>NC_053036.3:613030034-623030034 GCF_002575655.3 Aegilops tauschii subsp. strangulata | reverse complement strand
TGGCAAGAGTCGGCCCGTTAGTGGCCTGTTACCTTAGTGGGCCAAATTCGGCCCATGCCAAGAGTCGGCCCGTTTCTGGCCTGTTAACCCGTTGCGCCGTTTCCACCCCGTCCTATATTCTGGCCCATTAACGACCCGTTATGCCTGTGACAGAATTAAGCCTTTGCTGTCCTACGGCCTGTTAACGGCCTGTTACCGTGCTGGGCCGATACCAGTTACGCCCGATTACGGCCCATGTAGACCCATTTATCCGACGGCCCGAGGCCCATCGATTACAGGCCCATTTATCGACGGCCCGTAGGAGACCCATGGATCCTACGGCCCGTATATGGCCCATGGTAGTTGCGGCCACTAGCAAACCATGGAAAAAGAAGACTAGGAAATAAATAAGGCCGAAAGTAACGTTAGGCTATTAAGGCGATTGCATAGATTACATCCACTCGGCATCAAAGATCGCCACGAGTGCAAATATAGGGAACACCCTACACTATACAAAAATGGCTTGCTGTTTTCTTCAGCTGGTGGCTGCACGTTAAGAATAAATTTTGTATCGCACCAAAACAAATTACAACTATATAACAAAAGGAAGGTTGGCATAAAACTTAACAGTCTAGCAGATAAATGCACCACCAGAAGTTCAGAAGCTCAGTTCATTTGACCTGACTGTTACGTTTTCATGCTGTATTGTCCGATGGAGCACCATAACCCTCGCCTTCATTTCCCCTAGGCACCTGAACAACATAGCAAATGTCTGATAGTCTGGTTTCAAAGCCATGCATATCTTGACGACATTGAGCAATGTTTCTCCTTGTTTCACAAAGGGTCTCTGTTAGGGAATGGACTTGTGTCTGGAGCGCATATACAACATTGCTTTGAGCTTGCATATCTTGATCATGAGGCAGTTTGGACGATATTGCCTTAACAACCAACCCAGTATTACGCAGGAACGTGCTTTTGGCACTGTTAGTGGACAGGTACTGACCCACTGCAGCAAGAGCTGACATTGCGGTTATAGTTGCCTCGCCACCTTCAGAAGGTGGCTGTTCCACCATTTTTTCCATAGCTCGCTGAAAAGTTGAGGGTTTACATTAGTAGTACCAGAACAGAAGATATTAAGGAGGCAGCAAAACCAAACAAAATAGCTTTGGTCTATATACAGAACTTATTCTGGTGAACCCATGTAAAATATTAGTTGTATTTTATTGCAAAGTACATAATAAAACCAGGTTCCAAACATATGACCATGTACCATCGCTAATGTATTGTCTATTTCTTCACATTGTATTGAGGGCTAAGGATAAAGAGACGAAGTTTATAATACAGTAAGCATAGTATGACATCATTCATATCACAAAACAACTGAGAACAGACAAACAGGCAATTGTAACGTTGTGTGGGCAAGTCCAGCACGGAACTAGATTACGGGTCAAGATCAAAGGAACATCACTCCTCTCTTTTAAACCTTGTAAGGTGCAATGATACGCTAAGACAATTGTGTATAAAATTGAAAAGAGTAATAGACATTGGCTGCAAACCATGCAGTTCAAGGCACAAGTCAGAGTAAGTAGTAGTTAAAAGGCATGAGGATTAAGGACTTACAACAGCGGCTTTGACTGGTGTAGTCATGCCCTTCTTCTTGCTGGTGTGACAGTCCTTGAAGATTTCCACAACATTTGGTTCAGGTACTTTTTGGTCCTTGCGGGCTTTCCTCTGCAAGTCGAACAAGTCAATATAGATCTGATAATATGGTACAGCAAAAAGAATGAAACAGCAGCTAATTACAAGAGCCTCGCAGTGTGCAATATAGCTAGGAGATCCTGTCGTCTGTTGGAATTTCACTTTCATACGGTTGGCCTTGTTCTTTGAACAATTCACCTACAAGAAGATAGATTTGTGTGGCACATGTGTAAATAGGACTTCAACATGTGATCTGATCACATATATATAGTGTACCTGATACTTCGGATAAGACCAGTGTTTAACAAGGCCCCACTAGTCTTCATCCGATATATTTTTCACTGGAGATGTTTGGGAAAGTTCACTGTTAGCCTTGCCTTCAAAGTGAGTTTTCCTCAAGTTATACCGATACTGTCGCAGAGCAGACTTGAAAACATGGGTGCAAGCTTGTCTGGTTGCATCATCTTGGCTATCCAACTTGAACCTCATCTGTTGAAAACTATGGGAGTCTCATTATCAGCAACCTAGAAAGTATGGGACAGAGCAAGACGATATTACTAGTTTCCATACATAACCATACTTACAGATAAATGGTCGAGGAAGGTGTTGAACTAGGTTTCGTCTTTGTCATTCTTGTACTGAATCCATGTTGGGAGGATACGTACATGACACCTAACGGCAACTGCTGCCTCTGATACTAACTTGGCTGACTCTGTAGCATCACGTGGCCTATTTAAACCTGCCTCAAAACGGATCTCCATTCTTCCTCCTCTCTATTTAGTTAACCTATCAAGCATTATCCCTGATGTTTGTTTCCTCTTGCGCCTAGGTGCTAGTCCAACAACAAACATAGGAAGTGTTAGTGTACATCAAACTGTGAGACTACATATAAAGAAGCATGCAACTGTAACTTGACTCCAGCAACTACCTTCTTGCTGTTGAAGCTCACAAGGTTCATCTGATATTGCCAACTCGTCCTGTGTCAAGAGTGCTTGGGAAGTAGTGTCAGGTGGCAAGGGAGCTTGGGAACGTGCTGCTAGCTCAGTTGACGCACGAGTAAGTCGTGCAGCTGGTAGTACTGTGGTAGGTGTTGCAAGAACTAGGGCTGTCTCTGCTTGTTTGGCGGCAGCTATTTGTTTCTGTTTGGCTTTTTTGCAACTCATGTAGCATGGAATGCCGTGTTTGTAGAATTTTCCGCTGGACTTTGACCTTCTATTGCACCATCAGTACCAACAGAATCTGCAGGATTCATCCGCTTCTCATTCCCTGCCATTCTGTGTTTCTTCCTCTTTCTCTGTGCCATGTTAAGTCAAGCCGACAAGAAAAATGAATAACAATTTAGTTCTTCAGAACAAATTGATGCATGATGCAGACGAACTGAACTTTGATGTTAGACAACTACATGATAGGAGGATGTAATATGTATGAAAAACAGGACGGAAGAGATAACCAGAACTATGATGTGTAATCTAAGAAGAAGACATTTCACCAAATTAGAAGCAATGCAATGGAAGGTAGACACCATATGAAAGATGCTACAAATATCGCTCTGCCAAGTTAACAGTGTCTCATCATAAATGGCGTTTAAACAAATGTGAAGTAGTACAAGAAATAAATCATATGCAAGATGCAAACAACATCACACTACCATGTTAGAGGTCTCTCGTCATTAGTGCCATTGCATATTCACAGCATTGCATATTCACAGCTTATGTTGTGTAAACTAAGGAGAAGGCATTTCAACAAATTAGAAGCAATGAAAGCTAGACACCATATGAAAGATGCAACGAATATCACTCTACCAAGTTAAAACTGTCTCGTCATAAGTGCCATTTCAACAAATTAGTAGTACAAGCTAGAAAAGAATGTGAGATGTAACCTATATCACACTCCGAAGTCAAATGTGTCTTATGATAAGTGATTGTTGCAGGTTACACAACAGTAGTAATTTGATGTAAGAACATGGTGTGATAGACAGATATTGTATGTTCTAGAAACAGGAACACGTGTCTTATTCAAGTATAATGTGTAAAGTAAGCAGATGGAATTCAATAAAATTAGAAGCAATACAAGCTAGACATCACACATAACATGCAACCACATATAGCAGTGCCAAGTTAGAGGGAGCACCGGTGATGCTGCACTAGGGGAGACGTGCTCATCATAAACACATCTTTGTTGAGTGTCTATGCATGTGTTGTCTTGGAAATCATCTTGGGGGTGTGGAGGAGTAGAAACTATAGAGGCCCTCCGTTCGAAAGGAGCACCTTTATCCGCTGCCTTGCTAACTTCCTTCCGCTTTATTGATTTTGAATTGTCAAGTAAAACCGACAAGAAAAAGCAATAAAATTCTCTCTTCAGAACTCATTCATGCATGATACTCACAATCACTACTTTGATGTAAGGCAAACACATGATACTAGGATGGAATATGTACGAAAAACAGGACGGCATGGCATGTTCACAACGGTTTGTGTAAACTAAGCAGAAACCATTCCAGCAAATAAGAAGCAGTGCAAGCTAGACACCACATGAAAGATGCAACCAATATGACTCTGCCAAGTTAAAAGCGTCCCATCATAAATGGAATTTCAACAAATTAGAAGCAGCGCGTGCTATAAATCATATGAAAGATGCAACTAATATCGCACTGCATATACTAAAGGTGTCTCGTCATCTTGATTGATGCGGGATACAAAAAAACAATAGTTTTATGTAAGGACATGCTTAATAGACAGATGTACTATGTACTAAATACAGGAAGGCATGTCACAGTAACAGGTATAATGTATAAGCTAAGCAGACTAGCACATGAAGTTTAACCAGATTGGAAGAATTACAATCTAGACACCATATGCAACATGCAACCACATATCACGCTGCCAAGTTAGAGCAAGCACCTGCGATGCTAGTGTAGGGGAAATGCTGTAATCAACTATAGAGCTACGTTCACTATCTTCATCTAGCATTTCTGTTTCTTGAGAATCATGTCGGGAGGCTGACGCTGCATTCTTTAAATAAGGAGTAGTCCCCTTGCCTGCCTGCCTCGTCATAAGTGATTGATGAGGGATACACAAGAACATTAGTTTGATGTAAGAACATGGTTAATACACAGATGTACTAGTATGTACCAAAAACAGAAAGGCATGTCATATTCAAAGGTATAATGTGTAAGCTAAGCAGATGCAATTTAACCAAATTGGAAGCAATACAAGCTAGACATCCGGCTGGAGTGGTGAGCATGATCATCTAGGACCTGAGAGCCTGGTGGGAGGCGGGCTGCTTCGCCACCATCGCAGCTTTTTAGTTGGCTTCCAGGTGATGCCTATCTTTGCTGGGCTTGTCACTGGCTCGGCCAGTGCCCTGACTAGCTATTTGTCTTCTGGTGCTCACAGGATGGTGGTTCATGTAAAAAATATCTTTCCTTATCTTACCGACTTCAGCCTTTCGAATACAAGCTAGACACCATATGGAACATGCAACCACATATGACACCGCAAAGTTAAAGCAAGCACCTGGGATGGTGGTTCATTGCGAGCGAGGTCATCAACTCCAGAGCTACGTTTACCGTCTCCATCTGCTGACACTGCACCCTTTATAGCGCTGTAACGTGTCTTGCCTACCTGCACACGAAGCTGGAGCGACTTCTCTCTTTTCTCTTTGGCTTCTCTCATGGCAGCAGAGTCTGAAATACCCTTGCATAAAAACACAATAGTGAGAGTAAGGGTGAAGTGTGTGCAGAACTAGTGCACTGTAAAAGTAGCAGATAGCAGGTGGCTGAAAAATAAATGGCACGAGACATATGATAGCTCTACAACATTGCATGGCAAACAAAATTAGATTCTACTCCGTATGATTTTGTAATATATGAGCACAGGAAATGCAGGTACTCCTCCAGCACACCACCACATGTGGTCATATCTAAGATAACAGTCGACTGAAAATAAATAGGTCAGTCGATTTTTTTAATGAACCGTCCGATCTATAAGGAACGGGCAGATGGCCTTCGTCTACCTCCCGCCAGTCACTGTTGACGATCTTTCTCGAACCACCAGCGACCACCGGCCCAGACCCCTGCCTCCGCCGCCCCGCCCTCCCATCGACCTCACACTACCGCCGTGCTTGGCAGCGCCCCAGGCCATCCCTTTAATCCCGACCGACCTCCAGATCGGGCGCCAGTAGCTCTAGGCCGCACACGCCCCTAAGATAATCACCAAGGCGCTGCTTCCCTGGCGTAATAGGCGTACTAGCGCCTGTTACGCCGAGGAATGCTTCCATTAATTTGGAATCAACTGGCCAGAAATTGAAATTCAGGGGGGCGATGGACCTCTAGCTAAGGTGAAATAGTATATGAGGAGAAACCTTGTGCATCACGAGTTACTAGGAACATCTAGTATCAAGAAAAAGCGGTCAACTAGTGTCTTCTGTGGGATGAATACCGTGCAAGCAGAGACGTAAGATTTGCACGAATAAGGGAAGAGGAGTACCTTTTTCGGTTGCCGGTGTGATCACCTCCACATGTCGCGCCGATCTTCTTCTTTTTACCGGGGAAACCGATGTTCTGGAGGATGCAGGCTTGGACGAACCCATGGCCAAATTGTTGACTGTGTTGCCATGGCCGTATGTCGGCGGAGGGGAAGCAGATCCGAGGCGGCGAAGGACGGCGTAGCAGGAACAGCTCCAGTGCGGTGGAGGGTGGCGAAGTTGGAGCGGCAGCGGTGAGGCGCAGGACCGCGTGGTTGAACTGGCTCGGGTACGGACGGCTCGGCCTCTGCTTCAACTACTAGCCGTGGAGGGCATTGCGGTTGAGGTTGCGGTGGACGAGGACGTCGGGGTATTGGCTCCGGCGTGATGGAGGAGGGCGGCGGTTGATGGGTGGGATGGGGTGGCGGACGGAGGACGCCGGGGTTTCGCGGCTGGTGGAGAGGTAGTTTTGGCACCCACGGAGTACGAATGGGGAATCGGATGGGTGGGGGGACCATGTTTCGGTCTGGGACGCGCTTGTTTTTGGCTTTTTTGAACAGAAGATGGGACACGCTTGTTTGAAATTTGGGGAAAGTACAAACTTTGCCCCCCTCTTAAATTTCAGACCTACTGCGGGTCGGGGGTAGGATGGTATTCCCAGGTGTCCCAAATAGTGGGCGGGAGCGATTTCGGCCGCGCGCATGTGTGCTTAGGCGGCCATTGTGTATGAATGTTTTTCGGATGCGGTTGTGTGGCGTCTAGATGAAGCTACAAACCTACCCCGATTTAGACCTTTGGACGTCGGGCCGGTAGGTTTCACGGGTCGGAGTTATTAGAAAAGTAATTTCCTTGTACTACCAAACATTGGTCTGACGCGGTTTCGAGCGAGTTGAGGCTCTTTTGGCGCTTCGTTCGAAATTTTGAAACACAAGCATTCACGTTTAGAGTACTCTTGAACTATGAGGATTGACCTAAATAGACAATGTAATATTTGACCTTGTATGTTTCAAAACCTCATTAAATTATCCGCTTCTTTTTCAAATTTTGACACTTGAAAATCCTATAACTACGATTATTTTGGAATGGAGGAGCTAAATTTGAATCTATTTTGTACACGACTACATATGCTATTATGTACAAAATCAGAGCAAAGATTGGTGCCCCCATAATTTAGGTATGGTTTACAAATGCCATGATATCAAATTGAAATAATTGAATGGACTTCATGTTGAATTCGATTTTTTAAACCACCTTAAGTTGAATTCAAATGTATGCTAGTTCATAGGTAGCTATTTATAATGTCCATTGTGTAACTTTCGTATGTATAATGTGCTTTACACACACAACATGAACTATACTCACGTTTATATTCTATTGCTAAAGCGATGCATTGTCTGGAGTTCAAAATACTAACTATGTGGATCAATTGTGTCGAATAATAACATAGACATGCTCAAATTCGATAGAATCTAGATGTCTGATGGATCAATGACCGCTCCATACGCGAATTGCAAATATCATGATCCCATCCTAATATTTGGATACAATTTATATCTTTAATCAATGTGTAGAGTAGTCTTTTATGTGTAGTTTCACTCTCCATCGGTGGTCTCTCACACATGCTCACACTCTCTCTCCCGAGGTGTCTTTCTCGCACACATGCTCTAGATATAACCCTCCCTCCCTCTCGTAACCATTTACAACTGTGTTCACTAACTTTATCACAAGCACTCTTCCTCTCGCAAACATACACACGCACAATCCTCATCGACCCTTTCTATATACATGGACCTGCCTACATTTCTCATGTACGCACATTATCTTTATGCATGTCTCTCACGCATTGTCTCACACCTCTCTTCCTAATCGACGAGTATGATTCTAGCAAAGCATTCTGTAGGATGCCCCTTAAAGTTAGGTTGGATGAATAGTAATATCAGAGATAAAGGGGTTACCTTAGTCCGAGAACCTAGGGTTACAAATCCTAGCCGGCTTTGTCAGTGGACACAAAGTCCTTCACAATTCTGCTATCATTGTCTTGTACGACTAGTCATCCATGGGTCTTCCTAAATGCGTCACGGGCCGACCAATGTGGCGCAGGTCGGAACCGAACGAAGGGCCTCACCTCGACCCACCGGACCTCACGCGGTGACACACCCTCTGCCCCCACGTCTCATTATCCTCTCACACCCACACATACCAACACAAACACCACACACACAGAAAATTTCTCCTGGTGCCTCTATTCCCTCCCCCCTTGCATATACACACTCAAGGCAATGGAATCTCTTGTCGTGACATCATATTCGTCTCTCTCTCTCTCTGGACCACTCTCATTTCTCGTGCTATCTCACCCACGCCCCCCTCCCCGTCGGCCCCTCTATCCATGCCTCTCTCGAATACGTAATACACACACATACCTCTCTAGGCCCCGCCAAATGCATCAACTACACATTCACACATGTTACATCACGTACCCCATTGATCTAAAAAGCCCTCTCTTCACGTTTATTTCGCATACAACATTCCTTTTGAATAAAGTGCGGCCAAAAAATTATTTTAGAGTTTCTACATATATACAACATTACGAAGTTATATGGAGGAGTACGAACGCTAATTTGCATTGCATGGTGCCCACAATGATATTTATTCCGCACTGTGAATTTGTATGTTTTTATACTATATACAAAGTTAGTCATAATAGAGAAACGAAGAGCATCTCTCTCTCCATCGCATACCCCCCCTGTACGCCCCTTTCACGTATGCACACAAAACTATCTCCAGGTCCTCTAAAAGTAAGCCCCCAGAAAATTCACGCATGTTTCATGTTTCTCTCGCGATATATGCAATGATAATCATTGTATTTGAAGCGAAATCACGATACATACATTGGACTTCAGAATCCACTCATTACGGTCACCATTTACGTTTAGTGGTTATTATACAGTCACGGGCTCACCGTACAACTCTGTATTTGCTCATGACATGACTAGTTGACCAGTTAAACGCTCCACGTGGCACCTGTGCATCACATTATCTCACTACCATCGTGCCCACCTGTCGACTTGTATCTACTCTACATCTACACTCTTATAAAATACATAAAATACACTCTTTAAAAAACAGAGTTGGTGATGATGGTATGCCTGCCATCCTGCAATAAAGGCCGTCCGATTTATATCTGACGGATAGGAAAGAAACTATGGCAATTTTGCAAAAAGGTACCCACACACCTCTCCACATTTGCAAGGCCTTCCCTCGTTCGTCATTTCCTCTCACAAGATAAACAAGTCATACAAATGCATCTTGATGTTACATGCAACGCACGGGCATCTTGCTAGTAAGAATGAAAACAAACGACAAAAAAATATTTGGACGATGGTTCGAAGTCATGACCGCGGGCACAGCAGACAAGGTGGCCTTGTATTGGTATGCTGAGCCGTTTGTTTTAACACACAGGAGCTGGTGTGGTGATTATACACACACGCACGCATGCACACGAACTGCATCCACGCAACACTCACACAAACACATGCACCCACGCACGCACGCAACACTCACACGTACACACGCAGCCACGCACGCACGCACGCAACACTCACACGCACACACGCACGCATGCATGCACACCAGTACACCACACGACCAACACACACTCTCACGCTCAAGTGCTCAACCTACACGTGCATGCGCACACATCAGGCCCTGACAGACACATACACAACCAGGTGATTCCCGCGCACGGGTTGGAGCCTTGTCGCGCCTGCGTAAATTTGTGATTATGTGACCTTTTGCCTATGCGAACTGACAGGTGGGACCCACAAGGAACGTGGTCAATTTAACTAGTCAACATGGCACCACGCAGACTATTTGGCTGGTCAACAGAGTGCAATCCGATGCTGAACTGTGAGCAAGTGACCGTATAATCACCGCAAAACATATATAGTGACCGTAATCAGCTTATTCTGAAGTTCGGTGACCGTATTACGCTTTTCTCTCTGTAGGCCCTCCAAAACTACATCTCTACACGTTCTCGCATGTTACATCTAACAACTATGCAATACAGCACTACTACTACACTCTAACACAATAAATCATATGTGTTTTTAGTTTTACTATATATCATATTGTTACTTATAATTATTCAGTTTGCATACATTAAAATTGCCTTTGAAATGTATGGCCAGTATCATCTACCGCGCGGGAAAAATCCCGCCCTTTCCTGTTTAATCGGGTTTGTATCGATGGATCGTGCAAAACAGCAAAACTATAATACTATACAGTACTACAAGTGATAGTTCACTGGGCCGTCGTGTCGTCTACTCCTCCGTCGTAAGAGTGGAGCGCTCGCTTTCATATATCTTCTAGTCCCTTTCGCCGACATGTGGGACATCAAGCTACCGGGTCCACGTGCCATATCGGAATACAGTGCAGAGTAGCCGGGGTGAAGCACCCCAGTCATGGCGCCGGCGTAGTAATAAGCAATGAGGCGTCAAATCACAAGCTGCACCTTTCCCGCAGTTAAGTTGGAGGGACGAAGCAACCATCATTTCACTCATTGCTGAATCCGCTTCTCCCTCATCTTTTTCAACTTAACCACATGTTGCTTCTGTCGTTGTTCTGCCTCATGTGGGACGCGGATCGGCTTGGAAGCACTGACACGTGGGACCGCATGTTAGGAAACCGCCAGGACAACGTCCTCCGAAAATAAGAAGCCTAATCCTAGACTTACAAAGGGCTACGTAGCTGCTACGTATACTTTCCATCTAATCTATATATGCCCCCCTGATTTTCAGGTGGGGTGGGCCTAATCCTCTCCTTTAATCCAATCAAATAGTCCCACATCACATCAGTTCGTAACTCTACGTAAACCATTACGTGGATGTAGCATTGCTCAAATAAGAAACCTCTCCCGCCATCCGCGCGGCAAAATCACCTCCTTTTTACTAATCTTGATTCTATAATTTTTTAGATCAATATAATTGAGATTTGTATAGATAGCACACAGGAGCAAAACCAAGTGGTACGGTTAAGGGCATCCACAATGTGTAGCCAAATGTGAAAATAGCTTTTGGCATCATGGGAACCATTGTGGACGGTGTTGCCAAAGCCAAAAAGATGGAACCGAAGCTCCCTGATTGATTGATTGAAGGAATAGAAAAATGCAACGTCTCTCCTCTTTCTCCCATGCTTGGACGCATGTAGTACAGTATAGAGCACAGAGTCTACTCCCCTGTCCCCTCTATCACAAATCACAAAGCAGTGAGGCGTCAAATCACAAAAGCACGGACAAAGCAACCATCATTTCACTCTTCGCTGACTCCGCTTCTCCATCGTCTTCTTCGAGAAACCATCTCACCGCACTAGTACTCCTAGTAGTACTAGTAAAGGACTTCCTGGATGCAAATAAGGCGGTTGTCTCGGCTTGCAGGCGGCACTTGCGAACGACTTACCGTGGTCTCCCTCAATGGTGTTCTCCGTCGAACGCACTTCGCCAAACCACCAAAAAAAAAAGATATCGTCGACGTCACCCCAATGGGGAAGGAAGTCAAATATAGTTACTACCTCCATTTTTTTGTACACAAGGCCAGTATATCAAAATTACAATTTGCAAAGGGCCACTAACACTAATCGAGGCAAAATTGATGGGGTTAGCAACCAAGGACATTAATATCCCCTGCATGCATGCGGAAGTGAGAAGGTTGGTTTGCATGGCGCTGCATTAATCAAGCGATGAGGAGTGAGATGGTTAGCTCTTTGGTCTTTGGAGAAATAAATACGCATTAATTGACACGTAAAACGAGGATTTGTATCGATTAAATCCCGCGAAGGAAAACCCCGCCTTTCTTTTTTAACACTAGTACTCCTAGTACGTACGTACTTATCCTGTTTGGGTCTAGGCCTTGCATTGCCAATCTTCGCCACACATTTTTGCCAAGCTTGCCTAAAGTTTTCAAAATGAGAAGGAGGTACACTTGCGCACGGCTGTCGCGGTTGCACCGCACCCTCACACGGTCGCTCCTGCACGCCGCGGTCGCACCGCACCCTCACACAGTCGCTCCTGCACGCCGCAAACCCAACCAAGGGAACGCACCCTCACTGACACGTGCTGTGGCATGTGAACAAACCAAACTCAGCCATCCTATCGCTGACACATAATATTCATTCATAAGAGTATGTTTATCCAACCGCATGTTGGGGAGTATCCGTACGGCCCGTGCGGTGGTCTGTTGGGGAAGAAGAAGAGGTGAGGAAGAAGGAAAGAAGGGTTAGGAGACGTAGGATATTCATCCAACCGCCTGAAATGGTACTCTGAAACAAGTCAGGCGACTTGCATAACAAATATATGTTTTTACACAGCAAAAGATCCATAAAAACAACAACATAAAGAAAAACTATCACTGCTCGCGGAAAGAGACGGCCTCGTCGTCTTTGGCTGCCGGCGTGAACCAGCCGTCGCTGCCGACGTGTGTCTCCGCACCGTGGTTGTCCTCGGCTTCCAGCTACTCGTTCAAGCGGAGCGTGCGGGCGCTCTGCACGGACGAAAGCACAGCCCGGCTCAAGTCGAGGACGTCCGGTTCCGCCTGCAGGACGGCCTCGATGGCAGCGGCATCCGCGCGCTCCGCGTCGAGTCGAGCCTCCGCCGCCCGGTTCAAGTCCAGGACGTCCGGTTCCGCCTGCAGGAGGGCGTCGATGAGAGCGTCATCCGCGCGCTCTGCGTCGAGTCAAGCCTCTGCCGCCCGGTTCAAGTACAGGACATCCGGTTCCGCCTGCAGGAGGGCCTCGATGGCAGCGGCATCCGCGCGCTCTGCCTCAAGTTGAGCCTCCGCCGCCCGGTTCACATCCACGACATCCGGTTCCGCCTGCAGGAGAGCCTCGATGGCAGCCGCATGCACGCGCTCCGCGTCGAGTTGAGCCTCTGCCTCCCGGTCCTCCTTTAGTATCGCCATGTTCAACCGCTGGTCCGCCTGCACCATGGGGGACTCGGACGCATGCACGAAGTCGAGGTCCATCGTCTCATACCCATCGGGGGCCTTCTGCGCCGCGACCTCCGCCATGAACATTGGATCGGCTTCCTCCTCCTCGTAGCTTGGCTCCAGAGAACTCGGGGATTGGCCCGCCGCAAAGCGAGCTTGGGAACGGAGGTCTATGGCGCCGACCGCCGCCGCGATTTCTGCGCGGCGCTCCGGTGTCAGCATCTTGTAGTAAGTGATCTTGCGGCGCACCATGGCTTTCCGGCGAACTAGGGGACGCTTGATGCGGGCTAGGGGATCGAAAGGTGGGGAAATGGGCTGGAGATTTGGTGTGGTTTTAGGGCAGTGGCTGGCGTAGGCCGAGCAGCGAAGGTTCTGGTGTGAATAGTGGTTCCGGTGACGACCGGTCAATCGGTTTTGACTGTACATCGCTCTTGTCGCATTCGCGTTGCATCCCGGCACGCTGGACCCTCCACGTCACTCACCGAATGGAACGCGCTTCGTCTTGCGTTTTCGCTCGCCTGTGGAACCGCAGTTGAGAGCAAACCGACGTCCCCCCTCCCCCGCCCGCATCATTTATTATACCACCACTCCCTCCGTTTTATGCGGAGTAAATAAAAACGGAGGGAGTATACTACGGATGAGGATCCCCTGACGTGGACGAACCCATTGAGTAACTGACATGCTGGGACTAGCAAGCATGGGGTCCGCCAGTAAGTGACCGAAAGGGAGGGTAAGGCGGGGATACCTACGTCAGAGGATCCACTTCCACTATACTACTTTGACCAAATGTTAGAGTAGTAATATATGACATGGAACTTACACAAATGTTAGAGTAATAATATATGACATGCAACTTACACAAAGCATACAGGGTCTAATGCGTTTTTTGAGGCTAAATTTGACCAAATGTTAGAGTAATAACATATGACATGCAACTTACACAAAGCATACGGTCAAATTCATATGTGAAAGGAGTTTCCAATGATATAATTTTCACATTATACATCTCATGTACTATTAATCTTGTCAATAGTCAAATTGGAAACCATCTCGAGTACAAATCTAGGAGTACGTACGAATCTAACAATATTGATTGGGTGTTGTTGAATGTTGATACCTTTTTGATCAAAGTAGAGATAATTTGACTACACATAAGACTTATATGTAAACTAGAAAGGATAGGGGGAGTATATTGTACGTTCAAAAACAAAACGAACATTGAATACCCTTTATATATGATTTGCGGATGCTATGATCACCGGTTCAAAATTTTGAATCCGCCTTAGGTATCACGTGCCCCCACTCGTTCCCTCTCGATTTCATCTCGGGGTCCCGAGATCTATTGAAAGAGGACTAGGGTGGGTACATGCGAATGATACTCAGCGGAATGTTCAAATGAGGCATGCGGGAGGATGGACTCGACTGGAGGGCGACATGATCGATGGAGAAGAGGGTTGGAGAGGAATGAGAAATAAGCAAACGCCACATGATTATACTTGAACGGCTCAAATAAACAATAAGTTGTCTCGCTTGGCCTACATAGTGAAAGGCCTAATGCGCAACGCGGAGCACTGACGCTCGAATATGGCCGGGAAAAAAAGGGAAACCGACATGTGGGGCACACCCGTCGGGACGACGTAGCGCAGACTAGTCCAATGGAGGAGCTGGCCCACGACCTCCTCGCCACCGACAACCGTTCATGTGGGTCCTTGGGGCCAACAACGGGGCGCAGCTCCAGCACCGCCTCTGGACACGGCGACCGCGGTGAGCGACGCGCTCATATCGTCGCTAGACACGGTCGGTTTCAGTGTGCCGAGGGTGGCGTTAGTGCTGTGGCACGACCAACGGTATGTTTGGTTTATGCCCAAGGTTGCCCCATCAAAGCATTGGGTAGCCAAAATTTTGGTTGAGGTATTGGTTGCCCATGATTTGGCCGACATTGGCAAGAAAAATGAACTAGAGTTGGCTAGAGTTCATTGGCATGCCAAAGAAATGGCAACCATCCAAACAAAGACCAATCTTTGGGCCATGACCAAAATTTTGGTTAAGGTATTGGTTGCCCATGATTTGGCCGACATTGGCAAGAAAAATGAACTAGAGTTGGCTAGAGTTCATTGGCATGCCAAAAAAATGGCAACCATCCAAACAAAGACCAATCTTTGGGTCATGACCAAAATTTTGGTAAGGTGCACTTTGGCCACAATCCAAACACACCCCAACACCCGGCTCGTCGAGGATGCACGGGGCGCCGCGATGCGTCCGCGGAGTGGTGTAGCACGGCCAACTGCATCCTCTGGACCTGAGACCATGCCGGGTCGTCTTGCTTTTTCAATGACATGCGGGGATCGCATGTGAGCAAAGGGCATCTCCAACGTTGCCACGACCGCAGCTGACTACCCTGGCACACCAACACCCTCGTCCCTCGCGCCGTTGCGCGATGCGTTCCCGGCCGGCGCCAGCTGCCCGCATTCATGTTGTTCGTTCGTATGTCGTCGTTAAGAGGCTCGGTGCCCGAGGAACCAACTCCGGCGACTTAATGACGCACCGGGACGCTTGGCCTCACCGGAATGCACTACTTAAAGCGGCAACGCCCAGCTAACCTCCAAACCATAGCGCATCGTCCTCCTACCTGGCACCACATCCGCCATGACCGCAAGTGCGAACGCTCTGCGGGAGAGCTTGTCTTCGGGGATGAAGCTCGAGGTCGCCGCCCTCGCTCAAGTCGCCTCTCGCGACGCAATAGCGGCGTAGCCGGACGAGGACGCGACCGCACAAGCGGTGGCAACGCTGGCGCCCGACGATGGGAGCACCATCAGCCACGTGTCCTACTTGCCGCCGTCCAACGTCCGGCACTGCCGAGGTTGGGGACTCCTCCGAGGATGAGTAGGGCATGGGAGGCGGCAGGGCATGGTGTGCCAACTGGCCGGTCCGTATCCCGTGTTCTACTCTTCCTCGCCGGAGACCGCACCTTCACTTCACAGGTCTTGAACACCGCCCCCGTACATAGAGATCGCAAATGGAGGACGCCGGTCGCCGCCGTAGAATAGGTTTAGGGTCGGGTTTCTTTTATTTTTCTGTCCTATAAAAGTTCAAAATGTAATGAAAATCTGCCGTGTTTGCATTAATCTCGGCCGGTGTATATGAACTTTCACAATAATATACATATTGTAGGAGTACTAGCAAGATGCCCGTGCGTTGCATGGAAGATCAAGATCTTGTGGGAGAAAAGGATGAACGAGGGAAAGCCTTACCTGCAAATGTGGAGAGGAGTGCGGGTAAATTGTCATAGTTTCCTTCCTATCCGTTAGATATAGATCGGACGGCCTATATTGCAGGATGACAGGCACACCATCACCACCAACTCTGCTTTTTATTGAACCGAGACAAATCTAACATGTGAAGTAAAATAAACACATAGGGTCTATACATACACAAATTATCTTAGGCACTCCAATAGTACGTCCACTACACATTCACGCATTTCACATCTTTCTACATCTACGGGAACCTACGATAGGGTTAACGTAAATTGCCTCTCTCTCTCCTCCCCTGATTTTCATGGTGGTGGTCCCCTCCCTCCCCCCAATCTACAATCAACAGCTCACACATTTCACATTACGTTAATTACGTAACTGGGATTACGTAGGTGTAGCATTACTCGTCCTAAAAAACCCAACTAAGCCAACCTCCCAGCATATGGCGCGGGAAAAGACCCGGCCGCGCCGTTTTAGTCGGGATTACCGGATTACTAGTAGTAGTTTCGATGGATCGCGCGAAGCAACAATTTTTTTTTGAGGGGGCGAAGCACCTAGTTTAAAAGGAAAAAAGGCGGTACACTCACAGCACTCCTGTCGCGGTCGCATTGCACCCCACACACGTTCGGTCCTGCACACGGCTCACGCAAACAGAACGCGCTTCGGCTTGCCTCTTCACTGACACGTGGGACTGCACTTGGAGAAACCGACCATGCGCCAAACTCCCCCCGCCCACCGCATGAAAATCCTCCCCCCCCCACACCCAAAAATTCCCCCCAAATCCGATTCAACCGCCCTTCGGCCAACTAGCCAATAATATTCCCCAAACCCCCCTCCCCCCTGTCCCCCTCCACTCCATTCGCTCCGCCAAAGCCGCCCTCCCCGCCGCGCCGATACGTCGGCGCCGCGGTTCGGCGATCCTCTCGCTCCCACAGTACGCTCTCATAGACTGCCGTCCTCTAGCCACACCGCCACCTCTGGCTACGTTCTTGTGGGGGCGCATGGCGGTCAGCGCCGCCACCGCTGGCGACGTTCGTGTGGAGACGCACGGCGGTCAGCTTCTCCCACGGTACGCGCATTCTAGACTGAGGCCCCATTCATGTCGGTGTAGCGCTGAATGTTAGCTGATACACGCTGTTAATCTCACTGTTTGTCGAAGTAGTTTACTGTCAATATGCTCTGCTTAAGAAGCTTCCTTGCCCTGTTCTGCACTGAATCTGCTTAGCTGAGATGGCATGCCAAGGCCGATTAGTTGCTAAAATATCCTGCCATATATTTATTGTGACGTAGATTGCCATGGTCTAGTAGCCAATCTATTAGGTGAAATAGCTCTACACCGTTTTATACTCGATCTTTGTTGCTACGATGGCCTTCGATAGTTCGATGGCTATGTGCTCGACCTCATTGACTGCTGAAACAGCCTGCCATAATTTGGCACTCAAATCTATTTGCTGAATTAGCTTTACATATATTTCATTACTTAGATCTGCTCGTCCAAATATCTTGCCATAGCTTTAGACATTGACCTAGGTATTTTTTTTCTGGACTTCATAAAAAAGCATATATGTTTTTCCTGTAATATCTAGTAGAAGAACTAATTTGTATGTCTAACAGATGGACAGGACTTGGATAACTTCTGCTCGAAGATTCTCCACTGCATATGTCGAGGGGGTTGAAAACTTCATGAACTTTATCAGAGCTGAGTACGGTGGTCTGAAATCAGATGTGCTCTGCCCGTGTAGCAGTTGTATGAATTCAGTTACAAGACCCGAGTCAACTGTGCAAAACCATCTACACTTGTATGGGATGTCGGTCACATATACTAGGTGGGTTCATCATGGTGAAGCTGTGAACGTCAATGTTATTGACTACGTGGAAGCAGCAGATCACCATCTTGATCTGCCTGATGCTCAGGTGGAAGAGGAGGAGGAGGTGGTGGCGGAGCCAGTGAGTTTGACCAACATTGAAACAATTCTATGAAATGCTCGTGCATTCCGTGAACTTTCACCTGTAGAAGAAAAACAATGGGCCCGCATGTTGGAACAATGCAACGTTGCTGTCACCCCAGGAAATAAGTTGTCAGTATTCTCAGCTATGGTCACCTTTCTTCAGGTGAAGACATCTGAGCGGATGACCAACAAATCATTCGATGCGATGTTCGCTGCTTTCCGCGCACTACTAGAAATCCCCATATTTTCGACGGTGAAATCTAATAGCCGACGGTCCGTCGGTCATTACAGTAATAACCGACGGGGGAGGCAATGGCCGACGGTTATTGGCAACTCACGGGTATGACCACTAATAACCGACGGTGTCCTAAATTATCTGACGGGGAAAACCCAACTCTCAGTTATCCAACCTAATGCCCGACGGTTCATTGTAATATCCGACGGTTTTGGCTATACCCACGGAGATTACATGTAATACCCGACGGTGAAATTTAATAGCCGAAGGTTAAAACAAAACTCTGAGCTATAAGTAGAAATGATCGACGGTGCATACGTCACTCTCGCCTATTAGATTAAATACCCGACGGGGTATTCAATAACCGACAGTTGAATTTAACCCTCGGTGATATGTTTCAATGGACGACTGCAATAAATATATGTGGAACAACCAATAGTTTTATTCCAGAAAATTTTCATAAAAGTAAACTTCCAACAATTTAGTTCTAGCATTGATGTTGTAAGTGCATGATATGTTATTTTTCTTTAATAGGGTGGGAAAAAATTGGTCCAAAAAATACAAATATGATGGTTTAAAAAAAGACTTGTTTGAAAGAATGTGCACTTACACAATATCAAGAGGAAAGAGGCTCAATCCCTTATCTGATCTAACGGAGTTGACGAACAGATAAAGGAGATGCTCATCATAGTCTTGTATATATAGGTCTAGGTTGGGTCATTACCATGTGGCACATGGCGTTTTGGCTAAGTGGAGTGTGTTGTCGCCGTGTCCGAGCAGTGGCTGGTGGCTCATGATGTGGGAAAAATGGAATTCTATATCGGGATAGAGTTCATCCATGGCTGCTTTGGAGTGGCTAGGCGTTTGTTGCGGCCATCGGTTGTTGTCCTGTTCCACGACACCACCACATCTGCTGGCCCAAGGACGCCCATTCATCTCCCCCCCCCCCCCCCCCCCGCGACTAAGGAGGTAAAATGGAGGCAACGCTGATTCTCCACGGAGTCTGTGTCATGGAGCCATAGAGGTCTTGTCATCCCAAGTGGTGTCATCCTCAACGACAATGAGGATATGCATGTATATATTGGATCGTTCCGTCAATGTTCTAGGGCCCTTTTTGTAAAATCTAGGGTCTAGTTTGCTATTTTTTATTAGTAGTTATGTGTCCTTCTGTAACTTCCTCTGTATGTTCATGTTTTTATTTATTTAATGCACCTTTGTGATCTAGAAGGACCACACCTCCACGTTTTTATTAAATGTAGTTTAGCTCATGAATTATAGAAAACATGAGTTCTGCATTTCAAAATTAAAAAAGAGTCCTGCTATGCATACGATTCTGTATGTATGATCCTTGTCGTGCATTATCCTTGTCCAGCACAACAGATCAGTCCATTTGGGGGGGGAGGGGGGGCAAAATACAACACATCATTGAGTTATCCACCATACATGGATCGCACCAAGAAACGTCATATGTGCAACTGTTCAGATTAAAATGTTGACCTATGTGAGAAATCTAAGAATCAAAATATGATTTTTGTAAAGAACAAATGGCCCAAAAGAATAAAAGTTAGTTACATGGTTTTCGTAGGGTGGAACCAAAATACAACACACCAATGAATCATCCATCGTGCATGGATAGCACCAAGAGACGTCTTATGTGCATCAGTTCAGAACTTCTAACACTGTTTGAAAAATCTATCAATACATGTTGCTTGTAAGTGTGAGAGTGTCAAGATGAGATATTATCTTTATAAGCAAATACGAAGTTACTACATCAAAACTATTTCTCACTAAACTTTTTCAAACATTTGGGGTCCCATATTATTTAAAAATAACAAAGATATATATTTGGTGGTGTCATCTTTTTTATGTGAAAATTGTTAGTGTTATGTTCATAGCATGCTTGGAAATATATGAGACATCTTTGAAGATGTGCCCCTTCAATGAAACCTATAGTTACGGTTTTATCAAATCTTTTGAATATTGGAAAGATTATTTGGGAAGCGTGTACTAGAAATATTGATCTGGAAACTTCCAACTAATTTCTACATATGTGGGACCACATTATACAGGTTCTATTAGATTGTTGCAAATTTCTAAACTCTTTTTCTATCATTTAGAATTTAAATAAATATTTGCGATATTAACTTTACCTAAATATACATTATGGATACAATTGACATCACGCGAGTTTAAAATGTTGCAAAGTATATTTCATCATCACATTGAATTTACTGCATTGTATTTAAAATTTTAAATTGATCAAATATTAATCTGATCAATGTTCAAATTATAAGAAAAAGAAAACCTGAAGTCTGTTTACACGGGCGGCTAAAAGTTTCAAACCACGCTGGCACGAGCCGAAAAATAATAATATGTAGCCCACGCGGCACGAAGCCACGAACCGCAGTTGCAATTATGAACCTCCCCTTGCTAGTCGTCGTGGCCTAGCTTCACCTCGCCGCCAGAGACCAACCCTCACCTTATCCGCCACCACCCCTCACCGCCCCCACCACCTGAACTAGCTTCAGATCGGCTCCACCCCTCCCCTCTCCACTCCACAACAGCCATGGCTGGAGGCTGATGGAGACGTTTTTCACCTCCCCCATTTCTATCCTCCCGTAAAAATCAAGTCCACCCAGCCAGATCCCGTCTGTCACCAGTTTTGGCGGCGGCGTGCAGCACCCGGCGATCTAAGGTGCTAGATCAGTGCCTCCTTCCTCTATTTAAGGGAAAATCTTTCTCCTCTCGCCTTTGTCTCTTATGTCTTCTCTTTCTGCAGAAACAGTACTGCTAGCAGTAGTGGCGGACAATGGCGAGCAGCAGCACAAGGAGCGGCGATGCGGCTGATGGTGAGCTGTGGACCGGGCTGCTCGTCGAGCGGTGGCGCGTGTGGATGGCCGAGCGACAACGCAGGCTGAAGAGTTCTATTCTGCTGTGTTCTCCTTCTCATGAAGGGTAAAGGAGGTGGGAGATCCATATCGCTAGCTTCATCCAATGTCAAATCCATGTACCAGGCAAGCGGCCAAGAATGCCTTCTCCCTGCCCGGCTAGAACTTGGATCCTTGCAAGGTACTGTAATTGAATCACATCCGTCTCCCTCTTCTTAATTCGTTCATGTTAGAGTACATCTATGTTTCCATTCATCTGATTTGTTTTTTTTATTTGGCAGAGGGAACCTCTCAGGATTTTCTACGAGTCACTGTCCAAAAAGTACATATATGTTTTCATTCATCTGATTTAAAAAAAAATTGACAGAGGGAACCTCTCAGAATTTTCTACGAGTCATTGCCCAAAAAGATCCAATCCAGTGAGATGGCCGACTTCAGGTAGGTGTACCACCTCTGTTCAGTTCCATTACCAATTACCGTATTGTAGTACTCCGCAAGTTAAGGCTGCAATCCCCAGCTAGTCTAGTCTGATATATTTCTAATGTCAAATCTTTGCGAGCTAAGATGTCAAAACTGCACAAATCACACAACTATGCTGGAAATTCTACTAGGGAGTAGTAGTTCTACTAGTTGCAGCAGCTTCGCTTTGTACAACTAGTTATACAGGAACAAAGTAAGATGAGAAAGTATGTGCATATTCGGATGATGAAAAAGCTTGCCATGGTTGTGCCGCACTTAACTATTTCACTTAGTAACTTTCTGGATTTACTTTAAGTTCATAAATCATTCCTCTTTGCTAAATCGCAGCGTTGGTTACTAAAAACGAATTATCACATGTACCAGGGAACTATATTAAAAGGTCAAAATTACTAGTATATAAGTTTGTGGATAAAAGGTGCAAACGAGTGAACTAGTTTTATTTGTGTATTGTTCCCATTTACATTTAGTTTCTATTCCCAGGATGCATGGTTTGAAAAGGAGCGAACCACTGGTCTAGCACTAGTAAATGCTGACGTACACTGAGTTCCTAGTCCATGGATACTCCAGTACAATATAGAACAATTAATTTTATTCCCTGTAGCTTCCCTATAAAAGTTTGTTCCCTGTGGCTCAATTGAATTTAACTACAATACATTACATCATTTTTCATCTCTCTTACAAGTTATCATTTTATAGGGGGGTGGGAAGCAATATTGGAGGCGGTATGAGTCATGACAATAATCATTCCATTAATGATGATGACGATAACACCTATGACATCAAGGCAGGGGATATCTCGTGCGATAAACATTATGATCCATATGGCGATGAATGAGATACTAACTCTGGCGATGATGGTGACTAGTTTAACAGTCTTATTCAAGGCACGCAACAAAGCGAAGTTTTGAAGATTGAGGGCAATTTAGCTTATGCAAATTGCCTGAACCATTATATCATGCATAGTTACTATTTTGTTTCGCATTCTACATTCCCTAGATGGATCGCTAGGGTTAATGTAAATCGTATGGAACTCATTAGGCTTGTAGTACTTTCTTAGATATGCAAAATATAATATATGTTTTTGGGTCATGTATGGTCGTGTAATCTTGAGATCTATTTGATATGCCAATATTCTGAAATGCAGTTTGGTGTATCACACTACTGCCTATGGAGCATAGAAAAGATCTCGGGGTGACTATGCCTTATAGCGTAGCAAACATCTTGGGTACACAATATGCGTACGATGAGCCTTCGTAAATTGGCGTTGCTTGCCAGCCTCTCAACTAAAGGAATCTCCGAAGGGTTATATGCACCGTCGGTAATCATACTAATCGACGGTTTGGCTCTACTCTTAGTTATGATTAACCCCGACGGGTCAAACATACAGTTGACTAATAACAAACCCGACGGGAATCAGTTACTGTCGGAAGAATAATAATTGAAGGGGCACCGTCGGCTATATGAGTCGTCAAGCTAGTGCGAGCCAATCGTGGCCTAAACATATCCGACGGCTCACCGTCAGCTTAATACCGTGGGAAAAGATATTAGCTAAGAGTACCGTCGTCTATTAATGCAATGGCCGATGAAGCATAGCCGACGGGAGATGGCCGATGGTTCACCGTCGGTTATAAGTGTATGTGACGGTGAACTTACATATCCGACGGTGATTGGACCCTCGGCTAAAACGGGATATCTAGTAGTGGCGAATCTTTCCCAGATGCGTCTGAGTTGCCACACACCTACAGTAAAATGAAGAATTTCCTTCGTGCAGTTGGAATTGGATATGATATGATCCATGTTTGTAAGAATAATTGTGTTCTGTTCCGGAAGGATTATGCCAACTTAAGTGAATGCCCGAAATGCAAATCATCAAGATGGAAAGATGGCGATGCTGTGAAGAGGATTCCTCATAATGTTCTGAGACATTTTCCAATTATACCAAGATTGCAGAGGTTGTTTCATGATGCTGAAACAAGAGAGGATGTACTGTGGCATTCTAGGAACCAGGAGTATAGAGATCAGAATGTAATGAGCCATCCATCTCATGGTAGTGAGTGGAAAAGCTTCAATGATAAACACAAAGAGTTTGCTGCTGACCCGAGACACATTAGACTTGGCTTAGCTTCAGATGGATTTAACCCATTTGGCCACCAGAGCGCCACATATAGCATGTGGCCAGTGCTTGTTATCCCTTACAACATGCCTCCAAATGTGCACCAAAGAATCAAACTACATGATGGCCTTGCTCATCCCAGGTCCAAAACGTCCTGGAAAGGATTTTGATTGGTTCATGGAGCCTCTTGTGGAGGAACTTCAACAGCTATGGAAGGGTGTTCTCACTCGAGACCTATATAGCAGCCCACCAGCTGATTTCTTTCTGCGTGCTGTTATAATTTGGTGCATCCATGATTATCCGGCTTTGGGCACTATGTCAGGGCGAACGACACATGGTTACAATGCATGTGTTCGTTGTGACAGGAATCCGCTGCCATACGCAATACTTAGCAAGATCTGTTACATTGGACACCGCCGTTTCCTTGCCAAGGACAAGCCGCATCCTAGAAAATACCGAAGACATGTGTTCAATGCAAAGCATGAAAACCGTGATGCGCCAAAGAGGCTCACTGCCGATGAGATGCGAGTGGAATTAGAGAAGGTCAGGCATATTACACCAGGAAACCATCCTGGTAATGGTAGCGGGAAAAGGAAGCGTGGCAGGGTGGAAGAGAGATTATTGTTTACCCGCAGGTACACTTTGTGGGACTTGGAGTATTGGAAAGATTTGGATCTGCGGCATAATCTTGATGTGATGCACATCGAGAAAAATATATGTGACAACATTATCGGCACACTTCTTAATATTGAAGGCAAGACAAAAGCTACCTTAAAATCTAGGATTGATTTGACACACCTGGGTATCAGAAAGGATTTGCAGGTGCAAGATGAAGGTAAACCACGGGATATGGCACCAGCTGTGTACGTCTTGGACAAGGTAAAAAGAAAAGAATTCTGCGAGGTCCTGTCACGTGTGAGATTCCCACATGGATTTGCTTCCAACCCTGAAAGTAGAGTCAGTGCAGATGGAAACAAGGTACAATGGTTGAAAACTCATGACTGCCACGTCCTACTTCAAAGGGTTTTACCTGTTATCCTTAGAGGATTGGGCCGCCCTGACTTATACAGAGCAGTTGCAGAGTTGGGACAATTCTTCAGGGAACTTTGCAGTAGGAATATCAGGATAGATGCTTTGGAGCGTCTTAGAGACAAGATACCAACTATCCTATGCGACCTTGAGAAGATATATCCTCCAGCCTTCTTTGATGTGATGGTGCATTTGGCTGTTCATCTACCTGATGAGGCACTACTTAGAGGTCCAGTACAGTATGGCTGGATGTACCCTATTGAAAGGCGGCTAGGCACTTTCAAGGGCTATGTTAGGAACAGAACTAGACCCGAGGGTTCCATTGCAGAGGCCTACATTGCTACAGAAGCGTTGACATTCTGCTCAAAATACATTGAAACAGCTGATCAGCTTAGCAAAGAGGTGGGTGAAGATAATCCCGGGCTCAATGTTTTCGATTATTCTGTTCGAGTTACAGGGAAGAGTCGACAAGAGGACAAACCTAAAGATTTGGACAAAATGGTTTGGTATGTGTTGAATAATTGTCCTGAGATACTACCTTATATCAAGTAAGTGCAGTACTGCAGCTTATACATCGTAATCTACTAAACTTGCAGCACATTCTTATATATTTAGATGTTTGACGCGATCACTATGTTGTGCGGCATCTACAAAGAGGAGTTGCTGCCGCAAAATCCAAGAAACATTGACAAACTGGTAATGGCAGGATTTGCGAAATGGTTCAAGAACCATGTAAGCTTTTGAAGTGCACTGTCAGTTTTTTTAATATATTGAGTACATAAGATGATCAGCTTGTCTATTTTCTAACCATAGGTTAAGAAGATGCGGGAGGATGGGCAGGCAGTTGATGATGCCCTTTACTCACTAGCAATGGGTCCTGATACTCGGGTAAGACATTATGAATCTTGCATTGTTGGAGATGTGCGCTACAACACCCTTGCACGAGACGAAGGCAGGAAGACACAAAACAGTGCCATCATGAGCACGGATACGTATGACAAAGAGACAACTAAAATGTATGCTAACATAACAGACATTGTTCAGTTGCAGTATATCTCCAGTTTCGAGGATCATCGGTGTGTGGTTCTGTTGTGCCGTCATTGGTATAACCTGTTTTCCAGGATCGCAAAACCCAGAGCTGATGATTATTTCAAATCCATCAATGTCAAGGCGGCGTACCAGGCCGACGAGCTTTTTATTTTGGCAAATCAAGCAACACAGATATTTTTCTTGGAAGACACATTTGCACGTAGCGCTGACTGGAGAGTATTGCAAAGGTTTGAGAAGAGGAATTCGTTTAATGAAGTTGCACAACAAGATGATGCTTACACAGCTCCTGATGTACAAGATAACACAGACGTTCCTAATATCTTTGAGAACCATCACGTCAATGACGCTGGCGAAAAGATTGCCTGTCGTGCTGTGGACATACAAGAGTTGATCAAGAAGAAGCCAACGTTCGAGGACGTTGAGGACGAAGAAGAAGATGACACTGTGGGGAATTATGATTAAGACTGATACACATGGCAAAGATGTTGACGCTGCTGCTACGGATGATGATTACATTGCTTTTGTCGTATTTGCCTTTCAGAAGACGTTTTTTATCTACTATGTGAAATTGTGTTTGCTATGACAACTGAAACCCGATGAACATATTGTTTAGTATTTTGCTGTGAGAACATCACTTGTTATGTATGCTGATTTGTGTTTGGTGATTGTATGACAACTAAAACATGATGACATTGTTGTTTAGTTGTACTCATATTTGGCTGTGAAACTTGAATTTGATGACATAGTTTGCTGTTGGACTGCAATTTGCTCGACGTCTTCGAATGAGAACAAAGCTGACCCGACAGGGCCTCTGCTATTTATTTATGTATATGAGCAAAAGGGGATACCCCCTGATTTCCGTTAATAGAAATCATTAGATGTTCACAACACTATGCCCAGCCTGCTACACAGGTTTCATTCATTACTAGTTTCAGCAAAGTGCTCATGTCGTAGCCACTGAATACATCACGAGTGCTACATACACTGCAAATAAAGAGACAATCATCCTACAGAGCACATCGATTTTGCCCATTATCTTCACAAGCTCTATCATCTCCTCATTGTTGTCAAGGCCGTTCAGCAGCTGTTGCTTGGCCATGATCAGAGGAACTGCATCTTTAACCTTCTGCTCTGCATCTTCCTCTTCTATCGTTCCTTCAGTTACTTGTCCAACACCCCAACCTGCTGGTATTGGGATTCCTCGGCTAACCAAATAATCCGCGTAGTTGCATTCCCCCACATCAGCAACTTCCCAGAAATACAAATCACACGAATCTTCCCTTTTCTGCACGAATCAAATTGGAAGATCATCAACCAAACTATTAAAAAAATCAGCTACTGAAAGCAGCAGAACAACACTTAAACATATTATTACCCCATGATTCGGGCATTTGTAGAAGACTCGGCCAGGGTTGCGGATTGTGGTTGAGACGTGACATATGACTCTGCGTGATTTGCAGCAGTGGCACCACACCAACGGCAGCGGGTTGCGATGAGCAATCGGCTGCGGTGCGCGTGCCGGCGGGGGTGTGATGAGACCCACAGGCGATGGTACGGTTGGCGACTTTGCGCATATCTGGTTGTTGCCTGCTGAAGAGCAGGTGGACGAGCAGCCAGCAGACATGGTTGCTGCGGCCAGAGCTTCTGATGCTAGGCAGAGTAAGTAAAGAAGAGGAGAAGCGAACGTTGGATATGTCAGTTTCATTACTTGGAGAGTAGCCTAGCACCATATATAGTCATAGTCTAGGTTTGGATTCGAACCAGCTACAGGAGGGACCTCCTTGTTTTGTGAAAAAAATTATTTCTCCACCTGACAGCTGGGACCCACCGGCTGTATCTTCACACGGAAGGAAGTGCCTCCTTGTTTTGCGAAAAAATTTATTCATCCCGTTGACAGCTGGGACCCGTCAGATTTGGTGACTGACTTGTGGGCCTACTAAGCAGACGTGTACGCACGGCTTTGTCAACTTAATCAACAAATGATTCTAGCAGCTGGACCATTGGATGTTAATCCAACAGCCGTGCTCCTTCTTCAACCTCTGTTCTTGCTCCTGTCTCCCGTGGGCGGCACCGCGGCTGTGCTGCCGCGCACCCGAACCAGTGAAGTTTCCCACTCCTCTCCATCTGCGACTCCACTACCCCATCTTCCCCATCTCCGGGTCGTTCCAGTCTGGGTGCGCTCGGCACGGTGTGGTCAACATGGTCAACAACCGAGAGTCATCAGAAGATGACTATACGTGAGAGGCTGACAGTGGGGACGCACCACGCCCATGGACGCATGCATGCAACGGAACGCGGCGAGGTCAACGTGGTCAAGGAACGACTTCCATCGGATGTATACTGTACGTGGAGAGTCTCAGCTGGGTCCACGGCCGCAGCAAGTAAGTGCCTCCTTATTACGCGGAAAATAATGATTCCTCCAACTGACAGCAGGGACCCACTGGACGGGCCACCGTATTTTGCGAAAAAAACGTTTGCCCCCTGACTGCTGGGACCCACCTGACGGGCCACCGTATTTCGCGAAAAAACGTTCCCCCCGCTGTCAGCTCAGACCCGCCGGAAGTGCCTTCTTATTACGCACAGAAAAATGAATACTCCCCCGGCTAGCTGGGACCCACCTTGGTGGGAGGCTAACTTTTGGGCCTACTAAGTTGACGGGGACGAAGGGCTTTGTCAACTTAGTCAATATGAACGATTTCTAGCTCCAGTGACCGTACGATGTCCATCCAACGGCCGTAGTGCTTCTTCAACCTCTGGTCTTCTTGCTCCAGCCGCCCAAAGCAGCGCCGGTCGTGCCGCATGCTCCTGCCTCCCGTGGCCGGCTGTGCTGCCGCGGAGGCCTCACCGCCCCCTACTATTCCCACCGCTGGCCAGGCCCTGCGGCGACGGCAGCCTCACACCGCAGCCGAACCAGTGAACCCTCGTGCTCCTCTCGGCGCGGGCTTCCACTACCGCATCTTCCCCGGCTCCGCGTCGTCCCCTTCCTAGGCCTCGCCGTCGTCCACCACCGTGGTGCTCTCCGCGCGGCGTGATCAACGTGGTCAAGGAACGACTTCCATCGGAAGAGTACTATACGTGGAGAGGCTGACAGCTGGGTCCACGGCCACAGCCCAGTTTTTTTGTGATTTGCCAAGTAAGTCGCTTTGTCAGGTCTGTTGGGCTGCAAATCTTTCAAGACGAGGAGAGCTTTCATTCGGCTGGCCGAGAAAATGGCCCATCAGTAATGAGAAATGGGCTGTACATTTTTTAAACACATCAAACCGGCAATTAGTTTTAAATATCTTTTTTTTCATTTTGAGATTTTAAATTACATTAATTTTTATGCGTGGAGAATTTGTTGGATTTTATATTGATATACATTTATTTTTAAAATCAGTTTGAATGTGAGTCGAAATTTCGGGATTAAAAACAGTTCGGACCGCATCGAAATATGCAAAATTTCGTATAATTCTTTAACTGTGGCCACAATATGGGATGTAATGCTAACAAAAAGAATATGGGCTCCAAAAAAACCTTAATAATTAGCAAATGGACTGTAAATTATTAGAAATAATGGCAGATGGGCTGTATGCTGTTTTCCACAGATTTGAGGCTTTCCTAAAAAAAGGTTGACGCACAAGCAGTGACTGTTGGATGGCCATCCAACGGCCGTCGTGCTTCTTCAATCTCTCCTCTTCCTGCTCCAGCCGCTCAAACAAGCGCCGACGGGACTGCCTGCTCCCTCCTCCCCGCGGCCGGCTCTGCTGCCGCGCAGGCCTCACCGCCCCACCGTACTCCCATCGCTGGCCTAGCCATCCCTCTACTCACCCACACCTGCTGTTATTCTCCGGCGATGGCAGACGAACCAGTAAACCCTCGTACAGTCGTACTCCCCTCCGCGTGGGAAACAACTGCCGAGTCTTCCCTGCCTATGTGTCGTTCCCTTCCTAGGCCTCGCAATCGTCCACCGCCCTGGTGCTCTCGGCGCGGCCTGGTCAACGTGGTCAACGACCGACATGCATCTGAAGTGGACTGTACGTGGAGAGGCCGACAGCTGGGTCCACGGCCGCACGCAAGGAAATGCCTCCTTATTACGCGCAAAATAATGATTCCTCCACCTGACATCAGGGACCCACCGAAAGGGCCTCTGTATTTCATGAAAAAAACGTTACCGCCGCTGATAGCTCGGACCCACCAGCTATATCTTCGCATGTAAGGAAGTGGCTCCTTATTATGCACAAAAAAATGAATACTCCCCCTGTTAGCTGGGACCCAGTATAGTGGCAGGCTGACTTGTGGGCCTACTAAGTTGACGGGGACGAAGGGCTTTGTCAACTTAGTCAATATGCACGATTCTAGCTCCAGTGACCGTACGATGTCCATCCAACGGCCGTAGTGCTTCTTCAACCTCTGGTCTTCTTGCTCCAGCCGCCCAAACCAGCGCCGGTCGTGCCTCGTGCTCCTGCCTCCCGTGGCCGGCTGCGATGCGGTGGAGGCCTCACCGCCCCCTACTACTCCCACCGCTGGCCAGGCCATCCCTCTACTCACCCACACCCCCTGTTATTCTGCGGCGACGGCAGCCTCACACCGCAACGAACCAGTGAACCCTCACACTCCTCTACGCGTGGGCATCCACTGTCGCGTCTTCCCCGGCTCCGCGTCATCCCCTTCCTAGGTCTCGCCGTCGTCCACCGCCCTGGTGCTCTCGGCGCGGCGTGGTCAACGTGGTCAAGGAACGGCTTCGATCGGACGTGGACTGTACGTGGAGAGGCTGACATATGGGTCCACGGCCGCAGCAAGGAAGTTCCTCCACCTGACAGCGGGGACCCACCGGACGGGCCACCGTATTTCACGAAAAAAAGTTTGCCCCTGACTGCTGGGACCCACCAGCTACATTGTGACGCTCGGATAATTAAGCTACAGTAATCCCACGTTAACGATGCCACATCACCCCGTTTACTGTTGATAAACTCTCGATAGTTCAGAACCGAAACAAATTCAAAATTTAAATAAATGCAAATAATAAAAGTTTTCAAATATCAAAACTAAAATGTTCGGTTTGTGCCAAATAATGCATAGGTAACTGTGCTGGAGAGATCACACTTTTTAAATTGTTTAAATACTCTAAAATAAATAAAACACAGCAAGAACAATTATTGAAATGGTTTTAAAAATAATAAACAATTACAAACTAATTTATTTTAGGTGCCAAGTTAATTGTGGTGGTGGCATAATTGTTAACACTAATTTAGGTACAACTAATGTATTTTATAAAACTAATGTATTTAAAATTTCAAATTAGAACAGAAAAAGAAATAAAACAAAATCCAAAAATAAATAAAATAGGGGGAGACAAATACCCCCCCCCCCCCCCCGCCGCCCCCACTGGACCCCTTGGCCCAACTGGGCCATGGCCCAGGCAGGCCGGCCCACGCCTCTGGCCTACATAGGCCTTCCCCCCACTCCCACAAACCCTAACCGACATCCCCACTCCCCCCCACTCAATCGCCCTCTCCCTCAACCCACCTGGTTCGATCTGGATCGGGGCACGAACGCCGCCGCCGAGGCGTGCGGCCACTACGCCGGAGCCCGCCCTCGCCGCGACGCCCTCCCGCCCCTACGCCAACCCCGGTGAACGTCGCCCCGTCACCGTCGCCGAATCGCCTCCTCGCCCCCCTCCCCACCGGTCGCCATCGCGCCTCGACGCCGCCCCGCTGTGGTCGCCGTCACCTCGCCGCCCGGACCCCCTCGCCGGACTGCCTCCCCATCGCCGTCGTCTCCGACCTCCTCCCCGAGCACCGCAGCCCGAACCCCTACGTCCCCCGTGAGCTCCTCCCCCTCGCTACTTTCCTCGCACACACACGTCGCCCGTGCGTGGCCACGCACCCGCGTTGTCCCCGCCGCGGTCACCATTCCCTCCTGGATCCAGAGCGCGCGCACTACACCAGCCATTCCCGTGGCCTTCGCCCCTGATGCAGCCGCTCGCCGCCCGTCGTGGCGACCGCCTGCGCCGCCCCGCCTGCGGCCTTCCTCCGCCGCTCACATGCGTCCCGCCCCACTGCTCTGCGCCGCCTTGGCCGCGCCCCCTCCGGCCCCAGCAGGTGCCTCGACGGCCTCCGCACTGGCCAGCGCCCGTCTCGCGTCACCGTGGCCGCTGCTGCCGGCCGGGTTCGCCGCCCCGCGCGCCTCCTGGGCGTGCACTCGCTCGGGCTGCGCCCCGCGCCCCTGTGCCCGTAACCCGTCTACCCACTAAGGCCCCTGGGGCCAATGACAGGAGGGGCCCACGCCCCTGCAACGTAAAAAAAGAGAAATAAAATAAAATAATTAATTATAACTTAATTAATTATGTTAGTTATTTAATTAAACCTAATTAACCTATTAATAAAACTAACTACTGTTAATTAGTTAGCTGTCAATGACAAATGGACCCCACCTGTTAGTTGACTGGTCAACGGTCAACTTTGACCGCTGATGTCATGCTATCGTCATGATGATGCAGTAATTCTTTTTTGAATTAATTAATTAATAATGATCCCAGTAAATGATTAAATCTTTATAAAATATTATAAAATAAACCGTAACTCAGATGGAAAAACTTTGTACATGAAAGTTGCTCAGAACGACGAGACGAATCCGGATACGCAGTCCGTTCGTCCGCCACACATCCCTAGCATAGCAAACACGCAACTTTCCCCTCCGGTTCATCTGTCCGAAAACGTGAAACACCGGGGATACTTTCCCGGATGTTTCCCCCCTTCGCCGGTATCACCTCCTACCGCGTTAGGGCACACGTAGCATCGCGTATTAGCTCGTTATGTTTTGCGATGTTTTGTTTGCTCCGTATTTACTGTTTCTTCCCCCTCTTCTTCTCCGGTAGACCCCGAGACCGTTGCTGATGCCACTGAGTACGACTACGGTGATGACGACCCCTTCTTGCCAAAGCAACCAGGCAAGCCCCCCCCCCTTGATCACCACATATCGCCTATTCTTCTCTATACTGCTTGCATTAGAGTAGTGTAGCATGTTACTGCTTTCGGTTAATCCTATTCTGTTGCATAGCCTGTCATTGTTGCTACAGTTGTTACCCTTACCTGCTATCCTACTGCTTAGTATAGGATGCTAGTGTTCCATCAGTGGCCCAACACTCTTGTCCGTCTGCCATGCTATACTATCGGGCCGTGATCACTAGGGAGGTGATCACGGGTATATACTATATACTTTATATACATGACACAAGTGGTGACTAAAGTCGGGTCAGCTCGTTGAGTACCCGCAAGTGATTCTGATGAGGGGGCTGAAAGGACAGGTGGCTCCATCCCGGTGGAGGTGGGCCTGGGTTCCTGACTGCCCCCGACTGTTACTTTGTGGCGGAGCGACAGGGCAGGTTGAGACCACCTAGGAGAGAGGTGGGCCTGGCCCTGGTCGGCGTCCGCGGATACTTAAAAATAACACCCTTAACAAGATCTCGGTATTTGATCTGAGTCTGGCCACTGGCCTATACGCACTAACCAACTACGCGGGAATAGTTATGGGCACTCGACGTCGTGGTATCAGCCGAAGCCTTCATGACATCAGCGACGCAGCGGCACGCGCTGGATTGGACTGGAACGCCTGATAGGCTAGGTCTGCTTCCGGCCGCCCTCGCAACATGCAGGTGTGCAATGGGCGATGGGCCCAGACCCCTGCGCCATAGGATTTAGACCAGCGTGCTGACCTCTCTGTTGTGCCTAGGTAGGGCTGTGACATGTTGATCTTCCGCGGCCGGGCATGACCCAGAAAAGTGTGTCTTGCCAAATGGGACCGAGCGTGTTGGGTTATGTGGTGCACCCCTGCAGGGAAGTTTATCTATTCGAATAGCCGTGTCCCTCGGTAAAAGGACGACCCGGAGTGGTACCTTGACCTTATGACAACTAGAACTGGATACTTAATAAAACACACCCTTCCAAGTGCCAGATATAACCCGGTGATCGCTCTCTAACAGGGCGACGAGGAGGGGATAGCCGGGTAGGATTATGCTATGCGATGCTACTTGGAGGACTTCAATCTACTCTCTTCTACATGCTGCAAGATGGAGTCTGCCAGAAGCGTAGTCTTCGACAGGATTAGCTATCCCCCTCTTATTCTGGCATTCTGCAGTTCAGTCCACCGATATGGCCCTTTACACATATACCCATGCATATGTAGCGTAGCTCCTTGCTTGCGAGTACTTTGGATGAGTACTCACGGTTGCTTTTCTCCCTCTTTTCCCCCTTTCCCTTCTACCTGGTTGTCGCAACCAGATGCTGGAGCCCAGGAGCCAGACGCCACCGTCGACGACGACTCCTACTACACCGGACGTGCCTACTACTACATGCAGGCCGCTGGCGACTACCAGGAGTAGTTAGGAGGATCCCAGGCAGGAGGCCTGCGCCTCTTTCGATCTGTATCCCAGTTCGTGCTAGCCATCTTATGGCAACTTGTTTAACTTATGTCTGTACTCAGATATTGTTGCTTCCGCTGACTCGTCTATGATCGAGCACTTGTATTCGAGCCCTCGAGGCCCCTGGCTTGTATTATGATGCTTGTATGACTTATTTTTATTTTTAGAGTTGTGTTGTGATATCTTCCCGTGAGTCCCTAATCTTGATCGTACACGTTGCGTGTATGATTAGTGTACGGTCAAATCGGGGACGTCACAAGTTGGTATCAGAGCCGACTGCCTGTAGGAATCCCCCTTTCCAACTCCTTGGCCGAAGTCGAGTCTAGTCATTGAAAAACTTTTACTAACATGGCTGTGTGGCTTACGGGCCCACGTCGCCATTGGGTCGTATTAGGATCTTTTACTACTTGTCTATACTCTGGGACTGTGATCTCTCTTCTATTCGGGTTAAATGAATTTTGCTAATTCTAACATTAGGATCTCGTTATCACTTTCACCCGAAGAGCCCCTTATTACTGATGATCGTCTGCTGCACGTGGGGACCCTGAAGACACTCTCCGCTGTTAACCCGAGAACTTGTGTTCATCGCTTTTGCAATTCCCTTCCATCGATAAACTCCTATGGATAACCATGTATACTCGCCATTCATATATTGTTTCCCAGTTGATCTTGTTATTACAAGATACCCCGGAATTCTCTCTGTTGTTCCGAGAATCCTACCCTGAAGACACTCTCCGCTGTTAACCCGAGAACTTGTGTTCATCGCTTTTGCAATTCCCTTCCATCGATAAACTCCTATGGATAACCATGTATACTCGCCATTCATATATTGTTTCCCAGTTGATCTTGTTATTACAAGATACCCCGGAATTCTCTCTGTTGTTCCGAGAATCCTACCCTGAAGACACTCTCCGCTGTTAACCCGAGAACTTGTGTTCATCGCTTTTGCAATTCCCTTCCATCGATAAACTCCTATGGATAACCATGTATACTCGCCATTCATATATTGTTTCCCAGTTGATCTTGTTATTACAAGATACCCCGGAATTCTCTCTGTTGTTCCGAGAATCCTTTGAGCTTACTGCCTTGCTGTTCTTTGTCACCTGAATAACCCTACGGATAATTCTCGCACTTACCGAGTATCCGCTCACCCCCAGTTGATTCTAGTATTCCACAAAAGTGTTGAAAATACCATTCGATCTTCCGAAAATCCTCAGGAGCCTTTTTGCTCTTGAAATTCTTGCTTACTTGCATTATGATTAATCTTAAGTCTCAAAATCTTATTGGCATCTCTTGTCATTATCATTTTGAGTGCGTTGATTCAATTTGTTGCGAAGGCTCACAATCCTCAATCAGAGCCTAGTATTCATCCTTCCGGCTCAGACGTCATTTGAAACGTGAACTGGTTATCGACCAATCAAATTGCCGTCGATTGTACCCCTAAGTCTATTCCACTTATCCATTCTTAATCAGGCCATTAGCTTCTGATCCCTTGATTTGGAAATGATAATTCCTTTGCATTTGGGCTTTGAATTCCTCAGTTGTTTTTATAGTCCGATGCCCTTTCGTTCCTTCTTCCTCTGATAGAGTACCGATACTCGCATCAGCTCCGTTATAAACCACAAGACCCCTTGTTGGGTTATTATCCGACAGTGTCCTTCATATTCAATAACCTTGTGATCATTTCCTTGGATATATAATGCATTTGGTAATTTGTATCCTCTGCTTGATAACCATACTCTACTTTTGAGCTGGTGATTTTACTCTTGAAGTTTGAGGTATATGTTTCTAAGATGCCCCGATGGATTGAACCTATGCCTTCCCTAAAAACCGTATGAACCCGAAGGTTTTCACAAGTCATACCCTTCTGGTATTTTACCAGATAATTTTCTACCATACAACTTCATCGAATGCGAGAAGTGAATGAAAGGTTATGCATTGGAGAAGTGGGAGTCGACCTTGAACTTTGTGTTCATGCCCATGGACACGATGTAGATCTTATCATTAAAGCTTCTCTTAAATTAATTATTCCCTGGGTATAAGTTCATCTTATATCTGGGATCTGGCCTTTTTCAATCGTGGTTCTGACCATGTTCTCCTTTAAATACCATTTCTCGTGCAAGTTTAAGCACTTTTCCTCTGCAGAGCAATACCCCCGTCCAACCTCTACTTTGGTCTGTCGTCGAGTATTACCCCCCTGGTATCTCAGGAATGCCAAGGAACTACTTAACTTCTTATGAGTTCTTCATCAACTAATATTCTTGCCGATTCCATGTTTCCAACGGGTTCTGAGTTGTTAGAACCCCCCAAGGACACCGATAAGTGAATCAATTCCGCACTCCGATTCAATAACTCTTAAGTAATTTTTGTTGCTTACGAGTTTAATAATTCTTCAATGTCCTTCCTAGCCTGCTCGGCTATGTCATTATTGTGCGGATTTTAACTGTGCTACCTGGACCTTCCCAGCGCACAAATTTCGACAATGAGCTAATCTTGCGTCGACCTTCCTCGTCATATCACTTCTCCTTGAACAGCAAACTTGATTTCGAGTTTGTGTCCTACCCGTGGTTCTAATAACCTTTCGCTTTCATCATTCCTTTGACTTGATGTCATCGTCGATCAATTACATCTTCTTGAAAACCTCTCGATAAATTTGTCGTGATCATTGTCAACAATTTGACTTCTTCCAAGTTGTGTGTCAAAATTCAGGATGAGAAATAACATCCTTGCCCCTCGATGAATTGTGTTATCATCGACAACATTCTTGCCTCCCCCCAACACAAACTTGTTCATATTTTGTGTTGTATCTTGATTTCCCTGCTATCTAGCTTATGATATGTTCTACCTTGGAGTATTACCATCTTTTATGTCAAGAATGTCGTGAGGATTACTCCACCTCTTAAGAATTCTTGGTACAGTGATACTTCTCACCATCGCCATTCTTTCTTGGTCCCCGTGTTGTTTCTAGACGAAATACCGACAAATGGTCTGTGATGTGTAAATTCTAAACTTCTAGCAACCCTATTGCTTTGAAGTTATTGGTCTATAGTTTCATTCTACATCTATGGCTTAATGAATCATCATTCGAACATTGATCGTGCTACCTAGCCCATATTTCGGGTGCACATTTCAACCAATGTTTAACTGTGTATGTTTTCCTCGAGCATACATCATTAAGTCATTCAATCTAGCTAATGTTATCTCCTTGTTCACATAGTTGTGGAAATCCATCTTTTGGAAATCTCAATGGATTGTCGCTGAGTCAATCAGTCACGTCCTCACCTCTCCTTGATTTAATGATGAACCCTTGTTCGGAACTCGCTTCCATAGTTCATTTCCCCGGGAATCGTACAATGTCATCTCGTCAATTTGCGTTGCACCTTTTCTTCTCAGGCATCCCGTGTCTGAGATATCTTGACACCAATCAGATCTAAATCGCGGTCAGATATGATGGTTGGAACATATTTCCAAGATTTATACCATTTGTCTTTATATGACCCGGTAAGGTGATGTCATGCCTAGCACACCTGGCCAGAGGACCTAATGTTATAGTTTCCTTTTCTGCAAGGCTATCCATTCTTCCATGTGGAAATTGTAAGACTTATTCTACAATATATTCCTGATGGATCCTTCGTGTATCCCGAGTCTCACATTTGCTTGAAGAACATGTCAATGCTATCCCGAAGCATGTCTGTGGTACTCTGATTTTCAACATGAACATTTGAAGCACAATGCTAAATTTTCTTTATCATTTATCCTAACCCTGTTGTATGGGTAATATCATGAGATTCCTCCCCCCTTACCTAAATGGTTTTCTACTTTCTATCATGTCATGAATATCATGCTCCGCTTGTCCTTGGGAAGGATATACCCCCGAAATATGTGTGTATACACATTTTCATTTCCATTGTTCTGTTTAAACTTGATAATCGCATTTTCCTTTCCATTGTCTTGTTTAACCTTTCTTGTGATCTGACTTAACTGAGCAGTGATAATTCCCTGCTTAGTAAACACCTCGTTGTACAAATCTGTCAGTAAGACCCTGTTACTTTTGTTGATGACATTCCGGTAACCACCGATGGACGAGAACTTTACCTACTGGTCCGCCTCGTTTCAATGAGCAGGAAAATGGTTCTCTTCGTCACTCTCCCTTGGTACCAACGATGCTGCCAACATAACTGACCGGTTATTCTCTGACGTGCCTTGCTTACATGATCGTGTAAGACGTCATCGCCTTCCTACTTTTAACCCACATGGTGGGCCCATAACCCACAGTTCCACAGGATCGAAACCTGACTCTCTTGCACTCCTTGTTCCCAAGATTGTTCCTCGCGTGTGGCCTCGTATGCAATTCACGAGCTACCTTCCGAGAGATCATCAATTCTGGTATGAAACACAATAATTATTCTCGTTGCTCTAAACCCCTTTCACACTCTGTTTCCGACAACGGACGATTGTCTATCCGCTTGAAACTTCTTATGGTACCTTTGAACCTTACTCTCGATGTGTTTTAATTATTCAACCCAAGAGGTACTCATATGCTCATTCATGGGATTATCCCAGATTATTACCCTTATAGCATTCTGTCATTGCCGATCTGCCCCGTTACCTATTCGTAAGTACGAAGGAACCCCCGAAGAAAGGATGACGACTTCATAATGATGACCTGAAGCAGTGGAATGAAGACATCAATGTAATGGATCGATCTCTTCGAGAAGAGCAGCCAAGATTGAGAAGATCTGTTAGAATTTCGTAACCAAATCCTTTCCCCATTACTCCCCTCTTAAATCTCGGGATGAGATTTCTTGTAGTGGAGGAGAATTGTGACGCCTGGATAATTAAGCTACAGTAATCCCACGTTAACGATGCCACGTCATCCCGTTTACTGTTGATAAACTCTCGATAGTTCAGAACCGAACAAATTCAAAATTTAAATAAAAGCAAATAATAAAAGTTTTCAAATATCAAAACTAAAATGTTCGGTTTGTGCCAAATAATGCATAGGTAACTGTGGTGGAGAGACCACACTTTTATAAATTGTTTAAATACTCTAAAATAAATAAAACACAGCGAGAACAATTATTGAAATGATTTTAAAAATAATAAACAATTACAAACTAATTTATTTTAGGTGCCAAGTTAATTGTGGTGGTGGCATAATTGTTAACACTAATTTAGGTACAACTAATGTATTTTATAAAACTAATGTATTTAAAATTTAAAATTAGAACCGGAAAGAAATAACACAAAATCCAAAAATAAATAAAATAGGGGGAGACAAATACCCCCCTCCCCCACTGGACCCCTTGGCCCAACTGGGCCATGGCCCAGCCAGGCCGGCCCACGCCTCTGGCCTTCCCCCCACTCCCACAAACCCTAACCGACACCCCCACTCCCCCCCACTCGTTCCCCCTCTCCCTCTCCCCACCCGATCCGATCTGGATCGGGGCACGAACGCCGCCGCCGAGCCCTGCGGCCACTACGCCGGAGCCCGTCCTCGCCGCGACGCCCTCCCGCCCCTACGCCAACCCCGGTGAACGCCGCCCCGTCACCGTCGCCGAATCGCCTCCTCGTCCCCCTCCCCACCGGTCGCCATCGCGCCTCGACGCCGCCCCACTGTGGTCGCCGTCACCTCGTCGCCCGAACCCCCTCGCCGGACTGCCTCCCAATCGTCGGCGTCTCCGACCTCCTCCCCGAGCACCGCTGCCCGAACCCCTACGTCCCCCGTGAGCTCCTCCCCCTCGCTACTTTCCTCGCCCACACACGTCGCCCGTGCGTGGCCACGCACCCGCGTTGTCCCCGCCGCGGTCACCATTCCCTCCTGGATCCAGAGCGCGCGCACCGCACCAGCCATCCCCGTGGCCTTCGCCCCTGATGTAGCCGCTCGCCGCCCGCCGTGGCGACCGCCTGCGTCGCCCCGCCTGCGGCCTTCCTCCGCCGCTCACCTACGTCCCGCCCCCACTGCTTTGCGCCGCCCTGGCCGCGCCCCCTCCGGCCCCAGCAGGTGCCCCGACAGCCTCCGCACTGGCCAGCGCCCGTCTCGCGTCACCGTGGCCGCTGCCGCCGGCCGGGTTCGCCGCCCCGCGCGCCTCCTGGGCGTGCACTCGCTCGGGCTGCGCCCCGCGCACCTGTGCCCGTAACCCGTCTACCCACTAAGGCCCCTAGGGCCAATGACATGAGGGGCCCATGCCCCTGCAATGTTAAAAAAAAGAGAAATAAAATAAAATAATTTATTATAACTTAATTAATTCTGTTAGTTATCTAATTAAACCTAATTAACCTGTTAATAAAACTAACTACTGTTAATTAGTTAGCTGTCAATGACAAATGGACCCCACCTGTCAGTTGACTGGTCAATGGTCAACTTTGACTGCTGACGTCATGCTGTCGTCATGATGATGCAGTAATTCTTTTTCGAATTAATTAATTAATAATAATCCCAGTAAATGATTAAATCATTATAAAATATTATAAAATAAACCGTAACTCGGATGGAAAAACTTTGTACATGAAAGTTGCTCAGAACGACGAGACGAATCTGGATACGCAGCCCGTTCATCCGCCACACATCCCTAGCATAGCAAACACGCAACTTTCCTCTCCGGTTCATCTGTCCGAAAACGTGAAACACCGGGGATACTTTCCCGGATGTTTCCCCCCTTCGCCGGTATCACCTCCTACCGCGTTAGGGCACACCTAGCATCGCGTATTAGCTCATTATGTTTTGTGATGTTTTGTTTGCTCCGTTTACTGTTTCTTCCCCCTCTTCTTCTCCGGTAGACCCCGAGACCGTTGTTGATGCCACTGAGTACGACTATGGTGATGACGACCCCTTCTTGCCAGAGCAACCAGGCAAGCCCCCCTGATCACCAGATATCGCCTATTCTTCTCTATACTGCTTGCATTAGAGTAGTGTAGCATGTTACTGCTTTCGGTTAATCCTATTCTGTCGCATAGCCTGTCATTGTTGCTACAGTTGTTACCCTTACCTGCTATCCTACTGCTTTGTATAGGATGCTAGTGTTCCATCAGTGGCCCTACACTCTTGTCCGTCTGCCATGCTATACTATCGGGCCGTGATCACTAGGGAGGTGCTCACGGGTATATATACTATATACTTTATATACATGACACAAGTGGTGACTAAAGTCGGGTCAGCTCGTTGAGTACCCGCAAGTGATTCTGATGAGGGGGCTGAAAGGATAGGTGGCTCCATCCCGGTAGAGGTGGGCCTGGGCCTGGGTTATATACTTTATATGCTTGTATGACTTATTTTTATTTTTAGAGTTGTGTTGTGATATCTTCCCGTGAGTCCCTAATCTTGATCGTACATGTTGCGTGTATGATTAGTGTACGGTCAAATCGGGGGCGTCACAAAGATCTTCGCACGCAAGGAAGTGCGTCCGGGCAAAAGAAAACGATTCGCCCCCCTGACTGCTGGGACCCACCAGCTACATCTTCGCAGGCAAGGAAGTGCCTGACAGTCGGGACCCACCTGGTCGAAGCGTACGTAATGTTGTCATTCTGGTCGCGAACGTGTACGTACATATATACTGGTGGATGTAGAGGCGCGCACGTGTCGTAGTAGAGGCGCGTACGTGTCGTAGTAGAGGCGCGCACGTAGCATGTACACGTATGTACAGCGGCCAGGGTGCAAGAAAGAAAATACGGGCACGTATGTGTACATACGGGCGGGGTCTCGAACGCCTACTCGCGCATACGTACGGCCAGTGCTCGTGTACATGGCTGGGTCGGAACGGAGAAACAGCGTCGTCGTCGTGTTCATGGGGAGGCAACTGAATGCGTCGTGGTCATGGGGAGGGGTGTGGCGTACCGCAAAACGGGGGAAACGGACCTCCTACGGTCGAAACGGGGGTCCTGTTGATCGGGAGGAGTGTGGCGTACCGCAAAACGGAGGAAACGGACCTCCTACGGTCGAAACGGGGGTCCTGTTGATCGGGAGGGGTGTAGCGTACCGCAAAACGGAGGAACGGACCTCCTACGGTCGAAACGGCGGTCCTGTTGATCGGGAGGGGTGTGGCGTACCGCAAAACGGACGAAACGGACCTCCTACGGTCGAAACGGGGGTCCTGTTGATTGGGAGGGGTGTGGCGTACCGCAAAACGGACGAAACGGACCTCCTACGGTCGAAACGGGGGTCCTGTTCATCAGGAGGCGTGTGGCGTACCGCAAAAAGGGACTCCACGGGATACTATTCATCTCCACCGTCGACCTCCTCCAGCCTCCACGGGCTACCGTCGACCTCCTCTAGCCTCCACGGGCTCCTGTTCATCCAGCCTCCACCGTCTACTGTTCATCCAGCCCTCCACGGGCACCCCTCCACCGTCTACTGTTCATCCAGCCCTCCACACCACGGGGTCCTGTTCAACCACCCCTCCACGGGCACCCCTCCACCGTCTACTGTTCATCCAGCCCTCCACCACACCACGGGGTCCTGTTCATCCAGAGGCAACGCCACTGCTCACTGTTCATCCAACCCCCCCCCCCCCCCCCGCAACGCTCACTATTCATCCCAGAGGCAGCATCGATCTACTTCAGTTAGCAGCAGTAGTGAAGGAATCGCTCGATCGGGTTCAGTTAACAACCATCGATCGATCGCTCGGGTTCAGTAACGCGTAGCCTGCAGTGAAATTGCTCGGGTTCAGTTAGAGCCCAACGCCTCGCTCGGGTTCAGTTAGAGCCAACGCCTCGCACACACGCGCGTACGTGTAGGAGAGAAACGCGCATCGCTCGGTCCCCGACCTCCCACCGTAACCGGGAACTCCCCGAAATTTTCCTCGCCCTCGCTTCTACCACGGTTTTTTCCGTCATGGACGGCCCAAAGAATGTCATGCAGCTGCGTCTCCGGCCGCCCAGGACGAAAAGCCCATTTTCTGTCATGATTTTTTGTCATAGAAGTAGGAGCCCACCACATCTATGATGATACCGGGTTTTGTCACAATTATCGTCATAGAAGTGTCATATGTATGACAGAAAAAAAAATTCGTTCGGCCCAAAATGTCACGGATGTGTCTTTTTTTGTAGTGGAACCTATTATATTTTCATAAATATATGTGAGTTCTCGATCCTATCTTGCAAGTCTATAGTCACCTACTATGTGTTATGATCCGGCAACCCCGAAGTGACAATAATCGGGACCACTCCCGGTGATGACCGTAGTTTGAGGAGTTCATGTATTCACTATGTGCTAATGCTTTGTTCCGGTACTCTATTAAAAGGAGGCCTTAATATCCCTTAGTTTTCATTAGGACCCCGCTGCCACGGGAGGGTAGGACAAAAGATGTCATGCAAGTTCTTTTCCATAAGCGCGTATGACTATATTCGGAATACATGCCTACATTACATTGATGAATTTGAGCTAGTTCTGTGTCACCCTATGTTATGATTGTTACATGATGAACCGCATCCGACATAATTCTCCATCACCGATCCAATGCCTACGAGCTTTTCACATATTGTTCTTCGCTTATTTACTTTTCCGTTGCTACTGTTACAATCACTACAAAACACCAAAAATATTACTTTTGCTATTGTTACCTTTGTTACCGTTATCACTACTATCATACTACTTTGCTACTAAATACCTTGCTGCAGATACTAAGTTATCCAGGTGTGGTTGAATTGACAACTCAACTGCTAATACTTGAGAATATTCTTTGGCTCCCCTTGTGTCGAATCAATAAATTTGGGTTGAATACTCTACCCTCGAAAGTTGTTGCGATCCCCTATACTTGTGGGTTATCAGGCCCCTGCAGCCCCGGCCTCGGCAGTGGCCTCCTCGGCCCCCCGCGGCCACCATGGCCCTCGCGGCCTCTGTCCCGGCGCCCATGTCTTCGGTGTCCTCATCACCGACGGCTGCGGCCGAGTCTCCCGCGGTCGGTCCGGTCACCTGCGCCCGTGCGTGCGTTTTTCGCCTGAGCTTGCGCTACGCCTCGGATGACTACGTCCACGCGGCATCCACCTCTACTCCATCGTTGTTGCCGTCCTCCGTTCGAGCCGCTCTTCCTGACCCGCTCTGGATGGCTGCGATGCAAGAGGAGTTTGACGCCCTACTGCGCAACCGGACGTGGCAGCTTCTTCCCCGTCCCCGGCATGCCAACGTGATCACCGGGAAGTGGGTCATCAAACACAAGCTCCGTCCTGATGGTACCCTTGATCGCTACAAAGCGCGCTGGGTTGTTCGTGGCTTCCGGCAGCGTGCTGGCATCGACTTCACCGACACCTTCACTCCGGTTGTTAAGCCCGACACGATTCGCACGGTTCTCCACCTTGCGGTCTCCCGTGCTAGGCTGGTGCACCAGATGGACGTCTCGAACGCCTTCCTTCATGGTCGCCTCGAGGAGCAGGTCTTCTGCCAGTATCCCACGGGGTTCGTTGATCACGCACTCCCCGACCACGTGTGCCTGCTTTCGCGGTCCTTATACGGCCTCAAGCAGGCTCCGCGCGCTTGGTACCAGCGCAGCGCGGCGTTTCTACACCAGCTCGGGTTCCGCTCCACTCGCTCGGACGCATCGTTCTTCGTCTATCACCAGGGCTCCGACATGGCCTACTTGCTGCTCTATGTCGACGACATCATCCTGACGGTATGCACGGCTGGCCTTCGTGAACTCTGGCCTTTTCTAAAAAAAATGTACTCCCCATATGGTCAGATATATCCGTTTGAGCGGTAAATAATATGGAACCGAGGGAGATTAAAGCCATTCCTGCAATTTCATACAAGTATTTCTTTTTCATTTTCATCTTGTAGCTTTCGGGTCGACATAGTTCACGAAGCTTCATTTACCACCACTTCCCAACTCTCACCAGTTAGCTACCCATCTCCCTCTCCACTTGAGTCTTATTTTTTTCCTTCAGCTTTCAAAATCTTTGATGATCTTATTTCTTTGACCTTTATTTCTTCCTGTTGTAGTCTATGAAACTGTATGAGTTTATCATTCAACAGCTATAGGCAGTTAGCTAATTAAAGCATTCCCCTAAAAAAAGCAAATTAAAGCATGGACAGTTGCATACTTTAAAAATGGAAAACTAAAATATATTTTAAATTTATCACCACTGTTAGAAACAATTGAAATGCACACAGTCTTCTCACTATATGAGTTCATGATTCAACAGATATAGGTAACTAGATAACTAAAGCATGATAGTTACATACTTTTAAAATGGAAATAAAAACATATTTTATATTCATCGCCACTGTTAGAAAAGATTGAATGCACACAGTCTTCTCACTATATGAGTGTATGATTCAACATTTATAGGTAGTTAGATAATTAAAGCACGAACAGTTTGTTTGAAATGCTTTGTAAAGATCTTCTCGACACAGGGGGCTCATCGATAAACTTGAGGCTTGCTACGTTGGCTTGTTCCTCCGTGGCTGCGTATTGTCAAACTAAAATAATAGTCAAATTCTGTATATAGAAAGTAGTTGCCTTAATTTTTATGCACCAACCAGAGTGTTGGATATATAATATATTCTTAAATTAGTTATTTATGAACCATATGTTAATTTTGTAGGGAACAAATGTTTTCCTTTAATTGTATTCAAATTTCATATATAAAAAGAGTATATATTTATTATGAATTAGCTATTGAGATTTTCAACCAGTGTTTATACAAAAGCCAAACTGCTAATATTTTATTTATTGTCCTAAATTCATATGTAAAATGGAGACATCTATCAAGGGCCTCATCCCAAGCCTGGCAAGCAGAAAGGGCACTGGAGGCATAGGTCCAGCCCGGTCTCACTAGGATGGGTGCAAAGTAATTGAGCATTGTACTCCCGCCGTCTCAAAATAAGTGACTCGTCTTTGTACTAACTTTGAGTCACTTATTTTGGAACAGAGGAAGTACTACGCTAAGCACAGATGCCACTTGTCAGCTCAAAACAGTGGACAGTAGGATATGATTTTTCCATGGCACACTCTCTCGGACAGTAGGATATGATTTGAAGAGCATCGTCGATCTCATTTCTCGGACCGGCTGGTGCAACGTGAGTGTGTTGGCAGGAACGGCACAAGGGCTTGCAATGGTTGCTTGTGGGAAGAGAGAGCCAATCAATCAGTTGGAGATCCCATCCTTGCTGAGGCGCTGTCTTGTTCATGGCTTCTTGTTTCTTTTCGCTTTAAGGAGTTGGGGAATGCTGGATGGTCGTAGCACCAGCTCTGTAGGTAACTCCATAATACTAGTATTAAGCGTTACATATGTTCCATGTGGTGGTTGGTGCTCACTCGATCAGAGCACCGCGAGCTCAGCCTGCCTCCTACCGAGAGCGGAAGAAAAAGCAGGCCTCCACGTTGTACTCCCCTCAACCATTCTTTTAAATGCACATAGCAAATTCCCGAAGAATGCTCGACAATTGACGAAACACCTGGACTGTCATGGGGTGGTTCACTAGGCCCATCATTACATGCAGAAGACAATCACGACATGAGACCTTGTAGATCGGCATTGTATCGTGTAGGTTGTGAGCGATGGGTGAAGGAGTTTGGGCCGAGAAGTTTGTGTCAAGCTATGGTTGTTTTGGATCAAGAAACTACACGACCAGGGGAAGCAAGGAAGAAAATTATTTTTGATTTTTTTAGCTTGCCTTTTTAGAATTCTTTTACAAGGGTACACTTTTAGAGAAAAAATTAGGGGAAGAATACATTTTTAGACAAAAATAGCCGGCCCAAGTGGTAGCAGCCCACAGTCCAGTCCAGCCCAGAGTAGAGGAGATCAAGGTCCTCTTTAGAAGAACAGAGGAGAGGTCCAGCCCAGTCGATAGAGCAGAAGTCGCTGACAAAAACCCTATTCGCCGCCGCCGTAATTTTCCCTCCGCACAAGCACCGGCAATGGCGGGATTGCAGAGGCCGAGTACAACGACTACGGCGTCGGCGTGCATCCCTGATACGGAGGTGGAGAATATCATCAATTTGGCCCCCCCTTCGATTCTGCTCTAGCACCGCCAGTGCCAGAGAAGGAAGATAGAGGTGCAGAGGTGGAGAATATCATCAATTTGCAAGATAATAAAAAACACCGAGGTGGTGCTGATGCTTGCCACTTAATTGTTTAAGAGGATGAAGATGATACGATATCGATGGGGAGAATGCAGCACCCATCGTAGATAGCCTGGCCATCTAGAGCATCGCGAGCTCAGCATGCCTCCTACCGAGAGCGGAAGAAGACGTAGGCCTCCACGTTGTACTCCACTCAACCATTCTTTTAAATGCGCAAAGCAAATTCCCGAAGCCTGATTGATGAAACAATCGGTGAAACACCTTGACCGTCATGGGCTGGTTCACTAGGCTCATCCTTACATGCAGAAGACAATCACGACATAAGACTTTGTAGATCGTCATTGTGTCGTGTAGGTTGTGAGCGATGGGTAAAGAAGTTTGGGCAGAAAAGTTTGTGTCAAGCTATGGTTGTTTTGGATCAAGAAACTACCCGACCAAGGGAAGCAAGGAAGAAAAATGTTTTTGAATTTTTTTAGAAGGGTACACTTTTAGAGAAAAAATTAGCGGAAGAATACATTTTTAGACGAAAATAGCCGGCCCAAGTGGTAGCAGCCCATAGTCCTGTCCAGCCCAGAGTAGAGGAGATCAAGGCCCTCTTTAAAAGAACAGAGGAGAGGTCCAGCCCAGTCGGTAGAGCAGAAGTCGCTGACAAAAACCCTATTCGCCGCCACCGCCACCGCCTCCTTAATTTTCCCTCCGCACAAGCACCGGCAATGTCGGCATTGCAGAGGCCGAGTACGGCGACTACGGCGTCGGCGTGCATCCCTGATATGGCTCGGGGCACGCACGTGTTCACGGTCGCTGGCTATAGGCTGCACAAGGGCCTCGGCATCGGCAACTTCATCCGATCTGCCACCTTCGCCGTCGGCGGCTACGACTGGTGCATCCGCTACTACCCCGACGGATTCAGTTCTGAAACCAACGACTATGTATCAGTCTTCGTTGAGCTTCAGAGCAAGAAATCCACGGTGAGGGCGCTGTACGACCTGAGGCTGACCGACCGGGCCACCGGGTCGTCGTCATTAGTTTTCTCCAGGCCGTCGTCCTTCCCGGCGTTCGACTCATGGAGGATCGACCATCTCAGGGGGGCTTCCAAGTTCATGAAGAGGGACATCCTGGAGGCGTCCCCATACCTGCAGGATGACTGCCTCTTGATTCAGTGCGACTTGACCGTTCTCCTCAAGGAAATACCAACCGTGGCGACCGCCACCAAGACGCCGGAGATCGAGGTGCCGCCGTCTGACTTGTTGAAGAATCTGGCAAAACTGCTAGAGGGGAACAAAGGATCCGATGTGATGATCATTGTCAATGGGGAGACCTTCCATGCGCATAAGATTGTGCTCGCGTTGCGGTCTCCAGTCTTGGATGCGGAGCTCTATGGGCCAATGGGGGACAGTGAGAAACAGTGCATGCAGATTGAGGACATGCAACCAGCTGTTTTCAAAGCATTGCTTCACTTCATGTATACAGATTCATTGCCTGTCATGCATGACCTTGACAACCATGACAAGAAGGAGATAATTAAGCACTTGATCGTGGCTGCAGATAGGTATGCCATGGAAAGGATGAAGTTGATGTGTGAGAGTATGCTATGCAAGAGTCTCGATGCTAAGAGCGTTGGGGCCACATTGGCTCTAGCTGACCAGCATCATTGCAGCAAGCTCAGAGAAGCATGCGTTGAGTATATCAAACTCTTCTCTTAGCTAGAACAAAGGACATGTACGCATGGCAATCAAAGAGTCTGATCGCCTGACTATTGATGATACACTCAAGAATCTGATCGCATGTCAGGCGTGCAATAAAGTTTCGCTACGTACTAGTTGATTTGTGAACATCTGTTGGTCATTTGCAACATAACACCTTAAGTCATGTTGCCTAGTCCCGAAATTTTCTCGCAGATAATTGGAAGGAGATGAGTAGGTTTATTAGAAAATGTGACCAGCTTAGACCAGGTTGTCTTGTCATATTTAGTCCTTTTAGAGGTATTTTGGTGAGTTTGGTTGATTTATCAGAAAATATGTTTGCTAAACTTGTATATGAATCCATGCTAGCTCACTAGTTTTCTTGTAATGTGCTGATATTCTGTCCAAACAATATACTATTTACCATCATCATCTTTTCCCCTTTTGTTGTTCTTTTTATTTCTAATTATCAATGAACAGCACCGCCATAACCATATCCATTGTGAATTGTAGTACTGTACAATAGTGTAACGTTGCATTAGTATGTTGTGTCATGCAAACAATTGTTGAATTTCAGTCTATGCAAAGTGCTAATTATAACCCGCAAAAAATAGTGCAAATTATACACTATTATATGCAAAGAGAACATTTATGTCAGAGTACCCAAGATAGTGCTCACAACTTTGTTGTACAATAGGGGTATCTAGTTTGAATGTTGTTATCGGGTTTTTTCCTTTCTTCTTTGTAGATTTGGATTGGAAGCAGGGAGAACTTTGGATCCTGTGTTAATTTTGGATGATTTGAGCTTAGGCAACCAAAACATGTGCGGCTGGAACTCAAAATGCAGCTAATAAAGTACTAAGTACTTGTTTCTAGATAGCCTATTGTTGCTAGGTAGTTGCATTGCATACCTGCACCAACAGCCAACAGGTGTTGTACCATAGTCCATAACACCTGTTTATCCTCGAGAATTTGGGCAATATCTATCGGAGCCGAGTTCTGTTCTTCCAGAGTTTCTCTCCCAGTGTTACTCTAACTGACATTGGCCTTTGATTGATGACATAGGACGTCCTATTTCAGAAGTTTTTCTTTATGGCATTGTATTTCAGAACTTACATGAGCAAGGGTTGAAAATCCGTTTCGATGCCAGCAGGAACCCAACTATTTGTTGTACATGAAATTTCTGTTATTGACTTCCGAACATGTTTGGGTTTAGCACTGAATTATTGGAGGAGGCGCCACAATTATTCTTGGGTATTGACGGTGGCATCCAAGGTCAACCCCTCGTCACAAATCAACACGCTCAATGGAAGTCAGAAACTGCAGATTCCGTGCCTGGCCTGTCTGTCTTTCGCTTGCATCGGGTGGCATGCTGATCGATGCCGTCGTGGTTCGACATCCACGACACGCCCATCACCTCCGCAAGCCAAACAATCAATCCTCCCTACGAGCTCCAGTGCTGCGAGCAGTGGCCCGCCAGCGGGGGTTGTGGCTCCAGCGACGACACAGAGAAGCATTGACCGTGTGGCGTCCCGAGGAGCAGGCGTTCCTGCAGCTGCGGCTTCGGCTTCTTCTCTCGGTCGTAACGCGCCGTGGATCGCCGAGCGGAACGAGTTTTCTTCCCCTTCCCTTTGGTACTGAAAATGGTCCAAGCAGTTTCCCAATCACCTCCTGCGTGACAACGCTCGCACCCGGAAAAGTAGGATCTAGGCGATCAAGAAGGCGAAGAGGGATCCCTTGCGCGCCGCCGGTGACGCTGCCGGTTCCCTCTCTCTCCGTCGGCCGCTCCGGCGGCGGGAGGGAGGGGGAACCTCGGGTCTGTTCGCTAGGTGGGTGTGTGGTAGGGTTAGGGTTGAGGGAGACGCTGCCGAGGCTGTTACGGTGGTATCGCGTCGGAATAAGTTTCTCCGGGCTCCGTTCGCGGTCAGGCGAGGCTTTTGCCTTCGTCTAGGAGCCAGCAGTGTTGGGGATCCCCGGATCTCGTCGAGGTCGCGGGCTATGGTGGTTGGAGGTCCATCGGCACTGGCCGTTTGGATCCTCAGATGGGCGATGGAGGCAGGGAGACGAAGACCTTTCTTCTTCCTTGTTGGTATGATTTGCTGCTGCTGTTCTTCTCCTTCCTCTACGCTGATGCTGGTGGGAGATCCTGCTTTGTCCGGGCGGATGGCCCGGCCGCGATGCTGGACCGGTCGGATGACTCGAGTTCTCTTCCTTCCGGAAGGGACACTTTTCGCGGTACTCAAGGCCAAAGATGGCGACGGCTGTTGCATGCGTGTTGGATTGATGTCCATGCCTTCTCAGCGCTGGTGTCAAGAAAGGAGGAAGCAGCATGGCGGCAATTGTACCGTGGTCGAACATGATGACCTGTTTGCGACTGGTTGCAGATCCTTCTGCTACAGGGGTCTTCTCTCAAGATTTAGGGATGATGACACAGGGTTCCGGAGATCTTCTTGTGTTATGGTTGTCTTAGGGTACTCTAGGTGTTCATGGTCCTTTGTGTTTGCGTTTCAGTGTGCTTGTAATGGTCAATTACTTTGTACTGATTCGTGATTTGAATGAGAAAATTTCTTAAAAAAAAGAAAATGGTCCAAGCATGTATCCTTAAAAAAAATCTGACTAGTACCAAAGGTGGAGACTGAAATCTGACTAGGGATCACACATTTTGGTTTTCTACATGGATTGCTTGCTACATCACACTAATATTAAGCACGGGTAACATTTCTACCACTAAATGAACATACATGCATGCATGAAATCAAGATGTTTCCACATGAACTCCTAAAAAACACTCCTACTGATACATGATTTGCAAAATGAATGAATACCAAACTCGCATGCAAGTTCACACTTCCAGAATGACATCCACAGACCCTGTATATATGTATGCTTTCAACAGCTCGACTGAAGGAAAAACTGCCGTAGATTGGAGTGATAATCCTTGCGAGTGTACCATGCTAGCCTTAAATTTCTTCCTTTCACCGCTCAATGTATTTGTCAAATCTGGGATACTGGAGGGAAACAAAGACACAAGATGGCATTTCTTCATTTTTCTTCTCAGTATTTGTACCACGTAAGCTTATTCATGTGTTGTATTGCTTGTGACTTTCCAATCGGCGGGGTATTGTCGGTTGAGAAAATGATGTGTCATCCTGAAGAAAAACTATTGTAGAATCTTATGCCACTCATGGAAAGCCACCTTGTTTTTTCTAAATTCAGTATTTAAGTATAGAAGTGTCTACAAGACACAAGTAGCTTTGTAGGCAACCTCAAATGAACAGGGCGTGACGCTGGTTCCTCTTTGGCTAGCGACGGAACCCTAGAGCCGCCGCCAAGAGAAACAACTCTTTCGGCGCCGTCTTCCGGCGGCTCCCCTCCGCCGGCGAGCTCTTGGTCGTTGGTTGTGAGTGTTGAGTATATGTGCATATTGTGTATTGGGTCCGCCTCCTAATTTCTTGTATAATTGAGGTCCGTGGCCCACCTTTGTACACCTATGCACGAGAGCAATACATAGTGCAATTCCTAATATACATGGTATTAGTTTTCTAAATTTTCTTTTTCGCTTCCGCCGCCGCCGTCGCCGCCGCTCGCCGCCGCTCGCACGCCCTCCGCGCCGGCAGCCGCCCGCGCGCTCGCTACCCCGAGCTAGCCGTGATCCATCCATCCTCCCGCGCGCCTGCCAAAACGCGTAGTGCAAGCTAGCTAGGCAAGCAAGCAGGCACCTTAATGGATTCTAGACGTACGAGCACGTACGTGTGTAGCCGGTGATTGTCTTGATCGATCCGGCCCGCTAGCCGCTACGCTGCGTGCCCGCATCGCTGCTGCCCGCCCGTCCGCATCGCATCGCAAGCCGCTGCTACCGCACGCCTCGTCCGCCCAGCCGCCACGCATCGCCAGGTCGCTGCTGCCGCCGCGTATCGCCCGCAGCCGCGCGCCAGCCGCCGCTGCTCCGTTTTTTGGCTTCTTCGCCGCTGCTTTCTCTGGACGGCGCCTTCATGTCTGCCACTGCTTCGGTCTCCGCCGCGTCACCGTCGCCGGTCTTCGGCGACTCCACCGCTCAGCCGCTGGTGGGCTCATACGGCGCCACTCCAGCCACCAGTCATCCGGGCGCTGTTCCGTTTCCGTATGGAGTCCCGTCTGCAGGCTTCTACGGTGCCGCTCCGTATACGCATCACCAGGTGCTGCCCCGTATCTTCATCAGCAATCAGGCTCGGGTGGCGTCCCGCCTTTGCCCTACGACACGGCCCCGCCAGCCCGTCCCGACTTGTCACACAGCTCAGCTCGGTTGCCCCCGCTGGCGTACGTCACCGCCCCACAGCCGGCGCTCTCCGGCCAGTCCGTCGTCGCCTCGCCGCCGGCGCCGACCTGCCCGTTGACCCCTTGCTGTTGCGTGGGGCGTTCGACGCGTCCATGTACGGGGCTCCGCATCTGTCAGTGGGCCAGCAGGTTTTTCCGGCAGGCCATCCGGCCTACCTGGCACCGCACTCGCAGTCAGGGCTGCTTCCCATACCGCTGGAGAGTACCCACCGCCGCTGCCAAGCGGTGGCTACGGCCTCCCCATGGCGTCTCCGCCCCCCTCGCCGGCCCTGCCGCCGGCGCCCTGGGACCCGGTGCTCCTTCCCGCACTGCATGCCGCTCCTACGCCGAACAACTTCACCGGAGGTGATGATTGGTACATGGACACCGAGGCTACGGCTCACATGTTTGCTCATCGTGGTAATCTTGCCTCCTTCACTCCCGTCACCACTGACCGCCGCATCATTGTCGGCGACGGTTCCACACTCCCTATCACACATGTCGGGCACACTTTTTTCCTTCCAATTCCATGCCTATTATTTTGTCTAACATACTTGTGTCACCTCATCTTATTAAGAACCTTGTTTCCGTTCGTCATTTAACTCGTGAAAATTCTGTTACTGTTGAATTTGACGAGCTTGGGTTTTGTGTTAAGTACGCTCGAACCAGGATGGTACTTCACCGATGTGACAGCTTCGACGAGCTCTATCCGGTGCATTCGCCGTCCACCTCCACCACCGCACCGGTTGCTCTCTCCGCCGGCGTCGATCTCTGGCACGCTCGTTTGGGTCATCCCAACCCCGTCACACTTCGTCATATTTTTAGGAGTTTCAGTTTCAGTTGCCATAAGATAGAGGATCACACCTGTCATGCCTGTCGTGTCGGCAAACATGTTCGCCCCCGTTTAATAACTCCACCACCATCGCAAACATGTGGACTTCTCTGGTTCCTAGTAATTCGGGCTATTTATACTATCTGGTTATCCTTGATGATTATTCTCATTATGTGTGGACTTTTCCTTTGCGCAGAAAGTCGGATGCATTCACCACTTTGACGGCTTTTTACTCCTATGTCAGCATGCAGTTTGGGCGTCCCATCCTTGCTTTTCAGACTGACAATGGAAAAGAGTTCGACAACCTTGCTTTCCGCACTTTTCTGTCGCATCACGGCACAGTTTTTCGTCTCACATGCCCGTATACTTCCCAGTAGAACGGTCGAGCCGAACGCGTCCTTCGCACCCTGAACGACTGCGTTCGCACGCTCCTGTTCCATGCTAACGTGCCGCCTCGTTTCAGGCCGGACGCACTCGCTACTGCTTCTCTTCTCCTTAACCTTCGCCCTTGCCGCCCACGGTGGAACTATGCACCTCACCATCTTCTCTTCGGTACGCCCCCATCTTATGATAGCTTGCGTATTTTCGGGTGCCTTTGCTATCCTAGCATTGCCGATTCCGCTCCTCACAAACTCGCACCTCGTTCTGTCGCTTGCATCTTCATCGGCTACCCCTCCAACTCCAAGGGATATCGGTGCTACGATCCCGTCTCCCACCGTGTGTTCACTTCCCGGCACGTTTACTTTGATGAGCATGTGTTTCCATTTCACCAGGTACCCCTGCCTGTTCCTCCGGCCACCGGTGACGCGGGCTCCTCGACGCCTCACCCAGAGCGCTCGCGCGCCTCTCTTGGCCCGCCCCCTGGCTTTGAGGCGCGCCCCCCGCATGCAGCGCCTCCTCCAGCCGCGGCGCTGGTGCCCCCAGCGCCCCCGACGTTGGCGCCCCCGACGCCCGCGGCTCCCCAGGCGCCCGCGGTCCCCCCGACCCCCTCGGCGCCCCCGGTCCCCCCGACGCCAGTGGTCCCCCCGGCGCCTGTGGCCTCCTCGGCGCCCCCGGCGCCTGTGGCCGGTCCGGTCACCCGCGCCCGTACGGGCGTTTTTCGCCCGAGCTCGCGCTACGCCTCGGATGACTACGTCCATGCGGCGTCCACCTCTCAGCCGTCGCCGTTGCCGTCCTCCGTTCGAGCCGCTCTTCGTGACCCGCTCTGGATGGCTGCGATGCAAGAGGAGTTCGACGCCCTGTTGCGCAACCGGACGTGGCAGCTTGTTCCCCGTCCCCGGCATGCCAACGTGATTACCGGGAAGTGGGTCTTTAAACACAAGCTCCGTCCTGATGGTACCCTTGATCGCTACAAAGCGCGCCGCGTCGTTCGTGGCTTCCAACAGCGTGCTGGCATCGAGTTCACCGACACCTTCGCTCCGGTCGTCAAGCCCGGCACGATACGCACGGTTCTCCACCTTGCGGTCTCCCGTGCTTGGCCGGTGCACCAAATGGACGTCTCCAACGCCTTCCTCCATGGTCACCTCGAGGAGCAGGTCTTCTGCCAGCAGCCCACCGGGTTTGTTGACCCGGCGCTTCCCGACCATGTGTGCCTGCTTTCGCGGTCCTTGTACGGACTCAAGCAGGCTCCGCGCGCTTGGTACCAGCGCATTGCGGCGTTTCTCCACGAGCTTGGGTTCTGCTCTACCCGCTCGGACGCCTCGCTCTTCGTCTATCATCAAGGCTCTGACACGGCCTACTTGCTTCTCTATGTCGACTACATCATCCTAACGGCATGTACGGCTGGTCTCCTCAGTCAGATCACGGCTCGTCTTCGTGCTGAGTTCGCCGTCAAGGACTTGGGTCCTTTGCACTACTTCCTCGGTGTCGAGGTGGTGCGCCGTCCGGATGGCTTCTTCCTTCATCAGCGGAAGTACGCTCACGAGCTCCAGGAGCGCGCCGGCATGCTTAACTGCAAGCCCGCCGCTACGCCTGTTGATACGAAGGCCAAGCTTTCTGCCACAGACGGTTCTCCTGCTTCAGATGATGCTTTCTATCGGTCTATCGTTGGTGCTCTCCAGTACCTCACCCTGACTCGACCGGAGATCCAGTATGCCGTGCAGCAAGTGTGTCTTCATATGCATGCTCCTCGAGACGTTCACTGGGCTGCCGCCAAGCGGATTCTCCACTATATCTGTGGCACTATGGATCTTGGCGTCACGCTTAGGTCCGTGGCCCACCTTTGTACATCATATATACGTGCCTATGCACGAGAGCAATACATCGTGCAATTCCCACAATATACAGTGAGGGGCGGTCGCCGGATCCCGCGTGTGTGGATCATTTTAGCATTAGTTTCTAGGGCCCTAGTAGCTTAAGTTTTTGGATCGTTCGACGTCTTGGCTTCGGTGCCAGCGATGGCGATGCTGAATAAAGAAGCTCTAGATTCTTCTCCGGCGAGGTGATGGTCTCTATGGTTAGTGATGGATTTGGAAACCATCTGTTCAAGCGGGGATGTCGTGGCGTTGGCGGCTTCCTTGTGGTGGACTTGTGTCCTCGGTGTCCACTGTTGTGACGACATCTGCTCCATCGTTGGCGCGGACCTTGGGATGTAGTCAAGGAGCGGATGCAGATTGTGCTCTGCATCGACGACATCTGGAAGACGGAACATGTGTTGTGTTCGTGGTTGATGGATGGCAGTTATGGTTTCCTGCTTCGGCATCTCAGTCGTGTTGGGGGTGCCAGAACTGGAGTTCGATGGCGTGTCCGGGGTGTTGCCCCACGCAATGGCTTCACCTTTGATGAGCCACCTTGGAGGTCCGCAAAGCTACATATCAGCGATGGCGCCGCGTCGAGCTCGGGTGAGAAGGTGGTCCGTCATTTTTTCCTCTGGTGACTATTGTGGTGGTGCCGGAGGACGGCGACAGGCGTTGGTGTCTGGCTCAGAGACGTTCTGCTATCTTTTCAGTTTTGTCATGTCATTCTTTACGTGACTTGTACTTGGATCTTTATGATATGAATGAGACATGTATTACCATGCAAAAAAATGTAACCTCAAATGATATAGATTTATTTTCATTTTTACCCCCAAGATTCACCAAACTAACATATTTTACTCATTTTCGAGAAAATCATTGGTTTATACCCCTATTTTAAATATTTGTGCAACATTTTATCCCTAATCGAATTTATCCTCAAATGATTCTAACTAGGCATGCCAAGTTGGTGGTTTTTAATTTATGTCCGGTATTGACTTTGTTTTTTTCTCTTTGGTAATAGCGATCCAGCCCTATCTACGCCGCACCGCAGCTGATCCGGCCCATGCTCCACTGCACGTACTCGAGCCACACCTGGTCTAGACTGCACTGCACCCACCCGAGCCGCACATGGTCTCGTCTTCCCCTCAAATCCCTAGTTCCCAAATGGCCCCATCGTCCCTCACCCCGCCGGCCACCAGCGCTGGCGCCATCTAGGCCCAATCGTCACCGTCACCTCTTTCACCATGTCCTCCTCCAGCTTGATCTGGCCAGCTGTGCGTGACTGCTCTGTAGTGGTGCCACTGATCCCTTGCCTTGATTCTGGCAAGATGATAAAGTTCTACCTCGATGGTTGGGTGTTAACAGTGCAAGAAGATCAGTGTAAGTCGATGTCTTCTTGTTGTCTTAGGTTTACGTTCGACTTTTGTTAGCTGCAATTTTCTAAATTTTTGTGTGTGCTTAATAGATAAACTGTGATTTCTGGCACTGGGAGCTAGAGTTTGTGGAGCACCTGGTTAGTACAAGTACTCTTGTGGGTGATGCTGTTGTTGATGCAATTGGTGTAGCAGATGACAGAAGGGAAGAACTTAAGAAAGAAACATGTGAGAGGGGGAGGATTGCATGTTCAGGCAGAGCCAATGTATCCAGTCAGAGTAATGCAGCTGCCCTGACCAAGAAACAAGCAGCTATGCTGTTAGGATTAGGGAGAGAAGTGTTGTTTATGCTGAAGATGAGGTTTGGAAGTGTTATACTGCTGAGTGTTGTGTCTGATTATAGTTCTAAAGAAAGGATGAAATGGCTCAATTAAATGGTGCTACTTACTTAGTCAGCACAAATAGTTATGAAGATATGCCACTTGTAGCAACATAGCTACTTTCTTTGCTATAGTTGTAAGGGCTGATCAATGGTAGTGTTAGTTTAGAAGTAGCAATGTAGTAAGGGATGATCAACAGTCCTTCTATCTCTCGTCAGCGTTTGAGTACAACAAAGTTAAGTATTTTCTTCAGTCCTAACACTAGGGTTTTAGCCAGGGAAGGTGTTTGCGGAATTCTGGATATATTAACTAAAACTTTGTCAGATAAGTATCTGGGTCTCACCACGATGGTTGGGGTAGACCGAAGTGACTCTTTTGAGCATCTACTTGACAGAGTTTGTCAGCGGCTAAAGGGATGGACGAAGAAATTTCTATCAGTGCAAGGTAAATATTTTTGTTAAAATCTATGGCACAAGAAATTCCGTCATATGCTATGTCTATGTTTAAATTGCCTAAAGGAATCTGTAAATCAATTACCGATGAGATATCGGGGTATTGATGGGGACATGGAGAAGAAAGAAAAAATGCATTTGCTTGGATGATGAAAAATGTGTGTTCCGAAGAAGAATGGTGGTATGGGGTTTAGAGACCTTCACACTTTTAACCTTGCTATGTTAGCAAAGGTGTTTTGGCGGGTGCTTTTTCTTTCCCAAATGATAAGTACTACACGTGTGGCACGAAGCACTCTGCCTCTGACGTTTTTTACAACTAAAGTTGCCATCCGAAAAGAAAAAAACAAACAAATAAACTGAAGCTTGCCATCCGGAAAGAAGTTGCCACGCTTGACAACTAAAGTTGCCATCCTCACGTCACTAAACTTGCTATCAATAATGTTCGGAGTTGCCATGTGCTCGTGCCGCACATGTGACACTTATTAGGGTCCTTTTATTTTACGTATATGGTCCTAGTTTTGTTCTATTTTTGCATATATTATTTGGTTAAGTGGACTATGATTTTGTACCAATTGGCCCATTTTTTTATTTTGGTGGAAGTTATGATTTGTTCCATGTGTCCTAAAATTTGTTTCACTTGGACTAAAATTCGGTTTCACTTGTAAGTGTGATTTATTTCTTGAGCACTAAAATTTGGTGAGATTAAAGCTTTTTCTCCTTTGGTAACGGTAGCGCAAAGGAGAAAGGTGAGAAGGCGAGGAATCAGAGGATGTTTTTCCCCTATGTTGCATTGCCTAACCTTTTACACACTAGTAGAAAACAGGGCTTTCGTTCGGGCATGGCAAGCCCATTAGTCCCGGTTCAGTCACGAACCGGGACCCATGGGGGCATTCGTCCCGGTTCGTGAGCCCAGGGGGGCGGCCGGGGCCTCGTGGGCATTGGTCCCGGTTCGTATGGACCCATTTGTCCCGGTTCTAGGCACGAACCGGGACCAATGGTCCTCGCTCCTGGCCCACAACCATTGGTCCCGGTTCGTGGCTCGAACCGGGACAGAAGGCTGAGCTTTAGTCCCGGTTTCTACCACGAACTGGGACAAATGAGTTGCCTATATATACCCCATCGCCACAGCAGAGCACTCCACAGTGCTCTGTTTTTTAAGGCCGGCGAGGGGAGGGCATTTGGGTGCTCTAGCTCACCTCCTATGCACATGAGGTGTTTGATGAAATGTCTGAGCCACACTAGTTAATCTTTCTCCTCTCGAAACTCGACCTCCGAGCTCCATTTTCCCCGAGATTTGTCTAGGTTTAGCGGTCCGTCACGTCCCGTCCCCGTCTTTACCGCCGTCGATCGCCCGTGCCGATCTCGTCGCCAGCACCACCGTGGTGAGCCTCTTGTTCTTATCTTCTTTCTGAAAGAAAGAAAATTCTTACTTTAGATAGATACTTGCCTAATTTTGTTACTTTTATTATTCCTTCTTATTAGTGCGATGGTTTTGGTATCCGCCCCCGTCGGCCCTCGTCCTGTCTATGATTCAGATGTGGTATATATTATCTTTTTATAACTATTTTGTTCATTTATTGTTTATGACAAATATGCCGACCAACGTGACATAGATTTTATTTATCTAGGAGGTGGTTGAACCGGAAATTCCAACCGACCCTATTGTCGAGAGGTTAAATTTAGTTGAAGAAGAAAACAATTACTTGAAGGAAAAAATAAATAAAAATTGAGGAGGAGAAGATGATATTGGAGTTGCATGTTGCGGATGTCGTCGATGATCACAAGATCAAGATGGATGCAATGCGCTTGAAGATTAGAAAGACTAGAAAATATGCCATTCATACCGAGGCTTGGTATCATTATGCCGTTGGATCAATTGTTACCTTGGTTGCGATTATGCTCGCATTTGTTTTCGCATTGAAATGTTTTACATAGTTTCAATGTATGGTTTAATTAATTAGATGCTCTGGAGAGCTATATGTTGTTAGATGAGAACTATGTATGTACTTTGGTTTTAATGTGATGATGAACTTCTATTAATTTTGTCACTTAATTATCTATTCATGATGTTCTGTAATGGTTTTTGACACACTTAATTATATATAATGCACGCAGATGAACCGGCAATGGATGTACGGTGACAGACACACCTCCGAGTACATTAAGGGCGTGCATGATTTTCTCGAAGTGGCTGAGGCAAACAAGCAGAATGGTTTTATGTGTTGTCCATGCCCTACATGTGGGAATACGAAGTCTTACTCTGACCGGAAAATCCTTCACACCCACCTGCTTTACAAGGGTTTCATGCCACACTATAATGTTTGGACGAGGCACGGAGAAATAGGGGTTATGATGGAAGACGGCGAAGAAGAAGAGGACGATGACAACTATGTGCCCCCTGAATACGGTGATGCTGCAACAGGGGAAGCTGCTAAAGATCAAGAGGAACCAGACGATGTGCCCAATGATGCTGCAAGGGGGGAAGCTGCTGAAGATCAAGAGGAACCAGTGCCCGATGATGATGATCTCCGCCGGGTCATTGTCGATGCAAGGACGCAATGTGAAAGTCAAAAGGAGAAGCTGAAGTTCGATCGCATGTTAGAGGATCACAAAAAAGGGTTGTACCCCAATTGCGAAGATGGCAACACAAAGCTCGGTACCGTACTGGAATTGCTGCAGTGGAAGGCAGAGAATGATGTGCCTGATAAAGGATTTGAGAAGCTATTGAAAATATTGAAGAAGAAGCTTCCAAAGGATAACGAATTGCACGACAGTACATACGCAGCAAAGAAGGTCGTATGCCCTCTAGGATTGGAGGAGCAGAAGATACATGCATGCCCTAATGACTGCATCCTCTACCGCGGTGCGTACAAGGATCTGAACGCATGCCCGGTATGCGGTGCATTGCGGTATAAGATCAGACGAGATGACCCTGGTGATGTTGATGGCCAGCCCCCCAGGAAGAGGGTTCCTGCGAAGGTGATGTGGTATGCTCCTATAATACCATGGTTGAAACGTCTGTTCAGAAACGAAGAGCATGCCAAGTTGATGCGATGGCACAGTGAGGACTGTAAGAAAGACGGGAAGTTGAGAGCACCCGCTGACGGGTCGCAGTGGAGAAAAATCGAGAGAAAGTACTGGGCTGAGTTTGCAGCTGAGCCAAGGAACGTATGGTTTGGTTTAAGCGCGGATGGCATTAATCCTTTCGGGGAGCAGAGCAGCAATCACAGCACCTGGCCCGTGACTCTATGTATGTATAACCTTCCTCCTTGGATGTGCATCAAGCGGAAGTTCATTATGATGCCAGTTCTCATCCAAGGCCCTAAGCAACCCGGCAACGACATTGATGTGTACCTAAGGCCATTAGTTGAAGAACTTTTACAACTGTGGAATGGAAACGGTGTACGTACGTGGGATGAGCACAAATAGGAGGAATTTAACCTGCACGTGTTGCTATTTGTAACCATCAACGATTGGCCCGCTCTCAGTAACCTTTCAGGACAGACAAACAAGGGATACCACACATGCACGCACTGTTTAGATGACACTGAAAGTATATACCTGGACAAATGCAGGAAGAATGTGTACCTGGGCCATCGTCGATTTCTTCCTACCAACCATCAATGTCGAAAGAAAGGCAAGCATTTCAAAGGCGAGGCAGATCACCGGAAGAAGCTCGCCATGCGTACCGGTGATCACGTACTTGCTATGGTCAATGATTTACACGTAATCTTTGGAAAGGGTCCCGGCGAACTAGCTGTTCCGAATGACGCTGAGGGACACGCACCCATGTGGAAGAAGAAATGTATATTTTGGGACCTACCCTACTGGAAAGACCTAGAGGTCTGCTCTTCAATCGACGTGATACACGTGACGAAGAACCTTTGCGTGAACCTGCTAGGCTTCTTGGGTGTGTATGGGAAGACAAAAGATACACCTGAGGCACGGGAGGACCTGCAACGTTTGCACGAAAAAGACGGCATGCCTCCGAAGCAGTATCAAGGTCCTGCCAGCTACGCTCTTACGAAAGAAGAGAAAGAAATCTTCTTTGAATGTCTGCTCAGTATGAAGGTCCCGACTGGCTTCTCGTCGAATATAAAGGGAATAATAAATATGCCAGAGAAAAAGTTCCAGAACCTAAAGTCTCATGACTGCCACGTGATTATGACGCAACTGCTTCCGGTTGCATTGAGGGGGCTCCTACCGGAAAACGTCCGATTAGCCATTGTGAAGCTATGTGCATTCCTCAATGCAATCTCTCAGAAGGTGATCGATCCAAAAATCATACCAAGGCTAAGGAGTGATGTGGCGAATTTCTTGTCAATTTCGAGCTGGTGTTCCCACCATCCTTCTTCAATATCATGACGCACGTCCTAGTTCATCTAGTCGACGAGATTGTCATTCTGGGGCCCGTATTTCTACACAATATGTTCCCCTTTGAGTGGTTCATGGGAGTCCTAAAGAAATATGTCCGTAACCGCGCTAGGCCAGAAGGAAGCATCTCCATGGGCCATCAAACAGAGGATGTCATTGGGTTTTGTGTTGAATTCATTCCTGGCCTTAAGAAGATAGGTCTCCCTAAATCGCGGTATGAGGGAAGACTGACTGGAAAAGGCACGCTAGGAGCGGACTCAATAATATGCAGGGACGGGCATTCTTGGTCTCAAGCACACTACACAGTTCTACAGAACTCTACCTTGGTGACCCCGTATGTCGATGAACACAAGAACAGTCTGCGCTCCAAACACCCGGAGCAGTGTGACGACTGGATTACATGTGAACACATCAGGACTTTCAGCAGTTGGTTGGAAACACGTCTCAGAGGTGACACCACTATTTGTGATGAGTTGTACTCGTTGTCCAGGGGACCATCTTCGACTGTATTGACTTACAAAGGATACGAGATAAATGGGAATACATTTTACACGATCGCCCAAGATCAAAAGAGCACCAACCAAAACAGCGGTGTCCGCTTTGATGCAGCAACCGAGAGGGGAAAGGACACGTATTATGGTTCCATAATGGACATATGGGAACTTGACTACGGACATGATTTTAAGGTCCCTTTGTTTAAGTGCAAATGGGTCAATCTGTCAGGAGGCGGGGTACAGGTAGACCCATAGTACGGAATGACAACAGTGGATCTGAACACTCTTGGGTACACTGACGAACCGTTCGTCCTAACCAATGATGTGGCACAGGTTATCTATGTGAAGGACATGTCTATCAGACCGAGAAAAATAAATGATAAGGAAGCAAATACATCATATGATGAGCCAAAGCGCCACATAGTTCTTTCAGGAAAAAGGGACATTGTGGCAGTGGAGGGCAAGACAGACATGTCTGAAGATTATGAAAAGTTTCATCAAATTCCTCCCTTCAAAGTCAAGGCTGACCCAAGCATCCTGATAAACGATGAAGATTATCCATGGTTACGGCGCAATAAGCAAATGACACAAGCAAAGAAAAAGTGAAGACTTTCTCCCGCAACTATTATGATGATACCATGCCAACTTTGTAACACACGAGTATGATACCATTGTCCGTTTTGTACACGAAGTGCATCTAGTTTTTGCCGTAACCCTCTCAACTTTCTTGCACATGCTATGTGGATGAAATGATGATACCATGCCAACTTTCAACCTTTTCAAAGTTCATTTGAAATGCTTTTGAATTTTAAGGTCTTATAGCTCCAAATAATTAGTAAATGCATGAAAAATGGTGCATGAAAAATAACAAATAAAATAAATAAGTAATTAGAAACAAAATAATATAAACTTTATTAAAATATATAAGTAGAAACAAAATAAAATAAACTTTAATAAAATTTATGAAACTAAAATTAACAAAGTATTTTCTGTTCAAAACATTATAAGAAACCTCTAGTATTATTGAAACTAAAATCATATAAAATTGATGCAACTAAAATTATCGAAGTATTTTCTGTTCAAAATCATTAAAAGCAAAAAGAATTTTTATAAAAAACTTTTTTTGATAGAAACTTTAATAGCAAAAAGAATTATCATAAAGTAAAATAAATAAGTAATTAGAAACAAAATAAAATAAAATAAATAAGTATTTTGTTGTAAGTAGAAACAAAATAAAATAAATAAAGCAAAAAAGAAAACAAAAAACTGGAAAAAAAATTAAAAAATGCCACCTACTGGGCCACCACGGCCTGAATACGACTAGAAACCCATCAGTGGGCCAGGATTCAGGCCCACAGAAGGCCCAGCAGGCCCACAGGCATAGCAGTGCAAGATTAGGCCCGTAAGCCTGCAATGGAGAGGAGCTCGAGAGGGTTGGCACAGCAGCGCTTATAAACCACTCTCGAGCTCTCTCAACTAGCGAGGTGGGACTAAACTTTGGTCGCGACGCGGGCAGCACATGTCCTTTGGTCCCGGTTGGTGGCACCAACCGGGACTAAAGGGGTGTATTGGGCCCGGTTGGTGCCACGAACCAGTACCAATGCACCCCCTTTAGTCCCGGTTGGTGCCACCAACCGGGACCAAAGACCTTTGGTCCCGGTTGGTGCCACCAACCGGGACTAAAGGGTGCATTGGTCCTGGTTGGTGCCACGAACTGGGACCAAAGCTCTTGGTATATAACCAACACTTTTGAAAAATTTCATCTTCATCTCGCAGTTGCCCCTGACGACCCCTCAACCACATCGATGCCGCCAGGTTGCCCCGACGCCGCCCGCCGCCCCCGCCGTCGCCGTCGCCCGCGTCCGTCGTCGCCGTCGCCCGCGCCCTCGCCGTCGCTGCGCCCTCGCCCGTCGCCGTTGCCCGCTCCCGTCGTCGCCGTCGCCCGCGCCCTCGCCGTCGCCGCGCCCTCGCCCAACGTCGTCGCCGCGCGTCGTCCCTGCCCCGACGCGTGCCGCCCCTGCCCCGCGCCCTCGTCGTCGCCGTCGCCCGCGCCCGTCGTCGCCCGCGCCCTCGCCGTCGCCGACTGTAATGATGTTTTAAATATATTTTTTAGATATATGTATTTTTTTATGTATGTTCATATATGTATGTATGTATTTTTTACATGTTTTTTGTATGTATGTATGTATTTTTTCAACTGTAATGATGTTTTAAGAATACATATATGCAAAAGTTAGATTTTTAGAAAGGAATTTGAATAGGTTTTCAGCAAGGAATTTGAATCTGGTTCAAATTTCATTTGAATGAAATTTGAAAATTTTGAACTATGGATCAGAAGGTTTTTTGGTGAAATGGAGTGTGGGTACTGTCATGAAGTTGGAGTAATTTTTGTGGTTGTAAAAGAGTTAGGAAAAGATTTATATATGCAAAAGTTACATTTTTAGAAAAGTTTTATGTATCTAGCTAGGAAAGGAAGAAGAAGAAAAACAAGGAGAGGAAAAATGAAAATAAGAAGAGGAAGAAAGGAGAAGAAGAGGACAGGAAGAAGAGGAGAAATAAATAAGAAGAGGAAAAAAGAAGAAAAAGAAGAGGAGAAGAAGAAAGGAATAGAGGAGAAGAAGAAAAAATAGATATATTATCTATTATCTATTTTTTCTTCTTCTCCTCTATTCCTTTCTTCTTCTCCTCTTCTTTTTCTTCTTTTTTTCTTCGGTCTTCTCCTCTATTCCTTTCTTCTTCTCCTCTATTTATTTCTTCTTCGTCTTCTTATTTTTTTATCGGGTATGTCCTTGTCGATATACCTCCTCCCCGATAACTCCCTCCCAGATAACTTCGACATGATGGACGGTCGATATTTATACCCCCTCTCGACCGTGATAAATTATACCACGGGAGCACCCCCCCCCCCCCCCCCGGCCCTCTCGCTTGACCAAAACTCTCGAGGACACCCAAACCCTAGAAAAAAACGATGTCGGTCTCCTACCCCCTCCCGCCGCGCCCCTACCCTTGAAGCGTTGCCGAGGCCACCCCAAACCCGGAATAAGCTAGGTCTGCGTTTGCACTAATATATCCACCTGCTGTCATGTTTGTGTAATAATTGCCATGTTGTAATATTTGCAGAAACAATGGAGCACGGACGAGACGAGCAAGCAGAAGAGGTGTTGGGGGACATAATCTTAGCCGGAGGTGATATCTTGTCGTATCTTAACGACAATGATGGTCTGGAAGAACAGGGTGAAGAAGCAGGCTACTGTGATCGAAGAGTGGAGGAGGAAAGACATGATTATGATGGCTCCGGTGACCCAATGCTGGTGCAAGAAGGAGCCCGTGGTGACGGCTCCGGTGACCGAACAGAGTCCGGCCAGGTAAATATATTAGTTAAGCCTGTGCTGACTAGCTAATTGATGCATTCATTGTTTTGGTATGTACACATATTAATTAACTCTCGTCTTTCTTCTTTTTTCTAGCCCTCCGGATCGAGCACAACTTCGGTAAAGAGACGAGGCCCGAAGAGAAAGTTGCGCTCGGATGAAAGGTTTGAGATCACAGCAATCGCGCGCGACGGCCAACCGATTGAACCCATCTGGACAAAGGATGCATTTGCTGCTCAGTGTGGGGTTCTTGTTAGGGACAAGATCCCGATCAGCATCCACCAATGGTATAAGCCTAAGAAGGAAGACCCCGAGGTGTCTTATGTCAATGATATGCAGAAAGATGATCTTTGGACTGAGCTGAAGGCAAATATCACCCTACCGCCAGAGGAGGATCCGGAGAAGCCAGTTAAAGAGCAATTAATCAAGTCTCATGCTCTTAAGAAGATGGCAGACCTATTCAGGAGGTGGAAGAATGAGCTGAAAACGTTTGTCGACAAAGAAGAGACATCAGAATTCATCGGCCGGTATGAGAAGATCAGAGATCACTGGCCCGCATTTGTGGCCCACAAGACATCAGAAAAGAGTAAGAAGATGTCAGCGACAAACAAGAAGAATGCTGCGGAGAAGAAGCTTCACCATCGCACGGGGTCAGGTGGCTACCTCAAAGCCCGGCCTAAGTGGGCCAAGGCTGAGAATGATCTGCTTGATAAAGGGATCGAACCACAGACAATGAACTGGCCAGACCGTTGCCGGACTTGGTTCTTCGGGGCTGGCGGAAAATTGGACCCTGTATCAGGGAGGTGCGTTTGGACGGACGAGCTTTTGAGAATACCAGTCAAGAGGCTTAAGCAGTATATCGATGCAGCACAGGAAGGGATGTTCGTTCCAGACAGAGAGAATGACGAGCTCACAATGGCCCTCGGGAATCCTGAGCTGAAGGAAATATGCCCTAGAGGCAATAATAAAGTATTATTTATTTCCTTATATCATGATAAATGTTTATTATTCATGCTAGAATTGTATTAACCGGAAACATAATACATGTGTGAATACATAGACAAACAGAGTGTCACTAGTATGCCTCTACTTGACTAGCTCGTTAATCAAAGATGGTTATGTTTCCTAGCCATAGACATGAGTTGTCATTTGATTAACGGGATCACCTCATTAGGAGAATGACGTGATTGACTTGACCCATTCCATTCGCTTAGCACTCGATCGTTTAGTATGTTGCTATTGCTTTCTTCATGACTTATACATGTTCCTATGACTATGAGATTATGCAACTCCCGTTTACCGGAGGAACACTTTGTGTGCTACCAAACGTCACAACGTAACTGGGTGATTATAAAGGTGCTCTACAGGTGTCTCCAAAGGTACTTGTTGGGTTGGCGTATTTCGAGATTAGGATTTGTCACTCCGATTGTCGGAGAGGTATCTCTGGGCCCACTCGGTAATGCACATCACTATAAGCCTTGCAAGCATTATAACTAATGAGTTAGTTGCGGGATGATGTATTACGGAATGAGTAAAGAGGCTTGTCGGTAACGAGATTGAACTAGGTATCGAGATACCGACGATCGAATCTCGGGCAAGTAACATACCGATGACAAAGGGAACAATGTATGTTGTTATGCGGTCTGACCGATAAAGATCTTCGTAGAATATGTGGGAACCAATATGAGCATCCAGGTTTCGCTATTGGTTATTGACCGGAGAGGTGTCTCGGTCATGTCTACATAGTTCTCGAACCCGTAGGGTCCGCACGCTTAAAGTTACGATGATAGTTATATTATGAGTTTATATGTTTTGATGTACCGAAGGTTGTTCGGAGTCCCGGATGTGATCACGGACATGACGAGGAGTCTCGAAATGGTCGAGCCATAAAGATTGATATATTGGAAGCCTATGTTTGGACATCGGAAGTGTTCCGGGTGAAATCGGGATTTTTCCGGAGTACCGGGAGGTTACCGGAACCCCCGGTAACTTAATGGGCCTTAGTGGGCCTAGGTGGAAGAGAGGAGAGGAGGCCAGGGCAGGGCCGCGCCCCCCTTCCCCCCCAGTCCGAATAGGACAAGGAGAGGGGGGCGGCGCCCCCCCTTCCTTCCTCCCCTCCACCTCTTCCCCCCTCCACTCCTAGTCCAACATGGAAAAGGGGGGAGTCCTACTCCCGATAGGAGTAGGACTCCTCCTGGCGTGCCTCTACCTCCTAGGCCGGCGGCCTCCTCCTTGCTCCTTTATATACGGGGGCAGGGGGGCACCTCTAGACACACAATTGATCAACGATCTTTTAGCCGTGTGCGGTGCCCCCCTCCACCATATTACACCTCGATAATATCGTAGCGGAGCTTAGGCGAAGCCCTGCATCGGTAGAACATCATCATCGTCACCACGCCGTGGTGCTAACAAAACTCTCCCTCAACACTCGGCTGGATCGGAGTTCGAGGGATGTCATCGAGCTGAACGTGTGCTGAACTCGGAGGTGCCGTGTGTTCGGTACTTGATCGATCGGATCGTGAAGACGTACGACTACATCAACCGCGTTGTGTTAATGCTTCCGCTTTCGGTCTACGAGGGTACGTGGACAACACTCTCCCCTCTCGTTGCTATGCATCACCATGATCTTGCGTGTGCGTAGGAAATTTTTTGAAATTACTACATTCCCCAACAGTGGCATCCGAGCCTGGTTTTATGCGTTGATGCTATGCACGAGTAGAACACAAGTGAGTTGTGGGCGATATAAGTCATACTGCTTACCAGCATGTCATACTTTGGTTCAGCGGTATTGTGAGATGAAGCGGCCCGGACCGACATTACGCGTACGCTTACGCGAGACTGGTTTCACCATTGCAAGCACTCGTTGCTTAAAGGTGACTGGCGGGTGTCTGTCTCTCTCACTTTAGTTGAACCGAGTGTGGCTACGCCCGGTCCTTGCGAAGGTTAAAACAGCACCAACTTGACAAACTATCGTTGTGGTTTTGATGCGTAGGTAAGAACGGTTCTTGCTAAGCCCGTAGCAGCCACGTAAAACTTGCAACAACAAAGTAGAGGACGTCTAACTTGTTTTTGCAGGGCATGTTGTGTTGTGATATGGTCAAGACACGACGCTATATTTTATTGTATGAGATGATCATGTTTTGTAACCGAGTTATCGGCAACTGGCAGGAGCCATATGGTTGTCTCTTTATTGTATGAAATGCAATCGCCATGTAATTGTTTTACTTTATCACTAAGCGGTAGCGATAGTCGTAAAGCAATAGTTGGCGAGACGACAACGATGCTACGATGGAGATCAAGGTGTCGCGCCGGTGACGATGGTGATCATGACGGTGCTTCGGAGATGGAGATCACAAGCACAAGATGATGATGGCCATATCATATCACTTATATTGATTGCATGTGATGTTAATCTTTTATGCATCTTATCTTGCTTTGATTGACGGTAGCATTATAAGATGATCTCTCACTAAAATTTCAAGATAAAAGTGTTCTCCCTGAGTATGCACCGTTGCGAAAGTTCTTCATGCTGAGACACCACGTGATGATCGGGTGTGATAGGCTCTACGTTCAAATACAATGGGTGCAAAATAGTTGCACACACGGAATACTCAGGTTAAACTTGACGAGCCTAGCATATGCAGATATGGCCTCGGAACACGGAGACCGAAAGGTCGAGCGTGAATCATATAGTAGATATGATCAACATAGTGATGTTCACCATTGAAACTACTCCATCTCACGTGATGATCGGACATGGTTTAGTTGATTTGGATCACGTAATCACTTAGATGATTAGAGGGATGTCTATCTAAGTGGGAGTTCTTAAGTAATATGATTAATTGAACTTGAATTTATCATGAACTTAGTACCTGATAGTATCTTGCTTGTCTATGTTAATTGTAGATAAATGGCCCGTGCTGTTGTTCCGTTGAATTTTAATGCGTTCCTTGAGAAAGCAAAGTTGAAAGATGATGGTAGCAATTACACGGACTGGGTCCGTAACTTGAGGATTATTCTCATTGCTGCACAGAAAAATTACGTCCTGGAAGCACCGCTGGGTGCCAGGCCTCCTGCAAGAGCAACACCAGAAGTTATGAACGTCTGGCAAAGCAAAGCTGATGACTACTCGATAGTTCAGTGTGCCATGCTTTACGGCTTAGAACCGGGTCTTCAACGAAGTTTTGAACGTCATGGAGCATATGAGATGTTCCAGGAGTTGAAGTTAATATTTCAAGCAAATGCCCGGATTGAGAGATATGAAGTCTCCAATAAGTTCTACAGCTGCAAGATGGAAGAGAATAGTTCTGTCAGTGAGCATATACTCAAAATGTCTGGGTATAATAATCACTTGATTCAACTGGGAGTTAATCTTCCGGATGATAACGTCATTGACAGAATTCTTCAATCACTGCCACCAAGCTACAAGAGCTTCGTGATGAACTATAACATGCAAGGGATGAACAAGACAATTTCCGAGCTCTTCGCAATGCTAAAGGCAGCGGAGGTAGAAATCAAAAAGGAGCATCAAGTGTTGATGGTCAATAAGACCACTAGTTTCAAGAAAAAGGGCAAAGGGAAGAAGAAGGGGAACTTCAAGAAGAATAGCAAGCAAGTTGCTGTTCAGGAGAAGAAACCCAAGTCTGGACCTAAGCCTGAAACTGAGTGCTTCTACTGCAAGCAGACTGGTCACTGGAAGCGGAACTGCCCCAAGTATTTGGCGGATAAGAAGGATGGCAAGGTTAACAAAGGTATATGTGATATACATGTTATTGATGTGTACCTTACTAATGCTCGCAGTAGCACCTGGGTATTTCATACTGGTTCTGTTGCTAATATTTGCAACTCGAAACAGGGGCTACGGATTAAGCGAAGATTGGCTAAGGACGAGGTGACGCTGCGCGTGGGAAATGGTTCCAAAGTCGATGTGATCGCGGTTGGCACGCTACCTCTACATCTACCTTCGGGATTAGTATTAGACCTAAATAATTGTTATTTGGTGCCAGCGTTGAGCATGAACATTATATCTGGATCTTGTTTAATGCGAGACGGTTATTCATTTAAATCAGAGAATAATGGTTGTTCTATTTATATGAATAATATCTTTTATGGTCATGCACCCTTGAAGAGTGGTCTATTTTTGTTGAATCTCGATAGTAGTGATACACATATTCATAATGTCGAAGCCAAAAGATGCAGAGTTGATAATGATAGTGCAACTTATTTGTGGCACTGCCGTTTAGGTCATATCGGTGTAAAGCGCATGAAGAAACTCCATACTGATGGACTTTTGGAATCACTTGATTATGAATCACTTGGTACTTGCGAACCGTGCCTCATGGGCAAGATGACTAAAACACCGTTCTCCGGAACTATGGAGAGAGCAACAGATTTATTGGAAATCATACATACAGATGTATGTGGTCCGATGAATATTGAGGCTCGTGGCGGATATCGTTATTTTCTCACCTTCACAGATGATTTGAGCAGATATGGGTATATCTACTTAATGAAACATAAGTCTGAAACATTTGAAAAGTTCAAACAATTTCAGAGTGAAGTTGAAAATCATCGTAACAAGAAAATAAAAGTTCTACGATCTGATCGTGGAGGAGAATATTTGAGTTACGAGTTTGGCCTACATTTGAAACAATGCGGAATAGTTTCGCAACTCACGCCACCCGGAACACCACAACGTAATGGTGTGTCCGAACGTCGTAATCGTACTTTACTAGATATGGTGCGATCTATGATGTCTCTTACTAATTTACCGCTATCGTTTTGGGGTTATGCTTTAGAGACGGCTGCATTCACTCTAAATAGGACACCATTGAAATCCGTTGAGACGACGCCTTATGAACTATGGTTTGGCAAGAAACCAAAGTTGTCGTATCTTAAAGTTTGGGGTTGCGATGCTTATGTGAAGAAACTTCAACCTGATAAGCTCGAACCTAAATCGGAGAAATGTGTCTTCATAGGATACCCAAAGGAGACTGTTGGGTACACCTTCTATCACAGATCCGAAGGCAAGACATTCGTTGCTAAGAATGGATCCTTTCTAGAGAAGGAGTTTCTCTCGAAAGAAGTGAGTGGGAGGAAAGTAGAACTTGATGAGGTAACTGTACCTGCTCCCTTATTGGAAAGTAGATCATCACAGAAACCAGTTTCTGCGACACCTACACCAATTAGTGGGGAAGTTAATGATAATGATCATGAAACTTCAGATCAAGTTATTACTGAACCTCGTAGGTCAACCAGATTAAGATCCGCACCAGAGTGGTACGGTAATCCTGTTCAGGAGGTTATGTTACTAGACCATGACGAACCTACGAACTATGAAGAAGCGATGGTGAGCCCAGATTCCGTAAAATGGCTTGAGGCCATGAAATCCGAGATGGGATCCATGTATGAGAACAAAGTATGGACTTTGGTTGACTTGCCCGATGGTCGGCAAGCCATTGAAAATAAATGGATCTTCAAGAAGAAGACTGACGCTGATGGTAATGTTACTGTCTATAAAGCTCGACTTGTTGCGAAAGGTTTTCGACAAGTTCAAGGGATTGACTACGATGAGACCTTCTCACCCGTAGCGATGCTTAAGTCTGTCCGAATCATGTTAGCAATTGCCGCATTTTATGATTATGAAATTTGGCAAATGGATGCAAAAACTGCATTCCTGAATGGATTTCTGGAAGAAGAGTTATATATGATGCAACCGGAAGGTTTTATCGATCCAAAGGGGGCTAACAAAGTGTGCAAGCTCCAGCGATCCATTTATGGACTGGTGCAAGCCTCTCGGAGTTGGAATAAACGCTTTGATAGTGTGATCAAAGCATTTGGTTTTATACAGACTTTTGGAGAAGCCTGTATTTACAAGAAAGTGAGTGGGAGCTCAGTAGCATTTTTGATATTATATGTGGATGACATATTACTGATTGGAAATGATATAGAATTTCTGGATAGCATAAAGGGATACTTGAATAAGATTTTTTCAATGAAAGACCTCGGTGAAGCTGCATATATATTAGGCATTAAGATCTATAGAGATAGATCAACAAGCTTAATTAGACTTTCACAAAGCACATACCTTGACAAAGTTTTAAAGAAGTTCAAAATGGATCAAGCAAAGAAAGGGTTCTTGCCTGTACTACAAGGTGTGAGATTGAGTAAGACTCAATGCTCGACCACTGCAGAAGATAGAGAGAAGATGAAAGATGTTCCCTATGCTTCAGCCATAGGCTCTATCATGTATGCAATGCTGTGTACCAGACCTGATGTGTGCCTTGCTATAAGTTTAGCAGGGAGGTACCAAAGTAATCCAGGAGTGGATCACTGGACAGCGGTCAAGAACATCCTGAAATACCTGAAAAGGACTAAGGATATGTTTCTCGTGTATGGAGGTGACAAAGAGCTCATCGTAAATGGTTACGTTGATGCAAGCTTTGACACTGATCCGGACGATTCTAAATCGCAAACCGGATACGTATTTACATTGAACGGTGGAGCTGTCAGTTGGTGCAGTTCTAAGCAAAGTGTCGTGGCGGGATCTACGTGTGAAGCGGAGTACATAGCTGCTTCGGAAGCAGCAAATGAAGGAGTCTGGATGAAGGAGTTCATATCCGATCTAGGTGTCATACCTAGTGCATCGGGACCAATGAAAATCTTTTGTGACGATACTGGTTCAATTGCCTTAGCAAAGGAATCCAGATTTCACAAGAGAACCAACCACATCAAAAGACGCTTCAATTCCATCCGGGATTTAGTCCAGGTGGGAGACATAGAAATTTGCAAGATACATACGGATCTGAATGTTGCAGACCCGTTGACTAAGCCTCTTCCACGAGCAAAACATGATAAGCACCAAGACTCCATGGGTGTAAGAATCATTACTGTGTAATCTAAATTATTGACTCTAGTGCAAGTGGGAGACTGGAGGAAATATGCCCTAGAGGCAATAATAAAGTATTATTTATTTCCTTATATCATGATAAATGTTTATTATTCATGCTAGAATTGTATTAACCGGAAACATAATACATGTGTGAATACATAGACAAACAGAGTGTCACTAGTATGCCTCTACTTGACTAGCTCGTTAATCAAAGATGGTTATGTTTCCTAGCCATAGACATGAGTTGTCATTTGATTAACGGGATCACCTCATTAGGAGAATGACGTGATTGACTTGACCCATTCCGTTAGCTTAGCACTCGATCGTTTAGTATGTTGCTATTGCTTTCTTCATGACTTATACATGTTCCTATGACTATGAGATTATGCAACTCCCGTTTACCGGAGGAACACTTTGTGTGCTACCAAACGTCACAACGTAACTGGGTGATTATAAAGGTGCTCTACAGGTGTCTCCAAAGGTACTTGTTGGGTTGGCGTATTTCGAGATTAGGATTTGTCACTCCGATTGTCGGAGAGGTATCTCTGGGCCCACTCGGTAATGCACATCACTATAAGCCTTGCAAGCATTGTAACTAATGAGTTAGTTGCGGGATGATGTATTACGGAACGAGTAAAGAGACTTGCCGGTAACGAGATTGAACTAGGTATCGAGATACCGACGATCGAATCTCGGGCAAGTAACATACCGATGACAAAGGGAACAACGTATGTTGTTATGCGGTCTGACCGATAAAGATCTTCGTAGAATATGTGGGAACCAATATGAGCATCCAGGTTCCGCTATTGGTTATTGACCGGAGAGGTGTCTCGGTCATGTCTACATAGTTCTCGACCCGTAGGGTCCGCACGCTTAAAGTTACGATGACAGTTATATTATGAGTTTATATGTTTTGATGTACTGAAGGTTGTTCGGAGTCCCAGATGTGATCACGGACATGACGAGGAGTCTCGAAATGGTCGAGACATAAAGATTGATATATTGGAAGCCTATGTTTGAACATCGGAAGTGTTCCGGGTGAAATCGGGATTTTTCCGGAGTACCGGGAGGTTACCGGAACCCCCCGGTAACTTAATGGGCCTTAGTGGGCCTAGGTGGAAGAGAGGAGAGGAGGCCAGGGCAGGGTCGCACCCCCCTTCCCCCCAGTCCGAATAGGACAAGGAGAGGGGGCGGCGCCCCCCCTTCCTTCCTCCCCTCCACCTCTTCCCCCTTCCACTCCTAGTCCAACATGGAAAAGGGGGGAGTCCTACTCCCGGTAGGAGTAGGACTCCTCCTGGCGCGCCTCTACCTCCTAGGCCGGCGGCCTCCTCCTTGCTCCTTTATATACGGGGGCAGGGGGGCACCTCTAGACACACAATTGATCAACGATCTTTTAGCCGTGTGCGGTGCCCCCCTCCACCATATTACACCTCGATAATATCGTAGCGGAGCTTAGGCGAAGCCCTGTGTCGGTAGAACATCATCATCGTCACCACGCCGTCGTGCTAACGAAACTCTTCCTCAACACTCGGCTGGATCGGAGTTCGAGGGACGTCATCGAGCTGAACGTGTGCTGAACTCGGAGGTGCCGTGCGTTCGGTACTTGATCGGTCGGATCGTGAAGACGTACGACTACATCAACCGCGTTGTGTTAACGCTTCCGCTTTCGGTCTACGAGGGTACGTGGACAACACTCTCCCCTCTCGTTGCTATGCATCACCATGATCTTGCGTGTGCGTAGGAAAAATTTTGAAATTACTACGTTCCCCAACATGAGCACCCTGGACGGACACGAGGCACTCCAGGCTCCGTTCCGTGGAAGGCTGGTTTTCCGGACGCAGGCGGTTACAAAAGCAAGGAGAGGAGGAAAAAAGTGGAGCAGACCCAAATTCAGAAGTTGCACGAAAGGGTTCAAGCGCTAGAGGAACGAGACGGCAATCGACATGCCGAAACTACCCCCGAAGCTACCCCGCCATCTCAGCGGAGAAGCAGCGTGGCTTCCACCGAGCTGCTTCAGCCGGAGCATGTCTTGACGGCTCCTGCTAGCTACCCCGTGGATGCTATCACGGAGTCTCAACATTGCCACCTTATGACGCAATGGCAGAACTTCAAAGTCAAGGCGGCTGTTGGCTCTGTTTTACCTCCTGAACCCGGCGCAACCTACCACTGCCGGCCGATTCCAGAAGGATATGCTAGGGTGATGGTGGATGAAATAACGGAGGGATTTGAGGACCTCCAGCTTGACCACCCTACCGGTGAAGGGGAGACTCGGCTGGGTTCTGCTCTGAAGACTCCATGCCTATGGCGGAAGGAGCTCATCAACCTTCCGAACTGGACGCCTCCGGCGAGTAAGGGCACTCCGCCTCCTTCTCCGCCTCCTCCTTCGGCGAGTGATCAGGGCACTCAGCCTCCTTCTCCGGCGCGTGGCGGCACTCCACCTCCTCCTCCGCCTCCTCCTCCGGCGAGTGATCAGGGCACTCAGCCTCCTTCTCCGGCGCGTGGCGGCACTCCGCCTCCTTCTCCGCCTGCGCCGGCGCGCCAGAGCAGCCAGCCTCCTCCTTCTCCGCCTCGTCAGCAAGGGCGGAAGAGACCCGCCGCCGCTCCGGCTGCTCCGGCGCGTCGTAGTCCTTCTCCTCCGCCTCGTAAGCAAGGAAAGAAGACAGCCGCAGCCGCTCCGTCTGCTCTGCCGGTGTCTAGCAGTACAGCCAGAGGCGGGAGGCAATACAGATTCGGTCCTTCTCTGAAGACTCCAGAGAAGTTACCATACGAGAGGACCGAGGAGGAAACCACGAAGATCGTGCAAGCCGAAGTGACGAACTTCTTTGAAGGGGTGAAAGCAAATAAACATCCACCTCCGGAGGAGAAGGTAAATCCGGTGAAAGCGAAGCGCACTCTGGCTGCCCTGACAAAACCACCAAAGTCTCCGCTGAAAGGCAACTATGAGCGCATTCTTGCAAAGACATTTGCCGAAGCGGAGCGATCGGGAAGTACTGTCAGTGATCAAAGGTTAAAAGAACGACGAGCTGGGAAAAAAATTGCCCAGCTCGGCGAACAAGCGAACCAATCGTGCCCCCCGCTCAAGGTGTCTAGCGACATCATCGCTAATGATCCGAAGATGGTGCCCGGTTATAGCAATCTTGGAGATTACCTGCCCTACGATGTACATTATGATATCTTGGAGGTGGACGAACACAAATACCATTACGGGAAGCCTCTCGTCAAAGATGAAAGATCTCTAACAACGATGATGCGAAGATTACATGATTGGTACATGAAAACCTGCAGAGAGTCTGGGGGGAGGAATACTTTGACACTGAGAGTTAAACCGGAGCATGACCTCGTTGGAATTGAACTGTTGAATGTTCCATTTGAGGAGTTCTTCCAGTTTTTCAATCAAAAGGCCCTCGATAAATCAACGATCACTTGCTACTGTCTGTAAGTAGTACTACTTCTGTCATTAAGTCTCTCTTTATAGGTCAGCTCTTTCATTGCATGTATTTATAATTATCCTCACTATATTATGCAGATTGAAGATCGCCGAATTGAAGAAAAGACAAATCGGTGATATTGGGTTCATTAACACAAATCTCATAGATGCAACTGAGGTTAAATATCATGCCGAAAATACCGAGGCCAACTTGCTACGATCGTTGGTAATAAATGAAAACAAAGATATAATACTCTTTCCTTACAACTTCAAGTGAGTGTTACTGTCTTGTGCATATTCGGTTTTCCTTATTAGTCCAGGTTATAGTAATGTAATTGATGAGTTATGCATGCGTGCGCAGCTTCCACTATATTCTCCTAGAGATTAAGCTTGAGCAGGGAGTAGTAACCGTCTTAGACTCGAGACGAAAAGATCCCCAGGACTATGCGGACATGACTCAAATGCTCGAGAAGTAAGTTAAATCGATCATTATCCACCATATCAGCAACTTTGTTCATTTCCTGATATCAAGTAATTGTTTTCTTTGTCTGGCAGGGTTTGGAGAAAATTCACCAAAAAAGCTCCGAGACTGCCGAAGAAGCTGCAATTTAAACACCCGAAAGTAAGTACTATAGTAGCATGTTTCGCGCATCTCCTAGTGATTCAAGCGCTAGTTTCATCAATACCATTTAGCATGCTTGCTTATCAGTTTGATTGACCTCTATTTCTTGTAAAGTGGTTGTGGCAGGAACCCGAAAATAATTACCGTGGATACTACGTTTGCGAGTCCATCCGCTACACGACCTGTGAGGGGGGCTACTCTGACGAACAATATGAAGTGCGTAAGCAATAATATTCACAATTTTATTTTATTACCATCATTTGTGTTGAGTTTCATTTATTCATATATATATATATGTATTGACCCCCTTCTTCAAATTAGATCTTTCGGATGCGGGATGAACTCCTAGCACCAGATCGTATGCGAGCAATTCAAGAGGAATTGGCGGCATTCTTCCTTGACCACGTGATCGCTGAAAACGGAGAATACTATGTGGACCCTGTGTTCTTACAATTTAATTAGGAGATTATATTGTAAGAGATAATTATTGTATATATGTAGCCGGTAGTGTCGGATAGATATACGAGAACTTGTTGTTCGACCAATCTCTCGGAGAAGGAGAGGTGGTCGATATCACTTCTCTCTGTATGCATATGTTCATGACGATCATCTGTTTCCTTCATTTGATTACTAGCTAGCGTGTCTAGTCCTCTACATACGTATATAGTACGTAGCGTCGACCAAGCACGGAGATAAGAGAGGACACTTCTCTCTATTAATTAGCTAGCTAACACAATATATGAAACACCTAAATTAACCCCCCCCAAACCCCCACCCCCCCTTTCAAAAAAAAACAAAAACCCCGGCCACTGAAATGCTGACGCGTGGATGCCTATTGGTCCCGGTTAGTGCCACCAACCGGGACCAAAGGCCCTCCTGCCTGGGCTCGCCGCACCGGCCACGTGGAGGCCCATCTGTCCCGGTTCGTGTAAGAACCGGGACTAAAGGTTAGGGCATTAGTAACGACCCTTTAGTACCGGTTCAAAAACCGGGACAAAAGGCCCTTACCAACGGGGACAATATGCCCTTTTTCTGCTAGTGATAGGCGGAGTTTGGGGGGGGGGGGGGGGGGGGGGGGGGAGATTGCCTCATACCCTAACCTCCACGTGTTCCATTATCAAGGGAGTAACCACTTTGGTCTGAAAAAAAAAGATCTCGCTCGAGATTGAGGTGTGACCATCCTACAACATCACTACGCGATGTCCAAAGGCCACATGTGGCGCCCCAAGCGTTCAGCCAAGCTGTCAGACGGAATGACCGTTCAACAGAGTATCAAATGAGGTCATACATGACGTCATCATGCTTAGGGGTGGGCATATTAACTAATGACCGAACTACCGAACCAAAAGGACCTAGACCGAAATCGATTACACTGAAACCAATAATTTCGGTTAGAATTCTAGTCATCAATCCTAGAAAACCGAACTAATAAGTTTACAAAATTTGGTTTTAGGCCTCTGGCACCCGAACTGACCAAATAACCGAACTCTGGTAAAAAAATGTAGAAAGCCCAGCCCATTATTTAACTCGCAAGGCCTCACGTTGCTCATCCCCTTGTTTATTTGTGTCACATTCAAACCTTCCAAGCCCCACGATCCCCATTCTGTAGTCTCGCGATCCAGCGATATGACCTGCCTTGCCCTAAGTCACCGCCCCTGTTCTCCACCCGCACTGGCAGCCAGTGGCGCTGGTTGGGAAACCAGCAGTTGATTTAATCCTGCCCCATTTACTTTCCCCGGCACGATCTCCTCCCTCTCCCTCTTTCCCGGCGACCTCCACCTCTTCTGCTCTCCCAGCTTGGTGTCAAGAGAGGTGTGGCCTCGATCTAGTGGGAGGTCAGGCAATGAAGGCACACAATACCACCATGGATGGAATTGCTGCTATATATCGGCAATGTTCGGTTGTCACTGACGACCGAACCGAACTTTAGGTGGACCGATCTCTCGGTTAATGCTTCCTCGTGAAACCAATGGTCAACACTTTCAGGAAACTGAAATATTTTAAAAGCCAAGAAACGGGACCGAACGATTCAGTTAGACCGGATGCCCTAGCCTATCGGCCCAATGGCTCGAGATTTCTACCTTTAGAAAAGAGAAGAAGTTGCTTCCTATTTTCATGGCGATGAATAATATCTATTGGTTCCTCTTCTGAATCGGAAGATGACATCACTAAAGTTGATGATTCTGAATAAGTAATTTATATTGTGATATTGCCCCATGGGATGTTGATGTTAGGCTCTAGCCAACTGGAGAACAATTTTGTATGTGGTCATGCATATATTGTTCTGACATTTTTTGACTATAACCTAAAACTCTAAGCTCCCTTGACAGGAGCTCTCCTGGTGAACCGTGGGGTGTGGAGTGTGTGGGCTCCCGGTGACAGTGGGTAGACGTTTTGTGTGGGCAGCTGGTTCCTTGCGTGTCTATTTTTCTTTGGTACGTCTCCTCCGTGGGATGTGGAGGATAGCTTTTTTCAGGGGAGGATGTGGAGAATAGCTGGTGGCGAGAGTTAATTCGATTAGCTGGGCGCTGCTCTGCATAAGCCGCCGAGAGTGCTTTGTTGCAGCTCCAGGAGAGGTCGGCTGTAGCGGCATGTCACGGCGGTGGGTCGATTTATAAATGTTATGAATTAAATCGCTGAGAGTTATCTCTAAACTTTTATAAACCTGTGAAACTTATTTTAAATTTGCAAATGTTTTTAAATCTATGAATATTTTCTAAATTCCAACACATTTAAAAAATCATGTTTTTTTAAATCTTTTGATTTAAATAAATAAAAATATAGCCGGTTATTTATAAGATTGCAGTAGAGTGGGCGTAAAAATATATTACTCACGGAGCGAGTGGAAGATTCGTGGACCGACCCATGCAAACATGAGTAATGCTACACACACGGGCACTTTACAGGGGCTTTACGGAGTAATTAGAGATTAATGGTTGTGATTCAGTTAAGTAGAACGAGCCCCACCAGTTAAAATCGGGTGGGGGGGTGGGGGGCAATTAGATTAGCGCATGTTCTCCACCCCGTGAAAGTCTGTTGAATTTGCCCGTGAATGTAGTATTATCGTGCAAACATTGTATCATCAATTCTACAACTTCGTCGTGGAATATAAGCTTTTAAGGGGCTCACACAATGACCACCGGCTCATCAAGGCCAAAATATGCAAGGATATCACAATCAGGCACCGAAGTACTCCAATGTACTCTCAAAACTAATATCGTCTTTTTGGGCACCCGAGCACAATATACAAATTAAGAACCAATCAGAACATAATTAAGATCCAGGTCCGTGCAGATAAGACCAAAAAATAACAATCAACCACAATAACCTGCTAAAAAAACCGACAAGTGAAAAATGACGCGGCAAAGCGCACATTAGCCTATAGTATCATTTATTCTTGTTGAAATCCTTTATTTTTTAGCTATATCTAACAGTTTTCTTAAACTCTATTTGCAATATAGCACATTGTTAGCACGCTATATCGTGTATAGCATCTGGAGGAGGCCGCCGCTATTTCTCTTAGCATGCTGTATTTCACCTTGCACAGAACTACCAAAATAGAAAGATAGCTAGACTTTTTGCTGCCCTTTTGCTTGGGACATTTTGATTTTTTAAACAGAGAACACGCATGATACTATATTGTTACACGTACACACACCACATACGTATAATAGCCTCGCGATGTAAACGACGACATAGGTTGGACGTCACAAATGCACGATGGAGTACTACTAGGGCAGATGCTGCTGCCTGCGAGTTTACTTAACTCGGAACGTACGTAGGTGCGCGCGCATGATTGACATCACATGGTCGGGTAAGCGGTGTCGAGGGCGATGCCGCAGAGCCCCGACCCTCCGACGTCGCGGCGCATACGGATGTAGCCGGCCTCGCCCCACGTCTGGCCCCACGAGTTCTTGACGAGCCAGTACTTGAGCCCCGAGGAGGCGTCGGTGCCATAGCCGACAGTCACCACGGCGTGGCTCATCTTGATCCCGCAGGGGGCCGAGAAGACGCCACTCTTGTAGAACTGCATGCTGGTTGGGACCTCGATGGCCACGCCGAAGGGCTGCCTCGCGACGGCGCTCTGCAGGGCCAGTTCGTTCTTGGGGACCGCCGCGTGCCCGGTGATGGTGACGACGGGCTTGGCGCGGAAGCAGACGCCTCTCACCGCCTTGTATGGGTACAGCGCCGCCGTGGTGAGGCCGCCGTTCTCCATGATCCACTGGAAGGCCCTGTGGTAGTAGCCTCGGTTGCAGCCACCGTCGTACTTGTCGCAGTCCACCAGCTGCTGCTCCGACAGGGGCACCAGCGTCCCCGTCTTGATGAAGTGGAGACTCTCCATCATTGCCACCGCCGAGAACGCCCAGCAGCTAACTGCATGCACCCGGTCCGGTCCGGGCATAGAAACAAATTGGTTAAAAGAGGCCAGTACTTACGTAGTTGAAATGGATGAGATTCCCCTAAACAAGCTATAATGATAAGTGTCACCACGAAATAACGTCGCTATGACGTTTCTAAAATTGTCATCTGGAAAAAACCCTAAAAGAAAATTGAAACTTGCTATTCAAACAAAAAGTTGACATGCTTAATTCATAAATAAAGTTGCCATCCTCGGATAACTAAACATACACTACCGGAAAACGGTCCTACCCCGACGGCCAAAACTATGCCTACGGCAGCCGTCGGCATACTTGGAGCTATGCCAACAGCCTAGTCCTGGCCGTCGGCTTATCCTGGCCGTCGGGCTACCTCGATCTACGCCGACGGCAGCCGTCGACCTAGATGCAGACACGCCGACAGCAGCCGTCGGCATAAATCAGCCGTCGGCATACCTGTGGGCCCGGCGACGCCGCCCGTGACCAGCGGCTAACGCCGTCAAACCTATGCCGACGGTCGGAACGGGCGGCCGTCAGCATATCTCCGCATGCCACGTCACCGATCCGCGGCGTAGATATGCCGACGGCAGCCGTCGGCATAGGCGCCCCGTCACCGATCCGCGGCACGGCGCCCACCCAAAACCCTGCCGTCTCTATGCCGACGGCAATGCCGTCGGCATAGTTATTTTTTTATATGTGTTTTTTTTACATTTGTTTTTCTGCTTTTTTTTACATATCTCCGCATGCCACGTCACCGATCCGCGGCGTAGATATGCCGACGGCAGCCGTCGGCATAGGCGCCACGTCACCGATCCGCGGCACGGCGCCCACCCAAAACCCTGCCGTCTCCATGCCGACGGCAATGCCGTCGGCATAGTTATTTTTTTATATGCGTTTTTTTTACATTTGTTTTTTCTGCTTTTTTACATATGTTTTTATGCTTTTTTTGTATTATATGAATATATATGTAGTTTGTAATTTTTTCCATAGATTATGAATATATATATATATAGTTTGTATTTTTTTCGAGCACATTAATAATGTGCCGTCATGTTCTTTTGAATATAGGTCCTTATATTTTATTAAAATAAAAAACAGCTATGCCGACAGAAGTTTTCTGGCGGTTGCAAACGCCCGGCACCCGTCTCCGGAGTGTGACCCCCTCACGTCCGCGGTGTGCCCCCCTCACGGACGGTCCGCCGCCGGCATATGGAGGGCGGAAACAGCCGCATCGGGTCTATACGGAGGGGACGTTGCTCCCAAGTGTTTCTATGGGATGACCTACCACAACCGGGTGGTGTTGTGGCACAACCGGGTGGAGAGGTCCACTGGTCAAAGCCCGCCCGTGGGAAGTCAAAGGGCTAGATCTCGTGGTCAACCGCTCCAGGGTTAGGCGGGACGGGGGCCCTGGGGGGGTAGCAATGCCACCGAAGCGTCGCACCGACCCCTCATACATGGGGGTGGTGTTGTGGCATGTCCGAAGAGGCGGCACGCATCTCCGGGGTGTGGCCCCCCTCACGGACGGCGATGACACAGTAGTAGACGTTCTGCGGTAATGGTGCGGCGTGAATATTATTAAATATTCAGATCGCAATAAAATCATGAGTTTTTTACAAGACGTGGGAACATGTGCTATAGGAACGATCGTAATTTTTCATAATTTTTGGTTATGGAGAAGTATCCGAACAATTTCCCTCTACCCGGATTGCCCTTCGCATGTCTACGACTGTAGCCAGCGGCCTCCGTGGGCTAGCATGCCGCCAATCTTGCATACGCGGCTTCTCACAAGTCTGAAGGTGTTGTGGCGGTTGCAAACGCCCGGCACGCGTCTCCGGGGCGTGGCCTCCCAGCTTACGGACGACGCCGTCGCCGGCACCTGAAGGGGGGAAACGGACGCGTCGGGTCTACACGGAGGGGATTTAGCTGTGGGTTTGGCCCGGATGTTGCTCCCAGGTGTCCCTCTGTGCTGACCTGACACAACCGGGTGGAGAGGTCCACTGGTCAAAGCCCGCCCGTGGGAAGTCAAATGGCTAGATCTCGTGGTCAACCGCTCCAGGGTTAGGCGGGACGGGGGCCCTGGGGGGGTAGCAATGCCACCGAAGCGTCGCACCGGCCCCTCATACATGGGGGTGGTGTTGTGGCATGTCCGAAGAGGCGGCACGCGTCTCCGGGGTGTGGCCCCCCTCATGGATGGCGATGACACAGTAGTAGACGTTCTGCGGTAACGGTGCGGCGTGAATATTATTAAATATTCGGATCGCGATAAAATCATGAGTTTTTTACAAGACGTGGGAACATGTGCTATAGGAACGATGGTAATTTTTCATAATTTTTTGTCATGGAGAAGTATCCGAACAATTCCCTCTACCCGGATTGCCCTTCGCATGTCTACGACTGTGGCCGGCGGCCTCCGTGGGCTAGCATGCCGCCAATCTTGCGTACGCGGCATCTCACAAGTCTAAAGGTGTTGTGGCGGTTGCAAACGCCCGGCACGCGTCTCCGGGGCGTGGCCTCCCAGCTCACGGACGGCGCCGTCGCCGGCACGTGAAGGGGGGAAACGGACGCGTCGGGTCTACACGGAGGTGATGTAGCTGTGGGTTTGGCCCGGATGTTGCTCCCAGGTGTCCCTCTGTGCTGACCTGACACAACCGAGTGGAGAGGTCCACTGGTCAAAGCCCGCCCGTGGGAAGTCAAACGGCTAGATCTCGCAGTCAACCGCTCCAGGGTTAGGCGGGACGGGGGCCCTGGGGGGGTAGCAATGCCACCGAAGCGTCGCACCGGCCCCTCATACATGGGGGTGGTGTTGTGGCATGTCCGAAGAGGCAGCACGCGTCTCCGGGGTGTGCCCCCCTCACGGACGGCGATGACAAAGTAGTAGACGTTCTGCGGTAACGGTGCGGCGTGAATATTATTAAATATTCGGATCGCGATAAAATGATGAGTTTTTTACAAGACGTGGGAACATGTGCTATAGGAACGATGGTAATTTTTCATAATTTTTTGTCATGGAGAAGTATCCGAACAATTCCCTCTACCCGGATTGCCCTTCGCATGTCTACGACTGTGGCCGGCGGCCTCCATGGGCTAGCATGCCGCCAATCTTGCGTACGCGGCTTCTCACAAGTCTGAAGGTGTTGTGGCGGTTGCAAACGCCCGGCACGCGTCTCCGGGGCGTGGCCTCCCAGCTCACGGACGACGCCGTCGCCGGCACCTGTAGGGGGGAAACGGACGCGTCGGGTCTACACGGAGGGGATGTAGCTATGGGTTTGGCCCGGATGTTGCTCCCAGGTGTCCCTCTGTGCTGACCTGACACAACCGGGTGGAGAGGTCCACTGGTCAAAGCCCGCCCGTGGGAAGTCAAAGGGCTAGATCTCGTGGTCAACCGCTCCAGGGTTAGGCGGGACGGGGGCCCTAGGGGGGTATCAATGCCACCGGAGCGTCGCACCGGGCCCTCATACATGGGGGGTGGTGTTGTGGCATGTCCGAAGAGGCGGCACGCGTCTCCGGGGTGTGGCCCCCCTCACGGACGGCGATGACACAGTAGTAGACGTTCTGCGGTAACGGTGCGGCGTGAATATTATTAAATATTCGGATCGCGATAAAATGATGAGTTTTTTACAAGACGTGGGAACATGTGCTATAGGAACGATGGTAATTTTTCATAATTTTTGGTTATGGAGAAGTATCCGAACAATTCCCTCTACCCGGATTACCCTTCGCATGTTTACGACTGTGGCCGGCGGCCTCCGTGGGCTAGCATGCCGCCAATCTTGCGTACGCGGCTTCTCACAAGTCTGAAGGTGTTGTGGTGGTTGCAAACGCCCGGCACGCGTCTCCGAGGCGTGGCCTCCCAGCTCACGGACGGCGCCGTCGCCGGCACCTGAAGGGGGGAAACGGACGCGTCGGGTCTACACGGAGGTGATGTAGCTGTGGGTTTGGCCCGGATGTTGCTCCCAGGTGTCCCTCTGTGCTGACCTGACACAACCGGGTGGAGAGGTCCACTGGTCAAAGCCCGCCCGTGGGAAGTCAAAGGGCTAGATCTCGTGGTCAACCGCTCCATGGTTAGGCGGGACGGGGGCCCTGGGGGGGTAGCAATGCCACCGAAGCGTCGCACCGGCCCCTCATACATGGGGGTGGTGTTGTGGCATGTCCGAAGAGGCAGCACGCGTCTCCGGGGTGTGCCCCCCTCACGGACGGCGATGACACAGTAGTAGACGTTCTGCGGTAACGGTGCGGCGTGAATATTATTAAATATTCGGATCGTGATAAAATCATGAGTTTTTTACAAGACGTGGGAACATGTGCTATAGGAACGATGGTAATTTTTCATAATTTTTGGTCATGGAGAAGTATCCGAACAATTCCCTCTACCCGGATTGCCTTTCGCATGTCTACGACTGTGGCCGGCGGCCTCCGTGGGCTAGCATGCCGCCAATCTTGCGTACGCGGCTTCTCACAAGTCTGAAGGTCTTGTGGTGGTTGCAAACGCCCGCCACGCGTCTCCGGGGCGTGGCCTCCCAGCTCACGGACGACGCCGTCGCCGGCACCTGAAGGGGGGAAACGGACGCGTCGGGTCTACACGGAGGGGATTTAGCTGTGGGTTTGGCCCGGATGTTGCTCCCAGGTGTCCCTCTGTGCTGACCTGACACAACCGGGTGGAGAGGTCCACTGGTCAAAGCCCGCCCGTGGGAAGTCAAAGGGCTAGATCTCGTGGTCAACCGCTCCAGGGTTAGGCGGGACGGGGGCCCTGGGGGGGTAGCAATGACACCGAAGCGTCGCACCGGCCCCTCATACATGGGGGTGGTGTTGTGGCATGTCCGAAGAGGCGGCACGCGTCTCCGGGGTGTGGCCCCCCTCATGGATGGCGATGACACAGTAGTAGACGTTCTGCGGTAACGGTGCGGCGTGAATATTATTAAATATTCGGATCGCGATAAAATCATGAGTTTTTTACAAGACGTGGGAACATGTGCTATAGGAACGATGGTAATTTTTCATAATTTTTTGTCATGGAGAAGTATCCGAACAATTCCCTCTACCCGGATTGCCCTTCGCATGTCTACGACTGTGGCCGGCGGCCTCCATGGGCTAGCATGCCGCCAATCTTGCGTACGCGGCTTCTCACAAGTCTGAAGGTGTTGTGGCGGTTGCAAACGCCCGGCACGCGTCTCCGGGGCGTGGCCTCCCAGCTCACGGACGGCGCCGTCGTCGGCACGTGAAGGGGGGAAACGGACGCGTCGGGTCTACACGGAGGTGATGTAGCTGTGGGTTTGGCCCGGATGTTGCTCCCAGGTGTCCCTCTGTGCTGACCTGACACAACCGAGTGGAGAGGTCCACTGGTCAAAGCCCGCCCGTGGGAAGTCAAACGGCTAGATCTCGTGGTCAACCGCTCCAGGGTTAGGCTGGACGGGGGCCCTGGGGGGGGTAGCAATGCCACCGAAGCGTCGCACCGGCCCCTCATACATGGGGGTGGTGTTGTGGCATGTCCGAAGAGGCAGCACGCGTCTCCGGGGTGTGCCCCCCTCACGGACGGCGATGACAAAGTAGTAGACGTTCTGCGGTAACGGTGCGGCGTGAATATTATTAAATATTCGGATCGCGATAAAATCATGAGTTTTTTACAAGACGTGGGAACATGTGCTATAGGAACGATGGTAATTTTTCATAATTTTTTGTCATGGAGAAGTATCCGAACAATTCCCTCTACCCGGATTGCCCTTCGCATGTCTACGACTGTGGCCGGCGGCCTCCATGGGCTAGCATGCCGCCAATCTTGCGTACGCGGCTTCTCACAAGTCTGAAGGTGTTGTGGCGGTTGCAAACGCCCGGCACGCGTCTCCGGGGCGTGGCCTCCCAGCAAATGGACGGCGCCGTCGCCGGCACCTGAAGGGGGGAAACGGACGCGTCGGGTCTACACGGAAGGGATGTAGCTATGGGTTTGGCCCGGATGTTGCTCCCAGGTGTCCCTCTGTGCTGACCTGACACAACCGGGTGGAGAGGTCCACTGGTCAAAGCCCGCCCGTGGGAAGTCAAAGGGCTAGATCTCGTGGTCAACCGCTCCAGGGTTAGGCGGGACGGGGGCCCTAGGGGGGTAGCAATGCCACCGGAGCGTCGCACCGGGCCCTCATACATGGGGGGTGGTGTTGTGGCATGTCCGAAGAGGCGGCACGCGTCTTCGGGGTGTGGCCCCCCTCACGGACGGCGATGACACAGTAGTAGACGTTCTGCGGTAACGGTGCGGCGTGAATATTATTAAATATTCGGATCGCGATAAAATGATGAGTTTTTTACAAGACGTGGGAACATGTGCTATAGGAACGATGGTAATTTTTCATAATTTTTGGTTATGGAGAAGTATCCGGACAATTCCCTCTACCCGGATTACCCTTCGCATGTTTACGACTGTGGCCGGCGGCCTCCGTGGGCTAGCATGCCGCCAATCTTGCGTACGCGGCTTCTCACAAGTCTGAAGGTGTTGTGGTGGTTGCAAACGCCCGGCACGCGTCTCCGAGGCGTGGCCTCCCAGCTCACGGACGGCGCCGTCGCCGGCACCTGAAGGGGGGAAACGGACGCGTCGGGTCTGCACGGAGGTGATGTAGCTGTGGGTTTGGCCCGGATGTTGCTCCCAGGTGTCCCTCTGTGCTGACCTGACACAACCGGGTGGAGAGGTCCACTGGTCAAAGCCCGCCCGTGGGAAGTCAAAGGGCTAGATCTCGTGGTCAACTGCTCCATGGTTAGGCGGGACGGGGGCCCTGGGGGGGTAGCAATGCCACCGAAGCGTCGCACCGGCCCCTCATACATGGGGGTGGTGTTGTGGCATGTCCGAAGAGGCAGCACGCGTCTCCGGGGTGTGCCCCCCTCACGGACGGCGATGACACAGTAGTAGACGTTCTGCGGTAACGGTGCGGCGTGAATATTATTAAATATTCGGATCGTGATAAAATCATGAGTTTTTTACAAGACGTGGGAACATGTGCTATAGGAACGATGGTAATTTTTCATAATTTTTGGTCATGGAGAAGTATCCGAACAATTCCCTCTACCCGGATTGCCTTTCGCATGTCTACGACTGTGGCCGGCGGCCTCCATGGGCTAGCATGCCGCCAATCTTGCGTACGCGGCTTCTCACAAGTCTGAAGGTCTTGTGGCGGTTGCAAACTCCCGGCACGCGTCTCCGGGGCGTGGCCTCCCAGCTCACGGACGACGCCGTCGCCGGCACCTGAAGGGGGGAAACGGACGCGTCTGGTCTACACGGAGGGGATTTAGCAGTGGGTTTGGCCCGGACGTTGCTCCCAGGTGTCCCTCTGTGCTGACCTGACACAACCGGGTGGAGAGGTCCACTGGTCCAAGCCCGCCCGTGGGAAGTCAAAGGGCTAGATCTCGTGGTCAACCGCTCCAGGGTTAGGCGGGACGGGGGCCCTAGGGGGGTAGCAATGCCACCGAAGCGTTGCACCGGGCCCTCATACATGGGGGGTGGTGTTGTGGCATGTCCGAAGAGGCGGCACGCGTCTCCGGGGTGTGGCCCCCCTCACGGACGGCGATGACACAGTAGTAGACGTTCTGCGGTAACGGTGCGGCGTGAATATTATTAAATATTCGGATCGCGATAAAATGATGACTTTTTTACAAGACGTGGGAACATGTGCTATATGAACGATGGTAATTTTTCATAATTTTTGGTTATGGAGAAGTATCCGAACAATTCCCTCTACCCGGATTACCCTTCGCATGTTTACGACTGTGGCCGGCGGCCTCCGTGGGCTAGCATGCCGCCAATCTTGCGTACGCGGCTTCTCACAAGTCTGAAGGTGTTGTGGTGGTTGCAAACGCCCGGCACGCGTCTCCGAGGCGTGGCCTCCCAGCTCACGGACGGCGCCGTCGCCGGCACCTGAAGGGGGGAAACGGACGCGTCGGGTCTACACGGATGTGATGTAGCTGTGGGTTTGGCCCGGATGTTGCTCCCAGGTGTCCCTCTGTGCTGACCTGACACAACCGGGTGGAGAGGTCCACTGGTCAAAGCCCGCCCGTGGGAAGTCAAAGGGCTAGATCTCCTGGTCAACCGCTCCATGGTTAGGCGGGACGGGGGCCCTGGGGGGTAGCAATGCCACCGAAGCGTCGCACCGGCCCCTCATACATGGGGGTGGTGTTGTGGCATGTCCGAAGAGGCAGCACGCGTCTCCGGGGTGTGCCCCCCTCACGGACGGCGATGACACAGTAGTAAACGTTCTGCGGTAACGGTGCGGCGTGAATATTATTAAATATTCGGATCGTGATAAAATGATGAGTTTTTTGCAAGACGTGGGAACATGTGCTATAGGAACGATGTAATTTTTCATAATTTTTGGTCATGGAGAAGTATCCGAACAATTCCCTCTACCCGGATTGCCTTTCGCATGTCTACGACTGTGGCCGGCGGCCTCCGTGGGCTAGCATGCCGCCAATCTTGCGTACGCGGCTTCTCACCAGTCTGAAGGTCTTGTGGCGGTTGCAAACGCCCGGCACGCGTCTCCGGTGCGTGGCCTCCTAGCTCACGGACGACGCCGTCGCCGGCACCTGAAGGGGGGAAACGGACGCGTCGGGTCTACACGGAGGGGATTTAGCTGTGGGTTTGGCCCGGATGTTGCTCCCAGGTGTCCCTCTGTGCTGACCTGACACAACCGGGTGGAGAGGTCCACTAGTCAAAGCCCGCCCGTGGGAAGTCAAAGGGCTAGATCTCGTGGTCAACCGCTCCAGGGTTAGGCGGGACGGGGGCCCTAGGGGTGTAGCAATGCCACCGGAGCGTCGCACCGGCCCCTCATACATGGGGGGTGGTGTTGTGGCATGTCCGAAGAGGCGGCACGCGTCTCCGGGGCGTGGCCCCCCGCACAGACGGCGATGACATAGTAGTAGACGTTCTGCGGTAACGGTGCGGCGTGAATATTATTAAATATTCGGATCGTGATAAAATCATGAGTTTTTTACAAGACGTGGGAACGTGTGCTATAGGAACGATGGTAATTTTTCATAATTTTTGGTCATGGAGAAGTATCCGAACAATTCCCTCTACCCGGATTGCCCTTCGCATGTCTACGACTGTGGCCGGCGGCCTCCGTGGGCTAGCATGCCACCAATCTTGCGTACGCGGCTTCTCACAAGTCTGAAGGTGTTGTGGCGGTTGCAAACGCCCGGCACGCGTCTCCGGGGCGTGGCCTCCCATCTCACGGACGGCGCCGTCGCCGGCACCTGAAGGGGGGAAACGGACGCGTCGGGTCTACACGGAGGGGATGTAGCTGTGGGTTTGGCCCGGACGTTGCTCCCAGGTGTCCCTCTGTGCTCACCTGACACAACCGGGTGGAGAGGTCCACTGGTCAAAGCCCGCCCGTGGGAAGTCAAAGGGCTAGATCTCGTGGTCAACCGCTCCAGGGTTAGGCGGGATGGGGGCCCTAGGGGGGTAGCAATGCCACCGGAGCGTCGCACCGGCCCCTCATACATGGGGGTGGTGTTGTGGCATGTTCGAAGAGGCGGCACGCGTCTCCGGGGTGTGGCCCCCCTCACGGACGGCGATGACACAGTAGTAGACGTTCTGCGGTAACGGTGCGGCGTGAATATTATTAAATATTCGGATCGCGATAAAATCATGAGTTTTTTACAAGACGTGGGAACATGTGCTATAGGAACGATGGTAATTTTTCATAATTTTTGGTGATGGAGAAGTATTCGAACAATTCCCTCTACCCGGATTGCCCTTTATATTTGGAAAAAATGTGGTGCAGTCTGGTCAAACTGTGGTCAAACTAATTATTCTAGAATATTGGTGTTACTAAATAATTATTTCAGTTTTTTTGAATTTTGGTCAACTGTGGTCAAACAGTGGTCGAACTGTGGTCAAACTGCTGTCAAACTAATTATTCAAGAAATATTAGTGTTACTAAATAATTATTGCGTTTTAAAACAATAGTTTCAAACTCAAACAGTGAAATGTGTCACTTCATGCTCGAGCTAAATTCCTGAGGGTTAATACAATTGACGTCTTACTATTGTCAGGAAAACAACAAGTGCAGACTTGGAAACGAGGGAGAATAGAACCCGGAAGTTAAGCGTGCTCAGGCTGGGGGAGTGGGAGGATGGGTGACCGTTCGGGAAGTTAGATGATTTGGAATGATGAGGGGTGATTAGAGATTAGAGGATAAATTGAGCAGTGATGAGGGGTGGTGATTAGAGATTAGAGGTTAAAATAATTCAGAAATTTGAAAATAAAAAATTTCAAAAAAAATTTCAAAAAAAAATCTATGCCGACGGCTTTGCCGTAGGCATAGCTCTGCCGCTAGGAGGCACCACGGGACGACACGTGGCACGGGTCGGCATCGACGGCTTTGCCGTAGGCATAGCTCTGCCGCTAGGAGACACCAGGGGACGACACGTGGCACGGCTATGCCTACGGCAAAGCTGTCGGCATAGATTTCATCTATGCCTACGGCTTTTGCCGTAGGCATAGCCCTGCCACCAGGAGGCACCAGGGAGTGCCACGTGGCATTCCGTGAATCGTTAGCGCTTTTGACGGCGCCGTCCGTTGCCGTCAGCCGAAAAACACGGCCGACGGCTAAACTATGCCGAGGGCTGACGCCCGGCCGTCGGCATAGGCCCCTATGCCGACGGCTATACTACGCCGACGGTCTGACAAGACTACGCTGACGTGATCTACGCCGACGGGGATATGCCGACGGCAGCCGTAGGCATAGATCTATGCCGACGGCAAAGGACCTATGCCGACGGCCCTGGGCTGTAGGCATAGTGCCCGAGTCCGGTAGTGATACCATCAAAAAAGTCAGGGCAGAATTTCTTGTGCAAAGCGTGCGGCACTTACCAGTTCTAAAAAAGTTAATATAATTGATGAATACGTACAGCATTGCGAGCCTTGGTTCTTGACCGGCGTCACGGCGCCTTTGGCCCTCCAGTCCACGCTGGGCGGAAGCGGAGCCTCCAAGGAGTCGTCTCCACCGCCCGACGACCAGAGGCCGTCAGCCTCGGCGGCCGTCGTGATGACCGAGTCAGTGTGACCGCCGGCGTCGTGCGACGACGCATACCTTGCGACGAACTCCTCCCCTGTGAGGTCAGCGAATTGGTTCTCGCCGAGCTCGTAAGTGAGGTCGCCGCGCCTGTTGGCGGCGTCGATGTACTCCACGTTGCTGCGGTACACCTCGAAGCGCTGCAGCCGCTCCTCCGCGCTCAGGTACGAACGGTTGTGAGTGGCCTGCCACTGGCGGAACCTGTCCATCATCAGCATGTCACCGGCGTCGACGTGGCCGCCCGACGCCGCAGGGACGGCGGCGAGCAGGCCGCCTATTAGCAGAACTACTGTAGGGATCACTGGCCATGTGCCGCCATGGGAGAAAGCCATATCGATCGATCTACACAAGCTTCTGCTTGAGCATGAAGGTGTAGACCCGCGTTTATATAGTGCGAGAGTTACAAGTGGAGCGCGGGAGCATGTCTTTGGGCAGTGTCGGCCGGCGACGGACGCATGCATGCAGGTCGATGCACGTACTAGCTAGTTGAGGAATGGTAACGATCTGCGTTTTCTCTTGGTGCCTTACTGGTAGCAGTGCACTCGGTGCATGCATGCATGCCTTGGCACTCGAAAGAAGATCGATCGAGTTGGTTAGGTTCCCTTGCCCTGCACACTAACTGATCAGGGCCGGACACCGGTTTGTATACTAACTAATGCACCTTGTCGCCTTCCCAATTCTGTCAACATTTTCGTCTTCTAGCACAGTGAACGCATACCAAATTTCAACTTAGCCGTGTTTCAGGCTTTCAGCTGCCAGTGTTGATAAGTTCAACTGATTGACAATATGCAGGATTTACCAACACAAAAGATTACAGCTCGAGTACGCTTTTAAGATTATTCTGTTTTTTTCGAGAAACACACTACAAATGCAGACACCTACTCCCTCCGGTCATTTGTACTCCGCGTATTGGATTTGGATCAAGTCAAACTTTGCAAAGTTTGACCAAATTTAGATCAAAATATATCAACATCTAAAATACCAAATATATATACTATGAAACTACATTTCATAATGAATCTAACAATATTGATTTGACATCATGAATGTTGATATTTTTTTCGATAAATTTGGTCAAAATAAAGGTACTTCGACTCCAGAGAAAACTTATATGCAGATTAAAAAGGACCGGAGGGAGTACACACACACATACATTTATCCCTATAAACGCTTGCATGCAGAATCTACCCCTACGAGCACCTCTAAAAGATTGAGCCGACGGGTCAGGTCTTACGGTTGACGAAATCATCACATACGTCTCGCTATCGACGGGAACGCTGGCTCCCGCTTAAAAAATATTCCACTCAGATGACACACAAGTGTCATGTGGCATGTGGATACAATCATCTTCCTAACCATTCAATCACAGATTGATTCGTATTGTTTTGTTAATAATTATATGACACCCCAACTTAAAATAAAGATTTTTTTTCGAAAAGGGGAACATGCCATGGCCTCGGCATCAATGATGCAAACGACCATATTATTGCAAGGTTCAGAAAGATACAAAAGAAATAATTTATTTCCAAGGCAACATGCCTCGCGACAGTACGTCCACTAGGTTATCATTAACTATATGCTAAAAGACAAAAACAAATAAAAAATACACAGCTTTTATGCAACACCTACAATAAGGAAACGCCGCACTTGCACCGATGATGAGGAGTCCAACCTAGGGTCAAGCGAGAGATTTTCATCCCAAAGACGAGCTTCGGGACACCACCTTCAGTAAGGAAAAAATGCAAGCACACGTCAACATTGCCAGAAATGTTTTCACCGAAGTGTGCAAACTAGATGCTGACGCTTTTACCATGATCACCCATCTAGCGAACGGCTCATCGCTAACCAAATGTCACTAGAGGAGAAATTGGAAGTTGGTGATGTCCCATACCGCCATGCCTCTAGCCACTGTTGCACCACCTTTGATCGAGCAGCAACAAGCATGTCTTGAAACCACGGAGGAGACTTCCTACATAGCACCTGCCAGGATCGTGCATGACTTGATGCTTCCGTGTGAGACGTCATGCATCACCGCCATCCACCCTTTGCGGATCTCCTAGTCGGGTTGGTTTCATCGCCGTGGAAGGCGTGGGTGTCGCTACAGTCGGCACAAGCGGGTGCACCGCACACGCCGACTGTAGAGACTGAGCCAGTCGGGACATGAGAAGGCACCAACATGCGGGTCCGGCCAAGCTCTCGCATGCGGGCGGGGCCGTGTCGTAGTCAGCCGCGTGATGGTGGCCCCGAACATGCCCTCGGTGCACCCATCATGGACATGCACCGACTGTAGCAATTGCGCACCCTCGCTCCACCCGTCATGGACCCGCCAGCCGGGTCGCCCGGTTCCGAGCCATCCTGGCAGATCGGACAGCCCGGAGCTGCCCCGAGAGATTCCCTCGACAAGCCACCCGATGACGGACAACCAGGAGTATCTGCACGTGTGCGAAGAGCCCAAGAAGGCTGGTACTCCTCCATACTTTATAGGAGTAATGGGTTTGGCCCATGAAGATTTCCATATGTTCCTAGCGCAATTCACAAAAGCCCATGAACAAATGGCAAGAGGTGGTTCTTTCCACTACACTATGTGGTGATTATGAGGAGAGAAAGAGAACACCTCGCATGGGAGGGCCGAAGGCATGGTCATGCGACATGTGTGTGAATGGTCCGCCAAAATACAGTCCATGGCCTTGCAGGAATGCGACATCCTTTTGCCGTCATATTTTTTATGTCTTGGCGGACAAGTTGATTGTTTTCTTGTTTGGTAAGTTTGCGACTTGGAAACTAAATCAGTTTGAGAAAGTCACCATGGTATGATGCCGCCTTGGTCCTCCGATACATATGACTTACCAGTCACGACCAAAGACACACCAAAACATGTTAGGGTCCTACCTCATCTCGCAATTGCACCGCCATCATAATCTACTCCATCCCGGATGCCTACATGCACCAGTGAGCGGGAGAGCAGGTCTCCAGAACCCTTCGTCCTTGTGATCCCGCACCAGGAGAGAACAAATTAGGTTTTTGTGAAGTGGTACATGCGTCTGCTTAACTTCATCACCACAGGTCGTCCTCCATCCAAGTCGGGTGCCGTCGTGTACCTATGTCTCCAATGTTGTCTACTTGGACTAGTCTTAACCAACATCACCGTCAAGAACATCGCTCCAACAATAGTTACGGCTACAAACGAACATTATGTGCATCGTGGTGATCTGTTCATCTCTCTAATAATGGTTGTTGTTAGATCTGCCATAATGGTATGTGTCGTGGTTTTGTCACGACAGATGTCCTCGAAAAAGGACTTAGTCGTGAGGCCATCGCAACTAGGTGGTGGCTGGAACGGGGTTGGTCGGAATCGAGAGACGTGAGTTTTGCCCAGGTTCGACCCCTAGTGGAGGAGGTAAAAGCCTACATCCTGCTTGATTGCTATTGATGGTGATGATGATCTCGATTACAAGGGCGGCGTTTCGCTACCTCTATCTCGAGAGCTACTAAGTTTTTCAGTCTCTAATGACTAGTCTCTCCCCAACTTGTCCTTTGGATGACCCAGGACCCCACTTTATATAATAGCCGAGTCCCTAGGATTTACAATCAGTTTCCAGGTTCTACCCATAGTCGGAATCCTATTCTAAGTCTTTGTAGGTCTTCAGTGCCTTCCAAATTAGAAGTAATCCATCTTGTGCATGAGTTGTAAAGCCGGCAATAGCCAGCCGGGTCTTCTCTTCCGAAGCAATCAACCCAGGCCGGGTTTGTCCTCCGTGGGGTCATGCTTCCTCCGCCGGGTCGTGCTTCTCTTGTGGGGTCTTTATATTCCTAGCCAGGTTCCTCGCATGCCCCTAGCTCATAGTGAGACGGTCCATATGGATCCTTGGACAACCTCGGCATTGGCCTTCTGGTCTAGCCGGGTTGTGTCTTGGGATGCCAGGTCTTGCCGCAGGTAATTCCCTCGACAGTATGCATATTTCCCTATTCTTCTATATGCTAGACTGTTGCATGCTAATAATAGTTTTAATCAAGATTTTTAGTTTGGAATTAATCATGAAATTGCCCAATTATGCAACATTGCTAACCCAATTTACCGGCTCTCACTAAGTCACTAACTCCCCCTTCTTCACACAACTCACCACACAACACATTAACACCTTACACGTTTCCCGTCCCCTTGCTCCTCTGTATCTCCCGCTAATCCAGTTCGAGGAAGTTTCCTCCCTCATGGAATTTCAAGACAAGGCTCAATACCAAAACCACTTACACCGTTGAACTCCTGGGAGACAATGAACTATCAAACCATAGGGAGTGGGTTCAGTGCCATCCGAGTAGGTGCCCACAAGTTGGATTCGTCGCTAGCGAGCCGAATCGACAAGGTCGTTGCACCAAAAATGGGGGTCAGTGATTTGTGGATTTTTATGTTGGATACATTACATTGATACGCTGAAAACTCATATGTTTTGCTCGAGCAAATACAAGGTGCCATGTTTTGACGAGCTTGGGGTGCATGTTGCAAAAGTTGTTCCAGTTTGCAAGTGTTTTGTGGTGCTGCAAGTGCTGACTAAGCGTGTGTGTGCAATGATTTTATCTCCCTGTGACTTTGTTGCGGCCAATTGGAGTTGTTGCATACACACATTGTTTAGCTGCATGGTTGTGCCGTGACATTTTTTGCATGTATTTGACGCACCATCAGGAAAATGTTGCAATGAAACGTTGCGGCCGAGGGTTTTTTGCTACGAGGACGGGTTGGTGGGGGCGAGGGGTTGAACACGACCATGTTAGATGTTGGGAATTCGCCCTCAGAATCAATCAATTCAAATTTGACGAACACCGACACACACAATATTTTTTGCTACTGACAGGGGACGTGGCTCTTGTTTTCTTCTCACGCACGAGGACCAGCTAAACAAGTCTTAATCCTAGTACTAATATGACTCTGAATTCAACAACAGATGGCTTGCCGACTGCGGAACTAGTTTCTGTAACGGCATGGTTTTTATGGTGGCAGCATAGGCAGCTAGCTAAAGGAGTGCAGGTGCAATCACCTGAGAGGACGGCCATATCTATCAGAGCTCTAGCAACAAACTACACAAGATCGCTCACTCCAAAATTGCCAATGAGGCCGAGGGATCATATGTGGAAGAAACCTTCCTATGGCATGGTGAAAGTTAACATCGATGCATCTTTTCATGCAGACACACTCTCGGGAGCAAGTGGAGCTGTTGTTCGAGATGACAAGGAAGATTTCATTGCTGCGGCTTCTTGGTTTATACCGCATGTTCGGGATGTTGATTCGGCTGAGCTCATGGCAATAAGGAATGGTATTTATCTTCTGTCAAGTATTGGATGCACTAAAGCAGAGGTAGAATCAGACTGCTTGTTTGCGGTGGAGACACTTCAGAGCATGGATGATTATATGGGGCCTGACAGTGTTGTCATAGCGGATTGCAAGCAATTGTCCATCGACTTTAACAAACTTTCCTTCAAACATTGCTACAGAGAAGCGAACCGGGTAGCAGATGAGTTAGCAAAACATTGCTTTAGTATAAGAGTTCCTGGTTCTTGGGATGATGTAATTCCGGACTTTATTTCTCATCTCCTTGTAAACGATATGAGCATTATTTGAGGAATAAAGTCTAATTTAGATTTAAAAAAATATGACTCCTATTTACCAGCAACCTTGATCGCAATTAACCTAAGCCTACACGTACACCAAACCTACTACGACAAGAAATAACCAACGCTGACTAATTAATCACCTAACATCCGAGTAGTGCAGGAATTAATCACCTGGTAGGATTAGTATTTGCATCCCCGATTCGGTTCGGCACTAGCCAGCCTAGCCACTATATATACACGATGTACACCACCTTTAAATGACAATTAAGTTGATTGAAAAGCAAACACCTGCAGGAGGGTGCGTACTTGGGCATCTTGCACCGTCCGGTCGACCAGCTCCGTACGCGCGTGATCGCCGGAAAGAACTCCGCAGACGCACAAGCACCGGCTATATATGGCAGCACCGCAGACGGCTACAGCGTCGGCATGCATCCCGGAGACGGCGTGGGGCACGCACGTGTTCACGGTCGCCGGATACAGGCTGCACAAGGGCCTCGGCGCCGGCAATTTCATACGATCCGCCACCTTTGCCGTCGGCGGCTACGACTGGTGCATCCGCTATTACCCCGACGGATACAGTGCCGACACCAAAGACTATGTTTCAGTGTGCGTCGAGCTGCAGAGCAGGAAATCCGTGGTCAGGGCTCTCTACAACCTGAGCCTCACCAACCAGGCCACCGGGATGCCGTCCTTGATCTTCTCCCGGCCGAGGTCACTTCCGGCGTTCAACTCCCGCAAGAAGGACAAGGACATGCATGTCAAGGGGGCTAGCTGGTTCATGAAGACGGAGCTCCTCGAGGCATCCCCGTACCTTCAGGATGACTGCATCGTCATCCACTGCGACATGACTGTTGTCCTCAGGGATATACCTGCCGTCGCCATGGCCACCACAAAGGCCCCGGAGATCCAGCTGCCGCCGTCGGACCTGTCCAACAACCTCGCAAAGCTGCTTGAGGGGAAGAAAGGAGCGGATGTGAGCATCAAAGTCAGTGGGCAGACCTTCTACGCACACAAGCTCGTGCTCGCGATGCGGTCACCCGTCTTCGATGCGGACCTCAACGGGCCAATGTGGGACAACGAGAAACAGTGCATACACATCGAGGACATGCAACCCGCTGTTTTCAGGGCATTGCTCCACTTCGTATATACAGACTCGTTGCCAGCTGCCATGGATGAGAACAAGGAGATGATGAGGCACTTGCTTGTGGCTGCAGACAGGTATGCCATGGGAAGGATGAAGCTCATGTGTGAGATTATTCTCTGCAAGACCCTCGATGCCAAGAGTGTCGTGGCCACTTTGGCTCTAGTTGACCAACATGGTTGCAGCAAGCTCAAAAAAGCTTGCATTGAGTATATCAAAATCTTCAACTAGAACAGATGATATGTGCATGATCGCAGGCAGTGTCGTCTCTGATTGCTTGACTAGAGAGCATGTATTGGTGTCTTTATTGTTTTTAGATGATATGTGGATGAAACATGAAAGAGTCTGATTGCTTCAATAGAGCGTGTACTGCTGTCTTTTATATATAGTTTGTACTCCCTCCGTCCCATAATATAAGAACGTTTTTTAAGCTTTGTTAGCTTAAAAAACGTTCTTATATTATGGGACGGAGGGAGTAGATGATATGTGGATGAACCCAATTAATTTTGCCAGCTTCAGAGTCCGGATCCGTTGTTGACTCGTAAACATTTAGTTTTTTGATCATTTGCATTTTGCCTAAGAGGGATTGTTGATCATTTGCAATATATATTGTTAGAAATAAATGGGCTTGGCCCATTAACAATTTCTGAAATCTCAAAGTGACCCACGTGAAAAATAGCAACTGGTGGTTTTAAAAGTTTAGTTCCACCCCTGAAGTTGAGGGGCTGTGAGACATTTTTATATAGTGGGTTCTCTCCACCACACTAAGTGATATGTTGATGAGAGAAATAGAAGACCACACACGCGCGCTTGCCCTGTTCAGCATGGCTAGGGCGCATCTACCTTCACTAGTAGGAAATAGCCTAGTAGCGGCGTTCCGAAATTGTGTGATTACTGGCACGGAGTGGAGGCGCTGGTATTATAACGCCAGTGATAAATCTCACTAGCAGCATCGACATCCGCCGCCACTAGCTGGGTGGTTATTACCGGCGTTGGGGCCCAACGTTAGTGCTATAGTTATTACTGCTAGCACTGAAGCCCAAACGCTAAGATATGTAACATGCATTGGGCTCAGCTCGGACACCGTTGATGTATGCCGACGGTTTTAAAAAAACGCTGCCCTAGGCAGCTTTTTTGTGATTAATACATATGCTATTACATATTCTGAATAAATGTGACAAGTAAATCATAATTATGCATCCACATCAATTAGTAATCTATAATATATAAATAGTTGATCCCCACTAAGTCTAATTCTTTCAACATGCAGAACTATTTTGTAGCACATGCATACCCAATTTAATTGTTCCATCTCCAATAGTCCAACGTACATGCATACTCTTTGTTCACATATAATTACTTTTGAAAATAATAGCTTTTCATTTAGATCATTTCATTCATATAGAGTCTATGCAAAATTAATCTTTAAAATCCCGCAGCAACGCGCGGGGAAATCACCTAGTTCATATTACGAGTAGTACTTGTTACTAACAACTACAAAGACAACGGTATACCCCCGCAAAATACAAAAGACAACAGTATGCAATCCAGCTAATATAAAAACAACACTTAATAGCATGGTGTCCTTAGACTTGAGCTGCTGCTTATGCATCCTATATACCTAAGAGATTCATCCCCACTATCTAATTTATCTCCACATGCAAGCTATCCACCTCAGCCATGCAGCCACATCAGCCCACCTATAGTTTTGGTTCGAGGTCCATGCACACATCAGTTTCTGCTACGCATGGGTTGTGCGAATCTGGCTAATTAAATGCCCATCAATTAATTTATGTATGTCAAATCCTATTCATCTTCTCCACTGAATAAAGGCAGCCCTTTTGTTTTATTTTTCAGCAAACTATATGATTTCTCTCCCATATGCACATGTTCGTCTTTTACTTGGTACAAATAAATTGTTGTCCATTATGTTCGCCGAAACGAGCAGCTAGCTACTGGTGTCTCAGTGACTATAGGTAAATTTATCATTATGGCCCAGTTATAATTATACAAAGTTTTGAGTGTTCTCGACTCATCTGATGCAAGGGACGTGGTGTCTGCAGCTAAGGATCGGCTTTCCTGTGAAGACATGCCTGTGAAGACAACACAGAAAGATCTGATGTATTGTGTACTACTTGGGTGCATCTCGGGAACCGAGTAATCTAGCTTACAAATTTTCATACATAGTTTTTTTTGTAAACAAATTCTGACTTCAATGTAATAATTTGAATCTCGGTGCGTATGATAAGTACTCATGCTCTTTTCTGAAAAATGCTTCGAGACAAGAGAATTTGAACTCACTTTGACAAAAAACAGAGAGAAAGGTTTTTTTCTTTCTTTTTGTTGATATTGGAGCTCCATCACTCAGTGTCACGTAGTGCAAGAAACAACAATCGCCAATATTCGTGTTTAGTTACCATTCTTTGTGAAGATCGTAAGCATGTAGATATGAAGATTGATTTACGACAACAGTTACAACTATATACATTTATATTCATGGAAGTCACATGAGATTACTTATGTCATGTATTTAGTAGAAAAAATGAGCGCATAATTCATGTATTCTAATATTCATATTTATACCAAGTATTTTGTTCATTGCCTTTTTTTATCTTAAGTACATAAATACACTATGCAAAAGGTTGCTCAATTTATCTACCATGTTTATAAACTAAGAATTCCTGCAGCAACGTGCGGGGTATCATCTAGTTCTATTAATCTTTCTCTCCATCTTAAATCTTTCTTCGGTATCGGACTTTTTATCTCTTAGCTTTTGCTCAAGCATGAACTTCTGGTTCACAAGCTCCATGATAACACTTCTAGTCCTCCCCTCCCATTCTTTGTCAACCCAGACTCGTAAATATAGGGATTGTACAACAATCAAGAAGGAACAAAATTAACCTCATAATGGCACCCAAAAAACCTCCTCCCAAAGTCACTTCGTATGGTGCACACACACGAAGAACATGATCTAGCTTATGTTTACACTTTTGAACCTTGCGTTGCACACCACTGACATTTCCGCATGGCGCATACTCTGGCAGCACGTCATCGTCAACATCCTTGGAGAGGACATGGTCCCGAGGGGCCGGGGACGACGCTGAATTACCGACATTGCACCAATCCAACACGGGTGTAGCCTCCCACCGTTCTTCCTAACCACCCATTGCACTACTAAGAAGAAGACAGATATAAAAAATATAAATGGTGTATAGCTTATTTACCTTGGGCTAAATATGACACGTTTTGCGTGTCAAACCCGACCTATAGTGGTAATATACATTGCCCTTCTTCATATGCACAACATCGATGAGCCACTCTAAGACCATGTACCAAATTTTCGCTAACACTTTTGTCTAAGTGCCAACATTCGACATACTCCGCCTAGAAACATGAAGATAAGCTCAGAAATCGCATGGAAACATAAGAGACTCCTGCTTCTTCTAACATGGAAGAATGAGGAGCCGTTAATGATTCATGTGGATTTTTTGAGGAATGTTCATGTTAGCCGAGAGAGCAAATTCAAAGTGGGAACTTAAAAGAATTCTTAACAAAAATCTAGAAACGGTTATTAAATTTTCATCATCTGTTACAAAACAATTAGAAGTTGACCTCAGGTAATATTATGGACCTTATGTTGTACCCAAAAATGTTGGCCCAGCTTTCGACACATGCATGGTTAAGAATTGAACTTCTTCATAGGCAACCTACTTAATCGAAAGATAGGAAAACGCTTAATACGTGACATAGGTCTAAATTTGTGCTAATCATAAGTATCCCTATCTATGCACCAACATAGTTAGGCAATTAACAGTGCCCATTTAAACTTGTTTTACAGATGAAGAAGACTGATGAATAATGCTAAAGAGATTTTCATCATTGGTCCATGTATGAACACACAATAGGCTAAAAGCTCCAATCAATTAAGTATGTCATGGATCTAATTCACATATGCATAACATATCAGGGAGAGTATATCACTAATTAATACAGATCTATCACAAATGCACCCCCATTAGAAACAAAATATACTACAAATCGATCACAACTAAAATATACATGCTTCTTTGTGTCAATAGGTGGGCCTGGGGGTTACACCTTGCTGTCGTGGGATACTTGGGGCAGCGGATATTCCTGGGAGAAGATAGGTGTCACACCGTCCGAGGAGGGCTAGCGGCGCAGTCGGGGAGGGGAGCGGGGCCATCGAGGCAGGCGAGCGGTGTGGTGGGGGAGAGGGAGCTGGGCCACCGAAGAAGGCGAGCGGTGTGGTCGGGTAGGGGGAGCTCGGCCGTTGAGGAAGGCGAGCGGCGCGGTCGGAGAGGGCGAGTTGGGCCTGCGGGGAGGGTGCGTGCTGGTGTGTCTTGGTCACCAGCGTGGATTTGATTTTGGGTGCGAAGAAGAGAGCGGGAGCCGCCGCGATAAGGGTTTGGGAGGCGAGCATCTCACTTGGGTTTATATGGATTTACAAAATCATTTGGTGGCATTGGTCACGGAAGCAACGTCACCAAATAAATTATCAACAGCACATGCCTAGTTGTTCAACGCCCGTGATACATTTTAGATGTTTTGGTTTTCTATTACATATGTATATTAATGAACTAAAAAAGATTGGAAACTTTCCCTGATGTGTTTCTATGACCTTAATATAGCCATTGGATTAAATATTAGACTCTAATCCATAGTTTGTCATGTAAGTTGCTTGAAATTCTAGTATATTACACGGGATGTCATCGGGATAGAACTTGAGATTTGTAGATAACAATTTCTCGATCGGTCACACTGGAATTCCATTTGGCCTGTAGATTGAAGTTACATATTGCATATTAAGTGTTTACAGCTAGCACTGCACCAGGATCCACTTAATTAATTGAATTCATTTGTATGTTTTCTTAGAGCAAGTAGGGGCTAGCGCTCGACGAAGAAGTGCCGGCGTCCATGTTCATGGCGCGTGTACTGACCGGCGTGGGAAGGCCTATCCCGTGGCGGAAGCCTGCCGTAGAGGCCCCAGCGGCCACTGCCTCGTGCGCCGGCGTCGGAGACGAAAGACGCAGCGTGTCCGGCTCCGCGGCCTCCGCGGGCGGCGCTGGCTCGGCCTCCTCCTGGACTTCGTAGTCCTGCCATCATAGTCCTATGGTGGAGATGGTGGCGGAGTCACGCATGGCCCTTAGCCGTGCGTCGGGCACAGACGCGGTGGTGGAGGAGCCGCAAGTTTCGGGTTAATGCTTGCGACGTTGACATCCATAGCATAGTCCTCGGCTTACATAACCTCGTCCACGTACAACATCGGTGCGATAGGTCTGGCAGAATCTAGGTCGGCAGCTGCCGCCGGCATGGCCGGTTCAGGCAGAGTACCAGAAGGCCCGGCACCATGGTGAGCACCAAGTTATCGGGCGCTATGTGCAAGACATGGGACATGGCGATGCCCTGCGTAGTGACGGAAACCGTTCTGATGGCCTCTGAACTACCGAAGAGCACGGGCGTTGAAGTTCAGGCGGCGAAGTCCGCCAACACCATGGCGGCGGTGGCGTATCTGTCGACGTCAAGCGCCGTCATGAAGAAGTTGCGGGAAGAAGGGCAGGAGACCACGAACCATCCTTTTACCTTTCCCTTTCTTCATGTCTCAATCCTTTTCCGGCAATTGTCACCGACGTAATCTGCCTATGTGTGCTCTGGGCAGAGGCAAGTGCTGATAACATGTAGAAGAATGATTTGATCGAACAAGAAAGTTTCCACTAATAATACAGGAGGATTATATACAGGGGAATTGACGCCATCCCGCGAAGGGATGCATCCGATTGTGGGGGCGTGGAACCGACACCATTGTTTATATATATATATATATATATATATATATATATATATATATATATATATATATATATATATATATATATATCATGTTGGTTGTTTTGCCCATCCAGTAAGGTGGTCCTTATTTCAAAATTCCATCTCTGAATAGGCGTATGACCGACAACGGGATTCTCCCAAACATTCTTGATTATGTGTACAAATTCACCCCAATGCAGCCATCCCAATTCAAATTTCGAAGGGCGGCGGGCAGCTGGGTTCGTAGAGTTAGAATCCAGAATGATGGGTGCATGATATGATAATGCCTCGCTACGCTTTAGGCTTGCATGGTTACCAGAGGAAATTTTAGTTCCCAATCGGTGTCCATGAGCACCCTATTGAGCTTCTTGTATGGTGGCACAAATTGGTTATTAGCCCAGGTGAACTGCCACCCCAACATAGTGGCTTCTCGAAGATCCAAACTGTCAATCACATCATTGAATAGGAATGACCAATGAGTGTCAAAGTGACCATTGTTTTTCTCTTGCTCGTACCTAATGATATTAAAGTCCCTCCCAATAATCATTGGATATGGGTTATCCTTAGTCAGGTTCACCAATTCACGAATGAAAGCCGATTTGTAATCATCTTGGGCAGCCCCATGACTGCGACCAAGGCTCCATATAAACTATCAGCTTTGTTTCGCAAGTGAATTTTGATATGAAATTCACTGGTCGAAGAAGCCAACAAGTCCATGGCCATGGTCTGTATCCCAAGAAGGATTCCTCCAGACCTTCCACGAGCTGGTAGACTATGCCGTGTGTAGTCGAAACCACCTGATAGGTCATCGAGGACATGCCGGCGGAAGTCACATTTACCAGCCTCAGAAATTGCCACAAAATTCAATCCATGTTCGCGCACACAATCACCAACGTGTTTATGTTTAGCCAAGTTTGAGAGACCTCTGCTATTCCAAAACACGCCTCTCATGTGAAAAGTCGGGTCAGTGTGGAACATTTCGCCTTCTTGGGTTGTTTTTGTTTGGTTTTAGAGGAATGCGATTTAGATTTCCACGAAGACGCTATGAAGTCACAAAACATGAAACCAGGGCTTGCGTCATCCAAACCAACATCGGTAACCTCATCAACCGAGTGGGAGATAAGCGAACCATCATATTTGGCATTCGTTCCATCATCTCCTCGGTTTCAGGGTTAGTAGGTTTCTGTTACACTTCAGATAAACCTTTAAACGGTCAATCTCCATATGTTTAAGTACCCCAACCGATAGATTAATTTCACTATCCATCTTTCCCAAAGAAACACCAATGTTCTTTAGGCTAGTGGAAATGCGAGTATCCGAAAAAGAGAGAAAAAATTGAACATATGTGGTACCTGGCGTGGGGTCCAAATTCCTCGAGGCATGGTGGCGCATTGCTTTTGCTAGCGAATGCTCATCGGAAGAAGATATTTTTGTTTCGGATGCTTTAATTCATGGTGTTTTATTTTAGATGTTTTCCTTTATGTGTCGAAATCTTTTTCTATGGACCCTGATAACGTCAAGTACGAGCACATGGCAATGTTTTTTATGGCAAGTTTAGTTACGCGTGGATGATAATTTTTGTTGTGTAGCCTGGCAATTTTTGTACCTCGGTTTATTTTGATAGAAACTTGTCGTGCCCCACTGTAATTTGCCATCCTTGAGTGAGTGGAATTGTCATCGAAAAACATCAGGACCGGGATGCCACGCACCTAACAAGTACTAGCATTTATCATTTGGGTTTTCTATTCCAGCAGGAATCTGTTGAATTCAGAAAATGCTTGGGTTTACCACCGAATAATTGGAGGAGACGGCACTATTATTCTTTGTTGTTAGATCTTGACCGTGGCATTCCAGGTCAACCCCTCGTCACAAGTCAACACGCGCAATGGAGGTCAGAAACTGCGGCGGAGCTTCCTATAGCTAGTCAGATTCCATGTCTGGCCCGCTGACCATTAACTTGCCCCTCCCCTACTCTGCTCTGCTCTGTTCTGCTCGGCCGGGAAATGGAGGAGGAGCCCCCGCCGGCGGAGCCTCGGTCGCAGCGGTTCGTGCTGTGGCTGCACGGGCTCGGGGACAGCGGGCGCGCCAACGAGCCGGTGGCCGGGTACGCCTTCGCCGGCGCCCGCTGGGCCTTCCCCACGGCGCCCACCGCGCCCGTCACATGCAACCGTACGTATACATCAGACCTCCTTGACTTCCATTGCTTGCTTGCTTGCTTAAGGCTTGAGCTTGACACTCTCGTCTCTAATCCGTACGTGTTCCGCATCAGGTGGCATGCTGATGCCGTCGTGGTTCGACATCCACGACACGCCCATCACCTCCGTAAGCCAATACTGAATCCTCTCGTACTCAAGTTTTGATTCGTATCTGCAGAACTGATGGCCGTGTTAAATCATATATGTGGGCAGAAATCTGCGAGGGACGAGGCGGACGTGCTGAGGGCGGTGGAGAGAGTGCACGCCATGATCGACCAGGAGATATCCGCCGGGACGAGGCCGGAGGATGTCTTCATCTTCGGGCTCAGCCAGGGAGGTACGACCTGCTCGAGCTTGCTATGTAGTACTCCTACATCCTCTAGAACACTGTAACATACTACGGACGAATCGCATGAGCAAGCGCGCTGAGCATTGCCAGCGTGCTGCTGTATCCCAAGACGCTGGGCGGCTGCGCGGTCTTCAGCGGATTCCTCCCGTTCGGCGCCTCCTTCGCGTCCAGGGTGACGGCCGAGGCCAAGAAGACGCCGGTGCTGTGGGTGCACGGGCGAGCGGACTTCCTGGTCCCGATCGAGGCGGGCAAAGACGGGACCAAGTTCCTAAGGGGACGGCTGGGCATGAGATGCGAGCTCAAGGTGTACGACGGGCTCGGCCACGAGCTGGCGCCCTACGAGCTCCAATACTGCGAGCAGTGGGCCGCCGGCGGGGGTGGTGGCTCCAACGACGACCCAGGGACAAGAAGCGTGGACCGTGGCGTCCCGAGGACCAGGCGCTCCTGCAGCTGCGGATTCGGCTTCTTCTCTCGGTCTTAACGCGCCGTGGATCGCCGAGCGGAACGACTTTATTTTTTCCCTTTCCCTTTGGTACTGCTGATTACTGAAAATGATCCAATCATGTATATCCTTTAAAAAAAATGGTCCATATTTCAAATGGTGGAGATTGAAATCTGACTAGGGATCACACATTTTGACTTTCTACATGCATTTCTCGCCGGATGACATTAAGCACGGTGCACGGATAACATTTCTACGCTTTCGAGAGTAGTCCTATTCACGATTCCTTAATGACCACTAAAGGAACATACATGCATGAAATCAACATGTTTCCACATGAACTCTTATTGGTACATGATTTGCAAAATGAATGAAAATACCAAACTCACGTGATGTAAGTTCACACTTCCGGAATGACATCCATAGGCCCTATCACTAGTAGAAAACTGGGCTTTGGTCACAGGGCAATATTCACATTAGTCCCGGTTCAGTCACGTGACAGGCACTAATGTGAGCATTGGTCCCGGTTCGTGCGGCCAGGGGCCTGCCGGGCCTCGTGGGGGCATTGGTCCCGGTTCATCCGGACCCTTTGGTCCCGGTTGGTGGGACAAACCGGGACCAATGGGCCACGCTCCTGGCCCACCACCCTTTCGTCCCGGTTCATACCACAAACCGGGACTAAAGGGCTGGTCCTAGTTGCGGCCAGTGTTTAGTCCCACCTCACCAACCGACGGGCGCTCACACCAGTTCATAAGCCCGTCCCTCTCTGCCTTGTTGAGCTTCTCTCAAAGTGAAAATAGATGCCCTTATACAGGGAATTTGACCTAAATTCACAGTAAATTTCTTTGAATTTCATAGAAATTTATTATGAATTTTCTCTATAGGCGCATCTATGTTATTTTTTTATAGTAAATAAAAATAAATAAACCTTAATAAAATAAAATAAAATAAACTATAGTAACTAAAATAAATGAACCTTAATAAATTAAATAAAAATAGCAGCAGTAAAATAAATAAAAATAAAATAATTAAAGTAAAATACATAAGTAATTAGAAATAAAATAAATAAGTTTTTTGTTGTAAGTAGAAACAAAACAAAACAAATAAAGCAAAAGAGAAAACAAAAAACAGAGAAAAAAAAATTATGCCGCCTACTGGGCCACCACGGACTGAATACGACTTGAAACCCATCCGTGGGCCAGGATTCAGGCCCGCAGAAGGCCCGGTAGGCCCCACAGGCAAAGAGAACGGTTAGGCCCGAAAGCCTGCAGTTGAGAGAAGCTCGAGAGGGTGGGCGCAGCAGCGCTTATAAACCACTCTCGAGCCCTCTCAACTAGCGAGGTGGGACTAAACTTTTGACGCGGGGCAGCACAAGGCCTTTGGTCCTGGTTGGTGCCACCAACCAGGACGAAAAGGGGCATTGGTCCCGGTTCGTGGCACCAACCGGGACCAAAGGCCTTTAGTCCCGGTTGGTGCCACGAACCGGGACCAAATAGTTCCCTATATATACCCCATCGCCACAGCAGAGCACTCCACAGTGCTCTGTTTTTCTAGCCGGAGAGGGGAGGGCATTTGGGTGCTCTAGCTCACCTGCTATGCACATGAGGTGTTCGATGAAATGTCTGAGCCACACTAGTTAATTTTTCTCCTCTCGAAACTCGACCTCCGAGCTCCATTTTCCCCGAGATTTGTCTAGGTTTAGTGGTCCGTCACGTCCCGTCCCCGTCTTCACCGCCGTCGATCGCCCGCGCCGATCTCGTCGCCAGCACCACCGTGGTGAGCCTCTTGTTCTTATCTTCTTTCTGAAAGGAACAAATTCTTACTTTAGATAGTTACTCGTCTAATTTTGTTACTTTTATTATTCCTTCTTATTACATAGTGCGATGATTTTGGTATCCGCCCCCGTCGGCCCTTGTCCTGTCTATGATTCGGATGTGGTATATATTATCTTTTTATAACTATTTGGTTCATTTATTGTTTATGACAAATATACGGACCAACGTGACATAGATTTTATTTATCTAGGAGGTGGTTGAACCGGAAATTCTAACCGACCCTATTGTCGAGAGGTTAAATTTAGTTGAAGAAGAAAACAATTACTTGAAGGAAAAAATAAAAAAATTGAGGAGGAGAAGATGATATTGGAGTTGCATGTTGCGGATGTCGTCGATGATCACAAGATCAAGATGGATGCAATGCGCTTGAAGATTAGAAAGATTAGAAAATATGCCATTCATACCGAGGCTTGGTATCATTATGCCGTTGGATCAATTGTTACCTTGGTTGCGATTATGATCGCATTTGTTTTCGCATTGAAATGTTTTACATAGTTTCAATATATGGTTTAATTAATTAGATGCTCTGGAGAGCTATATATATGTTGTTAGATGAGAACTATGTATGTACTTTGGTTTTAATGTGATGATGAACTTCTATTAATTTGGTCACTTATTTATCTATTCATGATGTTCTGTAATGGTTTTTGACACACTTAATTATATATAATGCACGCAGATGAACCGGCAATGGATGTACGGTGGCAGACACACCTCCGAGTACATTAAGGGCGTGCATGATTTTCTCGAAGTGGCTGAGGCAAACAAGCAGAATGGTTTTATGTGTTGTCCATGCCCTATATGTGGGAATACGAAGTCTTACTCTGAACGGAAAATTCTTCACACCCACCTGCTTTACAAGGGTTTCATGCCACACTATAATGTTTGGACGAGGCACGGAGAAATAGGGGTTATGATGGAAGACGGCGAAGAAGAAGAGGACGATGACAACTATGTGCCCCTTGAATACGGTGATGCTGCAACGGGGGAAGCTGCTGAAGATCAAGAGGAACCGGACGATGTGCCCAATGATGCTGCAAGGAGGGAAGCTGCTGAAGATCAAGAGGAACCAGTGCCCGATGATGATGATCTCCGCCGGGTCATTGTCGATGCAAGGACGCAATGCGAAAGTCAAAAGGAGAAGCTGAAGTTCGATCGCATGTTAGAGGATCACAAAAAAGGGTTGTACCCCAATTGCGAAGATGGCAACACAAAACTCGGTACCGTACTGGAATTGCTGCAGTGGAAGACAGAGAATGCTGTGCCTGACAAAGGATTTGAGAAGCTATTGAAAATATTGAAGAAGAAGCTTCCAAAGGATAACGAATTGCCCGACAGTACATACGCAACAAAGAAGGTCGTATGCCCTCTAGGATTGGAGGTGCAGAAGGTACATGCATGCCCTAATGACTGCATCCTCTACCGCGGTGCGTATAAGGATCTGAACGCATGCCCGGTATGCGGTGCATTGCGGTATAAGATCAGACGAGATGACCCTGGTGATGTTGACGGCCAGCCCCCCAGGAAGAGGGTTCCTGCGAAGGTGATGTGGTATGCTCCTATAATACCACGGTTGAAACGTCTGTTCAGAAACGAAGAGCATGCCAAGTTGATGCGATGGCACAGTGAGGACCGTAAGAAAGACGGGAAGTTGAGAGCACCCGCTGACGGGTCGCAGTGGGGAAAAATCGAGAGAAAGTACTGGGCTGAGTTTGCAGCTGACCCAAGGAACGTATGGTTTGGTTTAAGCGCGGATGGCATTAATCCTTTCGGGGAGCAGAGCAGCAATCACAGTACCTGACCCGTGACTCTATGTATGTATAACCTTCCTCCTTGGATGTGCATGAAGCGGAAGTTCATTATGATGCCAGTTCTCATCCAAGGCCCTAAGCAACCCGGCAACGACATTGATGTGTACCTAAGGCCATTAGTTGAAGAACTTTTACAGCTGTGGAATGGAAACGGTGTACGTACGTGGGATGAGCACAAACAGGAGGAATTTAACCTGCACGCGTTGCTGTTTGTAACCATCAACGATTGGCCCGCTCTCAGTAACCTTTCAGGACAGACAAACAAGGGATACCACGCATGCACGCACTGTTTAGATGACACTGAAAGTATATACCTGGACAAATGCAGGAAGAATGTGTACCTGGGCCATCGTCGATTTCTTCCGACCAACCATCAATGTCGAAAGAAAGGCAAGCATTTCAAAGGCGAGGCAGATCACCGGAAGAAGCCCGCCATGTGTACCGGTGATCACGTACTTGCTATGGTCAATGATTTACACGTAATCTTTGGAAAGGGTCCCGGCGGACTAGCTGTTCCGAATGACGCTGAGGGACACGCACCCATGTGGAAGAAGAAATCTATATTTTGGGACCTACCCTACTGGAAAGAGTTAGAGGTCCACTCTTCAATCGACGTGATGCACGTGACGAAGAACCTTTGCGTGAACCTGCTAGGCTTCTTGGGCGTGTATGGGAAGACAAAAGATACACATGAGGCACGGGAGGACCTGCAACGTTTGCACGAAAAAGACGGCATGCCTCCGAAGCAGTATGAAGGTCCTGCCAGCTACGCTCTTACGAAAGAAGAGAAAAAAAATCTTCTTTGAATGCCTGCTCAGTATGAAGGTCCCGACTGGCTTCTCGTCGAATATAAAGGGAATAATAAATATGCCAGAGAAAAAGTTCCAGAACCTAAAGTCTCAATCACTGCCACGTGATTATGACCCCAACCCTTTGTTACCCCCTCATGTAAACCCCCCCTTTCCCCCCTCTATTGTAAATACCATGTAACACCACCCATTTATATATATATATATATATGCAGTAGGAAACTCTCCTACTGTCTAAACTTTCAAAAAAAACTGCTTCCGGTTGCATTGAGGGGGCTTCTACCGAAAAACGTCCGATTAGCCATTGTGAAGCTATGTGCATTCCTCAATGCAATCTCTCAGAAGGTGATCGATCCAGAAATCATACCAAGGCTAAGGAGTGATGTGGCGCAATGTCTTGTCAGTTTCGAGCTGGTGTTCCCACCATCCTTCTTCAATATCATGACGCACGTCCTAGTTCATCTAGTCGACGAGATTGTCATTCTGGGGCCCGTATTTCTACATAATATGTTCCCCTTTGAGAGGTTCATGGGAGTCCTAAAGAAATATGTCCGTAACCGCGCTAGGCCAGAAGGAAGCATCTCCACGGGCCATCAAACAGAGGATGTCATTGGGTTTTTTGTTGACTTCATTCCTGGCCTTAAGAAGATAGGTCTCCCTAAATCGCGGTATGAGGGGAGACTGACTGGAAAAGGCACGCTTGGAGGGGACTCAATAATATGCAGGGACGGATATTCTTGGTCTCAAGCACACTACACAGTTCTACAGAACTCTACCTTGGTGACCCCGTATGTCGATGAACACAAGAACAGTCTGCGCTCCAAACACCCGGAGCAGTGTGACGACTGGATTACATGTGAACACATCAGGACTTTCAGCAGTTGGTTGGAAACACGTCTCAGAGGTGACACCACTGTTTGTGATGAGTTGTACTCGTTGTCCAGGGGACCATCTTCGACTGTATTGACTTACAAAGGATACGAGATAAATGGGAATACATTTTACACGATCGCCCAAGATCAAAAGAGCACCAACCAAAACAGCGGTGTCCGCTTTGATGCAGCAACCGAGAGGGGAAAGGACACATATTATGGTTACATAATGGACATATGGGAACTTGACTACGAACATGATTTTGGGCAACATGTATAGCAGGCGCTCCTTCAATAAATCATCCCAAAAGGGTGATTGAGAAGGTGAATTAATTGTATGTTCTATTATTTCATGCCCCAATCGGGTTAACAGAAACCCGGAATGCATATCCCACGACACATGACACGAAATATTCGAAATAAAAATCCCACCCAAGATCACATGAGCAGAAGAAAACTATGCGAACCGGCTAGACCCTGGCCTGGACAACTGGACAACCAGACAGCCGAGTCAATAGAAAGGAGTCCCTTGCGCCATTAGCGCAAAAACAACCGCAACCAGAAAGTTAAGCAGGCCATTGGCACGATTACGACAATGACGACGGCTCGGATGGCGGCGGGGCCGGCAGAGCGGACGAAGACGGAGGTGTCAGTGGCCTTGGAGGCCATGTTTATTAGGTTACCATCCAGTACCTCGCCTATGTTTAGTTTTGTTTAAATTTAGGTTGAACTTGTTAATTTTCGTCCTTTTGTTTTAAATATATCAAATTTTGTTAAATTTCATCCATTCACCTTAAAATTCATTCATATTTTGTTTTGTTCATTTGAAATGAGGCGGATATTTGATCACTAAGAGCATCTACAGCTGGGCGCCCCAAACCCATCTCAAACGCCAGGACACACTAGTAGAAAAAGGGCCTTTAGTCCCGGTTCATAAGGGCCTTTAGTCCCGGTTCTGGAACCGGGACTAAAGGGTCGTTACTAAAGCCTCCCCCTTCAGTCCCGGTTCTTACACGAACCGGGACTAAAGGCCCTCCACGTGGCCGCTGCCTGGAGGTCCACCTTTAGTCCCGGTTGGTAACACCAACCGGTACTAAAGAAAATTTTATGATATTTTTTTCTGAAATTGTTTTTTTGAATTTTTTTTGAATTTTTATTTTATTTTCAAATTTCTGAATTATTTTAACCTCTAATCTCTAATCACCACCCCTCATCACTGCTCAATTTAACCTCTAATCTCTAATCATCCCTCATTATTCCAAATCATCTAACTTGCCGGACGGTCACCCATCCTCTCACTACTCCAGCCTGAGCACGCTTAACTTCCGGGTTCTATTCTCCCTCGTTTTCAATTCTGCACTTGTTGTTTTCCTGACAATAGTAAGATGTCAATCCTATTAACCCTCAGGAATTTAGCTTGAGTATGAAGTCACACATTTCACTGTTTGAGTTTGAAACTATTGTTCTAAAAAAACAATAATTATTTAGTAACACTAATATTTCTTGAATAAGTAGTTTGACCATAGTTTGACCAAAATTCAAAAAAACTGAAATAATTATTTAGTAACACTAATATTTCTTAAATAATTAGTTTGACCATTGTTTGACCACAGTTTGACCAGATTTGACCAAAATTCAAAAAAACTGAAGTAATTATTTAGTAACACTAATATTCTTGAATAATTATTTAGTAACACTAATACTTCTTGAATAAGTAGTTTGACCATAGTTTGACCAGATTTAACAAAAATTCAAAAAAAACTGAAATTTGAGCATAACTTTTTTCCTTTTAGAATTTGAAGATTCTAAAAATTTGCAAACAGGCCGTAGGCCGTCAAAATCGGATGTGGATTTTTGTGCTGAACATTTTGATATATTATATGTTTTTTTTCTGACATCGTATGCAAAAGTTATAACCGTTTTACATTTTCCCTACACTTTTTGCAAAACATGTTCAAATTTAAGTTTTTAAATTTTCCTAACCAGTACGTGTAGTAACATAACTACATCTGGAAGGATTTTAATTTTTGAAGTTTTTATCATTTTCTTTTGCTTTTTACAAAACTGAAAAGGCGATCGGGGGGGGGGGGGGGGGGGTTCGTGCCATGAACCGGTACTAATGCCTCAAACCCCATTAGTACCGGTTGGTGGCTCGAACCGGGACTAAAGGTCTAACCTTTAGTACAGGTTGGTGCCACGAACCGGTACAAATGGGCATCGCACCCTTTAGTCCCGGTTTGTGGCACCAACCGAGACTAAAGGTCCCATTTGAACCGGGACTAATGCCTGTACGGTGCCCTAGCCGCTCGAACCGGGACTAATGCTCCCGGTTCGTAATGCAACCGGGATTAATGCTCTTTTCTGGCCGAACCAAAGCCCTGTTTTCTACTAGTGACAGACAGCCCGGTCACTGATCGGCCACGAAAATGCAACCCAGATGGGTGCCCCAAACGGGAAGCACACGCTCAGGCTGACCGGCAACCCTCATATCTTGCCCAAATATAGGGCGGATATGGGGGCGACCGGACAGGCGTGTCCAGCACGTCGGTCCCGGTCCACTCGACCCCACATATATTCCTCCCCATTCTCTAGCCGGACCAAACCTAGCCACTTCACTCCACTCCCCCTCCCCTCCTCTTGGTGATGGCAACACGACGAGATGAACGAGTAAGGTGTGGTGTGAGAGCGAGACGATGGGGAGGGGCGCTCAAGGAGATGCAGCAGCGTCAACAACCAAAACCAGAGTGTTCCAATGGAAGAGAAGACAATTAGGGTTTCGCCGCATGAAATCACATATCTACCCCACTATAGGCTAGAAATATCTCACCTTTGCCACTGGTAAAATATCCAATGGCTGAAATCGCATTGGTAAATAACAAAATATCCAACGGGCAAAACAGTTCAAGCCCTAAGAGCATCTCCAGCTACGCCCCAACAGAACCCCCATGGCCGTTTTTAGCGCCGACGCCGAAAATTCGGCCCAGTCGCACCCCCAGGAGCCTGTTTTTCGCCGGTTAGGCCGAAACTGGCGCCGGTGGACCCAGGCCGAACCCGGCGCGCTGGGGCGTGCCTGGGGGTGCCGGGGCGATTGATTTTGCTATGAAAGAAAGCGGGCCCGCCGAGTCAGCGACCCTGCCTCGTCATCCTCAACGCCTCGGTTTCCCGCGGGGAATCAATGCCAAGGCTGCCGACGGTCAGCCTTCCATTGATTCCTCACGGGCGGCGCGGTGACACGCCCCCTCCCGCCACGCGTACACACGACGCCGCCCCCCGCTATATAAAGCAGCGCCTCCCTCGCCGGTGGCCGCACTCGGCCGCAGCCCCCTCTCTCCCCGTGCACAGCCGCCGCCGCCGCCGACCTCTCTTCTCTTCCCCTCTTCCCGTTCATAGCCACGACGATGGGCGAGAGGTTCCCCGGCGATGGGGAGGCGGCCAATGGCTTCGGCCGCCGCTCGCTGCACGGGTGGGAGGCCTACCTCCTGCGCGAAGCGAACATCCCGACGCCTCCCGACATGCATGCGCCGGGGGCGTCCCCGTCCCCCCGCTGCCTGACGTCACCACGCGCCCCGACCACTTCGCCGACGAGGTCGAGCGCGTGCGGGCGTCGCTGCCGAAGGAGCAGCAGGCCCTCCCAGAGTACGCAGACGGCAACCACCAGGCATCGGCGGCGTACTTCGAACACCGGCAGGCGCAGCGGCTGGCCTCCACCACCAACGTGCCGGTCGTGCTGGTGATGAAGAACAGCGACGGCCGCCACCTGTGGTGGGGTGCCCCCAGCCGCACGCTCCACGCCGTCCTCTATCACCTCGAGGGCGCCAACGAGCCGCCATTGACGTACCCTGCCGCCCTGCATCATCCTCGGCTCCTCGGCTCCTCCCCGCTTCATCAAGCCGAAGACGGAGCCGGGGCTCGTCGCCGTGAAGACGGAGCCAGGGCTCGCTGGCGTGAAGACGGAGTCAGGGCTCGACGACGCGGCGGCATTGAAGTGGGCGCGCGAAGACCGGTCCGCCAGGGCGACTCCGAGTAGGGGTCCAGCAGGGGCGGCCGCATGAAGGAGGAGAAGGACGACGAGGACAACGGCGGCGGCGGCAACGGCGGCGACTTCGCCGCGCTCAGCGCGTTCTTCCTGTAGTTGCGGCCTTTTTTTAAGTATTTAACTTTGCTATGTAAAAAACTATTTAAGTCGCCTAAGTAATGTCATGTTTCGCCGAATTTTAGCCGAATCTTTGCCCTTTGGCCGATTTTAGCCGAATCTTTATTTAAAAAACTTTAAATAAGGAGTCTGAGGGCGACCTTGAGGCCGGAGGCTGGGAACCGGACGCCCCCAAGCCGATTTTAAGCGTGGATTCGCCCCCAGGCGGCGATTTTACGAGCCCCGGGGGCCTTGGCCGGATCCCTCTAAGATGCACAACCAGGATGGCATGCCTAAACGGATCGGATGGCTGAAAACACCTCAGCTGAGCTGGGATTTGAGCGAGCTGCCCCTCTCTGCTCTCTAGTAGCTTCTGAGTGATCCGGCCAAGGCCAAGGCCGAAGTGGTAGCAGCCCATGGCCAGTGCGGTCCAGCTGTAGAGCAGAACAGAGGATAGTACTAGCAGAGAAGAGTTTTAGGTAGCTGCCAAAAACCCTATCGCCGCCGCCGCCCCAATTTCCCCTCCGCACAAGCACCGGCAATGGCGGCACCGCAGAGGCCGACAACGGCGACTACGGCTTCGGTGTGCGTCCCGGATACGGCGCGGGGCACGCACGTGTTCACGGTCGCCGGCTATAGGCTGCACAAGGGCCTCGGCGTCGGCAACTTCATCAGATCTGCCACCTTCGCCGTCGGCGGCTACGACTGGTGCATCCGCTACTACCCCGACGGAGACGCAAACAAGGACTACATTTCGATTTGCGTCGAGCTCCAGAGCAAGGAATCCGTGGTGGGGCTCTCTACGACCTGAAGCTGACCAACCAAACCACCGGGCTGTCGACATTGATCTGCTCCCAGCAATCGTCCTTTCCAGCGTTCGACTCCCGCCACTCATGTGTGAAGAACTCCCATGTCAAGGGGCAATCCATTTTCATGCAGAGGGACCTCCTGGAGGCATCCCCGTACCTGAAAGATGACTGCATCGTCATCGAGAGCGATGTCACTGTTCTCCTCAAGAAAATACCGGCCGTGGCGACTGCCACCACCAAGACGCCTGAGATCGAGGTGCCGCCGTCTGACCTGTCAAATAATCTCGCAAAGCTGCTTGAGGGGAAGAAAGGGGCAGACTTGATGATCAATGTCAGTGGGGAGACCTTCCACGCACACAAGATCGTGCTCGCGATGCGGTCTCCGGTCTTCGAAGCAGAGCTCTACGGGCCAATGGCAATGTGCGGCACCGAGAAGCAGTGCATTGAGATTGTGGACAAGCAGCCCGCCGTCTTCGGAGCATTTCTTCACTTCATATACACAGATTCATTGCCTGCCATGGATGACCTCCTTGACAGACATGACAAGAGGGAGGTGATCAGGCATCTGCTTGTGGCTGCAGACAGGTATGCCATGGACAGGCTCAAGCTGATGTGTGAGGCCATCCTCTGCAAGGGTCTAGATGCTGAGAGTGTGGTGGCCACGTTAGCTCTAGCTGATCAGCATCGTTGCAGCAAGCTGAGAGACGCTTGCATTGAGTACATCAAGCTCTTTTGTTAGAACAGAGGATATGTCTGATCGCCTTACCAGAGAGCATGTATTGCTGTCCTTATAGCTTATATATGTATGTATGTGATATGCACTACCGTCCTTTAGATCATGTTGCCTTGTCCTGAACTCCACATATATTTGGGAGGAGATGAGTATTTTTATCAGAAATTATGTTGCCTAGACCTATAGTATTATATATGAATCCATGCCAGCTTCCCGTGAATTTGCTGATAATTATATATGTTGGCTAGACCTATATGTGAATACATCCTAGCTTCTTGTGAATGTGCTGATATTTATCCTTATCTTTTTTCCATTTTGTGCTCTCCTTTATATTAGTCCAGTAAATCTGCAATTTAGGCAGGCTAACATCAATGGGCTGCAGGCCATAACCATGTACATTGGTACTGTAGGCAAACAACTATGGAATGTTAGTCTATTGATAGTGCTAATTATACACTATCGTAAGTAAACATAACATCTGTTACAGTGCCCAAGGTAGATTATGCCTAGCAGGTTGATCTTCAGTGTATATATCTCCTCAGGAGTTTGGGCGTATTTGCCAGAGTGTTGTTCCTTCGGAGTTTGGGACCTTTGGAGGATACTTCTGGTTCCTACTCAGTGACATGTTACATTTGATGCCATAAGTCATTCTATTTCAGAAGTTAGACACACATTTCAATTGCAACAGGAACCAAACTGTTTCATACTATTGAATTTCTGTTGAATTACAAACATGCCTGTTTGTACCTCTGATTTGAAATACAAACATACCTGTTTTCCCTCTAAATCGAAATTGCAAACCTGCCTGTTTTCGCCTGCTAAGGTATGTACACCTGCTGCCCGAATCGTGCCCAAGTTTTGTTCATGATTCGATGGGGGAAACATATATGTGATGTGATCTCATCCTGTTGGCTGACCGATTTGCGGTGTTTCGGCATCCTAGAGGTTCCCATAACCGCTGTAATTATCTGCTAAATTTACCCTGCAGAAATGACCGCTTACTGTTGAGTCATTTAAGAATATTGTAGCCACTTGCAGTCTCTCTTCAGCAGTATATATGTGTTGATCCACAGCAGCCTGCGTTACTGCTGAAAACTGGCTAGTGTTACTTGCCGAGGCTGCAATCTGCTTGCTTCACACTTATTTTCGGACAGTAAATAATCAGTGTAGTGAAACAGCTAGTGCTATTTCCAGGTCAATTTATAGGACTGTTGTCCATGAATAATAAGTTACTATCTGCTGCACTGTTCCTAAATAACAGCATGACATCATTTTCTCATCAATTTGAAGATTTAAAAGATAGAGGAAGTTTTTTAGCAATTTGCATCATAATGGACCTTTTGCGCCAAATTGACCCTTTTAGAATCCACATGACTATTCAAGGGCATCAGTGAACAACTTACAAAAGCAGAGTATATTTAGAACTCAAAATGGAACAAAGAACAGATAAACTAACCTTAGTTTAAAACATTTACAGGTTAATACCTATTTTGTTATTATAGCATTACTATTATTTACTTTGCTCATCATCCCCACTCTGTTTCTTAGACCACTGTTAGAGATGAGGAAGGAGTCCTAAAAGCTGTTGAGCATGTGCGCGAAATGTTAGACAGAGAGATGGCTGCCTGAACATGTCCTACAAGCATATTTGTTTGTGGATTGAGACACTGAGGTGAAGCACTGAAATATGCATCTATCATCTCTGGTGTCAAGATAGCACTCACAAAATTTTGATTTCCATTTGCCTTTCGCAGGTGCTCTAGCCATAGCAAGTTTTCTGCTCTCTCCAAAACTTTAGGTGGGCGTGTTGTTTTCGGTGGTTCAGTTCCTCTGAGCAAATCATTTGCTGACAGGGTGGCAACTGAAGGCAGAAAGGTAACAACAGCCCAGCAACCATGATTAAAATGAACATATTTCATACCAAAATCTTCCTGCAAATGTGGTGTCGCTGATTTCTTAAAAGCCTGTTTGAAGCCGGGCGCACTGGGTGCGCATTTCTCCAAGAGCTTGGCATGGCCTATGAATTCAAGGTGATACAGAAACAGATGAATGTCAAGATTGGAGCTTTGATTTTAAGCTCCGCTGACTATATTGTTCTTCCTTGCCTTATTGCCTTGAACATGTATGTCGTCAGACTTATCCTGCTCATGGGCACTCACTGGTGAATGAAGAGCTCCAGTATTTTCGAAGATGGATATTCGACCGTCTAGGGATCTCTCAAGGAACTGAACCAGCAACACCATCGTCGTCATCTTGACCACAAAGATTTCCATTAGGTACTCAAATTTATAGGTACCATTTCTACGGAGTACTCAAATTAGTAACCTGAGACTCAGTTTCCCTTGCCACACGAATTCTTTGGAACATTTTTTCGACAAAAGGTGGATCTGCATAGCTAGGATGCACATAGCCAGCACCAACACACACACAAGTAAACACGACGGCAAAGAGCAAAGTCATATAAGACGAAAGTTATGCCTAAGCGAAGAAAAAAAACTAAAGCAGTCAAAACAGCAATTGAGAAACTACAGCAATGACCATATCTGCCCCAACCACCTCTTGACATCACAAGGACAACAAGGTTCCTCAACAGCAACGCCTTCAGGAAGGTAATGACGCACAAGCGCCGCCGTCGTTGGATCCAACTGCCATAGGCTAGATTCTGAGTTTTCACCCTGAAGAACAAGTCTGAGCATATCCGATCAATGTCTTCAACAAGGTAACGATGCAAAAACATCATCATTGTCAAGTATAACCCGCTTGGGGAGACCTAAGGTTTTCACCCTGAAGCTCGAGAATGAGTACTCGACAAGCACCATCAAATTGAAGGCAATAATGTGTTGTCGCCACCATTTTTCCACAATCCCAGCAGCTACTCGCGAAGCACTAGAAACCCCACCACCGCTGCCGCTGCACAACCGAAGGCAGATTGCCAGTGAACCGTTCCATGGCATACATGACCGGAAATAGTCGATCGAGTGCCTATTCGTGATGTGGACATAAGCACGTGACCAAACTCATGCATGTGCTCTTGAACTGTCATACAACTCATAGAGCAGAATATCATCCGCAACTTCACCTTGAACGTGCTCCATGACCACTGCAGCAACAATGGCGCCGAGGCATAGCTATCTCCAAGATCGCCGCAAGTCATGGTTGCACCACCCCTTTTCCACCGCTCCACGCCGTCGTTGCGGCGCCATCAGCTGTAGCACGACGAATTCTTTGGAACATGATCCAGTGAAATGTTTATGTTATTGCTAGATGACTAGTTTTGTCTGGCATCTCAGTGGTTCTAAGAGTCTACCATACCAACTCAGAATGACGATTTAGGAGTTTATACTTTACTACTCCTACTTTGTTTTGCTAATGAAGTCTCACTCTATTTTGCTTCCGTAATTTCGCAAGACGATTTGACATGTAGGTGGGTATTGTGGGCAGTGTCCCGTTTTGAGAAAGGAAAGCCTTTTTCAAACTAGGCAAGTTCAGTCAAGATTTCTTAGCCGTGTCCGTGCCCCACTCATCGGTTTCATTGACAATGTGGTGGTTGTATTCTCCACCACACCGCCACCTAGGCAATAGTTGTTGAGCCATATAGCACATGCCAGCAGAGTGATCGCCGAGGACCAACACAACCAAAAACCTACACCTGTAGCAAAGCACCCAACACAACTACCACTGTACCTACCGGCTGATAATTTAGCACGTATGAAAGGTGTTGTCATGGTTTTCTCATGCCATGAAGGCATGCACAAAAGCATTTTCATTGGCTCTCGGAGCCCACTCCACCAATGGCATGTCGACAGCTGAGTGGAATTGAAACCTGATTAGTCATGTGCGACATCTTATTTTTCATCATTCATTTTTTACATGCATTTCTCGCTACACCACAACTAATACCATGCACGGATATTTGTCTCTTGAGGGGCCTTTTTTCGAAAAGAGGGTCAGGCCCGACCTCTGCATCAGAACGATGCATACGGCCTCTTGAGGGGCCTTTGTATTCACAACTCTTAAATGACCCCCAAAAGAACATTTGATGAAGGAAATACAAGTTAACACTTCTAGCATGGCATCCCTTTTTTTTGACCCCGAAACCGTAGAACAATTGTTCTACGGTAATTTTCATTTATATAAAAGTATATACAAACTAAGCTAAAAGGAAGAAAAAGACCAGGAAAGTAAAAATTATCCAACTCCTGTTTTCTCTAACATTGGAAAGTAAAAAACTAGAGACTTAAGATGAGAGGGAGGTCATCCATTGCTCCAGACTAGCAATGTTCTTCCTTTTTGCTCTGTGCTTGACCAGAGAAAGATCATGAAGCAGACCTTGTTTCCAGGCTTCCAGACTTGGGTCAATGTTTCTGAAAATCTTTCCATTCCTTTGCATCCAAATATTCCAACAGCCCATGATCACAATATCCATGGCAATCTGAGGTGGTAAAGATTGTTTGAGGAACATAATATCATCAAAGGCAGATGTTCCTCTGTGCCTATTTGGAGCAATTATGTCCCAACAAGACAGGGCAAAATTACAGACCCAGAGGAGGTGAATTGATGTTTCCTCAACATGATCATGGCAAATAGCACATTCATAGCTTTGTAACATGAAGTGTTTCCTTTTAAGCAGATTTCTAGTACTGGCTTTGTCATGCAATATCAGCCAGAAAAAAAATTTGTGCCTGATTCTACTAGCTGCTTTCCATAAATCGCTAAACAGATGATGCACAGATGAAGGTCCCATCACCTGTTTATACATTTTACTAACAGAGAACAGACCGGATTTCCACACATAGTGCCAAACATCAGCAGAATTCCCAATTTGCTGCACAATTGGTGCTAATTCATTGAGTTGTTGGAAGCAGTGGCTGAGAGAGGTGTATGAAAATGTTCCAATAGGTCAGCTGAGCTTTTCATGTGAGCCACTGAGCACTGGTTATGGATGGCAAAAGAGTGAAGTTCAAGATAAATCTCAACCAACGGCGTTTGATGCCAATTATCTGTCCAAAACAATGTTGTATCTCCAGTCCCAGGTGAGCATGGCATCCCTATACTATATATATGTGCTTTCATGAACTTGCTTTGAGAACAAAATTACATGTAGACTGAGTAATAATACTAGTGGAGGTGTGTCATGCTAGGGTTACATTTCGTCTAGTCCCCAATCAATATATTTGTGAGCTCTGAGGTACTGGAGGAAAACAAAGAAATTAGAAGGCATTTCACTCTTTTTATTTCTTGCTTGTTGTACGACGAAAGCTTCTTTATGTATTGTCTCTTCAAGGTATTCCCAATACAGTGTCACAAATACCCTTAGCGAGATGATGGCATGCCTTCCAAAATGGAAGTGCCATGAAATCTGATGGGAAAAGAAAACTGGTATGTGCAATGCGTTTGCTCTCCGGTTGTATGTTTGTAGCATTGACAATGGTGAAGATAGTTAACCTGAAGGCTGCTAATATTTCATGTGAGCCACTGAGCACTGGTTATAGGGAAAAAAAGGTGTTTGTAAAACACAAATACTTGAGTACGAAGGTGTTTGTAAAACACAAATATTTTTCATTTGAAGACATCCCAAATTTCTCTGTACACAATAATTCAAGTATTTGCTCCTCGTAATAGAAAAAGTCATGCAATAAGATCCCTAAAGAAAGAACAAAATTTTACTTGTAAATTCACACTTGCGTACCATTTATTAGAAGATGTCCCTTGCTGTCCGGATGGCGCCTCTACGGACTACGGGCCAGGCGGTCTGGTGAGTAGCTGCAGGCTCAACCGAGACGATGCGAACAGAACCGCACCCAAGTCCGCCTCTGCCCTCTGCCTCTCCACAGACTCAAAACTCGAGGGAAAACATATGTGAATGTGTGATCGATCCTAGGGATGAAAATGGAGCGGAAACAGACGGAACTGGGTGCTACCATATTTGTTTTCATATTTTTTTGCAGAAGCGGAAACAAATACAAAAAACCCAAAAACGAATACGGAAATAGATACTATCGGAAACAAACACGGAGCGAATACAGAGCGGACACGGAAACACAACTGTGTGTTGACCGAAACTTAAAGCCCCCTTGAATCATGTTGAAATACAGACCAAAAACAAACAAATTGATGGAATTGTTAACATGGCTACAAAATAATATGGTTGTGTTCGTAACATAGGGTAGTATTGTAGTAGTACATGACAATTCCGTATAGGGTCTAGCTGAGTATGTGTGTGGTAGCAAAAGTTGGAACTCAAATGATACATTTTGCTCATTCTACTCATTGTGTCATTGCGGGTTGTTTGATAGCTGGGCTACAAAGCAGCCATGGGCCTATAGTAGAAACGGAAATTTCATATTAACGGAAACGGAAAGTTCCGTTTTCACGTGTGTTCCACCAGAAAACACCATTCCGTTTTTGTTTCCGCTTCTGCATAAAAAATTTCATTTTCATTTCCGTTTTTGCAAATTTCCATTTCCATTTTCATATTTCCTCTCCATTTCCATTTTTCCTCTGGAAAAGCGGAAACTTTCCACTCCATTTTCATCTCTAATCGATCCTCTCCCATCCCATTGCTCCTCAATTTTAATTGCGATGGTCCTGTAGGTTACGAGCTCATCAGTTCGTGGTATGGAGGTTCCACTACTAGGAAAAGGCCTGCTAGTGGCGCACCTGTTTTGCCTACTAAGGGTGCACTACAGGTGCGCCACTAGCATCACGCCATTAGATTTTTTTACTAATGGCGCACCAGGTAGTGCGCCATTAGTATACCATACGGTGTGCCATTAGTATGCCTCCCAGGGGGCCATATTTAACCATGTGCTCTGGCTTACTAATGGCGCACTTGTTGATGATGCGCCACTAGTGTGCATTTTGCAGTGCGCCACTAGTATGAATATTAGGGATTTTTTTCTGATATTTGCACAGGTTATAAAACATATTACTGCACAGAATATAGACAGCACAACATATAAACAGCAGAGTTATCGAATACAATAGAAGATTAGTCTCCGAATACAATTCATCATATTAGTCTCTGAATTCAAAAGACCGAACAAAGTTAGAACATTACAAGTCTCGAAACCGCGAGTAGCGAGTATGTCTTCACATTACAAGTCGATATCGATCATCTAAACTACCATCACATAGAAGAGAGCTGCGGTCATCACGATTACCATCATCGCGATGAAACTGGTCTTCATCCGGTTCCTCCTCTGCTCCCTCCTCTCTCCCGCTAGATAGCGCGCGTATCTAGTTTCCGCCTCCGCCCTAGTGGTGTACCCTTTGTAACTGTTACCGCTGAAACGGTGAACCTGTCTCTGACACTCCTCCCAGTCGTCGTAGACTCCGGGAACCTTAATTACCCTTGTACACGACGTACGATGGCATCTCTATGCACTAGCCAAACAAAACGTTAGTAGCGATTCACAGACAATACATAAAGCAATATATAAGTATGCAACAAAAGGATCGAAAGAGAAAAGCAACACATTAATAGCACGATTCATGGTCCTACTAATAAATAGCATCGATTACATATAAGTTGAACAACTGTCCAAACCAAAGAGACATACAAGTTCATTAAAGTTTAATATTACAACATGAGCCAATCGACATTTCAGAACTACATAGCATCACTACTTTCGACTCGACTCAGGGACCGGAGCATGGATGAAGCCGCCGTCTTTCGTGATGGTCATGAAATCGCGGGCGTTGTCAGCCTGCATTTGTAGCGTTGTTTCTATCTCACTGTTGGACGGTTGATATCTGAAATAGAACTGCCCCGAGGTACGAAGGACATCTTGATGGATGATTTCCGCAAACTCCGACTGGATGCGAAAGAATTCTTGTCTGATGTCCGCGTCCTGGATTGACAAGCGTGCGGCCCAATCTTTGAGATTATTTGGTAGCAGAAGGTGTTTATGGTCCCGTACGATCGCCCGCATGTGATGGAGGGCGTAGTAGGCATCCTTCTGACCGCCAGGCGGCTGCTTGACGCAGGGGAACATCGTATTGTGGGTGAAGATGTGCTTGCCGTACCTACGAAATGGCCTGCTGAAGCTGCCTCCAGATCTGGCGTAGCCGGGGAGAACATCATCAAGAACTTTCTTGATATTTGTGTAGTCTTTCTTCGACTGACGGTCCGGGTCGAAATATGTGGCCATGAAATATTTCGGGCTTAAGAGGATGAGTGTGCAATGTGTGTCACTGCACAAAACACGGAATGTTAGAGAAAAAAAAGAACGATCGAAATCTAAGAAATCATATGTTACGGGGCGGTGAGGGGATGACTTACTCAGGAAAGTAAGGCACGAGGAAGTTATCCTTATCCGGGGTTGCCAGAATGACGCCTTCGAGGTATGAACTCGCGACTTGCCGGTCCCCAGCGCTGCCCAAGATCTTGGCACGCATGTAGAAGGGGTCGACTATCACGATGTCCGGGGTCTTGTCTCTAATGATCCGCATCTCCATACTCAGCGAAAATAGCCGAACGAAGGTGTAGTGCAGCAGACGAAGGTTAAACATAGCGAAGATGTCATCAAACCGCAGGACGATCGTACCCCCGATGGCGCTATCCATAAAGCCCTTGCCCTCTGGCACCTTGGCCACGAAAACCGGGTATGCCACATCATTCTCAGAGAGACGCCGCTTCTCCAAAGGAAGAACACTGTCATGCGGACTCCGCATAGCACCGGTTGCAGCATTGAGCAGATTAGTCGGTAGCATCGGCCTACCCGCCACATGCACCGTCCTCGAGATATCCTTAGGTGAAGGTGGCCCGTCCTGAGCACGGATCGTACTCGGTGCCGGCTGGCTCGCACCGCCCTTGTTATTCTTTCGTTTCCGTCCCTTCTTCCTCATCTGCTGTAATGGGATCGAGTTCTGCTCAGAGACCGCCTTCTTGAGTGTGTTGGGGCTGATAATATTCCGCACCTCGGCTATCTGAGGCTCGGTGAAGGCGGCAGCTGGAGGCGTCTCCTGAGAACTGAATGCCAGACGACGCCTGTTGCAATTGGGTTTCTCCGCGGTACCAGCTAGATCGCGGTCGTCTTTTTCAGGGTTGGGTTCTTGAGAAGGAGGCCCGAAGAATTCGTCACCGTACCCATGTTCGGCAAAGTACTTATCGACGTTGGTAAATGTACCGTCGTCGTTGTCGTCGTCGTCCGGATCCTGTGCCATATGCATGTCCGGATCCTGTGCCATAGGGATGTCCGGCATGTCCGGTAGCGTTGCGGCGGTCTTGCCATGGCTTGGCGCCGGCACGACTGGCGGTGTTGTCTGTGGGGTGGTGTCCCCCGCCCCCAAACGAATCTGGCTCTTCGGCCAAAGCAGGGGCCAGCTTACGCAGGCGCTGAGGGTCATCACATCATCTTCGTCGGCCCCAGCGGGTCAAATCGGAGGTAACAACTCGTCGCAGCCTGGCAGCACCCGAACCAGTTCAACCCTATACACGGTGGGTGGCATCGGATTACCGTGGAACACGGGGTTGTCCGGTTGAACGATTCTGCCCTTGGCGACATCGATCAACTCGCCGCCCACGAAGTGCAGGAGAGTGCATGGAACATCGGCGGCGCCCTGCGAAAACATGTAGGGCGTCAAGGATGCCTAGTCAAAGGCAAGGAGATGAAGTCATCGGCCGAGAGGCTTAGTTACCGTGATGGCGTCGAGCTCGGCTAATGTCGAGGCACCGCCAACGGCGGGCGTGCAACTGACGGAGGGGCCGCTTGCTGCCGAGGTGCCGGCCGGCGTACACCCGGTGCATTAAGCTCCAATGCCCGTGCCGGCGCCGCTTGCGCGTTGTGCGAGTTGCTGGCCGTGAAGCTAGGAACCGGGGGCGGCCCCTGTTGGCCGCCCGCAATCCACGTCTGCAGCCCCTGAATCAAGGTAGGCACAATGGCGGTGAGCGTCGTTCCCAGTTCTTGAACCTCGCGCGACTGGCTTTACGAGCTGGTCTTTTTCTCCTTTCGCCTACCAGCGTTATAGTATGACGACCATTTTGTGGAAAAGCCTTTGCCGGCCACACGACCAGCTGACGACGGCTTACTGAGCTTATCCTTGTTTTTCATTATGTTCAACGCCCTATTTAGAGTGTTGTCCCAAGGGGAGCTCTGAGATGACCCCGCGCTACTGCTTTCAGTCTCCTGCAGAAGGAATGTGAACCATTTAGAAATTTGGCTTCATTAATTAGAATGCAACCATATGGAGCTAATTACGCGGGGGTGTATTCCTTACCAGAACACGCTCAAGCGCCTTGGTCTTCGGATCCGTGGTAAGCTCCTTTGTTACCGGGTCCTCCTTGTACCGGGCCTTGACATAGTTCCTGGTCTGCTTCTCACGGTATTTCTCGAAGCGGGGCGGTAGGCCTTGCTCGGCACGCTCCGCGTCCTCCTTGTCCCATATAGGTTCCGCCACTCTGTAACCGCCGGGACCGAGTTTGTGGACCCCTAAGTTCAAGTCCCGCATCTCTTTCCCCCACTGACTTGATTCCTCGGATGCGCCGCTCTCGCACTTGATCTTGAACTCCTTGTAGTCATCTTCGCTGATCGAAGGATTTTTCGCCTTGATCTTCTCATAACTATCACCTTTGTTAATCATTCTCTTCACCGCGCTTCTCCAAGTAGACAGGGCCGTGCTCATCTTCGTGAGGGCAGCACTGTTCACTTTATTCCCTGAGAGGCGTGTGTTTGCAAAGTCAGCGCGGAACTTGTATCGTTCGTGTAGCTTCATGAAGAGGAGGTTGCGCAAATTCCCTCGGTCCTTATGCCTTAGGTTCTCGGTGTTGATCGAGACGGTGCTCCGGAGAATGCACCCGAGCTGAACCGAGTACCCCTTGACTAATTCTTTGGGCGCCGTTGGATCCCCGTCGCAGTTCACTTCAGTAAATTCCTCCTTGACGGTGCCGAGCACGTTCGGGCGCCGGTCCTTCCGTTGCCTCTTCGGTTGGCTGCCATCTGTGCGTGCGCTGCCATCATCAGTGGTGGCATCCTCGGCGGCACCATCAGTGGTGTCATCCCCGACGCCACTAGGGGTTGTGTAGTCAGGATCGGTGTCTTCCGCGGCGTCCTCATAGCGGTGAGGTTCTTCCTCCATCTCCTGGGACAGCTCCCAGAATGCCTTGCCGCCCGAACCGCTGGCCTCATCGTTGTGGGCCATGTTTCGCTCTAAATAGGAAAAAAGTTTGGTCAAAAAGTTGGTTATTGTCAAGGAACAAGATCATGGTCTCATCATTTATGGTTTGTCGACACCGAGGCATCCTAAAAGCTAAGCTTTTATCATTTAGGGTTTGTCGACGCCGAGGCACCCTAAAAGCCTAAGCTTTCATCATTTAGGTTTTTATCGACACCGAGGCACCCTAAAAGCCAAGGTTTTATAATTTAGGGTTTGTCGACGCCGAGGCACCCTAAATGCTAAGTTAAGTTTTCATCATTTAGGGTTTATCGATGCCGAGGCACCCTAGGTTGACTGATATATATGGGTATCTTCTAATAATATACCCTATCAAGAAAAGGGAAGGAGAATTCTAAGTTGGGCCTAATCACTTGGCTCTATTGCCACCTATGGTTTAATGCAGCAAGAATAAAGGGGCAGTTGATCCTACTTAATTAAGTACTAAGATACCCCGGCCCATGCATTAGTCGCAAGTACCCCATATGTCCTATTTTTAGCAAAGTCATGCTAAAATTCACGGAAAATTTCAGCATGACCTTTGCTGAAAATAGGACATATGGAGTACCCGAATTTGCCGGAACGGAAGTTAATCGACATTCTGGCAAACTCAAGGGCCTCTCGGGGTACCTGCAAAATCATCACGACACGATGGTCGGAGACAAAACCCAGCAAACTAGCACCACAATGTGCCTCTACTTTCATATGGATGAAAAGGCCACACACCATATGGTCCTCTGCTTTCATATGGACAAAAAGCAGCTCAACTTATGTGAGATTCCATTCCAGATCTAATAGCAGCAAGTTGTTCACTTGTACTTGCAGGCTAAGAGCTTTGAGATTTTAGTTGGCCAGGTAAACATCGAATTGTCCCCTAAAGTTCATATATGCTACTATAAAACAGTTTCAATAGAGGTTCTGAATTTCGATGTCTTAAAATTATCATCATTTTCATGTGGGAAAAATCTTAAAGTTATATGGTGATATGCTTAATTAAGAGCAAACTCAATTTTGATGGTATCTGTGGCAGAACTTGTCGAATTGTGTAGTCCAAGTAGCTAGCTGCCTTCAAGAAAAGAAATCTGCAGTGGCACATCTGCTCTCTGAATGCATTGGCAAGAAACAAAACAACACCTAGTACCATCCATCTGATATGGCCGTTTCATGCAGTTTAACTAAGCACTAACAGGTAATTATATAACAGAAAACTTGGCGCGTGTCACTTAGCTTGGGCAAGCAACATACCTCGTCCTCTTGGTTAGTCCAAACAAGCTGTATGCTGAGCCTCAACTCACCACCTGCACATTTTACAGCATCCATGAAACGAAAAACTAAACATAATTGTCAACCAACAAAACCAAAACACAAACAGGACTTCAATTTTAGCACGGTCAGGAAGAAAAACATGGTTTTCAACTACTATATTCAGTTTCATGGCATCAGTTGAACAGTTGAAAAAGAACAAGCTTCATTTAAATTTCTTGCTGCTAACAAACATAACTAATGTCAGTACTCAAAAAATAGAGTGACCACACAGGGAACAAACAAACTATTCACTTTTTATTTCTTCAGAATTTGACCAGACAGAGAACAACCAGACTACATTCAGTATGAAACATGACTACTCCAAAAAACAGAGTTTCAGAATTAAAACTCTATACTTTTTCTTCAGATTTTGACACTGGCAATGAACAAACAAACTGACGAAAATCACATCCTTCTTATCATTCACTTTTCACATCCTACACTTCTCACATCTAAAAACTCTAACGATCACCTGCTACTTTGAACACCTGCTCATGGCATGATCGCCCGACCCAACGTCTGCAAGAAAACACAGGCTACTTTGAGCACCTGCTCATGGCGTCCCCGAGCGTAGTGGAGGCGCGGTCGCGGTGCGGTGAGCGCGCCTGGGCGGGGCCAGGGCGCGGCCAGGGGCCGAGGGGAGCACGGCCACGGGGGGCGGCAACCAGGAGCTGGGGCGCGGTGGTGCGACAGTCTACGGCGACGAAATCGAAGGGGGGAGGAAGGGGAACCGGTGCAGCTCACCGAGAGGAAGATGATGGCGAGCTCGTGCGGGGCCGGGGTTGATGAGGTGACGCGGATCGACGGTGAGGCCGCGGTGGCCGGAGGTGGAAGAAGACCTCAATCCGCGGTGAGCTCCTGGACTCCTTGGTGGGGTGCGGGGACGACGGTGGTCACGGGGACGATGCGGTGACGGCGACGACCTAGTCGGGTGAAGCAGCGTGAGGGGAGGGGAAGTGGGAAGGTGCTAGGGTTTGCACAGGGCGCGGGGGCGGCGGCGGCGGCGCAGTACGGGTCAGGTCGGGGCGGGGCAGTGGGCGGGTGAGAGATAGAAAGGAGACTGGGGATTTTAGTGGGGGGAAGGGTTAGCAATGGCGCACCCCCGAGCGGTGCACCATTAGAATTTTTTTATAGCAATGGCGCATCCATACGCGGTGCGCCATTAGTAATCTTTTTTTTTGTATAGCAATGGCGCATCCCAGAGAGGTGCGCCATTAGTAATCTTTTTTTTGGATAGCAATGGCGCACCCCAAAGAGGTGCGCCATTAGTAATCTTTTTTTTTGTATAGCAATGGCGCTCGGGGGGGAGGGAGGGGGAACCGAGCGAGGAGACAGGGGAGGGTGCGGGGGGTCGTCGGCGGCGGTGGAGCGAGGAGGGTGCGGGGGGTCGTCGGCGGCGGTGGAGCGGGGGAGGGTGCAGGGGGTGCTCGGCGGCGGTGGAGCGGGCCGGGGAGGGTGCGGGGGGTCGGCGGCAGCGGTGGAGCGGGGGAGGGTGCGGTGGGTGCTCGGCGGCGGTGGAGCGGGGGAGGGTGCGGGGGGTTGGCGCACTAGTAGAAAAAGGGTCAAATGTGAGACACATTAGTGCCGGTTTGCATTTGAGCCGGCACTAATGTGTCCATTAGTGCCGGTTCAAACGGCTAGGCGGGAGGAGATCTTTAGTACCGGTTCGGGGCGAACCTTTAGTACCGGTTCATGCCACGAACCGGTACTAAAGAGGCTGGGGCCCGGCCAGCCCGTTTAGTACCGGTTCGTGGCATGAACCGGTAGTAAAGAGGTTGTGGCAGGCTGTTTTTAGTCCCACCTCACTCCCCTAGCAAGATTTTTACCACCTTAAATATGTTACTTCTCAACTATCACAAGCACTTGGTCTTCATTGAACTCTATGTGTAGAATTTGTGGTCGCAATATTAGTCTTCACCGGTTTCTAAACCGTTAAGGACTCATATTGACAATTCAAATTGTACACAAAAAGATCATTGATAATCAATGTATTTTTTTATGATAATCAATGTTTTTAAAACTTTTTTGAACTCCAGCCTATTTTTGCGTTCAGTATGCAGCATTCAAAGCGACGTCATCAATTTCCAACACGTTCTGACATCATTTGCTGTTTTTCAATCATTTACCGATTTGTTTAGAGAACTAGTAGAAAAAGGGTCAAATGTGAAGCACATTAGTGCCGGTTTGATTTTGAGCCGGCACTAATGTGTCCATTAGTGCCGGTTCCAACGGCTAGGCGGGCGGAGATCATTAGTACCGGTTCGTGAGCAACCTTTAGTACCGGTTCGTGTCACGAACCGGTACTGATGAGGCTGCGTCAGGCTGTGGTCAGGCTGGGGCCCCACGGGCACCTTTAGTACCGGTTCGTGCCATGAACCGGTACTATAGTTTCTTAGTAAGCTGTTTTTTAGTCCCACCTCGCGAAGAGAGAGGCACTAGGAGCGGTTTATAAGCCCTGAGTGCAGAGACGATGAAGGAGAGGCGCAATGCTCATCTGCACGTTGCTTAGCTTTAAGCCTTGAGGAATAGTGTAGACTGCACGGAGCTATGTGCAGTGCAGTTTGCACTATTCCGAAAGGCTTGAAGCTAATTAACGAGCATTGTGCCTCTGTTTTATCTTTAATAACTTATTACAACTCCGGACTTCTTGTGTTACGGCAAAAACTGGACGCACTTCGTGTACAAACTGGACAATCTCTTTCGAAGTATCAGGGTTTCTGACGTGAACTCATCTGTTACATGGGCACTTCATTTTTCTAAACTTATTACAACTCCAGACTTTTTTGCGTTCTGTACACACCATTCAAAGCGACGTTATCAATTTTCAAAACTTTCTGACATCATTTGCTATTTTTCAGTCATTTACCGATTTGTTTAGAGAGCTAAATGACCGTGAAATTGAAAATCACTACAGAATGAACTCTGAAAATGTCGAAACTTGGCATGGTATCATCATTTCACCCACATAGCTTGTGCAAAAGAGTAGAGAGGGTTACGGCAAAAACTGGACGCACTTCGTGTACAAACTGGACAATCTCTTTCGGAGTATCAGGGTTTCGGACGAGAACTCATCTGTTACACTGGCACTTCACTTTTTTAAACTTATTACAACTCCAGACTTTTTTGCGTTCCGTACGCACCATTCAAAGCGACGTCATCAATTTTCAAAACTTTCTGACATCATTTGCTATTTTTTAGTCATTTACCGATTTGTTTAGAGAGCTAAATGACCGTGAAATTGAAAATCACTACAAAATGAACTCTGAAAATGTCGAAACTTGGCATGGTATCATCATTTCACCCACATAGCATGTGCAAAAGAGTAGAGAGGGTTACAGCAAAAACTGGACGCGCTTCGTGTACAAACTGGACAATCTCTTTCGGAGTATCAGGGTTTCGGACGAGAACTCATCTGTTACACTGGCACTTCATTTTTTAAACTTATTACAACTCCAGACTTTTTTGCGTTCCATACGCACCATTCAAAGCGACGTCATCAATTTTCAAAACTTTCTGACATCATTTGCTATTTTTTAGTCATTTACCGATTTGTTTAGAGAGCTAAATGACCGTGAAATTGAAAATCACTACAAAATGAACTCTGAAAATGTCGAAACTTGGCATGGTATCATCATTTCACCCACATAGCATGTGCAAAAGAGTAGAGAGGGTTACGGCAAAAACTGGACGCACTTCGTGTACAAACTGGACAATCTCTTTCGGAGTATCAGGGTTTCGGACGAGAACTCATCTGTTACACATGCACTTCTTTTTTTTAACTTATTGTAACTCCAGACTTTTTTTTGCGTTCCGTACGCACCATTCAAAGCGACGTCATCAATTTTCAAAACTTTCTGACATCATTTGCTATTTTTTAGTCATTTACCGATTTGTTTAGAGAGCTAAATGACCGTGAAATTGAAAATCACTACAAAATGAACTCTGAAAATGTCGAAACTTGGCATGGTATCATCATTTCACCCACATAGCATGTGCAAAAGAGTAGAGAGGGTTACGGCAAAAACTGGACGCACTTCGTGTACAAACTGGACAATCTCTTTCGGAGTATCAGGGTTTCGGACGAGAACTCATCTGTTACACTTGCACTTCTTTTTTTTTAACTTATTGTAACTCCAGACTTTTTTTGCGTTCCTTACGCACCATTCAAAGCGATGTCATCAATTTTCAAAACTTTCTGACATCATTTGCTATGTTTTAGTCATTTACCGATTTGTTCAGAGAGCTAAATGACCGTGAAATTGAAAATCACTACAAAATGAACTCTGAAAATGTCGAAACTTGGCATGGTATCATCATTTCACCCACATAGCATGTGCAAAAGACAAAACAGAAAATAAATAAAACAAAAAATATAATGTAATATGGATATGGCATATACTTGATCACTTAGCTAGGATCCACATGCATCCAGTCGAAACTAATCTGCGGTACTTTCACCTAATGATTTAACAACTCATTATAATGTAAAACAATCACTATATTAAATTGAAAACACAAAACTAAAGGAAAAATAAAAATAAAAACCAAAACACACCCAAACATTTAGTACCGGTTGGTGTTACCAACCGGTACTAATGTCCTACACGCACCCGGGCCTGGCTCGTGCCACGTGGTGGCACGTTAGCGCCGGTTCGTGCCGAACCGGTACTAAAGGGGGGCCTTTAGTCTCCACTCTTTAGTGCCGGTTGCAGAACCGGCACTAAAGGCCCTTACGAACCGGCGCTAAAGCCCGGTTCTGCACTAGTGGCGGCGGCGGTGGAGCGGGGGAGGGTGGGGGGGTGCTCGGCGGCGAGGGGGATCTGGCGAGGGGGGATAGCGATCGAGATGGAGGGGGGTCAAGATCGAGTGTCCTCATGAATATTCAATATTTTTTCATATTGAATACGAAAAAATATCATCAAATTTGAAAAAATATTCATGAATTCAAAAAGTGCCCATGAAATTTAAAAATATTCATGAGTTCAAAAAATATTAACAAATTCAATACTTTTTGTGAGTTAGAAATTCAATACCATAATAAACATAAATAAATATTCATTAGGACACTAGAACAGAAGAAATATCATTTCAATATGTCGAAATACAATCGAGAAATGAAGGCTACAATTTAAATACAATCGATCTTAGCTAGCTATCTGTTCACAATCTTCTTGCCCTTATTTTTCATAAATGGAGTTCTTCTCTTGAACGGACGTCCTTTAGGTAGGGTGGTCCTGCTTCTTCTTGTGGTGTATGCTGGTACTTCATCGTCGTCGTCATGTTCCATCTTCGGGTCGCCGTACTTGTCGAAGTCTTGCTCATTGGCGACTCCATCCATTCCGATGATCTTCCTTTTGCCTCTCCTCACGACAACAGGACTGGGCTTTGACGGGTCGGTAATGAAGAAGCATTGGTACACTTGGGAAGCCAGTACCCATGGCTCATTTTTCGCGGTGACGTTTGCGCCCGCGGTCTTGGATTTGGCTTCGGGTATAACCATGGTGGTGAAATACCGGTCTTCTTTTAGGACGCTCTTGGCCCATCTGACACGGAACATCGGGACCTTCTCTCCAGCATAGCTCAGCTCCCAGATCTCCTCGATCCTTCCGTAGTATCTGTCCTTGTCGTTACCGGTGTAGGATTCCATCGTTACCCCGGAGTTCTGATAACCATCGCTCTTCATGTCCTTTCCCTCGGTGTAGAATGTGTAGCCGTTGATATCGTACGCCTCATACGTCATCAGGTTGTGCTCGGCGCCCTGTGACAAGGCGAATATGAGTTGTTCTTCCGCGGAAGAATCCTCATGTAAAGGGTACGACAAAAGCTTCTGCTTGAACTAACGCGTGAAACATGAGTTGTGCTCTTTGATTATATCTCCGCCCATCCTCTGTTGGCTTCGGTCATTGTACGTCTTCTCAATAAAGGTTTTGTGCTCTACCACCCAAGGATCAACCACGTCTATGTGTTGTAGCGCGACTAGGTTTGCTCTTTCAAAGTCGGCGGGTTGACCCTCGAAGTCGACATGCATTTCGCGGCGACCCTCACGGTGACCCCATCCAGCGAGCCTGCTGAGGTGCCTGTTGACGGGCATACCAACGGGGTTCTCGATGCCTAGATAATTCCTGCAGTACGAGATGCACTCTTCGGTCAGAAAGCCCCTGGCTATGCTTCCCTCTGGACGTGACATGTTGCGAACGTATCCTTTGATGACACCATTCATCCTTTCGAACGGCATCATGCTGTGCAGGAACGTCGGCCCGAGTTGGATGATATCCTCCCCGATATGGACCAGCAGATGCACCATAACGTCGAAGAATGCGGGCGGGAAGTACATCTCAAGCTCGCATAGTATCACCATGATCTCTTCCTGTAGCCTTCTGAGTTGCCTCACGCCAACCGACTTCCGAGAGATGACGTCGAAAAAGTTGCATAGGCCAAATAGCATTTCACGGACGTGCGCGTCCATGATCCCACGGATTGCAACTGGAAGTATCTGCGTCATCAGCACGTGACAGTCGTGAGACTTCATCCCGCTGAACTTCTGCTACGCTGAGTCTAGGTATCTGCTTATCTTCCCCGCGTAACCATAAGGAAGTTTTACTCCTACGAGGCAGGTGAAAAACTGATCGATCTCCTCCTGACTTAGAGTGAAGCACGCGGGAGGGAAGTCATTTCCGGTCTTCTTGGCCTTTTTGCCTTTGCGACGACTTTCCATGTCCTACTTTGCCTCATCATCATCATCATTAGCGTGAAGCTCCTCCCTGATGCCCATTGATTTCAAGTCTGCCCTTGCTTTCGGCCCATCTTTGGTCCTCTCTGGCATGTTGAGCAGGGTACCAAGCAGACTCTCGCACACGTTCTTCGTGATATGCATGACATCAAGGCTGTGAGGCACACGGTGAATCTTCCAGTACGTCAAGTCCCAGAAAACAGACCTTGTTTTCCATACCTTCAGCAGCGGCTCTTGCACCTTTCGCTTCTTTCCCGGCTCTGATGGCGCCTTTTGCTTCTTTCCCGGCAATGGGCAATCTTTCCAATTTTTCAACAGCTCGTCTATTTCCTCGCCGCTCCTCGTACGCGGGCGTCTTCGGGTTTCGGTTTCACCATCGAACAGATCCTTGCGTTTCCTCCATGAGTCATCGTCGCGAAGCCACCTTCGACGTCCCATGAACACGGTTTTCGAAGACCAGGGATCTCTATCTAGCTGGCGATACGTTGTGTCATCCATGCACCTGACGCATCCAGAAAATCCGTGGACCACCTGCCCCGCGACATATCCGTAACCGAGATAGTCGTGCACCGTCGTGAGTAGTGCGGCTCTCATAGGGAAATATTCTTTCTCTACGGCGTCCCACGTATTGGCTGGCGTTTTCCACAGCGTGTCTAGCTCCTCTTTCAGCAGCCCCAGATACAGATTGATGTCGTTCCCTGGTTGTTTCGGCCCTTCAATTAGCATACTCATGTGAATGTACTTCCTCTTCATGCACAACCAGGGGGGAAGGTTGTACATCCACACAAACACAGGCCAGGTGCTATGTGTGCTTCTCTGGCTGCCAAACGGATTGACTCCATCGGTGCTCGCGCCCAGCATGATATTCCTTGGATCGTTCCCAAATTCTGGGTGTTCGAAATTCAACGCTTGCCACTGGCTCCCATCCTTAGGGTGACTCGGCATCTTGTCTTTTTTATTTATCTCCGGATCATTTGCGTCATCTTCTCGCTTCTTCTCCTCCCTATCCGCGTGCCAATGCAAGAGCTTTGCTACCTTAGGGTCCGCGAAATACCGCTGCAGATGAGGAGTGATCGGAAAGTATCACACCACTTTTCGAAGAGCTTTCTTCCTCTTCTTGTATCGAGTGACGCCGCACACCGGACATATGGTATACTCCGCGTGCTCATCCCGATAAATGATGCAATTGTTCATGCACACATGGTATTTCACGTGCGGTAAATCCAGAGGACACATGATTTTCTTCGCCTCCTCGAAACTGGTCGGGCACTTGTTCCCCTTGGGAAGACGTTCGTGCCAGAATGACATGTTCTCGTCGAAGCACGCGTCGGTCATTTTGTGTTTTACCTTCATCTCCAGAGCCATGAGCGTTACTTTCAGGCGGGTATCCTTGGGCCTGCATCCTTCATACAATGGAGTAACCGCGTCTATCTCCAGTTGATCCAGCTTGGCTTTCTCTCGGGCGGCAGCTCTTGCGTTATCCATCTGCTTGAGAAGCAGCTCTTGAATATAAGGGTCCTGCACCCAGCCCATCGTTGGTCCATCGTCGTCTGCTCCGGCATCTTCATCTTCATGATCATGCCCTTCGTCTGCTCCGGCATCTTCCTCATCATCATGTCCGGCATCTTCTGCATGATGACTGTGTACTGCATCTACTTCGTGATCATGTCCTGGAGATTCTTCGTCTTCTCGCCCGCCCTCGCCGCGGTTGTCTTGCTGCCCTTCCTCATTTCTTGCCCGGCCCCCATGGACGACTTCATAATTATCTTCATCACCTTGCCACCGATAGCCATCCATGAAACCACGCAAGAGCAGGTGGTCCCGCACCTGTACGGAATCAGGGTCCATAAGGCTCCTCAGCTTGCATCTTCGACACGGACATCTTATCTTCGTCTCGTTCTTTTGAAGCATCTCGGCCTTCGCGGAGATCAAAAACCTATTCATGATGCCTTCGGTCATCGTGCGGACCATGGTCGCCTGCGGGGTAGAGCAAACCGATATTTTAGAACCAAGAAAAAACTTGGCATGACTTTGCCTAAAAATAGGACCAAAAAGAATGCATAGTGCCAAAATTCTCGCCGAAACGGAAATAAATCAACATTCCGGCAAAATATTGGCAACTATCGCATTTCAAATACCAGTACCTGCAAACACAAACATATATGCAACACCACAAACATATGCAACACCACAAACATACATAGATCTAGCTAGGCCATAAAAAGTGCATGTGCACGTTGTTGGAGGGAGAAAAAAATAGATCTACAACATAAAGAAAGCTTTCCCCTTACTTACCTATCAAAAAAAGGTAATTTAAACACTTAATTTGGATGAATCTATGGTGCAAATGAGGTGAGGAGGAGGAGGCAGCCGAGACAAGCTTGGAGGAGGAGGTGGAGAGAATGAAGTGGGAAAAGTGAGTGTGTAGGTAGCTGTCCAAAATATCTAGCTGGTCCCAGGTTACTAATGGCGCACCACACACAAATGCGCCATTAGTAACCCTGCGCCATTAGTAGTTTTACAAAAAAACAAAAAATGATAGTAGTGACGCACGGGGTGACTGGTGCGCCATTACTAGTTAAAACTAGTAATGGCGCACTATGCCCCGGTGCGCCATTAGTATTTTTGAAAAAAAAGAAAAAAAAAAGTTAGTAGTGGCGCACCATGGTTGTGGTGCGCCATTAGTGTCTATCACACTAATGGCGCACCAACACACGATGCGCCACTGCTATATAGTAGTGGCGCACCACATGTCTGGTGCGCCATTAGTGTCCATATTATCTATAGCCGTTTTCCTAATAGTGTTCCTATAACCATTGTAAATTTCCTTCTCGATTACACAGGAACAACTGTTTGTTGTTGTAGTTTTCTGTAACCGCTTGCACACTCTCTCTTCTTTATATATTTTTGTTTCACCACAAGAGCCGCCTTCCTGTGTTAGTGATAAAAATTGGCAATTGTTATTTCCCGAGACTGCAGGCTGCAGAGTGGTGCCTGTGGCACACATCAAGTTTGCTTCATACTTTATTTCTCACGGTATTTCCTTTTGCCCTGGCCCACAAGGCCATGGTGAAAAATAACAGAAGATACTAACAACATTGGAGGGCATGCCTTACTCTAGAAATACACACATATCGGTCTCAACTCTGAAAAGAACTGACCACTGGTAATTGTAACATTTAGCACATTATGGTAATCGTAAATGGCTTTGGTGCTCATATTCAAGTAGAAACCGTTCAAAACAATTAGGTGTTAGCAATTCAACACCCATTTTCAATCCAGGAGCATTACAGATATTTTAGCACACAGGTCATACCGCAATCTTAGAGTGCAATCTATGAAAAGAATTGGACGCTGATTCTGCACACAGTTGATTTAGTGGGCTGTTTCGCATATCTTATTCTGGATGATCTGCAGCTGAAAAGAACTGGCCCAAAAAATAGTCGCCCAACGATGTTTTACAAGGTGCATCTCATCTCCATACTCGAGCATAGGACGTGGGTATACTCAATCGGCCAGTCCTTATAATTGACCACACACACACACCAAATAGACAACCGGTTTTCTCAGTCATGGGTTGTTTATTGGACATGTGTAACCACTTGCTCCGTGCTCTTGAATTGATGGCACCCCTTCTGGATTAGGGTTAGGGTTTAGCGTTTAGGTTTGCATAGTTTTATTTTTTGAGCTTTAGGTTTGCATAGTTAAGAGCACGCCACTCATGCGTTGCTCTTTTTGGTTGCACCCTTGATTCACTATGATGAGGTTTTGTTCAAACGCCACTTTGGCGTTTCAGGTTTATGTAACAACTCACTGAATGAATGATGCGGCTTGATTGAAATTTGCGAACGAGCTCTACTAAATTTAATGGTTCACAATAAATATATTTTATTAACTATATTTGAGTTCCAACATCGCCGTTTTGGTTCCCCAAGCTAACATTGCTCCAAATTTAACCCCGGGTTCAAGGTTTTACCTTCGAATCTATAACGAAGATTTAAAAATCTAGTAACAGCATTCAGACTAGATGCCCCCATCGTAGAACAAAGTCTTGAATACTATCTCCTGCACTGTAATAGATGTGTTATGTTTACTTATACAACCATTAACATTTTGCATTGGGAAATGGGCAAGTGATCTTAAACAGTACTAGAAGAATCAGGTCAATTGCAACATCATACTTTTTCTTGTATCATACCTCTGTGCTCCTGCATACAATAAAAATGTGTGACATATTTACAGCTCTACCATAACCAGATAAGTTCATAGCTATGCATTTTACATCGGTAGTTCTACATGCAAATTTGTCCACTTCAATTTTTGATGCTTAGCCTAGGATCTACAAACCCACATGCATACTTAGTAAAATGTCTAATTAAATAAGTGAGCATTATTTCCCCACAAAAAATAAGGGCTATTTGGCAAGTTGGCAGCTAGTGGACTATACCTCTTAGAAATTTTTGGATGCCTCCCTTAGAAAGTGAATTTCATTCACAACCTTATTGCGATAGATCTAGAATATTTGACTGACATAAATTCTTGCCGCAGTCGTACACTATACACTCGCCTGCCTCAATCTTGGGATCTTGGAGAGATCTTGACATAAATTCCATAACGAGGAACATAATCTCTCTCTCTCTCTCTCCTCTCTCTCTCTCCTCTCTCTCTCATGTGAAAAACTTGCAATCATCTGTCATTTTTGTGAAGAAAGTCGTTAATCTTTTCCTGGAAATGTTTAGATGAAATCATGGTCACTCCGTCAATACAGATTTACCAAAGGTAATGAGTGGAGATTGAAATCTGACTAGGGGTATGTGGATTAACGTGTTTCATCAAACATATTGCTCCATAACTAACAACATGTACAAATAACATTTCTTACCTCTTTCCCTAAAAAACATTTCTTACCTCTTTATTGCAATTTATTTTCACAATTATTAAATGAATACCAAAAGAACATACACGAACCACATGAAATCTTGTACGGTAAATGGTACACAAGATGAATGCATACCAAACTTACATGCAGTTTCACACTTCAAAATTGCATTCCTACGTTATGTTGCCTTTGGGAACTTACTTGGTAGCAAAACTACATGTTGATTTTTTTTTGCGGGAAAAAAACTACATGTTGATTGTTAGTGATAATTCTCGAGAGTGTGCCATGCTAGGTTACATATTTAATTCACTAATTCAATATATTTGTGAGCCATAAGATATTGGAGGAAAGCAAAGAAACGAAAATGGATTTAATTATGTTTGTTTCTCGATAGATGTCCCACACAAGAATCTTCATGTGTGCCTATCCAATAGACCGACACCACTTAGTGAAATTATCTTATGCTTTCACGATAGAAAAGAGAACCCGTTCATATCATTGGGAACGAGGAAGATAGTTAGAACAAAGACTGGGACCATCTCATTTCTCTAAGTTTATTTTAATATGAATATGTTCGTGTAACACGGTTTTGTATAAGTCACTCATACTATAGCACTTGAATCTTTGCCGAATGGATCTTATAGTCATGTGAATGGATGATTTTTTGACAATACATGGATTAAAATTTGAGCACTCGTACTTCTTAGTAGTTCGTATCAGTCGCTACACATACTTGACACATTCTTGTTGTACCGGTGTAAAAAATGTTAGGTTAGCCTAGGGGATATTTTCTAGTTGCCCTGGTGGCAAATAAAAATCGATGTGAACGTCCGCCATCTAAAATAGTAATCGCCAACTCCCATGGATCCCCTCCCAACACCCTGTGTCGACATTGTTGGACGATGGTTCGAGAGACGGATGGCAGGGTCAAGATTAGGATATATATATACTAGAAGGGTTGGGCGTGCGTTGCTGCGCCGTTGGTGTTGTTGAGATTCTGGATTTTTTTTTGCTCATTTTGTTTTAAAATATAAGGTGTATTACTTTTTTGAAAAGTCCAGCCTCTTTAAGTTTGACAAAAATTATGAAGAAATATATCAAAATTCATAATATCAAATTGGTGTTATTAGATTCATCATGAAATGAATCTCCATAATTTTTTGGCTTCATATTGTGGGTGTCAATATTTTTGGCTCTAAACTTGGTCAAAGTTAAAGAAATTTGACTTCCCAAAGAAATAATACCCCTTGTATTTTGGACCTGATGGAATATTTAGTTTGACGGATGAGGAAGACGATGGAGTGTATTTTATGTTTATTTATAATGCGATTATTTGGTGGGCCTTTCATGGTGAGATTTTGTGTTATGCGCTAATCACCTCATATTTTTGTGGGTAAATTTCTGCGTCGGTGGCTACATGTACTATATTGGTGCTATAGTATCATCAAATGGCGGCGCTTTTTTTTTCTAGGTGGTAGGAAGGTGCACAGGGTTGATATATTTTTCTAGCGGCTCGTGTTGATTGATTTGAAAAATCGTTGGCCCGATCAAAATCATAAACCAAATTCAAAGTTGAATATCTCAATCGAATAAAAGAGCTTCAAAATTAGGGAATATGGTGAATCAAACTAATTAAATGGAAGAGCTCCTTGAAAAATTATTGACCCGGTCAAAATCAGGTGACCAAGTTCTAAACTGAAGACCTCGATTAATTGTGAGGATTTAAAAATCAGAAAGCATAGTGTATAGTGTATAGTATAAATGAATTGAATGATAGCTTTGAGAAATTGTTGACTTGGTCAAAATTGAGTGACCCAATTTTAATTGGACACCACAATTGATTGTGAGACCTTTTACTACTAGGGAGCTTAGTGATATAGTAGATTGTGTGGTAAAACACTAGCGCACCCACGCATTCACAAACTCCACAACCACATCCGCAAAACACATGCCTTAGGGAAGGTTATTTTCCCTTTGCCACACTGTTCACCAACATAAACCTCCACGCCACCTACTGATTGCCCCCCCCCCCCCCCCCCACCCCCATAGAGTGTGCACTCATGTACCGGGTCAAAACTCTAAAGCGAAAAATAGGCACTCCATATCGGTACCAAAGGTGTTGAGTTAGTGGTAATTTAAATCTTGTTAGGGGGCTATGACTTCTTCATGTGTTTCATCCATTTCAAACTACACCACTAGTCCACAACCAACACCAAATACTCTTAAATTTTTACATCATTTAAGTGTTGCTTGTGTTCACAATTCTTCAATGACAACCAGAAGAATATACATGAAGTCAAGGTGTTTCCGCATGATCTATTTCTGAATACAAATGAACACCTTCCAGAAGAACACTCCTCTGCTATATATACGCTTTCATAACTTGTTTGAAAACATAACAACATGTGTAGGTTGAGTGCGATAATCCTCGCAAATTGTTCGTGCTATGGCTTAGATTTCTTCACATCCCCACCCCATATATCTCCTAGCTATGAGATATGGGAGGAAAACAATGAAACTGGAAGGCATCTCATTCCTTTTGCTTACCTGCACTTGCTCAATGCGGTTTCTATTACGCTCTTTGCTTATGATGCCTATTCAACCCGTTGTGTCCGTGTCGTTCAGCGAGTTGATAGTACGGTTTCTTGAAGATAAACACCATGATCCATGATAGAAACATGAATCATATAGTAGCAATAAACCTCTTGGTAAAAGCTCTACCAGCAGGAACAGTGAACAGAGCCACCACGATCACTTGGGCAGGCTCGTTTCCCTAAATTCAGCATTACAACATGTGATTTTCTATGATATGAGAGTACCTTTTAACAGGGCACTCAAATTATAGAGACTTCATTCTTTGTGCAAAAGGAGTGATCTGGTCGGAGTCGCACTTGGTTGTAACAGGATCAGTCCGGTGAATGCAAATTTGACACTCGTACATTTGTTAGCAAGCTCCCATGGTTTGAAACACAAACTTGCCAAAAAAATGTGTGATTTATGCAAATATGGTTAGGGCGGCTTGCTTAGCCTAAAGCGAGATCGAAACCGCATGTGGGTCGTCCCACACGTCAGACAAAGCAACGCAATCCGCCGGCAGAGGCGTCTCCCGGCCGGCGCCCTTCTCGATTGCTCCGTCCGGCCAGCGGCGATGGTTCCAGAGCCACAAGGCAACGGCACGGGGTAGGGTGAGGGTGACCCCGCGCTGTCCGGATGGCGCCTCCCCCTGCTCCTGCTGGTGCTGTGACTACACGGCTCCGCCGAGATGGGCGAGCAGAGCCGCGGCCAGATCGCGCCCTACTTCTCCGCCGCCCCCGCCGTCCGCCTCTCCTTCCCCACCGCCCCAATCGCCTGCCATGGTACGCTCGCTGACCCAACACTCGCTGTTCCTGATTCGATGGGGAAACAAACACAGCTGCGATTTTATTCAGTTGCTCGATCGACTTGCGGTGTTGCTGCGTGGTGATCAATGCGTGGTTCCCCATAACCGCTGTAATTCCCTGCTCTGTTTACCCTGCAGAAATGACCGCTTGCAGTCAATTGCCAATTTGCGTTCTCTTCGCTGTGTATCATATTTTTTGCTCCACAGCATCCTTACTTACTGCTAGAAAATTGGCTACTTTAATTCACCGATGCTGCCGTCTGTTGCAGAGTATGCATGCGTCAGAAATTAAGCTTGCTTCAGAGCATCTCTAGCAGACCCCGTATATAGCCATGACCCGCAAAATAACTGTCAAAATACGGGTCGGCGCGGAAAATCCTGCCCGACCAGACACCGCAAATGCGTCCGGCCCATAAAATTTTTTGCGGGGCGTGGCAAAAGATCTCCCTCAACCTTTAGATTCACGGGGTGGGAGGGCGACCCGAGCTTGGCCCCAATCCGCAGCGAGATTTGGCGCGTGGAAAATTTCCACGCAGCTGTTCCCGCTCCCCCACCCCTCCGCCACCATTGCCCCCACCACCGCCCGCTCCGGTGCATCTTCCCCGGCAGTTCTTCGCCGTCATGGATGACTCCCAGCCGTCCCCCGTCACCGTCGAGGTCGTGCATGCTTAATCCCCTCCCGCGGATCTCGTCGCCGGCCATGTTGGCCCCACCGTCGCCCAAGGCACCACTGCGCCTGCCCACAACCGGCAGGGCAACGTGGTCGTGCAGGGTGGGAATCCGGCTGGCCCCGCCGGGAAGGCCCGCGCTCCGGGCGCCAATGCCGCTGCGCAATCCCGGCCGGCGGCGGAGAAGGTCGGCAAGGTCTCGGGCGTAAAGCAGAAGAAGATTCCTACAAAGAGGCTAGCTCCTTCATCCACTCCCTCCGCCCCGGCAAGAGGTTCCCCGGCGATGCCGTTCAACGACGCTGCTTCCACCGCTAGCGAGGTGTTTGACGAAATGGCCGGAAGGTATGCCTCTTCGGTCCCTTCAATTTTCTTTGCTTTTCGCCACTGTTGTAGCTCGTGACTTGTTGTCGCTCACTATAGCGGTGGTTCGAACAATGCCACTGCCGAGTTCGTGAACTTGTTGGACACCAACGCCGTTGACATCGATCAAGCCCCGTTCGCTGAATTCGATTACAATGAAACGGAGGGCGGCGTGGATGATCACGGTGGTGAAGAAGAATTGGAGGAGATAGATGAGGGGGCGTATGAGCAAGCGCAAGCGAGAAAAAGGCAGAGAACGAAGAACTACACGATCTTGGAAGATCAAATCTTGATCAAGGCTTGGAGTGCGGTGTCTCTTGATGCTTGCACGGGTACGTCTCAAACAGCCAAGAGGTATTGGCAAAGGATCGAAGATCAATACTTCCGCATGATGGCAAAGTATCCCAATAGGACTCCACGCACCTTTCGGTCACTCCAAGGTCGTTGGGACGTGATCAAGCCGATTTGTAGCCGTTGGGCTACTTGCTTGGAACAAGCTCGCAATGCCTCTCCAAGTGGAACCGTGGAATCCGACTATATGAGTTCACGTCCCAAGTTATGCAAATCATTTGTAGCATTTAAAGTGATCGCATAATTTGACATTGTTTTAATTGTGTAGGACAAAACTGCCCAACAAAGATACAAAGACATGGAAGCTTCGAAAGGCAAATTCTTTAAACTAGAGCATTGTTGGGACTTGCTCAAAGAGTGCGAGAAGTGGAAGTAGATTGACAAAGAATCCCCACCGGAGAGAGGTTCACTTACGAACATGGATGAAGATGAGGATGAGGATGTCCCAAGAAACTTGAACAAGCCCGATGGTGACAAGAAGACTAAGGAGAAGATGAAGAGAGAGCACGAAACATCAAGCTTGCGGGACAAGATTGATGCCACGGTGCAATCAAATGAGTTGATATTAACGAAGACGTTGGAGATAAAGAAAAAGTTGGCCGAGAAGAAGGCACGGGAGAAGCAAGAAAAATGGCAATTGTTGAACGACGAGGGGCTGCACAAAGCGGCCATTGAGGAGAGAAGAACATGTGCCGCTAAAAACAAAGCCAAGTCCAAAGTTGCTTGCCGAAGAGAACAAGATCATGACATTGAACCGCAATGACATGGACGACCTCACCAAAGAATGGCATGATATGGCAAGAAGAGATATCTTGAAGAGGAGAATGCTTGCATCGGCCAGTGCGTGTTACAGTGCCAGAGATGTTTTCGGGGGTTTGGAACAATGTCGCTGATGCGTTCGGTGCCGGAGTTGGAACAAGTGCCAGAGGTGGACTCGGTGGTTGCGATGACCTCGATGGACTCGATGGTGCGGAGTGAAGATCGAACAAGATGATGCAGAACGTGGTCGTCACTTTTGCAAGACCTCCTTTTGCGTTTGTCCTACAAAACTAAGCTTTTATTTGCGTGTGAGCTGTGTTCTATTGTTTGAATTTGAACTCATTTGTCGGAATCGATGTCAAATTCGATTATTGGGCGTCTTCGGTTTGCGGGTCGACGCGGCGGCGCCAGAGCAGACCCCGCGTAGCCGACCCGTAAAAGAGCATATTCATCGAATATCCTTTTTTACGGGCCCGTTTTGCGGGGTCTGAGTCTGACCTCGCCCCTGCCGGCCCGCATATACCCTTTTTCCGCGAACTGCAAAAGCCCTATGCGGGTCGGCGTTTTACGGGGTCTGCTAGAGATGCTCTCACACCTTGTTTCTGGCAGTGCTCCCCCTCCAGTAAATACTCAGTAAACTGGAAACGGCTGTGATATTTGCAGGTCAATTTTTATGTCTATTACCAAGAAAACATTGTTGAAGAATGAAGACTAATTAATACGGCATCAGTAACATGTTTAGTATCTTTTGCATTGTTACTTTAGGACAACATGACACCATTTTCTCATCAGTTTGAAGTTTTCAAACATCGATTTTGCTAAAACGAAGCTAGCTGAGATTTAATTTTGTCTCATTCACGGCCTCATCCGTTGCGTCTTTCTGGCATCGTGATTCGTGATTTTTTTTCAGTCGATAGCTTTGTTTTATTTTATTCTTAGCAAAAGTCGATAGCTTTGTACACGGCTTGTTTTTTGTTTCGCTCGCGTTGTTGTCTCGTGCGTGACCTCTGCAGTTGTCTTCAAGGACTTTGTTTGTGGCCCATGGCAGCCCGTTTCAGTTTGGGACATGCCTAGCGGCCCGTTTCATTTCGTGCGTGACTCTGCAGTTGTCTTCAAGGACTTTGTTTTTTTTTCTTGATTTTTTTATATTTTGGTTTTACCCTTTTTCCTGCATAGCTTTTTACATTAAACTTTCTTTGTTTTTCATTTTTATTTTGTCCTTTGCTTATATTTTTGACTTATTTCTTTCTTTATAAAAATCATGGTATTTCTTTCCTCATTTCTTTTTTTCATTTTTATTTTGTCCTTACATTAAATTTTGGCCTGAGGGGGATCTTTTCTCATAAAATGAAATTTTCATTCGTCCCCACCCCCTTCTGGGGGTAACGATTCGTTCGTGGTGGCTTCAATCCAAATCTGACATTCGCTCAATATTAGAGTCCTTAATTATCTCGAACCCCCATATACTATTCCCTCTGTTCCACATGAAAAACGAAGGAGTTGATTATTTGATTCATTCTGGCACGCATTCATTTCATATTTGCGTTTATGCACACGTATCTCATGAGTGGGAACTATCTAGAGAGTGGTTTTTCTGCACTCAGATGTGCTTCGTCGCTATTTAGCCACGTTTTCTTATCTTTGAAATATATTTTGTATCATTTCAATGTATTATATGATGCTTTGTTAATTTTATTATGTGCCAGCAAATTCACTTTGAAACAAGTGCACTTTTATTTGTTTATTTTTTTCTGGAGGGCACTTTTTTGTTGGTGCACAATGAATATTACCTTTTGAAACAAGAAAAAGACCTAATAAAACGTAGCGTTAATGTCAAAGCAGTGATGCATGATGAATACATGGACGGAATATCCCGTGGTAAAATATCATTTCCCGAACTCTCTAGCATATGCAGGATCCATCCGGTGGCTTCGTACCTCCCCAAGTGTACGGGCATGTTTGGTTCGAACCCTGGCTTCCATGCGTGGCAAAATCTGATGCCTGAAGACTGCCTGGAAAATCTGAAGTTTGATGCCTGGCTAGGCATGGGATGTTTGGTTGTAGACCTTGCCTGGATAAAACTTTAGTCTGGCAACACTTTGATTTGAGACATGGCCCACAAAAGAAGCAGCAGGTCGAAGCGGGATTTGCTGCCATGCAGCTAGCCAGGACGCTCCAGGCGAGCTATTCCTTGCGCCTGGACCAGTCTAAGCATGATGCTTGGGTCACAGGCCAGGCTAATCATGGCGTCATGCCACGCCCACCAGGGCAGGCGGCTAGCTTGCTTTTCTCTGGACAAGAACCAAACATGATCCATGAAATTTTCAGGCAGGTCCCAGTCCAGGCGCAACTATTTATAGGAAGGTTAGATGAAGTGGGGCATCCCATGGACATCACCATGAACCAATCATCAGCCCCACGAGTTTTAAGTGATCCATTGCGAGGGGCACATGCTTGTGCTATTGAAACCAAGGTGGCTTCCTTCCTCTTTTATCTTCGTATACTTGCATGTGCGACATGGCTACTACCTTATTTCGGTACTATGTGCGTATTTAGGTGTGATGGAATTGAGGATGCATGGAGAAGTGAGGAATGAAGGCAAAGTCATAACAAAGAAGAAGGAGCTCGAGAAGATAGCAAAAAGGAACACATCATTCTGGAACCTTGTGGACACTTAGCTGTGATGGATTGAACATGAAGAAGTAAGGAATGAAGGCAAAGTCGTGATGGAGAAGAAGGATCTCAAGAAGACAGCGGAAAGAACCACCAAGGAGGGCAATCTTCGGCCATCTGCATAGGCCGGACGTTTCGAAAAAATGACTGAACTTGTGTCTGGCTTGAGCAAATGCCTAGACAGCATCAGGATGAATTGTTCGACCGGTTGACATGCCGTCCGAGTTCCGACTGAATTTCTGACTTAAACATAGGCTACTGCACCCTATTAGAGATTTCGTCAGACAAACGTGACGGGATGTGCGACTTATGTCAAAGTGTCTGACCTACCTGCGCGCAATGTAAGTGGTTGTGGGCCCATGTATCTCCCGCCTACCAACCTCTTCTTGTCTAGACCATATATCCCGTACCCCACCTCAGATCTAGGGTTCGCAAAGTATAGAATAAGTACTCAAGAGAGCTTTGCTTGATCTATCCTCACCTCTTGCAGACCAAGGCCTCCTTGAAGGAGAAGACTCTATTGAGTAATTAAGACATCCATGAAAGAAGAATCCCCTTGTGGATTCAAGGCCTCCATCTCTCTTTGATATTTGGCGAAGACTATCTCTTAAGACCTCCACCTCCTTGTTGGATATTGGGATGAACTATCACCTAGTTGTTTTATTTCCCTTGTTTGTTGTTAGATTTAAGTGTTCCTCTTGTAGACCTTGTGTTATAAGGATTGGGTAGTGGACCTTTTTTTTAGTGTTCCTCTTTTATGTTTCCCATGCGATTCACTGTGTTCTTTGTGTTTATCCTAGAATCCACCTCAATTCATGAACATCGGGCCACCCCAATGGCTTGCCCCATATCATTTGGTATCATGAGCAATGGTTCAACAATTTGGAGCGCCCCTCATTTTTAGCCTAACTTATTTTTTTCCTCCTAATATTGAAAATCCTCACAAAACATAGCCTCACCTGATCGAGCAATTTGCCGTTTCTAGTAAGTTTTGGTTGGATTTGATCCATGACTCCGGTGTTATGTAAGTAGACCTATTTTTTATTTGTGTTTGCCTAGCATTTTTCCCCATTTTTCTTTTTCTTTTTCCACCTCAAAATTTTAGATCTTCCTCGAGTTGACCCGCAGCTGCATGGGCGAGTCAGCCTACCCGACCGAAGTCGTAACATCCTACTCGGTGTCTGAAAAAATATCCGACCTGGTCCAGGAGTGTACGACTTCGGTAACTTCACGAGCAAGTGGGCCTCTTCGTCAGCTTCCACCTAGGGCTTCTTCAGCAAGAATGACAAGTACCTCTACACTATCTCTATCAACCACCAAGCTAATCGTCGATGACGATCAATCCATCCTTTTGACACCAACATCGAAAGCAAGGTCGGTACTAATGACTTGCAAGTGCATAGGGTTGTTGTAATTTGTGATAAGTAAGGTTTGCCAGGAAGTGCGAGTGCATCGAGGATGCTTTCTTATGGCATGACCATAGATTCATGGGACGAGTACCTCTGGATGTTTGAAAGCACATGCACAGTTGCCATGGTGCGGTTTGCTACTGCGGTGGTGAAGGTGTTTGGACGACTGTACTAGAGAGAACCAACTGTCGTAGACACCCAAAGGCTGATGACAATGTCCGAAGAAAGAGGGTGGTTGTGTATGCTCGGATATCTTGATTGCATATACTAGAGATGGAAGAACTGCACATAGGCTCTACAAGGGTAATATCAACCATGTTAAGAAGCCCACCATCAATCTTGAAGCAGATGCATCAGATGACCTCTGCATTTCACTTCCTTTGGAATGTTCGGTCTCACAATGACATCAATCGTGCTACAGCGGTCTCCATTCTATACCAGGTGGACTCATGGACAAGCTCCTTCGTGTAACTATACTGTCAATGGTCATGAATACAAGATGAGCTACTATGTTGGTGGTAGCTATTCTCTGTGGGCGACCTTCGTCAAGACCTTCTCTGAGCTAATGTAACGCCCACGATGCGGCTATAACTCCCACGTGTCGAGGCACGACTTAGAGGCATAACCGCATTGTGGTTTTGTCGCAAGAAGGGTCATCTTCACACAATCCCATGTAATGAACAAGAATGGGATAACGAGAGTTGGCTTACAATCGCCACTTCACACAATACATAAATTAATTAAACATCAATCAGAGTACACACATAGGTCCGACTACAGAACCAAAAGAAAAGAAGACAACCCAACTGCTAGATCCCCGATCGTCCCAACTGGGCTCCACTACTGATCAACAGGAAACGAAACAACACAACGAACAAGAGCTTCAACGAGCTCCCACTTGAGCTCGGTGGCATCACCTGCACTGGTCTCATCGGCACCTGCAACTGTTTTGGAAGTATCTGTGAGTCACGAGGACTCAGCAATCTCACACCCGCGAGATCAAGACTATTTAAGCTTATAGGAAAGGATGGGGTAGTGAGGTGGAGCTGCGGCAAGCACTATCATATATGGTGGCTAACATACGCAAATGAGAGTGAGAAGAGAAGCAACGGAACGGTCGTGAACTAGCAATGATCAAGAAGTGATCCTGAACTCCTACTTACGTCAAACATAACCCAGAAACCGTGTTCACTTCCCGGACTCCGCCGAGAAGAGACCATCACGGCTACACACGCGGTTGATGCGTTTTAATTAAGTCAAGTGTCAAGTTCTCTATAACCGGATATTAACAAATTCCCATCTGCCACATAACCGCGGGCACGACTCTCGAAATTTTATACCCTGCAGGGGTGTCCCAACTTAGCCCATTATAAGCTCTCACGGTCAACGAAGGATATTCCTTCTCCCGGGAAGACCTGATCAGTCTCAGAATCCCGGTTACAAGACATTTCAACAATGGTAAAACAAGTCCAGCAAAGCCGCCCGATGTGTCGACAATCCCGATAGGAGTCGCACGTATCTCGTTCTCAGGACACACCGGATAAGCGAAGCGTACAGGTACCGACGTAACCCAAGTTGCCAAGGGATGGTCCCGCACGGTGCTCTAGTTTGGACCAACACTCCGAGGAACACTGGCCCGGGGGGTAAAATAAGATGACCCTCGGGATGCGCGACTCCCAAGGGAAAAAGGCTAGGTAAGGCAAATGTAAAACCAAGGTTGGGCCTTGCTGGAAGAGTTTTATTCAAAGCGAACTGTCAAGGGGGTCCCATAAATCACCCAACCGCGTTAGGAACGCAAAATCAAGGAACATAACACCGGTATGACGGAACTAGGGCGGCAAGAGTGGAACAAAACACCAGGCATAAGGCCGAGCCTTCCACCCTTTACCAAGTATATAGATGCATTAATAATATAAGAGATATTGTGATATCCCAACATAAACATAATCCAACATGGAGCAATCTTCATCTTCACCTGCAACTAGCAACGCTATAAGAAGGGCTGAGCAAAAGCAGTAACATAGCCAAACAACGGTTTGCTAGGAAGGGTGACAAAGGTTAGAGGTTCATGGCAATTTGGGAGGCTTGATAAGCAGGTGGTAGGTAGCGCGACATAGCAATAGAGCGAAACAACTAGCAAGCAAAGATAGAAGTGATTTTGAGGGTATGGTCATCTTGCCTGCAAGGTTCTCAGAGTTGTCGAAAGCTTGATCCTCGTAAGCATACTCAACAGGTTCCTCGTTCACGAACTCGTCTCCCGGCTCTACCCAAACAAGAACACAAGCAATGGAACTACAATCAATCACGGGAAATGCACAAGCAACATAATGCAATACATGAATGATGTGCAAGATATGATATGCGATGCATATGCGTGCTCCGGAAGGAAAAAAATGATGAACAAGGCAGTAACTTGGCAAACCAAGCATGCCACTGGAGAGATGAGATGATTTCGGTCGAAATCGATATAAAGATCACCGGAAACGGATGCACGGTTTGCAAATGGCAAGCAATACAAGAATGACACGATTCTGCGATTAACAACAGGATAGCACTTAGAACACATGAAGAAACTATGCTACAGCACTCCAACATAGCAACAGAGCATATGGAAGTAATCTACAGGAGATGCTTGACAAAAGATGAACACTGAGCTATGGCTAGATCACACCACAGCAGGTTCAAACAAGCATGGCAAAAGTGCAAAAGATAACATGTTCACAGACTTGGTGAAATTACTGGACATGCCTGAAACAGCATCAGGTAGCAATGTTCAGAGCAAGAAATCAACATGCTATAGGAACTTAACATAGCTAAATAAGGCACGACATTAATCTACTGAATGCATAGAACAAAAGTCCCTTACTGACCAAGAGCCAAAAAGGACCAGAAGATATGATGGCAACCATGTAAACATAGCAAGTTTCGTTAACAGGTTCCAGACTTAGCAGAAAACAGAGCATGGCAGAAATAGTAATATGAAGGCATCTTGGTGAGCTTGATTCACTCAACACAAGGCAATGCATGACAAAACAAGCATACCTACAGCAAGATGGCATGTTTATGAAGCTATCCATGGCAGAGAAAATACATAGCATGAAAGGATCAACTACAACAAGCTTGGCAAAATTGAATATCATGTAAACAATCTGCCAGAAATATTTTATAGCAAAAGTAGAGCAAGTTTGAGTCGTGCTATGGCCCTCCATAATTGCAAACAGGGGCATGAATGGATAGAGCACAACTATATCTACAAAACATCCTTACTGAACATCACCAAAAGGAGCATGGATCTCACTGTAGACACATGGATACATGGCAACAAAATAACAGCAATCACGAAGCCTAGTTTGCATGCTTGTGCTAGTCACCACAGAGATCACAAAAATACATGGCATACACCTCTGTAAAGATAGCATGGCATACATCAAAACACATGTAGAGCTCATGCCCATAAGATGCACAGATTAAATGAAACAAAAATAACAAATCCTCAAGTTCTGATAAGTAGCAGCAGTTAACATGAACTAGCACGCTTGCACCAGAGATTTTGGCATCAAGATGGACTCAAATAAACATGGTCCAATGGAACAAAATGAAGAGCATCTAGAGACGAACATTTCGATATATTACACACATGAAACGGAGCTATATGCAAAGAGTTATGATGCGATGAACATGAGCATGTATTGTAAGAATCTGGGACTTGGAGAAAATCGAGATAGGGGAAAAGTCAACCTCGGGTTGACCCGATCGGATCTGGCGCTCGGCTAGGGTTCGGGGCGCACAGCGGCTCGCCGGAGCAGTGGGGAGACGGCGGTCGGCGACGTTGGAGAGGAAGGAGAGGAAGGAGCCGGAGGCGGGGTCGGCTCAGGTGGCGGCGAAAGGCGACGAGGGCGGCGGAGGCGACGGGGCGCGGGGCGCCGCGGGGACCGGCGGGCGGCGACGGGCGGCCGGCGGCGGATCGGCGGCGACGAACGGCGGCGGGGACGGCGCGGGCGCGGGGGCGCTCGGGAGGAGGCGGCGGCGTGCGGCGGGAGAAGGCGCCGTGGGCCGCGGGGGCCGGCCACGGGCTCGCCGGGCCGCGGGCGGCGGGTACAGGGGCTGACGTGGCGGCGCCTGGTTGGCCGGGCGCGGCGGCGGGGATGCGTCCGGCCGGCGGCGGACGTGTCCGGTGGCGCGGGGGCGATTTTTGCTAGGGTTAGGGTGGTTTTTGCCCGAGATTTCGGAGGGGGGGTGTTTAAATAGCTAGAGGGAGCTAGGAGACTCCAAATGGAGTGCGGTTTTCGCCCACACGATCGTGATCGAACGACCTAGAGCATGGAGGTGACTTAGAGGGGGTTTTGGGCTGTTTGGAGGGGTTTTTTTTGCTGCAACACACAAAAGGACTTTGCGGTTACCCGGTTAACCGTTGGAGCATCAAACGACCTCCAAATGGAACGAAACTTGACCGGTGGTCTACCGGTGGTATACCAAGGCCACTTGGCAAGCCTCGGTCCATTCCGAGAACGTTCAACACCCGCTCACGAAAAGAAACAAGAGGGGTGCGCCCGAGGAGGTGGGAGTGCCGGATTGCAAAACGGACAACGGGGAAAATGCTCGGATGCAAAAGACGAACACATATGCAAAATGAGATGCACATGATGACATGATATGAGATGCATGACATGAACAAAATGCAAAACGAAAAACAAAACCCGACCACGAAGGGAATATCATAACACATGGCCGAAAATGGCAAGAGTTGGAGTTACAAATATGGAAAGTTACATCCGGGGTGTTACAACACTCCACCACTACGAGAGGATCTCGTCCCAAGATCTAGGATGGCACCGGAGGGAAACGGAAGTGGAAAAGGTAAAACAAAGTTGCTTCTTTGACAAACGAGTGAAACCAAAGAACCTTGAGAGGTTAAACAATTTTTAGAAAAGAATACAACGGAGATGAACGAGATTACAAACAATCCGTTAGAAAAGGAGAACAAGGAACATTATGAGAACCTTGTGGGTTGAATAGACATGAAACAAGGGCTTAACGAACCAAAAGAATATGAAACCACACCGATATAACGAGATAGCCAAGGAACAAGAATGACATAATTTTGACAGCACTCCGGTTGAAAAAGAGAAGGAAACCTGATAAGATGAAAAGAAATAGAAGAGATGACACCACACTACGGTTAAATGGATAAGCAAGGAAAGAAGATGATCTTGACAAAACGAGAAGATGGGCCGAAGAGAGCGATATCACAATGCCTCCGGTAGAAATGAAAGAATGCAATGAAAAGAACGGAGTTGTTGAAAATCAACAAAGAAAGGATATGAACTTCGTGGGCTTATGGAGACATCTCAAAACTTGAAGTGAAATTCTGCCACTAACGAAAACAATTGCTTGCTTGAGATCAACGAAGAGATGAAAACTTCTCTCGCCGAGAGGATAGGAGAAAATTTGGATCATTGATAAACACCACAACTAGCTACATTCCTTAGGGAAGGCTATAGGTGAAATATAACCCAATACAACTCCAACAAAAAGATTGATTGGTTGAAAAGACCTCTTGAACGAAGATAAAATGATGGATTTAGATATGTCACTCTTGAAAACTTTGTGAATCATGAACCCGAAGGGAAATTATCCAGAATGACATAGCACCATCTCAAAAGATAAGGTAGAAAAAATTGCACTTTGGAATGCGAGATGAAGAATGCTTGAACTCCTCAAGAGAGACATGTGTTGAACACCATGTTTATTTTGGAGTAAGCTTGATGGATATTGACTCCGAGCGAAATCTTGAAGAACAACTGAAGAATGAAAAGAATCCTTGACGAAGCACCCTGTAGAGCCTCCATGAAGAACTCCGGTAATAACAGAATGATCAAACGAAATGGAAAATTGAAAAGAACTCCGGGAGAAGCCTTGCAATGATTAGATGAAGCTTTGAAATGATATAATTGAAATAACTTGGAGCTCCGGAAAGAAAAGATGAACAACTTGGAGCCGAAAATTTGATATCATGAACGAACTCCGGAAGAAGGAATTTATCACTTGGAGGAAACAAAATAGGAATTACATTATGCTTAGCCTTCACTAATTTAGATTGATGACAGGCAACGGATTTGGCATACTACTTATTCTCGTAGAAAAGATTAAGAGAGATATAGCGCAAACTTGAGAAAAGTCTTCAACGATCCGCCGGTAGGATTTGGAAAGAACGAATGAATTGATATGATAACAACGGAAGAGAAAACTTGAATGAACCACCGTAAGAATTGAAAACGAACGAAGTAAAGGGATGAATCACCGGTAAGAATTTGAAAACGAACGAAGATACTTGGGGAACTTTAGATACACGAGAATGAAGAGATCACGAGTTGACTAGGGAATACTTGAGCGATGCACCGAAAAGTTTTGGAGAATGAGATCTGAAAGCTGAGAATGAATAATTCTGAGATGATGAGTTCCAGCGAATCAAACTGAAAAGACTCCTGAATTGCTCCGGATTGGTGAAAAGAATACTCGCAGTCAAAAACAATTATGAGAGGATTGCAACAAGTTAGAACCACGCATCTTTGAGAGAACGGATAAGATTGAAGAGGAACTCTTCTTCGGTGATACGAGAATGACGACGAGAAACACCACCATGAATTGTTGAGATACTCCGGGATGAAAGATATAAAGGTTGGACCAACGATGAAAAGAATTTGAAAGATCTTGGAGAAAGACATTTGACTGATGAAAATTCATTCTTACGTCAAACTTTGAAAAGAATTTTAGAAGTTCCGGGAAAATTAGAAGAGTCAGGTAAGATCCTGGGAAAAGACCTGTGGGTTAGGGCCCACTCAAAAGAAACACCGTTGAAATGATTACTTGAAAAGGAGATAGCACCGGTTGAATTAAATGGCTTGAATGAGATAACAACCTCGAAATAACTTGAACAGATCGAGAATGGAAACGCGAATCTTCTGAGATATCTTCGTCACTTCGGATAAGAATAAAGAGAGATGAACGATTAAGAGGTGCACCGGCATGGGAAAGCATTGAAGCGAGGAAAGGAATATGATCAACACTGAAAGCTTGAATTGAAACCACCGGAGAAGAAAATGAGAACGAAGAATGATGAACTTGAAGCTCCGTTAATATCTTCATGGGAAATCACCGGATAAGAACATTGATTGAAAAGAATGAAGGGACTTCACGTGAATAAAATGGATACTTGGTGAAGATATCTGATTCCTTGAAGGAAAAGGGTGGGAGGGCGGGAAAAACAAAGACAACTTGGGTCGGATGAAACGAACACCATTGAGAAAAAGCTTAGAATTGATCTTGCGGATGGGGAGAATGATGGGATCATCTTGAAGAGAAACGCACCGGTTGGAAATAGAATTAAGATGGCAATCTCGATGGTCAAGAAGGATTAGTATCCACATAGCAATATGAGAACACCGTTTAGGAAAGGTATGCATTCAACATTTGACTTCGAAGCAACTCGAATACCACAACTAAAACAAAACAAAGGATTGGCTCGCAGAATAAGCCGGAACAAACATATGATAGATCCCATATCGTATCATGTGTGTGTTGGAAAGATATCCTACGAGATACTTGAATTCCCACTTATAAACTCCCGAAACTTTCTGGTTAAGCAATCAGGTGTTGGGGATACAGGGAACACAAAATATATCACCCAAACTAACAATACCTAGATCCAGCTGTTGTTGGAAATATGCCCTAGAGGCAATAATAAAATGGTTATTATTGTATTTCCTTGTTCATGATAATTGTCTATTGTTCATGCTATAATTGTATTAACTGGAAACCGTAATACATGAATGAATACATAGACCACAACATGTCCCTAGTAAGCCTCTAGTTGACTAGCTCGTTGATCAATAGATGGTTATGGTTTCCTGACCATGGACATTGGATGTCATTGATAACGGGATCACATCATTAGGAGAATGATGTGATGGACGAGACCCAATCCTAAGCATAGCACAAGATCGTGTAGTTCGTTTGCTAAGAGCTTTTCTAATGTCAAGTGTCGTTTCCTTAGACCATGAGATTGTGCAACTCCCGGATACCGTAGGAATGCTTTGGGTGTACCAAACGTCACAACGTAATTGGGTGGCTATACAGGTGCACTACAGGTATCTCGGAAAGTGTCTGTTGGGTTGGCACGAATCGAGACTGGGATTTGTCACTCCGTATGACGGAGAGGTATCTCTGGGCCACTCGGTAATGCATCATCATAATGAGCTCAATGTGACTAAGGAGTTAGCCACGGGATCATGCGTTACGGAACGAGTAAAGAGACTTGCCGGTAACAAGATTGAACGAGGTATTGGGATACCGACGATCGAATCTCGGGCAAGCAACATGCCGATAGACAAAGGGAATTGTATACGGGATTGATTGAATCCCCGACATCGTGGTTCATCCGATGAGATCATCGTGGAACATGTGGGAGCCAATATGGGTATCCAGATCCCGCTATTGGTTATTGGCCGGAGAGGTGTCTCGGTCATGTCTGCATGGTTCCCGAACCCGTAGGGTCTACACACTTAAGGTTCGGTGACGCTAGAGTTGTTATGGGAAATAGTATGTGGTTACCGAAGGTTGTTCGGAGTCCCGGATGAGATCCCGTACATCACGAGGAGTTCCGAAATGGTCCGGCGGTGAAGATCGATATATTGAACGAAGGGTATTGGAGTCCGGAAGTGTTCCGGGGGTACCAGGCTATGGCCAGCATGACCGAAAGGTGTTTCGGGAGCCCCGGCAAGTGTTGGAGGGCCTCATGGGCCAAAGGGGAAGGGGCAAACCAGCCCACTAAGGGGTGGTGCGCCCCTCACACCCTTTCCCACGTTACTTGGGGAGGTGGGGCGCCTCCACCTGGCTTGGGAGGCAAGCCTCCACCTGCTTGGCTTGGGGGGCAAGTCTCCCTAGGATTTTCCCTAGGGAGATCCAATCTGCTTGGCCGCCGCCCCCTAGGGGAAACCCTAGGGCGCCTCCCCCTCTCCCCTTGCCCCTATATATAGTGGAGGGGTGGGAGGGCAGCCGCACCTCTTCCCTGGCGCAGCCCTCCCTCCTCATACACCTCCTCCTCCTCCATAGTGCTTAGCGAAGCTCTGCCGGAGAACCACGAGCTCCATTGCCACCACGCCGTCATGCTGCTGGAGTTCTCCCTCAACATCTCCTCTCCCCTTGCTGGATCAAGAAGGAGGAGACGTCCCCGGGTTGTACGTGTGTTGAACGCGGAGGCGCCGTCCGTTCGGCGCTAGATCGGATCTTCCGCGATTTGAATCGCTGCGAGTATGACTCCATCAACCGCGTTCTTGTAACGCTTCCGCTTAGCGATCTTCAAGGGTATGAAGATGCACTCCCTCTCTCTCGTTGCTAGCATCTCCTAGATTGATCTTGGTGACACGTAGGAAAATTTTGAATTATTGCTACGTTACCCAACAGTGGCATCATGAGCTAGGTCTATGCGTAGATTCTATGCACGAGTAGAACACAAAGTAGTTGTGGGCGATGATTTGTTCAATTTGCTTACCGTTACTAGTCTTATCTTGATTCGGCGGCATTGTGGGATGAAGCGGCCCGGACCGATCTTACACGTACACTTACGTGAGACAGGTTCCACCGACTGACATGCACTTGATGCATAAGGTGGCTAGCGGGTGTCTGTCTCTCCCACTTTAGTCGGATCGGATTCGATGAAGAGGGTCCTTATGAAGGGTAAATAGCAATTGGCATACCATCGTTGTGGCTTTTGTGTAGGTAAGAAACGTTCTTGCTAGAAACCCATAGCAGCCACGTAAAACATGCAACAACAATTAGAGGACGTCTAACTTGTTTTTGCAGGGTATGCTATGTGATGTGATATGGCCAAAAGGATGTGATGAATTATATATGTGATGTATGAGATTGATCATGTTCTTGTAATAGGAATCACGACTTTCATGTCGATGAGTATGACAACCGGCAGGAGCCATAGGATTTGTCTTAATTTATTGTATGACCTGCGTGTCAATGAAAACGCCATGTAATTACTTTACTTTATTGCTAACCGTTAGCCATAGTAGTAGAAGTAATAGTTGACGAGACAACTTCATGAAGACACGATGATGGAGATCATGATGATGGAGATCATGGTGTCATGCCGGTGACGAAGGTGATCATGCCGCGCCTCGAAGATGGAGATCAAAGGCGCAAGATGATATTGGCCATATCATGTCACTTTATGATTTGCATGTGATGTTTGTCATGTTTACATCTTGTTTGCTTAGAACAACGGTAGCATAAATAAGATGATACCTCACTAAAATTTCAAGAGACGTGTTCCCCCTAACTGTGCACCGTTGCGAAGGTTCGTTGTTTCGAAGCACCACGTGATGATCGGGTGTGATAGATTCTAACATTCGCATACAACGGGTGTAAGCCAGATTTACACATGCGAAACACTTAGGTTGACTTGACGAGCCTAGCATGTATAGACATGGCCTCGGAACACAAGAGACCGAAAGGTCGAACATGAGTCGTATAGTAGATACGATCAACATGGAGATGTTCACCGATGATGACTAGTCCGTCTCACGTGATGATCGGACACGGCCTAGTTGACTCGGATCATGTATCACTTAGATGACTAGAGGGATGTCTATCTGAGTGGGAGTTCATTAAATAATTAGATGAACTTAATTATCATGAACATAGTCAAAAGGTCTTTGCAAATTATGTCGTAGCTTACGCTTTAGTTCTACTGTTTAAGATATGTTCCTAGAGAAAATTTAGTTGAAAGTTCATAGTAGCAATTATGCGGACTGGGTCCGTAAACTGAGGATTGTCCTCATTGTTGCACAGAAGGCTTATGTCCTTAATGCACCGCTTGGCGTGCTGAACCTCGAGCGTCGTTTGTGGATGTTGCGAACATCTGACATACACGTTTTGATGACTACGTGATAGTTCAGTGCGTAATGTTGAACGGTTTAGAATTGAGGCACCGAAGACATTTTGAAACGTCGCGGAACATATGAGATGTTCCAAGAGCTGAAATTGGGATTTTAGGCTCGTGCCCACGTCAAGAGGTGTGAGACCTCTGACAAGTTTCTTAAGCCTGCAAACTAAGGGAGAAAAGCTCAATTGTTGAGCATGTGCTCGGATTGTCTGAGTACTACAATCGCTTGAATCGAGTGGGAGTTGTCTTCCAGATGAGATAGTGATGGTTCTCCAAAGTCACTGCCACCAAGCTACTAGAGCTTCGTGATGAACTATAACATATCAGGGATAGATATGATGATCCTTGAGCTATTCGCAATGTTTGACACCGCGAAAGTAGAAATCAAGTAGGAGCATCAATTGTTGATGGTTAGTAAAACCACTAGTTTCAAGAAGGGCAAGGGCAAGAAGGGATACTTCATGAAACGGCAAATCAGTTGCTGCTCTAGTGAAGAAACCCAAGGTAGAACCCAAACCCGAGACTAAGTGCTTTTGTAATGAGGGGAACGGTCACTGAAGCAGAACTACCCTAGATACTTGGTAGATGAGAAGGCTGGTAAGGTCGACAGAAGTATATTGGATATACATTATATTAATGTGTACTTTACTAGTACTCCTAGTAGCACCAGGGTATTAGATACCGGTTCGGTTGCTAAGTGTTGGTAACTCGAAATAAAAAGCTATGGAATAAATGGAGACTAACTAAAGGTGAGATGACGATATGTGTTGGAAGTGTTTCCAAGGTTGATGTGATCAAGCATCGCATGCTCCCTCTACCATCGAGATTGGTGTTAAACCTAAATAATTGTTATTTGGTGTTTGCATTGAGCATAGACATGATTGTATTATGTTTATCGCAATATGGTTATTCATTTAAGGAGAATAATGGTTACTCTGTTTATTTGAATAATACCTTCAATGGTCTTGCACCTAAAATGAATGGTTTATTGAATCTCGATCGTAGTGATACACATGATCATGCCAAAAGATATAAGATAGTAATGATAGTACCACATACTTGTGGCACTGCCATTTGAGTCATATTGGTATAAAACGCATGAAGAAGCTCCATGTAGATGGATCTTTGGACTCACTCGTTTTTGAAAAGATTGAGACATGTGAACCATGTCTATTGGTATATATGCATGAAGAAACTCCATGCAGATGGATCGTTTGGACTCACTTGATTTTGAATCACTTGAGACATGCAAATCATACCACATGGGCAAGATGACTGAAAGGCCTCGTTTTCAGTGAGATGGAACAAAAGAGCAACTTGTTGGAAGTAATACATTTGATGTGTGCAATCCAATGAGTGCTGAGGTGAACAGTGAATATCATTATGCTCTTACTTCACAGATGATTTGAGTAGATTCTAAGTATATTTACTTGATGAAATACAAGTCTGAAGTAATTTCAAAGTGAAGTAGAAGATCGTCGTGACAAGAGGATAAGATGTCTATGATATGATCATAGAGATGAATATCTGAGTTACGAGTTTGGTACACAGTTAACACATTGTGGAAATTGTTTCACAACTAATACCGCCTGGAACACCATAGTGTGATGGTGTGTCCGAACATCATAAATGCACCCTATTGGATATGGTGCATACCATGATGTCTCTTATCGAATTACCACTATCGTTTATGGGTTAGGCATTAGAGACAACCGCATTCACTTTAATAGGGCACCACGTAATTCCGTTGAGATGACACCGTATGAAATATGGTTTAGAGAAACCTAAGCTGTCGTTTCTTAAAAGTTTGGGGCTGCGACGCTTATGTGAAAAAGTTTCAGGATGATAAGCTCGAACCCAAAGCGGATAAATGCATCTTCATAGAATACCCAAAACAGTTGGGTATACCTCCTATTTCAGATCTGGAAGCAAAAGCGATTATTTCTAGAAACGGGTCCTTTCTCGAGGAAAAGTTTCTCTTGAAAGAATTGAGTGGGAGGATGGTGGAGACTTGATGAGGTTATTGAACCATGACTTCAACTAGTGTGTAGCAGGGCACAGGAAGTTGTTCCTGTGGCACCTACGCCAATTGAAGTGGAAGCTTATGATAGTGATCATGAAACTTCGGATCAAGTCACTACCAAACCTCGTAGGACGACAAGGATGCATGCTACTTCAGAGTGGTACGTAATCCTGTCTTGGAAGTCATGTTGCTAGACAACAATGAACCTACGAGCTATGGAGAAGCGATGATGGGCCCGGATTCCGACGAATGGCTCGAGGCCATAAAATCCGAGAGAGGATCCATGTATAAAAACAAAGTGTAGACTTTGGAAGAACTACTTGATGGTCGTAAGGCTGTTGGGTGCAGATGGATTTTAAAAGGAAGACAGACAATGATGGTAAGTGTCACCATTAAGAAAGCTCGACTTGTCATTAAGATGTTTTCCGGCAAGTTCAAGGAGTTGACTGCGATGAGACTTTCTCACTCGTAGCGATGCTAAGAGTCTGTTGGAATTATATTAGCAGTTACTGCATTATTTATGAAATCTTGCAGATAGGATGTCGAAACATTGTTTCCTCAACGATTTTCTTGAGGAAAGGTTGTATGTGATACAACCAGAAGGTTTTGTCAATCCTGAAAGATGCTAACAAGTATGCAAAGCTCCAGCAATCCTTCTAAGGATTGGAGTAAGCATCTCGGAGTTGGAATGTACGCTTTGATGAGATGATCAAAGATTTTGGGTTTATACAAAGTTTATGAGAAACTTGTATTTCCAAAGAAGTGAGTGGGAGCACTATAGAATTTCTGATGAGTATATGTTGTTGACATATTTTTGATCAGAAATGATGTAGAATTTCTGGAAAACATACAGGGTTATTTGAAAAGTGTTTTCCAATGCAAAACCTGGATTAAGCTACTTGAACATTGAGCATCAAGATCTATAAGGATAGATTGAAAACGCTTAATAGTACTTTCAAATGAATGCATACCATGACAGGATTTTGAAGGAGTTCAAAATAGATCAGCAAAGAAGGAGTTCTTGGCTGTGTTACAAGGTGTGAGTATTGAGTAAGACTCAAGACCTGACCACGGCAGAAGAGAGAGAAAGGACGAAGGTCGTCCCCTATGCTTTAGACGTAGGCTCTACAGTATGCTATGCTGTGTACGCACCTGAAGTGTACCTTGCCATGAGTCAGTCAAGGGGTACAAGAGTGATCCAGGAATGGATCACATGATAGCGGTCGAACTTATCCTTAGTAACTAGGGGACTAAGGAATTTTCTCGATTATGGAGGTGGTGAAAGAGTTCGTCGTAAAGGGTTGCATCGATGCAAACTTTGACACTATCCGGATGACTCTGAGTAGTAAACCGGATTCGTATAGTAGAGCAGTTATTTGGAATAGCTCCAAGTAGCGCGTGGTAGCTGCATCTACAAGATGACATAGAGATTTGTAAAGCACACAAGGATCTGAAAGGTTCAGACCCGTTGACTAGTAACCTCTCTCACAAGCGAGATATGAACAAACCCCATGGGTGTTGGATTCATTACAATCACATAGTGATGTGAACTAGATTATTGACTCTAGTGCAAGTGGGAGACTATTGGAAATATGCCCTAGAGGCAATAATAAAATGGTTATTATTGTATTTCCTTGTTCATGATAATTGTCTATTGTTCATGCTATAATTGTATTAACTGGAAACCGTAATACATGTGTGAATACATAGACCACAACATGTCCCTAGTAAGCCTCTAGTTGACTAGCTCGTTGATCAATAGATGGTTATGGTTTCCTGACCATGGAGGATGTCATTGATAACGGGATCACATCATTAGGAGAATGATGTGATGGACGAGACCCAATCCTAAGCATAGCACAAGATCGTGTAGTTCGTTTGCTAAGAGCTTTTCTAATGTCAAGTGTCGTTTCCTTAGACCATGAGATTGTGCAACTCCCGGATACCGTAGGAATGCTTTGGGTGTACCAAACGTCACAACGTAACTGGGTGGCTATAAAGGTGCACTACAGGTATCTCCGAAAGTGTCTGTTGGGTTGGCACGAATCGAGACTGGGATTTGTCACTCCGTATGACGGAGAGGTATCTCTGGGCCCACTCGGTAATGCATCATCATAATGAGCTCAATGTGACTAAGGAGTTAGACACGGGATCATGCGTTACGGAACGAGTAAAGAGACTTGCGGTAACAAGACTGAACGAGGTATTGGGATACCGACGATCGAATCTCGGGCAAGCAACATGCCGATAGACAAAGGGAATTGTATACGGGATTGATTGAATCCCCGACATCGTGGTTCATCCGATGAGATCATCGTGGAACATGTGGGAGCCAATATGGGTATCCAGATCCCGCTATTGGTTATTGGCCGGAGAGGTGTCTCGGTCATGTCTGCATGGTTCCCGAACCCGTAGGGTCTACACACTTAAGGTTCGGTGACGCTAGAGTTGTTATGGGAAATAGTATGTGGTTACCGAAGGTTGTTCGGAGTCCCGGATGAGATCCCGTACATCACGAGGAGTTCCAGAATGGTCCGGCGGTGAAGATCGATATATTGAACGAAGGGTATTGGAGTCCGGAAGTGTTCCGGGGGTACCAGGCTATGGCCAGCATGACCGAAAGGTGTTTCGGGAGCCCCGGCAAGTGTTGGAGGGCCTCATGGGCCAAAGGGGAAGGGGCAAACCAGCCCACTAAGGGGTGGTGCGCCCCCCACACCTTTTCCCACGTTACTTGGGGAGGTGGGGCGCCTCCACCTGGCTTGGGAGGCAAGCCTCCACCTGCTTGGCTTGGGGGGCAAGTCTCCCTAGGATTTTCCCTAGGGAGATCCAATCTGCTTGGCCGCCGCCCCCTAGGGGAAACCCTAGGGCGCCTCCCCCTCTCCCCTTGCCCCTATATATAGTGGAGGGGTGGGAGGGCAGCCGCACCTCTTCCCTGGCGCAGCCCTCCCTCCTCATACACCTCCTCCTCCTCCTCCGTAGTGCTTAGCGAGCTTTGCCGGAGAACCACGAGCTCCATTGCCACCACGCCATCGTGCTGCTGGAGTTCTTCCTCAACTTCTCCTCTCCCCTTGCTGGATCAAGAAGGAGGAGACGTCCCCGGGCTGTACGTGTGTTGAACGCGGAGGCGCCGTCCGTTCGGCGCTAGATCGGATCTTCCGCGATTTGAATTGCTGCGAGTACGACTCCATCAACCGCGTTTTTGTAACGCTTCCGCTTAGCGATCTTCAAGGGTATGAAGATGCACTCCCTCTCTCTCGTTGCTAGCATCTCCTAGATTGATCTTGGTGACACGTAGGAAAATTTTGAATTATTGCTACGTTCCCTAACAGCTGTATCCATCCTTCAACACATAACCAAGAAAACTCCGGGGTGTTACAGCTAATTGGTCAAAAAAGAGTTCACCTTCCCAAAGACAAGGAGCTAAAAAGGATGTGGAGAAGATATTTGGAGTGCTCCAGACCGGTTTGCAGTTGTTCGAGGACCTGCAAAGATATGATATCCAGAGACCTTGTGGAGGTGATGACAACTTGTGTCATCAGCATAACATGATTGTGGAGGATGAGGATGAAGGAGCACCCCAAACATATGGAATTTGAGAACATGGGTGATCCTATTCAACTTCCAGCTCAGATATGGCCACATTTGAGGAGTTTGTCCAAATGCATGAACAGATTGGGCATCGAGCAACTCATGAGCAGCTTAAGAGTGATCTGATTGAGCATCTATGGATGGTTAAAGGGGACAACTAAAACATAAACTGAATTCAAGTTTGGTTATTTTATTTGAAAAATCGATGTTTGGATGGTATATTTAAATTTGAACTAATGTTGCATTTGATTTTTTTTCCTACTCGATGAACTATGCTTACCTGTAGTTATTTTGGATGAGACGAACTTTAAAAAAAACAGTGCAGACGCTTTGGGGATGGTGTCGGATGGCTGGCTCCTGTATCCGTGTCCAGGTCTATCCACGTATGATAGTAAGTCTGATTTAGAGGACGACGATGCGGCCTTAGAGCATCTATAGCCAGGCGCCTCAACCCCCCACCCCCCTCATACGTACGGGTGGATGGCCCGGTCAATGACCGGTCACAAGACCGACCCCTACGGGCGCCTAAAACAGGCCTCAAACGCTCGGGCTGATGATACGTCTCCGTCGTATCTACTTTTCCTAACGCTTTACTCTTATTTTGAACTCTAATTTGCATGATTTGAATGAAACTAACCCGGACTGACGCTGTTTTCAGCAGAACTATCATGGTGTTGTTTTTGTGCAGAAATAAAAGTTCTCGGAATGGAACGAAACTTTTTGAAGATTTTTTACGGAATAAAAGAAAAATATTGGAGCCAAGAACCACCGGAGGGGGGGGGCTGGGTGAGCACAACCACCAGGGCGCCCACCTCCTTGCGCGCCCAGGTGGGTTGTGCCCACCTGGTGGCCCCGCCGACCCTATCTCCGACGCTATAAAATCCTATTTTGGGAGAAAAAATCGGAGAGAAAGAATTATCGCGTTTCACGAGACGAAGCCACCTCCTGTTCTTTATCGGGAGGCTAGATCTGGAGTCCGTTTGGGGCTCCAAAGAGAGGAATCTTTGATCTTCGTCATCACCAACCCTTCTCCATCGCCAATTCCATGATGCTCCCCACCGGGAGTGAGTAATTCCTTCGTAGACTCGCTGGTTGGTGAGGGAGTTGGATGAGATTCATCATGTAATCGAGTTACACTAGTAGAAAACTGGGCTTTGGTCACAGGGCAATATTCACATTAGTCCCGGTTCAGTCACGAACCGGGACTAATGTGAGCATTGGTCCCGGTTCGTGCGGCCAGGGGCCTGCCGGGCCTCGTGGGGGCATTGGTCCCGGTTCGTCCGGCCCCTTTGGTCCCGGTTGGTGGGACAAACCGGGACCAATGGGCCTCGCTCCTGGCCCACCACCATTGGTCCCGGTTGGTGGCTTGAACCGGGACCAGAGGCTCACCCTTTAGTCCCGGTCCATACCACAAACCGGGACTAAAGGGTTGGTCCTAGTAGCGGTCAGAGTTTAGTCCCACCTCGCCAACCGAAGGGCGCTCACACCGGTTTATAAGCCCGTCCCTCTCTGCCTTGTTGAGCTCCTCTCAAAGTGAAAATAGATGCCCTTATACATGGAATTTGACCTAAATTCAGAGTAAATTTCTTTGAATTTCATAGAAATTTATTATGAATTTAGGTTGAATTTTCTCTATAGGCGCATCTATGTTCATTTTTTTATAGTAAATAAAATAAATAAACCTTATTAAAATAAATAAAAATAAATATACCTTAATAAAATAAAATAAAATAAACTATAGTAAATAAAATAAATAAACCTTAATAAAATAAATAAAAATAGCAGCAGTAAAATAAATAAAAATAGCAGCAGTAAAATAAAAAAATAAAGTAAAATACATAAGTAATTAGAAACAAAATGGAATAAAATAAATAAGTTTTTTGTTGTAAGTAGAAACAAAACAAAATAAATAAAGCAAAAGAGAAAACAAAAAACAGGGAAAAAATTATGCCACCTACTGGGCCACCACGGCCTGAATACGACTTGAAACCCATCCATGGGCCAGGATTCAGGCCCGCAGAAGGCCCAGTAGGCCCCACAGGCAAAGAGAATGGTTAGGCCCAAAAGCCTGCTGTTGAGAGGAGCTCGAGAGGGTGGGCGCAGCAGCGCTTATAAACCACTCTCGAGCTCTCTCAACTAGCGAGGTGGGACTAAACTTTTGACGCAGGGCAGCACAAGGCCTTTGGTCCCGGTTGGTGCCACCAACCGGGACTAAAGGGGGGCATTGGTCCCGGTTCGTGGCACCAACCGGGACCAATGCCCCCCCTTTAGTCCCGGTTGGTGCCACGAACCGGGACCAATGAGTTGCCTATATATACCCCATCGCCGCAGCAGAGCACTCCACAGTGCTCTGTTTTTTCTGGCCGGCGAGGGGAGGGCATTTGGGTGCTCTAGCTCACCTCCTATGCACATGAGGTGTTCGATGAAATGTCTGAGCCACACTAGTTAATCTTTCTCCTCTCGAAACTCGACCTCCGAGCTCCATTTTCCCCGAGATTTGTCTAGGTTTAGCGGTCCGTCACGTCCCGTCCCCGTCTTCACCGCCGTCGATCGCCCGCGCCGATCTCGTCGCCAGCACCACCGTGGTGAGCCTCTTGTTCTTATCTTCTTTCTGAAAGAAAAAAAATTCTTACTTTAGATAGATACTTGTCTAATTTTGTTACTTTTATTATTCCTTCTTATTACATAGTGCGATGGTTTTGGTATCCGCCCCCGTCGGCCGTCGTCCTGTCTATGATTCGGATGTGGTATATATTATCTTTTTATAACTATTTGGTTCATTTATTGTTTATGACAAATATGCCGACCAACGTGACATAGATTTTATTTATCTAGGAGGTGGTTGAACCGGAAATTCCAACCGACCCTATTGTCGAGAGGTTAAATTTAGTTGAAGAAGAAAACAATTACTTGAAGGAAAAAATAAAAAAATTGAGGAGGAGGAGATGATATTGGAGTTGCATGTTGCGAATGTCGTCGATGATCACAAGATCAAGATGGATGCAATGCGCTTGAAGATTAGAAAGATTAGAAAATATGCCATTCATACCGAGGCTTGGTATCATTATGCCGTTGGATCAATTGTTACCTTGGTTGCGATTATGATCGCATTTGTTTTCACATTGAAATGTTTTACATAGTTTCAATGTATGGTTTAATTAATTAGATGCTCTGGAGAGCTATATATATGTTGTTAGATGAGAACTATGTATGTACTTTGGTTTTAATGTGATGATGAACTTCTATTAATTTGGTCACTTAATTATCTATTCATGATGTTCTGTAATGGTTTTTGACACACTTAATTATATATAATGCACGCAGATGAACCGACAATGGATGTACGGTGACAGACACACCTCCGAGTACATTAAGGGCGTGCATGATTTTCTCGAAGTGGCTGAGGCAAACAAGCAGAATGGTTTTATGTGTTGTCCATGCCCTACATGTGGGAATACGAAGTCTTACTCTGACCGGAAAATCCTTCACACCCACCTGCTTTACAAGGGTTTCATGCCACACTATAATGTTTGGACGAGGCACGGAGAAATAGGGGTTATGATGGAAGACGGCGAAGAAGAAGAGGACGATGACAACTATGTGCCCCCTGAATACGGTGATGCTGCAACGGGGGAAGCTGCTGAAGATCAAGAGGAACCAGACGATGTGCCCAATGATGCTGCAAGGGGGAAGCTGCTGAAGATCAAGAGGAACCAGTGCCCGATGATGATGATCTCCGCCGGGTCATTGTCGATGCAAGGACGCAATGCGAAAGTCAAAAGGAGAAGCTGAAGTTCGATCGCATGTTAGAGGATCACAAAAAAGGGTTGTACCCCAATTGCGAAGATGGCAACACAAAGCTCGGTACCATACTGGAATTGCTGCAGTGGAAGGCAGAGAATGCTGTGCCTGACAAAGGATTTGAGAAGCTATTGAAAATATTGAAGAAGAAGCTTCCAAAGGATAACGAATTGCCCGACAGTACATACGCGGCAAAGAAGGTCGTATGCCCTCTAGGATTGGAGGTGCAGAAGATACATGCATGCCCTAATGACTGCATCCTCTACCGCGGTGCGTACAAGGATCTGAACGCATGCCCGGTATGCGGTGCATTGCGGTATAAGATCAGACGAGATGACCCTGGTGATGTTGACGGCGAGCCCCCCAGGAAGAGGGTTCCTGCGAAGGTGATGTGGTATGCTCCTATAATACCACGGTTGAAACGTCTGTTCAGAAATGAAGAGCATGCCAAGTTGATGCGATGGCACAGTGAGGACCGTAAGAAAGACGGGAAGTTGAGAGCACCCGCTGACGGGTCGCAGTGGAGAAAAATCGAGAGAAAGTACTGGGCTGAGTTTGCAGCTGACCCAAGGAACGTATGGTTTGGTTTAAGCGCGGATGGCATTAATCCTTTCGGGGAGCAGAGCAGCAATCACAGCACCTGGCCCGTGACTCTATGTATGTATAACCTTCCTCCTTGGATGTGCATGAAGCGGAAGTTCATTATGATGCCAGTTCTCATCCAAGGCCCTAAGCAACCCGGCAAGGACATTGATGTGTACCTAAGGCCATTAGTTGAAGAACTTTTACAGCTGTGGCATGGAAACGGTGTACGTACGTGGGATGAGCACAAACAGGAGGAATTTAACCTGCACGCGTTGCTGTTTGTAACCATCAACGATTGGCCCGCTCTCAGTAACCTTTCAGGACAGACAAACAAGGGATACCACGCATGCACGCACTGTTTAGATGACACTGAAAGTATATACCTGGACAAATGCAGGAAGAATGTGTACCTGGGCCATCGTCGATTTCTTTCGACCAACCATCAATGTCGAAAGAAAGGCAAGCATTTCAAAGGCGAGGCAGATCACCGGAAGAAGCCCGCCATGCGTACCGGTGATCACGTACTTGCTATGGTCAATGATTTACACGTAATCTTTGGAAAGGGTCCCGGCGGACTAGCTGTTCCGAATGACGCTGAGGGACACGCACCCATGTGGAAGAAGAAATCTATATTTTGGGACCTACCCTACTGGAAAGAGCTAGAGGTCCGCTCTTCAATCGACGTGATGCACGTGACGAAGAACCTTTGCGTGAACCTGCTAGGCTTCTTGGGGGTGTATGGGAAGACAAAAGATACACCTGAGGCACGGGAGGACCTGCAACGTTTGCACGAAAAAGACGGCATGCCTCCAAAGCAGTATGAAGGTCCTGCCAGCTACGCTCTTACGAAAAAAGAGAAAGAAATCTTCTTTGAATGCCTGCTCAGTATGAAGGTCCCGACTGGCTTCTCGTCGAATATAAAGGGAATAATAAATATGTCAGAGAAAAAGTTCCAGAACCTAAAGTCTCATGATTGCCACGTGATTATGACGCAACTGCTTCCGGTTGCATTGAGGGGGATTCTACCGGAAAACGTCCGATTAGCCATTGTGAAGCTATGTGCATTCCTCAATGCAATCTCTCAGAAGGTGATCGATCCAGAAATCATACCAAGGCTAAGGAGTGATGTGGCGCAATGTCTTGTCAGTTTCGAGCTGGTGTTCCCACCATCCTTCTTCAATATCATGACGCACGTCCTAGTTCATCTAGTCGACGAGATTGTCATTCTGGGGCCCGTATTTCTACACAATATGTTCCCCTTTGAGAGGTTCATGGGAGTCCTAAAGAAATATGTCCGTAACCGCGCTAGGCCAGAAGGAAGCATCTCCATGGGCCATCAAACAGAGGATGTCATTGGGTTTTGTGTTGACTTCATTCCTGGGCTTAAGAAGATAGGTCTCCCTAAATCGCGGTATGAGGGGAGACTGACTGGAAAAGGCACGCTTGGAGGGGACTCAAAAATATGCAGGGACGGATATTCTTGGTCTCAAGCACACTACACAGTTCTACAGAACTCTACCTTGGTGACCCCGTATGTCGATGAACACAAGAACAGTCTGCGCTCCAAACACCCGGAGCAGTGTGACGACTGGATTACATGTGAACACATCAGGACTTTCAACAGTTGGTTGGAAACACGTCTCAGAGGTGACACCACTATTTGTGATGAGTTGTACTCGTTGTCCAGGGGACCATCTTCGACTGTATTGACTTACAAAGGATACGAGATAAATGGGAATACATTTTACACGATCGCACAAGATCAAAAGAGCACCAACCAAAACAGCGATGTCCGCTTTGATGCAGCAACCGAGAGGGGAAAGGACACATATTATGGTTACATAATGGACATATGGGAACTTGACTACGGACATGATTTTAAGGTCCCTTTGTTTAAGTGCAAATGGGTCAATCTGTCAGGAGGCGGGGTACAGGTAGACCCACAGTACGGAATGACAACAGTGGATCTGAACAATCTTGGGTACATTGACGAACCATTCGTCCTAGCCAATGATGTGGCACAGGTTATCTATGTGAAGGACATGTATACCAGACCGAGAAAAAGAAAAGATAAGGAAGCGAATACATCATACGATGAGCCAAAGCACCACATAGTTCTTTCAGGAAAAAGGGACATTGTGGGAGTGGAGGGCAAGACAGACATGTCTGAAGATTATGAAAAGTTTCATGAAATTCCTCCCTTCAAAGTCAAGGCTGACCCAAGCATCCTGATAAACGATGAAGATTATCCATGGTTACGGCGCAATAAGCAAATGACACAAGCGAAGAAAAAGTGAAGACTTTCTCCCGCAACTATTATGATGATACCATGCCAACTTTGTAACAGACGAGTATGATACCATTGTCCGTTTTGTACACGAAGTGCATCTAGTTTTTGCCATAACCCTCTCAACTTTCTTGCACATGCTATGTGGATGAAATGATGATACCATGCCAACTTTCAACCTTTTCAGAGTTCATTTGAAATGCTTTTCAATTTTAGGGTCTTATAGCTCAAAATAATTAGTAAATGCATGAAAAATAACAAATGAAGTCAGAAAGGGTTGAAAATTGATGATGTGGCTTCGAATGGTGAATTTTGAACACACAAAAAATCAGGAGTTCAAATAAGTTTTAAAAAATTAAATCCCTTTGTAACAGACGAGTTTCCGTATGAAATCCTGATACTTCGAAAGAGATTGTCCGTTTTGTACACGAAGTGCATCCAGTTTTTGCCGTAACCCTCTCAACTTTCTTGCACATGCTATGTGGATGAAATGATGATACCATGCCAACTTTCAACCTTTTCAGAGTTCATTTGAAATGCTTTTCAATTTTAGGGTCTTATAGCTCAAAATAATCAGTAAATGCATGAAAAATAACAAATAAAATAAATAAGTAATTAGAAACAAAATAATATAAACTTTAATAAAATATATAAGTAGAAACAAAATAAAATAAACTTTAATAACATAAATAAATTTTATGAAACTAAAATTATCAAAGTATTTTCTGTTCAAAACATTATAAGCAACCTCTAGTATTATTGAAACTAAAATTATATAAAATTGATGCAACTAAAATTATCGAAGTATTTTCTGTTCAAAATCATTGAAAGCAAAAATAATTTTCATAAAGAACTTTTTTTGTTAGAAACTTTAATAGCAAAAAGAATTATCATAAAGTAAAATAAATAAGTAATTAGAAACAAAATAAAATAAAATAAATAAGTTTTTTGTTGTAAGTAGAAACAAAACAAAATAAATAAAGCAAAAAAGAAAACAAAAAAACAGGCAAAAAATAAAAATTATGCCACCTACTGGGCCACCACGGCCTGAATACGACTAGAAACCCATCCACGGGCCAGGATTCAGGCCCGCAGAAGGCCCAGTAGGCCCACAGGCATGTACAGAGAGGTTAGGCCCGTAAGCCTGCTATAGAGAGGAGCTCGACAGCTCAGGCGCACCGCACCTTATAAACAGGTGCGGCTCTCTCTCAGCTAGCGAGGTGGGACTAAACTCCCACCACCACGCCGCTGTGCAAGGCCATTGGTCCCGGTTGGTGGCACGAACCGGGACCAATGCCACCCTTTGGTCCCGGTTCGTGGCACCAACCGGGACCAATGCCCCCCCTTTAGTCCCGGTTGGTGCCACCAACCGGGACCAATGGCCGCCACTTCCCGCCCTTTGGGCTGCTGAAAAGAGGCCTTTGGTCCCGGTTGGTGGCACCAACCGGGACTAAAGGGGGCATTAGTCCCGGTTGGTGGCACCAACCGAGACTAATGCTTGGACTATATAACAAACACTTGTGAAAATTTTCAGTTTTCATCGCCAGTTGCCTCCCCCCCCCCCGCCGTCAGGCTGCTCCACCTCGCCGCCAACGCCGTCGCCTCCCCGAGCCCGCGCCGTCCTCGTCGCCGGCATCCCTGAGCCCGCCGTCCTTGTTGTCCCCGTCGCCGCGTGCCTCCCCGAGCCCACCCCTCCACGTCCCTGTCGCCGCCTGCCGTCCCGAGACCGCCGTCCCCGTCACCGCGTGCCGCCCCGAGCCCGCCGGACTCCTGCCATCGCCGCCCCCCTCGAAGTGAGCCCCCCTTGCTCTCTGCCCCTGCTCCATGGTCGCCGCCGTCCCCGTCGCCGCGTGCCTCCCCTTGCTCTCTGCCCCTGCTCCATGCTCGCCGCCGGCCCCGACGCATTGAAGACCAGAAGGAGAGGAGAAGGAGAGGAGAGGAGAAGGAGTGAAGCAGCAGCAAGACGCCGTCCAATTTTTTGAAATTTCTGAATTTTTTTACAGATATGAACAGTGCATATAGAGGGTGTTTGATCAAATGCTAGATGGCTTTGGGCATTTTTAGAATTTATGATATTTTTTGCGGTGAGGTACTGATGCAAGACAAAAGTGATGGCAAAATTTCAGAATTTTTGGATTGGTTTAGAATAGGTTTTCAGCAAGGAATTTGAATCTGGTTCAAATTTCATTTGAATGAAATTTGAAAACTTTGAACTATGGATCAGAAGGTTTTTGGTGAAATGAAGTGTGGGTACTGTCATGAAGTTGGAGTAATTTTTGTGGTTGTAAAAGAGTTAGGAAAATTTAGAATGTGCTAAATATGTCAAAAAATGTTTTTGTGTTCATATACAGAAAGTTTTTATATATGACTATGGATATATGAGCAATGATGATCCATGGATGTATGCATTGATATATATGAGAAACGATGTTCATAGAATATTTACCAAGTATATATGTATTTTTGTTCATAGCATTTTTTTCCATTTATATATGTATGTGGCTATAGATGGATATATATGAGAAATGATGATCCATGGAAAAGTTTTATATATGCAAAAGTTACATTTTTAGAAAAGTTTTATATATCTAGCTAGGAAAGGAAGAAGAAGAAAAAGAAGGAGAGGAAAAAGGAAAATAAGAAGAGGAAGAAAGGAGAAGAAGAGGAGAGGAAGAAGAGGAGAAATAAATAAGAAGAGGAAAAAAGAAGAAAAAGAAGAGGAGAAGAAGAAAGGAATAGAAGAGAAGAAGAAAAAATAGAAAAAATTCTATTTTTTCTTCTTCTCTCCTCTATTCCTTTCTTCTTCTCCTCTTTTTTTTCTTCTTTTTTTTCTTCGATCTTCTCCTCTATTCCTTTTTCTTCTCCTCTTTTTATTTCTTCTTTTTATTTCTTATGTTTTATCGGGTCTGTCGTCGTCGATATACCCCTCTCCCGATAACTTCAACACGAGGGGGGGTCGATATACCCCCTCCCCGATAATATTATTTTCCCATGTACATATGTCGTCGTTGTCGATATAACCCCCTCCCGATAACTTCAACACGTGGGGGGGGTCGATATACCCCCTCCCCGATAACATTATTTTCCCATGTATGTATGTCGTCGTTGTCGATATATATAACTTTGACATGATGGACGGTCGATATTTATACCCCCTCTCGACCGTGATAACTTATACCACGGGAGCACCCCCCGGCCCTCTCGCTCGACCAAAACTCTCGAGGACACCCAAACCCTAGAAAATAACGATATCGGTCTCCTACCCCCTCCCGCCGCGCCCCTACCCTTGAAGCGTTGTCGAGGCCACCCCAAACCCGGAATAAGCTAGGTCTACGTTTGCACTAATATATCCACCTGCTGTCATGTTTGTGTAATAATTTCCATGTTGTAATATTTGCAGAAACAATGGAGCACAGACGAGACGAGCAAGCAGAAGAGGTGTTGGGGGACATAATCTTAGCCGGAGGTGATATCTTGTCGTATCTTAACGACAATGATGGTCTGGAAGAACAGGGTGAAGAAGCAGGCTACGGTGATCGAAGAGTGGAGGAGGAAAGACAAGATTATGATGGCTCCGGTGACCCAATGCTGGTGCAAGAAGGAGCCCGTGGTGACGGCTCCGGTGACCGAACAGAGTCCGGCCAGGTAAATATATTAGTTAAGCCTGTGCTGACTAGCTAATTGATGCATTCATTGTTTTGGTATGTACACATATTAATTAACACTCGTCTTTCTTCTTTTTTCTAGCCCTCCGGATTGAGCACAACTTCGGTAAAGAGACGAGGCCCGAAGAGAAAGTTGCGCTCGGATGAAAGGTTTGAGATCACAGCAATCGCGCGCGACGGCCAACCGATTGAACCCATCTGGACAAAGGATGCATTTGCTGCTCAGTGCGGGGTTCTAGTTAGGGACAAGATCCCGATCAGCATCCACCAATGGTATAAGCCTAAGAAGGAAGACCTTGAGGTGTCTTATGTCAATGATATGCAGAAAGATGATGTTTGGACTGAGCTGAAGGCAAATTTCACCCTACCGCCAGAGGAGGATCTGGAGAAGCCAGTTAAAGAGCAATTAATCAAGTCTCATGCTCTTAAGAAGATGGCAGACCTATTCAGGAGGTGGAAGAATGAGCTGAAAACGTTTGTCGACAAAGAAGAGACACCAGAATTCATCGGCCGGTATGAGAAGATCAGAGATCACTGGCTCGCATTTGTGGCCCACAAGACATCGGAAAAGAGTAAGAAGATGTCAGCGACAAACAAGAAGAATGCTGCGAAGAAGAAGCTTCACCATCGCACGGGGTCAGGTGGCTACCTCAAAGCCCGGCCTAAGTGGGCCAAGGCTGAGAATGATCTGCTTGAAAAAGGGATCGAACCACAGACAATGAAGTGGACAGACCGTTGCCGGACTTGGTTCTTCGGGGCTGGCGGAACCTTGGACCCTGTATCAGGGAGGTGCGTTTGGACGAACGAGCTTTTGAGAATACCAGTCAAGAAGATTCAGCAATATATCGATGCAGCGCAGGAAGGGATGTTCGTTCCAGACAGAGAGAACGACGAGCTCACAATGGCCCTCGGGAATCCTAAGCACCCTGGACGGACACGAGGCACGCCAGGCTCCGTTCCGTGGAAGGCTGGTTTTCCGGACGCAGGCGGTTACAAAAGCCAGGAGAGGAGGAAAAAAATGGAGCAGACCCAAATTCAGAAGCTGCACGAAAGGGTTCAAGCGCTAGAGGAACGAGACGGCAATCGACATGCCGAAACTACCCCCGAAGCTACCCCGCCATCTCAGCGGAGAAGCAGCGTGGCTTCCACCGAGCTGCTTCAGCCGGAGCATGTCTTGACGGCTCCTGCTAGCTACCCCGTGGATGCTATCACGGAGTCTCAACATTGCCACCTTATGGCGCAATGGCAGAACTTCAAAGTCAGGGCGGCTGTTGGCTCTGTTTTACCTCCTGAACCCGGCGCAACCTACCACTGCCGGCCGATTCCAGAAGGATATGCTAGGGTGATGGTGGATGAAATAACGGAGGGATTTGAGGACCTCCAGCTTGACCACCCTACCGGTGAAGGGGAGACTCGGCTGGGTTTAGCTCTGAAGACTCCGTGCCTATGGCGGAAGGAGCTCATTAACCTTCCGAACTGGACGCCTCCGGCGAGTAAGGGCACTCCGCCGCCGCCTCCTCCTCCGGCGAGTGATCAGGGCACTCAGCCCCCTTCTCCGGCGCGTGGCGGCACTCCGCCTCCTCCTCCGGCGAGTGATCAGGGCACTCAGCCTCCTTCTCCAGCGCGTGGCGGCACTCCGCCTCCTTCTCCGCCTGCGCCGGCGTGCCAAAGCAGCCAGCCTCCTCCTTCTCCGCCTCGTCAGCAAGGGCGGAAGAGACCCGCCGCCGCTCCGGCTGCTCCGACGCGTCGTAGTCCTTCTCCTCCGCCTCGTAAGCAAGAAAATAAGACAGTCGCAGCCGCTCCGTCTGCTCTGCCGGCGTCTAGCAGTACAGCTGCCAGAGGCGGGAGGCAATACAGATTTGGTCCTTCTCTGAAGACTCCAGAGAAGTTACCATACGAGAGGACCGAGGAGGAGAACGCGAAGATCATGCGAGCCGAAGTGAAGAACTTCTTTGAAGGGGTGAAAGCAAAGAAACATCCACCTCCGGAGGAGAAGGTAGATCCGGTGAAAGCGAAGCGCACTCTGGATGCCCTGACAAAACCACCAAAGTCTCCACTGAAAGGCAACTATGAGCGCATTATTGCAAAGACATTTGTCGAAGCGGGGCGGTCGGGAAGTAATGTCAGTGATCAAAGGTTAAAAGAACGACGAGCTGGGAAAAAAATTGCCCAGCTCGGCGAACAAGCGAACCAATCGTGCCCCCCGCTCAAGGTGTCTAAAGACATCGTCCTAATGATCCGAGGATGGTGGCCGGTTATAGCAATCTTGGAGATTACCTGCCCGACGATGTACATTATGAAATCATGGAGGTGGACGAACACAAATACCATTACGGGAAGCCTCTCGTCAAAGATGAAAGATCTCTAACAACGATGATGCGAAGATTACATGATTGGTACATGAAAACCTGCAGAGAGTCTGATGGGATGAATACTTTGACGCTGAGAGTTAAACCGGAGCATGACCTCGTTGGAATTGAACTGCTGAATGTTCCATTTGAGGAGTTCTTCCAGTTTTTCAATCAAAAGGCCCTCGATAAATCAACGATCACTTGCTACTGTCTGTAAGTAGTACTACTTCTGTCATTAAGTCTCTCTATATAGGTCAGCTCTTTCATTGCATGTATTTATAATTATCCTCACTATATTATGCAGATTGAAGATCGCCGAATTGAAGAAAAGACAAATCGGTGATATTGGGTTCATTAACACAAATCTCATAGATGCATATACGGTTGAAAAACATGCCAAAGAAGTCGAGGCCAACTTGCTACGATCGTTGGTATTAAATCAAAACAAAGATATAATCTCTTTCCTTACAACTTCAAGTGAGTGTTACTGTCTTGTGCATATTCGATTTCTCTTATTAGTCCAGGTTATGGTAATGTAATTGATGACTTATGCATGCATGCGCAGCTTCCACTATATTCTCCTAGAGATTAAGCTTGAGCAGGGAGTAGTAACCGTCTTAGACTCGAGACGAAAAGATCCCCAGGACTATGCGGACATGACTCAAATGCTCGAGAAGTAAGTTAAATCGATCATTATCCACCATATCAGCAACTTTGTTCATTTCCTGATATCAAGTAATTATTTTCTTTGTCTGGCAGGGTTTGGAGAAAATTCACCACAAAAGCTCCGGGACTGCCGAAGAAGCTGCAATTTAGACACCCGAAAGTAAGTACTATAGTAGCATGTTCCGCACATCTCCTAGTGATTCAAGCGCTAGTTTCATCAATACCATTTAGCATGCTTGCTTATCAGTTAGATTGACCTCTATTTCTTGTAAAGTGGTTGTGGCAGGAACAAGGGAATGATTTCTGTGGATACTACGTTTGCGAGTCTATCCGCCACACGACCTGTGAGCGGGGCTACTCTAACGAACAATATGAAGTGCGTAAGCAATAATATTCACAATTTTATTTTATTACCATCATTTGTGTCGAGTTTCATTTATTCATATATATATGTATTGACCCCCTTCTTCAAATTAGATGTTTCGGATGCGGGATGAACTCCTAGCAGAAGATCGTATGCGAGCAATTCAAGAGGAATTGGCGGCATTCTTCCTTGACCACGTGATCGCTGAAAACGGAGAATACTATGTGGACCCTGTGTTCTTACAATTTAATTAGGAGGTTATATTGTAAGAGATAATTATTGTATATATGTAGCCGGTAGTGTCAGATAGATATACGAGGACTTGTTGTTCGACCAATCTCTCGGAGAAGGAGAGGTGGTCGATATCACTTCTCTCTGTATGCATATGTTCATGACGATCTTCTGTTTCCTTCATTTGCTTACTAGCTAGCGTGTCTAGTCCTCTCCATACGTATATAGTACGTAGCGTCGACCAAGCACGGAGATAAGAGAGGACACTTCTCTCTATTAATTACCTAGCTAACACAATACATGAAACACCTAAATTAACCCCCCAAAACCCCCCCAACCCCCCCCCCTTTCAAAAAAAACAAAAACCCCAGCCCCTGAAATGCTGACGCGTGGATGCCTATTGGTCCCGGTTGGTGACACCAACCGGGACAAAAGGCCCTACCTATTGGTCCCGGTTGGTGGCACCAACCGGGACCAAAGGCCCCCCTGCCTGGGCTGGCAGCAGCGGCCACGTGGAGGACCTTCTGTCCCGGTTCGTGTAAGAACCGGGACTAAAGGGTTAGGGCTTTAGTAACGACCCTTTAGTCCTGGTTCGGAAACCGGGACAAAAGGCCCTTACCAACCGGGGTAAAAGCCCCTTTTTCTACTAGTGTTAGTTTTGTTAGGGCTTGATCCCTAGTATCCATTATGTTCTGAGATTGATGTTGCTATGACTTTGCCATGCTTAATGCTTGTCACTTTGGGTCCGGGTGCCATGATTTCAGATCTGAACCGTTTATGTTATCACCATTATATCTATGTTCTAGATCCAATCTTGCAAGTTATAATCACCTATTACGTGTTATGATCCATAAACCCCGGAGTGACAATAGTCGGGATACTTTTCGGTGATGACCGTAATTTGAGGAGTTCATGTATTCACTGTGTGTTAATGTTTTATTCTGGTTCTCTATTAAAAGGAGGCTTTAATATCCCTTAGTTTCCTTATGGACCCCGCTGCCACGGGAGGGTAGGACAAAAGAAGTCATACAAGTTCTTTTCATCAGCATGTATAACTATTTACGGAATGCATGCCTACATTATATTTATGAACTGGAGCTAGTGTCGTATCGCCCTAGGTTATGACTGTTATATGATGAATAGATCCAACAAATTCATTGATCCAATGCTACGAGTTTGTCACAGATTGTTCTTGCTAAGTTACTATTGCTATTGCTACTGTTACACTTGCTACAAAATCATTGTTATCGTTGTTACCGTTACTACTACTGTTGCTACTACCATCAAAATTATCATATTACTGTGCTACTAATCATATTGCTGCAGATAATTAATCTCCAGGTGTGGTTGAATTGACAACTCAGCTGCTAATACTTGCAAATATTCTTTGGCTCCCCTTGTGTCGAATTTATAAATTTGGGTTGAATACTCTACCCTCGAAAACTATTGTGATCCCCTATACTTGTGGGTTATCAGCTGACCGACACCCCTCATATTCAGCTCAAATGTAGGATGGATATGGGAGGGCCCAGGCACGCCCGGGCGCGTCCGCCACGTCGGATCCGACCCACGTTGGCCCACCCTACTCCACATATATTCCTCCACATTCGCTCCCCGAACCAAACCCTACCCACTTCACTTCACTCCCTTCCGCCACCCAAGCTCCCGTTCGGCAATCTCCGACCTTCTCCAACATGGCGGGCAGCGGATCCGATGACGACCAGTACAGATCCGTCGACTGTGGTGTCATCCTATGTAGTTTGAAGGAGGCAATGGTCGTCCGCATTGCACTCCGCCGCTCCCGGAAGCACAGCGGTCGACCGACTACGAGATCTGTCCCGCGCGAGTCCCTTGCGTTGATGCGTCGAGCGCTCAGATCCTCCGGCGCTGAATCATCGCCGTCATCTCGGAAGCCTTCCAATCTCCCTTTCCCATCACCGATCCACCGGAGTATGAGTCCTACGGGGGCCGGTGTGCCCGTCCTGGGAAGGAGAGGGTGAGGGTCGTCGAGGCTCGACTCGCTGCCGAGATGGCGGCGGCGGAGGCGGCTGATGCGATGGCGCGGGCTGCCACAGAGGAGGCCATCTGCGCCTGCATGGTAAAGAAGCGGCAGCAGAGGAACACGTGCGCCTTTGCCCGAGAGCAAAATCGGGCGGTTCGTGCCATGGCCGGACTACCCACCCAAGAAGGAGAAGGAGGACAGTGACGGGTCAGACAACACCAGCAATGAGATACTGCGCTTTTAACACTACTTCCGCGAGCAGGACGACAAGGAAGCCGGGAAGGGCAAGAGCAGCCATGGATGAGCTAGCATGTAGGTAAAACATGCCAACTTTTAGTAGTCTGATGGCAATGTCCTGATGTAGTAGTCAGACGATGTGTGTAATGCATCATTTACATAGTTGCATGAGTTTGTAAGGATTTGAGGTATATTAATTGAGATTCCGGTTATGAGAAGTGAAATTTGAGACATGGTCGGACAGTTTTCGCGGATGCGTCTGTGCGTTTGAAGGTCCGGATTTGACAAGTCCGGCTGTGGATGCTCATATGAAAAGGGAAGGAAAGAGGAGGAGAAGGGAGAGGGGAAAGTAAGCTGTGTTGCGTGTATCCGACCCGTTGAGTCAACTGAACTCGGATGAATCGCGATCGTGTTTAAACTGATCTGAGCTTCCCGAGCAGAGCCATTCCAATGTCGCCTTGGGCCTTACTCTTTCTAGCCGCCCACCTCGCGGCCGGCGAGCCCACCTCCATCACGACCCTCACCGCCACCCCGGCGAAGCCGACCAAACCAGACCACGCAGTCACCCTCCAATGGTCCAACCTCCCCGACCCGAGCCCGCTCGACTACGTGGCCGTCTACTCCCCGCCGTCCTCCGGCGACCTCGACTACCTCGGCTTCCTCTTCCTCAACTCCTCCGCCTCCTGGGCCACGGGCGCCGGCAGCCTCACGCTCCCGCGCCTGCCCGACCTGCGCGCCCCCTACCAGTTCCGCCTCTTCCGGGGCCCGCCGGGCCGGAACCCGCGCGTTGACCAGCATGTCGACCCGCTCCCCGACGCCAGCCGCCGCGCCGCCGTCTCGGGCAACGTGGCCTACGAGGGATCCGGCGCCCGGCCCGCCCAGCTGCACCTGGCGTTCACCGACGAGGTGGACGAGATGCGGGTGCTGTTCGTGTGCGGCGACGGCGGGAGGAGGTCGGTGAGGTACGGGCCCGCCGGCCGGCGCGAGGAGGAGTGGGAAGAGGCGCCGGCGGAGGTGAGCACGTACGAGCAGCGCCACATGTGCGGCTACCCGGCGAACCATAGCGTCGGGTGGCGCCACCCTGGGTTCGTCTTCGACGGCGTCATGGAGGGGCTGCGGCCTGGGTCAAGGTACTTCTACAAGGTAGCGACCTGGTGAACTACTACTAATTTTGTGCTGACATTGTGATCTGAAAGTTTTATTTCCAGTACTAATTTTGTGCTTCTACAAGGTAGCGACATTGTGATCTAATTTTGTGCTCATTGTCTGAAATCCTAGTTTATGATGTAGGAGTACTTAATTTCATACGGGATCGTCTGAAAGTTGTCCAAATTTCGTTTTAGAACACTAGCTTCAGTTTGATAAAGAGTCTAGTTTATGACGCAAGAATTATTTTTCATAGCTCACAGTTTCAAATTCCAACCATAATGAGCATCCAACATCATCAGCATTTGGTATAAGTATTCCATCCTATACCACGTTCACCTAATCTTTTGAACTTTGAACTGTTTTTCATAGGTTGGCAATGATCTAGGAGGTTGGAGTGAGACATACAGCTTCATCTCACGCGACACCGAGGCCAACGAGACCATCGCATTCCTCTTTGGTGATCTGGGCACTTACGTTCCTTACAACACCTACTTTCGAACACCTCAAGAAAGTCTGTCAACTGTGAAATGGATTCTCCGTGATCTCCAGGCCCTTAACGACAAACCTGCAGTCATTTCACATATCGGTGACATCAGCTACGCCAAGGGTTATGCGTGGTTATGGGATCATTTCTTCGAACAGATTGAGCCTATTGCCGCCAATACACCATACCATGTCTGCATTGGGAATCATGAGTACGACTGGCCTTCCCAACCTTGGAAACCCTCCTGGGCTGAAAACATCTATGGTGGGAATGATGCTGGCGGCGAATGCGGAGTACCATACAGCATCAAGTTCAAAATGCCTGGAAATTCTTCTCTCCCTACCAGCACCATTGCTCCTGACACCCGGAATCTCTACTACTCCTCTGACGCAGGTGTTGTTCATTTTGTTTACATGTCTACTGAGACTGACTTCACTCATGGGAGTGATCAATACAATTTTATAAAAGCCGACCTCGAGCGCCTCAACCGGAGTCGAACACCATTTGTCGTGTTCCAGGGCCACCGTCCGATGTACACCTCAAGCAACGAGTCCAAGGACACGGCTCACAGGGAGCAGATGATTCAGCATCTGGAGCCTCTCTTTGTGAAACACGGCGTGACACTCGCTCTGTGGGGGCATGTTCACAGGTATGAGAGGTTCTGCCCCATGAAGAACTATCAGTGCCTTAACACTTCGTCGAGCTTCGTGGACCCTGGTGCTCCTGTGCATGTTGTGATCGGGATGGCTGGGCAGGACTACCAAGCAAGCTGGGAACCGAGACCTGACCACCCCGAAGTCCCCATATTCCCGCAGCCGCAGAGGTCCATGTACCGTGGCGCTGAATTCGGGTACGCAAAACTTGTGGCCACAAGGGAGAAGTTGACACTGACATACATTGGTAACCATGATGGGCAAGTCCATGACATGGTTGAAATATTTTCGCCGCAATTCGATACCGACAGCGCACCTGATAAGCTGGTGGGTGCGATGCCGAAGAAGATGAGATACCTGGGAATTGCCAGCAGCGTGATGCTTGCGATGCTGCTTGGATTCATGGCTGGCTTTGCTGTTAGAAGGAAGACGGACCCGGCACGATGGAGTCCTGTACAAGATGAGGAATCCTAATTACTTCACCCTTACTCGATTGTGTTGGTAATTACTCTTTCTTTTACACTGTAACAGAGTACCTAGGCACCAACTAAAGTATCTACGGTTTTGCTAATTTTCATTTGACTGAAAACAATTCGTTTTCAGTTGGATATTGTGTCCGTTCGATCCTTACGCAGCGATTCGTCTGTGCTCGCTTGGTTATTTGTTTTAGCAGGCTCGCTCATGTGTTTATGGGCTCCCATTAACCCGTGTCGCTGCCTGTTTTCCCTTTGATTCTGAAACTTCTCTGTTCGCTCTGTAGCTTGTCTTCTTTTCACCCCTTCGTCAGCGACAGTTCAAGCAAAGACATTGAGAGCATGGACAGGGGAGACTCTATGGCGATTTCCATTCTGAGCTCTCAGTTGCTGTTCCTGTTTTTGCCTTGTTTGTTGCTGCTCTAATTCTATTTCTCTGAACTTGTCTTATCAATCTGCTTCTTGTTACTCTGAAAATTTGCTTCTTGCCCGCCAATACAGATTTTTGCAGTTATGATTCTCCTGTTTCTCTGAACTTGTCTTATCAATCTGCTTCTTGTTACTTTTTTTCAGTACTTTCAGTAATGTATCGTATGATTGTATGATTATTGCAGCAGAATTTACTTGGTTTAGCTGAGTGTAAACTTGGGTGTACTAGTACTGTTACTTTTAGTTTTAGAGATTGTTTTCTATTTTTATCACTTATTTCTGATTTTTTTTTCTTTTTATCTTTTCTGTTTCTGTAGAAGTGTAAGAGATCTACCAATGTTCCTGTTTCAACAACCTTTACTCACTATTCTGGCAATGTTTTCTCCAATGTGGTGAAAAATGTAATCCCAATCAGGGCTACTATAATTTGCAAGGCCCCTTCAAGGTTTAACTTTTTTTACAGTGCATTTATGTGCCATTTACAGTGTAAAAAATATGTAATTTGCAAGGCCCCTTCACACGATATTTGAAGACTATGGTTGCAAGAACTGTAATTTTTTTACAGTGCATTCCCAAGCAAGAAGATACAGTAGATCACATGACTGTAGTTTATTTGTTAGTGTTTTTACCTCAATATGTGTGCCACTCCCAGTTGAAACTATACTACTATTGCATTACAGTGCATCTTCTGTATTATTTAAAGTGCAACACGAAATGTAGTTTTCATGCAAAGCTATAGTATTTTTTAACCATCTCTTCAAGTTGTTTGTTGCTGGATACTAAACTAATGTTATTTGTTTACAGTGCATCTTCTGTAGTACTCCCTCCGTCCTATAAAATAAGAGTGTTTTTGACACTAGTGTAGTGTCAAAAACGCTCTTATATAATGGGACGGAAGGAGTATTATTTACAGTGCAACAAGAACTGTAAAACTCATGCAAAGCTATAGTAATTTTGATCCATAGTTTTAAAGTTGTTTGCTGCTTGATACTAAACTACTGTTGTTTTTTTATAGTGCATCTTCTTTGTTATATATAGTGCAATAAGAGCTGTAATTCTCCTGCAAAGCTATAGTAATTTTGAACCATCGACTTTTAAGTTGTTTGCTGCCCCCAGTGTTACAGTGAGCTTACTGGGATTTTAATGTGTATGTGTCACAGTGAATAGCATGATGCATGTAACTATGTCAGGTAACACTAATTTTCTAGTCCGCTCGTTATGTTGTTTTTCCCTTTTTACAGTTAGCTAAAAGGATTTGTATTATGCAGGTGTCACTGGGAATAGCTTGATGCATGTTTGTGTGTTTTTCTGTCAAAAGGATTTCACATTCCAATAGAACAATACCCATGGCTCTTCTTTTTGCTTGTTCTGTCAGATTTATTACTGTTGAACCTTAGCAATGCTAGAGAGGATTTTTTTTTTTTTGACAGAACTACTACTCATGTGATCTACTGTATTTATCAGCCCTTATTCCCCTAGAGAACTTCTGAGTAGTAATGGGATCTTACAAACAGAGCTATCCTGTCACCATAGAGTGATTCTAGAGACACTTGTAAGGATGATTTGCAGTGTTAATATCATTGTAGTTTTTGCACATAATGACTGTAAGTTCTGCGTAAATTGACTTTAGGTTTCTAAAATTGGTGACAGTAATTTTAGGTACTAATATAACTGTAATTTTTTCTAAGAATGACCGTAAGTTCTGTGTAAATAGAACTGTAAATGGCTGCTTACAGTGTCGAATGACTGTAAATTCAGTGTAAACAGCACTGTAAGCACATTAATTACCATGTAAACAGCACTATGATTTTTGTGATATGTTCATCTAATTTTATTTGATGGATACTTTTGGTGGTGTTGATCTGTTTGTTTTGAGCTGAGAGAAGATGCAGAGGATTTAGATGTACTGGGCGGGATGATTTTCTGACCTGTGGATTTAGAAGCGCATGTTTTATGGCAGCCCTTCTGTACATTGATTTTGGTTGAATCCGTTTTGTTGGGAGCCCTTAATGCGTTGATGGTTTATGGCCTTTTGGGCTGCATAGCCGTAGGTTTATAGCTGTAGTTTTAGCCGATTGATCTGTTTGAACCCGGGTCCTGTTCCAACCCGGTAAGGTTTGTTTGTGTGGAGTCATTTAGCGTTGACATAAGTACTGAGCATGGACAAAAATATGGACATACATATACATAAAAGTGTCATTTTGTTATTGGTCGAAAATTTGAATTATGTCCAATTGATTTTCAGTCAGTTATCAAATAGACACTCCCAATAATTACAAAAAAAAAAAAAAACTCCCAATATCTAGTCTTCAGATTGACTGCCATCAGTCCATCTGTGACTTTGATTAAAACTTTTCTGGTTGTGTGTATCCTTCGAGAGGTCGTGGGTGTTTTCAAGATTATTATATCAACTTGATGTGATGATCTTGAAATTGACAAAAGCTTTCTATATGAAATAACAAAATATTTAGTGAAGGTAATACCCAATGCATTCTAAAAAAAAGGCAGCAACATTATGAGAACTATTTGGAGTTTGATGCTGTGAACTACTAAACTTGGCCTTATTGGCCCAAGAAGTCTTGCAACTCATCTTTTGGCATTACGGAGTTGGTTCTTATGTGAAGAACCACGAAAATCCTGGACTTATGGACAACTTTGTTACGGAAGACCATATGAAGGATACTGACAGCTACTAGAAGTTTAGTTATTGTAGGGGACAGTGGACTCTTCAGATAGTATTTAACAAAAAACAATCACAATTCAGGCAACCGTTCATTAAAGCTACAACTTTACAATTTTTGCCTACAAATTTACCAAGTTTGCCTCTAACTTTTTGTTAAAAACTACCACTTCTGGTTAGGTACCGGGCATTTTAAACCGGATTATGACAGGCCGGCCCCACCTATCAGGTGCCACGTCGGCAGGTGCGAGATGGCGCCCACCTGACGGCAGTTAGCCGTTTGGCTCGGTTAGACCGAGTCGCTAGCTGGTCCAAACAGCCGGCCCTCTCCCCACACACTCTCTCTCAGTTCCTGCTCGATTCCCGTGGTCACCGCCATTCCTGCTTCGTCGTTCATCAATGCCTTTGTAGAAAGACGGGGAGGCGATACTGGAGGAAAGCAAAGAAACGTGAATGCATTTAATTATGTTTGTTTCTCGATAGATGTCCCACACAAGAATCTTCATGTGTGGTATCATGTACGCCTTTCAAACAGACCGACGCCACTTAGTGAAATTATCTTATGCTTTCACCGCAGAAAATAGAACCCGTTCATAGCATTCGGAATGGTGAAGATAGTTACGACAAAGACGGGAACCATCTCATTTCTCTAAGTTTATTTTAAATATGAATATGTCCTTGTAACACGTTTTTGTACAAGGCACTCGTATTATAGGCACTTGAATCTTTTACCAATGGATCTTGCAAAAAGTCATGTGAATGAATGATTTGTTGATAATATGTGAATTAAAAATTGAGCACTCGTACTTTAGCAATTCTGATGGATCGCTAGACATACTTGACACATTTTTGCTTTACCGATGTAAAAATGGTAAGGTTAGCCTATGAGATACTTTGTAACTGCACTAGTGGCAAATAAAAATCAATGTGAACATCCTCCATCTAAAATAGTAAGCGCCAAGTCCCATGGATCCCCTCCCAAAACCCTTTGTCGACATTGTTGGACAATGGTTCGAGAGACTGAAGGTAGGATCAATATTAGGATATATTGTGTGGTAAAACACTAGCACACCCATGCATCCTCAGCGTCCAGAATCACATATGCACAACACATGCCCTAGGGAGAGTGATTTTCCCCTTCCCTGCACCATTACCAGCATATAACCTCCGCGCCACCGACTGATTGGGAACTCCGCCTATTCGGATGACACCCCCTGGCAATGACAAAGTGTGCACTCATCTTTTGGTTCAAATTCTTAAGTCGAATCATAGGCACTCAGTCGATACCAAATGTGTTATATTGAGTTGGTGGAATTTAAATCTTACTAGCTAATTTCCCATGTGTTGGTTCGGGGGCATACATATTTTAGCACTTCATCATCAGTCTCTTTTGACATATACCTTACAGTCATCATATTCCAAATTTTGGTAATATTTAATTTGAGTTGAGTATGGTTAGGGGAAGTTAGAGAAATGTTTTGATTTATTTGAGGTTTTGGTAAGATTTTATTTGATTTGGTATGGGTAGGGTAAGGCTAGGAAAGTTTTGATTTAGTTGAGATTTGATTTGATTGAATAGATGCATGACATTATTTTAGGAATGTACCATTTGGTATAGATTATTCCAAGTACTCTATTTACATTGGTTTTTATTTCGTACGGCATCAGACAAAATAAAGAGTAATTCAAAATGGGGGTGGGCAGGAGGAGAGAAAACCGAGTAAGGAGGTGAGGCGAACCGGTGGGAGGAGACGCCTGTGGAAAGGGGATTAACTGGAGTGGAGGTGACGGACCGAACTCTCCTTTAATAGTAGAGATTAGGGGGCCTGCGACTTCGTGTTTTTCATCATGCATTTCTCACTACACCACAACTAACACCAAACACTCATATCATTTTACATCATTTAAGTGTACCTTGTGTTCACAATTCTTCAGTGACAAAAAAAAAAAAACATGAAGTCAAGATGTTTCTGCATGAGCTATTTTCAAAAACAAAAGAGCACCTTCTAGAATGACACCCCTCTGCTATATATACGCTTTCATAACTTGTTTGAAAACAAAACAACATGTGTAGGTTTAGTGTGATAATCCTCGCAAATGATTCATGCTATAAACTTACATTTCTTCACATCCCCATCTAATATATCTTCTAGCTATGAGATATGGGAGGAAAACAAAAAAACTGGAAGGCATCTCATTATTTTTGCTTATCTGCAGTTGTGGCTAGCACTTTTAATTATGCTCTTTACTTATGATACTTTTTCAAACAGCTTTGGTAGTGTCGTCTAGCGAGTTGATAATATGGTTTTGTGTAGGGAAATACCATGCTCCATGATAGAAACATGAAACATATCATAGCAATCAATAACTCGCGTGAACTCTACCGGCGGGTAGAGTGTTTAGCGTCATCCTGATCGCCTGAGCAGGTTCATTTCTCTAAATTTAGCATTACAATATGTGATTTTGTATGTGACGAGACTTCCTTTTGAAAAGGCACTCAAATTACAGGGACTTACATCTTTCTCCGATCGAGGTAGAGGTCCCGCCAGTAACCTACTTGTAATAGAATAGTCGTGTGAATGCAAACTTCATACTCGAGTATTTGTTTCCACAAAAGAAAAAGTCGAGTATTTCTTACCAGCTTCCGTGGTTCCAGAGACATACTGGGACACATTTTTGTGTTCTTTTCCTCAGTGATAAGGCATATTTTGTGTGACTGGTCGAATTATGTTAGGGGTGTACTACCTCCGTCCTGATTTATTGGTCTAATTTTATGTTAAATTTTGACCACATATTTAACTAACAAAATGTTAATTCATGTCACCAAAAATTATATTTTGAATTTGTATTTGAACCTAGTTTACGATGATATTACTTGTACTAAGTATAATTTATATTTTATTAGTTAAAATCATGATCAAAATATGACACTAAATACGAAGGGACTACGAGGTAGTACTCTTTTTTTTAATTTTTTAGAACTATTTGAGGGGCTTAACGCAATCCCCCTAAAAAAAAAAAAGCAACGCAATCCACCCGCGGCGGCTCCTGCCGGCCGGCGCCCTTCGCCGTCGCTCCGTCCCGCCAGCGGGCGATGGTTCCAGAGCCAAAACTCAACGGCACGGGGGTAGGGTGAGGGTATATCCGATCGAACCGCACGGCGCGCCCACGCCCCGCACGCTGCCGCCATCGTCGTCACGCCTCCCACGCCCGCACTATTTCCCCTGCCCGCACCCTTCATCGGCACAAACCGCCGCCCCTTTGCACTGCCAGCCGCGCCGCCGACCGATCGGTGACTCCGCGCTGTCCAGATGGCGGCGCCTCCCCCCGCTCCTGCTGCTGCTGCGGCGGCGAGGGCCGGCGGGCTGGTCCTGTGGCTGCACGGCTCCGCCGAGACGGGCGAGCAGAGCCGCGCCCAGATCGCGCCCTACTTCTCCGCCGCCCCCGCCGTCCGCCTCACCTTCCCCACCGCCCCCATCGCCTGCGTTGGTACGCGCGCTCACCCAACACTTGCTGTTCCTGATTCGACGGGGAAACAAACAAAGCTGCGATTTTACTCAGTTGCTCGATCGATTTGCGGTGTTGCTGCTGCAGGTGACGTGGTGCTCAATGCGTGGTTCGGCATCCCGGAGGTCCCCATAACCGCTGTAATTCTCTCCTCAGTTTACCCCCAGAAATAGCCGCTTACTGTTTGAGTGATTCAGAAACAACCGCTGCAATTTCCTGCTCAGTTCACTGCTTACTGTCGAGTGATTCAGTAGCCATTTGCCTATTTTCATTCTCTCTTCAGTGTCTTATATTTGTTGCTAAAATAATTGGCTAGTCTTATTTGCTGTCAGAAATGAAGCTTGCTTCGCACTTCGTTTCTGAGACTGCCCCCCTCCAGTAAATAATCAGTAGAATGGAACTGCCGGAGCTCTATGCTGTCAATTAAAAAGTAAATATTGTTGAAGAATATAATGAATAAGACTGTAAGGTTTAGTGTCTTTTGCACTGTCACTTCAGAACAACATGAAATCAGACTCTCATAAGTTTGAAGGTTTAAAACATAAAGTTTTTTAGCGCTTCGCAACATAACAGACCGCTTGCGCCAAATTAACCGTTTTAAGAATCATCATGACCAGTCAAAGAGATCAGTGTACAATTTATAAAAGCAGAGTATTAGAACTCTAAATATGACGAAGACAGATAAATAAACTAACCTAAAGTCTCTAAATATTTACAGGCCAATACCTGTTTTGCTGTTATAGCATTATTATTATGTACTTTGCTTATTGTGCCCACTTTGTTTCATAGACCACTGTTAGAGATGAGCAAGGAGTCCTGGAAGCTGTTGAGCATGTGCACGAAATGTTGGACAAAGAAGTGGCTGCCGGGACGAGTCCTACAAACATTTTCGTTTGTGGATTAAGCCAAGGAGGTACGGCGGTGAAATATGCATCTAATCTTCTCTGTCTTCAAGACATTACTTACGACGGAATTTTGATTTCCACTCTGTCTCCACAGGTGCTCTAGCCATAGCAAGTGTTCTGCTCTACCCCAAGACTTTAGGTGGGTGTGCTGTTTTCAGTGGTTCAGTTCCTCTGAGCAAATCATTTGCTGACAGGGTGACACCTGAAGCCAGAAAGGTAACAACAGCACAGCAACCATTGTTAAGCTAAATATATTTTGTAGCCGAATCCTCTTGCAAATGTCTTGTCTCTGAATTCTTGCAAACCTGCAGACGCCGGTTTTATGGTTCCATGGGATGGCAGACGGGGTGGTACTATTCGAAGCCGGGCATGCCGGGTGTGCATTTCTCCAAGAGCTTGGCATGGCCTGCGAATTCAAGGTGGTACAAAAGCATACTTGAAGTCATAACCGTTGAATTGGAGCTTCGGTTTTAGCTTCTCTGACTATTTTTCTTCAATATTGTCAGACTTATCCGACCCTTGGGCACTTGCTTGTGGATGAAGAGCTCCAGTATTTTCGACGATGGATATTCGATCGTCTAGGGATCTCTCAAGGAACTAAAGATGCAAGGCCATCATCGTCATCATCGAACCACGAAGATCTCCACTAGCTAGAATACTTAACAATTTTATGGGTATCACTTCTAGGTGGCAGTACATTTCCACTACACCAGTGACCTGAATATGAGTTTATCATGCCACACGAATGCTTTGGAACATGATCCAATGAAAGACTTTTCTATGATATCCAACGGAAGGATTATTTTTTAAGGTCTAACGGAAGGATTATGATATACAGTTGACCAGTTGCTAGCCATCTCAATTCGTGTGCCTGATAACTTGCTCTGTTATTCGTTGATGCTCCGATTAACTGTCACGTGAATCTGACATGGCGGCTCATCGATGATGTTCTCTTATTCGTGTTATCTTTGCGATCGTACCAAGATATTTAACCCTAATTCTACAGTTAAAATTGTAGTGCTATCTGAATGTAATATAGTTGGTAGAAAAAAATCGGATAAATTTTTAGTTCTGATTTTTTTTTTTTTTGAGAATTATTTACTTCTGATTGGCACTGATTCTTCTACCACTCTAAGCACAAGCGCACAGGCTGACGAGCTACTTCGGCCCGGCCCATATGACCCATGAGTAGAGGCGTCCGCTTCCTCTTCTCCCTCGCCGCAGCCATCGCCGCGGCCTCCCTCCTCGCCGCCTCGCTCCGCCGCCGCGCGCAGCCGCCCCGCCTCCCCGACCAGCTGCTCCCCGGCCCCATGGCGGCCCGCAACCGGAGCTTCGTGCTGTGGCTGCACGGCCTCGGCGACTCCGGCCCCGCCAACGAGCCCATCCGCACCTTCTTCGCCGCGCCGGAGTTCCGCCACACCAAGTGGGTGTTCCCCTCCGCCCCCAACTCCCCCGTCTCCTGCAACAGTACGCCTCCCCTGCTCGTCTCTCCCACCTTCACAGCCTCATCGAATTTCGAGGGGAATGGTCCTTCGCTTCATCTAATTTTGAGGAAAAATTGTTGTTTTTGCAGATGGCGCCGTGATGCCGTCATGGTTCGACATCCACGAGCTGCCTTTGAGCCCTGTGAGTTCACTCATCCACCCACTCAGTCCCTACCGCTTTTATCCCCGGATCACAGACAAGTAACTGTAACATTAGAAACTGATCTTGCGGAAATCTGTAAATATTAGGGTTCGCCGCAAGATGAGAGCGGTGTTCTTAAGGCCGTGGAGAATGTGCACGCCATGATCGACAGGGAGGTGGCCGGCGGCATCCATCCTGATAACATATTTGTGTGTGGGTTCAGTCAGGGAGGTAGGATTGTTGCATGGGCGTTGGATATATTCTGAAGATGGCAAAATTCCGTGCCGTTAATTGATAAGTATTGGATTTTATGTCAAACTGCAGGTGCTCTGACATTAGCAAGTGTTTTGCTTTATCCGAAGACGCTAGGTGGCGGTGCCGTGTTCAGTGGCTGGGTCCCTTTCGGTTCGTCGGTCATTGAGAGGATTTCACCCGAAGCAAGGAAGGTATGTGACGCAGTCACCCCTTGATGCCTTCTCCTTAGTTTAGCAATTAGCACACAATAACAAGATGTGAGGAAGCTTGAATTTATTGGTTGGTATAAAATCAAACGCTAGTCAACAAGAGATGTGGTTGGTGATGTTTATGTACAGCCTAGTCATTGCTTTTTGAATAGAAATATTTCTTATCACGTGCCCGAGCACTGCCGGAACTCTGCCTACACTAGTATGGCCATACCCAGGATCCCTCATCTAAAGATTTCTTCAATTTTAATTGGATTGCGTCTACACCTGGAACAAAACGATGTAGTTTTTGCAATAATTCCTGATCAACATGAGCGTACTCAACAATTGAGTTATGAAAGTATAGTTTTGGCACCTAATATATTAGATTGAACTAGTCTGTGAAAACAGCTGAAAGACCAAAATGTTCCGACCCTCAATGTTCCCAAATGAAATTCACTATATTTGAACTTCAGTTATTTCATAGTTGGTACCTAACACTTAATATCCAGTGCTGCCTCTTGGATTAGAAATATGGCAATATACCTACTGTGATCCAACCTTACATATAAAATTATTACATTTAGGAGGAAGAAGCGACATTTCCCACCTTAGGACTGTACAATGATAATTACACCATATCAACTTTTGTATTTTAACCAGTCAACAACGCTATTGTCCACAAAAAAGATAAATGGCATTGAACTTTGAAGGATGCCATCAACAATTCTACTTTGGTGATGTTTCTTTCGTATGTAAACCTTCACGAACCTGTGAATAATATGATCTCTGACACTCTGTTTTAACCTATTACATTCAGCAATGCTAATAGTCTTTGCAGTAAAATCATATAGCGTTGACTCTTCTATACGAAAATGTATGGATGAAAAACACGCAGATTGCAGGAATTTGTTAAACATGCTTGATGCAATAAGCCTGATTGATCGAAGGAAGCACTTGCCGAAAAAATTAGTTAATTTTGAAGAATGCTAGAGGAACCCTTCAATATATGAATGGAGTTTGAGAATAAATTTGAGCTCTTTATAAGAGCATTTATTTTGTTTGGCTGAATTTTTTTCCGGAACTTTTCAGACACCTATTCTGTGGTCGCATGGAATAGCTGATCAAGTGGTATTATTTGAAGCCGGTCAGGCCGGCCCACCATTTTTGCAAAGTGCAGGCATCAGTTGTGAATTTAAGGTAATCTTCTACATCCTCTTTTTCCCCTTCTCCAGGCAAACTTCGGGTCTATATTTCTTCATACAACTTTCTGGTTCCTATCTGAGCTCTCAACTGCTCATGCGCATATATCAGGCATACCCAGATCTAGGCCACTCGATCGCAAAGGAAGAGCTATCCTCTCTCGAGGCGTGGATCAAGGGTCGTCTCAAAGCCTCGCAAGATAAGCAAAGTTAACGTCCATCAGTTTGGGCCGCCACCCCCCCCCCCCCCCCCCCCCCCCCCCCCCCCCACTATAGCAAAACTGGCTAATGCAGCCGTACTGAACCTGTATTCCCTACTATATTGATGAACTCGGACGATCCAAGCTATTCTTGAGACTTCGTCATGCTCATGAATGTCTCCGCGGATGCATCACTGATTTTCCAGGAAATTATGTACTGCGGTATGTTGTGTTTTTCTCCTGTAGGTTTCACATGGTACTACCTGGATACCGTTGTGCGGGTATCCTCTCCTTAGATTGTGCCCATCGATACTGCCCATTGTGGCCTTCAGTTCCACACTTTTCAGTGTATCATTACATTGGTTGCATATAATACATTGTATGCACGGCATGTAGTAGAACTTGTCCTTTCTTGTTAGAAAAGATACCACTAAGATTCTGAACCTGTTGGGGATATTACCCCATGATGAGACCCGCCATGTCTGGGCCGGGTTAGACTGTTGGCGACTTACAAAGGAGGCCTTAAGTAGGTTTAGAAGATCAAGATGTGAGACCCGGAGGGCGACTTACGTGGTGAGCCACCGGAGGCCCAAGCCCAGAAGATGGTATGAGACCCGGCCCCATGATCCGACCTGGACTCTTGTAAGCCCAGGGCCTTGACCTGTGTATATAAAGGCGAGACCCTGCGGCGGGTTAACCCAATAAACAATCAATTGAGAGCTAGGTTAAGCGATTCTGCTCCCCTGTAATCGATACCCAATCAATACAACTCAAAACAGGACGTAGGTTTTTACCTCGTTGGTGAGGGGCCGAACTTGGGTAAAGTCGTGTCTCTGGTCCCGTTTAACCCTTTTAAGCTAACCTACGTTGCGATGACTCCACACCTAAGTCCTTTCTCAAGTGCATCTGCCGTGTTAAATCCACGACAGAACCCGGCATTGGATATACCCAAGTGGCCAAGTCCGTGTCCTTTCTGATCATTTGTGTAAATGGAGCTCATTTCTTTGCTACAAAGAGAAGAACTTTATGTCCTCTTCCCAGTGGATGCGTTTCTTCTGGACAAAATCATTTATCCCTGCGGATGCGTTCCTTATGGGCAAAATCGTTTGAAGGCGTTGATGATTGTGGTTCTGGTTTGCATCATTTTCCCTTTCTATGGCCGAGTCAGAGGCCTTGGCCATTTTGTGTTCCTTTCCACAGCTACACGGAGAGTCGTAATTTGATTTATTGTGTTAAAGACCAGGCAGTTTGATTGATTTGCCGCGCTTACCATGACCATTTCAATGAGAACCAACGAATTTTTGATCACCAGGCAACGCATGCCCTGGACTTTTGCTGCGGCCGCAAGCTATAGATATGAATGAATATACGTGCAGTGGAGACTCGTGTAGTCTTGTTCAACTTTGGAGTAATGATGGAACGCAAACAGTCCAGATCTCACCAGTAACATTGACCAGGAAATGGAAACGATCTACTCATGGTATGATATAAGTATATGGCAGGAGGGAGGGCAGAGGGCAGCAACTACTCCTGCGCCAACAAACATCACAGCAAAGATGGCCATGGCGGCCAAAACCCAGCTTGTCTTGTGCATGCTCGTGGCCTTCTTCTTCCTCCTCCTCGCCATGGAGGTTGCTGCCGCTAGGGAACTAGAGGAAACAGGTACCGGATCTCATCTCTCTCTCTCTCTCTCTCTCTCTCTCTCTCTCTCTCTCTCTCTCTCTCTCTCTCTCCTCCCTCTGTATGTGTGTCTGCACATGTAAACATGATCAATGCTTTGCTTCTTTGCTTGCTTCAGGTGATCCCTACAAGGGTACGTATCCTTCAATGGGTTATCCAACTGGACCGCCACCATAATTCATGGGTCCCGGGGAATACTTATAGTACTCTACAACATATTTATACATACACGCATGTTCTTAGTTTCATGAGAAATAAACGATATGTATCTATATATGTATACGTATGCAGGTGTCAGAGAAAATGTTTGTACCTACGAGTGGATTAATACATGTTTCTTCCACATCATGACTGTTAAACTTGTATGACCATGCATGCGTGTATGTCCATCCTTTTCTTCGTACAATTGCATATGCTGGATGAAACGATTGGTCCTTGCGCGCTGTGCAATGCAAGTTTTTTCCCCCTCTCTTTGACAGTTTATCATCAGAACAAGTTTATATCGAATGAATAGAGCAGCGTTGCCTCTTGTGACAACTTCTGTCCATCGCTTGGAAACTGAGGCTTCCTTTGATCATAACACATGAAAATCGCATGAATAAAAAAACTATAAACCCCCAAAAGTAAACTATAGAAAATGAGATGACATGTATCTCAATTTCTATAGGAAAAGAGATGTCACATGATTCATACGATAGGAACTTTTTCATTAAGTCTAGCCTTTTTTTTTTCTTTAAAATGTGAAGGATTGGTTCCTATCCTACATAGGAATAGGAGTCAATTCCTAAAATTCAAAGGGATCTAAAAGAATTTTTCCTGCAAAATTCCTATCCTTTAGAATTCCTACAAAATTCCTCTAAACCAAATGAAGCCTAAAAAAAATGGATAGTCACAAGGAGATCAACAAATCTACTCATACTTTCTAATACTCATAATCATAAAAAAAACATGAAGGCCACTCGAAACAACAACCAAAAATCGGCAAGTTGCTTAAATTAACAAATATCTGCACATTAACATTGTGGTCATCAGCCCACACGTCACTCGTGGGTTACTCATACCTCTAGGTTGCCACCACTAGTGCCCCCTCCTCTGTGTCACCTCCACTTGTGGTCGTGGGGTAAAGCCCAAGTAGAAGGCAGTAGGGGAGGGGAGGGGAAGCTCTAATGGGAGAGACAGTAGGTGGCATGAAAGGGTTAACAACATAGCTTCTAGGCGAGCGCGGAGGTAAGCAAGCAAGCGTCCAACTCCTGAATATAAGTGTTACTTGAAATACTCAGCTCTACATGTTTGTTTACATGATATGAATTGCCAGAAACCATAATTGTCTTTATGCACAAGCAGATACATTTCTTATGCAGCCAGAAGAAAGCAAAATTGTTAAACCTATCAAGAATAGATGCACATGATGATGTCGGTGGTAATGTTGTCTTGCACGCGAAGGACAATGACCCGATGGATGACATGCCAAGTGTCGTTTGTGCCCAGTAAAGATTACACGCCTTAGTTGTGGGTCACATTGCAAAAGATGTACCTGAGTTCAAGTTTCTTCAAACATAAGCAGAAAACTTATCTGTAAATTTTACAATCTATAGTTGTAACAAATATCTTTACCAAGTATTTTTATCTAAAGGACGCCACGAAGTTTGTATGTGTTATGCAATGAAGAATTTTGTGGTTCCGAACATGAAGAAGGCTCCTGATGAGGAGACAAAAGTATCACACTCATTGATGGATGACACAAAGAAGATTATTCTTGGTTCTTAGAAGGCCAAGGTGAAGTTCAAGGCCGGAAACTATTAACATCAAATCGGCATAGCACGACAACACTTGTAGTAACACAAGCATCACGTGTGCTACACATAATGCTATGGCAACCAACAAGGCTGCCAGTGACTAACGACAATCCCGCTGTCGGTGTCAAAACCGGCAGATCTCGGGTAGGGGGTCCCAAGCTGTGTGTCTTAGGATCGATGGTAACATGGACACGGGATTTTACCCAGCTTCGGGCTCTCTCGAAGAGATAATACCCTACATGCTGCTCGATTGACTTTGATGAGTATAGGGGTTACAAAAGTTGATCTACCTCGAGATCGTATGTTGTGGTCTAAACCTGAGGGTATGATGAATAATCTCATGATCATCTATTGACTAGCCTAGCCTCGGCTTATATAGCATACCGGAGGCCTAGGATAACAAGAGTCCTAGTTGAATACATAGGTGGAGAGGAGTCCTTGTCTTGATCATCAAGTCTTGTGGAATATCCCTTGTATGCGGCATGGGCTGTCCGAACTGGCCCATGAGTGAACCGCCACGGGGGTCCTCGGCCCGATCCAGCTGGTCGGGAGACGTGGTGAGTACACCCTAGTCCAGGACACCGTCAGTAGCCCCCTGAACCGGTCTTCAAGTTGAAGACGCTCCTCGATTCTTCCGAACTGTTCTTCATCTTTGGTCGTTTGTCTTGAAAACTGATTCAACAAATATTCTCATCTTTGATCTTGAGGATCGCCGAAGTGAATCCGAAGAGTTTACACGTCGGGTATCCGAGGAGCCCCTTTAAGTTCTCGGCCTTTATCAATGCCTTGTTATTTTTATGCCACACCTCGGGTTTGAAGTTGTTCCCGTGCGGCGGTGTCCTCCTGCATCCGAGGTATCTTTTGCAACTGAGCAGCAACGCCAGACTATATCCGAGCTCCAACGCCAGACTATATCCGAGGTGTCATAGATCACCTTGGCTTAAAAAAGTTTGAAGGAGGTTATCCGAGCTTAACGCTGGAAAGTTCTCTATGGAGCCACCCGCTCGCAGCCGAGCTTTATGCCGGACTGCTTCCGAGGTGATGCACCACCTCGGGCTCGGGCTGATTGTTTGCGGATTTTATTTCCGATTGATGCAATTTATTTACTGACGAGATATATAGCCAGTAGCCCTCAAGGTGTGTGTCGGCCTAAAATCCGAGATGCACCTGAAGGATAAAATCAAACCGCTGACCCCAGTAGCCCCTGAGGCTCAGGTCGATTAGTGAAATCGGCTTGAGGATCAATTCCCAGCTCGACAGTATACTTAGGAATAGAAACGCGGTGTAATATATTAGGGGAAATAGTGATCGGCGAACAGGCCCTTGAGAGAGGGTCTTGAGAAGTTGCCGTAATATATTAGCTTGATTCCGGATAGGTCCAGATGGTACCTATTGTTGTCCGAAGACGCGTTTGCCCATAGCTCGGTCAAGCCGAACACTGGTCACTATGAATTTTCTGCATTGTATAGGCAGTGTAGTAGCCCCTGAGCCACTGGTCGGGTGGTAATACTAGATCAGGGGATCGATGCCCCCCTTTATTATTTGTAAATGATAAGCGCGAAGCCCAGTAGCCCCGAGCCTTAATGTGGGCACGGGTGGCCGAATTAAGGATTGATATCCGTTTGACAGAAAATTTTGTTGTGTTTAACACAAACTTCTCGGAAAGAGAATAAATATCTCATAAAGGAGTTAGAGCTAACAAAAGCAGAGATCGCCAAGGTCGGCCTCAAGGGGCTTAATAGATAGGAAATCAATGCCAATAAGAAATTATGAGAGCGTTATGTCAGCTGCTCGGTTGTCTCGAAGAGACTGTGCCATTGACTCTTTAAAAGATGGCTGTGAAAAAATTGATTTTTGCTCACAACTTACGTGTAATGATTCTATGTACCCAAGTACTTTACATCATTAATGCTCGGATCCGCATTCTACAAAACTTTGTTAACCGACCATTGGCTTCAACCTCCTCGGCCAGTAGCCACGGAGTGTTTGTCCCACTTTATAAAGCCTTTATAATGGCAAAAGTTTTACGGAAAACAAGGCAATCCGGCCATACGGTTTTATAAACAAAGGTACACATAGAGATAAGTTATAAAACATCTTCTGGGAAAATAGTTCCATTATAGGTTTCTTTTCCCAGGCTGTCGTGTTGATTATGATCATGAAACCTCAACTCCGATCAATGTGGGAGGAAAATATTGCGGATTTAGTTGGGGAGAAAGTTCCCGAACTCTGTGGTCCACAAAAGAAACCGAAATTTTCACTTCCATCGTTGCCGACCAATTATATCATTTAAGATGGCTAGCTTTCGGCTTCACCCAGTCTGAGGTACTAACCCGGATGACCCGGTAGTAACAATCATAGAGGTGCTCCCTTTACCACCTAGCCGAACAATCGGGAACGTAGGGGTAAGCACAGGAGCCAGGCGATCCAGCTTGGCCAAAATCTTAAGTCAAATTGATTCATATTTATGGCTTTATTACGATAATTATGTAAGGAAAATTCTCCATTAAGACTGTTTATATCCTGAAAGTGGCCCATCGTCGGCTTCCACCCCTTTGTAGATGCTACACAGGGTGTTTCCGTACTAACAATACAACTCTTAGCCGACGTCTCGGTGCCGGAGGCGGTTGTGTTTAGCGGAAACGAGGCAATCAGATATGCGGGCTCTATAACTTTCACTTAGTCATAGGAGTTTAAAGTTTGGGGCCAGTTAGTGTTCGGCGTCAGCCGAGGTCGAGCTGTTAACACTTCGGCCAGTTTTATGAAAGGTCCGTTGTTTAACGCGGTCGTCGGATCACTGACCAGTTTACGCTCATTATGACAGTCAGTTTTCGGCTTTCTCCACTAAGGTACTTGACCAGCTTAACCGGAAGTACAATCATAGTGGCTCTCCCTTTGCACACCTAGCCGAACAAAGCAGAACATAGGAGGCAAGCACAGGAGCCGGGCAACCCAACTATTGACCGAAGACATAATTCGAAACTGATGCATATAAAGCAATATCCGAGAACATTTTGCCGAGGACTCCTCGGAGTACCTTGGCTTTTGGTGGGTTTGGCTCAAGTCGCGGCCCCCCCGTTGGTATTGCCGATGTTTAAAAAGTGTCCGGCAATGTACTGTAGGATTTATGCTCGGACCCAACACTGAGGTGCAGGTCGGCAGGAAAAATGCCGAACGATGGGTCGAAAAAGATTTCCCAAGCTGGATTATTACGCAGGATGACCCGCCTCATAAAAGAAAAATAGACAAACAGATCAAAAGTGCCATAAGCTTGAAAAGCCAAAAAACTTATGTAAAAGCTTGACGTCCGAACTAAATCAAGTCATTTGGTGCCAATCCAAAAATTTGTCTTAAAGTTTTTTGTGCTTTTGTCGTGCTTTAACATGACACATCCGATCTCTGAACTGCAAGTAGGTCAGCTTCTGCTTCAACCTCCTTATCCCAAAGGCGGAGTGCTTCTTCGAGGCCAGTTTAGCGAACTAAACTCGAGCGACTTTAGAGAGAAATCAGGCTATCTAGCTATTGACCATACACTCGAGTTAAAAAAAGAGTGGTAGAAAAAGACTTTGCAACGACCAAGAAGAAAACACATTTACTATAAAATGGCTAATATAAATTTTAAGAGCCCCAGTTAACATGGGAAAGGAAGTGCTTTTAACAAACAACGTTTGTTGACAAACTAAGTTTTTAACGCAAATATAATATTTGGTCGAACCGAACAAAATTTTAAAAAACTGAGCATGGAAGCGACTTAGCTGGTTAATGTGCTCGGTGTCGATGCGCGGCCCGAGCTTACGGCGGGACGAGGTGGCGGAGCGAAGGGCTACGCACTCCGAAGTGGCGACATATCACAACCAATGTGGCGAGGTGGACCCCCAGTCCGACCGAGGCCATGGAGCGGGCCGGCAGTATGACGCCGATGAAGGAAATATGCCCTAGAAGCAATAATAAAGTTATTATTTATTTCCTTATTTCATGATAAATGTTTACTAGTCATACTAGAATTGTATTAACCAGATACTTTGTACATGTGTGAATACATAGACAAATAGAGTGTCACTAGTATGCCTCTACTTGACTAGCTCATTGATCAAAGATGGTTAAGTTTCCTAGCCATACCTCTAATTGCTGACAAAGCTCTCCCTCGACCTCAGCTGGATCTAGAGTTTGTGGGACGTCACTGAGCTGAACGTGTGCAGATCGCGGAGGTGCCGTACCTTCGATGCTAGGATCGGTCGGATCGTGAAGACGTACGACTACATCAAACGCGTTGTCATAACGCTTTCGCTTTCGGTCTACGAGGGTATGTAGACAACACTCTCCCCTCTCGTTGCTATGCATCACCTAGATAGATCTTGCGTGTTCGTAGGTTTTTTTTGAAATTACTGCGTTCTCCAACATTGGCATCCGAGCCAGGTCTATGCGTAGATGTTATATGCACGAATAGAACACAAAGAGTTGTGGGCGATAATAGTCATACTGCTTACCAGCATGTCATCCTTTGATTCGGCGGTATTGTTGGATGAAGCGGCCCAGACCGACATTACGCGTACGCTTACGCGAGACTGGTTCTACCGACGTGCTTCGCACACAGGTGGCTAGTGGGTGTCTGTTTCTCCAGCTTTAGTTGAATCGAGTGTGGCTACGTCCGGTCCTTGTTGAAGGTTAAAACAACACACTTGACGAAAAATCGTTGTGGTTTTGATGTGTAGGTAAGAACGGTTCTTGCTAAGCCCGTAGCAGCCACGTAAAACTTGCAACAACAAAGTAGAGGACGTCTAACTTTTTTTTGCAGGGCATGATGTGATATGGTCAAGACGTGATGATATATAAATTGTTGTATGAGATGATCAGGTTTTGTAAAAGTTATCGGCAACTGGCAGGAGCCTTATGGTTGTCGCTTTATTGTATGAAAGGCAATCGCCATGTAATTGCTTTACTTTATCACTAAGCGGTAGCAATAGTCGTGATAGCAATAGTTGGCGAGACGACAACGATGCTTCGATGGAGATCAAGGTGTCAAGCCGGTGACGATGGTGATCATGACGGTGCTTTGGAGATGGATATCAAAGGCACAAGATGGTGATGGCCATATCATATCACTTATATTGATTGCATGTGATGTTTATCCTTTATGCATCTTATTTTGCTTAGTTCGGCGGTAGCATTATAAGATGATCTCTCACAAAATTTCAAGGTATAAGTGTTCTCCCTGAGTATGCACCGTTGCGACAGTTTGTCGTGCCGAGACACCACGTGATGATCGGGTGTGATAAGCTCTACGTTCACATACGGGGGCAAGCCAGTTTTGCGCACGCGGAATACTCGGGTTAAACTTGACGAGCCTAGGATATGCAGATATGGCCTCGGAACACTGAGATCGAAAGGTCGAGCGTGAATCATATAGTAGATATGATCAACATGGTGATGTTCACCATTGAAAACTACTCCATCTGACGTGATGATCGGACATGGTTTAGTTGATATGGATCACGTGATCACTTAGATGATTAGAGGAATGTCTATCTAAGTGGGAGTTCTTAAGTAATATGATTAATTGAACTTTAATTTATCATGAACATAGTCCTGGTAGTATTAGCATATCTATGTTGTAGATCAATAGCTCGCGATGTAGCTCCCCGTTTATTTTTATATGTTCCTAGAGAAACTAAGTTGAAAGATGATAGTAGCAATGATACGGACTAGGTCTGTGATCTGAGGATTATCCTCATTGCTGCACAGAAGAATTATGTCCTTGATGCACCGCTAGGTGACAGACCTATTGCAGGAGTATATGCAAACGCTATGAACGTTTGGCAAGCTCGATATGATGACTACTTGATAGTTTAGTGCACCATGCTTTACAGCTTAAAACCGGGACTTCAAAAACGTTTTGAACGTCATGGAGCATATAAGATGTTCCAAGAGTTGAAATTAGTATTTCAGACTCATGCCCATGTCGAGAGGTATGAGACCTCTGACAGTACTTTGCCTACAAGATGGAGGAGAATAGCTCAACCAGTGAGCATGTGCTCAGATTGTCTGGGTACTACAATCACTTGAATCAAGTTGGAGTTAATCTTCCAGATAATATAGTGATTGATAGTGTTCTCTAGTCACTATCACCAAGCTACTAGAACTTCGTGATGAACTATAATATGCAAGGGATAACAAAAACAATTCCCAAGCTCTTCGCGATGCTAAATCAGCGAAGGTAGAAATCAAGAAAAGCATCAAGTGTTGATGGTTAACAAGACCACTAGTTTCAAGAAAAGGGCAAAGGGATAGAAAGGGAACTTCAAGAAGAATGATAAACAAGTTGTCACTCCCGTGAAGAAACCCAAAGATAGACTCAAGCCTAAAACTTAGTACTTCTACGGCAAAGGAAATGGTCACTGGAAGTGGAACTGCCCTAGATACTTGGCGGATAAGAAGGATGGCAAAGTAAACAAAGGTATATTTGATATACATGGTTCAGTTGCTAAGAGTAGTAACTCGAAACGGGAGTTGCAAAATAAACAGAGACTAGTTAAGGGCGAGGTGATGATGTGTGTTGGAAGTGATTCCAAGGTTGATAAGATCACCATCGCACACTCCCTTTACCTTCGGGATTACTGCTGAACCTAAAATAAATGTTATTTGGTGTTTGCGTTGAGCATGAATATGATTGGATCATGTTTATTGCAATACGGTTATTCATTTAAGTCAAAGAATAATTGTTGTTATGTTTACATGAATAAAACCTTCTATGGTCATACACTTAATATAAATGGTTTATTGAATCTCGATCGTAGTGATACACATATTCATAATATTGATGACAAAAGATGCAAAGTTGATAATGATAGTGCAACATACTTGTGGCATTGCCGTTTAGGTCATATTGGTGTAAAGTGCATGAAGAAACTCCATGCGGATGGACTTTTGGAATCACTTGATTGTGAATCACTTGATGCTTGCGAACCGTGCCTCATGGGCAAGATGACTAAGACTCCGTTCTCCGGAACAATGGAGCGAGCAACTGACTTATTAGAAATAATACATACTGATGTATGCAATCCGATAAGTGTTGAGGCTCGCGGCGGGTATCGTTATTTTCTGACCTTCACAGACGATTTGAGCAGATATGGGTATATCTACTTAATGAAACACAAGTCTGAAACATTTGAAAAGTTCAAAGAGTTTCAGAGTGAAACGGAGAATCATCGTAACAAGAAAATAAAGTTTCTACGATCTGATCGCAGAGGCGAATGTTTGAGTTACGAGTTTGGCCTTCAATTAAAACAATGTGGAATAGTTTCACAAACTCATTCCACCAGGAACACCACAGCGTAATGGTGTGTTCGAACATCGTAACTGCACATTATTAGATATGGTGCGATCTATGATGTCTCTTACCGATTTACCACTATCGTTTTGGGATTATGCATTAGAGACAGCTACATTCACGTTAAATAGGGCACCATCTAAATCCGTTGAGACGACACTGAATGAACTATGGTTTGGCAAGAAACCAAAGCTGTCGTTTCTTAAAGTTTGGGGTTACAATGCTTATGTGAAAAAGCTTCAACCTGATAAGCTCGAACACAAATCGGAGAAATGTGTCTTCATAGGATACCCAAAGGAGACTGTTGGGTACACCTTCTATCACAGATCCGAAGGCAAAAATATTCATTGCTAAGAATGGATCCTTTCTAGAGAAGGAGTTTCTCTCGAAAGAAGTGAGTGGGAGGAAAGTAGAACTTGATGAGGTAATTGTACCTTCTCCCGAATTGGAAAGTAGTTTATCACAGAAATCAGTTCTAGTGATTCCTACACCAATTAGTGAGAAAGCTAATGATGATGATCATGAAACTTCGTAGGTCTACCAGAATAAGATTTGCACCAGGGTGGTACAGTAATCCTATTCTGGACGTCATGTTACTAGACCATAACGAACCTACGAACTATGAGGAAGCAATGATGAGCCCAGATTCCGTGAAATGGCTTGAGGCCATGAAATCTGAGATGGGATCCATGTATGAGAACAAAGTGTGGACTTTGGTGGATTTGCCCGATGATCGGCAAGCCATAGAAAATAAATGGATCTTCAAGAGGAAGACCAACGCTGATGGTAGTGTTACTATCTACAAAGCTAGACTTGTCGAAAAAGGTTTTTGACAAGTTCAAGGTGTTGACTACGATGATATTTTCTCACTCGTAGCGATGCTTAAGTCTGTCCGAATCATGTTAGCAATTGCCACATTTTATGAAATCTGGCAAATAGATGCCAAAATTGCCTTCCTTAATGGATTTATTAAAGAAGAATTGTATATGATGCAACCAGAAGGTTTTGTCGATCCTAAAAGTGCTAACAAAGTGTGCAAGCTCCAGGGATCCATCTATGGACTGGTGCAAGCATCTCGGAGTTGGAATATACGCTTTGATGAGTTGACCAAAGCATATAGTTTTATACAGACTTGCGGTGAAGCATGTATTTACAAGAAAATGAGTGGGAGCACTACAGCCTTTCTGATAAGTATATCTGAATGACATATTGTTGATCGGAAAAGATGTAGAATTTTCTGGAAAGCATAAAGGAGTGTTTGAAAGGTGTTTTTCAAAGAAAGACCTCGGTGAAGCTGCTTTCATATTGAGCATCAAGATCTATAGAGATAGATCAAGACGCTTAATAAGTTTTTTCAATGAGTACATACCTTGACAAGTTTTTGAAGTAGTTGAAAATAGAACAGTCAAAGAACGAGTTCTTGCCTGTGTTGCAAGGTGTGAGGTTGAGTAAGACTCAAAGCCCGACCACGGCAGAAGATAGAGAGAATGAAAGTCATTCCCTATGCCTCAGCCATAGGTTCTATAAAGTATGCCATGCTGTGTACCAGACCTATTGTATACCCTGCCCTGAGTTTGGAAAGGGAGTATAATAGTGATCTAGGAGTAGACCAATGGACATTGGTCAAAAATTATCCTTAGAAGAATAAGGATATGTTTCTCGATTATGGAGGTGACAAAAAGTTTGTCGTAAAGGGTTACGTCGATGCAAGCTTTGACACTGATCCAGATGACTCTAAGTCTCAATCTGGATACATATTGAAAGTGGGAGCAATTAGCTAGAGTAGCTCCGTGCAGAGCATTGTAGACATAGAAATTTGCAAAATACATATGGATCTGAGTGTGGCAGACCCGTTGACTAAACTTCTCTCACAAGCAAAATATGATCACACCTTAGTACTCTTTGGGTGTTAATCACATGGCGATGTGAACTAGATTATTGACTCTAGTAAACCCTTTGGATGTTGGTCACATGGAGATGTGAACTATGGGTGTTAATCACATGGTAATGTGAACTATTGATGTTAATCACATGGTGATGTGATATAGATTATTAACTCTAGTGCAAGTGGGAGACTGAAGGAAATATGCCCTAGAGGCAATAATAAAGTTATTATTTATTTCCTTATTTTATGATAAATGTTTATTATTCATGCTAGAATTGTATTAACCGGAAACTTAGTACATGTGTGAATACATAGACAAACAGAGTGTCACTAGTATGCCTCTACTTGACTAGCTCGTTGATCAAAGATGGTTAAGTTTCCTAGCCATTGACATGAGTTCTCATTTGATGAACAGGATCACATCATTAGACAATGATGTGATTGACATGACCCATCCGTTAGCTTAGCACTATGATCGTTTAGTTTGTTGCTATTGCTTTCTTCATGACTTATACATGTTCCTCTGACTGTGAGATTATGCAACTCCCGAATACCGGAGGAACACCTTGTGTGCTATCAAACGTCACAACATAACTGGGTGATTATAAAGATGCTCTATAGGTGTCTCCGATGGAGTTTGTTGGGTTGGCATATATCAAGATTAGGATTTGTCACTCCGTGTTTCGGAGAGGTATCTCTGGGACCTCTCGGTAATGCACATCACTATAAGCCTTGCAAGCAATGTGATTAATGGGTTAGTTGCGGGATGATGCATTACGGAACGAGTAAAGAAACTTTCCGGTAACGAGATTGAACTAAGTATGATGATACCGACGATCGAATCTCGGGCAAGTAACATACCGATGACAAAGGGAACAACGTATGTTGTTATGCGGTTTGACCGATAAAGATCTTCGTAGAATATGTAGGAACCAATATGAGCATCCAAGTTCCGCTATTGGTTATTGACCGGAAGTGAGTCTCGGTCATCTCTACATAGTTCTCGAACCCGTAGTCGCACGCTTAACGTTCGATGACGATTGGTATTATGAGTTTATGTGATTTGATGTACCGAAGGTTGTTCGGAGTCCCGGATGTGATCACGGACATGACGAGGAGTCTCGAAATGGTGGAGACATAAAGATTGATATATTGGAAGGTTATATTCGGACACCAGAAGGGTTACGGAGGTCACCGGATAAATACCGGAGTACCGGGAGGTTACCGGAACCCCCGGGGGGTCAATGGGCCTTCGTGGGCCTTAGTGGAAATAGAGGGCAGCAAGGGAAGTGTGAGGCGCACCCCCCCTAGGCCCAAACCAAATTGGTTTAGGGTTTGGGGGGCCGCCCCCCTCTTTCCTTCTCCCCTCCTCCTCTTTCCTTTCCCTCCTAGTTGGACTAGGAAAGGGGGAACCTACTCCTAGTAGGAGTAGGATTCCCCCCTTGGGGAGTACCCTATGAGGCCGCCGGCCCCCTCCCCTTGCTCCTTTATATACGTGGCCAGGGGGCACCCCTAGGAGACACAAGTTGACAGTTGTCTTAGCCGTGTGCGGTGCCCCCTCCACAGATTACCAGCTCGGTCATATCGTTGCAGTGCTTAGGCGAATCCCTGCGTCGGTAACTTCATCATCACCGTCATCACGCCGTCGTGCTGACAAAGCTCTCCCTCGACCTCAGCTGGATCTAGAGTTTGTGGGACGTCACCGAGCTGAACGTGTGCAGATCGCGGAGGTGCCGTACCTTCGGTGCTAGGATCGGTCGGATCGTGAAGACGTACGACTACATCAACCGCGTTGTCATAACGCTTTCGCTTTCGGTCTACGACGGTACATAGACAACACTCTCCCCTCTCGTTGTTATGCATCACCTAGATAGATCTTGCGTGTTCGTAGGAATTTTTTTGAAATTACTGCGTTCTCCGACAGCCGAAGTCCCCAACGTGGGTTAATGAAGTGATGACGAAGCCCCGGTCCAGTCGAGGTGACGTGGTACGTCGGTACGGCGAGGTGACAGCGCTGCCCAACCCGGAGCATTTACCTGTGCACAGAAAATAGTGCAAGCCCAAGATAATAGTAATAATAAGAAATTAAAAAAATCGTAGCATAATAATTAAGTTATGTAAAGTGAGTAAATATGGCCCGTGTTCCGAACACTCGATGAGGTAGAGTTCTCTCAACGATGCTTTAGTCCTCGAGGCAACCGAACATGTCGGTATTGCAATTCGACCAACGAGGTGATCACGCGAGCCGATTTATGCCGATTGGGACGACGACGTCGGCTTGCCGAAGTGACTGCATGACGCAGTCAAAGTCGATTACCTACACATGTAAAATAGTGCAGTTCAAAAATAATAGTAAATAAGAAACCTCGCATAATTAATTTAGCAAAATAAAAAAATTAAAGAGATGTGGCCTGGCGTCGAAGCCAATGTCTGTGCACGGCATTTGGCATGACAAAGCCTGTATTCATAGGGCAGTCCGAGTCCCCGATGAGGCATTCGCCGAACTGCGGACGGGAAACTGACTGAACCATCACGCAACCATCGTTAATGCAGCCGTCATTTGACAGACCCGTGTACAGATGCTGGAACAAACCAGAGTAATAATTCCTCGGAAAAAGTAAACCCAAGCAAGAAAAATTTACAAGGATCAATAGCACCTGGTTTATCTGTTGTAACAATCTGAAGAAAGGTTACTCCCAAAATTGAGACTCGATCCGCACACCCATTGCTTGATGGGCGATGAAGTGACGGCATGGCGATGCTGGCAAAGGCTGGCTCGCCGAGGCAAATCCCCGGGTCCAGCTAATGTGACGAAGCTGGTCAGCTGGTGATGCCGAAGTCACTACTAGAGTAGGTTGATGAAGAGATGGCGAAGCCCCCGGACAAGCCAAGGTGACGGGGCAGGTCGGTGATGTTTGCCGCACCATGCCAGCCGAAGTGTCAAAGCAGGTCGGTGTGGTAGACATCGGCTTGGTTAGCCGGATTAGTGTCTGGGATTTCTTCGGAGTCGTCCTCCGGTACGATGGTGCGACGGGCGAGTCCGGACAGGGCTGACTCCTCGTGTTCGGACGCCGAAGTCGCGTCCTGGCTTGAAGAAGCACTGGTGCGACGATGCCGACGCGGGCCGGATCTTGTGACCCGGTCAATGCCAGCTTGATGAAGTGACCATGCAGTGATGCAGGGGTGCCCGCTCCGTATAAACCGTGGGGCGACAATGTTGGTGATGATTTGGCCTTCATGATGCCGAACTCTTGTTCGGCTTGCCAAGATGATAATCCGATAAGGCTGGGCTCGGCTCGATGAAGCGATGACCCGTCTAGTGCAGGTCGGCAGCCGTGTAGCAACGTTGTCGGGCTGGTTTGACACCGGCATAACGGTGAAGATTACCTCCGAAAAGAAGCAAAATTTGCGAGCATGTGTTTGGAAACAAGACACAATACCTTAGAAAAAGTTTCCTTGAAAAAGGATGTTCAATATCCCGTTCATGAAGAAAGATGAATTCGGGTCGGATTCGTTTTCGCGCAGAAAATAGATCCGAAATTTGACGCGATCATCGGAGGTTTCCTGGAGTTTGAACGGTCGGATCAAGCTGAAATTTGGAGGGCTGGTAGATACAGTAATTCCGTAGCCGATCAACGGTTGGATTTTTCAAAGGACGTCCGAGCTGGACGCTGGACTCCTCGCCCTAAACTCGTCCAGATTCTCGTCCAGATTCGATAGGGCTCCGGTATATCATAGATCTTCGGAGATTCCTCCATCGGAACGTGTCGTGGAATTGTCACGGCAGATGTCCTCGAGCTAGGACTTAGTCGTGGAGCCATTGCAACTAGGAAGCTTGAAGGGGTTAAGTGGGACAAGGAACACGAGGGTTTATACTGGTTCGGCCCCTTACGGTGAAGGTAAAAGCCTACGTCCAGTTGAGATGGTATTGATTAGGGTTACGATCACCAGGGAGCTAAACTTGCTATCCCGGCTCTCGATGAGATTGTTCTCGCCTCTAAACCGCTGCCGGGTCGTCCCTTTATATAGGGAGGCTGACGCCCAGCAGCCCTCAGAGTCCCGGCCGGCTCATAAGAGTGTCCGGCTCGGACTCTCAACTATACTTGTCTTACACTACAAGTTCTACCATAACAATGATTACAACTACGGGCTTTAAGCCATATCCGGGTCTCAGCCCATCTCTGGCCCATCGTCTTCAAACTTGGCTCCGGGCTTCTGGCAACGACCGTACGAGTAACCCGGCCCCTCCTGGCGGGTGACTCTAAGGTCTATATCCTCAACATTAGGCCCCAGATTGATTTGAGCCGGCTCACGTCAATCTTCAACTCTTCTGACAGAAAAAATCTCCAGCTTACCATTCATGTGAAGGCCATAACCCGGAGTAACGTCATCCTCTGAACTCCGGATAATCCGCCATGACGTCATCCTCCATTAAGTCCGTTTTTTACTCCGCCAGATCCGCAACGGATCTTTGCTTTTACTGTCATTCCGAAAATCGAGGCGTCGTGGGGGGGAGATAACCACGCCGTGATCTCCTTGAATCTCGCGCCCACTTATGACCTTGCCTTATAAATAGGCCGGCCCGACAGGCTCTTCTCACGCTCTCTTCTTCCTCCTCGCGCCGTCACTCCTCTATCCGAGCTCTGCCACTGCCGCCGCCGTCGCGCCCCTGGTCTTCATCAACTCGTCCGCTGCATCACCCTGACTCGGACCAGATAAACGGCGGCGACTTGCGCTCTTCTCCAACTCCGGTGAGTCTCTTCTGCCCTGTCAGATAGATCTACCGTAGGGTTCGTCTGTGTTCTTCGCGTTCATCGCCATTGCCACAAGCCTCGGTAGTTCTCGTAGTCACTGCACTTGTTTGATCTTTAGCCTTGTATAAAACTAGTGCGGTAGTTGTTTAGGCCTCATTTCAAGTGCCAGTAGATCTCTTTCCACTGTATAGATGATTCGTTCGAGCTCAAGAACATCCGCTCGTCTGTTTCTAGGTCTAGAAAATTTTCATTTCACCCGACCATTTTGATCCAAAAAAGTTACTGCAAGATGTGAAACCTGTTTTACCACACTTAGTAAAAACTGCAGCCATTGAATCTTGGCGGCTTACGATTCCGGGTTAAAGAAACCACACGCTGCCGAATCCTCCGACTTAAAGAAAACCATGCTTCGTAGAATCCTCCGACTTAAAGAAAACCACCATATTTGAGTATATACCATTAGTCCCCTTCATAAACCGCCACCATAATTTGGAACTGTAAATCTCCGGTTTATAATTAACCCGGACACTTTTCCTTTTTGTCATAGACCACCAACTTTCACCATGCCTCCCAAGGCTCCCATCACTTGCAATTGGATGAGGTCCAACGTCACCAACGAGACCCTGGCCAATTTTGTTAAGTCCGGATATTTGCCTAAGAAGGAAATCATGTCCTACCGTGCCCCTGACCCGTCGGAAGAGGGACCACAGCCAAGGGACGGGGAGGTAGTGATCTTCGCAGATCTTATGAGCTGGGGCTTCGCACCGCCCGGCTCAAAGTTTTTCAGGGACGTGCTCAACTTCTTTGACCTGCGGCCTCAAGATATAGGACCCAACTCCGTGTCCAACATCTGCAATTTCCAAGTTTTTTGCGAAGTGTACCTTGGAGAAGAGCCTAGTCTGCTGCTCTTCAGAGAGCTGTTTTACTTAAACCGCCAAAATGAGTGCGCCAACGGGCCAAGTTTGGAGTTAGGTGGCATCTCCATCCAGCGGCGTAGGGACTGTCTTTTCCCTTACGCAGAGCCGCCGAGCCACCCCAAGGACTGGAATATGACTTGGTTCTACTGCCAAGATATGTCCCCGGCTGACGAGAACCCGCTGCCCGGCTTTCGCCCAACACGTCTAGAGCCGACTCACCCGCTGTCGGACAAGCTGACTGCAGCGGAGCGCCAGCCTCTGCTTCCGACTATCAATAAAATCAAGGCCCTCCTGGGCAACGGCCTGAACGGAATCGACCTGGTCCGGGTCTGGATCTCATGGCGGGTGATCCCATTGAGCCGCCGCCCCGGCTTAATGTGTGAGTACACCGGGCGAAAGGATGACCCTCAGAGGCACAGTCGCAATGATCTTCCAGAAGACGTTGCTGAGGAAGAGACCAAGGCTCTATTAAACGAGAGTCTGGCAGACTGTGGAAGGACCGGGTTAGCCCCCTTCTGCAAAACCAACCCGGCCCCAGCGGTAAACCATTGACTTTAATATTTTATCTCCTTCTGCATATAACCTGCATCTGAACCGTTTTGAAAATTCATCCTTGTATTTTTCAGGCTGATGATAAGTTCTGGCGGGTCAAATATGACCATGAGGCGGCCAAGAAGGCCAGGAAGGCGAAGAAAGCCGCCAAGAAAGCCGCCCCTCGTAAAAAAGGAAGCAGACCTACTGCTTCGGAGCTGATGCAACTAAGCGACAGCTCCGAGTCAGAGGTAACCCCTAAGCCTTTAAACTCTTGCTGTACTTGTGGTTTGTTGTTGTCCGCTTTATCAACACTTGCTCATTGACAGGATGACACCGGCGCCAGTAACCCGGTGGTTGAAGAGGTAATGTCACTTTCCTCCGACTCGGAGCCCTTGCCACAGCTGAAAGTCCGAAGGGTAACCCGGAAAGTAAGCTTTTCACATCCTTTAGCTCATCAAGACCCTCAATTTCTTTTGAAGCGACAGGTTCACGAAAGCCGGCGTCACACCCGGACCAACAAGGACACCGATCTCTCCGCCGGGTTACCCGACGCAACAAGGAAGCGTCACACTGAGGTTTTTTCTCACTTGTACCCTTTTCATCCGTTGGCGGGTGTTATCCGTCAGCCACTCAACTCTTCTGACTCCAATTATCAGGAGACCTCCCCCTCTTCGGGTGACTCCATGCAGTCAAATCTGCCGGCCTTCAAGACTGCGCCTGGGTAACAACAATCATCTTACAGTATCTTTGTCTGTACTTACTCTTTGTGTGCCTAACACTTCTGTCTTTTCAGTGCCCAGGCAAAGCTCACCAAAAGAGCGAAGAAGACCAGGTTAGCCGGAGTGCCGGACGTACCTGAACCGGAGGTGACAGCTCAAGAGCCGCCAGCTGCCTCCGCCCCCGAAGCCACCAGTCCAATGGACACGACACCTGAGGCCTCTGCCCCGACTACCAAGGCACCGACCGAAACTTCGGTTAACCCGGAGGCCTCCGGCTCAGCTCCACCAGCAGACGACCCGGACCTGGTTATCACCCGGACGGAGTTCGTTGAGCCGGGGAGACCGACCGTGTTGGCCAAATGCTCCGCGAAGGGGGAGTTGCTGCAGCCCCACCGGGTGAACCTGGACCTCTCCGGCTACACCGACTTGAGCATTGGAGAGCTTGTCTCTGGCTACATCAGCCAAGTACACAAGAGCCGGGACGCCGAGGTCGCCATGGTCAACCAGATCCAACAAAAATTTGAGGTATCCTTCTGCTGTCTTCTTACTTACTGCATAGTTACCTTTGCCATGCTAGCCCCCAAGTCGACGACTTATGCTTGAATATGTTGTAGACTTAGGTTCCGGCTTACTCAACTGAGCCGGCAGTATGTAGATAGATACGTTCAATATGCATTAGCCCCCAAGTGCCAAGTGTCTTTGCTTGGAAAACGCTTGGGACTTATATAATGACTGTTAATAACCCGGAAATATATGCAGGCTGTTGGCAAGAAACTAGAGGTGGACCTTGCGGATCTCAAGAGCCGGCTGAAGATGCAGGAGATGGAGACCCGGAAGGCAAACGCCAAGTTTGTATCCAGCATCGCCACTCAAGAAAAATTGAAGACCGAGTTTGATGCTGAGAGAAAAGCCTGGGTCGAAGAGAAGGCCGCACTGGTGACCCGGGCGGAACAGGCGGAGAAGGCTCTCACTGAGAAAACCGCCGAGCTCTTCGCCAGGTTTCCCAAATGGTGGCCGCTATCTTCGGCAAGTCACCTCACCGGCTTTCATCAAGTTTGTATATGTCATGAGTCATCCTTGTCACCGGCTTATCTGATTCTGTTAAACAGGTCCCAGGAGTGCCAACCTCAACCAGAGCGTGGTCAGCAAGTTAAAGGCCGTGTACACCCTGGTGGAACAGCTCTACACCGGGTCACAGCGTGCCTTAGCTGTGGTGGCCCTATCCAACGATGTGCCAACTCATCTGGCCGAAGTCCTGCGCCGGCTTGCCGTTCTGCCTCAGCGGATCCAAGAGCTGCGACGGGCCTCCGCGAGAGCCGGCGCAATCGCTGCGCTGAGCCGGGCCAAGGCATTTCTGCCGGAACTAGACCCGGCAGACATCGCCCTGGGTTATCCAAGCCTGAAGGAAGACGGCTCAGCTTTCGACCAGAAGGACTTCGCAGCGTGCGTGAAAGCTGTACGCCCGGTGGCCACCCTCATCGGGAATGACACAGATCTGACCAAGTACCAACTGGGTTATGACGCGGAGAATCAGAGGATTCCGACCCCTCGCTATGAAGCCCTCAACCTGATCCCGCCGGCTCGTCAGCACACCTTCGCCCCGGAGATTGACCCGGCCCCGTTAATTGATGAAGAAGCCCAATTCGAAGCTCTCAGCGGCATCAACTGGAAGTCATCAACCTTCGAGGTCTTGGGATCAGCTGGAGGAGGAGATAGGAATGAGCCGGGGACCTCAACTCAGCAAGCATCATAATTTGGTTGGCGGTTTATCAAACAATGTTCCACCTTTTAGACTTGAAGAGTTTTTGTAATAGAGTAGGTGCAAAAGTCTATCTCTGCCGTGCCATCGTGCACGTATTGAATGCCAAGGTCTTTTGAAGTTGTCTCCTTAATATTTCTCCGGGTCATAATCATCCTTTTGTTTTTCTCAACCTCAAAGCGGTACCTTTAAGTATTCTGCATAAAAAGGAAAATCACAAGTCTCAAGGCGGCTTACCGCCCGGAGAATCAGGTGTCTTGGATAGATAACCCGGAATATGAATCAAAAAGAGACTGGTCCTCAATTATCTGCTTGACATAGCCGTAATAACACTTAGCGGCCAGTAAGCATACTTCCGGTTTAAATAACCCGGGTAACAAGGTTGGTATCCTAATTCCGCCTTATCTGTCATAATGATACCCATGGCGTTCAACGAACACTATAAACCAAAGTTAAGCCGGTAAAGTGAGACCCGGCCGTACACACCTTGACATGATCAGAGTAAACTTGTGATAAAGCAGAGGAACTTTTAGGGGCTTCCGGTTCGAATACGACCAGAGACCCGGCCCAAAGGGGTTAAGCCAAGATTCGGATACGATCATATAGCCCCCAGTGGGTGTGGCGATGCCAATCAAGAGGGTACCGACAACTATGTTCTCTTTGGTTCGAATACGACCCATGTTTGAACAGGAAGCCCCCAAGTGATTTTTAAAATTGTTTAACGACGCTGATTCGAATACGATCCTCGTCGGTTCTCAGAGGGGTTAAACTATGATTCAAATATGACCAAAGATAACCTCCCAATGAGCTCGGCTCCTTGCCAATCAAATGGGTATCGACAGCTATGTTCTCTTTGGTTCGAATACGACCCATGTTTGAACAGGAAGCCCCCAAGTAACTTTACTGCTTACGGCTAGATTCGAATACAATCATAAGCCGGATCCTCCTTTAAGTCATCATGTAATTTTGTAAAAAAAACAACACGTGCATATTTGGAGGAGAAAAAAAGGACAGAGGTCCTGCTTTATTATTTATCATAATATATACATGGCTAAGACAAATATGTACACCACGAGAGCCGGTAGCTCAAGTGTAGTAAGGCCGAAGCTGAGCTATGTTCCACGGCCGACGGGTCTCTTCCTCAGACTTACGTGAATCTTTGTGCTCCCGAATGTCAATGAGGTAATATGACCCGTTGTGCAAGTTCTTGCTGACCACAAAGGGCCCTTCCCAAGGTGGGGATAACTTGTGTGCATCTGTTTGATCCTGGATGAGCCGGAGCACGAGATCGCCTTCCTGAAAGACCCGGGATTTGACCCGGCGGCTATGATAACGGCGCAGGTCTTGTTGGTAAATCGCTGAACGAGCTGCTGTCACATCACGCTGTTCATCCAACAAGTCAAGAGCCTCTTGGCACGCCTGTTCATTATCCGTCTCAACATAAGCCGCCACGCGAGGTGAGTCGTGACGGATGTCGCTGGGGAGGACTGCTTCTGCTCCATAGACCATGAAGAAAGGCGTGAAGCCTGTAGACCTGTTAGGAGTAGTATTGATGCTCCATAAGACGGAGGGCAACTCCTCCACCCAACAACCCGGCGTCCGTTGCAAAGGGACCAAAAGCCGGGGCTTGATGCCCTTCAGAATCTCCTGGTTAGCTCTCTCAGCTTGACCATTGGATTGGGGATGAGCCACTGAGGAAACATCAAGTCGGATATGCTCTCGTTGACAAAACTCTTCCATAGCGCCTTTGGATAGATTGGTGCCATTGTCAGTTATGATGCTGTGCGGAAAGCCGAAGCGGAAAATCACCTTTTTCATAAACTGAACTGCCGTGGCTGCATCGCACTTGCTAACGGGCTCCGCTTCTACCCACTTTGTGAACTTATTAACTGCCACCAAGAGGTGGGTCTTCTTATCCTTGGACCTTTTAAAAGGCCCAACCATATCAAGCCCCCAGACCGCAAAGGGCCAAGTAATTGGGATCATCCTCAGCTCCTGAGCCGGCACGTGAGCCCGTCGTGAGAACCTTTGGCAACCATCACATTTACTGACCAAGTCCTCTGCATCAGCATGAGCCGTCAACCAATAAAAACCATGACGGAAAGCCTTGGCCACAAGGGATTTTGAGTCGGCATGATGGCCACAATCCCCTTCATGGATCTCACGCAAGATCTCTTGACCTTCCTCAGGGGAGATACAACGCTGAAATGCCCCTGAAACACTGCGATGATGCAATTCGCCGTCGATAACGATCATTGACTTAGCCCGCCGGGTTATTTGCCTGGCCAAAGTTTCATCCTCAGGCAACCCTCCCCGGGTTATATAAGCTAGATATGGCATTGTCCAGTCTGGTATGACATGAAGAGCCGCCACTAGCCGTGCCTCCGGGTCAGGGACAGCCAAGTCTTCCTCTGTAGGCAACTTAACCGAAGGGTTATACAAGACGTCCAGGAAAGTGTTATGCGGCACCGGCTTTCGCTGAGAGCCTAGCCGGCTTAGGGCATCAGCCGCCTCGTTCTTCCTGCGATCAATGTGCTCCACTTGGTAGCCCTGAAAGTGCCCAGCAATGGCGTCGACCTCGCGGCGATAAGCCGCCATGAGAGGATCCTTAGAATCCCACGTGCCTGATACTTGTTGAGCCACCAAGTCTGAGTCACCAAAGCACCTTACCCGGCTCAAGCTCATCTCCTTAGCCATCCGAAGACCGTGGAGCAGGGCCTCGTACTCAGCCGCGTTGTTAGTGCAAGGAAACATCAACTGTAGCACATAATGGAACTTGTCACCTTTAGGGGACGCCAACACAACGCCAGCCCCCGAGCCCTCCAACTGCCTGGACCCATCAAAATGAATAGTCCAATACGTGTTATCCGGCTTTTGTTCGGGCACTTGTGACTCTGTCCAATCATTGATGAAATCCACCAAGGCCTGAGACTTAACAGCAGTGCGTGGCACATATTTGAGACTGTGGGGTCCAAGTTCTATAGCCCACTTAGCAATTCTCCCTGTGGCCTATCTGTTTTGAATGATATCACCAAGGGGGGCAGAACTGACCACAGTGATGGGATGGCCCTGAAAATAATGCTTAAGTTTCCGGCTCGCCATGAACACGCCATATACCAGCTTCTGCCAATGCGGGTACCGCTGCTTGGACTCAATGAGCACTTCACTGACATAATAAACCGGCCGCTGAACCGGATGCTCCTTACCCTCCTCCTTGCGTTCCACCACAATAGCCACACTGACGGCTCGTGCGTTTGCCGCCACATACAGTAGCAAGGGCTCCTTATCAACCGGAGCAGCAAAGACTGGGGGCTCTGCCAGCTGCTTCTTTAAATCCTCAAAGGCGGCATTAGCTGCATCATTCCAGACAAAGGTATCCGTTTTCTTCATTAACTGATATAGGGGCATGGCCTTCTCACCCAAACGGCTTATAAACCGGCTTAAAGCAGCGATGCGACCCGCCAAGCGCTGAACGTCATTTATACATGCCAACTTAGCCAGGGAGGTGATGGCCTTGATCTTCTCCGGGTTAGCCTCCATGCCTCTGTCAGAAACCAAGAAGCCCAAGAGTTTGCCTGCAGGAACACCAAAGACACACTTGGCCGGGTTAAGCATCATCTTATAAACCCGAAGATTATCAAAGGTTTCTCTTAAATCATCTATCAGGGTTTCCTCTTTGATGGATTTAACCACAATATCGTCCACATAAGCGTGAACATTGCGCCCAATCTGTTTATGAAGACAGTTCTGTAGACAACGCTGGTAAGTCGCCTGTGCACACTTGAGTCCAAAGGGCATAGACACATAACAGAAGGCTCCAAAGGGAGTGATAAACGCCGTCTTCTCCTGGTCCTTAACTGCCATCTTGATCTGATGATAACCAGAATAAGCATCCAAGAAACTTAAACGTGCACAACCTGCCGTAGCATCAATGATTTGATCAATACGGGGGAGGGCAAAAGGATCAGCCGGACACGCCTTGTTCAAGTCCGTGTAGTCCACACACATCCGCCAGGTGCCGTTCTTCTTGAGTACAAGCACCGGGTTAGCCAACCACTCTGGGTGAAAGACTTCAACGATAAACCCGGCTGCCAAGAGCCGGGCTACTTCTTCACCAATAGCTTTCCGCCTCTCTTCATTAAACCGCCGAAGGAACTGTCTGACCGGCTTAAATTTAGGATCAACGTTGAGAGTATGCTCAGCGAGTTCTCTAGGTACACCTGGCATGTCAGAGGGTTTCCATGCAAAGATGTCCCTATTCTCACGGATGAACTCGATGAGCACGCTTTCCTATTTTGGATCCAGATTGGCACTGATGCTAAACTGCTGAGATGAATCCCCTGGAACAAAATCAACAAGCTTAGTTTCATCAGCCGACTTAAATTTCATCGCCGGCTCATTTTCCGTAGTCGGCTTTTTCAGAGAGGTCATGTCTGTTGGGTCAACATTGTCCTTGTAAAACTTCAACTCCTCTGTAGCACAAACAGATTCTGCATAAGCCGCGTCGCCTTCCTCACATTCCAGAGCCACTTTCCGGCTGCCGTGAACCGTAATGGTCCCATTGTGACCCGGCATCTTGAGCTGTAGGTACACATAACACGGCCGTGCCATGAACTTGGCGTAAGCCGGCCGTCCAAATATAGCATGGTATGGACTTCTTATTTTGACCACTTCAAAGGTCAATTTCTCCACCCTGTAGTTATTCTCATCACCAAAAGCCACTTCCAATTCGATCTTGCCAACTGGATAAGCCGATTTACCAAGTACTACACCATGAAAGATAGTGTTGGACTGGCTGAGGTTCTTATCAACCAACCCCATACGACGAAAAGTCTCATAATAGAGGATGTTGATGCTGCTGCCTCCATCCATGAGCACCTTTGTGAACTTATATCCTCCCACTTGAGGAGCCACCACTAAGGCCAAGTGGCCCGGGTTATCCACCCGAGGAGGGTGATCCTCCCTACTCCACACTATGGGCTGCTCAGACCATCGTAAGTAGCGTGGGACCGCCGGCTCAACAGCGTTCACAGCCCTCTTGTGAAGCTTCTGATCTCGCTTGCACAGACTAGTGGTAAATACATGGTACTGTCCACCGCTTAGCTGCTTTGGATTGGTCTGATAACCCCCCTGCTGCTGTTGATGACCATGGCCAGCCTGTTGATTAAAGCCCCCTTGACCATTCTGAGGACCGGAATTTGAGCCGCCGCCCGGGCCATGAAAGCCGCCAGCACCTGAGCCGCCGCCCGGGCCATTGTAATTCTTAAAGGCCTTCATGATCGCGCAATCCTTCCACAGATGAGTCGCTGGCTTCTCTCTAGAGCCATGCCTTGGACAAGGTTCATTCAACAGCTGCTCCAGCGTTGGACCTGACCCGCCGCCTCGGGGAGGGGGCCTCCCCTTGCGTCGCTGGTTGTTACCTTGGGAGTTGGCATTGGCTACAAACTCTAGGCTGCCATCGGCCTTGCGCTTGCCTCCTCCTTGGTTCCCCGGGTTAAACTGAGGACCCTTGACATTGCCGTTCTTCTTTCCCTTCCCTGTCCTTTCATCATCTGAAGGGGGATCCTTGGTACCATCGGAATCGGCGTATTTGACAAGAGCCGCCATTAGTGTACCCATATCGGTGCAGTCGCGTTTAAGCCGCCCGAGTTTCATCTTTAGGGGCACAAAGCGACAGTTTTGTTCCAACATTAAGACTGCAGAGCCGGCATCCATCTTATCTGATGAATGTATGATCTCCTTGACCCGGCGAACCCAATGGGTCGTGGATTCACCCTCCTGCTGCTTACAGTTAGTCAAATCCACAATTGACATAGACTGCCTACAGGTATCTTTGAAGTTTTGGATGAACCGGGCTTTCAGCTCAGCCCAAGACCCAATGGAATTCGGTGGTAGCCCTTTCAACCATGTGCGGGCGGTTCCATCTAACATCATGGTGAAATACTTGGCCATGGCCGCCTCACTGACCTCCAGCAATTCCATAGCCATCTCATAACTCTCAATCCAGGCTGCAGGTTGTAAGTCAGCTATGTAGTTAGGCACTTTCCTAGGGCCTTTGAAGTCCTTAGGTAGACGTTCATTACGGATAGCTGGCACCAAACAAGGGACACCCCCGGTCCTGGTAGGGATACCCACAACCACGGAAGTCGTCGGATAAGCCGGGGGGGTCTGGTAAGCCGTCAATTGAGGCACTTGCTCCGCCTCTTGCCGCGCTTGGTCCGCTGCGTAAAAGGCTCCATTATGAGCCGGGCCATGGCCAGGGGGCGGGTCATGGCGTCGGACGTTACTTGAGCCGGTTGCTGAGACCATGTGCCGGCTGTAACTCGGGCTCTGGCCTGGACGAGGGGTCGAGTGGATCCTGTCCCGGCTGTAGGAGTACGCCTCTTGCTGCGCCAGTGCTGTCTGAAGGAGTTCCCTGACCCGGCGGGTCTCAATAGCCGTCGGAGAGTCGCCGTCAACGGGGAGAGCCGCCAGCCGTGCTGCCGCAGCGACCATGTTCTCCAGTGGGTTATTATAATGACCCGGGAGTATTGGCACATACTGAGGCGGGGCAGGGGGCACCTGGGAAGGCCCCCTCACTCGTGGCTGAATAAGGGGTCCAGACCCGGGTGCTATGACCCCTGGCGGGTTACTAGACCCTGCACCTGGCGTGTTGAAGAGGTTGTGTGGATCGTAAACCGGCGGGAGTCGGGACTGGGCCTTTTGATGCCTCCTTCTCATGACCTCATTGGCCGCGTTCTGATCCATCGTGAGTTGGAAGGACTGCGCCTGAATCAGCTGAGTCTGGGCATCGAGAGCCGCCCACTCCGCAGCCAGCCTGATTCCTTCCGCTGCAAGATCCTCTTTAGCTTTTATCAGATCTAATTTCAACTAAGCCACCTCCGCATCATGCTGGGCTTGATCCGCCGGGTCAACCGTGGCGGTTAACAGGGCCGTCATCTTGTCCGTGAGATCCATCAGCACCTGAGCCGGAGAGGGCACCGGGTTTCCCGATCCGGCAGTGGGGTTCTGAACAGGCTGCGCACCAGCCATAAAAACTCCAACCTGACTTGGCGGCTCAAAAAGGTCTGGAATACTGTCGCCATCGGAACAACCCATGAGCCTGCCATCTTGAAGTTGGTACAACGAGTTTGACTCATCGGTGGCCGACTCGCCGTCAGAGCCGGCGGCCGCCTCATCACCAGACCCAGATGGATCAGAGGGCCCTCCATGGATGCATCCCACAAAAGCGCGCCTTAAGGCAGGCCGGGCCTGGGCGGGTCATGCGCGCTGAGCCGTTTCGATGAGATCGGCGCAGAGATCCGGCTCAGGGCCTGGCTCACCAATCTTGCCAATGAAGACATGAATTCCGCCGAAGGGGACCCGGTACCCGTACTCAACTGAGCCGGCGTCGGGGCCCCAGTCTGCATCGTCGATGTAGAGCTTGCCGCGACGACTCTTGGTCATCCGGCCCACAGCGTATCCCTTGAGCCCTTCGAAGTTGCCCTTCAAGAACTCAAATCCACCATGCGCTGGCCCCACGGTGGGCGCCAACTGTCGTGGAATTGTCACGGCAGATGTCCTCGAGCTAGGACTTAGTCGTGGAGCCATTGCAACTAGGAAGCTTGAAGGGGTTAAGTGGGACAAAGAACACGAGGGTTTATACTGGTTCAGCCCCTTACGGTGAAGGTAAAAGCCTACGTCCAGTTGAGATGGTATTGATTAGGGTTACGATCACCAGGGAGCTAAACTTGCCATCCCGGCTCTCGATGAGATTGTTCTCGCCCCTAAACCGCTGCCGGGTCGTCCCTTTATATAGGGAGGCTGACGCCCAGCAGCCCTCAGAGTCCCGGCCGGCTCATAAGAGTGTCCGGCTCGGACTCTCAACTATACTTGTCTTACACTACAAGTTCTACCATAACAATGATTACAACTACGGGCTTTAAGCCATATCTGGGTCTCAGCCCATCTCTGGCCCATCGTCTTCAAACTTGGCTCCGGGCTTCTGGCAACGACCGTACGAGTAACCCGGCCCCTCCTGGCGGGTGACTCTAAGGTCTATATCCTCAACAGAACGCGATGAAATTTTACAGGGTTTTTATATACTCAATTCCGCATTATTCTACCAAAGCAATCGTCAAGACGACACTCAAGGAGGCGGTGACGGCGGATACAAGTTGTTGTCCAGAAAAACAGTACGATCGCACGAGGGCAATGTTGACGTTGAGCCCCCGGGCTCCATGGATGATTCCTCCATGATCTTGATAGAGACCGAAGTTGATGATGACAAGGACATATGTCCGATCTTGACGATCTGAAGAGGATCCTGGTCCTCGGCCCAGCCGAGGTGACCAATCGAGCTGGCGATGAAGACGCCGACGTCGGAGTTGATCTACAGACCAGCCTTTGATCCATTGCCGATCACACAGCGAAACTCTTAATGAAAGCACCATTGTCAGTGTCAAAACTGGCAGATCTCGAGTAGGGGTCCCAAACTGTGTGTCTTAGGATCGATGGTAACATGGACATGGGATTTTACCCAGGTTCGGGCTCTCTCAAAGAGATAATACCGTACATGTTGCTCGATTGATTTTAATGAGTATAGGGGTTACAAAAGTTGATCTACCTCGAGATCGTATGTTGTGGTCTAAACCTGAGGGTATGGTGAATGATCTCATGATCATCCATCGACTAGCCTAGCCTCGGCTTATATAACATGCCGGAGGCCTAGGATAACAAGAGTCCTAGTCGAATACGTAGGTGGAGAGGAATCCTTGTCTTGATCATCAAGTCTTGTGGAATATCCCTTGTATGCGGCATAACTGTCCGAACTGGCCCATGAGTGAACCGCCATGGGGTCCCCGGCCCAATCCAGCTAGTCGGGAGACGTGGTGAGTACCCCCTAGTCTAGGACACCGTCACCCGCTACGTGCGAATTTCGCTCCAAGAACAAAGAAGAAAAGAATGTGCCCATCAAACAACATCCAACTTGAAAACATTCAACAATCAAAAGAAACAGAAAAAAAGAGAAATATTTAAAAGGAAAATAGCAGTGGAACCTGTGTACCCTTGATGTTCCAGGAACTTCTGTACTACCGTATGTTTTTGTTGTAGTTTCGACCTGGTGCCTGAATATGCCCGAAGAATTGTGCAGGTATCTTGGATCTGCCTATCGATGTCGTCCATTGTTGCTTCTCACTTTTAGTTCAGTTCCAATGACCTCATTCCAAGACCCATGGCATATCATACCAGTACTCAGACGGAGAAATGCCCTTTGATTCTTGGGTGTATATACACCTGATATGGAAAAAATAAGAAAACGTCAAAAGAAGTGTAGAAGTTTTTTAGAATAAATTTGACTTTCTATTGCACTAGTATATAAATTTTCATGAATAAAAAACCAACTTTGATTTCAGGGCAAAAAAACAAATTTATTGCTATTATAGATCACTATTCACACTATTTTGACCATTTTTTTGTTTTTTTAAGAAGTCAATGGGGTTTTTCCATTTTGTGCAAAAAAAAATTATAAGTACAAGGGAAGGTCAATTTTTTTTTTTAAATCAGAACTTATTTTACTTTTAATTTAATTACAATTTTTTACTTTTTAAGCAGCACGGAACGTAGAGCTTGTCCTTTCTTTGTACTAAGATACTGCTAGTGGGATTCCTCTGCCGATATTGGATATACCGAACCGAATGTCGTTTCTGAACATCTTTTTTACCGCAACTCGTGTTTTTCCTTGAGCTATAAGATAGTCTCTCTGTAAACACAGGTTTCTAAAGTGTCCTATATTAGTTTACAGAGTGAGTATATGATAGCAGAAGAATTTCATGTTCTCTATCTCCTCTGGGGGCATTCTCTTTTGGACAAAGTAGGTTTATTTTTTTTAAATGGACAAAGTTGTTTCTACTACACTAGTCTTTTATTTAGTTGGTACTACTAGTCATTTTGAGGTTTTAGGTTCTTCTCATTTGCTTTGCTTCGGGCTTTGGCAGTATCAGGCGTCAATTTCCCTTTGGATCGCCGAGTCAAAACCATGCTGCCTTTGGCATGAACCTTGTGGTCACATCGCGCCGCATCAATGCCGGCTGTTGCGTGCTCTAGGCCAGTATTGATGCGGCGCATGCATCGGATGGAAGGGAGCTCCTATTGGCGCTCCAACACGACGCGTAGCAGGCCACCCCAGCAACATGCCCCTGTCAAATAGAAAAAGCAATTATGATCGTTGCACAGAAAGAAGTGGGATTCGAACTAGGGACGCCTATCTCAACAGCGTAGCACCACAAGAACTAGACCAAGCTCACTTGGCTGTTCTACTAGCAGGAAAAACATAACTATTTGACCGGTATAAATTATTCGAAAAATAGTTCACAAATTGAAAAAAAAATCATAAATTTCGAAAACATTTATAAATTTCGGAAAAAGTTCATTCATTTGAAGAAAAAGTTCATTCATTTGAAAAACAGTTCATTGATTTGAAAAAAAATCATCAAACTTTTAAAAAAGTTTACACTCTGGAAGATTCTATGATTTTGGTTACCTAATAATATAGTAGAACCACTATTGAGATAATAGTTAGACGATACACTTTAGAGATCTCTATCATTGTAGTTGATGATATTAAAATGCACACAACCATATATGTACGAACTATATAAGTTATGCAAGTGCCAATAGTTAATTCGAAGATAAGTTTTTCTACAAAACATAATTTAAATTTAGCCATAACAAAATTGCAGCAATATGTTACAAATGATAACAAATAACATTACAATTAATAATGAACAACATAGTTATGTGGTTCCAACACGAAAAATATATTATTATGTGGTTAACTATGTCAACTAAATAATATAAATTATACTCCTTAATATTGTAATAAAATGAAAATACATTTAAATAAGTACAAATGTTTGGTATAAAATTGTTTTGTATAGAAAATAATTTCTTATTTTAATTTTCTCCGGGTCTCAAATATGTTTGGACTGGGTAGGGGTCCTAACCTAGGCGTCTTGGAGCGATGGTAACATGGACACATGATTTACCCAAGTTCGAGCTCTCTCGAAGAGATAATATCCTATGTCATGTTTTTCATTGTATTGATATGGGGTATAGTACAGAATACAAGTATCTACCACGAGATTATTGTTTATGATTGTAATGATCTGTAATATGATCTATTAATTAGCCTGGTCTCGGTTTATATAATGTACCGGAGGCCTCGGATTTAGGGGTGTCCTAATCATGTACGCCAAGTCTTTTGAAAATTTTCTTGTATACGTCATGGGTTGTCCAAAGAAGCCCATTAGTGAACTGCCATGGAGAACCTCGGCCCCACCCACATAGTCGGAAGACGTCGTGGTGAGTACTCCGGACACCATCATGCAGCGAAGAGAAATAGATCATTATAGTGTGCATTCATATAGCAAAAACAAGTTGATCAGGCCAAAAAGTCCATATTAATAGGTAGGTCATATTGCAGAATCATCTAAGCATTGACGTTGGTGGCTGCCATGATAGCTTGCCATGCCTCCGGAGGCGGAGGTGGTGGCGGAGGGTTCGCTTGACTCCCTTCATTGTGATCCGGATTCTAACGCGTTGGCGGAGCCATCCTGAAGAGGGTGACATCCGTTAGCATCTTGATAGACAAATAGATAAGTAGAATCAACGGATAGAAATTGCAACATGTAGTCTTCACAATAAACATTCGAACGAGGATGAACGAATGCATTCCATAGTAAATCATCACACTTCCATAAATTGAGAAGCCACTTAGAAGAAGATATGGAATCAACATATGACTTTGAATCAACTCGAATATCACAATTCAAAACAAAACAAAGTATTGGCTTGCAGAATAAGCCGGAACAAACATATGATAGAGATTTCGTCCGAAGTTTTCATGGTGGGGCCCACACGGGCTCAATCGTACAGCACCATCATGTACAAGGCTGTGCACATGACATACGAAGCGTCCCCGAGTCGGCATAGCCAAGGACTCTTTAAGACACTACAAGACCACTGTAAAACCAACCGTGTACAGGCGGACCACTAGACGTCGAACCCCAATCTCATATCATGCGTCTGTCGGAAAGATATCCTAAGGCTACTTGAATTCCCACTTATAAACTCCCGAAACTTTCTGGTTATGCAATCTGGTGTTGGGGATACAGGGGACACAAAATATATCACCCAAACTAGCAATCCCTAGATCCAGCTGTATCCATCCGTCAACACATAACCAAGAAACCTTCGGAAATCGTTTACCTCAACCTTCGAAAAACATCCGTTATACAAGTTATGGCAATACTCCCAAACTCCCGCCCCAGTACTGGGTGGCGTCGAGGTGATCTCACCAACAACTGCATAAAAGAGATTTCGATGTCGGCGAAACTCAGGTATTCCAGAACTGCAACGATAAAATTGTGACGACAACACCTCGGAGCTCAACTCCCCGGGACACTGCCACAACCCCTAAATGCCAGGAGGCACCAAGAACAATGTTCTCGTCACAAAAACCATCGGAACGATTCCAAGATACCCGCGTGATCCTAAAAAAATTTTTAGTGAAATTTGAGGAGAGAAGAGTCAAAACTTCTACGTCAGGAGACCTCACCAGAGCGACGAAGGGACTGAGGAGTAAAAAGAATCCTACTCTCCGATATATATAATCCTAAGACTCAAAACATTTTTGTTCTAGAGTCAACAACACCAGCGATTCGATCAAGCAGGGGCTCCTAAGTCGGGGATGGCTCTGATTACCAACTTGTAGCGCCCACGATGCGGCTATATCTCCCACGTGTCGAGGCACGACTTAGAGGCATAACCGCATAGTGGTTTTGTCGCAAGAAGGGTCATCTTCACACAATCCCATGTAATGAACAAGAATGGGGTAAAGAGTTGGCTTACAATCGCCACTTCACACAATGCATAAATATAATTCATACATCAACCAAAATACACACATAGACCGACTACGGTCAAGATCCAAATGAAAATAAGATAACCCCAAATGCTAGATCCCCGATCGTCCCAACTGGGCTCCACTACTGATCATCAGGAAAAGACACATAGTAACGACCACGTTCCTCATCGAACTCCCACTTGAGATCGATCCCATCATCTGCACTGGCATCGTCGGCACCTGCAACTGTTTTGGTAGAATCTGTGAGTCACGAGGACTCAGCAATCTCACACCCGCGAGATCAAGACTATTCAAGCTTATAGGAAAGGATGGTGTAATGAGGTGGAGCTGCAGCGGCAATAAGCATATATGGTGGCTAACATACGCAAAAGAGAGCGAGAAGAGAAGCAACGGAACGGTCGTCATCTAGCAATGACCAAGAAGTGATCCTGAACTCCTACTTACGTCATACATAACTCAGACCGTGTTCACTTCCCGGACTCCGCCGAGAAGAGACCATCACGGCTACACACACGGTTGATGTTTTTTAAATTGGGTCAAGTGACAAGTTCTCTACAGCCGGACATTAACAAATTCCCATCTGCCTCATAACCGCGGGCACGGCTTTCGAAAGATAATACCCTGCAGGGGTGTCCCAACTTAGCCCATCATAAGCTCTCACGGTCAACGCAGGATAAACCTTCTCCCGGAAAGACCCGATCAGTCTCGGAATCCCGGTTTACAAGACATTCCGACAATGGTAAAACAAGACCAGCAAAGCCACCCGAATGTGCCGACAAATCCCGATAGGAGCTGCACATATCTCGTTCTCAGGGCACACCGGATGGGCAAGACGTTGGGTTGGCATAGACCCTAGTTGCCCATGGGGCGCCGGACATCGCCCAGTTTGGGCCAGCACTCGAAGGAGCACTGGTCCGGGGGTTTAAAATAAAGATGACCCTCGGGCTCGCGAAAACCCGGGGGAAAAGGCTTAGGTGGCAAATGGTAAAACCAAGGTTGGGCCTTGCTGGAGGAGTTTTATTCAAGGCGAACTGTCAAGGGGGTCCCATAAATCACCCGACCGCGTAAGGAACGCAAACTCAAGGAACATAATACCGGTATGACAGAAACTAGGGCGGCAAGAGTGGAACAAAATACCAGGCATAAGGCCGAGCCTTCCACCCTTTACCAAATATATATAGATGCATTAATTAAATAAGAGATATTGTGATATCCCAACATATCCATGTTCCAACATGGAACAAACTTCAACTTCACCTGCAACTAGCAACGCTGTAAGAAGGGCTGAGCAAAAGCGGTAACATAGCCAAACAACGGTTTGCTAGGAAAGGATGGTTAGAGGCTGACATGGCAATATGGGAGGCATGATATAGCAAGTGATAGGTAGCGTAGCATGGCAGTAGAACGAACAACTAGCAAAGCAAAGATAGAAGTGATTTCGATGGGTGGTCATCTTGCCTGCAAGGTTCTCAGAGTTGTCGAAAGCTTGATCCTCGTAAGCTTACTCAACAGGTTCCTCGTTCACGAACTCGTCTCCCGGCTCTACCCAAGACAAGAACACAAACAAACGGAACCACAATCAATCACGAGAAATGCACAAGCAACACAATGCAAAACATGTATGATATGCGAGATATGATATGCGATGCATATGCGTGCTCCGGAAGGAAAATGATGAACAAGGCAGTAACTTGGCAAACCAAGCATGCCACTAGAAAGATGAGATAATTTCGGTCGAAATCAATATAAAGATCACCGGAAACGGATGCACGGTTTGCAAATCGCAGGCAAAACAAGAATGACACGAATCTGCGATTAACAGCATGATAGCACTTAAAATGCAACAAGTAACAATGCTACAGCACTCCAACATAGCAACAAAGCATATGGCAGTAATCTACAGGAGATGCTTGACAAAAGATGAACACTGAGCTACGGCTAGATCACAACATAACAAGCTCAAACAAGCATGGCAAAAGAGCAAAAGATAACAGGTTCCCAGACTTGGTGAAATTACTGGACATGGCAGAAACAGCATCAGGTAGCAATGTTCAGAGCACGAAAATAACATGCTACAGGAACTTAACATGGCACAACAAGGCATGACAGTATTCTACTAAATGCATATGACAAAAGTCCCTTACTGACCATAAGCTAAAAAGGACCAGGAGATATGATGGCAAGCATGTAAACATAGCAAGTTTCGTTATCAGGTTTCAGACTTAGCAGAAAACAGAGCATGGCAGAAACAACAATATGAAGGCATGTTGGTGAGCTTGATGCACTCACCACAAAGCAATGCATGACAAAACTAGCATACCTACAGCAAGATGGCATGTTTATGAAGCTATCCATAGCAAGATAAAATACATAGCATGTATGGATCAACTACAATAAGCTTGGCAAAATTGCATATCATGTTAAGAATCTGCCAGAAATAATTTATAGCAAAGGTAGAGCAAGATTGAGTCATGCTATGCACTCCATAATTGCAAACAAGGGCAGGAATTGATCAATTACAACTATATCTACAAAACATCCTTACTGAACATCTCCAAAATATGCATGGATCTCTCTGTAGCATCAAGTTTACATGGCAACAAAATAACAGCAGACGAGGACTTAGAGAAATTACTAAGTCCCTGAAATCAGAAACATTACGGAGCCTAGTTTGCATGCTTGTGCTAGTCACCACAGAGATCACAAAAATACATGGCATACACCAATGGAAAGATGGCATGGCATACAACAAAACACATGTAGAGCTCATGCCCATAAGATGCACAGATTAAATGATACAAAAATGACAAATCTCCAAGTTCTGTTAAGAACCAGCAGATAGCAGCAACTAGCCCTCTTGCAACAGAGATGTGGGCATCACTATGGCCTCTAATGAACATCGTGCAATCTAACAAAATGTAGAGCATCACGAGACGAACAATTTGACATATTACACGCACGAAACGGAGCTATATGCAGAGAGTTATGCAATGATGAACAGGTGCATGTATTGTAAGAATTCAAAGACTTAGCAAAAATTCCGGGGGACACGGGGTCAACCTCACTGGTTGACTCGATCCAGATCAGGGAAGAGCTCGCCGGAGGCCCGAGGTCGCTGGCGCGAGGGAGGCTGAGGGGGACGGCGAGGAGGCGCCGGAGGGGCACGCCGACGCGGTGGAGGAGAGGGCGGAGTGGAGGCCGCGGGCGGAGGCGGGGTCCCGGAACGGCGGGGCCGGAGGCGGCGGCGGGTCGCCGGACGGGCGGCGCGGCGGAGGGAGCTGGCGGTCGGGCTCGGGGCAGACGCCTCGGGCGGCGGCGGCGCGCGACTGGGCTCGGGCGGGCCCTCCTCGGGCTCGTCGGGCCGGCGGCGGTGGGAGGCCGGAGGCGCTGACATGTCGGCTCCGGATTGGTCGGTGGGCGGTGGTGGACGCGTCCGGCTCCGCCCGGACGTGTCCGGCGGCGGAGAGGGAGCGGGTCTAGGGTTTGATCTGCGGGATTTTCGGAGGGGAGCACCTATTTATAGGTAGAGGGAGCTAGGAGAGTCCAAAAGAGGTGTGGTTTTCGCTCACACGATCGTGATCGAACGACCTAGAGCATGGAAGAGAGTTTGGTGGGTTTTGGGCTGTTTAGAGAGGGGTTTTGCTGCAACACACAGAAGGCATCTGCGGTTACTCGGTTAACCGTTGGAGTACCAAACGACCTCCAAATGGAACGAAACTTGACCGGTGTTCTACCGGTGGTATACCAAGGCCACTTGACAAACCTCGGTTCTTTTCGAGAATGTTTGACACCCGGTCACGAAAGAAAACAAGAGGGGTTCGCCGGAGGAGATGGGAGCGCCGGATTGCAAAACGGACAACGGGGAAAATGCTCGGATGCATGAGACGAACACGTATGCAAATGCAATGCACATGATGACATGATATGAAATGCATGACATGAACAAAATACAAAACGAAAGACAAAACCCGACCACGGAGGGAATATCATATCACATAGCCGAAAATGGCAAGAGTCGGAGTTACAAATATGGAAAGTTACATCCGGGGTGTTACAACACTCCACCACTACGAGAGGATCTCGTCCCGAGATCTAGGACTGAAAGAACTCCGGATATTCGGAACGGAGATGGTCCTCGCGTTCCCAGGTGGCTTCCCGGTCGGAATGGTGCGACCACTTCACTTTCAGGAATTTGATTGACTTGTTGCGAGTCTTGCGCTCAGTTTCTTCCAGAATAGCAACGGGGTGCTCATGATAAGACAAAACTTCTTGGAGGTCAATCTCTTCGAAGTTGATAGTGCGCTCAGGAGTCCTGAAGCACTTGCGGAGCTGTGACACGTGGAACACATCGTGCATGTTCGCGAAGTTGGAAGGAAGCTCAAGTTGGTAGGTGAGGTCGCCTCTTTTGCCAATGATCTTGAAAGGACCCACGTATCTAGGGGCAAGCTTCCCTTTGATACCGAAGCGACGAGTGCCTTTCATTGGAGAGACGCGGAGGTAGACATGGTCTCTGATCTCGAAAGCCACATCACGGTGCTTACTATCATAGTAACTCTTCTGGCGCGATTGCGCGGCTTTGAGATTATCACGGATGACTTTACACATTTCTTCAGCTTCAGTGATTAAGTCATTGCCAAGAAGTTGGCCTTAGAGTCACCCGCCCGGAGGGGCCGGGTTACTCGTAATGGTCATCGCCTGAAGCCCGGCGCCAAGCTTGAAGACGGTGGGCCAAAGATGGGCTTAAGACCCGGAGATGGCTTAGGGCCCGTAGTTACAACCGCTATTATGGTAGAACTTGTAGTGTATGGCAAGAATAGTTGAGAGTCCGAGCCGGACACTATTATGAGCCGGCCGGGACTCTGAGAGCCGCTGGGTGTCAACCTCTCTGTATAAAGGGACGACCCGGCGGCGGTTTAAGGGGGAGGAAGATCTCATCAAGAGCCGGGCGTAGCAGTTAAGCTCCCTGGTCATCGAAACCCTAATCAATACCACCTCAACTGGACGTAGGCTTTTACCTTCACCGTAAGGGGCCGAACCAGTATAACCCTCGTGTTCCTTGTCCCGTTTAACCCCTTCAAGCTTCCTAGCTGCGATGGCTCCACGACTAAGTCCTAGCTCGAGGACATCTGCCGTGACAATTCCACGACAGTTGGCGCCCACCGTGCGGCCAGCGCACGGTGGATTTGAGTTCTTGAAGGGCAGCTTCGAAGGGCTCAAGGGATACGCTGTGGGCCGGATGACCAAGAGTCGTCGCGGCAAGCTCTACATCGACGATGCAAACTGGGGCCCCGACGCCGGCTCAATTGAGTACGGGTACCGGGTCCCCTTCGGCGGAATTCATGTCTTTATTGGCAAGATTGGTGAGCCGGGCCTTGAGCCGGATCTCTGCGCCGATCCCATCGAGACGGCTCAGCGTGCACGACCTGCCCGGGCTCTACCTGCCTTGAGGCATGCTTTTGTGGGATGTGTTCATGGAGGACTCTCTGAAGGGTCAGAATCTGGTGATGAGACGGCCGCCGGCTCTGACGGCGAGTCGTCCACAGATGAGTCAAACTCGTTGTATCAACTTCAAGATGGCAGGCTCAGGGGTTGTTCCGATGGTGACAGTATTCCGGATCCTTTTGAGCCACCGAGCCGGGTTGGGATCTTCATGGCCGGCACGCAACCTGTTCAAAACCCTGCCGCTGGGTCGGCAAACCCGGTGCCCTCGCTGGCTCAGGTGCTGATGGATCTCACGGACAAGATGACGGCCCTGTTGACCGCCACGGTTGACCCGGCGGATCAAGCTCATTATGACGCGGAGGTGGCGCAGTTAAAATTGGATCTAGTGAAAGCCAAGGAGGATCTGGCGGCGGAGGGGATCAGGATGGCTGCGGAGAGGGCGACTCTCGACGCCCAAACTCAGTTGATTCAGGCGCAGTCCTTCCGGCTCACGATGGATCAGAACGCGTCCAATGAGGTCATGAGAAGGAGGCATCAAAAGGCCCAATCTCGACTCCCTCCGGTCTACGATCCTCGAAACCTCTTCAACACGCCAGGTGCAGGGTCTAGTAACCCGCCGGGAATCATAGTGCCCGGGTCTGGGACCCCCGTTCAGCCACAAGTGATGGGGCCTCCCCGGGTGAACCCTGCCCCGCCTCAGTATGTGCCAATACCACCGGGTCATTATGCTAACCCGCTGGAGAACATGGTCGCCGCAGCAGCACGGCTGGCGGCTCTCCCAATTGACGGCGACTCTCCAACGGCTATTGAAACCCGCCAGGTCAGAGAAGTCCTTCAGACAGTGCTGGCGCAGCAAGAGGCGTACTCTTACAGCCGGGACAGGATCCACTCAACCCCTCGTCCAGCCGGAGCCCGAGTTATAGCAGACACATGGTCTCAGCGACCGGCTCAAGTAATGTCCGACGCCATGACCCGCCCCCTGGCCATGGCCCGGCTCATAAAGGAGCCTTTCACGCAACAGACCAAAATAGAGCGCGGCAGGAGGCGGAGCAGGTGCCTCAGTTGACGGCTTATCCGACGACTTCCGTCGATGTGGGTATCCCTACGAGGACTGGAGGTGTCCCTTGTTTAGTGACGGCTCTCCGCAATGAGCGTCTACCCAAGGATTTCAAAGGGCCTAGGAAGGTGCCTAATTACACGGCTGACTTACAGCCCGGAGCCTGGATCGAGAGTTACGAGATGGTCATGGAATTGCTGGAGGTCAGTGAAGCGGCGATGGCCAAGTACTTCACCATGATGCTAGATGGGACCGCCCGCACTTGGTTGAAAGGGCTACCACCGAATTCCATCGGGTCTTGGGCTGAGTTGGAAGCCCGGTTCATCCAAAACTTCAAGGATACCTGTAGGCAGTCTATGTCAATTGTGGATTTGACTAACTGTAAACAGCAGGAGGGTGAGTCTACGACACATTGGGTTCGCCGGGTCAAGGAGATAATACATTCATCTGATAAGATGGATGCCGGCTCTGCAGTCTTAATGTTGGAACAGAATTGTCGTTTCCTGCCCTTGAAGATGAAACTCGGACGGCTTAAGCGCGACTGCAATGATATGGGTACGTTGATGGCGGCTCTCGTCAAGTACGCCGACTCTGGTAGTACCAAGGACCCCGCTTCAGATGATGAAAGGACAGGGAAGGGAAAGAAGAACGGCAATGGCAAGGGTCCTCAGCATAACCCGGGGAACCAAGGAGGTGGCAAGCGTAAGGCCGACGGCAGCCTAGAGTTCGTGGCCAACGCCAGCTCACAGGGGAATAACCAGCGACGCAAGGGGAGGCCACCTCCCCGAGCCGGCGGGTCAGGCCCGACGCTGGAGCAGCTGTTGAATGAGCCTTGTCCAAGGCATGGCTCTAGGGAGAAGCCAGCTACTCATCTATGGAAGGATTGTGCAATCATGAAAGCCTTTAAGAATTCCAATGCTTTTAATGGCAACCATGGCCCGGGCGGCGGCTCAGGCGCTGGCGGTTTTCATGGCCCGGGCGGCGGCTCAAGTTCTAATCCACAGAACGGTCAAGGGGGCTTTAATCAGCAGTCTGGCCAGGGTCATCAACAGCAGCAGGGGGGTTATCAGACCAATCCAAAGCAGCTTAACGGTGGACAGTATCATGTATTTACCACCAGTCTGTGTAAGCGAGATCAGAAGCTTCATAAGAGGGCTGTGAATGCTGTTGAGCCGACGGTTCCACGCTATTTAAGATGGTCTGAGCAGCCTATTGTGTGGAGTAGGGAGGATCACCCTCCCCGGGTTGATAACCCGGGTCATTTGGCCCTGGTGGTGGCTCCTCAGGTGGGAGGATATAAGTTCACTAAGGTGCTCATGGATGGAGGCAGCAGCATCAACATCCTCTATTATGAGACCTTCCGTCGTATGGGGTTGATTGATAAGAACCTCAGCCAGTCCAATACTATTTTCCATGGTGTGGTGCCTGGTAAGTCGGCTTATCCAGTTGGTAAGATCGAGTTGGAAGTGGCCTTTGGAGACGAGTACAACTACAGGGTGGAAAAATTAACCTTTGAGGTGGTCAAGATAAGAAGTCCGTATCATGCCATATTTGGGCGGCCGGCTTACGCCAAGTTCATGGCACGGCCGTGTTACGTGTACTTGCAGCTCAAGATGCCGGGTCACAATGGGACCATTACGGTTCATGGCAGCCGGAAGGTGGCCTTGGAGTGTGAGGAAGGTGATGCGGCTTATGCAGAATTTGTCTGTGCAACAGAGGAGTTGAAGTTTTACAAGGATAATGTTGACCCAACAGATATGACCTCTCTGAAAAAGCCAACTACGGAGCAGGAGCCGGCAATGAAATTTAAGTCGGCTGATGAGACTAAAATTGTTGATTTCGTTCCAGGTGATTCATCTCAGCAGTTTAGTATCAGTGCCAATCTGGATCCAAAGTAGGAAAGCGCGCTCATCGAGTTCATCCGTGAGAATAGAGACATCTTTGCATGGAAGCCTTCTGACATGCCAGGTGTACCTAGAGAACTCGCTGAGCACACTCTCAATGTTGATCCGAAATTTAAGCCGGTCAGGCAATTCCTTCGGCGGTTTAATGAAGAGAGGCGGAAAGCCATTGGTGAAGAGGTGGCCCGGCTCTTGGCGGCTGGGTTTATTGTTGAAGTCTTTCACCCAGAGTGGTTAGCTAACCCGGTGCTCGTGCTCAAGAAGAACGGCACCTGGCGGATGTGTGTGGATTACACGGACTTAAACAAGGCATGTCCGGCTGATCCCTTTGCTCTTCCCCGTATTGATCAAATCATTGATGCTACGGCGGGTTGCGAGCGCTTAAGTTTCTTGGATGCTTATTCTGGATACCATCAGATTAAAATGGCAGTTAAGGACCAGGAGAAGACGGCGTTCATCACTCCCTTTGGAGCCTTCTGCTATGTGTCTATGCCCTTTGGACTCAAGAGTGCACAGGCGACTTATCAGCGTTGCGTGCAGAACTGTCTTCATAACCAGATTAGGCGCAATGTTCATGCCTATGTGGATGATATTGTGGTTAAGTCCAGGGAGAAGGAAACCTTGATAGATGATCTGAGGGAAACCTTTGATAATCTCCGGGTCTACAAGATGATGCTTAACCCGGCCAAGTGTGTTTTTGGTGTTCCTGCAGGCAAGCTCTTGGGTTTCTTGGTTTCTAACAAAGGCAATGAAGCTAACCCGGAGAAGATCAAGGCAATCACCTCTCTGGCTAAGCCGGCGTGTATAAACGACGTCCAACGCCTGGCGGGTCGTATCGCTGCTTTAAGCCGGTTTATAAGCCGTTTGGGTGAGAAGGCCATGCCATTATACCAGTTGCTGAAGAAAACTGATGACTTTGTCTAGAATGATGCTGCTAATACTGCTTTTGAGGATTTGAAGAGACAGCTGGCGGAGCCCCCAGTCCTTGCTGCTCCGATTGACAAGGAGCCTTTATTACTGTATGTAGCTGCTAACACACGGGCCGTCAGTGTGGCTGTGGTAGTGGAGCGCAAGGAAGAGGGTAAGGAGCATCCGGTTCAGCGGCCGGTTTACTACGTCAGTGAAGTGCTCATCGAGTCCAAACAGCGGTATCCACATTGGCAGAAGCTTGTCTATGGGGTGTTCATGGCAAGCCGGAAGCTTAAGCATTATTTCCAGGGTCACCCTATCACTGTGGTCAGTTCTGCCCCCCTTGGAGATATCATTCAAAACAGAGAGGCCACAGGGAGAGTGGCTAAGTGGGCTATAGAGCTTGGACCTCATGGTCTGAAATACGTACCACGCACTGCTGTTAAATCTCAAGCCTTGGTGGATTTCATCAACGATTGGACCGAGCTACAAGTGCCCGAAGAAAAGTCGGATAACACATATTGGACTATTCACTTCGACGGGTCCAGGCAATTGGGGGGCTCGGGGGCTGGAGTTGTATTGGCTTCCCCTAAAGGTGACAAGTTCCATTATGTGCTACGGTTGATGTTTCCTTGTGCTAACAATGCGGCTGAGTACGAGGCCTTGCTCCATGGTCTTCGGATGGCTAAGGAGATGAGCTTGAGCCGGGTAAGGTGCTTCGGTGACTCAGACTTAGTGGCTCAACAAGTGTCAGGCAAGTGGGATTCCAAGGACCCTCTCATGGCGGCTTATCGCCGTGAAGTTGATGCTATTGCTGGACACTTTCAGGGTTACCAAGTAGAGCTCGATCGCAGGAAGAACGAGGCGGCTGATGCTTTAAGCCGGCTGGGCTCTCAGCGAAAACCGGTGCCGCCTAATACTTTCCTGGACGTCTTGCATAACCCTTCTGTTAAGTTGCCTACAGAGGAAGACTTGGCTGTCCCTGACCCGGAGGCACAATTGGTGGCGGCTCTCCACGTCATCCCGGACTGGACAGTGCCCTATCTGGCTTACATGACCCGGGGAGATTTACCTGAGGATGAAACTTTGGCCAGACAAATAACCCGGCGGTCTAAGTCAATGGTTGTTATCAATGGTGAGCTGCATCGCCGCAGCGTTACGGGGACGTTCCAGCGTTGTGTCTCCCCTGAGGAAGGTCAAGAAATCTTGTGTGAGATTCACGAAGGGGATTGTGGCCATCATGCCGGCTCAAAATCCCTTGTTGCAAAGGCTTTTCGTCATGGTTTTTATTGGCTGATGGCTCATGCTGATGCGGAGGACTTGGTCAGTAAATGTGACGGTTGCCAGAGGTTCTCACGACGGGCTCATGTGCCGGCTCAAGAGCTGCGGATGATACCGATCACTTGGCCATTTGCGGTCTGGGGGCTCGATATGGTTGGGCCTTTTAAAAGGTCCAAGGACAAGAAGACCCACCTCTTGGTGGCAGTTGACAAATTCACAAAGTGGGTTGAAGCAGAGCCAGTTAGCAAGTGTGATGCAGCCACGGCGGTTCAGTTCATGAAAAGGGTGATCTTTCGCTTTGGCTTTCCACACAGCATTATAACTGACAATGGTACCAATCTGTCCAAAGGCGCCATGGAGGAGTTTTGTCAACGAGAGCATACTCGACTTGATGTTTCATCAGTGGCTCACCCTCAATCCAATGGTCAAGCTGAGAGAGCTAATCAGGAGATTCTGAAAGGCATCAAGCCCCGGCTTTTGGTCCCTTTGCAACGGACGCCGGGTTGTTGGGTGGAGGAGTTACCCTCCGTGTTATGGAGCATCAATACTACTCCTAACAGGTCTACGGGTTACACGCCTTTCTTCATGGTTTATGGAGCGGAAGCAGTCCTCCCCAGTGACATCCTTCATGACTCGCCTCGAGTGGCAGCTTATGTTGAGGCGGATAATGAACAGGCGCGCCAAGATGCTCTTGACTTGTTGGATGAACAGCGTGATGTGGCAGCAGCTCGCTCAGCGATTTACCAACAAGACCTGCGCCGTTATCACAGTCGCCGGGTTAAGTCCCGGGTCTTCCAGGAAGGTGATCTGGTGCTCCGGCTCATCCAAGATCAAACAGATACTCACAAGTTATCCCCGCCTTGGGAAGGGCCCTTTGTGGTCAGCAAGAACTTGCACAATGGGTCATACTACCTTATTGACATTCGCGAGCATAAAGATTCACGTAAGTCGGAGGAAGAGACCCGTCGGCCGTGGAACATAGCTCAGCTTCGGCCTTATTACACTTGAGCCACCGGCTCTCATGATGTACATATTTCTATAAGCTATGTATATATTATGATAAGCAATAAAGCAGGACCTCTGTCCTTTTTTCTCCTCCAAAGGTAAAGGTGTTGTTTCCATTACAAGATCACATGGTAACTTGGAGGTGGATCCGGCTTATGATCGTATTCGAATCTAGCCATACGCAATATAATCACTTGGGGGCTTCCTGTTCAAACATAGGTCGTATTCGAACCAAAGAGAACATAGCTGTCGATACCCATTTGATTGGCAAGGTACCGAGCTCATTGGGGAGTTTTCTTTGATCATATTTGAATCATAGCTCAACCCCCTTTGGGAACCGACGTGGATCGTATTCGAATTAGCGTCGTTAAACAACTCTTAAGGTCATTTGGGGGCTTCTTGTTCAAACATGGGTCGTATTCGAACCAAAGAGAACATAGCTGTCGGTACCCTCTTGGTCGGCATCGCCAAACCCACTGGGGGCTATATGATCGCGCTCGAATCTTAGCTTAACCCCTTTGGGACGGGTCTCTGGTCGTATTCGAACCGGAAGCCCCTAAGTTTTGATTTTCTGATTTACAACAAGTTCTTCTAGTTGTATCAACAGTGTACACGGCAGTTCTTGTTCCACCGGCTTAAGTTTGACTCACAGTGCTAGTCGTGCACAATCAGCATTGTTATCCGGAGTTGAGGTACCAACCTTATTATCCGGGTTATATAATCCGGAAGTGTACTTGAAGGCCGGTAAGTATGTTATTACTGTTATATCAAGGACATAATTGAGGACCAGTCTTTCGTGGCTTAGATTTATATTCCGGGTTATATGTATGAGACTATGATTCTCAGGGCGGTAAGCCGCCTAGAGAATTGTGATTTGTTTTTCTATGCAGGATAGTTAAAGACAACTATTTGAGCTTAAGGAAAATGAATGATCAATTATGACCCGGAGGAATATAAGGAAGCAACTTCAATGGAATTAAGCATTCAGCACGTGCACGATGGCACGACAAAGTTAGAATGTTGTTCCTATTCTATTACAAGACTCCCCGAGTCCAAAAGGGTGAAGCATTGTTTAACAAGCCGCCTAAAGAGTCAAGATGCTTGCCGGGTCGAAGCTTCCGGCTCATCCCTCTCCGCTCCTCCAGCTGTTCCCAAGACCTGGAAGGTTGACGATTTCCAGTCAATGCCGCTCAAAGCTTCAAACTGGGCTTCCTCGTCAATTAACCCGGCCGGGTCAATTTCCGGGGCGAAGGTGTGCTTACGAGTCGGCGGGACCAAGCTGATGGCTTCATAACGCGGCGTGGGGATCCTCTGATTCTCTGCGTCGTAGCCCGGCTGGTACTTGGTCAGATCGGTGTCATAACCAATCAGGGTGGCCACTGGGCGCACGATCTTTACACAGGCAGCAAAGTCCTTTTGGTCGAAGGGGGTGCCGTCTTCCTTCAAGCTGGGGTAACCAAGTGCAATGTCCGCCGGGTCTAGCTCTGGAAGGAAAGCCTTGGCCCGGCTCAGAGCAGCTATGGATCCGGCTCTTGCAGAGGCCCGTCGCAGCTCTTGGACACGCTGAGGAAGAATGGCCAGCCGGCGAAGTACTTCCGCCAGGTGAGTCGGAACCTCATTGGATAGGGCCACCACAGCCAAAGCGCGCTGTGACCCGGTGTAGAGTTGCTCCACCAGGGTGTACACGGCCTTCAGCTTGGTCAGCACGTTCTGATTGAGGTTGGCGCTTCTAGGACATGTTTAACAAAGTAAGATAAGCCGTTCTCAATGATGGGAGTTATGAGACATAAAGACTGTAAACTTGTTCAAAGCCTGCAGAAAGACTTACCGAAGATTGCGGCGACCATTTGTGATACATGGCGTTTTAAGCCGGAGAGTTTAGCGGTTCTCTCCGTCAGAGCCTTCTCCGCCTGTTCGGCCCGGCTCACCAGAGCAGCCTTCTCTTCGGCCCAAGTCTTCCTTTCAGCTTCAAACGTCTTCTTCAGCTTCTCTTGAGCGGCAATGCTGGATTCAAATTTGGCGTTGGCCGTCCGGGTCTCAGTTTCCTGAGTCGTCAGGCGGTTCTTCAACTCTGAGATATCAGCCTCAAATTTCTTGCAAACAGCCTGCACAATTTCCGGGTTATAGTATGAACAGTTATTATGCAACTTTAAAGTCCCAAGCACTTTCCAAGCAAAGACACTTGGCACTTGGGGGCTAATGCATGTCGAAAGTTTTCTATCTACAAAATTACCGGTTCATGAGAGTAAGCCGGAAGATAAGTCTACAACATATTCTATCATAAGTAGTAGACTTGGGGGCTAGAATATGGTAAATATAACTATGCAGTAAGCAATAGAGTGGTACCTCAGACTTCTGCTGTATCTGATTCACCATGTCGATCTCCAAATCCTGGCTGTTGTGCACCTGACTGACATAGCCGGAGACGATCTCTCCGATGCTCAAGTTAGCATAGTTGGTGAGGTCCAGCTTGGCCCGGCGGCGCTCTAGCAACTCTTCCTTGGCGGAGCACTTGGCCAGCGCAGTGGGTCTCCCCGGCTCAACAAACTCCGTCCGGGTGATTACCACGTCCGGGTCATCGGCCGGCTGAGCCGGGCTGGAGGTCTCCGGATTAGCAGAAGTCTCTGTGATTGGCTCGTCGGTTGGAGCGGTGGCTTCAGGAACAGAGGCAACTGGCGGCTCTTGAGCTGAAACCTCCGGCTCAGTCACGACCGGCTCTTCGACCGGCTTATTCTTCTTTGCTCTTTTACTGAGCTTGGCTTGAGCGCTGAAAGGACAAAAAGTTAGTACAAAGGTATGAGTAAAGATAAGCACAACAAGAGATGATCATCATTACCCGGGTACGGTCTTGAAAGCCGGCAGGCTCGATTGCATAGAGTCGCCAGAGGAGGGTGAAGTTTCCTGATAATTCGAGTCAGAAGAATTGAGCGGTTGACGTATAACACCCGCCAAAGGATGAAAAGGATATAAGTTGGAGATAACCTCGGTCCGGCGTTTCCTTGATACCTCAGGTAAGCCGGAGGAGAGGTCAGCATCCTTGTTGGTCCGGGTGTGCCGCCGGCTCTCATGAATCTGTTGCTTCAAAAGAAATTGAGGATCTTGATAAGCTAAAGGATGTGAAAATCTTACTTTCCGGGTTACTCTTCGGGCTTTCAGCCTTGGCAAGGGCTCCGAGTCGGGGGAAAGTGTCATTACCTCTTCAATCACCGGGTTACTTGCTCCGGTGTCATCCTGCTGATGAACAGTATTGATAAGGTGGACAGAAATAAACAAGAAATGCAACAAGAGCTTACAGGTTCAGGGGTTACCTCTGACTCGGAGTTGTCACTTAGTTGAAGCAGCTCTGAGGCAGTAGGCCTGCTTCCCTTCTTGCGGGGAGCGGCTCTCTTGGCGGCTTTCTTAGCCTTCCTGGCCTTCTTGGCCGCCTCATGGTCATACCTGACCTTCCAGAATTTATCATCAGCCTGAAAAATACAATGAAGATTTCTTAAGGTTCAGATGAAAGCTATCTAAAGGAGAGAAAATAAGATATTCAGATCAGCGGCTTACCGCTGGGGCCGGGTTGGTCTTGCAGAAGGGGCTTAAGCCGGTCCTCCCGCAGTCTGCCAAGCTCTCATTCAAGAGGGCCTTGGTCATGTCTTCAAGAACGTCTTCAGGAAGATCGTTGCGGCTGTGTCGCAGGGGGTCATCTTTCCGGCCCGTGTAATCACACATTAAGCCGGGGCGGCGGCTTAAGGGGATCACCCGCCAGGAGATCCAGACCCGGACCAGATCAATGTCGTTGAGGCCGTTGCCCAGGAGAGCCTTGATCTTGTTGATGGTGGGGATCAGAGGTTGACGCTCCGCCTGAGATAGTTTGTCGGGCAGAGGGTGGTTTCGTTCCAGACGCACGGCACGAAAGCCGGGCAGTGGGCTCTCGTCAGCCGGAGACGTGTCCTGGCAGTAAAACCACGTCTGGTTCCAGTCTTTTGGATGGCTGGGCGGCTCGGCGTAAGGAAAGAGGCAGTCTCTCCGGCGTTGAATGGAGATTCCACCAAGTTCCAGGCTCGGTCCGTTGGCGCACTCATTCTAGCGGTTCAAATAGAATAGATCTCTAAAGAGCAGAAGGTTGGGCTCTTCTCCAAGGTAGATTTCGCAGAATACTTGGAAGTTGCATATATTTGACACGGAATTGGGTCCTATGTCTTGTGGCCGCAGATCAAAGAAATTCAGCACATCTCTAAAGAACTTTGAGTCGGGCGGTGCGAAGCCCCGGCTCATGTGATCCGCAAATATTACCACTTCACCATCCTTTGGTTGCGGTCTCTCCTCTGACAGGTCAGGGGCACAGTAAGACATGACATCCTTTTTGGGCAGGTAGCCCGTCTTCACAAAGTCCGCTAAGGTTTCGTCAGTGACGTTGGACCTCAGCCAGTTGCACGTGATGGGTGCTTTGGAAGCTTTGGGAGGCATGGTGAAAGTCGGAAGCCTACGATAACAGGAAATGTCCGGTTCAATTATAAGCCGGAGGAAATTTACAGTTCAATGTTCAAAGTGGCGGTTTATGAAGGGGCCTAATCACATATGGTTAAGTACATCGGGTTATCTAAGCCGCTGGAAGTATCGAGAGTAATTCAAATTGTCTACAGCTTTATCATAAATGAGCCGGAGGATTTTACGGCGCGTGGTTTCTTTTGAGCTGGAAAATTTTACGGCGCGCGGCTTCTTTAAGCCGGAAATGTAAGCCGCCATGACTTAGCAGATGCAGTTTTTTACTAAGTGTGGTAAAAACAGGTTTCACACATCGCAGTAATTAATTTGGATCAAAACGGTCGACTAAAGAGGAAAGTTTCTAGACCTAAAACAGACGCAGAAGAAGTTCACGGGTTCGAACGGAGCCTCTATGCAGTAAAAAGGGATCTATGTACATTGGGAATGGAAGTGAAACAGCTACCGCAGCAGTTTTGTATAGTCTAAAGATCAAGAAAAAGGTGGTAATAATAAAAACTACCAAGGGCTCGCGATGAACGGCGACGAACACGGGAAGAACAGCAAGAACCCTAATGCGGATCTATTCTACGGAGTAAGAGGGACTTACGGGTGCTGGAGAGTTGCGGAGATCGCCGCCGTTTATCTGGTCACGTCAGGTTGATGCAGCGGCCGGAGTTGGTGAAGATGGAGGTGGCGAAGTGACTGGAGGCTCATTGGGCCGGGCTATTTATAAGGTGAGGCTCATAAGTGGGCGCGAGAAACGAGGAGGCCACGGCGTGGTTATCTCGCCATATAAACGCCTCGATTTTTGGGACGGCAGGTAAAGATAAGATCCGTTGCGGATATGGTGGAGTAAAAAATGGACTTAATGGAAGATGACGTCACGGCGGGTTACCCGGAATCCAGAAGATGACGTCACGACGTGTTATAGCTTTCACATAATTGTAAGCCGGAGATTTTCTGTCGAAAGGATTGAAGATTGACATGAGCCGGCTCAAATCAATCTGGGGCCTAATGTTGAGGATATAAACCTTAGAGTCACCCGCCCGGAGGGGCGGGGTTACTCGTAATGGTCATCGCCTGAAGCCCGGCGCCAAGCTTGAAGACGGTGGGCCAAAGATGAGCTTAAGACCCGGAGATGGCTTAGGGCCCGTAGTTACAACCGCTATTATGGTAGAACTTGTAGTGTAAGGCAAGAATAGTTGAGAGTCCGAGCCGGACACTATTATGAGCCGGCTGGGACTCTGAGAGCCGCTGGGTGTCAACCTCTCTGTATAAAGGGACGACCCGGCGGCGGTTTAAGGGGGAGGAAGATCTCATCGAGAGCCGGGCGTAGCAGTTAAGCTCCCTGGTCATCGAAACCCTAATTAATACCACCTCAACTGGACGTAGGCTTTTACCTTCACCGTAAGGGGCCGAACCAGTATAACCCTCGTGTTCCTTGTCCCGTTTAACCCCTTCAAGCTTCCTAGCTGCGATGGCTCCACGACTAAGTCCTAGCTCGAGGACATCTGCCGTGACAATTCCACGACAGTAGGCGAGGTCGCCTCTTTTGCCAATGATCTTGAAAGGACCCACGTATCTAGGGGCAAGCTTCCCTTTGATACCGAAGCGACGAGTGCCTTTCATTGGAGAGACGCGGAGGTAGACATGGTCTCCGATCTCGAAAGCCACATCACGGTGATTACTATCATAGTAACTCTTCTGGCGCGATTGCGCGGCTTTGAGATTATCACGGATGACTTTACACATTTATTCAGCTTCAGTGATTAAGTCATTGCCAAGAAGTTGGCGTTCACCAGTCTCTGGCCAATTGAGAGGAGTACGGCACTTTCTGCCATAGAGAATCTCGAATGGGGCCTTGCCCGAACTCGCTTGGAAGCTGTTGTTGTAGGAGAATTCGGCATGTGGAAGACAATCTTCCCATTTCATGCCAACGGAAATGACACAAGCCCTGAGCATATCTTCAAGAATTTGATTGACTCGCTCGACTTGGCCACTAGTTTGAGGATGGAAAGCTGTGCTGAAGCGGATATTTGTGCCCATGGCCTTCTGGAAGGAGTCCCAGAACTTAGAGGTGAAGATGCTTCCACGATCTGAAGAAATCAATTGTGGAATGCCGTGCAAAGAGACAATTCTGGAGGTGTATAGCTCTGCCAACTGAGCTGCTGTGATAGATTCTTTGATTGGAAGGAAATGAGCCACTTTAGAAAGCTTGTCGATGACAACGAAGATAGCATCATTTCCACGCTTGGACTTTGGAAATCCAGTCACGAAGTCCATTTTGATATGATCAAACTTCCACTCTGGGATAGCAAGAGGTTGAAGGAGACCAGCTGGTCGTTGGTGTTCTGCTTTCACTCTTCGACAGACATCACACTCATTCACGAATTGAGCAATTTCTCGCTTCATTCGAGTCCACCAATACGACTGCTTGAGGTCATGGTACATCTTCGTACTTCCAGGATGAATGGAAAGGAGAGAATTGTGCGCCTCGTTCATAATGACTTTCCTTAGATCACCTTTAGGAACCACAATCCGGTCCTCAAAGAATAAAGTGTCTCTGTCATCAATGCGATAGCACTTGTATTTGGAAAGACCCTTGTCGATACCACGTTTCAGCTTCTTCACCATGGCATCAAGAAGTTGTGCCTCACGAATTTGATCTTCCAAAGTAGGAGAGACTATGAGGTTGGCAAGAAAGCCTTGAGGAACAACTTGGAGATTCAGCTTGCGGAAAGCTTCACAAAGATCCGGTTGGAAAGGCTTGAGGATTAAGCTGTTGCAATAAGCCTTCCTGCTTAAAGCATCTGCAATGACATTTGCTTTGCCTGGAGTATATTCAATACTCGGATTGTACTCTTCAATCATTTCGACCCATCGAGTCTGCCTGAGGTTGAGGTTGGGCTGAGTGAAGATGTACTTGAGACTCTTGTGATCGGTGAAAATGTCCACTTGTCTTCCCAACAAGAGATGTCTCCACGTTATTAATGCATGGACAACTGCCGCCAACTCAAGATCGTGAGTGGGGTAGTTCTTCTCATTGGGCTTCAACTGACGAGAGGTATAGGCCACAACTTTCTTCTCTTGCATTAACACAGCACCGAGACCTTGGAGAGAAGCATCACAGAAAACTTCAAATGGCTTGGATTCATCAGGAGGAGTTAAGACAGGAGCTGTGACCAGTTTCTCTTTGAGAGTGTTGAAAGCAACATCACACTCAGGAGACCAGACATACTTCACATGCTTCTGGAGGAGGTTGGAAAGAGGCTTAGCAATCTTAGAAAAATTCTCAACGAATCTTCGGCAATAGCTTGCAAGACCAAGAAAACTGCGAAGCTGCTTGACATTCTGAGGAGGTTCCCAATTCACAATTGTGGACACCTTCTCGGGGTTAACAGCGATGCCCTTGGCAGAGATGATGTGACCAAGGAAAAGAACTACATCGAGCCAAAACTCACATTTGGAGAACTTCGCATAGAATTGATACTCTCTGAGCTTGTCGAGCACCAATCGCAAATGTTTGGCATGATCCTTCTTATTCTTGGAGAAAACCAAGATATCATCGAGATACACCAGGACAAATTCATTGGTATAGGGGTTGAAGATGAAATTCATCATCCGAGAGAATACTGGAGGAGCATTGACAAGGCCGAAAGACACGACAGTATATTCATAAGAACCAAAGCTTGTTCTGAATGCTGTCTTGGGAATATCTTCTTCACGAATGCGAATCTGATGATAACCCATACGAAGGTCAAGCTTAGAGAATACTTTAGCACCTTTGAGTTGCTCGAATAGCTCATTGATGTTGGGAAGTGGATACTTGTTCTTGATTGTCTTCTTGTTCAATGGGCGGTAGTCGACACAAAGTCGGTCCGTGCCATCCTTCTTCTTTACAAAAAGAACACCACAACCCCATGGATATGAACTCGGTCTGATCAAACCCAGACGCTCTTGTTCATCGACTGTTTCTTCAATTCCTTCAGCTCGTTAGGTCCAAGATTGTATGGACGCTTGCAAACGGGTTCAGTGCCTGGCTCAAGTTCGATAACGAACTCAACTGGCCGGTGAGGAGGCATACCCGGAAGCTCTTCTGGAAAGACATCTTGGTAGTCACAAACGACTGGAATCTGAGAGATGGCATTCAATTCACCCTTCTCATTGAGAGAAAATAACCGAATGGTTTCATCACGAGCGGCATAAATGATAACATCCTCAGAAGAGTGTGTCAATTGAATTTCCCTGGCAGCACAATCAAGTTGAGCTTTGTGCTTAGAAAGCCAGTCCATCCCGAGAATAAGATCAATATCCGAGTCACCCAGAACCATTGGAGAAGACGGAAATTTATAATTGGCCATCTTGATAGAAACATCGGGAGCCATCATTTTGGTATTCATGAATAATCCCGGAGAGGCAACCGCTATCGGCTTAGGCAAATCAACAGTATGCAAATTGTTCATGGATGCAAAAGGTCTTGATATGAAAGAAATAGATGCACCAGTATCAAACAAGACTTTTGCAGGAATATCATTAACAGGAAGATTACCCATTATCACATCAGTAGATTCCTCCGCTTAAGCTGCATTCATCATGTTCACCTTTGCAGACTTTGGATTATGCTTGACCACTGCATTGCTGGAAGATCTGACGGGAGGAGGAGGCGGAAGGCGCCTTTGGTTGAAACACTTGTTAGCATAGTGACCTTTCTGCTGACACTTGTTGCAAGTCACCTCTGAGAGTGGACGGTGATAAGGAGCACTCGACTTTGGAGCTTGATTCTGAGACTTGTTCTGATAGCCAGAGTTGGAAGAGTTGGAAGAACCATGGCCACCTTTGTTCTTCTGCTGATAAGGCTGACGAAACGGAGGAGGAGGAGGCAACCAGAACTTCTGTTGCTTAGCTGCCACAAGTGAGGAAGAAGAAGACTGAACTGCGTCTCTGACTCTCTTCTTAGAAGCCTCACACTTGAGCTGAGCAGCCTCTTGCTTCAGTGCCATATTGTAGAATTGATCAAACTGAGTAGGCTCAACAAGAACAAGAGCTAACTGCAGATCCTCTCTAAGGCCACCTCTGAAGTGATAGATCATGCTCTTTTCATCAGGAACGTCTTGTTTAGCGAAGCGAGCAAGTTTCTGAAACTGGATGTTGAATTGATACACAGACATGTTGCCTTGCTTGAGATTGCGGAACTCCTCACGCTTGCTCTCAACAACACTTTGTGGAATGTGGTGCGCTTTGAAGTCCCGACAGAAGTCAGTCCAAGTGATCACACGACCTCCTCTGGAATCTTTGTATTGCTGAAACCAATCAGTAGCTTCGTCCTTGAGCTGAAAAGATGCGAACTTGACATAGTCCTCAGGTCTGACATTGCTACATTCGAAATGCTTGTTGATGTCCACGAGCCAATCATCAGCATCCGTGGCCTCGGCACAGTAGCTGAACGACTTGGGCTGATTTGCGAGAAACTGGTTGAGAGTAGCAAAGTGAGGCTGATTGTTGCCTTGACCTTGATTGCCTTGATTGCCTTGCCCTTGGGTGCGTTCTTGCAAGAGTTGCAGAATCATCTAAGCATTGACGTTGGTGGCTGCCATGATAGCTTGCCATGCCTCCGGAGGCAGAGGTGGTGGCGGAGGGTGCGCTTGACTCCCTTCATTGCGATCAGGATTCTGACGCGTTGGCGGAGCCATCCTGAAGAGGGTGACATCCGTTAGCATCTTGATAGACAAATAGATGAGTAGAATCAACGGATAGAAATTGCAACATGTAGTCTTCACAATAAACATTCGAACGAGGATGAACGAATGCATTCCATAGTAAATCATCACACTTCCATAAATTGAGAAGCCACTTAGAAGAAGATATGGAATCAACATATGACTTCGAATCAACTCGAATATCACAATTCAAAACAAAACAAAGTATTGGCTTGCAGAATAAGCCGGAACAAACATATGATAGAGATTTCGTCCGAAGTTTTCGTGGTGGGGCCCACACGGGCTCAATCGTACAGCACCATCATGTACAAGGCTGTGCACATGACATACGAAGCGTCCCCGAGTCGGCATAGCCAAGGACTCTTTAAGACACTACGAGACCACTGTAAAACCAACCGTGTACAGGCGGACCACTAGACGTCGAACCCCAATCTCATATCATGCGTCTGTCGGAAAGATATCCTCAGGCTACTTGAATTCCCACTTATAAACTCCCGAAACTTTCTGGTTATGCAATCTGGTGTTGGGGATACAGGGGACACAAAATATATCACCCAAACTAGCAATCCCTAGATCCAGCTGTATCCATCCGTCAACACATAACCAAGAAACCTTCGGAAATCGTTTACCTCAACCTTCGAAAAACATCCGTTATACAAGTTATGGCAATACTCCCGAACTCCCGCCCCGGTACTGGGTGGCGTCGAGGTGATCTCACCAACAACTGCATAAAAGAGATTTCGATGTCGGCGAAACTCAGGTATTCCAGAACTGCAACGATAAAATTGTGACGACAACACCTCGGAGCTCAACTCCCCGGGACACTGCCACAACCCCTAAATGTCAGGAGGCACCAAGAACAATGTTCTCGTCACAAAAACCATCGGAACGATTCCAAGATACCCGCGTGATCCTAAAAAACATTTTAGTGAAATTTGAGGAGAGAAGAGTCAAAACTTCTACGTCAGGAGACCTCACCAGAGCGACGAAGGGACTGAGGAGTAAAAAGAATCCTACTCTCCGATATATATAATCCTAAGACTCAAAACATTTTTGTTCTAGACTCAACAACGCCAGCGATTCGATCAAGCAGGGGCTCCTAAGTCGGGGATGGCTCTGATTACCAACTTGTAACGCCCACGATGCGGCTATATCTCCCACGTGTCGAGGCACGACTTAGAGGCATAACCGCATAGTGGTTTTGTCGCAAGAAGGGTCATCTTCACACAATCCCATGTAATGAACAAGAATGGGATAAAGAGTTGGCTTACAATCGCCACTTCACACAATGCATAAATATAATTCATACATCAACCAAAATACACACATAGACCGACTACGGTCAAGATCCAAATGAAAATAAGATAACCCCAAATGCTAGATCCCCGATCGTCCCAACTGGGCACCACTACTGATCATCAGGAAAAGACACATAGTAACGACCACGTTCCTCATCGAACTCCCACTTGAGATCGATCCCATCATCTGCACTGGCATCGTCGGCACCTGCAACTGTTTTGGTAGAATCTATGAGTCACGAGGACTCAGCAATCTCACACCCGCAAGATCAAGACTATTCAAGCTTATAGGAAAGGATGGTGTAATGAGGTGGAGCTGCAGCGGCAATAAGCATATATGGTGGCTAACATACGCAAAAGAGAGCGAGAAGAGAAGCAACGGAACGGTCGTCATCTAGCAATGACCAAGAAGTGATCCTGAACTCCTACTTACGTCATACATAACTCAGACCGTGTTCACTTCCCGGACTCCGCCGAGAAGAGACCATCACGGCTACACACACGGTTGATGTTTTTTAAATTGGGTCAAGTGACAAGTTCTCTACAACCGGACATTAACAAATTCCCATCTGCCTCATAACCGCGGGCACGGCTTTCGAAAGATAATACCCTGCAGGGGTGTCCCAACTTAGCCCATCATAAGCTCTCACGGTCAACGCAGGATAAACCTTCTCCCAGAAAGACCCGATCAGTCTCGGAATCCCGGTTTACAAGACATTCCGACAATGGTAAAACAAGACCAGCAAAGCCACCCGAATGTGCCGACAAATCCCGATAGGAGCTGCACATATCTCGTTCTCAGGGCACACCGGATGGGCAAGACGTTGGGTTGGCATAGACCCTGGTTGCCCAGGGGGCGCCGGACATCGCCCAGTTTGGGCCAGCACTCGAAGGAGCACTGGTCCGGGGGTTTAAAATAAAGATGACCCTCGGGCTCGCGAAAACCCGGGGGAAAAGGCTTAGGTGGCAAATGGTAAAACCAAGGTTGGGCCTTGCTGGAGGAGTTTTATTCAAGGCGAACTGTCAAGGGGGTCCCATAAATCACCCGACCGCGTAAGGAACGCAGACTCAAGGAACATAATACCGGTATGACAGAAACTAGGGCGGCAAGAGTGGAACAAAATACCAGGCATAAGGCCGAGCCTTTCACCATTTACCAAATATATATAGATGCATTAATTAAATAAGAGATATTGTGATATCCCAACATATCCATGTTCCAACATGGAACAAACTTCAACTTCACCTGCAACTAGCAACGCTGTAAGAAGGGCTGAGCAAAAGCGGTAACATAGCCAAACAACGGTTTGCTAGGAAAGGATGGTTAGAGGCTGACATGGCAATATGGGAGGCATGATATAGCAAGTGATAGGTAGCGTAGCATGGCAGTAGAACGAACAACTAGCAAAGCAAAGATAGAAGTGATTTCGATGGGTGGTCATCTTGCCTGCAAGGTTCTCAGAGTTGTCGAAAGCTTGATCCTCGTAAGCTTACTCAACAGGTTCCTCGTTCACGAACTCGTCTCCCGGCTCTACCCAAGACAAGAACACAAACAAACGGAACCACAATCAATCACGAGAAATGCACAAGCAACACAATGCAAAACATGTATGATATGCGAGATATGATATGCGATGCATATGCGTGCTCCGGAAGGAAAATGATGAACAAGGCAGTAACTTGGCAAACCAAGCATGCCACTAGAAAGATGAGATAATTTCGGTCGAAATCAATATAAAGATCACCGGAAACGGATGCACGGTTTGCAAATCGCAGGCAAAACAAGAATGACACGAATCTGCGATTAACAGCATGATAGCACTTAAAATGCAACAAGTAACAATGCTACAGCACTCCAACATAGCAACAAAGCATATGGCAGTAATCTACAGGAGATGCTTGACAAAAGATGAACACTGAGCTACGGCTAGATCACAACATAACAAGCTCAAACAAGCATGGCAAAAGAGCAAAAGATAACAGGTTCCCAGACTTGGTGAAATTACTGGACATGGCAGAAACAGCATCAGGTAGCAATGTTCAGAGCACGAAAATAACATGCTACAGGAACTTAACATGGCACAACAAGGCATGACAGTATTCTACTAAATGCATATGACAAAAGTCCCTTACTGACCATAAGCTAAAAAGGACCAGGAGATATGATGGCAAGCATGTAAACATAGCAAGTTTCGTTATCAGGTTTCAGACTTAGCAGAAAACAGAGCATGGCAGAAACAACAATATGAAGGCATGTTGGTGAGCTTGATGCACTCACCACAAAGCAATGCATGACAAAACTAGCATACCTACAGCAAGATGGCATGTTTATGAAGCTATCCATAGCAAGATAAAATACATAGCATGTATGGATCAACTACAATAAGCTTGGCAAAATTGCATATCATGTTAAGAATCTGCCAGAAATAATTTATAGCAAAGGTAGAGCAAGATTGAGTCATGCTATGCACTCCATAATTGCAAACAAGGGCAGGAATTGATCAATTACAACTATATCTACAAAACATCCTTACTGAACATCTCCAAAATATGCATGGATCTCTCTGTAGCATCAAGTTTACATGGCAACAAAATAACAGCAGACGAGGACTTAGAGAAATTACTAAGTCCCTGAAATCAGAAACATTACGGAGCCTAGTTTGCATGCTTGTGCTAGTCACCACAGAGATCACAAAAATACATGGCATACACCAATGGAAAGATGGCATGGCATACAACAAAACACATGTAGAGCTCATGCCCATAAGATGCACAGATTAAATGATACAAAAATGACAAATCTCCAAGTTCTGTTAAGAACCAGCAGATAGCAGCAACTAGCCCTCTTGCAACAGAGATTTGGGCATCAAGATGGCCTCTAATGAACATGGTGCAATTGAACAAAATGTAGAGCATCATGAGACGAACAATTTCCAGATCGGGGAAGAGCTCGCCGGAGGCCCGAGGTCGCCGGCGCGAGGGAGGCTGAGGGGGACGGCGAGGAGGCGCCGGAGAGGCACGCCGGCGCGGTGGAGGAGAGGGCGGCGCGGGTCGCCGGAGTGGAGGCCGCGGCCGGAGGCGGGGTCCCGGAACGGCGGGGCCGGAGGCGGCGGCGGGTCGCCGGACGGGCGGCGCGGCGGAAGGAGCCGGCGGTCGGGCTCGGGGCAGACGCCTCGGGCGGCGGCGGCGCGCGACTGGACTCGGGCGGGCCCTCCTCGGGCTCGCCGGGCCGGCGGCGATGGGAGGCCGGAGGCGCTGACGTGTCGGCTCCGGATTGGTCGGTGGGCGTGGTGGACGCGTCCGGCTCCGCCCGGACGTGTCCGGCGGCGGAGAGGGAGCGGGTCTAGGGTTTGATCTGCGGGATTTTCGGAGGGGAGCACCTATTTATAGGTAGAGGGAGCTAGGAGAGTCCAAAAGAGGTGCGGTTTTCCCCCACACGATCGTGATCGAACGACCTAGAGCATGGAAGAGAGTTTGGTGGGTTTTGGGCTGTTTAGAGAGGGGGTTTTGCTGCAACACACAGAAGGCATCTGCGGTTACCCGGTTAACCGTTGGAGTACCAAACGACCTCCAAATGGAACGAAATTTGACCGGTGGTCTACCGGTGGTATACCAAGGCCACTTGAAAAACCTCGGTCCATTCCGAGAACGTTTGACACCCGGTCACGAAAGAAAACAAGAGGGGTTTGCCGGAGGAGATGGGAGCGCCGGATTGCAAAACGGACAACGGGGAAAATGCTCGGATGCATGAGACGAACACGTATGCAAATGCAATGCACATGATGACATGATATGAAATGCATGACATGAACAAAATACAAAACGAAAGACAAAACTCGACCACGGAGGGAATATCATATCACATAGCCGAAAATGGCAAGAGTCGGAGTTACAAATATGGAAAGTTACATCCGGGGTGTTACACTACATCAATCAATGCAAGCCAACAACATCCTGGATCTTTTAAAAAAAACATAAGCAGAAGAATTATCCGGAAATTTTATAATATATAGATGTGACAAATTACTTTTGTAAGTATTTGTGATGTAAAGGACACCACGAAGTTTGTATGTGTTCAAAAAATAATTGTTAACAAAACTTCATATGCAATGAAGAATTTTGTTGTTCAGAACATGAAGAAGGCTATCGACGAAGAGAAGAGTATCACACTCATTGAAGAATTACAAGAAGATCATTCTTGGTTCTTAGAAGGCCAAGGCGAAGTTCAAAGGCTGAAAAATATGAACACCGAACCGGCATATATAGCACGACCACACTTAGCAACACAAACCTCACGTGTGCTAGGTACACATAATGCTATGGCAACCAACAAGGCTATCGATGGCCAACATCAATCCCGCTACCTGCAGATTTAGAAGGGAATTTGTGTAGTGCCGTATGTAGTAGTATGTTTCTGTCGTAGTCCCGGCCTGGTGCCTGAATATGGCTGAAGAACTGTGCAGGCATCTTAGATTCTGCCATGGATGTCGTGGGTTGTTGCTTCCCACATTCAGTTCAGTTCCAACAACCTCACTCCAAAACCCGTGGCATATCATAGCAGTACTCGTACGTTGCAAGCAGCACAACACGTAGAGCTTGTCCTTTCTTTCTAGTAAGATACTAGTGGGGTTCCTGTGCCGACATTGGATATCATAGGAATAGAAAAACGTAGGAATGGAGCAGAGTTGCCTCTTGTGACAACCTACGTTCATCGCGTGGAAAGTGTTGATAAGATAGGAATATCATAGGAATAGAAAAACTATAGGGCCTCATTCGGTTTGAAGGAAACTAAAACGTAGGAATGATGAGTAGTATAGGAATTTGACGGTTTGACACTTGCCATCCTAAGGAATTGTCTTGCCTCGTTTCTATGCACAAAATGAGCCTTGAGTAGATGTGTAGATTCCTCCGAAAACACAGGAAATGAATAGAATTCCTATGAAATTCCCGTGCGCGTTTCCTACAAACCGAATGCATCTATAGGAAATATTTCTACGAAATCCTTGTTCCTACATTTTTCCTATAAAAATCCTCCAAATCGAATGAGGCCTAGAAAGTGAGATAGGAAAAGAGATATCACTTGATTCATTGGGTCGGAACTTTTCCATTAAGTCTAGCCAAATATTTTTTTCTTTGAAATGTGAAAGATTGGTTCCTATCCTATATAGGAATTGGAATCCATTCGTAAAATACAAAGCGCTCTAAAAAAATTCCCTATAAAATTCCTATCATTTAGAATTCCTACGAAATTTCTCTAAACCAAATGAGGCCTGAAACAATAAAATCGATAGTCACAAGGAGATCCACAAATCTATTCCTCCTTTCTACTACACATAATCATAAAAGAGCATGAAGACCACTCGAAACAAAGGACCAAAAATCGGCAAGTTGCTTAAAAAACACAAATATCTTCCCATTAACATTGCGGTGATCGACCCACGCGTCACTCGTGGTTTACTCATACCTCTAGGTTGCCACCTCTAGTGCTCCCTCCTTCGTGTCACCTCCACTTGCCATCATGGGATAAAGCCCAAGTGGAAGGAGGACGGGGACGGGGAGGGGAAGCTCTAATGGGAGAGACAGTTGGTGGCATGAAAGGGTTAACAACATAGCTTCTAGGCGAGCGCAGAGGTAAGCAAGGGTCCAACTCCTAAAGATAATTGTTACTTCAAATACTCGGCTCTAGATGTTTGTTTACATGGATATGAATTGCCAGAAACCATAATTGTTTGTATGCACAAGCAGATACATTTCTTATGCGGCCAAAAGAAAGCAAACTCATTAAAACTATCAAGAATAGATGCAAATGATGATGTTGGTGCTAATGTTGTCTTGCACGCGAAGGGCATTGGCCCGATAGACGACATACGATGTGTCATTTGTGCCCGGTCAAGATTTGATGCCTTAGTTGTGGGTCACATTGCAAAAGATGTACCTGAGTTCAAGCTTCTTCAAACATAAGCAGAAAACTTATCTGTAAATTTTAAAATCTATAGATGTAACAGATATCTTTACTAAGCATTTTGCTCTAAAGGACTCCACGAAGTTTGTATGTGTTATGCAATGAAGAATTTTGTGATTCCGAACATGAAGAAGGCTCCTGATGAGGAGACAAAAGTATCACACTCATTGATGGATGACACAAAGAAGATTAATCTTGATTCTTAGACGGCCAAGGTGAAGTTCAAGGCTGAAAAATATTAACATCGAACCGGCATAGCACGACCACATGTAGTAACACAAGCATCACTCCTCGCAAAAAAAAAGTAACACAAGCATCACGTGTGCTACACATAATGCTATGGCAACCAACAAGGCTGCCAATGACCAACGTCAATCCCGCTGCGTGCGAATTTCGCTCCAAGAACAAAGAAGAAAAGAATGTGCCCATCAAACAACCGTCAACTTGAAAATAATCAACAATCAAAAGAAAAAAAACAGAGAAATATTTAAAAGGAAAATAGCAGTGAAACACGTGTACCCTTGATGTTCCAGGAACTTCTGTACTACCCTATGTTTTTGTTGTAGTTTCGACCCGGTGCCTGAATATGCCTGAAGAACTGTGCAGGTATCTTGGATCCTGCCTATCGACCGTTGTTGCTTCCCACTTTTAGTTCAGTTCCGACGACCTCATTCCAGAACCCATGGCATATCATACAAGTACCCATACGGAGAAATGCCCTTTGATTCCTGGGTGTATATACACCTGATATGGGAAAAAGATATAAAAAGTCAAAAGAAGTTTAGAAGTTTTTTAGAATAAATTTGACTTTCTATTGCACTAGTATATAAATTTTCATGAATAAAAAACCAACGTTGATTTCCGGGCAAAAAATGAAATTTATTGCTATTATATATCACTATTCACACTATTTTGACCATTTTTTTAAGAAGTCAATGGGGTTTTTCCATTTTGTGGAAAAAAAAATTATAAGTACAAGGGAAGGTCAAGTTTATTTTTTTTAAAAATCAGAACTTTTTTTACTTTTAATTTAATTACATTTTCTTTACTTTGTAAGCAGCCCAGCACGTAGAGCTTGTCCTTCATTTGTACTAAGATACTGCTAGTGGGATTCCTCCGCCGATATTGGATATACCGACTGAATGTCGTTTCTGAACATTTTTTTACCGCAACTCGTGTCTTTCCTTGAGCTATAAGACAGTCTCCCTGTAAACACAGGTTTCTAAAGCATCCTATATTAGTTTACAGAGTGAGTATACGATAGCAGAAGAATTCCATGTCCTCTTTCTCCTCTGGGCGCATTTTCTTTTAGACAAAGTAGGTTTCTTTTTTCGAAAATGGACAAAGTTGTTTCTACTACACTAGTCTTTTTTTTAGTTGGTACTACTAGTCTTTTTGAGGTTTCGGATTCTTCTCATTTGCTTTTTTTTCAGGCTTTGCCAGTCTCAAGCGTCAATTTTCCTTTGCGTCATCGAGTCAAAACCGTGCCGCCTTTGGCATCAACCTTGTGGTCACATCGCGCCGCATCAATGCCGGCCATTGCGTGCTCTAGGCCAGTATTGATGCGGCGCGTGCATCGGATGGAAGGGAGCTCCTATTGGGTGCTTTAAGCGCCGGCTAAGGCTGGTGGCGCTCCAACGCGATGCGTAGCGGGCCGCCCCAGCATCATGCCCCTGTCAAATAGAAAAAGCAATTCTGATCATTGCACGGAAGAAGTGAGATTCAAACTAGGGACGCCTATCTCAACAGCGTAGCACCATAACCACTAGACCAAGCTCACTTGGCTGTTCTACTAGCATGAAAAACATAACTATTTGACCGGTACAAATTCTTCGAAAAATCGTTCACAAATTGGAAAAAGTTCATAAATTTCGAAAATATTCATAAATTTCAGAAAAAGTTCATTCGTTTGAAGAAAAAGTTTATTGATTTGAAAAGCAGTTCATTGATTTGAAAAAAAAAATTCATCAAATTTACACTCCGGAAGATTCTATGAATATGGTTACCTAATAATATAATAGAACCACTATTGAGATTATAGTTAGACGATACACTTTAGAGATCTCTATCATTATAGTTGATAATATTAAAATGTACACAACCATTATGCAACAATAATTAATTCGAAGATAAGTTTTTCTACACAACATAATTTAAATTTAGCCATAACAAAATTCTAGCGATACGTTACAAATGATAACAAATAACATTATAATTAATAATTAACAACATAGTTATGTGGTTCCAATACGAAAAATATATTATTATGTGGTTAACTATGTCAACTAAATAATAGACATTATACTCGTTAATATTGTAACAATATGAAAATACATTTAAATAAGTACAAATGTTTGGTATAAAATTGTTTTGTATAGAAAATAATTTATTATTTTAATTTTCTTCGGGTCTCAAATATGTTTGGACTGGGTAGAGGTCCTAAGGTAAGCGTTTTGGATCGATAGTAACATGGACACAGGATTTTAACCAGGTTTGGGCTTTCTCGAAGAGATAATACCCTACGTCCTATTTTTTATTCTATTGATATGGGATATTGTATAGAATACATGTATCTACCACGAGATTGTTGTGTATGATTATAATGATCTGGAATATGATCTAATAATTACCTTTACCTCGGCTTATATAATGTACTGGAGGCCTAGGATTTAGAAGAGTCTTCAGATTGTAAGCAAGTCTTGTGAAAATCTTCTTTTATACGTCATGGCCTGTCCAAAAAAGCCTATTAGTGAACCGCGATGGAGGACCTCGGCCCGACTCGCATAGTCGGGAGATGCCGTGGTGAGTACTCCTTGTCCAGGACACCAGCTAAGAGAAATAAATCATTATAGTGTGCATTCATATAGCAAAAATAAGTTGATTAGGCCAAAAAGACTATATTAATAGGTAGGTCATACTATTACAGATAGAAAATCCATATTAACAGGTAGGTCACAGTGTTAAAAGTGAATGTCAAAGCACAACTATTAGTTTAAATGAAAGCCTAAAATGCTCCAAAAAGCGTTTGATCTCCAAAAAAAAGTTAGAGTTCATCGAATCATCACAACGTAGGAATATCAAGTCTTAGAGATAAGCTAAAAACGATAGACAAGTGATGTGCATAGGCAATAGAAGGTGCTGAGAGCATTACGTCTAGAGACGATGGATGGTGAGGGAGAGACGGCGCCCTTCTTTGCGCTAGAAATGGAAGGCACAAATGACACCTTTCTACATGTTGGCATGGTGGTGAAACCATGACCAGTTCATCGTGGTGACCCTCTTGTCGGTTCCAAGGATGAAACGCATGTCGCAGCTCACGGTTCCATCTCCGAGCTTGAGTGGCAGTGTGTCATCCTCTTTGTTAATGTATTTATGTAGCTTGTCCTCGGTGTACTCCACCTGAAAGTAATGTGAAGGCAAACAAAAGCAATTAGTTCTTGGCAAGAGTTATTCTCCAATATTTTACTTGTATTGACAGGAAGATATAAGAACTATGAAATAATTAGTGAACTAGAGCAAATGCAATAATAAAATGTTATGGAAAAGAGAGTTGAGAGTGTACTAGAGTGGGAGAGAATGCCGGCGAAAGAAAATCGGCATTACAGATAGACATGAAAAATCAAAGTTGTCTTTGTCACATACATAGTGGGCATGGTGGTAAAGCATCAGTAGTGGTGTTGAAATATTTAAGTGAAAAGCACAGATATTCAGTGACAATCAATCAACAAGTTTTGCATGATAAAAATTAATAAAATGTGGCAGTGTATAGTATGGATATATATAACCTGCTACATCAATCAATGCAAGCTAGCAACATGCTGGATCTTTAAAAAAAATAAGCAGAAAAATTATCCGGAAATTTTACAATATATATGTGACAAATTACTTTTCTAAGTATTTGTGATGTAAAGGACACCATGAAGAATTATGTCGTTCCGAACATGAAGAAGGCTATCGATGAAGAGAAGAGTATCACACGCATTGATGAATTATACGAAAAAACGATTATTCTTGGTTCTTAGAAGGGCAAGGTGAAGTTTCAAAGGCTGAAAAATATGAACATCGAACCGGCATATATTGCACGACCACCCTTAGCAACACAAACCTCACGTGTGCTAGGTACACATAATGCTATGGCAACCAACAAGGCTGCCGATGAGCGATGATCAACATCAATCTCGCTCCGTGCAAATTTCGAAGGAATTTGTGTAGTGCCGTATGCAGTATATATGTTTCTGCCGTAGTTCCGGCCTGGTGCCTGAATATGGCTGAAGAACTGTGCAGGCATGTTGGATTCTATCCATGGATGCCATCGGTTGTTCCTTCCCACATTCAGTTCAGTTCCAACGACCTCACTCCAAAACCCGTGGCATATCATAGCAGTACTCGTGCTTTGTAAGCAGCACGGCACGTAGAGCTCGTCCTTTCTTTCTACTAGTAAGATACTAGTGGGATTCCTGTGCCGACATTGGATATACCGAACCCCGTGTCCTTTCTGCACATTTTTTTAGCGCAGCCCGTGTCTCTGCTCGACATATAAGAAGAATTTCATGTCCTCTTGCCCCTCTGGACAAAGTCATTTCTACTAGTACTAGTCTTTCTCAGGATTCGGGTCGCTCTAATTTGCTTTGCTTCGGGCGTTGGCAGTCTCAGGGGTCAATTTCCCTTTGGCCTCGGCCTTGCGTTCCTTTCCGAAGCTACACGGAGACCGGACGGCTTTGTGTGGCAGCGAAGTGTAGGAGTAGTCCAGTTTGATCGTGTCATGGCGCTTGTGCCACTGACCGTTTCAATTCAAGGAGAACGAAAGAAGGAAGGAACGAGGTACAGCGACCTGTGACGTGACGCTCACCCCGCCGGGCACGCACTTGACGTCTACTGCGGCTGCGTCCGATGGGCGCTGTCACGATACTTGGTGACATCCAGCGGCACCCATGCGGCTCTCGGTTCAACTCCCGCCATGAAGTCCGCTTCCCGGTTTCTCTTTGCTTCGCGGTACGTAGAACTTGTCCTTTCTTTCCACTAAGGTACTAGTGTGGCTGGGATTCCTGTGCCGACATTGTATATACCGATTTCCATGTCCTTTCTGTACTTAAAAAAAATATGGAGCTCGTGTCTTTTCCTGCACGTAAAGAATCGTAGTACAACACTCGTTATGATGGTTCAAAGTTGTGGTTTGCTTTGCTTTGGTAGCGAGTCGCGTTTCCCTTTGGATCGCCGGGTCAAACTCCACCGCGTCGGCCTTGGCCGTGCGTCCGGTTCCAAAGCTACACGGAGACCGGCCAAGTTGTTGTATCATTCTATGCCGCCAGTCCAAAGTAAGAATTCCAGCTTGATCGTCTGGTGGCGCTTGCAGTTGCGACTGACCACTGACCGTTTCAAAGGTTTCCTCAAAAAAAAATTAAAATGTTTCCTCAAAACTGACCATTTCAAAGAAGAGGAACTCGACAAGCGCGGTGCGGCGACTCCGATCCTGCTGCGGCTGCGTCCGACGCGCACTGTCACCTTCAAATCCCTAAAATCGGTACCCTGACTTCTGTCAAAGTGTACTTAGCACAGTGCTCAGTGTGCGCTCCCGTTCTGATGAGCCGCAGCGTCACGGGGTGTGGGAGCACGGGACCGGCGGTCCAGCCGCCGGTGACGCATCGGAGCCGACTCCGAGCGCCTCGAGATCCGAGCCGCCTGCCAGCATCACGGGGCGCAGCAGCGGTTGCCCCGGTTGGGCCACCGGCTCCACCGCTCCACCAGCCGAGCCCGTCTCGGACATTCGCACCCTATAATCCGGCGCGTGCGTGCTTCCCCGCACAGGAAAGAGATAAGGAAAAAAAATGAAAATCCGTGCTTGCCGCATGGAGAAAAAAGAAAGTGGGCGCACGGTGATAGAGAAGGAAAACGCATCATTCCTGCTCTTGGAGCGTGTTTCGAGGACACCGAGGCGACAACAAAAAGCGAAAGGCCTCCTCCCATCCCACTCGCCGGACGCCCGCGCCTCGTGCTCGCCGCCGCGCCACTCGTCCTACCTTGCCCGATGCACTCGTACGCTCGTCCTGCAGGACATGCGCTCGTACTCGCCTCGCGTGTCGCGCTCTGCTCGGTCGCACTCATGCATCGCAGTCTTTCATTGCTCTCAGGCTCTGAGCATCAGTATTACTGCTCTGTTAACTAGGGCTAAACGGGGTACGTGTGACGAAACCAAGAGCGGATCATCGACGAGACGGAGAATCTTGTCCACGACACGTTGACAAAATCCTTGGTTAGAGCAACTGCAATGGGGCGACCTATTTCGTCTGCCCGTGCCCGTTTGGGTCGGCGTGGACAAAAGTGGCGGCCTAACGCGTCGACCCAAACGGACGTGTGTCCGTTTTTCGTCCGCGGGCGGCCCATTCCAGGCCCAATTTTGAGCCGGATTTGCGTCGGCGCGGACACGAGCGCCTACTCCTCTCCCCGGGCCCGCCTGTCGGTGGCAGCCACCATCATTTCCCCCCATTTTTCTCAAAAACGCTCTCGCCCGCGCGCGCCCCCGCCCCCAACCAGCCATGGAGGACGCCATCGACCTCGACCTCGACGCCGCCGCCGGCCTTGCCTCCCTCGCCTTGTCCGGCGCCGTCGCCCCCTCCGGGAAAGGCAAGCCTCGTGCCCCGCGCAAGACCGCCGCGGCGACCAACTGAAAAAGGCGCTGACGCCCGAATAGCGGGCAAGGGAGTCGGCCAAGAGGAAGGGCCGGAGGCACGCCGCGGATGCGAGGGATGAGGCCGCTGCGCAGCAGGACTTCATCAACGACCGTGTCGCCGCGGCAACGAGGGAGGCGCTCTACATGCTTGGGGGTAAACCCTAGCCAGCACAGCCTCGTCCAAGCCGTTGTCGCCGCGGCCAGCACTGGCTCGTCGGCGTTTCCTCGGATGGTGATGCCCGACTCACCCCGCGCATCGGCTTGCAACCCGGTCCCCGGCTTCCACGTCTACCGGCAGGCCTCCCGCCTCTCGGGGGAGTGCTCACCCGACGTGAGCGTGGTCGCGCCTTCCACGCCCGCGCCCGCGCCCATCGACCTCAACGCCACCCCAGGGGTCGGTGGCTCGTCGTCCGGCGGCACGAGGAAACGCGCGCGACAGACGCCGGCCGGCGGTCTCCCGGACGCCCGTAACCTGTTCGAGGAAATGTCGTCCGCTGTCGACGAGGACTACATGCAACACCTCATCTTCGAGGGTGGTGCGCCGGGCGCTGGCTACGATCCGGAGGAGACGGAAAGCCAGGACGGCCACGGGGCGTTCACGCCGGCCGCTGGCTATGATCCCGATCAGGCGGCCTTCATGCGTGATCAGGTCGGCATCGACCTGGACGGCTTCCCCCTCGACCACGAGTTCCCGGACGACTATGGGCTAGAGGAAGAGGACGAGTGCGACATCGAAATGGAGCCTTTGTTCGAGGCCGCCAACGCCAAGACAAAGGCGAAAGAAGTGGCTCTTGCAAGCACGATGACCGGGGTGGAGATCATGAAGGTGGATCTGAACGCCTTGTCGCCAAGGAAGAGGCCGTGGTTCGAGAAGATGCAGGCCGACATGCTCAAGTTCGACGACGAGTGATCTATGGCGTCGATGGGCCATCTTTTTTGTATGCCGGCAGGTGTGCCGGCATGACCACGGGAGCCGCGATGGCGTGGTCGAACTCAAGTCCCACCATTTTTTGTGTGCTGGCATGTGTGCCGGCCGGCTGGCAAGTGCGCCAGCATGAACTATGGTGTTTTCTCAAGCCGGCATTGTATGCCGGAGCTGGCATGGTGCTGGCATGAGACATGGCCGCTGGCATGATCGGCCGCGGGCCTTTCTTATTTAAAAATTGAATGCGGACATGAAATGGGTCGGCGCATTGGGCGCATTGCCGACCCAAATACAAAACTGGGCGGACGGCGGGCGGGCGGCCGACCCAAACGGACAAAAAACGGACAAATGCGCCGTCCATTTGGGTCGCCCCATTGGAGTTGATCTTAAGTACGGCTAAACGTACTACTATATTGCTCTGTCTCTACTATGCTACAAAGTTTCTTTTCTACACTCCGCGGCCAGGGTTTGACCCTGTTAACCACGAGCCGTAGATTGTCGCCCGATGAGGTCTAGACAGACGCTGACTATTTTCCTCCGGCCACGTCCCCACGGGCCCGGAGGTTGACGCGGCGAGATTTACCAGGGGAAATCAGGTGACCTGCGCTACGCAGCTTATCAGATAGTAGTACCAAGTCAGGAGACAAAATAATTATGTCAAATAGTGTCTCATCATGAGCCAAGAACCAAATAGGAGCCTTGCTGGTTCTTGCTTTGCGTCCGGGCGTTTTTGCACTGCGCCACCAGTATCAGTAGGGCAGCAGCACCGCGGCGTCGCTGTCGCACTGCCCACTGGGCTCCCTCCCTCCCTCCCTGAGCGCAACAATGCCATGCCCCTCACCCACGGCGCAACGACAGCGACCCATCGGCAAATCTAATCCATCTAATTAATTAACCCACGCCCACGCGGCACGGACAGGCCCATGCACTGCACCGTCGTACCGTCGCCGTACCCAAACCCAGCAGGGGTACCATCCACGATTCATGGGCGCATTCATGGCGTGACAGAGCTCAAAAAGCTCCACCAAGTCGATCGATCGATCAAGCCCCATCTACGGAAAATCAAATAAACTCGAGTTTTCTTCACACTTTGACGTGTTGCTCCACTCTAGTTGCCTTCCATCCACTATAGGGCCTCTATGATTCGCATGCTTCTAAAAACACGGAAAAAGAAAAGAACAAGGATTCAAATACCATGCTCATCTCAATTCTACACGATTTTAGGCTGTTCGGTTGCATCATAGGAAAAACAAATAGTCTTTCATAGAGATTTGAGTGGATGCTATAGATAAGTCGCACAAAGAAATCATTAGAAAAAAATATATAGAATTCAATCCTATAAATCAAACAACCAAAATAGAAAGGAATATAATCATCCAAAAATCCTACTCGGAAAATTTATTTGAATCAAAGGAGCCCTCACTCGAGAAAATACTCCAACGGGTCCTTTTCACTCCCATATAGGATTTGTCTGAAGTCAAACTTCGTAAAGTTTGACCAACTTTGTAGAAAATAATATCGACATTCACAATACAAAATTAATGTCATAGATGCGACTTGAATTTAGTTTGCATGTTTTATAACTTTATTGTTGAAGATATTGGTAATTTTCATATAAATATGGTCAAACTTTACGAACTCTTACTTCAGGTGTCTCTTATATGCGGAGTGAAAGGGACCATAGGGAGTATTTGACAATAGTTGTGTGTATCTTAATAATACAGATCCGATGATATCAACTTCAGAGGAAAAAAAAGGTTTGTCAAACCAGATTACACTTGTGGTGTAGATGGTGGACCCTAGGCATGGGCGGCTGTGGGAATGACTCTTTTGGTACTGTTCCGTTTTATTTCAAGCATGCTTTTTTCGATTCGATAGACCGGTTTTTGATTAATATGTCCACCTCTAGTGGACTCCTCGATAAAAGGAGGACATCAGCAATCAAATTATCGATCTTATCATTTCTGATCCTCCGTAGATCCATTCACCAGTATGGAGTGTATGCGCATGTGTTTAGAAGAAATACAAAATTGAAGTCAAACCAAAAAAAGTGAAAGAAACGCTAGCTGCATTTGGTACTCCTCGGCGCCAATTTTCGCGTTTGTCTGTTGCAATCATTGAAGTCCTTCAACAAAATCAGTGGTGAGAAGTACTAAATGCGGCAAACATTTCTTTCTCTCTTCTAATTGATGCTCTCATTTTTTAGGTCATCACTTTCCTTTTTGGAACCGTCATCTTGGAGTTCAGAGTGCCTAACTCGAGGGGGGGGGGGGGGGGGGGGGGGATCGAAGACTGGAGGCGACATTGCCGAAGTTAGTGTGTCGTTGGCCATTTCTGACGCAATTTGCAATGGTGCAACCAACATAGGAACAATGTGTGTGTGTGTGTGTGCGCGCACGCGCACACACACATGTTTGTTCGATGTAGGAGAATGCCTAGTTTTGCATCTCTTCGAACATGTCTCGTCTCTTCGGCAATGGTAGGATTGATAAATATGATCATGGTGGACCCAATTTTTGGTGCGGCGAAGTCAAAGTCATCTGGTCACTAGTGCGACAAATGACGTGGCAAAGCCGGTCATGCCGCCAAAGTCAGAGTCGTCTGGTCATTAGTGCGACAAAAAATGCAGTGAAGTCAGAGTCGTCCGGTCATGAGTGCGACAAATGATGACGGGTTTGGTGTTAACTCCGTGTTGGCGTGGTGTGGTGTGTTTGTCTAGTTGTGTCATTTTTTTGGCGATCTATCCTTTTGAACGGAACACCTAGCTAGAGGTGATGCAATTGGAGGCGGCATTGGTGAACTTGGTGTGTTGTTGGCAATTGCGGGTTCAATTTTGTGCCGGTGCAACCGACATACAAACGATGTGTGTCCATGCTTGTTTGGTGTAGGAGAAGGCCTAATTTTCTTCTCTTCGAGCATGTCTCCTCTCTTCGGCAATGATAGAATTGGTAGGCATGGTCATGGTGAACCCGAATTTTGATGCGGCAAAGTCAAAGTCATCTAGTCACTAGTGCGACAAATGACGTGGCAAAGCACGCCCTGGGGACAGGTCAAAGTAGTCGGTGTTGTCTGGTCATGAGTGGCACAGACGATGACGGTGTTGGTTGCAATTCCTTTGTTCGGGTTAGAAGTGTATTCTTAGTCTTCAATACACACACAAAACTCTCAAAGCGAAGAAATACTAATAAAAGGCATGGTTCAAAAGATGGTAGTAGTTCCCTTTCGAAAAGAGAGAGATGGGAGCAGCAGTGGCACGGGAACTTCCCACTTTTGGGTCAAAATCGCACCAGTTCTGCTGCCACGTTGCGATGGCTGTTGCTGCTGATGTGATGATTAATTCCTGGTTCAGCTGGAGCTTTATCCGTGCCAAGAACTGGTCCAAGTCTCACTCACTAAATCAATTCAATCAACCAACAACAACAGCAAAGATTGCACTATACTTGCTACTACTACGCATGACTCCATCGTTCAGGGGAGATGGATGTCACCAAAGCGAACTATGTGGGCAATGTACAATGATGGCATGTGGATACAGATGTTTCATGATAAAAAATATGGTGAGGCATTTATATTGATTCTGTTCTCTCCAACGTAAGCTACTACTAGTGGCCCTCATCAAAGTATAGAAAGTAAACTTTCACTACACATGCATCCCTACTCTCCAGTTCAAATTTTTCAGCTTTATGCAACGGATCACACTTTTTTCTCCCCAAGCATCCGCCTCCTGCTGAGGATCCCGCTACACTATCCGAACCTACTTTTCCTGATATCGATCCTACATGGCCCGTGGGGCATCATCCTAGGGCTATGCAGCGGCCATGCCCTGAGTAGCAAGGGAACATGCTTAACGATGGCTCTGCAGAACTCCAACGCCTTTGCGCAGATGCTTTTGCTTAGCAGACAAGGCAATGGACATGGACATGGGCCAGGTGACAACGAGGTAGGCATCGAGCATTTCGTCGCTTTGACAAGAACTAATTAAAAGTGCAGATTCTTAGTTCTGCTACTAGTAGGAGGAATAAATCAACAGAGTCAAACCCTAGCATCGGTAGTACGGGTCAGGCCCAGTGGCGGAGCTTCGTGGGGCGAAAGCGGGCCATTGCCCCCCCCCTTTCTTTCTATCTCTTTCAATTGACCATCACGTTTCACAGGTCATCACTTTTTTAAACATCATCTTGGAGATATGTCCTTTTGGTCAGAGCACCTAACTAGAGGGGGACCAATCGACGACTGGAGGCGGCATTGCTGAAGTTGGTGTTTAGCTAGCCAACGCTGATACAATTTGCAATGGTGCAACCAACATACGAAGAGTGTGTGTCCATGTTTGTTCTATGTAGGAGAGGGTCTTGTTTTGCATTTCTTCGAACATCTCTCCTCTCTTCGGCAATGGTAGGATTGATAACTATTGTCATGGTGGACCAAATTTTTGGTGCGGCAAGGTCAAAGTCATCTGGTCACTAGTGCGACAAAAATGCAACGAGGTCAGAGTCATTCGGTCATGAGTCCGACAAATGATGACGGTTTTAGTGTTGAACTCTAAGTTGGTGTGGTGTGCTGTGTCGTGTTTGTCTAGTTGCGTCAATTTTTGGCAATCTATCCTTTTGGGTGAAGCACCTAGCTAGAGGTGAAACGACCGACTAGAGGCGGCACTGGCGGACTTGATGTGTTCTTGGCAATTGTGGACTCAATTTTGTGCCGGTGCAAATCGACATAGAAACGTTGTGTGTCCATGTTTTGTTGGTGTGGGAGAAGGCCTAGGGTGTGTTTGGTTTACCACCAACGCTCGACGTCCCAAAAAATCGGCTCGCCCAGCCCGCCCGGAGCGCCCGCGTGGTATTCTCGCCAATTCATGGGCGCAGCGAGGGCGCGGAAAACGCTCGCCAAAAAATTGGCAGCACGCTCTCGTCCGCTTATTACGTGGGTTTGGTTAGGTTTTCGTTTTACGGTGATCTCGTCTGTTTTTTAAAAGCGGTCAATACAGCGGATTAATCGCATAGGAAGCTGCATGATGACCGAACAGCTTACTGCAAAAAAAAAAGACGACCGAACAGCTTACCGCAAAAAAAAAAGATGACCGAACAGCTTTGTGGTCATTGACGCGTTCGTTTGGATGGATCAATCCCGTGTAAACGGCAGAACAACACACCTTTTACTTCCCCTGAAAAACATCGTAAGCATTTTTTCTGGCAAGAACACGAGGGTCGCAAAAGATATCACCTGGTTAAATGGTCCAGAATCTGTAGGTCTAAAAACAAAGGAGGCCTGGGAGTGAAAGACCTCCGTAGACAGAACATTAGCCTTCTCACCAAGTGGTGGTGGAAGCTAGAAACACAACAAGGGTTGTGGCAAGAGGTGATCCGGGCAAAATACATGAAAAAAGATACGGTGACCTCGGTCAAAAGCAAATTTAGTGATTCACCCATGTGGAAGGCTCTCATGAAGGTTAAGGAATACTACCTAGCGGGTAGAAAAGTGGTAATGAATTCGGGCAACCTTGCCAGGGTATGGAAAGACTCCTTAAATGATGGACCTCCTATGGATCAGAAATACCCTGTGCTGTATAGCATTTGCAATAAGCAAGAAACCACGGTGGATAAGTTTAGAAGTGGTGCGGGGGATAATTTCTTCCGAAGACAACTACATTCGTCACTGTTAGATCAATGGAATGAGCTTAAATCTACAGTTGACTCCTGGGAGCTATCAGAGGAACCTGATCAGGTTATTTGGAACCTAGGTAAGAAGAAAAAATTTACGACCAAATCGGTTTATGATCACCTGGAGAGAAACTTAACAGGGTGCAATTATAGGTGGATTTGGCAAGCAAAAATCCCCCTAAAGATCCAAATATTCCTGTGGCAAGTTTTCCAGGACGCTATTCTAACTAGGGACGTCATGAGTAGAAGACGTTGGGCTGGCAACCCTAAATGCTCTTTCTGCAGGGGCAGAGAGACGTCGACGCATTTGTTTTTCACTTGTCCTGTGGCCAGGGTAATCTGGAGGACGGTGGGTTGTGTTCTTGGCACGGACAAGTGCTCGAATAATATTTGGCAATACTTCTCATGGTGCTATGTCTTCCTCCCTGATGGGGAAAAGTTTTACACGTTTGGGCTTGCGGCCATCTGCTGGGCAATATGGAATTGCCGCAATCAGGCTACCTTCGAGGGAAAGAAAATTAAAGACTCCTTTTGCAGCAATTTACTCTGCGTGTGGCTTCATGTCTTATTGGGCAGGTATGATGACTGGAGTGGATCGGGAGGCGATGGAGCGGGGGACCAAGATGCTAAGGGCCAACGCTTCGAACATGATGAGGATATGCGCGGCATCAGGCGAGATGGCGCAGGACTGATTGGAGGGGCTTGGCCAGCGATGGATCATGACGGTGGAGCTGTTCGGTTTGGGTCTCTCGCCTTGCTTTATGAAAACTGCTTGTTTCTGCTCCTGCGCGAGCATGTGGTGTCGCTCCTGCGTGAGCCTTTTGGTAGCTTAAAACTTGATGGATTCTCCTGGTTAGGTCTAGATCGTGTTTGGGCGTCCTTGGGTTTTCGCCCCACGGTAAGCTGCTCGATGACGAGTGCTTGCAGTGGGTTTCCCAAGGGGTGCTTTGAACTCGCTTTCCCCTTTCCAGTTTCCTTAGTAGCTTCAGTTTCGGAATTCTGTATTTCCGTTATGTCAAAGTAATGGAAAGGGGTTATGCCTGGTTCAAAAAAAAACACACCTTTTACTTCCATTAAAAAACACCTTTCACTACTGGACTCCTTTTCTTTTTGAACTCTTTTACTACCGGACTCCCTTCAATAAAGAAAACCTTTTACTACTGGACTAATTGTCCCAAAACCTCTAGTACTAATTATCTTGGTTTGGTCGTCAGTCTCTGTACTCTTGCAGGCTCATTTTGTTTATTTTGGCATGTTATAGTTAATTAATTTTTATGTTACTACTAAACATAAGTTTTTTATGTGTCCATTCTTTGTTGGCTCAAGGTACAACCCGATTAAAATCAAATCAAACATTAATCAATCCAAGTTAGTCGTACCAAATATTTGGCAACTCGGTTGTTGGCAAACCAAATGAAATCTTAGCAATTTAAGTGCAATATATACTATTTGTTTATTTTATTTTCACTATGAATCAGTTTTTGTTTCCAGCTGTACAATCCTTTTGGCATATATCTCATCATTACGAATTTAATTGGCGACGAAACAAAGTTTTGAAGCACGTATTAGGAAATATAGAGCTGGAGTGAGGGAGCACCATTTTCTTACAATTTTTTTTCCCATGAATGCAACATACTCCTTGGAGTGAAAAACACACAATAACATAATGCATGTGCAACGCAAACGCGCGGCGTCATAAAGGCCCCTCATTCCTTGGCCTTCCGCAGCATCGAAGCCATTCATTCATTCAAACCAAATGAATGAATTCACTGATGAAGTAAGTGGTGAGCAGCAGCATCATCAAATGCGAGAGGCGATCCATGATTTTCCGTCGCTGCCCTCCCCTCATTACGACCGTCCCACTGTACCTTGGACTGGAGCAGCGCGGGCGCCAGTGAGGGAAGGCCGTGGCGCAGGTGCATTGCATGTGCCCATCAATTCCCTGTCCTCCGGTAGTAGTAGCACCAGTGGTAAATTTGACAAATTTAACCTATAGACAAAATCAAATCACAGAATGAACTATCGTTAAACTATTTCGTCTATAGGTCAAATTTGTCAGCAGCCTGCCCCGTCATCCGTGCCCCCGACTCGACTCGGCCTTATCGCCATCAACCTCCGCTTTCCCGGCTTCACCGGCTACAGTGGCCCTTGGTTCCGGGCTTTCTCCTCTCCGCCCAACGAAAACGCATCTGTTCCGGTGCCGGGATAACGTATGCAGTTTTGTTGCGGCATAGCCGCCAGCTAGTGCCCTGCATCAGCCATGACATGGGAGGAGGGAGCAAAGCTACAAAAGCTTCTCCCCCCTAGAAAAAAAATGCTCCTAGATAAGTTTGAGATGATTTTGGTACTACTGGTAGGTTATTAAAGTGCCGTAAGCTTTGTACTGGAAGTGGTAAAGTTAAAGAGCTTAATTTTGTGGAGTACACGTCCGTCCTCGCCGAGCACGCAGAGTGGGAGCGAAACAAACTACCCAGCCCACGGATAACTTTCGCTTTGCAATCGCCGCAATTCTTTTGGGTAAGTACCAATGCGGTACATGGGAGGAGCAAATATCTAATCATCCTTTTGCCTCCTCCCATGCCACAATTGAGTTGAATACACAAAAATACTCCTCTCAAAGCACAGAAATACTAGTAATAAAACGCATGGTTCAAAAGATGGTACGTAGTAGCTCCCTTTCGAGAAAAGAGAAACATGGGAGCCGCAGTGCAGTGGCACGGGAGCTTCCCACTTTCGGGTCAAATTCGCACCGGCACCGCTGCCACGTCGCGGTGGTTGTTGCAGATACGATGATTAATTCCTGTTTATAAGCTCGAGCTTTATCCGTGCCAAGAACTGCTCTAGCCAGCTCAAATCAAATCAATCAACAACCAACAACAACAACAACGATCGTAGTACTTGCTACTAGGAGTAGTACGCATGATTCCATCGTTCAGGGGGCAAGGCATGGATGGATGTCACCAAAGCCCACTATGAGTGAGTGAGTAGCTGGGGAACGAACAGGGTTAGCGAGGGCTTTGCAGAACCCCGGCGCCTTTGCGCAGATGCTTTTGCTTAGCACACAAGGCAAATGGGCCAGACGACAACGAGGTTGGCACTTAATCATTTCCAGAGGCTCTAATTAATAAGAACTAAACAAGAGATTCTTGGTCCTGCAACTAGCAGCAGGAATCAATCGACAGTTCATACGAGCAAGATTTTGCTCCTCAATGGCGGGTTAAGAAAGAGAGGGGAAATGGGGAAAGTTTCTTGTTGAACCAAATGAGCAAAAATATGGTACATGGGAGGCGCCAAGGTGGGGAGATTTTGGTCGGATTGAACCATCACAATCCCCATCCGGAGCCTCGGGGTTGCTCGTTCTTCAGAGTTGCAAGAAATCAAAAGGGGCATAGAGAGAGCGGATGCTCTTGCTTGCTTGCTTGCTTGCTGGGACAAAACCAACTGCTACTACTACTACTACTGGTTTCACTGACCTGACCTGACCTGACCTGACCTTCTTGGTGGTCTCCATTCTTGGTTCTCCCTAATCTACGAGAAGTTCTAGCGGCGGCGGCGGGGGATGCCGGTCAGGTCCAGGCGGCCCACACCTTCTCGCCGATGAAGCGCACCAGCTTGCCGACGGCGCTCTTCTCGGCGGAGCTGTTGGCGCCGGCGCAGTCGCTGTCGTCCGTCAGGGCCTCCTCGCCGTCGTAGAGGCTGTCCGCGCCGTCGTCCTCGTCGCCCTCGTAGTCGCCGTCCTCGCCGCCGTCCGACGCGCAGCAGCCTTGCAGGTGGTCGTCCGGGACGCCGACGTGGACCTCCGCGGCGCCGTGCTCCTCGGCGGCGGCGTCGATGGCGCACGGCCCGCCGCGGCCACGGCGCCGGCGGCGGTGGCCGCGGCGCGTGGCACCCCCTGGTCCTCCGGCTCCTTTGGCTGCTCCCTCGCCCCCTCCGCCGGAGCCCTCCTCGACGGCGTCGATGATGCGGTGGATGAGGTGGCGGTTGGGGGAGGCGTCCCAGCGGGCCCAGAAGCTCTTGTAGCAGCCGAAGCAGCCGCAGCCCATCTCCGGCTGGTGCGGCCCGTTGAGCCGCCTGCGCCGGCCCCCGGCAGCGCCGCCGGCCCCGCCGGACAGCAGGTAGGCCAGCACCTCCTGCTCCTCGGCGGTGAGCGCGGCCACGAGCGCCAGCAGGGTGGCCGGCAGCATGGCAAGGGCTGCATCAGCCGCGTGGGGACCCGGCGCCGGCGCCGGGTGCACCCGCCGGCCCTTCCCCTGGTACAGCTTCTTCATCCCCGCAGCTCGCCTCAGTTGAAGAAATAGTAGTGCTCACTGGCTGGTGGCGCGGGCGGGTTAAGTGGCGGGCGGGCACCAACCTGGTGGACGGCGGGCGGGGAGGGAGGGTTGGTGGGGTGGGTGGGGCTCGTCGGCTGGGACGTTGCTGTATGGCGGCTGCGCAGCTCTTCTCAGCTTCTTGGGGGCTGAGGCGAGGTGAGGGAGGAAGAGAACAAGGGAGGGGAGGGGCTAACCCTACCCTTGGGGTGGGGTGGTGATGTGGTGTGGTGGTGGGTTGGGTCTGGTGGGTGGGAACCCAGGACCCAGGGCTCCGGCCCTATTATTGCATTGCAGCCAGGGAGAAGCCAAGGCGACGGGCATGGCGAATCTCCATTGGTCCAACTTGGTCTTTGGTTTGGGTAGTCGTGGTACTACTACCTGTGGTGTGTGGCGTGTGTTTGGTGGTGTCGCGACGGCATCGGTACGACCGCGTGAACGTAGGACGGTCGCCGGTGCGGCGGCGGCACGGCACGGCGGTGCACGCGAAACGCACGGGCGTGTCGTGGTTGGACCTCACCTGTTAAGTTCAGACCTTTTTGAAGATTTTAGTAGGGGTCAGGCAGGTCGCCCTGCTGGCTCGACGTGGTACCAAGTGCCGTCCCGCTGGTGAAAAATTTCGTGGTGGTGCCGTGCCGGTGGTCGGTCGATGGTATTGCCCGGCCACGTACGGGGATTCGCAGCGGGGACGTGCGTGGTTCGAGTGCCGCGAAATTCCGGTGTCCCCAACGGGGTTGGCTGATGAGGTCGGATGTGGATGTGGATGTGGATGGGTGAGGGTCACGTGGAGCAGCGGCTGTGCGTGCCGTGGGTGGACCGTTCCTTTCAACGGCGACTGCTCGCTCGTAGGGAATCCTGGACGGCTTGATCGAGGTAGGAGGCGGAGGCCCGGGGATGTCGTAGGCCAGCATGTCATCTCCGGCCACGAGCATAGCCCGAGCGAGGTGGATGAGGCCGAAGAGGGTTTGGTGAAAACATGTTCCTTATTAGAAAAATACATATTTTAAAGCAGAAATCTAATTTGGCTCGTGGGAGCATATGCTCCTGCCCATGAATTTTTTTTTTTGCAAATGTTAAAAAAATAGATATGTTCAATGTCACATCCAAATGTTACATGCACTTTTTTGGGGGAAAAGCTTAAGCTATTTGACCCGTGCGAATAAAATAAGTTGAACGCCAAAGGTTACACTTTATTTTATTTTATTTTTTGCTGAAGCACTGCCATCCCGTGTCGCATGAAAATTACCAAGCACGCTTGTTAGACTGACATGAACACCCTCACACACAAAAAACCATACATATTATTACTATTATTTATTTTGAACTGTTCATCCGAGAGCATGTGCTCCCCAGAGTCAAAACGGCCCTCCCATTTTGAAGACGCCGCGAATACATTATTCTACCAGGAGGCTTTTGACTTGCCATGTTGTCATGACTACTTCTTCGCTACAAATCTTCCTTGCCTTATAAGAGGTATAGCTCTAAAATGCGAAACAAAATGCTACACCAAACAATGTCAGTTGATCATGTAATCATACCCACTTGATTTAGATTTACAAGATCTAAAGTGATCGATTACAAAACCAAAGTGGTTGTGTTGACTATTATATCTTGGGGATATAACCATCCACATTTTAAACCTAATGGATAGGAATAGAGCAAACCATTTCTCTTTCTTTTTCTTCTTCTAGTGATTGGTATGAACTTGTTGAAAGCAGGAGTGTAGAAGTGAAAGAAGAAGTGAGAATCTCGCAATCAATTTATATATAAGCCACTCCGATTCCTTCTAGATTAGGGTGATCCTCGATTTAACTACATAAAAGGATTTGAGAAGACAATTATAGTTTTAGTTCATGTCATTTCCAAACCATCATGAAGCCACGAAAATTCTTGAGTGTACCCAAGTAAAATGTTGGAACCCCTCTCTGGCCTCACCACTTCCCCTCTTCTATGGGATAATGATAGCAAAGTTTCCCATGCTGACAATGATGATTTTATGCTTCCTCCGTCGGGAGCTGAAATTGACCTGGCAGTTGCTTCGTCTAAATTCCATACAGCCCCGGGTCCAAATGATTCCTCCGTGGCCTTTAAAAAAAGTTATGGCCAGTGCTTAAAAGCCTAGTTTACTCCATTATTCAGGGTTTCTGTTTGGGTAGTGTTGACAATTCTAGGCTAAATTACGTGGTTCACTCTCTCATTCCTATGGTGAAGGGTGTTGACTCTATTCTTCAGTTCTGGCATATCGTGTGGATCACCAACGTGTCTAAATTTCCTTCCAAGGCTTTTGATTCTCGCCTTTCTCCGATTGCTCACCTTGTTATCGTCCCTCCAAATATGCTTTTTATCAAGGGGCGTTTTATCCTAGATGGAATTCTTAGCCTCCATGAAATTGTGCACAATCTTAAGGTCAAAGGCAATGATACGTCCATTTTGCATCATGCTTTTATATCAATATTTATTGCATTATGGGCTGTTATTACATGCTATGTCATAATACTTATGCCTATTCTCTCTTTTTTTACAAGGTTTACATGAAGTGGGAGAATGCCGGCAGCTGGAATTTTGGGCTGGAAAAGGAGCAAATATTAGAGACCTATTCTGCACAGCTCCAAAAGTCCTGAAACTTCACGGAAGTCATTTGTGGAATTAATAAAAAATACTGGCGAAAGAAAGTACCAGAGGGGCCCACACCCTGGCCACGAGGGTGGGGGGCGCGCCCTACCCCCCTGGGCGCGCATCCTGCCTCGTGGGCCCCCTGGCAGGCCTCCGGTGCCCATCTTCTGCTATATGAAGTCTTTTACCCTGGAAAAAATCATAAGCAAGCTTTCGGGAAGAAACTCCGCGGCCACGAGGCGGAACCTTGGCGGAACCAATCTAGAGCTCCGGCAGAGCTGTTCCGCCGGGGAAACTTCCTTCCGGGAGGGGGAAATCATCGCCATTGTCATCACCATCGATCCTCTCATCGGGAGGGGGTCAATCTCCATCAACATCTTCACCAGCACCATCTCCTCTAAACCCTAGTTCATCTCTTGTATCCAATCTTTGTTCCAAAGCCTCAGATTGGTACCTGTGGGTTGCTAGTAGTGTTGATTACTCCTTGTAGTTGATGCTAGTTGGTATATTTGGTGGAAGATCATATGTTCAGATCCTTTATGCATATTAATACCCCTCTGATTATGAACATGAATATGATTTGTGAGTAGTTACGTTTGTTCCTGAGGACATGGGAGAAGTCTTGCTATAAGTAGTCATGTGAATTTGGTATTCGTTCGATATTTTGATGAGATGTATGTTGTCTCTCCTCTAGTGGTGTTATGTGAACGTCGACTACATGACACTTCACCATTGTTTGGGCCTAGAGAAAGGCATTGGGAAGTAATAAGTAGATAATGGGTTGCTAGAGTGACAGAAGCTTAAACCCTAGTTTATGAGTTGCTTCGTAAGGGGCTGATTTGGATCCATATGTTTCATGCTATGGTTAGGTTTACCTTAATACTTCTTTTGTAGTTGCGGATGCTTGCAATAGGGGTTAATCATAAGTGGGATGCTTGTCCAAGTAAGGGCAGCACCCAAGCACCGGTCTACCCACATACCAAATTATCAAAGTAACGAACGCGAATCATATGAGCGTGATGAAAACTAGCTTGATGATAATTCCCATGTGTCCTCGGGAGCGCTTTTCTCTATATAAGAGTTTGTCCAGGCTTGTCCTTTGCTACAAAAAGGATTGGGCCATCTTGCTGCACTTTATTTACACTTGTTACTTGTTACCCGTTATAAATTACCTTATCACAAAACTATCTGTTACCGATAATTTCAGTGCTTGCAGAGAATACCTTACTGAAAACTGCTTATCATTTCCTTCTGCTCCTCGTTGGGTTCGACACTCTTACTTATCGAAAGGACTACTATAGATCCCCTACACTTGTGGGTCATCACAATGCTTTGAAGCCTTGTTAGGGCTCAAAATTAACCTCTCTAAAAGTGAATTCCTTGTCTTAGGTTGCTTGCCTGATGAGTGTGCTCGTACGGCTAATTTGCTTAACTGTTAGCTGGGTACGTTTCCTTTCAAATACCTTGGCGTTCACATGTCCCCTTTCATGCTATTGAAAAAAAACCTATTATGTCCTTAAAGTTGGAAACAGAGTAATGCCTTGGAGGGGGCAGTATAATTCTACCGTTGGTAAGGTCTCCCTCACTAACGCTTGTCTTTCCTCTATGCACATGTTCGTGATGGATTTTTATCGGTTACCTGTGGGTACCCACAATGGCTTTGACAAACATTGGAGTGTTTTTACTAGAACTCGACTAATAATAAAAGGAAATATCGTTTGGTCAAATGGAAAGTTATGTGCAGCTTTTGAACTTGTTCGTTTCCTATTCTCGTCTATTTGTCTCTGATGCTGCATTATGGTTTTATTTATAAAGTTGGCCTAATGCACTTTTTGTAAAAAAAGATATAAAACTAAGTAATGAAGAACAAATCTAACAAATGAAAGGGTGGTCATACATAGAATGACACCCTTATATATAAAAAGTTTGGAAAATCAGCTTAGCTGAACAAATATAATGAGAAATACACATAATATTTAATTAATATACATATATTTCGTGTGTTGTAAGTCCATATTAATTGGGGTGTATTTCTTTCTAGCTCCGAGATAAAAAAACATGCATGCATCGCTGCAAATTGCCGGGAGTATGCTTTGAATCTTACATATTAGATGATATTCATTTGGTGTCATGTCCAACAATACATTTGGGCTATTCTCAAAAGTGTAGTACCGTAGATAGGTTATCCAGACATGCAATGCAAGTAGGACAAATCATTGTTGTTCCAAAACTAACCTGCTATTTTTTCATCTTTTACCTTTACATCCAAATTTTGGTGTCCTGTCTTCGATGTATTGTGCTTCTCGTTGCACTACGCGCCCTCCGCCGAATTGGTAATGTACAACTATTATCTTCAAGATCCATATAGTTATTACCATCGACCAAGGTCTTGTGTTTTTCACAAGCATACTTGAAGAATCTGCAACTCTTAAAAGAGCGACTAATTGAAATAGGTATCATGTGACCATAAAAAGTGGTGAGATGCTACACCTGAGTGTTGAGGGGGCCGAAGTTGTTGGGGTTGCCATCGGCCCATCATGGTGTAACCCTTGGTGGTAGGGATCAGCGTAGAGTGCTCGATGTGGGCCCGAGTCGTTTGGTGGCGAGAATGCATAAAGGGGAGCAGAGGAGGCTGCGAGGCGGCGGAGTTGTCCTGACGGGCGCGGAAAAATCGACATGGCAGTTACGGAGGAGCTGTGGTGCTCGAGTGTCTCTGGTGTTGTGTCGAACTTATTACCAGATATAACTTGCGACACTTAATAGTATACTAGATATGCACACTTAATAGTATACTAGAAAGCGAAAGTCATCTTTTGATCCCGAGCTCATATGCTCCCGCATGAAAAGTAAAATCGAAAAAAAATCGAAAAAAAATTCAAAAAATTCCAATTTTTTTTAGAGAAACATTGACAAAAGTTCTAAGTGCCTGCAAAATTTCATCATGAAATCACATTCCTGTAAGGCGTGGCAAAAAAAAAAAACAAATTCAGTGCTTCAAAATGCGTTTGAAAGTAGCTTTTTCAGAGTACTGTTTTTGTTTTTTTGCCACGCCTTCTAGGAATGTGATTTCATGACGAATTTTTGCAGGCACTTAGAACTTTTGTCAATGTTTCTCTCAAAAAAAATTGGAATTTTTTGAATTTTTTTGATTTAGTTTTGATTTTACTGTTCACCCGACCTCATTTGAACTCGGGAGCAGATTAGCCGCGTCCACTAGAAAGCCCTATTAAGATATTACTTATACATTCTTATTTAGAACACTTTAAGATGATATTAACTAAACTATAAAAGAGAACACATGGACATACATACAAATATGTATATGTGCACAATATAATTTAAGGATTTTCATAAAATAATTAAAAGATAATTTCTGTTTTTTTCACTTAATTTAACTTTAGCACGGACAAATAATCAATGACATACACTACAACTGATGACAACGAACATTGGTTAAATACCAACTAAATTATGTGGTTAATTCTATCAAAAAGATAACAAAAATAATACTCCTTAATGTTATAATATGATGAAAATATAAATAAATACGTATAAAAGTTTCTTATAAAACAATTTATAACATTTTTTGGGACTATTCTTGTATGTTATAAAACAATTTATAACATACACTACAATTGGTTTGCTCTCGGTTCCAAATTTGTTTGGACCGTCCCTATATGTTACTCAATTAGAAAATTGACAAACTTATTTTACTGCCTGAAAAGGGTCGTCATTTTCTCAGAATGTGGAGGACAACAACCTCATAATTATTGTTACAAAAGTTTCAAGCAAATTGCAGGTAAAGTAATGAGGCTCATATTCGTGAAGCTAATGATAAAATTTTCTTGCGGTCATTTATATGACATGTTCCTTATTGCATAGAATTCTTAATACAAGGAAGAGTCACTAATTTGATTTTATAATTCGGACATGTACATACGAAATACTACAAGTAAAATCTTTAGTTGATAATTTTATATTTATGAAAACAAATCAGGATCAACCATGTATATATAATTCACAAAAATGATATCGGCCAAAACTTTGTAAGTTGGCCTCCATAATCGTTAAAATCTTACCCAAGGCAAACATGTACAAGAAAAAATCTAAGAGCATCTACAGTCGGAATAGGTAAACCCACCCCGCTAAACGTCTGCTGACACGCCCGAGCGCGACTGCCGACAGCCGCTCATATTGTGTGCAGGGCAGCCACACTCCTCAAATTGAAACACACAAATTCATGCAAATCCATGCATGTCCATTGTACACGAGAATATCATTAATAAAAAAACATTTGTTGGTAGCGAAAATATGTAGTTCAAACATAAAATTTATTTTAAGTGCACAAATCATTGGTTTTCATTGTGGGTCCAAATATACTCCACAAGATCACGTAGTAGTTGCGCATTGTAAGTGCATCTAGTGCCACCCCTAGTTGGTTTTGGAGTACCGACGACAAACCTGGTTGAGAGACTAATGTGTTTGTGAGAATTGCAGGATAACACAGGTAATAGTCCCTCATTGATTTGGTTTACCTACCGGAGATGACCCCTAAAAATGTATGAAGACATTGAGGACAATGGTGGTATGTGAAGACAATCACACCGAAGCTTATGACTCGAGAAGACATTCACGTGAAGACTATGGAGTGCGAAGACATAGTTGTTTTGTAGTTTCCTTTTCTTCTTTGTTGAGTCATAGGAACCACCGTACTGTTAAGTGGGGTCCAAGTGAACAAAGTCAGAGTGACTGAAGTGATGCTCAACCAAATCCTATGTCTTCGAGCGAAGACAATGAGAGCAAATCTTATCCAGAGCTGGATGAGTCAACTTTACTTGTAGCCCAAGTCAAGCTGCTGCGTGTGTTTGAAATCTGACCGTTGGAACACGTGTCAATTCCTTAGTGACCCATGGTCATTTCGGACAAATCAGGTCAGGTTGCCCAGTGGCTATAAATAGCCCACTCCCTACACCATAAATTGGTGGCTGCTCAGAGTTACTGCACGGCTTTTGTCGTTTGAGAGTAACCCACCTCCGAAGCTTTTGAGATAGAGAAATCCTTGCGAGGACAAAGCCCAAAACACCCAGAGCCAAAGAGTGTTAGGCATCACTGAAGTCTTTCTGTCCGCGTGACCTGAAGACTTGTTACACTTGAGGACTGTGAATCCTCCAGCCGGTTAGGCGACGCGTTCTGAGCATCCAAGAGTCATTGTGGATTGCCGGTGAACGAAGTCTGTGAAGGTTCGGAAGTCTACCTTGAAGACTTACCAGAGTGATTGGGCAAGGACTGGGTGTCCTTAGCTCAAGGGGAATAAGGTGAAGACACGGTATTCTGAGCTGAATCTCAGCCTCCCTAACCAGACGTACAGTTGTCACAGCAACTGGAACTGGTCCAACAAATCCTTGTCCTCACCAAGAAACTGGTTCTATCTTCTCCCTCTCTTTACTTACAGTTTGTCTTCGTGAAGTCATTGCCTACTTGCACTATCTTTTTGACTTCACTGTGTAACTACTTGTTCTGATTGGCTTCATACTATCTTCCATCCTGATCCATACTGCCTAGCTGCTAATAGTCTTCGTGCTTTCACTTCATTGAATACTTGACTATGGCTTGCCTAGTGTAGTCTACCTTCCGCTGCATGTTAATAGGTTCATTTCTATTGTTTGTTTTCAAAACATCCATGTTTTGAAGACTTTCATAAAAATCGCCTATTCACCCCCCCTCTAGTCGATAACTAGCACTTTCAATTGGTATTAGAGCAAGGTACTCCCTTGTTCTGTGTGATTCAGTTTAACCACCTGGAATTTTAGCTATGTCGACTGCAGGGATAATCAAAGTCTCCGCTGTGTGCCCTGTCTTCGATGGCACTGATTACCCCTACTAGAAGAATAAGATGCGCATGCATCTTGAAGCCATTGATGTCGACCTTTGGTATGTCGTCAAGAACGGTGTTCCCAAGGGCGGCGAAGGTATCACTCCTGCTGATGTCAAGAAGTTCATTCAACTGGATTCTACTACGAAGAACATCATCTGCGGTCATCTGACCAAAGGACAGTATGGCCGTGTGAGCGCTCTGGAAACTTCGAAGGTAGTCTGGGACTGGCTCTCCAAGGTCAACGAAGGCATCTCAACCCAGAGGGATCAAAGGATCAGTGTCCTTCGCAACCTGTTCAACCGCTTCAAGAGAAATGACAATGAGAATGTCCAGCTCACGTTTGATCGCCTCACTGATATCACCAATAAGCTTCATGCTCTCGGCGCCACTGAGATCACCAAGCATGAAATCGTCAAGACACTCCTGAGATCACTTGACAGCTCGTTTGACACCCTTGCCCTGATGATTCAAGAATGCCCTGACTTCAAGACACTCGATCCGTCTGACATACTTGAGAGGGTCAACACACATGAGTTTCAGCTATCTGAGAAAAGAGACATCTATGGTCCCAACTATGGACGTACTCGCGCTTTGAAGGCAAAAGCCGCTTCCTCATCTGAAGAAGAATCTGACTGCAGTTTTGGTGATCCTGAAGACATTGGAAAGGAGCTTGCTATGCTTGTGAAGAAGTTCCAGAAATTCACAAAGAAGAAAGGCTTCAGAAAGTCTTTACGATCCAGCTCAAGAAATGATGAAGTTTCTACTCATGACCACAAGAAGAGAACATGCCACAAGTGCAAGAAACCTGGTCACTACATCTCTGAGTGTCCGCAGTGGGACAATGAAAACAACAAGAAGAAGAAAAGCAAGGAATATGATTCTGATGACAAGAAGAAGAAATCCTCAAAATCTTCTTCCAAGTTTTCATCAAAGTCTTCATCACACAAGAAGAGTTCATCTGGCAAGGCTCGTGCTTTTGTTGGCAAGGAGATGGATTCAGAGGAGGAGTCTGCTTCTGAGGAGGCAGAGGTGGAGTCCGACTCTGGCGTTGCAAGTCTGGCTCTAGCTACAGCCTACGTTGCCAAGTCCATCTTCAACACTGAAGACAATGGCTCCATCACCAACGCTGATGCTAATGACAAGGACGACTCCGCTCCCACCTACTGCTTCATGGCACGTGGTGCCAAGGTAAACTCATGCGATGCTTACTTTCAAACATCAAGTGAAGATGACTCTGATTGTGAATCCAAACCCAGCTACAAAACACTTGCTAAAATTGCAACTGAACAACAGAAAGCTATGGAACATATTCAAAAACTGTTAGACAAAAGCGATGACCTGTTGGACGCGGAAATGACCCGATCTCAGTCCTTAATTGAAGACATAAAAAATCTTCATGTTGAGTATGAGGAACTTGAAAGTTGTCATGAAACGCTCTCAACAACTCACGAAAAGCTTTCCTATGATTATCTTCAAAGGAAGCAAGAACTTGAGAAATTGAGAGCAGTTCATGAAGATCTTCAAAAAGAAAATGAGTCACTTCGCGCTCAACAGATCAGTCCCGCTCAGGAAGGATTTGAACCACCATGTCTAAAATGCCTTGAGCGTGATAATGCTACTTCTGTTGCTGAATGTTCTACTGCTGCTACTGTTGCAATATCTTCAACTGTTGATGTGGTAACTAACCCCTCTGCTGAGGATGCCACTACTATTGCTGATGAAAATGCTAGGTTGAAGACATTGCTTGAGACAGGGATGTATAAAAGTCTCAAAGGGCATCAGACACTATGTGATGTCCTCAAAAAGCAGATCCTGAACCGAAACCCTAGAAAAGAGGGTGTTGGGTTCGAGAGGAAAATGAATGTTGATGGTTCCTACTGGAAGCCTGAGTAGTACCCCAAAACCACATGGGTTCCTGCAAAGGGACCTTCAGTGGATCCATCCACTTTATCTGGCTTCACTTGTGCTAACCCTATTATCATTGATGAATCCTTTGATGCAAACTATAAACTGTTTAAAAATCAGAATGGTGAAGTGTTTGCCAGGTATATTGGTACTAACTGCAGGAATGGACCACCCATGAAGAAGATCTGGGTGCCCAAAAGGTGTCTTGAGAATCTTCATGTGAATGTCGTCATGACACCACAAGGGAAGAAGACAAACCCCAGACCAAAGGCTTCATATGGTCCAAAGGCTTCATACAGACAGAGGACTCACCTGAGTCACCCTAACGCCAATGTTTTTCAGGGAAATCATACTCAAACTTATGAATATGAGCGAGTATCATCAAACCGCTATGTTCATAAGACTAAGAACTATTATGCTTATTCATATGAGTACTATTCACCTCCTGCAAGGTTATTTGCTAGGGCTCCAAGGCCAAAGTTCTCAGATGCTGCACTTAGACTCATTGCTTCTAAGCCACCCCTAAAAATGTGGGTGGTTAAGAAAAATTAACTTTCTTTTATAGGGAAAGGTCTCCAGCCGGAAATCAAAGGCGTCCGATGCTATTGCTGGGGGCCTAAAACATCTTGTGGGGCGCAAGATTAAATGCCCAAATGGTCTTACTATGTATTTTGTTCCTGAATCGCTTGCCACTGGTCCTATCAGTCCTAACCTTGATCTGAGCTTTAATAATCCTCTTGTCCGTCAAATGTTTATGCTTCACAATACTCTTGGTGAAGCTTATCCCCCTAACTGTACTGTAGGGTATGACACCTCATGCTTCAGAATGGATTATGGACAGTGGATGCACTAATCACATGACTGGTGACCGAAGTCTTCTCATGGACTCAACCTTACGTCCATCTGACAAGAGTCACATCACATTTGCTGACACTGGTAAAAGCAAGGTATTGGGTCTAGGTAGAGTTGCAATCTCAAAGGATCAGCACATGGATAAAGTGATGCTTGTCGAATCCCTTGGTTTCAACTTAATGTCTGTCTCAATGCTTTGCGATTTGAACATGATTGTGATATTTGGAAAATATCGTTGCCTTGTTCTAATGGAATCTGACAAGTCTCTAGTCTTTGAAGGGTATCGGAAAGATGATTTGTACATGGTAGATTTCTCAGCAGGACCACAGCTTGCCGTATGTCTTCTTGCAAAAGCTTCAGAGTGCTGGCTCTGGCATCGGAGGCTAGGGCATGCTGGCATGAGGAACTTGCACACTCACAAAGAAGAAGCACGTCATAGGCATCGAGGGCGTCAAGTTCAAGAAGGATCACTTATGCGGTGCCTGCGAAGCTGGAAAGATGATGAGGGCCAAGCATCCCTCGAAGACAATCATGACGACATCTCAACCCTTCGAGCTGCTACACATGGACTTATTTGGCCCTACTAACTACTCTACTCTCACTACTACTGCTTGTCTCTATGGCTTCGTCATTGTTGATGATTATTCAAGATATACATGGGTGCACATAATCCTCTACAAGACTGAAGTGTAGGATGTCTTCAGACGCTTCGCCAACCGTGCCATGAATAACTATGGCATCAAGATCAAGCATATCAGAAGTGACAACAGCACAGAGTTCAAGAACATCGGCCTCGACCTTTACCTGGATACGTTGGGCATCACTCATGAGTTCTCCGCTCCATACACACCTCAGCAGAATGGCATCATGGAGCGCAAGAACAGAACACTCATTGAGATGGCTCGGACGATGCTTGATGAGTACAAGACTCCAAGAAAGTTCTAGCCTGAAGACATTGACACTGCATGCCATGTCATCAATCATGTCTATCTTCACAAGCTTCTGAAGAAAACTTCCTATGAGCTCCTAACTAGTAAGAATCCAAACGTCGGTTACTTCAGAGTATTTGGTGCTAGGTGCTGGATCAAGGATCCACATCACACTTCAAAATTTGCACCGAAAGCACATGAAGGTATAATGCTTGGTTACGGAAAAGATTCGCACTCCTACAGAGTCTTCAACCTCTTTCACTATAAAGTGGTTGAAACTGTAGATGTGCGGTTCGATGAGACTAACGGCTCGCAAAGAGAGCACCTACCAAATGTGTTAGATGAAGTTCCACCTAGTGAATCCATCAAGCTCATGGGAACTGGAGAAATCATACCGTCTGAAGATCAGGTTGAAGAGGAACTTATCATTTCTGCACCTAATTAACCTAAAGACAATGCTCAGCCTGAAGACACTGCTCAAAATGAAGACAATGATCAGCAAGAGCAAAATCTTCGTCCAGTTCATCCTCGTGTTGCTAATGAAGTACAAATTGAGAAGATAATCGATAGCATCAATGCACCTGATCCACTCACTCGTTCAAGAGCAACACAACTAGCAAATTACTGTGGGCACTTTGCATTTGTCTCAATAACCGAACCCAAAAAAGTTGTTGAAGCCTTCATGGAACCTGAATGGATTCAAGCTATGCAAGAAGAGCTTCAACAGTTCAAGCTGAACAATGTGTGGGAATTGGTCAAGCATCCTGATCCTCGTAAGCATAATATCATAGGCACCAAATGGATATATCGCAACAAGCAAGATGAGCATGGTCAAGTTGTCAGAAACAAGGCTCGTCTTGTTGCTCAAGGATACACTCAAGTTGAAGGGATTGACTTCGATGAAACATTTGCTCCTGTGGCTAGGCTTGAAGCCATTCGCATACTGCTAGCCTATGCAAATCATCACAACATCCTTCTGTATCAAATGGATGTGAAGAGTGCCTTTCTAAATGGCAAGATTGAAGAAGAAGTGTATGTTGCACAACCACCTGGCTTTGAAGATCCAAAACATCCTGATATGGTATACAAGCTTAACAAGGCACTGTATGGCCTCAAACAAGCCCCTCGCGCTTGGTATGACACACTCAAAGACTTCCTGAAGAGCAAAGGCTTCAAACCTGGTTCCCTAGATCCAACACTCTTTACGAAGACGTATGATGGTGAACTGTTTGTGTGCCAACTATATGTGGATGACATTATCTTCGGCTGCACTAACCAGAAATACAGTGATGAGTTTGGACACATGATGCAAGAGCAATATCAGATGTCCATGATGGGTGAGCTGAAGTTCTTACTTGGTCTTCAAATTCGTCAGCAAAGCAACGACATCTTCATATCTCAAGAGAAATATCTCAAAGACTGCCTGAAGAAGTTTGGAATGCAAGACTACAAAGGTTACACGACGCCAATGCCAACCAAAAGTCATCTGGGTCCTGACGCCAATGGTAAAGAGTTCGATCAAAACGTATACCGCTCCATGATTGGTTCTTTACTTTATTTATGTGCATCTAGGCCAGATATCATGCTTAGTGTTTGCATGTGTGCCCGATTCCAAGCGGCGCCAAAGGAATCGCATCACTTGGCTGTGAAGCGAATTCTTCGATATTTGGCTTACACCCCAACACTAGGATTATGGTATCCAAAGGGCTCAGAGTTTGATCTAGTTGGATTCTGGGATGCTGATTATGCTGGTGACAAGGCGGATCGCAAGTCTACATCAGGCACATGTCACTTTCTGGGACGATCACTTGTCTGTTCGCCTTCAAAGAAGCAGAACTGTGTATCTCTCTCCACTACTGAATCTGAATACATTGCTGCTGGATCTTGCTACGCTCAGCTTCTATGGATGAAGCAAACACTCAAGGACTATGGCATCCATCTGAAGCAAGTGCCACTCTACCGCGACAATGAAAGCGCCATCAAGATTGCCAACAACCCAGTTCAGCACTCGAAGACAAAGCACATTGAAATTCGTCATCACTTTCTCAGAGATCATGTCATGAAGGAAGATATTGATATCATTCAAGTCAACACTGAAGAGCAATTGGCAGATATCTTCACAAAGCCCTTGGATGAGAAAAGGTTTTGCAAGTTGCGGTGTGAGCTAAATATCTTGGAATCCTCGAATGTCATGTGATTAGGCACACATCCTAACACTTATGCATGTTGATGACTTAGATGTGCAACACATGAAGTAATGTAAATCTTCAATCAATGAAGACTTACACTCTGAGTGTGAATATATTAATATGGAATTTGACTTCGGAGCGCCACGATAATTGTGCGCCGTGTCTGGGTCTAATACTTCCTATACGGTGGGTAACGCCACCACCAAATTCTTGTTTGGAGTGTTTTCTCTTGGCGTTACATTTGCTAAGTCTTCGCATTTGATTTATCTTCAACATTGATTTGTCTTCCTGTTGATCTTCACCTTCTTGAGTTGGTCTTACTCAGATATATACATATATTTGTGTTCTGTCCTCTACAACATTCACTTATGGCTATGTCTTCTTGTCTGAATCTTTTGGACTAAGTGAATGTGACTGGACCCTAACCTCTCTATGCTTCTACCTCAAATTCTATCTATCCAAATCATATGCATTCTATTGAAACCGTCGAATGTCTTCTCCGCGTCCTTGTCAGCAGAAGATACAGAGACAAACATTGAATCTGTTTTAAATGCTCAATCCTTATTGCCTGAAACCCGGAGAAGCCGGAACGACCACCCGACAGTCCAGGCGTGCGTGGGAACATGGAACAACTTCCAATGTGTTGCATGTTCGCCACGTGTCCCTCAGATGTGAACCGCCAGGGGCACCTGCGTAATTGCGTTGTGCTGTCCCTCTCCTTATAAATACACATCACATCGCGGTCAAAATCTTTCTTCCACCTCGACAAACCCTAGCGCCACCGCTAGCTCTCGACGACGCTGGTGACGAAGCGCTTAGCTGTCGCGACCTCCCCGACGCCGTCCTCACACCGGCCGCGGACCTCGTCTTCTCCGCCGCCGCCATAGGTGTCCTCCGTCGCCAAGTTAGGGCACGGAAGATTGAACTGCTCGGCCTCCTCTCTACTTCGTCTAGCAGTTTTTCGTGTGGTAATTAAAACTCACTTTTACTGCCTTTTTGGTCCGATAGATTCATCTTTCTTCATCAAAAGTGGTTTCTATCCCCACAAATTTGGATCTATCCTGTTCTGCATCTCATAACATGCCTAGTATATTCACTTATGCTTCACACATAGTTAGATTCCTCACTTGTACCTATTCTTGGATTCGTACAAATCTGGAACTAACTCTCAACATATAAGTGAATGTCTTTGCGCTATGAGGTCAATGTCTTCAAATTGATTTATCTTCAAAATCGTCTGAGAATGCATATGACCTCTTCCCCTTCCCTTGCATCTCTAATGCTGTCACAGGTACATGTCCGTGGGAGAATCCCTTGGTTCTCATAGTCTGCATTCATTTGCAGAATTCTTACAGCATCACATTAACTCTCCCGAAGCTAGTTCTTGTCTGACCAACAGACGGAAGACTTTGACAGCTTTGAAGCCATTCAATCTGAACTTCATGGCCACAGAAAAGTCTGCAAGGAAGGGAGGCAGACAGCGCCGTGGGGGCACGTCAATGGATTTGCCTGAAGATCTGTATGAGTTATACAAAACTGATCCTGAAGAAAGCTATGGCCAACGCAAAACACGAATCCAATGGATTCAAAGATATTGGGCCGAGCAATGGTTCAAGTACAGATTCCTCACCAAGGAATATGCTGAAAAGAATGCCATCAAGCGTCCTTGGGGAGATATTCTCTATAAAAATCTTCAACCCAAGACTAAATCTGAAGCTATCGCTCAGGGTTTCTACCCTTGCATGGTCCGTGGACCACAGCCTGCAGATGCCGACCCATCTTCTCTGCTATGGTGCCGTGAAGACAATCTGTTCAAGCGCAACTACAAGTTTGCCAAGGACTCTGCGGCAAAGAACAAGAAGTCACTGGGATTAGACTTCAACCCCGGTCCCTCTGCTCCTCAGGCCGATGGCACAGCGATGCTGAACCCAATATCGTCGGGGCCTTCTACAACCTTGAAGGTCTCATCACGCATATTGCTGTCCAGGGAGCTGCCGTGGAGCACTCTGCAGATGACGCTGATTCTGATGAAGCGCCTGCTCCACCAAAACCACAGAAGCAGAAGAAACCCAAGGCTTCAAAGCCCTCCACTGCGCCAAGAGCTTCGCGTCCGAAGCCTCTGGCCACTGCTCCTCCTGCACCAAGTGTGCATTCTAAAGATCTCTCTCGCATCTCCAAGACTGAGAAGAAGAAGAAGCCCGTGCAGATTACTGGTCAAGCATTGACCCCAGCTGCCATTCTAAGGAGTGAGAACGAAGCCATTGATCTGTCAAGTGACGATGATCTTGGCGATGATGCTCTTGAGCTGCTGATATAGAGCAAGCAAGAGGCAGAAATCTTCAACGATTTGCCCCTCTTTGACGTGGACATATTGAATAACTTCATTGATGAGTGGTTTGACACCCCAAACCTCAGTTTTGATGATCTCCAGCTCCCAATTGGCCTCAGTGTCTCCTTCCACGGAGCCATTGCTCCCGAGCTGGCTCTAGCTCAGAGGATTGTTGAACTAAAGAACAAAATTGACTATGAAAAGGCTCAGTTCAAGAAGCACATGGCCAAGCTCAGTGTGACTGATGTCCAAAACTTCATGCAAATGATGCATGAGCTCAAGGAGGCGTTTCACAAGAAACGTGACGAAGCAAAAGGTTCACGAGAGCGAATGAAACACCTTGCTGCCAAATGTGTTCAAGCATTGGTCTTCCTTTGACGCCAATCGCTCAGGATGATTCATGGGCTGCCCCGTGAAGAAGAATCGCCACGTACTCCCCCAACTCAAGTCACCACTCCGGTGCTTGATGATGACGACTTTGCGGCCCAGCAAACTCCCTCTCCACAAGCGTCGCCCGCATTTCGCAGGCTTCGCAAAGGACCAAGGCCACAAGTCACTCTTTCGAGTGTTCCAGAAGGAGAAGAGCACCACCACTCAGTATCACGCCAAGTGTTTCCTGAAGCCACTCCAACTGCGAACATCTCAGAGTCTGAAGCCAAAGCGCTGAAGACATTCCGGTTGCATCAGCCGATGAACAAGAAGAACCCCGCCAAGAAGAACGTGTTGCTACACCCCCGTCCAACCAAGAAGTTGTTCTCGAGGAGAACGTGTCCGACCCTCCAGCTACTCAAGTGGAGGTTGATAATATTGAGGCGGCCACCAACACCAATACTGAAGCCAATGACGTTGTCATGGCTGAAGCAAATGTGGCGCCTGAAGTTCATGTGGCGCCTGAAGTGAATGAGCCTGAAGCCAATGCTACACTGAAGCCAATGTTGCAGCTGAAACCATTGTGCAGCTCGAAGCCCACGTCAATGCCAATGCTCCTGTGCCCCCTCCAAGGCCTCATACCATTGAGCTGGCTTTTGACCGCGGCCAACCTGTCATGGTTCGTTGGCCCATTCTGGTTCCTCCTCCTGCTCCTGGACCACAATTCGACTATCATGTGGAGCACAAGGCTCAGGTCCAGAAGCCAAAACCAAGGCTGCCAAGGTTTCCAGGTACTGCAACTTCACCAGGATCTTTCAATGTGAATGGCTTCATTGCACACAACACCTTCTTTGACAGCGACAAGAACCCATACTCAAGACCAAGAATTTCATCTGATCGGTTCTGGAGCTATCAGCAGCGCAGTTACTACTCTTGTGTTCTTTATGATCAAGGGCGCATCTTTCCCATATGCGTCTAGACTGCGAAGCTATTGCTGGACTGCCCTGCTTAGAAGAAGCCCTTGACTGTTTCCGAGATGCTGGTTTGCTGCAATTTGTGACTGATAAAGAGCACTGGAACGAAGAGCTTCTGCTACAATTCTACGCCACCCTCCACATTCGTGGCTACAACAGGGATCCAAAGACATGGATCCTTGAGTGGATGACAGGCAATGTACACCACGAAGCCAAAGCTCTGGATATTATTGAGCTCACTGGTCTGCCCACTCCAGGTGAACTGTTTGAGCCTGGTTGTCAGCTTCACCGCAATGCATTGGAGAGCATCTTCCAGAAGCCTGAGCCTAACATGAGCCAAATGCTGAGTATGATGAAGCCACTGCCCCAAGACGCTGAATATCCAAAAGAGTTCTTTGTAGAAGACCTAGAGTATCTGCCCCGCACGATCTATCATATCATAAGGCGAACTCTATGGCCTATCAAGGGACATTCACCTGCAGCGAAGCTCGAAGGAGCAATGAAGACATTGGTTTTCTATATCTTCAATGGCATCAGCTTCAATGCTCAAGAATTCTTCATCAGGCAATTGGCTGCATCTGGCTCTGATCTTTTTGGTCTGAAGTTCTACGCTCCATGGGTTATGCGCCTTATCAAGCTTCACTCTGCTATCAACTATCAGCCGTCTGCGGGCAACCATATGATATTCTTGCCAGAGGTTGATATGTCTATCGAAGCCATCTACCCAGACCCTGCCAAGGAGCCAATTTATCTTCATAATGCCGATCACCAAAGCTTCACTCAACCTATTGAAGGCGTTCTGGATGCTACTCGTGTTCATCCTTTGGCTGGCAATACACGTGCACCTCATCGTGCCCATACTGAAGCCACTGAAAGCACAATTGCTCAAAGGCCTCGGAAGCGTTCTCGTGTTCTCAACGACCGAGAGCTTCTGTCGCCCTGCATCAAAAACAGGATAAGCATCACGACTAGCTGAAGCGTCAGATGCACAGCCTCTTGGTGGATGTCAATCGCATTCGCAACCTTGCCACCAAGAATGCATTTGTCACTCATGAAACCTGTCGGAGGTTGTGGAAGAGTCTGACCTTGCTCAGTGCTGAAGCTGATCTTCAAGACGATGGCTTCACAGAGAGATTCAAATTTGACTCCACTCCTCCCAGAAACGCTGTCTTGCGTCGGACTCCCTCACTTGAAGACTCTGACTATTCCTCCTCAGCTGCAATTGTTAATGCCAGAGTCATTGATGACGAAGATGATGCTACTTCATCACCTCCAACTTCGGCGCGTATCGACACTGCACCAAGTTCTTCTGCACCACCGAACCTCAACGACGACGCTGCTGCTTCACCTACTCCTCATGGGAACGAGTAGAAGCTCTATGTCTTCAAACCTTTTTGGTCCTTACTGACAAAAGGGGGAGAAGCATATGAGTTGATAGTCTTCAAGCGGGTCCATATGGGTGGTTGCTATACTTTTGCCAAGTGCTTACAACTCTCTCTTTTGATACATTTGGTTCTTTGAGTTGTAACACTTAAACTTGATGGTCGTCTGCTACTTTTTCTGCTATTCTGTGATGCGACGATAAATTCCGCATGTGCGATGATAAATCCCGCATGAAGTCATATTGCAGACGTCCATTTTTCATTATGCATGTCATTATCTTCGTTATATCTTTTATGCATAATGAATTGCTTTCATAAGTTGAAGAGGATCTCCACAAGTACAACCTGCCATGTGCATTTGCATTCCAAAAGCAAATTACTTATATGCACATCTTCAAGGGGAGCCTTTCACTACTTACGAAGACAATATCTTAATCCTTTACAATTTCACATACTTTTATCCCCGTTGAAAACTTCAACCAGTTTGTCATCAATCACCAAAAAGGGGGAGATTGTAAGTGCATCTAGTGCCACCCCTAGTTGGTGTTGAGTATTGACGACAAACCTGGTTGAGGGACTAATGTGTTTGTGAGAATTGCAGGATAACATAGGTAGTAGTCCCTCATTGATTCGGTTTACCTATCGGAGATGACCCCTAAAAATGTATGAAGACATTGAAGACAATGGTGGTATGTGAAGACAATCACACCGAAGCTTATGACTCGAGAAGACATGCACGTGAATGGAGTGCGAAGACATAGTTGTTTCGTAGTTTCCTTTTCTTCTTTGTTGAGTCATAGGAACCACCGTACTGTTAAGTGGGGTCCAAGTGAACAAAGTCAGAGTGACTGAAGTGGTGCTCAACCAAATCCTATGTCTTCGAGCGAAGACAATGAGAGCAAATCTTATCCAGAGCTGGATGAGTCAGCTTTACTTGTAGCCCAAGTCAAGCTCTCGCGTGTGTTTGAAATCTGACCGTTGGAACACGTGTCAGTTCCTTAGTGACCCAGGGTCATTTCGGAGAAATCAGGTCGGGTTGCCCAGTGGCTATAAATAGCCCACTCCCTACACCATAAATTGGTGGCTGCTCAGAGTTAGTGCACGACTTTTGTCGTCTGAGAGCAACCCACCTCCGAAGCTTTTGAGAGAGAGAAATCCTTGCGAGGACAAAGCCCAAAACACCCAGAGCCAAAGAGTGTTAGGCATCACTGAAGTCTTTCTGTCCGCGTGACCTGAAGACTTGTTACACTTGAGGACTGTGAATCCTCCAGCCGGTTAGACGTCGTGTTCTGAGCATCCAAGAGTCATTGTGGATTGCTGGTGAACGAAGTCTGTGAAGGTTCGGAAGTCTACCTTGAAGACTTACCAGAGTGATTGGGCAAGGACTGGGTGTCCTTAGCTCAAGGGGAATAAGGTGAAGACACGGTCTTCTGAGTTGAATCTCAGCCTCCCTAGCCAGATGTACAGTTGTCACAGCAACTGGAACTGGTCCAACAAATCCTTGTCCTCACCAAGAGACTAGTTCTATCTTCTCCCTCTCTTTACCTACAGTTTGTCTCCGTGAAGTCATTGCCTGCTTGCACTATCTGTTTGACTTCACTGTGTAACTACTTGTTCTGATTGGCTTCATACTATCTTTCATCCTGATCCATACTGCCTAGCTGCTAATAGTCTTCGTGCTTTCACTTCATTGAATACTTGACTATGGCTTGCCTAGTGTAGTCTACCTTCTACTGCATGTTAATAGGTTCATTTCTATTGTTTGTTTTTGAAACTTCCATGTTTTGAAGACTTTCATAAAAATCGCCTATTCACCCCCCCTCTAGTCGATAACTAGCACTTTCACGTTCACCTAATGATCTCGGAGATTCTAATGCATCTGTAGAAAATTGATAAGCTAATATGGATCTTGTTGTTTCGGGATGTGGATTTGGTCTTCAGGCTTGTCAAAGTCATGGGTTAGGGCTGACCCTTCTCCCTCATCCTCAACAATTATATTGTGCAAAATGACACAACATGTAATCAGCTGCCACAAAGTCTCTAATTTCCACATCGTTGCAGCTCCACGAACAATTTCCCAATGAGCTTGGAGCACTCTGAATGCCCTCTCCAGATCCTTCCTATCCCCTTGCATTGTTGCAAAGTGGCTTTGTTTATTGCCGTGGGGGTCAGATATGGTATTCACAAACGTCGCCTGTTGAGGATAGATACCATCAGCAAAGTAGTACCTCATTAGTTATCGCATCTGTGGACAATGAAGTTGCACGATGGCGATTCCCCATTATAAAGTCTCGAGAACATGGGAGAGCGTTGCAGCATATTGATGCCATCGTGAGAACCATGCATTGCAAATAAAGCATGTCAAATCCACAAGTCATGTGATGAACCTTCTTTCAGTATGACGGTGGCCACTATGGTGTGGCCTTGGTACGTCCCGCACAAACCTTTGGGGGAGTTCCTCCACTTCCAATGCATGCAATCAATTGAATCAAGCATACCTGGAAAACCTCTTGCCTCTCCAATAGCCAGCAACCTTTCCACATCCTACACAATGGTCCTCTTAGATACTTTGCTCCAAACACCTCCATCGCAGCTCGATCAAACCTCGCAGTGGTCTTTAGGCATGTGCTCTCACCATCTCACGAACAACATCGGCGGCAGCAAGCATCCTCCTAGCAGCAGCCAGCAATGCATTTCTACTTAGAGATCGTGTGCCTCCACTCCCTCTACCACGTGCAAGAACAAGGGTTTGTGCATACGAAAGTGACGAAACCATTCATCGGGGATAGTTGGGACGAGATCAAAGTAGTCCTTATAGAGAAGCTTTGCTCTAGAGACCCTATCCCAGTTCAGAACTCTTCTTTTGATCGAACCCTTGAAATTCAAAATGTGCCCCACCCCCGGTCTATTTCCTATCGGATGCTCATGATGATCATCATCTCTGCTTCTTTGTCCGAATCTGACGAATTAGAGAATCCCTTTTGAATTAATTCGTCATGCTCTATGGGTCCATACTCCTCATCCAACGAACATTCAAATCCATCGTTTTACCTACAAAACAATCACAAAAAATTGGTTGGACAATGTGTCAAACACATAGAGGGCAAGGTGCAGTTCGAGAGTAGCCGGACATACCACTGTGGCGTTCGGGCCGATGACAGTGTCTGTGGCAGCGAGACTAGAGGGGAGAGTTTTGTGGCGGCGTTGAGGGATTGGTACGGCGGCGGAGCTAGGGGAGGGCCAGCCCTGACGAGGGAGAAGAGAGGAGAGAAAAATGGTTGGTCTAACAAGGCCGAGGGGTGCAATTTGCGGTGGGTCCTGCCTTTTGGGTCTGACATGACGAACGTGCCTGGGCGTGCCTGACCCTCCCCATATCTGTCACAGATATGGGATGAACATGAGGGGTGCCGATCAGCCGAGACGTTTAGGGATGGTATGAGGAGCCTATATGGGTCGAGTTTTTATTTACCGATCAGTGACCGAGCCAACAGCCCGGACGTATAGGGGCGGGAGGGGGTGTTGGGGAGCCCGAGTCTAGATGCTCTAATAGATTAATGACAGCTAACGCCATCTATGTATGGATAGTTTCGTATCGTGATGGACGAGGCTAGTTAGGGCAACTCCAACGCGGATCACCTATTAATTTGCCATCGAATGTACGCAAATAGGTCAGACTTGTTCACGGATAGTGAGTCCGGCAGAGGTCGTCCAACTGTACTCATGAAATGCAAACAGTGGGGATTAACCGTGGGCCAGGTAGACCGTGTGGAAAAATAGATGTGTGGCACCCAAAGGCTGTGGGGAGATTTGGTCCAACTAACAATGGGCTGGCGGACGTCCGGACTCCCCAAAGCTCTCCCTAGTTTGAGGACTATTGAAAATATGTCCTAGTGATAAAATAATAATAACTATTTATTTCAATGTTTATAATTAATGTTTATATTTTTGTGCTAGAATTGCTATGATTCTTGGATGTGGGAATCAAAGAAAAACTCATATGCGCGTATGAAAACATAAACATAATATAGGTTCCTAGTCTCGGCTCTGAGACTAGCTCATGTGTTGCATAATGATCCCATTTTTCTGACCATAGGGTATTGTTAAAGTAATGAAGATGTCAGCAACAATGAGAGGACATCGTTGGCACAACAATTGTGTTGAACAGACCTGGTTAAATTGTTGGAAATATGCCCTAGAGGCAATAATAAATGGTTATTATTATATTTCTTTGTTCATGGTAATTGTCTATTGTTCATGCTATAATTGTATTGTCCGGAAATCGTAATACATGTGTGAATACATAGACCACAACGTGTCCCTAGTAAGCCTCTAGTTGACTAGCTCGTTGATCAACAGATAGTCCTGGTTTCCTGACTATGGACATTGGATGTCATTGATAACGGGATCACATCATTAGGAGAATGATGTGATGGACAAGACCCAATCCTAAGCATAGCATAAAAGATCGTGTAGTTTCGTTTGCTAGAGCTTTTCCAATGTCAAGTATCTTTTCCTTAGACCATGAGATCGTGCAACTCCCGGATACCGTAGGAGTGCTTTGGGTGCGCCAAACGTCACAACGTAACTGGGTGACTATAAAGGTGCACTACGGGTATCTCCGAAAGTGTCTGTTGGGTTGGCACGGATCGAGACTGGGATTTGTCACTCCGTGTGACGGAGAGGTATCTCTGGGCCCACTCGGTAATGCATCATCATAATGAGCTCTATGTGACTAAGGCATTAGTCACGGGATCATGCATTGCGGTACGAGTAAAGAGACTTGCCGGTAACGAGATTGAACAAGGTATTGGGATACCGACGATCGAATCTCGGGCAAGTAACATACCGATTGACAAAGGGAATTGCATACGGGATTGATTGAATCCTCGACATCGTGGTTCATCCGATGAGATCATCGTGGAACATGTGGGAGCCAACATGGGTATCCAGATCCCGCTGTTGGTTATTGACCGGAGAGGCGTCTCGGTCATGTCTGCATGTCTCCCGAACCCGTAGGGTCTACACACTTAAGGTTCGGTGATGGTGGGGTTGTAGAGATATGTGTATGCGGAAACCCGAAAGTTGTTCGGAGTCCCGGATGAGATCCCGGACGTCACGAGGAGTTCCGAAATGGTCCGGAGGTGAAGAATTATATATAGGAAGTCAAGTTTCGGCCACCGGGAAAGTTTCGGGGGTTACCGGTATTGTACCGGGACCACCGGAAGGGTCCCGGGGGTCCACCGGGTGGGGCCACCTATCCCGGAGGGCCCCGTGGGCTGAAGTGGGAAGGGAACCAGCCCCTAGTGGGCTGGGCGCCCCCCCATGGGCCTCCCCCTGCGCCTAGGGTTGGAAACCCTAGGGTGGGGGGGCGCCCCACTTGCCTTGGGGGGCAAGCCACCCCCCCTCCAGATGGATCTTGGCCGGCGGCCCCCCCTCCCAGGGGGCCTATATAAAGGGGGGAGGGAGGGCAGCAAGATGACAGCCTTGGGCGCCTCCCTCCTCCCCTGCTACACCTCTCCCTCTCGCAGAAGCTCGGCGAAGCCCTGCCGAGACCCGCTACATCCACCAGCACGGCGTCGTGCTGCTGGATCTCCATCAACCTCTCCTTCCCCCTTGCTGGATCAACAAGGAGGAGACGTCGCTGCACCGTACGTGTGTTGAACGCGGAGGTGCCGTCCGTTCGGCACTCGGTCATCGGTGATTTGAATCACGGCGAGTACGACTCCGTCATCCACGTTCATTGGAACGCTTCCGCTCGCGATCTACAAGGGTATGTAGATGCACTCCTTTCCCCTCGTTGCTACTATACTCCATAGATGGATCTTGGTGAGCGTAGGAAAATTTTAAAATTATACTACGATCCCCAACAGTGGTATCAGAGCCAGGCCTATGCGTAGTTACTATGCACGAGTAGAACACAAAGTAGTTGTGGGCGTTGATGTTGCCAATTCTTCTTGCCGCTACTAGTCTTATCTTGTTTCAGCGGCATTGTGGGATGAAGCGGCCCGGACCGACCTTACACGTACGCTTACGTGACACAGGTTCCACCGACTGACATGCACTAGTTGCATAAGGTGGCTAGCGGGTGTCTGTCTCTCCTACTTTAGTCGGAACGGATTCGATGAAAAGGGTCCTTATGAAAGGTAAATAGAAATTGGCAAATCACGTTGTGGTCATACGTAGGTAAGAAACGTTCTTGCTAGAAACCTACAAACCACGTAAAAACTTGCAACAACAATTAGAGGACGTCTAACTTGTTTTTGCAGCATGTGCTATGTGATGTGATATGGCCAGAAGATGTGATGAATGATATATGTGATGTATGAGATTGATCATATTCTTGTAATAGGAATCACGACTTGCATGTCGATGAGTATGACAACCGGCAGGAGCCATAGGAGTTGTCTTTATTATTTTGTATGACCTGCGTGTCATTGAATAACGCCATGTAAATTACTTTACTTTATTGCTAAACGCGTTAGCCATAGAAGTAGAAGTAACCGTTGGCGTGACAACTTCATGAAGACACAATGATGGAGATCATGGTGTCATGCCGGTGAAGAAGATGATCATGGTGCCCCGAAGATGGAGATCAAAGGAGCAAAATGATATTTGCCATATCATGTCACTATTTGATTGCATGTGATGTTTATCATGTTTTTGCATCTTATTTGCTTAGAACGACGGTAGTAAGTAAGATGATCCCTTATGATAATTTCAAGAAAGTGTTCCCCCTAACTGTGCACTGTTGCGAAGGTTCGTTGTTTCGAAGCACCACGTGATGATCGGGTGTGATAGATTCTAACGTTCGCATACAACGGGTGTTGACGAGCCTAGCATGTACATACATGGCCTCGGAACACACGCAATACACTTAGGTTAACTTGACGAGCCTAGCATGTACAAACATGGCCTCGGAACACTGAGGACCGAAAGGTCGAGCATGAGTCGTATAGAAGATACGATCAACATGGAGATGTTCACCGATCTTGACTAGTCCGTCTCACGTGATGATGGGACACGGCCTAGTTAACTCGGATCATGTTTCACTTAGATGACTAGAGGGATGACTGTCTGAGTGGGAGTTCATTGAGTAATTTGATTAGATGAACTTAATTATCATGAACTTAGTCTAAAATCTTTACACTATGTCTTGTAGATCAAATGGCCCACGTTGTCCTCAATTTCAACGCGTTCCTAGAGAAAACCAAGCTGAAAGATGATGGCAACAACTATACGGACTGGGTCCGGAACCTGAGGATCATCCTCATAGCTGCCAAGAAAGATTATGTCCTAGAAGCACCGCTAGGTGAAGCACCAATCCCTCAGAACCAAGACGTTATGAACGCTTGGCAATCACGTGCTGATGATTACTCCCTCGTTCAGTGCGGCATGCTTTACAGCTTAGAACCGGATCTCCAAAAGCGTTTTGAGAAACATGGAGCATATGAGATGTTCGAGGAGATGAAAATGGTTTTCCAAGCTCATGCCCGGATCGAGAGATATGAAGTCTCCGACAAGTTCTTCAGCTGTAAAATGGAGGAGAATAGTTCTGTTAGTGAGCACATACTCAGAATGTCTGGGTTGCACAACCGCTTGTCTCAGCTGGGAGTTAATCTCCCGGATGACGCGGTCATTGATAGAATCCTTCAGTCGCTTCCACCAAGCTACAAGAGCTTTGTGATGAACTTCAATATGCAAGGGATGGAAAAGACCATTCCTGAGGTATATTCAATGCTGAAATCAGCGGAGGTGGAGATCAAAAAGGAACATCAAGTGTTGATGGTGAATAAAACCACTAAGTTCAAGAAGGGCAAGGGTAAGAAGAACTTCAAGAAGGACGGCAAGGGAGTTGCCGCGCCCGGTAAGCAAGTTACTGGGAAGAAGTCAAAGAATAGACCCAAGCCTGAAACTGAGTGCTTTTATTGCAAGGGAAGTGGTCACTGGAAGCGGAACTGCCCCAAATACTTAGCGGACAAGAAGGCCGGCAACACCAAAGGTATATGTGATATACATGTAATTGATGTGTACCTTACCAGTACTCGTAGTAGCTCTTGGGTATTTGATACCGGTGCGGTTGCTCATATTTGTAACTCAAAACAGGAACTACGGAATAAACGGAGACTGGCGAAGGACGAGGTGACGATGCGCGTCGGGAATGGTTCCAAGGTCGATGTGATCGCCGTCGGCACGCTATCTCTGCATCTACCTACGGGATTAGTTTTAAACCTCAATAATTGTTATTTAGTGCCAGCTTTGAGCATGAACATTGTATCTGGATCTCGCTTAATTCGAGATGGCTACTCATTTAAATCTGAGAATAATGGTTGTTCTATTTATTTGAGAGATATGTTTTATGGTCATGCCCCGCTGGTCAATGGTTTATTCTTGATAAATCTCGGACGTGATGTTACACATATTCATAGTGTGAATACCAAAAGATGTAAAGTTGATAACGATAGTCCCACATACTTGTGGCACTGCCGCCTTGGTCACATTGGTGTCAAGCGCATGAAGAAGCTCCATGCAGATGGACTTTTGGAGTCTCTTGATTATGAATCATTTGACACGTGCGAACCATGCCTCATGGGTAAGATGACCAAGACTCCGTTCTCCGGAACAATGGAGCGAGCAACCAACTTATTGGAAATCATACATACCAATGTGTGCGGTCCAATGAGTGTTGAGGCTTGCGGAGGATATCGTTATGTTCTCACTCTCACTGATGACTTAAGTAGATATGGGTATGTCTACCTAATGAAACACAAGTCTAAAACCTTTGAAAAGTTCAAGGAATTTCAGAGTGAAGTTGAGAATCAACGTGACAGGAAAATAAAATTCTTACGATCAGATCGTGGTGGAGAATATTTAAGTCACGAATTTGGTACACACTTAAGGAAATGTGGAATAGTTTCACAACTCACGCCGCCTGGAACACCTTAGAGAAATGGTGTGTCCGAACGTCGTAATCGCACTCTATTGGATATGGTGCGATCTATGATGTCTCTTACCGATTTACCGCTCTCATTTTGGGGCTATGCTTTAGAGACTGCCGCACTCACTTTAAATAGGGCTCCGTCGAAATCCGTTGAGACGACACCGTATGAATTATGGTTTGGGAAGAAACCTAAGCTGTCGTTTCTAAAAGTTTGGGGATGCGATGCTTATGTCAAGAAACTTCAACCTGAAAAGCTCGAACCCAAGTCGGAGAAATGCGTCTTCATAGGATACCCTAAGGAAACTATTGGGTATACCTTCTACCTCAGATCCGAAGGCAAGATCTTCGTTGCCAAGAACGGGTCCTTTCTGGAGAAGGAGTTTCTCTCGAAAGAATTGAGTGGGAGGAAAGTGGAACTTGATGAGGTGATAGTCACCCCTTCCGAACCGGAAAGTAGCGCAGCGCGGGAAAATATTCCTGTGGTGCCTGCACCGACTGAGGAGGAAGTTAATGATGATGATCATGAAGCTTCGGATCAAGTTACTACTGAACTTCGTAGGTCCACAAGGACACGTTCCGCACCAGAATGGTATGGCAACCCTGTCCTGGAAATCATGTTGTTAGACAACGTGAACCTTCGAACTATGAAGAAGCGATGGCGGGCCCGGATTCCGACAAATGGCTAGAAGCCATGAAATCCGAGATAGGATCCATGTATGAAAACGAAGTATGGACTTTGACTGACTTGCCTGATGATCGGCGAGCCATAGAAAACAAATGGATCTTTAAGAAGAAGACAGACGCGGATGGTAATGTGACCATCTACAAAGCTCGACTTGTCGCTAAGGGTTATCGACAAGTTCAAGGGGTTGACTATGATGAGACTTTCTCACCCGTAGCGAAGCTGAAGTCCGTCCGAATCATGTTAGCAATTGCCGCATACTATGATTATGAGATATGGCAGATGGACGTCAAAACGGCATTCCTTAACGGCTTCCTTAAGGAAGAGTTGTATATGATGCAGCCGGAAGGTTTTTTCGATCTTAAGAATGCTAACAAAGTATGCAAGCTCCAGCACTCAATCTATGGGCTGGTGCAAGCATCTCGGAGTTGGAACATTCGCTTTGATGAGATGATCAAAGCGTTTGGGTTTACACAGACTTATGGAGAAGCCTGTGTTTACAAGAAAGTGAGTGGGAGCTCTGTAGCATTTCTCATATTATATGTGGATGACATACTATTGATGGGAAATGATATAGAATTCTTGGAAAGTATAAATGCCTATTTGAATAAGTGTTTTTCAATGAAGGACCATGGAGAAGCTGCTTATATATTAGGCATCAAGATCTATAGAGATAGATCAAGACGCCTCATTGGTCTTTCACCGAGTACGTACCTTGACAAGATATTGAAGAAGTTCAATATGGATCACTCCAAGAAGGGGTTCTTGCCTGTATTGCAAGGTGTGCAATTGAGCACGGCTCAATGCCCGACCACGGCAGAAGATAGAGAAAAGATGAGTGTCATCCCCTATGCCTCAGCCATAGGGTTTATTATGTATGCCATGTTGTGTACCAGACCTGATGTAAACCTTGCCGTAAGTTTAGGAAGGTACCAAAGTAATCCCGGCATGGAACACTGGACAGCGGTCAAGAATATCCTGAAGTACCTAAAGAGGACTAAGGATATGTTTCTCGTTTATGGAGGTGACGAAGAGCTCGTCGCAAAGGGTTACGTCGACGCTAGCTTCGACACAGATCTGGATGACTCGAAGTCACAAACCGGATACGTGTATATTTTGAATGGAGGAGCAGTAAGCTGGTGCAGTTGCAAGCAAAGCGTCGTGGCGGGATCTACATGTGAAGCAGAGTACATGGCAGCCTCGGAGGCAGCGCAGGAAGCAGTCTGGATGAAGGAGTTCATTACCGACCTAGGGGTGATTCCCAGTGCGTCGGGCCCGATGACTCTCTTCTGTGACAACACTGGAGCTATTGCTCTTGCGAAGGAGCCCAGGTTTCACAGGAAGACCAGGCATATCAAGCGTCGCTTCAACTCCATTCGTGAAAGTGTTCAAAATGGAGACATAGATATTTGTAAAGTACATACGGACCTGAATGTAGTAGATCCGTTGACTAAACCTCTCCCTAGAGCAAAACATGATCAACACCAGGACGCAATGGGTGTTCGATTCATCACAATGTAACTAGATTATTGACTCTAGTGCAAGTGGGAGACTGTTGGAAATATTCCCTAGAGGCAATAATAAATGGATATTATTATATTTCTTTGTTCATGGTAATTGTCTATTGTTCATGCTATAATTGTATTGTCCGGAAATCGTAATACATGTGTGAATACATAGACCACAACGTGTCCCTAGTAAGCCTCTAGTTGACTAGCTCGTTGATCAACAGATAGTCATGGTTTCCTGACTATGGACATTGGATGTCATTGATAACGGGATCACATCATTAGGAGAATGATGTGATGGACAAGACCCAATCCTAAGCATAGCATAAAAGATCGTGTAGTTTCGTTTGCTAGAGCTTTTCCAATGTCAAGTATCTTTTCCTTAGACCATGAGATCGTGCTACTCCCGGATACCGTAGGAGTGCTTTGGGTGTGCCAAACGTCACAACGTAACTGGGTGACTATAAAGGTGCACTACGGGTATCTCCGAAAGTGTCTGTTGGGTTGGCACGGATCGAGACTGGGATTTGTTACTCCGTGTGACGGAGAGGTATCTCTGGGCCCACTCGGTAATGCATCATCATAATGAGCTCTATGTGACTAAGGCGTTAGTCACGGGATCATGCATTGCGGTACGAGTAAAGAGACTTGCCGGTAACGAGATTGAACAAGGTATTGGGATACCGACGATCGAATCTCGGGCAAGTAACATACTGATTGACAAAGGGAATTGCATACGGGATTGATTGAATCCTCGACATCGTGGTTCATCCGATGAGATCATCGTGGAACATGTGGGAGCCAACATGGGTATCCAGATCCCGCTGTTGGTTATTGACCGGAGAGGCGTCTCGGTCATGTCTGCATGTCTCCCGAACCCGTAGGGTCTACACACTTAAGGTTCGGTGACGCTGGGGTTGTAGAGATATGTGTATGCGGAAACCCGAAAGTTGTTCGGAGTCCCGGATGAGATCCCGGACGTCACGAGGAGTTCCGGAATGGTCCGGAGGTGAAGAATTATAGATAGGAAGTCAAGTTTCGGCCACCGGGAAAGATTCGGGGGTTACCGGTATTGTACCGGGACCACCGGAAGGGTCCTGGGGGTCCACCGGGTGGGGCCACCTATCCCGGAGGTCCCCGTGGGCTGAAGTGGGAAGGGAACCAGCCCCTAGTGGGCTGGGCGCCCCCCCATGGGCCTCCCCCCCGCGCCTAGGGTTGGAAACCCTAGGGTGGGGGGGCGCCCCACTTGCCTTGGGGGGCAAGCCACCCCCCTTGGCCGCCGCCCCCCTCCAGATGGATCTTGGCCGGCGGCCCCCCCCCTCCCAGGGGGCCTATATAAAGGGGGGGAGGGAGGGCAGCAAGATGACAGCCTTGGGCGCCTCCCTCCTCCCCTGCTACACCTCTCCCTCTCGCAGAAGCTCGGCGAAGCCCTGCCGAGACCCGCTACATCCACCAGCACGGCGTCGTGCTGCTGGATCTCCATCAACCTCTCCTTCCCCCTTGCTGGATCAAGAAGGAGGAGACGTCGCTGCACCGTACGTGTGTTGAACGCGGAGGTGCCGTCCGTTCGGCACTCGGTCATCGGTGATTTGAATCACGGCGAGTACGACTCCGTCATCCACGTTCATTGGAACGCTTCCGCTCGCGATCTACAAGGGTATGTAGATGCACTCCTTTCCCCTCGTTGCTAGTATACTCCATAGATGGATCTTGGTGAGCGTAGGAAAATTTTAAAATTATGCTACGATCCCCAACATAAATGATATACTACGAGAACACATCGTCACAATGTTATTATTATAACCATGCAAGTGTTAACATATATTCAATTGCTTAGGCCATGAGAGTATGATTACCCTGTCCACAAGACTAGGAGTCGACTCATGGAGCATTGCAAGATCAGATTTGGAAGGGGGCTACCTCACCATCTTATATCGTCCGACTGTGTACTTCTTCGGTTGTTGCTTTATATATAAAGCAGGACGAAAGCTTATTTAAAGATGAGAGTACTCATACTTTCATACCGGATGTTGTACTTTGGGGTTCATCAAATGTTAGAGTGATTATAACAGCAATTTCCGAGTGCATCATAAAATATGTCTAAGGACTTGATAGATCAAGATTGGATTTGCTCCTCCGACGAGATATTTTTTAGTCATCTCGCCATTACGATATTCATAATTGTCTGAATGGGAACACCAGGATGCAGAAACAAAGAAAACAATGATACCGATAATGGTGAAACATTTCGAACGCGTGAACGTAAGACGGTCGAGCAATTTTAACATACCCCCTCTTACCCTCTTTTTTCATATGAGAGATAAGAAGGTAAGAGTCAATCAGAATCACTAATTAGTGCAATCAACGATTCAGATCTATTTTGTACTCTTATCTTTTGCGTAAAAAAGAGAGGTAAGAGGAAGCATGTTAAAAAGCCTCAAGGCTCGCTGGTGCTGCTAGCAACGGCAAGGCACGCACGACCACGGGCATTCCACGGAAAGTTTTTTGCCAACTTTTTGGAAAAGGGTTGTTCCTGCAATCCTAGCCTTTGAGGTGGTTTCACGCAATTAACTCATCCTTAGTAAAACTCTTCTAAATACTACTCCCTCGGTTTTTAAATATAAGACCTTTTAGAGATATCACTATGGACTACATACAGAGAAAAATAAGTGAATCTACACTTTAAAAGACGTCTATATACATTCATATGTAGTCCGTATTGAAAATCTCTAAAAGGTCTTATATTTAAAAACGGAGGGAGGATCATTTATCAGAAACCAGTAGCTCTACAGCTTTATACTCGTTTTTTTATACAATTTCATACACGTTGAAAAGGAAGGAAAAGGAGCCAAAAATATCCAGTAAAAACTTGGACAACAGACTAGTTATATCTCCTGCAGCATGGTGTGTGGGGTGAGGGATGCACGCTACGTATCATCGTCATCCTCCATATCATCGGATGAGAAGCGGCCAAAGTGGTTTCATGCCGCCGCCATCATCTCCCGCCGTGGACCTGCGACGAGCCCGTGTTAGCCCATTGCCAATCAGTGTGGCTGGCATTGTCTTCTTCAGCTGATCAGCGTGACATTGTCCATCACCAACAAGGTCATGTAAATTACAGATCGATTGATGCTTTTATAGTTCATCGAAGCGCGGTGATCAAAGTTAACATACATACACCTCAAGCTCAATGAACGATGAGAAATTCGGGTGTTCTGCCTTTGGAATCTACATTGTCCATTTGTCCTTCAGTTCATTCGTAGGGGTTCCTGAACTGCTTGAGGAGGTCCGGGATGTCGTAGGCGAGCATGTCGTCGACGTCCTTGACCATCTTGGTATGGAGCCGCTCGAAGCGGTCGAAGTTGTAGGCGCTGAGCGTGTCCCGGTACTCGTCGACGCTGGGGAAGTCGCCCGGCGGCAGGTGCATCTCCTTCTGCACCTTGGCGAACTGCTCGTCCAGCGTCTCCAGCAGCTTCTGCTGCGCCTTGGCCTTCCCCATCAGCGCCGGCATCTGGTTCTTGAGGTGCCCCACGATGTGCGCGTGCACCTTGGCCGACCGCGCCCGCTTCACGAACTCGTTGATCCGCCGGTCGCAAGCCTTCTTCGGGATGTCGTTGAGGTCCGACAGCAGGTCCTCCTGCTCCCTCACGAACAGCTCCGACCCCAGCGGCCCCGCCGCCGTCTCCCGGATTGGCTTGTCGTTGAACGACCTGCCAATATAATTTAGTGTAATCATTGACGATGATGCTGCATTGTTAAATGTTAAATCAAATACTAGTGTTGCATCAGAATATTGATCGATGAATGTACCCAATGTAGACACGCATGACCTCCGGCGTGTTGAGGACTTTCCCCAGCGACCACAGCAGTGCTCCGTAGACCCTCATCAGCTGATCAAAGCATTCAGTCAGAACCAGAGTTATCAATTGCTTAAAGTCAACTTGGACACCATATTTGCTGGCACTTGTATGCGAAAAATAGGTGCAAAACTGGTATCAGTTGCTTTCGATGATGAGCTTCATTAGATATTCTGTTATCTAACACTTGGATATGAAACCATCCAACAAGTATAAATATGTACATTGTCGCGTACTTGCTTTCACTGGAGATATCAGTTGCTTTCAATCAGCATTATTAGATATCCTCTATTATCTAAATCTTAGATATGAAACCTTCAAGGGGTATCAATATGTCCATTATTGCACTTTTGCTTCAACCAGCCTGGTTATTCTATCTGCTGCCACTTGAGATATGAAATCATTGCACTACTCTTGTTTCAGGAATAAATGACAAAAGTGGAATATGCTCAAAAGTGGAATATTCACCTGTTGCGCGTCAACTTGGTCAGCTTTGTTGAGAACTATGCGTATCTTGTCATCGTGACCGCGCAGCGACCCAATCACACGCTTGAACTCGTCGCTGATGTCGAGCTTATGGGGATCGAACAGGAGAAGGATGAGGTCAGACTTGGCCGCAAACCACGACGTGACTCCGGTGAAATCGTAGCTGCGTTGCGTTCGCTGCTTCTCCCCTGATAACACTCCGGGAGTGTCCACGAAGGAAATGTGATCCAGTAACTTGGCAAACAAAATGAAGCTCAATACTGTTAGTTATTTCCTACAAGCTACAGAAAATGGTGAGGTAAATACTGGGCGCAAGAGAGTATATATACTGGATGAGGCATCTGAGAGCACTCAAACTTGGATAAAAACGCCGTTCCGAACGCCGACAAGCCGCTGTATGGCATGTCAGCCTGCACCGCAATTGTGTTTCCAGGGATGCATCTTTCATCTGGCCCAGTCTGGAGCAGTGGGAAAATGCATCATCAAAGTGGGACTGGAAGATATCTACTGGGGTAAAATATTCAAACTGGCATCAACCAAGGTTAGGCCGAGACATCGACATCTCCATGGGGAACTTACAGTAACAACAACAAATCTATCGGTCGTAGGCTCTGGTCCAATATGAGAACCTACAAAAGTAATATCCGCGATGCTATTAAATGATAGTCAGGAAAGGAAGAGATGCAAAAGAGAAGGTACAACCGATTCTCAAATCTCATTTACCGACAGGAGGAAAGGGAAAGTGCAACAACCCAACCTGCTTACCTGGATAGCTTGACTTTAGTAAATGCTTTATGAATGTGGTTTTTCCAGTAGAGTATTGACCCAATAGCATGATCATTGGCTTCGCATCAAAATCGCTGCTAGTCTACAAATAAGATAATTTCAAATACTTGTCATTGAAACCATTATGGTATGTTAAGCATGTGAATTTGTTCCCATTATGGAAGCTTCTTCAGGGACAAATTCTGGCTTGGTTATATAGATTTTCTAAAGAGCAAATCAGAGAAACTCATTAAGCCAGGCTAAGACTCACCAGCAAAGGTGAAACAAAGTCATTATATTGGTAAGTTTTTTCTAGAGGCCTCAACTTCTCAATGTATGCTTTCTTTAGTCCATCGATTATCGAGGTAACTGATTTCATCGCTATCTGCAAAATGAAAAATTATTACTGTGATGCAGTACTTCAAGCGATAATAAACCAACAGATCATCTGCAGCCCTGCACACAGCTCGCCGATGTACCTTCTTTCCTGACTTCGAGTTAAACCAGTTAGCTGACATAGACGTTTGGACTGGATGGTACGCTGCGTGATCAGCGAGAATAACAACCAGAATCAGCCCCCGGGCTAGATGGAAAAAAAATCCGCTCGACTCTATAGTCTGCACTTAGATAGCCATGAAACAAACTAACTCGTACCAGTGAGGTCGGAGCTGCTCTTGTGTGCCCCACTCTTTTTCTTCGAGGATGGAGAAGATACAAAGAAGTTTGAGTGAGAAAAAAGTATCTACCGTGTTGCACATGATGAAACATATGGATTAACGCAGACATACTAGTTTCTTCTCCAGACCTTCCATTGTCGGAGGCTGCAAGGTCCCCAAATCTGAAGCAAAATGAAACAGTAAGTCTGCCAATAGTTTTCTTCGGTAAGTACGATTGAAATTGGCTAGTAATGTGGGTATCTATCAGCTCTACCTGCATGTGCAAGGGTGTCTTGACTGATGTCTTGCCCTGCCTGTGCCAGAGAAACCAGCTGCACATTCCCATCCGTTTAAGTTTTAACGCATGATCATAATCATATCGGTTGCAAGAACATATCAACATATATTCAGAAGCAGATACCAAATAAAAGTACACCGGTAGCATGGGCAAACCTGCATTGCGGTCATAAACTCCGTGAATCCAAGATAACCCTGCCGTTTCGAGTCAGCAATTGCCCAGACCTGAAGAGTGAAGATCCAAAGGAAAATAAAAGTGTGTATTGGTAACAGAGGTACAGATTTTGTGTGATGAAAATGTAGCGGGAAAAATACACAGTGAAGGTGATTGTGCATGAAGGAGAAAACATATGTCCTTCACCTGCTTGAGGTCTTCCCTGGAGAGCTTGGACATGGCGAAGAACTTGAGTGCGTCCTTCCCAGTCAGGCGACCGTCCGCGTCTGCAGTCCGGACGCACAGCAACAACATGGATCGAACCAAAGTCAGCGAAATCCACCCACAAATCGACGGCGGAACCAATTCGATGGGACGAACCGTCGTCGGCGAGGTAGAACCAGCGGAGGTAGACGCTGCGCTGCTCCTTGAGGCCCCATGATCTCGTGGGCGACGAGTCCGCCGACGACGACTCCATGCCGGCGGCCCGTTTCTCTCCGGTCGGGAGAGGGGGGAGAGGACGAGGAACGCCTGGAGACGAGAACGCGGCGCGCGCGCGCAGGCGTGCATGGCGCCCGGTTAATGGCCGCGATCGTGCGCGCGCCGCGGCAAATGCGGCACTGCCTTGGCTCACGTGACTCGACTCGGCATCGTGGCAGACAGGGGAATCGCCGCATGAATGAAGCAGGGTGTTGATGGGCCATCCCTAAAAAAATTAGTGTTGATGGGGCAGCTATTGTGAGGCCCACTAACACTTACCGAGTTTATTATGCCCCTTGTATTTTGGGTCCAACTATGACCATCTGTTGCTTAAAAAAAATATAGTGTTGGATTTGTATTTGAAAGAGGTTTTCCACGAGAGCAACTAGTTAACGAGCGCTCCTTCGGGAGCCTCGCAACGATCAGCGCCACTTGGCGCGCTCTCAGCCATTCGCCACGTGTCGCGCTCTGGACGCTCCCTCCGGATTTTGTTTTTTTATTTTTCCGCACGCGTTTTAGGCTTTTTAAACGGGTTTTTTGTTTTTTTTCGACGTTTTGGTTTTGCCGCGGTCTTTCTTAGCTTTTTGATCATTTTTTTCTTCGAAAAAACGCGTATTTTTCTTTCGTGAAAGTCACGGTTTTTCTTCCGCGAGAGGCACGATTGTGCTTTAGCGAGAGTCACGGCCGTGCCTTTCGAAAACAAAAAAACACGTTTTCTGTTTTTTTCGCAAGAGTCACGGTTTTGCTTCCGCGAGAGGCACGGTTGTGCTTTCGCGAGAGTCACGGCCGTGCCTCTCGGAAAGGAAAAAACAAAACGCGTTTTCTGTTTTTTTCGCGAGAGTCACGGTTTTGCTTTCGCGAGAGACACGGTTGTGCTTTCGCGAGAGTCACGGCCGTGCCTCTCGGAAAGGGGAAAAATACGCATTTTCTGTTTTTTTTTTCTTTCACGAGAGTCACGGTTTTACTTCCGCGAGAGGCACGGTTGTGCTTTCGCGAGAATCACGGCCGTGCCTCTCGGAAAGGAAAAAAATACGAGTTTTCTGTTTTTTTTCTTTCACGAGAGTCACGGTTGTGGGCTGTGCCTCTCGGAAACAAAAAAAATAATGCATTTTCTGTTTTTTTCCTTCCACGAGAGTCACGGTTTTGCTTCCACGATAGGCACGGTTGTGATTTCGCGAGAGGCATGGGCGTGCCTCCTTCGGAAAGGAAAAAAAAACGTGCTCCTGGTTCGGTTTTTTCGCCCGGTTTTTTTCGTGAAAAAAAAGTTCGTCAAAACCTATCAATATGGAATCTAGTTTTGAAGATCTCGACGCGAGGAATCCAATGGTGAAAACGGTTCGAGATTTCGACGTACGGTTTAGGAGATAAAACGTTTTGAATGAACGGATCTATGAAAAAAGAGAAAACTCCCAGGTTGCGACAAGTGGTGCGCTGCATGTGCGCCACTTGTCGCGACCTGGGAAGTGGAGTGTTCTTTGAAACGAGTACTCCTTAATTAGTGATTTCGGTTTTTCACGGTATAATTTCTTTTTATTAGTTAAATTTTGATCAAACTTTCGCTCAAGATCAAAGGGACTAAATAAACCCGGACGGATTGCGGGGCGCTGCCTTGGCACAACGATCTCCCGGTGATTATCTCAAAAAAAGAAAATCGCTCCGTGACTCGATCGGCATCATGGCAATTGTGTTTTTAGGGGTAAAAAGGGGAAGCGAGTCTTGAAAGGTCTTGCGTACAGCACGACACTACTGGGCCGGTCCATTACTGTAGTTGTGAGCGAGATTTTCCGGTGTTTTCACTGTTTTGCGTCGGTTTTTCTCTGGTTTTCTCCTTTTTTAGGTTTGAGTTGTGCTATGCACACGACAAAATTTTCACGATTCACAGACGACGATGTAATCCAGCCATAGATGCGTATGAGTGAAAAGGGCACTGGCCGCCGGATGTACACGTCGTGCGAAGATCGGGCAGAAGTTTCGTGCATGGAGCAGTTTCATTTCGGTTTTGTTTGTTTCTTTCTTCGATATTCACCGTTTTTAATGGCTTTTCTTATTTCTTGTTTTCAAAACATGTCTATTTTTTCATGTATCTTGTACATTTTTCGGATACAGTCCAGACATTTTTTGTGCACGTTTAAATTTTGACAAATTCATAATTAACATTTTTTTCAAACATACCTTTTGATGTCTACTTTCTTTCATACATATTTTACACTTTCATATACGTCTAAAACATTTTTTGAATGCATGATTAACACTTATTCGAATACGTATTGAACATTTTTCTTGGCAGCGTTCAAAAGTCCGTTGGTGAACCAACTTAGCCCTTGGGATGGGCTTGTGGCCTATCGAGATTGTGCTATGACACTAGTACGACGCTGAAGGTGATGAATGGACCATGATAGATGGTGGCAGTTTATGAATGGACCCCTACGCAATATAATTTTTTTTTTTGAAAAAAAACCCTATATTAATTAATTAATAATGTTATTACAATCATTCATTACAAAATTCGCCACACAGGACAGAACACTATTAAGAAGAATCCCATCAGATTTATTTATAAAGCTAAACTTCGCAATTTCGTGCGCCACCTTATTGGCCTGCCGATTAATTTTTGCAATTTTAAAATTCTTGAGCATCGTCAATGTACTCAAAGCTTCTTTCTTTAGATCAACGAGCGGAGACCTGTCAAGATTCTCATTTGCAAGGAAAGAATGGACAAAAGCACAATCAATCCCAAAATAATGGATTGGTGAAGAGTAATACCTATATAAAGGCCTGCCAGACAAGCACGTAGCTCGGCTTCGTTCACGCTGCAACACTGACCCAGAAAGTCCCACGAAGAAACAATAACTTCACCAGATGAGTTCCTAACAACCACCCCCACACTGGCCGCACTAATACTCTCCACATAGCTGGCATCAACATTGATCTTGATATAATCATCTGGAGGAGGCTTCCATCCCACCTGTTCTTGTGATGTTGCGAAACCTGGTGTAGCACCTCCCATTTTCCCTTTACCTTTGTTACTAGTAACAACCTCAACAGAGTTGTGACTGGACATAAAAGAAGACCAATAGTTTACGACAAAAATTGCAGATGCAGCAATGGATTCCTTCCCTTTCCCAAAAATTAAATCATTTCTCAGGTGCCATGCTCGCCAGAACAGAAACAAAACTTGCTCTCTCTGTTGCAAGCTCAAAAAATTCAACAAAATCAATAGCCAATCTGGTCCCGAGAATTTGAACCACTCTTCATCAGGAATATTCCACGATTCTCTCAAGGCCAGTCGCAGTGCACGGGCCTTCGGACAAATAACTAGGGCATGAAATGTGCTTTCCTCTTCTACTCCACAAATAAAGCACATACCTGAAGTAATCTGGTCCCGGCCAAGCTATCGGTCGCGGCCCTCCAAGCAAAAAATCCTTATCTTTTGAGGGATATTAGCCTTCCAAATTAAATTCCAGAGTCTTCTTTCTCTGCATGGATAGCCACTAGATTGACCCAATTTATCTTGGCTATCCTTCAACTTAAGTGCTAAATTGTACGCACTTTTAACGGGAAATATACCGTTATTCTCATAGTGCCACGCTGAAAGAACATGCGGTGCCCCCATGTTTAGTTTTGGTAATTGATGACAATCTCTATGGACTAATGGTTGCCTTGAGTTATATTTGAAGGATTTGTCCATAGGCATTTCTTGAAGTCCATGTGTTGGTTTCAAGGAGTTTATGCGGTGACCAATGTGTTATTAAGGAATTATCCAAAGATTGGTCATGTGAGAGTTAAGCTTATTGCAAGCATGTCTTGAAGAAGATTGTGTGATCATTCATGTTTACCTTCAATACATCATCCAAATGAAGAGAGTTGGAAAGAGTCAAGGTTGATCAAGACTAAGTAAAGAGTGAATCAAGTTGATCAACACACAAAGCGCACAAGATGTACCGAGGGATCAAGCGATGCCATGGTATGGTAAGCATGGTCAATTACGCTTTGTGTACTAACCCATGGTCTTCGTGAGAGTTCTTTGTGGGGTTAGGTTGCGGTGTGCAAGTTCAAGTGAAGCGGGCAAGTTCAAGTAAAGCATCACGAAGAGATCAAATGCTTGAAGCTTGCCATCCATTGTGGTGACAATGGATTTGTGAAGATGTGCGGAAGGGTGGCTCACCCATAGTGGAGTATGGGGGAGCAATCAACTAGTCTTCATCGAGCCAACGCAATCAAGAAAGATGGTCCATCTTGAGGGAGTCAAGATCGTCATCATCTACCTCAAGTGGACCATGTGCAAGGCAAAGGTTTGCCCTTGATAGGTTTTCTATTTTACCGGTCTCATGATGGTAGTTGGGAGACCGGGTTATAGGATCGATTGTCGTACTATCAATGGGGGCTCTCGATGAGTAGCTTGATCGTATCATTCGTAGAGAGCTCAAACCATTGCATCCTTGCATCATCTGTCTTGGTTCTTGTTTGGTTTTTCTCTTTGTGAGTGAGCTTTTGGTCATCTTGATGACAAGCTCGAGTTCATCGAAAACGGAGTCCACTCGCATCTTCTATGATGTTTTCGATGTTGGAAGGTTATGCCAGTTCTTCTCGGTTGGAGGTTTCACTCCTCTATTTGTTGGCATACCTTCCTTGCCTCTTCTTACTATAACCAGTCGCTGTTTTGATGCTACTCGTCGTCTTGTATCCAACAAGTTTCAGTTTGCTCAATTCGGAGCTCATATGCAGAAGTTATGGTAGTTTTGGTCCCAGCGGTAGTACCGCGGGCTGGAGCGGTAGTACCGCTTGGGTGCTACAAGCGGTAGTACCGCTCCAGAGCGGTAGTACCGCTGGTAGCTGTAGGGTAACGCAGCAGAAAACAAAAATTTTCAGACCTACGCACCAGCCCAGGACCACTATGGAGACTGCATACACGGTTTGATCTTTTTCGTTACCGACTCGTAGCGCAGCGGGAAGTAGAGTCGATGACGATCGGCGGTGCAGATCCCCGCAGCTAGGATTTACAACCTCCCAACCGCGAGGATGTATACCCTCATTTGCTCCTCAGACAGCCCTCCGGGAGGCGGTCGAACAGCCCCCCGGACGGTGTCGCGGACAGCCCTTCGGGAGGACCTTCGAAACTCGAACGGTCACTCAGACAGCCCTTCGGGAGGACCTTCGAAACTCGGACGGTCACACGGACAGCCCTTCGGGAGGCACTCACGAACTAAGACCAAAACTACGATCTCTCTACAGAGTTGCACACATACGGTGTCATCTATCCGGCAGGGCTTCGCCGTCCAGAACTAGTTCCCACCGGAACCCAGACAGCCTTTCGGCTCTACGAAACTATTTCGCTGGGAGGGAGAGAGAAGCCAGATCATGCATGGCACTTGTATGTGAGAAGGGATGAGTGTGGAGGGCTGCCCCTCCACCTCTATTTATAGGAAATCCCAAGGGGGTAGGGTAGTTTCACAAAAAACCCAAAATGCACATGAATGAAGTCCTTCCACAAGGACCTAGGAGTGAAACCAAGGAACAAGAGGGTCCCCAAGGGGGGATACCCCATGTGGCCGGCCACACCCCCATGGGGGGCCCAAAAAATGGCTCCTATCCATCCATGTCATCCCCAAGATCTTTTGGAGCAAAGCCCCAAAAGGTGGCTTTCCATAAAGTAACCATAAAGCTGATTTTCACTATTCACGACGACATTTTTCAGCGTCTGATCGAACTAAAAATATTTATGTGGGCTAAGAACATTTACAGTACCCACTAAAATGATTTTCAACGCGTTCCGAAACAATTCCGGTTTTAGTGATTTTCATCTGCGAAAACGCATCTGAAGTGGCTCCGGCAGCTCCGGAACATTTCCGGTTTTTATCTCAGAAAATTCCAAAAAGCTTCCAGAACGATTCTGGCATCCTCCAAGAATTATCAGGCATGTGCCGAAACCAATTTGACTTAATGGTGTATCCCGAAACAACTTTTCGGTATCATCGAAACTTATCCGATGACCTCTCTCTGCGGTACGATTCCGCTGTCCGAAACTTTTCGGTGTCCGAAACTTTTTCGGTGATTTTCTCTCAGACTCCCTGTCTAGTATTCAGCAGATAGATGACCCTTAAGCGTGTGACCCTATAGGTTCGGTGAAGTATAGACATGACCCGGAACCCCTTCCGATCAATGATCAACATCGGAGCCGTGGACACCCATATTGACCCCTATACCCACACGAATAAATATTCGAGTGAACCTCCAGTTGCCGTGTGCTATTCCTGTTACTTCGCGATATGTTACAAATACCCGAGGTGAGACATGTTGGCATTCCCGTGGATCAACAACTTGTCCACTATGCTAGTTACCTCGTTACCGGTATTGTTCTCTTTTCTCGTTATCGTGTTCCGGCATCCCCGTGATCAAATCACAAAGTGTCTGGCCAGACGATGATGGATACCGTAACACCGAGAGGGCCCAGAGATATCTCTCCATCATCGGAGGAGCAAATCCCAATCTTGAGCTATCAAGTTACTTGACACACTTTTCCATGAACCCGTAAGCCGCCGTAATAGCCACCCATTTACGGATGACGTTTAACAAATCCCAAAGTTCATAAAGCAAGCATGAAGAAACTCGACACTCTCATGGTCTAAGGAATCATGCAAACGTTAACCATCTCTGTGTTATGTACCAATAAACTTGTGACGAATGAATCTCATAGCATAACATCAATCCGGGTCGATTCAACACAAATGTTCTCTTAACATTGTGCCCTCAAGGTTGCTGACATAGACATGCCCATGATCAGGAAAACATAACCATCATGCAACACTTGAGCTAGTCTTAGAGGCCAGACTAGGAATACATTTTACCGTTTATTATTCCACACGTGCATATGAGTCTTCCTCCGAGCCTCGTGGTTATTGCAGACTCGAGAACCATAGCAGTTATAGCATGGAACATAAACATAATTATGAACTCGGAGATAAATAATATCATTTATTATTGCCTCTAGGGCATATCTCCTACAGACTCCCACTTGCACTAGAGTCAATAATCTAGTTAATGCTATTGCACTTTACACCTGTGGCACACCGGTGTAAATATGCTTCGCTTGTGGTATAGCCTGATGTCCAACGGAACTGACGACTTCAGTTCCGTGTGTATCTTTGCATGTCCTCGCGTTTTCACGTTTTCACAAAATTCATATTTTTTGTGGACTTGGCTTTGTATGTATGTGAATCACAGGTCGAACCTGGATTCCTCAGACTGAGTTTTGGAGCAACTACCTGCAGTAGTGTCCCATTGTCAAAAGCCATCTTGGAACTATACTAAGTTCATGAATGAACTATATGATTCAACATCTTCTTTGTCGCTTCTAAAGCGTCAACATACTTAGCCCTTGTTATAGAATTCTCCACAGTAACTAGTTTGAACAAATTCCAACTAACTGTGCCACCACATTGTGTGTTACACAAAACCCTTAACTTAAATCGAAAATCGCACGGTGAAAAGATGAAGACTATCGATGTAACATTTTACAACGAACTCTTCATGATCTCCGCTTGCAAGAAAACATATCATCAGTACTTACTCTAGTACTCAATGACATCTTTCACTGTTGTCCCACGATCAGTACTTTGATCACTTTAGTATCCATACTCGCAACACCATGGGAGTATCGGACATATCTGGTTGTTTTACATACCATGGAATACATGATTAATCCAAACACAAAAGTGTGTGGAATCTGCATCATGTATTTTACTCATCAGTGTTTTGGGACACCGAGTCTTGCAAAAACTCTTTCCATGTGACTTTGGCAAGAATCACTCCTTGGCGTTTTAAATGCTAAAAGGTTTTAGCATCTTGTCAATATGTATTCATTGCTTAGCCCCATTAGGTAAATCTATCTCCATAGATCATCATGCCTAATATTGAGGCTATTTAGCCTAAGCACTTCATCGAAAAACTATTTTCAAATGAAGTCCTAATTTGTGTCAAGAAATTTATTTCCAATTACCAATGTGCCAAGCACATAAGGTTTTTAGAAATATTATTACGCTCCCACTTACTTTCTTGAATTACAAGCATCTTCGTTACCCATTGATGAAGTCAAAACCCCTTTGACCATTTCATCAAAACCCGAAGATTCCAACTCCATTTTGCTCTCTTCTGTCCATTGCTGGAACTCTGAAGTTTGCATACCTACTAGCATCCTCTGGATCGACAAATTACTTTGGACTGTATCATATACAAGTCCTAGCTTTCATTTCCATCAGATGGAAATCCTTTTATCATCCATGTTTCATATCTCATGATTGAAATATGTATTAATTGCTAGTTCAACCCGAACCGACTTTAAGCATTGCTACGATGAAAACAACCTCATCGTAGTCAACTCTTGAACTTGTTATTTCAACAAGTCAAGCTTTTTGGATAAAACATTTTATCCGTATCAGTTTTAAGTTCCATAAATATTCTTTAGACTCTAAGTCTTCCGAAAGGTGTATCAAGGTTTTAATCTTGAATCACTTATATGGAAACTAACTCGGGTTGTATTGGCATTTAGCCAATTCCGGAGTCAGGGCCCATCAACGCTTCCTTGTGTATCGTAGGTATAATGTTGTCTAACAACAATATCTCGTTTGCGCACCTGAGAGGTTTGCACGAGCCTTGCCTACGTGGTTCAGCTGCAAGTTCGACCGAAGTTTATACATTTTATTGTAGAGACTTCCGTATCAGTCGCGGTAGGAAACTCTGGAATTACTTCCAAGGTCTCTTTCCTTTGATCTGATGACGTAGATACTGTTTATCTCGTCGAGTTGCACTATTCTCCCACTCACCTTTTTGAAAGAACCATTCTCTTTAAAAGCACACCGTTTCGCGGCAAAACTATTTGCCTCGGTATAGTGAGGGAGGAATACCCAACATTTTGGTATAACCTACAAAGTAGCACTTGTCTGATTTGGAATAGGTTTGTAACCTTTTACACAAGCCCCATATTCCAAATGTTAAGAAAAGATATAACATGGTTGGGCGTACCATACCATGGCTTCATTTCAACAGACCCGATGTAGCTCTTTTCAGTGTAAAAGCCGCAGTCTCTAAAGCATCACTTTAAAAGGGATAATGGCAAATTTATTTATGTCATCTTTCACCTTACCATGTCATAAATGGTTTGATTACATCTCCACAGACTTTCCACTTGCAGTGGTGTTCCGGGAGGTGCAAGTTATGAAACCCCTTTCACAACTCATCAGACATTCGCTAAACATGTAACTCAAATATTCCTTTGTGCAATCAAATTGCAGAAACATAATTTTCTTGTTACAATAACTTCTACTTCATTTTTGAGAACCTTTCGAATGATTTCAAAAGATCCAGACTTACGTCTCATCAAGTAAATATCCATATATCTACTTGAGTCATTTCTGAAGATAAATAAATCCACCACTAACAACACTTATCGGACTACACACATCAAATGTATGATCACTAATAAGTTTGTTGTTCGTTCCTTATGGCCTGTGAACGGTATTTTTGTCACTTCACTTTTCGGAGGAAAGTTGCAAGTGTCAGATGATTCAAAATCAAGAAGACTTCAAAATCCATCATAATGGAATTTTCCATGCGGTTTCTCCAATGTGACCAAATGTAGTGCCACACTTGTGTGGTATTCTTTTAGTCTTGCGACATTTAGCGTCAGCGTTATGGATGTATCATATTACCATCAATATTCATAACATACATGCCATCTTGGATGGAAGCATGGCCCTTCATGTTATTCATAATACTTAACAACAATTGTTGTTTTTATGAACAACTCTTTTGCAACAAACATTGTGCAATGGGCTAGAGTGTATGAAACTCTAAAATGAATTATGAAAGTAAACCCAGAGGTATTGTATTATTATCAATATTCATAACATACATCTCATTCATAATGAAAGTATGGCCCTTGTGTTATTCATAACATCGAACATAAAAAGTTCTCTTATGAACAACCTTCTTGCAAGATACCTTATGCAATGGGATAGAGTTTGTAAAACTCTAAATGAATTATGAAAATAAATACAGACGGCAATACACCGATGGAAGGTATAGTAACATTTACTATGTTCCCTGTGTATACCTTAACCTCATTTCTAGCTAGTCTTTCAGGCCATAGTAGTTCTTACATCGAGTTGCAACAGAATGCAATCGAGCGGGCAATTTTGTGATGAACTCACAATACCCAAGAATTAGTGATTAACATGTTTAACCATAATTCGCAAGAACTATATCTTTGACCAGCCTTCTATACATCAAAAACTTGTATGACATTCATACATTAGCTGGATATTCCAGTCTTCTTTCCTTTTGCCTTTATACTTCTAACAGTTTAACTTTTAGTATTTCTCCTACTCTCAGAAGAAGCACCCAACTTAAGAGTGGAATTAGCCCCGGACTTCCTAGGCGTGTAAGTCATACTAACACCCTTTGGACACTTCCTTTCTCTTTAAGTTGTTGTTTTATTCACCTTTCATTATATGACAGGCGTTCTTCTGGATCCCTTTCCCAACAGTCAAATGCATAGTAAACACTTTTACTAATACTTGCAAACAAACATTGCTTTGTTTGTATCTGAAAATAATTTTCAGTTCCATGAATATCATATAACTATCCCAACTTTCGAAGTTTGGGTTTCATGGAAGCAAACATATTCCACTTGACTGTAACAGAATCCTAGCTTTTGGATCGAAGGACGAGAGTCACATGATCCATAGCATTAGCGGGAGGATACGGAAAGCATGCGATAGGACAATGTCCTTCTCGGCACTTTTGAGGACAGTCCTCATATTACGTTACCAATCGTAAAGTTTTAACCAGATATTTAACAGCTATTCAATTTTAATAGGGAAGGTGGAAATGCGAGCCATTATTCTACAACTATTATGCAAGAAACACTTAGACAGTGTTCATAATTAATTGCACTGAGAATTAAACATGTTAATTCAACAGTGCGCTCCCACTCAAATCAATATCTCTCACAATTAATTTTGAGTGATACAAAATCCAGACTTCAATTCATCGCCATAGAATCATCATCTCATAACGGGAATTTTAATCGGTAGGCCAACTTGCCGATCACATCTCTATGTGACTCTTGCTCATCTTTCGATGCGTGTGTTCCGAGCTCAGGACGATCCTGCCATGAACGTCAAGACAACCAAGTGATCTTGCTGCGAGGTCTGACCTCACCCGCCTCACACTTCTCTAATCGTTCGTACCCATGCATCCATGGCGCACCCCGAGAAGATAGGTGCCGTGACGGTGCTACACTTGGGAGAACACTAACTACTTGATATTTTAAGTGAGAGATCACCCTAATAAAAGCGACTACCGCGCAATCAAGAAGGGTGCATCATAAGGGATAAACATCTCAGGCAATTCATAATAGCATGATATGGTATAGCCCTTTCTGACGGAGAAGTATTTCATTTCTTCGTCTTCGGCATTCGCGTCGGTGTTCACCTTCGCGAAGATTGCCACCACCTTGTCGATGCACCAGATAATATTGCTATCTGTATAGCTAACAAAATAATGCATTACAACAAGGTTGACACGCAGGTCATTAAAGTGCAATCATATGGCTCCAGCCATCATGCCGAATCATGACACGCAGGTCATGTTAACCAAATTACATCATATAGTCATCTCATACATAATCGAATTAGTATGAGCACTGCTATACCACATCACATGCACATCCTGCAAAACCAAGTTAGACGCCTCTAATAGGTTTATGCAAAATTTTATTTTACGTGGCTTCTAAGGTTTTGACTTAAACCGCAGCTACCAACGTTTTATCATCAAGTATGATTATTCAAGTTGCTACATTAACATCTCGGGGTGTATGAAACACGGGATAATTAAATCTCGAGCCCCATACTAAACTTCGTCATACGCATGACCCCCGTGCAGATCATATCTGCAATGCCCTTTCATCTACGAATTTCATCTTTCTTTTGACTACGGCAGAACCCAAAGAACTGATAGCACTTCCATGATCAATCAGGATCACGGATTGCCAGAACTTTGTCAAATTCCACCATGCTGTCTCGAGATTGAGCAAACGCAAATTCTAGGGAAGCAACAAGAACCTCGGGTAACAGATTTCATCTGTCACCCGCATAAATAATTTTCAGCAATAGATCTCATCTACTACCTAATTATATTATGCAATACCCATACATCTCCATGTATTCTAGATCGAAACCTGCATCTACGCATAGCACGGCTCTTGATGCCACTGTAGGGTAACGCAGCAGAAAACAAAAATTTTCCGACCTACGCACCAGCCCAGGACCACTATGGAGACTGCATACACGGTTTGATCTTTTTCGTTACCGACTCGTAGCGCAACGGGAAGTAGAGTCGATGACGATCGGCGGTGCAGATCCCCGCAGCTAGGATTTACAACCTCCCAACCGCGAGGATGTATACCCTCATTTGCTCCTCAGACAGCCCTCCGGGAGGCGGTCGAACAGCCCCCCGGACGGTGTCGCGGACAGCCCTTCGGGAGGACCTTCGAAACTCGAACGGTCACTCAGACAGCCCTTCGGGAGGACCTTCGAAACTCGGACGGTCACACGGACAGCCCTTCGGGAGGCACTCACGAACTAAGACCGAAACTACGATCTCTCTACAGAGTTGCACACATACGGTGTCATCTATCCGGCAGGGCTTCGCCGTCCAGAACTAGTTCCCACCGGAACCCAGACAGCCTTTCGGCTCTATGAAACTATTTCGCTGGGAGGGAGAGAGAAGCCAGATCATGCATGGCACTTGTATGTGAGAAGGGATGAGTGTGGAGGGCTGCCCCTCCACCTCTATTTATAGGAAATCCCAAGGGGGTAGGGTAGTTTCACAAAAAACCCAAAATGCACATGAATGAAGTCCTTCCACAAGGACCTAGGAGTGAAACCAAGGAACAAGAGGGTCCCCAAGGGGGGATACCCCATGTGGCCGGCCACACCCCCATGGGGGGCCCAAAAAATGGCTCCTATCCATCCATGTCATCCCCAAGATCTTTTGGAGCAAAGCCCCAAAAGGTGGCTTTCCATAAAGTAACCATAAAGCTTATTTTCACTATTCACGACGACATTTTTCAGCGTCTGATCGAACTGAAAATATTTATGTGGGCTAAGAACATTTACAGTACCCACTAAAATGATTTTCAACGCGTTCCGAAACAATTCCGGTTTTAGTGATTTTCATCTGCGAAAACGCATCTGAAGTGGCTCCGGCAGCTCCGGAACATTTCCGGTTTTTATCTCAGAAAATTCCAAAAAGCTTCCAGAATGATTCTGGCATCCTCCAAGAATTATCAGGCATGTGCCGAAACCAATTTGACTTAATGGTGTATCCCGAAACAACTTTTCGGTATCATCGAAACTTATCCGATGACCTCTCTCTGCGGTACGATTCCGCTGTCCGAAACTTTTCGGTGTCCGAAACTTTTTCGGTGATTTTCTCTCAGACTCCCTGTCTAGTATTCAGCAGATAGATGACCCTTAAGCGTGTGACCCTATAGGTTCGGTGAAGTATAGACATGACCCGGAACCCCTTCCGATCAATGATCAACATCGGAGCCGTGGACACCCATATTGACCCCTATACCCACACGAATAAATATTCGAGTGAACCTCCAGTTGCCGTGTGCTATTCCTGTTACTTCGCGATATGTTACAAATACCCGAGGTGAGACATGTTGGCATTCCCGTGGATCAACAACTTGTCCACTATGCTAGTTACCTCGTTACCGGTATTGTTCTCTTTTCTCGTTATCGTGTTCCGGCATCCCCGTGATCAAATCACAAAGTGTCTGGCCAGACGATGATGGATACCGTAACACCGAGAGGGCCCAGAGATATCTCTCCATCATCGGAGGAGCAAATCCCAATCTTGAGCTATCAAGTTACTTGACACACTTTTCCATGAACCCGTAAGCCGCCGTAATAGCCACCCATTTACGGATGACGTTTAACAAATCCCAAAGTTCATGAAGCAAGCATGAAGAAACTCGATACTCTCATGGTCTAAGGAATCATGCAAACGTTAACCATCTCTGTGTTATGTACCAATAAACTTGTGACGAATGAATCTCATAGCATAACATCAATCCGGGTCGATTCAACACAAATGTTCTCTTAACATTGTGCCCTCAAGGTTGCTGACATAGACATGTCCATGATCAGGAAAACATAACCATCATGCAACACTTGAGCTAGTCTTAGAGGCCAGACTAGGAATACATTTTACCGTTTATTATTCCACACGTGCATATGAGTCTTCCTCCGAGCCTCGTGGTTATTGCAGACTCGAGAACCATAGCAGTTATAGCATGGAACATAAACATAATTATGAACTCGGAGATAAATAATATCATTTATTATTGCCTCTAGGGCATATCTCCTACAGTAGCCCCCAGCCGTAGTACCGCTGCGGTCTCGTGCTAGTACCGCCTTGATTCGAGGGGTCTTTTTTCGTGTCGGGTTTTGGGTACTAGCCGCGGCAGTGGGGGCCGTAGTACCGCTCGTATGCAGTAGCACCGCCCTGACCACCGCGGTAGTACCGCTCTGGCCCCAGCGGCAGTACCGCGGGGGGGGGGGGGGGGGGGGGGTAGTACCACTGGCCAAGCGGTAGTACCGCTCTCTGCGGGGCTGGTGTGGGGGGTAACGGTTGGATTGTTCCCCCACTATATAAGGAGGTCTTCTTCCCCATTCTACCTAATCCGTTGAGCTCGTGTTCTTCCCCCATTGTTGACCTTCTTCGAGCTTGCTAACTCTCAATCCCTCCATGGATTCTTGCTAGTTTTTGAGGGAAAAGAGAGAGGAGATCTAGATCCACATTTCCACCAATCACTTTCTCCTCTTTGTGAGGGGAACCCCTTGGATCTAGATCTTGGAGTTCTTGGTGTTCTCCTTCTTGTTCTCCCTCTCTTTTTCCTCCCTAGCATTAGCTGAAGGACTTGGGCACTCCGTGTGCCCTTGCCATTGCATTTGGTGCATCGGTTTGAGTTCTCCACGCTGATACGTGGAAGTTACAAGTTGAGAAGCTTATTACTCTTGGGTGCTTGGTGCCCTTGAGCTTGTTCCTCTTGGGTGCTTGGCCGCCCTAGACGGTTGGTGGTGTTCGGAGCTCAATCATTGTGGTGTAAAGCTTCGGGCAAGCGTCGGGGTCTCCAATAAGGTTGTGGAGATCGCCCCGAGCAATTTGGCAGGTACCGGTGACCGCCCCCAAGGGTTGCCAAAGTGTATGGGTTCGGTGACCGCCCCCAAGGGTTGCCATTTGTATGGGTTCGGTGACCGCCCTCAAGGGTCCCTTAGTGGAATCACGACATCTTGCATTGTGCGAGGGCGTGAGGAGATTACGGTGGCCCTAGTGGCTTCTTGGGGAGCATTGTGCCTCCACACCGCTCCAAACGGAGATTAGCATCCGCAAGGGTGTGAACTTCGAGATACATCGTCGTCTCCGCGTGCCTCGGTTATCTCTTACCCGAACCCTTTACTTATGCACTTTACTTTGTGATAGCCATATTGTTTCTTGTCATATATCTTGCTATCACTTAGTTGTTTATCTTGCTTAGCATAAGTTGTTGGTGCACATAGGTGAGCCTAGTTGTTGTAGGTTTTGTGCTTGTCAAATTAACCGCTGGGTTTATTCCGCATTTGTTCAAGCCTAAACCATAATTATTTTAAAGCGCCTATTCACCCCCCTCTAGGCGACATCCACGATCTTTCACACGCAATAAAATCTCCATCCCCACAAGCATGAATACGAATCTTAAGAACCTCCTCTGCATCATGGGGATAGAAAAGATACTTGATCAAATTTTCATCCCATGCCTTTCTCCCACTCAAGAACAAATCAGAGACCCACTTCAATCTAGTATTATGCCTTTAGCTGAAATTTGAAGTCCAGTGTTCCTGGGTAACCAATTATCCCTCCAAATATTAATGCTAGATCCATCACCCACCCGCCAAATGACACTATTCTTAAGCAATTCCAGACCATGCATAATACCCTGCCAAGTCACTGATGCAGACTAAGGAAACACTGTATCAAGAATATGTCCATGAGGGTAATACTTTGCCTTCATCAGCTTAGCACACAACGAATCCGGATGAACCAATAACCTCCACGCTTGTTTGGCTAAGAGGGCTTGGTTAAATAATCTGAGATCCCGGAATCCCATACCTCCCTTACCTTTAGACCTAGTTAATTTGTCCCAAGCTAACCAATGTGTTTTTCTTCGATCTTCCTCATCTCCCCACCAAAAATTCCTGATAATATGTGTTAACTCCTCACAAAGGGAAGCCGGGAACTTAAAAATACCCATAGCATACACAGGTAGAGCTTGAATAACCGATTTTATTAAGTCTTCTTTCACCCCACACGACGCGTATTTCTCTATCCAGTCAGAGAGCCTTTTCAAAACCTTATCTTTAGTAGATTGAAACTTACCAGCTTTCATTCTTCCCTCAGGAACCGGAAGTCCAAGATATTTATCTTCGAACCCATCGACCGTAATTTTTAAGATTACCATAATAGTCACTTGATTCTCCAAACTGCACTTTTTCCCAAACATCATGGAACATTTATCAGGACTTAATAACTGCCCAGTCCCTTTCTCGTACTTCGTGAGAATATTTTTAATGACAATTGCTTGATCAATGGAGCCTTTGAAAAATAACATACTGTCGTCCGCAAACAACAAGTGAGAAATACCTGAAGCATGTCTATTCAAATGAAACTCCTGAAGAGATCCTCTGGCTGAAGCATCATGAAGCAGCAAAGAAAGTGCCTCAGCAACAAAAAGGAACAAGTACGCAGATAAAGGGTCCCCCTGCCTAAGTCCCCTTGAAGGTGAAAAGACTACGCAATATAACTTTGATCGTACATGTATCGCATATTCCTAAGTATATATTTTGTCATATGCATAGCAACACTCTTAGATTAACGGCGGGTTTCGGCCTTCGGTCTTAAGAGCATCTCTAGCAGACCCCGTATTCTGCGGAACTGTAAACGCAGTTTATAGTTCGCACAGAGAGTTTATACAGGCTCAAAATCGCCGCGGCAGAACAGAAACTGTATCCAAACCCATACAATTTTAAAAACTAGTTTCGCACGAGAAATTTAAGCAAAAACTCGCCGGAGCTCGCTCGCATAGATAGGTCTTCTTCACTTAGGGGCAGATCATTCGTACACAGCATGCATAATATTACATAAAAGTTCGCCGGACCTACGACGGACCTACGCTACCGTACCACTACACAAAATTGAGCTCACCGGAGCTCGTGCGGTAGCTGACCAGCGGCGGCGCTCAATCGGAGTCGGAGCAGTCAGAGGAGTTGAGGCCGATGTAGAACTTCGCCTGCTCCGCCTTCATCAAGCGCATGCCAGCCTCCTTGGACGCGTGCGCCCACGACGCGGCGACGCCCGTCTGAAGGAAGAGCTGCTCGTGCTCGAGCTCGTGGCGGCGGCGCTCCTCGAGCTCCCTCACCGACCGCTCGAGGACGACGCGCTCGAGGAGCTCCCTCCTGCCTCGGGGGGGAGGTAGTCCTCGGGCCCGATCACGCCTCGACGTGGCGGCGCGGCAGGCTCTACGGCGCCCGGCTTGAGGTAGTCCTCGGGCTCCTCCTCCGGCTCCCTCTTCACCGGAGTGAGTCGCAAGCTCGATGCGCCCGCAGATGAGCTCCCCGTGGCAGAGGATCCAGAGTAGGCGTCGCGGCGGCGGGCGAGCTCGCGCTTGAATTCGTCCAGCTCGCGGCGGTCAAACGCCGGCGATGGGTGGCTACCGCGGTTGAGCCACCGACGCGCGCCCCGCTTGCGCGCGGCGTCAGATCTTGCGCGGCGGCGGCGCTCCGCCTCATCCCCAGAGCTACCATAGCCGTACATGGCTTAGGCAGGCTCGTCGGCCCTCTTCACCGGAGTGAGCCACGAGCTTGATGTGCCCGCAGATGAGCTCCCCGCGGCAGAGGATCCGGAGGAGGCGTGGCGGCGGCGGCCGGCTACCGCGGTTGAGCCACCGACGCGTGCCCCGCTTGCGCGCAGCGTCAGATCTTGCGCGTCGACGGCGGCGCTCCGCCTCATCCCCGGAGCTACCATAGCTGTACATGGCTTAGGCAGGCTCGCCAGCGGCAAGAAATCGGGCGGGGCGGTGGGGAATTGGGGGTGAAACGCGGAGGCGGGCGACTGCGGGGGATAAGGTTTCGACCCGCATCTGCCCCGCAAATCCGTTGTTATACGGCTTAAGCGGTAAACGTTTGTGGGCCGCGGTAAAAAAAATTACTGGCCGCACGAGTATATGGGCTCTGTTCTGGCCAGAAAATTGCGTTACACGGGGTCTGTTAGAGATGCTCTAAGAAAGAGATAGTGAAACCATCCAAGACCACTATGACGTGAGATCGGCATGAAGAGTTCTTGCCAGTGCACAATTTTGCGCAAAATCGATATATCCAACCGACAAACATGAATTTCTTGTTGACAGTAAGCTCCATAAAAAAGCAAAGATTCAAAAACCTAAATGTTTTAACGCAGTTATGGTTGCAACTCAGAGCTGGGGACATCAGAGACGAAAAAGAAGCTGTGTCATCAGACAATCTTATTCACCCGTGCTGCTGCGCGCTTGACAAGGGCTCGTTGGGGACGATGGTCAGAACCAACCCGCGGTGACAACTCCGCATTAGCTCCACCTTTTCGAGGTCGATCCGCTTGTACTTCTTCACATAACAAATCCCAAGACCCTTGTCCTCGATCAGATCGATTGCTTTCAGTGTGTAATCTTGTAGCTTGCACACAAACCGGTCTGACCGCTTCTTCATCTCTGAGACAGGAGCTCTGTAGCCATTGAACTCCCCGATCTTTTCGGCCCAGAAACTGTTGTAAGTCCAACTGTATTGGTTCAGACTCCTCAGTTCTGTCCAGGCGTCGACCCAGCCTGCGGGGAGTGGGAACGGCAGGTCCATGTTGTCGTCCCAGCTCATGTCGCCGCCGAACACGACGTTCTCCGCGCTGCTCAGCGCCGCCATGGAGTGCTCGGCTTGCGTGTAGCGCTCCATGCAGCGCACTGACTCCGGTGGGCAGGGGGGCTCGAGCTGGGTCGTGGCGATGCGGATTGGCTTCATCGCCGTCATCGACCCCAGCTCGAGGCCTGGGATAATGTCGGCCTCTAGATAGCTTTTGCCTGTTGCCGTGGTGGTGAACTTCCAGCGCGCGTGATTCTCCATAGGAACCTTGCTCAGCTGTGACAATTGCGATGCACATGTGATTTTTTGGATTCGATTATTAGCTTGGCGAGCATTTAGGCACTAATCAGACAAGGAAAAGGAAATGGGGTAGTGGCAGGAGGACTACCATTATGCAGAAGCTTTTGCCTTCGCGTTCTTCCAGGGAGATCGGTGAACAATGGTAATCTTTCCACCATGAGAAACTATGACAAATCTTAAGAATGTAGGGGGTGATTTCCTGGACGTCGACCGAAGGTCGAACACAAGTTATATGGCAGGTAATGACGGAAACTGTGCGGCTGAACAACCGAATAGCACACTGTTGATAATTGGCGACTGGCGTTACCTGAAAGAAGATCACATCAGGCTGATGTTCCTCCACACAGCGGCCGATGCCCTGCATTCTTCTGTAGACGACAATGTCATCGCGGGACCAAACGTTGTAGGTCATGAACTTGATCTGCTTCTCGGGGTCCTAATGACGTTCACAAAAGATTATCAGCTCAACATTTGTTTGGAGGGACGCGGTCAGAGTTTCAAGAAAATCTAGCAAACATTTCAGGGAAAGTACCAGAGTTCCAAAGTAGGATCAAACATTTCAACATAGCTCTCGTAAGCAGGTACAGTCAGAAACAAAACAAGGGTAAAGATAGATCGTATCAAAGAATACCATTTTTCCTTGGAGTTGCTAGTCGGCTTCTCTCGGCGGAGTCCTGAACTCCTGATCCTCTGCATAAAACCCAGGCGAAACTCAAAGATCATTGTATCCTATATATAGCCCTGCAGGTGCAGGCTTGATTAATGACACGGGAAAAGAAGGGGCGTAGGTTGAGTACGGAGAATTGGAGATGGAACACCAAAGGATGCATTGATGCCGCCAACCTATGGATTATCGAATTGATACGGGCACTATAGGAAAATTAAATATTTGTAACTGAAGTTTGAACTTCTATAGGAGTTAACTGGTACACATGGAAATTAATCAAAGAGATTGGATATATAGATCCACGCCGGGAGCCTGTGGTGTTTTGGTCATATATAGATCAGTGTTGATGCTCATTAGAGGCTAACGCGCATGGCACCGTTTTTCACCCTTTTTTTGAGCCAAACCTTTTTCTCTTATGGGATTGTCTTTTTTATCTAACAGGTGATCTGCGTTGATTTGGGCTTTATGTTCTGGTGTTGTATTTTTTGTTCGTATTTCATTTTTGGTGCTGCCACAGATGGGAAGGACCACCATGGTGTTTGTTCAGTGTGTGGCTATGGTGTTCTTACATATTTTGGTCTCGGTATCAGTCGGTGGTCCTTGTGTCAGCGCCTTGGGAGCTCCTGTTCCACGCCCTGGAATTCCTGTTATGATGTTCACATCGGCCGGCCCATGAAATTCCCGCTTGCGCTCAGCTACTTGGTCCACTCGCTTGCTCTGTATTTTTTCCTGCTCACTCCACATCTATCTTGCAAAAAGCCGACTATATTCTTTTTTGAAAAAGATCTTAAGATCAAAATAAGTTCATGGATTTTAAATAAATAAATATGTTGCAAATTAAAAACACAATGAGTACAAATAAATGTTTGAAAAAAATAAAGAATATTCATGTAATTCAGAAAATATCAACAAATTTGAAATAAAGTTTACAAATTTAAGAAATGTTCAGAAATTTTAAAAACGTTACTAGTGAACTTTAAATATATTCATAAATTTATAAAATGTCCATAAATTTTAGAAAAAATGGTCGGAGATTTTTTTTAAATGTTCATAACTTTTTTTAAAAATCACAATTTTTTAATAAATGTTCAGTTATTAAAATGTGAAAATTTAAAAAGAGAAAGGACAAAATAACAAACAAGAACTCTCAACCAATGACCCAAATACTTACAAGCGGGCCCCAGCGACCCCACAGTCTCGACGGTCCAGGAGGCCTACATCTAGAGAGTTTATTATCTTAATAGATATACGAAATTTCGTTATGGACTGTACCACCATATGATCCCCATTATCTGAGCTATTAGTTCAGGTAAGGATGGGAGGACAAAGTTGTATATCTTTGAGTATTGTGGTTGGATACATCAATAACAGTAGCACGACCCCTCTCGTCAGTTATCCATTATTGCTGGATACAACCATGGTCCCGTACGGTCTTGCCATTTGCACATTTGCGTGGACATGAATTTTAGGCCATTTTTCATTCACATATTTAGGCCTTCCTTGTGACGTCATCGATTCAATCATACATTAATCATACATGTAAATGTGTACGACCAAGATCAGAAACTCACGGAAAGATATCACAACACAATTCTAGACACAAATTAAAGCTATATAAGTTTTATATTACAAGCCAGGGGGCTCGAATACAAACGAGTCAGCGGAAACAACAATATTAAGTAAAGACATAAGTAAACAAGTTTGCCTTAAGAAGGCTAACACAAACAACAATAACGATCGAAAAGGCAAGGCCTCCTGCCTGGGAGCCTCCTAACTACTCCTGGTCATCGACGGCCTCCACGTAGTAGTAAGCTCCGTCGGGTAGTAGTAGTCGTCGGGGGTGATATATGACTCCTCGAATCCGTCATCTGATCGCAGTAATCGGGTATAGGGAAAAAGAAGTAGCAAAGCAATCGTGAGTACTCATCCAAAGTACTAGCAAGACTTACATCAGATTTAAACTAAGTATGCATCAGTATCAAAGGAATGGGGCTATATCTTTGGCCTGAACTATAGAATGCCAGAAGAGAAGGGAAAGCCTAGGCTATCAAAGACTAGCATCTGGTAGCATCTTGCAGAATTAGAAGAGTAGATTTGCATATTATAAGTAGCAAGCATGTTGTAGTATTAACGCCCAGAGATCCTTCCTCGACTCCCTGCGAGAAAGAAATCCCGGAGCCATCATATCCATTTCACAACTCAGTATCCAGTTCTAGTTCTATAGATCGGGATACAACTCCAAGTCGTCCTGTTACCGTGGACACGGCTATTCGAATAGATAAACTTCCTTGCAGAGGTGCACCACATTACCCAACACGTCGATCACTCTGGCCGGACACACTTTCGTGGGTCATGCCTGGCCTCGGAAGCTCAACACGTCATAGCCCTACCTAGGCTCAACAGAGAGGCTAGCACGCCGGTCTACATCCTAAGCTGGAGGGGCCTTGGGCCCATCGCCCTTTGAACTCCTGCACATTGCGTACGCGTCAGTGAGCAGACCTAGCCCCCTTATACAAGAGTAGGCATAATCAGTCCAACCCGGCGCTTGCCGCTCAGTCGCTGACGTCTGGAGAGCTTCGGCTGATACATACGACGCCGAGTGCCCATAACTGTTCCCGCGTGGTGGTTAGTGCGTATAGGTCAAAGACCAACTCAGATCAAATACCCAACCTCGTTAGTGTCTTGGGAGCGTGCGGTAATGAACAGAGACTTACGATCGTGTGACCCCGTCGCCCCGTCTCGTGGACTTACGGCAAAGGCCCGGAATGCCCGGCCGTGCCACGTAGAAACCACGCTGGTACCCTCCAGGTCAACCCGACTTCACATCAACCTGCCGGTACCCTCATGGTCAACCCGACTCGCAAGAGACTATCGGGAACCACCTTTACCAGGGTGGTACCGACTGTCCCTCCAGTCCTGCAGTAACAGTAACTCTCGCGGGTACCCCTCGGGGCCGACCTGTCTTTAACATGGTTCTGGGGGTAAGGTCCAGGTAACCGTGTGTCCAAAACACCAAGGGAGAATCCGATGAATCACCCTCGATGGATTCCACTTGATGTAATCATCAAGGTGAAGTTAGAGGGATATTTGGACAACGTCTCGTGGGAGTTTGAACTCTAGGCGTTCTTTTGGCCCGCCCGACATCGCCGAATGCTTCGTCTTCAGAGTTGGTTTGACACAATGAGGTTATCCTTGGCTAGGGATTTGGTATCCCAGAAGCTAGGTGTTTGCCACAAGATTTATATAAAAATAAATTTTCAAATCTACACTTCGATTTGAAGTGAGGGACATTTTGAAAGCATGGACCCGGCGAAGATCAAGACATTTTCATGGTAAGTACTCCCTCCGTTTTTGTATACAAGGCCACAAACCCATATTACAGGTACCAAGGTAAAAACTAATGGCCACATAAGCCAATGTTGTAAATTAGTCTTTTCTCTTCGCTTGACGTGTAAATTAATGTGTATTATTCTCTCCAACGCACAATAAGACAACTCTCTCACTCCTTGTTGGTTGATTAATGTGGTGCATTAAAACCAACTTTCTCACCCCCGTATGCATGCATGGGGTATTAATGTCCTCGATAGCGAGTACGAGGCAAACCTCATAATTTTATCTCGATTGGTGTTAGTGGCCTTGTATAGCTGCAAATTATAATTTTGATAGTGGCCTTGTATACAAAAATGGAGGGAGTAGTCATGAAAGAGCTTCTAGTGGGGATTAAATTCTCAAACGTCATGGTCCCAGAAGAGAACAAATATATTTGGTGCTGGGAGGATGAAAATTGTAATCACATCATGCACATTGCCAACTGTATCATCGCGAGATTCGTTTGTAAGACTAGACACAGTGGGGAGTGAGTTAGACTAGTAACATGTGTTACTAGTATATGTTATTATCTCTATAGTTGGGAGTAACATATGCGGTGTCATGCACCACTTCATTTATTAGGTTCTAGACTCATCTTCTTTTGATATGTATGATGTTACGCATACTATGAGTAACTAGCTATGTTATCACATGCCTTTTCTTATTCATTGATTACTTGACACATCATCTATTTTGCCTAGATATGTGTGATGTTACCACCTATATTACTCCCACCGTGGATAGTCAAATTGATTAGAAAGGCCAAAAAAATATTTTGTTTGCTAGCGATTTTGCTTAGCTACTTTGGTAAATGGAAGGTACACTTTCCTATGTTACTATCTCTACACTGGGGAGTAACATATGTGTGGTGTTATGCAACACCTTCATTTATTAGGTTATACACTCATCTTGTCTCGGAACATGTGATGTTACTCATACTATGAGTAACTAGCTACTTGTGACGCCCTCGATTCAATCGTACACTAATCATACACGCAAATGTGTACGATCAAGATCAAACACTCACGGGAAGATATCACAACACAACTCTAGACACAAATTAAAATAATACAAGCTTTATATTACAAGCCAGGGGCCTCGAGGGCTCGAATACATAAGCTCGAAAACACAAGAGTCAGCGGAAGCAACAATATCTGAGTACAGACATGAGTTAGACAAGTTTGCCTTAAGAAGGCTAGCACAAAAGCAACAACGATCGAAAAGGCAAGGCCTCCTGCCTGGGAGCCTCCTAACTACTCCTGGTCGTCGGCGGCCTCCACGTAGTAGGCATCGACGGTGGCATCTGGCTCCTGGGCTCCGACATCTGGTTGCATCAACCGGAAACAAGAAGAAAGGGGGAAAAAGGGGTCGCAAAGCAACCGTGAGTACTCATCCAAAGTACTCGCAAGTAAGGATCTACACTACATATGCAACATTATCAAAGGAAGGATGTATATGTGGACTGGGCTGCAGAAATGCCAGAATAGAGAGAAGGCCTAGTCCTATCGAAGACTAGCATCTTCTGGAAACCACCATCTTGCAGCAACAGGAGGGAGTAGGGTAGGATAAAGTAAAGTAGTAGAAGTGTTAACAACCTTGGCCAGAGATCCTTTCTCGACTCCCTGCGAGAAAGCAATCCCAGAGCCATACTATCCATTTATCACCTCATATCCAAGTTTCATCACAAGTATCCAGTTCTAGTTGTATCGATCGGGATACAACTCCAAGTATCCGTTACCGTAGGACAGGCTATCGATAGATGTTTTCTTCCCTGCACGGGTGCACCAACTTACCCACCACGCTCGATTAACTCTGGCCGGACACACTTTCCTGGGTCATGCCCGGCCTCGGCCAAACAATACGCCGCAACCCGGCCTAGGCTTAATAGAGAGGTCAGCACGCCGGACTAAACCTATGCCCCCAGGGGTCATGGGCCATCGCCCCAGGAACTCCTGCACGTTGCGTGGGCGGCCGGTGAGCAGACCTAGCTACCTCCTTAAAAAAGGCAGGAGCTTACCAGTCCAACCCGGCACGCGTCGCTCAGTCGCTGACATCTATTAAGCTTCGGCTGATGCATACGACGCAGAACGCCCATACTATGCCCACGTGATGGTTAGTGCTATCAGGCCAGAGGCCCCTCGGATCAAATATCCAAATCGTAGTGGATTAGGAACGCGCGGTAACAAGCAAAGACTCACGAAAGATGTGACCCCGTCGCCCCGTCTCGAGGACTTGCGGCAAGGGCTAAGAATGCCCGGCCACGCCTCGTAATTATCTCGCGGGCACCTTCCAGGTCAACCCGACTCCACATCACTCGCAATTAAGCTCGTGCGGGTACCCCTCAGGGCCGACCCGTCTTTAGTAACAGGGTTCAGTGTAAAGTCATAGTAACCATAGTAACCGTGTGTCTAACACGAAGGAGAAAACCTGAGGAATCACCCTTGACGGGTTTCCACTCGATGTAATCATCAAGGTGAACGTAAGAGGATCCACCCTCGAGGTTCACACTTGAGGGGTTGCACGACAGAGTCGTATCGAAAGTGGTTAAGGCGGAATCACCCTCGATGACCACGACCAAATAGCTACACTACAGGGTTAACATCAGAAGTGCTGAAGAGGTCTCACCCTCGGCACTCGATAGTAACCCAGTAGTGTCGAGCAACTAAGGGAAAGTGATGTGCGGTGCCGGGGCCTGGTCTTCGATCCCGTTGATCGGGTCTTCGATGATGAAGCAGGGGCAACAAGGACAAGGTGGGGGTCACTGATGGATCACTAACCATCCTATACTAAGCAGTTTAGGATAAGCAGGTAAGGTAACAATAAGCAGGTTACAAAAGCAGGCTATGCATCAGAATAGGAGTAAACAATAACAGTAACAAAATACAATGCAAGCATGAGAGAATGGAATGGGCGATATCGGGATGACAAAGTGGGGGCTTGCCTGGTTGCTCAGGCGAGAAGGAGGGGTCGTCGGTAGCGTAGACGATCACCGGGGCATCAGCAACGGTCTCGGGGTCTAACGGAGAGAAGAGGGGGAAGAAACAGTAAATACATAGCAAGCAAGTGCATAACAAGATAACATGTAGAGCTAGACGTGCTCTAACGCGGTGCTACACGATATCGGTGAAGGGGGAAAACATCCGGGAAAGTTTTTCCGAAGTTTGGCATTTTCGGACAGATGAAACGGAGGGGGAAAGTTGCATGTTCGCTATGCTATGGGCGTGTGGCGGACGAACGGACTGCGTATTCGGATTCGTCTCGTCGTTCTGAGCAACTTTTATGTAGAAAACTTTTTCATCCGAGTTACGAATTATTTTCTACAATTTTTCCAAGTTTTAACAATATTCTGTATTTGTTATTAAATTCGAAATTTAAATAGCTAAAATGCTATGTGCGCCCAGATCTGTGTACACAGAGGTGTACCAGAGGGTGACATGCGGGCCAGGGGGACCCAGTTGACTAGTCAACATTTGACTGGTCAACAGGGGGTGGGGCCCCCTGTCATGCACTGTTTAGCCTAGGCTAACATTTTAGTTAACTAAACTAGTGATTAGGCTAATTAATCTCGAGTTAATTAAGCTAATTAACTATTTAATTAATTAACTAACTAATTAACTTTTTGTATTTTTTTATTTATTAAAAGGGAGCGTGGGGCCCCAACGTGAGTGACCCACGGGGCCTAAACGGGCGACGGGTTACGGGCGTGTGGGTGAGGGGCACACCCAGGCGCCCATCACGCGGGGGGAGGAGGCGAGGCCGGCCGGTCGGGGTTGTTCCCGGCAGCGGCGAGGCCACGGCGGGGCGGCGCCGGGGCGCGGCGCGGGCGAGCGTCGGGGAGCGGGCCGCGGGCGCCGGGGGGCGGGAGCGGCGGCCGGCGATGGCGACCGGCGCAGAGGCGCCGCAGGGGCGGCAGGGGAGCGCGAGCGCGGAGCGACGAGCGGCGCGAGCAGGGCGGGCGGCGCGGCGCTGGAAGGCAGTGGCCGGCGCGGGGCTGGACGAACGGCGGCAGCAGCTGATGTAGAAGCAGCAGGGCGCGCGTGGGAGGAGAGGAGGAGCAGGAGGGCCGCGCGGGTGCGAGGCGAGCGGCGATGTGGTTGTGGCTTGGAGCTCCGTCGACAGGGACGACCACGCGCGGGCGATGACCGAGGCGTGCGCGAGCGGGCGGGGCCAGGGGCGCGCACAGGCGGCAGTGGCCATGGCGACGCGTAGCCAGCGCGGGTCGCGGCAGGTGAGTGCGAGCGATGCGGGGCAGCAGTGGCGGGGGCGGTAAGCAGCAAGGGAGGGGCGGCACGGCCTGCAGCGCGGCGCAGGCAGTAGCAGTAGTAGAGGACGCGAGCGACGGCAGCAGCAAGCGCAAAACGAAGAGCAGCACAACAGCAGCTAGCAGGAGCAGGGGCGTGGCATGGGTGCGCGCGGGACGACACGATGTCTACGGCGGAATAGAGCCTATGTGGCACAAGAAGAATTAAGTGGAGGTTGAGGAGGAGACGGGGCTCACAGTGAGCACGAAGGCGAGGTCGGGGAGGCCGGAAGTGGACCGGAGCGGTAGAAATCGACGCCGGACGCCGGCGATGTATGCGTTGAAGACGAGGTCGATGGCGAGTGTACGGGCCGTCCTTGCTCGATTCAGAGCTCGGGGTAGACGAAGTAGACCGCGACGGTTCTCCTGGACCTCTTGGCGCGACGAGGGGAGGCCGGTGGCCGCAGGATCGACGCGACGATGGTGGCGTCGGGTGGGTGTGGGGGAGAGAGCAACAACGCGGGGAGGGGGGAAGATTGAGGGCTAGGGTTTGTTCCAGGGCGAGGAGGGGTCTCTTATCCTCTCGGGGCACCGGCGGATGGCTGCCCCGTGGCCATCGGCGCCATGGACGTGCGCTCGACGTCCACGGGGGCTTCTGTGAACAGAGGAAGATGGAGATGGGAGGTGGGCTGGGCCGGCACACTGTGCACTCATGGCCCATGTGTGCAGTGGGCTGCCTTGTTTTTCTTTTTATTTAAAAACAGAGAGAGGAAATGAATTATTTGGGCAGTCTATTGACTCGGGAAAAACTTGGGAAGTGTCCCATTAAATCCCTGGTGATTTTAGACACTTCCACAAAAAGTTTGGGCAAGTTTGGAATTCATTTGAATTTTTAGAAAAAAGAATAGGGCATTTAAAGTGTTGTTTTGGCACTGTTTTAAATGCCTAGGCCCATATGAGTTGAAGATGATGGTGTTTTCCTTAACAGCATTTGTTTTGGAATATTTGCTAGAAGATGAACATTTTAGTTTTGCAGTTTGAAGAAATAAATATTTGCTTTATTTCAAGTATGAATTTGAAGAAGTTGGGTTTGGGACAAGTGGCATTTTGACTTAGTGAAATATGCGCACATGGACCATTAATTAGCTTGATGACAGGGTTAACATCTGGGGATGTTACACTACGTTACCACATGCCCCTCTTTCTTCATTAATTACTTGCTACACCATCTATTTTGTCTAAATACGTGTGATGTTATCACCTATGTTACTTCTACTGTGGGTAGTCTTAGAGCATCTACAAATGGGCGTTGTAAAAACGCCTCAAACACTCGAGCGGACAGCCCGGTCACTGACCGGTCATAAAAAACGAGCTAGATGGGCTGCTCAAAACGGCCGAGCTGACCGGCATCCCTCACATCCAACCCAAATATAGGGCGGACATGGGGCGCCCGGGCGCGTCCGTCACGTCGGACTGACGATGGGTCCCACATGGAATTGCTCGAAAATTTGGCAGCCCGACGGACGTCTCCTCCGGTAGGAGGGAGGTGAACGACACGTGGCGCCACTTCGGCTCGCCGTCCGAGGCCAAATCCAGCTATTTAAGCGAGCTGGCGTCCCCCAACCCTAGCCACATCCACCTTCACTCTCTGCGACCCCAGCCCTAGACCATCCACCACCCCTCTCCCGCTCCACCGCTCTTCCCACGCCCTCCGGCTTCGCCATGGTTCGGCAAAAGAAGACCACCTATGCTATGCTCACGCCAGAGCGCTGGTTTCGGATTGAGCAAGAGATCCTGGTGAGGCGCGCCGCCCACATCGCTGTCGACTTGCCTTTGGACTCGCCGGAGCAGGAGGAGGAGCAGCCGGCTCCGATGAAGGTGGCAGATGTGGAGGAGGTGGAGTAGTCGGAGGAGGAGCTGGCGCCGGCTCCGGGCTTCAATATGGAGGACGCGGAGTCGGAGTTCACGGTCGCCCAAGCGGCCGAGATGGCGGAGTAGCGGGCCATCCTGAGCCTGTCCAGAATGAGGCCTATGTGGAGGCCAACCAGCAGTTCATCGACAGGAATGGGCGGCGACCGACGAGGTCGAAGCGGAGATGGAGGCGGAGTCTGATCCGGAGGAGCCGGAGTTGCAGCTGCCGCCCATGTACTTGGGGCCAGACACGGAGATAGTCCGACGAGGATTGGGGTAGTATAGCTTAATTACTTGATCTACATATAGTACATGGATTTTCTTGTTTGTATGTTTTTATATGGATCTAAGGTTTCTAGTATGAGATATCCGGCAAATTTGAGGCCCTTGACAGGAAGAGACAAAAAAAATTCACGTGGAACGGGCTGAATCTAACTGACAAGATTGGGTTAAAATGAACCATTTCCAAAACGTACCCAACGAACGAAATGACCGATATGTGTGGAACAAGGGTTTCGATTGCCCGATGCCTGGTGAAAGGGACGGCGACGCGCAGTCCACGGAAGCGAGGAAAGGGACGGCGGCGCGCGGGGGCCGAGGCGACCTGCGCAGTCAAAGGCTGGGAGGGACCCGCCGGGCTCACTCCGATGCAGGGGCAGTCGGCGTCGCGTGAAAAGGCGTGTCGTGGTGAGCTCCCTCGGGCGGTGCGACCGCGTGCCTGCCGCCGCCTACGTCTCCTCTGGGAGCGCGCCCGCTGCACTGACGCGTGGGCTCGGCGCGCCGTCTGCGGGTGGGCGTGGTGGCGTGCACCGCGGCGCTGAACCGATGGAATTCATGGCGTGGCACTGGCGCAGGTGGCAGGAGGGCAGCGGCTGATTCCTGTGGGATGTGACCGCCCACCAGTTCCCCGCCGTCTTTCTGCCCACACATTACACCGGGTGACGACCAGGTGACGATCGCTTTTTCTGCTTTCTTCTTCTCCCCATTCAAAATTTGAGCCCTCAGGCCAAACTTCAACGCATATGACCCATACGGATGTCCATTTTATCTGAATTTTGTTCGTTTGAATAGGATAATGGAGTGACGTCCGGCCGGACGGATCTCATCCAGCCGCCTAGAACTGTTTGCAGGAAATTTTCTCACCACGGCCGTAGTTGTTCATGTTAGCGGTCGTATTTCACGTCTGCAACAAAGCCAGCGGCCGGCATATATATGCTAGCCTACAAAATGATCAACCCACTAAGTCTCTCGTCGACAATACAGCCAACGGCCGTAAACTTGCCAGCCTTCAAAATGAACCCCTAAGTTTTCTCGTCGGCAACACATCCAGCGCCCGACATACTTGCCAGCCTTTAAAAAGAACGACCATAGTCCACGGCCGAGCCCTCCCTAGTTCACGCCATCTCGGTCAAACATCTCATTTTGGTGGCCTCGATCGCTAGTTTCTTCGTTTGGATGGACTCCTTCATGTCGAGCTTCCTCCTCTTAGCGGCCTCTTTCATGTTAAGTATCTTCGTTCGAAGCTCCAAGTATATCTTCATTTGCTTCTCCTTTGTTATGCGTTTCCTCTCGTCTTCACTTCCTTTTGAGTCAGCATGCCTTCCAACGTTGATTGCAACGCGAAAGATGTCGCATCACGCTTCTCCTCAATCTTCGAGATGGTCTTGCCCCTCGGCCTCTTCACCAGATCTCCATCCGCAGCCACGACCACCTTCCCTACTTTCTTCTTTAGAGCGGCATATTGATCTTTGAACTTGGGGCAATCTTTGATGAGGGACAAACAATGTGTGAGAGTGAATGGCTTGTTCTTCTGCCGGGCATTGAAGGCTTCCAAAGATTGGAATGCCTGCACAATCAAATAGACGGCCACAAATGTAATAGCTACACAAGATACAATAAACATGAATATGGCATAACAATGAAAGAGGAAAAGGTCATACAAAGTCGCCCACGCCTAGGCCACTCACGCGCTTCAACGCTCTCAAGCGCGGCACAATACTTGCATTCTTGTTGAATGAATCCCCAACTCTTTTGAACTGAGTTGATGCCACGGTTGCCCACAAACTTATCGGGCGCAAACTTCCTCCGTACATGAAGGTTTTATGAACTCTCGTCCAAAAAAATGGATCCTTTTTGCTCGGCACCGGTATTGGGATCTTGGCCTATCTCCATCCAACTCTCCCAAATCAACAGGTCCTCATCTTTGGTGTATGATCCCATGCAAATGCTTTGCCTCCTCCTTTGTGCTTCGGCTCTTTGGGTGAGCTCATCGATAAACAAAGGCTCCTTCGCAATGTCGACACCCTCTTCTTCCCCATCTTCGCAATAGATGTCCGCATCTTCATGCCATGAGTTGGCATGGTCGTTGGCCTCTTCTTCGCCATCCACACCGTCTTGGTCGCGGCTTTCTTGGCTTTGGGTCGCGTCAGGATCGTAGCCTTGGTCTTCGCCGTCGGTGTGGAAGGCCTCGCCACGGCCCTCGTAGATGACGTTCTCCATGAATGTGTTGTACTTGGGGTCGTCGGTCGTCGGCCGTCGGCGTAGGGATTGTCATTTTAGTCGAACAAGCGGGCCTCAGGAAGGTTGGCCGTAGGAATTGATCGGGGCTTCTTCCTTTGCATCCCGGTGGACGACTGTCCGGTGCCACTGTACCCCGGCATGACGTTGAGGTCGATGACAGGCCCGACGCCGGGGTGGCCGGCGCGATCACCCTGCCGTCCGGCAACATGGAGAACCGGGGTATGAGCATGGTGTCATGGCGGATGAAAAACAGCCGTCTCCGGTTTTATGGAGGAGCTCGGCGACCGGCAATGTGGATGATGAACGGCCGACGAGCCTGTGCTTGCTGCGGCCATGGCAGCGGCAGAGAAAATGGCAGGCATAGGTGGGCAATAGCCTAGCACGAGGAGGGCATGCCCCGTCCCTACCTGCGCGGCCTTGGCAATGATGGCCTCGTTGTCCTCGACTGCGCCATTATGCTGCGCGGCCGCGGCCTCGGCGCTGAATTTGACAACAATTTTCTTCTCCGTCGGCCCCTCCTCTTTGCCGATTCCTGGTCGAGCCACTCGAGCTCCGCCGGCGTGAGCTTCGACTACGGTTTCTTCGGTCCGTTCTTCTTCCTTGCGGGGCGCTCGATGGTGGCCGGGGCGCTGGGTTTCTTCGGGGCGCCAAACATGGAGGAGGGAGGGAAGGGAGAGCGCGGGAGGGTTTTTGGGAATGGGAGGTGTTGAGGATATAGACCTTAGAGTCACCCGCCAGGAGGGGCCGGGTTACTCATAATGGTCATCGCCAGAAGCCCGGCGGCAAGCTTGAAGACGGTGGGCCAAAGATGGGCTTAAGACCCAGATATGGCTTAAGGCCTGTAGTTGCAATCATCATTATGGTAGAACTTGTAGTGTAAGGCAAGAATAGTTGAGAGTCCGAGCCGGACACTCTTATGAGCCGGCCGGGACTCTGAGAACTTCTGGGCGTCAGCCTCCCTATATAAAGGGACGACCCGGCAGCGGTTTAGGAACAAGAAAGATCTCATCGAGAGCCAGGCATAGCAGTTAAGCTCCCTGGTCATCGAAACCCTAATCAATACCACCTCAACTGGACGTAGGCTTTTACCTTCACCGTAAGGGGCCGAATCAGTATAAACCCTCGTGTTCCTTGTCTCGTTAACCCCTTCAAGCTTCCTAGCGGCGATGGCTCCACGACTAAGTCCTAGCTTGAGGACATCTGCCGTGACAATTCCACGACAGTTGGCGCCCACCGTGGGGCCAGCGCACGGTGGATTTGAGTTCTTGAAGGGCAGCTTCGAAGGGCTCAAGGGATACGCTGTGGGCCGGATGACCAAGAGTCGTCGCGGCAAGCTCTACATCGACGATGCAAGCTGGGGCCCCGACGCCAGCTCAATTGAGTACGGATACCGGGTCCCCTTCGGCGGAATTCATGTTTTCATTGGCAAGATTGGTGAGCCGGGCCCTGAGCCGGATCTCTGCGCCGAGCTCATCGAGACGGCTCAGCGCGCACAACCCGCCCGGGCCCTGCCTGCTTTGAAGCATGCTTTCGTGGGATGTGTCCATGAAGGGCTCTCTGGTGGATCTGGATCTGGTGATGAGACAGCCGCCGGCTCTGACATATTGACCTTTGAGGTGGTCAAGATAAGAAGCCCGTATCATGCCATATTTGGGCGGCCGGCTTACGCCAAGTTCATGGCACGGCCATGTTACGTATATCTGCAGCTCAAGATGCCGGGTCTCAATGGGACCATTACGGTTCATGGCGGTTGGAAGGTGGCCTTGGAGTGTGAGGAAGGCGATGCAGCTTATGCGGAATCTGTTTGTGCAACAAAGGAGTTAAAATTCTACAAGGACAACGTTGACCCAACAGATATGACCTCTCTGAAAAAGCCAACTACAGAGCATGAGCCGGAAATGAAATTTAAGTCGGCTGAGGAGACTAAACTTGTTGATTTCGTTCCAGGTGATTCATCTCAGCAGTTTAGCATCAGTGCCAATCTGGATCCAAAATAGGAAAGCGCGCTCATCGAGTTCATCCGTGAGAATAGGGACATTTTTGCATGGAAACCTTCTGACATGCCAGGTGTACCTAGAGAACTCGCTGAGCACACTCTCAATGTTGATCCGAAGTTTAAGCCGGTCAGGCAATTCCTTCGGCGGTTTAATGAAGAAAGACGGAAAGCTATTGGTGAAGAGGTGGCCCGGCTCTTGGCGGCCAGATTTATTGTTGAAGTTTTTCACCTAGAGTGGTTAGCTAACCCGGTGCTCGTACTCAAGAAGAACGGCACTTGGCGGATGTGTGTGGACTACACGGACTTAAACAAGGCGTGTCCGGCTGATCCTTTTGCCCTTCCCCGTATTGATCAAATTATTGATGCTACGGCAGGTTGTGAGCGCTTAAGTTTCTTGGATGCTTATTCCGGATATCATCAGATTAAAATGGCAGTTAAGGACCAGGAGAAGACGGCGTTCATCACTCCCTTTGGAGCCTTCTGCTATGTGTCCATGCCCTTTGGACTCAAGAGTGCACAGGCGACTTATCAGCGTTGCGTGCAGAACTGTCTTCATAACCAGATTGGGCGCAATGTTCATGCTTATGTGGATGATATTGTGGTTAAATACAGGAAGGAGGAAACCCTGATAGATGATCTGAGGGAAACCTTTGATAATCTCCGGGTCTACAAGATGATGCTTAACCCGGCCAAGTGTGATTTTGGTGTTCCTGCAGGCAAACTCTTGGGTTTCTTGGTTTCTAACAGAGGCATTGAAGCTAACCCGGAGAAGATCAAGGCCATCACCTCCCTGGCTAAGCCGGTGTGTATAAACGACGTTCAGCGCCTGGCGGGTCGCATTGCTGCTTTAAGCCGTTTTATAAGCCGTTTGGGGGAGAAGGCTATGCCATTATATCAGTTGATGAAGAAAACTGATGACTTTGTCTGGAATGATGCAGCTAATACTGCTTTTGAGGATTTGAAGAAACAGCTGGCCGAGCCCCCAGTCCTTGCTGCTCCGGTTGACAAGGAGCCTTTATTGCTGTATGTGGCTGCTAACACACGAGCCGTCAGTGTGGCCGTGGTGGTGGAGCGCAAGGAAGAGGGTAAGGAGCATCCGGTTCAGCGGCCGGTTTATTATGTCAGCGAAGTACTCATTGAGTCCAAGCAGCGGTATCCGCATTGGCAGAAGCTTGTTTATGGTGTGTTCATGGCAAGCCGGAAGCTTAAGCATTATTTCCAGGGTCACCCCATCACTGTGGTCAGTTCTGCCCCCCTCGGAGATATCATTCAGAACAGAGAGGCCACAGGGAGAGTGGCTAAGTGGGCTATAGAGCTCGGACCTCATGGTCTAAAATATGTGCCACGCACTGCTGTTAAATCTCAGGCCTTGGTGGATTTCATCAATGATTGGACAGAGCTACAAGTGCCCGAACAAAAGCCGGATAACACATATTGGACTATTCACTTCGATGGGTCCAGGCAATTGGAGGGCTCGGGGGCTGGAGTCGTATTGGCTTCCCCTAAAGGTGATAAGTTCCATTATGTGCTGCAATTGATGTTTCCTTGCACCAACAATGCAGCAGAGTACGAGGCCTTGCTCCATGGTCTTCGGATGGCTAAGGAGATGAGCTTGAGCCTGGTAAGGTGCTTCGGCGACTCAGACTTGGTGGCTCAACAAGTGTCAGGAAAGTGGGACTCGAAGGACCCTCTCATGGCGGCTTATCGCCGCGAAGTTGATGCCATTGCTGGTCACTTTCAGGGTTACCAAGTAGAGCATATCGATCGCAGGAAGAACGAGGCGGCTGATGCTTTAAGTCGGCTGGGCTCTCAGCGAAAACCGGTGCCGCCTAATACTTTCCTGGACATCTTGCATAACCCCTCTGTTAAGTTGCCCACAGAGGAAGACTTGGCTGTCCCTGACCCGGAGGCACGACTGGTGGCGGCTCTCCACATCATCCCGGACTGGACAGTGCCCTATTTGGCTTACATGACCCGGTGAGATTTGCCTGAGGATGAAACTTTGGCCAGGCAAATAACCCGGCGGTCTAAGTCCATGGTTGTTATCAATGGTGAGTTGCATCGCCGCAGTGTTACGGGGGCGTTCCAGCGTTGTGTCTCCCCTGAGGAAGGTCAAGAGATCTTGCGTGAGATTCATGAAGGGGATTGTGGCCATCACGCCGGCTCAAAGTCTCTTGTGGCCAAGGCTTTTCGTCATGGTTTTTATTGGCTGACGGCTCATGCTGATGCGGAGGACTTGGTCAGTAAATGTGATGGTTGCCAAAGGTTCTCGCGACGGGCTCATGTGCCGGCTCAGGAGCTGAGGATGATCCCAATTACTTGGCCCTTTGCGGTTTGGGGGCTTGATATGGTTGGGCCTTTTAAAAGGTCCAAGGATAAGAAGACCCACCTCTTGGTGGCAGTTGACAAATTTACCAAGTGGGTTGAAGCGGAACCAGTTAGCAAGTGTGATGCAGCCACGGCGGTTCAATTTATGAAAAAGGTGATTTTCCGCTTTGGCTTTCCGCACAGCATTATAACTGACAATGGTACCAACCTATCCAAAGGCGCCATGGAAGAGTTTTGTCAACGAGAGCATATCCGACTTGATGTTTCATCAGTGGCTCATCCTCAATCCAATGGTCAAGTTGAGAGAGCTAATCAGGAGATTCTGAAGGGCATCAAGCCCCGGCTTTTGGTCCCTATGCAACGGACGCCGGGTTGTTGGGTGGAGGAGTTGCCCTCCGTGTTATGGAGCATCAACACTACTCCTAACAGGTCTACAGGTTTCATGCCTTTCTTCATGGTTTATGGAGCGGAAGCAGTTCTCCCCAGTGACATCCGTCATCACTCACCTCGAGTGGCGGCTTATGTGGAGGTGGATAATGAACAGGCGCGCCAAGATGCTCTTGATTTGTTGGACGAACAGCGTGATGTGGCAGCAGCTCGCTCGGCGATTTACCAACAAGATCTGCGCCGTTATCATAGTCGCCGGGTTAAATCCCGGGTCTTCCAGGAAGGCGATCTGGTGCTCCGGCTCATCCAAGATCAAACAGATGCGCACAAGCTATCCCCGCCTTGGGAAGGGCCCTTTGTGGTCAGCAAGAATTTGCACAACGGGTCATATTACCTCATTGACATTCGGGAGCACAAAGATTCACGTAAGTCGGAGGAAGAGACCCGTCGGCCGTGGAACATAGCTCAGCTTCGGCCTTATTATACTTGAGCCACCGGCTCTCATAATGTACATATTTCCCTAAACCATGTATATATTATGATAAGCAATAAAGCAGGACCTCTGTCCTTTTTTCTCCTCCAAATACGAACGTGTTGTTTTCGTTGCAAGATCACATGATAACTTGAAGGAGGATCCGGCTTATGATCGTATTCGAATCTAGCCGTATGCAATAAGGTCATTTGGGGGCTTCCTGTTCAAACATAGGTCGTATTCGAACCAAAGAGAACATAGCTGTCGATTCCCATTTGATTGGCAAAGTGCCGAGCTCATTGGGGAGTTTTCTTTGGTCATATTTGAATCATAGTTCAACCCCCTTTGGGAACCGACGTGGATCGTATTCGAATCAGCGTTGTTAAACAATTCTTAAAGTCATTTGGGGGCTTCCTGTTAAAACATGGGTCGTATTCGAACCAAAGAGAACATAGCTGTCGATACCCTCTTGATTGGCATCGCCGCACCCACCGGGGGCTATATGACCGCATTCGAATCCTAGCATAACCCCTTTGGGACGGGTTTCTGGTCGTATTTGAACCGGAAGCCCCTAAGTTCTTCTGATTTATAGCAAGTTCTTCTGATTATTTCAAGTGTGCACGGCGAGTCTCACTTTGCCGGCTTAATTTTGATTTACAGTACTAGTCGTATACAATCGGCGTTATTAAGACTGATAAACCGGAATTGAGGTACCAACCTTATTACCCGGGTTATATAAGCCGAAAGTGTGCTTGCAGGCCGGTAAGTGTGTTATTACGGGTATATCAAGGACATAATTGAGGACCAGTATTTTTTGATTCATATTCCGGGTTATATGTTTAAACCTATGATTCTCAGTGCGGTAAGCCGCCTAGAGACTTGTGATTTGTCCTTCTGTGCAGGATAGTTAAAAGCAACTATTTGAGCTTGAGGAACATGAATGCTCAACTATGACCCGGAGAAATATAAAGTGACAACTTCAATGGAATTCAGCATTCAACGCATGCACGATGGCACGGCAAAGTTAAAGTGTTGATCCTATTATATTACAAGACTCATCGAGTCCAAAAGGGTGAAGCATTGTTAAATAAGCCGCCTACAGAGTTACGATGCTTGCTGGGTTGAAGTTTCCGGCTCATCCCTCTCCGCTCCTCCGGCTGTTCCCAAGACCTGGAAAGTTGATGACTTCCAGTCAATGCCGCTCAGCGCTTCAAATTGAGCTTCCTCGTCAATTAACCCGGCCGGGTCAATTTCTGGGGCAAAAGTGTGCTTACGAGTCGGCGGGACTAAGCTGATGGCTTCATAACGCGGGGTGGGGATCCTCTGATTCTCTGCATCGTAACCCGGCTGATACTTGGTCAGATCCGTGTCGTTTCCTATCAGAGTGGCCACCGGGCGTACGATCTTCACGCAGGCTGCAAAGTCCCTTTGGTCGAAGGAGGTGCCGTCTTCCTTCAAGCTGGGGTAGCCAAGGGCAATGTCCGCCGGGTCTAGTTCTGGAAGAAACGCCTTGGCCCGGCTCAGAGCAGCTATGGCTCCGGCTCTTGCAGAGGCCCGTCGCAGCTCCTGGACACGTTGAGGAAGAACGGCAAGCCGGCGAAGAACTTCCGTCACGTGAGTCGGCACCTCATTGGATAGGGCCACCACAGCCAAGGCGCGCTGTGACCCGGTGTAGAGTTGCTCCACCAGGGTGTACACGGCCTTCAACTTGGTCACCACACTTTGGTTGAGGTTGGCGCTTCTGGGACCTGTGTAACAGAGTAAAATAAGCCGCCGGCAATGATGGGTTATGAGACATAGAAATTATAAACCGGACGGAAGCCGGTGGAATGACTTACCGAAGATTGCGGCAACCATCTGGGACACTTGGCGCTTTAAGCCGGAGAGTTCGGCGGTCTTCTCTGACAGAGCCTTCTCCGCCTGTTCGGCCCGGTTCACCAGAGTAGCCTTCTCTTCGGCCCAGGCTTTCCGTTCAGCGTCAAAGTCCGTCTTCAGCTTTTCTTGCGCAGCAATACTGGACACAAATTTGGCATTGGCCTTCCGGGTCTCAGTTTCTTGCGTCTTTAGGCGGGTCTTCAGATCGGAGATGTCAGCTTCAAGCTTCTTGCAAGCAGCCTGCATAATTTCCGGGTTATAAGAGAACAGTTATTATGCAATTTTAAAGTCCCAAGCACTTTCCAAGCAAAGACACTTGGCACTTGGGGGCTAATGCATATCGAACGTTCCTATCTACAAATTGCCGGTTCAAGTGAGTAAGCCGGAACTTAAGTCTACAACATATTTTATCATATGTCGTAGACTTGGGGGCTAGAGTATGGTAAGAATAACAAGATAACTATAGAGTAAGCAAGAAGAAAGAAGAGTGGTACCTCAGACTTCTGCTGAATCTGGTTCACCATGCCGATCTCTACATCCCGGCTCTTGTGCACTTGACTGACGTAGCCGGAGACGATCTCTCCGATGTTCAGATTGGCGTAGTCGGTGAGGTCCAGATTAGCCCGGCGGTGCTGTAGCAACTCCTCCTTGGCGGAGCACTTGGCCAGCACAGTAGGTCTCCCCGGCTCAACAAACTCCGTCCGGGTGATTACCACGTCCGGGTCATTGACCGGCTGAGCCGGGCCGGAGGTCTCCGGGTTAGCAGAAGCTTCTGCGGTTGCCTTGTCAGCTGAAGCGGTGGCTTCGGGAGCGGAGGCAGCTGGCGGTTCTTGAGCTGCTACCTCCGGTTCAGGTAAGTCCGGCTCTTCGACCGGCTTGTTCTTTTTCGCCCTCTTGGTGAGCTTTGCCTGGGCACTTGAAAGACAAAAAGGTTAGTACAAGAGTATGAGTAAAGATGAGCATAACAAGAGGTGATCATCATTACCCGGGTACGGTCTTGAAGGCCGGCAAGTTTGATTGCATCGAGTCACCAGAGGAGGGTGAGGTTTCCTGATAGTTTGAATCGGAAGAATTGAGCGGTTGACGAATAACACCCGCCAAAGGACGAAAAGGGTACAAGAGGGAGATAACCTCGGTCCGGCGTTTCCTCGACGCGTCAGGTAAACCGGAGGAGAGATCAGCGTCCTTGTTGGTCCGGGTGTGCCACCGGCTCTCATAAGTTTGTCGCTTCAAAAGAAATTGAGGATCTTGATAAGCTAAAGGATGTGAAAAGCTTACTTTCCGGGTTACCCTTCGGACTTTCAGCCTTGGCAAGGGCTCCGAGTCGGAGGAAAGTGACATTACCTCTTCAACCACCGGGTTACTTGCTCCGGTGTCATCCTGTTGATGAACAATATTGATAAGATGGACAAAAATAAACAACAAATACAACAAGAGTTTACAGGTTCAGGGGTTACCTCTGACTCGGAGCTGTCGCTTAGTTGCAGCAGCTCTGAAGCAGTAGGCCTACTTCCCTTCTTGCGGGGGCGGCTTTCTTCGCCTTCCTGGCCTTCTTGGCCGCCTCATGGTCGTATTTGACCTTCCAGAATTTGTCATCCGCCTGAAAAATACAATGACGAGTTCTTAAGGTTCGGATGAAAGTTATTTACAGAAGAAAATAAGATGTTCAGATCAGCGACTTACCGCCGGGGCCGGGTTGGTCTTGCAGAAGGGGCTTAAGCCGGTCCTCCCGCAGTCTGCCAAGCTCTCGTTCAAGAGAGCCTTGGTCATGTCCTCAGCAACGTCTTCCGGAAGATCATTGCGGCTGTGTCTCAGGGGGTCATCCTTTCGGCCCGTGTACTCACACATTAAGCCGGGGCGGCGGCTCAATGGGATCACCCGCCAGAAGATCCAGACTCGGACCAGGTCAATTCCATTGAGACCATTGCCCAGGAGAGCCTTGATCTTGTTAATGGTGGGGAGCAGAGGTTGGCGCTCCGCTTGAGTTAGCTTGTCTGACAAAGGGTGTGTTGGTTCCAGACGCGAGGGGCGAAAGCCGGGCAGCGGACTCTCATCAGCCGGCGACGTGTCTTGGCAGTAGAACCACGTCTGGTTCCAGTCCTTTGGGTGGCTTGGCGGCTCCGCGTAAGGGAAGAGGCAATCTCTCCGTCGCTGAATGGAGATTCCGCCGAGTTCCAAACTTGGCCCGTTGGCACACTCGTTCCGGCGGTTCAGGTAGAAGAGCTCTCTGAAAAGCAGCAGGCTGGGCTCTTCTCCAAGGTAGACTTCGCAGAACACTTGGAAGTTGCATATATTGGGCACAGAATTGGGTCCTATGTCTTGTGGCCGCAGATCAAAGAAGTTCAGCACATCTCTGAAAAACTTTGAGCCGGGCGGTGCGAAGCCCCGGCTCATGTGATCCGCAAAAATCACTACCTCCCCGTCCTTTGGCTGTGGTCTCTCCTCTGACGGGTCAGGGGCACGGTAGGACATGACGTCCTTCTTGGGCAGGTAACCCGACTTTACAAAATCCGCTAAGGTCTCGTCGGTGACGTTGGACCTCATCCAATTGCAAGTGATGGGTGCTTTAGGAGCTTTGGGAGGCATGGTGAAAGTCGGCAGCCTATGATAAAAGGAAACGTCCGGTTTAATTGTAAGCCGGAGGAAATTTACGGTTCAATGTTAAAATGGCGGCTTATGGAGGGGACTAATGACATATATCTAGGTGCATCTGGTTATCTAAGCCGCCCGAGGTATTGAGAGCAATTCAATTATCTACAGCCTTGCTGCAAATGAGCCGGAATTTTTTTACAGTACGTGGCTTCTTTAAGCCGGAAACGTAAACCGCCATGACTTAACGGGTGCAGTTTTTTACTAAGTGTGGTGAAAACAGGTTTCACACATTGCAGTAAATAATTTGGATCGAAACGGTCGGCTAAAAGGAAAGTTTCTAGACCTAAAAACAGATGCAAAGGAAGTTCTTGGGCTCGAACGGAGCCTTTATGCAGTAAAAAGAGGTCTATTTGCGTTTGAAATGGGTGCTAAACAGCCGCCGCGTTGGTTCTATACTATCTTAAGATCAAGAAGAGGCAGTAAAAATGAAAACTACCAAGAACTCGTGGGCGACGGCGAAGAACGCGGAAGAACAGCAGGAGCTTAACGTAGATCTATTCTACGAAGAGTAAGGAACTTACAGATGCAGATGTGCTGCGAGAGTTCGCCGTGTTTCTCTGGACGGTTCAGGGTGATGCAGCGGCCAAGGTCGATGAGGACGCGGAGCTCTGTTGCGGCGGCGGCGGCGGAGCTCGAGTAGCACGGGAGCAGCGAGAGGAAGAGGACGACAAAGGGGGAGAATGGAAAGACCCGAGGGTCGGGCTATTTATAATGCCAGACTCATAAGTGGGCGCGAGAAACAAGGAGGCCGCGGCGCGGTTATCTCGCCCGAGAGGCGCCTCGATTTTCGGGATGGCAGTAAAGATAAGATCCGTTGCGGATCTGGTGGAATAAAAAATGGGCTTAATGGAAGATGACGTCACAGCGGATTACCCGGAGTCCAGAGGATGACGTCACGCCGGGTTATGGCCTTCACACAATTGTAAGCCGGAGATTTTCTATCGAAAGAATTGAAGATTGACATGAGCTGGCTCAAATCAATCTGGGGCCTAATGTTGAGGATATAGACCTTAGAGTCACCCGCCAGGAGGGGCCGGGTTACTCATAATGGTCATCGCCAGAAGCCCGGCGGCAAGCTTGAAGACGGTGGGCCAAAGATGGGCTTAAGACCCGGATATGGCTTAAGGCCTGTAGTTGCAATCATCATTATGGTAGAACTTGTAGTGTAAGGCAAGAATAGTTGAGAGTCCGAGCCGGACACTCTTATGAGCCGGCCGGGACTCTGAGAACTGCTGGGCGTCAGCCTCCCTATATAAAGGGACGACCCGACAGCGGTTTAGGAACAAGAAAGATTTCATCGAGAGCCAGGCATAGCAGTTAAGCTCCCTGGTCATCGAAACCCTAATCAATACCACCTCAACTGGACGTAGGCTTTTACCTTCACCGTAAGGGGCCGAACCAGTATAAACCCTCGTGTTCCTTGTCCCGTTAACCCCTTCAAGCTTCCTAGCGGCGATGGCTCCACGACTAAGTCCTAGCTTGAGGACATCTGCCGTGACAATTCCACGACAGGAGGGAAAGTGGGCGCAGTGTGTCCCCGACGGACAGGTCAGGGAAGGACAAGGGCGCGTGTCCCACCTGTCCACGTGTTGTCCGTTTCGACGTAAACACGTCCCAAAGTTGGGGCGGGAATGGGTCTAACGCGGACGAAAATCGGACATTTGTCCGTTTGCTCCCGCGCGTTGAGCTGTGATTTTTCTCCGATTACCCCAAACGGACGCGGCCGGACCATTTGGGGTCATGCGTTGGAGTTGGCCTCAAACATCCTGGATGCGCCCAGACGTGTGCGCGGACAGTGACCGGGCGGGCCTCAAATTTTATCATTTGCAACCCAAATCTTATTTTCAAAATAGCTAATACATGCAACACATGCACATTGATCATTACGTCCGTGTTGAGCCGGCGGGGCTGTTAGAAAACACAGAAAAATGCTCATACTTAAGATTTTCACATCCGTATTGGGCTGGCGGGTTTCAGATGTTTAGTCTCATCTCACCGCATGAGGATCTAGTCGACCGACTTAAATAGCCAGGTCGTCCAGAAGCAATAAGCTTCGGACATCATTGCGTTCTTTTTAAGGAGATAGACTGTCACTATGAATCTTCTCTGCTTATCACGGAGAAGATTCTTAGTCATGGTCTATCTCCTTCACAAACTGAACATTGATGTTTTCACGGCTCTTTCTGAATCATAATGTGTTGATAAAATTCCATGAACAAAATAAAAATCTCTTTCATTGTAGTAGGGCTATCAACGTATATGAATGAAACAAACTTGACACTCGATGAACGGTCATCGATTGATGAAAAACAATCTAGTGTCATCCGCCAGCAACAACAGAGAAGCTTGCCACCATCCGCCAGCAAGGCTATTTAAGCCGGTCGGCGTCTGCCTCACGCGGCTAGGTGGTACTAAAAGTTTGGGTGCAGAGATGAGAGAGGAAGGAGCTCGGGTGGCTGCAGGTGGGACCGCTATGACTTGGAGCGGGGTGCTCGGTCACGTCCGGTCGCATCCGAGCGCCCTCATATCGTCCCTACATTATTTGATACCGATTTGTTGGGTGTCGGCCAGTACGGGCATATAGGGACTGAGTGAGGGGTCCGGGTGGGTCAATTTTTTTTGACTGGACAGACCATTTTGTAAGAGCATGGTTAATAATACAGTCAAGAGCCAGTTATATGGAGATGTCATATCAGTTATAGCCAATCAAATAGCCCACTCATACAATAATCGTACTACATATTATACAATTAATATATGACCTACCTCTTTCTCTCACATAGATTGCTGGGGTCCTTGCTACACCCGGATGTAAAAGCATCTCCTAGACTACAACCAAAACCCATACATGCCCCAAACACCCGGGCAGGCTGCCGACCAGTGTCCGAAAGGAAAAACTCAACCGAACCGGGCGCCGAATAGTCGGCCCAAATGTCTGGACTGACCGACACTCCCCATGTTCAGTTCATATCTGGGAAATATGGGGGCGCCCGGACACGACGGTCTGAGCTAGGCGGAGTGTGGTCTCAGCTCGGCAGGAGGTCGCTCATCACTACAGTTGTTGTCAAGCATGCCGGCGACCACGGGTGTGCTTTGCGAGCCATGCTGCCCCTGTACAGGGCGCTCTCCAAGGTGGCCGTGGGGGACGGGCACCGAACATCCTTCTGGCTTGACAGTTGGCTCTCGTGTGGTGTCATTTCAGCCGCCTTTCCTGCCTTGTTCTCCTAGGTCACAGACCGCGATGTGCCGGTTTGGCAGGTGACGAACCGACCACTGGTTGGTCCCACATCTCACCAAGGGGAGCAGCTGTAGCGAGCGCCCTTTTCGACATCGTGGCCACCGTTCCTGTAGGGGCGGCGTGGCCGACTAGAGCGGCGCCCAGTGCGCAACTGGGCGACGATCTCTCGTATGCCTGCCTATACAAGCTTTCCCTCTTCGGCGGGGTCGGTGTCCCTCACGCTACCTTCATCTGGGGAGCATGTGCGCATCGAGGGTCAGGTTCTTTGCATGTGTAACACCCCGCATGTAACTTGCCATATTTGTAACTCCGACTCTTGCCATTTCCGGCTATGTGTTATGATATTCCCTCCGTGGTCGGGTTTTGTCTTTCCTTTTGTATTTTGTCATGTCATGCATTTCATATCATGTCATCATGTGCATTGCATTTGCATACGTGTTCGTCTCATGCATCCGAGCATTTTCCCCGTTGTCCGTTTTCCAATCCGGTGCTCCTATCTCCTCCGGTGCATCCCTCTTGTTTTCTTTCGTGAGCGGGTGTCAAACTTTCTCGGAATGGACCGAGGCTTGTCAAGTGGCCTTAATATATCACCCGGAGACCACCGGTCAAGTTTCGTTCCATTTGGAGGTCGTTTGGTACTCCAACGGTTAACCGGGCATCCGCCATGTCCATTTGAGTGTCCAGCAAAAACCCCTCTAAAACCAGCCCAAAACCCACCAAACTCTCTTCCATGCTCTAGGTCGTTCGATCACAATCGTGTGGGCGAAAACCGCACCTCATTTGGAGCCTCCTAGCTCCCTCTACCTATAAATATGTGAGCATCCCGAAATACCATTCTCAGTCCAAACCCTAGCCCTCGTCCCACTCCGCCGCCGGACACGTCCGGGCGGAGCCGGACGCGTCCATCTCCTCCGCCGCCGCCACATGGCACGCCGCCGGCCTCCCACCGCCGCGGCCCGCAGGCCCGCCGAGCCCAGCCACCGCCGCCCTCGCGCCCGACGCCTCCTCCGCGCTCGCGCTGCCTCGCCGGGCTCCGGCCGCGCTCACCGCCGCCGCGGCGCCGTCCGCCGGCCTGCCCCGCCGCCCGCCGACCCGCCGGCTGGCCACGCCGCCGCCGACCCCCGCCACCGCGGCCACCGCCGCCGGCCTCCCTCTCCCTCCTCTCTCCGGCGAAGGACGCCCGCGACGCCGGCGAGCACCTCTGCCCCGAGCTCGAGCTCTTCCCGATCGGATCCAGATCCACTGTAGCGGTTGACCCCGAGCCCCTCAAAATTTCCTAACTTTTTGCATCTTTGATATTATATGCCTCTGTTCACAGCTCCATAACTTCTTGCATGTAGCTCCGATTTGCGCGTGTAATATGTCAAATTGTTCGTCTCGTGATGCTCTTCACTTTGTTCAATTGCACCATGCTCATTAGAGGTCATCTTGATGCCCAAATCTCTACCTGATGCTGTTTTCTGCCATGTCCAGTTTTTCACCAAGTCTGTGAACCTGTTATCTTTTGCACTTTTGCCATGCTTGTTTGAGCTTGATATGTTGTGATCTAGCCGTAGCTCAGTGTTCATTTTTTGTCAAGCATCTCCTGTAGATTACTGTCATATGCTTTGTTGCTATGTTGGGGTGCTGTAGAATTGTTGTTTGTTGCATTTTAAATGCTATCATGCTGTTAATCGCAGATTCGTGTCATTCTTGTTTTGCTTGCCATTTGCAAACCGTGCATCCGTTTCCGGCGATCTTTATATCGATTTCGACCGAAATCATCCCATCTTTCCAGTGGCATGCTTGGTTTGCCAAGTTACTGCCATATTCATCTTTTTCCTTCCGGAGCACGCATATGCATCGCATATCATATCTTGCATATCATACATGTTTTGCATCATGTTGCTTGCGCATTTCTCGTGGTTGATTGTGGTTCCGTTTGTTTGTGTTCTTGTCTTGGGTAGAGCCGGGAGACGAGTTCGTGAACGAGGAACCTGTCGAGTACGCTTACGAGGATCAAGCTTTCGACAACTCTGAGAACCTTGCAGGCAAGATGACCACCCCTCGAAATCACTTCTATCTTTGCTTTGCTAGTTGTTCGCTCTATTACCATGCTCCGCTACCTATCACTTGCTATATCATGTCTCCCATTTTGCCATGTCAGCCTCTAACCATCCTTTCCTAGCAAACCGTTGTTTGGCTAAGTTACCGCTTTTGCTCAGCCCCTCTTATAGCGTTGCTAGCTGCAGGTGAAGTTGAAGTTTGTTCCATGTCGGAACATCGATATGTTGGGATATCACAATATCTCTTATTTATTTAATGCATCTATATATTTTGGTAAAGGGTGGAAGGCTCGGCCTTATGCCTGGTGTTTTGTTCCACTCTTGCCGCCCTAGTTACTGTTATACCGGGATTATGTTCCTTGAGTTTGCGTTCCTTACGTGGTCGGGTGATTTATGGGACCCCCTTGACAGTTCGCCTTGAATAAAACTCCTCCAGCAAGGCCCAACCTTGGTTTTACCATTTGCCACCTAAGCCTTTTCCCCCGGGTTTTCGCGAGCCCGAGGGTCATCTTTATTTTAAACCCCCGGGCCAGTGCTCCTCTGAGTATTGGTCCAAACTGTCAGTCGCCGGTGGCCACCAGGGGCAACTCTGGGCTGGCCTATCGGAAGCTTGGACAATGCGGTGTGCCCTGAGAACGAGATACACTACTAGGAAAAGGCCTACTAATGGCGCACCTAATTTGGCCATTAATGGCGCATTAGTGGTGCGCCATAGTGCCACGCCATTAGTATATTTTACTAATGGCGCACCACTGGTGCGCCATTAGTATCTGGTATACTAATGGCGCACCCCAGATGCGCCATTAGTATATACAACAGTGCGCCATTAGTATGCCTCCCAGGGGGCCATCTATACCCAGGTGCTTTGGCATACTAATGGCGCACAACAACAGGATGCGCCATTAGTAACTTCGGCATACTAATGGCGCACTGTTTAGTGATGCGCCATTAGTATCCTTTGGCATACTAATGGCACACTATGATGTGATGCGCCATTAGTATGAATATTAGGTTTTTTTAATTTTTTAATTTTCTGTTTTTTGCACAGGTTACAAAATGTATAATTGGACAAAATATAGACAGCACACATCAACAACAGATTCATCGAATACAATAGAAGATTAGTCTCTGAATACAATTCATCATTTTAGTCTCCGAATACAATTCATCATATTAGTCTCCGAATTGAAAAGACCGAACAAAGATAGAACATTATATTACAAGTCTCGAGACCGCGAGTTTGTCTTCACATTACAAGTCGATATCGATCATCTAAACTACCATCACATAGAAGAGAGCTGCGGTCATCATGATGAGCATCATCACGATGAAACTCGTCTTCATCCGGTTCCTCCAACGCTCCCTCCCCTCTCCCGCTAGATAGCGGGCGTATCTAGATTCGGCCTCGGCCCTAGTGGCGTACCCTTTGTAACTGTTACCGCTGAATCGGTGAACCTGTCTCCGACACTCCTCCCAGTCGTCGTAGACTCCGGGAACCTTACCCGTGTACACGACATACCACGGCATCGCTATGCAGTAGCCAAACGAAACGTTAGTACCAATTCACAGACAATACATAAGCAATATATAAGTATGCAACAGAACGATCGGAAGAGAAAAGCAAGACATTAATAGCATCGATTACATCTAAGTTGAACGACTCTCGAAACCAAAGAGACATACTACAAGTTCATTAAAGTTTAATTACAACATGAGCCAATCAATGTTTCAGAACTAGACACAACATCACTGCTTTCGACTCGACTCAAGGGACCGGAGCGTGGATGAAGCCGCCGTCTATCGTGGGAGTCATGAAACAACGGGCGTTGTCAGCCTGCATTTGTAGGATTGTGTCGATGTCACTGTTGGACGGTTGATTTCTGAGGTAGAACTGCCCCGAGGTACGAAGGACATCTTGATGGATGATTTCCGCAAACTCCGACTGGATGCGAAAGAATTCTTGTCTGATGTCCGCGTCCTGGATTGCCGACACGCTCGCGGCCCAATCTTTGAGTCTACTCGGTAGCAGAAGTTGATGATGGTCCTGTACGATCGCCCGCATGTGATGGATGGCGTAGTAGGCACCCTTCTGACCGCCAGGCGGCTGCTTGACGCAGCAGAATGTCGTATTGTGGGAGAACACGTGCTTGCCGTACTTACGAATAGGCCTGGTGAAGGTGCCTCCAGATTTGACGTAGCCGGGGAGAACATCATCAAGAACCTTCTTGACATTTGTGTAGTCTATGTTCGACTGACGGTCCGGGTCAAAATACGTGGCCATGGAATATTTGGGTCTTAGGAGGATGAGCGTGCAATGTGTGTCACTGCAGAAAACACGGAATGTTAAAAGAAAAACGATCGAAATCTAAGAATTCATATGTTACGGGGCGGTTGAGGGGAGGACTTACTCGGGAAAGTAAGGCACGAGGAAGTTATCCTTATCTTGGTTTGCCAGAATGACGCCTTCGAGGTAAGAACTCGCGACTTGCCGGTCCCCAGCGCTGCCCAAGATCTTGGCACGCATGTAGAAGGGGTCGACTATCACGATGTCCGGGGTCTTGTCGCGAATGATCCGCATCTCCATACTCAGCGAAAATAGCCGAACGAAGGTGTAGTGCAGCGGATGAAGGTTCAACATAGCGTGGATGTCATCAAACCGCAGGACGATCGTATCCCCGATGGAGTTATCCACAAAGCCCTTGCCCTCTGGCACCTTGGCCGCGAAAACCGGGTATGCCACATCCTTCTCTCCGAGACGCCGCTTCTCCAAAGAAAGAACACTGTCATGCAGACTCCGCATAGCACCGGTTGCAGCATCGAGCATATTTCTCGGTAGCATCGGGCTACCCGCCACATGCACCCTCCTCGAGATATCCTCAGTTGAAGGTGGCCCGTCCTGAGCACGGATCGTACTCGGTGCCGGCTGGCCCGCACCCTTGTTAGTCTTTCTTTTGCGTGCCTTCTTCTTCTCCTGTAATGGGACCGAGTTCTGCTCACAGACCGCCTTCTTGAGTGTGTTGGGGCTGATCATATTTCGCACCTCGCGTATCTGAGGCTCGGTGAAGTCGGCAGCTGGAGGCGTCTCCTGAGAGCTGAACTGCAGATGACGCCTGTTGCAACTTGGCTTCTCCGCGGTACCAGCTATATCGCGCACGTCTTTTGTTGGGTTGGGTTCTTGAGAAGGAGGCCCCATGAAGTCGCCACCGTACCCATGATCGGCAAAGTACTGATCGACGTTGGCTAATGTATCGTCATCGTCGTCGTTCTGATCCTGTGCCATATGCATGTTTGGATCCAGTGGCATAGGGATGTCCGGCACCGTTGCGGCGGTCTTGCCATGGGGCCGACTTGGCGCCGGCACGACTGGCGGTGTTGTCTTTGGGGTGGTGTCCCCCGCCCCCAAACGAATCTGGCTCTTCGGCCAAAGCAGGGGCCAGCTCAGGCACGCGCTGAGGGTCATCACATCATCATCGTCGGCCCCGATGGGTCGAATCGGAGGTAACAACTCGTCGCAGCCGGGCAGCACCCGAACCAGTTGAACCCTAAACAAGTTGGGTGGCATCTGGGTACCGTGGAACAAGGGGTTGCCCGGTTGAACGATTTTTCCCTTGGCGACATCGACCAACTCGTTGTTCACGAAGTGCAGGAGAGTGCACGGAACGTCGGCGGCGCCCTGCGAAAACATGTAGGGCGTTAGGGATGCCCAGTCAAAGGCAAGGAGATGAAGTCCTCGGCCGAGAGAGGCTTAATTAGTTACCGTGATGATGGCGTCGAGCTCGGCTAATGTCGAGGCACCGCCAACGGCGGGCGTGCAGTTGACGGAGGGGCCGCTTGCTGCAGAGGTGCCGGCCGGCGTACACCCGGGTGCATTAAGCTCCCGTGCCGGCGTCGGAGACACCAATGCCGCCTCCGCCGGAGACACCAATGGCCCCGCCATCGCGTTCTGCGAGTTGCTGGCCGTGAAGCTAGGAATCGGGGGCGGCCCCTGTTGGCTGCCCGCAATCCACGCACTAATCCCCTGGATCAAGGTAGGCACAATGGCGGTGATCGTCACTCCGAGTTGTTGTTGCACTTGCTCTTGGACAATCTCCGGAATCCGCGCCACCTGTGCCCTGAGTTCTTGAACCTCGCGCGCCTGGCTTTCCGAGCTGGTCTTTTTCTCCTTTCGCCCACCAGTGTTATAGTATGACGACCATTTTGTCGACAAGCCTTTGCCGGCCACACGACCAACTGACGTCGGCTTACTGAGCTTATCCTTGTTCTTCATTACATTCAACGCCCTATTTAGAGTGGTGTCCCAAGGGTTGCTCTTAGTCGACCCCGCGCTACTGCTTTCAGTCGCCTGCGGAAGGAATGTGAACCATTTAGAAATTTGGCTTCATTAATTAGAATGCAACCATATGGAGCTAATTACGCGGGGGTGTATTCCTTACCAGAACAAGCTCAAGCGCCCTGGTCTTCGGATCTGTGGTAAGCTCCTTTGTTTTCGGGTCCTTCTTGTACCGGGCCCTGACAAAGTTCCTGGTCTGCTTGTCACCGTATTTATCGAAGAGGGGCGGTAGGTCTTGCTCGGCACGGTCCGCCTCCTCCTTGTCCCATATAGGCTCCGCCACTCTGTAACCGCCGGGACCGAGTGTGTGTTCCCCTAAGTTCAGCTCCCGCATTTCTTCCCCCACTTACTTGATTCGGAGTTTGCGGTGCTCGAGCAATTGATCTTGAAGTCGTTGTAGTCATCTTCGGTGATCGAAGGATTTTTCTCCTTGATCTTCTCATAACTCTCACCTTTCTCGATCATTCTCTTCACATTGCTTTTCCAAGTAGACAGGGCCTTGCTCATCTTCGTGAGGGCAGCATTGTTCACTTTATTCCCTTTGAGGCTTGTGTTTTCAAATTCAGCGGGGAACTTGTATCGTTCGTGCAGCTTCGTGAAGAGGAGGTTGCGCAAATTCCCTCGGTCAGGATGCCTCAGGTTCTCGGTGTTGATCGAGACGGTGCTCCGGAGAATGCACCCGAGCTGAAGTGAGTACCCCTTGACTATTCGTTCGGGCGCCGTTGGATTCCCGTCGGAGTCCACTTCAGTAACTTCCTCCTTGAGGGTGCGGAGCACGGTCGGGCGCCGGTCCTTCCATTGCCTCTTCGGTTGGCTGCCATCTGTGCGTGCGCCGCCATCATCAGTGGTGGCATCCTCGGCGGCACCATCAGTGGTGGCACCAGTGGGGTCATCCTCGGCGGTACCATCAGTGGTCTCAGGATCGGTGGGGAAGGCGGCGTCCTCATACAAGTGAGGTTGTTCCTCCATCTCCTGGGACAGCTTCTAGAATGCCTTGACGCCCGAACCCCCGGCCTCATCGTTGTTGGCCATGTTTCTCTCTAAATAGGAACAAAGTTTGGTCAAAAAGTTGGTTATTGTCAAGGAACAAGATCATGGTCTCATCATTTAGGGTTTGTCGACACCGAGGCATCCTAAAAGCTAAGCTTTTATCATTGAGGGTTTTTCAACGCCGAGGCACCCTAAAATCCTAAGCTTTCATCATTTCGGTTTTTATCGACACCGAGGCACCCTAAAAGCCATGCATTAGTCACAAGTACGCCGGGGCACTTGATCCTACTTAATTAACTACTAAGATACCCCGGCCCATGCATTAGTCACAAGTACCCCATATGTCCTATTTTTAGCAAAGTCATGCTAAAATTCACGGAAAATTTCAGCATGACCTTTGCTGAAAATAGGACATATGGAGTACCCGAATTTGCCAGAACGGAAGTTAATCGACATTCCGGCAAACTCAAGGGCCTCTCGGGTGGACAAGGCAAAAAAGGCCTCCATCACAACATGGAAAATACATTGGCATGTGAAGAGGTGAAACAATATATGCATCTCCAAGCAGTATCATTCAACATTTTGGACAAAACACTACAAGCAACATGAGACACTGAAAACAATTGCTACCAATGAATCTACACTTCTATAACAAAATAAATCAGAAACTTAGTCTGTCATCATTAGGCAGCCACCATTAGTTATTCCGTTATGTTAAAGCAGAAATAGAAAAATAGACTGAAAACACTAAAATCAGAAACAAATCCAACTGTACAGGCCAATGCATATAGGAAAAGTGAGGGGTTGAACTTCATTTTTTTTCAGGTTTTCTTGGGTGTATGAGGTCTGCTCTAATTTGTTTTGAAAAGTGAACCTGCTGTACTGGCCAATGCATATAGGAAAAGTGAACCTGCTGTACAGGCCAATGCATATAGGAAAATTAAGTCATGGAGAGTTGTTCATGATGTTCCTTGCCTTTTTTTGTGATACATAAGGTAAGGTTCAACAGCTTCAGAACTTTTTCTGTGATACAAATACTGCTTCAGTTTAAGAACATGTCTTAGTTTTGAATTCTCTTAGTGAAAACCTACTTCAGAGCATCAACACAAGTTGGGATACACAGCCAAACAGACGCACATGAACATAAATGAATTCAGATCTAAAAAACTCATACAAAATTCGTTTTGAAGGAATTCGTTTACTCCCTATGCACACTCTATCAGTATAACAAACTTCCAACTAAACAAAGAAAGAAACTACGGGTGTTGGTAGCAAGAAACAATGCAACCACCTAAAAACTTCTTATGTTTCAGTCAATCATCACAACCAATATGATTTGCTTGGAGATTCAGAGCACAACCATGATACTGAGGATATCAGAGTGGTGGTGACATTGACTGCAATAAAGATGACTAAAAGAGAACTTTTCTGCCTCCTTAGATCTATCAAACGAAAAGTGTACAAAATGGGCTGTCTTTGAGTGGAATGCATTTTCTCAAGGTAAACCAGATATAAAGTTGTATTCCTTTATGCTGATCTTGACCATCAAAACTACTCCTCGAAAACAATTATAATGACCTGGTGTTTATAGTGATTCCATCAGGACTCATGCATAAGCTACTCATAGTGTACAAGCTGATTTCTCTTGCTAACCCCATTCTCTTTAAAAGGCAACCGAAACAAACAAGACAAGAAACACAATTATGTTCCTGAGCTTTCTTAGTTTTCCCATGAGCACAAGAAATGAGACGCTACTAAATCAAACAAGAATTAGCAACTGTCATAATGAACATGAAGCAATAGACAAGTCCGGGTGGTGGTGGAGCTCACGGGGGCGGTGGTGTGGACGGGGCGACGAGGTGGGGCGACGAGGTCCGGGTGGTGGTGGTGCGACGAGGTCCGGGAGGCGACGAGGTCCGGGTGGTGGTGGTGCTCCGAGGAGACGAGGAGAGCGGCGCCGAGGAGACGAGGACGACGGGGCGGCAGGGCGGCGGCGTCGGGAGAGGAGAGGGCGGCGTCGCGGCGTCGGGGCGTCGCGGCGGAGACGAGGACGACGGGGCGGCGTCGAGGCGGCGGGACAGCGGCGTCGGGAGAGGAGAGGGGAAGGGGATCGAGGGCGAGGGCGAGGGAGAGAGAGGGGATAGGTTTGGGCCGGGGATAGGAGAGGGGAAGGGGATCGAGGGCGAGGGCACAATACTAATGGCGCACCACCCCTCGGTGCGCCATAAGTACATCCATACTAATGGCGCACCTCACCCTGGTGCGCCATTAGTATTATTTTTTTGATTTCTGCTCGAGCCAACAGGTTATCTTCCACCTGACCTGATCCACACCAAGTTCCCTCTACTAGCTCGACTGGTCAGCAGCCAGTTCTCACACCAGGAGGTCCTGGGTTCGATTCCCAGGCTCCACAATTTTTTTATGCATTTAAAATGCTGTTTGATATTTATTTGTGTTTAAATATGTTCAAACTTGTTTAAATCATAACAGTAATATTTTTTTATAAGACAGTAATAATTTTTTAAAAAATATCATCAAACAGTAATGCCGGTGTAGAATGTGTAGCCGTTGATATCGTACGCCTCATAGGTCATCAGGTTGTGCTCGGCGCCCTGTGACAAGGCGAATATGAGTTGTTCTTCCGCGGAAGAATCCTCATGTAAAGGGTACGACAGAAGCTTCTGCTTGAACCAACGCGTGAAACATGAGTTGTGCTCTTTGAGTATATCTTCGTCCGTCCTCTGTTGGCTCGGTCATTGTACGTCTTCTTAATAAAGGTTTTGTGCTCTACCACCCAAGGATCGACCACGTCTATGTGTTGTAGCGCGACTAGGTTTGCTCTTTCAAAGTCGGCGAGTCGACCCTCGAAGTCGACATGCATTTCGCGGCGACCCTCATGGTGACCCCATCCAGCGAGCCTGCCGAGGTGCCTGTTGACGGGCAGACCAACGGGGTTCTCGATGCCTAGATAATTCGTGCAGTAGGAGATGCACTCTTCGGTCAGAAAGCCCCTGACTATGCTTCCCTCTGGACGTGACATGTTGCGAACGTATCCTTTGATGACACCATTCATCCTTTCGAACGGCATCATGCTGTGCAGGAACGTCGGCCCGAGTTGGATGATATCGTCCACGATATGGACCAGCAGATGCACCATAACGTCGAAGAATGCGGGCGGGAAGTACATCTCAAGCTCGCATAGTATCACCACGATCTCTTCCTGTAGCCTTCTGAGTTGCCTCACGCCAACAGACTTCCGAGAGATGACGTCGAGAAAGTTGCATAGGCCAAATAGCGTTTCACGGACGTGCGCGTCCGTGATCCCACGGATTGCAACTGGAAGTATCTGCGTCATCAGCACGTGACAGTCGTGAGACTTCATCCCGCTGAACTTCAGCTTCGCTAGGTCTAGGTATCTGCTTATCTTCCCCGCGTAACCGTAAGGAAGTTTTACTCCTACGAGGCAGGTGAAAAACTGCTCGATCTCCTCCTGACTTAGAGTGAAGCACGCGGGAGGGTAGTCATTTCCGGTCTTCTTGGCCTTTTTGCCTTTGCGACGACTTTCCGTGTCCTGCTTCGCCTCATCATCATCATCATCATCATCATCATCATCATCATCATCATCATCATCATCATCATCATCATCATCATATATAGCGTGAAGCTCCTGCCTGATGCCCATTGATTTCAAGTCTGCCCTTGCTTTCGGCCCATCTTTGGTCCTCTCTGGCATGTTGAGCAGGGTACCAAGCAGACTCTCGCACACGTTCTTCGTGATATGCATGACATCAAGGCTGTGAGGCACACGGTGGATCTTCCAGTACGGCAAGTCCCAGAAAACAGACCTCGTTTTCCATACCTTCAGCAGCGGCTCTGGCACCTTTTGCTTCTTTCCCGGCAGTGGGCAGTCTTTCCAATTTTTCAACAGCTCGTCTATTTCCTCGCCGCTCCTCGTACGCGGGCGTCCTCGGGGTTCGGTTTCACCATCGAATAGATCCTTGCGTTTTCTCCACGGGTCATCGTCGCGAAGCCACCTTCGATGTCCTATGAACACGGTTTTCGAAGACCCGGGATCTCTATCTAGCTGGCGATACGTTGTGTCATCCATGCACCTGACGCATCCAGAAAATCCGTGGACCACCTGCCCCGCGACATATCCGTAACCGAGATAGTCGTGCACCGTCGTGAGCAGCGCGGCTCTCATAGGGAAATATTCTTTCTCTGCGGCGTCCCACGTATTGGCTGGCGTTTTCCACAGCGTGTCAAGCTCCTCTTTCAGCAGCCCCAGATACAGATTGATGTCGTTCCCTGGTTGTTTCGGTCCTTCAGTTAGCATACTCATGTGAATGTACTTCCTCTTCATGCACAACCAGGGGGGAAGGTTGTACATCCACACAAACACAGGCCAGGTGCTATGTGTGCTTCTCTGGCTGCCAAACAGATTGACTCCTTCGGTGCTCGCGCCCAGCACGATGTTCCTTGGATCATTCCCAAATTCTAGGTCTTCGAAGTTCAACGCTTGCCACTGGCTCGCATCCTTAGGGTGACTCAGCATCTTGTCTTTTTTATCTATCTCCGGATCATTTGCGTCATCTTCTCGCTTCTTCTCCTCCCTATCCGCGTGCTAACGCAGGAGCTTTGCTACCTTAGGGTCCGCGAAATACCGCTGCAGACGAGGAGTGATCGGAAAGTACCACACCACTTTTCGAGGAGCTTTCTTCCTCTTCTTGTATCGAGTGACGCCGCACACCGGACATATGGTTGACTCCGCGTGCTCGTCCCGATAAATGATGCAATTGTTCATGCACACATGGTATTTCACGTGCGGTAAATCCAGAGGACACACGATTTTCTTCGCCTCCTCCAAACTGGTCGGGCACTTGTTCCCCTTGGGAAGACGTTCGTGCCAGAATGACATGTTCTCGTCGAAGCATGCGTCGGTCATTTTGTGTTTTACCTTCATCTCCAGAGCAATGAGTGTTACTTTCAGGCGGGTATCCTCGGGCCTGCATCCTTCATACAATGGAGTAACCGCGTCTAACTCAAGTTGATCCATCTTGGCTTTCTCTCGGGCGGCAGCTCTTGCGTTATCCGTCTGCTTGAGAAGCAGCTCTTGAATATGAGGGTCCTGCACCCAGCCCATCGATGGTCCAGCGTCGTCTGCTCAGCCGGCATCATCATCTTCATGATCATGCCCGTCGTCTGCTCCGGCATCTTCCTCATCATCATGTCCTGCATCTTCTACATGATGACTGTGTACAGCATCACCGTCGTGATCATCTCCTGGGGATTCTTCGTCTTCTCGCCCGCCCGAGCCGCGGTGGTTGTCTTGCTGCCCTTCCTCATTTCTTGCCCGGCCCCCATGGACGACTTCGTAGTCATCTTCATCACCTTGCCACCGATAGCCATCCATGAAACCACGCAAGAGCAGGTGGTCCCGCACCTGCCCGGATTCCGGGTCCGCAATAAGGCTCTTCAGCTTGCATCTTCGACACGGACATCTTATCTCCGTCTCGTTCTTTTGAAGCATCTCGGCCTTCGCGGACCTCAAAAACCTATTCACGATGCCTTCGGTCATCATGCGGACCATGGTCGCCTGCGGGGTAGAGCAAAACGATATTTTAGAACCAAGAAAAAATTTGGCATGACTTTCCCTAAAAATAGGACCAAAAAGAATGCTTAATGCCAAAATTCTCGCCGAAACGGAAATGAATCAACATTCCGGCAAAATATTGGCAACTATCGCATTTCAAATACCGGTACACCTCCAAACACAAACACATATGCAACACCACAAACATATGCAACACCACGAACATACATAGATCTAGCTAGGCCATAAAAAGTGCATGTGCACATTGTTGTAGGGAGAACAACATAAATATAGCTTCCCCCCTTACTTACCTATCAAAACAAGGTAATTTAACCACTTAAATTGAATGAATCTATGGTGGAAATGAGGTGAAAAAGAGGAGGCACCCGAGACAAGGAGGAGGTGGAGAGAATGAAGTGGGGAGAAAGTGAGTGTGGGTAGGAGAGGCTGTCCAAAATATCTTGTTGCTGCCCACTTACTAATGGCGCACCAACTCTAAATGCGCCATTAGTAATCCAGGTTACTAATGGCGCACCTTCTGGTGGTGCGCCATTAGTAGTTTTGCAAAAAAACATACTAATGGCGCACTGTTCCACAGTGCGCCATTACTAGTTTAAACTAGTAATGGCGCACGGTGGAAAAGTGCGCCATTAGTAGTTTTGCAAAAAAGGGAATAAAAAATATAATAGAAAAAACAACATTAGTGGCGCACTTTCCGGCAGGTGCGCCATTACTAGTTACAACTAGTAATGGCGCACTGTGTCTGGATGCGCCATTAGTATGTTTGGACAGGCGCACTAGTTAAATTTTTTTTTGATACTAATGGCGTACCCTGGGCCAGGTGCGCCATTAGTAGTTTCAACTCTAATGGCGTATCAGAAGGTGGTGCGCCATTAGTATATACTAATGGCGCACCGCTTGTCTGGTGCGCCATTAGTGTCAATCCCATCTATAGCCCTTTTTCTAGTAGTGATATGTGCAGCTCCTATCGGGATTTGTCGGCACATTCGGACGGCTTTGCTGGTCTTGTTTTACCATTGTCGAAATGTCTTGTAAACCGGGATTCCGAGACTGATCGGGTCTTTCCGGGAGAAGGTTTATCCTTCGTTGACCGTGAGAGCTTATGATGGGCTAAGTTGGGACACCCCTGCAGGGTATTATCTTTCGAAAGCCGTGCCCGCGGTTATGAGGCAGATGGGAATTTGTTAATGTCCGGTTGTAGAGAACTTGTCACTTGACCCAATTAAAATACATCAACTGCGTGTGTAGCCGTGATGGTCTCTTCTCGGCGGAGTCCGGGAAGTGAACACGGTCTGAGTTATGTATGACGTAAGTAGGTGTTCAGGATCACTTCTTGGTCATTGCTAGATGACGACCGTTCTGTTGCTTCTCTTCTCGCTCTCTTTTGCGCAAATTAGCCACCATATATGCTTATTGCCGCCGCAGCTCCACCTCATTACACCATCCTTTCCTATGAGCTTAAATAGTCTTGATCTCGCGGGTGTGAGATTGCTGAGTCCTCGTGACTCACAGATTCTACCAAAACAGTTACAGGTGCCGACGATGCCAGTGCAGATGATGGGGTCGATCTCAAGTGGTAGTTCGACGAGGAACGTGGTCGTTACTATGTGTCTTTTCCTGATGATCAGTAGTGGAGCCCAGTCGGGACGATCGGGGATCTAGCATTTGGGGTTGTCTTATTTTCATTTGGATCTTGACCGTAGTCGGTCTATATATGATTGTATTTTGGATGATGTATGAATTATATTTATGTATTGTGTGAAGTGGCGATTGTAAGCCAACTCTTTATCCCATTCTTGTTCATTACATGGGATTGTGTGAAGATGACCCTTCTTGCGACAAAACCACTATGCGGTTATGCCTCTAAGTCGTGCCTCGACACGTGGGAGATATAGCCGCATCGTGGGCGTTACAAGTTGGTAATCAGAGCCATCCCCGACTTAGGAGCCCCCTGCTTGATCGAATCGCTGGCGTTGTTGAGTCTAGAACAAAAATGTTTTGAGTCTGAGGATTATATATATCAGAGAGTAGGATTCTTTTTACTCCTCAGTCCCTTCGTCGCTCTGGTGAGGTCTCCTGACGTATAAGTTTTGACTTTTCTCTCCTCAAATTTCACTAAAAATTTTTTTAGGATCACGCGGGTATCTTGGAATCGTTCCGATGGTTTTGTGACGAGAACATTGTTCTTGGTGCCTCCTGACATTTAGGGGTTGTGGCAGTGTCCCGGGGAGTTGAGCTCCGAGGTGTTGTCGTCACAATTTTATTGTTGCAGTTCTGGAATACCTGAGTTTCGCCGACATCGAAATCTCTTTTATGCAGTTGTTGGTGAGATCACCTCGACGCCACCCAGTACTGGGGCGGGAGTTCGGGAGTATTGCCATAACTTGTATAACGGATGTTTTTCGAAGGTTGAGGTAAACGATTTCCGAAGGTTTCTTGGTTATGTGTTGACGGATGGATACAGCTGGATCTAGGGATTGTTAGTTTGGGTGATATATTTTGTGTCCCCTGTATCCCCAACACCAGATTGCATAACCGGAAAGTTTCAGGAGTTTATAAGTGGGAATTCAAGTAGCCTTAGGATATCTTTCCGACAGACGCATGATGAGATTGGGGTTCGACGTCTAGTGGTCCGCCTGTACACGGTTGATTTTACAGTGGTCTCGTAGTGTCTTAAAGAGTCCATGGCTATGCCGACTCGGGGACGCTTCGTATGTCATGTGCACAGCCTTGTACATGATGGTGCTGTACGATTGAGCCCGTGTGGGCCCCACCACGAAAACTTCGGACGAAATCTCTATCATATGTTTGTTCCGGCTTATTCTGCAAGCCAATACTTTGTTTTGTTTTGTATTGTGGTATTCGAGTTGCTTCGAAGTCATATGTTGATTCCATATCTTTTTCAAGTGGCTTCTCAACTTACGGAAGTGTGATGATTTACTACGGAATTCATTCGTTCATCTTCGTTCGAATGTTTTATGTGAAGACTATATGTTGCAATTTCTATCCGTTGATTCTACTTATCTATTTGTCTATCAAGATGCTAACGGATGTCACCCTCTTCAGGATGGCTCCGCCAACGCGTCAGAATCCGGATCGCAATGAAGGGAGTCAAGCGAACCCTCCGCCACCACCTCCACCTCCGGAGGCATGGCAAGCTATCATGGCAGCCACCAACGCCAATGCTCAGATGATTCTGCAACTCTTGCAAGAACGTACTCAAGGGCAAGGCAATCAAGGCAATCAAGGTCAAGGCAACAATCAGTTTCACTTTGCTACTCTCAACCAGTTTCTCGCAAATCAGCCCAAGTCTTTCAGCTACTGTGCCGAGGCCACGGATGTCGATGATTGGCTCGTGGACATCAACAAGCATTTTGAATGTAGCAATGTCAGGCCTGAGGACTATGTCAAGTTCGCTTCTTTCCAGCTCAAGGACCAAGCTGCTGATTGGTATCAACAATACAAAGATTCCAGAGGAGGTCGTGTGATCACTTGGACTGACTTCTGTCGGGATTTTAAAGCGCACCACATTCCATAAAGTGTTGTTGAGAGCAAGCGTGAGGAGTTCCGCAATCTCAAGCAAGGCAACATGTCTGTGTATCAATACAACATCCAGTTTCAGAAACTTGCACGCTTCGCTAAACAAGACGTTCCTGATGAGAGAAGCATGATCTATCACTTCAGAGGTGGCCTTAAAGAGGATCTGTAGTTAGCTCTCGTTCTTGTTGAGCCTACTCAGTTTGATCAATTCTACAATATGGCACTGAAGCAAGAGGCTGCTCAGCTCTAGTGTGAGGCTTCTAAGAAGAGAGTCAGGGACGCAGTTCAGTCTTCTTCTTCCTCACTTGTGACAGCTAAGCAACAGAAGTTCTGGTTGCCTCCTCCTCCTCCGTTTCGTCAGCCTTACCAGCAGAAGAACAAAGGTGGCCATGGTTCTTCCAACTCTTCCAACTCTGGCTATCAGAACAAGTCTCAGAATCAAGCTCCAAAGTCCAATGCTCCTTATCACCGTCCACTCTCAGAGGTGACTTGCAACAAGTGTCAGCAGAAAGGTCACTATGCTAACAAGTGCTTCAACCAAAGGCGTCTTCCTCCTCCTCCTCCTGTCAGATCTTCCAGCAATGCAGTGGTCAAGCATAATCCAAAGTTTGCAAAGGTGAACATGATGAATGCAGCTCAAGCGGAGGAATCTACTGATGTGATAACGGGTAATCTTCCTGTTAATGATATTCCTGCAAAAGTTCTTTTTGATACTGGTGCATCGCTTTCTTTCATATCAAGACCTTTTGCATCCAAGCATGAATTGCATTTCCAAGGATTGCCTAGACCGTTAGCAGTTGTCTCTCCGGGCAAATGCATGAATGCAAGTTCCATGGTTCCGAATGTTACCATCAAGATGGGCGACTATAATTTCAGTCTTCTCCAATTGTTCTTGGTGACTCGGATATTGATCTTATTCTCGGGATGGACTGGCTTTCTAAGCACAAGGCTCAAGTTGATTGTGCTGCCAGGGAAATTCAATTGACACACTCTTCTGAGGATGTGATTATTTATGCCGCTCGTGATGAAACCATTCGGTTTTTCTCTCTCAATGAGAAGGGCGAATTGAATGCCATCTCTCAAATTCCAGTCGTTTGTGAGTATCAAGATGTCTTTCCAGAAGAGCTTCCGGGTATGCCTCCTCACCGGCCAGTTGAGTTTGTTATCGAACTAGAGCCTGGCACTGAACCCGTTTGCAAGCGTCCATACAAGCTTGGACCCAACGAGCTGAAGGAATTGAAGAAACAGCTTGATGAACAAGAGCGTCTGGGTTTGATCAGACCGAGTTCTTCTCCATGGGGTTGTGGTGTTCTTTTTGTCAAGAAGAAGGATGGCACGGATCGACTTTGTGTCGACTACCGTCCATTGAACAAGAAGACAATCAAGAACAAGTATCCACTTCCCAACATCAATGAGCTATTTGAGCAACTCAAGGGCGCTAAAGTATTCTCGAAGCTTGACCTTCGTATGGGTTATCATCAGATTCGCATTCGTGAAGAAGATATTCCCAAGACAGCATTCAGAACAAGCTTTGGTTCTTATGAATATACTGTCGTGTCTTTCGGCCTTGTCAACGCTCCTCCAGTGTTCTCTCGGATGATGAATTTCATCTTCAACCCCTATACCAATGAATTCGTCCTGGTGTATCTCGATGATATCTTGGTCTTCTCCAAGAATAAGCAGGATCATGCCAAACATTTGCGATTGGTGCTCGACAAGCTCAGAGAGTATCAATTCTATGCGAAGTTCTCCAAATGTGAGTTTTGGCTTGATGAAGTTCTTTTCCTTGGTCACATCATCTCTGCCAAGGGCATCGCTGTTAACCCCGAGAAGGTGTCCGCAGTTGTGAATTGGGAACCTCCTCAGAATGTCAAGCAGCTCCGCAGTTTTCTTGGTCTTGCAAGCTATTGCCGAAGATTCGTTGAGAATTTCTCGAAGATTGCAAAGCCTCTTTCCAACCTCCTCCAGAAGCATGTGAAGTATGTCTGGTCTCCTGAGTGTGACGTTGCTTTCAACACTCTCAAAGAGAAACTAGTCACAGCTCCTGTCTTGACTCCTCCTGATGAATCCAAGCCGTTTGAAGTTTTCTGTGATGCTTCTCTCCAAGGTCTCGGTGCTGTGTTAATGCAAGAGAAGAAAGTTGTGGCCTATACCTCTCGTCAGTTGAAGCCCAACGAGAAGAACTACCCCACTCACGATCTTGAGTTGACGGCAGTTGTCCATGCATTAATAACGTGGAGACATCTCTTGTTGGGAAGACAAGTGGACATTTTCACTGATCACAAGAGTCTCAAGTACATCTTCACTCAGCCCAACCTCAACCTCAGGCAGACTCGATGGGTCGAAATGATTCAAGAGTACAATCCGAGTATCGAATATACTCCAGGCAAAGCAAATGTCATTGCAGATGCTTTAAGCAGGAAGGCTTATTGCAACAGCTTAATCCTCAAGCCTTTTCAACCGGATCTTTGTGAAGCTTTCCGCAAGCTGAGTCTCCAAGTTGTTCCTCAAGGCTTTCTTGCCAACCTCATAGTATCTCCTACTTTGGAAGATCAAATTCGTGAGGCACAACTCCTTGATGCCATGGTGAAGAAGGTGAAACGTGGTATCGACAAGGGTCTTTCCAAATACAAGTGCTATCGCATTGATGACAGAGACACTTTATTCTTCGAGGACCGGATTGTGGTTCCTAAAGGTGATCTAAGGAAAGTCATTATGAACGAGGCGCACAATTCTCTCCTTTCCATTCATCCTGGAAGTACGAAGATGTTTCATGACCTCAAGCAGTCGTATTGGTGGACTCGAATGAAGCGAGAAATTGCTCAGTTCATGAATGAATGTGATGTCTGTCGAAGAGTGAAAGCAGAACACCAACGACCAGCTGGTCTCCTCCAACCTCTTGCTATCCCAGAATGGAAGTTTGATCATATCGAAATGGACTTCGTGACTGGATTTCCAAAGTCCAAGCGCGGAAATGATGCTATCTTCGTTGTCATCGACAAGCTTTCTAAACTGGCTCATTTCCTTCCAATCAAAGAATCCATCACAGCAGCTCAGCTGGCAGAGCTCTACACCTCCAGAATTGTCTCCTTGCATGGCATTCCACAATTGATTTCTTCAGATCGAGGAAGCATCTTCACCTCTAAGTTCTGGGACTCCTTCCAGAAGGCTATGGGCACTAACATTCGTTTCAGCACAGCTTTCCATCCTCAAACTAGTGGCCAAGTCGAGCGAGTCAATCAAATTCTTGAAGATATGCTCAGGGCTTGTGTCATTTCCTTTGGCATGAAATGGGAAGATTGTCTTCCATATGCTGAATTCTCCTACAACAACAGCTTCCAAGCGAGTTCGGGCAAGGCCCCATTCGATATTCTCTATGGCAGAAAGTGCCGTACTCCTCTCAATTGGTCAGAGACTGGTGAACGCCAACTTCTTGGCAATGACTTAATCATTGAAGCTGAAGAAATGGGTAAAGTCATCCGTGATAATCTCAAAGCCGCACAATCGCGCCAGAAGAGTTACTATGATAGTAAGCACCGTGAATTGGCTTTCGAGATAGGAGACCATGTCTACCTCCGCGTCTCTCCAATGAAAGGCACTCGTCGCTTCGGTATCAAAGGGAAGCTTGCCCCTAGATACGTGGGTCCTTTCAAGATCGTTGGCAAAAGAGGCGACCTCGCCTATCAACTTGAGCTTCCTTCCAACTTCGCGAAGGTGCACGACGTGTTCCACGTGTCACAGCTCCGCAAGTGCTTCAAGACGCCTGAGCGCACTATCAACTTCGAAGAGATTGACCTCCAAGAAGTTTTGTCTTATCATGAGCACCCCGTTGCTATTCTTGAAGAAACTGAGCGCAAGACTCGCAACAACTCAATCAAATTCCTGAAAGTGAAGTGCTCGCACCATTCCGACCGGGAAGCCACCTGGGAACGCGAGGACCATCTCCGTTCCGAATATCCGGAGTTCTTTCAGTCCTAGATCTCGGGAGGAGATCCTCTCGTAGTGGTGGAGTGTTGTAACACACCGCATGTAACTTGCCATATTTGTAACTCCGACTCTTGCCATTTCTGGCTCTGTGTTATGATATTCCCTCCGTGGTCGGGTTTTGTCTTTCGTTTAGTATTTTGTCATGTCATGCATTTCATATCATGTCATCATGTGCATTGCATTTGCATACGTGTTCGTCTCATGCATCCGAGCATTTTCCCCGTTGTCCGTTTTCCAATCCGGTGCTCCTATCTCCTCCGGTGCATCCCTCTTGTTTTCTTTCGTGAGCGGGTGTCAAACTTTCTCGGAATGGACTGAAGCTTGTCAAGTGGCCTTAATATACCACCCGGAGACCACCGGTCAAGTTTGGTTCCATTTGGAGGTCGTTTGGTACTCCAACGGTTAACCGGGCATCCGCCATGTCCATTTGAGTGTCCAGCAAAAACCCCCTCTAAAACCAGCCCAAAACCCACCAAACTCTCTTCCATGCTCTAGGCCGTTCGATCACGATCGTGTGGGCGAAAACCGCACCTCATTTGGAGCCTCCTAGCTCCCTCTACCTATAAATATGTGAGCATCCCGAAATACCATTCTCAGTCCAAACCCTAGCCCTCGTCCCACTCCGCTGCCGGACACGTCCGGGCGGAGCCGGACGCGTCCATCTCCTCCGCCGCCGCCACGTGGCACGCCGCCGGCCTCCCACCGCCGCGGCCCGCCGAGCCCAGCCACCGCCGCCCTCGCGCCCGACGCCTCCTCCGCGCCCGCGCTGCCTCGCCGGGCTCCGGCCGCGCTCACCGCCGCCGCGGCGCCGTCCGCCGGTCCGCCGGCCTGCCCCGCCGCCGGCCGGCCCCGCCGCCGCCTCACCGCCTCCCCGCGCCGGCGCCGACCCCCGCCACCGCGGCCACCGCCGCCGGCCTCCCTCTCCCTCCTCTCTCCGGCGAAGGACGCCCGCGACGCCGGCGAGCACCTCTGCCCCGAGCTCGAGCTCTTCCCGATCGGATCCAGATCCACTGTAGCGGTTGACCCCGAGCCCCTCAAAATTTCCTAACTTTTTGCATCTTTGATATTATATGCCTCTGTTCACAGCTCCATAACTTCTTGGATGTGGCTCCGATTTGTGCGTGTAATATGTCAAATTGTTCTTCTCGTGATGCTCTTCACTTTGTTCAATTGCACCATGCTCATTAGAGGTCATCTTGATGCCCAAATCTCTGTTGGAAGAGGGCTAGTTGCTGTTATCTGTTGGTTCTTATCAGAACTTGGAGATTTCTCATTCTTGTATCATTTAATCTGTGCATCTTATGGGCATGAGCTCTACATGTGTTTTGAAGTATGCCATGCCATATTTCCAGTGGTGTAGTCCATGTATTTTTGTGAACTCTGTGGTGACTAGCACAAGCATGCAAAGTAGGCCCCGTAATGTTTCTGATTTCAGGGACTTAGTGATTTCTCTGTCCTTGTCTGCTGTTATTTTGTTGCCATGTAAACATGATGCTACAGAGAGATCCATGCATATTTTGGAGATGTTCAGGAAGGATGTTTTGTAGATATAGTTGTAGTTGATACATTCCTGCAATTTCTTCCAATTATGGAGTACGATAGCATGACTCAATCTTGCTCTACTTTGGCTATAAAATATTTCTGGCAGATTCTTAACATGATATGCAATTTTGCCAAGCTTATTGTAGTTGATCCATACATGCTATGCTTGTGTTCTTGCCATGGTTAGCTTCATAAACATGCCATCTTGCTGAAGGTATGCTTGGTTTGTCATGCATTGCTCTGTAGTGAGTGCATCAAGCTCACAAAGAGGCCTTCATATTATTATTTCTGCCATGCTCTGTTTTCTGCTAAGTCTGAAACCTGATAACGAAACTTGCTATGTTTACGTGCTTGACATTATATCTTCTGATCCTTTTTGGCTTATGGTCAGTAAGGGACTTTTGTCATATGCTTTTAGCAGAACAGTGCCATGCCTTGTTTTCCTATGTTAAGTTCCTATAGCACATTGATTTCGTGCTCTGAACATTGCTACCTGATGCTGTTTTCTGCCATGTCCAGTTTTTCAACAAGTCTGTGAACCTGTTATCTTTTGCACTTTTTCCATGCTTGTTTGAGCTTGATATGTTGAGATCTAGCCGTAGCTCAGTGTTCATCTTTTGTCAAACATCTCCTGTAGATTACTTCTATATGCTTTGTTGCTATGTTGGGGTGCTGTAGCATTGTTGTTTGTTGCATTTTAAGTGCTATCATGCTGTTAATCGCAGATTCGTGTCATTCTTGTTTTGCTTGCCATTTGCAAACCGTGCATCCGTTTCCGGTGATCTTTATATCGATTTCGACCGATATCATCCCATCTTTCCAGTGGCATGCTTGGTTTGCCATGTTACTGCCATATTCATCATTTTCCTTCCGGAGCACGCATATGCATCGCATATCATATCTTGCATATCATACATGTTTTGCATCATGTTGCTTGCGCATTTCTCGTGGTTGATTGTGGTTCCGTTTGTTTGTGTTCTTATCTTGGGTAGAGCCGGGAGACGAGTTCGTGAACGAGGAACCTGTCGAGTACGCTTACGAGGATCAAGCTTTCGACAACTCTGAGAACCTTGCAGGCAAGATGACCACCCCTCGAAATCACTTCTATCTTTGCTTTGCTAGTTGTTCGCTCTATTACCATGCTCCGCTACCTATCACTTGCTATACCATGTCTCCAATTTTGCCATGTCAGCCTCTAACCATCCTTTCCTAGCAAACCGTTGTTTGGCTAAGTTACCGCATTTGCTCAGCCCCTCTTATAGCTTTGCTAGCTGCAGGTGAAGTTGAAGTTTGTTCCATGTCGGAACATGGATATGTTGGGATATCACAATATCTCTTATTTATTTAATGCATCTATATATTTTGGTAAAGGGTGGAAGGCTCGGCCTTATGCCTGGTGTTTTGTTCCACTCTTGCCGCCCTAGTTACTGTTATACTGGGATTATGTTCCTTGAGTTTGCGTTCCTTACGCGGTCGGGTGATTTATGGGACCCCCTTGACAGTTCGCCTTGAATAAAACTCCTCCAGCAAGGCTCAACCTTGGTTTTACCATTTGCCACCTAAGCCTTTTCCCCCGTGTTTTCGCGAGCCCGAGGGTCATCTTTATTTTAAACCCCCGGGCCAGTGCTCCTCTGAGTATTGGTCCAAACTGTCAGTCGCCGGTGGCCACCAGGGGCAACTCTGGGCTGGCCTATCGGAAGGTTGGACAATCCGGTGTGCCCTGAGAACGAGATATGTGCAGCTCCTATCGGGATTTGTCGGCACATTCGGACGGCTTTGCTGGTCTTGTTTTACCATTGTCGAAATGTCTTGTAAACGGGGATTCCGAGACTGATCGGGTCTTTCCGGGAGAAGGTTTATCCTTCGTTGACCGTGAGAGCTTATGATGGGCTAAGTTGGGACACCCCTGCAGGGTATTATCTTTCGAAAGCCGTGCCCGCGGTTATGAGGCAGATGGGAATTTGTTAATGTCCGGTTGTAGAGAACTTGTCACTTGACCCAATTAAAATACATCAACTGCGTGTGTAGCCGTGATGGTCTCTTCTCGGCGGAGTCCGGGAAGTGAACACGGTCTGAGTTATGTGTGACGTAAGTAGTTCAGGATCACTTCTTGGTCATTGCTAGATGACGACCGTTCTGTTGCTTCTCTTCTCGCTCTCTTTTGCGCAAGTTAGCCACCATATATGCTTATTGCCGCCGCAGCTCCACCTCATTACACCATCCTTTCCTATGAGCTTAAATAGTCTTGATCTCGCGGGTGTGAGATTGCTGAGTCCTCGTGACTCACAGATTCTACCAAAACAGTTGCAGGTGCCGACGATGCCAGTGCAGATGATGGGGTCGATCTCAAGTGGGAGTTCGACGAGGAACGTGGTCGTTACTATGTGTCTTTTCCTGATGATCAGTAGTGGAGCCCAGTCGGGACGATCGGGGATCTAGCATTTGGGGTTGTCTTATTTTCATTTGGATCTTGACCGTAGTCGGTCTATATATGATTGTATTTTGGATGATGTATGAATTATATTTATGTATTGTGTGAAGTGGCGATTGTAAGCCAACTCTTTATCCCATTCTTGTTCATTACATGGGATTGTGTGAAGATGACCCTTCTTGCGACAAAACCACTATGCGGTTATGCCTCTAAGTCGTTCCTCGACACGTGGGAGATATAGCCGCATCGTGGGCGTTACAGCATGGCTGCTTGTCCAACGACGCATGCACACGCGCGACCTACTGCTGTGGAAGATCATCATTGAACTGAGGGAAGTAGGTTGCCCTCTCAGCTCCGCCGACATGGAAACTGCGGACCACTTGCTCTCCCAATGCCCTTTCGTTTCTGCCTTCTAGTGTAGGCAGAGGGTGGACACCGTCGGTGCGTCGTGTGCGCCCTTCACCTCCTTGACGCCCATGCAGCGGTTGGCACCGCCTCCTTGGGGACTTTCGTGCTCCTCTGTTGTTGGCATCTTTCGAGACATCGCAACGCATTCCAAGGGTTGCTCCTGCCCCCCTTGCGTGTGTCCTCTAGTGTTGTAGGGATGACACAATGTTGTGGCGGGAAAAACTATTCATGAACGACCATAACCATGCCTATGCCTGGCTTGGAGCACTTGTTATGGTGGCACCTCGTGATGTTGGCTAATACCCTATTGTGGGTTCTGTCCCCCCCCCCCCCCCCCCCTTCTCCTTGAAAAAAAAGGTTGCGAACGATATGTCTGAGAACTTGTAAGCGAGGAAACCACAACTACAACACCAAACATGTCTACAACATTCTGTATTGTAGTCACATTCTGTTCCTAAATATAAGACATTTTATCAGGAGTCATGTGTTTAATACATTTAAACTTAGTTTTTTTTGTTGAGAAATATTTAAACTTGGTTATGGCGGCGATTTCAGCCTAGAAACCAAACATGACCCCAAGGCCTTCCCAAGTTTGATCAACAAAGCCCAAATTATTTGCTCTGGCTGAATAGTATGGTGGGTCTTGGAATTCGAAATATGTAGGTACCCTGACGGCTGCTTCATCATGTAAAAGCGATGCCTTCTCTTTGCCCGGGATCATGCCGTGCATATCCTAGCGGGAGTACCGTTTGATTTGAATCTTCTGTGCTTTCGGCGCCACAGTGGAACAGACCACTCGCATAATTCACGATAGTAAATGATGAGCCGAGGCAGTAGTTTATTAGTACGACTGGCCCCAACAAAACGCAGACGGCTGGGATTCGTAATTTACTATACTGCCGAACGTCTGTAATTTGCACCGCCGATATATTCAATTTGGTCAGGCATCGCCCGTGACAGTGAGGCTGCGTCTGCGTGCCAGCCGCAGCACGGCGCACGGAGGATACGATCCGATCCAATCCAATCCAATCCAACCCTACCCCCGCGGCCCCGCCTACCCAGCGTCACGTACTGACCACGCTGCACCGCAGGGCGGGGCGGGGCGGTTCGATTTGAACGCCACCGAATCTCGGCGCGCAGTCTGCCGCCCCTTCCGATCCGATCCGATCTAGTCTAATCTAGTGCGGGCGGAGCGCGCTCCACGTCGCGGACAGCGCACCCACAGCCGGCGAGCTACGCGTAGTCGTCCGTCACACTGGAGCGGCGGCACAACCGAAAGGAAACGTGTTATCCCTGCTGCCGACGCGGGAGAACAAAGTAAACTCGGCGAAGACCAGTCTCGTGTGGGAGGTAGGGAGAGTGAGGTTGAAGGGTGCGGAAGGTGGGAAGAAGCGGCCGCCCACCAACGCTGAGCTATCCCTCCCGCCCGCGCGTCGCCTCCCACCCCACCACGCACCCGCACGCGCCTCCTCCCCCTTCTTCTACCCCCCTCCCCCGCCCCTTCACACCATCACAGCCTTCTTCCCGCCGCCTCTCAGCTCCAGCACCGCGGCTCGGCTCCCTCTACCCAGAGCCAAAGAATCAAGGCTGTTTGAAGCTCGAGATCACGCGCGTTTCATTCAGCCCCTCTGGTGGTGGTAGCCAGGCCGAGACAGTCACCGGGCGGAAGGAGCGGAAGGACTGAAGCCTCAGCGGGCCGGCGATCTACTACTATGAGGAACGGCAGCACCGTGTGCGACGCGGCGGCGGCTGTGGGGCTGGGCGTGGCGCCGCGGTACAGGGGGGTGCGGAAGCGGCCGTGGGGCAGGTTCGCGGCGGAGATCCGGGACCCGGCCAAGCGGGCGCGGGTCTGGCTCGGCACCTACGACTCCGCCGAGGCCGCCGCGCGGGCCTACGACGTCGCCGCGCGCACCCTCCGCGGCCCGCTCGCCACCACCAACTTTCCCCAGGACCCCGTCTCCTTCCCCACGCTCCCCACGCTCCCGCATCCGTCTCGACCGGCTTCCCCCGGCCCAGCCTGCAGCGCCAGCTCCACCGTCGAGTCCTACAGCGGGCCCAGAGCCGCGAACGCGCCTCGGGCCGTCCCGCGCGTGTCAGCGCCGGCACCTTTGCTGGCGGAGCGCTCCGGCGGCGACGCAGGATGCCAGAGCGACTGCGCCTCGTCGGCCTCCGTCGTGGACGACGGCGGCGACGAGGCCGCCTCGGCCGCCGTCCGGCCTCGCGCGCCCTTCGTGTTCGACCTCAACCTCCCGCCGCCGTCGGACGAGCTGTGCACCGAGCTACGGCTCTTCTAGGATACACCGGACCCGGGTCGCCGGACGAGCTGCGCACCAAAGCTAGCGATTTTTTATTTTTCTTCTATTCTTTTTCCTCCTGATTATTAGATTAGACAGATGATGCTGTGTGCAAGAGCGATTGTACCACCACCACTACTATTCTTTACGCGATAAGAATTGCGGTTGATTTGATTGACGGAGATTTGCGCCCAAATTTTGCGATCTGATTAAGAGTTGATTTTTGCTTGCCCACTTGGATGCAACTTTATGGATATCTTGCGTGCAAGTGTAACCCGAGAGCATTTGCAGCAACTTTGTGAATTGTTTAGTGGTGGGGTTTGAGATGTTCCATTCATGTTTCCTTTGCTCCCTCCCTCCCTGCTGTTTCTTCTGTACTATTTTTTAATTTTATTTGCAAGGGTTTCTTCTGTATTCAAACTGGACTGAAGATTCCTCTTTGCAAACACTGCACTGCTACGGTCAGTAAGATTAATACCTATGGGCCCACCAATTTGAAGAAGATGGTGGATCACGTTCTGGGTTTGTGGTTCGTGGATTTTGATGAGTTCGATGGCGTGTTCGCGGATAACATGTGGGTGATATATCAGCGTTGTACTGCGTCGAGCTCGGGTGAGAAGGTGATTTGTCATTTTTATTCATTGATGGCTTCTCTGGTTGTGCCGGAGTTAGGTGACAAATGTTGCTGACAAGCTCAAAAGATTCTTCATTGTAATTTTCTTTCTTGACTACTGTTTTTTCAAAGTTTAGCGTTCTGCTATCTTTACAGTATTAATATTTACTTGACTTGTACTATATTCTTCGGGATATAAAAGGACACGTATATCACCATAAAAAGAACACTACTACACTGCTACAGTCAGTAACGAGATAAATACCTATTGGCCCACCAATTTGAACACCGTTTGAAATAAATATTACTTCCTCCAAACCACATTACTTATCACTGATTTAGTTGTAGTACCGATATACTCTTTTAAAAAACATATCAGTGTTACTCCCTCTGATCCATATTACTTATCGCCGATTTACTTGTAGTACCGAAACAACTAGATTGCTTATGCAACCTTCCAAAGCATATGCGAGTTCTCTATATTCAAACCAAATAATCCGAATGCAAGCTCCCTAAGGAAAAAATGTTCTTGGATTTCAAAAAAAATATTTATGATTTTGTTCAAATTCTAGAAAACTGAGGATAAATTTGGAAAAAAGTTCCATATTCCAAAAAAATGTTTACGGATTTAAAAATTTACTCATGATGTCTAAAAAATGTTCTCAGATGTATTTTTTTCCAGATTTTTAAAAAATTCATAAATGTGAAAAAATGTTCAAAATATAAAAAAATGTTCACATATTGAAAATGTTCTCATATTTCAAGAAAGTTTTCATGAGTTTTAAAACTGTTGGTAGATTAAAAAAACATAATTAATTTGATAAAATATTATATATGGTTTTTTCTCAGATTTTAAAATTTATTCCTCGATTATATAAAAATCCCAAAATTATAAAAATGTTTCAAATTCCAAACCTTGTTCCCATATTTAAAAAAAAAGATCTTTAAAAAGTTGTTCATGAATTTGAACAATGTGCCAAATTAAAAGAAAGTTTAAAGTTTTGAGGAACGTTTCCGAATTTCAAAAGTATCCACGACCTATACAAATGGTTCCGTATTTCAAAAACAAAAAACCAAAAAAAGAGAGAGAAAAACGACAAGAAAAAACAACGAGAAAAAGGAACACCCGAACGACAGCCTACCAAAAGGAAACTACCGCACTGCTACTTTGCCTGACAACGGAGCGAGAGAGTGGGCTGGTAAGAAAGAGACGAATTGGGGCTGGGTACACGGTAGGTCGCTATCTAGTGACCAAGGGCGAAATTGGATCCGCCTGAAATGAGTCAAGATCATTAGTTTTTACAAAACATTTTATCCCTTGTAAAGGTCGCATATCTTTTCTGGTAGTGGTAACTGGCGTATTTTTTTTCACAGATTCAATTTTACAAAATATTTTATCTCTTGAATAGTGCGTCCAGATCACGAACCGTCATTACCGTAGATTTCTTGTGTCGAAATATTTGAGACTAGGTCTCATGTTAGTAGGTTTTGATAAAAAAAGCACAAAAGAATTGAAAATTGAAAAATAAAACGGAAAACGAAAACAGAACCCGGAAGCACAATTGTGCCACATACAGTGCTTTTCCTTTTGGGGCAAGCACAATTGTTCCTTTTCCCTTTTCGAGAAGCAGAGGTGTGCTTCTAGTGGAGTCATAGATTGTACATCTCGTGGAACAGGAGTTGTGATTTTCCCTTTTTAGAAAGCTCAGTTATGCTTCTCGCGGAAGCACGGACTCTGATTTCCCCTTTTTGGAAAGCACAACTGTGCCATTACCTTTTTTTTAAGAAAAAGCACGACTGTGCTTTTCACTTTTCGAGAAGCATAGTTGTGCTTCTCACCAAAAATACTTCTTCCCAAAGGAAAACAATATATTTTGACCAAAACCTACGGAAAACCAAGCAAAAGCTAAAAAGCCAAAAAAACAAATCCAAAAAATTGTATGTAAAAAAGCCAAAATCCCGAGGGACAGTCTAGCGTACGACACATGACGGCAGCTGCCTGCATCAATTGGCATGCTTCCAGCCTACCAAAAGTGATCTCTTGCTTGCCCCTAGAGGGTACTACCTCCGTTCTGTTTTATTAGTCCTCATTGTAGTTTGAGTTAAAATCTGACCATATATTTGACTAGCAAAATGACAATGCATGTCACAAAAGATTATATTATTGGATTCGTATTTGAATATAGCAGTGATATTATTTTTGCTACATATAACTTATATTTTATTTATTAAAATAATGATCCAAATATAACCCAAAATACAAGGGGGACTAATAAATCAGAATGGAGGTAGTACCCTTTAATTAGTTGGTCCTTGATACATGCGCGGAAAAGAAAGGACACGTGTACCGTGTTGTCCAGGTTCGCCGGCCCATCCCAATTACTCCCAGTCCAAACTCTTTTTTTCTCTAGGCCGAGAGTGTTGGGGAACGTAGTAATTTCAAAAAAATTCCTACGCACACGCAAGATCATGGTGATGCATAGCAACGAGTGGGGAGAGTGTTGTCCACGTACCCTCGTAGACCGAAAACGGAAGCGTTATAACAACGCGGTTGATGTAGTCGTACGTCTTCACGATCTGACTGATCCAAGTACCGAACACACGGCACCTCCGAGTTCAGCACACGTTCAGCTCGATGACGTCTCACGAACTCCGATCCAGCAGAGCTTCACAGGAGAGTTCCGTCAGCACGACCGCGTGATGACAGTGATGATGTTGCTACCGAAGCAGGGCTTCGCCTAAGCACCGCTACGATATGACCGAGGTGGATTATGATGGAGAGGGGCACCGCACATGACTTGAAACAATCAACTTGTGTGTTCTAGGGTGCCCCCTCCCCACGTATATAAAAGAGGGAGGGGAGGCCAGCCGGCCTCTCTAGGCACGCCAAGGGGAGGAGGAATCCTCCTCCTAGTAGGAGTAGGATTCCTCCTTTCCTAGTCCTACTAGGAGGGGGAAGGAAGGAGAGGGGGAGGAGAAGGAAAGAGGGGGCGCAACCCCTCCCCTAGTTCAATTCGGACTAGGCCCATGGGGGGCGCGCGGCCAGCCCTCGTGGCTTCTCCCCTTTTTTCCCTAAAGCCCACTAAGGCCCATATGTACTCCCGTATTCCCGTAACTCCCCCGGTCCGAAAAATCCTGGATCACTCAAAACCTTTACGATGTCCGAGTATAGTCGTCCAATATATCGATCTTTACGTCTCGGCCATTTCGAGACTCCTCGTCATGTCCCCGATCTCATCCGGGACTCCGAACTACCTTCGGTACATAAAAACACATAAACTCATACTACTGATCGTCACCGAACGTTAAGCGTGCGGACCCTACGGGTTCGAGAACTAAGTAGACATGACCGAGACACGTTTCCGGTCAATAACCAATAGCGGAACCTGGATGCTCATATTGGCTCCCACATATTCTACGAAGATCTTTATCGGTCAAACCGCATAACAACATACGTTGTTCCCTTTGTCATTGGTATATTACTTGCCCGAGATTCGATCGTCAGTATCTCAATACCTCGTTCAATCTCGTTACTGGCAAGTCTCTTTACTCGTTCCGTAATGCATCATCCCGCAACTAACTCATTAGTCACATTGCTTGCAAGGCTTATAGTGATGTGCATTACCGAGAGGGCCCAGAGATACCTCTCCGACAATCGGAGTGACAAATCCTAGTCTCGATCTATGCCAACTCAACAAATACCATCGGAGACACCTGTAGAGCACCTTTATAATCACCCAGTTATGTTGTGACGTTTGGTAGCACACAAAGTGTTCCTCCGGTATTCGGGAGTTGCATAATCTCATAGTCATAGGAACATGTATAAGTCATGAAGAAAGCAATAGCAACATACTAAACGATCAAGTGCTAAGCTAACGGAATGGGTCAAGTCAATCACATCATTCTCTAATGATGTGATCCCATTAATCAAATGACAACTCATGTCTATGTCTAGGAAACTTAACCATCTGTGATTCAACGAGCTAGTCAAGTAGAGGCATACTAGTGACACTCTGTTTGTCTATGTATTCACACATGTACTAAGTTTCCGGTTAATACAATTCTAGCATGAATAATAAACATTTATCATGATATAAGGAAATATAAATAACAACTTTATTATTGCCTCTAGGGCATATTTCCTTCAGTCTCCCACTTGCACTAGAGTCAATAATCTAGTTCACATCGCCATGTGATTTAACACCAATAGTTCACATCACCATGTGATTAATATCCATAGTTCACATCGCCATGTGGCCAACACTCAAAAGGTTTACTAGAGTCAGTAATCTAGTTCACATCGCCATGTGATTAACACCCAAAGAGTACTAAGGTGTGATCATGTTTTGCTTGTGAGAGAAGTTTAGTCAACGGGTCTGCCATATTCAGATCCGTATGTTGCAAATTTCTATGTCAACAATGCTCTGCACGGAGCTACTCTAGCTAATTGCTCCCACTTCCAATATGTATCCAGATTGAGACTTAGAGTCATCTGGATTAGTGTCAAAACTTGCATCGACGTAACCCTTTACAACGAACCTTTTGTCACCTCCATAATCGAGAAATATATCCTTATTCCACTAAGGACAATTTTGACCGATGTCCAGTGATCTACTCCTAGATCACTATTGTACTCCCTTGCCAAACTCAGTGTAGGGTATACAATAGATCTGGTACACAGCATGGCATACTTTATAGAACCTATGGCTGAGGCATAGGGAATGACTTTCATTCTCTTTCTATCTTCTGTCGTGGTCGGGCTTTGAGTCTTACTCAATTTCACACCTTGCAATACAGGCAAGAACTCCTTTGACTGTTCCATTTTGAACTACTTCAAAATTTGTCAAGGTATGTACTCATTGAAAAAACTTATCAAGCGTCTTGATCTATCTCTATATATCTTGATGCCCAATATGTAAGCAGCTTCACCGAGGTCTTTCTTTGAAAAACTCCTTTCAAACACTCCTTTTATGCTTTCCAGAAAATTCTACATCATTTTCGATCAACAATATGTCATTCATATATACTTATCAGAAAGGTTGTAGTGCTCCCACTCACTTTCTTGTAAATACAGGCTTCACCACAAGTATGTACAAAACTATATGCTTTGATCAACTCATCAAAGCGTATATTCCAACTCCGAGATGCTTGCACCAGTCCATAGATGGATCACTGGAGCTTGCATATTTTGTTAGCACCTTTAGGATCGACAAAACCTTCTGGTTGCATCATATACAACTCTTCTTTAAGAAATCCATTAAGGAATGTAGTTTTGACATCCATTTGCCAGATTTCATAAAATGTGGCAATTTGCTAACATGATTCAGACAGACTTAAGCATCGCTATGAGTGAGAAAATCTCATCGTAGTCAACACCTTGAACTTTGTCAAAAACCTTTTTCGACAAGTCTAGCTTTGTAGATAGTAACACTACTATCAGCGTCCGTCTTCCTCTTGAAGATCCATTTTATTCTCAATGGCTCACCGATCATTGGGCAAGTCAACCAAAGTCCATACTTTGTTCTCATACATGGATCCCATCTCAGATTTCATGGCCTCTAGCCATTTTGCGGAATCTGGGCTCATCATCGCTTCCTCATAGTTCGTAGGTTCGTCATGGTCAGGTAACATGACCTCCAGAATAGGATTACCGTACCACTCTGGTGCGGATCTCACTCTGGTTTACCTATGAGGTTCGGTAGTAACTTATCTGAAGTTACATGATCATCATCATTAGCTTCCTCACTAATTGGTGTAGGCATCGCTGGAACTGATTTCTGCGATGAACTACTTTCCAATTCGAGAGAAGGTACAATTACCTCATCAAGTTCTACTTTCCTCCCACTCACTTGTTTCGAGAGTAACTCCTTCTCTAGAAAGGATCCATTCTTAGCAACGGATGTTTTGCCTTCGGATCTGTGATAGAAGGTGTACCCAATTATCTCCTTTGGGTATCCTATGAAGACACATTTCTCCGATTTGGGTTTGAGCTTATTAGGATGAAACTTTTTGACATAAGCATCGCAACCCCAAACTTTAAGAAACGACAACTTTGGTTTCTTGCCAAACCACAGTTCATATGGTGTCGTCTCAACGGATTTAGATGGTGCCCTATTTAACGTGAATGCAGCTGTCTCTGATGCATAACCCCAAAATGATAGTGGTAAATCGGTAAGAGACATCATAGATTGCACCATATCTAATAAAGTACGGTTACGATGTTCGGACACACCATTACGCTGTGGTGTTCCAGATGGCGTGAGTTGCGAAACTATTCCGCATTGTTTCAAATGAAGACCAAACTCGTAACTCAAATATTCTCCTCCACGATCAGATCGTAGAAACTTTATTTTGTTGTTACGATGATTTTCCACTTCACTCCAAAATTTTATGAACTTTTCAAATGTTTCAGACTTATGTTTCATCAAGTAGATATACCCATATCTTCTCAAATCATCTGAGAAGGTCAGAAAATAACGATACCCGCTGTGAGCCTCAACACTCATCGGATCGCATAGATCAGTATGTATTATTTCCAATAAGTCAGTTGCTCGCTCCATTGTTGCAGAGAACGGAGTCTTAGTCATCTTTCCCATAAGGCATGGTTCGCAAGCATCAAGTGATTCATAATCAATTGATTCCAAAATCCCATCAGCATGGAGTTTCTTCATGCGCTTTACACCAATATGACCTAAACGGCAGTGCCACAAATAAGTTGCACTATCATTATTAACTTTGCATCTTTTGGCTTCAATATTATGAATATGTGTATCACTACGATCGAGATCCAACAAACCATTTTCATTGGGTGTATGACCATAGAAGGTTTTATTCATGTAAACAGAACAACAATTGTTCTCTAACTTAAATGAATAACCGTATTGCAATAAACATGATCAAATTATATTCATGCTTAACGCAAACACCAAATAACATTTATTTAGGTTCAACACTAATCCCGAAAGTATAGGGAGTGTGCGATGATGATCTTATCAATCTTGCAACCACTTCCAACACACATCGTCACTTCATCCTTAACTAGTCTCTGCAGGGGCGGACCCAGGAAAATAATTGAGAGGGGGCAAAAAATGTATGGCCATATTCATGAATGATAAATCAACAAGACAAAAAACATCCATGTAAAATAAAACGCGGGATTAATCACTTTATTATCCACATGGTAGCCAAGTTCATTGAAATGTGAAAGGAAACTAACCATTTGAGATAAAAGTAATCACGGCAATAAAACCATTTCTTGTTCTGAAGTTGCAAAAGAGAACATTGACACATTGTTCTAACACTTAATCTACAACCTGCAACAATAACGAAAAACATGATCAAAATTGAGGGGATGGAAATGTTGAAGGATAGTATTAAAAAACAGTAAGAGCTTTAGGACAAGCATTACCTTCCATTTTATCCCACGACGTTCTTTCACGGCATGAAAACGTTTTACTATCACTTCATTTGGAATTTTGTTCAACAATTCTTTTCCTACAAAGCGGATAAGGCTATGGTTCATAAAATCATCACTAATTTTGCTACGTAGAGCATTCTTCACTATCTTCATAGCTGAGAAGCACCTCTCAACGGTTGCAGTGGCAACATGCAAAGTAAGTGCTAGCTTTATAAGTCGGTATACTAAAGGATAAGAAAGATGCTTCTTTGTAGTCACCATTAGTTCAGCCAGATCACCAATATTATCCAAGCTAGCAAACCTTGTATCATGGGTTACATTATCCAAATAGAGATCAAGTTCATGCTCAAGACCCACCAAATCATTGAACTCATCTGGGTAAAACTGAGCCAATTTCTTCAACTTCTCAACATTATAGTGACCAAACTGATCACTTGGACTCAAAGCTGACATACAACAAAGTAACTCAGAATTGATAACATTGAATCTGCCATTTAACTCTTCTACCAACATATCTAGGACAACAAAGAAACAATCAATCTGATAATGATGCTCATTGTTAATACCGGTCCTTTGCCTTATCTTCTTTGGATTCACATAATCATTTTCCATGTCCATCACTAAAATGTCGTTCTTCTCACAAAAAGAACGTACCTTGTCTAGAAGATCATTCCAACCATGCTCAGATCTAAGCTTTAGTAGCTCTCTCTTAGTAGATTCCACATCTGATATGGCATTAACAATGTCCATATCCTTTCTCTGAAATGTTTTAGATAGCCCATTTTTTAAAGAAAATATAATCATCATCATGTGTAGATAGAATACAGAATCAAATGATTGAAAATATTTCAGAATCCCACTAGCTTGACGTTTCTTAATAGGATCAGTACCATCTTCCTCAACATATTCTAGCACTTTAACCACCGATGGAAACATCTTTGACAAACCTACCAAAGTTCTATAGTGAGAGTTCCATCTAGTATCTCCTGGTCTTTGAAGAGAAAGCTCTTGATTTAGTCCAGTTCCTGTAGCAATCTCACCCTTACCAATTGCGTTCCTCACTTCTTCTTGATGATCCACTCTAAGTTTATCCTTTCTCTTGCAAGATGATCCAACAACAGTCACCATAAGTGATATCATATCAAAGAAATCTCCAACATCAGTAATTTTCTTTGTAATGGCCACAACAACCAAGTTAAGTTTGTGCGCAAAACAATGTACAAAATAAGCTAAACTGTTATCTCTCATAATTTTTGCTTGCAAACCATTGAACTCACCTGCCATGTTGCTTGCACCGTCATACCCTTGTCCTCTCACTTGTTTCAAACTCAAACCAGACTTTGCAATCATAAAATCAATTTTGGACTTCAGAAAAGTAGTTGTAGTCTCCTCAACGTGAACAACACCTACAAACCTCTCATATGATAGTCCACCACTCACATATCGTAGAACCAATGCCATCTGCTCTGTGTCAGAAATATCACGACACTCATCAACCAATAAGCTGAACACATCACTGCCAATTTCTTGCAAAATACATGACAAGATTTTTTCTGCAAAGCATTTAGTAATACTTTTCTGAATTTTGGGAGACAACATTTGATTATTATGTGGGGCGTTTTTGAATGCCTTGGCTACAATTTCATTCTGACTAATAGTATACTCCATCAACTGCAAACAGTCCTTTATTTACCGACTCTTCTGATTCATCATGACCACGGAATGGTTGTCCCTGATGCAACAAGTATCGACATACATCAATTGCAGCATTGACCCGAATAAGATGCTCAGTTTTCTCAAGTTGAGTTTGCTTCTGTAAGGCTATTGGGATTGATTGATCTATGTTCTCTAGATCCTCATAGTTTTTTAGTGCTCTATTGTGGAAACTGTTGCGATCACCTACATGAGTCACAAATCTTTCTGGCTTCTTCCAATTGTGAAAGCCATCTACTACAAATGCATCATGCCAAGGTTTGTTACCTTTGATGTTGTCCCTGAATAAATAGCAACACAAACAATATGCATTGTCATTTGCCTCACTGTACTCTAGCGAAGTACCACCATACTCCTGTTGGGTAACGTAGTAATTTCAAAAAAATTCTACGCACACGCAAGATCATGGTTATGCATAGCAACGAGAGGGGAGAGTGTTGTCCACGTACCCTGGTAGGCCGAAAGCGGAAGCATTAACACAACGCGGTTGATGTAGTCATACGTCTTCACGATCCGACCGATCAAGTACCGAACGCACGGCACCTCCGAGTTCAGCACACGTTCAGCTCGATGACGTCCCTCGAAGTCCGATCCAGCCGAGTGTTGAGGGAGAGTTTCGTCAGCACGACGGCGTGGTGACGATGATGATGTTCTACCGACGCAGGGCTTCGCCTAAGCACCGCTACGATATTATCTAGGTGTAATATGGTGGAGGGGGCACCGCACACGGCTAAAAGATCGTTGATCAATTGTGTGTCTAGAGGTGCCCCCCTGCCCCCGTATATAAAGGAGCAAGGGGGAGGCCGCCGGCCAAGGAGGAGAGGCGCGCCAGGAGGAGTCCTACTCCTACCGGGAGTAGGACTCCCCCCTTTTCCATGTTGGACTAGGAGAGAGAGGGGGAAGAGGTGGAGGGGAGGAAGGAAGGGGGGGCGCCGCCCCCCTCTCCTTGTCCTATTCGGACTGGGGGGGGGGGGGGAGGGGCGCGCGGCCCTGCCCTGGCCTCCTCTCCTCTCTTCCACCTAGGCCCACTAAGGCCCATTAAGTTACCGGGGGGTTCCGGTAACCTCCCGGTACTCCGGAAAAATCCCGATTTCACCCGGAACACTTCCGATGTCCAAACATAGGCTTCCAATATATCAATCTTTATGTCTCGACCATTTCGAGACTCCTCGTCATGTCCGTGATCACATCCGGGACTCCGAACAACCTTCGGTACATCAAAACATATAAACTCATAATATAACTGTCATCGTAACGTTAAGCGTGCGGACCCTACGGGTTCGAGAACTATGTAGACATGACCGAGACACCTCTCCGGTCAATAACCAATAGCGGAACCTGGATGTTCATATTGGTTCCCATATATTCTACGAAGATCTTTATCGGTCAGACCGCATAACAACATACGTTGTTCCCTTTGTCATCGGTATGTTACTTGCCCGAGATTCGATCGTCGGTATCTTGATACCTAGTTCAATCTCCTTACCGGCAAGTCTCTTTACTCGTTCCGTAATACATCATCCCGCAACTAGCTCATTAGTCACAATGCTTGCAAGGCTTATAGTGATGTGTATTACTGAGTGGGCCCAGAGATACCTCTCCGACAATCAGAGTGACAAATCCTAATCTCGAAGTACGCCAACCCAACAAGTACCTTTGGAGACACCTGTAGAGCACCTTTATAATCACCCAGTTACGTTGTGACGTTTGGTAGCACACAAAGTGTTCCTCCGGTAAACGGGAGTTGCATAATCTCATAGTCATAGGAACATGTATAAGTCATGAAGAAGCAATAGCAACATACTAAATGATCGAGTGCTTAGCTAACGGAATGGGTCAAGTCAATCACATCATTCTCCTAATGATGTGATCCCGTTAATCAAATGACAACTCATGTCTATGGCTAGGAAACATAACCATCTTTGATCAATGAGCTAGTCAAGTAGAGGCATACTAGTGACACTCTGTTTGTCTATGTATTCACACATGTATTATGTTTCTGGTTAATACAATTCTAGCATGAATAATAAACATTTATCATGATATAAGGAAATAAATAATAACTTTATTATTGCCTCTAGGGCATATTTCCTTCAGTCTCCCACTTGCACTAGAGTCAATAATCTAGATTACACAGTAATGATTCTTACACCCATGGAGTCTTGGTGCTGATCATGTTTTGCTCGTGGAAGAGGCTTAGTCAACGGGTCTGCAACATTCAGATCCGTATGTATCTTGCAAATTTCTATGTCTCCCACCTGGACTAAATCCCAGATGGAATTGAAGCGTCTTTTGATGTGCTTGGTTCTCTTGTGAAATCTGGATTCCTTTGCTAAGGCAATTGCACCAGTATTGTCACAAAAGATTTTCATTGGTCCCGATGCACTAGGTACGACACCTAGATCGGATATGAACTCCTTCATCCAGACTCCTTCATTTGCTGCTTCCGAAGGAGCTATGTACTCCGCTTCACACGTAGATCCCGCCACGACACTTTGTTTAAAACTGCACCAACTGACAGCTCCACCGTTCAATGTAAACACGTATCCGGTTTGCGATTTAGAATCGTCCGGATCAGTGTCAAAGCTTGCATCAACGTAACCATTTACGATGAGCTCTTTGTCACCTCCATAAACGAGAAACATATCTTTAGTCCTTTTCAGGTATTTCAGGATGTTCTTGACCGCTGTCAAGTGATCCACTCCTGGATTACTTTGGTACCTCCCTGCTAAACTTATAGCAAGGCACACATCAGGTCTGGTACACAGCATTGCATACATGATAGAGCCTATGGCTGAAGCATAGGGAACATCTTTCATCTTCTCTCTATCTTCTGTAGTGGTCGGGCATTGAGTCTTACTCAATCTCACACCTTGTAGTACAGGCAAGAACCCTTTATTTGCTTGATCCATTTTGAACTTCTTCAAAACTTTGTCAAGGTATGTGCTTTGTGAAAGTCCAATTAAGCGTCTTGATCTATCTCTATAGATCTTGATGCCCAATATATATGCAGCTTCACCGAGGTCTTTCATTGAAAAACTCTTATTCAAGTATCCCTTTATGCTATCCAGAAATTCTATATCATTTCCAATTAGCAATATGTCATCCACATATAATATCAGAAATGCTACTGAGCTCCCACTCACTTTCTTGTAAATACAGGCTTCTCCAAAAGTCTGTATAAAACCAAATGCTTTGATCACACTATCAAAGCGTTTATTCCAACTCCGAGAGGCTTGCATCAGTCCATAAATGGATCGCCAGAGCTTGCACACTTTGTTAGCTCCCTTTGGATCGACAAAACCTTCCGGTTGCATCATATACAACTCTTCTTCCAGAAATCCATTCAGGAATGCAGTTTTGACATCCATTTGCCAAATTTCATAATCATAAAATGCGGCAATTGCTAACATGATTCGGACAGACTTAAGCATCGCTACGGGTGAGAAGGTCTCATCGTAGTCAATCCCTTGAACTTGTCGAAAACCTTTCGCAACAAGTCGAGCTTTATAGACAGTAACATTACCGTCAGCGTCAGTCTTCTTCTTGAAGATCCATTTATTTTCAATGGCTTGCCGATCATCGGGCAAGTCAACCAAAGTCCATACTTTGTTCTCATACATGGATCCCATCTCGGATTTCATGGCCTCAAGCCATTTTGCGGAATCTGGGCTCACCATCGCTTCTTCATAGTTCGTAGGTTCGTCATGGTCTAGTAACATAACCTCCAGAACAGGATTACCGTACCACTCTGGTGTGGATCTTGATTTGGTTGACCTACGAGGTTCAGTAATAACTTGATCTGAAGTTTCATGATCATTATCATTAACTTCCTCACTAATTGGTGTAGGTGTCACAGAAACTGATTTCTATGATGATCTACTTTCCAATAAGGGAGCAGGTACAGTTACCTCATCAAGTTCTACTTTCCTCCACTCACTTCTTTCGAGAGAAACTCCTTCTCTAGAAAGGATCCATTCTTAGCAACGAATGTCTTGCCTTCGGATCTGTGATAGAAGGTGTACCCAACAGTCTCCTTTGGGTATCCTATGAAGACACATTTCTTCGATTTAGGTTCGAGCTTATCAGGTTGAAGTTTCTTCACATAAGCATCGCAACCCCAAACTTTAAGATACGACAACTTTGGTTTCTTGCCAAACCATAGTTCATAAGGTGTCATTTCAACGGATTTTGATGGTGCCCTATTTAGAGTGAATGCAGCCGTCTCTAAAGCATAACCCCAAAACGATAGCGGTAAATCAGTAAGAGACATCATAGATCGCACCATATCTAGTAATGTACGATTACGACGTTCGGACACACCATTACGTTGTGGTGTTCCGGGTGGCGTGAGTTGCGAAACTATTCCGCATTGTTTCAAATGTAGGCCAAACTCGTAACTCAAAGATTCTCCTCCACGATCAGATCGTAGAAATTTTATTTTCTTGTTACGATGATTTTCAACTTCACTCTGAAATTCTTTGAACTTTTCAAATGTTTCAGACTTATGTTTCATTAAGTAGATATACCCATATCTGCTCAAATCATCTGTGAAGGTGAGAAAATAACGATATCCGCCACGAGCCTCAATATTCATCGGACCACATACATCTGTATGTATGATTTCCAATAAATCTGTTGCTCTCTCCATAGTACCGGAGAACGGTGTTTTAGTCATCTTGCCCATGAGACACGGTTCGCAAGTACCAAGTGATTCATAATCAAGTGATTCCAAAAGTCCATCAGTATGGAGTTTCTTCATGCGCTTTACACCGATATGACCTAAACGGCAGTGCCACAAATAAGTTGCACTATCATTATCAACTCTGCATCTTTTGGCTTCAATATTATGAATATGTGTATCACTACTATTGAGATTCAACAAAAATAGACCACTCTTCAAGGGTGCATGACCATAAAAGATATTATTCCTATAAATAGAACAACCATTATTCTCTGATTTAAATGAATAACCGTCTCGCATCAAACAAGATCCAGATATAATGTTCATGCTCAACGCTGGCACCAAATAACAATTATTTAGGTCTAATACTAATCCCGAAGGTAGATGTAGAGGTAGCGTGCCGACGGCGATCACATCGACTTTGGAACCATTTCCCACACGCATCGTCACCTCGTCCTTAACCAATCTTCGCTTAATCCGTAGCCCCTGTTTCGAGTTGCAAATATTAGCAACAGAACTAGTATCAAATACCCAGGTGCTACTGCGAGCATTAGTAAGGTACACATCAATAACATGTATATCACATATACCTTTGTTCTCCTTGCCATCCTTCTTATCCGCCAAATACTTGGGGCAGTTCCGCTTCCAGTGACCAGTCTGCTTGCAGTAGAAGCACTCAGTCTCAGGCTTAGGTCCAGACTTGGGTTTCTTCTCCTGAACAGCAACTTGCTTGCTGTTCTTCTTGAAGTTCCCCTTCTTCTTCCCTTTGCCCTTTTTCTTGATATTAGTGGTCTTATTGACCATCAACACTTGATGCTCCTTTTTGATTTCTACCTCCGCTGCCTTTAGCATTGCGAAGAGCTCGGGAATTGTCTTATTCATCCCTTGCATGTTGTAGTTCATCACGAAGCTCTTGTAGCTTGGTGGCAGTGATTGAAGAATTCTGTCAATGACGCTATCATCCGGAAGATTAACTCCCAGTTGAATCAAGTGATTATTATACCCAGACATTTTGAGTATATGCTCACTGACAGAACTATTCTCTTCCATCTTGCAGCTGTAGAACTTATTGGAGACTTCATATCTCTCAATTCGGGCATTTGCTTGAAATATTAACTTCAACTCCTGGAACATCTCATATGCTCCATGACGTTCAAAACGTCGTTGAAGACCCGGTTCTAAGCCGTAAAGCATGGCACACTGAACTATCGAGTAGTCATCAGCTTTGCTCTGCCAGACGTTCATAACTTCTGGTGTTGCTCTTGCAGCAGGCCTGGCACCCAGCAGTGCTTCCAGGACGTAATTCTTCTGTGCAGCAATGAGGATAATCCTCAAGTTACGGACCCAGTCCATGTAATTGCTACCATCATCTTTCAACTTTGCTTTCTCAAGGAACGCATTAAAATTCAACGGAACAACAGCACAGGTCGTCTATCTACAATTAACATAGACAAGCAAGATACTATCAAGTACTAAGTTCATGATAAATTCAAGTTCAATTAATCATATTACTTAAGAACTCCCACTTAGATAGACATCCTTCTAATCCTCTAAGTGATCACGTGATCCATATCAACTAAACCATGTCCGATCATCATGTGAGATGGAGTAGTTTCAATGGTGAACATCACTATGTTGATCATATCTACTATATGATTCACGCTCGACCTTTCGGCCTCCGTGTTCCGAGGCCATATCTACATATGCTAGGCTCGTCAAGTTTAACCTGAGCATTCCGCGTGTGCAACTGTTTTGCACCCGTTGTATTTGAACATAGAGCCTATCACACCCGATCATCACGTGGTGTCTCAGCACGAAGAACTTTCGCAACGGTGCATACTCAGGGAGAACACTTTTATCTTGAAATTTTAGTGAGAGATCATCTTATAATGCTACCGTCAATCAAAGCAAGATAAGATGCATAAACGATAAACATCACATGCAATCAATATAAGTGATATGATATGGCCATCATCATCTTGTGCTTGTGATCTCCATCTCCGAAGCACCGTCATGATCACCATCGTCACCGGCGCGACACCTTGATCTCCATCGTAGTATCATTGTCATCTCGCCAACTAATGCTTTTACGACTATCGCTACCGCTTAGTGATAAAGTAAAACAATTACATGGCGACTGCATTGCATACAATAAAGCGACAACCATATGGCTCCTGCCAGTTGCCGATAACTCGGTTACAAAACATGATCATCTCATACAATAAAATATAGCATCATGTCTTGACCATATCACATCACAACATGCCCTGAAAAAACAAGTTAGACGTCCTCTACTTTGTTGTTGCAAGTTTTACGTGGCTGCTACGGGCTTAGCAAGAACCGTTCTTACCTACGCATCAAAACCACAACGATAGTTTGTCAAGTTGGTGCTATTTTAACCTTCGCAAGGACCGGGCATAGCCACACTCGGTTCAACTAAAGTGAGAGAGACAGACACCCGCCAGTCACCTTTAAGCAACGAGTGCTCGCAACGATGAAACCAGTCTCGCGTAAGCGTACGCGTAATGTCGGTCCGGGCCGCTTCATCTCACAATACCGTCAAACCAAAGTATGACATGCTGGTAAGCAGTATGACTTATATCGCCCACAACTCACTTGTGTTCTACTCGTGCATAACATCAACGCATAAAACCAGGCTCAGATGCCACTGTTGGGTAACGTAGTAATTTCAAAAAAATTCTACGCACACGCAAGATCATGGTGATGCATAGCAACGAGAGGGGAGAGTGTTGTCCACGTACCCTCGTAGACCGAAAGCGGAAGCCTTAACACAACGCGGTTGATGTAGTCGTACGTCTTCACGATCCGACCGATCAAGTACCGAACGCACGGCACCTCCGAGTTCAGCACACGTTCAGCTCGATGACGTCCCTCGAACTCCGATCCAGCCGAGTGTTGAGGGAGAGTTTCGTCAGCACGACGGCGTGGTGACGATGATGATGTTCTACCGACGCAGGGCTTCGCCTAAGCACCGCTACAATATTATCGAGGTGTAATATGGTGGAGGGGGGCACCGCACACGGCTAAAAGATCGTTGATCAATTGTGTGTCTAGAGGTGCCCCCCTGCCCCCGTATATAAAGGAGCAAGGGGGAGGCCGCCGGCCAAGGAGGAGAGGCGCGCCAGGAGGAGTCCTACTCCTACCGGGAGTAGGACTCCCCCCCCCTTTTCCATGTTGGACTAGGAGAGAGAGGGGGAAGAGGTGGAGGGGAGGAAGGAAGGGGGGGCGCCGCCCCCCTCTCCTTGTCCTATTCGGACTGGGGGGGGGGGAAGGGGCGCGCGGCCCTGCCCTGGCCTCCTCTCCTCTCTTCCACCTAGGCCCACTAAGGCCCATTAAGTTACCGGGGGGTTCCGGTAACCTCCCGGTACTCCGAAAAAATCCCGATTTCACCCGGAACACTTCCGATGTCCAAACATAGGCTTCCAATATATCAATCTTTATGTCTCGACCATTTCGAGACTCCTCGTCATGTCCGTGATCACATCCGGGACTCCGAACAACCTTCGGTACATCAAAACATATAAACTCATAATATAACTGTCATCGTAACGTTAAGCGTGCGGACCCTACGGGTTCGAGAACTATGTAGACATGACCGAGACACCTCTCCAGTCAATAACCAATAGCGGAACCTGGATGCTCATATTGGTTCCCACATATTCTACGAAGATCTTTATCGGCCAGACCGCATAACAACATACGTTGTTCCCTTTGTCATCGGTATGTTACTTGCCCGAGATTCGATCGTTGGTATCTTGATACCTAGTTCAATCTCCTTACCGGCAAGTCTCTTTACTCGTTCCGTAATACATCATCCCGCAACTAACTCATTAGTCACAATGCTTGCAAGGCTTATAGTGATGTGTATTACTGAGTGGGCCCAGAGATACCTCTCTGACAATCGGAGTGACAAATCCTAATCTCGAAGTACGCCAACCCAACAAGTACCTTTGGAGACACCTGTAGAGCACCTTTATAATCACCCAGTTACGTTGTGACGTTTGGTAGCACACAAAGTGTTCCTCCGGTAAACGGGAGTTGCATAATCTCATAGTCATAGGAACATGTATAAGTCATGAAGAAAGCAATAGCAACATACTAAACGATCGAGTGCTAAGCTAACGGAATGGGTCAAGTCAATCACATCATTCTCCTAATGATGTGATCCCGTTAACCAAATGACAACTCATGTCTATGGCTAGGAAACATAACCATCTTTGATCAACGAGCTAGTCAAGTAGAGGCATACTAGTGACACTCTGTTTGTCTATGTATTCACACATGTATTATGTTTCCGGTTAATACAATTCTAGCATGAATAATAAAAATTTATCATGATATAAGGAAATAAATAATAACTTTATTATTGCCTCTAGGGCATATTTCCTTCAACTCCTCATACCAATCAGGATTAAAATACCTATTGGTCTTCCCAATCATCCTTGGCTTAAAAGTTTTTGGTTCAGGTCGATGGGGCCCCCACATCAAGTATTTCCTTTGTACGTCCTCATGCTAATTGGGATTGTAATCTATAATCCTCTTCCTTTTAGATGGATCCCTAGGAAGCTTCTCCAAATCAACTAGTTCGGGCATCGCGGAAGTTGTTGATTTTTTTAAAAACCTCTCCATTAGCTGTCCTGTAATGTTATGTGCCAATAATTCAAACGTCAGTGGAAGAAAGGTTTGAACTGACCTAATCACACAAACTAATAATTTATACACAGGAGTTAACAAGACTAAGATGCTTTTTAACATAGAAACCAACAAACAAAAAGCTTGAAGAAAAACGTTCTAGGGATTTGCCTTGATGTGTCAATTGAAGTTGGGGAATTGCAGGAAGAGGTCAGGAGATTGGATCACTGTCGACCGTCGCCGTGTTGCCGCAGTGCTGCTGCAACATTGCCGGCCAGGTCGCCAGGAGCGCGAGCAGCAAGGGACGGACGAGAGGTCGAGGGGGAGTCGACGATTGCCGGCGGCGCCGCAGCAATCCGATGACTCGCGGTGGTTCGAGATTGAGGCGATACAATAGGCGAGGCCGTGATGGCTTTTTTAGTCCCATGCATTTTTTAGGAATAATCCCAGTCTGTATTTTTCTTAACTGGAGGCGTTGCAGGCTGTAGGCAAGGGTGAGAGTTACGGGACGGGGCTGTGGCAGTTCTTTTTACTGGGCTTACTTTTTTAGTATTGGGCTTCTAAAATATCAAGGAATTAGGCTTAGTGGGGGCACATCATTAGCCTTTGTGGGGGCACTAATGAATCACATGGTACTACTATACCTCGCTAGAAAAATCAAGTGGGGGCAGCTGCCCCCACGGCTCTTCACGTAGGTCTGCCCCTGAGTCTCTGTTCATTCTGCAACTCCCGTTTCGAGTTAGTAATCTTAGCAACTGAACTAGTATCAAATATTGAGGGGTGCTATAAACACTAGTAAAGTACACATCAATAACATGTATATCAAATATACCTTTGTCACTTTGCCATCCTTCTTATCCGCCAAATACTTGGGGCAGTTCCGCTTCTAGTGGCCAGTCCCTTTGCAGTAGAAGCACTCAGTCTCAGGCTTAGGTCCAGACTTGGGTTTCTTCTCCTAAGCAGCAACTTGTTTGCCGTTCTTCTTGAAGTTCCCCTTCTTCTTCCCTTTACCCTTTTTCTTGAAACTGGTGGTCTTGTTGACCATCAACACTTGATGCTCCTTCTTGATTTCTACCTCCGCAGCCTTTAGCATCGGGAAGTGCTCGGGAATCGTTTCCGTTATCCCTTGCATATTATAGTTCATCACGAAGTTCTAGTAACTTGGTGATAGTGAGTAGAGAACTCTGTCAATCACTTTCTTATTTGGAAGATTAACTCCCACTTGATTCAAGTGATTGTAGTACTCAGACATTCTGAGCACATGCTCACTAGCTGAGCAATTCTCCTCCATCTTGTAGGCAAAGTACTTGTCAAAGGTCTCATACCTTTTGACATGGGCATGAGTCTGAAATACTAATTTCAACTCTTGAAACATCTCATATGCTCCGTGGCGTTTCAAAAACGTCTTTGAAGCCCCGATTCTAAGCCGTAAAGCATGGTGCACTAAACTATCAAGTAGTCATCATATCGAGCTTGCCAACGTTCATAACGTCTGCATTTACTCCTGCGATTAGTCTGTCACCTAGCGGTGCATCAAGGACATAATTCTCCTGTGCAGCAATGAGGATAATCCTGAGATCACGGATCCAATCCGCATCATTGCTACTAACATCTTTCAACTTTATTTTCTCTAGGAACATATCAAAAATGAAATAGGGGAGCTAAACACGAGCTGTTGATCTACAACATAGATATGCTAATACTATCAGGACTAAGTTCATGATAAATTAAAGTTCAATTAATCATATTACTTAAGAACTCCCACTTAGATAGACATCCCTCTAATCATCTAAGTGATCACGTGATCCATATCAACTAAACCATGTCCGATCATCACGTGAGATGGAGTAGTTTTCAATGTTGAACATCACTATGTTGATCATATCTACTATATGATTCACGCTCGACCTTTCGGTCTCCAGTGTTCCGAGGCCATATCTGCATATGCTAGGCTCGTCAAGTTTAACCCGACTATTTCTGCGTGTGCAAAACTGGCTTGCACCCGTTGTATATGAACGTAGAGCTTATCACACCCGATCATCACGTGGTGTCTCGGCACAACGAACTTTGGCAACGATGCATACTTAGGGAGAACACTTGTACCTTGAAATTTAGTGAGAGATCATCTTATAATGCTACCGTCAATCAAAGCAAAATAAGATGCATAAAAGATAAACATCACATGCAATCAATATAAGTGATATGATATGGCCATCATCATCTTGTGCCTTTGATCTCCATCTCCAAAGCACCGTCATGATCACCATCGTCACCGGCGCGACACCTTGATCTCCATCGTAGCATCGTTGTCGTCTCGCCAACTATTGCTTCTACGACTATCGCTATCGCTTAGTGATAAAGTAAAGCAATTACATGGCGATTGCATTTCATACAATAAAGCGACAACCATATGGCTCCTGCCAGTTGCCGATAACTCTGTTACAAAACATGATCATCTCATACAATAAAATTTAGCATCATGTCTTGACCATATCACATCATAACATGCCCTGCAAAAACAAGTTAGACGTCCTCTACTTTGTTGTTGCAAAATTTACGTGGCTGCTATGGGCTGAGCAAGAACCGTTCTTACCTACGCATCAAAACCACAATGATATTTCGTCAAGTTAGTGTTGTTTTAACCTTCACAAGGACCGGGCGTAGCCACACTCGTTTCAACTGAAGTTGGAGAAACTGACACCCGCCAGCCACCTGTGTGCGAAGCACGTCGGTAGAACCAGTCTCGCATAAGCGTACGCATAATGTCGGTCCGGGCCGCCTCATCCAACAATACCGCCGAATCAAAGTATGACATGCTGGTAAGCAGTATGACTAGTATCTCCCACAACTCACTTGTGTTCTATTCATGCATATAACATATACGCATAAACCTGGCTCTGATACCTCTTTTGGGGAACGTAGTAATTTCAAAAAAAATCCTACGCACACGCAAGATCATGGTGATGCATAGCAACGAGAGGGGAGAGTGTTGTCCACGTACCCTCGTAGACCGAAAGCGGAAGCATTATAACAACGCGGTTGATGTAGTCGTACGTCTTCACGATCCGACTGATCCAAGTACCAAACACACGGCACCTCCGAGTTCAGCACACGTTCAGCTCGATGATGTCCCACGAACTCCGATCCAGCAGAGCTTCACGGGAGAGTTCTGTCAGCACGACGGTGTGATGACGGTGATGATGTTGCTACCGACGCAGGGCTTCGCCTAAGCACCGCTACAATATGACCGAGGTGGATTATGGTGGAGGGGGGCACCGCACACGGCTTGGAACAATCAACTTGTGTGTTCTAGGGTGCCCCCCTCCCCACGTATATAAAGGAGGGACGGAAGGCCGGTCGGCCTCTCTAGGCGCGCAAGGGGAGGAGGAATCAATCCTACTCCTACTAGGAGGGGGAAGGAAGGAGAGGGGGAGGAGAAGGAAAGAGGGGGCGCGGCCCCTCCCCTAGTCCATTTCGGACTAGGCCCATGGGGGGCGCGTGGCCAGCCCTCGTGGCTTCTCCTCTTTTTCCACTAAAGCCCACTAAGGCCCATATGTACTCCCGTATTCCCGTAACTCCCCCAGTACTCCAAAAAATACCCGAATCACTCGGAACCTTTCCGATGTCCGAATATAGTCGTCCAATATATCGATCTTTATGTCTCGACCATTTCGAGACTCCTCGTCATGTCCCCGATCTCATCCGGGACTCTGAACTACCTTCGGTATATCAAAACACATAAACTCATACTACCGATCGTCACCGAACGTTAAGCGTGCGGACCCTACGGGTTCGAGAACTATGTAGACATGACCGAGACACGTTTCCGGTCAATAACCAATAGCAGAACCTGGATGCTCATATTGGCACCCACATATTCTACGAAGATCTTTATCGGTCAAACCGCATAATAACATACGTTGTTTCCTTTGTCATCGGCATGTGATACGTCAATTTTGCATGATGCTTTTATATTGATATTTATTGCATTATGGGCTGTTATTACACATTATGTCATAATGCTTATGCCTATTCTCTCTTATTTTACAAGGTTTACATAAAGAGGGAGAATGCGGGCAGCTGGAATTCTGGGCTGGAAAAGGAGCAAATATTAGAGACCTATTCTGCACAACTCCAAAAGTCCTGAAACTCCACGGAAGTTATTTTTGGAAATACTAAAAAATACTGAGCAAAGAAAATACCAGAGGGGGCCCACACCCTGGCCACGAGGGTGGGGGGCGCCCTACCCCCCTGTGCGCGCCCCCTGCCCCGTGGGCCCCCTGGTGGCCCTCCGGTGCCCATCTTCTGCTATATGAAGTCTTTCGTCCGAGAAAAAATCAGAAGCAAGCTTTCGGGACGAGACTCCGCCGCCACGAGGCGGAACCTTGGCGGAACCAATCTAGGGCTCCGGCGGAGCTGTTCTGCCGGGGACACTTCCCTCCGGGAGGGGGAAATCATCGCCATCGTCATCACCAACGATCCTCCCATCGGGAGGGGGCCAATCTCCATCAACATCTTCACCAGCACCATCTCCTCTCAAACCCTAGTTCATCTCTTGTATCCAATCTTTGTCCCAAAGCCTCAGATTGGTACCTGTAGGTTGCTAGTAGTGTTGATTACTCCTTGTAGTTGATGCTAGTTGGTTTCTTTGGTGGAAGATCATATGTTCAGATCCTATATGCATATTAATACCCCTCTGATTATGAACATGAATATGCTTTGTGAGTAGTTACGTTTGTTCCTGAGGACATGGGAGAAGTCTTGCTATTAGTAGTCATGTGAATTTGGTATTTGTTCGATATTTTGATGAGATGTATGTTGTCTCTCCTCTAGTGGTGTCATGTGAACGTCGACTACATGACACTTCACCATTGTTTGGGCCTAGCGGAAGGCATTGGGAAGTAATAAGTAGATGATGGGTTGCTAGAGTGACAGAAGCTTAAACCCTAGTTTATGCGTTGCTTCTTAAGGGGCTGATTTGGATCCATATGTTTCATGCTATGGTTAGGTTTACCTTAATACTTCTTTTGTAGTTGCGGATGCTTGCAATAGGAGTTAATCATAAGTGGGATGTTTGTCCAAGTAAGGACAACACCCAAGCACCGGTCCACCCACATATCAATTTATCAAAGTACCGAACGCGAATCATATGAACGTGATGAAAACTAGCTTGACGATAATTCCCATGTGTCCTCGGGAGCATTTTCCTTCATATAAGAAATTGTCCAGGCTTGTCCTTTGCTACAAAAAGGATTGGGCCATCTTGCTTCACTTTATTTATACTTGTTACTTGTTACTCGTTACAAATTACCTTAGGACAAAACTATCTGTTACCGACAATTTCAGTGCTTGCAGAGAATACCTTACTGAAAACCGCTTGTCATTTCCTTCTGCTCCTCGTTGGGTTCGACACTCTTACTTATCGAAAGGACTACGATAGATCCCCTATACTTGTGGGTCATCAAGACTCTTTTCTGGCACCGTTGCCGGGGAGTGAAGCGCCTTTGGTAGGTGGAAGTTGGTAAGGAAAAATTTATATAGTGTGCTGAAATTTACTGTCACTTGTTACTATGGAAAGTAATCCTTTGAGGGGCTTGTTCGGGGTATCTTCACCTCGACCAGTAGAGCAAAGAGTTGCTCCTCAACCTACTGAACCTACTGAAAATGAAAATGTTTACTTCGAAATTCCTTCGGGTATGATAGAGAAACTGCTGTCTAATCCTTTTGCAGGAGATGGAACATTGCATCCCGATTTACACTTCGTCTATGTGGATGAAGTTTGTGGATTATTTAAGCTTGCAGGTATGCCCGATGATGTTATCAAGAAGAAGGTCTTCCCTTTATCTTTGAAGGGAGATGCATTGACATTGTATAGGCTATGTGATGATATGGGATCATGGGACTACAAACGGTTGAAATTGGAATTCCATCAGTAGTTTTTCCTATGCATCTTGTTCATCGTGATCGCAATTATATATATAATTTTTGGCCTCGCGAAGGAGAAAGCATCGCTCAAGCTTGGGGGAGGCTTAAGTCAATGTTATATTCATGCCCCAATAATGAGCTCTCAAGAGAAATGATTATTCAAAAAATTTATGCTCGGCTTTCTGACAATAATCGCTCCATGCTCGATACTTCTTGTACTGGTTCTTTTATGATGAAGACTATTGAATTCAAATGGGATTTATTGGAAAGGATTAAACGCAACTCTGAAGATTGGGATCTCGACGAAGGTAAGGAGTCAGCTATAACACCTAAGTTTGATTGTGTTAAATCTTTTATGGATACCGATGTTTTCCGTAAATTTAGCACTAAATATGGACTTGACTCTGAGATAGTAGCCTCTTTCTGTGAATCATTTGCTACTCATGTTGATCTCTCTAAGGAAAAGTGGTTTAAATATAATCCTCCCATTGAAGTAAAAGTAGTTGCACCTATTAAAGTTGAAGAAAAGACTATCACTTATAATGATCCTATTGTTCCTACTGCTTATGTTGAGAAACCACCTTTCCCTGTTAGAATTAAGGATCATGCTAAAGCTTCAACTGTTGTCAACAAAAGTAATATTAGGACACACACACCTCCTGAGCAAGTTAAAGTTGAACCTAATATTGCTATTGTTAAAGATCTCTTGGCTGATAATATCGATGGGCATGTTATTTATTTCTGTGACGTGACTGCTAGAATTGCTAAACCTGGTGCTAAAGATAAACATAGACCTGCGGTAGGCATGCCTGTTATTTCTGTTAAAATAGGAGATCATTGTTATCATGGCTTGTGTGATATGGGTGCTAGTGCTAGTGCAATACCTATTTCCTTATACAAAGAAATTATGCATGATGTTGCACCAGCTGAGTTAGAAGAAATTGATGTCACCATTAAGCTTGCCAATAGAGATACTATATCACCGATTGGGATTGTTAGAGATGTTGAAGTCTTGTGTGGGAAGGCTAAATATCCTGCTGATTTTCTTGTTCTTGGTTCCCCACAAGATAGCTTTTGTCCCATTATATTTGGTAGACCCTTCTTGAACACTGTTAATGCTAAGATAGACTGCGGAAAGGATGTTGTTACTATTGGTTTGGATGATATGTCTCATGAGTTTAATTTCTCTAAATTTCATAGACAACCTCGTGATGAGGAATTGCCTAGTAAGGATGAAATTATTGGTCTTGCTTCTATTGCCGTGCCTCCTAGTGATCCTTTAGAACAATATTTCCTAGACCATGAGAATGATATGTTTATGAATGAAAGAAGGGAAAAAGATGAAGTATTCTTTAAACAGGGACCTATTCTGAAACACAATTTGCCTGTTGAAATCCTAGGGGATCCTCCTCCACCCAAGGGTGACCCCGTGTTTGAGCTTAAACCATTGCCTGATACTCTTAAATATGCTTATCTAGATGAAAAGAAGATATCCTGTTATTATTAGTGCTAACCTTTCAGAGCATGAAGAAGAGAAATTATTGAAAACTCTGAAGAAGAACTGTGCTGCTATTGGATATACTCTTGATGATCTTAAGGGCATTAGTCCCACTCTATGTCAACACAAAATAAATTTGGAGAAAGACGCCAAACCAGTTATTGATCATCAGCGATGGTTAAATCCTAAGATGAAAGAAGTGGTAAGAAAGGAAATATTAAAGCTCCTTGAGGCAGGTATAATTTATCCCGTTGCTGATAGTCAGTGGGTAAGTCCTGTCCATTGTGTCCCTAAGAAGGGAGGTATTACTGTCGTTCCTAATGATAAAGATGAATTGATTCCGCAAAGAATTATTACAGGTTATAGGATGGTAATTGATTTCCGTAAATTAAATAAAGCTACTAAAAAAGATCATTACCCCTTGCCATTCATTGATCAAATGCTAGAAAGATTATCCAAACACACACATTTTTGCTTTCTAGATGGTTATTCTGGTTTCTCTAAAATACCTGTGTGAGCTGATGATCAAGAAAAGACCACTTTTACTTGCCCTTTTGGTACTTTTGCTTATAGACGTATGCCTTTTGGTTTATGTAATGCACCTGCTACCTTTCAAAGATGCATGATAGCTATATTCTCTGATTTTTGTGAAAAGATTTGTGAGGTTTTCATTGATGATTTCTCTGTTTATGGATCCTCTTTTGATGATTTCTTGAGCAACCTTGATCGAGTTTTGCGGAGATGTGAAGAAACTAATCTTGTTCTGAATTGGGAGAAATGCCACTTTATGGTTAATGAAGGTATTGTCTTGGGGCATAAAATTTCTGAAAGAGGCATTGAAGTTGATAAAGCTAAAGTTGATGCTATTGAAAATATGCCATGTCCCAAGGACATTAAAAGTATAAGAAGTTTCCTCGGTCACGTCGGTTTTATTAGGAGGTTCATTAAGGACTTCTCAAAAATTTCTCGGCCTCTGACGAATCTCTTACAAAAAGATATACCTTTCGTTTTTGATGATGATTGTGTAGAAGCATTTGAAATACTTAAGAAAGCATTAATCTCTGCACCTATCGTTCAGCCACCTGATTGGAATTTACCTTTTGAAATTATGTGTGATGCTAGTGATTATGCTGTAGGTGTTGTTCTAGGGCAAAGAGTTGATAAGAAATTAAATGTTATTCAATATGCTAGTAAAACTCTAGACAATGCCCAGACAAATTATGCCACCACTGAAAAAGAATTCTTATCAGTTGTATTTGCTTGTGATAAGTTCAGACCTTATATGGTCGATTCTAAAGTAACTATTCACACTGATCATGCTGCTATTAAATATCTTATGGAAAAGAAAGATGCTAAACCTAGACTTATTAGATGGGTTCTCTTGCTACAAGAATTTGATTTACATATTATTGATAGAAAGGGAGCTGAGAACCGCGTTGCAGATAACTTGTCTAGGTTAGAAAATGTTCTTGATGACCCACTACCTATTGATGATAGCTTTCCTGATGAACAATTAAATGTCATAAATGCTTCTCGTACTGCTCCATGGTACTGCTAATTATGCTAATTACATTGTTGCTAAATTTATACCACCTAGTTTCACATACCAGCAAAAGAAAAAGTTTTTCTATGATTTAAGACATTACTTCTGGGATGACCCACATCTTTATAAAGAAGGAGTAGATGGTGTTATTAGGCGTTGTGTACGTGAGCATGAACAGGAACGGATCCTACGCAAGTGTCACTCCGAGGCTTATGGAGGGCACCACGCTGGAGATAGAACTGCACATAAGGTATTGCAATCTGGTTTTTATTGGCCTACTCTCTTCAAGGATGCTCGTAAGTTTGTCTTATCTTGTGATGAATGTCAAAGAATTGGTAACATTAGTAGACGTCAAGAAATGCCTATGAATTATTCACTTGTTATTGAACCATTTGACGTTTGGGGCTTTGATTATATGGGACCTTTTCCTTCCTCTAATGGGTATACACATATTTTAGTTGCTGTTGATTACGTTACTAAGTGGGTAGAAGATATTCCAACTAGTAGTGCTGATCATAACACCTCTATTAAGATGCTTAAAGAAGTTATTTTTCCGAGGTTTGGAGTCCCTAGATATTTAATGACTAATGGTGGTTCACATTTTATTCATGGTGCTTTTCGTAAAATTCTTGCTAAGTATGATGTTAATCATAGAATTGCATCTCCTTATCACCCACAGTCTAGTGGTCAAGTAGAATTGAGTAACAGAGAGCTCAAATTAATTTTGCAAAAGACTGTTAATAAATCTAGAAAGAATTGGTCCAAGAAACCTGATGATGCATTATGGGCCTATAGAACTGCATATAAAAATCCTATGGGTATGTCTCCGTATAAAATGGTTTATGGAAAAGCATGTCATTTACCTCTCGAACTAGAACATAAGGCATACTGGGCCATTAAAGAGCTCAATTATGATTTCAAACTTGCCGGTGAGAAGAGGCTATTTGACATAAGCTCACTTGATGAATGGAGAACCCAAGCCTATGAGAATGCCAAGTTGTTTAAAGAAAAAGTCAAAAGATGGCATGACAAAAGGATACAAAAGCGTGAGTTTAATGTAGGTGATTATGTGTTGCTATTCAACTCTCGTTTAAGATTTTTTGCAGGAAAACTTCTCTCTAAATGGGAAGGTCCTTACGTTATCGAGGAGGTCTATCGTTCCGGTGCCATAAAAATCAACAACTTTGAAGGCACAAATGCGAAGGTGGTGAACGGTCAAAGAATCAAACATTATATCTCAGGTAACCCTATAAATGTTGAAACTAATGTTATTGAAACCGTAACACCGTAGGAATACATAAGGGACACTTTCCAGAACGTTTCAGACTCCGAAAAGGAATAGGTATGTGGTACGGTAAGTAAACCGACTCCAAAATAGTTCTAATAGCAACTTTCTCTGTTTTGGAATATTTAAGAAAATAGGAAAATAAGAAGCAGTCCGGGAAGGACACGGGGCTTCCAGGAGGGTAGGAGGCACGCCCTATCCCCCTGGGCGCGCCCCCTACCTCGTGGGCACCTCGTGTGCTCTCCGGACTCCGTTTTCTTGCACGATACTTCTTTCGGTCGGTAAAAATTCATTATATAATCTCCCGAAGGTTTTGACCACCGTATCACGCAAATATCCTCTGTTTTTGTTTTGAGCTGTTTCTGTAGCAGATTTGGAGCAAGAAGTCATCTCAGGATTCCGACGGAGAGAGCTATATCTCACACCTCATTGCTGACCGAAAGACCTATGGGGATCTATCTCCTTGTGGTCGAACTATGGATAAGGAGGAGGATGCTCATTTGATGAGGATCAATGATTCAAGTTCGGAGGAGGAGGATGTCCCTCTACCTCAACCTGGGGATATACACATGAAGTTCAAGAAATCTAGTCTCCCTAAGAGGGCTAAACTATCTAACAACCGATATATTCCTTCTCGTTTTTGGCAGAAAAGCAAAGGACATTTATGTGACAAGATCTTGAAGCTGGAATCGGAGGTCGATGATTTAAAGGAGGAAATTGCTCTTCTGAACTACAGTATGAAGAAGCTAAAGGCACAACTGTCATCATCAACAACTCCACCATCTTCTCCACCAGCAAAGGAGATATAATCACATGGGTATGGGCACTCCCCTTGGCAACTGCCAAGCTTGGGGGAGGTGCCCCGGTATCGTATCACCATCACACTCCTATCTTTACCGTTTTTCTTAGTTCGATCCTTTTAGTAATATCTTGATCTAATAGAATAAAGTTTTTGGTATGATCTAGTTTTGAGTTTTGCTTTATGATCCTTCTATGTAATCGAGTCCGTGAGCTATATATAATAAAGATTAGTATTGAGTCAAGGGCTTGATTATCTTGCTATGATCTTGAGGGAATAAAGAAAAGAGAAAGAATAAAAAGAAACAAAGAGATCATATTTATCTTATGGAGAGTAATGACTTCACATAGAAAGAGTATGATGATTAAAAGTTGTTGAGAGTTGACAAACATAGTTTTGGTCATCGTTGCAATTAATAGGAAGTAATAAAGAAAGAGAGGTTTCACATATAAATATACTATCTTGGACATCTTTTATGATTGTGAGCACTCATTAAAATATGACATGCTAAAGAGTTGATGTTGGACAAGGAAGACAACGTAATGGGTCATGTTTTCTTATATCTGAAATAAAGTATATTGTCATGGATCATCCAACATGTTGAGTTTGCCTTTCTCCCTCATGCGAGCCAATTCTTTGCACCAAGTAGAAATACTACTTGTGCTTCCAAATACCCTTAAACCCAGTTTTGCCATGAGAGTCCACCATATCTACCTATGGATTGAGTAAGATCCTTCAAGTAAGTTGTCATCGGTGCAAGCAAGAAAAATTGCTCTCTAAATATGTATGACTTATTAGTGTGGGAGAAAATAAGCTTTATACGATCTTGTGATGTGGAAGAAATAAAAGCGACGAACTGCATAATAAAGGTCCACATCACAAGTGGAAATATAAAGTGATGTTCTTTTGCATTAAGATTTCGTGCATCCAACCATGAAAGCGCATGACAACCTCTGCTTCCCTTTGAGAAGGGCCTATCTTTTACTTTTATCTCTTACCCTTATGCAAGAGTCATGGTGATCTTCACCTTTCCTTTTTACTTTTTATCCTTTGGCAAGTACCTTGTGTTGGAAAGATCCTGATATATATATCCAATTGGATGTAAGTTAGCATGAACTATTATTGTTGACATTACCCTTGAGGTACAAGGTTGGGAGGCGAAACTATAAGCCCCTATCTTTCTCTGTGTCCGATTAAAACTCCGTAACCACAAGTATTGCGTGAGTGTTAGCAATTGTGAAAGACTAAGTGATAGTTGAGTATGTGGAATTGCTGAAAAGCTCTTACATAGACTCTTTCCGATGTTATGATGAATTGCAATTGCTTCAATGACTGAGATTATAGTTTGTTAGTTCTCAATGAAGTTTCTGATTCACACTTGACATTGTGGATAGATTGTTACTTTATCACAAGAAATAATATGACAATATCCATATATGTTGCTATAATAAGAATGATCATGATGCCCTCATGTCCGTACTTTATTTTATTGACACCTCTATCTCTAAACATGTGGACATATTTATCGTTATCGGCTTCCGCTTGAGGACAAGCGAGGTCTAAGCTTGGGGGAGTTGATACGTCCATTTGCATCATGCTTTTATATCAATATTTATTGCATTATGGGCTGTTACTACACATTATGTCACAATACTTATGCCTATTCTCTCTTATTTTACAAGGTTTACATAAAGAGGGAGAATGCCGGCAGTTGGAATTCTGGGCTGGAAAAGGAGCAAATATTAGAGACCTATTCTGCACAACTCCAAAAGTCCTGAAACTCCACGGAAGTTATTTTTGGAAATAATAAAAAATACTGAGCGAAGAAAATACCAGAGGGGGCCCACACCCTGGCCACGAGGGTGGGGGCGCGCCCTACCCCCTGGGCACGCCCCTGCCTCGTGGGCCCCCTAGTGGCCCTCCGGTGCCCATCTTCTTCTATATGAAGTCTTTCGTTCGAGAAAAAAATCAGAAGCAAGCTTTCAGGACGAGACTCCGCCGCCATGAGGCGAAACCTTGGCGGAACCAATCTAGGGCTCCGGCGGAGCTGTTCTGCCGGGGACACTTCCCTCCGGGAGGGGGAAATCATCGCCATCGTCATCACCAACGATCCACTCATCGGGAGGGGGCCAATCTCCATCAACATCTTCACCAGCACCATCTCCTCTCAAACCCTAGTTCATCTCTTGTATCAAATCTTTGTCCCAAAGCCTTAGATTGGTACATGTAGGTTGCTAGTAGTGTTGATTACTCCTTGTAGTTGATGCTAGTTGGTTTATTTGGTGGAAGATCATATGTTCAGATCCTATATGCATATTAATACTCCTCTGATTATGAACATGATATGCTTTGTGAGTAGTTACGTTTGTTCCTGAGGACATGGGAGAAGTCTTGCTATTAGTAGTCATGTGAATTTGGTATTCGTTCGATATTTTGATGAGATGTATGTTGTCTCTCCTCTAGTGGTGTCATGTGAACATCGACTACACGAAACTTCACCATTGTTTGGGCCTAGAGGAAGGCATTGGGAATAAGTAGATGATGGGTTGCTAGAGTGACAGAAGCTTAAACCCTAGTTTATGCGTTGCTTCGTAAGGGGCTGATTTGGATCCATATGTTTCATGCTATGGTTAGGTTTACCTTAGTACTTCTTTTGTAGTTGCGGATGCTTGCAATAGGAGTTAATCATAAGTGGGATGTTTGTCCAAGTAAGGACAGCACCCAAGCACCGGTCCACCCACATATCAAATTATCAAAGTACCGAACGTGAATCATATGAACGTGATGAAAACTAGCTTGACGATAATTCCCATGTGTCCTCGGGAGCGTTTTCCTTCATATAAGAAATTGTCCAGGCTTGTCCTTTGCTACAAAAAGGATTGGGCCATCTTGCTGCACTTTATTTATACTTGTTACTTGTTACTCGTTACAAATTACCTTATCACAAAACTATCTGTTACCGACAATTTCAGTGCTTGCAGAGAATACCTTACTGAAAACTGCTTGTCATTTCCTTCTGCTCCCCGTTGGGTTCGACACTCTTACTGTTGGGGAACGTAGTAATTTCAAAAAAATTCCTACGCACACGCAAGATCATGGTGATGCATAGCAACGAGAGGGGAGAGTGTTGTCCACGTACCCTCGTAGACCGAAAGCGGAAGCTTTAACACAACGCGGTTGATGTAGTCGTACGTCTTCATGATCCGACGGATCAAGTACCGAACGCACGACACCTCCGAGTTCAGCACACGTTCAACTCGATGACGTCCCTCGAACTCCGATCCAGCCGAGTGTTGAGGGAGAGTTTTGTCAGCACGACGGCGTGGTGACAATGATGATGTTCTACCGACGCAGGGCTTCGCCTAAGCACCGCTATGATATTATCGAGGTGTAATATGGTGCAGGGGGGCACCGCACACGGCTAAGAGATCAATGATCAATTGTCTGTCTAGAGGTGCCCCCCTGCCCCCGTATATAAAGGAGCAAGGGGGGTTCGGCCGGCCAAGGGGAGAGGCGCGCCAGGAGGAGTCCTACTCCTACCGGGAGTAGGACTTCCCCCCTTTTCCATGTTGGACTAGGAGAGAAAGGGGGAAGAGGTGGAGGGGAGGAAGGAAAGGTGGGGCGCCGCCCCCCTCTCCTTGTCCTATTCGGACTTGGGGGGGAGGGGCGTGCGGCCCTGCCCTCGCCTCCTCTCCTCTCTTCCACCTAGGCCCACTAAGGCCCATTAAGTTACCGGGGGGGTTCCGGTAACCTCCCGGTACTCCGGAAAAATCCCGATTTCACCCGGAACACTTCCGATATCCAAACATAGGCTTCCAATATATCAATCTTTATGTCTCGACCATTTCGAGACTCCTCGTCATGTCCGTGATCACATCCGGGACTCCGAACAACCTTCGGTACATCAAAACATATAAACTCATAATATAACTGTCATCATAACGTTAAGCGTGCGGACCCTACGGGTTCGAGAACTATGTAGACATGACCGAGACACCTCTCTGGTCAATAACCAATAGCGGAACCTGGATGCTCATATTGGTTCCCACATATTTTACGAAGATCTTTATCGGTCAGACCGCATAACAACATACGTTGTTCCCTTTGTCATCGGTATGTTACTTGCCCGAGATTCGATCGTCGGTATCTCGATACCTAGTTCAATCTCGTTACCGGCAAGTCTCTTTACTCGTTTCGTAATACATCATCCCGCAACTAACTCATTAGTTACAATGCTTGCAAGGCTTATAGTGATGTCTATTACTGAGTGGGCCCAGAGATACCTCTCCGACAATTGGAGTGACAAATCCTAATCTTGAAATACGCCAACCCAACAAGTACCTTTGGAGACACCTGTAGAGCACCTTTATAATCACCCAGTTACGTTGTGACGTTTGGTAGCACACAAAGTGTTCCTCCGGTAAACGGGAGTTGCATAATCTCATAGTCATAGGAACATGTATAAGTCATGAAGAAAGCAATAGCAACATACTAAACGATCGAGTGCTAAGCTAACGGAATGGGTCAAGTCAATCACATCATTCTCCTAATGATGTGATCCCGTTAATCAAATGACAACTCATGTCTATGGCTAGGAAACATAACCATGTTTGATCAACGAGCTAGTCAAGTAGAGGCATACTAGTGACACTCTGTTTGTCTATGTATTCACACAAGTATTATGTTTCCGGTTAATACAATTCTAGCATGAATAATAAACATTTATCATGATATAAGGAAATAAATAATAACTTTATTATTGCCTCTAGGGCATATTTCCTTCACTTACTTATCGAAAGGACTACGATAGATCCCCTATACTTGTGGGTCATCAGTATGTTATTTGCCCGAGATTCGATCGTCAGTATCTCAATACCTCGTTCAATCTCGTTACTGGCAAGTCTCTTTACTCGTTCCGTAATGCATCATCCCGCAACTAACTCATTAGTCACATTGCTTGCAAGGCTTATAGTGATGTACATTACCGAGAGGGCCCAAAGATACCTCTCCGACAATCGGAGTGACCAATCCTAGTCTCGATCTATGCCAACTCAACAAGTACCATCGGAGACACCTGTAGAGCACCTTTATAATCACCCAGTTACGTTGTGACGTTTGAAAAGTTCAAAGAATTTCAGAGTGAAGTGGAAAATCATCGTAACAAGAAAATAAAATTTCTACGATCTGATCGTGGAGGAGAATATTTGAGTTACGAGTTTGGTCTACATTTGAAACAATGCGGAATAGTTTCGCAACTCACGCCACCCGGAACACCACAACGTAATGGTGTGTCCGAACGTCGTAATCGTACTTTACTAGATATGGTGCGATCTATGATGTCTCTTACTGATTTACCACTATCGTTTTGGGGTTATGCTTTAGAGATGGCTGCATTCATGTTAAATAGGGCACCATCAAAATCCGTTGAGACGACGCCTTATGAACTGTGGTTTGGCAAAAACCAAAGTTGTCATTTCTTAAAGTTTGGGGCTGCGATGCTTATGTGAAAAAGCTTCAACCTGATAAGCTCGAACCCAAATTGGAGAAATGTGTCTTCATAGGATACCCAAAGGAAACTGTTGGGTACACCTTCTATCACAGATCCGAAGGCAAGACATTCGTTGCTAAGAATGGATCCTTTCTAGAGAAGGAGTTTCTCTCGTAAGAAATGAGTGGGAGGAAAGTAGAACTTGATGAGGTAACTGTACCTGCTCCCTTATTGGAAAGTAGTTCATTACAGAAATCTGTTCCTGTGACTCCTATACCAATTAGTGAGGAAGCTAATGATGATGATCATGTAACTTCAGATCAAGTTACTACCGAACCTCGTAGGTCAACCAGAGTAAGATCCGCACCAGAGTGGTACGGTAATCCTATTCATTAGGTCATGTTACTTGACCAAGGCGAACCTACGAACTATGAAGAAGCGATGGTGAGCCCAGATTCCGCAAAATGGCTTGAGGCCATGAAATCTGAGATGGGATCTATGTATGAGAACAAAGTGTGGACTTTGGTTGACTTGCCCGATGATCGGCAAGCCATAGAGAATAAATGGATCTTCAAGAAGAAGACTGACGCTGATGGTAATGTTACTGTCTACAAAGCTTGACTTGTTGCGAAAGGTTTTCAACAAGTTCAAGGGGTTGACTACGATGAGACTTTCTCACCCATATCGATGCTTAAGTCTGTCCGAATCATGTTAGCAATTGCCGCATTTTATGATTATGAAATTTGGCAAATGGATGTCAAAACTGCATTCCTGAATGGATTTCTAGAAGAAGAGTTGTATATGATGCAACCGGAAGGTTTTGTAGATCCAAAGGGAGCTAACAAAGTGTGCAAGCTCCAGCAATCCATTTATGGACTGGTGCAAGCCTCTCGGAGTTGGAATAAACGTTTTGATAGTGTGATCAAAGCATATGGATTTATACAGAATTTTGGAGAAGCATGTATTTACAAGAAAGTGAGTGAGAGCTCTGTAGCATTTCTGATATTATATATGGATGACATATTGCTGATGGGAAATGATATAGAATTTCTGGATAGCATAAAGGGATACTTGAATAAGAGTTTTTCAATGAAAGACCTCGGTGAAGCTGCTTACATATTGGGCCTCAAGATCTATAGAGATAGATCAAGACGCTTGATAGGACTTTCACAAAGCACATACCTTGACAAAGTTTTGAAAAAGTTCAAAATGGATCAAGCAAAGAAAGGGTTCTTGCCTGTGTTACAAGGTGTGAAATTGAGTCAGACTCAATGCCCGACCACTGCAGAAGATAGAGAGAAAATGAAAGATGTTCCATATGCTTCAGCCATAGGCTCTATCATGTATGCAATGCTATGTACCAGACCTGATGTGTGCCTTGCTATTAGCTTAGCAGGGAGGTACCAAAGTAATCCAGGAGTGGATCACTGGACAGCGGTCAAGAACATCCTGAAATACCTGAAAAGGACTAAGGATATGTTTCTCGTTTATGGAGGTGACAAAGAGCTAGTCGTAAATGGTTACGTCGATGCAAGCTTTGACACTGATCCAGACGATTCTAAATCACAAACCGGATACGTGTTTATATTGAACGGCGGAGCTGTCAGTTGGTGCAGTTCTAAACAAAGCGTCGTGGGGGGATCTACGTGTGAAGCGGAGTACATAGCTGCTTCGGAAGCAACAAATGAAGGAGTTTGGATGAAGGAGTTCATATTCGATCTAGGTGTCATACCTGGTGCATCGGGACCGATGAAAATCTTTTGTGACAATACTGGTGCAATTGCCTTGGCAAAGGAATTCAGATTTCACAAGAGAACCAAGCACATCAAGAGACGCTTCAATTCCATCCGGGGTCAAGTCCAGGTGGGAGACATAGAGATTTGCAAGATACATACGGATCTGAATGTTGCAGACCCGTTGACTAAGCCTGTTCCACGAGCAAAACATGATCAGCACCAAAACTCCATGGGTGTTAGAATCATTACTGTGTAATCTAGATTATTGACTCTGATGCAAGTGGGAGACTGAAGGAAATATGCCTTAGAGGCAATAATAAAGTTATTATTTATTTTCTCATATCATGATAAATGTTTATTATTCATGCTAGAGTTGTATTAACCGGAAACATAATATATGTGTGAATACATAGACAAATATAATATCACTAATATGCGAAAATGCCTTACTATGGACGAGCACTCTGCGGACCATATCCTGCCCATCCGTTATCCTAACTGATCAGATCCCTCCCGGTATTTACGAGTTCTGTCCCCCCAAGAGCCTCGTCAAAGCATGTATCCCGGCAGCTATAGGTAGGTAGCTTTATTGACAAAGAATCTAGCTGCTGGAACACACGTGATGAGTACGGCACCATTTCAATTTACCCTCTGCCACCAAGAACAGTTCGATGTGACGTGACCTTGTGCCCAATTGACCCCTCACGAGAGCACATAGAATAATAATCCGCCAATAAGACCAATTTGTTAGTCAGTGTAATGCACAGAGAGTATGATATTAACAGTATATTAAGTCCACTGAACACCTATTAATCTCGTACAGACTGCTTTAAAGAAATTTATTATTGTGACGCTCGTCCAAATATTTTTATAACTCTCAATATTATCAAATATTTTTCTGGTCACAAATTATCTTAAAGTCTATACTGTCACCTTATAATTTCATTAGGTAGACTTATAGGTGTTCTTCGATTTTATCCATAAAATAATACTACTATATTGTCTGTTAGTACCATGTGCTTGTCAGGGCCATTTACCTAAACTAGGATTAAACTGTTTTTATATGACCGTTAGAAGTTTCTGCACAGTTGGGGCTCTGAACAAGAATTGGTCTCGCACAGTTTGTTAGGTTAATGTATTACTCTCCCGAAAATAAAAGATTAATGTATTATTGTGCCACCCGTTGTATAATTTTTTGTATTACCGAATTTTGTTCTTTTGCAACAAACCATCTTTGAGCCTAGTCTGTAAGAAGGTAAAAATGTCTTTTGGTGGACTTTTGAGAAAAACAATATTTCCACAGCGCAAAAAAATCAATTTTTTTTGTACATACACAAATGCATATACAACACATTCAACAAAATTTAATAACAATGTACTTTCATATGGGACGTAAACAAATAAAAACAAATATGTCAATAAAAGTGGGTCAATTTTTTTTGTTGTTGGACCAAGATTTTTTTTTTGTACAGCTTGCAAGTCATAATATTTTTTGAACAAATTTTCACAGGTTCCATCGTGAATATGTATAAGTTTTCAAAGTTGTTTTTTTGAAACTTGACAAATATGATTTTTGAATCATTTGAAAAAAGGATCAAACGCACCGTCCACGATACTGTTTTTAGATTTTATCGATCTGTTTTTATCCGACACATTAAACTAATCAAGTAGATTTGATTAGTGACCCTGACTAATTTCTTTTTAGATCCACTAGACGCGAGAGATGCGCACTGTGCATGATGAAACATTAGCAGGGTCTCCTTTTGTCACGTCAGGCAAAAAGTTTCTGCATTGTGGCCCACACCACCCCATCAAGCTAGCAGTACATCGACAGGTCACCAACTCCTCCTTCCCTGCGCATGTGCACGTACATATCCACGCGATGATACACTTGTGCCAAGCTTGTACGCCTATGCCACCTACACCCTGCTCCTAGGAAACTAGTACGGGGGACAGGGAAGTGATGTTTGAGCATCTCGAGGAATCGTTCTATGGCTAGGATACAGTCCACACGAGCCGGCGTCCACCAGAAAGTTGCTTCCCACTAGTATGCCTCTACTTGACTAGCTCGTTAATCAAAGATGGTTGAGTTTCCTAAACCATAGACATGAGTTTTTCATTTGATTAACGGGATCACATCATTAGGAGAATCATGTGATTGACTTGACCCATTCTGTTAGCTTAGCACATGATCGTTTAGTTTACTGCTATTGCTTTCTTCATGACTTATACATGTTCCTATGACTATGAGATTATGCAACTCCCGATTACCAAAGGAACACTTTGTGTGCTACCAAACGTCACAACGTAACTGGGTGATTATAAAGGTGCTCTACAGGTGTCTCCGATGGTACTTGTTGGGTTGGTATAGATCAAGATTAGGATTTCTCATTCCGATTGTCGGAGAGGTATCTCTGGGCCCTCTCGGTAATGCACATCACAATAAGCCTTGCAAGCAATGCGACTAATGAGTTAGTTGCGGGATGATGCATTACGTAACGAGTAAAGAGACTTGCCGGTAACGAGATTGAGCTAGGTATTGAGATACCGACGATCGAATCTCGGGCAAGTAACATACCGCTGACAAAGGGAACACCGTATGTTGTTGTGCGGTTTGACCGATAAAGGTCTTCGTAGAATATGTGGGAGCCAATATGAGCATCCAGGTTCCGCTATTGGTTATTGGCCGGAGACGTGTCTCGGTCATGTCTACATAGTTCTCGAACCCGTAGGGTCCGCACGCTTAAAGTTCGGTGACGATCGGTATTATGAGTTTTTGTGTTTTGATGTACCGAAGGTAGTTCGGAGTCCCGGATATGATCACAGACATGACAAGGAGTCTCAAAATGGTCGAGACGTAAACATTGATATATTGGACGACTATATTCGGACACCGGAAGTGTTCCGGGTGGTTTCGGAGAAAACCGGAGTGCCGGAGGGTTACCGGAACCCCCCCGGGAGAAATAGTGGGCCTTATGGGCCTTAGTGGAGAGAGAGAGGGCTGGCCTAGGGCAGGCCGCGCGCACCTCCCCCTCTGGTCGACTAGGAGAGGGGGGCGGCGCCCCCCTTTCCTTCTCCCTCCCCCCCTTACTTTCCCCCTCTTAGTAGGAGTAGGAAAGAGGGGAGTCCTACTACTACTAGGAGGAGGACTCCTCCTCCTGGCGCGCCCTACAGGGGCCGGCCGACCTCCCCTTGCTCCTTTATATACGGGGGAAGGGGGCACCTCTAGACACACAAGTTGATCTGTTGATCTCTCCCAGCCATGTGCGGTGCCCCCTCTACCATAATCCACCTCGATCATATCGTAGCGGTGCTTAGGCGAACTGCGTCGATAGCATCATCATCACCGTCATCACGCCGTCGTGCCGACAAAACTCTCCGGCAAAGCTTTGCTAGATCGGAGCTCGCGGGACGTCATTGAGCTGAACGTGTGCTGAACTCGGAGGTGTCGTGCGTTCGGTACTTGGATCGGTCGGATCGTGAAGACGTACGACTACATCAACCGCGTTGTGCTAACGCTTCCGCTTTCGGTCTACGAGGGTACATGGACACACTCTCCCCTCTCGTTGCTATGCATCACCATGATCCTGTGTGTGCATAGGAATTTTTTGAAATTACTACGTTCCCCAACACTACCCCTGTAAAAGCACGAAGGGCGGAGATCCAAAGTATCTGCACCGTCCAGTAAAAGTAATCCAACGATCCATAGCCCCCCTATGTTTAGCACCAACCATGTGTGCCCACCAAATCCCGTTGCCACCGAACTGAAAAGAAATTATGCCCACTTATCCTGCCCGCTCCATACCCAGGATCTTTTAACTGAAACCCAGAGACGCACGTACTCTGTCCTCCTCCCCAGCATTCAAAAAATCACCAAAACTATAGTATTTTGCTTTAAGCACCCTTGCAGTAAGTGATTCGGGTTACATTAAGATCCTCGAGGCTTGCCTAGCTGGGCGAGCCATATTAAACAGTTTAATGTCTCGAAAACCCAACCCTCCACAGAGTTTGGGCATCATCAATGTGCTCCAAGATACGCAGCTAGGCTTTCTCTGTCCTTCCTTGCTGCCCCGCCAAAATTTGCGAATCGAAGAATTGATGTGTTCACATAGACCACGAGGGAGTTTAAAACGCGACATCGAGTAAACCTAAACAACTTGTGCAACCGATTTAATTAAGACCCGCTTTCCTCCTGTAGAGAGGAGTTTTTCCATCCATCCTTTGATCTTGCTCCATACCCCGTCTTCCAGAAACTTGAAAGCATCATTTTTTCTACCGCCAACATCAGAGGGCATACCCAAATACCTTTCAGAGAGGGACTCATCTATGATGTTTAAAGCATTCTTTACCTCATCTCTTAGTGTGTTTGGGCACCCCTTACTAAAGAAAACAGAAGACTTGGATAAGTTTATTCTCTGACTAGAAGCATTGCAGTAACTATCCATTAAAGAAGACAACTCATTTGCTCCAAAAGAACTGGCTTTGACAAATAGCAGGCTATCATCCGCGAAGAGAAATGGCTTACCGGCGAAGCCGATGGAGCCACTCATATTCCATTGAGGTGTGATGATTCATCTTTAGTTTTTAAGAGGCATGTAATGCCCTGGGCTTAAAAAAAACAGGTATGGAGAAATTGGGTCTCCCTAACGGATTCCTCTAGATGGTGTGAAGTCTTCTAGTTTACCACAGTTGAAAAGGACAAAAAAATTGATAGAACTAACCATCCTCATGATTAGTGCCACCCATGGTGTTGCATATCCCAGTTTGACCATTATAGCCTCGAGATATTCCCATTCAACATGGTCATATGCTTTCATCATGTCTAGTTTCACTGCACAAAATCTGTTTTGGGCCTTGTTCCTCTTCATGAAATGCAGGCATTCATATGCAATGATGATGTTGTCTGTAATCAGTCTACCTGGGACAAACACTGATTGTTCCTAAGAAATAATGTCAGGTAAGATCTGCTTTAATCTATTAGATAAAACCCTGGAAGCAATCTTATATAAGACGTTGCACAGACTTATGGGCCGGAATTGAGATAACTATGTCCAGTCTTTTACCTTCGGAATCAATACTAAGATTTTCTCGTTAATTACCTCAAGGCTCTCCTCGCCTCGAAGAATGCGAAAAACTACATTAATGACTCAGCACCACATAGCTCCCAGTGCGCTGGAAGAAGTGAGCAGCCCGTCCAGGCCAGGAGCCTTCGTGACATTTGAAAGAGAGCTTTTTTAACCTTCTCGGGCGTAAAAAGGGGCCATCAAGTCTGCATTCATCGCTGGTGTCATGCTTTTGTGGTTCCAGCGAGAGTGGCTATAGATCGAGAAGGCCTTATGACGTTTTGGCCAAGATTTTCAAATTTTGAACCCAATAATAGCCCTGAAAGTGTAGGCTCATAATTGACAAACCAAGGCACTACAAAGACCAAATTTAAAATCAAGCCCATCTATTAGATCTCAAAATCGATCTAATAGACAAACAAGATAAAAACTCCATTTACCTAAAAAAAGATAAAAACTCCATGAGAATTTCTTTTATCTCTATGGTGCCTTCTAGTAAATCTTCTGTATCTAAATAGCTGGCTCCCACTAACTATTTCTCTCAACGTGCAAACATGCCACATCATCGCACAATATGCATGAGAAAAAGGCCCACACCCACTACCATATAGCTCTCAACATGCAATCATGCCACTTCATCATGACATGCATGGAAAAAGACCCATCTTAACATGCAAACATACATGAGGATTTTCATTTTATTATGCTATATATATTTAATAAACATTTTACAACTACATAGAAATCAAACATAACAAATTATATGTAGTTTTAGTTTTAGTTTTTTATATTATTACTTCTTATATTCATGTTTCGTACAACGAATCACATTGAAATATGTTACAAAATATTCTCGCAACAATGTGCGGGGTATCATCTAGTTTATAAAGTTGGTACATGGAAGAAATGATCAGGTTCAATATCTTCTAGTCCTCATATTCTCATGCATATGATAGATAGTTCTAGAAATGACATCCTACCATGCACGAAATATTCCATGCATGCATGCACAGTGTTTCGCCGGTTTGGCATTCATGCCACATTTCTAGTTCGAGACAAAATATATGTGGTTTCGATATATTACATAATGTTTTATTGGGTCTTTTTTTCTCATTTCAAAGTTTAATGTTTTGTTGTGTACCAACAAAGATGTGCACTTGTGTCAAAATGAATTTGCGGGTGCACAATGAAACATCATGATACACTTTGAAATAAGGAAAAAACTAACAAAACATCTTACAATAACTTGAAACAAACACAAAATTTATCATTCATTTTAGAAAACATGGGTGGCACGGATCTCACAATAGCGACGGAACACATGTCAGTGCAGAAAAAATCATTATCTAGATAGTTCCCACTCATGACTTACATGTATAGTCATAGACGCATCAACGATGTCCCTTGCGCTTTGTTTGCATGTTGATATTCAGGGCCATGGAATTGAATTGACCCCAATATCAAATCTCCTTGGCTTTGATATTGACATTGAACCCAATTCTGTTGTTTGGATGTGCACAGAATTGCCACTTGGTATTCTCATGACAAGGTCAATTCTGAAGCTTGTTTGGATGGTCATTATCTACATTGGAATTGATCATTTGTCATATGATCACATTGAACTTTGTTGTAATGTTTCAATGGCAGCAGTTATAAACTAGATGCACTTAACCAAAACCAACAATTATACATTAAACATGACTTAGACAGTAACACATACACGGCAGCTGCAGCACATACACATCAGCACTTTCTTAGCAACACCAGCACATACACAACAGCACTTTCTTAGCAACAGCAACACATATACAACAGCAGCACTTGCACAGCAGCACATATACAGCAGCAGCAGCACTTGTACAGCAGCATATACAGTAACAACAACACATACAACAACAGCAGCACTTGTACAGCAGGAACACTTATAAATCAGCCAACAACAGAACATAATATAGGAAATTCAAGTCTCATACATGTAACAATAACATAGTAATTGGTCCATCAAGTTCATAGCTATTACATGGAACCAAGAAACAACACTTATTAAGCACTTGAAACTACTCAAATGTTGTTCTTCTCATTGAGCATCAGCAACCATTCCTTCCTAAAGTCCATGGGCAACTCCATAAGCGCTTGAAATAAGCGTTCACTAAGGATGAGTTTACCATATGCTCGCAACATGTCAGAACGAGCCAACTCTGGGATCTTTTCAAGGGCAGCAAGGATTTCAAGAGGAGGGGTAACCTTGGGCAGTTCAAGTGGCTCAAGTGATTTCAAAGCATCTTGAAAAGAACATTTCATGTCTCCAAGCATGCACAAGATAGCATCACCTGTTCGCTGCCTTTTTTGTGGCATTTCAGGAGAGTCTTCGACGGCTACTACATCAGGTTCTGTTGGTTGCGCTTCAGTTTCAGCACCTGTCATTGCACCTTCACCGGTTGCATGATCTTTGGAGTATATTGTGCAAATTGCCTCCCAATTCTTCACTTCTTTGTTCTTGTAACAAGCTGCCTTCGGATTAGCCTGCACAACATACAAAGTAAATCACTTGGTTGTATATATGCCATAGAATAAATTAAGTAAACAACTTTTTTTTACTTGCACATATTTGTTCCACACATCATCACTGTCCATGAGTAGCTTGTTATTGACCCAATCCCAACCAAATCCACTCTGAGAAAGAATCTTGCTAATCGTAGCATAATGCTTGTCAAAAGTCTTCATCCTTGAACATATTTTCTCCTTTGTGACATGCAGTCCACACTTATCACGTATTGCCTTTATAGCAGCAGTGTAGACATGTGGCTTCCATCCATTTTGGCCCTGATCACCTATGTTGTGATGTTCAACAAAGACATCCAACAATACCTTATCCATCTCATCTGTCCATGTCAAGTAATCTCTACTATACTTCTTCTTTGTTTCTTCAACCATGGTGCTACAAGTAAAAATTTGAATAACAATTGACAAACAAAAGAGAACATATATTAATTGCTTTCTCGTGCTGATGATGTACAAAATATCCAAAAGTCTCCATCCACTAGCTATGCACAAAAGAGAACATAATACCCAACATCTAGCTAGACCAAAAGCAACATACATCATCTTGCTAACCCAACATCTAGCTAGACCAAAAGCAAAATACATCATCTTGCTAATCCACATGCCCCACTACTGCTGTAAATTTGCATGCGCCACAACATATTCAGCAAACATGTCATCAGATAGTTGGTTCCTGAAGTTGGTCCATGCATTAGTGACTTGGACACTTCTAATTGAGTTAGCATCATCAGCCTCAATTGGCTGAGAAGCTAGTTCATTATCCAATTCTTGTAGCAATAAGTTGTCCATCATATGTTGCCTATCCCTCGCAAAGTTGTGTAACACACAACAAGCATTAATGATTCGAATCTGCAAGAATGTTTTATTTAATTAAGCATTAATGATTTGTCACTCCGCTAGGCATCGTATTGAAAACCCAATGGACACATGTACCTGGTCCTTTGTATCAAAGAAACTTTGAGTGCGAAGGATACCCCACTTCTTCTTCCACAACCCAAAAGTTCTCTCTACTACATTTCTAGCACGAGAATGGCGCAAGTTATATAACTCTTTGGCAGTTTGGGGTTGTTGCTGACTTGATGCCCACTCTTTCAAGTGATACTGAGTGGATCTGAATGGAGCTAGAAATCCAGGCCCATTCGTGTAACCAGCATCAGCCAAGTAATATTTTCCTATTGGTAAACAAGTCAATTAGGTTGGTTGTGACATCCACAATTAAAGAGAACAAAATGCCAAGAGAAAAAGCCATACCATGAGGTACAACAAATGCATCTTGGCGATCAGTTCTCATGGAGTCACAGAGGAATCTTGAGTCGGAAGCGGAACCCTCCCTGCCAGGTAAGACATACAGAAATTTCATGTTCCAGTCCACCACACCGAGCATGTTAGTAGTGACAGCTTGCTTTCTATTCCTGTACCTCCCTTGGGCAGCCACGGGAACTGAAACGTCTACATGACAACCATCTAGTGCTCCAAGTGCATCACCAAACCACTTCCATTTGTAATCATCGGGAGGTTGAACATTAGCATCTGGAAGCTTAATGAACTCCCCATGCATAGATAGAATGGCACTTAAGACTGCGGAAAAGTGAGTACTTATAGTTCCCAAAGACTGCTTGTATGTGCCTCGAAGCAACCTCATTTTCAGACCGTGGCCCACTACTAGCAAGAACATGGCAACCTTTTCTTCCACAGTCACATACACACTACCACTTAGACCACACCTCTCACGCAACATGGTGCATAAATCATGAAAGTTTCTTTTGGTTAAACGTAGCTGATCATAGCATGCCACTTCTGAGCCATCATACATATCTTTCAACAAGTACTTCCTAAGTGTGTGTTTGTGCTCATCATCACTAAAACTACCTATTCCACGAGGTGCTCTCTGTGAAATAAGGTATGCCATTCCGAGAAGAACCGATTCAAAGTAAAGTTCTGTCAAGATTATCCTTTTCCTCTTTCTCCTTTTGTTCTCTTCAGTTATGTAAGAAATCATGTCTACTTGATCTCATGTTATGGAACTACACAATAATTACATAATTAGGCATCAATCATTTCTACAAAAAAAAAATGAATCAACAAATTACACATTCAAGCAAGCATCGAAAGGACAATGCATAATTGTACATATATCAGACCATCACAAGTATGTAACAAATCATTCTACTTTACCCGATGTAACAAATCTGACCATCACAAGCATTAAAAGAACATCTCTACAACTATCAGACCATCACAAATATGTAACAAATCATTGCTACTTTATCAGATGTAACAAATCTGACCATCACAAGCATCAAAAGAACATCTCTACAATGTCAGACCATCACAAGCATAACCGAGGAATGGTGTGTTCTTCAGTTACCTTTGATCTGCCTGCTCCGAATCCATCCTCCGATCCACAGACCTTCAGATCTGCTGACCAATCCACTAAGTTGCTGTTCATCAAAAGGAAAAATAAATTAGCATACTGACACATACATGGTGAGTAGAAGGGATTGGGGATTTAGGGTTTCTGTATGGGGTTAGGGATTGGGACAGGGACGAGGGCTATGGGGGACTTCATGAATAAGCGGAGGGGGAGGGCTCCCGTGACATCCAGCGATGGAGGGGCACCGCAGCGATGGCAAAAGCGGACGGCCATCGGCGGCAAACGACGGAACAGGCGGGGAGGTGGGCCGGTCGGGTGATGCGAGGCACAGGGACTTGGACACATGTGGGGGAGGAGTGGATCTACCGCCCGGAGAGAACGGAGAAGAAGGGGAAGGGCGGAGAGGGGCTGACCTGCGCCGCCGGAAGCTCTGCGCCGCGCCCTGTTCGCCTCCTCTCCCGCTCGCCGCTCTGCCTCTTCTTTTCGTGAGCGCGGTCGAAGGGGTAAGTGCGGGCGCGTTACCGAATATCACAGCGAAAATCTAGCTTGGCCCCTCCGAATTCGGGAACAGAGAGGCGGGCTTTCGAGCGGGCCATCCAATATTCTGGGCCAATTCGGTGGACTCAATTCCAAATGCATCTGAACAGCAGAATTCGGCCTATCCAATGCCAATATCAATATCTTGGCCTGAATATCAACATCCAAACATAGTGTTGATGCAATGCGTGCACGACCTCGTGTTTCACGTGGAACAGAGGGAGCAGTAATAATTGAAGTAGTACAACACTCGCTCAGAGGATTGTGGAGCTCCAGATCATTCAACTTTACAATGCTGAGAGGCTTGGCACTCGCGTTTTCCGTGAGCTTCTTCTCATGCTACCTGACGTCTGTTCCTTCGCTAGCTTCCTCCGATGGCCATGGCTTCCTCCAATGCCTACGGGAGAAGATGCCCAGCGAGCTGGTGTACACGCAGAGCTCCAGCAACTTCACCGACGTGCTGTTCTCCTCCATCAAGAACCCCAAGTTCTTCACCACCGCCACGGTGAGCCCGCGGCTCTGCATCGTCACTCCCGGCGACGCCTCCCACGTCCAGGCCGCCGTGGTGTGCGGCCGCAGGCAGGGCGTGCGCCTCCGCGTGCGCAGCGGCGGGCACGACTACGAGGGCCTGTCGTACCGCTCGGTGCGGCCGTCCGAGGTATTCGCGGTGGTCGACCTCGGCGCCAGCCTTCTGGCCGTGCGCGTCGACCGGATCGAGTCCACGGCCTGGGTCGAATCAGGCGCCACCATCGGGGAGCTGTACTACGCCATCGCGAGGAACGACTCCCGGGTCGCGTTCCCGGCCGGCGAGTGCCCGACAGTCGGCGTGGGAGGCCACTTCAGCGGCGGGGGCATCGGAATGATGACGCGCAAGCATGGCCTCGCCGTCGACAAGATCGTCGACGCCAAGATGGTCAACGCCAACGGGGAACTACTCGACAGGGCCGGCATGGGGGAGGACCTTTTCTGGGCCATCCGAGGTGGCGGCGGCGGGAGCTTCGGCATCGTGCTCTCGTGGAAAGTCCAGCTCGTCCAGGTCCCGCCGACGGTGACGGTATTCAACATCGGAAGAATGGTCGACCAGGGCGCCGTGGACATCCTCACCAGATGGCAGCACATCGCGCCCTCGCTCCCCAGCGACCTCACCATAAGGGTGCTCGTGCAGCAGGGGCAGCAGGCTCTGTTCCAGGCCCTGTACTTCGGCACGTGCGGCGCGCTGGTGGCGACGATGGGCGAGCAGTTCCCGGAGCTCGGCATGACGAGCGCCGACTGCCAGCAGATGACCTGGCTGCAGTCCGCGGCCACACCCTTCCTCAGCTTCGCCAGCAACGGCACGCTGGAGGAAGTGCTCCTGGACAGGACTGCCTGGACTAGCGCCTTCACCAAGGCCAAGTCCGACTACGTCCTGCGCGCCATCCCAAAGGCCGCGTGGAAGGAAATCTTCTCGCGCTGGTTCGGCATGGACGGCGCGGGGGACATCATCCTGGAGCCCCACGGCGGGTTCATGGACAGCGTCCCAGCCGCCGCCAGGCCGTACCCGCACCGGAACGGCGTGCTGTACGTCATCCAGTACATCGCATACTGGCAGCAGCAGGGTGACGGCGGCGCTGCGGCCAAGAGCTGGATCGGCGGCCTGTACGACTTCATGGGGCAGCACGTGAGCACGAACCCGAGGCGGGCGTACGTGAACTTCCGCGACCTGGACATCGGCCAGAACGACGACGACGGCACCTTCGAGAGCGGAAAGGTCTGGGGCGAGCGGTACTTCGTGGGCAACTACCGAAGGCTAGCGGCGGTGAAGGCCGGCGTAGATCCGACGAACTACTTCAGAAACGAGCAGAGCATCCCGCCGTTTATGGAGACGACGACGCAAGTGATCTAGGAGAGCTGCATGCATGTGCGAGAGGTATCAGACGAATTAACACTTCGATCTTGATGTGCCTACTACAAGTCGAGATCAGTTTGCTTTCATGAATGAGTTAATTGCATAAAACCATCACATTTTAGGCTTCTTTTGCAGAAAACCACCTGGTCCTTAATCATTTGCAAAAATCACCGTACACATTCAGTAAACTTTTTATAAAAAACACTGATCAGGTGATTTACCCCGTTTAATCACTTTTTGACAAGTGGGCCGGGATGTAAGGAGCTGATTTGGCAACATATTAACACACACACACCCCTACATCTAAAAGAAAAACGCAATAAGGCCCTCCCCTTTGTGGATAACCTCGAGCAGTCCAAATACCCCAAAGCCCTTGACCGCCGGCGCGCTGCTGTCCGATCGGCGCCGCTCCTCCGCTGTCAGACGCACCCCTCCCATCGTCGGAGACCACTGCCAGCCCGCCGCGCCCGTCTTCTTACTCGCGGCGACAAAGAAGTGGCGGGAGGAGCGCCTCCATACTCGCGGCCACGGGGCCGTTCTCCGACGCGCGCTCGCTCCACCAGCCCTGCCATCTGCCGGAAGCAGCGCAAGTGTGGCTGCTGCTCAGGGCCTTGAAGGCCGGCGACGCGCCCCGGCCCTGTCGTGGCCGCGCCTCGGCCATCTGTCAGGGACGCCCAGGCCCTGCCGTGGCCGTGCCTCGGCCATCTCTCGGGGACGCCTAGGCCGCTCGACGCCCAGGAGCGTGCTGCCGGCTCCAGGGGAGCAGAGGAGAGGTGCGCCACAACCTCGTCGCCTCCTCTTCATGGATCCAGGAGCTCACCGCCGCCCAGACCGAGCTCCGATGGCCGCCACACCCTGGATCGACGATGTGGCGTGCGCTAGAGGACCAGGTGGCGCGGCTCGAGAGCGTACGGAGGCTCGTGGCGACAGTGCGCCGCTGGCCCTCGCGCTCGCGAAGACGGTCGGCGCTTGCGGGGACATCTCCTGCGCTGTCACGCGTCTCGCCGGCCGGTGTGCCCCCCTGTTGCTGCGCGCGAGGAAGGAGATGCCCTCCGTGGGGGGAGGGGGAGGGGCTTGATTGCTTTTTCTTTTAAGATCCAGGGAGGTATACGTCAATTTGTTGCCAAATCAGCTCCTTACATTCCGGGCCCACTTGTCGGAAAGTGGTTAAACGGGCTAAATCACCTGATCAGTGCTTTTTGCAAAAAGTTTACTGCATGCGCGGTGAGTTTTGCAAATGATTAAGGACCATGTGGTTTTCTGCGGATGAAGCCTGAAATGTGTTGGTTTTATGCAATTAACTCTTCATGAATAGACAAAACAGAATGTGTTACGTACTTCGATCTTGATGTGCCTACTACAAGTCGAGATCAGTTTGCTTTCATGAATAGACAAAACAGAATGTGTTAGGTACTTCGATCCTGATGTGCCTACTACAAGTCGAGATCATTGTATTTTGGCTGCTTATCCATCGTGATCGTCGGTACTTCTTGGTTGAAATTTTGGTTGGATTGCGATGATTGTGGCTAGGATGTGCATGCCTACTGAGATGGTAAAGATAAGGCCAGTAGTGGCGCGTTGGGTGCCATGCGCAAAAAGCTAGCTAGCTAGGTGTATCGGCTGATCGATGGTACTGGTGAATACAGGTTGTTACGTTCTTGGTTGAAATTTGGTTGATGGTGATGCTTGTGGTGACGATGTGCATGCCTATTGAGATGGTAACGGTAAGGCCAGTCGTGGTGCGTTCTGTGCCACGGGCATTAGTCATAAACTAGGAAAGCGTCTCCACGGTTTCACCCCAAACCAAACACGAAGACCCCTAACAAAAACCTAAGACATTTATTTTCACACTGTTATAGGCCAAGTATAGATCTGAGATCGAACTCCGCCACCATCCCGGACTTTGTGTCGACACAGTCTTCTCCGGTGTCCTAGACTGGATAGGCCACCGTAGAAGCACACCGCGCTGGGTTCGTTCGGCCGACGCCAACTTCACAGAAGCCACCACCGAGCACCGCCAGACGAAGACCTTCACTCAACCCCTCATCTCCTTCTCCGACCGCAGTAGCTCTCCAAAACTTGCAAGCCTTTCCAGCAAAACGCCCTTGAACCGGACCACTTGGCCGCCGCCGCCGCCGCACCCAGCGATGCAGCCTGTCAGCGGCGAGAGGGGTTGGTGTCAAGCGGAGGTAGGGCTTCCGTGTGCGTGGGCTGTTTGGTTCGTCCATGATTATGTGTGTTGAATTTGACGCCTCAGACGACAACGATCATGCTAGCACACTACCATAGCATTACTATTTTGCATTTTCATTAGTAACATGTTTACTGAATGGCTAGAAATACATCGGCCCATTTTACTTTAAAATTGTACACATGTTCCAAAGGAGCCAGAGCTTCATTAAATCACAGCAGTAACAATACAAACTCAGAATATGACTTGAAAGAAAGAAAATTACTACCAAGCGCATATTATTTTCACGGAGGACCCTAGAACAAAATATAAGATTATAATTATGCCCAAACCAAGGCTTCAACTCGGATGCAATCCTGCCATTGCCGAGACGATACCACTTGGCATAGAAGGACCACAACCAGCTCTAGAGGAAACTAGGGAAAGAAGTGATGAACTCCTAGCGTGCGCCAAACTGCCACCCTTAATGGCTCCAGGTCCAGAGGAAGAAAGTAGTCCGTAGGTTTCGCCCGTATGTTATCCGTTGTATCATTTGTGCCGCTCCATAGGGCCTCCGTTCGGCCAGAAGATACAACACACAAGCCATTGTCCACCGTTGCCTGTGGGCAGCAGCATTGTCCTAGCTCCTCATCAATGCTATTGTTGAACCAGAACCCGGTCGTCGAGATTTTGCGCTCCACCTCTCCCCTTCTCGTGTTTCTCTACCATCAAGGCCACCAAAGTTGAGGTCGAAGTGCAAGCCCTCCACAGGATCATGAGACACATCGATTTACGGACTCGTCCGTATTCCTCCGTTAGCATCTCCAGCCACTGCTAGCCACCACACGTGCTCGAAAATGGCGGTGACACGCTCCTAGCCGACATCATGCCATTCACCTCTAAGACAACACTACACCTAGACCTGCTAATCGTATATACAAGGACTTCAATGGACCTCTCCCCTTCTCTACTCCAGGGTAACTCACCTGAGGAAGAGATAGGGGATAGAGCGACTCTGAATGGGGACAAAAGAGAAGAGAAGGAAAAGGGCGCCGTCTGCATATAATACGTGGCATGTTGATTTGCTCTGAGATTAAAGACAACTCCTACCTATTGGATGTTACAAAGCAGATATACGTGAGTTCTAATCATCATTGGTTGTTTGTGGATTAGACGACATAGATTGTGAAACACAAATATATATTCTTCATTGCAAGAGTATACGTGAAACATAAAAGACACCCTTTATCGAGAAAAAGAGTATACGTGAAACGAAAAGGAACGTAAGGGCAATACACACTGGTAATTTGCCCCTGACATTTGGTTTATTCAACAATCAAAACTCATGTTCCGTCGCATCATCAGACGTCTACTGGATAGGGAGCAAGGTCGGCGTCTCAGCCTTGATCACGCGGACATGGCAGCGGACGACAAGTCGGTCATCGTCAATCGTCTTTCCGGCAAAGTACTGTAAGTACGGGAACTCGTGCTCGGGATCGTGATGGCGGAACGTGTGCTTCGTGGATCTCACCTCCTTTTGATCGCCGATCTCGTCGGACCTCCCGCGTCCGAGGAAGACGGACATACCGCAGCTGGAGCTACCGTGGTACCGCCCGCTGCCGTTGGGGTAGACCTTGAAGTACCAGTTGCTGCCGCCGAGGCTAAACTGGGTGGAGTGCACGCGGTCCCCGGTCGGGAGCACCGCCTTGATCTTCGAGAACCGGTCGATCGTCAGCACGTGGGACCCAGTGAGCTGCGTCTTGGAGGGATCAGAAGCGGCCGCGGTCAAGGCCTCCATGACCTCGGCCGACGACCTGGTGACCTGCACGTACGTCTGCGGACACCGTGCACCGTATGGTGAAGCTGTCATCGCAGAGGCAGCCTGACGCCTCTAGCTCCCTCCGCTTGACGAACCAGACGTAGCCCGTGTTTAGTTTGCCGTTCTGCCTGGAGGTGACCGTGTGGTTATCAAAGACGGTGCGCTCGCCGCTGCCGTCCAGGATCTCCATCGACAAATGCCGCTGCATGTTTCCCGCCCGGTATCTCCAACCTAATTTCTCGTCTCGTGCCATGTATTATTTCTCACCCGACATGTGTCATCCGAAAGTTCAATGTAGGAGACCGGGCCTCAGAGAGCTCACTGGGCAGCATGAAGCATCGGGACCGTGGTACAATACACGGATTGGTTAGATGTCGTTGTGGGCAAGCTAGTTCGGTGTTGCGGCATTGTCGACTCAATGCACGGTTGAAATTTTGGTGTAAGGGACAAAACAAACACTACTCCGAAAATGGAGGTAACCAATTGTCCGCATGGCGAAAAACTTGTAGACGTTTCAATTACAAAAGATCCATTTCAACATTTACTTTTTGGTTCCATGCATTTATATTGAAGTTGTTTTTCTAGATTTTCCCTCTCTTTGTTTTACGGTATTCCATCAAGAAACTTTTTTTTGTGGGTGCCATCAAGAAACTTTGTCTGGAGCGGTAAAAAAACTTTGACAATATTACAGGGCGTGATCTGCGTGACTTGAGGTCTCTGCCATCGGATCTAGAAAGGATGGACGGCTAAGATTGACTTGAGAGGAGCAATCCGTGGGAGGACCGGATTGACCAATAAGGACACAGGGGTTTCCTCCCGTATGTAAACCACCAACCGCGCTCTGAAATTTCGGACATCGGCATCTTGCTCGCGCCCAAACATATTTGAAATATCAAACTTTGGCGCTGCCAAGGTTTTGCGGTCACATATTTCAAATGAAAATGAAAGGAGCACCCGGCGGCTTTTAACCTCGTGACTCCCCAACCAACCCACCCAAATTAGCTCCGCCGCTGTTTGTCTTCTTCCTCCTCTCCCGATTCCCCAGCCCCGCCGCCGATGAACTCCTCTCCCCCAACCCCAGCCCCGCCCCCGACGACCTCCTCTCCCCCAACCCCGGCCTCTCTCCCATCGACGTACCCTCTCCCCCAACCCCGGCCTCTCTCCCATCGACGTACCCTCTCCCTCCTCGAGCTGCTCAGGCGAAGCCTAGATCCACCACTGCGCCGTCTTCCACAACCACACCCGCGCCCACGCATCGGCAGAGGAGGGAGCAGTCAGGGGCGGAGCTCTGACACCCGTCTTCTCCACTTCCTTTCCCACCGCCACTCCGGCGAAGGCGGCCTTCCCGGCCGCGCATCGACGAAGGTGCCTTCGATCTGCACACCCAAACGCCACGCCTCCATCCTCCACTTCCCAGCCACACGGCGGCCCACCTCTACTGCGACGGCGGCACCAGTGGCCCGATGGACGCGGCGACGAACCTTAGCCGCTTTCGGTCGCCGGCGTCTCTACCCCCGCTATCCCCTAGGGATCTTCTCCAATGGAGGTCTTGTACTCCAATGGAGCCTTCTCTCTCAAGAGGAATCCCACAAGGGGAGGTACATGAGCTAAGCTCTATGATTTGTGTCTATTCTTAGTTATCCCTAGAAAGGAGGTGGAGGTGGTCTATTTATAGTCTAAGCCACGAAGGGGTAAGCGGGAAAGGGATACATGGCCAAAGGCCCGTGGCTGCGCACACAGGCGGGGCGGTAGTACCGGACATCGGGCGGTAGTACCGCTTGTAGGCGGTAGTACCACTTGGTGTGGGCGGTAGTACCGCTCATCCCGGACTTGGCTGATCCGCTTCTTCCGTCTTCTCTTCCATGCTTCCCTCGCGGATGGTGTAGGTGTTCCTTGGCACTTGCACTCCTCCTCGACGTCCGTAGCGTTCTGACAATACCTATGCATGCACACGAGAGGGGTGTCAAGTAGTATACCATCCTCGAAGGGGTCAAGTAAACACGTGTAAAGGAGATGATTCACCTTTATGTGTGTGAAGTAGATGTCGCACGTGTCACTTGTCAAATGGACTCTTAACATGGTGATGTACGATGCTCCGCATCAACAAAGGTGTCTACAGTTTGCTTCTTTTGGTTCGAGTGTGATGTATTGATTTTGGCTGTTCGATTCGAAGCACCAGGCGCCCTCCATGGACCAGGACCACGACATCCACCTCAGCCTGATGCCGTCTAGCCCGACCACAACGACGCGCCGCACAAGGTCGCTGCACCTGTGCTCTTTTCATCACCTTTTGATTTTCAGTTTTGTCGCTATACAGAAGAACTCCTCATCTTTGAGGGAACAAATACTGTCTCATGAGATCCCAGTTTCAGAAAATAGCATCTCAAGTATGCTGGATCTTCAGTATTGACTGCATCTTCTTCGTAGCAGTCCTGACAGATGCTTGCTCAAGTTGTTTGTGATTTGTCGCAATTCTTTCAGTGTGACTCTTGATAATTAAGGTTCTATATTGTAGAGATTTAGGTTCCCAACATAAATTTGTTACTTATGCCTGACCCTTCTGCTCTGCAATTTATTTAAACATGGCATTACGATGGCCAAGGCAGCACAACCGGTGTTCAGAAATGACACCCACACACTATGCAATACAATCTGAAATATTCAATCATAAAAGTGATGATTCTTGCTGCTGTGTCATAGAAAAGATGATTCCTATTTACTGCTACATCCAGATTAGAAGTGATGAATCGGATTATTGCACTTCTAACTCTCTGCTGTAATAGAGCCCATTTGTAGTGACTATGCTGTGTGTTGGAGTCTGATTGGTTAGGGTGTTAATTACCAATTCAGTGAGATCTTACTGTTGTGTCATTAAAGTGATGATTCTTACTGTTGCATCCAGATTAGAAATATGTATCTAAGTGCTTTTTGAAAGGTAATGATGTACTAAATATAGCCTTAAAAACTGAGCAAGCGAAAAGACTGTGAGCCATTATACTAGTCTTTGCGCTCTTACTTTGTTCGATTTGGATTAGCAAGTGCCCGACTCCATGGATGACCCCTATCTGACCTGGCGGACATCATCAAGTCTGACGACCTTGGCCTCGACTGTCCACCACGACCGAACACCGAGGGTTGATTCATCTCAACTGTGAGTTCATTCCCCCAATCTATCGCTCCTCTTCTTTGCTCTTGCCATTCCGCTTGGTTTCATCCACCATGACTCCAGCGAGGTTATTCCTTCTTGTGTAACTATTTTGCCTTAGTGTGTTCGGGTGGTATCTCTGCTTCCTGACCCGAGCTCCTTCCTTCCTGTATGAGGCTAGCTAGTTTGCACTGAGGCATAACATTGAACATGGCGACGTAGTCTGCCGCCTTCTTGTCGTAACCGGCCGGGTAGACCTTGAGGTTGTAGCCGAGGTCCAGGAGGTGGATCGTGTCGTCGAAGAGCAGCGCAGAGCCGGCGGCCATCTGCACCCAGTTGGAGTAGTCGGGGACCGTGAAGAGCCGCGTCGTGGACCTCGTCTCCCACAGGCTGCACTTGGCCGGAGGAGACGGCGACTGCGACGGCGGCAAGGACGAGTAGTAGAAGCTGCTAGCGGTGGCGCCCATCCTGATCCTGCCCGGTGACCGGTGCTCGATGGTAGATCGATCGATGGAAGCAAGGGCTTACCTTAAAGACGTGGCCCATCTTGGCCGGTCGCCCTCAATATAGATCGATCGATTGAAATTGAAGCTAGGCTACCGCCGATGATGGATGATGTACCGTGCGTTGCGATCTCCATGCGTTTATCTACCGAGATTGTAATTGTATCAGCCGTGTTTTCCGCATATACCGCTATAGTTAAGATATACTAGCAAACATGCCCGTGCGTTGCAACGGGTGAAAGAAATATACATCTTTAACCTAATTTTGACACGGCAACCCTTTTAAAAAATAGCAGTGCAACGATCTGTGGTTTGCGATAGTGCAAATGCTAATTATGATAAAGTAGGGTTTCATCTCTCTGTAAGACACTTCCTAATTTTCCTAATACATGCAAATGAATAACAGATTTGAAAGCCCAAACTGCACAGGTGTCGCCCATGGGCTGTGGCATAGTAATCTCACCACGCACGTTTGTCGGTCCCCTCATGATCGGTCGGCCCGGCTTTTCGTTGGTTTTTTCGTCCTACCTTTTCTACTGTTGCATGGTTGTTTGCTATAATAATAGGGGAGAAGACATGCCTATTTTTCTCATATTTTTGATTTTGCTGGTGAAATCAAAAGTCCTCAAATAAACAAAAACATTCATACAAAATAATTTTGTAAATTCAAAAAATCCCTAATTTAGAAAATGTTCATGGTTATTTTAGAGAAATAAACAAAAAAGAAAAAAAATGGCAAAGCAAAAAAGAAATGGGAAAAGCCCCAAAAGGTAACCAGTAAAAGACCAGAAAAGAAAAAAGCAACTGAAATCTTCTAGGTTCTTCCTAAAATCGATGGAGGGTTAATATATGTGTGGGGCCACTTATGTACTTGCCCTAGGAGCTTGCGGGCGCTTCCGCTTTTTCCACGGGGATGGGCAGCTCGACGTCGTCCTATCGCTCCTGCTGCAAGGCGAGGTCGTGTTCTCTTTGACATGACCACTGCCGTCGACGTGAACGGCATGTATTGCTTCGATGGCCTATGCTTGAGCACGGGTGGTTAGAGTGGTCAATGACCGATTGGACTAAGTTTTCAGCACTACATTTTGCTTCAAGGGTTTCTGCCAACTTTATCCTCTAAAAAAAAGACCGAGACAAGTTGATCCTCCAAACCATTCCTTTTTATTTTTTGATGAGGGGTCCAAACTATTCCTGGTGTGTTGGATTTTGCATTTGCAGCTAACCATTTTGCATTTTTAAAGCAACCCCCGCATGTCCTTCCTCTTTTATCGAGTTACTATTCTTGATTTGTTCCTTTGATTCTTGGTTCCCGAGGCTTGCTATAGGAAACTTTGTAAACGTATATAAATCAGTAGAATTTCGTGTAAAGAACCGAGGTGGTATTATTGGGCCATCAACCCTATATTTTGCATGAACATATCACTATCTCAGTTGGTGGTAGGCTTCTCTATCTATCAGGAAGGTGAGGGATCGAATCCCACATGACCTTTTATTATTAATTTTAATTAACTGGTCGACTGCGTATCAGGCCCAGACCGGCCCACTGGAGCGCGCAGGGTCGACTGCGTATCAGGCCCAGACCGGCCCACCGGAGCGCGCAGGCCGCCGGCTATCGAGGGCTGCTTTCTGTTTTTGCTGCTCAGATGCGACGTGGCCTGTTTTTTACCGCGTGTGGATGAACGGACGAACCAAATTTTGACGTACAAAACGGACCAAAAATCCGGAGGAAGAAGCGTTACACCTTTTAATAGTAGGTATAGATATAGATACCCGAATCCTCCTCCTGCTCTGACATGATTAGATTGTTTTTTAGTTACATGATTAGATTGTTTTTTAGGTTACATGATTAGATTTTTTTTGCATGGTAATACGCGTCTCATTCATATCATAAAGAACAAAGTACAAGTCACGTAAAGACTGACATGACAAAACTGAAAAGATGGCAGAACATCTCTGAGCTTGACACCAACGTCCGTCACCTGCCTCCGGCACCACCACAGCAGCCACCGAAGAAAAGAATGACGGATCACCTCCTCACCCGAGCTCGACGCGGCTCCATCGCTAATATGCAACTTTGCGGACCTCCAAGGTGGCTCACCAAGAGTGAAGCCATTGCCGTTGAACGAATCAGACCGGGGCAACACCCCGGACACGATTAAACTCTAGATCTGGCGCCCCACCACGACTAAGACGCCGAAGGAGGAAACCATATCCGTCATCCACAAACCACAAAGCCAGCACACGTTCCATCTTTCAGATGTCGTCGATGCAGACCACAATCTGCATCCGCTCCTGGACTACCTCCCAAGCTCCGCGCCGACGCTGGGGCAAACGCCGTCGCAATGGCGGAGCCCGAGGACACAGGTCCACCACGAGGATGCCGCCGCCGCCACGCCATCCTTACTTGAACAGACTGATTTTCAAATCCATCCCCAATCATAGGACCAATGACCTCGTCAGGCAAGGATCCGAAGAATCTTTATTCAGTGCCGTCATCGTCGCCGCCGAAGCCAAGACAATGAACAACCTAAAAACCTAGACTACAAGGAAGTAAAAACGATCCACGCGCGTGGATCCGGCGACCCCCTCACCACCGACGACCGAGGTCGCCGGCGGAGGGGAGCCGCCGGAGGACGGTGCTGAAAGATGGCTTCTCTTGGCGGCGGCTTGGGTTCCAGCCGCCAGGACCAGGGAGTCTTTTGCATGCTGTGGACTTCCAGCTCCTTTGAGATTGCCAACCCGGTTACATGATTAGATTGTTGACATCACCAAGGACAATTAGCATGGCGCGACGCGTAAGGGTAGCACCCAGCGGTATGTACGTTATTGTTTTTTGAAGAAAAAAAATAAGATGGACTTTTTGAATGTTTCAAAATAACGCTCTCCACTAGCAAACTAATACTACATTCGTCTGGAATTATTTATCGCTCAAACGGACGTTTTGAAGTAAGCAAGAACTCCATCCTCCGATCGCTATCTCGACTGCATATGTGTGTGCGCGCGTATGGAAAAAAAAATCTTGTTTGGTCGCTCCCTTGTGTTGTCATCCCAGCAGTTTGATCGGCCATGCCAAGGCCCAATCCCAGAACCATCCAGTCAGGTTTCAGGGAAACAACCCAGGGCACTGAAAACGAAATTTCCTATTTAGCGCTGCAGGCGCCCGTTTGTGTGCATTTCGCAAACTGGCGCCTGCAGCGCTCCGTGATGGGCCGGCCCATCTAGGGGTGCCAGTGGTTTTTTTCTTCTATGTTTTTAGAACGCAAAAAAATTATGCAGCAGGTTGCGAATCGAACCTGAGACCTCGCTCGTCGCTACATCCTTTCGTTACCACCCCACCACGCAGCTGATCCTTAGCAGTTACAACGTTTCCTCTCCTTTACTCTCTCTTGTTTCCTTTTTCCTTTTTTCTCTTTTGTTTTCTGTTTTTTCCTTTTTGTACGACCAGGTTCCCCTTGCATCCCTTTGAATTCGATGAACTTTTCTGAAATTCTATGAACTTTTTCAAATTGGATGAACCTTTTTTCAAATTTCATGAACTTGTTTTCAAAGTCACAGGGCTTTTTCTCAAAATCGATGAACTTTTTTTCAATTTTGATGAACTTTTTTCAATTTTTGATGAACTCTCTTCAAAATCAACGAACTTTTTTTAAAATCAGTGAACTGTTTTTTCAAATTTGAGGAAATTTTTTTATTCAAAATCAATGAACTTTTTTAAGTTGGTGAACCTTTTGTTCAAAATCGGTGAACTATTTTCAAAATTGATGAACTTTTTCAAAAAATGTGAACTTTTTTCGAAATTCCATGAACTTTATCCTAATTTTTGTGAACTTTTTAAAAATTTGCGAAGTTCTCTCAAATTCACGATTTTATTGTCAGTTTGTAGGAAATTCACGTTTTTTATATTGTGCATTCATTTTTCTTTTTTTTTTCATTTCATTTCATCATAAAATAATAAGCATAATAGGCTGTGTATATAGTAAGGTTATTTATTCTCCAAATGAAAAGCATAGGGAGGTGGTAGGGTTCGAATGTTACCGCACAGGCGACCAGAGATCGAATCCCTGTTCTACGTTACTTTTTTGCGATCCAACAACCTACCTAGGTGTGCCTCGCTGCGTTTCCTGGGCCGGCCCAGTTCGCGTCCGTGCAGGCGCCAGCGGCGCGAATCGGCGCTTACAGCGCCGACTAGGAGATGCGGCCGCGGGGTGGGCCGGCCCACGAAGGGGCAACGCACAAAAAAAGCGCGAACACTTCCATAAAATAGCGGCTCAGAGGGGAATCGAACTCACGACCAGCGCACCGTCAGGTGTTCAGCTAACCACTCGGCCATGCGGTTAGACATGATTAAGTGCAGCACGAAACCTTTAAAAGCTATTAAAGCCGCTGTTACATGATTTCCTTTAAAGAAACTGAAACTTCACAGATTTCGGGAAAAGTTTATGAACATGCAGAAACACTTTGCCCTATTCAATAAAAGTTCAATGATTCTGAAAAAAGTTCATCAATAATGAAAAATAGTTCACAAAAAATTCGAAAAAGTTCATTGAATTTCAAAAGGTTCATTGAATTTGAAAAAGTTCATTGAATTTAAACATAAACTTTTGGTTCTTTGAAAATAAGTTCATCAATCTTGAAAAAAGTTCATTGAATTTGAAAACTAGTTCATCTACCTCGAAAAAAGTCAATGATTTAAAAAAAAAGTTCATCGAAATTGATAAAAAGTTCATCGGTTTGCAAAAAAGTTCACCAAATTTGAAAAACAGTTCACCGAACTTGAAAATAAGTTCACAAATTCGAAAATTTTCATCGAATTTCAAAAGAAAAAGTTCATGTATTTGCAAACAATTCAATGAACCAGGATGAAAAAGAAAACAGAAAACGGAAAAGGAAAAAAAGGAAAACGAAAAATTAAAAAAAAGAAAAAAGAAAAAGGAAGGAAACTAGGTAAACGGGAGAATATATAACAAATAAGAGAGAAAGTTCTCATTGAACAAATCCCGGTAGGGTGGCGCAGTGGTTACTCCAGCAAAAATTGGTCAGAGGTGCGCGGGTTCGAATCACCACAAGAGCGTCCATTTCTTTTTGCGGAATTAAAACACAGAGAAGAAACCCTACATGGGCTGGCCCATCGCGGGAGTGCTGCAGGCGCCGGTTTGGTGAAACAACTAAAACCGGCGCCTGTGGCGCTAAATAGGAAATGCCCTGAAAACTGCCTTGAATCCCCCCAGGTGTTTCTCATGGGCTTGTGTCTATTTCCTTTTGCGGAATTAAAACACAGAGAAGAAACCCTACATGGGCTGGCCCATCGCGGGAGTGCTGCAGGCGCCGGTTTGGTGAAACAACTAAAACCGGCGCCTGTGGCGCTAAATAGGAAATGCCCTGAAACTGCCTTGAATCCCCCCAGGTGTTTCTCATGGGCTTGTGTCAAAAAGAGATATCAACTAGACTATGTGATGATGACCCTAAGGAGACCTCATATACGGCGACCGAAGCGAGCGCACACCCCCTTCTGGGCCAGCCCATGTGCGGCCGGGACACTGCCTGTTTTTTTTCTTCTTTTCATATTTTAATAAATTGGGATATTAAAAAGTTATAAATTTCTGAATTTTTTGCTAATTTTGAATAAAAAATAATGATTTAAATAAATGCTTCGGAATTCAAAAAATGTTCATGAATTTGTTAAAAAATGTTCATGAATTTTAAAAAATGTTCACGAATTCAAAAATGTTCATGATTTAAAAAATTAGTCCTGAATTTAAAGAATGTTAATGATGCAAAAAAACGTTCATGCTTTCTAGAAAAATGTTCACAAATTAGAAAACATGTTCATGATGTAAAAGAATTTTCACAAATTTATAAATAATATTCATGAATTTATAAAATATTTATGATTTCTAAAAAACATTTGTGAGTTTTAAAAAATGTTCATGGTCTCAAAAATCGTTCATGATTTAAGAGAATGTAATTAATTTGTAAAAACAAAACCACAATAACAATAAAAATGTTCAAGTATTTAAAAATTGTCATCATTTCCAAAAAAGTTCACAAAATTTTAAGAAATTCATGAATTTAATTATTTTCGCAAATGTAAAAAAGAAGATTAAAGATGAAAATAGTAAAACCGAAAAGAAAAGAAAAAACAAAAAGAAAACAGAAAAAGGATCAAAGATGAAAATGAAAAAAAATGAAAAATGGAAAAGAAAGGAAAAACCGAAAGAAAAAAAAAATAAAAAAAGAGAAAACCCGGTTCAGGGAAGGATATAGAACCTTCCCAAAACCGGTTGGGGGTGAAATCCTGAAATCGGCCGGCCCGTAGAAACAGCAGCACGTGAGGGAGGGGGAGGGGTGCTACGCGGTATGTTGCTTGCCAGCGACCTACGCGCTATATAGGAAGTGCCAACACTAAGTGGTGATTATCATCAAGAAGTTAGTGCAAGTGCAAGATGGATGTACGCACAACGAGACATTAATACGAGGATGGTCATCAAGAAGATTACAAGCACCATATGTGGATATGACATCACCACTCCTTCTGTAACTAGTTTCTTTTAGTCACACACCCCAAAGAATATATAAAACGAAAAAACGGGAGGAAGGCAGCGGTCTCTAGCTAGCAAGCCTATGTAATAGTCATCCTTCGAATTATTCATACCGAATACAAGACAGAACCGACCCATTACAGTGGAATGGATGCATGACATTCTATTACACTTCGCTCTCGAATCAAACACACCTCAACAGGCTAATATAGTCCTTTGGTGACCTAGGCCTGTGAATCTGTGTCTAGTGTACCACGCCACCGCCCTTGTGTCACGGTCAGATGACTCCACGGTGTTCACTTTCTAACTAGTGTTTTCCCTTTCTAGAAAGTATGCTACAAGTAAAAGTTCTCTTTTTGGTAACTTTCAGAAAGTATATTATATAGTTTGAGAAATATAACAGGCCCAAGTAATTTTTATGGGATTTAAAACTTCCAATTTTTCAAACTTTTGGAAGTTTGAACTATGGCTAAAATTTCAAAAATTTCAACTTCAACAAATTGCATGCTCAGAAAATTTTCAATTCTATGAAAATCTGAAACTTTGGACTTCAACAAATTTTGGAATTCCAGAAAACTCAAAATACACTGGAGAGAGAAGACTAATAGAATGTCACCCGGCAGACCTTCATATTATACACACACTGTTTTTACAACAGTGGTGCTGCCCAAGCGTGATCACACGCCAATGAGTCAATTGATTAACTGATTGCTAGCAACACACAGATGTGTGAGTTCTAATCCTTATTGTTTCTTGACAGACAACGAAATAGATCATCAGTCATAGGTAAAATCAAATTAAGATACCCTAGGAAAAAAATTAAGATTATTCGTTGCTTCAATATGAACTGAGAAAAAAATGTATTGCATGAGCTTGGTGAATCCAGATGATCCGAGCAATCGGGCAACCTATATGCAACGTCACACGCTGCTTCACCGATGTATCCATCACATCATGAATAATTTGGAAACATGTTAATTGCATTGATCGTAATTTGTAAAACGACATTAGTTACATTAAAGAGAATATTAATCTTACTATCAATATTAATCAAGGAAATTATATTACTATCAAACTAGACGTGCACGTACACGATTACTGGTATTACTAATCAACCAAAACGCACCTTCCCTGACTTAATCATAGTACATGTCGCTCAACAGAGGAGCTGATTCACTCGGCTCTTCGTTCTCAACAAAAATGAATTAAAAGAAACTCAAAGTCGTGTATCCAATTAGTGGAATATACACACATATATTTACTAGGAATGATTATTTGACTTTACATAAATTAGGTATGTGCGTGGGGCTATACAGATGTACTCAAGCCATGAAACCGACAAAGGCAAGCAGGATGGCGAAGCCAAACCCCGTGGCCTTCACGGAGGTGGCGGTAGAGACAGGCGTGGTTGGAGGAGCGTTGCTTGCATTGGGGCCACTGGCCGGGGCGGGTGATGGCGAGGAGGAGCCAGGCACGCCGTCGATCTTGACCTTCATGCCACCAGTGCAGTGGCCAGGGAACCCACAAATGAAGTAGCGGGTGCCAACGGCGGTGAGGGTGACGATGTCGTTCCCTGAGTTGAGGGTCGCAATAGGGTTGACGGTGCTGCACGAGTCGTAGTCGGCCTTGCTAACCTCAAGGACGTTGTGCGCCTGAGGGGAGTACTTGAAGACGATCTGATCGCTGGGTTGGAACTTCCTGGAGGACGCCCAGGTGCCGTAGTTGGTGTTGAGGTCCCACGCACCGCCCGGCTCGCCAACGTTGTAGCTTGCCGCCGACGTGGTGCTTAGGACGGCCATCACGGCCATGATGAGGAGGCTGAGTCTCATGGCAGCCATTGCAGTTGGAACTTGAAGGAAGGCAACGAGAGCTAGCAGAGGAAGTGTAAGCCCGGTGCTGTGTTGATCCTCAAGCTGAGATTGTGTTGCTTGACTTGCTTCCGTAAGTGCTTGTGCTGGGTATATATACAGTACAGGCTATACCCAGGTCAGTTGATGAAACATGTGTGGTAGGTGGAAATATGCCCAGACTTTGAATGTTCTACGTGGGAACACAAGCTAGGCAGCTGGTATGTACTTGGTCATACTGAACATCTGAAGACCGGGCTGTGCTCTTTGACCTTTTCACGCGTCCTCATGGAGCCATTGCCGTCTGCTCCAATATCGACGCGGTCTACCTACAAGACGTAGAACATCTTTTCCCTAAAAAAAAGACGTAGACCATCTTCACAATTCACAAATCTTCTAGATGTAAATCGAATGATACAGCCGCATTTCAACTCCTAATTCTCCTCTCTAAATAAATAAAAAACTTTCTCCTCTAAAATTACAAGCTCCCAATTGGCTGAATCCCACGGCACAACTAAATAATATGCTAGCTTCAAGTTTCAAAAACAAAAGGTTACAATTTTCATCTTAGATGGCAAATGGTATTTATTTAGAGATTTAACATGATTAAAATTGGCAAAATGAAGCTTTCAGCCTATGAATTAAGCAGAACAAAGGACCACATTACATCATCGTGGATGTATTGCAAAATAACAATGCGTAAAATAATTATTGAGTGATATATTATTAAATTCAAGTAAATTTAAAAAATAAAAATAAAGCTCCTTCACGACAATGACAGAAATATGTTTTCGTGTTCAGTCCATGCAGCTAGCCCTGTTTTGACGAAATCTACTTATTATGAAGTGTCAAGAACTTCTGAAAACAATTTCACATACACACGCGGGCGCACACACACACATAGATGTATTTTATGAATGTGTAAAATTTCATTATGGGACACTTTAACATGTCATCTATAACAAAACACATACTTAAATGGATTTGAAAATTAGCAAATAGTACATTCACTACACTTTTTCCTATTAAAACTTGTCCACATTTTCAACTAAAAAATCACTCTACATATTTTCAAAAAATTAGTCATCCTAGACTTAGGAAAACACATTAATGGTTGTGGCTAGATCTGAGCCGATTGAGACTAATCAAGTCCTAGTCAAGTGATGAACCACGTTTATATACAGATAACATTAAAAAAACAAAACAAAAATGAAAAATTCACCCGAATGTCCACGTAAAATCTCATGGATGATACAGTATCGACTGAGACTGAGATTTAGCGATATCATTTCTGAATATATTTCTTATCAATTATGAGCAACTATTACTGACCAGAGGTATTACTTTGCAGTTAACCATCAAAATTGTATTCTCAACTCAAATAAAATAATAAAACATCATCGTATTCTCAACAGGCCTTGGGGGTGGGTCTTGGATATGTGAGCTTGGTGGTCACCTCCACGTCCCTGGACAGCGTGCACTGGACGGTGAAGGAATCGTCGTCGCGGACGCACGTCGACTCATCCAGGTCCCTCCTCGGGACGAACCGGACGTAGCCCTTGCTGCGGTTGTGGTGGAGCAGCGTCTGCTCCGACCTGGCCGTGTTGTTGTCGAAGACGGCGCGCTCCCCGTCCTTGTCCAGGATCTCTATGAAGATCGTCCTGGCGGCCCCGCCGAATAAGAACGAGTCCCAGTGGTCTTCCATGGTGACGAGAACAGCGACGAAGCCTGCCGACTCCTCATCCAAGCCCGCGGGGTACACCTTGAGGCGGTAGCGCGGTCGCCAAGGCGGAACCTGTCGAACTCAAGCACGGAGCCGGCAAGCTTCCGCGCACATTGCGAGTAGCGGGCGACGGTGAAGAGACGAGTCGTGGCCTCTGTCTTAAACACGGTGCACGACGACGGCAGGTTCGACCCCGAGTGGCTGCTGAGGGTGAAACGAGGCATTGTGCCGTGCGTGCTCGGGACGTACTTCCCAACGCGCTATATGGAGGGGCGCAAATCACTTGCCTTGATTTTGGCTTTCCATACCGTGCCTTGTGGTCTGGTCTCAAAATCCAATCATTCCATCTATCGGCCGGGAATATATGGCAACCCGATGATTTACATGGAAGGCAAAACCGAAAATCGACTCGATGATATGATAATACCACGTACGTACCCGGCGGAGAGAGAGGAGCTCATCAAATATAGGTAGTCAATAGCCGTAATATATCGTACCGAACTCCAACGGCGGCCGGGATCGATGGGCGCCACCGCTAGCCACGCGGTGCCGGCAGTGCCGTCGCTGCCGGTAAGGTGCGGCCTGTTCGAGACGATAGATTCCATGACGTATCTCTTCACGGTGCCCGAGTACTCCAAGTGGGCGCGGACGCCGGCCCGCACGGTGCTAAACTTCGACCCGTTCTTTGTCTGCGGGCAACTCCACCACCTCAAGGTCTACCCTCACTAGTAGAAAAATGGGCTTTCGTTCGGGTCTGGTCAGCCCATTAGTCCCGGTTATGCCACGAACAGGGACCAATGAAGACATTTGTCCCGGTTCGTGAGCCCAGGGGGCCGGCCGGGGCCTCATGGGCATTGGTCCCGGTTCGTCTGGGCCCATTTGTCCCGGCTCTTGGCACGAATCGGGACCAATGGGCCTCGCTCCTGGCCCACAACCATTGGTCCCGGTTCGTGGCAGGAACCGGGACAGAAGGATGGCCTTTAGTCCCGGTTCAAGCCACGAACCGGGACAAATGAGTTGCCTATATATACCCCATCGCCGGCGAGCAGAGCACTTCATAGTGCTCTGTTTTTTGCTGGCCGGCGAGGAAGGGCATTTGGGTGCTCTAGCTCACCTCTTATGCATGTGAGGTGTTCGATGAAATGCCCGAGCCACACTAGTTAAGCTTTCTCCTCTCGAAGCTCGACCTCCGAGCTCCATTTTTTCCGAGATTTATCTAGGTTTAGCGGTCCGTCACGCCCCGTCCTCGTCCTCACTGCCGTCGATCGCCCGCGCCGATCTCGTCGCCGGCACCACCATGGTGAGCCTCTTGTTCTTATCTTCTTTCTGAAAAAAAAATCTTACTTTAGATAGATATTTGTCTAATTTTCTTACTTTTGACATATATAATTATATATAATGCATGCAGATGAACCTGCAATGGATGTACGGTGACAGACACACCTCTGAGTACATTAAGGGCGTGCATAATTTTCTCGAAGTGGCTGAGGCAAATAAGCAGAATGGTTTTATGTGTTGTCCATGCCCTAATTGTGGGAATACGAGGTCTTACTCTGACAAAAAAAATCCTTCACACCCATCTGCTTTATAAGGGTTTCATGCCACACTATAATGTTTGGAAGAAGCACGGAGAAATAGGGGTTATGATGGAAGACAACGAAGAAGAAAAGGACGATGACAACTATGTGCCCCCTGAATACGGTGATGCTGCAACGGGGGAAGCTGAAGATCAAGAGAAAGCTGAAGATCCAGAGGAACCAGACAATGTGCCCAATGATAATCTCCGCCGGGTCATTGTTGATGCAAGGGAAAAGTGCGAAAGTGAAAAGGAGAAGCTGAAGTTCGATCGCATGTTAGAGGATCACAAAAAAGGGTTGTACCCCAATTGCGAAGATGGCAACACAAAGCTCGGTACCGTACTGGAATTGCTGCAGTGGAAGGCAGAGAATGCTGTGCCTGACAAAGGATTTGAGAAGCTACTGAAAATATTAAAGAAGAAGCTTTCAAAGGATAACGAATTGCCCGACAGTACGTACGCAGCAAAGAAGGTCGTATGCCCTTTAGGATTGGAGGTGGAGAAGATACATGCATGCCCTAATGACTGCATCCTCTACCGCGGTGCGTACAAGGATTTGAACGCATGCCCGGTATGCAGTGCATTGCGGTATAAGATCAGACGAGATGACCCTGGTGATGTTGAGGGCGAGCCCCGCAGGAAGAGGGTTCCTGCGAAGGTGATGTGGTATGCTCCTACAATACCACGGTTGAAACGACTGTTCAGAAACAAAGAGCATGCCAAGTTGATGCGATGGCACAGTGAGGACCATAAGAAAGACGGGAAGTTGAGAGCACCCGCTGACGGGTCGCAGTGGAGAAAAATCGAGAGAAAGTTCTGGGCTGAGTTTGCAAGTGACCCAAGGAACGTATGGTTTGCTTTAAGCGCGGATGGCATTAATCCTTTCGGGGAGCAGAGCAGCAATCACAGCACCTGGCCCGTGACTCTATGTATGTATAACCTTCCTCCTTGGATGTGCATGAAGCAGAAGTTCATTATGATGACAATTCTCATCCAAGGCCCTAAGCAACCCGGCAACGACATTGATGCGTACCTAAGGCCATTAGTTGAAGAACTCTTACAGCTGTGGAATGGAACAGGTGTACGTGCGTGGGATGAGCACATGGGGGAGAATTTGACCTAAAGGCGTTGCTGTTCGTGACCATCAATGATTGGCCCGCTCTCAGTAACCTTTCAGGACAGACAAACAAGGGATACCACGCATGCACGCACTGTTTAGCTGACACCGAAAATATATACCTGGACAGATGCAGGAAGAATGTGTACCTGGGCCATCGTCGATTTCTCCCGACCAACCATCAATGTCGAAAGAAAGACAAGCATTTCAAAGGCGAGGCAGATCACCGGAAGAAGCCCGCCATGCGTACCGGTGATCACGTACTTGCTATGGTCTCTAATTTACACGTAATATTTGGAAAGGGTCCCGGCGGACTAGCTGTTCCGAATGACGCTGAGGGACGCGCACCCATGTGGAGGAAGAAATCTATATTTTGGGACCTACCCTACTGAAAAGAGCTAGAGGTACGCTCTTCAATCGACGTGATGCACGTGACGAAGAACCTTTGCATGAACCTGTTAGGCTTCTTGGGCGTGTATGGGAAGACAAAAGATACACCTGAGGCAAGGGAGGACTTGCAACGTTTGCACGAAAAAGACGGCATGCCTCCAAAGCAGTACGAAGGTCCTGCCAACTACGCTCTTACCAAAGAAGAGAAGGAAATCTTTTTTGAATGCCTGCCCAGTATGAAGGTCCCGACTGGCTTCTCGTCGAATATAAAGGGAATAATAAATAATTCAGAGAAAAAGTTTGAGAACCTAAAGTCTCATGACTGCCACGTGATTATGACGCAACTGCTTCCGGTTGCATTGAGGGGGCTTCTACCGGAAAACGTCCGATTAGCCATTATGAAGCTATGTGCATTCCTCAATGCAATCTCTCAAAAGGTGATCGATCCAGAAATCATACCAAGGCTAAGGAGTGATGTGGCGCAATGTCTTGTCAGTTTCGAGCTGGTGTTCCCACCATCCTTCTTCAATATCATGACGCACGTCCTAGTTCATCTAGTCGACGAGATTGTCATTCTGGGCCCCGTATTTCTACACAATATGTTCCCCTTTGAGAGGTTCATGGGAGTCCTAAAGAAATATGTCCGTAACCGTACTAGGCCAGAAGGAAGCATCTCCATGGGCCATCAAACAGAGGATGTCATTGGGTTTTGTGTTGACTTCATTCCTGGCCTTAAGAAGATAGGTCTCCCTAAATCGCGGTATGATGGGAGACTGACTGGAAAAGGCACGCTAGGAGCGGACTCAATAATATGCAGGGACGGGCATTCTTGGTCTCAAGCACACTACACAGTTCTACAGAACTCTACCTTGGTGACCCCGTATGTCGATGAACACAAGAACAGTCTGCGCTCCAAACACCCGGAGCAGTGTGACGACTAGATTACATGTGAACACATCAGGACTTTCAGCAGTTGGTTGGAAACACGTCTCAGAGGTGACACCACTGTTTGTGATGAGCTGTACTCGTTGTCCAGGGGACCATCTTCGACTGTATTGACTTACAAAGGATACGAGATAAATGGGAATACATTTTACACGATCGCCCAAGATCAAAAGAGCACCAACCAAAACAGCGGTGTCTGCTTTGATGCAGCAACCGAGAGGGGAAAGGACACATATTATGGTTACATAATGGACATATGGGAACTTGACTACGGACATGATTTTAAGGTCCCTTTGTTTAAGTGCAAATGGGTCAATCTGTCAGGAGGCGGGGTACAGGTAGACCCACATTATGGAATGACAACAGTGGATCTGAACAATCTTGGGTACACTGACGAACCGTTCGTCCTAGCCAATGATGTGGCACAGGTTATCTATGTGAAGGACATGTCTACCAAACCGAGAAAAAGAAAAGATAAGGAAGCGAATACATCATATGATGAGCCAAAGCGCCACATAGTTCTTTCAGGAAAAAGGGACATAGTGGGAGTGGAGGGCAAGAGAGACATGTCTGAAGATTATGAAAAGTTTCATGAAATTCCTCCCTTCAAAGTCAAGGCTGACCCAAGCATCCTGATAAACGATGAAGATTATCCATGGTTATGGCGCAATAAGCAAAGCACACAAGCGAAAAAAGTGAAGACTTTCTCTCCACAACTATTATGATGATACCATGCCAACTCTCAAACTTTTCGTAGTTCATTTGAAATGCCTGTTGTAACAAACGAGTTTCTGTATGAAATCCTGATACTTCGAAACAGATTGTCCATTTTGTACACGAAGTGCATCCATGTCCGTATGAAATCCTGATACCGGGCATGCTATGTGGGTGAAATAACCAGTAAATGCATGGAAAATAACAAATGAAGTCAGAAAGGGTTGAAAATTGATGATGTGGCTTTGAATGGTGCATTTTGAACACAGAAAAACTATGGAGTTCAAATAAGTTCAAAAAAATTAAATCTCATTGTAACAGATGAGCTTTCGTCCGAAACCCTGATACTTCGAAAGAGATTGTCCGTTTTGTACATGAAGTGCATCTAGTTTTTGCCGTAACCCTCTCAACTTCTTGCACATGCTATGTGGGTGAAATGATGATACCATGCCAATTTTCAACCTTTTCGGAGTTCATTTGAAATGCTTTTCAATTTCCGGGTCTTATAGCTCAAAAAAGCAGTAAATGCATGAAAAATAATAAAATGCATAAAACTATAATATTTGTTATGATCAACTAAAAAACTAAAATCAATTAAAATATTCTGTTATGATGAACTAAAATAAAACTATAATATTATTCAATAGCAAAAAGAATCAACTAAAAAGCTTTTATAAAACTATAATAGCAAAAGGAATCAACTAAAAAGCTTATATAAACCTCTAGTATTTTTGAAACTAAAATTATATAAAATTTATGCAACTTATATTAACAAAGTATTTTTTGTTCAAAACATTAATAGCATTTATTTTTATAGTAAATTTATTCATAAAACTAGTGATTCACATACATTTAAAAAATTCAAAATTTAAAACTAATGGCACTAACAGAAAGTTTATAATTCTTGTGACCTAAAAGCAAAAAGAAATCACTAAAAAACTATAAGTATTTAGTTTTAAGTAGAAATAAAGAAATACAAAGAAAAAAGGGAAAAAATGCCACCTACTAGACATCCACGGCCTGAATACGACTAGAAACCCTACAATGGGCCAGGATTCAGGCCCGCAGAAGGCCCAATAGGCCCAACAGGCATGGCAAAGTAGAGATTAGGCCCGCAAGCCTGCAATAGAGTGGAGCTCGAGTGGGTGGCGCTAGCGAAGCTTATAAACTACTCCGAGCCCCTCCCAATTGGCGAGGTGGGACTAAACTTCCCACCGCACCGTGCCAGCACAAGGCCTATGGTCCCGGTTTGTGCCACCAACCGGGACCATAGGTGGGCATTCGTACCGGTTCGTGGCACCAACCGGTACCAATGCCCACCTATGGTACCGGTTCGTGGCACCAACCGGGACCATAGGCCTCAGTTTCCCACCCTTTGGGCTGCCGAAAAGAGACCTTTGGTCCCGGTTCGTGCCACCAACCGGGACCATAGGTTGGCATTGGTACTGGTTGGTGCCACGAACCGGTACCATTGGTTTTGCTATATAAGGTAGCACTTTGAAAATTTCGCCAACTGCTCCCATTCCCACCGCCGCCGCCAGGCCGTTCCTCATCGTCGTCGCCATCGCCGCCCCGAGCCCCTGCCCCGACGCCGTCGCCGCGCCCCTGACCTGCCGTCGACGTCGTCCTCGCCGTCGCCGTCGCCGCCCCCGAGCCGCTCCTCCCCGAGGCATCGCCGCGCGCGCGCGTAACCCCTCCCCCACGAGCCCGCCCTCCTCGTCGCCGTCATTGTCGCCGGCCTCGTCGTCGTCCTCGTCACTGGCCTCGTCGCCGTCCTGCCTCGAGCCCCCCAGTGAGCCCCTTCCCATCCCGATCCGTTAGTGCATTTTTAGCATTTTTCTGTTCATAGTCTTTTTTTTCATAGTTTTTTGTTCATAGCATTTTTAGGCTGTATAGTTTTTTTTGTTCATAGCATTTTTAGGCTGTATAGTTTTATTTTAGGTTACTAGTTCTACTGTTAGTGCATTCAAAGTTAGTTTATTTTTAGTTGAACTAGTTGATTAATTAATAAAACTACTTTATTTTACTATATATAGAAGTAGTTTATTTTTAGTAAGTACTACTTTATTTTATTTATAGTAAGTGCTTATTAGTAGTTGAACTAGTTGATTTAATAAACTTACTTTACTATATATAGAATAGTTTATTTTTAGCAAGGAAATTAATAGAACTAGTTTATTTTTTTTAGTTAAAGCAATTATTCCCGCATCGACATCGACGATGCCTATCCCGCATCCTCGTCGTCGACTCGGCGGAGGAGGCTGGCTTGATCAGAGGGGCCATGTCCGGGACTGGGCTCCGCCGGGCTGGTTTTGGGAGGTGCTACCTTTCGGGGGGCGTAGGTTGGTGAGGAGCCAGCCCGTCGTTCACCCGATCCTTGTTTGGTGGCGGTCGCGTGGGCCAGTGACGGTGCCGAGGCTTCCGGACACCGCGGAGGTGGTACGTCACCGTGTCAGCGAGGAGGACCAGCACGTCCGTCGCTACATGGTTGCGTTGGAGGGCAGGTTCGACAATACCTGGCAGGTTCGTCAGGGATCTCACTGGAGCGATCCTGTGATGGTTCCTTCTCTTTGGGTGTCCACCGCCCGCGCCGATACCCGTCGGGCGCTACGGTTCTAGCTGTACTGGCGATGCTATATGTATGATAGTATTCGAGGTGTATTAGTGATAATATTCGACGATGTACGGACGCATGGAGATGATGTAGTTTTGCTTATAATTGAATGCATCCTTATTTGAATACTACTTTATTTTGTGATTTGATTTTGCTTATTGAATGCTCAAATTGGAAAACTACTCCTACTTTGAATGCTAAAATTGGAGAGCACTATGCAAGGCGTATGCATATGATTAGTTGATAGCTTATAGGGTTTTTGTTTTTGCAGAAATCTAGGAGCCCCCGGCCCCTCCATCATCCCTACAGTCGTCCCAGTCACCGACCCCCTCCGACCTCGAGGTGAGACCAGCCAAATCCTCTTTTAGAAAGATAATTAAATGATATTTCGGGTTGACTTTAAGTCTGTCACGTCTCCACCATATATGAAAGGACGAAGAATCCCGACTGTTGTCGTGGGGGCAGCTTCTCCTTCATTCTCGTGTGCTAGACAATTTGGTGTAATGCACTCGGGAACGAAAGGAGGAGCTACCATCACCGACGGTCGCAAATGCCAGAGAGGAATCAGTGAGGGAGAGTTCCACCATATATATATATATGAGAGGACGAAGAATCCCGACTGTTGTCGTGGGGGTCACTTCTCCTTCGTTCCCGTGTGCTAGACATTTTGGTGTAATGCACTCGGGGACAAATGGAGGAGCGACCATCATCAACGGTCGAATGTATACACCACGTGAGCTGAGAGTTTTCAAGAAAAGACTCGACAAACCGATAGTCAACCCGTGATGAATAATAATGATCTAATTTAGTTTTTGTAGTACATATATATTTAATTGTACAAGTTTACTTTGAATTATGAACGTAGGAAATGTCGTCATCGGACGACGAAAGTCTCCCGGGGAGTGCGGCTGGTGCCACGACGATCGAGGTTTGTGCGACAGGCCTCACCTGGACGATGATCAGCTCTTCAGCATTAAGCTCGAGGAGACCTTCGATGTTGAAACGGTACGCAACGGCGACAAGTGTTTTTTTTCGTAATTAAGCACGACTTCAACTATTTCAACGTGTAATTTTCATCTTTTACAATTCGAGTATAGCTTATCCCATGCCATGCAAGACGCTATGTCTTGGAGAGAATGGATTTTGAAGACCATGAAAATTTTGAAACGAAGAAAATTCACCTAAGGACCCATCATGATGTGGATTTTGAAGTAAATCTGTATAATGCTGAGAGCGTAACCCATTTTGGTTGCAAAAATTGGGAAGCATTTTGCAAGATGTATGGTTTTGATGAGGGTATGCTTGTCACCATGGATCTTGGTGATCCTGACATCGACCAAGACAATATGGACATTTGGGTCCTTGTTGATACGCCTCCAGTTCTACCGCTATGTGAGTTTCTCAAACATAGTTAATTATTAACTAATTTATATTGTTTATTTCAAAATAGTTGACAGCTTATTTTGATTGTTCAAACAATGTGCGGAACATGGTAGACAAAACCCACTACACCGATGGCTCCGAGTTAACTTATTAGGAGAAAAATCATCTGGTCGGATTTTGTACTGATCTTGAGAATTACAATATCTACAATCAAACTCCTCAACATTATGGTCAATACGTGCCACTAGTGCACGTGTTGAACTACGGTAACTACCATGGAGATACCCTGGTAAGATTTTTTACTATTACGACATCCGTGCATCTTTTGCATACTTCTAAAACTAGTACATCATTGCTAAATATGAAGTTATTACTATGTTTTTCAACAGAGAATCCCAGAGGATTGTGTGCCTCATTTGATGTATCAGAATGGCAGCCTTCGTGTTTTGAACATATATCCAGGTCATCCTACGAATCTCAACTGCCCATACCGGATTTCTAAAAGAAGTGGAGACATGCTAATCAGAGAATGGAAAAAATGTATGGACAGTCGTAAGGAGGTTCTTGGAAGCAAAAGGAAGCGTCGCGCAAGAATTGGAGACAGGATGATCTCCATTCTCCATAATGGAGAGTCAGGGTCTATATTGTTTTATGCTATTTTACCTTAAATAGGGTATTTAGGTCCTGCATAAGACTGATGATCATGTGCTAAGAACAATTAAGTAGGGTTGGTTCGATGACTATCAGGATGATGATCGTATGACTTGTTATTAATAACGAGTAGAAGTTGTATGATGATGATTAGTAGGACTTGTTATTATGATGATGCATGATGCGAGCATGAAGAGTTATTATATATCTGTGGGTGAAATGAACATGGATTGGATTGAAGTGAAGCCAACATGCATGTGGTGCATGTCGAAAGTAGTACAATCCAAACTTGATCAAGTTAGGATTAGTATTACTTTCGACATGCACCACATGTTGCCTCACTTCAATCTAAGTCATGTTTAGAAATAGCAGTATAACAGTAGCACGGAGATAAGAGAGGACACATCTCTCTATTAGCTACCTATAACAACCTAAATTAACCCCCAAAACCCCTAAACCACCTCCTCAAAAAAAAACCAGCCCCTGAAATGCTGACGCGTGGAAGCTTATTGGTCCCGGTTGGTGCTACCAACCGGGACCAAAGGCCCTCCTGCCTGGGCTCGCCGGAGCGGCCACGTGGATGCCCATCTGTCCCGGTTGGTATAAGAACCGGGACTAAAGGCCTAGGGCATTAGTAACGACCCTTTAGTCCCGGTTCCACAACCGGGACAGATGGGCCTTATGAACCGGGACAAATGGCCCTTTTTCTACTAGTGCATGCGGGCTTCGACGAGGAATCGGTGGAGTTTGTGGCCGTCTTCCTCGTCTCCCGCCACGACCCCTTCGACCACGTCTACAACACCAAGGAGGGCCTCTGCAGGCTCAGGATCTCCATCGAAATCCTGGACGAGAGCGGCAAGCGCACGGTCTTCGCCAACCACACGGCGCGCTCGGGGCAGACGCTCTGGGGCCATGGAAAGGGCTACGTCCAGTTCATGAAGAGGAGCGAGCTGGAGTGGTCATCATGCGTCTGTCGTCGTGATGATAGCATCACCATCCGGTGCACAGTGTTCATCGACGTGGAGGTGGAAGTGAGAAAATTGCCGGCGAAGGTCTTCGCGGCAGAACAAATTGTTCAGGCCTCGAAGCCAGTGGCAGGGACGACCGGCGCGTCCTAAACGATGACGATCGGCTTCTCGAATGTCAGGGTGGCGCTCCGTACTGGGGAGTGCGTGCACTCTGCATAGTTCAGCTTCGGCGGCGGCAGCTGGTACCTCAAGGTGTACCCCAACGGCTACTGCGAAGCGAGCAGGGACTGGGTGTCCGTTTTCCTCGGTCGCGGGAGGTCCGATGAGACAGAGACGATGGCCGAATTCCGCTTCGAGGTCATCGGCGTCGTGGGGGCCGGCGAAGGGGAGTGGTTGAGGCACATGTTCGACCACGACAACCCTGCGCACGGGTCCCCACTAGTAGAAAAAGGGTCAAATGTCAAGCACATTAGTGCCGGTTTGCTTTTGAGCCGACACTAATGTGTGCATTAGTGCTGGTTCCAACGGCTAGCCAGCCGCTTTCATTAGTACCGGTTCATGACCGACCTTTAGCACCGGTTCATGCCACGGACCGGTACTAAAGTGAGTGGTGGCAGGATGTTGTCAGTCCGGGGCCCCTCCAGCACCTTTAGTACCGGTTCATGGCACAAACCGGTGCTAAACGTCGTCCTACATAAGCCCTTCGTCCACCCGAGCTCGCTCTGTTCTTCCCCTTTCCCCTCTCCTCTCTGTTCTTCCCCTCCTCCTCTCGAGCTCATCACACATTTTGCCCAAAATTTGTCAAGATTTGAAGGCCCCCATCCATTCAAATGATCACAAAGGTTAGCAACTTTGTCCTTTCATCTCTCATTGCTAGATTAGCTCTTGCAATGCTTTGTATAGTGATTAATTTATGAGTTTAGTAATTTGGTAGAAAATATATGTGCTAGTATTTGATTTATATGCAATTTGTGGTCAAAACTAACACTTAGTTTGCATATGTAGGTGTGGTTTACTTAGTGCCTTCTAAATCTCCGTCGTAACCACAGTCGATCGCCCGCACCGTTCCGTCGCCGGCACCACCTTGTGGTGAGCCTCTTGTTCATGAATGTTTTACATTACCAAATTGATGTTTGTGTGATTTGGATATATAGTTACTCGTATAATTATCTTACCCGTACGTTGTTTGTTATACATAGTGCCATGGTTTTGATATCCGTCCCCGTCGGCCCTCGTCCTTGTTATGGTTCGGATGTGGTATATTCTCTTTTAAAACTAGTTGTTGCATTTCGTGTTTATGACAAATTATGCCCATCAAGTTGACATAGACATTTTTGTCTAGGAGGTTTGTGAACCGGAAATTCCAACCGACCCTATTGTCGAGAGGTTAAATTTAGTTGAAAGAGAAAACGAGTATTTGAAAGAAAAATTGAAAAGAATTGAGGGGGAGAAGATGGAATTGGAGTTGCATGTTGCCGATGTCGTCGATGATCACAAGATCAAGATGGAGAAAATGCGCTTAAAGATTAGAAAGATTAGAAAATATGCCATTGGTAGTGAGGCTTGGTATCATTATGCTGTTGGATCAATTGTTACCTTAGTTGCGATCTTGATCGCATTTGTTGTTGCATTTAAATTCTTTAGTTAGAGAGTTATTTGTTTGTTGCATTTAAGTCTTGTATGAACTTTATGTATTTACTTTATGTATGAACTTGTATTAATTTGGTCTATTCGGTGTTGTGTAATGAAGATGAGCCGACAATGGATGTACGATGACCGATGCTCTCCCGAGTTCATTAATGGCGTGCAAACTTTTCTGCTTGCGGCTGAGGCAAACAAGCGGGCGGATGGTTTTATGCCTTGTCCATGTTTAGTCTGTAAGAATGGTCACAATTACTCTACGTCAAGAACCATTCACGTCCACCTGTTTAAGTCCGGTTTCATGCCCCACTATAATGTTTGGACCAAGCACGGAGAAAGAGGGGTTATGATGGAAGACAATGAAGAAGAAGAGGACGACGACAACTATCCTGGCCATGGGTTCCCTGAATATGATGATACAACAATGGGGGAAGAAGCTGAGCCGACAATGCGGGAAGAAGCTGAAGAAGAGGCATCAGATGAGCCCGCTGATGATCTAGGTCGGGCCATTGCCGATGCAAAGAGAAACTGCGCAAGTGATTTGGAGAAGAAGAAGTTGCAGCGCATGTTAGAGGATCACAAGAAATTGTTGTACCCGAATTGCGAAGCTGACAAGAAAAAGTTGGGCACCACACTGGAATTGCTGCAATGGAAGGCAGAGAATGGTGTATCTGACAAGGGATTTGGAAAGTTGCTGGTAATGATAAAGAATATGCTTCCAAAGGACAACGAATTGCCCGAGAGTACGTACGAAGCAAAGAAGGCTGTCTGCCCTCTAGGGTTAGAGGTGCAGAAGATACATGCATGCCCTAATGACTGCATCCTCTACCGCGTTGAGTACGAGGATTTGAACGCTTGCCCGGTATGCGGTGCATTGCGCTATAAGATCAGGCGCGATGACCCTGGTGATGTCGAGGGCGAGCGCCCCAGGAAGAAGATTCCTGCCAAGGTGATGTGGTATGCTCCTATAATACCACGGTTGAAACGTTTGTTCCAAAACAAAGAGCATGCCAAGGCGATGCGATGGCACAGAGAAGACCGTAAGAAAGACAGAAAGTTGAGAGTACCCGCTGACGGGTCGCAGTGGAGAAAAATTGAGAGAAAGTACGGGAAGGAGTTTGCAGATGACGCAAGGAACGTATGGTTTGGTCTAAGCGCAGATGGCATTAATCCTTTTGGGGAGCAGAGCAGCAACCATAGCACCTGGCCTGTGACTCTATGTTTGTATAACCTTCCTCCTTGGTTGTGCATGAAGTGGAAGTTCATTATGATGCCAGTGCTCATCCAAGGCCCTAAGCAACCCGGCAACGACATTGATGTGTACCTAAGGCCATTAGTTGAAGAACTCTTACAGCTGTGGAATGGAACAGGTGTACGTGCGTGGGATGAGCACATGGGGGAAGAATTTGACCTAAAGGCCTTGCTGTTCGTGACCATCAATGATTGGCCTGCTCTCAATAACCTTTCAGGACAGACAAACAAGGGATACTGCGCATGCACGCACTGTTTGGATGATACCGACAATATATATTTGGACAATTGTAGGAAGAATGTGTACCTAGGACATCGCCGATTTCTTCCGAGCAGGCATCCCGTAAGAAAGAAAGGCAAGCATTTCAAAGGTGAGGCGGATCACCGGACGAAGCCTCGCCACCGTACTGGTGCTGATGTAGATGATATGGTCAAGGATTTGAAGGTAGTCTTTGGAAAGGGTCCTGGCGGACAACCTGTTCCAAATGACGCTGACGGACGCGCACCCATGTGGAAGAAGAAATCTATATTTTGGGACTTGCCCTATTGGAAAGATCTAGAGGTCCGCTCTGCAATCGACGTGATGCACGTGACGAAGAATCTTTGCGTGACCCTGCTTGGCTTCTTGGGTGTGTATGGGAAGACAAAAGATACACCTGAGGCACGGGAGGACCAGCAACGTATGCATGGAAAAGACGGCATACATCAGGGTCATGCCAGCTACGCTCTTACCAAAGAAGAGAAGGAAATCTTCTTTGAATGCCTGCTCAGTATTAAGGTACGGTCTGGCTTCTCGTCGAATATAAAGGGAATAATAAACATGGCAGAGAAAAAGTTCCAGAACCTAAAGTCTCATGACTGCCACGTGATTATGACGCAACTGCTTCCGGTTGCATTGAGGGGGCTTCTACCGGATAACGTTCGATTAGCCATTGTGAAGCTATGTGCATTCCACAATGCAATCTCTCAGAAGGTAATCGATCCAGAAATCATACCAAGGTTAGAGAATGATTTGGTGCAATGTCTTGTCAGTTTCGAGTTGGTGTTCCCACCATCCTTCTTCAACATCATGATGCACATCCTAGTTCACCTATGCAAAGAGATTAGCGTTTTGGGTCCTGTATTTCTACACAATATGTTCCCCTTTGAGAGGTTCATGGGAGTCTTAAAGAAATATGTTCATAACCGTGCTAGGCCAGAAGGAAGCATCTCCAAGGGCCATGAAAATGAGGAGGTCATTGAGTTTTGTATTGACTTTATTCCTGACCTTAAGCCGATTGGTGTTCCTGAATCGCGGCATAAGGGCAGAATGGATGGACAAGGCACGCTAGGAGGGAATCAAAAAATATGTATGGACGGACATTCTCTCACTGAAGCACACTACACAGTTATACAGAATTCCGCCTTGGTGGCTCCGTATATGGATGAACACAAGAATTTTCTACGTTCCAAACACCCGGAGCGGTCTGATGACTGGATTACACGTGAACAAACCAGGAGTTTCGCCGGCTGGTTGCAGACACGTACCATGCATGACGCCTCTATTGAAGATGACTTGTACTCGCTGTCCCAGTTACCATCTTCGAATATAATGACTTTCAAAGGGTACGAGATAAATGGTAATACATTTTACATGATCGCCCAAGATAAGAAGAGCACCAACCAAAACAGTGGTGTCCGCTTTGATGCAACAACCAAGACGGGAAAGGAAACATATTATGGTTACATAGAGGAGATATGGGAACTTGACTATGGACGTGATTTGAAGGTCCCTTTGTTTCGGTACAAATGGGTCAATATGACACGATATGGGGTAACGGAAGACCCGCGGTATGGAATGACAACAGTGGATCTCAACAATCTTGCGTATGCAGACGAACCATTCGTCCTAGCTAATGATGTGGCACATGTTTTCTATGTGAAGGATATGTCTACCAAGCCGAGAAAAAGAAAAGATAAGGAAGCGAATGCATCATACGATGAGCCAAAGCGCCACATAGTTCTTTCTGGGAAGAGAAACATCGTGGGACTGGATGACAAGACAGACATATCAGAAGATTATGAAAAGTTTGATGAAATTGCTCCATTCACAGTGAATATTGACCCGAGCATCCAGTTAAAAGATGAAGATTTTCCATGGCTACGGCGGAAAGGGACATACACGAAGAAAAAGTTTCACACCCAAAGATCTGGGATGTGATCAGCTTCACTATCATCACTTTCTTCTGTGTTTCACACCCAGGAGGGAATCTCTGTAATAGTTAGGGTAGTTATGTGTTTTGGCATTTGAAACGCAAAGAAATTTTATGTGCAAACAAATTCTTTCATGCATTTACTGATTTTTTCAGCTAAATGACCCTGAAATTGAAAAGCATTTCAAATGAACTCAGAAAAGGTTGAAAGTTGGCATGGTATCATAATTTCACCCACATAGCATGTGCAAAAAAGTAGAGAGGGTTACCGCAAAAACTGGATGCACTTCGTGTATAAAATGGACAATCTCTTTCGAAGTATCAGGGTTTCGGACGAAAACTCATCCGTTACAAAGGGATTTCATTTTTTAAATAACCTAAGCATTACCAAATTGAATATAATGATAAAACACACTAATATTAAACATAAGAAAAAAGAATCACTGAAAATCTATTTTCAAAGTTAAGTTATTCAGAAACTAGTGATTCACACAAATTTCAAATAATTCAAAATGTAAACTATTCAAATTTGTAAACTACCGGCACTAACAGAAAGTTTGTAATTTTTTGTACCTAAAGCAAAAATATTCCCAAAGAAACTCTAAATACAGCAAAAAACAACTCAAAAATAAATAAACCAAAAATAAATAAAGCAAAAAAAAAAAGAAAATAAAAAAGCTCACCTACTGGGCCAGAGCGGCCTGCATACGACTAGAAACCCAACCTGTAGTTGGGCCAGGATGCAGGCCCGGAAGCCCAGTAGGCCCACAGGAAGAGTAGGAGAGGTAGGCCCAGAAGGCCTGCTATTGAGAGGAGCTCAATGCAGTGCCCGCGTCGGGGCTTATAAACTGGTCCTGGCGCTCCTCAACTAGCGAGGTGGGACTAAACTTCTGCGCCCCTCGCCTGGCAGCGCACACCCTTTAGTACCGGGTGGTGGCACCAACCGGTACTATAGGGTGGGCCTTTAGTACCGGTTGGTGCCACCATCCGGTACTAAAGGTGGGCGCTTCCCGCCGCTTGGCCTGGCCAAAATCGACCTTTAGTACCGGTTGGTGGCTCCAATCGGTACTGAAGGACCATCCTATATAAGAAACACTTACGAAAATTTCGTCAGTTTCCTCCCACTTCTCTCTGCTTCATCGCCGCCGCCCCGTCCCGCGCCGTCGCCGCCGCCGTCGCGCCGTCCCCGTCGACTCCGCGCCGCCCCCGTCCTCGTCGCGCCGTCCGCATTGCCGGCCCGTCCCCATCTCCTCACCGGCCCGCGTCCCCGTCCCCGCACCGGCCCGCGTCGCCGTCGCCTCGACCTCGCCCGCGCTGTGAGCCTCTGTCCCCCCTCTCCTCTCCCTCCAAGCGATGCCGCCGCAAGCGCCGCCGGCGCCGTCGCCTTGGCTCGCCGTCGCCGTCGCCTCCACACACAACACATACACACACATACACACACACACACACCATACACACACATACACAATTTTTGTTCTGTTTTTAGTTTTTAGTTTTTCTGTTATTAGTTATTAGTTTTTTCAGTTTTTTCTGTATTAATGTTATAGAAATGTTAGTTATATAGAAATGTTAGTTATATATAGAAATGTTAGTTTTTCCTGTATTAATGTTATAGAAATGTTTGTTACATAGAAATGTTAAAGAAAAATTAGTTATACAATTTTAGTTATAGAAATGTTAGAAATGTTAGTTTTAGATATGGTCGATGTTTTTTTAGTTTATTATATTTTTAGTTATAAAATTTAGAATTTGCATATAAGAAATCACAATCCAATCATTTAAAAAATGTTACTTTACTTTTGCGGCATATAGTATTTGTTGTCGATGATGCCTGACCCGCATCCTCGCCGTCGACCCGTTCGCGACGACGTCCTGCTTCAGAGGACCCATGTCCGGGATTGGGCTCCGCCGGGCTGGCACTGGGAGGTGCTACCTGGAGGGGCGCGACGCTTGGTGAGGAACCTGGCCTCGGGTCCCGTCGTCGACCCTGATCTCCTTTGGTGGCGTTCGCGTGGGCCACATTCGGTGCAGAGGGAGCCGGCCCCGCCGGAGGTGGTGCGTCGTCGTGTCAGGGAGGAGGACGAGCACGTCCATCGCTACATGGCTGCTATGGACGTCAGGTTCTCCAATACCTGGCAAGTTCTTTGGGCAGATGACCGGAGATATGATCCTGTGATGGTTCCTTGTCTTTGGGTGTCCACCGCCCGCGCCCCAGGAACCGCGAGTGGCCTAGATTCTTCTATAGTATTCGATCTTTATTAGCTACCTAGCCAGTGATGTATTCGAGATTATATATTATTTGAGACGATGTATTCGAGATTATATATTATTCGAGACGATGTATTCGAGATTATATATTATTCGAGACGATGTATTTGAGATTATATATTATTCGAGACGATGCATATTATGTACTATATGATTCAGTTTTTCCTTATTGATTGCATCCATGCATTGTAATTTGAATACTAAATTATTTTATATTTCTTCTATATTAGTTAAATAAAAGTTATGGCGGACAATACCGGCAGAGAGGGAGAAGAGGCCCTGTTCGAGATCATATGCAGCCCTAGCAGGCCAGATGATCTGAATGAAGCAAATGACGGCTCCCAATATCTGAACAATACCGGGGAGGGTGATGATAAGATATTCGATCTCGACGACCGAGCTGATGAAGTCATGAACTATGATTATGATTATGATGACGCAGATAATGATTATGATGACGAATACAATGTTGATCTTGAAATAACAAAGACTACCGGTGAGGTATATTTATATAAGCAGGCATCTAGTGATCATCACATGTTTTTTTATTTGAAGATATATTAACGAATCGATCTTTCTTCTTTCAGCCCTCCGGATCGAGCAAATCTGCTTCTACAGACAGCAGGACAAAGCGCGGCCCGAGCAAAAAGTTGAAGGAGGGTGTAAAGTACAACATCGATTCCATCAAAGCTAGTGGCGAACCCCTCACGCCTAAGAACATTGTGAGCAAGTTCGTTCGTCAGTGCGGAGTTCTTGTGAAGGACCAACTCCCGATCTCCATTCAAGAATGGAAAGAGCCAAAAATTAAACGCCCAGATGTTACTTGGGTCAACGACAGAGCAAAACAAAAGCTTTGGGAATCTCTGATGGAACATTTCACCCTACCAGATTATTTCACGGATGCAGATGTGCAGAAAGTCAAGGACGCTGCTCTTAAGAAGATGACAATTGCATTCAACACCCACAAGAAAACTGTATGGGCCAACTACCTCGCTGCAGAAAGGAAGACTCCAGAATTCAAGGGAACACTGGAGAAGCAAAGAGAACACTGGCCCGCTTTCGTGAAATTCAAGGAATCAGAATTATCTAAGGAACGGTCGAGAAAAAATAAGGCCAATGCCGCAAAAAAGACGCAGTTCCATAGGCTGGGTCCAGGTGGCTACGCGGTGGCAATGCCTAAGTGGGATAAGTCTGAGCAAGAGATGGAGGATGCAGGGGTCACTCCGGTTACTAGGAGCTGGCCCCCCAGGTGCAGAACTTGGTTCTATGCGCATGGGGGGGCGTTGGACCCGAAGACAGGCCTGGTTTCGAAGAAGGCAAGTCTAAAAGGAGCAGAACAAAAGTTACTTGACGTAATAGAAGATGGTCGAAAGGGGGTGTTCACGCCCAACAGAGAGAACGACGAGCTTACGCGCGCCCTGGGAAATCCTGAACACCAGGGAAGAACACGAGGCAAGGGTGTTATTCCCTGGTATGAGGGCTTTTCGGAATGGAACGACGACTACAGGACCCGTGCAAGAAAGAAGATGGAGGAGGAGAAGAAGAGGAAGCTGGAGGAGGAGCAGAGGAAGCAGGACGCGGAACGCCTTCAAGGCCTAGAAGCAAGGCACGCAGACTTGACACTCAAATTCCAGCAGCAGCAGCACCAGATCGACTCACTTAGCCAGGAAAGGGGGTCTCAGCAGCGGCAGCAGCAAGCGGATGATCATCCAGCATTGGATAGCACCGTCCCATCCATGCCGAGAAGCAGCGTTGGTTCCGCCCCGGGCGACGCACTGCTGGATACATACCCTGTGGATGACATCATAGAGAACACTAACTGTGAGCTACACTTCAAAATGAAGAACATATCCATGAAGGTGGCGAACGCCGTTGCTTTTACAATTACCCCCGAAGCAACCTTCCATTGCGCCCCGATTCCAGCGGGCTATGCTCGTGTCTTGGTTGATGAGGTGGTGGGCCCATATTCGGGGCTAGAGCTTGACATTCCTGGAGGTGACGATGAGCAAACACTGGGAGAGGCCATACATCGTTTCATCCTATGGAAAAAGGATTGCATCATCTTTCGAAGTCCACCGACACCGTGTCTGCCGACTCCTCCTCGAAGTCCGCCACCGTGTTAGCAGACTCCCGCTCCTCCAAGTCCACGAACGCGTGAGCAGACTCCTGCTTCAAGTCCGGCACAACGTCAGGCCACTCCTCCTGTTTCAAGTCTGACACCGTGTCAGGCCACACCTCCTGCTTCAAGTCCGGCACAGCGTCAGGCCACACCTCCTGCTTCAAGTCCGACACTGTGTCAGGCCACACCTCCTGCTTCAAGTCCGGCACAGCGTCAGGCCACTCCTCCTGCTCCAACTAAGCCACGTCAGCCGTCTCCGCCGCCTAAGCAATCGCAGAAGAGACACGCCGCAGCTATGGTGCGTAGCGGTACGAGTCGAGGTAGTACAGAAAGTACAGGCGGAGACAAGCGATATAAATATGGTCCAAGCAGCCTCGCTCCTCTTCCTCAGAGGCCTTACGACATGACCGAGGAGCAAAACGATGCAATAGTGCGGGCCGAAGTGGACGCTCATTTTCGACCGAAACGGGCAACGCCGCCGAGGGAGAAAGTGCCTGAGGAAAAGATTGACCACTTCATTCGTATGGCTAGACCACCAACTCCCAAGCCTGTTGACTCAGACTATGAGCGCAAAATCAGGAAGGCACATCGAGCACGACTACAGAAAGAAGCGAGCTTGAGCTCGAGCCAACAAGCAGCTGTCAAAAAATGCGGGAAAACCGTTCCCCAGCTGGGAGAACAGGCGGCGCAATCGACCCCCCCGCTTGTTGTGCCAACAACACATGAGAGTACGCACGCCCAATATTATTGTGGGCAAACCGTTTACGTTCCCGAGCTGGGCGATGTGGTAATAACCGAGGAGCATATAATGCAGGCTAAAATGCTCAAGATCACTGTTGGACAACTCCTTGATATCGAGCCCATGTCTCCGCTTAGAGAGGAGGAAATAAAACGGAAATATGTCCAGGGCCAACCTTTGGTCGAGCCCGAGGAGGTCAAAAACCTCCCAACGAGAATGTATGAATTGCATGATTGATACATGAAAATTACCAAGATTTCCAATCGAGAGTCCCTCATGGTGCAAGTCGAGGAAGATCATTATTTCCATAAGAAAGCTCTGGCCGTTAAGTATTCAGAACTATTTCAGTTATTCAATCAAGATGCACTCGACAAATCTATCTTCAGTTTCTATTGTCTGTAAGTGATTTCTTTCTGTAATTTAAGTCTCAATCTAGCTCTAGTGCTCATTGATTGATCATTAATTACCTGTAATTATATATCCTCACTATATATTCTTTTCTGTGGTATTATGCAGGATGAAGATGTATGAAATGAAAAAAGCTGGACGCTATGGCATTGGGTTCATTGACCCAAATACCGTTAATGAATACACATGGAAATTGGAATGGTGTAGACAAGATGTAGAGAAAAACATGGTAGAGTTCTTGAAGCGCCTCAATAGCAATGAAGATATACTACTTCCTTACAACTTCGAGTGAGTCACACTGTCTTGTACTACAAATTCTGTTTTTGCTTACTAGCTACATGTTAATAAGTGTATAGGGTTTAGGGTTATAGTTGATTAGTGTTATGCACATGCCCACTTAATTTATACATGCAAACGTATGCGCATGCAACTTCCACTGGATCTTGTTAGACATAAAAGTTGACGAAGGAAAAGTTGAAGTACTGGACTCACTACTTAAAAAAAATAGTGACTACAACATCGTGAAGGGGATAGTCGACAGGTTATTTCAATCATTATTAACTATATCTCGGTCTATTTAGTTCGTCATTTTCTGTTATGAACTATTTTTAGTAACTCCTTTATTAATTTTCTTTGCCGGCGGGTAGGGCTTGGACAAAGTACATCAAGGTGACTCCAGGAAAATGGCGACAAAAGCTATGTTGGTATCGACCCAAGGTAAGTAATTAAGTAGTACTAGCTAGCTAGCTACCATCTCTTTAATTCTTGTTTCAATACCATTAATTAATTAACATGCTTGATTAATTATTATCTGATTAAATTTTATTGTCGTAAAGGCCCTGAAGCAGCCGCCGGGGACTGAAGTGTGTGCATACTACGTTTGCGAGAACATTCGCATGATGGCGTCCGAAAGGAGCAGATCTGATAGACAAGACTGGGTACGTTTGCCAGAACACTATTCACAAATCTTACATGATTGTCGATATCTAGTCACACAACTAATACACATGCATATTGATTTCCTTCTTAACAGTTCAAAGAGGTGCGGGACAAGCTCCTATCAGAGGAGCGCATACGAGCACTTCAAGAGGAAATAGCGGGATTTTTGCTCGACCAGGTCATAGATCCCAAAGGAGAATATTATTACCCGCTACCGCCCCATGAACCACTTGTCATCGTGCTTTGAAGGCACCAAGGCAACATGTAGGAGAAATTGTATATATATACATGTGTATGTGTGAATAATTAATGGTGGTTGTGAGACATTCGATTATATATATATGATCAGTTCTATGAGAAAATCTATTTATATATATGCATAACATGTACAATATCTAGTATCGTAAAATACCAGCAAACAAAAAAGAATTAAATGGAAAACACAAAATTAATGGAAAAATAAAAATTAAAACCAAACCCCCCCCCAAACATTTAGTACCAGTTGGTGCTACCAACCGGTACTAATGGTCTACCAGCACCTGGGCCTGGCTCGTGCCACGTGATGGCAGTTTAGCGCCGGTTCGTGCTGAACCGGTACTAAAGGGGGGGCTTTAGTCTCCACTCCATAGTGCCGGTTGCAGAACCGGCACTAAAGGCCCTTACGAACCGGTGATAAAGGCCTGTTCTGCACTAGTGCCCGGTGCTTGGTGAAGAGCAGCGACCTCACGCAAGTTGAACATATGGCCACCAACAACGACCGCCTCGTCATCCACTGCCACCTCCGACTGATCAAGACGACCACCACAAGGTTGCCACCTACCACAGAGCCGCCGACCGCCATCGCCGTCCCACCTTCCGACGGGTTGAAACACCATCTCAAGGTGCCCGCCAGACTCCCGAAATCGTGGGAGAAAGGGTGGATGAAGAGACGAGGGATGCAGCTCCACTGTTGATCCTCAGGTACAAGCTAAGAATAACTGCGGAGATGATCCTAAAGAAAATGCGGAGATGGGTTTGAACTTTTGATCGGTGAAGCAAGTGGATCCTTACCTAGTAGTAGTATTAGTTCTTTGGGAGAAGCTAGCAAACATGTTCGTATGTTGCAACAGGAGAAAAAAATCGATGCATTTTGTCTAATAAGTATGGTAAGTCCCCACATTTTCACTGCCTCTATTTCAACACCGCAGGGGAGCACTAATATAGTGTAAAAACTTAATATGCAATATAGTGTAATTTACTTAATTGTAAGCTAGGGAGCTTCCCAATTAAGTACCTTGGACTGCCGATTTCCCACAGGAAACTCGCCATTTCCGAGTGGGAGCCTTTGTATGGTAAAGTGGCTAATAGGGTTAGCCCGTGGCGAGGGAGATTCATGTCTTCGGCGGCTAGATTGATTCTGGTCAATTCTAGTTTGTCATCCCTTCCACTCTTTATCATGGGTATGTTTCTGCTGGCGGATGGGGTTCACGCGAAATTTGACACCCCGCATTCCAAATTCTTTTGGGAAGGAGCTGAAACGAAAAATAAATACCATCTGTTAAAATGGGCTGCAGTGTGCCGACCTAAGAAATTCGGCGGTTTGGGGACTACTAACTCCAAGCTCATGAACGTAGCCTTGCTTACCAAATGGTGGTGGAAGTTAGCAACTAACGAATCGGGTCTATGGGCGGACTTGCTTCGTGCTAAATACTTCCCGGACTGGAATGTTTTTAATGCCAAGGCCTCGGGTTCACTGTTTTGGAATGGGATCCAGGCGGTTAGACCGGCTTTTGCGCTTGGGGCGAGGTTCGACGTGAAGAATGGCCTGTCCACGAGGTTCTGGTTAGACACGTGGTTGCGAGTCAGGCCTCTCAGGAGTTCCCGCAGCTATACAACGTGGCCTCGGACACGAATGTACTGGTGGGAGAGGCCTTGCGCTCATCGCCGCCAGCGATCCATTTTTTGAGGCCGTTGAACACGGCTGAGCTGGCGAGTTGGGACTCGCTTCAGTCTCAAATTGGACCGCTTGCCCTGAGTCAGGACGCTGACGTTGTGTCCTGGGACTTGTCGGCGTCCCGTAAGTTCTCGGTCAAGTCCTTGTATAGCAAGTTGACTGAGGGTAATGCCTTAGATATATCTAGGGGTCTATGGAAGGCTAGGATCCCGTTAAAGATTAAAATCTTTCTTTGGCAAATGTTTCGCAATAGACTTCCAACGGCTGACAACGTGGCTAAGCGTAACGGGCCTTCTGATGGGTCCTGTGTGGTGTGTGAATCGTTAGAGGATGCGAATCATGCATTATTTCAGTGCGCACTTGCTCGTTTTGCCTGGAGTGCGGTGTGAGAGGTGTTTCAACAAAACTGGAACCCGCGATCGGGGGCTGAGTTGTTGTCGGTGTTGCAATTGCAGAGGGGTGCCAAGGCCAGGATCTTGTGGAGCTGCGTGGGAGCATTGTTATGGTCCTTATGGACAGTGAGAAACAAAATGACCATCGAGCACAAGTTCCCGGCTAACCCGACTGATGTTATTTTCAAATGCCATCTTTTTCTACAGAGTTGGACACCGTTGGGGAAACAATGCGATGCCAATCTTATGAGGAGCACAATGGAGAAGATTGCCAGTAGTATCACGAGACTTCGTCAAGCGACTTGAGCTTCTTTGGGCGACTTTCTTTTTGGCTTATTAGCGAGTTTGTTAGTTGGTCGGCAGGGGCCTGCCCTATGAACTTTGGTCTGTAATATGCGTGGTCGATGTGGCCTGTTGAGACTTTCGGCTATGTGGTGTGTGCGTTGTAGAATTCGGTGTTGTGGCCTTCGTGGCTTTATTAATTTAAAGCCGGACGCGTCTAGCGTCTTCATTCTAAAAAAAGTTCGTAATTCGACTTGCATGCCACTAGCTAAAAAAGAGTATACCCTGATGACGGGTATCCGCAATGGGGCAAGGAGTAGCAACTGAATAATGTATGGACAGACATTGGGACAACATGCATGCAACCATCCTATTCCAACATATAATTACTGGACCATACACATATACAGTTACTAGTAATAAACTAATAATTACTTGACTAAACATAAGGTACGCATGTGCGTGGGGCTGCGCAAGTGAATTCAAGCAATTAGATCGGCAAGGAGAAGCAAGATGGCGAGGCTAAACCACATGGCCTCCGCAGAGGTGACGGCAGATATAGACACATTGGGAAGTGTTAGTTGCAGTTGGGCTGTTGGCCGGGGCAGGCGACACTAGGAGTAGTTAGGCATGACATCAATCGTGACCTTCATGCCACACATGCAATGGCGAGGGAAGTTACGGATGAAATAGCGGGTGCTGTGATAATGAGGGGTATGACATGATTCCAGAGCTGAGGGTGGCTTTTTATGGTTGGCGAACATGTTTCGGGACTAATATTGTACTAATACTAAAATAATTTTTACTACTCATCCTCCAAAATGAATATGCAAAACGTGAAGCCTGAATACATACAACATACGATATAATTACTTGACTATACATGTACACCACGTATGCTTGATAGTAAACAGTGACTTCTATGTTTTTTTAGAGATGCACTCAAGCCATCAGACTGGCAACGGCAAGCAAGACGGCGAGGCCAAACCCTGTGGCCTCCATAGAGGTGGCGGCTGAGACAGGAGCTGGCGGGGGAGCGTTGCTTGCACTGGGGCCGCTGGCCGGGGCCGGCGAGGAAGAGGACGAGCTTGGCACGACATCGATCTTGACCTTCATTCCCCCGGCGCAGTGGCCCGGGAAGCCGCAGAGGAAGTAGCGGGTGCCGGTGGCAGTGAGCGAGACAACATCATTCCCGGAGTTCAGGGTGGCGATGGGGCTAGCAGTGCTGCAGGAGTCGTAGTCGGCCTTGCTGACCTCGAGGACGTCGTGTGCCTGAGGAGAGTATTTGAAGATGATTTGGTCGCTGGGGTGAAAGTTCCTGGAAGACGCCCAGGTGCCGTAGTTGGTGCTGAGGTCCCATGCACCACCTGGCTCGCCGACGTTGTAGATTGCCGCCGATGCGGTGCTCAGGATGGCCATCGCGGCCACGGCGAGGAGAATGGTTCTCATGACAGTCATTGCGGTTGGAACTGAAAGGAGAGCTAGCAGAGGAGATTGTAAGACAGGTGCTGTGTTGATCCTTTGAGCGGAGATTGTGTTTGCTTCTCTAGGTGTCTGTGTCGGGTCCTATATATACAATACAGGCTATGCCCAGCTGGGTTGAAGAAACGTGTGCGGTAGGTGGAAGGCTGGAAGCGTAGAATAGACTACATATATCTGAATTTTGGACTTTGAATGTTTATGTGGGAACACAAGCAAGCTAGGCAGCATGCACCTACTACTTGGTCATCATAGTCAAACACGTATAGATATATAATAGATAATAGATCGACGGAAGATCTGAAGACCGGGCCTACTGACTGCTTCACGCATTGCCTTTTCTTTTCTTCAGTATCGACGCGGTCTACGCGATGTAGACTATCACAATCCATGTCCCTGCTCACGTACATCAAGGGTTCGTCGATCAGCATTCAACTCGAACTTCTCTTCTCTCAAAAAAGAAAAACTTTTAACTTCGTTTATTCAATATTTCATCATTACTACCTGAATATCACTTTAGAACTAATTATGTTACAACCTTTAGTGATTTCTTTTACACCTTTCAAGTTTCAACGACAAAAGAAGTCACGACCTCCAATTTAGAAGGAGAACGATGAACAAAATTCCAATGTTCAAATCAAGAAGTAAAGCTTTCATAACATATACAGTTAAGTTAACACGTTTTAAATTACATCCACACACACAAAAAAACACGTTTAGAATTGGTAGAATGGAGCTATCAGCTGGCATGTTGAGCCCTGCAATTGAGCCACAGTGCATCATCCTGGATTGCAAAATAACGTCATCGAGTGAAATAATATAGTGCGATGCATTATTAAACTGAATTAAAGTTTACAAATATCCACTATATCTTGGCGGGAATATCTCTCCTACCATTTGGCATGACTGGTGAGCTATCTCAAAAACAATGAACAATAAAATCTCTCCTCACACGCAAACTTGTAATTAAAGTTTCATCACTTTGTGGTTCTTTGAGTAATTCATTCACATGCGGATCCTCTCCTTCGGTCATTGTTGATGGAAAACCTAGATATATCATGGTGACGAGGACTACTTTTGATACTAGTGCTGGATAGATTTCTCCGGTCTAATTTCCAGCTTTCTAATACATGAGTTGCACGCTACAACTAATTAAATTACTGCTTCAGTGTTACAAAAAAGTTACAACATTGTTCCAACAAAACAAGTCACAACTATCAACATAGAAAGCAAGTGATATGTATTGCTTAAAAGACGAGCATCAAAATCAAGAATTAAAGCGTTCATACCACATACAATTAGGAATTTAAAACTGGTAAAAATGGAGCTTCCAGCCTGCAATCAAGTAAATTTTATCTAAAACGAAAGGCCATGTTTATCTTGGCCGCAATGGTAGAAATTCGTTTGGATCTTGGCCTCTATATCCTCCATGTAACCTATTCAAGGCACGATCCTAATAAAGGCATGCAACAGGCCTCCGACGGCAGGCCCGTACCACGCACCTGTGTAGAGTGTTCGGCTGCACAGGGCCTCCAAATCAGTAGGACCCCCATTTTCTACTATGTGATAAAAAAGCTCTTATTTATATATTCCCTAAAAAAAATCTCTTTTTAATATAGGTATATAGTTTAACATTATAGTGACCAAATGTACCATTTGTACTTCATATTGAATTAGTACATATAATTAAATAATTCCGACAACAACATTTTAGGGTCTCTTTAATATGTCGAATCCACTAATAAAAAATGATTTGTCAACATTTTAGCATCTACGTCAGAAGGTATGTGGATCGTGTTAGTCTACGTCATGTCTTGTAGACCGCGTCGATATTGAAGAAAAAGGAAAAGAACGCGTGAAATGGTCAGCAGGCTAACAGCACAGCCCGGTCTTCACAAACTGAGTCAATTTTGATCAAGTACGTACCAGCTGCATGCCTAGCTTGCTTGTGTTCCCACCTACTACACACAACATTCAAAGTCCCATATCCAGGCACACGCACTCCATTCTACGTTTCCACCAACCGCACATGTTTCTCCGTCCCACCCGGACTGTATTGTCCTTATATATAGGACCGGACACCGCCACCTAGGGAAGCAAACACATTCCCCGCTCAAGGACCAATACATCAGCACCTCCCTTGTAATCTCCTCTGCTAGCTCTCCTTGCAGTTCAAACCTCAATGGCTGTCACGAGAACCATTCTCGCCGTGGCTGTAATGGCCATCCTGAGCACCGCGTCAGCGGCGATCTACAACGTTGGCGAGCCCGGCGGAGCGTGGGACCTCAGCACCAACTACGGCACATGGGCGTCCTCCAGGAACTTCAAAGCCGACGACCAGATCGTCTTCAAGTACTCCCCTCAAGCGCATGATGTCCTCGAGGTCAGCAAGGCCGACTACGACTCCTGCAGCACCGCCAGCCCCATCACCACCCTCAACTCTGGGAATGATATCGTCACCCTCACCGCCTCCGGCACCCGGTACTTCATTTGCGGCTTCCCTGGCCATTGCGCGGGTGGCATGAAGGTCAAGATCGATGTCATGTCTGGCTTCTCGTCACCCGCCCCAGCCAGCGGACCAAGTGCAAGCAATGCTCCCCCGCCGACCCCTGCCTCCGCTGCCACCAATGTGGAGGCCACCGGTTTTGGCCTCGCCGTTTTGCTTGCCGTTGCTGGCCTCATGGCTTGAGTGCATCTCTGCAGCCGCAGGCACATGTGTACTTTGTGTATAGTCAAGTAATTATTACTAGCAACTATATGTGTGTATAGTCAAGTAGTTATGTGTATGTTGGACATATTCAGGTTTTGCGTTTTGCTGATTCATTTTGGAGATTAATAAAAATTCGTTTGGTCTTATACAATATTTGTCTTGACACACGTTCTTGCTAAACCGTGAGAACCAACACTTTCGTAACTTAAACTTGTATTACAGAAATATATACTTAGATTAGACATGTAATTTGTATTGCCCCTGATTGTAAATGAACTGTCCCCAAGAACCAGCTGCCACAAATGGTGGAGAACAATTAGGATGCCCCCAACCCGAAACATACTGGATGAAATTCGGCTGGGCAAAAATCCCGTCCTTTGCTCGTGGAGTGCCATACATGTTCTTGTTTCTAGTGTTGCAAGGGACAGTCACCGTTATCGAGGGAGAGAGAGCCATGGGAGTCGGTGATGGGTGCTTTTCGGGAATGAATTCTTCCCTGAGATCGATGACTATCGACGCCGTGAAGGACCAAAATTTCCCCTGTCCTGGCCCCGTCCACTGTAAAAATACCTTCGACATTAGGTAAAGAACATTCATCAAGATGGTCCCTACTAGCTAACCGCCTATTTTATTTTGAGGGAATAACCGCTTATTTTATTAAAATGTTTTCCCTTTCCCTGCCAGCTTTAACTTTGTTTTGGGCGCCGATCTGCAAGAAACGCGACCGACTGGATAATATGGACCAGCAGGCACCGTGTATAAATCGTCTGCTCTCACCATTTAAACCTCAATTCACCTTGAAGTAAAATGTACAGTGCATGAGGGTTAGTAGAAAATGCTGAAATTTCAAGGCTTACCTAGCAAAAAGATGCTATGAGCATGTACCACAAATAGTCCAAATAGACCATAGACGTCTATCCAACGTTGGTGGGTGTGTCCGGTGTACTTAACTTTCAAGAAAATTTTCATCACTATAATCAAAAGTAGTCCTCGTTGGCGCCATTGTATATCCATCCTTTTATTACATAAAATTTACTTTAATATAATATCCGTTCACTCTTTTTTTAAGCTGTTATTTTGCAATTCAGGATGATGCAATGTCGGTCATTATTTCTCTGCTTAATCCGCGGTCAAAAAAATTTACTTCGTGATTTTAATATAGGACTATTACCTCTTAAGTTGAAAGTTGTGACATGGAATTCATACAACAAGGCTGCCAGTTTTAATAAGAGGAAGTGAGAATTTTTTTTTTCTATAGTGAGAGTTTAAATGCGGCTGGACCTTTGGATCTACTTCTACAAGGTTTGTGAGTTATTATAGTCAACTATGTCTCCTTGGAGCCTAGTCCGCGTCGATACTGAAGCAAAGCAGCACGCAATGGCTGCTATCAGTGGCGGAGTTAGCATTTGACATCAGGGTGGTCCGACCCCCCCAAATTTTTTTACAAGAAATATGACATGTGGACGTTCTAACCAGTTACCAATATCACATAGAAATAGATCATTATTGTCTTACAAACACACTAAAATTCTTGATTAAGTTTAAGTTTTGCATAAAGAAGCATACATAGTGCATACTATATGGATCATAATACATACCTAGAGAAGTTCAAAAAGGCTATGTTTCTGGCCTACGCTTTTGCCTTGCCATCAAAGTATCAATTATATCATCTTCATTCACCTCGGCAAAAGCATCCCTCTCAATGTATGTGACTAGGCAATCACCCAAAAGACTATCACCCATCTTATTTCTCAACTTGTTCTTAACTATACTCACAGCAGAAAATGCTCTCTCAACATTTGTTGTTGCCACCGGTAGAAACAATACCAATTTTAGAAGTAAGTACACCAAATTCAAAGCAGACATACAAGAAAGCAACTCCATATTAATCTCATCAAACCAATTTTCAAGCTCTTGACTAATTTGATCAATGACTCCAAGGAAAACTTCTCATCTCCGGCTTGCTCTTCGGCCACATCTCCCTGCCTTCTTCTTCTTTCCTATCTTCAGAGAAACAATGTCTCCGGCCCTCTTCATTCTTTAACAATTCTGCAATAAAAATTAGTTTCTATCAATAAAGCTAATTGAGACAGAAATGATGTGAAAATTATGCATGTGTTCATCAATTCATGGTAGCATAGTGCAAAAAAGCAAACCCTAAATAAAAAATTAGGGGGTTTCGGTACCTTAAATCGATTTGCACACTTGCTGGCTGCTGCCGCCGGAGACTGGCTACTGAGCGCCTGAGCGGCACCGACGGCCATCGGCTTTGCAGGGAGGCAGAGGGCCGGACTCCGGCGGAGGCAGGGCCGGACGGGCGGCAGGGCCAGGCGACAGGCGGCTCGGGTCAAGGCAGGGGCGGGCGGGCGGCAGGGCCAGGCTAGCGCCGGGCGGGAAGGGGAGGCGGGCTGGGCTCCGCCGCTCCGGCCAGCGACCGGCGAGGCCGCGAGGAACGGCGGCGGTGAGGCGAGGGCCGGATGGCGTCGAGACGAGGGCGCGAGGCGGGTGCAGACCTGCAGTGGATGAGACGAGGGTGTGGCTCCGTTCCGCTGCTGGATCAATCGGTATGTGTTTTGTGCTGATTTTTTTCTGGCCGGTAAAAAATCCATAGGTATATAATAATCTGGCCCTAAATCCCAGGGTGGGCCGCGGCCCACCCTGGCCACCCTGTAGCTCCGCCCCTGGCTGCTATGCCATGAGAACGCTGGTTCCTATTCGGCGCCCTCAGCGCCGAATACAGTGTTAATCGTACAGGGCGCATACCCCCTGGCTACGCGGGCCGGCCCAAATTCTTTCTTTCTATCTAAACTGATGCAAAAAAGAAGTACCAGGGAGGACTCGAACACGCGCGGTAGCGGTTCAGCGTGCCACTTGATAACCACCCCGCAACTCAACGTTTTCTGATCAAGTATATTTTCTTACCTATTGTGTTCCTTCTTTTCTTTTTCTTTCTTCTTTTCTTTTTTCTTTTTTCTTTTGCTTTTTTTACTTTTTCTAATTCGTAATGTTCACCGGATTTCATGAACTTTTTTTCAACTTCGATGAAGTTTTTTCAAAATTTGATGAACTATTTTTCAAATGTAGTGAACTTTTCTTCAAATTGGATGAACTTTTTTCTAATTCGGTGAATTTTTTTGCAAACGCGATGAACTTTTTTCAAATTCGATGAACTCATTTTTAAGTCAATGAACTTTTTCCAAATTCGACGGTTTTTTTAATTTGATGAACTTTTTCAAATTCAATGAACCTTTTTCAAAAAATCGATGAACTATTTTCCAGATTCAGTGAACTTTTTTTGAATTATGATGAACTTTTATTATATTTCGATGAACTTTTTTAAATTATGATGAACTTTGCTAAAATTCGATGAACTTTTTTTCAGATTTGATGAACTTTCTTCAATTTTGATGAACTTAAAAAACCAATGAACTTTTTTCAAATTTGAAAAAAGTTCATTTCTTTAAAAAAATGTTTCCGTTGATTTTTTTAGGAAAGTTCACGTATTTAGGAAAAAGGCAAATAAAACCGTTACATAAAAAGAGAAAAAAAAGAAAAAAAAAGGTTTGGGACGCTTCGCCACACCAGGGGCTTTGCGAGCTGGAGAAAGGATAAAAGAAGGAAAACGAAGTCTGTGAATACAAGTTGTTTGATGGTCTAGTGGTTCATGCACTGATATGCGAAGGGTGAGGTGTTGAGTGTGAATCCGACTCCCTGCAAAAATATCCTTTTTTGTAGTTGATCTACTTGTTCGCTGAGAGGCGCAGCGATCAAGCGAAGGTTTCTGGGCCGGCCCGGTAGACATCTCCTTCAGGCGCCAGGGAGCTGTTCGGGCGCATAAGGCGCCGAACAGGAGCTCTCCATGAGAACGCTTGAAAAGGTCTTAACATCTTCAGTCTATTATTTATTATATACTATCTATCTAGGTGTTTGAGTATATGACCAAGTACGTACTAGCTGCATGCCTAGCCTCGTGTTCCCGCGTACTCCATATTCTACGCTTTCACCTACCGCACGCGTATCTTCAACCCACCTGGCCATGAATTTGTATATATAGGACCCGACACAGACACCTAAAGAAGCAACACAATCTGACCTCAAGGTTCAGTATAGTAGCATCCGACTGTATCTCCTCTGCTAGCTCTCACTGCCGTGCTTCCAGGTCCTACTGCCATGGCCGTCACCAGAACCATTCTCCTTGCCATGGCCGCGATGGCCATCCTGAGCACCGCCTCGGCTGCAATCTACAATGTCGGCGAGCCCGGTAGAGCGTGGGACCTCGGCACCAACTACAGCACATGGGCGTCCTCCAGGAACTTCCAACCCGAGGACTAGATCGTCTTCAAGTACTCCCATGAGGCGCACGATGTCCTCGAGGTCAGCAAGGCCGACTACGACTCATGCAGCACTGCGATCCCCATTGCCACCCTCAACTCCGGGAATGATGTCATCGCCCTTACCGTGACTGGCACCCGCTACTTCATATGCGGCTTCCCTGGCCATTCTGCGGGTGGCATGAAGGTCACGATCGATGTCATGCCAAGCTCCTCCTCTTCATCCCCTAGCCCGGCCAGCGGCCCAAGTGCAAGCAACGCTCCCCCACCGACGCCCGTCTCCGCCACCATCTCTGTGGAGGCTACGGGCTTTGGCCTCGCCATCTTGCTTGCCGTTGCTGGCCTCATGGCTTGAGTTCATTTGTGCAGCTGCACATACATGTATAAAGTCATGTATAGTAAAGTAATTATTACTAGCAAGTATACATGTAGCCAAGTAATTATATGTGTAGATTGTATGTATTCGGGCTTCTTCTTTAATAAAGATTTTTATTGTCTCTCTCATACAACATTTGTCAAGAAACATGTTCATTCTAGAATTTGATAAGCTAGACTTGCATAACTTTGACTTGTACCAGGCAGAGGTTTATACTTAGATAGATATATAATTAGCATGATTGTTTGATTTGTCTCGAAAATATGTATTTGTAGGCTACATTTGAACTTGTAATAAGTGAAGTATTACATATCTAAGTGGAGCACATGTTAACATATATCTCGGGTCTAATATATAAGCTAACATGTGGTAACCTACAATGTGGGCGAGACGGGCGGCGCATGGGACCTCAGCACCAACTACGTCACTTGGGCGTCCTGAGCACCGCGTTTGCGGTAAGCTATAATGTGGGCGAGCTGGGCGGCGCATGGGACCTCACTTACGTTGAAGCCTGTATTTACAAGAAAGTGAGTGGGAGCTCTGTAGTATTTCTGATATTATATGTGGATGACATATTGCTGATTGGAAATGATATAGAATTTATGGATAGCAAAAAAGGATATTTGAATAAGAATTTTTCAATGAAAGACCTCGGTGAAGCTGCTTACATTTTGGGCATCAAGATCTATAGGGATAGATCGAGACGCTTAATAGGACTTTCACAAAGCACATACCTTGACAAAGTTCTCAAGAAGTGCAAAATGGACCAGTCAAAGAAAGGGTTCTTGCCTGTGTTGCAAGGTGTGAAATTGAGTCAGACTCAAAGTCTGACCATGGCAGAAGATAGAGAGGGAATGAAAGTCATTTCCTATGCCTCAGCTATAAGTTCTATAATGTATGACTTGCTGTGTACGTATCAGACCTGATGTGTGCCTTGCCATAAGTTTGGCACGGAGGTACCAAAGTAATTCAGGAGTGGATCACTGGACAGCGGTCAAGAATATTCTGACGTACCTGAAAAGGATCAAGGATATGTTTCTCGTTTATGGATGTGACGAAGAGCTCATCGTAAAGGGTTACGTCGATGCTAGCTTCGACACAGATCCGGATAACTCTAAGTTGCAAACCGGATACATATTTATATTGAATGGTGGAACTGTCAGTTGGTGCAGTTCTATGTGACGGGATCTACATGTGAAGCGGAGTACATAGCTGCTTTGGAAGCAGCGCATGAAGGAGTCTGAATGAAGGAGTTCATATCCGATCTGGGTGTAATACCCAGTACATCGGGTCCAATGACAATCTTTTGTGACAACACTGGAGCAATTGGCTTAGCCAAGGAGTCCAGGTTTCACAAGAGAACAAAACACATCAAGCGACGCTTCAACTCCATTCGTGAAAAGGTCACGGATGGAGACATAGAAATATGCAAAATACATACGGACCTGAATGTAGCATACCCATTGACTAAACCTCTTCCGCGGGCAAAATATGATCAGCGCCAAGACTCCATGGGTGTTAGATTCATTACTATGTAATCTAGATTATTGACAATAGTGCAAGTGGGACACAGTTGGAAATATGCCCTAAAGGCTAATAAAGTGGTTATTATTATATTTCCTCAATCATGATAAATATTTATTATTCATGCTATAATTGTATTGATTGGAAACTTAAATGCATGTGTGAATACATAAGCAAATACCAAGTCCCTAGTAAGCCTCTACTAGACTAGCTCGTTGATCGAAAGATGGTTAAGATTTCCTGACCATAGACATGAGTTGTCATTTGATAACGGGATCACATCATTAGGAGAATGATGTGATGGAAAAGACGCATCCGTTAGCTTAGCAAATGATCGTTCAATTTGTTGCTACTGCTTTCTTAATGTCAAATACATATTCCTTCGACCATGAGATCATGCAACTCCCGGATATCGGAGGAATACCTTGTGTGCTACCAAACGTCACAATGTTACTCGGTGATCATAAAGGTGCTCTACATGTATCTCCGAAGGTGTCTGTTGAGTTGGCGTGAATCGAGATTGGGATTTGTCACTCCGTATGACGGAGAGGTATCTCTGGGCCCTCTCGGTAATATAGCATCACAAGAAGCTTGCAAGCAAAATGACTAGGGAGTTAGTTACAAGATGATGTATTACGGAACGAGTAAAGAGACTTGCAGATAACGAGACTGAACTAGGTATGGAGATACCGACGATCGAATCTCGGGCAAGTAACATACCGACAGACAAATCGAACTACGTACGTTGTCATAAAGGTTCGACCGATAAAGATCTTCATAGAATATGTAGGAACCTATATGGGCATCCAGGTACCGCTATTGGTTATCGATCAGACAAGCGTCTCGGTCATGTCTACATCATTCTCGAACCCATAGGGTCCGCACGCTTAATGTTCGTTGACGATATAGTATAATATGAGTTATGTATGTTGGTGACCGAATGTTGTTCCGTGTCCCGGATAAGATCACGGATATGGGAGCTTCGGAATGGTCTGGAGGTAATTGATATATAGAATGATAGTATCTGGTCTCCGGAAGGGTTTCAGAATGCACCGGATAATTATCGGGTCACCGAAAGGGGTTCCCGAGGCCATGGGAGCATATTGGGCCAAACAGGCCAACGAGGGAGAGCACACCAGCCCACATGGGGCTGGCGCGCCCCCACCTCATGGTAGCCGGCCCTAGGGAAGGAAGGAAGAGGGCCAACCCCCTCTTTCCTTCTCTTCCATGCTGGGAAAGGAAAGGGGGGGGGGCTCCCTCCTGCCTTCCCCCCCACGCGCCTAAGAAGGAAAGGGGGGCGTGGCTAGGGCAGGCACCTAGGGCAGCCGCCGGCCCCCTTGGGGGCGCGCCTAGGCAGCCTCCCCCCTCCACCTATATATATGTGAGGAGAGGAGAGGAAAATACACACCACGAATCCCCAAGCCGTGTGTGGCGTCCCCTCTTCCTCTAGTTCGTCCTCCGTCCTAAACCGTTGAGCTTGGTGAAGCCCTGCGGAACAGTTTCACCACCACCGTCACCACGTCGTCGTGCTGTCGGAACTCATCTACTACTTCGCCTCTCTTGCTAGATCGAGAAGGCAAGGACGTCATCGAGCTGAACGTGGAGGTGCCGTGCGTTCGGTACTTGATCGGAATGGATCGTGAAGGTGTACGACTACATCAACCGCGTTGATAAAGGCTTCCGCTTAGCGATCTACAAGGGTATGTAGATGTTCTCCCCCTCTCGTAGCTATGCATCTCCATGGATAGATCTTGCATGTGCGTAGATTTTTTTATATTTTCCATGGGGCCTAACATCGGCGCCCCGTGAGCTTGCAGGACTCTACGCCGGACCCCGTCTAATCCTTCCCTACCGGCGGACTAGAGGAAAATCGATGCCCGAAAGGTTGACTCAACAAAGAAGTGCCACTGATGCGAGGACTAAAAATCCTAACCCATCGACTAGCCGAAGCTGAGGCACCAGGATTCCCTCCCCGCCACGGGCCGCCAGAGCGATGTTATATTTCTTGTTTGCTGATGTAAGGATGCTATGTTTTGCGCCGAGTGAAAGTAATTTATTTAAATAACAGGTGTGGGCACTTCCGGTTTGGATCCCATGACTCACAATTGCGCCTGCGGTTGAAGCAAGTGGACAACGGAGTAACAACTTGCATGATTTCCCCTCACTCTGCTTTTTATCATCTAGAGTTGGTTCTTTATTTTGAAAAACTATTTTATCATCTTTTCTTCGACTGCCCGTTATCCGCGTGATGTTGGAACACTCTGAACATACACTGGGGCACAGATGGTGACCGATTTAGGTGGCTGTCTGACGCCAAGAACGACTGGGCCGGGCCAATGTTTATGGACATGTTCGTGGTTGCAGCCTGGTCCATCTGGAAAGACAGAAATGGTTTCATATTCAAAAATAGTCCCCACTCACATGCATCCTGGTTGAGGAGGTTTAAAGAGGACTTTTTGGGACGCTGAAGCACAGAGCCAAGCTGAACTTGGAGAGTTCATCTCCACATTTATTCTTAACTTTGCCCTAGTGGCACTTTGTATTCCCTTGTTTAGTGTTTTTCCTTTCCTCTCTCTTTTACCTTTCTTGTTTAGGACTTACTGACACCCCTCCTCCGCATGTAAATATGTGATTTTCTGCCCCCCATGTAACACTCATCGTTTAACTTAATGGAAAAAACTTAATGGAAAAGGGATTGTAGGAAACTCTCCTATAGTCATTCACAGTTACAAAAACTAAAATATTTTTCTAATGAATCCATCAAAATAAATATACAAAAACATGAAAGCATACATATAATTACTCACAGATATATAATTACTACTAGTAATAATTACTTGACTATACATAAAGTATGCATGTGCCTGGGGCTGCGCAAATGAATTCAAGCACTGAGATCGGCAATGAGAAGCAAGATGGTGAGGCTAAACCCATATGGCCTGCACAGAGGTGACTGGCAGAAATAGGCACATGCAGGGAAGTGTTGGTTGCACTTGGGCCATTGGCCGGGGCAGGCAACGACGAGTAGTTAGGCATGACATCGATCTTAACCTTCATGCCACACAAGCAATGGTGAGGGAAGTTACAGATAAAATAGCGGGTGCTGTGATAATGAGGGGGGTGTCGTGGGGAACAACGGCCACCTATGGGACCAAGGGCCCCTTGCTGGTTCAGTAGGGGGATGTCGCGTTGCACAAAGAGCAGAAGAACTGGGACAGCGCGGCAGCGATCACATAGGCAATTTTACCCAGGTTCGGGCCACCGTGAGGCGTAAAACCCTACTCCTGCTTTGGTGGATTGATGGTGAAAAAATGCCGGTGGAGCGTAGTACACTTGGCCGGCAAGGGCGGCAGTGGCTACGCGCGTATGGGTGTGCGTTCTCCAACCTTCCAACAACCCTTTCTACGGTTGCCATGGGCCTCCTTTTACAGAATAAGGGGTTACCACAATGGCAAATCAGTCATTATGCACTGATAAGATAGCAAACAATGCTATCATACCTAACTCTGCAGGCTGACAGAGCGCATTAAATGCGCCGCTCAACGGCACATCGTTGGTTGCCCGGCAAGCCTTGCCAGGCCGTCTCGCCAGCTCCACGCCTGCTCGCTTGACACGTTGCAGGACGGGTGTCATCTGTAGGCATTTCCTGTGGAAAGAGGCTGCCATGTGGCGATCGGCTGCCACTTAATTATCTTGCGGCTTGACACCGCACTGATTGACGACATGGGTCGTGGCAGAGTGGCTGGGTGAGGTGGTTTGGCCTCCGCGAGTCCCGGCAGGCCCTGCTGGGACGTCTTGGACATCCTTTTCCGAGGGCGACCCCGCCCTTGTCGAGCTCATCTGCCCGGCAAGGAAGGCTTTTCTCCTCGTGGCATCTTGTTTCTCTGGCTTGACCTCGGTCCTCTTGATCTGCATGTTGGTCCTCCTAAGATCTTGGTTCCTTGTAATGCCCGTGAATGACTTTAACGCACGGGGTAGAAACTGCCAATTCACTCTTCCCACCACGCCCTTATCCTTAGCCACGTATGCTGCATGCATCGCGTAGGGTAGGTAACGGAGGCGCTGATACGTACGTCTCCAACGTATCTATAATTTTTGATTGTTCCATGCTGTTATATTATCATTCTTGGATGTTTTATAATCATTTGATAGTCATTTTATATCATTTCTTGGTACTAACCTATTGACATAGTGCCAAGTGCCAATTGCTGTTTTTTTGCATGTTTTTTACATCGCAGGAAATCAATATCAAACGGAGTATAAACACCGCGAAACTTTTTGTGGATTTTTTACGGACCAGAAGACATCCAAAGGTCCAGAGCAGCCAGGCGCGCCCAGGTGGTTTGTGCCCACCTCGGTGGCCTCCCGCACCCCCTCTTCGCCCTATAAATTCTCAAACATTCCAAAACCCTTCGGGGTAACCCTAGATCAGAAGTTCCACCGCCGCAAGGCCTCTGTATCCACGAGATCCAATCTAGACCCCGTTCCGGCACCTTGCCGGAGGGGAAATCATCACCGGTGGCCATCTTCATCATCCCTACGACCACCATGATGAGGAGGGAGTAGTCCACCCTCGGGGCTGAGGGTTTGTACCAGTAGCTATGTGTTTAATCTCTCTCTCTCTCTCTCTCTCTCTCTCTCTCTCTCTCGTGTTCTTGAGATGTCACGATCTTGATGTATCGCGGGCTTTGTTAATATAGTCGGATCATATGGTGTTTTCCCCTCTCTATCTTGTTGTGATGAATTGAGTTTTTCCCTTTGAGATTTCGTTGTTATCGGATTGAATACTTTTATGGATTTGAGAACACTCGATATATGTCTTGCAATTGAATACTCGTGGTGACAATGGGGTATCGTATTGATTCACTTGATATATGTTTTTGCATTCAACTCGCGGATTCCCGAGGTGACATTGGGGTAATCTATGCATAGAGATTGATGCACGTTCTTGTCTTTGTTTCTCCGGTAGAAATCTTGGGGCACTCTTTGAAGTTCTTTGTGTTGGATTGAATATTATGATTCTGAATTTGCTTTGGTGTTATTTTAGTACGAACTCTTGGTTAGATCGATCGGAAAGAATAGCTTCGTGTTATTTTAGTACGAACTCTAGGATAGATTGATCGGAAAGAATAGCTTTGAGGTGGTTTCGTACCCTACAAACAATTCCGTCTTATGTTCTCCGCTAGATAGGAACTTTGGAGTGATTCTTCGTTGCACTTTGAGGGATAGTTATGTGATCCAATTATATTAGCATTGTTGAGACACTACTAGGGAAAACCCAAGTAGTAGCGCGGGTTTTGAGGCTATCAGCATCGCGGGCATCCGCGCTACTAATACGGCGCTACAGCTAACTGTTAGTAGTAGCGCGGTCTGTACCCGCGCTGCTACTATTGACTATATCAGCAGGGCTTTTCCGGAACGCGCTACTATTAATTAGTTGTAGTAGTTTCCTAGCCCCGCGCTACTGCTATATCTTTCATCATTTCCCCCCCGCTTCCTACCCATTTCAGTTTCAATAAACTGCAATTTCCAGATACTAGGTACTACTAGATATCAATTTCATAAAGCATTATAGGTACTAGGTAGTACTCCCTCCGTTCCAAATTACTCGTCGTGGTTTCAGTTCAAAGTAATTTGGAACGGAGGGAGTACTAGATAAAAATTTCATATATAGTCAACATGCATCCTCAAGCAGTACTAGGTGATATCGACGACGATCATCATATGTAGTACTAGATGTATCGACGACGATCATCATATGTAGTTCTAGATGATATCGACGACTATCATCATATGTAGTTCTAGATGATATAGCCACACACACATATGTAGTTCTAGATGATATCGACGACGATCATCATCCTCAAGCCTGGGCGGTGGGTGTTCCTGATAGTAATTAGGATGGCCTGTCCAACACGAAGATTCTTGCCAACGAGGAATCTCTTCCACCCAACCGAGTTTAAGTGTGTGCGACCGTCCGTGTCCATGTAGTAAGTACAGGTGGTGACGGAGCCCCTTGCGGTAAGGCGTAGTTCAGCTGAGCCTTCTTCATCACGCTCGATACCACAACTCACAGATAGGCTCTTTGGCAATTTCTGAATAAGAAAAACATATCAATTAATAAATAGCCTCGCACATACTCTTGCAAATATATTTCTGTTAAGTATAGATTTCTACACTATCAAAAGACACAGTACTACACATTTGTACTAAGCATGAATTCTACTAATAAGTATATATGGATTATCTACACTATTAATAGTTCCTTGGATTCTACACTAATAAGGATGTGATCGGACTCTACACTAAAGCATATCATCGACTAGATTCCACACAGCATATCATTGGACTCTACACTAAGCATATCATCGGATAATTTGCATTTGTAAGTATAACATACCATATCATGCCGATCGACCATGGTACTTGTCAGGCGGGTCACGAATGGCACCCTGACAAAGTCATCACGTGGCGGAATTATGTCCCATAGGTTGCACACCTCCTCCTCGCTCAGCCTCATTCTTTGAGCTACGATGGCTTCATGAAGTGGGTCCTCATCATCTTCATCGAGTGGGTCCTCATTATTTTCATCATCTTCGTCATCTTCATCATCTTCCACCAGGTTGATATAAATGACAGCCAGCTTGGGTCTTTCTGCTCTGAAGGAGAAGCTGATCAACTCACCACCAGTAAGACGCATGCGGGCGAGGAAACGGGCCCATCCATCTCCTCCAATCTGCGACATATTGCATCCTTTCTCGACCTCCATAGTGTACGGCCCCCCAGGAGCCTCAAATGTCACAGTGTCTACTGTCATCTTGTTGAATTTCAACCTCACATTGCATGGGACAATCTGTGTAAAAAAAGCAAAATGCACAATGCAGTAATGCCAACACTAAATATAAAATAGTTTTACATTTCATATAATTTCTTACCGCCGCACGATGAAAACTCGGCTGGAAGTAGATGCCGAACAGCTTGCTAGTTGCAAGGCTGCTGGCGCACCTTGACTTGCACAGTCGACATGGCGGTGGTGGTGGTGGCGCCATTTCCCTACAGCAATATGAGCAAAGGATTAATGGTTCTTCTTCAGTTTTATTTTCACAGCATACTAACACCTTCTAGAATAGAACCAACAGCTAGCAGGCAAATGCCAAATCTTGCCTAATAAGATTTGGTTCTTCTTCCGCGAGAAGCAATTTGATTCTTCTTCCACGAGAAGGAATTTGATGGACAACTATAATCCTAAGATCTAGTAACATATAAGATGACAAGATACCACCTACCAAAGCATTTCAGTGGCACCTATTGCCGAAAAAACTTTTCACAAATATCTACCAAATCAGCGTACCAACTACCTAGACATTTCATCTAATTTGGCCCCTATTGCCTAAGATAATTTATTAAAAAAACAAGTGGCAAATTAACTAAATTGGCACCTACATTTTGCAAAAAAAAGCTTATTACAAAAAAACAAAAGCATCTAGCTATCCATGTACAGAAAAAATAACAATAAAATGGTGCGTTTCTTTCCAAGCATCTAGCTAGGTGGTGCCAAATCTTCAGAGCTATCAACTAGCATACTAAATAAACTAAATCAAAATCTTCTATAAATCAACTAAATCAACTAGCCTACTAAATCAACTAGCCTACTAAATCAACTAAATCAAAATGTTCTAAATGAACTAAATCAACTAGCCTACTAAATCAACTAAATCATATCAACGAAATCAAAATGTTGCATACGAACTAGCCTACTAAATCAAAATGTAGCAGGGAGGAGGGGTTGTGGATGGAGGAGGGAGGAGGGAGAAGGAGGGGCGACTTGAGGAGGGAGGAGAGAGTAGGACGGAGGAGGAAGGCGGAGCAAGGAGGGGCCGTCCGGCGGCGAGTGGAGGAAGGACGGAGGTGGAGGGCGGTACCGAGTCCAGCGAGGAGGAGGAGGTGACGGCGGCGCAGAGTGAGGAGGGGTAGGCGATGGCGGCCGGCGGGGAGGACCGGCGCAGGGGGGTTGAGGGGGAGATCGAGTGAGTGTAAGTGTGAGTGGATCGGATAGAGGAGAGTGGGGGGTGGGAGATATAATGGCTTAGCAGTAGCACGCTATAATGACCTAGCAGTAGCGCATTTCACATAGAACACACTACTGCTATGTGTCAGCATGTAAAAATAGACATCAAAAATACATTGATTATCAATGATCTTTTTGTGTACAATCTGATTTTTCAACATGAGTCCTCACCGGTTTAGGAACCGGGGAAGACTCATATTGCGGCCACAAATTTTACACATAGAGTTCAATGAAAACCAAGTGCTTGTGATAGTTTGAGAAGTAACATATTTAAGGTGGTAGAAACCTTCTTCGCGGAGCGAGGTGTGAATAATTTTTTTAGTAAACTTAGCAGTAGCGGGTATTACGGGAATGCGCTACTGCTATGACCTGTAGCAGTAGCGCTCTTCATGTTAACGCGCTGCTGCTAAGACTAGCTTCGCGGCAGGGTCGTGGCAATTATAGCAGTAGCACGGCTTAGAGGAAGCGCGCTACTGCTACCTTTATTTCAGCAGCGTGTTGTGCTGGAGCGCGCTGCTGCCATATAGCAGCATCGCCTTATTTTAAAACACACTGCTGGTAAGATTCTGTGTATAGGCTTTTCCCTAGTAGTGAGAGGTTGCACTAGCGAAAGTACAGACCCTAGGCCTCATTTCCAAGCATTGCAATACTGTTTTTGTGCCCGTTTACTATTAGCTACCTTGCTGTTTTTATTTATTCAGATTATAAAAATATATTTCTACCATCCATATTACACTTTTATCACCATCTCTTCGCTGAACTAGTGCACCTATACAATTTGCCATTGTATTGGGTGTGTTGGGGACACAAGAGATTTCTTGTATTTGGTTGTAGCGTTGTTCGAGAGAGACCATCTTCATCCTACGCCTCCCACGGATTCATAAACCTTAGGTCATCCACTTGAGGGAAAATTGCTACTGTCCTACAAAACTCTGCGCTTGGAGGCCCAACACGAGTTTACAAGAACAAGTTTTGTAGTAGACATCAAGCTCTTTTCTGGCGCCGTTACCGGGGAGGTTAGGTAAGCGGCACCCACACCCCGTCAACGAAGCTCTTTTCTGGCGTCGTTGCGGGGGAGATGAGTGCATGAAGGTATATCTTTAGATCTTGCAATCGAATCTTTTAATTAGTTTCTTGTTTTATCACTAGTTTCATTTATAAAAGAAAACTACAAAAAATGGAATTGAGTTTGCATCATATTATTAATCTTTATAATATCTTTCGTGAAAATGATGGAAAGGAAAATTGTGCTCAATTGATAGAAGAAGAATTCTATAAAATGTTTGACAAAAAAATCATTGCATGATGAGCATGATTGCAATGTTGTTGCTATGAACTCTTTGAATATCAATGATGCTAACGATATGAAAAGCCATAAGCTTGGGGATGCTATATTTGATGTACATGATATTTTTAGTCCCCCAAGATTTGATGTGCAAATTTGTTATAATGATTGCATGCCTCCTATTTATGATGATTATATTGATGATAGTGGGTTTGGAAGAGTGTCAACTCTAGGTAATGATCCCACTATTTTGGAGGGTGTTGAATCTTGTTACAATATTGAAAAAATGGATTTGGATAGGTCATGACTTTATTTAGTGATGAATCCACTATTTTGGAAGAGGTTTCAATTGATTATGACAACAAAGTTGCTATCTATGATGATTATGGTGATGACATGTATGTTATATTGAATAATGATAACCATGAAACTTGTCTTCATGATTTTAATTTTCAATCACATGATAGTTATTTTGTTGAATTTGCTCCCACTACCATTGATGAGAATAAATTTGCTTATGTGGAGAGTAATAAATTTTATATGCTTGTGGATCATAAAAAGAATGCTTTATGTGATAGTTATATTGTTGAATTCATTCATGATGCTACTGATAATTATTATGAGGGAGGAACTTATGCTTGTAGGAATTGCAATAATATCAAGTTTCCTCTCTATGTGTTGAAAATCTAGAAGTTTTGCTTGTTTTGCCTTCCTATGCTAGTTGATTCTTGTTCCCATAAATTGTTTGCTCACAAAATCCCTATGTATAGGAAGTGGGTTAGACTTAAATGTGCTTGCCATGTGATTCATGATGCTGTTGTTATGTTTCAATTCTTATCTTTTATGTGAGCATCATTGAACTCATCATGCCTAGCTAAAAGGCATTAAAGAAAAGCGCTTCTTGATACGTCTCCGTCGTATCTACTTTTCCAAACACTTTTGCCCTTGTTTTGGACTCTAACTTGCATGATTTGAATGGAACTAACCCGGACTAACGCTATTTTCAGCAGACCTTCCATGGTGTTATTTATGTGCAGAAACAAAAGTTCTCGGAATGACTTGAAACTCCACGGAACATATTTTCAGAAAATATAAAAAATACTGGAAGAAGAATCCATGTCAGGGGGCCCTCCACCTGTCCATGAGGGTGGGGGGCGCGCCTGCCCCCCTGGGCGCGCCCCCCTGCCTCGTGGGCCCCCTGACGCTCCACCGCCCTCAACTCCAACTCCATATATTCGTGTTCGGGGAGAAAAAACCAGGGAGAAGGATTCATCACGTTTTACGATACGGAGCCGCCTCCAAGCCCTAAAACCTCTCAGGAGGGCTGATCTGGAGTCCGTTCGGGGCTCCGGAGAGGGGAATCCGTCGCTGTCGTCATCATCAACCATCCTCCCTCACCAATTTCATGATGCTCACCGCCGTGCGTGAGTAATTCCATCGTAGGCTTGCTGGACGGTGATGGGTTGGATGAGATTTATCATGTAATCGAGTTAGTTTGTTTAGGGTTTGATCCCTAGTATCCACTATGTTCTGAGATTGATGTTGCTATGACTTTGCTATGCTTAATGCTTGTCACTAGGGCCCGAGTGCCATGATTTCAGATCTGAACCTATTATGTTTTCATGAATATATGTGAGTTCTTGATCCTATCTTGCAAGTCTATAGTCACCTACTATGTGTTATGATCCGGCAACCCCAAAGTGACAATAATCGGGACCACTCCCGGTGATGACCGTAGTTTGAGGAGTTCATGTATTCACTATCTGTTAATTCTTTGTTCCGGTACTCTATTAAAAGGAGGCCCTAATATCCCTTAGTTTCCATTAGGACCCCGCTGCCACGGGAGGGTAGGACAAAAGATGTCATGCAAGTTCTTTTCCATAAGCACGTATGACTATATTCGGAATACATGCCTACATTACATTGATGAATTGGAGCTAGTTCTGTGTCACCCTATGTTATGATTGTTACATGATAAACCGCATCCGGCATAATTCTCCATCACCGATCCAATGCCAACGAGCTTTTCACATATTGTTCTTCGCTTATTTACTTTTCCGTTGCTACTGTTACAATCACTACAAAATCCAAAAATATTACTTTTGCTACCGTTACCGTTACTTCCATATTACTTTGCTACTAAATACTTTGCTGCAGATACTAAGTTATCCAGGTGTGGTTGAATTGACAACTCAACTGTGAATACTTGAGAATATTCTTTGGCTCCCCTTGTGTTGAATCAATAAATTTGGGTTGAATACTCTACCCTCGAAAACTGTTGCGATCCCCTATACTTGTGGGTTATCAAGACTATTTTCTGGCGCCGTTGCTGGGGAGCATAGCTCTATTCTTCGAGTCACTTGGGATTTATATCTGCTGGTCACTATGAAGAACTTGAAAGACGAGAAAACAAAAATTTATCCCTCAACTACGAGGGGAGGTAAGGAACTGCCATCTAGCTCTGCACTTGATTCACCTTCTGTTTTGAGTAAGCTTGCGACACCTAAACCTGCTTCTGCTATTAATTCTGATATGTCGCATGTTATTGATGATGCCACTCCTGCTATGCATGATACTTATGATGAAACTACTTCTATGCTTGATACTACTGTGCCACTTGGTGAATTTCTTGATGAACAACTTGCTAGGGCTAGAGAGAATGAAATTATTGAAACTGATAATATTGAAGATAGTGATGATGAAGACTCTCCCCCTAATAAATATGAATTGCCTGTTGTGCCTGAGGGTTATGTTCTGGATGAAGAATCTGCTAGAGCCATTCTTGCTTGCAATGATAGAAGTGATCTTAAGAAGTTATTAGCTAAATGGAAGCAACAATCTCTTAATGCTAGAATGAAACATGACCCTGCTTTTGCTACTTCACCTATCTGTGTTACTGATAAGGATTATGAATTCTCTGTTGATCCTGATATAATTACTTTGGTTGAATCTGATCCTTTTTATGGCTATGAATCTGAAACTGTTGTGGCACATCTTACTAAATTAAATGATATAGCCACCCTGTTCACTAATGATGAGAGAACTCACTACCTTTATATCCATAAAATATTTCCGTTCTCATTAAAGGGTGATGCTAAGATATTGTTTAATTCTCTTGATCCTGGTTGTGTCCGTAGTCCCCAGGATATGATTTATTACTTCTCTGCTAAATATTTCCCTGCTCATAAGAAACAAGCTGCTTTAAGGGATATATATAATTTTGTGCAAATTGAAGAAGAGAATCTCCCACAAGCTTGGGGGAGGCTTCTCCAATTACTTAATGCTTTGCCCGATCATCCTCTTAAGAAAAATGAAATACTTGATATCTTTTATAATGGACTAACCGATGCTTCCAGAGATTACCTGGACAGTTGTGCTGGTTCTATTTTCAGGGAAAGAACACGGGATGAAGCTGAAATTCTATTGAATAATATGTTGACAAATGAAAATAATTGGATACTTTCTGAGCCAGCTCCTGAGCCTATTCCTAAACCAACTCCGAAGAAGAGGGGTGTTCTATTTCTCAGTCCTGAAGATATGCAAGAGGCAAAGAAATCTATGAAAGAAAAAGGTATTAAAGCTGAAGATGTTAAGAATTTACCACCTATTGAAGAGATTCATGGTCTTAATTTACCGCATGTTGAAGAAACATATGGTCTTAATCCATCACCTATTGAAGAAACTCATGGTCTTGATAACCCGACACAGGTAGTAAAGGTAAATTCTCTCTATAGATTTGATGAAGGTGATATTCCTCGTTATAAGTCTGCTAGACAATGCTTAGAAGAGTTTGATAATTTTATTGTCAAACAAGAAAACTTCAATGCTTATTTTGGTAGACAATTGAAATATAATTCCGATACGCTTGAATACTTGGGTCATTATATGTCTAGAGTTAAAGGTGAACTTAAACTCATTAGTAAACATGCTTCTATGGTTACCACTCAAGTGGAACAAGTACTTAAAGCTCAAAATGATTCTCTCAATGAATTAAATAGTAAGAATAATGATTATGCTGTTAGAGTGGCTACTAGAACTGGTAAAATGACTCAGGAACCTTTGTATCCTGAAGGCCACCCTAAGAGAATTGAGAAAGATTCTCAGAGAAATAATATAGATGCACCTAGTCCTTCTAAAAAGAAGAAAAAGAAAAATGATAGGACTTTGCATGCTTCTAGTGAACCTATTGCTGAAACACCTGAGAATCCAAATGATATTTCTATTTCTGATGCTGAAACACAATCTGATAATGAACATGAACCAAGTGAAAATACTAATGAAGATGTTCATGATGATGCTCAACCTAGCAATGATAATGATCTAGAAATTGAACCTACTGTTGATCTTGATAACCCACAATCAAAGAATCAATGTTATGGTAAGAGAGACTTTGTTGCTAGGAAACATGGTAAAGAAAGAGAACCTTGGGTTCAGAAACCCTTGCCTTTTCCTCCCAAACCATCCAAGAAAAAGGATGATGAGGATTTTGAGCACTCTGCTGAAATAATTAGACCTATCTTTTTGCGTATGCGTTTGACTGATATGCTCAAAATGAATCCTTATGCTAAGTATATGAAAGAAATTGTCACTAATAAAAGAAAGATACCGGAAGCTGAAATTTCCACCATGCTTGCTAATTATACTTTTAAGGGTGGAATACCAAAGAAACTAGGAGATCCAGGGGTACCAACTATACCATGCTCCATTAAAAGAAACTATGTTAAAACTGCTTTATGTGATCTTGGAGCCGGTGTTAGTGTTATGCCTCTCTCTTTATATCGCAGACTTGATTTGAATAAGTTGACGCCTACGGAAATATCTTTGCAAATGGCTGATAGATCAACTGCTATACCTGCCGGCATTTGTGAGGATGTGCCTGTTGTGGTTGCAAACATTACTATTTTGACGGACTTTGTTATTCTTGATATTCCCGAGGACGATATTATGTCTATTATTCTTGGAAGACCCTTTTTGAATACTGCAGGGGCTGTTATTGATTGCAACAAAGGCAATGTCACTTTTCATGTTAATGGTAATGAGCATACGGTACACTTTCCGAGGAAACAACCTCAAGTTCATAGTATCAACTCTATTGGAAAAATTCCATCGATTATTTTTGGAGGTTTTGAATTTCCTCTTCCTACTGTCAAGAAGAAATATGATATTCTCATTATTGGGGATGTGCATATCCCCGTTGAGGTAACATAGTGTTATTCGAAATTTCTCCGGTTCCATGTTATTCGGAATGAGTTTGTTAACAAGACTTGATCGACCTTGTTAATGGATTCCTTTTGATGAGCATGAGATGGATGAAGTTAGAAAGCACAACCTTCTGTACCCTCCTTTTACTTTCTGTTATTTAGTTGAAATAAAGTAAAAATAGTATTTTTCTGTCTGTTTCCTGAATTATCCGTGCAATATAAAAATACCCCGAGAATAAAAGTTCTCCAAATGCCCTGAAAATGGAATATGATTTTTTCTGGAATATTTGAGAATTTCTGGGACTGAGAACATAGCAGGGGGAGGAAGCACCTGGCCACGAGGGTCCAGGGCGCGCCCACCCCCTGGGCACGCCCCCTGTCTCGTGGGCCCATGGTGGCCCCCTCCACTTATGCCAGCCACCACACACTTCTTCTTCCTCCCAAAAAAATCTCCATCCAGCTCAAGCACGAGTTCTAGCTCATTTTGCTGCTATTTTCGATATCCTTGCTCAAAGCACCTCTCACAAAACTGCTTGGGGAGATTGTTCCTTGGTATGTCACTCCTCCATTGGCCCAATTAGTTTTTGTTCTAGTGCTTTATTCATTGCAAATTTGTGCTGCCTAGGTGACCATGTTCTTGAGCTTGCATGTCAAATTTATATGGTTCCAAGTAGTTCTAATGCATGATATAGGCTCTAGGCACTTGTAGGAGTAGTTGCTATCAATTTTGTTGAGCTTGGTTCACTTTTATTTGAAGTTACTAAAAATTTCAGAAATTTTTCAGAGGAAGAAATATGCTTAGGAAAATATACCAAGGTGGTCCTTCAAGGAAGCAAGGACCCAGGCTCGCAATGCGCGATGCCGATGATGAGCCACCAAGGAACGCTCCAGTGCAGCCTTGTGAATGGCCTTCAGAAGGCTTTATGGATCGAGCGGGAATCAAGGAAGAATTTAACGCGTATTTGCGTAACGCTGATCTTGTGAGCTTCGAGGGAGAAAAGTGCAGCCAGTACCACTATCTCACTAGTTCATTTGTGAGGAGGTTTGAATATTCATCTTCACGTAATTCTCAAACTGTCCTATTTGATCTCTATAAAAAATCTTACACTATGGACTTAGAGGATTTTACCATTGCTTGCAAACTTCCACAATGGGGTAGTACTAGTGAACCTCGCAAATCTGAATTTAGAGAATTTCTTGCTAGTATAACTGTGGGGGAATCTAGAGATATAACACAAGCTACCATAGGGAGCATTCATTTTCCTGCTATACATTATTTTGCTCTCTTCATAGGTAGGTGCATAAATGGTAAGGATGAAGCATGTCACATGTGTGTCCCTGACCTCAGTATTCTTAGGAGTGCTGTGTTAGGAGACAAATCTTATAACTTGGGAGCCATTGTTGCACGTAGGTTGCATCATAATAGATTTAATGGAGATTTCTTTGGTGGAATTTATGCAACCCGCTTAGCTAACTTTCTTGGTGTAGACATACGTGAGGATGATATTGAGTTGCCTCCTACTTATTTAGATTATGAGGCTATGGTTCGTCATCAGTTTATTGGAGAAATGAGCAACCTCTCCAGTACCGACTAATCTTTGACAGACGACGCACCTATCTAGTCGTTCTTCCTGCTCCTGCTTTCTTTGACTTTCAGGCAAAAGGGAGACATTTTATAACCAGAGAGGAGGCATAGGAGTATAAGAGGAGGGCTGAGATAGCTCGCCTCCAAGCTGCAGCACACGATGCAATGGCCGCTGCATCTCAGTACAACCCCAACTACAACTATGGATATCCACCAGGCCATCCGTGGCAATAAACCAACTTAGGCCAAAAGCCTAAACTTGGGGGAGTACGTATTTCTCACCGACATTACATTTATGTTCACGCACCCATTGCTAGATGTCGGTGCTCATACTCTTTCACTGTAATATCCATGCTAGTTTATTTTCTTTTTCTTGCTCTCTTCTTGTGTGTTTAATAAACCTTAAGAAAAACAAAAAAAATTAGTGTAGCTTTAGCTAGTTTACCTTTCTTGCTGTAGTAGTAATAATTAAAAGAAAACCCAAAAAGATTCCCCCTTCTTCTTTTGCTTGTTGGGAGCTTTCCCATGTAAATAGTTTTATTTATTTTATTTTATTTGGGGGTCGATAGGATAAGATCATGATTAAATTGTTGAAGTGGCTCTTATATGCATTGTTGTTGATTTAACCAAGAGCCCATATTGCCTTGTCTTCTCCTGCTTATTGAATGCTCACAGATTCCAGCTTAGTCCAATGCACGTGCACTCTTATTATTTTCACATCGTTCAGTTGTGCAAGTGAAAGGCAGTTATGACGATATATGATGGACTGACTGAGATGAGAGAAGCTGGTATGAACTCGACCTCTCTTGTTTTTGTAAATATGATTAGTTCATCGTTCCTGATTCAGCCTATTATGAATAAACATGTTTGCAATGACAATTAGAAATCATAGTTGCTCGTGCCATGCTTGATTAGCTATGAGTTATAATGGTTTACCTTGCGTGCCAACATGCTATTCAAATGGTTGTGATGTGGTATAGTGGGGTGTTATCCTCCTTTGAATGATTTAAGTGACTCGACTTGGCACATGTTCACACATGTAGTTGAAACAAATCAACATAGCCTTCACGATATTTATGTTCATGGTGGATTATATCCTACTCATGCTTGCACAAAATGTTTATTAATTTTAATGCATGCTCATGACTGTTGTCGCTCTCTAGTTGGTCGCTTCCCAGTCTTTTGCTAGCCTTCACTTGTACTAAGCGGGAATACTGCTTGTGCATCCAATTCCTTAAACCCCAAAGTTATTCCATATGAGTCCACTATACCTTCCTATATGCGGTATCTACCTGCCGTTCCAAGTAAATTTGTATGTGCCAAACTCTAAACCTTCAAATGAAATTCTGTTTTGTATGCTCGAATAGCTCATGTATCAACTAGGGCTGTCCGTATCTTCCATGCTAGGCAGGTTATTCTCAAGAGGAGTGGACTCCGCTCCTCACTCACGAGAAAATGGCTGGTCACCGGGATGCCTAGTCCCATGCTTTATGCAAATAAAATCAAAATAATTGCAAACAAAACTCCCCCTGGGACTGTTGCTAGTTGGAGGCACTCGTTGTTTCGAGCAAGCCATGGATTGATGCTTGTTGGTGGAGGGGGAGTATAAACTTTAACATTCTGTTTGGGAACCGCCTATAATGTGTGTAGCATGGAAGATATCGCCATCTCTTGGTTGTTATGTTGACAATGAAAGTATGCCGCTCAAAATATTATTTATCTCTATTTCAAAAACCGAGCTCTGGCACCTCTACAAATCCCTGCTTCCCTCTGAGAAGGGCCTATCTATTTACTTTTATGTTGAGTCATCACCCTCTTATTAAAAGGCACCAGCTGGAGAGCACTGCTGTCATTTGCATCCATTATTATTAATTTATATTGGGTATGACTATGATTGGATCGCTTTTACCATGAATTACAATGTCTAGTCAGTCCTTGGTCTTTAAAGGTGCTCTGCATTTATGTTTTGCGGTCTCAGAAAGGGCTAGCGAGATACCATCCTGTCATATCATATTATGATTTTTTGAGAAAGTGCTGTCATCCGAGATTTATTATTATTGCTCGCTAGTTAATTATGCCATTGATATGAGTAAACATGAGACCTAAGAGTTATTGTGAATGTGGTTAGTCATAATCTTTGCTGAAGACTTGAATGCTGGCTTTACATAGTTACAACAACAAGAGCAAACAGAGTTTGTAAAAGTTTTTCTTTATCACTTTCAGTATATCAACTGAATTGCTTGAGGACAAGCAAAGGTTTAAGCTTGGGGAGTTGATACGTCTCCGTCGTATCTACTTTTCCAAACACTTTTGCCCTTGTTTTGGACTCTAACTTGCATGATTTGAATGAAACTAACCCGGACTGGCGCTGTTTTCAGCAGACTTTCCATGGTGTTATTTATGTGCAGAAACAAAAGTTCTCGGAATGACATGAAACTCCACGGAACATATTTTTGGAAAATATTAAAAATACTGGAAGAAGAATACACGTCAGGGGGGCCTCCACCTATCCACGAGGGTGGGGGCGTGCCCCCTGCCTCGTGGGCCCCCTGACGCTCCACCAACCTCAAATCCAACTCCATATATTCGTGTTCGGGGAGAAAAAAACTAGGGAGAAGGATTCATCGCGTTTTACAATATGGAGCCGCTGCCAAGCCCTAAAACCTCTCGGGAGGGCTGATCTGGAGTCCGTTCGGGGCTTCGGAGAGGGGAATCCGTCGCCGTCGTCATCATCAACCATCCTCCATCACCAATTTCATGATGCTCAGCGCCGTGCGTGAGTAATTCCATCGTAGGCTTGCTGGACGGTGATGGGTTGGATGAGATTTATCATGTAATCGAGTTAGTTTTGTTAGGGTTTGATCCCTAGTATCCTCTATGTTCTGAGATTGATGTTGCTATGACTTTGCTATGCTTAATGCTTGTCACGAGGGCCCGAGTGCCATGATTTCAGATCTGAACCTATTATGTTTTCATGAATATATGTGAGTTCTTGATCCTATCTTGCATGTCTATAGTCACCTACTATGTGTTATGATCCGGCAACCCCGAAGTGAGAATAATGGGGACCACTCCCGGTGATGACCGTAGTTTGAGGAGTTCATGTATTCACTATGTGTTAATTCTTTGTTCCGGTGCTCTATTAAAAGGAGGCCTTAATATCCCTTAGTTTCCATTAGGACCCCGCTGCCACGGGAGGGTAGGACAAAGGATGTCATGCAATTTCTTTTCCATAAGCACGTATGACTATATTCGGAATACATGCCTACATTACATTGATGAATTGGAGCTAGTTCTGTGTCACCCTATGTTATGATTGTTACATGATGAACCGCATCCGGCATAATTCTCCATCATCGATCCAATGCCTACGAGCTTTTCACATATTGTTCTTCGCTTATTTACTTTTCCGTTGCTACTGTTACTATCACTACAAAACCCAAAAATATTACTTTTGCTACCGTTACCGTTAATTCCATATTACTTTGCTACTAAATACTTTGCTGCAGATACTAAGTTATCCAGGTGTGGTTGAATTGACAACTCAACTGCGAATACTTGAGAATATTCTTTGGCTCTCCTTGTGTCGAATCAATAAATTTGGGTTGAATACTCTACCCTCCAAAACTGTTGCGCCCCATATACTTGTGGGTTATCACTTGTTGCGAGACAACCCAACATTTACCCCTACTATTTTTGTGTGTTAACATGATTAAGCTACTGTAGTAATCATGTTTTATTGCTTTTGTTTCAATAAAATGCCAAGTAAAGCCTTTGGGATAGCGTGGATGATAGTTGACTTGATTCTGTCCAAAAACAAAACCATTTGTGCTCAGTCCAGGAATTTTGAAAGTTCACTGGAATGTGCTTTTGATCTGATTTTTTTACAGGTGATAGATATAAAAAGTCCCTACGTTGTCCTAATTTTTCAGAATTTTTGGAGTAGCAGAAGTATGGTTGGAGTACAAATTACTACACACTGTTCTGTTTTTGAATAATTCTGTTTTCAATGCATACTGTGCTTGTTTCCTAGTTTCTATGGCTTATATTGCTCAATGTAAATTGTGGAAATGATATGCTACAGTAGGCATTGTGTGGAAATAATTATGAATCTTGTCTTTGACAGTACCAAAGTGAAATAGTTTGCTCTTTATCATACTAACCTATCTCACGAAGTTCCATTAAGTTTTGTGTGATTGAAGTTTTCGAGTTTTAGGTGAGATGTCGATAGGAGAATAAGGAGTGACAAGACCCTAAGCTTGGGGATGACCAAGGCACCGCAAGGTAATATTCAAGGAAGATCCAAGCAACTAAGCTTGGGGATGCCCCGTAAGGCGTCCCCTTTTTCGTCTCCAACATTATCGGTAACCTTACTTGAGGCTATATTTTTATTCGTCACATGATATGTGTTTTGCTTGGAGCGTCAATTTATTTTGTTAGGATTTGCTTGCTGTTATTTAGAATAATGTCCTGCATCTTTTATTTAAATAAGAGTGGCATTGATGGCCTTTACTATGCTTATTTTACAAGTCTACATGTTGCTGTTTGAAAACAGAAAGTTTACCGCTGTTGCAAAAATTCCCTAGAAACGTCAGAATGTGATAAAATGTTGAAACTTTTTGCAAAATAAGCTCTGATAAGTTTTCTACACTGTGGTAAATTTTCATAATCTTTGGAGTTTAATAAGTATTTATAGTCTTGCATTCTTTACAGACTGTACTGTTTTGGCAGATTGCTGTTATGTTGGCATTGGTTGCATATGTTTGCTTATTTAATGATTCTATTTGAGGATAGGAGTATTAAATACGCAGAGGTATTTAGTATGCAATGTTGAATAATAATTTTGGTTATTTGCTACAGTAGAGAATGATAAGGTTTTGCATTGATTTATACTAACATATCTCATGAGTTCTTGTTCAGTTTTGTGTGGATGAAGTTTTTGAGATTTAGGAAAACCGTGATATGAGAGGAATTAAGGAGACACAAAAGTTCAAGCTTGGGGATGCCCAAGGCACCCCAAGATAATATTTTAAGAAGTCTCAAGCATCTAAGCTTGGGGATGCCCCGGTAGGCATCCCACCTTTCTTCTTCAACAATTATCGGTTAGTATCGGTTGAGCCTAAGTTTTTGCTTCTTCACATGATGTGTGCTATTCTTAGAATGTCATTTTATTTTGTTTTTGCTTGCTGTTTTAATAAATTACTTAGATCTGAAAGTTTTAAAATAAGAGAGAGTCCTCACATAGCTACCTATTTACTTAACTACTCGCTTGATCTTCACTTATATCTTTTTGGAGTAGCTTGTCATTTGCTCTAGTGCTTCACTTATATCTTTTTAAGCACGGTGTGCTTTAGTATTTTTGAAGAAATTCTCTCTTGCTTCACTTAAATTAATTTGAGAGAAAGAAATATTATGCTCATGATCTTCACTTATATTTGTTTGAGCTTATCAAAAGCAACACATGAAAATTAGTCCCAAAGTGATAGATATCCAAGAAGGATATAATAAAAACTTTCATGAAGATCATTGGACAAAATAAACTGGATTCCTTGTACTAGTTTTGAGATATGATGATGTGATATGTGAATCATGTTGATGAGTAATTATGCTTTAGTAAGAATATTGGTGTTAAGGTTTGTGATTCCCTATGCAAGCACGAAAGTCAATAGTCATGCAATGAACTTACATCCTACTTGTTGTGCATTATTCGGTGTTAATTATGCTTAATGCTCGCTTATGAGATTATTTGTTTCTTGGTTGGTCACTTCTCAATCTTTTGCTAGCCTTCATTTTGCACTAAGTATGATCACTACTTGTGTATCCAAAATCCTTCAAACCAGTTTTGCCACATGAGTCCACTATATCTACCTATATGCAGTATTCTTTTGTCACTCTAAGCAAATTGGTATGTGCCATCTCTAATTTTCAAAATAAAATTCTATTTTGTGTGCTCGTATTGCTCACGAGGCGGTGAGGGGTGGCCGATATTTTACATGCTAGATGTGTTATTCTCACAATGAGTGTTTATTCACTTGTCATTACGCGAGAGTAAGGCAAAGGTATTAGGGATGCCCAGTCCCGAAATAGAAATGAATTTACTTTATGTTGTCAAATAATAAATTCCTTGGAAAGTGTTGGTATGGAGGGAAACCGTGGATTCGGCTAGCCCTGGAAAGTGAAAGTATGGTGGAAAAAGGAATAAACTTTAATTTCTGTTTGGGAACCGCCTATGATATATCTAGCATGAAAAGTGTGGGAAACTCTAAGTCGTTTTCGTTGGTGGGAAAAGTATGCCTCCCAAAATGTTTTTATCTCTAAGTTTTTCGCTTTGAGCTCTGGCACCTCTACAAATCCCTACTTCCCTCCGTGAAGGGCCTTTCTTTTACTTTATGCAATATTTATTTTTCATTTGAGTCTCCATCTTCTCTTATAAAGCACCAACTAGGAGGCACGATGATCGTACTTGAGCATTGGGTGTAGCTAATATGCGAGTGTGTTTCATGAATGGATCAATGATTGAGCATGATGGGCTAGGGATAACTTATTTTAGCGTTGATATTCTGAAAGACATGATTGCTTGTTGATATGCTTGAGTATTTAAGTCTCATGTCAAAACTAGACTATTGCTTTGAACCATATAAAAGTCCAAATGTCCATGCTATAAAGAAAATAATATGAGATGACATGTTAGGCAGCATTCCACATCAAAAATTCTGTTTTTATCATTTGCCTACTCGAGGACGAGCAGGAATTAAGCTTGGGGATGCTGATACGTCTCCAACGTATCTATAATTTTTGATTGTTCCATGCTGTTATATTATCATTCTTGGATGTTTTATAATCATTTTATAGTCATTTTATATCATTTTTTGGTACTAACCTATTGACATAGTGCCAAGTGCCAGTTGCTGTTTTTTGCATGTTTTTACACCGCAGGAAATCAATATCAAACGGAGTCCAAACACCGCGAAACTTTTTGTGGATTTTTTATGGACCAGAAGACATCCAATGGGCCAGAGCAGCAGCTGGGGGTGCCCCGAGGGGGGCACAACACACCAGGGCACGCCTAGGCCTGAGGGGCCAGGCGCGCCCAGGTGGGTTGAGCCAACATCGGTGGCCTCCCGCACCCACTCTTCGCCCAGGTGGGTTGAGCCAACTTTTACAAACTCTGTTTGCTCTTGTTGTTGTAAATATGTAAAGCCAGCATTCAAGTTTTCAGCAAAGATTATGATTAACCATATTCACAATAACACTTAGGTCTCATGTTTACTCATATCAATGGCATAATCAACTAGCGAGCAATAATAATAAATCTCGGATGACAACACTTTCTCAAAACAATCATAATATGATATAACAAGATGGTATCTCGCTAGCCCTTTCTGAGACCGCAAAACATAAATGAAGAGCACCTTTAAAGATCAAGGACTGACTAGACATTGTAATTCATGGTAAAAGAGATCCATTCACAGTCATACCCAATATAAATTAATAGTAATGAATGCAAATGACAGCAGTGCTCTCTACCTGGTGCTTTTTAATAAGAGGGTGATGACTCAATATAAAAGTAAATAGATAGTCCCTTCGCAGAGGGAAGCATGGATTTGTAGAGGTGCCAGAGCTCGATTTTGAAATAGAGATAAATAATATTTTGAGCGGCATACTTTCATTGTCAACATAACAACCGAGAGATGGCGATATCTTCCATGCTACACACATTATAGGCGGTTCCCAAACAGAATGGTAAAGTTTATACTCCCCCACCACCAACAAGCATCAATCCATGGCTTGCTCGAAACAACGAGTGCCTCCAACTAGCAACAACCCTGGGGGAGTTTTGTTTGCAATTATTTCGATTTGATTTGCTTAGAGCATGGGACTGGGCATCCCGATTACCAGCCATGTTCTCGTGAATGATGAGCAGAGTCCACTCATCTTGAGAATAACCCACCTAGCATGGAAGATATAGACAACCCTAGTTGATACATGAGCTATTCGAGCATACAAAATAGAATTTCATTTGAAGGTTTAGAGTTTGGCACATACAAATTTACTTGGAACGGCAGGTAAATACCGCATATAGGAAGGAATGGTGGACTCGTATGGAATAACTTTGGGGTTTAAGGGATTGGATGCACAAGCAGTATTCCCGCTTAGTACAAGTGAAGGCTAGAAAGAGACTGGGAAGCGACCAACTAGAGAGCAACAACAGTCATGAACATGCATTAAAATTAATTTACACCGAATGCAAGCATGAGTAGGATATAATCCACCATGAACATAAATATCGTAGAGGCTATGTTGATTTTGTTTCAACTACATGCGCGAACATGTGCCAAGTCAAGCCACTCGAATCATTCAAAGGAGGATACCAGCCTACTATACCACATCATAACCATTTTAATAGCATGTTGGCACGGAAGGTAAACCATTATAAACTCCTAGCTAATTAAGCATGGCATAAGCAACTATAATCTCTAATTGTCATTGCAAATATGTTTATCCATAATAGGCTGAATCAGGAACGATGAACTAATCATATTTACAAAAACAAGAGAGGTCGAGTTCATACCTGCTTCTCTTATCTCAATCAGTCCATCTTATATCGTCATTATTGTCTTTCACTTGCACCACCGAACGGTGTGTAAAATAATAATAGTGCACGTGCATTGGACTAAGCTGGAATCTGCAAGCATTCAATAAACCGGAGAAGACAAGGCAATATGGGCTCTTGGTTAAATCAACAATAATGCATATAAGAGCCACTTCACAATTTCATCATGGTCTTCTCCTATCAACCCCCAAAGAAAAGAAAAGAAATAAAACTATTTACATGGGAAAGCTCCCAACACGCAAAAAGAAGAATGAGAAATCTTTTTGGGTTTTCTTTTAATTATTACTACTACAGGCATCAAAAGTAAACTAGCTAAAAGCTACAACTAAATATTTTTTTGTTTTTCTTAAGGTTTTTCAAACACATAAGAAGAAAGCTCGGAAAAGGAAAAATAAACTAGCATGGATAGTACAATGAAAAAGTATGAGCACCGACAACTGGAATGAGTGTGTGAACATGAATGTAATGTCGGTGAGAAATACGTACTCCCCCAAGCTTAGGCTTTTGGCCTAAGTTGGTTTATTGCCACGGCTGGCCTGGCGGATATCCAAAATTGTAACTGGGGTCGTACTGAGATGGAGCCTCGGGTTGCCACTGGTTGGCAATCTCCTCCAGATTCCACTAATAAACAGACTGTCGTGAAGGATCAAATTGTGGTTTCGGCTCTGGCTCTGTAGCTGATGTGGGGTTCCGGTAGGCGTGAGAGGCCTCCAGCGGAACAAGGTACTTGCCTGCAGATAAGTCAAACAAGGAAGGAGCAGGCAAAGTAATAGTCTCAGGATGATTTTTATCAAATAACAGTCTATAGTTGAGCTCCCTTTTCTTGTTCTTAACAATGAAATCATGTGCAACCATACTCTTGTAGTTTAGAAAAACAGTAGGCAGCAACTTTTCTTCTTTCTCATAATGCCTGATAGGTATGTTAAAGTACGCAGCGAGGCACGAGGCGAAGATGCCTCCCTAGATGGAGCCCTTAGTACGGTGAAGATTTAACCGTTTTGCAACAATAGCACCCATACTAAATGTGTCATCACGGAACAAATCATGGCACAAAATAATAATATCAGGGGCACTAAGGTTGCCATAGTTTCCACGACCAATTAAGCATCTACTAGCAAATTTTGCAAAATAACGTAGAACAGGAAAGTGTATGCTAGTAATTCTTGCATCGGAAACCTTCCTCGTTTCCCCAACAGAAATTGTGTCAATAAACCCCTCCACATCGTTACGACGCGGTTCCTCTACGCTGCCCGAAAAGGGCAACTTGGAAACCTCACAAAATTCATAAAGGGGCATCTCCTTGTACTCATCATATAAATAAAAATCCACCGAAGGTGGTGACCTCCTAGAATGGAAATGCAAATTTTGCATGAAGATATTAGTGAGTAGAAGATACTGTTCGCGTTGGTCGCGGAGGAAGTCGGTGAGGCCTGCATTCTCAGCCAACTCCTAAAAATCATCATAAATCCCGGCTGCTCTCAAGAACTCATCACAAGGCCATTCACACGGCCGAACGTCCGCGGTGCGAGAGAGATTATATTTGGGCCTCTCTTCTTCTTCACTTTGCTTATCCTTCGAGCTTCGGCTCAAAGAGCCCCTAAATAATCTCTTCATCATTTTCTGAAAATTTCTGAAATTTTTAGTAACTTCAAAATAAAAGTGAACCAAACTCAACAAGATTGATAGCAACTACTCCCACAAGTGTCTAGAGACTATATCACGCATAAAAAATACTTGGGACCAAATAAATTTGACATGCAAGCTCAAGAATAGGGTCACCTAAGCAGCAAAAATTTGCAATGAATAAAGCACTAGAACAAAACTAATTGGACCATTGGAGGAGTCACATACCGAAGAACAATCCCCCAAAGCAGTTTTGTGAATGGGGCTTTGAGCAAGGAGATCGAAAATTGCAGCAAAATGAGCTAGAACTCGTGCTTGAGCTGGTTGGTGATTTTTTTGGGAGGAAGAAGGAGTGTGTGGGTGCAGGAATGAGTGGAGGGGAGCCACCATGGGCCCACAAGGCAGGGAGCGCGCCCAGGGGGGAAAGAGCGCCCTGGACCCTCGTGGCCAGGTGCTTGCTCCCCCTGATGTGTTCTCAGTGCCAGATATTCTCAAATATTCTAGAAAAACTCATATTTCATTTTCGGGGCATTTGGAGAACTTTTATTTTCGGGGTATTTTTCATTGCACGGATAACTCAGGAAACAGACAGAAAATACTATTTTTGCTTTATTTAATCTAAATAACAGAAAGTAAAAGGAGGGTACAGAGAGTTGTGCTTTCTAACTTCATCCATCTCATGCTCGTCAAAAGGAATCCACTAACAAGGTTGATCAAGTCTTGTTAACAAACTCATTCCGAATCGCATGAAACCGGAGAATTTTCGAATAGCACTAGGTTACCTCAACGGGGATATGCACGTCCCCAATAATAAGAATATCATATTTCTTTTTGATAGTAGGAAGAGGAAATTCAAAACCTCCAATAGTGATAGTTGGAATTTTTCCAATAGAATTGATACTGTGGACTTGAGGTTGTTTCCTCAGAAAGTGTACCGTATGCTCATTACCATTAACATGAAAAGTGACATTGCCTTTGTTGCAATCAATAACAACCCCTGCAGTATTCAAAAAGGGTCTACCAAGGATAATCGACATACTATCATCCTCGGGAATATCAAGAATAACAAAGTCCGTTAAAATAGTAACATTTGCAACCACAACAGGCACATCCTCACAAATACCGATAGGTATAGCAGTTGATTTATCGGCCATTTGCAAAGATATTTCAGTAGGTGTCAACTTATTCAAATCAAGTCTACGATATAAAGAGAGAGGCGTAACACTAACACCGGCTCCAAGATCACATGAAGCAGTTTTAACATAGTTTCTTTTAATGGAGCATGGTATAGTTGGTACTCCTGGATCTCCTAGTTTCTTTGGTATTCCACCCTTAAAGGTATAATTAGCAAGCATGGTGGAAATTTCAGCATCAGGTATCTTTCTCTTATTTGTAACAATTTCTTTCATATACTTAGCATAAGGATTCATTTTAAGCATATCAGTCAAACGCATATGCAAAAAGTTAGGTCTAATCATTTCAGCAAAGCGCTCAAAATCCTCATCATCCTTTTTCTTGGATGGTTTAGGAGGAAAAGGCATGGGTTTCTGAACCCATGGTTCTCTTTCTTTACCGTGCTTCCTAGCAACAAAGTCTCTCTTATCATAACGTTGATTCTTTGATTGTGGGTTATCAAGATCAACAGCAGGTTCAATTTCTACATCATTGTTATTGCTAGGTTGAGCATCAACATGAACATCATCATTAACATTATCACTAGGTTCATGTTCATTACCAGATTGTGTTTCAGCATCAGAAATAGAAATATCATTGGGATTGTCAGGTGTGTCAGCAACAGGTTCACTAGAATCATGCAAAGTCCTATCATTTTTCTTTTTCTTCCTCTTAGAAGGACCAGGTGTATCAACATTAGTTCTCTGAGAATCCTGCTCAATTCTCTTAGGGTGGCCCTCAAGATACAAAGGTTCCTGAGTCCTTTTACCCGTCCTAGTCGCAACTCTAACAGCATAATCATTGTTCTTACTATTTAATTCATTGAACAAATCATTCTGAGCTTTAAGTACTTGTTCTACTTGAGTGGTAACCATAGAAGCATGTTTACTAATGAGCTTAAGTTCACCTTTAACTCTAGACATATAATCATTCAAGTGTTCAATCATATAAGCATTGCGCTTTAGTTCTCTACCAAAATAAGCATTGAAGTCTTCTTGCTTAACCATAAAATTGTCAAACTCATCTAAGCATTGGCTAGCAAACTTAGTAGGCGGAATTTCAGCTTTATCATATCTATAGAGAGAATTTACCTTTACTACCTGTGTCGGTTTATCAAGACCATGTGTTTCTTGAACAGGCGGTAAATTAAGACCATGTATTTCTTTAACATGAGGTAAATTCTTAACATCTTCAGTTTTAATACCTTTTTCTTTCATAGATTTCTTTGCCTCTTGCATATCTTCAGGACTGAGAAATAGAGTACCCCTTTTCTTCGGAGTTGGCATAGGAGTTGGTTCGGGAAGTGTCCAATTGTTTTCATTAGTCAACATATTATTCAACATCAATTCAGCTCGATCGACTGTTCTTTCCCTGAAAACACAACCAGCACAACTATCCAGGTGGTCTCTGGAAGCATCGGTTAGTCCATTATAAAAGATATCAAGTATTTCATTTTTCTTGAGAGGATGATCAGGCAAAGCATTAAGTAATTGGAGCAGCCTCCCCCAAGCTTGTGGGAGACTCTCTTCTTCAATTTGCAAAAAATTATATATTTCCCTTAAAGCAGCTTGTTTCTTATGAGCGGGGAAATATTTAGCAGAGAAGTAATAAATCATATCCTAGGGACTACGCACACAACCAGGATCAAGAGAATTAAACCATGCCTTAGCATCACCCTTTAATGAGAACGGAAATAACTTAAGGATATAATAGCAGCGAGTTTTCTCATCATTAGTGAATAGGGTGGCTATATCATTTAGTTTAGTAAGATGTGCCACAACAGTTTCAGATTCATAGCCATAAAAAGGATCAGATTCAACCAAGGTAATTATGTCAGGGTCAACAGAGAAATCATAATCCTTATCAGTAACAAAGATAGGTGAAGTAGCAAAAGCAGGGTCATATTTCATTCTAGCATTAAGAGACTTTTCTTTAAGCTTAGCTAATAATTTCTTAAGATCAGATCTATCGTTGCAAGCAAGGAAATCTCTAGCAGTTTCTTCATCCATAACACAACCCTCAGGCACAACAGGAAATTCATATTTAGGGGGAGAATCTTCATCATCACTTTCATCAATATTATCAGTTTCAGTAATTTCATTCTCTCTAGCCCTAGCAAGTTGTTCATCAAGAAATTCACCTAGTGGCACAGTAGTATCAAGCATAGAAGTAGTTTCATCATAAGTATCATGCATAGCAGAAGTGGCATCATCAATAACATGCGACATATCAGAATTAATAGCACAAGCAGGTTTAGGTGTCGCAAGTTTACTCAAAACAGAAGGAGAATCAAGTGCAGAGCTAGATGACAGTTCCTTACCTCCCCTCGTAGTTGAGGGATAAATCTTGGTTTTATCGTCTTTCAAGTTCCTCATAGTGACCAGCAGATATAAATCCCAAGTGACTCAAAGAATAGAGCTATGCTCCCCGGCAACGGCGCCAGAAAATAGTCTTCATAACCCACAAGTATAGGGGATCGCAACAGTTTTCGAGGGTAGAGTATTCAACCCAAATTTATTGATTCGACACAAGGGGAGCCAAAGAATATTCTCAAGTATTAGTAGCTGAGTTGTCAATTCAACCACACCTGGAAACTTAATATCTGCAGCAAAGTGTTTAGTAGCAAAGTAATATGATAGTATTGGTAACGGTAGCAAAAGTAATATTTTTGGGTTTTGTAGTGATTGTAACAATAGCAATGGAAAAATAAATAAGCGAAGAACAATATGTGAAAAGCTCGTAGGCATTGGATCGGTGATGGATAATTATGTCGGATGTGGTTCATCATGTAACAGTTATAACATAGGGTGACACAGAACTAGCTCCAATTCATCAACGTAATGTCGGCATGTATTCCGAATATAGTCATACGTGCTTATGGAAAAGAACTTGCATGACATCTTTGTCCTACCCTCCCATGGCAGCGGGGTCCTATTGGAAACTAACGGATATTAAGGCCTCATTTTAATAGAGTACCGGAACAAAGCATTAACACTTAGTGAATACATGAACTCCTCAAACTACGGTCATCACCGAGAGTGGTCCCGATTATTGTCACTTCGGGGTTGCCGGATCATAACACATAGTAGGTGACTATTGACTTGCATGATAGGATCAAGAACTCACATATATTCATGAAAACATAATAGGTTCAGATCTGAAATCATGGCACTCGGGCCCTAGTGACAAGCATTAAGCATAGCAAAGTCATAGCAACATCAATCTCAGAACATAATGGATACTAGGGATCAAACCCTAACAAAACTAACTCGATTACATGGTAAATCTCATCCAACCCATCACCGTCCAGCAAGCCTACGATGGAATTACTCATGCACGGCGGTGAGCATCATGAAATTGGTGATGGAGGATGGTTGATGATGATGACAGCGACGGATTCCCCTCTCCGAAGCCCCGAACGGACTCCAGATCAGCCCTCCCGAGAGAGATTAGGGCTTGGCGGCGGCTCTATATCGTAAAACGTGATGAATCCTTCTCTCTGATTATATTCTCCCCGAACGTGAATATATAGGGTTGGAGTTGAGGTCGGTGGAGTTCCAGAGGGCCCACGAGGCAGGAGGCGCGCCCAGGGGGCAGGCGCGCCTCCCACCCTCGTGGATAGGCTGTTGGCCCCCTGGTCTTGATTCTTTCACCAGTATTTTTTATTATTTCCAAAAATAATCTCCGTGGAGTTTCAGGTCATTCCGGGAACTTTTGTTTCTGCACAAAGATAACACCATGGCAATTCTGCTGAAAACAGCGTCAGTCCGTGTTAGTTCCATTCAAATCATGCAAGTTAGAGTACAAAACAAGGGCAAAAGTGTGTGGAAAAGTAGATACGACGGACATGTATCAAGGATATCGAGCCCCAGACCGAAAATGGCCATGATAAAGGGATTGTCTGAAGATCTTGGGCAGGCAGGTGGATGTTCTTGGAATGGAACTGGCAGGCTTCACATTTGGTGACTAGCTCGACCGCATCTTGGAGGGCTATGGGCCAATAGAATCCTTGCCGGAACGCTTTCCCAACTAATGCCCTTGATCCAATGTGGGAGCCGCACATGCGTTTGTGAATCTCAGCGAGCAGTTCATTTCCTTCTTCCCGGCAGATGCACTTCAATTTCACACCGTTGGGCCTCCTTCTGTATAGTGTGTCATCGACAAACTGATACATACAGGCCCTCCTGGCTACTCTTTCAGCTTCATCTTGGTCGCCGGGAAGCTCTCCGGTTTGGAGGAAGTGGACTATGTGCCTTGCCCAAGTTGGAGCCCGAGGCTTGGCAACGAGGTCTAGCGGCACCTCCTCTACTGCGGGGGCACATTCCTCGTTCACGGGGACCATGGGCCCAGCTGGAGGGTGCGGTCCAGCAGGTGGCGAGGAGTTGTTTCCGGCAGGGTCTTTGTCGGGAGCGGACGGCTCTACTGGGAGAGGCTTACCGGAGTCCAACTTTCTCCTTTTGCGGGCCATTGTTGCTGGGGATATGGAGGGCTGAGTGAGATGGAGAACAAAAGTTCCTGGTTCCACAGGAAGCTTCTGCGCAGCACATTCTGACAGATGATCAGCTATGCTATTTTCCGCACGGGGTACGTGCTCTGTTTGCAATCCGTCAAAGCGTTCCTCCAATCTCCTCACTTCCTCGACATATGCCTCCATCAATGGACTTTAGTAATCCTTGTTGACTTGTCTCACCACGAGTTGTGAATCTCCTCGAATGATCAGCTTCTTAATTCTCAATTCTGCGGCAATCCTTAGCCCGGCAAGGAGCCCTTCATACTCTGTTGTATTGTTGGTTGCCTCTTCCTGGGCAAAATGCATTTGGACGACGTACTTCAAGTGCTCCCCGGAGGGGGCAACAAGAAGCACGCCAGCCCCTGCACCTTGTAGGGGAAATACACCATCGAAATACATAATCCATTCTTGGGGCGATTCCTTGTCGGGGACAATTGTCTCTAGTACTTCCTTATCAGGGGTTGGCGTCCATTCTGCAATAAACTCTGCCAATGCCCTACTCTATATAGTTGTCGTGCTCTCAAACTTCAAACCAAAACTCGATAACTCCAAAGCCCACTCCACTATCCTGTCGGTAACCTCAGGGTTTCGGAGTATCCTTTGCAACCGGGAGCGAGTGACAACCGTAATCTCATGGGCTTGGAAGTAGTGGTGCAGTTTACTTGAGGCCATGATGAGACCAAAGATCAACTTTTGCATGCCAGAGTACCTCAATCTAGCCCCCTGCAATAAGGAGCTGACAAAGTACACTGGGCGCTGCACCACTTTCTTCCTTGCCGCATCCTTGGGGTTGCTCTCGATGCCGTGCCCATTACTGTCCCGATCCTTTTCTGGCTCTGCCGGTCCTTGCTCACTCTCTGCTTCATCCAGTTCCCGCTGCGCCACCAAGGCTTCACTAACCGCTTGGTTGGTTGCCGCTAAGTATAGCAGCAACGGCTCTTGTGGTTTGGGAGCAACCAAGGTGGGCACAGAGGACAAGTAGGCCTTCAATTCATGCAAAGCTGCTTCTGCTTCCGGGGTCCACTTCATGGGTCCTGCCTTCTTCAAAATTTTGAAGAACGGCAGGGCGCGCTCGGCAGACTTGGAGATGAATCTGCTTAGCGCGGCAATGCACCCTGTCAGACGCCTTACATCCTTGACAGTCCTTGGTGCTTGGATCTGCTCGATAGCTTTAATCTTGTCAGGGTTGGCTTCGATCCCCCGATTGGACACGAAGAACCCAAGCAGCTTGCCCAAGGGAACGCCAAACACACACTTCTCCGGGTTGAGCTTCAAGTTGATCTTGCGCAGATTAGCAAATGTCTCCTCCAAATCTTGAATAAGGGTGGCTCTATCCTTGGTCTTGACCACAATATCATCCATATAAGCTTCAATGTTTCTGTGCAGCTGTGGCTCGAAACCAATCTGGATTGCCCTTGCAAAAGTGGACCCGGCACTCCTTAATCCAAATGGCATGCGGATAAAACAGTACGTACCACATGGAGTGATGAACGATGTCTTCTCTCCGTCTTCCTTGGACATGAATATTTGGTGATACCCAGAGTATGCATCCAGAAAGGAGAGAAAATCGGAGCCTGAAGTGGAATCCACAATCTGATCGATGCGCGGCAAGGGAAACGGGTCCTTCGGGCAAGCTTTGTTGAGATCTATGAAATCTATGCAAAGCCTCCACTTCCCGTTAGCCTTCCGAACTACCACCGGATTTGCCAACCATGTGCGATGCAGCACTCCCTTGACCAAACCAGCTGCTTCAAGTTTCTTGATCTCTTCCTCAATGAACTGCTGCCTCTCCAAGGCCCGCTTTCGGACTTTCTGCTTGACGGGTTGGGCGTGTGGGCAGACAGCAAGGTGGTGCTCGATTACCTCCCTGGGAACACCGGGGATATCATATGGTTGCTAGGCAAACACATCGATATTCGCCCGTAGGAAGGCAACGAGCGCGCTTTCCTATTTGTCATCAAGGGTGGCGCTGATAGTGAAAGTACCAACAACGCCAGCCAGCCCTATCGGGACCTTCTTTACTTGGGGTGCAGTGACCTTCGATCTCTTGCTGTTGGAGCTCTCCGACAAGTCATCAACAGGCGCAGCGCACTCCGGAGAGGTATGCTTCCCGGATTCCATGCCAGTGTCCTTGCTACCCGTCTTCTTCCCTCTGTCCTCCTTCGCGGGAACTGCTGCTGCCGCTGCCTCTGCCGCGACTGCGTCTCGATACATCTTGTCCACGCAAATGATTGTGTCCTTCTCATCTGATGGGATGGTAATGATCCCCATTGGCCCAAGCATCTTCAAGGTGTTGTAGGCATAGTGGGATGCCGCCATGAATTTGGCCAGGGCTGGGCGTCCAAGGATCCCATTGTACGACAGGGGGAGGTCAACCACATCAAACACAATCTTCTCAGTCCGGTAGTTCAGCTCTCCCCCAAACGTCACCGACAGCGTGATCTTTCCCTTAGGATGACTCCTGCCAGGATTAACTCCTTGAAACGTGCCGGTGGTCTTCAACTCATCCTCTGCTATTTGAAGCTTGTTGATGACTGCTGGGGAAATCAGATTCAACCCGGCCCCGCCGTCCACCAACATCTTTGTGACCTTGAGGTTGCGATTGTTGGAGAGACCAACAATGGCAAACACCCCACCGTAGTGGTACGGTTAGGATGATTCTCTTCGTCAAAGATGATGGGCGTGCATGACCATTTGAGCGGTTTTCGGGCCTCTGGCGCTAGTTCTACGTCATTGACTTCTCGCGCCCACCGTTTGAGCTGGCGGTGAGAGGTGTGCAAAGATGCACCCCCGTCAATGCACAGGGCGTCAGTGGCCTTCTGAAACTCCTGCTCACTGGTTTCCTCTTCATACCCTTCATCGCTCTCATCATCACAGGTTTTCTTCTCTCGACCTCTGGCGGGTTTTCCTTGGTTCGGGAAGGGTTTCCCGGGGCGATTACTTCACCGCCTCGGCCCTTACCGCCAGCGACATTCTGACCCTTTTCGTTGCCACGCTTCTCATATTCTGCTCTCTGTCTCTTAACAAGCTGCTCAACCTGATAACACTCTTGAAGGTCGTGGCCTTTGGTCTGATGGATCTTGCAATACGGCCCATCACCTTTCCCGGCCTTCTCGACAACTGCGGCCTACCGGCAGTCAGCGCACACGGCAGCTTCCTTGCCGGGGAGGCCTTGGCCTTCTTGCCGGTACTAAGTGTACCTGATCCTTCAACCGTCATCACTGTCTTATCCTTCCGCTTCTTACTGCGCTTCTTGCTCTTCTTCTGACTGGCTGATTCATCATCATCCTCTGAATCAATGTTGGTGCAATCTTCCTCTCCAGGCAATTTCCTTCCCTCCTCCATCTGAGCACACTTATCCACCAAGGTATAGAGCTCCTTCACAGTCTTGGGCAACCACACGTTCATCTTGGAACGGATCCGGCGGTGGCGCACATTGGACTGGAAGGCAGCTATCACAGCTGCCGGATGGATATTTGGGATATTCCTATGGACTTTACTAAATCTCCGTAAATACTTACGGAGGGTCTCTCCTTCCTTCTGTTGGAGAAGCTGCAAATCGCTGGGTCATCTTGGCTCTTGATGGCCGCCAGTGAAGGTGCCAATGAATTCATGGCACAGATCAGCCCATGACGAGATGGAGTTCTCCGGCAGGTGCATCAGCCAAGACCTCACATTGGACTTGAGAGCCAAAGGGAAGTAGTTGGCAAAAACCTACTCATCTCTTCACCCGGCAGCCTGAACAGCGATGGTGTAGATGCTCAAAAACTCTGCCGGGTTCAGCCTCCCATCGTACTTCTCGGGTATCTCTAGCTTGAACGTCCGAACGGACGGCCAACGGACTTGCCGTAGCTCACGAGTAAAGGCAGGGCACCCAACCTCGAAAGGTAGGCACCTGCCAATACCGAGTGCAGGCTCGTCGATGTCGGGGCCATCACACCCATTGGTTCAGCAGTGGTCGTTACGGCGTCGCTCGACGACGACGCGCGCGTCTCTCACCCGCCTATCCTCCGGGGCTCGCCGTCGGCCTGGACGTGCTCGAGGGTTAGAAGAGGCCATCGAGACGTCGTCAGGTGCTTGATTCTGCTGTGTCCACGCTGGCTGCCGTGGCAGGGACTGCACCCTGGGGGTGGCCCCTTCCGTACGGCCAGCAGCACGAGCCGTTGTCGTCGTTTGAGGAGGCCGTGGCAGGACAGCTCGCAGTGAGCCCCCAGCCTGGGCGAAACCGAGCAGACTTTGGAGGGTGGCACGCCATTCGTCCATCTGCTCCACCACTGGCGGAAACCTCACCAGCAGCTGAGCCCATGCCATGGCCTCCGTGGCTGTACATGGTATGGGTGATGATGAAGTAGATCGCACCGTCGCCTGGCTCCTGATCGTGCCAGTGGCGGCAGCATCGCGCCCCCGCTGTTGCGGGGCGGACACCTGGATAGTAGGGTGGTGCAGAGAGGGCGCTAGGGGGCCAGCGGCTCCGTCGCGCGCAGCGACTTGGTCGACCTGTCCCGGGGGAGGCGCACGTGCTATGGTCGCTCCTATGATGGGGGCGGCCGGAGGGCGGCGATTCGCCCCAGACCGAGCGCCGTTGCTGCGACTGTGCCCGTCGGCGGGAGGAAGGGGTGCGGATGGAGTAGCCCCTAGCGTGGCCGTCGGTGCGTTGCTGATGTTGTTCTCCTCCGATGTTCCCTGCTCCTGTGTCGGCTACGGGGGAAGCGGTGACGGTGCCGCCTGCGCCGACCACATTCCCCGCAACATCCACGCCCTCGCGTGCCTCCGCAGCATTAGAGACCGCGGTCGGCGGAGCCTTCGAGGTGGATGGATGGGCCGAAGCACCGGATTTCTTCTTGGGCACCATGGTCGATGGCGCCGTCAAAGATGAAGACGGTGATGAAGATGACGCGCTGCGTACTCCTTCAGGTTCGCGCAAGCGATCCCCCTACTTGGCGCACCAAAGATGTCGTGGGGAACCACGGCCACCTATGGGACCAATGGCCCCTTGCTGGTTCGGCAGGGGGGTCGTTGCACAAAAAGCAGAAGAACGTGGGACAGCGCGGCAGCGATCACACATGCAATTTTACCCATGTTTGGGCCGCCGTGAGGCGTAAAACCCTACTCCTGCTTTGGTGGATTGATGGTGGAAAAATGGCGGTGGAGCATAGTACACTTGCCCGGCAAGGGCGGCAGTGGCTACGCGCGTATTGGTGTGTGTTCTCCTACCTTCCAACAACCCTTTCTACGGTTTCCATGGACCTCCTTTTATAGATTAAGGGGTCACCACAATGGCAAATCAGTCATTATGCACTGATAAGATAGCAAACAGTGCCATCATACCGAACTCTGCAGGCTGACAGAGCGCATTAAATGCGCCGCTCAACGTCACATCGTTGGTTGCCCGGCAAGCCCTGCCGGGCCGTCTCGCCAGCTCCACACCTGCTCGCTTGACACGTTGCAGGACGGGTGTCATCTGTAGGCATTTCCTGTAGAAAGAGGCTGTCATGTGGCGATCGGCTGCCACTTAATTATCTTGCGGGTTGACACCGCACTGATTGACGACGTGGGTCGTGGCGGAGTGGTTGTGTGAGGTGGTTTGGCCTCCGAGAGTCCCGGCGGGCCCTGCCGGGACGTCTTGGACGTCCTCTTCTAGGGGCGACCCCGCCCTTGTCGAGCTCGTCTGCCCGGCAAGGGAGGCTTTTCTCTGGCTTGACCACAATCCTCTTGATCTGCATGTTGGTCCTCCTAAGATCTTGGTTCCTTGCACTCTGATTCGGGTTGATGCATCAATCCTGCTCCCGTGTCTGTGCACAGTATGGGCAATAGACCCAGGGTTTGTTGCACCGACAGGGGGTGACATCATTCCGGAGCTGAGGGTGGCTTCTTATGGTTGGTGAACATGTTTCGGGTCAAATATTGTATAATACTAAAAGAATCTTTATTACTCATCCTCCAAAATGAATATGCAAAACGTGAAGCCTGAATACATACAATGTACGATATAATTACTTGACTATACAATGTACACCACAGATGCTTGATAATAATAGTGACTTCTATGTCTTTTTTAGAGACACACTCAAGCCATGAGACCGGCAACGGCAAGCAAGATGGTGAGGCCAAACCCTGTGGCCTCCATAGAGGTGGCGGCTGCGACAGGCGCCGGTGGGGGAGCACTGCTTGCACTGGGGCCGCTGGACGGGGCCGGCGAGGAAGAGGATGATCTTGGCACGACGTCGATCTTGACTTTCATTCCCCCGGCACAGTGGCCCGGGTAGCCGCAGAGGAAGTAGCGGGTGCCGGTGGCAGTGAGGGAGACGACATCATTCCCAGAGTTGAGGGTGGCGATGGGGCTGGTGGCGCTGCAGGAGTCGTAGTCGGCCTTGCTGACCTCGAGGACGTCGTGTGCCTGAGGAGAGTATTTGAAGACGATCTGGTCGTTGGGGTGGAAGTTCCTGGAGGACGCCCAGGTGCCGTAGTTGGTGCTGAGGTCCCATGCACCACCTGGCTCGCCGACGTTGTAGATTGCCGCCGATGTGGTGCTCAGGATGGCCATCGCGGCCACGGCGAGGAGAATGGTTCTCGTGGCAGCCATTGCGGTCGAAACTGAAAGGAGAGCTAGCAGGGGAGATTGTAAGGCAGGTGCAGTGTTGATCTTTCGAGCGGAGATTGGGTTTTCTTCTCTAGGTGTCTGTGTCGGGTCCTATATAAGCAATACTAGCTATGCCCAGGTGGGTTGAAGAAACGTGTCCCGGTAGTTGGAAAGCTGGAAGCGTAGAATAGACTACGTATATCTGAATTTTGGACTTTGAATGTTTACGTGGGAACACAAGCAAGCTAGGCAGCATGCAGCTACTACTTGGTCATCATAGTCAAGCACGTAGTAGATATATAATAGATAATCGATCAACGGAGGATCTGAAGACCGGGCTATGCTGTTGGCCTACCGACTGCTTCACGCGTTGCTTCAGTTTTCTTCAGTATCGACGCGGTCTACGCGACATAGACTATCACAATCCACGTCCCTGCTCACGTACATCAACATTTCTACTCGAAAAACTTTTAACTTCCTTTATTAAATATTTCATCTTTACTATGTGAATTTCACGTTACAAATAATTATGTTACAGCCTTAGTGATTTCTTTTACACCTTTCAAGTTTCAACAACAAAAAAAGTCACAACCTCCAACTTAAAAGGCAAAAGATGAACAAAATTTCCAATATTCCAATCAAGAAGTAAAGCAGTTGAGCCGTACAATTGACCCACACAGTGCATCATCCTGGATTGCAAAATAACATCATCAAGTGAAATAATATTGTGTGATGTATTATTAAACTGAATTAAAGTTTATAAATATCCGCTATGTCTTGCCGGGAATATCTCTCCTCACACGCAAACTTGTAATTAAAATTTCATCACTTTGTTGTGTTTTGAGTAATTCATTCATATGGGGATCCTCTCCATCGGTGATTGTTCACGGAAAACCTAGATATATCATGGTGATGAGGAGTACTTTTCATACTAGTGTTGGATATATTTCTTCGGTCTAATTTCCAGCTTTCATACCACATACAATTATCACAATCAAGAATTAAAGCGTTCATACCACATACAATTATCACATTTAAAACTGGTAAAATGGAGCTTTCAGCCTGCAACCAAGTAAACTTCATCTAAAATGAAAGGCCATATTTATCTTGGCAGCAATCGGTAGAAATTTGTTTTGGATCCCAGGCTCTATATCCTCTATGTAACCTCCTGAAAAATTCTAAAATAAGTTTTGAAGTGGCAAAAAAATCCGAAAACAATTTCACACTCATGCATAGATGTGTTTGACGCATGTGTAAAATTACATATGAGATACTTTAACATTTCATTTAAAAAGGAAACACATGCATTTGAAAATACTTATTTTACTAGAATCAGTCCACAATATGAAAATCTTCCGTTAAAGGTCTCTATGTAGCAAAACCTACATATATTTCTTATGAAACATGAGCAACTATTATTGACCACAGATATTATTATAGTTGACGACGATCACTGTGCTTTTCTTGGACAGACTGTACACTGGTGTGTGGTCCTTTGTGTCCGTGATCCAAATCTAGGCAGGCAACAGGCCTCCGGCGGCACGTTTGTACCGTGCACCTATGCAGAGTGTTCGGCTGCACAGGGCCTCCAAATCAATAGGGCCCCTAATTTTCTATGTAATAGAGTAGTGATAATGACTAATTTAGATCTTATTAATTTAGGTATATAGGTTAATATTATAGTGACCAAATGTAACATCTGTACTTGATATTAAATCAGTACATATAATTAAATCATTCCAAATAAAATATTCTTTATAAAAGTAATGCTTTGGACACTTGGATCTAGATATGTGGATCGTGATAGTCTACGTCATGTCTTCTAGACGGAGTCGATATTGAAGAAAAAGGAAAGGAACGCGTGAAAAGGTCAGCAGGCCAACAGCACAGTCAAGTCTTCCCATCCCCAGTCTATGATGACCAAGCACGTACCAGCTGCATGCGTAGCTTGCTTGTGTTCCCATCTTCACAACATTCAAAGTCCAAAATCAAGCAGGTACACGCACTCGACGCTTGCACCAACCTCACACGTTTCTCCAACTCACCCGGGCATAGCCTATTAGCCTGTACAGTATAAATAGGACCCGACACAGCCGCCTAGGAAGCAAACACATTCTCCGCTCAAGGATCAATACAGCACCTGCCTGATAATCTCCTCTGCAAGCTCTCCTTCCGGTTCCAACTGCAATGGCTGCGAGGAGAACCATTCTTCTCGCCATGGCTTCCATGGCCATCCTAAGCACGGCGTCTGCAGCAATCTACAACGTGGGCGAGCCGGGTGGCGCATGGGACCTCAGCACCAACTACGGCACTTGGGCGTCCTCTAGGAACTTCCAAACAGGCGACCAGATCGTCTTCAAGTACTCCCCTCAGGCACACGACGTCCTCGAGGTCAGCAAGGCCGACTATGACTCATGCAGCACCGCCAGCCCTGTCACCACCTTCAACTCCGGGAATGATGTTGTTACCCTCACCACCACCGGCACCAGCTACTACATATGCGGTTTCCCTGGTCATTGCGCGGGCGGCATGAAGGTTAAGATCGATGTCATGCCAGGCTCCTCCTCATCACCCGCCCCAGCCAGCGGCCCAAGTGCAAGCAACGCTCCCCCGCCGACCCCTGTGTCCGCTGCCACCAATGTGGAGGCCACAGGGTTTGGCCTCGCCGTTTTGCTTGCCGTTGCCGGCCTCATGGCTTGAGTGCATCTCTGCAGTCGCAGGCACATGTGTACTTTGCGTATGTAAAGTAATTATTACTAGCAACTATCTGTGTGTATAGTCAAGTAGTTATGTGTATGTTGGACATATTCAGGTTGTGTGTTTTGCTGATTCATTTCGGAGATTAATAAAAAAATCTTTTGGTCTTATACACCATTTGTCTTGACACACGTTCTTGCTAAACCGTGAGAACCAACACTTTCATAACTTAAACTTGTATTACAGAAATAAATACTTAGATTAAACATGTAATTTGTATTGCCCCTGATTGTAAATGAACTGTCCCCAAGAACCAGCTGCCACAAATGGTGGAGAACAATTAGGATGCCCCCAATCCCAAACATACTGGATCAAATTCGGCTGGGCAAAAATCCCGTCCTTTGCTGGTGGAGTGCCATACATGTTCCTGTTTCTGGTGTTGCAAGCACTACCAGAATAACTGGCGATGCCGATGACCGAACCTATGCCGACGGTCCCCATCGGCATAGATTGTCCTATCCCGACGGCCCAGCCCAAGCCATCGGCATAGAAAAGCCGTCGGCGTATATCCATCTATGCCGAAGGCCCCCGTCGGCATAGTTCGGCCATCGGCGTCACTAGAAATATGCCTACGGCGGCCGTCGGCATAGATAAGCCCGTCGGCATAGAACGTGGGCCCGGCTACCCGGGCGGAAACGGTCTTTTCACTGGCTAACGGCGGCCGTCGGCATAGCCCCCACGTCATCGATCCGCGTCGCCCGACACGTCATCGATCCGCGTCGCTCGCCGGTCCGTGGGGTGGCAAATCTATGCCGACGGCTTGGCCGTCGGCATAGGCCTGGCCCATGGATGTTGCCACGTCATCGATCCCCGCCCTTTGCCACGCCATCGATCCGTGGTCGTGTGCGCAGGTATGCCGACGGTCTTGCCGTCGGCATACCTCTATTTTTTTATTTATATTATTTACTTTTTCCTGTTTTTTTCACAACATAAATGTGCCTTCTGTAACAAAAAAAACATACCCCGATGGTATATCGATTGCCCCCCTCACGGACGTTCCTGCCGCCGTGCCCCACAGCGACGCCGGTGAGGGGGGCACACCCCGGAGCTGCGTGCCGGGTGCCTGCGCCAGCCACCACGCTTCCACAACCGTAGGAGGGCCCAAAGCAACACCTAGCGGCATTGCTACCCCCCCCCCCCCCCCAGGTACACCGTCCCGTCTAACCGGGCCCTCATACATGCGGGGCGGTGTGGTGCCATGTCTGAAGAGGCGGGACGGGGCCCTGGGGGATGACAATGCCACCGGAGCGTCGCACCGGGCCCTCATACATGTGGGGTGGTGTGGTGGCATGTCCGGAGAGGCGGCACGCGTCTCCGGGCTGTGGCCCCCCTCACGGACGGCATTGCTACCCCCCCCCCCCCCGCCCATAGGTACCCCGTCCTGTCTATCCCTGACACAGACGACCGCCGGGTCTAGCCCTTTGACTTTCGCCGGACGTGGCATGTCCATCTATGCCGACGGCTAAGCTCCAGTGGCATTGCTACCCCCACGGGCCCCGTACCGCCTGGTCCCGGTGTCACAGGCGTCGCACCGGGTACCGGGTCCCATACAGACGGTAAACTAAGAATCTAAAAATGTAATAATTGAATTGATTAAAAACTCCGGTATTCATCATTGAAAATGTACTATCACTGTGAACCTTTTAGTGCTCGGGCACCGGGCCGGCTGCCCGGGCACTGAAAAGTTCACAGTAATTGTCCATTTTCTTCATATAAGTCTAATGAATACCGGAGCTTATAACGTATGGACTAGTGAACTATTTAAACAGATCAAATTGCTTTTCCCTCGGCGAGGTGGGACTATTTTTTTTTTTAAAAAGTAGTTGCCATCTATGCCTACGGCATAGGCCTCCTATCTATGCCGACGGCCTGGCCGTCGGCATAGAGCCACCCTTATCCACTCGATGGCCCTCTCGCTGTCAGGTGGGACCACTCCTATGCCGACGGCCTGGCCGTCGGCATAGGGCCACCTTATCCTCGACACCCCGGCCCTCCTCCTCCACTCGTTTCTCTCCTCGCACCCCGATCCAACTCCCTCTCCTCGACACCCAACCGCCGCCGCCACCCTCTCCGCGCCGTCGACGCCCCCCTAGCCGCTCGCCCCGCCACCGGCCGCCGCCATCTCCACCCATCCGCGCCGCGCCGCCGTCATCTCCTACCTACCCGTCCCGTCTCCACCCACCCACCCACCACCGCCGTTGTCTCCACCCACCCGCGCTGCGCTGCCATCGTCCCACCCCCCCCCCCCGCCGGAGTCCCCGGCCTGATCTCCGGTCGCTGCTCCACCCGCTCCGTCGAAGCCCTCCCTAAGGGCGCCCCTGCCCCGACGCCCCCTTCTCCTGGCCCGGCCCCGACCGACCTCCTCCGCCACCGCGCCGACAACCGTCCGCCCGGCGCCGACCACCGTCTGCCAGGCCCCGCCCTTGCCTCGTCCCGGCCCCCTCCGACGTCGCCACCTCCCCCGCCCCTACTGTCCTCCAGCCGCTCCGGTGCTGCTTCCCCTCGGTGAGCTCCCCCGCCCCCCGGTCACTCGCCGGAGTTGTAGCTGATGCCGCTGTTGTGTTAGCTAGATAGACAAAATTAGTGTAGTGCAATTATTTTGTATGTTTAGTGCAATTTTAGTAGATAGATAGAGAAATGTTAAAATTTGGATAGTTGAATGAAACTGATAGATAAGTAGATAAATTTCTAGGTACATCAATGTATGGATAGGTAGGTACATTTTAGTTTTGACCAAAAAAATTAATCAATGCGGTAAAAAATTAATTTGAAGTATCATGATCATCTAAGTTTTTTACTTTATGTTTTGAATAATGTAGAATATATGCATTCTGTCCTACAATTTGAGATGTTGTTGAAATGCTACATGAGATGCGAAGTTCCAAAATTTTTACTCGGTGGAATTTAAAGGGTTTGTGGCGTCACATCTCTCGATATGATATGTAGATAGATGTTTTGTGAAGTAGATAGATAGACAGATGTCAAAATTCGAATCATGGTTAGTGGTTAGTTCATCATGATGATATTGCAAAAAAAAAAATTGAAGACAAAATTTTGATTGACTGAGATGTGATGATCTAAGTTGTTCTTTCGGTGGATTTTGCAGGCTTTGTGGTGTCGCATTTCATCGGAGTGACCGTTGTCCGACGCGCTGGTCCCCCTGAGCATCCCTCTGCTGTTCGACTACTTCCTCTACAGCCGAGGGTGAGCTACAAGTCCATCTCCTCCCTTTTTTCATATCACTAGATTTCATTCTCAAGTCACCTGGCGTAACCTAGGTCTCCCATCTGAAAGGGTTGCATCGATAAATATGCATTCAATTGCATATTTATCACCGCAGCTCTTTCGGATTGTCCAGCGTTTTCCACGGACAGCCCGAGGATGTGTAGATTTGTTATGTTCTCCATGTTCTACCCTGTTCCGAGACAGGATTTCGGCGGCGCCTCCCCATTATTCTCCGGAGCACATTCTCTCGGCTATTTGCCGAGACGTGTATCTGGAGAACAGCGGGGAGGTGCTGCCGAAATTTTGTCTCGGAACGGGGTAGAATGGAGAATGTACTCAATCAACACATCCTCGGGTGGGATTAGGACCCATCTTTACCTATTAGAGATGTAGGTGGATTCAACGCGGTAGAAACTGAAAATTTGATGTGATTAATTTAAGTGAATCCTTAATTATGTTGTGTGGCTTGCAAAAAAGCAGAGGATGGCAGATAATCAGGGGATGTACAGTGGTTTTATCCGTCGGAATCGAGTAACATCAGAGTGGATCGCGAAAACCGATGTGTATTTGAAGGAGATATTCCGTCGTCCAATGAGAATTATCCCACCATGCCCCTGTGCGAGATGTGCCAGAAGTCACCGTAGAAATCAGACGGACATGAGTGAGCACCTTCGCACACACGGATATATGCCAAACTTTGACATGCCGCCGATAAACATAGCCAAGCAGGACCGTGGTAGAGAGGAGTTGATGCGACAACGCATCGATGGATATGAGGACGACGGGGTCCGGGACATACGCCTTCCATTGGTTTGGTCGAAGTTAAATCATCAACCGTCTATGCCGGAGCCGATCTCTTCATTGCGGCTACCCAAGCTACACAAGTATATTATCTGCCTTACCCATGCCAGAAAGAGTACCTAAAGGGTTGGGAAGTTGTGTTCAAGGTGTCGCCACATGGTAAGCTACCGAACCCGAATGAAGATGATTACTACAACATTAATCCCATGACATACGAGGGAGTGTTCTATCAAGACCAACCTGATGATGATGATGTGGTTAGAAACGATGACGCTAGACCATTGGGTGATGATGATGTGGATCCAAACGACGACGATGCACGGAATGATGGTGAGACCATTGTCAATGAAAATGACATACTTATGCTAGAAAAGTTAAACGAAGACGCTGGCGACGAGGAAGAGCCTCCACCTCCGTTAGACAACGAATATGATATGATTGATAGTGATGATGAGACGGACCGAGAAAGAGGTTACAACAGTGATGATTCATATGGTTTCTAGCAGATGTACGTGTCAAGTCTTTTTTTTCTATAGTTTAGGAATATGCCTTTTATGCATTTTTATTAATGTGTTTATTATCATGCCTTTTCCTTCATTTCATTAATTTACTAATTGCTTATTCTCTTTTCAATGCAGGTTCGTGGAACATGGGCAAGGGGAAGGCCGACGGCGTGGGTTTCCTACGCAAGGTCGTTGGCCTGCCTAGTCGGAGTGGTCGAGCATGTAATCCTCCCCCCGGCTACTTGACGATGACTCCTCACAGGGACGTCGAGGGAGAGGTGCCCCTAGAGGAGGAGGGGGCGGGGGGAGAGCCCCTAGAGGGCGAGGTGGTGGGGGGAGAGTCACTACAGGGGGTCGCGGCCAGAAAGAGCGCACCCTCACCGACTTAGGGGTGTTGTCTTCGAGGCCATCCTCTAGTGAGGTACCCTCCTCTAGTGAGGTACCCTCCTCTAGTGAGGTACCCTCCTCTGGTGAGAAGGAGGAGGAGGACGAGGCAGGCGAGGAGGAGGAGGTTCGGGATGGGGCCGAGGAGGAGGTGGAGGAGGAGGACGAGGAGGAGGAGGATGAGGAGGAGGTTGGGGAGGGGGAGGCAGGCGAGGAGGAGGGTGGTGGCGGGGATGATGGTGGTGGCGGGGAGGGGGTTGACAACAAGGGGTGGCTGCGTGGTAACGCAAAGCTATCAAAGCAGGTTCCTGCTACTGAGGAGCAGAAGTGGCTCATTGAGCCCACGGGGAAAGAGTAAGTGCCACTTTATAATAATTTCATTATTTTGCTTGTCACATGCTCATTCCGGTTGTTATTTATTTTGCTTGTCACATGCTAATAGTTCATTCTTTTGCAGCAACTGGATATATTCTAATGGGGTCTGTATTCCCAACGGCCTCATCACCGTCTTGCTGAAGTTACACTGGCCGGGGTTGTACTGTCCGGATCCAGTCAGGCACCCGAACCATCGGGTCTTGGCCACGAGCTGGGAGCACTGGGAAGCGGCCCTCCACGCGGACCATGGGACCCATGCCAAGGCCGTGATCACCACTTTCTGGGTGAGTTCTCTTCAGAAGCACAAGTCCATTCTAGCTTCATGAATGATTTAACTCATGGCTTCTTCCATTCTTGTTTCGTGCATGATTGTAGAAACTCTATCGAGTTCTCCCGGAGCACAGGGCCAGAGCGGACCAGATCGTGCTGCGCCAATGCAAGAAGAAGGCCCACCAGATGCAGTACGAGGTACGCTATGTGGCCATCTCGACATACCATCACGACTATCTTGGTGTGAAGATGACCAAGGAAGACGCGCGGAGGATGGGCATTACCTTGGAGAGGGACGAGTTCTTGAAGGTAAGTATAAAAGATTTTTCATTATGCTTTCATTACCTTGTGGTACATTTCACCGTTTGGTGTTGACATGCCATTATGCTTTCATTATGTAGGTGTTACCAAATTGGTGTTATGGAAAAGACGAGTCCTGGGCGGCATTGGTGGATCTTTGGTGTGATGAGGCTGGAGCCTGGGCGGCTATGAGAGTCAAAAACAAGGCTAACCGAGGGAAGGAGGGAGTACATGCTCAGGGAAACCGAAACCACTATCTCCACAAGGCAGTTAATGTATGACTAACCCCATTAAACATTCTTCTTCTTCTATTTACCATTACTTTCTTATGTATGACTAACCTCTGTTTGGTGGTGCAGGAGGAGAAACTGAAGCGGCCGCTGTCACACATGCAGGCGTGGGAGATCGCCCATACGCGGAAGGACCCCAAGCCTGGCGAGCCCAAGTACTACGGCAAGAAGACCGCGCATAGGAAGAAGGCCTACTCCGATGGGTATCTAGCGTTACATCCTGACACACCTGACCCCATTGCGGCGGATCTGGACGAAAGGGTGGTGGTGGGCATGGGGCCGAAGGAGCACGGTCGGGAGGCGGTTCTCGATGCTGTGATCACTCCTACTATCTCCTACACACAGCTCCGTCGGATCAACCCGACCCTGAGCCAGCGCACGAGCACGCCCATGAGCAGTGCACCGTCACTGTCCCTCTTTCAGGAGCAGCAAACTGTAAGTATTTTCCCTTTTATCTTCATTGCTCACTTTATTTTCCGCATTTAGTAGTTTTATGAGTTTCATCATGTCATACTGTAGGCCTACATGGAGTACACACGCCAGGAGACCATGGCGTGGCACAATCGCCTTCATGCATACCATCGGCAGAGGGATCGCCAGATGCAGCACGCTTTTCAGGAAATGGCAGCCGGCAGGTGTCCTCAATGGCCATCAGCAGAGGGTCCTCCAGCACAACCAACGTTGCTAACCTTTGAGGAGTTTGTGGCACAGAACGCTGGCCCCTCGCCGGTTAGTTCATCCCCAATCTATTCACTCAAAGCATATCATGCCTTTCAACACAGTCATATATCCCGTTAATATGTCTTTTCAACATCCAGGGAACCGGTGGATCAACCGTTGGCGGTGGTCTTCGCAGCACTCCCGAGTCACGGAGCCCGACCACTCCGATCCATGGAGGCGGAGGCGGAGGTGGAGGCGGTCTTGGCGGTAGCGCTGCCGCTAGCAGTGACGACCTGGGCTTCAGCGGTCTTGGCGGTGACGACCTCCGCGGTGCTCGACGTCCTGGCGCTTAAGCCTTTTGGTTACTTGTGTGCTTATGCTTATGTATCTTTAGATGACTTGTGTGTGGTGATGATGATAAACTTGTGGTCTTTGATGGTCCTTTAGATGACTTGCGTGCTTCTTTATATGCTTATGCTTATCTTTATGTTGATTATGATGATGCTTATGCATATATTGTTGTGATGGTGACGGATGATACTTAGATGTGTTCTATATGTCTCTTTCCATCATATATATCTGCTGATATGTGCTGTATATCTGAATTGAATTGATTTAAAAACAAACAGAAAAAAGGAAAAAATCAAATACAAACTATGCCGACGGCTAGGCCGTTGGCATAGTGCTGGCCTGAGTGCCCAGTTGCTGACGCGTGGCATTTATGCCGACGGCTAGACCGTCGGCATAGATTTAAACTAAGCCGACGGCCAGGCCGTCGGCATAGATGTCACGCGTCAGCAACTGGGCGCTCCTTGGGTAAGCCTATGTCGACGGCATAGATTTAAACTAAGCCGACGGCCAGGCCATAGGCATAGATGCCACGTGTCAGCAACTCGGCGCTCCTTGGGTAAGCCTATGCCGACGGCGGCCGTCGGCATAGATTTAAACTAAGCCGACGGCTAGGCCGTCGGCATAGATGAGCCACGTGGCGAGCAGTGGTTGGCCGTCACTTGACGGCGGCCGCCGTTAGACGGGAACGTTGCCGACGGCCAGGGCCGTCGGCATAGATGTACGGACACCGTCGGGATAGATCCTATGCCGACGGCCTTTCTATGCCGACGACCTCCCGGGCTGCGCCGACGGCATATCAGGGCTATGCCGACGGCCCTGGCCGTCGGCGTAGGGTGCGATTCCGGTAGTGAAGGGACAGTCACCGTTATCGAGGGAGAGAGAGAGCCATCGGAGTCGGTGATGAATGCTTTTCGGGAACGAATTCTTCCCTGAGATCGATGACTATCGACGCTCTGAAGGACCAAAATTTCTGCTGCCCAGGCCCCATCCACCGTAATAAAAACACCTTGGGCGCATCCTTCGGCATTAGGTAAGGCTGGTCATAGTGGGGAGTAACATATACTAGTATCATGCATATGATACTAGTGTATGATAATACATCCATAGTGCATAGTATCATAAAGTAGTATTATAGATGGTCTTATTTATTGTCATGCATGACACATACTCCCTCCGTTCCTAAATATAAGTCTTTTTAGACATTTTAAATGGACTACAACATATGGATGTATGTAGACATATTTTAGAGTGTAGATTCACTCATTTTGCTCCGTATGTGGTCATTTGTTGGAATCTCTAAAAGACCTATATTTAGAAACGGAGGGAGTAGTAGCGTAACATTTATTATGTTACGGTATCTACCTATGTTACTATGACCCTCTCTCTCTTCTTTAATTTCCTGCCACGTAAGCATGTTTGCGAGTCCCAAGTATATGATACTAGTTATGTTACCCCCACTATGGCCAGCCTAAAAGTGATTCATCTCAGGGATAGGTCATGGCCAATGCAGTGCGATGCAACATTCATCAAGATGGTCCCTACTAGCTAGACCGGGTTGTGCTCTTTGGCCTGCTGACCGTTTCACGCGTCCTCATGGAGCCATTGCCGTCTGATCCAATATCGATGCGGTCTACGCTACAAGACGTTGACCATATTCACAGTTCACAAATATTCTATAAGTAGATCCAATGATACAGCCGCATTTCAACTCCTAATTCTCCTCTCTAAATAAAAAATATCTTTCTCTGCTAAAATTGCAAGCTTTCAATTGGCTGGATCCCACGGCACAACTAAATAATATGCCAGCTTTCAAGTTTCAAAAAAAAGTTACATTTTTTATGTTAGAAGGCAAATGGTATTTATTGCACAAAAGTCCAACATTTAAATCAAGAAGAATAGCTTTCATTACATCAAAAAGTATTTCTTTGAATTTTTTTAAACGAGGATAACCCCCAGCCTGTGCATCAGGACGATGCATGCAGCCATATATTATTAATAGAGCAAAATCCGGCAGCCGAACACCATTGACTCGGAAAAAAACAAAAAACAAACCCAGAGGCCATATACCTTGCGGCAGTAACTCCCCCAGATAACCACTAACCCTATGATTTAAAACAACATAAACGAAAAATACACAACTCCTATGCTACCCCTTCAAGAAGGAATGGCGGCACGTGCGCCGATGATAGCGAGTCCACCACAAGGTTGAATTTCGGATTCTCATCCTCAAAGCAAAGCTTCAATCCACCACCTTCAGCAAGGACACGATGCAAGCGCGCGACGACATAGCCCAATCAGAGATCTTGTGTTTCCAGCGGAGTTCGTAATCTCGTCGTTGAAGCTGTCTGTACCATCCGCCTTTATCCGTCTACCGACGCCTCGATAGACGGATATCTCTGGAGGAGACAATAGAAGACAAAGACGCCCCATACTGTCTGCCTCCTGCTACTGTCGCTCCACCTTCGATCCAACAACAACATGCTAAACTTGACACCTCCGCCAGAGCCGTCGTGCATCACCTGCTGGTAGATGGCATAACTTGACGTCTCCGTATAAGACGCCGTGCGTAGCATCCGCCGGTAGCACATCCACTGGTGGCTTCACCTGCCGATGACAGGCACCGCTCGACAACTCCGAGAGAGGCTCATGTGTCACCTCCCGAGCCGCATTGGACCCGGTCAGTTGATGGCGGGGACGTCCCATACCGCCACCAGCCTCAGAAGGTCGTCACCATCTCGAGATCCGAACTCCGAGTCGCCCACACGACCCGGAATCCACCACCGTTCATGAAGTGTGGCCGCCGCCCCGATTCTGGGTGCTACAGGGAGCACCCACCGTCACACCAGTTGCTGTCGTTGCCCATACAACGGCAACCGCCGCCATGATCCCGCATCAAGCATCGGCGACGCCGGAGAAGCTCCGGCCGCAACGCACATCCTGCGACGAGCCCGGACACGGGATCCCAAGATCCTGCCGCCACCGACACCGGAACAAGGACCCACCACCTGGCCCGTCATCCCCGGCGAAGGAGACGCCGCCACCACCATGGTCGGATCTAGGTCAGCCGTCGCCATCGCCACCGCCAAGAACGAATCCGGGCCGGACACCGCCGCCGGCCACGCCCAGCCCCACCTCCATCCTCTGGCCACGTCCGGCCGATCACCACATCACGCCCAGCCGAGCTCCATCCGCGCCGCCAAGCGCCGCCGTCGGGAGCCGCTGCGCTGTCGTGCCTTGGATCAGGATGGCGCCATCGCTGAAGCCATCGTCCCGCGCCGCGTGGCATCGAGCAAGGAGAGGAGAGATCCCCGCCGGCGCCTATGCCGACCAGATCGGCGGCGCGCATCGGCGGCGACGAGGGGGGGAAGCTGGAGGATTCCTAGCCCCGGCGGTGGCTAGGGTTTGCCCCCTCGGTCGCTCGCGGGAGTGACGCGAAGGGGTACGATGGAGGCGCCAGGGGGTACGGAGGGGAAGGGACCCTGGTGTCGAGCGTGTATTTGTTTGATATGACAATTAACATGATTAAAATTGGTAAAATGAAGCCTTCAGTCTATGAATTAAGTAGGATAAATGACCCACATTACATCATCTTGGATGTACTGCAAAATAACAATGCGTAAAATAATTATTGAGCAATATATTATTAAATTCAAGTAAATTTCAAAAAAAGGTCTTTCACGACAATATGGCAGAAATATGTTTACATGTTCTTTTTTTAATTGTTCATTGTTTTTTACATAGCTCACCATCCATGCCGAATGGTATATGTTTTCGTGTTCAGTCCATGTAGCCAATGTTTTGACGAAATCTACTTATTATGAAGTGTCAAGAAATTCTGAAAACAAATTCACATACACATGCAGGCGCGCACACACATAGATGTATTTTATGAATGTGTAAAATTCATTACGAGTCACTTTAACATGTCATCTATAACAAAACATATACTTAACTGGATTCGAAAATGAGCAAACAGTACGTTCACTACACTTTTCCTATTAAAATCTTGTCCACATTTTCAACTAAAAAATCACTCTACACATTTTGAAAATATTAGTCATCATAGACTTAGGAAAACATATTAATGTCTTGATGGTTGTGGCTAGATTGAGACTACTCCCTCCGTTTCTAAATATAAGTCTTTTTAAAGATTTTAATTATAAGTACATACTGATGTATATAGATTCACTCATTTTGCTCCGTATGTAGTTCATATTGGAATCTCTAAAAGGTCTTATATTTAGAAACGGAGGGAGTAATCAAGTGATATAACCATGTTTATATACAGATAACATATTGACAGAATTTTTTTTTTTAAATTTGCCCGAATGTCCACGTAAAATCTCTTGGATGATATAGCATCAATTGAGACTGAGATCAGGAAATAGCCCCTTTTCATGTTGTTGAAGGCAAAAAGTACTAATCCTCTTAATTTGTGCTAAACTCTTCAATGCAGCCATCACTACCTCATCTTCTATAATATTGGGCACAACCGCTCCTGTAAAATTTACATTTATTCGGCTATGACCAGGAAGGTGTGAAGCCCAATTTTGAACATCTACAGTTGTGTATGATGCTGAAAAATTATTGACATGAGGTGTAGTATATGACGGTTGAGAGTAATTTGCCGAATAGCTAGTAGTAGCATGGCCAATTCTCCCATCCATAGGCATGGTTGAACTAGTATATTGCAATTTAGTTGCCGATGAATAAGAATGTGAAACACTTTGTCGCATGCTATTGGAAGTTCCTAGAAGAGGTGTTTCAACTTGATTGACCGAACTCATCATGTTGTTCATTGGCATATAGATTTGTGGGGTTGCCGATGCATGGGAGTTGGGATACATATGTTGCATGTTTCTAAAATTATATGAAGTTGAAGCATGAAGATTATTCTGAATCGGCTGTTGCACATAATTAGATGCATGATTGATAAAACTAGGGCTAGCCGATACAATATGCTCATTAGACGATCTAGCAACAACATATGCATTATTTGCATCTATATAAGTGAATTGGGTATTCATATTACCTTTGTAGATTGCAAACCCTAGATGATGATCTCTTCCTAGCAAGAACGGAATGGAGACCGTTCAAAGCTTCGTCCCTAGCGGAGTCGCCAAAAAGTGTGTTCGTACACGAACACGTCACCATGTACCCTCGACGCCGGGGGTGATGCACTGCAGCTCATGTCGAAGGAGACCCGGCCAAAAGCGCGGTACGCAGGCAATCCGACGGGTGCTTTTGAGGACCCGAAACCCCACACGCCCGGGAGGGACCCCGTCAGGGTGCATGTTGGTTATGGGCGGCTCTAGGTCGACCTGATCGCCCCTAGGGCCTCGAGGTTCGCCGCCCTGCAATGAAGAAGAACAAGCGAAGAACGAGAAAGAAGAAGAACAAGGGGGAAAGATAAAAGTAAAGGTAAAAGTGGTAGATGATTTGTTCGATTATGTGTTGTTCAATCGGCCGTCACCACTTATAGGTATATAAGAGGTGGCTGGACTTCCCGTGCAAGGAAAAGACTTGGATTCACGTCCAAAACCCTAATCAAATTCGGATCGGTTTTGTCCGAACTTTCCAAAACTGTTCGGTTTAAAACTAGCTGCACCTGGCGGGTCTTTTTTGAGGTGATAAACAACCTTGGATGGAAGCGAGCCCAAAAGCAATCTTGACCGTTTCGACTAGACAAACAACTTTAATGTTCAAAGTGTTTCGATCAGAGGTAATCTTGAGGGCTAAATCGCTCGCGCAAAACAGGCTATTATTCGCGCTACCTATCAGACAAGGTGTCTAGTGGGGCGCGCCATATTTTGCCTCCCGACAGGGCTGGATTCCGATAACTCTAACTTTTGCATATGAACTCGGATTGGGACGATTTTTATATCAAAATCAACCGTTTCGACGAGCCGAACATCTTTGATGTTGAAACTTTTTCCATTTGAGGCCAGCTTAGTTGTGTTTCAAGCCATTATTTAATCTGGTGTCAACATGAGCATTTCCGAACTTGTCATAACTTGTGCATCCGAGCTCCGTTTTAAACCATCTTCATATCCATTTTGATCTTCTCGAAGAAATCCATCCCATGGTGACTTCCAATCATAAGTTTGAATTAATCTTGACATATCTTAAAGCAACTTTCACGATTGTGCCACTTTTGAGCGTCAACACATGCCCCCAGTTTTTCGGCAAATTGTACGTCTAGACATACCTCAAGATAAACTAAAAGTGATTCATCAAAAAATTGATAAATTTTGATATTTGTTGCACTATAGTAATAATGAATCATTGAAAGCCTCACTATGTACATCACCTATAGCAAGGAAAAGCTCCAATCCGAATAACTATATATGCATATTCGGCTTTGATCATTTGTGCATAAATATTTTAAGCGGCATGAGGCTTCACAGAATAGCACCATAAGGAGATATATAAACAACACCAACACCTTGGCCATTACTACGAATTTAACCATCAATATATAATCACCATGGTACTAGAGACATAAAGCTGAAATCAGTATTATGCATGATGTCAATATGATGCTCAATAATAAAATCAACCATGATTTGGCTTTACGTAAATTCTGAAAACTAATAAGCCAAAGCACACCTAATCAAAACGTAAGTCCACTTTGCAGTTTTGGTGAATTGGTATATGCATAATATCTTCAATGGCATCAATTTGACAGATTTCTATGCAAGCACTTATCTCAATCTCTACTCAAACTAAGGACGATGTTAGAATACCACACCGGCCATCTTAGATATATTCTTATGGCGATAGATAAATATCGGCCATTACCACAAGGTCCATGTAGAATTCACCCACCAAAGTATGTATAGCCGAAATAAACAAATGAAATAGCAATAAGATATTTCGGCCCCTTTGTATTAGCAACAAAAATGTAACTAACCAAATGTATAGTAATTTGGTAATACTCTGTCATGATATAGAAAATTTTGTTGCCTCCATGGATCAAAATAAGTCCATGGAGGGTAACTTATCATACCTGTGTATGAATTCCATGGCAAAGTCATCAATGGCATTGTTGAAGAAAATGGATGATGTGCTAACCGAAGATTTTGATGTTGTGATGCACACCTTCGGCTTAATTGTTTGTTGCTTCCATTCATCTCTTTCTTCACTTTTATTGTACTTGTTCATGCACATCATTTTTGTTATGAATGATCCTCTTGGGAACCCATGCCACGTTCTTCTGCCTCAGCTCTTGTAAACTAAGATTTTGTAATTCCTTCTTTTGCCAATACATTAAGCCGAGTGAGCATCTCGGCCGTGATTCTGTTTTGACCAATGGCAATTCCTTTTTGGCCTTACGCACTCTCAACTTCTTTTCTTCAGATTTGGCACTTTGACTCTAAATAATTGGTTGCTTTGTCCCATTGCCTTTAGTAGCCAATGTCAACACTTTAATTGGATCTTTTTCATTTCAGATCAAATCTGAAGTTGCACTCTTACGACCATCTCTTTTAACACGGTAAACTTGCTTGACCACCTCTTTCTTCTTCCTTGAGCTCTGGACCGATTCTTTATGATTGAAACGGTCTTCAACATGTGATTGTTCAAATGTTGATCTTCTCGGAGCTGCATAATATTGATGAGATGGTCTAAAATAAGATGGAGAATGTGCCCTTGTATCATACATGTCCCATGATGGATATGTATATATGAGTATAGGGAGGCATCCATGGCATTGGCATTGGCGGCCCAAAATAAGGATATGAATATGTTGCATTAAAATTCTCACTTTGCCAATACCGATCCTCATATTTGCGCCTTGGGGGTGATCTTGGTTTCTTTGCGTGATTTGGCCGATAAGTATTCTTCTCTTCACTCTTCTTTTGATATCTATCCAATAGTTCAGCGAAGGTGATTTTTTATCTCTTACACTTGCGCTTATTTCGGCCTTTGTTTTCTTTTGGTTTGCTTTCGTCGATCATTGGATTTTCTTGCTGCCCCCCAGTCCTTGGCGTCTCCATTGTAGCTTCTATGGAATTCTCGCCCTCAAGATTATGTTCATTATGCTCTTCAACAACTTCTTTACTTGAAAGCATGATCCCATCACCTGCAGTTTTTACCTTCTTTTTAAATGGATCGGCTTGAAGCAGCCGATGCAAAAACTTTCTGCCATCGGGACCAATCGGCATAGACTGGTCATATCTTGGTGTCTCAACAAATTTCAATCGTCCTTTATCAATGGCCGATTTAACTATTTGACAAAACATGTTGCAATCCTTAAAATTATGCTTGGACGAATCATGTAACTTACAATACATTCGTCCTTGGACAGATGGCTCAACATGGTGATCAAGAATTCTATTATAATTATTTCTCAACAACAAATCAAAGATTTAATCACACATGTTTGAATTGAAGGTGATTTTTTTTATTTTCTAGCCGATCTTGCTGTGAAAACGGCTTTGGAGTTAAGCAAACGAATGGTTCAAATTTTGTATCACCCCATTCGGATATGATTTTTATTTTGCATTCTTTTACCGATGTCATTGGATAAGATATTATACTAGCATCGTTTTTTTAAAAGAACCTAACCTTGGCTTTATGTTTCTGAAACAAAAATAGTTAGAACGTGCATGCCTCAATTGAGACCAAGGGTAAGCCAAGTATGACACAAGCAAAGCTACCCATATAGATACAAACTTCAAATAAAGCAACGGGGAAAGCTTTGGCTGTAACAATAAGTCATTATCGGTCTTTATAAATGGCGCAATGGGCTGACCGGTATGTTCTATAAGGATTTTATGGCTAACAAGTAAATTACACTTCTTCATTGGTCTTTCAAAATTACTTATAAGGATTTTTCTAATAGATGCTTCAACAATAAAGTTTTGACCAAATCTGAAAATAGGTAAATTACTTGCTAAACATACCTCTTCAAATATATTGGGAGAGCATGATGGTGGTGTGACTTGAACAATATCTTGCTCCGCCTTTGGATGGCTCCCCAACGCCTCTTCATCATCTTTTTCTTGATTCCGTGCGTCATTGCACTAAAGATTTTTGTCGGCCGAAGTTTATTCGGCTACTTGTTCTTGTCCTTGAAGTTCATCAATTTCTCTGGCACGAAACTCATAGGGCAGGAAGTAGGTTCCATTAACTTTAGAAAAACCAAGTATGGTCGCTTTGCTATGCTTGCCATGCCCTTTCTTAATAATGCTTGCCTCTTTTCATTTGATGGATTCAGAATATATACTTCTTCATTCGGGTTTTTCAACCGAAGCACTTTCATGTTCTGAATCATCTTTCTTTACATTGATTCTAGCAATTGGCAATGCTTCTTTTACTTGAGCCAATTCTGTTTCTTTTTGTTTCTGGCGGCGAGCGCCAAAATTGGCTTTAATCTTTTTCTCAATTTCAGCCCACTCCAGATACGATTGCCCCCCAATGCTTTTAGATTCTTTCGGCAATGGCACATGGGTGTTGCCGAAACTTTGCAATTGTGTAGGGGGTGTATAATATGATGTAGTACTATGTGAAGGCACATGCATTGTTGTAAAATGATGTCTACTACACAACCTTCTTCTTGTAGACGTTGTTGGGCCTCCAAGTGTAGAGGTTTGTAGGACAGTATCAAATTTCCCTCAAGTGGATGACCTAAGGTTTATCAATCCGTGGGAGGCGTAGGATGAAGATGGTCTCTCTCAAGCAACCTTGCAACCAAATAACAAAGAGTCTCTTGTGTCCCCAACACACCCAATAGAATGGTAAATTGTATAGGTGCACTAGTTCGGCGAAGAGATGGTGATACAAGTGCAATATGGATGGTACATATAGGTTTTTGTAATCTGGAATTATAAAAACAGCAAGGTAACAAGCGATAAAAGTGAGCACAAACGGTATTGCAATGCTAGGAAACAAGGCCTAGGGTTCATACTTTCACTAGTGCAAGTTCTCTCAACAATAATAACATAATTGGATCATATAACTATCCCTCAACATGCAACAAAGAGTCACTCCAAAGTCACTAATAGAGGAGAACAAACGAAGAGATTATTGTAGGGTACGAAACCACCTCAAAGTTATTCTTTCTGATCAATCTATTCAAGAGTCCGTAGTAAAATAACACGAAGCTATTCTTTCCATTCGATCTATCTTAGAGTTCATACTAGAATAACACCTTAAGACACAAATCAACCAAAACCCTAATGTCACCTAGATACTCCAATGTCACCAGTCACCACAAGTATCCGCGGGTATGATTATACGATATGCATCACACAATCTTAGATTCATCTAATCTACCAACACAAAGAACTTCAAAGAGTGCCCCAAAGTTTCTACCGGAGAGTCAAGACGAAAACGTGTGCCAACCCCTATGCATAAGTTCACAAGGTCACTGAACCCGCAAGTTGATCACCGAAACATACATCAAGTAGATCACGTGAATATCCCATTGTCACCACAGATAAGCACATGCAAGACATACATCAAGTGTTCTCAAATCCTTAAAGACTCAATCCGATAAGATAACTTCAAAGGGAAAACTCAATCCATTCCAAGAGAGTAGAGGGGGAGAAACATCATAAGATCCAACTATAATAGCAAAGCTCGCGATACATCAAGATCATCCCGAATCAAGAACACGAGAGAGAGAGAGATCAAACACATAGCTACTGCTACATACCCTCAGCCCCGAGGGTGAACTACTTCCTCCACGTCATGGAGAGCGCCGGGATGATGAAGACGGCCACCGGTGAGGGATCCCCCCTCCGGCAGGGTGCCGGAACAGGGTCTCGATTGGTTTTTGGTGGCCACAGAGGCTTGTGGCGGCGGAACTCCCGATCTCGGTTATTTTCTGGAGGTTTCTGAATTTATAGGAATTTTTGGCGTAGGTCTCACGTCAGGGGGGTCTCCGAGTCGTCCACGAGATAGGGGGACGCACCCAGGGGGGTAGGGCGCGCCCCCCACTGAGGGAGTCCTGGATTAGGGGGTCCTCGAACAGCCGGACTATATACTTTGGCCAGACTGTTGGACTATGAAGATACAAGATTGAAGACTTCGTCCCGTGTCCGGGTGGGACTCTCCTTTGCGCGGAAGGCAAGCTTGGCAATTCGGATATGTAGATCTCCACCCTTGTAACCGACTCTGTGTAACCCTAGACCCCTCCGGTGTCTATATAGACCGGAGGGTTTAGTCCGTAGGACAACAACAATCATAATCATAGGCTAGCTTCTAGGGTTTAGCCTCTACGATATCGTGGTAGATCAACTCTTGTAATACTCATATCATCAAGATCAATAAAGCAGGAAGTAGGGTATTACCTCCATCGAGAGGGCCAGAACCTGGGTAAACATTGTGTCCCCCGCCTCATGTTACCATTAGCCTTAGACGCACAGTTCGGGACCCCCTACCCGAGATCCGCCGGTTTTGACACCGACATTGGTGCTTTCATTGAGAGTTCCACTGTGCCGTCACGATAAGGCTTGATGGCTCGTCTAGTTGTCAAGGACAACATTACCTCTGGGGGAGCCCTGGCTGTGGGCCAAACTCTCCGACTAGGCGGCTTCGTCATGACCGCCCGTTCGGCCGTCGCGCCGACGATGACTTCTCGGGTCATCAAAAACAGCCTCCACGTCGGCTCGGGATTCACCGAGCAGATGGATCCAATGGAGCTCTCTTCCTTGAACGAGCTCTTGGATCGCATCGCCGCCCTGGGAGTCGCTACGGACTATGATCGGATCGGGCTTAAACCCGACCAAAGGGAGATTAACTATCCGCCGGTCACCCATCAGATAAAGGTGGTGGAGGAGCAATGCAGCGATTCTTCCTCTATTTTGAGGACAAACTATGTCTGGATTCCCGAGCTCTCCGAGCCGGATACCCGTCTACGGGAGGACATGGCCCAAGCTTCGAACCTAGAATCGGACAGCGGGCCAGAACTATTGGGCAACATCCCGGAGCCCGAACTGCCAAGCTCGGAAACTCCTCTGCCCCTGGGCCTCAGATCGTGTCAGGGTTTGGACCTAAATCTACCCACCCACCCAGACATAAGTGATCTTTCCCATAGTAGACAAGAGCCCCAAGAGACAGTACATCACTATTGGGCCAGATTCCTCCTTGTAATGAGCAAGGTCAAGGACTGTCGCGAGGAAGATGCAATTTCATTCTTTTGCAAAAATTGCACGGACAAGGGAATCCTCAACGCCATAAGTTACCGTGACATAGCACACTTCGCTGACTTGGCGGCCATAGTACAGAAGTACTGTGCGATGGAAAGTGCCTGGAAAACCCAAACAAAATTCTGGGATCCTCCGGCTCTCACTAAACCCCCCGTCCGAACTAAAAGGGTGTACTCTCGTAAGTCACCCGATCCAATTACAAAGAAACCAAAGCCCACTACAGGGCGTGGAACTGTATTGGAGGGATGGCTCAATGGGCCATGCAAAATTCACAGTACACCGGATACCATGCCAACACACAACCTTAGAGCATGTTGGATACTCCGGCAGGTGGCCAAGAGCGGCGAGGATCTCCTTGATGACCCACAAGTATAGGGGATCTACCATAGTCCTTTTGATAAGTAAGAGTGTCGAACCCAACGAGGATCAGAAGGAAATGATAAGCGGTTTTCAGCAAGGTATTCTCTGCAAGCACTGAAATAATAGGTAACAGATAGTTTTGTGATAGGATAATTTGTAACGAGCAACAAGTAACAAAAGTAAATAAAGTGCAGCAAGGTGGCCCAATCCTTTTTGTAGCAAAGGACAAGCCTGGACAAACTTTTATATAGAGAAAAGCGCTCCCGAGGACACATGGGAATTATCGTCAAGCTAGTTTTCATCACGTTCATATGTGTAACGCCCACGATGCGGCTATATCTCCCACGTGTCGAGGCACGACTTAGAGGCATAACCACATAGTGGTTTTGTCGCAAGAAGGGTCATCTTCACACAATCCCATGTAATGAACAAGAATGGGATAAAGAGTTGGCTTACAATCGCCACTTCACACAATACATAAATATCATCATACATCATCCAAAATACAATCATATAGACCGACTACGGACAAAATCCAGATGAAAATAAGATAACCCCAAATGCTAGATCCCCGATCGTCCCAACTGGGCTCCACTACTGATCATCAGGAAAAGACACATAGTAACGACCACGTTCCTTGTCGAACTCCCACTTGAGATCGACGCCATCATCTGCACTGGCATCGTCGACACCTGCAACTGTTTTGGTAGAATCTGTGAGTCACGGGGACTCAGCAATCTCACACCCGCGAGATCAAGACTATATAAGCTTGTAGGAAAAGGTGGTGCAAAGAAGTGGAGCTGCAGTGGCAAAAGCATATATGGTGGCTAACTTGCGCAAATGAGAGCGAGAAGAGAAGCAAGGGAACGGGCGTCATCTAGCAATGACCAAGAAGAGGTCCTGAACACCTACTTACGTCATACATAACTCAGACCGTGTTCACTTCCCGGACTCCGCCAAGAAGAGACCATCACGGCTACACACGCAATTGATGTATTTTAGCTTGGGTCAAGTGACAAGTTATCTACAACCGGACATTAACAAATTCCCATCTGCCTCATAACCGCGGGCACGACTTTCGAAAGATAATACCCTGCAGGGGTGTCCCAACTTAGCCCATCATAAGCTCTCACGGTCAACGAAGGATAAACCTTCTCCCGGAAAGACCCGATCAGTCTCGGAATCCCGGTTTACAAGACATCTCGACAATGGTAAAACAAGACCAGCAAAGCCGCCCGAATGTGCCGACAAATCCCGATAGGAGCTTCACATATCTCGTTCTCAGGGCACACCGGATGAGCAGTCCGTACAACTAAAACCAATCCTCGAGTTTCCCCAAGGTGGCGCTGCAAAGGGCTCTAGTTTGGACCAGCACTCAGAGAAACACTGGCCCGGGGGTTTAAAATAAAGATGACCCTCGCACTCTAGAAAACCCGGGGAAAAAAGGTATAGGTCGCAAATGGTAAAACCAAGGTTGGGCCTTGCTGGAGGAGTTTTATTCAAGGCGAACTGTCAAGGGGGTCCCATAAATCACCCGACCGCGTAAGGAACGCAAACTCAAGGAACATAATCCCGGTATAACAGTAACTAGGGCGGCAAGAGTGGAACAAAACACCTGGCATAAGGCCGAGCCTTCCACCCTTTACCAAATATATATAGATGCATTAATTAAATAAGAGATATTGTGATATCCCAACATATCCATGTTCCGACATGGAACAAACTTCAACTTCACCTTCAACTAGCAACGCTATAAGAGGGGTTGAGCAAAAGCGGTAACATAGCCAAACAACGGTTTGCTAGGAAAGGATGGTTAGGGCTGACATGGCTAAAATGGGAGACATGAATATAGCAAGTGATAGGTAGCGGAGCATGGCAATAGAGCGAACAACTAGCATAGCAAAGATAGAAGTGATTTCGAGGGGTGGTCATCTTGCCTGCAAGATTCTCAGAGTTGTCGAAGGTTTGATCCTCGTAAGCGTACTCGACAGGTTCCTCGTACACGAACTCGTCTCCCGGCTCTACCCAAGACAAGAACACAAACAAACGGAACCACAATCAACAACGAGGAATGCACAAGCAACATGATGCAAAACATGTATGATATGCAAGATATGATATGCGATGCATATGCGTGCTCTGGAAGGAAAATGATGAACATGGCAGTAACTTGGCAAACCAAGCATGCCACTGGAAAGATGAGATGATTTCGGTCGAAATCGATATAAAGATCACCGGAATCGGATGCACGGTTAACCGTTGGAGTACCAAACGACCTCCGAATGGAACGAAACTTGACCGGTAGTCTCCGGGTGGTATATTAAGACCAGTTGACAAGCCTCGGTCCATTCCGAGAAAGTTTGACACACGCACACGAAAGAAAACAAGAGGGGTGCACCGGAGGAGATAGGAGCGCCGGATTGGAAAACGGACAACGGGGAAAATGCTCGGATGCATGAGACGAACACGTATGCGAATGCAATGCACATGATGACATGATAAGAAAATGCATGACATGACAAAATGCAAAACGAAAAACAAAACCCGACAACGGAGGGAAAAACATAACACATAGCCGGAAATGGCAAGAGTCGGAGTTACAAATATGGCAAGTTACATGCGGGGTGTTACAACACTCCACCACTACGAGAGGATCTCGTCCCGAGATCTAGGACTGAAAGAACTCCGGATATTCGGAACGGAGATGGTCCTCGCGTTCCCAGGTGGCTTCCCGGTCGAAATGGTGCGACCACTTCACTTTCAGGAATTTGATTGACTTGTTGCGAGTCTTGCGCTCAGTTTCTTCAAGAATGGCAACTGGGTGCTCATGATAAGACAAATCTTCTTGGAGGTCAATCTCTTGGAAGTCGATAGTGCGCTCAGGCGTCTTGAAGCACTTGCGGAGCTGTGACACGTGGAACACATCGTGCACGTTCGCGAAGTTGGAAGGAAGCTCAAGTTGATAGGCGAGGTCGCCTCTTTTGCCAATGATCTTGAAAGGACCCACATATCTAGGGGCAAGCTTCCCTTTGATACCGAAGCGACGAGTGCCTTTCATTGGAGAGACGCGGAGGTAGACATGGTCTCCGATCTCAAAAGCCAAATCACGATGCTTACTATCATAGTAGCTCTTCTGACGCGATTGCGCGGCTTTGAGATTATCACGGATGACTTTACACATTTCTTCAGCTTCAGTGATTAAGTCATTGCCAAGAAGTTGGCGTTCACCAGTCTCTGACCAATTGAGAGGAGTACGGCACTTTCTGCCATAGAGAATCTCGAATGGGGCGTTGCCCGAACTCGCTTGGAAACTGTTGTTGTAGGAGAATTCAGCATATGGAAGACAATCTTCCCATTTCATGCCAAAGGAAATGACACAAGCCCTGAGCATATCTTCAAGAATTTGATTGACTCGCTCGACTTGGCCACTAGTTTGAGGGTGGAAAGCTGTGCTGAAGCGAATGTTTGTGCCCATGGCCTTCTGGAAGGAGTCCCAGAACTTAGAGGTGAAGATGCTTCCACGATCTGAAGAAATCAATTGTGGAATGCCGTGCAAGGAGACAATTCTGGAGGTGTAGAGCTCTCCAGCTGAGCTGCTGTGATGGATTCTTTGATAGGAAGGAAATGAGCCACTTTAGAGAGCTTGTCAATGACAACGAAGATAGCATCATTTCCACGCTTGGACTTTGGAAATCCAGTCACGAAGTCCATTTCGATATGATCAAACTTCCATTCTGGGATAGCAAGAGGTTGGAGGAGACCAGCTGGTTGTTGGTGTTCTGCTTTCACTCTTCGGCAGACATCACATTCATTCATGAATTGAGCAATTTCTCGCTTCATTTGAGTCCACCAATACGACTGCTTGAGGTCATGATACATCTTCGTACTTCCAGGATGAATGGAAAGGAGAGAATTGTGCGCCTCGTTCATTATGACTTTCCTTAGATCACCTTTCGGAACCACAATCCGGTCCTCGAAGAACAAAGTGTCTCTGTCATCAATGCGATAGCACTTGTATTTGGAAAGACCCTTGTCGATACCACGTTTCACCTTCTTCACCATGGCATCAAGGAGTTGTGCCTCACGAATTTGATCTTCCAAAGTAGGAGATACCATGAGGTTGGCAAGAAAACCTTGAGGAACAACTTGGAGATTCAGCTTGCGGAAAGCTTCACAAAGATCCGGTTGGAAAGGCTTGAGGATTAAGCTGTTGCAATAAGCCTTCCTGCTTAAAGCATCTGCAATGACATTTGCTTTGCCTGGAGTATATTCGATACTCGGATTGTACTCTTGAATCATTTCGACCCATCGAGTCTGCCTGAGGTTGAGGTTGGGCTGAGTGAAGATATACTTGAGACTCTTGTGATCAGTGAAAATGTCCACTTGTCTTCCCAACAAGAGATGTCTCCACGTAATCAATGCATGGACAACTGCCGCCAACTCAAGATCATGAGTGGGGTAGTTCTTCTCGTTGGGCTTCAACTGCCGAGAGGTATAGGCCACAACTTTCTTCTCTTGCATTAACACAGCACCGAGACCTTGGAGAGAAGCATCACAGAAAACTTCATACGGCTTGGATTCATCCGGAGGAGTCAAGACAGGAGCTGTGACTAGTTTCTCTTTGAGAGTGTTGAAAGCAACGTCACACTCAGGAGACCAGACATACTTCACATGCTTCTGTAGGAGGTTGGAAAGAGGCTTTGCAATCTTGGAGAAATTCTCAACGAATCTTCGGCATTAGCTTGCAAGTCCAAGAAAACTGCGGAGCTGTTTGACATTTTGAGGAGGTTCCCAATCCAGAACTGCGGACACCTTCTCGGGGTTAACAGCGATGCCCTTGGCAGAGATGATGTGACCAAGGAAAAGAACTTCATCAAGCCAAAACTCACATTTAGAGAACTTCGCATAGAATTGATACTCTCTGAGCTTGTCGAGCACCAATCGCAAATGTTTGGCATGATCCTGCTTATTCTTGGAGAAGACCAAGATATCATCGAGATACACCAGAACGAATTCATTGGTGTAGGGGTTGAAGATGAAATTCATCATCCGAGAGAACACCGGAGGAGCATTGACAAGGCCGAAAGACACGACAGTGTATTCATAAGAACCAAAACTTGTTCTGAATGCTGTCTTGGGAATATCTTCTTCACGAATACGAATCTGATGATAACCCATACGAAGGTCAAGCTTCGAGAAAACTTTAGCACCTTTGAGTTGCTCAAATAGCTCATTGATGTTGGGAAGTGGATACTTGTTCTTGATTGTCTTCTTGTTCAATGGACGGTAGTCGACATAAAGTCGGTCCGTGCCATCCTTCTTCTTGACAAAAAGAACACCACAACCCCATGGAGAAGAACTCGGTCTGATCAAACCCAGACGTTCTTGTTCATTGAGCTGTTTCTTCAATTCCTTCAGCTCGTTAGGTCCAAGCTTGTATGGACGCTTGCAAACGGGTTCAGTACCAGGCTCTAGTTCGATAACGAACTCAACTGGCCGATGAGGAGGCATACCCGGAAGCTCTTCTGGAAAGACATCTTGATACTCGCAAACGACTGGAATTTGAGAGATGGCATTCAATTCGCCCTTCTCATTGAGAGAAAATAACCGAATGGTTTCATCACGAGCGGCATAAATAATCACATCCTCAGACGAGTGTGTCAACTGAATTTCCCTGGCAGCACAATCAAGTAGATCTTTGTGCTTAGAAAGCCAGTCCATCCCGAGAATTAGATCAATATCCGAGTCACCAAGAACAATTGGAGAAGACAGAAATTCATAGTCGCCCATCTTGATTGTGGAATCCCGAACGAATGCTCGAGAAGTCAGTTGTCGAGCCGGAGAAACAATAGACAGAGGACTCGGCAATACTTCAGTAACCAGATCATGCATAGCCACAAAAGGTCTAGAAATGAAAGAATGCGATGCACCAGTATCAAAAAGAACTTTTGCAGGAATATCATTAACAGGAAGATTACCCATTATCACATCAGTAGATTCCTTCGCTTGAGCTGCATTCATCATGTTCACCTTTGCAAACTTTGGATTATGCTTGACCACTGCATTGCTGGAAGATCTGACAGGAGGAGGAGGAGGAAGACGCCTCTGGTTGAAGCACTTGCTAGCATAGTGACCTTTTTGCTGACATTTGTTGCAAGTCACCTCTGAGAGTGGACGGTGATAAGGAGCATTGGACTTTGGAGCTTGATTCTGAGACTTGTTCTGATAGCCAGAGTTGGAAGAGTTGGAAGAACCATGGCCACCTTTGTTCTTCTGCTGATAAGGCTGACAAAACGGAGGAGGAGGAGGCAACCAGAACTTCTGTTGCTTAGCTGTCACAAGTGAGGAAGAAGAAGACTGAACTGCGTCTCTGACTCTCTTCTTAGAAGCCTCACACTTGAGCTGAGCAGCCTCTTGCTTCAGTGCCATATTGTAGAATTGATCAAACTGAGTAGGCTCAACAAGAACGAGAGCTAACTGCAGATCCTCTTTAAGGCCACCTCTGAAGTGATAGATCATGCTCTTCTCATCAGGAATGTCTTGTTTAGCGAAGCGAGCAAGTTTCTGAAACTGAATGTTGTATTGATACACAGACATGTTTCCTTGCTTGAGATTGCGGAACTCCTCACGCTTGCTCTCAACAACACTTTGTGGAATGTGGTGCGCTTTGATGTCCCAACAGAAGTCAGTCCAAGTGATCACACGACCTCCTCTGGAATCTTTGTATTGTTGATACCAATCAGCAGCTTGGTCCTTGAGCTGGAAAGAAGCGAACTTGACAAAGTCCTCAGGCCTGACATTGCTACATTCAAAATGCTTGTTGATGTCCACGAGCCAATCATCGGCATCCATGGCCTCGGCACAGTAGCTGAAAGACTTGGGCTGATTTGCGAGAAACTGGTTGAGAATGGCAAAGTGAAACTGATTGTTGCCTTGACCTTGATTGCCTTGATTGCCTTGCCCTTGAGTATGTTCTTGCAAGAGTTGCAGAATCATCTGAGCATTGGCATTGGTGGCTGCCATGATTGCTTGCCATGCCTCCGGAGGTGGAGGTGGTGGCGGAGGGTTCGCTTGACTCCCTTCATTGCGATCCGGATTCTAACGCGTTGGCGGAGCCATCCTGAAGAGGGTGACATCCGTTAGCATCTTGATAGACAAATAGATAAGTAGAATCAACGGATAGAAATTGCAACAAATAGTCTTCACAATAAACATTCGAACGAAGATGAACGAATGAATTCCGTAGTAAATCATCACACTTCCATAAGTTGAGAAGCCACTTGAAAAAGATATGGAATGAACAAATGAATTCGAAGCAACTCGAATACCACAATACAAAATAAAACAAATATTGGCTTGCAGAATAAGCCGGAACAAACATATGATAGATATTTCGTCCGAAGTTTTCGTGGTGGGGCCCACACGGGCTCAATCGTACAACACCATCATGTACAAGGCTGTGCACATGACATACGAAGCGTCCCCGAGTCGGCAAAGCCATGGACTCTTTAAGACACAACGAGACCACTGTAAAATCAACCGTGGAAAGGCGGACCACTAGACGTCGAACCCCAATCTCATATCATGCATCTGTCGGAAAGATATCCTAAGGCTACTTGAATTCCCACTTATAAACTCCCGAAACTTTCTGGTTATGCAATCTGGTGTAGGGGATACAGGGGACACAAAATATATCACCCAAACTAACAATCCCTAGATCCAGCTGTATCCATCCGTCAACACATAACCAAGAAATCTTCGGAAATCGTTTACCTTAACCTTCGAAAAACATCCGTTATACAAGTTATGGCAATACTCCCGAACTCCCGCCCCAGTACTGGGTGGCGTCGAGGTGATCTCACCAACAACTGCATAAAAGAGATTTCGATGTCGGCGAAACTCAGATATTCCAGAACTGCAACGATAAAATTGTGACGACAACACCTCGGAGCTCAACTCCCCGGGACACTGCCACAACCCCTAAATGACAGGAGGCACCAAGAACAATGTTCTCGTCACAAATCCATCGGAACGACTCCAAGATACCCGCGTGATCCTAAAATTTTTTTTAGTGAAATTTGAGGAGAGAATAGTCAAAACTTCTACGTCAGGAGACCTCACCAGAGCGACGAAGGGACTGAGGAGTAAAAAGAATCCTACTCTCCGATATATATAATCCTAAGACTCAAAACATTTTTATTCTAGACTCAACAACGCCAGCGATTCGATCAAGCAGGGGGCTCCTAAGTCGGGGATGGCTCTGATTACCAACTTGTAACGCCCACGATGCGGCTATATCTCCCACGTGTCGAGGCACGACTTAGAGGCATAACCGCATAGTGGTTTTGTCGCAAGAAGGGTCATCTTCACACAATCCCATGTAATGAACAAGAATGGGATAAAGAGTTGGCTTACAATCGCCACTTCACACAATACATAAATATCATCATACATCATCCAAAATACAATCATATAGACCGACTACGGACAAAATCCAGATGAAAATAAGATAACCCCAAATGCTAGATCCCCGATTGTCCCAACTGGGCTCCACTACTGATCATCAGGAAAAGACACATAGTAACGACCACGTTCCTCGTCGAACTCCCACTTGAGATCGACGCCATCATCTGCACTGGCATCGTCGACACCTGCAACTGTTTTGGTAGAATCTGTGAGTCACGGGGACTCAGCAATCTCACACCCGCGAGATCAAGACTATACAAGCTTGTAGGAAAAGGTGGTGCAAAGAGGTGGAGCTGCAGCGGCAAAAGCATATATGGTGGCTAACTTGCGCAAATGAGAGCGAGAAGAGAAGCAATGGAACGGACGTCATCTAGCAATGACCAAGAAGAGGTCCTGAACACCTACTTACGTCATACATCACTCAGACCGTGTTCACTTCCCGGACTCCGCCGAGAAGAGACCATCACGGCTACACACGCAATTGATGTATTTTAGCTTGGGTCAAGTGACAAGTTATCTACAACCGGACATTAACAAATTCCCATCTGCCTCATAACCGCGGGCACGGCTTTCGAAAGATAATACCCTGCAGGGGTGTCCCAACTTAGCCCATCATAAGCTCTCACGGTCAACGAAGGATAAACCTTCTCCCGAAAAGACCCGATCAGTCTCGGAATCCCGGTTTACAAGACATCTCGACAATGGTAAAACAAGACCAGCAAAGCCGCCTGAATGTGCCGACAAATCCCGATAGGAGTTGCACATATCTCGTTCTCAGGGCACACTGGATGAGCAGTCCGTACAACTAAAACCAATCCTCGAGTTTCCCCAAGGTGGCGCTGCAAAGGGCTCTAGTTTGGACCAGCACTCAGAGGAACACTGGCCCGGGGGTTTAAAATAAAGATGACCCTCGGGCTCTAGAAAACCCGGGGGAAAAAGGTATAGGTCGCAAATGGTAAAACCAAGGTTGGGCCTTGCTGGAGGAGTTTTATTCAAGGCGAACTGTCAAGGGGGTCCCATAAATCACCCGACCGTGTAAGAAACGCAAACTCAAGGAACATAATCCCGGTATAACAGTAACTAGGGCGGCAAGAGTGGAACAAAACACCTGGCATAAGGCCGAGCATTCCACCCTTTACCAAATATATATAGATGCATTAATTAAATAAGAGATATTGTGATATCCCAACATATCCATGTTCCGACATGGAACAAACTTCAACTTCACCTGCAACTAGCAACGCTATAAGAGGGGCTGAGCAAAAGCGGTAACATAGCCAAACAACGGTTTGCTAGGAAAGGATGGTTAGGGCTGACATGGCTAAAATGGGAGACATGAATATAGCAAGTGATAGGTAGCGGAGCATGGCAATAGAGCGAACAACTAGCATAGCAAAGATAGAAGTGATTTCGAGGGGTGGTCATCTTGCCTGCAAGATTCTCAGAGTTGTCGAAGGTTTGATCCTCGTAAGCGTACTCGACAGGTTCCTCGTACACGAACTCGTCTCCCGGCTCTACCCAAGACAAGAACACAAACAAACGGAACCACAATCAACAACGAGGAATGCACAAGCAACATGATGCAAAACATGTATGATATGCAAGATATGATATGCGATGCATATGCGTGCTTTGGAAGGAAAATGATGAACATGGCAGTAACTTGGCAAACCAAGCATGCCACTGGAAAGATGAGATGATTTCGGTCGAAATCGATATAAAGATCACCGGAATCGGATGCACGGTTAACCGTTGGAGTACCAAACGACCTCCGAATGGAACGAAACTTGACCGGTAGTCTCCGGGTGGTATATTAAGACCAGTTGACAAGCCTCGGTCCATTCCGAGAAAGTTTGACACACGCACACGAAAGAAAACAAGAGGGGTGCACCGGAGGAGATAGGAGCGCCGGATTGGAAAACGGACAACGGGGAAAATGCTCGGATGCATGAGACGAACACGTATGCGAATGCAATGCACATGATGACATGATAAGAAAATGCATGACATGACAAAATGCAAAACGAAAAACAAAACCCGACAACGGAGGGAAAAACATAATACATAGCCGGAAATGGCAAGAGTCGGAGTTACAAATATGGCAAGTTACATGCGGGGTGTTACAATATGATCCGCGTTCGGTACTTTGATAATTTGGTATGTGGGTGGACCAGTGCTTGGGTGCTGTTCTTACTTGAACTAGCATCCCACTTATGATTAACCTCTATTGCAAGCATCCGCAACTACAACAAAAGTATTAAGGTAAACCTAACCATAGCATGAAACATATGGATCCAAATCAGCCCCTTACGAAGCAACGCATAAACTAGGGTTTAAGCTTCTGTCACTCTAGCAACCCATCATCTACTTATTACTTCCCAATGCCTTCCTCTAGGCCCAAATAATGGTGAAGTGTCATGTAGTCGACGTTCACATAACACCACTAGAGGATAGACAACATACATCTCATCAAAATATCGAACGAATACCAAATTCACATGACTACTAATAGCAAGACTTCTCCCATGTCCTCAGGAACAAACGTAACTACTCACAAAGGATATTCATTTTCATAATCAGAGGAGTATAATATGCATATAGGATCTGAACATATGATCTTTCACCAAATAAACCAACTAGCATCAACTACAAGGAGTAATCAACACTACTAGCAACCCACAGGTACCAATCCCGGACTTGGACACAAGAATTGGATACAAGAGATGAACTAGGGTTTGAGAGGAGATGGTGCTGGTGAAGATGTTGATGGAGATTGCCCTCTCCCGATGAGAGGAGCGTTGGTGATGACGATGGCGATGATTTCCCCCTCCCGGAGGGAAGTGTCCCCGGCAGAACAGCTCTGCCGGAGCCCTAGATTGGTTCCGTCAAGGTTCCGCCTCGTGGCGGCGGAGTCTCGTCCCGAAAGCTTGCTTATGATTTTTCTTCGGGCGAAAGACTTCATATAGCAGAAGATGGCCACTGGAGGACCAACAGGGGGCCCACGAGGCAGGGGGGCGCGCCCAGGGGGGTAGGGCGCGCCCCCCACCCTCGTGGACAGCTGGTGGCCCCCCTGATGTATTTCTTCCGCTCAGTATTTTTTATTATTTCCTAAAATAACTTTCGTGGAGTTTCAGGACTTTTGGAGTTGTGCAGAATAGGTCTCTAATATTTGCTCCTTTTCCAGCCCAGAATTCCAGCTGCCGGCATTCTCCCTCCTTATGCAAACCTTGTAAAATAAGCGAGAATAGGCATAAGTATTGTGACATAATGTGTAATAACAGCCCATAATGCAATAAATATCGATATAAAAGCATGATGCAAAATGGACGTATCAACTCCCCCAAGCTTAGACCTCGCTTGTCCTCAAGCGAAAGTCGATAACGATAAATATGTCCATATGTTTAGAGGTAGAGGTGTCGATAAAATAAAATACGGACATGAAGGCATCATGATTATTCTCATAACAGCAACATATATAGATAATGTCATATGATCTCTTATTCTCAAGTAATAATCTATTCACAATGCAAAGTATGAATCAGAAACTATAATCTTAGTCATTGAAGCAATTGCAATTTATCATAACATCAGAAAGAGTCTATGTCAGAGCTTTCTAGCAAGTCCACATGCTCATCTATCATTTAGTCTTTCATAATTGCTAACACTCGCGCAATACTTGTGGTTACGGAGTTTTAATCGGACACAGAGAAAGATAGGGGCTTATAGTTTCGCCTCCCAACCTTTTACCTCAAGGGTAATGTCAACAATAATAGTTCATGTTAACTTACATCCAATTAGATATATATATATATATATATATATATATATATCAGGATCCTTCCAACATCATGTGCTTGCCAAAGGATAAAATGTAAAAAGGAAAGGTGAAGATCACCATGACTCTTGCATAAGGTGGAAGATAATAATAAAGGATAGGCCCTTCGCAGAGGGAAGCAGAGGTTGTCATGCGCTTTCAAGGTTGGATGCAAAAAATCTTAATGCGAAAGAACGTCACTTTATATTGCCACTTGTGATATGAACCTTTATTATGCAGTCCGTCGCTTTTATTTCTTCCACATCACAAGATCGTATAAAGCTTATTTCCTCCACACCAATCAATCATACATATTTAGAGAGCAATTTTTATTGGTTGCACCGATGACAACTTACTTGAAGGATCTTACTCAATCCATAGGTACATATGGTGGACTCTCATGGCAAAACTGGTTTAAGGGTTTTTGGAAGCACAAGTAGTATCTCTACTTGGTGCAAAGAATTTGGCTAGCATGAGGGGGAAAGGCAAGCTCAACATGTTGGATGATCCATGACAATATACATTATCTCAGATATAAGAAAACATAACCCATTACGTTGTTTTCCTTGTCCAACATCAACTCTTTAACATGTCATATTTTAATGAGTGCTCCCAATCATAAAAGATGTCCAAGATAGTATATTTATATGTGAAGCCTCTCTTTCTTTATTACTTCCTATTAATTGCAACGATGACCAAAGCTATGTTTGCCAACTCTCAACAATTTTTAATCATCATACCCTTTCTATGTGAAGTCATTACTCTCAATAAGATCAATATGATCTCTTTATTTCTTTTTATTCTTTTCTCTTTTCTTTTATTCACTCAAGATCATAGCAAGATAATCAAGCCCTTGACTCAACACTAATCTTTATTATATATAGCTCACGGACTCGATTACAAAGAGGTATCATAAAGCAAAACTCAAAACTAGATCATACCATAAACTTTATTCTCCTAGATCAAGATACTACTAACAGGATCGAATTAAGAAAAACGGTAAAGATAGAGATGTGATGGTGATACGATACCGGGGCACCTCCCCCAAGCTTGGCAGTTGCCAAGGGGAGTGCCCATACCCATGTGATTATGTCTCCTTCTTCGGCAGAGAAGATGGTGGTGATGGTTTAGTTGATGGCGTAGGCTTCTTCCTTAATTTGCGCTTGAGGACAAAATTTTGATCCCTCAAGTCATCAATCTCCTGCTCCAAGCTTAATATCTTTTTGCATAGTTCCTGCTTGTTTTCCTGCAAGAGACGAAAAGGGATAAACTCGATCTTAAGTTTCTTTGCTCTATCAGGGAGGCTTGACTTTTTGAACTCCACATGCATGTCCCTAGGTTGAGGTAATGGGACTTCATCTGAGCTCGTCTCCTCCTTTCTCTTGGGTTCATAGTCCTCTTCTTCTTGCGTAGTCCAACCACAATGCTCCACATCTCCATAGACTTTAGGATTTGCAAGGTAATCGGCCACATAACTTTCTCCTTCCGAATCCTGGGACGACATGTTGCTCTAATCTGCAGCAGGACAGCTCGAAACGAAAACAGAGGATAATTGCGTGATACGGTGGTCAAAACCTTTGGGAGATTATGTAATGAATTTTTACCAACCAAAATACGTATCGTGCAAGAAAACGGAGTCCGAAGAGCACACGAGGTGCCCACGAGGTAGGGGGGCGCGCCCTCCACCCTCGTGGAGCCTCGTGTCCTTCCCGGACTGCTTCTTGTTTTTCTATTTTTCTAAATATTCCAAAACGGAGAAAAATTGCCTTTAGAACTGTTTTGGAGTCAGTTTACTTACCGTACCACATACCTATTCCTTTTCGGAGTCTGAAACGTCCCGGAAAGTGTCCCTTATGTATTCCTCCGGGGTTACGGTTTCAATAACATTGGTTTCAACATTTATGGGATTACCTGAGATATAATGTTTGATTCTTTGACCGTTCACCACCTTCGGATTTGTACCTTCGAAGTTGTCGATTTTTATAACACCGGAACGATAGACCTCCTCGATAACGTAAGGGCCTTCCCATTTAGAGAGAAGTTTTCCTGCAAAAAAATCTTAAACGAGAGTTGTATAGCAATACATAATCACCTACATTAAACTCACGCTTTTGTATTCTTTTGTCATGCCATCTTTTAACTTTTTCTTTAAACAGCCTGGCATTCTCATAAGCTTGGGTTCTCCATTCATCAAGTGAGCTAATGTCAAATAACCTCTTCTCACCGGCAAGTTTGAAATCATAATTGAACTCTTTAATAGCCCAATAAGCCTTATGTTCCAGTTCGAGAGGTAAGTGACATGCTTTTCCATAAACCATTTTATACGGACACATACCCATAGGATTTTTATATGCAGTTCTATAGGCCCATAATGCATCATCAAGTTTCTTGGACCAATTCTTTCTAGATCTATTAACAGTCTTTTGCAAAATTAATTTGAGCTCTCTATTACTCAATTTTACTTTACCACTAGACTACGGGTGATAAGGGGATGCAATTCTATGATTAACATCATATTTAGCAAGCATTTTACGGAAAGCACCATGAATAAAATGTGAACCACCATCATTCATTAAATATCTAGGGACTCCAAACCTCGGAAAAATAACTTCCTTAAGCATTTTAATAGAGGTGTTATGATCAGCACTACTAGTTGGAATAGATTCTACCCACTTAGTAACGTAATCAACAACAACTAAAATATGTGTGTATCCATTAGAGGCAGGAAAAGGTCCCATATAATCAAAGCCCCAAACATCAAATGGTTCAATAACAAGTGAATAGTTCATAGGCATTTCTTGACGTCTACTAATATTACCAATTCTTTGACATTCATCAGAAGATAAGACAAACTTACGGGCATCCCTGAAGAGAGTAGGCCAATAAAAACCGGATTGTAATACCTTATGTGCAGTTCTATCTCCAGCGTGGTGTCCTCCATAAGCTTTGGAGTGACACTTGCGTAGGATCTGTTCCTGTTCATGCTCAGGTACACAACGTCTAATAATACCATCTACTACTTCTTTATAAAGATGTGGGTCATCCCAAAAGTAATGTCTCAAATCATAGAAAAACTTTTTCTTTTGCTGGTATGTGAAACTAGGTGGTATAAATTTTGCAACAATATCATTAGCATAATCAGCATACCATGGAGTAGTACGAGAAGCATTTATGACATTTAATTGCTCATCCGGAAAGCTATCATCAATAGGTAGTGGGTCATCAAGAACATTCTCTAACCTAGACAAGTTGTCTGCAACGGGGTTCTCAGCTCCTTTTCTATCAACAATATGCAAATCAAATTCTTGTAGCAAGAGAACCCATCTAATAAGTTTAGGTTTAGCATCTTTCTTTTCCATAAGATATTTAATAGCAGCATGATCCGTGTGAATAGTTACTTTAGAATCGACAATATAAGGTCTGAACTTATCACAAGCAAATATAACTGCTAAGAATTCTTTTTCAGTAGTAGCATAATTTCTCTGAGCATTGTCTAGAGTTTTACTAGCATATTGAATAACATTTAATTTCTTATCAACTCTTTGCCCTAGAACAGCACCTACAGCATAATCACTAGCATCACACATAATTTCAAAGGGTAAATTCCAATCAGGTGGCTGAACAATAGGTGCAGAGATCAATGCTTTCTTAAGTATTTCAAATGCTTCTACACAATCATCATCAAAGACAAATGGTATATCTTTTTGTAATAAATTAGTCAGAGGCCGAGAAATTTTTGAGAAGTCCTTAATGAACCTCCTACAAAACCCGGCGTGACCAAGGAAACTTCTTATACCTTTGATGTCCTTGGGACATGGCATCTTTTCAATAGCATCAACCTTGGCTTTATCAACCTCAATACTTCTTTTAGAAACTTTATGCCAAATGACAATACCTTCATTAACCATAAAGTGGCACTTTTCCCAATTCAAGACAAGATTAGTTTCTTCACATCTCTGCAAAACTCGATCAAGGTTGCTCAAGCAATCATCAAAAGAGGATCCATAAACGGAGAAATCGTCCATGAAAACCTCACAAATCTTTTCACAGAAGTCAGAGAATATAGCCATCATGCATCTTTGAAAGGTAGCAGGTGCATTACATAAACCAAAGGCATACATCTATAAGCAAAAGTACCAAAAGGGCAAGTAAAAGTAGTCTTTGATTGATCATTGGTTGACACAGGTATTTGAGAGAAACCAGAATAACCATCTAGAAAGCAAAAATGTGTATGTTTGGATAATCTTTCTAGCATTTGATCAATAAAAGGTAAGGGGTAATGATCTTTTTTAGTAGCCTTATTTAATTTGCGGAAAACAATTACCATCCTATAACATGCAATAATTCTTTGCGGGATCAACTCATCTTTATCATTAGGAACGATAGTAATACCTCCCTTCTTAGGGACACAATTAATGGACAGGACTTACCCACTGACTATCAGCAACGGGATAAATTATACCTGCCTCAAGGATCTTTAGTATTTCTTTTCTTACCACTTCCTTCATCTTAGGATTCAGCCGTCGTTGATGATCACGAACTGGTTTGGCATCTTCCTCCAAATTTATTTTATGTTGACATAGAGTGGGACTAATGCCCTTAAGATCATCAAGAGTATATCCAATAGCAGCACGGTGCTTCTTCAGAGTTTTCAATAATCTCTCTTCTTCATGCTTTGACAGGTTAGCACTAATAATAACAGGATATATCTTTTTCTCATCAAGATAAGCATATTTAAGAGTATCAGGTAACGGTTTGAGCTCAAACATGGGATCACCCTTGGGTGGAGGAGGATCCCCTAAGATTTCAACAGGCAAATTGTGTTTCAGGATGGGTTCCTGTTTAAAGAATACTTCATCTATTTCCCTTCTTTCATTCATAAACATATCATTTTCATGGTCTAGCAAATATTGTTCTAAAGGATCACTAGGAGGCATGACAATAGAAGCAAGACCAATAATTTAATCCTTACTAGGTAATTCCTCTTCACGGTGTTGTCTACGAAATTCAGAAAAATTAAACTCATGAGACATATCACCTAGACCAATAGTAACAACATCCTTTTCGCAGTCTATCCTAGCATTAACGGTGTTCAAGAAGGGTCTACCAAATATAATGGGACAAAAGCTATCTTGTGGGGAACCAAGAACAAGAAAATCAGCAGGATATTTAGTTTTCCCACACAAGACTTCAACATCTCTAACAATTCCCATTGGTGAAATAGTATCTCTATTGGCAAGTTTAATTGTGACATCAATATCTTCTAACTCAGCAGGTGCAATATCATGCTTAATTTCTTTGTATAAGTCAATAGGTATGGCACTAGCACTAGCACCCATATCACATAAGCCATGATAACAATGATCTCCTATTGAACAGAAATAACAGGCATGCCTACCACAGGTCTATGTTTATCTTTAGCACAAGGTTTGGCAATTCTAGCAGTTTCATCACGGAAATGAATAACATGCCCACCAATATTATCAGACAAGAGATCTTTAACAATAGCAATATTAGGTTCAACTTTGATTTGCTCAGGAGGTGTATAAGTTCTAATATTGCTTTTACGAACCAAAGTTGAAGCTTTAGCATGATCCTTTATTCTAACAGGGAAAGGTGGTTTCTCAACATAAGAAGTAGGAAAAATAGAATCACTATAAGTGACGGTCTTTTCTTCAACTTTAATAGGTGCAGCTACTTTTACTTCTATGGGAGGATGATATTTAAACCACTTCTCCTTGGGGAGATCAACATAAGTAGCAGAAGATTCACAGAAAGAAGCTACTATCTCAGAGTCAAGTCCATATTTAGTGCTAAATTTACGGAAAACATCGGTATCCATAAAAGATTTAACACAATCAAACTTAGGTGTCATACCTGACTCCTTACCTTCGTCGAGATCCCAATCTTCAGAGTTGCGTTTAATTCTTTCCAATAAATCCCATTTGAATTTAACAGTCTTCATCATAAAAGAGCCTGCACAAGAAGTATCGAGCATGGTGCAATTGTTATCAGAAAGCCGAGCATAAAAACTTTGAATAATTATTTCTCTTGGGAGCTCATGATTGGGGCATGGATATAACATTGATTTAAGCCTCCCCCAAGCTTGAGCGATTCTTTCTCCTTCGCGAGGCCAAAAATTATATATATAATTGCGATCACGATGAACAAGATGCATAGGATAAAATTTCTGATGAAATTCCAATTTCAATCGTTTGTAGTTCCATGATGCCGTATCATCACATAGCCTATACCATGTCAATGCATCTCCCTTCAAAGATAAAGGGAAAACCTTCTTCTTAATAAAATCACCGGGCACACCTGCAAGCTTAAATAATCCACAAACTTCATCCACATATATTAGGTGCTCGCCAAGATGCTTTGTTCCATCTCCTGCAAAAGGATTAGCTAGCAGCTTTTCTAACATTCCCGAATGAATTTCAAAGTAAACATTGTCATCTTTAGTAGGTTCTGTAGGTTGAGGAGCAACTCTTTGCTCTACTGGTCGGGGTGAAGATACCCCGAACAAGCCCCTCGGAGGATTACTTTCCATAGTAACAAGTGACAGTAAATTTCAGCAGACTATATAAATTTTTTCCTTGCCAAATTCCACCTACCAAAGCCGCTTCACTCCCCGGCAACGGCGCCAGAAAAGAGTCTTGATGACCCACAAGCATAGGGGATCTATCGTAGTCCTTTCGATAAGTAAGAGTGTCGAACCCAACGAGGAGCAGAAGGAAATGATAAGCGGTTTTTAGCAAGGTATTCTTTGCAAGCACTGAAATAATAGGTAACAGATAGTTTTGTGATAGGATAATTTGTAACGAGCAACAAGTAACAAAAGTAAATAAAGTGTAGCAAGGTGGCTCAATCCTTTTTGTAGCAAAGGACAAGCCTGGACAAACCCTTATATGGAGAAAGGCGCTCCCAAGGACACATGGGAATTATCGTCAAGCTAGTTTTCATCACGTTCATATGATTCGCGTTCGGTAGTTTGATAATTTGGTATGTGGGTGGACCGGTGCTTGGGTGCTGTTCTTACTTGAACTAGCATCCCACTTATGATAACCTCTATTGCAAGCATCCGCAACTACAACAAAAGTATTAAGGTAAACCTAACCATAGCATGAAACATATGGATCCAAATCAGCCCCTTACGAAGCAACGCATAAACTAGGGTTTAAGCTTCTTTCACTCTAGCAACCCATCGTCTACTTATTACTTCTTAATGCCTTCCTGTAGGCCCAAATAATAGTGAAGTGTCATGTAGTCGACGTTCACATAACACCACTAGAGGATAGACAACATACATCTCATCAAAATATCGAACGAATACCAAATTCACATGACTACTAATAGCAAGACTTCTCCCATGTCCTCAGGAACAAACGTAACTACTCACAAAGCATATTCATGTTCATAATCAGAGGAGTATTAATATGTATATAGGATCTGAACATATGATCTTTCACCAAATAAACCAACTAGCATCAACTATAAGGAGTAATCAACACTACTAACAACCCACAGGTACCAATCCCAGACTTGGAGACAAGAATTGGATACAAGAGATGAAATAGGGTTTGAGAGGAGATGGTGCTGGTGAAGATGTTGATGGAGATTGCCCTCTCCCGATGAGAGGAGCGTTGGTGATGATGATGGCGATGATTTCCCCCTCCCGGAGGGAAGTGTCCCCGGCAGAACAGCTCTGCCGGAGCCCTAGATTGGATCCACCAAGGTTCCGCCTCGTGGCGGCGGAGTCTCGTCCCGAAAGCTTGCTTATGATTTTTCTTCGGGCGAAAGACTTCATATAGCAGAAGATGGCCACTGGAGGACCAACAGGGGGCCCACGAGGCAGGGGGGCGCGCCCAGGGGGTAGGGCGCGCCCCCACCCTTGTGGACAGGTGGTGGCCCCCCTGATGTATTTCTTCCGCTCAGTATTTTTTATTATTTCCAAAAATAACTTTCGTGGAGTTTCAGGACTTTTGGAGTTGTGCAGAATAGGTCTCTAATATTTGCTCATTTTCCAGCCCAGAATTCCAGCTGCCGGCATTCTCCCTCCTTATGCAAACCTTGTAAAATAAGAGAGAATTGGCATAAGTATTGTGACATAATGTGTAATAATAGCCCATAATGCAATAAATATCGATATAAAAGCATGTTGCAAAATGGACGTATCACTCCTCATCAACAATACCACAGAGCACCATCCTGTGGAAAATAACTATACATTATTGGCAGTCTTCGAGACTTTCGCCTCAAATAATAGGCGCAAGCGAGCACTCCGCAGCCTCGCCGAAGTCTGCCACCTTGCAACAATAAATCCATGGAACGATACGGCCATAACCTTCAATGCCAGTGACGAACCTCAATTCCGAATAGCCCGAGCACCAGCCGCTTTGGTCCTTAGTCCAATTGTGGACGGCTTCCGGCTTACTAAAGTGCTCATGGACGGTGGCAGCGGATTAAACCTCATCTACGAGGAGACTCTTAGCAAAATGGAAATAGACAAGAGCCGCATTGAGCAAAGCAGCACGACCTTCAGAGGAATCATCCCTAGTCGGGAGGCACGATGTGCGGGAAAAATCACACTAGATGTGGTATTCGGCACGCTGGAGAACTATAGGTCTGAAGAAATCACATTCCAAGTGGCCCCGTTCAGTAGCGGATACCACGCCCTTTTAGGGCAGGAGGCATTCATGATCTTCCAAGCTATACCCCATTACGGGTACATGAAGCTCAAGATGCCCGGGCCCAATGGAATCATCACTCTAGCTAGTGATCCGGACATAGCACTCCGCGCCAAAAATAAAACCACCGCACTGGCCCTCGAGGCGTTATCCGAAGCCCTCGCAGCTGAAGAACTAACTGCGCTGCGCTCCACAGTGGACAGGGACGACGTGATACTCGACAAAAGACCTAAGTCCACCTCTTTTAAACCAGCGGACGAAATAGTCAAATTCCAGGTCAACCCAACGGACCCTATAAAAACAGCATCCATCGGGGCACAGCTGAACCCCACAACAGACGCTGCACTGCGGGAGTTCTTGCGCGAGAATTGGGACATCTTCGCCTGGCATCCTTCAGACATGCCAGGAATCCCACGCAGGCTGGCCGAGCATAGCCTAAACATTCTAAAGGGATACAAGCCAGTCAAGCAGACTCTTCGGTGTTTCTCAGAGCCTAAGCGACAAGCCATGGGAGAGGAGCTAGCCAAGTTACTCGAGGCCGGATTCATTAGAGAAATAAAACATCCGGACTGGCTAGCAAACCTGGTAATGGTACCAAAGAAGGACAAATCCTGGCGCCTATGTGTTGATTTCAAGGACCTTAACAAGGCTTGCCCCAAGGATCCCTTCCCCCTCCTCCGCATCGTCAAATTATCGACACTACCGCAAAACACGACTCATTGTGTTTCCTCGACGCATACTTCGGATACCATCAAATCAAGATGGCGGAGTCCGATCAAGCCGCAACGGCATTCATCACTACATACGGCCCCTTCTGTTTTAACACCATGCCTTTCGGGCTAAAAAACGCCGGTGCAACCTATCAACGCATGATTCAGACATGCCTGGAAACACAAATCGGCAAAACATTGGAGGCATACGTAGACGATGTGGTCATCAAAACCAGACACGTCGAATCTTTAATAGACGACTCGAGGCTTACGTTCAACAATCTCCGAACATATGACATCAAGCTCAATCCGGAAAAATGCGTTTTCGGCGTGCCCGCTGGAAAGCTCTTGGGCTTCATCGTTTCCAATAGAGGAATTGAAGAAAATCTGGCTAAAATCCGAGCTCTGTCACAGTTGGCTATCCCAACAGACCTCAAGCAAATCCTAAAATTAACTGGATGCGTGGCTACCTTAAGCCGCTTTATCTCCTGATTGGGAGAAAAGGCACTACCTCTTTATCGCCTTCTTCGATGCACCGAACACTTCGAGTGGACGGATGCGGCGACGGCCGGATTGGAATAAATAAAAGCCCTCTTGGCCAGCAACCCAATCTTGGCTGCTCCAAATATCGGCGAACCAATGCTGTTATATATAGCAGCAACACACCAGGTTGTAAGCGCAGTGCTCGTCGTCGAACGAGAGACGTACGGACATAAGTTCCCGCTTCAAAAGCTGGTATACTGCGTATCCATTGTCCTCACTCCATGCAAATCACGGTACCCGATTATCAAAAGATAGCATACGCGGTCTTCATGGCATCCCGGAAACTACGACACTACTTTCAAGAGTGTTCAATTACGGTGGCCTCAAAAGTACCACTCAATGACATAATAAATAACCGCGATGCCACCGGCCGGATTGCTAAATGTGCTATTGACCTCCTCCCGTTCGACATAACATACAAACCACGGTGAGCCATTAAGTCGCAAGTACTGGCTGATTTCGTCGCCGAATGGACGGAAGCCAAACTCCCTAAAGAGTACGGAGCGTACTCCAATTGGATCATGCACTTTGACGGCTCTAAGATGCTGGCTAGTCTGCGGCAGGCGTCGTCCTGACATCCCCCACTGGAGATACAGTCCAATACATACTCCAAATATTATACACAGACTCCAACAATGCAGCAGAATATGAGGCCCTGTTGCATGGTCTCCGGATGGCAGTCTCCATGGGCATTCAACGCATAGAGGTGCGTGGGGATTCGAACCTCGCAATATCTCAAATAAATGGAGACTTTGACGCCAAGGACCCAAAAATGGCGGCTTACCGCAATGTCGTCCTCAAAATGTCAGCTCGATTCGAGGGGCTCGAATTCCACCATGTGGTCTGAGAAAATAATCAAGCGGCGGATATCCTCGCCCGCATCGGCGCTAAGCGCGACCCTATCCCACCTAATATCTTCTTGGAAAGGCTGTTTAAGCCATCCGTGGTGTGGGAAGGGTAGACCGACAACAACAATCTGGATCCAGCCACAACACCAGATCCCGAACACTCTGACGTAATCGGAGGCTCCGCCACCGAAATAACACCTTCGGCCCACGTGATTATGGCTGTCATCGCCCCGTGGACAGAACCCTTCTTGGCTTACCTAAATAGGCAAGAACTCCCTGAGGACCCAAACAAGGCACGTTGCATTGTGCGGCAGTCTAAAGCCTACAAGGTCCACGAGGGAGAGCTTTATAAGAAAAAGCACTACCGGAGTACTTCAAAGGTGCATCTCCGAAGAGGAAGGACGGCAACTTTTGGCAGAAATCCATGCTGGACTCGGCGGCCATCACGCCGCAGCTCGGGCCCTTGTAAGCAAGGCCTTCCGTACAAGTTTCTACTGGCCGACAGCCCGAGCAGACGCACAGGACCTCGTCCAACATTGCGTCGGTTGCCAGCTTTTTGCAAACCAAAGCCATATGCCACCTACCGCTCTCCAAACAATCCCCATTACTTGGCCCTTTGCGGTCTGGGAGCTTGATATGGTCGGACCCCATAAAGGAGGAAGCCATAAGAAAAAGTACCTATTGGTCATGGTGGATAAATTCACCAAATGGATAGAAGCCAAACCAGTTAAAACGGCCAAGTCCGGACAAGTGATAGACTTCATATCCGGGGTTGTACACCGTTATGGTGTCCCCCACAGCATCATCACTGATAACGGCTCGAACTTCACAGCTGACGAGGTAAAAACTTGGTACGGCAACATGGGCATTAAGCTCGATTATGCCTCCGTCTATCACCCCCAAACAAACGGTCAAGTCGAATGAGCAAATGGTCTTATTATGAGCGGCATTAAACCCAGATTAGTGCGATCCTTGAAGGAATCAGATATGCACTGGGTTGAGGAGCTCGACTCCGTACTATGGGGGCTGCGGACCACGCCGAATCGCACTACCGGATACACACCGTTTTTTATGGTGTACGGCGCAGAGGCGGTACTGCCCTGCGACATCATTCATGACTCACCTCGAGTGCGCATGTACGAAGAGAAAGAAGCCGAGCTTGATCGGCAGGACAGTTTAGACACCCTGGAGGAGGAGCGTGACGTTGCAAAAGCCCGCTCCGCATTGTATCAGCAACAGGCTCGACGGTATCAAAGCAGAGAAGTACGGGCCAAAACTTATAACGTTGGCGAACTCGTTCTACGCGTACCAGAGAAGAGAAAGGACAAGCTCAAGCCCAAATGGGAAGGTCCCATCATCATCGATAAAGTTCTAACCGGTGGAGCGTACCGTCTGCGTGATACATCGGACAATCGACTCGAGCCAAACCCATGGAACGCGGCCAGACTCCGAAGGTTTTACGCCTAGTGCCGGACTCTGTGTTCGTCTCCTTACCTCCGCCTTTTTTTATATATATCCGGTATCTGTCTTTCGTTCTTTCTTTCTTTCTTTCTTTCTTTCTTCCCTTTTTCTTCATGGCCTTAAAAGCTTAAAATGTGTCTTGACTACACAATCTTGACGTGCCGTGCGTGCTCATTATACCTGGGGGCTTCTAATACAGAAGCTTAATATAATTATATTCCGGGCTTTATGCCCCCGCACATGTGTTACTTTTCCACATGTACCTTTTCTTCGCCATTATATGCATCGATATGACTTAAGTTTTGGCCAAGCTGGGTTGCCTGGCTCTTGTGTTTATGCCCTACGTTCCCGTTAATTCGGCTAGGGCACAAGGAGAGCACCTCTGCGATTGTTACTGCCGGGTGAGCCGGATGTGTACCTCAGACTGGGTGAAGCCGAAAGCTAGCGTTCTTAAGGGAATATTCGGTCGGTGAACAAAAGATGACTTTTAATTATTGCAATACATGCCCCCATATGTTTATATCCTGCGTCTCTTTTCGTAGTTCGGACATGCACATAATGCATGCATACCCAGGGAAAGGAACCCTTAGCGGAACTATTCTCCCTGGAAGATGTTTCTTACTATCCATGTAATATAACATAGCTAGTTGGGTACTTGTCTGTTCAAGCACTTATGACCCCTATGCCTGGTTTCCATGCGTACCCCGTTTTTTACATAACTGAGCGGGTATTCGGATACACTCCGGATTGTCGGGTCCGGAGGACGAAGCGAAAAGGTCCACCATGACAAATGATTTACAATCCGGCTAGGGACAAAATATGTCATTTGAAGTACACAGTCACTTAGACTGACTAAATTCTTCTTCTATACCATCCAACAAGCTGTCTAGCCTACAATCCTGTTGGGAATACTTTGCGGCTAATTTTACCTGGTCATATACCGGACTAACGGGGATCTCTTTCCCATCAGACCCTACAGGTCTGACCTCGGCCATGTGGTTCGGGTCAGCCTTGGTATATCGCGTCTTCACCATGGCCCAGGCTTCCCTTGCACCTTGTCGGCAGGCCGATATCTTCCATAATCGGAAGCGCCGCCGCGCTCCCTTGGGCATCTCTACGAGCTCCCCCATGCCTCCTGGCAGGGAGGCGGATGGCCACAAGGCCTGGGCAATGCCCTGCATCACCTGCCGAACTTGTTCGTGCAGTTGTGAGAGCTCTTGCAGAAGATCGCCCACAGATCCGGGCATCTCCTCTTCGGGACGACCCGTCAGCATTCCTACAGATATAACTCTGTTAGCCGGTTTCTTCGCTGAACTCTATAAAAGTTCGTTCAAGCACTTACTAAAAATGCCGCGTCGAAGCATCTTATTCTCCTTTACGGGGTCAGCGAGCTGGGCCCGAACATCTTTCAGTTCAACGCCCAGCCGGGTATTGGCATCTTGGAGATCGTTTTTCTCCCGCCTAACCCGCGTAAGCACGCGCTCGCCAGCCTCTAGCTGTCGTTGAGCATGTTGCTCATCCCCTCGCACGATCTTCGGATTCACTCCGGGATTATCTGCAGAATCTATTGTTAGATTTGCATGCATGCCGAATACTAACTGGTACATGTCATTTCATTCTTTTCGATCAAGACAAGTATTACCAGATGGGGCCTTCTTGGACTCCTCCGTTCCGGCAACTGCGACCCATAGCTGGGCTTTGCACTCCTCCAGCTCTCGAGACAACTGGGTATTATTCTCCGTAAGAACCTATGCATATAATGATCCTTAAATTAGTTGTGCCAACTGTTAGCATCTGCCCCTAAGTCCGGCTCTGGAGTCCGGCTGGTGGAGGCGTGGCCGGCAGGCTCTCTGGAAACGGTCCAGCAAGCGTTTTTTCTGCCAGGAACCATGGATGTTATTATATTTTAAAGACGACAACCACGGAGCAGGGTTTTTTCATACCTCTGCGACGGCGTCTCAGTCCTGACCGCCTTCCTTTTAAGCCTACCCGGCTTCAGTGCCCCTTGTTGATGAGTCACCGCGTGTTCGGCATGGCGCCCCGAGGGCCTTCCTTGTAAGACGCAATACGTGTGGGGTGGGTGAAGTGCAACGAAGGGATCCTTCTCGGAAGTTGGGACTCCGGTTTTACTTACATGCGATGCAGGGAGCAGGCCAGGATAATCGGCTATGATGGCCACCAAGGCACCGTCGCAGCTTAACTGATAGAACGTCCTGTCGACGAGCTCCACAAATATGTCCGGATCTTCTTCGAGTCTGGGGTCCAGGGCCCGGTCAGGGTCCTCTGGCTGTGGAGACGGGCTGTGGACCTCCCTCACAGCTTTTCGCAGTTCCTGCTATGAAATAGCAAGGTAAATATTTATGATGAAGAATGCGGGAAGGTCTGGAGTAAAAGGTAACAGCTCACCCGGTTTGGGGGTTGTACATGGAGAATCCATCCCGTGGCTTAATGCGGATGAACTCCTCTTCCTCTCCTTTGTACAAATTGGAAAGTATTTTCGCTAGAGTAGCGGCGGAGTCCGGACCTTTACGACCACAGCGGGTGGCATCGTCTTCTCCATTGAAATGCCACATGGGTTTCCCCCGATACTCAAGTGGCTGCACCCCCCGCATTATCCATATTGACATAACCTCGACTATTGTCAGTCCTGATTTGGCCAGCGTTTTTATCCTGCCCATCAGGTAAAGGACCTCTCTGTTATCTTCCTCCTGGGGGCTCCGAGGGTGCCAACTGTGGCGTTTCTTCAAAGGGGCATTATCAAACTCAAGAAGGCCCATCCGAATAGGGTCCGGAAGGGGGACGTCCTCCATATAAAACCACTCCGAAGGCCAGTCTTCGGATGTCTTCTTCGGAGTACCGTACAGGTATCCGGTCCGGCGATGCGCCATATTTCGGCTCCGCCCACTTTTTTTGACCTTGAAGACTGCAGGGCTTACACCCCACAGCATTTTATTAATGATAAGAGTAGGAACAATACAGTGCTTCCTCAAGTTGAGGAAAAATAAAAACAAGAATAAAACAAGAATCTAAAGAAGGCTATACAAGGGAGGGATGTACTATACCTAATAATTACAATGCTACACTTAACCAACTCTCCTCAAGGAGGTAGGAAATCAATCCTGTGTACGGGGTACGAGGCAGAATAGCCTCTTCCCACTTGATATATTGACCCCTCCTGTGTACGGGGTACGAGGCAGAATAGCCTCTTCCATAGCTCGAAATGAGCTTCGCAGCCCAGAAACAGCTCGCAAAAGGCGACGTAGCCGGTGATGTGTAATATGGAGGCGGGAGTAAAGTTATGCAGCTGGAGGCCATAGAACTCCAGGAGCCCGCGGAGGTACGGATGGATTGGAAATCCGAGTCCCCTCAATAAGTAAGGGACAAGGCATACCCGCTCCCCCCTGGATGGGTTGGGAAAGCTCTCCGCTTGCTCCCCGCCATTATAAGTGGCTAGTCCGGCTCGGACGGGGACCATATATGCAGGAGGGAGAAACCCCTGGGTCTGCAACTCTACTAATTGGCTGTGGGGGACGGAATACTTCTCCCAATTGCCTGGCTTAGTGCTACGGGAGCGAGAGGAGGAGCTACGATGGCCGGCCATGATGGGATGGACTTTTCCGGGCGCGCTTTGATGGATACTCGCGGTGGGAGGATGGTGTGATCTGGATCTGAGGATCCCCGTCTCTTTAAATAGACGATTTACTTACATGGTTAGGGTGGCAAATGTAAAAATGCCCCGACTTCTCGCATTCGATCGACAAGTGGAGATAGCCATTATTAAAGCACAGAAGCCGAGGAGTGCAACATTCATGGGAAGCCGGACACTACTCGTTACGACAGGTACTCGGGATTTGGAGAAGAACCCGCCTTGCAATGCCGAAGACAATCTGCGCGCCGGACTCATCATCATTGAAGCCTGGTTCAGGGGCTACTGATGGAGTCCTGGATTAGGGGGTCCTCGGACAGCCGGACTATATGCTTTGGCCGGACTGTTGGACTATGAAGATACAAGATTGAAGACTTCGTCCCGTGTCCGGGTGGGACTCTCCTTTGCGTGGAAGGCAAGCTTGGCAATTCGGATATGTAGATCTCCTCCCTTGTAACCGACTCTGTGTAACCCTAGACCCCTCCGGTGTCTATATAAACCGGAGGGTTTAGTCCATAGGACAACAACAATCATAATCATAGGCTAGCTTCTAGGGTTTAGCCTCTACGATATCGTGGTAGATCAACTCTTGTAATACTCATATCATCAAGATCAATAAAGCAGGAAGTAGGGTATTACCTCCATCGAGAGGGCCCAAACCTGGGTAAACATTGTGTCCCCCGCCTCCTGTTACCATTAGCCTTAGACGCACAGTTCGGGACCCCCTACCCGAGATCTGTCGGTTGTGACACCGACACCCACCCACGTGGACGGCCCAGGACTCTTCTGGCCCAACTCTTTTACTCCGGGGGCTTCTTTTGGTCCATAAAAATCATCAAAAATTGGCACGTCAATTGGACTCCGTTTGGTATTCCTTTTCTGTAAAACTCAAAAACAAACAGAAACTAGCACTAGGCTCTAGGTTAATAGGTTAGTCCCAAAAATCATATAAAATAGCATATAAATGCATATAAAACATCCTAGATGGATAATATAATAGCATGGAACAATAAAAAATTATACATACGTTGGAGATGTATCAAGCATCCCCAAGCTTAATTCCTGCTCGTCGTCGAGTAGGTAAATGATAAAAACAGAATTTTTGATGTGGAATGCTACCTAACATAATTTTCAATGTAATTTTCCTTATTGTGGCATGAATGTTCAGATCCGAAAGATCCAAGACAAAAGTTTAATATTGACATAAGAACAATAATAATTCAAGCATACTAACCAAGCAATTATGTCTTCTCAAAATAACATAGCCAAAGAAAGCTCATCCCTACAAAATCATATAGTTTGGCCATGCTTCATTTTCGTCACACAAAATGCTCCCATCATGCACAACCCCGATGACAAGCCAAGCAATTGTTTCATACTTTAACATTCTCAAACTTCTTCAACTTTCACGCAATATATGAGCGCGAGCCGTGGACATAGCACTATAGGTGGAACAGAGTATGATGATCGAGGTTGTATGGAGAAGACAAAAAGGGAGAAAGTCTCACATCAACGCGGCTAATCAACGGGCTATGGAGATGCCCATCAATTGATGTCAATGCGAGGAGCAGGGATTGCCATGCAACGGATGCACTAGAGCAATAAATGTATGAAAGCTCAAAAAAATAAACTAAGTGGGTGTGCATCCAACTTGCTTGCTCATGAAGACCTAGGGCATTTTGAGGAAGCCCATCGTTGGAATATACAAGCCAAGTTCTATAATGAAAATTCCCACTAGTATATGAATGTGACAAAATAAGAGACTCTCTATCGTGAAGATCATGGTGCTACTTTGAAGCACAAGTGTGGTAAAAGGATAGTAGCATTGCCCCTTCTCTCTTTTTCTCTCATTTTTTTGGGCCTTCTCTTTTTTTGGCCTTTCTCTTTTTTTTGGGCCTTCTCCTTTTTTATTTGGCCTTTATCTTTTTTTTCCTCACATGGGACAATGCTCTAATAATGAAGATCATCACACTTCTATTTACTTACAACTCAAAAATTACAACTCGATACTAGAACAAAATATGACTCTATGTGAATGCCTCCGGCGGTGTACCGGGATGTGCAATGAATCAAGAGTGACATGTATGAAAAATTATGAAGGGTGGCTTTTCCACAATACGATGTCAACTACATGATCATGCAAGGCAATATGACAATGAAGAAGCGTGTCATAATAAACGGAACGGTGGAAAGTTGCATGTCAATATATCTCGGAATGGCTATGGAAATGCCATAATAGGTAGGTATGGTGGCTGTTTTGAGGAAGATATAAGGAGGCTTATGTGTGATAGCGTATCATATCATGGGGTTTGGATGCACCGGCGAAGTTTGCACCAACTCTCGAGGTGAGAATTGGCAATGCACGGTACCAAAGAGGCTAGCAATGATAGAAGGGTGAGAGTGCGTATAATCCATGGACTCAACATTAGTCATAAAGAACTCACATACTTATTGCAAAAATATACAAGTCATGAAAACCAAGCACTACGCGCATGCTCCTAGGGGGATAAATTGGTAGGAAAAGACCATCGCTCGTCCCCGACCGCGACTCATAAGTAAGGCAATCAAAGAACACCTCATGCTTCAAATTTGTCACACAACGGTTACCATACGTGCATGCTACGGGACTTGCAAACCTTAACACAAGTATTTCTCAATCTCACAATTACTCAACTAGCACGACTCTAATATCACCATCTTTATATCTCAAAACAATTATCAACTATCAAACTTCTCATAGTATTCAATGCACTCTATATGAAAGTTTTTATTATACCCATCTTGGATGCCCATTATATTAGGACTAATTTTATAACCAAAGCAAATTACCATGCTGTTCTAAAAGACTCTCAAAATAATACAAGTGAAGCATGAGATATCAGCAGTTTCTTCAAAATAAAACTACCGCCATGCTCTAGGAAGATATAAGTGAAGCACTAGAGCAAATGACAAACTACTCCAAAAGATATAAGTGAAGATCAATGAGTACTTGAATAATTATGTAACTATGACTCTATAACATTTAAGAATTTCAGATCTTGGTATTTTATTCAAACATCAAGTAAAAAAAAATGACGCTCCAAGCAAAACACATATCATGTGGTGAATAAAAATATAGCTCCAAGTAAAGTTACCGATGAATGAAGACGAAAGAGGGGATGCTATCCGGGGCATCCCCAAGCTTAGGCTCTTGGTTGTCCTTGAATATTACCTTGGGGTGCCTTGGGCATCCCCAAGCTTAGTCTCTTGCCACTCCTTATTCCATAGTTCATCGAATCTTTACCCAAAACTTGAAAACTTCACAACACAAAACTCAACAGAAAACTCGTAAGCTCCGTTAGTATAAGAAAATAAATCACCACTTAGGTACTGTTGTGAACTCATTATAAATTCATATTGGTGTAATATCTACTGTATTCCAACTTCTCTATGGTTCATGCCCTCCGATAATACTCATAGATTCATCAAAATAAGCAAACAACACAATGAAAACAGAATCTGTCAAAAACAGAACAGTCTGTAGTAATCGGTATCATTCGAATACTTATGTAACTCCAAAAATTCTTAAATAAATTGGTGGACCTTAGGGATTTGTCTATTAATCATCTGCAAAAATAATCAACCGAAAAGCACTCTCCAGTAAAACATGGCAGCTAATCTCGTGAGCGCAAAAGTTTCTGTTTTTTACAGCAAGATCGCAAAGACTTCACCCAAGTCTTCCCAAAGGTTCTACTTGGCACAAACACTAATTAAAACATAAAACCACATCTAAACAGAGGCTAGATGAATTATTTATTACTAAACAGGAGAAAAAAGCAAATAACAAAAATAAAATTGGGTTGCCTCCCAACAAGCGCTAACGTTTAACGCCCCTAGTTAGGCATGATGATTTCAATGATGCCCACATAAAAGATAAGAATTGAAACATAAAGAGAGCATCATGAAGAATATGACTAGCACATTTAAGTCTAACCCACTTCCTATGCATGGGAATTTTGTGAGCAAACAACTTATGGGAACAATAATCAACTAGCATAGGAAGGCAAAACAAGCATAATTTTAAAACTTTAAGCACATAGAGAGGAAACTTGATATTATTCCAATTCCTACAAGAATATGTTCCTCCCTCATGATAATTTTCAGTAGCATCATGAATGAATTCAACAATATAACTATCATGTGAGGCATAATCCAATTGAAAATTAAAATCACGATGACAAGTTTCATGGTTATCATTATTCTGTATAGCATACATGTCATCACAATAATCATCATAGATAGCAACTTTGTTCTCATAATCAATTGGAACCTCTTCCGAAATAGTGGATTCATCACTAAATAAAGTCATGACCTCTCCAAATACACTTTCATCAATATAATCATCATAAATAGGAGGCATGCTTTCATCATAACAAATTTGCTCATCAAAAATTGGGGACAAAAAATCATCTTCATCAAACATAGCTTCCCCAATCTTGTGGCTTTGCATATCATTAGCGTCATGGATAGTCAAGGAATTCATACTCACAACATTGCAATCATGCTCATCATTCAAATATTTAGTGCCAAACATTCTAATGCATTCTTCTTCTACCACTTGAGCACAATTATCGGAATCCTTACTTTCACGAAAGACATTAAAAAGATGAAGCATATGAGGCATCCTCAATTCCATTTTTTTAGTTTTCTTTTATAGATTAAACTAGTGATAAAAATAAGAAACTAAAAGATTCGATTGCAAGATCTAAAGATATACCTTCAAGCACTCACCTCCCCAGCAACGGCGCCAGAAATTGCTAGATGTCTACTAAACAACCTTCTTCTTGTAGACGTTGTTGGGCCTCCAAGTGCAGAGGTTTGTAGGACAGTAGCAAATTTCCCTCAAGTGGATGACCTAATGTTTATCAATCCGTGGGAGGCGCAGGATGAAGATGGTCTCTCTCAAGCAACCCTGCGACCAAATAACAAAGAGTCTCTTGTGTCCCCAACACACCTAATACAATGGTAAATTGTATAGGTGCACTAGTTCGGCGAAGAGATGGTGATACAAGTGCAATATGGATGGTAGATATAGGTTTTTGTAATCTGAAATTATAAAAATAGCAAGGTAACAAGCGATAAAAGTGAGCACAAATGGTATTGCAATGCTAGGAAACAAGGCCTAGGGTTCATACTTTCACTAGTGCAAGTTCTCTCAACAATAATAACATAATTGGATCATATAACTATCCCTCAACATGCAACAAAGAGTCACCCAAAGTCACTAATAGCAGATAACAAACGAAGAGATTATTGTAGGGTACGAAACCACCTCAAAGTTATTCTTTCTGATCAATCTATTCAAGAGTCCGTAGTAAAATAACATGAAGCTATTCTTTCTGTTCGATCTATCTTAGAGTTCGTACTAGAATAACACCTTAAGACACAAATCAACCAAAACCCTAATGTCACCTAGATACTCCAATGTCACCACAAGTATCCGCGGGTATGATTATATGATATGCATCACACAATATCAGATTCATCTATTCAACCAACACAAAGAACTTCACAGAGTGCCCCAAAGTTTCTACCAGAGAGTCAAGACGAAAACGTGTGCCAACCCCTATGCATAAGTTCACAAGGTCACTGAACCCGCAAGTTGATAACCAAAACATGCATCAAGTAGATCACGTGAATATCCCATTGTCACCACAGATAAGCACATAGAAGATATACATCAAGTGTTCTCAAATTCTTAAAGACTCAATCTGATAAGATAACTTCAAAGGGAAAACTCAATCCATTACAAGAGAGTAGAGGGGGAGAAACATCATAAGATCCAACTATAATAGTGCTACCTCTTGAGCATGCGTTGGTTTTCCCTTGAAGAGGAAAGGGTGACGCAGCAAAGTAGCGTAAGTATTTCCCTCAGTTTTTGAGAACCAAGGTATCAATCCAGTAGGAGCCTACATGCAAATCGCCTAATACCTGCAGAAACAATCAAGAACCTTGCAACCAACGCGGTAAAGGGGTTGTCAATCCCTTCACGGGCACTTGAAAAAGTGAGATCTGATAGAGATAATAAGATAAATGTTTTTGGTATTTTTATTGTATAGATTGGAAAATAAAGATTGCAAAATAAACGGCGACATAAATAGCTAGTTGACGGGAAACTAATATGATGTAAAATAGACCCCGGGGCCATAGGTTTCACTAGTGGCTTCTCTCTAGATAGCATATATTACGGTGGGTGAACAAATTACTGCCGAGCAATTGATATAAAAGTGCATAGTTATGAGAATATAGGCATGATCATGAACATAGGCATCACGTCCGTGTCAAGTAGACCGAAACGATTCTGCATCTACTACTATTACTGCACACATCGACCGCTATCCAGCATGCATCTAGAGTATTAAGTTCATAAGAACGGAGTAACGCTTTAAGCAAGATTGATATAAACCCCATCTTTTTATCCTCAATGGCAACAATACAATACGTGTCGGATCCCTTTCTGTCATTGGGATCGAGCACCGCAAGATTGAACCCAAAGCTAAGCACTTCTCCATTGCAAGAAAGATCAATCTAGTAGGCCAAACCAAACTGATAATTCGAAGAGACTTGCAAAGATATCAAATCATGCATATAAGAATTCAAAGAAGAATCAAATATTGTTCATAGATAATCTTGATCATAAACCCACAATTCATCGGATCTCGACAAACACACCGCAAAAAGTATTACATCGAATAGATCTCCCAGAACATCGAGGAGAACTTTGTATTGAGAACCAAAGAGAGATAAGAAGCATCTAGCTAATAACTATGGACCCAAAGGTCTGTGGTAAACTACTCACACATCATCGGAGAGGCTATGGTGTTGATGTAGAAGCCCTCCGTGATCGAATCCCCCTCCGGCAGAGCGCCGGAAAAGGCCCCAAGATGGGATCTCATGGGTACAGAAGGTTGCGACGGTGGAAAAGTGGTTTCGTGGCTCCCTGGATGTTTTCAGGGTATAATAGTATATATAGGCGAAAGAAGTAGGTCGGTGGAGCTACGAAGGGCCCACGAGGGTGGGGGCGCGCCCTCCTGCCTCGTGGCTGCCTCGTTGCTTCCTTGACATCCACTCCAAGTCTCCTGGATTGCGTTTGTTCCAAAAAAGCTCCTCGCGAAGGCTTCGTTCTGTTTGGATTCCGTTTGATATTCCTTTTCTGCGAAACACTGAAATAGGCAAAAAAACAGCAATTTGCACTGGGCCTTCGGTTAATAGGTTAGTCCCAAAAATAATATAAAAGAGCATAATAAAGCCAATTAAACATCCAAAACAGATAACATAATAGCATGGAACAATAAAAAATTATAGATACATTGGAGACGTATCAAGCATCCCCAAGCTTAATTCATGCTCGTCCTCGAGTAGGTAAATGATAAAACAGAATTTTTGATGTGGAATGCTACCCAACATAATTTTCAATGTAATTCTCTTTATTGTGGCATGAATGCTTAGATCCAAAATATTCTAGACAAAGTTTTAATATTGACATAAAAATAGTAATACTTTAAGCATGCTAACCAAGCAATTATGTCTTATCAAAATAACATAGCCAAAGAAAGCTTATCCCTACAAAATCATATAGTTTGGCTATGCTTCATTTTTGTCACACAAAATGCTCCCATCATGCACAACCCCAATGACAAGCCAAGCAATTGTTTCATACTTAGCATTTTCAAACTCTTTCAACTTTTACGCAATATATGAGCGCAAGCCATGGACATAGCACTATGGGTGGAATAGCATATGATGATGGGGGTTATGTGAGAAGACAAAAAAAGGAGAAAGTCTCACATTGACGCAGCTAATCAACGGGTTATGGAGATGCCCATCAATTGATGTCAATGCGAGGAGTAGGGATTGCCATGCAACGGATGCACTAGAGCTATAAATATATGAAAGCTCATTAAAAGAAACTAAGTGGGTGTGCATCCAACTTGGTTGCTCACGAAGACCTAGGGCATTTTGAGGAAGCCCATCATTGGAATATACAAGCCAAGTTCTATAATGAAATATTCCCACTAGTATATGAAAGTGACAAAATAAGAAACTCTCTATCATGAACATCATGGTGCTATTTTGAAGCACAAGTGTGGAAAAAGGATAGTAACATTGTCCCTTCTCTCTTTTTCTCTCATTATTTTTTTCTTTTTTTGTTTGGTCTTCTTTGGCCTCTTTTTTTTATTTGGGCTTCTTGGGCCTCTCTTTTTTCATCCAGAGTCTCATCCCGACTTGTGGGGGAATCATAGTATCCATCATCCTTTCCTCACATGGGACAATGCTCTAATAATGAAAATCATCACACTTCTATTTACTTACAACTCAAGAATTACAACTCGATACTTAGAAAAAAAATATGACTCTATGTGAATGCCTCCGGCAGTGTACTGGGATATGCAATAAATCAAGAGCGACATGTATGAAAGTGGCTTTGTCACAAAAACAATGTCAACTACATGATCATGCAAAGCAATATGACAATGATGGAGCGTGTCATAATAAACGGAACGGTGGTAAGTTGCATGGCAATATATCTCGGAATGGCTATGGAAATACCATAATAGGTAGGTATGGTGGCTGTTTTGAGGAAGATATAATGAGGCTTATGTGTGATAGAGCGTATCTTATCACGGGATTTGGATGCACCGGCGAAGTTTGCGCCAACTCTCAAGGTGAGAAAGAGCAATGCACGGTACCGGAGAGGCTAGCAATGATGGAAGGGTGAGAGTGCGTATAATCCATGGACTCAACATTAGTCATAAAGAACTCACATACTTATTACAAAAATCTACAAGTCATCAAAACTAAGCACTACGCGCATGCTGCTAGAGGAATAGATTGGTAGGAAAAGACCGTCGCTCGTCCCTGACCGCCACTCATATGGAAATCAATCAAAGAACACCCCATGCTTCAAATTTATCACACAACGTTTACCATACGTGCATGCTACGGGACTTGAAAACCTCAACACAAGTATTTCTCAATTCCACAATTACCCAACTAGCATGACTCTAACATTACCACCTTTATATCTCAAAACAACGATCAAGTATCAAACTTATCATAGTATTTAATGCACTCTTTATGAAAGTCTTTATTATACCAATCTTGGATGCCTATCATATTAGGACTAATTTTATAGGCAAAGCAAATTACCATGCTGTTCTGAAAGACTCTCAAAATAATGTAAGTGAACCATGAGAGATCAATAATTTCTATAAAATGAAACCACCACCGTGCTCTAAAAAGGTATAAGTGAAGCACAAGAGCAAAATTATCTAGCTCAAAAGATATAACTGAAGCACATAGAGTATTCTAATAAATTCTGATTCATGTGTGTCTCTTCAAAAGGTGTGTACAGAAAGTATGATTGTGGTAAACTAAAAAGCAAAGACTCAAATCATACAAAACGCTCCAAGCAAAACACATATCATGTGGTGAATAAAAATATAGCCTCGAGTAAAGTTACCGATAGACTAAGACGAAAGAGGGGATGCCTTCCGGGGCATCCCCAAGCTTAGGCTTTTGGTTGTCCTTGAATTTTAACTTGGGGTGCCTTGGGCATCCCCAAGCTTCGGATTTTTCCACTCCTTGTTCCAAAATCCATCAAATCTTTACCCAAAAACTTGAAAACTTCACAACACAAAACTCAAACAGAAAATCTCATGAGCTCCGTTAGTATAAGAAAACAAATCACCACCTTAAGGTACTATAATGAACTCATTCTTTATTTATATTGGTATTAAAACTACTGTATTCCACCTTATATATGGTTCATACCCCCCGATACTAGCCATACATTCATCGAAATAAGCAAACAACACACGAAAAACAGAATGTGTCAAAAACAGAACAGTCTGTAGCAATCCGTATCAAACGCATACTTATGTAACTCCGAAAATTCTGAAAAAATAGGAAGACCTAGATAATTTGTTTGTTGATCTACTGCAATTGGAATCAGTATTTTATCATTCTCTGGTGATTTTTAACAATTGTTTTCGTGAGCAGAAAGTTTCTGTCTTTTTCAGCAAGATCAAATAATTATCACCCAAGAAGATCCTATAAGTTTTACTTGGCACAAACACTAATTAAAACATAAAACCACATCTAACCAGAGGCTAGATGAATTATTTATTATTAAACAGAAACAAAAAGCAAGGAACAAAAATAAAATTGGTTTGCCTCCTGCTACCTCTTGAGCACTGCGTTGGTTTTCCCTTGAAGAGGAAAGGGTGATGCAGTAAAGCAGCGTAAGTATTTCCCTCAGTTTTTGAGAACCAAGGTATCAATCCAGTAGGAGGCCACGCACGAGTCCCTCGCACCTACACAAACAAATAAAATCCTCGCAACCAACGCAATAAACGGGTTGTCAATCCCTTCACGGTCACTTACGAATGTGAGATCTGACAGATATGATAAGATAATATTTTTGGTATTTTTATGATAAAGATGCAAAGTAAAATAAAAGACAATAAAAATAACTAGCTGTTAGAAGATTAATATGATGGAAAATAGACCCGGGGGCCATAGGTTTCACTAGTGGCTTCTCTCGAGAGCATAAGTATTACGGTGGGTAAAGAAATTACTGTTGAGCAATTGACAGAATTGAGCATAATTATGAGAATATCTAGGTATGATCGTGTATATATGCATCACGTCTGAGACAAGTAGTCCGACTCCTGCCTGCATCTACTACTATTACTCGACACATAGACCGCTATCCAGCATGCATCTACAGTATTAAGTTCAAAAGAACAGAGTAACGCTTTAAGTAAGATGACATGATGTAGAGGGATAAACTCATGCAATATGATATAAACCCCATCTTGTTATCCTCGATGGCAACAATACAATATGTGCCTTGCTGCCCCTACTGTCACTGGGAAAGGACACCGCAAGATTGAACCCGAAGCTAAGCACTTCTCCCATTGCAAGAAAGATCAATCTAGTAGGCCAAACCAAACTGATAATTCGAAGAGACTTGCAAAGATAACCAATCATACATAAAAGAATTCAGAGAAGATTCAAATATTGTTCATAGATAAACTTGATCGTAAACCCACAATTCATCGGTCTCAACAAACACACCGCAAAAGAAGATTACATTGAATAGATCTCCACGAGAGAGGGGGAGAACATTGTATTGAGATCCAAAAAGAGAGAAGAAGCCATCTAGCTAATAACTATGGACCCGAAGGTCTGAGGTAAACTACTCACACATCATCGGAGAGGCTATGGTGTTGATGTAGAAGCCCTCCGTGATCGATGCCCCCTCTAGCGGAGCTCCGGAAAAGGCCCCAAGATGGGATCTCACGGGTACAGATGGTTGCAGCGGTGGAATTAGGTTTTTGGCTCTGTATCCGGTAGTTTGGGGGTACGTAGGTATATATAGGAGGAAGAAGTACGTCGGTGGAGCAACGTGGGCCCCACGAGGGTGGAGGGCGCGCCTGGGGGGTAGGCGCGCCCCCTACCTCATGCCCTCCTGGTTGCTTTCTTGACGTAGGGTCCAAGTCCTCTGGATCACGTTCGTTCCAAAAATCACGTTCCCGAAGGTTTCATTCCGTTTGGACTGTTTGATATTCTTTTTCTGCGAAGCTCTGAAATAGGCAAAAAACAGCAATTCTGGGTTGGGCCTCCGGTTAATAGGTTAGTCCCAAAAATAATATAAAAGTGTATAATAAAGCCCAATAATGCCAAAACAGAATATAATATAGCATGGAACAATCAAAAATTATAGATACGTTGGAGACGTATCAAGCATCCCCAAGCTTAATTCCTGCTCGTCCTCTAGTAGGTAAATGATAAAAACAGAATTTTTGATGTGGAATGCTACTTAGCATTAATTCTTCTTATTGTGGCACGAATGTTCAGATTTAATATGATTCAAGATAAAAGTTTAATGTTGACATAAAAACAATAATACTTCAAGCATGCTAACCAAGCAATTATGTCTTATCAAAATAACATAGCCAAAGCAAGTTATCCCTACAAAATCATATAGTCTGGCTATGCTCCATCTTCCCCACACAAAATATTCATATCATGTACAACCCCGGTTTTAGCCAAGCAATTGGTTCATACTTTTTAACGCGCTTCAGCCTTTTCAACTCTTACGCAATACATGAGCGCAAGCCATGGATATAGCACTATGGTGGAATAAGGTATAATGGTAGGGGTTATGTGGGAAGACAAAAAAGGAGAAAGTCTTACATCAACGAGGCTAATCAATGGGCTATGGAGATGCCCATCAATTGATGTCAATGCAAGGAGTAGGGATTGCCATGCAACAGATGCACTAGAGCTATAAGTGTATGGAAGCTCAAACAAAAGAAACTAAGTGGGTGTGCGTCCAACTTGCTTGCTCACGAAGACCTCGGGCATTTTGAGGAAGGCCATCATTGGAATATACAAGTCAAGTTCTATAATGAAATTTCCCACTAGTATATGAAAGCGACAAAATGAGAGACTCTCTATCATGAAGATCACGGTGCTACTTTGAAGCACAAGTGTGGTAAAAGGATAGTAACATTGTCTCTTCTCTCTTTTTCTCTCATTTTTTTTATTTGGGCATTTTCTCTTTTATTTATGGCCTTTTTTCTTTAGTCCGGAGTCTCATCCTGACTTGTGGGGGAATCATAGTCTCCATCATCCTTTCCTCACTTGGGACAATGCTCTAATAATGATGATCATCACACTTTTATTTACTTACAACTCATGAATTACAACTCAATACTTAGAACAAAATATGACTCTATGTGAATGCCTCCGGTGGTGTACCGGGATATGCAATGAATCAGGAGCGACATGTATGAAAGAATTATGAATGGTGGCTTTGCCACAAATACAATGTCAACTACATGATCATGCAAGGCAATATGACAATGATGGAGCGTGTCATGATAAACGAAACGATGGAAAGTTGCATGGCAATATATCTCGGAATGGCTATGGAAATGCCATAATAGGTAGGTATGGTGGCTGTTTTGAGGAAGATATAAGGAGGTTTATGTGTGATAGAGCGTATCATATCACGGGGTTTGGATGCACTGACGAAGTTTGCACCAACTCTGAAGGTGAGAAAGGGCAATGCACGGTACCGAAGAGGCTAGAAAATTGCGGAAAGGTAAGTGTGCGTATAATCCATGGACTCACATTAGTCATAAAGAACTCATATACTTATTGAAAAAAATTATTAGCCCTCGAAGCAAAGTACTACTACGCATGCTCCTAGGGGAAGGGTTGGTAGGAGTTAACCATCGCGCGACCCCGACCGCCACACAAAGGATGACAATCAATAAATACCTCATGCTCCGACTTCGTTACATAATGGTTCACTATACGTGCATGCTATGGGAATCACAAACTCCAACACAAGTATTTTTCAATTCCACATTTACTCAACTAGCACAACTATGATATTACCACCTTTATATCTCAAAACAGTTATCTAGTATCAAATTTCTCATGATATTATAATTAAAGCAAATTGCCATGCTATTTTAAGACTCTCAAAATAATATAAGTGAAGCATGAGAGATCAATAGTTTCTACTCCCTCCGTCCGAAAATACTTGTCGGAGAAATGCATAAAAATGAATGTATCTAGAACTAAAATACATCTAGATACATGCATTCCTCCGACGAGTATTTCCGGACGGAGGGAGTATAAAACAAATCCACCACCGTGCTCTAAAAGATATAAGTGAAGCACTAGAGCAAAACTATATAAGTCAAAAGATATAAGTGAAGCACATAGAGTATTCTAACAATTTCCGAATCATGTGTGTCTCTATCAAAAGGTGTGTACGGCAAGGATGATTGTGGTAAACTAAAAAACAAAGACTCAAATAATACAAGACGCTCCAAGCAAAACACATATCATGTGGTGAATAAAAATATAGCTCCAAGTAAAGTTACCGATGGAAGTAGACGAAAGAGGGGATGCCTTCCGGGGCATCCCCAAGCTTTGGCTTTTAGGTGTCCTTAGATTATCTTGGGGTGCCATGGGCATCCCCAAGCTTAGGCTCTTTCCACTCCTTGTTCCATAATCCATCAAATCTTTCACCCAAAACTTGAAAACTTCACAACACAAAACTTAACAGAAAATCTCGTGAGCTCCGTTAGCGAAAGAAAACAAAACACCACTTCAAGGTACTGTAATGAACTCATTCTTTATTTATATTGGTGTTGAACCTACTGTATTCCAAATTCTCTATGGTTTATAAACTATTTTATTAGCCATAGATTCATCAAAATAAGCAAACAACACACGAAAAACAGAATCTGTCAAAAACAGAACAGTCTGTAGAAATCTGTAACTAACGCAAACTTCTGGAACCCCAAAAATTCATCCAAAATAGGAAGACCTAGACAATATGTTTATTGATCAGCGGCAATTGGAATCAATATTTTCTCACGTTCTGGTGATTTTTAACAATTATTTTCGTGAACAGAAAGTTTCTGGAATTTTCAGCAAGATCAAATAACTATCATCCAAGAAGATCCTATAGGTTAAACTTGGCACAAACACTAATAAAAACACATATAACCAGCGGCTAGATCAAATATTTATTCCTAAACATAAGCAAAAAGCGAAAAACTAGAAATAAAATTGGGTTGCCTCCCAACAAGCGCTATCGTTTAACGCCCCTAGCTAGGCATAAAAGCAAGGATATATCTAGGTATTGTCATCTTTGGTAGGAAATCCATAAGTGGCTCACATAATAGATTCATAAGGTAATTTTATTTTATTTCTAGGGAAGTTTTCCATGCCTTTCCTTAATGGAAATTGGAATCTAATATTCCCTTCCTTCATATCAATAATTGCATCAATTGTTCTAAGGAAAGGTCTACCAAGAATAATAGGACATGAAGGATTGCAATCTATATCAAGAACAATAAAATCCACGGGCACATAATTCCTAATTGCAACAATAAGAACATCATTAATTCTTCCCATAGGTTTCTTAATGGTGGAATCCGCAAGGTGTAAGTTTAAAGAGCAATCATCAAAATCACGGAAACCTAGCAAATCGCACAAAGTTTTTGGAATCATGGAAACACTAGCACCCAAATCACACAAAGCATAGCATTCATGATCTTTAATTTTAATTTTAATAGTAGGTTCCCACTCATCATAAAGTTTTCTAGGGATAGAAACTTCCAACTCAAGTTTTTCTTCATAAGATTGCATCAAAGCATCGACGATATGTTTAGTAAAGGCTTTATTTTGACTATAAGCATGTGGAGAATTTAGCACGGATTGCAACAAGGAAATACAATCTATCAAAGAGCAATTATCATAATTAAATTCCTTGAAATCCAAAATAGTGGGTACATTAATATCTAGAGTTTTGATCTCTTCAATCCCACTTTTACCAATTTTTGCATCAAGATCTAAAAACTCCAAATTTTGGGAATGCCTTCTAGGTAAAGGTGGATCATATTCGGTCCCATCATTATCAAGATTCATATTGCAAAACAAAGATTTAATAGGGGACACATCAATAACTTTTAGATCTTCATCTTTATTTTCATAGAAACTAGAAGAACACGCTTTCACAAAACAATCTTTCTTAGCACGCATCCTAGCGGTTCTTTCTTTGCACTCATCAATGGAAATTCTCATGGCTTTGAGAGACTCATTGATATCATGCTTAGGAGGAATATATCTAAGTTTCAAAGAATCAACATCAAGAGAAATTCTATCAACGTTCCTAGCCAATTCATCAACTTTGAGCAATTTTTCTTCAAGCAAAGCATTGAAATTCTTTTGCGAATTCATAAACTCCTTAACACTAGTCTCAAATTCAGAGGGCATCTTACTAAAATTTCCATAATAATTGTTGGAGGAATTACCATAATTATTAGAGGAATTACTAGGATACGGCCTAGGATTAAAGTTTCCTCTATACGCGTTGTTACCAAAATTATTCCTACCAACAAAATTCACATCCATAGATTCATTATTATTCTCAATCAAAGTAGACAAAGGCATATCATTAGGATCAGAAGAAACACTCTTAGTAGCAAATAATTTCATAAGTTCATCCATCTTTCCACTCAAAACATTAATTTCTTCTATCGCATGCACTTTTTTATTAGTGGATCTTTCGGTGTGCCATTGAGAATAATTAACCATAATATTATCTAGGAGTTTAGTAGCTTCTCCTAAAGTGATTTCCATAAAAGTGCCTCCCGCGGCCGAATCTAAAAGATTTCTAGAAGCAAAATTCAATCCGGTATAAATTTTTTGAATCATCCAAAGATTCAAACCATGTGTAGGGCAATTACGTATCATTAATTTCATCCTCTCCCATGCTTGTGCAACATGTTCATGATCAAGTTGCTTAAAATTCATGATATTGTTTCTAAGAGAGATGATCTTAGCGGGAGGAAAATACTTAGAGATAAAAGCATCTTTGCCCTTATTCCAAGAATCAATACTTGTTGGGGAACGTAGTAATTTCAAAAAAATTCTACGCACACGCAAGATCATGGTGATGCATAGCAACGAGAGGGGAGAGTGTTGTCCACGTACCCTCGTAGACCGAAAGTGGAAGCGTTAACACAACGCGGTTGATGTAGTCGTACGTCTTCACGATCCGACCGATCAAGTACCGAACGCACGGCACCTCCGAGTTCAGCACACGTTCAGCTCGATGACGTCCCTCGAACTCCGATCCAGCCGAGTGTTGAGGGAGAGTTTCGTCAGCACGACGGCGTGGTGACGATGATGATGTTCTACCGACGCAGTGCTTCGCCTAAGCTCCGCTACGATATTATCGAGGTGTAATATGGTGGAGGGGGGCACCGCACACGGCTAAAAGATCGTTGATCAATTGTGTGTCTAGAGGTGCCCCCCTGCCCCCGTATATAAAGGTGCAAGGGGGAGGCCGCCGGCCTAGGAGGTAGAGGCGCGCCAGGAGGAGTCCTACTCCTACCGGGAGTAGGACTCCCCCCTTTCCATGTTGGACTAGGAGAGGAAGGGGGAAGAGGTGGAGGGGAGGAAGGAAGGGGGGGCGCCGCCCCCCTCTCCTTGTCCTATTCGGACTGGGGGGAAGGGGGGCGCGGCCCTGCCCTGGCCTCCTCTCCTCTCTTCCACCTAGGCCCACTAAGGCCCATTAAGTTACCGGGGGGTTCCGGTAACCTCCCGGTACTCCAGAAAAATCCCGATTTCACCCGGAACACTTCCGATGTCCAAACATAGGCTTCCAATATATCAATCTTTATGTCTCGACCATTTTGAGACTCCTCGTCATGTCCGTGATCACATCCGGGACTCCAAACAACCTTCGGTACATCAAAACATATAAACTCATAATATAACTGTCATCGTAACTTTAAGCGTGTGGACCCTACGGGTTCGAGAACTATGTATACATGACCGAGACACCTCTCCGGTCAATAACCAATAGCGGAACCTGGATGCTCATATTGGTTCCCACATATTCTACGAAGATCTTTATCGGTCAGACCGCATAACAACATACGTTGTTCCCTTTGTCATCGGTATGTTACTTGCCCGAGATTCGATCGTCGGTATCTCGATACCTAGTTCAATCTCGTTACCGGCAAGTCTCTTTACTCGTTCCGTAATACATCATCCCGCAACTAACTCATTAGTCACAATGCTTCCAAGGCTTAAAGTGATGTGTATTACTGAGTGGGCCCAGAGATACCTCTCCGACAATCGGAGTGACAAATCCTAATCTCGAAATACGCCAACCCAACAAGTACCTTTGGAGACACCTGTAGAGCACCTTTATAATCACCCAGTTACGTTGTGATGTTTGGTAGCACACAAAGTGTTCCTCCGGTAAACGGGAGTTGCATAATCTCATAGTCATAGGAACATGTATAAGTCATGAAGAAAGCAATAGCAACATACTAAACGATCGAGTGCTAAGCTAACGGAATGGGTCAAGTCAATCACGTCATTCTCCTAATGAAGTGATCCTGTTAATCAAATGACAACTCATGTCTATGGCTAGGAAACATAACAATCTTTGATCAACGAGCTAGTCAAGTAGAGGCATACTAGTGACACTCGTTTGTCTATGTATTCACATATGTATTATGTTTCCGGTTAATACAATTCTAGCATGAATAATAAACATTTATCATGATATAAGGAAATAAATAATAACTTTATTATTGCCTCTAGGGCATATTTCCTTCAGTCTCCCACTTGCACTAGAGTCAATAATCTAGTTCACATCGCCATGTGATTTAACATCAATAGTTCACATCACCATGTGATTAACACCCATAGTTCACATCGTCATGTGACCAACACCCAAAGGGTTTACTAGAGTCATTAATCTAGTTCACATCGCTATGTGATTAACACCCAAAGAGTACTAAGGTGTGATCATGTTTTTCTTGTGAGATAATTTTAGTCAACGGGTCTGTCACATTCAGATCCGTAAGTATTTTGCAAATTTCTATGTCTACAATGCTCTGCACGGAGCTACTCTAGCTAATTGCTCCCACTTTCAATATGTATCTAGACCGAGACTTAGAGTCATCTAGATTAGTGTCAAAACTTGCATCGACGTAACCCTTTACGACGAACCTTTTGTCACTTCCATAATCGAGAAACATATCCTTATTCCACTAAGGATAATTTTGACCGTTGTCCAGTGATCTACTCCTAGATCACTATTGTACTCCGTTGCCAAAATCAGTGTAGGGTATACAATAGATCTGGTACACAGCATGGCATACTTTATAGAACCTATGGCCGAGGCATAGGGAATGACTTTCATTCTTTTTCTATCTTCTGCCGTGGTCGGCCTTTGAGTCTTACTCAATTTCACACCATGTAACATAGGCAAGGAACTCTTTCTTTGACTGTTCCATTTTGAACCACTTCAAAATCTTGTTAAGGTATGTACTCATTGAAAAAAAACTTATCAAGCGTCTTGATCTATCTCTATAGATCTTGATGCTCAATATGTAAGCAGCTTTACCGAGGTCTTTCTTTGAAAAACTCCTTTCAAACACTCCTTTATGCTTTGCAGAATAATTCTACATTATTTCCGATCAACAATATGTCATTCACATATACTTATCAGAAATGCTGTAGTGCTCCCACTCACTTTCTTGTAAATACAGGCTTCACCGCAAGTCTGTATAAAACTATATCCTTTGATCAACTTATCAAAGCGTATATTCCAACTCCGAGATGCTTGCACCAGTCCATAGATGGATCGCTGGAGCTTGCATATTTTGTTAGCACCTTTAGGATTGACAAAACCTTCTGGTTGCATCATATACAACTCTTCTTTAATAAATCCATTAAGGAATGCAGTTTTGTTTATCCATTTGCCAGATTTCATAAAATGCGGCAATTGCTAACATGATTCGGACAGACTTAAGCATCGCTACGGGTGAGAAGGTCTCATCGTAGTAAATCCCTTGAACTTGTCGAAAACCTTTCGCAACAAGTCGAGCTTTATAGACAGTAACATTACCGTCAGCGTCAGTGTTCTTCTTGAAGATCCATTTATTTTCAATGGCTTGCCGATCATCGGGCAAGTCAACCAAAGTCCATACTTTGTTCTCATACATGGATCCCATCTCGGATTTCATGGCCTCAAGCCATTTTGCGGAATTTGGGCTCACCATTGCTTCTTCATAGTTCATAGGTTCGTCATGGTCTAGTAACATAACCTCCAGAACAGGATTACCGTACCACTCTGGTGCGGATCTTACTCTGTTTGACCTACAAGGTTCAGCAATAACTTGACCTGAAGTTTCATGATCATCATCATTAACTTCCTCACTAATTGGTATAGGCATCACAGAAACTGGTTTCTATGATGAACTACTTTCCAATAAGGGAGCAGGTACAATTACCTCATCAAGTTCTACTTTCCTCCCACTCACTTCTTTTGAGAGAAACTCCTTCTCTAGAAAGGATCCATTCTTAGCAACGAATGTCTTGCCTTCGGATCTGTGATAGAAGGTGTACCCAACTGTCTCCTTTGGGTATCCTATGAAGACACATTTCTCCGATTTGGGTTTGAGCTTATTAGGATGAAACTTTTTCACATAAGCATCGCAACCCCAAACTTTAAGAAACGAAAACTTCGGTTTCTTGCCAAACCACAGTTCATAAGATGTCGTCTCAACGGATTTAGATGGTACCCTATTTAACGTGAATGCAACTTTCTCTAATGCATAACCCCAAAACGATAGTGGTAGATCGGTAAGAGACATCATATATTGCACCATATCTAATAAAGTACGGTTACGATGTTCGGACACACCATTACACTGTGGTGTTCCAGGTGGCGTGAGTAGTGAAACTATTTCACATTGTTTTAACTGAAGGCCAAACTCGTAACTCAGATACTCTTCTCCACGATCAGATCGTAGAAACTTTATTTTCTTGTTACGATGATTTTCCACTTCACTCTGAAATTATATGAACTTTTCAAATGTTTCAGACTTCTGTTTCATTAACTAGATATACCCATATCTGCTCAAATCATCTGTGAAGGTCAGAAAATAATGATACCTGCTACGAGCCTCAATATTCATGGGACCACATACATCTGTATGTATGATTTCCAACAAATCTGTTGCTCTCTCCATAGTTCCGGAGAACGTCATTTTAGTCATCTTGCCCATGAGGCACGGTTCGCAAGCATCAAGTGATTCCAAAATCCCATCAGTATGGAGTTTCTTCATGCGCTTTACACCAATATGACCTAAACGGCAGTGCCAAAAATAAGTTGCACTATCATTATTAACTTTGCATCTTTTGGCTTCATTATTATGAATATGTGTATCACTACGATCGAGATCCAACAAACCATTTTATTGGGTGTATGACCATAGAAGGTTTTATTCATGTAAACAGTGTGCGATGATGATCATATCAATCTTGGAACTACTTCCAACACACATCGTCACCTCGCCTTTTACTAGTCTCTGTTTATTCTGCAACTCCCGTTTCGAGTTACTACTCTTAGCAACTGAACCAGTATCAAATGCCGAGGGGTTGCTATAAACACTAGTAAAGTACACATCAATAACATGTATATCCAATATACCTTTGTTCACTTTGCCATCCTCCTTATCCACCAAATTCTTGGGGTAGTTCCGCTTCCAGTGACCAGTCCCTTTGCAGTAGAGGCACTTAGTCTCAGGCTTAGGACCAGACTTAGGCTTCTTCACTTGAGCAGCAACTTGCTTGCCATTCTTCTTGAAGTTCCCCTTCTTCCCTTTGCCCTTTTCTTGAAACTAGTGGTCTCGTCAACCATCAACACTTGATGTTTTTCTTGATTTCTACCTTCGTCGATTTCAGCATCACGAAGAGCTCGGGAATTACTTTCGTCATCCCTTGCATACTGTAGTTCATCACGAAGTTCTACTAACTTGGTGATGGTGACTAGAGAATTCTGTCAATCACTATTTTATCTGCAAGATTAACTCCCACTTGATTCAAGCGATTGTAGTACCCAGACAATCTGAGCACATGCTCACTGCTTGAGCTATTCTCCTCCATCTTTTAGCTATAGAACTTGTTGGAGACTTCATATCTCTCAACTCGGGTATTTGCTTGAAATATTAACTTCAACTCCTGGAACATCTCATATGGTCCATGACGTTCAAAACGTCTTTGAAGTCCCGATTCTAAGCCGTTAAGCATGGTGCACTAAACTATCAAGTAGTCATCATATTGAGCTAGCCAAACGTTCATAACGTCTGCATCTGCTCCTGCAATAGGTCTGTCACCTAGCGGTGCATCAAGGACATAATTCTTCTGTGCAGCAATGAGGATAATCCTCAGATCACGGATCCAATCCGCATCTTTGCTACTAACAACTTTCAACATAATTTTTCTCTAGGAACATATCAAAATTAAACATAGGGAAGCAACAACACGAGCTATTGATCTACAACATAATTTGCAAAATACTATCAGGACTAAGTTCATGATAAATTCAAGTTCAATTAATCATATTACTTAAGAACTCCCACTTAGATAGACATCCCTCTAATCCTCTAAGTGATCACGTGATCCATATCAACTAAACCATGTCCGATCATCACGTGAGATGGAGTAGTTTCAATGGTGAACATCACTATGTTGATCATATCTACTATATGATTCACGCTCGACCTTTCGGTCTCCGTGTTCCGAGGCCATATCTGCATATGCTAGGCTCGTCAAGTTTAACCTGAGTATTCCGCGTGTGCAACTGTTTTGCACCCGTTGTATTTGAACATAGAGCCTATCACACCCGATCATCACGTGGTGTCTCAGCACGAAGAACTTTCGCAACGGTGCATACTCAGGGAGAACACTTTTATCTTGAAATTTTAGTGAGAGATCATCTTATAATGCTACCGTCAATCAAAGCAAGATAAGATGCATACAAGATAAACATCACATGCAATCAATATAAGTGATATGATATGGCCATCATCATCTTGTGCTTGTGATCTCCATCTCCGAAGCACCGTCATGATCACCATCGTCACCGGCGCGACACCTTGATCTCCATCGTAGCATCGTTGTCGTCTCGCCAATCTTATGCTTCTACGACTATCGCTACCGCTTAGTGATAAAGTAAAGCATTACAGGGCGATTGCATTGCATACAATAAAGCGACAACCATATGGCTCCTGCCAGTTGCCGATAACTCGGTTACAAAACATGATCATCTCATACAATAAATTTAGCATCATGCTTTGACCATATCACATCACAACATGCCCTGCAAAAACAAGTTAGACGTCCTCTACTTTGTTGTTGCAAGTTTTACGTGGCTGCTACGGGCTTAGCAAGAACCATTCTTACCTACGCATCAAAACCGCAACGATAGTTTGTCAAGTTGGTGCTGTTTTAACCTTCGCAAGGACCGGGCGTAGCCACACTCGGTTCAACTAAAGTGAGAGAGACAGACACCCGCCAGTCACCTTTAAGCAACGAGTGCTTGCAACGGTGAAACCGGTCTCGCGTAAGCGTACGCGTAATGTTGGTCCGGGCCGCTTCATCTCACAATACCGCTGAACCAAAGTATGACATGCTGGTAAGCAGTATGACTTATATCGCCCACAACTCACTTGTGTTCTACTCGTGCATAACATCAACGCATAAAACCAGGCTCGGATGCCACTGTTGGGGAACGTAGTAATTTCAAAAAAATTCTACGCACACGCAAGATCATGGTGATGCATAGCAACGAGAGGGGAGAGTGTTGTCCACGTACCCTCGTAGACCGAAAGCGGAAGCGTTAACACAACGCGGTTGATGTAGTCGTACGTCTTCACGATCCGACCGATCAAGTACCGAACGCACGGCACCTCCGAGTTCAGCACACGTTCAGCTCGATGACGTCCCTCGAACTCCGATCCAGCCGAGTGTTGAGGGAGAGTTTTATTAGCACGACGGCGTGGTGACGATGATGATGTTCTACCGACGCAGGGCTTCGCCTAAGCTCCGCTACGATATTATCGAGGTGTAATATGGTGGAGGGGGGCACCGCACACGGCTAAAAGATCGTTGATCAATTATGTGTCTAGAGGTGCCCCCCTGCCCCCGTATATAAAGGTGCAAGGGGAGGCCGCCGGCCTAGGAGGTAGAGGCGCGCCAGGAGGAGTCCTACTCCTACCGGGAGTAGGACTCCCCCCTTTCCATGTTGGACTAGGAGAGGAAGGGGGAAGAGGTGGAGGGGAGGAAGGAAGGGGGGGCGCCGCCCCCCTCTCCTTGTCCTATTCGGACTGGGGGGGAGGGGGCGCGGCCCTGCCCTGGCCTCCTCTCCTCTCTTCCACCTAGGCCCACTAAGGCCCATTAAGTTACCGGGGGGTTCCGGTAACCTCCCGGTACTCCGGAAAAATCCCGATTTCACCCGGAACACTTCCGATGTCCAAACATAGGCTTCCAATATATCAATCTTTATGTCTCGACCATTTCGAGACTCCTCGTCATGTCCGTGATCACACCCGGGACTCTGAACAACCTTCGGTACATCAAAACATATAAACTCATAATATAACTGTCATCGTAACTTTAAGCGTGCGGACCCTACGGGTTCGAGAACTATGTAGACATGACCGAGACACCTCTCCGGTCAATAACCAATAGCGGAACCTGGATGCTCATATTGGTTCCCACATATTCTATGAAGATCTTTATCGGTCAGACCGCATAACAACATACGTTGTTCCCTTTGTCATCGGTATGTTACTTGCCCGAGATTCGATCGTCGGTATCTCGATACCTAGTTCAATCTCGTTACCGGCAAGTCTCTTTACTCGTTCCGTAATACATCATCCCGCAACTAACTCATTAGTCACAATGCTTGCAAGGCTTAAAGTGATGTGTATTACTGAGTGGGCCCAGAGATACCTCTTCGACAATCGGAGTGACAAATCCTAATCTCGAAATACGCCAACCCAACAAGTACCTTTGGAGACACCTGTAGAGCACCCTTATAATCACCCAGTTACGTTGTGACGTTTGGTAGCACACAAATTGTTCCTCCAGTAAATGGGAGTTGCATAATCTCATAGTCATAGGAACATGTATAAGTCATGAAGAAAGCAATAGCAACATACTAAACGATCGAGTGCTAAGCTAACGGAATGGGTCAAGTCAATCACGTCATTCTCCTAATGAAGTAATCCCGTTAATCAAATGACAACTCATGTCTATGGCTAGGAAACATAACCATCTTTGATCAACGAGCTAGTCAAGTAGAGGCATACTAGTGACACTCTGTTTGTCTATGTATTCACACATGTATTATGTTTCCGGTTAATACAATTCTAGCATGAATAATAAACATTTATCATGATATAAGGAAATAAATAATAACTTTATTATTGCCTCTAGGGCATATTTCCTTCAATACTATTTTAAGGCAAAGACGAAAACCAAGCTTTAGCATGATCTCTAAGTGAAAAAGGAAATAGCTTCAATTTAACAATAGCATTGTCCACATCTTTCTTCTTTTGCATATCACACAAATCAACGAAGCTGTATAGATGAGTAGCGGTATCTTCACTAGGAAGGCCGGCGAATTGATCTTTCATGACAAGATTCAACAAAGCAGCATTAATTTCACAAGATTCAGTATCGGTAAGAGGAGCAATCAGAGTGCTAAGGAAATCATTGTTGTTGGTATTGGTAAAGTCACACAATTTAGTATTATCTTGAGCCATCGTGACAAGCAAGCAATCCAACACACGAGCAAACAAGAAGCAAGCGAAAAAGAGGCGAACGGAAAAGAAAGAGGGCGAATAAAACGGCAAGGGTGAAGTGGGGGAGAGGAAAATGAGAGGCAAATGGAAAATAATGTAATGCGGGAGATAAGGGTTTGTGATGGGTACTTGGTATGTTGACTTTTGCATAGACTCCCCAGCAATGGCGCCAGAAATGGCTCGTTGTCGGGAGTCAAATCTTGACTTGACTTCGCGTAACCCTCCCTGGCAACGGCGCCAGAAATCCTTCTTGCTACCTCTTGAGCACTGCGTTGGTTTTCCCTTGAAGAGGAAAGGGTGATGCAGTAAAGCAGCGTAAGTATTTCCCTCAGTTTTTGAGAACCAAGGTATCAATCCAGTAGGAGGCCACGCACGAGTCCCTCGCACCTACACAAACAAATAAAATCCTCGCAACCAACGCAATAAAGGGGTTGTCAATCCCTTCACGGTCACTTACGAAAGTGAGATCTGATAGATATGATAAGATAATATTTTTGGTATTTTTATGATAAAGATGCAAAGTAAAATAAAAGATAATAAAAATAACTATGTGTTGGAAGATTAATATGATGGAAAATAGACCCGGGGGCCATAGGTTTCACTAGTGGCTTCTCTCGAGAGCCTAAGTATTACGGTGGGTAAACAAATTACTGTTGAGCAATTGACAGAATTGAGCATTGTTATGAGAATATCTAGGTATGATCATGTATATAGGCATCACGTCCGAGACAAGTAGACCGACTCGTGCCTGCATCTACTACTATTACTCCACACATCGACCGCTATCCAGCATGCATCTAGAGTATCAAGTTCAAAAGAACAGAGTAACACTTTAAGTAAGATGACATGATGTAGAGGGATAAACTCATGCAATATGATATAAACCCCATCTTGTTATCCTCGATGGCAACAATACAATACGTGCCTTGCTGCCCCTACTGTCACTGGGAAAGGACACCGCAAGATTGAACCCAAAGCTAAGCACTTCTTCCATTGCAAGAAAGATCAATCTAGTAGGCCAAACCAAACTGATAATTTTAAGAGACTTGCAAAGATAACCAATCATATATAAAAGAATTCAGAGAAGATTCAAATATTGTTCATAGATAAACTTGATCATAAACCCACAATTCATCGGTCTCAACAAACACACCGCGAAAGAAGATTACATCAAATAGATCTCCACGAGAGAGGGGGAGAACATTGTATTGAGATCCAAAAAGAGAGAAGAAGCCATCTAGCTAATAACTATGGACCCGAAGGTCTGAGGTAAACTACTCACACATCATCGGAGAGGCTATGGTGTTGATGTAGAAGCCCTCCGTGATTGATGCCCCCTCCGGCGGAGCTCCGAAGAAGGCCCCAAGATGGGATCTCACGGGTACAGAAGGTTGCGGCGGTGGAATTAGGTTTTTGGCTCCGTATATGGTAGTTTGGGGTACGTAGGTATATATAGGAGGAAGAAGTACGTCGGTGGAGCAACGTGGGCCCCATGAGGGTGGAGGGCGCGCCTGGGGGGGTAGGCGCGCCCCTACCTCGTGCCCTCCTGGTTGCTTTCTTGACATAGGGTCCAAGTCCTCTGGATCACGTTCGTTCCAAAAATCACGTTCCCGAAGGTTTCATTCCGTTTGGACTCCGTTTGATATTCTTTTTCTGCGAAACTCTGAAATAGGCAAAAAACAGCAATTCTGGGCTGGGCCTCAGGTTAATAGGTTAGTCCCAAAAATAATATAAAAGTGTATAATAAAGCCCAATAATGTCCAAAACAGAATATAATATAGCATGGAACAATCAAAAATTATAGATACGTTGGAGACGTATCACCTCCCAACAAGTGCTATCGTTTAACACCCCTAGCTAGGCATAAAAACAAGAATAGATCTAGGTATTGTCATCTTTGGTAGGAAATTCTTCAATTGAACACTTATAACCCTTAGGAGTTTCCTTCTTTTTATTAATGATCAAACTCTTAGGCAAGAAATCAAGAAATTCATTTGTAGCAAAAGGTTCCTTAATGATAGCGAAAAAGTTGGGGTGAACACTTATCGATTTGAGATCCGCATTTTCCTTACTAGAAGATTCACCCTTATTTTTCGGAACATACATAAATTTGGCAACTTTGGTAGTAGGAGGATTTGAAGTGTTTCTCATGGTAGAAAAGGCAGACCCTAAGTTGGTGGTAATATCCTCAAGTTTATCAATTCTAGTGGAATCTTGATCTATCTTTTCATTAACTATGGGTTCTTTTTCTCGAAAAAAATTCAGAGTAACTCCTACCCTAGATCCATATTGGGTAATTTGGTTGTGGATCTTTTTATCCAAATTCTTGATCAACTCTAAAGTGGCAACTTTATTTTCGATAATTTCAAGCCTTTGCATCACATGTTCCAAAGTTAAAATAGTTCCATTAACCAAAAGAGGTGGTGGGCCAAACAAATCTATCATAGAATTATAAGAATCAAAAGTATGGCTACCCAAGAAATTCCCTCTGGTAATGGTGTCAAGAATATATATGTTCCAAGGAGTGATGCCTACATAAAAATTGCGGAGAAGAACGGAAGTAGATTGCTTCCTAGTGGATCTATTCTGAGAATTGCAAATTCTATGCCAAGCATCTTTTAGATTTTCTCCCTTCCTTCGATTAAAATTAAGAACTTCATGATCATGAGTACTAACAATGATAGAAGGACTGGCCATAACGGCAAAACAAACGATCTAACACACGGCCACACAAGACGCAAGCGAAAAGGAACGAACGAAAAAGGGCGAATAAAACGGCGAAGGTGAAGTGGGGGAGAGAAAAACAAGAGGCAAATGGCAAATAATGTAATGCGAGGGATAAGAGTTTGTGATGGGTACTTGGTATGTCTTGACTTGGCGTAGATCTCCCCGGCAACGGCGCCAGAAATCCTTCGTGCTACCTCTTGAGCATGCGTTGGTTTTCCCTTGAAGAGGAAAGGGTGATGCAGCAAAGTAGCGTAAGTATTTCCCTTAGTTTTTGAGAACCAAGGTATCAATCCAGTAGGAGACTAAACGCAAATCGCCTAGTACCTGCACAAACAATCAAGAACCTTGCAACCAACGCGATAAAGGGGTTGTCAATACCTTCAAGGCCACTTGCAAAAGTGAGATCTGATAGAGATAATAAGATAAATATTTTTGGTATTTTTGTTCTATAGATTGGAAAATGAAGATTAAAAAATAAACGGCAACAGAAATAGCTAGTTGACGGAAACTAATATGATGTAAAATAGACCCGAGGGGCATAGGTTTCACTAGTGGCTTCTCTCAAGATAGCATATATTACGGTGGGTGAACAAATTACTGCCGAGCAATTGATAGAAAAGCGCATAGTTATGAGAATATCTAGGCATGATCATGAACATAGGAATCACGTCCGTGTCAAGTAGATCGAAACGATTCTACATCTACTACTATTACTCCACACATCGACCGCTATCCAGCATGCATCTAGAATATTAAGTTCATAAGAATGGAGTAACGCTTTAAGCAAGATGACATGATGTAGAGGGATAAACTCAAGAAATATGATATAAACCTCATCTTTTTATCCTCGATGTCAACAATACAATGCGTGCGGTTCCCTTTCTGTCACTGGGATCGAGCACCGCAAGATTGAACCCAAAGCTAAGCACTTCTCCCATTGCAAGAAAGATCAATCTAGTAGGCCAAACCAAACTGATAATTCGAAGAGACTTGCAAAGATATCAAATCATGCATATAAGAATTCAGAGAAGAATCAAATATTGTTCATAGATAATCTTGATCATAAACCCATAATTCATCGGATCTCGACAAACACACAGCAAAAAGTATTACATCGAATAGATCTCCAAGAACATCGAGGATAACTTTGTATTGAGAACCAAAGAGAGAGAAGAAGCCATCTAGCTAATAACTATGGACCCGAAGGTCTGTGGTAAACTACTCACACATCATCGGAGAGGCTATGGTGTTGATGTAGAAGCCCTCCGTGATCGAATCCCCCTCCGGCGGAGCGCCGGAAAAGGCCCCAAGATGGGATCTCACAGGTACAGAAGGTTGCGGCGGTGGAAAAGTGGTTTCGTAGCCCCCTGGATGTTTTCAGGGTATAAGAGTATATATAGGCGAAAGAAGTAGGTCGGTGGAGTTATGAGGGGCCCACAAGGGTGGGGGCGCGCCTACCCGCCCTGGGCGCGCCCTCCTGCCTCGTGGCTGCCTCGTTGCTTCCTTGACTTCCACTCCAAGTTTCCTGGATTGCATTTGTTCCAAAAAAGATCCTCGCGAAGGTTTCGTTCCGTTTGGGTTCTGTTTGATATTCCTTTTCTGCGAAACACTGAAATAGGCAAAAAACAGAAATTTGCACTGGGCCTTCGGTTAATAGGTTAGTCCCAAAAATAATATAAAAGAGCATAATAAAGCCCATTAAACATCCAAAACAGATAATATAATAGGATGGAACAATAAAAAATTATAGATACGTTGGAGACGTATCAAATAGCAAAGCTCGCGATACATCAAGATCATGCCGAATCAAGAACACGAGAGAGAGAGAGAGAGAGAGCGAGAGAGAGAGAGAGATCAAACACATAGCTACTGGTACATAACCTCAGCCCCGAGGGTGAACTACTTCCTCCTCGTCATGGAGAGCGCCGGGTGATGAAGATGGCCACCGGTGAGGGATCCCCCCTCCGGCAGGGTGCCAGAACATGGTTCCGATTGGTTTTTGGTGGCTACAGAGGCTTGCGGCGGCGGAACTCCCGATCTTGGTTATTTTCTGGAGGTTTTTGTATTTATAGGAATTTTGGCGTAGGTCTCACGTCAGGGGGGTCTCCGAGTCGTCCACGAGATAGGGGGACGCGCCCTGGAGGGTAGGGCGCGCCCCCCACCCTCGTGGACGGCCCGGGACTCTTCTGGCCCAACTCTTTTATTGTGGGGGTTTCTTTTGGTCCATTAAAAATCATCAAAAATTGGCACGTCAATTGGACTCCGTTTGGTATTCCTTTTCTGTAAAACTCAAAAACAAGGAAAAAACAGAAACTGGCACTGGGCTCTAGGTTAATAGGTTAGTCCCAAAAATCATATAAAATAGCGTATAAATGCATATAAAACATCCTAGATGGATAATATAATAGCATGGAACAATAAAAAATTATAGATACGTTGGAGACGTATCATAAAACCATATTTTTACTCTCCAATTTTATCAATTGGCAAAGATTCATCTTCTTGCAAAACTCTAGCTTTTATTGCCGCATAATCAGGAAATAGCCCCTTTTCATGTTGTTGAAGGCAAAGAGCACTAATCCTCTTATTTTGGGCTAAACTCTTCAATGCAGCCACCACTACCTCATATTCTATAATATTGGGCACAACTGCTCCTGTAAACTTTACATTTATTCGGCTATGACCAGAAAGGTGTGAAGTCGAATTATGAACATATACAGTCGTGTATGTTGCTAAAAAATTATTGACATGAGGTGTAGTATATGACGGTTGAGAGTAATTCGCCGAATAGCTAGTAGTAGCATGGCCAATTCTCCCATCCATCGGCATGGTTGAACTAGTCTAGTGCAAATTAGTTGTCGATGAATAAAAATGTGAAACACTTTGTCGCATGCTATTGGAAGTTCCTATAAGAGGTGTTTCAACTTGATTGACCGAACTCATCATGTTGTTCATCGGCATATAGATTTGTGGGGTTGCCGATGCATTGGAGTTGGGATACATATGTTGCATGTTTCTAAAATTATATGAAGTTGAAGCATGAAGATTATTCTGAATCACTAGTGCAGAACCGGGCTGTATCACCGGTTCGTAAGGGCCTTTAGTGCCGGTTCTGCAACCGGCACTAAAGGATGGGGACTAAAGGTCCCCCCTTTAGTACCGGTTCTGCACGAACCGCCGCTAAAGGGCCACCACGTGGCACGAGCCAGCGTCGGGGGCGGGGAGCCCTATAGTACCGGTTGGTAACACCAACCGGTACTAAAATATTTGGTGGGTTTTGGTTTTATTTTTTATTTTTCTTTTAATTTTGTGTTTTCCATTTAAACCTTTTTTGTTTGCTGGTATTTTACGATACTACATATTGTACACGTTATGCATATATATAAATAGAACTTGTTGCGGGAATTTGTTGCTATATATTTACTAGATGATACCCCGTGTGTTGCTGCGGGAATTTGTTGCTATATATTTAATTGCGATTTGGTTGAATGAAATTTTGCCAAGGTAATTTGTTCTCTTTAGCAATGCACAATACCTCCAATGGGTAGTAAGAGGCCATAAAAATTAGCTAGCCATCAATATTACGTCTGTGGCATCAGCTGTAATATAAAGAACTCTGTCTATGTGCACACCATTGTAAAATATACTGAATGTGCATTAAAATAGCTGTAAATATTTTTTCAATTGAAATTAAAAAGAATTACAAATGCCATGCACCATAAAGACTTAACTTACGTATTCTCATCTATCAGATCAGAGGACAGAGAGTTAGCCTTCCATCCCAACATGAAACTGCAATGCAACATCGGGTGGAAAATGTCCAAATGGGAACTGAAAAAGGGGGATGAGGAAGAATCTATATCTATACCTACTAATAGAGCAAGGTGCGTTTCGCCAATTTTTTCATCCGTTCACCGTCAAAATTTATTTTTCTATCCGAGGTGGTACTAAATTTTTGTGCGTCCATCTGTATTTTTAGCAATCACGAATTTCGTAATCGGCCCGCACATGATGTGGCCTAGTAAAGCCAGCCCATTTATTTGCCTACCCATGTAGCTTCAAAAAGACTATTTCTCGCACTGGGCGGTAGATAATTTGAGTTCGCACTGGGCTGGCCCATTTTGTTTTTCGGTCCAAATTTATTTTTATTTTTAACTTATTTCGTAATTAAAAAATTTCAAAAAAGTTCAGAATTTTACTTTTTGTATAATTTTCGAAAAATATTGAATTATAATATTGCGTTTGTGTTTTAAAATATATTTGGAACATTAATTCATTTTCTCGTTCCGATTTTTTTTAAACTAAGAAATATTACAGAATTGTTTGTGATTTAAAAAATATATTTTAAAAAATACTAGAAAATGAAATATATTCTTCTTTTAGTAAAATGTTCAAAAATTCAAAATAATGTCTAAGTTTAAGAACACATTTTGTTCTGAATGTTGAAAACATGTTCCGTTTTCAAAAGCCGGCCACAAATTAAAAAAATGTTTGGGTTTTGATAAAAGGTTTTTGTGTTCAACAAATGATGTTATTTAAAAAACATGTTTTTTTTAAATGGACGGAATATTAAAAACATTGTTCGTAATTTCAAAAAATGCTCATTTTTCGAAGAATATTCGGCAATTCATATTTTTAAAAAAATCAAAAAGTATTTTATATCTTGCGTTTGTTGTCGTGGCTAGCGGCACGTGGTCCGGTCTTTAAGGTCATGTGTTTCAGTGTTCCACACGTCGTTTTTTGAATTATAGCTCGTGCCTTGCAAATACAGGTTATTTCGGTGCTTGCCAGTGGACTGGCCCAAACGCGAACTGTTGTGCGTCCCACGCGCTATTTGACGCAACCAGCGTCATATAGTAGCTCCCACACGGCTGCCCTAAGAAAAGAAAAAAAATATGTGTATAGATTTTGTTTCGTCCATAACACACATAGCTCCCTAATTTTTTCGGTTATCCCCCAGGTGGGCCAAACTGGACGAACGGACGAGCAGCTAAAAAGAGGGGCCCCAAAAAAGAGGGGCGCGAGGGGATTAAACTATGGACCTTCCCTATTGTGCCCACGGATAAAACCAACTCAACTAGCTTGCAATTACGATAGGAACAGTCTCATCTTGAAATTTTATACTAAATAACACCAGTTTTTATATGTCCACCAGTTTTTATTTATCTTCAGTGAACTCTCCCGGATCTTTTTTTCAAGGTACATATTTATAGCTAATCTACTTTCGTATGATGCAACTAGTGTCTAATAACTCAGTAATACCACGTGCTAATTTTATGTAGACAGTTGAAAGAAATAGATCTAACGTATCATTTGCTTTTGTTTAGCGGTATTTTTCTAGTTTAAACTGAAGATCAATTAAGATTTTAGGACATTATTAACTCGAGTACATTGTTAAAGGTAAATGCAAACTTAAATCTGAAGAGATAGTTTAACAATGTGTCAGAATATAAACTTGTATCATGTCACAATTTTATGATACATGTTTATAAATCTTAGACAAATTATACTAATGTTGTGTTAATATATGTTAGGAAAATTAGACATGTAACAACACTACATTGGTAGAATATATATATTGGTATGTATATTGTTACATGACCATTGGTTCTTGTCTTTTCGCCCCCCTATATTTAAATCCTGGCTCCACCCCAGGGGCGGATACAGGGGGGCGAGCAGGGGCTAGACCCCTGCCAATCGCTCGCCACCCCCATGGATTTGCAGCGGGTTGTACTAGTTATTTTACTGCAGATGTGCTAATGGCCGGAAGTAATTAACTTAATTAGCCCAATGCTTGCTTTATCAACGCATAAAAATAAGGAAGCCCGGCCCATGTTACCAATATGCCATTGCGGCCTCGCACATGTGTTGTTGTTTTGCCGGTTGTGTACACGTATCAATCAGATTTGCCTAAAAAAATCAATCAGATCCATCGGCATATACCTGCGTCTGATATTTAATAGGTAAAATTAACATCGTATTTACACTCCACACATTTTTTTAATAAAATTTCATATATAATATGTTAAAATCGAAGTTACGGTTTAAAAGATACATATAATTTAGAAAATCATTTGATTTGACTCAAATATATTTCAAAATAATATTTAAAAATGCTTAACAGGTAAAAATAATCTCATATTCATATTCCACATATTTTTCTAATCAAATTTCATATATAACACGTTCAAATTAGAGTTACGGTTTAAAAGATATGGATGGTTTTGACAATCATTTGTTGGACTTAAATATGATCCGCGGATGAATTAACTAAAACATCAGGGGGGTTTTTGAAAAATATAAAATAACGGTTCGGGTGTGACTTAAATCCGGACGGCGGGTTGATTTCAAGAAAAGACAGGGACTTTTCTGAAAAATGCCATGACGGACGAAAGAAACCCAATTTGCTTTATTATTAGGTAAAGGTAAAGATGTGCCATGCATCAAGGTACATATTTATAGCTAATCTACTTTCGTATGATGCAACTAGTGTCTAATAACTCAGTAATACCACGTGCTAATTTTATGTAGACAGTTGAAAGAAATAGATCTAACATATCATTTGCTTTTGTTTAGCGGTATTTTTCTAGTTTAAACTGAAGATAAATTAAGATTTTAGGACATTATTAACTCGAGTACATTGTTACAGGTAAATGCAAACTTAAATCTGAAGAGACAGTTTAACAATGTGTCAGAATATAAACTTGTATCATGTCACAATTTTATGATACATGTTTATAAATCTTAGACAAATTATACTAATGTTGTGTTAATATATGTTAGGAAAATTAGACATGTAACAACACTACATTGATAGAATATATATATTGGTATGTATATTGTTACATGACGGTTGGTTCTTCTCTTTTCGCCCCGATATTTAAATCCTGGCTCCACCCCAGGGGCGGAGACAAGGGGGCGAGCAGGGGCTAGACCCCTGCCAATTGCTCGCCACCCCCATGGATTTGCAGCGGGCTGTACTAGTTATTTTACTGCAGATGTGCTAATGGCCGGAAGTAATTAACTTAATTAGCCCAATGCTTGCTTTATCAACGCATAAAAATAAGGAAGCCCAGCCCATGTTACCAATAAGCCATTGCGGCCTCGCACATGTGTGGTTGTTTTGCCAGCTGTGTACACGTATCAATCAGATTTGCCTAAAAAAATCAATCAGATCTATCGGTGTATACCTGCGTCTCGCTACTAGGTATCGCCATCTAGGGCGCTTGCCGCCGCCGCCGCCTGCCGCCATGACGAGATCCACAAGAACAGAACAAGCACACGGCTAGACGCTAGGATACTGCATACTAGAGACTGGTGTCCAGCGACATATAATCATTTCAATCCTGAGACGCAGTGATGCTGCAACGGCCGCATTCTTATCGCCTGTTTTCTGCACGCCTGTACTTGTTCAGTGAACTCTCCCAAATCTTTTTTTCAAGGTACATATTTATAGCTAATCTACTTTCGTATGATGCAACTAGTGTCTAATAACTCAGTAATACCACGTGCTAATTTTATCTAGACAGTTGAAAGAAATAGATCTAACGTATCATTTGCTTTTGTTTAGCGGTATTTTTCTAGTTTAAACTGAAGATAAATTAAGATTTTAGGACATTATTAACTCGAGTACATTGTTACAGGTAAATGCAAACTTAAATCTGAAGAGACAGTTTAACAATGTGTCAGAATATAAACTTGTATCATGTCACAATTTTATGATACATGTTTATAAATCTTAGACAAATTATACTAATGTTGTGTTAATATATGTTAGGAAAATTAGACATGTAACAACACTACATTGGTAGAATATATATATTGGTATGTATATTGTTACATGACGGTTGGTTCTTGTCTTTTCGCCCCCCTATGTTTAAATCCTGGCTCCGCCCCTGAGTACGCCGGCAGTTCGATCTGCTAAAAATTGATGTGGAGACACCTCTATTTTGGGCTTGATTAGCCTTATAGATTGGGATTGCTGGCTGTAGCATGCATATATGCCGAGAAGATTTTTAAGGCTTGGGATATAGGAACTTGGGGTCGGAGCATGGTGTGTTAAGGGATGACGAATAAGGTTGAACTTTACCTCTGCAAATGGGTGATTGGACTCGATACACTAGTAGAAAAAGGGTCATCTGTCCCGGTTTGTAAGGGTCTTTTGTCCCGATTGTTGAACCGGGACTAAAGGGTCGTTACTAATGCCCTAGCCCTTTAGTCCCGGTTCTTACACGAACCGGGACAGATGGGCCTCCACGTGGCCGGTGCGGCGAGCCCGGGCAGGAGGGCCTTTGGTCCCGGTTGGTGGCACTAACCGGGACCAATAGGCATCCACGCGTCAGCATTTCAGGGGCTGGGGTTTTTGTTTTTTTTTAAGGGGGGGTTGGGGGTTTTGGGGGGTTAATTTAGGTGTTTCATATATTGTGTTAGCTAGCTAATTAATAGAGAGAAGTGTCCTCTCTTATCTCCGTGCTTGGTCAACGCTACGTACTATATACGTATAGAGTGAACTAGACACGCTAGCTAGTAAGCAAATGAAGGAAATAGAAGATCGTCATGAACATATATATGCATACAGAGAGAAGTGATATCGACCACCTCTCCTTTTCCGAGAGATTGGTCGAACAACAAGTTCTCGTATATCTATCCGACACTACCGGCTACATATATACAATAATTATCTGTTACAATATAATCTCCTAATTATATGTGAACACAGGGTCCACATAGTATTCTCCGTTTTCAGCGATCATGTGGTCAAGGAAGAATGCCGCCAATTCCTCTTGAATTGCTCGCATACAATCTGGTGGTAGGAGTTCATCCCGCATCCGAAAAATCTAATTTAAAGAAGGGGTCAATACATATATATATATATATATATATATATATATATATATATATATATATATATATATATATATATATATAAATGAAACTCAACACAAATGATGGTAATAAAATAAAATTGTGAATATTATTGCTTACGCACTTCATATTGTTCGTCAGAGTAGCCCCGCTCACAGGTCGTGTGGCGGATGGACTCGCAAACGTAGTATCCACAGAAATCATTCCCTTGTTCCTGCCACAACCACTTTACAAGAAATAGAGGTTAATCAAACTGATAAGCAAGCATGCTAAATGGTATTGATGAAACTAGCGCTTGAATCACTAGGAGATGCGAGGAACATGCTACTATAGTACTTACTTTCGGGTGTCTAAATTGCAGCTTCTTCGGTAGTCCCGGAGCTTTTTTGGTGAATTTTCTCCAAACCCTGCCAGACAAAGAAAACAATTACTTGATATCAGGAAATGAACAAAGTTGCTGATATGGTGGATAATGATCGATTTAACTTACTTCTCGAGCATTTGACTCATGTCCGCATAGTCCTGGGGATCTTTTCGTCTCGAGTCTAAGACAGTTACTACTCCCTGCTCAAGCTTAATCTCTAGGAGAATATAGTGGAAGCTGCGCACGCATGCATAAGTCATCAATTACATTACTATAACCTGGACTAATAAGGGAAACCGAATATGCACAAGACAGTAACACTCACTTGAAGTTGCAAGGAAAGAGTATTTTCGGCATGATATTTAACCTCAGTTGCATCTATGAGATTTGTGTTAATGAATCCAATATCACCGATTTGTCTTTTCTTCAATTCGGCGATCTTCAATCTGCATAATATAGTGAGGATAATTATAAATACATGCAATGAAAGAGCTGACCTATATAGAGAGACTTAATGACAGAAGTAGTACTACTTACAGACAGTAGCAAGTGATCGTTGATTTATCGAGGGCCTTTTGATTGAAAAACTGAAAGAACTCCTCAAATGGAACATTCAACAGTTCAATTCCAACGAGGTCATGCTCCTCTTTAACTCTCAGCGTCAAAGTATTCCTCCCCCCAGACTCTCTGCAGGTTTTCATGTACCAATCATGTAATCTTCACATCATCGTTGTTAGAGATCTTTCATCTTTGACGAGAGGCTTCCCGTACTCGTATCTGTGTTCCTCCACCTCCAAAAAATCATAATGTACATCGTCGGGCAGGTAATCTCCAAGATTGCTATAACCGGGCACCATCCTCGGATCATTAGCGACGATGTCGCTAGACACCTTGAGCGGGGGGCACGATTGGTTCGCTTGTTCGCCGAGCTGGGCAATTTTTTCCTAGCTCGTCGTTCTTTTAACCTTTGATCACTGACAGTACTTCCCGACCGCTCCGCTTCGACAAATGTCTTTGCAATAATGCGCTCATAGTTGCCTTTCGGTGGAGACTTTGGTGGTTTTGTCAGGGCAGCCAGAGTGCGCTTCGCTTTCACCGGATCTACCTTCTCCTCCAGAGGTGGATGTTTCTTTGCTTTCACCCCTTCAAAGAAGTTCGTCACTTTGGCTCGCACGATCTTCATGGTTTCCTCCTCGGTCCCCTCGTATGGTAACTTCTCTGGAGTCTTCAGAGAAGGACCGAATCTGTATTGCCTCCCGCCTCTGGCTGTACTGCTAGACGCCGGCAGAGCAGACGGAGCGGCTGCGGCTATCTTCTTTCCTTGCTTACGAGGCAGAGGAGAAGGACTACGACGCGCCGAAGCAGCCGGAGCGGCGGCGGGTCTCTTCCGCCCTTGCTGACGAGGCGGAGAAGGAGGAGGCTGGCTGCTCGGGCGCGCCGGCGCAGGCGGAAAAGGAGGCGGAGTGCCGCCACGCGCCGGAGAAGGAGGCTGAGTGCCCTGATCACTCGCCGGAGGAGGAGGCGGAGTGCCCTTACTCGCCGGAGGAGGAGGAGGAGGCGGATGCGTCCAGTTCGGAAGGTTGACGAGCTCCTTCCGCCATAGGCATGGAGTCTTCAGAGCAGAACCCAGCTGAGTCTCCCCTTCACCGGTAGGGTGGTCAAGCTGGAGGTCCTCAAATCCCTCCGTTATTTCGTCCACTGTCACCCTAGCATATCCTTCTGGAATTGGACGACAGTGAAAAGTTGCGCCGGGTTCAGGAGGTCGAACATAGCCGACAGCCGCCTTGACTTTGAAGTTCTGCCATTGCGTCATAAGGTGGCAATGTTGAGAGTCCGTGATAGAATCCACGGGGTAGCTAGCAGGAGTCGTCAAGACATGCTCCGCCTGAAGCAGCTCGGGGGAAGCCGCGCTGCTTCTCTGCTGAGATGCCGGGGTAGCTTCGGGGGTAGTTTCGGCAGGTCGCTTACTGTGAGCTACGTCTCGTTCCTCTAGCGCTTGAACCCTTTCGTGCAGCTTCTGAATTTGGGTCTGCTCCACTTTTTTCCTCCTCTCCTGGTATTTGTAACCGCTTGCGTCCGGAAAACCTGCCTTCCACGGAACGGAGCCTGGCGTGCCTCGTGTCCGTCCAGGGTGCTCAGGATTCCTGATGGCAATTGTGAGCTCGTCGTTCTCTCTGTCTGGAACGAACGTCCCTTGCTGCTCTGCATCGATATAGTGCTGAATCCTCTTGACTGGTATTCTCATTTGCTCGTCCGTCCAAACGCACTTCCCTGATACAGGGTTCAAGGTTCCGCCAGCCCCAAAGAACCATGTCCGGCAACGGTCTGGCCAGTTCATTGTCTCTGGTTTGATCCCTTTATCAAGCAGATCATTCTCAGCCTTGGCCCACTTAGGCCGGGCTTTGAGGTAGCCACCTGACCCCGTGCGATGGTGAAGCTTCTTCTTCGCAGCATTTTTCTTGTTTGTCGCTGACATCTTCTTACTCTTTTCCGATGTCTTGTGGGCCACAAATGCGGGCCAGTGATCTCTGATCTTCTCATATTTGCCGATGAATTCTGGTGTCTCTTCTTTGTCGACAAACGTTTTCAGCTCATTCTTCCACGTCCTGAATAGGTCTGCCATCTTCTTAAGAGCATGTGACTTGATTAATTGCTCTTTAACTGGCTTCTCCGGATCCTCCTCTGGCGGTAGGGTGAAATTTGCCTTTAGCTCAGTCCAAAGATCATCTTTCTGCATATCATTGACATAAGACACCTCAGGGTCTTCCTTCTTAGGCTTATACCATTGGTGGATGCTGATGGGGATCTTGTCCCTAACAAGAACCCCGCACTGAGCAGCAAATGCTTCCTTTGTCTGGATGGGTTCAATCGGTCGGCCGTCGCGCGCGATTGCTGTGATCTCAAACCTTTCATCTGAGCGCAACTTTTTCTTCGGGCCTCGTCTCTTTACCGAAGTTGTGCTCGATCCGGAGGGCTAGAAAAAAGAAGAAAGACGAGAGTTAATTAATATGTGTACATACCAAAACAATGAATGCATCAATTAGCTAGTCAGCACAGGCTTAACTAATATATTTACCTGACCGGACTCTGTTCGGTCACCGGAGCCGTCACCACGGGCTCCTTCTTGCACCAGCATCGGGTCACCGGAGCCATCATAGTCATGTCTTTCCTCCTCCACTCTTCGATCACCGTAGCCTGCTTCTTCACCCTGTTCTTCCAGACCATCATTGTCGTTAAGATACGACAAGACATCACCTCCGGCTAAGATTATGTCCCCCAACACCTCTTCTGCTTCCTCATCTCGTCCGTGCTCCATTGTTTCTGCAAATATTACAACATGGCAATTATTACACAAACATGACAGCAGGTGGATATATTAGTGCAAACGTAGACCTAGCTTATTCCGGGTTTGGGGTGGCCTCGGCAACGCTTCAAGGGTAGGGGCGCGGCGGGAGGGGGTAGGAGACCGACATCTTTTTTTCTAGGGTTTGGGTGTCCTCGAGAGTTTTGGTCGAGCGAGAGGGCCAGGGGGTGCTCCCGTGGTATAAGTTATCACGGTCGAAGTTATCCGGGAGGGGGTTATATCGACAACGACGATATACATACATGGGAAAATAATGTTATCGGGGAGGGGGTCGGTCGACACCCCCCCCCCCCCCCCGTGTTGAAGTTATCGGGACACGGGGTATATCGACAACGACATATCCGATAAAAATAAGAAGACGAAGAAGAAATAAAAAGAGGAGAAGAAGATATTAATAGAGGAGAAGATTGAAGAAAAAAAAGAAGAAAAAAAGAGGAGAAGAAGAAAGGAATAGAGGAGAAGAAGAGAAAATAGAATATTCTATTTTCTCTTCTTCTCCTCTATTCCTTTCTTCTTCTCCTCTTGTTTTTCTTCTTTTTTCTTCTTCTTCCTCTCCTCTTCTTCTCCTTTTTTCCTCTTCTTATTTTCTTTTTTCCTCTCATTCTTTTTCTTCTTCTTCCTTTCCTAGCTAGATATATAAAACTTTTCTAAAAATGTAACTTTTGCATATATACCTGGAAAAAATGTTATCGGGGAGGGGGTATATCGACCCCCCCCCCCTCACCCTCTTTTCCTTCTTCTTCCTTCTTCCTTCTTCCTCTTTTCTTCTCCAACACAATACACATCTCATCTCATCTCATTTCATCCAAAAATAACTCTTTGCATATGAACATACATACATTTACTTTTTTCTTAAATGTTACATATGAACATTTTCTTAAATATTAATGAGCATATGAACATACATATCACCAAAAAATAGATCTTTTTCTTGGTAACAAAAAAAAAGCAAAAACGAGCATTATACAGCATATACAGAGCATTATACAGTGAACATACATACATACATCATAACAAAAAAATGAAAAATAGGCCGGTGGTCGGCGACGGCGACGATGGTTGGCGGTGGCGCACGCTTACGGATGGCGTGCGGGGACGGCAATGAGAAGGAAAGGGGAGGAGGCAGGGGCTCACAGCGCTGGGAGGGGTCGAGGTCGCCGGCTGGAATCGGTGCGGCGGCGGACAAACGGCCTCGGGGATGAATGGGTCGCGGGAGGCGGCGTGGTGCTTCCCCGCAGCGACGGCGACGACGACGGCGTCGGGGCAGCCTGGCGGCGACGGGGCAGGGGCGACGACGGGGCGTGCAGACGGCGTCGGGGCGGCGCGCGGACGGCGTCTGGGCGGCGGGCGGCGTCGGGGCAGCGGACGGCGTCGATCTGGGCTGCCTGGCGGCGTCGATGAGCTCGGCGTCGTCGGGGCAACTGGCGATGAGTTCGTCAAATTTTCCTAAGTGCTACTTATATACCCAGGCCTTTGGTCCCGGTTCATAGCAGCAACCGGGACCAAAGACACCCTTTAGTCCCGGTTGGTGCCACCAACCGGGACCAAAGGCCTCTTTTCAGCAGCCCAAAGGGCGGGAAGCGGCGGCCTTTGGTCCCGGTTGGTGGCACCAACCGGGACTATAGGGGGGCATTGGTCCCGGTTGTCGCCACGAACCGGGACCAAAGGGTGGCATTGGTCCCGGTTCGTGCCACCAACCGGGACCAATGGCCTTGCATAGCGGCGTGGTGGTGGGAGTTTAGTCCCACCTCGCTAGTTGAGAGCGTCGACTACCTGTTTATAAGCACTGTTGCCTCCTCACTCTCGAACTCCTCTGAACTGCAGGCCTATGGGCCTAATTTGACACTGCTTTGCCTATGGGCCTGCTGGGCCTTCTGCGGGCCTGAATCCTGGCCCAACTAGCTGGATTTCTAGTCATATTCAGGCCGTGGTGGCCTAGGAGGTGGCATTTTTTTTTATTTTTTTCTAGTTTTTTTGTTTTCTTTGTTGCTTTATTTTTTATTTTGTGTCTACTTACAACAAAATACTTACTGTTGCTATTTTATTTATTTTATTAAGGTTTATTTATTTTATTATAGTTTATTTTATTTATTTTATTTTATTTTGTTTTTACTTATTTATTTTATAAAAGTTTATTTTATTTATTTTATTTTGTTTCTACTTATTTATTTTATTTTATTTTATTTTGTTTCTATTTATAAAAGTTTATTCTGTTTATACTTATTTATTTTATTTTCTTTTTTGCTTTTTGTATTTATTTTATGAAAATTCTTTTTGCTTTTAATGTTTTGAACGGAAAATACTTTGATAATTTTAGTTGCATAAATTCTATATAATTTTAGTTTCAATAATAATAGATCTTTATAAAAGGTTTTTAGTTGATTCCTTTAGTACCGGTTCTTTCTGCCCTTTCTGACTTCATTTGTTATTTTTCATGCATTTATTGATTATTTTGAGCTATAAGACCCTGAAATTGAAAAGCATTTCAAATGAACTCTGAAAAGGTTGAAAATTGGCATGGTATCATCATTTCATCCACATAGCATGTGCAAGAAAGTTGAGAGGGTTACGGCAAAAACTGGATGTACTTCGTGTACAAAACGGACAATGGTATCATACTCGTCTGTTACAAAGTTGGCATGGTATCATCATAATAGTTGCGGGAGAAAGTCTTCACTTTTTCTTCGCTTGTGTCATTTGCTTATTGCGCCGTAACCATGGATAATCTTCATCGTTTATCAGGATGCCTGGGTTAGCCTTGACTTTGAAGGGAGAAATTTCATGAAACTTTTTATAATCTTCAGACATGTCTGTCTTGCCCTCCACTCCCACGATGTCCCTTTTTCCTAAAAGAACTATGTGGCGCTTTGGCTCATCGTATGATGTATTCGCTTCCTTATCTTTCTTTTTCTCGGTTTGGTAGACATGTCCTTCACATAGATAACCTGTGCCACATCATTGGCTAGGACGAACGGTTCGTCAGTGTACCCAAGATTTTTCAGATCCACTGTTGTCATTCCGTACTGTGGGTCTACCTGTACACCGCCTCCTGACAGATTGACCCATTTGCACTTAAACAAAGGGACCTTAAAATCATGTGCGTAGTCAAGTTCCCATATGTCCACTATGTAACCATAATATGTGTCCTTTCCCCTCGGTTGCTGCATCAAAGCGGACACTGCTGTTTTGGTTGGTGCTCTTTTGATCTTGGGCGATCGTGTAAAATGTATTCCCATTTATCCCGTATCCTTTGTAAGTCAATACAGTCGAAGATGGTCCCCTAGACAACGAGTACAGCTCATCACAAACAGTGCTGTCACCTCTGAGACGTGTTTCCAACCAACTGCTGAAAGTCCTGATGTGTTCACATGTAATCCAGTCATCACACTGCTCCGGGTGTTTGGAGCGCAGACTGTTCTTGTGTTCATCGACATACGGGGTCACCAAGGTAGAGTTCTGTAGAACTGTGTAGTATGCTTGAGACCAAGAATATCCGTCCCTGCATATTATTGAGTCCCCTCCAAGCGTGCCTTTTCCCGTCAGTCTCCCCTCATACCACGATTTAGGGAGACCTATCTTCTTAAGGTCAGAAATGAAGTCAACAAAAAACCCAATGACATCCTCTGTTTCATGGCCCAAGGAGATGCTTCCTTCTGGCCTAGCGCGGTTACGGACATATTTCTTTAGGACTCCCATGAACCTCTCAAAGGGGTACATATTGTGTAGAAATACGGGGCCCAGAATGACAATCTTGTCAACTAGATGAACTAGGACGTGCGTCATGATATTGAAGAAGGATGGTGGGAACAGCAGCTCGAAACTGACAAGACATTGCACCACATCACTCCTTAGCCTTGGTATGATTTCTGGATCGATCACCTTTTGAGAGATTGCATTGAGGAATGCACATAGGTTCACAATGGCTAATCGGGCATTTTCCGGTAGAAGCCCCCTCAATGCAACTGGAAGCAATTGTGTCATAATCACGTGGCAGTCATGAGACTTTAGGTTCTGGAACTTTTTCTCTGGCATATTTATTATTCCTTTTATATTCGACGAGAAGCCAGTCGGGACCTTCATACTAAGCAGGCATTCAAAGAAGATTTCCTTCTCTTCTTTGGTAAGAGCGTAGTTGGCAGGACCTTCATATTGCTTTGGAGGGATGCCGTCTTTTTCCTGCAAACTTTGCAGGTCCTCCCGTGCCTCCGTTGTATCTTTTATCTTCCCATACACGCCCAAGAAGCCTAGCAGGTTCACGCAAAGGTTCTTCGTCACGTGCATCACGTCGATCGAAGAGCGGACCTCTAGGTCTTTCCAGTAGGGTAGGTCCCAAAATATAGATTTCTTCTTCCACATGGGTGCGCGTCCCTCAGCGTCATTTGGAACAGCTACTCTGCTGGGACCCTTTCCAAAGATTGCGTGTAAATCATTGACCATAGCAAATACATGATCACCGGTACGCATGGCGGGCTTCTTCCGGTGGTCTTCCTCGCCTTTGAAATGCTTGCCTTTCTTTCGACATTGATGGTTGGTCGGAAGAAATCGACGATGGCCCAGGTACACATTCTTCCTGCATTTGTCTAGGTATATACTTTCAGTGTCGGCTAAACAGTGCGTGCATGCGTGGTATCCCTTGTTTGTCTGTCCTAAAAGGTTACTGAGAGCGGGCCAATCGTTGATGGTTACAAACAGCATCGCGTGCAGGTTAAATTCCTCCTGTTTGTGCTCATCCCACTTACGTACACCGTTTCCATTCCACAGCTGTAAAAGTTCTTCAACTAATGGCCTTAGTTACACATCAATGTCGTTGCCGGGTTGCTTAGGGCCTTGGATGAGAACTGGCATCATAATGAACTTTCACTTCATGCACATCCAAGGAGGAAGGTTATACATACATAGAGTCACGGGCCAGGTGCTGTGATTGCTGCTCTGCTCCCCGAAAGGATTAATGCCATCCGCGCTTAAACCAAACCATACGTTCCTTGGGTCACCTGCAAACTCAGCCCAATACTTTCTCTCAATTTTTCTCCACTGCGACCTGTCAGTGGGTGCTCTCAACTTCCCGTCTTTCTTACGGTCCCCACTGTGCCATCGCTTCAACTTGGCATGCCCTTCGTTTCTGAACAGACGTTTCAACCGTGGTATTATAGGAGCATACCACATCACCTTTGCAGGAACCCTCTTCCTGGGGGGCTCGCCGTCAACATCACTAGGGTCATCTCGTCTGATCTTATACCGCAATGCACCGCATACCGGGCATGCGTTCAGATCCTTGTACGCACCGCGGTAGAGGATGCAGTCATTAGGGCATGCATGTATCTTCTCCACCTTCAATCCTAGAGGGCATACGACCTTCTTTGCTGCGTATGTAGTGTTGGGCAATTCGTTATCCTTTGGAAGCTTCTTCTTCAATATTTTCAGTAGCTTCTCAAATCCTTAGTCAGGCACAACATTCTCTGCCTTCCAGTGCAGCAATTCTAGTACGGTACCGAGCTTTGTGTTGCCATCTTCGCAATTGGGGTACAACCCTTTTTTGTGATCCTCTAACATGTGATCGAATTTCAGCTTCTCCTTTTGACTTTCGCATTGCATCCTTGCATCGACAATGACCCGGCGGAGATCATCATCATCGGGCACATCGTCTGGTTCCTCTTGATCTTCAGCAGCTTCCCTCGTTGCAGCATCATTGGGCACATCGTCTGGTTCCTCTAGATCTTCAGCAGCTTCCCCGTTGCAGCATCACCGTATTCAGGGGGCACATAGTTGTCATCGTCCTCTTCTTCTTCGCCGTCTTCCATCATAACCCCTATTTCTCCGTGCCTTGTCCAAACATTATAGTGTGGCATGAAACCCTTGTAAAGCAGGTGGGTGTGAAGGATTTTCCGGTCAGAGTAAGACTTCGTATTCCCACATTTAGGGCATGGACAACACATACAACCATTATGCTTGTTTGCCTCAGCCACTTCGAGAAAATCATGCACGCCCTTAATGTACTCGAAGGTGTGTCTGTCACCATACATCCATTGCCGGTTCATCTGCGTGCATTATATATAATTAAGTGTGTCAAAAACCATTACAGAACATCATGAATAGATAATTAAGTGACGAAATTAATAGAAGTTCATCATCGCATTAAAACCAAAGTACATACATAGTTCTCATCTAACAACATATAGCTCTCCGGAGCATCTAATTAATTAAACCATGTAAAACATTTCAATGCGAAAACAAATGCGATCATAATCGCAACCAAGGTAACAATTGATCCAACGGCATAATGATACCAAGCCTCGGTATGAATGGCATATTTTCTAATCTTTGTAATCTTCAAGCGCATTGCATCCATTTTGATCTTGTGATCATCGACGACATCCGCAACATGCAACTCCAATATCATCTTCTCCTCCTCAATTTTTTTTATTTTTTCCTTCAAGAAATTGTTTTCTTCTTCAACTAAATTTAACCTCTCGACAATAGGGTCAGTTGGAATTTCCGGTTCACATACCTCTTAGATAAATAAAATCTATGTCACGTTCGTCGGCATAATTTTCATAAACAATAAATGAACCAATAGTTATAAAGATAATATATACCACATCCGAATCATAGACAGGACGAGGGCCGACGGGGGCAGCTACCAAAACCATCACACTATATAATAACAAGCAATAAAATAGTAAGAAAATTAGACAAGTATTTATCTAAAGTAAGAATTTTTTTTCTTTCAGAAAGAAGATAAGAACAAGAGGCTCACCACGGTGGTGCCGGCAACGAGATCGGCGCGGGCGATCGACGGCGGTGAAGACGGGAATGGGACGTGACAGGCCGCTAAACCTAGACAAATCTCGAGGAAAATGGAGCTTTGAGGTTGAGCTTCGAGAGGAGAAAGCTTAACTAGTGTGGCTCGGGCATTTCATCGAACACCTCATGTGCATAGGAGGTGAGGTAGCGCACCACAAAGCCCTCCCCTTGCCGGCCAGAGAAAAACAGAGCACTGGAGTGCTCTGCTCGCGGGCAAGGGGTATATATAGGCACCTCATTGGTCCCGGTTCGTGGCATGAACCGGGACTAAAGGGCAGCCTGTGGTCTCGGTTCAAGCCACCAACCGGGGCCAATGGTGGTGGGCCAGGAGCGAGGCCCATTGGTACCGGTTCGTCCCACCAACCGAGACCAAAGGGGCCAGACGAACCGGGACCAATGCCCCCACGAGGCCCGGCAGGCCCCTGGCCTCACGAACCGGGACCAGTGCCCCCATGGGTCCCGGTTCTGGACTGAACCGGGACTAATGGGCTGACCCGGCCTGAACGAAAGCCCTCTTTTGTACTAGTGATAGGAGACTGTAGTTGGACGGCAGTCGGCAACAGCGCAAATCTCGTTTCATCAGAACTCCCCACATGTCGATGGACTCGAGTTGGTCCCCCGTCCCAGCCATGGGGACACGGCTGGCGGCCGGCGGTACTCAGAGGCCGGACGGGGAGCACACAGGCGGCCGCTGTTTCCAGACGTCGCGCTATGCAGATGGGCGACTTCAGCGGCAGCAAGCTCAGATGTTGCTGCGGTAGCACGTTGGGGAGATGTGATCCTCCCATCCCCTGCCCGCGGCCACTCCTTCTATATCCTCCTCCATCCTCCTCCTATCCCTTCTGCGTCGAGCAAGATTTGAAAGGGGATGCGGATGCGATGTTGAGGCACTTGCCATGATTTGGAGAGGCGATCAGTCATGTCTCTTCGGATGCTTGCATTAGTTCCAGAACAAATGAGCTGTCGCAAGATCGCGAGTCATATGGGCATGCGAGACAACGCAGTAGTATGCGGCTCGGGAACGTGACTCACCGAGGTTGCCTCTAATTTTATTAAAAAATGTGAAGCGGACAGAAGAGAAATTAAATCATCGCAAAAATAAGATGATGTGGCTAGAATAATGAGGTGGACTGAGGTGAGTGGCTGCATGTTGATTGGTGATGTGGATAGCTTGCATGTCAAGAAAAATAAGATAGTGGGGATCAACTATTTAGGTATTATAGATATATAGGTATTATAGATATATCATCGAATGTCTCACAACCACCATTATTCACACATACACATGTATATATATACAATTTCTCCTACATGTTGCCTTGGTGCCTTCGGAGCACGATGACAATTGGGAGTGGTTCATGGGGGCGGTAGCGGGTAATAGTATTCTCCTTTGGGATCTATGACCTGGTCGAGCAAAAATCCCGCTATTTCCTCTTGAAGTGCTAGTATGCGCTCTGTTGGTAGGAGCTGCTCCCGCACCTCTTTGAACTGTTAAGAAGGAGATCAATATGTATGTGTATTAGTTGTGTGACTAGATATCGATAATGATGTAAAAATTGTGAATAGTGTTCTGGCAAACGTACCCATTCCATTCTATCAGATTTGCTCCTTTCGGACGCCATCATGCGAATGTTCTCGCAAACGTAGTATGCACACAGATCAGTCCCCGACGCCTGCTTCAGGGCCTTTACGAGAATGGAATTTAATCAGATAATAATTAATCAAGCATGATAATTAATTAATGGTATTGAAACAAGAATTAAATAGATGGTAGGTATCTAGTACTACTTAATTACTTACCTTGGGTCGATACCAAAACAGCTTTTGTCGCCATTTGCCTGGAGTCACCTTGATGAACTTTGCCCAAGCCCTGCCCGCCGGCAAAGAAAATATATAAAGGGGTTATTAAATAGTTTATATTAGGAAATGACAAACTAAATAGGCCGAGATATAGTTAATAATGATTGAAATTACCTGCCGACTCTCCCCTTCAAGATGGTGTAGTCACTTTCTTTTTTAAGTAGTGAGTCCGGTACTTCAACTTTTCCTTCTTCAACTTTAATGACTAACAAGATCCAGTGGTAACTGCATGCACACACGTTTGCATGTCTTAATTAAGCGGGCATGTGCATAACACTAATTATTAACATCTAGCTAGCTAGTAAGTAAAAACAGAATTTGTAGTGCAAGACAGTGTGACTCACAGGAAGTTGTAAGGAAGTAGTCTATCTTCATTGGTATTGAGGTGCTTCAAGAACTCTAGCATTTTATTCTCTACATCTGCTTTATACCATTCCAATTTCCATGTCATTTCATTAATGGTATTTGGGCCAATGAACCCAATGCCATAGCGTCCAGCTTTTTTCATTTCATACATCTTCATCCGGCATAATACCACAAAAAAGAATATAGTGAGGATAATTATAGGTAATAATCGATCAATGAGCACTGAAAGATCGTGGATGTCGCCTAGAGGGGGGGGTGAATAGGCGCTTTAAAATAATTACGGTTTAGGCTTGAACAAATGCGGAATAAACCTAGCGGTTAATTTGACAAGCACAAAACCTACAACAACTAGGCTCACCTATGTGCACCAACAACTTATGCTAAGCAAGATAAACAACTAAGTGATAGCAAGATATATGACAAGAAACAATATGGCTATCACAAAGTAAAGTGCATAAGTAAAGGGTTCGGGTAAGAGATAACCGAGACACGCGGAGACGACGATGTATCCCGAAGTTCACACCCTTGCGGATGCTAATCTCCGTTTGGAGCGGTGTGGAGGCACAATGCTCCCCAAGAAGCCACTAGGGCCACCGTAATCTCCTCACGCCCTCGCACAATGCAAGATGCCGTGATTCCACTAAGGGACCCTTGAGGGCGGTCACCGAACCCGTACAAATGGCAACCCTTGGGGGCGGTCACCGAACCCGTACACTTTGGCAACCCTTGGGGGCGGTCACCGGTACCTGTCAAATTGCTCGGGGCGATCTCCACAACCTAATTGGAGACCCCGACGCTTGCCCGGAGCTTTACACCACAATGATTGAGCTCCGAACACCACCAACCGTCTAGGGCGCCCAAGCACCCAAGAGGAACAAGCTCAAGGGCACCAAGCACCCAAGAGTAATAAGCTTCTCAACTTGTAACTTCCACGTATCACCGTGGAGAACTCAAACCGATGCACCAAATGCAATGGCAAGGGCACACGGAGTGCCCAAGTCCTTCTCTCTCAAATCCCACCGAAGCAACTAATGCTAGGGAGGAAAATGAGAGGAAGAACAAGAAGGAGAACACCAAGAACTCCAAGATCTAGATCCAAGGGGTTCCCCTCACATAGAGGAGAAAGTGATTGGTGGAAATGTGGATCTAGATCTCCTCTCTCTTTTCCCTCAAAAACTAGCAAGAATCCATGGAGGGATTGAGAGTTAGCAAGCTCGAAGAAGGTCAACAATGGGGGAAGAACACGAGCTCAAAAGATAAGGTTCATTGGGGAAGAAGACCCCCTTTTATAGAAGGGGAAAAATCCAACCGTTATGTGCTCAGCCCGCACACGAGCAGTACTACCGCTCCACGAGCGGTACTACCGCTCTGGCGGAAGAAGCAGGGAAAAGGAGCAACCAAACATGAACCTTGGGGCGGTAGTACCGCTTATAAGCGGTACTACCGCGCACCCCAGCGGTACTACCGCTGGAGGAGCAGAACACGGGACCAAAAATGCAGTAGCGGTACTACCGCCCAACCAGAGCGGTACTACCGCTTACAGGCGGTACTACCGCCCATCGGGGCGGTACTACCGCTTATAGGCGGAACTGCCGTGCCTTACTGCCGTGCAACTACTGCAAAACTCGACACGAAAAATGCAAGACCCAAAATCGAGGCGGTACCAGCGCGGAACCGTAGCCGTACTACCGCTTATGGCCATAGGCGGTACTACCGCTTTGGACAGCGGTACTACCGCTTGGGGCGATAAGCGGTACTGCCGCTCTGGCCGCGGTACTACCGCAGGGAGAAAACCAGAACTGCCATAACTTCTTCATATGAGCTCCGAATTGAGCAAACTCAAGCTTGTTGGATTGAGAAAGACGAGTAGCATCAAAACCTCCAACCGAGAGGAGGCAAGGGAGGTATGCCAACAAATAGAGGAGTGAAACCTCCAACCGAGAAGAACCGGCATAACCTCCAACATCGAAAACATCATAGAAGATGCGAGTGAACTCCGTTTTCGATGAATTCGAGCTTGTCATCAAGATGACCATAAGCTCCAAAACTCACAAAGAGAAGAACCAAACAAGAACCAACAAAGATGATGCAAGGATGCAATGGTTTGAGCTCTCTATGAACGATACGATCAAGCTACTCATCGAGAGCCCCCCTTGATAGTACGGCAATCGATCCTATAACCCGGTCTCCCAACTACCATCATGAGACCGGTAAAATAGAAAACCTATCAAGAGCAAACCTTTGCCTTGCACATGGTCCACTTGAGCTAGATGATGACGATCTTGACTCCCTCAAGATGGACCACCTTTCTTGGTTGTGTTGGCTCGATGAAGTCTAGTTGATTGCTCCCCCATACTCCACTATGGGTGAGCCACTCTTCCGCACATCTTCACCAGTCCATTGTCACCACAATGGACGGCAAGCTTCAAGCATTTGATCTCATCATGATGCTTCACTTGAACTTGCACACCGCAACATCTTCACAAGGAACTCTCACGAAGATCATGGGTTAGTACACAAAGCGTAATTGACAATGCTTACCACACCATGGGATCGCTTGATCCCTCTCGGTACATCTTGTGCGCTTTGTGTGTTGATCAACTTGATTCACTCTTGATTTAGTCTTGATCAACCTTGACTCTTTCCAACTCTCTTCATTTGGATGATGTCTTGAAGGTAAACATGAATGATCACACAATCTTCTTCTTCAAGACATGCTTGCAATAAGCTCTACTCTCACATGACCAATCTTTGGATAATTCCTTAATAATACCTTGGTCACCACATAAACTCCTTGAAACCAACACATGGACTTCAAGAAAAGCCTATGGACAAATCCTTCAAATATAACTCAAGGCAACCATTAGTCCATAGAGATTGTCATCAATTACCAAAACCAAACATGGGGGCACCGCATGTTCTTTCAAGCACTAAAGCTAGCTTGAGACTTAAATTACAGAAAGAAATCACTTACAGACAATAGCAACTGACGAGAGATTTGTCGAGTGCATCTTGATTGAATAACTGAAATAGTTCTGAATACTCAACGGACAGAGCTAGCTTATGGAAGTAATGCTCTTCCTTGACATTCACCATGAGGGACTCTCGATTGGAACTCTTGGTAATTTTCATGTACCAATCATTCAATTCATACATTCTCGTTGGGAGGTTCTTGACCTCCTCGGGCTCGACCAAAGGTTGGTCGTGGACATATTTCCGTTTAATTTCCTCCTCTCTAAGTGGAGACATGGGCTCGATCTCGAGGAGTTGTCCAACAGTGATACCGAGTATTTCAGCCTGCATTATATGCTCCTCGGTTATTACCAGATTGCCCAGCTGGGGAACGGTTTGCCACATATATATAGGGCGGCGATACTCTCATGTGTTTTTGGCACAACAAGCGGGGGGATCGATTGTGCCGCCTGTTCTCCCAGCTGGGGAACGGTTTTCCCGCATTTTTTGCCAGCTGCTTGGCTCGAGCTCGAGCTCGACTCCTTCTGTAGTCGTGCTCGATGTGCCTTCCTGATTTGGCACTCATATTCTGAGTCAACAGGCTTGGGAGCTGGTGGTCTATCCATACGAATGAAGAGGTCAATCTTTTCCTCAGGCACTTTCTCCCTTGGCGGCGGTGTCGGTTTCGGTCCAAAATGGGCGTCCACTTGAGCCTGCACTATGGCTGCATTTTGCTCCTTGGTCATGTCGTAAGGCCTCTGAGGAAGAGGAGCGAGGCTTGTACCATATTTATATCGCTTGCCTGTGCCTGTACCTCCTGTACTACCTCTACTCGTACCGCTACGCACCATAGCTGCGGCGGCTCTCTTCTGCGATTGCTGAGGCGGCGGAGACGGCTGTTGCTAAGTTGGAGCAGGAGGAGTGGCCTGAGGTTGTGCCTGACTTGGAGGAGGAGGAGTGGCATGACGCGTTGGTGGACTTGGAGGAGCGGGAGTCTGCTGACGCGGTGGCGGACTTCGAGGAGGAGTCTGCTGACGCTGTGCCGGACGTGAAGCAGGAGGAGTGGCCTGATACTTTGCCGGACTTGGAGGAGGAGGAGTGGCCTGACGCGTTGGTGGACTTGGAGGAGCAGGAGTCTGCTGACTCGGTGGCGGACTTCGAGGAGGAGTCGGCTGACGCGGTGTCGGTGGCCTTCGAAAGATGATGCAATCCTTTCTCCATAGGATGATACAATGTTTGGCCTCCCCTAGTGTGTGCTCCTCGTCACCTCCAGGAATGTCAAGCTCTATCCCCGAATATTGGTCCACCGCCTCATCAACCACGACACGAGCATAGCCGGCTGGAATCGGGTTGCAATGGAAGGTTGCATCGGGGGAATTTGTATAAGCAATGGCGTCCACCACTTTCATGGATATGTTCTTCATTTTGAAGTGTAGTTCACAGTTAGTGCTCTCCATGATGTCATCCACAGGGTATCTATCCAGCAATGCGTCGCCCGGGGCGGAACCAACGCTGCTTCTCGGCATGGATGGGACGGTGCTATCCAATGCTGGATCATCCACTAGCTGCTGCCGCTGCTGAGACCCCCTTTCCTGGCTAAGTGAGTTGATCTGCTGCTTCTGCCGCTGGAATTTGAGTGCCAAGTCCGCGTGCGCTGATTCTAGGCCTTGAAGGCGTTCTGCTTCCTGCTTCCTCTACTCCTCCTCCAGCTTCCTCTTCTTCTCCTCCTCCATCTTCCTTCTTGCACGGCTTCTGTAGTCATCGTTCCAGTCCGAAAAACCCTCATACCAGGGAATAACGCCCTTGCCTCGTGTTCTTCCCGGGTGTTCAGGATTTCCCAGGGCGCGCGTAAGCTCGTCGTTCTCTCTGTTGGGCGTGAACACCCCCGTTCGAGCATCTTCTATTGCTTCAAGTAACTTATCTTCGGCTCCTTTTAGACTTGCCTTCTTCGAAACCAGGCCTGTCTTCGGGTCCAACGCCCCCCATGCGCATAGAACCAAGTTCTGCACCTGGGGGGGGGGGCAGTTCCTAGTAACTGGAGTGACCTCTGCATCCAGCATATCTTGCTCAGACTTATCCCATTTAGGCATTGCCACCGCATAGCCACCTGGTCCCAGCCTATGGAACTGCGTCTTTTTTGCGGCATTGGCCTTGTTTTTTCTCGACCTTTCCTTAGATAATTCGGATTCCTTGAATTTCACGAAAAAGGGCCAGTGTTCTCTTTGCTTCTCCAGTGTTCCCTTGAATTCTGGAGTCTTCCTTCCTCCTTCGACGTAGTTGGCCCATACAGTTTTCTTGTGGGTGTTGAATGCAATTGCCATCTTCCTAAGAGCAGCGTCCTTGACTTTCTGCACATCTGCATCAGTGAAATTATCTGGTAGGGTGAAATGTTCCATGAGAGATTCCCAAAGCGTTTTTTTGCTCTGTCGTCGACCCAAGTAAGATCTGGACGTTTATTTTTTGGCTCTTTCCATTCTTGAATGAAGATTGGGAGTTGGTCCTTCACAAGAACTCCGCACTAACAAATGAACTTGTTCGCAATGTTCTTAGGCGTGCTTGGTTCACCATTAGCTTTGATGGCATCGATGTTGTACTTTACACCCTCCTTCAACTTTTTCCCCGGGCCTCACTTTGTCTTGCTGCCTGTAGAAGCAGATTTGCTCGATCCAGAGGGCTGAAAGAAGAAAGATCGATTCGTTAATATATCTTCAAATCAAAAAAGTGTGATGATCACCACATGCCTGCTTACATAAATATACCTCGCCGGTCTTTGTTATTTGAAGATCAACATTGTCTGTGTCATCATAATCATAATCATAGTTCATGACTTCATCAATTCGGTCGTTGAGATCGAATATCTTATCATCACCCTCCCTGGTATTGTTCAGATATTGGGAGCCGTCATCTTCTTCATTCCGATCATCTGGCCTGCGAAGGCTGCGTATGATCTCGAACAGGGCCTCTTCTCCCTCTTTGCCGGTATTGTCCGCCATAGCTTGTATTTAACTAATCCAGAAGAAATATAAAACAATTTAGTATTCAAATTACAATGCATGGATGCAATCAATAAGGAAAAACTGAATCATAGTACATAATATGCATCGTCTCGAATAATATATAGTCTCGAATACATCATCTTGAATAATATATAATCTCGAATACATCGTCTCTGATAATATATATAATCTCGAATACATCATCTCGAATATTATATATCGAATACATCACTAGCAAGCTAGCTAATAAAGATCGAATACTACAGAAGAATCTAGGCCACTCGCGGTTCCTGAGGCGCGGGCGGTGGACACCCAAAGAGAAGGAACCATCACAGGATCATATCTCCGGTCATCTGCCCAAAGAACCTACCAGGTATTAGAGAACCTAACGTCCATAGCAGCCATGTAGTGACGGACGTGCTTGTCCTCCTCCCTGACACGGCGACGCACCACCTCCGGCGGGGCCGGCTCCCTCTGCACCGAATGTGGCCCACGCGAAAACGCCACCAAACGAGATCGGGGTCAATGATGGGACCCGTGGCTGGGTTCCTCACCAAGCGGCGCGCCCCTGAAGGTAGCACCTCCCAGTGCCAGCCCGGCGGAGCCCAGTCCCGGACATGGGTCCCCTGAAGCAGGACATCGTCGCGAACGGGTCGACGGCGAGGATGCGGGCCGGGCATCGTCGAAAACAAATACTATATGCAAATGTAACATTTTTTAAATTATTGGATTGTGTCTTATATTCAAATTCTAAATTTCTATAACTAAAATTGTAAGAAACTAAAAAACATCGATCATCGTCTAACAATTTGAAATTAATCTAATTCATCTAGCTAAAACTAACATTTCTAAAATTTCAAACATTTCTAAAATTTCTAACATTTCTATATACTAAAATTTATAACATTTGTATAAAAATAGAAAAAACAGAAAAAAAAACCTTTGACATTATATTATAACTAACATTTCTATATACTATTTGACATTAATCTAATCTAATTAATTAATTCATCTAAAACTTTGTATGAAAACAGAAAAAACAGAAAAATTGTTTGTGTGTGCGCGTGTAGTGTGTGTGTGTGTGCGCGCGCGTGTTGTGTGTGTGTGTGTGCGCGCGTGTAGTGTCTCTGTGTATGCGCGCGCCCGGCAGCGGCGGCGGTGCGGTGGATTGGAGGGAGGAGAGGTCGGGGGAGGGGCTCACAGCGCGCGCGGGCGAGGTCGAGGCGACGACGACGGGGACGGCGACGGCGCGGGACGGCGTGGCAGCGCGACGAGGGCGGCGACGGCGCGGGGACGGCGACGGGGACGGCGACGGCGCGGGACGGGGCGGCGGCGCGATGGCGCGACGGGGACGGCGACGGCGCGGGACGGGGCGGCGGCAGAGAGAAGTGGGAGATGAGAAACTGAAAATTTTAAAGTGTTTTCTTATATAGGAGGGACCTTTAGTACCGGTTGGAGCCACCAACCAGTACTAAAGGCCTGTTTTGGCCAAGCCAAGCGGTGGGAAGAGCAGGCCTTTAGTACCAGGTGGTGGCTCCAACCGGTACTAAAGACCCCCCCCCTTTAGTACCGGTTGGAGCCACGACCCGGTACTAAAGTGGGTGCGCTGTTAGGCGAGGGGCGCAAAGTTTAGTCCCACCTCGCCTAGCGAAGGGCAGCCGCACTGGTTTATAAACCCAGCCGCGGCTACTCCTTCGAGCTCCTCTCCAAAGCAGGCTTTCTGGGCCTACTTGTTCTGTGCTGCCCTGTGGGCCAACTGGGCCTTGCGGGCCTGCATCCTGGCCCAACAACAGGTTGGGTTTCTAATCGTATGCAGGCCGTTGTGGCCTAGTAGGTGGGCTTTTTATTTTCTTTTTTCTTTTATTTTCTTTTTTGCTTTATTTATTTTCTTTTATTTATTTCTGAGTTGTTTTTTGCTGTATTTAGAGTTTCTTTGTGAATATTTTTTCTTTAGGTACAAAAAATTACAAACTTTCTGTTAGTGCCGGTAGTTTTCAAATTTGAATAGTTTAAATTTTGAATTATTTGAAATTTGTGTGAATCACTAGTTTGTGAATAACTTAACTTTAAAAATAGATTTTTCAGTGATTCTTTTTTCTTATGTTTAATATTAGTGTGTTTTATCATTATATTCAATTTGGTAACGCTTAGGTTATTTAGAAAATGAAATGCCTTTGTAACAGATGTGTTTTCGTCTGAAACCCTGATACTTCGAAAGAGATTGTCCATTTTGTACATGAAGTGCATCCAGTTTTTGCCATAACCCTCTCTACTTTTTTGTACATGTTATGTGGGTGAAATTATGATACCATGCCAACTTTCAACCTTTTCGGAGTTCGTTTGAAGTGTTTTTCAATTTCAGGGTCATTTAGCTGAAAAAATCTGTAAATGCATGAAAGAATTTGTTTGCAAATAAAATTTCTTCCCGTTTCAAATGCCAAAACACATAAATATCCTAACTATTACAGAGATTCCCTCCTGGGTGGGAAACACAGAAGAAAGTGATGATAGTGAAGCCGATCACATCCCAGATCTTTGGGTGTGAAACTTTTTCTTCGTGTGTGTCCCTTTGCGCCATAACCATGGAAAATCTTCAACATTTAACTGGATGCTCGGGTCAATATTCACTGTTAATGGAGAAATTTCATCAAACTTTTCATAATCTTCTGACATGTCTGTCTTGTCATCCACTCCCACGATGTTTATCTTCCCAAAAAGAACTATGTGGCGCTTTGGCTCATCGTATGATGCATTCGCTTCCTTATATTTTCTTTTCTCGGCTTGGTAGACATGTCCTTCACATAGAAAACCTGTGCCACATCATTGGCTAGGATGAATGGTTCGTCTGCATAGGCAAGATTGTTGAGATCCACTGTTGTCATTCCGTACTGCGGGTCTTCCATTACCCTGCCTCGTGTCATATTGACCCATTTGCACCGAAACAAAGGGACCTTCATACCACGTCCATAGTCAAGTTCCCATATGTCCTCTATCTAACCATAATATGTTTCCTTTCCCATCTTGCTTGCTGCATCAAAGTGGACCCCACTATTTTGGTTGGTGCTCTTCTTATCTTGGGCGATCATTTAAAATGTATTCCCATTTATCTCGTACCCTTTGAAAGTCATTATATTCGAAGATGGTAACTGGGACAGCAAGTACAGGTCATCTACAATAGAGGCGTTATGCATGGCACGTGTCTGCAACCAGCCAACGAAAGTCCCCGTTTGTTCATGTGTAATCCAGTCATCAGACCGCTCCGGGTGTTTGGAGCATAGAAAATTCTTGTGTTCGTCCATATACGGAGCCACCAAGGTGGAATTCTGTAGAACTGTGTAGTGTGCTTCAGTGAGAGGATGTCCGCCCATACATATTATTTGATTCCCTCCTAGCGTGCCTTTTCCATCCAGTCTGCCCTTATGCCGCGGTTCAGGAACACCAATCGGCTTAAGGTCAGCAATAAAGTCAATACAAAACTCAATGACCTCCTCATTTTCATGGCCCTTGGAGATGCTTCCTTCTGGCCTAGCACGGTTATGAACATATTTCTTTAAGACTCCCATCACTACTGGAATCAGGAACTTTGCCGTCAGCCAGTTCTTTGTCGTCTGCTAGCTGACGGCAAAGAAGGTCTTTTCCATCAGCTTACAGAAAGCTGACGGCAAAGAAAGAGCAGATGGAAAGAGGGTGTTTTTCGTCAGCCTGCTCTTTCCCGTCAGCTAGCTGACGGCATAAAATCTTTGCCGTCTGCTAGCAGACGGCAAAGAGGATGGGTGGCCCATTAACAAGAACGACCTAACTGCCACTTTCTTTGCCGTCTGAGCCCGAAAGCAGACGGCAAAGAAAATAACCTAACGTATCTAACGGCCTCCCCCGGCACACACCCACCCACGACCCACACAGCCCCGGGCCCCACCCACGATGCACACACGCCCAAACCACGCGCACACACACCCACGTTGGATTCCATCTCTCTCGTCTTCCTCGATCCCCTTTCTCCACCCCACGCAGCCGCCAGATTTCGGTGATCCCCGCCGTTCCCCACCGCCCGGCTCTCCTCCCCGAGGTCACCTCTCCCCGCTCACCATCTCCACCGATCGGTTTCTCTCCTCGCCCAGGAGAGTCCCGCCTCCTTGCCGCCAAGGCCGCCGCCACCCGCCGCCTCCTCCTCGAGCGTCACACCACAGACCTCGCCTCCCGAGCCCTCGCCGCCTGCGCTGACATCGACGCCACCCACGCGCGCCGCCTCGCCCTCGCCCGCGACATCAGCTCGACCAACGGCGAGATCGAGGACGCGCAGCGGAAGGCGGAGGAGTGGGAGGATGGAGATGGAGGAGTTCCGGCCGTCGTCTCCACAGCCTCCATCCACCACGGCCGCAGCCACTTCTCAACCCCACGAGTAGCCTCCTAGCCTAGTTCCTCGTCACCGTCCTCCTCCCGGTCCCTGTCCACCTCAGCCTCCACCTGGTGGTCCCAGAGGTGACGACTCCCCGTCGCATCGGCCATCGTAGAGCTCCGCGAGGCCGCCGCGGGTGGTGGAGACTCCGTCATGACGCCGCAGCCCAACTCAAGTGTTAGTTGACTGCTTCAAACCCAATCCGTGCTTGCTCCTCTCAATCAACTAGATTATATTAATTAATACTAGCTACTGAACTTCTTGGATTATGTTACCAATTTTGATGATGGGCGTCCAGCTATTAAATTAGTAATTTGATTTTGGTAGTACCGTCGAATTTGGTTGCTGCTATTCATTTATGTATGTGAAGGAGTTGGATAATGTGCTCTTTTTTGTTTGCAAAATGAAGGACGCTGCATCCAGGTAGTGGGAATAATTAGTCCTTGCTATCAATTGTAGTAGCATTATTCACTGTTGAGTGTGAGGGAATTCCATGATCATCTACTTTTGCCTATCATCTACTTCTGATGTTTTCCATGAAAGTGACACGTGATCTTCCTTTGCTTTTCTTTAGCTGATAGTATGATAACTGCTTGCTTGGCAGAAGTTATTGTTGTGATGTTTCTTAGGTAAATAAAGAAACTGAGATTTAGTTTGATTTGGAGCGCCTCTTGTTGTACCACGGTTCCTTCTCTTAGAGTTGTACTTGTACAACAGGTTTTGGATTGGGAGGGGAAAATGCTCTTCCTTCAGTCTCTGTTGAAGTCAAACCCATCCATGCAAAATCTGTATTGTAGTACAATTAATGTAGATGAATATATATGCCTTGCAGTTTTATCATGCATGCCATTCAACTAACTTGCTCTTGTCCATGCAGATGGAGTAGGAGGACGAGTAGCAGTAGCAAATCAGACTGATGATGACGGGGTGCGGAAGGCAATGGTGATCATGCTGATGGCATGAAGAAGGCTGATGACCACAACCTGGACATGTTGGCATTTAGAGATGGCAAACACAGGCGGCGTGGAGACAGCAACCTGGACCACCCACCTCGCTTGCCTTTTTAATTTTGGTTGTGGTGGTTGCATCACCGTCGCAGTCGCAAATCAGTATGTAGTGTGCTTGTGGAGTTGGGTCTAGACTGCAGTGTCCATCTAGTAGGTTAGGTGTTGTTGCTGCTAGATCTCATGATGCTCACCTAAGTTTTGTGTTATATGGAGGCCAACCTTTGTGACCTTATTTGTTGACACTTGTGTGATCTCGTCTTACTTTGTGCTACAGGTTGTATGATATATATGTTTTTATGGATGATCTTGTGATGTTCTTTTTTTCCTGTGGTCTGTGTTAGATACTTGTGATATATGCATGGGCTATACATATGAATATGAATTGCTGAACATATTTGGAAACTTTGCCGTCTGCTGGCAGACGGCAAAGACCTTTGTTTCTTTGCCATCTACCAGCAGACGGGAAAGCACGCCGTTAGCCACCTAACGGACTAACAACGAATTTATTGCCGTCGGCTTTCTTTGCCATCCGCCGCTGATGGCAAAGGCTCCTTTGCCGTCCGCGTCAGGAAGCAGACGGGAAAGAAGGTCTTTGCCGATCCTTTCTTTGCCGGTGCCTTTTGCCATCCGCGGCAGACGGCAAAGGCCTTTGCCGTCCGCCTTCCATGCCTTTGCCGTCTGCCTTGGCAGACGGCAAAGTAGCTGATTCCTGTAGTGCATGAACCTCTCAAAGGGGAACATATTGTGTAGAAATACAGGACCCAAAATGTTAATCTCTTCGCATAGGTGAACTAGGATGTGCGTCATGATGTTGAAGAAGGATGGTGGGAACACCAACTCGAAACTGACAAGACATTGCACCAAAACATTCTCTAACCTTGGTATGATTTCTGGATCGATTACCTTCTGAGAGATTGCATTGAGGAATGCACATAGCTTCACAATGGCTAATCGAACGTTTTCCGGTAGAAGCCCCCTCAATGCAACCGGAAGCAGTTGCGTCATAATCATGTGGCAGTCATGAGACTTTAGGTTCTGGAACTTTTTCTCTGCCATATTTATTATTCCCTTTATATTCGACGAGAAGCCAGACGGTACCTTAATACTGAGCAGGCATTCAAAGAAGATTTCCTTCTCTTCTTTGATAAGAGCATAGCCGGCATGACCCTGATGTATGCCGTCTTTTCCGTGCATACGTTGCTGGTCCTCCCATGCCTCAGGTGTATCTTTTGTCTTCCCATACACGCCCAAGAAGCCAAGCAGGGTCACGCAAAGATTCTTCGTCATGTGCATCATGTCGATTGCGGAGCGGACCTCTAGGTCTTTCCAATAGGGCAGGTCCCAAAATATAGATTTCTTCTTCCACATGGGTGCGCGTCCTTCAGCGTCATTCAGAACAGGTTGTCCGCCAGGACCATTTCCAAAGACTACCTTCAAATCCTTGACCATATCATGTACATCAGCACCAGTACGGTGGCGAGGCTTCGTCCGGTTATCCGCCTCACCTTTGAAATGCTTGCCTTTCTTTCTTACGGGATGCCTACTCGGAAGAAATCGACGATGTCCCAGGTACACATTCTTCCTACAATTATCCAAATATATATTGTCGGTATCATCCAAATAGTGCGTGCATGCGCGGTATCCCTTGTTTGTCTGCCCTGAAAGGTTACTAGGAGCAGGCCAATCATTGATGGTCACGAACAGCAACGCCTTTAGGTCAAATTCTTCCTGTGCGTGCTCATCCCACGCACGTACACCTGTTCCATTCCACAGCTATAAGAGTTCTTCAACTAATGGCCTTAGGTACATATCAATGTCGTTGCTGGGTTGCTTAGGGCCTTGGATGAGCACTGGCATCATAACGAACTTCCGCTTCATGCACAACCAAGGAGGAAGGTTATACAAACATAGAGTCACAGGCCAGGTGCTATGGTTGCTGCTCTGCTCCCCAAAAGGATTAATGCCATTTGTGCTTAGACCAAACCATACGTTCCTTGCATCACCTGCAAACTCCTCCCTATACTTTCTCTCGATTTTTCTCCACTTCGACCCGTCAGCGGGTACTCTCAACTTTCCGTCTTTCTTACGGTCTTCTTTGTGCCATCGCATCGCCTTGGCATGCTCTTTGTTTTGGAACAAACGTTTCAACCGTGGTATTATAGGAGCATACCACATCACCTTGGCAGGAATCTTCTTCCTGGGGCGCTCGCCCTTGACATCACCAGGGTCATCGCGGCTGATCTTATAGCGCAATGCAGAGCATACCGGGCAAGCGTTCAAATCCTCGTACTCACCGCGGTAGAGGATGCAGTAATTAGGGCATGCATGTATCTTCTGCACCTCTAACCCTAGAGGGCAGACAGCCTTCTTTGCTTCGTATGTACTCTCGGGCAATTCGTTGTCCTTTGGAAGCATATTCTTTATCATTACCAGCAACTTTCCAAATCCCTTGTCAGATACACCATTCTCTGCCTTCCATTGCAGCAATTCCAGTGTGGTGCCCAACTTTTTCTTGTCAGCTTCGCAATTCGGGTACAACAATTTCTTGTGATCCTCTAACATGTGCTGCAACTTCTTCTTCTCCAAATCACTTGCGCAGTTTCTCTTTGCATCGCCAATGGCCCGACCTAGATCATCAGCGGGCTCATCTGATGCCTCTTCTTCAGCTTCTTCCCGCATTGCCGGCTTAGCTTCTTCCCCCATTGTTGTATCATCGTATTTAGGTAACCCATGGCCAGGATAGCTGTCGTCGTCCTCTTCTTCTTCATTGTCTTCCATCATAACCCCTCTTTCTCCGTGCTTGGTCCAAACATTATAGTGGGGCATGAAACTGGACTCAAACAGGTGGACGTGAATGGTTCTTGACGTAGAGTAATTGTGATCATTCTTATAGCCAGCACATGGACAAGGCATAAAACCATCCGCCCGCTTGTTTGCCTCAGCCGCAAGCAGAAAAGCTTGCACGCCATTAATGAACTCGGGAGAGCATCGGTCATCGTACACCCATTGTCGGCTGATCTTCATTACACAACACCGAAAAGACCAAATTATACAAGTTCATACATAAAGTTCATACAACACTTAAATGCAACAAACAAAAAACTCTCTAGCTAAAGCATTTAAATGCAACAACAAATGCGATCAAGATCGCAAATAAGGTAACAATTGATCCAACAGCATAATGATACCAAGCCTCACTATCAATGGCATATTTTCTAATCTTTCTAATCTTCAAGCGCATTTTCTCCATCTTGATCTTGTGATCATCGACAACATCGGCAACATGCAACTCCAATTCCATCTTCTCCCCCTCAATTCTTTTCAATTTTTCTTTCAAATACTCATTTTCTCTTTCAACTAAATTTAACCTCTTGACAATAGGGTCGGTTGGAATTTCCGGTTCACATACCTCCTAGATAAAAATATCTATGTCAACTTGATGGGCATAATTTGTCATAAACATGAAATGCAACAAATAGTTTTAAAAGAGAATATACCACATCTGAATCATAACAAGGACGAGGGCCGACGGGGACGGATATCAAAACCATGGCACTATGTATAACAAACAACGTACGGGTAAGATAATTATACGAGTAACTATATATCCAAATCACACAAACATCAATTTTTTATATAAAAAATTCATGAACAAGAGGCTCACCACAAGGTGGTGCCGGCGACGGGACGGTGCGGGCGATCGACGGTAATTACGACGGAGATTTAGAAGGCACTAAGTAAACCACACCTACATATGCAAACTAAGTGTTATTTTGACCTCAAATTGCATATAAATCAAATAGTACCACATATAATTCCTCCCAAATTACTAAAACCCACAAATTAATCACTATATAAACCATTGCAAGAGCTAATCTAGCAATGAGAGATGAAAGGACAAAGTTGCTAACCTTTGTGATCATTTGAATGGATGGGGGGCCTTCAAATCTTGACAAAATTTGGGCAAAATTTGTGATGAGCTCGAGAGGAAGGGAAGAACAGAGGAGAGGGGAAAGGGGGAAGAAGCAAGCTCGGGTGGACGAAGGGTTTATATAGGGCTACCTTTAGTACCGGTTCGTGGCATGAACCAGTACTAAAGGTGCTGGAGGGGCCCCAGACTGACAACATCCTGCCACCACTCTCATTAGTACCGGTTCATGGCACGAACCAATGCTAAAAGTTCGGCAAGAACCGGTACTAATGAGAGCGGCCCAGCTAGGCGTTCGAACCGGCACTAATGGACACATTAGTGCCGGCTCAAATTGAAACCGGTACTAATGAGCTGAACATTTGACCCTTTTTCTACTAGTGAATCGGCTGTTGCACATAATTAGATGCATGATTAATAAAACTAGGGCTAGACAATACAATATGCTCATTATACGATCTAGCAACAACATATGCATTATTTGCATCTACATAAATGAATTGGGTATTCATATTACCTTTGTAGATTGCAAACCCTAGATGACAATCTCTTCGTAGCAAGAACGGGCTGGAGACCGTTCAAAGCTTCATCCCCAGCGGAGTCGCCAAAAAGTGTGTTCACACATGAACACGTCACCGTGTACCCTCGACACCGGGGGTGATGCACCACAGCTCACGTCGAAGGAGACCCGGCCGGAAGCGTGGTACGCAGGCAATCCGGCGGGTGCTTTTGAGGACCCGAAACCCCACACGCCCGGGAGGGACCTCGTCAGGGCGCACGGTGGCTATGGGCTGCCCTAGGTCGACCTGATCGCCCCTAGGGCCTCGTGGTTCGCCGCCCTGCAATGAAGAAGAACAAGCGAAGAACGAGAAAGAAGAAGAACAAGGGGGAAAAATAAAAGTAAAGGTAAAAGTGGTAGATGATTTGTTCGATTGTGTGTTGTTCAATCGGCCGTCACCACTTATAGGTATATAAGAGGCGGCTGGACTTCCCGTGCAAGGAAAAGGCTTGGATTCACGTCCAAAACCCTAGTCAAATTCGGATTGGTTTTATCCAGACTTTCCGAAACTGTTTGGTATAAAACTAGCTGCACCTTGCGGGTCTTTTTTGAGGTGATAAACGACCTCGGATGGAAGCGAGCCCAAAAGCAATCTTGACCGCTTCGACTAGACGAACAACTTTCATGTTCAAAGTGTTTTGATCAGAGGTCATCTTGAGAGTCAAGTAGCTCACGCAAAACAGGCTATTATTCACGCTACCTATCACACAAGGTGTCTCGTGGGGCGCGCCATATTTTGCCTCCTAACAGGGTTGCATCCCGATGTCTCTAACTTTTGCAAACGAACTCGTATGGTGATGATTTTTATATCAAATCAACCATTTCGATGAGACACACAACTTTGATGTTGAAACGTTTTCCATGTGAGGCAATCTTAATTGTGTTTCAAGCCATTCTTTAATCTGGTGTCAACATGAGGATCTCCGAACTTGTCATAAGTTTTGCATCCGAGCTCCGTTTTAGACCACCTTCATATCCATCTTGATCTTCTCGAAGAAAGCCATCCCATGGTGACTTACAATCATAAGTTTGAATTAATCTTGACATAGCTTAAAGAAACTTTTATGATTGTGCCACTTTTGAGCGTCAACACCAACTCGCGACGAACCGGACGTAGCCCTCTGCAGCGGTCGTGGTGGAGCAGCGTCTGCTTTGACCTGGCTGTGTTGTTGTCAAAGACGGCGCGCTCCCCATCCTTCTCCAGGATCTCTACGAAGATCGTCCTGGCGGCCCTGCTGAGTAAGAACGAGTCCCAGTGGTCTTCCATGGTGACGAGAACAGCGACGAAGCCTGCCGACTCCTCGTCGAAGCCCGCGGGGTACACCTTGAGGCGGTATGCGCGGTCGCCGAGCCGGAACCTGTCGAACTCAAGCATGGAGCCAGCAAGCTTCCACGCATATTGGGAGTATCCGGCGACGGTGAAGAGACGAGTCGTGGCCTCTTTCTTAGAGCATCTCCAGCCGCGCCCCCAACAGCCTCCCTCGGGCGACTTTTTACGCGCCGGCGCCGAAAAACCCCCCAGTCGCGCCCCCAAGACGCCGAAATCCGCCGGCTCGGCCCGTTTTTGGCCCGGCGATCGCAGGTCGAACACAGCGCACTGGGGGTCGCTCGGGGGCTCCGGTGCGAGGGAAAACACTCCTAGGCCACACTGTCAGGCGAAAAGTCAAGCCAATCGTCCAGATTCTCCTCCTACCCCCCGCGAGCTCGGCCGCCACCCTGCCGACCCCGGCACCGCCCACCGCCCACCACTGCTAGATAGGCCATTCCCTGCCGGAAAATAGAGGAGGTTTCACCGCGGTAGCCTCTCCACCACCGCCCGGGCGATTTTTCCGGCGTTCCGGCCGCTCAGGGTGGTGTACTGGTGGGTATGTGCCCACCATGCCCACAAGGTGTTCGTCGATTTTCCTGCTCGGCAATGGACTCAGACGACGAGGAGGCGCTCGCCGTGCTGCTGGACGAGGAAGCCGATGCCGACGTCCAGGAAGAGGAACATCTCATGGTCCTCGCCGCCCTCGCCGGCCTGTTCGCGAGCAATGAAAAGCCGCGACAAGGTGGCTCGGCGCCGGGGCGGATGAAAGCAAAGAACCGGCATCGTCTGGAAGGGTAATGCATGCCCTACTCCCACTACTTTGCCGACGCTCCACTGCACGACGACAAAGTATTTCGGCGCCGTTATTGGATGAGCCGAAAGCTTTTCCTCAGGATTGTGAATTTCATCCGGGAGTTCGACAACTACGTACTTCAAGTGCAAGAAGGATTGCACCGCCAAACTTGGATTCACCTCAATCCAGAAGTGCACGACAGCGATGAGGATGCTTTCATACGGAGGTGCCGGTGATTCACTCGACGACTATGGGTGCATGGCGGAGTCCACGACCATTGAGTGTGTCTACAAGTTCTGCAGGGCAGTGGTGGCAGTGTTTGGACCGCAATACTTGCGAACACCCAATGAAGAAGACACCGTTCGGATCCTAGCACAGAATGCAGCAAGAGGATTTCCTGGGATGCTTGGAAGCATCGACTACATGCATTGGAAATGGAAGAACTACCCATTTTCTTGGCAGGGGATGTACAAAGGCGCCAAAGGCGGTTGCAGTGTGGTACTTGAGGCGGTGGCCACATAGGACCTCTGGATTTGCCACTCCTTCTTTGGTATGACAGGAACTCACAATGACATCAGTTAGATGGGAAGCATTCCCACTCCTTGATGAGGAGCCACGTTGGTTTATATTGATATGGGACAGGAACAGCCCCTGTCGTGGCTTACAAGGCAATACCAATCGATGGATTCGGTTGTTACAGAGAAAGAGATGGCTACGAGAGAGAGAGAGAGAGAGAGAGAGAGAGGATAGAGTTTGTTGAGATTACAATAGATGATTTGATCTCTATTTCTAACACCCTCCCTTAATCTCAACTATCCTACATTAAGATTCCTCTTGAACTCCTCAAATGGTTTGATTGACAATTCCTTAGTGAATCCATCTGCTACCCGATCCTTGGAGGGAATAAATCTGATGTACAGTTTCTTCTCTGCAACCCTTTCTCTCACAAAGTGAAAATCAATTTCAATGTGTTTAGTTCTACCATGAAACACTGGGTTAGCAGAGAGATAGGTGGCTCCCAAATTATCACACAATAAACATGAGGTGTGGTGTTGCTTAACACCCAACTCATTAAGTAACGATTCCACCCAAATGATCTCAGCAGTTGCATTAGCTAGTGACTTATATTCAGCCTCCGTACTTGACCTTGACACTGTAGCCTATTTCCTGGCACTCCAAGAAATAAGATTAGGACCAAAGAATATTGCAAATCCTCCAGTTGACCTCCTGTCATCACTACATCCTGCCCAGTCAGCATCAGAAAAGGCACTAACAAGAGTGGAGTTGGAACGTTTGAACTGAAGTCCTAGGCTTACAGTGTATTTTATATATCGTGTAATTCTTTTAACAGATGTCCAGTGTGCAGTAGTAGGTGCATGTAGATACTGACAAACCTAGTTAACAGCAAATGATATATCTGGTCTTGTCAATGTCAAGTACTGTAAAGCACCCACAACACTCTTGTACCTTGTGATCAAAGGCTGACATTTTTTCTGAAGAGGACAATGGTGTAGGTGAAGGCTTACAATTCTTCATCCCCATGCGAGTCAGAAGCTCAGTAGCATATTTTTCCTGGTTCAGTACTATGTCATCTGGAATCTTCTTGACTTCAATGCCCAGGAAGAAGTGTAGATCACTAAGATCCTTCAAAGCAAACTCTGAACTTAAATCATGCAGCAGAGCATTAGTAGCACTTTGTGAAGAACTAGCAACTATAATATCATCGACATATATCAAAACAAATATGATTGTGTTTGCCTTGTTGTAAATGAAGAGCGATGTATCAGCTTTAGATGCAACAAATCCAAGGCACCTTAACTGAGAGCTTAGTCTTGAGTACCATGCTCTTGGTGCCTGTTTTAGGCCATTAAGAGCCTTATCAAGCTTGCACACATAGTGGGGTGTTTTTTATTTGCATACCCAGGTGGTTGTCGCATGTAAACCTCCTCTCCCAGAACACTATGCAAAAACACGTTCTGTACATCTAGCTGCCTCAAGCTCCATCCCCTGGAAACAGTAATAGCTAGCATAAGCCTAATAGTTGCAGCTTTAACAACGGGACTAAACGTGTCCTTGTAATCCAGACCATAACGTTGTTTAAAACCTTTTGCAACTAGACGTGCCTTATACCTGTCAATCGAGTCATCTGCCTTTTTCTTGACTCTATATACCCATTTACAGTCAATAATATTTTTACCTCACTGCTCAGGTACAAGGTGCCACGTTTTATTTTTCATGAGTGCAGAGTACTCTTCATCCATTGCATTTTTTCACCTTAAATCTCCAAGTGCATCTTCCAATCTAGTTGGTTCTCCTGCAACACATAACATGCCATAGGGTATAGTACCATTTGTTCTAATTTTCGGATGTTTTATACCTTTTTGTAGACGAGTCGTGACACGTGAGATCTGCGCCGGTTGTGGCTGAACAGGAGATAGCCCAGGCGACTATGCCACAGAAGATCCAGATGATGCGCCAGATCCTCTAGATCCACTTTGCATAGCTGATTCGTACCCAAACTCTGTGGCCTCCTGTGCAGTCATGCTGGTACTGGTGGACTCTGATGTTGTAGCCTTGCGCACCGCAGAAGATCTCGCAGGCGTCGCTGTCACCCGCACGTGGGACACTGAGTCGGCCCACTGCCTGGCGACGTGACGTGTTGGCATTAGCCTCTGATGGACGCACGATCCGGAGTTGATCGCTGCACGCGATCCAAGGGCGCCTGGCGCTACGGCGTCACAGGCTGATCCAAATAAGCCTCGTAGTCCGCGCATGCCTCTTCTTCCTCCAGCACATGCAATATGGGGCCATTTTGTGCCAAATTCTGATTATTTTGAGCACCATTTTCTCCTGCATTTTCTCCATGAGCCTGCACAGGAATAGATGCACAACTAGAACTGGTTGAGGTGTCATATTGGTTAGTACAATCGTCGCCCCCTTGCTCAAAATTCTGAAGATTTGGAGAAAGAAGGATTTCTTTCTTAAGAATGGCTCCAGCGTTTGGATGAAGAGATGCAAAAGGGAAAATGGACTCGTCGAAAACGACATGACGAGATATATAAACTCTGCCAGTAGAGACATCTAGACATTTTACTCCTTTGTGTATAGGACTATATCCCAAGAAAACACATCGTTTGGAACGGAATGCAAGCTTGCGTGAATTACATGGCCGTAGGTTGGGCCAGCATGCACAAGTAAAGACATGCAAAGACTTGTAATCTAGAATAGTGCCAAAAAGACGTGTGATTGATGACTTTGCTAGGGAGCAAGTTAATGAGATATGTTCTAGTTAAGAATGCTTCATCCTAGAATTTTAATGGCATAGATGCATTTGCGAGTAGAGCTAAGCCTACTTCGACAACATGACGATGTTTCCTTTCCGCAGAACCATTCTGCTGGTGTGCACGTGGACACGCAACATGACGAGAGATACCAAGTTGTTGAAAGAAGGAATTCAGTTTCCTGTATTCACCTCCCCAATCGGTTTGCATGGCAATGATCTTAGTGTGTAATTTTCTTTCAACAAGATTTTTAAAGTTTGTGAAAACTTGAAACACTTCAGACCGTTTCTTAAGAAGATAGATCCATGTAAACTTGCTATAACCATCAATAAAGCTTAAATAGTATGAGTATCTACCAACTGAAGTAGGAGCTGGCCCCCAAACATCTAAAAATACAAGTTGTAAGGGTGCAGTAGATATGCTAGTAGATACAGGGTATGGAAGTTGATGGCTTTTAGCCTGTTGACACGGATCACAAACTGACTCACTTATCTCATGAGAGAAGGGGAGTTTATTTTTACTATAAACAAATTTAACAATGACTGATGAAGGGTGACCTAATCTGCTATGCCACTTTGAAGATGAAGGCTTGATAGCGACAAACACTTGTTTGTTAAATGATGACGATGATGAAGATATAAGTGGGTAGAAACCTCCCACGCACTTGCCCCTAAGAAGGATTCTCCTCGTGTCCAAGTCCTTTACCAAAAAGAAATAAGGGTAAAATTCAATAAGGACACGATTATCTAAAGTAAATCAATGAACAAAGAGAAGATTCTGTGAAGCTTGAGGGACATGAAGAACTTTGTTTAGATGCAAGATTTTTTAGGGGTTTTAACGATTGAATGACCAACGTGAGCAACTTTCATACCAGAACCTCTTGTGGTGTGCACTTGATCATGTCCATGGTACTTGTGCTTGAACGTCAACTTGTCCAGTTCGCCGGTTATGTGATGTGTAGCACCAGTATCTGCATACCAGTTCGTGTCGATGCCATAGGAGTCGGTGACCATGCTTGCACTCTTCTCCTCGTGTTCATCTTTATCATACCTATGCCAACAATCACGAGCACCTCCTGGATGATGCTTGTAGCAGATTTGATACTCTGGATAATCGCGAGCTTGCTGCTGTCGTTGTTGTTGTGGGCGACCGCGGCCACCTCCATCGTCGCTGTTGCCACCAGATGGAGTCGGGGAGGGGCGCCTGCCTCGGTCGCCCCATCTCTGGATCCGAGACGGGGCATCCTGCCGCTGCGAGCTCGTCCCCCAGGTTCTTTATCCTGGAGATATAGGCGCTACTGGACATGGAACCTTTCTTCGTGTTGGTGATGGCAATCTGCAAATTGGTGATGCTGGATTGGGACTGCGAGGAGAACAAGGTGGTGATGGCTGTCCAGAGATCAAAAGTGGTCTCCTTACTCGCAACTTGGGCGCGGATCTCCATTGACAGAGAATTCAGAAGATGGCTAAGGACTTGCTGATCCTTTGATATCCACTATGCGTACAGAGGATTGGGTTCTGTGGCGACGGTTCTGTCCGCCTGCTGCTGCTGCACCGTCTTTGGTGGCGCGGCATCTGATCCGTCCAGGAGGCCGGTGACCTGCGCTCCTCGCAGGCCCGGCATGACCTATGCCTTCCATAGGATGAAGTTGGTTTGGTGAGCTTCTCGGATGGTAGAGCTCCGAGGTTGAGGGTGACGGTGGATGAGGATGACATGGCGAGGGTGTTCGGGGAAGAAGGCTTCTGGCTAGATCGATGGGAAGAGAATGACTCTGTATACCATGTTAGATGGGAAGCGTTCCTACTCCTCGATGAGGAGCCGCGTTGGTTTATATTGATATGGGACAGGAACAGCCCCTGTCGTGGCTTACAAGGCAATACCGATCGATAGATTCGGTTGTTACAGAGAAAGAGATAGCTACGAGAGAGAGAGGGGAAGAAGAAAGAGTTTGTTGAGATTACAATAGATGATTTTATCTCTATTTCTAACAACATCAACGTGCTGCAGTGCTCCTCTATCTTTGCCAAGCTTGTTGAAGGTCATTCTCCTCTGGTGAACTTCAAGGTCAATGGGCGGCACTACAACAAGGGGTACTACCTAGCTGATGGCATCTATCCGAGATGGTCTACATTTGTGAAGACTATCTCAAACGTTGTGCCAGGAGACAAGGAGTCCCACTTTGCCAAGGTTCAGGAGGCTTGCAGGAAGGATGTCGAGCGGGCATTTGGTGTGCTCCAATCTCGATTTGCTGTCGTCCGGTACCCTGCTCAGACCTGGTCGAAAGATCAAACATGGGAGATTATGACTTGCTGTGTCATCTTGCACAACATGATCATTGAGAGCGAGCAGGAAGAGCCAGTGTTTGACAGTGAACCATACTACAGGCAGGGTCCTCTTGCCCAAAATGATCACCAGCTACCGGCAACCTGGACTGCGTACCTCAATATGCGTCCGGAGATCCGAGGCCCACAGGTGCATCAACAACTGCAGCAGGATCTGATGGAGCACCTATGAAAGCTCAAGGGCGACGCCTAGCTCTACGTATGATGAAACATGAGTTTTTATTTGTTAAACTATATATTTTGTATTGAACTTTTTGATTTTTATTAATTTTTTGTGATAACTACGTGATAAAAAATATTATGTTGACAATTCACGCTGAACCACGCCGAATATGGGCCGATTCGCGCTGATATCGGGCCATATTTTACCGAAAGTGGGCCAAAAATTGGCACATTTGCGTCGAAAATGGACCGATATCGGCGCCTGGGAGGGACGGCTGGGTGGCCAACCGCCCCCAAGCGGCGATTTTTATGCCTACTGAAGGGCCAACGGCTGAAGATGCTCTTAAACACGGTGCACGACGACGGCAGGTTCGACACCGAGTGGCTGCTGAGGGTGAAACGAGGCATTGTGCCGTGCGTGCTCGGGACGTACTTCCCAACGCGCTATATGGAGGGGCGCAAATCACTTGGCTTGATTTTGGCTTTCCATACCGTGCTTTGTGGTCTGGTCTCAAAATCCAACCATTCCATCTATCGGCCGGGAATATATGGCAACCCGATGATTTACATGGAAGGCAAATATCGAGTCGCTGATAATACCACACCATAATACACCCGGCCCGGCCGGGAATATATTTCAGTACTCAATAGCGGTAATATATACTACTCCTAGAGTACTAGTACCGATTTCCAACGGCGGCCGGGATCGATGGGCGCCACCGCTAGCTAGTCACGCGGTGCCGGCAGTGCCGTCGCTGCCGGTAAGGTGCGGCCTGTCCGAGACGATAGATTCCATGACGTATCTCTTCACGGTGCCCGAGTACTCCAAGTGGGCGCGGACGCCGGCCCGCACGGCGCTCAACTTCGACCCCTTCTTCGTCTGCGGGCAACTCCACCACCTCAATGTCTACCCTGCGGGCTTCGACGAGGAATTGGCGGAGTTTGTGGCCGTCTTCCTCGTCCCCCGCCACGACCCCTTCGACCACGTCTACAACACCAAGGAGGGCCTCTGCAGGCTCAGGATCTCCATCGAGATCCTGGACGAGAGCGGCGAGCGCAGCGTCTTCGACAACCACACGGCGCGGTCAGGGCAGACGGTCTGGGGCAACGGAAGGGGCTACGTCCGGTTCGTGAAGAGGAGCGAGCTGGAGTGGTCGTCGTGCATCCGTCGTCGCGACGATAGCTTCACCATCCGGTGCACAGTGTTCATCGACGTGGAGGTGGTAGTGAGAAAATTGCCGGCGAAGGTCTTCTTGGCAGAACAAATTGTTCAAGCCTCGAAGCCGGTGGCGGGGACAATCGGCACGTCCTACACGATGACGATCGGCTTCTTCTCGAATGTCAGGGCAGCGCTCCGTACTGGGGAGTGCGTGCACTCTAGGCAGTTCAGCTTCGGCGGCGGCAGCTGGTACCTCAAGGTGTACCCCAACGGCTACTGCGAAGCCAGCAGGGACTGGGTGTCTGTCATCCTCGGTCGCGGGAGGTCCGGCGAGACAGAGACGACGGCCGAATTCTGCTTCGAGGTCATCGGCGTCGTGGGGGCCGGCGAAGGGGAGTGGTTGAGGCACATGTTCGACCACGACAACCCTGCCCACGGGTCCCGGTGCTTGGTGAAGAGCAGCGACCTCACGCAAGCTGAACATATGGCCACCGACAACGACCGCCTCGTCATCCGCTGCCACCTCCGACTGATCAAGAAGACCACCACAAGGTTGCCACCTACCACAGAGCCACCGACCGCCATCACTGTCCCACCTTCCGACGGGTTGAAACACCATCACAAGGTGCCCACCAGACTCTCGAAATCATGGGAGAAAGGATGGATGAAGAGATGAGGGATGCAGCTCCACTGGTGAGCCTCAGGTACTAGCTAAGAATAACTGCGGAGATGATCCTAAAAAAAGTGGAGATGGGTTTGAACTTTTGATCGGTGAAGCAAGTGGATCCTTACCTAGTAGTAGTATTAGTTCTTTGGGAGAAGCTAGCAAACATGTTCGTATGTTGCAACAGGAGAAAAAAATCGATGCATTTTGTCCAATAAGTATGGTAAGTCCCCACATTTTCGCTGCCTCTATTTCAACACCGCAGGGGAGTACTAATATAGTGTAAAAACTTAATATGCAATATTACTAAGGCTTAAGTTCATAATTCGACTTGCATGCCACTAGCTGAAAAAGAGTATACCCTGATGACGGGTATCCGCAATGGGGCAAGAAGTAGCAACTGAATAATGTATGGACAGACATTGGGACAACATGCATGCAACCATCCTATTCCAACATATAATTACTGGACCATACACATATACAGTTACTAGTAATAAACTAATAATTACTTGACTAAACATAAGGTACGCATGTGCGTGGGGCTGCGCAAGTGAATTCAAGCAATTAGATCGGCAAGGAGAAGCAAGATGGCGGCTAAACCACATGGCCTCCGCAGAGGTGACGGCAGATATAGACATATGGGGAAGTGTTAGTTGCACTTGGGCTGTTGGCTGGGGCAGGCGATGACGAGTAGTAGTTAGGCATGACAACGATCTTGACCTTCATGCCACACGCGCAATGGCGAGAGGGAAGTTAAAGATGAAACATCGGGTGTCTGTGATAATGAAGGGGATGAAACCATTCCGGAGTTGAGGGTGGCTTCTTACGGTCGGCAAACATGTTTCGGGACAAATGTTGTATAATACTAAAAGAACCTTTATTATACTTATCCTCCAAATGAATATGCAAACGAAATATGTATGTGGTAACCGTGTGGCAGATTGCAAAACTGCCACACGATCTCATCAAGCGATCACTTCGTCAAACCCACCCACCCACGATCGCCACCTACCTATTGCGTCGCTGCCCTGCGCAGAATCTCGTGGTCGCCGGCCACGCCGCCGCCCACGCCAGTCCGTGCCCTGAAGCTCGACACCCTTGCCAGCTCTCCCTGGGTCGAGGTCGTCCCTGTTGATCCACTCCGGCGAGCGCTGCCACCGCCGTTAGCGCGAGTCCCAGCCGCCGCGCTCGCGTGCTTCCCCATCTCAGCGAACTTCCTTCTCAGGCGGTCGTGATGGGAAGGCGGAGGAGGGCCATGGTGGGGCGGGCAGCGGTGCTCTCCCTTGAAGCAGGGCTAGAAGTGAGGCGGCGAGGGCGCGTCTCACGGCCGGGAAGGCGGGCGGCGGAATCCGGTGCTCAGCCGCGGCAGCCGGAGGGGCGGGCGACGACGGCCGACACGGGTGCTGCTGCTGCTGCGGCCACGCGCGACAGCCGGAGAGGCCAACGACGGCGGCCGACGCTGTTGCTGCTGGTGCTGTGGCGTCCACGCGTGACGAGCTGTTGCGGCCACGGACCAAGATCCATTCAGCAAGCAGCAGCTTTTTCATACTTGTTGTTTGATTGATCCATTCAGCTGCAAGAGTGCACGTCTTTGTGTCGCGGACATGGACCAAGATCAGAAGTTGTTTGATCCATTCAGCTCCGGCTGATGCGACTACTTCTAATGATGATGATGCTTTTTACTAGTGTTAGTAGTAGCTTGAAGGAAAGAGCCTCCCGTTGATGAAAGTAGAATGATGCTAGCATCAATTTTCAAGCAGAGCAGCAGCAGATCTAGCATCAATTTTGTTCTCTCTTGATGTGAATAGAGTACTTAGCTTCTCTTTGGTTGAAATTTTGCTCATAAATAGGGGGTTATATGTTGATGATAAATCATGGTTGTTGAAAATAGTCTCACAAGAGGTGAAGAACCAAATCCATTGTATATTTCATCTGTTCTTTCCCAAACCAAACACACACTTAGATACAAACATCGCGGTAACTTCCCTGGCCATTGTGCGGGTGGCATGAAGGTCAAGATCGATGTCATGCCAAGCTCCTCCTCTTCCTCGCCTGGCCCGGCCAGCGGCCCAAGTGCAAGCAACGCTCCTCCACCGACGCCTGTCTCCACCGCCATCTCTGTGGAGGCTACGGGCTTTGGCCTCGCCGTCTTGCTTGCCGTTGCTGGCCTCATGGCTTGAGTTCATTTGTGCAGCTGCACATACATGTATAAAGTCATGTATAGTCAAGTAATTATTACTAGCAAGTATATGTGTAGCCAAGTAATTATATGTGTAGGTTGTATGTATTCGGGCTTCTTCTTTAATAAAGATTTTTCTTGTCTCTCTTATACAACATTTGTCAAGAAACATGTTCATTCTAGAATTTGATAAGCTAGACTTGCATAACTTTGACTTGTACCAGGCAGAGGTTTATACTTAGATTAGATATATAATTAGCATGATTGTTTGATTTGTCTCAAAAATATGTATTTGTAGGCTACAATTGAACTTGTAATTAGTTAAGTATTACATATCTAAGTGGAGCACATGTTAACATATATCTCGGGTCTAATATCTGTACCTACTAATAAAGCAAGGTGCGTTTCGTCATTTTTTTCATCCGTCCACCCATATTATTAATTATACTTTTGAGATTTTAACTATCCGAGGTGGTACTAATAATTTCTGCCCGTGTTATTTTATTCCCGTCAGTTCTCATGGGCCTTAACTATCCGAGATGAAGTAGCGGGTGCCGGTGGTGGTGAGGGAGACGACATCATTCCCGGAGTTGAGGGTGGCGATGGGGCTGGCGGTGCTGCAGGAGTCGTAGTCGGTCTTGCTGACCTCGAGGACGTCGTGTGCCTGAGGAGAGTACTTGAAGATGATTTGGTCGCTGGCGTGAAAGTTCCTCGAGGACGCCCAGGAGTCGTAGTCGGTCTTGCTGACCTCGAGGACGTCGTGTGCCTGAGGAGAGTACTTGAAGATGATTTGGTCGCTGGCGTGAAAGTTCCTCGAGGACGCCCAGGTGCCGTAGTTGGTGCTGAGGTCCCATGCACCACCTGGCTCGCCGACTTTGTAGATTGCCGCCGATGCGGTGCTCAGGATGGCCATCGCGGCCACGGCGAGGAGAATGGTTCTCGTGGCAGCCATTGCGGTTGGAACTGAAAGGAGAGCTAGCAGAGGAGACTGTAAGTCAGGTGCTGCGTTGATCCTTTGAACGGAGATTGTGTTTGCTTTCCTAGGTGTCTGTGTCGGGTCCTATATATGTGGGTTGAAGAAACGTGTCCGGTAGGTGGAAGGCTGGAAGCGTAGAATAGAATACGTATATCCGAATTTTGGACTTTTTGACTGTTTACGTGGGAACACAAGCAATCTACGCAGCATGCAGCTACTACCTGGTCATCATAGTCAAACACGTATAGATATATACTAATAGATACGAAACTGCTCTGCCAACTGACTGCTGGCCTACTGATTGCTCACTAGTAAAAAAAGGCCTTTTGTCCCGGTTCTAGAGGGTCTTTAGTCCCGGTTCTGGAACCGGGACTAAAGGGTCGTTACTAAAGGTCCCCCTTTAGTCCCGGTTCTTATACGAACCGGGACTAAAGGCCCTCCACGTGGCTGCTGCCTGGAGGTCCACCTTTATTCCGGGTTGGTAACACCAACCGGTACTAAAGGAATTTTTTTAAATTATTTTTTAGAAAAAAAAATAATTTTTTTTTAAAATTTTTCCCGATTTATAAATTTCTGAATTATTTCAACCTCTAACCTCTAATCACCACTCATTACTGCTCAATTTAATCTCTAATCACCCCTCATCATTCCAAATCATCTAACTTTCCGAACGGTCACCCATCCTCCCACTCCCCCATCCTGAGCACGCTTAACTTTCGGGTTCTATTCTCCCTCGTTTCCATGTCTGCACTTGTTGTCTCCCTGACAATAGTAAGATGTCAATCGTATTAACCCTCAGGAGTTTAGCTTGAGCATGAAGTCACACATTTCACTGTTTGAGTTTGAAACTATTGTTCTAAAAAATAATAATTATTTACTAACACTAATATTTCTTGAATAAATAGTTTGACCATTGTTTGACCACAGTTTGACCAGATTTGACCAAAATTCTAAAAAACTGAAATAATTATTTAGTAACACTAATATTCTTGAATAACACTAATACTTCTTGAATAAGTAGTTTCACCATAGTTTGACTAGATTTAATGAAAATTAAAAAAAAAACTGAAATTTGAGCATAATTTTTTTTCCTTTTGGAATTTGAGGATTCTAAAAATTTGCAAACAAGCCGTAGGCTGTCAAAATCGGATGCGGATTTTCGTGCTGAACATTTTGATATATTATACGTTTTTTTCTGACATCGTATGCAAAAGTTATAGCCGTTTTACATTTTCTCTACACTTTTTGCAAAACATGTCCAAATTTAAGTTTTTTAATTTTCCTAACTAGTAGATGTCGTAACATAACTACATCTCGAAGGATTTTAACTTTTGAAGTTTTTATCATTTTCTTTTGCTTTTTACAAAACTGAAAAGGCGATACAGAGGGGTAGGATTTGAAAATTGCACCATTAGTACCGGTTCGTGGCACAAACCGGTACTAAAGGTCTCAACCCCATTAGTACCGGTTCGTGGCACGAACTGGTACTAAAGGTTAGACCTTTAGTACCGGTTTGTGGCACGAACCGGTACTAATGGGCATCACACCCTTTAGTGCCGGTTTGTGGCACCAACCGGGTCTAAAGGTGCCATTTGAACCGGGAGTAATGCCTGTACGATGCCCTCGCCGCTCGAACCGGGACTAATACTCACATTAGTCCCGGTTCGTAATGCAACTGGTATTAATGTTCTTTTCCAGCTGAACCAAAGCCCTCTTTTCTACTAGTGGCTTCACGTATAGATCAACGGAAGATCTGAAGACCGGGCCATGCTGCTGGCCTACTGGCCTACTGACTTTCCTTTTATTTAGTATGGACGCGGTCTACGTGATGTAGACTATCACAATCCACGTCCCTGCTCACGTACATCAAGGGTTCGTCAATCAGCATTCAACTCGAACTTCTCTTCTTTCAAAAAAGAAAAACTTTTAACTTCCTTTATTAAATATATCTTCTTTACTACGTGAATTTTGCATTACAACTAATTATATTACAGCCTTTAGTGATTTATTTTGCACCTTTCAAGTTTCAACGACAAAAAAAGTCACAACCTCCAAATTAAAAGGCAAACGATGAACAAAATTCCAATGTTCCAATCAAGAAGTAAAGCTTTCATAACATATACAGTAAAGTTAACACGCTTTAAATTACATCCCCACACACACACAAAACAAGTTTAGAATTGGTAAAATGGAGCTTTCAGCTCGCAAGTTGAGCCGTACAATTGACCCATAGTGCATCATCCTGGATTGCAAAATAACATCATCAAGTGAAATAATATTGTGTCATGTATTATTAAACTGAATTAAATTTTATAAATATCCGCTATGTCTTGCCGTGAATATCTCTCCTCGCACGCAAACTTGTAATTAAAATTTCATCACTTTCTGGTGCTTTGAGTAATTCATTCATATGGGGATCCTCTCCTTCGGTGATTGTTCACGGAAAACCAAGATATATCATGGTGATGAGGACTACTTTTCATACTAGTGTTGGATAGATTTCTTCGGTCTAATTTCCAGCTTTCATACCACATGCAATTATGACAATCAAGAATTAAAGCATTCATACCACATACAATTATCACATTTAAAACTGGTAAAATGGAGCTTTCAGCCTGCAACCAAGTAAACTTTATCTAAAATGAAAGGCCATATTTATCTTGGCAGCAACGGTAGAAATTTGTTTTGGATCAGGCTCTATATCCTCCATGTAACCTATTCCTGAAAAATTCTAAAATCAGTTTTGAAGTGGCAAAAAAAATCCGAAAACAATTTCACACGCATGCATAGGTGTGTTTTACGCATGTGTAAAATTACATTATGAGATACTTTTAACATGTCTTCTAAAAAGCAAACACATGTATTTGAAAATACTTATTTTACTAGAATCAGTCCACAATATGAAAATCGTTCGTAAAAGGTCTCTATGTAGCAACATCTATATATATATTTCTTATGAAACATGAGAACTATTATTGACCAAAGATATTATTATAGTTGACGACGATCTCTGTGCTTTTCTTGGACAGATTGTACACTGGTGTGTGGTCCTTGTGTCCGCGATCCAAATCTAGGCACGCAACAGGCCTCCGGCGGCACGTTTGTACCGTGCCCCTATGCAGAGTGTTCGGCTGCACAGGGCCTCCAAATCAAGAGGGCCCCTAATTTTCTATGTAATAGAGTAGTGATAATGACTAATTTAGATCTTATTAATTTAGGTATATAGGTTAACATTATAGTGACCAAATGTAACATTTGTACTTGATATTAAATTAGTACATATAATTAAAGAGCTCCTTTACGGTGATTGGGGCAGTACTGGGAGTACTTTCGAGTACTTACCCCTCCGATTTTTATTAGCCGTCCGATCTGGTGGGGGATTAAGAATGAATTAACTTAATTAGTTTAATCAGAGAAGGGCATAATGGTCCAGGGTAAATAATTTTTTTCAACCGATCACGTCCACGACCAGAACCACGTATAAATCTAGTAGCTCGGTCAAGTCCTCCTTCTCGTCCTCTTCCTTCTGTCCGACGAGCCCGGCGAGAGGAACCAATTCACCATCGTCGGCGTCGTTCTCGTCCTCTTCCTTCTGTCCGACGAGCCCGGCGAGAGGAACCAATTCACCGTCGTCGGCGTCGTTCTCGTCCTCCTCCTGGTCCCCTTCACTATAAAAGACGTGGTCGGCGGCAGGAAGAAGAATAAGGCGTGGCATCTGCGGCGGCAGTGTCGGCGGCGACGGTATAGGAGAAAGCCCCCCGCTGATCCCATCGCTTCCGGACTTGCATCTTAAGGTACGAATCGCCCGAATCTCAACTTACTTTGATTCGTAGCCTGCACTTCCTACTTAGATTTGTTTAGTCATCATCGATTTAGGTTTCCCTAGTGCATGCAATTCAATTCATAATTTTTCATCATCCATGGTCACTTCACTAGTTTACGGGGGACTCAGTTTATGGACGTTTATGATCGCTTGCCATAACATGTACAAGGAGCAAAGTTTAAAATTCCATGCAAGATTTCGTACTGGGTTTTGCATGCATTTATGTCTGTCCTTTCAGATTTTTATTCGTCCGAATTGTGATGCAGGAAGACATGGCGGACGTAAGTCACAAGTCAATGATGGAGTACTATCATATTGCCAACAAGATGTTTAATAGTGAGGATGAAGGTTATACATTCTATAACAAATATGGTCTTGAGAAAGGTTTTAGTGTCCGGAGAAGCTATGTCGAGTGGGATGGATCCAACTGCCATATAATTTTAAGGAAATTTGTGTGTAGTCGTGAAGGGGTTCGTGAAGAGAAGCACATGAAGAGGAAGATGGAAGATAGAAAGAGGAGGCCACGGAGTATAACTCGTGTAGGGTGTAAAGCTAAATTGGTGATTGCAAGACAGGAGGAAACAGGTCAGTGGTTTGTCAAGGATTTCATCGATGAACACAACCATCCTCTAGCCCCACGGGATCTGTCGTGTCTTTTGTGTTCACACAGAAGAATTAGCGATGAGCAGAAAGCGGACATTCCAGACATGGAAAAATCTGGGATCAGAAAACACCATATTATGGATATTATGTGCATGCAATACGGTGGATATGATGAGGTTGGATGCATTATGAGGGACATTTACAATTTCTGCCATGCTAACAAGCAGGAAACAATTTCTTCCAGGGATGCTCAAACGGTGATCAATCACATGGTGGCGAGGCAAGAGCAAGATTCAGATTTTTTCTTCAGGTACTTGGTTGATGAAGCTGGCCATCTGAAGGGACTGTTCTGGTGTGATAGTCAATCCCGACTTGACTACGAGGCTTTCGGAGACGTTATTGTTTTTGATAGCACATACAGAACCAATAAGTACAATCTGCCATTTGTGCCGTTTGTCGGGTTGAATCACCACCGCAGCACCGTTATTTTTGCATGTGGTATCATTTCACATGAAACAAGCCAGGCATACGAGTGGATGTTACGGACCTTTTCTGATGCTATGGGATAGAAGCATCCTATATCTGTGATCACGGATGGGGACCTTGCAATGCAGAGAGCAATCGGGGTGGTGTGGCCTGACTCAAACCATAGGCTCTGTATATGGCACATTCAGCAGAACATTGTACGCCATCTGCATGATGACGCGGTAAAGGAGGAATTCCGATCTTTCATATATGATACATCTTCCATTGAAGAGCATGAGAGAAAATGGTTACACTTCTTACAACGGAATAAAGTAACAAGTGAGGACTCCTGGCTGCATCAGATGTATAAGATGATAAAACTGTAGTGTGCTCCATATCTTGAGGGCCATTGTTTTCTAGGATTGAGAAGAAATCAGCGGAGTGAGAGTTTAAACTCGGTGCTACATACGCATCTTGAGGCTAAGATGACGTTGCTTCAAATGCTAGAGCACTATGAGCATTGCCTTGCGTCGCGATGCTTGAACGAGGCTCTCCAAGACGTCGAGGCCTTACAGTCCGTTCCGTTCACAGAGGAAAATGCTTCAGTTCTTGAGAAACACGCCGCGAAAGTTTTCACTCCTGCTGTGTTTAAGTTGGTCTTATGGAGCATAGATGCTGTCAAAAAATGTGAGATCAGAGAGGTACTTGATGCAGCAGAGGTTACCACATACGTTGTGTCTAAGAAGGAAAGAATGGATAAAAAGATCGAAGTGCGCACGGAGTCGAAGGAAGGTATGCTTCGCAGTATCAGTTGTTCTTGCCGCAAATAGGAATGCGCAGGCACACCATGTTCCCACATATTTTACATATTGGGAATTTTGCAAGAAGAAACACCGCCTAGGTGTTGTGTTCCCACTAGGTGGACAATGAGTGCAAAATGTGCATTCGCACCGACCAGAAAGAGCGAGATGTATGCATACTCTGCAGCCCTACAAAGGTACCGTAAGCTAAGGAATTTTAGTCACGCAGCATGTTTCAAGGCATGCCACTCTGATGAGGCGTTTCAGCATCTAAAAAGGGTTTTGGAAGGACAAGATGTTTGCAAAGGATCAACAAGTGAACAAGCTGATAGCAAGGGATCAACTAATGCTCAAGGTAACAGCATTAGGTTCGGCCCGTTGATGCCACGATCGGCTAACCTTGATGGTGAAGGTTTCGAAAAGGTTCTGGATCCCGTGCATGTGCCAGGCCGAGGTGCTCCGAAGAAAAGGCTACAGGCAAAGATGAAGAAAACCAGAACAAAGGGTAGATGTAGCTATTGTCATGAGGTAGATGGTCACAATCGACGTACGTGCACCAAGTTGATAGAGGTACCTAATATGCCGTAATTTAATGTTTTAATGTGTCCAAATATATTCCATGGCATTAATAATAACCTTATGTGCAGGATCTCAAAGCAGAACTATGATAGCTACAACATTGTGCGCACGGTCGGACATCAAGTACGTCGACGATCAACCTGATGTTGGCGTGTGCATTGTCGTCTATGTCTAGTATCGTGTGACCTTTTCTCTAAAATACTTCATTCTGTCAGTTAGTGACTAACTCATATTGTATGACTCAGCTATTTGGTTGTCCACTCTCTTGTAACAGTATTAGTTTGGGATATTTTTTTGCATTTTATATGTGAGTTTTTCAAGTGCAACCTCAAGAATCATGGTTTCTTCGTGGCCAGCGTGTAGCTTGTTTAGGTTGCATGATAAAATTTGGAAATAGATGTAATGGAGGAATTATATTTCGCTCCTGAAAACAAAATAAAAGCCTGATAAATCCAAAAAATACATTAGTCATCCATGCTCTTCAATTGAAAAATATACATGAATACAGATGATGAACCATACTCATCCTACATATCCTCCCCGTAGAGTGCAAGGAAAACTGCTTGCGGCTTCTTATCAAAGTGTGTTTGTATCTGCATGTACAACTCACCATGCTACAGGGGAGCCAGGCGAACAAAACAGTGAAAACGGCGAAGAAACTGGTGAAGAAATCGTTCCGGGCGAGCTATATCGCGTGTGCCGCGGCGTGGGGAACATATCCTCTTCGAGATTTCCGTCACAGAGGCCCAGGCAATCGTCTCCGGGATCAGCGCCAGGTGACAGCTGCGGATCCGCGGCAGATCGACCAGACGCGCCAGCTGCGGTCGGCTGCACGCGCGCCTCCGACCCGCCGCTCGACACGCGGCCACCTCGGACCGGGCGAGGCGCGCCCTCCGGCCCGCACCAATAACCGGCGGCCACGCGGCAACCAGATAATGATTAGAGACCCACGCGCTTTGCGGCCCAGCCCGTGTGCTACAAGCGGCGCCCCACCGTTCGCCAGGCGGACGTGGAGACAGCCCCTGACTCCAGTGGGCCTGCAGCATCATGGGCTCATGATGAGTCTGCGAGCCGCCCTGGATCTTCTGCGGCTCCACTCTCAACAGCGCCTCGGCCCGCTGCCACAGAAGATCAGGACCGCCCAAAACCGGCTGCTACAGGCTAATCTGCCTCGGATTCTGTCGCTGTCCTGTCTCCAGAAACGGCTACGGGATATTCTGCGGCCACGAACTCTCCTCCACCTCAATGGTCTCTCCGGAATGCGGTGATTTTTTCGACCACCTCCAAATCACCTCAATTTTGGTACACATGATCTCTTGCACAAACAAAGCTAGGTTTCCAAGGTTTTATATTTTTTTGAATTTTTTTGAATTTATACTGCCCTCTAGACTGACTAATCAAAACATCGGTCTATACCTCAAGGGGGCATTGTAAAATATTTTTTTTTCAAATTTTCTTTCATGGACATGTTTGGCACATGTGGGTCACCGTGTCATAGAGAAATTGGGTGATTTGGAGGTGGTGAAAAAAGCACCTTTGTTCAAAAAATGGCTTAAGTTAGACCAAATGGTCCCTCCGAAATGCGATGATTTTTTCGACCACCTCCAAATCACCCAAATTTGGCACACATGATCTCTTGCACAAACAAAGCTAGGTTTCCAAGGTTTTATATTTTTTTGAATTTATAGTGCTTAAAATACTTGCCGGACATGATGTAAATGGACCCAAAAAATTTCCACTTCTTTGTATCAACATGAGAAGGAAGCAAGACTAGTTTGGTCAGGTTGTCGGCATTTGTATGGATTTTCTAATACGATTAAATGCTTAGAATACTTCTCGGAGGTGACGCGAGAAGCGCACGTTGTCGATCCTTCACCGGCGGCCGTTCCGGTAGGAGGTAAGGGTCCGTATGGAAGGACGGGTTTTTCTCGACTTGCTTCAAATGGACCTGTATTCTTTCTTCACCCTTGTACCAACATGAGAAGCATCCATGACTAGTTCCATTGATTTTTGACGTTTTTATTAATTTTCTAGGGTTATCACGACGATAAAACCCTAAAATATTTCCCACCAGCGCCACCCTTCCCTCCGATCACTCTGACCAGCATGTACTTAACTTAGCATCAAGGCCATGAAAACAGGAATCAGAACCGTATTAGATTTTGATCCCACACAAACAAAACAGATAACACACAGACTGCAGGTACTACGATTATCAGATTGAACTTGTAATGCATAACAACTTCTGGTATTCAAATACATCACATGAAATAGTGAGACAACTAGAAATGCAAAAAAGCTTGTGATGTTGAGGTTCAGCAAGGGACTTTTATTGTGAGGCGCAGCATCTTCAGCAACCTATCCATGATTCCACCTGTAGCATATAAGTAACTGAAAGTTTCAGATTGAATACAGTTGGTATTGGAAAATGACAGTACGGTAATTTGAAGATGCCAAGGAAATCTGTCACAACAACTGTAGGAGGATACGAATTTGAATACAAAGTTCATAGAAGTCAATGTTGAATTAATAAGACCTTTGCAAGATGCAAAATCACTGCTGTGATGAGAGTAAACAGCATGTAGGCCATAGCACATGCAAGAAGCACTTACAGGAAGTGAAGCAAAAGGTTGTACAGCACGGCAACATGAGTAAGCCAACATCCCTACAAAAATTATTTTACTGCTTATGTCTATTTTTTTGCTGAATCATTAGGAAGCCCTAAATATTTGGATGCAAGATCACCGACATGGCACTACTGAAATATTTCAATGTCTACATCTCTGTACTGAAAGTGCATTACTGAAATATTTCAGTGGCTATGTGTGTGTACTAAAACTGCAACACTGAAATATTTCAGTTGCTACATGCGTGTACTGAAACAGCACCACTGAAATATTTCATTTCGTACGTGCGTGTACTAAAAGTGAACCACTGAAATATTTCAGTGGGTACGTGCGTGTACTGAAAGTGCACCACCGAAATATTTCAGAGGCTACGTGCTTATACTGATACAGCACCACCGAAATATTTCAGTGGCTACGCGCGTGTACTGAAACTGCTACACAGAAATATTTTTAGGGCTGCGTGCATGTACTGAAACTGCAGTACTGAAATATTCAGTGTCTACCCGTGTGTACTGAAATTGCATTGCACTACTGAAATTTTTCAGTGTGTACCCGTGTGTACTACAATTGCACTACTCAAATATTTCAGTGTGAACCTGTCAGTACTGAAATATTTCAATGCCTACAACTATCTACTAAACTTGCAGTATTGAAATATTTCAGTGTCAACCCAGAGTCTATCACTCTAAACTGTGTACTGAACTTTTCTAGAGGCACTTCTTGCAGCCAAAATATTGCAAGTTCAATTTACACAGATTGCATCACGTAATTTGAACACAACTCTTGAGGTGACAGACAAAATTTCCTATCATGGATACCACTCATTCACATCAAAACGTAGCAAGTAAACATAGCAATGCTATATGCCTAGACTCATTACAGCCTCGTCGATCAAATTAGGATTCAAGTACACAGGTAGCAAGAACATATTGCAGAGAATCAAATTAAGCAAGTGGCAAGTAATGATGAATGAAATTCAGCAATCTTACCCTAAACATAGCTACGTCCGCCGTTCAGACGAGGAGAGCGGCGAGGGAAGCGTGGAGAACGGCGGGGAAGCGATGTCGCGACCACTGTCCTCCTCCTCTTGCGCTTCGGAGTCATCACCGACTCGGTTGGAGGCTCCACAATCTGCAACAGCACCTCGTGCATCGTGGGTTCCTGATCCAGTGGATGCTCTACCCTGGATCTGAACGCCCACCACCTACGCCTGGTCCACGGGCTGGACGAATCGGCCGGCTCCATCGCCCAGAGGAGGATCTCGACCTTGTGCATCGGTTGTGTGGGTGGGGGGGGAAGCTTTGCCCTCTCCCTCCTCGTCATTTGCTTCAAAGTGGCCATTGCCGTCCAGTTCATCTGCAATATGTTGTGAAACCAAGAACGGATCTCCATCAACCTGGCCATCTTGACCTGGTCGCCGCCGGCGATCTCCATGAAGTCGGCGTTCTCGCCGCCGGCGATCTCCACGAAGTCGGCGTTCTCGCCGCCGCTGATGTGCTCGATCTGCCGCTTCATCGAGGATCTTGCGTGGATGAAAGAGGGGGGTGTATGTGGAAGATGAGAAGAGCAAAGTTGCGGCCGCGAGAAGGAGGAGAAGGCTAGGAGATGGCTGCGGTTGCAATGGTGATGGAAGAGGGGAAGGAGCACGGCGGCGGCTTTGCATTGGACGAGAGGGGCGGCGGTTTTGCATTGGAGGAGAGGGGCGGCGGTTTTGCATTGGACGAGAGGGCCCCACCTTGTCATATATTTCCTAGGACTAAAATGCCCCTAGACTAATAGTACTTTCGAGTACTTTCGAGTACTTTCATCCGCGTACTTTCGAGTACGACGTATGTATCCACCGTTAGATCGAGACAAACGAACGGCTCCAAAAAATGCCAACTACTGTAAAAGTTGTAATAATTAAATCATTCCAAATAAAATATTCTTTATAAAAATAATACTTTGGACACTTGGATCTAGATATGTGGATCGTGATAGTCTACGTCATGTCTTCTAGACGGAGTCGATATTGAAGAAAAAGGAAAGGAACGCGTGAAAAGGTTAGCATGCCAACAACACAGTCAAGTTTTCCCATCCTCAGTCTATGATGACCAAGTACGTACCAGCTGCATGCAGTGGCGGAGCTAGCATTTGACATCAGGATGGTCCGACCCCCCCCCCCCCCCCCCCCCAAATTTTTTTTACAAGAAATATGACATGTGGACGTTCTAACCAGTTACCAATATCACATAGAAATAGATCATTATTGTCTTACAAACACACTAAAATTCTCGATTAAGTTTAAGTTTTGCATAAAGAAGCATACATAGTGCATACTATATGGATCATAATACATACCTAGAGAAGTTCAAAAAGACTATGTTTTTGGCCTACGCTTTTGCCTTGCCATGAAAGTATCGATTATATCATCTTCATTCACCTCAGCAAAAGCATCCCTCTCAATGTATGTGACTAGGCAATCATCCAAAAGACTATCACCCATCTTATTTCTCAACTTGTTCTTAACTATACTCACAGCAGAAAATGCTCTCTCAACATTTGTTGTTGCCACCGGTAGAATCAATACCAATTTTAGAAGCAAGTACACCAAATTCAAAGCAGACATACAAGAAAGCAACTCCATATTAATCTCAACAAACCGATTTTCAAGCTCTTGACTAATTTGATCAATGACTCCAAGGAAAACTTCTCATCTCCGGCTTGCTCTTCGGCCACATCTCCCTGCCTTCTTCTTCTTTCCTATCTTCAGAGAAACAATGTCTCCGGCCCTCTTCATTCTTTAACAATTCTGCAATAAAAATTAGTTTCTATCAATAAAGCTAATTGAGACAGAAATGATGTGAAAATTATGCATGTGTTCATCAATTCATGATAGCATAGTGCAAAAAAGCAAACCCTAAATAAAAAATTAGGGGGTTTCGGTACCTTAAATCGATTTGCACACTTGCTGGTTGCTGCGGTGCTGCCACCGGAGACTGGCTACTGAGCGCCTGAGCGGCACCGACGGCTTTGCAGGGAGGCAGAGGGCCGGACTCCGGCGGAGGCAGGGCCGGACAGGCGGCAGGGCCAGGCGACAGACGGCCCGGGTCAAGGCAGGGGCGGGCGGGCGGCAGGGCCAGGCTAGCGCCGGGCGGGAAGGGGAGGCGGGCTGGGCTCCGCCGCTCCGGCCAGCGACCGGCGAGGCCGCGAGGAACGGCGGCGGTGAGGCGAGGGCCGGATGGCGTCGAGACGAGGGCACGAGGCGGCTGCACATCCTGCAGTGGATGAGACGAGGGTGTGGCTCCGTTTCGCTGCTGGATCAATCGGTATGTGTTTTGGGCTGATTTTTTTCTGGCCCGGTTAAAAATCCATAGGTATATAATAATCTGGCCCAAAATCCCAGGGTGGGCTGGCCCACCCTGGCCACCCTGTAGCTCCGCCCCTGGCTGCATGCGTAGCTTGCTTGTGTTCCTATCTACTTCCTCCGTTCCCAAATAGATGACCCAATTTTATACTAATTTTATACTAAAGTTAATATAAAGTTGAGTCATCTATTTTGAAACGGAGAGAGTGCACAACATTCAAAGTCCAAAATCAAGCAGGTACACGCACTCGACGCTTCCACCAACCTCACACGTTTCTCCAACTCACCCGGGCATAGCCTGTACAGTATAAATAGGACCCGACACAGCCGCCTAGGAAGCAAACACATTCTCCGCTCAAGGATCAATACAGCACCTGCCTTATAATCTCCTCTGCAAGCTCTGCTTCCATTCCCAACCGAAATGGCTGCAAGGAGAACCGTTCTTCTTGCCATGGCTGCCATGGCCATCCTGAGCACGGCGTCTGCGGCAACCTACAATGTGGGCGAGCCGGGCGGCGCATGGGACCTCAGCACCAACTACGGCACTTGGGCGTCCTCTAGAACTTCCAAACCGGCGACCAGATCGTCTTCAAGTACTCCCCTCAGGCACACGACGTCCACGAGGTCAGCAAGGCCGACTATGACTCATGCAGCACCGCCAGCCCCGTCACCAGCTTCAACTCCGGGAATGATGTTGATAGCCTCACCGCCACGGGCACCCGCTACTTCATCTGCGGTTTCCCTGGTCATTGCGCGGGCGGCATGAAGGTTAAGATTGATGTCATGCCAGGCTCCTCCTCTACGTCACCCGCCCCGGCCAGCGGCCCAAGTGCAACCAACGCGCCCCCGCCGACACCTGTCTCCACTGCCACCAATGTGGAGGCCACTGGGTTTGGCCTCGCCGTTTTGCTTGCCATTGTCGGCCTCATGGCTTGAGTGCATCTCCACATTCGCAGGCACATGTGTACTTTATGTATAGTTAAGAAATTATTACTAGCAATTATCTGTGTATATAGTCAAGTAGTTATGTGTATGCTGGACGTATTTGGGCTTTGCCTTTTACTGATTCATTTTGGAGGATTTGTTAAAAAGGATTCTTTTGGCCTTATACAACATTTGTCCTGAAACACGTTCGTTCTAAACCGTAAGTGCCCAGACTTTCGTAACTTAAACTTGTATTACAGAAAGATATACACATAGATTAGACATGCAATTAGTCTGCCCCGATTGTAAATGAACTGTCCCAAAGAACCAGCTGCCACAAATGGTGAAGAACAATTAGGATGGCCACCGCCCCGAACATACTGGATCAAAATCGTCTGGCCAAAAAATCATGTCCTTTGCTCGTGGAGTACCATACATGTTCCTGTTTCTGGTGTTGCAAGGGACAGTCACCGTCGTCGAGGGAAAGAGAGCCATGGGAGTGGGTGATGGGTGCTTTTCAGGAGCGAATTCTTCCTTGTTATGTTCTTGTGGCTGGACAACGATGACTATCGATGCTCTGAGAGACCAAAATTTCCCCACTCCAAGCCCCATCGTTCAGAACTATAAAAATACATGCGGCATTGGGTAAAACTGATCTATCCAGGGATAGGTCATGGCCCATGCGACGTGGCGCAGCATTTCACCTCCGGATCCGCCACCTTCATTGGAACCGGCTGCTACTCCTCTTCCTCCTCCTCGTCATGCTACTCCTCCTCCTCCGGCTCTGGCGAGTCTGGAGGCAGGCTGGCTATGATGCGGGCGGCGCGCCTCGCCCAGATCTCCTTCTCGATCCGGAAGCGGCGCTCCGGCGTGAGCATAGCATAGGTCGTCTTCTTTTATCGGGCCATGGCGGACGGCGAGGGAAAAGAGAGATGGACAAGGAGAGAAATGTGCTCGGACTGGCAGCACGGAGAGGGCAGAAGAGGTTGTGGCTAGAGTTGGGGACGTGGCCGGCTCAAATAGCTGGACTTTGGCCTCGGGCGCCGAGCCGAAGCGGTGCCACACGACGGTCGCACCCTCACTGGAGAAGCCCGTTGGGATATTGGGTTTCGGGGCGATTCCGTGTCGGACCCAACCGTTTGTCCGACATGGCGGATGCGCCCGGACATTTCAGGCCTATTTAAGGCGCCTGTCTGGGTCGCTTTCTTTTTTGGCCGCTCACTGACTCGACCGTCCGCCCGGACGTATGAGAGGGGTTTAGAGTGCCTGGCTGTAGATGTTCTTACCTAGCAGAAAGATGCTATGAGCATGCACGACAAATAGTCCAAATAGACCAGAAACTTCTATCCAACATTCGTCCGCATGTCCCGTCTCCCACTCCCGTGTACTTAGGTCAACTCCAGCGCGCGACCCCATCCCGCCCGGCCCCGTCTGTTTGGGGCAAAACGGACAGACCACACGGCCCAGCGCGCGGCGGCTTGGACCCATCTGGTCCGTTTAGTCTCCGGGCCGACCCATTTCGAGCGCAAACATGCGTAGGGTTTGGGTCGCGGCGGACAGCAAACGGACACGTCACTCGTTTGCTTCGGGGCCGCGTGGCAGGCGGCCACCTACCTCCCACCGGCCAACATTAATGCACACTCCCGGTCGGCCCCACCTGTCATCCACCCAGCGAAAGGTCGTCGTCCTTCTTAAATGGGAAGCCGTGGACCGGTCGTCGTCCACACCCACTCGAGCCCGTGCTGCCTCCTCGAAACCCGACACGACCCAAACCCTAGCTCTCCCTCTCCACGTCCTAGATCTCGCCGGCCGGCCGCCTCGCAGCCATGGGGTTCCGGAACACCGGCCAAGGGGAAGCACGACCGCGAGGCTGGCTCGTCCTCGGGCTGCCAACACGGCTCAGTGAAAGAGGAGCCCGCATCACCACGGCGTCGGGCCCCCGCGCCTGCCCCATTCACCATCGGCCCTACGGCCGACGGCGAGCGCGACCGGCAGTACATCAATGCGGATGTATGTCGGTGTTATTGGGAGACGAGGACACCGCTCCCGTGGAGCGACGTACACCTCTCCAATAACTGGCATCTCTTCGCCGACCGGGTGCCGATCCCGCCGGTCCCGATGAGCGGCCGTGCGCGCCGCGAGGAGATCGAGCGCGGCCGCCGCCTCCTGCCGGACGACCTGTACTACGACCCCAGGTAAGCCCCCGACTCCGACCTGTGGGACACGTGGCTAAGGGACGAGCACGACGTGCGGCGCGCCTCCTTCTTCGCCGGCACCTCGTCGGGGCCGCGGCGGTCACGTCGAGAGCGCGCAGCGGCTGCTCCCCAGGTGCGCGGGCGTACGCGGGTGCGCGGCCTCACGCCCACGCCGTCGCCTTCACCATCTCCATCGCCACCACCACCTCCTCGCATGACAGCGGAGGAGGAGGCCTGGCTCATGCAACGTGTCATAGAGGACTCCATGAACATGCACGATGAGCGCCAATGGGAGGGCCTCGAGGAGATGATGGCCCTCTCTGCGGCCGGTGACGTCGCCATCCCCGAGCTGGAGATGGTGAGGGCGGAAGAGGTGATGGAGGAGGAGCCCGTGGCCGCGTTCCACCCGGGCCTGGTGGTCCAGCAGTGGAGCTGGTCGCGCATGGCTCCGGAGATGGCCGACGTCGTGGGGGCGTGAACTGGTGCCCCACGCCGCCGCGGTCACCGGAGCGGGAGGCGTCGCCACGGGAGGAGGTGGTGCAGGCACCTCCCGCCTTCCAGCCCACCACCGTGTACCACGCACCGCCGTTCCACCTCTGGACGCCGCCGGACTACGTCGACCTCGTCAGCGACAACAACGGCCACTGAAAACGGCGACGGCCACGGCATCGACGGGCACGGCAGGAGCGCGTGGGCAGCGTTTTTTTATGTTAATTATGTCTATGTTAACCGTGGAACTGGGCCGTTTTGTGGCCGTGATGGTTAATTTATGTTTTATGTTTTTATGTTTGCGTTTATTTAATTTTTTTGGCATTTCATTTTAGTTTTTATGTTTTTTTAATCACGTCCACCCTGGACATGATTTGAGGTGCGGCCGCGCGTTGGGCGCACCGACAACCCAACAGCCGCAAGCGAACATGAGCGACCCCATTGTCGCCCCAAACGGACGAAAACAGGCCAAACCGGACGTTCATTTAGGGTCGTGCGGTGGATTTGGCCTTGTCCTTCAAGAAAATTTTCTTCACAATAATCAAAAGTAGTCCTCATTGGCGCCATTAATGGTATATCTATCTTTTTATTAGATAAAATTTACTTTAATATAATATATCGTTCAATCTTTTTTTTCATGACCTGCAGTTATTTTGCAGTTCCAGATGATGCAATATCGGTTACTTTTTGGCTTAATCCGCGGGCTGAAAGCTCTACTTCTTGGTTTTAATATTGGACTTTTACCTTTTCAGTTGAAATTTGTGACGTGGAATTCATAAATCAACCCTGCCGATTTTAATAGAGGAAGTTACAACTTTTTTTAGAGTAAGAGTTTATATGCGGCTGGACCTTTGGATCTACCTCTACAAGGTTTGTAAGTTATGATAGTCAACTACGTCTCCTTGGAGCCTAGATTGACCGCGTCGATATTGAACCAGCAGGCAATGGCTGCTATGCCATGAGAACGCTTGAAAAGGTCTTAACATCTTCAGTCTATTATTTAGTGTGTGTGTGTATATATATATATATATATATATATATATATATATATATATATATATATATAGTAACGCTAAACTAAGCGTGAGTGTAGAATAGCTTATTCTACCCCCTATAACGGTACATACAAAATATAGTAACACATTATGTAAAATATAGTAATTTTCGTAAAAATGAAGTAAATTACAAACTTAGGTAGTAAAAAATATATTTCCTAATTACTAAATTTTATACATCGTTTTACTAAATTTTTTATACAGCGCTACTAGGGGGTGTAGAATAAGCTATTCTACACTCACGCTTAGAATAGCGTTATATATATATATATATATATATATATATATATATATATATATATATATATATATATATATATATATATATATATATATATATATATGTGTGTGTGTGTGTGTGTGTGTGTGTGTGTGTGTGTATGACCAAGTACGTACTACCTGCATATCTAGCTCGTGTTCCCGCGAGTAAATTGCTGAAAGCGACCACATTTATGGTTAGGGTACTTCAAAACCACCACTTTTGTCAGAAATCACAAAATACCACCACTTCCGCGGCAAGTGATTAAAAAAATGCACTAAACGAGCTGCCAGCTGTGACTAAGTGAAAAACTGACATGCCTGGCCCACATATCAGGTTGACTTGGCAAAGAATAAACACGTAGACAGGTGACTAGGCTCTGGCATTTCGTCGAGTACTTCGTGTGCACGCACAACACCTATACCAACACCTCAGCAGGTCAAACATTGACTAGGACTAGTCTTTGCCACATCAGCCCGGATAGACGGGTCCCACATGTTAGTTTTGTTGTTAGATGCGTTCAATTTCAAATCAGTGTGATTTGTTACTCACTTGCTGCGGAAGTGGTGGTTTTTTGTGATTTCTGGTAAAAGTGGTGGTTTTGGAGTACCCTAGCCACAAATGTGGTGGCTTTCAACAATTTACTCTGTTCCCGCGTACTCTATATTCTACGCTTTCACCTACCGCACGCGTTTCTTCAACTCACCTGGCCATGAGTTTATATTAGGACCCGACACAGAGGGAAATACTCTTTGGCTCCCGCATGCATATACACCCTATATGGGTTTTTTTTAAATAATTAAACAAAAAGTCAAAGTACTTCAAAAGTATTTTTAGATTAAACTTGACTCACTTGCGCACCAGTATATAAATTTTCACAAAAGAAAATCCTATGTTGACTTCACAGCGAAAAAGACAAAAATTATTTGCTATTATAGGTCACCATTCACACTATTTCAACCAAAAATTTGTCTTTTTTGAAAAGAAGTCAAAGAGGAATTTTCTTTTTGTGGAACTTTTCTCACTAGTACAATGAAAGGTCAAGTTTATTTCGAAAATATTTTCATTTTTTTTGACTTTTTGTTGAATTGCTAAATATTTTTCCCATATAGGATACATATGTACCAGGAACCAAAAGTTCCCCTCCCCGACACAGACACCTAAAGAAGCAACACAATCTCACCTCAAGGTTCAGTATAGTAGCATCCGACTCGTATCTCCTCTGCTAGCTCTCACTGCCTTGCTTCCAGGTCCTGCTGCAATGCCCGTCACCAGAACCATTCTCCTTGTCGTGGCCGCGATGGCCATCCTGAGCACGGCCGCCACGGCTGCAATGTACAATGTCGGCGAGCCCGGCGGAGCATGGGACCTCGGCACCAACTACAGCACGTGGGCGTCATCCAGGAACTTCCAACCCGACGACCAGATCGTCTTCAAGTACTCCCCTTAGGCGCACGATGTCCTCGAGGTCAGCAAGGCCGACTACGACTCATGCAGCAATGCAACCCCCATTGCCACCCTCAACTCCGGGAATGATGTCATCGCCCTTACCGTCACTGGCTCCCGCTACTTCATATGCGGCTTCCCTGGCCATTGTGCGGGCGGCATGAAGGTCAAGATCGATGTCATGCCAAGCTCCTCCTCTTCGTCGCCTAGCCCGGCCGGCGGCCCAAGTGCAAGCAACACTCCCCTACCGACGCCTGTCTCCGCCGCCATCTCTGTGGAGGCTACGGACTTTGGCCTCACTGTCTTGCTTGCTACACATTTGTATACAATCATGTATAGTCAAGTAATTGTACTAGCAAGTATATGTGTAGCCAAGTAATTATACGTGTAGGTTGTATGTATTTGGGCTTCTTCTTTAATAAAGATTTTTCTAGTCTCTCTTATACAACATTTGTCAAGAAACATGTTCATTCTAGACTTTCATAAGCTAGACTTACGTAACTTTGACATATAATTAGCATGACTGTTGGATTTGTCTCGAAAATATGTATTTGTAGGCTACATTTGAACATGTAATTAGGGAAGTATTATATATTTAAGTTGAACACATATTAACATATAACTCGGGTCTAATATATAAGCTAACTTGTGGTAACAAACTATAAGATAACATGTGGTAACCATACTAGACTAGATGAAAAACAAATAAAGATTAGACACGAGACCATGATATGTACAGTCTGATGCCATTTCGAAGGGATCGACATTGTAGAAAGTTTTAGCCCATGCTTCTCTTGGGTGTGTTGGGCTCCTCTGGCAATCATGTCTTGCTACATTTGTCAAAGCCAGGACATATGTACCTCAGTTATCAATTCTGGTCCTAAAAACTCTAGCTTTGGCCTTTAATTCCTGAACGTGACAATGGCAACACATTTTGTAAAATGAAACTCGGGCCTCTGCATCAAGTGATGCACACATCCATAGATTATTTATTATTGAAAATTCAGCAGCGGAACAACATTGACCTGAAAAGTAAAAAAAAACGATGCGACACGCCTCGTGACAGTAACTGCACCGGACAGGCACTAACCCTATTATAAAAGACAAAAACAAAATGAGTAGGAATCTCCACTGGTGGGCCGATGATGACGAGTCCAACCCAAGGTCTATCTCGGAATTTTTTATTTCCAAAGCCAAGCTTCGATCCACCACCTTCAGCAATGGCACAACATAGCGTGCGCCATTATAGCCTGATCGGTGATCTAGTGTTTCCACCGGAGTGTACATGCTTGTCGTTGAAGTCGTTTGTACCATCAACACTTGTCCGACTACCGACACCTTGCTCGCCAGATACCGCATTAGAAGAAACCGGAAGACAAAGACGTCCCACGCTGCCTCGCCTCCAGTCTCAGTCACACCACCTTTGATTCAACAACAATAAGCAAAACATGACACCTTCGTCAGACCCACCATGCACCATGATGTCTCCGCATGAGATATCATACATAGCACCCGCCGGCGAGAGGCATGCCATGACGCTTCTGGAAGAGACACATGTGTCACCCGCCAGGCCACATGGAACCTGGTTTGTTGGTGGAGGGGGCTTCCCATTCCGCCGCCAGCCTCATAGAAGTTGTCACCACTGTGAGACCCAGCCTCCATGCCATCCACATGACCATGGGGGCGCCACCGTCAAAGACAGCAGGCCGCCGCCCCATAGCCCAACTCCCGCAGCTCCATCAGACGACACAACAGTGAGCAAGATGCGGCCAAAACGACGTGGCCGTATGGGCTGCAGGCTACTGTATTGCCACACAACAACAACCATTGACAGCCATCACCTCCCCACCACAAGTCGCTGCAGACCCGCTCTAAAGGCCCAACGGCACAAAGAAAACGAGGCGGTCGCGACCTCAGCACTGCCGCCGCTGGTCCCTCCAACCAGTGCAAGTTCCAAACTCGATGCCCTCAAGAGGGACTACGGCGCAGAAGCACCGCCATCGCTCGATCCTGAGAAGCACTGTACATAGACATGCATGCATGCTGCCTCTATGGTGTAGTCTCAAATCGCCTAGTAGCAAATTACATAGTGCATCAGGGGCTGGTTGAAAAGGATGATGTTTCAAGGCTCGCCTCGCATAAATATTTTGTGCGCATGCACCCCAGACAGTTTCAAATGAATTAGAGGACTCTATGCAACAATAATGGTTATGTACCTATTCTTCAAGACTTGTTCATCATTTTCATCAAAAACTAGTCCCCGTCACCGCCACTGTCTAGCCTTTTATTCTAGTAAAACTTTAATTCAATTTAGATATATATTCTTAGTCATTATCTAAACCTTTTTTTCACAATCTAGGATGATGCAAAGTGAGTCATTTGTTCCGCTGAATTTTCACGGGCTGAGAATACGCCATTTTACCAATTTCAAATTTCATAGATGTGTGATACAAAAGCATTACTTCTTGAGTTTAATGTCAGACTTTTGTGCCATAAATATATTTTGCTTTTACGAGAGTTGTGATTTATGTTTCTTGAAATTTAAAAGCTGCAATTTTAATTAGTTGTGAATTTGTGATCCAGCTGGAAATCAGGTAGTTGAAAGCTGACAATTTTAACAGAGGAAGTTAAAGGCTTTTTTAGATGGAGTTGAAATGCAGCTGGGCACTTGGATCTACTCCCTCCGTTCGGAATTACTTGTCGCAGAAATAGATGTATCTAGACATATTTTAGTTCTAGATACATCCATTTCCGAGACAAGTAATTCCGAACGGAGGGAGTACGTCACAAAGTCTGTGGATTGTGGTAGTCTACTTTATGTCTTGTAGACCGCGTCGATACTGGAGGAAAAGGAAAGGAAACGCGTGAAAGGTCATCAGGCCAACAACACAGCCCGATCTTCAGATGTTCAGTCGATCGATGATTATCATATCTATACTCCTACGTGTCTGAGTATGACCAAGTACGTACCAGCTGCATGCCTTTCTAGGCTTCCACCTACTACACACGTTTCTTCAACCCACCAGGGCATAGACCGTCCTGAGCACTGCGTCTGCAGCAATCTACAACGTAGGCGAGCCAGGCAGCGCATGGGACCTCAGCACCAACTAGGGCACTTGGGCGTCCTCTAGGAACTTCCAAACCAGCGATCAGATCGTCTTCAAGTACTCCCCTCAGGCACACGACGTACTCGAGGTCAGCAAGGCAGACTACGACTCCTGCACCATCCTCAACTCCGGAAATGATGTTGTCACCCTCACCGCCACCGGCACCCGCTACTTCATCTGCGGTTTCCCTGGCCATTGCGCGGGCGGCATGAAGGTCAAGATCGATGTCATGCCAGGCTCCTCCTCTTCGTCACCCACCTCGGCCAGCGGTCCAAATGCAAGTAATGCTGCCCCGCCAACACCTGTCTCCGCTGCAACCAATGTGGAGGCCATGGGGTCTGGCCTCGCTGTTTTGTGTACGTTATTGTATAGAGATGTACTTATTACTAGCAACTATCTGTGTGTATAGTCAAGTAGTTATGTGAATTTTACGTGAGAACTAATTATATTGAAGCCTTTAATGATTTCTTTTACACCTTCACTTACACCTTTCAAGTTTCAACGACAAAAAAAGTTACAACCCCCAACTTAAAAGGCCAACGATGAACAAATTCCGATATTCAAATCAAGAAGTAAAGCTTTCATACCATATACAGTTAAGTGAACATGTTTTAAATTACATCCAGGCAAAAAACATGATAGGAATTGTAAAATGCATGTTGAGCCGTACAATTGACCCACAGTGCATCATCCTGGACTGCAAAATAACATCATCGAGTGAAATAATATACTGTGCGATGTATTATTAAACTGAATTAAATTTTACAAATATCCGCTATGTCTTGGCGGGAATATCTCTCCTACCATTTGGCATGACTGGTGAGCTATCTCAAAAGTAATGAGCAATAGAATATCTATACTCACACACAAACTTGTAATTAAAATTTCAGCACTTTTGCGGTGATTTGAGTAATTCATTCACATGGGGATCCTCTCCTTCGGTGATCGTTCATGGAAAACCTAGATATATCATGGCGACAAGGACTACTTTTCATACTAGTGTTGGATACATACAATTAGCACATTTAAAACTGCTAAAATGGAGTTTCAGCCTGCAATTCAACTAACTTTATCTAAAATGAAAGGTCATATTTATCTTGGCAGCAACAGTAGAAATTTGTATTGGATCACAGGCTCTATATCATCTATATTCTCGAAAAATTTGAAAATAAATTTTGAAGTGGCAAAAAAAGGGAAAACAATTTGGCACGCATGCAAAGATGTATTTTATGCATGTGTAAAATTTCATTACGAGATACTTTAACGTGTCATTTAAAAAGCAAATACATTGATTTTGAAAATACTCATCTTGCTATTAGAATCAGTCCACAATTTGAACCCGTCCGTAAAAGGTCTCTATATAGCAAAACATATATATATTTCTTATCAAGCACGAGCAACTATCATTGACCATAGATATTATTATAGTTGACGGCGATCACTGTGCTTTTCTTGCACTTTTTTTTTTTGAGAAATTCAAGATTCTACACTAGTGTGTAGTGTCTGCGATCCAAATCAAGGCACGCAACAGGCCATCCGTACCATGCACCTGTGCAGAGTGTTCGGCTGCAACGGGCCTCCAAATCAGTAGGACACCCAATTTTCTATGTAATAGAGTAGTACTAATGGCTAGTTCAGCTCTATTAACATAGGTATATAGGATAACATTATAGTGACCAACTGTATCATTTGTACTTGTAATTTTTCTTTTTGCGGGTGTACATGTAATTAAATCATTCCAACAACAAAATTTTAGGGTCTCTTTAATATGTCAAATCCACTAATAAAAAAAGCTTTGTCAAAATAATGCATTGGACAATTGGATCTACGTCAGAAGCTATGTGGATCCCCTAAAAAAAGAAGCTATGTGGATCGTGATAGTCTACCTCATGTTCTTGTAGACCGCGTCGATACTGAAGAAAAAGGAAAGGAACGCGTGAAATGGTCAGCACGCCAACAGCACAGCCCGGTCTTCACATCCTCAGTCTATTTTGATCAAGTACGTACCAGCTGCTTGTGTTCCCACCTACACATAATATTCAAAGTCCAAAATCCAGGTACACAAACTTCATTCTACGCTCCCACCAACCGCACATGTTTGTCCATCACACCAGGTGTAGCCTGTATTGTTCTATATATAGGACCCGACACTGCCTCCTAGGAAAGCAAACACATTCTCCACTCAAGGATCGATACACACCTGCCTTACAAGTTATAATCTCCTCTGCTAGCTCTCTTTACAGTTCCAACCGCAATGGCTGCCAGGAGAACCATTCTTCTCGCCGTGGCTGCGATGGCCGTCCTGAGCACCGCGTCAGCGGCAATCTACAACGTGGGCGAGCCGGGCGGCGCATGGGACCTCAGCACCAACTACGGCACTTGGGCGTCCTCTAGGAACTTCCAAACCAGCGATCAGATCGTCTTCAAGTACTCCCCTCAGGCACACGATGTCCTTGAAGTCAGCAAGGCAGACTACGACTCTTGCAGCACGGCCAACCCCATCACCACCTTCAACTCCGGGAATGATGTTGTCACCCTCACAGCCACCGGCACCCGGTACTTCATCTGTGGTTTCCCTGGTCATTGCGCGGGTGGCATGAAGGTTAAGATCGATGTCATGCCAGGCTCCTCCTCTACGTCACCCGCACCGGCCAGCGGCCCAAGTGCAAGCAATGCTCCCCCGCCGACACCTGTCTCTGCTGCCACCAATGTGGAGGCCACGGGGTTTGGCCTTGCTGTTTTGCTTGCCATTGCCGGCCTCATGGCTTGAGTGCATCTCTGTAGTCACAGGCACATGTGTATTTTATGTATATTCAAGTAATTATTACTAGCAACTATCTGTGTGTATGATCAAGTAGTTATGTTTATGTTGGGTGTATTCAGGCTTTGTGTATTGCTGATTCATTTTGGAGGATTTATTAATAAAGATTCTTTTGGTCTTATACAACATTTGTCTTGAAACATGTTCATTCTAAAACGTGAGAACCAACAATTTCGTAACTTAAACTTGTAGTACAGAAATACATTGCTAGATTAGACATGCAATTAGTATTGCCCCTGATTGTAAATGAACTGTCCCGAACAACCAGCTGCAACAAATGGTGAAGAACAACTAGGATGCCCCCGACCCCGGACATACTGGATCAAAATCGGCTGGGAAAATCCCTGCTTTTTGGATGATGGAGTGCGATACATGTTCCTGTTTCTGGTGTTGCACGGGACAATCACCGTCGTCGAGGGAGAGAGAGCCATGGGAGTGGGTGACGGGTGCTTTTTGGGAATGAATTCTGCCCTATTATGTTCTTGCGGCTGGAGGATGATCACTATCAACGCTCTGAGGGACCAAAATTTCCCCAGTCCAGGCACCATCGTTCAGTAATGTAAAAATAGCAGCTGCATTGGATAAAAGTGCTTCATCAAGGGATAGTCATGGCCCATGCAGCGCGACGCAGCATTCATCAAGATGGTCTGGTAGGAAATGATTAGATTTCAAGTCTTATACATAGCATAAAGATGCTATGAGCATGTACAACAAATAATACAAATATACCAGACTTCTATCTAACATTGGTTGACAAATAATACCTATCCTTCGAAAATCTTTCATCACTATAATCAAAAGTAGTCATCGTTGGCACCATTGTATATCCATCCTTTTAGTACATAAAATTTACTTTAATGTAATATTACCGCTCAGTCTTTTTTTCATGAGCCGTTATTTTGCAATTCAGGATGATCCAATGTTGGTCACTATTTTTCTGCTTAATCCGTGGTCTGAGAGCTTTTACCTCTTAAGTTGAAAGTTGTGACGGGGAGTTCATACAATAAACCTGCCCATTTTAATAGAGGAGGTTAAAACTTTTTTTAGACTGAGAGTTTATATGCAGCTGGCCCTATGGATCTACTTATACAAGATTTATCAGTTATGATAGTCAACTGCGTCTCCTTTGAGGATTGGAGCCCAGACTGCGTCGGTATTGAAGCAGCTGGCCAAGTACAATGGCTTCTATGCCATGAGAACGCTTGAAAAGGTCTTAACATCTTCAGTCTATTATTTATTATATATCTATCTAGGTGTTTGAGTAAGACCAAGTACGTACTATCTGCATGCCTAGCTCGTGTACCCGCGTACTCTATATTCTACGCTTTCACCTACGGCATGTGTTTCTTCAACCCACCTGGCCATGAGTTTGTATATATAGGACCCGACACAGACACCTAAAGAAGCAACACAATCTCACCTCAAGGTTCAGTATAGTAGCATCCGACTCGTATCTCCTCTGCTAGCTCTCACTGCCTTGCTTCCAGGTCCTACTGCCATGGCCATCACCAGAACCATTCTCCTCGCCGTGGCCGCGATGGCCATCATGAGCACCGCCTCGGCTGCAATCTACAATGTCGGCGAGCCCGGCAGAGCGTGGGACCTCGGCACCAACTACAGCACATGGGCGTCCTCCAGGACCTTCCAACCCGACGACCAGATCGTCTTCAAGTACTCCCCTCAAGCGCACGATGTCCTCGAGGTCAGCAAGGCCGACTACGACTCATGCAGCACTGCGACCCCCATTGCCACCCTCAACTCCGGGAATGATGTCATCGCCCTTACCGTCACCGGCACCCGCTACTTCATATGCGGCTTCCCTGGCCATTGTGCGGGTGGCATGAAGGTCAAGATCGATGTCATGCCAAGATCCTCCTCTTCCTCGCCTGGCCCGGCCAGCGGCCCAAGTGCAAGCAACGCTCCTCCACCGACGCCTGTCTCCACCGCCATCTCTGTGGAGGCTACGGGCTTTGGCCTCGCCGTCTTGCTTGTCGTTGCTGGCCTCATGGCTTGAGTTCATTTGTGCAGCTGCACATAAATGTATAAAGTCATGTATAGTCAAGTAATTATTACTAGCAAGTATATGTGTAGCCAAGTAATTATATGTGTAGGTTGTATGTATTCGGGCTTCTTCTTTAATAAAGATTTTTCTTGTCTCTCTTATACAACATTTGTCAAGAAGCATGTTCATTCTAGAATTTGATAAGCTAGAGTTGCATAACTTTGACTTGTACCAGGCAGAGGTTTATAGATTAGATATATAATTAGCATGATTGTTCGATTTGTCTCAAAAATATGTATTTGTAGGCTACAATTGAACTTGTAATTAGTTAAGTATTACATATCTAAGTGGAGCACATGTTAACATATATCTCGGGTCTAATATCTATACCTACTAATAAAGCAAGGTGTGTTTCGTCATTTTTTTCATCCGTTCACCCATATTATTAATTATACTTTTGAGATTTTAACTATCCGAGGTGGTACTAATAGTTTCTGCCCGTGTTATTTTATTCCCGTCAGTTCTCATGGGCCTTAATTATTTTGTTTGTACGTCGTTCTGGGCCGCACGCAGCTGGTTCAGGGGAGAAAATGTTTTGTGGGCCGAACAAAAAATAATAGGCATAGGGTTTCGAACTGGTGACCTGACCAGCAATCATTACGGCTACTGCCACATGAGCTAGGTAATACTTGTGACTTGTGTTTTATAGTTCGTTCGTCATAGAATTTATTAGTACCACATCGCTCCTATACACTAAAACCGACCAATTTAGATACATAGACAAATTGCTTGAACATCAGTGAGCCACCTGGGAAAAAGTGGAAAGCCATCCCGTCATAAGGAAGGAAATAAAGAAACTAAAAAAGGAAAGGAAGGGGAAGGAAAGTGAATATAGAAGGAAGGGAGGGATTTCAGATTTTTTTAAACAATAGATTTCTCAAATGCGCACGTGAAATGGGATTGTATACTCGCATGCAATGATTGATTTATGACATAATGGCCAATGCTTCCGTCTAAAAATATATACACGTCAATCTTTCTCCCGATGCAAAATGGTTAAAGGTTTCCTTTATACTTGAATTGAGCTTTTTTTATATCTTCATGTCATAGGAGCCGTAGTTTTCTTCGTTTTTTAGATAGCTCACCATCCATGCTGAATGGCTAGGAGTCGTAGTTTCAGATCATCTACACACCTGATATAAGTCAAATTAACTTGAAAAAAGCAAGAAAACCTAACAACTTTTGCATGTTTGACAAAGTTTTTCCGCAAAAACAAACAAGAATCTAGATATTTATATTTTACTTTTAGTGAAACAACTTTAATTTCACAATGTTACTAGAGGGAGAGTAATCTTATTTGTGACGTTTGTCAGAGTTGAATACAAAAGATGGCACATAGTGGTACGCGGTGCAGGTTTTGTGTTTTCATTCGCCCGTCACCAAAGTACAAAGAGTCGTACTCGGATTCAAAGTTGTGTGCGACACAAACTCCATACTTTCTCTATTATATTAGCCATGGATTAATGGTTTTTGTACAACGCTCCTAATATCATTAGACACGAATAGTGCTATGCTACACAGTCCGTAAACCTAGCGAACACTGGTTCATGGAAATTTGTGTTGCCTTAGTAGTGAAGCAAATACATTGTACTAAAATGAAATTAACTATTTTTGGTATAATGCGCGATTTATCGGGCATCATTGAGCAACGCCAATGAAGACGTGAAGAGATACTCGCAACCAGGTGCTTTTCTCTCCCGTTGCAATGCACGGGCATTAGTGCTAGTATAAGCTAACATGTGGTAACCTACAACGTGGGCGAGACGGGCGGCGCATGGGACCTCAGCACCAACTACGTCACTTGGGCGTCCTGAGCACTGCGTCTGCGGTAAGCTACAACGTGGGCGAGCCGGGCGGCGCATGGGACCTCAACACCAACTACGTCACTTGGGCGTCCTCTAGAAACTTCCAAACCAGCGATCAGATCGTCTTCAAGTACTCCTCTCAGGCACACAACGTCCTCAAGGTTAGCAGCAGACTACGACTCCTGCAGCACCGCCAGCCCCGTCACCACCTTCAACTCCGAGAATGATGTTGTCTCCCTCACCGCCACCGGCACCCGCTACTTCATCTGTGGTTTCCCTGGTCATTGCACGGGCGGCGTGAAGGTCAAAATCGATGTCATGCCAGGCTCCTCCTCTTCGTCACCCGCCCCAGCCTGCAGCCCAAGTGCAAGCAACGCTCCCCCGCCAACACATGTCTCCGCTGCAACCAATGTGGAGGCCATGGAGTTTGGCCTTGCTGTTTTGCTTGTCGTTGCCTACCTCATGGCTTGAGTGCATCTCGGCAGTCGCACGCACATGTGTACGTTATTGTATAGAGAAGTACAAAAACTATCTGTGTGTATAGTTAAGTAGTTATGTGTATGTTGGACGTATTCGGCCTTTGTGTTTTGCTGATTCATTTTGGAGGATTTGTTAATAAAGATTCTTTTGGTCTTATACAACATTTGTCTTGAAACATGTTCTTTCTAAACCGTGAGAGCCAAATATTTCGTAACTTAAACTTGTACTCCCTCCGTTCGGAATTACTTGTCTCGGAAATGGATATATCTAAAACTAAAATACGTCTAGATACATCCATTTCTGCGACAAATAATTCCGAACGGAGGGAGTATTACACAAACCCCTGCTAATTATTTTCAGTCGTTGATTTAAACTATTAACTAAAATTATTAATTTTAATCAGTCAAGGGAATTATGGCCCTGTGTGAATGTTTTTTTAGAAAGATTTGGCAATCCCTCAATCCTGAACGCATCTGCCAATCCCATCTCTCGCCGGTGTGTAGATGGCGGCGCGAGGATCCCCGGCTGACCATGGTCATAGTTGTTGCTCCCCACGGCCCCGGACCCCGGCTGCCACCCGTTCGCCTGGCCTAGCTCGTCGTTGCCACTCTCCCACCTCTTCGCCATTGTAGCTCCGCGTCAGGCTCCTTTTTTAGGCGTGACCGTGCTTCGCCCGCCGCCAGCTACCCGCTCAGCGTTCGCTCCCTTGTGGCGATCAGCAAATTCCACATCGGGGGTGCTTGAACCGTGATCTTCAAGTACCACCAGGAATTCCGAGGAGGCCATCCTCAGCGACCTCTCCTCGCTCGGCCTCGACTGGGACCAAGGTACATATTAGAACATTCATTTTTCAATCTGTATTCTAGATTGCAAGTAGACAATGAGAGATCTCCGGCAGGATCAAATACTATGGTTGATTGCAAGTTGTCCTTCTGCAAATTACAAGTGAACATCAATGTATTCTAGAGCAAACACTGTTTCTAACCATGTGAATTCCCAACTCAAGACTTGATAATGCCACAAGGTTGCACTTGTGTAATATTGCACATACAAACACTGTTTCTAACCCTGCGAATTCCCAACACAAGACTTAAACGCCATGTCCGTTTTAGCAGCCGAATCAGTATGAGGCATGAGGCAACATGGACCGTCTGATCTCACTTCAGATTAAGGGCCACCACATGCCCCCTTTCTCTCTCACCTGGAGTCGCCGACGGGTGGACCCCATGCATCATCCCCTTCCTCCTGCATGGTATAAGCTTGATCCCGTCGATTTGTTGCCAGCTTAGCTTTGCCGCGATTTCGTGATCATCTCACTGACCCGGACAGCATATACCCCCTATAAATACCAGACACCCTCCCTCAGAGTCGAGCTCTATGAGCTCTGGAAGCTCCGCCAGCCAGACTCGCTTCTACGGTTGATTCTAGCGGCCGTAAGCCCCATTGACCACCACAGGCACCTCCACATCTCTCTCTCTCTCTCTCTCTCTCTCTCTCTCTCTCTCTCTCTCTCTCTCTCTCTCAATGGCGCGCCTCTTTGACCCATTTACTCACGCAGATCCACATGGAAAAGACCACCCTGGCGTCCGGCGAATCTTGCCGACACCGCCCGTGCTCCAGACACAAGCGGTCGTTGACACAAGTTTTGCCCGATGACATTTAAGTTATGAAAATGATCGCTGTGACCAGGGGAGCCCCATTGTGCTCTTCGCTGATGCGGAGGACCACAGAGGGCAGCGCCCACTTCGACCAGAGCCCACCGCCGCCGTCTTCTCCTTCTCCGGCTGGGATTCCAATGAGCGTCGCGACCCTGTGACGTGGACGCGGCACATGTGTCCATTGACACATATCCAACAGCCCCTGATATTTCCTGAACGAACCTTTACTGAGCAATATCACGTCGCCAGCTGTTCCCCATTTAAATTCAAAATATCATGCCGCGTAGAGTTATATGGCAATTTGGCAGAAAAGTACCTGAGATTTAAAACCGTCATAACTTTTTAGCTCCAAGTCTGAATCCAAGGGGACTTTTTGCAAAATGATATTCACGAAATGCATCATCCTATGCTACACTTGGTTTCATCTTGTGAACATACAAATTTGATTGTGTTCAAATTTGTATTTGAACCTTTAATAGGGTCTTACATGCAAACCACATGTCCAGATTTAGTGAAGTCTACTGCATTATGATCGTTAGATTATTCTTTATTCATATATACCACTTGATCCAGACTTTCAAACTTTTCATGATTCAATATGAATTTTGAATTCAAGCCATAGAATTCCTATAATTCAAAAATTTTATTCCTCAAATAATTCATTTGGCATTTTCTTCTTATGATTCACTTTTATCCAATGAACCCTAGCTTTAGTTTATACTTTTAGGGATATTCAAATTTGAATTCAAGCCTTGTTTTAATCATCACTTGTAAACTAGAAATCCTTTTCAAGTGATTGTTTTTGCATAAATCTCTACTAAAACCTCATCCATTATGTAACTTAGTTTCAAATATTCAAGCCATTTGTATTTATTCAAATTTGAATCCTGGCTTAACTATATCTTTATTTCCATTAACTCTTTTGAGTTAATTCTTTTCCTTTTATCCTAAAACATCATAAGAATCTATATTAGATATAATACTTAGTATGGTGTTGTTCTTTTATACTATGCCATATTTGTTCTTGTGTTCTTTTTTATTCTTCTATATGGCATGCTTGTTCACTGAGTGTTATTTACTTATATCAGATTCACCAAAGAGCGAAGCAGAATAGTATCAGACTTTGTACTATTACAAGTGAAGACCAAGACAAGTTCCATCTCTTGTTCATACACATGAACCTATATTTTACTATGCATTTAGTCCCTTTTGAGTAGTATGCATGAGTAGGAGTATGTATGATAAATATGTAGTATGATCCTAGTGTAGTTCAATGAGTAGGTCTGAGCTTACTTCCTTGTCGCCATCGTTGTAGAAATATTATATTTTATTTGCTAAAGTGGATGGGTTCATGTGAAGTGATATTCATGATGAGATGTGACTGGCAATGTATTAAATAGGACCAACATAGTTTCATGAAATACCTAGGAAAAATAGTATGAATGGTGGCAAGGTACAGTGTTACCATCATGGGAGAGCACACTAGTGGACCATTCGATCAGGCCCAAAGAGATCAACCACCTTTTTATAACTACTAGCTTACATGTGCAGCCACAAAGATGACTCAACTTTGTACTAACTTTTACTAAAGTTAATACAAAGTTGAGTCATCTATTTTGAAACGGAGGGAGTAGGTGGGATGGGCACTATCAGAGTTAAGGGAAACTCTTTTGGAAGACCTCATCACAATCTCCCAATTTCTGTACAATTGAGTGTGGGAGCTACAAAGGGATGATTGTGTCTTGTGGGGAATGTGCACAAATCTCTGCAGACTGTATAAAACTCATTGATTAGCCGTGTCCCTGGTTACGGACAACTTGAGCGGCTAGAAGTGAAAATGTAGAGAGATATCATTACATTTAATAAATTTGAGCGAGATAATCAACGAAGGGAATTGATTGAATTGGTGGTGCCCAATTAAATCATATAATATTTGCCGACATAGCACAATCTTTTGATAGTAGGATAAAATTTGCTTTATATAAGATATTAATTTAGAACCACTGCACAAGCCAACATGCATGTATGATAGGTATTTTATAACACCTTAGATGTGACTTGGCAGTACATTCAATGTATTGACCTATATGGCTGCAAAGTTTTATGTTACATATTTTCCAGACGAAGAGTAAGGATACAAAATAGGGTTATGAGGTTTACACTCAACTTTGTCATTGACGTTGATGGGACTCCACATCTTTATTGTTGTTTTTGTTGTGTATTCTAGCCCTAGGGCTATCAGGTAATAAATACTCTGGATTTACATTACATTACATGTGATTTTGTGGTATTTCATCGAGTATTGTGTGTGCTAGCTACCGATTCAAAGACAGCACAGCAGATCACAAGAGATTTGGATCCTTATTGGAACCGGGTCGTTAGAAGACAGATCCAGCCAGCCATGCTACCATGGCACCCGACGCCATGCCCCATGCGAGCACAATGCCTCAGTTCAGTCGAATCGTCCCGCGGCAGCCGCCGATGAGCGAGCGAATGGGAGGAGAGGCCCCACCGACGACGATGCCGGTCGGGCCTCTCCATGCGGCGCCTGATGTAGACTCGGCTAGACGACGAGTCGCTGGTTGGTCCGATCCTTCACGGTACTTGCAAAATATCAATGAACAGCGCAGCAACCGTCGCAGAAAAAAAAAACGGACCGACGTAGAAGAAGAAAAGCCTTTGGATCAGAACGATATAGCAAGAAGCCAAAAGAGTAGACTTGTATCGAATATTGATACGAGATCAACACAGGAACGACAGCAACGTAACCTTAGGAACCGCAGGAACGCATCTTTTGTGCCCCTGGCCGTGAGGCGTTTTCTGGTAGTATTTTTTATGGACACCGATATTCACCACACGTGTGGCATAATAGGCATTCGCCTACACACCGTGTGTGGCATGAGCAGGGGGCAGCCCACACGGGCTGTGTGTGGGCGAACAATAGAATTGCCCACACGTGTGGGCGCAGCTACTTCGTGCCACACACCCAACAAGTACTACTCATCCCCATTCCGCGTGTGTGGCACGAAGCAAAAATGTCCACACGTCCTGGCGCAGCTACATTAGATACCCACGGGATGACGATTTAGTTGCCATCCGGGATGGCAGATGTAGTTATCCGGGATGGCAGATATGGTTGTAAAAGCATGACAACTCTCTCTGTTTTGGTTAACTATAGTTGCAATGTCTAATTTATGGTAGTTGTCGCATGTAATCAAACCATAGTTGGCGTGTGTGATTAACTACTTGCCACATATGGTCAAACAATAGTTGTCATGTACGCGCAACTGCAGTTGCCATCCAACAATGTACGACTGTCGTGTGGGCGAAAAGCTGTTCGCCCACACGCGCGTGGACTAGGTGGTGGTTGTGTGGGTAGAAACTAGTTCGTCCACACAGCCCAGCTGGCAAACGCGTGTTGTGGGGCGTGTGGGCGACCTCTCCAACGCCCACACACCGGCCGTGTCCTACGTGGCACACGAAAACTGCCTTGGTGTGTCAAGATTCATGCAAACTTAACTGAACAATGATTCAAACGTGTGGGAGAGTTGCATTGTTGCCACACGTGTGGGCATTAGTGTTTCCGTTTTTTATCTAACTCCCGACTAATCTGCGTACAAGACTCAGGACGCTGCCTTTTATACCCTAGACACCAGCCGTAAGGGCCTAAACTACTAACTGTCTCAAACTAATTCGGAGATCCCCTCCTTTTATATCTCGGAGAGAAACCAAAAAAAAACAAGCTAACTAGCACAACCTGTACGTGGACCCTCCTATTCTGGAGTAGTATTCTTTAATTAGAAAGCTACTTAATCAACCGGCCACGCTGATCACACATGACTAATTTAAAATAAAAGAACTATTTATTTGCTTGCATGCTTGAAACTACTTCACCGGACATGAAATACTATCAATATTACTGCATTTTGGAGGGGTTCTGAAGTTTGGCTTCACCGTGTCCTTCTTCGGCTCCATCGGTGAAACCTCAAAGAAGAAAGAGCCAAGCTGTAGCACAGTCGGAAGATTAGAATCTGAAGCATCTGATATACTTGCGTCAAAACAAATGGTTGTGCTTGTCTTTTGTTCAACACTTGGAGTCGCCCCAAGTAAACCTACGGCATTGGTGCACACATCAGCGCCTGATATCAGCGGCAGGAGTGAAGGGAGGGACAGAGGGGGAGGGTTGGTCGGCGGTAGGGTTTCTCTGAGCTGCTCACAGGAGTGACGTGGGAGGGAGGGGAGTATCGTATGACCTTGATATCTATAATTTAGTCGTGCCTGCGGCTCGTCCTGGTGGTGGTAGTTGTCGTTCAGTGGCCTCTGAGTCTCGATGTAATTTTTGTTATGTTTGAGGTGCTTTGTACTTTCGATGCACTTTTATAATAGATCTGCATCCTTTTTGAAAAAAAATAACTTAGCTGAAAAGCTATATTTTTATACTTGAAATACTATGGAAAGAAGTCAATGCATGTAGAGTACAGATTGGAGCATGTACAGGTAAACTGCAGCAAAAAATAATCTGACATTTGTGGTCTCTACGTATTGTGACCTATTTCATTTACATTACGGTTACTTGTTAGCTAATTTGTTGTTTATTCTCAGCTTAAAGATTAGTATCATATTATTTTCCAACCAAATTTGGCCCGTGACCCCTAAGGTAGCTAGATAGCCCCGTTCCGATAAGGATTTGTTGTCAACTGCGCGCCGCCAAACGATTCAGACAGGGAAAGTCGTGTCCGGCTAGAGCACGAGCCCTTCTCTTCTCCGTAACGCAGAACAAAGGCCGTCCGCTCCAATACTATATAGTCCCCAACTACTTCCCAAACACCGCATATCGATCAAGCTCTCGCCATTGTTCCTCGACTCCATGGCCCAAGACGGAGAAAGCAAGGGCTTCCAGTTATGCATGATCGTAATAGGGATAGGTCTCATGGCAGGTTTTGTGTATTTTCTTGTGTGGGAAAACACGAGGCCAGGTGACACCAAGTACACGGTGACCATCACCAGCGTCGACGGCCTGGACCCGGCGCTGGATCTCCATAGCGACCGGCGGGCGCTCAGCCCGGTGTTCGGCATCACCGTGCACATCGACAACACCCACAACCAGATCGTTGAGAAGTGCGTCGGTGGCGTCGGCTCCTCCGCGATCGTGTCATACGGGGACGCGCTGCTCGCCAAGGGCACCGCGCCGTGGTTCTGCGTGCAGACAACAAAGGTGGGAGAGGCTGCAACCAAGGCGTGGGGCTTGAACGTGCAGCTGCCCCACTTCCTGCGGGACCGGCTGGCCGGCGAGCTGGAGAGGGGCCAGGCGGTGGTGGACGTGGCGGTGCGGACTCCCGCGGGTGCTGGCTGTTACATAAACGGATGCCTGGACACGGTGCTTGTCTGCAAGGCCAAGATCGGAGGAGGTCCATCCCCGTGTTTTCGTGCCACGACTGTCAGCGGCACGACACGAAACAGATAGTTAATTAGTGTCTTGGTTTTTATTTTATTTTTATTTAGGAGGATAGCGTAGAGCCTCGATGTGAATCTTTGTTTTCAGCCAAAAGGTACATATGTCTTATAGTGGTATCTGAATTTTGTATTTCCAACCCAAAAACTGTGTTCTATAGTGGATCTGAATGTATATTTTCTACCAAGTACTGTGCTCTATAGTGGATCCAAACTTTATTCTTCCAGTCAAGATGATTTATAGTGGTAGATACGGAGTTGATCGCGATAAGTGTATGACATACAATGTACTTGTCCGACTACTTTTTGAGTTTTGGAATAACTAGATTTCTAGTTTGACATAAAAGAAATATTTATTACTTATAAAAGTGCACAACCTATCTTTTATAAATGAACCCCACAAAACGAATACGGATTCATCACCACCACATAATTAGGCCCACAAAACTCAATCCAATAGCTAGCTTTAACCTAATGTGTTCTCCGGTGTGCACTTAGTAGCTTACATTGCTTGAACATAAGGCCCCACGTCTACAACCATACAATCACAGCGAGCCAACATGTGGTTGGATGGTTAGACGGACTGTGATATCCCCAGCCCATCAGGGTTCAAGTCCAGGTGCTCGCATCTATTTCTGGATTTATTTCAGGATTTTCGTAGATGCGCATTCAGTGGGAGGAGACGTTCCCGTCGACGACGAGGTGCCTACGGTGACTTCGTAAATTTCAAGATGATATGCCAGCTCAGTCTTTCGAATGTGCTCATAGGGATAGGGTGTGCGTGTGTGCGTTCATAGGGATGAGTATATGCGCGCGTATATGAGCGCTTGCGTCTGTACTGTGTTAAAAAAAACCCATACAATCACGTAAGGCACGCAAAAATAAAAAATAATCACAATTGGATCCCCCAATCTCAAACCCGACGACTCCATGTCTTGCGTCACCACTATATTAGAAGCCGCCTTCCAGGACAGTAATATAGCTTCCTTGCCGCATGGCAGCACAGTCGCCTTTCTGGACGGCAACCTTGCTGCCCGGCAGCACCGCCGCCTTCCTCGACGACGCCCTCGCCGCCCTATACTGCGCCGTCAAGTGAGCTGCCATTCCTCCGTCACCTCCTCATCCTCGCCATGAGGCAGCACCATCACCTTCCTAAACGGTGACCTTGCCGCCCAGGAGCACTGTCTATTTCCTGGACGGCGTCTTCACCGCCCTGCAACGCCATCAAGTGGGCGGTTGAGGGAGTCCTGGATTAGGGGGTCCTCGGACAGCCGGACTGTTGGACTATGAAGATATACAAGATTGAAGACTTCGTCCCGTGTCCGGGTGGGACTCTCCTTTGCGTGGAAGGCAAGCTTGGCAATTCGGATATGTAGATCTCCTCCCTTGTAACCGACTCTGTGTAACCCTAGCCTCCTCCGGTGTCTATATAAGCCGGAGGGTTTAGTCCGTAGGACAAGAACAATCATAATCATAGGCTAGCTTCTAGGGTTTAGCCTCTACGATCTCGTGGTAGATCAACTCTTGTAATACTCATATCATCAAGATCAATCAAGCAGGAAGTAGGGTATTACCTCCATCGAGAGGGCCCGAACCTGGGTAAATATTGTGTCCCCCGCCTCCTGTTACCATCCGCCTTAGACGCACAGTTCGGGACCCCCTACCCGAGATCCGCCGGTTTTGACACCGACATTGGTGCTTTCATTGAGAGTTCCATTGTGCCGTCACGATAAAGGCTTGATGGTTCCTTCGATCATCGGCAACGATGCGATCCAGGGTGAGGTTTTTCTCCTCGGACAGATCTTCGTATTCGGCGGCTTCGTACTGTGGGCCAACTCGCTTGGCCATCTGCAGCAGATCGAGAGCTACGCCCCTGGCCGTCAGGTCAGGTTTGGAAGCTTAAACTATACTGCCGACATCCGCAGAGACTTGATCTTCGACGGATTTGAGCCCATGTCAGGTGCACCGCACAGTCACCACGAGCATGACTTAGCTCTGCCGTCGGACGGTGTTCGGGAGATCACACCTGTGGCTACTCCGGCCCTCAATCCGGAGCAGATCGTGCCATCCGAGGACGGGCGGATGGACCCCGCCACGGAGGCCGCACACTCAGCGGTGATAGAGCCGAATACTGACTTCACCTCCTATGAGACCTGTGTTGCCGGACCCTTGGATTCGTCCCCGGCCACGGGCTCTGAACCGCCTGCGTCCGTGCCTATCGAATCTGATTGGGCACCGATCATGGAGTTTACCTCCGCAGATATTTTCCAGCACTCGCCCTTGGGCGACGTGCTAGATTCATCAAGGTCTCTCTCCTTGTCAGGAGACCCTCGGCCGAACTATGTCCGGCTCGAGGGGGAAGCGGACGACGAAGAAATTCGTTCCCCACCCACCACCCACTTAATAGCCACTGTCGATGATTTAACCGACATGCTTGATTTCGACTCCGAAGACATCGACGGTACGGACGACGATGCAGGAGAGGAACAGGAACCACCGCCCACAGGGCGCTAGACAGCCACTTCATCATATGATATATACATGGTGGATACACCCAAAAAAACATCGACGAGGAACGGAAGAATGCAGCGAAGGATAATCCCCTCGAGAAGCAACCAAAGCGACGACGTAGGCGCCGCTCCAAATCCCGCCTCAGTAAAAACAGCGATGACAGCTCAAGAAACAATAATACCCCGGTTGACTCCAAAGGAAACGACGACCACATGGACCCATCGATGGAGCAGGATGAGCCAGCGGACGGCGAACATAGTACGGAGCCGCTGTCCGATCACGGTGACGCCGAGGGTAAAACTCATCAACCTGTCTCCGAAGAGGAGAATAGTCCGGACGACGACACACACATCATCCCAGAAAGGCACTTGGAACAAGAGAACCTCCATAGAAGGCTTATTGCCACCGCGAGGAGCTAGCCTGAAGAAGCAGAAACAACGGCTTAAAGCCGCGCAGAATACGCTCAACAGCAGATGGAATAAAGTGCTTGACACTGAAGAAAAGTACGGTTGCAGTCGCCACACAAAGAGCTATCCAAAGCGCAAGCTGCTGCCTGAATTCGACGACGAGGCTTTAGAGCCCATTCAGCCGAAAAATAAAATGGCCGATCAGCCGGACCGACCACCCCGTGGCCGTGACAGGGCGGCTAACGAGGTCGCACACAAGTCGGCACACGATTTACGTGAGGACCTACACAAAAAAGCCGGTATGACCAGGTCCATCTACGGATCTAGGAAGCGCGCTCCGGCACAGAATCATGGCCGCCCAAACGACTATACTGACCGAATAACAGCTCGGAATCAAAACCGAACACTACAACTGTCAGAAGAATGCCATGACACATCCAAACACAGGGGTGCCGCGCACCCCCTATGCTTCACCGATGAGGTGCTGGATCGTGAATTTCCAGAGGGATTCAAACCCGTGAACATAGAGGCATACGACGGAACGACAGACCCTGGGGTCTGGATTGAGGACTTTATTCTTCACATCCACATGGCTCGCGGAGATGATCTCCACGCCATCAAATACCTGCCCCTCAAGTTGAAAGGACCAGCTCGGCACTAGTTGAAAAGCCTCCCCGAAAACTCAATTGGAAGTTGGGAAGAGCTTGAGGATGCTTTTAGGGCTAATTTTCAAGGGACCTATGTCCAACCTCCGGATGCAGGCGATTTAAGCCATATAATTCAACAGCCCGGAGAGTCAGCCCGAAAGCTTTGGAACAGATTTCTCACTAAGAAAATCAAATCGTTGACTGTCCGGATGCCGAAGCCTTAGCGGCTTTCAAACACAGTGTCCGGGACGAATGGCTCGCCAGACACCTCGGCCAGGAAAAACCGAGGACAATGGCAGCCCTAACAAGCCTTATGACCCGCTTTTGCGCGGGCGAAGACAGTTGGCTGGCCCATAGCGGCACCAGCAACCCAGGCACATCCGAAGTCAGGGATGGCAATGGGAAACCGCGACGCAATAAAAGCAAGCGTCGAAGCAATGAAGACAGACCAGACAACACGGCGGTAAACGCCGGATTCAGGGGCTCTCGACCCGGTCAACGAAAAAAGCCATTTAAAGGCAGCAGAGATGGACCGTCCAGCCTAAATAAGATTCTAGACAGATTATGTCAGATTCACGGCACCTCCGACATACCTGCAAATCGCACCAACAGAGAATGCTGGGTCTTCAAGCAGGCCGGCAAGCTAAACGCCGAACACAAGGGGAGGGAGACACCAAGTGAAGACGAGGATGAGCCTCACCAGCCAAACACTGTGGGACAGAAAAAATTCCCACCAAAGGTCAAAACAGTGAACATGATTTACGCAACTCACATACCAAAGAGGAGGCGCAAATGCGCACTCCGAGACGTATACGCCGTGGAACCCGTCACCCCCAAGCTCAACCCTTGGTCGGCCTGCCCGATCACTTTTGATCGCAGGGATCACCCGACTAGTATCTGGCACGGAGGATCGGCTGCCTTGGTGCTAGACCCAATAGTCGACGTATACCATCTCACCCGAGTCCTTATGGACGGCGGTAGTAGTCTTGATCTGATATATCAGGACACCGTCCGCAAAATTGGGATATACCCGACAAGAATCAGCCAAAGCAATACTACCTTTAAAGGAGTAATACCAGGCCCAGAGGCGCGCTGCACGGGCTCTCTAGTACTAGAGGTTGTATTCGGTTCTCCCGACAACTTTCGAAGCGAAGAATTAACCTTCGACATTGCTCCATTCCGAAGTGGCTATCACGCACTACTCGGAAGAACGGCCGTCGCTCATTTTAATGCAGTGCCGCATTACGCTTATCTTAAGTTTAAAATGCCCGGTCCACGTGGCATCATCATAGTTAGCGGAAACACAGAGCGTTCCTTACGTGCGGAGGAATATGTGGCGGCTCTAGCAGCCGAACACTGAACGGCCTCTCCAACCAGAATAAATGATCGGTCGTCAAGACCGCGGACACGGCTAGACGAGTCCGGCGCACCACTAGCTGTAACAGCTCAAATAAACCTGAGATTGGGTCGATGGATATACCCCCATAGGTGGTGCTAGGGGCTTCCCGCATGTAAAAAGGGCTACAGTTCGGCTTGACCCTATTTAGATTGCATTTTAATGGTTCATTAAGAATAACCAATTTTTTGCACGAAGACTTTCACCTGGGTTTTTTTTTCTTTTACAGATGATCATCGTGCTACACCCTTCCAGGATACGGCACAACGGAGACACAGACGCAGAAGTGCAGCAGGGCCCCGCTCAAAGGTTTCTTTTTAGATTAAGACCCTGTGTAAACCTTTTTTACTGTCTCTTGTTGCTTCACACCCCCCGGATACTCAACACAACCGAGAGGGATGCTGGCGTTATTGGCATTTCGTCACGTCAGACTAATGCACGTACCTGAAAATTCAGGGCTCATTATCCAGGGCGTTACTCAGCCCAGTATATGTTGTAAAGTCTGAATACCTTAGGGAGTGTTCGGCGTGGCGAGTTTGGCCTTATATGCATCAGCTCCGAATCATCTCTTTGGTCAATAGTTGGGTTTGCCCGGCTCCCGTGTTTTGCTACCTTACGTTCCGCTCTATCGGCTAAGGTGGTACCGGGAGAACTGCTGCGATTGTGCCCTGGTTCATCCGGATGAGCACCTCAGTAGAGAAAGCCGAAAACTGACTGTCATGATAAAGCGCGAGACTGGTCAACCACTTGATGACTCAGCGGAATCTTCGTGATTCCTCCGCATTAACGAAGGACCGGTTTTCCGGTCATGTATGTACGCGCACCGTATTCGGATGAGCGCGGAAGTACCAGGGGCTATATAGTAGCCCCATCGTCAAACTCCTATGGCTAAGTGAAAGTGTTAAAGCTATATAGTCTGATTGCCTTGTTCGCCGCGCTATCACCTCCTTAATGGACCAAGACGTTGGATCAAGTGTGAATACGCGCTTTTCTGAACACCCCCGCATTATATGCGTGGGGGCTGAAGCCGACGACTGCAAACTTTTAGGTTATATACATACATAAACGACCGCACAGGAGGCATCATAATACTTTCAGGCAAAAGTATAAACACGGCCTTTATAAACCAAATAGCATTGTTTTCACAATGGGATACATGTCACTCGAACATGATACTCTTCGAGCACTGAGCCTCTATTAAACGAGCGCCTTCTAGGACTTCTTCAAAATAGTGCTCGGCCGAGACCTGGCCTACGGCCGGATCCCGGGTTGCAATAGTGGTGGCCTTCATCTCTGCCCAGTATGTCTTAACACGGGCAAGAGCCATCCGCGCACCCTCTATGCACGCCGACCTCTTTACAGCGTCGATATATGGCACAACACCAAGGAATCGTTGCACTAAACCAAAATAACTATTCGGCCTTGGTCCCTTCGGCCAAAGATAATCCACGACAGAACTCATGGCAAGTCTGGACAACCTATGAAGCTCGGCCCACTCGGCCATTTGTTCATTTAACAGCAGCGAACGCGTTGGAGCACTGAACTGTGATCAGAACAACCTTTCAACTTCATGATCTTTCTGATCTTTGAAAAACTCAGTCGCATCAGCAGCACTCATTGCCAAGTCCAAGTACGCGTCTGCAGCACTCCATAATTGATCCAGAGGGGCATACTTTGGATCTCCGAACTTCGTCCGCAACAAAAAGGGCTTCCCAGCCGCGATATCTCCGGCTTGACGGAGCTCCTCCTTCGCCGCTCTGATTTTAGAGCGGGTTTCCTTGGTGGCTTCCATGGATTTCTTCAGGTCCGCCGCTTTCGCTTGGCTTTCTTTTTTAAGAAGCTCATACCGGCCGGCGGCATCTTTCAGCTCAATAGCCATCTTGGCTATTTTATCTTCGCTCTGGCGATGAGCAGCCTGTTCGGCTCTTAACTCTTCGGCCGCCTTTAAGGCGGCCGCATCACTTCTCCTGGCTTGTTCCTTGGCTCGGGCAAGTTCCGCCCGAAGGGTCTCCACGGCGGCAGCTCCATCTGCAGTCATAGCATATCATAGATACTAGCATCATGCTCCTCTTAATATCTGTTGACCACCCGAAAATACATACCCTGTGCCTCGTCAAGACGCTTGTTCACAAGCGCGATGTCGGCATCTGCCGCATCAAGCTGTCGCCTCAGTTCAGCAAACTCACCAGTCCGGCCAGTCACCGGACCCTCAGCCGCCTGCACATGAAAGCAGCATGATCATTACCTGGGACTATGATCCTCTGTTTGCCGCCTCTGGACAGCAACCAGAGTCTCAGGGGCTACTATCTGTATAGGGCACTCCTAGTGTGTGCGGTACTGTCAAAATATATATATTACTTTGCGTACCTCAAGGCCTCTTAGCAGGCTCGTAAAAGCTTCATGCAACCCATTTTTGGCGGATGAAATCCTCTCAACCACCGTACCCATTAAAGTACGATGCGCCTCTGAGATAGCCGCTTGCTCCAGAAGACCCATCAGTGCATCCGGGTGTGCACCGGACAGTCCCGGACTCTTTTTATTGCTCTTCTTAGGAGCTGAATACTCCGGACTTCGGGTGGCCGAAGGGTTAACTTCTGGCCTTGGCGGATCGGGAGAAATCCTCCGTGACGACACCTCAGGGTCATCCGCCCCATGAGGCGGGGAGATAGGGGGAGGCGTTTCGCTCTCCATCATCTCCGGAAGAAGATCCCCTGAAGGCGAACTCTGTCGAGAAGGGCTAAGATCCGGACTGCAAGACATACGTCTCGGTTATTGTCCTCGGAGATAAAGCAGGATATATTTACCAAAAGTACTCTTGTTCACTTGCTCGGTGGAGGGCTGACCCCCTTGCGGGCACTGTGCGGTAAGGATGCCCTCCGAGGCAGGGCCCCCTGGCGAAGGTTTCTTCCCTCGTTTGGAAACCCTCGTTTCCAAGTCTTCAGAGGCGGTCCTTTTCCTTCCTGGGGGAGAGGGGATTCTAGATTCTTCTCCCCGATTATCCTCCTTCACGGAGACACTAATTCCCCCGGTTTGGATGAGTAATGCGTGAGGCCCGCTTTCGGCTTCTTTATTCCTCCCTTTATCTTCCCCTGATGGCACTTGATAAGGTGCGTGCTCAAGCATCCTGACTAGTACAGGATCCGGTGAGCCTTCGGGAAGGGGGGCCGGACACCTGATCATCTTCGCCTCTCTTATCCAGTCCTGGCCAAGAGCGATTTTTTCAGAATGATGTTGTGACAAATAAAAAGATAGCATGTTCGGCCGCAGAATTACTTACGTGGGTATCTGGACGATTGCAGTTGAGACCCGCATCCTCGGTGGTGTCCGGACACTTTATTCGTGATCCGAAGAACAATTCATACATCTCTTCGAGCGTCACGCCGAAGAGTTGCTGAATAGTTCGCGGTCCTTCCGGGTTGAACTCCCACATACGGAGAGATCGACGTTGGCATGGAAGGACCCAACGAACTAGCATAACTTGCATTACCTTGACAAGACTGACATCTCTCTTGAGGAGATCTCGGATGCGACTTTGCAATGTCGCCACGTCATTAACTGGCCCCCAGTCCAGCCCCTTGTTGACCCATGACGCCAGTTGTGGTGGGGGGCCCGAACGAAAGGTGGGGGCAGCTACCCACTTAGTACTTCGGGGAGCTGTGATGTAAAACCACTCCCACTGCCATAAGTTGGACATCTCCGGGAAGGAACCCTTTGGCCATGGAGCCTCGGCGCCTTTGCTTATTATGGCACCTCCGCATTCTGCGTGTCGCCCATCGATCATCTTCGGCTTCACATTGAAGGTCTTGAGCCATAAGCCGAAGCGTGGGGTGATGCGGAGGAAGGCCTCACACACGACGATAAATGACGAGATGTGAAGGATGGAATCTGGAGCTAGATCGTGGAAATCGAGCCCGTAATAGAACATAAGCCCTCTAACGAAGGGACCAAGACTAAAGCCTAGCCCCCGGAGGAAGTGGGAAACAAATACGACACTCTCGCTGGGTTCGGGAGTGGGGATGACCTGCCCTTGAGCAGGCAGCCTGTGCGAGATTTCGGCGGTCAGATACCTGGCTTCTCTTAGCTTCTTGATGTCCTCCTCTGTGACAGAGGAGGCCATCCACCGGCCTTGAAGGTTGGATCCGGACATGACTGAAGGTCCGAAGCACTTAGCCTGAGCCTTGGGTGTTGGAACTCGAGGTGGGGGAAGGGAAGGATCGAACGCGAGAAGAAAAGGACAGGCCTTGGACCCTTTATAAAAAGGGCGAATATCAAGCGTCCTCCGCGTGGCTGTTTGGAACTTGCCTAAAATCGAGGAGTCATACTAACAAGCACGATTGGGTTACCCCCACCCGTATTGATGAGAATCCCGTGATAAGGGAAACACGATCTCTGCTTCGACAAGACGTGCCAATAAAACCGCGTCGCAACACGTGCAGTGGCAGGCAGGGGAAAACGGTTCGTAATGACCGGGCCACGGCAGGACATCACGTTATGAAAAGTTGTCAATAGATTAGATTAGTGGAATAATATACTCTCTACGGTGGTATGTGGAATTTGTTTTGCAGAGCCGGACACGATCCTTGTGTTCAAAATCTTCTATGGAGTATTCGGAGGAGGAACCCGCCTTGCAATGCCGAAGACAATCTGCGCGCCGGACTCATCGTCATTGAAGCCTGGTTCAGGGGCTACTGAGGGAGTCCTGGATTAGGGGGTCCTCGGATAGCCGGACTATATACCTTGGCCGGACTGTTGGACTATGAAGATACAAGATTGAAGACTTCGTCCCGTGTCCGGGTGGGACTCTCCTTTGCGTGGAAGGCAAGCTTGGCAATTCGGATGTGTAGATCTCCTCCCTTGTAACCGACTCTGTGTAACCCTAACCCCCTCCGGTGTCTATATAAACCGGAGGGTTTAGTCCGTAGGACAAGAACAATCATAATCATAGGCTAGCTTCTAGGGTTTAGCCTCTACGATCTCGTGGTAGATCAACTCTTGTAATACTCATATCATCAAGATCAATCAAGCAGGAAGTAGGGTGTTACCTCCATCGAGAGGGCCCGAACCTGGGTAAACATTGTGTCCCTCGCCTCCTGTTACCATCCGCCTTACACGCACAGTTCAGGACCCCTACCCGAGATCCGCCGGTTTTGACACCGACAGCGGTCGTTCCTCAGTCACCTCCTCATTGCCGACAAGCCATTAGAGCCATGCACCGACTTCGCCATCCTATGAAAAAGGTGAACAAATACTATGCCTTCTTTGACATCATGGACACGTCACACATCCGTGCTTAACGGCATCTCCAACGGCGACCCGCAAATTTCCTCCTGCATCCGTCCGTGGAGAGGGGACTAGTCCACTGACATGGATGCTGAAGACCGCCATGAAACACTATCATGTATAAGTCCACCAGTAAATTCAAATTCAAATGTACTCCGATCCACACAGAGCACCGGATCACATCAGCGCCGGATCGCATGCCCGATCACAACCAAAAAGAGGCAAGTATGCTTATTTTTTTACATGCCTGAATCCAAAAGGACATCAGTCCGGTAGTCCATGCAATTTTCTGACCTGTCGAATCGGCAATCCCAATCGTCTGCTCCCCGATCAAGGTGGTGCCGTCGCTGCCATGTAGACAGCCTCCGCCTTCACATCTGCCTCCGCCGCGTCCTCATTTTCTGCCGCTGCCAACTGATCTTTTTGCCGCTGGAACATCTAGTAGCGAATGAATTGCGCAATCATTCTTGGGTCAACATCCAAAGAGTCCACATATATTCAAGGTCAACATCTTGGCGTCCTCTGCATTGGTGGCGATCTTCACCTTCTTTCCCTCGAGTGTGGCTAACCGGACGTGTTGCGGCGAAGAATACTCGGAAAAAGAGCGGCGTCGCGTTAACATCGACGATGTAATGCACCGTACTGGCGGGGGTTCCGCTACTTCAGAGCGTAGTAGTACGGAGGCTTGTAACGCTCTGGCCACTGCGGCGTCTGTACTTTGGGAGAGCCCGTTTGGCGGCGTCCGCCACAGCTGCCACCACTACCTCCACGCCCAACTCTACCACCAAGCCCACCGGCGGCCAACTGCTTCTTGAGCTTCTCCTCCTTTGAGGCCTTCGCTTTGACGCAGCGGTTTTTTCGCGTAGCCGAGCTGGTCTTCCGGGCGAGCGTGGTGCTCGGATCCTCCGGCACCCCCACTGGCTCCATCTCTGACAGGTTCTCTGACGGTTCCATACGTCGGCAGCGAAAGGAAGTAGAGGGTGGGAGAAAAGAGCGGGAATTAGGCGGAGAGCGGCACTGGTGGAAGAAGAGAGTGGGGGATTTTGGCACGAAAACAATACAGGATGCTCTAAAAGCGCAGGCTCCGCCTTCCTTTTGAGTGGGCCAGAGGGGCAGAAAGCGACATTTCGCGTGTCCGGACTCCCACAAAGCCCCCTGACTGTGTCCTAGACTAGGGGGTACTCACCACGTCTTCTCCCGATCAGTTGGATTGGGCCGAGGACCCCCGTGGCCATTTACTCATGGGCCAGTTCGGACAGCCGATGCATACACGAGGAAGATTCCACAAGACTTGGTGATCAAGACAAGGACTCCTCTCCCCTGGCGTGCTTGACTAGGACTCTTGTTATCCTAGGCCTCTGGTATGTTATATAAACCGAGGCCAGGCTAGTCGATAGAGGATTATGGCATTACTCATCATATCTCTAGGGTTTAGACCACAACATATGATCTCGAGGTAGATCAACTCTGTAATCATACACATCGAATACAATCAAAAGCAGCATGTAGGGTATTATCTCTTCGAGAGAGCCCGAAGTTGGGTAAAATCCCGTGTACATGTTATCATTGATCCTAAGACACGCAGCTTGGGACCCCCTACCCAAGATCTGCCGGTTTTGACACCGACACCCCCCTCCCCCCTCCACATTTGTCTTCGGTTCACGGAAGAAAACATGTGTGGACCAACCTGTGAACCGATACAAGCCCACGTTGGATGGTGCAACACATCCGAACAGCATGGTCCGAATGGACGATGGCAGTTTGCGGGTCGTTGTTGGAGATGCCTAAAGCCTTGCTTAAACGTATGCAAGTGCAATTTGCACACAGGCTTTTGTTGCATTTTTTTTTTTGCACATGTGGTGATTAAGTCGTGCCTTCCCCATGTGATGGGCCTTTGTAACATGAATCCTGACTGAAATCTACCGGCGAGAACACAAACGATTGAGACACGGAAAGCCGTACGTGTCCGGCAAGAACACGAACGCTTCTCTTCTCCGAATCTCAAAAAAGAAAAACATCTCTTCTCCGTAACGCAAGACAAAGGCCCTCCTCTCCAAATTCCAATAATAATGGTAAGTTCCCCAACTAGGAGTACTTACCAAACACCGCATATCGATGAAGCTCTCGCCATTGTTCCTCGACACGATGGCCCAAGACGGAGAAAGTAAGTGCTTCCAGTTATGCATGATCGCAATAGCGATAGGTCTCATGGCAGGTTTTGTGTATTTTCTTGTGTGGATAATCACGGCGGGAGCAGACAGCAAGTACACGGTGAACATCACCAGCGTCGACGGCCTGGACCCGGCCCAGGATCTCCATAGCGACCGGCAGGCGCTCAGCCCGGTGTTCGGCATCACCGTGCAAATCGACAACACCCACAACAAGCTTGCCGGGAAGTGCGTCGGCGGCGACGGCTCCTCCGTGGTCGTGTCGTACGGGGACGCGCTGCTTGGCAAGGGCATGGTGCCGGGGTTCTGCGTGCAGCCAACAAGGGTGGGAGAGGCCGCGTCCAAGGCGTGGGGCATGAACGAGCAGGTGCCCCACTTCCTGCGAGACCGGCTGGCCGGCGAGCTGGAGAGGGGCCAGGCGGTGGTGGACGTGGCGGTGCGGACTCCCGGGGGCGGGGGGTGTTACATAGACGGATGCGTGGACACGGTGCTTGTCTGCAAGGCCAAGATCGGAGGGGGTTCATCCCCATGTTTTCTTGCTAGGACAGTCAGCGGCACGACTGGGAATAGATAGTTTAGCGCGTTGGTTTTTATTTTATTCTTATTTAGGACAGCATGAAGCCAGCATGCGAATTCTTGTTTCTCAATCAAGAAGTATATAGTGGATCTCAATTTTGTATTTTTCTACCAAGAACTGTGCTTTATAGTGGATCTAACTTTTATTCTTCCTGTCAAGATGATTTATAATAGATACTGAGTTGATTGCAATAAGTGCATGACGTCTATATCTATACCTTTAAAAATTGATCATCAACATTTTACCTTTTTTAAGAACAAGGCTATTTTTAGTTTATAGCATGGCAATTTTTCAGTTTAGTGGCGCCATGGAAAATTGTAAGTTTTGTTGCCATGGCAATTTCTACTTTTTGTTTATCCATGGCAAATTTACATTTTCTTGCCATGGCAAAAATATTTTTTACATGCATGTCAAAATTTTACTTTAGTCGATCATGGCAAATTAAATTTAATTTTCTATTCTGCCATGGTAAATTCACCTTCATTGACATGCCAAATTTACCAAAATCACCAACGCATTTTTTACTCTATTTCATAATCTGTCCTAAAATTCTATATGTACACTTATTCGTGAATGGAGTGAGTAGGAAGGAAGCAGGCCTACCATGCATGGCCAGCCTTTGAATGACACACGTCCACCATCAGACAGAAGCACGACTACCATCGCAATCAAGCATGACCAACATCGAAAGGAAGCATGTGACCATCAGCCTGGTGGTGTTTGAACCGTGACTTAGTGTTGTTGCAAAAGGAGTTATAAACTTTTCGTATCAAAATAATTTGTGTCAGTGTATATTAATGTCGTTGATCCATACAATTTCCATCGCGAAGCAAATGTGTCCATCAAACATGAATTTAGTTTCTGTTACACAAAAGAAATGTTTCCAAACATCTAAAAAATGGCACTACAACGTTGAAGTAATGCTTCATTGAAAAGAAAAAAAAATCTATCACACGATCAGATAGTAATATGTTTCCATCACACGATGCTTCTATTGGCAAAGAAAATAAAGTTTACATGCCACCTTTGCGCTACAGAAAAAACATCTACAGAAACATTTATTTGTTTATTGGAAGCAAACCTGAAATTTCAGGGAAGCAATCACGACTTACCCAAAAAAGCGAAAATATAGAGTTTTAAACGTATTTATGGGACGCACGCGGGGGAGCAGGCAAGTCTCGTCCCATTTCTATATTTATTTGATGGAAACAAATCACGACTTACCAAAACAAGAGAAATGGAGGTGTTACATAATTTCCTGGAAGCAGTCTCCGCCGATTTGGAAAATGTATGCACACGTACGTTTCCCTGGCTCAATCAGATCAGATGCTTCAAAAGATTGCGGTTCCTTTATATTCGTTGTGATACCAATTCGATCGGTCTAGTTCCGTTTTCAGCCTCCGCGTACGTCGGTCCTTCCGTCTCCGATCAATGGGTACCAGCGCCAGCCGCCCGTCGTCGCCGTCTCCGCCGTCGTCGTGCGGCCTGGTGAAGACGGACTCCACCACGCAGCTCTTCGCCGTGCCCGACTACTCCAAGTGGGCGCGGATGCCCGCCGGCTCCGCGCTCAACTTCGACATGTTCTATCTCCGCGGCTGCGACTACACCGGGTACACCCTCAAGGTCTACCCCGCCGGCCTCGACAAGGAATCGGCGGAGTTCGTCGCCGTCTTCGTCCACGGGCCCTTCGACGATGACCGCTATTCCCTTTCCTGGACGAGCGCCGCCGCCAGCGTCTCGATCGAGATCCTGGACGCGACCGGGAGGCACGTCGTCTTCGACAACCACACGGCCAGGTCGGAGCAGACGCTGCGCCACCACGGCCGCAGCAAGGGCTACGTGCGCTTCGTCAGCCGCCGGGAGCTGGAGGCGTCGTGCTGCGTCCACAAGGAAGACGACAGCCTCACCGTCCGATGCACGATCTCCATCGACAGGGAGGTGGCCTGTCCGCTCACAATGGCGCCGCCGCCGCCCGACGAGGTCGCAGCGGGTGCCGTGACGGCCGTCGGGTCCCGCACGGTCAAGATCGGCGGCTTCTCGAGGCTCCGCGCGGCGCTCCGGACCGGGGAGTGCGCGTACACCCCGCACTTCGGCCTCGGCGGCAGCAGCTGGTACTTCAAGGTGTACCCCAACGGGCACGACGACGCCACCAAGGACTGCGTGGCCGTCTTCCTCGGCCGTGGGAAGTCCGACGAGCCGGTGACCACGGCCGAGTTCTGCTTCGAGCTCGCCACTGATGACGACCCTCCGGAGAATGCCGGCAAGGAGGGTGCCGAGTTCACGAAGCACAGGTTCGACATTGACAACCCCATGCACGTGTCCCCGTACCTGGTGACGAGCGGCGACCTCGCGTCAGCCGAACAGATGGTGAGCGACGACCGCCTCGTCGTCCGGTGCCGCATCCGCGTGATCAAGGTCACGGCGCCGAGCCTGATCCTCCCTGCCGCGGCGGCTCCGACAGTCACGGCCCCACCATCCGAGGGCTCCGACGGGAAGTCACCCAAAAACAGCCTCGGGGTCGTGGAAGAAACGGGGGACGAAGAGACGAGCGAATCAGACAGAACTCCATTGCTGGCCGACATGCACCAAGGATAACTGAAGATAGGCCCGGTGAATCATATAGTCGATGCAAGCAAGAACCCCGTTGTCGATTATCTTTGTTTTCAGTTTTTTTCTTGTCTATTCACCAACAGAAATGAAGATTAGAATTCATTGTTTATTCGGTGTTTTTGTTTACTGTGCCTGGTTAGAACATTTGCCTTGTTGCTACGCTGTTTGAATTGTTCATATGCATATGCATATCATCATGCTTATGCGCTAGTTTACCAACTTTATTTTAGATTATCTCTATATTTATTTCACAAAAGGGGTATCTCTCATTTGCATGAATCGATGTACGCAACCATGCATCTTCATTGCGATGTTTTCATACAAGAAAAGAAGAGCCATAATAGGGGCTACATCACACAAAAAAGATTTCATAACACACTATGCGGCACAAATCTTATTGCTAGACGGCTCGGTACCAAATCTTATTGCTAGTACGGCACAAATCTAGGGGCTACATAACTTGAAGGTATATGTACCAAATTTTACTGCATTTTATAACAAAAGGACGGCTTGGTACGGTGGTAGAAACCCACCTCGGTTTATAAGGAGGTAGCGGGCTTGATCCCCAGTCACCGCGCCACCCGGTTTCCTTTTTGTTGGGAAGAAAAAGGAAAGGGTGTTCACCGACTAGCCATCCGCAGCGAACTGGTAGTGGAAACTAACATGGCACCATCGTTGCGTTGTGTTTCGTGTGAAAGCAATCTATTGCTGGATGGGCGTTTGTTGGTTCCTGGCTCCTGGCTGACGTATGCCAGGTAACATTTATGATTTTTTTGGGTGACAAATTTGCACCATACAAATGACACCCGGTTTCCTTTTTGTTGGGAAGAAAAAGGAAAGGGTGTTCACCGACTAGCCATCCGCAGCGAACTGGTAGGGGAAACTAACATGGCACCATCTTGCGTTGTGTTTCGTGTGAAAGCAATCTATTGTTGGATGGGCGTTTGTTGGTTCCTGGCTCCTGGCTGACGTATGCCAGGTAACATTTACGATTTTTTTGGGTGACAAATTTGCACCATACAAATGACACATTATAAATTTAGCTCGATTTTGAAGGTGCCCATTTGTGCTTGTGGGCCAACTAAAATTATGTAAAATTTCCAAAAGTTTGGCATAATTTTGACCCAAATTGCTAAGACATGAAGGCAGAGACCAACATACATAGCTCTAGGCATGTTCTAAAATTCTTATGACACATGGCATGGGAGAGCCTTTGGCTAAAATTCGAATTAGTTGGGCAGTTATAATGGTGTAATTGTGTCCAATTAAGGGATTCATTTCGTGTAGCATGGCATTGGCTGCTGAAAGAACATGCGGTGCCCCCATGTTTGGTTTTGGTAATTGATGACAATCTCTATGGACTAATGGTTGCCTTGAGTTATATTTGAAGGTTTTGTCCATAGGCTTTTCTTGGAGTACATGTGCTGGTTTCAAGGAGAGTTTGTGTCGACCAAGGTGCTATTCGAGGAATTATCCAAAGATTGGTCATGTGAGTGTTGAGCTTATTGCAAGCATGTCTTGAAGAAGAAGAGTGTGTGATCATTCATGTTTATCTTCAAGACATCATCCAAATGTAGAGAGTTGGAAAGATTCAAGGTTGATCGAGACTAAGTCAAAGAGTGAATCAAGTTGATCAACACACAAAGCATAGAAGATGTACCGAGAGGGATCAAGCGATCCCATGGTATGATAAGCATTGTCAATTACGCTTTGTGTACTAACCCATGGTCTTCGTGAGAGTTCTTTGTGGGGTTAGGTTGCGGTGTGCAAGTTCAAGTGGAGCATCACGAAGAGATCAAGTGCTTGAAGCTTGCCGTCCATTGTGGTGACAATGGACTTGTGAAGATGTGCCGAAGAGTGGCTCACAAATAGTGGAGTATGGGGGAGCAATCCACTAGTCTTCACCGAGGTGGTCCAATTCGAGGGAGTCAAGATCGTCATCATCCAGCTCAAGTGGACTATGCGCAAGGCAAAGGTTTGCCCTTGATAGGTTTTCTATTTTACCGGTCTCATGGTAGTTGTGGGAGACCGAGTTATAGGATCGATTGTCGTACTATCAAGGGGGGCATGAGTAGATTGATCGTATCATTCGTAGAGAGCTCAAACTATTGCATCCTTGCATCATCTTTATTGGTTCTTGTTTGGTTCTTCTCCCTGTGAGATTTGGAGCTTTTGATCATCTTGTTGACAAGCTCGAGTTCATCGAAAACGGAGTTCACTCATGCATCTTCTATGATGTTTTTGATGTTGGAGGTTATGTCGGTTCTTCTTTGTTCGAGGTTTCACTCCTCTATTTGTTAGGCATACCTCCCCTGCCTCTTCTTACTATAACCTATTATTTTCTCATAGGTTACAGTGACTATTAGCTCAAAGTCGTGAAAGCTATTGGGAGTGCAGTTTGCAGCGTTTTAAGGTGTTTATAGATGCAAGTGGTCCACCATAATGGTACACTTTGCCCTCTTTGGTCCAAAAAAATATGAACTAACTTGATGATGTCATGAACAAAAGTAGTTCGTTTTTTTACTAAAGAGAGTAGATGTACCCTAACGATGGACTACTTGACTACTTGTATCACTAAAGGTGTTCCGCAGGGGTCAATATAGCTACATATGCTTCAAAGTGGAACACTACATCCACATGACATGTTTTTCATAGCCCACAAACCTCTACTAATTGCACAAAAAGCACCACCAGCTCACTCCTTCATATAATGGCACTCATTCATATGATATTACGTGCCTTCACCGGTCGCCTAAAGACAAGTTAATTGGGCGTCAGCCTTCAAAATATTTCTGCCTATCTACACCAAACAAAATGCACAGCGCAAGCTACACGCACATAACGGAGGATATCGACAGAGCCAAATTAACACACCAATCGAGCAACCTTGAGAAAAGTTTAGAGATATAACTTATCCTCTAAACATACCAGGAATTCCAGCGCCGTCTGCCGCCGGCTCGGCGGACGATTTGTTCTTCTTACCGCCGGGCTTCTTGGCACTTGCCGCAGCCGCGCCGCCCTTCTTGTCCCCTGCCGCGGCCGCGCCCTCCTTTGGCGCCTCTGGCGCCTTTGGCGCCTCATCCCCCTTCTTATTGCCCCCCCGCCCCTTCTTACCCCTGCCGCGGCCGGCGGGTCTTCCCCCTTCTTCTTGCCCCCTGCCGCGGTCGCGGGCTCCTTGGCACTTGCCGCGTCCTCCATTGGCGCCTGTGCCGCATTTGGCTTCCGGCGCCGCGGCATACTGGGCAATGCGGTGCTCGGTGGGTAGGGCGGCGCTGCTTTGATGCTGCTCGTCGTCTTGTGTCCAACAAGCTTGAGTTTGCTCAATTCGGAGCTCATATGCAGAAGTTATGGCAGTTCTGGTTTTTCGTGGAGTATACTTGTTTTCGTGGAAGTGGCTTTAGGATGGCGCCAGCGGTAGTACCGCTGGGCCGGAGCGGCAGTACCGCGTATCGCCACAAGCGGTAGTACCGCTGTCCCACAGCGGTAGTACCGCCCATGGCCATAAGTGGTAGTACGTCTCCGGTTCCGCGCTGGTACCGCCTCGACTCGAGACATGGTTTTCTCGTGTCGGGTTCAGCGGCAGTAGGAGCGGTAGTACCGCTCATGTGCGGTAGTACCGCGGCTACCACCGCCCCTAGTGCCGCTCAATGGCCCTCCTCTCTGTTCCTTCTCCCTGTGCTCGTGGTAGGCGCTGTGCGCGGTCCCAGCGGTAGTACCGCTGGGCCAAGCGGCAGTACCGCTGCGGCCAACGGTAGTACCGCTGGCTCCAGCGGTAGTGCCGCTCATACGGCTCTGCCTCGCCCTCTGTTTTGCTCCGCTCTCTGTGTTCTATCGCCCGGGCGGTAGTACCGCTCCCCTGAGCGGTAGTGCCGCTCGTGTGCGGGCGAGCACATAACGGTTGGATTTTCCCCCTCCTATAAAAGGGGGTCTTCTTCCCCAATGAACCTTATCCTTTGAGCTCGTGTTCTTCCCCCATTGTTGACCTTCTTCGAGCTTGCTATCTCTCAATCCCTCCATGGATTCTTGCTAGTTTTTGGGGGAAAAGAGAGAGGAGATCTAGATCCACATTTCCACCAATCACTTTCTCCTCTAGGTGAGGGGAACCCCTTGGATCTAGATCTTGGAGTTCTTGGTGTTCTCCTTCTTGTTCTTCCTCTCTTTTCCCTCCCTAGCATTAGTTGCTTTGGTGGGATTTGAGAGAGAAGGACTTGGGCACTCCGTGTGCCCTTGCCATTGCATTCGGTGCATCGGTTTGAGTTCTCCACGGTGATACATGGAAGTCACAAGTTGAGAAGCTTATTACTCTTGGGTGCTTGGTACCCTTGAGCTTGTTCCTCTTGGGTGCTTGGGCGCCCTAGACGGTTGGTGGTGTTCGGAGCTCAATCATTATGGTGTAAAGCTCCGGGCAAGTGTCGGGGTCTCCAAATAGGTTGTGGAGATCGCCCGAGAAATTTGACGGGTTTCGGTGACCGTCCCCAAGGGTTGCCAAAGTGTACGGGTTCGGTGACCGCCCCCAAGGGTTGCCATTTGTACGGGTTCGGTGACCGCCCTCAAGGATCCCTTAGTGGAATCACGGCATCTTGCATTGTGCGAGGGCGTGAGGAGATTACGGTGGCCCTAGTGGCTTCTTGGGGAGCATTGTGCCTCCACACCGCTCCAAACGGAGATTAGCATCCGCAAGGGTGTGAACTTCGGGATACATCGTCGTCTTCGCATGCCTTCGTTATCTCTTACCCGAGCTCTTTACTTATGCACTTTACTTTGTGATAGCCACATTGTTTCTTGTCATATATCTTGCTACCACCTAGTAGTTTTTCTTGCTTAGCATAAGTTGTTGGTGCACATAGGTGAGCCTAGTTGTTGTAGGTTTTGTGCTGGACAAATTAACCGCTAGGTTTATTCCGCATTTGTTCAAGCCTCAACCGTAATTATTTTAAAGCGCCTATTCACCCCCCCTCCCTTTAGGCGACATCCTCGATCTTTCGGCTGCTATAAGTCACCAGAAGATGCCCTGGTTCACCCCCCACTCAGTCTGAAGCCCTACACGAGGACGGGGAATCACGATTATGGGCAGCACATCTCGTTGTGTTCGCTTGTTGAACTGCCACCGTTGTTCGATTAGATCAATGCAGTTGGTTGACCATTTAAACTGCTCCCTTCGGCCATATTATTTGTCTAGATACGAATATGATGGTTACTGTTAGATACATCAATATGATGGTTATCACATAGTTATGTCATACTAGCAGATAGAGAAGACGGGGAAGCCCCCAGCCAAACCTCCCGATCCGGGAATTCTGGATCAAAGATCTCGAACCACCGGCCGACCCATTTGCTAGGTAGCTACCGCCAGTGGCCAGTCAACTTTGGCTCTTCGTCTCTATCACCTAGTTGGACAGTAGCGAGGTCCTCTTCAACCGGTTACCATGGACGCATCAAGGCTTCTGACGTCATGACACAAGGAGGAGGTCCGCTCTTCGGCAGCTGCGGTGTTGACCACGAAGGGTTCCATGCAAGCATGACACCCACTCCCACCAGTCTGTCTCCTCCCATTGGTGATGATGGTGGTCGTGCCCGTGGCAGTGAACGTGCTTGTACGAGCGGCCAGTGAGACATAGTGGACATGGCGGCCTGCATGGGACATGGGACCTGCTGGAATAGTTTCCAAAGGGAAATCTGGATTTTAAGGGGATCTTGGCTTGTCAGATCCACCTATAATCATTTCTAGCATTGTTTTGTTCAAGCAAACTATACACAGACTTAGTGGTAAAGCTAGATTTAGGGCCAAGAGACCACTTAATTATGTCTCCATCAGCAGAGACACAAAGGTATCTGGCCATTGCAAAAATGCCATTCCATTTATCATAAGGATCTGGACTTGACCTTCTCCTGAAAATGGAACTAATACCTTAATTGTGCAATCATGGAAATTGCAAATGTTAAAAAACTGATGAAATTTCTCAGGAGCATATTATCAACAAAAGTGTCCTTCTAAAGTTTGGCAATATTACCATTATGGATTTCCACATGTCTTCCAACCATATAAAATTATTTCACTTTGTGTCATGGTATTCTCATGGCAGATGCCATTGGTAGGCTTATCGAACGTGGTTGGGGCCTAAGAGCGTCGGAGGGTTCCGGAGGCGAGATTGGGGACAAGCGTAGAGGGGCTCGCGATGTACCCAGGTCCGGGACCCTACGGGGAGGTAAAACCCCTAGTCTTGCTGGATCTACTAGATGGATCTCACAAGGTGAATACAAGGTGCTCCTGGAGCTGTTGGGGGAAGGAGGAAGAAGAGCTAGCTCTGTCCTTCTCCTGGTAATCGTGTGTGTGGGGGGGGGGGAGAAGCTGCCCTCTACATGGACGGCTCCTGGGGGGTCTTATAGGCCGGCTCCCCAGGGTTACAATGGTAATGCTACATAGATGCGGGGCCTTGCTGTCATTGTCTGGAGTCGTCCGTGGGGCTCGTCGGCTGCCGGGTCAGCCGGGCGCGGGTCTCGCGGGAGGCGCGGCACTATGGCACGCCGTTGTCCACGTCATGGAGTGGCGGGCGCCGACTTGCTACAGGACCGCACCGGGTCGCCGCCGCCGACCCCGGGACGTGGCCTCGGGGCGCACTATAGCCACGCCTGCCTTGGTCGGGGCGACAGATGCACTATAGCCACGTCCGCCCGTCGTAGGAGGGGGCTGTGCGGTCGTCTGGTCGGCTTGAGCTGGACCCGACCCGGCGGGGTCAAGCCTTGTTGCCACGCTTAGCCGGCTGGCGGGGCGAGCCGGATGGCGCGGTGCTTGCCGCCTCGTTGTTTTAGAAGATCGTTAGGTACGGATTTGCCTACCCGGGGGTCATCCCCCGACACTTTTTCTTTCTTTCACAATGGCTATAGTAGCTCTTTGAAATACTTAGCCATCGCAATGTCTTGTCATAATTCTTTATATGGCCACCCTTTTTCTTAGACCTGCAAATTCTAGACCATTTCACCAGGTAATACCCTTTTTTTGCCATTACCAGATTGCCAAAAAACCTTCTTCTGTGTTAACAAATGTCTTGATAAATGTCTTTGTCAAAAGGAACATAGACATGTAGTAGTATGCTATACTAGAAAGATTAGAGCTCAAAAGAGTTAATCTACCACAAGAGGATGTAGAACTACTAATCCAAAAGTCACATTTTTTTAATGTATTTGGATTCCATGAAATCCCAATCCAACCCCCTCAGGCAAGAGAAGCTCACATGAACCCCCAAGGTATTTCATAGGAGAGTACCCGATCTGACAACTAAAAATGTGAGCATAAATCTTAGGAATTTCATCATCATCTCTCTCTTTTGCGGAAGTAATCTTTAACCTAGGCATCATTTTAAACATATGAAGCAATAATTTGAGGTTAGTCGTGTGAGGAAGATTATCAATGTATAATACAGTATCATCAGCATATTGAATAATAGCTACACCATTTTTAATTAGATCAAGAGCAAGACCTACTAATAAATGATGTGCTACTATGTGCCATGCATGACAATAAAAAAGTCATCTATAAAATATTAATATATGATACTCCCTCCATCCCGAAAAGCTTGTCCCAAGTTTGTCTTTCAAATCAAATGGATGTATCTAGCATTAACTGGTGCTAGATATATCCATTTGAGAGACAAACTTTTTCAGACGGAAAAAGTACTATGCACTACATAGATAGTATATCTTTTATTCCGCGGAAATATACTAGTATCACAGATAGTGTATCATATTCCCCACTACAAGCAGCCTAACCGACGTGATGTTTTTTTTTCAAAATACAAACAATAAGATTAACACATCACGTATGATTGACAAATCCATATTTTTTTTGCGGAAAATCCATACATACATAAAAACCTAGTAATAAACTTGAGCGACTACCATCCAAACCCCCAACACGAAACCGTTGGATCATTGTACGGATTTTGGGTTTGGTAGCAATTGTGACGAGGAAGATAGAATGGCATGAATATTGGTACCGTAGTACTTCCTCTGTAAATTAATATAAGATCGTTTAGATCACTAAATCTTATGTTAGTTTACAAAGGGATTACTGATAATCTTTTGATATTTTCTGAAAACGAAAGAAAATAGCCAATAGGCAGCGGACAAGGAAAAAGAATCCGGTTCGGTGCCCCGGTACCGCCGCCGCGTTGCCCTCCGACGCTCCCCCGTCCGTAGCCACCGGCTACTTCGGCCCCCCGCCCTCGGCGGCGCCCGTTCCGTTCCGTTTCTTCCTTCGCAAGTTGGTCGCGCGCTCAAGGGAGCCGAATCGTGCCCACCTTCCCCCCCAGACCCCGCTCCCCCCGAACGAAATCCTCCAGGAATAAACTCCCATCGAGCGAGCAGAGGACACCGAGATGGCGGCTCGGCGGCTGGCCGGCGCGGGCCGCGCGGTGCTCTCGCTGCCCAGCGTGCGGAGATCAAATCAAATTAACCCCATCCCTGATTCCCCCGACCCGGCCTCTCGTGATCTGGTTCTGATCCCCCGACGCGGTGCGTGCGTGCAGGAAGTGTTCGAGAGCCACCGCGTCGTCTTCACCGTCGGCACCTCCATCGCCTCCGTGCTCACGGCGTGGGCCGGTACGCCCCTGTTCCCTCCCCTGCTCTCCCCCGCAGTTCGCATGCTGTCTTCGGGTTCAGAGTTCGTCGCTGGCCCGTCCGATTGATTACCTTTTTGTCTTCAACAATTTTTTTTATTTTTTTTGAAAGAAAAGGTGGCTCAAGGCCAACCTTATATTTCAAAACAGGTTTAAAAACCTGTGAAAGTAACTTGTTACATTAGGCCTTGTACAATGGGAGGTGCTTAGAGAGATGCTTAGAAAATAAACCGGATTTTTCTGAAGCACCGGTGCCTATTTCTACAGGAGAGACGCTTAGTTAAGCGTCTATCATATACAAATAAGCACCGGTGCTTAAGAAAAGCCTGATTTATTTCTCTAAGCACCTCTCCTAAGCACCTCCCATTGTACAAGGCCTTAGGCTTGTGAAGTGCACCCAGGTGCAAGATCACAAGGAAGAAAAGGTTGGGAAGGGGGAGGAAGACTACAGGAGCAAGGAGGGGACAGCAAACAGCAGAGTTGGCAGATTAGCCAGTAATTAGAGTACACCAGGAGAGAAGGTCAACAATAGCCGCTGTATCTGAAGGGAGGGAAACAGGGAGTGATGCAGTTGTGCAGTTGCTAGCTGCCGAACCCTAATTAGTTTGTTTGGCTTATGTAAGACCATAGGGCGAACCTCAATTGGAACCACGGCGGCACTAGATCAATTTTGTTTCAGAATGCCCCATTGGTGGTGATGACTGAATGCAAGTGCACCAAGTTACACTCTAATTGCTGAGTTTTTCTCCCCAATCGCTGCTCACCAGTACGACGATGCGCCGCTGGACCGTACGACGCGCGGAGCATTGCGCCATTGGAGCGTGCGGTGGTGGCGCCGTAGCGACAAAGGCCGCACGGGCTGCACGAACATGTACGTGCGCCACGAGGTTCAGGGCGGCTGCCGGCGCAAGGATGACCCGCGAGGAAGTCGTCGACGTGAGGGATGTGATCCCGTTGGTAGAAGAGTCGTTGGCTCCGTCCAGTAGCGAAGACGCGATCTGGGATCCGGCAGCCAAAGACGAAATTATGGCTGTGAGATGGGCTCTCATGGCACCGCAAAGGCATCACGCCAGCAGGGGCAGGGCTCCTATCTGGCTCAATCTTGACAGTTGGTCCCAATGCAGATTCACATGTTTGATCCAAGACTTTGTCAGTACAAGAAGATTGCCATTATACATTTATACCATGAGCAAACATAGGAGAACTTCAGTTCGGAAGAATTGTAATTAAACTGGCATGTAATGTGCACAGATGAAATGTGCAGGCTCTAAAATTAGAAACTGACAAGGTGACAAATAGGAACACGGTTACACGACCAGGCGACTAGCCTGTGAAGCCGGATGGAACAGTCAAGACTAAACATCACTGTCTTAACCTCACAATACGAGCTAAGTGTTAGAATTAATGGGCTAGGCCCATAGCAATTTCTGAAATCTCAAAGCCCATGTGTAAAATGGCAAGTGCTGGTGCTAAGTTTAGTCCCACCTTGGAAGTTGAAGAAGAGTTGGACCTCTTTATATAGTGGGTTCTCTCCACCACTCTAAGTGGTGTGTGAGAAGAGAAAGGGAAAACCACACGCGCGCGCTCGCTCGCCTCGCCTCGCCTGGCCGTTGCTAGAATGACCACCATTCGAGTGTTACTTTCCTTGGCTGCCTCTTATGGTCTTATCATTCATCAAATGGATGTAAAGACAGCTTTTCTCAATGGAGAGTTGGAAGAGAAGATCTATATGGATCAGCCTGACGGGTTTGTGGTAAAGGGTGAAGAGAGAAAGGTGTGCAAGTTGTTAAAATCTTTGCATGGTCTGAAACAGGCACCTAAGCAATGGCATGAGAAGTTTGAAAGAACTCTGACTTCTGCAGGATTTGTCATTAACGAGGCTGATAGGTGTGTTTACTATCGCCATGGTGGGGGCAATAGTGTCATATTATGTTTGTATGTGGACGACATACTGATCTTTGGTACAAACATTAATGCAATTAATGAGGTCAAGTCTTTTCTATCGAAAAGTTTTGACATGAAAGATCTGGGAGAAGCCGATGTAATTCTAAACATCAAACTTATTAAGGATGAGAGTGGGATTACATTAACGCAATCTCACTATGTTGAGAAGGTCTTGAACCGATTCGGTTTTATGGATAGCAAGCCTTCTCCAACACCTTATGATCCCAGCGTGACACTCAGAAAGAACAAGAAAGAAACGAGAGATCAATTAAGATACTCTCAAATTGTCGGTTCACTCATGTACTTAGCTAGCGCTACAAGACCAGATATCTCTTTTGCTGTGAGCAAACTGAGTAGGTTCATGTCCAACCCGGGTGATGATCATTGGCATGCACTAGAAAGGGTCTTGTGCTATCTGAGAGGTACTATGAGTTACGGAATTACTTATTCAGGGCATCCTGCTGTGCTAGAAGGATATAGTGATTCAAATTGGATCTCCGATGTTGATGTACTTTACGCAACAAGTGGGTATGTATTTACTCATGGTGGTGGCGCAGTGTCATGGAGGTCTTGCAAGCAAACCATATTGACGAGGTCAACTATGGAAGCAGAATTAACTGCTTTGGACACAGCTACTGTTGAGGCAGAATGGCTGCGTGAGCTCTTGATGGACTTGCCGGTTGTTGAAAAACCTGTACCGGCTATTCTTATGAATTGTGATAACCAAACGGTTATCGCTAAAGTGAACAATTCTAAAGATAATGCAAAGTCATCAAGACACGTGAAAAGACGTTTGAAGTCTGTCAGGAAGTTGAGAAACTCCGGAGTAATAACTGTTACGTATATACAAACAGACAAAAACCTGGCAGATCCCTTTACAAAGGGACTATCACGAAATGTGATAGATATTGCATCGAGGGAGATGGGTATGAGACCCATAGATGTTACACCATAGTAGTAACCCAACCTTTGTGATCGGAGATCCCGTGAATTAGGATCTGGGAAGAACAAGCTATTGGTTAACTGAGGAGAGTAATAACTTATGATCGTCTCCAAGTGAAGATGCAAAACTCTCAGAGCTGTAAGGCTCAGATCTGTAAGGCAGGTTGGCAACATGCCTTAATGTGGTTCTATTGGCTATAATTAGCAAAGATGCTGTCCTATAGAGCAGTCTTGAAAGAACACACCTATATGAGTTCTGACTGTAAACGTCGCAGTCTATGAGATTTGGGTGATCTCTAGTAAGCTCACGAAGAGACCAGGGAGTATGACGTATAAGCTCCAAACCGCGGGGTAGCCTACTGGCGGTCAGGTACTGGTTAAGACTTTTAGTGAAACCTGTTCACACAAAACTAGCAATTCAAGGCATAGTCCATTGTCAAGTTGTGAATGGATGTAGCTTAAAGTTCTAGGCAGAAGTTCAACTTAACAGTCTCTGCTGAAACACTGGTATATTAAACAAGTGATGAGAGAAGGCAAATCTCTAAATGGGTATTTGAGATCTGGTGGGGGATTGTTAGAATTAATGGGCTAGGCCCATAGCAATTTCTGAAATCTCAAAGCCCATGTGTAAAATGGCAAGTGGTGGTGCTAAGTTTAGTCCCACCTTGGAAGTTGAAGAAGAGTTGGACCTCTTTATATAGTGGGTTCTCTCCACCACTCTAAGTGGTGTGTGAGAAGAGAAAGGGAAAACCACACGCGCGCGCTCGCTCGCCTCGCCTCGCCTGGCTGGGCCGGGCCGTGGCGTGGCGAGGCGAGGCGGCGCGTACATGCGACATGCGCGTGAATGGTCCGCCGAAATCCGGTCCGTCTCCTTGAAGGAGCGCAGCTTCCTTTTGCCGTTTTATTTTTATGTCTTGGCAGACAAGTTTTTGATTTCTTGTCCGGTAAGTATACGAATTAGAAACCGAGTCGGTTTGGGATTGTGGTCGCGACACAATACCGCCTCTGGTCCTAATATATATACAGCTACCGGCTGCGGCCAGAGACACACCGAAAAACACCTAGGGTTTTGCCTCATCTCACAACTTGCGCCGCCATCGTAGTCTACTCCATCCCAAACGCCGGCGTGCATCGGCGCGTGGGAGAGCAGGTCTCCGGAACCGTTCGTCTTTGCGATCCTGCACCGGGAGAGGACGAATTAGGTTTTTGGGAAGCGCTGTGCGCGACTGCTCAAATTCGTCATCACGGGTCGTCTTCCGTCCAAGTCGGGCGGTGCTACTCATCGTCGTATTCATCGCCGTCAGCAGCAGATCGTCGCCAACATCGTCATCAACACTGTCGCACCCATAATAGCTAACGATCAGTACGTCCAACATCCTCTGTTCATGTCTGTTTCTACAGCTATTGTTACGTGTTTGCTGCTGTTATGCATGTCTTGCTGTTCTTCTAGTTTGCTAGATTATTGCATGCTAGTATCTCTTCTAGTCATGAATTATTTACTGGAATTAATCATGAACTTGCCTAATATTCCAACAATCCAAAAACCTAATTGTAGGCAATTTCCTGAGTTAACTATGGCTGGATTTGCTGATGCACTGAGGCCGGATAAGTTTACCGGTGTGCACTTTAAGAGGTGGCAGGTGAAGACCACGCTCTGGCTTACTGCTCTGAAAGTTTTCCACGCTAGTGTTGGTGCTCCAGAGGGAATAACCGACGAAGATCGGAGAAAATTCCAGGAAGCCAATACTATGTTTGTGGGATGCATTCTGAGTGTTCTTGCTGACCGTCTGTGTGATGTGTACATGCACATAAACGACGGAAAAATTCTGTGGGATGCACTGAATGCAAAATTCGGTGCAACAGATGCAGGCAGTGAACTGTACATCATGGAGAGTTTTCATGACTACAAGATGGTGAATAACCGTTCTGTGGTTGAACAAGCTCATGAGATACAGTGCATTGTGAAGGAACTTGAACTCCTTAAATGTGTTCTACCCGACAAATTCGTGGCTGGGTGCATGATTGCAAAGTTGCCTCCATCATGGAGGAATTTCGCCACAACTCTGAAGCATAAGAGACAGGAGATATCAGTTGAAAATCTGATTGCATCTCTTGATGTTGAAGAAAAAGCTCGGGCTAAAGATACCACTGAAAAAGGAGGTGAGGTTCATCCTACTGCTAACATGGTGCAGAGGTACCCACAGAACAAGAACAAAGGGAAGAACAAACCTGTTTTCAACAAGCCTACCAAGACTACTACTTTCAAGAAGAAGAAGAAGTTCAACAAGGCTGAGCTAGAGTGCTACGCCTGTGGGAAGCCTGGACACTTTTCCAAGGAATGCCCTGAACGTGCAGACCGCAGAGGGAAAACAAGCTCCAAGACTATCAACATGGTGACCGCTAGCAATACTGATGGGTATGGTAATTTACCTATTGTGCTTTCAGTATTTCAATCATCTTCGTGGTGGATTGATTCGGGTGCTAACGTTCATGTGTGTGCTGACATCTCCCTGTTTACTTCTTATCAGGTCGCAAGGGATTCTTCCGTCCTAATGGGGAATGGGTCACATGCTTCTGTTCGTGGCATTGGCACGGTGGATCTGAAGTTTACTTCGGGAAAGATCGTGCAACTAAGGAACGTGCAGCATGTCCCTACTATGAACAAGAATCTAGTTAGCGGCTCCCTTCTATGTCGAGATGGATTTAAGGTAGTTTTAGAGTCCAATAAAGTAATCGTGTCAAGATTTGGACAATTTATAGGAAAAGGCTATGAGTGCGGAGGCTTGTTCCGCTTTTCTCTTTTAGATTTTTGCAATAAGTCAATAAACCAAATTTGTGCTAGTGTTAATGATGATGCAAGTATTTGGCACTCTCGTTTATGTCATATTAATTTTGGTTTAATGTCTCGGCTATCCAGCATGAGTTTAATTCCGAACTTCACAGTTGCCAAAGGTTCTAAGTGCCATAGTTGTGTGCAATCTAAGCAACCTCGAAAGCCTCATAAGGCTGCCGAGGAGAGAAACTTGGCACCTCTAGAACTCATACATTCTGATCTTTGTGAGATGAATGGTGTGTTGACAAAAGGTGGAAAGAGATATTTCATGACTTTGATTGATGATGCGACTAGATTTTGCTATGTTTATTTGTTGCAAACTAAAGATGAAGCATTAGACTACTTTAAAATCTATAAAGCTGAAGTTGAAAATCAACTAGAGAGAAAGATCAAGCGTCTTAGGTCCGATCGTGGTGGAGAGTATTTTCCAAAAGTTTTTGATGAATTTTGTGAGGAACATGGTATTATTCATGAGAGGACGCCTCCCTATTCACCTCAATCAAATGGAGTGGCCGAGAGGAAAAACCGCACATTGACTGACTTGGTGAATGCCATGTTAGACACTGCTGGTTTATCTAAGGCATGGTGGGGGGAGGCTCTATTGACTTCATGTCATGTCCTGAATAGAGTTCCCAACAATAATAAAGAGAAAACCCCTTATGAGGAGTGGGTTGGGAGAAAACCATCACTTTCTTATTTGCGTACTTGGGGATGTTTGGCAAAGGTCAATATTCCTATTCCTAAGAAACGCAAACTTGGACCAAAGACAGTGGATTGTGTCTTTCTAGGGTATGCTCAACGGAGCATTGCTTATAGGTTTTTAGTGGTAAAATCTGAAGTACCTGATATGCATGTTGATACTATAATGGAATCTCGTGATGCAACATTTTTTGAGAACATATTTCCTATGAAAGATATGCATAGCATTGCTAGATTTTCTTCTGAGATAATTCCTGAATCTAGTACAACTGATGAATATTTCGAACAATCACATGAGGAAGTCCTTGAGAAGGATAACAATGAAGTTCCTAGAAGGAACAAGAGACAAAGGATTGCAAAATCCTTTGGTGATGATTTCATTGTATACCTTGTGGACGACACACCCAAGACGATTGCAGAAGCATATGCATCTCCGGATGTAGATGATTGGAAAGAAGCTGTTCATAATGAGATGGACTCAATTCTTTCTAATGGAACTTGGGAACTAACTGATAGACCATATGGTTGTAAACCTGTGGGCTGTAAGTGGGTGTTCAAAAAGAAGCTGAAGCCTGATGGTACTATTGATAAGTACAAGGCGCGGCTAGTGGCCAAGGGCTACACTCAGAAAGAAGGCGAAGATTATTTTGACACCTATTCACCCGTTGCTAGAATGACCACCATTCGAGTGTTACTTTCCTTGGCTGCCTCTTATGGTCTTATCATTCATCAAATGGATGTAAAGACAGCTTTTCTCAATGGAGAGTTGGAAGAGGAGATCTATATGGATCAGCCTGACGGGTTTGTGGTAAAGGGTGAAGAGAGAAAGGTGTGCAAGTTGTTAAAATCTTTGCATGGTCTGAAACAGGCACCTAAGCAATGGCATGAGAAGTTTGAAAGAACTCTGACTTCTGCAGGATTTGTCATTAACGAGGCTGATAGGTGTGTTTACTATCGCCATGGTGGGGGCAATAGTGTCATATTATGTTTGTATGTGGACGACATACTGATCTTTGGTACAAACATTAATGCAATTAATGAGGTCAAGTCTTTTCTATCGAAAAGTTTTGACATGAAAGATCTGGGAGAAGCCGATGTAATTCTAAACATCAAACTTATTAAGGATGAGAGTGGGATTACATTAACGCAATCTCACTATGTTGAGAAGGTCTTGAACCGATTCGGTTTTATGGATAGCAAGCCTTCTCCAACACCTTATGATCCCAGCGTGACACTCAGAAAGAACAAGAAAGAAACGAGAGATCAATTAAGATACTCTCAAATTGTCGGTTCACTCATGTACTTAGCTAGCGCTACAAGACCAGATATCTCTTTTGCTGTGAGCAAACTGAGTAGGTTCATGTCCAACCCGGGTGATGATCATTGGCATGCACTAGAAAGGGTCTTGTGCTATCTGAGAGGTACTATGAGTTACGGAATTACTTATTCAGGGCATCCTGCTGTGCTAGAAGGATATAGTGATTCAAATTGGATCTCCGATGTTGATGTACTTTACGCAACAAGTGGGTATGTATTTACTCATGGTGGTGGCGCAGTGTCATGGAGGTCTTGCAAGCAAACCATATTGACGAGGTCAACTATGGAAGCAGAATTAACTGCTTTGGACACAGCTACTGTTGAGGCAGAATGGCTGCGTGAGCTCTTGATGGACTTGCCGGTTGTTGAAAAACCTGTACCGGCTATTCTTATGAATTGTGATAACCAAACGGTTATCGCTAAAGTGAACAATTCTAAAGATAATGCAAAGTCATCAAGACACGTGAAAAGACGTTTGAAGTCTGTCAGGAAGTTGAGAAACTCCGGAGTAATAACTGTTACGTATATACAAACAGACAAAAACCTGGCAGATCCCTTTACAAAGGGACTATCACGAAATGTGATAGATATTGCATCGAGGGAGATGGGTATGAGACCCATAGATGTTACACCATAGTAGTAACCCAACCTTTGTGATCGGAGATCCCGTGAATTAGGATCTGGGAAGAACAAGCTATTGGTTAACTGAGGAGAGTAATAACTTATGATCGTCTCCAAGTGAAGATGCAAAACTCTCAGAGCTGTAAGGCTCAGATCTGTAAGGCAGGTTGGCAACATGCCTTAATGTGGTTCTATTGGCTATAATTAGCAAAGATGCTGTCCTATAGAGCAGTCTTGAAAGAACACACCTATATGAGTTCTGACTGTAAACGTCGCAGTCTATGAGATTTGGGTGATCTCTAGTAAGCTCACGAAGAGACCAGGGAGTATGACGTATAAGCTCCAAACCGCGGGGTAGCCTACTGGCGGTCAGGTACTGGTTAAGACTTTTAGTGAAACCTGTTCACACAAAACTAGCAATTCAAGGCATAGTCCATTGTCAAGTTGTGAATGGATGTAGCTTAAAGTTCTAGGCAGAAGTTCAACTTAACAGTCTCTGCTGAAACACTGGTATATTAAACAAGTGATGAGAGAAGGCAAATCTCTAAATGGGTATTTGAGATCTGGTGGGGGATTGTTAGAATTAATGGGCTAGGCCCATAGCAATTTCTGAAATCTCAAAGCCCATGTGTAAAATGGCAAGTGGTGGTGCTAAGTTTAGTCCCACCTTGGAAGTTGAAGAAGAGTTGGACCTCTTTATATAGTGGGTTCTCTCCACCACTCTAAGTGGTGTGTGAGAAGAGAAAGGGAAAACCACACGCGCGCGCTCGCTCGCCTCGCCTCGCCTGGCTGGGCCGGGCCGTGGCGTGGCGAGGCGAGGCGGCGCGTACATGCGACATGCGCGTGAATGGTCCGCCGAAATCCGGTCCGTCTCCTTGAAGGAGCGCAGCTTCCTTTTGCCGTTTTATTTTTATGTCTTGGCAGACAAGTTTTTGATTTCTTGTCCGGTAAGTATACGAATTAGAAACCGAGTCGGTTTGGGATTGTGGTCGCGACACAATACCGCCTCTGGTCCTAATATATATACAGCTACCGGCTGCGGCCAGAGACACACCGAAAAACACCTAGGGTTTTGCCTCATCTCACAACTTGCGCCGCCATCGTAGTCTACTCCATCCCAAACGCCGGCGTGCATCGGCGCGTGGGAGAGCAGGTCTCCGGAACCGTTCGTCTTTGCGATCCTGCACCGGGAGAGGACGAATTAGGTTTTTGGGAAGCGCTGTGCGCGACTGCTCAAATTCGTCATCACGGGTCGTCTTCCGTCCAAGTCGGGCGGTGCTACTCATCGTCGTATTCATCGCCGTCAGCAGCAGATCGTCGCCAACATCGTCATCAACACTGTCGCACCCATAATAGCTAACGATCAGTACGTCCAACATCCTCTGTTCATGTCTGTTTCTACAGCTATTGTTACGTGTTTGCTGCTGTTATGCATGTCTTGCTGTTCTTCTAGTTTGCTAGATTATTGCATGCTAGTATCTCTTCTAGTCATGAATTATTTACTGGAATTAATCATGAACTTGCCTAATATTCCAACAATCCAAAAACCTAATTGTAGGCAATTTCCTGAGTTAACTATGGCTGGATTTGCTGATGCACTGAGGCCGGATAAGTTTACCGGTGTGCACTTTAAGAGGTGGCAGGTGAAGACCACGCTCTGGCTTACTGCTCTGAAAGTTTTCCACGCTAGTGTTGGTGCTCCAGAGGGAATAACCGACGAAGATCGGAGAAAATTCCAGGAAGCCAATACTATGTTTGTGGGATGCATTCTGAGTGTTCTTGCTGACCGTCTGTGTGATGTGTACATGCACATAAACGACGGAAAAATTCTGTGGGATGCACTGAATGCAAAATTCGGTGCAACAGATGCAGGCAGTGAACTGTACATCATGGAGAGTTTTCATGACTACAAGATGGTGAATAACCGTTCTGTGGTTGAACAAGCTCATGAGATACAGTGCATTGTGAAGGAACTTGAACTCCTTAAATGTGTTCTACCCGACAAATTCGTGGCTGGGTGCATGATTGCAAAGTTGCCTCCTTCATGGAGGAATTTCGCCACAACTCTGAAGCATAAGAGACAGGAGATATCAGTTGAAAATCTGATTGCATCTCTTGATGTTGAAGAAAAAGCTCGGGCTAAAGATACCACTGAAAAAGGAGGTGAGGTTCAGCCTACTGCTAACATGGTGCAGAGGTACCCACAGAACAAGAACAAAGGGAAGAACAAACCTGTTTTCAACAAGCCTACCAAGACTACTACTTTCAAGAAGAAGAAGTTCAACAAGGCTGAGCTAGAGTGCTACGCCTGTGGGAAGCCTGGACACTTTTCCAAGGAATGCCCTGAACGTGCAGACCGCAGAGGGAAAACAAGCTCCAAGACTGTCAACATGGTGACCGCTAGCAATACTGATGGGTATGGTAATTTACCTATTGTGCTTTCAGTATTTCAATCATCTTCGTGGTGGATTGATTCGGGTGCTAACGTTCATGTGTGTGCTGACATCTCCCTGTTTACTTCTTATCAGGTCGCAAGGGATTCTTCCGTCCTAATGGGGAATGGGTCACATGCTTCTGTTCGTGGCATTGGCACGGTGGATCTGAAGTTTACTTCGGGAAAGATCGTGCAACTAAGGAACGTGCAGCATGTCCCTACTATGAACAAGAATCTAGTTAGCGGCTCCCTTCTATGTCGAGATGGATTTAAGGTAGTTTTAGAGTCCAATAAAGTAATCGTGTCAAGATTTGGACAATTTATAGGAAAAGGCTATGAGTGCGGAGGCTTGTTCCGCTTTTCTCTTTCAGATTTTTGCAATAAGTCAATAAACCAAATTTGTGCTAGTGTTAATGATGATGCAAGTATTTGGCACTCTCGTTTATGTCATATTAATTTTGGTTTAATGTCTCGGCTATCCAGCATGAGTTTAATTCCGAACTTCACAGTTGCCAAAGGTTCTAAGTGCCATAGTTGTGTGCAATCTAAGCAACCTCGAAAGCCTCATAAGGCTGCCGAGGAGAGAAACTTGGCACCTCTAGAACTCATACATTCTGATCTTTGTGAGATGAATGGTGTGTTGACAAAAGGTGGAAAGAGATATTTCATGACTTTGATTGATGATGCGACTAGATTTTGCTATGTTTATTTGTTGCAAACTAAAGATGAAGCATTAGACTACTTTAAAATCTATAAAGCTGAAGTTGAAAATCAACTAGAGAGAAAGATCAAGCGTCTTAGGTCCGATCGTGGTGGAGAGTATTTTCCAAAAGTTTTTGATGAATTTTGTGAGGAACATGGTATTATTCATTGGAGGACGCCTCCCTATTCACCTCAATCAAATGGAGTGGCCGAGAGGAAAAACCGCACATTGACTGACTTGGTGAATGCCATGTTAGACACTGCTGGTTTATCTAAGGCATGGTGGGGGGAGGCTCTATTGACTTCATGTCATGTCCTGAATAGAGTTCCCAACAATAATAAAGAGAAAACCCCTTATGAGGAGTGGGTTGGGAGAAAACCATCACTTTCTTATTTGCGTACTTGGGGATGTTTGGCAAAGGTCAATATTCCTATTCCTAAGAAACGCAAACTTGGACCAAAGACAGTGGATTGTGTCTTTCTAGGGTATGCTCAACGGAGCATTGCTTATAGGTTTTTAGTGGTAAAATCTGAAGTACCTGATATGCATGTTGATACTATAATGGAATCTCGTGATGCAACATTTTTTGAGAACATATTTCCTATGAAAGATATGCATAGCATTGCTAGATTTTCTTCTGAGATAATTCCTGAATCTAGTACAACTGATGAATATTTCGAACAATCACATGAGGAAGTCCTTGAGAAGGATAACAATGAAGTTCCTAGAAGGAACAAGAGACAAAGGATTGCAAAATCCTTTGGTGATGATTTCATTGTATACCTTGTGGACGACACACCCAAGACGATTGCAGAAGCATATGCATCTCCGGATGTAGATGATTGGAAAGAAGCTATTCATAATGAGATGGAATCAATTCTTTCTAATGGAACTTGGGAACTAACTGATAGACCATATGGTTGTAAACCTGTGGGCTGTAAGTGGGTGTTCAAAAAGAAGCTGAAGCCTGATGGTACTATTGATAAGTACAAGGCGCGGCTAGTGGCCAAGGGCTACACTCAGAAAGAAGGCGAAGATTATTTTGACACCTATTCACCCGTTGCTAGAATGACCACCATTCGAGTGTTACTTTCCTTGGCTGCCTCTTATGGTCTTATCATTCATCAAATGGATGTAAAGACAGCTTTTCTCAATGGAGAGTTGGAAGAGGAGATCTATATGGATCAGCCTGACGGGTTTGTGGTAAAGGGTGAAGAGAGAAAGGTGTGCAAGTTGTTAAAATCTTTGCATGGTCTGAAACAGGCACCTAAGCAATGGCATGAGAAGTTTGAAAGAACTCTGACTTCTGCAGGATTTGTCATTAACGAGGCTGATAGGTGTGTTTACTATCGCCATGGTGGGGGCAATAGTGTCATATTATGTTTGTATGTGGACGACATACTGATCTTTGGTACAAACATTAATGCAATTAATGAGGTCAAGTCTTTTCTATCGAAAAGTTTTGACATGAAAGATCTGGGAGAAGCCGATGTAATTCTAAACATCAAACTTATTAAGGATGAGAGTGGGATTACATTAACGCAATCTCACTATGTTGAGAAGGTCTTGAACCGATTCGGTTTTATGGATAGCAAGCCTTCTCCAACACCTTATGATCCCAGCGTGACACTCAGAAAGAACAAGAAAGAAACGAGAGATCAATTAAGATACTCTCAAATTGTCGGTTCACTCATGTACTTAGCTAGCGCTACAAGACCAGATATCTCTTTTGCTGTGAGCAAACTGAGTAGGTTCATGTCCAACCCGGGTGATGATCATTGGCATGCACTAGAAAGGGTCTTGTGCTATCTGAGAGGTACTATGAGTTACGGAATTACTTATTCAGGGCATCCTGCTGTGCTAGAAGGATATAGTGATTCAAATTGGATCTCCGATGTTGATGTACTTTACGCAACAAGTGGGTATGTATTTACTCATGGTGGTGGCGCAGTGTCATGGAGGTCTTGCAAGCAAACCATATTGACGAGGTCAACTATGGAAGCAGAATTAACTGCTTTGGACACAGCTACTGTTGAGGCAGAATGGCTGCGTGAGCTCTTGATGGACTTGCCGGTTGTTGAAAAACCTGTACCGGCTATTCTTATGAATTGTGATAACCAAACGGTTATCGCTAAAGTGAACAATTCTAAAGATAATGCAAAGTCATCAAGACACGTGAAAAGACGTTTGAAGTCTGTCAGGAAGTTGAGAAACTCCGGAGTAATAACTGTTACGTATATACAAACAGACAAAAACCTGGCAGATCCCTTTACAAAGGGACTATCACGAAATGTGATAGATATTGCATCGAGGGAGATGGGTATGAGACCCATAGATGTTACACCATAGTAGTAACCCAACCTTTGTGATCGGAGATCCCGTGAATTAGGATCTGGGAAGAACAAGCTATTGGTTAACTGAGGAGAGTAATAACTTATGATCGTCTCCAAGTGAAGATGCAAAACTCTCAGAGCTGTAAGGCTCAGATCTGTAAGGCAGGTTGGCAACATGCCTTAATGTGGTTCTATTGGCTATAATTAGCAAAGATGCTGTCCTACAGAGCAGTCTTGAAAGAACACACCTATATGAGTTCTGACTGTAAACGTCGCAGTCTATGAGATTTGGGTGATCTCTAGTAAGCTCACGAAGAGACCAGGGAGTATGACGTATAAGCTCCAAACCGCGGGGTAGCCTACTGGCGGTCAGGTACTGGTTAAGACTTTTAGGAAACCTGTTCACACAAAACTAGCAATTCAAGGCATAGTCCATTGTCAAGTTGTGAATGGATGTAGCTTAAAGTTCTAGGCAGAAGTTCAACTTAACAGTCTCTGCTGAAACACTGGTATATTAAACAAGTGATGAGAGAAGGCAAATCTCTAAATGGGTATTTGAGATCTGGTGGGGGATTGTTAGAATTAATGGGCTAGGCCCATAGCAATTTCTGAAATCTCAAAGCCCATGTGTAAAATGGCAAGTGGTGGTGCTAAGTTTAGTCCCACCTTGGAAGTTGAAGAAGAGTTGGACCTCTTTATATAGTGGGTTCTCTCCACCACTCTAAGTGGTGTGTGAGAAGAGAAAGGGAAAACCACACGCGCGCGCTCGCTCGCCTCGCCTGGCCGGGCCGGGCCGTGGCGTGGAGAGGCGAGGCGGCGCGTACATGCGACATGCGCGTGAATGGTCCGCCGAAATCCGGTCCGTCTCCTTGCAGGAGCGCAGCTTCCTTTTGCCGTTTTATTTTTATGTCTTGGCAGACAAGTTTTTGATTTCTTGTCCGGTAAGTATACGAATTAGAAACCGAGTCGGTTTGGGATTGTGGTCGCGACACAATACCGCCTCTGGTCCTAATATATATACAGCTACCGGCTGCGGCCAGAGACACACCGAAAAACACCTAGGGTTTTGCCTCATCTCACAACTTGCGCCGCCATCGTAGTCTACTCCATCCCAAACGCCGGCGTGCATCGGCGCGTGGGAGAGCAGGTCTCCGGAACCGTTCGTCTTTGCGATCCTGCACCGGGAGAGGACGAATTAGGTTTTTGGGAAGCGCTGTGCGCGACTGCTCAAATTCGTCATCACGGGTCGTCTTCCGTCCAAGTCGGGCGGTGCTACTCATCGTCGTATTCATCGCCGTCAGCAGCAGATCGTCGCCAACATCGTCATCAACACTGTCGCACCCATAATAGCTAACGATCAGTACGTCCAACATCCTCTGTTCATGTCTGTTTCTACAGCTATTGTTACGTGTTTGCTGCTGTTATGCATGTCTTGCTGTTCTTCTAGTTTGCTAGATTATTGCATGCTAGTATCTCTTCTAGTCATGAATTATTTACTGGAATTAATCATGAACTTGCCTAATATTCCAACAATCCAAAAACCTAATTGTAGGCAATTTCCTGAGTTAACTATGGCTGGATTTGCTGATGCACTGAGGCCGGATAAGTTTACCGGTGTGCACTTTAAGAGGTGGCAGGTGAAGACCACGCTCTGGCTTACTGCTCTGAAAGTTTTCCACGCTAGTGTTGGTGCTCCAGAGGGAATAACCGACGAAGATCGGAGAAAATTCCAGGAAGCCAATACTATGTTTGTGGGATGCATTCTGAGTGTTCTTGCTGACCGTCTGTGTGATGTGTACATGCACATAAACGACGGAAAAATTCTGTGGGATGCACTGAATGCAAAATTCGGTGCAACAGATGCAGGCAGTGAACTGTACATCATGGAGAGTTTTCATGACTACAAGATGGTGAATAACCGTTCTGTGGTTGAACAAGCTCATGAGATACAGTGCATTGTGAAGGAACTTGAACTCCTTAAATGTGTTCTACCCGACAAATTCGTGGCTGGGTGCATGATTGCAAAGTTGCCTCCTTCATGGAGGAATTTCGCCACAACTCTGAAGCATAAGAGACAGGAGATATCAGTTGAAAATCTGATTGCATCTCTTGATGTTGAAGAAAAAGCTCGGGCTAAAGATACCACTGAAAAAGGAGGTGAGGTTCAGCCTACTGCTAACATGGTGCAGAGGTACCCACAGAACAAGAACAAAGGGAAGAACAAACCTGTTTTCAACAAGCCTACCAAGACTACTACTTTCAAGAAGAAGAAGTTCAACAAGGCTGAGCTAGAGTGCTACGCCTGTGGGAAGCTTGGACACTTTTCCAAGGAATGCCCTGAACGTGCAGACCGCAGAGGGAAAACAAGCTCCAAGACTGTCAACATGGTGACCGCTAGCAATACTGATGGGTATGGTAATTTACCTATTGTGCTTTCAGTATTTCAATCATCTTCGTGGTGGATTGATTCGGGTGCTAACGTTCATGTGTGTGCTGACATCTCCCTGTTTACTTCTTATCAGGTCGCAAGGGATTCTTCCGTCCTAATGGGGAATGGGTCACATGCTTCTGTTCGTGGCATTGGCACGGTGGATCTGAAGTTTACTTCGGGAAAGATCGTGCAACTAAGGAACGTGCAGCATGTCCCTACTATGAACAAGAATCTAGTTAGCGGCTCCCTTCTATGTCGAGATGGATTTAAGGTAGTTTTAGAGTCCAATAAAGTAATCGTGTCAAGATTTGGACAATTTATAGGAAAAGGCTATGAGTGCGGAGGCTTGTTCCGCTTTTCTCTTTCAGATTTTTGCAATAAGTCAATAAACCAAATTTGTGCTAGTGTTAATGATGATGCAAGTATTTGGCACTCTCGTTTATGTCATATTAATTTTGGTTTAATGTCTCGGCTATCCAGCATGAGTTTAATTCCGAACTTCACAGTTGCCAAAGGTTCTAAGTGCCATAGTTGTGTGCAATCTAAGCAACCTCGAAAGCCTCATAAGGCTGCCGAGGAGAGAAACTTGGCACCTCTAGAACTCATACATTCTGATCTTTGTGAGATGAATGGTGTGTTGACAAAAGGTGGAAAGAGATATTTCATGACTTTGATTGATGATGCAACTAGATTTTGCTATGTTTATTTGTTGCAAACTAAAGATGAAGCATTAGACTACTTTAAAATCTATAAAGCTGAAGTTGAAAATCAACTAGAGAGAAAGATCAAGCGTCTTAGGTCCGATCGTGGTGGAGAGTATTTTCCAAAAGTTTTTGATGAATTTTGTGAGGAACATGGTATTATTCATGAGAGGACGCCTCCCTATTCACCTCAATCAAATGGAGTGGCCGAGAGGAAAAACCGCACATTGACTGACTTGGTGAATGCCATGTTAGACACTGCTGGTTTATCTAAGGCATGGTGGGGGGAGGCTCTATTGACTTCATGTCATGTCCTGAATAGAGTTCCCAACAATAATAAAGAGAAAACCCCTTATGAGGAGTGGGTTGGGAGAAAACCATCACTTTCTTATTTGCGTACTTGGGGATGTTTGGCAAAGGTCAATATTCCTATTCCTAAGAAACGCAAACTTGGACCAAAGACAGTGGATTGTGTCTTTCTAGGGTATGCTCAACGGAGCATTGCTTATAGGTTTTTAGTGGTAAAATCTGAAGTACCTGATATGCATGTTGATACTATAATGGAATCTCGTGATGCAACATTTTTTGAGAACATATTTCCTATGAAAGATATGCATAGCATTGCTAGATTTTCTTCTGAGATAATTCCTGAATCTAGTACAACTGATGAATATTTCGAACAATCACATGAGGAAGTCCTTGAGAAGGATAACAATGAAGTTCCTAGAAGGAACAAGAGACAAAGGATTGCAAAATCCTTTGGTGATGATTTCATTGTATACCTTGTGGACGACACACCCAAGACGATTGCAGAAGCATATGCATCTCCGGATGTAGATGATTGGAAAGAAGCTGTTCATAATGAGATGGACTCAATTCTTTCTAATGGAACTTGGGAACTAACTGATAGACCATATGGTTGTAAACCTGTGGGCTGTAAGTGGGTGTTCAAAAAGAAGCTGAAGCCTGATGGTACTATTGATAAGTACAAGGCGCGGCTAGTGGCCAAGGGCTACACTCAGAAAGAAGGCGAAGATTATTTTGACACCTATTCACCCGTTGCTAGAATGACCACCATTCGAGTGTTACTTTCCTTGGCTGCCTCTTATGGTCTTATCATTCATCAAATGGATGTAAAGACAGCTTTTCTCAATGGAGAGTTGGAAGAGGAGATCTATATGGATCAGCCTGACGGGTTTGTGGTAAAGGGTGAAGAGAGAAAGGTGTGCAAGTTGTTAAAATCTTTGCATGGTCTGAAACAGGCACCTAAGCAATGGCATGAGAAGTTTGAAAGAACTCTGACTTCTGCAGGATTTGTCATTAACGAGGCTGATAGGTGTGTTTACTATCGCCATGGTGGGGGCAATAGTGTCATATTATGTTTGTATGTGGACGACATACTGATCTTTGGTACAAACATTAATGCAATTAATGAGGTCAAGTCTTTTCTATCGAAAAGTTTTGACATGAAAGATCTGGGAGAAGCCGATGTAATTCTAAACATCAAACTTATTAAGGATGAGAGTGGGATTACATTAACGCAATCTCACTATGTTGAGAAGGTCTTGAACCGATTCGGTTTTATGGATAGCAAGCCTTCTCCAACACCTTATGATCCCAGCGTGACACTCAGAAAGAACAAGAAAGAAACGAGAGATCAATTAAGATACTCTCAAATTGTCGGTTCACTCATGTACTTAGCTAGCGCTACAAGACCAGATATCTCTTTTGCTGTGAGCAAACTGAGTAGGTTCATGTCCAACCCGGGTGATGATCATTGGCATGCACTAGAAAGGGTCTTGTGCTATCTGAGAGGTACTATGAGTTACGGAATTACTTATTCAGGGCATCCTGCTGTGCTAGAAGGATATAGTGATTCAAATTGGATCTCCGATGTTGATGTACTTTACGCAACAAGTGGGTATGTATTTACTCATGGTGGTGGCGCAGTGTCATGGAGGTCTTGCAAGCAAACCATATTGACGAGGTCAACTATGGAAGCAGAATTAACTGCTTTGGACACAGCTACTGTTGAGGCAGAATGGCTGCGTGAGCTCTTGATGGACTTGCCGGTTGTTGAAAAACCTGTACCGGCTATTCTTATGAATTGTGATAACCAAACGGTTATCGCTAAAGTGAACAATTCTAAAGATAATGCAAAGTCATCAAGACACGTGAAAAGACGTTTGAAGTCTGTCAGGAAGTTGAGAAACTCCGGAGTAATAACTGTTACGTATATACAAACAGACAAAAACCTGGCAGATCCCTTTACAAAGGGACTATCACGAAATGTGATAGATATTGCATCGAGGGAGATGGGTATGAGACCCATAGATGTTACACCATAGTAGTAACCCAACCTTTGTGATCGGAGATCCCGTGAATTAGGATCTGGGAAGAACAAGCTATTGGTTAACTGAGGAGAGTAATAACTTATGATCGTCTCCAAGTGAAGATGCAAAACTCTCAGAGCTGTAAGGCTCAGATCTGTAAGGCAGGTTGGCAACATGCCTTAATGTGGTTCTATTGGCTATAATTAGCAAAGATGCTGTCCTATAGAGCAGTCTTGAAAGAACACACCTATATGAGTTCTGACTGTAAACGTCGCAGTCTATGAGATTTGGGTGATCTCTAGTAAGCTCACGAAGAGACCAGGGAGTATGACGTATAAGCTCCAAACCGCGGGGTAGCCTACTGGCGGTCAGGTACTGGTTAAGACTTTTAGTGAAACCTGTTCACACAAAACTAGCAATTCAAGGCATAGTCCATTGTCAAGTTGTGAATGGATGTAGCTTAAAGTTCTAGGCAGAAGTTCAACTTAACAGTCTCTGCTGAAACACTGGTATATTAAACAAGTGATGAGAGAAGGCAAATCTCTAAATGGGTATTTGAGATCTGGTGGGGGATTGTTAGAATTAATGGGCTAGGCCCATAGCAATTTCTGAAATCTCAAAGCCCATGTGTAAAATGGCAAGTGGTGGTGCTAAGTTTAGTCCCACCTTGGAAGTTGAAGAAGAGTTGGACCTCTTTATATAGTGGGTTCTCTCCACCACTCTAAGTGGTGTGTGAGAAGAGAAAGGGAAAACCACACGCGCGCGCTCGCTCGCCTCGCCTCGCCTGGCTGGGCCGGGCCGTGGCGTGGCGAGGCGAGGCGGCGCGTACATGCGACATGCGCGTGAATGGTCCGCCGAAATCCGGTCCGTCTCCTTGAAGGAGCGCAGCTTCCTTTTGCCGTTTTATTTTTATGTCTTGGCAGACAAGTTTTTGATTTCTTGTCCGGTAAGTATACGAATTAGAAACCGAGTCGGTTTGGGATTGTGGTCGCGACACAATACCGCCTCTGGTCCTAATATATATACAGCTACCGGCTGCGGCCAGAGACACACCGAAAAACACCTAGGGTTTTGCCTCATCTCACAACTTGCGCCGCCATCGTAGTCTACTCCATCCCAAACGCCGGCGTGCATCGGCGCGTGGGAGAGCAGGTCTCCGGAACCGTTCGTCTTTGCGATCCTGCACCGGGAGAGGACGAATTAGGTTTTTGGGAAGCGCTGTGCGCGACTGCTCAAATTCGTCATCACGGGTCGTCTTCCGTCCAAGTCGGGCGGTGCTACTCATCGTCGTATTCATCGCCGTCAGCAGCAGATCGTCGCCAACATCGTCATCAACACTGTCGCACCCATAATAGCTAACGATCAGTACGTCCAACATCCTCTGTTCATGTCTGTTTCTACAGCTATTGTTACGTGTTTGCTGCTGTTATGCATGTCTTGCTGTTCTTCTAGTTTGCTAGATTATTGCATGCTAGTATCTCTTCTAGTCATGAATTATTTACTGGAATTAATCATGAACTTGCCTAATATTCCAACAATCCAAAAACCTAATTGTAGGCAATTTCCTGAGTTAACTATGGCTGGATTTGCTGATGCACTGAGGCCGGATAAGTTTACCGGTGTGCACTTTAAGAGGTGGCAGGTGAAGACCACGCTCTGGCTTACTGCTCTGAAAGTTTTCCACGCTAGTGTTGGTGCTCCAGAGGGAATAACCGACGAAGATCGGAGAAAATTCCAGGAAGCCAATACTATGTTTGTGGGATGCATTCTGAGTGTTCTTGCTGACCGTCTGTGTGATGTGTACATGCACATAAACGACGGAAAAATTCTGTGGGATGCACTGAATGCAAAATTCGGTGCAACAGATGCAGGCAGTGAACTGTACATCATGGAGAGTTTTCATGACTACAAGATGGTGAATAACCGTTCTGTGGTTGAACAAGCTCATGAGATACAGTGCATTGTGAAGGAACTTGAACTCCTTAAATGTGTTCTACCCGACAAATTCGTGGCTGGGTGCATGATTGCAAAGTTGCCTCCTTCATGGAGGAATTTCGCCACAACTCTGAAGCATAAGAGACAGGAGATATCAGTTGAAAATCTGATTGCATCTCTTGATGTTGAAGAAAAAGCTCGGGCTAAAGATACCACTGAAAAAGGAGGTGAGGTTCAGCCTACTGCTAACATGGTGCAGAGGTACCCACAGAACAAGAACAAAGGGAAGAACAAACCTGTTTTCAACAAGCCTACCAAGACTACTACTTTCAAGAAGAAGAAGTTCAACAAGGCTGAGCTAGAGTGCTACGCCTGTGGGAAGCCTGGACACTTTTCCAAGGAATGCCCTAAACGTGCAGACCGCAGAGGGAAAACAAGCTCCAAGACTGTCAACATGGTGACCGCTAGCAATACTGATGGGTATGGTAATTTACCTATTGTGCTTTCAGTATTTCAATCATCTTCGTGGTGGATTGATTCGGGTGCTAACGTTCATGTGTGTGCTGACATCTCCCTGTTTACTTCTTATCAGGTCGCAAGGGATTCTTCCGTCCTAATGGGGAATGGGTCACATGCTTCTGTTCGTGGCATTGGCACGGTGGATCTGAAGTTTACTTCGGGAAAGATCGTGCAACTAAGGAACGTGCAGCATGTCCCTACTATGAACAAGAATCTAGTTAGCGGCTCCCTTCTATGTCGAGATGGATTTAAGGTAGTTTTAGAGTCCAATAAAGTAATCGTGTCAAGATTTGGACAATTTATAGGAAAAGGCTATGAGTGCGGAGGCTTGTTCCGCTTTTCTCTTTCAGATTTTTGCAATAAGTCAATAAACCAAATTTGTGCTAGTGTTAATGATGATGCAAGTATTTGGCACTCTCGTTTATGTCATATTAATTTTGGTTTAATGTCTCGGCTATCCAGCATGAGTTTAATTCCGAACTTCACAGTTGCCAAAGGTTCTAAGTGCCATAGTTGTGTGCAATCTAAGCAACCTCGAAAGCCTCATAAGGCTGCCGAGGAGAGAAACTTGGCACCTCTAGAACTCATACATTCTGATCTTTGTGAGATGAATGGTGTGTTGACAAAAGGTGGAAAGAGATATTTCATGACTTTGATTGATGATGCGACTAGATTTTGCTATGTTTATTTGTTGCAAACTAAAGATGAAGCATTAGACTACTTTAAAATCTATAAAGCTGAAGTTGAAAATCAACTAGAGAGAAAGATCAAGCGTCTTAGGTCCGATCGTGGTGGAGAGTATTTTCCAAAAGTTTTTGATGAATTTTGTGAGGAACATGGTATTATTCATGAGAGGACGCCTCCCTATTCACCTCAATCAAATGGAGTGGCCGAGAGGAAAAACCGCACATTGACTGACTTGGTGAATGCCATGTTAGACACTGCTGGTTTATCTAAGGCATGGTGGGGGGAGGCTCTATTGACTTCATGTCATGTCCTGAATAGAGTTCCCAACAATAATAAAGAGAAAACCCCTTATGAGGAGTGGGTTGGGAGAAAACCATCACTTTCTTATTTGCGTACTTGGGGATGTTTGGCAAAGGTCAATATTCCTATTCCTAAGAAACGCAAACTTGGACCAAAGACAGTGGATTGTGTCTTTCTAGGGTATGCTCAACGGAGCATTGCTTATAGGTTTTTAGTGGTAAAATCTGAAGTACCTGATATGCATGTTGATACTATAATGGAATCTCGTGATGCAACATTTTTTGAGAACATATTTCCTATGAAAGATATGCATAGCATTGCTAGATTTTCTTCTGAGATAATTCCTGAATCTAGTACAACTGATGAATATTTCAAACAATCACATGAGGAAGTCCTTGAGAAGGATAACAATGAAGTTCCTAGAAGGAACAAGAGACAAAGGATTGCAAAATCCTTTGGTGATGATTTCATTGTATACCTTGTGGACGACACACCCAAGACGATTCCAGAAGCATATGCATCTCCGGATGTAGATGATTGGAAAGAAGCTATTCATAATGAGATGGAATCAATTCTTTCTAATGGAACTTGGGAACTAACTGATAGACCATATGGTTGTAAACCTGTGGGCTGTAAGTGGGTGTTCAAAAAGAAGCTGAAGCCTGATGGTACTATTGATAAGTACAAGGCGCGGCTAGTGGCCAAGGGCTACACTCAGAAAGAAGGCGAAGATTATTTTGACACCTATTCACCCGTTGCTAGAATGACCACCATTCGAGTGTTACTTTCCTTGGCTGCCTCTTATGGTCTTATCATTCATCAAATGGATGTAAAGACAGCTTTTCTCAATGGAGAGTTGGAAGAGGAGATCTATATGGATCAGCCTGACGGGTTTGTGGTAAAGGGTGAAGAGAGAAAGGTGTGCAAGTTGTTAAAATCTTTGCATGGTCTGAAACAGGCACCTAAGCAATGGCATGAGAAGTTTGAAAGAACTCTGACTTCTGCAGGATTTGTCATTAACGAGGCTGATAGGTGTGTTTACTATCGCCATGGTGGGGGCAATAGTGTCATATTATGTTTGTATGTGGACGACATACTGATCTTTGGTACAAACATTAATGCAATTAATGAGGTCAAGTCTTTTCTATCGAAAAGTTTTGACATGAAAGATCTGGGAGAAGCCGATGTAATTCTAAACATCAAACTTATTAAGGATGAGAGTGGGATTACATTAACGCAATCTCACTATGTTGAGAAGGTCTTGAACCGATTCGGTTTTATGGATAGCAAGCCTTCTCCAACACCTTATGATCCCAGCGTGACACTCAGAAAGAACAAGAAAGAAACGAGAGATCAATTAAGATACTCTCAAATTGTCGGTTCACTCATGTACTTAGCTAGCGCTACAAGACCAGATATCTCTTTTGCTGTGAGCAAACTGAGTAGGTTCATGTCCAACCCGGGTGATGATCATTGGCATGCACTAGAAAGGGTCTTGTGCTATCTGAGAGGTACTATGAGTTACGGAATTACTTATTCAGGGCATCCTGCTGTGCTAGAAGGATATAGTGATTCAAATTGGATCTCCGATGTTGATGTACTTTACGCAACAAGTGGGTATGTATTTACTCATGGTGGTGGCGCAGTGTCATGGAGGTCTTGCAAGCAAACCATATTGACGAGGTCAACTATGGAAGCAGAATTAACTGCTTTGGACACAGCTACTGTTGAGGCAGAATGGCTGCGTGAGCTCTTGATGGACTTGCCGGTTGTTGGAAAACCTGTACCGGCTATTCTTATGAATTGTGATAACCAAACGGTTATCGCTAAAGTGAACAATTCTAAAGATAATGCAAAGTCATCAAGACACGTGAAAAGACGTTTGAAGTCTGTCAGGAAGTTGAGAAACTCCGGAGTAATAACTGTTACGTATATACAAACAGACAAAAACCTGGCAGATCCCTTTACAAAGGGACTATCACGAAATGTGATAGATATTGCATCGAGGGAGATGGGTATGAGACCCATAGATGTTACACCATAGTAGTAACCCAACCTTTGTGATCGGAGATCCCGTGAATTAGGATCTGGGAAGAACAAGCTATTGGTTAACTGAGGAGAGTAATAACTTATGATCGTCTCCAAGTGAAGATGCAAAACTCTCAGAGCTGTAAGGCTCAGATCTGTAAGGCAGGTTGGCAACATGCCTTAATGTGGTTCTATTGGCTATAATTAGCAAAGATGCTGTCCTACAGAGCAGTCTTGAAAGAACACACCTATATGAGTTCTGACTGTAAACGTCGCAGTCTATGAGATTTGGGTGATCTCTAGTAAGCTCACGAAGAGATCAGGGAGTATGACGTATAAGCTCCAAACCGCGGGGTAGCCTACTGGCGGTCAGGTACTGGTTAAGACTTTTAGTGAAACCTGTTCACACAAAACTAGCAATTCAAGGCATAGTCCATTGTCAAGTTGTGAATGGATGTAGCTTAAAGTTCTAGGCAGAAGTTCAACTTAACAGTCTCTGCTGAAACACTGGTATATTAAACAAGTGATGAGAGAAGGCAAATCTCTAAATGGGTATTTGAGATCTGGTGGGGGATTGTTAGAATTAATGGGCTAGGCCCATAGCAATTTCTGAAATCTCAAAGCCCATGTGTAAAATGGCAAGTGGTGGTGCTAAGTTTAGTCCCACCTTGGAAGTTGAAGAAGAGTTGGACCTCTTTATATAGTGGGTTCTCTCCACCACTCTAAGTGGTGTGTGAGAAGAGAAAGGGAAAACCACACGCGCGCGCTCGCTCGCCTCGCCTGGCCGGGCCGGGCCGTGGCGTGGCGAGGCGAGGCGGCGCGTACATGCGACATGCGCGTGAATGGTCCGCCGAAATCCGGTCCGTCTCCTTGCAGGAGCGCAGCTTCCTTTTGCCGTTTTATTTTTATGTCTTGGCAGACAAGTTTTTGATTTCTTGTCCGGTAAGTATACGAATTAGAAACCGAGTCGGTTTGGGATTGTGGTCGCGACACAATACCGCCTCTGGTCCTAATATATATACAGCTACCGGCTGCGGCCAGAGACACACCGAAAAACACCTAGGGTTTTGCCTCATCTCACAACTTGCGCCGCCATCGTAGTCTACTCCATCCCAAACGCCGGCGTGCATCGGCGCGTGGGAGAGCAGGTCTCCGGAACCGTTCGTCTTTGCGATCCTGCACCGGGAGAGGACGAATTAGGTTTTTGGGAAGCGCTGTGCGCGACTGCTCAAATTCGTCATCACGGGTCGTCTTCCGTCCAAGTCGGGCGGTGCTACTCATCGTCGTATTCATCGCCGTCAGCAGCAGATCGTCGCCAACATCGTCATCAACACTGTCGCACCCATAATAGCTAACGATCAGTACGTCCAACATCCTCTGTTCATGTCTGTTTCTACAGCTATTGTTACGTGTTTGCTGCTGTTATGCATGTCTTGCTGTTCTTCTAGTTTGCTAGATTATTGCATGCTAGTATCTCTTCTAGTCATGAATTATTTACTGGAATTAATCATGAACTTGCCTAATATTCCAACAATCCAAAAACCTAATTGTAGGCAATTTCCTGAGTTAACTATGGCTGGATTTGCTGATGCACTGAGGCCGGATAAGTTTACCGGTGTGCACTTTAAGAGGTGGCAGGTGAAGACCACGCTCTGGCTTACTGCTCTGAAAGTTTTCCACGCTAGTGTTGGTGCTCCAGAGGGAATAACCGACGAAGATCGGAGAAAATTCCAGGAAGCCAATACTATGTTTGTGGGATGCATTCTGAGTGTTCTTGCTGACCGTCTGTGTGATGTGTACATGCACATAAACGACGGAAAAATTCTGTGGGATGCACTGAATGCAAAATTCGGTGCAACAGATGCAGGCAGTGAACTGTACATCATGGAGAGTTTTCATGACTACAAGATGGTGAATAACCGTTCTGTGGTTGAACAAGCTCATGAGATACAGTGCATTGTGAAGGAACTTGAACTCCTTAAATGTGTTCTACCCGACAAATTCGTGGCTGGGTGCATGATTGCAAAGTTGCCTCCTTCATGGAGGAATTTCGCCACAACTCTGAAGCATAAGAGACAGGAGATATCAGTTGAAAATCTGATTGCATCTCTTGATGTTGAAGAAAAAGCTCGGGCTAAAGATACCACTGAAAAAGGAGGTGAGGTTCAGCCTACTGCTAACATGGTGCAGAGGTACCCACAGAACAAGAACAAAGGGAAGAACAAACCTGTTTTCAACAAGCCTACCAAGACTACTACTTTCAAGAAGAAGAAGTTCAACAAGGCTGAGCTAGAGTGCTACGCCTGTGGGAAGCCTGGACACTTTTCCAAGGAATGCCCTAAACGTGCAGACCGCAGAGGGAAAACAAGCTCCAAGACTGTCAACATGGTGACCGCTAGCAATACTGATGGGTATGGTAATTTACCTATTGTGCTTTCAGTATTTCAATCATCTTCGTGGTGGATTGATTCGGGTGCTAACGTTCATGTGTGTGCTGACATCTCCCTGTTTACTTCTTATCAGGTCGCAAGGGATTCTTCCGTCCTAATGGGGAATGGGTCACATGCTTCTGTTCGTGGCATTGGCACGGTGGATCTGAAGTTTACTTCGGGAAAGATCGTGCAACTAAGGAACGTGCAGCATGTCCCTACTATGAACAAGAATCTAGTTAGCGGCTCCCTTCTATGTCGAGATGGATTTAAGGTAGTTTTAGAGTCCAATAAAGTAATCGTGTCAAGATTTGGACAATTTATAGGAAAAGGCTATGAGTGCGGAGGCTTGTTCCGCTTTTCTCTTTCAGATTTTTGCAATAAGTCAATAAACCAAATTTGTGCTAGTGTTAATGATGATGCAAGTATTTGGCACTCTCGTTTATGTCATATTAATTTTGGTTTAATGTCTCGGCTATCCAGCATGAGTTTAATTCCGAACTTCACAGTTGCCAAAGGTTCTAAGTGCCATAGTTGTGTGCAATCTAAGCAACCTCGAAAGCCTCATAAGGCTGCCGAGGAGAGAAACTTGGCACCTCTAGAACTCATACATTCTGATCTTTGTGAGATGAATGGTGTGTTGACAAAAGGTGGAAAGAGATATTTCATGACTTTGATTGATGATGCGACTAGATTTTGCTATGTTTATTTGTTGCAAACTAAAGATGAAGCATTAGACTACTTTAAAATCTATAAAGCTGAAGTTGAAAATCAACTAGAGAGAAAGATCAAGCGTCTTAGGTCCGATCGTGGTGGAGAGTATTTTCCAAAAGTTTTTGATGAATTTTGTGAGGAACATGGTATTATTCATGAGAGGACGCCTCCCTATTCACCTCAATCAAATGGAGTGGCCGAGAGGAAAAACCGCACATTGACTGACTTGGTGAATGCCATGTTAGACACTGCTGGTTTATCTAAGGCATGGTGGGGGGAGGCTCTATTGACTTCATGTCATGTCCTGAATAGAGTTCCCAACAATAATAAAGAGAAAACCCCTTATGAGGAGTGGGTTGGGAGAAAACCATCACTTTCTTATTTGCGTACTTGGGGATGTTTGGCAAAGGTCAATATTCCTATTCCTAAGAAACGCAAACTTGGACCAAAGACAGTGGATTGTGTCTTTCTAGGGTATGCTCAACGGAGCATTGCTTATAGGTTTTTAGTGGTAAAATCTGAAGTACCTGATATGCATGTTGATACTATAATGGAATCTCGTGATGCAACATTTTTTGAGAACATATTTCCTATGAAAGATATGCATAGCATTGCTAGATTTTCTTCTGAGATAATTCCTGAATCTAGTACAACTGATGAATATTTCGAACAATCACATGAGGAAGTCCTTGAGAAGGATAACAATGAAGTTCCTAGAAGGAACAAGAGACAAAGGATTGCAAAATCCTTTGGTGATGATTTCATTGTATACCTTGTGGACGACACACCCAAGACGATTGCAGAAGCATATGCATCTCCGGATGTAGATGATTGGAAAGAAGCTGTTCATAATGAGATGGACTCAATTCTTTCTAATGGAACTTGGGAACTAACTGATAGACCATATGGTTGTAAACCTGTGGGCTGTAAGTGGGTGTTCAAAAAGAAGCTGAAGCCTGATGGTACTATTGATAAGTACAAGGCGCGGCTAGTGGCCAAGGGCTACACTCAGAAAGAAGGCGAAGATTATTTTGACACCTATTCACCCGTTGCTAGAATGACCACCATTCGAGTGTTACTTTCCTTGGCTGCCTCTTATGGTCTTATCATTCATCAAATGGATGTAAAGACAGCTTTTCTCAATGGAGAGTTGGAAGAGGAGATCTATATGGATCAGCCTGACGGGTTTGTGGTAAAGGGTGAAGAGAGAAAGGTGTGCAAGTTGTTAAAATCTTTGCATGGTCTGAAACAGGCACCTAAGCAATGGCATGAGAAGTTTGAAAGAACTCTGACTTCTGCAGGATTTGTCATTAACGAGGCTGATAGGTGTGTTTACTATCGCCATGGTGGGGGCAATAGTGTCATATTATGTTTGTATGTGGACGACATACTGATCTTTGGTACAAACATTAATGCAATTAATGAGGTCAAGTCTTTTCTATCGAAAAGTTTTGACATGAAAGATCTGGGAGAAGCCGATGTAATTCTAAACATCAAACTTATTAAGGATGAGAGTGGGATTACATTAACGCAATCTCACTATGTTGAGAAGGTCTTGAACCGATTCGGTTTTATGGATAGCAAGCCTTCTCCAACACCTTATGATCCCAGCGTGACACTCAGAAAGAACAAGAAAGAAACGAGAGATCAATTAAGATACTCTCAAATTGTCGGTTCACTCATGTACTTAGCTAGCGCTACAAGACCAGATATCTCTTTTGCTGTGAGCAAACTGAGTAGGTTCATGTCCAACCCGGGTGATGATCATTGGCATGCACTAGAAAGGGTCTTGTGCTATCTGAGAGGTACTATGAGTTACGGAATTACTTATTCAGGGCATCCTGCTGTGCTAGAAGGATATAGTGATTCAAATTGGATCTCCGATGTTGATGTACTTTACGCAACAAGTGGGTATGTATTTACTCATGGTGGTGGCGCAGTGTCATGGAGGTCTTGCAAGCAAACCATATTGACGAGGTCAACTATGGAAGCAGAATTAACTGCTTTGGACACAGCTACTGTTGAGGCAGAATGGCTGCGTGAGCTCTTGATGGACTTGCCGGTTGTTGAAAAACCTGTACCGGCTATTCTTATGAATTGTGATAACCAAACGGTTATCGCTAAAGTGAACAATTCTAAAGATAATGCAAAGTCATCAAGACACGTGAAAAGACGTTTGAAGTCTGTCAGGAAGTTGAGAAACTCCGGAGTAATAACTGTTACGTATATACAAACAGACAAAAACCTGGCAGATCCCTTTACAAAGGGACTATCACGAAATGTGATAGATATTGCATCGAGGGAGATGGGTATGAGACCCATAGATGTTACACCATAGTAGTAACCCAACCTTTGTGATCGGAGATCCCGTGAATTAGGATCTGGGAAGAACAAGCTATTGGTTAACTGAGGAGAGTAATAACTTATGATCGTCTCCAAGTGAAGATGCAAAACTCTCAGAGCTGTAAGGCTCAGATCTGTAAGGCAGGTTGGCAACATGCCTTAATGTGGTTCTATTGGCTATAATTAGCAAAGATGCTGTCCTACAGAGCAGTCTTGAAAGAACACACCTATATGAGTTCTGACTGTAAACGTCGCAGTCTATGAGATTTGGGTGATCTCTAGTAAGCTCACGAAGAGACCAGGGAGTATGACGTATAAGCTCCAAACCGCGGGGTAGCCTACTGGCGGTCAGGTACTGGTTAAGACTTTTAGGAAACCTGTTCACACAAAACTAGCAATTCAAGGCATAGTCCATTGTCAAGTTGTGAATGGATGTAGCTTAAAGTTCTAGGCAGAAGTTCAACTTAACAGTCTCTGCTGAAACACTGGTATATTAAACAAGTGATGAGAGAAGGCAAATCTCTAAATGGGTATTTGAGATCTGGTGGGGGATTGTTAGAATTAATGGGCTAGGCCCATAGCAATTTCTGAAATCTCAAAGCCCATGTGTAAAATGGCAAGTGGTGGTGCTAAGTTTAGTCCCACCTTGGAAGTTGAAGAAGAGTTGGACCTCTTTATATAGTGGGTTCTCTCCACCACTCTAAGTGGTGTGTGAGAAGAGAAAGGGAAAACCACACGCGCGCGCTCGCTCGCCTCGCCTCGCCTGGCCGGGCCGGGCCGTGGCGTGGAGAGGCGAGGCGGCGCGTACATGCGACATGCGCGTGAATGGTCCGCCGAAATCCGGTCCGTCTCCTTGCAGGAGCGCAGCTTCCTTTTGCCGTTTTATTTTTATGTCTTGGCAGACAAGTTTTTGATTTCTTGTCCGGTAAGTATACGAATTAGAAACCGAGTCGGTTTGGGATTGTGGTCGCGACACAATACCGCCTCTGGTCCTAATATATATACAGCTACCGGCTGCGGCCAGAGACACACCGAAAAACACCTAGGGTTTTGCCTCATCTCACAACTTGCGCCGCCATCGTAGTCTACTCCATCCCAAACGCCGGCGTGCATCGGCGCGTGGGAGAGCAGGTCTCCGGAACCGTTCGTCTTTGCGATCCTGCACCGGGAGAGGACGAATTAGGTTTTTGGGAAGCGCTGTGCGCGACTGCTCAAATTCGTCATCACGGGTCGTCTTCCGTCCAAGTCGGGCGGTGCTACTCATCGTCGTATTCATCGCCGTCAGCAGCAGATCGTCGCCAACATCGTCATCAACACTGTCGCACCCATAATAGCTAACGATCAGTACGTCCAACATCCTCTGTTCATGTCTGTTTCTACAGCTATTGTTACGTGTTTGCTGCTGTTATGCATGTCTTGCTGTTCTTCTAGTTTGCTAGATTATTGCATGCTAGTATCTCTTCTAGTCATGAATTATTTACTGGAATTAATCATGAACTTGCCTAATATTCCAACAATCCAAAAACCTAATTGTAGGCAATTTCCTGAGTTAACTATGGCTGGATTTGCTGATGCACTGAGGCCGGATAAGTTTACCGGTGTGCACTTTAAGAGGTGGCAGGTGAAGACCACGCTCTGGCTTACTGCTCTGAAAGTTTTCCACGCTAGTGTTGGTGCTCCAGAGGGAATAACCGACGAAGATCGGAGAAAATTCCAGGAAGCCAATACTATGTTTGTGGGATGCATTCTGAGTGTTCTTGCTGACCGTCTGTGTGATGTGTACATGCACATAAACGACGGAAAAATTCTGTGGGATGCACTGAATGCAAAATTCGGTGCAACAGATGCAGGCAGTGAACTGTACATCATGGAGAGTTTTCATGACTACAAGATGGTGAATAACCGTTCTGTGGTTGAACAAGCTCATGAGATACAGTGCATTGTGAAGGAACTTGAACTCCTTAAATGTGTTCTACCCGACAAATTCGTGGCTGGGTGCATGATTGCAAAGTTGCCTCCTTCATGGAGGAATTTCGCCACAACTCTGAAGCATAAGAGACAGGAGATATCAGTTGAAAATCTGATTGCATCTCTTGATGTTGAAGAAAAAGCTCGGGCTAAAGATACCACTGAAAAAGGAGGTGAGGTTCAGCCTACTGCTAACATGGTGCAGAGGTACCCACAGAACAAGAACAAAGGGAAGAACAAACCTGTTTTCAACAAGCCTACCAAGACTACTACTTTCAAGAAGAAGAAGTTCAACAAGGCTGAGCTAGAGTGCTACGCCTGTGGGAAGCCTGGACACTTTTCCAAGGAATGCCCTGAACGTGCAGACCGCAGAGGGAAAACAAGCTCCAAGACTGTCAACATGGTGACCGCTAGCAATACTGATGGGTATGGTAATTTACCTATTGTGCTTTCAGTATTTCAATCATCTTCGTGGTGGATTGATTCGGGTGCTAACGTTCATGTGTGTGCTGACATCTCCCTGTTTACTTCTTATCAGGTCGCAAGGGATTCTTCCGTCCTAATGGGGAATGGGTCACATGCTTCTGTTCGTGGCATTGGCACGGTGGATCTGAAGTTTACTTCGGGAAAGATCGTGCAACTAAGGAACGTGCAGCATGTCCCTACTATGAACAAGAATCTAGTTAGCGGCTCCCTTCTATGTCGAGATGGATTTAAGGTAGTTTTAGAGTCCAATAAAGTAATCGTGTCAAGATTTGGACAATTTATAGGAAAAGGCTATGAGTGCGGAGGCTTGTTCCGCTTTTCTCTTTCAGATTTTTGCAATAAGTCAATAAACCAAATTTGTGCTAGTGTTAATGATGATGCAAGTATTTGGCACTCTCGTTTATGTCATATTAATTTTGGTTTAATGTCTCGGCTATCCAGCATGAGTTTAATTCCAAACTTCACAATTGCCAAAGGTTCTAAGTGCCATAGTTGTGTGCAATCTAAGCAACCTCGAAAGCCTCATAAGGCTGCCGAGGAGAGAAACTTGGCACCTCTAGAACTCATACATTCTGATCTTTGTGAGATGAATGGTGTGTTGACAAAAGGTGGAAAGAGATATTTCATGACTTTGATTGATGATGCGACTAGATTTTGCTATGTTTATTTGTTGCAAACTAAAGATGAAGCATTAGACTACTTTAAAATCTATAAAGCTGAAGTTGAAAATCAACTAGAGAGAAAGATCAAGCGTCTTAGGTCCGATCGTGGTGGAGAGTATTTTCCAAAAGTTTTTGATGAATTTTGTGAGGAACATGGTATTATTCATGAGAGGACGCCTCCCTATTCACCTCAATCAAATGGAGTGGCCGAGAGGAAAAACCGCACATTGACTGACTTGGTGAATGCCATGTTAGACACTGCTGGTTTATCTAAGGCATGGTGGGGGGAGGCTCTATTGACTTCATGTCATGTCCTGAATAGAGTTCCCAACAATAATAAAGAGAAAACCCCTTATGAGGAGTGGGTTGGGAGAAAACCATCACTTTCTTATTTGCGTACTTGGGGATGTTTGGCAAAGGTCAATATTCCTATTCCTAAGAAACGCAAACTTGGACCAAAGACAGTGGATTGTGTCTTTCTAGGGTATGCTCAACGGAGCATTGCTTATAGGTTTTTAGTGGTAAAATCTGAAGTACCTGATATGCATGTTGATACTATAATGGAATCTCGTGATGCAACATTTTTTGAGAACATATTTCCTATGAAAGATATGCATAGCATTGCTAGATTTTCTTCTGAGATAATTCCTGAATCTAGTACAACTGATGAATATTTCGAACAATCACATGAGGAAGTCCTTGAGAAGGATAACAATGAAGTTCCTAGAAGGAACAAGAGACAAAGGATTGCAAAATCCTTTGGTGATGATTTCATTGTATACCTTGTGGACGACACACCCAAGACGATTGCAGAAGCATATGCATCTCCGGATGTAGATGATTGGAAAGAAGCTGTTCATAATGAGATGGACTCAATTCTTTCTAATGGAACTTGGGAACTAACTGATAGACCATATGGTTGTAAACCTGTGGGCTGTAAGTGGGTGTTCAAAAAGAAGCTGAAGCCTGATGGTACTATTGATAAGTACAAGGCGCGGCTAGTGGCCAAGGGCTACACTCAGAAAGAAGGCGAAGATTATTTTGACACCTATTCACCCGTTGCTAGAATGACCACCATTCGAGTGTTACTTTCCTTGGCTGCCTCTTATGGTCTTATCATTCATCAAATGGATGTAAAGACAGCTTTTCTCAATGGAGAGTTGGAAGAGGAGATCTATATGGATCAGCCTGACGGGTTTGTGGTAAAGGGTGAAGAGAGAAAGGTGTGCAAGTTGTTAAAATCTTTGCATGGTCTGAAACAGGCACCTAAGCAATGGCATGAGAAGTTTGAAAGAACTCTGACTTCTGCAGGATTTGTCATTAACGAGGCTGATAGGTGTGTTTACTATCGCCATGGTGGGGGCAATAGTGTCATATTATGTTTGTATGTGGACGACATACTGATCTTTGGTACAAACATTAATGCAATTAATGAGGTCAAGTCTTTTCTATCGAAAAGTTTTGACATGAAAGATCTGGGAGAAGCCGATGTAATTCTAAACATCAAACTTATTAAGGATGAGAGTGGGATTACATTAACGCAATCTCACTATGTTGAGAAGGTCTTGAACCGATTCGGTTTTATGGATAGCAAGCCTTCTCCAACACCTTATGATCCCAGCGTGACACTCAGAAAGAACAAGAAAGAAACGAGAGATCAATTAAGATACTCTCAAATTGTCGGTTCACTCATGTACTTAGCTAGCGCTACAAGACCAGATATCTCTTTTGCTGTGAGCAAACTGAGTAGGTTCATGTCCAACCCGGGTGATGATCATTGGCATGCACTAGAAAGGGTCTTGTGCTATCTGAGAGGTACTATGAGTTACGGAATTACTTATTCAGGGCATCCTGCTGTGCTAGAAGGATATAGTGATTCAAATTGGATCTCCGATGTTGATGTACTTTACGCAACAAGTGGGTATGTATTTACTCATGGTGGTGGCGCAGTGTCATGGAGGTCTTGCAAGCAAACCATATTGACGAGGTCAACTATGGAAGCAGAATTAACTGCTTTGGACACAGCTACTGTTGAGGCAGAATGGCTGCGTGAGCTCTTGATGGACTTGCCGGTTGTTGAAAAACCTGTACCGGCTATTCTTATGAATTGTGATAACCAAACGGTTATCGCTAAAGTGAACAATTCTAAAGATAATGCAAAGTCATCAAGACACGTGAAAAGACGTTTGAAGTCTGTCAGGAAGTTGAGAAACTCCGGAGTAATAACTGTTACGTATATACAAACAGACAAAAACCTGGCAGATCCCTTTACAAAGGGACTATCACGAAATGTGATAGATATTGCATCGAGGGAGATGGGTATGAGACCCATAGATGTTACACCATAGTAGTAACCCAACCTTTGTGATCGGAGATCCCGTGAATTAGGATCTGGGAAGAACAAGCTATTGGTTAACTGAGGAGAGTAATAACTTATGATCGTCTCCAAGTGAAGATGCAAAACTCTCAGAGCTGTAAGGCTCAGATCTGTAAGGCAGGTTGGCAACATGCCTTAATGTGGTTCTATTGGCTATAATTAGCAAAGATGCTGTCCTATAGAGCAGTCTTGAAAGAACACACCTATATGAGTTCTGACTGTAAACGTCGCAGTCTATGAGATTTGGGTGATCTCTAGTAAGCTCACGAAGAGACCAGGGAGTATGACGTATAAGCTCCAAACCGCGGGGTAGCCTACTGGCGGTCAGGTACTGGTTAAGACTTTTAGTGAAACCTGTTCACACAAAACTAGCAATTCAAGGCATAGTCCATTGTCAAGTTGTGAATGGATGTAGCTTAAAGTTCTAGGCAGAAGTTCAACTTAACAGTCTCTGCTGAAACACTGGTATATTAAACAAGTGATGAGAGAAGGCAAATCTCTAAATGGGTATTTGAGATCTGGTGGGGGATTGTTAGAATTAATGGGCTAGGCCCATAGCAATTTCTGAAATCTCAAAGCCCATGTGTAAAATGGCAAGTGGTGGTGCTAAGTTTAGTCCCACCTTGGAAGTTGAAGAAGAGTTGGACCTCTTTATATAGTGGGTTCTCTCCACCACTCTAAGTGGTGTGTGAGAAGAGAAAGGGAAAACCACACGCGCGCGCTCGCTCGCCTCGCCTCGCCTGGCCGGGCCGGGCCGTGGCATGGCGAGGCGAGGCGGCGCGTACATGCGACATGCGCGTGAATGGTCCGCCGAAATCCGGTCCGTCTCCTTGCAGGAGCGCAGCTTCCTTTTGCCGTTTTATTTTTATGTCTTGGCAGACAAGTTTTTGATTTCTTGTCCGGTAAGTATACGAATTAGAAACCGAGTCGGTTTGGGATTGTGGTCGCGACACAATACCGCCTCTGGTCCTAATATATATACAGCTACCGGCTGCGGCCAGAGACACACCGAAAAACACCTAGGGTTTTGCCTCATCTCACAACTTGCGCCGCCATCGTAGTCTACTCCATCCCAAACGCCGGCGTGCATCGGCGCGTGGGAGAGCAGGTCTCCGGAACCGTTCGTCTTTGCGATCCTGCACCGGGAGAGGACGAATTAGGTTTTTGGGAAGCGCTGTGCGCGACTGCTCAAATTCGTCATCACGGGTCGTCTTCCGTCCAAGTCGGGCGGTGCTACTCATCGTCGTATTCATCGCCGTCAGCAGCAGATCGTCGCCAACATCGTCATCAACACTGTCGCACCCATAATAGCTAACGATCAGTACGTCCAACATCCTCTGTTCATGTCTGTTTCTACAGCTATTGTTACGTGTTTGCTGCTGTTATGCATGTCTTGCTGTTCTTCTAGTTTGCTAGATTATTGCATGCTAGTATCTCTTCTAGTCATGAATTATTTACTGGAATTAATCATGAACTTGCCTAATATTCCAACAATCCAAAAACCTAATTGTAGGCAATTTCCTGAGTTAACTATGGCTGGATTTGCTGATGCACTGAGGCCGGATAAGTTTACCGGTGTGCACTTTAAGAGGTGGCAGGTGAAGACCACGCTCTGGCTTACTGCTCTGAAAATTTTCCACGCTAGTGTTGGTGCTCCAGAGGGAATAACCGACGAAGATCGGAGAAAATTCCAGGAAGCCAATACTATGTTTGTGGGATGCATTCTGAGTGTTCTTGCTGACCGTCTGTGTGATGTGTACATGCACATAAACGACGGAAAAATTCTGTGGGATGCACTGAATGCAAAATTCGGTGCAACAGATGCAGGCAGTGAACTGTACATCATGGAGAGTTTTCATGACTACAAGATGGTGAATAACCGTTCTGTGGTTGAACAAGCTCATGAGATACAGTGCATTGTGAAGGAACTTGAACTCCTTAAATGTGTTCTACCCGACAAATTCGTGGCTGGGTGCATGATTGCAAAGTTGCCTCCTTCATGGAGGAATTTCGCCACAACTCTGAAGCATAAGAGACAGGAGATATCAGTTGAAAATCTGATTGCATCTCTTGATGTTGAAGAAAAAGCTCGGGCTAAAGATACCACTGAAAAAGGAGGTGAGGTTCAGCCTACTGCTAACATGGTGCAGAGGTACCCACAGAACAAGAACAAAGGGAAGAACAAACCTGTTTTCAACAAGCCTACCAAGACTACTACTTTCAAGAAGAAGAAGTTCAACAAGGCTGAGCTAGAGTGCTACGCCTGTGGGAAGCCTGGACACTTTTCCAAGGAATGCCCTGAACGTGCAGACCGCAGAGGGAAAACAAGCTCCAAGACTGTCAACATGGTGACCGCTAGCAATACTGATGGGTATGGTAATTTACCTATTGTGCTTTCAGTATTTCAATCATCTTCGTGGTGGATTGATTCGGGTGCTAACGTTCATGTGTGTGCTGACATCTCCCTGTTTACTTCTTATCAGGTCGCAAGGGATTCTTCCGTCCTAATGGGGAATGGGTCACATGCTTCTGTTCGTGGCATTGGCACGGTGGATCTGAAGTTTACTTCGGGAAAGATCGTGCAACTAAGGAACGTGCAGCATGTCCCTACTATGAACAAGAATCTAGTTAGCGGCTCCCTTCTATGTCGAGATGGATTTAAGGTAGTTTTAGAGTCCAATAAAGTAATCGTGTCAAGATTTGGACAATTTATAGGAAAAGGCTATGAGTGCGGAGGCTTGTTCCGCTTTTCTCTTTCAGATTTTTGCAATAAGTCAATAAACCAAATTTGTGCTAGTGTTAATGATGATGCAAGTATTTGGCACTCTCGTTTATGTCATATTAATTTTGGTTTAATGTCTCGGCTATCCAGCATGAGTTTAATTCCGAACTTCACAGTTGCCAAAGGTTCTAAGTGCCATAGTTGTGTGCAATCTAAGCAACCTCGAAAGCCTCATAAGGCTGCCGAGGAGAGAAACTTGGCACCTCTAGAACTCATACATTCTGATCTTTGTGAGATGAATGGTGTGTTGACAAAAGGTGGAAAGAGATATTTCATGACTTTGATTGATGATGCGACTAGATTTTGCTATGTTTATTTGTTGCAAACTAAAGATAAAGCATTAGACTACTTTAAAATCTATAAAGCTGAAGTTGAAAATCAACTAGAGAGAAAGATCAAGCGTCTTAGGTCCGATCGTGGTGGAGAGTATTTTCCAAAAGTTTTTGATGAATTTTGTGAGGAACATGGTATTATTCATGAGAGGACGCCTCCCTATTCACCTCAATCAAATGGAGTGGCCGAGAGGAAAAACCGCACATTGACTGACTTGGTGAATGCCATGTTAGACACTGCTGGTTTATCTAAGGCATGGTGGGGGGAGGCTCTATTGACTTCATGTCATGTCCTGAATAGAGTTCCCAACAATAATAAAGAGAAAACCCCTTATGAGGAGTGGGTTGGGAGAAAACCATCACTTTCTTATTTGCGTACTTGGGGATGTTTGGCAAAGGTCAATATTCCTATTCCTAAGAAACGCAAACTTGGACCAAAGACAGTGGATTGTGTCTTTCTAGGGTATGCTCAACGGAGCATTGCTTATAGGTTTTTAGTGGTAAAATCTGAAGTACCTGATATGCATGTTGATACTATAATGGAATCTCGTGATGCAACATTTTTTGAGAACATATTTCCTATGAAAGATATGCATAGCATTGCTAGATTTTCTTCTGAGATAATTCCTGAATCTAGTACAACTGATGAATATTTCGAACAATCACATGAGGAAGTCCTTGAGAAGGATAACAATGAAGTTCCTAGAAGGAACAAGAGACAAAGGATTGCAAAATCCTTTGGTGATGATTTCATTGTATACCTTGTGGACGACACACCCAAGACGATTGCAGAAGCATATGCATCTCCGGATGTAGATGATTGGAAAGAAGCTGTTCATAATGAGATGGACTCAATTCTTTCTAATGGAACTTGGGAACTAACTGATAGACCATATGGTTGTAAACCTGTGGGCTGTAAGTGGGTGTTCAAAAAGAAGCTGAAGCCTGATGGTACTATTGATAAGTACAAGGCGCGGCTAGTGGCCAAGGGCTACACTCAGAAAGAAGGCGAAGATTATTTTGACACCTATTCACCCGTTGCTAGAATGACCACCATTCGAGTGTTACTTTCCTTGGCTGCCTCTTATGGTCTTATCATTCATCAAATGGATGTAAAGACAGCTTTTCTCAATGGAGAGTTGGAAGAGGAGATCTATATGGATCAGCCTGACGGGTTTGTGGTAAAGGGTGAAGAGAGAAAGGTGTGCAAGTTGTTAAAATCTTTGCATGGTCTGAAACAGGCACCTAAGCAATGGCATGAGAAGTTTGAAAGAACTCTGACTTCTGCAGGATTTGTCATTAACGAGGCTGATAGGTGTGTTTACTATCGCCATGGTGGGGGCAATAGTGTCATATTATGTTTGTATGTGGACGACATACTGATCTTTGGTACAAACATTAATGCAATTAATGAGGTCAAGTCTTTTCTATCGAAAAGTTTTGACATGAAAGATCTGGGAGAAGCCGATGTAATTCTAAACATCAAACTTATTAAGGATGAGAGTGGGATTACATTAACGCAATCTCACTATGTTGAGAAGGTCTTGAACCGATTCGGTTTTATGGATAGCAAGCCTTCTCCAACACCTTATGATCCCAGCGTGACACTCAGAAAGAACAAGAAAGAAACGAGAGATCAATTAAGATACTCTCAAATTGTCGGTTCACTCATGTACTTAGCTAGCGCTACAAGACCAGATATCTCTTTTGCTGTGAGCAAACTGAGTAGGTTCATGTCCAACCCGGGTGATGATCATTGGCATGCACTAGAAAGGGTCTTGTGCTATCTGAGAGGTACTATGAGTTACGGAATTACTTATTCAGGGCATCCTGCTGTGCTAGAAGGATATAGTGATTCAAATTGGATCTCCGATGTTGATGTACTTTACGCAACAAGTGGGTATGTATTTACTCATGGTGGTGGCGCAGTGTCATGGAGGTCTTGCAAGCAAACCATATTGACGAGGTCAACTATGGAAGCAGAATTAACTGCTTTGGACACAGCTACTGTTGAGGCAGAATGGCTGCGTGAGCTCTTGATGGACTTGCCGGTTGTTGAAAAACCTGTACCGGCTATTCTTATGAATTGTGATAACCAAACGGTTATCGCTAAAGTGAACAATTCTAAAGATAATGCAAAGTCATCAAGACACGTGAAAAGACGTTTGAAGTCTGTCAGGAAGTTGAGAAACTCCGGAGTAATAACTGTTACGTATATACAAACAGACAAAAACCTGGCAGATCCCTTTACAAAGGGACTATCACGAAATGTGATAGATATTGCATCGAGGGAGATGGGTATGAGACCCATAGATGTTACACCATAGTAGTAACCCAACCTTTGTGATCGGAGATCCCGTGAATTAGGATCTGGGAAGAACAAGCTATTGGTTACGTGTTTGCTGCTGTTATGCATGTCTTGCTGTTCTTCTAGTTTTCTAGATTATTGCATGCTAGTATCTCTTCTAGTCATGAATTATTTACTGGAATTAATCATGAACTTGCCTAATATTCCAACACTAAGCACAACATAAGTTCACAACTTAAGGGAGTTCTCCTCCAAATCACAGGACATAATGTTTAAGAAGGTTGCTACGCCTCCAGCCCCTAGCTCTGACGAGTCTGCTCATGGGCATGTCTTTCTTGGTATTCCTTGAACACCGGATCTGATGGCTTGCCCAGTCCGTAGAACTCGTACAACTCCTCTAATGCCTCGAACTGCAAAAAGGTTTCACACAAAATATTGGTAAACAATGTTAGAAACTCAAATGTAAAAGCACAATGGGTACAATATCTTACTGTTACTAGCTTCTCTAATTCCTTAAAATTCTTCAAGGTGTCCAAATTCTCTTGTGTTATATGATTTGCCCGGGGAAACCCATTCCCCCGTGACCCTTTTGCAGTCACCAAGTCATAAAACATATTCTGCATGAAAAACAAGAGTTTATCAGTAATCAGTTTGCAAGAAAAAATATTCAAACACCCCCACAGATAACACAAAAAGTGAGTAATCAGTTTGCAAGGACACCACTTACCACCGGAACTAGCAAACACCCCCCACACTTCTTAAATGGACGTTGGCAAGCATTGAACTTTTTATGGCTTCTATCAGCAGGTCGGCAATTAAGTCACACCATTTCATATTTTTCAGATCATTAACTTTAAGGCCGAAGAAAAACGGCAAGTACTCTCTATCCAGGCATCTATTGGCCTTTGGACCGAAAATAAAACCCATGGCTGCCAGGACGAAGCAAATGCAGAAGGCTAGCTCATCTACATCCTTGTTCAGAAACTTTATACCATCTTTAGCCGGAATTGACTTTCCGTTTACTGTGAACAGATCATACAGGACCTCATCATAGTCACTGCCACGGTTAACTGCATTCCCTTCATTGGACAGGCCTACAATCGGTCATACCAGAGGCTTGATGTCAATGGGTACCCCATTGATCATGAACCTATTACATGCTTCATCAAAACAACCAATCAGATATACCTCCAACTGCTTGTTTTGTTTCACGGGCTGGATATCAAGTACACATTTCCAGTCAATTTTCTCGGCAACTTCCTTGATACGAGCGAGAACATCCTTCATCTTCTCATCCTCCAGAACAAGTCTTTGAAACTTCTTGGGCGAGCACTGAGATATACTTTTCTCCTTGCTCTGCAGATGTCAAAACAATTATTCAACAAACTGAATTTATAAACAAAAAATGGTACACTGAATTAACAATGAATGTAACCAACTACCTGCTTTTTCTCGCGCGCAGCTCCGTTAGGTGAAACCACGAGAGCTTGGCTGGCTTGGTCCTGTTTGCTCCGACGGCCACGCTTCTTCGGCGGCTCCAGCTGTTGCTCTGTCAACAGAGCAAAGGTCATTGCATTGTCTCTACTATATTAAAAAGGAGTCCGTGGTCGGCAAACAAACACTCAACATACATCATTGGAGAAATCATGACCATCCAATCTAACGTAGACGTTGATCACACGGGATCGGCTCGATAATTACCCCCCGATGCCACTCCAGAAATTCAGTGAACGACCTGAGAAAATCACGCCTGAAATCCCCGGGCTCCTCCTAGATTGACCAAAATCCAATCTCCACCCATGGCGTGGCTCCAGAACACCGTCCTGGACGAGGGCACCGACCTCGCTGCCACCGCGCGCGCCCAAACCTCCCAGCGCCGCCAGGGCCTGTCCCTCCTCTGCCAGAAATCCAGGCTCCCGCCGCCCCACTCCATGGCGCCCCTCCCCGCGCGTGCCCAGCCTCCGAACGCCGCCACGGCCTGGGCCTCCTTCGCCCGGAAACCATGGAAGCATCAACGACGATGGTATGTCCAGGACAAGAAGGTCAGGGACCTTGTGAACCTCCTCGGTGTGGCAACTGGCAAGCCTCCTAATGCCGCACAGTCCAAGGACGGAGAAGAGATAGAGGAGATAAACAATTTGATAGGCAAGTACCAACTGAAAGGAAAGATTGGCTGGATCAAGGCACCGACCGATGGTGTTTGCAATGATGAGATCTACTGTTATATAACAGATACAAAGGGTGAATTTGTTAAGGTATACAACCTACACAATTGTTTAGTCATGAACAATATAGGCATCTGTCCTCTGTAGTGTATGTTTTGGGATAACCTCGCCAGCGCATACAAACTAAACCTAGCATTTTCTTTGTTCCTTGAAATAAAAACTAAACTCTAGCCTAACATTGCATATCTCTGGTTTTCACTCTGCTCTCTATGAAGCATTATATTCGGCTAGCAGTCATTGAGGCGATAAACTTCCGGCTGCCAGCCAACGTCCATGACAAATCAAGGAGAGCCAGCAGAGATCTCAGGTTCCCACATAATTAAACCCAACGAACAACAGTCGGCTGGGAGGCATTCACGAAGATTGCAAACTTCTTTCAGGCGTGCAAGGAAGGCCCAAGCTACTGGAACAAGGTATCCACTGATGGATTTCAGTGCATCTACCAATGGTAGTCACTGATTCTTATCCTGCCTATGGGTATGCACAAATCTTCCTGTAGTAAGACAAAATTAACCATGTGCTATATACATGATGGAAGCTACACATTGAAGATCTATGCACCTGTAGTGCTCAACATGAGATCAATATATGGCTTCTGGAGAACTCTGACGTCTGACCAAGGTAAGTTTCTGCTTCGCATGCCTATAATAACTACACACGAGTTGTACAGGATCCACACAGCTCTATTAGAAAGGTCCAACATGGCTCCATTCCTTGTATCATACTATTCTAATCTAAATGGCTCTGTATCATTTCTAACAGCTAATTTGTACTACATGGTAAGACAAAGAAACAAACTGTGTCTTTTAATTCAAAAATACTAAGTGTGTTTCTCGGGGAAATGAAAAGCAAGGTACTGTCTATTCCAATCTGAGAAGCGCAGGAAGAAACTTATAGTTATTCCAAGGTACGTTTGGTTACTAAGTACTAACTCTTAATTTTATTTTGAAGTTCTATAAATGAAGGTTTTAATCGTGCATTACATGAGAAAACTCCTCCATGTCTTCAATAATTAGGTCTGAGTTAGACAAGGTTAATGGTGCCATGTTTTAAAATGTTCCAGTACCTATTACATGATAAAAGCTTTTTTTTTCGAGAACTACAAAATACAAGATGGATGGCTGATCTATTTAAATTCACTGTTGCGGTGAATTGAAGACATCTAGAAAGAGAAATAAAACTAGGAAGAGCTTATGACTCCCGTGATAAAAGCTAAAAGAGTATGACCTCAGTAGGAAGAGCTTGAGCTGGTTAGCCTCATAAACGCCGTTCATGCTATAAGCAGCAGACACAATTATTCCTACCATCTATTATCCAATATATTTCTTTTACTTGATTACATGTTTTGTGTAGGGGCCTCCGTAGATAGACTTACTGAGGATGGGCAGTCACAGTTTACATGTATGTTTTGTTACATTACCGACTGACCATAGGTTTAGGTATTGCCAAGGATATAAGATTGATTCACAATGGAATGCAATATTAAGAGCTTTTGAAAAAAGCATATAGGCAATGCAGATATACAAAGTTTATTGATGCATTCTGAATCAGCCCGAACATAAGAACCGAGAAATGACTGGACAAAAAAGTTGATAAATGAGTCTTCCAAGTTTACTTTTTCTCCAGCGGAAATTCTCTCCTGTGCCGCCTCTAGATTCCACTAAGTTGCATTTGTCATATTTGTTTGTCTAAGACAATAAATGTTTACTCACGAGTCATACCTTTTAATTTCTACATTGTGAGCAAATAGTTGGTTGTGCTAATTCGTATGAAGGAAATGCAACCATATAATTGAGTAATTAAGAAGTTGAAATTTTTTATGTAATGAACAACAGTCATGTAGACTACTTACATAATGAATCCTCTCGGACAAATTATAATTATATTTATTTGTTTCATAAATGTTCTGGACAATCTTACCAGCTTGGTCCGGCTTCTCTTTCCTTGGACGGCCACGGCGCTTCCGCACCGGCACCGGCACCAGTTGTTGCCCTTGGTCCGGCTGCTTCGGCGGCACCTCCAGATGTTGCTCTAGCGTCGGCTCCGGATCCTCCAGCTCCAGCTCTGGCTCTGTCTCAGCATATTTAACATCTTCTTCAAGGAAAACAAAAGACATAAAATGATTGCAATAAGTTAACATCTCCACGAATAATTTATTCTTCATGTCTTAAAGGAACTATCATATTTCTTCTACGTCTACCGTTAAGGATCTCCTAATTCACTAGATATTAAAAGTTATCACAAAGCATAGAAATGAATAGAGCAGTGTGCTTGCTCAACCCCAACTCTTGAAAAATTGCATAATATGGAGCACTGGCACATAATTACCTTCAGCCTGCCGTTTCTTCAGACTGCCGCCGCCATCGTCGTGGCGACTATTCTTCGGCGTCTGCTCCTACTCCAGTTCTGGGTTATTCCGCCCAGACCTCCGCGGCTGCTTCGGAACCTCCATCTCTGTCTCTTCAGACTGCTGTTTCTTCGGAGGACGGCCGCGGCGATTCTTCACCGGCGGCACCGGCTCTGTCAGTGGAATGCCATTTAATAAGAAACATGTATTGGGGTTCACTTCATTTCATCTATTCTTACTATTTTACAAGGTCAATTAGTTTTCAGGTTACTTTCATATTGTGGAAAGTGTTTGCTAACATATGGGTACCACGAGCTAATCTCCAGATTCGTACGAAATGTTTAGCTTTATACTCCCTCTACTCCAAATTAATTGTTATGTTAGTACATTTGATTAGAGGAATGTATGTCAACAGTGAGGTGAAGCCAAATACTACATAAACATCACCTTGCAAAAAAAGGTATATACAATTAACAAATTATTTTCTCATAGGTTACAGTGACTATTAGCTCAAAGTCGTGAAAGCTATTGGGAGTGCAGTTTGCAGCGTTTTAAGGTGTTTATAGATGCAAGTGGTCCACCATAATGGTACACTTTGCCCTCTTTGGTCCAAAAAAATATGAACTAACTTGATGATGTCATGAACAAAAGTAGTTCGTTTTTTTACTAAAGAGAATAGATGTACCCTAACGATGGACTACTTGACTACTTGTATCACTAAAGGTGTTCCGCAGGGGTCAATATAGCTACATATGCTTCAAAGTGGAACACTACATCCACATGACATGTTTTTCATAGCCCACAAACCTCTACTAATTGCACAAAAAGCACCACCAGCTCACTCCTTCATATAATGTCACGCATTCATATGATATTACGTGCCTTCACCGGTCGCCTAAAGACAAGTTAATTGGGCGTCAGCCTTCAAAATATTTCTGCCTATCTACACCAAACAAAATGCACAGCGCAAGCTACAAGCACATAACGGAGGATATCGACAGAGCCAAATTAACACACCAATCGAGCAACCTTGAGAAAAGTTTAGAGATATAACTTATCTTCTAAACATACAAGGCATTCCAGCGCCGTCCGCCGCCGGCTGGGCGGACGATTTGTTCTTCTTACCGCCGGGCTTCTTGGCACTTGCCGCAGCCGCGCCGCCCTTCTTGTCCCCTGCCGCGGCCGCGCCCTCCTTTGGTGCCTCTTATTGCCCCCCCGCCCCTTCTTCCCCCTGCCGCGGCCGGCAGGTCTTCCCCCTTCTTCTTGCCCCCTGCCGCGGCCGCGGGCTCCTTGGCACTTGCCGCGTCCTCCATTGGCGCCTGTGCCGCATTTGGCTTCCGGCGCCGCGGCATACTGGGCAGTGTGGTGCTCGGTGGGTAGGGTGGCGCGAGAAGGTAGGAGCGATTATGACATACCCTAGGAGCGATTATGACATACCCTAGGAGCGAAGAATTCGAAGCCTCCTATGAGTTGCGCGCCGCACACCCGGCGATCTGTTGGGCCACGACCCAATAGGATAGAAAGTTTCCTGTTAGCTTTTTTCACAATGTGAAAAATGAAAAAATCTGAACTTTTTTTCACTCATGGAGGAAGCAGCGGCTGGAGGGAGAGGGAGGTGATGCGATGGACGCCACCGATTTCACGGTGGTTGCGCCCGTCTCCGATGGTAACAACACTTCAACCGAGAGCCGCAACTTGAGCGTGTTTTTGCCATCGGGGTTTTGTGTTTTGTTCTCGGTTCCCCTTGATTAGCGGTTGCGGTGCTGAGCTATCGCAGCTTGAGTGGCGCCTGACAGCTCCTGGCGGCCCACATATCCAATAACTACCGCATAACCGACTTCAGGGCGGTCGCGCACATCATTGCCACAGGAGACCGCAGGAATGCCAAGATCCAAGCGGAATTGATCGCCGCAAGCAAACATGTCGCTAGGCGATGCTCGCCGAGATCCTCCGCCGCCTCCCGTTGTTCCCTTCGCTTGCCAGGGCTGCCTTTGCCTTGGGAGGATCATCATACGGATGACCACCAATGATAGAAGTGGTATTCTCCTTCTCCGTCGGTATCACCGGCCGCACGCTGCCCCTCTGCACGCACAGAAAGCAGTTCAGCGTCTGATTCGTGGGGTGTGTCCACGCCGTCGGCGTGTGGTCTTCCATGTCGTGGATGTTGTGTTCCACGAAGTCGCGGACCTCCTAAAACTTGGACGCGATGTCGTAGGATACGGTCTTTCGGGCGTCGCAGCGGCTGCAATACACCTTGCCCTCGACGGTGGTGATCCCGAGAGCGAGGAGGTGGGCGATGGGGTGGGCGATCCCAATGCCTCTTGGTGGAGAGGTTGAAGAGCCTATCAGGGCAGAGCGTGTAGAAGTACTTGAGTTGTTCCAGCGTGCACAGCCCTAGCGTCTGCCCTAGCATCAGAAACACCCAGTTGATCTGCTCCACTCTGTATCTCTATCTCTTCGTCTGGGTTGCCGTGCAACGAGGTACGCTTGCTTGATGGCTTGGGGCGGAGGGGGAGAAACAGATGGCAGCGCCGACGGGATGTGACGGAGGAGTAGCCGCCATAGCATGAAGGGCGAGGTTTCAATGCCACGTGGGGCCATGCTTTGAGAGCGAGCTATCATAGCGATGATGCTCGACGTTACCTAGTGGGAAGCATGAGAAATCCAGGTATGTGCGACGGCGGTGGGAGGAAGCCGAACGCCAAGACCAACGACTAATGCCAACCGGAGTAATGCACATCGTGAGTAGCACTTGTTTTTTGGTTCCCGTTGGCAGAACATAGTACTTCGCCACTGAGAGTCTTACGTCCCAAGCCGTCTTGCACATCACAGCTCACCCACAAAGAACGCTGTCTGAAGGAGAGCCTCTCTTGTTTGCGGGTACTGAAGGAGAGCCTCTGCCTAGCTTGTTGTTTGCTCTTCCATATCGTCACCCTAAAGTCCTAAACCCAAGCCCCCCGAAACATCACACGCTTCTGGTGTGGCCGTGGTGCTTACGGCGGAGAGCTTTCCGGCATGAGTGAGAGCGGGTTGTTGAGTTGTTCCAAGCCATTGCCGTGCAACGTCTTTGGTGTTGTGGCCTCGTGGGGACGAGGCTGCGCGCTCAGGGCGCACATGGACGTGCCCTCCCTGTCATGAACTCGATGCATTTGTAGACTCCAGGCGAGCTCCTCTCCCACTGGCTTGACACCACTTCTCAATGGGTCCAGCGATGCGCTATGATGAGCTTCTGCTAGCCCGCGTTATACTCAAGGTTCTCCGGGGCACACGATGCAGAGGCAGGAAGCTCTGATGGTCATCCGTATGATGATCCTCCCAAGGCAAAGGCAGCCCTGGCAAGCGAAGGCAACAACGGGAGGCAGCGGAGGATCTCGGCGAGCATCGCCTAGCGACATGTTTGCTTGCGGCGATCAGTTCCGCTTGGATCTTGGCATTCCTGCAGTCTCCTGTGGCAATGATGTGCGCGACCACCCTGAAGTCGGTTATGCGGTAGTTATTGGATATGTGGGCCGCCAGTAGCTGTCAGGCGCCACTCAAGCTGCGATAGCTCAGCACCGCAACCGCTAATCAAGGGGAACCGAGAACAAAACACAAAACCCCGATGGCAAAAGCACGCTCAAGTTGCGGCTCTCGGTTGAAGTCTTGTTACCATCGGAGACAGGCGCAACCACCGTGAAATCGGTGGCGTCCATCGCGTCACCTCCCTCTCCCTCCAGCCGCTGCTTCCTCCATGAGTGAAAAAAAATTCAGATTTTTTCATTTTTCACATTGTGAAAAAAGCTAACAGGAAACTATCTATCCTATTGGGCCGTGGCCCAACAGATCGCCGGGTGTGCGGCGCGCAACTCATAGGAGACTTCGAATTCTTCGCTCCTAGGGTATGTCATAATCGCTCCTACCTTCTCACGCCGCCCTACCCACCGAGCACCGCACTGCCCAGTATGCCGCGGCGCCGGAAGCCAAATGCGGCACAGGCGCCAATGGAGGACGCGGCAAGTGCCAAGGAGCCCACGGCCGCGGCAAGGGGCAAGAAGAAGGGGGAAGACCCGCCGGCCGCGGCAGGGGGAAGAAGGGGCGGGGGGGCAATAAGAGGCGCCAAAGGAGGGCGCGGCCGCGGCAGGGGACAAGAAGGGCGGCGCGGCTGCGGCAAGTGCCAAGAAGCCCGGCGGTAAGAAGAACAAATCGTCCGCCCAGCCGGCGGCGGACGGCGCTGGAATGCCTGGTATGTTTAGAAGATAAGTTATATCTCTAAACTTTTCTCAAGGTTGCTCGATTGGTGTGTTAATTCGGCTCTGTTGATATCCTCCGTTATGTGCGTGTAGCTTGCGCTGTGCATTTTGTTTGGTGTAGATAGGCAGAAGTATTTTGAAGGCTGACGCCCAATTAACTTGTCTTTAGGCGACCGGTGAAGGCACGTAAAATCATATGAATGAGTGACATTATATGAAGGAGTGAGCTGGTGGTGCTTTTTGTGCAATTAGTAGAGGTTTGTGGGCTATGAAAAACATGTCATGTGGATGTAGTGTTCCACTTTGAAGCATATGTAGCTATATTGACCCCTGCGGAACACCTTTAGTGATACAAGTAGTCAAGTAGTCCATCCTTAGGGTACATCTATTCTCTTTAGTAAAAAAACGAACTACTTTTGTTCATGACATCATCAAGTTAGTTCATATTTTTTTGGACCAAAGAGGGCAAAGTGTACCATTATGGTGGACCACTTGCATCTATAAACACCTTAAAACGCTGCAAACTGCACTCCCAATAGCTTTCACGACTTTGAGCTAATAGTCACTGTAACCTATGAGAAAATAATTTGTTAATTGTATATACCCTTGTTTGCAAGGTGATGTTTATGTAGTATTTGGCTTCACCTCACTCTTGACATACATTCCTCTGATCAAATGTACTAACATAACAATTAATTTGGAGTAGAGGGAGTATAAAGCTAAACATTTCGTACGAATCTGGAGATTAGCTCGTGGTACCCATATGTTAGCAAACACTTTCCACAATATGAAAGTAACCTGAAAACTAATTGACCTTGTAAAATAGTAAGAATAGATGAAATGAAGTGAACCCCAATACATGTTTCTTATTAAATGGCATTCCACTGACAGAGCCGGTGCCGCCGGTGAAGAATCGCCGCGGCCGTCCTCCGAAGAAACAGCAGTCTGAAGAGACAGAGATGGAGGTTCCGAAGCAGCCGCGGAGGTCTGGGCGGAATAACCCAGAACTGGAGTAGGAGCAGACGCCGAAGAATAGTCGCCACGACGATGGCGGCGGCAGTCTGAAGAAACGGCGGGCTGAAGGTAATTATGTGCCAGTGCTCCATATTATGCAATTTTTCAAGAGTTGGGGTTGAGCAAGCACACTGCTCTATTCATTTCTATGCTTTGTGATAACTTTTAATATCTAGTGAATTAGGAGATCCTTAACGGTAGACGTAGAAGAAATATGATAGTTCCTTTAAGACATGAAGAATAAATTATTCATGGAGATGTTAACTTATTGCAATCATTTTATGTCTTTTGTTTTCCTTGAAGAAGATGTTAAATATGCTGAGACAGAGCCAGAGCTGGAGCTGGAGGATCCGGAGCCGACGCTAGAGCAACATCTGGAGGTGCCGCCGAAGCAGCCGGACCAAGGGCAACAACTGGTGCCGGTGCCGGTGCGGAAGCGCCGTGGCCGTCCAAGGAAAGAGAAGCCGGACCAAGCTGGTAAGATTGTCCAGAACATTTATGAAACAAATAAATATAATTATAATTTGTCCGAGAGGATTCATTATGTAAGTAGTCTACATGACTGTTGTTCATTACATAAAAAATTTCAACTTCTTAATTACTCAATTATATGGTTGCATTTCCTTCATACGAATTAGCACAACCAACTATTTGCTCACAATGTAGAAATTAAAAGGTATGACTCGTGAGTAAACATTTATTGTCTTAGACAAACAAATATGACAAATGCAACTTAGTGGAATCTAGAGGCGGCACAGGAGAGAATTTCCGCTGGAGAAAAAGTAAACTTGGAAGACTCATTTATCAACTTTTTTGTCCAGTCATTTCTCGGTTCTTATGTTCGGGCTGATTCAGAATGCATCAATAAACTTTGTATATCTGCATTGCCTATATGCTTTTTTCAAAAGCTCTTAATATTGCATTCCATTGTGAATCAATCTTATATCCTTGGCAATACCTAAACCTATGGTCAGTCGGTAATGTAACAAAACATACATGTAAACTGTGACTGCCCATCCTCAGTAAGTCTATCTACGGAGGCCCCTACACAAAACATGTAATCAAGTAAAAGAAATATATTGGATAATAGATGGTAGGAATAATTGTGTCTGCTGCTTATAGCATGAACGGCGTTTATGAGGCTAACCAGCTCAAGCTCTTCCTACTGAGGTCATACTCTTTTAGCTTTTATCACGGGAGTCATAAGCTCTTCCTAGTTTTATTTCTCTTTCTAGATGTCTTCAATTCACCGCAACAGTGAATTTAAATAGATCAGCCATCCATCTTGTATTTTGTAGTTCTCGAAAAAAAAAAGCTTTTATCATGTAATAGGTACTGGAACATTTTAAAACATGGCACCATTAACCTTGTCTAACTCAGACCTAATTATTGAAGACATGGAGGAGTTTTCTCATGTAATGCACGATTAAAACCTTCATTTATAGAACTTCAAAATAAAATTAAGAGTTAGTACTTAGTAACCAAACGTACCTTGGAATAACTATAAGTTTCTTCCTGCGCTTCTCAGATTGGAATAGACAGTACCTTGCTTTTCATTTCCCCGAGAAACACACTTAGTCTTTTTGAATTAAAAGAAACAGTTTGTTTCTTTGTCTTACCATGTAGTACAAATTAGCTATTAGAAATGATACAGATCCATTTAGATTAGAATAGTATGATACAAGGAATGGAGCCATGTTGGACCTTTCTAACAGAGCTGTGTGGATCCTGTACAACTCGTGTGTAGTTATTATAGGCATGCGAAGCAGAAACTTACCTTGGTCAGACGTCAGAGTTCTCCAGAAGCCATACATTGATCTCATGTTGAGCACTACAGGTGCATAGATCTTCAATGTGTAGCTTCCATCATGTATATAGCACATGGTTAATTTTGTCTTACTACAGGAAGATTTGTGCATACCCATAGGCAGGATAAGAATCAGTGACTACCATTGGTAGATGCACTGAAATCCATCAGTGGATACCTTGTTCCAGTAGCTTGGGCCTTCCTTGCACGCCTGAAAGAAGTTTGCAATCTCCGTGCTTGGTCGACGCTACGTACTATATACGTATGGAGAGGACTAGACACGCTAGCTAGTAATCAAATGAAGGAAACAGAAGATCGTCATGAACATATGCATACAGAGAGAAGTGATATCGACCACCTCCTTCTTCGAGAGATTGGTCGAACAACAAGTTCTCGTATATCTATCCGACACTACCGGCTACATATATACAATAATTATCTCTTACAATACAATCTCCTAATTAAATTGTAAGAACACATGGTCCACATAGTATTCTCCGTTTTCAGCGATCACGTGGTCAAGGAAGAATGCCGCCAATTCCTCTTGAATTCCTCGCATACGATCTGGTGCTAGGAGTTCATCCCGCTTCCGAAACATCTAATTTGAAGAAGGGGGTCAATACATATATATATGAATAAATGAAACTCAACACAAATGATAGTAATAAAATAAAATTGTGAATATTATTGCTTACGCACTTCATATTATTCTTCAGTGTAGCCCCGCTCACAGGTCGTGTAGCCGATAGACTCGCAAACGTAGTATCCACAGTAATTATTCCCGGGTTCCTGCCACAACCACTTTACAAGAAATAGAGGTCAATCAAACTGATAAGCAAGCATGCTAAATGGTATTGATGAAACTAGCGCTTGAATCACTAGGAGATGCGTGGAACATGCTACTATAGTACTTACTTTCGGGTGTTTAAATTGCAGTTTCTTTGGCAGTCCCGGAGCTTTTGTGGTGAATTTTCTCCAAACCCTGCCAGACAAAGAAAACAATTACTTGATATCTGGAAATGAACAAAGTTGCTGATATGGTGGATAATGATCGATTTAACTTACTTCTCGAGCATTTGAGTCATGTTCGCATAGTCCTGGGGATCTTTTCGTCTCGAGTCTAAGACGGTTACTACTCCCTGCTCAAGCTTAATCTCTAGGAGAATATAGTGGAAGCTGCGCATGCATGCATAAGTCATCAATTACATTACCATAACCTGGACTAATAAGGGAAACCGAATATGCACAAGACAGTAACACTCACTTGAAGTTGTAAGGAAAGAGTATTATATCTTTGTTTTGATTTAATACCAACGATTGTAGCAAGTTGGCCTCGGCTTCTTTGGGATGTTTTTCAACCGTATATGCATCTATGAGATTTGTGTTAATGAACCCAATATCACCGATTTGTCTTTTCTTCAATTCGGCGATCTTCAATCTGCATAATATAGTGAGGATAATTATAAATACATGCAATGAAAGAGTTGACATATATAGAGAGACTTAATGACAGAAGTAGTACTACTTACAGACAGTAGCAAGTGATCGTTGTTTTATCGAGGGCCTTTTGATTGTAAAACTGGAAGAAATCCTCAAATGGAACATTCAGCAGTTCAATTCCAACGAGGTCATGCTCCGGTTTAACTCTCAGTGTCAAAGTACTCGTCCCATCAGACTCTCTGCAGGTTTTCATGTACCAATCATGTAATTTTCGCATCATCGTTGTTAGAGATCTTTCATCTTTGACGAGAGGCTTCCCGTAATGGTATTTGTGTTCGTCCACCTCCATGATTTCATAATGTACATCGTCGGGCAGGTAATCTCCAAGATTGCTATAACCGGGCACCATCCTCGGATCATTAGCGACGATGTCTTTTGACACCTTGAGCGGGGGGCACGATTGGTTCACTTGTTCGCCGAGCTGGGCAATTTTTTTCCCAGCTCGTCGTTCTTTTAACCTTTGATCACTGACAGTACTTCCCGACCGCTCCGCTTCGGCATATGTCTTTGCAAGAATGCGCTCATAGTTGCCTCTCGGCGGAGACTTTGGTGGTTTTGTCAGGGCAGCCAGAGTGCGCTTTGCTTTCACCGGATCTACCTTCTCCTCCGGAGGTGGATGTTTCTTTGCTTTCACCCCTTCAAAGAAGTTTGTCACTTCGGCTCGCACGATCTTCCTGGTTTCCTCCTCGGTCCTCTCGTATGGTAACTTCTCTGGAGTCTTCAGAGAAGGACCGAATCTGTATTGCCTCCCGCCTCTGGCAGCTGTACTGCTAGACGCCGGCAGAGCAGACAGAGCGGCTGTGGCTGTCTTCTTTCCTTGCTTACGAGGCGGAGGAGAAGGACTACGACGCGCCGGAGCAGCCGAAGCGGCGGCGGGTCTCTTCCGCCCTTGCTGACGAGGCGGAGAAGGAGGAGGCTGGCTGCTCTGGCGCGCCGGCGCAGGCGGAGAAGGAGGCGGAGTGCCACCACGCGCCGGAGAAGGAGGCTCAGTGCCCTGATCACTCGCCGGAGGAGGAGGCGGAGGAGGAGGAGGAGTGCCGCCACGCGCCGGAGAAGGAGGCTGAGTGCCCTGATCACTCGCCGGAGGAGGAGGCGGACTGCCCTTACTCGCCGGAGCCGTCCAGTTCGGAAGGTTGATGAGCTCCTTCCGCCATAGGCACGGAGTCTTGAGAGCTAAACCCAACCGAGTCTCCCCTTCACCGGTATGGTGGTCAAGCTGGAGGTCCTCAAATCCCTCCGTTATTTCATCCACCATCACCCTAGCATATCCTTCTGGAATCGGCCGGCAATGGTAGGTTGCGCCGGGTTCAGGAGGTAAAACAGAGCCAACAGCCGCCTTGACTTTGAAGTTCTGCCATTGCGCCATAAGGTGGCAATGTTGAGACTCCGTGATAGCATCCACGGGGTAGCTAGCAGGAGCCGCATGCTCCAGCTGAAGCAGCTCGGTGGAAGGCACGCTGCTTCTCCACTGAGATGGCGGGGTAGCTTCGGGGGTAGTTTCGGCATGTCGATTGTTGTCTCGTTCCTCTAGCGCTTGAACCCTTTCGTGCAGCTTCTGAATTTGGGTCTGCTCCATTTTTTCCTCCTCTCCTGGCTTTTGTAACCGCCTGCGTCCGGAAAACCAGCCTTCCACGGAACGGAGCCTGGCGTGCCTCGTGTCCGTCCAGGGTGCTCAGGATTCCCGAGGGCCATTGTGAGCTCGTCGTTCTCTCTGTCTGGAACGAACGTCCCTTCCTGCGCTGCATCGATATATTGCTGAATCTTCTTGACTGGTATTCTCAAAAGCTCGTTCGTCCAAACGCACCTCCCTGATACAGGGTCCAAGGTTCCGCCAGCCCCGAAGAACCAAGTCCGGCAACGGTCTGTCCAGTTCATTGTCTGTGGTTCGATCCCTTTTTCAAGTAGATCATTCTCAGCCTTGGCCCACTTAGGCCAGGCTTTGAGGTAGCCACCTGACCCCGTGCGATGGTGAAGCTTCTTCTTCGCAGCATTCTTCTTGTTTGTCGCTGACATCTTCTTACTCTTTTCCGATGTCTTGTGGGCCACAAATGTGGGCCAGTGATCTCTGATCTTCTCATACCGGCCGATGAATTCGGGTGTCTCTTCTTTGTCGACAAATGTTTTCAGCTCATTCTTCCACCTCCTGAATAGGTCTGCCATCTTCTTAAGAGCATGAGATTTGATTAATTGCTCTTTAACTGGCTTCTCCGGATCCTCCTCTGGCGGTAGGGTGAAATTTGCCTTCAGCTCAGTCCAAAGATCATCTTTCTGCATATCATTGACATAAGACACCTCAGGGTCTTCCTTCTTAGGCTTATACCATTGGTGGATGCTGATCGGGATCTTGTCCCTAACTAGAACCCCGCACTGAGCAGCAAATGCATCCTTTGTCCGGATGGGTTCTATTTTTTCTTCTTCTCTTCTATTCCTTTCTTCTTCTCCTCTTCTTTTTCTTCTTTTTTCCTCTTCTTATTTATTTCTCATCTTCTTCCTCTCCTCTTCTTCTCCTTTCTTCCTCTTCTTATTTTCCTTTTTCCTCTTATTCATAAAAAAATGTTCAAATACAAAATTTCGAAAAAAAGTAAAGGTTTTGCCTAATGCATTGTTCATATGAATATACAAACATTTGCATATTCTACAATAATTAATATCACCAAAAAAATCTATGAACAGAAAAAAAATCCTAACTTTTCTAAAAATCTATCTTTTGCATATATACATGAACATATATATACACAGAGAACATATATACATACATATACACAGATAAAATGCAAAAAAAAATCTAAAAAAAGGACATATAAACAGATATACACACATACATATACTCATACATATACATATAATTAAGCATATAAATGTGCAGAAAAAAATGGAGGAATTAGGGGGCAGTGCCGGCCCTGACCAAGGCGACGGCGGCGCGTCGGGGCAGGGGCAGAGGCGACGGCGGCGTGGTCGGGGCAGGGGCAGAGGCGGCGAAGGGCGGGGTAGGGCGACGGGGACGGGCCGGGGCGGCGCGCGTCGGGGCAGGGGCGCGGCTGACGGCGAGGGCGCGGGCAACGGCGACGGCGACGGCGGGGGCAGCGGGCGGCGTCGGGGCAGCCTGGCGGCGTCGGCGTCGTCGGGGCGGCAACTGCTAGGTAACTCTGAAAATTTCCTAAGTATGAACTTATATAGCAAAGCCTTTAGTCCCGGTTCGTGGCACCAACCGGGACTAAAGGTAGTCATTAGTCCCGGTTGGTGCCACCAACCGGGACCAAAGGCCTCTTTTCAGCAGCGCAAAGGGCGGGAAGCGGCGGCCTTTGGTCCCGGTTGGTGGCACCAACCGGGACTAAAGGGGGGGCATTGGTCTCGGTTGGTGCCACGAACCGGTACCAATGCACCCCTTTAGTCCCGGTTGGTGGGACCAAAGGCCACTTGCTGCCCGCGTCACGGCCAAAAGTTTAGTCCCACCTCGCTAGTTGAGAAGGGCTCGGAGTGGTTTATAAGCCCCGCTGCGGCTGCTGTATCGAACTCCTCTCTATAGCAGGCTTCTGGGCCTAACTTTGGCGCGCTGCCCGTTGAGCCCTCTAGCCCTTCTGGGGCTGTATTTGCAAACCCGAGGGTTGGAGGGCCCAGCGGACAGCGCCCCAACAAATTTTTTTGCTGTTTTTAGTTTTTTAGTTTTTTTTTTGCTTTATTTATTTTGTTTTGTTTCTACTTACAACAAAAAACTTATTTATTTTATTTTATTTTGTTTCTAATTACTTATTTATTTTACTTTATGATAATTCTTTTTGCTATTAAAGTTTCTATCAAAAAAAGTTCTTTATGAAAATTCTTTTTGCTGTATTTAGTTTTTTTGTTTTCTTTTTTGCTTTATTTATTTTGTTTTGTGTTTCTAATTACTTATTTATTTTACTTTATGATAATTCTTTTTGCTATTAAAGTTTCTATCAAAAAAAGTTCTTTATGAAAATTCTTTTTGCTTTTAATGATTTTGAACAGAAAATACTTCAATAATTTTAGTTGCATCAATTTTATATGATTTTAGTTTCAATAATAATAGAGGTTTCTTATAATGTTTTGAACAGAAAATACTTTGTTAATTTTAGTTTCATAAATTTTATTAAAGTTTATTTTATTTTGTCGGAACACAAGAAGTACGGAGTTGTAATAAGTTATTAAAAATAAAAAAGAGGCGCAATGCTCGTTGATTTGCTTCAAGCCTTTCGGAATAGTGTAGACTGCACTGCACATAGCTCCATGCAGTCTACCTTATTCCTCAAGGCTTGAAGCTAAGCAACGTGAGCATTGCGCCTCTTCTTCATCGTCTCTGCACTCAGGGCTTATAAACCGCTCCTAGTACCTCCCAGCTAGCGAGGTGGGACTAAAAAACTGCTTAGTAAGAAACTCTAGTACCGGTTCGTGGCACGAACCGGTACTAAAGGTGCTCGTGGGGCCACAGCCTCATTACTAGATGCACTTCGTGTACAAAACGGACAATGGTATCATACTCGTCTGTTACAAAGTTGGCATGGTATCATCATAATAGTTGCGGGAGAAAGTCTTCACTTTTTCTTCGCTTGTGTCATTTGCTTATTGCGCCGTAACCATGGATAATCTTCATCATTTATCAGGATGCTTGGGTCAGCCTTGACTTTGAAGGGAGGAATTTCATGAAAATTTTCATAATCTTCAGACATGTCTGTCTTGCCCTCCACTCCCACAATGTCCCTTTTTCCTGAAAGAACTATGTGGCGCTTTGGCTCATCGTATGATGTATTCGCTTCCTTATCTTTTCTTTTCCTCGGTCTGGTAGACATGTCCTTCACATAGATAACCTGTGCCACATCATTGGCTAGGACGAACGGTTCGTCAGTGTACCCAAGATTGTTCAGATCCACTGTTGTCATTCCGTACTGTGGGTCTACCTGTACCCCGCCTGCTGACAGATTGACCCATTTGCACTTAAACAAAGGGACCTTAAAATCATGTCCGTAGTCAAGTTCCCATATGTCCATTATGTAACCATAATATGTGTCCTTTCCCCTCTCGGTTGCTGCATCAAAGCGGACACCGCTGTTTTGGTTGGTGCTCTTTTGAACTTGGGCGATCGTGTAAAATGTATTCCCATTTATCTCGTATCCTTTGTAAGTCAATACAGTCGAAGATGGTCCCCTGGACAACGAGTACAACTCATCGCAAACAGTGGTGTCACCTCTGAGACGTGTTTCCAACCAACTGCTGAAAGTCCTGATGTGTTCACATGTAATCCACTCGTCACACTGCTCCGGGTGTTTGGAGCACAGACTGTTCTTGTGTTCATCGACATACGGGGTCACCAAGGTAGAGTTCTGTAGAACTGTGTAGTGTGCTTGAGACCAAGAATATCCGTCCCTGCATATTATTGAGTCCCCTCCAAGCGTGCCTTTTCCAGTCAGTCTCCCCTCATACCGCGATTTAGGAAGACCTATCTTCTTAAGGCCAGGAATGAAGTCAACACAAAACCCAATGACATCCTCTGTTTGATGGCCCATGGAGATGCTTCCTTCTGGCCTAGCGCGGTTACGGACATATTTCTTTAGGACTCCCATGAACCTCTCAAAGGGGAACATATTGTGTAGAAATACGGGCCCCAGAATGACAATCTCGTCGACTAGATGAACTAGGACGTGCGTCATGATATTGAAGAAGGATGGTGGGAACACCCGCTCGAAACTGACAAGACATTGCGCCACATCACTCCTTAGCCTTGGTATGATTTCTGGATCGATCACCTTCAGAGAGATTGCATTGAGGAATGCACATAGCTTCACAATGGCTAATCGGACGTTTTTCGGTAGAAGCCCCCTCAATGCAACCGGAAGCAGTTGCGTCATAATCACGTGGCAGTCATGAGACTTTAGGTTCTGGAACTTTTTCTTTGGCATATTTATTATTCCCTTTATATTCGACGAGAAGCCAGTCGGGACCTTCATACTGAGCAGGCATTCAAAGAAGATTTCTTTCTCTTCATTCGTAAGAGCGTAGCTGGCACGACCTTCATACTGCTTCGGAGGCATGCCGTCTTTTTCGTGCAAACGTTGCAGGTCCTCCCGTGCCTCAGGTGTATCTTTTGTCTTCCCATACAAGCCCAAGAAGCCTAGCAGGTTCACGCAAAGGTTCTTCGTCACGTGCATCACGTCGATTGAAGAGCGGACCTCTAGCTCTTTCCAGTAGGGTAGGTCCCAAAATATAGATTTCTTCTTCCACATGGGTGCGTGTCCCTCAGCGTCATTCGGAACAGCTAGTCCGCCGGGACCCTTTCCAAAGATTACGTGTAAATCATTGACCATAGCAAGTACGTGATCACCAGTACGCATGGCGGGCTTCTTCCGGTGATCTGCCTCGCCTTTGAAATGCTTGCCTTTCTTTCGACATTGATGGTTGGTCGGAAGAAATCGACGATGGCCCAGGTACAAATTCTTCCTGCATTTGTCCAGGTATATACTTTCAGTGTCATCTAAACAGTGCGTGCATGCGTGGTATCCCTTGTTTGTCTGTCCTGAAAGGTTACTGAGAGCGGGCCAATCGTTGATGGTTACAAACAGCAACGCGTGCAGGTTAAATTCCTCCTGTTTGTGCTCATCCCACGTACGTACACCGTTTCCATTCCACAGCTGTAAAAGTTCTTCAACTAATGGCCTTAGGTACACATCAATGTCGTTGCCGGGTTGCTTAGGGCCTTGGATGAGAACTGGCATCATAATGAACTTCCGCTTCATGCACATCCAAGGAGGAAGGTTATACATACATAGAGTCACGGGCCAGGTGCTGTGATTGCTGCTCTGCTCCCTGAAAGGATTAATGCCATCCGCGCTTAAACCAAACCATACGTTCCTTGGGTCAGCTGCAAACTCAGCCCAGTACTTTCTCTTGATTTTTCTCCACTGCGACCCGTCAGCGGGTGCTCTCAACTTCCCATCTTTCTTACGGTCCTCACTGTGCCATCGCATCAACTTGGCATGCTCTTCGTTTCTGAACAGACGTTTCAACCATGGTATTATAGGAGCATACCACATCACCTTCGCAGGAACCCTCTTCCTGGGGGGCTCGCCGTCAACATCACCAGGGTCATCTCGTCTGATCTTATACCGCAATGCACCGCATACCAGGCATGCGTTCAGATCCTTGTACGCACCGCGGTAGAGGATGCAGTCATTAGGGCATGCATGTATCTTCTGCACCTCCAATCCTAGAGGGCATACGACCTTCTTTGCTGCGTATGTACTGTCGGGCAATTCGTTATCCTTTGGAAGCTTCTTCTTCAATATTTTCGATAGCTTCTCAAATCCTTTGTCAGGCACATCATTCTCTGCCTTCCACTGCAGCAATTCCAGTACGGTACCGAGCTTTGTGTTGCCATCTTCGCAATTGGGGTACAACCCTTTTTTGTGATCCTCTAACATGCGATCGAACTTCAGCTTCTCCTTTTGACTTTCGCATTGCGTCCTTGCATCGACAATGACCCGGCGGAGAGCATCATCATCGGGCACTGGTTCCTCTTGATCTTCAGCAGCTTCCCCCCTTGCAGCATCATTGGGCACATCGTCTGGTTCCTCTTGATTTTTAGCAGCTTCCCCCGTTGCAACATCACCGTATTCAGGGGGCACATAGTTGTCATCGTCCTCTTCTTCTTCGCCGTCTTCCATCATAACCCCTATTTCTCCGTGCCTCGTCCAAACATTATAGTGTGGCATGAAACCCTTGTAAAGCAGGTGGGTGTGAAGGATTTTCCGGTCAGAGTAAGACTTCGTATTCCCACATATAGGGCATGGACAACACATAAAATCATTCTGCTTGTTTGCCTCAGCCACTTCGAGAAAATCATGCACGCCCTTAATGTACTCGGTGGTGTGTCTATCACCGTACATCCATTGCCGGTTCATCTGCGTGCATTATATATAATTAAGTGTGTCAAAAACCATTACAGAACATCATGAATAGATAATTAAGTGACCAAATTAATAGAAGTTCATCATCACATTAAAACCAAAGTACATACATAGTTCTCATCTAACAACATATATATAGCTCTCCAGAGCATCTAATTAATTAAACCATTCATTAAAACTATGTAAAACATTTCAATGCGAAAACAAATGCGATCATAATCGCAACCAAGGTAACAATTGATCCAACGGCATAATGATACCAAGCCTCGGTATGAATGGCATATTTTCTAATCTTTCTAATCTTCAAGCGCATTGCATCCATCTTGATCTTGTGATCATCGACGACATCCGCAACATGCAACTCCAATATCATCTTCTCCTCCTCAATTTTTTTTATTTTTTCCTTCAAGTAATTGTTTTCTTCTTCAACTAAATTTAACCTCTCGACAATAGGGTCGGTTAGAATTTCCGGTTCAACCACCTCCTAGATAAATAAAATCTATGTCACGTTGGTCGGTATATTTTTCATAAACAATAAATGAACCAAATAGTTATAAAAAGATAATATATACCACATCCGAATCATAGACAGGACGAGGGCCGACGGGGGCGGATACCAAAACCATCGCACTATGTAATAAGAAAGAATAATAAAAGTAACAAAATTAGACAAGTAACTATCTAAAGTAAGAATTTTTTCCTTTCAGAAAGAAGATAAGAACAAGAGGCTCACCACGGTGGTGCTGGCGACGAGATCGGCGCGGGCGATCGACGGCGGTGAAGACGGGGACGGGACGTGACGGACCGCTAAACCTAGACAAATCTCGGGGAAAATGGAGCTCGGAGGTCGAGTTTCGAGAGGAGAAAGATTAACTAGTGCGGCTCAGACATTTCATCGAACACCTCATGTGCATAGGAGGTGAGCTAGAGCACCCAAATGCCCTCCCCTCGCGGCCAGAAAAAACAGAGCACTGTGGAGTGCTCTGCTGTGGCGATGGGGTATATATAGGGAACTCTTTGGTCCCGGTTCGTGGCACCAACCGGGACTAAAGGCCCCAATGCCCCCTTTAGTCCCAGTTGGTGGCACCAACCGGGACCAAAGGCCTTGTGCTGCCCCGCGTCAAAAGTTTAGTCCCACCTCGCTAGTTGAGAGAGCTCGAGAGTGGTTTATAAGCGCTGCTGCACCCACCCTCTCGAACTCCTCTCAACTGCAGGCTTTCGGGCCTAACCGTTCTCTTTGCCTGTGGGGCCTACTGGGCCTTCTGCGGGCCTGAATCCTGGCCCATGGATGGGTTTCTAGTCGTATTCAGGCCGTGGTAGCCCAGTAGGTGGCATAATTTTTTTTCTCTGTTTTTTTCTCTTTTGCTTTATTTTTTTTGTTTTGTTTCTACTTACAACAAAAAACTTATTTATTTTATTTCTAATTACTTATGTATTTTACTTTAATTATTTTATTTTTATTTATTTTACTGCTGCTATTTTTATTTATTTTACTGCTGCTATTTTTACTTAATTTATTAAGGTTTATTTATTTTAGTTACTATAGTTTATTTTATTTTATTTTATTAAGGTTTATTTATTTTATAAATATAAAAAATGAACATAGATGCGCTTATAGAGGAAATTTAACCTAAATTCATAATAAATTTCTATGAAATTTACTGTGAATTTAGGTCAAATTCCCTGTATAAGGGCATCTATTTTCACTTTAAGAGGAGCTCAACAAGGCAGAGAGGGACGGGCTTATAAACTGGTGTGAGCGCCCTTCGGTTGGCGAGGTGGGACTAAACACTGGCCGCAACTAGGACCAGCCCTTTAGTCCCGGTTTGTGGTAGGAACCGGGACTAAAGGGTGGTGGGCCAGGAGCGTGGCCCATTAGTCCCGGTTTGTCCCACCAACCGGGACCAAAGGGTCCGGACGAACCGGGACCAATGCCCCCACGAGGCCCGGCAGGCCCCTGGCCGCACGAACCGGGACCAATGCTCACATTAGTCCCGGTTCGTGACTGAACCGGGACTAATGTGAATATTGCCCTGTGACCAAAGCCCAGTTTTCTACTAGTGCTCTCGTGCCACAGAGGGACCCTTCCCTCTCGCCTTGGTTCGAAAGGCGTCGAACCAGCGGACCTGAGAGGCGCTCACCCTAGAGCAGAAGAGGTGCCGACCTCGAGACCTGGAGCAACCGCAGAGCACAACCCCATGGCCAAAGAGCACACCACATCCACCATACTGCCGCAACATAGGACACCAGTAAGCTGCAGGAAAGCCACCGGGGGCACCTGCTGAAGAACGGCCAGCAAGGACATCACGGAGGACCGCAGAACGTCAAGGAGCAAGGCCCGTCAGCCGTTGAAGAAGAAGAAAACCGGGAGCCCACAGCCGGGACGTGTTGCTATTGTTGGGAAGGGGAACCCTATCCCCTACCGCCGGATCGAAGGCGCCGCACCGCCAGCCTTGTGACAAACACGCCGCAACAAGTGGGCTCCAACCATGAGGGGAACGGAGACAATGCCAGCCAAGCAAATCCCGACGGAACCGCCGCCACCAGACAACCAGAGCCGCCCAAAGCTCCAACCTTTGACCCACCTCACCCGAACACGATCCCTCCCCAGGCGGCACCTCCAAGGAGGAGCACGACACGGGACGCGCCGTTGCCGCCCAATCCTAGCCGGATTTTGGGCTTTCACCCGAGAGGGGGAAACGAGGGTGGGGAGGTGAGGACCTTCGGCTGCACCTCCAAGGAGGAAGAACAGCGCCTATGGCGTCGCTGCCGCCGGGCTGGACATGCCAACCAACGGTTTCCCGCAGTCCTAGACCTCACCATCGAGCACACACCACCAACTCCAGATCCGGTACGCAAGACACTAGAGCCTGGAAACAGGGTGCTGAGGGAGTCAAAGAGGAAGGAGCCAGACCTCAGATCCGGCGAGGAGGGGGATCTCCGCGCCGTAGCCAACCCCCGCCGGCGGCTCACCACCCGCGTGGTCGAGCACGCCGGCCAGAATCACCCGCAATCGGCTCCAGCCGAGGAGGACGCCGTTGCCTCGCCAAGAAGGGCCGCCGCCGCAGATCCGGGAACCTCCGCCAGGAACGGAGCGTCAGAGGCCTCGCCGCCACCTTCCCGGGCGTCCGCGGGATAGAGCCCGGCGAGATCCTCAAGTGGCGGCGAGGGGAGGGCGGGGGAAGGGGGTGGCGGCGCGGGGGGAACCCTAATCGCCACCCGAGTCACCCAGGCGGACGACGCGGGGGCCGCGGGGGGTGGGGGGGGGGAGTTTCTAATTTTAGAGACTGCACATTTCATCTGTGCACATTACATGCCAGTTTAATTATAATTCTTCCGAACTGAAGTTCTCCTATGTTTGCTCATGGTATAAATGTATAATGGCAATCTTCTTGTACTGACAAAGTCTTGGATCAAACATGTGAATCTGCATTGGGACCAACTGTCAAGATTGAGCCAGATAGGAGCCCTGCCCCTGCTGGCGTGATGCCTTTGCGGTGCCATGAGAGCCCATCTCAGACGGCCATAATTTCGTCTTTGGCTGCCGGATCCCAGATCGCGTCTTCGCTACTGGACGGAGCCAACGACTCTTCTACCAACGGGATCACATCCCTCACGTCGACGACTTCCTCGCGGGTCATCCTTGCGCCGGCAGCCGCCCTGAACCTCATGGCGCACGTACATGTTCGTGCAGCCGGTGCGGCCTTTGTCGCTACGTGGCCACCACCGCGCGCTCCACTGGCGCAATGCTCCGCGCGTCGTACGGTCCAGCAGCGCATCGCCAATATCTCTTCACCTTGATCGGCCACCGTTGCTGCCGACGACCCGCCGGCGCAGCTACGTAGTGTGGCCCTCTTGGGTATGCGAGAGGAAAGAATTGGTATTCACAGAGAAAACAAAATAAGTTTAAACCTTAAGAAAATCTTGATGAGGAGAGAATCCATGGCACGACCGATTAGCCAAAGGAGCTCACCATCGGAGGCGTCTGGAAAACAAGAAACAAAATACATGTTCAAGTCATTCAGCGTTACCAGATTGAAATCGCCGTGACGGATGACGTCGGTGATGTCGCGATGGGAGAGGAGGTGTGCGCGGCGGAAGGACGGGATTTTGCCATCAACGGTAGAAATGAAGTAGCCCAACGAAAAGGCATGCACGACGCTGCGCCGGACGCGCCCTTCGCCCGGAACGCGCTCTGCAATAATGAATTTTGGAGCACTCGCTGAAATATTTGCTGAAATCCAAAATTACTTGCTAAAATATTGTCGCCTTATCCATATGTTCAGCTTTGATTTTTCTGCATGAAAACAAACCAGACCCAATTGTTCATGGAGATCTCCATTAATACCATTGGCAGTTTGAACGACATAGACGCATGGACGCGGATTGCGACACCGCGAGCAACAGATGTCAACCTGCTCTCTCGTGCTTATCCATGCATATTCTTGCCTGTAATTTTTTCAGCTTTGATAGTTCTCAGCTAGCTGTAAACTTTGATATTCGATAAAAAGATACAATAAAAACAAAATTTAAGATCTTTTGGAGCTGAGAAAGCCTAGGTATTTCATAATTTGGCCTAGGTATTTCACCTCGTCGGCTCCGCTGCTGGGCTACTTCATTTCTGCCGTTGACGACCGCATCCCGTCCTTTCACCGCGCACTCCTCCTCTCCGACCGCGACGAGGAGAGCGCGGTGGAAGGATGGGATGCTACCATCAATGACAGAAACGAAGTAGCCCAGCAGCGGAGCCGACAAAGTGAAGCCATTCTTGGAGAGCGAAGGCCTTGGCGGCCGTCAAGAGCGAAGTGCTGGAGGCGACGTTGCGCAGCCGAGGGCAGGCAAAGAGGTCGAACATGATCATGCACCTATCGCTGGTGCAAACCACTCATCGCTTCTGAGAGCAAGCCAGCGGAAGCCGGACTCACCTCGGTGCAATCGGTTTTTGGTTGATGGCTTTGAGGTTGCCAAGAAAGAAATTCTTGAATTTCTCGAGCCATTCAAGACACCAGTTGTTATTGGTGATCTACTTGACAGGGAGATCTTGAAAATGGTTGCAAGAACAACTCTTAGAACAAAGGTGGTTGCAGTCTGCGTCAATATTTTTCTCTGTAAACTAATGGAGACATATAGCGTGGCCGGTCTTGTCTATGAGCTTGTTCTTGGAGAAGAGAAGTACACGTTTGTGGAGAACGAAAGACGCTGCGCAGCAATGGCTTGACAGAAAAGCGCCTGCCAGCACCTAGCGACAATGGAGTGGGAGCTGTCGCGGCTCAAGTGGCGCCTGTTAGCTCTTAGCGGCCCACCTCTCCAATACATACCGCATAACCGACTTCAGTGCGGCCGCGCGCATCCTCGCTACACGAGACCACAGAACGCAGTGGTCCAGCCAGGAGCTGACATGCAGCACTCGAGCTGCGACATCTCCCACGCGCCCGTCGCTCTCGAGTGTCGGCGCGACCGCATGAGCCAGCAGATCCAAGACCTCTTCGATGCTCGCCACGGAGTTCGGGAGCTTGCCGACGCCATCACCACAAGAGTGGGGATTCTTTACGTTCTCCACAAACGTGTACTTCTCTTCTCCAAGAACATATGCTTTATGCAAAATTTATTTCTTCGAGTTAAGTATACATTCATGATGGATTGTGCAATGTCATCTTAACCGCCATCTTCAAGTTCGGTGCGGGATGAAAGCAGCATACCTTTCCGATGGTTCATCCCATAAATCTATCAGAAAAGAAACCAGTTTCTTATCTAGTTGCAGATGCCTGACTCCAAGTACATTGCTCCACAGAATTCTCTTGATAAGAGCCTTAGCTTTTATAAGTTCCTCATCTTTGATCTTCTCTTCTAGCCTCTTCACAACCACCCCATCGCCCACCTCCTCGCTCTCAGGATCACCACCGTCGAGGGCAAGGTGTACTGCAGCCGCTGCGACGCCCGGAAGACCGTCTCCTACGACATCGCGTCCAAGTTTTAGGAGGTCTGCGACTTCGTGGCACACAACGTCCACGACATGGACGACCACACGCCGACGGCATGGACGCACCCGACGGATCAGACGCTGAACTGCTTTCTGTGCGTGTAGCGGGGCAGCATGCGGCCGGTGATACCGACGGACAAGGAGCAGATCAACTAGGTGTTTCTGATGCTGGGCAGACGCTGGGGCTGTGCACGCTGGAACAACTCAAGGATTTCTACACGCACACCAGACAGCACCATACCGGCGCAAAGGACATGGTGCTCTACTCTACCTACATGGAGCTCTGCAACCAGCTCTGCCCTCACAGGCTCTTCAACCTCTCCGCCAAGAGGCATTGGGATCGCCCACCCCATCGCCCACCTCCTCGCTCTCGGGATCACCACCGTCGAGGGCAAGGTGTACTGCAGCCGCCGCGACGCCCGGAAGACCGTATCCTACGACATCGCGTCCAAGTTTTAGGAGGTCCGCGACTTCTTGGAACACAACATCCACGACATGGAAGACCACACGCCGACGGCGTGGACACACCCCACGAATCAGACGCTGAACTGCTTTCTGTGCGTGCAGAGGGGCAGCGTGAGGCCGGTGATACCGACAGAGAAGGAGAAGATCAACTGGGTGTTTCTGATGTTGGGGCAGACGCTGGGGATGTGCATGCTGGAACAACTCAAGTACTTCTCTCTTGCCCTTAGACTTTGAGGTATACGATTGGCGCCTCATGGACTATCGCCAAGGCCTTCGCTCTCCAAGCGATGTCCGTGCCAACCACGACTCCCCTGCTCGTTTAGGAGCGCTTGTCAACATAGAAGTTAAGTTGAGTTGCTCGTTGAGGAGTGCTTGTCGCCTGAGGCACCACGGTAGTAACCAGGGCCACCGGCTCGGCCAGCGCAGACCGGGTTGTGCGCTCGTGGCAACCGGGGCAGCTCCCATTTAGAATAAACCGCGGTCTCGTATGGTCTTGCCGTGCATGAGTAGACTTGCATTTTCCATGCTGCCTACCCTTCTCGCTTATGCCATGCAGAGCGAGGCAGCTCCCATTTACGCCACTGCCATCATTCACAGCACAACCAGCTTGCCTCCTTCCATAAGAAGGAAACTTCCACTGTTATCATCCCCACCTGGCCAGAGCACCAAACACCGACGGCCGTCTACAACGCGAGTGCGTGAGGAAGGGCATCAGCCATGCTGCGCGCTTGCCAGCTCCCGGCGGCGGTGGAGCGGGAGCTGTCGCAGCTCAAGGGGCGGCACGGGCAGCGAGTGGACCCGCAAGCGCAGCAGTGGCTCGCCGGGCTGGGCGAGGTGGCGGCGGTGCAGGTACTATAGAAGATCGCGGCGTCCAAGCAGCCTAGAGCACCATGTCCTTTGCGCCGACAGATGAAGTGTAACGGTATGCTGCTTTCATCCCGCACCGAACTCCTTCTCCTCGGCGGAGAGGTTGAAGACAGTGGCGGTGCCAGGGGTTAGTTGTGTAGTCAACTGACTACACAATATTTTGGCATGTCCTAGTAGACATCAAACAAAACTCAGTACAAATTTCATACAAGCATATGTATTTGACATCACAACTTTGAACTCCTGGCTTCGCCACTGGTTGAAGAGCCTGTCAGGGCAGAGCTGGTTGCAGATCTCCATGTAGGTAGAGTAGAGCACCATGTCCTTTGCGCCGACAGAAGAAGTGTGACGGTATGCTGCTTTCATCCCGCACCGAACTTGAAGATGGCGGTGAAGATGACATTGCACAATCCCTCATGGTGTCAACTGTTTTCCAGAGCTGACCTGAAAGAACGGGGCGAGACTCGCTGCTTTGCGCAGTGTAGCTAGACTAACCACTAAGTTTACTGACTAAGTTAGCATCAAGGGGAATGTTGGCGGGATTAAGATCTCTAGGAGGAAGAAGATGAAGAGGAGGGAATCCATGGCACGGACGATTCGCCGGAGGAGCTCACCGTTGGAGGCGGCTTCAAGCTCATAACAAGGATAGAATGGTGCCTCAGTTTCAGCAGTATCAGCCACACAACTAACTGCGACTTGGATCAGGGCGACTCGGACGGCTCGAGCGACTTGGACGATCCGAGCGACGTCGGACGGTTGAGCCGACTGTGTCAGTACTTTGGTGAATGATCAGAGAAATCTTCATCTGACCTCAGCAGCAATTGTGTCGAGCAGGTTGGCCGCGACGAAGCTGCAAGGACCTTGATGTTGATACTTCTCCCGCAGGGCGTCGACCTCCTCGCGCGCGTCCTCCAGTTGGGCCTTGACCACTGCGGCCTCCCCACCCTACGGATCAACGAAGACACTAGTCGAGGACGCTCGAGCATGTTTGTCCATGATCTGATTCGCCTCCGCGCCGCAGTGCCTCTGAATGTTTGTGACTTCAGCTATGTTTATGAACATGATCCTAACGGCGACTTTTATGAACGGTACAATGGGAGCTGAGCTGTGTCTAGGACTCTGCCTCTGCATGGCAGGACAGTGGGAGGGCGCTACGGGTTATCCAAGCTCTCCAGCACCTCCTCCAAGCGCCACCGCCCGTAGGTGCTAACTTCAGGTACTGCTCTCACTCTCGCCTAGTTAGCTTCCCCACTCCAAAACCACAACCACCTCTTCCTCTCCGGGGCCAGGGATCATACCACACAAATGTCATTGTCCTCTCACTCTCGTCTTGGACCATAACATCGCTGATTATGTCACTGTAGTTGAAGACAGGAAGCGAGCCAGATAGGCACATGCATGCCTGCCCCGACACGGCAAACACCAATGGTAATGGCGTGTGCCTCCGTTTCGCAGAGCATCTGCTTCAATAGGAAAGCCGTAGGCAGGACGGACATGGATCGAGATCCACGGTTGGCCAGCGACGAGCTTTCTCTATGAACCCATTCCCACAACTCCCATGCTTGGGGAGCTTGAGGTGGATGAACCTCTGTGATCTCAGCTCCATCGACTCGGCGCGGTGGAAGCACGGGAGGTCGACGTCGTACGGGAGAGGGGTTTAATTGAACAAGCATATGATAATCCACATGAAGCTTTGTCAAGGATAAAACGGCATCTTAGGCTCGCGATATATATATATATATATATATATATATATATATATATATATATATATATATATATATATATATATATATATATATATATATATATATATATATATATATATATACGTGTACAATATGTAGTATCGTAAAATACCAGCAAATGAAAAAGAATTAAACGAAAAAACAAAATTAAACGAAAAAGAAATCATGAACCCAAAAACTCCAAACATTTTAGTACCGGTTGGTGTTACCAACCGGTACTAAAGGTCTCCCCGCCCCCGGCCCTGGCCCGTGCCACGTGGTGGCCCTTTAGTGGCGGTTCGTGCTGAACCGGTACTAAAGGGGCCCCACCCTTTAGTGCCGGTTACAGAACCGGCATTAAAGGGCCTTACAAACCGGTGATATAGCCCGGTTCTGCACTACTGTCTCTTCAATAAAATATGCCATTCTTAATATAAATAACCCACCTCTTAACTAATAAAAATGCCATATCTTAAACAAAAAACACCATATCTTAAAAATAAAATTCCATCACTTAATAAATAAACATGCCATCTCTTAACAACTAAAACATTCCATCTCTTAATAATAAAAAATGGCATCTCTTAAAATAAAAATGTGATCTCTTAAAACTAAAAAGTCATCTATTAATAAAAAATGTCAACTCTTAAACTAAAAATGTCATCTCTTAAGATAAATGCCATCTGTTAATAGACAAAAAACATTTCATATCATAATAAATATAAAATTTCATCTGTTAATAAAAAATGTCATCTCTTAAAATAAAACATGCCATCTCTTAAATAATAAAAGTGCTACCTCTTAAATAAAAAATGCTATCTCATAATTAAAAAAATCCATCCTTAAATAATAAACGCCATCTCTTAAATAAAAATGGGATCTCTTAATAATAAAATGTCATATCTTGATAAATAAAAAATGTCATCTCTTAATTAAAAACTCCATCCCTAAATAATAAAACCGCCATCTCTTAAATAAAAAATGTGATCTCTTAATAATAAAATGCCATATCTTAATAAATAAAAAATGCCAGCTCTTAATAAGAAAGAATGCCGTCTCTTAAAATGAAAACGTCATCTCTTAACAATAAAAATGCCATCTCTTAATAATAGAAAATGACATCTCTACAATAATAAAAAATGCCATCTCTTAATATAAAATTATTATCTGTTGATAATAGAAAGTGCCATCTCTTAAATGAGAAACAAAATCAGGTTTTTTGAAATATATTCAGGTAATTAGAATTAAAAAGGAACATGAAGGTATATGTACCAAATTTTATAACATTTTATAATAGAAGGACAACTAGGTACGATGGTAGAAGCCCACCTCAGTCTATAAGGAGGTCCCAGGCTTGATCCCCATCCCCCGCACCACCCGGTTTCCTTTTTGTTGGGAAGAAAAAGAAAAGGGTGTTCGCCGGCTAGCTGTTCGCAGTCAACTGGTAGGGGAAACTAATGTGGCACCATCGTTACGTCATGTTTCGTGTGAAAGCAATCTATGGCTGGATGGGCGTTCGTTGGTTCCTCGCTCCTGGCTGACGTAGGCCAGGTAACATTTACGATTTTTTTGGGTGACAATTTTGCACCATACAAATGACATTATAAATTTATCCTGATTTTGAGTTGCCCATTTGTGCTTGTGAGCCAACTAAAATTATGGAAAATTATCAAAGGTTTGGCATAATTTTGACCCAAATTGCTTAGAAATGGAGGCAGAGACCAACATACATAGCTCTAGGCATGTTCTAAAATTCCTATGACACATGACATGAGAGAGCCTTTGGCTAGAATTCCAAATAGTTGGGCAGTTATAAGGGTGTAATTGAGTCCAGTAGGGATTCATTTCCTGTAGCATGGCATTGGCTGCTATAAGTGACCGGAAGATGCCCTAGTTCACCCCCACTCAGTCTGAAACCCTACGCGAGGGCCGGGAATAACGATTATGGGCAGCATATCTCATTGTGTTCGCTTGTTGCACTGCCACCATTGTTCGATTAGATCAACGCAGTTGGTTGACCATTTAAACTACTCCCCCCGGTCTATTTTACTTGTCTCGGATTTAGCTAGATACAAATGTCTGTAGACACGTTTTACTATTAGATACATCAATAGGATAGCTATCACATAGTTCTGTCATACTAGCGGATAGAGAGGACGCAGAAGCCCCCAGCCAAATCTCACGATCCGGGAATTCCGGATCAGAGATCCCAAACCACCGCCCGACCCATCTGCTAGGTAGCTACCGCTAGTGGCCAATCACCCTTGTCAGCTTTGGATCCTCGACTCTATCACCTAGGAGGACGGTAGAGAGGTCCTCTTCAACCGATTACCATGGACGCATCAAGGCTTTTGATGTCACGACACTAGGAGGAGGTGCGCTCTCCGGCAACTGCGGTGTTGACCACGAAGGGTTCCATGCGATTATGACGCCCACTCCCACCAATCTGTCTCCTCCCCTTAGTGATGATGGTGGTCGTGCCGGTGGCAATGAACGTGCTCGTACGAGCTGCAAGTGAGACATAGAGGCAAGGGCGACCTGCATGGGACATGTGACCTACTGGAATAGTTCGGAAAGGGAAATCTGGATTTTCAAGGGGATCTTGGCTTGCCAGATCCACCTATAATCATTTCTAGCAATTTTTTGTTCAAGCAAACTATACACAGACTTAGTGGCAAAGCTAGATTTAGGGCCAAGAGACCACTTAATTATGTCTCCATCAGCAGAGGCACAAAGGTTTCTGGCCATTGCAAAAATGCCATTCCATTTATCACAATCTAGACTTAACCTTCTCCTGAAAATGGAACTAATACCTTAACTGTGCAATCATGGAAATTGCAAATGTTAAAAAGCTGATGAAATTTCCCAGGAGCATATTATCAACAAAAGTATTCTTCTAAAGTTTGGCAATATTACCATTATGGATTTCCACATGTCTTCCAACCATATAAAATATTTCACTTCGAGAATGGCTTTCTAACAAGGAGAATCATTGATTTTTTTCTTCACAATGGCTATAGTAGCTCTTTTGAAATACTTAGCCGTCACAATGTCTTGCCATAATCCTATATATTTTTCTAGTGTCCACCACCATTTGGCGAGCAAATTGAGATTTTACTTATGTAAATCTTTCACTTCCAGGCCACCCTTTTTCTTAGACATGCAAATTCTAGACCATTTCACCAGGTAATATCTTTTTTTGTTTGACATTACCAGATTGCCAAAAACCTCCTTCTATGTGTTATATAATCTCTTGATAAATGTCTTCGTCAAAAGGAATATAGACATGTAGTAGTACGCAATACTAGAAAGATTAGAGTTCAAAAGAGTTAATCTACTACAAGAGCATGCAGATCTACCAATCCAATAGTCACATTTTTTAATGTATTTGGATCCCATGAAATCCCAATCCAACCCCCTCAGGCAAGAGAAGCTCACATGAACCCCCAAGGTATTTCATAGGAAAGTACCCAATCTGAGATAAAAATGTGAGCATAAATCTTAAGAGTTTCATCATCATCTCCCACACATAGGATTTCTCTTCTGTGGAAGTGATCTTTAACCCAAGCATCATTTTAAACATATGAAGCAATAATTTGAGGTTAGCCTTGTGAGGAAGACGATCAACGCATAATACAGTATCATCTGCATATTGAATGATGTGCTATCATGAGCAAGACCTACTAATAAATGATGTGCTATCATGTGTCATGCATGATAATAAAAAAGTCATCTGCAATAAAATATTAATATATGATACTATGCACTACATAGATAGCATCCTACCTTTTATTCTGCGGAAATATACTAGTATCACAGATAGCGTATCATATTCTCCACTACAAGCAGCCTAACTGATGTGATGTCTTTCTCAAAATACAAATAATAAGATTAACACATCACATATGATCGACAAATCCATACATTTTTTTCTTTGCGGAAAATCCATACATACATAAAAACCGAGTAATAAACTTCCAAACCCCCAAGACGAAACCGTTGGATCATTGTACGGATTTTGGGATTGGTAGTGATTGTGGCGAGGAAGATGGAATGGCATGAATATTGGTACCTAGTACTCCCGCTGTGAATTAGTATAATATCGTTTAGATCACTAAATCTTATACTCCCTCCGTTCCTAAATACTTATCTTTCTAGAGATTTCAATAAGTGACTATATACGAAGCAAAATGAGTGAATCTACACTGTAAAATGTGTCTATATACATTTGTATGTGATAGTCCATTTGAAATCTTTAGAAAGACAAATATTTAAAAATCGGAGGGAGTATTAGTTTACAAAGGGAGTACTGATAATCTTTTGATATTTTCTGAAAACGAAAAAAAATAGCCGATAGGCAGTGGACAAGGAAAAAGAATCCGGTTCGGTGCCCCCGGCACCGCCGCCGCGTTGCCCTCCGACGCTCCCCCGTCCGTAGCCGCCGCTGGCTATTTTGGCCCGCCCCCCTCGCCGCCGCCCGTTCCGTTCCGTTTCTTCCTTCGCAAGTTGGTCGCGCGCTCAAGGAGCCGAATCGCCCACCTTCCCCCCCAAACCCCGCTCCCCCCGAACGAAATCCTCAAGAAAATAAATCCCACCGAGCGAGCAGAGGACACCCGAGATGGCGGCTCGGCGGCTGGCCGGCGCGGGCCGCGCGGTGCTGTCGCTACCCAGCGTGCGGCGGCGGGCGACCAACTCCTGGGCCGCCGTCCGCGACACCTTCTTCTCCACCAAGGTAAGCTTCCCCCCGCCCCGCCCCGCCCCGCCCAGATCAAATCAAATTAACCCCATCCCTGATGCGCCCCCGACCCGCGCGCCTCCCGTGATCTGGTTTTGATGCCCCGACGCGGTGCGTGCGTGCAGGAAGTGTTCGAGAGCCACCGCGTCGTCTTCACCGTCGGCACCTCCATCGCCTCCGTCCTCACGGCGTGGGCCGGTACGCCACTGTTCCCTCCCCTGCTCTCTCACGCAGTTCGTAAACTCTGTATGCTGTTCTCGGGTTCAGAGTGTGTCGTTGGCTTGTCCGATTGATTTAGTTGTTTCAATCGATGTATCTGACTATCTGACGAAGAGAGTGATGCAGTTGTGCAGCTGCTTGCTGCTGAACCCTAATTAGTTTGTTTGGCTTATGTAAGACCATAGGGCACACCTCAATGGGAACCACGGCTGCACTTAGAGCAGTTTTGTTTCAGAATGCCCCCCATTGGTGGTGATGACTGAATGCAAGTACAGCAGTAACTATTTCACTTTGTCAATTCAGGGGGAGAATGTTACACTCTAATTGATGAGTTTTTCTCCCCAATCGCTGCACGCTAGTACAGCAGTAACTATTTCACTTGAAATGTTGGATTCTCTGGTGATCCCCGGTTTAGTTGAGATGTGGAACTACTTTCGCCCCTTACCTGACTAGTAAATGTCAAGTAATTCCAATATGCGTGCTTACTTTCAAGTCAGACTACTTGCCTTTTTTCAACTGATGATAGCCTGATAGGCCCCTTTTCGTGTACTGCAATTAACAAAGGAAGTCCGCTTTATGTGCTGTTTTTGTTCATGTCGGTAATGCATGCCGAGTGGAGCATATGTCATTATGCCGTACATCTGTACTGTTTCTTAAGTTACTTGGTAATTCTCTCTTTGGATGATTTACAGTTTCTAATACGTTTTTAATTCCTTGTTATAGGTTATTCTCTTCGTCATATGCAGCAAACAAAGATCGACAAGAGGCTCCATTCCATTGAGGAATCTGTAAGCAATTTAGGAGAGTCTGTTAATGTCATGGTTACTTGTTTTGTGAATGGGTTACATTCTTCTCCTTTTGTAATGTGCATTTCTCGGTGCATGACTTATAGAAATGCTAATAGGCAGTTAGACCCTTGACAGAAGTTCAAGATGGCTCCAGGGTAGGCTTAGCATAAGACAATCAGAACCCCGTGTGCCTATGTGTTACTTTGTCAATTCAGTGCAACATGCTTTCATGTTTTCTGATGACGAGATTAACATGTATTTTGTTTTTTGTTTCATCTCTTTTTTTAAATTTGAGGTGATGATATTTAACATTTGTGATGAGTTATGGTGTGTTTATAACAGTGGGGTTTTACACTTTGATGGTCACAACTTTCATACAGTTAGAAACATTTGCTTCCATTTCCTGTTTCATTCTAGACGGCGGATCGACTACCTGATGTACCTTCAATATTTATTTGTTACTTTTACTGAATATTTTCTCTGGACAATCTTTGATACATTTCTTCTCTTTTATTTTCTGAACAGTTGAGGAACACCCACAAAGTTGAACATGATGAGATCAAAAAGATTGTTACCTCCTATAATATTAGCACTTCAGCTTGTATAGCCACTGCATTGACAACTACGGTTGTTGGGTATGTTCATGCTGTTCTTAATATATATATGCTACTGTGATCCAAACCTTTTTCAATAATATATGTATTGGTAGCACCAGGCATACGTTACTTACTCTCTACATACATAAGGTTTCAATGCCCTAGTGAAGCTTATATATACTCTGTATGCTCATATTAATGCAGTCAATGCTGATCAACATGCCTCAACTCTCAATCAATCATGGAATCATATGTTAATATAAACATTGACTGTAACACTGACATACTGAGTTAGGATGTGAATGCCTATTTACTTTTGTCTTATTTTATCGGTTGCTTTCGAGTTTATTTTTCATTTTCTGCAGAGATAGTATTTAATATCACAGCTGCTTTTCTATTACCCTGCTCCAACTTAGTGTAGCCCTTATGCTGCCACATATTTAGTTGAATACCCTGCTCCAGCTATACACATTACTGGGACATGGACAAATAACATAGTTTTGCCGTCATCTTCCGTATATGTTCCAAAGGAACTTCATAATCGAAATCCCTGCTAAAGTTCCTGTTACATCTGAGTTCATTTTGAAATAATTAAGAGTGAGTGCTGCACATAGGCTATTTACTTTGGGTTATTTTATCGATTGCTTTCGGGTTTAGCTTTAATTTTGTGCAAATACTATTTAATATGACATCTGGTTTTGAATACCCTGCTCCAACTTGGCACCACCTGAATATGCATAAAGGCAAAATTGTAGTAGTTCTGACTCCGATGTTGCCATATATTTAGTTGAACACCCTCCTCCAAATACATCCATCAGTGGGACATGCGCAAACGACATAGTTTCGCCGTGATTCTGTAAATGCTCCGAATTTTGAAAAACATGCTAAATTTCCTGTCACGCCTCAGTTCCTTTGAATCAATCACGAGTGAGTGGTGCACATAAGTGGTCCTGGTCTCTGCCGTGAATCTTAGAATCCATACTGACACTAACGCTCAACTATCATTGTTATATCTATCATCTTGCAAACCTGAAGGATGAAACCTGCCAACTTTGTGTTACTTTCAGGTACGCCTTGGGGTGGCGCGGCGGAGCCTGGTACACCCGGAGGATCGTCCGGAGGGAGCAGCAGAAGCTGATGGGCCAGATAAAGTCGCAGAACCGGTGGCACTGGCGCCCCTTCAGCAAGCTGAGAACCCGTTTCAGGAGCAACCGGCACGCCTCCAAGAGCTCGGACGCCCCGCCACTTCCCGGCAAGGACGCCGAGGCCTCAATCAACAAGGGCCAGGGGGCAGAGGCCCTTTCGAACAAGGCGGCCTCTGCGAACGTTGGCAGCGGCTCTCAGCCCGCAGCAGCGGCGGCAGGCTGCAGATGACTCTGATTAGAAAGAAAACGCGGGGTTTTGAAGGAAACAATCATGATGTGCCTGAGAATAGAGGGCAAACATGCTAAGATGATGTAGCTTATGTGAACTGGCTGTCAGCCAGCCGCCAGTCGGTCTGATCCGGTGGTGGATAATTTTGTAGCGCTAGTGGGCTAAACCTGCTGCTTGATTGATAAGTACTTCCTCCGTCCGGAAATACTTGTCATCAAAATGGATAAAGGAGATGTATCTAGATGTATTTTAGTTCTAGATACATCTTTTTTGTCCATTTTGATGACAAGTATTTTCCGACGGAGGGAGTAACAGACGGGGCTGATGCACCATAGTCCTGAAATCCTCGCGATATTTGTGTCGTCGCCATGTGTTTGTTTTTTGGAAGCTCGTCGCCATATTTGTGTTTGGATAACTCAGGATGCGGTTGCCTGGTCGTGGCATGCGTGATACTCTAGTTCCGATGACCGGGCCCATGCCGATCGTGCTCCCAGGCGGCTCACAACCTCACAGATGTTCGAGTCACGGCCAATGTTGACCGAGTTCGTGGCGTGCGCCACCTCTCACTCTTTGCCACAACCCGTTGGGCACCGGGGACACGGACGGCACGGGTCTCCCCCGCGCCGCACTAGCGATCAACCAGCGAGGCCAGTCAGTCGGCACTAGCCGGCCCACTGCCCACGCGCACCCGGTCGCGGTCACGCTAGCCTCGCTTCGCCTCCTCCGTCCGCCGCGCCGTCGTTTCCGCGGCCGTCGCGCTCCCACCTCCCCCCGACGACAAAACACCCCACGCGCCGGGCGCCCGCGCGAATATACCCGCCACCCCACCACTCCCCACTACCCACCTCGCCGCCGCGCCCCCCGAACCCCGGGAAAATATCCATCCCCTCTCCGCACCGCCATGGCCGCCTCCGCGGCGCCGCTCCGGGCCGCGCTCGCCCGCAGCCCCGCCGCCGCCTCCGCGCGCGCCCCGACCGCCTTCCTCCCGCTCCCTCCTCGTGCCCGCCGCCTCAATCCGGCCGTCCTCGCCTCCGGGTAACCCGCTCGACTCGATCCCCCGTCATCTCCTTCCTCGCCTCCTCGCCGTACGGCTTTGTTGACTTCGTGCCGCGCAGGAGGGGGAGGCGGATCCGCGCGGAGGCGACGGCGAGGACGCGGCAGGAGAAGGAGCAGCAGGAAGCCGAGGTGTCCGCCGTCGAGGACTCCTTCGCCGTCAGGGAGGCGGCCGCCGCTCCTCCTCCGGAGGAGGAAGGGGGATTCGACGAAGAGCTGACCCTCGCAGGCGAGGACGGCGACTGGGTCGTCAGGTTCGAGCAGTCCTTCAACGTATTCCTCACGGTGAGTGTCTGACTCCAGCCCAGATTCCCGGCGCATTCGAGGTTATCAGATTTCACTCTCGGCCTCAACGTTTGGTGTATGTGCAGGATACTGTCATCTTTATACTGGATATTCTGTACCGCGACCGCGACTACGCCAGGTTCTTCGTGCTCGAGACCATCGCCAGGGTGCCGTATTTCGGTGAGGATCTCATCTCACATGCCTCTCAATTTCGCCTGCACATATGGTTTTGGTATGGTTCTCTTATATGAGACCTTTGGATTGTTGAACAGTCTAGTTACCCTCTTGTTGACTGATCGATTTTTTAACAGCGTTTATATCGGTGCTTCACTTGTATGAGACCTTTGGGTGGTCGAGAAGAGCTGACAACATCAAAGTGCACTTTGCTGAAAGCATGAATGAGTTCCATCACCTCTTAATCATGGAAGTATGTTTGAAATATTTTAATATGTCTGTTCATTCGATATTATGTCAATGGATTCTGATTATACCATGTTTTCTTTCGAGCCCTTGACCTGATCTTTAGATATATTGTTTTCTGTTGGATTATGTTACTGCATATTTCTTACCTTCTTCCTTCTCTCGGTTCATATTAGGCATTGGGTGGCAACTCTGTATGGCTTGATCGCTTTCTTGCGCGGTTTAGTGCCTTTTTTTACTACTTTGTCACTGTTGGCATGTACATGCTGAGCCCAAGAATGGCATGTGAGTACACATATTATTTGTACTCATGAATTAAATGTTTCTTTTTTATGACTGTGTTTTTGTGATGATAAAGCTGCTCTGAACTCGGATATATTATGTGCAGACCACTTTTCTGAATGTGTTGAGAGGCATGCATACTCAACTTATGACAAGTTCCTGAAGCTCAATGGAGGTAACACAACTTTAATGGGCCAAGTATTCTTCTTGTTGTGCAAGTTCTGTATCTAGGATTTTATGGAATAAGACCCTGCCTATTGAATACAGAGTATTAGCTTATATAGTCAAGTTGGTTATCTCTTGTTTCCCATGTTTGATTTGAAGTGAACAACCTTCTGTTCAGCATTTTTTTGAGCTGAGGGGTTGAGGGCCAAATCATTGTAACTTTGTGATGGAATCCATCTTGCCAGTTATATCATTATCCTTTAACCTATTGAAATCTGCCCTTCCTAATCCTACCAAAAAATGGAAAGCTTAAATCGTACAAACCATTGATTGCTCTTTGCTTAAATCATAGTTTTGGTGCCTACCTACCTGGGCACTGGGAAAGCTGCTAACTCAGTTAATGTGTTCTCCCAATGAAAACATGTTTGCTTTGCTGTAATGACACTTCCAATTCCGTAATAATGTCAGCTACTCGTTCTTATTTCAGAGGAGTTGAAAAAACTACCAGCTCCAGAGGTGGCTGTAAACTATTACATGAATGAGGATCTCTACATGTTTGGTAGGCCCTTACTTCACTTGTGTTCTTTTCTAGATGTACCTTAACCTGTGTTTATTCTATGCTTTATATTAAACATTAATATCTATGCTTACTGCTTGCATGGCTTGTTTCCCAGATGAGTTTCAAACGTCAAGAGCTCCAAATTCTAGGAGGCCTAAAGTTGGTATAGTTCTTTCTCCCCCCCTGGCAGTTTTACTGAGTTAAGGTTTTCAGAATGTCAGGGCTTAACAAGTTGCCTATAGCTTTGGGAATTAATTTCACTGATTTGTCTGTTCAAAGACATGAGTTCATTGGAAAAGTGTGCTAGCTGCCACCTTTTGCTGGAACATATATTATAGAAATCACATCAAATCACAGTTATGATTCATTTCAGTAGATTGTTACTTGATCTGCTGACTCTCCTGCTCCTGCCATTCGGATTTTAACCCTCTGTGCTGATAATATTGCCCCTATAAAAAAAAAGCTGGACTCTCCCCTTTAATGCTTTATCCATAAAAATTATGAGTATGAATGAACTGCTCACTGCTCCCCTTATCCCATTGCAGATAACTTGTATGATGTATTCGTGAATGTACGGGACGATGAGGCGGAGCATTGCAAGACAATGAAGGCCTGTCAAACGCATGAAACCCTCCGTTCTCCTCATGCCGTGCAGAGCTCAATAGAAGCTGATGCAGAATGATTCTGTCAAGAAGTCCCTTGGAAATGAAGACTGACCGGTTGTACGTACCTCCGTGCTAGAGCATCGTAGAGTATCATACTAAATTTTGGTGATATATTGTATTCCATCCTTTTTCTCCCTTCTCTTCGTATGTAGACATTAGCCAGACTTTCGTACTTGTGAATCTTACATAGAGAATATAGGTTTATAAATGCATCACAGATTTACAACGAGAGATGTGCACCGTTGGTCAGGCATTACCGCGGGCCATGAACGGTGTAATCCAGCTGTGTTGTGGTCTGTGTAACATCAAGGGTTTTGATGCTTGTTGAAGGAAAAGTCTTGATGTTTTGCTGATTCAGTTTTTGCTGTTGAAAAGACATTGGGAAATCCGTGATGACGATACATGTTGCGTATATCGTCAGTTTAGCTCAAGATTGAAAATGGTATTAAGTCTGTCCAATTAATCTATTGTATTATATTTATTAAGGTTAAAAAGGCTTGAACATTCGCCCTAGGAGATTATAAAATATATAGCTCAAAGGTAATGTATCGACAATGCTTATTTGTGCTGGTCTAGATATATAATGGTGTAGAATAGTAAGATAAGCATTAGTACTCTTACAGGTGTATAAGAAACGCAAATGGATTTTCACATATAAATAGTACAGATAGCAGGCAAATATAACTTTTTTTGTGACCAAATTTCCCCAAGTATGTGGTTGCTTTTACTTTTCAGTGCTCTTGGCATCTGCAAGCTGAACTTTTATGGAACTAGACAAAAAAACAAGTGCATATATGATGTTGCAGAATCAGAAATAAACATGGCAGTTATCTAATGTATGGAACTGACGGAGAAGCAGATGTGGAAGTATTTGACATGGAAATGGAATCAGGAAATCAAATTTAAAACAGCCACAACTGGTGCCCAGTTGATACAGTATCTGACACTTATGAAGCTGCCAACGGAATTCAGAATACAACTTCATCACAAAAGGAACGGGAAAAAAGAATCCAAATACAAGGGTGAAACATCACTCCAGCCTCTGGTTTGTTAGGTGACTGTGATGCCTCGAGCAGCTTTCATCCTTCAAATAGTTCTCCCAACATCTCCTCTAAACCGTCCGGACTGCTGCTTTCGCGGCCAACGTGTTTCTCTAGCTCCGGATGCTCCTCCAGGTAGTCGCGGTAACCTGAAATGACTCTTTCAGTGATAGCCCTCCGCAGTACATCTCTGAGCTTAGGGTCCGGAACCTTCCAGAACTTCTGAGCCTGGTAGGTTTTGTGAAATGCCGACTCGAATTTGGCCAGTGAAGGGGTGTTGATCAAACGATGGATCAACCCAGGAGATCTCAATTTTGGTATGCAGGAGAGCACAGGTCCCCAGGAAACATTGAGGTAACTATCCATGTACTTCTTACATTCAGGCGTAAGCTTAAGTGTGAGGTCCCAGGGAACATCAGGAATGAACGATCCTGATGACTCGTACACCACATGAGCTACGAAATAGGAATTGTTGAGCAGAAACAGATACCGGAGGCTTTGATCCGAGCATGACTCTGATTTTGTGAAGAGCAAACCGTTGAGATAATCGATTGTGCCATCGATCAGGCCACCAATGTGGTTTTCAGAGTTGTGGCTCGGTGCAAAATGTCGCGTTGAAGTCTGTGCATTTATCATGGATAGCATGCAATCCATGGTGAAGCGAGTGTTCTTGTGAACCTCGCCTCCTCCTCGTGGGATCTCTATAGCCCATGAGTCATCTTCCTCCACGAGTGTCCTCACCTCCTCCAACGTGCTTGCTACGAGTCTGTTTCGTAGTCTCTCTAACAGGCCGCCTATCTCGTTGAAAATGCCCTGGCCTTCTCGAGAGACCATGACCGCCGTAAACATGTGCGACGCACCACAGACACAGGTAAACATGTCAAGGACGGCCTGTAGCCTCTCCCCTTCGAGGACGGTGACGATGACATCCACGACGCCGAGCATCTCGGTGATGCTCGCTTTGCCAAACAGTGCGACCGACGGCATCCAGTTCCAGTGGAAGGCGAATACCAACTCGGTGATACTGGCGACGATTACGGTAAGAGCCCGGATCCACTTTTGGACCAAGTCTTGCGTCGTCGCTGGCTTGTCTCGAAGCAGCCGCCGTAAGCCTTGCTCGTCGTCGATTTGGAGAACCCAGTCGACGTCGAGCTCCGAGAACCAATTTTTCAGGGGATGGTCCGGGCTACCACCGAATTTTTCAGGAGCTGCGGCGACGAATTCTTCAACCATGCGCTTGGCGTACCCGTCTATGACCATCTGGTGAGCGATCTTCCTGAGCTCGTCTTTGTCCGCTAAGGCCCGAGCGGTTCCGCCGGAGCTGGCGGAGTTATTGGACTGCCAGGAATTAGAGGCACCCGAGCTTGAGTAGCTGGATCCGCTATGGCCGGACTGGGAAAGGGGGGAGATAGTCCATAGTGTGGGCGCTCCGAGTACGGGGACTGACCAGATCCGGTCGCGGTAGGTGTTGGGCGGCCGGAAGGGAGCCGTGAAGCCGGTGGTGCTCTCCTCCGGCACGGAACCAAGCCGCTCCGCCATGCTGGCTGCTACTTTGTGGATGGACACTCTGGTGGAGCTCGGTGAGATTGCGAGGGGAGAAAATGGTGTGAAATGCAAAGCCCGGAGCCAGGGAAGGACCCAAGAATCAACGATTCAACAGTAATAGAGAATGCCTGAACCCCGTGACGACGGCCGAGCCGGAAGTCAAGAGCTTCCTCAAAAGAAAAGAGAAAGGTAAGGACCAGAGCCGCGTGATGACGGTTGACGGCCTCACGAGCAGCTTCCAGGAATACGCCCTAGCAACAGCCAACAAGGAATGCCGTTCAAACTACATACTCACAGATTTAAAACAAAACAATCTAGTTTTGATATACTACATATATCACTAAAAATATCTTATGTTTCACTCAAAATATATTCTTTGGGCTGTTTTGATGAGGTAAGAAAGGAATGTGGCTGGTTTCAAGATATTATGAGGTTTTCTGTAAATTGGAGCAGAGAAGTGGGATGTTGTTGCAAAGAGGTCATAACTTAAATCACAGTCGTTAGATGCAGATTTAATGGTCAGAAATGACGAATGGCAGATACACCATCATCACCAATTGAGTCTTTTATAGAAGTAGAGATAAATAGACAACCAACAACGAAAGTGCTATACCACTCCTACTTTTTTAAGAAAAAAAAGGTGCATCGGGGAGAAGAGTGTTGGCGTCGAAGAATTAGCAACGGTGTGAGCAAGTCTAACCCTACATATTTTTATACATTTTCCAATGAGTCATTCGACACACTTTAAGTTCTCCCATTTGAGGTCCTGAGCTCAAACATTGCTCACTTCTTTTTTGTTGTGCACCTAATTTTAGAGCGAAATCACTGATGTGTCATTTTAGGTGCACTACACAAAAAACTCTTACAAAAGATGTGATTTTTTTTTGCGGGATAAAATGTGATCCTTACAAAAAGATTGATTTGTGCAGTGCACTAGAAGGTCACAACAACAATGATGGTTGTCCGTCCCTTGTTCATATCAACACATCTTAATTTTCTAAACTTAATATCGTACATACATACTGTTGGCTGTAAACTAGTACTCCCTCCGTTTCTTTTTAGTCTCCATATACATTTGATCAAAGTCAAACTTTGTTAATTTTGACTAAGTTTATAGAAAAAAGTATCAAGATTCACAATATGAAATCAGTATTGTTAGATGCATCATGAAATTAATTTTCATACCATATAGTTTAGTATTATAGATGTTAATTTTTTTTCTATAAAGTTGGTCAAACTTTACAAAGTTTGACTTTGACCAAATCTAAATGGAGACTAAAAAGAAACGGGGGGAGTACATGAATGAGGATCTCTACATGTTTGGTAGGCCCTTACTTCACTTGTGTTCTTTTTCTAAATGCACTATAACCTGTATTTATTCTATGCTTAATATTTAAACATTAATATCTATGCTTATTGCTTGCATGGCTTGTTTCCAGATGAGTTTCAAACATCAAGAGTCCTAAATTCTAGGAGGCCTAAAGTTGGTATATTTCTTTCTCCCCCTCCCAGCTTTAAAGAGTTGTTAATTTTTTCAGAGTGTCTGGGCTTAACAAGTTGCCTGTAGCTTTGGAAGTTAATTTCACTGATTTGTCTGGTCAAAGCCATGAGTTCATTGTTGGAGAAGTGTGATAGTTACCACCACTGGCTGGAACACATATAATATCGAACCCATCAAATCACAGTTATGATTTATTTCAGCAGATTGTTACTCGAACTGCTGACTCTCCTGCTCCTGCCATTCGGATTTTAACTCTCTGCGCTGATAATATAGCACCTATAAACAAAAGTCGACCCCCCCCCCCCCCCCCCCCCCTCAATGCTTTCTCCATAAAGATTATGAATATGAACTGCTCACTGCTTCCCTTATCCCATTTCAGATAATTTGTATGATGTATTTGTCAATGTATGAGATGATGAGGCAGAGCATTGCAAGACGATGAAGGCCTGTCAAACGCACGAAACTCTCTGTTCTACTCACTCCGTACAGAGCTCCGTACGTAGAAGCTGATACAAAATGATTGTGTCGAGAAGTACCTCGCAAATGAAGATTGACCGGTTGTACCTCCATGGTAGAACAATGTAGAATAGCATACTAAATTTTGGTGATATATTGTATCCCATCTTCGTTTCATGTTCTTCTTCTCTTTGTATGTAGACATTAATTAGCCCAGACTTCCGTACTTGTGAATCTTACATACTAGTAGAAATATCCAACTTAACTAGACAACAAAAGTAAGTGCGTACATATATATGATGCATAATCGGAACAGGACATGGCAATCGGAGTACCTATGTAGCACAAGCAGAATGTTGAAGTATTTGACATGGAATCGTGAAATCAAATCAAAACACACCCGCAGATGGTGCCCAGTTAATAACAGTGTCTGACGCTTATTAAGCTGCGAACAGAATTCAGAATACAGCTTCACTTCAAAAGGAAAAGGGAAAAAAGAATCCAAATACAACGGTGAAGCATCACTCCAGCCTCTGATTTGTCAGGTGACTCTGTTTGATGCCTCATGCCTTGTTCGGTTGAGGTGGATTTTGAAGGGGATTGGCAGGGATTGAGGGGGATTAAATCCTCTACAAGCCAAATCCCCTCCAATCCTCTTCAATCCCCTTGGGAGGAGGATTAACCGAACAGGGCCTCAAGCAGTTTTCACCCTTCAAATAGCTCTCCAAGCATGTCCTCCAAAACCTTGGGATTGCTGCTTTCGCGGCCAATATGTTTCTCTAGCTCCGGATGCTCCTTGAGGTAGTGCCGGTAACTTGAAACTACTCTGTCGGTGATAACTCTCCGCAGCATATCTCTGAGCAGAGGGTCCGGTACTTTCCAAAACTTCTGAGCCTGGTAAGTTCGATGAAATGCTGAATCGAATTTAGTAAGCGAAGAGATGTTGATCCAACGATGAATCGGTCTAGTAAAATGTGATCTCGGTATGCAGGACAACACATGTCCCCAAGAAGCATCGAGATATCTAGCCATGTACTGATTACATTCACCTGTAAGTTCAGGTGCAAGCAGGGATTGAGGTGCAGGCGACCCCAACATCGTAGCGTCCAAAGAAAAAGATGGCGCACACTCCTGGCTTATGAAATAGGAATAGTTGAGCTGGAACAGGTACCTTAGGCCTATATCTGTGCACAACTGCGATTTTCTGAAGAGAAAAATCTTTAGATAACAGATCATGCTATCTAGCAGGCCACCAAGGCTTTCAGGGCACATCTCGGAGTTCTGAGTCAAATTTGCTGCTTTAAACATGGACATGATGAAGTTCATCCCCAAACGGGTGTTCTTGTGGATCCCGCCTCCTCCATGCTTAATTTCGATAGCCCACAAGCGGTCATCACCGTCGTCCATAACTGTACTCATCTCTTCCATCGTGGTGCTGGATATGCGCCGGGGCCGGAGGTGCGACGTGGAATGCTATTGCTTGGACCATCCGCTGAGTGTACCCGTCGCTAACCATTTGGCGTGCAATCCTGTTTAGCTCTTCTTGGGCACGGGAGTACTCCAGTACAACGTCGGACGCCGAACCTGAGGAGCAGCCGGAGTTGTTGGACGGGTAAGAATTCGAAGCAGTGGAGCAGCTGGACCTGGATCCGCTATGACCGGACTGGGAGTGGGAGCAGATAGTGGATCTTATCTGCACTCCGGACACGGCGACCTTCCGGATCCGGTCGCAGTAGACGCCGCGCGGCGGGTAGGCGGCCGTGGAGCAGTCCATGCTCTCCTCTGGCACGGCAGCAAGCCGCCCCACCATGCTGCTGGGTGCTACTGCGTCTGCGTGGATGGATGGACGCGCTTGCTTGCTCCAAGAGCCTGAGAATACTGTGAGAAATGCAGGGAACGCAGGCCGGAGCCAACACTTTGTATTGTATGCCGAACCGCGTGAAGACGGGCCACAAGTGGACATGGGTGCGGGGTGCCGGTCCGCAAAGCGCGATCCAATGACGCAGCTTCCAGGAGCCAACCGGGGATGATTATAGAAGTAAACCGTGGCTCAGATATCGGTGACGGTGCTGCTACCTTGTAGCAGAACTCTCAGGCTGTGAAGCTCGCTTGACAGCTGGCTCCTACTTAGTAAAGCTCGAAGAAATTGGCAGGGGAGAAAACTATGAGAAACTGACAAGTGCCGGGCCGGAATCAACACTAATGGCCAAAGATGTGAGGATAATTTCAATGAGAGTTGTGAAGTGCATCCTAGGTCCTCGAACTATTTCAATGGTGTCACGTAGGTCTTTAAATTATGAAAAGTGTCATCTAGGTCCTCAAAAATTCTTGAAGTGTAATAAATGTGTATATAAGTGACACCTTTGAAATAGTTCAAGGACCTACTTGACACCTTTGCAATAGTTTGAGGACAATTATAACACACATATTGCACTCTGAGGACTTGGATGACGATTTTCATAGTTCGAGGACCTACGTGCCACCTCTGAAATAGTTCGAGGACCTATGATGCACTTCACTCTTAATTTATGATGAGATGTGCTTCGGTACAAACCCCCAAAACGTATAAGGGGTAGGGCGGTCATTTCACACGCCGTATTAAAATACCAGCCCGCCGTACGCGCGCCCGCGTCGCCATACGGCGCTGTCGCGTACGCCGCCCGTCCGCGCCCACGCCCGGTGTACGCCCGCCCGCCCCGCTGCGTATGCCCGTGTGGTTCGAGTGAAAAAAAACCGATCGGGCGAACGCTATCTTCACGTCGCCTCAGCCGCCGCCTCTCGCGCCGCCGCCGCCATCTCCGGCAGTACCTGGCCGACGGAAAAATACCTACGCGTTGTGCGCTACTGGACGCCGACAACCGCCTAGGTGGGGCAGACGGCACCGCCGTCGTCAGCTCGGCGTGCTGTTCGCCCTCGCGTTGTGCATGACTAGACGCCGACAACCGCCTTGGTCGGGCAGACGCCTCTGAGGGAGTCCTGGATTAAGGGGTCCTTAGGCGTCCGGACTATGATACGTAGGCCGGACTGATGGACTGTGAAGATACAAGACCGAAGACTCTCTCCCGTGTCCGGATGGGACTCTCCTTGGTGTGGAAGCTTGGCACCTTGATATGAAGATTCCTTTCTCTGTAACCGACTTTGTACAACCCTAGTCCCCTCCGGTGTCTATATAAACCGGAGGGCTTAGTCCGTAGAGGCAATCATAATCATAGTCATACAGGCTAGACTTTTAGGGTTTTAGCCACTACGATCTCGAGGTAGATCAACTCTTGTAATACTCATATTCATCAAGATCAATCAAGCAGGAAGTAGGGTATTACCTCCATAGAGAGGGCCCGAACCTGGGTAAACATCGTGTCCCCCGTCTCCTGTTACCATCAACCTTAGACGCATAGTTCGGGACCCCCTACCCGAGATCCGCTGGTTTTGACACCGACATTGCTGCTTTCATTGAGAGTTCCGCTGCATCGTCTTCAAGAGGTTCGTTGGCCCCGTCAATCATCTACAACAATGCTGTCCAGGGGAGGTCTTCCTCCACGGAGAGATCTTCGTATTTGGCGGCTTCGCACTGCGGGCCAACTCGCTTGGCCATCTAGAGCAGATCGACAGCTACGCCTCTGGCCATCAGGCCAGATTTGGAAGCTTGAACTACGTTGCTGACGTCCGCGGAGACTTGATCTTCGACGGATTCGAGCCCACGGCAGCTGCTCCCTGCCATCGCGATGAACAAGACTTAAATCTGTCATCGGACCACACCCAGGAGATAGTGCCTGTAACTGCTCTGGCTCTAGATCCGGAGCAGATCGCGCCGTCCGAGGACGGGAAGCTTAACCCCGCCACGGAAGCCGCAGACTCAGCGGCGTTGGAGCCGCACACAGACGCAACCTCGGGTGGAATCTGCGCCACCGGAGCCTCGGACTCGTTTCCGGCTACAGGTTCAGAACCACGTGCGTCCGCGTACGTCGAGCTTGATCGGACATCGGTCGTCGAATTCAGCTCCGCGGACATCTTCCGGCACTCACCTTTAGGCGATGTGCTAAATTCATTAAAAACACTCTCCTTAGCGGGGGGACTCACAGCCGAACTATATCCGGTTCGAACTGGAGGCTGATGACGGAGAATTTCGCTCCCCACCCACCGCCCACTTCATGGCCACTTTCGAAGACTTAACCGACACGCTCGATTACGGCTCCGAAGACATCGACGGTATGGACGACGATGCCGAAGAGGAGCAGGGCCAAAATCCGCCGTTTACCTGGCGCTAGACAGCCACTTCTTCGTACGACGTGTACACGGTGGATACACCTAAAGAGAACAATGGCGATAACGAGAAGGATCCAGTCGATGATAAACCTCTTGAGATACAGCCAAAGCGCCGACGTCAGCGGCGCCGCTCTAAGTCACGCCGTGGAAAAGGCAGCGGTACCGGCACAAGAGAAAACAATACTCCGGACGATGCCGAAGACAAGGAATACCCCGTTCAGCCAACCTCTAAACAGAACGAACGGGAGGACGGGCGAGTCAGCCCTGATGAACAGGCCATAAACGAAGACTCGGAGGACAGTAATTATTTTCCACTCCCCGAGGATGATGTGAGCCTCGGCAACGAGGATTTCATCGTGCTTGAGGAACCTCTCGAGCAGGAGCGCTTTAAGCGCCGGCTAATAGCCACTGCGAGGAGCCTGAAAAAGAAGCAGCAGCAGCTTCAAGCTGATCAAGACCTGCTCAACGACAGATGGACTAATGTCCTGGCAGCCGAGGAACACTGCCTCGATCGCCAACTAAAAGTTACCCGAAGCGTAAATTGTTACCCCAATTCAATGACGAGGCGTTGGAGCCCGTACCATCAGCGCGTAATGTGGCTGACCGACCACCACGTGGCCGGGATAAAGCGGCACCTCAAGACGAACACCAGCCCATCCTACCTCACCGTAGAGGCAGAGATAAAACAACTCGGGGTTATACATATGACCTGCGGCAGGACCTAAAGAACAGAATAGATCAGACCAGATCGATCTACGGATCGCGGGGGCATGCCCTGACACGCGACGACGGCCATTTGGCCGGACATGACAAACATAACCACGCCCGGGCCGAAAGTCGCAGACATACTACATCCGAACTACGTCGCGACTTGGCTCGATACAGAGGTGCCGCACACCCCCTTTGCTTCACTGACGAAGTAATGGAGCATGAATTCGCAGAAGGGTTTAAACCCGTGAATATCGAATCATATGATGGAACAACAGATCCTGCGGTATGGATTGAGGATTTTCTTCTCCATATTCATATGGCCCGCAGTGATGACCTTCACGCCATCAAATACCTGCCGCTAAAACTCAAAGGGGCAGCTCGACACTGGTTAAACAACCCGCCTGAAAACTCCATTGGCAGTTGGGAGGACTTGGAAGACGCCTTCCGCGACAACTTTCAAGGTACATACGTACGACCTACAGATGCTGATGACTTAAGTCACATAGTTCAACAGCCCGGAGAGTCAGCCAGGAAATTCTGGACCAGGTTCCTAACTAAAAAGAACCAGATCGTCGACTATCCGGATGCCGAAGCCCTAGCGGCCTTTAAGCATAGTATCCGCGACGAATGGCTCGCCCGTCACCTCGGCCAAGAAAAGCTGAAGTCCATGGCAGCCCTCAAGACACTCATGACCCGTTTTTGTGCGGGCGAGGATAGTTGGCTAGCCCCTAGCAATAACACTGCAAGCGAAGCCGGCACCTCTGAGGCCAAAAACAGCAACGGCAAGCCCCGACGCAACAGGCACAAGCGTTGAAGCAACGGTGACAATACCGACGACACGACAGTCAATGCCGGATTCAGTGGCTCCAAGTCCGGCCAGCGGAAGAAGGCATATAAAAGAAACAATCCGGGCCCATCCATCTTGGACCGCATACTCGGTCGTCCATGCCAGATCCATGGCACCCCAGACAAACCAGCCAATCATACCAATAGAGACTGTTGGGTTTGTAAACAGGTCGACAAATTAAATGCCAAAAACAGGGGTCGCAAAGCGAGGACGATGACGAGGAGTCCCGTCCGCCGAACACAGGGGGACAGAAGAAGTCCCCCCAGTTAAAACAGTAAGCATGATATATGCTATCCATATCCCCAAGAGGGAGTGCAAACGCGCGCTCAGGGACGTCTACGCGATGGAGCCAGTTGCCCCAAAGTTCAACCCATGGTCTTCCTGTCCGATCACTTTCGATCGCAGGGACCATTCGACCAGTATCCGTCATCGCGGTTCAGCCGCACTAGTCCTCGACCCAATGATTGATATATTCCATCTCACGCGAGTCTTCATGGATGGTGGCAGCAGCCTGAACCTGCTCTATCAGGATACAGTGCGCAAAATGGGCATTAATCCCTCAAGGATCAAGCCCATAAAGACTATCTTTAAAGGAGTCATACCAGGTGTAGAGGCCCGTTGTACGGGCTCAATCGCACTAGAGGTTGTCTTCGGATCTCCGGACAACTTCCAAAGCGAACAGTCGATCTTCGATATCGTCCCCTTCCGTAGTGGCTATCACGCACTGCTGGGACGAACCACATTTGCTCGATTCAACGCGGTGCCACACTATGCTTATCTCAAGCTCAAGATGCCCAGACCACGCGGCGTCATCACAGTCAATGGAAACGCGAAACGCTCCCTCCGTACCGAGGAGCACACCGCTGCTTTAGCAGCAGAAGTACAGAGCGGCCTTTTCAAGCAGAACCTTAATTCAATGGCCGAGCTCCCGGACACTGTCAAACGAGTCCGGACTACTCTGCAGCAGGACAGCCCAGCTCTTCAAGAGCTCAACTAGCAATTTGGCCTCCTTCCCAGTCCCGACCAAGTGGCGGCGTTCGTACCGCGCGTACATAATTACGCACTCAAAATACCATGGGCATAGACGCAGGCATAACTAGATCGTGATCCATAATACGGCTCGACCGCTCCTGGGGACACACATACTTTCACTTTTTCTTTTTTTTCCTTTTCAGGTTTCTTTTCCACAGGCCTTTCCTGACAGCCTGATCACCGGTCCTTTTGAAAGGATAGATACACCAAGACGGCAAGAAGCACTGACGTATAAGGGAATTTCTAGGTGGTCTCTTTAACGATCACTCTACCTGTTTTCAGGACCCGCGCGCAGCTCTCCCTTGGTTGTGGCATATTAAATAGCATGTTGCTTATTGCACTACTTGTACAAATACGCTTTGACATATTAATCAAATTATAATGGACACAGTTTGTAGCCCAACTTCTGCGGCACTAGCTTACTACCCCCTTTTTTCTCTTTTTTGATAATCTTATCAAGTCGCACCCGTACACTTTGATACGCGTTAATCCGCCAAGGGCTTCATTGCGCCCCATAATACGGCAACAAAGTCCGAACACTTTTTACAGTATGGTTCGGCACCCCGAATTTAGCATTATATGCATTGGCTCCGAATCATGTCTTTGGTCATTAGTTGGGTTGCCCAGCTCCTGTGCTTACTACCTTATGTTCCGCTATATCGGCTAGGGTAGTAAAGGGAGAACTATTGCGATTGTGTCCTGGTTCATCCGGATGAGCACCTCAGTAGAGAAAGCCGAAAACTGACTGTCATGATGCGGCGTGAGCCGGTCAGTTCTTCGGAGGTTTCAAATCTTTAGCCATTTTTTCCGCATTATGCGATGAATCGGTTTTTACCTGATCAGGTGTTTACAGCACCCTAGTCCGGATTAAATGCTAACTAGGGGCTGCGCCTACATTTTTATTGTCGAACTCCTATGGCTAAGTGAGGGTGATAAAGCCACATAGTCCGTTGCCTGGTTCGTTGCGCTAAACACCTCCTTCAAGGACCAAAATTTTGGATTAAGAGTGTTTAGATTCCATCCCGAACACCCCCGTACTACCTACATGGGGGCTGAAGCCGACGACTGGCCAACTCTCAGATTTATTTAAAACAACCGCACAGGAGGTAAAATTTTAAAAACAACAAGCATTATATTACATATCAGCTTTGTTTCACCATACAGGACAGGATAACATGAATGTGTTCATTCAAAGATAATGTCCTTCGCGCGTTGCTCCGCCACAGTGCGGGTTCCCCCCAGGACATCATCAAAATAACGTTCTGGTGTGCGGTGCTCCTTGCCAGCGGGCGGCCCCTCGGTCGCGAGCTTGACGGCGTTCATCTTCGCCCACTGCACCTTGACGCGGGCGAAGGCCATCTGCGCGCCCTCGATGCAGACTGACCGCTTGATGACGTCAAGACGAGGGCAGGCATTCACCAGCCGCTTCACGAGCCCGAAGTAGCTGCGGGGTGTAGCTTCGGTAGGCCACAACCAGATTATTAAATCCTTCATGGCCAGTTCGGCCACCCTATGCAGTTCGACCAACTGTTTTAGCGGGTCGCTAAAGGGCACCGGATGTTCTGGCACAAGATATTGCGACCAGAACAACTTCTCCGTCGAGCTCCCCTCTTCGGCTCGGAAGAACTCTGCAACGTCGGCTACACTGCGCGGCAAATCCGCAAATGCTCCTGGAGAACTCCAAATCCGGGTTAGTAAGAGATACCTCTTCTTCACATATTTGCTCTCCAGAATGAAGGCCTTACCCGCCGCAATCTTCTTGGCCTCTTGAATCTCCTGGAGAGCGCCCTGGGCTTCAACTCGGGCATCTTGTGCGCTTTGGCGAGCCTTGGCGAGTTAGGTCTCTTGATCCGCAATATCGCGCTCCAAGGACTCGCATTTCTTCACGTTGTCCTGGAGCTCTTGCTGGACCTCGCCGACCCTGGCCTCGTGCTTTTTGCGGTGTCAAGAAAATATTGAGAAAAGGTCTCCCGACATGACGCAACTTTCATTCGTACTCCGATTCCGTTGAAATTTGGCGTGGGAGACGGTGGGGGTCACTCACACGCGCTTGTAAAAGTTGGGTGCGTTTCGTCCATGTTGACATGGAGTTGCAGTACAAACTTCAGGTATCGGTTTGGGGGGACGGGCATCCACTAGGTGTTTCCTTTCACAAAGTCATGAAACGTCACCGTTTTTTTCACACGCTACAGTATGCCACACAAGCACGCATGCAAAATTTTGGTGCGTTTCGACACCCGATGCATTTACTACGATTTTCTCTGTGAAAATACCGAGAAAAGGTCCGCTGACATGACGCAACTTCTGTTCGTACTCCGATTCTGTTGAAATTTGGCATGGGAGACGGTGGGGGTCACTCACACCACATGCAAAAGTTGGGTGATTTTCGTCCATGTTGACATAGAGTTGCAGTACAAACCTCAGGTATCGGTTTGGGGGGACGGGCATCCACTAGGTGTTCCCTTTCGCAAAGTCATGAACGTCACCATTTTTTTCACATGCTACAGTGTGCCACACAAGCACGCATGCAAAATTTCGGTGCGTTTCGACACTCGATGCATTTACTATGATTTTCTCCGTGAAAATACCGAGAAAAGGTCTCCCGACGTGACGCAACTTCCGTTCGTACTCCGATTCTGTTGAAATTTGGCGTGGCAGACGGTGGGGGTCACTCACACACGCATGCAAAAGTTGGGTGCGTTCCGTCCATGTTGAGATGTAGTTGCAGTACAAACCTCAGGTATCGGTTTGGGGGGACGGGAATCCACTAGGTGTTCCCTTTCGCAAAGTCATGAAACGTCACCAATTTTTTTCGCACGCTACAGTGTGCCACACAAGCACGCATGCAAAATTTCAGTGCGTTTCGACACTCAATGCATTTACTATGATTTTCTCCATGAAAATACCGAGAAAAAGGTCTCCCGACGTGACGCAACTTCCGTTCGTACTCCGATTCCGTTGAAATTTGGCGTGGGAGACGGTGGGGGTCACTCACACGCGCATGCAAAAGTTGGGTAATTTTCGTCATTAGATTCTTTTTATACGAATTTCTACATGAAAAAACACAAAAACTGCAATGATTTAATTTTTTTCATAGCCGGCGTGCGCGGCGCAAACAGCCGGGCTACGAAGGCGACCCACGGCGGCTAGTTGGGCGCTGTTTGCGGCGCACACGTGAGGGCCCATGAAAGCAAAAATCCACGGCGGCCACCGCCCAACCTGCTAATTGTTTAGTCCCACATTGTTTTTGGACACGCTTATTCATCTGTTTAAATATTGTCTTCTGCGCACAGTGTTGAATCCTTTATTGTGGCGGTCTTTCGTCAGTAGGATAATGTAAATGATGCTTTGGCACTCCATAATCATGGAGTGTCACAGCAAAAATTCACATTAATCTTCTGAGGTAAATCCGTTCACACTACATGATTTTTTGTTCTTGTGTTTTTTAATATTTACAAATACAGTGCTCTTCGAACATAATTTTTTTTATATTTACAGAAATAATAAAAAATTATTGCATCATAGAACGGGTATACTTACCTAGAAGGAATGACGTACGTCTTGCTTTGCTTGTTGATAAAGATCAACAAGCAGAACAACACCTACATCATCTGGATCCGTATGCATGTAATATGAAGCAATAATAACTGAAAGTTAAAATATTATCAGCCTTTTTAAACCACTACATATGAGTCTCCACAATCAATGTGGTACTAAAATTCTTTATAAAAAGGTTCGCCTACAGTGGCCATGAATGGTGCGCGGGGGCGGCCCACGACGCGCACGGGCCATGGTGGGCCGGCCGGCCGTGTGTGCGCCGCTAGGGGCGCCAACCGCCCACGGTGTTGTATTTTTAGTCCCACATTGCTAGTTTTCACGACTAATCATGTGTTTAAATAGCTTCATCCGTACACAACATCAAATCTTGAATCATGGTGGCCATACCTCACTATGCTTATGCAGGTTCTGTTGGAAATCGTAGCATAATTTTAAAATTTTCCTACGCTCACCAAGATCCATCTATGGAGTATACTAGCAACGAGGGGAAAGGAGTGCATCTACATACCCTTGTAGATCGCGAGCGGAAGCGTTCCAATGAACGTGGATGACGGAGTCGTACTCGCCGTGATCAAAATCACCGATGACCAGCGCCGAACGGACGGCACCTCCGCGTTCAACACACGTACGGTGCAGCGACGTCTCCTCCTTCTTGATCCAGCAAGGGGGAAGGAGAGGTTGATGGAGATCCAGCAGCACGACGGCGTGGTGGTGGATGTAGCGGGATGCCGGCAGGGCTTCGCCGAGCTTATACGAGAGAGAGAGGTGTTGCAGGGGAGGAGGGAGGCGCCCAAGGCTGTCAAGTTGCTGCCCTCCCTCCCCCCCTTTATATAGGCCCCCTGGGGGGCGCCGGCCCTGGAGATGGGATCTCAGGGGGGGGGGGGGGGGGGGGCGGCGGCCAAAGGGGGGAAGGGGGTGGCTTCCCCCACAAGCCAAAGGGGGGCGCCCCCCAACCCTAGGGTTCCCAACCCTAGGCGCAGGGGGAGGCCCAAGGGGGGCGCCCCAGCCCACTAAGGGCTGGTTCCCTTCCACTTTCAGCCCATGGGGCCCTCCGGGAGAGGTGACCCCACCCGATGGACCCCCGGGACCCTTCCGGTGGTCCCGGTACAATACCGGTAACCCCCGAAACTTTCCCGGTGGCCGAAACTGGACTTCCCATATATAATTCTTCACCTCCGGACCATTCCGGAACTCCTCGTGACGTCCGGGATCTCATCCAGGACTCCGAACAACTTTCGGGTTTCCGCATACATATATCTCTACAACCCTAGCGTCACCGAACCTTAAGTGTGTAGACCCTACGGGTTCGGGAGACATGCAGACATGACCGAGACGCCTCTCCGGTCAATAACCAACAGCGGGATCTGGATACCCATGTTGGCTCCCACATGTTCCACGATGATCTCATCGGATGAACCACGATGTCGAGGATTCAATCAATCCCGTATACAATTCCCTTTGTCAATCGATATGTTACTTGCCCGAGATTCGATCGTCGGTATCCCAATACCTTGTTCAATCTCGTTACCGGCAAGTCTCTTTACTCGTACCGCAATGCATGATCCCGTGACTAACGCCTTAGTCACATTGAGCTCATTATGATGATGCATTACCGAGTGGGCCCAGAGATACCTCTCCGTCATACGGAGTGACAAATCCCAGTCTCGATCCGTGCCAACCCAACAGACACTTTCGGAGATACCCGTAGTGCACCTTTATAGTCACCCAGTTACGTTGTGACGTTTGGCACACCCAAAGCACTCTTACGGTATCCGGGAATTGCACGATCTCATGGTCTAAGCAAAAGATACTTGACATTGGAAAAGCTCTAGCAAACGAAACTACACGATCTTTATGCTATGCTTAGGATTGGGTCTTGTCCATCACATCATTCTCCTAATGATGTGATCCCGTTATCAATGACATCCAATGTCCATAGTTAGGAAACCATGACTATCTGTTGAACAACGAGCTAGTCAACTAGAGGCTTACTAGGGACACGTTGTGGTCTATGTATTCACACATGTATTACGATTTCCGGATAACACAATTATAGCATGAATAATAGACAATTACCATGAACAAAGAAATATAATAATAACCATTTATTATTGCCTCTAGGGCATATTTCCAACAGTCTCCCACTTGCACTAGAGTCAATAATCTAGTTACATTGTGATGAATCGAACACCCATTGCGTCCTGGTGTTGATCATGTTTTGCCCTAGGGAGAGGTTTAGTCAACGGATCTGCTACATTCAGGTCCGTATGTACTTTACAAATATCTATGTCTCCATTTTGAACACTTTCACGAATGGAGTTGAAGCGACGCTTGATATGCCTAGTCTTCATGTGAAACCTGGGCTCCTTCGCAAGGGCAATAGCTCCAGTGTTGTCACAGAAGAGAGTCATCGGGCCCGACGCATTGGGAATCACCCCTAGGTCGGTAATGAAATCCTTCATCCAGACTGCTTCCTGTGCTGCCTCCGAGGCCGCCATGTACTCCGCTTCACATGTAGATCCCGCCACGACGCTTTACTTGCAACTGCACCAGCTTACTGCTCCTCCATTCAAAATATACACGTATCCGGTTTGTGACTTCGAGTCATCCAGATCTGTGTCGAAGCTAGCGTCGACGTAACCCTTTACGACGAGCTCTTCGTCACCTCCATAAACGAGAAACATATCCTTAGTCCTCTTCAGGTACTTCAGGATATTCTTGACCGCTGTCCAGTGTTCCATGCCGGGATTACTTTGGTACCTTCCTACCAAACTCACGGCAAGGTTTACATCTGGTCTGGTACACAGCATGGCATACATAATAGACCCTATGGCCGAAGCATAGGGGATGACACTCATCTTTTCTATATCTTCTGCCGTGGTCGGGCATTGAGCCGTGCTCAATTGCACACCTTGCAATACAGGCAAGAACCCCTTCTTGGACTGATCCATATTGAACTTCTTCAATATCTTGTCAAGGTATGTACTCTGTGAAAGACCAATGAGGCATCTCGATCTATCTCTATAGATCTTGATGCCTAATATATAAGCAGCTTCTCCAAGGTCCTTCATTGAAAAACACTTATTCAAATAGGCCTTTATACTTTCCAAGAATTCTATATCATTTCCCATCAATAATATGTCATCCACATATAATAAGAGAAATGCTACAGAGCTCCCACTCACTTTCTTGTAAACACAGGCTTCTCCATAAGTCTGTGTAAACCCAAACGCTTTGATCATCTCATCAAAGCGAATGTTCCAACTCCGAGATGCTTGCACCAGCCCATAGATTGAGCGCTGGAGCTTGCATACTTTGTTAGCATTCTTAGGATCGACAAAACCTTCCGGCTGCATCATATACAACTCTTCCTTAAGGAAGCCATTAAGGAATGCCGTTTTGACGTCCATCTGCCATATCTCATAATCATAGTATGCGGCAATTGCTAACATGATTCGGACGGACTTCTGCTTCGCTACGGGTGAGAAAGTCTCATCGTAGTCAACCCCTTGAACTTGTCGATAACCCTTAGCGACAAGTCGAGCTTTGTAGATGGTCACATTACCATCCGCGTCCGTCTTCTTCTTAAATATCCATTTGTTTTCTATGGATCGCCGATCATCGGGCAAGTCAGTCAAAGTCCATACTTCGTTTTCATACATGGATCCTATCTCGGATTTCATGGCTTCTAGCCATTTGTCGGAATCCGGGCCCGCCATCGCTTCTTCATAGTTCGAAGGTTCACCGTTGTCTAACAACATGATTTCCAGGACAGGGTTGCCGTACCACTCTGGTGCGGAACGTATCCTTGTGGACCTACGAGGTTTAGTAGTAACTTGATCCGAAGCTTCATGATCATCATCATTAACTTCCCCCCAGTAGGTGTAGGCACCACAGGAACATTTTCCCGCGCTGCGCTACTTTCCGGTACGGAAGGGGTGACTATCACCTCATCAAGTTCCACTTTCCTCCCACTCAATTCTTTCGAGAGAAACTCCTTCTCTAGAAAGGACCCGTTCTTGGCAACGAAGATCTTGCCTTCGGATCTGAGGTAGAAGGTATACCCAATAGTTTCCTTAGGGTATCCTATGAAGACGCATTTTTCCGACTTGGGTTCGAGCTTTTCAGGTTGAAGTTTCTTGACATAAGCATCGCATCCCCAAACTTTTAGAAACGACAGCTTAGGTTTCTTCCCAAACCATAATTCATACGGTGTCGTCTCAACGGATTTCGACGGAGCCCTATTTAAAGTGAATGCGGCAGTCTCTAAAGCATAGCCCCAAAATGAGAGCGGTAAATCGGTAAGAGACATCATAGATCGCACCATATCCAATAGAGTGCGATTACGACGTTCGGACACACCATTTCTCTGAGGTGTTCCAGGCGGCGTGAGTTGTGAAACTATTCCACATTTCCTTAAGTGTGCACCAAACTCGTGACTTAAATATTCTCCACCACGATCTGATCGTAAGAATTTTATTCTCCTGTCACGTTGATTCTCAACCTCACTCTGAAATTCCTTGAACTTTTCAAAGGTTTCAGACTTGTGTTTCATTAGGTAGACATACCCATATCTACTTAAGTCATCAGTGAGAGTGAGAACATAACGATATCCTCCGCGAGCCTCAACACTCATTGGACCGCACACATCCGTATGTATGATTTCCAATAAGTTGGTTGCTCGCTCCATTGTTCCGGAGAACAGAGTCTTGGTCATCTTACCCATGAGGCATGGTTCGCATGTGTCAAATGATTCGTAATCAAGAGACTCCAAAAGTCCATCTGTATGGAGCTTCTTCATGCGCTTGACACCAATGTGACCAAGGCGGCAGTGCCACAAGTATGTGGGACTATCGTTATCAACTTTACATCTTTTGGTATTCACACTATGAACATGTGTAACATCACGTTCGAGATTCATCAAAAATAAACCATTGACCAGCGGGGCATGACCATAAAACATATCTCTCAAATAAATAGAACAACCGTTATTCTCGGATTTAAATGAGTAGCCATCTCGAATTAAACGAGATCCAGATACAATGTTCATGCTCAAAGCTGGCACTAAATAACAATTATTGAGGTTTAAAACTAATCCCGTGGGTAGATGCAGAGGTAGCGTGCCGACGGCGATCACATCGACCTTGGAACCATTCCCGACGCGCATCGTCACCTCGTCCTTCGCCAGTCTCCGTTTATTCCGTAGTTCCTGTTTTGAGTTACAAATATGAGCAACCGCACCGGTATCAAATACCCAGGAGCTACTACGAGCACTGGTAAGGTACACATCAATTACATGTATATCACATATACCTTTAGTGTTGCCGGCCTTCTTGTCCGCTAAATATTTGGGGCAGTTCCGCTTCCAGTGACCACTTCCCTTGCAATAAAAGCACTCAGTTTCAGGCTTGGTTCCATTCTTTGACTTCTTCCCAGTAACTGGTTTACCGGGCGCGGCAACTCCCTTGCCGTCCTTCTTGAAGTTCTTCTTACCCTTGCCCTTCTTGAACTTAGTGGTTTTATTCACCATCAACACTTGATGTTCTTTTCTGATTTCTACCTCCGCTGATTTCAGCATCGAATATACCCCAGGAATGGTCTTTTCCATCCCCTGCATATTGTAGTTCATCACAAAGCTCTTGAAGCTTGGTGGAAGCGACTGAAGGATTCTGTCAATGACCGCGTCATCTGGGAGATTAACTCCCAGCTGAGTCAAGCGGTTGTGCAACCCAGACATTCTGAGTATGTGCTCACTAACAGAACTATTCTCCTCCATTTTACAGCTGAAGAACTTGTCGGAGACTTCATATCTCTCGACCCGGGCATGAGCTTGGAAAACTAATTTCAGCTCCTCGAACATCTCATATGCTCCATGTTTCTCAAAACTCTTTTGGAGACCCGGTTCTAAGCTGTAAAGCATGCCGCACTGAACGAGGGAGTAATCATCAGCACGTGTTTGCCAAGCGTTCATAACGTCTTGGTTCTCTGGGATTGATGCTTCACCTAGCGGTGCTTCTAAGACATAATCTTTCTTGGCTACTATGAGGATGAGCCTCAGGTTCCGGACCCAGTCCGTATAGTTGCTGCCATCATCTTTCAGCTTGGTTTTCTCTAGGAACGCGTTGAAATTGAGGACAACGTTGGCCATTTGATCTACAAGACATATTGTAAAGATTTTAGACTAAGTTCATGATAATTAAGTTCATATAATCAAATTATTCAATGAACTCCCACTCAGATAGACATCCCTCTAGTCATCTAAGTGAAACATGATCCGAGTTAACTAGGCCGTGTCCGATCATCACGTGAGACGGACTAGTCAAGATCGGTGAACATCTCCATGTTGATCGTATCTTCTATACGACTCATGCTCGACCTTTCGGTCCTCCGTGTTCCGAGGCCATGTCTGTACATGCTAGGCTCGTCAAGTCAACCTAAGTGTATTGCGTGTGTTCCGAGGCCATGTCTGTACATGCTAGGCTCGTCAACACCCGTTGTATTCGAACGTTAGGATCTATCACACCCGATCATCACGTGGTGCTTCGAAACAACGAACCTTCGCAACGGTGCACAGTTAGGGTGAACACTTTCTTGAAATTAATATAAGGGATCATCTTACTTACTACCGTCGTGCTAAGCAAATAAGATGCAAAAACATGATAAACATCACATGCAATCAAATAGTGACATGATATGGCCAATATCATTATGCTCCTTTGATCTCCATCTTCGGGGCACCATGATCATCTTCGTCACCGGCATGACACCATGATCTCCATCATCATGATATCCATCATTGTGTCTTCATGAAGTCGTCACGCCAACGATTACTTCTACTTCTATGGCTAACGCGTTTAGCAACAAAGTAAAGTAATTTACATGGCGTTATTCAATGACACGCAGGTCATACAAAATAATAAAGACAACTCCTATGGCTCCTGCCGGTTGTCATACTCATCGACATGCAAGTCATGATTCCTATTACAATAATATGATCAATCTCATACATCACATATATCATTCATCACATCTTCTGGCCATATCACATCACATAGCACTTGCTGCAAAAACAAGTTAGACGTCCTCTAATTGTTGTTGCAAGTTTTTACGTGGTTTGTAGGTTTCTATCAAGAACGTTTCTTACCTACGTATTACCACAACGTGATTTGCCAATTTCTATTTACCCTTCATACGGACCCTTTTCATCGAATCCGTTCCGACTAAAGTAGGAGAGACAGACACCCGCTAGCCACCTTATGCAACTAGTGCATGTCAGTCGGTGGAACCTGTCTCACGTAAGCGTACGTGTAAGGTCGGTCCGGGCCGCTTCATCCTACAATGCCGCCGAAACAAGAAACGACTAGTAGCGGCAAGAAGAATTGGCAAACTCAACGCCCACAACTGCTTTGTGTTCTACTCGTGCATAGTAACTACGCAGAGGCCTGGCACTGATACCACTGTTGGGTATCGTAGCATAATTTTAAAATTTTCCTACGCTCACCAAGATCCATCTATGGAGTATACTAGCAACGAGGGGAAAGGAGTGCATCTACATACCCTTGTAGATCGCGAGCGGAAGCGTTCCAATGAACGTGGATGACGGAGTCGTACTCGCCGTGATCCAAATCACCGATGACCAGCGCCGAACGGACGGCACCTCCGCGTTCAACACACGTACGGTGCAGCGACGTCTCCTCCTTCTTGATCCAGCAAGGGGGAAGGAGAGGTTGATGGAGATCCAGCAGCACGACGGCGTGGTGGTGGATGTAGCGGATGCCGGCAGGGCTTCGCCGAGCTTATACGAGAGAGAGAGGTGTTGCAGGGGAGGAGGGAGGCGCCCAAGGCTGTCAAGTTGCTGCCCTCCCTCCCCCCTTTATATAGGCCCCCTGGGGGGTGCCGGCCCTGGAGATGGGATCTCAGGGGGGGGGGGGGGTGGCGGCCAAAGGGGGGAAGGGGGTGGCTTCCCCCACAAGCCAAAGGGGGGCGCCCCCCAACCCTAGGCGCAGGGGGAGGCCCAAGGGGGGCGCCCCAGCCCACTAAGGGCTGGTTCCCTTCCACTTTCAGCCCATGGGGCCCTCCGGGATAGGTGACCCCACCCGGTGGACCCCCGGGACCCTTCCGGTGGTCCCGGTACAATACCGGTAACCTCCGAAACTTTCCCGGTGGCCGAAACTGGACTTCCCATATATAATTCTTCACCTCCGGACCATTCCGGAACTCCTCGTGACATCCGGGATCTCATCCGGGACTCCGAACAACTTTCGGGTTTCCGCATACATATATCTCTACAACCCTAGCGTCACCGAACCTTAAGTGTGTAGACCCTACGGGTTCGGGAGACATGCAGACATGACCGAGACGCCTCTCCGGTCAATAACCAACAGCGGGATCTGGATACCCATGTTGGCTCCCACATGTTCCACGATGATCTCATCGGATGAACCACGATGTCGAGGATTCAATCAATCCTGTATACAATTCCCTTTGTCAATCGATATGTTACTTGCCCGAGATTCGATCGTCGGTATCCCAATACCTTGTTCAATCTCGTTACCGGCAAGTCTCTTTACTCGTACCGCAATGCATGATCCCGTGACTAACGCCTTAGTCACATTGAGCTCATTATGATGATGCATTACCGAGTGGGCCCAGAGATACCTCTCCGGCATACGGAGTGACAAATCCCAGTCTCGATCCGTGCCAACCCAACAGACACTTTCGGAGATACCCGTAGTGCACCTTTATAGTCACCCAGTTACGTTGTGACGTTTGGCACACCCAAAGCACTCTTACGGTATCTGGGAATTGCACGATCTCATGGTCTAAGCAAAAGATACTTGACATTGGAAAAGCTCTAGCAAATGAAACTACACGATCTTTATGCTATGCTTAGGATTGGGTCTTGTCCATCACATCATTCTCCTAATGATGTGATCCCGTTATCAATGACATCCAATGTCCATAGTTAGGAAACCATGACTATCTGTTGAACAACGAGCTAGTCAACTAGAGGCTTACTAGGGACACGTTGTGGTCTATGTATTCACGCATGTATTACGATTTCCGGATAACACAATTATAGCATGAATAATAGACAATTACCATGAACAAAGAAATATAATAATAACCATTTATTATTGCCTCTAGGGCATATTTCCAACAGGTTCTGCTCTGTCACTCCACAATTATTGTGGACTGATACAACATGACCTGTATAAGTGTTGTAAGCTATGACTATCCACGCTTGAAGAATTTTTTTCTACGTCCCGACGGAGGTTTTTTTTTACATCCTTCAAATGGACACAATTTATTTTCATACGTTTCTAAACTCATGGCAAGCAAGCATTTGAAATTTCAGGGCATTTCCAACCTCCGATAATTTTCTACGATTTTCCGTTCTCTGAAACCGAAACACACTCTCCGGACGTGACGCGACATGAGTGTGTGCTCGTAACACGATGAAATTTCATGAGGAGTCCTACAGTGGCCATGCCTACCCTGTCGTAAAATTTAGGGTCGTTCTGAAGATGGCCAAACAATGACCTCCCTCAGCGCATGCCATTCTGGTAGGAGCGAAGGCCCCGTCCCGACGGAGGTTTTTTTGACATCCTTCAAATGGACCCATTTTTTTTCATACGTTTCTACACTCATGGCAAGCAAGCATGTCAAGTTTCGGGGCATTTCCAACCTCCGAGAATTTTCTATGATTTTCGGTTCTCTGAAACCGAAACACACTCCCCGGACGCGACGCGACATGAGTGTGTGCTCCGAACACGATGAAATTTGACGAGGAGTCCTACGGTGGCCATGCCTACCCTGTCGCAAAATTTGGGGTCGTTCTAAAGATGGCCAAGAAATGACCTCCCTCAGCACACGCCGTTCTGGTAGGAGCGAAGGCCCCATCCCGATGGAGGTTTTTTTTGACATCCTTCAAATGGACCCAATTTTTTTTCATATGTTCCTACACTCATGGCAAGCAAGCATGTGAAGTTTCGGGGCATTTCCAACCTCCGACAATTTTCTACGATTTTCCGTTCTCTGAAACCGAAACACACTCCCCGAACATGACGCGACATGAGTGTGTGCTCCGAACACGATGAAATTTGATGAGGATTCCTACGGTGGCCATGCCTACCCTGTCGTAAAATTTAGGGTCGTTCTGAAGATGGCCAAAAAATGACCTCCCTCAGCGCACGCCGTTCTGGTAGGAGCGAAGGCCCCGTCCCGACGGAGTTTTTTTTTGACATCCTTCAAATGGACCCAATTTTTTTCATACGTTTCCACACTCGTGGCAAGCAAGCATGTGAAGTTTCGGGGCATTTCCAACCTCCGACAATTTTCTACGATTTTCCGTTCTCTGAAACCGAAACACACTCCCCGGACGTGATGCGACATGAGTGTGTGCTCCGAACACGATGAAATTTGACGAGGAGTCCTACGGTGGCCATGCCTACCCTGTCGTAAAATTTAGGGTCGTTCTAAAGATGGCCAAAAAATGACCTCCCTCAGCGCACGCAGTTCTGGTAGGAGCGAAGGCGCCGTCCTGACGGAGGTTTCTTTTTAACATCCTTCAGATGGACCCAATTTTTTTCATACGTTTCTACACTCATGGCAAGCAAGCATGTGAAGTTTTGGGGCATTTCCAACCTCCGACAATTTTTTACGATTTTCCGTTCTCTGAAACCGAAACACACTCCCCGGACGTGACGCGACATGAGTGTGTGCTCCGAACACGATGAAATTTGACGAGGAGTCCTACGGTGGCCATGCCTACCCTCTTGCAAAATTTGGGGTCGTTCTGAAGATGGCCAAAAAATGACCTCCCTCAGCGCACGCTGTTCTAGTAGGAGCGAAGGCCCCGTCCCGACGGAGGTTTTTTTTGACATCCTTCAAATGGACCCATTTTTTCATACGTTTCGACACTCATGTCAAGCAAGCATGTGAAGTTTCGGTGCATTTCCAACCTCCAACAATTTTCTACGATTTTTCGTTCTCTGAAACCGAAACACACTCCCCGGACGTGACGCGACATGAGTGTGTGCTCCGGGGCTGCCAAACGGTCAAAATTAATATAGGTACTAGTAATGTGATTTAAATCAGGTGTCACAAATATTAAAAAATATAGGTATTAATGATGTAATTTAAGTGAGGTGAAACAAACTTGCGTAGAGTGGTAAACTATCAAAAATAAGATAGATACTAATGATACGATTTGAGTTTACAATGCGCTAGCAGCACTCCCGCAGCTGCCCACTGTCCGGGCAGCTGCGGCAGAGCTGCCCGGGCAGTGCAAAGTCAAATCAAATTATTACTAACTATCTTATCTGCCAGAGTGCATGAATCCGGCTATTTAAGCCGGTCGAGGCGTCCTTCGGCGGGCGACATGGGACTAAAAAGTGCGCCTCCACCGTACCGCACACCGCCCCTGCGCCCTGGACCGCTCGCGCGCGCGCCTTCCAGGCGGCCCACTCGGCCCACCGATATCGACCCACCTCGGCAGTCCGCAGTGCCGCGGGAGGCGAGGTCTAACTTTAGTCCCACCTCGCCTGCCGAAGCGCGCCCGCACGAGCTTAAATAGCACGCCCCGCCCTACCTCGCCGTACTCCTAAAAAACAATAGCTCGCCTACTCTCTCTTTGCCGTCTGGTAGGGCCCGTGGGCCTTGCAGGGCCGAAAAGCGGCCCCTTTCACCGTCGGCTTGATCGGGACCAACTTACTACGCCTCGATCGGCTCCGGGCCGGCGGTCTTTAAAAAAAACAAAAATTCTTCTAATTTGTTTTGCTAATATTATGTAATTTTTTTATTGTTTCGTTTTTTATTTACTTTTCTAATTTTCATAGTTTTTTTAAATTCAAGTTTAATTCTTTTCTGTTTTTTCAATTTTTACAATAGAACTCTTTTTTTAAAAAAATATTTTTTTGCTAATATTATTTATTTTCCCCTTTTGTTTCTTTTTTATTTACTTTCCTAATTTTAGTACTTTTTTTACATTTAAAGTTTAACTCTTTTCTGTTTTTAAAATTTTTACGATAATTTTGTACAATAAAATAATTTCAAATAACAGTATCAATTCAAACACTCGATTCTTAAACAGTATTTTAATACCATCCATTCAAACACTCGATATTTCATTATAGTTTTCATAAATAATTTACATAGTACTAGAAATTAAACTTAACTAAACAACATTACGAAAATAATTAAACATTACTAAATGACATTTCGAAAGTAACCTAAACTAAACTACTCTTCCTCGACGCCGCCGAAGTCTGTCTCGTCATAGAGCTTGTCGCTGTCGTCGCTATCGTTGCTGCTGCTGCTGTCGTCGAGGGGCACCAAGGGCACCGCGGGCGCGGCCGGCGCAGCCATCGAGTCCTTGACCGCGGCGTGATACCCGGGGAAGTCCGACGGGTCCTCCAGGTGGACGACGACCGGGGCGAGCTGCATGTACTCCTGGACGAGCGGGGGCGGCTGCGGCATGTTCTCCGACTCCCGGACCGCCGTTAGGTAGCCCGGCATGTCCTCCGAGTCGCCGGCCTCCGCCGCCAGACGCCTGTACTCCGCCACCAATGCCGGCTCTGGCGGCTGCTCCGGCTCGGGCGGAGGGGCGCGGCTGGACCCGGCGCCGTTCCTGCCCGCGGTGCGGCGATCACCGGGGCCGAGGCGGACAGCGCCGCGGTCACCGCCTGGGGCGCCGCGGGACGCGCGCGGGTGCATCGCGCCGAAGTCGAGGCGGGCGCAGGTGGAGCGCGCCTCGCCGCGGCGGAACAACTCATAGCCGTACCCCGGCGGGGCGGGCACGGCGCCGGCGACCGCCTGTGCGCGGTACGGCGCGACGACCTCCTCGAAGGTGCGCCCGTCCCAGAGCTGGTGCCGCCGCGCACGGTTGTGCTTGGCGGGCGGGCGCGGGCCGACGTAGGCGTGGAGGCTGCGCTCGTGGTCGTCGGTGAGCCGGTCCGCCCACCCGGGGTTGTTGGGGGCGTAGCGCGGGTCCTCCAACTCCTCCGGCGACAGCCGCGCCCGATAGAGGCCGACGGCCAGCGAAGAGGTGGGTGCCGACCTCGGGCACCGGCGCCACCGACACGCCGTCGACGCTCAGGCGCCACCTCGCCGGCAGGCGCACGTTGGGCACGGCTGGGAGGATGAAGTGGGCGTGCTCCTCCGCCTCCTCGAGCGTCAGGTTGGGGCGCGCCATCGCCGGGGAGAGGGAGAGGAAGGGTGCGAGAGGGCGACGCCGGCGACATGGGGAGAAGGAGAGGGGAGGCGAGAGCGGTGTGCGAGCAACAGCGGGGCGAGGCGCTTTTTATAGGGCGTCGGGAGGGCGGGCGGTGGGTGCCGGCGATTAATGCCGGGCAGCCGAGCGGGCGGCGTGCGCCGGGCGGTCAAGGACGTAGAAGCTCAGGCGGTGCCGTGAGAATCGGCGCCGGCGATTAATGCCTGGTAGGCGAGGGGGGCGACATGCGCGGGCGGTCAAGCGGTGGCGTGCGCAGGCGCGCGGCAGGCGGTAGCGTGTGAATCGGCGCCGCCCGCGGACCGACGCCAGCGACGGGACGTGCCACTGCGCCGGCGTTAATGGCTTTGCCTAATCCGCGCCGAATTAATTATGGTTTAGCGCGGCGGTGGTTAGGCTTAAGTACGCGTGGGCCCGCCCTCCTCCTCATGCGGCGTACACCGCCCACATACGGGCGTACAGCGGGTCGTACGGCCACGCGCCTCGCTACGCCGCAGTACGCCGCGCCCACCTGAATTTTCCATCCTACCTCCTCACTTATCCTCACGAAGGGGTATCTTCTAATCTGGGCCGTTGATGTGTCCAGGGGGGTTGTACCGAAGAAGAAGTGATTTATGATAAGAACACCGATTGCCGGAACCGCGTGAAAGCGACTATCAGTAGACATCATCGTCATGCCGCTGCCGCCCTGCGCCCCGCTGGAGCCCTGCTATGCCGCGGCCACCGCCCCTCCTTCTACATGCCGAGGAGCCTGTAGAACCGGGTGTAGTCATCGTCGTCATCGCCGCTGCCGCCCTGCGCCCTGCTGGAGCCGCCGCCGTCCCTACTGCACCCCTGCCCAGGGTCGCCGACGCGCGGGGGGTTGCACGGCCCGGGCTCGTCCTCGTCGTCGCTATCGAGGACGACGACGCCGCCCTCCTCGCGTCCACGGCGCTGGGTGTTGATCTCCGCGTATGCCCGGCGCTGGCGGAGCACCTGCTCGTAGACGTAGTCCGCCTTCGCCCACTTGAGGGCGGTCTCTTCGTCGGCGGCCATCTCTGCCTGCTCAGGTTTCACGGGGAGCAGCCCGGGCTCGAGCTTCGGCCGGACAAGGCGGAGGGAACGCGGGGAGGGGCGGCCGCCCTCGTTGATGATGAGGGCACCACTGCGGGTGCGGCGCCAAGCGGCGTCTCCTGTGGTACCGGGACGTTGCCGGCGCTCAACTTCCACGAGCCCGGCACCCGCATGTTTGGGGGCGCCGGATAGTCGGCCTCGCAGAGGAGGCGCGCCTTGTCCTCGTGGAGATGGCGTTGGCCGAAGCAATTCGCCGCCGCGGAGTCGCCGGGGTACGCTCAGCCATGCTCGTCGGCGGGGGAACAGAGGGGATGGGTGGCTTCTGGGGGGAGACGATGCGAAAGAAGGGGAGTGTGGCGGCTGTGGCGTTCACCGGCAGGGGAGGTCGGCTTTTATAGCGGAGGCGGGGCGGTGAGAACCTGCATGCTGGGCGACGCGTGGCGGGAGCCTTGGCATTGATTCCCGCGGGAACCGAGGCAGTGAGGACGACAAAGCGGCGTGTCGCTGACTCGGCGGGCCCATTCCCGTTCGCGCCAAAATCGCTTTCTCGGCGCCCCCAGCGCGCCGGGTTCGGCTTGGGTCCGCCGGCGCCAGTTTCGGCCCAAACCAACGATAAACGGGCTTTTGGAGACGTGATTGGCGGCAAGAAACGGCCTAGGAAGGGCCCGTTGAGGGTGCGGGTGGAGATGCTCTTAGCACTTAGCAGCACTACGCCCGGTGCATCTCCTTTAGCTCCACCCACAGCAGATGGAACGGTGGTCAAAGCGCATGGCGTGCCGAGCTCCTGTGTCTGCGTGAACCGATCGAGCTGTCGCGCCGGCGTCACTAAGTCAAGCTCCGCGGCCAGGCCGAGCTACTTCGCGGGCATCGCTTCAGGGACAGCCGTTGTCATGGTCTGCTGTGTTACACCTGGAACAAAACTGGAGGGGGGATATTTCTTGAGGGGAACATGCGACTGTTCGACGGTTTCTGAAAAGAAAAAAATGGTGACAGTTCTACGCCTTGTGTGTGCGCCCACATGATTCTATCATCATGACACTTGTTGCTCTGTACGACCACGCTGGGTTCTTCGTGCTGGAGACCATCGCTAGGGTGCCGTATTTCTGTGAGGGTCTCTGTTTTACATGCTTGCGGTAGCAGGCAGGTCTCTGAATTTTGCATCTTAATCATAGGAGTATGATCCTCAAGCTTTGTATATATCTGTCCACTATTGTTCTGTCAAAATGAACTCTGTTAATTGCTACGTAGCTTTTTTGCTTTATCTGAACACAATCCCTAAACGAATTAAACCTGAGCTCTAGATACAAAGCTTGTTATTGCATATTTCTTACTTTCTTCCTTCTCTGGGTTCATATCAGGCATTGGGTGGCAACTCTGTACGGCTTGATCGCTTTCTTGCACAGTTTAGTGCTTTTTTTTTTACTACTTCGTGACCGTTCCCATGTGCATGCTGAGTACACATATTACTTCTACTCATGAGTTGTGTATTCATTTTTTTGCTGCAGAGAAGACATTGCCAAATCCATGATGAGGATACAGGGTGCAGAGATTGTCAGTTTAGCTCAAGGATGAAAATGCATCTATCCAGTTTACACACTATTTATAACAGCGCATAACATTCAGACATGTATTAAAACTCTTGCAAAGTTACAAGTGTATACTGAATGCAGATAAATGTCCACATGAATATTATAGTTATGCAGCAAATGTAAGAGCATCTCCAGCCGCGCCCCCAACAGGCCTCCCAGGCCACTTTTTCGGCGCCGGCGCCAAAAAAAGGCCCCAGTCGCGCCCCCAGGACGACGAAAAGCGCCGGTTCGGCCCTTTTTTCCGCCCGGCGGCCGCAGGCCGAACCCGGCGCACTGGGGGCGATCGGGGGCTCCGGCGCAAGGGAAAAGCGCGGCTGGCCCACACCGTCAGGTGAAAAGTCAAGATTTTCTTCCCCGACTCGCCTTCCACCCCCCGCGCCCTCGGCCGCCACTAGCTATATCCCGGCGCCGCCCGCCGCCCTTCACCGCTAGATAGGCATTCCCCGCCGGAAAAATAGCAGAGGTTCGCCGCGGCAGCCCCTCCAACAGCAGCTGGGCGTTTCCGGCCGCGGAGGGGCAGTTTAGCGGCGGGTGCACACCCAGCGGGCGCAAGGTGTTCGGCGATTTGCCTGCCTCGGCGACGGACTCGGATGACGAGGAAGCGCTCGCCGCGCTGCTGGAGGAGGAAGCCGAGGCCGACGTCCAGGAAGAAGAGCATCTGATGGTGCTCGCCGCCCACGCCCAGCTGCTGGCGAGCAATGAAAAGCCACGACGAGGTGGCTCGGCGCCGGGGCGGGTGAAAGCAAAAAACCGGCATCGACTCGAAGGCTACTGCATGCTCTACTCCGACTACTTCGCCGATGCTCCACTTCACGGTGACAAAACATTTCGGCGCCGTTATCGGATGAGCCGAAAGCTCTTCCTCAGAATTGTGAATTCCATCCGGGAGTTCGACAACTACTTCAAGTGCAAGATGGATTGCACCGGCAAACTTGGATTCACCTCGATCCAAAAGTGCACGACAGCGATGAGGATGCTTGCATACAGAGCTCTCGGTGATTCACTCGACGACTATGGGCGCATGGCCGAGTCCACCAGCATAGAGTGTTTCTACAAGTTCTGTCGGGCAGTGGTGGCAGTGTTTGGACCGCAATACTTGAGAACACCCAATGCGGAAGACACTGCTCGGATCCTAGCACAGAATGCAGCAAGAGGATTTCCTGGGATGCTTGGAAGCATCGACTGCATGCATTGGAAATGGAAGAATTGCCCATTTTCTTGGCAGGGGATGTACAAAGGCGCCAAAGGCGGTTGTAGTGTGGTACTTGAGGCGGTGGCCACACAGGACCTCTGGATTTGGCACTCCTTCTTTGGTATGCCAGGAACTCACAATGACATCAACGTGCTGCAGTGCCGTCTTATCTTTGCCAAGCTTGTTGAAGGTCATTCTCCTCCGGTGAACTTCGAGATCAATGGGCGGCACTACAACAAGGGGTACTATCTAGCTGATGGCATCTATCCGAGATGGTCGACATTTGTGAAGATGATCTCAAACCCTGTGCCAGGAGGCAAGAACGCCTGGTTTGCGAAGATTCAGGAGGCTTGCAGGAAGGATGTCGAGCGGGCATTTGGTGTGCTCCAATCTCGATTTGCTGTTGTCCGGTACCCCGCTCAGACCTGGTCGAAAGATCAAATGTGGGAGATTATAACTTGCTGTGCCATCTTGCACAACATGATCATCGAGAGCGAGCAAGAAGACCCAGTGTTTGACACTGAACCATACTACAGGCAGGGTCCTCTAACTGAAGTTGATCACCAGCTACCGGCAACCTGGACTGCCTATCTCAGTATGCATCAGGAGATCCGAGACCCACAGGTGCATCATCAACTGCAGCAAGATCTGATAGAGCACCTATGGAGGTTCAAGGGCGACACCGGGCGCGACGTGTGATGAAATATGAGTTTTTATTTGTTGAACTATATAATTTGTATTGAACTATTTGTTGTTGTACTATTTTGTTGAAGTATTTGATTTTTCTGTGATGAAATATGTGATAAAAAAATTTATGTTGATAATTGAACGCCGAGCCACGGCGAACCACGCCGAATATGGGCCTATTCTCGCCCATATGGGCCCTTTATTCGCCAAAATGGGGCTGAAAAGTGGGCCAATATCGGCGCCTGGGGGCGACGACTGGGCGCAAAACCGCCCCCAGCGCCGATTGTATCGCCGGCTCGCCCCCAGAGGGCGATTTTTATGCGTCCGAGGGGGGGGGGGGGGGGCACCGGCTGGAGATGCTCTAAGTATTTATGCGGTGAATTCTCCCCATTAAGGCAAGCCAAAGTTATACTGAACTAGATATAGAGAAAAGCAAGTCTGCATATATGATGCTGTATAATCAGAACTGGACATGGCAATCAGAGTACCTATGTAGCACAAGCAGAATGTGGAAGTACTTGACATGGAACCGCGAAACCAAAGAGTAATGCACCTGCAACTGTTGCCTAGTTGATGACAGCGTCTGCCGTTTATTAAGTTGCAAACGGGATTCAGAATACAGCTTCACTTCAAAAGGAAAGGGGAAAAAAAGATCCAAATACAACAGCGAAGCATCACCGGCCTCTGATTTATCAGGTAACTCTGTTTGATGCCTCAAGCACTTTTCACCCTTGAAATAGCTCTCCCAGCAAGCCCTCCAGAACATCGGGACTTGTGCTTCCGCGGTTAACATGTTCTGCTAGCTCCGGATGCTCCTTGAGGTAGTCCCGGTAACTTGAAATTACTCTCTCGGTGATAACTCTCCGCAGCACATCTCTGAGTCCAGGGTCTGGCACTTTCCAGAACTTCTGAGCCTGGCAAGTTTGATGAAATGCTGACTCGAATTTAGTGAGTGAAGAGGTGTAGATCCAGCGATGAATAGGTCCAGGAAAATGCGACCTCGGTATGCTGGACAACACATGTCCCCAGGAAGCATCGAGATAGCTAGCCATGTACCGATTACACTCGCTTGTAAGGTCAGGTGCTAGTTCAGATGTAGGTTCACATAATGTCGCCAAGCGCTCAGGCCACACCAACAACATAGTGTCGAAAGAGAAAAATGAGTCACACTCCTGCATTACGAAATGAGAATTGTTGAGCAGGAACAGGTACCTCAGGCTTAGATCTGTGCACAACTCTGATTTTCTGCAGAGCAAATCCATTAGATAATGGATCATGTCATTTACCAGGCCACCAAGGTATACGGGGCGTTTCTGGGAGTTGTGGCCACCTGCTGCTTTAAACAAGGACATGATGAAACCCACCCCCAAACGGGTGTTCTTGTGAATCCCGCCTCCTCCGTGCTTGATTTCGATAGCCCATAAGCCGTCGTCACCGTCGTCCATGACTTTGCTCATCTCTTCCATCGTGCCACTGAAAACGGCATCTTTTAGCCTGTCCCTTCCACTCCTCAACGAGCCGCTTGTCTCGTTGAACATGCCTTGGGCTTCCGCAGACATTACATCCAACGTAAACATGTATGATGCCCTGGAGACGCATATATACATATCTAGCACGGCCTGTAGCTTCTCTGCCTTGACATCAGAGAGGAGGAAGGCATCGACGAACACGAGCATCTTTGAAATGCTCGCTTTGCCAAACCGTGCGACTGCCACCATCTCGTGGCGAGTGGACACCATCTCAAGTATACTCTGCAAAGTTATGGTGAGGCCTCGGATCCACCTCTCCACCAAGTCCTGCAAAAACGACGCGGACTGGTCTTGGAGTTGGAGCTGCTGCAGTGAGCCATGCTCTTGGCAGGTTTCGAGAACCCAACCCACGTCGAGGTCGGAGAACCAAGTCTCAAGCACGCTGTCTGTGTCTGGGTCGCCGCCGTTTCCAAGACCTTGCGCCAAAGATGTGGCGTGGAATGCTTGGACCATCCGCTGTGTGTACCCGTCGCTGACCATTAGGCGAGCAATCCTCTTAAGCTCTTCTTGGCCACCGAATGTAACGGCGGACGCCGAACCGGAGGAGCAGCCGGAGTTGTTGGAGGACAGGTGAGAATTCGAAGCGCTGGAGTAGCTCGATCCGCTATAATCGGAGTGGGAGTGGGAATGGGACAAGGTAGTCGATCTTATCTGCGCTCCGGACACGGCGACCGTCCGGATCCAGTCGAGGTAGACGCCACGCGGCGGGTAGGCAGCCGTGGAGCAGCCCATGCTCTCCTCCGGCACGGCAGCAAGCCGCCCCGCCATGCTGCTGGCTGCTACTGCGTGGATGGATGGACGTGCTTGCTTGCTCCAAGAGCCACCTGAGAAAGTGCACGGCCGGAGCCAACACTTTGTATTGTATGCCGAACCGCGTGAAGACGGGCCACAAGTGGACATGGGTGCGGGGTGCCGGTCCGCGTTAAACACCAACGACCGCAAAAGCGAGATCCAATGACGCGTGGACGCAGCTTCCAGGAGCTAACCGGGAATGATTATGCAAGTATAAACCGTGAATCAGATATACTAAACTTGGTGGTTACTTGACTGCACATGTATCAGTAGTACAACGCTTGCAATTTCTTTCAAACTATAAGAACAATAGTAGCACTACTGATGGATTGGCGACTGCCAAGTGCACAGGACCCGGGCGCACCCAGGCGCGTGAACATGATGACTGACAAGCTGAACTCTCCTTTCTATGGAATTCTCTATCAAGAATGGACAGCTTGCAGCTTCCCATATCGCGTTGGCCATTGCAGATAACTTGTACGTACGATGTATTCGTCCATGTACGAGACAATGGGGCGGAGCATTGGAAGACAACGAAGGCACGTCAAACGCATGAAAATCTCCCTTCTCCTCACTCCGAGCAGAACTCCATAGAAGCTGATACAGAATGACTGTGTCACTAGAAGCCCCTTGCAAATGATGATTGACATGTTGTACCTCCGTGCTAGCTAGAGCATCGTAGAATATCATAGTACTAAATTTTGGTGATATATTGTACTATCATCTTCGTTTCATTTTCTGCTCCTCTTTGTGTGTAGACATATTTAGCCCAGACTTCCATACTTGTGACTCTTACATAGTAGAAATGCACCGCAGATCCACAATTAGGAATGTGCACCGTGGATCAGGCATTAATGCGGGCCATGAACGTTTTGATTTGTGTAACATGAAGGGTTTTGGTGCTTTTAAAGGAAAGTCTTGATGCTTTGCTGATTTGACTTTTGCTGTAGAAAAGACGTTGACAAATTCTGTGATAAGGATATATGTTATGGAGACTGTCAGTTTAGCTCAAGAATGACAATGATACCCGCATCTGTCCAGCTAACCCATTATATTGCTTTTAAACGTTAAAAAGGCTTGAACATTCGCTCTAGGAGATAAAAAGATCCACGGTGGTGTTACTCTTGCAAATGCAAATGCACATATAAGTAGTACATACACATATCACATACAACTACTTCTGTGACGAAATTTACTCATCCTGTTGAACTTGACGAAATTAAGTGTGTATATAATGCAGCATAATCAGAACTAAACATTACAGTTATCTATGTACGGAACTGACACGGAAGCAGATGTGGAAATATCTAACATGGAATGAGCAAATCAAATTTTAAAACAGCCGCAGCTGGTGCCCAGTTAATACAGTATCTGGCGCTTATTAAGCTACCAACAGAATTCAGAGTACAAGTTCACTTCAGAAGGAAAGAAAAAATAATAATAATTCAAATACAATGATGAAACATTACTCTGGTCTCTGATTTGTCGGGTGACCCTGTTTCATAACTCGAGCAGTTTTCATCCTTCAAATAGCTCTCCAACATCTCCTCCAAAACTTCAGGATTGCTGCTTTCACGGCCAACATACTTCTCTAGCTCTGGATGTTCCTCTAGGTAGTTGCGGTAACCTGAAATGACTCTTTGGGTGATAGCTCTCCGCAGCGCATCTCTGAGCCGAGGGTCTGGAACCTTCCAGAACTTCTGAGCCTGGTACGTTTCGTGAAATGCTGACTCGAATTTGGCCAGTGAAGGGGTGTTGATCAAACGATGGATCAATCCAGAAGATCTCGATTTTGGTATGCAGGAGAGCACATATCACCAAGTAAAATCGAGATAACTATCCATGTATTCCTTACATTCAGGCGTAAGTTTAAGTGTGAGGTCCCACGGAACATCAGGAATGAACGATCCTGATGACTCAGACACCACATGAGCTACGAAATAGGAATTGTTGAGCAGGAACAAGTACCCGAGGCTTGTATCTGAGAACAATGATGATTTTCTCAGAAGCAGATGCTTCAGAAAATTGATTGTGGCATCGATCAGGCCACCAAGGTTTTCACTGTTGTAGCTAGGTGCACAGTTTTGCATTGTTGTCTGTGCATTAATCATGGATACTATGCAATCCGTGATGAAACGAGTGTTCTTGTGGACCTCGCCTCTTCCTCGCCGGATCTCGATAGCCCACGAGAGATCTTCCTCAACGAGTGTTCTCACATCCTCCATCGTGTTTGATATGATTTTGCTTAGCCTGTTTCCTTCTCTCTCCAACGTGACACGTATCTCTTTGAAAATGCTTCGGGCTTCTGGAGAGGTTCTGACCGGCCTTTTCCTCTTCATGTGCGATGTACCAGAGACACATGTAAACATGTCAAGCACGGCCGGCAGCTTCTCCGCTTCGAGAACGGTGATGATGACATCCACGATACCAAGCATCTCGGTGATGCTCGCTTTGCCAAACAGTGCGGCCGCCGGCGTCTGGAAGGCGAATACCAACTGAGACTCAGTGATACTGGCAATAATTACGGTAAGAGCCCGGACCCACTTGTCGACGTCGAGGTCCGAGAACCAATTTTTCAGGGCATGGACCAGGCTGCCACCGTGTTTGAATTGTGGTGCCGATGAAGAGTCTTCAAATGCTTGGACCATGTGCCAAGTGTACCCGTCGCTGATCATTTGATGAGCAATCCTCCAGAGCTCTTGGTTGCCAAAGCGGTCCAGCGCAACGGCGGACGCTGAACCGGAGGAGTAAACCGGAGTTGTCGGAGGGGCAAGAATTCGAAACACTGGAGTGGCTGGATCCGCCATGACCGAAGATACTCGATCTTCCCCAGACGCCGGACACGGAGACGGCCTGGATCTGGTCGCGGTAGAGTCCCAGCGGTGGGTGGTCAGCTTTGGCGCTGTCCGTACTCCCCTCCGGCACGGCAGCGAGCCGCCCCGGCCGCGGCCCCGCCATGCTGCTACTTTGTGGGTGGGAGGACGCCATTGGTTTGGTTCGATGAGGGCAAATTTGACAAGTTTGACCTCGGGACGAAATCAATTCACAGAATGAACTGGGTGTGAAACTATTGCACTCTCCTGACCCTTTTGTGTAGCGCCCGCCACGCCGGCGCCACACCCTACGGTGCAGCGCCTAGCTCGGGGGCGTTGCACTTCTGTCCATCGTGGCAGCCCTGGGCCCCGCACCCCGCAGTGCAGCGCCTCCGAGCTAGGCGCCACACGTGTAATGTGCAGCCTAGAAAGGGAATCAGAAGGTACACACCTGAAGACTTCACCCAAAGAGGCAAAAGGACGGTCGGCACCTCGCGGATGGCGGCTTTGGATGACTATTTGGATGACTATTTGGATGACGATGTGGATGACGTGGAGGAACCAGAGCCGGAGCCGGAGCAGGTTCCTCTTCCTAGGAAGGTGAAGAAGATAAGCGTCAAGAAGGGGGAGGAGCCAGCAAGCGCGGAAAGCACTAGTCATCGTCATCTATTAATAATGTTGAACTTAGAGTGGTGGTAGCTCTTAGTAATGTGGAACTTGTTATGTCGTTGAACTTGGAGTGGTGGTAGCTCTATGTTAAACTTGAAGTTATGGTAGCTCTATGTTAAACTTGAACTTGTTGTGATGGTCCTTTCTAGGAAATGCTGTCTTTGTTGAACACTTTTTGAATCTTACTGTTTATTATACGAAATGTTGAACTGTGCCTGAAAATGACCCAGTCCGAATGACAAAAAAACACTAAGTGTTTGTGTGGCGCCTAGCCTGGAGGCGCCACACTGTACAGTGCAGCGCCTAGCTCGTGGGCATTGCACTGTACAGTGTGGCGCCTCCAGGCTAGGTGCTGCACAAACACTTAGCGAAATTTTTGGCCCGAACTGGAGGCAAGCCTTCTGTTGCTCTCTGGATAGCTACAGACTTGTGCAGCGCCTAGTCTGAAGGCGCTACACTGTACAGTGCAGCGCCTAGCTCGTGGGCGTTGCACTGTACAGTGTGGCGCCTCCAGGCTAGGCGCTGCACAAACACTTAGCAAAATTTTTGGCCCAAACTGGAGGCAAGCCTTCTGTTGCTCTCTGGATAGCTACAGACTTGTGCAGCGCTTAGCCTGGAGGCGCCACACTGTATAGTGCAGCGCCTAGCTCGTGGGCGTTGCACTGTATAGTGTGGCGCCCCCAGGCTAGGCGCTGCACAAACACTTAGCGAAATTTTTGGCCCAAACTGAAGGCAAGCCTTCAGTTGCTGTCTGGATAGCTACAGACTTGTGCAGCGCCTAGCTTGGGGGCGCCACACTGAACAGTGCAGCGCCTAGCCCGCGGGCGTTGCACTGTACTGTGTGGCGCGTCCAGGCTAGGCGCCACACAGGTCTGTAACTTGCCCTACGTTCTGTTGCTCACTGGATAGCTATAGACTTGTGCAGCGCCTAGCTTGGGGGCGCCACACTGAACAGTGCAGCGCCGAGCACGCGGGCGTTGCACTGTACAGTGTAGCGCCTCGAGGCTAGGCGTTGCACAGGTCTGTAACTTGCCCTACATTCTGTTGCTCTCTGGATAGCTACAGACTTGTGCAGCGCCTAGCTTGGGGGCGCCACACTGAACAGTGCAACGCCCACGAGCTAGGTGTTGCACTTGGACTTACTGAATTTTTTAGCATATGCAGACATAGTACGATGATGTGAAGTAGGATTGATACATAGCAAGCAAACAACTGTGAAGACAACATATGCACAAAGTACTTCACGACACATACTAGTTCATAACACATAGTACTTCACGACACATAGTAGTTCATACAACCAAATCAAGGAGGAGACATAGTAGTTCACGACACATAGTAGTTCTTACAACCAAATCGAGGAGGAGACATAGTAGTTCACGACACATAGTAGTTCACAACCAAATCGAGGAGGAGACATAGTAGTTCGTGACACATAGTAGTTCACAACCAAATCGAAGAGGATGACATAGCTCTATTGCGTGGAGCAAGGCCCTTTTCCCTTCTTCTTCTTCCTCTCTTCTTCCTCTTCCTCCTCCCTTTTCCTTATGAGGTGATCCTCCTTAACCACCCTCTCCATGAATATCTGATCCTCCCTCTCTCTTTTTTCAGCTGCAATTGCCCAAAACTTCATGGTTCTTTCTTCAAAATCCTTTTGACGCTTCTTTTGTGCCTATTGAGAAAGTCTTGACCCCCGGGATCAAGTTTTTTGTGTGCGAGCAATTTGTTGTACAAAGTCGCGAAGCGCTTATCGGAGAAAGCGAGACAACAATCTTGAAGATCATCGGCCAACTCCTTAAGGCCACATGCCCTATAGAAGTTCGAACAAAAGTGCCTCATGCACCATCGATGGTGCAACGGAGCATGCCCGGGAATGTCAATCTCCATCGCGTTAAGAATTCCTGGATGCCGATCCGATATGACACAAATTTCCCTTTGAGCGGGTAACACCTTCGTCCTCAAAAAATGCAGAAACACTCCCAGTTGTCATTGTTCTCCACCTCAACCAAAGCAAATGCCAATGGCAACACCCGGTTATTGGCATCACTTGCTATCGCAACCAACAAGGTGCCCTTGTATTGTCCGGTCAAAAACGTGCCATCAATTGCGATGACCGGCCTATAATGTTCGAAAGCCCTCACACATTGCTCGAACGCCCAAAAAGCACGGCCAAATACTCGGACTTTCCTTCCTTCATGAACCGTTGTTTGGTGCCCACGAGGCTCGACCACATGAACCATGCCCGGGTTTGTCGCGGCCATGGCTAACAACAACCTAGGGATTCAGTTGTATGCTTCCTCTCAAGTACCATACAACATCTTAAATGCGGCTTGCTTCGCCTTCCATGCCTTGCCGTACTTCACCTTGTAATGAAAGATGGCTTTCACAAGGTCAATGACATGTTGGACGCTCATTCTTGGAAGTGTGGATATTGAGTTGGAGAGCCTGTAAGCGATGAACTCGGACGTGAGTTGTTTGTGGTTTTGGGACACAATCTTGCCATCCACCCTTTTGCCTTGGCACATGTGAGTTGGCACACAACTCACTACATGCCAAGTTGGACCTCCTTTCCATGGTATTGCACGCACAATCCACGGACATATTTCATCTTCAGATGCACATGCAACCGTGCAGCGCACATTGACGTCCGAGTTCACCACCTTGTGTGGACGATAATGCATAACCAAGTAGTTGTCGAGCCACATCTTCAATTCCAACAAGGTTTCGAACTTAGAACCTTTAGCAATCCGGTTCTTGTCGTCTCCCAAATCACGGTGAGAGCTTGGCCTAACCCCAAGAGATACACATTGGCCACCATCTACCACGGCTTCATCCGAGAGACTAACATCCTTGAACAATGTAGTCCGATGATCCCGACCGAATACCTTCTCGAAAGTTTCGGCCTCCTTCACCGTGAACCCCTCCGCATCAACTTGTTCATCGGGACCATCGTCATCCGAGTGCGATGCATATGCACGGGAAAAAGGGATGGAATGGTCCATTGTCTCTTGCAAATGATATTTGTCGAGATCACCCACATTGTTGTCATGGAGATCAACTTCATTGTCATCATCCGCATACTCATCATTGTCCTCTTGCAAAGCTTCATCTTGGTTGTTTTTAAACGGGCTCAATGTTGGCCTCACTTCTTGGGTCAAAAGAGGTTCAACAGTTTTATCTCGCTTCAAGGGTGGGGGGCTACTAGCAACCAAAGGGGAGGGGTTCCGGTTCAAGTCCAAATGCAAACTTGAATCAACCTTCTTCGTTGCAAATAACTCAAGAGCCTTGTCTAGTGATTCGGCCACCGTCTCCTTGTATGCAACCCAACGTTGCTCCGAGTTGACACGCATTGTCTTCCAACGGATGTGCATTCCAAAACCAACATTATGCCTTACCTCCTACTCAACGATATCACTAGGGTACATCCAATTCAAATCTTTCCTCACTTGTTGCAAGAGCTTCGCATAGCTAGGACTACTATCAAACACCATGTCAAGCTCATCCAGGTCCGGTTCTATATTGCCTTTCAAAAAGGCGTCTTTGTCCCCATGATGAACAAACACACATGTTCTTCCCATCCCTATAAGCATTCAAAGAACACAAGGTAACATTGCTTCCATGAGTACTAATCCAAGGATTAACACGGAATACAAACCCTAATATATATATCAAACAACCCTAACCCTAACCATAACCCTAACCCTAACCCTAACCATAACCATAACCCTAGTCATAAACCTAACCCTAGCACCAACATAAGAACACCCATAAGAATAACCCTAGCATACTAACAAAGCCTAATCGTAGGAAATTGTCAAACAAACATCTCACATCTCCATGCAAATCTCTAGATCCAAACAAAACTAGGGTTTCCCCAAACTAGCAACAAATGAGCAATTTGATAAAATTACTTGGATCAAAACAAGGGGATCGGAGAAGATTACCTTGAGGGAGGGTTTGACTTCGAAATCCACGGACAAATTCTTCAAATTTGCAAGATTTGGGAGAGGATTTGAGAGGGGGAGAGAGTGGGAGAGGGGGCAAAGCTCGGGGAGAGAGTGGGAGAGTGTGTGGTGTGGGGGAGTGGGGGAGGGGGGCCAGCCAAGTGGCTGGATAAGTCATAGTGCAGCGCCTACGCGCTAGGCGCTGCACTTTAAATGTGTGGCGCCTAGCTCTTAGGCGCTGCACATTACATGTGTGGCGCCTAGCTCGGAGGCGCTGCACTGCTGGGTGCGGGTCCAGTGGCTGCCACGGTGGACAGGAGTGCAACGCCCCCGTGCTAGGCGCTGCACAAAAGGGTCAAGAGAGTGAAATAATTTCACGGGCAGTTCATTCTGTGAATTGATTTCGTCCAGAGGTCAAAATTGTCAAATTTGCCTTCGATGACATTGGCAGGGGTGGAAACCACGAGTGAAGTGCAGTATTGGGAGCCCGGGCGACGAGAATCAACAATAATATACCGGAACCCCGACCCCTTGACGGCGACCCACGAAGGCAAGACCCGGTTCAAGTCAACATCAAGTAGTGGAGCAGTTTCCATTTTTCATCAAAATAAAAATAAAAATAAAAATAGTGGAGCCGCGTGATGAGGGTTGGTGGCCACACCGGCAGCTTCTAGGAAGGAACCAAAGCCAAACGATATGCCGGGCAACCGCGTTTCAATGTAGATATGTGCCGTCCAGCTTGCATTTCCTTGACAATTCGACACGTAGTCATGCGAAATACCTATATACCATTGTTGTGAAAGTTTGGGCGGGACACTGCGGTTGTCGGGCCTTCTATAGAAGCGGTTGTTGGATTGCGCTGACCGGTTGTTTTTGCAGCTGCTTATTTGTTCGGTGATGCCCTGTTGAGCGGTCTGCTCATCAACCACTGAAAACAAACCCGATCATAGCAATATCTTTTGTTTTTGAATCAAGGATGTAAAGGATCAGCGTCGTAGATAAGGGTGTAGTAGCACTCACATTGAAACTCACTGTTATTTTCACAATTTCAAAATGAAGACAGACAGACAGGCCCAAGCATGAAAAGAAATCTTAGACTCCATTCACTTGCTCAAGGAAACAGCTTATGTATTACTATCAAAGAAAAAACACGGGCAACGGTCACCATTGTCTGTCGTTACTAAATCCAAGGCAAATACAAACGCGATATGAACATAATCTCCTTTTTGCGGGTAACAAACTTGTATTACACAAATCACAGGAGGATTACAATCAACATCGTTTGGCTCTATCACACTAGGAGGGCCAGACCCCAACCATGCCATGGTTCTACCTTCCACAAGAGCAAAAATAGCCAAACAGTTGCTAACCTTATTTTGAGAGCGTCTAATATTGAGTAATACTAGTTCTAAGAAGGTTTGGGAGTAACTTGATCTCCTCAACCAGTGACGAGTAAACCGATCTGTCAGTGTCGCTGAACTGTATCATATGAGAGGCGGAGAGGTCATCCGTAAATGCACCAAGTTCTGCCTCGAACGCTTCCCGACAGGAGCAAAGTACTCTGCAAACTGAGAAAACAATCGATTCCGATTCATCTCGAAGTACCATACCATACCCACCAGACCCATCCAAAAGCAAACGAATCATCTGAGTTCAGTTTGAACTACCCAGCTAGAGGCAGGGACCAGCCACAGCCAGGAAGAGCAGTGTGTTCTGGTACTTTATGTGGGCTGGAAATCACTCCTATCAACAAAGGAGTCTTCCCTTTACATGCATCAGCATAAGGCTCATCTTTTATACTAGCGATGGAAAACGCTTCGAGACGTCAACAGGTGGTGGTGTTTTATCATGGACAATCTCATTGCGTGTAAACCAACTCCTCCAAAGCGTTAGCAGTAGCATGCTTCGTTCCAATTCACTGAGAGGTTCTAATACATGGAGTAGCCATTCTTTTCCAGTATGCACAACTTCTTTGATTGCTGACAGCTTCCAAACAACAGACATATCAGTCCATAACTCCATGGCTTTTGGGCACAAACAGAAATGGAGTGAAAGTTATTTTCTGTAGCATTGCCACAAACTGGACATAGGTCAGAAACCTCCAGCTAGCCCTCGCTTCTATTTATTTTGCCAAGTTGGCGAAGAATCCGTTGCAAGCTGCCACGCAAAGTTTTTACAGTTGGACGAAGATCACATGGCCAAATATACTTCTAGCATGGTCTACATCCATCAGGATTCAAACTTGAAGCAACATAATTGTCACGTGTAGCCTCCTCAAATGCCAAAGTGTACGCCGACTTAACCGAAAAAAGACCATATGTCCCCGGACCCCATGCTTATCATATCATCTAACAATCTTGGGGAAGCTCTGATCTTCAAAATTAAAGACACGTCTTACAACACAAAGTAGGATTGCAACAGTTCAATATTCCAAGAGCCGTTTTCATGTAGCAATTCCGAAACAAACATGATCCTATACCACCCTAGTAATGTGTCTGGAAAAAGGCTGTGGAACCCAGTTGCCTATAAGGCCCTTCTTCAACATATCTAGACCATGACTTATTGCTGTCCATGACGAAGAAGCATTACCCGAAGACACCGTATCCTCAATCTTACCATCTGGGTAGTGCCGAGCCTTCAACACCTGATCACACAAACTATCTGGCATAATGATAAGTCTCCATGTTTGTCTAGCAAGTAGTGCTTGATTGAACATAGGGAAGACCTGGAACCCTAAGCCACCTTTGCAATTTGGATGTAACAAAAAAGTCACGGACGAGGAGCGGAACCGGCTTCTCCATCTCCCTGCTCGCCGCCGCGCCGTGCAACAGGTCGCATGTCAAGGTCGACATTTGCCGACGGTACTAGGAGACGACAACCCTGCTTCCTTGGTCTGATGCGCACCTAGCCAATGGGTGGCATCTAAGCCCGGATTGGATGCCCATGCCGGCCATCCCGACGAGCGGTTGTGCCCGCCTCTTGGAGATCAATTGCCGGTGGGCTCAGATTCCTTCGCATCTCCTCAGCGACCCAAGGTATGACGACTCGCCGCTATTGGATACCTGGTTCGGGGACAAGCATGACCTGAAGTGGCAAACACTCTTTATTGGTCATGCTCACAGCGCGCCCCGTGCGAGTGGTCCCAACCTGCCCCATGCGTGGGGCCGCACACGCTCACCGTCCCCGTCACCTCCACCACCAGCGCCACCTGCCATGAGCGCCGAAGAGGAGGAGAATCTCGTGAAGAAGGTGCTTAAGGACTCGTTCGAGTACGGGCACAAACAATGGGATGGGCTAGACGTGCATATGGCCCTGTTGGCCGTGAGAGATGTGGCCATCCCGGAGTCGGAGGACGGCGTCGTTCTAGAGCCGCCAGCCGTGCCTTGGGATCCGACGTTGGTGGGGCAGTCCTGGAGATGGACCTCGACGCTGCCCTGCACGCAGGAGCTGGTGTCTGCCTTGGCCTTTTGGGTGCGCGACGAACCGTGATTACCACCCCGTGAGCAACCGCAGGCGCCGCATGCACCTCTAGCGGTGCATGGCCTGGCGCACGCGCCACCTGCCCACCTTTGGCAGCTATCACCATTCATCGACCTCGCCGAGGACAAAGAAGAAGAGTAGGACAACGACGGCGGCTACAAGCGATCTAGGCTTTCATTCCATTTTTTTATTTTCTTTAGTTTTAATTCAAGTTTAATGGACGACCGGGAGTACTTTTGGACTTAATGTAATATATAAGTTCAAGTTTTAATTGTTTTATGTTTAAATTTAAGTTCAAAAGACAGAGAAAGTTTGAAATGCGTCGGCCATGTTGGACATACGCAAATCCCCCACATAAAAACCGGGCATGATCGTCTGCTAGGTTGACCCAAACCCACAAAATTTGGGAAAATCGGACATTTGTTTGGGGTCGTGCATTGAAGTTGGCCTTATGAGTCGAATGCTAGACCTATTTCTGGTTTTATCAAATGATGACCTCTCTTTATGCATTAGAATCCTATTCTTTTCACTTTTTTGGGGGGAGGGGGGATATCCGATCTATTCATCTTTGATCAAAACACAAAAAATAATAAAAAATACATCCAAATTCATAGACCACCTAGCGACGACTACAAGCACTGAAGCGAGCCGAAGGTGCACCGCCATAATCGTCCCTCTCTCACCGGAGTGGGCAAAACTTATTATAGTAGACAGTCGAAAAGTCGTCGTGCTAAGGCCATGTAGGACCAGCACAACAGAATGCACTACTAGGGAAGACCTTATACACATATCATTATCAGTAGGGCATGTTAAAAGGGCGCGCTACTACTAACTAGCAGCAGCGCGTGTAAAGCGGGCGCGCTACTGGTAATACTTAGCAGTAGCGTGCTCTCACTAGCCAGGCGCTACTACTAAGTGGGCCACACAGCCACCCCGGGTCTCGCTTTAGTAGCATCGCGGTCCGCGTAAACGCGCTACAACTAACATTTTAGCTGTAGCACTTTTCGTCTTCCCGCGCTACTGCTAAAACCACCTTATCATATATGCCCCGCCCGTTTTCTCCCCCTCACCACACTCTCACTCTCACTCCAAGACACTCTCTGGTTGCCGTCCCCGTCACCGCCGCCCGCCGCTGACGCCCGCGCGCCACCACCCCCCGCCGTCGCGGCGCTGCACCACCCGGCCGTCACCGACGCGCCACCGCAAGTGAGGCACCTCTTCCTCCCCCCTCCTCCCTCCCTCCCTCCCTCCTCCCCCCTCCTCTCCCTCCCTCCCTCCACCCCTTCTCTTTCTGTTCTTGTAGAATGTAGGTATACAAATTTAGTAACAAAATTTTTAGGTCTTTTGAATAGAAATTTTAGTAATAGAAATTGTTTAGGTATTCTAGTTTTTAAATATAGAAATGTATCGCAATGCCATATGAGAAATTTAGTAACAGAAATTTTTAGGAAGAAAATTTAGGTATGGAATTTTTTAGAAAGAAACATTAGTTATGCTTATTAACCAAATGAAATAGTCGGGTTATAAGATATATTGAATTTTTAGTAAATGTAGGTCTTTTCAATCCACATAATAATGTTTAGTAGATAGCTTATAGGGTTTATATTTTGTTTTTGCAGAAATCAAGGAGCCCCTGCATCATCCCTGTCGTCGTCCCCGTCACCGACCCCCTTCGACCTTGAGGTGAGAGCAGTCAAATCCCCATGTCATTGATGTCGATGATGATGATGTAGCCAAATAGGATATGTGCTTGCCCAAGTGGCCTATGTTTGCAGAGAACACCTCCGAGTGGCGTATGTTTTGCTGGAGTGTTGATTAATTTCCGTTCCGACAAATTTCAGGCGCTCGATATGTCCTTTTTAGCAAAGGTCATGCTGGATTTTTTTCGTGAATTTTAGCATGGCTTGTGCTAGAATGTAGGAAATATCGAGTGCCTTGGATTTGCCGGAAAGAGCATTAAACGATATTTTGGGTTGACTTTAAGTCTGTTGGGACTCCATACATGACAGTCAAAAAACTGTGAGGGAGTGTCCATCATATATGAGAGAAGAAGAAGGCCGACTGTTGTCGTGGGGGTCGCTCTTCCTCTTCTTTCTCGTGATATACCTTTTGTAATGCACGGGAATGAAGAGAAGAACGACCATCATCGACGGTCGCAAATGTCAGAGATGAAGGATCCCGACAGTTGTTGTGAGGATCGCTTCTCCTTCGTTCCCGTGTGCTAGACAATTTGTTGTAATGCACTCGGGGACGAAGGGAGGAGCGGCCATCACAGACGGTCAAATATATGAAAGAGGGAGTGCCCACCATATACACCACGTGAGATGAGAGTTTTCAAGGAAGGCTCGACAGACCGAAAGTCAGCCCATGATGAATATTCAGAAGTTTAATCTTTGAATTATGAACACAGCAGATGTCTGATGACGATAGGATCCCAGAGTGCCATTACTGCTACGATGACTGGGGTTTGTGCGACAGGTATACTCACCTGCAAAATGATAGGTTTTTCATAGTGAAGCTAGACGAGAGCTTTGATGTTTGTACGGTACGCAACGACAAGCATTTCATCGTAATTAATATCATCACTTTTGCTTCTTTTGTTCAACGTGTAATTTCTTGATTTTTTTAATTCGATTAGTACATCCCGTGCCATGCAAGTCCATATGTATTGCAGAAGCTCGATTTCAAAGACTTTGAGAATATGGAGACGAGGAGGACTCACTTAAGAACTAAACATGGTTATGCGTTTCGGGTTAAGGTGTACAATGCGGTCAATCACTCCCATTTCGGTTGCTCTAATTGTGAAGCTCTCTGCAAGGCATATGGATTTGACGAGGGTATGCAAATAACATTTGATATTAGTCCCAAAGATGATGATGATGGTAATATCAACATCTGGGTGGATGTGGATATGCCTCAAGTTTTGCCTTAATGTAAGTTTGTCAAACTAATTTGTTAAGTTAAGTAATTTAATTTGTTAATTTAAAAATATTTGGTGTTCATCGGTACTAAACATCTTTATTTATAATTGTCAGCTTATTTCTTATCTTCCAAAAATACTCGGAAGGCTGTAGACAGGACATACTACAGCTATGACTTCGAGCTTAATTGTGAGGAGAAAGGTTATCTTGTCTCATTCATAGATGATGTTAAGGCCTTTAAAACGAAACACTATCCTCCCAAATTTTACTGGATACGTGCCACTAGTCCATAATTTGGTAACTACATTGCCAAAAACTTGGTAAGATTTTGTTAATGATGGTAACTTTATTGCATACATTCTTCTTAAGTATATAAACTACATTGCTAACTATATATGTTACTATTATGTTTTTCAACAGAGGCTCCCGAAGGTGGTTGTGCCTTACATGCTGTTTACCGAAGGTTATATGCATATGGTTAGCTTACGACCAACTCCTTCGAAGGCTTACCATACTACATACTTGATTTCTTCAAATGATGGAAGGCTCAAAATCAATGAATGGAGCAAAGTTATGAATGCGCACACACAACTAATTGGATACAACATGAATATGCGCAAGCCACAAGTTGGAGATAGGTTTATCTATATTCTCCATTATGAAGATGGACCGGTTTATCTCTTTTATGATATTTTATATAGCAGAGAGGAGTAGGTCCTAGATATTAAGAACAATTTGTTAGTTTTGATTATGACTACGATGATGATGAGAAGTTGTTATTATGTGTTACAATGTGTTAGAGTTGATGAGGAGGAGGAGGAGTTGTGATTATGACTAGTGATCAAGTTGTTATATGATGTCTCATGGACAAAAATGATGATCCCGAGGAGTTGTTATATGACAATGATGATAAGTTGTTAATGATATTATGATGATGATGAGTTATTATATCATTGGATGAAAGAACCGCGGATTAGTTTCTAGTGGATGGATCCGATTTTATCAGCATTCGAGCAACTCTCGGGTCTCAAGATCAATTTTCATAAAAGTGAATTGTTTTGCTTTGGCGACGCTCGAGACTAGGCCCACTTGTACGCTGAACTGTTCGGATGCGGGTTGGGCCAGTTTCCGCTCACATATTTGGGGATACCAATACATTATCCGAGACTCACAAATGTTGAATGGAAGCACGTCGAGGAGAGACTGCAAAAAAGACTTAGCAGTTGGAAAGGTAAACTGCTGTCTCTGGGTGGAAGATTGGTTCTCATAAATTCAGTACTAAATAATATGGTACTATATATGATTTCCTTCGTCCAGTTGCCGAAAGGAGTCTTACATAGATTGTACTATTTCCGATCAAGATTCTTTTGGCAAGGAGATAGCAAGAGAAAGAAATATCGACTGACAAAATGGAGTGTGGTTTGCCGTCCCAAAGACCAAGGCGGGTTGGGCATTCATGATCTTGAGGTTAAGAATAGGGCCCTCCTTGGCAAATGGTTGTTTAAATTACTGACGGAAGATGGTGTATGGCAAAGCCTCCTAAGGAGGTAATATGTGGGTTCCAAGGCGGTATCCCAAGCATACTGGAAGCCTGGGGATTCACATTTTTGGGCGGGTCTAATGGCTACGAAGAGATATTTCTTCTGATATGGATCCTTCTCAATTAAGGACGGATCAGAAATTAGATTCTGGGTGGACAGGTGGCTAGGAGATGCCACACTCCGGGAACAATATCCGGCTCTATACAACATTGTGCGCCACAAGGGTGATACTATTGCCACGGTAATGGAATCATTTCCACCAAATGTGATGTTCAGAAGAGATTTAATTGGACCCAGACTCCAATCATGGAACACACTGCCCGAGCGGTTGTCCACGGTGCAATTGTCACATGGGTCTGATGTTTTCCGATGGAACCTCCATGGGAATGGACAATTCTCAGTGGAGTCAATGTATAGAGCGTTAATCCAGACTGATGTGTCAGTTGATAATAATAAGAAGATCTGAAAGATGAAGATACCTCTTAAGTATAAAATCTTTGCATGGTATCTTCGTCGTGGAGTCATTCTTACTAAAGATAACCTTATTAAGAGGAATTGGCATGGAAGTGTGCAATGTGTCTTTTGTCACCATGATGAGACAATAATACATTTATTCTTCCAATGCAAATTGGCTCGTTCTATATGGCCGGTCATCCAAATAGCTTCTGGCTTGTATCCTCCTTGTATGGTTGCTAATGTATTTGGCAACTGGTTGCATGAGATTGATCACAGGTTTAGAACTCTTCTCAGAGTGGGAGCGCTTGTCGTTATTTGGTCGCTTTGGCTATGTAGAAACGATAAGGTTTTTGATGATAAAAGTACTTCTTTGATGCAGGTTATCTACAGATGTACCGGGACTCTTCGTTTATGGTCCTCTTTACAACGCGTGGAGAATCGAGACTTGTTTACGGAGGTGTGTACACGATTGGAGGCTACGGCGAGGGATACTTTTACCCAACATGGGTGGCAGCATGATCTTAGAATTGCCCCCCTACGTTTAGGCGTTATACGGACTCTATGTCTTTTTGTATTTCGCCCTTTTATTTTTAATTTGTATAAGAGGATCTTATTTGGCTGTGTGCATCTTAGTTATGCAGAGGCCGGGTGTAATACTTAAATCTTTTAAGTAATATAAAGCACCCCTTTTCGAAAAAAGTGACCAAGTCATGGATTAGCGTCCATGACTTGGTCACTTTGGATCCATCCATTTGAAATTAACCCACGGTTCTTTCATCTAGTGATGTAATAACTCATTATAATGTAAAAACAATCTCTAAATTACTACTATATGAAAATTTGTACAATGGTGTATGAATACGACATAAAACAAAAAAGAAATAGAATACGTCATAATAGTAGTAGCGCGGGTGGAGAGGTGCGCTGCTAGTAACTACCAGTAGCGCGTTCTTCCAAAAGCGCTAGTGCTAAGTAGGTATAGCAGTAGCGCGGGTAGCTACCCTTTAGTTGTAGCGCCGTAGCAGTAGCGCAGTCCCCCGCGCTAACTAGCCCTAAAACTAGCGCTACTACTAGGCTTTTCCCTAGTAGTGATAGCAACCGCCGCCGATGAAGAGTAGCGTAGATCGGAAGAATCCAATCCGAAGACACATGAACATAGACGAACGATGAATAGATCCGAGCAAATCCACCAAAGACAGATCTGCCAAAGACAAACCTCCACACATTCACCGACGGTACTAGATGGGGTAACCTTATTCCATCTTCAGAGAGCCATCTTCGTCTCGTTTTTCTGAGCAGGATACAAACTCTAATAAAACTTAAAAACACACTTAAAATTGGAGCCCTGCCACCGGCAAGGCCTGGATCCACCGCGCCTGAGTTGGTGAATCGATTCAAATTAATCATGTACTTGCTCAGTCTTGTGTACGTACTATTGAGAGATGGCTTCTCCGGCTCATGGCTGGGTGAAGTTGAATGTCGATGCAGGGCTTGACGTTGGAGTGGGTGCTGCGGGGTGCAGGGACTGGTAATGAGGAAGAGTGATTGCTCCTTTGTTACACGGAAACGCTCCAGGTACAGAGCATCAAGTACTCCGTGTAATGCATGATAAGAGAATCCTCTTGACGCGCGACAAGTCAAACGCTGGAGCCAGGCTGAAATTAGATTCAGAGCTCAAATGTATACGCATGTTCCGAGCTTTGGACAGGCTGAAAACAAATTTAGAGCTAGTAAGGCCCTGTTTGGTTCATAAGTCATAGGACCTTTTCTAGTCCTAACTAAAAAGTTCCTAGTCTCTAAAAAGTCTCTCCCTGTTTGTTTTCAGGGACTAAAAAGTCCCTAGCCCCTCCCTAGAGGTTATTAAATGACATGTAAAAGATCTTGTTACCTTTAGTATACAAAGGGTGCAGGGAGGGGCATTGTTGGAAAAGTCTCAAAAAATACTCTCCTTGAGAGTCTGCTTCATTTAGTCCCAAAAAGCAAATTTTAGTCCCTAGTAGTCCCTCCTGTTTGGTTAAAAAGTCACTAAGAGGGACTTTTTCTAGTCCCTACACCAAAAAGTCCCTGAAAACAAACACCCCCTAAATTCTACGTAGGGAATCTGGAGGCAGCTGCCTGTATCAGTCATTCACCGTGAGGAAGATGTTGAAGGACTACTTGAGCCTCACGACGGAGTCGTCGTCCTCCGCGGGAGCCAACAGGTCCGCGGCATTTGCGCCTCCTTCGGGAAGAGGGCCAGCCGCCTTCCTAAAGGGGAAGGACTCGTCGACGACCTCCACCTTGTCTCCCGGCGTCGCCAATGCGCGAAACCTCTTACCCCTCCTGCGTGACACGAAACAAGCCCCGGGCTGCAGAGGAAGACCGACGCGATGAGGACGAGAAGGATGTCGCGGAGAGCAAGCGGGCGCAGAGGGAGGCCAGCTCCGCCGTGGAGGACGGCTCGGCTACATCTCACCCTTTTTTTTTGCGGAGGACTACATGTCATCTATTGCCATAGGAAGTGTAGCTCGCCTCGCGGGAACTATTTCTCGCCTATAGCGAGAGGGAGTGAGCGTCCTATGGGCCGCCCCAATCTGGTTCCTGGGAGAGCGGGTTTTAGGCGCTGCTTTTTTGTCGGATTTCAATGAATATTTTTTGTTTTTGTTTTATCTGTCTCTTCACCAGTTTTGATCTTTTTCCTTTTATTTTATTTTAAAAATTTCAACACATGTTTATTTTTATCATACACATCATATATTTTTAGTATACATCAGGAATATTTTTTATACACATTTTTTTTCAAGTACATGATATTTTTTTTTGAAATATATGTTTTGATGTGTACTTTCTTTGATACCCATTGTACATTTTTTGTATACATTAGGAATTTTTTTTCATACACAATTAACAATTTTTTACATACATCATAACATAGTTTTTAAAATATATGTTTCAATTTCTACTTTTTTTCATACACCTTGTATATTTTCCATATATGCATCAGAAACATTCTTTTTATACACTTTATTTCTTTTTCAAATGCATACATGATTAATAGTTTTTCAAATACATATTTTTAAACATTTATTTGAATATATGTTACACAATTCTTTTGGCTACGCGGGAGCTTGTTTTCGCTCCTAAGCAACTCGCAACATCGTGTGCTTTGAACCATCCATCATCTGAGCCACACGGCGTCATCGGCGGCTTCACGGCGTGAAGATGAAGACGACCGTGGGCGACGAACTGGCGAAGAGCCAAAAACGAGGTGGAGCGGGTGGGGGTGAAGGAGATGCGCCAGGGTCAGTCTGGGTACGAGGCCGCGGTCCCCTCGAGTGGACCCACATCACGCGCACATTCTCGCGACCGGATCCGGACCGTCCTTGTGTCCAGAGAGCTAAAAAGATCGACTGGCTTTGTTAACATGTAGTACATGTATATTGTATGGGCACGTTGTCACGTTGCCATATTTGTATCCTAGATTGTAGGATCTGACCGGTGCCCAGGCCATCGTGCCTACTTTCATGGGCAACTCAGGTATGCAAACTGTTGTACCGCGGCTAGGCAATCAATCAGTGATTATTGTCGATTCACTTTCCAACTTGGTATAAGATACAGCTTCTTCTGCCACGGCTGACGACCAAGGTTCTTCCTCCTCCACCGCCTCGCCGAGCTCCCACTCCTCCGCCGCCACCGCCGCTAGTACCAATTCTTTCACCGCCCAGGCTGCGACTCCTCCCTTCGTCTTCGGCACCAACCCATCTCTCTTCTTTTTTTTTTACAGGTAAATTCTTATATTACTTAAATCTCATTGTCCGTACAATCAGCTTTGGCTAGCTCTAAAGAATCTATCGGGCCAGAACCAACCCAGGTCATCGTTCTGCCCTCTACTCTAGCAAATTTAGCTCAGCTATCGCCAACCTTATTTTGATTGCGATTTACATGAGTAACACAAGAATCACGAAGAGACATAAGGTGCCTAATTTCTCTAACTATAGAAGAATAAATTGATCTATCAAGATCTGAAGCTTGAATCAACTTGACGGCAACGACAGGGTCCATTTCAATTATAATTGGCAAGTCACTCCTCTGAATGGCAAAGGACAATCCTTTCATCCAAGCACAAAGTTCAGCTTCAAGTGCTTCCCGGCAAGAGAAGAGTTGTCTACACGTTGAACCCATCTCTCTTCAACGGCACCTCCGGCCCCTCTGGATCCCAGTTTGCCCCTCTCTTCTCCTCCTCCACGCCGCCACCTGCACCACCGGCGCCTGATACGTCTGCAACGTATCTATAATTTTTTTATTGTTTCATGCAATTATATTATCAGTCTTCGATGCTTTATATGCAATTTTATATCATTTTCGGGAACAAACCTATTAACTTCTGTGCACAGTGTCAGTTCCTATTTTCTGCATGTTTTTTGTTTTCGAGAAAATCAATACCAAACGAAATCCAAACACGATGAAACTTTACGGTGACTTTTCTAGACCAGAAGGGACCCTAGAAGCTTCGGAAGGAGGCCAGAAGATCTATGGGAGAGCCACAAGCTCACATGACGCACCCTCGGCGGGGGGGGGGGGGGGGGGCGCCACGTGAGCTTGTGGGTCCCATGCAGCTTTGTTTGACCTAATTCCAGTCCTATAAATTCCCGTAAATCCCAAAACCAACAGAGAACCACCCGAAACATTTTTTCTGCTACGGTAAGTTTCTATTCTTTCGTGATCCCATCTGAAGGCCTTTTCTGGTACTCTACTGGAGGGGGAATCCATCATGGAGGGCTACAGGTCCATAGTGATTAGCTAGATGACTTCTTGTCTCTATTTGATCTTCAATACAATATTCTCCTCGGAGATCGATCCGATGTAATCTTGCTTTGCAGTGTGTGTCTTGGTACCGATGAATTGTGAGTTTATGATTGAAATATTCACTGAAAGTAATTGAGTCTTTTCTAAACTTTATTATGCACAATTATTATAGCTTTGTATTCCTCTCCGATCTATCCGTTTGGTTTGGCCAATTAGATTGATTTATCTTCAGTGAGAGAAGTGCTTTGTAGTACATTCAATCTTGCGGTGTCCTCAGCCAGTGACCGCAGATGTATCGAGGCACATATTTGTATTGTTGGTAATAAGAGTAAAATGATGAGGTTTAATAAATACTGCTTGGTTTTATTTTGTCTACATTATGTCATCTTGCTTAAAACGTTTCATATGGGCGAGATGGACGGGAGTAAAAGATTTTTGAATAAGATGTGGGCGCTTGCGGACGCATAGGGCTTAGAAACCGTAAACCATATGGTCTATGACCAGTGACGAGCGCATTACAACACCCACCACAACTAAGTTCAAGTGGCGGGCAGAGACCACTACCCGCCACATCAAGTTAGGAACTCGCCACTGCTATTCTTTGTAATTTTTGAATGACTACGGCGTGAGTTGCCGAAAGACATATGTGACGGGCGATTTTTGCGACCCGCCATAGCTGTCTGATAGAGCAGTAGCGGGTGGTTAGCGGTGGCTGCCACTAGAGGTTTTCATCAAGCAGGGATTTTGAAGGCAATTCACCTGTGACGGGTACGACGTAGTGGCCTTCATTGCCGTGACAAGAGCAGTGGCGGGTCCCTTTTAGTACACGCCAGTGAGTGTAGCAGTGACGGGTAATATAGTACGCCCGTCACTCATGTGAGTTTACCTATATGTTCTTTCTTACTGGTGATGGTGGGTCGGGGAGCAGCCAGATGTGAGAAGGAAGAGAGGCGAGGGAAGACAAAGACTGGCGGAAATCTGGATGGACATCGCGAGGGGATAAGCTTGGGAGAGACGAGTGGTCGGCGGCCTTGAAGGACACGTGTCGACTTATCAGGCGAGAAAATTAGTCGGTCAGAAGCAAGAGTTTTCCTTATTTGTGAGTTTATCGTCGCGACAACGGCAATCACTGTCGTTCTGGCCAACACTTGTCATAGTTTTCTCGCCTTCACTATACTAGACAAATGGTATTGACCCCGCGCGCGACTCTGGTGCTGCACCTTGTCGATGGTCCCTAGCGCCCGGAACTGCAGACTGCGGTCACTCCTCGCTGTTCCTCTGGTGCTGATTTCAGCCTCATCAAGCACGTCGACCAAGGGCGCCCCATCCACCAAGTAGAAGCATGGCGGGCCGGCTAGCTTCGGTGCCGGAGGGTACCACAGCCACAGACGTCTCGGCTGCTCCCTGCCCAGCGAGCAACCCCTACCGCGACTCGATCCGGGGCGTCGCTCTTCCCCGAGGTCAGTACATCAGATCGAATCTGTTCACCCACTCCGGTCATAGCGGGTCCAGCTTCTCTGGTGCTTCGAGTTATTACCCGTCCAACGACTCCGGCTCATCCTCGGGTTGGGCGTCCGCTGCCGCCGCTGCGGACTTGGGCACTCAGGAACTCACGGTGATCTCTTACCGTATGGTCACCGACGGATACACCCAGCGCATGGTCCAAGCATTCGAGTACGGTGGTGACCCAGACCGTGCGCTGGAGATTTGGTTCTTCGAGCTCGACGTTGACTGGGTTCTCCAAATGCGTGAGCAACATGTTTTACGGCGGGAGCTCCCGGACATGTCGGCGTCATCGCTGCAAGACTTGGTCGGGAGATGGATTCGAGCTCTCACCGTAATAGTCTTCAATATCAGAAATCTGGCCGTCGCTGTTCACAAGATGCCGCCTATTGCAGTGGCACAGTTTGGTAAAGCAAGTGTTTCTGCAATGCTCGTCTTCGTCAACGCTATCCTGACTGTTCCCAAGACACACAAGCTTCGGGCTGTGGTAGACATGTTCATCTGTGTCTCGAGTGTATCATACTACATGTTTACCACACTCGTGATCTCTCCCGAAGCGAAAAGCATTTTCAGCGAGATAGGCGGCTCATTGGAGGGGGAAGGAAACACGTTACTCAAGGCCTTATGCAGCATGATGGAGGAGGTCAGAACATTCATCGAGGACGACGACTCGTGGGCTGTCGAGATTCTGCAAGGAAGAGGCGAGGTTCACAGGAACACTCGGTTGATGGTGGATTGCATCATGTCCATGAAAATGACATGCACCTCGGCACGGAGACACAGCAGTGCAAACCTTCGTGGCCTGGTAGATTACTCCGTTGATTATCTGAAGGATGTGCTCCTGAGAAAATCTGAGCTATGCCCGGATCTAAGCATGAGGTACCTGTTCTTGCTCAACAATTCCTATTTCATAGTGCAGGTGTCTGAGCCATCGGGAGACAACCATGGAATTAAGCTTACACCTGAATGTGAGAAGTACATGGATAGTTATCTTGATGCTTCTTGGGGGCATGTGCTGCCATGCATATCGAAATCAAATTTTCCTGGATTGCTCTGTTGTTGGATCAACACCTCTTCGCATACTAAATTCGAGTCAGCGTTTTATCAAACTTACAATGCTCAGAAGTTCTGGAAGGTCCCGGATCCTCTGCTCAGAGATGCGCTGCGGATAGCGATCACCAAGAGAGTTATTTCAGGTTACCACAACTACCTGGATGAGCATCCAGAGCTAAAGAAACAGGTTCGCCGCGAAAGTAGCGGTCTTGATGTTTTGAAGGAGATGTTGGGACAGATATTCGAGGGATGAAAGCTGCTTGAGAAATCGGACATAGTCAACCGCCAAATAAGAGGCTGGACTTATCTTTCGTTGTTGTATGCACATGTTTCTTTCGTTCTGAAGTGAACTCGTATTCTCTAAATTCCATTGGTCACTTGAGCGTCAGATACTACATCATCTGGTCACATTTCCTGTGTGTGATTTTATTTGAATTCGTGATTGTATGCCAAATACTTTTGCATTCTGCCTCACTACCGGAAAACGGTCCTACCCCGACGGCCAAAACAGTGCCGACGGCTGCCGTCGGCCTACTTGGAGCTATGCCGACAGCCTCGTCCTGGCCGTGGGCTTATCCTGGCCGTCGGGCTACCCCGATCTAAGCCGACGGCAGCCGTCGGCACAGAACGGCCGTCGGCCTAGCTGCGGACACGCCGACATCAGCCGTCGGCATAAGCCAGTCATCGGCATACCAGTGGGCTCGGCGACCCCGCCCGTGACCAGCGACTAACGCCGTCAAACCTATGCCGACGGTCGGGACGGGCGGCCGTGGGCATATCTCCGCATGACACGTCACTGATCCGCGGTGTAGATATGCCGACGGCGGCGGTCGGCATAGGCGCCACGTCACCGATCCACGGCACGGCGCCCAGCTAAACCCTGCCGTCTCTATGTCGACGGCAATGCCGTCGGCATAGTTATTTTTTTCATATGTTTTTTTACATATGTTTTTATGCTTTTTTTATGTATTATATATATATATGTATTTATAGTTTGTATTTTTTTCGAGCACATTAATAATGTGCCGTCACGTTCTTTTGAATATAGGTCCTTATATTTTATTAAAATAAAAAACAGCTATGCCGACAGACGGCATAGTTATTTTTTTCATATGTTTTTATGCTTTTTTTACATATGTTTTTATGCTTTTTTATGTAATATATATATATATATATTTATAGTTTGTATTTTTTTTCGAGCACATTAACAATGTGCCGTCATGTTCTTTTGAATATAGGTCCTTATATTTTATTAAAATAAAACAGCTATGCCGACATAAGTTTTGTGGCGGTTGCAAACGCCCGGCACCCGTCTCCGTAGTGTGACCCCCTCACGTCCGCGGTGTGCCGCTCTCACGGACGGCGCCGCCGCCGGCATCTGGAGGGCGGAATTAGCCACATCGGGTCTATACGGAGGGGACGTTGCTCCCAAGTGTCTCTACGGGATGACCTACCACAATCGGGTGGTGTTGTGGCATGTCCGAAGAGGCGGCACACATCTCCGGGGCATGGCCCCCCCTAACGGACGCCGCCGCCGCCGGCACCTGGAGGGCGGAAACGAACGCGTCGGGTCTACACGGAGGGGATGTAGCTGTGGGTTTGGCCCGGATGTTGCTCCCAGGTGTTCCTCTGGGCTGACCTGACACAACCGGATGGAGAGGTCTACTGTTCAAAGCCCGTCCATGGAAAGTCAAAGGGCTAGATCTCGTGGTCAACCGCTCCAGGGTTTGGCGGGATGGGGGCCGTGGGGGTACCAATGCCATCGGAGCGTCGCATCGGCCCGTCATACATGCGGGGTGGTGATGTGGCATGTTCGAAGAGGCGGCACGCGTCTCCAGGACGTGGCCCCCTCACGGACGGTGCCGCCGCCGGCACCTGGAGGGGGGAAACGGACGCGTCGGGTCAACACGGAGGGGATGTAGATGTGGGTTTGGCCCGGATGTTGCTCCCACGTGTCCCTCTGTGCTGACCTGACACAACCGGGTGGAGAGGTCCACTGGTCAAAGCCCCTCCGTGGGAACTCAAAGGGCTAGATCTCATGGTCAACCGCTCCAGGGTTAGGCGGGACGGGGGCCCTGGGGGGGGGGGGGGTAAGCAATGCCACCGGAGCTCGCATTGGCCCCTCATAGATGCGGGGTGGTGTTGTGGCATGTCCGAAGAGGCGACACACGTCTCCGGGGTGTGGCCCCACTCACGGACGGCGATGACACAGTAGTAGACGTTCCGCGGTAACGGTGCAGCGTGAATATTATTAAATACTCGGATCGCGATAAAATCATGAGTTTTTTACACGACGTGGGCACATGTGCTATAGGACCGATGGTAATTTTTCACAATTTTTTGTGATGGAGAAGTATCCGAACACTTCCCTCTACGCGGATTGCCCTACGCATGTCTACGACTGTGGCCGGTGGCCTCCGTGGGCTAGCATGCCGCCAATCTTGCGTACGGGGCTTCTCACAAGTCTGAAAGTGTTGTGGCGGTTGCGAACGCCCGACACCCGTCTCCGGGACGTGGCCCCACTCACAGACGGCGCGGCCGCCGGCACCTGGAGGCGGGGAACGGACGCGTCGGGTCTACACGGAGGGGATGTAGCTGCGGGTTTGGCCCGGATGTTGCTCCCAGGTGTCCCTCTGTGCCAATCTGACACAACTGGGTGGAGAGGTCCACTGGTCAAAGCCCGTCCGTGGGAACTCAAAGGGCTAAATGTCATGGTCAACCGCTCCAGGGTTAGGCGGGACGGGGGCCCTGGGGGGGGGGTAGCAATGCCACCGGAGCGTCGCACCGGCACCTCATACATGCGGGGTGGTGTTGTGGCATGTCCAAAGAGGCGGCATGCGTCTCCGGGGTGTGGCCCCCCTCACGGATGGCGATGACACAGTAGTAGACGTTCTGCGGTAACGGTGCAGCGTGAATATAATTAAATAATCGGATCACGATAAAATCATGAGTTTTTTACACGACGTGGGCACATGTGCTACTTGAACGATGGTTATTTTTCATAATTTTTGGTGATGGAGAAGTATCCGAACACTTCCCTCTACGCGGATTGCCCTTCGCATGTCTACGACTGTGGCCGGTGGCCTCCGTGGGCTAGCATGCCGCCAATCTTGCTACGCGGCTTCTCACAAGTCTGAATGTGTTGTGGCGGTTGCGAACGCCCGGCACGCGTCTCTGGGGCGTGGCCTCCCTCACGGACGGCGCCGCCGCCGGCACCTGGAGGGGGGAAACGGACGCGTGGGGTCTACACGGAGGGGATGTAGCTGTGGGTTTGGCCCGGATGTTGCTCCCAGGTGTCCCTCTGTGCTGACCTGACACAGCCGGGTGGAGAGGTCCACTGGTTAAAGCCCGTCCGTGGAAAGTCAAAGGGCTAGGTCTCGTGGTCAACCGCTCCAGGGTTAGGCGGGACGGGGGCCCTGGGGGGTAGCAATGCCACCGGAGCGTCGCACCGGCCCCTCATACATGCGGGGTGGTGTTGTTGCATGTCCGTAGAGGCGGCACGCGTCTCCGGGGTGTGGCCCCCCTCTCGGACGGCGATGACACAGTAGTAGACGTTCCGCGGTAACGGTGCGGCGTGAATATTATTAAATACTCGGATCGTGATAAAATCATGAGTTTTTTACACGACGTGGGCACATGTGCTATAGGAACAATGGTAATTTTTCATAATTTTTGGTGATGGAGAAGTATCCGAACACTTCCATCTACGCGGATTGCCCTTCGCATGTCTACGACTGTGGCCGGCAGCCTCCGTAGGCTAGCATGCCGCCAATCTTGCGTACGCGGCTTCTCACAAGTCTGAAAGTGTTGTGGCGGTTGCGAGCGCCCGGCACGCGTCTTCGGGGCGTGGCCCCGCTCACGGACGGCGCCGCCGCCGGCACCTGGGGGGGGGGGAACGGATGCGTCGGGTCTACACGGAGGGGATATAGCTGAGGGTTTGGCCCGGATGTTGATCCCAGGTGTCCCTCTGTGCTAACCTAACACAACCAGGTGGAGTGGTCCACTGGTCAAAGCTCGTCGTGGGAACTCAAAGGGCTAGATCCCGTGGTCAACCGCTCTAGGGTTACGCGGGACGGGGGCCTTGGGGGGTAGCAATGCCACCGGAGCGTCGCACCGGACCCTCATACATGCGGGGTGGTGTTGTGGCATGTCCAAAGAGGCGGCACGCGTCTCCGGGGTGTGGCCCCCCTCACGGACGACGATGACACAGTAGTAGACGTTCTGCGGTAACGGTGCAGCGTGAATATTATTAAATACTCGGATCGCGATAAAATCATGAGTTTTTTTACACGATGTGGGCACATGTGCTATAGTAACAATGGTAATTTTTCATAATTTTTGGTGATGGAGAAGTATCCGAACACTTCCCTCTACGCGGAATGCCCTTCCCATGTCTACGACTGTGGCCGGTGGCCTCCTTGGGCTAGCATGCGGCCAATCTTGCGTACGCGGCTTCTCACAAGTCTGAAAGTGTTGTGGCGGTTGCAAACGTCCGACACGCGTCTCTGGGGCGTGGCCTCCCTCACGGACGGCGCCGCCGCCGGCACCTGGAGGGCGAAACAGACGCGTCGGGTCTACACGGAGGGGATGTAGCTGTGGGTTTGGCCCGGATGTTGCTCCCAGGTGTCCCTCTGTGCTGACCTGACACAGCCGGGTGGAGAGGTCCACTGGTCAAAGCCCGTCCGTGGAAAGTCAAAGGGCTAGATCTCGTGGTCAATCGCTCCAGGGTTAGGCGGGACGGGGGCCCTGGGGGGTAGCAATGCCACCGGAGCGTCGCACCGGCCTCTCATACATGCGGGGTGGTGTTGTGGCATGTCCGCAGGCTAGCATGCCGCCAATCTTGCGTACGCGGCTTCTCACAAGTCTGAAAGTGTTGTGGCAGTTGCAAACGCCCGGCACAGGTCTCCGGGGCGTGGCCCCCCTCACGGACGGCGCCGCCGCCGGCAGCTGGGCGGGGGGGGGGGGGGGGGAAACGGACGCGTCGGGTCTACACGGAGGGGATGTAGCTGTGGCTTTGGCCCGGATGTTGCTCCGAGGTGTCCCTCTATGCTGACCTGACACAGCCAGCTAGAGAGGTCCACTGGTCAAAGCCCGTCGTGGGAACTCAAAGGGCTAGATCTCGTGGTCAACCGCTCCAGGGTTAGGCGGGACGGGGGCCCTAGGGGGTGGCAATGCCACCGGAGCGTCACACCGGCCCCTCATACACGCGGGGTGGAGTTGCGGCATGTCCAAAGAGGCAGCACGCGTCTCCGGGGTGTGGCCCCCCTCACGGACGGCGATGACACAGTAGTAGACGTTCTGCGGTAACGGTGCAGCGTGAATATTATTAAATACTCGGATCGCGATAAAATCATGAGTTTTTTTACATGACGTGGGCACATGTGCTATAGGAACAATGGTAGTTTTTCATAATTTTTGGTGATGGAGAAGTATCTGAACACTTCCCGCTACACGGATTGCCTTTCGCATATCTACGACTGTGGCCGGCGGCCTCCGTGGGCTAGCATGCCGCCAATCTTGCGTACGCGGCTTCTCACAAGTCTGAAAGTGTTGTGGGGGTTGCAAACGCCCGGCACGCGTGTCCGGGGTGTGGCCCCCCTCACGGACGGCGCCGCCGCCGACACCTGGAGGGGGAAACGGACGCGTCGGGTCTACACAGAGGGGATGTAGCTGTGGGTTTGGCCCGATTGTTGCTCCCAGGTGTCCCTCTGTGCTGACCTGACACAACCGGGTGGAGAGGTCCAATGGTCAAAGCCCGTCCGTGGGAACTCAAAGGGCTAGATCTCGTGGTCAACCGCTCCAGGGTTAGGCGGGACAGGGGCCCTGGGGGGGGGGGTGGCAATGCCACCGGAGCATCGCACCGGCCCCTCATAGATGCTGGGTGGTGATGTGGCATGTCCGAAGAGGCGGCACGCATCTCCGGGGTGTGCCCCCCCAAACGGATGGCGATGACACAGTAGTAGACGTTCTGAGGTAACGGTGCGGCGTGAATATTTTTAAATACTCGGATCGCGAGAAAATCATGAGTTTTTTACACGACGTGGGCACATGTGCTATAGGAATGATGGTAATTTTTCATTATTTTTGGTGATGGAGAAGTATCCGAACACTTCCCTCGACGCGGATTGCCCTTCTCGCATGTCTACGACTTTGGCCGGCGGCCTCCGTGGGCTAGCATGCTGCCAATCTTGTGTACGCGGCTTCTCACAAGTCTGAAAGTGTTGTGGCAGTGGCAAACGTCCGGCACGCGTCTCCGTGGCGTGGCCTCCCTCACGGACGGCGCCGCCGCTGGCACCTGGAGGGGGAAACGGACGCGTCGGGTCTACACGGCGGGGATGTAGCTGTGGGTTTGGCCTGGATGTTGCTCCCAGGTGTCCCTCTGTGCTGACCTGACACAGCCGGGTGGAGAGGTCCACTGGTCAAAGCCCGTCCGTGGAAAGTCAAAGGGCTAGATCTCGTGGTCAACCGCTCCAGGGTTAGGCAGGACGGTGGCCCTGGGGGTAGCAATGCCACCGGAGCGTCGCACAGGCCACTCATACATGCGGGGTGGTGTTGTGGCATGTCCGTAGAGGCGGCACACGTCTCCGGGGTGTGGCCCCCCTCACGGACGGTGATGACACAGTAGTAGACGTTCTGCGGTAGCGGTGCGGCGTGAATATTATTAAATACTCGGATCGCGATAAAATCATGAGTTTTTTACACAACAGGGGCACATGTGCTATAGGAACGATGGTAAGTTTTTCTTAATTTTTGGTGATGGAGAAGTATCCGAACACTTCCCTCCACGCGGATTTCCCTTCACATGTCTACGACTGTGGCCGGCGGCCTCCGTGGGCTAGCATGCCGCCAATCTTGCGTACGCGGCTTCTCACAAGTCTGAAAGTGTTGTGGCGGTTGCAAACGCCCGACACGCGTCTCCGGGGCGTGGCCCCCCTCATGGACGGCGCCCCCGCCGGCACCTGGAGGGGGGAAACGGACGCGTCGGGTCTACACTGAGGGGATGTACCTGTGGGTTTGGCCCGGATGTTGCTCCCAGGTGTCCCTCTGTGCAGACCTGACACAACCAGGTGGAGAGGTCCACTGGTCAAAGCCCGTCGTGGGAACTCAAAGGGCTAGATCTCGTGGTCAACCGCTCCAGGGTTAGGCGGGACGGGGGCCCTGGGGGGTAGCAATGCCACCGGAGCGTCGCACCGGCCCCTCATACATGCGGGGTGGTGTTGTGGCATGTCCGTAGAGGCGGCACACGTCTCCGGGGTGTGGCCCCCCTCACGGACGGCGATGACACAGTAGTAGACTTTCTGCGGTAACGGTGCGGCGTGAATATTATTAAATACTCGGATCGCGAGAAAATCATGAGTTTTTTACACAACATGGGCACATGTGCTATAGGAATGATGGTAAGTTTTTCATAATTTTTGGTGATGGAGAAGTATCCGAACACTTCCCTCCACGCGGATTGCCCTTCACATGTCTACGACTGTGGCCGGCGGCCTCCGTGGGCTAGCATGCTGCCAATCTTGCGTACGCGGCTTCTCACATGTCTGAAAGTGTTGTGGCGGTGGCAAACGTCCGGCACGCGTCTCCGTGGCGTGGCCTCCCTCACGGACGGCGCCGCCGCTGGCACCTGGAGGGGGAAACAGACGCGTCGGGTCTACACGGCGGGGATGTAGCTGTGGGTTTGGCCCGGATGTTGCTCCCAGGTGTCCCTCTGTGCAGACCTGACACAGCCGGGTCGAGAGGTCCACTGGTCAAAGCCCGTCCGTGGAAAGTCAAAGGGCTAGATTTCGTGGTCAACCGCTCTAGGGTTAGGCGGGACGGGGGCCCTGGGGGGTAGCAATGCCACCGGAGTGTCGCGCCGGCCCCTCATACATGCGGGGTGGTGTTGTGGCATGTTCGTAGAGGCGGCACGTATCTCAGGGGTGTGGCCCCCCTCACGAACGGCGATGACACCGTAGTAGACGTTCTGCGGTAACGGTGCGGCGTGAATATTATTAAATACTCGGATCGCGAGAAAATCATGAGTTTTTTACACGACGTGGGCACATGTGCTATAGGAACGATTGTAATTTTTCATAATTTTTGGTGATGGAGAAGTATCCGAACACTTCCCTCCACGGGGATTGCCCTTCGCATGTCTACGACTGTGGCCGGCGGCCTCCGTGGGCTAGCATGCCGCCAATCTTGCGTACGCGGCTTCTCACAAGTCTGAAAGTGTTGTGGCCGTTGCAAACGCCCGACACGCGTCTCCGGGGCGTGGCCCCCCTCACGGACGGCGCCGCCGCCGGCACCTGGAGGGGGGAAACGGACGCGTCGGGTCTACACGGAGGGGATGTACCTGTGGGTTTGGCCCGGATGTTTCTCCCAGGTGTCCCTCTGTGCTGACCTGACACAACCAGGTGGAGAGGTCCACTGGTCAAAGCCCGTCGTGGGAACTCAAAGGGCTAGATCTCGTGGTCAACCGCTCCAGGGTTAGGCGGGACGGGGGCCTTGGGGGTAGCAATGCCACCGGAGCGTCACACCGGCCCCTCATACACGCGGGGTGGAGTTGCGGCATGTCCAAAGAGGCGGCACACGTCTCCGGAGTGTGGCCCCCCTCACGAACGACGATGACACAGTAGTAGACGTTCTGCGGTAACGGTGCGGCGTGAATATTGTTGAATACTCGGATCGCGATAAAATCATGAGTTTTTTACACGACATGGGCACATGTGCTATAGGAACAATGGTGATTTTTCATAATTTTTGGTGATGGAGAAGTATCCGAACACTTCCCGCTACACGAATTGCCCTTCGCATGTCTACGACTGTGGCCGGCGGCCTCCGTTGGCTAGCATGCCGCCAATCTTGCGTACGTGGCTTCTCACAAGTCTGAAAGTGTTGTGGCGGTTGCAAACGTCCGGCACGCGTCTCCGTGGCGTGGCGTCCCTCACGGACGGCGCCGCCGCCGGCACCTAGAGGGGGGAAACGGACGCGTCGGGTCTACACGGAGGGGATGTAGCGATGGGTTTGGCCCGGATGTTGCTCCCAGGTGTCCCTCTGTGCTGACCTGACACAGCCGGGTGGAGAGGTCCACTGGTCAAAGCCCGTCCGTGAATAGTCAAAGGGCTAGATCTCGTGGTCAACCGCTCCAGGGTTAAGCGGGACGGGGGCCCAGGGGGGTAGCAATGCCACCGGAGCGTCGCACCGGCCACTCATACATGCGGGGTGGTGTTGTGGCATGTCCGTAGAGGCGGCACGCGTCTCCGGGGTGTGGCCCCCCTCACGGACAGCGATGACTCAGTAGTAGACGTTCTGCGGTAACGGTGTAGAGTGAATATTATTAAATACTCGGATCGCGATAAAATCATGAGTTTTTTACACGACGTGGGCACATGTGCTATAGGAACGATGGTAATTTTTCATATTTTTTGGTGATGGAGAAGTATCCGAACACTTCCATCTACGCGGATTCCCTTCGCATGTCTACGACTGTGGCCGGCGGCCTCCGTGGGCTAGCATGCCGCCAATCTTGCGTACGCGGCTTCTCACAAGTCTGAAAGTGTTGTGGCGGTTGTAAACGCCCGGCACGCGTCTCCGGGGTGTGGCCCCCCTCACGGACGGCGCCGCCGCCGACTACTGGGGGGGGAACTTACGCGTCGGGTCTACACGGAGGGGATGTAGCTGAGGGTTTGGCCCGGATGTTGCTCCCAGGTGTCCCTCTGTGCTGACCTGACACAACCGGGTGGAGAGGTCCACTGGTCAAAGCCCGTCCGTGGAAAGTCAAAGGGCTAGATCTTGTGGTCAACCGCTCCAGGGTTAGGCAGGACGGGGGCCCTGGGGGTAGCAATGCCACCGGAGCATCGCACCAGCCCCTCATACATGCGGGGTGGTGTTGTGGCATGTCCGTAGAGGCGGCACACGTCTCCGGGGTGTGGCCCCTCTCACGGACGGCGATGACACAGTAGTAGACGTTCTGCGGTAACGGTGCGGCGTGAATATTATTAAATACTCGGATCGCGATAAAATCATGAGTTTTTTTCACAACATGGGCACATGTGCTATAGGAACGATGGTAAGTTTTTCATAATTTTTGGTGATGGAGAAGTATCCGAACACTTCCCTCCACGCGGATTGCCCTTCACATGTCTACGACTGTGGCCGGCGGCCTCCGTGGGCTAGCATGCCGCCAATCTTGCGTACGCGGCTTCTCACAAGTCTGAAAGTGTTGTGGCGGTTACAAACGCCCGACACGCGTCTCCGGGGCGTGGCCCTCCTCATGGACGGCGGCCCCGCCGGCACCTGGAGGGGGGAAACGGACGCGCCGGGTCTACACTGAGCGGATGTACCTGTGGGTTTGGCCCGGATGTTGCTCCCAGGTGTCCCTCTGTGCAGACCTGACACAACCAGGTGGAGAGGTCCACTGGTCAAAGCCCGTCGTGGGAACTCAAAGGGCTAGATCTCGTGGTCAACCGCTCCAGGGTTAGGTGGGACGGGGGCCCTGGGGGGTAGCAATGCCACCGGAGCGTCGCACCGGCCCCTCATACATGCGGGGTGGTGTTGTGGCATGTCCGTAGAGGCGGCACACGTCTCCGGGGTGTGGCCCCCCTCACGGACGGCGATGACACAGTAGTAGACTTTCTGCGGTAACGGTGCGGCGTGAATATTATTAAATACTCGGATCGCGATAAAATCATGAGTTTTTTACACAACATGGGCACATGTGCTATAGGAACGATGGTAAGTTTTTCATAATTTTTGGTGATGGAGAAGTATCCGAACACTTCCCTCCACGCGGGTTGCCCTTCACATTTCTACGACTGTGGCCGGCGGCCTCCGTGGGCTAGCATGCCGCCAATCTTGCGTACGCGGCTTCTCACAAGTCTGAAAGTGTTGTGGCGGTTGCAAACGCCCGGCACGCGTCTCCGGGGCGTGGCCCCCCTCACGGACGGCGCCGCCTCCTGCACCTGGCGGGGGAAAACGGACGCGTCGGGTCTACACGGAGGGGATGTAGCTGTGGGTTTGGCCCGGATGTTGCTCCCAGGTCTCCCTCTGTGCTGACCTGACACAACCGGGTGGAGAGGTCCACTGGTCAAAGCCCGTCCGTGGGAACTCAAAGGGCTAGATCTCGTGGTCAACCGCTCCAGGGTTAGGCGGGACGGGGGCCCTGGGGGGGGGGTGGCAATGCCACCGGAGCATCGCATCGGCCCGTCATACATGCGGGGTGGTGATGTGGCATGTCCGAAGAGGCGGCACGCGTCTCCAGGGTGTGGACCCCCTCACGGACGGCGATTACACAGTAGTAGACGTTCTGCGGTAACGGTGCGGCGTTAATATTATTAAATACTCGGACCGCGAGAAAATCATGAGTTTTTTACACGACGTGGGCACATGTGCTATAGGAATGATGGTAATTTTTCATAATTTTTCGTGATGGAGAAGTATCCGAACACTTCCCTCTACGCGGATTGCCCTTCTCGCATGTCTACGACTATGGCCGGCGGCCTCCGTGGGCTAGCATGCTGCCAATCTTGCGTACGCGGCTTCTCACAAGTCTGAAAGTGTTGTGGCGGTGGCAAACGTCCGGCACGCGTCTCCGTGGCGTGGCCTCCCTCACGGACGGCGCCGCCGCTGGCACCTAGAGGGGGGAAACGGACGCGTTGGGTCAACACGGAGCGGATGTAGGTGTGGGTTTGGCCCGGATGTTGCTCCCAGGTGTCCCTCTGTGCTGACCTGACACAGCCGGGTGGAGAGGTCCACTGGTCAAAGCCCGTCCGTGGAAAGTCAAAGGGCTAGATCTCGTGGTCAACCGCTCTAGGGTTAGGCGGGACGGGGGGCCTTGGGGGGGGGGGTAGCAATGCCACCGAAGCGTCGCGTCGGCCCCTCATACATGCGGGGTGGTGTTGTGGCATGTCCGTAGAGGCGGCACGCGTCTCCGGGGTGTGGCCCCCCTCACGGACGGCGATGACTCAGTAGTAGACGTTCTGCGGTAACGGTGCAGAGTGAATATTATTAAATACTCGGATCGCGATAAAATCATGAGTTTTTTACACGACGTGGGCACATGTGCTATAGCAACGATTGTAATTTTTCATAATTTTTGGTGATGGAGAAGTATCCGAACATTTCCCTCTACGCGGATTGCCCTTCACATGTCTACGACTGTGGCCGGCGACCTCCGTGGGCTAGCATGCCGCCAATCTTGCGTACGCGGCTTCTCAGAAGTCTGAAAGTATTGTGGCCGTTGCAAACGCCCGACACGCGTCTCCGGGGCGTGGCCCCCCTCACGGACGGCGCCGCCGCCGGCACCTGGAGGGGGGAAACGGACGCGTCGGGTCTACACGGAGGGGATGTACCTGTGGGTTTGGCCCGGATGTTTCTCCCAGGTGTCCCTCTGTGCTGACCTGACACAACCAGGTGGAGAGGTCCACTGGTCAAAGCCCGTCGTGGGAACTCAAAGGGCTAGATCTCGTGGTCAACCGCTCCAGGGTTAGGCGGGACGGGGGCCCTGGGGGGTAGCAATGCCACCGGAGCGTCACACCGGCCCCTCATACACGCGGGGTGGAGTTGCGGCATGTCCAAAGAGGCGGCACGCGTCTCCGGGGTGTGGCCCCCCTCACGAACGGCGATGACACAGTAGTAGACGTTCTGCGGTAACGGTGCGGCGTGAATATTATTGAATACTCGGATCGCGATAAAATGTTGAGTTTTTTACATGACATGGGCACATGTGCTATAGGAACAATGGTAATTTTTCATAATTTTTGGTGATGGAGAAGTATCCGAACACTTCCCGCTACACGAATTGCCCTTCGCATGTCTACGACTGTGGCCGGCGGCCTCCGTTGGCTAGCATGCCGCCAATCTTGCGTACGTGGCTTCTCACAAGTCTGAAAGTGTTGTGGCGGTTGCAAACGTCCGGCACGCGTCTCTGGGCCATGGCGTCCCTCACGGACGGCGCCGCCGCCGACACCTAGAGGGGGCAAACGGACGCGTCGGGTCTACACGGAGGGGATGCAGCTGTGTGTTTGGCCCGGATGTTGCTCCCAGGTGTCCCTCTGTGCTGACCTGACACAGCCGGGTGGAGAGGTCCACTGGTCAAAGCCCGTCCGTGAAAAGTCAAAGGGCTAGATCTCGTGGTCAACCGCTCCAGGGTTAGGCGGGACGGGGGCCCTGGGGGGTAGCAATGCCACCGGAGCGTCGCACCGGCCACTCATACATGCGGGGTGGTGTTGTGGCATGTCCGTAGAGGCGGCACGCGTCTCCGGGGTGTGGCCCCCCCCCTCACGGACGGCGATGACTTAGTAGTAGACGTTCTGCGGTAACGGTGCGGCGGGAATATTATTAAATACTCGGATCGCGACAAAATCATGAGTTTTTTACACGACGTGGGACATGTGCTATAGGAACGATGGTAATTTTTCATATTTTTTGGTGATGGAGAAGTATCCGAACACTTCCATCTATGGGGATTGCCCTTCGCATGTCTACGACTGTGGCCGGCGGCCTCCGTGGGCTAGCATGCCGCCAATCTTGCGTACACGGCTTCTCACAAGTCTGAAAGTGTTGTGGCGGTTGTAAACGCCCGGCACGCGTCTCCGGGGTGTGCCCCCCTCAGGGACGGCGCCGCCGCCGACAGCTGGGGGGGGGGGGGGAACGGACGCGTCGGGTCTACACAGAGGGGATGTAGTTGAGGGTTTGGCCCGGATGTTCCTCCCAGGTGTCCCTCTGTGCTGACCTGACACAACCGGGTGGAGAGGTCCACTCGTCAAAGCCCGTCCGTGGAAAGTCAAAGGGCTAGATCTTGTGGTCAACCGCTCCAGGGTTAGGCAGGACGGGGGCGTCGCACCGGCCCCTCATACATGCGGGGTGGTGTTGTGGCATGTCCGTAGAGGCGGCACACGTCTCCGGGGTGTGGCCCCCCTCACGGACGGCGATGACACAGTAGTAGACGTTCTGCGGTAACGGTGTGGCGTGAATATTATTAAATACTCGGATCGCGATAAAATCATGAGTTTTTTACACAACATGGGCACATGTGCTATAGGAACGATGGTAAGTTTTTCATAATTTTTGGTGATGGAGAAGTATCCGAACACTTCCCTCCACGCGGATTGCCCTTCGCATGTCTACGACTGTGGCCGGCGGCCTCCGTGGGCTAGCATGCCGCCAATCTTGCGTACACGGCTTCTCACAAGTCTGAAAGTGTTGTGGCGGTTGTAAACGCCCGACACGCGTCTCCGGGGCGTGGCCCCCCTCATGGACGGCGCCCCCGCCGGCACCTGGAGGGGGGAAACGGACGCGTCGGGTCTACACTGAAGGTATGTACCTGTGGGTTTGGCCCGGATGTTGCTCCGAGGTGTCCCTCTGTGCAGACCTGACACAACCAGGTGGAGAGGTCCACTGGTCAAAGCCCGTCGTGGGAACTCAAAGGGCTAGATCTCGTGGTCAACCGCTCCAGGGTTAGGCGGGACGGGGGCCCTGGGGGGTAGCAATGCCACCGGAGCGTCGCACCGGCCCCTCATACATGCGGGGTGGTGTTGTGGCATGTCCGTAGGGGCGGCACACGTCTCCGGGGTGTGGCCCCCCTCACGGACGGCGATGACACAGTAGTAGACTTTCTGCGGTAACGGTGCGGCGTGAATATTATTAAATACTCGGATCGCGATAAAATCATGAGTTTTTTACACAACATGGGCACATGTGCTATAGGAACGATGGTAAGTTCTTCATAATTTTTGGTGATGCAGAAGTATCCGAACACTTCCCTCCACGCGGATTGCCCTTCACATTTCTACGACTGTGGCCGGTGGCCTCCGTGGGCTAGCATGCCGCCAATCTTGCGTACGCGGCTTCTCACAAGACTGAAAGTGTTGTGGCGGTTGCAAACGCCCGGCACGCGTCTCCGGGGCGTGGCCCCCCTCACGGACGGCGCCGCCTCCTGCACCTGGCGGGGGAAAACGGACGCGTCGGGTCTACACGGAGGGGAGCCCGGATGTTGCTCCCAGGTGTCCCTCTGTGCTGACCTGACACAACCGGGTGGAGAGGTCCACTCGTCAAAGCCCGTCCGTGGGAACTCAAAGGGCTAGATCTCGTGGTCAACCGCTCCAGGGTTAGGCGGGACGGGGGCCCTGGGGGGGGGGGGGGTGGCAATGCCACCGGAGCATCGCACCGGCCCGTCATACATGCAGGGTGGTGATGTGGCATGTCCGAAGAGGCGGCACGCGTCTCCAGGGTGTGGACCCCCTCACGGACGGCGATGACACAGTAGTAGACGTTCTGCGGTAACGGTGCGGCGTGAATATTATTAAATACTCGGACCACGAGAAAATCATGAGTTTTTTACATGACGTGGGCACATGTGCTATAGGAATGATGGTAATTTTTCATAATTTTTCGTGATGGAGAAGTATCCGAACACTTCCCTCTACGCGGATTACCCTTCTCGCATGTCTACGACTGTGGCCGGCGGCCTCCGTGGGCTAGCATGCTGCCAATCTTGCGTACGCGGCTTCTCACAAGTCTGAAAGTGTTGTGGTAGTGGCAAACGTCCGGCATGCGTCTCCGTGGCGTGGCCTCCCTCACGGACGGCGCCGCCGCTGGCACCTGGAGGGGGGAAACGGACGCGTTGGGTCTACACGGAGCGGCTGTAGGTGTGGGTTTGGCCCGGATGTTGCTTCCAGGTGTGCCTCTGTCCTGACCTGACACAGCCGGGTCGAGAGGTCCACTGGTCAAAGCCCGTCCGTGGAAAGTCAAAGGGCTAGATCTCGTGGTCAACCGCTCCAGGGTTAGGCGGGACGGGGGCCCTGGGGGGAAGCAATGCCACCGGAGCGTCGCGCCGGCCCCTCATACATGCGGGGTGGTGTTGTGGCATGTTCGTAGAGGCGACACACATCTCAGGGGTGTGGCCCCCCTCACGAACGGCGATGACACAGTAGTAGACGTTCTGCGGTAAAGGTGCGGCGTGAATATTATTAAATACTCGGATCACGATGAAATCATGAGTTTTTTACAGGATGTGGGCACATGTGCTATAGGAACGATTGTAATTTTTCATAATTTTTGGTGATGGAGAAGTATCCGAACACTTCCCTCTACGCGGATTGCCCTTCACATGTCTACGACTGTGGCCGGCGGCCTCCGTGGGCTAGCATGCCGCCAATCTTGCGTACGCGGCTTCTCAGAAGTCTGAAAGTATTGTGGCCGTTGCAAACGCCCGACACGCGTCTCCGGGGCGTGGCCCCCCTCACGGACGGCGCCGCCGCCGGCAACTGGAGGGGGGAAACGGACGCGTCGGGTCTACGCAGAGGGGATGTACCTGTGGGTTTACCCGGATGTTTCTCCCAGGTGTCCCTCTGTGCTGACCTGACACAACCAGGTGGAGAGGTCCACTTGTCAAAGCCCGTCGTGGGAACTCAAAGGGCTAGATCTCGTGGTCAACCGCTCCAGGGTTAGGCGGGACGGGGGCCCTGGGGGGTAGCAATGCCACCGGAGCGTCACACCGGCCCCTCATACACGCGGGGTGGAGTTGCGGCATGTCCAAAGAGGCTGCACGCGTCTCCGGGGTGTGGCCCCCCTCACGAACGACGATGACACAGTAGTAGACGTTCTGCGGTAACGGTGCGGCGTGAATATTATTGAATACTCGGATCGCGATAAAATCATGAGTTTTTTACACGACATGGGCACATGTGCTATAGGAACAATGGTAATTTTTCATAATTTTTGGTGATGGAGAAGTATCCGAACACTTCCCGCTACACGAATTGCCCTTCGCATGTCTACGACTGTGGCCGGCGGCCTCCGTTGGCTAGCATGCCGCCAATCTTGCGTACGCGGCTTCTCACAAGTCTGAAAGTGTTGTGGCGGTTGCAAACGTCCGGCACGCGTCTCTGGGGCGTGGCGTCCCTCACGGACGGCGCCGCCGCCGGCACCTAGAGGGGGGAAACGGACGCGTCGGGTCTACACGGAGGGGATGTAGCTATGGGTTTGGCCCGGATGTTGCTCCCAGGTGTCCCTGTGTGCTTACCTGACACAGCCGGGTGGAGAGGTCCACTGGTCAAAGCCCGTCCGTGAAAAGTCAAAGGGCTAGATCTCGTGCTCAACCGCTCCAGGGTTAAGCGGGACGGGGGCCCTGGGGGGTAGCAATGCCACCGGAGCGTCGCACCGGCCACTCATACATGCGGGGTGGTGTTGTGGCATGTCCGTAGAGGCGGCACGCATCTCCGGGGTGTGGCCCCCCTCACGGACGGCGATGACTCAGTAGTAGACGTTCTGCGGTAACGGTGCGGCGTGAATATTATTAAATACTCGGATCGCGATAAAATCATGAGTTTTTTACACGACGTGGGCACATGTGCTATAGGAACGATGGTAATTTTTCATATTTTTTGGTGATGGAGAAGTATCCGAACACTTCCATCTACGCGGATTGCCCTTCGCATGTCTACGACTGTAGCCGGCGGCCTCCGTGGGCTAGCATGCCGCCAATCTTGCGTACGCGGCTTCTCACAAGTCTGAAAGTGTTGTGGCGGTTGTAAACGCCCGGCACGCGTCTCCGGGGTGTGGCCCCCCTCACGGACGGCGGCGCCGCCCACAGCTGGGGGGGGGGAACGGACGCGTCGGGTCTACACGGAGGGGATGTAGCTGAGGGTTTGGCCCGGATGTTGCTCCCAGGTGTCCCTCTATGCTGACCTGACACAACCAGGTGGAGAGGTCCACTGGTCAAAGCCCGTCGTGGGAACTCAAAGGGCTAGATCTCGTGGTCAACCGCTCCAGGGTTAGGCAGGATGGGGGCCCTAGGGGGTAGCAATGCCGCCGGAGCGTCGCACTGGCCCCTCATACATGCTGGTGGTGTTGTGGCATGTCCAAAGAGGCGGCACGCGTCTCCGGGGTGTGGCCCCCCTCACGGACGGCGATGACATAGTAGTAGACGTTCTGCGGTAACGGTGCGGCGTGAATATTATTAAATACTCGGATCGCGATAAAATCATGAATTTTTTACACAACATGGGCACATGTGCTATAGGAACGATGGTAAGTTTTTCATAATTTTTGGTGATGGAGAAGTATCCGAACACTTCCCTCCACGCGAATTGCCCTTCACATGTCTACGACTGTGGCCGGCGGCCTCCGTGGGCTAGCATGGCGCCAATCTTGCGTACGCGGCTTCTCACAAGTCTGAAAGTTTTGTGGCGGTTGCAAACGCCCGGCACGCGTCTCCGGGGCATGGCCCCCCTCACGGACGGCGCCGCCGCTGGCACCTGGCGGGGGGAAACGGACGCGTCGGGTCTACACGGAGGGTATGTAGCTGTGGGTTTGCCCCGGATGTTGCTCCCAGGTGTCCCTCTGTGCTGACCTGACACAACCGGGTGGAGAGGTCCACTATTCAAAGCCCGTCCGTGGGAAGTCAAAGGGTTAGATCTCGTGGTCAACCGCTCCAGGGTTAGGCTGGACGGGGGCCCTAGGGGGTAGCAATGCCGCCGGAGCGTCGCACCGGCCCCTCATACATGCGGGGTGGTCTTGTGGCATGTCCAAAGAGGCGGCACGCGTCTCCGGGGTGTGCCCCCCCTCACGGACGGCGATGACACAGTAGTAGACGTTCTGCGGTAACGGTGCGGCGTGAATATTCTTAAATACTAGGATCGCGATAAAATCATGAGTTTTTTACACAACATGGGCACATGTGCTATAGGAACGATGGTAAGGTTTTCATAATTTTTGGTGATGGAGAAGTATCTGAACACTTCCGTCCACGCGGATTGCCCTTCACATGTCTACGACTGTGGCCGGCGGCCTCCGTGAGCTAGCATGCCGCCAATCTTGCGTACGCGGCTTCTCACAAGTCTGAAAGTGTTGTGGCGGTTGCAAACGCCCGACACGCGTCTCCGGGGCGTGGCCCCCCACACGGACGGCGCCGCCGCCGGCACCTGGCGGGGGGAAACGGACGCGTCGGGTCTACACGGAGGGGATGTAGCTGTGGGTTTGGCCCGGATGTTGCTCCCAGGTGTCCCTCTGTGCTGACCTGACACAACCGTGTGGATAGGTCCACTGGTCAAAGCCCGTCCGTGGGAACTCAAAGGGCTAGATCTCGTGGTCAACCGCTCTAGGGTTAGGTGGGACGGGGGCCCTGGGGGGAAGCAATGCCACCGGAGCGTCGCGCCGGCCCCTCATACATGCGGGGTGGTGTTGTGGCATGTTCGTAGAGGCGGCACACATCTCAGGGGTGTGGCCCCCCTCACGAACGGCGATGACACAGTAGTAGACGTTCTGCGGTAAAGGTGCGGCGTGAATATTATTAAATACTCGGATCATGATGAAATCATGAGTTTTTTACAGGATGTGGGCACATGTGCTATAGGAACGATTGTAATTTTTCATAATTTTTGGTGATGGAGAAGTATCCGAACACTTCCCTCCACGCGAATTGCCCTTCACATGTCTACGACTGTGGCCGGCGGCCTCCGTGGGCTAGCATGGCGCCAATCTTGCGTACGCGGCTTCTCACAAGTCTGAAAGTTTTGTGGCGGTTGCAAACGCCCGGCACGCGTCTCCGGGGCATGGCCCCCCTCACGGACGGCGCCGCCGCTGGCACCTGGCGGGGGGAAACGGACGCGTCGGGTCTACACGGAGGGTATGTAGCTGTGGGTTTGCCCCGGATGTTGCTCCCAGGTGTCCCTCTGTGCTGACCTGACACAACCGGGTGGAGAGGTCCACTATTCAAAGCCCGTCCGTGGGAAGTCAAAGGGCTAGGTCTCGTGGTCAACCGCTCCAGGGTTAGGCGGGACGGGGGCCCGGGGGGGTGGCAATGCCACCGGAGCATCGCACCGGCCCCTCATACATGCGGGGTGGTGTTGTGGCATGTCCGTAGAGGCGGCACGCATCTCCGGGGTGTGGCCCCCCTGACGGACGGCGATGACTCAGTAGTAGACGTTCTGCGGTAACGGTGCGGCGTGAATATTATTAAATACTCGGATCGCGATAAAATCATGAGTTTTTTACACGACGTGGGCACATGTGCTATAGGAACGATGGTAATTTTTCATATTTTTTGGTGATGGAGAAGTATCCGACCACTTCCATCTACGCGGATTGCCCTTCGCATGTCTACGACTGTGGCCGGCGGCCTCCGTGGGCTAGCATGCCGCCAATCTTGCGTACGCGGCTTCCCAAGAGTCTGAAAGTGTTGTGGCGGTTGTAAACGCCCGGCACGCGTCTCCGGGGTGTGGCCCCCCTCACGGACGGCGCCGCCGCCGACAGCTGGGTGGGGGGGGGGAACGGACGCATCGGGTCTACACGGAGGGGATGTAGCTGAGGGTTTGGCCCGGATGTTGCTCCCAGGTGTCCCTCTGTGCTGACCTGACACAACCAGGTGGAGAGGTCCACTGGTCAAAGCCCGTCGTGGGAACTCAAAGGGTTAGATCTCGTGGTCAACCGCTCCAGGGTTAGGCGGGACGGGGGCCCTAGGGGGTAGCAATGCCGCCGGAGCGTCGCACCGGCCCCTCATACATGCGGGGTGGTCTTGTGGCATGTCCAAAGAGGCGGCACGCGTCTCCGGGGTGTGCCCCCCCTCACGGACGGCGATGACACAGTAGTAGACGTTCTGCGGTAACGGTGCGGCGTGAATATTCTTAAATACTAGGATCGCGATAAAATCATGAGTTTTTTACACAACACGGGCACATGTGCTATAGGAACGATGGTAAGGTTTTCATAATTTTTGGTGATGGAGAAGTATCTGAACACTTCCGTCCACGCGGATTGCCCTTCACATGTCTACGACTGTGGCCGGCGGCCTCCGTGAGCTAGCATGCCGCCAATCTTGCGTACGCGGCTTCTCACAAGTCTGAAAGTGTTGTGGCGGTTGCAAACGCCCGGCACGCGTCTCCGGGGCGTGGCCCCCCACACGGACGGCGCCGCCGCCGGCACCTGGCGGGGGGAAACGGACGCGTCGGGTCTACACGGAGGGGATGTAGCTGTGGGTTTGGCCCGGATGTTGCTCCCAGGTGTCCCTCTGTGCTGACCTGACACAACCGGGTGGATAGGTCCACTGGTCAAAGCCCGTCCGTGGGAACTCAAAGGGCTAGATCTCGTGGTCAACCGCTCTAGGGTTAGGTGGGACGGGGGCCCTGGGGGGGGTGGCAATGCCACCGGAGCATCGCACCGGCCCCTCATACATGCGGGGTGGTGATGTGGCATGTCCGAAGAGGCGGCACGCGTCTCCGGGGTGTGGCCCCCCTCACGGACGGCGATGACACAGTAGTAGACGTTCTGCGGTAACGGTGCGGCGTGAATATTATTAAATACTCGGATCACGAGAAAATCATGAGTTTTTTACATGACGTGGGCACATGTGCTATAGGAATGATGGTAATTTTTCATAATTTTTGGTGATGGAGAAGTATCCGAACACTTCCCTCTACGCGGATTGCCCTTCTCGCATGTCTACGACTGTGGCCGGCGGCCTCCGTGGGCTAGCATGCTGTCTATCTTGTGTACGCGGCTTCTCACAAGTCTGAAAGTGTTGTGGCGGTGGCAAACGTCCGGCACGCGTCTCCGTGGCGTGGCCTCCCTCACGGACGGCGCCGCCGCTGGCACCTGGAGGGGGAAACGGACGCGTCGGGTCTACACGGAGCGGATGTAGCTGTGGGTTTGGCCCGGATGTTGCTCCCAGGTGTCCCTCTGTGCTGACCTGACACAACCGGGTGGAGAGGTCCAATGGTCAAAGCCCGTCCGTGGGAACTCAAAGGGCTAGATCTCGTGGTCAACCACTCTAGGGTTAGGCAGGACGGGGGCCCTGGAGGTAGCAATGCCACCGGAGTGTCGCACCGGCCCCTCATACATGCGGGGTGGTGTTGTGGTATGTCCGTAGAGGCGGCACACGTCTCTGGGGTGTGGCCCACCTCACGGACGGCGATGACACAGTAGTAGACGTTCTGCCGTAAAGGTGCGGCGTGAATATTATTAAATACTCTGATCGCGATAAAATCATGAGTTTTTTACACGACGTGGGCACATGTGCTATAGGAACGATTGTAATTTTTCATAATTTTTGGTGATGGAGAAGTATCTGAACACTTCCCTCTACGCGGAATCCCCTTCTCGCATGTCTACGACTGTGGCCGGCAGCCTCCGTGGGCTAGCATGCTGCCAATCTTGCGTACGCGGCTTCTCACAAGTCTGAAAGTGTTGTGGCGGTGGCAAACGTCCGGCACGCGTCTCCGTGGCGTGGCCTCCCTCACGGACGGCGCCGCCGCTGGCACCTGGAGGGGGGAAACGGACGCGTCGGGTCTACACGGAGCGGATGTAGCTGTGGGTTTGGCCCGGATGTTGCTCCCAGGTGTCCCTCTGCGCTGACCTGACACAGCCGGGTCGAGAGGTCCACTGGTCAAAGCCCGTCCGTGGAAAGTCAAAGGGCTAGATCTCGTGGTCAACCGCTCCAGGGTTAGGCGGGACGGGGGCCCTGGGGGTAGCAATGCCTCCGGAGCGTCGCACCGGCCCCTCATACATGCGGGGTGGTGTTGTGGCATGTCCGTAGAGGCGGCACACGTCTCCGGGGTGTGGCCCACCTCACGGACGGCGATGACACAGTAGTAGACGTTCTGCGGTAAAGGTGCGGCGTGAATATTATTAAATACTCAGATCGCGATAAAATCATGAGTTTTTTACACGACGTGGGCACATGTGCTATAGGAACGATTGTAATTTTTCATAATTTTTGGTGATGGAGAAGTATCTGAACACTTCCCTCTACGCGGATTGCCCTTCACATGTCTACGACAGTGGCCGGCGGCCTCCGTGGGCTAGCATGCCGCCAATCTTCCGTACGCGGCTTCTCACAAGTCTGAAAGTGTTGTGGCGGTTGCAAACGCCCGGCACGCGTCTCCGGGGCGTGGCCCCCCTCACGGACGGCGCCGCCGCCGGCACCTGGCGGGGGGAAACGGACGTGTCGGGTCTACACGGAGGGGATGTAGTTGTGGGTTTGGCCCGGATGTTGCTCCAAGGTGTCCCTCTGTGCTGACCTGACACAACCGGGTGGAGAGGTCCACTGGTCAAAGCCCGTCCGTGGGAACTCAAAGGGCTAGATCTCGTGGTCAACCGCTCCAGGGTTAGGCGGGACGGGGGCCCTGGGGGGGGGTGGCAATGCCACCGGAGCATCGCACCGGCCCCCCATACATGCGGGATGGCGATGTGGCATGTCCGAAGAGGCGGCACGCGTCTCCGGGGTGTGGCCCCCCTCACGGACGGCGATGACACAGTAGTAGACGTTCTGCGGTAACGGTGCGGCGTGAATATTATTAAATACTCGGATCGCGAGAAAATCATGAGTTTTTTACACGACGTGGGCACATGTGCTATAGGAATGATGGTAATTTTTCATAATTTTTGTTGATGCAGAAGTATCCGAACACTTCCCTCTACGCGGATTGCCCTTCTCGCATGTCTACGACTGTGGCCGGCGGCCTCCGTGGGCTAGCATGCTGCCAATCTTGCGTACGCGGCTTCTCACAAGTCTGAAAGTGTTATGGCGGTGGCAAACGTCCGGCACGCGTCTCCGTGGCGTGGCCTCCCTCACGGACGGCGCCGCCGCTGGCACCTGGAGGGGGGAAACGGACGCGTCGGGTCTACACGGAGCGGATGTAGCTGTGGGTTTGGCCCGGATGTTGCTCCCAGGTGTCCCTCTGCGCTGACCTGACACAGCCGGGTCGAGAGGTCCACTGGTCAAAGCCCGTCCGTGGAAAGTCAAAGGGCTAGATCTCGTGGTCAACCGCTCCAGGGTTAGGCGGGACGGGGACCCTGGGGGTAGCAATGCCACCGGAGCGTCGCACCGGCCCCTCATACATGCGGGGTGGTGTTGTGGCATGTTCGTAGAGGCGGCACACGTCTCCGGGGTGTGGCCCACCTCACGGACGGCGATGACACAGTAGTAGACGTTCTGCGGTAAAGGTGCGGCGTGAATATTATTAAATACTCGGATCGCGATAAAATCATGAGTTTTTTACACGACGTGGGCACATGTGCTATAGGAACGATTGTAATTTTTCATAATTTTTGGTGATGGAGAAGTATCTGAACACTTCCCTCTACGCGGATTGCCCTTCACATGTCTACGACTATGGCCGGCGGCCTCCGTGGGCTAGCATGCCGCCAATCTTGCGTACGCGGCTTCTCACAAGTCTGAAAGTGTTGTGGCGGTTGCAAACGCCCGGCACGCGTCTCCGGGGCGTGGCCCCCCTCACGGACGGCGCCACCGCCGGCACCTGGCGGGGGAAACGGACGCGTCGGGTGTACACGGAGGGGATGTAGCTGTGGGTTTGGCCCGGATGTTGCTCCCAGGTGTCCCTCTGTGCTGACTTGACACAACCGGGTGGAGAGGTCCACTGGTCAAAGCCCGTCCGCGGTAACTCAAAGGGCTAGATCTCGTGGTCAACCGTTCCAGGGTTAGGCGGGACGGGGGCCCTAGGCGGTAGCAATGCCGCCGGAGCGTCGCACCGGCCCCTCATACATGCGGGGTGGTGTTGTGGCATGTCCAAAGAGGCGGCACGCGTCTCCGGGGTGTGGCCCCCCTCACGGACGGCGATGACACAGTAGTAGACGTTCTGCGGTAACGGTGCGGCGTGAATATTATTAAATACTCAGATCGCGATAAAATCATGAGTTTTTTACACGACATGGGAACATGTGCTATAGGAGCAATGGTAATTTTTCATAATTTTTGGTGATCGAGAAGTATCCGAATACTTCCCCCTACACGAATTGCCCTTCGCATGTCTACGACTGTGGCCGGCGGCCTCCGTGGGCTAGCATGCCGCCAATCTTGCGTACGCAGCTTATCAAAAGTCTGAAAGTGTTGTGGAGGTTGCAAACGTCCGGCACGCGTCTCTGGGGCGTGGCGTCCCTCATGGACGGCGCCGCCGCCGGCACCTTGAGGGGGGAAATGGACGCGTCGGGTCTACACGGAGGGGATGTAGCTGTGGGTTTGGCCCGGATGTTGCTCCCAGGTGTCCCTCTGTGCTGACCTGACACAGCCGGGTGGAGAGGTCCACTGTTCAAAGCCCGTCCGTGAAAAGTCAAAGGCTAGATCTCGTGGTCAACCGCTCCAGGGTTAGGCGGGACGGGGGCCCTGGGGGTAGCAATGCCACCGGAGCGTCGCACCGGCCACTCGTACATGCGGGGTGGTATTGTAGCATGTCCGTAGAGGAGGCACGTGTCTCCGGGGTGTGGCCCCCCTCACGGACGGCGATGACTCAGTAGTAGACGTTCTGCGGTAACGGTGCGGCGTGAATATTATTAAATACTCGGATCGCGATAAAATCATGAATTTTTTACATGACGTGGGCACATGTGCTATAGGAACGATGGTAATTTTTCATATTTTTTGGTGATGGAGAAGTATCCGAACACTTCCATCTACTCGGATTGCCCTTCGCATGTCTACGACTGTGGCCGGCGGCCTTCGTGGGCTAGCATGCCGCCAATCTTGCGTACGCGGCTTCTCACAAGTCTGAAAGTGTTGTGGCGGTTGTAAACGCCTGGCACGCGTCTCCGGGGTGTGGCCCCCCTCACGGACGGCGCCGCCGGCGGCAGCTGGGGCGGGGGGGCGGGGGGGTGGAACGGACGCGTCGGGTCTACACGGAGGGGATGTAGCTGAGGGTTTGGCCCGGATGTTGCTCCCAGGTGTCCCTCTGTGCTGACCTGACACAGCCGGGTGGAGAGGTCCACTGGTCAAAGCCCGTCCGTGGAAAGTCAAAGGGCTAGATCTCGTGGTCAACCGCTCCAGGGTTAGGCGGGACGGGGGCCCTAGGGGGTAGCAATGCCGCCGGAGCGTCGCACTGGCCCCTCATACATGCGGGGTGGTGCTGTGGCATGTCCAAAGAGGCGGCACGCGTCTCCGGGGTGTGGCCCCCCTCACGGACGGCGATGACACAGTAGTAGACGTTCTGCGGCAACGGTGCAGCGTGAATATTATTAAATACTCGGATCGCGATAAAATCATGAGTTTTTTACATGATGTGGGCACATGTGCTATAGGAACGATGGTTATTTTTCATAATTTTTGGTGATGGAGAAGTATCCGAACACTTCCCTCTACGCGGATTGGCCTTCGCATGTCTACGACTATGGCCGGCGGCCTCCGTGGGCTAGCATGCCGCCAATCTTGCGTACGCGGCTTCTCACAAGTCTGAAAGTGTTGTGGCAGTTGCAAACGCCCAGCACGCGTCTCTGGGGCGTGGCCTCCCTCACGGACGGCGCCGCCGCCGGCACCTGGAGGGGGGAAACGTACGCGTCGGGTCTACACGGAGCGGATGTAGCTGGGGGTTTGGCCCGGATGTTGCTCCCTGGTGTTCCTCTGTGCTGACCTGACACAGCCGGGTCGAGAGGTCCACTGGTCAAAGCCCGTCTGTGGAAAGTCAAAGGGCTAGATCTCGTGGTCAACCACTCCAGGGTTAGGTGGGACAGGGGCCCTGGGGGTAACAATTCCACCGGAGCGTCGCAACGGCCCCTCATACATGCGGGGTGGTGTTGTGGCATGTCCGTAGAGGCGGCACGCATCTCCGGGGTGTGGTCCCCCTCACGGACGGCGATGACACAGTAGTAGACGTTCTGCGGTAAAGGTGCGGTGTGAATATTATTAAATACTCGGATCACGATAATATCATGAGTTTTTTACACGACGTGGGCACATGTGCTATAGGAACGATATTAATTTTTCATAATTTTTTTTGATGGAGAAGTATCCGAACACTTCCATCTACGCGGATTGCCCTTCGCATGTCTACGACTGTGGCCGGCGGCCTCCGTGGGCTAGCATGCCGCCAATCTTGCGTACGCGGCTTCTCACAAGTCTGAAAGTGTTGTGGCGGTTGCAAACGCCCGACACGCCTCTCCGGGGCGTGGCCCCCCTCACGGACGGCGCCGCTGCCGGCACCTGGAGGGGGAAACTGACGCGTCGGGTCTACACGGAGGGGATGTACCTGTGGGTTTGGCCCGGATGTTGCTCCCAGGTGTCCCTCTGTGCTGACCTGACACAACCAGGTGGAGAGGTCCACTGGTCAAAGCCCGTCGTGGGAACTCAAAGGGCTAGATGTCGTGGTCAACCGCTCCCGGGTTAGGCGGGACGGGGGCCCTGGGGGGTGGCAATGCCACCGGAGCATCGCACCGGCCCCTCATACATGCGGGGTGGTGATGTGGCATGTCCGAAGAGGCGGCACGCGTCTCTGGGGTGTGGCCCCCCTCACGGACGGTGATGACACAGTAGTAGACGTTCTGCGGTAACGGTGCGGCGTGAATATTATTAAATACTCGGATCGCGAGAAAATCATGAGTATTTTACACGACGTGGGCACATGTGCTATAGGAATGATGGTAATTTTTCATAATTTTTGGTGATGGAGAAGTATCCGAACACTTCCCTCTACGCGGATTGCCCTTCTCGCATGTCTACGACTGTGGCCGGCGGCCTCCGTGGGCTAGCATGCTGCCAATCTTGCGTACGCGGCTTCTCACAAGTCTGAAAGTGTTGTGGCGTTGGCAAACGTCCGGCACGCGTCTCCGTGGCGTGGCCTCCCTCACGGACGGCGCCGCCGCTGGCACCTTGAGGGGGAAACGAACGCGTCGGGTCTACACGGCAGGGATGTAGCTGTGGGTTTGGCCCGGATGTTGCTCCCAGGTGTCCCTCTGTGCTGACCTGACACAGCCGGGTGGAGAGGTCCACTGGTCAAAGCCCGTCCGTGGGAAGTCAAAGGGCTAGATCTCGTGGTCAACCACTCCAGGGTTAGGCGGGACGGGGGCCCTGGGGGGTAGCAATGCCACCGGAGCGTCGCACGGCCTCTCAGACATGCGGGGTGGTGCTGTGGCATGTCCGTAGAGGCGGCACACATCTCCGGGGTGTGGCCCACCTCACGGACGGCGATGACACAGTGGTAGACGTTCTGCGGTAACGATGCGGCGTGAATATTATTAAATACTCGGATCGCGATAAAATCATGAGTTTTTTACACGATGTGGGCACATGTGCTATAGGAACAATGGTATTTTTTCATAATTTTTGGTATTGGAGAAGTATCCGAACACTTCCCTCTACGCGGATTGGCCTTCGCATGTCTACGACTGTGGCCGGCGGCCTCCGTGGGCTAGCATGCCGCCAATCTTGCGTACGCGGCTTCTCACAAGTCTGAAAGTGTTGTGGCGGTTGCAAACGCCCGGCACGCGTCTCTGGGGCGTGGCCTCCCTCACGGACGGCGCCGCCGCCGGCACCTGGAGGGGGGAAACGGACGCGTCGGGTCTACACGGAGCGGATGTAGCTGTGGGTTTGGCACGGATGTTGCTCCCAGGTGTCCCTCTGTGCTGACCTGACACAGTCGGGTCGAGAGGTCCACTGGTCAAAGCCCGTCCGTGGAAAGTCAAAGGGCTAGATCTCGTGGTCAACCGCTCCAGGGTTAGGCGGGACGGGGGCCCTGGGGGTAGCAATGCCACCGGAGCGTCGCACCGGCCCCTCATACATGTGGGGTGGTGTTGTGGCATGTCCGTAGAGGCGGCACGCATCTCCAGGGTGTGGTCCCCCTCACGGACGGCGATGACACAGTAGTAAACGTTCTGCGGTAAAGGTGCGGCGTGAATATTATTAAATACTTGGATCACGATAAAATCATGAGTTTTTTACACGACATGGGCACATGTGCTATAGGAACGATTGTAATTTTTCATAATTTTTGGTGATGGAGAACTATCCGAACACTTCCATCTACGCGGATTGCCCTTCGCATGTCTACGACTATGGCCGGCAGCCTCCGTGGGCTAGCATGCCGCCAATCTTGCGTACGCGGCTTCTCACAAGTCTGAAAGTGTTGTGGCGGTTGCAAACGCCCGACACGTGTCTCCGGGGCGTGCCCCCCCTCATGGACGGCGCCGCCGCCGGCACCTGGAGGGGGGAAACGGACGCGTCGGGTCTACACGGAGCGGATGTAGCTGTGGGTTTGGCACGGATGTTGCTCCCAGGTGTCCCTCTGTGCTGACCTGACACAGTCGGGTCGAGAGGTCCACTGGTCAAAGCCCGTCCGTGGAAAGTCAAAGGGCTAGATCTCGTGGTCAACCGCTCCAGGGTTAGGCGGGACGGGGGCCCTGAGGGTAGCAATGCCACCGGAGCGTCACACCGGCCCCTCTTACATGCGGGGTGGTGTTGTGGCATGTCCAAAGAGGCGGCACGTGTCTCCGGGGTGTGGGCCCCCTCACGGACGGCGATGACACAGTAGTAGACGTTCTGCGGTAACGGTGCGGCGTGAATATTATTAAATACACGGATCGCGATAAAATCATGAGTTTTTTACACGACGTGGGCACATGTGCTATAGGAACAATGGTATTTTTTCATAATTTTTGGTGATGGAGAAGTATCCGAACACTTCCCGCTACACGAATTGCCCTTCGCATGTCTACGACTGTGGCCGGCGGCCTCCGTGGGCTAGCATGCCGCCAATCTTGCGTACGCGGCATCTCACAAGTCTGAAAGTGTTGTGGCGGTTGCAAACACCCGGCACGCGTGTTCGGGTGTGGCCCCCCTCACGGACGGCGCCGCCGCCGGCACCTGGAGGGGGGAAAGGGACGCGTCGGGTCTACACGGAGGAAATGTAGCTGTGGGTTTGGCCCGGATGTTGTTCCCAGGTGTGCCTCTGTGCTGACCTGACACTACCGGGTGGAGAGGTCCACTGTTCAAAGCCCGTCCGTGGGAAGTCAAAGGGCTGGGTCTCGTGGTCAACCGCTCCAGCGTTAGGCGGGACGGGGGCCCTGGGGGCGTTGCAATGCCACCGGAGCATCGCACCGGCCCCTCATACATGCGGGGTGGTGATGTGGCATGGCGGAAGAGGCGGCACGCGTCTCCGGGGTGAGGCCCCCCTCACGGACGGCGATGACACAGTAGTAGACGTTCTGCGGTAACGGTGCGGCGTGAATATTATTAAATACTCGGATCGTGAGAAAATCATGAGTTTTTTACACGACGTGGGCACATGTGCTATAGGAATGATGGTAATTTTTTATAATTTTTGGTGATGGAGAAGTATCCGAACACTTCCCTCTACGCGGATTGCCCTTCGCATGTCTACGACTGCGGCCGGCGGTCTCCGTGGGCTAGCATGCCGCCAATCTTGCGTACGCGCCTTCTCACAAGTCTGAAATTGTTGTGGTGGTGGAAAACGTGCGGCACGCGTCTCCATGGCGTGGCCTCCCTCACGGACGGCGCCGCCGCCGGCACCTGGAGGGGGGAAACAGACGTGTCGGGTCTACACGGCGGGGATGTAGCTGTGGGTTTGGCCCGGATGTTGCTCCCAGGTGTCCCTCCTTGCTGACCTGACACAGCCGGGTGGAGAGGTCCACTGGTCAAAGCCCGTCCGTGGAATGTCAAAGGGCTAGATCTCGTGGTCAACCGCTCCAGGGTTAGGCGGGACGGGGGCCCTGGGGGGTAGCAATTCCACCGGAGCGTCACACCGGCCCCTCATACATGCGTGGTGGTGTTGTAGCATGTCCGTAGAGGCGGCACACGTCTCCGGGCTGTGGACCCCCTCACGGACGGCGATGACACAGTAGTAGACGTTCTGCGGTAACGGTGCAGCGTGAATATTATTAAATACTCGGATCGCGATAAAATCATGAGTTTTTACACGACGTGGGCACATGTGCTATAGTAACGATGGTAATTTTTCGTAATTTTTGGTGATGGAGAAGTATCCGAACACTTCCCGCTACATGAATTGCCCTTCGCATGTCTACGACTGTAGCCGGCGGCCTCCGTGGGCTAGCATGCCGCCAATCTTGCGTACGCGGCATCTCACAAGTCTGAAAGTGTTGTGGCGGTTGCAAACACCCGGCACGCGTGTTCGGGGTGTGGCCCCTCTCACGGACGGCGCCGCCGCCGGCACCTGGAGGGGGGAAACGGACGCGTCGGGTCTACACGGAGGAAATGTAGCTGTGGGTTTGGCCCGGATGTTGTTCCCAGGTGTGCCTCTGTGCTGACCTGACACAACCGGGTGGAGAGGTCCACTGTTCAAAGCCCGTCCGTGGGAAGTCAAAGGGCTGGGTCTCGTGGTCAACCGCTCCAGCGTTAGGCGGGACGGGGGCCCTGGGGGGGGGGTGGCAATGCCACCGGAGCATCGCACCGGCCCCTCATACATGCGGGGTGGTGATGTGGCATGTCTGAAGAGGCGGCACGCGTCTCCGGGGTGAGGCCCCCCTCACGGACGGCGATGACACAGTAGTAGACGTTCTGCGGTAACGGTGCGGCGTGAATCTTATTAAATACTCCTATCGCGAGAAAATCATGAGTTTTTTACACGACGTGGGCACATGTGCTATAGGAATGATGGTAATTTTTTATAATTTTTGGTGATGGAGAAGTATCCGAACACTTCCCTCTACGCGGATTGCCCTTCGCATGTCTACGACTGCGGCCGGCGGTCTCCGTGGGCTAGCATGCCGCCAATCTTGCGTACGCGCCTCCTCACAAGTCTGAAATTGTTGTGGTGGTGGAAAACGTGCGGCACGCGTCTCCATGGCGTGGCCTCCCTCACGGACGGCGCCGCCGCCGGCACCTGGAGGGGGGAAACAGACGTGTCGGGTCTACACGGCGGGGATGTAGCTGTGGGTTTGGCCCGGATGTTGCTCCCAGGTGTCCCTCTGTGCTGACCTGACACAGCCGGGTGGAGAGGTCCACTGGTCAAAGCCCGTCCGTGGAATGTCAAAGGGCTAGATCTCGTGGTCAACCGCTCCAGGGTTAGGCGGGACGGGGGCCCTGGGGGGTAGCAATGCCACCGGAGCGTCGCACCGGCCCCTCATACATGCGTGGTGGTGTTGTAGCATGTCCGTAGAGGCGGCACACGTCTCCGGGCTGTGGCCCCCCTCACGGACGGCGATGACACAGTAGTAGACGTTCTGCGGTAAGGGTGCAGCGTGAATATTATTAAATACTCGGATCACGATAAAATCATGAGTTTTTTACACGACGTGGGCACATGTGCTATAGTAACGATGGTAATTTTTCGTAATTTTTGGTGATGGAGAAGTATCCGAACAGTTCCCTCTACGCGGATTGCCCTTCACATGTCTACGACTGTGGCCGGCGGCCTCCGTGGGCTAGCATGCCGCCAATCTTGCGTACGCGGCTTCTCACAAGTCTAAAAGTGTTGTGGCGGTTGCAAACGCTCGGCACGCGTCTCCGAGGCGTGCCCCCCCTCACGAACGGCGCCGCCGCCGGCACCTGGAGGGGGGAAACGGACGCGTCGGGTCTACACGGAGGGGATGTAGCTGTGGGTTTGGCCCGGATGTTGCTCCCAGGTGTCCCTCTGTGCTGACCTGACACAACCGGGTGGAGAGGTCCACTGGTCAAAGCCCGTCCGTGGGAACTCAAAGGGCTAGATCTCGTGGTCAACCGCTCCAGGGTTAGGCAGGACGGGGGCCCTGGGGGGTAGCAATGCCACCGGAGCGTCGCACCGGCCCCTCATACATGCGGGGTGGTGTTGTGGCATGTCCAAAGAGGCTGGCACGCGTCTCCGGGGTGTGGCCCCCCTCATGGACGGCGATGACACAGTAGTAGACGTTCTGCGGTAACGGTGCAACATGAATATTATTAAATACTCGGATCGCGACAAAATCATGAATTGTCTACACGATGTGGGCACATGTGCTATAGGAACGATGTTATTTTTCATAATTTTTGGTGATGGAGAAGTATCCGAACACTTCCCTCTACGCGGATTGCCCTTCGCATGTCTACGACTGTGGCCGGCGGCCTCCGTGGGCTAGCATGCCGCCAATCTTGCGTACGCGGCTTCTCACAAGTCTGAAAGTGTTGTGGCGGTTGCAAGCGCCCGGCACGCGTCTCCGGGGCGTGGCCCCCCTCACGGACGGCGCCGCCGCCGGCACCTGGAGCAAGGAAACGGACGCGTTGGGTCTACACGGAGGGGATGTAGCTGTGGGTTTGGCCCGGATGTTGCTCCCAGGTGTCCCTCTGTGCTGACCTGACACAGCCGGGTGGAGAGGTCCACTGGTCAAATCCCGTCTATGGAAACTCAAAGGGCTAGATCTCGTGGTCAACCGCTCCAGGGTTAGGCGGGACGGGGGCCCTGGGGGGTAGCAATGCCACCGGAGCATCGCACCGGCCCCTCATACATGCGGGGTGGTGTTGTGGCATGTCTGAAGAGGCGGCACGCGTCTCCGGGGTGAGGCCCCCCTCACGGACGGCGATGACACAGTAGTAGACGTTCTGCGGTAACGGTGCGGCGTGAATATTATTAAATACTCCTATCGCGAGAAAATCATGAGTTTTTTACACGACGTGGGCACATGTGCTATAGGAATGATGGTAATTTTTTATAATTTTTGGTGATGGAGAAGTATCCGAACACTTCCCTCTACGCGGATTGCCCTTCGCATGTCTACGACTGCGGCCGGCGGTCTCCGTGGGCTAGGATGCCGCCAATCTTGCGTACGCGCCTCCTCACAAGTCTGAAATTGTTGTGGTGGTGGAAAACGTGCGGCACGCGTCTCCATGGCGTGGCCTCCCTCACGGACGGCGCCGCCGCCGGCACCTGGAGGGGGGAAACAGACGTGTCGGGTCTACACGGCGGGGATGTAGCTGTGGGTTTGGCCCGGATGTTGCTCCCAGGTGTCCCTCTGTGCTGACATGACACAGCCGGGTGGAGAGGTCCACTGGTCAAAGCCCGTCCGTGGAATGTCAAAGGGCTAGATCTCGTGGTCAACCGCTCCAGGGTTAGGCGGGACGGGGGCCCTGGGGGGTAGCAATGCCACCGGAGCGTCGCACCGGCCCCTCATACATGCGTGGTGGTGTTGTAGCATGTCCGTAGAGGCGGCACACGTCTCCGGGCTGTGGCCCCCCTCACGGACGGCGATGACACAGTAGTAGACGTTCTGCGGTAAGGGTGCAGCGTGAATATTATTAAATACTCGGATCACGATAAAATCATGAGTTTTTTACACGACGTGGGCACATGTGCTATAGTAACGATGGTAATTTTTCGTAATTTTTGGTGATGGAGAAGTATCCGAACAGTTCCCTCTACGCGGATTGCCCTTCACATGTCTACGACTGTGGCCGGCGGCCTCCGTGGGCTAGCATGCCGCCAATCTTGCGTACGCGGCTTCTCACAAGTCTAAAAGTGTTGTGGCGGTTGCAAACGCTCGGCACGCGTCTCCGAGGCGTGCCCCCCCTCACGAACGGCGCCGCCGCCGGCACCTGGAGGGGGGAAACGGACGCGTCGGGTCTACACGGAGGGGATGTAGCTGTGGGTTTGGCCCGGATGTTGCTCCCAGGTGTCCCTCTGTGCTGACCTGACACAACCGGGTGGAGAGGTCCACTGGTCAAAGCCCGTCCGTGGGAACTCAAAGGGCTAGATCTCGTGGTCAACCGCTCCAGGGTTAGGCAGGACGGGGGCCCTGGGGGGTAGCAATGCCACCGGAGCGTCGCACCGGCCCCTCATACATGCGTGGTGGTGTTGTGGCATGTCCAAAGAGGCTGGCACGCGTCTCCGGGGTGTGGCCCCCCTCATGGACGGCGATGACACAGTAGTAGACGTTCTGCGGTAACGGTGCAACATGAATATTATTAAATACTCGGATCGCGACAAAATCATGAATTGTCTACACGATGTGGGCACATGTGCTATAGGAACGATGTTATTTTTCATAATTTTTGGTGATGGAGAAGTATCCGAACACTTCCCTCTACGCGGATTGCCCTTCGCATGTCTACGACTGTGGCCGGCGGCGTCCGTGGGCTAGCATGCCGCCAATCTTGCGTACGCGGCTTCTCACAAGTCTGAAAGTGTTGTGGCGGTTGCAAGCGCCCGGCACGCGTCTCCGGGGCGTGGCCCCCCTCACGGACGGCGCCGCCGCCGGCACCTGGAGCAAGGAAACGGACGCGTTGGGTCTACACGGAGGGGATGTAGCTGTGGGTTTGGCCCGGATGTTGCTCCCAGGTGTCCCTCTGTGCTGACCTGACACAGCCGGGTGGAGAGGTCCACTGGTCAAATCCCGTCTGTGGAAACTCAAAGGGCTAGATCTCGTGGTCAACCGCTCCAGGGTTAGGCGGGACGGGGGCCCTGGGGGGTAGCAATGCCACCGGAGCATCGCACCGGCCCCTCATACATGTGGGGTGGTGTTGTGGCATGTCCAAAGAGGCGGCACGCGTCTCCGGGGTGTGGCCCCCCTCATGGACGGCGATGTCACAGTAGTAGACGTTCTGCGATAACGGTGCGGCGTGAATATTATTAAATACTCGGATCGCGATAAAATCATGAGTTTTTTACACGACGTGGGCACATGTGCTATAGGAACAATGGTAATTTTTCATAATTTTTGGTGATGGAGAAGTATCCGAACACTTCCCGCTACATGGATTGCCCTTCGCATGTCTACGACTATGGCCGGCGGCCTCCGTGGGCTAGCATGCCGCCAATCTTGCGTACGCGGTTTCTCACAAGTCTGAAAGTGTTGTGGCGGTTGCAAACGCCCGGCACGCGTGTCCGGGGCGTGGTCCCCTCACGGACGGCGCCGCCGCCGCCACCTGGAGGGGGGAAACGGACGCGTCGGGTCTACACGGAGGGGATGTAGCTGTGGGTTTGGCCCGGATGTTGCTCCAAGGTGTCCCTCTTTGCTGACCTGACACAACCGGGTGGAGAGGTCCAATGTTCAAAGCCCGTCCGTGGGAAGTCAAAGGGCTAGATCTCGTGGTCAACCACTCCAGGGTTAGGCGGGACGGGGCCCTAGGGGGTGGCAATGCCACTGGAGCATTGCACCGGCCCCTCATACATGCGGGGTGGTGTTGTGGCATGTCCGAAGAGGCGGCGCGCCTCTCCGGGGTGTGGCCCCCCTCACGGACGGCGATGACATAGTAGTAGACGTTCCGCGGTAACGGTGCGGCGTGAATATTATTAAATACTCGGATCGCGAGAAAATCATGAGTTTTTTACACGATGTGGGCACATGTGCTATAGGAATGATGGTAATTTTTCATAATTTTTGGTGATGGAGAAGTATCCGAACACTTCCCTCTACGCAGATTGCCCTTCGCATGTCTACGACTGTGGCCGGCGGCCTCCGTGGGCTAGCATGCCGCCAATCTTGCGTACTCGGCTTCTCACAAGTCTGAAAGTGATGTGGCGGTTGCAAACGTCCGGCATGCGTGTCGGGGGCGTGGCCCCCCTCACGGACGGCGCCGCCGCCGGCACCCGGAGGGGGGAAACGGACGTGTCGGGTCTACACGGAGGGGATGTAGCTGCGGGTTTGGCCCGGATGTTGCTCCCAGGTGTCCCTCTGTGCTGACCTGACACAACCGGGTGGAGAGGTCCACTGGTCAAAGCCCGTCCGTGGGAAGTCAAAGGGCTAGATCTCGTGGTCAACCGCTCAAGGATTAGGCGGGACGGGGGCCCTGGGGGGTGGCAATGCCACCGGAGCATCGCACTGGCCCCTCATACCTGCGGGGTGGTGTTGTGGCATGTCCGAAGAGGCTGCACGCGTCTCCGGGTGTGGCCCCCCTCACGGACGGCGATGACACAGTCGTAGACGTTCTGCGGTAACGGTGCGGCGTGAATATTATTAAATACTCGGATCGCGAGAAAATCATGAGTTTTTTACATGATGTGGGCACATGTGCTATAGGAATGATGGTAATTTTTCATAATTTTTGGTGATGGAGAAGTATCCGAACACTTCCCTCTACGCGGATTGCCCTTCGCATGTCTACGACTGTGGCCGGCGGCCTCCGTGGGCTAGCATGCCGCCAATATTGCGTACGCGGCTTCTCACAAGTCTAAAAGTGTTGCACGCGTGTCCGGGGCGTGGCCCCCCTCACGAACGGCGGCGCCGCCGGAACCTGGAGGGGGAAACGGACGCGTCGGGTCTACACGGAGGGGATGTAGCTGTGGGTTTGGCCCGGATGTTGCTCCCAGGTGTCCCTTTGTGCTGACCTGACACAACCGGGGGGAGAGGTCCACTGGTGAAAGCCCGTCCGTGGGAAGTCAAAGGGCTAGATCTCGTGGTCAACCGCTTCAGGGTTAGGCGGGACTGGGGCCCTGGGGGTGGCAATGCCACCGGAGCATCGCACCGGCCCCTCATACATGCGGGGTGGTGTTGTGGCATGTCCGAAGAGGCGGCACACGTCTCCGGGGTGTGGCCCCCCTCACGGACTGCGATGACATAGTAGTAGACGTTCTGCACTAACGCTGTGGCGTGAATATTATTAAATACTCGGATCACGAGAAAATCATGAGTTTTTTACACGACGTGGGCACATGTGCTATAGGAATGATGCTAATTTTTCATAATTTTTGGTGATGGAGAAGTATCCGAACAGTTCCCTCTACGCGGATTGCCCTTCGCATGTCTACGACTGTGGCCGCCGGCCTCCGTGGGCTAGCATGCCGCCAATCTTGCGTGTGTGGCTTCTCACAAGTCTGAATGTGTTGTGGCAGTTCAAACGCCCGGCACGCGTGTCCGGGGCGTGGGCCCCCTCACGAACGGCGCCGCCGCCGGCACCTGGAGGGGGGAAACGGACGCGTCGGGTCTACACGGAGCGGATGTAGCTGTGGGTTTGCCCCGGATGTTGCTCCCAGGTGTCCCTCTGTGCTGACCTGACACAACCGGGTGGAGAGGTCCACTGGTCAAAGCCCGTCCGTCGGAAGTCAAAGGGCTAGATCTCGTGGTCAACCACTCCAGGGATTGGCGGGACGGGGGCCCTGGGGGGGTGGCAATGGCACCGAAGCATCGCACTGGCCCCTCATACATGCGGGGTGGTGTTGTGGCATGTCCGAAGAGGCGGCACGCGTCTCCGGGGTGTGGCCCCCCTTACGGACGGCGAAGACACAGCAGTAGACGTTGTGCGGTAACGGTGTGGCGTGAATATTATTAAATACTCGGATCGCGATAAATTCATAAGTTTTTTTACACGACGTGGGCACATGTGCTATAGGAACGATGGTAATTTTTCATTATTTTTGGTGATGGAGAAGTATCCGAACACTTCCCTCTACGCAGATTGCCCTTTGCATGTCTATGACTGTGGCCGGCGGCCTCCATGGGCTAGCATGCCGCCAATCTTGCGTGCGCGGCTTCTCACAAGTCTGAAATTTTTGTGGTGGCTGCAAACGCCCGGGACGCATCTCCGGGGTGTGGCCCCCCTCACGGACGGCGCCGCCGCCGACACCTGGAGGGGGGAAACGGACGCGTCGGGTCTACACGGAGGGGATGTAGATGTGGGTTTGGCCCAGATGTTGCTCCCAGGTGGCCCTCTATGCTGACCTGACACAACCGGGTGGAGAGGTCCACTGGTCAAAGCCCGTCCGTGGGAAGTCAAAGCGTTAGATCTCATGGTCAACCGCTCCAGGGTTAGGCGGGACGGGGGCCCGAGGGGGGGGGTGGCAATGCCACCGGAGCATTGCACTGGCCCCTCATACATGCGGGGTGGTGATGTGGCATGTCCGAAGAGGCGGCACGCGTATCCGGGGTGTGGCCCCCCTCACGGACGGCGATGACACAGTAGTAGACGTTCTGCGGTAACGGTGCGGCGTGAATATTATTAAATACTCGGATCGCGAGAAAATCATGAGTTTTTTACACGACGTGGGCACATGTGCTATAGGAATGATGGTCATTTTTCATAATTTTTGGTCATGGAGAAGTATCCGAACACTTCAGTCTACGCGGATTGCCCTTCTCGCAGGTCTACGACTGTGGCCGGCGGCCTCCGTGGGCTAGCATGCTGCCAATCTTGCGTACGCGGCTTCTCACAAGTCTGAAAGTGTTGTGGCGGTGGCAAACGACCGGCACGCGTCTCCGTGGCGTGGCCTCCCTCACGGACGGCGCCGCCGCTGGCACCTGGAGGGGAGAAACGGACGCGTCGGGTCTACACGGCGGGGATGTAGCTGTGGGTTTGGCCCGGATGTTGCTCCCAGGTGTCCCTCTGTGCTAACCTGACACAGCCGGGTGGAGAGATCCACTGGTCAAAGCCCGTCCGTGGAAAGTCAAAGGGCTAGATCTCCTGGTCAACCGCTCCAGGGTTAGGCGGGACGGGGGCCCTGGGGGGTAGCAATGCCACCGGAGCGTCGCACCGGCCCCTCATACATGCGGGGTGGTGCTGTGGCATGTCCGTACAGGCGGCACACGTCTCCGGGGTGTGGCCCACCTCACGGACGGTGCAGCGTGAATATTATTAAATACTCGGATCGCGATAAAATCATGAGTTTTTTACACGACGTGGGCACATGTGCTATAGGAACGATGTTTATTTTTCATAACTTTTGGTGATGGAGAAGTATCCGAACACTTCCCTCTACGCGGATTGGCCTTCGCATGTCTACGACTGTGGCCGGCGGCCTCCGTGGGCTAGCATGCCGCCAATCTTGCGTACGCGGCTTCTCACAAGTCTGAAAGTGTTGTGGCGGTTGCAAACGCCCGGCACGCGTCTCTGGGGCGTGGCCTCCCTCACGGACGGCGCCGCCGCCGGCACCTGGAGGGGGGAAACGGACGCGTCGGGTCTACACGGAGCGGATGTAGCTGTGGTTTTGGCCCGGATGTTGCTCCCAGGCGTCCCTCTGTGCTAACCTGACACAGCCGGGTCGAGAGGTCCACTAGTCAAAGCCCGTCCGTGGAAAGTCAAAGGGCTAAATCTCGTGGTCAACCGCTCCAGGGTTAGGCCGGACGGGGGCCCTGGGGGTAGCAATGCCACCGGAGCGTCGCACCGGCCCCTCATACATGTGGGGTGGTGTTGTGGCATGTCCGTAGAGGCAGCACGCATCTCCGGGGTGTGGTCCCCCTCACGGACGGCGATGACACAGTAGTAGACGTTCTGCGGTAAAGGTGCGGCGTGAATATTATTAAATACTCGGATCACGATAAAATCATGAGTTTTTTACACGACCTGGGCACATGTGCTATAGGAACGATTTTAATTTTTCATAATTTTTGGTGATGGAGAAGTATCCGAACACTTCCATCTACGCGGATTCCCCTTCGCATGTCTACGACTATGGCCGGCGGCCTCCGTGGGCTAGCATGCCGCCAATCTTGCGTACGCGGCTTCTCACAAGTCTGAAAGTGTTGTGGCGGTTCCAAACGCCCGACACGCGTCTCCGGGGCGTGCCCCCCTCATGGACGGCGCCGCCGCCGGCACCTGGAGGGGGGAAACAGACGCGTCGGGTCTACACGGAGGGGATGTACCTGTGGGTTTGGCCCGGATGTTGCTCCCAGGTGTCCCTCTGTACTGACCTGACACAACCAGGTGGAGAGGTCCACTGGTCAAAGCCCTTCGTGGGAACTCAAAGGGCTAGATCTCGTGGTCAACCGCTCCAGGGTTAGGCGGGACAGGGGCCCTAGGGGGTAGCAATGCCACCGGTGCGTCACATCGGCCCCTCTTACATGTGGGGTGGTGTTGTGGCATGTCCCAAAGAGTGCGGCACGCGTCTCCGGGGTGTGGGCCCACTCAAGGACGGCGATGACACAGTAGTAGACGTTCTGCGGTAACGGTGCGGCGTGAATATTATTAAATACTCGGATCGCGAGAAAATCATGAGTTTTTTACACGACGTGAGCACATGTGCCATAGGAACAATGGTAATTTTTCATAATTTTTGGTGATGGAGAAGTATCCGAACACTTCCCGCTACACGAATTGCCCTTCGCATGTCTACGACTGTGGCCGGCGGCCTCCGTGGGCTAGCATGCCGCCAATCTTGCGTACGCGGCTTCTCACAAGTCTGAAAGTGTTGTGGCGGTTGCAAACGCCCGGCACGCGTGTCCGGGGTGTGGCCCCCCTCACGGACGGCGCCGCCCCGGCACCTGGAGGGGGGAAACGGACGCGTCGGGTCTACACGGAGGCGATGTAGCTGTGGGTTTGGCCCGGATGTTGCTCCCAGGTGTCCCTCTGTGCTGACCTGACACAACCGGGTGGAGAGGTCCACTGTTCAAAGCCCCTCCATGGGAAGTCAAAGGGCTAGATCTCGTGGTCAACCGCTCCAGGGTTAGGCGGGACGGGGGCCCTGGGGGGTGGCAATGCCACCGGAGCATCGCACCGGCCCCTCATACATGCGGGGCGGTGATGTGGCATGTCTGAAGAGGCGGCACGCGTCTCCGGGGTGAGGCCCCCCTCACGGACGACGATGACACAGTAGTAGACGTTCTGCGGTAACGGTGCGGCGTGAATATTATTAAATACTCGGATCGCGCGAAAATCATGAGTTTTTTACACGACGTGGGCACATGTGCTATAGGAATGATGGTAATTTTTCATAATTTTTGGTGATGGAGAAGTATCCGAACACTTCCCTCTACGCGGATTACCCTTCGCATGTCTACGACTGTGGCCGGCGGCCTCCGTGGGCTAGCATGCCGCCAATCATGCGTACGCGGCTTCTCACAAGTCTGAAATTGTTGTGGTGGTGGCAAACGTCCGGCACGCGTCTCCATGGCGTGGCCTCCCTCACGGACGGCGCCGCCGCCGGCACCTGAAGGGGGGAAACAGACACGTCGGGTCTACACGGCGGGGATGTAGATGTGGGTTTGGCCCGGATGTTGCTCCCAGGTATCCCACTGTGCTGACCTGACACAGTCGGGTGGAGAGGTCCACTGGTCAAAGCCCGTCCGTGGAATGTCAAAGGGCTAGATCTCGTGGTCAACCGCTCCAGGGTTAGGCGGGACGGGGGCCCTGGGGGGTAGCAATGCCACCGGAGCGTCGCACCGGCCCCTCATACATGCGGGGTGGTGTTGTAGCATGTCCGTAGAGGCGGCACACGTCTCAGGGCTGTGGCCCCCCTCACGGACGGCGATGACACAGTAGTAGACGTTCTGCGGTAACAGTGCAGCCTGAATATTATTAAATACTCGGATCGCGATAAAATCATGAGTTTTTTACACGACGTGGGCACATGTGCTATAGTAACGATGGTAATTTTTCGTAATTTTTGGTGATGGAGATGTATCCGAACAGTTCCCTCTACGCGGATTGCCCTTCACATGTCTACGACTGTGGCCGGCGGCCTCCGTGGGCTAGCATGCCGCCAATCTTGCGTACGCGGCTTCTCACAAGTCTAAAAGTGTTGTGGCGGTTGCAAACGCCCGGCACGCGTCTCCGAGGCGTGCCCCCCTCACGAACGGTGCCGCCGCCGGCACCTGGAGGGGGAAACGGAGGCGTCGGGTCTACACGGAGGGGATGTAGCTGTGGGTTTGGCCCGGATGTTGCTCCCAGGTGTCCCTCTGTGCTGACCTGACACAACCGGGTGGAGAGGTCCACTGGTCAAAGCCCGTCCGTGGGAACTCAAAGGGCTAGATCTCATGGTCAACCGCTCGAGGGTTAGGCGGGACGGGGGCCCTGTGGGTAGCAATGCCACCGGAGCGTCGCACCGGCCCCTCATACATGCGGGGTGGTGTTGTGGCATGCCCAAAGAGGCTGGCACGCGTCTCCGGGGTGTGGCCCCCCTCATGAACGGCGATGACACAGTAGTAGACGTTCTGCGGTAACAGTGCAATGTGAATATTATTAAATACTCGGATCGCGATAAAATCATGAGTTGTTTACACGATGTGGGCACATGTGCTATAGGAACGATGGTTATTTTTCATAATTTTTGGTGATGGACAAGTATCCGAACACTTCCCTCTACGCGGATTGCCCTTCGCATGTCTACGACTGTGGCCGGCGGCCTCCGTGGGCTAGCATGCCGCCAATCTTGCATACGCGGCTTCTCACAAGTCTGAAAGTGTTGTGGAGGTTGCAAACGCCCGACACGCGTCTCTGGGGCGTGGCCTCCCTCACGGACGGCGCCGCCGCCGGCACCTGGAGGGTGGAAACGGACGCGTCGGGTCTACACGGAGCGGATGTAGCTGTGCGTTTGGCCCGGATGTTGCTCCCAGGTATCCCACTGTGCTGACCTGACACAGCCGGGTGGAGAGGTCCACTGGTCAAAGCCCGTCCGTGGAAAGTCAAAGGGCTAGATCTCGTGGTCAAGCGCTCCAGGGTTAGGCGGGACGGGGGCCCTGGGGGTACCAATGCCACCGGAGCGTCGCACCGGCCCCTCATACATGCGGGGTGGTGTTGTGGCATGTCCGTAGAGGCGGCACGCATCTCCGGGGTGTGGCCCCCCTCACGGACGGCGATGACACAAAAGTAGACGTTCTGCGGTAAAGGTGCGGCGCGAATATTATTAAATACTCGGATCGCGATAAAATCATGAGTTTTTTACACGACGTGGGCACATGTGCTATAGGAAGGATGGCAATTTTTCATAAATTTTGGTGATGGAGAAGTATCCCAACACTTCCATCTACGCGGATTGCCCTTCGCATGTCTACGACTGTGGTCGGCGGCCTCCGTGGGCTAGCATGCCGCCAATCTTGCGTACGCGGCTTCTCTTAAGTCTGAAAGTGTTGTGGCGGTTGCAAACGCCCGGCACGCGTCTCCGGGGCGTGGCCCCCCTCACGGACGGCGCCGCCGCGAGCACCTGGAGCGGGGAAACGGACGCGTTGGGTCTACACGGAGGGGATGTAGCTGTGGGTTTGGCCCGGATGTTGCTCCCAGGTGTCCCTCTGTGCTGACCTGACACAGCCGGGTGGAGAGGTTTACTAGTCAAAGCCCGTCCGTGGGAACTCAAAGGGCTAGATCTCGTGGTCAACCGCTCCAGGGTTAGGCGGGACGGGGGCCCTGGGGGGTAGCAATGCCACCGGAGCGTCGCACCGGCCCCTCATACATGTGGGGTGGTGTTGTGGCATGTCCAAAGAGGCGGCACGCGTCTCCGGGGTGTGGCCCCCCTCATGGACGGCGATGTCACAGTAGTAGACGTTCTGCGGTAACGGTGCGGCGTGAATATTATTAAATACTCAGATCGCGATAAAATCATGAGTTTTTTACACGACGTGGGCACATGTGCTATAGGAACAATGGTAATTTTTCATAATTTTTGGTGATAGAGAAGTATTGTGGATTGCCCTTCGCATGTCTACGACTATGGCCGGCGGCCTCCGTGGGCTTGCATGTCGGCAATCTTGCGTACGCGGCTCACAAGTCTGAAAGTGTTGTGGCGGTTGCAAACGCCCGGCACGCGTGTCCGGGGCGTGGCCCCCCTCACGGAAGGCGCCGCCGAAGCCACCTGGAGGGGGAAACGGACGCGTCGGGTCTACACGGAGGGGATGTAGCTGTGGGTTTGGCCCGGATGTTGCTCCCAGGTGTCCCTCTTTGCTGACCAGACACAACCGGGTGGAGAGGTCCATTGTTCAAAGCCCATCCGTGGGAAGTCAAAGGGCTAGATCTCGTGGTCAACCGCTCCAGGGTTAGGCGGGACGGGGCCCTGGGGGGTGGCAATGCCACTGGAGCATTGCACCGGCCCCTCATACATGCGGGGTGGTGTTGTGGCATGTCCGAAGAGGCGGCACGCCTCTCCGGGGTGTGGCCCCCCTCACGGACGGCGATGACACAAAAGTAGACGTTCTGCGGTAAAGGTGCGGCGCGAATATTATTAAATACTCGGATCGCGATAAAATCATGAGTTTTTTACACGACGTGGGCACATGTGCTATAGGAATGATGGTATTTTTTCATAATTTTTGGTGATGGAGAAGTATCCGAACACTTCCCGCTACACGAATTGCCCTTCGCATGTCTACGACTGTGGCCGGCGGCCTCCGTGGGCTAGCATGCCGCCAATCTTGCGTACGCGGCATCTCACAAGTCTGAAAGTGTTGTGGCGGTTGCAAACACCCGGCACGCGTGTTCGGGTGTGGCCCCCCTCACGGACGGCGCCGCCGCCGGCACCTGGAGGGGGGAAAGGGACGCGTCGGGTCTACACGGAGGAAATGTAGCTGTGGGTTTGGCCCGGATGTTGTTCCCAGGTGTGCCTCTGTGCTGACCTGACACTACCGGGTGGAGAGGTCCACTGTTCAAAGCCCGTCCGTGGGAAGTCAAAGGGCTGGGTCTCGTGGTCAACCGCTCCAGCGTTAGGCGGGACGGGGGCCCTGGGGGCGTGGCAATGCCACCGGAGCATCGCACCGGCCCCTCATACATGCGGGGTGGTGATGTGGCATGGCTGAAGAGGCGGCACGCGTCTCCGGGGTGAGGCCCCCCTCACGGACGGCGATGACACAGTAGTAGACGTTCTGCGGTAACGGTGCGGCGTGAATATTATTAAATACTCGGATCGTGAGAAAATCATGAGTTTTTTACACGACGTGGGCACATGTGCTATAGGAATGATGGTAATTTTTTATAATTTTTGGTGATGGAGAAGTATCCGAACACTTCCCTCTACGCGGATTGCCCTTCGCATGTCTACGACTGCGGCCGGCGGTCTCCGTGGGCTAGCATGCCGCCAATCTTGCGTACGCGCCTTCTCACAAGTCTGAAATTGTTGTGGTGGTGGAAAACGTGCGGCACGCGTCTCCATGGCGTGGCCTCCCTCACGGACGGCGCCGCCGCCGGCACCTGGAGGGGGGAAACAGACGTGTCGGGTCTACACGGCGGGGATGTAGCTGTGGGTTTGGCCCGGATGTTGCTCCCAGGTGTCCCTCCTTGCTGACCTGACACAGCCGGGTGGAGAGGTCCACTGGTCAAAGCCCGTCCGTGGAATGTCAAAGGGCTAGATCTCGTGGTCAACCGCTCCAGGGTTAGGCGGGACGGGGGCCCTGGGGGGTAGCAATTCCACCGGAGCGTCACACCGGCCCCTCATACATGCGTGGTGGTGTTGTAGCATGTCCGTAGAGGCGGCACACGTCTCCGGGCTGTGGACCCCCTCACGGACGGCGATGACACAGTAGTAGACGTTCTGCGGTAACGGTGCAGCGTGAATATTATTAAATACTCGGATCGCGATAAAATCATGAGTTTTTACACGACGTGGGCACATGTGCTATAGTAACGATGGTAATTTTTCGTAATTTTTGGTGATGGAGAAGTATCCGAACACTTCCCGCTACATGAATTGCCCTTCGCATGTCTACGACTGTAGCCGGCGGCCTCCGTGGGCTAGCATGCCGCCAATCTTGCGTACGCGGCATCTCACAAGTCTGAAAGTGTTGTGGCGGTTGCAAACACCCGGCACGCGTGTTCGGGGTGTGGCCCCTCTCACGGACGGCGCCGCCGCCGGCATCTGGAGGGGGGAAACGGACGCGTCGGGTCTACACGGAGGAAATGTAGCTGTGGGTTTGGCCCGGATGTTGTTCCCAGGTGTGCCTCTGTGCTGACCTGACACAACCGGGTGGAGAGGTCCACTGTTCAAAGCCCGTCCGTGGGAAGTCAAAGGACTGGGTCTCGTGGTCAACCGCTCCAGCGTTAGGCGGGACGGGGGCCCTGGGGGGGGGGGGGGTGGCAATGCCACCGGAGCATCGCACCGGCCCCTCATACATGCGGGGTGGTGATGTGGCATGTCTGAAGAGGCGGCACGCGTCTCCGGGGTGAGGCCCCCCTCACGGACGGCGATGACACAGTAGTAGACGTTCTGCGGTAACGGTGCGGCGTGAATCTTATTAAATACTCCTATCGCGAGAAAATCATGAGTTTTTTACACGACGTGGGCACATGTGCTATAGGAATGATGGTAATTTTTTATAATTTTTGGTGATGGAGAAGTATCCGAACACTTCCCTCTACGCGGATTGCCCTTCGCATGTCTACGACTGCGGCCGGCGGTCTCCGTGGGCTAGCATGCCGCCAATCTTGCGTACGCGCCTCCTCACAAGTCTGAAATTGTTGTGGTGGTGGAAAACGTGCGGCACGCGTCTCCATGGCGTGGCCTCCCTCACGGACGGCGCCGCCGCCGGCACCTGGAGGGGGGAAACAGACGTGTCGGGTCTACACGGCGGGGATGTAGCTGTGGGTTTGGCCGGATGTTGCTCCCAGGTGTCCCTCTGTGCTGACCTGACACAGCCGGGTGGAGAGGTCCACTGGTCAAAGCCCGTCCGTGGAATGTCAAAGGGCTAGATCTCGTGGTCAACCGCTCCAGGGTTAGGCGGGACGGGGGCCCTGGGGGGTAGCAATGCCACCGGAGCGTCGCACCGGCCCCTCATACATGCGTGGTGGTGTTGTAGCATGTCCGTAGAGGCGGCACACGTCTCCGGGCTGTGGCCCCCCTCACGGACGGCGATGACACAGTAGTAGACGTTCTGCGGTAAGGGTGCAGCGTGAATATTATTAAATACTCGGATCACGATAAAATCATGAGTTTTTTACACGACGTGGGCACATGTGCTATAGTAACGATGGTAATTTTTCGTAATTTTTGGTGATGGAGAAGTATCCGAACAGTTCCCTCTACGCGGATTGCCCTTCACATGTCTACGACTGTGGCCGGCGGCCTCCGTGGGCTAGCATGCCGCCAATCTTGCGTACGCGGCTTCTCACAAGTCTAAAAGTGTTGTGGCGGTTGCAAACGCTCGGCACGCGTCTCCGAGGCGTGCCCCCCCTCACGAACGGCGCCGCCGCCGGCACCTGGAGGGGGGAAACGGACGCGTCGGGTCTACACGGAGGGGATGTAGCTGTGGGTTTGGCCCGGATGTTGCTCCCAGGTGTCCCTCTGTGCTGACCTGACACAACCGGGTGGAGAGGTCCACTGGTCAAAGCCCGTCCGTGGGAACTCAAAGGGCTAGATCTCGTGGTCAACCGCTCCAGGGTTAGGCAGGACGGGGGCCCTGGGGGGTAGCAATGCCACCGGAGCGTCGCACCGGCCCCTCATACATGCGGGGTGGTGTTGTGGCATGTCCAAAGAGGCTGGCACGCGTCTCCGGGGTGTGGCCCCCCTCATGGACGGCGATGACACAGTAGTAGACGTTCTGCGGTAACGGTGCAACATGAATATTATTAAATACTCGGATCGCGACAAAATCATGAATTGTCTACACGATGTGGGCACATGTGCTATAGGAACGATGTTATTTTTCATAATTTTTGGTGATGGAGAAGTATCCGAACACTTCCCTCTACGCGGATTGCCCTTCGCATGTCTACGACTGTGGCCGGCGGCCTCCGTGGGCTAGCATGCCGCCAATCTTGCGTACGCGGCTTCTCACAAGTCTGAAAGTGTTGTGGCGGTTGCAAGCGCCCGGCACGCGTCTCCGGGGCGTGGCCCCCCTCACGGACGGCGCCGCCGCCGGCACCTGGAGCAAGGAAACGGACGCGTTGGGTCTACACGGAGGGGATGTAGCCGTGGGTTTGGCCCGGATGTTGCTCCCAGGTGTACCTCTGTGCTGACCTGACACAGCCGGGTGGAGAGGTCCACTGGTCAAATCCCGTCTATGGAAACTCAAAGGGCTAGATCTCGTGGTCAACCGCTCCAGGGTTAGGCGGGACGGGGGCCCTGGGGGGTAGCAATGCCACCGGAGCATCGCACCGGCCCCTCATACATGCGGGGTGGTGTTGTGGCATGTCTGAAGAGGCGGCACGCGTCTCCGGGGTGAGGCCCCCCTCACGGACGGCGATGACACAGTAGTAGACGTTCTGCGGTAACGGTGCGGCGTGAATATTATTAAATACTCCTATCGCGAGAAAATCATGAGTTTTTTACACGACGTGGGCACATGTGCTATAGGAACGATTTTAAGTTTTCATAATTTTTGGTGATGGAGAAGTATCCGAACACTTCCATCTACGCGGATTCCCCTTCGCATGTCTACGACTATGGCCGGCGGCCTCCGTGGGCTAGCATGCCGCCAATCTTGCGTACGCGGCTTCTCACAAGTCTGAAAGTGTTGTGGCGGTTCCAAACGCCCGACACGCGTCTCCGGGGCGTGCCCCCCCTCATGGACGGCGCCGCCGCCGGCACCTGGAGGGGGGAAACAGACGCGTCGGGTCTACACGGAGGGGATGTACCTGTGGGTTTGGCCCGGATGTTGCTCCCAGGTGTCCCTCTGTACTGACCTGACACAACCAGGTGGAGAGGTCCACTGGTCAAAGCCCTTCGTGGGAACACAAAGGGCTAGATCTCGTGGTCAACCGCTCCAGGGTTAGGCGGGACAGGGGCCCTAGGGGGTAGCAATGCCACCGGTGCGTCACATCGGCCCCTCTTACATGTGGGGTGGTGTTGTGGCATGTCCCAAAGAGTGCGGCACGCGTCTCCGGGGTGTGGGCCCACTCAAGGACGGCGATGACACAGTAGTAGACGTTCTGCGGTAACGGTGCGGCGTGAATATTATTAAATACTCGGATCGCGAGAAAATCATGAGTTTTTTACACGACGTGAGCACACGTGCCATAGGAACAATGGTAATTTTTCATAATTTTTGGTGATGGAGAAGTATCCGAACACTTCCCGCTACACGAATTGCCCTTCGCATGTCTACGACTGTGGCCGGCGGCCTCCGTGGGCTAGCATGCCGCCAATCTTGCGTACGCGGCTTCTCACAAGTCTGAAAGTGTTGTGGCGGTTGCAAACGCCCGGCACGCGTGTCCGGGGTGTGGCCCCCCTCACGGACGGCGCCGCCGCCGGCACCTGGAGGGGGGAAACGGACGCGTCGGGTCTACACGGAGGCGATGTAGCTGTGGGTTTGGCCCGGATGTTGCTCCCAGGTGTCCCTCTGTGCTGACCTGACACAACCGGGTGGAGAGGTCCACTGTTCAAAGCCCCTCCATGGGAAGTCAAAGGGCTAGATCTCGTGGTCAACCGCTCCAGGGTTAGGCGGGACGGGGGCCCTGGGGGGTGGCAATGCCACCGGAGCATCGCACCGGCCCCTCATACATGCGGGGCGGTGATGTGGCATGTCTGAAGAGGCGGCACGCGTCTCCGGGGTGAGGCCCCCCTCACGGACGACGATGACACAGTAGTAGACGTTCTGCGGTAACGGTGCGGCGTGAATATTATTAAATACTCGGATCGCGCGAAAATCATGAGTTTTTTACACGACGTGGGCACATGTGCTATAGGAATGATGGTAATTTTTCATAATTTTTGGTGATGGAGAAGTATCCGAACACTTCCCTCTACGCGGATTACCCTTCGCATGTCTACGACTGTGGCCGGCGGCCTCCGTGGGCTAGCATGCCGCCAATCATGCGTACGCGGCTTCTCACAAGTCTGAAATTGTTGTGGTGGTGGCAAACGTCCGGCACGCGTCTCCATGGCGTGGCCTCCCTGACGGACGGCGCCGCCGCCGGCACCTGGAGGGGGGAAACAGACGCGTCGGGTCTACACGGCGGGGATGTAGATGTGGGTTTGGCCCGGAAGTTGCTCCCAGGTATCCCACTGTGCTGACCTGACACAGTCGGGTGGAGAGGTCCACTGGTCGAAGCCCGTCCGTGGAATGTCAAAGGGCTAGATCTCGTGGTCAACCGCTCCAGGGTTAGGCGGGACGGGGGCCCTGGGGGGTAGCAATGCCACCGGAGCGTCGCAGCGGCCCCTCATACATGCGGGGTGGTGTTGTGGCATGCCCAAAGAGGCTGGCACGCGTCTCCGGGGTGTGGCCCCCCTCATGAACGGCGATGACACAGTAGTAGACGTTCTGCGGTAACAGTGCAATGTGAATATTATTAAATACTCGGATCGCGATAAAATCATGAGTTGTTTACACGATGTGGGCACATGTGCTATAGGAACGATGGTTATTTTTCATAATTTTTGGTGATGGACAAGTATCCGAACACTTCCCTCTACGCGGATTGCCCTTCGCATGTCTACGACTGTGGCCGGCGGCCTCCGTGGACTAGCATGCCGCCAATCTTGCATACGCGGCTTCTCACAAGTCTGAAAGTGTTGTGGAGGTTGCAAACGCCCGACACGCGTCTCTGGGGCGTGGCCTCCCTCACGGACGGCGCCGCCGCCGGCACCTGGAGGGTGGAAACGGACGCGTCGGGTCTACACGGAGCGGATGTAGCTGTGCGTTTGGCCCGGATGTTGCTCCCAGGTATCCCACTGTGCTGACCTGACACAGCCGGGTGGAGAGGTCCACTGGTCAAAGCCCGTCCGTGGAAAGTCAAAGGGCTAGATCTCGTGGTCAAGCGCTCCAGGGTTAGGCGGGACGGGGGCCCTGGGGGTACCAATGCCACCGGAGCGTCGCACCGGCCCCTCATACATGCGGGGTGGTGTTGTGGCATGTCCGTAGAGGCGGCACGCATCTCCGGGGTGTGGCCCCCCTCACGGACGGCGATGACACAAAAGTAGACGTTCTGCGGTAAAGGTGCGGCGCGAATATTATTAAATACTCGGATCGCGATAAAATCATGAGTTTTTTACACGACGTGGGCACATGTGCTATAGGAAGGATGGCAATTTTTCATAAATTTTGGTGATGGAGAAGTATCCCAACACTTCCATCTACGCGGATTGCCCTTCGCATGTCTACGACTGTGGTCGGCGGCCTCCGTGGGCTAGCATGCCGCCAATCTTGCGTACGCGGCTTCTCTTAAGTCTGAAAGTGTTGTGGCGGTTGCAAACGCCCGGCACGCGTCTCCGGGGCGTGGCCCCCCTCACGGACGGCGCCGCCGCGAGCACCTGGAGCGGGGAAACGGACGCGTTGGGTCTACACGGAGGGGATGTAGCTGTGGGTTTGGCCCGGATGTTGCTCCCAGGTGTCCCTCTGTGCTGACCTGACACAGCCGGGTGGAGAGGTTTACTAGTCAAAGCCCGTCCGTGGGAACTCAAAGGGCTAGATCTCGTGGTCAACCGCTCCAGGGTTAGGCGGGACGGGGGCCCTGGGGGGTAGCAATGCCACCGGAGCGTCGCACCGGCCCCTCATACATGTGGGGTGGTGTTGTGGCATGTCCAAAGAGGCGGCACGCGTCTCCGGGGTGTGGCCCCCCTCATGGACGGCGATGTCACAGTAGTAGACGTTCTGCGGTAACGGTGCGGCGTGAATATTATTAAATACTCAGATCGCGATAAAATCATGAGTTTTTTACACGACGTGGGCACATGTGCTATAGGAACAATGGTAATTTTTCATAATTTTTGGTGATAGAGAAGTATTGTGGATTGCCCTTCGCATGTCTACGACTATGGCCGGCGGCCTCCGTGGGCTTGCATGTCGGTAATCTTGCGTACGCGGCTCACAAGTCTGAAAGTGTTGTGGCGGTTGCAAACGCCCGGCACGCGTGTCCGGGGCGTGGCCCCCCTCACGGAAGGCGCCGCCGAAGCCACCTGGAGGGGGAAACGGACGCGTCGGGTCTACACGGAGGGGATGTAGCTGTGGGTTTGGCCCGGATGTTGCTCCCAGGTGTCCCTCTTTGCTGACCAGACACAACCGGGTGGAGAGGTCCACTGTTCAAAGCCCATCCGTGGGAAGTCAAAGGGCTAGATCTCGTGGTCAACCGCTCCAGGGTTAGGCGGGACGGGGCCCTGGGGGGTGGCAATGCCACTGGAGCATTGCACCGGCCCCTCATACATGCGGGGTGGTGTTGTGGCATGTCCGAAGAGGCGGCACGCCTCTCCGGGGTGTGGCCCCCCTCACGGACGGCGATGACACAGTAGTAGACGTTCCGCGGTAACGGTGCGGCGTGAATATTATTAAATACTCGGATCGCGCGAAAATCATGAGATTTTTACACGACGTGGGCACATGTGCTATAGGAATGATGGTATTTTTTCATAATTTTTGGTGATGGAGAAGTATCCGAACACTTCCCTCTACGCGGATTGCCCTTCGCATGTCTACGACTGTGGCCGGCGGCCTCAGTGGGCTAGCATGCCGCCAATCTTGCGTACTCGGCTTCTCGCAAGTCTGAAAGTGTTAGACGCGTGTCCGGGGCATGGCCCCCCTCACGAACGGTGCCGCCGCCGGCACCTGGAGGGGGGAAACGGACGCGTCGGGTCTACACGGAGGGGATGTAGCTGTGGGTTTGGCCCGGATGTTGCTCCCAGGTGTCCCTTTGTGCTGACCTGACACGACCGGGGGGAGAGGTCCACTGGTGAAAGCCCGTCCGTGGGAAGTCAAAGGGCTAGATCTCGTGGCCAACCGCTTCAGGGTTAGGCGGGACGGGGGCCCTGGGGGTGGCAATGCCACCGGAGCATCGCACCGGCCCCTCATACATGCGGGGTGGTGTTGTTGCATGTCTGAAGAGGCGGCACGCGTCTCCGGGGTGTGGCCCCCCTCACGGACTGCGATGACATAGTAGTAGACGTTCTGCGGTAACGCTGCGGCGTGAATATTATTAAATACTCGGATCACGAGAAAGTCGTTAGTTTTTTACACGACGTGGGCACATGTGCTATAGGAATGATGCTAATTTTTCATAATTTTTCGTGATGGAGAAGTATCCGAACACTTCCCTCTACGCGGATTGCCCTTCGCATGTCTACAACTGTGGCTGGCGGCCTCCGTGGGCTAGCATGCCGCCAATCTTGCGTACGCGGCTTCTCACAAGTCTAAAAGTGTTGTGGCGGTTGCAAACGCCCGGCATGCGTCTCCGAGGCGTGCCCGCCCTCACGAACGGCGCCGCCGGCGGCACCTGGAGGGGGGAAACGGACGCTTCGGGTCTACACGGAGGGGATGTAGCTGTGGGTTTGGCCCGGATGTTGCTCCCAGGTGTCCCTCTGTGCTGACCTGACACAACCGGGTGGAGAGGTCCACTGGTCAAAGCCCGTCCGTGGGAAGTCAAATGGCTAGATGTCGTGGTCAACCACTCCAGGGTTAGGCGGGACGGGGGCCCTGGGGGGTGGCAATGGCACCGGAGCATCGCACTAGCCCCTCATACATGCGGGGTGGTGTTGTGGCATGTCCGAAGAGGCGGCACGCGTCTCTGGGGTGTGGCTCCCCTTACGGACGGCGAAGACACAATAGTAGACGTTGTGCGGTAACGGTGCGGCGTGAATATTATTAAATACTCGGATCGCGATAAATTCATAAGTTTTTTTACACGACGTGGGCACATGTGCTATAGGAACGATGGTAATTTTTCATTATTTTTGGTGATGGAGAAGTATCCGAACACTTCCCTCTACGCAGATTGCCCTTCGCATGTCTATGACTGTGGCCGGCGGCCTCCGTGGGCTAGCATGCCGCCAATCTTGTGTGCGCGGCTTCTCACAAGTTTGAAAGTGTTGTGGTGGCTGCAAACGCCCGGGACGCGTCTCCGGGGTGTGGCCCCCCTCACGGACGGCGCCGCCGCCGACACCTGGAGGGGGGAAACGGACGCGTCGGGTCTACACGAAGGGGATGTAGATGTGGGTTTGGCCCGGATGTTGCTCCCAGGTGTCCCTCTATGCTGACCTGACACAACCGGGCGGAGAGGTCCACTGGTCAAAGCCCGTCCGTGGGAAGTCAAAGCGTTAGATCTCATGGTCAACCGCTCCAGGGTTAGGCGGGACGGGGGCCCTGGGGGGGTAGCAATGCCACCGGAGCGTCGCACCGGCCCCTCATACATGCGGGGTGGTGTTGTGGCATGTCCGAAGAGGCAGCACGCGTCTCCGGGGTGTGGCCCCCCTCACGGACGGCGATGACACAGTAGTAGTCGTTCTGCGGTAACGCTGCGGCGTGAATATTATTAAATACTCGGGCACCGGCCCCTCATACATGCGGGGTGGTGTTGTGGCATGTCCGAAGAGGCAGCACGCGTCTCCGGGGTGTGGCCCCCCTCACGGACGGCGATGACACAGTAGTAGTCGTTCTGCGGTAACGCTGCGGCGTGAATATTATTAAATACTCGGATCGCGATAAAATCATGAGTTTTTTACACGACGTCGGCACATATGCTATAGAAACAATGGTTATTTTTCATAATTTTTGGTGATGGAGATGTATCCGAACACTTCCCTCTATGCAGATTGCCCTTCGCATGTCTATGACTGTGGCCGGCGGCCTCCGTGGGCTAGCATGCCGCCAATCTTGTGTGCGCGGCTTCTCACAAGTTTGAAAGTGTTGTGGTGGCTGCAAACGCCCGGGACGCGTCTCCGGGGTGTGGCCCCCCTCACGGACGGCGCCGCCGCCGACACCTGGAGGGGGAAACGGACGCGTCGGGTCAACACGGAGGGGATGTAGATGTGGGTTTGGCCCGGATGTTGCTCCCAGGTGTCCCTCTATGCTGACTTGACACAACCGGGCGGAGAGGTCCACTGGTCAAAGCCCGTCCGTGGGAAGTCAAAGCGTTAGATCTCGTGGTCAATCGCTCCAGGGTTAGGCGGGACGGGGGCCCTGGGGGGTGGCAATGCCACCGGAGCATCACACCGGCCCCTCATACATGCGGGGTGGTGTTGTGGCATGTCCGAAGAGGCGGTACGCGTCTTCGGGGTGTGGCCCCCCTCACGGACGGCGATGACACAGTAGTAGACGTTCTGCGGTAACGGTGCGGCGTGAATATTATTAAATACTCGGATCGCGAGAAAATCATGAGTTTTTTACACGACGTGGGCACATGTGCTATAGGAATGATGGTAATTTTTCATAATTTTTGGTGATGGAGAAGTATCCGAACACTTCCCACTACGCGGATTGCCCTTCGCATGTCTACAACTGTGGCCGGCGGCCTCCGTGGGCTAGCATGCCGCCAATCTTGCGTACGCGGCTTATCACAAGTCTGAAAATGTTGTGGTGGTTGCAAACGCCCGACACGCGTGTCCGGGGCGTGGCTCCCCTCACGGACGGCGCCACCGCCGGCACCTGGAGGGGGCAAACGGACGCGTCGGGTCTACACGGAGGGGATGTAGCTGTGGCCATGGCCGGCAAGCAGCCGGCCTTGTCCCCCAACCCCAAGGATTGTGATGCACAGGGCTCTTTCCAGCCTGCCAAAGAGACAAAGAAGATACCTCTGGACCCGGAGAACCCGGAGAGGTTCGCTGTCATTGGGGCGAACTTGGACAGTAAATAGGAAGGCGAGCTCGTCGACTTCCTCCGTGAGAATCGAGACATTTTTGCATGGTCCCCAAAGGACATGCCGGGTGTCCCGAAGGATTTCGCCGAGCACAAGTTACATGTCCGAGCTGATGCGAAGCCGGTCAAGCAACCCCTCCGCCGACTGTCATAAGAGAAGCGAAGAATTGTGGGAGAAGAGATAGCCCGGCTCCTTGCCGCCGGCTTTATCATGGAAGTGTTCTTTCCAGAATGGCTTGCCAATCCAGTTCTGGTCCTGAAGAAGAATAACAAGTGGCGTATGTGTATAGACTACACTAGCCTGAACAAGGCCTGCCCAAAGGATCCGTTTGCTCTGCCACGGATTGACCAAGTGATAGACTCCACAGCCGGATGCGAGCTGTTGAGTTTTTTGGACGCCTATTCAGGGTACCATCAGATCAAGTTGGACCCAGCTGACCGCCTGAAGACTGCCTTCATCACACCCTTTGGAGCTTTCTGCTACCTGACTATGACATTCGGCTTGAGGAATGCCGGTGCCACTTTTCAGCGTTGCATGCAGAAATGCCTCTTGAAACAACTCGGCAGAAATGCCCACGTCTATGTAGACGACATTGTGGTGAAGACAGAGAAGCGCGGTACCTTGCTGGAAGACCTGAAAGAAACATTCGCCAACTTGCGCTGATTCCAAATCAAGCTCAACCCCGAGAAGTGCGTGTTCGGAGTGCCAGCCGGCCAGCTGCTAGGCTTCCTGGTCTCCGAACGCGGCATCGAGTGCAACCCCGTCAAGATCAAGGCCATCGAGAGGATGGAGATCCCCACCAAACTGCGAGATGTGCAGAAGTTCACCGGCTGCTTAGCCTCCCTGAATCGTTTTATCAGCCGACTAGGAGAGAAGGCTCTCCCCCTGTACCGACTCATGAAGAAGTCCACTCACTTCGAGTGGAACGACCAAGCCGACCAAGCCTTCCATGAGTTGAAGAAAATGCTGACCACTCCGCCTGTCCTGGCAGCGCCGACTGAAAAGGAGCCCAACATCGCCGCGACTAGCCGAGTCGTCAGTACTGTTGTTGCGGTCCAGCGCCCGGAAGAAGGCCGAGCCCAGCTAGTCCAGAGGCCGGTGTACTATCTCAGCGAAGTGCTATCCAGCTCAAAGCAAAACTACCCGCACTACCAGAAGATGTGCTATGGGGTGTACTTCGCTGCCAAGAAACTGAAGCCCTACTTCCCAGAGCACCCCATCACGGTCGTGTGCACCGCCCCGCTCGCCGAGATCATAGGCAGCCGGGATGCATCCGGCCGGGTGGCTAAATGGGCCATTGCACTGGCGCCCTACACGATCTTCTACCAACCCCGCACCGCCATCAAGTCCCAAGCATTGGCCGACTTCCTCGTCGACTAGGCCGAGACCCAGTACCTACCGCCGGCTCCCGACTCTACCCATTGGCGGATGCACTTTGACGGGTCCAAGATGCGCACCGGCTTGGGAGCCGGCATCGTCCTCACCTCTCCCAAAGGCGACAAGCTCAAGTACACGCTGCAGATCCACTTCGCCGCCTCCAACAATGTGGCCGAGTACGAGGCGCTCGTGCATGGGCTCCGGCTGGCCAAGGAACTCGGCATACGCCGGATCCTGTGTTATGGCGACTCAGACTTGGTGGCCCAGCAGTCATCTGGCGACTGGGACGCCAAGGACGCGAACATGGCGAGCTATCGATTCCTCGTCCAGCAGATCAGCGGGTACTTCGAAGGGTGCGGCCACCACGCAGCCTCAAGATCACTTGTGGCCAAGGCTTTCCGCCATGGTTTCTTCTGGCCGACTGCCTTGGAGGACGCTAAAGAAATAGTCAAGAGCTGCAGAGGATGCCAAGTTTTTAGTTCCAAGCAACACCTGCCGGCTTCTGCACTCAAGACCATTCCCCTCACCTGGCCTTTTGCCGTCTGGGGACTGGACATGGTGGGCCCTTTCAAGACAGCCCGCGGCGGCCTGACGCATCTACTTGTTGCTGTGGACAAGTTCACAAAGTGGATCGAAGCAAAGCCGATCAAGAAGCTGAATGGGCCGACTGCCGTGACATTCATCACTGACATCACTACTCGGTACGGCGTGCCGCACAGCATCATCACCGACAACGACACGAACTTCGCCAAAGGAGCACTGGCACGTTTCTGCGCGACGCAGGGCATCCAACTGGACTTAGCTTCCGTTGCCCACCCGCAGTCAAACGGCCAGGTCGAGCGAGCAAATGGACTCATCCTCTCCGGCATCAAGCCCCGACTGGTTGTACCACTGGAGCGATCAGCCGGCTACTGGCTCGAGGAGCTGCCGGCTGTCCTCTGGAGTCTGCACACTACACCCAACAAATCAACCGGCTTTACTCCATTCTTCCTTGTATATGGTGCCGAGGCTGTCATCCCAACAGACATCGAGTTCGACTCGCCTCGGATCACCATGTACACGGAGGCGGAGGCCAAGGAAGCAAGAGAAGACGGCGTCGACCTACTGGAAGAAGGCCGGCTGTTAGCACTCAGCCGGTCCGCCATCTACCAGCAAGGGCTGCGCCGCTACCACAACCGCAAGGTCAAGCCAAGATCCTTCCAAGAGGGCGACCTTGTGCTCCGGCTGATCCAGCGAACAGCCGGCCAGCACAAGCTCTCGGCCCCTTGGGAGGGCCCCTTCATCATCAGCAAGGCACTCGGCAACGACTCCTACTACTTGATCGACGCGCAAAAACCAAGAGCACGCAAGAGAGACGACTCCGGCAAGGAGTCGGAGCGACCATGGAACGCAAACCTCCTGAGAAGATTTTACAGTTGAAAGCAGTATGTATCATGCTACCCTTTTGTATTAAGTACGAACCAACAGGCTCCCTGAGGAGAACTCGGGGACTGCCTTTATTTATGAATGACAAGTGTCATATCCATGAATGTATTATTACATTTGATCTCTTGTCTGGCACCGGGTTCGACTAGTCGGCCCGGGGACTGGCCGCCTTAAGCTATATTAAAAGTTCTACCTGAAGTCAGACAAGTAGTGTGCCGGCTCCCGAGTCCTCTCTTGTTGAAAGTCACAGCTCGAAGAAACCGACTGTCCGACTAGCAAGAGAGAAGGCAGAAAGGATGCCCACACGAAAAACGGCTAAGGGCCAACAAACTTATATAGCAAAAAGGCGGCCTCCAAGCACGCTTGCCGGCTGTCAGAGCAGCCGGCTGGCCGGCTTCCTAAACACTTAGCTCTAATCCAACAAAGCTAGAGTACTTGTCCTCCCAATTGGCCAAGTACTCCTCCAGCTACAGATTGCAGAGCAACTGTCTGACTGGGGAGGCGGCAACCAAGGGAGGGCGGCAAAGGAAACAGCCAGAGGATAAAAAGCAAAGTACGAGGAAAAGCCAAATGCATGCATAAGTTATATATACATATAAAGCCCCAAACAGGCTGGCTACGGACATAAGTTCGAATACACCCCCAGTGGGTGGAATTGTGCAGACTTAACAAAGTATTGTTCCAAAAGTGACAAAACAGGAAAACAAAAGATGGCAAACTAGACTAGGGCGCAGTGCGGGAGCTAGGCTGGTCGGTGGAGACGGCATCGCCGGCTGAAGGAGTGGCCGCCTAGCGGGTCTCGGCCTGGTCACCACCAGTCGCGGGCGACGCACTCGCACGTGACGTGGTGCTGGAGGCGCGGTCAGGCTGAGGCTGGTCGGCTGCTCCACCAGCCGGCTCGGCGTCTTCACCCTCCTCCTCCTCCTCTTCGCCCTCGTCGGTGGAGTCGATCTCCTCCGCCGAGTCTTCACCGTCCGCCGGGTTCAGCCCGAACCACTCCTCCGGCTGGGCAACACCGTTGTCATCCACCTCGGGGGCGAAGACGCTGGTGTCGGTGTAGTCAGCGATCGCCGAAGCCCGCCGGATGATAACCGGCCGCGCCGGCTCCAGCTCCATGTCGGCTTGCTGCCGCCAGGTAGCCAGCTGATCCAGGCTCAGGCCGGGATACCAGGCCTTGACGAACTCCAGCGCCCGCCTGGCGCCGGACCGAGCCGCCGAGGCCTTCCAGGCTTCGAAGCGGCCGACTGCCACCTCCAGCCAGTCAGCAGTTCGACTGGGGGTGCAAGGAATCTCTTGGCCGGGCCAGAGGGCGGCCAGTACTTGCGCCCCGGCACGCTGAAGCCGGCGGAGCAGTCGGTGAGCCGGCTGGATGCGGGCCTGGATCGCCAAGAGCTGCTCCTCCAGAGAACGGCCGGCAGTTGGCGAAATCTCGAAGCCAGCCTGCCTCCGCGCCTGGCGGCGGGCCTCGATGACCTGGTTGGCGGCGATAGAATAGCCAGGGAAATACTCTGTACGAGAAAGAAGAAGAAAAGAAGAGAAGAACACCAAGTCAGAAATCGAGCCAAAGCGGCAGACGGCAGGAAAGGACGAAGAAGTAGGTGGCTTACCGTCAACCAGATCTTCGATCCGACCATAGCCAGAGATCAGAGTTTGCCTCGCTTCAGCCCAGCCAGCCGCCTCCGTCTCGTACTCGGCCTGGAGAGTGGCTTCACGCTCCTGCACCACCTTCAGAGCCGCCTTATGACTCTCCTCCTGGTCGGCCAACCTCTTGGCCAGGCGGTCACGCTCCTGCACCAAGGCGGCGAGCTCGGCCTCCTTGGCACGAAGGGCAGTCTGAGACTCTCCCAGCTGTACCCTCAGACCGGCGTTGGCCGCTGCAGAGACGGCAGAAAAAGAAGAAACAATAAGAGGAAGTCGTCAAGGAAGATCCAACCCGACTGCTCAGCAGTCGGCCCGAATCTCGGGGACTACACCCAGTGGGTGAGCTGACGCGCCCCCACGTGAGATAAAGAACAAAGCACTTACCCCGGCTCTCAGTAAGGTCGGCGGTCTTCTGGGTCAGCTCCCGAGCCTGGGAGTTGAAGGCAGCCGCACGAAGATTGTGCTAGTCCTGCAAGATTGACAGAAGATCGAAGTAAGAACAAGAATAACAAAGCCAAATCCACTGAGAAGTTCCAAGCCGCCTGCTCAGCAGCCGACTCGGAACTCGGGGACTACACCCAGTGGGTGCGCTGATGCGCCCCCACGGAAGAAATCAAGGTCAAGAAGAAGCAAGATAAGAAGACTAACCCGGATGGCCGCCCGCGTCGCAAGGAATTCGTCGGTGTACCGCCTCAGCACCGTCGCCTGGGCCTGGAGCGGGGTCCGGACGTCCTGCGCGGCCACGTTCATCACAGCCATCCCTCCGCCCGCCGTCCACCCCGAGGTAGCGCTGGCCACCTCCACATCCTGGGCCGACGAGCTGGAGCCCACGGCCGGCTGCGGTTCTGACGCGGCCTTTTGTGGCTCTGACACAGACTTCCCCGCGCACCGGCTCGGCGGCATCCGGACCGCCATCTCAGTCCTCGCGGCCGGCTCGCCCCCCACCGACTGCGCAGGCGGCAGATTAGGCCGGCCGCCTTGAGCCGCCCGAGTTGGCGGGGTCGGCATCGGCGCCCTCTCTAGGACGACGACGTCGTCCCTCTCCAGCCCTGGCTGGTCGCCGCCGGCGCGTTCTGGCGAGGGCTCCATGGCCCCAGGTGCCGCGACGCGCAGCGGGGTGACCATCAAGACCTCCTCCGCCGCCGCCGCAGCTGCAGCCTCCGCCTGGGCCTTGGCTGCGGCGTCGGCGAGCGCCTTCGCAGCCTCCTCCTCCTGCGCCGCCTGGGCGGCGGCCGCCTTCCGTGCCTCCGCCTCCCGCGCCTCCTGCTCCTCCCGCGCCTCCCGCGCGTTTCGTTCCGTCGCCGCCTGAAGCGCGGCGCGGGGGTCCACACAGCGAGTGGTGCTCCCAGACCCCCTCGGCGACTCGACGACGGAGGCAGCAGCCGCCCGCTCAAGCGACAACGGAGCTCTGGTCGTTTGGAGAAAAAGACAAGGATCCAGGAACCGCCAGAGAAAAGAAAGAAAAAAGAGTACATGAAGGGGTTTGAACTTACGCCGACACCGTCTGCGGTTGCTTCACCGTCTTGCGGAAGCGAGCCGCCTTTGCGGCCGCCTCCTCCTGCCTGGTCGCCGCCGCTCCACCCCTGGGTTTCTTCGTTCGACTGCCGAACAAACCCTGTGCGGCGCGACGCTTTTGACCGCCGCCCCGAGCAAGCGGTGCGGCAGAGGAACCCGTGCCGCGACAGATGCCGGTTGACGGCGCGGGACGACTTCGGCCTCGTCATCGTCCGGCCAGTCGTCGAAGGTGACTTCGTGCCCGAAGCCGCCTGCTTCGCCGCCGGCTTGGCCACCACCCGGCTCGATGTTGTCGTCCATAGCGGCCGCCCCCAAGTCGGGGTCCTCCAGATCGTGCTCCGTCCGGTCGGGAACGAATCGACGCTCCGCGTCTGACCCGCCGGCCGGCCGAAGAAGAGGGCTCTGTCGAAAGAAAAGCCGACTAAGTTAGAGTCGGCCAAGAGGAACTCGGCAACAGAACAGAGAAAAGAAAAAGAGACAAGGAGAACATACCGTAGGCGGCGAATTGGCTCGACTATACGGCTCCTTGCCGAACTGCCACTCTTCGATGAGTTTGCAGTTCGCGAGGTAGTTCACCATATAGGCGACCTCCGCGTGCGGTATGTCCTTGGTGCACATCCGGCTCGGATCGAGCTGGCCGCTCATCTGACTGATCAGATGAGGGCGGATCTGGAGCGGGAGTACTCGGCGCGTGACGAAGGCGGCCAGCAGGTCGGGCCCCGTCAAGGCCTCTGACTGGGTCATCACTCGCACTCGGGCGACGGCTGCGGACCCAGCCGGCGTCAGAGTCACGGCCCGGAAGGACCACTAGGGCCGCCTGCCCGCCGGTGGGCCGGCTACGTAAGCCGACAGGTTGATGTAGTCGCCCCGTGGGGCCATGTTCCGCACGTAGAAGTACGACTTCTGCCACTTCTTCACCGACTGGATCAGCGTGATGACGGGGAAGGGGTTGTCGGTGACCGACCTCCGCGACGCGATGAAGGCGCCAGTCTGAGCCGGCACGCCCTGCATACGCGTGCCCAGCTTGGACTGGAAGAACTCCCCCCAGAGCTTGAGGGTAGGGAGGACGCCGAGGTAGCCTTCGCACAGGGTGACGAAGGCAGACAGCAGCACCACCGTGTTTGGGGTGAGGTGGTGCGGCTGGAGCTGGTAGAAATCGAGCCAGGAGCGGAAGAAGGCGCTTGCGGGCATGCCGATGCCGCGCAAGAAATGCGAGCGGAAGACAACCCGCTCGCCCTCCCGCGGCTCCGGCGTAATTTCCTTCGCCGGTGCGAGACAGACCTCCACCTTGTCCGCGCCGGGCAGCCGCCGCGTCTGGCGGAGGAACTCGATGTGATCTTCGTGGACATTGGAGCCGTCCCAATCCCCGCAATATTGCTCCGTGGCGGGAGGCATGGTGAAAACAAGCGCGGCGGCGGAGGAACGAGTAGTGGAAGAGCGCGGCGGCGAGGCAATGTCGCATGAAACGGCAAGAAGAAGAAGATGGGGGAAAGAGGAGGAGCGTGCGAGAGCCTGCCGCTCTCCCCCTCCCCCTACTTATAGCTTCGCTGGGCGAAGCCGAGGAGGCGGGACCTGGGGTGAGAGGTGGGATTAACTGCACCCGCTCCCCCCACGCCTCGCGGTTATTGCGCCCTAAAGACGTGCCAAAACTGCCGCAAGGTGACGTGCGGGCGGTTTCGGGCTGCAGAGAATCCGCGCCTGGGCCCGGGCGTGGACGTGGCGGGCCCCCGCCCTGCGGCGACGTCCTGTCGCGCGCGTGGGCTGGCAGGCTTTCTGGCCGAGAGAGGCCACGTGGTCTGCAGGCAGCAAGTGGCCGGCCCGCGGCCCGGTGCACGCGTTGGCAAGCTCCCGCCCTCCGACTCCAGAATTTTTTGGCCAAGACGGCGCGCCTAACTAAAGCCGGTTCCCAGCTGCCGGCTTGTCAAGATAGGAAGCTGATCGAGCTTCTCGACTCCTACCCAGCCACGGAGCCCAATCAGCTTCGGGGACTACTGTCGGAGTAAATAGCTACGGGTAGCCCAACCGACTGCCCCTGGCTCTTCAGAAAATTATCAGACCATTTGGGCCTCCAAGCATTTCAAGCACTTGGCCGCCTTCCCTGGCCGGCTACCTCTGAAGCCGACTCTCGGAAGGCGACCCAGCCTCAGCAACCTCCCCCCCAGGACAACCACGGGGTGGCCGACTCCAGGAAGCCGGCCAAGAAGAGCGCCGACTCCAAGAAGCCGGCCAAGACCGCAACCACCAAAACTACGCCCACATAACGGTGACGAGACGGGGTGTGGCTACAATGAGGCCCACTACCCCCGAAGCCCGAGGCAGGCATGGCCACAGGACGCCGTACGGGACGGCCATCTCCCGTCCGGCTCGGCACTGTAGCCACGCCGGCCTCAACGTCACCCACGACGGACGCCAGTACGGCCCGCGGGCGGCGGGCCCCTTTAGCCAGAGAGAGGCGCAAAGGCGGCCCGACCTTCCCAGTCGGCCAAGAGTGTAGTCGGCCCCCAGAAGCCGGCTACTCCCTTCCTCGAAGCAGGAGCCACATTAAGGAGACAAGACGAGGTAAGGCTACAGTGAGAGCCCTCGAGGGGGCACACTGTAGCCACGCTTACCTCGACGAAGCCCTCTTCATCAGAGGCGAGGCTACAGTAAGCAGCCGCCGACAAGACCCAAGGCGGTGGGGCCGGCCTGTCGACCAAGAGGCCGGCAGCCGGCGGGACCCACCAGTCGGCGGGCCCCAACGGCCGGCGGAGAAGCCGTAAAGCTTAGACACTGACGGCTGGGACCAGTGCCCAGCCGGATTACCATTGTACTCCCGGGGGGTAGGCTTATATAAACCCCCCGGGACACCCATGCAAAGGGTTGGCTTCTGAGCATAGCACACACACCATAGAGAGAGAGAAGTAAGAGCTAGCCTTGTTCTTCTTCTCCCATGAACCCAACAGCTCTAGGAGCGATTGTAGCTACTTTTACTGATCTAGTGATCATGCGGAGACCCCGCAGAGCAGGACTAGGGGTGTTATCTCCTCGGAGAGCCCCGAACCTGGGTAAGATACGCCAGCGTGCATGTCTTCGCCTCATCCCGTTTCCAGGCACCGGCGACGTCTTATTGGCACCCACAATGATAAGCCACCCGTTGGCATATGTCGCACCAACCAACTGACACGACGTGGGCACACGTACTATAGGAACGATGGTAATTTTTCATTATTTTTGGTGATGGAGAAGTATCCGAACACTTCCCTCTACGCAGATTGCCCTTCGCATGTCTACCACTATGGCCGGCGGCCTCCGTGGGCTAGCATGCCGCCAAGCTTGCGTGTGCGGCTTCTCACAAGTCTGAATGTGTTGTGGGGGCTGCAAACGCCCGGGACGCGTCTCCGGGGTGTGGCCCCCCTCACGGATGGCGCCGCCACCGCCACCTGGAGGGGGGAAACGGATGCGTCGGGTCTACACGGAGGGGATGTAGATGTGGGTTTGGCCCAGATGTTGCTCCCAGGTGTCCCTCTATGCTGACCTGACATAACCGGGTGGAGAGGTCCACTGGTCAAAGCCCGTCTGTGGGAAGTCAAAGGGCTAGATCTCATGGCAACCGCTCCAGGGTTAGGCGGGACGGGGGCCCTGGGGGTAGCAATGCCATCGGAGCATCGCACCGGCCCCTCATACATGCGGGGTGCTGTTGTGGCGTGTCCGAAGAGGCAGCACGCGTCTCCGGGGTGTGCCCCCCTCACGGACGGCGATGACACCGTAGTAGACGTTCTGCAGTAACGGTGCGGCGTGAATATTATTAAATACTCGGATCGCGATAAAATCATGAGTTTTTACACGAGGTGGGCACATATGCTATAAGAACAATGGTAATTTTTCATAATTTTTGGTGATGGAGAAGTATCCGAACACTTCCCTCTACGCGGATTGCCCTTCGCATGTCTACGACTGTGGCCGGCGGCCTCCGTGGGCTAGCATGCCGCCAATCTTGCGTGCGCGGCTACTCACAAGTCTGAAAGTGTTGTGGCGGCTGCAAATGCCCGGGACGCGTCTCCGGGGTGTGGCCCCCCCTCACGGACGGCGCCGCCGCCGACACCTGGAGGGGGGAAACGGACACGTCGGGTCTACACGGAAGGGATGTAACTATGGGTTTGGCCCGGATGTTGCTCCCAGGTGTCCCTCTGTGCTGACCTGACACAACCGGGTGGAGAGGTCCACTGGTCAAAGCCCGTCCGTGGGAAGTCAAAGGGCTAGATCTCGTGGTCAATCGCTCCAGGGTTAGGCGGGACGGAGGCCCTGGGGCGGTGGAAATGCCACCGGAGTGTCGCACCGGCCCCTCATACATGCGGGGTGGTGTTGTGGCATGTCCGAAGAGGCGGCACGCTTATCCGGGGTGTGGCCCCCCTCACAGACGGCGATGACACAGTAGTCGACGTTGTGCGGTAACGGTGCGGCGTGAATATTATTAAATACTTGGATCGCGAGAAAATCATGAGTTTTTTACACGATGTGGGCACATGTGCTATAGGAATGATGGTAATTTTTCATAATTTTTGGTGATGGAGAAGTATCCGAACACTTCCCTCTACGCAGATTACCCTTCGCATGTCTACGACTGTGGCCGACAGCCTCCGTGGGCTAGCATGCCGCCAATCTTGCATACGCGGCTTCTCACAAGTCTGAAAGTGTTGTGGCGGTTGCAAACGGACGACACGCGTGTCCGGGGCGTGGCTCCCCTCTTGGACGGCGCCGCCGCCGGCACCTGGAGGGGGGAAACGGACGCGTCGGGTCTACACGGAGGGGATGTAGCTCTGGGTTTGGCCCGGATGTTGCTCCCAGGTGTCCCTCTGTGCTGACGTGACACAGCCGGGTGGAGAGGTCCACTGGTCAAAGCCCGTCCGTGGAAAGCCAAAGGGCTAGATCTCGTGGTCAACCGCTCTAGGGTTAGGCGGGACGGGGGCTCTGGGGGGGGGGGGTAGCAATGCCACAGGAGCATCGCACCGGCCCCTCATACGTGCGGGGTGGTGTTGTGGCATGTCCGAAGAGGTGGCACGCGTCTCCAGGGTGTGGCCCCCCTCACGGACGGCGAAGACACAGTAGTAGACGTTGTGCGGTAACGGTGCGGCTGAATATTATTAAATACTCGGATCGCGATAAAATCATGAGTTTTTTTACACGACGTGGGCACATGTGCTATAGAACGATGGTAATTTTTCATAATTTTTGGTGATGGAGAAGTATCCGAACACTTCCCTCTACTCGGATTGCCCTTCGCATGTCTACGACTGTGGCCGGCGGCCTGCGTGGGCTAGCATGCCGCCAATCTTGCGTACGCTGCTTCTCACAAGTCTGAAAGTGTTGTGGCGGCTGCAAACGGCCGGGACGCATCTCGAGGGTGTGGCCCCCCTCACGGACGGCGCCGCCGCCGGCACCTGGAGGGGGGAAACGGACGCGTCGGGTCTACACGGAGGGGATGTAGCTGTGGGTTTGGCCCGGATGTTGCTCCCAGGTGTCCCTCTGTGCTGACCTGACACGACTGGGTGGAGAGGTCCACTGGTCAAAGCTCGTCCGTGGGAAGTCAAAGGGCTAGATCTCATGGTCAACCGCTCCAGGGTTAGGCGGGACGGTGGCCCTGGGGGGTAGTAATGCCACCGGAGCGTTGCGCTGGCCCCTCATACATGCGGGGTGGTGTTGTGGCATGTCCGAAGAGGCGGCACACGTTGCCGGGGTGTGGCCCCCTCACGGACGGCGCCGCCGCCGGCACGTGGAGGGCGAAACGGACGCGTCAGGTCTGCACGGAGGGGATGTTGCTGTGGGTTTGGCCCGGATGTTGCTCCCAGGTGTCCCCGCGCGAACCATCTCCCTCCGACAGACTTGGATCCGCCCCTGCCACACCCCACCCCCACCGTCGACGACCCCTCCCCCATCACTCAGCTGACCTACTAAGCTCCAGATCGAGCACGCGAGGCGGCGGCCATGTGCTCCCAGACCCGCGACCAGGCCACGCCCTCGGCGGATGAAGCTGCTCGAGTTCGGGGCCTCCCCTCCCCTCCCCTCTGTGTGGTTCCGGGAGAGGAGAGGGTCGAGCGGTTAAAAAAATTAAAAATCTATATGAAATAATAATACATAAAAACATAAAAAAGGAAAAATATAACTATAAAAAACATTAAAAAAATCTATATGAAATAAAAAAACATAAAAAAACATAAACTATTAAAAACATTAAAAATGAAAAATATAACTATGCCGACGGCAAAGCCGTCAGCATAGCTTCGGCCATACGCGGATCGGTGACGTGCCGTCTATGCCGACGGCAGCCGTCGGCATAGACTGCCTTATCCCCTCGCGCGGCGTCTATGCTCCACTCAATCTCTCCCAGCTCCCCGCGACCCCGCGAACCACTCGCCGCCGCCGCCGACTCCCCGCCCCTTGTCGCCGCCGCCGCACTCGCCCCCGTCCCCTGCCGTCGCCCACTCGCCGCCGCCGCACTCGCCCCCACCCCCTGCCGCCGCCCACTCGCCTCGCCCGCGCCCCCTGCCGCCCCACCCGCATCGCCGCCGCCCATCCCACCGCACCCGCGTCGCCTGCCGCCGCCCCTCCCTCGCTCCAGCCGGCGCCGCCCTCGCTCCAACCGCCCCCGCCCCTCCCTCGCTACAGCCGCCCCCGCCCCTACCTCCTCGACCCCAACCCGCCCTGCGTGGACGCCGCCCCGGCCGGCCCACGGCCTAGCCTGGCCGTCCCCCTGCTGGTCCGACCGGCCGACCCCTCCGGCAACCGCCCCCTGCCGCTCCGGTGGTCGTCCCCTGCCCTGACCGGACGGCCCCCCTGCTCCGGTGGTCGCCCCCTCATCCGTAGGTAAGAACAATGTTTTTTACATTTTTTGTGTAGTAATGTTGTAGATGAATGCATATATATAGTAATAGATGATTAGATAGATGAATGAAATGGAAGAGAGTATAAATGTGAAAAAAAAATTAAGTGCACAATGTGAGATAGATAGATGTTAGATGAATGGATATTTGTGTAATTTTACTATGTTTTTAGATACATACTCAATATTATAGATATATGTATTGTGAAGATGAGATGAGAGGGAAGAGTACACTTTTTGTGAAGATAGATAGACGAAAGTTAAAATTTGGATATGATGAGTGGTTACTTCATCATGTTGATCTTGCTAAAAAAACGTTTATGATATGATGTGATGTGTGATGATGCTTTATATCTGATGTGATGACCTAATTTTTTTCATTTGGTGGAATTTAGAGGATTTCTAGTGTTGCCTCCGGTGGAGTGATCGTTGACGTTGGAGCTCTTGGTCTTCGATTGTCCCTTCGCTGATCGACTACATCATCTACATCCGAGGGTGAGCTACAAATCCATCACCTCATACGTTCTTTTAATCATGTCACTAGATTAAATTTTCACATCAAGTCGCGTAACCTAGGTCTCCCGTCCGAAAGGGTTGCATCGATAAATATGCATTTAGTTGCATATTTATCACCGCAGCTCTTTCGGATTGTCTAGCGCTTTCCACGGACAGCCCGAGGATGTGTAGATTGGGTACGTTGTTCATGCTCTACCCCGTTCCGAGACAGGATTTCGGCGGTGCCTCCCTGTTGTTCTCCAGATGCACATTCTCTCGGCATTTTGCTGAGACGTGTATTTGGAGAACAGCGGGGAGGTGCTGCCGAAATTTTGTCTCGGAATGGGGTAGAGCATGGACAACGTACTCAATATATACATTCTCGGGTGGGATTCGGATCCATCTTTACCTATTAGAGATGTAGGTGGATTAAATGTCGTTTCTCGTCAACACTCTAAAAAATAAAATGTTGATGTGAGTAATTTAAACGAATCCTTAATTTTGTTGTGTGGCTTCCAATAAAGCAGAGATGGCAGATAATCAGTGGATGTATAGTGGGTTTTTCCGTCGGAATCAAGTAACAACAGAGTGGGTCGAGAAAACTGATGTGTTTTTGAAAGAGATATTCCGTAGTCCAATGAGGATGGTGCCAGAATGCCCGTGTGCCAAATGTAAGAGACGTGTCCGCAGAGATAAGAGTGAGATGACTAAGCAGCTTCGCACGCATGGATTTCTGCCCAACTTTAATATGCCGATAAACTTTGCCCAGCGGGACCGTGGTAGAGAGGAGGTGATACGACAACGCGTTGCTGGTTATGAGGACGGTGGGGTTAGAGACATGCTAGATGATGTCTTTGATGCACAACTGACATCTCCGTCAAATTCAGCGAATGAACCGGAGGAGCCGGAGGAAACCGCAAAGGCCTTTCTGGATATCTTGGCCTCGTCAAAGAAACCTCTCTATGAGGGTGCCAAGCTGTCTGTGATGGATGACATCTCGCAACTGATGGCAGTCAAGACTGAGTACGGCTGTAGCCGAGGTTGCTTCAAAGCATTTCTGGGAGAGTATGGGCTAACAGCCTGCCTGAGGGCCATGAACTGCCGAAAACCATGTACACTACGAAGAAAATCATGAAGGTGCTCTCCATGGATATGAGAAAATACATGTTTGTCCAAATAATTGCCTTTTGTTTACGCATGAGTATGCGGATGACAACTACTGTAGGAAGTGCGGTTCCTCTTGGTATATTGAGGTGGTCGATGAGCATGGTCAGAAGCGGCAGCTAAAAATCCCTGTGAAGGTTCTTCGGTATCTTGATTTTATAAAAGACTGCAGGGCCTTTTCATCACCGAGGAGTCTGCCAAAATGATGAAGTGGCACAAGGAAGGGAAAAGGTACAATCCAAAAAAATTGTACATCCATCAGAAGGTGAAGCATGGAAGTCATTCGATATTGAGTACCCGGAGGAAGCAGCCGAGGCTGGGAATGTCAGAATTGCTATAACAGGTGATGGGTTCAATCCATATGGTATGTCGTCTAATCCATACAGCTGTTGCCCCGTATTTGTTATTCCGCTCAATCTCCCTCCCCGCGCCATAATGCAATGCAAGACCATGTTCCTGTCACTTATAATTCCGGGGCCTGAATATCCGGGGAAGAATTTGAGTGTGTTTATGCAGCCGTTGGTGGATGATTTGCACCATTCTTGGTACTTCCCAAGGTTGACATACGACCGGCATCTGCAGAAAAATTTCTTGATGAAAGTTTGGCTAAAGTATTGCATGCATGACTTTCCCGGCTATGCCCTGTTCTGCGGATGGTGTACAAGTGGAAAGATGCCTTGCCCAGTGTGCATGCAGGCCTTGATTTTCATTTGGCTGAAGAAGGGTAGCAAGTATGTTGCCTTTGACCTGCATCAACAGTTCCTCCCTCCAGACCATCCTGATAGGGAAGACAAGAAGAACTTCACAAAAGGCAAAGTTGTCCATGAAGTAAACGCGATTCCAACGTTTTCTGGTGCGGATGTGCTTGCTCAGCTGAAAGCTCTTAAGCCTGCCGGCGAAGGCAAAGGCAAAGGCAAAGCCACAGGCGAAGACCAGGGCGAGGGCAAAGGAAAAGGTAAAGGGAAAAAATGTTTTGAAGCTTATGGTGAGACGCATAACTGGACTCACATTACCCCCTTCACGCAGCTTCCCTATTTTAAGGACCTCAAACTTCCATACAACATCGACGTGATGCACACCGAAAAGAATGTCGCAGAGTCCCTTTTTTGCACGATCCTCAACATTCCTGATAAGACAAAGGATAATGTTAATGCTAGAGTCGATCAACAGAATATTTGTGATAGACCACGTCTACACATGCAGCCTCCCACAGGCAGTCGAAAATCTTGGTTCAAGCCAGATGTTGGCTTCGTACTTAAAAAGGATCATGAGATGGAGGCATTGAAGTGGCTGAAACACGTCGTGAAGTTCACTGATGGTTATGCGTCGAATATAAGTAAGGGGGTCAATCTTTCAACGGGCAAAGTGACCGGGCTCAAGAGTCATGACTATCATGTATGGATTGAGCGGATTATGCCGGTGATGGTTCGGGGCTATGTTCCCGAGCGTGTCTGGCGTGTGCTTGCGGAGTTAAGCCATTTCTTCCGCACGCTTTATGCTAAAGAAGTATGTCCTGAGAAGATAAAAGAAATGCATAAGAAGGCGCCAGAGTTGATATGCAAGCTAGAGAAGATCTTCCCGCCAAGCTTCTTTACTCCGATGACACATCTCATTTTGCACCTCGCGAACGAGGTATTGTTGGGAGGCCCTGAGCAGAATCGTTGGCAGTACGGCCCTGAGAGACAGAACAAGCATCTGAGACAGAAATGTGGAAACAAAGCTAAGATTGAAGCTTCCATAGCTGAGGCAGTTATCCTAGAGGAGGTAGCAGACCTCAGGACAGCCTACTATCCGGACCATGTTCCCACGTTGCACAATAAGGTGTCTCGATACAATACAGAAGAACCCAAGTATAAACCCAAGTTGCCTCTATGCATCGGGCAAGGTGGCAGGGCTGGATGCTCGACACCTTATCTCATGCCACGAGATGAGTGGGAGGATGTCATGTTCTATATCTTGCACAACATCAAGGAAGTTGAGGATGAGTGGATGAGGTAATACCTTTGCACCATTCTTTTAGTCAATTCGTTATGTTCACTTTGCCTAGTTCTTATACCGCTTTTCTTATTCTAGTCAATTCGTTGATGAAGAGTGGACGGGAATGCTGCCTCCTACTGAAGCGGAGGCACTTGCTCTTCTCCGAAAGGGTGCTGATGGAAGGAAAAATTTCGTTGCGTGGTTCATGGAGAAAGTAATATTCACACTTCCCTATTACCTATTTCACCGTACAATTCCAACTAAACTCATGCACCCTATAATTTCAATTAAACTTGTAGGGAAATGATCCGAACGAATTAATGGATGAAGAATTGAGATGGGTTTCCATGGGTTTTGACCCTGCCGTCATGACATGCCAAAAGTATGATGTGAATGGGTATCGCTTCCATACAGAGGAGCACCAGAACAGTCGGCCTGATCCCAAAACCATAAATACCGGAGTCTTCACTGAAGGAGATAATAAAGTAGATTACTACGGAAGGGTAGGAAAAATATACGAGCTTACATTCAAACGTGGCCGCGAACCCCTAAGTCTCACTGTGTTCAAATGCCGATGGTTCGACCCCAAAAAGGGTCTGAGACATACGCCTTCTGTTGGTTTAGTTGAAGTTAAACCATCAACCGTCTATGCCGGAGCTGATCTCTTTATCGCCGCTACCTAGGCCACACAAGTATATTACCTGCCTTACCCATGCCAGAAAGAGTACCTAAGGGGTTGGGAAGTTGTGTTCAAGGTGTCGCCACATGGTAAGCTACCGGACCCGAACGATGATGATTACTACAACATAAACCCCATGACATACAAGGGAGTGTTCTTTCAAGAGGAACATGATGACGTGGTCCGAAACAACGAGGATGATGACTTGGGTTACGTTGACCTGGACCCAAACGACGACGACGCACGGATTGATGGTGAGGCAGTTGTGAATCAAAGAGACATAATTATGCTTGAAAAGTTAAATGAAGACGCTGACGATGAGGAAGAGCCTCCACCTCTGTCAGACAACGAAGAAGATATGCGTGATAGTGATGATGAGACCGGTCGACAAATAGATTACAATAGTGATGATTCATATGGGTTCTAGAAAATGTAAGTTCTTTTAATGATCATTACAATAGTATGCTTAAAGTGCTGTTCTGTTATTAATGTTTTTCCTGTATGCTTGGTTATTTGATATCCTTACTAATTGTTTATTCTCTTCTCTATGCTGGTTTGCTAATCATGGGCAAGTCCAGCGGCGCCAGTTTCCTTGGTAAATTCAAAGGACTTACTCGGAGTGGACGAGCCCACAAGGTTCCCCACCGACTACGCGAGGATGACACCTCACAGGGAGGTGGAGGGGTCGGGGGAGGACACCCTAGAGGAGGAGGAGGTGGGGGGAGAGGCAGCCGGGGCAAAAAACTCTGGGCCGTGTCCGAAATAGGAGGGTCTTCTTCGATGCCCTCCTATACTGAGGCACCTTCTGAGTCTGAGGAGGAGGAGTATGTTCCTGATGGCGAGGAGGAGGAGGGCGAGGAGGAGGAGGCCGAGGAGGAGGAGGCCGAGGAGGAGGGTGAGGAGGAGGGCGAGGAGGGTGGTGGAGGGGAGGTTGACCCCGAGCTGTGGGGTGACTTGCCACCGAGTGCTCCGCGGGAATGGCTGTGTGGTACTGCCGGAGTACCTACACCACCTTCTATCGAGGCGCACGAGTGGCTCATTGAACCTGCGGGGACAGAGTAAGTGCCTCTCAATCATATTTTCAACACATGACAACATTTTCTTATTGTACACATGGCAATCCTTTGATCCTTTTGCAGTAACTGGATCGTTCGCGGAAAGGGCCGTAAACCGAACGGCCTTATCACTGTCCTATTGAAGGAGTTTTGGCCTGGCCTATTCTGCCCGCGGCCAGACAGGGACCCGCAGCTGCGGGTTTTGGCCACGAGCTGGGCCCACTACGAGGCTTGCAGCAACGCGGAGTACGGGACGGCCGCTAAGGCCGTGATCACCAAATTTTGGGTAAGTTCTCTTCTGAATCACTTGTCTTCAGTTTTGTTCATAGTTTATCATTGAATCATTCAACTCATGCCTTGTTTGCTTCTGGTTTATGCATGATTGCAGCAACTCTATAGAGTTCTTGACGAGCACAAGGCCAGAGCCAACGTGGTCTTGCTTGCGGCTGCGAAGAAGAAAGATCGTCAGTTGCAGTACGAGGTGCGCTGGGTAGCCGTCTCGCAGTACTACCACATCTACCTGCAACAAAAGATGACCAAAACTCAAGCGCAGAGGCAAAGACTTACCTTGAACAGGGAGCAGTTCATGAAGGTAACTATTACTGACTTTTCATTGTTTCAAGCAGTCAACTATATGTTTCATGCTCACATGTCATGCTTCCAAAATTTGCATAGGTTGTTCCTCGTTGGTGCTATGGAAGGCATGAAGGATGGGCGAGTTTGGTGGATAGGTGGCTCGGCGACGATGCGGAGTTTGCTGCCAAGAGCAGCAAGGCCCAGGCTAACCGTGGAAAAGACGGGACACACGGCCAAGGAAACAGCAACCACTGGGGCTTCAAGGCCATGAAGGTATATCTATATGCATGATGCATTTTTGTTCTTCTTTACCGTCATGTTCTTATGTATGGCTAACTTCTGTTTGACGTTGCAGGAGGACAAGTTGAAGAGGCCGCTCTCAGACATTGAGTCGTGGAAGCTGGCCCACGAGCGGAGTGATCGCAAGGACGGCGAGAGCCAGTACTATGGCAAGACCGAGGAGCACCTGGAGTCTTACACTCAGAACTATCAGAACTTGCACCCGGATGTTCCTGTTCCTGAGGTCGCCCAGTCTCAGATCGACGACACGGCGGTGGTGGCCATCCAGGGGAAGTCACATGGCCGGTATCCGTGTTTCGATGGCTTGATCACTCCTTCGATCTTGTACACACGGCTTCGGGCTACCAACCCGAGCTAGTTAGAGAGTACGGGGCATTCAAAGACTCCCTTAGCCCGCCAGCATGCTGTAAGTACTTCCCCTTTATCTTCTTTCTCTCTTAACATTCTCAGTTTATTTTCAGCATTGCTCACTTAGAAACAACCTAAATTATGTAGGCATATAAGGAGTTTGTCGAGCATAGGAATCTCGAGGTGCGGGAGTACTTTAAACGAGTGAAGGCAAACGATGATTACAACCGTCAGATGATGACGGTTAGTTTTGTCCTCTTAAAACCAAGCTAAAATTTTGCACTTTCATTCCTTCTGACCTTCTAGTTTGCTTGTTTAACTAACATCCAGGCTATGTTGGCATCTTGGAGTAACCGCACGGATCCACCAGAAATGGGACCCCCACCACCACCTGCGGGAGAACCCCGACACGTGGCCACGTTCGATGAATGGTTGGCACTAGGCAGTGATAGTCCGGTTAGTACATGTGCCTAACTACTGACAAACTAGTTCTCGTTCATTCAACACTATCATATCATATTTACCGTTAGAATCTTCTCTCAAACATGTAGGGGACCGGTGATTCGACTCCTGCTCCGTCGACCCCAGTCACTCCGATCTGGCAGAGTGATGGTGGTCGCGGTGGTAGTTTTGGCGGAGGTGGTCTTGGCGGTGGTGGTTTAGGGTTTAGGGAGTGATGGTGGTCGCGGTGGCAGTTTTGGCGGAGGTGGTCTTGGCGGTGGTGGTTTTGGCGGAGGTGGTCTTGGCGGAGGTGGTCTTGGCGGTGGTGGTTTTGCCGGTGGTGGTCTTGGCGGTGGTGGTTTTGGCGGCGGCGGTCTTGCTTGATGTCGATGATGATAACCGTGCATGTGGCCATCGTGCCATACCTTTCATGATCCTACTTGTTAGTTTCTGCTTTCAAATGATGTTCCATGTCTTGCACTATTTATGTTCATGAACTTTCACCGGTGATGATCTTTAGATGATAAACTTGAGTATGTTTAAATGATGATGATGAACTTGAGTATGTTTAGATGATGAACTGCCAAAGCTCTCGCCCGTGATAACCCAGTTAATGTGGAGTTTGATGATCTTGGCTTCTCTTTCAAGGATCGAAGAACGAGGAAGGTGATCCTCCGCTGTAATGACGCCGGCGACGAGCTCTACCCCCTACCGTACACGCCACCGACCCATGCTCACCACGCGCTCACCGCGGTCTCGCGTGACCTTTGGCACCAACGCCTAGGTCTTCCCGCCGTCGACACCCTCGACCGGACCCTACGCCCCTCCGTCATCACCCCAGAACCCAGCACCACCGGCGTGTGTCAGGCGTGTCAGCTCGGCAAAAGCACTAGACTACCTTTTAGTTCATCATCGCATGCATCTTACTTTCCGTTTCAGCTTGTTCACAGTGATGTTTGGACCTCCCCTGTACCTAGCAATTCTGGTTGTCAATATTATCTATTATTGCTCGACGACTATAGTCATTTTGCATGGACGTTCCCTCTTCGCCACAAATCAGGCGTTTTTCCTACCATACACAATTTCATCGCATTCGTCAAAAACCACTTCAATCTTCCTGTCCTCACAGTCCAAACAGACAACGGTAGAAAATTCGACAATGCTTCCTCACGTGCCCTTTTCGCCTTGCTCGGCATTGCCCTGCGCATGTCGTGCCCGTACACGTCTCCACAGAACGGGCGCGCCGAGCGCGCGCTCCGTACACTCAACGACATCACCAGAGCACTGTTAACCCATGCCCATATGCCGTTCTCCTATTGGGCAGAAGCGCTGCAAACCTCTACCTTCCTACTCAACCGACGGCCGTGCCGACCTCGCCACGACCAGGCACCGTTCTTCCTTCTGTACGGTGCTCACCCCGACTACATAGCCATGCGCGTTTTCGGGTGTCTATGCTTCCCCCAACCTCACAGCCACAACCCCTCACAAGCTCGCCCCGCGCTCGGCGCCGTGCGTTCTCCTCGGCTATGCCACCGATCACAAGGGATATAGATGTCTCAACCCTGCAACCGGGCGAGTGATCATCTCTCGTCATGTCGTCTTCGACGAGCGTCGCTTTCCCTTTCGCGATCAATCCAGTGCGTCGCCACTTGATCCAACGCCCCCCCCCCTTGACGACGAGCTAACGCTCCCGTTCGTTCCCCGGCGAGCTCGTACTGCGCGGGCACGACCCGCCGCTGCACCAGACCACACTGTGGACACGGTGGTCTATCACTCCCCTCCCGCTAACACAGCTCCGTCCGCCCCTTCCTCGCCTACGGCACCTACACCGACAGCTGATCCGGCCACCCCTCCCACCACTGCTCCCAGCAGCACACCCACCACTGCTCCCAGCAGCACCCCTTTGCCACTACCCATGCCACCGCGTCCACGGCGCCGCGTCGCGCCCATCCCAACCCACACCATGACTACGCGCGCTCAGGCCGGCAAGTTCCTTCCCAACCCCAAGTATGCCGACAACCTTACTGCCACTGTCGCCGACACTACCATCTCACCCATACCCCGATCGGTGCGTTCTGCTTTGCAAGATCCATGTTGGCTGTCTGCTATGCAGGTGGAGTACAGGGCGCTGATGGAGAATGCAACCTGGCGGCTCGTGCCACGACCGCCCGGCGTCAATGTCGTCACCGGCAAATGGCTCTTTCGCCATAAGTTCAAGGCGGACGGGTCGCTCGAACGGTACAAAGCACGCTGGGTACTGCGCGGGTTCTCTCAACGACCTGGCGTGGACTTCGACGAGACGTTCTCTCCCGTCGTCAAGGCCGCCACGATCCGCGTCGTCCTCACCATTGCTGCCACGCGCAACTGATCGGTTCATCAAATGGACGTCAACAACGCCTTTCTCCACGGGCGTCTCACCGAGCGCGTCTACTGTCAACAACCTGCGGGTTTCGTCGACGCGCACCACCCCGAGCACGTGTGCCTCCTCGACAAGTCGTTGTACGGCCTCAAACAGGCACTGCGCGCGTGGTTTGCCCGGTTCGCAGCCTTCGCGCACCAGCTCGGCTTCCTCAGCTCACGCGCAGATCCCTCATTGTTCGTGCTCCATAGCAGCGCGGGTGACGCCTACCTCCTCCTCTACGTCGACAACATCGTCCTCACGGCCTCGTCGACGGCTCTTCTTCAACACCTGCAGCGCCAACTCTCCGGCGAGTTCTCCATGGAGGACCTCGGCTCCCTCCACTACTTCCTCGGGATCGCCGTCACCTGCACGAAACACGGCTTCTTCCTCTCCCAACAGAAGTACGCTGAGGAGCTGCTCGAGCGCGCCAACATGACGTCCCGCAAGCCGTTGCCCACGCCTGTTGACACGCACGGCAAGCTCTCTGTTGTCAACGGCGCACCTGTTCCGGATCCAACCGAGTACCGCAGCATCGTGGGTGCCCTCGAGTACATGTGCATGACGCGCCCTGACATCGCCTATGCGGTGCAACAATGATGTCTGGTCATGCACGATCCGCGAGCACCGCACCTTGCCCTCGCCAAACGGGTGCTGCGCTACCTACGGGGCACCACGTCTCATGGTCTCCATCTCCAGCGCGCGCCGTCACTCGACCTTGTGGCCTACTCCGACGCGGACTGGGCCGGCTGCCCCGACACACGCCGCTCGACGTCCGGCTACGCTGTGTACCTCGGCGACTCCCTCATCTCCTGGTCATCAAAACGCCAGGCCATCGTGTCCCGCTCGAGCGCGGAGGCAGAGTACCGCGTTGTCGCCAACGCCGTTGCGGAATGCTGCTGGCTTCGTCAACTCCTGGCGGGGCTCTTCATTCCCATGCCAAAAGCGAGCGTGGTGTTCTGCGACAACATCTCCGCGGTGTACATGTCTTCCAACCCAGTTCACCATCGGAGGACGAAGCACATAGAGCTGGATATCCACTTCGTCCGCGAACAGGTTGCGCTCGGCAAGCTTCGCGTGCTCCATGTGCCGACCAAGCAGCAGTTCACGGACGTGCTCACCAAGGGACTCCCGACCACGGCGTTCCAAGATTTTCGTTCCAGTTTATGCATCCGCCCCCGGATGCTTCAACTTCGGCAGGGTGTTAGTTGTATAGATTAGAACCCCCGCTCGCCCACGTCATGCATGCGCCTGCATGCTCCTGTACACGATCTCCACGATCGACCACGCGCTCTCGCTAGCGCTCGGCGCTCCCTCTGTACTGGCCCTATATAAGCAGAGATCAATCACAGCACCACCTAAGGTGGATTGCTCATTCTTTCTCTCGTCCACACTTAGGGGTTGGAGAGAGTGCCGTAGTGCGCGTTCTCGCCGTTGATGTTGTAGGCCATCTCGTCCATCACGTTCTTGCCCCCGCCCATGGCGCCGGCGGCGAGCGTGGCCAGCACGGTGCCCGCCGTGGTGCTCGCCAGCGCGTGCGTCCGGGCCCAGTCCGGGTTCCCGAACCCAGTGACGCGGCTGGCGATGTTGAAGCTGCAATCGACCACTCAGTCGGTCAGTGAGATTACCGAATATCGATGTGATCGAGGGAGGGAGCGAACGAGCGAGCAGGGTCGCAGTACATCTCCTTGATGGCAAAGGTGAGGCCGTGCGCGCGGGGGGGGGGGGGGGGGGGGGGGCTGTTGCTGGTGGTCAGAGGAAGGAGGCGGCAGCCATGACCCAATCCGCCACCTGACACTGCTAGAGGAGGCCACCGATCGTGTTTCCGACGACACCAGCAGCGTCCCCAGCTCTTGGTCACGACTCGCGACGCGGTCAGCCTCCACCATCAGTATGCCGGCGCCCGTCTCGCGCAGTCGCGCTCCAACCATGCCGCCACACACATCCGTCGCCCCATCAGTGTCGCCCCCGGGCACCCGCTCTATATCTCGATTTCGATATGGAGAAAGAAAAAGGGTGAGAGATGAACGATCCCGTGGGATATAGTCATCCGGCCTCCTGCTGCTTGCCGCCGTTGTCGTCCCATTGCTGCTTCGCGTGACTCTCCCCATTGCTACTGCTATCAGGAAGAGGGGAGGTAGAGTAGGACTGGGGCAGCGGCGGAATCGATCACGCAAGGAACGGGTGGGGTGGGCTGATTTTTCGGGAGTTTGTTCTTGAAGAAAATCGTAGGAAGGATCAAGGAACAAAACGAACGAAACGAAACCAAATGAACGACGTAGCGACGTGCCATCACCGCCGCAGACTTGGAATTATTGATAGATTGATTTTTAGTAATCATATAAGATAAGCTTAGATTGATTGATTGACACGCCAGGGAAAGATTTGTTTTGAATATAGATAGATTGATTTTTTTTCCTCTCCTCACCCAAACAATGAAGGAAAGCGTGCAAGGGAAAGATCTGTTTTGAATATAAATTGATATATTGATTAGATTAGATAGATACATTAGGAAAGCGTGGTGAGGGGTAGATTAGGAAAGCGTGGTTTTTTTGTGTTGTTTTTCTCCCTGGTTTTATGTCCATCAGTTTTGCAAGGGAAAGGAAAAAATCGGTGGGGTGGGATCGACTGGTGGAGGTATCGTTCGATGGGGTGGGGGTGGGATGACAAAAAAAATCCAACGAAAATAAACCGCGAAGACTATTCACCAACTCGTCCATTAGGAGTAGAGAAGAGATAATGGGTTAGTTTTTTTTTTGAGGGATTTATAATGGGTTAGTTCGATAGATGCTGGTTCTATTTTCACTCTAGCTAAACTGACAATCCCTGCAGCATATATCCCCATCACAGATTTGCCGACGTCTTTTCAAACAGCAAAAACTGAACGACTTGTTCTTTAACACAGACCACAAACAGCTGAACCACCATGTTCATGACCCGCATTAGTGCCTGATCCACGGTGCAAATCTATCACTGTGAATCTGAATGCATTTATATAACTACTATATCTACTATCTAAGATTCACAAGCACGAAATTCTGGCTAATGTGTGCATACAGAGATGAGAAGAAAGTGAGACGAAGATGGAATACTATATATCACCAATCGTTGGTATGCTATTATATGATGGAGTACAATATATCACCAAATTTCAGTGACCTACGTGCTACTAGGACCAGCAAGAAGTGAGCAAAATAAGCAGCCAGCCTTGGTAGAATTACGGCTGGCTTCCTGTACAGCGCCGACGGGCTCTAGCTCGGCGGCGCGGTGGCTGTCGACGAGGAGCTGCAGCACGGGCAGCCCTACGACGAGGTGCGCGCATGGTGCAGCTATGACGAGGTGCGCGTGGTGGGCACGAGCAGCGGTGAGCTCCGCCTGCACGCACGCGAGCTGCGCCTTGAGGCCATCGACCTGCCTCTGGAGCTCAACGGCGGCCGCGTGTGCGTCGTCGTCATCGGCCATGGCTTGGCAGTCTACTGGGTTTACCTCTGTGTGCGCGTGCGCCTTCTCGTCCGTGAAAGATGGAGGACGGGGAGAAGGCAGCAGCAGCCATCCGGAGAGGAGCAAATCGGGAGCTACGGGCGGCCGAGGGTTGGAGCTTCCCTGTGGATGGTGGTGAGCGCGGCGCCCGCGGCCCCGCCGCGACGAACAGCTCGTTCCGGCGAGATCTTAAAAAAGAGAAAGGAGTTGCCCAGATTTTGTTTGTTGTAATGACACAAAGAAAGGAAGAGGGAGGAAGAAGAAGGCAAAGTCAATTTGCCCGCGTGTCACTTTTTTTGTGCCAACTTAGCCCACGGACGGGCCAGACTAATTAGTGACGTGAGCGAAGCGCTTAGCATTTTGGATTAGTGTTTTTTGTCACTCTTATTTTTTGATGTAGTGCAAAGTGTCAATGTTTTGTAATGGGCGGCTGCTACAAACTAGTAAAATGCCCGTACATTGCTACGGGCTATAATGCATATAAATGAGATAATAAATGATTAAAATTATCTTCCAGATCGAAGTTCATTTCCTACTAACATGCCCGTGCGTGTTTGAACATCAAACGGGCACCCACGGGCTCCCCAAAACTCATCCTTCTGGACAGTCCAGGCTCCTCCAAAACCAGACCATATGTGAGGAAGAAATATAGTTGTTCGGACTATCTGCCATGTCATCTCCAATAGAAAAAAAACTAGCCCACGAGGCATCCATCCCCTTTCCTTCCGGACCCTTCTCTTCCTGCTCAGTTTTCTTCATAGGTGGACATTTCTCGCTGGAGCCGTCTCCTTTAAAATTGGATGACGCCCACTTCACCTTCTCCATGACACTATTTCTCTGATGGCCTTCGGGCCATACAGTTGCGGAGGACCTCGACCTCCACCGGCGGAAGGGCCCCCATTATCGTTCTTATTAGGTTCAACGTCTGGGTTGGGCTGTGCAGTGGCGGCGATGTCTCTTAGTAGGAACAATGTCTCGCATGTTCTGTCCCAGTCTTAATGATGCTTCTAGCATCGTCAGAGAGTGTGTGCAGGCGTGTCTCTGTCGGATCTCGCGGGATTTGGTCGGTGTTGGTCGTCGATGGATCTGTTTGGATCAGGTCTTCGTTCGCCCTCATTTTTGGTGTATACAGGTTTGATCCTTCCGATCTAAGACTTTCTTCAACGACAATGGTTGCTGCTCTAGTGCGATGGTCCTATTGGGCCTTAGCACGACGACTTTCTGGTTGTCTACTACAACAAGGTTTTCCCGGCTCCAGCGAGGGAGGGGCGATGATGACGGCGCACCTTCGGCTCGCTCCAGTGCTTGTACTCGTTGTAGGTGGTCCAGGGACCTAGTTGTAATTTTTTTATTATCGTTGGTGTTTTTTATACTGCCATCATTTGAAGATGAATAGGTTGGAAGTTTCTCAAAAAAAGTGAAATTAAAATGGTGAAATAAGATGTGATTACCTCAAATGGTGAAGTAATTTTTATTATCATTGTGATTACCTCAACCACAAATTAAGATGGTGAAATAAAACCGGCTTGAATTTTAGTATTTTACAATTTAGGATGTTATTCTATGTTCAGGTCAATTTACACCTACAGCCACATGTTACAAAGCTAGCTTACATGAGCTCAGTCCACGGAGGTTGAAAAGATGCACAAATTGTATGGAGGGAAATTAGAAACACTTAACATTTTTGTTAACAAAAGATAGATGGAGTTCAGTCTTTGCGTGAATACTTCAACATGAGGAAGATAAGGACATGACATGTTTATGATTCTCGAAAACACACAAAAGAACACAAAATGCAAGCATAGAATAAGCGAACATAAAAATGCAAGGATAGAATAAGCAAATGTGTACAGGCTGCAATGAATAAGCAAACAATTTTATGGGTAACCATAATTTTGCAGACACAAATATAGTACTTCTAGGTCATCACATACATGCCCATGCGTTGTCACCGAAAAACAAAATTCTAATCAAACATTTTTTAATTCCAAAATATGTACTGAACATGATGACATGTAGCTTCCATTTATATTGATCCACTTATATAACGGTAAGGATTAGTCCTCTCTCCCGCTTTTATCCTCTTCGACAAAGGTGTGTGTGTCTCCTTAAGCACCTCTTGTAGCATCCTTTTTTTTTTACAAAGACCTCTTGTAGCATCCTTGTTGTTACAGCAGTCCAACATCTAGTGTTGCCATCACTTGGCACAATTTTAAAACCTTTGCAAATCTATGAAATTGCCCAATTTAGAAATAATGTGGTTCTCACCTACCACGAAAGATGATACCGTATTGAATTTCTTATTTAGAAGTGAGGAAAAATACACATGGTGCAATAACAATGATTGTTGCTCCTCATCTTTGATCGCTACAAAGGCTTTTGCGACCTCAGAAAACATAAAGGAAAACCAAATATAGTATAGCTGAGAAAATCAAACTAAAACAAAGGTTAAACTTTTCCTATTTTACTGTGCTATGCACATCACTTTAAAGGGACTTCAGTGTACAAAGGGACTTTTCCTATAGTAACAGTTACTTGCCTGAATCATGTCCCTTCACTGGACACCTCACACTACTCCCCACAGATCACAACACTCAGCGTCAGTTCACCTCTTGCCCCCTCAAGAAGCTCTTAGTGGCAAGGTCTTCCATGTGTACCCAGATGGGCGAAGTGGGCACACACACACCTCCATCATTGGTTCCTTTTCCTTAGTTTGTCTCCGCTTGTTACCAAACCAGCCTGCAGCCTACGATGGTGAGCTGGACCACGTTATCCTGTACTCCCTACTGATCAGGGGTTTTCCTCTCCACTTCCTATAATCAAGACATCAGTTCCCCCGAAATCATAAATAACAGCATAGTACAGGCAGATGTGGCATGCAAGAGCAGAGCATGCACTATTCAACATATCAGATAGTAGAGATAAAAATAGATTCAGAAGTATACATAACTCATGAAGCATGCACATGTGTTTTGACTTTTGATCATTCTGATTTTATTGTTATCCTTGCATATTAGATTTGTTGGGTCAGAAATAGAACATACAAGTCAATAACCATTGTACCTCTGCCAAATATAGGTAAGAAGAGTTACAAATTAGAAAATAAAAGGTATTTAAAGAGATGAATAAGAAGCAAGAAACTATCTTTAATAGATGAAGAGCAAGCATGTTAAGATATGATTAGAGGGCCGATGGCTAGTGTCAATAGTAAACAAGTTGGGATTTGTGTGTTGGACCTCGATCTAAAGCTCTGATTTCCTGCCACCAAGCCTGTAACAATATCCAAGTACAAAGGTTTTCATATGATGAATTGTAGATCATCATGCTGAAAGAACAATCTCGTCCCTTTATTCCAACTGGGTAAGATTACGATCTGTTGCCAAAACAAATAAGATCAGGAGCATCCCTACACAACAACCAAGAATCTGCACTTGTGAGCACCACGATTCAGAGTGTTTTTTTACATGTATGTCCTAAAACAATGGCTCAGTACTTACCAAAGCCATCCTTGTTCCTGTTCAAAAATTTAAACATGCACTCATCCATCATAAGATCCTCATCGCTGAAGTAGTACTACACCTACAATTTTGGAACATTATACATGCGACAATTTGGTGTTACTTGGCAGCAAATCAAGAGTTCGGAGTCAGGGCGTTATACTGCAGATAAGGGCCTATTGTCCCGGTTGGTAAGGGTCTTTTGTCCCGGTTTTTGAACCGGGACTAAAGGGTCGTTACTAATGCTCTAACCCTTTAGTCCCGGTTCTTACACGAACCAGGACAGATGGGCCTCCACGTGTCCGCTGCGGCCAGCCCAAGCCGGGGGGGCCTTTGGTCCCGGTTGGTGACACCAACCGGGACCAATAGGCATCCACGCGTCAGCATCTGGCTGGAGCTGATGTTTTTGTTTTTTTTTTTGAAAGGGGCTGATTTAGGGGTTTTGGGGGTTAATTTAGGTTGTTATTAGGTAGCTATTAGAGAGAAGTGTCCTCTCTTATATCTCCGTGCTTGGTTTACCAACGCTACGTACTGCTATGCCTAAACATGGCTTAGATTGAAGTGAAGGCAACATGTGGTGCATGTCGAAAGTAATACTAATCCTAACTTAATCAAGTTTGGATTGTACTACTTTCGACATGCACCACATGCATGTTGCCTTCACTTCAATCCAATCCATGTTCATTTCACCCGCTGATATATAATAACTCTTCATGCGCGCATCATGCATCATCATATATAATAACAAGTCCTACTAATCATCATCATACAACTTCTACTCGTTATTAATAACCAGTCATACGATCATCATCCTCATAGTCATCGAACCAACCCTACTTAATTGTTCTTAGCACATGATCATCAATATTAGGTAGGACCAAAATACCCTCTTTAAGGTAAAATAGCATAAAACAATATAGACCCTGACTCTCCATTATGGAGAATGGAGATCATCCTGTCTCCAATTCTTGCGCTTCGCTTCCTTTTGCTTCCAAGAACCTCCTTGCGACTGTCCATATATATTTTCCATTATTTGATTTGCATGTCTCCACTTCTTTTAGAAATCCGGTATGGACAGTTGAGATTCGTAGGATGACCTGGTTGTATGTTCAAAACATCAAGCCTATCATTCTGATACATCAAATGAGGCACACAATCCTCTGGGATTATCTGTTGAAAAACATAGTAATAACCTCATAGTTAGCAATGATGTACTAGTTTTAGAAGTATGCAAAAGATGCACGGATGTCGTAATAGTAAGAAATCTTACCAAGGTATCTCCATAGTAGTTACCGTAGTTCAACACGTGCACTAGTGGCATGTATTGACCATAATGTGGAGGAGTTTTACAATAGATATTGTAATTCTCAAGATCAGTACAAAATCCGACCAGATGAGTTTTCTCCTTATAAGTTAACTCAGAGCCATCGGTGTAGTAGGTTCTGTCTACCATGTTCCGCACATTGTTTGAACAATCAAAATAAGCTGTCAATGAAAATAAGCTGTCAACTATTTTGAAATGAACAATATAAATTAGCTAATAACTATGTTTGAGAAACTCACATAGCGGTAGAATTGGAGGCGTATCAACAAGGACCCAAATGTCCATATTGTCTTGCTCGATGTCAGGATCACCAAGATCCCTGGTGACAAGCATACCCTCATCAAAACCATACATCTTGCAAAATGCTTCCCAATTTTTGCAACCAAAATGGGTTACGCTCTCAGAATTATACAGATTCACTTCAAAATCTATATCATGATGGGTCCTTAAGTGAATTTTGTTTGTTGTCATACTTTCATGGTCTTCAAAACCCATCCTCTCCAAGACGTAGCGTCTTGCATGGCATAGGATAAGCTAGCCGAATTGTAAAAGATAAAAAGTACACGTTGAAATAGTTGAAGTCGTGCTTAATTACGAAAAAATAACACTTGTCGTCGTTGCGTACCGTTTCAACATCGAAGGTCTCCTCCAGCTTAATACTGAAGCGCCGATCTTCGTCCAGGTGAGGCCTGTCGCACTGACCTCGGTCGTCGTGGCACCAGTCGCAGTCCCCCGGGAGACTTTCGTCGTCCGAGTACGACATTTCCTATGTTCATAATTCAAATATTAAACGTCTACAATTAAATATATGTACTAAAAAACCTAAGTTAGATCATTATTATTCATCAGGGGTTGACTATCGGTTTGTCGAGTCTTTTCTTGAAAACTCTCAGCTCACGTGGTGTATACATTCGACCTTGGTGATGGTCGCTCCTCCATTTGTCCCCGAGTGCATTACACCAAAATGTCTAGCACACGGGAACAAAGGAGAAGCGACCCCCACGACAACAGTCGGGATTCTTCGTCCTCTCATATATATATATATGGTGGAACTCTCCCTCACTGATTCCTCTCTGACATTTGCGACCGTCGGTGATGGTATGGTAGCTCCTCCTTTCGTTCTCGAGTGCATTACACCAAATTGTCTAGCACACGGGAACGAAGGAGAAGCTACCCCCACGACAACAGTCGGGATTCTTCGTCCTCTCATATATGGTGGAGACTCGACAGACTTACAGTCAACCCGAAATATCGTTTAATTATCTTTCTAAAAGAGGATTTGGCTAGTCTCACCTCGATGTCAGAGGGGGCGGTGACGGGGACGACGGCGGGGATGATGGAGGGGCCAGGGGCTCCTAGATTTCTGCAAAAACAAAAACCCTATAAGCTATCAACTAATCATATGCATACGCCTTGCATAGTGCTCTCCAATTTTAGCATTCAAAGTAGTAGTAGTTTTCCACTTTGAGCATTCAATAAGCAAAATCAAATCACAAAATAAAGTAGTATTCAAATTAGGATGCATTCAATTATAAGCAAAACTACATCATCTCCATGCGTCCGTACATCGTCGAATATTATCACTAATACACCTTGAATACTATCATACATATAGCATCGCTAGTATAGCTAGAACAGTAGCGCCCGACGGGTATCGGCGCGGGCGGTGGACACCCAAAGGGACGGAACCATCACAGGATCATAGCTCAAGTGAGATCCCTGAAGAACCTGCCAGGTATAGTCGAACCTGCCCTCCAACGCAACCATGTAGCGACAGACGTGCTGGTCCTCCTCGCTGACACGGTGACGTACCACCTCCGCAGTGTCCGGAAGCCTCGGCACCGTCACTGGCCCACACGACCGCCACCAAACAAGAATCGGGTCAATGACGGGCTGGCTCCTCACCAACCTACGCCCACCGGAAGGTAGCACCTCCCAAAACCAGCCCGGCGGAGCCCAGTCCCGGACATGGCCCCTCTGATCAAGCCGGCCTCCTCCGCCGAGTCGACGACGAGGATGCGGGATAGGCATCATCGACGTTGATGCGGGATAGGGCACGGGCGACGGCGACGGCGTTGGCGGCGGACGGCGACGGCGTGGGCGGCGGACGACGTCGGCGTGGGCTCCGGGGCGGGGGCCACGGCGACGGCGGGGGCGGCAGACGGCGACGGCGTCGGCGTGGGCTCCGGGGCGGGGGCGACGGCTACGGCGTTCGGTAGCCTGGCGGCGTCCTCTCCGCGTGCGTCGTCGGGGGCGAACTGCAAGATGCAAACCAAAATTTTCACAAGTGTGCCGGTTCTTGTCACGGACCGGGACAAATGCCCCTCTTTGGTCTCGGTTGGTACCACCAACCGGGACCAAAGGCCTCTTTTCAGCAGCCCAAAGGGCGGGAAGCAGAGGGCTTTGGTCCCGGTTGGTGCCACCAACCGGGACTAAAGGGGGGGCATTGGTACCGGTTAGTGCCACGAACCGGGACCAAAGGGGGCATTGGTCCCGGTTCGTGGCACCAACCGGGACCAATGTCCTGCGCCTGCCAAAGCCGCGGTGCGGTGGGATGTTTAGTCCCACCTCGCTAGCCGAGGAGCGGCATGACCTGTTTATAAGCCCTGCCCCGCCATCTCCATTGAACTCCTCTGAACTGCAGGCCTCTGGGCCTAATCTTGCACTGCTATGCCTGTGGGCCTGCTGGGCCTTCTGCGGGCCTGAATCCTGGCCCATGGACGGGTTTCTAGTCGTATTCAGGCCGTGGTGGCCCAGTAGGTGGCATTTTTATTTTTCCCAGTTATTTTGTTTTCTTTTTTGCTTTATTCATTTTATTTTGTTTCTACTTACAACAAAATACTTATTTACTTTATTTTATTTTGTTTCTAATTACTTATTTATTTTACTTTATGATAATTCTTTTTGCTATTAAAGTTTCTATCAAAAAAAGTTCTTTATGAAAATTCTTTTTGCTTTTAATGATTTTGAACAGAAAATACTTCGATAATTTTAGTTGCATCAATTTTATATGATTTTAGTTTCAATAATACTAGAGGTTTCGTATAATGTTTTGAACAGAAAATACTTTGTTAATTTTAGTTTCATAAATTTTATTAAAGTTTATTTTATTTTGTTTCTACTTATATATTTTAATAAAGTTTATATTATTTTGTTTCTAATTACTTATTTATTTTATTTTTTATTTTTCATGCACCATTTTTCATGCATTTACTAATTATTTTGAGCTATAAGACCCTAAAATTGAAAAGCATTTCAAATGAACTCTGAAAAGGTTGAAAGTTCGCATGGTATCATCATTTCATCCACATAGCATGTGCAAGAAAGTTGAGAGGGTTATAGCAAAAACTAGATGCACTTCGTGTACAAAACGGACAATCTCTTTCAAAGTATCAGGATTTCATACGGAAACTCGTCTCTTACAAAGGGATTTCATTTTTTAAAACTTCTTTGAACTCCTGACTTTTTGTGTGTTCAAAATGCACCATTCAAAGCCACATCAGAATTTTTCAATCCTTTCTGGCTTCATTTGTTATTTTTCATGCATTTACTAATTATTTTGAGCTATAAGACCCTAAAATTGAAAAGCATTTCAAATGAACTCTGAAAAGGTTGAAAGTTGGCATGGTATCATCATTTCATCCACATAGCATGTGCAAGAAAGTTGAGAGGGATACGGCAAAAACTAGATGCACTTCGAATCCAAACGGACAATCTCTTTCAAAGTATCAGGATTTCATACGGAAACTCGTCTGTTACAAAGGGATTTCATTTTTTAAAACTTATTTGAACTCCTGACTTTTTGTGTGTTCAAAATGCACCATTCAAAGCCACATCAGCATTTTTCAATCCTTTCTGACTTCATTTGTTATTTTTCATGCATTTACTAATTATTTTGAGCTATAAGACCCTAAAATTGAAAAGCATTTCGAATAAACTCTGAAAAGGTTGAAAGTTGGCATGGTATCATCATTTCATCCACATAGCATGTGCAAGAAAGTTGAGAGGGTTACGGCAAAAACTGGATGCACTTCGTGTACAAAACGGGCAATCTCTTTCAAAGTATCAGGATTTCACACGCAAACTCGTGTGTTACAAAGGGATTTCCTTTTTTAAAACTTATTTGAACTCCTGACTTTTTGTGTGTTCAAAATGCACCATTCAAAGCCACATCATCATTTTTCAATCCTTTCTGACTTCATTTGTTATTTTTCATGCATTTACTAATTATTTTAAGCTATAAGACCATAAAATTGAAAAGCATTTCAAATGAACTCTGAAAAGGTTGAAAATTGGCATGGTATCATCATTTCATCCACATAGCATGTGCAAGAAAGTTGAGAGGGTTACGGCAAAAACTGGATGCACTTCGTGTACAAAACGAACAATCTCTTTCCAAGTATCGGGATTTCATACGGAAACTCGTCTGTTACAAAGGGATTTCATTTTTTAAAACTTATTTGAACTACTGACTTTTTGTGTGTTCAAAATGCACCATTCAAAGCCACATCATCATTTTTCAATCCTTTCTGACTTCATTTGTTATTTTTCATGCATTTACTAATTATTTTGAGCTATAAGACCATAAATTGAAAAACATTTCAAATAAACTCTGAAAAGGTTGAAAGTTGGCATGGTATCATCATTTCATCCACATAGCATGTGCAAGAAAGTTGAGAGGGTTACGGCAAAAACTGGATGCACTTCGTGTACAAAACGGACAATCTCTTTCAAAGTATCAAGATTTCATACGGAAACTCGTCTGTCACAAAGGGATTTCATTTTTAAATACTTATTTGAACTCCTGACTTTTTGTGCGTTCAAAATGCACCATTCAAAGCCACATCATCATTTTTCAATCCTTTCTGACTTCATTTGTTATTTTTCATGCATTTACTAATTATTTTGAGCTATAAGACCCTAAAATTGAAAAGCAGTTCAAATGAACTCTGAAAAGGTTGAAAGTTGGCACGGTATCATCATTTCATCCACATAGCATGTGCAAGAAAGTTGAGAGGGTCCCGGCAAAAGGTGGATGCACTTCATGAACAAAATGGAGAATCTCTTTCGAATTATCAGGGTTTCGGACGAAAACTCATCTGTTACAAAGGGATTTCATTTTCTTGAACTTATTTGAACTCCTGACTTTTTGTGTGTTCAAAATGAACCTTTCAAAGCAGAGACTGATTTTGAATGGTGCATATTCAACACACAAAAGTCTGTAAAGATCACCAACCCCAACATAAAAGAATGAGCATAGATGCGCTTATAGAGAAAATTCAACCTAAATTCATAATAAATTTCTATGAATTTCAGAGAAACTCACTATGAATTTAGGTGAAATTCCTTGTATAAGGGCATCTATTTCATTTTGAGAGGAGCTGAATAAGGCAGAGAGGGACGGGCTTATAAACCGGTGTGAGCGCCCTTCGGTTGGCGAGGTGGGACTAAACTCTGGCCGCAACGAGGACCAACCCTTTAGTCCCGGTTTGTGGCACAAACCGGGACTAATGGTCATGGGCCAGGGGTGCTTGAGTGCTTATGTATGCTATTTTTTGTTCACGATAGAGTTTCCGGAGTGCGAGGCTTGCTACTACGAGTCACTAGGGTTTTCAGATTGTCAGCAAGGCAAGTAACGCTTTGATCATATCCCTTATTACCTAGTTTTTATGCATTAGTTTTACCCTCAAATGTTGCATGAGTAGGATTGATAACATGTGGGTATTGGGAAGTAGTTGATGAGGTAGGAACCTATTGCCCTTTTTATATCAAACCCTGGGTGTTACTACGTTATGCTGATATTGCTATGCTATGCTCGTAGACGTGGATTGGTTTGAGTGATCCATGACAGATGTGAGAGTTATCATTAATGGTTAACTAAAGGTGGCTACTTTAATACACATCTGGGTGGATTGGTTGGGGCACCCTGGAGCACCCGGTGGTTGTCCGGACACCTAGAGCAATCCAGTGTTGTCCTAGGATATCCCGGAGTACCCGTGTGATCATCCTATGGTTTGCCACCCAGGCTCAAAGGGATGATAAGATTATTCTTGCTGGAAACATCCGTGTGCAGACACAAGCCATTATGGGCTCTGGCATAGTTGAGTAAGTTGTGGGAAACCTGTCCATGATGGGCTAGCAGATGTAGGGGATTGTAGGTGTACCGGCCTATCTATCGGTTAAGGGGACCTCTTCGGAAAGACTGTGTCTCGGTCATCCATTTCTCAAACACCATGTAGTGCGAGAAATACAACGGAGGAGATCGAGTCTTGTGGGGAAAAGTGCGCAAACCTCTACAGAGTATATAAACTAATCATGGTTAGCCGTGTCCACGGTTATGGACATCTTGAGTATTTGATACTTGAATTATTGATTTGATCTTATCACTTTACTTAATTAATTTGTTGGGTTGATAATTATTATTTTGGGATTGAGTTGGAGGAACCTTCTCAATGTTTTCAACAAACTTGTAGTTAAATAAAATATATTCCTTTGATGTAGGGGAAAACTGGCTTTACGCAAAATGATAACCATAGAGCCTCCACTAGCCATATATGCATATAGTTATAGTGTTATCTTGCCAGCATATTCCATGTGCTGACCTACACATGCTCCAATGTATTATATTGCAGAGTTTTCAGACGAAGAGTAAGGTGCGCTAGGTCGTTGTCGTGCACTCAGCTATGACGTTGGAGTTGATGGACTCATTTACCATCGAAGCTTCCGCATATATCTTATTTAGATGGCCTTCAGCCATATTATTGTAATAAGTACTCTCTTTGAGATATTTGATGTAATAAGTGTATGATTGCACTCTGTTATAAATCCTCGAGTATTGTATGTGTCAGCATTACCGATCCAGGGATGACACTTATGCACAGAGATTTGTCTGTTTGAGGTCGGATTGCTACAAAAAAACTAAGGCGCAGCACCAACGACGCCCCGTGGAAGCTTGATTGGGGCTCCAGCGAAGCTTCATTCACCCATCGGCGAATCTTCAATGGAGCTCCGACGAATCAATGGAGCTCCGAGGAAGCTTCATTGACGCACTGACAAAGCTTCATTGATGCATCGCCTGCTGCATGCTGCGATGCAGCTCTACCACCCCGCCACGGAAGCAGCTCATAGCTCTTTGTTGTTGCAATGCAGCTTCGCTGTCGATGTGCAGCAGCTCCATCGGTCATGGCAACAGCTCTTAGCACCTCCCCTGCTCACGCAGCTCCGCCGTCGACGTGGCCGCAGCGTCGTCGCGCATCACCAACGCAGCTCTGCCACCGGCCATGGCAGGAGGGTCCTCTCAGTCTAGCTCTACAGGAACGCGAGGTAAGCAACGACTGGGATTGCTGGAGAGCGTTGTCCCCTGGGAAAGTATGTTTGCTTGAAGGAAGAAGAAAAGGAGGAAAAGGAACAATAAGTGGCTCATGCTTCTTCTGGGGAAAAGATAAGGATAAGGAGTGAGCGACCCGCAGAGACGCGCAGCGTGGGCGGTTTACATTCGCGAAAAATCAGTCGGGTGATTTTAATAAATTTCCCTTGTAATGTGGTGGTTTTTCGAGAGCTATGACGCTGAAGTGGTGGTTTTATGCATTTTACTCTCATTTGGTAGCAGAGATCAAGTTTCTTATGGAAGGAAGAGAGTTTATTCCCATGAAAATTAAGCGTGAGCAAAATAGGATGGCAAATCGGTTGGCGTCCTATAATAGTATGGAAAGTAGCACCGCGGTATGGCTACATAGAGCATCACCATATATAGAGGATCTTCTGCCACTCGATTGTAACCCTATTATGATGTAATAAAACTTGTTTTCAATTGGAAAAAATAAAATAGACCCATCACGAAGAAATACACATGCGGTGTCGCAAACTTATTTCGTGCTGTGGTGAGGAGGGCTTAGAAGTGCTCGACCACGACGACACCTTCAAAATCTTATTTTCGTGCTGTGGTGAGGAGGGCTTAGAAGTGCTCGACCACGACGACACCTTCAAAATATTATTACATCTACTCAACTTTATACTCGTGGACGTGGATAGCCGAGCGAATTGCAAAAAACCACCACACTGAAGCGTAGGTTTGCAGAAAAGACTTCTACGAATTTGTGCCCAAAAACACTGATTCTTGGCCTAATCTTTTGCAGAAAACACTATTTGATGGCTTTAGCCCATTTGATGACGATTATGACAGATGGAGCCCACCATTTGCTGATGTGGCTAACGTTCTTTTTGCCAAAACGTCCTCCCCTCCCTAAAAAATTCTCCCCTAAAAAACTACCCTCTCCCTGCTCCTCCACCTCCCTCCGGCGTGCCCCCGCCTCCCAGCGCCGCCACCTCCCTCCTGACGTGCCCCCGCCTCCCAGCGCCGCCACCTCCCTCCCGGCGCGCCCCCGCCCTCCTAGCGCCGCCACCTCCCTCCCAGTGCGCCCCCGCCCTCCCAGCGACGCCACCTCCCTTCCCGGCTACGACCCCGACGCGCAGCTCGGGTGCAAGCTGTAAGTGCTTCTAGTGCCCCTTAGTGATTTTGGTGTATTGAAGACTTATAGGTTAAGGGACTGATGCGTTTGTGAGTATACACATGTTTATAAGTCTATGAGGAGTTTGATATTTACAGAGAAAGTCGACCCCTAAAAATGAAGTTCTTCAACTGAAGACTTTGGATTTCTGAAGACTTTGAAAGTGAAGAAATTGGTGTGACCATGAGGACTTGGTATTCATTCTAGGAACATGAAGCATGAAGACTTTTGTTTTCGTAGTTTCATTTTCTCTTTCTTGAGTCATAGGAAACACCGTACTGTTAAAGGGGGCCGAGGAAATACTAAGGAAAAGTTTCCAAGTGATGCTCAACTCAAAATCCTACACCTACCAATCCCTTCGAGTGAAGCCATTGGAAATCTCATGCAATTCAGTCAATTTCTTCAGTGACAGAGACGAAGCTCTTCTGGTCTCTGAGGAATTTGTTCTGACTGAGGAGTTAGGAATGCGCCAGTGCGAATTGCCTACAAGTGAGGAACATGATAGCCCTGAGGAAGTTGATAGTCAAATTTCCGACCGTTGCTGTGCTACGCGCCAGCTGTCCCAAAATATCTTCCTACCTAATGGTCATATCATTGAAGGGCATTTATGTCTTATCATGTCGGGCTGCTCCCTAGGCTATAAATAGCCGCCCCCTACAACCACTAGCTGGTTGGCTGCTCTGAGAGAAACTGACACTTGTCATTTTAGAGCATCCCATCCTCCGAGGACTTTGAGCGAAAATCATCAAGTGAGGAAAACCCAAACCCAAACACCTACAAACCCAAAGTGATTGAGCATCACTGAAGAGATTGATCCTGCGTGGATCTGACGCTTGTTACCTTTGAAGACTGTGCATCTTCCAGACGGTTAGGCGTCATAGTCTAGAGCATCCAAGAGGAAATTGTGGATCGCCGAGTGACCGAGTCTGTGAAGGTTTGGAAGTCACCTGAAGACTTACCACGAGTGATTGGGCGAGGTCTGTGTGACCTTAGCTCAAGGGGAATACGGTGAGGACTAAGTGTCCTGAGCTGCGTGTTCAGGACTGGGTGTCCGGGACTGTGTGTCCTCAGGTTTGAATACCTAGCCGCCCTAACCAGACGTACAACTGTCACATCAGTTGGAACTAGTCTACCAAATCATTGTGTTCACCAAGCCTACTGGTTCTATTTCCTCAACCCTTCCATTTCCTCATTACCGTGTTGTGTGCTTGTTCATATCTGTCTGAAGACTTTGACTGAAGACTTTCTCAATTTCCTCAGTTCAATTTCTTCAGTCTATTTGTCTTCATCCTATTTTATCCTGTGTTTACGCTTTCTGTACTCTGTGCTTGTTTTCATTTCATCATGAAGACCATTCTTATGTTCTGTTATGTTTACATCTGAGTACTTATTCCGCTGCAAGTAGTTATTCTCTTAGGAATTTCCTCTCCCTGAAATTCCTCAGTGAAGAATTCATAAAAATCGCCTATTCACCCCCCCTCTAGTCGACTCAACGCACTTTTAACCGCCTAGAGTTTTAGTTATGTCGACCGCAGGTATGATCAAGGTTTCTGCTAGGTGTCCTACCTTCGATGGGACGAACTACCCCCACTGGAAGAATAAGATGCGCATGCATCTTAATGCAATTGACAACGATCTCTGGTACGTTGTGGAAAATGGTGTTCCCTCTGTCACTCCTACCATCAACGCTGCTGATGTGAAGAGATTCAAGCAACTCGACCCTCAAGCGAACAACATCATATGTGGCCATCTGAGCAAAGGGCAGTATGGCAGAGTGAGTGCTTTGGAGACAGCAAAGCTTATCTGGGACAGGTTGTCCAAGGTCAATGAAGGAGTCTCAACACAGTGTGACTCTCGAGGATACGTTCTTCGCAATCTCTTCAACCGCTTCAAAAGACTCGACAATGAAAATGTTCAGCAAACCTTCGATCGCCTCACTGACATCTCAAATGAGCTTCAAGCACTTGGTGCCACTGACATCACCGACCATGAGGTGGTGAAGAAATTGCTGAGATCGCTTGATTCCTCATTTGATACTTTGGCACTGATGATACAAGAACGTGGAGACTATAAGTCATTTGATCCCGCTGATATCCTTGAGAGACTAAACACTCATGAGTTCCAGCTTGCTGAGAAGAGAGATCTCTATGGACCAAGCTATGGCAGATCACGAGCTCTGACGGCCAAGGCAGTGTCTGAATCTGAAGGTGAAGATTCTGGTAGCAGCCTTGGTGACCCTGAAGAATTGAGCCAGGAGCTAGCAATGCTCGTGAGGAAATTCCAGAAGTTCTCAAGACGTGGTCGTTTTGGAAAATCCTCAAGAAGTGGTGACTTAAGATCAGATTCCTCATCCCATGATTACAAGAAGAGACTCTGTCACAAATGCAAGAAACCCGGTCACTACATTCAAGATTGTCCTTAGTGGGAAAAGGAATATCAAAGAAGAAGAAGTACAAGGACTACAGTTCTGATGATTCAAAGAGGAAGAAGAAATCTTCAAATTCCTCTTCATCAAAACCTTCAAGGTCTTCATCTCACAAGAAGAGCAGCTCCAAGAAGGCTCAGACATTCATTGGCAAGGAAATGGACTCTGAGGCTAAATCTAAGGAAAATGAGGAAGTGGAGGAATCTGAGGAGTCAGACTCTGGTGTGGCGAGCCTAGCCCTCGCTACCGCGTTCGTCAGCAAGTCCATCTTCAACTCTGAGGAAAAGGAGCTCTCCAACACCACTGACGACGGCGTGATGACTACGCTCCCACCTATTGCTTCATTGCAAAAGGTGCAAAGGTACTCAAATATCCCTCCTCTGAATCAAGTGAGGATGAATCTGATGAAAATCTCAAGCCTAGTTATTCTAAACTTGCTAAGATTTCTTTGAGACAACAAAAGGCTCTTGAAAAGGTTCAAAATATGCTAGACAAAAGCAATGATATGTTGGTTAATACATGGATCGCACTAAAATTTTGACTGAAAATCTTCAGAGACTTCAGTCCAAGTTTAACAATCTTCAAGGTCATCATAACACTCTCTTATCTGATCATGAGAAGCTTTCTTATGAATTTCTTCAAAGAAAGCAGGATCTGGAGCAGTTAGGAGTGAGTTATGAAGATCTTCAGAAGGAGCGTGATTCATTACTTGCTCAACAAATCAGAGCTACTCAGGAAGAATTTATTCCTCCATGTTTGAAGTGCATTGAATGTGAATCTGCTAATTCTTCACCTGAATGCTCAAATGCTTCCATTGCTGCAAATTCTTCAACTGTCTCTACTATCACTACTTCCTCATCTGAGGACATTGCTAGTATCACTGACGATGCAGGGCTGAAGGAATTGTATATGGCAGGCATGTACAAAAGCCTCAAAGGGCATCAGACTCTTTGTGATGTGCTTAAAAAGCAGATCCTCAATAGGAACCCCAGGAAAGAGGGTATTGCCTTTGAGAGGAAACTCAATGCTGATGGGACCTACTGGAAACCTGAGCAGTATCCCAAAACCTTATGGGTTGCTGCAAAGGGACCTTCAGTGGATCCATCTACTTTATCTGGCTTTACATGTGAATCTTCATATTCTTCTGATGAGTCATTTGACTCTGATACGTCTCCAACGTATCTATAATTTTTGATTGTTCCATGCTATTATATTATCTGTTTTCGATGTTTATGGGCTTTATTATACACTTTTATATTATTTTTGGGACTAACCTATTAACCGGAGGCCCAGCCCAAATTGTTGTTTTCTTACCTATTTCTGTGTTTCGAAGCAACGGAATATCAAACGGAGTCCAAACGGAATGAAACCTTCGGGAGAGTTATATTTGGAACGGAAGCAATCCAGGAGACTTGGAGTAGATGTCAGGGAAGCTTCGAGGTGGCCACGAGGCAGGGAGGCGCGCCTGCCCCCCTAGGCACGCCCCCACCCTCGTGGGCCCCTCGTGGCTCCCCTGACCGACTTCTTTCGCCTATATATGTCCATATACCCTAAAAACATCGGGGAGCAGAATAGATCAGGAGTTCCGCCGCCGCAAGCCTGTGTAGCCACCAAAAACCAATCGGGACCCTGTTCCGGCACCCTGCCGGAGGGGGGGTCCCTCACCGGTGGCCATCTTCATCATCCCGGCGATCTCCATGACGAGGAGGGAGTAGTTCACCCACGGGGCTGAGGGTATGTACCAGTAGCTATGTGTTTGATCTCTCTCTCTCTCTCTCTCGTGTTCTTGAGATGGTACGATCTTGATGAACCGCGAGCTTTGCTATTATAGTTGGATCTTATGATGTTTCTCCCCCTCTACTCTCTTGTAATGGATTGAGTTTTCCCTTTGAAGTTATCTTATCGGATTGAGTCTTTAAGGATTTGAGAACACTTGATGTATGTCTTGCCGTGCTTATCTGTGGTGACAATGGGATATTCACGTGATTCACTTGATGTATGTTTTGGTGATCAACTTGCGGATTCCGTTTGTGAACTTATGCATAGGGGTTGGCACACGTTTTCGTCTTGACTCTCCGGTAGAAACTTTGGGGCACTCTTTGAAATACTTTGTGTTGGTTGAACAGATGAATCTGAGATTGTGTGATGCATATCGTATAATCATACCCACGGATACTTGAGATGACATTGGAGTATCTAGGTGACATTAGGGTTTTGGTTGATTTGTATCTTAAGGTGTTATTCTAGTAAGAACTCTGTGATAGATTGAACGGAAAGAATAGCTTTGTGTTATTTTACTACGGACTCTTGAATAGATCGATCCGAAAGAATAACTTTGAGGTGGTTTCGTACCCTACAATAATCTCTTCGTTTGTTCTCCGCTATTAGTGACTTTGGAGTGACACTTTGTTGCATGTTGAGGGATAGTTATATGATCCAATTATGTTATTATTGTTGAGAGAACTTGCACTAGTGAAAGTATGAACCTTAGGCCTTGTTTCAACGCATTGCAATACCGTTTACGCTCACTTTTATCGCTTTTTACCTTGCTGTTTTTATAAATTCAGATTACAAAAACCTATATCTACCATCCATATTGCACTTGTATCACCATCTCTTCGCCGAACTAGTGCACCTATACAATTTACCATTGTATTGGGTGTGTTGGGGACACAAGAGACTCTTTGTTATTTGGTTGCAGGGTTGCTTGAGAGAGACCATCTTCATCCTACGCCTCCCACGGATTGATAAACCTTAGGTCATCCACTTGAGGGAAACTTGCTACTGTCCTACAAACCTCTGCACTTGGAGGCCCAACAACGTCTACAAGAGGAAGGTTGTGTAGTAGACATCAAGCAGTTTCCGGCGCCGTTGCCGGGGAGGTGAGTGCTTGAAGGTATATCTTTAAATTTTGCAATCGAATCTTTTTGTTTCTTGTTTTATCACTAGTTTATTCTATAAAAGAAAACTACAAAAAATGGAATTAAGGTTAGCTCATATGCTTCATCTTTTTAATGTCTTTCGTGAAAATGATGGGAAGGATTCCGAAAATTGTGCTCAAGTACTAGAAGAAGAATTACATAGAATGCTTGGCATAAAATATGTGAATGATGAGCATGATTGCAATGTTGTTAGTATGAATTCTTTGAATACCCATGATGCTAATGATATGCAAAGCCACAAGCTTGGGGATGCTATGTTTGATGAAGATGATATGTTTAGTCCCCCAAGCTTTGTTGAGCAAATTTACTATGATGAAAGCATGCCTCCTATCTATGATGATTATTGCGATGACACGTATGCTTTAAAGAATAATGATAACCATGAAACTTGTCATCTTGATCTTAATTTTCAATCACATGATAGTTATTTTGTTGAGTTTGCTCCCACTACTATTCATGAGAAGAAATTTGCTTATGTGGAGAGTAATAAAAATTCTATGCTTGTAGATCATGAAAAGAATGCTTTATGTGATGGTTATATTGTTGAATTCATTCATGATGCTACTGAAAATTATTATGAGGGAGGAACATATGCTTGCAGGAATTGCAATAATATCAAATTTCCTCTCTATGTGTTAAAAGTTTTAAAGTTATGCTTGTTTTGCCTTCCTATGCTAGTTGATTATTGTTCCCATAAGTTGTTTGCTCACAAAATCCCTATGCATAGGAAGTGGGTTAGACTTAAATGTTCTTGCCATGTGTTTCATGATGCTCTCTTTATGTTTCAATTCTTATCTTTTATGTGAGCATCATTGAAATCATCATGCCTAGCTAGCACTACTAGGAAACGGGCTACAGCTAATATGGACATTAATGGCGCATCATGTATGTGGTGCGCCACTGCTATATAGCAGTGGCGCACCAGATACAGGTGCGCCATTAATGTCCTCATTACTAATGGCGCACCTGATGTGCGGTGCGCCATTACTAGTTTTGAAAAACTAGTAATGGCGCACCACTCCCCAGGTGCGCCATTAGTAACCCTGGTTACTAATGGCGCATTTTTGGGTGGTGCGCCATTGGTAACCTGGGAGCAGCTAGATATTTTGGACAGCCACCTACCAAACTCACTTTCCCCACTTATTTCTCTCCACCTCTACCAAGCTTCGTCTCGGCTGCCTCCTCCCCCTCACCTCATTTGCACCATAGATTCACCCAAATTAAGTGGTTAAATTTCCTTTTTTTTGATAGGTAAGTAAGGGGAAAGCTTTCTTTATGTTCTAGATCTACTTTTTTCTCCCTCCAACAACGTACACACTTTTTATGGCCTAGATCTACGTATGTTTGTGGTGTTGCATATGTTTGTGGTGTTGCATATGTTTGTGTTTGCAGGTACCGGTATTTGAAATGCGATAGTTGCCAATATTTTGCCGGAATGTTGATTCATTTCTGTTTTAGCGAGAATTTGGCACTATGCATTCTTGTTGGTCCTATTTTAGGCAAAGTCATGCCCAAAAAAATTTGGTTCTAAAATATCGTTTTGCTCTACCCCGCAGGCGACCATGGTCCGCACGATGACCGAAGGCATCGTGAATACGTTTTTGAGCTCCGCGAAGGCCGAGATGCTTCAAAAGAACGAGACGGAGATAAGATGTCCGTGTCGAAGATGCAAGCTGAAGAGCCTTATGGACTCGGATTCCGTACAGGTCGGGACCACCTGCTCTTGCGTGGTTTCATGGATGGCTATCGGTGGCAAGGTGATGAAGATGACTATGAAGTCGTCCATGGGGGCCGGGCAAGAAATGAGAAAGGGCACCAAGACAACCGCGGCGAGGGCGGGCGAGAAGACGAAGAATCTCCAGGACATGATCACGATGTAGATGCAGTACACGGTCATCATGTAGAAGATGCCGGACATGATGATGAAGAAGGTCAAGACGAAGGGCATGATCATGAAGATGAAGATGCCGGAGCAGACGACGATGGACCATCGATGGGCTGGGTGCAGGACCCTCATATTCAAGAGCTGCTTCTTAAGCAGACGGATAACGCAAGAGCTGTCGCCCGAGAGAAAGCCAAGCTGGATCAACTGGAGATAGACGCGGTTACTCCATTGTATGAAGGATGCAGGCCCGAGGATACCCGCCTGAAAGTAACGCTCATGGCTCTGGAAATGAAGGTAAAACACAAGATGACCGATGCATGCTTCGACGAGAACATGTCATTCTGGCACGAACGTCTTCCCAAGGGGAACAAGTGCCCGACCAGTTTCGAGGAGGCGAAGAAAAATCGTGTGTCCTCTGGATTTACCGCACGTGAAATACCATGTGTGCATGAACAATTGCATCATTTATCGGGACGAGCACGCGGAGTCTACCATATGTCCGGTGTGCGGCGTCACTCGATACATGAAGAGTAAGAAAGCTCCTCAAAAAGTGGTGTGGTACTTTCCGATCACTCCTTGTCTGAAGTGGTATTTCGCGGACCCTAAGCTAGCAAAGCTCCTGCGTTGGCACGCGGATAGGGAGGAGAAGAAGCGAGAAGATGACGGAAATGATCCAGAGATAAATAAAAAAAGACAAGATGCTGAGTCACCCTAAGGATACAAGCCAGTGGCAAGCGTTGAACTTCGAACACCCAGAATTTGGGGACGATCCAAGGAACATCGTGCTGGGCGCGAGCACCGATGGAGTCAATCCGTTTGGCAGCCAGAGAAGCACACATAGCACCTGGCCTGTGTTTGTGTGGATGTACAACCTTCCCCCTGGTTGTGCATGAAGAGGAAGTACATTCACATGAGTATGCTAATTGATGGGCCGAAACAACCAGGGAACGACATCAATCTGTATCTGGGGCTGCTGAAAGAGGAGCTAGAAACGCTGTGGAAAACGCCAGCCAATACGTGGGACGCCGCAGAGAAAGAATATTTCCCTATGAGAGCCGCACTGCTCACGACGGTGCAGGACTATCTCGGTTACGGATATGTCGCGGGGAAGGTGGTCCACAGATTTTCTGGATGCGTCAGGTGCATGGATGACACAACGTATCGCCATCTAGATAGAGATCCCGGGTCTTCGAAAACCGTGTTCATGGGACAACGAAGGTGGCTTCGTGACGATGACTCATGGAGAAAACGCAAGGATCTGTTCGATGGTGAATCCGAACCTCGAAGACGCCCGCGTACGAGGAGCGGCGAGGAAATAGACGAGCTGTTGAAAAATTGGAAATATTGCCCACTGCCGGGAAAGAAGCAAAAGGCGCCAGAGCCGGGAAAGAAGCGAAAGGTGCCAGAGCCGCTGCTGAAGGTATGGAAAACGAGGTCTGTTTTCTGGGACTTGCCGTACTGGAAGATCCTCAGTGTGCCTCACAGCCTTGATGTCATGCATATCACGAAGAACGTGTGCGAGAGTCTGCTTGGTACCCTGCTCAACATGCCAGAGAGGACCAAAGATGGGCCAAAAGCAAGGGCAGACTTGAAATCAATGGGCATCAAGGAGGAGCTTCACGCTAATGGTGATGATGATGATGATGATGATGATGATGAGGCGAAGGACACGGAAAGTCGTCGCAAAGGCAAAAAGGCCAAGAAGATCAGAAATGACTACCCTCCCGCGTGCTTCACTCTAAGTCAGGAGGAGATCGAGCAGTTTTTTCACCTGCCTCGTAGGAGTAAAACTTCCTTACGGTTACGCGGGGAAGATAAGCAGATACCTAGACTTAGTGAAGCAGAAGTTCAGCGGGATGAAGTCTCACGACTGTCACATGCTGATGACGCAGATACTTCCAGTTGCAATCCATGGGATCATGGACGCGCACGTCCGTGAAACGCTATTTGGCATATGCAACTTTTTCGACGTCATCTCTCGGAAGTCGGTTGGCGTGAGGCAAGTCAGAAGGCTACAGGAAGAGATCGTGGTGATACTATGCGAGCTTGAGATGTACTTCCCGCCCGCATTCTTCGATGTTATGGTGCATCTGCTGGTCCATATCGTGGAGGATATCATCCAACTCGGGCCGACGTTCCTGCACAGCATGATGCCGTTCGAAAGGATGAATGGTGTCATCAAAGGATACGTTCGCAACATGTCACGTCCAGAGGGAAGCATAGCCAGGGGCTTTCTGACCGAAGAGTGCATCTCCTACTACATGAATTATCTAGGCATCGAGAACCCCGTTGGTTTGCCCGTCAACAGGCACCTCGGCAGGCTCGCTGGATGGGGTCACCGCGATGGTCGCCACGAAATGCATGTCGACTTCGAGGGTCGACTCGCCGACTTTGAAAGAGCAAACCTAGTCGCGCTACAACACATAGACATGGTCGATCCTTGAGTGGTAGAGCACAAAACCTTTATTGAGAAGACGTACAATGACCGAGGCCAACAGAGGACGGACGGAGATATAATCAAAGAGCACAACTCATGTTTCACGCGTTGGTCCAAGGAGAAGCTTCTGTCGTACCCTTTACATGAGGATTCTTCCGCGGAAGAAAAACTCATATTCGCCTTGTCACAGGGCGCCGAGCACAACCTGGTGACCTATGAGGCGTACGATATCAACGGCTACACATTCTACACCGAGGACAAGGACATGAAGAGCGATAGTTATCAGAACTCCGGGGTAATGTTGGAATCCTACACCGGTAACGACAAGGACAGATACTACGGAAGGATCGAGGAGATCTGGGAGCTGAGCTACGCTGGAGAGAAGGTCCTGATGTTCCGTGTCAGATGGGCCAAGAGCACCCTAAAAGAAGACCGGTATTTCACCACCATGGTTGTACCCGAAGCCAAATCCAAGATCGCGGGCGCAAACGTCACCGCGGAAAATGAGCCATGGGTACTGGCTTCCCAAGTGGACCAATGCTTCTTCATTACCGACCCGTCAAAAGCCCAGTCGTGTTGTCGTGAGGAGAGGCAAAAGGAAGATCATCGGAATTGATGGAGTCGCCAATGAGCAAGACTTCGACAAGTACGGCGTCCCGAAGATGGAACATGACGACGACGATGAAGTGCCATACACCACAAGAAGAAGCAGGACCACCCTACCTAAAGGACGTCCGTTCAAGAGAAGAACTCCATTTGCGAAAAAGAAGGGCAAGAAGATTGTGAAAAGATAGCTAGCTAAGATCGATTGTATTTAAATTGTAGTCTTCATTTCTCGATTGTATTTCGACATATGGAAATGATATTTCTTCTGTTCTAGTCCTCATGAATATTTATTTATGTTTATTCTGGTATTGAATTTATAACTCACAAAAAGTATTGAATTTGTTAATATTTTTTGAAGTCATAAATATTTTTAAATTGCATGGGCACGTTTTGAATTCATGAATATTTTTTCAAATTTGATGATATTTTTTCATATTCATAAATGTTTTACCAATTCACAAATGAATGCAATTAAAAATCCAAAAAAACAAATTTGATGATATTTTCAAATAACAAATTTGATGATATTTTCAAATAACAAATTTGATGATATTTTTTCATATTCATAAATATTTTCAAATAACAAATTTGATGATATTTTTTCACATTCATAAATGTTTTCAAATTTGATCGTCATTTTCTAAAAAATTATTAGATGCAACTAAAAATCAACAAAAAAAGTTACTAATGGCGCACCAGGAGAAGGTGCGCCATTGCTATCAAGGTACTTATGGCGCACCCCTAGGAGGTGTGCCATTGGTATACCAATTTTTATGATATTTTTTCAAATATTTTCAAATAACAAATTTGATGATATTTTTTCATATTCATAAATGTTTTCTAAAAATTATTCACATTCATAAATTTGATGATATTTTTTCATATTCATAAATATTTTCAAATAACAAATTTGATGATATTTTTTCATATTCATAAATGTTTTCTAAAAAATTATTCACATTCATAAATTTGACGATATTTTTTCATATTCATAAATATTTTCAAATAACAAATTTGATGATATTTTTTCATATTCATAAATATTTTCAAATAACAAATTTGATGATATTTTTTCACATTCATAAATGTTTTCAAATTTGATTGTCATTTTAAAAAAAATATTAGACGTAACTAAAAATCCAAAAAAAAATAGTAATGGCGCACCAGGGGAAGGTGCGCCATTGCTATCACTGTGTTTATGGCGCACCCCTAGAAGGTGCGCCATTGCTAACCTTCCCTCCTCTGTATGTAGGTGTGTGCTGTCCATCTCGCTAACCCTCCCTCGCCACCAGATCCACCTCCCCCGCCCCCCGCGCCCGCTCCACCGCCGCCGACGACCCCCGCGCTCGCTCCACCGCCGCCATCCCCCGCGCCCGCTCCCCTCGCCCTCCCTGGACCAGCAGCGAGCGGAGCCCAGAAAGCCTCGCCGTCGTCGCCCCCCTGCCCTCCCCACGAACCCTAGTCGCAGCCAATCCAGCCACTGGCGGGGCGGTGCGCATCCTCAGCACCATCGACCGCGAGCTACTCAAGCCCTCCGCCTCTGTCGCGCTGCACCATCGACCGCGAGCTGCTCAAGCCCGCTTCCCTCCCTCGGCCGTCGCCATCGGCCGCCCTCGGGCCCTCTCCGAGATGCCGACGCCAGCTACCCCGCTCCCATCACTGTGACGGCCGGCCGGATGGTCCCCTCCCCTCGCCGGCTCGCCTCCAACCTGTAGTTCGATTCGGTATTGCCTTCTCCTCCTCTCCAACCTGCAGTTCTTGCGCCTCCTGTTCCCTTGTACTCACCTTCCTCTTCTCCTACGATTGGATTGCCAAGGCCGTCGTCCCCAAGGGCTGCCGCCACCGGAGGTCGGGGGAAGCAACCAGCCAGCTGTCCACGCCATTGGCGCACTATAAGTGGTAGTTCAGAACTCAGTTTGAAGTAAATGCTCTTTTTTTTTGGGGTGCCATCAGATGGTCAAAATAGATATCTTTGTTGCAACATGACACTGTCTCTCTTGCATTTGATCTACTTAGTATTCAGTCAATTTTATCCAGAAATGGTTTCAGTGTTGTATTTCCTAAGAACATGGATGGCTGGAGCTTGTTAAATCACCTTATTTATTTGAGTACTTTTGGAGTAACATTTTTCTTTTAATCAAGATAAACTAAAACCTTTTCCTTTAATTAACTTAAACCTTTCCAGTTCATTAAAACTAACTGAAACCATTTGTGTTAATTAAAATTATCTCAGCAAGCATTTTTTGTTAATTAACTGAAACCATTTACTGTAGGACTTGCAAGCAGCTGTGCTTGCAAGCAGTAGCCCTTCTCTCTTCTTCTCATTTCTCTCATCTCAAGCAGTTAAAAACTTTATTTAATTAAAACTACTCCACACAAAATTAAATGAAACTTTTCAAACAAAAATGATCATATATATATGGAGTAAAGTTTCAGTATAGTTCCAAGCACAGGAAAGTTTCAGTAATGTTATGGAGTACTGAATTTTGCAATTTTGGTTCTCTGTAATTTTGCAATATTGCTTGCAGTCAGTATTGCTTTAATCTGTGAAAATTGGAGTAGCATTATTGCTTTCTCTGTAGTGCATTTTTGCTAGGGACATGACACTCCATAGTGGTGCATTTTTACTGCAACCTAAACTGGAGTAAACTAGAGTAGGACCTGATACATTTAAGCCATTTGCTAGCACTTCTTGACTAAGACAATTCCTAACAAAACTAGAGTAGGATCTGATACATTTAATCCATTTGCTAGCACTTCTTGACCAAGACAATTCCTAACAAAACTAGAGTAGGATCTTATCTTAGCTGTATTTCTGAACTGGTAGCTAAGTGTATTACTTGTGATGATGCTGTTGCTGCTGTACTACTTGTGATGATGCTGCTGTTGTACTACTTGTGATGCTGCTGCTACTTGTGATTTTGTCAACTTGTGATGCTTCTGCTACTTGTGATCTTCTGAAATGACCCCTTTCTCCTGAAATATTGATTAATTTCTGTTTCGGTTGAGAATGGGGCACTCCTAGGTCAAGAAAATTAGCAAAGGTCATGCCCAATTTTCTTGACCTAGAAGGTGCCCGATTCTCAACCGAAACAAAAATTAATCAGCATGTATCTTGACATCAAAACTAATCTCTGGTCAAAATGATGGGCAAATCATGATTAAATGATATGATTAACCAAATTAGCGCGTTGTTGTAGACGAAGGAAGGACTGTTTGAAGGTGCTACTAGCACATTCCACATTAACACCTTTGAAAGATAAACTAGAAATATGATGAGACCTGGACCATCATATAGTGAGGTCCAAAAGGAAATTCAGGCTAGGCAACTCACAGATGCAAGTGTCATGCTCTCGCACGTACAGCATGTTGCTACCACCGCAGCCACACTCCTAGCCCCCCATGTGTTCTCGCAGCGGCAGTCCTTGCACTGGCAGAAGAGCCTCTCTTTGCATTCATCAACATCTGCAAGTGCCAAGCAAGAGAGATATTGTGTATAAGAAATTACTTGAGAAGCTCAAACATTTCAGCATTTGAGCCATTATTCTAGGTTTGCCAGTACTAGTAAAACATGCAACAATACTGCCCACAAGGTTGAAGTTTTGTACCGCACACCGAAGCCCCAAGAAAGAAAACTGCAATCTGAAACGGATGATCAATTTTCAGCCCTTGGATTAGTTTAGTATTTTTTCACACACTCAGACACCCTTGCTTGCCATGTGTGTGAGAGAGATAGTGAGAGGAGACAAGAAGAAGGGGGTTAGGAAGGGACTTGGACCTTAGCAACAACACACTAATAGGTTCCATCCCAAAACACCTAGGCAATATCACAAACATCTCTCAATTGTTCCTTGACAATAACTAACTTTTTGGCGACATTCCTCGAGAATTAGGTTATTTGGTCAACTTAGAGATCTTGTTCCTTGACAATAACCAACTTTTTGACCAAACTTTTTTTCCTATTTAGAGCGAACATGGCCCTCAATGATGAGGCCGGCGGTTCGGGCAAGGCATTCTGGGAGCTGTCCCAGGAGATGGAGGAAGAACCTCACCGCTATGAGGACGCCGCGGAAGAAACCGATCCTGACTACACAACCCCTAGTGGCCTCGGGGATGACACCACTGATGGTGCCGCCGAGGATGCCACTACTGATGATGGCAGCGCACGCACAGATGGCAGCCAACCGAAGAGGCAACGGAAGGACCGGCGCCCGAACGTGCTCGGCACCGTCAAGGAGGAATTTACTGAAGTGTCCTCCGGTGGGCATCCAACGGCGCCCAAAGAATTAGTCAAGGGGTACGCGGGACAGCTCGGGTGCATTCTCCGGAGCACCGTCTCGATCAACACCGAGAACCTAAGGCATCGTGACCGAGGGAATTTGCGCAACCTCCTCTTCACGAAGCTGCACGAACGATACAAGTTCCTCGGTGACTTTGCAAACACATGCCTCTGAGGGAATAAAGTGAACAGTGCCGCCCTGACGAAGATGAGCACGGCCCTGGCTACTTGGAGGGCCGCGGTGAAGAGAAGGATTGAAAAAGGTGATAGTTATGAGAAGATCAAGGAGACAAATCCTTCGATCGGCGAAGCTGACTACCTGGAGTTCAAGATCAAGTGCCAGAGCAACGCAACCGCGGAATCAAGTCAGTGGGGGAAAGATATGCGGGACTTGAACTTAGGGGTCCACAAACTTGGTCCCGGCGGTTACAGAGTGGCAGAACCTATATGGGACAAGGAGGACGCGGAGCGTGCCGAGCAAGGCCTGCCGCCCCTCTTCGATAAATACCGTGACAAGCAGACCAGGAACTATGTCAGGGCCAAGTACAAGATTGACCCGGTAACAAAGGAGCTTACCACGGATCTGAAGACCAAGGCGCTTGAGCTTGTTCTGGTAAGGAATACACCTCCACGTAATTAGCTCCATATGGTTGCATTCTAATTAATGAAGCCAAATTTCTAAATGGTTCACGTTCCTTCCGCAGGACACTGAAAGCAGTAGCGCGGGGTCGTCTAAGAGCTCCCCTTGGGACACCACTTTAAATAGGGTGTTGAACGTAATGAAGAACAAGGATAAGCTCAGTAAGCCGTCGTCAGCTGGTCATGTGGCCGGCAAAGGCTTGTCCACAAAATGGTTGGAATACTATACCGCTGGGCGAAAGGAGAGAAAGACCAGCTCGGAAAGCCAGGAGCACGAGGTTCAAGAACTCAAGGCAAAGGTGGCGCAAATTCCGGAGATAGTCGAAGAGCAAGTGCGAGACCAACTGGGAGCGACGATCACCACCATTGTGCCTACCTTGATTGAGAGTCTGCAGGCGTGGATTGCGGGCGGCCAACAGGGGCCGCCCCCGATTCCCAGCTTCACAGGCAGCAACTCGCACAACGCGCCGGCGGCGCCATTGGTGTCTCCGGCGGAGGCGGCATTGGTGTCTCCGGCGTCGGCGCCGGCATTGCAGCTTAATGCACCCGGGTGTGGGAAGAATACGCTGGCCGGCACCTCGGCAGCAAGCGGCCCCTCTGTCACTTGCACGCCCGCCATTGGCGGTTCCTCGACATTAGCCGACCTCGGCGCCATCACGGTAACTAAGCCTCTCGGCCGATGAGTTCATCTCCTTACCTTTAACTGGGCATCCCTGACGCCCTACATGTTTTCGCAGGGCGCCGCCGACGTTCCATGCACTCTCCTGCACTTCATGGACGGCGAGTTGATCGATGTCGCCAAGGCCAGAATCGTTCAAGCGGGCAGCCGCGTGTTTCACGGTAATCCGATGCCACCCACCGTGTATAGGGTTCAACTGGTTCGGGTGCTGCGGGGCTTCGACGACTTGTTACCTCCGTATCGACCCCCTGGGGCCGACGAAGATGATGTGATGACCCTCAGCGCCTGCATAAGCTGGCCCATGCTTTGGCCGAATAGCCAGATTCGTTTGGGGGCGGGGGACACCACCCCACAGACAACACCGCCAGTCGTGCCGGCGCTAAGCCATGGCAAGACCGCCGCAACGCTACCGCCATCAGTTGATCCGGACATGCATATGGCACAAGATCCGGACGACGACGACGGTACATTTACCAACGTCGATAAGTACTTCAACGAACATGGGTACGATGACGAATTCTTGGGGCCTCCTTCTCAAGAACTCAACCCTGCAAAAGACGATCGCGATCTAGCTGGTACCGCGGAGAAACCCAATTGCAACAGGCGTCGTCTGGCGTTCAGTTCTCAGGAGACGCCTCCAGCTGCCGCCTTCATCGAGCCTCAGATAGCCGAGGTGCGAAATATTATCAGCCCCAACACCCTCAAGAAGGTGGTCTCTGAGCAGAACTCGATCCCATTACAGCAGAAGAAGCAGAAGGGATGGAAAAGAAAGAATAACAAGGGTGAGAGCCAGCCGGCACCGAGTACGATCCGTGCTCAGGACGGGCCACCTTTACCTAAGGATATCTCGAGGAGGGTGCATGTGGCGGGTAGGCCGATGCTACCGACTAATCTGCTCAATGCTGCAACCGGTGCTATGCGGAGTCTGCATGACAGTGTTCTTTCTTTGGAGAAGCGGCGTCTCTCCAAGAAGGATGTGGCATACCCGGTTTTCGTGGCCAAGGTGCCAGAGGGCAAGGGCTTTGTCGATAGCGCCATCGGGGGTAAGATTGTCCTGCGGTTTGATGACATCTTCGCTATGTTTAACCTTCATCCGCTGCACTACACCTTCGTTCGGCTATTTTCTCTAAGTATGGAGATGCGGATCATTAGAGACAAGATCCCGGACGTCGTGATAGTCGACCCCTTCTACATGCGTGCCAAGATCTTGGGCAGCGCTGGGGACTGGCAAGTCATGAGTTCATACCTCGAAGGCGCCATTCTGGCGAACCCAGATAAGGATAACTTCCTCGTGCCTTACTTTCCCGAGTAAGTCATCACCTCACAGCCCCGTAACATATGATTTCTTAGATTTCGATCGTTCTTTTTTTTCTAACATTCCGTGTTTTGTGCAGTGACACACATTGCACGCTCATCCTCTTAAGCCCGAACTATTCCATGGCCACGTATTTCGACTCGGACCGTCAGTCGAAGAAAGACTAGACAAATATCAACAAAGTGCTTGATGATGTTCTCCCCGGCTACGCCAAATCTGGAGGTACCTTCAGGAGGCCAATTTTAAGGTACGGCAAGCACGTGTTCACCCACGTAACGACGTTCCCCTGCGTCAGGCAGCCGCCTGGCGGTCAGAAGGATGCCTACTACGCCCTCCATCACATGCGGGCGATCGTACGGGACCATAATCACCTTCTGCTACCAAATAGTCTCAAAGAATGGGACGCACGCTTGTCGGCAATCCAGGACGCGGACCTCAGACAAGAATTCTTTTGCATCCAGTCGGAGTTTGCGGAAATCATCCATCAAGATTTCCTTCGTACCTCGGGGCAGTTCTACCTCAAATATCAACCGTCCAATAGTGAAATAGAAACAACGCTTCAAATGGAGGCTGACAACGACCGCACGTTCATGACCATCACGAAAGACGGCGGCTTCGTCCACGCTCCGGTCCCTGAGTCGAGTCAAAAGTAGTGATGCTATGTAGTTCTGAAATATCGATTAGCTCATGTTGTAATTAAACTTTTTAATGAACTTGTATGTCTCTTTGGTTTGGACAGTCGTTCAACTTATATGTAATCGATGCTATTTATTAGTAGGACCATGAATTGTGCTATTAATGTGTTGCTTTTCTCTTCCGATCCTTTTGTTGCATACTTATATATTGCTTATGTATTGTCTGTGAATTGCTACTAACATTTTGTTTGTCTAGTGCATAGAGATGCCGTCGTATGTCGTGTACAAGGGTAAGGTTCCCGGAGTCTACGACGACTGGGAGGAGTGTCGGAGACAGGTTCACCCTTTCAGCGATAACAGTTACAAAGGGTACACCACTAGGGCGGAGGCGGAAGCTAGATACGCGCACTATCTAGCGGGAGAGAGGAGGGAGCGGAGGAGGAACCGGATGAAGACCAGTTTCATCGCGATGATGCTCATCGTGACCGCAGCTCTCTTCTATGTGATGGTAGTTTAGATATCGACTTGTAATGGGAAGACAAACTCGCTACTCGCGGTCTCGAGACTTGTAATGTTCTAACTTTGTTCGGTATTTTGAATTCGGAGGCTAATATGATGAATTTTATTCGGAGACCAATCTTCTATTGTATTCGATAAATCTGTTGTTTATATGTTGTGTTGTCTATATTCTGTGCTGTAATGTATTTTGTAACCTGTGCAAATATTAGAAAAGCAAAAAAAATCCTAATATTCATAGTAGTGGCGCACCTTGTTGAGCATTAGTGGCGCACCAGGGCTAAATACCAGTGGCGCATTATGGGGCATAGTAATGACGCACTTGGGGGCATACGTGAAGGTAAATATGGCCCCCTAGGAGGCATAGTAATGGCGCACTGTTTGACATATTAATGGCGCACTGCCAGGTGCGCCACTATTGTCTGGTATACTGATGGCGCACCAGGGGTGCTCCATTAATACTTGTTACTAGTGGCGTGATGATAGTGGCGCACCTATAGTGCGCCATTAATGGCCAAAACAGGTGCGCCACTAATTAGCCTTTTTCTAGTAGTGTAGGGGCGTTAAACGTTAGCGTTTGTTGGGAGGCAACCCAATTTTATTTTTGTTCCTTGCTTTTTGTTCCCGTTTAGTATTAAATAATTCCTCTAGCCTCTGGTTATATGTGGTTTTATGTTTTATCTAGTGTTTGTGCCAAGTAAGACCTATAGGATAACCGACGTGATAGTTAATTTGATCTTGCTGTAAAAACAGAAACTTTGCGCTCAGTCCAAGAATTATTAAAAATCACCAGAACGTGATAAAATACTGATTCTTTTTGCAGAAGATCAATAAACAAATTACCTAGGACTTACTGTTTTATCAGAATTTTTGGAGTTCCAAAAGTATACGTTTGATACAGATTACTACAGACTGTTCTGTTTTTGACAGATTCTGTTTTCATTGTGTTGTTTGCTTATTTTGATGAATCTATGAGTAGTATCGGAGGGTATGAACCATAGAGAAGTTGGAATACAGTATATATTACACCAATATGAATTTAGAATGAGTTCATAACAGTACCTAAGTGGTAATTTATTTTCTTATACTAACGGAGCTTACGAGTTTCTGTTGAGTTTTGTGTTGTGAAGTTTTCAAGTTTTGGGTAAAGATTTGATGGACTATGGAATCAGGAGTGGCAAGAGCCTAATCTTGGGGATGCCCAAGGCACCCCAAGGTAATATTCAAGTACAACCAAAAGCCTAAGCTTGGGGATGCCCCGGAAGGCATACCCTCTTTCGTCTTCGTTCATCGGTAACTTTACTTGGAGCTATATTTTTATTCACCACATGATATGTGTTTTGCTTGGAGCGTCATTTTATTTTATTTAGTTTTGCTTGATGTTTGAATAATATACCAAGATCTGAAATTATTAAATGTTAGATAGTCTTCACATAGTTGCATGATTATTCGACTACTCATTGATATTCACTTATATCTTTTGGAGTAGTTTGTCGTTTGCTCTAGTGCTTCACTTATATCTTTTGGAGCACGACGGTAGTTTTATTTTGAAGAAATAGATGAACTCTCATGCTTCACTTATATTATTTTGAGGTTCTTTTAGAACAACATGGTAATTTTGCATCCAAGAGGATATAATAAAAACTTTCATATAAAGTGCATTGAATACTATGAGAAGTTTGATTCCTTATGATTGTTTTGAGATATGAAGATGGTGATATTAGAGTCATGCTAGTTGAGTAGTTGTGAATTTGAGAAATACTTATGTTAAAGTTTGTGATTCCCGTAGCATGCACGTATGGTGAACCGTTATGTGATAAAGTCGGAGCATGATTTATTTATTGATTGTCTTCCTTATGAGTGGCGGTCGGGGACGAGCGATGGTCTTTTCCTACCAATCTACCCCCCTAGGAGCATGCGCGTAGTACTTTGTTTCAATAACTAATAGATTTTTGCAATAAGTATATGAGCTCTCTATGACTAATGTTGAGTCCATGGATTATACGCACTCTCACCCTTCCACCACTGCTAGCCTCTCTCATACCGCGCACTTTTCGCCGGTATCATACACCCACCATATACCTTCCTCAAAACAGCCACCATACCTACCTATCATGGCATTTCCATATCCATTCCGAGATATATTGCCATCCAACTTACCACCATTCCGTTTATTATGACACGCTCCATCATTGTCATATTGCTTTGCATGATCATGTAGTTGACATCGTATTTGTGGCAAAGCCACCGTTCATTATTTTTATACATGGCACTCTTGATTCATTGCATATCCCGGTACACCGCCGGAGGCATTCACATAGAGTCAAATTTTGTTCTAAGTATTGAGTTGTAGGAAAATAAAAGTGTGATGATCATCATTATTAGAGCATTGTCCCATGTGAGGAAAGGATGATGGAGACTATGATTCCCCCATAAGTCGGGATGAGACTCCGGATGAAAGAAAAAAAGAAAAAAAAGAAAAAAGGCCAAAAAAAGAAAAAAAAACACGGAAAGAAGGCCCAAAAAATGAGAGAAAAAGAGAGAAGGGACAATGCTACTATCCTTTTTCCACACTTGTGCTTCAAAGTAGCACTATGATCTTCATGATAGAGAGTCTCCTATGTTGTCACTTTCATATACTAGTGGGAATCTTTCATTATAGAACTTGGCTTGTATATTCCAATGATGGGCTTCCTCAAATGCCCAAGGTCTTCGTGAGCAAGCGAGTTGGATGCACACCCACTTAGTTTCTTTTTGAGCTTTCATACACTTATAGCTCTAGTGCATCCGTTGCATGGCAATCCCTACTCACTCACATTGATATCTATTAATGGGAATCTCCATAGCCCGTTGATACGCCTAGTTGATGTGAGACTATCTTCTCCTTTTTGTCTTCTCCACAACCACCATTCTATTCCACCTATAGTGCTATGTCCATGGCTCACGCTCATGTATTGCGTGAAGATTGAAAAAGTTTGAGAACATCAAAAGTATGAAACGATTGATTGGCTTGTCATCGGAGTAGTGCATGATTTAAATATTTTGTGTGATGAAGATAGAACATAGCCAGACTATATGATTTTGTAGGGATAACTTTCTGTGGCCATGTTATTTTGAGAAGGCATGATTGCTTTGTTAGTATGCTTGAAGTATTATTGTTTTCATGTCAATATTAAACTTCTCTCTTGAATCATATGGATCTGAATATTCATGCCACATTAAAGAAGATTACATTGATAAATATGTTAGGTAGCATTCCACATAAAAAATTCAGTTTTTATCATTTACCTACTCGAGGACGAGCAGGAATTAAGCTTGGGGATGCTGATACGTCTCCAACGTATCTATAATTTTTGATTGTTCCATGCTATTATATTATCTCTTTTGGATGTTTCTGGGCTTTATTATACACTTTTATATTATTTTTGGGACTAACCTATTAACCGGAGGCCCAGCCCAAATTGTTGTTTTTTTGCCTATTTCAGTGTTTCAAAGAAAAGGAATATCAAACGGGGTCCAAATGGAATGAAACCTTCGGGAGAGTTATATTTGGAACAGAAGCAATCCAGGAGACTTGGAGTAGACGTCAGGGAAGCTTCGAGGTGGCCACGAGGCAGGGAGGCGCGCCAGCCCCCCTGGGCGCGCCCCCCACCCTCGTGGGCCCCTTGTGGCTCCCCTGACCGACTTCTTTCGCCTATATATGTCCATATACCCTAAAAACATTGGGGAGCATAATAGAACAGGAGTTCCGCCGCCGCAAGCCTCTGTAGCCACTAAAAACCAATCGGGACCCTATTTCGGCACCCTGCCGGAGGGGGGATCCCTCACCGGTGGCCATCTTCATCATCCCGGCGATCACCATGACGAGGAGGGAGTAGTTCACCCTCGGGGCTGAGGGTATGTACCAGTAGCTATGTGTTTGATATCTCTCTCTCTCTCTCGTGTTCTTGAGATGGTACGATCTTGATGTACCGCGAGCTTTGCTATTATAGTTGGATCCTATGATGATTCTCCCCCTCTACTCTTTTGTAATGGATTGAGTTTTCCCTTTGAAGTTATCTTATCGGATTGAGTCTTTAAGGATTTGAGAACACTTGATGTATGTCTTGCCGTGCTTATCAGTGGTGACAATGGGATATTCACGTGATTCACTTGATGCATGTTTTGGTTATCAACTTGCGGGTTCCGTTTGTGAACTTATGCATAGGGGTTGGCACACGTTTTCGTCTTGACGCTCCGGTAGAAACTTTGGGGCACTCTTTGAAGGACTTTGTGTTGGTTGAACAGATGAATCTGAGATTGTGTGATGCATATCGTATAATCATACCCACGGATACTTGAGGTGACATTGGAGTATCTAGGTGACATTAGGGTTTTGGTTGATTTGTATCTTAAGGTGTTATTCTAGTAAGAACTCTATGATAGATTGAAAGGAAAGAATAGCTTTGTGTTATTTTACTACGGACTCTTGAATAGATCGATCTGAAAGAATAACTTTGAGGTGGTTTCGTACCCTACAATAATCTCTTCGTTTGTTCTCCGCTATTAGTGACTTTGGAGTGACACTTTGTTGCATGTTGAGGGATAGTTATATGATCCAATTATGTTATTATTGTTGACAGAACTTGCACTAGTGAAAATATGAACCCTAGGCCTTGTTTCAACACATTGCAATATCGTTTACGCTTACTTTTATCGCTTGTTACCTTGCTGTTTTTATAAATTCAGATTACAAAAACCTATATCTACCATCCATATTGCACTTGTATCACCATCTCTTCACCGAACTAGTGCACCTATACAATTTACCATTGTATTGGGTGTGTTGGGGACACAAGAGACTCTTTGTTATTTAGTTGCAGGGTTGCTTGAGAGAGACCATCTTCATCCTACGCCTCCCACAGATTGATAAACCTTAGGTTATCCACTTGAGGGAAACTTGCTACTGTCCTACAAACCTCTGCACTTGGAGGCCCAACAACATCTACAAGAGGAAGGTTCGTAGTAGACATCAGACTCCAACTACAAGCTGTTCAAAAATCATAATGGTGAAGTATTTGCTAGATATGTTGGCACTAACTACAGGAACGGTCCTCCCATGAAGAAAATCTGGGTTCCCAAAAAGTGCCTTGAAAATCTTCAGGTGAATGTCATCATGACACCACCTGTAAAGAATAGGAACCCCGGATCAAATTCTTCATATGGATCCAAGTCCTCATACAGACCAAATTCCTCACGTGGATCAAATTCCTCAAAAGGATAAAAGTCCTCATATGAACATCATCGTGCTAACCCTTCTATTTCGCAGGGAAGATCTAAGGATTATGTATATGTTCATTATTCGTCAAATCATTATGTTCATAAATCCTCGAAGAATTTCTCAGCTTACTCTTATGCTTACCCTAACCCTTCTTATGTGAAACGAAGTGGATTGGCATCTATGCCACCTTTCTCTTATGGAGCTCGTAGAATGATGAACTCTTTGCCACCCCTTCAGATGTGGGTGGTGAAGAAAAAGAACTGATCTCTTATGCAGGGTCAGGTCTCTAGTCAAACTTAAACGTCTGAAGAATTTGCCGGAGACCTGAATATGCTTGAAAGGATGGAAGCTAATCATGAAGAAATGAATTCTCATTTCTCACGTCCTCATACTGCTTTATCTATTCTATTGCTTGATGAATTTGATCTGATGAAATTGATATCATATTCTTCACTGATGAAGTATATGAGTTCATAAGCTGCACTAATTCATCTGCAGGATGATCAACTCAAAGCCAGTGAGTGGGTCCTCGATTGTGGATGTACAAATCACATGACTGGTGACAAGAATCTATTGATGGATGCTCCCTTATCTCCATCGCATCTGAAGCATATCACCTACGTTGACAAAGGCAAAAGCAAGGTATTGGGTCTAGGTAAGGTTGCAATCTCAAAGGATCAACACATGGACAAAGTCATGCTTGTCGAGTCCTTAGGGTTCAACCTCATGTCTGTCTCAATGCTTTGTGATCTTGATATGGTTGTTGTCTTTGGGAAGTATCGTTGTGTTTTGATCATGGAAGCTGACAATTCCAAAGTCTTCGAAGGCTTTAGGAGAGGATATTTGTATATTGTTGATTTCTCTACAGGACCACAACCTGCTACATGTCTACTTGCAAAAGCTTCAGAAGGCTGGCTATGGCATCGACGACTTGGTCATGTTGGGATGAGGAACTTGCACACGCTCGCAAAGAAGAAGCATGTCATTGGCATCGAGGGTGTCAAATTCCTCAAGGACCATTTGTGTGGAGCTTGTGAAGCCGGAAAGATGACCAAGGCCAAGCATCCCTCAAAGACCATCATAACTACCACTCGTCCATTTGAATTGCTTCACATGGATCTCTTTGGCCCTACTCACTATGCCACATTTACTAATGCGCATCTTTATATGGCTTTGTCATTGTTGATGATTATTCTCGATATACATGGGTGCATATCATCACTTACAAAACTGAAGCGCAGGAAGTCTTCAAACGATTTTCCTCGAGGGCTTCAACCAACTTTGGTGTGAAGATCAAGCACATCAGAAGTGATAATGGAACTGAGTTCAAAAACACTGGTCTTGATGACTATCTTGATGAACTTGGTATCACTCATGAGTTATCTGCTCCATATACTCCTCAGCAGAATGGCGTCGTGGAGCGCAAGAACATGACTCTTGTTGAGATGGCTCGCACTATGCTTGATGAGTACAAGACGCCTACTCGCTTCTGGCCTGAGGCAATTGATACTACTTGCCACGTCATCAACAGGGTATATCTTCACAAATTCTTCAAGAAGATTGCATATGAACTCCTCACTGACAAGAAACCCAATGTGAGTTATTTCAAAGTCTTCGGTGCTAAATGCTGGATTAGAGATCCTCATCACAGTTCTAAATTTGCACCGAAAACACATGAAGGTTTTATGCTTGGTTATGGTAAGGACTCGCACACCTATAGAGTCTTCAACACCTATCACCACAAGGTTGTTGAAACTGTAGATGTGCGGTTCCATGAAACTAATGGCTCACAAAGAAAGCACCTACCTCCTGTGGCAGATGAAATACCTCCTGAGGAATCTATTAAGTTCAAAGCTACTGAGGATGTCATTCCTACCGAAGAATCTGCTGAAGAAGTTGTTCCAGAACGTGAAGAATGACATGCTGATGCACCTGAAGAAAATGGTGCTGAGGAAAATGCTGATCAAATTCCTCAATGACAAGCAGCTCATCCTCGCGTTGCAAATGAAGTGCAGATTGAGAAAATCATCAGCGACATCAACATTCCAGGTCCTCTCACACGATCAAGAGCTTCACATTTATCTAAATTTTGTGGGCACTTTGCTTTCGTCTCTATCACAGAGCCCACTAAGGTAGATGAAACATTTCTGGAGCCTGAGTGGATTCAAGCTATGCAAGAGGAATTACATCAATTTGAGCTCAACAACGTCTGGGAACTGGTCAAACGTCCAGATCCTGGCAAGCACAATATCATTGGCACAAAGTGGATCTACCGCAACAAGCAAGATGAAAATGGCCTTGTGGTGAGGAATAAGGCACGACTTGTAGCTCAAGGCTACACACAGGTTGAAGGAATTGATTTTGATGAAACTTTTGCACCTATTGCTAGACTTGAGGCTATTCACATATTACTTGCTTATGCTAACCATCATGATACCATCTTACATCAAATGGATGTGAAAAGTGCATTCCTCAATGGTAAGCTTGAGGAAGAAGTATATATTGCTCAACCCCCAGTTTTGAAGATCCAAAGCATCCTGACAAAGTCTTCAGACTCAATAAGGCCCTCTATGGCCTCAAGCAGGCCTCAAGCAGGCCCCTCGGGCGTGGTATGATACTTTGAAGGAATTCCTCATGAAGAAAGGCTTCAAACCCGGTTCTCTTGACCCAACTCTTTTCACTAAATATTATGGTGGTGAATTGTTTGTGTGCCAAATATATGTTGATGATATCATTTTCGGCTATACTGACCAACGTTACAGTGATGAATTTGCCTATATGATGAGTGAAGAATATTAAATGTCTATGATGGGAGAATTGAAATTCTTCTTAGGTCTTGAGATTTGTCAACAGCGCAATGGCATATTCATATCTCAGGAGAAATACCTGAAGGATGTACTGAGGAAATTCGGCATGCAAGGTTGCAAAGGAGTCAAAATCCCTATGCCCACAAATGGCCATCTATGCACTCATGAAAATGGTATTGACCTCGATCAAAAGGTATACCGCTCCATGATTGGTTCTATATTCTATTTATGTGCATCTAGGCCGGATACTATGCTTAGTGTTTGCATGTGTGCCCGATTTCAAGCTACACCGAAGGAATCACACCATAAGGCTGTGAAGCTTATTCTTCGATATCTAGCTCACACACCAACACTTGGATTATGGTATCCCAAGGGCTCGACTTTTGATCTCATTGGATATTCAGACTCTGACTATGCTGGTGATCGTGTGGACCGCAAGTCAACATCAGGCACATGCCATTTCCACGGACGATCCTTGGTCTGTTGGTCCTCGAAGAAACAGAACTGCGTATCACTCTCTACTGCTGAAGCTGAGTACATTGCTGCTGGTTATTGTTGTGCTCAATTGCTGTGGATGAAGCAAACCCTCGAGGACTATGGCATCAACATGAAGAAAGTGCCTCTCTACTGTGACAATGAGAGTGCCATCAAGATTTCTCATAACCCAGTTCAGCACTCGAAGACAAAGCACATTCAGATTCGTCATCATTTTCTCCGTGATCATGTGTTGAAGGGCGACATCGCTATTGAGCATGTGAAGACAGAAGAACAGTTAGTTGATATCTTCACAAAGCCCTTGGATGAGAAGAGATTTAGCAAGTTGAGGTGTGAGCTAAATATCTTAGAATCTTCGAATGTCCTTTGAAAAGGACGCACATCCTAACACTTATGCAAAATTGATGACTTATATGTGCAACACACAAAGTAATGTTTTTCTTCAATCAATGAAGACTAACCCTCTAAGTGCGAAGAAATTAATGAAGAATTTGATTCTCAGAACCCTACGACAATTGTACGCCATGTCAGAAATCATCATTCTTATACGGTGGGTCACACCACCACCAAAAGTTGAATATCTTCAGTTTGAGTTTTTGAAATTCCTTAGTTGTTCATTTTCTTCAACTTTGCAATGTCTTCACTCTTTCCGTTGTTGTTCTTCATTGGCAATATAGATATATATGAGTTTATGTCCTCTACAGCATTCACTTATTGCTATTTCTTCAAGTTGCTTGTTCTGCTAAGTGAATGTGATCGGACCCTTCCCCCTCTATGCTAAACTCAACCCAGTCTATTCACAAATTCTTCATGTGTGTTCTATTTGAAACTCGTTCAAAATCTTCACTGTGTCCTTGTCAGCTGAAGAATTTGCGAACAGAATCTTAAACTTATCTTATCTGAATTTTCGGCTTTTGCCGCTCAAACCTTTCCACCTTTTCGTGATATATTATTCTATTCACCCACGATCGCACACGGTCGTCACCTCTCTGTACGTGGGTGACACATGTCACACGAATGAGAAGGGTCGGGGGCACGTTCGTCCAATTTCCTCGGGCGAGCAGTTTTTCACTTCGGCTATAAATACCCCCTCCCTTCCTCACTTTGTTTTTACTCCGCTCGACCTCACTCCCTCGCTCGAGCTCTCAAACCCTAGAGCCGCCGCTACTTCCATCGTCGCCGGTGAGGAAGAGCTTCACTGCCTCGACCTCGTCGCCGCCGTACTCGCGCCGGCTACGGATTTCTTCACTCCGCCGCCGTCGTAGCTTTCTTCCTCAGCCAAGTTAGGGCGTGGAAGATCTGAACTGGCGAGCTTCTAAATCTACCCTTCACAGTTCGTCGTGTTCTTCGTCAAGGGTAATTAAAATTTACTTTTACTGCCCTTTTTGATTCTGATGTTTTCTTCAAATCTTCAAAAGGTGTTTATTCCTCAAATCATCACACACTAAACACCTCACATATCATCTGTTCTTGATCTGTTTCTCTAAGCATCATTTCTCTTCAAGATTCCTCAATTGTGTGGATTTTCAAATCGGTACAACTCTGGAACCTAAGTCAAAGAACGCTTAGTGAAATTCCTCAAGACTCATCCAGTCAAATTCCTCAAACTTGTTCTTTTTGCAAAAACTACTGAGAACGCATATGACCTCTCCAAATTCTTCGCACCTGTACTCTGTTCACAGGTACACATGTCTGCTACTGAATCTCTGGATTCTCATCAACTTAACTCATTTGCAGCGTTCCTCGAAGAAAAACTGCATACCTCTTTAGAGAATTGAACTGTTCAAAATCCTCAGTTGAAGAAAATGGTTGACGGAAAGAAACCTCAGAAGGGAGGAAAGAAACTGGAAGTCAACACAGCCTTTGAGATTCCTGATGACATTTACAAGGATTATTGCACTCCTGATGAGGACACACATGGAAAGGAGGATAAAAATGAGCGCAAGGTGCGCATACAAAGGATAGAGAGGAGATGGGCACGAGAATGGAGAGAATACAGATATGTCACTCCAAAATATATGAAGAAATTTGCTCTTCGCCCTCCTTGCCCAAGACCTCCATTGGCACCTGGCCAAGAAGCTGATCCCACTAGCCTCAAGCGCGGTGAGGACTATCCTGATGAATGGGCAAAGCGTCAATCTAAGTTGGCCAGAGTAGCAAAAGAGGCAGTGAGGAAATTCAATGAAGACTCTACTGCTGCTGCTGCCACTGCTGAGGCCTCTGCTAGCAAGCCGAAGAAGGCCATGCCTAAGAAGCCTCCACACAAGCCCAGTGCCCCTTCTTCTTCAATGCCCTCACGGCGAAGCTCCTCTGCAATGCCCTCACAACCAACTTCTACTAAGCCCTCACGGCCAATTCCTCAAGGCGCCCCAGTTCCTCAAGTTACAAAATCCTCAGCTCCTCCATCAAAGTCCTCAGCACCTGCGCATCTCGCCTCGTGCCAAAGGACAACATGCATCTCTATTGCCTCAGGAGCCTCTGCAAGTTCATCAGCTCCTCTGCATTCTTCAAGTGGCCCCACTTTGCTGAAGACCAAGGCCACTGCTGGACGAGGCACTAGACCAAGTCCTCAAAAAAAGCAGGTCGCCTTTCAAGTACCGTCCTCTGAGGACGAAGCTGATGATGAGAACTTGAAGAAATCATCAGAGATAGACAGCAGAGGGCCGCTAGAGCCAAAGGAAGTGAAATTCCTCTCTTACTGGATCCGAAGTTGATCCTTGAGTACATTGACCTCTGGCACAAGGACCCTAACACTCCTATGCCAGACTTCAAGCTGACTTATGGCCAAAGTCATATGCTGACCGCCTTCATAGGCTAAGAAAAATGGAAGTTTGAGAAGGCCAGGCAGCTGAAGAAAGCACAGTACAAGAAGGAGCGCCTTCTGAAGAAAAACATCGTGAAAATGAGCACTGATGAACTCCTTGCTGCTCAGACGGAGATCAAAAACCTCAATGATGAATTTGGCGCGTACCATGCAGATTGGCTTGGAGCCAAGGTCAGATTTGTGAAGTTAGCTGAAAAATTCACTACCAATATTGCAGCTCCAATGCAACAAGAAATTCCTCAGGCTGAAGCATCTGCTCAGCCTACTGAAGAAAATGCCAGCATTGCTGATGACAATCAGGTTGCTGAAGAAAAGCTACTACCAGGGTTGATGACTGCATTCCAGCCGTTGATGAAACTGCCAGGGCAACCACTAGTGTTGCGCCTGAAGAAACTGTCAGGACAGCTGAAGCTTCAACCGCTATGCCTGAAGAAACTGATCATGCCAGGGCAACTGCATCAGTTGTGCCTGAAGAAATGGAACCAATTTCCTCTGCTCCTCTTGCACCTACACCAAGTCTAATTCTTTCTTCTGCATCAGAAGCGAAGAAGACCAAGGCTGCGGAGCGTGCAGCTGTGAAGAAACGGAAAGCATCAACTTCATCAGAATCTTCAGCTACGAAGAAGATGAAGAAATTGACCAGCTCATTTGAAAATCCAATTGATGATGTTCTAGTCTCGAGCATGCCATCAAAGGATTTGATGAAGAATACGTGATCCCAAGCGGATCCGATGAAGATATTCCTTCTGCTGCTTCTTCAGAGCAGTTGTATGAAGAAATTGAAGTGGATGCAATCCCTTCAACCCCGGTTGTCTCATCGCCCATGCCTCAATTTACTGCTGAAGAGGCCGGCGTTGCAGAAATGAATGGATAAGATGAGGATGTGGACATTGGGTGCACAACGCCAGTGTTGAATGATGACATTTGGGAAAGTTAGCACCCCAATTCTCCTTTGTTCACTCCTCTGCAACAAACTCCTCAGTCCCCAGTGACTACTGAAGTTCAAATGGGATCTGAAGAACCACACCCCACTTCGTTTATCCCTGAAGAGATTCCAGCCACTAGTGCTGATGAAATTGCTGCTGAAGAATTGAAGACCCAGGCTGCCACTGAAGAAGAAACTGAAATTCCTCAGCCTGCGGATCCTGAGATTACGATTCCTGAGGTTGTGATGCAATTGACTGACACTCCTCAGCCCAAGCCAAAGGATCCTTTCTCAAAGAAGCAAAAATTCAAGGCTGCTGACTTCTTCCACAAGCATCTATTCTCACGGACTACAACCCCTATGACTCTGCTCGTCTTAGAAGGAAGCGTTTCTGGACTGCCAGCCAAGCAAACTTCTATTCTTCGCTACTTTTCAACAAAGACAAAGTCTTCGAGCACGAGCATATTCCTCACGTGGACATGGAATCACTGCCTTGCTTCGCGCCAGTCCTCAGTGTTCTTCATGACGCTGGACTGCTCAACTTTTGCACTGACATTGTTGATTGGAATGAAGAGCTAATTCTTCAGTTCTATGCCAGGCTGCACGTCACAGGAGAAGCTGAAGATGTGAGCTCTTGGGTATTGGACTGGATGACAAAGAACACACATTTCAAAGCACCGGCCTCTGAATTGCTTCATGCCCTGCCTGTCAGTCCTCCCCTTGAAGGCGCTCGTTGCATATACCATGAACCTGAACTTACTGCTCACTATATGCAAGTGTTGATGAAGCCGCTGAAGTCCGGTCAAGCCCCAAGGACCAAATTCCTCGTGAAGGAATTTCTGTTTGTGCCTAGAACTGTCTATCGCATTCTGACGAAGACATTGAGTCCTATTAAAGGCCACGATTCGAATGACGAAAAAGTTGTTGGCAAAATGATTTCTTCATGAGGACTCTGGCGAATGTTGCACTCTCTCCATTTGAGTTGAAGCCTTATGCTCCTTGGATTACGAGATTCCTCAGAACAAGGTCTTCACTCAACTACATGGCTGATTTTCAGAATCATGTTAGTTACCTGCCCCCAATAGAAGTCCTCAAGCGGACATTTTCCTCATCTGATGAAAAGGGCAAGGCTACTGCAATTATTGATGAAGCCATTTGTTCATTGGATGGTCTGTTCCGCAAAGCTGCATCCTACTCCACCAATGATGACTCTGCCACTCATGACTCTGCCGCAAATGCTTCAAAGCAAAATCCTCAAGGCACGGCTCCAAGGGTGATGACTGATCGTGAGCTTCTCCTTAGTCTTCACCAGAAGGTCGATCGCAACCACAAATGGGTTAAGCGTCAGTTTGGTTCTATTCTTCACAACATGACCGCTACACACAATGCAGTGAACAAAAACCAATACTACCTCCATGAAGTCTTCGGTCGCACCTGGGCTGTTTTGTCACATTTGTATGATGAAGATGATCTGAAGCAAATAGGTTTCAAGCAGGACTTTGACTGGTCTCAGCCACCGGCGAAGAAATTCAAGAAGACCAAAGTTCCTTCCTTGGTAGCCAGCTCATATTCTTCATCACGCGCGACTGATGAACATGAAGACTTGGACGATACTGCGGCAGGCCCTACCTCAACAACCGACCCCAACAATGCGGGCGCTCCTTCATCGACTCCGTGATGATGTTCTTTAGGGGCGTTAGTCCTCATTTTTCGTCCCTTTTGGTCATTCGATGACAAAGGGGGAGAAATTTGAGTTAGTCTTCAAGCGGGTCTACTTATATGGGCATTTTTTTTTCTAAGTTGCAACTCTCGTTCTTTTGAAGACTTTGCTGGATCGAGTTGTAAACTTAAAACCCGATGATGGTCTGATACTTTTGTTGTGTTCTTCTGCATGCTTATTCCTCATATATGTTAATGCACGCATGCTGAATTATATCAGTCACCATATTTCATCATGCATTTCAAATTCTTCATATTCTATGTTAAATGCGTGTATGAATTACAAGATATAGGGGGAGATCTCCATGATTCTACTCTTCAAGTGTGCATTGCTTCAAAAGCAAATTCCTCACTATGCACATCTTCAGGGGAGTTCTTCTATATCTTGCAATCAAATTCCTCAATATCAGTATTTACACTTCATATGTTTATCCCTGTTGAAAACTTAACCTATATTGTCATCAATCACCAAAAAGGGGGAGATTGTAAGTGCATCTAGTGCCCCTTAGTGATTTTGGTGTATTGAAGACTTATAGGTTAAGGGACTGATCCGTTTGTGAGTATACGCAGGTCTATAAGTCTATGAGGAGTTTGATATTTACAAAGAAATTCGACCCCTAAAAATGAAGTTCTTCGACCGAAGACTTTGGATTTCTGAAGACTTTGAAAGTGAAGAAATTGGTGTGACCGTGAAGACTTGGTATTCATTCTAGGAACATAAAGCATGAAGACTTTTGTTTTCGTAGTTTCATTTTCTCTTTCTTGAGTCATAGGAAACACCGTACTGTTAAAGGGGGTCGAGGAAATATTAAGGAAAAGTTTCCAAGTGATGCTCAACTCAAAATCCTACACCTACCAATCCCTTCGAGTGAAGCCATTGGAAACCTTATGCAGTTCCGTCAATTTGTTCAGTGACAGAGACGAAGCTCTTCTGGTCTCTGAGGAATTTGTTCTGACTGAGGAGTTAGGAATTCGCCAGTGCGGATTGCCTACAAGTGAGGAACATGATAGCCCTGAGGAAGTTGATAGTCAAATTTCCGGCCGTTGCTGTGCTACGCGCCAGCTGCCCCAAAATATCTTCCCACCTAACGGTCATATCATTGAAGGGCATTTATGTCTTATCATGTCGGGCTGCTCCCTAGGCTATAAATAGCCGCCCACTACAACCACTAGCTGGTTGGCTGCTCCGAGAGAAACTAACACTTGTCATTTGAGAGTATCACATCCTCCGAGGACTTTGAGCGAATATCATCAAGTGAGGAAAACTCAAACCCAAACACCTACAAACCTAAAGTGATTGAGCATCACTGAAGAGATTGATCCTGCGTGGATCCGACGCTTGTTACCTTTGAAGACTGTGCATCTTTCAGACGGTTAGGCGTCGTGGTCTAGAGCATCCAAGAGGAAATTGTGTATCGCCGAGTGACCGAGTCTGTGAAGGTTTGGAAGTCACCTGAAGACTTACCACGAGTGATTGGGCGAGGTCTGTGTGACCTTAGCTCAAGGGGAATACGGTGAGGACTAAGTGTCTTGAGCTGCGTGTTCAGGACTGGGTGTCCGGGACTGTGTGTCCTCAGGTTTGAATACGGAGCCGCCCTAACCAGACATACAATTGTCACAACAGTTGGAACTGGTCTACCAAATCATTGTCTTCACCAAGCCTACTGGTTCTATTTCCTCAACCCTTCCATTTACTCATTACCGTGTTGTGTGCTTGTTCATATCTGTCTGAAGACTTTGACTGAAGACAATCTCAATTTCTTCAGTTCAATTTCTTCAGTCTGTTTGTCTTCATCCTGTTTTATCATGTGTTTACGTTTTCTATACTCTGTGATTGTTTTCATTTCATCATGAAGACCATGCTTATGTTCTGTTATGTTTACATCTGAGTACTTATTCCGTTGCAAGTAGTTCTTCTCTTAGGAATTTCCTCTCCCTGAAATTCCTCAGTGAAGAATTCATAAAAATCGCCTATTCACCCTCCCCCTAGTCGAATTAACGCACTTTCACAAGCGCAGCAAGCGGCGGCCGCTGCCTCCCGACGGAGCAAGCGGCACCGACGACACACAGCTTGGGCACAAGCGGCGGCGTGCTTGACCCCGCCCTCCCAGCAGAGGAAGCAGCGGCGGCGGCGCCCTTGACCCCGACCTTCCAGGGGAGCAAGCACCAGCAGCGACGGCGGCGCACAAGCTGCAGCAAGCAGCGACCTCGACGGTGAGCGTGCGGTGGCCGATGGTACCAAGCGCATGGCGACTCCAAGCCAGCAGTGCTGCCACGTGCATGAACCAGCCACCGCCTTGTCCTCTGGTGCTCGTCCACCACCGCCAGATGCGGCACCACCGGCCAACGGCGACGAGCCAACCTCTTCCCCTCTCCCCCTCTGGACGGTGTGGCCATGGCTGGCGACGAGGACCATGAGCGACGATGCCTCTGCTGCAGGCCGGCGACGAGGAGCTGATTGCGTTTTGTACTTTTACCCGAAGGGTGACTATGCAAAAATACCAGGGCCCCACATGTCATAATCGAGGTTAAAATGCATAAAACGGTTGATCAGTGTTTTTTGCAAAAGATGAGGACTAAAATCAGTGTTTTCTGGCACAAATTCGTAGGAGAGTCTTTCATGCAAACCTACATTTCAATGTGGTGGTTTTTAGCCCGGCTTGAAGGTGCACTGGCTTTGGTTCCTGGTTGTGAATGACTGTGTGGGGGCACTATATCACGCGGCTCCAATACTTGTTGACTTGACCTTGACCTGGGTCTTGCATTTGTCGGTCGTCGTCACGGAGTTCCGGCATGCATATCACACTCTGTTGTGACCTTTGCGTCCCGGCCCTGCCCTTCACACTGTTTTCTCCCCTCCCAATCTCATCGATCCAGCAGCTTTAGAGCTCCACAAAGTAGCAGCCACCATGGCGGAGCAGCTTGCTTCCGTGCCGGAGGAGAGCGCCACCGGCTTCGCGGCTCCCTGCCCGCCGCCCAACTCCTACCGCGAGTCGATCCTGAGCGTCGGCGTCGTCTGGCCCGAATGGCGCGTCACATCGACTCACTCCTCCCAGTCCGGTCACAGCGGATCCAACTACTCCAGCGACTCCGGCGCCTCCAGGTCCAACAACTCAGGCTACTCCTCCGGCTCGGTGTTCGCCGGCGCAGCCGACTTGGGTGCCAAGGAGCTCACAAAGATCGCTCAAAGAATGTCCAGCGACGGCTACCTCCTACGCATATTCCAAACATTCATCGAATCATCTTCCTCGCCAGTAGTCACATACGATGAGTGGTGTTCGCTGGAGAATTGGTTCGTCGAGCTTGACGCCGACTGGGTTCTCCAAAGACACAACAACCATGATTTACGGCAGCAGCTCCAAGAGGCGCCCGTGTCTCGGCTCGAAGAATTCGTGGAGAGGTGGATCCGAGCTCTCATCGTAATCCTCGCCAGCATCAAAGAGCTGGTCGCTGCCACCCACGAGATGCCAGCAGTTGTACGGTTTGCCAAAGCGAGCATCTCACCGATGCTCGTCTTTGTCGACGCCGTCGTCCATGTTTTCGAGTTGGAGAAGCTACAGGCTGCGCTACACACTTATGTATGCGTCTCCAATGCATCATACGACATGTGTACAATGCACTTGATCTCTTCGAAAGCCCCAAGCTTTTTCAGCGACATAGGCGCCCCGTTGGACAGAGCAAGGCAGAGGTTAAGGTGGGCCATATCAAAGAAGATGTGGGATTTGGAGTTGGAACTTGATCATGATGACTCGTGGCCTATCGAGATTCTGCAAGGAGAAAGCAAGATTCACAAGAACATTCGGTTGCTGGCAGAGTGCATAGTGCTGATGAGGAAAGCACATACTTCGACGCAGAAGAACTCTGCAGGGAGCCACCACATGGGAAAGCTAATTGGTAACCTGATACATAACCCAACCGGTTACCTGAAGCGTCTTATTTTGGCAAAATCGAAGCTGTTCACAAATCCAAGCGTAAGGTACATGTTCCTGCTCAACAATTCCCATTTCATAGCGCAGGTGTCTGAGCCATCGGGGGACCACCAGGGACTTAAACTTACACCTGAATGTCAGAAGCATATGGATAGTTATCTTCATGCTTCTTGGGGGCAAGTGTTGTCATGCCTTCAGAAATCAAAGTTTCCCGGACCGCTCCGTCACTGGATTAGCACCTCTTCGCTAGCTAAATTCGAGTCAGCGTTTCATCAAACTTACCAGGCACAGAAGTTATGGAAGGTTCCGGACCCTCGGCTCAGAGATGTGCTGCGGAAAGCTATCACCAGGAGAGTTATTTCAGGTTACGGCAAGTACCTGAAGGAACATCCCAGGCTACAGAAACATGTTGGCCGCGAAAGCAGCAGTCCGGAAGTTTTGGAGGAGATGTTGGGAGAGCTATTTGAAGGATGAAAACTACTTGAGGCATCGAAAAAGTCACTAGCAAATAAGAGGCTGGACTTGTATTTCATTGTCTTATTTGGAAATTTTTCTTTCGTTTTGAAGTGAAGTTGTATTCTGAATTTCATTGGTAACTTAAGCGTCCGATACTACATCATGTGGTCACATTCTCTGTGTGATTTTGTGATTGTATACCAAATACTTCTGCATTCTGCTTCTGTGTCAATTTCATTCATAGAATTTTCTTAAAAAAAGCAATCATAGATAATTGCCATGCTTTTGACTTTGCACAACATTATACACACACTTATTTTCATCTGTGCGAACAGCCAGGTAACATTATACCCTCACCGAAATACGTCAGCCCAGCAATCGTCTCGAGCATGAAGAACCTGGCACAGTCAAGGTGACCGTACAGAGCATCGCATTCGCATACCATGATAACAGAATCCTGTGGGCGCACAAAAAAAGAGTAATACAGAGACAGACGCATGCTCAGGACTTGGGACCTGCTGAAACTAATTTCAGAGCTACTGTAGTAAAATATGTGGGGAATTATCTGTATCATTCACTCACCATGAGGAAAATGTTGAAGGAGTGCTGCTCTAGCCTCAGGAGTGCCGTCGTCCTCCGCGGGAGCCAGCGGGTCGGTGGCTCCTGACGAGGAAGGACTCGTTGACGGCGGCCACCTCAGTATCATGCTCCGCCTTCTCCCGCTGCTTTCTCGCCATGCCTCGGCGCCGGATCTCGACCCCCTTCTGCGCAATAAGAGACAGGCAGAAGCTACAGCGGAGCACAGACGTGAGGAGGACGAGAAGGAGGTTGTCGGGGGAATCGATTGGAGTGTCTAGGACGACGCGACCGTGGAGGCGCGAGGAGGGAAGGGAAGGGAAGGGAGGAGGGCAGAGAGCAAGCGACGGGGAGAGGGGCCGCGGAGGGCGGAGGCGACCCCCATGGAACACATTATCCCACGTGATGCAAGCTGGTTGGCCGCATTGAGAAATATTTTGAAATTTTTTTAGATGATGGTGTGGATTATTTTATAAATGTATTTTTTTTCTTTTAGATGGAGGTGAGGACCTCTGTTATTTTTGAAATGAAGGGTTATGCAAAGTGGCACTCGCTAGTAGGCTGCGGTGGTATTTTTTTACTTCTTTTTTAGATGAAAGTGAGATCTTTTCTTTTGAGATGTTTTTGTAGCGGAGGCGAGGACCCTATGTATTCTTTTCAAATGAAAATGTATGCACAACTTCATCTCAAGCGGCGCCACAGGGTGATGCCCCAATCACTAGTGTCCATGAAGCGCGAGCGGCGAGGCAGAGGCTAGGAGCGGCCAGACCTGGCCAAACGGGCCGGTTTTGTCGGGCCGGCATGATAGCCCGCGTGCCCGGCCCGTCACGGGCCGGCACATGTGGCTTAGTGGGCCGTGCCAGGCATGTGGCCCGGCTAGGGCCGTGCCTGGGCTGCCATGCCCGGCACGTGTGCCAGCCCGGCACGGCACGCCTAACCTGGCGCTATGTTTTCTTAGCAAAATTTACTACTCCCTTCGTCCGAAATTACTTGTCGCAGAAATGAATGTATATATAACTAAAATATGTCTAGATACATTCATTTCTATGACACGTATTTTTGGACAGAGGGAGTCGAGCCAGGGAACAGGAAGATGTGCGTGCGTGCGATCTCTTATCCATGCATCGATGTGACTTGGCACGAGCTGACGAGCGTACTGCAGAGCTGCGCGGTCACGGGCGGCCGGCCAATGATCCATTTTTTATTCGAGTGGTGCCAACGAGGTAGCGAGCCAGAGTCAACTAGGCAACGATCGATTTTATTAAAAGAAAACTACCAGCCTGTTGTGCCTGGACGGGCCAACTCTACTGGCATGCTAAACGGGCCGCCATGCCAGCCCGTGTAGCAAAAGGGCCGTGCCTGGGCCAGAAAGGCCAACACGCGTGCCGGCTTGGCACGGCACAATTACTTAGCGTGCCTGGACGGGCCGTGCCATGCCTGGCCCGTTTACATCAGATCGGGCCATGCCGTGCCGGGCCGGCCCATTTGGCTAGATATAGGTGCGGCAAAAGTGGGTCCGGCCGGTTTAGTTACAACCAAACTTGGCCATATGAACTGTATTTTAAGACCGGCCCGCACACACGGTATTTTTGGCGCGGCCTGAGCCCGGCCTGGCATGCGAATGAAAGCATCGAGCCGACCTTTGGCCCGTCAGGGAACAAGGCCGATTGCCGAAGCAGAACCTTAAACGGCTTGATGGCCCTTTAGTCCGCAGGTCAGCCTGCATGACAAGGTCCATGCCCCGAACGGCATGGCCCGGCACATGACCCAAGTCATGGTCCCTTTTACCATTGTTTGGGACTGTTTTAGCCTTTTTATCATTGGATGGCTATTTTCAGTATTTTTCTGGTCTTTCTAATCTCAAAACAAAAGGTCCGAAAGGCCGAAACACTCCACAATGTCCCAAAAAGTAAATCACTAATTCAGGAGTATTCTTTAAAAGATCACTTCCCACCTCCTCAGGTTGTGACAAGTGGCGCACCGCATGCGCGCCACTTGTTGCAACTGGAAGTTTTCTTTTTTTTCCGTATATCCGTTTATTCAAAACGTTTTATCTATTAAACCGTGCATTCAAATCTTGAACCATTTTCACCATTGCAATCGTCGCGTCGAAATCTTGAAAACTATATCCCATGTTCATAGGTTTTGACGAGCTTTTCTTTTCGCGAAAAAAACCGACCAAAATAACCGGACGGAAAAATCGATCCGGGAGCATGTCTTCTTCTCTTTTCGAAGAAAGCACGGGCGTGCCTCTCGCGGAAGAAAACTGTGCCTCTTGTGAAAGGAAAAAAATACAAAAAATATATTTTTTTTATTTCCGAAAGGCGCAGCCGTGCCTCTCAAAACAAAAGGTCCGAAAGGCCGAAACAGTCCACAAAGTCCGAAAGAGCCACAAGGCTGAAAAGCAATTCGTACCGGCCCTTTTAGCTCGCATGTCACGCCTATCCTACAGCTCAGGCCTTCAGGCCGGCACGACACGACCCTTTTTTAAAAGCGCCGACACGGGTCATGTCCATTCAATCTCTTTTATAGTTGTGTCGTGTTGTGCCGACCCATATGGTCAGGTCTGATTAGAACATTTTGGAAGACCAGTCGGTGATGATGCTCATCACTAGTGGGTGGTCTTAGGTGTGGTAGTGTGCGCCTGCGCGAATATACAAATCGACCCGACCGAGTATTTAACATAAGATCTACCATAATTTGACTGACCCTGACAAAAAACTACCACTTTAAAAAAATTTGTTGAGATCTACCACTTTAGAACTATTTTTTTCAAAAAAGTACAATCAAAAAAGTGTCCGATTAGGCATTTTTAAACCTATTTATAACAGGTCGGGCCTACTCACAAGCGCTGACGTGGTAGAGTAGTCAACTCCGCTTGATTGACCGTTATGTTGAATGGAAGCATCAATCCTCTTCTTCTCTCCTCCAAGAATTTTCCTATGGACATTTCTTAAGCAGTTCGTATGTGTGGTCTTCGTCGGCGTCGGCGGTGGGCCGCCGCGCTGGCCTCCGCCACTTGCTGAGGCCCGACCGAGATTGTTGTGGGAGCAGACCACCCGCTTGAGCTGCGTGGCTGGCCCGAGCGTACCGCACGCCAGAGCTGCGTGGCTGCCGCCTGAGCATGGCGCGTGGGGGTTGCTGCAGAAGTTATCCCAGGCGGAGTGTGAGGTTTGACGGTGGCTCACTGGCCAGCGAGCGGTTGGAGGTGCCATAGTTTTTGTTAGAAGGAAGCGAGGGATTTGGTGAAATAGTTTGTTGTATTGCTTGAACCTCGTGGGCATATATATAGGAGTACAATGATCTACTTGGAGTACAAGACAAGCCAGAACAAATCCTAGTCTATCTCATCTTTCCTAATAAACAATATACTCAACATCCCCCCGCAGTCACAACGGTAGCGACGCAGACAGTGAGACTAGAGAAGAATCTGAAGGAAGCCGACGGACACACCCCCTACAGTCGTAACGGTCGATGCATCGCGGAGTCGTGGCTGGAGTGGAAACCGACGAGGTTGCTCAAGCAAGGCGGTAGCCCTTTGTGTCGTTGCCGAGGTAGCCGAGAGCGTGGGTGGTGGAGCCGTGGTCGAGGTAGCTGTGCGAAGAATGCCGTGGTCGATGTCGAGTCGGGGTGGCCGGTGTCGAGGAAGTCGCCGTGGAGCCGCGGGCGCAATGGGGCGCCGAGTTAGCATGGGCGCAATGGTGTCGAAGTAGTGGTGCGCCGGGAACAAGATGTTGTTGACGACGCGTCGCGGCGGGTTTGCCAAGCCCGGGGACACATCGTGGACGAAGGCACGCACCGGTGTTGCCAGCACCGGGCATGCGTAGACGGACGAAGACGAAGTTGACGAAGCGCCGACCAGGCTTGCCAGGCCTGGGGACACGTCGTCGATGAAGGCACGCATCGATGTTGCCAGCACCGGGCATGCGTAGACGAGGGACCTATACGAGCTGTACGCCATGTTGTAGAAGTCGGAGGGGCTAGCAGAGAAGAACTCAACAACGATTGCGGCGTCCATCGGCGCGGGGCCAATGTCACCAACGGTGGTCGGAGTAGACGAAGTGGTCGGGGTAGATAACGGCGACGCTGGCGACGGGCTGGTGCTCGACGAAGACGAAGGAGGTGGACGGGCGACGACGACGGCTACGGGAGTATCAGTGGCGGCGGCGGCCTGACGGCGGCGGCAGCTATGTTAGGAGTGCGGCGGCGGTGCTCGAAGTAGGCGAGGAACCCTGACAACGTGGCAAAGAACGGCGCGGACGGTGGCGTTCCCGCGCCAAGGGAAACGGCGCGGCACATACCACGGGAGGTCGACGCGCGGTGACAGCGGAGTGGACCACGGGCCGCTGCGCTACGGCCCGAAGGGGCGACGCAGCGGCGGCGGGCAGGTCAGGGCGACGACAGGAAGACCTCGGGGTGGCGGCGGGGACCACGGGCCATGGCGTTGCGGCCCGAAGGGGCGACGCAACGGCGGCGCGCGAGTCGGTGCAGCCGCGGGGACGGCCTCGGGCGGCGGCGGAAACCGCATGCCACGCTCGCTACGGCCTGATGGGGCGACGCAGCGGCAGCGCGAGGGTCGGTGCTGCCACGGAGACGCCCTGGAACAGACGTACTCGGGGCGGCGGTAGACCGCGGGCCATGACACTACGGCCCAAAGGGGCGACGCAGCGGCATCACGTGGGTCGATGCAGCCGCGGGGAGAACCACGGGGCGGCGGCGCTGCGGCCCGACCGGGCGACGCAGCGGCAGCCCGATGCTCAATTGGTGGACAGGCGCGCTGAACTCGGGGACGATCTTCACGGGGCCTGCGAAGGCGCGCGCAATCGACGGGCCAGGTCGGTCGCACGACGTAGCTGAGGCGGATCGCGGCGGCGGGCGGGTGATCAATCCAATCGCGCACGAGGTCGGGGACGCCGCTCGGTGGAGACGGGTGGCGGCGGAGTCTGAGATGAAGCCGGCGACAGCGGGCGGCAGGGCGGCTATGATTGGCCGCCGCGTGACGCGAGGCCGCCGGGTCGAGTGATGCAGGTGTCCCGGTCGGAGCAGGGCGGTGACGGCCGGCGTAGATCGACGGGCGGGCCGGCGCACGAACGGCGGCGGTGAAGGGCCGCCGCATGACGCGAGGCTGTTGGGTCGGTGAAGAAGCCGGCCATCGCGCCGGGTTGGAGTAGAGGCGCAAGGCGTCGACGGCGGCGGTAGGCGACGCAAACCGATCAAGATTAGATCGGAAAACCAAAAAGAAACCGCCGATCAAGATGACCGGCGGGAGAGAGAAAACCCCGTAGCAAGGGCTCCGGAAAAGACTCTCTAGGGTAGCCGGTCAACACAACCGGCGGACGAACCCTAGGTACGGGCGGCGCGGCCCCCGACAGCGGTCATGGAGGCTGACCGCCCCGGGGGCGGCGCGCAGGGCGGAAGCGGCGGGCGGCGGCTAGGGTTGGATCGGTTAGGCTGATACCATGTTAGAAGGAAGCGAGAGATTTGGTGGAATAGTTTGTTGTATTGCTTGAGCCTCGTGGGCATATATATAGGAGTACAATGATCTATTTGGAGTACAAGACAAGCCAGAACAAATCCTAATCTATCTCATCTTTCCTAATAAACAATATACTCAACAGTTTTTTCTAAATTTGGTTGGGATTTTTCGGAATTTATTTTCAAGCTGTCCAAAGTTCTGAACGTGCATATACATTTGAGCTCTGAATTTACTTTCAGCCTGGCTCCAGCGTACGTTTCATCCTGCGCCCACATGATTCTGTTATCATGCAATGATACTTGATGCTCTGTACCTGAAGCATCTCCCTGAAACAAAAGAGCAATGAGGCATTAGGCGGAGCTAGGAAGCCATCTCTGAATAGTACGGACGCCAGACTAAGCAGGTGCATGATTAATTTGAATCGATTCATCAGCAAGAGCACAGGCCACTATTTTTGGATTTTGCACAGGTCCATCTCTTGAGACAACATTACTCTCCTCTCCTGCCGCACACCATATGACATTCTAATGTATAAGGAGAGGTCATCATTTGATAAAACCTGAAAGAGGTTTAGCATCCAGCTCGTCAGGTCTCGGACTTCTCTGCTATTTTCGCAAGCTTCCTTCACATACCAGTAGCCCCAAAAGCAGTGTACAAAAAATCCACATTAGATCCACAATGTTCATTTCAGTTGGCGTAGATTATAACGGTTCATAACAATCAATTATATGGATAACCTCTTACAGTTGTTATACTAAAATCAAATAAATTTCCACACGTATATAGGACAACCACATAGCAAATATAACTATTTTGTGGTGAAATTTCCCCATTCTTTAGTGCAGAAGTGCGGGGTAAACTTGACGTGCAGAGTGAGCCTGGTATCTGCAGGCTCAGGTCCACCGAAGTGGATGAAAAATAATATGTATACAATGTTGTAAAATCATAAGTATTTTAGATGGAATCACGAAATCAAATGAAAATACACTTAGGCTACAACGGAATTCAGAATATAACTTCATTTTTAAAGGACTATATTTTCAAATACAATGATGAAACATGAAAACTCTGTACTCTTATATGTTGGGTGACCAGGGGCAGAGCCAGGATTTGAAAATGGGGAGGGGGGGGGGGGGGGGGGGGGGTGGGCAGGTGAAAAATATATAACTTCAAAAATATCATCATAGGTGCTCTCACTTTGAGCTTGCGGTTGAATTTCTACTAACAGTGACACTATATTTTAATCTGGAGTTTGTTTACCAAGTGAAATAAGAACGGGGCTAGCTCCATCTCCTCAGATTTGCATTTTCAAAAGTAAGGCGTTACTTTATTGTTCGTCTTCATTCTTCAAATATAAGGAACTTCCAAACTAAATAAACTAGAATTCCAAATCAATCATTTGGATTTTGCCTCGTGTAACTGTAAACTAGTGCACAAGACAGGCTAAAGATTCCTAGCTAATACTTTTGGATCAATATAACTAGTAGTATCTAATTTTGTAGTAGATCTAAGAAAAACACTAACCAATAACCTGTAAAGTCTAAGAGTAACATGAATTCGTAATGATATACCTTAAGTTTAGGGTTGACTCGCCTGAGCTGAGCTGCGCCACCAGATTCAAAGACTGATGATCAACGCGTCATGGACGACGGGGCGCGGCAAACGCACTGTTGTGAAGATTATGCGGCGACGCTCCAACAAATGCGCTTCTGCTACACTCTAGGATGACGACGACATCTAAACGGAAGTTCCTATATACGGACGGCGGCAGCGGCAAAACCCTAGCGGGAGTGTAGAACATGCACATACGCCGGTTACGATCTGATCGATTCCTGGATCGCAGTTTTTTTTAGCAAATCATGGATCGCAGTTATAGCCAGCCACCGCCGTACGTGGGCTGTTGCCTGCTGGGCTTTGAGATTCTCTAATTCGGTGCTGGTTTCATTAACATATGGGCTAATGAGCAAGTAGCTGCAGCCAGTCCGGTCATTAGCGTGTACATACGGTATACTGACTGCTAAATATTTTTGAGGGGGGCGAGCGATTGGCAGGGGTCTAGCCCCTGCTCGCCCCTCCCCGTCTCCGCCCCTGTGGGTGACTTTGTTTGATGTCTCAAATAGTTTTCATCCTTCAAACAGCTGTCCCAACATCTCCGCCATGACTTGAGGACTCTTGCTTCCGCCACTGATGTGTTTTTCTAGCTCTGGATGTTCCTCCAGGTAGTCATTGTAGGCTGAAATGACTCTGTTGGTGATAGTTTCCCGCAGAAAGGATCGGAGGCTGGGGTCCGGAACCTTCTAAAATTTCTGAGCCTGGTAGTGGTACGCATTATCAAACGCCGACTGAAATTTAGCCAGCGAAGTCGTGTGGATCCAAGGCCTAGGGTTCATACTTTCACTAGTGCAAGTTCTCTCAACAATAATAACATAATTGGATTATATAACTATCCCTCATCATGCAACAAAGAGTCACTCCAAAGTCACTAATAGCGGAGAACAAACAAAGAGATTATGGTAGGGTACGAAACCACCTCAAAGTTATCCTTTCTGATCGATCTATTCAAGAGTCTGTAGTAAAATAACATGAAGCTTTTCTTTCCGTTCGATCTATCATAGAGTTCGTACTAGAATAACACCTTAAGACACAAATCAACCAAAACCCTAATGTCACCTAGATACTCCAATGTCACCTCAAGTATCCGTGGGTATGATTATACGATATGCATCACACAATCTCAGATTCATCTATTCAACCAACACAAAGAACTTGAAAGAGTGCCCCAAAGTTTCTACCGGAGAGTCAAGACGAAAACGTGTGCCAACCCCTATGCATAAGTTCACGAGGTCACGGAACCCGCAAGTTGATCACCAAAACATACATCAAGTGAATCACGTGATATCCCATTGTCACCACAGATAAGCACATGCAAGACATACATCAAGTGTTCTCAAATCCTTAAATGCTCAATCCGATAAGATAACTTCAAAGGAAAAACTCAATCCATTACAAGAGAGTAGAGGGGGAGAAACATCATAAGAACCAACTATAATAGCAAAGCTCGCGGTACATGAAGATCGTGCCAAATCAAGAACACGAGAGAGAGAGAGGGAGAGAGAGAGAGAGAGAGAGAGATCAAACACATAGCTACTGGTACATACCCTCGGCCCCAAGGGTGAACTACTCCCTCCTCGTCATGGAGAGCGCCGGGATGATGAAGATGGCCACCGGTGAGGGTTCCCCCCCTCCGGCAGGGTGCCGGAACGGGTCTAGATTGGTTTTCGGTGGCTACAGAGGCTTGCGGCGGCGGAACTCCCGATCTATTGTGTTCCCCGATGTTTTTAGGGTATATGGATATATATAGGCGAAAGAAGTCGGTCAGTGGAGCCACGAGGGGCCCACGAGGGTGGGGGCACGCCCAGGGGGGTAGGGCACGCCTCCCTTCCTTGTGGCTTCCTCGAAGCTTCCGTCACGTCTACTCCAAGTCTCCTGGATTGCTTCCGTTCCAAAAATAACTCTCCCGAAGGTTTCATTCCGTTTGGACTCCATTTGATATTCCTTTTCTTCGAAACACTGAAATAGGCAAGAAAACAACATTTTGGGCTGGGCCTCCGGTTAATAGGCTAGTCCCAAAAATAATATAAAAGTGTATAATAAAGCCCATTAAACATCCAAAAGAGATAATATAATAGCGTGGAACAATCAAAAATTATAGATACGTTGGAGACGTATCAAGCATCCCCAAGCTTAAATCCTGCTCGTCCTCGAGTAGGTAAATGATAAAAACAGAATTTTTGATGTGGAATGCTACCTAGCATATTTATCAATGTATTTCTCTTTATTGTGGCATGAATGTTCATATCCAAAAGATTCAAGATAAAAGTTTAATATTGACATGAAAATAACAATACTTCAAGCATACTAGCAAAGCAATCATCTCTTCTCAAAATAACATGGCCAAAGAAAGTTATCCCTACAAAATCATATAGTCTGGCTATGCTCTATCTTTACCACACAAAGTATTTAAATCATGCACAACCCCGATGACAAGCCAAGCAATTGTTTCATACTTTTGATGTTCTCAAACTTTTTCAATCTTCACGCAATATATGAGCGTGAGCCATGGACATAGCACTATAGGTGAAATAGAATGGTGGTTGCGGAGAAGACAAAAATGAGAAGACAGTCTCACATCAACTAGGCGTATCAACAGGCTATGGAGATGACCATCAAAAGATATCAATGTGAGTGAGTAGGGATTGACATGCAATGGATGCACTAGAGATATAAGTGTATGAAAGCTCAACAAAAGAAACTAAGTGGGTGTGCATCCAACTCGCTTGCTCACGAAGACCTAGGGCATTTTGAGGAAGCCCATCATTGGAATATACAGGCCAAGTTCTATAATAAAAGATTCCCACTAGTATATGAAAGTGACTACATAGGAGACTCTCTATCATGAATATCATGGTGCTGCTTTGAAGCACAAGTGTGGTAAAAGGATAGTAGCACTGCCCCTTCTCTCTTTTTCTCTCATTTTTTTATTTTTTTTGTTTGGGCTTTTTTATCTTTTTTTGGGCCTCTTTTCCTTTTTTTCTTTTTCGTCCGGAGTCTCATCCCGACTTGTGGGGGAATCATAGTCTCCATCATCCTTTCCTCACTGGGACAATGCTCTAATAATGAAGATCATCACACTATTATTTACTTACAACTCAAGAATTACAACTCGATACTTAGAACAAAATATGACTCTACATGAATGCCTCCGGCGGTGTACCGGGATGTGCAATGAATCAAGAGTGACATGTATGAAAGAATTATGAAGGCGGCTTTGCCACAAATACGATGTCAACTACATGATCATGCAAAGCAATATGACAATGATGAAGTGTGTCATAATAAACGGAACGGTGGAAAGTTGCATGACAATATATCTTGGAATGGCTATGGAAATGCCATAATAGGTAGGTATGGTGGCTATTTTGAGGAAGGTATATGGTGGGTGTATGATACCGGTGAAAGGTGTGCGGTATTAGAGAGGCTAGCAATGGTGGAAGGATGAGAGTGCGTATAATCCATGGACTCAACATTAGTCATAAAGAACTCACATACTTATTGCAAAAATCTATTAGTTATCGAAACAAAGTACTACGCGCATGCTCCTAGGGGGATAGATTGGTAGGAAAAGACCATCGCTCGTCCCCGACCTCCACTCATAAGGAGGACAATCAATAAATAAATCATGCTCCGACTTCATCACATAACGGTTCACCATACGTGCATGCTACGGGAATCACAAACTTTAACACAAGTATCTCTCAAATTCACAACTACTCAACTAGCATGACTCTATTATCACCATCTTCATATCTCAAAACAATCATAAGGAATCAAACTTCTCATAGTATTCAATGCACTTTATATGAAAGTTTTTATTATATCCCTCTTGGATGCCCATCATATTAGGACTAAATTCATAACCAAAGCAAATTACCATGCTGTTCTAAAGACTCTCAAAATAATATAAGTGAAGCATGAGAGTTCATCTATTTCTTCAAAATAAAACTACCGTCGTGCTCTAAAAGATATAAGTGAAGCACTATAACAAACGACAAACTACTCCAAAAGATATAAGTGAAGATCAATGAGTAGTCGAATAATTATGCAACTATGTGAAGACTCTCTAACATTTAAGAATTTAAGATCTTGGTATTTTATTCAAGCAGCAAGCAAAACAAAAGAAAATAAAATGACGCTCCAAGCAAAACACATATCATGTGGTGAATAAAAATATAGCTCCAAGTAAAGTTACCGATCAACGAAGACGAAAGAGGGGATGCCTTCCGGGGCATCCCCAAGATTAGGCTCTTGGTTTTCCTTGAATATTACCTTGGGGTGCCTTGGGCATCCCGAAGCTTAGGCTCTTGCCACTCCTTATTCCATAGTCCATCGAATCTTTACCCAAAACTTGAAAACTTCACAACACAAAACTCAACAGAAAACTCGTAAGCTCCGTTAGTATAAGAAAACAAATCACCACTTAGGTACTGTTGTGAACTCATTATAAATTAATATTGGTGTAATATCTACTTTATTTCAACTTCACTATGGTTCATACCTTCCGATACTACTCATAGATTCATCAAAATAAGCAAACAACACATAGAAAACAGAATATGTCAAAAACAGAACAGTCTGTAGTAATCTGTATCAAACGTATACTTATGGAACTCCAAAAATTCTGAAATAAATTGGTGGACCTGAGGAATTTGTCTATTAATCATCTGCAAAAATAATAAACCTAAAAACACTCTCCAGTAAAATATGGCAGCTAATCTCGTGAGCGCTAAAGTTTCTGTTTTTTTACAGCAAGATCATAAAGACTTCACCCAAGTCTTCCCAAAGGTTCTACTTGGCACAAACACTAATTAAACATAAAACCACATCTAACCAGAGGCTATATATATTATTTATTACTCACAGGAGCAAAAATCAAGGAAAAATAAAATAAAATTGGGTTGCCTCCCAACAAGCGCTAACGTTTAACGCCCCTAGCTAGGCATGATGATTTCAATGATGCTCACATAAAAGATAAGAATTGAAACATAAAGAGAGCATCATGAAGAATATGGCTAGCACATTTAAGTCTAACCCACTTCCTATGCATAGGGATTTTGTGACCAAACAACTTATGGGAACAATCATCAACTAGCATAGGAAGGCAAAACAAACATAACTTCAAAACCTTAAGCACATAGAGAGGAAACTTGATATTATTGCAATTCCTACAAGCATATATTCCTCCCTCATAATAATTTTCAGTAGCATCATGAATGAATTCAACAATATAACCAGCACCTAAAGCATTCTTTTCATGATCTACAAGCATAGAAAATTTAGTACTCTCTACATAAGCAAAATTCTTCTCAATCGGAATAGTGGGAGTATCATAAGAGACTCGAATACTATAAATTGTTTCCACGTTAAAAGAGTAGTGTTCGAATACTATAATCATGACAAGTTTTATAAATATAATCATTACTAGTTTTTATAGCATAAGTGTCATCACAATAATCATCATAAGTAGCAACTTTGTTCTCATCATAATCGATTGAAACCTCTTCCAAGATAGTGGAATCATTACTAAATAAAGTCATGACCTCTCCAAATCCACTTTCATAATTGTCACAAGATTCAACATCCTCCAAAATAGTGGGATCATTACTTCCTAAATTTGACACTCTTCCAAACCCACTTTCATCAATATAATCATCATAAATAGGAGGCATGCTATCATCATAATAAATTTGCTCATCAAAACTTGGGAGGCTAAATATATCATCTTCATAAAACATAGCATCCCCAAGCTTGGGACAAACATTAGTTCCAAATATATTCTCAAACATGTCATTCTCATCAAACATAGCATCCCCAAGCTTGAGCCTTTTCATATCATAAGCATAATCACTCTCATCATTAATAGTATGGATAGCACCAATAGTATAGCAATTATCATCATCACAATGAGTAATAGGAGCAACATCATTTGGGAGGGATACCTATTCACCTTTGCTTCTCCGTCTTTTCTTTTTCTTCTTCACATCATGTGTGGGTTTAACCCTCTTTTTTGAGCTCCTTATTAATGAGATTGGTTGAATAGAAAGCTCCTCCTCGTTACCTGATTCATCATAAGAAATAATAGGAGGATATTGGGAAGTCTCTTCCCTTTCATTAGTATTCTCTTCATCTTCTATTTGTTTTCTTGTCTTTATGTAATTGGCAATATAAGGATTTTCAATGCAATTCACCGCACAATACATAAAAATTTCTTCTAGATCAAAATCAAGAAATCTATCAAGATTAAATTTTGGAATACCCTCAGTTACACGTTTCATTTCTTCATACCCCAAAAGAAGACTAAGCTCTTTATGAGCTCAAGGGTAATCAAGTTATCACAATTTTTGGACACGATTTGATCATGAAACAAATAGCATTGGAGCTTTAAATGACCATGTTCATTGCAAAGTTCACAAGGATGGTGATAAATATTGAATCTTTCAGCACAATCATCTAGCCTTTCTTGCAACCATTCAGTTTCCAAATACTTATGCCTCTTGCAAAATCTATCTTCCCTATTTGGTGTGTACTTGCAAGCTCTATCTATTCCACAAAAGTTGACATGCTTATAAGAGACATTTTCATCATTGACTAGTGCAATCATCATTAGTACTATGGATATTCAAAGAGTTCACACTAACAACATTGCAATCATGCTCATCATTCAAAGATTTAGTGCCAAACATTCTAATGCATTCTTCCTCTAGCAATTGAGCACAACTATCGGAATCCTTATTTTCATGAAAGATATTAGAAAGATGAAGCATATGAGGTACCCTCAATTCCATTTTTTGTAGTTTTCTTTTATAAACTAACTACTGATAAAAAAAGAAACAATAAGATTCGATTGCAAGATCTAAAGATATACCTTCAAGCACTAACCTCCCCGGCAACGGCGCCAGAAACTGCTTGATGTCTACTACACAACCTTTTTCTTGTAGACGTTGTTGGGCCTCCAAGTGCAGAGGTTTGTAGGACAGTAGCAAATTTCCCTCAAGTGGATGACCTAACGTTTATCAATCCGTGGGAGGCGTAGGATGAAGATGGTCTCTCTCAAGCAACCCTGCAACCAAATAACAAAGAGTCTCTTGTGTCCCCAACACACCCAATACAATGGTAAATTGTATAGGTGCACTAGTTCAGCGAAGAGATGGTGATACAAGTGCAATATGGATGGTAGATATACGTTTTTGTAATCAGAAAATATAAAAACAGCAAGGTAACTAATGATAAAAGTGAGCACAAACGGTATTGCAATGCGTTGAAACAAGGCCTAGGGTTCATACTTTCACTAGTGCAAGTTCTCTCAACAATAATAACATAATTGGATCTTATAACTATCCCTCAACATGCAACAAAGAGTCACTCCAAAGTCACTAATAGTGGAGAACAAACAAAGAGATTATGGTAGGGTATGAAACCACCTCAAAGTTATCCTTTCAGTCGGGGATATACCCCGCGGTATAAACCGCCGGATGTATGACCCGGCTGGAGTTTGGCGATTCACTGGCGACCCGCTTGGACCTGGCGGTCTACGATTCATTGGTAATCCGGCAGGCGGGTCAGAGGAGCGACAAAGACCCGGTGGCCCAACGGGCGGTTCATGAAAGGCCGGCTCATGTTATGGTGGGCCGGTTTAAGAGGAAGACATAAGGAATATTCTCCTACAAAGGAAGCAAGACTAGGACTCCACTTGTAATAGAGTCATCCTAATCCAACTAGGACTAGTCATGTAAACCGCCCCTTCAATATATATAAGGAGGGGCAGGGCTCCCCAAAGAGGGACAAGCAAGAAGAAACAATCTCTAGGGCTAGACACAAAGAGCCGGTTTACCGACGACTCCCTCGTGATCATAATGAGACCTAGCCTCAAACAGCATGTAGGGTTGTTACCGGATGATGTTTCCCGGGGCCCGAAGCTGTCTAAATCCTGGTCTTGTGTTGCGTCTCTCAATTCCGCTCAACCCCTCTCAATCTACCACATAGATGCGTTGGCCTCGCGACTAAGTCCTGACACTAAGGACACTGCTACCTCTTGAGCACTGCGTTGGTTTTCCCTTGAAGAGGAAAGGGTGATGCAGCAAAGTAGCGTAAGTATTTCTCTCAGCTTTTGAGAACCAAGGTATCAATCCAGTAGGAGGCTACGCGCGTGTCCCTCGCACCTACACAAACAAATAAATCCTCGCAACCAACGCGATAAGGGGTTGTCAATCCCTACACGGTCACTTACGAGAGTGAGATCTGATAGATATGATAAGATAATATTTTTGGTATTTTTATGATAAAGATGCAAAGTAAAATAAAAGCAACGGAAATAACTAAGTGTTGGAAGATTAATATGATGGAAAATAGACCCGGGTGCCTTAGGTTTCACTAGTGGCTTCTCTCAAGAGCATAAGTATTTTACGGTGGGTGAACAAATTACTGTTGACCAATTGACAGAATTGAGCATAGTTATGAGAATATCTAGGTATGATCATGTATATAGGCATCACGTCTGGAACAAGTAGACCAACTCCTGCCTGCATCTACTACTATTACTCCACACATCGACAGCTATCCAGCATGCAAGTTCATAAGAACAGAATAACGCTTTAAGCAAGATGACATGATGTAGAGGGATAAATTCATGCAATATGATAAAAAAACTCATCTTGTTATCCTCGATGGCAACAATACAATACGTGCCTTGCTGCCCCTACTGTCACTGGGAAAGGACACCGCAAGATTGAACCCAAAGCTAAGCACTTCTCCCATTGCAAGAAAGATCAATCTAGTAGGCCAAACCAAACTGATAATTCGAAGAGACTTGCAAAGATAACCAATCATACATAAAAGAATTCAGAGAAGATTCAAATATTGTTCATAGATAAACTTAATCATAAACCCACAATTCATCGGTCTCAACAAACACACCGCAAAAGAAGATTACATCGAATAGATCTCCACAAGAGAGGGGGAGAACATTGTATTGAGATCCAATAAGAGAGAAAAAGCCATCTAGCTAATAACTATGGACCCGAAGGTCTGAGGTAAACTACTCACACTTCATCGGAGAGGCTATGGTGTTGATGTAGAAGCCCTCCGTGATCGATGCCCGCTCCGGCGGAGCTCCGGAACAGGCCCCAAGATGGGATCTCGTGGGCACAGAAGGTTGCGGCGGTGGAATTAGGTTTTTGGCTCCGTATCTGATCGTTTGGGGGTACGTAGGTATATATAGGAGGAAGGAGTACGTCGGTGGAGCAACGTGGGGCCCACGAGGGTGGAGGGCGCGCCCAGGGGGGTAGGCGTGCCCCCTACCTCGTGGCTTCCTGGTAGCTTTCTTGACGTAGGGTCCAAGTCCTTTGGATCATGTTCGTTCCGAAAATCACGTTCCCGAAGGTTTCATTCCGTTTGGACTCCGTTTGATATTCTTTTTCTGCGAAACTCTGGAATAGGCAAAAATACGGAAATTCTGGGCTGGGCCTCTGGTTAATAGGTTAGTCCCAAAAATAATATAAAAGTGAATAATAAAGCCCAATAATGTCCAAAACAAAAGATAATATAGCATGGAGCAATAAAAAATTATAGATACGTTGGAGACGTATCAAGCATCCCCAAGCTTAATTCCTGCTCGTCCTCGAGTAGGTAAATGATAAAAACAGAATTTTTGATGTGGAATTCTACTTGGCATAATTTCAATATAATTCTTCTTATTGTGGCATGAATGTTCAGATTTGATATGATTCAGATAAAAGTTTAATGTTGACATAAAAACAATAATATTTGAAGCATACTAACTAAGCAATTATGTCTTATCAAAATAACATAGCCAAAGCAAGTTATCCCTACAAAATCATATAGTCTGGCTATGCTCCATCTTCCCCGCTCAAAATATTCATATCAAGTACGACCCCGGTTTTAGCCAAGCAATTAGTTCATACTTTAATGCGCTTCAGCCTTTTCAACTCTTACGCAATACATGAGCGCAAGCCATGGATATAGCACTATGGTGGAATAAGGTATAATGGTAGGGGTTGTGTGGGAAGACAAAAAAGGAGAAAGTCTCACATCAACGAGGCTAATCAACGGGCTATGGAGATGCCCATCAATTGATGTTAATGCGAGGAGTAGGGATTGCCATGCAACGGATGCACAAGAGCTATAAGTGTATGAAAGCTCAAAAAGAAACTAAGTGGGTGTGCATCCAAGTTGCTTGCTCATGAAGACCTCAGGCATTTGAGGAAGCCCATCATTGGAATATACAAGCCAAGTTCTATAATGAAATTTCCCACTAGTATATGAAAGTGACAAAATGAGAGACTCTCTATTATGAAGATCACGGTGCTACTTTGAAGCACAAGTGTGGTAAAAGGATAGTAACATTGTCCCTTCTCTCTTTTTCTCTCATCATTTTTTTGTTGGGCCTTTTCTCTTTTTTTATGGCCTCTTTTTTTTATTTAGTCCGGAGTCTCATCCCGACTTGTGGGGGAATCATAGTCTCCATCATCCTTTCCTCACTTGGGACAATGCTCTAATAATGATGATCATCACACTTTTATTTACTTACAACTCATGAATTACAACTCAATACTTAGAACAAAGTATGACTCTATATGAATGCCTCCGGCGGTGTACCGGGATATGCAATGAATCAAGAGCGACATGTATGAAAGAATTATGAACGGTGGCTTTGACACAAATACAATGTCAACTACATGATCATGCAAAGCAATATGACAATGATGGAGTATGTCATGATAAATGAAACGGTGGAAAGTTGCATGGCAATATATCTCGGAATGGCTATGGAAATGCCATGATAGGTAGGTATGGTAGCTGTTTTGAGGAAGATATAAGGAGGTTTATGTGTGATAGAGCGTATCATATCACGGGGTTTGGATGCACCGATGAAGTTTGCACCAACTCTCAAGGTGAGAAAGGGCAATGCGTGGTACCGAAGAGGCTAGAAAATTGCGGAAAGGTAAGTGTGTGTATAATCCATGGACTCACATTAGTCATAAAGAACTCATATACTTATTGCAAAAATTTATTAGCCCTCGAAGCAAAGTACTACTACGCATGCTCCTAGGGGAAGGGTTGGTAGGAGTTAACCATTGCGCGATACCGACCGCCACACAAAGGAAGACAATCAACAAATACTCCATGCTCCGACTTCGTTACCTAACGGTTGACCATACATGCATGCTACGGGAATCACAAACTCTAACACATGTATTTTTCAATTCCATAATTACTCAACTAGCACAACTATGATATTACCACCTTTATATCTCAAAACAATTATCAAGCATCAAATTTCTCATGATATTAATTAAAGCAAATTGCCATGCTATTTTAAGACTCTAAAAATAATATAATTGAAGCATGAGAGATCAATAGTTTCTATAAAACAAATCCACCACCGTGATCTAAAAGATATAAGTGAAGCACTAGAGCAAGACTATATAGCTCAAAAAATATAAGTGAAGCACATAGAGTATTCTAATAAATTCCGAATCAAGTGTGACTCTATCAAAAGGTGTGTACAGCAAGGATGATTGTGGTAAACTAACAAACAAAGACTCAAATCATACAAGACGCTCCAAGCAAAACACATATCATGTGGTGAATAAAAATATAGCTCCAAGTAAAGTTACCGATGGAAGTAGACGAAAGAGGGCATGCCTTCCGGGGCATCCCCAAGCTTTAGCTTTATGGTGTCCTTAGATTACCTTGGGGGTGCCATAGGCATCCCCAAGCTTAGGCTCTTGCCACTCCTTGTTCCATAATCCATCAAATCTTTTACCCAAAACTTGAAAACTTCACAACACAAAACTTAGCAGAAAATCTCGTGAGCTCCGTTAGCGAAAGAAAACAAAAGACCACTTCAAGGTACTGTAATGAAATCATTCTTTATTTATATTGGTGTTAAACCTACTGTATTCCAACTTCTCTATGGTTTATAAACTATTTTACTAGCCATAGATTCATCAAAATAAGCAAACAACACACGAAAAACAGAATCTGTCAAAAACAGAACAGTCTGTAGTAATCTGTAACTAACGCAAACTTATGAAACTCCAAAAAATCAGCCAAAATAGGAAGACCTAGGCAATTTGTTTATTGATCAGCAGCAATTGGAATCAATACTTTATCACGTTCTGGTGATTTTTAACAATTATTTTCGTGAACAGAAAGTTTCTGGAATTTTCTGCAAGATCAAATAATTATCATCCAAGAAGATCCTATAGGTTTAACTTGGAACAAACACTAATTAAAACATAAAAACACATATAACCAGAGGCTAGAACAAATATTTATTAAATAACAGCAAGTAAAAAATTTGGGTTGTCTCCCAACAAGCACTTTTCTTTAAAGCCTTTTAGCTAGGCATTGATAAATTAATGATGCTCACATGAAAGACAAGAATTGAAGCGCAAAGAGAGCATCATAAAACACGTGAAAAACACATCTAAGTCTAACATACTTCCTATGCATAGGCATATTATAAGCAAACAAATTTGCAAGGCAAGCAAAAACTAGCATGTGCAAGGAAGAAGAAAGTGACGATAGCAATCTCAACATAACGAGAGGTAATTTAGTAACATGAAAATTTCTACAACCATATTTTCCTCTCTCATAATAATTACATGTAGGATCATGAGCAAATTCAACAAAATATCTATCACATAACATATTCTCAACATGATCCACATGCATGCGAAGTTGACACTCTTCCAAAATAGTGGGATTAACATTAGCTAAAGTCATGACCTCTCCAAACCCACTTTTATCAAAAACTTCATAAGATTGATCAAAATCCAAATATGTGGGATCTAAAGTTGACACTCTTCCAAACCCACTTGGAATACTATTGCAAACATTATTATCAATCTCGTATTCATCTTGGGGCTTAAATAAATTTTCAATATCATATGAAGAATCACCCCAATCATGATCATTGCAACAAGTAGCAGACATAGCAAAACTAGCATCCCCAAGATTAGGGTTTTGCATATTATTAGCACAATTGACATCAATAGAATTTATAGTAAAATCATTGCAATCATGCTTTTCATTCAAGGAGCTATCGTGAATCTCTTCATAAATTTCTTCATCACAATTTTCAGATTCACGAATTTCAAGCAAAACTTCATAAAGATAATCTAGTGCACAAAACTCACTAGCAATTGGTTCATCATAATTGGATCTCTTAAAAAGATTAGCAAGCGGATGAGGATCCATATATATTAGCTTCTCTGTTTAGGAATAAATAATCAACTATTTCAACCAAACGAGCAGACAAGCCAAGTAAGACATCAAGGCAAACGAAAAGACGAACGGAAAAAGGGCGAATAAAATGGCAAGGGTGAAGTGGGGGAGAGGAAAACGAGAGGCAAATGACAAATAATGTAATGCGGGAGATAAGGGTTTGTGATGGGTACTTGGTATGTTGACTTTTGCGTAGACCTCCCCGGCAACGGGGCCAGAAATCCTTCTTGCTACCTCTTGAGCACTGCGTTGGTTTTCCCTTGAAGAGGAAAGGGTGATGCAGCAAAGTAGCATAAGTATTTCCCTCAGCTTTTGAGAACCAATGTATCAATCCAGTAGGAGGCTACGCGCGAGTCCCTCGCACCTACACAAACAAATATATCCTCGCAACCAACGCGATAAGGGGTTGTCAATCCCTACACGGTCACTTACGAGAGTGAGATCTGATAGATATGATAAGATAATATTTTTGGTATTTTTATGATAAATATGCAAAGTAAAATAAAAGTAACGGAAATAACTAAGTGTTGGAAGATTAATATGACGGAAAATAGACCCGGGGGCCATAGGTTTCACTAGTGGCTTCTCTCAAGAGCATAAGTATTTTACGGTGGGTGAACAAATTACTGTTGAGCAATTGACAGAATTGAGCATAGTTATGAGAATATCTAGGTATGATCATGTATATAGGCATCACGTCCGAAACAAGTAGACCGACTCCTGCCTGCATCTACTACTATTACTCCACACATCGACCGCTATCCAGCATGCATCTAGAGTATTAAGTTCATAAGAACAGAGTAATGCTTTAAGCAAGATGACATGATGTAGAGGGATAAATTCATGCAATATGATAAAAACCTCATCTTGTTATCCTTGATGGCAACAATACAATACGTGCTTTGCTGCCCCTACTGTCACTGGGAAAGGACACCGCAAGATTGAACCCAAAGCTAAGCACTTCTCCCATTGCAAGAAAGATCAATCTAGTAGGCCAAACCAAACTGATAATTCGAAGAGACTTGCAAAGATAACCAATCATACATAAAAGAATTCAGAGAAGATTCAAATATTGTTCATAGATAAACTTGATCATAAACCCACAATTCATCGGTCTCAACAAACACACCGCAAAAGAAGATTACATCGAATAGATCTCCACAAGAGAGGGGGAGAACATTTTATTGAGATCCAAAAAGAGAGAAGAAGCCATCTAGCTAATAACTATGGACCCAAAGGTCTGAGGTGAACTACTCACACTTCATCGGAGAGGCTATGGTGTTGATGTAGAAACCCTCCGTGATCGATGCCCCCTCCGACGGAGCTCCGGAACAGGCCCCAAGATGGGATCTCATGGGTACAGAAGGTTGCGGCGGTGGAATTAGGTTTTTGGCTCCGTATCTGATCGTTTGGGGGTACGTACGTATATATAGGAGGAAGGAGTACGTCGGTGGAGCAACGTGGGGCCCACGAGGGTGGAGGGCGCGCCCAGGGGGGTAATCGCGCCCCCCCTACCTCGTGGCTTCCTGGTAGCTTTCTTGACGTAGGGTCCAAGTCCTCTGGATCATTTTCGTTCCGAAAATCACGTTCCCGAAGGTTTCATTCCGTTTGGACAACGTTTGATATTCTTTTTCTGTGAAACTCTGAAATAGGCAAAAAAACAGCAATTCTGGGCTGGGCCTCCGGTTAATAGGTTAGTCCCAGAAATAATATAAAAGTGAATAATAAAGTCCAATAATGTCCAAAACAGAAGATAATATAGCATGGAGCAATCAAAAATTATAGATACGTTGGAGACGTATCAGACACCTGCCGTGACAAAACCACGACAGTTGGCGCCCACCGTGGGGCTATCGCACGATGGTTTCGAGTTCTTAGAGGGCAACTTCGAAGGACTCAAGGGCTACGCTGTGGGCTGGATGACCAAGAGTCGTCGTGGCAAGCTCTACATCGACGATGCAGGCTGGGGCCCCGAGGCCGGCTCAATCGAGTACGGGTACCGGGTCCCCTTCGGCGGCATACACGTATTCATCGGCAAGATCGGCGAACTGGGCCCTGAGCCGGACATCTGCACCGACCTTGTCGAAACGGCTCAGCGTGCGAGATCTGCCCGGGTTAAGCCTGTCATGAAGCGTGCCTTCGTGGGAGTCATCCACGGAGGGGAATCTGAGGATAGATCGGAATCTGGTGGTGAAACAGTCATTTATTCCAGTGACGAGTCATCGACCGGAGAGACCAAATCGCTATATCAGTTGCAAGATGACCGGATTGGGGGCTGTTCCGATGGCGACAGTATTCTGGACCCCTTTGATCCCCCAAATCGGGTTGCGATCTTCATGGCCGGTACACAGCTAGCGCTCCACTCTTCAACCGCAGCGGCAATGATTTCCGGATCAGCAGCAGCGACAGCGGCCGGGGCAGGAGGCCCTGTGCGACCGTCGGCTCAGGTTCTATCTGATTTATTTGACGCTTTGGCGACACTGATGGCGGAGGTTAACCCGGCGAATCAAGATGCGCATAATGCGGAAATCGCGAAGGTGAAAGATCACATCACACAGGCCAAGGCCGACTTGGCAGCTGAGGATACCAGGATGGTTGCGGAACGGACCGCATTGGATGCACAGGCTTACCGGCTTATACTGGATCAGAGTGCGTCGAACGATGTCCTGAAAAGGAGATACCGATCTCGCCTACCGCTGGTTTATGAGGCCAGGAACCTCTTTAATACCCCAGGAGCGGGGACCAGTAATCCGCCGACGGTAAACCGGGCGGAGGCACCTGGAGCGGGGGCGCCGGTTCAGCCACGTTTGGTGGATCCGCCTCGTCAGAGCAACGTTTCGCCACAGCATGTCCCAACACCACCGGGTCATTACTCTAACCCGATGGACAACATTGTCGCTGCCGCTTCACGACTGGCGGCCCTCCCGATTGAAGGCGAGTCTCCGGTGGCAGTTGAGACGTGATGGGCTAGGGAGCTTCTTCAGACAGCTTTGGTTCAGCAGCAGGCCTATTCATATAGTCGCGAGAGGATCCATTCTACTCCTTGCCCAAGCCGGAGTTACAGCAGGCATATCGATGAACCGGCCGTATCAAGTAGCGCACGAAACCGTAATCCGCCCCGTGGCCATAACCCGGCGGGTGGTGGTGGTGACGCTCAGGACGTGGTGGATCGCGCCAGGGCACGGCGAGAGGCCGAGTTAGCAGCACAACATGAAGCCCGTCAACTTACTCCGGTTCGTCCAATCACGTCAGTGGAACCAGGAGTTACTTCCAGCTCTTTGGGAGTACCGTGTCTCGTCCCAGTGCTGCGCAACGTGCGCCTGCCCAAGGATTTCAAGGGCCCGTGCTAAGTGCCGAATTACACCGCCGATTTATCCCTCGAGACATGGGTTGAAATCTATGAGATGGCAGTGGAGATGCTGGATGTGGACGATGCGGCTTGTGCTAAATACTTCACCATGATGTTGGAGGGGACAGCCCGCACTTGGCTGAAGAGCTTGCCGGCTAATTCTATTAGGTCATGGGCCGAATTGAGAGCCCGGTTTATCCAGAATTTCAAGGATACATGCAAGCAGCCCATGTCAATTGTGGACTTGGCTGCCTGTGTCCAGGAGGAAGGAGAATCAACAACCCGTTGGTTGCGCCGGGTTTCGGAGATTTTGCATTCATCGGACCGCATCAACGCTGATACCACAGTTTTAACTTTGGAAGGCAATTGCCGGTTTGCACCCCTGAAGTTGAAGTTGGGATGGCTCAAACGTTATTGTAATGACATGGGAACACTTACGGCAGCTCTGGTAAAGTATGTCGACTCTGATAGTACCAAGGACCCCGAGTCTGACGATGATAAGACAGGGAAGGGAAAGAGGAGCGGCAACACCAAGGGGCAGCAGCATAACCCGGCGGGTAATGGAAACAACGGTAAGCGTAAAGCGGACAACAACTTAGATTATGTGGCTAATACCAACACACATGACAAAGGCCAATGGCGTAAAGGTAAACCGCCCCAGCGTGGTGGAGGACCAAATCCTAACCCGGACCGCCTGTCTTATCTGTTGAACTAGCCTTGCCCAAAGCACGGGACGAAGGAGAACCCGTCCACGCACCTCTGGAAAGATTGTTATATCATGCAGGAGTTCAAATTTTTTGATTCTTTTCGGTATGATCATGGACCGGGTGGCGGTTCAGGCCCCGGATCTCATGGGCCGGGTTATGGTGGAGGCAACTCCGGTTCAGGCTTCCAAGGTAATTAGGGTGGACATAACAATCAAGGCAATCAGGGCAACCAAGGTGGTTATAATAATCAGGGAATCAGCAGCAGCAGCAGTTGGGTTATCAGAGCAACCCAAAGCAGTTGAATAGTGGGCAGTATCATGTCTTCACCACTAGCTTGTGCAAGCGCGATCAGAAGCTTCATAAAAGGGCAGTGAACTCCGTTGAACCGGCGGTTCCCCGATATTTACGCTGGACTAAACAGCCTATTGTGTGGAGTCGAGAGGATCATCCACCCCGGGTTGATAATCTGGGTCATCTGGCGTTGGTGGTGGCACCTCAGGTGGGAGGTTATAAGTTCACCAAGGTACTAATGGATGGGGGGAGTAGTATCAATATCCTTTATTATGAAACCTTCTGTCGCATGGGGTTAACAGATAAAGATCTTAAACCGTCCAACACGGTCTTCCATGGTGTGGTACCTGGTAAATCGGCATATCCCGTTGGTAAGATTGCTCTGGAGGTTGCTTTTGGTGATGAGCATGATTCAAGATCAGAGACGTTGACCTTTGAGGTCGTGAAAATCAAGAGCCCATATCATGCCCTGTTTGGACGGCCGGCTTATGCTAAGTTTATGGGAAGGCCCTGTTATGTCTATCTGCAGCTCAGGATGTCGGGTCATAAGGGGACTATCAGAGTGCACGGGAGCCGCAAGATCGCTTTGGAATGTGAAGAAGGCGATGCGGCATACGCTGAGTCGGTTTGTGCAACTGAGGAATTGAAGTTCTATAAGGACAATGTTGATCCGGCGGATATGACTTCTTTGAAAAAGCCAACTACAGAGCATGAACCGGTCTTGAAGTTTAAAACGGCTGATGAGACTAAGCTTGTTGATTTCGTTCCTGGCGATTCATCCAAGCAGTTTAGCATCAGCGCTAACTTGGATCCGAAATAGGAAAGCGCGCTCATCGAGTTCATCCGTGAGAACCGGGACATCTTCGCATGGAAGCCTTCTGACATGCCAGGTGTACCGAGGGAACTCGCTGAGCACACACTTAATGTTGATCCCAAGTTTAAACCGCTCAAGCAGTTTCTTCGCCGGTTCAATGAAGAAAGACGCAAGGCTATTGGTGAGGAAGTAGCCAGGCTCTTGGCGGCTGGATTTATCCTCGAAGTATTTCATCCTGAGTGGTTGGCTAATCCGGTGTTGGTACTTAAAAAGAATGGCACTTGGCGTATGTGTGTGGACTACACAGATCTCAACAAGACTTGTCTAGCAGATCCTTTTGCCCTCCCTCGTATTGATCAAATCATTGATGCTACGGCGGGTTGCGAGTGTTTGAGCTTTCTGGATGCTTATTCCGGTTATCATCAGATCAAAATGGCAGTTAAGGACCAGGAGAAGACAGCCTTCGTAACTCCTTTTGGAGCCTTCTGTTGTGTGTCTATGCCCTTTGGGCTCAAGAGTGCCCTGGCGACTTATCAGCGGTGTGTGCAGAATTTTCTTCATAATCAGATCGGCCGCAATGTTCATGCTTATGTGGATGATATTGTGGTAAAATCCAGAAAGGAGGAGACATCGATTGATGACTTGAAGGAGACCTTTGATAACCTCCGGGTTTATAAAATGATTCTTAATCCGGCCAAGTGCGTCTTTGTTGTACCGGCAGGCAAGCTCTTGGGCTTTCTGGTATCTAACAGAGGCATTGAAGCTAATCCGGAGAAAATCAAGGCCATAACTTCTTTGGCTAAACCGAAGTGTATCAATGATGTTCAACGCCTGGCAGGCCGGATTGCCGCGTTGAGCCGGTTTATCAGTCGCCTTGGTGAGAAGGCCATCCCTTTATATCAGATGTTGAAGAAAACGGATAAATTCATCTGGAGTGACACCACCAATGAAGCATTTGAGGACTTAAAGCGGTAGCTTGCTAATCCGCCGGTTCTTGCGGCTCCTGTCGATAAAGAGCAATTGTTGCTATATGTGGCAGCTAATGCCTGGGCTGTTAGCGTGGCTATTGTGGTGGAGCGCAAGGAGGCTGGAAAGGAGTATCCAGTTCAACGGCCGGTTTATTATATCAGTGAGGTACTTATTGAGTCCAAGCAAAGGTAACCGCATTGGCAGAAGCTGGTGTATGGAGTTTTCATGGCAAGCCGGAAACTTAAGCAATATTTCCAAGGTCATCCCATCACGGTGGTCAACTTTGCTCCTTTGGGGGATATAATCCAGAACAGGGAGGCAACTGGCCGGATTGCTAAGTGGGCTATTGAGCTTGGGCCTCACGGGTTGAAGTATATGCCTCGGACGGCGCTCCAGTCTCAGGCACTGGTGGACTTCATCAATGACTGGACAGAGTTACAGGCACCAGAAGAGAAGCCTGATCATACTTAATGGACTATTCATTTTGATGGGTCCAGGCAATTGGAGGGCTCGGGGCTGGAGTCGTGTTAACTTCCCCACGAGGTGATAAGTTTTGTCATGTTCTTTGTTTAATGTTCCCTTGCACTAACAATGCAGCTGAATATGAGGCTTTACTCCATGGTCTTCGGATGGCTAAGGAGATGAATCTAAGCTGAGTTAAGTGCTTTGGTGATTCGGACCTGGTGGCTCAACAAGTGTCCGGTACTTGGGATTCCAAGGACCCACTCATGGCGGCGTATCGTCGCGAGGTGGATATTGTGGCAGGTCACTTTAAAGGTTATCAAGTCGATCATGTGGACCGGCGGAAGAATGAAGCGGCGGACGCTTTAAGCCGTTTGGATTCCCAACATAAACCGGTTCCACCTAATGTCTTCCTGGATGTGCTGCATAATCCGTCCGTCAAGCTCCCTGGTAAAGAGGATTTGGCTGTTCCTGATCCGGAGGCTCAGTTGGTGGCGGCTATTCATGTTATTCTGGAAATGGACAGTTCCATATTTGGCGTATATGAACCGGGGCGAGTTACCAGAAGACAAAACTTTGGCCAAGCAGATAATCAGGCGGTCCAAATCCATGACTATTATCAACGGAGAGTTACATCATTGCAGTGTGACAGGGGCGTTTCAACGCTGTGTATCTCCTGACGAAGGCCGTGAAATTTTGCGTGAGATCCACGAAGGAGATTGTGGTCACGACGCCGGTTCAAAGTCTCTGGTAGCCAAGGCGTTTCGTCACAGCTTCTATTGGTTGACAGCCCATGCTGATGTCGAGGACTTGGTCAAAAGATGTGATGGCTGTCAAAAATTCTCAAGGCGCGCTCATGTACCGGCTGAAGAATTGAGGATGATTCCAATCACCTGGCCGTTTGCGACTTGGGGGCTCGATATGGTTGGACCCTTCAAGAGATCCAAGGATAAGAAGACCCACCTTTTGGTGGTGGTGGATAAATTCACCAAGTGGGTGGAGGCAGAGCGAGTCAGTAAGTGTGATGCAGCTATGGCGGTTCAATTCATCAAAAAGGTGATTTTCCGGTTTGGCTTTCCACACAACATTATAACAGATAATGGTACCAATCTATCAAAGGGTGCCATGAAGGAGTTCTGTCAACGTGAGCACATCCGGCTTGATGTGTCATCAGTGGCTCACCCCCAGTCTAATGGTCAAGCGGAGAGAGCTAATCAAGAGATCTTGAAAGGCATCAAGCCCCGGCTTATGGTTCCTTTGAAACGGACGCCAGGTTGTTGGGTGGAGGAGTTACCTTCTGTGTTGTGGAGCATCAATACCACACCCAATCGGTCTACGGGTTACACACCGTTCTTCATGGTCTATGGAGCGGAGGCGGTTCTCCCATGTGACATCCGTCATGACTCGCCTCGTGTGGCGGCTTATGTTGAAGCTGACAATGAGAAGGCGCTGCAGGAAGCACTTGACCTGTTAGATGAAGAGCGTGACATTGCAGCAGCCCGTTCGGCGATTTATCAGCAAGATATGCGTCGTTATCACAGCCGACGGGTTAGAACCAGAACTTTTCAAGAAGGAGATCTGGTGCTCCGACTCATCCAGGATCAGACTGATATGCACAAGTTATCCCCACCTTGGGAAGGACCCTTTGTGGTCAGCAAGAATCTGCACAACGGGTCATGCTACCTAATCGATGTTCGAGAGCACAAAGACTCACGTAAGTCGGAGGAGGAGACCCACCGGCCGTGGAATATCGCTCATCTTCGGCCCTACTACACTTGAGCCATAGGCTCTGCTTATGTACATATTTATGACAATGTATATATTATGATCAATATAATAAACCGGAGCCTCAGCTAAAGCGGGGTATCTGTTGTTTTTCTTATATCATGTGTGGTGACATGGGGGCTTCTGTTCATAAAGCGGCGTCCGGTTTACCCCTTGATTCAGCTTATTAAAGCTTTATACAAAATCACTTGGGGGCTTGGTCGTATTCGAACCATAGTCACGCCTCTTGATCGGCTAAAACGCCAAATTACTTCGGGGCCAAAGAGAGTGTTGCAAAAGAACTACTCAAACATAGGCACCCACTGAGCACAGCTCAAAATGTTACTTGGGGATTCTTTGCTATCGCAATGAACAAAGAATCTACACTTGTAATAGGCTATCAAGCCATGGCTTGGAAGCCTGGTGTATACACCTAAAACCCCGGGTTAGCCTGCCTATTTAAGTAAGTCACTCCGCCCAGGTAAACCTGGTATGACCCTTTGAACTTTGACAAGTTACTCTAATAAGACCCTGAACTTGTCAAGTTAAAACGATGATTGGTTAAGGATTGAGGACCATCTTAAAAGGCTTTGTGAAATGGTTTAACTCAGTGGCCTGGCAGCCCATGAAAAGCCTCGAATTTGGGGCCTGGCAGCCCATGAAAAGCCTCGACTACAAGTTTTCATTTGCTTTTTGCCAAGTTTTTCTCTCTTTTGACAAAACTTATGATGTTTTCTGATAACCGGTATTCATTAACCCGGCTAGGCTGTCAACTGCAAGTTGTCAGTACGTACTCAATTATAACCCGGAGTTTCTTAACCCGGTCTAGTTTAGACTCAAAGTCGCCAGTATTGAATAAACCGGTGTTTATCGCAACCCGGAATGGTTTTATCATAAACTAGCAAAATATGAGAAGAGCTATTATACTCAACATTAGGGTTATCACCCTTACTACAACGTTGGTCAGCCAACATTATGACTCAAGGTCAGAGGTATCAATTATTTTCATATTTGATCATCTTTTTACAGCCTCGGTTATAAACCCTGGCTATGTATCTCGGCATCATGACCCGTCCGGCGGTAAACCGCCAGGACACTATCTACTTCTTGTGTGCAGGAATAGCTTGAGTAAATCGCTACGGATTATGCGCATCATCTATCTTAAGCATGGTGGATTAACAAATGTCAGGCACACGTAAATATGCACGATGGCATAGCAGACCAAGTGTTTTAACTAGCCTATTACAAGGCGTTTCAGTACCCAAAAGGATAATTGTTTCTCAATAAGCATTGCAGCACGTGGAAGACTAAACCGGCCTCCGGATCAGGGCTGGTCACCGGCTTGACCTGACGGCTGCGGATCATCTTGCACCGGTTCATCCTCTTCGTTTCTACCCAGCGGCTGGAAGTCAATAGTTGTCCAGTCGATCCCAGTTAAAGCTTGGAATACAGATTCATCGCTTATAAGGTTGGACGGTTCAATGTCAGGAGCATAAGTTTGCTTACGGATTGGTGGGATCAGATTTTGAGCTTCAGGAGTCGGTGCAGCAACCCGCTTGTTATTGGTGTCATAACTCGCCTGGTAAAATGTAAGATCAGCTTCTTCAGCAAGTTGACAAGCCAGTGGACATATTTCCCGGTTTATGGCGCGGAGATCCTCATTGCCAAATTCTGATCCGTCTTCTTTTAAGCTCGGATAACCTTTGCTGACATCCTCCGGATCAAGATCAGGCACCCATGCCTTTGCCCGGGTTAGTGCGGTCAGAGCACCAGTCCTTGCAGCTGATTTCTTTAATTCTTCAACCCGGGCAGGCAGCATGGATAGTCTTTCTAAGGTATCCTTGATTAATGTTGGAGGAGGTCTATTGTGTGAAGCGGCGCAGATGATCCGTTGCGCGCCGGTATACAACTGCTCTTTCAGCGTATAGGCAGCCTTCAGTTTCTTCTGTACGTCAGAGCCCAGATGGCTAATGCGAGTTCCTGCATCATTCTAAAGATCAGTAAACCGGCAAAACATGGGAAGATATGTTGAAAGGATAAGAAAAAGATGTTTACCAAACACAGCAGCAGTCATGGCATGTATCTGCCTCTTTACGCCAGTCAGCTCATCTACCACTAGTTTAAGAGCTGCTTCGACGTCTTCGGCTCTTTTTCGTAAAGCGGATTTTTCTGTCTCCCAATCCGCCCGCCCCTTATTGAAGCTCTCTTTCAGTTTCTCCATAGCATCTAAAGCGCTGGTCAACTCTTCCTTGGCCTTGGAGGCTTCGGCTTGCTGGGATTTGATGTTCTCTTGCAGATTAGCAGTTTGAGTTTCCTTTTTGCTCAGCTCAGCCTAAAAAGAGACATACGTATAATGAGTTACATATTTGAAGTACAAAGCACATAACAAGTTATGCCCTTGATACTTGGGGGCTAATGCATGTTTGCTCTTTATCAGAAATTTCTATGAAGTCCCAAGCACAATACAAGTATTATTCTTGGCACTTGGGGGCTAATGTATGTTTGCTCAAAGTACAGATCTGAGGAGTCTTTTAAAAAGTCCCGGTTCATCTTTACAAAGTTAAACCGGCCCCTTGGGGGCTACATCAGTGAAAAGATACAGTATTGCAAATATAAAGCTATTATTAAGTCCTGGTTTGGATTGATGTCATAAACCGTCACTTGAGGGCTAAGGGAGTTGATATTTGGAATCTAAAGAGGAGCAGTTATGCAGAGTTGAGTATTAATTACCTCGTATTGCTCCTTCATCAGATTTACTAAACCGGCTTCATAATCACGGCTGGTGTACAGACGGTTCAAGAAGCCAGAGTGAATATCTTGGGCGTTGAGATCGGCGTAGCTGGACAAATCGGTGCTCCATTTGCCTTTACCAATAGCAGAAAGCTCGTCCTTGGCAGTATGCTTTGATAAAGCGACAGGATTGCAAGGAGTGGTGTGGCCAACACCAGTAACCATGACTTCATCCTCTTTATCATCAGCGGCCTTCGCTGGAGTTGACGGTTTGTCAGTCTCCTTAGCTGGGCTGACCGGTTTGTCGTCAGGTCGGGCCGGGCTGGACGGATTTTTAGCATGGCTTGTAGTGTCAATTTGTACTTGTTCAGTAAACAAGTCATGGTCTTGAGGCGGCGGATCATTGAGCATTGCATCAGCATCGGTTTCTTCCGGATCTGGAGTTTTTTCCGGTTCAACAACTGTATTATCGTCAGCCGGTTTATTCAACCAAGCTTTCTTGCTGGGTCTGGGTTTGGCACTGTGGAGAAGTAAACATGAAGATCAGTACAGTATGCAAAAATAATATCAAGGATAAACGCAAGTACACAACTTACCCAGGAACTGTCTTGAGGGGCGGAAGCTTTGTGGCCGATGACTCGCCAGAAGATGAATGGGAAGTGCCCTGATAATTCGAATCAGACGGATTAAGAGGCTGGCGGAAACAACCCGCTTTGGGGCAAGAAGTGTCAAGAGTATAAGAGACCTCTGATCGGCGTTTCCGAACCGGAGTGTTCGGTAAACCGGCGGAGGTAACTACGTGGCCGCTGTGCCGGGTCGTGCGGCGAGCTTTGTGTTGCTGCGTCTTCAAAAGAAAGTTTGGGTCCAAGTAAGCAAGGGGGTGAGAAAATTTTACTTTCCGGTTTGCTCGACGGATTTTCGATGTTGGCAGAGGATCTAAATCGGAGGAAAGAATGATTACCTCGACGTCATCAGCTTGACTGCCTTCAGCATCATCCTGATAATAGTCATTGTCAATGAGGTGTACGATAAATGAACCAAGAGAGTCAAGTTCTACCTCTGATTCCGGGTTACCCACATCGTCATCAGCGTTTGGCTTGGAGGATGCAGTGGTCCTTTTCTTGGCAGGTTTCTTAACAACCTTGGTCTTCGGGCGAAGCGGCTTGGCCGGTTTGTCCTGTGGTTTTGCCGGTTTATCCTGTGACGGTTTCTTCTTCCAGAACGGATCATCACCCTGGCAAAGATGAACAAAATTTTGAGGGAATGTTTTAAAAGGATTAAGCTGAAAACAAAGAAGTCATATGGTTCTTACAGCTGGCGGTTTGTTGGAGATGCAGAAAGGACCTAGTCCGGTCTGGCCGCAGACGGCCTCCGGTTCATTCAACATTTTCTTGACAGCCTCTGTAACTTCAGCCTCTGTTAGCTGAATGTTAATATGCCGTTGAGGGTTGGTCAAACTCCCTGTATATTCACACATCAAACCAGGGCGCCGACTTAAGGGCAGAATGCTCCAGCTTATCCAACAGCGGGCAAAATCAACACCTGTTAAACCGTTTGCCATAAAGGCTCTAAGCTTTGACGGTTGTGGAGCATAGGTGGACCTTTCCTTTGCAGTGAACCTCTGAGGAAAAGGATGTGTATTGCTTAGGCGGTGAGGCCGGTAACCCGGCAAGGGGTTTTCATCAGTCGGAGATGTATCTTTGCAATAAAACCAAGTGTGGTTCCACTCCTTGGGGTGGCTGTGAAGCTAGGCGTGAGGGAAGCTGACTTCCTTCCTTTTTTGAACCGCCATTCCGCCAAGTTTAGTATTGGGTCCATCTGTGAATTCTGTGCGACGGTTTAAGTGGAAAAAATCTCTAAACAATTCAACTGTGGGCTCCTCTTGAAGATAAGCCTCACAAAAGACTTGAAAATGGCAGATGTTGGACACAGAGTTTGGACCGATGTCTTGAGGGTGAAGCTGGAAACTGGCAAGCACGTCTCGGAGGAATTTTGAACCGGGGGTGCTAAAGCCTCGGTCCAGGTGGTCAACAAAGACGACTACTTCTCCGTCTTTGGGCTCAGGAGGATTTTCTAGACCGGGGGCCCTCCAGTGGATGACCTCTTTCTTGGCTAAAGCGCCAGTCAACACACATCTGTCCAATTGCTCTTCGGTAACCCGGGAAGGAGCCCAGTTGCACTCATAGACTTGTTTGGCCATTTCAATGACAAGCTGAAACATAATTATTACCGGTTTAAGATTCACAATGGACAGCTATAAAGCGGTGCAAGGATGTATGCATAATGTTAAACCGGAGTTTGTTATTGGTAAACCGGAGTCTGGCAATGGAGAAGGTGCAAGGAAAAATGCATTGGCGGTTCAATAGGGGACTAATGGTATCTACCGGATCATCATTTTTCTATGAGATTAAACCGCCTAGTCTGGTATTGAAGATACAAGTTTAAAGATGCGTCAGTAAAGGAAAAACAACTTTCACAGCTGGGCATGGTAATTTCAGATCTGCCGTGCGTTGGAAAATCAAAATATATTCTGACCTAATTTCAAGTGCTCAAAGAGTTCAGTAAGATCAGATGAGTTTGATATAAAGCAGATCCCTTAACAAGGAAAAAGGAGTTTAAACTACAAGGGCACTGGAAAAAATCAGATCTAGCTAGCCATTGGTATTACTAAAGAGGAACAAGGAAGAATAGCTTCAAGAACTTCGAAGAACTATGAAGAACACTGAACCCTAATGGTGGATCTGGAGTAAGGAGAAGATGAACTTACTGGTGCTGAGGAAGCAGCGGAGGATCGCCGCGTTTCTCTGGTACGGTCAGGTTGATGCAGCGGCCGTTGTTGAGGCAGAGGCGAAGGGCGAGGGCGGCAGCAGAGCTCGAAGGTCGGTCGGCAAAGTGAAAGGGACCCCTCGGCCTTATTTATAAGGGGAATGGATAAAAAGCAGGCGCGAGAATCGAGGAGCCCGAAAAATGGGATATGTGACAGCTCTGTTGCCTCGATTGTCGGAGGCCCATTAATGAAGGTGGGTTATGCGTAGTTTTTTAAATAACAGATGACGTCATGGCGATTTATCATGGTCCTGGAAGGTGATGTCACGGCGGTTTACAAGATTATGTGAAGGAGTTGAAGAAGAAATTTTCTTAAGTATTTAGGATTGACATGAACCAGTTCAAATCAATCTGGGGCCTAATGTTGGGGATATTACTACTGGGCGTAAACTGGCCAGGAGAGGCCGGGTTAACCCCATAGTGGTTCATTATATCTGAAGCCCATGAAGACAAAGACGGTGACGCTTTACGAAGGCCCAGGGCCCGAAGCCGGTTTAAGGCCTGTAGACATAAACCGGCATTGATATGTAAACTTGTGTTGTAAGATAGAAAGAGCAGAGACCGAGTCGGACACGTTTATGAGCCGGCCTCGGGATTCTTAAACCGACGGGCGTCAACCCATGTATATAAGGGGACGACCCGGCGGCGGTTTGAGGACAACAGACAACAACTCGAGACTCAGCAAAGCGTATTTGCTCCCTGGTCATCGAAACCCAAGCAATCCCACAACAACTGGATCGTAGGCTTTTACCTTCACTGCAAGGGGCCGAACCAGTATAAACTCTCTGCGTCCCTTGTCCGCTTTAACCCCTTTAAGCTAACCCGTTGCGATGGCTCCACGACTAAGTCCTTTACCTAGAACATCTGCCGTGACAAAACCACGACACTTTCTGATCGATCTATTCAAGAGTCCGTAGTAAAATAACATGAAGCTATTCTTTCCGTTCGATCTATCATAGAGTTCGTACTAGAATAACACCTTAAGACACAAATCAACCAAAACCCTAATGTCACCTAGATATTCCAATGTCACCTCAAGTATCCGTGGGTATGATTGTACGATATGCATCACACAATCTCAGATTCATCTATTCAACCAACACAAAGAACTTCAAAGAGTGCCCCAAAGTTTCTACCGGAGAGTCAAGACGAAAACGTGTGCCAACCCCTATGCATAAGTTCACGAGGTCACGGAACCCGCAAGTTGATCACTAAAACATACATCAAGTGAATCACGTGATATCCCATTGTCACCACAGATAAGCACATGCAATACATACATCAAGTGTTCTCAAATCCTTAAAGACTCAATCAGATAAGATAACTTCAAAGGGAAAACTCAATCCATTACAAGAGAGTAGAGGGGGAGAAACATCATAAGATCCAACTATAATAGCAAAGCTCACGATACATCAAGATCGTGCCAAATCAAGAACACGAGAGAGAGAGATCAAACACATAGATACTGGTACATACCCTCAGCCCCGAGGGTAAACTACTCCATCCTCGTCATGGAGAGCGCCGGGATGATGAAGATGGCCACCGGTGAGGGTCCCCCCCTCCGACAGGGTGCCGGAACGGGTCTAGATTGGTTTTCGGTGGCTACAGAGGCTTGCGGCGGCGGAACTCCCGATCTATTGTGTTCCCCGATGTTTTTAGGGTATATGGATATATATAGGCGAAAGAAGTCGGTCAGGGGAGCCATGAGGGGCCCACGAGGGTGGGGGGCGCGCCCAGGGGGGTAGGGCGCGCCTCCCTGCCTCGTGGATTCCTTGAACCTTCCCTGACGTCTACTCCAAGTCTCCTGGATTGCTTTCGTTCGAAAAATAACTCTCCCGAAGGTTTCATTCCGTTTGGACTCCATTTGATATTCCTTTTCTTCGAAACACTGAAATAGGCAAGAAAACAGCATTTTGGGCTGGGCCTCCGGTTAATAGGTTAGTCCCAAAAATAATATAAAACTGTATAATAAAGCCCATTAAACATCCAAAAGAGATAATATAATAGCATGGAACAATCAAAAATTATAGATACGTTGGAGACGTATCAACCTCCCATGCCATCTGGTCCGCCCTCGCCAACATGTTCTCTGCCCAATCCCGCTCTCGCTGCAATCACATCCGCATCGCCCTCACCACTGCCCAGAAGGGAACCCAGTCTGCTGTTGCATACTTCGGCTATATGCCGGGTCTTGCCGATGAAATCGCAGCGGCTGGAAAGCCCATAGATGAGGAAGAGCTTCTTTCCCACATCATATCCGGGCTCGACATGGAATACCAGCCCATCATCAGCGCCTTGGACGTGCGTCCTAAGCCAACCACCGTCGACGAACTCTTTGGCATGGTATCCACCTTCGACCAAAGACTCGAGATGTTCCAGGGCACAGGCGGCCAAGCCTTCAAATCTTCGACCAACGCCGCTTCCCGCGGGCGGGGTGGCCCTTCCAAAGGCTACCGTGGCGGTGGCGGCGGCTCTCGTGGTGGAGGACATGATGTGAGCAGTGGTGGTGGCCACTACGGCGGCGGTGGCAGCGGCCACTACCCAACTCTCAAGATGGTGGTAGCGGCGGCCACTACGGTGATGGTGGTGGTGCCTATGGCGGCCACTACTCCAACTCCGGAGGCAGCGGAGGACACAACTACACCAACAACGGCGGTCGCCCCTTCTACAACAACAATAGGGGATGCCATAACAACTACAACAACAATTTTAGAGGGTATGATGAGTACGAAGGAAAATGTCAGATTTGCAAGAAAACTAATCATATTGCAAAAGAATGCAAGTGGCACTATGCAGATGATAACTCACAGAAGAAGAAAGTTGCCGCAGCAACCAACAAGTCATATGGTGTAGATACCAACTGGTATGTGGATTCTGGTGCAACCGACCACATCACTCATGAGTTGGAAAAGGTCACCATGCACGAAAGATATCACAGACATGATCAAGTCCACAATGCGGATGGTACAGGTATGGAGATATGCAACATTGGCCATTCAATTATTCATTCCCCACATAGAGATATTCATCTAAACAATATTGATCACTGCCCTAGTTCATCCAAACATCTCCTATCTATTCATCGCATTGCTCTTGAGAATCATGTTTTTCTAGAATTTCACCCATTCTTCTTTTTGATCAAGGATTAGGTCACGAGGCAAGTTCTCTACCGAGGTAGATGTGTGGATGGACTTTACCCGTTGATTCCCCAAGTCAGCAGATTCAATAAACAAGTGTGTAGTGCTATTAGGCTCTCACTTGAGCGGTGGCATGCTCGTTTAGGCCATCCTTCCTTTTCTATTGTTAAGCAAGTACTTAGCAAAAATAAACTCTCATTTGTTGGAGAGCATAATCCTGAAACAGTGTGTGATTCTTGTCAAAGAGCAAAAAGTCATCAGTTGCCATACCCTATATCAACTAGTGTTTCTACCAAACCACTACAACTTATATTTTCTGATGTTTGGGGTCCTGCCCCTCTTTCTGTTGGTAGACATGCTTATTATGTTAGCTTCATTGATGACTTTAGCAAATACACATGGATATATCTTCTTAACAAACGGTCTGATGTCTTTCAAGTCTTCCTTAATTTTCAAGCTCTTATTGAAAGACAGTTTGATAGTAAAATCCTTGCCGTTCAATCCGACGGGGGGTCGGGGGTGAATACAAAAAACTCAATTCTTTTTTTCAGAAAGTGGGAATATCTCATCATTTCTCTTGCCCACACGCACACCAGCAGAACGGTTCTGCCGAGCGTAAACATAGACACATAGTTGAGGTAGGCCTTGCTCTGCTTGCTGCTGCATCTATCACTACTAGGAAAAGGGCTATAGATAATATTAACATTAATGGCGCACCACACATGTGGTGCGCCACTACTATATACTAATGGCGCACCATGTGTTGGTGCGCCATTAGTGTCCAAATACTAATGGCGCACCACATCCACGGTGCGCCACTAGTAACATTTTTTTTTATTTTTTAAAACTAGTAATGGCGCGCCAGGGGATAGTGCGCCATTACTAGTTAAACTAGTAATGGCGCACCACATCCACGGTGCGCCACTAGTAAATTTTTTTCAATTTTTTTTTAATTTTTTTTCAAAACTAGTAATGGCGCACCGTGTGTGTGGTGCGCCATTACTAGTTGTTGAACTAGTAATGGCGCACCACTCCCACGATGCGCCATTACTAACTTGGCCCAAAAAATCCACCGAATGCATCCTTTTTTTTCAAAACTAGTAATGGCGCACCGTGTGTGTGGTGCGCCATTACTAGTTCTAGTAATGGCGCAGCACTCCCACGGTGCGCCATTATTAACTTCGCCCAAAAAATCCACCGAATGCACCCCCCGACCGCCTTTTCAGTTTAAAAAAAATAAAAGAAAATGATGGAAATGTCAACAAAATAAAAGAAAATAAGTTTCCCATGTGATATGTGGTCTACTTGTTGGGAAAATTTACAAATATGAATTTCGACTTTATTAGCAAAATCTCTCTGGAATTTGTAAAATGGGCATAACTTTTGCATACGAACTCGGATTAAAAAGTTTTTTATATGAAAAATCATCTACTCGAAAAGTTACATCCAAATTTAACTGGGGGAACCCCGTTAAACATTTTCAAAATCCTCAAAAACCTAACAGAAAAAAGTTACGGGGCTTTTAAGATCTAGAGGGGAAAAAATGAAAAAATTTCAAACTTACTAGTGGCGCACCATTTGCTAGGTGCGCCACTAGTAACAGAAAAAAATTGGTTTCAAACTTTTTTTTAGAATTTTTTTTCAAAAAATGATACGTAATATGACCGGGAAGTTTGAAATATTTTTCAAAATTTCATCATACTCATGAACATGAATAAAGTCCTAGACATCAAGAAGGTTTAATAGGATTGATATGATAGATATATCAACAAGTGCCTGTTAAGTGAGGTGGTGCTGGGGTTGGATAGAACTGCGAAGTTAAGCATGCTCGGGCTGGAGTAGTGTGAGGATGGGTGACCTTCCGGGAAGTTTGACCACTTAGTGCAATTTGACTTGAGATTAAGCATATTGACTCGAGATTAAGAAAAAAATGAAAAAAAAATTGAAAAAAAAATTCTGAAAAAAATGTTAGTAATGGCGCATTTCTATGTGGTGCGCCATTACTAAGTCATATAGTAATGGCGCACCATGGGATATACTAATGGGGTGCGCCATTAGTATTAAATTCTAATGGCGTGATGCTAGTGGCGCACCTGTAGTGCGCCATTAGTAGCCAAAACAGGTGCGCCACTAGCAGGCCTTTTCCTAGTAGTGTATGCCATTAAAATTCTGGGACGGAGCATTCCTTACTGTTGTGCATCTTATAACACATCTTGCCAAGTCGTGTCATCAAACATGACACTCCCACTGAACGGCTCCTGCATACTAAACCGAACTATGCTCCACTTCGCGTGTTTGGGTGTGCATGCTGGCCCAACCTTCGTCCCTACAACAATCGAAAACTTATGTTTCGTTCCAAGCAATGTGTATTTCTTGGCTATAGTGCGCAACACAAAGGAGTTAAGTGTCTAGATATTCCCACTGGACGCGTCTACGTCTCTCGTGAAGTTGTCTTTGATGAAACACAATTTCCGTTTGCTAAACTCACCCCAACACTGGTGTACTCCTCCGAAAAGAAATCCTTCTTTTGCCTCCACATCTTTCTGGTATTGATAGTGGGGAAGAAAATAATTGTTTTGGTCCATTATTGCCTAACTCTCCTAATGCTTTGCCTAAGTGTACTATTTCAGAAATACCAGCTGCAGAAATTGGTGCCAACACTGCTGAAAACAGATTGGAAAATAATGCTATAGTACAAGATTTCATGTGCACGGGGTTCCCAGGCGCATCCTCCTCGGAATCAACCCCGCCCGACACTCTAGGGGCCTCGGGATCCACCCAGATTCGCTCGTCAGGTGTGCCTGCGACTGCAGCGCGATCCACTGCGGGATCTGTGCCTGTCCCTGGCCCCTCCTCGCATGCGGCGCCCCTCGACGAGTCGGGTCGGTCCGCGTGCCCCTCACCGAATCCCGCGCCCTCCACTCGCGCGGTGGCCACCAATCATCGCCTCGCCTCGGCCGACCGTGCGGCCCCTCGCGACCATGCTGCTTCCCCGGCTCCATCTGATGCAACGGGTGCCGCACCCTCGGGCTCCGCGCCTGTGGCGGCTGCTGATTCGCCGGCCCCATCTGACGCGACAGATGACGCTTCCTCGGGCTCTGGATCCGCGGCGGCTGCAGATCCTTCTTCCGCATCTGGTGGGGCGCTCAGATCTTCTGCGGCTGCGCCTTCACCTCCACGTACACGGCTACAAATGGGAGTCACAAATCGCATAAACTATAAAAATATTTCCAAGTATGGCCTCACTTGTTTGACAGGAGAAGCTAGTGAACCTAAGATCCTGGCTGATGCACTTGGGGATGCACACTGGAAACAAGCCGTGGGAGAAGAAGTCGTTGCGTTACACCATAACAAAACATGGCACCTTGTCCCTCGTCGTGAAGGTACAAATTTAATTGACTGCAAATGGGTTTATAGGGTCAAAAGAAAATTAGATGGTACTATTGAGCGTTACAAAGCATGTTTGGTTGCCAAAGGTTTTAAACAACGCTATGGTATTGACTATGAGGATACTTTTAGTCCTGTTGTCAAGGACGCAACCATTCGTCTTGTGTTATCCATTCCTGTTTCCAGGGGATGGAGTCTTCGACACCTAGACGTACAGAACACGTTTTTTCATGGTGTTCTGGAAGAGAAGGTGTACATGAAACAACCTCCTGGGTTTGAGGATAAACACCCTTTCATGTTTGCAAGCTTGACAAGGCACTGTATGGGCTGAAACAAGCTCCCAGAGCATGGTACTCTCGGTTAAATCTGAAATTGCAAGCGCTTGGCTTTATTCCATCAAAGTCTGACACCTCTTTATTCATTTTCAACAAGTTTCGCACCACTATCTTTGTTCGCATATATGTTCATGATATCATCGTAACCAGTTCAGCAGTCACATCATTGTTAAAAGATCTTAGGTCAGATTTTGCTCTCAAAGATTTGGGTGATTTGCACTATTTCTTAGTTGAAGTAATGAAAACTGACTATGGCATTCACTTATCACAAGGCAAGTATGTGACTTACCTGTTGCGCAGAATTGGTATGCAAGACTGCAAACCTTGTCCAACTCCTCTGTCCAGTTCAGAACCACTTTCTTTGACAGAAGGAGAACCCCTGCATCAGGAGGATAGTACCAATTACAGGAGCATTGTTGGCACACTTCAGTACTTAACTTTGACCAGACCTGACATTTCCTTTGCAGTTAACAAAGTATGTCAGTTTTTGCATGCACCCACCACGGCTCACTGGACTGCAGCAAAACGTATTTTGAGGTATGTCCAAAATACAATGGGTTCTGGTCTAGCAATCAACAAATCATCTTCTACTCGTGTCAGTGCTTTTTCTGATGCGGACTGGGCCGGTTGCTTGGAGGACAGAAGGTCCACGGGGGGATTTGCCATTTTTCATGGTCCTAATATGATTTCATGGTGTGCAAAGAAGCAACCTACTGTATCCAGGTCCAGCACTGAAGCAGAATATAAGGCCTTGGCCAATGCCACAGCTGAAGTTATTTGGGTTCAGGCTATATTAAAAGAACTTGGAGTGGTGCACACTCAAACTCCTCTTCTTTGGTGTGATAATCTTGGTGCAACTTATTTGTCTACTAACCCAATCTTTCATGCTAGAACCAAACACATTGAAATAGACTTTCATTTTATTAGAGAAAGAGTTGCAAATAAAGAACTGGAAATCAGGTGTATTCCTTCTAAAGATCAGCTTGCAGATGGGTTTACTAAGGCACTACCTACTAGAAGCTTTGAAGTGTTTCGACGTAATCTCAACTTAATCCAGCTGTGATTATGGGGGCGTGTTAAACACTGTCACATTACAAGTCTATCACGGCCAGCCTTGGACCTCAAGTCATCGGAGTAGTTAGGAAGATCTCCTTATCTTTCGCCTGTTGTAATCTTTTCTTATCTCTCCGTGTATCTCTCAACCACATATGTATGCCTCTGCAAGACCAGGCCTCGCTAATATCAATATATACATCGCGGGCTCCTGTGTATAGGAGTTGAGACGCTTCGATACATCTTCTCACAGCCTGGCCCGTAAATTCTCCAGCCTGTGAAACTGGACGATGGCATCGACAAAGACGAGCATTGCTGAGACGCTCGCTGTGGCAAACCGTGCGGCCGCCGCGGGTGGTGATCAACTCTTGGTCGATACTGGAGACAATTATGGTGAGAACTCGGATCCACCTCTCGACCATTTCTTGGAGCCAATACCCAGATTCATGTTGGAGCTGGAACTGCAGCGGTTGGAGAACCCAGTCGACGCCAAGCTCGATGAACTAATTCTTCAGTGCACGGTCCAGGCCAATTGTTCCCATGAGAGAGACACTGTGGAACGCTTGTACCATGCGCTGGGTGTAACCGTCTCTGACCATTCTGTGAGCAATCTTCGTGAGCTCGCTAGTACCCAAGCCCGCTGAGCCGACGGATGCCGAGTTGGAGGAGTACCCGGAGTTGTTGGACCTTGAGGCACCGGAGCTGCTAGAGTCGTAGTTGGAATTGGATCCACTCTGACCGGACTGGGAGGAGAGGGTCGATCTGATGCTCCACTCGGGGCAGACGATGCGGACGCTCCGGATTGAGTCGCGGTAGGCCGTAGGAGTTGGGCGGCGACAAGGCATCCGTGAAGCCGGTGGTGCTCTCCTTCGGAACTGAAGCAATCTGCCCCGACGTGCTCTCCTCCAGCACGGAAGCGAGCTGCCCCGGCGTGCTGCTACCCTGAAATAGCTCTCTGAGACCGCTGAACGCGCTTGACAGGTGCACCGCCACCATGCGCATTCTCTGCAGAGGTGGAAAAGATTGCTAAGGGAGAAAACTATGAGAAGTGCCGGCCCGGATTCGACAGTAGTTGCCAATGATACAACGATAGTTTCAATGAGAGTTTCCATTATAATTTACGTAGAATAAAAACACTGATTGCCAGAAGCGCGTGACAGCGACAGATGACCGCACTAGCGCTCTAGCAGAGCTACTGATTGTTAGCCGAGAGCTACTGATTCCGGCCCCTACAGTTGGGATTGGTGACATTAGCCAGACTTTCGTACTGGTGGATCTTGCGGAGTAAAAATAGTTGTATAACTAAATGCATCATAGCTTCAGAATGCAGGTCATGAGCGCGTTGTAATTCAGCTGTATTGTGGGTTGTGTAACATGAAGGGGTTTGATGTTTGTTGAAGGAAAAGTCTTGGTGCTTCGCAGGTTCTGTTTTTGTTACGAAATTACCCCATCCCTTCCGTTTCAGTGCTCTTGGCATCTGCAAGCTGAAGTTTTACTGAACCAGACAAAAAATAAGTGCACACAGAATGCCGTTTAATCAATACTAGCACATGGCACTTATCTATGTACCAAATTGACAAAGAAGTACCATTTGGGAGTATTTTAAATGGAAACACGAAATCAAATAAAAATTACACCCGCAACTGGTGCCCAGGTTACAGTATCTGGCGCTTATTAAGCTACCAACGAAATTCAGAATACAACATAGCTTCACTTCAAAAGGAAGGGAATTTTTCTTAAAAATACAGCGCTGAAACATTACTCTGGCCTCTTATTTTTCGGGGGACCCTGTTCCATACCTGGAGCAGTTTTCATCCTTCATATAGCTCTCCCAACATCTCCTCCAAAACTTGAGGACTGCTGCTTTGGCGGCCAACATGTTTCTCTAGCTCCGGATGCTCCTCCAGGTAGTTACGGTAACCTGTAATGACTCTCTCAATGATAGCTCTCCGCAGCGCTTCTCTGAGCCGAGGGTCTGGAACCTTCCAGAACTTCTGAGCCTGATACGTTTCGTGAAATGCTGACTGGAATTTGGCCAGTGAAGGGGTATTGACCAAACGATGGATCAATCCAAGAGATCTCGATTTTGGTATGCAGGAGAGCACATGTCCCCAAGAAAAATCGAGATAACTATCCATGTACTTCTTACATTCAGGCGTAAGTTTAGGTGTGAGGTCCCACGGATCATCAGGAATGAACGATCCTGATGACTCAGAGACTACATGAGCTACGAAATAGGAATTATTGAGCAGGAACAAGTACCTGAGGCTTGGATCTAAGAGCAACCATGATTTTCTCAGAAGCAGATACTCGATATCGATCAGGCCATCAAGGTTTTCACTGTTGTTGCTCGGTGCAGAGTTGTGCATTGATGTTCGTGCAATCGTCATGGATACTATGCAATCCATGATGAACCGAGTGTTCTTGTGAACCTCTCCTCTTCCTCGCAGGATCTCGATAGCCCATGAATCATCTTCCTCCACGAGTGTCCTCACCTCCTTGGTGCTGTTTGATATGATCTCGCTTAGCCTGATTCCTTCTCTCTCTAACGAGTTGCCTATCTCTTTGAAAATGCTTTGGGCTTCTCGAGAGATCATGACCGGCCTAATCATGTGCGACGTACCACATACGCAGGCAAACATGTCAAGCACGGCCTGCAGCTTCTTGGCTTCGAGAGCAGGGACGATGACATCGACGACATTGAGCATCTCGGTGATGCTCGCTTTGCCAAACAGTGCGACTGCCGGCGTCCTGTGGAAGGCGAATTCGTACTCTGTCTCAGTGATACTGGCAACAATCACGGTAAGAGCCCGGACCCACTTGTCGACCAATTCTTGCGTCGTGACCGGCTTGTCTCGGAGCAGCCGTTGTAAGCCATGCTCGTCATCGATTTGGAGAACCCAGTCGATGTCGAGCTCCAAGAACCAATTCTCCAGGGCATGGCCCCGGACACCACCACCATGTTTGAATGCCGCCGGTGCAGATGAGGCGTCGTCGAATGCTTGGACCATGTGCCAGATGTATCCGTCGTTGACCATTTGGTGAGCGATCCGCGTGAGCTCACCATTGTCGACAATGGCGGCGGACACCGAAATGGTTCCGCTGGAATTGCCGGAGTTGTTGGACGGACAAGAATTCGAGGCACCTGAGCTTGAGTAGCTGGATAATCCGTTACGGCCGGACTGAGAGTTGGGGAGACTCCATCTTATCGGCGATCCGGAGACGGGGACTGCCTGGATCAACTCGTGGTAGGAAGTGCGCGGCCGGCAGGGAGCTGTGAAGCCGGTGGTGCTCTCCTCCGGCATGGAAGCAAGCTGCTCCGTCATGCTGGCTGCTACTTCGTGGAGCGACGCCCTTGGTGGGGGTGGAGCTCGGTGAGATTGGCAGGGGAGTGAACTATGGGAAGTGCAGGGCGTGGGCACAAGAATCCTTCTCCGTTGCTGGTATGGCTGCCCGGTGCTCAAAAGAAAAGGGGCTCATTCGCTTCTTCTGCTTCCCTCAGGAAATTTGGCGTGAAAGAAACAGAGGTGCCTCCTGTGCATAGGTTCGTTAGTTTGGCGCACGATGCGATTAATTTGTGGAACATGGCAGAGGCAAAAAACCCTTTCCGTTTGTGGAACATGGTTGAAGGTGCCGCCGGTGGCACGTATCTTTCCGTTTCTATTATCTGGTTCTGGCTTTTAGCATTCGCTGATTGTCTCTTTTTCTTTCTCCGTGTAACTCTTTTCTACTAATCAATGGAATTTGGCAGTTCTCCAGCCAATATTTAAAGGAAAAAAGAATCCTTTGCCGTCCATGCGGCTAAAGTCTCGATTAAAGCTTCCGGTGCCGGATTAAAAACACTACTTTGCCTGAACCGCGTGACGACGATGGACAATCGCAGGACCCGGGTCCGCGGGTCAACACCAACTACAAGAACCGCGTGATGGATGGCGTCTAAGGCAACTCCCAATGCTCAAGGAAGGGCCCATAACATTGTATGCAGACAACCAAATCTTGGCTAAGGCTGTGTTCGGTTGAGTTGCGGATTCTGCAAAAGTTGATGTGGAAAAGCTGCTATGAAAATGCTATTGTGGAAAAGCTGGAGGCAGTTTGGCAAAACAGTCGTGAAACTATAGATTTGGTTGTGAATTGTCTGTAATGCCAATGGGCCCTCAACGAATATGTTTATATACTTAATTGATCATAATGCAGTGATATGTATATTTGCAGGTAATTGAATGATAATTTCCAAACGAAAATTATGACAATGTAGGCGATTCATAGCTAACACATATGCAATTCAACGATTGTATTTTGATGTTTCATACATTTCAATTGATAGTGATCCCATTCCATTCACACACAAAAAGATAGTGATCCCATAATATTATTACAGAACACATGCACCATACAATACACATATGGTTCACCTGGGGATGACCTCCATTGACCTAGTACGAAATTGTTCATGCTATCCTCGTTCTCCTCCTCTTCAACCAGATCCGCTTGTGTTTGTACCACCTCCGATCATACTTCAGTCAAGCGAAACCAATTCAATCATATAATTTGTGATGCCTACCTAGTTGAGGTCATGCATACAATCAAATATATCCTACAATTCACTAAACTAGAAGAACAAGTACATAGGTACTGCTGGCCAATGACCCACTAGTTCAAAGTACATAGCAAATGGCTGTTAGATCAATCTGGTGCAGCAAGCAATCACATATCAATAGCAATAGACAGAAACATGACAAAATTGGGCCAATTGTTCTTCTACCTAACCCAAAATTGGAATATGGCATAAACCAATACATCAGGGCTGCCTGCAGTTCTTCTATATGTCATGCATACTACCAAATATATCATACATCAAAGTGGGTTTATACAAGCAAATACAATTTTTTTCATACAAGCAATAACACATAAATATTCAGAAAAGCAATGTCAAGGGGAGGGGATGAGGGAGGGGGTGGGGTAGAGGAGAAGCTTGGGAGGAGCCGGTAGTCCCATGTCCGGCCCGCGGCGCTGGACCACCCACTGACAGGAGCCTCCTCGTTCCTGACTATGAAGCAGGCAAGCAGTAGGGGAGAAGGGAGAAGGGAGGAGGAAGTAAGGAAGAAGGAGGGAAGAGAAAGAAAGGGACGAGGGAGGAAGGAAGGGACGGTCGGCGGACATGCAGCCGCAGCCGCCGCCGGACGGTCGCCTTGAAAAGGACCGGCTGGAAGAGGGTTACAGGGATGGGGAGCGAGAAATAAGGAAGAACGAGGCGCTACCTTTGAGAGAGGGGCCGAGGTGGAGGGTACTCTGGGCGGCGGGGCAGGCCGGAGGTGCTCGGGAGGGCCAGCTGAAGCGGCGGCTGCCAAACCCTAGCGTGCGGCGGCCGGCGGCAGCAGAGCCTTTTGTGCGTGAGTGCGGGTACGAGAGAAAACAGATACGAAGCGGTATGACTTGGCGAGGCAAAAACGACAAATTTGACATGTGGACAAAAAAAATTACAAACTGAACTGCCTTTGAAATTTTTTCACTCCACTGACCTTTCGTGTAGCGCCCGACAGCCAGGGGCCACACTACACTGTGCAGCGCCTGACTGATAGACACTACACGTCTGACCAGCGTTGTACTCCGGGCTACCTAAAAATTCTAAGTCAATGTGCAATGCCTGAGAACTATACTGTGTAGTGCCTAAACACTAGGCGCTGCACTACTTGCATCTACAACAGCTGCAGCAGCTAGCACTCCCTCCGATCATCTCGAACGTTGTACAGACAAACATGCGGCCCGTCAAACTGCGTTGCGGTTGTCGTCGTCCGTCTGCTAGGTCAAAACTGCTTGATGCAGCATGCATGTTAGTGTAAGAATCTATACCTACTAATAAAAGAATAGGTATTCTTAATTCGTCATGCTATTTTATAGAAACCCCCCTAATTTTTAAAAGAAATAGGTATTCTTAGTCCGTCATGCTATTTTATAAAAAAAACCCCTGATTTTTTGACATTAAACCCGCAGTATATATCAAATATTTTTAAAAATACTCATATCTTTTAAACCGTAATTTCAAATTTAATATGTTATATATGAATTTTGATTAGAAAAATATGTAGAATCAGAATATGATGTTATTTTACCTGTTAACACTTTGAAAAATACTATCTAGGGTGCAATCTTAACCAATAATGCATTATCCATCTTTTTTCATACCGGCAGTCATTCAGATTTGGGATGAACACCTCAGCAAAATTAGGATTGGACACAAAATTGAAGATAAATTTGCTAGAGACACCCAACAAAGATGAGATGGACCCAATAAAAAAATAATAGAGAAACTGCGGAGGAGATCCGATAAAGATGAAATGTTTCGCTATTCTTCTATATATAAGAAGAAGAAAGAGAGGACATGCATGGCAAAAAGTAAAGGAGGCATACACGACAAAAAATAAAATAAAAGACATGTTTGACAAGATATAATAATGATGACCAATACCTATGACATATATGGCAAGATATAGTGATGAAATATGGATGCAAGTACCTACGTCCACAGGAGATCATACAAAAATGTTCTTTTCCAGACAAAAAAAATCTCTCTTTATGCTCAAAAAATCATGTATATTTTTAACAACTCTTCATGTATTTAAGCAATATGCATGTAAAAAAAAGTGTTCAAGAGTTATCCTAAGTTGGTGATGCTTAAACTGAAAACAGTCCTTGATGCACACATGTCTCCGTAGTGTGCTAATGTGTCATCGTCTGTTTTTGTCGTTTTCTTTTACCGGCCCGTAACAATACCTCATTTCACACATGACATGAATAAATGCATGATCACTTGCCCGTTTCTTTGTACGAATTAAATCTATATGCAAGCCGTGTTGAAATAGAATACCTGTGGAATCTTGAAGTGCGCTTTTGTAGGCTAAGACCATCTTTGTTTGGGCCGTAGCTACAAATTCTTAGATTATAGACAATTTCCTGTAAATTAAGAGCATGTGGTATTTTTTTCTCCCGTTGCAACGCATGGACCTTTTTGCTAGTAATACTAATATATCGTGTATGCTGCTCCATCGAGAGTTAGATGCCACGTCTTTGGTGACCTCGACGCTCAATACAAGATCCTCAAAATACGCACGTACTACCACATGTTGATCTGATCTTTGTCTGTACAACGTTCGAGATAAATCAGAGGGAGTGCCAGCTGCTGCGTAATGCAAGTAGTGCAGCCCCTAGTGTCTAGGCGCTACACTATATAACGTGTAGCGCCTAGCTAGCTCTCAGGCGTTGCACACTGACTTAGCAATTTTTAGGTAGTTCGGAGTGCGATGCTGGTCAAGCGTGTAGCGCCTGTCGCACAGTGTAGTGTGGCGTCTGGCTGTCGGACGCTGCATGAAAGGGTCAGCGGAGTGAATTTTTTTAATGACAGTTCATTTTGTGAATTCTTTTCGTCCACAAGTTGAATTTGGCGTTTTTGCCACTTGGCAATGGCTATGGTGGGTAAATACATTGAAACTTTCAGGGGACAGCTAAAAATGCCATGTCGAAGTTGGGGTAACGCCTGCTGCGAAATTACACTGCGAAAACCTGGTAGCTTTTGCAACTTGTGCTACCACTTTTCCCCCTTTGGTTAGCTTCTAGCTTTGAAAAGCTAGAAGTTGGTTCTAAAAGCTCAACCAAACACAGCCAGGCTACAAAGTCTAGAGATCTTCGAAATTATTGTGAACATTGGAAATCAGGAGTCACCTAGCAAGGTTTTTTTGCCACCATAGTCACATTCAGATAAATGTACATTTCATTCCCCAAGATCTCAACAATATAGGGCACATAATAATGCTGCCATACTTACTCTTCAAATCTCAATGTTAGCCCAACATGACTTGTAGTGGCAAATGTCATTTAGCTGATCACTGTCATCTGGTTCTAAAGCTAGGCAATCTGAATAGTAATAATTGTAAAGTCACATTTGTATCTTTTACTTGATCATTATAATGGTAGCGCCACCTCTTGGTTAAAAAAAAACTGGTGTTGGGAGATACATGATTTGGGCTGGTTAAGTTCGCTAGCCAGAAGGAAACGAGAGTGCGCGCAAGTTACCAGTAAGGAAGGAACTAATGCCCGAAGCGCTAAATAGGAATCGGTCATCTCGTCCCAGGCAGCTAGGTACAAAGTATGCATTTTCCCTCAAAAGGGGAAAAAGCTAGCTACACACGAGGCCTAATGGAAAAAAAGGCTAGAACACACTTGGTCTAAAGATGAAAATGTAGCGAGCGAAAAAAAACTCCGTTCTTAGTTATTATCTTTTCTTTTTTGTTTTCTCTATATTTAATTGTTTAGTTTTCTCTGTTCTTTTAATTTTAAAAATTATTTTTCACGGTTTTAATAAAATAAAATAAAAGATGGAAATTAAAAAGAAATAATCAAGGAAAAACATCGAAAACCGGACAAAACAACTTCCAAATAAATAGTTGCAGAAACCGCCGCTACCTGAAAACCCCAGAAAAACCTCGCTACCTGAACCTTTGAAAGTTATACTAAAGGAGCATGAATTAATTTGGATCGGAGGGAGTATTTTTTTTAAATAAATATGAAGCAGGTTCATTATTTCTTTAGAAGTATTAATTAGTTTTAAATATTTTCAGTCAATTTGAAAAATATTCTGGATATTACAAATTGTGAATTTTAAAAAAGTTTGAGAATATGAAAAAGTTACGAATAAGAAAAAAGTTCCTGAATTTGAGGAAAAGTCACACATTTTAAACAAAATCAAGAAAAGTTACAAAAAAACCAAGTAAAAACCGGCTGAGAACACACTCAGGAAAAGGAAAAAAAAACAGACGAGAATCTTCTGTAAGGTTCCCAAAACCGGTCGGGAGCTTCAAGAAATGCAGTACTCTAAATGGGCCAGCCGAACACTTGCTAGGAAGGGTATGCGCCACGTACGCCATTTGGTGCCTTAAGCGTGAAATAGGTTCTCCGCTCGTTACCATCTTCTACTTTGCACATAAGCTCCAAAAAACTTAAGTTCAAAAATAATCTCTGAGGGTCATTTTTAAGCCAAAAACAAAGCTTTGAGCCTAGCATGTGCCAAATTCTGCGCCAGAAACAGGTCCTGCCGACTGTAATAGTCTTTGTTAGGCAGCGTACAGGGAAAATGATCCCTTCGGAAGAACCAGGAATTTAAATACTAGCGTTCTATAACAAGAAAAGTAAAGTGAGAGAAGAGTATGGAAACAGACTCTGTAAATGTGCATTGCATTTGGTTTTCTGGTGGAGCATACAAATGACTTATTATTGGACGAAATTTTGCAAGTTTACAGGTCATAAGATCATTTACATCCGCAAATTAACAAAAACATGGAAATGAACAAATGTCCAGGAAAGAAAAACTGCGCCCGCACGAGTATACAAACCGGCCCGGCCCACTTGTGCCCCACCTGCCGCCTTCCTCCTCGCCGCCGTCCATGGCGGGTGTCACCTCACCTCCACGGCCGCGGCCCCTCTCCCTGGTGCTTGCTCTCCGCCCTCCTTGCTTCCCTTCCCTTCCCTCGACGCCGGTCCCGTCGTCTTCGACACCAGGTAACCCGCTCAAATCGATCCCCCCTCATCCTCCTCCTTCCCCTCTCCGGGCGTCTGTGTTCCGCTGCAGCTTCTGCTTGTTTGGTGTCGCGCACAAGGGGGTCGAGCTTCCGCGCGGAGGAAACAGCGGGCGCATGATACCCAAGTGGCCACCGTCGTGGAGTCCTTCCTCGTCAGGGAGGCTGCCGGCTCTCCTTCGGGACCGGATGGCGCCGAGGACGACCCATTGGCTCCAGCGGAGGACGACGGCTGGGGCGTGAGGCTCGAGCAGTCCTTCAACATCTTCCTCACCGTGAGTGACCCATACACGCAGCTGGCTCCAGATTCCCGATGTACGTAGATTTTAGCTCTGAATTTATTTTCAGCCTCTCCGTTTTACATCTTGTTGTGCGCCCACATGATTCTGTTATCATGCATTTCACTGCAACAAAAAGAGAGACCACTCTTCCTGATATCACTACTTCTGGCTAATTTTTTTTTAAATAATACATTTTTTTTAAATTACAGAAATATTACGCGAAAGAAAGAAATTTCAAAAATAATACACCGTCGGCCCGCTGCAGGCCGATCGGCTAGCAGCAGGCCCAATCGGCCCACAGCAGGCCGATCGGCTAGCAGCAGGCCGACTGCAGGCCCGGCTGCCACGCGGCGGCTTGTGGTTGGTCGGGCCACGTCGCGCGAGGGGGAGGCAGTGGGCTGTCGGCTTGTGCGCCCCTGTCGGCCTACCGCCCGCCGATCGGCCAGCTGCTGGCCGACAGGGGGCTGTAGCCTGACACGCTGGCCGGCCCAGCCTTATCCTCTCCTTCCTTCCTCCCCTTCCTCCATTCTTCTTCTCCCGTTGCTCATTTCTTCTGTGTTCTTCCTTCTCCTCTCTCTACAGAAAATGGCACCCATTTGTGCACCTAAATGAGCTACATTTTCGCGATTTTGGCACCGTGAATGGGTTCAACTCATTTAGGGCAGCCAAAAGAGGTGTCGATCTACTGACGGGGTAGCTCGTGGTGGTCGTGGTGAGCATTTTGGTGGAGGTGGTGGTGGTGAAGTTGTGGCAGTGTGGTGGTGGTGAAGTTGGGTGGTCGTGGTGGTGACGGGGTAGCTCGTGGTGGTCGTGGCTGTTGTTCGTCGTGCTTCCTTGGAGCCGGAGCACCGGCAGTTTTTCGTTCGTCGTTCGTCGTTCGCACGCACGCTTCAAGGGTATATTTCAGCCCACATTTTATTTTTTGTAGGTGCTCCGGTAGTATACGTAAATATTGTTATTTGCCCCGGTAGTATAAGTAAATATTTGTGTGCGATTATTGTTATTTGGCCCGGTAGTATACCGCAATATTTTTATTTGGCCCGGTAGTATACGTAAATATTGTTATTTGCCCCGGTAGTATACGTATATATTATTCGTTCGCACGCACGCTTCGTTCTATGTGAAATAAAATTTGTGTGCGATTATTGTTATTTGCCCCGGTAGTATACGTAAATATTTGTAGTTGCTACGGCAAATTTTCGTAATATAGTTTTAGGTGTGTGAATTGTATTAGTTGTTAGTGGGGATAATAAGTTGTTGGTTAATAGTTGACACGTACACAGGTGCGTGATAAGAAGTTTGAAACATGAATAAAAAGTTCGAAAGAAGAGACAAATATTTTTAAAATTGATTAAAATTAAAAATACATCAACATGGGCCATATAATTGAAATAAAATGAATTATCATATTTGTCGGTTATATTATTATATTATTTGAGGCCTATTTATTATTAGTAAACATGGGCCTATTTATTATATTATTATTAAAACAAGAGTCAAGCAACTCATCATAATCGTCCACATAGATTAAATTATATTGATCGTGAAATTTACTATGGTCCTGGTAATATATAGACATGTCTAATACTTGTATTTCGTTGTTGAAAAAAATAGGTGAGTCGAGATGTCCGATGTAGTGAAGTTGAGATTTTACTATGGTCCTGGTACTGTCCAAACAAATGAGTTGGGAGCAGATCTGAGTGAATTTACTCACATAGAGGTGGCAATCAGCGCACCACAAACATGGTATGTTAGTCAGTTGAAAGAATGGATTGCGGCAAGTTTAGGTCTTGATACTGAAACACACACCGTCGGTGTTCATGCATTGTGTACACGGTCAAGTTCAAAAATTTACTTTTATTTGAGGCCAATAGAGGGAGACTCCGATTGGGTGCGGTGGTTACAAGGTTGTGAACGAAGGGGATGCTATCCTGTTGCTTTAGTGCTTCCCGTCGTGAAGGAGGTCACTGCACATGAAGGCGAGGGTGGCTACGAAGGACAGAGCAGTCAGGTAGAAGGAGGAAATGCTTATGGTTACGAACAAGGACAGAGCAGTCAGGTACAAGGAGGAAATGCTTATGGTGATGAACCAGGGCAGAGTAGTCAGGTAGAAGGAGGAAATGCCGATGGTGATTACAATGGCGAGGTGGACGCTGACGAGGTAGATGGGCACATGCAGAACCAGATGGAAGAAGAAGACACCGATGTTGAAAGGGGTCATGCCGATGATTCTGACGAGTCAGATGAAGAAGAAAATGCAGAGGAGGTCCCGAATCCTGCATGGTGGAATCATGACTTATCATCTGCAATGACCGTGAATGATGGACATGATTCAGCCTGGCAATATCACCAGAACAATATTGCGACGGGTGCTATGTATCCGAACAAGCAAGCCCTGAAGGATGCAATAATTAATTGGGCAATGTCCACGCAAAGGGTTTTCAAAGCTGAGGTGTCCAGTCAGAAATTCCTAACAATGGTATGCAAGAACGCAGATTGTCCCGCAAGGGTGCACGGCTTTCTCCCTAAGTATGGCGCAAGTTGGGTGATGAGTGACTTAGTTAATCACACTTGTCTTATTTCGTGCATCCCTCAAGATCATGCCAACCTTTCATCCACGCTTATTGCTCGATTGTTTTACGATGAGATAGTGCAAGGCAAAGCTATGGAAGTGAAGGCAGTCCAGACAAAAGTCTTCGCCAGGTTGAAGTACAGAATTTCTTATGGCAAGGCTTGGAGGGCTAAGCATGCAGCGCTTGAGAGGAGATTTGGTTCTTATTTTGATGCATATGACTCTGTTGTCCACCTCCTCCACACCCTGCAGCAGCGGAATCCAGGCACCTATATCGATATCCAAGACATGTTCATGCCAGAGTTCCCAACTGTGAGGGTGTTGCATCGTCTCTTCTTCTCTTTCGGTGTATGCATCGAAGCTTTCAGGCATTGCCGACCGGTGATATGTGTTGACGGTACTTTTCTCACAGGCAAGTACAAGGGTCAGATCCTGACAGCCATAGGTCAAGACGGGCAAAATCAAGTCGTCCCACTGGCATTTGCTTTTGTGGAGAGTGAGAACATTGAAAGTTGGACATGGTTCTTCAGGCAGTTGAAAATATCAGTTGTGAAGGAGAAGCCCAATGTGTGCATCCTTCATGACAGGCATGCAGGTATACTCAGTGCGATAAGGACACTAACAAACCCAGGCCCTGAGGAACAAGTTCCATGGCAGGACTTGCAGAGCCGTTGGTGCATGCGCCATCTCGGGGCTAATTTCTTCTCGCAGTTTAGAAATAAGAACCTGATGAATCTGTTCAAAAAACTCTGCAAGCAGAACCAGTTATGGAAGTACAATTTGATACGCGACAGACTTAATGTGTGCACGCAGAGACACGTGAGGGACAGGAAAGCTGCAAGAGATGCAGCGGTGAGGGCACATGTTGAAGCAGTAGCTGCACAGTTGGCAACAGGAACAGCGGCCGTGGAGGAGGAGGCTGTTGGGCTATGTGACCTGCCAGGCTTTGACCCACCTGGTACTAGGAGAAGGCTCGGGAGGTCCATTAAAACCTTCGAGCAGTGGATAGAGCATGAGCCTCTGGAGAGGTGGTCTTTGCTACATGACACACATGGAGCAAGGTACGGTGTCATGACAACGAACCTCGCGGAAACATACAACTTTGTCCTCAGAGGAAACCGTGCATTGCCACTTACAGCCATCGTTGAGGGTATTTTCTATGGCACCGTCAAGTATTTCAGAGACAGACGTCAAATAGCAGAGCAGCATATCTTGAACAACCCAAACACACGGTACTGTGAAAGAGTCACGAAGTACATGGACAACAAGATGCAAAAAGCTAGGTCACACACTGTAGTCGCCATCGGTAATCAAGAAAGAAGGTTTGAGGTCCGCTTAGCCAACAACAAATTCGGATGTGCAAATGAGTTGAGGACGCATGAGGTGAAAATTGGCAATGAAGCCTGGCCAACGTGTGAGTGCACATGCAATAAACCAAAATTGCTTCACCTACCTTGCTCACATGTACTTGCTGCTTGCGGGCAGCTTGGAATGGACGCAATATCGTTTGTGTCTCCATATTTTCTGAAAGAGGCTGTCCTCAATACCTGGACAGGTGAGCTGATGGGTTTTCGATCAATGGGTAATTTCAACAGCGTCAACCCCGCCGAAAGGCGTTACATTCCAAACCCAGAGCATATGCGTACAAGTAGAGGCAGACGGCAGTGTCAGCGCATCTGAAATGATATGGATGAATCTGAAGCAGGAGGTCCGACTAGGCAATGCATTCTATGCAATGAATTTGGCCATAGGGACACTAATTGTCCCACTTTCGTCACTGGGCGTGGACGAGGCAACCGGGGAAGAAGAGGAGGTAGAGGCAGTAGAGGAGTAAGGGCGAGAGGAAGAAGCTAAGCTAGCACTAGTTTGTTCTGAATTTGTATTAAGTGTGGTGTGGCACTATGTTCTGAATTTGTATTAAGTGTGGCACTATGTTCTGAATTTTTATTAAGTGTGGGACTATGTTCTGAATTTGTAATAAGTGTGACACTATGTTCTGAATTTTTATTAAGTGTGGCACTATGTTCTGAATTTGTAATAAGTGTCGCACTATGTTCTGAATTTTTATTAAGTGTGGCACTATGTTCTGAATTTTTATTAAGTGTGGCACTATATTCTGAATTTTTATTAAGTGTGACACTATGTTCTGAATTTTGTATGTGCAGGAATGTCGGGATTGTGGTTGCTGAATGGGGACATTGATAGGGGTCATCGTGCTGCGATATGGTATGAGCGCAAGCTTGAGCCTCTGGTCACTCGCACTCCTAAGGAAAACTGGAAGATACACTCAGGATGGCTTCAGCGGTACGTGATTTATTAATTTGCACACTGACATGCATATTAATGGTTGAAATGGGAGGCACTAACTGAAAAGTTCTCTGATGAAGGTTGAAATGGGCCGGCCTTTTACCTTTCGCGCGTCTGGTTGAGTCTATCCCGGGTGAGAAACGCCTAGCCATCGATGGGTCTTTGCTGAGCTGTTTAGTGGACCGTTGGAGGCCAGAGGCCCACACGTTTCACTTCAGATGGGGAGAGATGGCTCCTACTCTGGAGGATGTGTCACTTTTGCTCGGACTACCGTTGGCAGGTCATGCCGTAGGACCGTTGGACGCACCGGCTGGTTGGGAGCGAGCTCTTACAGAACGTTTTCATTGTGTTTTTCCGGATGCTCCGGATCCGGTATGGGAGCATCACGGACCTAAGTATGAGTGGTTGCTAAATTTCCGGGTAATTTCCCCTACCTATTATCGTCAAGATATCGTGCATAAAGTTTTACAGAAAATAATTGCGGCTTACTAAAACTTTCTCTTCGCTTAATGCAGATCCAGAACTTCCGGGCGCCGTTGACTGCGGAACAGATCACTCGGAGCCTGGAGGCCTACTTACTGTGGCTTTTTGGCAAGGTGATGTTCACGGAGAACCATGTCACCACTATTAGCGCCCTCTACATCCATATGGCACTCGAGATAGCGAGCGCTCAGACGGCGGATCAGATCAGACAGAGGAGTTGGGGTTCGGCGGTCTTAGCGGCTACATACCGAGGTATGTGCAACGGTTGCCAGCTTACATCGAGAAAGCCAGCCCTTCTTGGATGCTCTCTATTCCTACAGCTGTGGTCGTGGGAGAGGTTCTCTATAGGGCGACCAGATGTACGTGTTCATGAGCCTATAGACGCCATGTTTGATGTTGACGGCATCGACATGCCTACTTTCGGTCTGTGTTGGACTCGTCGCGAGGTATGCACCGTGTTGTAGTTTAATGCAACTTTTTTCTGCACAAGAGATAGTTCGATGCTAGCGGCTACTAACTTTTCTTCTCTGCAGAGACGCTTTGCTAGTGATCAGACCAGGAAGGCATACACAGCATTGAACGAGCAGTTCGATGCGTACACCGGGGTCATCTGGCAGCCCTACACAGAAGCAGCCATACAAGCGAGATACCCTGCTGGTATGTCTGTGCTATGCACAAGGGACCGAGATTACTGGATGACAAAATCTAAGATCATCTTCGATGTCTTCGTCGAGGAGATGGCACAACAGAGGGTTATGAGGCAATTTGGTCTTCTGCAGTTGGAGCTACCTCCCCCTATAGAGAACCCGCTGCCAGCACACATCCACAGGTATTAACCAGTTTTTCAATGTTGCATTATCTTTCATAGTACTCCATTCGAAGCTTTAGGTAATTGTTGAACACACCACAATTTTAGGACGACAAGGAAGGGCATGAACAGGACAACTGCTGACTGGCTAGTTAGACTAGAGCCGTATGTTATAGAATGGGAGACAGCAAACACAAATCTATGGCACGAGAATCACAATTTCGATCTCGATGAATTCAATCTCTATTTGCGGCGCTACATGACCGGAACACGGTTACGCATTGTTGAGTACTCCCACCTAGAGGAGATACCGGATCCTACTCCGTCGGATATGTACCCGAGCTATGATACTTCCGGCTCTAGGCAGTACGCGGTAAGATATATTTTCTTTACGTAATGTTGTCACATACTTTGACATGCAAGAGACAGACATTAATTAATCGTCATGGAAATTTGCAGGCTACCTTGACACGCGAACTCTAGGACGACGTGACCACCTTTGGACGATCACTATCGTCTGGACCTCTTCTTCAGCATCGTCCAGTGGTACAACCCTTCTTGGAAAGAATTCAGAATAAGATACGGACTGTGTATGAGGCTATCACGTGCACCCGGAGAACCGATGTTGTTCAGCACCAGCAGGAGCAGCCGCGTCACTCCATGCACCGACATCAACCACGTCCACGTCTAGCACCTCAGCCGACAGCCAGGCCACCCCGTCCTGACCAACCTGGCAGTTCTACGTGGCACCCGCAGCACTATGGTCCCACGTCGAGCTTCGTGTTTTCTCCACAGCCACAGCAACATGGTCCCTCGTCGAGCTTCGTGTTTTCTCCAGAGCCACAGCAGCACGGTCCCTCGTCCAGTTTCGTGTTTGAGCCAGAGCAGACGTCACACCCAGCAGGTATGTGTCTTCATATTTACTATTTTCCATATTAATTGACGCGACCTCATTCTTCATGATGATACGTTCCATCGCGTAGGAGCCTATGGATATCAGGCGTCTATGTCGGCATCACATGATACGTGGGGGAGTGATCAACATCCCGAGGACAACATACAGGCTCAGATGTCGCAGCACACCCAGTGGATGAACATGTTTTCGACTCCTCCACCAGGCCCCACACAGGATACACAGCATGACCAGGGAGAGTCTGAGATTCCTCCTCGTCACGTTAGGGCACCCGACAGGTTGGGATGGTCCCCGATTCCAGATCCGCCTCCCCGCCAGGCCAGACGTCGTCACTGACGCTTCTATCTATCAGTAGAGACATTACCATCTATTTCTGTGTGAGACTTATGTCTATTCTATGTATGAGACAAATGATTATGTACTTATGTACGAGACATATGCCTACTCTATTTTAGTACTCTGTTATCGGAACTGCAAGATCAAATTTAGATAGAACATAATATTCATACAACGAGACATTACAAACAATTAGATAGAACTACAAATAAATTAAATGGTACGTAACTGAACTCACAACATACAGCATGAAAACTACATGAAGTCATCATCGTCATGCTCGATCGATGCAGAAACCTTGCCCTTCGATGATGAATAACCCTTTCCCGCCATATGTTCCCGCCAACTTTTTCCCGCCACCCGTTTCCCGCCACCCGTTTCCCGCCGCCCGTTTCCCGCCAACCCTTTCCCGCCCCGCCTTACCGCAGTCGTTCTTTCCCACCATTTTCTCCTCTCTACCTATAAAACCCCCTTCAGACGGAGCTAGATAAGCATTGCAGTGTGGTGGTGAAGTTGGGGCAGTGTGGTCGAGGTGAAGCTGTTGTTCGTCGTTCTTCGTTCGAGCCGGAGCACCGGCAGTTTGGTGGCCGCTGTTCATCGTTCTTCGTTCGCACGCACGCTTCAAGGGTATATTTCAGCCCACATTTTATTTTTCGTAGGTGCTCCGGTAGTATTTGTTAATATATTTAGATGTCAACTAATTAGTTGTATTAGTTGCTCCGTTAATATTCTGTAATATATAGCTTGGTAATATATAGACATGTCTAATATTTGTTAGTGGGGTTATTAAGGGGTAGGTTAGGTACTCAATGCGATTTGTGTGTTGCAGATGGCTAAGGGTACTCAGTGGGTGCTTAGCCCTATTGTTCATGTCCAAGGCTTTTCTCCAACTGTTGTGCAAGTTAGTGAAGTGGACATCACTTTTGATTGGTTGAAGACTACATTCATGTTGAAGCAAGGGTTGAAGGAAGACGATTTTGTGTACTACGTCAGCAGGAAGCAGTCAGATGGCCCCGGGGAAAGAAAATTGATTGACATAACTGATGATGGCAAGATTCAAGAAATGCTGAGCGAATGGGAATGGAAAAGGGTTGTTGAGTTGCATTGCTACAGGAAACCGAGTTATATGTGATGAATTTGTCATTCCAGATCCGCCTCCCCGCCAGGCCAGACGTCGTCACTGACGCTCCTATCTATCAGTAGAGACATTACCATCTATTTCTGTGTCAGAATTATGTCTATTCTATGTATGAGACAAATGACTATGTACTTATGTACGAGACATATGCCTACTCTATTTTAGTACTCTGTTATCGGAACTACAAGATCATATTTAGATAGAACATAATATTCATACAATGAGACATTACAAACAACTAGATAGAACTACATCTAAATTAAATGGCGCGTAACTGAACTCACAACATACAGCATAAAAACTACATGAAGTCATCATCGTCATCCTCGATCGATGCAGAACTCTTGCCCTTCGACGATGAAGAACTCTTGCCCTTCGACGATGCAGAAACCTTGCCCTTCGATGATGAAGAACTCTTGCCCTTCGACGATGCAGAACCCGGAAGCGGCGGCATGAAGATATCATCTTTGTCCTCGCTCTCCTCAGTCCATAAACATGGATTATTTGCTGCAATCCTTCTGAAAGTTTCACTCTTCGGCACCACTACCTTCTTCCACCTGTCATGCAACCTAAGAAGTTCTTTACGTACCTCCTCATAGCTCCTTTCAGGCCACCCAGACCTACGTAATTGGTGAGCCAACTCATTCATTATGGTGTCACTACCGGTGAGTTCGTCCCATGGAACTATCCTATTATCCATCCTGAAATCGGTAGCTAGCCTCAGAAGAGTCCTTCTCATCCCAGGGTGAAAACTACGATCGAAAGGATAATGGGACATCTCAACTACACTACACTGCAATGCTTATCCACCTTCGTCTGAAGGGGGTTTTATAGTTAGACAGGAGAAAATGGCGGGAAAGCGAGCTCCAGTATGGCGGGAAATGGGTGGCGGGAAAAGGGTGGCGGGAAAGAGTTGGCGGGAAACGGGTGCCGGGAAACGGGTGGCGGGAAACGAGAGGCGGGAAAGGGTTGGCGGGAAATGGGTGGCGGGAAACGAGAGGCGGGAAAGGGTTGGCGGGAAATGGGTGGCGGGAAAGGGGTGGCGGGAAATGGGTGGCGGGAAAGCGAGCTCCAGTATGGCGGGAAATGGGTGGCGGGAAACGGGTGGACGAGTGGCGGGAAAGGGTTGGCGGGAAATGGGTGGCGGGAAAGGGGTGGTGGGAAACGGGTGGCGGGAAATGGGTGGCGGGAATGGGTTCTGCGGAATACGTCAAAGTTTTACAAAATAAACAACCGATCGTTCAAAAAAAATGCTAGCCATGCACCAGTCGGCCCACTGCAGGCCTATCGGCCAACTGCAGGCCGACTGGGCCTGATCTGGTCGCCGACAGCCCAATCGGCCAGCAGCAAGCTGATGGGCCACCAGTCGGCCTGCTGTGGGCTGACTGGGCTCAGTCGGCCTGCAGCGGGCCGACGGTGTATTATTTTTGAAAATTCTTTTTTCAGCGTAATATTTCTGTAATTTACAAAAAAAATGTATTATTTAAAAAAAATTAGCCTACTTCTGCACCCTTAGCTTCCCCTTCAGCAGGTTCACGTCTTGAGACAGCATCCCTGTCTTGCCACAAACCATATGGCATTCTAGTGTATTGAGACAGCTGGCGTTATCCCTCCTAATCCCAGATCGCCCAAGAACCAAACAGATGGCATCCATCAAAAAACTGATATCCCTGTCCCAAGAAGGGATAGCCCAGCAACCAAACAGTTTTAGCATTGGTCATCATTCGCCAGATCTCGACCTTCTCTGCCCTTTCCAGGATGTTGAGGCAATTTCCTGTTGCCATGGTTTTCACTTTCAGTGAAATTTTGATGAAATTCACTGAATTTCATTAATTTTAGTGCACACCGAAATATTTACCTTTGGGTCAAATATATTTTTAAATACTCTTTAAAAATTTCAGATATTTGTTTAAATTCAAGTGAATATTTCAGCCTTTTGGCTGAAATGCAGACTGAAATTATTGAAATTCACTGAATTTCGGTGATATCGGTTGCTACTAAATTTTTAAAGAAACTGAAATTGAAAACCTTGCCTGTTGCACTAGCTCCAACCAAGCGTCCTTCACATAACAGAAGCCTCAAAAGCAGTGTATAAAAAAATCCACGGTAGATCCAGTGTTTATTTCAGCAGGTGTAAATTATAACGGTTCATAACAATAAATCATATATGCATAACCTCTTACAATTGTTATACTAAATGCAAATTAATTTCCATACAGAAATAGGGCAACCACATAGAAAATAATATAACTATTTTTTGGGGTGAAATTTCCCTATTCTTTAGGGTGCAACCTTGACTTCCAGAGTGACCCTGGCATCCACTAGTAGAAAAAGGGGCTTTCGTTCGGGCCTGGCCAGCCCATTAGTCCCGGTTCTGCCACGAACCGGGACCAATGGAGGCATTTGTCCCGGTTCGAGAGCCCAGGGGGCCGGCCGGGGCCTCGTGGGTATTGGTCCCGGTTCGTCTGGGCCCATTTGTCCCGGTTCTTGGCACGAACCGGGACCAATGGGCCTCGCTCCTAGCCCACAACCATTGGTCCCGGTTCATGGGAGGAACCGGGACAGAAGGAAGGCCTTTAGTCCCGGTTCCATCCACGAACCGGGACAAATGAGTTGCCTATATATATACCCCATCGCCGGCGAGCAGAGCACCCCACAGTGCTCTGTTTTTTGCTGGCCGGCGAGAGGGAGGGCATTGGGTGCTCTAGCTCACCTCCTATGCACACGAGGTGTTCGATGAAATGACCGAGCCACACTAGTTAAGCTTTCTTCTCTCGAAGCTCGACCTTCGAGCTCCATTTTTCCCGAGATTTGTCTAGGTTTATATTAGCGGTCCGTCATGCCCCGTCCCCATCTTCACCGCCGTCGATCGCCCGTGCCGATCTCGTCGCCGGGACCATCGTGGTGAGCCTCTTGTTCTTCTCTTCTTTTTGAAAAAAAATTCTTACTTTACATAGATACTTATCTAATTTTCTTACTTTTGACACACATAATTATATATAATGCACGCAGATGAACCGGCAATGGATGTATGGTGACAGACACACCTCCGAGTACATTAAGGGTGTGCATAATTTTCTCGCAGTGGCTGAGGCAAACAAGCAGAATGGTTTTATGTGTTGTCCATGCCCTAGCTGTGGGAATACAAGGTCTTACTCTTACTCGAAAACCCTTCACACCCACCTACTTTATAAGGGTTTCATGCCACACTATAATGTTTGGACCAAGCACGGAGAAATAGGGGTTATGATGGAAGACAGCGAAGAAGAAGAGGACGATGACAACTATGTGCCCCCTGAATACGGTGATGCTGCAACGGTGGAAGCTGCTGAAAATCAAGAGGACCAGACGATGTGCCCGATGATGATCTCCGCCGGGTCATTATTGATGCAAGGGAAAAGTGCGAAAGTGAAAAGGAGAAGCTGAAGTTCGATCGCATGTTAGAGGATCACAAAAAAGGGTTGTACCCCAATTGCGAAGATGGCAACACAAAGCTCGGTACCGTACTGGAATTGCTGCAGTAGAAGGCAGAGAATGTTGTGCCTGACAAAGGATTTGAGAAGCTACTGAAAATATTGAAGAAGAAGCTTCCAAAGGATAACGAATTGCCCGACAGTACGTACGCAGCAAAGAAGGTCGTATGCCCTCTAGGATTGGAGGTGGAGAAGATACATGCATGCCCTAATGACTGCATCCTCTACCGCAGTGCGTACAAGGATTTGAACGCATGCCCGGTATGCGGTGCATTGCGGTATAAGATCACGAGATGACCCTGGTGATGTTGACGGCGAGCCCCGCAGGAAGAGGGTTCCTGCGAAGGTGATGTGGTATGCTCCTATAATACCATGGTTGAAACGACTGTTCAGAAACAAAGAGCATGCCAAGTTGGTGTGATGGCACAGTGAGGACCATAAGAAAGACGGGAAGTTGAGAGCACCCGCTGACGGGTCGCAGTGGAGAAGAATCGAGGGAAAGTACTGGGCTGAGTTTGCAGGTGACCCAAGGAACGTATGGTTTGCTTTAAGCATGAATGGCAATAATCCTTTCGGGGAGCAGAGCAGCAATCACAGCACCTGGCCCATGACTCTATGTATGTATAACCTTCCTCCTTGGATGTGCATGAAGCGGAAGTTCATTATGATGCCAATTCTCATCCAAGGCCCTAAGCAACCCGGCAACGACATTGATGTGTACCTAAGGCCATTAGTTGAAGAACTTTTACAGCTGTGGAATGGAAACGGTGTACGTGCGTGGGATGAGCACAAACAGGAGGAATTTAACCTGCATGCGTTACTGTTTGTAACCATCAACGATTGGCCCGCTCTCAGTAACCTTTCAGGACAGACAAACAAGGGATACCACGCATGCACGCACTGTTTAGCTGACACCGAAAGTATATACCTGGACAGATGCAGGAAGAATGTGTACCTGGGCCATCGTCGATTTCTCATGACTGCCACGTGATTATGACGCAACTGCTTCCGGTTGCATTGAGGGGGCTTCTACCGGAAAACGTCCGATTAGCCATTGTGAAGCTATGTGCATTCCTCAATGCAATCTCTCAGAAGGTGATCGATCCAGAAATCATACCAAGGCTAAGGAGTGATGTGGTGCAATGTCTTGTCAGTTTCGAGCTGGTGTTCCCACCATCCTTCTTCAATATCATGACGCACGTCCTAGTTCATCTAGTCGACGAGATTGTCATTCTGGGCCCCGTATTTCTACACAATATGTTCCCCTTTGAGAGGTTCATGGGAGTCCTAAAGAAATATGTCCGTAACCGTGCTAGGCCAGAAGGAAGCATCTCCATGGGCCATCAAACAGAGGATGTCATTGGGTTTTGTGTTGACTTCATTCCTCGCCTTAAGAAGATAGGTCTCCCTAAATCGCGGTATGACGGGAGACTAACTGGAAAAGGCACGCTAGGAGCGGACTCAATAATATGCAGGGATGGGCATTCTTGGTCTCAAGCACACTACACAGTTCTACAGAACTCTACCTTGGTGACCTCGTATGTCGATGAACACAAGAACAGTCTGTGCTCCAAACACCCGGAGCAGTGTGACGACTGGATTACATGTGAACACATCAGGACTTTCAGCAGTTGGTTGGAAACACGTCTCAGACGTGACAACACTGTTTGTGATGAGCTGTACTCGTTGTCATGGGGGCCATCTTCGACTGTATTGACTTACAAAGGATACGAGATAAATGGGAATACATTTTACACGATCGCCCAAGATCAAAAGAGCACCAACCAAAACAGCGGTGTCCGCTTTGATGCAGCAACCGAGAGGGGAAAGGACACATATTATGGTTACATAGTGGACATATGGGAACTTGACTACGGACATGATTTTAAGGTCCCTTTGTTTAAGTGCAAATGGGTCAATCTGTCAGGAGGCGGGGTACAGGTAGACCCACAGTACGGAATGACAACAGTGGATCTGAACAATCTTGCGTACACTGACGAACCGTTCGTCCTAGCCAATGATGTGGCACAGATTATCTATGTGAAGGACATGTCTACCAAACCGAGAAAAAGAAAAGATAAGGAAGAGGATACATCATACGATGAGCCAAAGCGCCACATAGTTCTTTCAGGAAAAAGGGACATCGTGGGAGTGGAGGGCAAGACAGACATGTCTGAAGATTATGAAAAGTTTCATGAAATTCCTCCCTTCAAAGTCAAGGCTGACCCAAGCATCCTGATAAACGATGAAGATTATCCATGGTTACGGCGCAATAAGCAAAGCACACAAGCGAAAAAAGTGAAGACTTTCTCTCCACAACTATTATGATGATACCATGTCAACTTTCAACCTTTTCGTAGTTCATTTGAAATGCTTGTTGTAACAGACGAGTTTTCGTATGAAATCCTGATACTTCGAAACAGATTGTCCATTTTGTACACGAAGTGCATCCAGTTTTTCCGTAACCCTCTCAACTTTCTTGCACATGCCATGTGGGTGAAATTATGATACCATGCCAACTTTCAACCTTTTTCAGAGTTCATTTGTAGTGCTTTTCAATTTCAGGGTCTTATAAATCAAAATAATCAGTAAATACATGGAAAATAACAAATGAAGTCAGAAATGGTTGAAAATTGATGATGTGGCTTTGAATGGTGCATTTTGAACACAGAAAAACTATGGAGTTCAAATAAGTTCTAAAAAATGAAATCCCTTTGTAACAGACGAGTTACCGTATGAAACCCTGATACTTCAAAAGAGATTGTCCGTTTTGTACAAAAAGTGCATCTAGTTTTTGCCTTAACCCTCTCTACTTTCTTGCACATGCTATGTGGGTGAAATGATGATACCATTCCAACTTTCAACCTTTTCAAAGTTCATTTGAAGTGCTTTTCAATTTCAGGGTCTTATAGCTCAAAATAATCAGTAAATGCATGGAAAATAAAAATTATCATAAAATAAAATAAATAGGTAATTAGAAACAGAATAATATAAACTTTAATAAAATATATAAGTAGAAACAAAATAAAATAAACTTTAATAAAATAAATAAAATTTATGAAACTAAAATTATCAACGTATTTTCTGTTCAAAATGTTATAAGCAACCTCTAGTATTATTGGAACTAAAATTATATAAAATTGATGCAACTAAAATTATCAAAGTATTTTTTGTTCAAAATCATTAAAAGCAAAAGGAATTTTCATAAAGAACTTTTTTTGTTAGAAACTTTAGTAGCAAAAAGAATTATCATAAAATAAAATAAATAAGTAATTAGAAACAAAATAAAAGAAAATAAATAAGTATTTTGTTGTAAGTAGAAACAAAACAAAATAAAATAAATAAAGTAAAAAAGAAAACAAAAAACTAGGAAAAAATAAAAAAATTGCCACCTACTTGTCCACCACGGCCTGAATACGACTAGAAACCCATCCATGGGCCAGGATTCAGGCCCGCAGCAGGGCCAGCAGGCCCATCAGGCATAGCAGTAACAAGTAGGCCCGTAAGCCTACAATGGAGAGGAGGTCGAGAGGGGTGCGGCAGTGGGGCTTATAAACCACTGCGCGCCCCTCTCAACTAGCGAGGTGGGACTAAACTCCCACCACCACGCCGTTGTGCAAGGCCATTTAGTCCCGGTTTCTATTTTTTTCTAAGAAGAGGAAAAAGAAGGAAAAAAAGAGGAGAAGAAGAAAAAATAGAATAGCTTCTTCTCTTCTTTTTTTTTGTTCTTTTTTTTCTTTCTTTCTTCTTTTCCTTCTTCTTCCTCTTCTTATTTTTAGTAAGTACTACTTTATTTTATTTATAGTAAGTGCTTAATTAGTAGTTGAACTAGTTGATTTAATAAAACTACTTTATTTTACTATATATAGAAATAGTTTATTTTTAGTAAGTACTACTTTATTTTATTTATAGTAAGTGCTTAGTAGTTGAACTAGTTGATTTAATAAAACTACTTTATTTTACTATATATAGAAGTAGTTTATTTTTAGTAAGTACTACTTTATTTTATTTATAGTAATTAAGTGCTTAGTAGTAGTTGAACTAGTTGATTTAAGAAAACTACTTTATTTTACTATATATAGAAGTAGTTTATTTTTAGCAAGAAAATTAATAGAACTAGTTTATTTTTTTTAGTTCAAGCAATTATTCCCGCATCGACGTCGACGATGCCTATCCCGCATCCTCGTCGTCGACTTGGCGGAGGAGGCCGGCTTGATCAGAGGGGCCATGTCCGGGACTGGGCTTCCGCCGGGCTGGTATTGGGAGGTGCTACCTTCCAGGGGGCATAGGTTGGTGAGGAGCCAGCCCATCGTTGACCCGATCCTTGTTTGGTGGCGGTCGCGTGGGCCTGTGACGGTGCCGAGGCTTCCGGACACCGCGGAGGTGGTACGTCACCGTGTCAGCGAGGAGGACGAGCACGTCCGTCGCTACATGGTTGCGTTGGAGGGCAGGTTCGACAATACCTGGCAGCTTCTTCAGGGATCTCATTGGAGCTATGATCCTGTGATGGTTCCTTCTCTTTGGGTGTCCACCGCCCGCGCCGATACCCGTCGGGCGCTACGGTTCTAGCTGTACTAGCGATGCTATATGTATGATAGTATTCGAGGTGTATTAGTGATAATATTCGACGATGTACGGACGCAAGAGATGATGTAGTTTTGCTTATAATTGAATGCATCCTAATATGAATACTACTTTATTTTGCTATTTGATTTTGCTTATTGAATGCTCAAATTGGAGAACTACTCCTACTTTGAATGCTAAAATTGGAGAGCACTATGCATGGCGTATGCATATAATTAGTTGATAGCTTATAGGGTTTTTGTTGTCGCAGAAATCTAGGAGCCCCCCTCCATCATCCCCGCCGTCGTCCCCGTCACCGACCCCCTCCGACCTCGAGGTGAGACCAGCCAAATCCTTTTTTAGAAAGATAATTAAACGATATTTCGGGTTGACTTTAAGTCTATCGAGTCTCCACCATATATGAGAGGACGAAGAATCCCGACTGTTGTCGTGGGGGTCGCTTCTCCTTCGTTCCCGTGTGCTAGACATTTTGGTGTAATGCACTCGGGGACGAATGGAGGAGCGACCATCACCAACGGTCGAATGTATACACCACGTGAGCTGAGAGTTTTCAAGAAAAGACTCGACAAACCGATAGTCAACCCGTGATGAATAATAATGATCTAATTTAGTTTTTGTAGTACATATATTTAATTGTACAAGTTTAATCTTTGAATTATGAACGTAGGAAATGTCGTCATCGGACGACGAAAGTCTCCCGGGGGAGTGCGGCTGGTGCCACGACGATCGAGGTCTGTGCGACAGGCCTCACCTGGACGATGATCGGCGCTTCAGCATTAAGCTCGAGGAGACCTTCGATGTTGAAACGGTACGCAACGACGACAAGTGTTTTTTTCGTACAAGCATGACTTCAACTATTTCAAGGTATAATTTTCATCTTTTACAATTCGAGTATAGCTTATCCCATGCCATGCAAGACGCTATGTCTTGGAGAGGATGGATTTTGAAGACCATGAAAATTTTGAAACGAAGAAAATTCACCTAAGGACCCATCATGATGTGGATTTTGAAGTAAATCTGTATAATGCTGAGAGCGTAACCCATTTTGGTTGCAAAAATTGGGAAGCATTTTGCAAGATGTATGGTTTTGATGAGGTATGCTTGTCACCATGGATCTTGGTGATCCTGGCATCGACCAAGACAATATGGACATTTGGGTCCTTATTGATACGCCTCCAGTTCTACCGCTATGTGAGTTTCTCAAACATAGTTAATTATTAACTAATTTATATTGTTCATTTCAAAATAGTTGACAGCTTATTTCCATTGACAGCTTATTTTGATTGTTCAAAGAATGTGCGGAAGATGGTAGACAGAACCTACTACACCGATGGCTCTGAGTTAACTTATAAGGAGAAAAATCATCTGGTCGGATTTTGTACTGATCTTGAGAATTACAATATCTATTGTAAAACTCCTCAACATTATGGTCAATACGTGCCACCAGTGCACATGTTGAACTACGGTAACTACGATGGAGATACCCTGGTAAGATTTTATACTATTATGACATTCGTGCATCTTTTTCATACTTCTAAAACTAGTACATCATTGCTAACTATGAAGTTATTATTATGTTTTTCAACAGAGAATCCCGACGGATTGTGTGCCTCATTTGATGTATGAGTATGGTGGCCTTCATGTTTTGAACATACAACCAGATCATCCTACGAATCTCAACTGTCCATACCGGATTTCTAAAAGAAGTGGAGACCTGCTAACCAGAGAATGCAAAAAATGTATGGACAGTCATAAGGAGGTTCTTGGAAGCAAAAGGAAGCGCCGCGCAAGAATTGGAGAGAGGATGATCTCCATTCTCCATAATGGAGAGTCAGGGTCTATATTGTTTTATGCTATTTTACCTTAAATAGGGTATTTAGGTCCTGCCTAATACTGATGATCATGTGCTAAGAACAATTAAGTAGGGTTGGTTCGATGACTATCAGGATGATGATCGTATGACTTGTTATTAATTACGAGTAGAAGTTGTATGATGATGATTAGTAGGACTTGTTATTATGATGATGCATGATGCGAGCATGAAGAGTTATTATAGATCTGTGGGTGAAATGAACATGGATTGGATTGAAGTGAAGCCAACATGCATGTGGTGCATGTCGAAAGTAGTATAATCCAAACTTGATCAAGTTAGGATTATTATTAGTTTCGACATGCATCACATGTTGCCTCACTTCAATCTAAATCATGTTTAGACATAGCAGTAGCAGTAGCACGGAGATAAGAGAGGACACATATCTCTATTAGCTACCTATAACAACCTAAATTAACCCCCAAAACCCCAAAACCAGCTCCTTTCAAAAAAAAAAAACAGCGCCTGAAATGCTGATGCGTGGAAGCTTATTGGTCCCGGTTGGTGCTACCAACCGGCACCAACCGGGACCAAAGGCCCTCCTGCCTGGGCTCGCCGGAGCGGCCACGTTGAGGCCCATCTGTCCCGGTTCATATAAGAACCGGGACTAAAGGCCTAGGGCATTAGTAACGACACTTTAGTCCCGGTCCGCCAACCGGGACAGATGGGCCTTATGAACCGGGACAAATGGCCCTTTTTCTACTAGTGATCTGCAAGCTCAAGTTCCACTGAAGTGGATGAAAACAAATCTTACATAAAATATTATATAATCATAAGTATTTTACATGGAATCACGAAATCAAATAAAAAGACACTTAGGCTCCAACGGAATTCAGAATATAACTTCATTTTTAAAGGACTTTCTTTCCAAATACAATGATGAAACATGAACTCTATACTCTTATATGTTGGGTGATTTTGGTCGATGTCTCCAGTAGTATTCATCCTTCAAACAGCTCTCCCAACATCTCCTCCATGACTTTGGGACAATTGCTTCCGCCACTGACGGATTTTTCTAGCTCTGGATGCTCCTTCAGGTAGTCATTATAAGCTGAAATGACTCTCTTGATTATAGTTTCCCGCAGTAAGGACCGGAGACGAGGTTCCGGCACCTTCCAGAACTTCTGAGCCTGGTACGTGTTATCAAATGCTGAATGGAATTTAGCCAGCGAAGTGGTGTTGATCCAACGACGGAGCGGTCCATGAAAATTCGATTTAGGTATATAGGACACCACACGCTCCCAAGAAGCATCGAGATAGCTATCCAGGTAGTTCTCGCATTCAGGGGTAAGTTTAAGTCCACTTGGGTGTCCACTTCACAGCTCAGGATTAAAAGATACAGGTTTCCCAGACACCACATCACCTATGAAATATGAATTGTTGAGCAGGAACAAATACCTGAGGCTTGGATCTGAGCACAGCTCCGATTTTAGAAGCAAAATTTTCAGATAATTGGTCGCGTGACGTATCATATCTTCAAATTTATTTGTGCTGTGTCTATGTGTGGTGTTCAACTGCGTCCAAGCACGTGCTTTCCTCATCAACACTACGTAATCCACCATCAACCGGATGTTCTTGTGAACCTGGCCTCCTCCTCCCAGAATCTCGGTGGCCCAAGAGTTAAGTTTCTTGTCGAGTGTCCAACTAAGCAGCTTCATCGTTTCGCATATGGACTCCATTAACTTGCCCACTTCGCCCTCCAGTGTGTCGCCTATCTCCTTGAAAATGCTTTGGGCATCCCAATTAGAGACCGCGTGCATCGTCGACATGGCATCTGATGCACTGCACAAGCAGATATACATTTGTAGCATGGCGAGTAGCTTCTCCTCCCTTTTAACCTGGACGATGGCATCGACAAAGACGAGCATTGTTGAGACGCTCACCGTGGCAAACCGTGCGGCCGCTGGGGTGTTGCTGACGGTTGTGACCAACTTTTTGTCGATAGTGGCGATAATTACGGTGAGAGCCCGGATCCACCTCTCAACCAATTCTTGGAGCGAGTACACGGATGCCTCTTGCAGATGGAGCTGCAGCCATATATCCAGAACCCAGTCGACGTCCAGCTCGGCGAACCAATTCCTCAGCGAATGATGCTGGCCAAATGTCTGCGCGAGAGATAAAGTGTGGAATGCTTGTACCATGCGCTCCGTGTAGCCGTCGCTGATCATCCTCTGAGCAATCTTCGTGAGCTCGATGGTACCCATGTCCGCTGCACCGACGGACACTGAGTTGGAGGAGCCGGAGGTGTTGGACCTCGACCTCGAGGCACCAGAGTCGCTGGATCCGCTCTGACGGGACTCGGAAGAGCGTCCATCTGATGCGCCAGTCGGAGCAGACGACGCTGACGCTCCAGATTGAGTCACGGTAGGAGTTGGGCGGCGGGCCGAAGGCATCCGTGAAGCCGGTGGTGCTCTCCTCCGGAACGGAGGCAAGCCGCGACGGCGTGCTGCTACCTTGGAATAGCTCTCGGCTCTCCTCTGGCACGGAAGCAAGCTGCCCCTCCGTGTCTGTGCTGCTACTTTGTAATAGGACCCTGAGACTAGTATACACGTGGTCCGCCATGCTCCTACTTTGTAAAGCTCGAAGAGATTGGCAGGGGAGCAAACTATGAGAAGTGCCGGCCCGGAATCAACACTAATGGCCGATGATGTGGCGATAATTTCAATGGGAGTTTCCATTATAATTTATTACAAAACACCGAGTGTCGGGACCGCGTGACAGCGACTACGAGCAGCTGTTAGCACTTAGCATTACGCCTGGTGCATCTCCTTCACCCCCACCCGCCGTCGATGAAACGGTGGTCAAAGCCCACGGCGTGGCGAGCTCCTGGGCGAACGGATCGAGCTGCCGCTCCGCTGAGTTGAGCTTAGCGGCGAGGCCGAGCTACTTCCGGGACAGCGGCTGTCAATTTGCCATATGGTCTACACCGTCTGAAGTTTTTTTTTTCCTTGAGCAATGCTCTCCAGGGTTTTTTTTAGAGACAAACTCTGTCTCCAAGTGGAGGAGAGGACTGCGTTATGCGTTGGACTGGACAGAAGATCTTCTTGCAGGTGGCCTTACGTTTGGGCCTTCAAACAGCTCTCCCAACATCTCCTCCATGTCTTGAGGACTACTGCTTCCGCCACTGATGTGTTTTTCTAGCTCTGGATGTTCCTTCAGGTAGTCACTCTAAGCTGAAATGACTCTGTTGGTGATAGTTTCCCGCAGAAAGGATCGGAGGCTGGGATCCGGAACCTTCCAGAATTTCTGAGCCTGGTACATATTATCAAACGCCGGCTGAAATTTAGCCATTGAAGTCGTGTGGATCCAACGGCGAAGTGGTCCGTGAAAATTCGATTTTGGTATAAAGGACAACGCATGACCCCAAGAAACATCAAGATAGCTATCCATGTACTGCTCACATTCAGGATTCAGTTTAAGTCCTCTTTGGTGTCCACCCAACAACTCATGATTTAAAGATACCGATGTCTCAGGCACCGTCTGCGCTATGAGATAGAAATTGTTGAGCAGGAACAAATACCAACTGATAGATTACACAGAACATTCAGGATTCTTCTGCGCAGAAGCAAATTGTTCAGATTATCGATGGTGTAATCTATCAGTTGTCGAAGCTTTTTTGTGTTGTAGCTCTGTGTGGAGTTCTTCTGCGCCAAAGCATGTGCTTTCTTCATCAATGTTATGTAATCCACCACCATACGGGTGTTTTTGTGAACCTCACTTTTTCCTCGCGGAATCTTGGTGGCCCACGAGTTAACGTCATTCATAAGTGTCTGCCTCAGCCGCACCATCGTGTCACATATAGACTCGATTAACCTGTTCCCTTGGCTCTCCAATGTGCCGCATATCTTGTTGAAAATACCTGAAGAGGTTGCGTGCATCGTCAACATGGCAGATGCGCTGCAGACGCACATATACATTTGTAGCCTGGCCCGTAAATTCTCCACCCTGTGAAACTGGACGATGGCATCGACAAAGACGAGCATTGCTGAGACGCTCGCTGTGGCAAACCGTGCGGCCGCTGGCGCGCCGCTGCGGGTGGTGATCAACTCTTGGCCGATACTTGAGACAATAATGGTGAGAGCTCGGATCCACCTCTCGACCATTTCTTGGAGCCAATACCCAGATCCATGCTGGAGCTGGAACTGCAGCGGTTGGAGAACCCAGTCGACGTCAAGCTCGATGAACCAATTCTTCAGCGCAGGGTATGGGCCAGTTGTTTCTGTGAGAGATAAGTTGTGGAATGCTCGTACCATGCGCTGGGTGTAACCGTCTCTGACCATTCTGTGAGCAATCTTCGTGAGCTCGATGGTACCCAAGTCCGCTGGCCCGACGGATGCCGAGTTGGAGTAGTAGCCGGAGTTGTTGGACCTCGAGGCACCGGAGCTGCTGGAGTCGTAGTTGGAACTGGATCCACTCTGACTGGACTGGGAGGAGAGAGTCGATCTGATGCGCCACTCGGGGTAGACGATGCTGACGCTCCGGATTGAGTCTAGGAATTGGGCGGCGGCAACGCATCCGTGAAGCCGGTGGTGCTCTCCTCCGGCACGGAAGCAAGCTGGCCCTCCGTGCTGCCTTGTAATAGGACTCTGAGACTGGGTATACTCCGCCATGCTCATACTTTGTGAAGCTCAAAGAGATTGGCAGGGGAGAAAACTATGAGAAGTATCGACACGGAATCAACACTAATTATCCATGATGCATCGATAATTTCGACGAGAGCTCCTATTATAATTTGGGTGTGTCTAGAACTCAGTCGACTGAGACTTAACCAAGTCTCAGTCGAGTGACGTCAGCATAGTTCTTTTGCTGCAAGCGGCACGGCTAGATGCTACAACCGATGATGAAAAATGTTGCAACGGTTTAACAAGCAATGCAAATTGGTGGTGCAGCCGGTGTGATTAAAATGCTACAACTGTCAATGACAGATGTTACAACCGGTGAGACGATATGCTACAACCGATGAGGGACAACATGCTACAACCAACAAGACGAATGCTGCAACCGGTAGGAAAAAAAGTTACAAACGTTAAGAAAAATGTTGCATGGTCGACTGAGACTTGGTTAAATCTCAGTCGACTGATTTTTAGCAAGCCTGTTATAATTTTTATTAAAAAGCACCTCTTGCCGCATCCGCCTGACAGCGACTGACAAGTGCTGGGCCCGGGTGCCGACTGGAGCGACCACACCATGTCTCCAAATTTTGGTGCTAGAGCAACGCAGGTCTCTAAATTTTGCGTGTACATATGGTTTTGGCAATAGTTGGTACCAGCTTAGTGCTTCTTCCCCCCCCCCCCCCCCCCCCAAAAAAAAACTTAGTGCTTCTTTTGTTTACTGATTGATGATTGTTAATCAGCGGTGCTTCTCTTGATGAGAACTTCGGCTGGTGCGTGGTGGAGAAGAGCTAATTAATACCAAAAAGGCTCACACCCCACATATATAAAGCAACGACCATACAATCTAGCACATACAACACGATGCCACACCACACGTATCCAAGGCAAGATACAACGGTGTAGAAGAACGACTACAATACTCCAAACCACCCCAAGCAATGACAAGTGTCGCGCTAGGAAGTCGGAGTCCTCCACCATGACCTAACATCACGAAGAGACGAAGCCACGCCCAATGGACCGATGACTCCAAGATGGCGCCTTCAACAAGGGAACGTCACCGAACTGTCGTCGCCGCCTGCTCCAAAGGATCAAGGTCTACAACCGGAGCCACTCGAAGGACGGAGAGAAGTTGCGACGACACCTTCAAGAAGGTAATGACGCCCACGGCCACCGCCACCGCCGTTGGCCTAGCCAAAACTAGGCAAGGAATGATCCCCGACATGAATTCTCCGCCTTCAAAATGTGGTGGGACCAGCCGACACCTGCCGCACCACCCTCACTGAACATCAAGCACCGGCCACCACGCCACCCGCATGGCCATGGCAACGAGCCCGCACCTGAGCCGCAAGCTCTGCCCATGAGCCCCGTGGCTCCCATCACTAGGGCCGCCACCCCGGCATCCGAGACCACTCCACCTCTGCCAACACGACACATGGACACCGCCGACCGGTAAAGGGCAAAAGGAGGCTTCTTTTGCCCCAAACCACTCCCATTAGTAGGAAGGATAGCCCAGCCTGTTGGAAATATGCCCTAGAGGCAATAATAAATGGTTATTATTATATTTCTTTGTTCATGATAATTGTCTATTGTTCATGCTATAATTGTGTTATCCGGAAATCGTAATACATGTGTGAATACATAGACCACAACGTGTCCCTAGTAAGCCTCTAGTTGACTAGCTCGTTGATCAACAGATAGTCATGGTTTCCTGACTATGGACATTGGATGTCATTGATAACGGGATCACATCATTAGGAGAATGATGTGATGGACAAGACTCGATCCTAAGCATAGCTCAAAGATCGTGTAGTTCGTTTGCTAGAGCTTTTCCAATGTCAAGTATCTTTTCCTTAGACCATGAGATCGTGTAACTCCCGGATGCCGTAGGAGTGCTTTGGGTGTACCAAACATCACAACGTAACTGGGTGACTATAAAGGTACACTACGGGTATTTCTGAAAGTGTCTGTTGGGTTGACATGGATCGAGACTCGGATTTGTCATTCCGTATGACGGAGAGGTATCTCTGGGCCCACTCGGTAATGCATCATCATAATGAGCTCAATGTGACTAAGGAGTTAGCCACGGGATCATGCATTACGGTACAAGTAAAGAGACTTGCCGGTAACGAGATTGAACAAGGTATTGGGATACCGACGATCGAATCTCGGGCAAGTAACATACCGATTGACAAAGGGAATTGTATACGGGATTGATTGAATCCTCGACATCGTGGTTCATCCGATGAGATCATCGTGGAACATGTGGGAGCCAACATGGGTATCCAGATCCCGCTGTTGGTTATTGACTGGAGAGGCGTCTCGGTCATGTCTGCATGTCTCCCGAACCCGTAGGGTCTACACACTTAAGGTTCAGTGACGCTAGGGTTATAGAGATATTAGTATGCGGAAACCCGAAAGTTGTTCGGAGTCCCGGATGAGACCCCGGATGTCACGAGGAGTTCCGGAATGGTCCGGAGGTGAAGAATTATATATAGAAAGTCCAGTTTCGGCCACCGGGAAAGTTTCGGGGGTTATCGGTATTGTACCGGGACCACCGGAAGGGTCCCGGGGGTCCACCGGGTGGGGCCACCTATCCCGGAGGGCCCCATGGGCTGAAGTGGGAAGGGAACCAGCCCTTAGTGGGCTGGGGCGCCCCCCCTTGGGCCTCCCCCTGCGCCTAGGGTTGGAAACCCTAGGGGTGGGGGGCACCCCACTTGGCTTGGGGGGAAGCCACCCCCCTTCCCTCTTGGCCGCCCCCCCCCCCCATGTAGATGGGTTCCAGGGCCGGCGCCCCCCCCTCCAGGGGGCCTATAAATAGTGGGGGGAGGGAGGGCAGCAGCACCACAGCCCCTGGCGCCTCCCTCTCCCCCTGCAACACCTCTCCCTCTCGCAGAAGCTTGGCGAAGCCCTGCCGAGATCCCGCTACTTCCACCACCACGCCGTCGTGCTGCTGGATCTCCATCAACCTCTCCTTCCCCCTTGCTGGATCAAGAAGGAGGAGACGTCGCTGCTCCGTACGTGTGTTGAACGCGGAGGTGCCGTCCGTTCGACACTCGGTCATCGGTGATTTGGATCACGGCGAGTACGACTCCATCAACCCCGTTCATTGGAATGCTTCCACTCGCGATCTACAAGGGTATGTAGATGCACTCCTTTCCCCTCGTTGCTAGTATACTCCATAGATGGATCTTGGTGATGCGTAGGAAATTTTAAAATTCTGCTACGATCCCCAACAGTAGCATCATGAGCCAGGCCTATGCGTAGTTACTATGCACGAGTAGAACACAAAGCAGTTGTGGGCGTAGATGTTGCCAATTCTTCTTGCCGCTACTAGTCTTATCTTGTTTCGGCGGTATTGTGGGATGAAGCGGCCCGGACCGACCTTACACGTACGCTTACGTGAGACAGTTTCCACCGACTGACATGCACTAGTTGCATAAGGTGGCTAGCGGGTGTCTGTCTCTCCCACTTTAGTCGGAACGGATTTGATGAAAAGGGGCCTTATGAAGGGTAAATAGAAATTGGCATATCACGTTGCGGTTTTACGTAGGTAAGAAACGTTCTTGCTAGAAACCTATACAAGCCACGTAAAAACTTGCAACAACAATTAGAGGACGTCTAACTTGTTTTTGCAGCATGTGCTATGTGATGTGATATGGCCAGAAGATGTGATGAATGATATATGTGATGTATGAGATTGATCATATTCTTGTAATAGGAATCACAACTTGCATGTCGATGAGTATGACAACCGGCAGGAGCCATAGGAATTGTCTTTATTTTTTGTATGACCTGCGTGTCATTGAATAACGCCATGTAAATTACTTTACTTTATTGCTAAGCGCGTTAGCCATAGAAGTAGAAGTAATCGTTGGCGTGACAACTTCATGAAGACACAATGATGGAGATCATGATGATGGAGATCATGGTGTCATGCCGGTGACGAAGATGATCATGGTGGCCCGAAGATGGAGATCAAAGGAGCAAAATGATATTGGCCATATCATGTCACTATTTGATTGCATGTGATGTTTATCATGTTTTGCATCTTATTTGCTTAGAACGACGGTAGTAAGTAAGATGATCCCTTATAATAATTTCAAGAAAGTGTTCCCCCTAACTGTGCACCGTGGCGAAGGTTCGTTGTTTCGAAGCACCACGTGATGATCGGGTGTGATAGATTCTAACGTTCGCATACAACGGGTGTTGACGAGCCTAGCATGTACAGACATGGCCTCGGAACACACGCAATACACTTAGGTTGACTTGACGAGCCTAGCATGTACAGACATGGCCTCGGAACACGGAGGACCAAAAGGTCAAGCATGAGTCGTATAGAAGATACGATCAACATGGAGATGTTCACCGATCTTGACTAGTCCGTCTCACGTGATGATCGGACACGGCCTAGTTAACTCGGATCATGTTTCACTTAGATGACTAGAGGGATGTCTATCTGAGTGGGAGTTCATTGAATAATTTGATTAGATGAACTTAATTATCATGAACTTAGTCTAAAATCTTTACAATATGTCTTGTAGATCAAATGGCCCACGTTGTCCTCAACTTCAACACGTTCCTAGAGAAAACCAAGCTGAAAGATGATGGCAGCAACTATACGGACTGGGTCCGGAACCTAAGGATCACCCTCATAGCTGCCAAGAAAGATTATGTCTTAGAAGCACCGCTAGGTGAAGCACCCATCCCAGAGAACCAAGACGTTATGAACGCTTGGCAATCACGTGCTGATGATTACTCCCTCGTTCAGTGCGGCATGCTTTACAGCTTAGAACCGGGGCTCCAAAAGCGTTTTGAGAAACATGGAGCATATGAGATGTTCGAGGAGCTGAAAATGGTTTTCCAAGCTCATGCCCGGGTCGAGAGATATGAAGTCTCCGACAAGTTCTTCAGCTGTAAAATGGAGGAAAATAGTTCTGTTAGTGAGCACATACTCAGAATGTCTGGGTTACACAACCGCTTGTCTCAGCTGGGAGTTAATCTCCCGGATGACGCGGTCATTGACAGAATCCTTCAGTCGCTTCCACCGAGCTACAAGAGCTTTGTGATGAACTTCAATATGCAGGGGATGGAAAAGACCATTCCTGAGGTATATTCAATGCTGAAATCAGCGGAGGTGGAGATCAGAAAAGAACATCAAGTGTTAATGGTGAATAAAACCACTAAGTTCAAGAAAGGCAAGGGTAAGAAGAACTTCAAGAAGGACGGCAAGGGAGTTGCCGCGCCCGGTAAGCCAGTTGCCGGGAAGAAGCCAAGGAATGGACCCAAGCCTGAGACTGGGTGCTTTTATTGCAAGGGAAGTGGTCACTGGAAGCGGAACTGCCCCAAATACTTAGCGGACAAGAAGGCCGGCAACACCAAAGGTATATGTGATATACATGTAATTGATGTGTACCTTACCAGTACTCGTAGTAGCTCCTGGGTATTTGATACCGGTGCGGTTGCTCATATTTGTAACTCAAAACAGGAACTGCGGAATAATCGGAGACTGGCAAAGGACGAGGTGACGATGCGCGTCGGGAATGGTTCCAAGGTCGATGTGATCGCCGTCGGCACGCTACCTCTGCATTTACCTACGGGATTAGTTTTAAACCTCAATAATTGTTATTTAGTGCCAGCTTTGAGCATGAACATTGTATCTGGATCTCGTTTAATTCGAGATGGCTACTCATTTAAATCCGAGAATAATGGTTGTTCTATTTATATGAGAGATATGTTTTATAGTCATGCCCCGCTGGTCAATGGTTTATTCTTGATGAATCTCGAACATGATGTTACACATATTCATAGTGTGAATACCAAAAGATGTAAAGTTGATAACGATAGTCCCACATACTTGTGGCACTGCCGCCTTGGTCACATTGGTGTCAAGCGCATGAAGAAGCTCCATGCAGATGGACTTTTGGAGTCTCTTGATTACGAATCATTTGACACGTGCGAACCATGCCTCATGGGTAAGATGACCAAGACTCCGTTCTCCGGAACAATGGAGCGAGCAACCAACTTATTGGAAATCATACATACCGATGTGTGCGGTCCAATGAGTGTTGAGGCTCGCGGAGGATATCGTTATGTTCTCACTCTCACTGATGACTTAGGTAGATATGGTTATGTCTACCTAATGAAACACAAGTCTGAAACCTTTGAAAAGTTCAAGGAATTTCAGAGTGAGGTTGAGAATCAACGTGACAGGAAAATAAAATTCTTACAATCAGATCGTGGTGGAGAATATTTAAGTCACGAATTTGGTACACACTTAAAGAAATGTGGAATCGTTTCACAACTCACGCCGCCTGGAACACCTCAGCGAAATGGTGTGTCCGAACGTCGTAATCGCACTCTATTGGATATGGTGCGATCTATGATGTCTCTTTCCGATCTACCGCTCTCATTTTGGGGCTATGCTTTAGAGACTGCCGCATTCACTTTAAATAGGGCTCCGTCGAAATCCGTTGAGACGACACCGTATGAATTATGGTTTGGGAAGAAACCTAAGCTGTCGTTTCTAAAAGTTTGGGGATGCGATGCTTATGTCAAGAAACTTCAACCTGAAAAGCTCGAACCCAAGTCGGAAAAATGCGTCTTCATAGGATACCCTAAGGAAACCATTGGGTATACCTTCTACCTCAGATCCGAAGGCAAGATCTTTGTTGCCAAGAACGGGTCCTTTCTGGAGAAAGAGTTTCTCTCGAAAGAATAAGTGGGAGGAAAGTGGAACTTGATGAGGTGATAGTCACCCCTTTCGAACCGGAAAGTAGCGCAGCGCGGGAAGATGTTCCTGTGGTGCCTACACCGACTGGGGAGGAAGTTAATGATGATGATCATGAAGCTTCGGATCAAGTTACTGCTGAACTTCGTAGGTCCACAAGGACACGTTCCGCACCAGAGTGGTACGGCAACCCTGTCCTGGAAATCATGTTGTTAGACAATGGTGAACCTTCGAACTATGAAGAAGCGATGGCGGGCCCGGATTCCGACAAATGGCTAGAAGCCATGAAATCCGAGATAGGATCCATGTATGAAAACGAAGTATGGACTTTGACTGACTTGCCTGATGATCGGCGAGCCATAGAAAACAAATGGATCTTTAAGAAGAAGACAGACGCGGATGGTAATGTGACCATCTATAAGGCTCGACTTGTCGCTAAGGGTTATCGACAAGTTCAAGGGGTTGACTACGATGAGACTTTCTCACCCGTAGCGAAGCTGAAGTCCGTCCGAATCATGTTAGCAATTGCCGCATACTATGATTATGAGATATGGCAGATGGACGTCAAAACGGCATTCCTTAATGGCTTCCTTAAGGAAGAATTGTATATGATGCAGCCGGAAGGTTTTGTCGATCCTAAGAATGCTGACAAAGTATGCAAGCTCCAGCGCTCAATCTATGGGCTGGTGCAAGCATCTCGGAGTTGGAACATTCGTTTTGATGAGATGATCAAAGCGTTTGGGTTTACACAGACTTATGGAGAAGCCTGTGTTTACAAGAAAGTGAGTGGGAGCTCTGTAGAATTTCTCTTATTATATATAGATGACATACTATTGATGGGAAATGATATAGAATTCTTGGAAAGTATAAAGGCCTATTTGAATAAGTGTTTTTCAATGAAGGACCTTGGAGAAGCTGCTTATATATTAGGCATCAAGATCTATAGAGATAGATCAAGACGCCTCATTGGTCTTTCACAGAGTACGTACCTTGACAAGATATTGAAGAAGTTCAATATGGATCAGTCCAAGAAGGGGTTCTTGCATGTATTGCAAGGTGTGCAATTAAGCACGGCTCAATGCCCGACCACGGCAGAAGATAGAGAAAAGATGAGTGTCATCCCCTATGCCTCGGCCATAGGGTCTATTATGTATGCCATGCTGTGTACCAGACCTGATGTAAACCTTGCCGTAAGTTTGGTAGGAAGGTACCAAAGTAATCCCAGCATGGAACACTGGACAGCGGTCAAGAATATCCTGAAGTACCTGAAGAGGACTAAGGATATTTTTCTCGTTTATGGAGGTGACGAAGAGCTCGTCGTAAAGGGTTACGTCGACGCTAGCTTCCACACAGATCTGGATGACTCGAAGTCACAAACCGGATACGTGTATATTTTGAATGGAGGAGCAGTAAGCTGGTGCAGTTGCAAGCAAAGCGTCGTGGCGGGATCTACATGTGAAGCGGAGTACATGGCAGCCTCAGAGGCAGCGCAAGAAGCAGTCTGGATGAAGGAGTTCATTACCGACCTAGGGGTGATTCCCAATGCGTCGGGCCCGATGACTCTCTTCTGTGACAACACTGGAGTTATTTCCCTTGCCAAGGAGCCCAGGTTTCACAGGAAGACCAGGCATATCAAGTGTCGCTTCAACTCCATTCGTGAAAGTGTTCAAAATGGAGACATAGATATTTGTAAAGTACATACAGACCTGAATGTAGCAGATCCGTTGACTAAACCTCTCCCTAGAGCAAAACATGATCAACACCAGAACGCTATGGGTGCTCGATTCATCACAATGTAACTAGATTATTGACTCTAGTGCAAGTGGGATACTGTTGGAAATATGCCCTAGAGGCAATAATAAATGGTTATTATTATATTTCTTTGTTCATGATAATTGTCTATTGTTCATGCTATAATTGTGTTATCCGGAAATCGTAATACATGTGTGAATACATAGACCACAACGTGTCCCTAGTAAGCCTCTAGTTGACTAGCTCGTTGATCAACAGATAGTCATGGTTTCCTGACTATGGACATTGGATGTCATTGATAACGGGATCACATCATTAGGAGAATGATGTGATGGACAAGACTCGATCCTAAGCATAGCTCAAAGATCGTGTAGTTTGTTTGCTAGAGCTTTTCCAATGTCAAGTATCTTTTCCTTAGACCATGAGATCGTGTAACTCCCGGATGCCGTAGGAGTGCTTTGGGTGTACCAAACGTCACAACGTAACTGGGTGACTATAAAGGTACACTACGGGTATTTCTGAAAGTGTCTGTTGGGTTGACACGGATCGAGACTCGGATTTGTCACTCCGTATGACGGAGAGGTATCTCTGGGCCCACTCGGTAATGCATCATCATAATGAGCTCAATGTGACTAAGGAGTTAGCCACGGGATCATGCATTACGGTACAAGTAAAGAGACTTGCCGGTAACGAGATTGAACAAGGTATTGGGATACCGACGATCGAATCTCGGGCAAGTAACATACCGATTGACAAAGGGAATTGTATACGGGATTGATTGAATCCTCGACATCGTGGTTCATCCGATGAGATCATCGTGGAACATGTGGGAGCCAACATGGGTATCCAGATCCCGCTGTTGGTTATTGACCGGAGAGGCGTCTCGGTCATGTCTGCATGTCTCCCGAACCCGTAGGGTCTACACACTTAAGGTTCGGTGACGCTAGGGTTATAGAGATATTAGTATGCGGAAACCCGAAAGTTGTTCGGAGTCCCGGATGAGATCCCGGACGTCACGAGGAGTTCCGGAATGGTCCGGAGGTGAAGAATTATATATAGGAAGTCCAGTTTCGGCCACCGGGAAAGTTTCGGGGGTTATCGGTATTGTACCGGGACCACCGGAAGGGTCCCGGGGGTCCACCGGGTGGGGCCACCTATCCCGGAGGGCCCCATGGGCTGAAGTGGGAAGGGAACCAGCCCTTAGTGGGCTGGGGCGCCCCCCCTTGGGCCTCCCCCTGCGCCTAGGGTTGGAAACCCTAGGGGTGGGGGCGCCCCACTTGGCTTGGGGGGGAAGCCACCCCCTTCCCTCTTGGCCGCCCCCCCCCCCCCCCATGTAGATGGGTTCCAGGGCCGGCGCCCCCCCCCTTCAGGGGGCCTATAAATAGTGGGGGGAGGGAGGGCAGCAGCACCACAGCCCCTGGCGCCTCCCTCTCCCCCTGCAACACCTCTCCCTCTCGCAGAAGCTTGGCGAAGCCCTGCCGAGATCCCGCTACTTCCACCACCACGCCGTCGTGCTGCTGGATCTCCATCAACCTCTCCTTCCCCCTTGCTGGATCAAGAAGGAGGAGACGTCGCTGCTCCGTACGTGTGTTGAACGCGGAGGTGCCGTCCGTTCGGCACTCGGTCATCGGTGATTTGGATCACGGCGAGTACGACTCCATCAACCCTGTTCATTGGAACGCTTCCGCTCGCGATCTACAAGGGTATGTAGATGCACTCCTTTCCCCTCGTTGCTAGTATACTCCATAGATGGATCTTGGTGATGCGTAGGAAATTTTAAAATTCTGCTACGATCCCCAACACAGCCATCCATACTCCATCCGGGGAAGGTTAGACAACCGCAAGCCCCACCGCAGCCACCACACCGCACCATCGCGGACCCGGACGCAGATTTTTTGAGCAGCAGCTGCACCCAGGCCCATCTATCTTAGCTCTTCAATGTTGCTTTGAGATCTGTGCAACACAACTAATATTTTACATGTAAATTTCTCTTTTTTGTTTCTTCCATATAGAACATGTCTTGAATCTCAAACTTTGCAGCACAATAAAGCTTCCTAACTAGAATGTGAGATAAAACTTTCATATTTTTTGGTCCGACATAAATACTAAAAATAAGATTTTTTTAACCAAACAAATCTTAATTCTTATATTTACGCTGGATGAAAAAATCTGAAAGTTTTACCCCCAGATTCTAGATAGAAAGCTTTGCGGTGCTGTGGAATTTATATCCCCACCGCCGCCGCCGTTGCCGACCGGGCTTCGCCCGGCAGCGCCCAAAGGCGGCGGCAAGGGTAGAGGGAGTGGGGAGGCTCTCGAGAAGGTGGCGGCTAGGGTTCCCCTTCGGTCGCGCGGGGCGAGAAGAAGAGCTCATTAATCAAAGTGAACTTGCTGAAATCACGAATGGGTTCTATCACCTCTTCATCATGTAACGGAAGTACATTGAAACTCCTTGTATATCTGTCCATCCATTGTTCTGTCAGAATGGACTCTGTTTAACTGCTACATATCATGTTTTACTAAACTAGATGAAAATAAGTGCGTATAGAATGTTGTGTAAACTCAAAACTAAGCGTGTCAGTTATCTACAAGCGTTTAATTATTAGAGGAAGACTATGAATGAAATTGACACATAAGCAGAATGGAAAGGTACCCGGCATACAGTCTGGACATCAAATAAGATCACACGGAGAATGTCACCATTTGATGCGGTAAGTGCTTGCAGAAGCCGAGCTCCATTGAGCTCTATATATTTTTTTCAGCCAAAATACCTTTTCCATATCTCAAAATAAATCTGAAAAAATGTTTTCATGTAGACATATACTTGCAGTATACATGTATAAATTTTCATGAACATATATATTCATATGTGATGTACAAAAAGACAAAAAGACAAACTTTGTCTTTTTTGTGTAGCATGCAAATAATCAAATTAGTTGATGAAAAATTATACATACTTGAAGTATATGCATATGTATTTGTAGGAAAAAAATTGGCATTTTTTGAAACTTTTAAATATATTTTGATTTTTTTTTGCAAAACGATCGAGCTCCATGGAGCTCGTCCTTTGCAAGGCCACACTCCCATATTATGCACTATCCGAGACTTCAGCAACCAACGAAATTCATATTACTACTTCACTTCAAAAGGAAAGAAATAATTCTAAGTACAACGAGGAAACATAACTTCGGTCTCTTATTTGTCGGGTGACTGGCTGATGCCTCAAATAGCTTTCATCCTTAAAAAAACTCTCCCAGCATGTCCTCCAAAACCTCGGGACTGTTGCTTCCCTGGCTAACCTGTTCAGCTAGCTCTGGATGCTCCTTCAGGTAGTCACGGGAACCTGAAATGACTCTCTCGATAATAGCTCTGCGCAGCACATCTCTGAGCTGGGGGTCCGGAACCTTCCAGAACTTCTGAGTCTGGTATGTTTTATGAAATGCTGACTCAAATTTAGCTAGTGGAGAAGTGTTGATCCAACGACGTAGAAGTCCAGGAAAATTCGATTTCGGTATGCAGGACAACACATGTCCCCAAGAAAAGTGAAGATATAAATCCATGTACTTCTCGCATTCTGGTGTAAGTTTAATTCCCGATGGGTGAGAGTGAGACATCGCCTGAGCAACAAAATAGGAATTGTTGAGTAGGAACATAGACCTGAGCCTTGGATCCAAGAACCATTCCGATTTTCTCAGAAGCTGATCCTTAAGATAATCGATTGTTTCATCTATGGCGTCACGAAGCTTTACAGTGTTTTGGCTTTGTGCAGAGTTGAGCGTCGAAGCACATGCTTTCCTCATCGACAGTATGCAATGCACAAGAAACTGAATCTTTCTGTGAACTCTTCCTCCGCTTCGTGCAATCTCGATAGTCCACGGGTTGTCACAATAATATGATCTGATGTCCATCATGGTGTTGGATATGACCTGAGTTAACCCATTCTCTTCTGTCTTCAACGAGACGCGTATCTCATCGAAAATGTGTTGAGCTTCCAAAGAGACTACGGGCATCATCATAATCATGTATGATGTTCTGGAGACGCAAATATACATGTGTAGGACTCAAGATGGCAATGGGACCCCGAAACTCGCGTCCCCGCGGGTTTTTACCCTATTAGGGGACGGGGATGGGCGTCTTTTCATCCCCGCGGGGCTGTTATTGGGCACATTATACAACCCGACACGTTTCGTGGGTTTGCACCCGTTTCAATAGTCTCCGAACGCGAAACCCGGCAAACCCGGCAAAATACATTTTTTACCAAGCATTTTCTTTACATATCATCATAAAATTTATCATTATCTTGCTGCAATGTTTCATAAGATGTTCATTACTACTTATTTGATTCTCATAGATGCTGACAATGAATAAGGACAAAGCTTTTGGAGTTGTTCTCAAGACATTCAAGAGGGAATGCAGGTGAAGTACAATTAGTTGCAAATTTCATATACCAATCTGCATTTTTTTTTCATGTTTAACTTTAACTTGAGCGAATTTTGATCTTCCCTAGGACTTGGCACTTTGATTTGGCATTGGAAGATTTGAAGATGGTCTTTTGGAGGCTTGGAGATGTGAAAGATACCAACCACCTCCCTTGAAGATGTCTTTTGGATGCTTGAAGATGGTCTTGTTTATGCTCGTGATTTGTGAACCAAGAATTCTATTTTAGAACTTGTGTAATTGCACATCTTGTTGAACCATGTATGGCTGAAATCTGATCATCTTTGTTGCTGAAATGTGGCATCATGCTGTTGAAATACACTCTATATAGCTATTGAACCATCTACTGTTGGTTTCTGTTGAAAATTGCTCAAGTTGTGCTGCTGAAATGTTATTCTTTGTCACCACTATGTTTGTTTAAATATTTTGATTTTCTCGTGGGTTCCCCGAAACCCGATGGGTTTAGGGGACGGGCAGAAAACTAGCCCCACGCATGGTGATGGGGACGGGGACGGGTTTACGATTTTCTCGTGGGGATGGGTTTAGGAAGGCAAAACCCGATGCGTTTCGTCCCCGTTGCCATCTTGATGTAGGACAACCTGTAGCTTATCCTCCTCGATAACTCTGAGTATGGTGTCAACAACCACGAGCATTGTTGAGATACTTGCTTTGCCAAACCGTGTGACAGCCAGTGCCTCGTGGTCGTGGACAAGCATTACTTCCTTGATACTGGCAACAATTATGATGAGAGCTCGGATCCACCTCTGGACCAATTCTTGGAGCCAATACGCAGTCACCTTTTGGAGCTGGAGCTGCAGCCGTGAATAAAGAACCCAGTCGACGTCTAGCTCGATGAACCAATTCTTCAGCGCAGGGTCCGGGCCAATTGTTCCCGTGAGAGATGTGTTGTGGAATGCTCGTACCATGCGCTGGGTGTAGCCGTCGCTGACCATTCTCTGAGCAATCTTCGTGAGCTCGCTGTTAGAAATAATTCTTCAGAATTAACATAATAGGATCTTGATATCTAGATTAGAACACCTCTTATACAGAAGATTATGAACTAACCATGATTGTCTTGATCCATTAGCAGGTCCACCTTAAAGTCTCCACCAGCGAGGAGATGGGCCGGAGAAGAAAGTCAGCAGATGGGTGGTGCAGCAGCTGGTCGGTGTAGACGTACAGGGTGCCGCCGGCACTGCCCTGATGTAGCCGGCGGTGGTAGACGGCCTTCGTCTCCGTTAGAACCTCATTAAGATCGGTGGTTAGAGAGGGACTTACCGTGCAGATTGTTAGTTAGCACAGGAGGGGTCCTTTTTCCTTATATATATCAGGTGCTAAGGAGGCGGGACCGAGACCAAAACAGTTGGTTTGGTGCCCCATCAAGGCACATGCGTCGGAGTTGAGATCCCCTTTTCTCTCGATTTGTTTTGACCGAGATCAATTCCAACACTCGCTGGTACCCAGGTCCGCTGACACGGACGCCGCGTTGGAGGAGTAGCCGGTGTTGTTGGACCTCGAGTCACCGGAGTCGCTGTAGTCGTAGTTGGATCCACTTTGACCGGATTGGGAGGAGAGACTCGATCTGATGTGCCACTCAGGGAAGACGACGCCGACGTTCCGGATTGAGTTGCGGTAGGAGTTGGGCGGCGGACCCAAGACATCTGTGAAGCCGGTGGTCCTCTCCTCCAGCACGGAAGCAAGCTGCCCCTCTGTGCTGCTGCTACCTCGCAATAAGACTCTGGTAAACACGCTTGACAGGTGGTCTGCCATGCTACTATCTTTACTTTGTGGAACTCGAAGAGATCGGCAGGGGAGAAAACTATGAGAGAAGTGCCGGCCCTGAATCAACACTAATTGCCAATGATACGTCGATAATTCCGATGAGAGCTCCCAATATAATTTAAGAAAAAACACCTATTGCCGGATCCGCCTGACAGCGACTGACAAGTGCTGGACCGGGGCCGGTGCAGACCATGGCCGCGTGATGGGAAGAAAATCGTATACGACCAGGTCGTACAGGCACAAACGGGAGACCCACCTCTCTATGCGACACGTGGCATCCCGAATCTTAAAGCAGCGGCCATGGTTCATCGTTTCCAAGTTTCAGCCCACCCCGATTCCCACGACCATACAAACCATAGCCATCTCTACCCATCTCGCCGGCGACACACAAAATATAGCAGAGCCCAACAACGGCAACGAGTCGCCGGAGCAAGGAACGCAGATGGCAACTTGCCCACCGAAATTGGTGTCGCTGTTGGGGGTCCTCTGCCACAACTCAACGGTTGGGTTCCGTGGGCGGCTCCTCCTCCCGAGTCGGCCCCCGCGTGGGTGGCCGGGAGGCCCCCAGATCCCGTCGACCGGCCCTCCCCCACTCCTCGTCCTCCTCCCTCGCCGCCGCCCAAGGGTGCTGCCAGGCGAAGCCTGGTCGTCGCCGGCGGCGGCGGGGACTCGGGCCCTCTCGCTCGCATGGGGCTGGCGCGGGCCGGCGCCCCCGGGCCGGAGCGTGGCGGTGGGCCGGACGCCACGACGGGTGGTGGCGGCGCCTCGGCGACTTCGCTCCCCCGCGGCAGGAGGCCTCGCGATCCGGTGCGTCGCGGTCGCCAGGGACGGCGGCAGCGTGACCGGATCGGGTCGCGGCGGCGCGGCCGGATCTATGCCCAAGCGTGGGCCTTGAGGTCTGCCGTTGGCACGGTGACGGGTGTGACTCGTCGGCAGCTGGGCAACGAGGCACCGGCGGCGGCTGGAGTTTGAACATCGAACCTGAGCTATAGAAATTGGGATTTGGCGAAGGGGATTAATGGCTGCTTTGAGAGGTGGGTCTCCCGTTTGGGCCTGTACGGCCTGGTCGTATACGATTTTCTTCCGCGTGATGACGACCACACCACACCATGGCCAGCAGTTGTACGTAAAGGATATATAGGACTACGCCCTAGTGCCCCGCACATCGCCGACGACTCCGACCGGCTCAGGCGTGGCGACCTCCTGTGCGAACAGATCAAGCAGCCAAATCGAGCTGCACGGCTAGGCGGAGCTACTTGGCGCGTCGTGGGACCTGACCGCGGAGTTGTCGCCATGGTCTGCCGAGTTGTTCATGAGAGAACAGCCCAGTGTGGCGGGCCACGGACCGAATCCAAAGTGCGGCCACGCGGACGGTTCAACAATCCAAAAAGTGCTCCCGTCCCGTGGCTCCTCCTCCTCGTCGTCGTGCTTCATGGCGGGGGCGTCGCATCCGTCTGTGTTCCGTAACTCCGTTGCAGCTTCTGCTTGTTTCGTGTCGCGCGGGAAAGGGCGGGAAAGGAAGGAAGTTCTGCGCGGTGGCGACGATCGGGACGCAGCGGGAGAAGGCAGGGCATGATACCTAGGTGGCCGCCGTAGAGGAGTCCTTCCCGGTCAGCACTCAGGAGAACAATTAACACTGATCTGAAGTTCTGAACAAGACTGTAATCACAGCAGAGGCTTACACCACACGCTCGATTACTCAGATAATTAAGGGAGGATTCGGTACAGCCTCAACACAACGAGCACAAGTCCGCCCTTGCGAGGGTTTCAGTTTGTAATCTGTTCTCATCAAACCAATTACAAGAAGAAGAATTATCGCATGCAAATTCAGCTAAGATGGGCTACTCCATTCGCTTCACGGAAACAATGCATAGACTGAACATCACCAGTTGGACCAGCCATGATGAAGCAATTTGCAAACATTGCCGACGCCTCACACCATAATCTACATTGTCCCGAGCAAGAATCAACCACCTCAGATGCATCTGTCTCTGTCTAGATTCTGTGAAAACCCAAATTATTGGCTAAGTAGCAGACCATGGTACATTGCCAACGCTTCAGCAGTATGCGCATCAAGAGTTTGCGCTAGCGTATTGCATGTAGCTGCAAGAAATACCCGATGGGAACCTTTGATGACAGCCACTATCGTTCCTCTACCCTCCTCTGCATGAAAAGAAGCATCTACACTGACCTTTACTAGACCATCAGGTGGTTTGCTCCACTTAACACATGAACGATCAGCTGCTGTTTTTTTAGAAGCCTGCGTTCTTTGGAAATTCTGACATATAGCACAAACAGACAGCACGCTTCTAGTAACCGGAGTGTGCTGGTCATGGTGTGTTTGTTACCTTCCTTGCATCCGACACTGGATAAGTTTGGTATTGGATCATCTGGCCGTCTGAGTAAATGCTCAAGAACCACAGAGCCTGATCTGTCATCTTGCATTGCTTCAGAGATGTCACTTGATGGACCAAGTAAGTGCCATATCTTCACTGCCCGCTCACAGAACAAATAACAGGTGTCTAACATCTTCAGGGCCATGTGCACATACTAGGCATTGACCAATACTTCCATTTAAATACTAAATCTGGCCAAAGTCTCACACACTCACAAACGGGTCCCACGTTAACCCTGTCAGTGACATAGTGATCCAAGAGTTGCCGTTGCTTGCATATCGTGCGGATGGGACTGGTGCGCGACTTGATCGTCTTGGTCCTTCCGTGACGCCCTCTGCTTTGCTCTGCTCCTTCTGAATTTGTTCAACTTGGGCCTTCTTTACTGCTGCGTGGTCTTTGAGCTGCTGCAACTTCTTCGGTGCACATCTTGTTACAACGAAGTGTTTGACAAAAAACTATCACAATTGGGACTTTCGTCCCATAAAACTATCACATTTTTAAAAGTGGCCGAAAACTGTCAAAAACTTGGAATCTCCTGACTAAAAACTATCAATTTCGGATAACGGTCAGTTTAGACAATTTAAACGCATTTATGACAAGCGGACCCCACCTGTCAGCGTTGACGTGGCGGCAAAGCCAACTCTGTTTATTGTGACCGTTAAGTTGACTGTTATTATAGGTGGGGGCCCGCACGTCAGCATCAATCTTCTTCCTCCTCCTCTCTCCCTCTCTTTGGCATTTCTTCAAACACCTCGTGTGTATCTGCAAGCCACCTCTGCCACCGTCCATCGTCGGCGCTCACTCACGCACGGCGGCGCACACGCTCACGGCGGCGGCGGCTACGCCACGGCTGCACACGCACACAAGCTAGCATGCACAGCCAGCACAGTGCACGCGAGGCCACGGCTGCATGCTAGCACGCCCGCGACACTCCATTGGCCGGCTAGCATGCCCGCGACGCCGGTGAGCGTGCGGTTGCGGCGCTGGCTTCGACCGATGCTTCGCCGACGCTGGCTTCGATCGCTGCCTCACCGACGCCCAACACGCCTTCACCAGCATCCTCCCCTACCAGCTCGCGGACGCGTTCGCGCGCCTCCGCTCGGCCCTTCGAGGCTTGCTCTCTATCGTCCGCCGCTGCGTTCCCTCACCGCCGCCGCGACTTTCGCGTAGACTCTGCGGTGCCAGCTGCTGGGCTGGAAGCCGCTGGCGAGCTCTCGCGGGTTCAATTCGAGGAGTTTGCGGCCGAGCTATTCAGGAAGGCGGTGCTCGCCGGCGTGGCTGAGGCGGCTCCGGCCTTCGTGGTTGCGCCGCCATCTCCAGTCCCGGACCAACGCCCGGGAGGTGTTGCGCCGGGGTGTCACCATGGAGGATTCGGAGCTCAAGCGCTGGTGCACACGAGGTGTTCAAGGAAATGCCAAAGAAAGAGAGGAGGAACAAGAATGACGTGTGGGCCCCACCTGTCATAACGGTCTACTTAACGGTCCGGAATAACGAAGTTAACTTTGCTGCCACGTCAGCGCTGATGGGTGGGGTCCACCTGTCATAAATGCATTTAAATCGTCTAAACCGGCCATTATCCGAAAGTAATAGTTTTTAGTCACGAGATTTCAATTTTTTGGTAATTTTCAGCCACTTTTAAAAATGTGGTAGTTCTGTGGAACGGAAGCCTCAATTGTGGTTTTTTTTTTTTTTTTTTGTAAAACACTCTGTTACAACGGCTGGCCCTGCCGAACAAGCCGTCGACACGGACGACCCGCTGCCTCCCACTTAGGCTGACAGCTGGATCGTGAGGCTCGAGCAGTCCTTCAACATCTTCCTCACAGTGAGTGACCCATACAAGCAAGCTGGCCCCAGATTCCCCATACATATTTTGGCTCTGAATTTATTTTCTGCCTGTCCGAAGTTCTAAACATGTGGCCGATTTACAACTTGTTGTGCGCCCACAGGATTCTCTTATCATTATACCTAATGCTCTGTACCTTGACTGCGTCTATGCCGGGTTCTTCATGCTCGAAACGATCTCTAGGCACGTATTTCGGTGAGGCTCTTGTCTTGCATGCTTGTAAGGTCTCTGAATTTTGGTATAGTTGGTATACCAGTTCAGTACCTCTTTTCTTGACTGATTGATTGTTGATCAGCGTTTATATCGGTGCTTCACCTGATGAGACAGACCTTCGGCTGGTGGAGAAGAGCACTTTGCTGAAAACAGAAATGATTTCCATCACCTCTTGATCACGGAAGTACCTTGAAACTCCTTGTATATCTGTCCATCCATTGTTTCTGTCAGAATGGACTCTGTTTAACTGCTACATATCATGTTTTACTGAACTAGATGAAAATAAGTGCGGATAGAATGTTGTGTAAACTGAAAACTAAGCAACCAACGCTTAAAGTATACGTCATACAATCAGGACATAAAAAAAATCACAGACAGATGATGTGACCAGTTGATGAAGTATCCAACGCTTAAGCAACCAACGGAATTCAGTATACAACTTCACTTCAAAAGGAAAGAAATACAGTAGTATAAAAAACGCTCTTATATTATGGGACGGAGGGAGTAGTTCCAAATACAATGATGAAACATAAGTCCGGTCTCTTATCTGTCGGGCGACTCTGTTTGATGCCTCTAGGAAGTTTCATCCTTCAAATAGCTCTCCCAACATCTTCTTGAAAACCTCAGGACTGCTGCTTTCGCGGCCAATGTGTTTCTCTAGCTCTGGATGCTCTTCCAGGTAGTCGCCGTAACCTGAAATGACTCTCTCGGCGATAGCTCTCCGCAGCACATCTCTCAGCCGAGGGTCCGGAACCTTCCAGAACTTCTGAGCCCGGTAAGTTTTTTGAAATGCCGACTCGAATTTGGCTAGTGAAGAGGTGTTAATCCAACAGTGGATTGGTCCAGGAAATCTCGATTTGGGTATGCAGGATAGGACATGTCCCCAAGAAACATCAAGATAGCTATCCATGAACTTCTTACATTCAGGTGTAAGGTTAAGTTCAGACCGTTGCTCAAGATAAAGCGATACCGATGGCTCAGAAACCTGTGCTACGAAATGGGAATTGTTGAGCAGGAAAATGTACCTCAGGCTTGGATCCGAGCATAGCTCTGATTTTCTCAGAAGCAGATCCTCCAGATACTCGATCGTGTCATCTATCAGGTCACCAAGGTTTACGGTGTTGTTGCTGGGTGCACAGTTCTGCGTCGATGCACATGCTTCCCTCATGGATGTGATGTAATCTACCATCAACCGAGTGTTTCTGTGAACCCCACCTCCTCCTCGAAGAATCTCAATAGCCCATGTGTCGTCCTCCTCCATGGGTGTCCTCACCTCCTCCATCATGCTCGATAGGACCTCATATAGTCTGTCTCCTTGTCTCTCCAACGAGCCGCCTATCTCGCTGAATATGCTTTGGGCTTCCGGAGAGATCACGACCGGCGTAAACATGTACTCCATCTACATACAGACGGAGTAAAATGAGTGAATCTACACTCTAAAATATGTCTACATACATCCGTATGTGATATTCATTTGAAATGCCTAGAAAGACAAGTATTTAGGAACGGAGGAAGTATGATGCATTGGAGACACAAGTAAACATGTCTAGCACGGCCCGTAAATTCTCCACCCTAAGAACAGGGACAATAACATCGACGAAAATGAGCATCTTGGCAATGCTCGCTTTGACAAACCGTGCGATCGCCGGCATCTGGTGAGCGGTGATGACCATCGCTTGGACACTGAAGGCAGTTACGGTAAGAGCTCGAATCCATCTCTCGACCAAGTCTTGGAGCCATGACGCCGGCCGGAGCCATGCCGGCGACTTGTCTTGGAGCTGAAGCTGCTGAAATAAGCCATGCTCGCTATGGATTTGAAGAACCCAGTCCACGTCAAGCTCGAAGAACCAATCCTCCAGAGCACGGTCCGGGCCACCGAATCCAAATGCTGGTGCGGGAGATGCGACATGGAACGCTTGGATAATACACTGGGTGTAACCGTCGCTTACCATTTGGCGAGCGACCATGGCGAGCTCGTGGCCGTGGGCGCCGAAATCCGTTGCGACGGCGGACGGCGAATGGGAGGGGCTGCCAGAGTTGTTATAGGAAACGGAATCACCGGAATCGCCGGAGCAGCTGGATCCGCTTTGACCGGACTGAGAGTGGGAAGAGAGAGTGGATCTTATCTGTGCTCCGGTCACGGCGACGGTCCGGATCCGGTCGCGGTAGAGGCCGCGCGGCGGGCAGGCAGCCATGGAGCCGTTGGTTCTCAACTCCGGCACGGCAGCACGCCACCCCGCAATGGATGGACGCCCTTGGTCGAGCTCGCTGAGATTGGCAGGCAGGGGAGTGAGAATGAGAAGTGTGGCACGGCAACGGCAGCACCCGGGTCAACGTCAACCACACGATACGAGCAGCTGAGGCGTGGCGTTCTAAACGCTCCACTAGGACAGCTGTCTTGTTGAATAAGTGAGCAAATTTTATTGATTTCAATCCACAAAAGCGTTGATAAAACATAACCGTCGTAAATGACACTAAAATCAAGCAACCTCAATGTTTTGCGCCAAACCGTCTGCAAATGTCTTGATCATGCTGTCCGAACACTTTACGTCATCTAACACCATACATCAAACTTTCACGACACGGTCTAGACGTCTGAAATCACACAAACTAGAAGCAAAGCCAGAAAGGTTTTGCGGGCGTCAGACCTCTGACATCGTCGGCTCCCACAAACCTCTTCTCTCTCTCTCTCGTTTCACTTCAACTGACACTTCGCTCTTCGAGCCGCATTCATGTTTACTTTTTTTTTTCAACACTCATGGTTTACTTTCACTCGATAAGTTATGCAGCTTGTGCCTGATACCTTGTACTACGTCAGCCTGATAACTTCTAGAGTGTCAGCATGGTAACACTAGATTTTGTTACCCTCTTTAACTAATTTTGTTTTTCAGTAATGGTAACTTCAATTGTTTCTACCTGGCAATTCATATTAATTTAGCTTGATAAATTACATCGTGTCAGCATGTTTAACTCTCTAACCGCTTTCAACACTTATAAGTTTACTTCAACCAGATAACTTATGCAACTTGAGTGTGATAACATGTAATATGGTAGTCTGTTGACTTGTCATGTGTTGCAATATTTAACTCGAACTGCTATCAACGCTCATGGTTTACTCCATCACTAGTAGAAAACAGGGCTTTCGTTCGGGCATGGCAAGCCCATTAGTCCCGGTTCAATCACGAACCGGGACCCATGGGGGCATTCGTTCCGGTTCGTGAGCCCAGGGGGCCGGCCGGGGCCTCGTGGGCATTGGTTCCGGTTTGTATGGACCCATTTGTCCCGGTTCTAGGCACGAACCGGGACCAATGGTCCTCGCTCCTGGCCCACAACCATTGGTCCCGGTTCGTGGCTCGAACCGGGACAGAAGGCTGAGCTTTAGTCCCGGTTTCTACCACGAACCGGGACAAATGAGTTGCCTATATATACCCCATCGCCACAGCAGAGTACTCCAGAGTGCTCTGTTTTTTCTGGTCGGCGAGGGGAGGGCATTTGGGTGCTCTTGCTCACCTCCTATGCACATGAGGTGTTCGATGAAATGTCTGAGCCACACTAGTTAATCTTTCTCCTCTTGAAACTCGACCTCCGAGCTCCATTTTCCCCGAGATTTGTCTAGGTTTAGCGGTCCGTCACGTCCCGTCCCCGTCTTCACCGCCGTCGATCGCCCGCGCCGATCTCGTCGCCAGCACCACCCTGGTGAGCCTCTTGTTCTTATCTTCTTTCTGAAAGAAAAGAAAATTCTTACTTTAGATAGATACTTGTCTAATTTTGTTACTTTTATTATTCCTTCTTATTACATAGTGCGATGGTTTTGGTATCCGCCCCTGTCGGCCCTCGTCCTGTCTATGATTCGGATGTGGTATATATTATCTTTTTATAACTATTTGGTTCATTTATTGCTTATGACAAATATGCCGACCAACGTGACATAGATTTTATTTATCTAGGAGGTGGTTGAACCGGAAATTCCAACCGACCCTATTGTCGAGAGGTTAAATTTAGTTGAAGAAGAAAACAATTACTTGAAGGAAAAAATAAAAAAAATTGAGGAGGAGAAGATGATATTGGAGTTGCATGTTGCGGATGTCGTCGATGATCACAAGATCAAGATGGATGCAATGCCCTTGAAGATTAGAAAGATTAGAAAATATGCCATTCATACCGAGGTTTGGTATCATTACGCCGTTGGATCAATTGTTACCTTGGTTGCGATTATGATCACATTTGTTTTCGCATTGAAATGTTTTACATAGTTTCAATGTATGGTTTAATTAATTAGATGCTCTGGAGAGCTATATGTTGTTAGATGAGAACTATGTATGTACTTTGGTTTTAATGTGATGATGAACTTCTATTAATTTGGTCACTTAATTATCTATTCATGATGTTCTGTAATGGTTTTTGACACACTTAATTATATATAATGCATGCAGATGAACCGGCAATGGATGTACGGTGACAGACACACCTCCGAGTACATTAAGGGCGTGCATGATTTTCTCGAAGTGGCTGAGGCAAACAAGCAGAATGGTTTTATGTGTTGTCCATGCCCTACATGTGGGAACACAAAGTCTTACTCTGACCGAAAAATCCTTCACACCCACCTGCTTTACAAGGGTTTCATGCCACACTATAATGTTTGGACGAGGCACGGAGAAATAGGGGTTATGATGGAAGACGACGAAGAAGAAGAGGACGATGACAACTATGTGCCCCCTGAATACGGTGATGCTGCAATGGGGGAAGCTGCCGAAGATCAAGAGGAACCAGACGATGTGCCCAATGATGCTGCAAGGGGGGAAGCCGCTGAAGATCAAGAGGAACCAGTGCCCGATGATGATGATCTCCGCCGGGTCATAGTCGATGCAAGGACGCAATGCGAAAGTCAAAAGGAGAAGCTGAAGTTCGATCGCATGTTAGAGGATCACAAAAAAGGGTTGTACCCCAATTGCGAAGATGGCAACACAAAGCTCGGTACCGTACTGGAATTGCTGCAGTGGAGGCAGAGAATGCTGTGCCTGACAAAGGATTTGAGAAGCTATTGAAAATATTGAAGAAGAAGCTTCCAAAGGATAACGAATTGCCCGACAGTACATACGCAGCAAAGAAGGTCGTATGCCCTCTAGGATTGGAGGTGCAGAAGATACATGCATGCCCTAATGACTGCATCCTCTACCCCGGTGCATACAAGGATCTGAACGCATGCCCGGTATGCGGTGCATTGCGGTATAAGATCAGACGAGATGACCCTGGTGATGTTGACGGCGAGCCCCCCAGGAAGAGGGTTCCTGCGAAGGTGATGTGGTATGCTCCTATAATACCACGGTTGAAACGTTTGTTCAGAAACGAAGAGCATGCCAAGTTGATGCGATGGCACAGTGAGGACCGTAAGAAAGACGGAAAGTTGAGAGCACCCGCTGACGGGTCACAGTGGAGAAAAATCGAGAGAAAGTACTGGGCTGAGTTTGCAGCTGACCCAAGGAACGTATGGTTTGGTTTAAGCGCGGATGGCATTAATCCTTTCGGGGAGCAGAGCAGCAATCACAACACCTGGCCCGTGACTCTATGTATGTATAACCTTCCTCCTTGGATGTGCATGAAGCGGAAGTTCATTATGATGCCAGTTCTCATCCAAGGCCCTAAGCAACCCGGCAACGACATTGATGTGTACCTAAGGCCATTAGTTGAAGAACTTTTACAGTTGTGGAATGGAAACGGTTACGTACGTGGGATGAGCACAAACAAGAGGAATTTAACCTGCATGCGTTGCTGTTTGTAACCATCAACGATTGGCCCGCTCTCAGTAACCTTTCAGGACAGACAAACAAGGGATACCACGCATGCACGCACTGTTTAGATGACACTGAAAGTATATACCTGGACAAATGCAGGAAGAATGTGTACCTGGGCCATCGTCGATTTCTTCCGACCAACCATCAATGTCGAAAGAAAGGCAAGCATTTCAAAGGTGAGGCAGATCACCGGAAGAAGCCCGCCATGCGTACCGGTGATCACGTACTTGCTATGGTCAATGATTTACACGTAATCTTTGGAAAGGGTCCCGGCGGACTAGCTGTTCCGAATGACGCTGAGGGACACGCACCCATGTGGAAGAAGAAATCTATATTTTGGGACCTACCCTACTGGAAAGACCTAGAGGTCCGCTATTCAATCGACGTGATGCACGTGACGAAGAACCTTTGCGTGAACCTGCTAGGCTTCTTGGGCGTGTATGGGAAGACAAAAGATACACCTGAGGCACGGGAGGACCTGCAACGTTTGCACGAAAAAGATGGCATGCCTCCGAAGCAGTATCAAGGTCCTGCCAGCTACGCTCTTACGAAAGAAGAGAAAGAAATCTTCTTTGAATGCCTGCTCAGTATGAAGGTCCCGACTGGCTTCTCATCGAATATAAAGGGAATAACAAACATTCCAGAGAAAAAGTTCCAGAACCTAAAGTCTCATGACTGCCACGTGATTATGACGCAACTGCTTCCGGTTGCATTGAGGGGGCTTCTACCGGAAAACGTCCGATTAGCCATTGTGAAGCTATGTGCATTCCTCAATGCAATCTCTCAGAAGGTGATCGATCCAGAAATCATACCAAGGCTAAGGAGTGATGTGGCGCAATGTCTTGTCAGTTTCGAGCTGGTGTTCCCACCATCCTTCTTCAATATCATGACGCACGTCCTAGTTCATCTAGTCGACGAGATTGTCATTCTGGGCCCCGTATTTCTACACAATATGTTCCCCTTTGAGAGGTTCATGGGAGTCCTAAAGAAATATGTCCGTAACCGCGCTAGGCCAGAAGGAAGCATCTCCATGGGCCATCAAACAGAGGATGTCATTGGGTTTTTTGTTGACTTCATTCCTGGCCTTAAGAAGATAGGTCTCCCTAAATCGCGGTATGAGGGGAGACTGACTGGAAAAGGCACACTAGGAGCGGACTCAATAATATGCAGGGACGGGCATTCTTGGTCTCAAGCACACTACACAGTTCTACAGAACTCTACCTTGATGACCCCATATGTCGATGAACACAAGAACAGTCTGCGCTCCAAACACCCGGAGCAGTGTGACGACTGGATTACATGTGAGCACATCAGGACTTTCATCAGTTGGTTGGAAACATGTCTCAGAGGTGACACCACTGTTTGTGATGAGTTGTACTCGTTGTCCAGGGGACCATCTTCGACTGTATTGGCTTACAAAGGATACGAGATAAATGGGAATACATTTTACACGATCGCCCAAGATCAAAAGAGCACCAACCAAAACAGCGGTGTCCGCTTTGATGCAGCAACCGAGAGGGGAAAGGACACGTATTATGGTTACATAATGGACATATGGGAACTTGACTACGGACATGATTTTAAGGTCCCTTTGTTTAAGTGCAAATGGGTCAATCTGTCAGGAGGCGGGGTACAGGTGGACCCACAGTACGGAATGACAACAGTGGATCTGAACACTCTTGGGTACACTGACGAACCGTTCGTCTTAGCCAATGATGTGGCACATGTTATCTATGTGAAGGACATGTCTATCAGACTGAGAAAAAGAAAAGATAAGGAAGCGAATACATCATACGATGAGCCAAAGCGCCACATAGTTCTTTCAGGAAAAAGGGACATTGTGGGAGTGGAGGGCAAGACAGACATGTCTGAAGATTATGAAAAGTTTCATAAGATTCCTCCCTTCAAAGTCAAGGCTGACCCAAGCATCCTGATAAACGATGAAGATTATCCATGGTTACGGCACAATAAGCAAATGACACAAGCGAAGAAAAAGTGAAGACTTTCTCCCGCAACTATTATGATGATACCATGCCAACTTTGTAACACACGAGTATGATACCATTGTCCGTTTTGTACACGAAGTGCATCTAGTTTTTGCCGTAAACCTCTCAACTTTCTTGCACATGCTATGTGGATAAAATGATGATACCATGCCAACTTTCAACCTTTTCAGAGTTCATTTGAAATGCTTTTCAATTTTAGGGTCTTATAGCTCAAAATAATTGATAAATGCATGAAAAATGGTGCATGAAAAGTAACAAATAAAATAAAGAAGTAATTAGAAACAAAATAATATAAACTTTATTAAAACATATAAGTAGAAACAAAATAAAATAAACTTTAATAAAATTTATGAAACTAAAATTAACAAAGTATTTTCTGTTCAAAACATTATAAGAAACCTCTAGTATTATTGAAACTAAAATCATATAAAATTGATGCAACTAAAATTATCGAAGTATTTTGTGTTCAAAATCATTAAAAGCAAAAAGAATTTTCATAAAAAACTTTTTTTGATAGAAACTTTAATAGCAAAAAGAATTATCATAAAGTAAAATAAATAAGTAATTAGAAACAAAATAAAATAAAATAAATAAGTATTTTGTTGTAAGTAGAAACAAAATAAAATAAATAAAGCAAAAAAGAAAACAAAAAACTGGGAAAAAAATAAAAAAATGCCACCGACTAGGCCACCACGGCCTGAGTACGACTAGAAACCCATCAATGGGCCAGGATTCAGGCCTGCAGAAGGCCCAGCAGGCCCACAGGCATAGAAGTGCAAGATTAGGCCCGTAAGCCTGCAATGGAGAGGAGCTCGAGAGGGTTGGCGCAGCAGCGCTTATAAACCACTCTCGAGCTCTCTCAACTAGCGAGGTGGGACTAAACTTTGGCCACGACGCGGGCAGCACATGTACTTTGGTCCCGGTTGGTGGCACCAACCGGGACTAAACGGGTGTATTGGTCCCGGTTCGTGGCACCAACCGGAACCAATGCCCCCCTTTAGTCCCGGTTGGTGCCACCAACCGGGACCAAAGGCCGTCGCTTCCCGCCCTTTGGGCTGTTGAAAAGAGACCTTTGGTCCCGGTTGGTGGCACCAACCGGGACTAAAGGGTGCATTGGTCCCGGTTGGTGCCACGAACCGGGACCAAAGCTCTTGGTATATAACCAACACGTGAAAAATTTCATCTTCATCTCGCAGTTGCCCCTGACGACCCCTCGACGACATCGACGCCGCCAGGCTGCCCCGACGCCGCCCGCCGCCCCCGCCGTCGCCCGCGCCCTCGCCGTCGCCGCGCCCTCGCCCGACGTCGTCGCCACGCGCCGTCCCTACCCCGACGCGCGCCGCCCCTGCCCCGCGCCCTCGCCGTCGCCGCGCCCTCGCCCGTCGCCGTCGCCCGCGCCCGTCGTCGCCGTCGCCCGCGCCCTCGCCGTCGCCGCGCTCTCGCCCGACGTCGTCGCCGCGCGCCGCCCCTGCCTCGCGCCCTCGCCGTCGCCGCGCCCTCGCCCGTCGCGGTCGCCCGCGCCCGTCGTCGCCGTCGCCCGCGCCCTCGCCGTCGCCGACTGTAATGATGTTTTAAATATATTTTTTAGATATATGTATTTTTTTATGTATGTTCATATATGTATGTATGTATTTTTTACATGTTTTTTGTATGTATGTATGTATTTTTTCAACTGTAATGATGTTTTAAAAATACATATATGCAAAAGTTAGATTTTTAGAAAGGAATTTGAATAGGTTTTCAGCAAGGAATTTGAATATGGTTCAAATTTCATTTGAATGAAATTTGAAAATTTTGAACTATGGATCAGAAGGTTTTTGGTGAAATGGAGTGTGGGTACTGTCATGAAGTTGGAGTAATTTTTGTGGTTGTAAAAGAGTTAGGAAAAGTTTTATATATGCAAAAGTTACATTTTTAGAAAAGTTTTATGTATCTAGCTAGGAAAGGAAGAAGAAGAAAAAGAAGGAGAGGAAAAACGAAAATAAGAAGAGGAAGAAAGGAGAAGAAGAGGAGAGGAAGAAGAGGAGAAATAAATAAGAAGAGGAAAAAAGAAGAAAAAGAAGAGGAGAAGAAGAAAGGAATAGAGGAGAAGAAGAAAAAATAGATAAGAAGAGGAGAAGAAGAAAGGAATAGAGCAGAAGAAGAAAAAATAGATAGATCTTCTCCTCTATTCCTTTCTTCTTCTCCTTTTTTTATTTCTTCTTCGTCTTCTTATTTTTTATCGGGTATGTCGTTGTCGATATACCCCCTCCCCGATAACATTATTTTCCCATGTATGTATGTCGTCGTTGTCGATATATATAACTCCCTCCCTGATAACTTCGACATGATGGACGGTCGATATATATACCCCCTCTCGACCGTGATAACTTATACCACGGGAGCACCCCCCCGGCCCTCTCGCTCGACCAAAACTCTCGAGGACACCCAAACCCTAGAAAAAAATGATGTCGGTCTCCTACCCCCACCCGCCGCGCCCCTACCCTTGAAGCGTTGCCGAGGCCACCCCAAACCTGGAATAAGCTAGGTCTGGAAGAACAGGGTGAAGAAGCAGGCTACGGTGATCGAAGAGTGGAGGAGGAAAGACATGATTATGATGGCTCCGGTGACCCAATGCTGGTGCAAGAAGGAGCCCGTGGTGACGGCTCCGGTGACCGAACAGAGTCCGGCCAGGTAAATATATTAGTTAAGCCTGTGCTGACTAGCTAATTGATGCATTCATTGTTTTGGTATGCACACATATTAATTAAGTCTCGTCTTTCTTCTTTTTTCTAGCCCTCCGAATCGAGCACAACTTCGGTAAAGAGACGAGGCCCGAAGAGAAAGTTGCGCTCGGATGAAAGGTTTGAGATCACAGCAATCGCGCGCGACAGCCAACCGATTGATCCCATCCGGACAAAGGATGCATTTGCTGCTCAGTGCGGGGTTCTAGTTAGGGACAAGATCCCGATCAGCATCCACCAATGGTATAAGCCTAAGAAGGAAGACCCTAAGGTGTCTTATGTCAATGATATGCAGAAAGATGATCTTTGGACTGAGCTGAAGGCAAATTTCACCCTACCGCCAGAGGAGGATCCGGAGAAGCCAGTTAAAGAGCAATTAATCAAGTCTCATGCTCTTAAGAAGATGGCAGACCTATTCAGGAGGTGGAAGAATGAGCTGAAAACGTTTGTCGACAAAGAAGAGACACCAGAATTCATCGGCCGGTATGAGAAGATCAGAGATCACTGGCCCGCATTTGTGGCCCACAAGACATCGGAAAAGAGTAAGAAGATGTCAGCGACAAACAAGAAGAATGCTGCGAAGAAGAAGCTTCACCATCGCACGGGGTCAGGTGGCTACCTCAAAGCCCGGCCTAAGTGGGCCAAGGCTGAGAATGATCTGCTTGATAAAGGGATCGAACCACAGAGAATGAACTGGCCAGACCGTTGCCGGACTTGGTTCTTCGGGGCTGGCGGAAAATTGGACCCTGTATCAGGGAGGTGCGTTTGGATGGACGAGCTTTTGAGAATACCAGTCAAGAGGCTTCGTCAGTATATCGATGCAGCGCAGGAAGGGACGTTCGTTCCAGACAGAGAGAACGACGAGCTCACAATGGCCCTCGGGAATCCTGAGCACCCTGGACGGACACGAGGCACGCCAGGCTCCGTTCCATGGAAGGCTGGTTTTCCGGACGCAGGCGGTTACAAAAGCCAGGAGAGGAGGAAAAAAGTGGAGCAGATCCAAATTCAGAAGCTGCACGAAAGGGTTCAAGCGCTAGAGGAACGAGACGGCAATCAACATGCCGAAACTACCCCCGAAGCTACCCCGCCATCTCAGCGGAGAAGCAGCGTGGCTTCCACCGTGCTGCTTCAGCCAGAGCATGTCTTGACGGCTCTTGCTAGCTACCCCGTGGATGCTATCACGGAGTCTCAACATTGCCACCTTATGACGCAATGGCAGAACTTCAAAGTCAAGGCGGCTGTTGGCTCTGTTTTACCTCCTGAACCCGGCGCAACCTACCACTGCCGGCCGATTCCAGAAGGATATGCTAGGGTGATGGTGGATGAAATAACAGAGGGATTTGAGGACCTCTGGCTTGAGCACCCTACCGGTGAAGGGGAGACTCGGCTGGGTTCTGCTCTGAAGACTCCATGCCTATGGCGGAAGGAGCTCATCAACCTTCCGAACTGGACGCCTCCGGCGAGTAAGGGCACTCCGCCTCCTCCTCCGCCTCCTCCTCCGGCGAGTGATCAGGGCACTCAGCCTCCTTCTCCGGCGCGTGGCGGCACTCCGCCTCCTCCTCCGGCGAGTGATCAAGGCACTCAGCCTCCTTCTCCGGCGCGTGGCGGCACTCCGCCTCCTTCTCCGCCTGCGCCGGCGCGCCAAAGCAGCCAGCCTCCTCTTTCTCCGCCTCGTCAGCAAGGGCGGAAGAGACCCGCCGCCGCTCCGGCTGCTCCGGCGCGTCGTAGTCCTTCTCCTCCGCCTCGTAAGCAAGGAAAGAAGACAGCCGCAGCCGCTCCGTCTGCTCTGCCGGCGTCTAGCAGTACAGCCAGAGGCGGGAGGCAATACAGATTTGGTCCTTCTCTGAAGACTCCAGATAAGTTACCAAGAGGACCGAGGAGGAAACCACGAAGATCGTGCGAGCCGAAGTGACGAACTTCTTTGAAGGGGTGAAAGCAAATAAACATCCACCTCCGGAGGAGAAGGTAGATCCAGTGAAAGCGAAGCGCACTCTGGCTGCCCTGACAAAACCACCAAAGTCTCCGCCGAAAGGCAACTATGAGCGCATTCTTGCAAAGACATTTGCCGAAGCGGAGCGGTCGGGAAGTACTGTCAGTGATCAAAGGTTAAAAGAACGACGAGCTGGGAAAAAAATTGCCCATCTCGGCGAACAAGCGAACCAATCGTGCCCCCCGCTCAAGGTGTCTAGCGACATCGTCGCTAATGATCCGAGGATGGTGCCCGGTTATAGAAATCTTGGAGATTACCTGCCCGACGATGTACATTATGATATCTTGGAGGTGGACGAACACAAATACCATTACGGGAAGCCTCTCGTCAAAGATGAAAGATCTTTAACAACGATGATGCGAAGATTACACGATTGGTACATGAAAACCTGCAGAGAGTCTGGGGGGAGGGATACTTTGATGCTGAGAGTTAAACCGGAGCATGACCTCGTTGGAATTGAACTGTTGAATGTTCCATTTGAGGAGTTCTTCCAGTTTTTCAATCAAAAGGCCCTCGATAAATCAACGATCACTTGCTACTGTCTGTAAGTAGTACTACTTCTGTCATTAAGTCTCTCTATATAGGTCAACTCTTTCATTGCATGTATTTATAATTATCTATATTATGCAGATGGAAGATCGCCGAATTGAAGAAAAGACAAATCGGTGATATTGGGTTCATTAACACAAATCTCATAGATGCAACTCAGGTTAAATATCATGCCGGAAATACCGAGGCCAACTTGCTACGATCGTTGGTAATAAATGAAAACAAAGATATAATACTCTTTCCTTACAACTTCAAGTGAGTGTTACTGTCTTGTGCATATTCGGTTTCCCTTATTAGTCCAGGTTATAGTAATGTAATTGATGACTTATGCATGCGTGTCCAGCTTCCACTATATTCTCCTAGAGATTAAGCTTGAGCAGGGAGTAGTAATCGTCTTAGACTCGAGACGAAAAGATCCCTAGGACTATGCGGACATGACTCAAATGCTCGAGAAGTAAGTTAAATCGATCATTATCCAAACTATCAGCAACTTTGTTCATTTCCTGATATCAAGTAATTGTTTTCTTTGTCTGGCAGGGTTTGGAGAAAATTCACCAAAAAGCTCCGGGACTGCCGAAGAAGCTGCAATTTAAACACCCGAAAGTAAGTACTATAGTAGCATGTTCCGCGCATCTCCTAGTGATTCAAGCGCTAGTTTCATCAATACCATTTAGCATGCTTGCTTATCAGTTTGATTGACCTCTATTTCTTGTAAAGTGGTTGTGGCAGGAACCCAGGAATAATTACTGTGGATACTACGTTTGCGAGTCCATCCGCTACACGACCTGTGAGCGGGGCTACTCTGACGAACAATATGACGTGCGTAAGCAATAATATTCACAATTTTATTTTATTACCATCATTTGTGTTGAGTTTCATTTATTCATATATATATGTATTGACCCCCTTCTTCAAATTAGATCTTTCGGATGCGGGATGAACTCCTAGCACCAGATCGTATGCGAGCAATTCAAGAGAAATTGGCGGCATTCTTCCTTGACCACGTGATCGCTGAAAACGGAGAATACTATGTGGACCCTGTGTTCTTACAATTTAATTAGAAGATTATATTGTAAGAGATAATTATTGTATATATGTAGCCGGTAGTGTCGGATAGATATACGAGAACTTGTTGTTCGACCAATCTCTCGGAGAAGGAGAGGTGGTCGATATCACTTCTCTCTGTATGCATATGTTCATGACGATCTTCTGTTTCCTTCATTTGATTACTAGCTAGCGTGTCTAGTCCTCTCCATATGTATATAGTACGTAGCGTCGACCAAGCACGGAGATAAGAGAGGACACTTCTCTCTATTAATTAGCTAGCTAACACAATATATGAAACACCTAAATTAACCCCCCAAAACCCCCAACCCCCCCTTTCAAAAAAAACAAAAACCCCAGCCACTGAAATGCTGACGCGTGGATGCCTATTGGTCCCGGTTAGTGCCACCGACCGGGACCAAAGGCCCTCCTGCCTTGGCTCGCCGCACCGGCCACGTGGAGGCCCATCTGTCCCGGTTCGTGTAAGAACCGGGACTAAAGGGTTAGGGCATTAGTAACGACCCTTTAGTCCCGGTTCAAAAACCGGGACAAAAGGCCCTTACCAACCGGGACAATAGGCCCTTTTTCTACTAGTGCATCTTAATGATTTGTGCAGCTTGAGCCTAATAACTTATAATATATTTACTTGATAACTTTAAGTAAGTCAGCATGATAACAACCACTTCTATTAGTCGGGTTATTTCATTCTATTTTTTCAGCATGGTAACTTAACAGTTTTTACCTCATAATTCATTTTTTAGCCTAATAAATTATACAGTGTTAGCAGTTTATCTTGATCCACTTTCAACACTTTTTTTTACTTTCAACCTGATAATTTTATGTAACTTGATAACTTATGAAGTGCCAGTATGTTTAACTCACACTGTGTTAGAATGTTTAACTCATTCTATTTTTTAGCATGGTAAATTAAATTGGTTCTACCCTGATAACTCATACAACTTTAGCCACATAACTCACATTGCTTCGGCCTGATAACTTATATTGTGTCAGCATGCTTAACTCTACCCTTGTGTTTTTGTTATGGTGTATCCCATTCTGACAAATAACTATGAGTCGACATCTCTGATCATATCCCTAGGTTTAGCAAGAATTTAACAGTTACCAGATTGATTATGCTATAATTATCACCATGGCACGATGCAGGTTACCCAACATGCTAGGTCATAGCCAGAATACTAGAACAGTGATGTAAGATGTAGTTACGTGGGTGGTTGCGGTAATGTCTAGTATTAGGATCGATAACTATCCCTGAGTAGTCCGAACAGTGACATAATGTCGCTGGTAAAAACATATGAATAGCCTGGGTAATTCTTATAGTATCGAGTGATAATATTCGACTTAAAAAAGTCATTGAAACGGTGCAAAAAACTTCCAGTGCAAAAAACTTACTGTTTTTCGTGCCTGATAAGTTCGATGTGAGCAGGTTGGTAACTTATGTAGCAGAGGCATGGTAACTTTTCACCCAAAAAAATCATCGAAATATACCAACATAAGATCTAATTTTGAAGATCTCGTCGCAATGGATTTATTGATGAAAACGGATTTTGAATAGGACCAATGGTTTGAGCTACCAAACATTTTGAATTTTTTAATTTACATGAAAATATTTGCTGACATCAGTTTTTATGTTTTATATGCATGTATGCAATAATCTAAGTGTGCATGTGGGAGGAGGCTTTCAGATCTCTGTCTAAAGTCGGAATGATCGAAAGTTAGCAGGCTCCTTTAAAAAATGCCCATGCATTTAAAAAAAGTTTGTGATCTTTAAAAAAAATGTTTGTACACTATAGAAAATTATTTGGGTAAGTATTAAAAAAATGTATCGTGGCATTCAAATATGTGATGAAGTTTTTTTTAAAGTTGTTAGTATAATGTAAAAAAATGTTTGTGTAATATAAAATGATGTTTCATACCATTCATAAAAATTGTTCAACACATATTTGAAAATGTTTACCATACGGAAAATGTACAACATGTATTGAAGAAGCCGACATTTGTTTAAAGAAAAGACCAAAGAATTGATAAAAACATATCTCTACTATTTAATCTCTACCACTTAAAAAGAACGTAAGGCTACCATTTCACCTCTCTTTCGTCTAACCTTTCCTTATATATGTTCCACTCTTTCCTTCTCCTCTTTGATTTTTTATTCTTATCTCTGATTTTCACCCATCCATTCTCTCTAAAATAGAATCTATTGTCTCATGCTTTATTAATTTACAAAAAAAGAAACACATTTTGTTTGGTAAATAATTAAATTTTACCAAATAAGTGCTTAACAATAAAATGGCAGGTAAATCATGACGATTGCATACAAAAACTTGCTGAGATTTTAGCGCATCAATATAATAATAGATGACACACAGTCACAAGCTAATCTACTAGAATGCTTATATTCCCGTTGTAACGCACGGGTAATTGTCTAGTAGAAACAAAAAGAAGGAAAACGTAGAACCGAAGAAAAAATTGTTAGCACTATTGCCACGATTTACTTATGAATTAACTTGATCATAAAATTGTTAATATACCCAACATTCGGGACTTGTCGCATCTTTCCTAGTCTCGGCTCGGTAGGAGACACCGACTTGCATCTCTGTTGAATTTTAGGGCTCTCTCACGTGGTCGGCAATGATGAAAGGAAGGTGAGGAAGACGACATAATGAATATGGATATGTGAATTTGAAAATGGTCGTTGTGTTGCAAGGGTGTTGACTTTGGTTGCTTGGGTGGTAGAACCAAGCGGCGCGCTGGATCAGTGCCAGTGAGTGTGCATAGTAAAGGTTTGGAAGCCAGTGTTGCAGCTCCAGAAAAAAAAAAAGCGCCTACGTGTTGTGGGTTGTGCGAGAGCCGGTGGCTAGGCTGGTGATTAGCGTGTGTGCATTGCAAATGTATAGGTTTTTGGCCAGTTTCCCTTATTAATTATGATTAACTCTCTTTATTAGATTTAATGACAAGACAGATCTTCCGCTGATTGCTCAAATTTTTACCTAATAACAACGATTAGATATCAATAGGTGATGAAATTTCACTAGGAAGAAGTCTAACATAGACTAGGTATTAAAGGAGCACCACAACATATAGATAAAGTAAACAACATAGAACATAGATAGAAAACAGTAAGATGCAAAACCACACGTAAAGTTCAATAAATTGTAAGATTTGAAACTGGGTCGGGGATATAATTTTACGAACAAAAGAACCAGCCTTGCAAGATCAATCAGTCTTCAAGCACCGGATATAATCCTTGCCATTTGAAAATACCCAACACACCCCGCTCATCGCCGACGTACCTGCGGATCCTCCCAAACCCCCCCTCGCCCCAGCGTGGTTCCCACGAGTTCTTGAAGCGCCAGTACTTGATGCCATCGGGATCTACCCCATAACCGACAATCATGACAAAATGCAAGCGGTTGGTCTCACCAGCTTTATAATCGATGGTGCCTCCTTTGTACTTCCGAAAATCATCGGAACTCTCCAAAGCGACTACCACGGGTTGTTTCGCGACCGCTATCCCCAGTGCATCCTCGGTCGGGTCGACAAGTCGAAATCCTGATATCCTTGTTGTCAGTGTAGCTGCTATTTTGTTCCGCATGCAACCCGATTTACTCCTGCGAGCCTTGTATGGATACGAGGATTCGCTCAAAAGTCCATTGTCTTGTATATATGTGAAGGCCTTACTTACAGAGCCACCATCACACCCATTACTCTGTGCGTCACAGTCGACGAGCTCTTGAACCGATAGAGAGATTGACTGCAAGGTATTATGGTAATGTACAGCTTCGACCGAGGCTGCAGCAGCCATGGCCCAACAGCTGCCTGCGATCGACATGCACGAGTTAGTTAAGGTTGTTGCAAGACAGCTGAAAATAAACTGTGAAAACACATGCGAGCAGCGGGGAATAAGCTCAAGACACTCGCTCACCACAGCCTTTCTGTAACTTCTGATTCCTGACAACCGGAGAGACAACACCCCAGCTTCAACCCAATCAACCTCTGACGGCGGGAGGTTCATATAGTACCAAAGTCCAACGCCAGCAGTTGACCACCCAGCTATTGCCATAGCATGTGGTTTGAGGTAGCTGCCAAGAAATCCAAAGCTGTGGCCAGCGGTAGCTGCTGCAGCAACATTGCTCCGAGACTGCAATTTGATCACACCAGACAATATTCAATTCCATCAGACGCACGCACACGTCCACGCCGACAGAGAGGGAGATCGGGAGAGCGAACTAAGCGAGAGGCCTACGTACGTGTAGGTGTCGCAGCTTGCTAGCTCCGGCCGGCCTCCACAGCGACCAAGCCGCCGCGGCGTGGCTGCGCGACAGGATCCTCCCCACGGCGCTCAATGCCGGACGAAACATGTCTGCCTGCACTCGGTCTCTCCGTCGCTTGCTCGACCATGGATCAATCAAACGAATAAAGAGGAGGAAGGAGGACCAACGGAATTGGAACTGGAGTAGGAGGAGTTGGAGTACGCACTCTCCTTGACCGGAATCCAAGTCTGACACGACCCGTGCGATCCAAGCTCTATCTTTCCTCCAGGCCGTCCGAGTGGGCGGAGACAGGCCCGGACTTCCCAAAGCTCGCGGAGGTCGCCGTGCCGAGCTCCTTTTTTTTCGTTGACATGGAGGCCGAGCTCCTTGGCGGGCATGGCTTCCAGGGCGGGTGAGCGAGCTCTCCGCTGGCCGGATTTTGAGGCCGATTAATGGTGTTTTCTTTCTCATGGAAAAAAGAAGAAGTGGGCCTTCGCGGAGGTGTACTACGACACGAGCCTGGCCAAGCCCAATTTCAATTGGCTTCAACGTTTCACTCTAGGAGACCAAAAAATTGGAGACTAGTTTTTTTTTGTTTTTTGTTTTGCGGAATGGGGACTAGAAATTCAACAGCAGTGTATCCACTCTCAACATAATGCTCATAAAATAAAATACAGTCTATTGCAGATATAAAAGACAGTACTACGGCAACCAGCGGCAATCCACAGTCGGGTCTTTCACCAACATTAAAGTCGTGATATTGCACAGCCTCTATTCTCTCTGACACGCGCACCGTCTCCGCCCTCGGACATCACGCCTCCGGCCTATAACACGGATGCATGCTGCCTGGAGCCATTGCCTTTTCATCTCCTCTCATCCTGCCGGACTGCGCCGCCGCGCGATTCCACTGCCATCCTTCCTCCACGCCGTATGAGTAGCGAGAGACGGACCCACAATGTCCAAAGCTCACGGTGGCTGAAAGTGGCTTCCATGCGTGCGGCCGCCGGGGTGCATGGTCACCGGGAAGCTCTCATGTACTCGGGGGTGAGTGCACGAATAGAGCTGGCGGCAAATGGCCTCTCACTTCATTGGAAATCCAGACATTTAGCTCCTATTCCGGGCAGTGCGCGATGAGAAGACGTGAAACGCGGACCCCTCCCCCCTCCCCCACGCCTTTTTGACCCGGCGCAATGTGGGTAATGTTGGCACATATTTGAACTATATGTTTACGAGCAATTTAACGCTGAGATAGAAGAATTTTACGCTGGAATTTGAATAGTGAATAACCAGCCTCAACAATTAAATCAATAGCCCAAAATTCATGCATAGTTCTGGACCAGTGCTATCATTGAAAAACATAATTGACAGAGATAAGTAACATAAGAAATAATGATTACATGCTAGTAGTAATTTGTGACATTGACCTGCTAACAGACATACCTGAACCATATGTTTATGCCATTGATATTTCTTTTTATTTCTAATTAAAAAAACACTGAACCACTAGCCACTGGGCGTACCACTTCCACACCCTGTAATTTCAAAACAACTTGTGTTGACAAATTGGATAATATCGCTTCCATTTGGAAAACAGATTTGAATTGGTTTGTGTATTAAATCAGAAAGTTTCAAAATGTTGGGTGCGCATATAATGAAATTAGCGACATCTATAGCATAATGGAGATGAAGTAGCTTATGGGTCGTACTAAGCAGTAAGCAGGGCATTTTTACTTTCTGGCGGACAGCTGAAATACATATGGGCTGCACAAGAAACTGAACCGACATGACTCATCCAAATAAAAAAATATTTACTGGGATAATTAGGTTAAGAATGCCAAAGTAGCGGGTAAAAATAATTTATTCTATGATTTATTGCAGAACGTGTTCAAAAAATAGCTATAGAAATAGTTAGGTAAACGAGATTATAGTTTCGCTGGCAAAACATAGATAAAATGATAAAGTTTCACTTGGAAGATCTCCAACATAGATCAGATAAAGGCAGCATCACAACATAGAAAAAAAACAGTGTAAGCTTTATAACAAATATGTGATATGCAATTGGCAAGACATCCCCGTAAAAGAAATATGTGAGATGCAGCTGCCAAGGGATCCTCGTAAAAAAAAATGGGCAAGGGATACATTTTTGCAATCAACAGATCCAGGTCCAGCCATGCAAGATCAATCAGTCCTCCAGCACCGGATATACCCCTTCTTCCAGGAAAATACCCAACGCTCCTCGCTCATCGTAACATGCCTGCGGATCCTCCCAAAAGCCCCCTCGCCCCAGTCTGCCCCCCACGAGCTCTTGAAGCGCCAGTATTTTACGCCATTGGAATCAATGCCATAACCTACAATCAGGACAGCATGCTTGTCTTTGTCGGTGTTGTCGCTGACAGCTTTATAATCCAAGCTGCCTCCTTTGTAGTACCTTAACATATCATCGGAACACTGCAAGGTGACAACCACAGGCTGCTTAGCTACCGCTTTCTCTAGAGCATCCTCGGTGGGGTCGACAAGTCAAAACCCTGATATCCTTGATGTTGCTGCTATTTTGTTCCGCTTGCAACCTGATATACTCCTCTCAGCCTTGTATGGGTAGTCGGATTCACTCGAGAGCCCATTTCTCTGTATATATGTGAAAGCATCCTGTTCGTTGCCCCCCTCACACCTATCGCTCTCTGTTTCACAGTCGATGAGCTCTTGAACCGATAACAAGATTGACTGGGAGGTGTTCAGGTAATGCATAGCCTGAGGCTGCAGCAGCCATTGCCCAACAGCTTCCTGTGACAAACGCACGAGTTAATTAACTGATTGCGAGTTGTAATGTAAAAGGATCCATGCACTGAACTGCCGACTTTATAATGTATTTACCCTATATTATAGTTGTTAACAGAATAATAGTATGCCCAAGACACTCACCACAATGACGTTGATATCTCACAACCGGAGAGACCACACCAGCTTCAACCCAATCAACTTCAGCGACCCATTCATCCGAAGAGACGACACAAGCTTCAACCCAGTCAATCTGTGACTGGGAAACTCCAGCACCAGCTGTAGACAGTTGAGCTATTGCCATAGCATGTGTTTTGGGTTCGAGCCTCGAGGTACCTGCGAAAAAGGCCAAAGCGGTGGCCAGCAGTAGCTGCTGCAGCATCCCCAACCTTTTTCGCCTGCTGAGACTGCAATTGGTTTGATGAACAAAAAAGACATTCTCAATTGGGTGTGTCTAGGTCTCAGTCGACTGAGACTTAACCAAGTCTCACTCAAGTGATATAGTATATAAGAAGAAAAAGAAAAAACTAAAAAAAAATTTTTGTACGAATCTTAATGCAAGATCAATAGAATATAACATCGACTGAGACATAACGAAGTCTAAGTCGACTGAGACGTAGCAAAACTGTTAAGATAAACGCGTCATAGCTTCGGCCCCTCGTCCAAGCTGATGGCTCGATCGGTTGCTACAGCTTAGGCTGTACGCATTACTTTCCCGTGGAGTCGTTTAAATCTGCCTTCGATGATTTATCTCTTGTGCTTCTGGAGTCTATAGTCGGTACAAACATTCTGACCGACCGACAGGGCCTCGCCGGCTGGCCGGTTATCTATACGTATTGGTATACATATACACGGCACACTTGCCGGCCAGGCCGCGTAATCTGGTATGTTCACATACGCTGACGATCGAGCAAATACATGTATTTCGCTATGTACGATCGGGTCAGCATGCTCGTTGGTCGTACCCAGGTTGAACGCACGTACGCGCTGCTATGTAGCTGCATGCAGTTCTCATGTACCAGCACACTGGTATCTCTCCTTCATACATGCTTACGTGTTCATACAGTGCATGGGCCATGCACGTCCATGCGGTAGTAACTAGTATTTGCGCACTCATTAATGGCATGCACGTAAGATACCACATAAGCACACATGAGGAGGTTGTGCACTTAGGGAATTCATTCATTTCTACGAATAAATTTTCTTATTAAATCATGTGCAAAAGTACAACAAACACATTTGTTATTTTCCATGCATTTACTGATTTTTTTTGAGCTATAAGACCCTGAAATTCAAAAGCATTTCAAATGAACTCTGAAAAGGTTAAAATTTGGCATTGGTATCATCATTTCACCCACATAGCATGTGCTAAAAAGTTGAGAGGATTACGGCAAAAACTAGATCCACCTCGTGTACAAAACGGACAATCTCTTTTGAAGTATCAGGGTTTCAGACGAAAACTCATCTGTACAAAAGGTTTTCATTTTTTAAACTTATTTGAACTCCAGACTTTTTGTGTGTTCAAAATGCTCCATTCAAAGCCACATCATCAATTTTCAACCCTTTCTGACTTCATTATTTTTCATGCATTTACTGATTTTTTTGAGCTATAAGCCCCTGAAATTCAAAAGCATTTCAAATGAACTCCGAAAATGTTGAAATTTGGCATGGTATCATCATTTCACCCACATAGCATGTGCTAAAAAGTTGAGAGGATTATGGCAAAAACTAGATGCACCTCGTGTACAAAACGTACAATCTCTTTCGAAGTATCAGGGTTTCACATGAAAACTCATCTGTTACAAAGGGATTTCTTTTTTTTGAACTTATTTGAACTCCAGACTTTTTGTGTGTTCAAAAAATGCATCATTCAAAGCCACATCATCAATTTTCAACCCTTACATCCATTGCCGGTTCATCTGTGTGCATTATATATAATTATGTGTGTCAAAAACCATTACAGGTTCACATGGATAGATAAGTGACCAAATTAATAGTAGTTCATCATCACATTAAAACCAAAGTACATACATAGTTCAAATTGAACAACATATAGCTCTCCAGAGCATCTAGTTAAAACCATACATTGAAACTATGTAAAACCTTTCAATGCAACAACAAATGCGATCATAATCACAACCAAGGTAACAATTGATCCAACGGCATAATGATACCAAGCATTGGTATGAATGGCATATTTTCTAATCTTTCTAATCTTCAACCGCATTGCATCCATCTTGATCATGTGATCATCGACGACATCCGCAACATGCAACTCCAACATCGTATTCTCCTCCACAATTTTTTTTATTTTTTGCTTCAAGTAATTGTTTTCTTCTTCAACTAAATTTAACCTCTCGACAATAAGGTCGGTTGGAATTTCTGGTTCAACTACCTCCTACATAAATAAAATCTATGTCACATTGGTCGGCATAATTGTCATAAACAATAAATGAACCAAATAGTTATAAAAAGATAATATATACCACATCCGAATCATAGACAGGGCGAGGGCCGACGGGGGCGGATACCAAAACCATCGCACTATATAATAACAAACAATAATAAAAATAAGAAAATTAGACAAGTATCTATCTAAGGTAAGAATATTTTTTCTCTCAGAAAGAAGATAAGAACAAGAGGCTCACCACGGTGGTGCCGGCGACTAGATCGGCGCAGGCGATCGACGGCGGTGAAGACGGGGACGGGACGTGACGGACCGCTAAACCTATGCAAATCTCGGGGAAAATGGAGCTTGGAGGTCGAACTTCGAGAGGAGAAAGCTTAACTAGTGTGGCTCGGGCATTTCATCGAACACCTCATGTGACGCCCCCGATTCAATCGTATACTAATCATACACGCAAACGTGTGCGATCAAGATCAGGGACTCACGGGAAGATATCACAACACAACTCTAAAAATAAAATAAGTCATACAAGCATCATAATACAAGCCAGGGGCCTCGAGGGCTCGAATACAAGTGCTCGATCATAGACGAGTCAACGGAAGCTACAATATCTGAGTATAGACATAAGTTAAACAAGTTTGCCTTAAGAAGGCTATCACAAACTGGGATACAGATCGAAAGAGGCGCAGGCCTCCTGCCTGGGATCCTCCTAAACTACTCCTGGTCGTCGGCGGCGGCCTGCACATAGTAGTAGGCACCCTCGGTGTAGTAGGGGTCGTCGTCGACAGTGGCGTCTAGCTCCGAGGCTCACCAGCATCTGGTTGCGACAACCAGGTAGAATGGAAAGGGGGAAAAGAGGAAGAAAAGCAACCGTGAGTACTCATCCAAAGTACTCGCAAGCAAGGATCTACACTACATATGCATGGGTATATGTGTAAAGGGGCAATATCGATGGACTGAACTGCAGAATGCCAGAATAAGAGGGGGATAGCTAGTCCCGTCGAAGACTACGCTTCTGGCAGCCTCCATCTTGCAGCATGTAGAAGAGAGTAGATGGTAAGTTCACCAAGTAGCATCGCATAGCATAATCCTACCCGACGATCCTCTCCTTGTTGCCCTGTTAGACAGTGATCACCGGGTTATATCTGGCACTTGGAAGGGTGTGTTTTATTAAGTATCCAGTTCTAGTTCATAAGGTCAAGGTACAACTCCGGGTCGTCCTGTTACCGAAGATCACGGCTATTAGAATAGATAAACTTCCCTGCAGGGGTGCACCACATAACCCAACACCCTCGATCCCATTTGGCCGGACACACTTTCCTAGGTCATGCCCGGCCTCGGAAGATCAACACGTCGCAGCCCCACCTAGGCACAACAGAGAGGTCAGCACGCCGGTCTAAATCCTATGCACGCAGGGGTCTGGGCCCATCGCCCATTGCACACCTGCACGTTGCAAACGCGGCCGGAAGCAGACCTAGCCCCCTTAATACAAGCGCGAGCTTACGGTCCAATGCGCCGCGCGCTGCTCACTGGCTGACGTCAAGAAGGCTTCGGCTGATAGCACGACGTCGAGTGCCCATAACTGTTCCCGCATAGTTGGTTAATGCGAATAGTCCAGTGGCCAGACTCAGATCAAATACCAAGAACTCGTTAAGCGTGTTATTTTAAAGTAACCGTGAACGCCGACCAGGGCCAGGCCCACCTCTCTGCTAGGTGGTCTCACCCTGCCCTGTCGCTCTGCCACAAAGTAACAGTCGGGGGCCGTCGAGAACCCAGGCCCACCTCTACCGGGATGGAGCCACCTGCCCCTTCAGCCCCCACATCGGAATCACATGCGGGTACCCAACGAGTCGACCCGACTTTAGTCACCACCTGTATAGTATGTATGTATATATGTATATACCCGTGATCACCTCCCGAGTGATCACGGCCCGATAGTATAGCATGGCAGACGGACAAGAATGTAGGCCCACTGATGGAACACTAGCATCCTATACTAAACATTAGGATAGCAGGTAAAAGTATCAACAATTGTAGCAACAATGACAGGCTATGCAGCAGAATAGGATTAACCGAAAGCAGTAACATGCTACACTACTCTAATGCAAGCAGTAGAGGGAAGAATAGGCGATATCTGGTGATCAAGGGGGGGCTTGCCTGGTTGCTCTAGCAAGGAGGGGTCGTCAATGACGTAGTCGGTCGGGGCACCAGCAGCAGCGTCAGTCTCGTAGTCTACCGGAGAGAAGAGGGGGAAGAAACAATGAATACAATGCAAACAGATGCATATCGATGCGTGAAAAGACAAGTAACGTGCTAGGCGTGCCCTAATGCGGTAGGAGGTGATACCGGCGAAGGGGGGGGGAACATCCGGGAAAGTATCCCCGGTGTTTTGCGTTTTCGGACAGATGAACCGGAGGGGAAAGTTGCGTGTTTGCTATGCTAGGGATGTGTGGCGGACGAACGGGCTGCGTATCCGGATTCGTCTCGTCGTTCTGAACAACTTTCATGTACAAAGTTTTTCCATCCGAGCTACTGTTTGTTTTATATTAATTTTAAAAGGATTTCATCATTTTCTTGAATTAACAGAATTAATTTAATCCTAAAATGCATTTATGACGTCAGCATGACATCAGGGTGATGTCAATTGACTTGGTCACACTGACGCGTGGGTCCGTTCTATCATAGACTGTTAACTAATTAACAGTTACTTAGTTTAATTAGCAGGTTAAGTAAATTTAACTAGTTAACTAAACATGATTAAATTAAGTTAATTAATTAATATTAATTAATTAATCAATTAATATTTGTATTTGTTTATTTTTAATTCTCTTTTTATAATGTTCAAGGGGCATGGGGCCCCCATGTCATAGGCACAGGGGGCCTTAGCGGGTTAGTGGGCAGGAGGGCGACGGGCGCCTGGGTGGGCGCTTGCCCGCAGGAGGTGCGGCGGGGCGAGGCCACTGGGCAACGGCCAGCGTGCGCGGATGGGCGCCAGCGAGGCAACGACGGGGCAGGGCCGTAGCGAAGCGGGCGGTCACTGGAGGAGGACGTCAGGGCCGTGGAGGATGCGGCCGGACCACCGCGGGTTGATTCGGCGAGCAGTGGCACTGCTGGGCGGCGGAGGTGGCTGCGGCAACGCTGCGCGGTTGCGGGTGCGCGCGTGTGAGCAAGACCGGGGCGACGAGGTAGCTGCGGCGTCGGCGAGGAAGGGCCACGCGCGCAGGGCAAGCGATGGCTGCGGCGATGGCGATGTGAGCGTGAGGCGCGCAAGGGGAGGGGCGAGCGGCAGGCTGCGGGCGTGGGCACGACAGTAGTAGAGGGAGCAGGGTGGCGCGCGGCGAAGGGAGGCCACGGTCGGGGTAGTCGACGAGGCGGAGCGCGGGCGAGGAGTGGTGCGGGCCGGGATGTTGCAGGCGCCGAGGCGGTGCGCGGGTGCGCGGTGGACGACCATCGGGCGTGCGGCGTCGCGGGTGACCGCGGGCGCGGAAGCCGGACGGCGCCGGTGGGCGCGGGCAGCCCGGTGGCCAGGGGCGCGTGGGGCGATGGCCGGTGTGTTGGCCGCGGTGAGCGCGTCGTGGGGGGAGAGGAGAGGAAGCGAGGCTCACGGCGGGTCGTAGGGCACGGGGCAACGGGGGGCGAGGAGGAGTGCGGAGACAACGCGGCGAAGAGGAAGTAGGCCGGCGAGGGTGGGGCGGCGCTGGAGACGACGAGCGGCGTCGGGGCGCCGGGGTCAGGTCCAGCAAGCACTGGGTGCTCCCGATCCAGATCCAGGGGGATCGAAGGGAGTGGGGGAGAATGGGAGAAGGTGGGCTAGGGTTATAGGGGAGTGGTGGTTTAGGTAGGAGGGGAGGTGGGCCGGCCTGGTGGGAGGCCAGCTGGGCCGGTTGGCCCACAGGGGGGATCCCTCTTTTCTTTTGTTTTGTTTTCATTTATTTTTCTGTTTCTTTTAATTATTAATTTATTTTAGTTTTTGTAAAATATAATTTCAACACCTAGATTAGTATTTAGAATTACAACACTGCCACATTAATTTGGACAGCTAAATAAAATAGTTTAAAATTTTATTAATTTGAAAAAGGTATTTAATTAAATGTTTTGCTGTTGTTTTAATTACCTTAGTGCACTTAACACTTTACAAAAATGTGGTTTCTACACCAATATTATTTATGATTTATTTGCTACAACTTGAACATTCTAGTTTTAAAGTTTGAAAACTTTTGATGTTTGCTTTTAATTCAATTTTGAATTTGAATCGGTTTTGAACTAACGCGAGATTAGCAACAGTAACGGAGGTGACGTGGCATCATCAACAGAGGTTCACTGTAGCTTAATTATCCGGGCGTCACAAATCTCCTCCACTACAAGAAATCTCGTCCCGAGATTTAAGAGGTAGAGTAAGGGGAAAGATGTGGTTACGAAATTCTATCGAGTCTTCTCGGTCTTGGTTGCTCTTCTCGAAGAGGTCGATCCATTACGTTGATGTCTTCATTTTTCTGCTTTCGGTCATCATGATGAAGTCATCATCCTTTCTTCAGGAACTCCAACGTACTTATGAAAGGGATAACAGGTAACTTCGTAAGAACGAACCTCTACAAGGTTGCTTATATGGAAGATAAACTCAGGGATGGTGGCAGAAAGTAACTCTCGAGTTGAAACTTAAGAAAATATCGAGAACAAAGTAAGAAGGTACCATGAGAAGTTTCAAACGGATAGGCGATCGTTCGATGCCTAGCCAGAAGTTGAAAGGGGGTCCAGAGCAACAAGTTTGAGTATTGCATCTGTTACCAGAATAGATCACTAGGATGGTGGCCCGTGAATGACATATGAGGCCACGCACGAGGGATAACTTTGGAAACCGGGGGTATACAGGAGGGTCAGGTTTCGATCCTATGGAGTTGTGGGTTATGGGCCCACCATGTGGATTGAAGGTAGAAAGGGCGATGACATCTTGCACGATCATGTAAGCAAGTCAAGTCAGAGGATAGCCGGTCAGTTATGCCGGCAACAATATCGGTACCAAGGGCGAGGGACGAAGAGATCCATTTTCCTGCTCGTTGAAACAAGGCGGACCAATAGGCAAAGTTCTCGTCCATCGGTGGTTACCGAAATGCCATCAACAAATGCAACATGGTCTTACTGACACGGTTGTACACCAAGGTGTTTACATAAGTAGGAGAAAATTACTGCTTAGATCATATAGATCACCAGAAAGGTTAAACAAATCAATGAAAAGGAAAAGGTGACCATCAGATTAAACAGATCAATGGAAAGGTAAATGTGTTTAAACAGATGTTTCAGGGATATATCCTTCCCAAGGACAAGCAGAGCATGATATCCATGACAGGATAGAAAGTAGATAACCGTTTAGGTAAGGGAAGAGGAATTTCATGACATAACCCAAACAACGGTATTTGGATAATGGACAAAGAAAATTTAGCATTGTTCTTCAAATGCTCTTATTGAAAATCGGAGTACCACAGACATGCTTCGAGGTAGCATTAGCATGGTCTTCAAGCAAAGGTCAGACTTTCGATACAAAGGATCCATCGGAAACAACTTATAGAATAAGTCTTACAATTTCCTCATGGAAGAATGGATAACCTTGCTGAAAAGGAATCTATAACAATAGGGCCTCCGGCCAGGTGTGCTAGGCACGACATCACCTTACCGGGTCACATAAAGACCAGTGTTATATCTCTTGGAAATATGTTCCAACCATCATATCAGACCGAGATTCAGTTCTGATTGGTGGTAGGATACCTAGGAAGAAAAGGTGCAACACAATTCACGAGATGACAATGTAAGATTCTCGGGAAATGAACTATGGAGCGGGCTCCGAAACAAGAGTTCATCATTAAATCAAGAAGGGGTGAGGAGGTGGCTGATTGACTCAGCGACAATTCATTGAGATTTTCAAAAGATGGATTTCCACACTTATGTGAACAAGGAGATAACATTTGTTAGATCAAATGATATAATGAGGTATGCTCGAGGAGAACATACACAGTTAAACATTGGTTGAAAAGTGCACCCGAAATATGGGTTTAGGTAGCATGATGAATGTTAGAATGGTGATCGATAACCAATGGTCTAAAAATGAAATGAAGACCCTTAACTTCGAAGCAATAGGGTTGCTAGAAGTTTTGGATTCCCACATCATAGTTCAATTGTTGGTTTTCCAGTTAGAAACAACACGGGGACCAAGGAATCAACGGAGATGGCAAGAAGTATCACTTGTATCAAGAATTCTTTAAGAAGTGGTGAAATTCTCACGACATCCTTGGCATAAACGATGGTAATACTCCAAGGTAAAGAAGAACAAATGCTGGATAGCAAGGAAGTAAAGGTATAACACAAAACACGGACAAGTTTGTGTTGAACAGAAGGCAATAAAGTGGTCGATGATAATACAAATCATCGAGGGCAAGGATGGTATTTCTCATCATGAATTCGATTGGTATCCTAGAAGAGCTCAGAATGTTGATGATGATCATGACACAATTGTCGGAAGATTTCATGAAGATGTAATCGATCGGCGATGACATCAAGTCAAAGGAATGATGAAGCGAAAAGTTATTGGAACCACAGGTACGTCACAAACTCGGAATCCAGCTTGTTGTTCAAGACAAAATGATATGACAAGGAAGATCGACATAAGCTTAGCTCATCACCGAAAGTTATGCTCCAGGAATAAGGACCAGGTAGCACAGTTAAAATCAGCACAATATATTGGGAAACGTAGCAGAAATTCAAAATTTTCTACGCATCACCAAGATCAATCTATGGAGTAATCTAGCAACGAGGGGAAGGGGAGTGCATCTACATACCCTTGTAGACCGCGAGCGGAAGTGTGACACCCAAAATTTCATTTGGATTTTTCAAAATTTTTACTTGACTTGAGGGAGGTGAATTAAAATTTTTCTTCAAAAGAACCCTTCCTTTCAAAATATTTTTTTTATGGCAAGAGTTTTATTTGGATTCACCCAAGACTTGTTTTTGGTCTTGGAGGCTCTTGCTTTTTATTTTGGACTCAAGCCAAAATACTTTTCACTTGGGAAAAATGCCTTTTGGAAATTCCTTTGAAAATGCCCTATGGCTTTTGAAATGATTCCTTGCCCCTTTCAACATTCTCTCTTACCATGGCCATAGTGCAAATCCACTCTCCTAAACCTTCCCTCATCTTTGGATCATGATTTGTATCAAATCCAGCAAGTTGAACCTCCCCATATGACTATTTTCCATTTAAATCTTATCAAAACAATTTCTGTCTTCTATTCTAGCCCTTGGAGATTTACAAAGGAGCTACCATTTCTGTTTTGATTTTTGCCCCCAAACCTTTTCCCCATCCTAGTCCTTTGAACCCTCAACCAAGATCCATGAAGATCCACTGGTCTTCAGTTCAAATTTTTCAAACTATACTTGCTGCAAGTTTGGACCAGATTTGCCAAATTTGATGAAATTCATTGAAACCCTTCTCCAAAAATTCTGAGAAAAATCAGGCAACCTCTGGGTGCATTGATAGGTCACCTCACCAAGTCCCAGCCCCAGGAAAATTTTTCTTCATGCCAAATCATTCTGTCGAACACCTTCAGAGCACTGTCAATATCATGTTCAGTCAAATTCAGTTAACAGTGTCTGAACCATTGTCGTTTCTGCAGTGTCCGATGCCAATCTCACCAGTGCCCCGGCGTCGCCGTGTTCCTGTCCCCTCCCCCTTGTCCTCTGCAGCGCACGAGCGCCTGGATGCTTGCGGGCGTCGGCGGCGAGCAGGAGGAGGTGCGCCGCCCCGTGACCGACGCCAGCGGCGGCTTTGCGGCCGCCAGGGGGCAGCACAGCGTAGACGGCGCTGGCCAGCACCGCCCAAGCCACCGGAGGCCGCCGCCTGGTCTTCCACTCCCCCATGCGCGCTGCCACCCTCGTCGTGAACCGCTAAGCGCGGAGCGCGCCCTCTGCCGCCGCCGTGCCAGTACGGTGACCTTGACGAAGACCGACGCCATTACGCCAAGACCGACCGAGTTTAGCAGTGGAACGGGACCAGTAACTCCCACTGATGCTGCCTGGCCACCTAAACCCCCTGCCAATCCACTGCATCGCCGTAATTGCTCGCCGGAGCAACCCCGTTCACGGCCACCCCCTCGAGCCGCCTATAAATAGAGGCCCCGAGCTCCAGCTTGTATCCACACCACCTCTACACTCCACCAAGACCCTGCCTAGCCACTGGAAGAGCCCCGAGGAAGTCTCCTTCCTCGACTCCGGCCGCCGCGACCCGCCACGGGATCCAGCTCGATTCGCTCCCGTGCGTGCACCTCTGCCTCCCATCTCTTGCCAGTAGCTCTCTAGTGCATCCCTCCTTCTAACCCGCGCTTCAATTCGAAGTTTGCAGCACCCCACCGGAGTTCCCCACCATCGCCCGAGCCGCCGTTCGCCGGAGAAAGTGTCGCCGTCGACGTGGTGCTCCCCGACGCCCAAGTCCACCACCCACCAACGCGGAAGGACACGCTGATACTCTTGGTACACTCCGATCTCCCTGACTCGCCGTGGTTCAACGCCGGCGACCTCCGCAGCCTTCCGGCGCCGGCGAGGTCTTTCAAACCTGACATGTGGACCCCCCACGTCAGCCTCTCTTTCTTTCCCCGCGAACCGTTTTCTGTTGGCGCCTTCGGGCAGAGTACGTTTTCTCTGTGGGCTTGCGCATTTCTATTCGAACCGTTTTCTGTTTTCTCAGTTAAGCCCCCGGAACTTTTCTGTTTCATTACAGATGAGTCCCTGGACAGAAACTCTTATAACTTTTTATTAAAAGATGATTTTTGAGTGATTCTTTTTTTGTCAGTCTTGTATTTTTGTCTAGTTTTTTATAGTATTTATTTGAAAGTTTTTTGGAGAAGTTTTTATGCACGTGTTGGTTTTCACGTTAGCGCCCGTTTTCGTTATGCCGTAGGTTCCGGAAGAGGTGACGGAGCCGCGAACTTCGCCGAGCTAGACTCCGACTTCTCCGAACCAGGCAAGCATGTTTGAACCTTTGATATGATAGGTGTTTTGCATGTTTGCGTGAGAGTTTGTGCGTGGCATATGAGTATCAGTGAGTACCTCGTTGCTTGTGAGGCAACTACCCGCATGTTCCAAAGTTGCGATGATCTCTGGTGAGAGATGGCCTAATCATGTGGTGACATGAAGGGCAGCAAGGTGGTACTGTTGTAGCATACCAGCCTTGCGTCATCCGACAAATTCCGACGTTAACGTGGACGGAGTCACGTTATCGTTCTTCCCCCTTCCGTGCTACCACTGGTTTTCTGCCAGAATGCGGTTTAGTAAGTTGGTAACCTCTTTCCGTGTACACACCAAACAGAGGGGCCAGGATGATGGTTCCATGGCCCTGGATTAAAGCCAGTCATCCGGTCAGGGGGCATGGGTGTTTCCGGTTGGGACCGAGAGGGGGGCACCCCTTAGAGCGCGCGTATAGAAATTTGATCCCATGCTACGCGAGGTTGTAGCCTCCCCGTCTCAAGGTTTTTCTTGAACGTTGCCGAGGGTGATTCCTGGCTTCGGAAATGTTGAATGGGTGTGTACTGGTTAGATGTGTTTCTTCCAAAACACCGTAAACGGAACTAGTCCCCGTGACTACCGAAATCCGTTGGCTGTGGTTAAAGTACAAACTCTGCAGAGTCAAATCCTTCCAAGTCATCGTATCCATGATCAAGTAGAGTGATCGGTATATCCATATCTATCCTCGTGGAAATTTATCCCCGGTGAACAAGCTCTAGTGGTAAACCCAGTTTAATTGTTATTCCTGTGGATGGACTAACCCTGTTATTTATCTCATGACGAATTATCCTCTTGACATGATTTAAATTCATGAGCTACTAAGTTATGTATTATAAGCCCTTTATGTGATGTCGCTTAGACGTCCGACTGTGGCATGTTTGTCTCTTATTTTCAATATAAGCCCTTTATGTGATGTCGCTTAGACGTCCGACTGTGGCATGTTTGTCTCTTATTTTCAATATAAGCCCTTTATGTGATGTCGCTTAGACGTCTGACTGTGGCATGTTTGTCTCTTATTTTCAATATAAGCCCTTTATGTGATGTCGCTTAGACGTCCGACTGTGGCATGTTTGTCTCTTATTTTCAATATAAGCCCTTTATGCGATGTCGCTCAGACGTCCGAGTGTGGCACGCACTGTCTTTTATTTCTGTTATAAGCCCTTTACGTGGTGTCGCCCTGACGCCCGACTGCGGCATTATTATTCTTGCAGTTTCCTCTCGAGGAGTCATTCAGACCCTCGTTTGGCACCCAGTATTTATTTTGGGATTTCGGGAGGACTACCGCCCGACTTCTCTGTTATTTTCTCCTGCATTATTTTCTCTATGTCTGAACGCACTTGTTAATCTGTTCATATGCTTCATGTTTACATTTGTTATATCTTATGTCCGAACTGTCTTGCGAGTACTTTCATAGTACTCACCTGGCTTGTTGATTTGGCCAGATGTTGACGAAGGCGATCTCTTGGATGAAGAGTCTGATAGTGCGTCCGACGCCTAGAGGAGTCCCAGTCAGTCCTGTGCGATCCCGGATATTGGTCACTTGTATTATATACGCTTCCGCCACCCGCAATAAGTCTCCTCGAGCCTCACTCCGACGCTCGAAGAGCTGTAGTTTTCAGGAGTCATATCACCCACTTCGCGGTGATATTCCCACCATCGTTGTTATCGTGAGTTAGTAGTTATGCCACCCTATCCGCCGTGATGTTTTATCGGCGTTCATGTAATAAATTGTTGAGCAGTCTCCGCTCAACCTTGTATTATATTCAGTACTCCTGGTATTTTTCTTCTATGACCAAGATATTGTCTACCAGTGAGAAGGAATTCTTCTTTACTGGTCCGTAAAAGGGATTGGTCTCTCAATAAATATTTTATTGAAAAACCGGTCGTGACAAGCTTGGTATCAGAGCCAGGCTCATTGTAGGAAGCCACTAGGTGCGATCGCTAATCGGTTATTAGCGTCTTTTGTGCTTTTTCAGCATTTTGCAGTTGTAGCTATTTTCTGTTGGTCATCATAAATTTATGACATGACTACTCAGAATTTTTGCCTACTTTTGTAGATGGCTGGCAGCAACTGTGAGACTCGAGTGTTCACGAACGTGCCCGAGGGATTTGTCAAACTCCTCGTCTCCATCGCCAAGCTCGCGATCGGGCCAGCGACTCGTCCGGAGTTCACGCTTTTTCAGCACAAGCTCAGTGATGACGTGTCTATGCACCAAGCCGTGGTGCAATTCAAGGGAGGACGTTCTGCATCTCGCCACTTCCGTTTTGTGGGAAGGGCCATGCCTACGGAGAGGCATGCCATGCAGATGGCTGCCCGGGAGGCGATAGCTCGCCTTCGGGACATCCTTCCTATGATGAAGACTCGTCGCTACCGCTACCTCCCATGCCATGTGCCATATACTTGTCACTATGCATTTGCCTGCCATCGGGGAGAGCGAGATGAAGCCATCGAGATGGTTGTGGAGTATCTCAAGGCTCTGGAGGAGTCTTTCGACAACCTCGTGGATGATCTTGTGGCTGCCCGCATGGACTTAGTCCGGGGCGGTCCTGCCAGCAGGAAGGAGCTTCTCCTCACAGCACCGCCTCTGACATTCGTCTCGTCTTCAGCCTCTTATGCACCGGCCGTTTTGGCCACTGCTCGCCGTCTGCCTACCACTGAGGAGTTCGACATGGTCATCGCTCCTACTCCCGTCAGAGCTGCACCGCCTGCCACACCCGCACTACCACCTATCGCCCCCGCGCCATCACCGCAGCGCAGTGTTACGCGCCAGGAGCCTGCTAGAGAGGAGGTGGAGGTTGATTCTCCTGCACCGCTGAGTCTTGCCCTCGGCAGGGGAAAGGACATCGTCACCATCTCCGACTGAGAGCGCCGAGTAGCCGCGCGTTGTGTCTGCTTGTATGATGTGTTTTATCTGTATGCTAGTTTGTATTAGTGTGTTCGCTGCTTTCCGGAGGAGTATGCTAGTCTAAATAACATGTCAGGATTGTGTACGCACATCCTGAGTGTTGTATCGTGTGTTCGCTTTTCGCGTGTAAGATTTATGCTAAGCAGTTCTTCTCCGTGCAAAATCGTTTATGTTTTCTTGAAAACCTTGAGGTCTTTTAAATTGTTGCCTTTGCAAGATTTTCCTTGTGCCACACAGTTTTTCTCATGGGTTTTGCAAAATAATACCCCAGACTGGAAAAATGTCTCGCCCGTGGACTCGCTCCATGCCCATCAGCCAGAAGAAGTTTATGGGACACAGACTAGCAACAACTTCACTCAGGGACAGTCCAGTCAACAAGACAGTGAAGCAGCCTTGTCTCAAGTATGCCATCTCTTCGAACAAAGCCAGCAACAGCACCAAGAGATGATGAATCACGTCATCAATATGGGAAACCACCGTGAACCCTATCAACCACATTCCAAGTTATCTGAGTTACAGAAGACTCGCCCTTCAACTTTTGCTCACACTGATAGGCCGCTGGAAGCCGATGACTGGCTTCGTGATATCGAGAGGAAGCTGATTATTGCTCAGTGCTCAGATAATGAGAAGGTGCTTTATGCACCACACTACCTTACTGGAGCAGCTGCAGCATGGTGGGAGAACTTCTTACACATGCATCCCAGTGAACACAACATCACCTGGAATGAATTCAAGGAAGGCTTTCGTGGGGCACACATCCCCAGGAGCATCATAAAAATCAAGAAGAAAGAATTTGACGATCTCAAGCAAAGAGGCATGTCAGTGACAGAATACAATGGTCAGTTTACCCAGCTATCTCGTTATGCCTACGACGAGCACATGACAGAGAACAAGAAGATGGAAAAATTCCTGGACGGCCTGGCACCGGCACTAAAATGCCAACTGGTTGTACACACTTTCCCGGATTTTAAAACTCTGGTTGACAAGGCCATTACCTTGGAGAATGAGCGCCGTAGTCTGGAAGATCTCCGTAAGCGAAAGAGGGACAAGACGACTCTTGCTCGCAACAACCGATGGAAGACTGAGGTTCCAAGGACAGAAGCAAGGAAATCCACGACTACTGATCTAAGGCCCGTCAGACAGTTTCATGCCAGGGACAAGGAGTTCACGTACCGTCCAGGGGTCACCTGCTATGCTTGTGGTGAAGAAGGGCACTATGCTAAACAATGCCCAAAGCCGAGGAACTCGGCCCCCAAGCCAAACAATGGTGGGAATAATCCAGCCCCCAAGCGCAACAATTTCAATCCCAACAACAACCACAGGAAGGGTCACCTGAACCATGTGACCAGGGAAGAAGCACAGAATGCCCCAGACATCGTGCTCGGTATGTTCCCTGTCAACACAGTACCTGCCACGGTTTTGTTTGATTCTGGAGCTTCCCATTCGTTCGTTTCGAAGAATTTTGTTTTGCAACATGGTTTTCCGATACTCCCCTTGGAAAAATCTATGATCATCAAGTCCCCCGGAAATAAGCAAATCACTCAGAGTTACTGCCAAGGAGCAATCATTGAGTTCGAAGGACTGCAGTTCCAAGCAAATCTCATCGTGTTGGAAAAAAGGACTGGATGTCATTTTAGGGATGGACTGGTTAACCACCAACAAAGGATTCATTGACTGTTTCAATCGGACCGTGATTCTTACTCACCATCATGGCAAGACAATAAAGGTTACAACTCAAGAAAGGCCACGGTCACGGCAACCAAAACTAAACAAAATGGACATTTCAGAACTGAGAAAAGTTCCAGTGGTATGCGAGTTTCCTGACGTATTTCCTGAAGAACTGCCAGGCATGCCACCAGACCGAGAGATAGAATTCAGCATCGAACTAGCACCTGGCACCGCTCCCATCTATAAGAAACCTTATAGAATGGCACCCTCAGAATTGGTGGAGTTGAAGAAGCAGATAAAGGAATTATTGGACAAAGGATTTATTCGAGCCAGCTCCTCACCATGGGGTTCGCCAGTGTTGTTCGCCAAGAAAAAGGATGGGACACTGAGACTGTGTATAGACTATCGAGCTCTCAATATGGTCACCATCAAAAACAAATATCCGATGCCATGGATAAATGATTTGTTTGACCAGCTCGCACAAGCCAAGGTGTTCTCAAAAATTGATTTGAGATCGGGATATCATCAATTGAAAGTACGGACAGAAGATATCCCTAAAACAGCATTCACCTCCAGATACGGATTATATGAATTCACAGTGATGCCTTTTGGGCTAACAAACGCCCCCGCATATTTCGTCCACCTCATGAACAAAGTGTTCATGAAATTCATGGACAAATTTGTTGTGGTGTTCATCGATGATATTCTGGTATACTCAAGGACACCAGAAGAGCATGCTGAGCATCTCAGAATTGTTTTGGGAGAATTAAGGAAACATCAGTTGTACGCCAAATTTAGCAAGTGTGAGTTTTGGCTAAGGCAGGTTGGTTTCCTAGGCCATATATTGAACCAAGAAGGCGTGGCCGTAGACCCAGAAAAAGTCAAAGCCATACTTGACTGGAAGCCACCCGCCAACGTTGCAGATGTGCGGAGTTTCCTGGGAATGGCCGGATATTACAGAAGATTTATTGAAGGATTCTCCACTGTGGCAAAACCAATAACACAGTTGCTCAAGAAAGACAAGAAATTTGTATGGACGGAAGCATGCGAGAGAAGCTTCCAAGAACTTAAGAAGAAGCTAACAACTGCACCGGTATTAACCGTGCCAGATATACACAAGAGTTTTGAAGTATATTGTGACGCATCCCGAAAAGGCCTCGGATGTGTACTAATGCAGGATGGCAAAGTTGTCGCGTATGCCTCCAGGCAGCTGCGAAAACATGAGGAAAATTACCCAACACATGACTTGGAGCTAGCAGCAGTCATACATGCACTCAGGGAGTGGAGGCACTTTCTGTTGGGAAATCGCTGTGAAATATATACGGACCATAAGAGCCTCAAATATATTTCACACAGCCAGAGCTAAATTTACGCCAACGACGCTGGTTGGAATTGGTCAAGGACTATGATGTCGGTATTCACTACCATCCAGGGAAAGCAAATGTAGTGGCTGATGCCCTTAGTCGAAACCCCAGCCCGGACAACGACGGTCCGCAAAACTTGAGGCCTGAGTTTCAGCAAGAGTTCGCTAGGCTCAACATGGTGTTAGTCTCTGAGGGCACCGTATCAAATCTGGAGATACAACCCACCCTAGTGGAGCAAATTAAGAAGGCTCAACAGGGACATCCCAGCATCGAAGGTATAAAGAAGAAAATGAACCTTGGTAAGGCTTCAGAGTTCGTCACAGACAGTGAAGGAATATTATGGTACGGAGACAGACTTTGCGTACCTAACATTGAGGAACTCAAGCAACAAATCCTAACCGAAAGCCACACCGCTCCGTACTCGATCCATCCTGGAGGAACCAAAATGTACAAAGACATTCAGGAAAGATTTTGGTGGCACGGTATGAAAAGGGATATAGCCGCATCTATTGCTTGTTGCGATTCATGTCAGCGCATCAAGGCCGAGCATCAAAAGCCAGCAGGGCTACTCCAGCCAAACAGGATACCGGAGTGGAAATGGGATGAAATAGGAATGGACTTCATCGTCGGACTACCCCGATCACAACGCGGAAATGACGCCATATGGGTCATCACAGACCGACTAACCAAGGTTGCTCATTTCGTTCCCGTGAAGACTACCTACTCCACACAAAGACTGGCCAAACTTTATCTCTCCCGTATAGTTTGTTTGCATGGAGTCCCAAAGACTATAATATCCGACCGAGGCACACAATTTGTCTCCAAATTTTGGGATCACCTGCAACAAGCTCTGGGCACGCAGCTAGCTTTCAGTACAGCGTACCACCCTTAGACTGATGGACAAACGGAACGTGTGAACCAAATCCTAGAGGATATGCTGAGAGCCTGTGTGCTCACCTATGGGTCCAGTTGGGAAGAGAGTTTGCCGTATGCCGAGTTTGCTTACAACAACAGTTACCAAGCCAGCTTGCAAATGGCACCCTTTGAAGCATTGTACGGGCGGAGGTGTCGTACCCCACTGAATTGGTCAGAAATAGGTGACAGCCGTATCTTCGGCCCAGACATGCTTAAAGAGGCCGAGGAGAAAGTTAAGCAGATCAGGGACAGACTCAAGACAGCACAGAGCCGACAAAAGAGCTACTACGATCAAAAACATCGTGAGGTCAGCTTTGAACCCGGTGATTCCGTATACCTACGAGTGTCTCCTATGAGGGGCCTGCAACGGTTCAAAATTAAGGGGAAGCTAGCCCCGAGATTTATCAGACCATTTTGTATAGAGGCACGAAGAGGCACAGTGGCCTACAAACTAGACTTACCCAAGGATCTGTCAGACGTCCATGACGTGTTCCATGTCTCACAATTGAGAAAATGGGTAAGTAACCCGGAGAAGCATGTATCTCATGAAGCATTGATTTACAACCAGACCTCACCTACAGAGAGAGGCCAGTAAAGATACTGGAAGAGTCTGAACGGAGGACCCGTCAGAAAACGACCAAATTTTTCAGAGTTCAGTGGAGCAACCACACTGAAGACGAAGCTACATGGGAAAGGGAAGATTTTCTTCAGGCAGAATATCCATATCTATTCGAGGATCAGCTGAAATCTCGAGGACGAGATTTTTCCTAAGGGGGTAGGTGTTGTGACACCCAAAATTTCATTTGGATTTTTCAAAATTTTTTATTGACTTGAGGGAGGTGATTTAAAATTTTTCTTCAAAAGAACCCTCCCTTTCAAAATATTTTTTTATGGCAAGAGTTTTATTTGGATTCACCCAAGACTTGTTTTTGGTCTTGGAGGTTCTTGCTTTTTGTTTTGGACTCAAGCCAAAATACTGTTCACTTGGGAAAAATGCCTTTTGGAAATTCCTTTGAAAATGCCCTATGGCTTTTGAAATGATTCCTTGCCCCTTTCAACATTCTCTCTTATCATGGCCATAGTGCAAATCCACTCTCCTAAACCTTCCCTCATCTTTGGACATGATTTGTATCAAATCCAGCAAGTTGAACCTCCCCATATGACTATTTTCCATTTAAATCTTATCAAAACAATTTCTGTCTTCTATTCTAGCCCTTGGAGATTTACAAAGGAGCTACCATTTCTGTTTTGATTTTTGCCCCCAAACCTTTTCCCCATCCTAGTCCTTTGAACCCTCAACCAAGATCCATGAAGATCCACTGGTCTTCAGTTCAAATTTTTCAAACTATACTTGCTGCAAGTTTGGACCAGATTTGCCAAATTTGATGAAATTCATTCAAATCCTTCTCCAAAAATTCTGAGAAAAATCAGGCAACCTCTGGGTGCATTGAGAGGTCACCTCACCAAGTCCCAGCGCCAGGAAAATTTTTCTTCATGCCAAATCATTCTGTCGAACACCTTCAGAGCACTGTCAATATCATGTTCAGTCAAATTCAGTTAACAGTGTCTGAACCACTGTCGTTTCTTCAGTGTCCGATGCCAATCTCACCAGTGCCCCGGCGTCGCCGTGTTCCTTGTCCCCTCCCCCTTGTCCTCTGCAGCGCACGAGCGCCTGGATGCTTGCGGGCGTCGGCGGAGAGCAGGAGGAGGTGCGCCGCCCCGTGACCGACGCCAGCGGCGGCTTTGCGGCCGCCAGGGGGCAGCACAGCGTAGACGGCGCTGGCCAGCACCGCCCAAGCCACCGGAGGCCGCCGCGTGGTCTTCCACACCCCCATGCGCGCTGCCACGCTCGTCGTGAACCGCTAGGCGCGGAGCGCGCCCTCTGCCGCCGTGCCCGTACGATGACCCCGACGAAGACCGACGCCATTACGCCAAGACCGACCGAGTTTAGCAGTGGAACGGGACCAGTAACTCCCAGTGATGCTGCCTGGCCACCTAAACCCCCTGCCAATCCACTGCATCGCCGTAATTGCTCGCCGGAGCAACCCCGTTCACGGCCACCTCCTCAAGCCGCCTATAAATAGAGGCCCCGAGCTCCAGCTAGTACCCACACCACCTCTAGACTCCACCAAGACCCTGCCTAGCCACTGGAAGAGCCCCGAGGAAGTCTCCTTCCTCGACTCCGGCCGCCGCGACCCGCCACGGGATCCAGCTCGATTCGCTCCCGTGCGTGCACCTCTGCCTCCCATCTCTTGCCAATAGCTCTCTAGTGCATCCCTCCTTCTAACCCGCGCTTCAATTCGAAGTTTGCAGCACCCCACCGGAGTTCCCCACCATCGCCCGAGCCGCCGTCCGCCGGAGAAAGTGTCGCCGTCGACGTGGTGCTCCCCGACGCCCAAGTCCACCACCCACCGACGCGGAAGGACACGCTGATACTCTTGGTACACTCCGATCTCCCTGACTCGCCGTGGTTCGACGCCGGCGACCTCCGCAGCCTTCGGGCGCCGGCGAGGTCTTTCAAACCTGACATGTGGACCCCCCACGTCAGCCTCTCTTTCTTTCCCCGCGAACCATTTTCTATTGGCGCCTTCGGGCAGAGTACGTTTTCTCTGTGGGCTTGCGCATTTCTATTCGAACCGTTTTCTGTTTTCTCAGTTAAACCCCTGGAACTTTTCTGTTTCATTACAGATGAGTCCCTGGACAGAAACTCTTATAACTTTTTATTAAAAGATGATTTTTGAGTGATTGTTTTTTGTCAGTCTTGTATTTTTGTCTAGTTTTTTATAGTATTTATTTGGAAATTTTTTGGAGAAGTTTTTATGCACGCGTTGGTTTTCACGTTAGCGCCCGTTTTCGTTATGCCGTAGGTTCCGGAAGAGGTGACGGAGCCGCGAACTTCGCCGAGCTAGACTCCGACTTCTCCGAACCAGGCAAGCATGTTTGAACCTTTGATATGATAGGTGTTTTGCATGTTTGCGTGAGAGTTTGTGCGTGGCATATGAGTATCAGTGAGTACCTCGTTGCTTGTGAGGCAACTACCCGCATGTTCCAAAGTTGCGATGATCTCTGGTGAGAGATGGCCTAATCATGTGGTGACATGAAGGGCAGCAAGGTGGTACTGTTGTAGCATACCAGCCTTGCGTCATCCGACAAATTCCGACGTTAACGTGGACGGAGTCACGTTATCGTTCTTCCCCCTTCCGTGCTACCACTGGTTTTCTGCCAGAATGCGGTTTAGTAAGTTGGTAACCTCTTTCCGTGTACACACCAAACAGAGGGGCCGGGATGATGGTTCCATGGCCCTGGATTAAAGCCAGTCATCCGGTCAGGGGGCATGGGTGTTTCCGGTTGGGACCGAGAGGGGGGCACCCCTTAGAGCGCGCGTATAGAAATTTGATCCCATGCTACGCGAGGTTGTAGCCTCCCCGTCTCAAGGTTTTTCTTGAACGTTGCCGAGGGTGATTCCTGGCTTCGGAAATGTTGAATGGGTGTGTACTGGTTAGATGTGTTTCTTCCAAAACACCGTAAACGGAACTAGTCCCCGTGACTACCGAAATCCGTTGGCTGTGGTTAAAGTACAAACTCTGCAGAGTCAAATCCTTCCAAGTCATCGTATCCATGATCAAGTAGAGTGATCGGTATATCCATATCTATCCTCGTGGAAATTTATCCCCGGTGAACAAGCTCTAGTGGTAAACCTAGTTTAATTGTTATTCCTGTGGATGGACTAACCCTGTTATTTATCTCATGACGAATTATCCTCTTGACATGATTTAAATTCATGAGCTACTAAGTTATGTATTATAAGCCCTTTATGTGATGTCGCTTAGACGTCCGACTGTGGCATGTTTGTCTCTTATTTTCAATATAAGCCCTTTATGTGATGTCGCTTAGACGTCCGACTGTGGCATGTTTGTCTCTTATTTTCAATATAAGCCCTTTATGTGATGTCGCTTAGACGTCTGACTGTGGCATGTTTGTCTCTTATTTTCAATATAAGCCCTTTATGTGATGTCGCTTAGACGTCCGACTGTGGCATGTTTGTCTCTTATTTTCAATATAAGCCCTTTATGCGATGTCGCTCAGACGTCCGACTGTGGCACGCACTGTCTTTTATTTCTGTTATAAGCCCTTTACGTGGTGTCGCCCTGACGCCCGACTGCGGCATTATTATTCTTGCAGTTTCCTCTCGAGGAGTCATTCAGACCCTCGTTTGGCACCCAGTATTTATTTTGGGATTTCGGGAGGACTACCGCCCGACTTCTCTGTTATTTTCTCCTGCATTATTTTCTCTATGTCTGAACGCACTTGTTAATCTGTTCATATGCTTCATGTTTACATTTGTTATATCTTATGTCCGAACTGTCTTGCGAGTACTTTCATAGTACTCACCTGGCTTGTTGATTTGGCCAGATGTTGACGAAGGCGATCTCTTGGATGAAGAGTCTGATAGTGCGTCCGACGCCTAGAGGAGTCCCAGTCAGTCCTGTGCGATCCCGGATATTGGTCACTTGTATTATATACGCTTCCGCCACCCGCAATAAGTCTCCTCGAGCCTCACTCCGACGCTCGAAGAGCTGTAGTTTTCAGGAGTCATATCACCCACTTCGCGGTGATATTCCCACCATCGTTGTTATCGTGAGTTAGTAGTTATGCCACCCTATCCGCCGTGATGTTTTATCGGCGTTCATGTAATAAATTGTTGAGCAGTCTCCGCTCAACCTTGTATTATATTCAATACTCCTGGTATTTTTCTTCTGTGACCAAGATATTGTCTACCAGTGAGAAGGAATTCTTCTTTACTGGTCCGTAAAAGGGATTGGTCTCTCAATAAATATTTTATTGAAAAACCGGTCGTGACAGGAAGCGTTCAAGAGAACGGGGTTGATGGAGTCGTACTCGTCGTGATCCAAATCACCGATGATCCTAGCGCCGAACGGACGGCACCTCCGCGTTCAACACACGTACGGAGCAGCGACGTCTCCTCCTTCTTGATCCAGCAAGGGGGGAGGAGAGGTTGATGGAGATCCAGTAGCACGACGGCGTGGTGGTGGAAGTAGCGGGATTCAACCAGGGCTTCGCCAAGCGCTGCGGGAGGAGGGAGATGTGTCACAGGAGGGAGAGGGAGGCGCCAGGGCTTATGTTTTGCTGCCCTCCCTCCCCACCACTATATATAGGGCCAAGGGAGAGGGGGGGCGCAGCCTTGGCCCTTCCTCCAAGGAAGGGTGCGGCCAGGGAGGCGTCCATCTCCCTTTCCCTTATCTCTTGGCGCATGGGCCTCTTGGGGCTGGTGCCCTTGGCCCATATAGGCCAAGGTGCACACCCCTACAGCCCATGTGGCCCCCCGGGGCTGGTGGACCCCCGGACCCCTTTCGGCACTCCCGGTACAATACCGATAATGCGCAAAACTTTTCCGGCGACCAAAATAAGACTTCCCATATATAAATCTTTACCTCCGGACCATTCCGGAACTCCTCGTGACGTCCGGGATCTCATTCGGGACTCCGAACAACTTTCGGGTTACCGCATACTAATATCTCTATAACCCTAGCGTCACAGAACCTTAAGTGTGTAGACCCTACGGGTTCGGGAACCATGCAGACATGACCGAGACGTTCTCCGGCCAATAACCAACAGCGGGATCTGGATACCCATGTTGGCTCCCACATGTTCCACGATGATCTCATCGGATGAACCACGATGTCGGGGATTCAATCAATCCCGTATACAATTCCCTTTGTCAATCGGTATGTTACTTGCCCAAGATTCGATCGTCGGTATCCCGATACCTTGTTCAATCTCGTTACCGGCAAGTCTCTTTACTCGTTCCGTAACACATCATCCCGTGATCAACTCCTTGGTCACATTGTGCACATTATGATGATGTCCTACCGAGTGGGCCCAGAGATACCTCTCCGTTTACACGGAGTGACAAATCCCAGTCTCGATTCGTGCCAACCCAACAGACACTTTCGGAGATACCTGTAGTGCACCTTTATAGCCACCCAGTTACGTTGTGACGTTTTGTACACCCAAAGCATTCCTACGGTATCCGGGAGTTGCACAATCTCATGGTCTAAGGAAATGATACTTGACATTAGAAAAGCTCTTAGCAAACGAACTACACGATCTTGTGCTAGGCTTAGGATTGGGTCTTGTCCATCAGATCATTCTCCTAATGATGTGATCCCGTTATCAACGACATCCAATGTCCATGGTCAGGAAACCGTAACCATCTATTGATCAACGAGCTAGTCAACTAGAGGCTTACTTGGGACATGGTGTTGTCTATGTATCCACACATGTATCTGAGTTTCCTATCAATACAATTCTAGCATGGATAATAAACGATTATCATGAACAAGGAAATATAATAATAACCAATTTATTATTGCCTCTAGGGCATATTTCCAACAGTCTCCCACTTGCACTAGAGTCAGTAATCTAGTTCACATCACCATGTGATTAACACTCACAGGTCACATCACCATGTGACCAACATCTAAAGAGTTTACTAGAGTCAACAATCTAGTTCACATCACTATGTGATTAACACTCAATGAGTTATGGTTTGATCATGTTATGCTTGTGAGAGAGGTTATTAGTCAACGGGTCTGTACCTTTCAGATCCGTGTGTGCTTTACGAATATCATGTCATCTTGTGGATGCTACCACGCGCTACTTGGAGCCATTTCAAATAACTGCTCTACTATATGAATCCGGTTTACTACTCAGAGTCATCCGGATTAGTGTCAAAGTTCGCATCGACGTAAACCTTTACGACGAACTCCTTTTCACCTCCATAATCGAGAAAATTCCTTAGTCCACTAGATACTAAGGATAAGTTCGACCACTGTCATGTGATCCATTCCCGGATCACTATTGTACCCCTTGACCAACTCATGGCAAGGCACACTTCATGTGCGGTACACAGCATATCATACAGTAGAGCCTACGTCTAAAGCATAGGGGACGACCTTCGTCCTTTCTCTCTCTTCTGCTGTGGTCAGGTCTTGAGTTTTACTCAATACTCACACCTTGTAACATAGCCAAGAACTCCTTCTTTGCTGATCTATTTTGAACTCTTTCAAAATCATGTCAAGGTGTGCGTTCTTTGAAAGTATCATCGGGCGTCTTGATCTATCTCTATAGATCTTGATGCCCAATATGTAAGCAGCTTTATCCAGGTCTTCCTTTGAAAAACTCCTTTCAAACAACCCTTTATGCTTTCCAGAAATTTTACATCGGATCAACAATATGTCATTCACATATACTTATCAGAAATGTTGTAGCGCTCCCACTCACTTTATTGTAAATACAAGTTTCTAACAAACTTTGTATAAACCCAAAAACTTTGATCACTCCATCAAAGCGTACATTCTGACTCCGAGATGCTTGCTCTAATCCATGGAAGGATCGCTGGAGCTAGCATACATTTTAGCATCCTTAGGATCGACAAAACCTTTCTGATTGTATCACATACAACCTTTCCTTACAAAAACTAGTAAGGAAACTTGTTTTGACATCCATCTGCCAGATTTCATAAATGCAGCTAATGCTAACATGATTCCGACGGACTTAAGCATCGCTACGGATGAGAAAATCTCATCGTAGTCAACTCCTTGAACTTGTGAAAATACTCTTTGCCACAAGTCGAGCTTCATAGAAGGTAACATTACCGTCCATGTCCGTCTTCTTCTTAAAGATCCATTTATCTCAATGGCTTGCCGATCATCGGGCAAGTTCACCAAAGTCCATGCTTTGTTCTGATACATGGATCATATCTCGGATTTCATGGCTTCTAACCATTTGTCGGAATATGGGCCCACCATCGCTTCTCCATAGCTCGTAGGTTCAGTATTGTCTAACAACATGATATCTAAGACAGGATCACGTACCACTCTAAAGTAGCACGCATCCTCGTCGTCCTACGACATTTGGTAGTGACTTGATCCGAAGTTTCATGATCACTATCATAAGCTTCCACTTCAATTGGTGTAGTTGCCACAGGAACAACTTCCTGTGCCCTGCTCCACACTAGTTGAAGTGACGGTTCAATAACCTTATCAAGTCTCCACCATCCTCCCACTCAATTCTTTCGAGAGAAACTTTTCCTCGAGAAAGGACTCGTTTCTAGAAGCAATTACTTTTGCTTCCAGATCTGAAATAGGAGGTATACCCAACTGTTTTGGGTATGAAGATACATTTATCCGCTTTGGGTTCGAGCTTATCAGCCTGAAACTTTTTCACATAAGCATCGCAGCCCCAAACTTTTAAGAAACGACAACTTAGGTTTCTCTAAACGGTGTCGTCTCAACAGAATTGCGTGGTGCCCTATTTAAAGTGAATGCGGTTGTCTCTAATGCCTAACCCATAAACGATAGTGGTAATTTGATAAGAGACATCATGGTATGCACCATATCCAATAGGGCGCAGTTATGATGTTCGGACACACCATCACACTATGGTGTTCCAGGCGGTATTAATTGTGAAACACTTTCCACAATGTCTTAATTGTGTGCCAAACTCGTAACTCAGATACTCATCTCTATGATCATATCACAGACATTTTATCCTCTTGTCACGACGATCTTCAACTTCACTCTGAAATTACTTTGAACCTTTCAATAATTCAGACTTGTGTTTCATCAAGTAAATACACTCAGCATCTACTCAAATCATCTGTGAAGTAAGAACATAACGATATCCACTGCATGCCTCAGCACTCATTGGACTCCATACATCAAAATGTATTAGTTCCAACAAGTTGCTCTCTTGTTCCATCTTACTGAAAACGAGGCCTTTCAGTCATCTTGCCCATGTGGTATGATTTGCATGTCTCAAGTGATTCAAAATCAAGTGAGTCCAAACGATCCATCTGCATGGAGTTTCTTCATGCATATATACCAATAGACATGGTTCGCATGTCTCAATCTTTTCAAAAACGAGTGAGTCCAAAGATCCATCTACATGGAGCTTCTTCATGCGTTCTATACCAATATGACTCAAATGGTAGAGCCACAAGTATGTGGCACTATCATTACTATTTTATATCTTTTGGCACGAACATGTGTATCACTGCGATCGAGATGCATTTTAGGTGCAAGACCATTGAAGGTATTATTCAAATAAACAGAGTAACCATTATTCTCCTTAAATGAATAACCGTATTGCGATAAACATAATCCAATCATGTTTATGCTCAACACCAAATAACAATTATTTAGGTTTAACACCAATCTCGATGGTAGAGGGAGCATGCGATGCTTGATCTCATCAACCTTGGAAACACTTCCAACACATATCGTCATCTCACCTTTATCTAGTCTCCGTTTATTCCACAGCTTTTATTTCGAGTTACTAACACTCAGCAACCGAACCGGTATCTAATACCCTGGTGCTGCTAGGAGTACTAGTAATGTACACATTCATATAATGTATATCCAATATACTTCTGTCGACCTTGCCTGCCTTCTCATCTACCAAGTATCTAGGGTAGTTCTGCTTCAGTGACCGTTCCCCTTATTACAGAAGCACTTAGTCTCGGGTTTGGGTTCAACCTTGGGATTCTTCACTAGAGCAGCAAATGATTTGCTGTTTCATGAAGTATCCCTTTTGCCCTTGCCCTTCTAGAAACTAGTGGTTTTACTAACCATCAACAATTGATGCTCCTTCTTGATTTCTACTTTCGCAGTGTCAAACATCGCGAGTTGCTCAAGGATCATCTATCCCTGATATGTTATAGTTCATCACGAGGCTCTAATAGCTTGGTGGCAGTGACTATGGAGAACCATCACTATCTCATCTGGAAGATTAACTCCCACTCGATTCAAGCGATTGTAGTACTCAGACAATCTGAGCACATGCTCAATGATTGAGCTTTTCTCCCTTAGTTTGCAGGCTTAAGAAACTTGTCAGAGGTCTCATACCTCTTGACGTGGGCACTAGTCCGAAATCCCAATTTCAGTCTTCGGAACATCTCATATGTTCTGCGACGTTTCAAAAATGTTTTGGTGCCACAATTCTAAACCGTTAGCATTACGCACTGAACTATCACGTAGTCATCAAAACGTGTATGTCAGATGTTTCGCAACATCTACAGACGACGCTGAGGTTCAGCACACCGAGCGGTGCATTAAGGACATAAGCCTTCTGTGTAGCAATGAGGACAATCCTCAGTTCACGGACCCAGTCCGCATAATTGCTACTATCAACTTTCAACTAAATTTTCTCTAGGAACATATCTTAAACAGTAGAACTAAAGCGTAAGCTATGACATAATTTGCAAAGACCTTTTTGACTATGTTCATGATAATGAAGTTCATCTGATTATTTAATGAACTCCCACTCAGATAGACATCCCTCTAGTCATCTAAGTGATACATGATCCGAGTCAAACTATGCCGTGTCCGATCATCACGTGAGACGGACTAGTCATCATCGGTGAACATCTCCATGTTGATCGCATCTACTATACGACTCATGTTCGACCTTTCGATCTCTTGTGTTCCGAGGCCATGTCTGTACATGCTAGGCTCGTCAAGTCAACCTAAGTGTTTTGCATGTGTTCCGAGGCCATGTCTGTACATGCTAGGCTCGTCAACACCCGTTGTATTCGAACGTTAGAATCTATCACACCCGATCATCACGTGGTGGTTCGAAACAACGAACCTTCGCAACGGTGCACAGGGAACACATCTCTTGAAATTTTAGTGAGGGATCATCTTATTTATGCTACCGTCGTTCTAAGCAAATAAGATGTAAACATGACAAACATCACATGCAAATCATAAGGTGACGTGATATGGCCAATATCATCTTGCGCCTTTTGATCTCCATCTTCGAGGCACGGCATGATCACCTTTGTCACCGGCATGACACCATGATCTCCATCATCGTGTCTTCATGAAGTTGTCTCGCCAACTATTACTTCTACTACTATGGCTAAGGGTTAGCAATAAAGTAAAGTAATTACATGGCGTTTTTCATTGACACGCAGGTCATACAATAAATTAAGACAACTCCTATGGCTCCTGCCGGTTGTCATACTCATCGACATGCAAGTCGTGATTCCTATTACAAGAACATGATCAATCTCATACATCACATATATCATTCATCACATCCTTTTGGCCATATCACATCACATAGCATACCCTGCAAAAACAAGTTAGACGTCCTCTAATTGTTGTTGCATGTTTTACGTGGCTGCTATGGGATTCTAGCAAGAACGTTACTTACCTACGCAAAAGCCACAACGTGATATGCCAATTTCTATTTACCCTTCATAAGGACCCTTTTCATCGAATCCGATCCGACTAAAGTGGGAGAGACAGACACCCGCTAGCCACCTTATGCAACTAGTGCATGTCAGTCGGTGGAACCTGTCTCACGTAAGTGTACGTGTAAGGTCGGTCCGGGCCGCTTCATCCCACGATGCCGCCGAATCAAGATAAGACTAGTAACGGAAGTAAATTGAAAAAATCGACGCCCACAACTACTTTGTGTTCTACTCGTGCATAGAAACTACGCATAGACCTAGCTCATGATGCCACTATTGGGAAACGTAGCAGAAATTCAAAATTTTCTACGCATCACCAAGATCAATCTATGGAGTAATCTAGCAACGAGGGGAAGGGGAGTGCATCTACATACCCTTGTAGACCGCGAGCGGAAGCGTTCAAGAGAACGGGGTTGATGGAGTCGTACTCGTCGTGATCCAAATCACCGATGATCCTAGCGCCGAACGGACGGCACCTCCGCGTTCAACACACGTACGGAGCAGCGACGTCTCCTCCTTCTTGATCCAGCAAGGGGGGAGGAGAGGTTGATGGAGATCCAGCAGCACAACGGCATGGTGGTGGAAGTAGCGGGATTCCAACAGGGCTTCGCCAAGCGCTGCGGGAGGAGGGAGATGTGTCACAGGAGGGAGAGGGAGGCGCCAGGGCTTAGGTGTTGCTGCCCTCCCTCCCCCCACTATATATAGGGCCAAGGGAGAGGGGGGGGGTGCGCAGCCTTGGCCCTTCCTCCAAGGAAGGGTGCGGCCAGGGAGGAGTCCATCTTCCCCAAGGCACCTCGGAGGTGCCTTCCCCCTTTAGGACTCTCCCTTTCCCTTATCTCTTGGCGCATGGGCCTCTTGGGGCTGGTGCCCTTGGCCCATATAGGCCAAGGCGCACACCCCTACAGCCTATGTGGCCCCGCGGGGCTGGTGGACCCCCTTGGTGGACCCCCGGACCCCTTTCGGCACTCCCGATACAATACCGATAATGCGCGAAACTTTTCCGGCGACCAAAATAAGACTTCCCATATATAAATCTTTACCTCCGGACCATTCCGGAACTCCTCGTGACGTCCAGGATCTCATCCGGGACTCCGAACAACTTTCGGGTTACCGCATACTAATATCTCTATAACCCTAGCGTCACAGAACCTTAAGTGTGTAGACCCTACGGGTTCGGGAACCATGCAGACATGACCGAGACGTTCTCCGGCCAATAACCAACAGCGGGATCTGGATACCCATGTTGGCTCCCACATGTTCCACGATGATCTCATTGGATGAACCACGATGTCGGGGATTCAATCAATCCCGTATACAATTCCCTTTGTCAATCGGTATGTTACTTGCCCGAGATTCGATCGTCGGTATCCCGATACCTTGTTCAATCTCGTTACCGGCAAGTCTCTTTACTCGTTCCGTAACACATCATCCCGTGATCAACTCCTTGGTCACATTGTGCACATTATGATGATGTCCTACCGAGTGGGCCCAGAGATACCTCTCCGTTTACACGGAGTGACAAATCCCAGTCTCGATTCGTGCCAACCCAACAGACACTTTCGGAGATACCTGTAGTGCACCTTTATAGCCACCCAGTTATGTTGTGACGTTTGGTACACCCAAAGCATTCCTACGGTATCCGGGAGTTGCACAATCTCATGGTCTAAGGAAATGATACTTGACATTAGAAAAGCTCTTAGCAAACGAACTACACGATCTTGTGCTAGGCTTAGGATTGGGTATTGTCCATCAGATCATTCTCCTAATGATGTGATCCCGTTATCAACGACATCCAATGTCCATGGTCAGGAAACCGTAACCATCTATTGATCAACGAGCTAGTCATCTAGAGGCTTACTAGGGACATGGTGTTGTCTATGTATCCACACATGTATCTGAGTTTCCTATCAATACAATTCTAGCATGGATAATAAACGATTATCATGAACAAGGAAATATAATAATAACCAATTTATTATTGCCTCTAGGGCATATTTCCAACACAATAATGATATAGCCAATTAGGCTAGGAATGATGTGATCGAGTATTAAATTGTAAGCAATGAAGAGTTCTAATACTTGTTGAATCGCAACGCGAACTCGATTCAGTTATCGGTGTCTTTGAGTGTTTAATAACTCAGAGCCTGTGAAAAAATTGAATCAGTGAGAATGTAGTACTTGATGAAGAACTCATAAGAAGTTATGCAGTTTCGTGATAATTTCGGGATACCAGGGGGTAATACTCGACGACAGATCAAGTAGAGGTTGGACCGGGGTATTGATCCACAGAAGACAAGTGCTTAAACTTGCGCGAGAAATGGGATCAAAGAAGAACATATGGTCGGAAGCACGATTGCAAAGGATCAACTCACCGATACCAAAGCACATTATATCAAGGAAATAGTTATTCTTACAAGAAGCTTTCATGATAGGATCTACATCGTGTCCATGGGCATGAACACAAAGTTCAAGGTTGACTCCCACTTCTTCAATGCCTAACCTATCATTTACTTCTTGTCTTCGAAGAAGTTGTAGTGCAGAAAATTATCTGGTAAAACACCAGAATGGTATGACTTGTGTAAACTTTCAGGTTCATGCGATTTTAGGGAAGGTATAGGTTCAACCCATCGGGGCATCTTAGAAACATATACCACAAGCTTCAAGAGTAAATATCACCAGCTAAAAAGTGGAGCATGGTTGGCCAAATCAGAGAATAGGATTTACCAACGGCATTATATTTTAGGGAAAGAACTTCTTGAGGCTTTTGTATACGAAGGACACTGTCATATGATAATTCAACAAAGGATCTGACGTTCCATAACAGAGTTGATGTGAGCATCGGCACACAACAGAGGAAGAAAACAATGCAAGGACATTGGATTATAGAAACAACTGACTAATTGAAAGCTCAGTTGCAAAGGAATTATGATTTCCAAATGAAGGGATCAGGAGCAAACACTTTGATTAAGGATGGATAAGTTGAGTAGGCTTAGGGGTGCAATCGAAGGCAACTTGATTGGTCGATATCCAGCTCATGTTTAAAATGATGTCTGAGCCAAAAGGATGAATTCTAGGATCTGATTGAGGATTGTGAGCATTCGCAACATATTGAATCAATGGATTAAAATGACGGTGTCAAAGGAGACTAATGAATATTGCCAGCCATATAGGAAGCATCTATAATGCAAGCTGACAAGTATTTTGCAGAGCAAAAAGCTGCTAAGGATTTTCGGAGGATCGAATATTATTTCAAAGACTTTTGTGAAACACCTGAACAACTAGGGATGACCGGATACTCGGTAAGTGCGAGGAATTATCCGTAGGGGTATTCATGTGGCAAAGAACTGCAAGGCAGTAGGCATAAAGTATTCTCGGAACAATAGAGAGGAATTCGAGGTATCTTATAATAACAAGGTCATGGGGAATGATTTATGAATGGCAAGTGTACATGGTTATCCATAGAGGTTTATTGATGGATGGGAATATCAAAAGCGATGGCACAAAGTCTCGAGAGAACATCATAGAATATCCTCGGAATCTTCTGGTGCAGCAGACGATCATTGGTAATAAGGTGCTCTCCGGGTGGAAGTGATCACGAGATCCTAATTTTAGATTTATCAAAATTCATTTAACCCGAATAGAAGAGAGATGAGAGTCCCAGAGTATAGACGAGGAATAAAAGATCCTAATACCACCCAATGGCGACGTGGGCCCATAAGCCGCACAGCCATGTTAGTAAGTTTTGCAATGACTAGACTCGACTTCGGCCAAGGAGTGTGGAAGGGGATTCCTACAGGCAGTCGGCTCTGATACCAACTTGTGACGCCCCCGATTCAATCATACACTAATCATACACGCAAACGTGTACGATCAAGATCAGGGACTCATGGGAAGATATCACAACACAACTCTAAAAATAAAATAAGCCATACAAGCATCATAATAGAAGCCAGGGGCCTCGAGGGCTCGAATACAAGTGCTCGATCATAGACGAGTCAGCGGAAACTACAATATCTGAGTACAGACATAAGTTAAACAAGTTTGTCTTAAGAAGGCTATCACAAACTGGGATACAGATCGAAAGAGGCGCATGCCTCCTGCATGGGATCCTCCTAAACTACTCCTGGTCGTCGGCGGCGGCCTGCACGTAGTAGTAGGCACCCTCGGTGTAGTAGGGGTCGTCGTCGATGGTGGCGTCTAGCTCCGAGGCTCACCAGCATCTGGTTGCGATAACCAGGTAGAATGGAAAGGGGGAAAAGAGGGAGAAAAGCAACCGTGAGTACTCATCCAAAGTACTCGCAAGCAAGGATCTACACTACATATGCATGGGTATATGTGTAAAGGGGCAATATCGATGGACTGAACTGCAGAATGCCAGAATAAGAGGGGGATAGCTAGTCCTGTCGAAGACTACGCTTCTGGCAGCCTCCATCTTGCAGCATGTAGAAGAGAGTAGATGGTAAGTTCACCAAGTAGCATCGCATAGCATAATCCTACCCGGCGATCCTCTCCTTGTTGCCCTGTTAGACAGCGATCACCGGGTTATATCTGGCACTTGGAAGGGTGTGTTTTATTAAGTATCCAGTTCTAGTTCATAAGGTCAAGGTACAACTCCGGGTTGTCCTGTTACCGAAGATCACGGCTATTCGAATAGATAAACTTCCCTGCAGGGGTGCACCACATAACCCAACACGCTCGATCCCATTTGGCCGGACACACTTTCCTGGGTCATGCCCGGCCTCGGAAGATCAACACGTCGCAGCCCCACCTAGGCACAACAGAGAGGTCAGCACGCCGGTCTAAATCCTATGCACGCAGGGGTCTGGGCCCATCGCCCATTGCACACCTGCACGTTGCGAACGCGGCCGGAAGCAGACCTAGCCCCCTTAATACAAGCGCGAGCTTACGGTCCAATGCGCCGCGCGCTGCTCACTCGCTGACGTCAAGAAGGCTTCGGCTGATAGCACGACGTCGAGTGCCCATAACTGTTCCCGCATAGTTGGTTAATGCGAATAGGCCAGTGGCCAGACTCAGATCAAATACCAAGAACTCGTTAAGCGTGTTATTTTAAAGTAACCGCGAACGCCCACCAGGGCCAGGCCCACCTCTCTCCTAGATGGTCTCAACCTGCCCTGTCGCTCCGCCAAAAAGTAACAGTCGGGGGCCGTCGGGAACCCAGGCCCACCTCTACCGGGATGGAGCCACCTGCTCCTTCAGCCCCCACATCGGAATCACATGTGGGTACTCAACGAGTCGACCTGACTTTAGTCACCACCTATATAGTATGTATGTATATATGTATATACCCGTGATCACCTCCCGAGTGATTACGGCCCGACAGTATAGCATGGCAGACGGACAAGAATGTAGGCCCACTGATGGAACACTAGCATCCTATACAAAACATTAGGATAGCAGGTAAAGGTATCAACAATTGTAGCAACAATGACAGGCTATGCAGCAGAATAGGATTAACCGAAAGCAGTAACATGCTACACTACTCTAATGCAAGCAGTAGAGGGAAGAATAGGCGATATCTGGTGATCAAGGGGGGGCTTGCCTGGTTGCTCTGGCAAGGAGGGGTCGTCAATGACGTAGTCGGTCGGGGCACCAGCAGCAGCGTCAGTCTCGTAGTCTACCGGAGAGAAGAGGGGGAAGAAACAATGAATACAATGCAAACAGATGCATCTCGATGCGTGACAAGACAAGTAACGTGCTAGGCGTGCCCTAATGCGGTAGGAGGTGATACCGGCGAAGGGGGGGAAACATCTGGGAAAGTATCCCCGGTGTTTCGCGTTTTCGGACAGATGAACCGGACGGGAAAGTTGCGTGTTTGCTATGCTAGGGAGGTGTGGCGGACGAACGGGCTGCGTATCCGGATTCGTCTCGTCGTTCTGAACAACTTTCATGTACAAAGTTTTTCCATCCGAACTACTGTTTATTTTATATTAATTTTAAAAGGATTTTATCATTTTCTAGAATTAACAGAATTAATTTAATCCTAAAATGCATTTATGACGTCAGCATGACATCAGGGTGATGTCAGTTGACTTGGTCAAACTGACGCGTGGGTCCGTTATCATAGACTGTCAACTAATTAACAGTTACTTAGTTTAATTAGCAGGTTAAGTAAATTTAACTAGTTAACTAAACATGATTTAATTAAGTTAATTAATTAATTAATTAATATTTGTATTTATTTATTTTTAATTCTCTTTTTTTAATGTTCAAGGGGTGTGGGGCCCCCATGTCGTAGGCACAGGGGGCCTTAGCGGGTTAGTGGGCAGGAGGGCGACGGGCGCCTGGGCGGGCGCTTGCCCGCAGGAGGGGCGGCGGGGCGAGGCCACTTTGCAACGGCCAGCGTGCGCGGATGGGCGCCGGCGAGGCCACGACGGGGCGCGGCCGTAGCGAAGCGGGCGGTCGCCGGAGGAGGACGTCGGGGCTGTGGAGGATGCGGCCGGACCACCGCGGGGCGATTCGGCGAGCAGTGGCGCTGCTGGGCGGCGGAGATGGCTGCGGCAGCGCTGCGCGGTTGCGGGTGCGCGCGTGTGAGCAAGACCGGGGCGACGAGGTAGCTGCGGCGTCGGCGAGGAAGGGCCACACGCGCAGGGCGAGCGGTGGCTGCGGCGATGGCGATGTGAGCGTGAGGCGCGCAAGGGGAGGGGCGAGCGGCAGGCTGCGGGCGTGGGCACGGCAGTAGCAGAGGGAGCAGGGCGGCGCGCGGCGAAGGGAGGCCACGGTCGGGGTAGTCGACGAGGCGGAGGGCGGGCGAGGAGTGGTGCGGTCCGGGACGTTGCAGGCGCCGGGGCGGTGCGCGGGTGCGCGATGGACGGCCAACGGGCGTGCGGCGTCGTGGCTGACGGCGCCGGTGGGCGCGGTGGCCAGGGGCGCGCGGGGCCATGGCCGGTGCGTCGGCGCGGTGAGCGCGTCGTGGGGGGGGGGGAGAGGAGAGGAAGCGAGGCTCACGGCGGGTCGTAGGGCACGGGGCAACCGGGGGGGGGGGGGCGAGGAGGAGGGCGGAGACGACGCGGCGAAGAGGAAGCAGGCCGTCGATGGCGGGGCGGCGCGGGAGACGACGAGCGGCGTCGGGGCGCCAGGGTCGGGGCCAGCAAGCACTGGGTGCTCCCGATCCAGATCCAGGGGGGGTCGAGGGGAGTGGGGAAGAATGGGAGAAGGTGGGCTAGGGTTATAGGGGAGTGGGGGGTTAGGTAGGAGGGGAGGTGGGCCGGCCTGGTGGGAGGCCAGCTAGGCCGGTTGGCCCACAGGGGGGATCCCTCTTTTCTTTTGTTTTGTTTTCATTTATTTTTTTTCTGTTTCTTTTAATAATTAATTTATTTTATTTTTTGTAAAATATAATTTCAACACCTAGATTAGTATTTAGAATTACAACACTGCCACATTAATTTGGACAGCTAAATAAAATAGTTTAAAATTTTATTAATTTGAAAAAGGTATTTAATTAAATGTTTTGCTATTGTTTTAATGACCTTAGTGCATTTAAACACTTTACAAAAATGTGGTTTCTACACCAATATTATTTATGATTTATTTGCTACAACTTGAACATTTTAGTTTTAAAGTTTGAAAACTTTTGATGTTTGCTTTTAATTCAATTTTGAATTTGAATCGGTTTTGAACTAATGCGAGATTAGCAACAGTAACGGAGGTGACGTGGCATCATCAACAAAGGTTCACTGTAGCTTAATTATCCGGGCATCACACCTCATGTGCATAGGAGGTGAGCTAGAGCACCTAAATGCCCTCCCCTCGCCGGCCAGAAAAAACAGAGCACTATGGAGTGCTCTGCTGCGGCGATGGGGTATATATAGGCAACTCATTTGTCCCGGTTCATGGCTGGAACCGGGACTAAAGCTCCACCTTCTGTCCCAGTTCTAGCCACGAACTGGGACCAATGTATGTGGTCCAGGAGCGAGGCCCATTGGTCCCGGTTCGTGCCAGGAACCGGGACAATTGGGTCCAGACGAACCGGGACCAATGCCCACGAGGCCCCGGCCGCCCCCCTGGGCTCACGAACCGGGACGTATGTCCCCATGGGTCCCGGTTCAAAACTGAACCGGAACTAATGGGCTGGCCAGACCCGAACCAAAGCCCTGTTTTCTACTAGTGATACCTCACTAAACAATCAAAAAACCTGGTTAGGAAAACGGTATTATAGGTAACCATCATAATGCCAAACAAAGCCTTACAGTGAAGGATCAACGGACGGACAGTAACTTTCACTAGCAAAATATAGATAAAGGATGATAAAGTTTTGTTAGAAAGATGTCCAACATAGACTAGATTCGCCACATAGACAACAAGATTGTAAGCTGCAATTACACCAGCAAAGTAAAACAAATGTATCATTGCAACTGGGCAAGGGATACAATTTTGCTAACAAAAGATATTTACCGGGGTAATTAGAATTAAAAATGCCAAAGTAAGGGGTAAAAATGCAATTTACTCTTTATAATTTGTCACGGAAGGGTTACAAAAGTTAGCTATATATAGAAATAGGATATACCTCACTAAACAATCAAAAAACCTGGTTAGGCAAACAGGATTATAATTATCCATCCCAGTGCCAAACAAAGACTTACCATGAAGGATCGATGAACAATAATTTTCACTAGCAAAACATAGATAAAGGTCGATAAAGTTTCGCTAGGAAGATCTCCAACGTGGACTAGATTCGCAACATAGACAGAAAGATTGTAAGTTGCAATTACACCAGCAAAGGTAAAGAACAATTTTGCTAACAAAAGATTCAACCATACATGAAAAGGTCATCAGTCCTTAAGCACCGGATATACTCCTTGTTTCAGGAAAATACCCAACGCTCCTCGTTCGTCTTTAACATGCCTGCGGATCCTCCCAAACCCCCCTTCGCCCCAGTTTGGTCCCCACGAGTTCTTGAAGCGCCAGTATTTGACGCCATTGGAATCGGTGCCATAACCAACAATCAGGACATAGTGTTCCTCGTTGGTCATGCCGCTTACAGGTTCATAATCCACGATGCCTCCTTTGTAGTACCTCATCAGGCCATTGGAACAGTGCAAACTGACAACCACAGGCTGCCTAGCTACCGCTTTCTCTAGAGCATCCTCGGTTGGGTCGACAAATTGAAACCCAGATATCCTTGATGTTGCTGCTATTTTGTTCTGCTTGCAACCCGATATACTCCTCTCACCCTTGTATGGGTAGTGGGGTTCACTTGAGAGCCCATTTTCTTGTACATACCTTAAAGCATTCTGTATGAGGCCGCCGTCACACCCTTTGCTCTTTGTGTCACAGTCGATGAGCTCTTGAACAGATAGCGAGATTGACTTGGAGGTCTTCAAGTAATGCATAGCCTCGACTGAGGCTGCAGCAGCCATCGCCCAACAGCAGCCTGCGACAAATGCACGAGTAAGTTATAACGTGGTTGCGAGTTGTAACGTGAAGGGATCCATGCGCTGAACTGCTGATATGCGTAGCACTATATGTTAGCTGCATACAAGAATTAGTTAAGCTGCACGCAGTAGGAAATAAACTTTGATCCGCTAATAATAGATAGAACAGTATAAATAAAACACACACTAGCAAGCTTGCAGCACAGAATAATAGTATGCCCAAGACACTCACCACAATGACGTTGATTCCTCACAACCGGAGAGACGGCACCAGCTTCAACCCAATCAACCTCGGCGACCCAGTCAGCCGAAGAGACGACACAAGTTTTAACCCAATCAGCTTCAGAGACACCGGCACCGGAAGGGACATCCCAATCAATCTCTGACGGAGGTAGATCCCTTTTCATAATCTTATCATACCAAAGTCCAATCTCTGACAGGATGAGGCTCCTGTTCATAATCTTATCGTACCAAAGTCCAATGTCTAACCGGGGGAGTCTCTTGTTCGTATACCAAAGTCCAACACCGGCTGTAGACAATCCGGCCATGGCCATGGCATGAGGTTTGAGGTACCTGCGAAAAAGGCCATAGCGGTGGCCAGCAGTAGCAACTGCAGCATTCGCCTGCTGAGACTGCAATTTGATGAACAAAAATTTCATCCAACACACGCAGGCTCATGTATATAGAGAGCGATTAAACGAGAGGGCGTACGTACGTGCAGGTGTCTCAGCATGCTAGCCCCGGCCGGCCTCGACAGCGACCCAGCCGCCGTGGCCTGGCCGCAGAACCGCCGCAGCAGGGTCCTCGCCGCCACTCCGAACGCCGGACGAAACATGCCTGCCTTGCCTGCACCTCCCTCGACCATGGATCCAATAAATATTGGGAATAGGAGAAGGGCCAGCGGAATTAGAAGTGGAATTTGAGCCGGAGTAATCATGCACTCACCCGAACCGGAATCCTACTTGTACACGAACACGATCCGCCGTGGGGTAATTGAAGTCGCGAGATTGCAGCCTCTATGTTTTCTCTCCGGCGCGCGCTCCGACGACACGCCTCCGACCCGACACAGATGCATCCGGCCGCCGCGGCGCCTAGGGTTTCATCTCGTCTCGTCTTCCCGGACCGCGCCGCGGCGCGATCCCACTGCTTCTCTTGCTCCACGCCTTATGAATTGCGAGGGACGGACCCACACAGCCCAAAGCTCGCGGTGGCCAGAAAGTGGCCCTCCATGCCCGCTGCCTCCGGACGGCCGGAGTGCAGAGTCACCGGGAAGCTCACACGTCTGAATCGTGGATCGGGGTGAAAGGCCTCCTCACTTCATTGGACATCCACACATCGCGCCTTTTGACCGGCTCCAAGAGCATCTACAACCGAACCTAGCAAAATTCAGTCCTCAAAATCACTCCTCAAATCCATATATACTAGATCATGCAACACAAAAAAGGTACGCAAATACATGCTACGTAGATAAACCTAGCCTACTCGTCTTCAGAGATGTAAACGACTTCCATTGCTGGTATTGTGGACGGACCAGCCACCTGACGGATGGCCGCCTCCTCGGCAGACTCCATGTCCGCAAAGATTGCGTCCACATTTGTCCGTCGGTCGTGGATGTAGCGGCGATTTGCCTTCACCTCTGCCTCCGAGCGGATGAAGTCCAGGATCGCCTACTGCTCGGCCGCCTCCTCTACTTTGGCAACCTCAAACTCGCCAAGCACATCGGCCATGCCGAATCTGGCTCGGGCAACTGGAAGCGTCGGTTTCGCCTCGCCCTCCTCCATCGCCGCGTCCGGCACCTCCTCCTCCTCCTCCTCCATCACCGCGGCCAATGCCTGCTCCTCCTCCTCCTCCTCCTTCTCCTCATGCTTCGGAGAGTCCGAAGGCAGGCGCGACGTGCCCGAATCTCCTCTGAGAGCTACAGCCGGTGCTCCGGAATGAGCATAATGTAGGTGGTTATCCGCTGCCGGGCCATAGCTACGAACGGCGAGCCACGAGCGGATGGGTGGGTGGCGCTGAGGGAGTCCTGGATTAGGGGGTCCTCGGGCGTCTGGGCTATTTGATATGGGCCGGACTGATGGGCCGTGAAGATACAAGCAGAAGACTTTCCCTCCGTGTCCAGGTAGGACTCCCCTATGCGTGGATGGCAAGATTGTTGTCCGGATATGTTATTTCCTTCCCCTACCAAGCGACTCTGTACAACCCTAGGCCCTTCCGGTGTGTATATAAACCAGAGGGGTTTAGTCCATAGAGGCCATCAGAATTCTCATAGGCTAGACATCTAGGGTTTAGCCATTACGATCTCGAGGTAGATCAACTATTGTAACGCCTATACTCATCAAATACAATCAAGCAGGACGTAGGGTTTTACCTCCAGTAAGAGGGTTTGAACCTGGGTAAACATTGTGTCCCACTTGTCCCTTGTTACCATCAATCCTCAGATGCACAGTTCGGGACCCCCTACCCGAGATCTGCCGGTTTTGACACTGATATTGGTGATTTCATTGAGAGTTCCACTGTGTCGTCGACAGAAGGATCGATGGCTCAACTTGTCATTGACGACGATGCTGTTTCCGGGGAGACTTTTCTCCCTGGTCAACTCTTTGTGTTTGGCGGCTTCGCTCTGCGTGCCAATTCAACTAGTCACCTCGATCAGATCGACAGCTATGCCCCTGGTCACCAGATCAGGTTTGGAAGCTTGAATTACATCGCTGATATCCGAGGAGACTTGATCTTTGAAGGGTTCTCGGCCTCGGCCCCCGCTCCTCATCTACATGAAGGAAGCCTGTCGGATCCACCATCAGATTCTGTTCAAGGATCAACCCTCGTGCCTGCCCTAGCCTTAGATCCAGAGTAGACCACTCTGACCGAGGACGGGAGGATAAGCCCCTCCAGACTCTCTCCCATTACGGAGCTTCCTGCCGGAGACCCAGAGATGACCGTGCTATCAGCGGGCCCGGAGTCAAACATGACTCTCCCTGTCATCGGGAAGCCGGATTCATCTCTGGATGTCAACTCCGAACTCTCAAGGTCTGTGTCCACAGAGCACGGTCAAGTGGTGACTCCCGGACCCAACTCCACAGGTCCTCAGTCGCCCATCCAGATTTCAATCCTAAACGACGAGGCTCTGGACCTAATGCAATCTCTCGCCATCACGGAAGTGCCACTTCCGAACTACGCCCAGTCTGAACTAGGGGCTTAGAGCGGGGAATTTTACGTCCCACCCACCACCCACTTAATAGCCACTGTCGAGGACTTAACCGACATGTTAGACTATGCCTCTGAAGACATCGATGGTATGGACGACGATGCCGGAGCCGAACCAGGCCAAAACCCGCCTATCACTAGGCGTTGGACGACCACCTCTACTTATGACACGTACATGCTGGATATGCCCGAAAACAAGGACGACGATGGCACTCAAGATCCGATTGAGGACAAGCCCGCCGAGGTACCACCAAAGCACCGACGTCAGCGGCGCCGCTCACGATCAGGTCGGGAAAAGGAAAGCAACACCGGCACCGGAGATAACGATACTCCGGAGAATGCCGAAGACTCCGACCACCCCGTCGAGCCTGCGTTCGAGCAGGATGAGTAGGAAGAGGGACAAGTCAACCCAGACGAACTTGTCGATCATGAGGACTCAAAGTAACTATCTGCTGGCCTCCGAGGAGGATGTTAGCCTCGGTAACGAAGATTTCATGCTACCAGAGGAACCCCTCGAACAAGAACGCTTCAAGCGACAGCTCATCGCCACTGCGAGGAGCCTGAAAAAGAAACACCAACAGCTTCAAGCCGAATAGGATACGCTCAACGACAGATGGACCAAGGTCCTGGCTGCCGAAGAATACGACCTCGAGCGCCCAACAAAGTGTTGGGGAACGTAGTAATTTCAAAAAAATTCTACGCACACGCAAGATCATGGTGATGCATAGCAACGAGAGAGGAGAGTGTTGTCCACGTACCCTCGTAGACCGAAAGCGGAAGCGTTATCACAACGCGGTTGATGTAGTCGTACGTCTTCACGATCCGACCGATCCAAGTACCGAACGTACATCACCTCCGAGTTCAGCACACGTTCAGCTCGATGACGTCCCTCGAGCTCCGATCCAGCCGAGCTTTGAGGGAGAGTTCCGTCAGCACGACGGCGTGGTGACGATGATGATGTTCTACCGACGCAGGGCTTCGGCTAAGCACCGCTTCGATATTATCGAGGTGGACTATGGTGGAGGGGGGCACCGCACATGGCTAAGAGATCAAGAGATCAATTGTTGTGTCTATGGGGTTACCCCCTGCCCCCGTATATAAATGAGCAAGGGGGAGGCGGCCGGCCAAGGAGGAGGGCGCGCCAAGGGGGGAGTCCTACTCCCACCGGCAGTAGGACTACTCCTTTCCTTGTTGGAGTAGGAGAGAAGGAAAGAGGGGGAGAGGGAGAAGGAAAAGGGGGCTGCACCCCTTGTCCAATTCGGACCAGAGGGGGGGTGCGCGCCTCCTTCCTTTTGGCCTCTCTCCTCTATTCCCGTATGGCCCAATAAGGCCCAATACTTCTCCCCGGCGAATTCCCGTAACTCTCCGGTACTCCGATAAATACCCGAATCACTCGGAACCTTTCCGAAGTCCGAATATAGTCATCCAATATATCGATCTTTACGTCTCGGCCATTTCGAGACTCCTCGTCATGTCCCCGATCTCATCCGGGACTCCGAACTACCTTCGGTACATCAAAACACATATAATATAACCGTCATCGAACTTTAAGCATGCGGACCCTACAGGTTCGAGAACTATGTAGACATGACTGAGACACGTCTCCGGTCAATAACCAATAGCGGAACCTGGATGCTCATATTGGCTCCCACATATTCTACGAAGATCTTTATCGGTCAGACCGCATAACAACATACGTTGTTCCCTTTGTCATCGGTATGTTACTTGCCCGAGATTCGATCGTCGGTATCTCAATACCTAGTTCAATCTCGTTACCGGCAAGTCTCTTTACTCATTCCGTAATACATCATCCCGCAACTAACTCATTAGTTACAATGCTTGCAAGGCTTATAGTGATGTGCATTACCGAGAGGGCCCAGAGATACCTCTCCGACAATCGGAGGGACAAATCCTAATCTCGAAATACGCCAACCCAACAAGTACCTTCGGAGACACCTGTAGAGCACCTTTATAATCACCCAGTTACGTTGTGACGTTTGGTAGCACACAAAGTGTTCCTCCGGTAAACGGGAGTTGCATAATCTCATAGTCATAGGAACATGTATACGTCATGAAGAAAGCAGTAGCAACATACTAAACGATCGAGTGCTAAGGTAACGGAATGGGTCAAGTCAATCACATCATTCTCCTAATGATATGATCCCGTTAATAAAATGACAACTCATGTCTATGGCTAGGAAACATAAACATCTTTGATCAACGAGCTAGTCAAGTAGAGGCATACTAGTGACACTCTGTTTGTCTATGTATTCACACATGTATCATGTTTCCGGTTAATACAATTCTAGCATGAATAATAAACATTTATCATGATATAAGGAAATAAATAATAACTTTATTATTGCCTCTAGGGCATATTTCCTTCAGTCTCCCACTTGCACTAGAGTCAATAATCTAGTTCACATCACCATGTGATTTAATACCAATAGTTCACATCACCATGTGATTAACACCCATAGTTCACATCGTCATGTGACCAACACCCAAAGGGTTTACTAGAGTCAATAATCTAGTTCACATCGCTATGTGATTAACACCCAAAGAGTACTAAGGTGTGATCATGTTTTGCTTGTGAGATAATTTTAGTCAACGGGTCTGTCACATTCAGATCCGTAAGTATTTTGCAAATTTCTATGTCTACAGTGCTCTGCATGGAGCTACTCTAGCTAATTACTCCCACTTTCAATATGTATCTAGACCGAGACTTAGAGTCTCTGGATTAGTGTCAAAACTTGCATCGACGTAACCCTTTACGACGAACCTTTTGTCACTTCCATAATCGAGAAACATATCCTTATTCCACTAAGGATAATTTTGACCGCTGTCCAGTGATCTACTCCTAGATCACTATTGTACTCCCTTGGCAAAATCAGTGTAGGGTATAGAATAGATCTGGTACACAGCATGGCATACTTTATAGAACCTATGGCCGAGGCATAGGGAATGACTTTCATTCTCTTTCTATCTTCTGTCGTGGCCGGGCTTTGAGTCCTACTCAATTTCACACCTTGTAACACAGGCAAGAACTCTTTCTTTGACTGTTCCATTTTGAACTACTTCAAAATCTTGTTAAGGTATGTACTCATTGAAAAAACTTATCAAGCGTCTTGATCTATCTCTATAGATCTTGATGCTCAATATGTAAGCAGCTTCACCGAGGTCTTTCTTTGAAAAACTCCTTTCAAACACTCCTTTATGCTTTGCAGAATAATTCTACATTATTTCCGATCAACAATATGTCATTCACATATACTTATCAGAAATGCTGTAGTGCTCCCACTCACTTTCTTGTAAATACAGGCTTCACCGCAAGTCTGTATAAAACTATATCCTTTGATCAACTTATCAAAGCGTATATTCCAACTCCGAGATGCTTGCACCAGTCCATAGATGGATCGCTGGAGCTTGCATATTTTGTTAGCACCCTTAGGATTGACAAAACCTTCTGGTTGCATCATATACAACTCTTCTTTGATAAATCCATTAAGGAATGCAATTTTGTTTATCCATTTGCCAGATTTCATAAAATGCGGCAATTGCTAACATGATTCGGACAGACTTAAGCATAGATACGAGTGAGAAACTCTCATCATAGTCAACACCTTGAACTTGTCGAAAACCTTTTGCGACAATTCTAGCTTTGTAGATAGTAACACTACTATCAGCGTCCGTCTTCCTCTTGAAGATCCATTTATTTTCTATGGCTTGCCGATCACCGGGCAAGTCAACCAAAGTCCACACTTTGTTCTCATACATGGATCCCATCTCAGATTTCATGGCCTCAAGCCATTTTGCGAAATCTGGGCTCATCATCGCTTCCTCATAGTTCGAAGGTTCGTCATGGTCAAGTAACATGACCTCTAGAACTGGATTACCGTACCACTCTGGTGCGGATTTCATTCTGGTTGACCTACGAGGTTCGGTTGTAACTTGATCTGAAGTTACATGATCATCATCATTAGCTTCCTCACTAATTGGTGTAGGAGTCAGAGGAACAGATTTCTGTGATGAACTACTTTCCAATAAGGGAGCAGGTACAGTTACCTCATCAAGTTCTACTTTCCTCCCACTCACTTCTTTCGAGAGAAACTCCTTCTCTAGAAAGGATCCATTCTTAGCAACGAATGTCTTGCCTTCGGATCTGTGATAGAAGGTGTACCCAACAGTCTCCTTTGGGTATCCTATGAAGACATATTTCTTTGATTTGGGTTTGAGCTTATCAGGATGAAACTTTTTCATATAAGCATCACAACCCCAAACTTTAAGAAACGACAACTTTGATTTCTTGCCAAACCACAGTTCATACGGTGTCGTCTCAAACGGATTTAGATGGTGCCGTTTTAACGTGAATGCAGCTGTCTCTAATGCATAACCCCAAAACGATAGTGACAAATCGGTAAGAGACATCATAGATTGTACTATATTCAATAAAGTACGGTTATGACGTTCGGACACACCATTATGCTGTGGTGTTCCAGGTGGCATGAGTTTGTGAAACTATTCCATATTGTTTTAATTGAAGGCCAAACTCGTAACTCAAATATTTTATCTCTGCGATCTTATCGTAGAAACTTTTATTTTCTTGTTACGATGATTCTCCACTTCACTCTGAAATTCTTTGAACTTTTCAAATGTTTCAGACTTGTGTTTCATCAAGTAGATATACCCATATCTGCTCAAATCATCTGTGAAGGTCAGAAAATAACGATACCCGCCGCAAGCCTTAACACTCATCGGATCGCATACATCAGTATGTATTATTTCCAATAAGTCAGTTGCTTGCTCCATTGTTCCGGAGAACGGAGTCTTAGTCACCTTGCCCATAAGGCATGGTTCGCAAGCATCAAGTGATTCATAACCAAGTGATTCCAAAATCCCATCAGCATGGAGTTTCTTCATGCGCTTTACACCAATATGACCTAAACGGCAGTGCCACAAACATGTTGCACTATCTCTACTCCTAATGTCTCAGTTGGTAGTCCGCGTTCCGGGTTTTATTTTCGTCCCACCTAATACGGTCTTTTTTGGTACTTCTTTGGTACTTGCTCCCACCTCCCGCTCAGCCGCAAAAAAACCGAAGAAAACCCCGCGATCGAGTCCCGCAGACGCCCAACCTCCCGTCATAATTGTCTCAGTTAATTAACCAGCAAGGAGAAAATAAAACACCGAGCACAAACCGGCGAAAATTCACCAGCGAAAAAAACGCCCGACAGTGCGTCCTCGAGCGAGGTCTCGTGTCCCTCTTGCGAGGAACAGTCGCCCCGACACTGCCCTCCTTCGCCATGCCGCCGCCCTTTGGTCCTTCACCGCCACCCATCCATCCATGCACTGCCGCCCTGGCACATCAAAACCGCCGGCTCGTAACTCGCACATCCATTAGATCCGGCCCGGGTCCCGTGCAGGACCCTCCGCTGATCGCTTCCAGGATCCGGCACCGATCCCTTCCAGGACCCGTTGCCGGAGACGTCCAGGACGTGACGAGCCACCGCCGAAGTCGTCCAGGATCCGCCGCCAGATACACTCACTCCAGGTATCACAGATCCGCCGCCAGCCATCATATGAATAGAGATTTAGGTCAAATCTGAAATTTACATCCATCGCATTTCATACACCCACCCCATGAGATCTACAGCCATCACAGGCACCACGTATAATAATGTACAGCCATCACATACATTACATGCATCACAGGACGTTTCCCCATGGACGGAGCCTGCATTTCATCATTCTCAAAATTTACTTTCTAACAGAATAAATATTTACTTTCTAACAGAATACAGGGCCATGGAAACTTGGCTTCCAGACTCTTGCCTTTATTTGCAACTGCAAAACCCTTTGCATCAAAACCACTTAGTTCGCCAATTGCTGAAGGTGGAAGATCTTTTATCGAATCTTGTGGGAATGAAAATGCAATGATGGAGACAAAATCTTGTGCCAAATACTAACAAGTGTAGCATGTAAACAGACCCTGCGCAATGAAGGCTTCAACTCAGGCTGTAGATCCAAAATGACTAATATATTATATCCCTAGATGATCAGGCCTATATCTAGCTTTGCCCCTGACAACCAACTAAACCAGTGACTTACTCTAAGATGCTGATGTAAGCATAAGTATGCACTGGTATTAGAAGATCAAATGAAAACATTGTTTGCATGTACGGATTATGGGCCTAATTGCAGGTGCTGATGTTTATAATTAGTAGGAGATTTTTGAAAGATTAGCATCTATAGGAAGACAAATTAAATAAGGCATTTTGGTATTACAGTGGCACAGGTAGATGGTTCTGTACCATCGGATGTGTGCTTCTTTTGCTTGTCTTTGCTGGCTTTCTTGCGATGATGTGAAGGGCCTGTGTAATTATGGACAATAAGATGCCTAAAAGGTGAATACAAGTAGGAGGTTAAAAAGGGAAAATTAGCAGGCTGCACTTACCACTACCATCACCGATGTTGATAACAGCTGGTTTGTATTTGCTGCGTCGCTGGAGTGAGATTACATTGTTAAGCTGAGGAAGTGATTCAGAAGACCCGCCATCATTACTGCCGTCACTGATGTTGATAACAGCTGGTTTGTATTTCCTGTGTTGCTGGAGTGAGCTTACATTGTTAAGCTGAGGAATTGATTCAGAAGATCCGCTATCATCATTGATGCAGATAACATCATGCAATAAATATTTACTTTCTAACAGAATACAGGGCCATGGAAACTTGGCTTCCAGACTCTTGCCTTTATTTGCAACTGCAAAACCCTTTGCATCAAAACCACTTAGTTCGCCAATTGCTGAAGGTGGAAATGAAAATGCAATGATGGAGAGAAAATCTTGTGGGAATGAAAATGCAATGATGGAGAGAAAATCTTGTGCCAAATACTAACAAGTGTAGCATGTAAACAGACCCTGCGCAATGAAGGCTTCAACTCAGGCTGTAGATCCAAAATGACTAATATATTACATCCCTAGATGATCAGGCCTATGTCTAGCTTTGCCCCTGACAACCAACTAAATTAGTGACTTACTCTAAATTAATGGAGGAAATGAACACATGCATCAAGTAAAAATGTAAACCATATTCCCCTTGTCTAAAAGTGCAGACTGACTCTTACCAGCCTTGGGGCCATTAGGTATGACAGAGTGATGGACTTCTCTGGTGGAATCTCTGCCTTTGTGCTCCCCATGATGAGAAGGCAGTCTCCAGATGTCACAGCCTTCACCTTGCCCCTTAGCCATCCTGAAGCCCCTGTGCTTGCTGCCATGATAGCACCTATATTTGCAATCAAAAGGAAACAGAACTTCATTAGCTCTGAAGTTTATACATGAATTTTCCATAATTTTCATTGCATTTGGATTTCACAGGCCATAGGTGGCTAGAAGGAAAGAAAAACATGACCGGTCACATGTGGACTAAAGATAATTTTCACATGCACAGATTACTGGGAAAGAATGTCACTTCGCATGGATGAAGACACGATAATCTGCATGTTTCGAAATTAAAGAAAACATCACAAGTTTTAATAACTAGAAATAAGATGAGAAAGTAATATCTTAATGAGAAAATAACTTCGGTTACTTTGTTTCATTTTCAACACCCATCTGGAAAATGGGACAGGGCTGAGGCATATTGATCTACAAATATATATTACTTCGTTAGGGCCTCATGTTAGGGCTGAGGCCTATTTCTAGATCTACAAATATTTGCAAAACTGAGAATGCAAGCATGCTTAAACAAGGATTTATCAGCATCATGTAAGGAATTGAAATAATATAATCAGGAACATGTCACCACCTCTAATCAGGAACAATGATGGACTTGAACTGCAACTCTTGAGCTATAGGGCCTCTCAACAAGCCCCAGCATATGAGAATGGACCCTACAGATGAGTTGGTCCATAAGTAATTATGCTTAAAGTTTATGATTAATTACAATGGAGCTATTGATTACCTGAATTATATTGCTTTCAATGAACAACAAGTGTGGCCATCAACTATGTTTCATCCAGGCCTCAAGAACACCACAGCCAGACACAAGTCGGAGGTAACGGTCATTCCATTTTGCTATGGGTAATGCAAAAAGCAAAGCCGGTGAACATCAACAAGAAGAGGACGTAGCTACAGGTATTAGGCACTGCACCAGGAATACTTGCATTTCTGACAGTAACAATCTTTTTGCATAATGTGTTGCAGGTCAGGCGAGTGGTAAAAATGTTGAAGAATACAGTGCAACCTTTGATACTGAAAAAGATGAAGCTATTTGCGCAACAGAACCCGGTATATAACTGTGTGAAAATTACTGTGAGGTATTGCCTGACGTGCATATCTGACAATGACATGGACCATGCTTAATGTGTTGCAGCCCCTACGAGCGAGACAAATCTGAAAGAATATAATCCAAGCATCTTAACCGTAGCTGCAAATCTTGACCCAATTTACACGACGGAAACAGGTACATGATTGATTGAAGATGTATTTGTTGGTTTTGTATTCATGCTGACTAGAACCCTACAGATGGATCAGAATGGGTAAGGCCTGGATACCATGCTGATGGCCAAACATTTGCGGCTACGGCTAATCTATCACTAGATCATGCTATTAATAAGATGCAGCTGCGAGATGATACTGAAGGTATCCATAGGCATGATATCCACCTTCCCAACCGGCGTATTCGGCAGTGGTTCAGTGTGTTTTATTTGTTTTTTGATTTGTACTTATAACATGATGCAGACGACACAGCTTCCGAACTGCTTGAAACTGTTTCTCTAAATAATGAATGCAAAAAATACGCTGAGGAAGCAAGGGAGCAGTACAATGCAAGGAGGCGTGCAGCTTATCGGAAGAAAAATAATGAGGATATTGTCAGCTTACAAGATGAGAATCAGCCGGTACTTGCAAAATCAGGTGAGGTTGATGGCTGATCTTAGTTTGATGTGCATGCACATGATTCGTTGTATTAATCTATATCCCTGATTATAGATGATATGATGCTCATACTATGTTGCTTATTAGATCATAGGGATCTTATCAACGCTCGTAGGCTGGTGGCTTATCGCAATAACAAGTCAGATGGTTCGGCTAACCAACAAGTCAATGGGAAGTCATCCCGTCGCCAGTCTCTATGTGATATCACAAATGTTCTCGAAGATAGGGAGATAAATAAACCCACACGAGATTATCATGGTTGGTAAATTGATCCACGTCCCATATGCACTGTGTTTGCACGAAGGCAGTCACTTATTACGCAATTTAAATAAGTACTGACCAATCTTGTTGTATCATATATTCAGCTAGCTCGGACTATACATCAGTCTCGCCTAATGATGTAACATACCCTCATGAAGCTACGGTCACATCGGGTGTCCTTTGTGTGGGAGATAAAGAAGGTAATATTATCTCACCATCCACATGACCGTTAGATGTCAAGTTGTGTTTTCTAATTTGGCTTTAGATATAATGACATGAATGTCATGATTATTTGACGTTAATGACACCAAGGAAAATACGATTGACAGAATATTTTTCCAAAGTAGACCAAAGAAACGCCCTGGAAAGGGCTTCCTGTCGGCGGAAAAAACAACCTAATGTCCAAGATGAAAATGCACATGCCCTTCATTCATCAGGCAAGCTTAAATTGTTTTATTGTTCTAACCATGATAGTCGGTACCGTAAAAACCAATTGAGCTGACATATGTTTGGACAACTTTGGTTCAACAGACAACCCAACTAGCTCTAACTATACAGCATTCTCGCATGATGCGTCAACATTTCCTGCTACAAGTACGGTCACATCTGGTCTCATTAATGAAAATGAAATACAAGGTAATCATATTTTGCCTACTCATTCAACAATGGCTGGCATGTTTCTGTTATATTCTCTAATTTTAGGGTTTGCCCTGAATGACACCAGATGCAAATGTAATCATGTATGACACCCAAGAAACAGAGCATAAAATGGAAGAAGAACGCAAGAGAGACCATAGAAACGCCCTGAGGAGGGCTTCCTATTGGCGGAAGAAACAATATAATGTTCAAGTTGAACATGCACAGACCATTCATTTATCAGGTAAGCTTATAATGATTTAACCATTATGGTCAGAACCGTCTTAATAATTAAGCATTAATTTGTGTGGACAACTTTGGTTCACCAGGCAACCCCGCTAGCTCTAACTATACATCATTCTCGCGTGATGCGCGGACATTTCCTGATACAACTACGGTCTCATGTGGGATCGTTAATGACAACGAGCTACAAGGTAATCAAATTTTGCCTACTCATTCAACAATGGCTGGCATGTTTCTGTTATATTCTCTAATTTTAGGGTTTGCCCTAAATGACACCAGATGCAAATGTAATCATGTATGACACACAAGAAACAGAGCATAAAACGGAAAAAGAACGCAAGAGAGACCATAGAAACGCCCTGAGGAGGGCTTCCTATCGGAGGAAGAAACAATATAATGTTCAAGTTGAACATGCACAGACCCTTCATTTATCAGGTAATCTTATAATGATTTAACCATTATGGTCAGAACCGTCTTAATAATTAAGCATTAATATGTGTGGACAACTTAGGTTCACCAGGCAATCCCACTAGCTCTAACTATACATCATTCTCGCGTGATGCGCGGACATTTCCTGATACAACTACGGTCTCATGTGGGATCGTTAATGACAACGAGCTACAAGGTAATCAAATTTTTTCCTACTAAAACAGCAATTGCTTGCATCTTAGTGGTATGATCTCTAATTTTCGGGAATGTGTGTAATGGATCCAGATGTGATTTTGAATGACACACAAGAAACAGAGGAAAAAACAGAAGAAGAACGCAAGAGAGACCATAGAAACGCCCTACGGCGAGCTGCTTATTGGAGGAACAAGGATAAGCTTATCAAAGATCAAAACAAACGTCCATCTGGTACTTCAGGTATACGCTTACGTTCAATATCCTTTTCGGAAGCCGGGCCCTACTATTCTAGATGGCACTCCTCTAGTGCTGATAAATCAAACTGTTCTAACTATGTTTTAAAAATATTATTGATCCAGACAACCTGAATAGCCCTAGCGTTACAGAATTAATGAAAGAGGGAGCAACATGTCCCCCTTCAACTTTACACGCGTCTATCATTCAAGACACTATTCTAGCTAGGAGGCAAAGTGACAATGAGCGGAAACGTAATTCAACAAACGAGCAAAGGGAGGCGGAAAACGCAAGTAGCAGAGCATGCCATCAGAAGAAAAGTGACGAATTAACGGTGGAGGTTAGAGAAACAAATAATGAAAAAATACGCGTGACTCGCGTGCAGCGCCGCAAAAGCATGTCGGTGATTAAGAAGGGGGAGTCAAGTGCACAGAGGAAGGTCAATTATGAAAGAAGGAAAAAAACACCGTGCAAAGAATGCATTGCAATCCCCCTTACAAACCTTGTAAACTCAACCTCTGAATGGCCCACTTCCCCAAGCCGCGCATCACCCGTCTCCAGGGCCGCAAAAGATGATTCATCTGATGGCGATCTGGGGACGAACATGCCGAGATACTCTGCCGGTGCTGATGGTATGAAATTGCAATTGTCAGTTTCTTATGCTCATTCTCAGCATGTCGTTCTAACATGATCTTGTCTGTTGTCGCATTCTGTACGACGACAATGCAGAAGACATCAATGTATTCCAAAGCGGCACCATGGGCGATGAGTAGGAAGCACACGACTTGATTGATGAGGAGTACTACATGTTTTGCAACGAAGGTATTGCCAACTCTACACTATGACACTGTGGAGCTTTATTGTTGTGTCGTTTATTTTTTATTACTGTTTTGTACGTGATTTTTCAACAAATGCCCGCAGGATCCGATAACGACATATTGGATGATGACGAGGAAGCGAGCATGTCTAGCGCGAAACCTAGCGAGATTGATCCATTTGACACTGTCTACTCAAACATTCCAGACAACACTCACATCCTGAAAGTCGATGAAAATTGCAAACACTGCAAGGCCAGAAAGTTTGAGTCTGAGACTGACGGCTTCTGCTGTCGCAATGGCCAGATCGAGCTTTAGCAACCAGAACCAATCCCAGAGCTTATGAGGCTATGGTCCAGCATGGATGCAGATTCTAGACATTTTCAGGAGAACATACGTTTCTTCAACGGGCATTTCGCCTTCAGAACCCTTGGGGTCAGCCTTGATGAAAACTACACTAACATGAAGTCTGGGGTGTACACATTCCGAGCACACGGCACCATCTACCACAATGTCCATTCGTTCGGGCCTAGCTCCCGTCCAGAACATCTGCAGTTGTACTTCTATGACGACGACCCTAACCTAAATCATCGTAAGGCGGCCACCAAGCAATTAGACCAGGATGTCGTGAAGAGGTTAGTAGACATACTCAAAGAAAACCCATACTCCCAGCAATTTAGGAGTTTGGGTGCACACAAGGACAACCTCGATGATTATAGGATAGACCTAAACACCGATAAGAGGCTTGACCAAAGAAGATATAATAAACCGGTGTCATCTGAAGTCGCTGCAATTTGGGTTGAGGGCACTGACCTAGCAAAAAGGTTTGACCGCAGGATAACACTTTGTGGTAACAACAACGAAAGGCATAGTATACGTGTGACCTCAGGGGCATATGACCCGTTGTCTTATCCATTATTCTATCCAATGGGGGAGCTAGGTTGGCATCCGAAGCTACCCAAACGTAATGTTTCTTGGGAGGTTGTACAAAATCCTCGTTTGTGTCATGATGACGAAGATGATGCAGGTATGTTGTTTGTGTCCCACTTTGTTACAAATAATTTCTTGTTTTTAAAAATAATGCTCACGCGATGGTACTCAAACATGTGCAGAGGGGAATAGCAGGTTATGCGTCTCCGTTAGAGACTACTACTGTTACATGCTGCAAACACGGCCTGCGATCTTCAATCCAATACTTTGTGGAGCACGCCTACTGCAGCAATGGGCGGTTGACATGTACATCAAGATTGAGAGCTGTCGGTTGAGGTGGTACAGGAAGAACCAGACGCAGATCCGTGCCGATTTGTATAAAGGAGTTGTTGATGCGATCACATCGGGTGAGACGCGAGCAAGCGCTGTTGGGGTAAGAATAGTGCTCCCTGGAACTTACCCTGGTGGCGACCGCGACATGAAGAAGAGACATATGGATGCCATGGCAATTGTCCATACATACGGGAAGCCTGACATCTTCTTGACCATGACTTGCCCTAAATGGGAAGAGATAACAAATGAGTTGCTTCCTGGACAGACGGCGCAAGACCGACCTGATATTGTGGCTCGCGTGTTCTATGGCAAACTAGAGGCTATGAAAGATATGTTGCTCAAGAAGATGGTCCTGGGTGTTGTTGTTGCTTATGTTTACGTAGTTGAGTTCCAGAAGAGAGGCCTCCCCCACGCGCATTTTTTGTTGATCATGGATTCAACGTATAAGCTTCTTGTCCCAGAGCAGTATGACCGACTCATTTCTGCAGAGCTCCCAAACAAGCAAAAGTATCCGGAATTGTATGCAATGGTGGTAAAACATATGATGCACGGACCATGCGGTGCTCTCAACCCGAAGAATGTTTGCATGCAAGATAATGAATGCAAGTGCAGATACCCGCGGCCGTTCAATGAGAACACGATACAAGGCAAGGACTCATACCCAGTTTATCGGCGTAGAGACGATGGTAGACGCGCTAAGGTTCGAGGGAAAATGTTGGACAACCGATGGGTTGTGCCATATAACCCTTACCTTCTGTGGATGTTTAATTGCCACATCAACGTCGAGGTCTGCTCTAGCATAAAGGCTGTAAAATACATTTATAAGTACATTTATAAGGGCCATGATAAGGCTTCTTTCAGCATCGACCAACCAGACGCTGATGGTAACATTGATGAGATCAAGAGATACGTTGACGCAAGATGGGTCACCCCTCCGGAGGCTATGTGGAGGATATTTGGTTTCCCACTGTGTGCCAATTACCCGCCTGTCTTGCAGTTGCCTCTTCATCTCCCGAATATGCACAGGGTTGCATTCAATGCACAGGCTGACTTGAAGAATGTTGTATCCTCCGAGAATGCTTCAAAATCCATGTTAACGGAGTATTTCAAGGCAAACGAACTACACCCTTGGGCAAGGCATATATTGTACAAGGATTTCCCCGGAAGCTTCACGTGGGAGAAGAAAAAGAAGTTATGGAAGAGGCGGGTGGAGCGTTTTCAACTAGGTCGTATCGTGTCTGCCAATCCTGCCGAGGGGGAGTGATACTACCTTCGTGTATTGTTGAACCATGTTCCGGGGAAAACATCATTTGAGGACTTGCTCACCGTCGACGGCGTGGTATGTGGGAGCTTTAGAGAGTCCGGTGAAAGGTTGGGACTCATCGAGGCAGACAACACGCTCGACGACTGTCTTACTGAGGCGGAGCAGTGGGCTATGCCATGTTCTCTTAGGAGGCTCTTTGCAACAATCTTGGTGCACTGCGAGCCAGGCGACGTGCACGGGTTATGGGATAGACACCTCGAGCCTATGTCCGATGACTACCGTCGGACACGCACGTCCCCGAACAAGGTGGAGCAGATGGTGTTGCTTGACATTAGGGGTATGTTGCAGTCTATGGGTAAAGACATTATTGATTTTGCTCTTCCAACGATCGATGATGCATTTGACCCAACCGAGGGCGAGGCCAGAGAGATCATCGAGGAATCAACCATTGAGTTTGACGAAAGTGACACTAAATTGTCATCTTCCCTGAATTTTGAGCAAAGGGCTGCATACGACGAGATACTAGCGGCTGTTGAACGCGGTGATGGGGGTATATTCTTTGTTGATGGCCCTGGAGGTACGGGGAAGACCTTCCTTTACAGGGCGATGCTCGCCAAGGTGAGGCGCGAGGGCAAGATTGCTATCGCTACCGCGACGTCGGGCGTCGCTGCTTCTATCATGCCTGGCGGCAGGACTGCCCACTCGAGATTCAAAATCCCACTAAGTTGTGATGATGGAGCCTCGTGCAGCTTCACCAAGCAGAGTGGGACCGCCAAGCTGCTAAGGATGGCCTCATTGATACAATGGGACGAGGCCAGCATGACTAAGCGACAAGCGGTTGAGGCATTAGACAATAGCATGCGCGACATCATGGGAATACGCGACCGACCCTTTGGAGGAAAGACTGTTGTTTTTGGCGGGGACTTTAGGCAGGTGCTTCCGGTCGTCAGAAGGGGGTCACGGGGCCAGATAATTGATGCAAGCCTCCGAAGTTCTCATCTATGGAAGAGTATGCGGCAGCTTCAGCTCATCACCAACATGAGGGCTCATAATGACAAGTGGTTTGCAGATTACTTGCTCAGGGTCGGTAATGGCACAGAGGAAGCCGACGATCAAGGCAACATACTACTCCCTGATGATATCTGTCTGCCATCTACAGGCGAGGTTGATGACCTGGAGAAGTTGATTGACCACGTGTTTCCGAGTCTAGATGACAACATGGCAGATTCGAGTTACATGACATCTCGCGCAATCCTTTCCACGACAAATGACAACGTCGATAAGATAAACATCCGCATGATAGAGCGTTTCCACGGAGATGAAGTAATCTACCACAGCTTTGACAGTGCGGAGGATGACCCATATGGCTACTACGCTCCTGAGTTTCTGAACGGATTGACTCCCAATGGTCTTCCTCCGCATGCACTCAAACTAAAGCTGAATTGCCCGGTGATACTTCTAAGAAACATTGATCCAGCTAATGGGCTGTGTAACGGGACTAGGCTTGTCGTTAGAGGTTTTGAGAGGAACACCATTGATGCAGAAATCGTGATTGGACAACACGCTGGTAGGAGGGTCTTCCTTCCTCGAATACCTCTGTGCCCATCTGACAACGACATGTTTCCATTCAAGTTTAAGAGGAAGCAATTTCCTATTAGGCTTAGTTTTGCTATGACGATTAACAAGGCTCAAGGGCAGACCATCCCAATTGTTGGTGTGTATCTACCTAATCCGGTGTTCTCTCATGGTCAACTCTATGTTGCTTTGTCTCGAGCCACCGCGAAGAGAAACATTAAAATACTCATTCAGAAGGAGAAGCCAAAGGAGAAGTCCAACAAGCAACATAACAATCCGAAGAAGCGTAAAAGACCGACCGTGTCCTTGCTGACCTCAATGAAGAACATCGTCTACAAGGAAGTACTTACAGGCTAAAGTATGGTCTTAATAGACCTGCTGGATTTATAGATGCAATTTACTCTTCCGATGGTCAAGAATTGCTGTAATCTGTTCTATGACATATCTTTTCATTTGGTATCTTGGTTGTTGGAGCTATACACCAATCAGTTCAAGTAATAACTGCATTTCAATAAATTTATACTGTGTTATGTGTAATCTGACAATGTACATGTCACACAACGTACTGTGTTATGTGTAATATGAGAATCAGAAATAATGATTGGCTTCATGAAGACCTGGATCATGTTAATTTTATTTTGTAAATTTTGATTACAACATGGAGCATGTATATCTTGTCACCATTTTAGCATGAAGGTTACATTTGATACATTGAATTTCAGTGCGTGTATTGGGTTACATATGTTATGTATGCTCGAGATGATTAAAGCATAAATGCTCATGAAAAGGGTGGAATCATACATGTATCTGAAGTTGTTTTACTGAATTGAGCTTTATGAGTGTATGAGTGTGTAATGTTTGATTTGTTCCACCCAGTTTTAATTGCTGTACAGTTTTCGTGAACATATATAGCTAACATGGCTTGCTGTTATTACGTATAGTAATGTATTTTTAGTTCTTTTACTGCCTTGAGCTGTATGAGTGTCTAAAATTTGAGGTGTATGCCCGAACACAATTATATGAATGATCAATGGGTTCTATGAAAACTTAAGTAATTACGTTGCTGAGACACCTACAGCAGTACAGCTAGGAAGCAATATTGAATGAACTGCTCACGGTTCTATCAAAATATTTAGTGCGTGTTGTTTATGCTTCAAAATAATGTACTCCAATGTCTAAAAACTGTGGTTTTTTAAAAAGTTTACTGCCAAACACAGCAATTACTAAAGGCTGACTAAGTAAACGTTTTAAATTAAATTTCTCGACATGAAGCCGTGATTGGCATAAAGTTGACACATGACTTATGTTTATGCTTCATTTTAGTTCATTTGAAGTTTTAGTTATTCATTAAAAAAACTCTGCATTGCATAATAACTCAATGCTTTGTTCAGCACAACTTATTTGCAAAAGCACAAAGCATGAGACATAATATTGCACGCAATCAAGGCAATAAATACTTTGTTACACACATAATGAAATTATAGTTATCTTATTCAAGCATGAGACGTAACGTTGGTGCATTAATGGAAATAGATATATTACGTGACTACCCTTACTGTAACAGGGTATCTCCTTCGTTATACTGAGATCCCACATTTATTGTGTTACTAAAAGTAAGTAAACAGTAATTATTTTGATACTCTCCTCGATTGCAATCAGATCCTGTTTTGTTTGATTACTATAAATAATAAATTGTGTTCATTAAGATGGCAAAGATTGATCAATCTTTATTTGGTTACCAAAGGATGATCAAACTTTCTATTGTACACCTAGAGCTCCAAAACTAATTTTTGAAAGTTAATGCTTTTCCCGCCTCCCACTATGGTAATATATAAATGCCACGCATCACCATACATTAGCCTCCATATATCTACACAGGTTCAGCAATATCCTCTACATCCTCTACGACTATGGTGATCTCTTACAACTTGACAAGAACTAGGAGGGTGATGGCAAATCCACCGGCTCCCAACATCCCTCGTGTAGAAATCCCTCCGATGAACAGGCAAGATATATCATCATGTACGTTGACTTGTCATCGCGCTCGTTTATTTACCTCATGTATACATTATATGCTATGCAGGAATTTGACTTTCCAGAACGTTGACATGGAACATATATATCATAATTGTTGGTTAATTCGTGCTAAGGTTTTGTGGAAGGCCCAGATCAGGGTTAATGCTATGGGAAACCAATACCTTCGTTGTATACTACTCGATCAGCACGTAAGTCATTACTCATCACCACATAGAGCACTTTTTTTGGTATGCAGATGTGTTAAAGAGTTTCTCCACCTGATGTTTTATTTGTTTATATAATATTATTAGGGAACAAAGATGGAAGCAATTGCCTACAGCAACCAAGCATATCGTTTCAACGACATGCTGCATACCGGGATGACTTATGACTTCACTTCCGTCGGGTTCAACCCCACGGATATGCTAGATGGACATTTTTGGTATATATGCATGGATTATATCATCGCACTACATTCTAGGACCGAGGTTAGCATGTCGGCCCACAGGATATCATCGTCAATTTGTCCACCGTGCTTCCCACAATTCGGGGCCATATTGTCGATACGTGACAAAACCATCACTGGTGCAACACCTTCAGCTTTGCTATTGCACATTATTCCATACATAGCATTGTATCATTATGATTACATTTTTTTAGATGTTGTTGCTATTCTTGTCTATGCTGGTAAGATACAACATCAGTGGGATTCAGTATATAGACGGCATGTCCCTTTCGTTGAGATTGCCCTAATGAATTTCCGGTAAGCTCCATTCAGTATATGAGATTTTCATATGGCTATTTTAATTTTATTATTATTTCCTACGCCTAACATTTGTTTTTGTATGTAGACGGGAGATAATTTTTCTACGCCTAAGTCAACAGCATGCTGGTCGTCACTTGTACCATTTGCAACGCACAGAAAATCTGTTCGAGAAGATTGCTGTTACTTACGTACAGTTAAATTGGAGGGATCAATGCCTGCAAACTATGAGGGAGAGCACATTCTTCTTCTCTCCTGACATTAATGATGACGATCATTATCTACATGGTTATAAAGTATTCTTAATTTTTTGTCATTGTGCTTTCTTATGTAATTATGTAAAAAAGCTGTAATTTTTTCTAACACTTTTTTTTGTCAAAGATATCCACGAAGTCAGCCTGATGACTTATGACGAAACACTTTCTTACGTCAATGACCGCGTTCAAGCCAGGAAGAATGGACGCTAGAGTAACTTGTGTATCAACATGGTGCATGCAACATGTCGTTGCCAAATGTCGTTATATCTCTTTTTGGTTTAATGGTGCATTATAATCAATAAAATAGTATGATCAAGTGTCAGCATATTTGCTTGTCAAGTTATAGTGAAGCCCTTTTGGCATTATGCTTCAATGTATGATACACGTAGTCCTACTCAAATATTTTGTTTTGTACAATGGTGAATTGCTTCTTTTCGCTGGGAATGATAAAAAAATCCAATCGGAAGATATTATTCACTTAAAAAAATCTGAGAATGATCTGATGCGTCCCTAAGATCTTGTACATCCACATTTTTCCCTAATTAGAAACGTTTGGCATAAATTAAATGGATTTCGATTTTTGGAAGGCAATATTAAGTCTCCATAAATATGGCACATATATATGTATATATATACACGTCCTGGACCTCCTAATTCCCTACCCACCCCAGTTTGCATTTATTCCATCAGGAATAACCAAACACTCACGAGTTTTTGGTCACCGATGGAGGAAATCATTGGAAACACTGCGGCCCTAGAGGTTGCTGTGCCCACGTCCCTGGAGGGTGCGGTCCCCGAGACCCAAGAGGTTGTGCCTGAGCCTCATGATGTTGTGCCCGCTCCCATGCATCTTCTGCCCCCACGGATGCATGTCGTGGAAGATGCACTCGAATACATCTTTCGCTTTATGAATGGCGTTCATGAGGAGCATATGTTGGAGTAAGTTATCTTATTGTACGTTTATTTTCTGTATAGAAAACTTTTTAGAACCGTCTCATACACTACTTATAATAAGATTAGTATATTGCTATATCTCCTTTTGTTTGTAGAGACCATAAGACGTTGCAGCCATGACGAAGGATTTAATTATTTATAATGGATTATCAATATTTCCAGCGCACAGCAACTCTAATTTTTGAATATTTTTTTCTCATAGTCTCTGCTCAAGAAATATAGTACTGTAAATTTATTCCCCCACTATGTTGTACATATGGCCATATTCGTGTACACAGCTAACAGATTATTAGAACGAAACAACTTATTATTTCAATCCTAATAGAAGCGAGTTACCACATGTTAAAGGTAGGTACCAACTTTTTGCTGCTCTTAATTTGCTGTAAATATTATTGTTTGGCAACAGCAATCAAACTATATGAAATAAGTCACCATTTTTAACATACTCTTGTTCCAATGCTGCACACTTTTTTGCTAAAGGTTGTTTTGCATTTTTTGTGTTGCAGCACAATCTGGATAAGAAGCGATACACCATACCGGATAGAAGTCAGCCTCCGGATGTTACATGACACCCTATTTTTAACTAACATAAGTCTTCATCCCGCATGCTTCAATCTTGTTGTTCATAAGCTTGCGAACGCGGAAGTAGAGAGGCATGCAGGCACCAACATGGTTGGAAGCAAACATTATTTTGACTTGCAGTTTCATGCTCAGTCACAGGCTTTTAGGTATTCCTGGATGCCTCAAGGAGAGCGCACCACGATGCTAATTAACAATGTTGTTGTCCAGCCCATCCCTAAATACGATGTTTTCAGCTCTATAGTTGTAAGAGACCAACTTACTTAATGTTTATTTTAATATCATAATAGCAATTAACATGTGTCGACCTGCTGCAGTATCTACTACCGTTGACTATCCCGGATTCATCATACGGGCTACTTGTAGTAAACCGTATGAGAAGGAGGGTTATCGTACTGGATCCATCACGAGACGTCGGGCAAGTTGGAGAGAGCACTCATAACAAAGAGATGATGAAGGATATCACATTGTTAAAGCAAGAGTTCAACGATGTGTTGCAGGCTAGGATCCCGGGTTGCGATACCCCATTCATGGATTGGCGACAAGATAGCATGTCTTCTAATGCTCGCCAGTAATGTGCTAAACTGTTCTTATCCAGAAGATGCACACCGTTATAATGCTCGCCGGTGATGTATTAAATTTAGCATGTCTTGTAATATTTAACACTTTTTTTGTGTCACAGCAAAGACTCTGGTTTCTTTGTCCTACAGGAGATGGCACACCAGCTTGGTTGTTTGCCTAGCATGACATGGATGAACACTACCGTAAGTGCATATACGATGAGTTTCTGTGTGAAGTTTATTTAAAAACACTTAATATAATGGTTGATGTGTTGCATATTTTCTAGGATCCAGTACTGCTTAGGAGCCAACTCACTGTCTAGATATTGATGGTGAAAGACAATAAAGCATATGGAAACATCCCGGAAGAAATCATGGCGGCCTTGAGGGTTATAAGCAACTGAAGTTGGATCGGTGCATGCAGAAAGGACAATAAAAATTTCCTACGCAACAGCTATTTCGGGTTGGAAACAATAATTGTCTATGATTTTATTCAAATGATTATATAATATTTTATCTTCTATGTATGTTCATTTGATAACTTTATTGTGTTTTTGATTTATTAAGGTTTCGTGCACTACCATATTGTTGTATTATGGATTGATTTTGGTTACGGCTCACGACGCAATATGATATAAATTTTCCACGGTACCGTCCTTATAATATTCAAAAAATGTGGAAAGCTTGATTTATTTAATGGAAAGCTTGGTTAATGGAAAGCTTGATTCCCGTAAAAAAACGTGGGGGAAAGATTTATTAGAGGAAAGGCACCGCCCCCCACAGTTGAAATCAGGGGGTGGCAGATTTGGTAGGGAAATAAATCAGGGCCCCACCATTTAAATCAGGGGGCGCAGATTTCTTTAGAGGGGGACAGATGTATTATAGGTAAAACACTGGGCCCCACAACACACGCAACCAACAACACTTTCCGGGTGGGCATTGAGCGTTGCACCCCCTCACGACAGAGTAAACCCGGTTTCTTTCTTTTTTTCGTTTGGGAAAGTTATGGGGAAAGGGAGACATATATTAGGAAACACTTAATCTTTCACTGATTTATTTGCATAGTGTAATCAAAACAAATATCGTGCCTTAATTGTTGATAGTATATTTATATGGAAACATGCAAATAAGGAACGATAGGGTGCACCTTCCTAACTGTTGTCGCACAATTCCCTACGGCCTCATCTCTACTTAATAAAATCCCTACGGGCTCCTTCCTCTCTCGCTTTACCAGTTGTACGACTGACTTTTTGCCCCGTTAATGGAAGCAATGGCGAATTTTGGGGGAGTGCGACACGCAGTCGACTACGTGTACGAATTCATAGCACTTTCCTCAGACGAAGAACTACTAGAGTAAGTTCTCACGGCCCGATAGATCTAATATTTTTTTGCACTTCATCGTCTAAGTCCACTGCCATGTACATGTATACTTAGCGTTTAGAAGATATACCCCCGTAAACACTCTTTCTGCCCTGTACATATATACTTTACGTTTAGAAGATATACACTGGTCAGGATCGCGTGGTCTTTGTCTAAGTTCAGACGTCTGTTATAAAGGCTGATTGTGTAGTTATTTTTCTTAAACCAGTATATAAATACATATTCAATGATTGTTACCAGATATTATATTGTACTGGTAAATTGTGTCTAAAACCAGTGTTTTGCGGCGTCTAACATAAATAGCTGATAAGGACTTGTTTTTCATAAAACATGGGTTACTTTCCTGTCTATTCAAACGAAATACGTAAGAAACTGTGGTCCAAAACTATGGGGTCTAACACCTTCTACAACAATGTTGAACAAGCTATAAACTACTATGCTGCCCCATCCATCCAAAATCAACAACCTTTTTAATGCAGGTCCATGTACTACTACGAAAACACTGCAATCTGTTAATTTATGGCCCGTACATAATATATAAATACTTAACTTGGTAGATATTACAATCTCTTTTAGGTCATTTGATGTGAGATATTGTTTAATTATTCATATCTTATAGACAGCAACACAGTTTTATCGTTAGAGTTTACGATTACTTGAATTCATATAATTGTTATGAACCTTGATCTTCCTTTTTTATAGCACAATCTGGATTAGGAGCTCGCGCCCATTCCCTATCGAGATTAGCCTACGGATCATCCGAGACACCATCCTAGGAGATGGACTTGTCCATCCGTTATGCTTCAATCTAGCTGTGCGTAAGATTAGTACCGACGCAGCAGAGAGGAGCGCAGGCACCAGCTCTGTTGGAAAGACACATTTTTTCAATTTGGGATTCCATGTGCAAGCACGGGCGCTAAGGCAGACTTGGTTAAGCCAAGAACATCGCACCAGTGCACTGATTAGCAATGTCGTGCTTGAGCCTTTTCCAAGATACGACGTGTTTCACACCCCTACAATTGTAAGTAATCTCATTATTATAAATTAGTTGGTTACTTTGTTTGCCATTTACCTTTGTCTACCAAATGCAGTATCTTCTACCACTGTCACTCGTGGATTCGTCCTACGGTCTTTTAGCAGTGAACATGGAAATGGAGAGGACTATCGTTATTGATTATTCGAACCAGACTGTATTTCATTTTGAGGAGGACCCCCATGGCACTGAACTTCAGAGGGAAGCCCTTTTAGTGAAGCAAGAATTGAGCTTTGTCTTGCAACAGGAGGCCCCTAATAGGAACAGCCAACTTGTGGAATGGCCTGAACAACAGAACATTCATGTTTCACCTCGGCGGTACTATTCTAAATTTGGCTTGCATATTAGTGCGTGCTCCAATATAGCTATTACAATATGTTTGCTTTTGTGACAGCATGGACTCCGGATTCAAAGTTTTACAGGAGATGGCCCATTTGTATGAAACCATCGGGAATGACATGGTTCATAATATGCCTAGGACTGACGTAAGTGATTTTGTAATGAGGTTACAGCTTGCATATATTTGCTAAATATATCTTCTGACTTTGTTTATGCATAATTTGAAGGATCCACAAAGTCTCAGGAATCGACTAATGGTCCAGATGCTGATGGTCAGGGAGAATGAAGCAAAGGATAACATTCCAGAGCAAGTTAGAGCAGCGTTGAGATTTATTGGTGGCTAAGGAGGACTGCTGCATCGATAAATACCTAAAAATAAAGTGATGTTTAGTTGCTTGCTAGGAATTAATCTGTTTGAATGCCCGTGCTGATCAGATGACATTTTCTCTTATATTTTTAAAGTTTAAAGAGTGATTGCTGTTGATATCCACTAGCTATGTTGGTTCTATATATTTTGGCTTCTATGTATATTTTGTACTATAATACCCGTGCGGTCAGGAGCAGGTTTGTTGCTCCAGGTGAACCGGAGGCATTTTGTAATGGACCATGGCAGGTTCAGCCGGCAAGTGAGGTTTTCAGTCATGCCTCACATCATATACTAACTCGTATCATGTAACTCCATCCATACACGCACTGCTATACGATACGAGGTTTACTTTGACGGCAATCGTCACATGCCAGCTATGGAATAGCCAAATTAAAAGCATGTGGATATAAGGCACGTACCTTCAATTGCCTTTGATCTTCAAGTTCGCACATGATCCACATTTCTCTGTCATGCTCATGATGTTTCTGATAACCAGCTGATTATATTGTATGTGTTCCTGAATAGAGTAACCAAAATAAGTCCCCGCCAAAGTGTTTTCTTATTGACTACATAAAGTACTAGACGGTGCCAGCATTTTCCGACAAACATTATACGTTACCAACATTTTCTGATTTGACGGGGGGGGGGGGGGGGGTTAGGAAGAAAAATACTATAAAGCTACTCTAATGGAGTCACATCTTGTTCAAATATAATATAATTGAAAAAAATGTGTTGTATGTATGAACTTTCTCTAAACAGAATAGCCATATATACCTACCTATGACGTTAAATAACAATAAAATAAAGGAGGCACTAATGACTGATTCAGAGGACCAAAAAATAGGCATATGCATCTCAATAGGTATTACACATGAAAAGCAAGAAAGAGTTGTAAGCTGATCTCAATAGGTTTCTTTTTATTTATTTCCCTAATTCATGTTTATTTTTTGAATTTCTCTTTCCTGTTTGAACAAGGAAATGTAAGAAAATATTACAGCTGGCACAAACTTAAAGGAAGTGTTAATGCATTTGAAGAAAACTCTATTCAACATAGTTTGTTTTGGATATATTAAACATTTGTTTTGCGACGCACCCTATAATTCCTCGTTTCGTATAACTGTATCCAAGATATGTTAACTAGAACTCGAAATATCACGTCAATGAGAACAAGTCATGAAGTACATATTTGGTAATACGAACTATATATAACTAACACGTCAATGCCTACTTATCAACATCAGCGCTAAAAGAAAAGCAGTTGTCGTAAATCATAGGCTGATGGAAAGTATGTACCTCATATTCAAAGCTTATTGAAAGCCAACAATCATTTCATGCATGCTTTGCCTGCAAATTAAAGTGGAGCTTGACCCTATTGTATTAAATCTAGAGATACGATTTTCCTAATAAAGAGATAATGCTTGTACATACAGACGACCACGGGGAGTAGGAAAAGGAAGTTTCTTTTATTTCCTTTGCTGTTGTATTCACAAAATAAGTAGGCTGAAATAATGGAATTGGGAATATATTATCTGATACTCGGATAAAGAACAGATACAATAATTTAATTCTTTAGTAAGTTCTGATTTTTTACATCTTTTCTAATTTATTAACAGGTGTGCATTTGATGGAAAAAGGAAATATATCTGCACCATCAACAATGGTATATATGGTAGAAAACAATGGTATATATGGTACAACTATATTCAGCCATGATCTGCTACCCAGTTATTCTCCGCATGGCCTACCTATAGATGCTAACCTCCTCTTCCATCCCTCCTCCCCCTCCTTGCTCTTCCTTCGGCCATCACAACAGCATACCTGGATGAAAATCACAACAGCATCAAGAAGGCGAGTTCCTCTAGGTACGAACAATTCTGGATCTTTATCTTCTCTAAAAGTGTAATAGTTGTTATATTAGGATCATATTAGGATCATGTTCACCTACAAAATTATGCATGCAATTATGAACACATGATTTTCTAAAGCACATTTTATAGCAATAAAAGCATGCATGCAATTGTGAACATGTCAGAAAACAAACAAATAAAAAAACACTTCTGAAAAACTTAATATCATGACAGTCATAATATTAAGTCCTTCTATGTAATAAAAACTGCATAAGGTGAAAAATGCTTCGATGGAATACTCTAAAATTATTCAGAATGGGCCCCTCATCCAACTTCCACCACTAGATATAATTAATACATTAAATTTGTCCTTAATAGTAGTTTAAAAAAAGCATACCATCAAATTTCTGGATCTTTCTCTTTTGTAAAATAATTAGATTAGGATCTTGTTTGGTCAGGCATACCATCAAATTCCAAATGAAGAACACCAGTGGAGATAGTGCCAGCTTATAAAAAGCTCAGAGCCAATACAATTGATTGTAGATCTAATCAAGCAGTCCAATTAGGTGGGCTGCAACTGAATACAAACAGTTCTTTCAGATATTATAGGCTAACAGTCTATTCTGGGCATCGCAAGTGTGGCATACACCTAACTTTTTAAGTTATGACCATAGTTCACTGCCTAAATTTGCATAGCCAAGCAATATTTTTTAATGAAATCTCACAAATATATTTGAGCCAGAAGAACAAACTAATAACTTTTTAAGTGTTTCAACATGCCAGAAAACAAACAAATATAATCATCTTCTGAAGAAATGTCTGTGAACGGATGATTTCTTTATATGAAATCGGAGAGGCAAGCTCTATTTTATCAAAAAAAAATTCTGAAGATATATATCGTCTAAGTCCTAATATTATGTCATTTCATGTAATTAAAATTGCATGAGGACAGAATGCTTCGATGGAATAGTCTAAAACTATTCACAATGGATATGTAATACTCCAATACCAACTATGAGCAAATATATGAACGTGCTTATTTTGAGCAAGATAGAGCAAGTAATACGATGCACGTGCTTATTTTGAGCTGGCACTATTTGCAGATGCTACAAGCACTCCTAGGAAAGTGAAAACCGTGCACTGAGCTCACCGTTTGTGCATGGCAATGGCTGTCAGTGGTGTAGGCCCCTTCTTTCCCTCAATTGGAGGAAATTTTTCTTGTAATGCTTTGCTTCTGCATCAGTCTGCACATTAAGAATCCAGTGAATTAGCGATTACGAAAGACGGGATAAATAACAATTAATCACTTGCTCTCTGCATAAGTTGTAAAATTAGGAAATAATTTTAGTAAGATTTTGAACTTATTCCCAAATTACAAATATATATAAAAAATGTACAGTGTCCCTAGCTTATTTATCTGTTCCATACAACATGTCAGAAAGTACAAAAGTATGCATGCAACTCTGAACACATGATTTACAGCAGCACATTTTATGGCAATAAAAGCAAGCATGCAATTCTGAACATGCCAGAAAATAAACAAATAAACAAACACTTCTAAAAAAATATATCATGACAGTCATAATATTAAGTCCTTTCATGTAATAAAAACTGCATAATGAGAAAATGCTTCGATGGAATGGTCTCAAATTATTCACAATGGGCCCCTCATCCAACTTCCACCACAAGAAATAATTAACCCACTAAATTTGTCCTTAATAGTAGTTTACAAGTATGCTTGTTCTGCCTTATGTATGTGTGCAACACGTCAGATGCAAATAATTCCATCAAGTAATTATTTAGTCTAACCAGCATTGTGCTAAGCAATCGATCAATCAATTTATGCACTGGATCATATGCCAACATATATACAAATATCCCTGGTAAACACTGGATCAACCCAATTTACTCTGTCTGAACTAATTATCCATAACTACCTTAATTAAAGTAGTAGTCACTTAGGTCAGAAACTAAAAACATGATCCAGTTCCCACAATAGTTCCATCTACAGATAAACAACCAAACATCCAGTGCCAACCGCTGTGCTAAGAATATCAAACTGAGCACACCTCATAGCAGTTCATAACTGCAACCATTTAAACCGCATACAAAATTCAATAAACTTTACCATATCTACTGTAAACAATACAACAGTGCATCAACTCCATGTACTCCTAAAGTACCATTTCTTTGAAATTCAGTCCATGTACTAATTCAGAAAATTCCTAACTACTACTCCTGCTGCACGAATAATTGAGTGAGTAAAGAAAGCAGATAGACCTGCCACTGCTTGTTTCACATTGATGTTTTTCAGTTGATCGATGGATTTAGAGTTCTGTTGCCAGCACTCCCTGTTTGTTGGCTTGCCTGAACAAATAAAACAAATTATGTATTTAAATAATAGGAGGGGAAATCAATCAAGCAAGCAGGGAAATAAAACAAATGATATATAGTGCTCGCTGCATGCCGTCACCTACTAACATGCACGGATGCATTAGAAACTGAACTTTGTGCACTGTCGGAAGGAATCACACTATCTATGCAATTGAGCAATCTGCCTCTTCAAGTTGAAACTGATTGTGAGGAGGCCATTTGTATGTTGACAAGTGAAAAGCAAGATAGATCAAGTTTTGTTTTCTTGGTCCAAGAGATTAAACAGAAGCTTTTAGAGAGGAAGTCATCTTACTCATGTATGACCGCAAAAAAACGTCGTTGGTGGGTTCATCTTACTCATGGTCCAAAATTGGTTTCAATCCAAACAACTGCCAAAACTCATGGGCGTGACCAATATATTGGTAAGGCTGGCTTTGGTAGTCAACAAAACAGACCTTTATTCACGCAACAAAAAAAAGGGTTTGGAGTGGCTTACCATCACCTAAAGAGGTAGCAGATGCTGAGACGGTCGAGGTTGCCAGCTACTGCAGCGGGAGGCGGGCCACGACGGCGGTCAGATGTTATAAACTTTAGGGTAAAATAAATCACATAAAAATTAAGAGATGGCATTAAAAAGATAGCTTAAACTAAGAATAGAACGCATCAACTATAAAATTTTATAACATTTGCTATCTAAAGTTGCCAATTTGACAGAAAGAATGTAACTTTGACATTAATACTTGCTGCTAGGAAACAGCTAAATTGCACACATAAAAGAATGGCAGCATTCACTTAACTAGAATTTATGCGAGACTGATTCATCGGGATAATAAAACATGACTAGCTAATTTACAAACATTCCAAACCTAGGCACGGGTATCATCAAATGATCATCGAGGTTTAGGTCTATCCTATTATCATCGAGGTTTACAAACTATCGGTTTTTGATAGAACTACCCCTACTGCAAACAAAATTCAGAAATTAGCCGTGCATCTACTGTAAAGAAGATCTAAAAGTTTGATATTCAGTGCAACATCTCGAAACAAAATTGCTCAAAGTTCTAGCAACTACTCCTACTGCAAAAACCCTAAAAAAGAGAGCTAAGGATGCAAAGATGCTGCCACAGCTTAAGGATTCAGTTGCTTACCATCAGATAAGCGGGATCCGTGCAAGCTAGCGGTTGCTGAGAGGGAGTTGATGCCGAGGTCACCGGCGCGGGGCGTTCCTGTATCTTGGCCTGGTGCAGCATCATGAGGCGGGCACGGAGCGATGTCCTGTGGCCGTCTGGCTGGAGCGGTGGGGATGTGGACGGCTGGTCAGACGCGCCGTTGGTTGAGGTGGCTGTGTCCCCGCGTCGCGTCGGTCGGCGCACACAGTACCGAGTGCTTGTACATGTCATTCCTCCTTGCCGAGGGCGGCGGCGTCGGGAAGAAGTCGTCGTCCTCGCCGTGCATGTGAGGTTTGGTCACGGCGCCGCGGCACAGAAAGAACAGAGAAGGAGTTCAGTGACGCAAAGATTCGAAGAAGATGAGGAGGGGGCGGATCTGAGCAGCCCGCGTTGAATGGATTTGTGAGGCATGGGGAGTGACGTACCAGAGCTGTGGCGTTGCAGATCGGGGCGCGTCACTGCGGATCCACCTGCGACATTGCCGGAGAGGAGCGCCGCCACGGATCCGACCGGAACGGGACCGAATCGATCACCCGCATGTGCTCCAGGAAGCGCGGCCCGTCCGTCCCGCTCGGTCGCGCAGCACACAGCAGGCAGCCCCAAGGTCAGTGGATGCAGGAGACCGATGCGGTGGCAGGCGGGCATAAGAGTGAGGTTGCCTGCTCGTCGACGCGGGCGGCGATGCGGCGGGGGGAGGGGAAAGGGCGAGAGGGTTTGAGTGAGTGAGATGAGAGGAGAGGAGAGAGCGAGTGAGATGAGAGGATAAGGTAGGTAGAATGCGGCGGGGGGAGGGGAAAGGGCGACGCCGCGTCGCTTCAGTGCTCCTGCGGCCCGAGAGGCCTGCGTGCCAGGTGGGCCGTCGTGGCGGGCCGCGCAACAGCCCCGTTTGGGCCGGCCCAGACATGTTTCGCTGCTGCCTTGCTGTTTCTTTAGTTTTCTGTTTCTTTTCCTTTTTCTCTTTCTTTTCTTTTTTTGTTTTTGTTTACATTTCTTTTCCTATAATTTTTTATTCTTTATTTATATTATTTCGTTTTTATTATAGTATTCAAAGTTCAATGCATGTTACAAAAGTGTTCAACGGTATATTAAGGAAATGTTCATGGCTTTTTACAAAAGTTCATCATCCATTAGAAAACTGTGTTTTTTAAATTTGTTAAGTGTATATTACACAAATTTGAAATCTGTATTAAAAAATTGCTCAAGTTATATTACATAACTTATATCACTATGTATTTTTTGAGTTTTTTCAAAATAAGTTCGATTCTTAATAGGTCGCTCCGCAAGACTATCATTAGGTTTCTTTAAGACATGTTGTTAGATTTTGGCCATTTTTCTACACTGCTGGAGTTCGTTACATCCAAATGGGCCGGTCCAGTCGCCCCCTGCCTTCAGCGAAGGCTCCCGTGTTTTGCTTAGCGCATGTTAACCTGGCCGGGCTGCGGTTATGCTTATTACATATACTAAGGGTATCACAAAAAATAAAAATAAAAACACATATACTTCGTTAATGTTGGTTAGTTAGCATGTTTATTTTTGTTTGTCAAATTTCAATAGCATATATAATTAATTTAAAATCATTTAAGCAATTTCAGATGACTACTTACTTATATATGAACATTATAGTTTGTTGTTTCCCCGAATTGTTGTATTAGTAAAATGATTTAAGCTGCATATTTTTCTAATATAATCAAAAGCATTTTTTATCACAGATGAAATAGTTGTGTTAGTTTCACATTATATGATGCAGCAAAAAATACTATTTATATTTCAGCATATATATAAAGTGATGGGTTCCGACATACGCACTGATGTAACGATGACAGACCGCCCTGAAACACCACGAGAAGAGGTGCATATAGCTAACCTTACTCTGTATGTATATTATATAAGATAATATGAAAGGTCTATTTATATTTTTGTTTTTTCAGAATATACGAGACATGGATATGGACTTTGGAGATGGACAGAAAGAATCCATTGAGGGTTCAGATGCAATGTCGCTGGAAGGGGCCGGAAATTCACAACATAATAACGTCGAAGAGGTTATATCTCATAACAAACCAAAAAAGGATGCTAATTTACATGTTATCCCACAAGGTAATTTTTAATATTATTATCAATATTATTTTTGTGATATTGCCTTTTGTATTCAACTTATTTTCCTCATTTTGTTTACTAAGTTGGCTCACTTTTTTATGAATTTGACAGACTATGTTTGTACCCCTAGAGATATTACAGTCATCGAATCAATCAAGTCTACCCCCAAGAATACCCAGTTCGTGGACATTGGAGATGCCTTGTTAGCAACCGACGATTTGAGATGCCTTATAAAAATGATATGTTCTTACATGACGGTGTAAGACCAATTGCACAAACTTTGTAATTAATAATATGAACAATATATAATATCATAAAATATAAATATAATCTAAATGTTGTTTACAGGTGATAAATGCTAAATATATTGCATGCTTGCTCACAAGCATCTACAAGACAGGGCGGGTGAAAGGGTACACATTATTAGCACGTTTGTATCTGGCCAGATAAAAGAAGACGGGGAAAGAGACATAGACCCATCAAAATATCACCGCATCGTGCATCATGTCAATACTTATCTACAGCAAGATATGGTTAGTTTTTTTGTCTCGTTATCCATGCATATAATTATGGATTGTTTTTATTTAATTCATAATTATTAATAATTATTAATATTTATATCTAATTGCGATCGTGACTTGTATGATATTTACACTAGTTATTCATTCCGATTAACATGCCGGGCTACCATTGGTATCTAGCAGTCGCCAATGCCAAAAAACGTGAGATTCAAGTATTGGAATCACTTGGTTCTCGTGTCAAACGCAATGACCTTGCTACTACGGTAACTATATTTTTTTACTCATCTTAACATATGTTTTGTTTGCCTTGTTCCCTAATATTTCTCATATATAAAATAGTTACTAGGACTCGAGAAGCGTATAAAACTTGTAGAGCACAGTCCGGAGTTTATCAGAGGTCATAAGTGGCCCGATCTGAATGTTACAAAATGGACGGTTGTAGAGCAGTTTCATGAGGCAATGCAAACCGATGGGTAAGCACTTGTTACAATGGTTTGTTTATTTGATTTATCTGTGTGGTATTGTAAAGGATTATTTTATAATATTATAGCATATCATGTGGACTGTTTATGCTAAATTATATGGAATACTGGACATCACATGGACTGTCAGACACGTTCACCCAGGTATTCCATTTTTATACATTATCTCGTTAATTTATCTGAAAATATTATATAAATTGATTATATATATATTTTGTAGGAGGATATGAAACATTTTCGAAAAAAATTAGCTGTCATTTTGCTCGATTCAGAGCTGAATAAGCTAAAAGGAGATCCCATATACCATCAACCTGACGATGAAGAAACTTTAGCTAATTCTGATATCGAGATCCTGGAGAATCCATCTTACGTAGTCAAAGACAAACGTCTTGCCCCAATCACTACAATACCCACGGACCAACGTGAATTACTTGCCGGCCTCTGCAACTACATCATGTCTATCGATGATGCCGGGTGTTTGGAGTAAGTATCATGTATCAATATTTAATGTGCGGATTTATAATAGTATTCTTCTTATCATCCAATTTATAGGAAGGTATGGGTCCGGAGCTCGACACCCGATCCAATGGGCTTAAGTCATAAGAAACTTCAGTGCATACTTAACATGGAGCAGACCATGGACAATGACTGCTTCAACACAGCCGTGCGTATGCTGGCATGTGACGAGGGAGTATTGTTCACAGACCCTGCTGTGCACTACATGGATCTACGATTTTGTGTAAATCATCTTAACTCTTAATTCTATGTGTCATTACTATCAACATGTTGAAAAAATAATTGTTTTTTTACTTAGTTCATGATGCTAGAGTCAACACGAGGTCAGAAGTTTTGCGAGAAGGAAACTATCCAGAGGTTGGCAACATTATTTGATAGCTGGCCTGAGATGGACAACGACATCTCATCATGCAACAAGGTAAGTAAAGTATTTTTTCCATTGTTATCATGGTTTATTGTTGTTTCTAATACCTCCACTTGTAGATTTATCTTCCCTATGCATCCATCGGCCGATACATCTTGTACGTCATCGACAAAGAGGCACGTCGTCTATATATTATGGATCCTATTCAAACATCACAATCGTTAGAGGAGAAAAAATTGAGGCATGCACTGAAATTAAAAAGTTTTGCAAGGGATTTCAAAGAAGCACTCGAAATAAAGCTGCCTGGTTGGAATTATGATATATCTAAATGGCGACGTTTATTTCCGTCCGGTGTTCCAACGAGTATAGATGGGTAATGAATTCATAACAAAAACATTTACTTTTGTTATTACTATATTCTTTACATTGTTAATTTAAAGTTTTACATGAATTTGTCTGGCTATTTTGTTTTTCATTTTATGCTCTGGTGGAACGGTGTAGATTTGGTCAAGCCGATTTGCGCGGTGAGTATTGTCCGTTACATGTTTTAAGACCTTCAGCGTGAAATTTTCATACTAACTACATGTATGCGTTTATGCAGGATGGGTATGAATTGAGGAATCAGTTTTTGTTATACTTGCTAAAACATCGTGGGAATGAAGCTAAAGGAAACTTACCGGATATTGTGAAAGAATTTCTTAAGCGCATCATCTAGATATTAATAGTTTTGTAATAGATATTTAGTTGGAACATCGCTCAGTTTTTGTATGGACATGTCGTTAATTTTTCTTATATTATCAATTTACATTGCAAAAATGGACTTCAGTTATTAAATAATTATGTTTCTGTTATATTGTTTGTACGTGTGGAATTTAACATGTAACTCCTGCAAACTTTTTCAAGAGCCCGTGGCAACGCACGGGCACTCTACTAGTCATTATTAACTTTGCATCTTTTGGCTTTAATATTATGAATATGTGTATCACTACGATCGAGATCCAACAAACCATTGGGTGTATGACCATAGAAGGTTTTATTCATGTAAACAGAACAACAATTATTCTCTAACTTAAATGAATAACCGTATTGCAATAAACATGATAAAATCATATTCATGCTCAACGCAAACACCAAATAATACTTATTTAGTTTCAACACTAATCCTGAAAGTATAGGGAGTGTGCGATGAAGATCATATCAATCTTGGAACTATTTCCAACACACATCGTCACTTCACCCTTAACTAGTCTCTGTTTATTTTGCAACTCCTGTTTCAAGTTACTACTCTTAGCAACTGAACCAGTATCAAATACCGAGGGGTTGCTATAAACACTAGTAAAATACACATCAATAACATGTATATCAAATATACTTTTGTTCACTTTGCCATCCTTCTTATCCGCCAAATACTTGGGGTAGTTCCCCTTCCAGTGACCAGTCCCTTTGCAGTAGAAGCACTCAGTTTCAGGCTTAGGTCCAGACTTGGGCTTCTTCACTTGAGCAGCAACTTGCTTGCCGTTCTTCTTAAAGTTCCCCTTCTTCCCTTTGCCCTTTTCTTGAAACTAGTGGTCTTTGTCAACCATCAACACTTGATGCTCTTTCTTGATTTCTACCTTCGCCGATTTCATCATCACGAAGAGCTTGGGAATCGTTTCTGTTATCCCTTGCATATTATAGTTCATCACGAAGTTCTAGTAACTTGGTGATGGTGACTAGAGAACTCTATTAATCACTATCTTATCTGGAAGATTAACTCCCACTTGATTCAAGCGATTGTAGTACCCAGACAATCTGAGCACATGCTCACTGCTTGAGCTATTCTCCTCCATCTTTTAGCTATAGAACTTGTTGGAGACTTCATATCTCTCAACTCGGGTATTTGCTGGAAACATTAACTTCAACTCCTGGAACATCTCATATGGTCCATGACGTTTAAAACGTCTTTGAAGTCTCGATTCTAAGCCATTAAGCATGGTGCACTAAACTATCAAGTAGTCATCATATTGAGCTAGCCAAACGTTCATAACGTCTGCATCTGCTCCTGCAATAGGTCTGTGACCTAGCGGTGCATCAAGGACATAATTCTTCTGTGCAGCAATGAGGATAATCCTCAGATCACGGATCCAATCCGCATCATTGCTACTAACATCTTTCAACATAATTTTTCTCTAGGAACATATCAAAATAAACATAGGGAAGCAACAACGCGAGCTATTGATCTACAACATAATTTGCAAAATACCATCAGGACTAAGTTCATGATAAATTTAAGTTCAATTAATCATATTACTTAAGATCTCCTACTTAGATAGACATCCCTCTAAACTTCTAAGTGATCACGTGATCCATATCAACTAAACCATGTCCGATCATCACGTGAGATGGAGTAGTTTCAATGGTGAACATCACTATGTTGATCATATCTACTATATGATTCACGCTCGACCTTTCGGTCTCCGTGTTCCGAGGCCATATCTGTTATATGCTAGGCTCGTCAAGCTTAACCTGAGTATTCCGCGTGTGCAACTGTTTTGCACCCGTTGTATTTGAACGTAGAGCCTATCACACCCGATCATCACGTGGTGTCTCAGCACGAAGAACTTTCGCAACGGTGCATACTCAGGAAGAACACTTATACTTTGATAATTTAGTGAGGGATCATCTTATAATGCTACTGTCAATCAAAGCAAGATAAGATGCACAAAAGATAAACATCACATGCAATCAATATAAGTGATATGATATGGCCATCATCATCTTGTGCTTGTGATCTCCATGTCCGAAGCACCGTCATGATCACCATCGTCACCGGCGCGACACCTTGATCTCCATCGTAGCATCGTTGTCGTCTCGCCAATCTTATGCTTCTACGACTATCGCTACCGCTTAGTGATAATGTAAAGCATTACAGGGCGATTGCATTGCATACAATAAAGCGACAACCATATGGCTCCTGCCAGTTGCCGATAACTCGGTTACAAAACATGATAATCTCATACAATAAATTTAGCATCATGCTTTGACCATATCACATCACAACATGCCCTGCAAAAACAAGTTAGACGTCCTCTACTTTGTTGTTGCAAGTTTTACGTGGCTGCTACGGGCTTAGCAAGAACCGTTCTTACCTACGCATCAAAACCACAATAATAGTTTGTCAAGTTGGTGCTGTTTTAACCTTCGCAAGGACCGGGCGTAGCCACACTCGGTTCAACTAAAGTTGGAGAAACTGACACCCGCCAGCCACCTCTGTGCAAAGCACGTCGGAGGAACCAGTCTCGCGTAAGCGTACATGTAATGTCGGTCCGGGCCGCTTCATCCAACAATACCGCCGAACCAAAGTATGACATGCTGGTAAGCAGTATGACTTATATCGCCCACAACTCACTTGTGTTCTACTCGTGCATATGACATCTACGCATAAAACCTGGCTTTGATACCACTGTTGGGGAACGTAGTAATTTCAAAAAAATTCTACACACACGCGAGATCATGGTGATGCATAGCAACGAGAGAGGAGAGCGTTATCACAATGCGGTAGATGTAGTCGTACGTCTTCACGATCCGACCGATCCAAGTACCGAACGTACGGCACCTCCGAGTTCAGCACACGTTCAGCTCGATGATGTCCCTCGAGCTCCGATCCAGCCGAGCTTTGAGGGAGAGTTCCGTCAGCACGACGGCGTGGTGACGATGATGATGTTCTACCGATGCAGGGCTTCGGCTAAGCACCGCTACGATATTATCGAGGTGGACTATGGTGGAGGGGGGCACCGCACACAGCTAAGAGATCAAGAGATCAATTGTTGTGTCTATGGGGTGCCCCCCTGCCCCCGTATATAAAGGAGCAAGGGGGAGGCGGCCGGCCAAGGAGGAGGGCGCGCCAAGGGGGGAGTCCTACTCCCACCGGGAGTAGGACTCCTCCTTTCCTTGTTGGAGTAGGAGAGAAGGAAAGAGGGGGAGAGGGAGAAGGAAAAGGGGGCTGCACCCCTTGTCCAATTTGGACCAGGGGGGTGCGCGCCTCCTTCCTTTTGGCCTCTCTCCTCTATTCCCGTATGGCACAATAAGGCCCAATACTTCTCCCCGGCGAATTCCCGTAACTCTCCGGTACTCCGATAAATACCCGAATCACTCGGAACCTTCCCGAAGTCCGAATATAGTCATCCAATATATCGACCTTTACGTCTCAGCAATTTCGAGACTCCTCGTCATATCCCCGATCTCATCCGGGACTCCGAACTACCTTCGGCACATCAAAACACATAAACTCATAATATAACCGTCATCGAACTTTAAGCGTGCGGACCCTACGGGTTCGAGAACTATGTAGACATGAACGACACATGTCTCCGGTCAAGAACCAATAGCGGAACCTAGATGCTCATATTGGCTCCCACATATTCTACGAAGATCTTTATCGGTCAGACCGCATAACAACATACGTTGTTCCCTTTGTCATCGGTATGTTACTTGCCCGAGATTCGATCGTTGGTATCTCAATACCTAGTTCAATCTCGTTACCGGCAAGTCTCTTTACTCGTTCCGTAATACATCATCCCGCAACTAACTCATTAGTTACAATGCTTGCAAGGCTTATAGTGATGTGCATTACCGAGAGGGCCCAGAGATACCTCTTCGACAATCGGAGGGACAAATCCTAATCTCGAAATACGCCAACCCTGTTGGAAATGTGCCCTAGAGGCAATAATAAATTGGTTATTATTATATTTCCTTGTTCATGATAATCGTTTATTATCCATGCTAGAATTGTATTGATAGGAAACTCAGATACATGTGTGGATACATAGACAACACCGTGTCCCTAGTAAGCCTCTAGTTGACTAGCTCGTTGATCAATAGATGGTTACGGTTTCCTGACCATGGACATTGGATGTCGTTGATAACGGGATCACATCATTAGGAGAATGATGTGATGGACAAGACCCAATCCTAAGCCTAGCACAAGATCGTGTAGTTCGTTTGCTCAGAGCTTTTCTAATGTCAAGTATCATTTCCTTAGACCATGAGATTGTGCAACTCCCGGATACCGTAGGAATGCTTTGGGTGTACCAAACGTCACAACATAACTGGGTGGCTATAAAGGTGCACTACAGGTATCTCCGAAAGTGTCTGTTTGGTTGGCACGAATCGAGACTGGGATTTGTCACTCCGTGTAAACGGAGAGGTATCTCTGGGCCCACTCGGTAGGACATCATCATAATGTGCACAATGTGACCAAGGAGTTGATCATGGGATGATGTGAGTTACGGAACGAGTAAAGAGACCTGCCGGTAACGAGATTGAACAAGGTATAGGGATACCGACGATCGAATCTCGGGCAAGTAACATACCGATAGACAAAGGGAATTGTATACGGGATTGATTGAATCCCCGACATAGGGGTTCATCCGATGAGATCATCGTGGAACATGTGGGAGCCAACATGGGTATCCAGATCCCGCTGTTGGTTATTGACCGGAGAACGTCTCGGTCATGTCTGCATGGTTCCCGAACCCGTAGGGTCTACACACTTAAGGTTCGATGACGCTAGGGTTATAGGGAAAGTATGTACGTGGTTACCGAATATTGTTCGGAGTCCCGGATGAGATCTCGGACGTCACGAGGAGTTCCGGAATGGTCCGGAGGTAAAGATTTATATATGGGAAGTCCTGTTTTGGTCACCGGAAAAGTTTCGGGTGTTATCGGTAATGTACCGGGACCACCGGGAGGGTCCCGGGGGTCCACCAAGTGGGGCCACCAGCCCCAGAAGGCTGCGTGGGCCAAGTGTGGGAGGGGACCAGCCCCAGATGGGCTGGTGCGCCCCCCCACCAGGGCCCAAGGCGCATGGGAGAGTGGGAGGGGGCAAACCCTAGGTCCAGATGGGCCTTGAGGCCCACCCTAGTGGCGCCCCCCTCTCCTCCCCTTGGCCGCCCCCCTTGGATGGGATCTAGGGTTGGCCGCCTCCTCTTGGGGTGGGAACCATAGAGGGGGGCCCAGCCCCTCCGCCCCTATATATAGTTGAGGTTTGGGCTTCCCAAGACACATGAGAACGTCTCTCTTTCGGCACAACCCTACCCCTCTCCCTCCTCCTCCTCTCCCGCGGTGCTTGGCGAAGCCCCGCGGGATTGCCACGCTCCTCCATCACCACCACGCCGTCGTGCTTCTGCTGGACGGAGTCTTCCCCAACCTCTCCCTCTCTCCTTGCTGGATCAAGGCGTGGGAGACGTCACCGGGCTGCACGTGTGTTTAATGCGGAGGCACCGTTCTTCGGTGCTTAGATCAGAATCAACCGCGATCTGAATCGCTACGAGTACGACTCCCACATCCGTGTTCTTGCAACGCTTCCGCATCGCGATCTACAAGGGTATGTAGATCCACTCCCCTTCCCCTCGTTGCTAGAGTACTCCATAGATTGATCTTGGTGATGCGTAGAAAATTTTGTATTTCGGCTACGTTCCCCAACAGTGGCATCATGAGCTAGGTCTATGCGTAGTTTCTATGCACGAGTAGAACACAAAGTAGTTGTGGGCGTAGATGTTGCCAATTCTTCTTGCCGCTACTAGTCTTATCTTGTTTCGGCGGCATTGTGGGATGAAGCGGCCCGGACCGACCTTACACGTACGCTTACGTGAGACAGGTTCCACCGACTGACATGCACTAGTTGCATAAGGTGGCTAGCGGGTGTCTGTCTCTCCCACTTTAGTCGGAACGGATTCGATGAAAAGGGTCCTTATGAAGGGTAAATAGAAATTGGCATATCACGTTGTGGTTTTACGTAGGTAAGAAACGTTCTTGCTAGAAACCTATACAAGCCACGTAAAAACTTGCAACAACAATTAGAGGACGTCTAACTTGTTTTTGCAGCATGTGCTATGTGATGTGATATGGCCAGAAGATGTGATGAATGATATATGTGATGTATGAGATTGATCATATTCTTGTAATAGGAATCACGACTTGCATGTCGATGAATATGACAACCGGCAGGAGCCATAGGAGTTGTCTTTATTTTTTGTATACCTGCGTGTCATTGAATAACGCCATGTAAATTACTTTACTTTATTGCTAAGCACGTTAGCCATAGAAGTAGAAGTAATCGTTGGCGTGACAACTTCATAAAGACACAATGATGGAGATCATGATGATGGAGATCATGGTGTCATGCCGGTGACGAAGATGATCATGGTGCCCCGAAGATGGAGATCAAGGAGCAAAATGATATTGGCCATATCATGTCACTATTTGATTGCATGTGATGTTTATCATGTTATGCATCTTATTTGCTTAGAATGACGGTAGTAAGTAAGATGATCCCTTATAAAATTTCAAGAGAAGTGTTCCCCCTAACTGTGCACCGTTGCGAAGGTTCGTTGTTTCGAAGCACCACATGATGATCGGGTGTGATAGATTCTAGCGTTCGAATACAACGGGTGTTGTCGAGCCTAGCATGTACAGACATGGCCTCGGAACACATGCGAAACACTTAGGTTGACTTGACGAGCCTAGCATGTACATACATGGCCTCGAAACACAAGAGACCGAAAGGTCGAACATGAGTGGTATAGTAGATACGATCAACATGGAGATGTTCACCGATGATGACTAGTCCGTCTCACGTGATGATCGGACACGGCCTAGTTTGACTCGGATCATGTATCACTTAGATGACTAGAGGGATGTCTATCTGAGTGGGAGTTCATAATCAGATGAACTTCATTATCATGAACATAGTCAAAAATGTCTTTGCAAATTATGTCATACGCTTTAGTTCTACTATTTAAGATATGTTCCTAGAGAAAAATTTAGTTGAAAGTTGATAGTAGCAATTATGCGGACTGGGTCCGTAAACTGAGGATTGTCCTCATTGCTGCACAGAAGGCTTATGTCCTTAATGCACCGCTCGGTGTGCTGAACCTCAGCGTTGTCTGTAGATGTTACGAAACATCTGACATACATGTTTTTTTGATGACTACGTGATAGTTCAGTGCGTAATGCTAACGGTTTAGAATTGTGGCACCAAAGACGGTATTTTGAAACGTCGCAGAACATATGAGATGTTCCGAAGACTGAAATTGGGATTTCGGACTAGTGCCCACGTCAAGAGGTATGAGACCTCTGACGAGTTTCTTAAGCCTGAAGACTAAGGGAGAAAAGCTCAATCGTTGAGCATGTGCTCAGATTGTCCGAGTGCCACAATCGCTTGAATCGAGTGGGAGTTAATCTTCCAGATGAGATAGTGATGGTTCTCCATAGTCACTGCCACCAAGCTAGTAGAGCTTCGTGATGAACTATAACATATCAGGGATAGATATGATGATCCTTGAGCTATTCGCGATGTTTGACACCGCGAAAGTAGAAATCAAGAAGGAGCATCAATTGTTGATGGTTAGTAGAACCACTAGTTTCAAGAAGGGCAAGGGCAAAAGGGGATACTTCATGAAACAGCAAATCATTTGCTGCTCTAGTGAAGAATCCCAAGGTTGAACCCAAACCCGAGACTAAGTGCTTCTGTAATGAGGGGAACGGTCACTGAAGCGGAACTACCCTAGATACTTGGTAGATGAGAAGGCAGGCAAGGTCGACAGAAGTATATTGGATATACGTTATATGAATGTGTACTTTACTAGTACTCCTAGCAGCACCAGGGTATTAGATACCGGTTCGGTTGCTAAGTGTTAGTAACTCGAAATAAAAGCTGCGGAATAAATGGAGACTAGCTAAAGGTGAGATGACGATATGTGTTGGAAGTGTTTCCAAGGTTGATGTGATCAAGCATCGCATGCTCTCTCTACCACCAAGATTTGGTGTTTGCGTTGAGCATGATTGGATTATGTTTATCGCAATACGGTTATTCATTTAAGGAGAATAATGGTTACTCTGCTTATTTGAATAATACCTTCAATGGTCTAGCACCTAAAATGAATCTCGATCGTAGTGATACACATGTTCGTGCCAAAAGATATAAAATAGTAATGATAGTACCACATACTTGTGGCACTGCCATTTGAGTCATATTGGTATAGAACGCATGAAGAAGCTCCATGTAGATGGATCTTTGGACTCAGTCGTTTTTGAAAAGATTGAGACATGCGAACCATGTCTATTGGTATATATGCATGAAGAAACTCCATGCAGATGGATCGTTTGGACTCACTTGATTTTGAATCACTTGAGACATGCAAATCATACCACATGGGCAAGATGACTGAAAGGCCTCGTTTTAAGTAAGATGGAACAAGAGAGCAACTTATTGGAAGTAATACATTTTGATGTATGCAGTCCAATGAGTGCTGAGGCATGCAGTGGATATCATTATGTTCTTACTTCACAGATGATTTGAGTAGATGCTGAGAATATTTACTTGATGAAACACAAGTCTGAATTATTGAAAGGTTCAAGTAATTTCAGAGTGAAGTAGAAGATCGTCGTGACAAGAGGATAAAATGTCTGTGATATGATCATAGAGATGAGTATCTGAGTTACGAGTTTGGCACACAATTAAGACATTGTGGAAAGTGTTTCACAATTAATACCGCCTGGAACACCATAGTGTGATGGTGTGTCCGAATATCATAACTGCACCCTATTGGACATGGTGCATACCATGATGTTTCTTATCGAATTACCACTGTCGTTTATGGGTTAGGCATTAGAGACAACCGCATTCACTTTAAATAGGGCACCACGCAATTCCGTTGAAACGACACCGTTTAGAGAAACCTAAGTTGTCGTTTCTTAAAAGTTTGGGGCTGCGATGCTTATGTGAAAAAGTCTCAGGCTGATAAGCTCGAACCCAAAGCGGACAAATGCATCTTCATAGAAAACCCAAAACAGTTGGGTATACCTCCTATTTCAGATCTGGAAGCAAAAGTAATTGCTTCTAGAAACAGGTCCTTTCTCGAGGAAAAGTTTCTCTCGAAAGAATTGAGTGGGAGGATGGTGGAGACTTGATAAGGTTATTGAACCGTCACTTCAACTAGTGTGTAGCAGGGCACAGGAAGTTGTTCCTGTGGCACCTACACCAATTGAAGTGGAAGCTTATGATGGTGATCATGAAACTTCGGATCAAGTCACTACCAAACCTCGTAGGACGACTAGGATGCGTAATACTTCAGAGTAGTACGTGATAAATGGATCTTTAAGAAGAAGACGAACGTGGATGGTAAGGTTGCCGTCTATGAAGCTCGACTTGTGGCAAAGAGTATTTTCACAAGTTCAAGGAGTTGACTACGATGAGATTCTCTCATCCGTAGCGATGCTTAAGTCCGTCGGAATCATGTTAGCATTAGCTGCATTTATGAAATATGGCAGATGGATGTCAAAACAAGTTTCCTTACCAGTTTTCATAAGGAAAGGTTGTATGTGATACAATCAGAAAGGTTTTGTCGATCCTAAGGATGCTAAAAGGTATGCTAGCTCCAGCGATCCTTCCATGGATTAGAGCAAGCATCTCGGAGTTAGAATATACGCTTTGATGGAGTGATCAAAGTTTTTGGGTTTATACAAAGTTTGTTAGAAACTCGTATTTACAATAAAGTGAGTGGGAGCGCTACAACATTTTTGATAAGTATATGTGAATGACATATTGTTGATCCGAAATGATGTAAAATTTCTGGAAAGCATAAAGGGTTGTTTGAAAGGAGTTTTTCAAAGGAAGACCTGGATAAAGTTGCTTACATATTGGGCATCAAGATCTATAGAGATAGATTAAGACGCCTGATGATACTTTCAAAGAACGCACACCTTGACATGATTTTGAAAGAGTTCAAAATAGATCAGCAAAGAAGGAGTTCTTGGCTGTGTTACAAGGTGTGAGTATTGAGTAAGACTCAAGACCTGACCACAGCAGAAGAGAGAGAAAGTACGAAGGTCGTCCCCTATGCTTCAGACGTAGGCTCTACAGTATGCTATGTTGTGTACCGCACATGAAGTGTGCCTTGCCATGAGTTGGTCAAGGGGTACAATAGTGATCCGGTATTGGATCACATGACAGCGGTCAAACTTATCCTTAGTATATAGTGGACTAAGGAATTTTCTCGATTATGGAGGTGAAAAGGAGTTCGTCGTAAAGGGTTACGTCGATGCGCACTTTGACACTAATCCGGATGACTCTGAGTAGTAAACCGGATTCGTATAGTAGAGCAATTATTTCAAATGGCTCCAAATAGCGGGTGGTAGCATCCACAAGATGACATAGATATTCGTAAAGCACACACGGATCTGAAAGGTTCAGACCCGTTGACTAATAACCTCTCTCACAAGCATAACATGATCAAACCAGAACTCATTGAGTGTTAATCACATAGTGATGTGAACTAGATTGTTGACTCTAGCAAACTCTTGGGTGTTGGTCACATGGTGATGTGACCTATGAGTGTTAATCACATGGTGATGTGGACTAGATTATTGACTCTAGTGCAAGTGGGAGACTGTTGGAAATGTGCCCTAGAGGCAATAATAAATTGGTTATTATTATATTTCCTTGTTCATGATAATCGTTTATTATCCATGCTAGAATTGTATTGATAGGAAACTCAGATACATGTGTGGATACATAGACAACACCGTGTCCCTAGTAAGCCTCTAGTTGACTAGCTCGTTGATCAATAGATGGTTACGGTTTCCTGACCATGGACATTGGATGTCGTTGATAACGGGATCACATCATTAGGAGAATGATGTGATGGACAAGACCCAATCCTAACCCTAGCACAAGATCGTGTAGTTCGTTTGCTCACAGCTTTTCTAATGTCAAGTATCATTTCCTTAGACCATGAGATTGTGCAACTCCCGGATACTGTAGGAATGCTTTGGGTGTACCAAACGTCACAACGTAACTGGGTGGCTATAAAGGTGCACTACAGGTATCTCCGAAAGTGTCTGTTGGGTTGGCACGAATCGAGACTGGGATTTGTCACTCCGTGTAAACGGAGAGGTATCTCTGGGCCCACTCGGTAGGACATCATCATAATGTGCACAATTTGACCAAGGAGTTGATCACGGGATGATGTGAGTTACGGAACGAGTAAAGAGACTTGCCGGTAACGAGATTGAACAAGGTATAGGGATACCGACGATCGAATCTCGGGCAAGTAACATACCGATAGACAAAGGGAATTGTATACGGGATTGATTGAATCCCCGACATCGTGGTTCATCCGATGAGATCATCGTGGAACATGTGGGAGCCAACATGGGTATCCAGATCCCGCTGTTGGTTATTGACCGGAGAACGTCTCGGTCATGTCTGCATGGTTCCCGAACCCGTAGGGTCTACACACTTAAGGTTCGATGACGCTAGGGTTATAGGGAAAGTATGTATGTGGTTACCGAATGTTGTTCGGAGTCCCGGATGAGATCCCGGACATCAGGAGGAGTTCCGGAATGGTCCGGAGGTAAAGATTTATATATGGGAAGTCCTGTTTTGGTCACCGGAAAAGTTTCGGTTGTTATCGGTAATGTACCTGGATCACCGGGAGGGTCCCGGGGGTCCACCAAGTGGGGCCACCAGCCCCAGAAGGTTGCGTGGGCCAAGTGTGGGAGGGGACCATACCCAGGTGGGCTGGTGCGCCCCCCCACCAGGGCCCAAGGCGCATGGGAGAGTGGGAGGGGGCAAACCCTAGGTCCAGATGGGCCTTGAGGCCCACCCTAGTGGCGCCCCCCCCCTCTCCTCCCCTTGGCCGCCCCCCTTGGATGGGATCTAGGGTTGGCCGCCTCCTCTTGGGGTTGGAACCCTAGAGGGGGGCGCAGCCCCCTCCCCCCTATATATAGTTGAGGTTTGGGCTGCCCAAGACACATGAGAACGTCTCTCTTTCGGCACAGCCCTACCCCTCTCCCTCCTCCTCCTCTCCCGCGGTGCTTGGCGAAGCCCTGCGGGATTGCCACGCTCCTCCATCACCACCACGCCGTCGTGCTGCTGCTGGACGGAGTCTTCCCCAACCTCTCCCTCTCTCCTTGCTGGATCAAGGCGTGGGAGACGTCACCGGGCTGCACGTGTGTTGAACGCGGAGGCACCGTTCTTCGGTGCTTAGATCGGAATCAACCGCGATCTGAATCGCTACGAGTACGACTCCCTCATCCGCGTTCTTGCAACGCTTCCGCATCGCGATCTACAAGGGTATGTAGATCCACTCCCCTTCCCCTCGTTGCTAGAGTACTCCATAGATTGATCTTGGTGATGCGTAGAAAATTTTGAATTTCTGCTACGTTCCCCAACAAACCCAACAAGTACCTTCGGAGACACCTGTAGAGCACCTTTATAATCACCCAGTTAGGTTGTGACGTTTGGCAGCACACAAAGTGTTCCTCCGGTAAACGGGAGTTGCATAATCTCATAGTCATAGGAACATGTATAAGTCATGAAGAAAGCAGTAGCAACATACTAAACGATCGAGTGCTAAGCTAACGGAATGGGTCAAGTCAATCACATCATTCTCCTAATGATATGATCCTGTTAAATAAATGACAACTCATGTCTATGGGTAGGAAACATAACCATCTTTGATCAACGAGCTAGTCAAGTAGAGGCATACTAGTGACACTCTGTTTGTCTATGTATTCACACATGTATCATGTTTCCGGTTAATACAATTCTAGCATGAATAATAAACATTTATCATGATATAAGGAAATAAATAATAACTTTATTATTGCCTCTAGGGCATATTTCCTTCACAAAGAGCTACCCAAAGCGCAGGCTACTACCACAATTCGACGATGAGGCCATTGATCCAATACCGTCAAGATACAATCATGCTGATGAACCGAACCGACCACCACGTGGATGGGACAAAGCGGCCAAGTACGCAGAACACCAGCCCACGCCACCTTGCCGTAGAGGCAAAGAGGCAGCGGCTCCGGGCTACACGTATGACTTACGTCAGGACCTGGACAATAGAGCCGGCCAGACCAGATCAATTTACGGATCAAGGGGACGCGCTCCAACACAAGATGACGGCCATCTAAAGGAAATATGCCCTAGAGGCAATAATAAAGTTGTTATTTATATTTCCTTATATCATGATAAATGTTTATTATTCATTGTAGAATTGTATTAACCGGAAACTTGATACATGTGTGAATACATAGACAAAACAAAGTGTCCCTCGTATGCCTCTACTAGACTAGCTCGTTAATCAAAGATGGTTAAGTTTCCTAACCATAGACATGTGTTGTCATTTGATGAATGGGCTCACATCATTAGAAGAATGATATGATGGACAAGACCCATCTGCTAGCTTAGCATAATGATAGTTAAGTTTTATTGTTATTGCTTTCTTCATGACTTATACATATTCCTTTGACTATGAGATTATGCAACTCCCGAATATCGGAGGAATACCTTGTGTGCTATCAAACATCACAACGTAAATGGGTGATTATAAAGATGCTCTACAGGTATCTCCGAAGGTGTTTGTTGGGTTGGCATAGATCGAGATTAGGATTTGTCACTCCGAGTATCGATGAGGTATCTCTGGGCCCTCTCGGTAATGCACATCATGATAAGTCTTGCAAGCTATGTGACTAATGAGTTAGTTATGGGATGATGCATTACGGAACAAGTAAAGAGACTTGCTGGTAACGAGATTGAACTAGGTATGAAGATACCGACGATCGAATCTCGGGCAAGTATGTTGGGTAACGTAGTATTTCAAAAAAATTCTTACGATCACGCAAGATCTATCTAGGAGATGCATAGCAACGAGCGGGGAGAGTGTGCCCATGTACCCTCGTAGACCGAAAGAGGAAGCATTTAGTAACGCGGTTGATGTAGTCGAACATCTTCGCGATCCAACGGATCCTAACACCAAACGTATGGCACCTCTGTGTTCAGCACATGTTCAGCACGGTGACGTCCCTCGAGCTCTTGATCTAGTTGAGGATGAGGGAGAGTTCCTTCAGCACGACGGCCTGTTGACGGTGATGATGAAGTTACCGGCGCAGGGCTTCGCCTAAGCACTACGACGATATGACCAAGGTGTGTAACTGTGGAGGGGGGCACCGCACACGGCTAAGAGAAGACTTGGTGTGCCTTTGGGGTGCCCCCTCCCACGTATATAAAGGAGGGGGAAGAGGAGGCCGGCCCAAGGGGGGGCGTGCCAAAGGAGGGAGTCCTACTTGGGCTCCTGGTCCAACTAGGATTCGCCCCCCCCCCCTTTCCTATTCCAACTAGGAGAGGGAGGGAAGGAGGAAGAAGGGAGAAGGAAAGAGGGGGGCGCCGCCCCCTCCTAGTCCAATTCGGACCGGCCCGTGGGGGGGGGGCGGCCACCCCTTGAGGCCCTTCTCTCCTTTCCACTAAAGCCCATTAAGGCCCATTACTTCCCCGGGGGGTTCCGGTAACCTCCCGGTACTGCGGAAAATACCTGAAACACTTCGGAACAATTCCGGTGTCCGAATATAACCTTCCAATATGTCGATCTTTACCTCTCGGCCATTTCGAGACTCCTCGTCATGTACGTGATCACATCCGGGACTCCGAACAAACTTCGTTCATCAAATCACATAACCCATAATACAAATCGTCATCGAACGTTAAGCGTGCGGACCCTACGGGTTCGAGAGCTATGTAGACATGAACGAGACACATCTCTGGCCAATAACAAATAGCGGAACCTGGATGCTCATATTGGCTCCTACATATTCTACGAAGATCTTTATCGGTCAAACCCCATAACAACATAAGTTATTCCCTTTGTCGTCGGTATGTTACTTGCCCGAGATTCCATCGTCGGTATCCTCATACCTAGTTCAATCTCGTTACCGGCAAGTCTCTTTACTCGTTCCGTAATACATCATCCCACAACTAACTCATTAGTCATATTGCTTGCAAGGCTTATAATGATGTGCATTACCGAGAGGGCCCAGAGATACCTCTCTGATACTCGGAGTGACAAATCCTAATCTCGATCTATGCCAACCCAACAAATACCTTCGGAGATACCAGTGGAGCATCTTTGTAATCACCCAGTTACGTTGTGACGTTTGATAGCACACAAGGTATTCCTCCTGTATCCGGGAGTTTCATAATCTCATAGTCAAAGAAATATGTATAAGTCATGAAGAAAGCAATAGCAATAAAACTTAACGATCATATGCTAAGCTAACAGATGGGTCTTGTCCATCACATCATTCCCGTAATGATCTGACCCCGTTCATCAAATGACAACACATGTCTATGGTTAGGAAACTTAACCATCTTTGATTAACGAGCTAGGCTAGTAGGGGCTTACTAGGGACACTGTGTTTTGTCTATGTATCCACACATGTATCAAGTTTCCGGTTAATACAATTCTAGTATGGATAATACACATTTATTATGATATAAGGATATATAAAATAACAACTTTATTATTGCCTCTAGGGCATATTTCCTTCAGTCTCCCACTTGCACTAGAGTCAATAATCTAGTTCACATCGCCATGTGATTTAACACTAATGATTCACATCTTTATGTGATTAACACCCATAGTTCACATCGCCATGTGATCAACACCCAAAGCGTTTACTAGAGTCAATAATCTAGTTCACATCGCTATGTGATTAACACCTACAGAGTACTAAGGTGTGATCATGTTTTGCTTGTGAGAGTAGTTTAGTCAATGGGTCTGCCACATTCAGATCCGTATGTATTTTGCAAATTTCTATGTCTACAATGCTCTGCGCAGAGCTACTCTAGCTAATTGCTCCCACTTTCAATATGTATCCAGATTGAGACTCAGAGTCATCCAGATTAGTGTCAAAGCTTGCATCGACGTAACTCTTTACGACGAACTCTTTATCACCTCCATAACCGAGAAATATCTCCTTAGTCTTCTAAGGATAATTTTGACCGTTGTCCAGTGATCTACTCCTGGATCACTATTGTACCCCTTTGCCAAACTCATGGCAAGGTACACAATAGGTCTGGTACACAGTTTAGCATACTTTATAGAACCTATGGCTGAGGCATAGGGAACGACTTTCATTCTCTTTTTATTTCCTACCATGGTCGGGTTTTGAGTCTTACTCAATTTTACACCTTGCAATACAGGCAAGAACTCCTTTCTTTGACTTGTTCCATTTTGAACTACTTCAAAATCTTGTCAAGGTATGTACTCATTGAAAAATCTTATCAAGCATCTTGATCTATCTCTATAGATCTTGATGCTCAATATGTAAGCAACTTCACCGAGGACTTTCTATGAAAAAACTCCTTTCAACACTCCTTTATGCTTTCCAGAAAATTCTACATCATTTCCGATCAACAATATGTCATTAACATATACTTAACAGAAAGGCTGTAGTGCTCCCACTCACTTTCTTGTAAATACAGGCTTCTCCAAAAGTCTGTATAAAACTAGATGATTTGATCAACTCATCAAAGCGTATATTCCAACTCCGAGATGCTTGCACCAGTCCATAGATGGATCACTTGAACTTGCACACTTTGTTAGCACCTTTAGGATCGACAAAACCTTCTGGTTGCATCATACACAACTCTTTTTTAATAAATCCATTAAGAAATGCAGTTTTGACATCCATTTGCCAGATTTCATAAAACGCAGCAATTGCTAACATGATTCGGACAGACTTAAGCATCGATACGAGTGAGAAAATTTCATCGTATTCAACACCTTGAACTTGTCGAAACCTTTTTTGACAATTCGAGCTTTGTAGATAGTAACACTACCATCAGCGTCCGTCTTCCTCTTGAAGATCCATTTATTCCCTATGGCTCGCCGATCATCGGGCAAGTCCACCAAAGTCCATACTTTGTTCTTATACATGGATCCCATCTCAGATTTCATGGCCTCAAGCCATTTCACGAAATCTGGGCTCAACATCGCTTCCTCATAGTTCGTAGGTTCGTCATGGTCTAGTAACATGTCTTCTAGAACAGGATTACCGTACCACTCTAGTGCGTAACGTACTCTGGTTGACCTACAAACAATAATGATGTCATACTTAGATGTGAGGTATTATCTCACATCTAAATGAGACATAGACAACCTTTTTTTTATTACACCCGGCTGCGTCGCGCAGGTCAAAACAAAGCGCTCGGTGATCCGTGTGTGGTCGGGCCTAGCCAAAGAGCACGGTCCGACTGTCCAGACTTATATAAGTAGGCAAGTACGTAATACTAGTAGATGGCTAGCCTCCCACTGCAACTAGCTAAGAGCTTCCACTACATTCAAGAAAGAAAATGAGCATTGTGGTGACCAAGCGCTCGCCGGAGGTAGTGAGCCCGTCGGAGCCGTGGACGCCGACTGGTGACATTCACCTGTCGCGTTTTGACAAGGATGCCAGATGCGTGGCAGTGCCGTTGGTCCTGTTATTCGACAAACCAATCGTCGATCCGGTGGAGAACATCCGGAGGGCACTGTCGCGAGCACTGGTGCACTACTATCCTATCGCTGGTCGCCTTGCAGCTGGAGCTGACGGCTGTGAGGTCATCACATGCGCTGGCGAGGGTCATGGCGTGCTGTTGGTGGCAGCGTCGGCTAGCTGCGCCGTTGACGCCCTGCTGCGGTCATCCCCGCCGGCGGTACTCAGCGACCTCTTGGTTCACTACCCTGAGGAGGCCCGCTGTCGCCATGCCGACCCGTTGCTGCTGATGCAGGTTACGGAGTTCTCGTGCGGCGGGTTTGCCGTCGGTGTTACGTGGAACCACGTTGTGGCCGACGGAAAGGGAATCGGACAGTTCTTGCAGGCCGTTGGAGAGTTGGCCCGTGGTACGTCACCGCCGTCCATCATTCCGGTGAGGTCGGATGAGTCGGTCCTGGCAGCCCAGCCGCGAGGATCATTCACTACCAAGGACTTTAGTTGTGTGGAACATACCGAGGGCATGGCCTTTCTTGACTTCACTCTCCCTTGGAGATTGATCAGCCGCGTCAAAGCTCTGTGTACGTGCACAGTGTTGGAAGCGGTGGTCGCTCTAGTGTGGCAATGCCGCGCCCGGGCACTCATCGCCGCCCCTGACGTCGACCCTGTCCCTGCTACGTCGCTCCATTTGGGATGCAACGTGCGCGGCTTCGTCGGCGCCGCGGGGGGCTACTACGGCAACTGCCTCGTGACCACGGAGTCAGTGGCAGCGCCGAGCGCGGAGGTGGCGAACGGTGACATCATAGACGTGGTGAAGCTCATCAAGATTGCCAAGCAAAATATACAGGCCAATGTCAAGAGCTGTAGCGACCCTGCACCTGCAGTGCGGCACCGGGTTGGATACAACACGCTCGTGGCGTCAAGCTGGCGGAACATTGGGCTCGAAGAAGCGGACTTTGGCGGTGGTAGGCCGGCACGGGTAATTTGGTATGCGCCCAAGATGACCTTGCCATTCTTCGTCCTGTGCCCGCCGTGGAAAGGGAACGACCAAGGGGTCAACGTCTTGGGATACATTGTTAAGAAGGAGCATGTTGATGCTTTCATGCGGGAGATCGGGAAGGGAGGTGAACGAGTTAATTAAATGTAAACCTGCAAGCTGCAGACTGCAGTGCTGGTGGCTGTTGATTCATTAGTTGCTTGCGAATAAGAGTATTGGTTGTAAGCTGATACAAGGAGACCTATTTTATACTACTCGACGGTGCTTAAACTAGTAGCATAACCAACTGGTTCGTGACAAGTAGCTACACAAGTACTAGCATTATGGAACTATTTAATCGCTAGTGGCTTGTGACTGACTATATTTTTACATCTCACAGGGCAAGGGGAGCAGTTTTTAAAAGGTTTCCGACAGGTTGCAGCTACTATATGTTTCATTTTCTGCAAAAGTTACAGTGGTGCGCAGCTCGGTAGGTGATGTTAGCATAAGCCACGGTGTCCGTGGTAGTCAGCGTGTGCGCGCGCACTGGACGTGCCGAGCACCATGACAAAGTGTGCGTGTGTGTGTGGCACGAGGGTGCGTGCGTGTGTGTGCACACGACGCGTCAGGGTAGGGCTAGGTTGTTGGCGAACTAGGCGGGCTGCTCGCGGCGTTCGGTTGTGGGCTCGCCGCATCGCGCGGGCGTAGTGCGCGCCATGGGCGCGGCTAGAGCGGACCGATCGCACGTCCGGGCTGGTAGGAGGCGTGGGGATCGTGCCCCGACGCTGGCCCAGGTATAAAGCCCACACAGTCTCCACTGTAATAGTGTGGCTGGAGTTTGTGCTCGAAGGAATAATTGCCATGCATGCGGCGGGCGTTCGTCGCCAAGATCACCGTGTCCACTGCCTTCTTGTGCTTGTTCCACCTTCTTCTGTTCGAGTATGAGAGAGTGAGAGAGATAGCAGAGAGAGAGAGCGAGCTAGGGCAAGCTAGGGTTGGGGTTTAGACCCAACATTTGGCATCAGAGCTTCAGAAGGACCGTGTCGGCGGCCATGGCGATCGTTCCCCACGGCATCAGAGGGAGCACGGTGTCGTTCTCGTTGCCGATGCTCACACCGGATAACTACACGGTGTGGGCGATCAAGGCGATGGCCATCCTCGACGCCCAGAGCTTGTGGGAGGTCGTGTCGCCGGCGGACAACGCGTCGATCGATGACAAGAAGAACAAGGCCATGAGGGCGCAGTTGTTCTGCGTGCTCTCTGAAGATTTCTTGATGCAGGTCTCCACGAAGAAGACAACGGTGGAGGTGTGGGCCAGCCTGAAGACACGTTTCGTCGGAGCTGGTCGTGCCAGGGAGGTGCAGCTGTCCACCCTCCGCGGCGAGTTCAAGCAATTGCGCATGGTGGATGGCGAGTCACTGGACACGTCTGCGGGAAGATTGGTAGCGTGGTGGCACGCTATGCGGGGCTGGGATCGACGCCGGACGACCTGGTGGTGGTGAAGAAGCTGCTGGACTCCGTCTCCGACTGCCTGTACTCCCCCGTCGCCTGAATAGAATAGTTCTCTGACGTGGAGAAGATGCCATTTGAGGATGCATTAAGTCGTATGAAGGCATTCCACGAAAGGACGCGCCGGCGCATGCAGTTTGGTGGCGGATGAGCTGACGAGCGGTTGATGCTCACGGCGACTCTGTGGGAGGCAAGGCGACGACAGCGCGGCGGCGGCCTCGACCACAACGACAACGACAACATCACGACATTGGGCAAAGGAAGACGCCACCGCCAATGCTACAACTGTGGGGTGCGCAGCCACTTCTCCCGCGACTGCCGGAAGCCAAAGAAGGCGGAGGAGGAGAAAGGTCCTCCTCGCCGACATCAACGATGACGGCCCGGCCTTCCCGTAGTCTGTGGCTTAGGGGGTGAATGTTAGAATAAGCCATGGTGGCTGTTGAAGGAAATATGCCCTAGAGGCAATAATAAAGTTATTATTAATTCCTTATATCATGATAAATGTTTATTATTCATGCTAGAATTGTATTAACCAGAAACATAATACATGTGTGAATACATAGACAAACACAGTGTCACTAGTATGCTTCTACTTGACTAGCTCGTTGATCAAAGATGGTTATGTTTCCTAGCCATAGACATGAGTTGTCATTTGATTAACGGGATCACATCATTAGGAAAATGATGCGATGGACTTGACCCATTCCGTTAGCTTAGCACTTGATCGTTTAGTATGTTGCTATTGCTTTCTTCATGACTTATACATGTTCCTATGACTATGGGATTATGCAATTCCCGTTTACCGGAGGAACACTTTGTGTGCTACCAAACGTCACAACGTAACTGGGTGATTATAAAGGTGCTCTACAGGTGTCTCCGAAGGTACTTGTTGAGTTGACGTATTTCGAGATTAGGATTTGTCACTCCGATTGTCGGAGAGGTATCTCTGGGCCCACTCGGTAATACACATCACTATAAGCCTTGCAAGCATTGTAACTAATGAGTTAGTTGCGGATGATGTATTATGGAATGAGTAAAGAGACTTGCCGGTAAAGAGATTGAACTAGGTATTGAGATACCGACGATCGAATCTCGGGCAAGTAACATACCGATGACAAAGGGAACAATGTATGTTGTTATGCGGTTTGACCGATAAAGATCTTCGTAGAATATGTAGGAGCCAATATGAGCATCCAGGTTCCGCGATTGGTTATTGACCAGAGACGTGTCTCGGTCATGTCTACATAGTTCTCGAACCCGTAGGGTCCGCACGCTTAATGTTCGATGACGGTTATATTATGAGTCTATGTGTTTGTTGTACCGAAGGTTGTTCGGAGTCCCGGATATGATCATGGACATGACGAGGAGTCTCGAAATGGTCGATACATGAAGATTGATATATTTTACAACTATATTCGGACACCGGAATGGTTCCGGGGGTTATCGGATATTTATCGGAGTACCGGGGGTTACCGGAACCCCCCCACCCCCCGGGAAGCTATTGGGCCTTATGGGCCTTAGTGGAAAGGAGAGAGGGAGGCCAAGAGGTGGCGCGCGGCCCCCTTGCCCCAATCCGAATTGGGAAAGGGAAGGGGGCGGCGGCCCCCCTTCTCCTTCCTTTTCTCCACCTCCTCCTTCCCCCTTCTCCTACTTGGAATAGGAAAGGGGGGGGCAAACCTACTTGGAGAAGGATTGCCCCCCCTGGGCGCGCCTCTCCCCTTGGCCGGCCCTCTCCTCCTCTCCCCTTTATATACGAAGGAGGGGGGCACCCCATAGACACAACAATTGATCCCTTGGATCTCTTAGCCGTGTGCGGTGCCCCCCTCCACCATAATCCACCTCGATCATATTGTAGCGATGCTGAGGCGAAGCCCTGCGTCGGTAGAACATCATCATCGTCACCACGCCATCGTGCTGACGGAACTCTCCCTCAAAGCTCGGCTGGATTGGAGTTCGAGGGACGTCATCGAGTTTAACGTGTGCTAAACTCGGAGGTGCGTGCGTTCGGTACTTGATCGGTCGGATCGTGAAGACGTACGACTACATCAACCACGTTGTGCTAACGCTTCCGCTTTCGGTCTACAAGTGTACGTGGACACACTCTCCCCTCTCGTTGCTATGCATCACCATGATCTTGCGTGTGCGTAGGAAAATTTTGAAATTACTACGTTCCCTAACAGTGGCATCCGAGCCTGGTTTTATGCGTAGATGTTATATGCACGAGTAGAACACAAGTGAGTTGTGGGCGATACAAGTCATACTGCTTACCAGCATGTCATACTTTGGCTCGGCGGTATTGTTGGATGAAGCGGCCCGGACCGACATTACGCGTACGCTTACGCGAGACTGGTTTTACCGCCGTGCTTTGCACACAGGTGACTAGCGGGTGTCAGTTTCTCCAACTTTAGTTGAACCGAGTGTGGCTACGCCCGGTCCTTGAGAAGGTTAAAACAGCACTAACTTGACGAACTATCGTTGTGGTTTTGATGCGTAGGTAAGAACGGTTCTTGCTCAGCCCGTAGCAGCCACGTAAAACTTGCAACAACAAAGTAGAGGACGGCTAACTTGTTTTTGCTGGGCATGTTGTGATGTGATATGGTCAAGGCATGATGCTATATTTTATTGTATGAGATGATCATGTTTTGTAACCGAGTTATCGGCAACTGGCAGGAGCCATATGGTTGTCGCTTTATTGTATGCAATGCAATCGCCCTGTAATTGCTTTACTTTATCACTAAGCGGTAGCGATAGTCGTAGAAGCAATAGTTGGCGAGACGACAACGATGCTACGATGGAGATCAAGGTGTCGCGCCGGTGACGATGGTGATCATGACGGTGCTTCGGAGATGGAGATCACAAGCACAAGATGATGATGGCCATATCATATCACTTATATTGATTGCATGTGATGTTTATCTTTTATGTATCTTATCTTGCTTTGATTGACGGTAGCATTATAAGATGATCTCTCACTAAATTTCAAGATAAAAGTGTTCTCCCTGAGAATGCACCGTTGCCAAAGTTCATCGTGCCCAGACACCACGTGATGATCGGGTGTGATAAGCTCTACATCCATCTACAACGGGTGCAAGCCAGTTTTTGCACACGGGGAATACTCAGGTTAAACTTGACGAGCCTAGCATATGCAGATATGGCCTCGGAACACTGAGATCGAAAGGTCGAGCGTGAATCATATAGAAGATATGATCAACATAGTGATTTTCACCATTCAAAACTACTCCATCTCACGTGATGATCGGACATGGTTTAGTTGATATAGATCACGTGATCACTTAGATGATTAGAGGGATGTCTATCTAAGTGGGAGTTCTTACGTAATATGATTAAATGAACTTTAATTTATCATGAACTTAGTCCTGGTAGTATTAGCATATCTATGTTGTAGAACAATAGCTCGCGATATTACTCCCTGTTTATTTTGATATGTTCCTTATCAAAAAAATATGTTGAAAGATGTTAGTAGCAATGATGCGGACTTGGTCCGTGATCTGAGGTTTATCCTCATTGTTGCACAGAAGAATTATGTCCTTGATACACCGCTAGGTGACAGACTTATTGTAGGAGCAGATGCAGACGTTATGAACGTTTGGCTAGCTCAATATGATGACTACTTGATAGTTTAGTGCACCATGCTTAATGGCTTAGAATCGGGAGTTCAAAGACGTTTTGAACGTCATGGACCATATGAGATGTTCCAGGAGTTGAAGTTAATATTTCAAGAAAATACCCGAGTTGAGAGATATGAAGTCTCCAACAAGTTCTATAGCTAAAAGATGGAGGAGAATAGATCAAGCAGTAAGCATGTGCTCAGATTGTCTGGGTACTACAATCCTTGAATCAAGTGGGAGTTAATCTTCCAGATAAAATAGTGATTGACAAAATTCTCTAGTCACCATCACCAAGTTAGTAGAACTTCGTGATGAACTATAGTATGCAAGGGATGACGAAAACGATTCCCGAGCTTTTCATGATGATGAAATCGATGAAGGTATAAATCAAGAGCGAGCATCAAGTGTTGATGATTAACAAGACCACTAGTTTCAAGAAAAGGGCAAAGAGAAAGAAAGGGAACTTCATGTAGAATGGCAAGCAAGTTGTCACTTCCGTGAAGAAGCCCAAAGCTAGACTAAAGCCTGAAACTGAGTGCTTCTACTGCAAAGGAAATGGTCACTGGAAGCGGAAATGCCCTGAATATTTAGTGGATAAGAAGGATGGCAAAGTGAACAAAGGTATATTTGATATACAGGTTATTGATGTGTACCTTACTAGTGTTTATAGTAGCCCCTGGGTATTTGATACTTGTTCGGTTGCTAAAACTTAGTAAATCGAAACAGGAGTTACAGAATAAACACAGACTAGTTGAGGGTGAAGTTACGATGTGTGTTGGAAGTGGTTCCAAGATTGATATGATCATCATCGCACACTCCCTATACTTTCGGGATTAGTGTTGAACCTAAATAAGTGTTATTTGGTGTTTGCGTTGAGCATGAATATGATTTGATCATGTTTATTGCAATACGGTTATTCATGTAAGTTAGAGAATAATTGTTGTTCTGTTTACATGAATAAAACCTTCTATGGTCATACACCCAATGAAAATGGTTTGTTGGATCTCGATCGTAGTGATACACATATTCACAATATTGAAGCCAAAAGATGCAAAGTTAATAATGACAGTGCAACTTATTTGTGGCACTGCCGTTTAGGTCATATTGATGTAAAGCGCATGAAGAAACTCCATGCTGATGGGATTTTGGAATCACTTGATTATGAATCACTTGATGCTTGCGAACCATGCCCTATGGGCAAGATGACTAAGACTCCGTTCTCCGGAACAATGGAGCGAGCAACTGAATTATTGGAAATAATACATACATGCAGTCCGATGAGTGTTGAAGCTCGCGGCATGTATCGTTATTTTCTGACCTTCACAGATGATTTGAGCAGATGTGGGTACATCTTCTTGATGAAACATAAGTCTGAATCATTTGAAAAGTTCAAAGAATTTCAGAGTGAAGTAGAAAATCATCGTAACAAGAAAATAAAGTTTCTACGATCTGATCGTGGAGGAGAATAGTTGAGTTATGAGTTTGGTCTTCATTTGAAACAATGCGGAATAGTTTCGCAACAAACACCACCTGGAACACCACAACATAATGGTGTGTCCGAACGTCATAACCGTACTTTATTGGATATAGTGCAATCTATGATGTTTCTTACCGATTTATCACTATCATTTTGGGGTTATGCATTAGAGACAACTGCATTCATGTTAAAAAGGGCACCATCTAAATCCGTTGAGACGACACCGTATGAACTGTGGTTTGGCAAGAAACCAAAGTTGTCGTTTCTTAAAGTTTGGGGTTGCGATGCTTATGTGAAAAAGTTTCATCCTGATAAGCTCAAACCCAAATCGGAGAAATGTGTATTCATAGGATACCCAAAGGAGACAGTTGGGTACACCCTCTATCACAGATCCAAAGGCAAGACATTCGTTGCTAAGAATGGATCCTTTCTAGAGAAGGAGTTTCTCTCGAAAGAAGTGAGTGGGAGGAAAGTAGAACTTGATGAGGTAACTGTACCTGCTCCCTTATTGGAAAGTAGTTCATCACAGAAATCTGTTCCTGTGACTCCTACGCCAATTAGTGAGGAAGCTAATGATGATGATCATGTAACTTCAGATCAAGTTACAACCGAACCTCGTAGGTCAACCAGAATGAAATCCGCACCAGAGTGGTACGGTAATCCAGTTCTGGAGGTCATGTTACTTGACCATGACGAACCTTCGAACTATGAGGAAGCGATGATGAGCCCAGATTCCGCAAAATGGCTTGAGGCCATGAAATCTGAGATGGGATCCATGTATGAGAACAAAGTGTGGACTTTGGTTGACTTGCCCGGTGATCGGCAAGCCATAGAAAATAAATGGATCTTCAAGAGGAAGACGGACGCTGATAGTAGTGTTACTATCTACAAAGCTAGAATTGTCGCAAAAGGTTTGCGACAAGTTCAAGGTGTTGACTATGATGAGAGTTTCTAGAGAAGGAGTTTCTCTCGAAAGAAGTGAGTGGGAGGAAAGTAGAAATTGATGAGGTAACTGTACCTGCTCCCTTATTGGAAAGTAGTTCATCACAGAAATTTGTTCCTGTGACTCCTACACCAATTAGTGAGGAAGCTAATGATGATGATCATGTAACTTCAGATCAAGTTACTACCGAACCTCGTAGGTCGACCAGAGTAAGATCCGCACCAGAGTGGTACGGTAATCCTGTTCTGGAAGTCATATTACTAGACCATGACGAACCTGCGAACTATGAGGAAGCGATGATGAGCCCAGATTCCGTGAAATGGCTTGAGGCCATGAAATCTGAGATGGGATCCATGTTTAAGAACAAAGTGTGGACTTTTGTTGACTTGCCCGATGATTGGCAAGCCATAGAAAATAAATGTATCTTCAAGAGGAAGACAGACGCTGATAGTAGTGTTACTATCTACAAAGCTAGATTTGTCGAAAAAGGTTTTGACAAAGTTCAAGGTGTTGACTACGATGAGATTTTCTCACTCGTAGCGATGCTTAAGTCTGTCCGAATCATGTTAGCAAATTGCCACATTTTATGAAATCTGACAAATGGATATCAAAACTACATTCCTTAATGGATTTCTTAAAGAAGAGTTGTATATGATGCAACCAGAAGGTTTTGTCGATCCTAAAGGTGCTAACAAAATGTGCAAGCTCCAGCGATCCGTCTATGGACTAGTGCAAGCATCTCGGAGTTGGAATATACGCTTTGATGAGTTGATCAAAGCATATAGTTTTTATACAGACTTGTGGTGAAGCCTGTATTTACAAGAAAGTGAGTGGGAGCACTACAACATTTCTTATAAGTATATGTGAATGACATATTGTTGATCGGAAATAATGTAGAATTTTCTAGAAAGCATAAATGAGTATTTGAAAGGTTTTTTTTCAAAGAAAGACCTCGGTGAAGCTGCTTACATATTGAGCATCAAGATCTATAGAGATAGATCAAGACGCTTGATAAGTTTTTTCAATGAGTACATACCTTGACAATATTTTGAAGTAGTTCAAAATGGAACAGTCCAAGAAAGAGTTCTTGCCTGTGTTCCAAGGTGTGAAATTGAGTAAGACTCAGAGCCCGACCACAGTAGAAAATAGAGAGAGAATGAAACTCATTCCCTATGCCTCGGCCATAGGTTCTATAAAGTATGCCATGCTGTGTACCAGACCTATTGTATACCCTACACTGAGTTTAGCAAGGGAGTACAATAGTGATCTAGGAGTAGATCACTGCATAGCGGTCAAAATTATCCTTCGTGAAATAAGGATATATTTCTCAATTATGGAGGTGACAAAAGGTTCGTCGTAAAGGGTTACGTCGATGCAAAATTTGACACTGATCCAGATGACTCTAAGTCTCAATCTGGATGCATATTGAAAGTGGGAGCAATTAGCTAGAGTAGCTCGGTGCAGAGCATTGTTGACATAGAAATTTGCAAAATACATACGGATCTGAATGTGGCAGACCCGTTGACTAAACTTCTCTCATAAGCAAAACATGACCACACCTTAGTACTCTTTGGGTGTTAGTCACATAACGATGTGAACTAGATTATTGACTCTAGTAAACCCTTTGGGTGTTGGTCGCATGACGATGTGAATTATGGGTGTTACTCACATGGTGATGTGAACTATTCGTGTTAAATCACATGGCGATGTGAACTAGATTATTGAATCTAGTGCGAGTGGGAGACTTAAGGAAATATGCCCTAGAGGCAATAATAAAGTTATTATATATTTCCTTATATCATGATAAATGTTTATTATTCATGCTAGAATTGTATTAACCGGAAACATAATACATGTGTGAATACATAGACAAACACAGTGTCACTAGTATGCCTCTACTTGACAAGCTCGTTGATCAAAGATGGTTATGTTTCATAGCCATAGACATGAGTTGTCATTTGATTAACGGGATCACATCATTACGAGAATGATGTGATTGACTTGACCCATTCCGTTAGCTTAGCACTTGATCGTTTAGTATGTTGCTATTGCTTTCTTCATGACTTATACATGTTCCTATGACTATGAGATTATGCAACTCCCGTTTACCGGAGGAACACTTTGTGTGCTACCAAACGTCACAACGTAACTGGGTGATTATAAAGGTGCTCTACAGGTGTCTCCGAAGGTACTTGTTGAGTTGACGTATTTCGAGATTAGGATTTGTCACTCCGATTGTCGGAGAGGTATCTCTAGGCCCACTCGGTAATACACATCATTATAAGCCTTGCAAGCATTGTAACTAATGAGTTAGTTGCGGGATGATGTATTACGGAACGAGTAAAGAGACTTGCCGGTAACGAGATTGAACTAGGTATTGAGATACCGACAATCGAATCTCGGGCAAGTAACATGCCGATGACAAAGGAACAACGTATGTTGTTATGCAGTTTGACCGATAAAGATCTTCGTAGAATATGTAGGAGCCAATATGAGCATGCAGGTTACGCTATTGGTTATTGACCGGAGACGTGTCTCGGTCATGTCTACATAGTTCTCGAACCCGTAGGGTCCGCACGCTTAATGTTCGATGACGGTTATATTATGAGTTTATGTGTTTTGATGTACCGAAGGTTGTTCGGAGTCCCGGATATGATCACGGACATGACGAGGAGTCTCGAAATGGTCGAGACATGAAGTTTGATATATTGGACGACTATATTCGGACACCGGAATGGTTCCGGGGGTTATCGGATATTTATCGGAGTACCGGGGGTTACCGAACCCCCCCCCCCCCCCCCCCGAAGCTATTGGGCCTTATGGGCCTTAGTGGAAAGGAGAGAGGGAGGCCAAGAGGTGGCCCCCCTTCTCCTTCCTTTTCTCCACCTCCTCCTTCCCCCTTCTCCTACTTGGAATAGGAAAGGGGGGGGGCCAAACCTACTTGGATTAGGATTGCCCCCCCTTGGGTGTGCCTCTCCCCTTGGCCGGCCCTCTCCTCCTCCCCCCTTTATATACGGAGGAGGGGGGCACCCCATAGACACAACAATTGATCCCTTGGATCTCTTAGCCGTGTGCGGTGCCCCGCTCCACCATAATCCACCTCGGTCATATCGTAGCGGTGCTTAGGCGAAGCCCTGCGTCGGTAGAACATCATCATCGTCACCACGCCGTCGTGCTGACGGAACTCTCCCTCAAAGCTCGGCTGGATCGGAGTTCGAGGGACGTCATCGAGTTGAACGTGTGCTGAACTCGGAGGTGCCGTGCGTTCGGTACTTGATCGGTCGGATCGTGAAGACGTACGACTACATCAACCGCGTTGTGCTAACGCTTCTGTTTTCGGTCTACGAGGGTACGTGGACACACTCTCCCCTCTCGTTGCTATGCATAACCATGATCTTGCGTGTGCGTAGGAAAATTTTGAAATTACTACGTTCACTAACAGCTGTGGCAGTCAGTGTGTGTGCGTACACTGGACGTGGCGAACACCATGGCAAAGTGTGCGTGTGTGCGTCCGTGTGTGGCGCGAGGGTGCGTGCACACGACGCGCCGTGCCGGGGTAGGGCTAGGTTGTTGGCGAACAGGGCGGGCTGCTCGCGGCATTCGGTTGTGGGCTCGCCGCATCGCTCGGGCGTAGTGCATGCCGTGGGAGCGGCCAGAGCGGACCGATCGCGCGCCCGGGTTGGTAGGAGGCGTGGTGTCCGTTGTAACTGTGTGGCTACAGTTTGTGCTTAAAGGAAAAATTAACGTGCGTGTGGCGGGCGTTCGTCACCAAGATCGCCATGTCCACTGCCTTCTCGTGCTTCTTCCACCTTACTCTATCCGAATCTGAGAGAGTGAGAGAGATAGCAGAGCGAGAGAGCGAGCTAGGGCAAGCTAGGGTTAGGGTTTAGAGCCAATAGGTGATTCTCTGCCAGAGTTAAATAGTTGATGTGCAGTGTGATCACATGATTAAGTGGCAATGTTCAGATTCAGTGATGGCTGGTTCTGGGGTGGTTAGGGATATTCCCAACGGCGCCGCCCATTTATTGTTCGCTACTAGATATCTGGAGCATAATAACTTAATTTGTCTCCTGTGAACGGTAGGTTCTGCATCCGATAGAAAAAATGCTTGTTTTCTCTCAAATGTACAAGTTGCCAGATCGTAGGCGCCCTTAAGTCTGGTTGCAACCCAGAACTGACAAGGTGATTGAACGACCACATGGTAGGTAGGCAACAATAACAATGTCCAGCGAAAATAGATCTGGAGAAGATTGCATCAAGAAAAGTTTGTTAATTACCTGACGAAGGACTTTTAAGTAGTGGAGGATAGCTTGAGATTATTTCCAGTGTCGGACGACGGATGATTTCTCAAGCCGTCAAAGGCAGAACAGTAGATAGGAGACCTGAGAGTTCTGAACCGGCTCCTTCATAGAGCTGTCAAAGGAGAAACAATTTACTAATAAGTGATTATTTTCAATACCAGTAAACAAGCAATAGCTGACGAGGATAGCACACACTCCCTCCGTTCAATAATATAAGTGTTTCTTATCCTACAGTAGTGTTTAAAACGTTTTTATATTATGGGAGAGGGGGAGTATAATTCTGTATAACATATGCTTAAGACTCAGCTACTATATGGTGCCATGTCACGACCTTATCAACAACCATCCTATAGTTATGCAAAGCTGGTTTACGTCGTCATAATAAACTAATTTTTTAACGAGATAAACAATAGGCCAGTAGCTATAAGCCTATAAATTACTAACCTGACACACCAAGATGTCGACTTGACACCTACTCACATGTTGCAAGTCTTGTCTTGACTAATACACTTCACCAAATGTTGCTTATTTGCAGGGTCAGATAATAAAGAACGAGTTAGTTACGCATGACCCCACTACAACATTCAATGTCAGATCAAGAAATGGTTGTAATAATTCTTTGGATCACCTCTCAAGCAGAATATTTTCATGATGAATTCAGAACAATCCTGGCTTTACTTGTATCAGCTGCATCACATCTTCAGCAGCAAACATATAATTAACAAATGAAAATGTTTGCAAAAGGAATATAACAAAGATGCTGTTCCACTCACCTGCCATGATTTCAGGCAGATTTCTAGACCTGACCTTACACGAATGATATACTGTTGATAGCTAACAAACCATGAAATTACATCGAGATTCACTTATTTGTCAACATGCCTACCAAGTTTGTAGAAAATATTAATCTTTTAAGCATGTAACGATCACAAGAAGTGCTAGTTTCTCAATGGCCTTCTCAGATCCTGCGTGATCATTTTTTCTTTCGAAATAGGCTTTTGGCCCGCTATATTAATATAACAACCACCCTGGGGCAGACACCCAAAAGAGAAAACAAGAGAAATGATGCAAGCAACACCAGATCGACGAAAGATGTAGTCTCCCGCAACAGCTGCACCCACCGGAGAATTCCACCACACGCCTATGCCACCGAGTTGCCGCGTACCAAGCAACACCTTCAAGTAGGACTTTAATGACGACGACACTGCTGCCCAGATGAGTCCTAGGATTTCTCCTGGTACACAGAGGGGAGCGGGGGAGAGGTAGAAACGAACGCCCTTCAAGAAGGGCGGCGGCGCCCACAAGCGGCACCGCATCCGTGCCGGCCAGTCCCAACAAAGATTTCTCCCGACCCCTCACACCCCACAACCTAGGACCAACCATTGTCACCACCATGCCGATCGCCCACCAACATGCGCCACCACAGCCACGAGGACACCACCGTCGTCTCACCACGGCAAACGTTGCCATGCCGGCCGGACCGAAACGAACCCACCGTAGACAGGGACCAACAGTACCGCAGCCACGTGGGAGGGGACACCTGTTGGAAATATGCCCTGGAGGCAATAATAAATTGGTTATTATCATATTTCCTTGATCATGATAATCGTTATTATCCATGCTAGAATTGTATTGATCGGAAACTCAGATACATTTGTTGATACATAGACAATAACGTGTCTCTTGTGCGCCTCTACTAGACTAGCTCGTTGATCAAAGATGGTTAAGGTTTCATAACCATAGACATGAGTTGTCATTTGATAACGGGATCACATCATTAGGAGGATGATGTGATGGACAAGACCCAACTGTAAGCATAGCATTCGATCGTATTAGTTTATTGCTACTGCTTTCTTCATGTCAAGTATCTGTTCCTAAGACCATGAGACCATGCAACTCCCCGACACCGGAGGAATACCTTGTGTGTATCAAACGTCGCAACGCAACTGGGTGACTATAAAGATGCTCTATAGGTATCTTCGGGGGTGTCTGTTGAGTTGGCATGGATCAAGACTGGGATTTGTCACTCCGTGTGACAGAGAAGTATCTCAGGGCCCACTCGGTAATACAACATCACAACAGGCTTGCAAGCAATGTCACCAAGGAGTTAGTCATGGGATCTTGTATTACAGAACGAGTAAAGAGACTTGACGGTAAAGAGATTGAACTAGGTATGGAGATATCAACGATCGAATCTCGGGCAAGTAACATACCACTAGACTAAGGGAACTGCATACGGGATTGATTGAATCCTTGGCATCGTGGTTCGACCGATAAAGATCTTCGTGGAATATGTGGGAGCCAATATGGGCATCCAGGTCCCGCTATTGGTTATTGACCGGAGAGGTGTCTCCGTCATGTCCACATGATTCTCGAACCCGTAGGGTCCGCATGCTTATCGTTCGGTGATGCGAGTAGTATTGGGATATTCACGTTGGTGACCGAATGCAGTTCGGAGTCTCGGATGAGATCCCAGATGTTACAACGAGCTCCGAAATGGTCAGTAGGTAAAGATTTATATATGGGAAGTCATATTTTGGCTACCGAAAAAGTTTTGGCTTTTACCGGTATTGTACCGGGAACACTAGTAGGAAAAGGGGCTTTTACCCTTGTTGGTAAGGGCCTTTTGTCCCGGTTTTCGAACCGGGACTAAAGGGTCGTTACTAAAGCCCTAACCCTTTAGTCCCGGTTCTTACACGAACCGGGACAGAAGGTCCTCCACGTGGCCGCTGCTGCCAGCCCAGGCAGGGGGGCCTTTGGTCCCGGTTGGTGCCACCAACTGGGACCAATAGGCATCCACGCGTCAGCATTTCACGGGCTGGGGTTTTTGTTTTTTTTGAAGGGGGGGGGCGGTTGGGGGGTTTTGGGGGGTTAATTTAGGTGTTTCATATATTGTGTTAGCTAGCTAATTAGTAGAGAGAAGTGTCCTCTCTTATCTTCGTGCTTGGTCGACGCTACGTACTATATACGTATGGAGAGGACTAGACACGCTAGCTAGTAAGCAAATGAAGGAAACAGAAGATCGTCATGAACATATGCATATAGAGAGAAGTGATATCGACCACCTCTCCTTCTCCGAGAGATTGGTCGAACAACAAGTTCTCGTATATCTATCTGACACTACCGGCTACATATATACAATAATTATCTCTTACAATATAATCTCCTAATTAAATTGTAAGAACACAGGGTCCACATAGTATTCTCCATTTTCAGCGATCACGTGGTCAAGGAAGAATGCCTATCTTCTGCTAGGAGTTCATCCCGCATCCGAAACATATAATTTGAAGAAGGGGGTCAATACATATATATATGAATAAATGAAACTCGACACAAATGATGGTAATAAAATAAAATTGTGAATATTATTGCTTACGCACTTCATATTGTTCGTCAGAGTAGCCCCGCTCACAGGTCGTGTGGCGGATAGACTCGCAAACGTAGTATCCACAGAAATCATTCCCTTGTTCCTGCCACAACCACTTTACAAGAAATAGAGGTCATTCTAACTGATAAGCAAGCATGCTAAATGGTATTGATGAAACTAGCGCTTGAATCACTAGGAGATGTGCGGAACATGCTACTATAGTACTTACTTTCGGGTGTCTAAATTGCAGCTTCTTCGGCAGTCCCGGAGCTTTTGTGGTGAATTTTCTCCAAACCCTGCCAGACAAAGAAAACAATTACTTGATACCAGGAAATGAACAAAGTTGCTGATATGGTGGATAATGATCGATTTAACTTACTTCTCGAGCATTTGAGTCATGTCCGCATAGTCCTGGGGATCTTTTCGTCTCGAGTCTAAGACGGTTACTACTCCCTGCTCAAGCTTAATCTCTAGGAGAATATAGTGGAAGCTGCACATGCATGCATAAGTCATCAATTACATTACCATAACCTGGACTAATAAGGGAAACCGAATATGCACAAGACAGTAACACTCACTTGAAGTTGTAAGGAAAGAGTATTATATCTTTGTTTTGATTTAATACCAACGATCGTAGCAAGTTGGCCTCGGCTTCTTTGGCATGTTTTTCAACCGTATATGCACCTATGAGATTTGTGTTAATGAACCCAATATCACCGATTTGTCTTTTCTTCAATTCGGCGATCTTCAATCTGCATAATATAGTGAGGATAATTATAAATACATGCAATGAAAGAGCTGACCTATATAGAGATACTTAATGACAGAAGTAGTACTACTTACAGACAGTAGCAAGTGATCGTTGATTTATCGAGGGCCTTTTGATTGAAAAACTGGAAGAACTCCTCAAATGGAACATTCAGCAGTTCAATTCCAACGAGGTCATGCTCCGGTTTAACTCTCAGCGTCAAAGTATTCATCCCATCAGACTCTCTGCAGGTTTTCATGTACCAATCATGTAATCTTCGCATCATCGTTGTTAGAGATCTTTCATCTTTGACGAGAGGCTTCCCGTAATGGTATTTGTGTTCGTCCACCTCCATGATTTCATAATGTACATCGTCGGGCAGGTAATCTCCAAGATTGCTATAACCGGCCACCATCCTCGGATCATTAGCGACGATGTCTTTAGACACCTTGAGCGGGGGGCACGATTGGTTCGCTTGTTCGCCGAGCTGGGCAATTTTTTTCCCAGCTCGTCGTTCTTTTAACCTTTGATCACTGACAGTACTTCCCGACCGCTCCACTTCGACAAATGTCTTTGCAATAATGCGCTCGTAGTTGCCTTTCAGCGGAGACTTTGGTGGTTTTGTCAGGGCATCCAGAGTGCGCTTCGCTTTCACTGGATCTACCTTCTCCTCCGGAGGTGGATGTTTCTTTGCTTTCACCCCTTCAAAGAAGTTCTTCACTTCGGCTCGCACGATCTTCGCGTTCTCCTCCACGGTCCTCTCGTATGGTAACTTCTCTGGAGTCTTCAGAGAAGGACCGAATCTGTATTGCCTCCCGCCTCTGGCAGCTGTACTGCTAGACGCCGGCAGAGCAAACGGAGCGGCTGCGGCTATCTTCTTTCCTTGCTTACGAGGCAGAGGAGAAGGACTACGACGCGCCGGAGCAGCCGGAGCGGCGGCGGGTCTCTTCCGACCTTGCTGACGAGGCGGAGAAGGAGGAGGCTGGCTGCTCTGGCACGCCGGCGCGGGCGGAGAAGGAGGCGGAGTGCCGCCACGCGCCGGAGAAGGAGGCTGAGTGCCCTGATCACTCGCCGGAGGAGGAGGCGGCGGCGGACTGCCCTTACTCGCCGGAGGCGTCCAGTTCGGAAGGTTAATGAGCTCCTTCCGCCATAGGCACGGAGTCTTCAGAGCTAAACCCAGCCGAGTCTCCCCTTCACCGGTAGGGTGGTCAAGCTGGAGTTTCTCAAATCCCTCCGTTATTTCATCCACCATCACCCTAGCATATCCTTCTGGAATCGGCCGGCAGTGGTAGGTTGCGCCGGGTTCAGGAGGTAAACAGAGCCAATAGCCGCCTTGACTTTGAAGTTCTGCCATTCCGCCATAAGGTGGCAATGTTGATACTCCGTGATAGCATCCACGGGGTAGGTAGCAGGAGCCGTCAAGACATGCTCCGGCTGAAGCAGCTCGGTGGAAGCCACGCTGCTTCTCCGTTGAGATGGCGGGGTAGCTTCGGGGGTAGTTTCGGCATGTAGATTGCCGTCTCGTTCCTCTAGCGCTTGAACCCTTTCGTGCAGCTTCTAAATTTGGGTCTGCTCCATTTTTTTCCTCCTCTCCTGGCTTTTGTAACCGCCTGCGTCCGGAAAACCAGCCTTCAACGGAACAGAGCCTGGCGTGCCTCGTGTCCGTCCAGGGTGCTCAGGATTCCCGAGGGCCATTGTGAGCTCGTCGTTCTCTCTGTCTGGAATGAACGTCCCTTCCTGCGCTGCATCGATATATTGCTGAATCTTCTTGACTGGTATTCTCAAAAGCTCGTTCGTCCAAACGCACCTCCCTGATACAGGGTCCAAGGTTCCGCCAGCCCCGAAGAACCAAGTCCGGCAACGGTCTGTCCAGTTCATTGTCTGTGGTTTGATCCCTTTTTGAAGCAGATCATTCTCAGCCTTGGCCCACTTAGGCCGGGCTTTGAGGTAGCCACCTGACCCCATGAGATGGTGAAGCTTCTTCTTCGCAGCATTCTTCTTGTTTGTCGCTGACATCTTCTTACTCTTTTCCGATGTCTTGTGGGCCACAAATGCGGGCCAGTGATCTCTGATCTTCTCATACCGGTCGATGAATTCTGGTGTCTCTTCTTTGTCGACAAACGTTTTCAGCTCATTCTTCCACCTCCTGAATAGGTCTGCCATCTTCTTAAGAGCATGAGACTTGATTAATTGCTCTTTAACTGGCTTCTCCGGATCCTCCTCTGGCGGTAGGGTGAAATTTGCCTTCAGCTCAGTCCAAAGATCATCTTTCTGCATATCATTGACATAAGACACCTCAGGGTCTTCCTTCTTAGGCTTATACCATTGCTGGATGCTGATCGGGATCTTGTCCCTAACTAGAACCCCGCACTGAGCAGCAAATGCATCCTTTGTCCAGATGGGTTCAATCGGTTGGTCGTCGCGCGCGATTGCTGTGATCTCAAACCTTTCATCTGAGCGCAACTTTCTCTTCGTGCCTCGTCTCTTTAACGAAGTTGTGCTCGATCCGGAGGGCTAGAAAAAATAAGAAAGACGAGTGTTAATTAATATGTGTACATACCAAAACAATGAATGCATCAATTAGCTAGTCAGCACAGGCTTAACAAATATATTTACCTGGCCGGACTCTGTTCGGTCACCGAAGCCGTCACCACGGGCTCCTTCTTGCACCAGCATTGGGTCACCGGAGCCATCATAATCATGTCTTTCCTCCTCCACTCTTCGATCACCATAGACGGCTTCTTCACCCTGTTCTTCCAGACCATCATTGTCGTTAAGATATGACAAGATATCACCTCCGGCTAAGATTATGTCCCCCAACACCTCTTCTGCTTGCTCATCTCGTCCGTGCTCCATTGTTTCTGCAAATATTACAACATGGCAATTATTACACAAACATGACAGCAGGTGGATATATTAGTGCAAACGTAGACCTAGCTTATTCCGGGTTTGGGGTGGCCTCGGCAACGCTTCAAGGGTAGGGGCGCGGCGGGAGGGGGTAGGAGACCGACATCGTTTTATTCTAGGGTTTGGGTGTCCTCGAGAGTTTTGGTCGAGCGAGAGGGCCGGGGGGTGCTCCCGTGGTATAAGTTATCATGGTCGAGAGGGGGTATAAATATCGACCGTCCATCATGTCGAACTTATCTGGGAGGGAGTTATATATATCGACAACGACGACATACATACATGGGAAAATAATGTTATCGGGGAGGGGGTATATCGACCCCCCCCCCACGTGTTGAAGTTATCGGGAGGGGGTTATATCGACAACGACGACATACGTACATGGAAAAATAATATTATCGGGGAGGGGGTATATCGACCCCCGCTCGTTTTGAAGTTATCGGGAGAGGGGTATATCGACGACGACAGACCCGATAAAACATAAGAAAACGAAGAAGAAATAAAAAGAGGAGAAGAAGAAAGGAATAGAGGAGAAGATCGAAGAAAAAAAAGAAAAAAAAGAGGAGAAGAAGAAAGGAATAGAGGAGAGAAGAAGAAAAAATAGAATTTTTTCTATTTTTTCTTCTTCTCTTCTATTCCTTTCTTCTTCTCCTCTTCTTTTTCTTCTTTTTTCCTCTTCTTATTTATTTCTCCTCTTCTTCCTCTCCTCTTCTTCTCCTTTCTTCCTCTTCTTATTTTCCTTTTTCCTCTCCTTCTTTTTCTTCTTCTTCCTTTCCTAGCTAGATATATAAAACTTTTCTAAAAATGTAACTTTTGCATATATAAAACTTTTCCATGGATCATCATTTCTCATATATATCCATCTATAGCCACATACATATATAAATGGAAAAAAATCCTATGAACAAAAATACATATATACTTGGTAAATATTCTATGAACATCGTTTCTCATATATATCAATGCATACATCCATGGATCATCATTGCTCATATATCCATAGTCATATATAAAAACTTTCTGTATATGAACAAAAAAACATTTTTGACATATTTAGCACATTCTAAAAATATCATAAATTCTAAAAATACCCAAAGCCATCTAGCATTTGATCAAACACCCTCTATATGCACTGTTCATATCTGTAAAAAAAATCAGAAAATTGGACGACGTCTTGCTGCTGCTCCACTCCTTCTCCTCTCCTTCTGCTCTTCAATGCGTCGGGGCCGGCGGCGACCATGGAGCAGGGGCGGCAGAGAGCAAGGGGCACTCGGGCGCAAGAGCGGCGCTCGATCAGGACCATGGGAAAGGGGGGGGGCTCACTTCAAGGGGGGCGATGATGGCAGGAGTCCGGCGACGAGGACGGCGGGCTCGGGGCTGCACGCAGTGACGGGGACGGCGGTCTCGGGACGGCAGGCGGCGACAGGGACATGGAGGGTTGGGCTCGGGGAAGCACGCGGCGACGGGGACGACGAGGACGGCGGGCTCAGGGATGCCGGCGACAAGGACGGCGCGGGCTCGGGGAGGCGACGGCGTTGGCGGCGGCGTAGACGGCGAGGTGGAGCAGCCTGGCGGCGGGGGGGAGGCAACTGGCGATGAAAACTGAAAATTTTCACAAGTGTTTGATATATAGTCCAAGCATTAGTCTCGGTTCGTGGCACCAACCGGGACTAATGCCCCTTTTAGTCCCGGTTGGTGCCACCAACGGGGACCAAAGGCCTCTTTTCAGCAGCCCAAAGGGCAGGAAGCGGTGGCCTTTGGTCCCGGTTGGTGGCACCAACCGGGAGTAAAGGGGGGCATTGGTCCCGGTTGGTGCCACGAACTGGGACCAAAGGGGGCATTGGTCCCGGTTCGTGCCACCAACCGGGACCAATGGCCTTGCACAGCGGCGTGGTGGTGGGAGTTTAGTCCCACCTCGCTAGCTGAGAGAGAGCCGCACCTGTTTATAAGGTGCGGTGCGCCTGAGCTGTCGAGCTCCTCTCTAAAGCAGGCTTACGGGCCTAACCTCTCTGTACATGCCTGTGGGCCTACTGGGCCTTCTGCGGGCCTGAATCCTGGCCCATGGATGGGTTTCTAGTCGTATTCAGGCCGTGGAGGCCAAGTAGGTGGCATAATTTTTATTTTTTCCCTGTTTTTTTGTTTTCTTTTTTGCTTTATTTATTTTGTTTTGTTTCTACTTACAACAAAAAACTTATTTATTTTATTTTATTTTGTTTCTAATTACTTATTTATTTTACTTTATGATAATTCTTTTTGCTATTAAAGTTTCTAACAAAAAAAGTTCTTTATGAAAATTATTTTTGCTTTCAATGATTTTGAACAGAAAATACTTCGATAATTTTAGTTGCATCAATTTTATATAATTTTAGTTTCAATAATACTAGAGGTTGCTTATAATGTTTTGAACAGAAAATACTTTGATAATTTTAGTTTCATAAATTTTATTTATGTTATTAAAGTTTATTTTATTTTGTTTCTACTTATATATTTTATTATAGTTTATATTATTTTGTTTCTAATTACTTATTTATTTTATTTGTTATTTTTCATGCACCATTTTTCATGCATTTACTGATTATTTTGAGCTATAAGACCCTAAAATTGAAAAGCATTTCAAATGAACTCTGAAAAGGTTGAAAGTTGGCATGGTATCATCATTTCATCCACAAAGCATGTGCAAGAAAGTTGAGAGGGTTACGGCAAAAACTGGATGCACTTCGTGTACAAAACGGACAATCTCTTTCGAAGTATCAGGATTTCATACGGAAACTCGTCTGTTACAAAGGGATTTCATTTTTTAAAACTTATTTGAACTCCTGACTTTTTGTGTGTTCAAAATGCACCAGTCAAAGCCACATCTCATCAATTTTCAACCCTTTCTGACTTCATTTGTTATTTTTCATGCATTTACTAATTATTTTGAGCTATAAGACCCTAAAATTGAAAAGCATTTCAAATGAACTCTGAAAAGGTTGAAAGTTGGCATGGTATCATCATTTCATCTACATAGCATGTGCAAGAAAGTTGAGAGGGTTACGGCAAAAACTAGATGCACTTCGTGTACAAAACGGACAATGGTATCATACTCGTCTGTTACAAAGTTGGCATGGTATCATCATAATAGTTGCGGGAGAAAGTCTTCACTTTTTCTTCGCTTGTGTCATTTGCTTATTGCGCCGTAACCATGGATAATCTTCATCGTTTATCAGGATGCTTGGGTCAGCCTTGATTTTGAAGGGAGGAATTTCATGAAACTTTTCATAATCTTCAGACATGTCTGTCTTGCCCTCCACTCCCACAATGTCCCTTTTCCTGAAAGAACTATGTGGCGCTTGGGCTCATCGTATGATGTATTCGCTTCCTTATCTTTTCTTTTTCTCGGTCTGGTAGACATGTCCTTCACATAGATAACCTGTGCCACATCATTGGCTAGGACGAACGGTTCGTCAGTGTACCCAAGATTGTTCAGATCCACTGTTTTCATTCCGTACTGTGGGTCTACCTGTACCCCGCCTCCTGACAGATTGACCCATTTGCACTTAAACAAAGGGACCTTAAAATCATGTCCGTAGTCAAGTTCCCATATGTCCATTATGTACCCATAATATGTGTCCTTTCCCCTCTCGATTGATGCATCAAAGCGGACACCGCTGTTTTGGTTGGTGCTCTTTTGATCTTGGGCGATCGTGTAAAATGATTCCCATTTATCTCGTATCCTTTGTAAGTCAATACAGTCGAAGATGGTCCCCTGGACAACAAGTACAGCTCATCACAAATAGTGGTGTCACCTCTGAGACGTGTTTCCAACCAACTGCTGAAAGTCCTGATGTGTTCACATGTAATCCAGTCGTCACACTGCTCCGGGTGTTTGGAGCGCAGACTGTTCTTGTGTTCATCGACATACGGGGTGACCAAGGTAGAGTTCTGTAGAACTGTGTAGTGTGCTTGAGACCAAGAATATCCGTCCCTGCATATTATTGAGTCCCCTCCAAGCGTGCCTTTTCCAGTCAGTCTCCCCTCATACCGCGATTTAGGGAGACCTATCTTCTTAAGGCCAGGAATGAAGTCAACACAAAACCCAATGACATCCTCTGTTTGATGGCCCATGGAGATGCTTCCTTCTGGCCTAGCGCGGTTACGGACATATTTCTTTAGGACTCCCATGAACCTCTCAAAAGGGAACATATTGTGTAGAAATACGGGCCCCAGAATGACAATCTCGTCGACTAGATGAACTAGGACATGCGTCATGATATTGAAGAAGGATGGTGGGAACACCAGCTCGAAACTGACAAGACATTGCGCCACATCACTCCTTAGCCTTGGTATGATTTCTGGATCGATCACCTTCTGAGAGATTGCATTGAGGAATGCACATAGCTTCACAATGGCTAATCGGACGTTTTCCGGTAGAAGCCCCCTCAATGCAACCGGAAGCAGTTGCGTCATAATCACGTGGCAGTCATGAGACTTTGGTTCTGGAACTTTTGTCTGGCATATTTATTATTCCCTTTATATTCGACGAGAAGCCAGTCGGGACCTTCATACTGAGCAGGCATTCAAAGAAGATTTCTTTCTCTTCTTTCGTAAGAGCGTAGCTGGCAGGACCTTCATACTGCTTCGGAGGCATGCCGTCTTTTTCGTGCAAACGTTGCAGGTCCTCCCGTGCCTCAGGTGTATCTTTTATCTTCCCATACACGCCCAAGAAGCCTAGCAGGTTCACGCAAAGGTTCTTCGTCACGTGCATCACGTCGATTGAAGAGCGGACCTCTAGCTCTTTCCAGTAGGGTAGGTCCCAAAATATAGATTTCTTCTTCCACATGGGTGCATGCCCCTCAGCGTCATTCGGAACAGCTAGTTCGCCGGGACCCTTTCCAAAGATTACGTGTAAATCATTGACCATAGCAAGTACGTGATCACCGGTACGCATGGCGGGCTTCTTCCGGTGATCTGCCTCGCCTTTGAATGCTTGCCTTTCTTTCGACATTGATGGTTGGTCGGAAGAAATCAACGATGGCCCAGGTACACATTCTTCCTGCATTTGTCCAGGTATATACTTTCAGTGTCATCTAAACAGTGCGTGCATGCGTGGTATCCCTTGTTTGTCTGTCCTGAAAGGTTACTGAGAGCGGGCCAATCGTTGATGGTTACAAACAGCAACGCGTGCAGGTTAAATTCCTCCTGTTTGTGCTCATCCCACATACGTACACCATTTCCATTCCACAGCTATAATAGTTCTTCAACTAATGGCCTTAGGTACACATCAATGTCGTTGCCGGGTTGCTTAGGGCCTTGGATGAGAACTGGCATCATAATGAACTTCCGCTTCATGCACATCCAAGGAGGAAGGTTATACATACATAGAGTCACGGGCCAGGTGCTGTGATTGCTGCTCTGCTCCCCGAAAGGATTAATGCCATCCGCGCTTAAACCAAACCATACGTTCCTTGGGTCAGCTGCAAACTCAGCCCAGTACTTTCTCTCGATTTTTCTCCACTGCGACCCATCAGCGGGTGCTCTCAACTTCCCATCTTTCTTACGGTCCTCACTGTGCCATCGCATTAACTTGGCATGCTCTTCGTTTCTGAACAAATGTTTCAACCGTGGTATTATAGGAGCATACCACATCACCTTCGCAGGAACCCTCTTCCTCGGGGGCTTGCCGTCAACATCACCAGGGTCATCTCGTTTGATCTTATACCGCAATGCACCGCATACCGGGCATGCGTTCAGATCCTTGTACGCACCGCGGTAGAGGATGCAGTCATTAGGGCATGCATGTTTCTTCTGCACCTCCAATCCTAGAGGGCATACGACCTTCTTTGCTGCGTATGTACTGTCGGGCAATTCATTATCCTTTGGAAGCTTCTTCTTCAATATTTTCAATAGCTTCTCAAATCCTTTGTCAGGCACAACATTCTCTGCCTTCCACTGCAGCAATTCCAGTACGGTACCGAGCTTTCTGTTGCCATCTTCGCAATTGGGGTACAACCCTTTTTTGTGATCCTCTAACATGCGATCGAACTTCAGCTTCTCCTTTTGACTTTCGCATTGCGTCCTTGCATCGACAATGAGCCGGCGGAGATCATCATCATCGGGCACTGGTTCCTCTTGATCTTCAGCAGCTTCCCCCCTTGCAGCTTCATTGGGCACATCGTCTGGTTCCTCTTGATCTTCAGCAGCTTCCCCCGTTGCAGCATCACCGTATTCAGGGGGCACATAGTTGTCATCGTCATCTTCTTCTTCGCCGTCTTCCATCATAACCCCTATTTCTCCGTGCCTCGTCCAAACATTATAGTGTGGCATGAAACCCTTGTAAAGCAAGTGGGTGTGAAGGATTTTCCGGTCAGAGTAAGACTTCGTATTCCCACATATAGGGCACGGACAACACATAAAACCATTCTGCTTGTTTGCCTCAGCCACTTCGAGAAAATCATGCACGCCCTTAATGTACTCGGAGGTGTGTCTGTCACCTTACATCCATTGCCGGTTCATCTGCGTGCATTATATACAATTAAGTGTGTCAAAAACCATTACAGAACATCATGAATAGATAATTAACTGACCAAATTAATAGAAATTCATCATCACATTAAAACCAAAGTACATACATAGTTCTCATCTAACAACATATATATAGCTCTCTAGAGCATCTAATTAATTAAACCATACGTTGAAACTATGTAAAACATTTCAATGCGAAAACAAATGCGATCATAATCGCAACCAAGGTAACAATTGATCCAACGGCATAATGATACCAAGCCTCGGTATGAATGGCATATTTTCTAATCTTTCTAATCTTCAAGCGCATTGCATCCATCTTGATCTTGTGATCATCGACGACATCCGCAACATGCAACTCCAATATCATCTTCTCCTCCTCAATTTTTTTTATTTTTTCCTTCAAGTAATTGTTTTCTTCCTCAACTAAATTTAACCTCTCGACAATAGGGTCGGTTAGAATTTCCGGTTCAACCACCTCCTAGATAAATAAAATCTATGTCACGTTGGTCGGCATATTTGTCATAAACAATAAATGAACCAAATAGTTATAAAAAGATAATATATACCACATCCGAATCATAGACAGGACGAGGGCCGACGGGGGCGGATACCAAAACCATCGCACTATGTAATAAGAAGGAATAATAAAAGTAACACAATTGGACAAGTATCTATCTAAAGTAAGAATTTTTTTCTTTCAGAAAGAAGATAAGAACAAGAGGCTCACCACGGTGGTCCTGGCGACGAGATCGGCGCGGGCGATCGACGGCGGTGAAGACGGGGACGGGACGTGACGGACCACTAAACCTAGACAAATCTCGGGGAAAATGGAGCTCGGAGGTGGAGTTTCGAGAGGAGAAAGATTAACTAGTGTGGCTCAAACATTTCATCGAACACCTCATGTGCATAGGAGGTGAGCTAGAGGACCCAAATGCCCTCTCCTCGCCGGCCAGAAAAAACAAAGCACTGTGGAGTGCTCTGCTGTGGCGATGGGGTATATATAGGCAACTCATTGGTCCCGGTTCGTGGCACCAACCGGGACTAAAGGCCTTTGGTCCCGGTTGGTGCCACGAACCGGGACCAATGCCCCCTTTAGTCCCGGTTGGTGGCACCAACCGGGACCAAAGGCCTTGTGCTGCCCCGCATCAAAAGTTTAGTCCCACCTCGCTAGTTGAGAGAGCTCGAGAGTGGTTTATAAGCGCTGTTGCGCCCACCCTCTCGAGCTCCTATCAACTGCAAGCTTTCGGGCCTAACCGTTCTCTTTGCCTGTGGGGCCTACTGGGCCTTCTGCGGGCCTGAATCCTGGCCCATGGATGGGTTTCAAGTCGTATTCAGGCCGTGGTGGCCCAGTAGGTGGCATAAATTTTTTTCCCTGTTTTTTGTTTTCTCTTTTGCTTTACTTATTTTGTATTGTTTCTACTTACAACAAAAAACTTATTTATTTTATTCCATTTTGTTTCTAATTACTTATGTATTTTACTTTATTTATTTCATTTTTATTTATTTTACTACTGCTATTTTTATTTATTTTACTGCTGCTATTTTTATTTAATTTATTATGGTTTATTTATTTTAGTTACTATAGTTTATTTTATTAAGGTTTATTTATTTTATTAAGGTTTATTTATTTTATTTACTATAAAAAATGAACATAGATGCGCCTATAGAGAAAATTCAACCTAAATTCATAATAAATTTCTATCAAATTCAAAGAAATTTACTGTGAATTTAGGTCAAATTCCCTGTATAAGGGCATCTATTTTCACTTTGAGAGCAGCTCAACAAGGTAGAGAGGGACGGGCTTATAAACCGGTGTGAGCGCCCTTCGGTTGGCGAGGTGGGACTAAACTCTGACCGCTACTAGGACCAATCCTTTAGTCCCGGTTTGTGGGATGAACCGGGACTAAAGGGTGAGCCTCTGGTCCCGGTTCAAGCCACCAACGGGGACCAATGGTGGTGGGCCATGAGCGAGGCCCATTGGTCCCGGTTTGTCCCACCAACCGGGACCAAAGGAGCCGGACGAAGCGGGACCAATGCCCCCACGAGGCCCGGCAGGCCCCTGGCCGCACGAACCGGGACCAATGCTCACACTAGTCCCGGTTCGCGATTGAACCGGGACTAATGTGAATATTGCCCTGTGACCAATGCCCAGTTTTCTACTAGTGGATGCTTCCAGAAGGTTCTGGAAGGTTCTAGAAGGTTCCGAAGGATTCCGAAGGAGTCCGGAAGGGTCCCTCCACCACCTAGGGCGTGCATGGGCTGTAAGGGGGCATCCTAGCCTTATTGGGCCTGGGACACCAGCCCCAAAGATGCCCATGCGCCTAGGGGAAGGGAAACCCTAAGGGGGAGCGCCCTCCACTTGACTTGGAGGGCACTCCTGCCCCTTGGACGCCTCCCCTCCTTGTAGGAGGGGCTAGGGCTGCGGCCCGAGGCCTCCCACACGCCTATATATAGTGGGGAGGGGCGTGGGGACTGGGCACACCAATTCCCACGCCCTGGAGGCAGCACTACCCCGCCCATTACTGTGTTTTCTCCTTAGATCGCATCTACGGTAACGCCTGGTGAAGCCCTTCTGGGATTGCTCCACCACGCCGTCGTGCTGGTTGAGATCTTATCTACTTCCTCCTGGATCAAGAAGGAGCAGACGTCATCGAGCCGCATGTGTGCTGAACGCGGAGGTGCCATCCGTTCGGCACATGATTGGGAGTTCATGGACGGATCATGATGGGATCATGAACATGTTCGACTACATCAACCGTGTTTCTTAACGCTTCCGCTTAGCGATCTACAAGGGTATGTAGATCCAATCTCTCCTCTCGTAGAGGTGCATCTCCTAGATTGATCTTGGTGAGCGTAGGAAATTTTTTGTTTCCTATGCAACGTTCCCCAACAGTGGCATCATGAGCTAGGTCTTGCGTAGATGACATCACAAGTAGAACACAAAGGAGTTTGTGGGTGTTGATATTCAGATTGCTTCCTTCCTTGGTCTTTTTTTAATTCGGCGGTATTGTGGGATGAAGCGGCCCGGACCAACTTTACATGTCCACGTACATGAGACCGGTTCCCTCGACTGACATGCAACTTGTTGCATAAATATGGCTGGCGGGTATCTGTCTCTCCCACCTTAGTTGAATCGGATTCGACAAAGGCGGTCCTTGTAGAAGGTTAAATAGAAACTTGCATATCATCATTGTGGCTTTGTGTAGGTAAGAACCGTTCTTGCTAGATACCCATAACAGCCACGGAAAACGTGCAACAACAAATTAGAGGACGTCTAACTTGTTTTGCAGGGTATGTTATGATATGGCCAAAGATATGGTGAGATATATTTGATGTATGAGATGATCATGTTTTGTACAGTTTATCATGACTTGCATGTCAATGAATATGGCAACCGGCAGGAGCCATAGGGTTGTCTTAATTATTGTATGACCTACGTGTCAATCTTTAAGCACTATGTAATGCTTTATTTATCGCTAAACGGTAGCAATAGTTGTAGAAGCATGGTTGGCGTGACAACCCCGATGGCGACATGATGATGGAGATCATGGTGTCATGCCAGTGATGATGGAGATCATGCAAGTGCTTTCGAGATGAGGATCAAAAGCACAAGATGATGGCCATATCATGTCACTTATGATTTGCATGTGATGTTAATCCTTTTATGCATCTTATTTTGCTTAGGACGACGGTAGCATTATAAGGTGATCCCTCACTAAAATTTCAAGATAAAATTGTGTTCTCCCCAAGTGTGCACCGTTGCGAAAGAGAAATATTAGGCCCAAACTGAGAAGTGTTGCACCCCCCGGCAGGAATCGAACCTACTTTTTGACCCATTTTGCCTTTCTAGGTTGGTGGGCGCTTTCACCATTCATCGTTTCGAAGCACCACGTGATGATCGGGTGTGATAGACTCTATGTTCACATACAATGAGTGCAAGCCAGTTTTGCAGACGCGGAACACCTGGGTTAAACTTGACGAGCCTAGCATGTACAGACATGGCCTGGGAACACAAGAGACCGAAAGGTCGAGCATGAGTCATATAGTAGATATGATCAACATGGAGATGTTCACCATTGAAACCACCTCATCTCACATGATGATCGGACTTGGGTTGGTGAATTTGGATCATGTTACACTCGGACAACCGGAGGGATGATGATTTGAGTGGGAGTTCTTAGGTAATATGATTAATTGAATTCATTAACATGAACAATAGTCTAAGTTTTCTTTGCAAATTATGTTGTAGATCAATAGCCCGCGCTATAGCTACCTGTTTTAATACGTTCCTAGAGAAATGCTAAGTTGAAAGATATTGTAAGCAATTATGCGGACTAAGGTCCGTAGTCTGAGGATTGTCCTCACTGCCGCACAGAAGGCTTATGTCCTTGATGCACCGATCGGTGTGCCAGCCCCTCTAGCGTCGTCTGTGGATGTTGTGACCATCTGGCAGACACATTCTGATGACTACTTGATAAGTTTAGTGCACCATGCTTTACGGCTTAGAATCGGGACTCCAAAGACGTTTTGAACGCCATGGAACATGTGAGATGTTCGAAGAGCTGAAATTGGTAGTTCATGCTCATGCCCGTGTTGAGAGGTATGAGACCTCTGACAAGTTATTTGCCTACAAGATGGGGGAGAATAGCTCAACTAGTGAGCATGTGCTTAGAATGTCTGGGTACTACAATCGCTTGAATCAAGTGGGAGTTAATCTTCCAGATAAGATAGTGATTGCCAGATTTCTCCAGTAACCATCACCAAGCTACGAGAGCTCGTGATGAACTATAACATGCAAGGGATGGAGATTATCTCGGAGCTGTTTGCGGTGCTTAAGCCCACAAAAGGTAGAAATCAAGAAGGAGCATCAAGTGTTGATGTTTAACAAGACCACTGGTTTCAAGAAGGGTAGGGCCAGAAGGGGAACTTCATGAATGGAAAGACAGTTTCTACTCCAGTGAAGAAGACCAAGGTTGAACCCAAACCCAAGACTAAGTGCTTCTATTGTAAGGGGAACGATCACTTGTGGCGGAACTACCCCAATTACTTGGTAGAGAAAGAAGGCTAGCAACTTCAACAAAAGTATATCTGATATACGTGTTATTGATGTGTACCTTACTAGTACTCCTAGTAGCACCTGGTTATTAGATACTGGTTTAGTTGCTAATATTGGTAACTCGAAACAAAAGCTGCGGAATAAACGAAGACTAACTAAGGGCGAGGTGACGATGTGTGTTGGAAGTGTTTCCAAGGTTGATGTGATCACCATCGCACGGTCCCTCTACCTTCGGGATTGGTGTCGAACCTAGATAAATGTTATTTGGTGTCTGCGTTGAGCGTGAACATGACTAGATCATGTTTATTGCAATACGTTATTCATTCAAGTCAGAGAATAATGGTTATTCTGCTTACATGAATAATACATTCTATGGTCATGCACCCAATGTGAATGGTTTATTGAATCTCGATCGTAGTGATACACATGTTCATAATATTGATGCCAGAAGATGCAGAGTTGATAATGATAGTACCACTTTCTTCTGGCACTGCTGCTTAGGTCATATTGGTGTAAAGAGCATGAAGAAACTCCATGCTGATGGACGTTTGGAGTCACTGGATTTTGAATCACTTGATACATGCAAACCATGTCCTACGAGCAAGTGACTTGTTGGAAATCATACATACTGATGTGTGCAGTCCGATGAGTGTTGACGCGCGCGGTGGATATCATTTCTCACCTTCACCAATGATTTGAGTAGATATGGGTATATTTACTTAATGAAGCATAAGTCGGAAACATTTGAAAAGTTCAAACAATTTCAGAGTGAAGTTGAGAATGATCGTAAGAAGAAGATTAAATTCCTACGATCCGATCGAAAGGGAGAATATCTGAGTTATGAGTTTGGCAATCACTTAAGACAATGTGGAATTGTTTCACAGTTGGCGCCACCTGGAACACCATAGCGTAATTGTGTGTCCAAACGTTGTAATCATACCTTATTGGATATGGTGCGTTCTACACTACAGGAATCAGCTAATTTGTCGTATGTGGCTGTCATTGCCGTCAGTTTTTCATCGGGCCTGACGACAAAGACCAATTTTGCCGTCAGTTGCAGACAACAAAGGAATATTGATGGAAAACAGCTCACTTTGCCGTCTGCCAAAAATATACTGATGGCAAAATAGACTTTGCTGTCTGCCAAAAAAATACAGATGGCAAACTTTGCCGTCTACTAAAACTATACTGACGGCAAAATAGACTTTGCCGTCTGCAAAAGAAATATAGACGACAAAGTGAGCTATTTGCCGTCTGTATTTTATTTGGCAGACGGCAAAGAGAAAACACACCACGCGGATCGATCACGTAGATCGCTGACGTGGCAAAATCTAAAACACACATCCCACCCACCGCGGCCGTCAGACACACGCACGCCCCCACCCACCCACGAACACACCACGGACGCGCCCCCACGACCCGCCCCCACCCCCACGCGCCTGTCTCCTCTCCTTCTCCCCTGAACTCCCTCCTCTCTCTACTTCTCCCGAGCACAAGCTCGCCGGCGGGCAGCACCCTGCTCTCTCCTCCCCCGAGCAATCGATCGCTGCCGGCCAGTGCCAGGCCGCCCGTTCGCTGACCTCGAGCTGCCGCGCGCCGTTGGCCAGCGCCCGCCCGCCCGTCCGGCGCCCTCGAGTAGCCGCGCGGCGCTGGTCAGCGCCCGCCCGCCCGTCCGGCGACCCCGAGCAGCCGAGCGCCGCTGGCGAGCACTCGCTCGTCCGGCGCCCTCGAGCAGCCGCGCGCCGCTGGCCTGCACCTGCCCGCTCGCCCATCCGGCGCCCCTGAGCAGCCACGCGCCGCTGGCTAGAGCACGGCTGCCCGCTCGTCTAGCGCCCCCGAGCGGCCGGACTCCGCTTCCCTTGACGTCCGTTCGGCGCCGCGCCCGCCTATCCCCGAGCTGCCGGACTCCGCACTCCTTCTCTGTCCTTCCGGCGTCGTGGCCCTCGCCCGCACGCAGCTCTGCCGTCGTCGCCGCGTGAAGATCTGCCAAATCGCCAGCGCCGCGTGAAACTCGGCCCCAACTCTCTTCGGCGGCTCCTCCCTCCGGCATGGCTGCCAAATAACAGCAGGGAACGGCCGACCGTCGATGATGACTACGCGAGATGCGTCCCTCTTGGCGCGAGCGGGGAGCAGCTCTGCTCCGGAGATCTCGGCCTTGGTCGGATTTGGATGGACATCTGTTGGGCGAGATGCTCTGCTCCGACGTCAGGAGGCAATTACTTTTTGTTAGCTGATACGTGCATAGTGTACCGTTCAGAGATGTGGCTGTCCGTGTTGTGTGTGAAGCTATTTTTTTAATAAAAAATTTCATTGCCGTCTGTACTTTAGTCCGGTTGACAGCAAAGAGCACATTTTGACTGACGGCAAAGACACCGTCTTTGTCGTCTGATACTTTTTTGGCTGACGGCGAAGTCATAGTTTGGCTGACGGCAAAGACTATTTGTCGACTGCCCGATAAAAAGCTGACGGCAAAGTATTCTTTGCCGACTTTGGCTTTGCCATCACACTTTGCCGTCAGCAGCTAACGGCAAATTCTTTGCCGTCTATCTTTCAGCCTTTGCCATGTGTACTTGCCAGACGGCAAACTGTCTGATTCCTGTAGTGCTATGATGTCTCTTGCTGATCTGCCATATCGTTTTGGGGTTATGCATTAGAGACAACTACATTCACTTTAAATAGGGCACCAACTAAATCCGTTGAGACAACACCGTATGGATTGTGGTTTGGCAAGAAACCTAAGTTGTCGTTTCTTAAGGTATGGGGCTGCGACGCTTATGTGAAAAGGCTTCAGCCTGATAAGCTCGAACCCAAAGCGACAAATGCATCTTCATAGGATACCCAAAGGAGACGGTTGGGTATACCTTCTATCTCAGATCTTAGGGCAAAGTGTTTGTCCCTAAGAACGGGTACTTTCTCCAGAAAGATTTTCTCTCGAAAGAATTGAGTGGGTGGAATATAGATCTTGATGAGGTTGTTGAACCTTTACTTCAACCAGAGAGTAGCGCAGCGCAGTAAGATGCTTTTGTGGCACCTACATTAGTTGAAGAGGAAGCTAATGATAGTGATTATGAGGTTTCAAATAGAGTTACTATCAAACCTCATAGGTCGACAAGGTTACGTACTGCTCCTGAGTGGTACGGTAACCCTATCTTAGAGGTCATGTTGTTAGACTACGATGAACCTACGAGCTATGGAGAAGCAATGGTGGGCCCGGATTCCGACGAATGGTTAGAGGCCATGAAATCCGAGATGGGATCCATGTATGAAAACAAGGTATGGACTTTGGAAGTATTACCTGAAGGGCGAAAGGCCATTTAGAATAAATGGATCTTCAAGAAGAAGTCGGACGCAGACAGTAATATCACCGTCTATAAAGCTCGACTTGTGGCAACGGGTTTTTCACAAGTTCAAGGAGTTGACTACAATGAGACTTTCTCACCCGTAGTGATGCTTAAGTCCGTCAGAATCATGTTGGCAATAGCTGCATTTTTCGATTATGAAATCTGGCAGATGGATGTCAAAACAGCATTCCTTAACGGTTTCCTTAAGGAAGAGTTGTATATGATGCAACCGGAAGGTTTTGTCGATCCAGAGAATGCTGACAAAGTGTGCAAGCTCCAGTTATCCTTCTATGGCTAGAGGAAGCATCTCGGAGTTGGAATATACACTTTGATGAGGTGATCAAAGCTTTTTAGTTTATACAAAGTTACAAGAAACTTGTATTTACAAGAAAGTGGGTGGGAGGACTACAACATTTTTGATATGTATATGTGGATGACATATTGTTGATCGGAAATGATGTAGAATGTCTGGAAAGCATAAAGGGTTGTTTGAAAGGAGTTTTTCAAAGGAAGACCTTGATAAAGCTGCTTACATATTGGGCATCAAGACCTATAGAGATACATCAAGACGTGTGATAAGACTTTCACATAGCACATACCTTGACATGATTTTGGAGGAGTTCAAAAGGGATAAGTCAAAGAAGAATTCTTGCCTGAGTTGTAAGGTGTGTAGTTGAGTAAGACTCAAAGCTCGACCACGGAAGAAGAAAGAGAAAGGATGAAGGTCGTCCTCTATGGCTTAGCCATAGGCTCTATACAGTATGCCATGCTGTGTGCCGCACCTGATGTGTGCCTTGCCACGTGTTTGGCAAGGGGGTACAAAAATGATCCGGGAGTGGATCACTGGACATCGGTCAAAATTATTATTAGAGGAATAAGGAAATGTTTCTCGGTTGTGGAGGTGATAAAGAGTTCGTCGTAAAGGGTTAGGGCGATGCAAGCTTTGACACCAATTCAGATGACTCTAAGTAGCAAACCAGATACTTATCGTGGAGCAACCATTTGGAATAGCTCCAAGTGGAGCATGGTAGCGGCATCTACAATATGACATAGAGATTTGCGAAGTACACGCGGATCTGAATGTAGCAGACCCGTTCACTAAAACCTCTCTCACAAGCAAAACATGATCAAACCCCAGAACTCATTGGGTGTTAATCACATGGCGATGTGAACTAGATTGTTGATTCTAGTGCAAGTGGGAGACTATTGGAAATTGTAGGGGGAAACCGAAACCTATGGGATCAGTGGAATCCCTTCTACGGTCGGCGGGCGCGGGGTTGTGCAAAGAGCGGGTCTGACAGGAAGCACATGGATCGTTTACCCAGGTTCGGGCCGCGGAGATGCGTAATACCCTAGTCCTGCTTTGGTGGATTATTCAAGTGTTCTTGTGTTCTTGAGCTAGCTACGGGGTGTGACTTGCCCAAAAGATCTGAATCCTTCCCCTGGTCGCCTCAGGCCTCCTTTTATAGGAAAAAGGGGTTGCCACAGTGGCACACACGAGGTGGAAAGGTCTACAGTGGATGAGTCTATCCTCTGGAACCATTGGACAAACGCATTTAATGCGCTGCTGACGTGCCCCCCTCGCTTTATCGGGGACGGCAAGGAAGTACGTCCCAGCTGTCACCGCCTCGCCCGGCTCCGACGCGCGTCCGAGCTGACGAGGCATTGCTGCGCCATGTTGGCTGGCTGTTGGGCTGGCGCGGTGGTGGAGTCTTCAAGAAGATCTGCATGCCACCACGCAGGTGCTCACTGGGTCGGTGCAGAGGCCTGCCCAGTTGGGTGAGCTAGCAGTTGCATGGGAACGGCAGTGGCATCTTGGCGGACGTGAGCCTGGCTGCGGCCCCGCTGGTGTCCTCGGCAAGTGTCTTGTCGGGGCCCCGGCAAGGGTCTTGCCGTGGCATCGTGGTCGTCCCCGGCACGGATCTTGCCGGGGGTCTTGTGGATTTCCTCGGCTAGGATCCCACCAAGGGTCGTCGTCTTCTGGTCCTCATCTGATCTCGTGTACTTATGATCTTGACAAAGATCTGCATGCCACCACGGAGGTGCCCCCCGAGCCTTGGTTCCAATGTAGTTGTTGGTGGTGTTTGGAACTCTTGGGCTCAAGGGTGGCTCGCTCTGCTGGTGTTGGGCAAGCTGCCCCGGCAAGGCTCTTGCGGAGGCCGCGGAGGCTGCCCCGGCAAGGGTCTTGCCGGGGGAGTCCACCTTGCCCCTTTCCTCTTCAGTGCTTCTGGTCTTGGCGTTGCCTTGTTTGTCTTGTGCTTCGGTTTCCTTCCGGCTTCCCTCCTCTTGAAGGAAATATGCCCTAGAGGCAATAATAAAGTTATTATTTATTTCCTCATATCATGATAAACGTTTATTATTCATTCTAGAATTGTATTAATCGGAAACATAATACATGTGTGAATACATAGACAAACATAGCGTCACTAGTATGCCTCTACTTGACTAGCTTGTTGATCAAAGATGGTTGAGTTTCCTAACCATAGACATGAGTTGTCATTTGATTAACGGGATCACATCATTAGGAGAATGATGTGATTGACTTGACCCATTCCGTTAGCTTAGCACTTGATCTTTTAGTTTACTGCTATTGCTTTCTTCATGACTTATACATGTTCCTATGACTATGAGATTATGCAACTCCCGATTACCGGAGGAACACTTTGTGTGCTACCAAACATCACAACGTAACTGGGTGATTATAAAGGTGCTCTACAGGTGTCTCCGATGGTACTTGTTGAGTTGGCATAGATCGAGATTAGGATTTGTCACTCCGATTGTCGGAGAGGTATCTCTGGGCCCTCTCGGTAATGCACATCACTATAAGCCTTGCAAGCAACGTGACTAATGAGTTAGTTGCGGGATGATGCATTACTGAACGAGTAAAGAGACTTGCCGGTAACGAGATTGAGCTAGGTATGGAGATACCGACGATCGAATCTCGGGCAAGTAACATACCGATGACAAAGGGAACAACGTATGTTGTTATGCGGTTTGACTGATAAAGATCTTCGTAGAATAGGTGGGAGCCAATATGAGCATCGAGGTTCCGCTATTGGTTATTGACCGGAGACGTGTCTCGGTCATGTCTACATAGTTATCGAACCCGTAGGGTCCGCACGCTTAAAGTTCTGTGACGATCGATATTATGAGTTTTTGTGTTTTGATGTACCGAAGGAAGTTCGGAGTCCCGGATGTGATCACGTACATGACGAGGAGTCTCGAAATGTTCGAGAAGTAAAGATCGATATATTGGAGGACTATGTTCGGACACCGGAAAGGTTCTGGAAGGTTTCAGATATATACCGGAGTACCGGGGGGTTACCGGAAGCCCCCGGGGAGTTAATTGGGCCTCATGGGCCCTAGTGGGAGAAGAGGCGGGGCGGCCTGGGCAGCCGCGCGCCCCCTCCCCCTCTAGTCCGAATTGGACAAGGAGGGGGGCCCTTTTTCCTTCTCTTCCTCTCTCCCTTCCTTTCCTTCTCCTATTCACTAGGAAAAGAGGAGTCCTAATCCCGGTGGGAGTAGGACCCCCCCTTGGCACGCCCTCCTCCTGGCCGGCCGCCTCCCCCTAGCTCCTTTATATACGGGGGCAGGGGGGCACCCCAAAGACACAACAATTGATGATTGATCTTTTAGCCGTGTGCGGTGCCCCCCTCCACCATAATCCAGCTCGGTCATATCGTAGCGGTGCTTAGTCGAAGCCCTGCGACGGTAGATTCATCAACATCATCACCACGCCATCGTGCTGACGAAACTCTCCCTCGAGCTCTACTAGATCGTGAGTTCGCAGGACGTCACCGAGCTGAACGTGTGCTGAACGCGGAGGTGCCGTACATTCAGTACTGAGGATCGGTCGATCGTAAAGACGTACGACTACATCAACCGCGTTGTCATTATGCTTCCGCTTAACGGTCTACGAGGGTACGTGGATGACACTCTCCCCTCTCGTTGCTATGCATCACCATGATCTTGCGTGTGCGTAGGAATTTCTTTGAAATTACTACGTTCCCCAACAGTGGCATCCGAGCCAGGTTTATGCGTAGATGTTATATGCACGAGTAGAACACAAGTGTGTTGTGGGCGATGCAAGTCATACTGCTTACCAGCATGTCATACTTTGGTTCGGCGGTATTGTTGGATGAAGCGGCCCGGACCGACATTACGCGTACGCTTACGCGAGACTGGTTCTACTGACGTGCTTTGCACATAGGTGGCCGGCGGGTGTCAGTTTCTCCATCTTTAGTTGAACTGAGTGTGGCTACGCCCGGTCCTTGAGAAGGTGAAAACATCACTAACTTGACGAACTATCGTTGTGGTTTTGATGCGTAGGTAAGAACGGTTGTTGCTCAGCCCGTAGTAGCCACTTAAAACTTGCAACAACAAAGTAGAGGACGTCTAACTTGTTTTTGCAGGGCATGTGATGTGATATGGTCAAGACATAATGCTATATTTTATTGTATGAGATGATCATGTTTTGTAACGGAGTTACCGGCAACTGGTAGAAGCCATATGGTTGTCGCTTTATTGTATGCAATGCAATCGCCATGTAATTGCTTTACTTTATCACTAAGCGGCAGCGATAGTCATAGAAGCAATAGTTGGGGAGACGACAACGATGCTACGATGGAGATCAAGGTGTCGCGCCGGTGACGATGGTGATCATGACGGTGCTTTGGAGATGGAGATCAAAGGCACAAGATGATGATGGCCATGTCATATCACTTATATTGATTGCATGTGATGTTTATCCTTTATGCATCTTATTCTGCTTTGATTCACGGTAGCATTATAAGATGATCTCTCACTAAATTTTAAGGTATAAGTGTTCTCCCTGAGTATGCACTGTTGCGAAAGTTTGTCGTGGCGAGACACTACGTGTTGATCGGGTGTGATAAGCTCTATGTTCAAATACAACGGGTGTAAGCCAGTTTTACACACGCAGAATACTCAGGTTAAACTTGACGAGCCTAGAATATGCAAATATGGCCGCGGAACACTGAGACCGAAAGGTCGAGCGTGAATCATAGAGTAGATATGATCAACATAGTGATGTTCACCATTGAAAACTACTGCATCTCACGTGATGATCGGACATGGTTTAGTTGAAATGGATCGCGTGATCACTTAGATGATTCGAGGGATGTCTATCTAAGTGGGAGTTCTTAAGTAATATGATTAATTGAACTTTAATTTATCATGATCTTAGTATCTGATAGTATTTTGCTTGTCTATGTTGTTGTAGATAGATGGCCCGTGCTGTTGTTCCGTTGAATTTTAATGCGTTCCTTGAGAAAGCAAAGTTGAAAGATGATGGTAGCAATTACACGGACTGGGTCCGTAATTTGAGGATTATCCTCTTTGCTGCACAGAAGAATTACGTCCTGGAAGCACCGCTGGGTGCCAGGCCTGCTGCAGATGCAACTGACGACGTTAAGAACGTCTGGCAGAGCAAAGCTGATGACTACTCGATAGTTCAGTGTGCCATGCTTTACGGCTTACAACCGGGACTTCAACGATGTTTTGAACGTCATGGAGCATATGAGATGTTCCAGGAGTGGAAGTTAATATTTCAAGCAAATGCCCGGATTGAGAGATATGAAGTCTCCAATAAGTTCTACAGCTGCAAGATGGAGGAGAATAGTTCTGTCAGTGAACATATACTCAAAATGTCTGGGTATAACAATCACTTGATTCAACTTGGAGTTAATCTTCCGGATGATAGTGTCATTGACAGAATTCTTCGATCACTGCCACCAAGCTACAAGAGCTTCGTGATGAACTATAACATGCAAGGGATGGATAAGACAATTCCCGAGCACTTGGCAATGCTAAAGGCTGCGGAGGTAGAAATCAAGAAGGAGCATCAAGTGTTGATGGTCAACAAGACCACCAGTTTCAAGAAAAAGGGTAAAGGGAAGAATAAGGGAAACTTCAAGAAGAACGGCAAACAAGTTGCTGCTCAGGAGAAGAAACCCAAGTCTGGACCTAAGCCTGAGACTGAGTGCTTCTACTGCAAACAGACTTGTCACTTGAAGCGGAACTGCCCCAAGTATTTGGCGGATAAGAAGGATGGCAAGGTGAACAAAGGTATATCTCATATACATGTTATTGATGTGTACCTTACTAATGCTCGCAGTAGCACCTGGGTATTTGATACTGGTTGTGTTGCTAATATTTGCAACTCGAAATAGGGACTACGTATTAAGCGAAGATTGGCTAAGGACGAGGTGACGATGCGCGTGGGAAATGGTTCCATAGTCGATGTGATCGCGGTCGGCACGCTACCTCTACATCTACCTTCGGGATTAGTTTTAGAACTGAATAATTGTTATTTGGTGTCAGCGTTAAGCATGAACATTATATCTGGATCTTGTTTGATGCGAGACGGTTATTCATTTAAATCAGAGAATAATGGTTGTTCTATTTATATGAGTAATATCTTTTATGGTCATGCACCCTTGAAGAGTGGTCTATTTTTATTAAATCTCGATAGTAGTGATACACATATTCATAATATTGAAGCCAAAAGATGATAATGATAGTGCAACTTATTTGTGGCACTGCCGTTTAGGTCATATTGGTGTAAAGCGCATGAAGAAACTCCATACTGATGGACTTTTGGAATCACTTGATTATGAATCACTTGGTACTTGCGAACCATGCCTCATGGGCAAGATGACTAAAACGCCGTTCTCCGGAACAATGGAGCGAGCAACAGATTTGTTGGAGATCATACATACTGATGTATGTGGTTCGATGAATATTGAGGCTCGCGGCGGATATCGTTATTTTCTCACCTTCACAGATGATTTGAGCAGATATGGGTATATCTACTTAATGAAACATAAGTCTGAGACAGTTGAAAAGTTCAAAGAATTTCAGAGTGAAGTGGAAAATCATCATAACAAGAAAATAAAGTTTCTACGATCTGATCATGGAGGAGAATATTTGAGTTACGAGTTTGATCTACATCTGAAACAATAAGGAATAGTTTCGCAACTCACGCCACCCGGAACAACACAGCGTAATGGTGTGTCCGAACGTCGTAATCGTACTTTACTAGATATGGTGCGATCTATGATGTCTCTTACTGATTTACCGCTATCATTTTGGGGTTATGCTTTCGAGACGGCTGCATTCACGTTAAATAGGACACCATCGAAATCCGTTGAGACGACGCCTTATGAACTGTGGTTTGGCAAGAAACGAAAGTTGTCGTTTCTTAAAGTTTGGGGCTGCGATACTTGTGTGAAAAAGCTTCAACCTGATAAGCTCGAACCCAAATCGGAGAAATGTGTCTTCATAGGATACCCAACGGAAACTGTTGGGTACACCTTCTATCACAGATCTGAAGGCACGACATTCGTTGCTAGGAATGGATCCTTTCTAGAGAAGGAGTTTCTTTCGAAAGAAGTGAGTGGGAGGAAAATAGAACTTGATGAGGTAACTGTACCTGCTCCCTTACTGGAAAGTAGTTCATCACAGAAACCGGTTCCTATGACAACTACAACAATTAGTGAGGAAGCTAATGACATTGATCATGAAGCTTCAGATCAAGTTACTACCGAACCTCGTAGGTCAACCAGAGTAAGATCCGCACCAGAGTGATACGGTAATCCTATTCTGGAGGTCATGTTACTTGACCAAGGCGAACCTACGAACTATGAAGAAGTGATGGTGAGCCCAGATTCAGCAAAATGGCTTGAGGCCATGAAATCTGAGATGGGATCCATGTCTGAGAACAAAGTGTGGACTTTGGTTGACTTGCCCGATGATCGGCAAGCCATAGAGAATAAATGGATCTTCAAGAAGAAGACTGACGCTGACGGTAATGTTACTGTCTACAAAGCTCGACTTGTTGCGAAAGGTTTTTGACAAGTTCAAGGAGTTGACTACGATGAGACTTTCTCACCCGTAGCGATGCTTAAGTCTGTCCGAATCATGTTAGCAATTGCCGCATTTTATGATTATGAAATTTGGCAAATGGACGTCAAAACTGCATTCCTGAATGGATTTCTGGAGGAAGAGTTGTATATGATGCAACCGTAAGGTTTTGTTGATCCAAAGGGAGCTAACAAAGTGTGCAAGCTCCAGCGATCCATTTATGGACTGGTGCAAGCCTCTCGGAGTTGGAATAAACGTTTTGATAGTGTGATCAAAGCATATGGTTTTATACAGACTTTTGGAGAAGCCTGTATTTACAAGAAAGTGAGTGGGAGCTCTGTAGCATTTCTATGAAGTACAAGACCATTTTGGCCTAGGAGTACAACATTTGGTTTCTAGTGGTTGATGGAGGAAGCGGTTTGTGGTTCATCTGCGTCTATGGGACTCCATTTCCCACAAGAACAGCTGACCAGGATAACTCCTATCTTCGCGAGGCTGCTATCACCTTTACATGGGTTCCGGGGCTGTCGTCGTAATGCTCTTCTCCGCGCAAGAAATCTGGCCAAGACAATAGCCAGGGACAAGCCAGTGAGTACGTTTGAATGTACTCGCAAACATCAAGAACACGGGTATAATATATCAACATGCTCCGAAATATTCTATGATCACAACGTCTGTCACGAAAATATACGAAATCCATGATGCACGCATGCGGGTAAAATATGAGTATGCAATATAGAAAAAGAATGTAGAGATCGAGTGTCTGAAATGACTCCTCAAAAAAGGGTGCAAATAAATTAACAATGCCGTAGTCGGGCGTCTGGGCGACACCACATAAAGGGCTTATAAATAAAAGAAATGACAAACAGGCCACAGTCGGGCGTCTATGCGACACCACATAAAGGGCTTATAGATAAAAGAAATAACAAGCATGCCACAGTCGGGCGTCTATGCGACACCACATAAAGGGCTTATAGATAAAAGAAATAAGAAGCATGCCACAGTCGTGCGTCTATGCGACACCACATAAAGGGCTTATAGATAAAAGAAATAACGAGCATGCCACAGTCGGGCGTCTATGCGACACCACATAAGGGGCTTATAGAAAAAAGAAATAACGAGCATGCCACAGTCGGGCGTCTATGCGACACCACATAAAGGGCTTATAAATAAAAGAAATAACAAACATGCCACAGTCGGGCGTCTATGCGATAGCACATAAAGGGCTTATAAAGGATAATCACAGTGAATATCCAGGAGGTAGAACCGTCCCAGGGATACTCAATAATACAAATAAAGTAAATGGTTAGTCCACAATAATAATGATCATAATCCACATATGTCACAGTCCACAATCAAGGTTCTGGTTTAGCCGTTTTTCCTCCGAAGACCGACACTAAGACCGACACTCGACCCATCCCAGACTGTAGTCCTTAACCAGGGACGCGGCTATTCGAATAGATGTATAATCTCTGCAGAGGGTGTACTCTTTACCCACGGGTAACGGATTCCTTTAGTCCATCGGGACTAATTCCGTCTACGGTCTTTTAATTGAAAACACGCCTGACCTGCACACACCAGCTTAACTTACCGGTGTCTGGAATCACCCACGACACCTGTCAAGCGAAACTCTAAGTGGGGAGGCTACAACCTCGACGTAGCATAGGATCACAAAATTTATACCGCGCGCAAACTAGGGGAGCTACCCCTTCGGCTGCAACCGAAACACCCATGCCCCCGGACCGGATGACTGGCTTTAATCCATGGCCATGGGACCCTCATCACGGCCTCTCTGTACGGTGTGTGCTAGAAAGGGGTTGACAACTTACTGAACCGTACCCTACCTATGGCAGGGACAAGTGGTAGTACGAAGCAAGTGTGGGGGTTACTGGACAAGACTCGATCTAGGGCCGACTCAGGAGGTTCAAGAGTTCCCTGCATGATGAGCATAGCAAAAATATTTCCAATAACAGATAAGCTTGCCACTCATCGAGCCTCACCATGCCATACCGGACATTCTCGTCTCAACGAGGAACTAGGGACAAGCTCGCGTCTACCCAAGACCGCGACTTTCCCGGCTTCCTTCCGGCATGCATGAGAAGCTTACGAGGATGATCACCATCATCAGCATACCCATTTATAACAGCAAAGGAAAAACTCCATTTTTCACTCATGCGTATGATCTTACCGTCACATAAAATAGTATACACTCCATGTCAAAGTGGTGTCGAAAACGTATCAAAACACCACACAAAATATTATGCCAGAGTTCAGAGATGCTTGCCTTCAAGAGTATGCAAAGGGATGCACTTTTTTTGAAAGCTTTCTCTTCTCTCCATTTCCTATTTTGAAAAATATCCAAATAACAAATATTTCAAAACACAGTACAAAAAGTTGCCCCAAATATTTTTTAAATAAATCTTAAAATAAACTAGATGAAATTTGAGGAAGGTAGGAAAAAGAATCAACTCATTTCGAGTTTTATTTTAAAAGTTATAGCCAGTCTAAGATCAGTCAAAGTTCTGTTTTATTGAAATTAGAAAAAGGAAAACGCTCCGGGGGAAGAATACGCTTTCGAAGCAGAGAAGGCGTACTCGGGACTCTGCACTTTCACTTAAACAGAGAGAACGGCCGCGCAGGTCACTGATAGTGGGTCCAGGGGCCCACTGGTCAGGTTTGACCGTTCTTCCCCCTCCCTCCTCTTCTCTGCCCGAACGGGAGCGTGGCTCCGGCGATCGCCGGCGATGAACGGCGGCTCCTCGAGGGCACCTGAGGCCAGGGATGGATCGGCCAGACCGAGGCGGTCCTCTCGGTGGGCGCTAAGCAGGTGGGGATGGAGGAGGTCACCGGCGGCGAGCTCCGCGGCGGACGGAGGTTCGGGAGCAGAGTGGGTTTTGGGCTCCGGGGGTCCTTGGTCGAGGCCGAGGCGCTAGGCAGCTCCGCACGACTATGGGGAAACTCTTGGTGGCGTTGGATCTGCGGGGGTGGGCCTGGCTGCGGCGTATTGCACCGGAGCTCGGCGGCGGCCGAACTGGCCGGAGACGAAGAAGAAAGCCCCTCCTCGTCGATTGCTGGCTGCGGGAGCACTATGGGGGTGGACTGGGGTTGCCTGAGTGCTCGGGGGAGCACGGGGCCTCCTTTTATAGCGCGACGGGGCTGGCTTCGCGGCGGTGGATAAGATCGACGACGAGTCGCCGTTGCTGTAGCTGCAGGGCGTCGTGGCGGCGACGAGCGCGTGCCGACGAGTATGTGGATAAGCACGGGCTGTTCCCCGGTGCAGCTGGCGCGCGCGGGTGGCTTGGGCGGCGCCGTCCACGGCAGAGCCCGCTGCCGACGCCGGCGTGCCCCCAAGGGAGCTCTGCCGGTGACGCTGTAGGGCGCCAGTGCGGCTTGGAGTGTACTGGTGAGAGGGCGAGTGTATGGCACGGCTCTGCAGGTGAGCTGGGGCCTGGGACGGGACGCGTCGAGGGTGGCAGTGCGGCGCGGCGACTCAGTGCGCGCGCGTGCAAAACGTGCGCTCTGGGCGCGCCCAGAGGACGCACAGCAGGTGTTCGACGAAATGCCCGTGTGCTCTAGAGAGCTTGGGTGAGGCTGACAGTCAACAGGCCAGGGTTAGGGACATCTAGCAGGTTAGTGGACATGCTGGATGGGTCAGGGGCTCAAGTCCACAATGCAAACCAGAGGACATGCCAAAACTGTTCCTCCACACAGGGTGTTCGACAGAATGCCATGGGCAACTAGGCAATTCTTGGGGTGGCCAAACTCTCCAGATCCTAGTCTCTTTAGGAGCCAAAGAAGGTGGTAAGGTTAGTTTGGCAAAAACAGAAAGTTGATAGCGCATGTTTTTGAGAAAACCAGTTTTGGGCAGAAACTAAAGGCTCACATTGCATGCTCCAAAAATACTCCAGTGGGTCCAAACTCCTGGACTTAAGAGTTTGGTAGGGAGCACTATAAGTAGGAAAAAGCTCAAGGGCACTAGAGCAAAATAAAATGGGGTGGCAGTACAAATCACCAAACTGGACCAGAAGGAAGATGAGGTTGATTCACTCAAATTTTTCAAAGAACAACACTGGGTTTTTGCATGAGATTGCATTATAAGCATCCACTGACATCTCCAAACACTTGGAAGAATTTTTAGAACAACATTTAAATAGGTTGTAATGCAAAATACCTACTGGACCAGATTTGAAAACTTGATGTAGAGGTCAAAATCTCCAATGAACAAAAGATGTTTTTGCATAAAAGTGATGTGGAAGCCTCACATGACATCCCCAAATTTTGGTGAAAATTTTAAAAGCATTTATCAAATGGTTGCAGTGCAAAAGGGGGCTCCAACTTCAATGAAAGTTCATTTTAAAAGAATAAAGCTCATGGAAAAATAATTATGCAAATAAATCCACTGATAAAGAATTTTTTTTATAAAGAGGGCATACAAGTCCAATGATACATTGGGAAAGTTTCCACTACAGGTAAAAACTCACAATATTAAGGAGAAGAGGGCTCTGAAATCAAAGGAGAAATCCAGAAAAATAAAATTTATTTCCTGGCAAAATTTTAATTAATAAAACATGGTCAAATTTTTGGGGTGTTAAAACACTACCCCCCTTAAGAAAAAATCTCGTCCTCGAGATTTGCTAAGGGTTGATTTAAAAAAAATACTCCCATAAGTTGAAAACAAGAGTTTGCTCATAGCACAAATTTAAGGTACAATCATAAGCTGCAACACACAAATAAACATAGCCATGACGTTTATAATGAAAACGGCAAAAGGACAGGGTCCTGAGAAAACGTCTTTGGTAATGGGGCACACAAGCAGACATCCCTTGCCAATGGCGATACAGGATCACACAATTACGGGGCGTGGAAATAATAAGGCTCGTTACTATTCGAGTGACTTCGTCTACTCCGTTAATATCTAAGCGGGCTTGCCTAGTGGACGTCGAATCTTCTCCACGGGTTTCACCGTCGGGATTAGCCGGATGAGGTTGAGGGGCTGCAGAGTCGGGGTAGCTATGATGACCATCGCGGGGGTTGTTGGCCACAATCTCGCTGGAGCGTGTTCCCAAAAGGCGACGAAGCACTTCTGGGGACATCAAGGTATTTTGGTCGATGGTTGGGGCAGACCTCAAGGGCTCGATCGGGTGTCCGAACAGCACGACTGGGTTGTCGGTGTGGGGCTCCACTTCTCCTCTCGCCGGGGCTCGGCGAAACAGTTCTCCACGAGCTGCGATCAGATCAAGGGTGATTTGATCGAACAGTTCCTCTAGTGCACTTACATAGCGCACCAGATGCAATAGTGCAGGATCCGTCTCGTGATCTCCGTTGGCAACCTGGGGCGGCCTACCATACCCGTTACGACTGGGGTAGTAGTAGAACGGGCGACAGTTAACTCTGGGCGACAAGTGCCGGAGTTGAACTATAGCTTCTCGAGCTGCTAGTTGGATGGCTTGCGGCTCAAAGGAAGTTGTCCTTCCAGTGAACCTGTAGGGGCGTTCTGGCGATAGACCCCTACCATAAATGTGTACAGTGGCCCAGAACTGACGGCTTTCACCGTTCATGAGTTCCTGGTACACAACATATTCTGGAGGCTCTTCTAACGCATAGGCACGGCGGGTGAGGTTTGCGAGAACGGTCACAAAACCTCCAAGGTTGGTTGCTGTGGTCTCATTGTGAACAATGGGGCCAGGCATCGTGACTGGGTTTGGGAAAGAGGTTGTGCTGTGCTGGGTTGAGGCTTGCGCGCCCTTTTTATAGAAAAAGGGGCGGAGCCTTCCTTCGCACGCTTGCGAATGAGACAAGTTAGGTGTCGGTCACTGGCGCGTGATCGACAGGCTAAGCTGATAGGTCGGGCACCGTCTGCCAAAAACGTCGGGGTCACTGTGTGGCTATCTTACGCGAGAAGCTTGGCTGGGGTTTGGTTAAGGTCTGGTGGGTTGGTTAACCTAGGTCTATTGACCTGGCTAGGATAGGATTAGCAATGGTCAGCCTGGCTCTGATACCAAGTCTGTCACGACCGGTTTTTTGGGACATTAATTCTCCAGAAAATGGCCGTTGTGCTCACCAGCCCCAGGATTACTGTTAGCTGATGAGGCACCAACTTGATAGAAGAAAATCCAAGCAAGCACAAAATATGAAGTACAAGACCATTTTGGCCTAGGAGTACAACATTTGGTTTCTAGTGGTTGATGGCGGAAGCGGTTTGTGGTTCATCTGCGTCTATGGGACTCCATTTCCCACAAGAACAGCTGACCAGGATAACTCCTATCTTCGCGAGGCTGCTATCACCTTTACATGGGTTCCGGGGCTGTCGTCATAACGCTCTTCTCCGCGCAAGAAATCTGGCCAAGACAATAGCCAGGGACAAGCCAGTGAGTACGTTTGAATGTACTCGCAAACATCAAGAACACGTGTATAATATATCAACATGCTCCGAAATATTCTATGATCACAACGTCTGTCACGAAAATATACGAAATCCATGATGCACGCATGCGGGTAAAATATGAGTATGCAATATAGAAAAAGAATGTAGAGATCGAGTGTCTGAAATGACTCCTCGAAAAAGGGTGCAAATAAATTAACAATGCCGCAGTCGGGCGTCTGGGCGACACCACATAAAGGGCTTATAAATAAAAGAAATGACAAACAGGCCACAGTCGGGCGTCTATGCGACACCACATAAAGGGCTTATAGATAAAAGAAATAACAAGCATGCCACAGTCGGGCGTCTATGCGACACCACATAAAGGGCTTATAGATAAAAGAAATAACAAGCATGCCACAGTCGGGCGTCTATGCGACACCACATAAAGGGCTTATAGATAAAAGAAATAACGAGCATGCCACAGTCGGGCGTCTATGCGACACCACATAAAGGGCTTATAGATAAAAGAAATAACGAGCATGCCACAGTCGGGCGTCTATGCGACACCACATAAAGGGCTTATAAATAAAAGAAATAACAAACATGCCACAGTCGGGCATCTATGCGATAGCACATAAAGGGCTTATAAAGGATAATCACAGTGAATATCCAGGAGGTAGAACCGTCCCAGGGATACTCAATAATACAAATAAAGTAAATGGTTAGTCCACAATAATAATGATCATAATCCACATATGTCACAGTCCACAATCAAGGTTCTGGTTTAGCCGTTTTTCCTCCGAAGACCGACACTACGACCGACACTCGACCCATCCCAACTGTAGTCCTTAACCAGGGACACGGCTATTCGAATAGATGTATAATCTCTGCAGAGGGTGTACTCTTTACCCACGGGTAACGGATTCCTTTAGTCCATCGGGACTAATTCCGTCTACGGTCTTTTAATTGAAAACACGCCTGACCTGCACACACCAGCTTAACTTACCGGTGTCTGGAATCACCCACGACACCTGTCAAGCGAAACTCTAAGTGGGGAGGCTACAACCTCGACGTAGCATGGGATCACAAAATTTATACCGCACGCAAACTAGGGGAGCTACCCCTTCGGCTGCAACCGAAACACCCATGCCCCCGGACCGGATGACTGGCTTTAATCCATGGCCATGGGACCCTCATCACGGCCTCTCTGTACGGTGTGTGCTAGAAAGGGGTTGACAACTTACTGAACCGTACCCTACCTATGGCAGGGACAAGTGGTAGTACGAAGCAAGTGTGGGGGTTACTGGACAAGACTCGATCTAGGGCCGACTCAGGAGGTTCAAGAGTTCCCTGCATGATGAGCATAGCAAAAATATTTCCAATAACAGATAAGCTTACCAATCATCGAGCCTCACCATGCCATACCGGACATTCTCGTCTCAACGAGGAACTAGGGACAAGCTCGCGTCTACCCAAGACCGTGACTTTCCCAGCTTCCTTCCGGCATGCATGAGAAGCTTACGAGGACGATCACCATCATTAGCATATCCATTTATAACAGCAAAGGAAAAACTCCATTTTTCACTCATGCGTATGATCTTACCGTCACATAAAATAGCATACACTCCATGTCAAAGTGGTCTCTAAAACGTATCAAAACACCACACAAAATATTATGCCAGAGTTCAGAGATGCTTGCCTTCAAGAGTATGCAAAGGGATGCACTTTTTTTGAAAGCTTTCTCTTCTCTCCATTTCCTATTTTGAAAAATATCCAAATAACAAATATTTCAAAACACAGTACAAAAAGTTGCCCCAAATATTTTTTAAATAAATCTTAAAATAAACTAGATGAAATTTGAGGAAGGTAGGAAAAAGAATCAACTCATTTGGAGTTTTATTTTAAAAGTTATAGCCAGTCAAAGATCAGTCAAAGTTCTGTTTTATTGAAATCAGAAAAAGGAAAACGCTCCGGGGGAAGAATACGCTTTCGAAGCAGAGAAGACGTACTCGGGACTCTTCGCTTTCACTTAAACAGAGAGAACGGCCGCGCGGGTCACTGATAGTGGGTCCAGGGGCCCACTGGTCAGGTTTGACCGTTCTTCCCCCTCCCTCCTCTTCTCTGCCCGAACGGGAGCGTGGCTCCGGCGATCGCCGGCGATGAACGGCGGCTCCTCGAGGGCACCTGAGGCCAGGGATGGATCGGCCAGACCGAGGCGCTCCTCTCGGTGGGCGCTAGGCAGGTGGGGACGGAGGAGGTCACCGGCGGCGAGCTCCGCGGCGGACGGAGGTTCGGGAGCAGAGTGGGTTTTGGGCTCCGAGGGTCCTTGGTCGAGGCCGAGGCGCTAGGCAGCTCCGCACGACTATGGGGAAACTCTTGGTGCCGTTGGATTGGCGGGGGAGGGCCTGGCTGCGGCGTATTGCACCGGAGCTCAGCGGCGGCCGAACTGGCCGGAGACGAAGAAGAAAGCCCCTCCTCGTCGATTGCTGGCTGCGGGAGCACTATGGGGGTGGACTGGGGTTGCCTGAGTGCTCGGGGGAGCACGGGGCCTCCTTTTATAGCGCGACGGGGCTGGCTTCGCGGCGGTGGATAAGATCGACGACGAGTCGCCGTTGCTGTAGCTGCAGGGCGTCGCGGCGGCGACGAGCGCGTGCCGACGAGTATGTGGATAAGCACGGGCTGTTCCCCGGGGCAGCTGGCGCGCGCGGGTGGCTTGGGCGGCGCCGTCCACGGCAGAGCCCGCTGCCGACGCCGGCGTGCCGCCAAGGGAGCTCTGCCGGCGACGCTGTAGGGCGCCAGTGCGGCTTGGAGTGTACTGGTGAGAGGGCGAGTGTATGGCGCGGCTCTGCAGGCGAGCTAGGGCCCGGGACGGGACGCGTCGAGGGTGGCAGTGCGGCGCGGCGACTCAGTGCGCGCGCGTGCAAAACGTGCACAGCAGGTGTTCGACGAAATGCCCGTGCGCTCTAGAGAGCTTGGGTCAGGCTGGCAGTCAATAGGCCAGGGTTAGGGACATCTAGGAGGTTAGTGGACATGCTGGATGGGTCAGGGGCTCAAGTCCACAATGCAAACCAGAGGACATGCCAAAACTGTTCCTGCACACAGGGTGTTCGACAGAATGCCATGGGCAACTAGGCAATTCTTGGGGTGGCCAAACTCTCCAGATCCTAGTCTCTTTAGGAGCCAAAGAAGGTGGTAAGGTTAGTTTGGCAAAAACAGAAAGTTGATAGCGCAAGTTTTTAAGAAAACCAGTTTTCGGCAGAAACTAAAGGCTCACATTGCATGCTCCAAAAATACTCCAATGGGTCCAAACTCCTGGACTTAAGAGTTTGGTAGGGAGGACTATAAGTAGGAAAAAGCTCAAGGGCACTAGAGCAAAATAAAATGGGGTTGCAGTACAAATCACCAAACTGGACCAGAAGGAAGATGAGGTTGATTCACTCAAATTTTTCAAAGAACAACACTGGGTTTTTGCATGAGGTTGCATTATAAGCATCCACTGACATCTCCAAACACTTGGAAGAATTTTTAGAACAATATTTAAATAGGTTGTAATGCAAAATACCTACTGGACCAGATTTGAAAACTTGATGTAGAGTTCAAAATCTCCAATGACCAAAATATGTTTTTGCATAAAAGTGATGTGGAAGCCTCACATGACATCCCCAAATTTTGGTGAAAATTTTAAAAGCATTTATCAAATGGTTGCAGTGCAAAAAGGGGCTCCAACTTTAATGAAAGTTCATTTTAAAAGAATAAAGCTCATGGAAAAATAATTATGCAAATAAATCCAGTGATAAAGAATTGTTTTTATAAAGAGGGCATACAAGTCCAATGATACATTGGGAAAGTTTCCACTAGAGGTAAAAACTCACAATATTAAGGAGAAGAGGGCTCTGAAATCAAAGGAGAAATCCAGAAAAATAAAAATTTTATTTCCTGGCAAAATTTTAATTAATAAAACATGGTCAAATTTTTGGGGTGTTACAGTGACAAAGAGCTCGTCGTAAATGGTTACGTCGATGCAAGCTTTGGCACTGATCCGGACGATTCTAAATCGCAAATCGGATACGTGTTTACATTGAATGGTGGAGCTGTCAGTTGGTGCAGTTCTAAACAAAGCGTCGTGGCGGGATCTACATGTGAAGCGGAGTACATAGCTGCTTCAGAAGCAGCAACTGAAGGAGTCTGGATGAAGGAGTTCATATACGATCTAGGTGTAATACCTAGTGCATCGGGTCCAATGAAAATCTTTTGTGAGAATACTGGTGCAAATGCCTTGGCAAAGGAATCCGGATTTCACAAGAGAACCAAGCACATCAAGAGACGCTTCAATTCCATCCGGGAACAAGTCCAGGTGGGAGACATAGAGATTTGCAAGATACATACGGATCTGAATGTTGCAGACCCATTGACTAAGCCTCTTCCACGAGCAAAACATGATCAGCACCAAGACTCCATGGGTGTTAGAATCATTACTGTGTAATCTAGATTATTGACTCTAGTGCAAGTGGGAGACTGAAGGAAATATGCCCTAGAGGCAATAATAAAGTTATTATTTATTTCCTCATATCATGATAAATGTTTATTATTCATGCTAGAATTGTATTAACCGGAAACATAATACATGTGTGAATACATAGACAAACATAGTGTCACTAGTATGCCTCTACTTGACTAGCTCGTTGATCAAAGATGGTTGAGTTTCCTAGCCATAGACATGAGTTGTCATTTGATTAACGGGACCACATCATTAGGAGAATGATGTGATTGACTGGACCCATTCCGTTAGCTTAGCACTTGATCATTTAGTTTACTGCTATTGCTTTCTTCATGACTTATACATGTTCCTATGACTATGAGATTATGCAACTCCCGATTACCGGAGGAACACTTCGTGTGCTACCAAACATCACAACATAACTGGGTGATTATAAAGGTGCTCTACTTGTGTCTCCGATGGTACTTGTTGAGTTGGCATAGATCGAGATTAGGATTTGTCACTCCGATTGTCGGAGAGGTATCTCTGGGCCCTCTCGGTAATGCACATTACTATAAGCCTTGCAAGCAATGTGACGAACGAGTTAGTTGCAGGATGATGCATTACGGAATGAGTAAAGAGACTTGCCGGTAACGAGATTGAGCTAGGTATTGAGATACCGACGATCGAATCTTAGGAAAGTAACGTACCGATGACAAAGGGAACAACGTATGTTGTTATGCGGTTTGACCGATAAAGATCTTCGTAGAATATGTGGGAGCCAATATGAGCATCCTGGTCCTCCTCTAGTCCGAATTGGACAAGGAGGGGGGGCGGCACCCCCCTTTTTCCTTCTCTTCCTCTCTCCCTTCCTTTCCTTCTCCTACTCCTACTAGGAAAAGAGGAGTCCTACTCCCGGTGGGAGTAGGACTCCCCCCTTGGCGCGCCCTCCTCCTGGCCGGCCGCCTCCCCCCTAGCTCCTCTATATACAGGGGAAGGGGGGCACCCCAAAGACACAACAATTGATCATTGATCTTTTAGCCGTGTGCGGTGCCCCCTCCACCATAATCCACCTCGGTCATATCGTAGTGGTGCTTAGGCGAAGCCCTGCGATGGTAGATTCATCATCGCCACCACGCCGTCGTGCTGACGAAACTCTCCCTCGAGCTCTACTGGATCGTGAGATCGCGGGATGTCACCGAGCTGAACGTGTGCTGAACGCGGAGGTGCCGTACATTCGGTACTGAGGATCGGTCGATCGTGAAGACGTACGACTAGATCAACCATGTTGTCATGAGGATCGGTCGATCGTGACTGCGTTCCCCAACACCTCTGCCTTGTCAAGTGTGGCTGCGGGCGTGGCTCTGACTGCCCGTGCACAAGTAAAGGGGTCAAAAGGAGAGCCCCTACTTTTGTACACCGACAGGAACCCCTGGGCCTGGGCCACACATAAGCGAGACACGTTGTTGGGCTAGGCCCAGAACAGTGCGCAGGCAGGTGGGGCGGATGTTACCGTAGTAACTTTTCGTCCGCTACGCTTCCCCACGACCCGCGTTGAACGCGCGACGTGGAGGGTCGTGCGTGACGTGGGGGTCATGCGTGGGGCGGTTCCTGCACGCATGCGTCACATCGCAGTTAATGGGAAAGGAGGCGGCCCGCGCCTTCCCCATAAAAAGGAACAACCGCGGGCGCGCTGCTCATTTACCCCCCTGCGCTTTCTCCAATCTCGGAACCGCCGTGCCCTTCTTCCTTCCTCTCAAGCTCTTGCCTTTGCTTGCCAACGCCGCGTCCTCGTCGTCCTTCCCCCTTTGCCTCTCGCAGCAGCCATGGCACCCAAAATCAGTAAAGGCAAGGGAGTGGCCAAGGACGCCGGTGCGGAGGAGCCGCGGGAGAGCGAGTTGGTGGTACGGTGGACGCAGTCCGCCTACTTCCCCACGGCGGTCGACGCGATTCATCTCCGGGACTACTTCAAGCACCTGTGGGGGTGCAAGACGGGGGGGGGGGTACGACGGGGCACCCGGCCACGTGCGTCATCCCTGCCGCTTTCGCCGAAGCCGGCCCGAATCGGTACCCATTCTTCGTCGACTACTTCTCCTGCGGCCTCTGCCCCCCCCTTCTCTGATTTCTTCAATGACATCATGCTCACCTACGGCTTCCACCTTCTGGATTTCACGCCAAACACCGTGGCGTGCATGGCTCTTTTTGCGCATCTCTGCGAGGGCTTCGTCGGGGTGCATCCCAACACGGCGCTCTTCCGCCACTACTTCTTCTCTCGGATCCAAAAGGGGGGCGCCATTTCCGGTTGCGTCGCCTGGATCCCAAGGTCCAAGGAGACATACTCGGAGGGCGCTCAGAAGGAGAGGTGGGAGGAGTGGCGGGGCCGATGGTGCTGGATTGAAGAGGAGGATCCACCAGTATTCTGCCAGGTTCGCCATGTGCCGCCAGTTTGCAGAAACGACTGGAGCAATGTTGACGCCGACGATGTGAAGCTCATGGTCGCCACCACCAGGATTCTTCGCCTCACCGAGGCCGGGCTCACCCTTGAGATGATCGGGGCGGATTTCATCCACCGCCAAATCGCTCCGCTGCACAACAAGGGGAGGCCGGCCTAGCTCTTCACGAATGCGGCCGACATCATGAGGCTTCGCCCCGGCTTGCACCACAACCTCACAGTGATGGGGCACGCCCACTTCTGTCAGCGGCTCTTCTAGCTCGACGTGAACCGCGACGGCAAGGTCGAGCGGTCCGGCAAGGCCGTGAAGGCCGCTGTGAAGGCCGGCAAGGTCGCCAAGGGGCCCTTGTTTAGGTTGCCGGCGGGGGTGGTCCCGCTGAGCAACAACTCGCGCCGAAACGACATCATCACCATGATGTCGGAATTCAATGCGCACGGCTTTGTCCCAAATTGGGCCGAGCCGCTGGAGGATCAAGTGCAGGAGTTTTTTTAACACTTTGGAGGAGAAGTACGTCCGCGATGAACCGCGGCTCGTCCAGGACACCACCCAGTGGAGCTGGACTACATCGCCGCCAGGGCGGAGTCCTCCGGGGAGGCCAGCAGCGCCGGCACCGGGGCCCCTCTCATTGAAGACGTGGTCGATGAGTCGTCGGAGGAGGAGGCTGAGGCTGTCGATCCTCCAGCCATGGGGAGAGGACGAGTCCTGCGGCGGGCCAGCTCCGGCGCGCCGGTCCGGCCCGGCAGGGCCGTGCAACCGCAGCAGACCTAGGAGGGGTCCGCGCGACAGACAAGGGCCGCGGCGGCGAGGAAGTTGGTGCGGGCCGCGGTGGCGAAGAAGAAAGCAACTGCCTCTTCTTCGTCCAGACGTGGCTAGACTCCACCTTCTTCCCCTCCTCCGGCAGACGTCGACGCGGAGGTCGCCTTCCACTTCGGGTCCCTCATCCCAAGGAGGAAGAGGAAGGCAGCAGAAGAGGAGGTGGAGGACGAGTAAGTGTCTTGTTCCTTTCTGTCATCTCCGCCTCCTCAGATTGTGCCGCTTATCTTGATTTGTTTCGTCTTCGCAGGGATGCGGAGACACTGGCCTAGAGGGTGAAGAGGGCCAGGGCTTCGGCGAGCGACCAGCCCCCGGCAGGTGCTTCCGGTACACCGCTGGTGGTGTTGAGCAGCCTGGACAGCAGCCCCCGGCACAGCCCCCAGCGTAAGTTCATCACTCACCCCTCGTCAACGTGTGTTGGGGGCACGATACCTTGGTGCTGACTTTGCCGTGGCTGCAGGAGGAGGATGATGTCTACTACGCAACCTTCTTCTTATAGACGTTGTTGGGCCTCCAAGTGCAGAGGTTTGTAGGATAGTAGCAAATTTCCCTCAAGTGGATGACCTAAGGTTTATCAATCCGTGGGAGGCGTAGGATGAAGATGGTCTCTCTCAAACAACCCTGCAACCAAATAACAAAGAGTCTCTTGTGTCCCCAACACACCCAACACAATGGTAAATTGTATAGGTGCACTAGTTCGGCGAAGAGATGGTGATACAAGTGCAATATGGATGGTAGATATAGGTTTTTGTAATCTAAAAATATAAAAACAGCAAGGTAGCAAGTGGTAAAAGTGAGCATAAACGGTATTGCAATGCTAGGAAACAAGGCCTAGGGTTCATACTTTCACTAGTGCAAGTTCTCTCAACAATAATAACATACTTGGATCATATAACTATCCCTCAACATGCAACAAAGAGTCACTCCAAAGTCACTAATAGCGGAGAACAAACGAAGAGATTATGGTAGGGTACGAAACCACCTCAAAGTTACTCTTTCCAATCAATCCGTTGGGCTATTCCTATAAGTGTCACAAACAGCCCTAGAGTTCGTACTAGAATAACACCTTAAGACACAAATCAACCAAAACCCTAATGTCACCTAGATACTCCAATGTCACCTCCGTGGGTATGATTATACGATATGCATCACACAATCTCAGATTCATCTATTCAACCAACACATAGAACCTCAAAGAGTGCCCCAAAGTTTCTACCGGAGAGTCAAGACGAAAATGTGTGCCAACCCCTATGCATAGGTTCATGGGCGGAACCCGCAAGTTGATCACCAAAACATACATCAAGTGAATCACGTGATATCCCATTGTCACCACAGATACGCACGGCAAGACATACATCAAGTGTTCTCAAATCATTAAAGACTCAATCCGATAAGATAACTTCAAAGGGAAAACTCAATCCATTACAAGAGAGTAGAGGGGAGAAACATCATAAGATCCAACTATAATAGCAAAGCTCGTGATACATCAAGATCGTACCACCTCAAGAACACGAGAGGGAGAGATCAAACACATAGCTACTGGTACATACCCTCAGCCCCGAGGGTGAACTACTCCCTCCTCGTCATGGAGAGCGCCGGGATGATGAAGATGGCCACCGGTGAGGGATCCCCCCTCCGGCAGGGTGCCGGAACAGGGTCCCGATTGGTTTTTGGTGGCTACAGAGGCTTGCGGCTGCGGAACTCCCGATCTATTCTGTTTCCCGAAGGTTTTAGGGTATATCGGTATATATAGGACGAAGAAATACTTTAGGGGAGCCACGAGGGGCCCACGCGGGTGGAGGGCGCGCCCAAGGCGGTGGGCGCGCCCCCTGCCTCATGCCTTCCTCGTTGCTTTCTTGACGTGGACTCCAAGTCTCCCGGGTTGCTTTCCTTCCAAAAATAACTTCTCCCGAAGGTTTCATTCCGTTTCGACTCCGTTTGATATTCCTGTTCTTCGAAACACTAAAACAAGGGACAAAACAGGAACTGGCACTGGGCTCTGGGTCAATAGGTTAGTCCCAAAAGTAATATAAAAGTGTATAGTAAAGCCCATAAAACATCCAAGATGGATAATATAATAGCATGAATACTTCATAAATTATAGATACGTTGGAGACGTATCAGAGGACAGCAGCAGGAGGGGCCACTTGGGGCTACCCCCAACACGCCGCCCCCATCGACCATGCCGCCTCGAGGGGCGTCCCGGCAAGGGCGCCAAGCACCGGGCCCATGCACACGGAGGAGGAGGAGGCAAACTCGGGCGCTGGTGGCTTCGCCTCGGCGCCAGGTGTTGGCGGGGAGGGGACCTCTTCTTCCCAGCCCGGCACGGGTAAGTCACTCGCCTTCCGTCCCTGTTCTTTTTCCCTTCTTTCTGAATCTCGGCCTTGGCTTCGCCTCATCCCCTTCTCGATATCTAGATCCTCCCTTGGCGGACCGGGAGGACATAGACGCCGTCATCGAGGATGCCGCCAAGGCCGCCGCGGCGGAGGCCGAGAAGATCGCCACCGAGGAGGCCGCCAAGGGTGCTGCTGAGGACACCGCCAAGGGGCCTGCCGGGGAGCCTGGCAAGGCTAGTGTCGAGGAGGCCAGCAAGGGGCCCGCCGGGGAGGCCGGCAAGGCCGCTGCTGAGGAGGAGGTAGTTGACGACCAACCTTCCTCCTCCGCTGCCTCCGGCTCGGGCAGGTACCTGAGGGTGAGCGACGACCTTTTCGTCCACCTCCCAGGGACGGCGAGCACCGGGGCGCCCATCGAGGGGGAGGTGTTTGATGACGAAGTGCTCACCGCCGCCGGGCTTGAGGTTGTTGACGAGCCGAGCGCCGGTGGCGGCGGCTCCCAGGAAGAGCGGCTCCTCCAGGCCATGGGCGCCAACTTCCAGAAGCTCTGGGCGCTTCACCGCGCTCGCCTGGACAAGGCCATGTCCAGGATGTCGGTGGTGGACAAGGCGGAGGTAGATCTCGAGGGGTGTGTCGCCGAGGCGCATGCTTGGTTCCGCCAGGCCCACAAGGATTTGAAGGCCGCCCAGAACGCGCTGCCTGAGCGCAACCTGGAGGTTGTCATGAAGCAGGCCGATATCGAGAAGGCCCAGAAACTGGCGGAGCAGCAGGCCGTGCTGAACTCCCAGGAGGAGGACCTTGCCGCTCGTGAGGAGAAGCTCGCCGCAACGCTCTGCGTCAAGGAAGCGGAGGTGGAGAAACTCGTCGTGCAGCAAACCCAGGAGCAGGAGCAGAGGCACAAGGAGGCACTCAATGCCCATGCTCTGGTTCATGCCGGCAAGGTGAAGGAGCTAGAGGTGGAGAGGGACGAGCTGCAGGACCAGGTCCTGAAGCTGTCCAAGGAGAAGGACACGCTCAACGGTGCCCTGGTGGAGGCGCAGGGCGCAGTCCTCGGCAAGGCTGAGTAGCTCTCCAAGGCCAACGACTCCATCAAAGGACTGAAGCGGAAGCTGGAGGGTCTTGAGGAGACGCTCTCGGAGGCCAAGGCCCGGGAGGAGACCCTGCCCAAGGATCTGGAGGCCAAGAAGCAGCAGCGGAAGAACGAACCCGCCAACCACAAGGATTTTGTGGAGGGCCAGACCCGCTTGATTGGCCGCCTCGAACGCGCCGCGGGCAGGATCACCACGCAGCTGGCTACCATGGGGATGCCAAATGTGAAGTACACCCCGGAGCGCAACGTGAGCCCCAACGCCAAGCTCACCCTATTCTTCGAGGGTGTTCTTGGAGCCCTGGAGCATCTTCACTCCAATCAGGCGGCCTAACCGGCCGATGAGGCCCGCAGGCTTTGCCGGAGTGTCATGACCAAGGTCCTCACCAAGGTGGCGCACTGGAATCCCAACTTCGACTTCGACGCCACGCTGGAGAGCTTGCCGGAGGACGCGGACCTCTTGGTGCTCAAGGAGCGTATCAAGCCCATCATCAGCCGCATCGACGCTGATGGCCTGCGCCGGGACTAGGCACCCCGTTTCTCATCGCCGCTGCAGGTTCACGACCAAGTCAATTTTTATCTTTAGTTAGAACCGCAGCAACAACTGATTTAATATAACTCTGCAGTACTTTCAAAACGGTGCATGTTATTTTCCTGTTTGATCCCCCTTTGTATGTCCACCCTACGTTAATCGGGTAGGCTTGCCGGCGCGTAACCCAGGCCACGGCGCCTTGAGGACGGATCCCCAATAGCCTACCGGGTATGCTTGCTGCCAGGCGAACCACCTTACCGCCCTCAACGCGGCCGCTCGAACTATCGAGCTTGATTCGAGTCAGAATCGAGAGCGTTGCCAATTGCGGAAGGCTACCCTGCCGCTCTCGACGCAGCCGCTTGAGCTGTTGAGCAGACTCGAAACAGGGCAAGGGTGCTGCCAATAGCATAAGGGCCCCTTTGCGTGCAGGTTTTACATAGGGCAGGACCTTCGAGGACAATAACCCTATATATAAGAAGAAATTGTTTAAAGTTTCGTACGACTTAGCTTTTCTGTCGTTGCGTGGGCGTCCACCGCCTCTGCAAAGAGTGCCGTGAAGCTTGGTCATCTTCTTCCTTGGAACGACGGCCACGATGAAGCCGCTGCTCCGACCAGACCAGATTTCCACAACTACGGCCCCCTACCTGGCGCGCCAAAGATGTTGGGGGAAATCAACACCTATGGGATCACTGGACTCCCTTCTACAGTCGGCGGGCGTGGGGTTGTGCAAAGAGCGGGTCTGACAGGAAGCACACGGATCGTTTACCCAGGTTCGGTCCGCGGAGATGCGTAATACCCTAGTCCTGCTTTGGTGGATGTATTCAAGTGTTCTTGTGTTCTTGAGCCGGCTACGGGGTGTGAGTTGCCCAAAAGATCTGAATCCTTCTCCTGGTTGCCTCGAGCCTCCTTCTATAGGAAAAAGGGGTTGCCACAGTGGCACGCAGGAGGTGGATAGGTCTACAGTGGATGAGTCTATCCTCTAGCACCGTCGGACAAACGCATTTAATGCGCTGCCAATGTGCCCCCCTTGCTTTATCGGGGACGGAAAGGAAGCACGTCCCAGCTGTCGCCGCCTCGCCCAGTTCCGACGCGCGTCCGAGCTGACGAGGCGTTGCTGCACCATGTTGGCTGGCTGCTGGGCTGGCGCAGTGATGGAGTCTTCAAGAAGATCTGCATGCCACCACGCAGGTGCTCGATGGGTCGGTGTAGAGGCCGCCCGTCGCCACGCAGGTGCCTGCCCAGCTGGGTGAGCAAGCAGCTCATGGGAACGGCGGTGGCGTCTTGGCGGACGTGGGCCTGGCTGCGGCCCCGCTGGTGTCCTCGGCAAGGGTCTTGCCGTGGCGTCGTGGTCGTCCCCGGCAAGGATCTTGCCGAGGGTCTTGTGGATTTCCTCGGCTAGGATCCCACCGAGGTTCGTCGTCCTCTGGTCCTCATCTGATCTCGTGTACTTATGATCTTGCCAAAGATCTGCATGCCACCACGGAGGTGCCCCTCGAGCCTTGGTTTCCAATGTAGTTGTTGGCGGTGTTTGGAACTCTAGGGCTCAAGGGTGGCTCGCTCTGCTGGTGTTGGGCAAGCTGCCCCGGCAAGGCTCTTGCAGGGGCCGCGGAGGCCGCCCCCGCAAGGGTCTTGCCGGGGGAGTCCACCTCGCCCCTTTGCTCTTCAGTGCTTCTGGTCTTGGCGTTGCCTTGTTTGTCTTGTGCTTTGGTTTCCTTCCGGATTCCCTCTTTGTCGGGTGGTTGGTGCGACATATGCCAACGGGTGGCTTATCATTGTGGGTGCCAATAAGACGTCGCCGGTGCCTGGAAACGGGATGAGGCGAAGACATGCACGCCGGCGGATCTTACCCAGGATCGGGGCTCTCCGAGGAGATAACACCCCTAGTCCTGCTCTACGGGGTCTCCGCATGATCACTAGATCAGTAAAAGTAGCTACAATCGCTCCTAGAGCTGTTGGGTTCAAGGGAGAAGAAGAACAAGGCTAGCTCTTACTTCTCTCTCTCTATGGTGTGTGTGCTATGCTCAGAAGCCAACCCTTTGCATGGGTGTCCCGGGGGGTTTATATAGGCCTACGCCCCGGGGGTACAATGGTAATCCGACTGGGCACTGGTCCCAGCCGTCAGTGTCTAAGCTCGCCGGCTTCTCCGCCGGCCGTTGGGGCCCGCCGACTGGTGGGTCCTGCCGGCTGCCGGCCTCTTGGTCGACAGGCCGGCCCCACAACCTAGGGTCTTGTCGGCGGCTGCTTACTGTAGCCTCGCCTCTGATGACGAGGGCTTCGTCAAGGTAAGCGTGGCTACAGTGTGCCGCCTCGAGGGCTCTCACTGTAGCCTTACCTCGTCTTGTCTCCTTAATGTGGCTCCAGCTTCGAGGAAGGGAGTAGCCGGCTTCTGGGGGCCGACTACACCCTTGGCCGACTGGGGAAGGTCGGGCCGCCTTTGCGCCTCTCTCTGGCCAAAGGGGCCCGCCGCCCGCGGGCCGTACTGGCGTCCGTAGTGGGTGACGTTGAGGCCGGCGTGGCTACAGTGCCGAGCCGGGCGGGAGATGGCCGTCCCGTACGGCATCCTGTGGCCATGCCTGCCTCGGGCTTCGGGGGTAGTGGGCCTTACTTTAGCCACACCCCGTCTCGTCACCGTTATGTGGGCGTAGTTTTGGTGGTTGCGGTCTTGGCCGGCTTCTTGGAGTCGGCGCTCTTCTTGGCCGGCTTCCTGGAGTCGGCCACCCCGTGGTTGCCTGGGGGGAGGTTGCTGAGGCTGGGTCGCCTTCCGAGAGTCGGCTTCAGAGGCAGCCGGCCAGGGAAGGCGGCCTAGTGCTTGAAATGCTTGGAGGCCCAAATGGTCTGATAATTTTCTAAAGAGCCAGGGGCAGTCGGTTAGGCTACCCGTGGCTATTTACTCCGACAGTAGTCCCCGAAGCTGATTGGGCTCCGAGGTTGGGTAGGAGTCGAGAAGCTCGATCAGCTTCCTATCTTGACAAGCCGGCAGCTGGGAACCGGCTTTAGTTAGGCGCGTCGTCTTGGCCAAAAAATTCTGGAGTCGGAGGGCGGGAGCTCGCCAACGCGTGCGCCGGGCCGCGGGCCGGCTACTTGCTGCCTGCAGACCACGTGGCCTCTCTTGGCTAGAAAGCCTGCCAGCCCACGCGCCCGACGGGACGTCGCCGCAGGGCGGGGGCCCGCCACATCCGCGCCCGGGCCCAGACGCGGATTCTCTGCAACCCGAAACCGCCCGCACGTCTCCTTGCGGCAGTTTCGGCACGTCTTTAGGGCGCAATAACCGTGAGGCGTGGGGGGAGCGGGTGCAGTTAATCCCACGTCTCACCCCACGTCCCGCCTCCCCGGCTTCGCCTAGCGAAGCTATAAGTAGGGGGAGGGGGAGAGCGGCAGGCTCTCGCACGCTCCTCCTCTTTCCACCATCTTCTTCTCTCTTGCCGTTTCCTGCAACAGCGCCTCGCCGCCGCGCTCTTCCACCACACGTTCCTCCGCCGCCGCGCTCGTTTTCGCCATGCCTCCCGCCACGGAGCAGTATGGCGGGGATTGGGACGGCTCCAACGTCCACGAGGATCACGTCGAGTTCCTCCGTAATACGCGGCGGCTGCCCAGCGCGGACAAGGTGGAGGTCCGTCTTGCGCCGGCGAAGGAAATTACGCCGGAGCCGCGGGAGGGCGAGCGGGTGGTCTTCCGCTCGCATTTCTTGCGCGGCATCGGCCTGCCAGTGAGCGCCTTCTTCCGCTCCTGGCTCGATTTCTACTAGCTCCAGCCGCACCACCTCACCCCGAACGCGGTGGTGCTGCTATCTGCCTTCGTCACCCTGTGCGAAGCCTACCTCGGCGTCCTCCCTACCCTCGAGCTCTGGGGGGAGTTCTTCCAGTCCAAGCTAGGCACGCGCATGCAGGGCGTGCCGGCTCAGACTGGCGCCTTCATCGCGTCGCGGAGGTCGGTCACGGACAATCCCTTCCCCGTCATCACGCTGATCCGGTCGGTGAAGAAGTGGCAAAAGTCGTACTTCTACATGCGGAACATCGCCCCACGGGGCGACTACATCAACCTGCCGGCTTACGTAGCCGGCCCACCGGCGGGCAGGCGGCCCCAGTTGTCCTTCCGGGCCATGACTCTGACGCCAGCTGGGTCCGCAGCCGTCGCCCGAGTGCGAGTGATGACCCAGTCGGAGGGCTTGACGGGGCCCGACCTTCTGGCCGCATTCGTCACGCGTCGGGTTCTTCCGCTCCAGAGCTGTCCTCATCTGATCTGTCAGATGAGCGGCCAGCTCCATCCGAGCCGAATGTGCACCAAGGACATGCCGCACGAGGAGGTCGCCTATATGGTGAACTACCTTGCGAACTGCAAACTCTCCGAAGAGTGGCAGTTCGGCAAGGAGCCATACAGCCGAGCCAATCCACCGCCCACGGTATGCTCTCCTTGTCTCTTCTTTTTCTCTTAACTTTGTTGCTGAGTTCCTCTTGGCCGACTCTAACTTAGTTGGCTTGTTTTTCGACAGATCCCTCTTCTTCGGCCGGCCGGCGGGTCAGACACGGAGCGTCGATTCGGCCCCGACCGGACGGAACACGATCTGGAGGACCCCGACTTGGGGGCGGCCGCTATGGACGACAACATCGAGCCGGGTGGTGGCCAAGCCGGCGGCGAAGCAGGCGGCTCCGGGCACGGAGTCACCTTCGACGACTGGCCGGACAACGATGAGGCCGAAGTCGCCCCGCGCCGCCGGCCGGCATCTGGACACGGCGCGGGTTCATCCGCTGCACCGCCTGCTCGGGGCGGAGGGCAGAAGCGTCGCGCCGCCCAGGATTTGTTTGGCAGTCGGACGAAGAAACCCAGGGGCGGGGCGGCAGCAACCAGGCGGGAGGAGGCGGCCGCGAAGGCGGCTCGCTTCCGCAAGACGGTGAAGCAGCCGCAGACCGTGTCGCGGTAAGTTCGAATTTTTTTTTGTATACTCTTTTTCTTTCTTTTCTCTGGTGGTTCCTGAACCCTTGTCTTTTTCTCCAAGCGATCAGAGCTCCGTTGTCGCTTGAGCGGGCGGCTGCTGCCTCCGTCGTCGAGGCGCCGAGGGGGTCTGGGAGCACCACTTGCCGCGTGGACCCCCGTGCCGACCTTCAGGAAGTGACAGAACGGAACGCGCGGGAGGCGCGGGAGGAACGGGAGGCGCGAGATGCGGAGGCACGGAAGGCGGCCGCCGCCCAGGCGGCGCAGGAGGAAGAGGCAGCGAAGGCGCTCGCCGACGCCGCAGCCAAGGCCCAAGCGGAGGCTGCAGCCGCGGCGGCGGCGGAGGAGGTCTTGATGGTCACCCCGCTGCGCGTCGTGGCGCCTGGGGACATGGAGCCCTCGCCAGAAGGGGCCAGTGGCAACCGGCCAGGACTGGAGAGGGACGACGACGTCGTCGTCCTGGAGACGGCGCCGGTGCCGACCCCGCCAACTGGGGCGGCTCAAGGCGGCCGGCCTGATCTGCCGCCTGCCGGCCGCGGGCTCCAGCTCATCGGCCCGGGATGTGGTCCAGATGCCGCCGAGCCGTCGTGCGGGGAAGGCTGCGTCGGAGCCACAGAAGGCCGCGTCGGAGCCGCAGCCGGCCGCGGGCTCCAGCTCATCGGCTCGGGATGTGGAGGTGGCCAGCGCTACCTCGGGGTGGACGCCAGGCGGAGGGACAGCCGTGATGAACGTGGCCGCGCAGGACGTCCGGACCCGGCTTCAGGCCCAGGCTACGGCGCTGAGGCAGTTCACCGACGAGTTCCTTGCGACGCGGGCGGCCATCCGGGTTAGTCTTCCCATCTTGCTTCTTCTTGATCTTGATTTCTTCCGTGGGGGCGCGTCAGCGCACCCACTGGGTGTAGTCCCCGAGTTCCGAGTCAGCTGCTGAGCAGGCGGCTTGGAACTTCTTAGTGGATTTGTCTTTGCTATTCTTGTTCTTACTTCGATCTTCTGTCTATCTTGCAGGACTACCACAATCTTCGTGCAGCCACCTTCAACTCCCAGGCTCGGGAGCTAACCCAGAAGACCGCCGACCTTACTGAGAGCCGAGGTACGTGCTTTGTTCTTTATCTCATGTGGGCGCGCGTCAGCGCACCCACTGGGTGTAGTCCCCGAGATTCGGGCTGACTGCTGAGCAGTCGGGTCGGATCTTCCTTGACGACTTCCTCTTACTTTTCTTTCTTTTTCTGCCGTCTCTGCAGCGGCCAAAGCCGGTCTGAGGGCACAGCTGGGGGAGTCTCAGACTACCCTTCGTGCCAAGGATGCCGAGCTCGCCGCCTTGGTGCAGGAACGCGACCGCCTGGCCAAGAAGTTGGCCGACCAGGAGGAAGGCCACAAGGCGGCTCTGAAGGCGGTGCAGGACCGCGAAGCCGCCCTCCAGGCCGAGTACGAGACGGAGGCGGCTGGCTGGGCTGAGGCCAGACAAACTCTGATCTCTGGCTATGGTCAGATCGAAGATCTGGTTGACGGTAAGCCGCCTACCTCTTCGTCCTTTCTTGCCATCTGCCACTTTTGGCTGGTTTTCTGACTTGGTGCTCTTTTCTTCTTTTCTTTCTTGCACAGAATATTTCCCTGGCTATTCTACCGCCGCCAACCAGACCATCGAGGCCCGCCGCCAGGCGCGGAGGCAGGCTGGCTTCGAGATTTCGCCAACCGCCGGCCGTTCGCTGGAGGAGCAGCTCTTGGCGATCCAGGCCCGCATCCAGCCGGCTCACCGACTGCTCCGCCGGCTTCAGCGTGCCGGGGCGCAAGTCTTGGCCGCCTCTGGCCCGGCCAAGTGGTTCCTCGCACCCCCAGTCGGACTGCCGACTGGCTGGAGGTGGCAGTCGGCCGCTTCGAAGCTTGGAAGGCCTCGGCGGCTCGCTCCGGCGCCAGGCGGGCGCTGGAGTTCGTCAAGGCCTGGTATCCCGGCCTAAGCCTGGATCAGCTAGCTACCTGGCGGGAGCAAGCCGACACGGAGCTGGAGCCGGCGCGGCCGGCTATCATCCGGCGGGCTTCGGCGATCGCCGACTACACCGACACCAGCATCTTCGCCCCCGAGGTGGATGACAACGGTGTCGCCCAGCCGGAGGAGTGGTTCGGGCTGAACCCGGCTGACGGTGAAGACTCGGCGGAGGAGATCGACTCCAGCGACGAGGGCGAAGAGGAGGAGGAGGAGGGTGAAGACGCCGAGCCGGCTGGTGGAGCAGCCGACCAGCCTCAGCCTGACCGTGCCTCCAGCACCACGTCACGCGCGAGTGCGTCGCCCGCGACTGGTGGTGACCAGGCCGAGACCCGCTAGGCGGCCACTCCTTCAGCCGGCGATGCCGTCTCCACCGACCAGCCTGGCTCCCGCACTGCGCCCTAGTCTAGTCTGCCATCTTTTGTTTTCCTGTTTTGTCACTTTTGGAACAATACTTTGTTAAGTCTGCACAATTCCACCCACTGGGGGTGTATTCGAACTTATGTCCGTAGCCAGCCTGTTTGGGGCTTTATATGTATATATAGCTTATGCATGCATTTGGCTTTTCCTCGTACTTTGCTTTTTATCCTCCGGCTGTTTCCTTTGCCGCCCTCCCTTGGTTGCCGCCTCCCCAGTTAGACAGTTGCTCTGCAATCTGTAGCTGGAGGAGTACTTGGCCAATTGGGAGGGCAAGTACTCTAGCTTTGCTGGATTAGAGCTAAGTGTTTAGGAGGCCGGCCAGCCGGCTGCTCTGACAGCCGGCAAGCGTGCTTGGAGGCCGTCTTTTTGCTATATAAGTTCGTTGGTCCTTAGCCGTTTTTCGTGTGGGCATCCTTTCTGCCTTCTCTCTTGTTAGTCAGACAGTCGGTTCTTCGAGCTGCGACTTTCAACAAGAGAGGACTCGGGAGCCGGCACACTACTTGTCTGACTTCAGGTAGAACTTCTAATATAGCTTAAGGTGGCCAGTCCCCGGGCTGACTAGTCGAACCCGGTGCCAGACAAGAAATCAAATGTAATAACACATTCATGGGTAGGACACTTGTCGTTCATAAATAAAGGCAGTCCCCGTGCTCCTCGGGGAGCCTGTTGGTTCGTACTTAATTCAAAAGGGTAGCATGATACATACTGCTTTCAACTGTAAAATCTTCTCAGGAGGTTCGCGTTCCATGGTCGCTCCGACTCCTTGCCGGAGTCGTCTCTCTTGCGTGCTCTTGGTTTTTGCGCGTCGATCAAGTAGTAGGAGTCGTTGCCGAGTGCCTTGCTGATGATGAAGGGGCCTTCCCAAGGGGCCGAGAGCTTGTGCTGGCCGGCTGTTCGCTGGATCAGCCGGAGCACAAGGTCGCCCTCTTGGAAGGATCTTGGCTTGACCTTGCGGTTGTGGTAGCGGCGCAACCCTTGCTGGTAGATGGCGGACCGGCTGAGTGCTAACAGCCGGCCTTCTTCCAGTAGGTCGACGCCGTCTTCTCTTGCTTCCTTGGCCTCTGCCTCCGTGTACATGGTGATCCGAGGCGAGTCGAACTCGATGTCTGTTGGGATGACAACCTCGGCACCATATACAAGGAAGAATGGAGTAAAGCCGGTTGACTTGTTGGGTGTAGTGCGCAAACTCCAGAGGACAGCCGGCAGCTCATCGAGCCAGCAGCCCGCCGATCGCTCCAGTGGTACAACCAGTCGGGGCTTGATGCCGGAGAGGATGAGTCCATTTGCTCGCTCGACCTGGCCGTTTGACTGCGGGTGGGCAACGGACGCTAAGTCCAGTCGGATGCCCTGCATCGCGCAGAAACGTGCCAGTGCTCCTTTGGCGAAGTTCGTGCCGTTGTCGGTGATGATGCTGTGCGGCACGCCGTACCGAGTAGTGATGTCAGTGATGAATGTCACAGCAGTCGGCCCGTTCAGCTTCTTGATCGGCTTTGCTTCGATCCACTTTGTGAACTTGTCCACAGCAACAAGTAGATGCGTCAGGCCGCCGCGGGCTGTCTTGAAAGGGCCCACCATGTCCAGTCCCCAGACGGCAAAAGGCCAGGTGAGGGGAATGGTCTTGAGTGCAGAAGCCGGCAGGTGTTGCTTGGAACAAAAAACTTGGCATCCTCTGCAGCTCTTGACTATTTCTTTAGCGTCCTCCAAGGCAGTCGGCCAGAAGAAACCATGGCGGAAAGCCTTGGCCACAAGTGATCTTGAGGCTGCGTGGTGGCCGCATTCGCCTTGGTGGATGTCTTTGAGGATTGCCACTCCCTTTTCTGGCTCGACACAGCGCTGGAAGACCCCAGTGACGCTGCGCTTCACAAGCTCTCTGTTGATTATTGTATATGTTGCGGCTCGTCGTTGCACTAGTCTCGCTGGGATCTCATCCGCCGGCAGCTCTCTGCTGACTAGGAACTTGAGGATGGGCTGGGCCCATGATGGAGTTGTGACTTCTTCTTCTGTTAGTGTAGCCACCATGACTCGGGCGGGTGGGTTGGGTGGCGTGGAATTGGAGTCGGCCACCGCTTCTTGCGTCGTTGCAGTCCCCGGGCCGACTGCTGCGGTCCCCGGGCCGGGTTCTGAAGTCTCCGGGCCGGGTGCGACTACGGCAGTCCCCGGGCCAGTTGTCGAAGTCCCCGTGCCGCCTGCGGGGTTCCTCCAGTCGGATCCGGCTGTATCTGGCGCAGGCGGTACGAAGATGGAGTCCAACTCTGGAGATGGTTTGATGGACGGCTTGAGGAGGCACTTGAGGGAGACGCCAGTCGGTATGGCTTGTCGGGTGGAGCCGATCCGTGCTAGGGCATCTGCTTGGTTGTTGTCGGCCCTTGGCACGTGGAGGAACTCGCACCCTTCGAAGTATCCGCAGATCTGCTGGACGAGGAATCGATAGCTCGCCATGTTCGCGTCCTTGGCGTCCCAGTCGCCTAACGACTGCTGGACCACCAAGTCTGAGTCGCCGTAACACAGGATCCGGCGTATGCCGAGCTCTTTGGCTAGCCGGAGCCCATGTACGAGTGCCTCGTACTCGGCCACGTTGTTGGAGGCGGCGAAGTGGATCTGCAGTGTGTACTTGAGCTTGTCGCCTTTAGGAGAGGTGAGGACGATGCCGGCTCCCAAGCCGGTGCGCATCTTGGACCCGTCAAAGTGCATCCGCCAATGGGTAGAGTCGGGAGCCGACGGTAGGTACTGGGTCTCGGCCCAGTCGACGAGGAAGTCGGCCAATGCTTGCGACTTGATGGCGGTGCGGGGTTGGTAGAAGATCGTGTAGGGCGCCAGTGCAATGGCCCATTTAGCCACCCGGCCGGATGCATCCCGGCTGCCTATGATCTCGGCGAGCGGGGCGGTGCACACGACCGTGATGGGGTGCTCTTGGAAGTAGGGCTTCAGTTTCTTGGCAGCGAAGTACACCCCATAACACATCTTCTGGTAGTGCGGGTAGTTTTGCTTTGAGCTGGATAGCACTTCGCTGAGATAGTACACCGGCCTTTGGACTAGCTGGGCTCGGCCTTCTTCCGGGCGCTGGACCACAACAACAGTACTGACGACTCGGCTAGTCGCGGTGATGTAGAGGAGCATGGGCTCCTTTTCAGTCGGCGCTGCCAGGACAGGCGGAGTGGTCAGCATTTTCTTCAACTCATGGAAGGCTTGGTCGGCTTGGTCATTCCACTCGAAGTGAGTGGACTTCTTCATGAGTCGGTACAGGGGGAGAGCCTTCTCTCCTAGTCGGCTGATAAAACGATTCAGGGAGGCTAAGCAGCCAGTGAACTTCTGCACATCTCGCAGTTTGGTGGGAATCTCCATCCTCTCGATGGCCTTGATCTTGACAGGGTTGCATTCGATGCCGCGTTCGGAGACCAGGAAGCCTAGCAGCTGGCCGGCTGGCACTCCGAACACGCACTTCTCGGGGTTGAGCTTGATTTGGAATCGGCGCAAGTTGGCGAATGTTTCTTTCAGGTCTTCCAGCAAGGTACCGCGCTTCTCTGTCTTCACCACAATATCGTCTACATAGACGTGGGCATTTCTGCCGAGTTGTTTGACGGGCTTCGTGTCAGCGCAGACATGTAATTTGTGCTCGGCGAAATCCTTCGGGACACCCGGCATGTCCTTTGGGGACCATGCAAAAATGTCTCGATTCTCACGGAGGAAGTCGACGTGCTCGCCTTCCTATTTACTGTCCAAGTTCGCCCCAATGACAGCGAAACTCTCCGGGTTCTGCGGGTCCAGAGGTATCTTCTTCGTCTCTTTGGCAGGCTGGAAGGAGCCCTGCGCATCACAATCTTTGGGGTTGGGGGACAGGGCCGGCTGCTTGCCGGCCATGGCCACAACCCGTTCCAGCATCTTCTTCTCTTCTGCCACCACGAGGGACTTGGCCAGCCGGCTGCTGGCCATGGTGCACTCCATGGACTTCTTGTAGTCGCCGGCTACCGTGATGATCCCCTTCGAGCTCGGCATCTTCATCTTCAGGTAGGCGTAGTGGGGCACAGCCATGAACTTGGCCAGAGCAGGTCGGCCAAGCAGAGCATGATAGGGGCTCTCCAAATCCACTACCTCGAACCAGATTGCTTCTCGGCGAAAATGATCTTTGTCTCCGAAGAGAACATCCATTTTAATCTTGCCGATTGGGGAGCAAGACAAGCCGGGGACGATACCATGGAAGACGGTGCGGCTCGGCATGAGCTGCTTCGCTTTGATGTTCAGCTTCTCCATGGTATCGCGGTACAGTATGTTGATACTGCTTCCGCCATCTATCAGGACGCGGGAGAATCGGGCAGCTCGCCTCTCCGTCGCGAGGGTGACATCCAAGACCATTGCATAGGAGCAAGGAGAGGGCATCACCTCTGGGTAGTCGGCCTGGCTCCAGCTGATTGGCTTCTCTGACCAGTGCATGAACTCGGGGGTGCTAGAGGCGACTGCATTAACTTCTTGATGCTGTCGGCGTTGACTGCGCTTGTCGTTGGCTTGACTGGTGAAGACGACGTAGGCGGCGTGCTCTTCGGGGAATTCGTCTTGGATGGCGCCGACTGCCGGCCGAGCTGCCGGCTGCTGGGGGGCTGGAGGCAGCGGACCGGGAGGCGGAGGTGGCAACATCCCCTCGCCCTTGGTGATGCGGGTGAGCCAATGGCATTTCCGGGTTGTGTGGTTGGACGGCTTCGCGCCGCTGTGGATTTTGCAGGGGGCATCAAGATCCTGTTCGTAGGAGAAAGCCGGCTGCCAAGCCGGCCTGCCACCCTTCTTCTTGTGAGCGGGCCGTTCTTCGGGCTGCTCATCTTCAACGGTGGCCACCTGCCGACTGGTGGAAGTCGGCATGGGGGCCTTGCGCTTGTGGTCGTTCTGGTAGGGGCGCCGATTAGGGTCGCCAGCCGGCGTCTTAGGAGCCGGAGCAATCACCTTCCCCGAAGCGTCTACTCGGAGCTCGGTCTTCATTAAGGAGTCGGCCGTGGCGTACTTGTCCGCGATGACCAGCAACTCGTCGAGGGTAGCCTGCTCGTCGCGGAGGAGTCGGTGCTTGAGGAGGGTGCCCTCTTGGCACCCGGCGGTGAAGTACTCGATGGCCTGGACCTCATGCACCCCCTCGCAGGAGTTGTGGAGCTCGGCCCACCGCGTGAGGTAGTCGCGGGTCGACTCGTTGGGCCCTTGGACGCAGAGGGAGAGCTGGCGAGGCTTGGGAGGCTGCTTGTAGGTGCTGGTGAAGTTGCGGACAAAGACTTTTGTGAAGTCCAGCCAACTGTTGATGCTGTAGGGCTTGAGGCTGTTGAGCCATGTGCGCGCCGTGCCTTGCAGCATGAGGGGGACGTACTTCACGGCGACGCGCCGATTGCCGTTGGCTATGCTGACGGCCGTGGAGTAGTCGATGAGCCAATCTTCTGACTTCACTGAGCCGTTGTACTTGGGCGTGTCTCTGGGGAGCGAGAACCCTTTGGGGAAGGGCTCGTCGCGGATGCGCGGGCCAAAGCATGGCGGGCCGACGTCGTCTTCTCCTTCTAACGCCAAAGATTGAGCAAGGCAGTCGATCCGGTGGCGGGTGTCATTCTCGCCGACTCCTTCTCGGCGGCCGAGTCGGTCGCCAAGAGTCGGGTGCGTGATAGGCGGCGGGGTGAGACGTCGCTCTCTTCGAGGCGAGGGGAGGTAGATTTCCTTGGTGCTCCACCGCTCGCGGACGGCCTTCCGCGTCGCGCTCGATGGTGATGTGAGTCCGGCTGCGGCTAGCAGCCGGCTCCTTGTCTTTCGTCTGGCGAGTGCCACTCGCAGTCGGCGAGCGGGACGTCGCGGTGTGCTCCCGGCGCGGGGGATGACTATCAGCACGGGCGCCGGCTTCGTGCCATTCTGCAGCCGCGTCGATCAGCTGTTGGATCCATCTTGTCATGTAGGGGAGCTCATCGGCTCCCAGCCCATTGAGCTCTTCTGCGGCCGCCTGAGCGGCTCGCAGATTCTCGAGCGGGGTGGCGTAGATGGGGCGATTCGCCCCCAGCATGCTGGCGACGGTAGCGCCGCGCTTCTGGACGAAGCCGGCTCGGCTCGGGCCGCTAGGCGGCGGCGTACCGAAGGCGGCACGGTCGACTTCGCGCTGGTGGGCCTCGGTGAGGCGTCTCATGGAGGCTATCTTCTGGCCTTCCGCGATGAGGGCGAGGCGGCGTGCCTCCAGGGTCTCGCCGTCGGCATCGGCCGGGATGGGGACGGAGAGGTCGTGCATCGCCGCTTGCAGGGCGTCGTGGGCGTTCTCGCCCGAGTTGGGGACGTGGCTGATGACCAGCACTTCGGTGACAGCGCTGCTGCCGCTGTCAGCTCGAGGGAGAGGATCGTTGAAGACCACCACGTCGGAGGGGTAAGCGTCGAGCGATGCCGAGTCGGAGTCGACAAGCATCGGGTCGGTGGAACCGACCGACTCCACATCTGCAGCAGGCTCACTGGAGACGTGAAGCTGGTCGAGGAGGCTGACGAGGCGGCTCTCGGGGTAGTCCGTGCCTGCGTCGGACGCAGGCTCGTCGGAGATGCGAGTCTCGCCGAGCAGATCGGCGAGGCAGCTCGCTGCGCAGGCGTCGTCGACGCCTTGCAGCGCGTCGAGGCAAGCGCCATCGGGCGCAGCAGGCTGGCTGCGCTCGCGGGGGAGGAAGAGGGTTCCCGTCCAGAACAGGTCTCCGGACGACGGTGCACCTGGCCCCACGGTGGGCGCCAAATGTCGGGTGGTTGGTGCGACATATGCCAACGGGTGGCTTATCATTGTGGGTGCCAATAAGACGTCGCCGGTGCCTAGAAACGGGATGAGGCGAAGACATGCACGCCGGCGGATCATACCCAGGTTCGGGGCTCTCCGAGGAGATAACACCCCTAGTCCTGCTCTGCGGGGTCTCCGCATGATCACTAGATCAGTAAAAGTAGCTACAATCGCTCCTAGAGCTGTTGGGTTCAAGGGAGAAGAAGAACAAGGCTAGCTCTTACTTCTCTCTCTCTATGGTGTGTGTGCTATGCTCAGAAGCCAACCCTTTGCATGGGTGTCCCGGGGGGTTTATATAGGCCTACCCCCCGGGGGTACAATGGTAATCCGGCTGGGCACTGGTCCCAGCCATCAGTGTCTAAGCTCGCCGGCTTCTCCGCCGGCCGTTGGGGCCCGCCGACTGGTGGGTCACGCCGGCTGCCGGCCTCTTGGTCGACAGGCCGGCCCCACCGCCTAGGGTCTTGTCGGCGGCTGCTTACTGTAGCCTCGCCTCTGATGACGAGGGCTTCGTCGAGGTAAGCGTGGCTACAGTGTGCCGCCTCGAGGGCTCTCACTATAGCCTTACCTCGTCTTGTCTCCTTAATGTGGCTCCTGCTTCGAGGAAGGGAGTAGCCGGCTTCTGGGGGCCGACTACACCCTTGGCCGACTGGGGAAGGTCGGGCCGCCTTTGCGCCTCTCTCTGGCCAAAGGGGCCCGCGGGCCGTACTGGCGTCCGTCATGGGTGACGTTGAGGCCGACGTGGCTACAGTGCCGAGCCGGGCGGGAGATGGCCGTCCCGTACGGCGTCCTGTGGCCATGCCTGCCTCGGGCTTCGGGGGTAGTGGGCCTCACTGTAGCCACACCCCGTCTCGTCACCGTTATGTGGGCGTAGTTTTGGTGGTTGCGGTCTTGGCCGGCTTCTTGGAGTCGGCGCTCTTCTTGGCCGGCTTCCTGGAGTCGGCCACCCCGTTGTTGTCCTGGGGGGGAGGTTGCTGAGGCTGGGTCGCCTTCCGAGTGTCGGCTTCAGAGGCAGCCGGCCAGGGAAGGCGGCCTAGTGCTTGAAATGCTTGGAGGCCCAAATGGTCTGATAATTTTCTGAAGAGCCAGGGGCAGTCGGTTAGGCTACCCGTGGCTATTTACTCCGACACTCTTCTTCCTTGTCAAGTGTGGCCGCGGGCGCGGTTCTGACTGCTCGTGCACAAGTAAAGGGGTAAAAAGGAGAGCCCCTACTTTTGTACACCGAGAGAAATATGCCCTAGAGGCAATAATAAATTTGTCGGGCTTCCTGGAGTCGGCCACCCCGTGGTTGTCCTGGGGGGGAGGTTGCTGAGGCTGGGTCGCCTTCCGAGTGTCGGCTTCAGAGGCAGCCGGCCAGGGAAGGCGGCCTAGTGCTTGAAATGCTTGGAGGCCCAAATGGTCTGATAATTTTCTGAAGAGCCAGGGGCAGTCGGTTAGGCTACCCGTGGCTATTTACTCCGACACTCTTCTTCCTTGTCAAGTGTGGCCGCGGGCGCGGCTCTGACTGCTCGTGCACAAGTAAAGGGGTAAAAAGGAGAGCCCCTACTTTTGTACACCGAGAGAAATATGCCCTAGAGGCAATAATAAATTTGTTATTATCAATTTCCTTCTTCATGATAATCGTTTATTATCCATGCTAGAATTGTATTGATCGGAAACTCAGATACATGTGTGGATACATAGACAACAACGTATCCCTAGTTAGCCTTTACTAGACTACCTCGTTGATCAAAGATGGTTAAGGTTTCCTAACCATAGACATGAGTTGTCATTTGATAACAGCATCACATCTTTAGTTTATTGCAACTGCTTTCTTCATGTCAAGTATCTGTTCCTAAGACCATGAGATCATGCAACTCCCTGACACCGGAGGAATACCTTGTGTATATGAAACGTCGCAATGTATGTAACTGGGTGACTATAAAGATGCTCTAAATGTATCTGCAAGGGTGTCTGTTGAGTTGGCATGGATCAAGACTGGGATTTGTCACTCCGTGTGATGGAGAGGTATCTCAGGGCCCACTTGGTAATACAACATCACAAAAGGCATGCAAGCAATGTTACAAAGGAGTTAGTCATGGGATCTGATAACCCTCAAGTATAGGGGATCGCAACAGTTTTCGAGGTTAGAGTATTCAACCAAAATTTATAGATTCGACACAAGGGGAGCCAAAGAATATTTGAAGGTATTAGCAGCTGAGTTGTCATTTCAACCACACCTGGATATTAATTATCTATAGCAACATGATCAGCAGCAAAGTAGTATGATAGTTTTGATAATAGTCATTGGTACGCGTCGGTGCTATACAAACGGTTTTTAACCTCTTTCCGCGACGGCATTTGGGACCGTCGCCAAATGAGTGTGGGCGATAGGGGGTCCTTCCCACACGACCCAGAAACCATCGGGGATATGGAGCAGTGATCTAGAGGCCTTCCAAAATGTAATCGTGTGCGATGCAGCACACACTAAATTCTTTCGCACGTGTGGTACCGGTGAGTAAACGTTTCTAATGACGCAGTGAAACCATATGGTCTGTCATAGTGAAACGTTTGGGAAACAGTATGTAAGGCACACGGGCCAACATACGAACTGTGTGCGATTTGCGCCCCATCGCACACGAGTTTTCTGCGTAACCCGTCTGCCATGCAAGACTCTATCGCACACGTTTGCCAACAATTACCGTCTGCGATAATGTTCTATCACAAACGGTTCAGGAGCCCCTTCGCACACATACAAGTGCTGCAGACCGTTTCTAATTTGTTGGGTATCACCGACGGTTGCCGCAAGAGTGACATGTGCTTTTCGTTTGGGATCCCACACGTTTCCTGAAAAAATTACGACTGGGATTGTATTTTACATTGGGCACAGTTTACTCCCAGTTCTCGTGTGTGATAACGTGATATCACAAACGGTTCCGGAGACCCTACGCACACGTAGTAGCACTGCAAATCGTTGGCGGTCTGCTGTGTATCACCGACGGTTCCGCAACGATTGACGTATGCTTTTCGATGTGGATCGCACACACTCATTTAGTTGAACCGTGTGGGGAGCAATTGCCAGGTTAAAACAAAATTATCCCATTTTGAATCGGCATGCAAAAAGCAAATTCGCCACAATATTCAATTGAACAAATAAACAAAAATATCATATTTTGAATCGGCACGCAAAAAGCAAATTCGCCACAATATTCAATTGAACAAATAAACAAAAATATCCCATTTTGAATCGGCACGCAAAAAGCAAATTCACCACAATATTCAATTGAACAAATAGTGTCCACCGGAAGAACATTCATCAGATTTCGCAACAATTGCAACTGAACATAAGGTAGCTAAATTCCAATGATTTGTCCACACATATATGCATTATGTAATTAATCATAGTGTACGAAATACGAAGACCTCATCAGATGGAAAACAATGGATCCATGCGTTATATGTTTAGCGGCTAACTCTTACTCAATGTTTCAGGAGAACGCATGCTGAAATCTTCATTATCACCGGTGGGATTGATATAGTGATCTAGGAAAAAGTCGCTGATAAATCTCCGAACCATCAGCAATTCACTAACAGGGAGCGGTTCAGGGGTCCTCGGTTTTAAGATGAGCTGCAGTATTTTTTAGATTAGAATGTGCCATATGAGTGGAGTAGAAGATATTAATTAAGATAGACTTACTGGTACTAATTCATGAGGATCGTCACAACTATCAGCAGATTTGCAGATGGAGATTATGTGTGTGCAAACATAGTATCCACAAAGGTTGGTTCCTGCTTCTTGCTGAGGACACTAAATATTTTTGTACAGAATTAGTCATGTATTTGTCCTGTTAGGAGCAACCTAACCGGTGTTAGATGTATTATTTTTTCTTTGGAGAAAATAGAAAGAGGTTTATTTAGAAGCTTGAACATTTGACTAGCGTAAGGAAAGGTATTTGCAGACTGTTGGATAAATTTTCCAAAAATAACGGATTTCGGTGTGTTACCGGAGAAACGATCCGTGCTGCAGAGGTAGTTCCCTCTTGAACAGGTTCCCTGGTTTAGTTTTCCACAATGCGAGCACACTGCAAATGATGATGAATTTTGACAACATCAATTATTGAACCAGATATGAATGCAAATTAATTTCAACATCATAGAATTCAATACCTATCCAAGAATTGCTGAACATGTGTCAGATCCTGAGCGTTAGTTGACTCTCTAAGAGAATTGATGTAGTAAACCATGTTCTTGTTTGGAACAATGAATACCAATATCCAGTGACCGCTACATATTAAGAAAGCCATGAACTTATGAATTATGTCGAAATCTGAAATACAATAAGTGTATGCGTGGTTGTTTACTTGACTTATCGTTCATGATATGGCCAGAGAAATGATTCTGCATGGGACGTGATTTTGAAGAGACAGACGACCGTGTTAACGGCCCAGTCCCGTAGGTCCTTACCATGTATTGTTGTGCCATTTGCTAATTCAGGATCTATGAAATACACACTCTGCCTTTTTCTTCTCTGCGCATTCAATCCCCTGAGAGGAATAAAATGCAGTTAGTTGTTTATCATTTACAGCCTTGTATGGAGAAGTTGATCAGAGTTTGTTAAGTACTTACAAAATCAGGCATCTAACAAGAGTGGCATCGAGCACGTTGAAGTTGAAGAAGAGATGTAAGTCCTCGAAACTCACATTGATGGAACTAGCATTGTGTCGGAAATGATCTCTATTGTAGTGGACTAGCAAACCGTGATGACCTTCTGACATTAGATCCATGCAATATTCATGTAACTCGTGGCAACTGGAGCTGCACTCATCAAATTATTCACCAACAAGAAATGGCTGGCCATGGACGTACTTGCGTGCTTGAAGTATGTCTGCTTTACTTTTAGCAAGCAACAAATCTACTTCTTCGTCATCCATGGCGTCAGAAATAATATTACTCCCCGGTTCGTACAAGCTTCTATTAATTTTGTTCTGGGCGATGAGTGCTTTAAGTAAGAGGCGATCGTTCTCTTTCCTCTTCACTCAACCGCTGCACTTTTCCTCATGCATGTAGCCTTTTTGGCCACTTCCTTCTTGGTACTTGAAGCATTTCTGGCAGAACGTCTGGTTGCCTGCAAGGTAGACTGCCAAGCAGACGGTGAAGCTTGGACGGACTGCTTAGCCGATGGTTTATCTATGTCGGACCGCTGAGCTGGCAGTGCTGCTGTGACGGACTGCTGGGCTGTAGGAGCAGAGGCATCGGACTGCTGACCATGCGTTGAAGCTATGTCGGGTTTCTGCACAGGTGGTGCCAACTTGTCGGTGTGCTGAGGAGGCCGTGCCAACGCGTTGGTTTGCTGAGCCGGAAGTGCTGACGCATTGGTATGCTGATCATGCGACTGCGGTCTGACGGACTGATGAGCAGTCGGTTCTGGACCTACACACTACTTAGCAGGCGGTTCCGAAGCATCAGACTGTTAGTAGTCTGTTCCACCAGGTCTGTCTGCTGAGCATGTGCTGCAGCTGGGTCTCCCCCCGATGCTTCAGCGGCCGGCATCTGAACCGGTGGTGCGTCTTCAGCAGTTGTAGGACTTGCCACTGGCTGCTTTGGGGCGGAGGATGACATGGCTTGTACGCCACAAAGTCGGGCATGCTGATCACAGGTTGATGCATCAGCCCGCGAGAGCTGCTGTGGCAAGGAGAGCGTCACCGGTTGAGGGGTGACAGTGGTTGCTCTTTGCGGGGCTTCAGGGATCTCATCGATGAATTCTTTTTCCTTTCATGGCCACTAGGTGTGATGTAACAATATTTCTCCCAAGGTCCTTTTCTCATCGAAGTCTCCTAGGATATTCTTCAGGGCAAATTCATTGAATCCAGGCTTTACTTCAGTCATGTAGCACTTCACACAGCCCGGCTTCAATGGCACATTGTCCAAGAAGAGGCCATCTTCCAAGAAGGGTGGGCAAACCCAGGCTGTTGCACATTTTAATGTACCTTCATAATGTGTAAGCACTCCCTTTACTCTGTCTTTCATTCCAGATAGATCAGATATAGCATCATCACGAGCAGCTGCAGTCTCAGTGTCGCTGGGGTCAGCTGATACACAGCTACTCTTGTGAAGTGTTGTCGCGCAATAAGCAACATCCTCCATGCCCGCCTCCCCTCCCATCTGCTGGTTATCTGTCAGTGTTAGAATCTTCTACATTATCATTGACTCCAAAACATCCTTTCAAACAGCCGGATAAATCTCCTTCCTCAACCTTTCATACAATGCATCCTGCTTCATTTCACTCCTCGCTTTTTTCATGCTGAGCCTCTCTTCTTTGCTGAGTGTGAAAGCCCTCTTGTGCGGGACATTAACACCTATACCCCTTGCACGGCTAGGGGGCTCTTTTGTTTCGAGAGCAATGGACAGAATGCCACATGGCCCTGAGTTCCTGTAGAACCTTCCAAGGATCTTGGAAGCTTCTAACATCACTTCATACAGTTTGGCGTCACGTGAGTTTTCAAAGTAATAAGTTCCTCATCATGCCTCTTTGCACTTGCCCGCAAGTAGTCTCTTGCGCGTTCGCTCCTGATTTCACTAAAGGCCGGATTCCCACCCGCCGCTACTGCTTCTTTGCCCTCCTGTTCCGGTATGAGTTTCATGCCGTAGTATCCTGCCACACCCATACGGTGGGGGTATATGTTCTTCTTCTGAAATTCCGATTGCTTGAAACTCTTCTCAGCAAACTCTTTAGTTGCCCTGACCCTTTTGTATTCTGCCCAGTCTGCCTTTGTAATTTGGGGTATGCGGGGATTGGGTCCTTGCCTTCACTCAAGTACTTCTTGTACAACACGTGCTTCCAGTTTCTCCAAGCATCCCTAGCCTTCCTCAGTGCAGCGTGTTCCACCTGCATTCTCCACTGCTCTGGAACGTTGAAGTGATCCATGATCTCACGGACTATCCTTCGCCGTGTTTCTGTGTCAACCTTCCGAACCCCAGCGGATTAATGTTGAGCCTTGCCTGCCAACAAATCCACACACACTCCTGAACCTCATGCGTGCTTTATCTGGTTTAGTTGGAGCCCAAGACTTTAAATCAATCTCGGTTACTTCGTATACACCTTTAGGATGGTGTGTGGGCTTCCTTGGAGCGTTCCTCTGTGTCCTGAACGGAAGGGTAATTGCTGCAGCTCTATCCCGTTCAAGATTACTTGATCCCTCACAATCTGCTGAAGACCTAGGGTTGTCCGAATCAGATGAAGATACATCGCCTGAAGCATGAGTGTTGTCGCTATTACTCGGCATCTACAGAGAACACATGCGAAACTCGGGAAAGGAGGATAAGCATAAAACTAACAACTTGGTATCAAGCTTTCTAAACATGCCATGCAATAATTTAGAAAAAGTATGGCTAATTTGTTAAGTTTGTGTGACTCGGGCGCCCGCGATCTGTAAATAGGTAGTAACTCATTGGAACAAATACAACTTATATGTAGTAAGGAAGATAGATAATGAACATATATACGCTCTCTGTTATTTTATAGCCAATTTGGGAACATACGGAACGAAATTGGAAGAGGGATTGCGAGGAAATATGCCTCACCGCGATGGAGAGCAGTAACTAACAGGCTTCTTAATGCAATCCCGGCCGGACCACAGGAGAGGCGAGGGTTACTGCATCGATATGCTCGAGGGTGGCTGCCGAGCAAACGAAGACGGTGAGGTGCGGGCCGCCGCGTGTTGGGAACGGCAGTGGAGGTAGGCTTGACGCCAAAGAGCGGGCACACGGCCGGGGTGAGCACGGCGGCACTGGAGAGGGTTTTGCTGTGGATCTGTGAAGCTGGCGATGGAGATTGGGTGAACTAGTTGAGTGAAATGCGGGCGGGCGGTGGGGGTGTTGGGGACTCCGGGTGTGGCGGCCTAGGTGAAAAGGGTAAAAAATATCCCCGGTCGCCGCGCATGAAAAGGCCTATGCAAACGGTTGCCTCTAAGCGCTCGTGCGCACAAACAGAATAATGTCTTTTGAAATGAAGACGTACTAAATTTGAAATGAAGACGTGAGTTCATCGTTTCGCCTCTAAATTTTTCCCACGTAAAGCAATCACAATTATACCACGGGTTTGATTTGCTGGCGCATTCGAGGTCTCGTGTGCTATATGTAAGACATTTTTTGGCATTTACCATGCATTTTGGCATATAAATCAATTCCTAGCCGGACTGCATTTCCTGTCGAAAGGGATGAGCATTGCCGTTCGATCTGGGAGCATCCAATGGTGCAGACGTACGATCTGTGTGGTTTGCGTTCTGGCCAATCAGAATGCACGACTCAGATCGCGCGCGCAGCAAAGGGGTGGCATCGGCCACGGTTTGGTAGGCACACGGCTTTCGTGTGTGAACCGTGTGCTATTTGAAAACATTTTTTTGGAGGGGCTATTTGAAAAAATTCACATGTGTTGTCGAAAGGGATGAGGATCGTTGTTCGATCAAGGAGAATCCAGCGGTGCAGACGTATGATCCGTGGGGTTTGGGTTCTGCCCAATCAAAATGCACGACTCAGATCGCGCGCGATTTAGTGGGCACACAACTTTCGTGAGTGAACCATGTGCTATTTGAAAACATTTACATTACCTAACATCATATTTTTGTTCGAATGAAAACATGAGTTCATCGTTTCGCCTCCAATTTTTTTCCATGGTAAGAAATCACGATTGTACCCTATGGTTTGATTTTCTGGTACATTTTACCAGGCGGCAGGCCTCGCTAGCAATCTCAAACAATGAATATGCAGAAAAAAAGAGATCTTGTTTGTATGTATATATATATAGTCACAACTACACGTGTGTGTTAGGAAAATCATTTGTGTGTCACTTTGCGAGTTTTCATTCATTGTGCGAGAAACGGGAAAAAACTTCAAACAGTTCGGCCGCAGGGTGCGGCTAGAGGCGTAGGCCTTGTTGGTATTTTAATTTCAGGAAATGCATATAGAGTCCGGAAAATAAAGAAAATCATTATTTCACTGTCGCATTCTATCATGATCGCATGGGGAAAAATTGGTAAAGTTTGGCAGAAGTTTTGGTGCTCGCACCTTCCATACCGGAACATCTCACAAGAGGGATCATAGTTTCCAAAAGAAGATGCGGCACTTTGGACTACAAATCGTCAGTTACTAGTTACATCATTCCGGCCCATTTCAGGTCGTCTGCTATGTTTAAGTCATTCTTTGCATTTACCTTGCATTGCATTCTAGTGCATATATAATTAATTAAAGTCAAAAACCCTACTATACAACTACATGTGGGTGTTTTAGTTAGGCTATATATACTTAGGCTACTCATAGTGGAGAGTGTCATATAAGAGTATCATGCATATATATATGATACTAGTGTATGATACTACCTTTAATTAATTATAGTGCATAGTATAATACTGTAACATCCCAAATTTTCAATTTGGAATGTTATACATAGGTCATCAAATGCATATCATATTTTATTTGCATTTTGGTTCTGATCCTAGAAATTCTAAGCAACTTAAGGACCCACAGAGAGAGTTGGGGATTTCATTATTTTCATCTTTGAATTTTACTCAAATTTGAAAATAGGATAATTTTGGTTTTAATTATTTTTCTCTCCAAAATATTTCAGATATAAAAATAAAGGAGAGGAGATAATATGACTTCTCCAAAATAAAATAAATATCGGTGAAAAATGTTAAAATCAAATAAATAAATTATTTGGATTTTATTTGCTATTTTATTTGAATTAGAAAAATATGCATTTTCCAAAATTGCATTTTAGGCCAGAATTTTTTTCACTATGTTCTAAATATTTTATTTAGGCGGTGAAAATTGTTTTTGGCATTTTTAATTTTTTTATATTTATTTAGGATTATTTTGGCGGAGTTTATTTTAAAAAAAAGTTTCCGGACCGAACTGGGCCGAAGGCCCAGCCGGCCCGCTGCGCCGCCGCGCCCCGCCGTGCCCTCGCCGGACTACCGAGGGAGTCCGAGCTCGCCACGCCGCGCCGCCCGACCCCCTCCCCAAGTCGGACTGCCGCCACCCCCCCCCTCTTTAAAAGGGCCGGCCCCGACCCCTCTGCCCTCGTCCCGCCCCGCCGCCGCAACCACCGCCGCCCTGCGCCGCCCGCTACCCCGCCGCGCCACCGCCTTGCCGCAGCCACGGAGCCCCGCTGGAGCCGCCTCGCCGTCCGCCGCCGTTGACCCCGCCGACCCGCCGGTTTTTCCGGCGAACAGGTATAAAACCACCCGGTTTTTATTAACCCTAGATTGGTTTTTTATACCGGTTCAGTTTTCTCGGTTTTCTTTGCTCTAGGTTAAATAACGAACGTTCCTTCGTTAGTTCGTTTTAACGAACAATTTCACCCGTTCGTCTCTGTTAGCAGACGTTCGTCCGATAGATTTTTCTTTTTCCGTTTTTTCCGGCAAGGGACCTATCCGCGATTATTATTTTCACATATTAGCCCCTGATCTTCAAACCCTCGCAACTATTTAACCGTTTGTCCAAATCCAGTGAAACCAACGCCAAAATCTTCGTCTCGAACCCCTCTTTCTGGTTAATCAACTTGAACATGGTTTTGAGAAATTAAAATTTGGTTTCAAGTAGATTTGAATTCGAAGTTCTTTTGACCGTAGTTTCAGTTCCGTAGCCCGGATTTGATTGATTCTTTGTGCAGATCGAAGCTCTTCAGCTGGACTTTCAGATTGGATCTTCTTATTTGAGTTTTACCCTTGCATCTATGCCTGAGTGCTTATGTATGCTATTGTTTGTTTGCGGTAGAATTCCTGGAGTGCGAAGCGTGCTACTACGAGTCTCTAGGGTTTGCAGATCGTCAGCAAGGCAAGTAACACATTGATCATACCCCTTTATTACCCAGTTTTTATGCATTAGTTACAATCCTCAAACACTGCACGATTAGGATGTGATTAACATGTGGGAATTGGGAAGTAGATGATGAGGTAGAACCTATTGCCCATTTATTATCAAATCCTTGGGAGTTACTTCTACGTTATGCTTATGTTGCTATGCTATGCTCGCAGACGTGGTTTAGTTTGAGTGATCCATGACAGATGTGAGATCGTTAATTAATGGTTAACTTAAGGTGGCTACTTAAATACACATTGATAATCCCCAAGTGCAGGGAATCATCGTAACAATTTCCAAAGGTGGAAGTGATAAGTATGGAGTGTCGAACCCACAAGGAGCTAAAGGTAAGATCAATATTCTCTCAAGCCCTTTCTGCCACTGATACAACTCTACGTACACCGAACGTTTGCTTCCAACTAGAAATGAGAAATAAAACTACGTTGTGGGTATGAAGAGGATAACTTTGCATGGTATCGAAGAGCTAAAATTTAAAAGTAGGTGTTGTTATCATAAAGTTAAAATATATTACTAAATATTATAAATAGCGAGTGTGGAATAATGATGGATCGTTGTGCGGAATTGTCCTAGGCTATTGTTAACAAGACCGGTAGTCGTCATTGCAATTTCATATGAGGGAGAGGCATAAGCTAACATACTTTCTCTACTTGGATCATATGCACTTATGATTGGAACTCTAGCAAGCATCCGCAACTACTAAAGATCATTAAAGTAAAACCCAACCATAGCATTAAAGCATCAAGTCCTCTTTATTCCCATACGCAACAACCCCCTTACTCGGGTTTATGTTTCAGTCACTCACCAACCCACTATATGTGAATCATGAACGTATTGCAACACCATATAGCGGGAATCCCTCATGCTTGCGTGACACGGAGGTCACCATAGGACAGCACCAAAATAAAACATACAACTCATACCAATCTAGATCATCAATCAACCCAAAGACAAAGGATATCTACTCAAAACATCATAGGATGGCAACACATCATTGGATCATAATATGTGGCATAAAGCACCATGTTCAAGTAGGGATTACAGCAGGGTGCGGGAGAGTGGACCGCGTAAAATAGATGAGGATGGTGATGATGGTGGTGATGTTGATGAAGACGATCACCGCGGTGATGATTCCCATCCCGGTGGCACTCCGGCACCACCGAGAGAGAGGAGGAGAGGTTCTCCCCCTTGTGCTTCCTCCTCCATGGCCTCCCCCCTAGATGGGGAGAGGTTCTCCCTCTGGTCCTTGGCCTTCATGGTGATGATGGCCCCTCCGGGATCCTCCTCCATGGCCTCCGGTGATGATGGCCCCCTCCGGCAGGGTGCTAGAGAGGGCCTAGATTGATTTCTCATGGCTACAGAGGTTTGCGGCGGTGGAACTTCCGATCTAGGTTATTTTTGGGGGGTTTCTATATTTATAGGAATTTTTGGCGTTGGTTTCACGTCAAGGGGGTCTCCGAGTCATCCACAAGGCAGGGGCCCACGCCCAGGGGGGTGGGCGCGCCCCCCACCCTCGTGGACAGCCCGGGACTCTTCTGGCCCAACTCTTTTACTCCAGGGGCTTCTTTTGGTCAAAAATCATAAAAATTTGGCACGTCAATTGGACTCCGTTTGATATTCCTTTTCTGTAAAACTCAAAAACAAGGAAAAAACAGAAACTAGCACTGGGCTCTAGGTTAATAGGTTAGTCCCAAAAATCATATAAAATAGCATATAAATGCATATAAAACATCTAAGATGGATAATATAATAGCATGAATACTTCATAAATTATAGATTCGTTCGAGACGTATCAGCATCCCCAAAATTAATTCCTGCTCGTCCTTGAGTAGGTAAATGATAAAAGAAATAATTTATGAAGTGTGAATGCTAGCAGGTGCACAAGTTTGATCAAGGATGATTTCAATCACCTTTTCTAGCATCATTATATGTCATAACAGTAGCTCATCTCATAAAACTTTTCATGATCAAGTAACAAGCTATTCACATGTTAAAGTATAGATCATAAACTTTCTTGAAACTAACAAACTATATTCTTAGTCATCAAACAATTGCAATTCATCTTATTTTCCGGAAGGGTCTATGTTAGAGCTTTGATTCAGCAAACTCCACATACTCAACTATCATTTAATCTTTCACAATTGCTAACACTCACGTGATATTTATGGGTTCAAAGTTTTAATCGGATGCAGAGAAAGATAGGGGCTTATAGATTCGCCTCCCAAGCTTTTACCTCAAGGGTAATGTCAACAATAATAGTTCATGATAACTTACATCCAATTGGATATATATCAGGATCTTTCCAACACAATGTGCTTGCCAAAGGATAAAATGTAAAAAGGAAAGGTGAAGATCACCATGACTCTTGCATAAGGTAGAAGAATAAAAGTAAAAGATAGGCCCTTCGCAGAGGGAAGCAGAGGTTGTCATGCGCTTTTATGGTTGGATGCACAAAATCTTAATGCAAAAGAACGTCACTTTATATTGCCTCTTGTGATAGAGACCTTTATTATGCAGTCCGTCGCTTTTATTTCTTCCCTATCACATGTTCGTATAAAGCTTATTTTCTTCGCACTAATAGATCATACATATTTAGAGATCAACTTTTATTGCATGCACCGATGACAACTTACTTGAAGGATCTTACTCAATCCATAGGTAGGTATGGTGGACTCTCATGGCAAAACTGGTTTAAGGGATGTTCGGAAGCACAAGTAGTATCTCTACTTGGTGCAAAGAATTTGGCTAGCATGAGAGGGAAAGGCAAGCTCAGCATGTTGGACGATCCATGACAATATACTTTATTTCGGATATAAGAAAACATAACCCATTACGTTGTTTTCCTTGTCCAACATCATCCTTTTAGCATGTCATATCTTAATGAGTGCTCACAATTACAAAAGATGTCCGAGATAGTTATTTATATGTGAAATCTCTCTTCCTTCAATATTCTTTCATGAATTGTTCAAGTGACCAATTATGCGTTTGCTAACTTTCAATAAGTTTACTACCTATACTTATTCTGTGTGAAGTCATTACTCCCCATGGTATAAGCAGATGAAACATTTATAAATTCAGATTTATGATATTCAATTTATTCAACCATTTACTCATAGGATATACTTGAAGCACGTGAGTAAATGACAAACTACCCCGAAAAGATATAAGTGAAGAACACTGAGTAGTGAAATAATTAACTAGCCATGGGGATTTTAGATTTCAGATCCAATGATTTTATTCAAACAAAAAGTAAAATTGAAAATACACTCCAAGCAAAACACATATCATGTGACGAATAAAAATATAGCTCCGAGTAACGTATACCGATAGTTCTGAAGACGAAAGAGGGGATGTCTTCCGGGGCATCCCCAAGCTTAAGCGCTTGAGTCTTCCTTGAATATTACCTTGGGATGCCTTGGGCATCCCCAAACTTAGGGTATTTCCACTCCTTATTCTCCTCATATCAATATCTGACCCAAAGCATGAAAACTTCAATCACACAAAACTTAACGGAACTTCGTGAGATAGGTTAGTATGATAAAGAGCAAACCATTCACTTTGGTACTGTCAAATACAAGGTTCATAGTTGTTCTCTCACAATTCCTACTGTACCATATCATTTCTACAATTTATGTTCAGAAATATAGGCCATAGAAACTAGAAAACAAGCAAAATATGCAATGAAAACAGAATCTGTCAGAAACAGAACAGTCTGTAATGATCTGAACAGCAACCATACTTCTGCTACTCCAAAAATTATGAAATAAATTTGTGGACGTGAGGAATTTGTCTATTAATCTTATGCAAAAATAATCAACTCAAAATCACTCTTCTGTAAAAAATGGTAGCTAATCCCGCGAGCGCAAAATTTCTGTTTTTTTACAGCAAGATCACATTAACTTTCACCCAAGTCTGCCCAAAGGTCTTACTTGGCACTTTATTGAAAAAAAACTATAAAACATGATTACTACAGTATCTTAATCATGTAAACATACAAAAACAGTAATGGTAAATATTGGGTTGTCTCCCAACAAGCGCTTTTCTTTAATGCCTTTTAGCTAGGCATGATGATTTCAATGATGCTCACATAAAAGGTTAGAATTGAAACATAAAGAGAGTATCATGAAGAATATGACTGGCACATTTAAATCTAACCTACTTCCTATGGCTAGGGATTTGTGAGCACATAATTTATAGGAATAAGAATCAACTAGCATAGGAAGGCAAAACAAGTATAACTGCAAAACTTTAAGAACACAAGTTCAGAGGAAATTACATAGAGTCTCATATTGTCATGTAGAAGGACATACATACCTGTATCGCTGCATTTCTACTAAGAATCTCTATTCTTGATTAACACCTTCACCCATGCCATAAGCTTCAGGCATTTTGCACCAAAAATTATGTGATTGACGAACTGAAGAAATTGGCATCAAGAGATCATAGTGTCATCAATATTCTCAAGAGGTGGGGGGCATACCTCATCAACATCAACATGCTCCTTAACATGATCATTAATCTGCCTCTTGTATCTGCACACATAAACCGTTAAATGCCCCAGATGTACGCCACCATAACCATAACCGCATCCACCTACATGAAACGGAACACATTGACTACTCCTCAACATCCACTCATTAAGAATTCAAGGGATATTGAAACTTCGAAATGGGTTTCAACTTGATGAAAGACCACAATAGTGCATCTGAACATTGACTATTATTTTATCTTAAAAATTGGGACTGAAAGCTAAACCAGATTTTAACGGTCAGCTAGTATCACACCAAATCATGTTACCGAATAGCAGATCTGAAAAGAAACAGAAATCACGGGTTAGGTTGATCCTTCTGGAAAAGTTGTGAATTAAAATGAAAATCAACATCTAAGCGGAAGATATTGCCCTGGTTTGTGCCCCAGAAAGGCTCTTGACATTGTGGGATGGATGGCGAGAATGGTATTGCTAAGTGTGTAATGCTGAAAGAAAAGGAGCAAGGATGTGCAATCATCTCTGTCTTCCACTTGTCACCGCGATCTCTCTTGCACAGCTGCTGAAGACGGAGGATGAGTTGTGTGGGCCGGCCGTGGAGGAGTGGCGGACGCGGTCGGCCTTGATGAGCCTCGCCTTCTTGTCCAACTCGTACATGACCTTGCTGCCCTTGGGAATCTCGCAGCGGTGCCATCACATGTGGTTCATGGCTGAATACAGAAAATTATTAACAACATTTTTGTTTGCCATCGGCGTCAAATGGCACAGATTACAATGGACTACTAACAATTGTTCAACAATTTCTTCCAACCACAGTCAAATCTTCATGCATACCAAATTCCTTGTGACATGAAAAGGTACATCAATCACACGGAGGCCTAATTGTGTCGGTGTTAAAAACAAATAAAGAGAAACAGGAGCATCACGTACGTGTGGGGAACATCAATCAAGCTGCTTGCCTGTATGCTTCTGATCAAGCTTTGCACGTACGTGCGTTTGGCTCTGTTGAATCGATCTAGCATACTAAAAACTACAAATAGATCGTCTACTTACACATCACGCAGGAAAATTTAATGGCGGACCTGATCCCTGCTGTATGAGTGTGCTGTTGCTTCGCCCCTACGGTGAGGCTGCTGAAGCCGAGGCGTGATCTAGCACAGCGGGGGGCTGGCCCCGAGCAGCGACCCGACGCGTCCATGGGTGGAGAGCCTGGCAGTGACGGCGGTTCCCTCCATCATCACAGCCGTCCGGAGAGGGACGTGGCCACAGCCGACGCGATCATAAGGGATGGCGAGGCGGAGGAGTCCGGCAGCGCTCACCTCACATGCTCCGGTGCCGCCATGATCAGGTCATGATTAAACCCTACCAGCCCGGATCGCCTCCCAATCGCCGCTAGCATAACACCATGACGTGGTGGACGCCGCCTTGGTCCAGCGAGAATTCAGGATCCTGGACGTGATCCGCGGCGGGTCCTAAACAGGGATGGTCCGATGGAGGGCGGCGGCTTTGATGTGCGGGGCGACGATGAAGGGATGGATCCGCGGCAGAGGGATGGAACGGCGGCGGCGAATGGATGAAGCGGCGGCGGCGAAGGGGTGGATCTGGGGCGAAGGATGGAGGGCGGCGTCTCACGACTGCTGTGCGAGTCGTGCGGCGCTCGAGGGCAGGAGGCCTCGCTCGTATGCACGCACGATGCTGTCGCCGTTTTTTTCGCTGGTTTTTTATGGTAGGTTTTTTTCGTCCGTTTTTTGGGGGTGGGACGTGAGTATTGGGTGTGGATTGCATCGAGACATCCCACCAGGTGGTTGGTTCGACGGGAATAAAATGAGGTGGGAGGAGGTACCAAAAAAACCATGGGAGATGGGACGAAAAAAAACCCGGAACGAAGACTATCAACTGAGACATTAAGAGTAGAGATTTTTTCTAGATCAAACGCAGATTCCTATACAGTGTTAGATGGGTTAATCCAGATCGTAATAATTCGATCCCACCAAGATTAACGGCTCCTAATTACTAATTAACGTGGTAATTTCTTGGGAGTCTGTAATTAGTATAGGTATAGATAGAGAGGAAACTTGGTATTATTGCAACTCCTACAAGCATATATTCCTCCGTCATAATAATTTTCAGTAGCATCATGAATGAATTCAACAATATAACCATCACATAAAGTATTCTTTTCATGATCTACAAAGCATAGAAATTTTTCTACTCTCCACATAAGAAAAATTCTTCTCATTCGGAATAGTGGGATCACTAATTCCTAAAGTTGTCACTCTTCCAAACCCACTTTAGATGATAGTATTATTCCTACTCCAAAATATATAAGTGGAGTTCATGGAGCATTCTACAAATAATATAGACTAACCAATATCCAAGCTCAAAATGTATAAGTGAAGCACACGAAGCATTCTATAAAACTATACTCAAAAGATTTAAGTGAAGCGCAAAGAGCATTCTATAAGGTCATACTCAAAAGATATAAGTGAAGCACATCGATCATTCTATAAATCGATGAAGAGATATCTCATACTATCATGGTTCTTGAAGAAAAAGAAAAACACAAAGGACAGAAATCATGTGAACAAAAAAAATCAGGGTATACCGATATTTGTTGAAGAAGAAAGACGGGATGCCAACTGGGGCATCCCCAAGCTTAGATGCTTGAGTATCCTTTGAAATATTTACTTGGGGTGCCTTGTGCATCCCCAAGCATGAACTCTTGCCACTCTTTATTCTTGTCATATTGATAGCTCCTCGATCTTCGAACACTTCATCCACACAACACTTTAACAAAAACTTTGTGAGATCCGTTAGTGTAATAAAGCAAACTACCACTTTAAGGTACTGTAATGAACTCATTCTTTATTTAAGTTTGTGTTAAACCTACCGTATTCCAACTTCTCTATGGTTCATACCCTCCGATACTAGCCATAGATTCATCAAAATAAGCAAACAACATGCGAAAAACAGAATCTGTCAAAAACAGGACAGTCTGTAGTAATCTGGAAGTTTAGTAAACTTATGTAACTCCAATAATTATGAAATAAATTTGACAATTTGAACAATTTGTACAGAAGTAATGTGAAAAACGTTTCAGACCCATTTGACTTTCCAGTAAAAAATGTAAAATGACGTGCTACAGCCAAAGTTTCTGTTTTTGTTCTGCACATAGTAAACAAGCAATCTAATCATCCTAAAACCAAAGCTTGGCACATTCTTTTTATAATACAATAGATATATACAAGGGGATAATTATTTACAGACAAACTTCCATGAAAAATTCTACATTGTTTCCGTGAGCATGAACACAAGTGCTCAAGGTCGACCCTCACATCTTCAATGCATAACTTTCCAATCACTTCAATTTTTGAAAAACTTTTTAGGCATGAGAGGCAAGTAATAATTTTTTGTATTTTCGTTCTTTTATTTTTTTGTATTTTTCACCCACAACTAAACAAAAACAAAAAGTAAAAAAAATGTACTTAGTGAAGAAAGCAAACAAGCACACACGAAAATATCAACCCCACGCTATTGCTCCCTGGCAACGGCGCTAGAAAAGAGCTTGATAATCCCCAAGTTCTGGGAATCGTCGTAGCAATTTCCAAAGGTGGAAGTGATAAGTATGGAGTGTCGAACCCACAAGGAGCTAAAGGTAAGATCAATATTCTCTCAAGCCCTATCTGCCATTGATACGACTCTATGTACACCGAACGTTTGCTTCCAACTAGAAACGAGAAATAAAACTACATTGTGGATATGAAGAGGATAACTTTGCATGGTATCGGAGAGCTAAAATATAAAAGTAGGTGCTGTTATCATAAAGTTAAAATATATTACTAAATATTATAAATAGCGAGTGTGGAATAATGATGGATTGTTGTGCGGAATTGTCCTAGGCTATTGTTAACAAGACCGGTAGTCGTCATTGCAATTTCATATGAGGGAGAGGCATAAGCTAACATACTTTCTCTACTTGGATCATATGCACTTATGATTGAAACTCTAGCAAGCATCCGCAACTACTAAAGATCATTAAGGTAAAACCCAACCATAGCATTAAAGCATCAAGTCCTCTTTATTCCCATACGCGACAACCCCCTTACTCGGGTTTGTGTTTCAGTCACTCACCAACCCACTATATAAGCGAATCATGAACGTATTGCAACACCCTACAGCGGGAATCCCTCACGCTTGCGCGACACGGAGGGCACCATAGGACAGCACCAAAATAAAACATACATCTCGTACCAATCTAGATCAATAATCAACCCAAAGACAAAGGATATCTACTCAAAACATCATAGGATGGCAACACATCATTGGATCATAGTATGTGGCATAAAGAACCATGTTCAAGTAGGGATTACAGCGGGGTGCGGGAGAGTGGACCGCGTAAAATAGATGAGGATGGTGATGATGGTGGTGATGTTGATGAAGACGATCACCGCGGCGATGATTCCCCTCCCGGTGGCACTCCGGCGCCACCGAGAGATAGGAGGAGAGGTTCTCCCCCTTGTGCTTCCCCCTCCATGGCCTCCCCCCTAGATGGGGAGAGGTTCTCCCTCTGGTCCTTGGCCTTCATGGTGATGATGGCCCCTCCGGGATCCTCCTCCATGGCCTCCGGTGATGATGGCCCCCTCCGGCAGGGTGCCAGAGAGGGCCTAGATTGATTTCTCATGGATACAGAGGCTTGCGGCGGCGAAACTTCTGATCTAGGTTATTTTTTGGGGGTTTCTGTATTTATAGGGATTTTTGGCATTGGTTTCATGTCAGGGGGGTCTCCGAGTCGTCCACGAGGTAGGGGCCCATGCCCAGGGGGGGTGGGCGCACCCCCCACCCTCGCGGACAACCCAGGACTCTTCTGGCCCAACTCTTTTACTCCAGGGGCTTCTTTTGGTCCATAAAAATCATCAAAAAATGGCACGTCAATTGGACTCCGTTTGGTATTCCTTTTCTGTAAAACTCAAAAACAAGGAATAAACAGAAGCTGGCACTCGGCTCTAGGTTAATAGGTTAGTCCCAAAAATCATATAAAATAGCATATAAATGCATATAAAAAAACTAAGATGGATAATATAATAGCATGAATACTTCATAAATTATAGATACGTTGGAGACGTATCACACATCTGGGTGAATACTTCATAAATTATAGATACGCTGTCCTTTGGTTCGCCACCCAGGCTCAAAGGGATCATAAGATTATTCATGCTGGAAACTTCCGTGTGCAGCCACAAGCTATTATGGGCTCTAGCATAGTTGAGTATGTTGCATGACCTCTTTCAGTGGTAGGCTAGCAGATGTAGGGGAAAGTAGGTGTAACTGTCTACCCAGAGTAAAGGGTTAGTGCTTCTGAAAGACTGTGTCTGGGTCATCCGTTTCTCAAACATCATGCAGTGCGAGAAATACAACGGAGGAGATCGAGTCTTGTGGGGAAAAGTGCACAAACCTCTGCAGAGTGTACAAACTAATCATGGTTAGCCGTGTCCCCGGTTATGGACATCTTGAGTATCTGGTTCTTGGATTATCATGTTGATCTCATCACTCTAAATTTAATTTGTTGGGTTCTTAATTACTGTTTAATTGGGATTGAGATGGGGTTACCATTCTCAGTGTTTATCAACTACCATGATAGTTAAATAAAATATATTCCTTTTTTGTAGGGAAAAATTGGCTTATCGCAAAACATTATAACCATAGAGCCTCCACCAGCCATATATGCATGTAGTGATAGCATTTATTCTGTTCATCGCTCTACTGTGTTATATTGCCAGCATATTCCATGTGCTGACCCGTTTCGGGCTACAACGTATCATGTTGCAGACTTTTCAGACGAAGAGTAAGGTGCGCTAGGTCGTTGTCGTGCACTCAGCTATGCCGTTGGAGTTGATGGACTCACTTTATCTTCCAAGCCTTCCGATGTTATCTTAGTTAGATGGCCTTAAGCCATATTATTGTAATGAGTTCTCTTTTGAGTTCGATGTAATAAGTGTGTGATTGCACTCAGTTATAAATCCTTCAAGTACTGTGTGTGTCAGCATTACTGATCCAGGGATGACACTTATACACAGAGATTTGACCGTCTGAGGTCGGATCACTACAAGATGGTATCAGAGCAAACACTGATTGTAGGACACGACCACTAAGATAAGCCATAGGTCATTCTTCTCTACTCATTTCTGACTCCTCTCCATTTTCCACACTATAGGATGGCGGAGGAACAAGTTTGCACAACCGGATGAAGACACACCATTGGACAACACTTGAAGGAAGTCACTAGGTACCTGAACATCGGAATACCAAGCTTCACCGGGACCTACACCACCACTTTACCAGAAGCGGAGCGTTGGATGATTCGATCTCAACTTCCAGGAAGGACATTCACGCCAGTTACTGAGCCCATAGAGTTTTCCTTTGATGCACCCACCTGGAGTCTAGGTATGAGCATGGCAGCCAACATCGCCATGGGACGCATCGGCAAAGTTTATCACAAGGATCTTAAGGACACCATCTACTAGATATGTGGGCACCGAGATGAGCAATGGGAGATGATTAGCACCAGGAGGGACATGTCCATTGCAGCTTTCATCCAGGAGTTAAACCAGCACATTTGTCGCTAGGAGAACGAAATGTGTGCAAGCATGGTAGATCTGAAGAAAGTGATGACCAGGAACATGGAGCTAGAAGAGGAACTCAAGTCTACACGCGACGGATATGAGGAGTAAATCGCAATACTAGTGGAGAAGAATGACGACCTGACAAGAAAGCTAGGAGTATTCATGGGAGACCCCGCGCCAGGAGGAGATGACAACCATCCCGAGGACTACATCATCATTGACGACACCGACTCCGACCCGGCAGTAGTGATGATGATTATGAAGACGAAGCTGGAGCGGATATCATGGAGTCTTCCGCCGATCAAAATTTCTAGTCGACCACCATATTATCAGCAGTATCTTCCCATGTATATAGTAGTACTCCGAGCACTGTAACAATAGTTAGATCGATTGTATGCTCTTGTTTGAATTGAGTGGTGTGATATGAATGTGTTTGTCTCATGTGCATATGGGTAGTGCTTCTCTCATTAGACCTCATTCTATTCTAATCTCTCCCCTCTAAACCCATCAGATGCCTCCGAGACGTGACCCTGGATTTGTCTTCCCACTGGAGCTCACTCAGTTGATCCAACAGCAGAATGCCTTGATGTAGCTACTAGTCCAGAACCAGGGCAACAACAACAACAACAATCCACCGCCACCACCTCCAGTTGAAACTTAGCCCGTTTTCTGAGGTTGCAACCGCCGGTGTTTTCCAGTAGCACCGAGCCGATAGTCGCTGATGACTGGCTACGCAAGATTGGAAGGGAGTTGACCACAGCAGGTTCCATAGATGCAAAGAAGGTGTGTTTTGCCGCACATCAATTGGATGGACCCGCAGCCTCATGGTGGGAGAATTACACAGACACTTTCCCCATAGCCAATGTCACTTGGGAGCAGTTTCAACAAGCATTCTGCACAGCACATGTCTCAACTGGAGCTATGAGCATGAAGAAGCGTGAGTTTCGCAACTTACGCCAGGGAAACCGTAATGTGGGGCAGTACATGGATGAGCTTAGTAAGTTAGCCCGCTATGCCCCAGATGATGTGGCCACAGACGCCGCGAAGCAGGAGAAGTTTATGGAAGGGCTGAATGATGAGCTGAGTATGCAGTTGATGGTAGCAACATTTGCTACCTACCAGGACTTGGTAGATAGGGCTCTTATGATTGAAGGGAAGCAGCAGCAGATAGAGAGCCGCAAAAGGAAGTATGGACAAGGGAAGTACAATTCAGGAGCTCAACAGAAGCCTCGTTTACCCCGAACTCGGGAGGATATACCCATAACCATGGAGGCCATACCCACAATGGAGGAAGTTCGCATAACCACAGTGGCCCTAAGAATGGAAATGGGAATGGAGTAGGCAGCAACCAGAACCGCTCTAACCTAGCCACACCCGCCAAGAAGGACCAAAGTCACATTACTTGTTTCAAGTGCGGGAAGACTGGACACTATGCCAATGAGTGTCCTGAAGCAAAGAATTGAAATGGCAATGGAAGCTCTGGGAAGAAGCCCAACCCTTTCAATAGGAGACAAGTGAACCACGTTAACGTGGAGGAAGTTGAAGAGCAGCCAGATGTAGTTATAGGTAAGTTTTTGGTTAAGTCATTTACTGCAATCATTCTTTTTGATACTAGTGCATCGCATTCATACATTTCAAGTGGATTTGTGGATAAGTATAAGTTACCCACCAAGGTTCTTAGAACACCTATGTTAGTAAGCTCGCCAGGAGCGGAGTATATGGCAAGCCAAGGATGTTTTCAGATGCCATTGACCATAGGTAGGCACGTGTTCCCCTCAGACTTAATAATTCTGGAGTCACAGGGATTGGATGTGATACTAGGCATGGATTGGCTATCGATGTATGGAGGAAACATCGATTGCGCCAGTAAGTCAATTTTGCTCACCACCCCGGAGGGAAAAAGGATTAAGTATGTATCCAGACATGCGCCAAGGAGGACCCAAGTAAATTCCCTCTTGGGAGTTGTTCAGGAGGAAGTGCCTGTTGTGAAGGATTACCCGGATGTATTTCCAGAGGAACTACAAGGAATACCGCCGGATCGAGACATTAAGTTTTTGATAGAGCTGTTGCTAGGCACCGGACCGATATCGAAGAGGCCATACCGGATGCCCGCAAATGATCTGGAGGAGATTAAGAAGCAGATCAAAGAGTTATTGGAGAAAGGATACATTCGACGAAGTTCATCACCATTGGGAGCCCCAGTGCTCTTGGTTGAGAAGAAGGATGGATCGTTGAGAATGGTTGTTGATTATCGTGCATTGAATGAAGTGACGATCAAGAACAAGTACCCACTACCGATGATCAATGATTTCTTTGACCACCTGCAAGGAGCTAAAGTATTCTCCAAGATCGATCTACGATCAGGATACCACCAGCTGAAGATCCCAGAACAGGATATACCTAAGACAGCCTTCACCACAAGGTACGGGCTATATGAGTATACAGTTATGTCATTTGGATTGACTAATGCCCCTGCCTATTTCATGAGTATGATGAATAAGATGTTCATGGAGTTCTTGGATAAGTTTGTTGTGGTGTTCATTGATGATATCTTGGTATACTCAAAGAATGAAGAGGAGCACAATGTGCATTTGCGTTTAGTTCTCGAGAAGCTCAGGGAACATCAGTTATATGCCAAGTTTAGCAAGTGTGAGTTTTGGTTGAAGGAAGTTGGATTTCTTGGACATGTTATATCAGGAGAAGGTATAGCAGTAGATCCTACCAAGGTTCAGTCTGTCACTGATTGGCTAGCAACCACCTCAGTTGGAGGGATCCGTAGTTTTCTTGGACTCGCCGGATATTATCGGAGATTCATTGAGAATTTTTCTAAGATTGCGAAGCCTATGACGGAGTTGTTGAAGAAGGACACCAAGTTCAAATGGACAGATGAATGTGAGGCAAGTTTTCAGGAGCTGAAGAAACGTTTGGTTACAGCCCCAGTGCTGATTCTGCCGGATATACGCAAGGATTTCCAAGTGTATTGCGATGCTTCTCGCTTAGGACTTGGAGGTGTACTTATGCAAGACGGAAGAGTTGTTTCATATGCCTCATGGCAGCTTCGACCGCATGAGTTGAATTATGCCCCGCATGATTTGGAGTTAGCAGTTGTAGTTCATGCGCTCAAGACCTGGAGACATTTTCTTATTGGAAACCGTTGTGATGTGTACACGGATCATAAGAGCTTGAAGTACATTTTCACCCAGAAGGAGCTGAATCTCAGGCAAAGGAGATGGTTGGAGCTTATAAAGGATTATGATATGAAGTTGCATTATCATCCAGGCAAGGCCAATGTCGTAGCAAAAGCTTTGAGCCGAAAGAGTTATGCCAATACCCATGTGAGCGGAGGATTACCAAAGGAGTTAGCCGAAGATCTCAGGGAGATACATTTGGAGATAGTCCCTAGATGTTTTCTTGCAGCGATGGAGGTTCAGTCGACATTATTGGGAAAGATTATACAAGCTCAGAAGGATGATAAGGAAGTTGTTGAGATAAAGGAGAAAATGATCACAGGAAAATCCAAGGGTTTTCCTGAGGGTGAGCACGACACTTTGTGGTTTGAGCACCGTGTTTATGTGCCCAGTAATGCAGAGATCAGGAAGTTAATACTTCAGGAAGCTCATGACTCGCCATACTCGATATACCTCGGAAACACCAAGATGTATTTGGATTTGCAGGAGTGTTTCTGGTGGACAGGAATGAAGAAGGATATTGCCGAGTATGTAGCTATATGTGATGTATGTCAGAGAGTGAAGGCAAAACATCAGAAGCCAGCAGGATTACTGCAGCCTATGCCGATACCCGAATGGAAGTGGGACAAGCTTGGCATGGATTTTATCACCGGATTACCCAGGACCTGATTCTATCTGGGTAGTAGTGGATCGTTTGACCAAAGTGGCTCACTTTATCCTAGTGAAAACCACCTATACAAGTGCAAAGTTGGCCAAGATATATATGACCAGGATCGTATGTCTGCATGGAGTTCCGAGGACCATCGTATCAGATACAGGAACACAATTTACTTCAATGTTTTGGCACCAGCTGCACCAGACTTTGGGTACCAGGATAGAGTTTAGTACGGCCTTTCATCCGCAGACAGATGGGCAGACCGAGACAGTCAATCAGATTCTGGAGGACATGTTGAGAGCTTGTGTGCTAGATTAAGGATCTAGGTTGGATGATAATTTGCCTTACGCGGAGTTCTCATACAACAACAACTACCAGGCCAGTTTGAAGATGGCACCTTTCGAAGCTTTGTATGGAAGGAGGTGCAGGACACCGTTGATGTGGGATGAAGTTGGAGACCGTCAGTTGTTTGGACCTGACTTGATTAAAGAGTCTGAAAAGAAGGTTAAATTGATTCACGATAGACTGAAGGTAGCTCAGTCCAGGCAGAAGAGTTATGCAGACTCAAAACGCAAGGAGGTAGTCTATGAAATCAGAGACACAGCCTATCTTTGTGTGTCACCTCTGCGAGGAGTTAAACGCTTTGGAGTTAAGGGAAAGTTAGCCCCGAGATTTGTGGGACCATACCGAGTTTTGGAGCGTATGGGAGAAGTGGCCTACAAGTTGGAGTTACCCGAAGGAGTGTCAGGAGTTCATGATGTGTTTCACATTTCCTAGTTGAAGAAGTGCCTTGCTGAGATGGCCGATATTCCTCTGAGAGATACAGTGCCCCTGAAAGCAATTCAGTTGGATAGTGATCTGACCTACGAGGAGAAACCAGTCAAGATTCTCGAGTTTGCCAGCCGAGTCACACGTAGCAAGGTTATCAAGTTTTGCAAAGTTCAGTGGAGCCACCATACCAAGGATGAAGCCACCTGGGAACGAGAGGAAGATCTACGAAAAGACCACCCACACCTATTTTCTAGCCAACCCGAATCTCGAGGGCGAGATTCATCTTAAGGGGGGTAGGTTTGTAACATTCCAAATTTTCAATTTGGAATGTTATACATAGGTCATCAAATGCATATCATATTTTATTTGTATTTTGGTTCTAATCCTAGAAATTCTAAGCAACTCAAGGACCCACGAAGAGAGTTGGGGATTTCATTATTTTCACCTTTGGATTTTTCTCAAATTTGAAAATAGGATCATTTCGGTTTTAATTATTTTTCTCTCCAAAATATTTCAAATATAAAAAATATCGGAGGAAAAATGTTAAAATCAAATAAATAATTTATTTGGATTCTAATTGCTATTTTATTTGAATTAGAAAAATATGCATTTTTCAAAATTGCATTTTAGGCCGTGCCCTCGCCGGACTCCCGAGGGAGCCGAGCTCGCCACGCCGCGCCGCCCGACCCCCTCCCCAAGTCGGACCGCCACCACCCCCCCCCCTTTTTAAAAGGGCCGGGCCCGACCCCTCTGCCCTCGTCCCGCCCCGCCGCCGCAACCACCGCCGCCGCGGCCGCGGCCCCGCGCCGCCTGCTGCCGCCCGCTGCCCCGCCTCGCCGCAGCCGCGGAGCCCCGCTGGAGCCGCCTCGCCGTTGACCCCGCCGACCCGCCAGTTTTTCCGGTGAACCGGTATAAAACCGCCCGGTTTTTATTAACCCTAGATTGGTTTTTTTAGATCGGTTCGGTTTTCTTCGGTCTAGGTTAATTAACAAACGTTCGTTCGTCAGTTCATTTTAATGAACAATTTCGCCCGTTCGTCTCTGTTAGCGGACGTTCGCCCGATAGATTTTTTTTCCGTTTTTTCAGCCAGGGACCTATCCGCGATTATTTTAATCGCAGATTAGCCCCTGATCTTCAAACCCTCGCAACTTTTTAACCGTTTGTCCATATCCAGTGAAACCGACGCCAAAATCTTCGTCTCGAACCCCTCTTTCTGGTTAATCAACTTGAACATGGTTTTGACAAAGTTTTTTTTAAGCAGATTTGAATTCGAAGTTCTTTTGACCGTAGTTTCTGTTCCGTAGCTCCGATTTGATTGATTATTTTTGCAAATCGAAGCTCTTCAGCTGGACTTTCAGATTGGATCTTCTTATTTGAGTTTTACCCTTGCATCTATGCCTGAGTACTTATGTATGCTATTATTTGTTTGCGATAGAATTCCTGGAGTGCGAAGCGTGCTACTACGAGTCTCTAGGGTTTGCAGATCGTCAGCAAGGCAAGTAACACATTGATCATACCCCTTTATTACCCAGTTTTTATGCATTAGGTACAATCCTCAAACACTGCATGATTAGGATGTGATTAACATGTGGGAATTGGGAAATAGATGATGAGGTAGAACCTATTGCCCATTTATTATCAAACCCTTGGGAGTTACTTCTACGTTATGCTTATGTTGCTACGCTATGCTAGTAGACGTGGTTTGGTTTCAGTGATCCATGATAGATGTGTGATTGTTAATTAATGGTTAACTTAAGGTGGCTACTTAAATACACATCTGGGTGGATTTGTTGCGGGCACCTGGGGATATACCAGTGTTGTCCTTTGGTTTGCCACCCAAGCTCAAAGGGATCATAAGATTATTCATGTTAGAAACTTCCATGTGAAGCCACAAGCTATTATGAGCTCAAGCATAGTTGAGTATGTTGCATGACCTCTTTCAGTGGTAGGCTAGCAGATGTAGGGGAAAGTAGGTGTAACTATCTACCCAGAGTAAAGAGTTAGTGCTTCTGAAAGACTGTGTCTGGGTCATCCGTTTCTCAAACATCATGCAGTGCGAGAAATACAACGGAGGAGATCGAGTCTTGTGGGGAAAAGTGCGCAAACCTCTGCAGAGTGTACAAACTAATCATGGTTAGCCGTGTCCCCGGTTATGGACATCTTGAGTATCTGGTTCTTGGATTATCATGTTGATCTCATCACTCCAAAATTAATTTGTTGGGTTGTTAATTACTGTTTAATTGGGATTGAGATGGGGTTACAATTCTCAATGTTTATCAACTACCATGATAGTTAAATAAAATATATTCCTTTGTTGTAGAGAAAAATTGGCTTTTCGCAAAACATTATAACCATAGAGCCTCCACCAGCCAAATATGCATGTAGTGATAGCATTTATTCTGTTCATCGCTCTACTGTGTTATATTGCCAGCATATTCCATGTGCTGACCCATTTCGGGCTGCAACGTATCATGTTTCAGACGAAGAGTAAGGTGTGTTAGGTCGTTGTCGTGCACCCAGCTATGCCGTTGGAGTTGATGGACTCACTTTATCTTCCAAGCCTTCCGCTGTATCTTAGTTAGATAGCCTTAAGCCATATTATTGTAATGAGTTCTCTTTTGAGACATTCGATGTAATAAGTGTGTGATTACACTCTGTTATAAATCCTTGAAGTACTGTGTGTGTCAGCATTACCATCCAGGGATGACACTTATACACACATATTTGATCGTTTGAGGTCGGATCGCTCAAATACATAGAGTATAGTATCATAGATCATATTTATTGCCGTGCATGACACAAATTAGCATCGCATTTAACATGATACGGTATATACCTATATGTTACTCTAACCCTCTCTATATATATTTAATTCTTTGCCACATCAGCATACTTGCTATTTCCGAGTGCATGACATCGTCGGCTATGATACCACCACTATGGCCAGCCTTATATAGTGGGGAGTATCATATACTATATATATAGTATCATGCATATGATACTAGTGTATGATACTACGTACGTACCTTCATAGTGCATATATAGTACCATAGAGTAGTATATATCATAGATGACTATATTTATGGCCATGCATGACACAAAGTAGTATAGCATTTATTATATATATATGGTACCGTATCTACCTATGTTACTACTTCTTTGCCACATCATCATATTTGCTATTCCCGAGTGCATGATACCGGCTATGATACCCCCACTATGGCCACCCTAATAAGGCTGGTCGTAATATGGGAGTATCAAGCGGTATGATGCATGCCAACTAGACTTTTTGGATGATGTGACACACAGTTAAATGAGGAAAGAGAGGGTGTGGTATCATATTAAATGTTGTACTACTTCGTGTCATGCATGGCAATTAATAAGGCAACCGAAGATACTAACTTATGATACTATGCATGCGCGCATTACGGAGGTATTACCGATCATATACTAGTATCATGCATATATACTCCCTCCTTTCCGGTTTATAGGGTTATCTAAAAGATTTAGGTTTTCCATTTTATAAGGCTCAATTTGGTTGTTCCCCATCACATGTTCAGATTCCAAGGTGCATTAAATCATTGCATGCAAGTATTAAGAGAAAGTTGACCAGTGCATGTATTGCAATTAATACATTGGAAAACATAATTTTTTGAGGAAAACAAAAGCATTAATTGGGTGTTTTTGCAAATTACAAAAGGTATTCCACCACTCACCATCTACCTTGGTTGGTGAGATTTTGAATTGAGCCCTATAAGGCTGGTTGTAATGGGGAGTATCATATACTAGCTAGTATCATGCATATGATATATACTAGTGTATGATACTACTTCCGTAATGCATATAGTATCATAAGTTAGTATCTTAGGTTGCCTTATTAATTGTCATGCATCACACAAAGTAGTACAACATTTAATATGATACGGTATCAAGATATGATACCACATCCTCTCTTTCCTCATTTAATTGTGTGCCACATCATCCAGAAAGTCCCTAGTTGGCATGCATGATACCGCTTATGATACTACCATTACAACCACCCTAAACCGGAAAGGAGGGAGTATGGTACTAGCTAGTCTATGATATACTAGCTACCTTACTAAGAGCATGGTTAATAATATAGCCAACGGTCGGCTATAAGAAGTTGCCATGTCATATACAACCAACCTCTTAGCGGGCATGTACAATAATAAGTTTTAAATACCTACTAGTTTATCAATAGTTGTCCCACCTTACATCCTCACAAAGTGTCTTGGGTCTCGTGTTGCAGCTGGCTCTACTAACTAAGAGCCCGCTTCTCTTCTCTCTCCTCTTCTCTTTCCTCCAACTAATAAGCACATATATATTATTCTATTCCTTCTAGCCTGCTTATGTCACTCTATTGTACTTGCTCTAATTAAGACTTGCCACAGTGGAGAGTAACATATAGTAGTAACATACACATATCCCTGGACTATGTTACTACCTTTCATAGTGGGTAGTAACATAAGTATGGTAACATGCAAAGCCTCATTTATTAGGTTATAGACTCATATTGCATTGGGACATGTGATGTTACAATAACTAGCTAAGTTACTCAAACTACCGATCTCCTCATTAACTCATTACCACATAAGCAAATTTGTTGAGTTGGACTCAATGTTACTGCTGAAATTACTCCCACTTTGGCTAGTCCAACGCATAGTATCATAGAGTAGCTAGTATCATATGTAGTACTTTATTTATATTGTCATGCATGACACATAGTAGCATAGCATTTATTATGATACGGTTTAATGATATGATACTTAACCCTCTCTTTCTTCATTCACTTCTATGAAAGCTCATCCAAATTTCCTAGTTGGCATGCATGATACTAGCTATGATACCCCCTTACTATCAGCCTAGCAAAGAAGGTGTACAGATCATTTGTGCGTTGCTTTGTAAGTTTTCACCCGTTTGTTCGAGAAGCGGGGAGAAGTTTCAAACATTTCGGCCGCGAGGTGCAGCCACTGGCGTAGGCCTAGTTGGTATTTTAATTACAGGAAATTCAGATGGAGTTCGAACATCATCAAAATCGATGTGTGCCCGTGGCGTGCTCTCACGACCCTGTGTAAAAAAATTGGTAAAGTTTGGCACAAGTTTTGATGACCGCTCCTTCCAAACCAGAGCATCTCACATGAAGGATCATGGTTTCCAAAAGGAGACGTGTCAATTCAAACTCCAGTGGCCGGTGAGTTCATCGTTTGGCCTCATAAAAATTTCCATGGTACGCAATCACCATTATACCATTGGTTTGATTTTCTGGCGCATTTCAGGTATCGTTAGCTATATTTAAGACATTTTTTTAGATTAACGTGCATTTTGTGCATAAAAATAAAATTACAACCAGAACCGCATGTGCTGTCGAAAGGGATGAGGATCGCCGTTCGATCTGGGAGCATCCAATGGTGCCGACATATGATCCGTGGGGTTTGGGTTCTGGCCAATCAGAAAGCACGACTCAGATCGTGGGCGGGGTGGCGGGGTTTGGTCGGCACACGACTTTCATCAACGAACCGTGTGCTATTCGCAAACCAGATTCCATATTTTTTTCACACATACTGTAGTGAGATCAATTGAGTGTGCTACCTCTATGATATAATAATAATAATAATAACAAAAAATAGTTCATATTCATTGCCTGAGCTGATAGCATATCAAGGTCAACATATTAACGGTTCTTACATCAACAGAAAACTGGGCATACCTCACAAATTCAGTACACGCGACAGTTCTAAATTGAACGAATTAAGTTGTAGGGTAGGCATAAAGACTAGTCTTACGGCATAATTCTCATGTACATGGGGAAACTGTGGTCATTGCGTTGACCCCGAATGAACTTGGGTTTTTTGTTTATTTTATGCTGCTCTGTTACACGGGTACGTGATCCCTTGGCTGGCAACTCATCAATTTCATCGTACTCGTCCTCATCAGCAACATCATGGACACCCAGTACCCTTCTCTTCCCATGCATCGCTAAATGGGAGTCCACAAAGAAAATCTGGGTAGCATCGCTGGCAAGAATGAATGGGGCCGCATGATATGCCATCGTTGTCCTGTTAACACAGGTCTTCCTGTAATCATCAATCCTTACCTGACCAAGGGGGATCCATGCGCACCTGAATAATGCAACCTTAACTTTCACATAGTCAAGCTCCCAAATCTCTTCATGGTTCCATAGTATACCCTTTTATCAGCTTCATTTATAGTCATGCATTCTATTCGAACAGAGCTGTTCTAAAACGAGGTCTTCTTAACATGTTCCTTAGTGTAGAACATGTATCCATTTATGTCATATGCTTGGTACGTCAACACCGTAGGTGATGGCTTTTGTGCCAACCACGTAGCAATGTCATCGATGGATCCTTGTGCCAAACGATTCTTCAGCCATTCGGCGTAGTTCTTAGTGTGCTCCTTCATCTCCACATCTGATGAAGGCACCATTGGTAAGAAGCTTTGGCGTATCTCCGCCAAGTTTTCTTCGGCATAAGCGCTGAGAACTGGGCTGTTAAGCAGTACCGTGGAATGCGCTTTCTATGCCAATTCTCTGGGTGCAGCCATTTGCGTGCCAGCAAGGACCGGTTACCTGTCAGCCTTCCTTCGTGGAGAGAGAGGGGAAAACCTATAGGTCTTTGTTTCATGTATTCGGTGCAAAACTCAACCACCTCCTCCGCGGTATAACCTTGTAGGATGCTTGCCTCTGGATGGTTTCGGTTCCAACAAAAGCGCTTTAGATTTCCCATGAAATGCTCGAAGGGATACATGTTGTGAAGAAACACAGGACCACAATACTTTATCTCGTCGACAAGGTGCACAGTGAGATGGACCATGACATCAAAGAATGACGGTGGGAAAACATCTCTAAGTTGGACAATATTCTTGTAATATCATCTTGCATATGATCCAACTCTTCAAGATTTACAACTTTCTGCCATAGTTGGTTGAAGAAATCACAGAGGTCAGTGAGTGTGTTTCTTATATCTTTGTCCATTAGATTCCTGATGGCCACTAGGAGGATTTGTGTCAACATTACGTGGCAATCACGTGACTTCATGTGTCCCAACTTCATTTTACCTAAGCTCACATCCACGAGACTTCTGATGTTTGCGCAGTTGGAAGAGGGTGTCTTAACTGACAACAAATAGGTGAAGAACTGTGTTGCTTCTTTTGTATTGAAATTGTAACTCTGGCGAGCTTTGATGAATTTTTCATCATCTTCTGCTTCACTCTTGCGTTTTGATTGGTCAGCAAGCATATCGAACCGTGAACCATCACCATCCTTTCTTTTACCTTTAATCTTGAGCAGAGTACCAAGCATGCTTTCACATATGTTCTTCTCTACGTGCATGACATCGATGCAGTGACGTACACGTAGAATCTCCTAGTAAGGTAATTTCCAGAACACCGATTTCTTCTTAAACATTTGACCCCTGGGTGTTTGTTTCATCGTCAAAGGGTGGTTCTTGTCAAGCACAACATTATTATTTTTAGCCATGTTGTGGACCACCTCCCCGTCATAGGGTCTTGGGCCCGCACGTGCCTCTGCAGTACCATCAAATTCTGCTTTCATCTTTTGGTATGGGTGAGTTTTCTGTAAGAACCTACGATGACGCAAATACATTGTTTTGTGCGAGTTGGGAAGTATTCTGCTAGTTGTCCTATCCATGCATGTGACACACCCTACATCTCCCTTTGTTTTCTGCCCCGATGTGTTCCCTAATGCCGGCATATCTTGAATGGTGTGCACCAGCATCACATGTAGATCGAAAATATCCTTTCTGTAAGCATCATAACATTTTACAGCAGGCGCATCTATCCACACTGTCAGCAGTTCTTCTACCAGTAGCTGAAAGTAAATGTCGATGTCATTTCCAGGTTACTTCGGGCCTTGGATAATCATTGACATCATAATGTATTTTTTCTTCATACGCAACCAAGGAGCTAGGTTATATATGCGCAGAAGCACTGGCCATGTGTTGTGATTGGTGCTCATACCGCCAAAAGGATTCATCTCGTCAGTACACTTCCCGGGCCTTATACTTCTAGGATCCTTGGCAAAATTTTCAAACTTGTTGTCCATTAATTCCCACTGAGCCCCATCTTTCGGGTGCCTCATAAACCTATCCGCAATTCGCTCATCATGATGCCACCGCAACCTCTTTGCCTCTCTAGGGTTTGCAAACAAACGCCTCAACCTTGGAATTAAAGGCAAGTACCAAACAACCTTGAACGGGATTCCTGTCTTGATCTCGTCGTCCAATTTGAACTTGTCCTTTTCTCTCCTACGCTTGTCATGCGTGCATGTGGGACATGCACACAAATCTTTGTACTCACCACGGTACAATATACAATCATTCACACAAGCGTGTATCTTCTGTACTCCAAGTTCCAATGGGCAAACAATTTTCTTCGCTTCATTCATGCTTTTGGGGAGCACATTATCTTCCGAAAGAATTTCTTTTAAAAGACCTAACATCTTTGTGAAGCCCTTGTTTGATAGACCGTTTGCTGCTTTAAATCTGAGAAGCGCCAGGGTGGACTCAACCTGGATACAATTCTTTCTTGGAGTCCGCATCAATGGTTGGCAGATCCTTGTACCCAATCATATCCTTTTTTGGGCCCTCGAAATCTGCAATCATAGCAGCAAAATCTGGCATATCAAGATCGTCGTCATCTGCATCGATGTCTTGGTTTTCCAATGGGAATTTCGGCTTTTTGGTGTTCCATTGGTAGCTTGACGCCTCTGCCCCGATGTTACATTCAACATCCATGTGACACGCCGAGACAGCAGGGTCGAGGAGCAAAGCTTAGTTCGGCTGCCGCCTGAAGTTCTACCTCCACTATCCCGCCATCAACCGTGATGGATGTGCTCGAATCACACCGTCGCCAACCTCGATGGTTGAGCTCCTCCTATCTCCTGCTGTAGACCGAGGATTGACCTCCTATGACGCCGCCACCGCCCACCGACCGAGGATTGACCTCTTCTCCGATAGCCGCTGCCTAGGCCGCCGCCGCCATCTCTATATGCAGAGCAGCTATTTTTTTGACGGATATCCGCAGAGCGGCTGTTTACATGGTATCTCACCGTAACTCAATTATATGGGCATGGTAGTACATCACATACAGTTATGTAACGGCAACCATGTCTAACCTACATTGCCTTCTCACACGGTTTGGTGCGGAAATCGTGTGTGAAGTGGTAATACCTAACACAAACGACATGTATAAACAGTGTGCCGTATACAACATATAGCACTAGTAGAAAACAGGGCTTTGGTTCGAGCCTGGCCAGCCCATTAGTCCCGGTTCTTCACGAACCGGGACCCATGGTGGGCATTAGTCCCGGTTCATGAGCCCAGGGGGCCGGCCGGGGCCTCGTGGGCATTGGTCCCGGCTCGTCTGGATCCATTTTTCCCGGTTCTAGGCATGAACCGGGACCAATGGGGTGCGCTCTTGGCCCACGACCATTGGTACCAGTTCGTTCCTAGAACCGGGACAGAAGGGGGGGCTTTAGTCCCGGTTCCTGCCACGAACCGGGACAAATAAGTTGCCCATATATACCCATCGCCGCGGCAAAGCACTCCACAGTGCTCTGTTTTTTCTGGCCGGCGAGGGGAGGGCATTTGGGTGCTCTAGCTCACCTCCTATGCACATGAGGTATTCGATGAAATGCCCGAGCCACACTAGTTAAGCTTTGTCCTCTCGAAGTTCGACCTCGGAGCTCCATTTTTCCCGAGATTTGTCTAGATTTAGCGGTCCGTCACGCCCCGTCCCCGTTTTCACCACCGTCGATCGCCCGCGCCGATCTCGTCGCTGGCACCATCATGGTGAGCCTCTTGTTCTAATCTTCTTTCTGATTTTCTTACTTTAGATAGTTACTTGTCTGATTTTCTTACTTTAGATAGATACTTGTCTGATTTTCTTACTTTTGACACATATAATTATATATAATGCACGCAGATGAACCGGCGATGGATGTACGGTGACAGACACACCTCCGAGTACATTAAGGGCGTTCATAATTTTCTCGAAGTGGCTGAGGCAAACAAGCAGAATGGTTTTATGTGTTGTCCATGCCCTAAATGTGGGAATACGAAGTCTTACTCAGACCGGAAAATCTTTCACACCCACCTGCTTTACAAGGGTTTCATGCCACACTATAATGTTTGGACGAGGCACGGAGAAATAGGGGTTATGATGGAAGACGGCGAAGAAGAAGAGGACGATGACAACTATGTGCCCCCTGAATACGGTGATGCTGCAATGGGGGGAGCTGCTGAAGATCAAGAGGAACCAGACGATGTGCCCGATGATGCTGCAACGGGGGAAGCTGCTGAAGATCAAGAGGAACCAGACAATGTGCCCGATGATGATGATGTCCGCCTGGTCATTGTTGATGCAAGGACGCAATGCGAAAGTCAAAAGGAGAAGCTGAAGTTCGATCGCATGTTAGAGGATCACAAAAAATGGTTGTACCCCAATTGCGAAGATGGCAACACAAAGCTTGGTACCATACTAGAATTGCTGCAGTGGAAGGCAGAGAATGTTGTGCCTGACAAAGGATTTGACAAGCTACTGAAAATATTGAAGAAGAAGCTTCCAAAGGATAACGAATTTCCCGACAGTACGTACGCAACAAAAAAGGTCATATGCCCTCTAGGATTGGAGGTGCAGAAGATACATGCATGCTCTAATGACTGCATCCTCTACCGTGGTGCGTACGAGGATTTGAACGCATGCCCGGTATGCGGTGCATTGCGGTATAAGATCAGACGAGATGACCCTGGTGATGTTGTAGGCGAGCCCCACAGGAAGAGGGTTCCTACGAGGGTGATGTGGTATGCTCCTATAATACCACGATTGAAACGACTGTTCAGAAACAAAGAGCATGCCAAGTTGATGCGATGGCACTGTGAGGACCGTAAGAAAGACGGGACGTTGAGAGCACCCGCTGACGGGTCGCAGTGGAGAAAAATCAAGAGAGAGTACTGGGCTGAGTTTGCACGTGACCCAAGGAACGTATGGTTTGATTTAAGCGTGGATGGCATTAATCCTTTCGGGGAGCAGAGTAGCAATCACAACACCTGGCCCATGACTCTATGTATGTATAACCTTCCTCCTTGGATGTGCATGAAGCGGAAGTTCATTATGATGCCAGTTCTCATCCAAGGCCCTAAGCAACCCGGCAACAACATTGATGTGAACCTCAGGCCATTAGTTGAAGAACTTTTGCAGCTGTGGAATGGAAATAGTGTACGTGCGTGGGATGAGCACCGACAGGAGGAATTTAACAAGCACGCGTTGCTGTTTGTAACCATCAACGATTGGCCCGCTCTCAGTAACCTTTCAGGACACACAAACAAGGGATACAACGCATGCACACACTGTTTAGCTGACACCGAAAGTATATACCTAGACAAATGCAGGAAGAATGCGTACCTAGGCCATCGTCGATTTCTTCCGACCAACCATCAATGTCGAAAGAAAGGCAAGCATTTCAAAGGCGAGGCAGATCACCGGAAGAAGCCCGCCATGCGTACCGGTGATCACGTACTTGCTATGGTCAATGATTTACACGTAGTCTTTGGAAAGGGTCTTGGCGGACTAGCTATTCCGAATGACGCTGAGGGACGCGCACCCATGTGGAAGAAGAAATCTATATTTTGGGACCTACCCTACTGGAAAGACCTAGAGGTCCGCTCTTCGATCGACGTGATGCACGTGACGAAGAACCTTTGCGTGAACCTGCTAGGCTTCTTGGGCGTGTATGGGAAGACAAAAGATACAGCTGAGGCACGGGAGGACCTGCAACGTTTGCACGAAAAAGACGGCATGCCTCCAAAGCAGTATGAAGGTCCTGCCATCTACGCTCTTACCAAAGAAGAGAAGGAAATCTTCTTTGATGCCTGCTTAGTATGAAGGTCCCGACTGGCTTCTCGTGAAATATAAAGGGAATAATAATTATGCCAGAGAAAAAGTTCCAGAACCTAAAGTCTCATGACTGCCACGTGATTATGACGCAACTGCTTCCGGTTGCATTGAGGGGGCTTCTACCGGAAAACGTCTGATTAGCCATTGTGAAGCTATGTGCATTCCATAATGCAATCTCTCAGAAGGTGATCGATCCAGAAATCATACCAAGGCTAAGGAGTGATGTGGTGCAATGTCTTGTCAGTTTCGAGCTGATGTTCCCACCATCCTTCTTCAATATCATGACGCACGTCCTAGTTCATCTAGTTGACGAGATTGTCATTCTGGGCCTCGTATTTCTACACAATATGTACCTCTTTGAGAGGTTCATGGGAGTCCTAAAGAAATATGTCCGTAACCGCGCTAGGCCAGAAGGAAGCATCTCCATGGGCCATCAAACAGAGGATGTCATTGGGTTTTGTGTTGACTTCATTCCTGGCCTTAAGAAGATAGGTCTCCCTAAATCGCGGTATGAGGGGAGACTGACTGGAAAAGGCATGCTTGGAGGGGACTCAATAATATGCAGGGACGGATATTCTTGGTCTCAAGCACACTACACAGTTCTACAGAACTCTACCTTGGTGACCCCATATGTCGATGAACACAAGAACAGTCTGCCCTCCAAACACCCGGAGCAGTGCGACGACTAGATTACATGTGAACACATCAGGACTTTTAGCAGTTGGTTGGAAATACGTCTCAGAGGTGACAACACTGTTTGTGATGAGCTGTACTCGTTGTCCAGGGGACCATCTTCGACTGTATTGACTTACAAAGGATACGAGATAAATGGGAATACATTTTACACAATCGCCCAAGATCAAAAGAGCACCAACCAAAACAGCGGTGTCCGCTTTGATGCAGCAACCGAGAGGGGAAAGGACACATATTATGGTTACATAGTGGACATATGGGAACTTGACTACGGACATGATTTATGGTCCCTTTGTTTCACTAGTAGAAAACTGGGCTTTGGTCACAGGGCAATATTCACATTAGTCCCGGTTCAGTCACGAACCGGGACTAATGTGAGCATTGGTCCCGGTTCGTGCGGCCAAGGGCCTGCCGGGCCTCGTGGGGGCATTGGTCCCGGTTCGTCCGGCCCCTTTGGTCCCGGTTGGTGGGACAAACCGGGACCAATGGGCCTCGCTCCTGGCCCACCACCATTGGTCCCGGTTGGTGGCTTGAACCGGGACCAGAGGCTCACCCTTTAGTCTCGGTTCATACCACAAACCGGGACTAAAGGGTTGGTCCTAGTAGCGGTCAGAGTTTAGTCCCACCTCGCCAACCGAAGGGCGCTCACACCGGTTTATAAGCCCGTCCCTCTCTGCCTTGTTGAGCACCTCTCAAAGTGAAAATAGATGCCCTTATACAGGGAATTTCACCTAAATTCAGAGTAAATTTCTTTGAATTTCATAGAAATTTATTATCAATTTAGGTTGAATTTTCTCTATAGGCGCATCTATGTTCATTTGTTATAGTAAATAAAATAAATAAACCTTAATAAAATAAATAAAAATAAATAAACCTTAATAAAATAAAATAAAATAAACTATAAAAAATAAAATAAATAAACCTTAATAAAATAAATAAAAATAGCAGCAGTAAAATAAATAAAAATAGCAAGAGTAAAATAAATAAAAATAAAATAAATAAAGTAAAATACATAAGTAATTAGAAACAAAATGGAATAAAATAAATAAGTTTATTGTTGTAAGTAGAAACAAAACAAAATAAATAAAGCAAAAGAGAAAACAAAAAACAGGGAAAATAATTATGCCACCTACTGGGCCACCACGGCCTGAATACGACTTGAAACCCATGCATGGGCCAGGATTTAGGCCCGCAGAAGGCCCAGTAGGCCCCACAGGCAAAGAGAACGGTTAGGCCCAAAAGCCTGCAGTTGGGAGGAGCTCGAGAGGGTGGCCGCAGCAGCGCTTATAAACCACTCTCGAGCTCTCTCAACTAGCGAGGTGGGACTAAACTTTTGACGCGGGGCAGCACAAGGCCTTTGGTCCCGGTTGGTGCCACCAACCAGGACTAAAGGGGGGCATTGGTCCCGGTTCGTGGCACCAACCGGGACCAATGCCCCCCCTTTAGTCCCGGTTGGTGCCACGAACCGGGACCAATGAGTTGCCTATATATACCCCATCGCCACAGCAGAGCACTCCATAGTGCTCTGTTTTTTCTGGCCGGCGAGGGGAGAGCATTTGGGTGCTCTAGCTCACCTCCTATGCACATGAGGCGTTCGATGAAATGTCTGAGCCACACTAGTTAATCTTTGTCCTCTCGAAACTCGACCTCCGAGCTCCATTTTCCCCGAGATTTGTCTAGGTTTAGCGGTCCGTCACGTCCTGTCCCCGTCTTCACCGCCGTCGATCGCCCGCGCCGATCTCGTCGCCAGCACCACCGTGGTGATCCTCTTGTTCTTATCTTCTTTCTGAAAGAAAATAAATTCTTACTTTAGATAGGTACTTGTCTAATTTTGTTTCTTTTATTCTTCCTTCTTATTACATACTGCGATGGTTTTGGTACCCGCCCCCGTCGGCCCTCGTCCTGTCTATGATTCGGATGTGGTATATATTATTTTTTTATAACTATTTGGTTCATTTATTGTTTATGACAAATATGCCGACCAACATGACATAGATTTTATTTATCTAGGAGGTGGTTGAACCAGAAATTCTAACCGACCCTATTGTCGAGAGGTTAAATTTAGTTGAAGAAGAAAACAATTATTTGAAGGAAAAAATAAAACAAATTGAGGAGGAGAAGATGATATTGGAGTTGCATGTTGCGGATGTCGTCGATGATCACAAGATCAAGATGGATGCAATGCGCTTGAAGATTAGAAAATATGCCATTCATACCGAGGCTTGGTATCATTATGCCGTTGGATCAATTGTTACCTTGGTTGCGATTATGATCGCATTTGTTTTCGCATTGAAATGTTTTACATAGTTTCAATGTATGGTTTAATTAATTAGATGCTCTGGAGAGCTATATATATGTTGTTACATGAGAACTATGTATGTACTTTGGTTTTAATGTGATGATGAACTTCTATTAATTTGGTCACTTAATTATCTATTCATGATGTTCTGTAATGGTTTTTGACACACTTAATTATATATAATGCACGCAGATGAACCGACAATGGATGTGCGGTGACAGACACACCTCCGAGTACATTAAGGGCGTGCATGATTTTCTCGAAGTGGCTGAGGCAAACAAGCAGAATGGTTTTATGTGTTGTCCATGCCCTATATGTGGGAATACGAAGTCTTACTCTGACCGGAAAATCCTTCACACCCACCTGCTTTACAAGGGTTTCATGCCACACTATAATGTTTGGACAAGGCACGGAGAAATAGGGGTTATGATGGAAGACGGCGAAGAAGAAGAGGACGATGACAACTATGTGCCCCCTGAATACGGTGATGCTGCAATGAGGGAATCTGCTGAAGATCAAGAGGAACCAAATGATGTGCCCAATGATGCGGCAAGGGGCGAAGCTGCTGAAGATCAAGAGGAACCAGTGCCCGATGATTATGATCTCCGCCGGGTCATAGTAGATGCAAGGACGCAATGCGAAAGTCAAAAGGAGAAGCTGAAGTTCGATCGCATGTTAGAGGATCACAAAAAAGGGTTGTACCCCAATTGCGAAGATGGCAACACAAAGCTCGGTACCGTACTGGAATTGCTGCAGTGGAAGGCAGAGAATGCTGTGCCTGACAAAGGATTTGAGAAGCTATTGAAAATATTGAAGAAGAAGGTTCCAAAGGTTAACGAATTGCCCGACAGTACATACGCAGCAAAGAAGGTCGTATGCCCTGTAGGATTGGAGGTGCAAAAGATACATGCATGCCCTAATGACTGCATCCTCTACCGCGGTGCGTACAAGGATCTGAACGCATGCCCGGTATGCGGTGCATTGAGGTATAAGATCAGACGAGATGACCCTGGTGATGTTGACGGCGAGCCCCCAAGGAAGAGGGTTCCTGCGAAGGTGATGTGGTATGCTGCTATAATACCACGGTTGAAACGTCTGTTCAGAAACGAAGAGCATGCCCAGTTGATGCGATGGCACAGTGAGGACCGTAAGAAAGACGGGAAGTTGAGAGCACCCACTGACGGGTCGCAGTGGAGAAAAATCGAGAGAAAGTACTGGGCTGAGTTTGCAGCTGACCCAAGGAACGTATGGTTTGGTTTAAGCGCGGATGGCATTAATCCTTTCAGGGAGCAGAGCAGCAATCACAGCACCTGGCCCGTGACTCTATGTATGTATAACCTTCCTCCTTGGATGTGCATGAAGCGGAAGTTCATTATGATGCCAGTTCTCATCCAAGGCCCTAAGCAACCCGGCAACGACATTGATGTGTACCTAAGGCCATAGTTGAAGAACTTTTACAGCTGTGGAATGGAAACGGTGTACCTACGTGGAATGAGCACAAACAGGAGGAATTTAACCTGCACGCGTTGCTGTTTGTAACCATCAATGATTGGCCCGCTCTTAGTAACCTTTCAGGATAGACAAACATGGGATACCACGCATGCACGCACTGTTTAGATGACACTGAAAGTATATACCTGGACAAAAGCAGGAAGAATGTGTACCTGGGCCATCGTCGATTTCTACCGACCAACCATCAATGTCGAAAGAAAGGCAAGCATTTCAAAGGCGAGGCAGATCACCGGAAGAAGCCCGCCATGCATACCGGTGATCACGTACTTGCTATGGTCAATGATTTACACGTAATCTTTGGAAAGGGTCCCGGCGGACTAGCTGTTCCGAATGACGCCGAGGGACACGCACCCATGTGGAAGAAGAAATCTATATTTTGGGACCTACCCTACTGGAAAGAGCTAGAGGTCCGCTCTTCAATCGACGTGATGCACGTGACGAAGAACATTTGCGTGAACCTGCTAGGCTTCTTGGGCGTGTATGGGAAGACAAAAGATACACCTGAGGCACGGGAGGACCTGCAACGTTTGCACGAAAAAGACGGCATGCCTCCGAAGCAGTATGAAGGTCCTGCCAGCTACGCTCTTACGAAAGAAGAGAAAGAAATCTTCTTTGAATGCCTGCTCAGTATGAATGTCCCGACTGGCTTCTCGTCGAATATAAAGGGAATAATAAATATGCCAGAGAAAAAGTTCCAGAACCTAAAGTCTCATGACTGCCACGTGATTATGACGCAACTGCTTCCGGTTGCATTGAGGGGGCTTCTACCAGAAAACGTCCGATTAGCCATTGTGAAGCTATGTGCATTCCTCAATGCAATCTCTCAGAAGGTGATCGATCCAGAAATCATACCAAGGCTAAGGAGTCATGTGGCGCAATGTCTTGTCAGTTTCGAGCTGGTGTTCCCACCATCCTTCTTCAATATCATGACGCACGTCCTAGTTCATCTAGTCGACGAGATTGTCATTCTGGCGCCCGTATTTCTACACAATATGTTCCCCTTTGAGAGGTTCATGGGAGTCCTAAAGAAATATGTCCGTAACCGCGCTAGGCCAGAAGGAAGCATCTCCATGGGCCATCAAACAGAGGATGTCATTGGGTTTTGTGTTGACTTCATTCCTGGCCTTATGAACATAGGTCTCCTTAAATCGCGGTATGAGGGGAGACTGACTGGAAAAGGCACGCTTGGAGGGGGGACTCAATAATATGCAGGAACGGATATTCTTGGTCTCAAGCACGCTACACAGTTGTACAGAACTCTACCTTGGTGACCCCGTATGTCGATGAACACAAGAACAGTCTGCGCTCCAAACACCCGGAGCAGTGTGACGACTGGATTACATGTGAACACATCAGGACTTTCAGCAGTTGGTTGGAAACACGTCTCAGAGGTGACACCACTGTTTGTGATGAGTTGTACTCGTTGTCCAGGGGACCATCTTCGATTGTATTGACTTACAAAGGATACGAGATAAATGGGAATACATTTTACACGATCGCCCAAGATCAAAAGAGCACCAACCAAAACAGCGGTGTCCACTTTGATGCAGCAACCGAGAGGGGAAAGGACACATATTATGGTTACATAATGGACATATGGGAACTTGACTACGGACATGATTTTAAGGTCCCTTTGTTTAAGTGCAAATGGGTCAATCTGTCAGGAGGCAGGGTACAGGTAGACCCACAGTACGGAATGACAACAGTGGATCTGAACAATCTTGGGTACACTGACGAACCGTTCGTCCTAGCCAATGATGTGGCACAGGTTATCTATGTGAAGGACATGTCTACCAGACTGAGGAAAAGAAAAGATAAGGAAGGGAATACATCATACGATGAGCCAAAGCGCCACATAGTTCTTTCAGGAAAAAGGGACATTGTGGGAGTGGAGGGCAAGACAGGCATGTCTGAAGATTATGAAAAGTTTCATGAAATTCCTCCCTTCAAAGTCAAGGCTAACCCAAGCATCCTGACAAACTATGAAGATTATCCATGGTTACGGCGCAATAAGCAAATGACACAAGCGAAGAAAAAGTGAAGACTTTCTCCCGCAACTATTATGATGATACCATGCCAACTTTGTAATAGACGAGTATGATACCATTGTCCATTTTGTACAAGAAGTGCACCTAGTTTTTGGCGTAAGCCTCTCAACTTTCTTGCACATGCTATGTGGATGAAATGATGATACCATGCCAACTTTCAACCTTTTCAGAGTTCATTTGAAATGCTTTTCAATTTTAGGGTCTTATAGCTCAAAATAATTAGTAAATGCATGAAAAATAACAGGCCAAAAATTAAAAATTATGCCACCTACTGGGCCACCACGTCCTGAATACGATTAGAAACCCATCCATGGGCCAGGATTCAGGCCCGCAGAAGGCCCAGTAGGCCCACAGGCATGTACAGAGAGGTTAGGCCCGTAAGCCTGCTTTAGAGAGGAGCTCGATAGCTCAGGCGCACCGCACCTTATAAACAGGTGCGGCTCTCTCTTAGCTAGCGAGGTGGGACTAAACTCACCACCACGCCGCTGTGCAAGGCCATTGGTCGCGGTTGGTGGCACGAACCGGGACCAGTTCCACCCTTTGGTCCCTGTTGGTGCCACGAACCGGTACTAATGAGGCTGTGGCCCCACGACCACCTTTAGTACATGTTCGTGGCACGAACCGGTACTAGAGTTTCTTACTAAGCAGTTTTTTAGTCCCACCTCGCTAGCTGAGAGGCACTAGGAGCGGTTTATAATCCCTGAGTGCAGAGATGATGAAGAAGAGGCGCAATGCTCACGTTGCTTAGCTTCAAGCCTTGAGGAATATGGTAGACTCCATCGAGCTATGTGCAGTGCAGTCTACACTATTCCGAAAGGCTTGAAGCAAATCAACGAGCATTGCGCCTCTTTTTTATTTTTAATAACTTATTACAACTCCGGACTTCTTGTGTTCCGACAAAATAAAATAAACTTTAATAAAATTTATGAAACTAAAATTAACAAAGTATTTTCTGTTCAAAACATTATAAGAAACCTCTATTATTATTGAAACTAAAATCATATAAAATTGATGCAACTAAAATTATCGAAGTATTTTCTGTTCAAAATCATTAAAAGCAAAAAGAATTTTCATAGAGAACTTTTTTTGATAGAAACTTTAATAGCAAAAAGAATTATCATAAAGTAAAATAAATAAGTAATTAGAAATAAAATAAATAAGTTTTTTGTTGTAAGTAGAAACAAAACAAAATAAATATAGCAAAAAAGATAACAAAAAAAACTAAATACAGCAAAAAGAATTTTCATAAAGAACTAATGGCACTAATAGAAAGTTTATATTTTTTCTAAAACTAATGGCACTAACAGACAGTTTACAATTTTGCTGACCTAAAAGCAAAAAGAATTAAAAAATAAAGCACAAAACAAAAGAAAATAAATAATGCAAAAAACAAACAAAAAAACTGAAAAAAAAACTATTTTTATACTAAAGTTAATCACAAACTTGTGATTCACACAAATTTCAAAGAATTCAAATTTTAACAATTCAAATTTGAAAACTAATGGCACTAATAGAAAGTTTATATTTTTTCTAAAACTAATGGCACTAACAGAAAATTTATAATTTTGCTGACCTAAAAGCAAAAAGAATTAAAAAATAAAGCAGAAAACAAAAGAAAATAAATAATGCAAAAAACAAAACAAAAAAACTGGGAAAAAAACTATTTTTATAGTAAAGTTAATCACAAACTTGTGATTCACACAAATTTCATAGAATTCAAATTTTAACTATTTAAATTTGAAAACTAATGGCACTAACAGAAAGTTTATAAATTTTCTGACCTAAATGCACAAAGAATTAAAAAATAAAGCAAGAAACAAAAGAAAATAAATAATGCAAAAAATAGAACCAAAAAACTGGAAAAAAAATTAAAAAAACTGCCGCCTATTGGGCCACCACGGCCTGAATACGACTAGAAACCCAACCTAGGCCAGGATTCAGGCCCGCAGAAGGCCCAATAGGCCCACAGACAGCACATTGTGACACTAGGCCCGTAAGCCTGCATTTGAGAGGAGCTCGAGAGGGAACCCGCAGTGGGGCTTATAAACCACTCCGAGCCCCTCTCAACTAGCGAGGTGGGACTAAACTTTTTGCCGCGGGCAGCGCAAGGCCTTTGGTCCCGGTTGGTGGCACCAACCGGGACTAAAGGGGGAATTGGTACCGGTTCGTGGCACCAACCGGGACCAATGCCCCCCCTTTAGTCCCGGTTGGTGCCACCAACCGGGACCAAATGCCGCCGCTTCCCGCCCTTTGCGCTGCTGAAAAGGGACCTTTGGTCCTGGTTGGTGGCACCAACCGGGACAAAAGGGGGGCATTGGTCCCGGTTGGTGCCACGAACCGGGACCAATGCTCTGAGTATATAAGAAAACACTTAGCGTTTTCCAGATTCATCTCTGCAGTTGCCCCGCCCCGACGACACCGCCAGGCTGCCCGAGCTCGCCCCGTCGACGCCGTCGCCGCCCTCTGCCTCGTCGACGCAGCCGCCCCTGCCCCGACCACGCCGCCGTCGTCCCGCCCCGACCACGCCGCGCGCCCCTGGCCCGACCATGCCGCGGGCCCTCGCCGTGCCTCTGCCTCGCCCTGCCCTGATCGACCACGCCGCCGTCGCCCCTGCCCCGACCACGCCGCACCTCTCCTTTGGTCAGGCCGGCGCCGCCCCCTGCCTCCCTATTTTTTTCACATATATATGATGTTTTTCCAGATTATATGTATATGTGTGAGTATATGTATGTGTGTATATCTGATTATATGTCCTCTTTTCAGATTTTTTGTTTTTTGCATTTTTATAAAAATGTATATATGTATGTATGTTCTCTGTGTATATATATGTTCATGTATGCAAAACATAGATTTTTAGAAAAGTTTTATCAATATATGTTCTCTGATTTAGTCCATTTTAGGTTAGTTTCATTTTTAGAAAAGTTTTATATATTTAGGAAAAGAAGGAAGAGAAGGAACAAGGAAGAAGAAGAAGAAGAAAAAGTTTTATATATATGCAAAAGTTACATTTTTAGAAAAGTTTTATACATTTTAAGAAGAAAAGGAAGAAGAAGAAAAAGAAGGATAGGAAAAAAGAAAATAAGAAGAGGAAGAAAGGAGAAGAAGAGGAGAGGAAGAAGAGGAGAAATAAACAAGAAGAGGAAAAAAGAAGAAAAAGAAGAGGAGAAGAAGAAAGGAATAGAGGAGAAGAAGAAAAAATAGATATATATATCTATTTTTTCTTCTTCTCCTCTATTCCTTTCTTCTTCTCCTCTTCTTTTTCTTCTTTTTTTCTTCGATCTTCTCCTCTATTCCTTTCTTCTTCTCCTCTTTTTATTTCTTCTTCGTCTTCTTATTTTTTATCGGGTATGTCGTTGTTGATATACCCCCTCCCGATAACTTCAACACGAGGGGGGTTCGATATACCCCCTCCCCGCCGATAATATTATTTTCCCATGTACGTATGTCGTCGTTGTCGATATAACCCCCTCCCGATAACTTCAACACGTGGGGGGGTCGATATACCCCCTCCCCGATAACATTATTTTCCCATGTATGTATGTCGTCGTTGTCGATATATATAACTCCCTCCTAGATAACTTTGACATGATGGACAGTCGATATTTATACCCCCTCTCGACCGTGATAACTTATACACGGGAGCGCCCCCCGGCCCTCTCGCTCGACCAAAACTCTCGAGGACACCCAAACCCTAGAAAAAAACGATGTCGGTCTCCTACCCCTCCCGCCGCGCCCCTACCCTTGAAGCGTTGCCGAGGCCACCCCAAACCCGGAATAAGCTAGGTCTACGTTTGCACTAATGTATCCACCTGCTGTCATGTTTGTGTAATAATTGCCATGTTGTAATATTTGCAGAAACAATGGAGCACGGACGAGACGAGCAAGCAGAAGAGGTGTTGGGGGACATAATCTTAGCCGGAGGTGATATCTTGTCGTATCTTAACGACAATGATGGTCTGGAAGAACAGGGTGAAGAAGCAGCTACGGTGATCGAAGAGTGGAGGAGGAAAGACATGATTATGATGGCTCCAGTGACCCAATGCTGGTGCAAGAAGGAGCCCGTGGTGACGGCTCCAGTGACCGAACAGAGGCCGGCCAGGTAAATATATTAGTTAAGCCTGTGCTGACTAGCTAATTGAGGCATTCATTGTTTTGGTATGTACACATATTAATTAACTCTCGTCTTTCTTCTTTTTTCTAGCCCTCCGGATCAAGCACAACTTCGGTAAAGAGTCGAGGCCCGAAGAGAAAGTTGCTCTCGGATGAAAGGTTTGAGATCAAAGCAATCGCGCGCGATGGCCAACCGATTGAACCCATCCGGACAAAGGAAGCATTTGCTGCTCAGTGCGGGGTTCTTGTTAGGGACAAGATCCCGATCAGCATCCACCAATGGTATAAGCCTAAGAAGGAAGACCCTGAGGTGTCATATGTCAATGATATGCAGAAAGATGATCTTTGGACTGAGCTGAAGGCAAATTTCACCCTACCGCCAGAGGAGGATCCGGAGAAGCCAGTTAAAGAGCAATTAATCAAGTCTCATGCTCTTAAGAAGATGGCAGACCTATTCAGGAGGTGGAAGAATGAGCTGAAAACGTTTGTCGACAAAGAAGAGACACCAAAATTCATTGGCCGGTATGAGAAGATCAGAGATCACTGGCCCGCATTTGTGGCCCACAAAACATCGGAAGAGAGTAAGAAGATGTCAGCGACAAACAAGAAGAATGCTGCGAAGAAGAAGCTTCACCATCGCACGGGGTCAGGTGGCTACCTCAAAGCCCGGCCTAAGTGGGCCAAGGCTGAGAATGATCTGCTTGAAAAAGGGATCGAACCACTGACAATGAACTGGACAGACCGTTGCCGGACTTGGTTCTTCGGGGCTGGCGGAAAATTGGACCCTGTATCAGGGAGGTGCGTTTGGATGAACGAGCTTTTGAGAATACCAGTCAAGAAGATTCAGCAATATATCGATGCAGCGCAGGAAGGGACGTTCATTCCAGACAGAGAGAACGACGAGCTCACAATGGCCCTCGGGAATCCTGAGCACCCTGGACGGACACGAGGCACGCCAGGCTCCGTTCCGTGGAAGGCTGGTTTTCCGGACGCAGGCGGTTACAAAAGCCAGGAGAGGAGGAAAAAAATGGAGCAGACCCAAATTCAGAAGCTGCATGAAAGGGTTCAAGTGCTAGAGGAACGAGACGGCAATCGACATGCCGAAACTACCCCCGAAGCTACCCCGCCATATCAGCGGAGAAGCAGCGTGGCTTCCACCGAGCTGCTTCAGCCGGAGCATGTCTTGACGGCTCCTGCTAGCTACCCCGTGGATGTTATCACGGAGTCTCAACATTGCCACCTTATGGTGCAATGGTAGAACTTCAAAGTCAAGGCGGCTGTTGGCTCTGTTTTACCTCCTGAACCCGGCGCAACCTACCACTGCCGGCCGATTCCAGAAGGATATGCTAGGGTGATGGTGGATGAAATAACGGAGGGATTTGAGGACCTCCAGCTTGACCACCCTACCGGTGAAGGGGAGACTCGGCTGGGTTTAGCTATGAAGACTCCATGCCTATGGCGGAAGGAGCTCATTAACCTTCCGAACTGGACGCCTCCGGCGAGTAAGGGCACTCCGCCGCCTCCTCCTCCGGCGAGTGATCAGGGCACTCAGCGTCCTTCTCCGGCGCGTGGCGGCACTCCGCCTTCTTCTCCGCCTGCGCCGGCGTGCCAGAGCAGCCAGCCTCCTCCTTCTCCGCCTCGTCAGCAAGGGCGGAAGAGACCCGCCGCCGCTCCGGCTGCTCTAGCGCGTCGTAGTCCTTCTCCTCCGCCTCATAAGCAAGGAAAGAAGACAGCCACAGCTGCTCCGTCTGCTCTGCCGGCTTCTAGCAGTACAACTGCCAGAGGCGGGAGGCAATACAGATTCGGTCCTTCTCTGAAGACTCCAGAGAAGTTACCATACGAGAGGACCGAGGAGGAGAACGCGAAGATCGTGTGAGCCGAAGTGAAGAACTTCTTTGAAGGGTGAAAGCAAAGAAACATCCACCTCCGGAGGAGAAGGTAGATCCGGTGAAAGTGAAGCGCACTCTGGCTGCCCTGACAAAACCACCAAAGTCTCCGCCGAAAGGCAACTATGAGCGCATTATTGCAAAGACATTTGTCAAAGCGGAGCGGTCGGGAAGTACTGTCTGTGATCAAAGGTTAAAAGAACGACGAGCTGGGGAAAAAATTGCCCAGCTCGGCGAACAAGCGAACCAATCGTTCCCCCCGCTCAAGGTGTCTAAAGACATCGTCGCCAATGATCCGAGGATGGTGGCCGGTTATAGCAATCTTGGAGATTACCTGCCCAACGATGTAGATTATGAAATCACGGAGGTGGACGAATACAAATACCATTACGGGAAGCCTCTCGTCAAAGATGAAAGATCTCTAACAACGATGATGCGAAGATTACATGATTGGTACATGAAAACCTGCAAAGAGTCTGATGGGATGAATACTTTGACGCTGAGAGTTAAACCGGAGCATGACCTCGTTGGAATTGAACTGCTGAATGTTCCATTTGAGGAGTTCTTCCAGTTTTTCAATCAAAAGGCCCTTGATAAATCAACGATCACTTGCTACTGTCTGTAAGTAGTACTACTTCTGTCATTAAGTCTCTCTATATAGGTCAGCTCTTTCATTGCATGTATTTATAATTATCCTCACTATATTATGCAGATCGAAGATCGCCGAATTGAAGAAAAAGACAAATCGGTGATATTGGGTTCAGTAACACAAATCTCATAGATGGATATACGGTTGAAAAACATGCCAAAGAAGCCGAGGCCAACTTGCTACGATCGTTGGTATTAAATCAAAACAAAGATATAATACTCTTTCCTTACAACTTCAAGTGAGTGTTACTGTCTTGTGCATATTCGGTTTCCCTTATTAGTCCAGGTTATGGTAATGTAATTGATGACTTATGCATGCATGCGCAGCTTCCACTATATTCTCATAGAGATTAAGCTTGAGCAAGGAGTATTAACCGTCTTAGACTCGAGACGAAAAGATCCCCAAGACTATGCGGACATGACTCAAATGCTCGAGAAGTAAGTTAAATCGATCATTATCCACCATATCAGCAACTTTGTTCATTTCCTGATATCAAGTAATTTTTTTCTTTGTCTGGCAGGGTTTGGAGAAAATTCACCACAAAAGCTCCGGGACTGCCGAAGAAGCTGCAATTTAGACACCCGAAAGTAAGTACTATAGTAGCATGTTCTGCACATCTCCTAGTGATTCAAGCGCTAGTTTCATCAATACCATTTACCATGCTTGCTTATCAGTTAGATTGACCTCTATTTCTTGTAAAGTGGTTGTGGCAGGAACAAGGGAATGGTTTCTGTGGATACTACGTTTGCGAGTCTATCCGCCACACGACCTGTGAGCGGGGCTACTCTGACGAACAATATGAAGTGCGTAAGCAATAATATTCACAATTTTATTTTATTACCATCATTTGTGTCGAGTTTCATTTATTCATATATATATGTATTGAACCCCTTCTTCAAATTAGATGTTTCGGATGCGGGATGAACTCCTAGCACCAGATCGTATGCGAGCAATTCAAGAGGAATTGGCGGCATTCTTCCTTGACCACGTGATCGTTGAAAACGGAGAATACTATGTGGACCCTGTGTTCTTACAATTTAATTAGGAGATTATATTGTAAGAGATAATTATTGTATATATGTAGCCGGTAGTGTCAGATAGATATACGAGAACTTTTTGTTCGACCAATCTCTCGGAGAAGGAGAGGTGGTCGATATCACTTCTCTCTGTATGCATATGTTCATGACGATCTTCTGTTTCCTTCATTTGCTTACTAGCTAGCGTGTCTAGTCCTCTCCATACGTATATAGTACGTAGCGTCGACCAAGCACGGAGATAAGTGAGGACACTTCTCTCCATTAATTAGCTAGCTAACACAATATATGAAACACCTAAATTAACCCCCCAAAACCCCCCAACCCCCCCCCCTTTCAAAAAAAACCCCCAGCCCCTGAAATGCTGACGCGTGGATGCCTATTGGTCCCGGTTGGTGACACCAACCGGGACAAAAGGCCATGCCTATTGGTCCCGGTTGGTGACACCAACCGGGACAAAAGGCCCTGCCTATTGGTCCCGGTTGGTGTCACCAACCGGGACCAAAGGCCCTCCTGCCTGGGCTGGCAGCAGCGGCCACGTGGAGGACCTTCTGTCCCGGTTCGTGTAAGAACCGGCACTAAAGGGTTAGGGCTTTAGTAACGACCCTTTAGTCCCGGTTCGAAAACCGGGACAAAAGGCCCTTACAAACCGGGGTAAAAGCCCCTTTTTCTACTAGTGTTTAAGTGCAAATGGGTCAATCTGTCAGGAGGCGAGGTATAGGTAGACCCACAGTACGGAATGACAACAATGGATTTGAACAATCTTGGGTACACTGACGAACCGTTCGTTCTAGCCAATGATGTGGCACAGGTTATCCATGCGAAGGACATGTCTACCAAACCGAGAAAAAGAAAATATAAGGAACCGAATACATCATACGATGAGCCAAAGCGCCACATAGTTCTTTCAGGAAAAAAGGACATGGTGGGAGTGGAGGGCAAGACAGACATGTCCGAAGATTATGAAAAATTTCATGAAATTCCTCCCTTCAAAGTCAAGGCTGACCCAAGCATCCTGATAAATGATGAAGATTATCCATGGTTACGGCGCAATAAGGAAAGGACACAAGCGAAGAAAAAGTGAAGACTTTCTCTCCACAACTATTATGATGATACCATGCCAACTTTCATCCTTTTCGTAGTTCATTTGAAATGCCTGTTGTAACAGACGAGTTTTCGTATGAAATCCTGATATTTCGAAAGAGATTGTCCATTTTGTACACGAAGTGCATCCAGTTTTTGCCGTAACCCTCTCAACTTTCTTGCACATGCTATGTGGATGAAATGATGATACCATGCCAACTTTCAACCTTTTCAGAGTTCATTTGAAATGCTTTTCAATCTCAGGGTCTTATAGCTCAAAATAATCAGTAAATGCATGAGGAATAACAAATGAAGTCAGAAAGGGTTGAAAATTGATGATGTGGCTTTGAATGGTGCATTTTGAACACACAAATAGTCAGGAGTTCAAATAAGTTTAAAAAAATGAAATCCCTTTGTAATAGACGAGTTTCCGTATGAAATCCTGGTACTTCGAAAGAGATTGTTCGTTTTGTACACGAAGTGCATCCAGTTTTTGCCGTAACCCTCTCAACTTTCTTGCACATGCTATGTGGATGAAATGATGATAACATGCCAACTTTCAACCTTTTCAGAGTTCATTTGAAATGCTTTTCAATTCCAGGGTCTTATAGCTCAAAATAATCAGTAAATGCATGAAAAATAACAAATGAAGTCAGAAAGTGTTGAAAATTGATGATGTGGCTTTGAATGGTGCATTTTGAACACACAAAAAGTCAGGGGTTCAAATAAGTTTAAAAAAATGAAATCCCTTTGTAATACACGAGTTTCCGTATGAAATCCTGATACTTCGAAAGAGATTGTCCGTTTTGTACACGAAGTGCATCCAGTTTTTGCCGTAACCCTCTCAACTTTGTTGCACATGCTATGTGGATGAAATGATGATACCATGCCAACTTTCAACCTTTTCAGAGTTCATTTGAAATGCTTTTCAATTTCAGGGTCTTATAGCTCAAAATAATCAATAAATGCATGAAAAATAACAAATGAAGTCAGAAAGGGTTGAAAATTGATGATGTGGCTTTGAATGGTGCATTTTGAACACACAAAAAGTTAGGAGTTCAATAAGTTTAAAAAATGAAATCCCTTTGTAACAGACGAGTTTCCGTATGAAATCCTGATACTTCGAAAGAGATTGTCCGTTTTGTACACGAAGTGCGTCCAGTTTTTGCCGTAACCCCCTCAACTTTCTAGCACATCCTATGTGGATGAAATGATGATACAATGCCAACTTTCAACCTTTTCAGAGTTCATTTGAAATGCTTTTCAATTTCAGGGTCTTATAGCTCAAAATAATCAGTAAATGCATGAAAAGTAACAAATGAAGTCAGAAAGGGTTGAAATTGATGATGTGGATTTGAATGGTGTATTTTGAACACACAAAAAGTCAGGAGTTCAAATGAGTTTTAAAAAATAAAATCCCTTTGTAACAGACGAGTTTCCATAAACCATTAAAAGCAAAAAGAATTTTCATAAAGAACTTTTTTGTTACAAACTTTAATAGCAAAAAGAATTATCATAAAGTAAAATAAATAAATAATTAGAAACAAAATAAAATAAAATAAATAAGTTTTTTGTTGTAAGTAGAAACAAAACAAAATAAATAAAGCAAAAAAAGAAAACAAAAAACAGGGAAAAAATAAAAAATATGCCACCTACTGGGCCACCACGGCCTGAATACGACTAGAAACCCATCCATGGGCCAGGATTCAGGCCCGCAGAAGGCCCAGTAGGCGCATCATGCATAGCAGTGACAATTAGGCCCGTAAGCCTGCAATGGAGAGGAGCTCGAGAGGGGTGCGGCAGTGGGGCTTATAAACCACTACGCGCCCCTCTCAACTAGCGAGGTGGGACTAAACATTTGGGCACGGGCAGCACGAGGCCTTTGGTCCTGGTTGGTGCCAACAACCGGGACTAAAGGGGGGCATTGGTACCGGTTCGTAGCACCAACCGGGACCAATGCCCTCCTTTAGTCCTAGTTGGTGCCACCAACCGGGACTAAAGGGGGGCATTGGTACCGGTTCGTAGCACCAACCGGGACCAATGCCCTCCTTTAGTCCCGGTTGGTGCCACCAACCGGGACCAAAGGCCTCTGCTTCCCGCCCTTTGGACCAAAGGCCTCTGCTTCCCGGGACCAAAGGCTGCTGAAAAGAGACCTTTGGTCCCGGCTGGTGGCACCAACCGGGACTAAAGGGCGCATTGGTCCCGGTTTGTGCCACGAACCGGGACCAATGCCTCGTCTATATAACCAGGACTTGTAAATTTTTCGTTCAGTTCCTCATTCTCCCGCCACGACGCCGCCAGGCTGCCCCCCTCTGCCTCGTCGTCGCCCCTGCCTCCGACGCGCCGCCCCGACACCGTCCCGCCCCGCCCCGACGCCGTCGCCGCCCCGCGCCACCCCTGCCCCGACGCCGCTGGCCCTGCCTCCTCGTCGCCGTCGCCGCGCACTCTGTGAGCGCCGCCCCGATCCCCTCCTCCTCCTCCTCCGTGTAACGGCCGCCGCCGCTGCCGCCGCCGCTGCCGCCGTGCCGTCGTGTAGTTTAGATGTTGTAATTTAGTTGTATTAATTTGGATTTGTAGTTTAGATCTGTAGTTAATTTAGTTGTTGTAATTTAGTTGTATTAATTTAGATGTGTAGTTTAGATTTTTTTTGGTGATATTATTGTTGAATATGCAAATGTTTGTATGTTCATATGCAAAGAATATGTCAATTTTTTCATAGATTTTTTATGATTTTTTTCTGTTGTAATTTTGTTCATAGAATTTTTATTTTGTTCGTAGAATTTTTATGATTTTTTTCTGTTGTAATTTTGTTCATAGAATTTTTATGTTTTTTTCTGTTGTAATTTCGTTCATATAATTTTTATCATTTTTTTTGTTCATAGAATTTTCTTTGTCAATTTATGTATATGTTCATATTGTGTATGCATAGGAAAATTGTGTATGATCAAAGTCATTTATGCATATGTTCATATTTAGAAGAAAAAGAAGGAGAGAAAATAGGAAAATAAGAAGAGGAAGAAGGAGAAGAAGAAGAAGAATAAGAAGACAAGGAGAGGAAGAAGAGGAGAAGTAAATATGAAGATGAAAAAGAAGAAGAAAAGAGAGGAGAAGAATAAGGAATAGAGGAGAAGAAGAAGAAATAGAATAATATAGATATGGGGCATAGACAGATAAGAATGGCTTCTGAGTTGCATTCATTGCACTCTGGAATGTGGGGCTCCTTGGCTGATGTGATGGAGCGGTATCAGCAGATACTTGCAAAGATCAAATCAAGCAGAAGAAACAAGGAAGTTAACTCAGCGCCATCGGCCACCTTAACACGAACAGCTTGGGACAGAGCTGTAATGCCTGACAGAGAATCGGCAATAGAATGCATTTTGCATGCATTTTTCATCGAGTGAAACTACTTGAATAAACTGGAAGTTTTAAACCAAGTACTCTTGAAATCGCTACCCCCTGGGATGGAAAAAGAGGCTCAGGTTTTAGCCCTCCGTTTTACCCCGGAAGTCGTTGTTCGTCTTTCGATATGAGAGGATGGCAAGTGTCCGCAATGACTTAGCGACTTAGCCAATTGGTTACTGATTCTAGACTGATCGATCAGATCACATCATCTCGAGCAAAGAGCAGAGAGCAGAGAAGCGACATCGCTTCGACACTCCTTCCTCTTTTCATTATGAAACCAATATCAAGCAAGATATGAAGAAGAGGGCGGCTCCCTGGATTGAACACATAAAGTAGTGCCAAGATCTCCTCTATGCGAGAGAGAAGTTCTCAGAAATGATGGAGCTGTTGGTTTCGGTCATTGTACGCTTGGTTGCTAAACCGCACCCTTTACGGTGTCTGTAGGAAGAATTCATTCTGGTCCCAAAACTTATAAGAGATCTCGGTAGTGAATATTCTTCTTCTCCTCTTTTTTTTCTTCTTTTTTTCTTCGATCTCCTCCTCTATTCCTTTCTTCTTCTCCTCTATTTTTCTTCTTCTTCCTCTTCTTTTTTTATCGGGTATGTCATTCTCGATATACCCCCTCCTCCCCGATAACTTTTAGTAAGTACTACTTAGAAAATGTTTAATAGAATTATCTAGAAAAATAATAGAACTAGTTAAACTAGTTTATTTTTAGTAAGTACTACTTTATTCTATTTATAGTAAGTGCTTAGTAGTTGAACTGGTTGATTTAATAAAACTAGTTTATTTTACTATAGAATTAGTTTATTGTTAGCAAGAAAATTAATAGAACTAGTTTATTTTTTTAGTTAAAGCAAATATTCCCGCATCGACGTCGACGATGCCTATCGCGCATCCTCGTCGTCGACTCGGCGGAGGTGGCCGGCTTGATCAGAGGGGCCATGTCCGGGACTGGGCTCAGTCGGGCTGGTATTGGGAGGTGCTACCTTCCGAGGGGCGTAGGTTGGTGAGGAGCCAGCCCGTCGTTGACCCGATCCTTGTTTGGTGGCGGTCGCGTGGGCCAGTGACGGTGCCGAGGCTTCCCGACACCGCGGAGGTCGTACGTCACCGTGTCAGCGAGGAGGATGAGCACGTCCGTCGCTACATGGTTGCGTTGGAGCGCAGGTTCGACAATACCTGGCAGCTTCTTCACGGATCTCACTGGAGCTATGATCCTGTGATGGTTCCTTCTCTTTGGGTGTCCACCGCCCGCGCCGATACCCGTCGGGCGCTACGGTTCTAGCTGTACTAGCGATGCTATATGTATGATAGTATTCGAGGTGTATTTGTGATAATATTCGACGATGTATGGACACAAGAGATGATGTAGTTTTGCTTATAATTGAATGCATCCTAATTTGATTACTACTTTATTTTGCGATTTGATTTTGCTTATTGAATGGTCAAATTGGAAAACTACTCCTACTTTGAATGCTCAAATTGGAGAGCACTATGCAAGGCGTATGCATATGATTAGTTGATAGCTTATAGGGTTTTTGTTAAATCTAGGAGCCCCCCTCCATCATCCCCGCCGTCGTCCCCGTCACCGACCCCCTCCGACCTCGAGGTGAGACTAGACAAATCTCCATGTCAATATGAGTCCTATAATATGAGTCCTCGGGTTGACTTTAAGTCTGTCGACTCTCCACCATATATGAAAGGACGAAGAATCCCGACTGTTGTCGTGGGGGTAGCTTCTCCTTCGTTCCCGTGTGCTAGACAATTTGGTGTAATGCACTCGGGAACGAAAGGAGGAGCTACCATCACCGACGGTCGCAAATGTCAGAGAGGAATCAGTGAGGGAGAGTCTCCAACCATATATATATGAGAGGACGAAGAATCCCGACTGTTGTCATGGGGGTAGCTTCTCCTTCATTCCCGTGTGCTAGACAATTTGGTGTAATGCACTCGGGAATGAACGGAGGAGCTACCATCACCGACGGTTGAATATGTACACCACGTGAGCTGAGATTTTCAAGAAAAGACTCGACAGACCGATAGTCAACCCGTGATGAATAATAATGATCTAACTTAGGTTTTTTTAGTACATATATTTAATTGTAGACGTTTAATATTTGAATTATGTACATAGGAAATGTCGTACTCGGACGACGAAAGTCTCCCGGGGGAGTGCGACTGGTGCCACGACGACCGATGTCAGTGCGACAGGCCTCACCTGGACGAAGATCGACGCTTCAACATTAAGCTGGAGGAGACCTTCGATGTTGAAACGGTACACAACGACGACAAGTGTTATTTTTTCGTAATTAAGCACGACAAAAAATATTTCAACATGTAGTTTTCATCTTTTAGAATTCGACTAGCTTATCCCATGCCATGCAAGACGCTATGTCTTGGAGAGGATGGGTTTTGAAGACCATGAAAGTTTCGAAACAAAGAAAATTCACCTAAGGACCCATCATGGTGTGGACTTTGAAGTAAATTTGTACAATTCTGAGAGCGTAACCCATTTTGGTTGCAAAAAATGGGAAGCACTTTGCAAGATGTATGGTTTTGATGAGGGTATGCTTGTCACCATGGATCTTGGTGATCCTGAAATCGAGCAAGACAATATGGACATTTGGGTCCTTGTTGATACGCCTCCAATTCTACCGCTATGTGAGTTTCTCAAACATAGTTATTAGCTAATTTATATTGTTAATTTCAGAATTGTTGACAGCTTATTTCCATTCAGCTTATTTTCGTTCTTCAAAGAATGTGCAGAAGATGGTAGATAAAACCCACTACACCGATGGCTCTGAATTAACTTATCAGGAGAAAAATCATCTGGTCGGATTTTGTACTGATATTGAGAACTACAATATCTACAATCAAACTCCTCAACATTATGGTCAATACGTGCCACTAGTGCACGTGTTGAACTACGGTAACTACCATGGAGATACCCTGGTAAGACTTTTTACTATTACGACATCCGTGCATCTTTTGCATACTTCTAAAACTAGTACATCATTGCTAACTATGAAGTTATTACTATGTTTTTCAATAGAGAATCCCGACAGATTGTGTGCCTCATTTGATGTATGAGAATGGCAGCCTTCGTGTTTTGAACATACATCCAGGTCATCCTACGAATCTCAACTGTAAATACCGGATTTCTGAAAGAAGTGGAGACATGCTAATCAAAGAATGGAAAAAATGTATGGACAGTCGTAAGGAGGTTCTTGGAAGCAAAAGGAAGCGAAGCGCAAGAATTGGAGACAAGATGATCTCCATTCTCCATAATGGAGAGTCAAGGTCTATATTGTTTTATGCAATTTTACCTTAAAGAGGGTATTTAGGTCCTACCTAATACTGATGATCATGTGCTAAGAACAATTTAGTAGGGTTGGTTCGATGACTATGAGGATGATGATCGTATGACTTGTTATTAATAACGAGTAGAAGTTGTATGATGATGATTAGTAGGACTTGTTATTATATATGATGATGCATGATGCGAGCATGTAGAGTTATTATATATCAGCGGGTGAAATGAACATGGATTGGATTGAAGTGAAGGCAACATGCATGTGGTGCATATTGAAAGTAGTACAATCCAAACTTGATCAAGTTAGGATTAGTATTACTTTCGACATGCACCACATATTGCCTTCACTTCAATCTAAGCCATGTTTAGGCATAGCAGTAGCGTTGGTAAACCAAGCATGGAGATATAAGAGAGGACACTTCTCTCTATTAGCTAGCTAATAGAAACCTAAATTAACCCCCAAAACCCCTAAACCAGCCCCTTTCAAAAAAAACCTCAGCTCCAGCCAGCTGCTGGCGCGTGGATGCCTTTTAGTCCCGGTTGGTGTCACCAACCGGGACCAAAGGCCCCCCTGCCTGGGCTGCCCGGAGCGGCCACGTGGAGGCCCATTTGTCCTGGTTCATGTAAGAATCGGGACTAAAGGCCAAAGGCATTAGTAACGACCTTTTAGTCCCGGTTCCAAAACCGGGACAGAAGGCCCTTACGAACCGGGACAAATGGCCATTTTTCTACTAGTGTAGTGCCATATTCCGAGAAAAACCAGGGTACATTATCCCAAAATGTTCCATCTTCCTAGAAAAGTGGATTCGTTCCAGAAAAGTTCTAGAAGATGCTAATGGTAAGCACCGTTAGCTTATCTCCACAGTTTCCCTATTTCCCCCAAATCCCTACATAGCCTCCAAATTCCCTCGCGTGGCGCTGATGTTTGGGGAATGCGGACGAGTGGTGCTTATGGTTTCGATGCGGCTGCTCCTGCTCGTATCGCCGCCACGACAGCGGTCGCCGCCGAGCACTTGCCTAAGGTCATCAGAAGGCAGGTGTACTACGGATCTGAATCGTCCTGTCAGGTTCCAATCCATCCCGATCTTTTTTAGCATGTCCAAAGTATAGCCCCTTGCTGAATCCGTCCTGAATGACCCCCCTCCCCCCAGGAAAGCGATCTGCCGCCGGATCCGGAGCATGACTCCAGACTCCCGCAACACGAGTTCGACTCCGAGTTTTGCGCCACAGAGAAGTACCAAAACTTGAGTTGTGTGCACGGGCATACTCCCGCTCGACGTGTATGCACGGAGGGATTCGACATTGGCAGGCGGTTTCTCAGTTGCCCCTTAGAGGTTAGTGCTAATTAAGTTCATCATTTTACTTTAGTTAACGCCACCACTCATCCTGAATACTATTTAACATTGGCAGGGATATGAGGCTTGTGAGTTTGTTAATTGGCTGGATGAAGAATGGCATGGCAGGGCTCGGAGTGTTATCACCAAGCTCTCAGAAGATAACGTAAAGCTGAACAAGAAACTGGCTGATCTGGAATGTACAATCAGTACGATGAAGCAAGAAAGAATCAATCACAGGCAACAGATGAAAGCAAGAGACAAGAAGGAACTAGCATGTGTAGTTGTGGTTGTCGCATTAGCCATGTTCTATGCGCTGTTTGTAATGATGATTAGGGGTTTTCTTTGACAGTATTGCTAAAGCACATCTAGATGTGCTCTAAGTAATGCACATCTAGGTCCTATGCCATTGATGTTACGCGAAGATTCGTGCATATATTTTTCTTTGTCTTTTTTCGTTTCCTTTCTAGTTTGATTAATACTGTCTTTATCAATAAGAAGAGCTCAATGTATTGCTTGCCAACTGTCCTACTCAGTTCGTACCGGTACCGGTGCATAATCCCAAAACTCGTTCCTTGTTTTTGTCCTGAAAAAGGAAACCAGTCAAATAGCCAATAGGAGTCCTGTGCAATCCCGGGAATTTGGAGCGACTGGGTACAAATAATTGCGGTTGATTATATTCGTGGTTAGATAATACGTCAACCCCTGCTTCAATTCCCCCTCCCCCCCCCCCCCCCCCCCCCGCAAAAAACCCCGCTTCAATTGGCAGTTCCTCTTCTCTGCATACCCCGCTTAAGTGTCCACCATCTTCATCGTCCTCGACAGGCCACTCTACACAGTGGCACACACTCTGCAGCCATGTCGAGCGACAGCGAGGACGATAGTTCGGCCAGCAGTCTGGCGCCCGATGATAGGTCAACATCAAAATCATCCCGCTTGTCTTGCATGAGTCCGGCGTCGAGCCCAGACCTCGATTATATCTAGTTCATGGAAGGGATTCCGCCTCCGGAGTCGTCAGACAACAACCAGACGGACGAGGAGCCGTCAGAGGATGAAGAAGAGGATGACAATGATGATGAGGAGGAATGGTTGAACGAGGAGGAGGAGGACGACGACAGCAATGACGATCATGACGGCGGCGGCGATGAAAAGCTAACGGTCAGCGGCAAGAAGCGTCCTCGCCAAGACGATGTCACGGGGCCATCCAACAACAACAACAAGAAGAAGAATAAGAAGGACTAAATTCAGCAGACTATATATATATATCTCTGTTTATCCTACAACAACAACAAGAAGAAGAACGGTTAGTAATATGTATTCGACAAAGATCTTCTACATTATCACCCACAGGTTCGTTTGTTGAACTGTGTGCCCTGACGAGCACACAATTCACAAAAAAAGACCATATGGGCTGTCTATAATGATCACACACAATTCTGATTACCGACTTGTTTGCCTGGTATCACACACATCTTGTTACGCCGAATCGTTTGTGTTCACCTCAATCATCGCAAACGGTTCATCGGAGTGTACTGTATGCTGTATATCGGACACACCTTGATCTGGCTGCCCATTTCTGTTGTTCTATCTCATCGCAAACAGTTCGTACAAATCAACCGTATGCCCCTCATCGCACACGCAACTAAAATCTGAACCGTGTTTCATGTATCACTCATCGCAAATGTTTTGCATCTTTTTTGACGTTTTTTTACATCACCGTTTGAGATTAATGCATCGCACATAGTTTCGTCAAAGGGTCTCTGATTGTAGTGTCGTGTTAGCAGCAACTTGCAGTAGTGAGTGACAACAGCAATAGTAAGGGTAACAGTGATAATAGTGATTTTGTAGGAAGTGCAACAGTAACGATAGTAGTAGTAACTTAGCAGAAACAATCTAAGATAAATTCATAGGCATTGGATCAGTAATTTTTTGGATAATATTCATCATGTGACAGTCATAACCTAGGGCGATACGGCACTAGCTCCAGTTCATAAATATAATGTAGGCATGTATTTCGTAAATAGTCATACATGCTTATGGAAAGAACTTGCATGACATCTTTTCTCCTACCCTACCATGGCGGCGGGGTCCTATTGGAAACTAAGGGAAATTAAGACCTCCTTATAGAGAACTGGAACAAAGCATTAGCACATGGTGAATACATGAACTCCTCAAACTACGGTCATCATCGGGAGTGGTCCCGACTATTGTCACTCCGGGGTTGCTGGATCATAACACGTAGTAGGTGACTATAACTTGCAAGATCGGATCTAGAACATGGATATAATGGTGATAGCATAAACAGTTCAGATCTGAAATCATGGCACTCGGGCCCAAAGTGACAAGCATTAAGCATGGCAAAGTCATAGCAACATCAATCTCAGAACATAATGGATACTAGGGATCAAGCCCTAACAAAACTAACTCGATTACATGATGAATCTCATCCAACTCCTCACCGACCAGCAAGCCTAGGAAGGAATTACTCACTCCCAGTGGGGAGAATCATGGAATTGGCGATGGAGAAGGGTTGGTGATGACAAAGGATGAAGATCCCCCTCTTCGGGGCCCAAAACGGACTCCAGATCTGGCCTCCTGATGAAGAACAGGAGGTGGCGGCAGCTCCGTCTCGTGGATCACGATAATTCTTTCTCCCTGATTTTTTTCTAGAAAAATAGGATTTTATAGCGTTGGTTTCAGGGTCTGCGGGGCCACCAGGTGGGGACAACCCACCTGGGCGCGCTTGGGAGGGCAGGCGCGCCCTTGTGGGTTGTGCCCACCCAGGTGCCCCCCTTCGGTGGCTCTTGGCTCTAGAAATTCTCTTTATTGATATAAAAAATCCTCACAAAGTTTCATTCCATTTCGAGAACTTTTATTTCTGCACAAAAACAACACCATGGTAATTCTGCTGAAAACAGCGTCAGTCCGGGGTTAGTTTCATTCAAATCATGCAAATTAGAGTCCAAAACAAGAAGAAAAGCGTTAGGAAAAGTAGATACGTTGGAGATGTATCATGATATTGTATTACAGAACGAGTAAAGAAACTTGTCGGTAACGAGATTGAACTAGGTATATGGAGATACCGACGATCGAATCTCGGGCAACTAACATACCGTAGACAAAGAGAACTACATACGGTATTGATTGAATCCTTAGCATCATGGTTCGACCGATAAAGATCTTCGTGGAATATGTGGGAATCAATATGGGCATCCAGGTCCCGCTATTGGTTATTGACCGGAGATGTGTCTCGGTCATGTCCACATGATTCTCGAACCCGTAGTGTCCGCACGCTTTACACCCATTAGACCGACTATTTTCCCTGAGTTAAGAAATTATGAGAATATTTTTCCTGAAGATAGTTATATTGAGGTTGATGAGGAATTTACTAGAGAGTACATGGACTATGATACATCTCAAGATCCTGATACAATGAAGAAATTCCATGAAAAATATGCTATGAAAAATAAGTTTGTGTCGGATCCTAAATTTGCTACATCTCCTATAAGCATTAGAGATATGGATTATGATTTCTTTGTTGATCTTTCACTTATATCTATGGTAGAAGCTGATCCATTTTGTGGTACTGAAAATGATGATGCTATTGAACACATAAAGAAACTTGCTACTTTGGGTGCTTTATTTTCTGATGAAGAGAAGATGCAACATTACTACATACGTAAATTTTTCTGACCGGTTTCAACGGCATCACTTACTCACTAGGAAGGTTCTGCACTTAGAGCTTTAAACTCCCTCTTCGGGCGAACTAGAGAGAATCTTGTGACAACATGGGCTAGATTTTGGTTCTACATGTACCTATGGCCTACCCTAACACAACCAATTAAAAAGTCCACTGGGCTACCCCTTCCGATGCCCGTGGAAGGGGTAGATGGAAAAGGTTTAGTTTACGTCAAGGGATCAGGGTTTCGCCGAACCGAGGGCTCTGGAGCATTGGAATCCTACACAAGCCAAGGTAGAGCCCTAGAATATGTATGAAGTGTCGTTGGAGGTGGAGATATCCCAAATCCTACTCCGTGGGGTGACCGGTTTCACCGACATCACTTACTTACTACAAATGTTCTGCACTTAGAGCTCAAAACTTCCCCTTTGGGCGAACCAGAGAAAATCTGATGACAACATGGGCTAGATTTTTCTACATGTACCTATGGCGAACCCTAACATGACCAACAAAACAAATCAATTAGGTTATCCCCTTCCGGTGCTCATGGAAGGGGTACACGTTAAAAGTTGACTTTAAGTCAATGGATTAGGGTTTCGCCTGAATTGGGAGCTCCGGAGCGTCAGAATCAGAACTAAGCCAAGGTGGAGCCTCAGAATATGTATCTAAGTGTTGTGGGAGGAGGTGTGGGCAAATATCGTACAACAAGGTGTGACCTGTTTCACAGGCATCACTTACTCACTAGGAAGGTTATGCACTTAGAGTTTGAAACCCCCACTTCGGGCGAATAGGCCGGAATCTTGTGACAACATGGGATATATTTTGGTTCTAAATGTACGTATGGCTTACCATAACACAACCAAATAAAAAAGTCCACTAGACTACCACCTTCCGATGCCCATGGAAGGTGTAGATGGAAAAAGTTACCTTTAAGTCAACATATCAGGGTTTCGCCCGAAGTGGGGGCTCCAGAGCGCCGGAATCCCACCAAAGCCAAGGTGGAGCCCTAGAACATGTGAAAAAGTGTTGTGGGAGATGGAGAGAGCCAAGGTCGTACTCCGAGGTGTTACCGATTTCATTGGCATCACTTACTCACTAGGAAGGTTCTGCACTTAGAGCTCAAAACTCCCCCTTCGGGTGAACTGGAAAGAGAATCTTGTGGCAACATGGGCTAGATTTTTGCTCTAAATGTACCTATGGCCTACCCTAATGATGTCTACTATGCAAATTTATCCTTGTAGACGTTGTTGGGCCTCCAAGTGCAGAGTTTTGTAGGACAGCAGCAAATTTCCCTCAAGTGGATGACCTAAGGTTTATCAATCTGTGGGAGGCATAGGCTGAAGATGGTCTCTCTCAAACAACCCTGCAACCAAATAACAAAGGGTCTGTTGTGTCCCCAACACACCCAATACAATGGTAAATTGTATAGGTGCACTAGTTCTGCAAAGAGATGGTGATACAAGTGTAATATGGATAGTAGATATAGGTTTTTGTAATCTGAAAATATAAAAACAACAAGGTAACTAGTAACAAAAGTGAGCAAAAACGGTATTGCAATGCTTGAAAGCAAGGCATAGGGTTCATACTTTCACTGGTGCAAAGTCTCTCAACAATGATAACATAATTGGATCATATAACAATCCCTCAACATGCAACAAAGAATTACTCCAAAGTTTCTACCGGAGAACGTAGGAAGAAAACGTGCATCAACCCCTATGCATAGATTACCCCAATGTCACCTCGGGAATCCTCGAGTTGAGTGCCAAAACATACATCAAGTGAATCAATAGAACATCCCATTGTCACCACAGATATCCCATCGCAAGACATACATCAAGTGTTCTCAAATCCAATACTCAATCCAACATAACGAAACCTCAAAGAGCAAGACGCAATTCATCACAAGAAGGTGGAGGGGGTGAAACACCATATGATCCAACTATAGTAACAAAGCTCGCGGTACATCAAAATTGTGCCAAATCAAGAACATGAGAGAGAGAGATCAAACACATAGCTACTGGTACATACCCTCAGCAGCGAGGGTGAACTACTCCCTCTTCGTCACAGAGACCGCCGGGATTACGAATATGGCCTCCGGTGATGGTTTCCCCCTCCGGCTAGGTGCCGGAATGGGATCCCGATTGGTTTTTCATGGCTACAGAGGCTTACGTCAGCGGAACTTCCGATCTAGGTTTCTTTCTGGGGGTTTCAGGATTTATAGGATTTTTTGGCGTCGGTCTCACGTCAGGGGGATGCTCGAGGGGCCCACAAGCCAGGGGGGCGTGCCCTAGGGCTTCTTCTAGTCCATAAAAAACACTGTAAATTTTCAGCTCGTTTGGACTCCGTTTGATATTCCTTTTCTGCAAACTCAAAAACAAGGAAAAATCAAAAATTGGCACTGGGCTCTGGGTTAATAGGTGAGTCCCAAATATAATATAAAATAGCATATAAATGTATATAAAACATCCAAAACAGATAATATAATAGTATGGAACAATAAAAAAATATAGATACGTTGGAGACTTATCACCTAACACAACCAAAGAAATAAATCCACTGGCTACCCCCTTCCATCTCCCGTGGAAGGGATAGACAAAAAAAAGTTTGCTTTAACTCAATGGATCAGGGTTTCGTTGAAGCGGGTGCTCCGAAGCGTCTGAATTCCACCCAAGCAAAGCCGATGCCCTAGCATATGTATAAAGTGTTATGGGAGGTGGAGATAGAAAAGATCATGCTCCGAGGTGTGACCGGTTTCACCGGCATCACTTACTCACTAGAAAGGTTGTGCACTTCGAGCTCGAATCTCCCCTTCGGACGAACCGGATAGAATCTTGTCACAACATGGGCTAGATTTTGGTTCTAAAAGTACCTATGGCCTACCTAATATAACCAAGCAAAAAAGTCCATTGGGCTACCCCCCCCCCCCCCCGCTGTTATGCCCGTGGACGGGGTAGACGGAAAAATTTGACTTGAAGTCAATAGATCAGGGTTTCGCATGAAGCGAGGGCTCCGGAGCGTCGGAACCCCACCTAAGCCAAGGTGGAGCCCTATAATATGTATATAAGTGTTGTGGGATGTTGAGAGAGCCAAAATCCTACTCCGAGGTGTGACCGGTTTCACCGGCATCACTTACTCACAAGGGAGGTTCGGCACTTAGATCTCGAAACTCCCCCGTCGGGCAAACCGGAGAGAATCTTGTGACAATGTAGGCTCGATTTTTGTTATACATGTACCTATGTCCTACCCTAACACAACCAAGCAAAATACTCTACTCGACTACGCCCTTCTAACGCCCGTAGAATGGGTAGACAAAAAAGTTTACTTTAAGTCAATCAGTCAGGGTTTCGCCGAAGCGGGGGCTTCGGAGCATCGTAATCCCACCTAAATCGAGGTGGAGCCCTAGAATATGTATAAAAGTATTATGGGAGGTGGAGGGAGCCAAAATTGTTCTCCGAGGTTTGACCAGTTTCACCGGCATCACTTACTCACTAGGAAGGTTCTGCACTTAGAGCATGAAACTCCCCGTTCGGTGAACCAGCGAGAATCCTGTGACAACATGTTGTATATTTTTGTTCTACATGTACCTAATCATAAAATCATGACTATAGTTTGTAGAGTGTCAAACCATACATATGTTCCTTGCTACCTCTTGAGCATGCGTTGGGTTTCCCTTGAAGACGAAAGGGTGATGCAGCAAAGTAGCGTAAGTATTTCCCTCAGTTTTTGAGAACCAAGGTATCAATCCAGTAGGAGACAACGCACAAGTCACCTAGTACCTGCACAAACAATCAAGAACCTTGCAACCAACGCGATAAACGGGTTGTCAATCCCTTCACGGTCACTCACAAAGTGAGATCTAATAAAGATAGCAAGGTAAATATTTTTGGTATTTTTGTTGTATAGATTGGAAAGTAAAGATTGCAAAATAGTAAACGAGATGCGATGTAAATAAAAGAGATGCAATATGATAAGAAAGATACCCGGGGGCCATAGGTTTCACTAGTGGCTTCTCTCAAGATAGCATGTATTACGGTGGGTGAACAAATTACTGCCGAGCAATTGAAAGAAAAGCGCATAGTTATGAGAATATCTAGGCAATGATCATGAATATAGGCATCATGTCCGTGTCAAGTAGACCGAAACGATTCTGCATCTACTACTATTACTCCACACATCGACCGCTATCTAGCATGCATCTAGAGTATTAAGTTCATAAGAACAGAGTAACGCATTAAGCAAGATGACATGATGTAGAGGGATAAACTCAAGCAATATGATATAAACCCCATCTTTTTATCCTCGATGGAAACAATACAATACGTGCCTTGCTGCCCCTACTATCACTGGGGAAGGACACCGCAAGATTGAACCCCAAGCTAAGCACTTCTCCGATTGCAAGAAAGATCAATCTAGTAGGCCAAACTAAACTGATAATTTGAAGAGACTTGCAAAGATATCAAATCATGCATATAAGAATTCAGAGAAGAACAAGATAATATTCATAGATAATCTTGTTCATAAATCCACAATTCATCGGATCTCGGCAAACACACCGCAAAAGAGTATTACATCGAATAGATCTCCAAGAACATCGAGGAGAACTTTGTATTGAGAATCAAAGAGAGAGAAGAAGCCATCTAGCTAATAAATATGGACCCGAAGGTCTGTGGTAAACTACTCACGCTTCATCGGAGAGGCTATGGTGTTGATGTAGAAGCCCTCCGTGATCGGTTCCCCCTACGGCAGATCGCCGGAAAAGGCCCCAAGATGGGATCTCACAGGTACAGAAGGTTGCGGTGGTGGAAGAGTGGTTTTTTGGCTCTCCCCGATCGATCTAGGGTATAAGAGTATATATAGGCGAAAGAAGTACATCAGTGGAGCTACGAGGGGACCACGAGGGTGGGGGGCGCCTACCGCCTTGGGCGCACCCTTCTGCCTCGTGGCCACCTCGTGGCGTTCCAGACTTCAAATCCAAGTCTTCTGGATTGCTTTCGGTCCAAGAAAGATCATCGCGAAGGTTTCATTCCGTTTGGACTCCGTTCGGTATTCCTTTAGTGTAAAACTCTAAAATAGGCAAAAAAAACACAAACTGGCACTGGGCCTCCGGTTAATAGGTTAGTCCCAAAAATAATATAATAGAGCATATTAAAGCCCATTAAACATCCAAAACAGATAATATAATAGCTGGAACAATCAAAAATTGTAGATAAGTTGGAGGCGTATCATTCCTTCTTTAAGATTTCACATAAAGCTAAGGTGTTCCGCTTTTAGAGTTTAGATAGAAGCTATACTAAACCACCCCCGTTTCACTACAAAAAAAGACACATTCGTGACATTTTGGGCCGAACGAAAAAAAATTCTGTCATACTTATGACACTTCTATGACAATAATTCTGACAAAACCCAGTATCATCATAGATGTGGTGGGCTCCTACTTCTATGACAAAAAATCATGACAGAAAATGGGCTTTTCGTCCTGGGCGGGCCGGAGACACAGCTGCATGACATTCTTCGGGCCGTCGATGACGGAAAAAACCGTGGTAGAAGCGAGGGCGAGGAAAATATCGGGGTGTTCCCGGTTACGGTGGGTGGTCGGTGCCGAGCGATGCGCGTTTCTCTCGTACATGCATGCGCGTGGGTGCGAGGCGTTGGCCTCTAACTGAACCCGAGCGAGGCGTTGGGCTCTAACTGAACCCGAGCGATTGCACTGCAGGCTACGCGTTACTGAACCCGAGCGATCGGTCGATGGCTGTTAACTGAACCCGATTGAGCGATTCCTTCGCTACTGCTGCTAACTGGAGCCGATCGATGCTGCCTCTAGATGAATAGTGAGTGTTGTTGGGGGGTTTGGATGAACAGTTCCCGGTGGGGGTGGATGAACAGGACCCCGTGGTGTTGCCTCTGGATGAACAGGACCCCGATCGATCGAGCCGGTTGGGGCTGGATGAACAGGACCACCCCGTGGAGGGATGGATGAACAGTAGACGATGGAGGGATGGATGAACAGTAGCCCGTGGAGGGGTGGTTGAACAGGAGCCCGTGGAGAGTGTTGGTTGAACAGTAGCCGGTGGAGTAGCGCGCGGTGGAGGTTGGATGAACAGGAGCCTGTGGATGAACAGTCGCAGGTGGAGGCTGGAGGAGGTCGATGGTGGATGAACAGTAGCCCGTGGAGGCTGGAGGGGGTCGACGGTGGAGATGAACAGTATCCCGTGGAGTCCCGTTTTGCGGTACGCCACACCCCTCCCGATGAACAGGACCCCCGTTTCGACCGTAGCGCTCCAACAAAAGTCCGTTTCCTCCGTTTTGCGGTACGCCACACCCCTCCCGATCAACAGGACCCCCGTTTCGATCGTAGGAGGTTCGTTTCCTCTGTTTTGCGGTATGCCAGACCCCTCCCGATGAACAGGATCCCGTTTCGAATGTGGCCGGTCGAACACAAGGCCGTTTCCTCCGTTCTGCGGTACGCCAGGCCTCGTTTCCATCGGCTGTTCCGTCCAAGCCGGTTGGCTCCCATGCGTTTCATTGACTCCCGATGAACACGACGCATTCCGTTGTCTCCCCATGAACACGACGACGACGCAGTTTCTCCGTTCCGACCCAGCCATGTACACGAGCCCTGGCCGTACGTACGCGCGAGTAGGCGTTCGAGACCCCGCCCGTATGTACGTACGTGGCCGTATTTACTTTCTTGCACCCTGGCCGCTGTACGTACGTGTACATGCTACGTGCGCGCCTCTAGTACGACACGTGCGCGCCTCTACATCGACCAGTATGTACGTACACGTTTGCGACCAAAATGACAACGCTACGTACGCTTCGACCAGGTGGGTCCCGACTATCAGGCACTTCCTTGCCTACGAAGCTGTAGACGGTGGGTCCCAGCAGTCAGGGGGCGAATCATTTTTTTTGCCCGGACGCACTTCCTTGCGTGTGAAGATGTCACTGGTAGGTCCCAGCAGTCAGGGGGAAACTTTTTTTTCGCGAAATACGGTTGCCTATCCGGTGGTTCCGTGCTGTCAGGTGGAGGAATCATTATTTTCCGCGTAATAAGGAGGCACTTCCTTGCTGCGGCCGTGGATCCAGCTGTCAGCCTCTCAACGTACATTCCACGTCCGATGGAAGCCGTTCCTTGACCATGTTGACCATGCCGCGCCGAGAGCACTAGGGTGGTGGACGACAGCGAGGCCTAGGAAGGGGACGACGCGGAGCCGGGGAAGACGCGGCAGTGGATGCCCACGCATAGAGGAGTATGTGGGTTCACTGGTTCGCTGCGGTGTGAGGTTGCCGTCGCCGCAGAATAACAGGGGGTGTGGGTGAGTAGAGGGATGGCCTGTCCAGCGGTGGGAGTCGTAGGGGGCGGTTAGGCCTCCGCAGCATCGCAGCTGGCCATGGGAGGCTGGAACATGAGGCACGACTGGCGCTGCTTTGTGCGGCTAGAGCAAGAAGACCAGAGGTTGAAGAAGCACTACGTCCGTTGGATGGACATCGTACGGTCACTGGAGCTAGAATCGTTTATATTGACTAAGTTGACAAAGCCCTCCGTCCCCGTCAACTTAGTTGGCCCACAAGTCGGCCTCCCACTATTGTGTGTCCCAGCTAGCAGGGGGGTATTCATTTTTTCGTGCGTAATAAGGAGGCACTTCCTTGCATGTGAAGATATAGCTGGTGGGTCCGACCTGCCGGCGGTGGGAACGTTTTTCGCGAAATACAAAGACCCTTCTAAAGGGTCCTAGCTGTTAGGTGGAGGAATCATTATTTTGCGCGTAATAAGGAGGCATTTCCTTGCGTGCGGCCGTGGACCCAGCTGTCAGCCTCTCCACGCACAGTCTACTTCCGATGGTGTCGTTCGTTGACCATCTTGACCACTCCGCGACGAGCGCATCCTAGGTGGTGGACGACAGCGAGGCCCCGGAGAGCAACGAGCCGGAGATGGGAAGACGAGGGAGTAGAGTCACAGACGGAGAGGTGTACGAGGGTTAACTGGTTCTGGTGCGGTGTGGTTCGGCAGTCGGTGGAGAAGAAGAAGAGGTGTGGAGGGGTGGAGGGATGGACTGGCCAACGGTGGAGTGGCACTTCACAGCGAAGCGTGCTAAGCAGAGCTGCTAGCAGCAGGAGGCGGGAGCAGGTGGTCCCGGCGGTGCTGGAGGAAGAAGACGAGATATTGAAGATGGATGCCGGTCGTTGGATGTAAATCCAACGGCTAACGATGTCAGAATCATTTGTTGACTAAGTTGACAACGACTTGCATTGGCTTCGACCTGTTGGCCCACATTTCAGCCTCCAAAAATGTGGCATGTATCAACCCATTTTTTCAGAATTTACAGTCTTTTTTTTGCGGGGTAGAATTTACAATCCATTTGATCTCTTTTTTTTTGAATTGCAGTCCATTAGCTGGGCTGGGTGAACAAATAATGTAGCATCCATGCGGCCCATTTATGCTTTTCCTAAAAAATTACAAGCCATTTGCACTTTCTCGAAATATACGATTTTGCTGGGCTTATTCTAATTATAATGTTGGGGTGGGCACAACAATGTTATCAAAAAATAAACAGGGGCTGAGCATTTTGTTATATATATATATATTTAAATAATAAATGATTTATTATTACATTGGTCCTTAAATCTTACCAAGCTTTCGTACACATTCACCAGGATTTTTGTTGCCAAAAAAATCCAGGATTTTATTGTTAAAAAATCATTTTTATAAATTAATAAGATGTGGGATATATGATGACACTAACAATAATATATAATAACATATAAAATAATTTAAATATATATAATATAGTTAGAAGGGAAACATAAGTTGGACCAGGCGTTCCTATTCTTATAGAGAAAAATAGAACAGACCTCTGCGTTTTCTTCAAAAAAAATACAAAAATTGGGCTGCCGATGTTTCAGGAAGAAAAACCTCGGATGGGAGGTCCATAGGCCGGTCGATACATGACGGCCCTCAAGAAAATACAAACAGGCCTATGGACCTCCTATCCGAGGTCGTGGGCTGCGTATGTTAAAAAAGAAAGCCTAGACGGGGCGGCCCAAAGCCCAGCTGATACTTGATGCCCTAGTGATAATAAATGATACCTGCCAGCTCCTCGGCTTCGTTGTGAATTTATCTCCTATAGTAACTACGTTGAAGCACCTAAAAAATGTACCTATGTTGACAAACCCGTGGGCCCCAACGTCTGTATAGCATTAGGAGGAAGTATTTTTTCGATGAGGCACTTGCTTGCGTACGACCATAGACCTGGTGGGTCCCGACTGTCCGCCTCTCCACGTACAGTCCTCTCCATATTCCCCTCATTTGTTCAGCATGTTCACAACGGCTCAGTGGCATCACGGCGAGCGCACAAAGGCGCAGGAGGAGATCCGACCACCTGAGGAAGTGCCTTATGAGTAACGAGACAACAGAACTAGCCTAGTGGCCGAGTGACACTACCCGACAGCTGTTCCGCCAGGGTTCGATTCCACCTGTGCAGAGAAAATATCTCCAAATTTTTGCCTCTGCCTTTATTGACATGTGGTTCCCAATTGTCATCTATGCACACCACGTCCAACACTTGCCAAAACTTCGTCCCTCCTTTTCTCTGTTTTTCGTACACTCGACATTGTGTGGGCATCTTGAAAATAGCATATCTTTTTGACCGTGCATCATATGAAGATGTGCTATGCATGAATGTTGATCAGCATGATGTTAACTAGCTGGTAGTTCCAGTTTCGACCATGAATAAAACGTCCAGCATGATGTTAACACTGTTTGAAAAGGCCATGTTAATATAAATGCTCTGCCTCTGAAAGTTGCAGTTTCTTATCTGAAACTGAAACTTGCAGTTTCTTCTTTGAGAATCACATTGTCTGCACTTTTATACTCCTATGAAACTACATTTTTTTAAGTGCTAAAATAGATCTCTAGAATTCATAAAATACTTCATGTGCTCAATACTGCAAATCTGAAATTCAAAAGACATTCATATCTGAAAGTACTCTCAAAATACACAATACAAAACACAATTCACAACCTGCAAATACTAACAACCCTAAGCTCCTCCTGACAATTCACAACCTGCCCGACTATTGGTCTAGGGGGGCAATCCCTCCTATTCCTGAGAGGCAGACAGCCGCCCCGTGAGACGATGTGAACGGCGAGGGAGAGGATGGCGGGGAAGCGTCGTTGGGCCAACTGTTTTTCTCCTCTTGCAGTTGGGTTCGGTCGACGAAGACTCCACCGGCTCGCTCTGGCACGACACCATCACAAACGGCACCCTGTAGATACTCGATCCTTCAATCTCTGGTGGATGCTCCATCTCGGATCGATACTCCCACCACCGCTCCCTCACGATCGGATTCGGTGAATCTGTTTGCTCCATGGCCCAGAGGAGCAGCTCTATGTACTCCCGCGCGACTCCCTCCGAGAGTATCACCGACTTTTCGCTCTGTTGCAGATATTTGGCTATGGATGTCGCCGTCGCCGCTAGTTGGTCCTTGTTGTCAAACCAAGACTGTATCTCCAACATCCTAGCTAGCTTCACAGGGTCTCCGTCTGTGATCCTCACATATCGGTTGTACTACTCCATCGATCTACTTCTCCATAGCAAATTCACTCGCCAGCGGTGGTTTTTGAATGGAAGAGGAGAGGAGCAGCGCTAGTTTTGGTTTAGAACAGGAGAGGAGCAACGCTAGTTTTGGTTTAGAACAGGAGAGGAGGGGCGGTGGTTTTGGAATGGAACAGGAGAGGAGCGGCGCTGGATTTAGATTGGAACAGGAGAGGAGCGGCGGTGGTTTAAGAGGAGAAGAGCGGAAGAGCGGCGCTGGTCTTGGAAGTATTTTTTTGTTTCGCGTATTTTGGGTCAAAGTTTGACCACGTACTGTATTTGGCAAGCAAAATGTGAATGCATGTCACCAAAAATTGTATCGTTTGGTTCGTATCTGAATGTACTTTTAAATTATATTATTTTTGCAACGTATAACATATATTTTATTTGCAAAAATCATGGTCAATTATGACCCAGAATAAAAGGGAGACTAGTTAATGTGGGGTCGCTTTCTTAATTGAAGGGTAAATTGATTTTGATTTTGATCCAGTCACAGCGCGCCGGCCCTCTCGTCCAATCCTAAATCGCTGCCGCACGCTCCTCTCCCTCTTCTCCATTGCAAAACCACCTCCTCTCCTCCCCATCATCTCCATTCCAAAACCACCGTGTCGCCTCTCCCTCTTCTCCATTGCAAAACCACCTCCTCTCCTCTCCATCATTTCCATTCCAAAACCACCGTCTCTCCTCTCCCTCTTCTCTATTGCAAGACCACCGTCTCTCCTCCCATCTTCCAAAGCTAGCACCGAATCAGGCAGATCGCCGGCGGCAACCAGGCAAAGTTAGCCAGGTTGAAGGCGATCCTTACTTGGTTTGACAATGAGTGGGTGATTTTGAGGATGGTAGGGTTTAAGGTAAGCTTCGCACTAACCTAATCTTCCACCTGCTCATGCTTACAATCAGTGTGACAGCTAATGAATATCATGGTTACAATCAGTCTCCGAGTACTACTCCAATCACCCTTAAATAGCTCTGGACCTTTGGGTCAAAGTGGTGACACTGTGTACAAATAAAGAAAATTGGATTGGTGCTTCTTTCAAAAAAGAGTACTCCCTAGAAAACTGCCAATATAAGCTACTAGTATTTGGTTAGAGGATTTGCTGCCGAGAAAGATCCATCCATAGAGGGCGCCACACATCCCACTGGTGGTGGTGGATGCCAATGCGTGCATGGAGCATGGTTGGTGTCGGTAATTTTTACTTGGCACACCTTGCACTCTGCATATATGCCGGTTCCATCTGTACATTTGTGCAGTTCCACCAAAATGCAGCTGAATAACCCTGTTTACACAGATAATGAAAAAGCGTAATTACATTATAGTGGCACCAGTTGATGAAACATGCAAAATAAATTGAAGAAAATATTGCGATAGTATCATAGTATGGCATGCTGCAAGGGCGAGATGGGCCCTGCGACGCCTCATACGGTACGCCATGCCTCATACTGGAAATCGTCCCAAGTCTCCCCGATACACCTTCTGCCAGTGATGAACATCAGTGTACAACAGTAGTACAAGGAGGGGCCTTGAGACATTCAAATCTCTATTTTTGTGCAGATCAACTAAAATTAAGCACCCCAGTTTGCATAAACGCTTAAACATTAACAATGGGACTAGTTGATGAAACATACATTAACAAAGAGAAGCAATTTCTTTATCTACATCGGAAATGAATGATAGAGAAGACACTCGCTCTATTTTAACTGTATTATTACTTCATTTTATCGGTGACACTAGGGTCGAGCAGGTGGCAAACGAGGTGTACCGTGCGTCACAAGGATGAAGGCCGGGGGTGCTTAGACTGGGATGCTGAAGCTGGCTCTTTCAGTCCCTCTCTTCCCCCTAATGTTTTTGTGGTAGCATTCAGGTTGTAATCCAAACTTGGTCGAGCTGGTGCTGCACCCCCCTACCTTCCTAGCTTATGTGGCGAACTTGTCTCCTGCTAGTACTCAGTCTGTTCAAGTAGTAGTTGCATAACTGCCCGTTTACACTATGTTGTCGTATAATGGTTCTCTATGGTTGGGTTTCTTTAATGAAATCGGAGGGAACCCCCTCTTTCGATATATAAAAAAATAGTGGCACTAGCGGTGCCAAAACATTGCCTCAAATTACTGCTTTATCATGGCAGTGCCAAAACAGTAGCACAAGAGCAGGATCAACATGCAGGATCTTTGGCAAACGGTCAGACCAAAAAGGAACATACCTCGTGATGGGAACCATATCTGTAGTCAACGCCATCATAGAAGGGATGACACCAGTCACCAACATGGATGATTCAATTCATGGGACCTTTTGGTGCAGTTCACCTAAAATGAAGCAATGTCCCATGAGCTAGCAGCTTCTTCTTCTTCTTTTTTTAAGAAAAGCTCTCCAGCCCCGGTTCCATTTCCATCAGAAAACGAAACCCACAGAGCTTCTTCTCCATTAGTTGCAATAAAATTGAGCAACATCAAGGTTGGTCGTGAAGCTCCTGGAGAGTAGGCGGACCAGGACAGTTGCGTCTCTAACGAAAAGAAGCAACTTATCTTAATGGGAAATTTAGCAGGACATGAAAAAAGTGCCATTGATTCATATTACTGGAGGCATTACATTGAGAACAACATTGGTTTAACGTGCCCTTACTTTTAACAGTGCGACTGCTACATTTTACCAGTGGCATTACATAAGAGCGGCTCGGGGCAACAAACATTAGAAGAGGATATCTGGGTTGGTCCCATTTTTGTTCGGTATATAGCCACCTTATACTGTGTGAGGCTAGCAAATCTAGTGCTGGACTTAATCTGTTGACTTGTCCCCCAATCCCCACTTTCTTTCCTTTTTCAACCAATAGATCAGGTTTATATTGAGTTTGTACTGCGTTCCCTTTATTTACCTATTAGACCTAGAGACCAGTTGGATAGCCAGTCTCTACTACTTTTCGCCCCCATTATTTCCTCTTTCAACCAAGTCCTAGATTCAGGTAACAAATCTTCCCCCACCCCCACCCCCTTTCTTCCTTGTTTGAACCAAGTACTACTAGATTCGAGTGCATGAACTAGTTTTACCTCTTAACAGTAAAAAATTAGGTGGTTTTTGAACAGCCGATCGATCCTATCTACACGAGGGGCCTGGGAAATAGTAAAAGATACAAATGCAGCGACGTCAGGAGCTCGGGAAGTAGAGCAAGGCTGGTTTCGAAGGAAGTTATACCTGAGGGTCACCGGGATGTCGCTAGGTGAGCGGCGGGAGGCCAGATTTGCCCACACTACGGCAGCCAGGAAGAAGGGGTGGAAGGCCCTCCCTCGCCAGTGATGCTTGAGAGAATGGCAAGGCACGCAGATTGGGACGCGCCGGCAGTGGGTAAGAGCCATCGCCGAGGACGACCACGTGAACGTTGCACCTTCTCACCTTCCCCGACGGAGAGGATACGGCTGGATCTGTGACCAGCAGTGAGTAGAGAGAGAGTGTGTGGCCACCGTTGTCGTGTTTAGGTCTGGAGAGGACGAGACAGTGTGAAAAGAGCAATACTAGCAAGAAAGCGCGGAGGCTCTTGCCTATATAGTGGAGTACTAGTTTTCTTTTGTCTACCCGCCGGAGCCGGCTTGACCTCGGCAATGACTGTCGGGAAGTCTTCATGCACGTGCCCTGGAGGCGAAGTTGTCGTCATTTTGATCTCAAGCACCGTATTATAACATATAACACGAAAAAATGCCACATGACAAGAAATCATAACCTCACTGCCCAAAGGAGACAAGATGAATGCCGACGGACAAACTAGATGAGGATCAAAGCTCAAATTAAAGATAAACTCGTAGAAAAGGGGTCCGACGATAGATGTCCTAATTAACATAGTCGGCTTGACCTAGATGGCAGCCGAGTAGTCTTCGTGCATGTGCCCCCAATGACTAGCCCAACTCAGTTGTCGCTCTTTAACCCTCGCAGTGATCTGAAGCACATGACACCTAAATTTGCGAGATGACAAGAAACCTTTTTTAAGAATTCTCACCAGAACTATAGCCCTGTACAACACAGCCTACATGATATGTAGACGATAGCCAATCCAGGCGTGTCTGCTGGAGTCTTGTCACATGCATGGACGAACCGATCTTTCATGTCTTGCAGGGATCGTCTAGGTACCAACGTATGTACTCCTACAACACTTCTCTAGTAGTACTATCGCTCGTCTCTCTCATCTTTTAACTCACCCAACTTGCGGGGCCGGGGAGTGTGCCTATGGTCGGTTCTCAATTGCGGTCCCACATGTGTGTGCAAACGCAATGTGATGCGCGTTCCATTCGGAGAGCGGCGTGCCAGACCGACCGACCGTCTGGGGTGCGACGCGGACGCGACGGGCATGCTGTATACTCCGTACATGTGTACCGCCGTTTTCTTGAGGATTTGCTCCATGGCGCAATCCATGGAAACAAAATTAGTATACTGTACTATTTAAAAGTCGAGGGCGGGGCTTTTCCCGCGCGGTAGGCGGGGCAGTTTCGCCTAGTCGGTTCGACAGAGACGCGAGAAGATGCGGGACTAGGCTGCTGCAAATGTAGGGCTGTGTGATTTGACAGTGAGTTACTGCTGGACCGGTGGGGCCTGGTGATTTGACTTGCCATTATCATTTTAATTGCGGCGCTACGACCGGCTTGAGTCTCCCGATTGCTGACCACCTCCATACAGGTGCCTCTCCCGATGCTCCACCATGTAGAGGCTGGCTCTTGCTTGAGAGCCCACTCCTCCACTTTTTCCTTGCCTCTTTCCCCCACATATGCAAAAATGCCATGTAAAGCGGGCTTATAGCCCACTATTGTACTTGATCCTACAGGTGCTAAGCACTACAGGAATCAGCTACTTTGCCGTCTGCCACGGCAGACGGCAAAGGCAAGGATGGCGGACGGCAAAGGCCTTTGCCGTCTGCCACGGACGGCAAAAGGCTCCGGCAAAGTAGGCATCGGTAAAGAGCTTCTTTGCCGTCTGCTTTTTGAAGCAGACGGCAAAGGGGCCTTTGCTATCAGCGGCTGACGGCAAAGAAAGCCGACGGCAATAAATGCGATGTTAGTCCGTTAGGCGGCTAACGGCAGCCTTTGTCGTCCGCCGCTGACGGCAAAGAGCATCAGGCCTTTGCCGTCCGCCGAATGACGTCAGTTGGACGTCACTGCGGGACAAGCCTTTGCCGTCTGCTGCTGTAGGCAAATGTGGGCATTCTTTGCCGTCTGCCACTCTAGGCAAAGCCTTTGCCATCCGCCGCTGTAAGCAAACTGACCAAATGGGTCAGCTCCTGAACTTATGGCGAGGATCCAGGAACTGTCTATGCATGTCGAAGCAAGAAAACTTGCGACCGGCCTGAAGCCAACGAAACTCAAGAGCTGCCTTGCATGTGGGGCACGGGAACCTTCCTTGCACACACCAGCCAACGAATAGCGCATAAGCCGGCAAGTCATGCGTCGAGTACATGTACCAGACACGCATTATGAAGTTCCGTTTGCTATAGGCGTCGTATGTCTTGAACCCATTATCCCAGGCTTCTTGCAATTCGTCCTTAAGTGGCTGCATGTACACATTCATATTTTTCCCCAGATAGTTGGGCCCTGGAATTATCAACATCAGGAAAATGTTCTTTCTTTGCATAATCTGTCCGGGGGGAAGATTGAGTGGAAAGACAAATATGGACCAACAACTGTATTGGGCTGCCGTCAGACCAAACACACTGAACCCATCCGTGCTGATGCCGACTCGAGGATGCCTCGGATCTGCCGCTTTGTCAGCATGTAATTCATCAAACTTTTTCCACGCAACACCATCCGATGTGTGTACGATCATCAGATTCCCATCAGCATCTAGTTCGGTTCTTTTGCCCGTTTTGTGCCATGTCATCTGTCTGGCCGTCTCTTCGACCATGAAAAGATGTTGAAGTCTTGGTACGATTGGCATATACCGAAGAACACTAACGGGGATTTTGGTCTGTGTCTTCTCACCCATACCGTTGTCTACCACAACATACCTGGAAGACTTGCAAATGGGACAATAGTTCAAGTCCGCATAGTCAAGCCTAAATAAGACACAACCTTTCTCACAGGCATGTATCTTCTCATAGGGCATCTTCAGTGCACGGAGGATTTTGTCCGACTGGTACAGGTTTGCAGGCATTACATGGCCTTTGGGTAGAAAGCGTCCAAATACTGTCATCATTGCGTCGTAGCATTCTCTGCCCAAGTTGAACTGAGCCTTCAGAGCCATTACTTGTGAGATGGCATCCAACTGACAAATCTCAGTGTGCTCGTGGAGGGCACGTTTTGAAGACTCCAACATTTCATTGAAGGCCTTTGCAGATTCCTCCATCTCCTCGTCCGAATCCCGAGCATCATCGAAGTCTTGCACCATGATTTCCATCCCGGTACCATGCTCGTCAGTGCCACGATGATCCACCTCAGCTCGTTCACAATGGGCAGACTCACCATGATATGTCCACACCATATAATCGGGCGTAAAACCACTCTTCTGCATGTGTTTGCCCATTTCAGCCTCTGTCCTCTTTTCCCAGTTGCCGCACCGTAAACAGGGGCACCAGGTTTTCCTCCGGCCATTTGCAAATGCGGCTTGCACAAACCCCTTGGTTTTTGTGAACCATTCAGTGCTCCATTTTTTCTGACCAGTGTGACCAGTGTACATCCACGCACAGTCACTCATCTTGACTTTCAGAGCTACTAGACACACAACAAATATATATATATATATATATATATAATTCACCATGTATATATTCATCAGTTCATCTACTTTGTCAATTTTATTACGTCCATGCGACCTACACTGTAATAGGTAATGATAGGTCCTAATCCCACCCGAGTATGTGTAGATTGGGTTCATTTTCCCATGCTATGCTCCGGATCCGACGCAAAATTTCAGCAGCACCTCCCCGCTGTTCTCCTGATACACGTCTCTGCAATAAACAGAGAGGATGTTTACCCGGAGAACAACATGGGAGGCACTGACGAAATTTATGCGTCGCATCCGGAGCAAAGCATATGGGAAAACGAACCCAATCTACACATACTCGGGCTGTCCATGGATAGCGTTGGACAATTCGAAAGAATCACGGTTATAAATATGCAAATGCATGCATATTTATAACTATAACGCTTTCGAACGGGAGACACATATTGGTTACGCATACTGATGATTCAAGACAGATATATAGCTAGCTATCAAGTTTCATCGGCACGAACACCGAAACAGAGCAAATAATTAAGGGGGGAGGAGGACATGTCATTTGTGCTCACCCACGAATGAAGGGGCAGAGCTCGTCAAACGCACGGGGAGGTCGTCGAACACCAAACCTCGCAGCGATGAAACAACTGCACATTTAAATCTACCCGATCAACACAATTATATGTGATGTTTTTCATAACAAAATCGAAAAATATATGACCTAACTCATAATTCACAAATATATGACCCCGTCGGCCTCTGGAAGGCCAAAGAGCACCTTTTTGGGAGGTGTCGGGGGTCGGGGTGTCGTGTCGGTGTCGGGGTGCCGTGTCGGGGTCGGGGTGTCGTGTCGGGGTCGATCGGGGTGTCGCGGTGTGGTGTCGGGGTCGGGATGTCGGGGTCAGGGGGTCAGGGGGTCGGGGTGTCGGGGTCAGGGTGTCGGGGTCAGGGGGTCAGGGGGTCGGGGTGCTGTTTCGGGGTCGGGGTGTCGTGTCAGGGTCGGGGTGTCGGGGTCTGGTGTCGTGGTCGGGGTGTTGGGGTCAGGGGGTCGAGGTGTGGTGTCGGGGTCAGGGTGTCGGGGTCAGGGGGTTAGGGGGTCAGGGTGTCGGGGTGTCGTGTCGGGGTTGGGGTGTCAGGGTCAGGGGGTCGAGGTGTTTCCTTCTATCCTTCTTCTTTCCTTTCTTCTTCTTCTTCTTTCCTTCTCTTCTTCTTCCCCTTCTACATATTCTTCTTTTCTTCTTCTTCTTCTTTTTTCATCTTTTTTCTACTTCTTTTAATAATATAACTAATTATCTAAAACCTAACACTAACACTAACACATACACTAACACTAACACATATCTATACCTAAATCTAACACTAGCACTAAATCTAACACTAACACTAACACATATCTAGACCTAAATCTAACACAAACAATTAAACAGCAAAAAAAGAAAAAAAACTGAAAAAAATAACTCACCGGAGCTCGGGGGGTGGCGGTGGCAACGGGGGGCGGCGGGCGGCAGGGTGGCGGCGGCGACAGGGGTGGCAGGGCTCCGGGGCGGTGGAGCTCAGGGCGAGCCGGCAGGGAGGCGGGGCCGATGGGGCCGCGGTGGCGCCGGGGTGGTGGGCGGGTGGTGGGGGCGCCGGGGCAGTGGGACGGTCGGGCGGCGACGTGGTGGGGCGCCGGGGCGGCGGGATGGTGGGGCGACGGGGAGTCGGCGGGTGGGGGGTCGGCGGGGTGGTGGGACAACGGGGCAAGCTGCGGCGGGTGGCAGGGGCGGTGGCGGGGGCGGCGGCGGGTGGGGGCGGCGGGGGTTCGATCTGGTCGTGGAGAGAAACAGAGAGGAAAGGGGGTGGGGGGCTCGGCCGTTAGTTAGGTTAGTGAAGTTAGGTCTTTGCCGTCCGCCGTGCTTTGTCGTCCGCTATTTTTCTCTCTTTGCCGTCAGCTAGCGGACGGCAAAGAGGGGGAGCCGTTAAGTTTTATCGGCAAAGAATCTTTGCCGTCAGCTAGCGGACGGCAAAGAACTGGCTGATGGCAAAATCCTTCTTTGCCATCAGCCAGTTCTTTGCCGTCCGTTTTTTGTAAGCGGACGGCAAGCAGACGGCAAAGAACTGGCAGACGGCAAATAAGCTAATTCCAGTAGTGAAGCCTGCCACATAGGCATAAAGCCTGATGTGGCAAGTTAATTATGAAGCAAGAGACTAGTTTGGTGACCCCAGGAAGAAACAGTGATAAGCGCGTGTACCTAGATGAACCAAACTTAGCAACAAAAAACTAAGCACCTATGCATTGGGGACTTGAGTTGCTAAGCCATTTAATGCCCATAGCACCTCATCTAAGTACCATTTCATTGGAAGAGGTCACTCATTGGCAAATGCAATAAATACTACGAAGAAAGAGATAGAGAGAAGTAAACAAAAAATACTCTTATAGCCAACCTTGTTGTATGAGTGACTAAGTGATGAATATGTATGGCATGCCAACATCAGATAGCCTAACGCACCGTGTTAAATCTCCAAGGGCGCGACCGCGCGAGCGAGGCGACGGTTGTGGTAGGCGCGACCATGATACGGGCTGCTGGCAGCCCTTGGATCTGAGATCGAACGGTCGCATGCTAAGTTGCTGAAAATTTGCAGAATAACCCTCCAGGATAGGATATTCACCCATAGGTCTAGAATCACGCCATGCAACCGTTCGATCTCAGATCCAAGGGCTCTCGGAAGCCTGTATCATGGGAGAATGGAAAGCTTCGTATCACCTGTAATTTTCCCGACGCTTGACATGACATCGAAAGCCATTTAATTGGGCGTCGAGTAGACATGACATCTAATTGGTCCCCCATAGTACTGTGCATGAATCCATTTATCCACCAGGCAAGCCACTACCCTGCCATTCGCACGCGCCCCCCCCACTCGACATTTTTACAATCGATAAACCGCTCCTAGTCGTCTCGTTACGGCAGTTCCACTAATCCTAACCCTCCTCCCAAATCCATGGCGTCCCAAATCTCCATGATCGGCGGTGAGTACAAGGTTAGAACCATCACCGGCGATGAGTTCGACGTCATCTACACCCGTTCTTCCGCAACAGTGAAAGAATGCCTTGCTCGCTTCAAACGCATGTTCGAAAACTCAAATGATGAGTGGGTCGCTGGGCTAGATGTTGAGTACACCACAGTCCTAGGAAGCTAGAAGAAACTAAAGGAGGCAGAGAAGAAGAAGCCCGCCGTGATCTAGGTTTGCGTGCATGACTTATGCTTGGTCTACCACATATGCCATGCCGATGTTGAGTGCGAGGAATTTAAGAAGTTCCTCAAGGGCGGTCGAGTCAAATTCATTACTGTAGACTTTTGGAACGACAAGGAAATCGTGGGTCGGATAGGCCTCGTTGTAGGCAACCTCTCGACCTCCAGAAGGAAGGGTTGGTGCCCTCCTTTGATCAGCCTTCAATGCTGACCCTGGCAGGAGCCATGGTTCATCCTTCGTACGGTGAACTGAAGAAAACTCCGCACACGTTTCATCGTGCATGACAGTGGACTGTACTAGATATAGACCACATCAAGTACGCAGCAATGGATGGCTACCTTTGTTTCAATATCTACAAGGGTTGGATGAAGAGCAAGAGCCAAGTGTGCGGTTCAAACAAAGAAGTATCGCCCAAGAGGAAGAGGGACAAGGACAAAGTCGAGGACGTGGACGAGGACTCCGAGTAAGGTGGCAGTGTCATTGCTCATGGTGGTTCTAATGCAGTGTCTATCAGATTAGTTGCTTAGTTTAATTTCTGGTGTGCTTAGTTTTATTTGAGGGGTGTGTTGTGCTGAGCCCCCAGCAGAACTATGTTATGTTTCTTCTCGTTATATTTCGTACATTTCATCTTTTAGTTGGTATAGTACTACCACTCGTTTCTTGACATTATATACATACAATATATATGGCCAACATCATATAGCCAGCAGTTTAGTTGTCAAAGAATTTCAGGGTGCTTAGTTTTGTCAAAGAATTCCAGGGTGCTTAGTTTTATTTGAGGGGTGTGTTGTGCTGGACACCATTAAATTATCATTGTGAGAATCGGCTTATTTTTGTCATGTAACATGGTCAACGGGTTTGACGTGAAAATAAAAATGTCTAATGGCATTTCTGAGCAAACATCTAACTTAACGATGGCATTTTTTAGATATCTAATTGCATTTTTGAGCAGGCATCTCACGGACCGATGACATTTTTTGAGTAGTTGTAACTTCTAATGGCAGAACTGAGTAGTGATACACAACTAGTGGCATAAATAATAAGAACCCAAGAATTAAATAGGTATGCTAATTTCTTTATTTCTTTATTTCTTTATACCTTTGTGTGCGAAACAATATACGGTACCTCCCCCCAGATTTTCTTTACAGAGGCAACATAGAACTATATGAGTGCCCTGTTAAATTTTGGAATTATTCCGGGTTCGTTTGGCCTTTTTATACATTAATTGAGTTTCTGGTCATTTAATGTGCATAATTCAAATTTGAACAACAAGCACATGCTCCCATGCACCAAACTTGGCTGAAAAATCACATGTGTGTCCTCGAGTGAATTTCTAGGTCCCATGCAAGAAATGGGAATGAAATTCAAACATCTGGGCATCGTGGTTCGGCCGAGAACATTGAGAAGATTGGTTTTAAAATTCTTATAAATCCAAAACACGTCTAAAAATCATGAAACTTGGCATGGTGTCATGTCATGGTACTACCATGCTGTGGCAAAAAAAATTGCAGAATAGGAACAAGTTTTGGTATAAGTTTCTTGCAAACCGGAGCTTCTCTCAAGAAGGCTCGTGGTTTTGAGAGGGAACGTGCACCTTTGTGTGCATAATTAAAATTTTAGATACAAGCACATGCTCCAGTGCACCAAAGCTGGTTGAAAATCACATGTGTGTCCTCGGGTAAATTTCTAGGTCCCATGCCAGAAATGGGAATGAACTTCAAACATCTGGGAGTCATGGCTCGGCTGGAAACATTGAGAAACTTGTTTTTTTTAATTCCTGTAAATCCGAATCACGCATGAAAATCATGAAACTTGGCTTGGTGTCATGACATGGCACCAACATGTTGTGGTAATTTTGCTGTCCGATTTGCGAAGGCACACACATTAACAATCAACAAAGTCATTTTGGAACAAGTGCTGCCACGTTACAATCGGAAACACAAGTATTATTGAAACCGTGGGCGTTCTATTTACCATTTACGTGTCGCCACGCGTCCCCTTTTTTATTAGCTAGGAGGTGCCGTGCAGGGTAGCTATTTGAGTACGAGAGGCGTGCGATCAGACCCCTGCGCGTGCTTATCGGGAGGAGAGCCCTTTGACCTCCATCTGCCGTCCACCTCTCTCCCAAGGTCTCCATTAATGGCGCCCAAGCCTCTGTTTAATGGTGTGGAAATGTCTCACTCGACTGAGATTTAAGAGAGAAAAAAGAAAATCTGAAAAGAAAATTTTGCACGGATCTTGATGTAAGATCCGACGGACCTATATAGCATCTACTGCGACTTATAGCAAGACTGATGAATATATATATAAGGACGATGAGAGTGGATAATAATTCTCTTACATAATCAGGAAGATAATTAAAAAAGCCACATGCGGCTACGCCCGAAATACACACAGGCAAAAGAAGAAGGAAGATGCATACAACGATCTGGCTCGCTGATCTCTACTTTCTTTATGTGCTGCAGGTCGCGGAGACTAGTTCTCGCGGCGGGCGATGATCTCTTTCATCAGTTTCATGTCCTTAATATGCTGCTTGGTAGCATCCATGGATTCCTCCACCAGCCTGTTGCACTCGATAAGGAGCATGGCATTCTCGTCCATAAGTTTCTTGTTGATGACGCCCGTCCTCTGCAACAAGGCAGCGGTCTCCTCCTCCTGCTTCGCCCTTCCGGCGATCTTCGCCCTCAGCAGGTCGCGCTCGCCCCAGAGCTTTGTATTGCCCTCCCCTAGTTGCCGGATGATGCCGGTAGCCTCGTCGTGCATCCTCGCCGAGCCGGAGATCTGATACATCTGTCTATGGACTATCGCATGCATGCGCCTGTAAGAGTCCTCGCCTGCCCGCGAGAAATTTTCCCAGGCCGCCGTGGCACGGCGGGACCTCCCTGCTGCTTCGGCGGCGCGGCGGGACATCTCTGGTGCTTCCGCGGCGTGGCCGGACCAGTCTGCTACATCGACGACGCGGCGGGACCTCCGTGCTGCTTCAGCGGTGCGGCGGGACCTCTGTGCTGCTACTGCTGCACGGCTGGACATGTCGGCTGCTTTCGCGGCGAGGCAGGACATCTCTCGTGCTTCCTCTTCCATGCTCACCTCTCCCTGGTGGAAATCTCTCGACCTAGAACTCACGCTGGCTATGGCTTGATTGACTTGATTGTTTTTTTCTGGATGAGGAGTTGAGGAGGAATGTGCAGTCATCTTAGCATAGTAGTATTTATAACCGAGTATTACTAATATGCTCCTAAGTGGGAAACCGTTTAGGTTGTGATCAGTGTGAACAGGTTTGCAATTAAATATAGCGTGGTAGTAGTAGTAATTTGGAATGTGACGAGACAAGCTCAAAATTTATTGACGGTTCAAGTTTCGAAGTGCGGCACTATTCCTGGATGGCGTAATGTCGGCACGTTTTCTCGTCCATGGTGTAGCATATGAAATGGTAATAGTTCTTTTTTACTGCTGTGTACGTGCAAAAACTGGCAGCGTCGGATACATATCTTACGCTTGGCGTTGGACAGGAATAGCCTCGTGGCGAGCTATAGACTAGTCTTTTTTTCAGACGCATTACACCTATCTCTCGGGACTTCTCGCACGCACCATCACTGCTCCCTAGGTCGATGCCACCCACATACAGTTGTACTCTGAGAAGAGGTGCACGCACGCACTCGTCCTCTCTCATACACGCATCTGTAGCTATGAATTGTAGTGTTCTCAACCATCCGATTGGCTCTATCATAGGTTTCACATTGCTCCTTGGCCTTGAGATTGAGAAGTTTAAACGCGGAGGCTAAGATGGAGGCGCGAGGTTTTGGTTAATGTGCGGGCCGCACACGGCACCAACACGACACGAGCTTCGTCCTCCTGGTGCGCATGCAGTCGGGTGAGTTGTCCAAGTATAGACACAACCAGGCCCTCGTTGGTATCCGCGCCTCGACTTTGGCTGGTCATAGTGGAGAGTAGCATAGACTAGTTACTAGTCTATGTTACTAGTACCTTCATAGTGGGTAGTGTCATATAGTATATGCATAATTTGGCGACGAGCGCTCTCTATATGTACCACCTTTTTTCTTTAATTACATCTTGTTAGTTTTGCTCCATGGCGCAATCCATCGATACTACTACTGTACAAATGTATACATTTTTTAAAAGGCTAGAGGGTGGGGCAGTCTAGCTTGGTCCTTTTCACGAGAGGCGAGGGCCTTTGTGATTTGACGGCTCATTACTATTGGAAGGCGGGCCTTGTGATTTAACTGCTCATATAAATGTGCCGACGACCTGAGGAGGAGCAAAGAACCGTGCGGTATACTCAAGTTTTCCACTTGAGTACGACGGAGGAGCATGAAACACGGCAGCCCAGTGCCATATCCTCTACTCTCTACTCTTATTATATATTACTAGCAAGAGGCATTATTCTATTGGCGATAAAGAATGATCTAATTTGCTAGTCATCTTATTTTTAGCATTGTTCAATTCATGCCTCGCAGAGAAGGTGACATGTGCAGCGAAACACCCGAAGCAAAATAAGAAACACATGAGCAAAAGAAGATGGAGGATTATCACCCCAAAAAAAGAAGGAAGACGAACACACAAGTCTGGGGCGCTACTCTCACTACATGAAGGGTTGCTGGCCGAGAAGTCGTAACTGCTTCTTCATCTCCTCCACGAGCTCCATCTCCTTGCGCGTCTCCTCCGCCATCTTCTTCATTGTGTCCATGACGCGGGATTTCTCGATGCGAGCCTTCATCATCTGTTCCACGGCCGCATTACGTACCTTGACAGCAGCCGGGTGCTCGATGCGGAGCTTCACCAACTCCTCCTTCTGTTCCATAATGAGGGCCTGCAACATCTTCATCGATGAACTACTATTCTCATGCAGCTTCTTCCAGCCGGCGTTATCCTCCTTCAGCAGGTCGAGCTCGTGGCAGAGGTTCGCCTTGTCCTCTTGAAGTTGCAGGGTTTTGCCGGTCGCCTTCTTCTCCGAGGCAATGCTCTTCTTCAGCAGCATCACCAAGCCGGCAGTCAACTCCCCCTGCTCATTGAGCTCAGCGGGCATGTCGTCGAGGCTCTCCTTCAGCAGCGCCACCAAGGCGTGGATGAACTCCTTCTGCTTATTGAGGTGCTTATTGAGCTGATCGGGCATGCCGTCGAGGGATAACGACTCCAGCACCGCCAGCTCGGCACATTCGCCTCCTCGTCTAGGGCGCTCCTGGGAGCCATCGCCTGCATGTGAGAGATCTTTTGAGGTCTCTGCGTGGCGGCGAGCCCTCTTGTTTTTCCGCAGCCTTGGTTGCCGCTCCCTTGTTACGAGTAGTTCTCGACCTAGAGCTCCGCACATCGGCCATGGCAAGAACGGATGAAGAAGGAGGACTTATGAGGAGGAAGGTAGAGTAATTTTCGGTTAGGTAGTTCCCCTTTTTATAACCTAAGTACTAGCACTAGTACTAAAACCTGCATTGTGGGAACACGTTCAGGTTTGGTACGTACTGGTAGATGTGAGCAGGATTGCACTTAATTGTAGCACTAGTACTTTCGAATGTGATGGGAACAAGGTAAAGATTACTTGATGGTTTTTGGTTTCGAGGCCCGAAACGGCTCCCGATGAGTTTAGTGGAACATAAATTTCAAGTAGACTACACTGCTCAGATGCGTAAATATTATGTTACTGTCAAAAATTGGCACAAAATACGAAGGAGACAAATGGAAGTACTACTAGCAACCCATGATTTAACTACTCGCATGCGCGCAGTGGAGTAGTAATGTCTTTCTTCCGCCCTCACGTCCACTCAATTTGCATGGGCTGAATTAATTGATCATCAATGAAGTGAAGGACTTTACACGCGTAAAATTATCACATGGGGAGGATCTTGGTACAAAATTGCGTCTGCCCGTGTACCCGCGTGTGCGTGCGAGGGAATGAGTACGTGTGTGGCGTGCGTGCACATCTTCGCTTCCTGCATGTACCACCAGTGCGGCTCAGGGAGGACGAGTACATTCTTCTGGAACCAGCAGCACGTCACTGTGATCAATCCACACAAGGATGTCGCGACAACGCCTCCACATGTGCCACGTGGCTTCATGAACTGTAAGAGAGACACTGTGTAGCGTGCCATTGTGTTTTGCACATACTAGAAGTACTAGTAAGGTACACGTGCATTGCACGCATCAGATTTTGCAACCAAATTATGAATAAATACCACACTGTAGCATGTAAGCTCTGAGTCATATATGCATGTTGTAGACCTTCATTTAATTCTTATAGTTCATCTCATTCAAAATCAATTAGTTTTTATAAAAAACATAGGGCCTCTTTGATTCGTGGGATTTCCAAAACGCGGGAATAGGAAGAACATGGGATTAGAGTGGAATGTCGTCTTGAATCCTACAGGATGGTACAAGTGTTTGATTGTGCATAGAAAAAACGCAGAATTCTTTCAAAGAGTTTGAGTGGATGGGATGTTTCCTGTGACATCTAGTGCAAATGAATCATATGGAAAAATTCCTATGGTTTACAATCCTACGAATCAAACAACCAAGATAGGAAAAATTCCTAAGGATTAGAATCCTCCAAAATTCCTTCGAGAATCCTTTGAATTGAAGAAGCCCTTAATCTATTTTATGATTCATGGAATTGTGCGTTGTAAAGCGTAAAGTAAAAACAAATAATGGCAATTCAACTAGAAAAAAAGTTTGGGCAGTTATGATACGGAAGATTCTAGAACAAAGGAGAACCACTGTTGTTTTGAGATTTGTGCATTATGCTTAAGTTCAACCATGGAGTCTGCTAGATTGTACATGTGGCAAAATCTGGTGGGGGGCTAGAAGACGGTGCGAGGGGCTAAGTGGAGGGAGACTATGAAGGAGTGCACAACTGCGAGATCGACATTTAGAGAGAGGGGGCGAGAACGTGCGTTGTTGCCCACAGTGGCGGAGCCATGAAAAATGTCCCAAGAGCTAGGGGGCCAAGCATTGCTAATCATTTACGAGGAGGGCCAATTCATCAACTTAAACCATTTTTACCAGCAATTGTCTGAAGATCACATTCATATTAGCCTCGATATATAGTGATGTTGGGGGGCAGGGCCATTGCTGCCCCCTGTCTTCGCCATTGTGCGCGCGTTTGAGAGATGAAGCGGAAGGCATGGATGATGTGAGGGGGGCGTTGGATATATAATTAATGTGGGTGTATTAGCTATATATGTAATCCTATGTAGAGAGGTATAGATTGATCGATGTGGACGTGGGAAAGAGGGTGAGACCTCACTAGATATATAGATTGATCGGTTTATGTGGAAAACTATGAAAGACCTAGCTATACACACACACACACACACATAGAGGAACATCGATCGTTGCGCATGCACGTGAGAGATAAAGAATGCCCGATATGATGGAGAGGGGGATGTGTGTGTGTGTGTGCCTTCATGGGTGACCGACCTGAAGAAAAAAAATTCATGTGTGCGATGGATAATGCCGACTGGTAGTGTGTGTGCATGCATGCACGAGAGAAAGTTAGTGGTACAATTATAAAGAGAAGACCAATGTGTGGGTGTAAAAGACTAGGTGAGGTCATAATCAATGTAAAGTTGAATTCAAATATTTGAATAAGAGATCATGATGTTTGAAACCCATGCATGCATGAATATAACGGAGATCTGCGCGGTGTGGTTTGGAAACGATCATGTTGTAATGTATACACATTGAACAAGGTCAGACTAGTTTGAATTTGAGATACCGATGGCAAACATCGTTTGGCCAAATTGCATCAGTGCATGGACACACTATCCTAATTGGTGATGATGGGTGGCTTTCGCATCACATATCTATATCTATACCCCTATATATATATTATATTTTTTATTTTTTATATAGTGTGCAAATAACTTTAACTTTGAAAGATGGTCGTTGGATGAGGCCAATCCGATGGTGCAGAGCTGACAAATTTGGGCACTACTGGCCGTTGGATATCATCTAGATTTCACCAGATTTTGCCACATGTACAATCTAGAAGACTCTATGGTTGAACTTAAGCATAATGCACAAACCTCAAAAACAAGCACTTCTTCTTTGTTCTAGAATCTTCCGTAACAGAATTGCCCAAATGTTTTTCTACATGATTTGTTTTTACTTTATGCCTTACAAAGCACAATTCCATGAATCTTAAAATAGAATAGCTTTCTTATAAAAACTAGATGATTTTGAATGAAATGAACTATAAGAATTAAACGAACATCTACATCATGCATATATGACTCAAAGCTTACATGCTATAATGTGGTATTTATTCATAATTTGGTTGCCAAATCTCATGTGTGCAATGCACGTGTACCTTACTAGTCTAAATGATGTTTGTGTGTGTGTTGTGCGTGTTAAACAAATTGTACGTAGTATATCATACTAGTCTAAATTGTCTTTTTTTGTACACGTTAAACTTGTTCTCCCGAAATTTCAAGCCACGCCTTGTTATGCCGAAATTTCAAGCTAGCGTCTCTGTCTATCGTGGTGCGAAACTCCCGCCTCTTCAACACGCGCCTTGTTACCCCGAATATTTAAGATAAATCTTTGTCTCGTTCTGCTCTGACAACTCCCTCCATCTCAACCCGCGCCTTGCTATTCCAAAATTACGACGCGCGCGAAAACTCCCACCTCCTGTGAAATCCCGACACGCGAAATGCCTGTGATACCCCTGAACCGAAAGAACCGCCTCAAATCAGTGGGGGTACTTTCATAACTTACCCCACATTTCGGACAAGCGTGTCCCTAAGCCATGGTTCCCCACTCCCATCCCATCCGCCCACCCATTCGTACACCGAGGCCGGGAAAACCCCTGAAGCCCCACACCCTCCTCCGTCCGCCACCCAACCGGAGCCTCTTCCCCGACGACGTCGTCCACAACAACACCTCGACGTCCCTCATCCACCGACGACGGATGAGGATCCGTCGTCGATCTGGTCGTCCCGCCGGTTCAGCCACCCCGTCCTCCACCTAGCTGCCCCGACGTTCCCCTCGTCTTTCGCGCCACCTCCATTCCCACACCGCCGTCTTCACCTGCACTACCGGAAGAGCATCATCATCACCGTTTCCTCGGATGAAACTGCGACCTAATCGGCGCCACCAAGAGGTTGTACACTAATCGCCGCATTTTCTTCTTGATTCGATCTCACGGTGCTGCCGACGGTCGGTCCCGAGCCGACACGGCGCGGCTCCATCCATGGCGGCGTCACCGGCCACTTCCTCCACGGTGTCGCTCCCTCGGTGACGACGTCCACATTAGTAGGAGCTGCTGCTGCTTTAGCTCTCGCTCGCGCTGCTGCTCTGCTCTTGCTCTCGGTCCCCTGCCTGGTCTGCTCTTGCTCGCGCTGCTGCTCTCGCTCTTGCTCTTGCTTGCGATGCTGCTCCAATTTAGCTACACTTCACTCGACTGAATCTACTTTTGGGTCAGTTGATTTTCAGGGGGTGGGGGGCTCGCCGGAGTTAAGGAAGAACCAGCCGCAGCGGGGAGGGGGGCTCGCCGGAGAGGTACCCCATTATCTATCTTAGGGTTCAGGGTGGGGGCGGTGGTCGCCGGCGGTGGTGGGGCGGTGGCGTGGGGATCGCAGAAGAAAAAGCTCGGCACAGGGGGGCCTAGAGAGATGGCCGGGGCGGCGGCAGACCGGCGGTGGGGAGTGTTTTCGGGGTCGGCGGGGCGGCGCATCGCCGGCCGCAGGCGGCGGGGGGTGGCTGTTTGGCCGGTGGTGGCATGAGGCTCAGGGGGGTGGATGTTGAAGATGAACTGCAGGCCCTTGATTTCGTATCCAACGGCTGCAAAATCGACTGACCAGAGATGAAAAAGTCAGTCGACTAACGTGTAGCCTCACCTCTAGTGCGTTCAGTTTCGACAGTAAAATTCAGTTTCGACAGCAAAATTCAGTTTCGACATTTAAGTTCAGTTTCGACAGTTAAATTCAGTTTCGACAGTTAAGTTCAGAGATGAGCGGCTGATGTATACATCTAGCACTTTGTGGTTATGTATTTTATGTCATCTATTGGAGATGCTATTAGAATTCCACCCAGGTTAATGTTGTCTCTCTTGTCCTGCTTCAGCCTCGGCATCGTACAACTCACCGGAGCTGCTCCAACGACGAAACCCTCCATTACAGCGGAGCAGTACCTCGGGCTCCATCTCCAGACGCCTAAGATCTTCTTCCCCTCCTCCGACAGCCAAGTCAGCCGGAGCATCCTCACCGGCCAACCCAATCACGCTGAGATCGACATGGCTTCGCCAAAGAGGTTGTACACTTCTTGTGGTTTGACGTAATCTCACCATGCTTCTTTGCATCCTGTGATCTTCCAATTCTTGTGAATCAAACACCCAGATTGGCAGAAATCTTGTGTTTTTAAATTCTCTGTTTTGCACGTGCATTCATATCCTATTCTTGTCTATTTCCTATCCCTGCATTGTTAGAATCCTCAAATTCAAACAAGTCCTTACACAATTACTTCTGTTACAGATATGTGTCAAAGAAAACCTTGTGTGGTTTGTCCTGCTCCTGCGGTGCTGTGTTCCACCCCAGCTCAGCTGCTCCAACGACGGAAGGGTTCACCACAGCAGGGATCCGCTCTCCAGACTGTCTTTCGCTGCCTCAGATCTTCTTCCCCGCCGCCGGCAGCCATGACAACTGCATTACCATCATCAACTGAGCGGATGACCTTGAGGACTACACGGGTCCGCAAGAGAGGTCGCACTCTTCCGTGTCGGCTTACGTTATGCATCGCTTAATATGATGAATTGCTACTTTATCGTCGTGTTCACCTATTAGACTCCGACTCAGGTCCAAACTTATGCTGAAACTTGAGTTTTTTAATGGTTGTGGGGTACATATTGGGGCAGCAATCAGTACTATCTATCTACTATCTGGTTAATCTCGGGTGTCTACTATGAATTTCATATTTGGTGCAAACAAACATTAAAGGAGCCATTATCTGTACTTTTTAACTAAAGCTATTATCTGCCTGCTATCATTTGTTTTGGGTCTATCCACAGTTTGCTACCATCACTCTGGATTTGTTCATGCACTCCTTACATAATCTCACTATGTTTTATTCCTATGCATGTCAGTTATTGTACACAATGGAACTGAACATGTAGAGCAAAAGAGACGAGCCTTGCGTGGCAATAAAATTTCATGCAGACGTCACTCCACCCATTTCGGATCGTAATCAAGAGGAAGATAACTGTTCTGAGTGGGATTCAGAAGCAGAAGACCACTCCTATTTACCCCATGAGGTCTTCGCTCTAACTTGGCATGCTGATGTTGGTAATATCATGCATATGGTGCCTTGCATTGCTTACTGTATACATCAAAGATGTCATCTGCTTAGTTTAGACATGCTTTGTGTCAATGCCATCTGTTTAGTTTCTTTATCATATATGTGAATCATGCAATGCCATCTTGTTTAGCCAGGCATCATATATGTGAATTTTGCAATGCCACCCTGGTTAGCCAGTCATCTTATATGTGAATTATATCATGACATCATTTTTTATTACGTGTTAAATTTGTCAACAATTTTAGTACATTCAATTACTCTTCGTGTGCATCAGCCATTCGGCACGGTCATGGAAATATCTGGAGTGGAAACAAGGTCTTCAGAGTAGACAATGCTATCTGACGAAGCGCATGTCTTGCTGGTTACAGATAGCTCCTCAGAGGAGGATTCAGAGACAGATGACCAGTCCTATTCCCCCCCCCCCCCGAGGTGCATGCTCTAACTTGGCAGGCTTATGTTGCTCATATCGTGCGTATGGTAGCTTGCATTGCTATGTCATTTGCTTAGTTTAGACATGCTTTGTGTGAATGCCACCTGTTTACTGTCTAATTACCATATATGTGAATTATGCAATGCCATATTGTTGCAAGACATTATATATGTGAATTATGCAATGCTATCTTGTTGCAAGGCATTATATATGTGAATTATGCAATGCCATGCTGTTTAGCCAAGCGTCATATATGTGAACTATATCATGCTGTCCTTTTTTGTATTTCTCATTGCTTTTGTCGACAATGTTTGTATATTCAACTGCTCTTCCTGTGCATCAGCCATTTGAATTGGTGATGGAGAAATCTGGAGTGAAAACAAGGTCTTCAGAGCAGACAATGCTACCTGGTGAAGCAGATATCTTGCTGGTTACAGATAGCTCTTCAGAGGAGGATTTAGAGGCAGATGACCAGTCCTATTATCCCCCTGAGGTGTATGCTCAAACTTGGCAGGGTTATATTACTCATATCACGCATATGTTGTATTGCAATGCTTAGTTTTTACATCATATACACGATATTGAATGCCATCTCCTTAGTTGACACATCATATATTCGATTGCCCTCTGCTCACTTCCTTAGTATATAAATCATATATTTGAATTATATCATGCCATGATGTTTACATAGACAGCATGTATCTGAATTATGGCATGCCAACCCATTTTCTAAAGACATAATATAGTTATATCATCTCATCATGTTCACATAGTCATCATATTTTGAATTATGTCATTCTATCCATGAGTTATATCATGCCATCATGTTTCCATCGACGGCATGTTTGTGATTTACGGCATGCCAACCACTTTAATACACACATCGTATAGTTATATCATGTCATCCTGTTTACATAGTCATCATATTTTGAAGTATGTCATTCTATACTATTTAGTTAGCCATCATACATGCGAAATTGTGTCATGCTATCCTGTTTAATTAGCCATCATATATGTGAAATTATGTCCTGCTATTCTGTTTGGTTAGACAACATAAACGTGAATTATTTCATGCCCTGTTTTCTTCCCTACTATCCATTGCACCTGTCTATCTTACAATGTCTGTACATTCAATTACTTTTCTTGTTTATCAGCCATTTCAATTGGAGGGGGTGATGGCAGTATCTGTGGGAGTAAAAACACGGTCTTCAGAAAAGATCGTGCTACCTGTTGATGGAGATAGAACCACGGTTGTACTTGCCCAAGAACCAGCCCCACCACACATAAGCCAGACTCACGCAGATTGTACCCCTACCCAGTTGGAAAGAGAACCTGCTACACCCCTTCTAACCCCAACCCCAGCAGATAGTAACCCAGTTCCCATTGACACAGCACCGTCTCCACCACAGAGCACCCAAACACGAGCAATTAGTAAGGCAACTGCAGTGCCCAAAGCACGAGGACCACCACTCCGAACCCCAGGTCAACGCTTAAAGCAGAAGAAGAATTGTTCTCAGGACAGGTTCCGTAGCTATGGTTCATACTACTTTGCTCTTGCATCACTGTATTTACTCATACCAACTAATTTCAAATTTTAAGGATGCAATTGAAACTCCAATGGCGCAACAGGTATGTTTTAAACCTGTTTCTTTAACGTGTTTGCTGTTGTAACTTGCTCTATGTTGATTTCAGTTTCAATAGAATAAACAGTTATATTCTCATGCCATGCACCTTACAAGTGTTCTTATTGCTGTGTAGTTTCCCACACTTATATTATGTCTAAGCTACTTTGTCCTAAATAGATATGATTCGAACTGTAGCTATCTTGATTTGGCAACATAAACTAGAATGATATATACCATACAGTGACCATACTACATAGATATATGTTTGTTTCATGTTGTTATCCTGTCCACCTTACTACTGAACTGGTTTACCAAAATGAGTTTCATATACTACATTGTAAACCTGTGATGTGTTTGTTTGTTTCTCTTTTAGAATGCGGATAAAATATTGGAGAAGAGTACCCCGTTAGGCAATGGTACAGGAAGTAATGCAGATAAGGTTCAAGATAGTGAGACATCCCTGTTGGTCTCCAAGAAAGCTGGTAAAAACTATATTGAAGACACTGAGACAACCCCAAAGTCCTGTCTTGATGTAGTGTTCGAGTTACTGGCTACTACTGCTGGCACCAGTTCTTCGAACTCGCTGCCTGAATCAGTTCGGCTTCTTGAGTCTCAACTTCAAGTTGAAAGACATCGATTAGATGTTATGCGACAGGAAGCCGAAGGACTGAGGAAGTCCCTGCAGAATTCAGATGCATACTTTCTATGGCAACAGCAAGTGCTGGAGGATTTAAGCGCCACACAAGAGAAAGTTAATAAGCTTGCTAAGCATCTTGCCAGCATTATGGGTACCCAGGATATTGTTTCTTGAGCTCTTCTGAAGTGGTTTCAGTTCTGGACTTGTTTTGCTGCGGCATTTATATGCTGCTTTGTTCCCTATATTTGCAGTGGTGGTGAACTTTGATGCCCAATGGATGTAATATGTGTAATAGCCATGATAGCCTAGCGTAAGTTGCTTGCCTATTTATTTCCTTATTGTCTTGTTTACTTGTTTTCTTGTAGTCAGTGCAGTTCTTTTTCCGCGGTTTGCTAGTGGCCGCAATAACCTATTTTTTAAAACTAGGCCACATTAACCATGGGCTACATATTTACTGTAGTTAACATGGGCCTCCTACGGGCTGTAGAAACAATGGGCCTTCTAAGGGCCGTAGAAACAATGGGCCTTCTACGGGGCGTAGAAACAATGGGCCTTCTACGGGGCGTAGACACAATGGGCCTTCTACGGGCCGTATCATCAATGGGCCTTCTACGGGCTGTATGATCGGTTTGCCAAACATGGGCCAATAACATACCACATTATGGCCGTAAATGGGCTAGAGTTAAAATCGTCCGTTCATGGGCCGACCATACCGGGCCGTCCTTAATCGGCCATATTTGATGACGCTATGAAAACGGCCCAACGCATTAACGGGCCACAAACGGGCCGACTGTAACCACTGGCTGAATTTGGCCCACAAGCAGAAAATGACAGTAACGGGCCGAAGGTAAACGAATGCTGGAAATGAGCCCAAGAATAAATGGGCCCTGAGAAGGCCGAAAGATAACATGGGCTGGAAACGGCCCAAAAGAATAATGGGTCGTTAATGGGTATAAAGTAATACACTGTTCATTACGGGCCAGTTTTACCACGGGCCATTAATGGGCCGAGGGTTACTAAGGGCCTCATATGGTCCGAAAGACTTCATGGGCCATACATGTGCCAGAAGTTAAAACGGGTTGGAATTATATTAGACGGCCCAGATGACGCTACTGGGCCTAATTTGGATAGGCCGTAAACGGCCCTGGGTTAGCGGGCTGTAAATGGGCTATTTGCGAACAGGCCGTTAACAGGCTTGCCGTGGGCTGGCCCACCACCTTTTGACTAAGTCAAATGGGTCGGTCTTTTCACAGGAATGGGCCTCTGTTGGGCCGTGCCACGTGTCGACGTATCATAGGCGCTTTGGGTCCAATGAGTGGATGACATCTGTCCCAACGGCGAGCCGACACATGTTCCCTCCAGCCAATGATGATTTTACACGTGGAAAATCCCCATTGGTCGGGGCTGTTAACGGGTTATCGGATCCAAAACCGGACCTGATAGCTTAACGGTGTTCCGTTACGGTGGATGCCACGTGTCGGTCACCCTTGACGAAAGCACTTCTGTGACGCGCGATTTATCGTCATGGAAGTGGACACTTCTATGATGATAATTTTGGTAACATCATGGAACACTTCTACGACAGCACAGGTATGACTATCTTGATTCTGTCATAAAATTGTCATGGATGTACATGCATGACAGAAAACGTGACCTACTGTGACAAACACGTATCATCACGGAATTGTATTTTTTTGTAGTGTTTATCAGTAAAGAACACTCAATGTTTTGTGTTCTGCTTTGATATGTTGGCCACATTTATTTGGTTGGGTTGGTGCAGGTATCTGGCCAGGCTGCTTCACTCACTTCCATTGCCTTTTGTGGATCCTTCCATGTGTCGGTGCTGTCATTCTCGGCCTTACTGCTTGAAGGAGGGTCAGGGGTATTCCCTGCATAGGAAGAGGGCCATATCTCAGAGTATTGGCCAAAAGTAGTTGAGGTAAAAGAAAAACTAGGCCCCATCTCTGCTACAACTGTTCAGGCAACTAAATTTGGCCCCCTTACACATTTTTGTGTCACTTGTGTATGTGAAGCAATACAACTTTATTTCTATAGTTGTCATCTTACTTTTAATGAGCTAATTCTGTACAATCAATCGATCATTTACTGTAAAAAGTGGTTTGAGCTTCTTCAAGAAAACACATTTTGGTGGTTTTTAATATCCTACGTTACTGATGTTTCAACGAAATTAGTAGAGGAATCAACACCTAAGATTCAAACGGTCTCTCTTACGGGCGCGGTGTGCCGCCGCACTTTTCTTACAAAACATAGCAGTGGTCGTGCCATTCTGTACGATATCTATTCTTCACATGTGCATGCTATTACAATCGTGTGAAAAAAAGTCAGGTATTCATATTTCTTACTATCCATGATACTTACTTTCCACATGTGCATACGGTTACAATCAAATAGATCACGTATGTAAATCTTGCCATCTTTATCAGATTTGTCAGCAAAGGAAGCATATTACTTTAAAATTTTCTTCCAAATTCATTAATATGTTTATCTTCCTCCAAATTTATTGAACTATATCTTGCACTTGAATTGCTTTTATTCTGTACAACCAATACAAGGCAGAGCTACATTTATGTACCACTCATAGGTGATCTTGTTAGTATAAGATTTGTTGAACCTATTAGTACTAATCATGTTGTTGCTTCTCAAGAGAGGCTTTCAGCAGCAAGTCATGTTGAACTTGAAGGAAGGCCAGTCTAACCACTGATGTTAGTAACATTGATCATGACGTAATCGTTCTGGTTTGTATTAGAGGTTCCAGAAGGTGTCGCCATGGTTGTTTCCTTTTTCGCTAACTTTAGTTGACAAAGCTTCAATAGCTTTCTGTATAGGATGTTCTACATGACACATCTTACTATTGTGTAAATAATTTTGGACGACCTCTTACTCCTCTCTGTTTTATGGAGAATAGTATTTAGATGCTCGGTCTAATTGGATTTGTATGTAATGGACATGGAATATATCATTCTTAGCCAAGAATGTGTTCAAGCTAAATATATAAAAAATACAAATTACCATCATAAATAAAAAAAGTTTGAGTGGCATTGGACAAAAGAACAACAAATACAGGTGTCTATCAATCCTGGCTGTCACCATATCCAGTGATGTATTCAAAATGCCACTTACCTAATGTGTCGGTGCAGCATTATATCTGCTCTATCATGTCAACAGTGAGCAAAAATAGGTTAAAACACAATGGAATTATCAATGGGCTTAAATAAAATAGATTAAGACAGAGAATCGTCGACGGGCTTAAACATTGGTGCGGCGTGACGCCGCGCCTCTACCTGCTAGTTTTCTCCTATGTTCATTTCCCATCGCAGTTCTTGGGACTTATACAGTTTGATTCCTTAGGCCTTATTAAGAATACTAGTTAAGTCGTGCTCGTTGTAAGATGGTTTGAGGCCATTTAAAAGGTACTGGTTCAGCGATATTAGAGAATGCCTGCCCTGAGATCAAAACTGACTTTTGTTAAAAGCTTGTCTTGGCAGGCATCACACTGAGTGCTTCATGAACTTGTTCTTCCTCTTACATACTCTCATAATAGCTATTTGTTGCGGTGCTGAAAAATTATTTCAGTGTTTTTAGCTTGTTAGCTTGGGCCTCTCTTTTTGCATTATGATATAAAATCCTTATTAAACCATTTAACCTGCATTCTATGTGCTTTCGCAAAAAAATTGCTATGCGAGCCTCAGCCTCGAGTGCCACGGCAGCACGCCCTATCGCAATGACGGTTCTGAGCATGTCTTTTCATGGCAGTACAACTACAAACCTACTTGATGATCCACATGTGATCCAAAGATGGTAGTACAACTACGTCTTTGCATGGTGATGATAAATTTCGTTCTCCTCCAATGCCTCAAACAAAAATACTCATCTCTACATGTTTATCTACATCTGACATGGTGAAGCTGTATCTAACAACCTCTCTCCTCTCTCACAATCTCTATCATATCTGAATGTTTCTCTCAAAAACAAAAACACACCAAAGTTGGAAAGCACCGATATGCATTTCTTTTTGGTGAAACAAACTATGGTACATTTTTACTTGTACCCTCACCGCCTATTCCTTCTTCTATTTGTTTCTCTTATATAGCAAACCACACTACATGCATACGATGTTAGGCTCAGCCAAGCTCATGCCTCATGCTACACATGCATGACTCAGTCAAATACTCGGTTGTTCACTCACACCATCCTACATGCATGGGTGGGAAACTAACCACTGCCAGATCATATCCATAGGAAACATGCTACTTGAACCACTCAAAAAGCAATGCCTTTACAATTACATGCTTTAATATGATGTGATAGAAACTAGTCAACCGATTCTGTTGATATTCCTTCGAATAATTCACATATAGTGTTTCAGTGATACAAACCATAGATATGGTTGTACTAACTTGAGAAAGATAAAATTTGCCACGTGCGGAACACTCTGATTGACAAAAGAGTGTTGATGCACATGCTCCTTGCCGGAGTCTGTCCTTCTCCCTTCAATCATGCTTCTTTGTCGTACTGGCAAGCCCGCATCGACCTGTCGCGTGGCCCTTTCACATATTTATTTTGACAAAGGATAGATTTTATTATCTTAAAATTGAGCATCAACAGGATACATAACATAGGGAACACACACCCGGCCTCTGCATAATTAAGATGCACACAGCCCACATCACGCACACACGAAAACATGCGGCAACTAGCAAAATCATATAAGATCAAATCAGTTAGGCGAGGAAAGACCCAAAAGCGATTAAATACACAATCAGCAAACTACAGCAATGACCATATCCGCACCAACCATCTCATGACACCACACTGACGACCAGGTTCTCCAATAATCGGTCTGATAGAGAATCGTGAAACCCTTTGTAGGTACATGTGTAGCAAAAAATTATATCTGGCAAACGGTTGCCAGGAACGTTTTTCCAATAAAATCTTTCACTGCCATTCGATCGCATGACACAAAGCTCGGCGCAAGTCAGATGCCATGGCAGGCATGCCTACCACTTGGACTAATAGGTGGGTTATACATGTGGTTAAACTTCTATATGTCTAAACGCTTTTTGAAGTCATTCTTTCATTTTGAAAATTTGGTCGAAATAATTGAATCCCAAAATGTTTCCATCTTTCAAAGAACAAAACTTCCTTTTTTTTTGCCATGCGCCATTACAAATCCAAAAGGTTGTCATTTTTAGCGAATTTTTTTTTTAAACTTGCGATTTTTTTAAAGGAGAATTTTTCAGAATTTGCATGTCCAATTTACTAATAGGTAGCATGTCAATTTCATTTATTTAGACCATGGCATTTTTTTCAACTAGTCCTTGACAGTTTTTTATTAATTGCATCATGGTAGTTCTGTTTAAGGCACCATGACAATTTAATTATTTTAGACAATAGTAGTTTTTGTAGGTAGCAGGACAATTTGATTGTTTAGACCATGGCATGGTAAGTGTAATGCAGATTGCATGGTAACTTGCATGTAGCATGTGTGGTAACTGTAATGCAAATTGCAAGGTAACTTGCATGCAGTAAGTTTTTGGTTTTGTATACTGATGCCTGGTAATTGTAAGGCACATTGCATGGTCACTTGTCTGTAGTATGTGTGGTAATTATAAACTGTTGCATGGTAAGTGCAATAAAAATTTGCATGGTAGGCAATTTTATAGATGTATAGCTGATATAATCTTGAGAACATTTATGTTGAACATGGAGTATCTAATTTTTGGCTATGCTTTTACCTTTGACCGGGTTATTGAGGTTGCCGTATGTGCAACCTGATCCTGTTGGTTTGTTCCTACACCACTCATCATCACATCACTAGTAGAAAACAGGGCTTTGGTCACAGGGCAATATTAACATTAGTCCCGGTTCAGTCACGAACCGGGACTAATGTGAGCATTGATCCCGGTTCGTGCGGCTAAGGCATTAGTCCCGGTTCACCTGAGCCCTTTAGTCCCAGTTTGAGACACGAACCGGGACTAAAGGGTGCGATGCCCTTTAGTCCCGGTTCGTGTCTCAGACCGGGACTAAAGATTAGACCTTTAGTCCCGGTTTGAGACACGAACCGGGACTAAAGGGTGCTCTACCCCCCCTGTGGATCGCCTTTTTGGTTTTGTAAAAAGCAAAAGAAAATGATAAAAACTTCAAAAATTAAAATCCTTCGAGATGTAGTTATGTTACTACATCTACTAGTTAGGAAAATTTAAAAACTTAAATTTAGACATGTTTTGCAAAAAGTGTAGGGAAAATGTAAAACGGCTATAACTTTTGCATACAATGTCAGAAAAAAACGTATAATATATCAAAATGTTCAGCACGAAAATCCGCATCCGATTTTGATGGCCTATGGCCTGTTTGAAATTTTTTTAGAATCCTCAAATTCTAAAAGGAAAAAAAGATATGCTCAAATTTCAGTTTTTTTTGAATTTTTGTTAAATCTGGTCAAACTATGGTCAAACTACTTATTCAAGACGTATTAGTGTTACTAAATAATTATTCAAGAATATTAGTGTTACTAAATAATTATTTCAGTTTTTTTGAATTTTGGTCAAATCTGGTCAAACTGTGGTCAAACAATGGTCAAACTAATTATTCAAGAATATTAGTGTTACTAAATAATTATTTCAGTTTTTTTGAATTCTGGTCAAATCTGGTCAAACGGTGGTCAAACAATGGTCAAACTAATTATTCAAGAAATATTAGTGGTACTAAATAATTATTTCAGTTTTTTTGAATTTTGGTCAAATGTGGTCAAACTGTGGTCAAACTATGGTCAAACTACTTATTCAAGAAATATTAGTGTTACTAATTAATTATTTCAGTTTTTTTGAATTTTGGTCAAATCTGGTCAAACCGTGGTCAAACTATGGTCAAACTACTTATTCAAGAAATATTAGTGTTACTAAGTAATTATTGTTTTTTAAAACAATAGTTTCAAAACTCAAACAGTGAAATGTGTGACTTCATGCTCAAGCTAAATTCCTGAGGGTTAATAGGATTGACATCTTACTATTTTCAGGAAAACAACAAGTGCAGACTTGGAAACGAGGGAGAATAGAACCCGGAAGTTAAGCGTGCTCAGGCTGGAGTAGTGAGAGGATGGGCGACCGTCCGGGAAGTTAGATGATTTGGAATGATGAGGGGTGATTAGAGATTAGAGGTTAAATTGAGCAGTGATGAGGGGTGGTGATTAGAGATTCGAGGTTAAAATAATTCAGAAATTTGAAAATTAAAAAAATTCAAAAACAAATTTGAAAGAAAAAATCATAAAATTTCCTTTAGTCTCGGTTGGTGTTACCAACCGGGACTAAAGGTGGAGCTCCAAGCTGCGGCCACGTGGACGGCCTTTAGTCCCGGTTCGTGTAAGAACCGGGACTAAAGGGGGAGGCTTTAGTAACGACCCTTTAGTCCCGGTTCGAGAACCGGGACTAAAGGCCCTTATAAACCGGGACAAAAGGCCCTTTTTCTACTAGTGCATCTGCATTACCTCTGTTGTCTTCCGCCATTTTTTGCAGCACTTCCTAGCACATATAATTGCATCCATCAGTCTCACACTTCCAAATAATATTTGATGTTTTTTCAAAAAGTGTTGTTCTTTTCTGCATTGATTATTTGATTTTTTTTCATAGGTATTAATTGGAAGTAATTTTGGATACTATCGTAAATCAAGTAACCAACACATGACAGGCAGAGTCACTACAACCTCATTTTATCAACATCATGTTAATCCATCAATCCTGCTTGCAACAATGTAAATCAACACATGGTATTTTTCAGTGTTAGTGGCCTCGTACTATGTGCATCCATGGGGTTATAACTTTTTGTATAGAGATTTTTGGTAAAAAATTAAACAACATGATAACTTTTCGGTTGGGTTGTTGTACCCTTTTGTATTTAACATACACTAAATTTTTTTACCAGAATAAAATCAAATAGTTACTGTGAATAAGTTTAAAATGCTAGTTTTTTTGGAAGTGGAGTTTTTGCACCCGAGCTCAAATGAACTCGCGTGAACATTAAAATTGAAAAATATTTTTAAATTGCTCAAAAATATCTGAATTTTTAATGGCAAAACTTTGACAAATGTTCTAAGAGCTTGTAAAGTTTCATTGTGAAATCACATTTGTGAAAGTCGTGGCAAAAAAATCGATACTCTAAAAATGCTACTTTCGTAAGCATTTTGGAGCACTCATTTTGTTTTTTCTTTGCCATGACTTCCACAACTGTGATTTCATGATGAAATTTTGCAAGCTTTCAGAACATTTGTCAAAGTTTGCCGTAAAAAATCAGATTTTTTTCAACATTTTTTAAATGTTTTTGGTGTGTACTGTTCATCCCGGGCTCATTTTAACTCGTGTGTAGAAATGGACTTTCCTATTTTTTCATCTTTTTCTGTTATGTACTGATAACTTAGTGCTCAAATGATAGTAAACTACTTGGATTTAAATGGTTACTCACTTTTCAAGGAGGAATTTCATACATGCAGGATGTGTAGGCTAGGAAAAGATAACTTAGTGCACACACGATGGTAACCCATTTGGATTTGAATGGTAACTCATTTTTCAAGGAGGAATTTCATACATGCAGGATGTGTAGGCTAGGAAAAGGGGTCCCTTTTCCCCAACTTTTGCTTTGTAGTTATCACGTCGAATTGCCTTGTTTCTTTGGTATGAATTGATAATGCAACATCTGTAGGGGAATTTGAATCATTTACCTTCTCTGTTTGCTTGAATTTGGGGGAGATTCCAACGTGCTTGTAAGTGTTTCTGTAGTCCGTGGTAACCCTAGTCTTGACGACATGGTAATCCCACTCCTTAGATCGTTGTGATCGGGGAATCAGGTGTCCTCGACCATGGTGGTTGATGTTTTTTGTGGATCAGGTCGGGGGATGCAGTTTGTCGGTGATGGAGGCGCGACACCCGCAAACACACACACACACACACATGTGCACGCACACACACACGCACAAGGAGGGATGGAGAGAGAGAGAGAGAGAGAGAGAGAGGGAACAGATCGGGGCAGAAGCTTTTTTCTTTCGATGAAGGTAAGAAGGGGGGTTGGGTGGTAGGTCACCAGTGAGGTAAGGTGGACCAAGGGGGCTATCTTGGGCGCTCGCGAATGGAGCGGGGGTAGCGTTGATGGGTTGCAGGAGGGAGGTGGGGTTAGAGCGTTCAGATCCGTTCCAATCAAGCGACTAGTGGGACGTTAGTCGCTTCCATAGTTGAATTGATGTTCTGATTTTTAACGCAATGCAACTTAGAGCTGATTCCAAACCGAATATTTAACATGCCAGCTGTGTTTAGGTGTATGAGGAGTGAGCTTCTTGTTGGGAAATGTTGCATGGAAAACAAAAAAAATTCTATGAACATGCAAATATCTATCCATGGACATGCATAGCAACGAGGGGGAGAATGTGTATACGTACCCTCGTAGACCGTAAGCGGAAGCGTTTGACAACGCGGTTAATGTAGTCGAACTTCTTCTACCTCCGACCAATCAAGTACCGAACGTACGGCACCTCCGAGTTCTGCACACGTTCAGCTCGGTGACGTCCCTCGCCTTCTTGATCCAGCAAGACGTCGAGGTAGTAGATGAGTTCCGTCAGCACGACAGCATGGTGACAGTGATGGTGAAGTGATCCTCGCAGGGCTTCACCTAAGCACTACAAAGATATGACCAGGGGTGTAAACTGTGGAGGGGGACGCCGCACACGGCTAACAATTGTCTGGGGTGTGCTACGGGGCGCCCCCCCCCCCCCACACACACACACATATATATATATATATAGGTGGGAGGGAGAGGGGAGGCAGAAAGGGTGCGCCCCAAGTAGGATCTGAATCCTACTTGGGGTTTCCCCATGTGGCACCCCCCTTCCATAAAATACTAGAGAGAAAAGGGAAGGGGGAAGAGAGAAGGAAGGGGGCCGAATGTCAGTGTCAAAACCGGCAGACCTCGGGTAGGGGGTCCCGAACTATGCATCTAAGGATCGAAGGTAACAGGAGATAGGGACACGGTGTATACCCAGGTTCGGGCCCACTTGATGGAGGTAATACCCTACTTCCTGCTTGATTGACTTTGAAGAGTATATGGGTTACAAGAGTTGACCTACCTCGAGATCGTAATAGCTAAACCCTAGATGTCTAGCATGTATGATTATGATTGCCTCTATGGACTAAACTCTCCGGTTTATATAGACACCGGAGGGGCCTAGGGTTGTACAGAGTCGGTTTACAGAGGAAGGAATCTTCATATCTGAATGCCAAGCTTGCCTTCCACGCCAAGGAGAGTCCCATCCGGACACGGGGGAAAGCCTTCCATCTTGTATCTTCAAGGCCCATGAGTCCGGCCCATGGCACATAGCCTGGACGCCCGAGGACCCCCTAATACAGGACTCCCTCAGTAGCCCCCGAACCAGTCTTCAATGACGATGTGTCCGGCACGCAAATTGTCTTCGACATTGCAAGGCAGGTTCCTCCTCCGCAGACATCAAAGCACCTGAACCAAAGGACTGTATTCGGCTTTTACATCTTCGGTCTTGGTAAGGTGTGTTCTTCAAACAACTCGGCTTTACATTAAATGTTACATCCTTCGGCTTCTACGCCATCGTCGCCCCGGCTTCCACGTGTCAGACGAATACGAAGGGTCCAAGTATTTTTACACATAACACCCGGGCCATGTAGGGAAGGCGTCTATTTAAGGAGATCGAACCTCAGATGCCATTCCACATCAGGCAGAAAATCCTTAGAGCTTGCCACAAGAAACCGTGCAAATATGGCTAGTGCTCCCAGTTCTTCCTCCCGCCCCCATAGCCCTGAAAAAGGTGATTGGGAGAACTGCTTAGTATCCCACGCCCAGCTGACCAAGCTTCAGACACAGGGATATCTTCCTCCCACGGGATTAACTTCCATCAACAGTGAAGCCCTGGCGGAAATTTTCCCCAATCCTAACGAGGGGGAGCGGGTGTGCTTCGTTTCTTTCCTATTAAGATGCGTTGGATTTCCAATCCACCCTTTCCTCCGAGGCCTCCTGGAGTACTATGGCCTCCAACTGCACAATCTTACGCCGGGCTCCAGTCTTCATGTCGCGGGCTTCGTCGCTCTTTGCAATCTGTTCCTAGGCTGCGAAGCCCATTTTGAGTTATGGAGGAAACTTTTCTGCCTCGTCCCTCGCTCCCAAAAGGGATCCATATTCGAGGTGGGGGCGCTGAAGTGTGGCGCATAGCCAAGACAGGATACCTGTCTGGCACTCCGAAGAAGGCATCCGAAGAGTGGCCTTCGGAGTGGTTTTATATCGAACATGTTGTTCTCCCAGACCCAATCAGACGGGGCCTTCCCGAATTTTCCAGTGCTCCGTTAAGGAAACACCACAGCTGGAGGCCCCGGAGGCTCGAGGAGGAAGATAGTGTGGAGGTCAAAAAGTTAATGGGCGAGATAAAAACACTCGCCCAGTCCAGACTATCAATAATCGAAGTAATGGCAATTTTGATAAGGCGAGGCGTTCAGCCACTCCAATCCAGAGGACTCCCCATGTGGCACTATAACGGGGAAGATGACGCATCGCGCTGCGCGCGCAAGGGTCCGGACAACTTTGCCACCTTGGCCACCATGTTGGCTGATCTTTATAAAGGGGAGAAAGAATAATTCACTCGCCTTAAGTGCCGAGAGGGATTTTCCATGTACAACCCTCCTGGCTAGGTGAGCTTTCAATCCATAACCTTACTCAATCCTCTTCCTCAGTCGTACCTAGCTGAACTTAACCCGACCATTTTTAACAGGAATGGAGGAAGGTTGCCGCGGGGATCTATAGCCCCGCTCCGCAGCCGGAGGACCATATTCCGGACCTGGATCGCGGATTTGAAGAGGATTCAGATATATTCGTGGAGCTCAAGGAGGGGATCTTCTATCAGGCGAGCTACGACGGCACAGAAGTGGCCATTGTAGCCGATTACCCCGGCCTTCTCCCTTCTTCCACGTAAGCACCCAGATAGCGTCTCCTCCAAAAGAGTTTTCCCATTGCGCCTCACCCACCGCACTGTCTCGTGCTTCAAAGGGGCGGCACTCGTCTCGCCACGCCGCATCAGGATCGTTCCTTAAGAAGGCGACGCCTACACAAGGTGGGTCTTCGAAAAGAAAGGTGGACGGCAATACTTCCAAGCCCCTACCTTCACCAAAAAGGTATGGTTTTTTAATATGCCCCGTGGCAATCATACCGAATTGTGACGTTTTCTGTTGTGCCATATTTCAGGAAGAGCATTCACCGGACTGTACCTTGAGACCTCGCCGGACATGCGTCCACCAATCCGACCCCGGACCCTGCCTCCAGGGCTAGAGTTGATACGGGTGCAATGCCGGATTGTCCTCTTTCCGAAGATTCGGATAATGTATCCGTCACCAACTCCGAAGTGGAGAGTGCAATGAACCATCGGCGCCGGAGGGCTGCTATGCGCGACCCTAACTTTACTGAAGAGGCATTCAATTCCTTCAGCTCGGCGGATGCATACATCCGAGCTGCTCGAGATGGGCTTGCTGGAGCCACTTACCAACTTTCAAAGGATATGCGGGTAAGATCGTATTGTGTAGATTTAATAATCATATACCAGTAGCCCCCGAGACTTGAAACAGTTGAAGCAACTCATTTTAAGGATCATTGTATAATCAGGTACTCATGGAGAAGAACAACATGCTGTCTCAGGAGGTGGAGAAGTGTCGGACCGAGCTAACTGTTGTTACCGCCGAACTGGAGAAGTCCAAGGAGGCACCGACTGGTAATGTCCCCTTCTGTCCGGAAAATATAATCATGTGCCAGTAATGTTTATTCAAATAAACACTGTTGTATTTACGATGGCAGGATCGTCGGATCAGCTGGAAGAGAAACTAAAGGCCGCGCAGGTGGATAAACAACATGCTGAAAGGCAAGAGGTCGCTGGTCAACGTGTACTGACACGGACCAGGGATGAGAAGAACAAGTTGCAGCATGCCAACACCCAGCTAGGCGAAGAGCTGAAAGACGTGCGAGCCCAACTGGCGGACGCCTTGAAGGAGAACAGAAAGTTGAGAGGTGGCATATTCAGTATGTCTTTTAACTTACATTCGTCCAGTTAGCTAATGCGAATCTTAACAAGTTTATTTCTCTAGGTGTGCTGACTGGGCGGACCGAAGAAGAGGTGTCCGGATTTCAAGGCGACCTACTACAAGAGTTGTCCAAGGTGCATGAGCGAGCTCGGAAGGCAATGAGAAACATCGCTAAGGCTTTATGACCAGCCGATTCTCCTCTAGGAAGTATGGAGGAACTCGTGAATTTATTCAAGGGAGCTCGGCGCCGTTTTGGGCTATGGAAAATATAAGCATGCCGAGAAGGCGCTCGGGAAGCCTGGGCCATGGTGAAAACACGGTACACCGGACTTGATCCGAATCATATGGCGCGGGTCGGACCTCGAGGATCCTTTGGACGGGAAATTCCGGTCAACGTGGTGTACGACCAAGTGAAGATGGTCGCCAAGTATTCACAACAGGATTGTAAACTAGACAACCTGTTAGAGGGTCTAGAGGAAGAAGAAGTTTTTGAGTCGAAGTAGCAATGTACTTTTATCGACAAACTTGTCTCCGGCCAAATTTGTAAAACCATTGTCATGGCAGACTTTCTGCTTCGACCTCCGAAAACCAGAGGTTTGGAGTATTTCCGAATACTATACCGTAGGTAAACACCAAAGTATGTTCGGGAACCAGGCAGTCCGGCCATAGTTGCTTGAACAGACAAGTTGTATTCGGGGAGTTATGTTATATTACATTTGATTGTAAGAAACATCTTCCAGAGAGAATAGTTCCATTAAGGGTTCCTTTGCCTGGGCAAGCATGCGTTTTTTTTGCATGGCGAAGTTGTGATGCTAAAAATCACAGTACATGTTATAGTCTGGGGGTTTTGTATTGCAACTAGGGTAGTTCGTCTTTTGCTCTCCGACCAATTATTCCCTTAAGGACGCTAGCTTTCAGCTTCACCCATCTGAGGTACACGTCCGGATAACTCGGCTGTAACAACTGTAGAGGTGCTCCCTTTATGACCTAGCCGAACAAGCGGTGACGTAGGGCATAAGCACAGGAGCTAGGCAACCCAGCTTGGCAAAAACTTAAGTCATAGAGGTGCATATAATGGCAAAGAAAAGACATATATGAGTAGACGACACATATATATGTTGAGCTTGATGCTCGAAAAAATAATAATAATAAGCTGATGTAAAAAGAAGCCCCCAGGTATTGTGGGGTATGTACATTTAAGGATGTGTACCCCTCAAGTGTGCGGCTTTATCCGAACACGAGCTAGAAGTCGTATAAAACGAGGAAAACTATAACAGTGAAAGGGAGAAAAGAAGGAACGAGAAAAAAAGGGGTATGTGTGCGGAGTTAGGCGTAGAATCTTCAGAACTTTGTAGCGTTCCATGGGTTTGGCTCAATGCGATTATCCGAAGCATTGCCAAGGTGATAGGCTCCTCCAGTGAGAACTTCATCTATAATGAAGGGACCCTCCCATTTGGGCTTGAGCTTGTCCTTTTTCTTCTCGGGTAGGCGTAGAACGAGTTCACCGACATTGTAAGTCTTTGCCCGTACTTCTCTGCTTTGATATCACCGAGCCTGCTGTTGGTAGAATGCGGAACGGGCCTTCCCGACATCGCGCTCCTCCAGGCCGTCCAAGTCGTCCTGCCGATCGAGCTCGGCTTTTCTCTCTTCGTACATCCGCACTCGAGGTGAGTCGTGAATAATGTCGCAAGGCAAGACCACCTCCGCATCGTACACCATGAAAAAAGGTGTATATCCGGTCGTGCGATTGGGCGTGGTCCGCAGCCCCCAGAGTACGGAATCGAGTTCCTCAACCCAGTGTGTGTCTGATTCTTGCAGAGATCGCACTAGTCTGGGTTTGATGCCGCTCATTATCATGCCGTTAGCCCGTTCGACCTGACCGTTTGTTTGAGGGTGATATACGGAGGCGTAATCACGCTTGATGCCCAAATTGGCGCACCAAGTTTTCACCTCATCGGTTGTAAAGTTAGAGCCGTTGTCAGTAATAATACTATGCGGGAGACCATTACGGTGTACGACACCGGATAGAAAGTCTATCACCGGTCCGGCTTCCGCCGTTTTAACTGGTTTGGCTTCTATCCACTTAGTGAACTTGTCGACCATAACCAATATGTATTTCTTCTTATGGCTTCCCCCTTTAAGAGGTCCGACCATGTCGAGCCCCCAGACCGCAAAGGGCCAAGTGATGGGGATTGTTCGTAGGGCAGTGGGCGGCATGTGGCTTTGATTAGCGAAAAGCTGGCATCCAACGCAGCGCTGTACGAGGTCCTATGCATGTGATCGGGCCATGGGCCAAAAGAAACCTGTACGGAAGACCTTACTTACAAGGGCCCGAGCTGCGGCGTGATGGCCACCAAGACCAGCGTGTATTTCAGTCAAGAGCTGTCGTCCCTCTTCTTCGGAGATACATCTTTGAAGGACTCCGGCAGTACTTTTCTTGTACAGTTGTCCTTCCTGAACTTTGTAGGCCTTCGAGCGTCGAACAATACGACGGGCCTCAGTCTGATCCTCAGGGAGCAAATTCCTAGTCAGGTAGGCAAGGAAAGGCTCTGTCCACAGGGCAATTACAGCCATGATTTTGTGGGGCGATGGTGTTATTTCGGTGCCCGAGCCCCCGATGATATCAGAACTGTGTTCGGAATCTGGGGTTATGATTGGGTCCGGACCAGTGTTGCCGCTCTCGTCCTGCCACACCACGGATGGCTTGAAGAGCCTTTCCACAAAGGTGTTAGGTGGGACGGGGTCGGTTTAGCGCCCATGCGAGCAAGGATGTTTGCGGCTTGATTACTCTCTCGAGCCACGTGATGAAACTCGAGCCCCTCAAACCGAGCTGATATTTTGAGTACGGCGTTGCGGTAAGCCGCCATCCTCGGGTCTTTTGCATCAAATTCTCCATTAATATGGGATATTGCGAGGTTTGAATCCCCGCGCACCTCAAGGTGTGTTATGCCCATGGAGACAACCATCCGGACACCATGCAATAGGGCCTCGTATTCGGCTGCATTGTTAGAGTCTGTATATAGTATTTGGAGCACATAACGGACTGTGTCTCCTATGGGGGATGTCAAGACGACACTAGCCCCAAGTCCGGCTAGAATTTTGGAGCCATCGAAGTGCATCACCCAGTTGGAATACGTGCCATACTCTTTAGGGAGTTCGGCCTCTGTCCATTCGGCGACGAACTCAGCCAACACCTGAGATTTAATGGCTCGACGTGGTTTGTACGTTATTTCAAATGGTAAGAGCTCAGTGGCCCATTTGGCAATCCGGCCGGTGGCGTCCCGGTTGTTTATAATATCATTGAGTGGTACTTCTGAAGCCACCGTGATCAAGCATTCTTGAACGTAGTGCCGCAGCTTGCGGGATGCCACAAAGACCGCATATGCTATCTTCTGGTAATGCGGGTATCAGGATTTTCATGGTGTAAGGACCGTCGATACGTAGTATACTGGTTTTTGGAGTGGGAACTTATGCCCCTCTTCCTCTCCTTCGACAACGAGCACCGCACTCACAACCTGGTGAATTGCAGATATGTAGAGCAACATTTGTTCGCCGACATTAGGTGCGGCCAGGATTGGGTTGCTCGCTAGCAAAGTTTTTATTTCCTCCTGTCCGGCTGTTGCAGCGTCCGTCCATGCAAAGTGGTCAGTGCGTCGGAGCAGGCGATACAATGGCAATGCCTTTTCTCCTAATCTGGAGATAAAAGGGCTCAAAGCTGCCACGCACCCGGCTAGTTTTTGGACCTGCTTGAGGTCAGTGAGTGTTGCCAATTGTGACAGGGCTCGGATTTTGGCTGGGTTTGCTTCAATTCCTCTATTGGAGACGATGAACCCGAGCAGTTTGCCGGAAGGAATGCCGAAAACGCACTTTTCCGGATTGAGCCGTATATCATATGTTCAGAGGTTGTCGAATGTAAGGCGTAAGTCATCCACCAATGATTCTACATGCTTTGTTTTGATGACTACGTCATCTACATATGCCTCCACAGTCTTGCCGATTTCCTTTTCCAGGCACGTTTGAATCATGCGTTGGTAAGTGGCATCGGCGTTCTTGAGCCCGAAAGGCATGGTGTTGAAGCAGAAAGGCCCATACGGGATGATGAATGTCGTTCTGGCCTGGTCGGATTCCCTCATCTTAATTTGATGGTATCCAGAGTATGCATCAAGGAAACACAGTGAATCGTGTCCCACGGTTGCATCAATAATCTGGTCGATGTGAGGTAGTGGGAAGGGGTCCTTAGGGCAGGCCTTATTAAGGTCTTTGAAGTCGACACACAGGCGCCAAGATTTATCCTTCTTCGGTACCATGACCAGGTTTGCTAGCCAGTCCGGATGTTTGATTTCTCTGATAAACGGGCTTCGAGTAACTTGGCTAGCTCCTCCCCCATAGCCTGTCGTTTGGGTTCGGAAAATCGCCATAGCGTTTGCTTGACTGGCTTGTATCCCTTCAGTATATTGAGACTATCTTCGGCCAGTCCGCGTGGGATTCCTGGCATATCAGAAGGGTGCCAGGTGAAGATGTCCCAATTCTCGCAAAGGAACGCGCGTAATGCGGCGTCGACCGTCGGATCCAGCTGTGCCCCAATGGAAGTTGTCTTCTTGGGGTCCGTCGGGTGAACTTGAAATTTGACTATTTCGTCTGCTGGTTTGAAGGAAGTTGACTTAGGTCTCTTATCGAGGATTACGTCGTCCCTATCCACTGTGGAACGTAAGGTGGTTAATTCTTAGGCTGCGAGGGCCTCCGATAGTGCCTCGAGGTCCAAGGAGGCGGTTTTGTTTTTGGCGCGGAGTGCTACGTCCGGATCACTAGTGATAGTGATAACTCCGTTGGGCCCGGGCATTTTGAGCTTCATCTACCCGTAATGGGGTATAGCTTGAAAGCGTGTGAATGCATCTCGCCCCAGCAGAGCGTGATACCCGCTGTTCAAAGGTGCCACATGGAAGAGTAACTCTTAGGCCCTATAGTTCTCTGGCGTGCCGAATACCACGTCGAGTTTGATTTTCCCCGAGCATCTTGCTTCCCGACTGGGTATAATGCCTCAAAAGGTTGTATTACTCTACTCAATGCGACTCCTGTCCATTTTCATTTTATTGAGCGTGTCCTCATAGATGAGGTTCAGTCCGCTGCGGCCGTCCAGTAGCACTTTAGTGAGCCGAAAGCTGTCCACGATTGGGTTTAGGACCAAAGCGGCTGGTGCCCGGACTGAGCAGGATCTTGGTTCGTCATCGGCATTGAAAGTAATCGCCGTATCGTTCCAAGGGTTTATTGCTGCTGAAGGAAATATGCCCTAGAGGCAATAATAAAGTTATTATTTATATTTCCTTATATCATGATAAATGTTTATTATTCATGCTAGCATTGTATTAACGGGAAACTTAGTACATGTGTGAATACATAGACAAACAGAGTGTCACTAGTATGCCTCTACTTGACTAGCTCGTTGAATCAAAGATGGTTAAGTTTCCTAGCCATAGACATGAGTTGTCATTTGATTAACGGGATCACATCATTAGAGAATGATGTGACTGACTTGACCCATTCCGTTAGCTTAGCATTCGATCGTTTTGTATATTGCTATTGCTTTCTTCATGACATATACATGTTCCTATGACTATGAGATTATGCAACTCCCGAATACCTCAGGAACACTTTGTGTGCTACCAAACATCACAACGTAACTGGGTGATTATAAAGGTGCTCTACAGTTGTCTCCGATGGTACTTGTTGAGTTGGCATAGATCAAGATTAGGATTTGTCACTCCGATTGTCGGAGAGCTATCTCTGGGCCCTCTCGGTAAAGCACATCACTATAAGCCTTGCAAGCAATGCAACTAACGAGTTAGTTGCGGGATGATGTATTACGGAACTAGTAAAGAGACTTGCCGGTAACGAGATTGAATGATACGTCTCCATCGTATCTACATTTCCAAACACATTTGCCCTTGTTTTGGACTCTAACTTGCATGATTTGAATGGAACTAACCCGGGCTAACGCTGTTTTCAGCAGAATTGCCATGGTGTTATTTATGTGCAGAAACAAAAGTTCTCGGAATGACTTGAAACTCCACGGAACATATTTTTGGAAAATATTAAAAATACTGGAAGAAGAATCCACGTCAGGGGGGGCCTCCACCTGTCCACGAGGGTGGGGGCGCGCCTGCCCCCCTGGGCGCGCCCCCGTGCCTCGTGGGCCCCCTGACGCTCCACCGACCTCAACTCCAACTCCATATATTCGTGTTCGGGGAGAAAAAAAATCAGAGAGAAGGATTCATCGCGTTTTAAGATACGGAGCCGCCGCCAAGCCCTAAAACCTCTCAGGAGGGCTGATCTGGAGTCCATTCGGGGCTCCGGAGAGGGGAATCCGTCGACGTCGTCATCATCAACCATCCTCCATCACCAATTTCATGATGCTCACCGCCGTGCGTGAGTAATTCCATCGTAGGCTTGCTGGACGGTGATGGGTTGGATGAGATTTATCATGTAATCGAGTTAGTTTTGTTAGGGTTTGATCCCTAGTATCCACTATGTTCTGAGATTGATGTTGCTATGACTTTGCTATGCTTAATGCTTGTCACTAGGGCCCGAGTGCCATGATTTCAGATCTGACCCTATTAAGTTTTCATGAATATATGTGAGTTCTTGATCCTATCTTGCAAGTCTATAGTCACCTACTATGTGTTATGATCCGGCAACCCCGAAGTGACAATAATCGCGACCACTCCCGGTGATGACCGTAGTTTGAGGAGTTCATGTATTCACTATGTGTTAATGCTTTGGTCCGGTACTCTATTAAAAGGAGGCCTTAATATCCCTTAGTTTCCATTAGGACCCCGCTGCCACGGGAGGGTAGGACAAAAGATGGCATGCAAGTTCTTTTCCATAAGCACGTATGACTATATTCGGAATACATGCCAACATTACATTGATGAATTGGAGCTAGTTCTGTGTCATCTTATGTTATGACTGTTACATGATGAACCGCATCCAGCATAATTCTCTATCACCGATCCAATGCCTACGAGCTTTTCACATATTGTTCTTCGCTTATTTACTTTTCCGTTGCTACTGCTACTATCATTATAAAACCCAAAAATATTACCTTTGCCACCGTTACCGTTACTTCCATATTACTTTGCTACTAAATACTTTGCTGCAGATACTAAGTTATCCAGGTGTGGTTGAATTGACAACTCAACTGCTAATACTTGAGAATATTCTTTGGCTCCCCTTGTGTCGAATCAATAAATTTGGGTTGAATACTCTACCCTCGAAAACTGTTGTGATCCCCTATACTTGTGGTTCATCAAGATTATTTTTTGGCGCCGTTACCGGGGAGCATAGCTCTATTCTTTGAGTCACTTGGGATTTATATCTGCTAGTCACTATGAAGAACTTGAAAGACGCGAAAACAACAATTTATCCCTCAACTACGAGGGGAGGTAAGGAACTGCCATCTAGCTCTGCACTTGATTCACCTTCTGTTTTGAGTAAGCTTGCGACACCTAAACCTGCTTCTGCTATTCATTCAGATATGTCACATGTTATTGATGATGCCACTTCTGCTATGCATGATACTTATGATGAAACTACTTCTATGCTTGATACTACTGTGCCAATTGGTGAATTTCTTGATGAACAACTTGCTAGGGCTAGAGAGAATGAAATTATTGAAACTGATAATATTGAAGATGGTGATGATGAAGACTCTCCCCTAATAAATATGAATTACCTGTTGTTCCTGGGGGTTATGTTATCGATGAAGAATCCCCTAGAGCTATTCTTGCTTGCAATGATAGAAGTGATCTTAAGAAGTTATTAGCTAAATGGAAGCAGCAATCTCTTAATGCTAGAATGAAAACTGACCCTGCTTTTTCTACTTCACCTATCTGTGTTACTGATAAGGATTATGAATTCTCTGTTGATCCTGATATAATTACTTTGGTTGAATCTGATCCTTTTTATGACTATGAATCTAACACTATTGTGGCACATCTTACTAAATTAAATGATATAGCCACCCTGTTCACTAATGATGAGAAATCTCGCTACCTTTATATCCATAAAATATTTCCGTTATCATAAAAGGGTGATGCTAAGATATGGTTTAATTCTCTTGATCCTTGTTGTGTGCGTAGTCCCCAGGATATGATTTATTACTTCTCTGCTAAATATTTCCCCGCTCATAAGAAACAAGCTGCTTTAAGGGAAATATATAATTTTGTGCAAATTGAAGAAGAGAGTCTCCCACAAGCTTGGGGGAGGCTTCTCCAATTACTTAATGCTTTGCCTGATCATCCTCTTATGAAAAATGAAATACTTGATATCTTTTATAATGGACTAACCGATGCTTCCAGAGATTACCTGGATAGTTGTGCTGGTTCTGTTTTCAGGGAAAGAACACCGGATGAAGCTGAGATTCTATTGAATAATATGTTGACAAATGAAAATAATTGGACACTTCCTGAGCCAGCTCCTGAGCCAATTCCTGAACCTATTCCGAAGCCGACTCCGAAAAAGAGGGGTGTTCTATTTCTCAGTCCTGAAGATATGCAAGAGGCAAAGAAATCTATGAAAGAAAAAGGTATTAAAGCTGAAGATGTTAAGAATTTACCTCCTATTGAAGAAATACATGGTCTTAATTTACCACCTGTTGAAGAAATATATGATCCTAATTCATCACCTATTGAAGAAACTCATGGTCTTGATAACCCGACACAGGTAGTAAAGGTAAATTCTCTCTATATGTATGATAAAGCTGAAATCCCTCCTACTAAGATTGCTAGCCAATGTTTGGATGAGTTTGATAATTTTATGGTTAAGCAAGAAGACTTTAATGCTTATTTTGGTAGACAGTTAAAACAAAATGCTTATATGATTGAACACTTGGGTGATTATATGTCTAGAGTTGAAGGTGAACTTAAACTCATTAGTAAACATGCTTCTATGGTTACCACTCAAGTAGAACAAGTACTTAAAGCTCAAAATGATTTGTTCAATGAATTAAATAGTAAGAATAATGACTATGCTGTTAGAGTGGCTACTAGAACTGGTAAAATGACTCAGGAACCTTTGTATCCTGAAGGCCACCCTAAGAGAATTGAACAAGATTCTCAGAGAAATAATATTGATGCACCTAGTCCTTCTAAAAAGAAGAAAAAGAAAAATGATAGGACTTTGCATGCTTCTAGTGAACCTATTGCTGAACCACCAGAGAATCCAAATGATATTTCTATTTCCGATGCTGAAACACAATCTGGTAATGAACATGAACCTAGTGAAAATGTTAATGATGATGTTCATGTTGATGCTCAACCTAGCAATGATAATGATGTAGAAATTGAACCTGCTGTTGATCTCGATAACCCACAATCAAAGAATCAACGTTATGATAAGAGAGACTTTATTGCTAGGAAACACGGTAAAGAAAGAGAACCATGGGTTCAGAAACCCATGCCTTTTCCTCCCAAACCATCCAAGAAAAAGGATGATGAGGATTTTGAGTGCTTTGCTGAAATGATTAGACCTATCTTTTTGCGTATGCGATTAACTGATATGCTCAAAATGAAGCCTTATGCTAAGTACATGAAAGATATTGTCACTAATAAAAGAAAGAAACCGGAAGCTGAAATTTCCACCATGCTTGCTAATTATACTTTTAAGGGTGGAATACCAAAGAAACTAGGAGATCCAGGAGTACCCACTATACCATGCTCCATTAAAAGAAACTATGTTAAGACTGCTTTATGTGATCTTAGAGCCGGTGTTAGTGTTATGCCTCTCTCTTTATATCATAGACTTGACTTGAATAAGTTGACACCTACTGAAATATCTTTGCAAATGGCTGATAAATCAACTACTATACATGTCGGTATTGTGCCTGTTGTGGTTGCGAATGTTACTATTTTAACGGACTTTGTCATTCTTGATATTCCCGAGGATGATAGTATGTCTATTATTCTTGGAAGACCTTTTTTCAATATTGCATCGGCGGTATTATTGCTAAACGGTTAAGTTTGAACCATACAAAGGGCCCCATTTTTGGAGGTATTTACGCTTCACGCCTTGCTGCACATTATAACATAAATATTAGGCACTACGAAAAAGAAGAAAAATTGCTGCCCACTGCTTATTTAGATTATAAGAGTATGGTAGCGCATGACTTTATTGTTAAGAATAGGGAAGGGGTGCTTAAATACAAATTATTCTTTGATAACATCACCCTGAGACTATTACCTTGCCTGCTCCTTCCTTGTTGGATTTATCTGCAGGATCGTATCTCATTCCGCTGGCGGCCATTCACGCCTACCGGAACCCTACATCAGCCACGGAGCCGGAACCACAATTTGAATCTCCACGACAGTCTAATTACCAGTGGGATCCAGAGATGATTTCCAACCGGTGGAAATCAGAGTCTTCTTCATCCCAGTACGACCCCAACTACAACTGTGGATATTAGCCAGGCCATCCGTGGCAATAAACCAACTTAGGCCAAAAGCCTAAGCTTGGGGGAGTACGTATTTCTCACCGACATTACATTCATGTTTACACACTCATTGCTAGATGTCGGTGCTCATACTTTTTCATTGTAAAATCCATGCTAGTTTATTTTCTTTTTCTTGCTTTCTTCTTGTGTTTTTGAAAAACCTTAAGAAAAAACAAAAAAAAATTAGTGTACCTTTTAGCTAGTTTACCATTCTTGCTGTAGTAGTAATAATTAAAAAGAAAACACAAAAAGATTTCCCGTTCTTGTTTTGCTTGTTGGGATCTTTCCCGTGTAAATAGTTTTATTTCTTTTCTTTTCTTCGGGGGTCGATAGGAGAAGACCATAATGAAATTATTGAAGTGGCTCTTATATGCATTATTGTTGATTTAACCAAGAGCCCATATTGCCTTGTCTTCTCCTGTTTATTGAATGCTCATAGATTCCAGCTTAGTCCAATGCACGTGCACTCTTATTGTCGTGGAATTATCACGGCAGATGTCCTTAGTGTCAGGACGTAGTCGCGAGGCCAGCGCATCTATGTGGTAGCTTGAGAGGGCTTGGGCGGAATCGAGAGACGCAACACAAGACAAGGATTTAGACAGCTTCGGGCCCCGGGAAACATCATCCGGTAATAGCCCTACATGCTTTTTGTGGCTAGGTCTCATTATGCTCATGAGAGAGTTGCCGATAAGCCGGCTCTTTGTGTCTAGCCCTAGAGATTGTTTCTTCTTGCTTGTCTTTCTTTGGGGTGCCCTGCCCCTCCTTATATAAGTTAGAGGGGCGGGTTACATGCGGAGTCCTAGTAGGACTAGGACTAGTCTATCTTTTCTTACAAGTTGAATACAAGTCCGGGTCTTGCTTCCTCGTAAAGGAAATATTCGTCATCCCTTTCTCCTTAAGCCAGCCCACCAGAGTATAAGCCAGCCTGCTGGGCCTTGGGTCTTGTCGTCCGTCTGATCCGCCCGCCGGGTCTCCAGTGAGTCACAATGTCCAGGCGGGTTACCTGTGAATCGCCATGTTCGGGCGGATCACCAGTGAGTCGCCAAGCTCCAGCCATGTCTCTGGTGAGTCGCCAAGTCTGGCCGGGTCATACCGCGGGATATATCCCCGACATTAGCCCCTAGTTTAATCTGGATTTATCCATGTTAAACTGATCCTGCAAAATAACTCAAGAACAAATTTGACAGGTTGTGCTCCGGGTTAATTATTCTTGTAAGCCGGCACCTGATCATCCTTAAGTCCTTGACATTTTCTCCTGGAATATCCGGGTCAATAGGCCAGCTTCATAATCCATTTGCTGACATTGGCTCTTATAAAGAAAAATTATACGAAATAATCCATTTGAGTCGGTTTCCAAAACTCCGGCTTAATAAACATCTTAGACTCAAGACTCATCTGGTGATCTGCCAGTTTAAAGATGTAGAGACTGGCTAGTTATAATTGCCAAAATTACCGGCTTGTAAATATTGATAACACCGGGTCATAACTGTTGCCGACGCCGGGTCATTATTATTGGTGACACCGGGTCATGATTGTTGCAAACACCGGGTCAATCTGGTCTGCTCCAAACTGAGAATTTGAAGATTTTTTCTCCCTTATATGCATATCACTTGTAGCCCCCAAGTCTTAAGAGGAGAACATAGTGATAACTTAAGACTTGCTTCAATATAAGTGTTGCAACCTTGAAGAAAGCCTGGTTATTCATCTCAATCATTAGTCATAAACTGAATATTCCACATATGTAGCCCCCAAGTGCCGAGTTGTCATGCTTGCAGCAACCTGGGACTTGTAATTGCCTTATGATCATAAAAACTTCAACCAGTGTAGCCCCCAAGGGTCGGGTCATTATGCAATAATGAGCAGGGACTTTGTAAATATAATCATGTAAATTGGACCAGCAATGTGTAGCCCCCAAGGGCCGGGTCAGTAAGATATTACCGAGCTGGGACTTTGTATATGATTCATTGATAATAACAGCATATGATGTAATCTCCACCATGGGGCTTGAACCCACGTCCACAAGGTTAAGAGCTTTGTACTCTACCAACTGAGTAGTGGATCTTTCAATATAATGGATTAAGGCTTGTGTACCTTGAATTTTCGACAGGAGCAATCGGTAGCCCCCAAGGGCCGGCTCATTTAGAATGTGATGAGCCGGGTCTTCAATAAGTTGAGCAAACAATGACTTTGCATTAGCCCCCAAGTGCCATGGTACATGCTGGCAGTAACATCGGACTTGCATATTCGATGTAACATCAATTTGAATAATGTAGCCCCCAAGTGCCGGGTCGTAAGCCTGCAGCGACTCGGGACTATTCCTTCCATTGCAAAATAAATCATATTCATCGATAAAATAATAGCCATTGCGCCAAAGCGACTTTGAATACCCCATCCGTTGATAAGTAAACCCGGAGTTTAAATATCCGGCGGCTCTTGGCCGATGGCAATTTAATACGCCTCCATTGTAAGCCGGAATTTTTATAACCCGGTGGCTTATAGCCTTTGAGAAAATCAAGAATTGATAACCCTTTTGAGACACCAATTTCAATCTTTGATGATGGGCTTGAACTTAATCATTTGTGTAAGTCATAGCTCTGTAAATCCTGCACAGAGTTTAAACAACATATGCCCTGGCGACTTAACGTCAAAAGCCAGGGCGGGTAACCACCCAAATGTAATCTTATCCTGCACACAAGTAGATCACAAGATCCCTTGGCGGTTTACCGCAGGGCGGGTCACAATATCTCACATATAACCACTGTGATATTGAATTTGAACTGCCGGTTTACATGACCTGTGCAGTAAGGGTGATAACCCAATCTTTAGAAGCCAACGCTTCCAAATAGATGATGATTGTCATAAGCTGGCGATTTATCATTGAAAATCAAGCCGGGTTAAATAGAAACCACTCATATACACTTTAGATATGATCAAAAGAACTTCAAATAAAATCCAAAAAATTGTTTGCAAAAAGAGACTTCAAAAATTTTGAGGCTTCTGATTCGAATACGATCAGAAAACCGTCCCAAAGGGGTTAAGCTAAGATTCGAATACGATCCTATAGCCCCCAGTGGCTTTGGCGTTGCCGATCAAGAGGGTACCGACAGCTATGTTCTCTTTGGTTCGAATACGACCTATGTTTGAACAGGAAGCCCCCAAATGACCTTGAGAGTTGTTTAACGACGCTGATTCGAATACGATCCACGTCGGTTCTCAAAAGGGGTTGAGCTATGATTCGAATACGATCAAGAAGCCCCCTAGTGAGCTCGGCAGTGTGCCGATCAAGAGGGTACCGACAGCTATGTTCTCTTTGGTTTGAATACGACCTATGTTTGAACAGGAAGCCCCCAAGTGACCATAATAAGATCAGCCGTAAAGCGGGATACCCATGTTTGAACCGTGCATCATGGCAGCAAGCCCTTTTTGGCACCCTTTAATCTTTCTGAGAACTCGAACTTGCGAGAGATTAATTCTTTTTAAACCGGAACCTTAAACCGGATTTGAAAGTTTAAAACTTTGTGAGAGGTAAATTTACCTTGAGCCGGATTTTGAACCGGATTTTGAGAGCTTCAAAGCTTTGTGGTAAATAATTTTTTCTTGAACCGGATATTAAGAGCTTCAGTGCTTTGTGGGAGAGAGATTGTCCTTGAACTGGATTTTGAACCAGAATCCTTATTTTGAGCCGGAAATAATCTGACGGCCCTTAAATTTTCATCGATCTAGCAGTAATCCCCGGGGTCGGGTTATTTTTCCCTTCAATGACCTGGACTTCTTGAATTCATTGAAACCGGCTAACTTTGCCGAGTCATACCATTGTAGCCCCCAAGTCTCGGGACGACTCGAGGAGTTGGCTCGAGATTCTCCATATTTGACCATAGCAGAAGGTGTATATCATTGGCGTTGATAGCGCGATGTGAATCCACAGAAGGTTGAGGTGACTGCGGCGGGTTATAAATGATCCCGTATGAGCCATGTCAGCAACTCGGCCAATGGTCCCTTCCAACTGGCTATTTGAAGTTAACTAAACTGTAGTGGCGGCTACTTGTGCGCCTGCCCATTTGAACCATCCAGTGTAGACGGCGGCTGATAATACATGATAATTTGCCTCCAATTTTGTTGGAAGAAAAACCGGGCTTCCCAAGCAGTGACTTGCTCATATTCAATAATCAGCTCACGCAGACAGGTGTGGCCCGGTATGTTGATATAGACCAGGCCGCAATAGACGGACGGTAAGACGACCGCCGCATCAGAGGCGGCTCAAACAGATGAATCGGCCGCGGCGCTGTAAACCGGCGCGAGCGAGTCAACCATGTTTGTTTTGATGTAGTGAACAATTGTCCTGCATCAACAATAGTGCAGACCAAGGCAAAGATAAACTGCTCTTTGACAAAAATAATATGTGCCAATAAAATATATCTTAGATGGATATCACCTGATGTGCCAGGCCGGAAATAACCCGCCATGAATTTGATGATCATTAGGTGATGTTGAAATCACTCACGGGCGAGTCAGCCGCGGGTCCAGGTAGATGAGTCGGTCACGGCGTTGTAAGCTGGCGTGGACGGGCGAGTCAGTCGCAAGTGTGGCAAACCGCATGAACGGGCAAGTTGTCCTTCATGTTGCCGGCCGGCGCGGACGCGTGAAACGGCTGCGAGGGCGGACGGGCGAGTCGGCCGCGGTGTTCTGTAAGCCGGCCGGCACGTTGATGTAGACCGGACCGCAGGGGTGACGGCTGTATATAACAACACTATAGTGCAGAGTGGTTGTTTTCAAAAAAAAAATAAGTACTGATAAAAGTAAACTGGATGGATATCACCTGATGATCTGGACGGTAAATGATCTGTGTGCCACCGTTTGTGAGATGTCCATTGGATAGATAATCCATATGCAGACTAAAAAAGTCTTTCACGTGAGATGCCTTGAAAAATCAATGGTTTTTGGGGGTGTCGCTAGTGGATATCCCATGCGTGGCTGTTTATTCTGTCTCTCTCTTTTCCTCTTTCTTTTCAATGATTGACAAGGCTGTAACCACATCAGTGTGAGACCGCGGGTTGGTGTGAAGCCGCAGTGGTAGCAGCCCGGGTCAACGCGCGACGGCGGGTTGAAGTATAAGCCGTGGCGACGGGGACCGCTGGCTGGTGGCTCAGGTGACGGGCGCGCAGGCGCAGAACCTGCGGCAGCAGCCGACAGTGGCCACTTCAAGGCCAGGGCGTGGCGCAGCGAAACTGGGGCCGAGGGCAGCTCATCGGAGGTGACTTGGTGGCGGCTCAGAGGCAGAGATTGCAGCCCAAGTCCGAGTCACTGTCAGTTGGATGAAGACCTCGTCCGTGTTTTCCTTCGAGAGCGGGGACGGCTTAAGGCGCGCTGTTGACCCGGCGGCAACGTCGATGGAGGGGGCCAAGCATAGGTGTAACCGTCTGCTTGGAGGAAACGACCGGGCGCGACGGCGGTTTTGGAGGAGGCAAGGCCGCAGCTTGAAGGCGAGGTGCTTGACGGCGGCGGCTCACGCCCAGCGGCTGTGACCATCAAAGATGGATTGAAAGCGAGGCAGAGTTCAGACCAGCCACGGGTCGTTGCTTTTGGGCCTCCGTGTCCGTGTGTTGGTTTGGTGTAATTACTGTTCGTACGCACACAACAGCCAAGACGGAAAATAGCACTTTTGCTTCCGCCCTCGGAATTTGAAGTGAGCCAGTACACGTCAGTTGCCCTGGATGCAATCTGTTCCACACGTACTAGTTTTCTTCCAAAAAATAAAGAACGATGATATGACTTGTAGTGACTTGGTAATCGCAGATGAAAGTTGATCTGTTATCGTCGGGTTGGAGGTACTGCAGCGGCAACTTTTGTCCGTCTCAGTCTTTACCATCGACATAGTGAAATTTGACCTGATTTCGTCGGATCACCCGGTTGCGGCGGCATGCATCTTGCAACTCTAATTTCTCTTCAACTCAAATCTCACACTTCCAGATCCAAAGTAAATCCTGTGTGATTCTCTTGCGCCGGTTCTTCTTCATTCGGCCAATCGTGAGCTTCTCGATCCTTGGGGAGCCCTTCAAGAACTCAACACCACCGTGCGCGAGCCCCACGGTGGGCGCCAACTGTCGTGGAATTGTCACGGCAGATGTCCTTAGTGTCAGGACTTAGTCGCGAGGCCAGCGCATCTATGTGGTAGCTTGAGAGGGCTTGGGCGGAATCGAGAGACGCAACACAAGACAAGGATTTAGACAGCTTCGGGCCCCGGGAAACATCATCCGGTAATAGCCCTACATGCTGTTTGTGGCTAGGTCTCATTATGCTCATGAGAGAGTCGCCGATAAGCCGACTCTTTGTGTCTAGCCCTAGAGATTGTTTCTTCTTGCTTATCTTTCTTTGGGGTGCCCTGCCCCTCCTTATATAAGTTAGAGGGGCGGGTTACATGTGGAGTCCTAGTAGGACTAGGACTAGTCTATCTTTTCTTACAAGTTGAATACAAGTCCGGGTCTTGCTTCCTCGTAAAGGAAATATTCGTCATCCCTTTCTCCTTAAGCCAGCCCACCAGAGTATAAGCCAGCCTGCTGGGCCTTGGGTCTTGTCGTCCGTCTGATCCGCCCGCCGGGTCTCCAGTGAGTCACAATGTCCAGGCGGGTTACCTGTGAATCGCCATGTTCGGGCGGATCACCAGTGAGTCGCCAAGCTCCAGCCATGCCTCTGGTGAGTCGCCAAGTCTGGCCGGGTCATTCCGCGGGATATATCCCCGACACTTATTATTATTCACATCGTTCGGTCGTGCAAGTGAAAGGCAATTATGACGATATATGATGGATTGACTGAGATGAGAAAAGCTGGTATGAACTCGACCTCTCTTGTTTTTGTAAATATGATTAGTTCATCGTTCCTGATTCAGCCTATTATGAATAAACATGTTTGCAATGACAATTAAAGATTATAGTTGCTCGTGCCATGCTTGATTAGCTATGAGTTATAATGGTTTACCTTGCGTGCCAACATGCTATTAAAATTGTTGTGATGTGGTATAGTGGGGTGGTATCCTCCTTTGAATGATTTAAGTGACTCGACTTGGCACATGTTCACACATGTAGTTGAAACAAATCAACATAGCCTTCACGATATTTATGTTCATGGTGGATTATATCCTACTCATGCTTGTACTCAATGTTTATTAATTTTAATGCATGTTCATGACTGTTGTCGCTCTCTAGTTGGTCGCTTCCCAGTCTTTTGCTAGCCTTCACTTGTACTAAGCGGGAATACTGCTTGTGCATCCAGTCCCTTAAACCCCAACGTTATTCCATATGAGTCCACTATACCTTCCTATATGCGGTATCTACCTGTCGTTCCAAGTAAATTTGTATGTGCCAAACTCTAAACCTTCAAATGAAATTCTGTTTTGTATGCTCGAATAGCTCATGTATCAACTAGGGTTGTCCGTATCTTCCATGCTAGGCAGGTTATTCTCAAGAGGAGTGGACTCCGCTCCTCACTCACGAGAAAATGGCTGGTCACCAGGATGCCCAGGACCATGCTTTATGCAAACTAAATCAAAATAATTGCAAACAAAACTCCCCCTGGGACTGTTGTCAGTTGGAGGCACTCGTTGTTTCGAGCAAGCCATGGATTGATGCTTGTTGGTGGAGGGGGAGTATAAACTTTACCATTCTGTTTGGGAACCGCCTATAATGTGTGTAGCATGGAAGATATCGCCATCTCTCGGTTGTTATGTTGAAAAGGAAAGTATGCCGCTCAAAATATTATTTATCTCTGCTTTAAAACCGAGCTCTGGCACCTCTACAAATCCCTGCTTCCCTCTGCGAAGGGCATATCTATTTACTTTTATGTTGAGTCATCACGCTCTCATTAAAAAGCACCAGCTGGAGAGCACCGCTGTCATTTGCATCCATTACTATTAATTTATATTGGGTATGACTATGACTGGATCTCTTTTACCATGAATTACAATGTTTAGTCAGTCCTTGATCTTTAAAGGTGCTCTGCATTTATGTTTTGCGGTCTCAGAAAGGGCTAGCGAGCTACCATCTTATTATATCATATTATGATTGTTTTGAGAAAGTATTGTCATCCGAGATTTATTATTATTGCTCACTAGTTGATTATGCCATTGATATGAGTAAACATGAGACCTAATTGTTATTGTGAATGTGGTTAGTTATAATCTTTGCTGAAAACTTGAATGCTGGCTTTACATATTTACAACAACAGCAGCAAACAGAGTTTGTAAAAGTTTTTCTTTATCACTTTCAGTTTATCAACTGAATTGCTTGAGGACAAGCAAAGGTTTAAGCTTGGGGGAGTTGATACGTCTCCGTCGTATCTACTTTTCCAAACATTTTTGCCCTTGTTTTGGACTCCACACTACAACAAAATAGGCATGTAGGGACGTTTTCGTGTTGACGCTTTTATGTATGTCTCATTATTCAAAATCACTTTGTGCATAGGGACGATTTATGAGGCGCAAAGGACATCGTCCCTTGATTCCAATAAAAAAAGATCCCGGTGGTTCAGAATATCTTGCTCCACCACCATCACCATAATCCCCCATCGTGCGAGATGTCCCAAGAAAGTAGTAACTACCATGTAAAAAGGGTGCGATCTCTAGCCTAAACCTAGCACCGCCATGCCACACCGCCGCCTCTGCCAAGATCCTGCTCCTCCTCACCTCAGACTCGCTGTAGCAGGTCCACCCCCCTCGTCCGTCGGCATCCAACAGCAGGCCCGGGGACGCTGGCCTCCAGGCGGCGGCCTAGCCCCACTCCGGCCGCCTCGACCTGCAGCTCCGGCACACAGTGCACTCCGGCTGAAAGGGAAGATGACGGGTGGCGGAGTGGGCAACAGATCCGAACTGGACATCGCACCTTCTCCTACTGAGATCGTAGTGACATACGACCCGACAGGAAACAATGGTAGAAGATGAACAAGATCGACGAGGAGGACAAAAGGTATTGATCAGTTAGGCGCTCTATTATTTGTATGTTTGCTGTCCTTCTCGTTCATACTAAGATTGAGATCCACCTTTCTGTATGTTGCTGTTTTATTGGTCGCCCACTGCATCAATGTTATTAGAGACAGGGGGATATATGCCCCTGTGACGACTCCCACCCGGCCCTCCATTTGCTCGCCGGCATCCTCTGTCTCTAAGAACCCGACGTCTTGCGACCAAAAAATCCTCCAAGTGTCCTCCGCCATGTGAAGCTCGTTTCCACTGTCGACGAGCAGCAAGGCGGCAAGTTCATTTATAGGTGAGTCGATCTACTTTTTTATTTTAGTTTTTCTATCCATTCGTTCCAAGTAAGAATTGGAGCCGCTCCCATGATGCGTACTTAAGTGTGGAGGAGAATCTTGACATTGTAATTTAGATTATCCTATTAAGATAGGACAACGCTGCTTTGCCGGGTTTTTTTTCTGAACTCTCATCTGTTTACTGATTAAACATTTAGACTACTACAATTTAAAGTAGATCTTACACATAGCTTTCTTCGTTGTTTGCTCCCAAATTATTGGCACTCATGTATGCAGGTTCTTGATAAAAAGCCTCTGAGAATATCCTGATAGAATAAGATGGTCAGTGTTCTTAACACATTTTTCTTTTTCATGCAGTTAATAATGCTCGTGTATCAACTATCAAATCACCTTCACCCTCCTCCCCTCCCATAACTAAAATTAAGAGCTTTGCACCCACGTTCTAACATTTCTTAGAATTAACATGGCTTCTACTCTAAACGGAGAGATCAACTCATACATGCAGTTTCTCACCTGCAGAAACTTTTCTCATGTTGTCTGATAAAGAGCACCGTGGATGGATATATTATCATGTTTGGTAAGATTTAATTATATGTGTTGCACTATGTCTAGAGCAGCTAAATGGTATAATGCTCGCTTAAATACGTATATATTGTGTTAGACTGGAGATAATTAATATGAACTATCATGAGAATTAAGTATTTTTTATGGTAACCCGCCCCCTTAATAAGTAGAGCTAGTATTAAGGCTTAGAGATTATCAGTGTCAACAACCATTAGAATTCAGTCCCTGTATGTTAAGCTGCTGTTATTTCTTTACATATATATGCTTCGTATGGTAATACTTACTTAGTTAATTGTTATTTTTCTAACAAATACACTTCAAGCATTCTCACCTTGGCCAATCTATCGATGACATAATCATTTTTCTTCTTAATACAGTATGTATCTATATTTCATATGGGCACATGAAATCTACACGGCTAGATTGAACTTCTGAAGTGCATGTTTACTCATGTGGTATATGTAATACCGTTCTTCTCTATTCTTATGGCTGTATGTTCAGCAAACGAAAACTTACTGATAGAAGTTCCAGTAAATTTATGTATATCTCATTGGGCTTTCTTGGCAGAAAAACTTCTATGTGCGGATTTTGAAGGCAGTTGCCACAAGGATGAACTAGAGAAGGAGAGAAAGCAAGGAGCCATTGTTCCATTATCAGCATATAGAAACTAAAAATCATATAGATATGTTTCACCTACTTTGTGACATGTAATTGTTCATGGGTGATGTGTACAATTAAGTTTGTAAGCTACTACTACTCTTAGTAATACAATGTTATTATTTTGTGCCATGCCATACAATTTTCGAATATTTTCTGATATGTAAATGAGAATCCAATTATTTCATAGGAGCAAGTAATTCTATTAAGCCCAATTGATTAAAAAAATTACACAATAGAAAGAGGATATATGCAGTTGCATCTAGCATGAATTTATCAAAGCATCCCTAGGGGCATAAAGATTCTCTCAAAACACCTCGTATCCATGTTGACGCGCTTTTCTAGGATGCTCTTAAAACGTGTCATATCCATGTTGACACGCTTTGTAAGGACGCTCTTAAACGTCTCATTTCCGTGTAGACACGCTTCCTCCGCGTCTCAATGGTCTTTGAGACGGTGCGTGAGGAGACGCTCCTAGGACGCTTTAATGAGCGACTCTAAAATCAGCTAGAGATGATTTAGTGCGTCTTTAACACCTAAATTTAGCGTCTCTACATGGCATTTTTGTTGTAGTGCCAACTTGCATGATTTGAATGGAACTAACCCGGACTGACGCTGTTTTCAGCAGAATTGCCATGGTGTTATTTATGTGCAGAAACAAAAGTTCTCGGAATGACCTGAAACTCCACGGAACATATTTTTGGAAAATATTAAAACTACTAGAAGACGAATCCACGTCAGGGGGGCCTCCACCTGTCCACGAGGGTGGGGGGCGCGCCCCCGTGCCTCGTGGGCCCCCTGACGCTCCACCGACCTCAACTCCAACTCCATATATTCGTGTTCGGGGAGAAAAAAATCAGAGAGAAGGATTCATCGCGTTTTACGATACGGAGCCACTGCCAAGCCCTAAAACCTCTCGGGAGGGCTGATCTGGAGTCCGTTCGGGGCTCCCGAGAGGGGAATCCGTCGCCGTCGTCATCATCAACCATCCTCCATCACCAATTTCATGATGCTCACCGCTGTGCGTGAGTAATTCCATCGTAGGCTTGCTGGACGGTGATGGGTTGGATGAGATTTGTCATGTAATCGAGTTAGTTTTGTTAGGGTTTGATCCCTAGTATGCACTATGTTCTGAGATTAATGTTGCTATGACTTTGCTATGCTTAATGCTTGTCACTAGGGCCCGAGTGCCATGATTTCATATCTGAACCTATTATGTTTCAAGAATATATGTGAGTTCTTGATCCTATCTTGCAAGTCTATAGTCACCTACTATGTGTTATGATCCGGCAAGCCTGAAGTGACAATAATCGGGACCACTCCCGGTGATGACCGTAGTTTGAGGATTTCATGTATTCACTATGTGTTAATGCTTTGGTCCGGTACTCTATTAAAAGGAGGCCTTAATATCCCTTAGTTTCCATTAGGACCCCGCTGCCACGGGAGGGTAGGACAAAAGATGTCATGCAAGTTCTTTTCCATAAGCACGTATGACTGTATTCGGAATACATGCCTACATTACATTGGTGAATTGGAGCTAGTTCTGTGTCACCCTATGTTATGACTGTTACATGATGAACCGCATCCGGCATAATTCTCTATCACCGATCCAATGCCTACGAGCTTTTCACATATTGTTCTCCGCTTATTTACTTTTCCGTTGCTACTGCTACTATCATTATAAAACCCAAAAATATTACTTTTGCTACCATTACCGTTACTTCCATATTACTTTGCTACTAAATACTTTGCTGCAGATACTAAGTTATCCAGGTGTGGTTGAATTGACAACTCAACTGCTAATACTTGAGAATATTCTTTGGCTCCCCTTGTGTCGAATCAATAAATTTTGGTTGAATACTCTACCCTCGAAAACTGTTGCGATCCCCTATACTTGTCGGTCATCATTGAACTAGGTATTGAGATACCGACGATCGAATCTCGGGCAAGTAACATACCGATGACAAAGGGAACAACGTAGGTTGTTATGCGGTTTGACCGATAAAGATCTTCGTAGAATATGCAGGAGCCAATATGAGCATCCAGGTTCCGCTATTGGTTATTGACCGGAGACGTGTCTCGGTCATGTCTACATAGTTCTCGAACTCGTAGGGTCCGCACGCTTAATGTTCGGTGATGATCGGTATTATGAGTTTATGTGTTTTGATATACCAAAGGTAGTTCGTAGTCCCGGATATGATCACGGACATGACGAGGAGTCTCTAAATGGTCGAGACATAAAGATCGATATATTGGAAGCCTATATTTGGACATCGGAATAGTTCCGGGTGAAATCGGGATTTTACCGGAGTACCGGGACGTTACCGAAACCCCCCGGTAAGTGTATGGGCCTTATTAGGCCACAGTGGAGAGAGAGAGAGAAGGCCAGGGCAAGCCGCGCGCCCCCTCCCCCTCTAGTCTGAATTGGACTAGGAGGGGGCCCTTTCCTTCCTCCCTCTCTCCCCCTTCCTTCTCTCCTAGTCCAACTAGGGAAGGGAGGAATCCTACTCCCGGTGGGAGTAGGACTCCTCCAGGGCGCGCCATAGAGGGCCGGCCCTCCCCCCTCCTCCACTCCTTTATATACGGGGGAGGGGGGCACCCCATAGACACACAAGTTGATCAGTTGATCCCTTTTAGCCGTGTGCGGTGCCCCCCTCCACCATAATCACCCTCGGTCATATCGTAGTGGTGCTTAGGCGAAGCCCTGCGTCGGTAGCAACATCATCACCGTCATCATGCCGTCGTGCTAACGGAACTTTCCCGCAAAGCTCTGCTGGATCGGAGTTCGAGGGACGTCATCGAGCTGAACGTGTCTTGAACTCGGAGGTGCCATGCGTTCGGTACTTGGATCGGTCGGATCGTGAAGACGTACGACTACATCATCCGCGTTGTCATAACGCTTCCGCTTTCGGTCTACGAGGGTACGTGGACAATAGTCTCCCCTCTTGTTGCTATGCATCACCATGATCTTGCGTGTGCGTAGGAAAATTTTGAAATTACTACGTTCCCCAACAGCTGCTACTTGGCAGACTTCGACAAAGTCGCGGAGCGCCCTTTTGCGCCAATTATTTGATGAGAAGGTCTCGAAGACCGTGAATACTTCGAGATCGTCGTTCTCCGAAGAGTACTTCTCTAGGGTAGTGTTGGTGAGGATACCCTCGCCGCTCTTGGCCACTTGCCGGGTATCCAACATGCCCGTAGGCTGTGCGTTGGTTCGGTATTCGGCGTCATGTGTATTCGACATGGCCTATCGAGCCATTCCTTCAAGACAGTTCTATGTCCCATAAAGGGCTGATACATCTCCAATGTATCTACTTTTCCAAACACTTTTTCCCTTGTTTTGGACTCTAACTTGCATGATTTGAATGAAACTAACCCGGACTAACGCTGTTTTCAGCAGAACTGCCATGGTGTTATTTTTGTGCAGAAATAAAAGTTCTCGGAATGACCTGAAAATCCACGGAGACACGTTTTGGAATTAATGAAAAATATTGGCAAAAGAATCAGCATCAGGGGGCCGACACCCTGTCCATGAGGGTGCAGGGCACGCCCCCTGCCTCGTTGGCCCCCTGGGACTCCACCGACCTCAACCCCAACTCCATATATTCACTTTCGGGGAGGAAAAAATCAGAGAGAAGGATTCATCACGTTTTACGATACGGAGCCTCCGCCAAGCCCTAATCTTCCTCGGGAGGGCTGACCTGGAGTCCGTTCGGGGCTCCGGAGAGGGGAATCCATCGCCATCGTCGTCATCAACCATCCTCCATCACCAATTTCATGATGCTCACCGCCATGCGTGAGTAATCCTATCGTAGGCTTGCTGGACGGTGATGGGTTGGATGAGATTTAACATGTAATTGAGTTAGTTTTGTTAGGGTTTGATCCCTAGTATCCATTATGTTCTAAGGTTGATGTTACTATGACTTTGCTATGCTTAATGCTTGTCACTAGGGCCCGAGTGCCATGATTTCAGATCTGAACCTATTATGTTTTCATGAATATATGTGAGTTCTTGATCCTATCTTGCAAGTCAATAGTCACCTACTATGTGTGATGATCCGACAACCCCGAAGTGACAATAATCGGGACCACTCCCGGTGATGACCGTAGTTTGAGGAGTTCATGTATTCACTAAGTGTTAATGCTTTGGTCCGGTACTCTATTAAAAGGAGGCCTTAATATCCCTTATCTTCCAATAGGACCCCGCTGCCACGGGACGGTAGCACAAAAGATGTCATGCAAGTTCTTTTCCATAAGCACGTATGACTATATTCGGAATACATGCCTACATTACATTGATGAACTGGAGCTAGTTCTCTGTCACCCTATGTTATAACTGTTGCATGAGGAATTGCGTCCGACATAATTATCCATCATTGATCCATTGCCTACGAGCTTTTCACATATTGATCTTTGCTTAGTTACTTTTCCGTTGCCACTGTTACGATTGCTACAAAAACTGCTACTGTTACTTTTGCCACCGTTACCGTTACTTCCATACTACTTTGCTACTAACTACTTTGCTGCAGATATTAAGTCTTTCAGGTGTGGTTGAATTGACAACTCAACTGCTAATACTTGAGAATATTCTTTGGCTCCCTTGTGTCGAATCAATAAATTTGGTTGAATACTCTACCCTTGAAAACTGTTGTGATCCCCTATACTTGTGGGTTATCAAGGGCTTAATTTTCTTGTCCACGGGATGATGATCAGGTGTCCCGCGAGGGTGCATCCTTTTTTCCCGTCCGGGAGATGGCTTAAAGGCCTGCAATTCATAGCGGGTTGTCTGAGTTTTCCAGGCGCTTTCCATTGCGCAGTACTTTTGTACTATGTGTGCCAAATCTGCAAAGTGCAGTACGCGACGGTGGTTGAGGGCATTAAGGATTCCCTCATCCATACAGTTGTTTTGAAATACTGAAATTGCGTCGTCGTCGTAGCAGTCTTTTATCTTGTTTTTAACGAGGAATCTGGCCCAAAAGTTAAACTGTCTCCCGAGGCTGCTGCCGCACATACATTAGGTCGCATATTTCCGGTGGGCCGGAATTTCTTGGAGAATATTGCTTGTAGTGGGTGGGCGGGCTTAAATTCGCACCCTAGCCCACTGTAGAATCCGAAGTTTGCAGAATTTCCGAGGTTACCAGCCCGGGCTCCGGAGTGTCCGGTGAATTCTCAGGCTTAACGTCCGATTTTGTGTTCGGAGGACAGGGAGTGTCCCCCCGAAGATGGGTATCCGGTTCTCTGGGCTTGGAAATCCGAACATAGTTTGTTCTCAACGTAGGAGAAGAGTTATTGTCGGCTTGTTCCTCCACAACCGCTACCTGATGCGTGATCGGTAGAGATTTGATTTCCCTCTTATCGGGTTTAAGCCCGATCTGATCATAGTCGGTTGAGACACCCAGGGCGACGATGCGATCTAGCAGCTCGTTCAAAGACGATAGATCTGCCGGATCCATCTTGCCGGAGTATTCGGGGCCGACATGGAGATGGTTTTCGATGACTTGGGGGGTTGCCTTCGGCTTAACGACCGAACGGGCACCCATGGTGAAGCTGCCAAGCCGGAGGGTTTGCCCTAAAACTAGTGCTCCTCTGGAAGTGGTACTGTTCTTGACGACAAGGCGAGCCATCGATCCTTCTGTCAACGCCACATAGGAACTCTCAATGAAAGCACCAATGTCGGTGTCAAAACCGGCAGATCTCGGGTAGGGGGTCCCGAACTGTGCGTCTAAGGATCGAAGGTAACAGGAGACAGGGACACGGTGTTTACCCAGGTTCGGGCCCTCTCGATGGAGGTAATACCCTACTTCCTGCTTGATTGACTTTGAAGAGTATAGGGGTTACAAGAGTTGATCTACCTCGAGATCATAATAGCTAAACCCTAGATGTCTAGCCTGTATGATTATGATTGCCTCTATGGACTAAACCCTCCGGTTTATATAGACACCGGAGGGGCCTAGGTTTGTACAGAGTCGATTTATAGAGGAAGGAATCTTCATATCCGAACGCCAAGCTTGCCTTCCACGCCAAGGAGAGTCCCATCCGGAAACGGGGGAAAGCCATGCATCTTGTATCTTCAAGGCCCATGAGTCCGGCCCATGTCACATAGCCCGGACGCCCGAGGACCCCTAATACAGGAGTCCCTCACCGAACCCCCTCTTTTCCTTCTCCCAATCAGCCTCTTGCCATAGGGGGGGGCGCCACCCCTTGTGGGCTGGTGTGCTCCCCACTCATGGCCCATATGGCCCATATATTCTTCCGGGGGTGTCCGGTAACCCCTCCGGTACTCCGATAAATACCCGATACCTTCCGGAACACTTCTTGTGTCCGAATACCATCGTCCTATATATCAATCTTTACCTCTCAACCATTTTGAGACTCCTCGTCATGTCAGTAATCTCATCCGGGACTCCGAACAAAATTCAGTCACCAAATCACATAGCTCATATAATACAATATCGTCACGAACGTTAAGCGTGCGGACACTAAGGGTTCGAGAACTATGTAGACATGACAGAGACAGCTCTCCGGTCAATAACTAATAGCGGAACCTGGATGCCCATATTTGCTTCTACATATTCTATGGAGATCTTTATCGGTCGAACCGTTATGTCAACATACGTTATTCTCTTTGTCTATTGGTATGTTACTTCCCCGAGATTCGATCGTTGGTATCTTTGTACCTAGTTCAATCTTGTTACCGGCAAGTCTCTTTACTCGTTCTGTAATACATCACCTCGTGACTAACTCCTTAGTCGTTTGCTTGCAAGCTTATGATGTGTATTACCGAGAGGGCCTAGAGATACCTCTCCGATACTCGGAGTGACAAATCCTAATCTCGATCTATACCAACTTAACAAACACCTTCGGAGATGCCTGTAGAGCATCTTTATAATCACCCAGTTACGTTGTGATGTTTGGTATCACACAAGGCATTCCTCCGGTATCCGAGAGTTGCAAAATCTCATAGTCGAAGGAATGTCTATTTGTCATGAAGAAAGCATTAGCAATAAAACTGAACGATCATAATTCTAAGCTAACGGATGGGTTTTGTCCATCACATCATTCTCCTAATGATGTGATCCCGTTATCAAATGACAACTCATGTCCATGATTAGGAAACCTTAACCATCTTTGATCAACGAGCTAGTCAAGTAGAGGCTCACTAGGGACATGGTGTTTGTTTATATATTCACACATGTATTTTGGTTTCCGATCAATACAGTTCTAGCATGAATAATAAACCTTTATCATGAATAAGGAAATATAAAATAACAACTTTATTATTGCCTCTAGGGCATATTTCCTTCAGTCTCCCACTTGCACTAGAGTCAATAATCTATATTACATTGTAATGAATCTAACACCCATGGGGTCTTGATGCTGATCATGTTTTGCTCGTGGAAGAGGCTTAGTCAACGGGTCCACTACATTCAGATCCATATGTATTTTGCAAATTTCTATCTCTCCCTCCTTGACTTGATCACTGATGTCTACTACGCAACCTTCTTCTTGTAGACGTTGTTGGGCCCCCAAGTGCAGAGGTTTGTAGGACAGTAGCAAATTTCCCTCAACTGGATGACCTAAGGTTTATCAATCCATGGGAGGCGTAGGATGAAGATGGTCTCTCTCAAGCAACCCTGCAACCAAATAACGAAGAGTCTCTTGTGTCCCGACACACCCAATACAATGGTAAATTGTATAGGTGCACTAGTTCGGCGGAGAGATGGTGATACAAGTGCAATATGGATGGTAGATATAGGTTTTTGTAATCCAAAAATATAAAAACAGCAAGGTAACTAATGATAAAAGTGAGCACAAACAGTATTGCAATGCTAGGAAACAAGGCCTAGGGTTCATACTTTCACTAGTGCAAGTTCTCTCAACAATAATAACATAATTGGATCATATAACTATCCCTCAGCATGCAACAAAGAGTCACTCCAAAGTCTCTAATAGCGGAGAACAAACGAAGAGATTATTGTAGGGTACGAAACCACCTCAAAGTTATCCTTTCTGATCAATCTATTCAAGAGTCCGTAGTAAAATAACACGAAGCTATTCTTTCCGTTCGATCTATCCTAGAATTCGTACTAGAATAACACCTTAAGACACAAATCAACCAAAACCCTAATGTCACCTAGATACTCCAATGTCACCTCAAGTATCCGTGGGTATGATTATACGATATGCATCACACAATCTCAGATTCATCTATTCAACCAACATAAAGTACTTCAAAGAGTGCCCAAAAGTTTCTATCGGAGAGTCAAGATGAAAACGTGTGCCAACCCCTATGCATAAGTTCACAAGGTCACTGAACCCACAAGTTGATCACCAAAACATACATCAAGTAGATCACGTGAATATCCCCTTGTCACCACAGATTAGCACATGCAAGACATACATCAAGTGTTCTCATATCCTTAAAGACTCAATCCGATAAGATAACTTCAAAGGGAAAACTCAATCCATTTCACGAGAGTAGAGGGGGACAAACATCATAAGATCCAACTATAATAGCAAAGCTCGCGATACATCAAGATCGTGCCAAATCAACAACACGAGAGAGAGAGGTCAAACACATAGCTACTGGTGCATACCCTAAGCCCCGAGGGTGAACTACTCCCTCCTCGTCATGGAGAGCGCCGGGATGATGAAGATGGCCACCGGTGAGGGATCCCCCCCTCCGGCAGGGTGCCGGAACAGGGTCCCGATTGGTTTTTGGTGGCTACAGAGGTTTGCGGCGGCGGAACTCCCGATCTACGTTATGTTTTGGAGGTTTCTGTATTTATAGGAATTTTTGGCGTAGGTCTCACGTCAGGGGGGTCGCCGAGTCGTCCACGAGATAGGGGGCGCGCCCAGGGGGGTAGGGCGCGCCCCCCACCCTCGTGGTCGGCCCGGGACTCTTCTGGCCCAACTCTTTTACTCCGGGGGCTTCTTTTGGTCCATAAAAAATCATCAAAAATTGGCACGTCAATTGGACTCCGTTTGGTACTCCTTTTCTGTAAAACTCAAAAACAAGGAAAAACAGAAACTGGCACTGGGCTCTCGGTTAATAGGTTAGTCCCAAAAATCATATAAAATAGCATATAAATGCATATAAAACATCCTAGATGGATAATATAATAGCATGGAACAATCAAAAATTATAGATACGTTGGAAACGTATCAATCACGGATGGAGTTGAAGCGTCTCTTGATGTGTTTGGTTCTTTTGTGAAAGCTGGATTCCTTTGCCAAGGCAATTGCTCCAGTATTGTCAGAAAAGATTTTCATTGGACCCGATGCACTAGGTATTACACCTAGATCGGATATGAACTCCTTCATCCAAACTCCTTCATTTGCTGCTTCCGAAGCAGCCATGTACTCCGCTTCACCTGTAGAACCCGCCATGATGCTCTACTTGGAACTGCACCAACTGATAGCTCCACCATTCATATAAATACGTATCCGGTTTGTGACTTAGAGTCATCCAGATCAGTGTCAAAGCTAGCACCCACGTAACCATTTACGACGAGCTCTTTGTCACCTCCATAAACGAGAAAACATATCCTTGGTCCTTTTCAGTTACTTCAGGATGTTCTTGACTGCTCTCCAGTGATCCACTCCTAGATTACTTTGGTACCTCCCTGCCAGACTTATGGCAAGGCACACATCAGGTCTGGTACACAGCATACCATACATGATAGAACCTATGGCTGAGGCATAGGGAATGACTTTCTGAAAGCACAAGTGGTCCCTGGGTGATTTTGGTAATTAATGTCAACATATCTCTTGTTGGACTAATGCTTCTACCTAGTATGTTTCAGATAAGTTCAAAAATGGGGTGGCATGGACTAGAGGATGTGGAACCCCTTTAAAATGCTGAAGACAAAGGATTGGCTCAAGCTCAAAGCTCGGGACTCTACATTTTCTATTTTAGTGATACAAGATCACATTGAGTCCATAGGAAAGCCAATACTATTAAGAGGGGATGAGGTGTTGCTTAATGGCTTGCTTGCTCAAAGTGCTTAGTGATATGCTCCAAAGCCCTCAACCACTTTCTCATATCCACATATGTGCTAAACCAAAAGTCAAACTCGGACCCACCGAAACTTTCTATCCGGCGCCACCGAGTTCAATTGACATAGCCACTGCCAGAAACCCTAACCAATTTGGTTTCACCGATGGGATTTCGGTCTCACCGAGATGGTCTTGCAAACTCTCTGTTGCCTATTGCAATAATTGCGGTCCCATCGAGATATGCAATCGGCCCCACCGAGTTTGCTTGGCCAACTCTCTGTTTCGCTTATTACTCAAATCGGTCCCACCGAGTTTGAGTAATCGGTCAAACCGAGATGAGGATTTACCCTAACCCTAGCACATCGGTCCCACCGAGTTGATCCATTCGGTCCCACCGAAACACCTAACGGTCACATTATGAACCAAATCAGTCTGACCGAGTTCTCTGAATCGGTCCCACCGAGTTTGGTGATTCGTGTGTAACGGTTAGATTTTGTGTGGTGGCTATATATACCCCTCCACCCACTCTTCATTCATGGAGAGAGCCATCAGAACATGCCTACACTTCCAACACATATTTTTTGAGAGAGAACCACCTACACTTGTGTTGAGGTCAAGATATCCCATTCCAACCACATAAATCTTGATTTCTAGCCTTCCCCAAGTTGCTTTCCACTCAAATCTTCTTTCCACCAAATCCAAATCCTGTGAGAGAGGGTTGAGTGTTGGGGAGACTATCATTTCAAGCACAAGAGCAAGGATTTCATCATCAACACACCATTTGTTACTTCTTGGAGAGTGGTGTCTCCTAGATTGGCTAGGTGTCACTTGGGAGCCTCCGTCAAGATTTTGGAGTTGAACCAAGGAGTTTGTAAGGGCAAGGAGATCGCCTACTTTGTGAAGATCTACCCGAGTGAGGCAAGTCCTTCGTGGGCGACGGCCATGGTGGGATAGACAAGGTAGCTTCTTCGTGGACCCTTCGTGGGTGGAGCCCTCCGTGGACTCGCGCAACCGTTACCCTTCGTGGGTTGAAGTCTCCATCAACATGGATGTACGATAGCACCACCTATCGGAACCACGGATAAAAAATCTCCATGTCTCCAAATTGCGTTTGCACACTCCAATCCCTTCTCTTTACATTCTTGCAACTTGTAAGCTTTACTTTCCGCTGCTCATATACTCTTGGCATGCTTGCTTGATATGTATTGTGAATGTTTAAACTTGTGCCAAAACTCTACTTCAACCTAAAGAATCTAAAAACTGCAACTTTTCTTCTTAGAGTCTATTCACACCCCCCCTCTAGACGCCTCTTCTCGATCCTTTCACTTTCATTTTCTCTCTATCTTCTGCAGTGGTCGGGCTTTGAATCTGACTCAATTTCACACCTTGTAACACAGGCAAGAACCCTTTCTTCGACTGATCCATTTTGAACTTCTTCAAAACTTTGTCAAGGTATGTGCTTTGTGAAAGTCCTATTAAGCGTCTTGATCTATCTCTATAGATCTTGATGCCCAATATATAAGCAGCTTAACCGAGGTCTTTCATTGAAAAACTCTTATTCAAGTATCGTTTTATGCTATCTAGAAATTCTACATCATTTGCAATCAACAATATGTCATCCACATATAATATTAGAAATGCTACAGAGCTCCCACTCACTTTCTTGTAAATACAGGCTTCTCCGAAAGTCTGTATAAACCATATGCTTTGATCACCTCATCAAAGTGTATATTCCAACTCCGAGATGCTTGCACCAGTCCATAGATGGATTGCGGGAGCTTGCATACTTTGTTAGCACCTTTAGGATCGACAAAACCTTCTAGTTGCATCATATACAACTCTTCTTTAAGAAATCCATTAAGGAATGCAGTTTTGACGTCCATTTGCCAGATTTCATAATCATTAAATGCGGCAATTGTTAACATGATTCGGACAGACATAAGCATCGCTACGGGTGAGAAAGTCTCATCGTAGTCAACTACTTGAACTTGTCGAAAACCTTTCGCGACAAGTCGAGCTTTGTAGACAGTAACATTACCATCAGTGCCGGTCTTCTTCTTGAAGATCCATTTATTCTCTATGGCTCGCCGATCATCGGGCAAGTCCACCAAAGTCCACACTTTGTTCTCATACATGAATGCTATGTCAGATTTCATGGCCTCAAGCCATGTTACCGGAATCTGGGCTCATCGTAGCTTCTTCATAGTTCATATGTTCGCCATGGTCTAGTAACATGACTTCCAGAACAGGATTACCGTACCACTCTGGTGTGGAACATGCTCTATTGGACCTACGAGGTCCAGTAGTAACTTGATCTGAAGTTTCATGATCATGATCATTAGCTTCCTCTCTAGTTGGTGTAGGCATCACGGGAACGGATTTCTCTTATGTGTCACTTTCCAATTCGAGAGAGGGTACAATTACCTCATCAAGTTCTACTTTCCTCCCACTCACTTCTTTCGAGAGAAACTCCTTCTCTAGAAATGTTCCATTCTTGGCAACAAAGATCTTTCATGACCCACAAGTATATGGGATCAATTGTAGACTTTTTGATAAGTAAGAGTGTCGAACCAACGAGGAGCAGAAGGAAATGACAAGTGGTTTTCAGCAAGGTAATGTCTGCAAGCGCTGAAATTGTAAGTAACAGAGTAGTGTTATAGCAAGATAATTTGTAACAAGCAAGTAACGATAGTAGTAACAAAAGTGTAGCAAGGTAGCCTAATCCTTTTGAGGCAAAGGACATGCCAAAACGGTCTCTTATGATAAGCAAAGCGTTCTTGAGGGTACATGGGAATTCCATCTAGTCACTTTCATCATGTTAGTTCGATTTGTGTTTGCAACTTTGATAATTTGGTATGTGGGTGGACCGGTGCTTAGGTGTTGTTCTTACTTGAACAAACCTTCTACTTATGATTAACCCCCTCGCAAGCATCCGCAACTACGAGAAAAGTATTAAGAATAAATTCTAACCATAGCATTAAACTTTTGGATCCAATCGGTCCCTTACGGAATAGCGCGTAAACTAGGGTTTAAGCTTCTGTCAGTCTCGCAACCCATCATCTTATAAATACTCCACAATGCATTACCTTAGGTCCAAATATGGTGAAGTGTCATGTAGTCGATGTTCACATGACACCACTAAGGGAATCACAACATACATACTATCAAAATATCAAAAACATATAAAGTTCACATGATTAGCTGCAACAAGATTTCTCTCGGGACCTCAAGAACAAAAGTAACTACTCACAAATGATAATCATGCTCAAGATCAGAGGGGTATTAAATAGCATATTGGATCTGAACATATAATCTTCCACCAAATAAACCATATAGCAATCGACTACAAGATGTAATCAACACTACTAGTCACCCACAAGTACCAATCTGGGGTTCCGGTACAAAGATTGAACACAATACATGAACTAAGGTTTGAGAGGACATGGTGCTGTGGAAGATGTTGATGGAGATAGCCCTTCCCAAGATGGGAGAGTTGTTGGTGATGATGATGATGATGATTTCCCCCTCCGGGAGGGAAGTTCCCCCGACGGAATCGCTCCTCCGAAGGGCAAAAGTGCTCCTGCCCAAGTTCCGCCTCAAGATGGCGGTGCTTCGTCCCGAAAGTCCTCTCCTTATTTTCTCTAGGTCAAAATGACTTATATACTAGAAGATGGGCACCGGAGGTGGGCTGGGCTGAGCACAACCCACCAGGACGCACATGGGGGCCTGGCGCGCCCTGGTGTCTTGTGCTCACCAAGTGGCCCCCCTCCGGTAGTTATTTGCTCCTGTATTTCTTATTTATTCCTTAAAGATTCCTCGTGAAGTTTTAGCTCAATTGGAGTTGTGCAGAATAGGTAGCCTGACGTAGCTTTTTCAGGTCCAGATTTCCAGCTGCCAGAATTCTCCCTCTTTGTGTGAACCTTGCATATTATGAGAGAAAAGGCATTAGAATTACTCCAAAAAGCATTGATATGCATAAAAACATTATAAATAACAATAGGTAAACATGATGCAAAATGGACGTATCAACTCCCCCAAGCTTAGACCTCGCTTGTCCTCAAGAAAAAACCGAAATCGAAAAACATGTCCACATGCTTAGAGAGAGGTGTCGATAAAAACAAAATAGAGACATAGAAGCATCATGTAAATTATTATAACAGCAACAAACATAAACAAAAAACATTTATCATAGAATTCTCATGAATAAGTAACAATTCATCACAACATCGAAGTATAAAACATAAACTCTATTGGAAACTAACAAACTATGTTCTCAGTCAACTTTGCAACTACAATTCATCATCTTTTCAGGAAGGGTCACGTATCGGAGCCTTTAGGCAAGTCCACATACTCAACCATCATATAGTCTTCTATGATTGCTAACATTCACCGCATACACATGAGCAAAACGTTTCAACCGGACACATAGAAAGATAGGGGCTTATAGTTTCGTCTCCCAACGCATTCACCTCAAGGGTGATGTCAACAATAATAGCTCATGCTACCCACATCCAACTGGATACATGTGCCTAGATCTTTCCTCACCACATGATGCTTGCCAAAAGAGAAAAAGGAAAAAGGAAAAGAGAGAAAAACTTTGACTCTTGCATGAAAGTAAATACATAAATGTAAAAGATAGGCCCTTCGCAGAGGGAAGCAGAGGTTGTCATGCGCTTTTTGTTTGTATGCTCAATCCCTTAGTGCAAAAGAATGTCACGTTATATTGCCCCTTATGATAGCAATCTTTATTATACAGTCTGTCGCTTTTATTCTTTGCTATCACAAGTTCGTACAACGCTCAATTTTCTATTACACTAAATGATCTAACACTTTTAGAAGCAATTTTTATTGCCTTATTGCACCGATGACAATTTACTTGAAGGATCTTACTCAATCCTTAGGTAGATATGGTGGACTCTTGAAAATAAGATTTGGGTTTAATGGTTTTTGGATGCACAAGTAGTATCTCTACTTGGTGCGGAATTTTTGGCTAGCAAAGATAGGGGGCAAGCACCACATGTTGAATGATCTATGACAATATAACTTCTATGTGAATATGAACAAACATAAATCATTACGTTGTCTTCCTTGTCCAACGTCAACAATTTTGGCATATAATATTTTGATGGGGGCTCACAATCACAATAGATTTCCAAGATAGTATATTTCCATGTGAATCTTCTCTTCCCTTATTATTTCTTTCATGAATTTCATCATTGACCAATGCTATATTTGTCAATCTCCAATAAAATTTCCTACTTATACTTTTCTTTATGTGATGTCATTACTCACCATAAGGTTAGCATATGATCTTCTTCATTTATTTCCTTCCTTTTTATTGAAACATGAAAGTAAAGAAAGCAAAACTCAAACTAAACTTTATTATATATCTTGCACACGATTACAAGGGTAGATCACTAAGCAACCACATGAAAAGAAAGGATCGGACTAAACTTGTATTCATCTAAAGCAAAAGATAACTATGGATCGAACTAACATAAGTAAAGGCAAAACATAGTCGAGGTGATATGATACCGGGGCACCTCCCCCAAACTTGGCGTAAGCCAAGGGGAATGCCCATACCCGATACTCAATTTTGTTTTGGTGATGAAGAAGGAGGTGGTGGTGGTGATGAAGTACAGATCTTGTACTCGGGTTTCCATGGCAGAGGCTCACCATCATAAGTGGAGGAATGAGTCTCACGGGTCCTGCAACTGGCAGCCAAACTCATACCTTTAAACCTCGCCTCATATTCAAAGACTTGGTTTTGCAGATTGTAGATCTGGCTTTGGAGGAAGTTGATTTTCTCATTGAAGGTGAAGACAATGTCCTTCATGGACTTCCCATCCACCTTGAGATCACGGGTAAAGTCCGTGATCATAAGGTGATTGGCATTGAGTCCACGCTCCACCATCCCCTTATGCCGGAAGACCTCCTGCTCCATAGCTTCAAGCCTGGCCTCCACGGTTCCCATCTATAGGGGATATTACTACTGGGTATAAACCGGCCAGGAGAGGCCGGGTTATCCTCATGACGAGTTATTTATATTTGAAGCCCATGAAGGCAAGGAGTGTGGCGCTTTACGAAGGCCCAGGGCCCAAAGGCGGATTGAGGCATGTAGACATAAACCGCCGTTAATATGTAAACTTGTGTTGTAAGATAGAAAGAGTAGAAACCGAGCCAGACACGTTTATGAGCCGGCCTCGGGATTCTGTAAACCGACGGGCGTCAACCTATGTATATAAAGGGACGACCCAGCGGCGGTTTAGGGACAACAAACAACAACTTGAGAGCCAGGCATAGCGGATTCGCTCCCTGGTCATCGAAACCCTAGCAATTCCACAACAACTGGATTAGGCCTTTACCTTCACCGCAAGGGGCCGAACCAGTATAAACTCTCTGCGTCCTTTGTCCGCTTTAACCCCTTTATGCTAACCCGTTGCGATGGCTCCACGACTAAGTCCTTTCACTAGGACATCTGCCGTGACAAGACCACGACAGTTGGCGCCCACCGTGGGGCTATCGCACGATGGTTTCGAGTTCTTAGAGGGCAGCTTCGAAGGGCTCAAGGGATATGCAGTGGGCCGGATGACCAAGAGTCCTCGCGGCAAGCTCTACATCGACGACGCAGGCTGGGGCCCCGAGGCCGGCTCAATTGAGTACGGGTACCGGGTCCCCTTCGGCGGCATTCACATGTACAATTTCAAGATTGGTGAACCGGGCCCTGAGCCGGACATCTGCACCGACATCGTCGAAACGGCTCAGCGTGCGAGATCCGCCCGGGTTAAGCCGTCCATGAAGCGTGCCTTCGTGGGAGTCATCCACGGAGTGGAATCTGAGGATAGATCGGAATATGGTGGTGAAACCGTCGTTTACTCCGGTGATGAGTCATCTACTGGAGAGACCGAGTCATTGTATCAGTTGCAGGATGGCCGGTTCAGGGGCTGTTCCGATGGCGACAGTATTCCGGACCCCCTTGATCCGCCAAGCCGAGTTGTGATCTTCATGGCCGGTACACAATCAGCACCGCAATCTTCGACCGCCGCGGCGATGATCTCCGGTTCAGCGGCGGCGACAGCAGCTGGGGCAGGAGGCCCTGCGCCACTGCCGGTTCAGGTTTTGTCCGATTTATTCGACACCTTGGATGCACTGCTAGCGGCTGAAGTCAGCCCGGCGGATCAGGACCAGCACAACGCAGAAGTGGCGAAGGTGAAGGATCAGATAGCACAAGACAAGGTGGACCTGGCCGCTGAAAACGCCAGGATGACGGCAAGGCAGGCCGAGTTAGATGCACAGTCTTATCGGCTTATGTAGGATCAGAACGCATCGAATGACGTAATGAGGAGGAGGTACCGATCTCACCTGCCTCCGGTTTACGAAGCCAGGAGCAGGAACCAGCAACCAGCCAGCGGTAAACCGGGTCGAAGCACCTGGAGCGGGAACACCGGTTCAGCCGCGCGCAATGGATCCACCTCCTCAGAATATCCCGTCCCAACACGTGCCGACGCCTCCGGGTCATTACTCCAACCCTTTGGATAACATAGTCGTAGCCGCTTCACGATTGGCGGCCCTCCCAGTCGATGGTGAGTCCCCTGTAGCGGTGGAGACGCGACGAGCTAGGGAGCTCCTTCAGACAGCTTTGACTCAGCAGCAGGCTTACTCATATAGTCGCGAAAGGATTCATTAATTCCACCCCCCGACCAAGCCGGAGTTACAGCCGGCATATTGATGAACCGGCCGTGTCGATCAGTGCGCGGAATCGTAATCCGCCTCGTGGCCATAACCCGGCGGGTGGCGGTGTTGATGCTCAGGACGTGGTGGATCATGCTAGGGCACGTCGGGAAGCTGAGTTAGCGGCACAGAACGCGGCCCGTCAGCTTACTCCGGTTCGTCCAACAACTTTGGTGGAACCAGGAGTCACCTCCAGTTCTTTGGGGGTGCCGTATCTCGTCCCGACGCTACGCAATGTACGGCAGCCCAAAGATTTCAAGGGCCCACGTAAAGTGCCGAATTACACTGCCGATTTATCCCCCGAGTCATGGGTTGAGAGCTATGAGATGGCAATGGAGATGCTGGATGTTGATGATGCGGCATGTGCTAAATACTTCACCATGATGTTGGAAGGGACAGCTCGCACTTGGTTGAAGAACTTGCCAGCTAACTCCATTGGATCATGGGCCGAGTTAAGAGCCCGGTTTATTCAGAATTTCAAAGACACTTGCAAGCAGCCCATGTCAATTGTGGACTTAGCTGCCTGTGTTCAAGAGGAAGGAGAATCAACAACCCATTGGGTGCGCCGGGTTTCGGAGATTTTGCACCCATCGGACCGCATCAACGCTGATACAACAGTTTTAACGTTGGAAGGCAATTGCCGGTTTGCACCTCTGAAGTTGAAATTGTTACGACTCAAATGTCATTGCAATGACATGGGAACACTTATGGCAGATCTGGTAAAGTATGCCGACTCTGATAGTACCAAGGACCCCGAGTCGGACGATGACAAGACAAGGAAGGGAAAGAAGAGCGGCAGCACCAAAGGGCGGCAGCATAACCCGGCGGGTCATGGGAACAGCGGTAAGCGTAAAGCGGATAACAGTTTAGATTTTGTGGCTAATACCAACACGCAGGATAATGACCAGCGTCGTAAGGGTAAACCGCCCCCGCGTGGAGGCGGGTCAGGTCCCAATCCCGAGCGCCTGTCTCACCTATTAAACAAGCCTTGCCCAAAGCACGGGTCGCGGGATAAGCCGGCCACGCACCTCTGGAAGGATTGTTATATTATGCGGCAGTTCAAAAATTCAGATTTTTTTTCAGTATGATCATGGACCGGCCGGCGGTTCAGGCCCCGGATCTCATGGGCCGCGTTACGGTGGAGGCAGTTCCGGTTCAGGATTTCCCGGTAATCACGGCGGACATGGGGACCAAGGCAATCAGGGCAACCAGGGTGGTTATAATCATCAAGGGAGTCAGCAGCAGCAGCAGTCGGGTTACCAGAGCAACCCGAAGCAGTTGAATAGTGGGCAGTATCATGTTTTCACCACTAGCTTGTGCAAGCGTGAACAGAAGCTTCATAAAAGGGCAGTGAACTCTGTTGAACCAGCGGTGCCCCGTTACTTGCGCTGGTCTGAACAGCCCATTGTGTGGAGTCGAGAGGATCATCCACCTCGGGTTGATAATCCGGGTCATCTGGCATTGGTGGTGGCACCTCGGGTGGGAGGTTATAAGTTCACCAAGGTACTCATGGATGGGGGGAGTAGTATCAATATCCTTTATTATGAAACTTTCCGTCGCATGGGGTTAACAGATAAAAATCTTAAACCGTCCAACACGGTCTTCCATGGTGTGGTGCCTGGTAAATCGGCGTATCCAGTTGGTAAGATAGCTCCGGAGGTTGCTTTTGGAGATGAGCATGATTCAAGATCAGAGACATTGACTTTTGAAGTGGTGAAAATCAAGAGCCCGTATCATGCCCTGTTTGGACGGCCGGCTTATGCTAAGTTCATGGCAAGGCCCTGTTATGTTTATCTACAGCTCAAGATGCCGGGTCATAAGGGGACCATCACGTTTCATGGGAGCCGTAAGATCGCTTTGGAATGTGAAGAAGGTGATGCGGCTTATGCTGAGTCGGTTTGTGCAACAGAGAAGTTGAAGTTCTACAAGGACAATGTTGATCCGGCGGATATGACTTCTTTGAAAAAGCCAACTACAGAGCATGACCCGGCCTTGAAGTTTAAATCGGCTGATGAGACTAAGCTGGTTGATTTCGTTTCTGGTGATTCATCCAAGCAGTTCAGCATCAGCGCTAACTTGCATCCGAAATAGGAAAGCGCGCTCATCGAGTTCATCCGTGAGAATCGGGACATCTTTGCGTGGAAGCCTTCTGACATGCCAGGTGTACCGAGGGAACTCGCTGAGCACACTCTTAATATCGATCCCAAGTTTAAACCGGTCAAGCAGTTTCTTCGCCAGTTCAATGAAGAAAGACGCAAGGCCATTGGTGAGGAGGTAGCTAGGCTTTTGGCGGCTGGATTTATCATTGAGGTATTTCATCCTGAGTGGTTGGCTAATCCGGTGTTAGTACTCAAGAAGAACGGCACTTGGCGTATGTGTGTGGACTACACAGATCTAAACAAAGCTTGTCCAGCAGATCCTTTTGCCCTCCCTCGTATTGATCAAATCATTGATGCTACGGTGGGTTGTGAGCGTTTGAGTTTTCTGGATGCATATTCTGGTTACCATCAGATCAAAATGGCATTTAAGGACCAGGAGAAGACAGCCTTCATAACTCCCTTTGGAGCCTTCTGCTATGTTTCTATGCCTTTTGGGCTCAAGAGTGCCCAGGCGACTTATCAGTGCTGTGTGCAGAATTGTCTTCATAATCAGATCGGTCGCAATGTTCATGCTTATGTGGATGATATTGTGGTGAAATCCAGAAAGAAGGAGACATTGATAGATGACTTGAAGGAGACCTTTGATAACCTCTGGGCTTATAAGATGATGCTTAATCCGGCCAAATGTGTCTTTGGTGTACCAGAAGGCAAGCTCTTGGGCTTTCTGGTGTCTAACAAGGGCATTGAAGCTAATCCAGAGAAAATCAAAGCTATGACTTCTTTAGCTAAACCGAAGTGTATCAATGATGTTCAACGCCTGGCAAGCCGGATTGCCGCCTTGAGCCGGTTTATCAGTCGCCTTGGGGAGAAGGCTATCCCTTTATATCAGATGCTGAAGAAGACGGATGACTTCGTCTGGAGTGACACCGCCAAGGAAGCGTTTGAGGCCTTAAAGCGGCAGCTAGCCGAGCCGCTTGTGCTTGCTGCTCCTGTTGATAAAGAGCCTTTGTTGTTATATGTGGCTGCTAATGCTCGTGCCGTTAGCGTGGCTATTGTGGTGGAGCGCAAGGAGGCCGGAAAGGAGTATCCGGTTCAACGGCCGGTTTATTATATCAGTGAGGTACTTATTGAGTCCAAGCAAAGGTACCCACATTGGCAGAAGCTGGTGTATGGAGTTTTTATGGCGAGCCGGAAGCTTAAGCAATATTTCTAGGGACAGCCCATAACTGTGGTCAGCTCTGCTCCTTTGGGGGATATAATCTAGAACAGGGAAGCGACTAGCCGGGTTGCCAAGTGGGCCATTGAGCTTGGACCTCATGGGTTAAAATATATGCCTCGGACGGCAATCAAGTCCCAAGCGTTGGTGGATTTCATCAATGACTGGACAGAGTTACAGGCGCCAGAAGAGAAGCCGGATCATACTTATTGGACTATTCATTTTGATGGGTCCAGGCAATTGGAGGGCTCGGGGGCTGGAGTCGTATTAACTTCCCCACGAGGTGATAAGTTTTGTTATGTTCTCCATTTAATGTTCCCTTGTACTAACAATGCAGCTGAGTATGAAGCTCTATTTCATGGTCTTCGAATGGCTAAGGAGATGAATTTAAGCCGGGTTAAGTGCTTCGGTGACTCAGACTTGGTAGCTCAACAAGTGTCTGGTACTTGGGATTCCAAGGATCCGCTTATGGCAGCATATCGTCGAGAGGTGGATATTGTTGCAGGCCACTTCAAAGGCTATCAGGTTGATCACGTGGACCGGTGGAAGAACGAAGCGGCGGACGCTTTAAGTCACTTGGGTTCCCAACGTAAACCGGTTCCACCCAACGTCTTTCTAGATGTGCTACATAATCCGTCAGTCAAGCTCCCAACAGAGGAGGATTTGGCTGTTCCTGATCCGGAGGCTCAGTTGGTGGCGGCTATGAAGGAAATATGCCCTAGAGGCAATAATAAAGTATTATTTATTTCCTTATATCATGATAAATGTTTATTATTCATGCTAGAATTGTATTAACCGGAAACATAATACGTGTGTGAATATATAGACAAACAGAGTGTCACTAGTATGCCTCTACTTGACTAGCTCGTTAATCAAAGATGGTTATGTTTCCTAGCCATAGACATAAGTTGTCATTTGATTAACGAGATCACCTCATTAGGAGAATGACGTGATTGACTTGACCCATTCCGTTAGCTTAGCACTCGATCGTTTAGTATGTTGCTATTGCTTTCTTCATGACTTATACATGTTCCTATGACTATGAGATTATGCAACTCCCGTTTACCGGAGGAACACTTTGTGTGCTACCAAACGTCACAACGTAAATGGGTGATTATAAAGGTGCTCTACAGGTGTCTCCAAAGGTACTTGTTGGGTTGGCGTATTTCGAGATTAGGATTTGTCACTCCAATTGTCGGAGAGGTATCTCTGGGCCCACTCGGTAATGCACATCACTATAAGCCTTGCAAGCATTGTGACTAATGAGTTAGTTGCGGGATGATGTGTTACGGAACGAGTAAAGAGACTTGCCGGTAACGAGATTGAACTAGGTATCGAGATACCGACGATCAAATCTCGGGCAAGTAACATACCGATGACAAAGGGAGCAACGTATGTTGTTATGCGGTCTGACCGATAAAGATCTTCGTAGAATATGTGGGAGCCAATATGGGCATCCAGGTCCCGCTATGGGTTATTGACCGGAGACGTGTCTCGGTCATGTCTACATAGTTCTCGAACCCGTAGGGTCCGCACGCTTAACGTTACGATGACAGTTTTATAGAGTTTTGATGTACCGAAGGAGTTCGGAGTCCCGGATGAGATCGGGGATATGACGAGGAGTCTCGAAATGGTCGAGACGTAAAAATCGATATATTGGACGACTATATTCGGACTTCGGAAAGGTTTCGAGTGATTCAGGTATTTTTCGGAGTACCGGAGAGTTACGGGAATTCGTATTGGGCCTTAATGGGCTATACGGGAAAGGAGAGAAAGGCCTCAAAAGGTGGCCGCACCCCTCTCCATGGTCTGGTCCGAATTGGACTAGGGAAGGGGGGCGCACCCTTCCTTCTTTCTCCTTCCCCCTTCCCTTCTCCTACTCCCACAAGGAAAGGAGGAGTCCTACTCCCGGTGGGAGTAGGACTCCCCCCTATGGTGCGCCTCTCCCCTTGGCCGGCTGCCTCCCCCTTGCTCCTTTATATACGGGGGCAGGGGGCACCCCAGAGACACAACAATTGATCCTTGAGATCTCTTAGCCGTGTGTGGTACCCCCCTCCACCATATTACACCTCGATAATACCGTTGCGGAGCTTAGGCGAAGCCCTGCGTCGGTGGAACATCATCATCGTCACCACGCCGTCGTGCTGACGAAACTCTCCCTCAACACTCGGCTGGATCGGAGTTCGAGGGACGTCATCGAGCTGAACGTGTGTAGAACTCGGAGGTGCCGTACGTTCGGTACTTGATCGGTCGGATCGTGAAGACGTACGACTACATCAACCGCGTTGTGATAACGCTTCCGCTATCGGTCTACGAGGGTACGTGGACAACACTCTCCCCTTTCGTTGCTATGCATCACCATGATCTTGCGTGTGCGTAGGAAAATTTTTGAAATTACTACTTTCCCCAACAGTGGTATCAGAGCCTGGTTTTATTCGTTGATGCTATGCACGAGTAGAACACAAGTGAGTTGTGGGTGATATAAGTCATACTGCTTACCAGCATGTCATACTTTGGTTCAGCGGTATTGTGAGATGAAGCGGCCCGGACCGACATTACGCGTACGCTTACGCGAGACTGGTTTCAACGTTCGGAGCACTCGTTGCTTAAAGGTGACTGGCGGGTGTCTGTCTCTCTCACTTTAGTTGAACCGAGTGTGGCTACGCCCGGTCCTTGCGAAGGTTAAAACAGCACCAACTTGACAAACTATCGTTGTGGTTTTGATGCGTAGGTAAGAACGGTTCTTGCTAAGCCCGTAGCAGCCACGTAAAACATGCAACAACAAAGTAGAGGACGTCTAACTTGTTTTTGCAGGGCATGTTGTGATGTGATATAGTCAAGACATGATGTGATATAATGTGTTGTATGAGATGATCATGTTTTGTAACCGAGTTATCGGCAACTGGCAGGAGCCATATGGTTGTCGTTTTATTGTATGCAATGCAATCGCCATGTAATGCTTTACTTTATCACTAAGCGGTAGCGATAGTCGTAGAAGCATAAGATTGACGAGACGACAACGATGCTACGATGGAGATCAAGGTGTCGCGCCGGTGACGATGGTGATCATGACGGTGCTTCGGAGATGGAGATCACAAGCACAGGATGATGATGGCCATATCATATCACTTATATTGATTGCATGTGATGTTAATCCTTTATGCATCTTATCTTGCTTTGTTTGACGGTAGCATTATAAGATGATCCTTCACTGAATTATCAAAGTATAAGTGTTCTCCCTGAGTATGCACCGTTGCGAAAGTTCTTCGTGCTGAGACACCACGTGATGATCGGGTGTGATAGGCTCTACGTTCAAATACAACGGGTGCAAAACAGTTGCACACGCGGAATACTCAGGTTAAACTTGACGAGCCTAGCATATAACAGATATGGCCTCGGAACACGGAGACCGAAAGGTCGAGCGTGAATCATATAGTAGATATGATCAACATAGTGATGTTCACCATCGAAACTACTCCATCTCACGTGATGATCGGACATGGTATAGTTGATATGGATCACGTGATCACTTAGAGGATTAGAGGGATGTCTATCTAAGTGGGAGTTCTTAAGTAATATGATTAATTGAACTTAAATTTATCATGAACTTAGTCCTGATAGTATTTTGCAAATTATGTTGTAGATCAATAGCTCGCGTTGTTGCTTCCCCGTTTATTTTTGATATGTTCCAAGAGAAAATTTATGTTGAAAGATGTTAGTAGCAAAGATGCGGATTGGATCCGTGATCTGAGGATTATCCTCATTGCTGCACAGAAAAATTATGTCCTTGATGCACCGCTAGGTGACAGACCTATTGCAGGAGCAGATGCAGACGTTATGAACGTTTGGCTAGCTCAATATGATGACTACTTGATAGTTTAGTGCACCATGCTTAACAGCTTAGAATCGGGACTTCAAAGACGTTTTGAACGTCATGGAACATATAAGATGTTCTAGGAGTTGAAGTTAATATTTCAAGCAAATACCCGAGTTGAGAGATATGAAGTCTCCAACAAGTTCTAGAGCTAAAAGATGGAGGAGAATCGCTCAACTAGTGAGCATGTGCTCAGATTGTCTGGGTACTACAATCGCTTGAATCAAGTGGGAGTTAATCTTCCAGATAAAATAGTGATTGACAGAATTCTCTAGTCACCATCACCAAGTTAGTAGAACTTCGTGATGAACTATAGTATGCAAGGGATGACAAAAGTAATTCCCGAGCTCTTCGTGATGCTGAAATCGACGAAGGTAGAAATCAAGAAAAACATCAAGTGTTGATGGTTAACGAGACCACTAGTTTCAAGAAAAGGGCAAAGGGAAGAAGGGGAACTTCAAGAAGAACGGCAAGCAAGTTGCTGCTCAAGTGAAGAAGCCTAAGTCTGGCCCTAAGCCTGAGACTAAGTGCTTCTACTGCAAAGGGACTGGTCACTGGAAGCGGAACTACCCCAACTATTTGGTGGATAAGAAGGATGGCAAAGTGAACAAAGGTATATTTGATATACAGATTATTGATGTGTACTTTACTAGTGTTTATAGCAACCCCTCGGTAATTGATACTGGTTCAGTTGCTAAAGAGTAGTAACTCAAAAACGGGAGTTGCAGAATAAACAGGGACTAGTAAAAGGCGAGGTGACGATGTGTGTTGGAAGTAGTTCCAAGATTGATATGATCATCATCGCACACTCCCTGTACTTTCGGGATTAGTGTTGAAACTAAATAAGTGTTATTTGGTGTTTGCGTTGAGCATGAATATGATTTGATCATGTTTATTGCAATACGGTTATTCATTTAAGTTAGAGAACAATTGTTGTTCTGTTTACATGAATAAAACCTTCTATGGTCATACACACCAACGAAAATGGTTTGTTGGATCTCGATCGTAGTGATACACATATTCATAATATTGAAGCCAAAAGATGCAAAGTTAATAATGATAGTGCAACTTATTTGTGGCACTGCCGTTTAGGTCATATTGGTGTAAAGCGCATGAAGAAACTCCATACTGATGGGATTTTGGAATCACTTGATGCTTGCGAACCGTGCCTCATGGGCAAGATGACTAAAACGCCGTTCTCCGGAACTATGGAGAGAGCAACAGATTTGTTGGAAGTCATACATACAGATGTATGTGGCCCAATGAATATTGAGGCTCGTGGCGGATATCGTTATTTTTTCACCTTCACAGATGATTTGAGCAGATATGGGTATATCTACTTAATGAAACAGAAGTCTGAAACATTTGAAAAGTTCATATAATTTCAGAGAGAAGTGGAAAATCATCATAACAAGAAAATAAAGTTTCTACGATCTAATCGTGGGGAAGAGTATTTGAGTTACGAGTTTGGCCTTCAGTTAAAACAATGCGAAATAGTTTCACTACTCACGCCACCTGGAACACCACGGTGTAATGGTGTGTCCGAACATCGTAACCGTACTTTATTAGATATGGTGCGATATATGATGTCTCTTACCAATTTACCACTATCGTTTTGGGGTTATGCATTAGGGACAGCTACATTCACATTAAATAGGGCACCATCAAAATCCGTTGAGACGACGCCTTATGAACTGAGGTTTGGCAAGAAACCAAAGTTGTCGTTTCTTAAAGTTTGGGGTTGCGATGCTTATGTGAAAAAGTTTCATCCTGATAAGCTCAAACCCATATCGGAGAAATGTGTCTTCATAGGATACCCAAAGGAGACAGTTGGGTACACCTTCTATCACAGATCCAAAAGCAAGACATTCGTTGCTTAGTATGGATCCTTTCTAGAGAAGGAGTTTCTCTCGAAAGAAGTGAGTGGGAGGAAAGTAGAACTTGATGAGGTAACTGTACCTGCTCCCTTATTGGAAAGTAGTTCATCACAGAAACCAGTTTCTGAGACACCTACACCAATTAGTGAGGAAGTTAATGATGATGATCATGAAACTTCAGATCAAGTTATTACTGAACCTCGTAGATCAACCAGAGTAAGATCCGCACCAGAGTGGTACGGTAATCCTGTTCTGGAAGTTATGTTACTAGACCATGACGAACCTACGAACTATGAAGAAGCGATGGTGAGCCCAGATTCCGCGAAATGGCTTGAGGCCATGAAATCTGAGATGGGATCCATGTATGAGAACAAAGTATGGACTTTGATTGACTTGCCCAATGATCGGCGAGTCATTGAGAATAAATGGATCTTCAAGAGGATGACGGACACTGATAGTAGTGTCACTATCTACAAAGCTAGAATTGTCGCAAAAAGGTTTTCGACAAGTTCAAGATGTTGACTACGATGAGAGTTTCTCACTCGTATCTATGCTTAAGTCTGTCTGAATCATGTTAGCAATTGCCGCATTTTATGAAATCTGGCAAATGGATAAACAAAACTACATTCCTTAATGGATTTATTAAAGAAGAGTTGTATATGATGCAACCAGGAGGTTTTGTCAATCCTAAAAGTGCTAACAAAATATGCAAGCTCCAGCGATCCATCTATGGACTGGTGCAAGCATCTCGGAGTTGGAATATACGCTTTGATAAGTTGATCAAAGGATATAGCGTTATACAGACTTGCAGTGAAGCCTGTATTTACAAGAAAGTGAGTGGGAGCACTACAGCATTTCTGATAAGTATATGTGAATGACATATTCTTGATCGGAAATAATGTAGAATTATTCTGCAAAGCATAAAGGAGTGTTTGAAAGGAGTTTTTCAAAGAAAGACCTCGGTGAAGCTGCTTACATATTGAGCATCAAGATCTATAGAGATAGATCAAGACGCTTGATAAGTTTTTTCAATGAGTACATACCTTAACAAGATTTTGAAGAAGTTCAAAATAGAACAGTCAAAGAAAGAGTTCTTGCCTGTGTTACAAGGTGTGAAATTGAGTAAAGACTCAAAGCCCGACAACGGCAAAAGATAGAAAGAGAATGAAAGTCATTCCCTATGCCTTGGCCATAGGTTCTATAAAGTATGCCATGCTGTGTACCAGATCTATTGTATACCCTACACTGATTTTGGCAAGGGAGTACAATAGTGATCTAGGAGTAGATCATTGGACAGCGGTCAAAATTATCCTTAGTGGAATAAGGATATGTTTCTCGATTATGGAAGTGACAAAAGGTTCATCGTAAAGGGTTACGTCGATGCAAGTTTTGACACTAAATCTAGATGACTCTAAGTCTCGGTCTAGATACATATTGAAAGTGGGAGCAATTAGCTAGAGTAGCTCCGTGCAGAGCATGTAGATATAGAAATTTGCAAAATACTTACGGATCTGAATGTGACAGACCCGTTGACTAAAATTATCTCACTATCAAAACATGATCACACCTTAGTACTCTTTGGGTGTTAATCACATAGCGATGTGAACTAGATTATTGACTCTAGTAAACCCTTTGAGTGTTGGTCACATAGAGATGTGAACTATGGGTGTTAATCACATGGTGATGTGAATTATTAATGTTAAATCACATGGCGATGTGAACTAGATTATTGACTCTAGTGCAAGTGGGAGACTGAAGAAAATATGCCCTAGAGGCAATAATAAAGTATTATTTATTTCCTTATATCATGATAAATGTTTATTATTCATGCTAGAATTGTATTAACCGGAAACATAATACATGTGTGAATATATAGAGAAACAGAGTGTCACTAGTATGCCTCTACTTGACTAGCTCGTTAATCAAAGATGGTTATGTTTCCTAGCCATAGACATAAGTTGTCATTTGATTAACGAGATCACCTCATTAGGAGAATGACGTGATTGACTTGACCCATTCCGTTAGCTTAGCAATCGATCGTTTAGTATGTTGCTATTGCTTTCTTCATGACTTATACATGTTCCTATGACTATGAGATTATGCAACTCCCGTTTACCGGAGGAACACTTTGTGTGCTACCAAACGTCACAACGTAAATGGGTGATTATAAAGGTGCTCTACAGGTGTCTCCAAAGGTACTTGTTGGGTTGGCGTATTTCGAGATTAGGATTTGTCACTCCAATTGTCGTAGAGGTATCTCTGGGCCCACTCGGTAATGCACATCACTATAAGCCTTGCAAGCATTGTGACTAATGAGTTAGTTGCGGGATGATGTGTTACGGAACGAGTAAAGAGACTTGCCGGTAACGAGATTGAACTACGTATCGAGATACCGACGATCAAATCTCGGGCAAGTAACATACCGATGACAAAGGGAACAACGTATGTTGTTATGCGGTCTGACCGATAAAGATCTTCGTAGAATATGTGGGAGCCAATATGGGCATCCAGGTCCCGCTATTGGTTATTGACCGGAGACGTGTCTCGGTCATGTCTACATAGTTCTCGAACCCGTAGGGTCCGCACGCTTAACGTTACGATGACAGTTTTATTGAGTTTTGATGTATCGAAGGAGTTCGGAGTCCCGGATGAGATCGGGGATATGACGAGGAGTCTCGAAATGGTTGAGACGTAAAAATCGATATATTGGACGACTATATTCGGACTTCGGAAAGGTTCCGAGTGATTTGGGTATTTTTCGGAGTACCGGAGAGTTACGGGAATTCGTATTGGGCCTTAATGGGCCATACGGGAAAGGAGAGAAAGGCCTCAAAAGGTGGCCGCACCCCTCCCCATGGTCTGGTCCGAATTGGACTAGGGAAGGGGGGCGCACCCTTCCTTCTTTCTCCTTCCCCCTTCCCTTCTCCTACTCCCACAAGGAAAGGAGGAGTCCTACTCCCGGTGGGAGTAGGACTCCCCCCTATGGCGCGCCTCTCCCCTTGGCCGGTTGCCTCCCCCTTGCTCCTTTATATACGGGGGCAGGGGGGCACCCCAGAGACACAACAATTGATCGTTGAGATCTCTTAGCCGTGTGCGGTGCCCCCCCTCCACCATATTACACCTCGATAATACCGTTGCGGAGCTTAGGCGAAGCCCTGCGTCGGTGGAACATCATCATCGTCACCACGCCGTCGTGCTGACGAAACTCTCCCTCAACACTCGGCTGGATCGGAGTTCGAGGGACGTCATCGAGCTGAACGTGTGTAGAACTCGGAGGTGCCGTACGTTCGGTACTTGATCGGTCGGATCGTGAAGACGTACGACTACATCAACCGCGTTGTGATAACGCTTCCGCTATCGGTCTACGAGGGTACGTGGACAACACTCTCCCCTCTTGTTGCTATCCATCACCATGATCTTGCGTGTGCGTAGGAAATTTTTTGAAATTACTACGTTCCCCAACAGGCTATTCATGTCATCCCAGACTGGACGGTCCCATATTTGGCGTATATGAACCGGGGCGAGTTACCGGAGGATGAAACCTTGGCCCGGCAGATAATCCGGCGGTCCAAGTCCATGACTATTATCAATGGAGAGTTACATCATTGCAGTGTGACAGGGGCATTTCAGCGTTGCGTGTCTCCTGAAGAAGGCTATGAGATTTTGCGTGAGATCCACGAAGGAGATTGGGGTCACCACGCCGGTTCAAAGTCTCTGGTAGCCAAGGCTTTTCGTCACGGTTTTTATTGGCTGATGGCTCATGCCGATGCTGAGGACTTGGTCAAAAGGTGTGATGGTTGTCAAAAATTCTCACGACGTGCCCATGTATCGGCTCAAGAGTTGAGGATGATTCCAATCACTTGGCCGTTTGCGACTTGGGGGCTGGATATGTTTGGCCCCTTTAAGAGATCTAAGGATAAGAAGACCCACCTTCTGGTGCCAGTTGATAAGTTCACTAAGTGGGTGGAGGCAGAGCCAGTCAGTAAGTGTGATGCAGCTACGGCAGTTCAATTCATCAGGAAGGTGATTTTCCGGTTTGGTTTTCCACACAGCATTATAACTGATAATGGCACTAATTTGTCCAAAGATGCTATGAAAGAGTTCTGTCAACGTGAGCACATCCGGCTTGACGTATCGTCAGTGGCTCACCCCCAATCTAATGGTCAAGTGGAGAGAGCCAATCAAGAGATCTTGAGAGGCATTAAACCCCGGCTCATGGTTCCTTTGCAACGAATGCCGGGTTGTTGGGTGGAGGAGTTACCTTCTGTGTTATGGAGCATCAATACTACGCCCAACAGATCCATGGGTTACACGCCTTTTTCATGGTTTATGGAGCGGAGGTGGTTCTCCCTAGTGACATTCGTCATGACTCGCCTCGTGTGGTGGCTTATGTCGAAGATGACAATGAGAAGGCAAGACAGGAAGCACTTGACCTGTTAGATGAGGAGCGTGACATTGCAGCAGCTCGGTCGGCGATTTACCAGCAAGATCTGCGTCGCTATCACAGCCACCGGGTTAGAACCAGAACTTTTCAAGAAGGCGATCTGGTGCTCCGACTCATCCAGGATCAGACTGATATGCACAAGTTGTCTCCGCGTTGGGAAGGGCCCTTTGTGGTCAGCAAGAATTTGCATAATGGGTCATACTACCGCATAGATGTTTGAGAGCACAAAGACTCACGTAAATCGGAGGAGGAGACCCACCGGCCGTGGAATATCGCTCATCTTCGGCCTTACTATACTTGAGCCACAGGCTCTGCTTATGTACATAGTTATGACAATGTATATATTATGATCAATATAATAAACTGGAGCCTCAGCTAAAGCGGGGTATCTGTTGTTTTTCTTACATCATGTGTGGTTACATGGGGGCTTCTGTTTATAAATCGGAGTCCGGTTTACCCCTTAATTCTGCTTATAAAGCCATATATAAATCACTTGGGGGCTTGGTCGTATTCGAACCATAGCTACACCTCTTGATCGGCGCAAGGCCACCAGGAAAATCACTTGGGGGCTTGGTCGTATTCGAACCATAGCTACACCTCTTGATCGGCTCAAGGCCAAAAGAAAATTACTTAGGGGCCAAAGAGAGTGTTGCAAAAGCACAACTCAAACATAGGCACCCACTGAGCACAGCTCAAAATATTGCTTGGGGATTCTTTGCTTCGCAATGAACAAAGAATTTACACTTGTAATAGGCTATCAAGCCACAGCTTGGAAGCCAAGTGTATTCACCTAAAACCCCAGGTTATCCTGCCTTTTTAAGTAAGCCACTCCGTCCAGGTAAACCTGGTATGACCCGTCAAACTTTTGACAAGTCAATCTCATAGACCCTGAACTTGTCCAAGTTAAAACGACGATTGGTTAAAGATTGAGGTCCATCTTAAAAGGCTTTGTAAAATGGTTTAACTCAGTGGCATGGCAGCCCATGAAAAGCCTCGATTTGGGGCCTGGCAGCCCGTGAAAAGCCTCGACTACAAGTTTTCATATGCTTTTATTTGCCAAGTTTTTTCTCCTTTGATGACATTTATAATGTTTTTGATAAACCGGCGTTCATTAACCCGACTTGGCTTTCAACTACAAGTTGTCAGTACATGATCAGTTATAATGCGGCGCTTATTAACCCGGTCTGGTTTTGACTATAAGTCGCAAGTGTTATATATGGATAATCCGGTGTTTATCACAACCCGGTACGGTTTTATCATAAACTGGCACAATATGGAACGAGTTATTGGTACTCATGATTAGGGATATCTCCCTTACTACAAAAGTTGGTCAACCAACGATGTGATTCAATGTCACAGGTATCATTTATTTTCATATTTGATTATCTTTTTATAGCCTTGGTTATAAACCCTGGCTATATATTTGGGTATGATGACCCGTCCGGTGGTAAACCGCCAGGACACTTTCAACTTCTTGTATGCAGGAACAGCTTGAATAACTCGCTATGGATTATGAACATCATATATCTTAAGCATGGCGAATTAACGGTGTCAAGCAAAATAAATATGCGCGATGGCATAACGGACCAAGTGTTTGAACTAGCCTATTACAAGGCATCTTAATGCCCAAAAGGATAATTGTTTTTCGGCAAGTGTTGCGGTACGCAGAAGGCTAAACCGGCTTCCGGATCATGATTCGTCACCAGGTTGACTTGACGGCTGCGGATCATCTTGCACCGTTCATCCTCCTCATCTCTACCCAGTGGCTGGAAGTCAATGGTTGCCCATTCGATCCCAGTTAGGGCTTGGAATACAGCTTCATCGCTTATAAGGGTGGACGGTTCGATGTCAGGGGCATAGGTGTGCTTACGGGTTGGCGGAATGAGGTTTTGAGCCTCAGGAGTTGGTGCAGCAACTCGTTTGTTGTTGACGTCATAACTCGCCTGATAGGATGACAGGTCAGCTTCTTCAGCCAATTGGCAAGCCAGTGGACGCGTCACCCTGGTTATAACTCGGAGGGCATCATTATCAAACTCTGATCCGTCCTCCCTTTGGCTCGGATAGCCTTTGCCCACATCCACCGGATCAAGATTGGGCACCCATGCTTTAGCCTGGGTTAGCGCGGTCAGAGCACCTGCCCTTGAAGCCGATCTTTTCAATTCTTCAATCCGGGCAGGCAGCATTGACAACCTTTCCAAAGTTTCTTTGATTAAGGTTGGGGGCGGCTTGTTATGATAAGCAGTGCATATGACCCGTTGCGCGCCGGTATATGACTGCTCGATAAGAGTATAGGCAGCCTTCAGCTTCTTCTGTATGTCAGAGCCCAGATGACTAATGCGAGTTCCTGCATCATTGCGAACATCAGTAAACCGGAAATGTATGGGATGAATGTTGAAAACTTAACGCAAGGATACTTACCAAACACAGCAGCAGTCATGGCATGAATTTGCCGCTTTACACCAGTCAACTCGTCTACCACCGGTTTAAGAGCTGCTTCTGCGTCCTCGGCTCTTTTTTGCAATGCGGATTTTTCTAAGTCCCAATCCGCCCGCTCCTTGTTGAAACCCTCCTTCAATTTTCCCATGGCGGCTAAGGCACTGGTCAGCTCATCTTTGGCTTTGGAGGTTTCTGCTTGTTGGGACTTGATGTTTTCTGGCAGATCAGCAGTTTGTGTTTCCTTTTTGCTCAGCTCGGCCTATAAGAGACAAACATATCATGAGTTGGCAGTGCATATTTGAAGTACCAAGCACATAACAAGTTATGCACCTGATACTTGGGGGCTAATGCCTATTTGCTCGTTATCAGGAATTTCTATAAGTCCCAAGCGCAATACAAGTATTACTCTTGGCACTTGGGGGCTAATGTATGTTTTGCTCAAAGTAACATTATGGGTATTCTTCTAAAAGTCCCGGTTCATCTTCATAAGTTAAAGCGGCCCTTGGGGACTACACCGGCGAGAGTTACAATATTACAATTCTAAAGTACCGGTTCATCTTAAAAAGATAACCCGGCCCTTGGAGGCTAATCATGCAAAGTTGAGATATTACAAAGTCCCAGTTTAGATGAGTATCATAAACCGGTACTTGGGGGCTACTGGAGTTAATATTTGGAATTGGACACAAGAGAGAAGCAGTTATGCAGTTATCTCATATCGCTCCTTCATCAGATTCACTAAACCGGCTTCAAAGTCGCGGCTTGTGTACAGACGGTTTAAAAAATCAGAATGGATGTCTTGGGTGTTGAGGTGGGCATAGGTTGACAAATCTGTGTTCCATTTGCCTTTGCCCATAGCAGAAAGCTCGTCCTTGGCACTATGCTTCGATAAAGCAACAGGATTGCCAGGAGCGGTGTGGCCGACGCCAGTAATCATAATATCATCTTCTTTATCATCAGCAGCCTTCACTGGACTTAACGGTTTATCAGCAGCCTTAGCTGGACTGGTCGGTTTATCATCCGTGCGAGCCGGGCTAGTCGGTTTATCAGTGTGACCCGTTGTGTCAACTTCTACTTGTTCAACAATGAAGTCATAATCTTGAGGTGGCGGGTCGTCATGTATAATGTCAGCATTTGTTCCTTCCAGATCTGGAGTCTTCTCCGGTTCAAAAACCACATTATCATCAGCCGGTTTATTTAACCGAGCCTTCTTGTTGGGTCTAGGCTTGGCACTGAGAAGAACAAACATAAAGGTCAATACATCAGGTGAACATAAGGTATTAAGAGTAAATTTAAGGCATAGCTCACCCAGGAACTGTCTTGAGGGTTGGAAGTTGTGTGGCCGTTGACTCGCCAGAGGATGAGTGAGGTGTTCCCTGATAATTCGAATCAGACGGATTAAGAGGCTGTCGGAAACAACCCGCCTTGGGGCAAGAAGTGTCAAGAGTATAAGAGACCTCTGATCGGCGTTTCCGGAATGGAGTGTTCGGTAAACTGGCGCAGGTAACTACCTGGCCGCTGTGCCGGGTTGTGCGGCGGGCTTCATGTTGCTGCTTCTTCAAAAGAAAGTTTGGGTCCAAGTGAGCTAGGGGGTGAGAAAAATTTTACTTTCCGGTTTGCTTGACGGATTTTCTGGGTTGGCAGAGGATCTGAACCGGAGGAAAGGATAATTACCTCTACATCGTCAGCTTGGCTGCCTTCAGCGTCGTCCTGATAATAGTCATTGTCAATGAGGTGTACGAAAAATGAAACAAGAGAGTCAAGTTCTACCTCTGAATCCGGATTAGCCAAGTCAGCATCAGCATTTGGTTCGGAAGACTCAGTGGTCCTCTTCTTGGCAGGTTTTTTGATAATCTTGGTCTTGGGGCGAGGTGTCTTGGCCAGTTTATCCCGTGGTTTCTTTTTCCAGAACGGATCATCGCCCTGTCAAAGATGGACAAAATTTTGAGAGAGCATTTAAAAGGGAGCAAGCTAAAACAGAAAGTTGTGATTCTTACAGTTGGCGGTTTATTGGAGACGCAGAAAGGACTTAACCCGGTCTGGCTACAGACAGCTTTCGGTTCATTCAATATTTTCTTGACAGCCTTAGTAACTTCAGCTTCTGTTAGCTGAATGTCGATATGTCGTTGAGGGTCTTTTAAGTCCCCTGTGTACTCACACATTAAACCGGGGCGCTGGCTTAAAGGCAGAACGCTCCAGGATATCCAGCAGCGAACAAAGTCAACACTTGTTAAACCGTTTGCCATAAAGGCTCTGAGCTTTGACATTTGTGGTGCATAGTTGGACCGTTCCTTGGCTGTCAGCCTCTTAGGAAATGGATGAGTGTTGCTAAGCCGGTGAGGACGGTAACCTGGCATAGGATTCTCATTAGTTGGAGACGTGTCTCGGCAATAAAACCAAGTTTGATTCCAGTCCTTGGGGTGACTATGAAGCTTGGCGTGAGGGAAGCTGACATCTTTCCTCTTCTGAATTGCCATTCCACCAAGTTCAGTATTGGGCCCATCTGTAAACTCAGTACGGCGGTTCAAGTAGAAAAAGTCTCTGAACAGCTCAACTGTGGGCTCCTCTTAAAGATAGACCTAGCAGAATACTTGGAAATTGCAAATATTGGACACAGAGTTTGGTCCAATATCTTGAGGGTGGATTTGGAAGCTGGCAAGCACGTCTCGAAAAAAATTTGAACTGGGACGGCTAAAACCTCGACCCAGATGGTCAGCGAACACGACTACTTCTTCGTCCTTGGGTTCAGGAGGATTTCCGGACCAGGGGCCCTCCAGTGGATGACTTCTTTCTTTGATAAAGCTCCGGTTGCGACACATCTGTCTAGTTGTTCTTCAGTAACCCGGGAAGGAACCCAGTTTGTGACGCCCCCGATTTGACCGTACACTAATCATGCACGCAAATGTGTACGATCAAGATCAGGGACACACGGGAAGATATCACAACACAACTCTACAACATAAATAAGTCATACAAGCATCCTAATACAAGCCAGGGGCCTCGAGGGCTCGAATACAAGTGCTCGATCATAGACGAGTCAGCGAAAGCAACAATATCTGAGTACAGGTATAGAAAGGGGAAAAGAGGGAGAAAAGCAACCGTGAGTACTCATCCAAAGTACTTGCAAGCAAGGAGCTACACTACATATGCATGGGTATATGTGTAAAGGGTCATATCGGTGGACTGAACTGCAGAATGCCAGAATAAGAGGGGGATAGCTAATCCTGTCGAAGACTACGCTTCTGGCAGCCTCCATCTTGCAGCATGTAGAAGAGAGTAGATTGAAGTCCTCCAAGTAGCATCGTATAGCATAATCCTACCAGGCAATCCCCTCCTCGTCGCCCTGTTAGAGAGCGATCACCGGGTTATATCTGGCACTTGGAAGGGTGTGTTTTATTAAGTATCCAGTTCTAGTTGTCATAAGGTCAAGGTACAACTCCGGGTCGTCCTTTTACTGAGGGACACGGCTATTCGAATAGATAAACTTCCCTGCAGGGGTGCACCACATAACCCAACACGCTCGATCCCATTTGGCCGGACACACTTTCCTGGGTCATGCCCGGCCTCAGAAGATCAACACGTCGTAGCCCCACCTAGGCTCAACAGAGAGGTCAGCACGCCGGTCTAAATCCTATGCGCGCAGGGGTCTGGGCCCATCGCCCATTGCACACCTGCTCCTTGCGAGGGCGGCCGAAAGCAGACCTAGCCTAGCAGGCGTTCCAGTCCAATCCGGCGCGCGCCGCTCCGTCGCTGACGTCAAAAAGAGCTTCGGCTGATACCACGACGCCGAGTGCCCATAACTGTTCCCGCGTAGTTGGTTAGTGCGTATAGACCAAATGGCCAGACTCAGATTAAATACCAAGATCTCGTTAAGCGTGTTAAGTTTCCGCGAACGCCGACCAGGGCCAGGCCCACCTCTCTCCTAGGTGGTCTCAACCTGCCCTGTCGCTCCGCCACAAAGTAACAGTCGGGGGCCGTCAGGAACCCAGGCCCACCTCTACCGGGATGGAGCCACCTGTCCTTTCAGCCCCCTCATCAGAATCACTTGCGGGTACTCAACGAGCCGACCCGACTTTAGTCACCACATGTGTCATGTATACAAAGTATATAGTATATACCCGTGATCACCTCCCTAGTGATCACGGCCCAGTAGTATAGCATGGCAGACGGACAAGAGTGTAGGGCCACTGATGGAACACTAGCATCCTATACTAAGCAGTAGGATAGCAGGTAAGGGTAACAACTGTAGCAACAATGATAGGCTATGCAGCAGAATAGGATTAACCGAAAGCAGTAACATGCTACACTACTCTAATGCAAGCAGTATAGAGAAGAACAGGCGATATCTGGTGATCAAGGGGGGGGGGGCTTGCCTAGTTACTCTGGCATGAAGGAGGGAACGTCAACACCGTAGTCGAACTGGGGGTCGCCGGCAGTCTCGGGGTCTACCGGAAAGAAGTAACGGAGGGGGAACACAATAAATAACAGAGCAATCAAAGCATCACAAAGTATAACAAGGCAATACGCGGTGCTAGGGGTGACGTAACGCAGGGATATGTGATACCAGCTAAGGGGGGAAACATCCGGGAAAGTATCCCCGGTGTTTCGCGTTTTCGGGCAGATGAACCGGAGGGGGAAAGTTGCGTGTTTGCTATGACTGGGATGTGTAGCGGACGAACGGGCGTTTTTGGGCAGATGAACCAGAGGGGGAAAGTTGCGTGTTTGCTATGCTAGGGATGTGTAGCGGACGAACGGGCTGCGGGTCCGGATTCGTCTCGTCGTTCTGAGCAACTTTCATGTACAAAGTTTTTCCATCCGAGCTACGGTTCATTTTATATTAATTTAAAAAGGATTTTATCTTTTTCTAGAATTAACAGAATTAATTTAATTAAAAAAAGATAATTATGACGTCAGCAGTCAACGTTGACCGTTGACCTGGTCAACCTGACAGGTGGGGTCCATTTGTCATTGACAGCTAACTAATTATCAGTAGTTAGTTTTATTAACAGGTTAATTAGGTTTAATTAGATAACTAACAGACTTAATTAAGTTAATTAATTTATTTATTAATTAATTAACTATTTAATATTTTTATTTATTATTATCATTTTTTGAACCTTTTTTTAACAGAGGGGCGTGGGGCGGGGGGCCCCACTGGGCAGTGGCCCATAGGGCCAAACGGGCACGGGCGAACGGGCAACGGGCGCTGCCCGATCGGCACACGCCCAAGGGCGCTCGGGCGCTGGGTGGCGCGCGCGCCGGATGCAGGCACCGGTGGTCGGGCACGAGGGCGGTGGCCGCACGGGGTCGCAGCATGCGCGGGCAGGCCAGCCAGGGGGGTGCGGTCGGCACGGGGGCGACGGGCACGACAGGACGGAGCCTGGCACGACCTGGCCGCGGTGAGCATGGGGCCGGAGCGCGAGAGGCGGGCGCAGGTGCAGCCAGCAGCGGGCGTGCGCGGGGTTGGGCGAGCAGGAGAGGGGGGAACGGCGGAGAGCTCACCCCCGATGCAGGGGTACGGGCGATGAGGGCTGACGGAGTCCGTCGAGGGGGAGGTCGAGGACGCGGTTCCGACGAACGTCAACGGCGAGGCGGTCCTGCTTGAGGTGAAGCTGCGGGCGCACGGGGCCTCCATGGCCGGCGGGTCGGGCGCGTCGGGGAAGGCCGTCGCCGTCGGGCGGCGATGGGAGGCGCTGGTCAGCGCCAGCGCGGGAGAGGCGGGGTCGGCGGAGCCAGGGTCAGGGGCGATGGGGATCGCCCGGATCCAGCACAGAGAGGGGAAGGAGTGGAGGAAGGCGGGGCGGCGCTGGGGGTGGGCGTCGAGTGGCGGCGTTGGCGACGGGGACAGCGAGCGCGTCGGGGGACGGGGGCGCCGGCTGCCCCGATCCAGATCGGGTCGGGGGGAAGGAGCGAGGGAGAGAGGGGAACGTGGGAGGAGCGAGTGGGGAGTGGGGTGCTAGGGTTCGGTGCCCCAGGGGGTATAGGCCAGGGGTTGGGCCGGCCGGTAGGTTGGCCTGGTGGTCAGCTGGGCTATGGCCCAGCAGGGGGGTTTCTTTTTGTTTCTTTTGGTTTTTTGTTTATTTGTGTTTTCTTTTTCTTTGTACTTATTTTCCTTTTTCGTTTTACCTTAGTTTTTGATTTATTATAGTCTTGTAAAATACTATATTTAACTCCTAAATTAGTGTCATGGTCTAGCCCTGTGCCACAAAAAGGTTGGGCCCCCAAATAAAATAGTGTAACAATTTAATATTTATATAAGGCATTGTTTCAATTGTTATAGCCAATGTTTTAGTTATTTTTGAGCATTTACATATTTTATAAAAATGTGGCTTCATCACCATAATTACATATGCATTATATGTCACCTCTAGAACACTTTAGTTTTGATTTTCGAAATCTTTTAATGTTTGCCTAAAATTCAAATTTGATTTTGAAACGTTTTGATCTAACGCGAGGTTAGCAACGGTAATAGAGGTGACGTGGCATCATTAGCGTAGGTTTACTGTAGCATAATTATCCGGGCGTCACAATTCTCCTCCACTACAAGAAATCTCGTCCCGAGATTTAAGAGGGGAGTAAGGGGAAGAATAGGTTACGAAATTCTAACGATTCTTCTCGGTCTTGGTTGCTCTTCTCGAAGAGGTTGATCCATTATCTTGATGTCTTCATTTCTCTGCTCCCAGTCATCATGATGAAGTCGGCATTCTTTCTTCGGGAACTCCATCGTACTTACGAAAGAATAAGGGGGTATTCTGGGAGAATGGGTCCTCTGCAAGGTTGACTATGCGGTCAATAACATCGGGGAAGGTGGTGGAAAGTAACTCTCGAATTGAACTTAAGAAAATATCGAGAGCAATGTAAGGAGGTATCATGGAAAGTTTCGAGCGGGTACGCAATCGCTCGATGTCTAAAACAGGGCATGAAAGGGGTTCAAAGCAACAGGGATAAGTATTGTGTTCGATACTAGAATTGATGATCCCTCAGAAGGTGGTCGTGAATTATATACGAGGTCACGCGCGAGGAACAACCTTGGGAACCAGTGGTGTACAGGAGAGTCAGGTTTCGATCCTGTGGAACTGTGGGTTATGGGCCCACCATGTGGATTAAAAGTAGGAGGAATGGTAACATCTTGCACGGTCATGGTAGCAAGGCATGTCAGAGGGTAGCCTGTCAGTTTTGTTGGCAACAATGTTGGTACCAAGGGCGAGGGACGAAGAGAACCATTTCCCTGCTCGTTGAAACAAGGCGGACCAATAGGCAAGGTTCTCGTCCATCGGTGATTACCGGAATGTTATCAACAATAGTAACAGGGTCTTACTGACAGAGTGGTGCAACAAGGTGCTTCCCTAAGCAGGGAATTATCACTGCTAAGCTAAGTCAGATTACAAGAAACGTTAATCCAAACAATGGAAAGGAAAATGTGATTATCAGATTAAACAGAACAACGGAAAGGAAAATGTGTTAAAACACATATTTCAGGGGTATATCCTTCCCAATGACAAGCAGAGCATGATATCCATGAGAGGATATAATGTAGAAAACCCTTTAGGAAAGGGGAGAGAAATTTCATGACATTACCCGTACAACGGTGTTTGGATAATTGAGCAAGAAACATTTAGCATTGGGCTTCAAATGTTCTTGTTGAAAATCGAAGTACCATAGACATGCTTCGAGATAGCATTGACATGGTCATTAGGTAAGATCAGGCTATGGATACACAAAGGATCCATCAGGAACAACTTTATAGCGTAAGTCTTACAATTTCCTCATGGAAGAATAGCTCCTCCAGCCAGGTGTGCGAACCATGACATCATCTTACCGGGTCATAAATAGACCAATGTTATAACTCTTGGAAATATGTTCCAACCATCATATCTGACCGAGATTCAGATCTGATTGGTGTTAGGATAACTTAGACTTAGGATGTCTGAGAAGAAAGGTGCAACACAAATTGATGGGATGACATTGTAAGATTCTCGGGAAATGAACTATGAAAGCAAGTTCCGAAACAAGAGTTCATCATTAAACCAAGGAGAGGTGAGGAGGTGACTGATTGACTCAGCGACAATCCATTGAGACTTCCAAAAGATGGATTTCCACAACATGTGAACAAGGAGTTAACATTAGCTAGATCGAATGACTTAATGATGTATGCTCGAGGAAAACATACACAGTTAAACATTGGTTGAAATGTGCACTCGAAATATGGGCTAGGTAGCACGATCAATGTTCGAATGATGATTCATTAAGCCATAGACGTAGAATGAAACTATAGACCAATAACTTCAAAGCAATAGGGTTGCTAGAAGTTTAGAATCTACACATCACAGACCATTTGTCGGTATTTCGTTTAGAAACTACACGGGGACCAAGAAAGAATGGTGATGGTGAGAAGTATCACTGTACCAAGATTTCTTAAGAGGTGGAGTAATGCTCACGACATCCTTGACATCAAATATGGTAATACTCCACGATAGAACATAACATAAGTTGGATAGCAGGGAAATCAAGATACAACCCAAAATATGAACAAGTTTGTGTTGGGGGGAGGCAAGAATGTTGTCGATGATAACACAATTTATCGTGGGGCAAGGATGGTATTTATCATCCTGAATTTCGACACACAACTTGGAAGAAGTCAAATTGTTGACAATGATCACGACAAATTTGTCGAGAGGTTTTCAAGAAGATGTAATTGATCGACGATGACATCAAGTCAAGGGAATGATGAAAGCGAAAGGTTATTGGAACCACGGGTAGGACACAAACTCGAAATCAAGTTTGCCGTTCAAGGAGAAGTGATATGACGAGGAAGATAGACGCAAGATTAGCTCACTGTCGAAATTTGTGCGCTGGGAAGGTCCAGGTAGCACAGTTAAAATCGGCACGATAATGACATAGCCGAGCAGGCTAGGAATGACTTGAAGGATTATTAAACTCGTAAGCAACAAAAATTACTTAGAGTTATTGAATCGGACTGCGGAATTGATTCACTTATCGGTGTCCTTGAGGGGTTCTGACAACTCAGAACCCGTTGGAAAAATGGAATCGGCAAGAATATTAGTAGATGAAGAACTCATAAGAAGTTAAGTAGTTCCTTGGCATTCTCGAGATACCAGGGGGGTAATACTCGACGACAGACCAAAGTAGAGGTTGGACGGGGGTATTGCTCTGCAGAGGACAAGTGCTTAAACTTGCACGAGAAATGGTATTTAAAGGAGAACATGGTCGGAACCACGATTGCAAAAGGATCAATACACAGATACTAGACGATATCATATCAAGGAAATAGTTATTATTACAAGAAGCTTCTATGATAGTATCTACATCGTGTCCATGGGCATGAACACAAAGTGCAAGGTCGACTCCCACTTCTGCAATGCATAACCTTTCATTCACTTCTTGTTTACGAAGAAGTTGTAGTGCTGAAATTTTATCTGGCGAAGCACCAGAAGAGTATGACTCGTGAAAACTTTCGGGTTCACACGGATTAGAGAAGGCTTCAACCCATAGGGGCATCTTGGGAACATATACCGCAAACTTCAGGAATAAATAACACAAGCTCGAAAGGAGAGCATTGTTGACAAAGCATAGGATACAATTTACCAAAGGCATTATGTATCCGAGAAAAGACTCACAAAGTTATTGAATATGAAGGACATCGTCGGATAAAATCCAACAAGGTTATGATGGTCCATAAAGGATCTGATGTGAGTATCGGCACACAACAAGAGGAAGAATCAATGCAAAGACCTTGGATTATAGAAACAACTAAGTAACTTAGAGCTCAATTGCAAAGGAATTATGATTTACAAAGCGAAGGATCAGAAACAGGCGCTCTGATCAAGGATGGGTAAGTTCATTAGACATAGGGGCACAATCGACGACAATTTGATTGGGGAGAACCAGCTCATGTTTCAAATGACGTCTGAGCCGGAAGGATGAATTCTAGGATCTGATTGAGGATTGCGAGCATTCGCAACAAATTGAATCAACGGACTCAAAATGATAATGACAAGAGATGCCAATAAGATTACGAGACTTAAGATTAATCATAATGCAAGTAAGCAAGAATTTCAAGAGCAAAAAGGCTCCTGAGGATTTTCGGGAGATCGAATGATATTTTGAACACTTTTGTGAAATACTTGAATCAACTGGGGATGAGCGGATACTCGGTAAGTGCGAGAATTATCCGTAGGGGTATTCAGGTGACAAAGAACAGCAAGGCAGTAAGCTCAAAGGATTCTCGTAACAACAGAGAGAATTTCGGGGTATCTTGTAATAACAAGATCAACTGGGAAACATTGTATGAATGGCGAGTATACGTGGTTATCCATAGGAGTTTATCGATGGAAGGGAATTGCAAAAGCGATGAACACAACTTCTCGGGTTAACAGCGGAGAGTGTCTTCAGGGTCTTCACGTGCAGCAGACGATCATCAGTAATAAGGGGCTCTCTGGGTGAAAGTGATAACGAGATCCTAATGTTAGATTTAGCAAAATTCATTTAACCCGAATAGGAAAGAGTTCAGAGTCCCAGAGTAAGGATCGGGGAATAAAAGATCCTAATACCACCCAATGGCGACGTGGGCCCGTAAGCCGCACAGCCATGTTAGTAAAAACTTTTTCAATGACTAGACTCGACTTCGGCCAAGGAGTTGGAAAGGGGGATTCCTATAGGCAGTCGGCTCTGATACCAACTTGTGACGCCCCCGATTTGACCGTACACTAATCATGCACGCAAATGTGTACGATCAAAATCAGGGACTCACGGGAAGATATCACAACACAACTCTACAACATAAATAAGTCATACAAGCATCAAAATACAAGCCAGGGGCCTCGAGGGCTCGAATACAAGTGCTCGATCATAGACGAGTCAGCGAAAGCAACAATATCTTAGTACAGACACAAGTTAAACAAGTTTGCCTTAAGAAGGCTAGCACAAAAGTAGCAACGATCGAAAAGGCAAGGCCTCCTACCTGGGATCTCCTAACTACTCCTCGAAGCCGAACTCCATGTAGAATCATCCTCGGGATCTCTAGCTCCTGGACTCCAGCATCTGGTTGCGAGAATCAGGTATAGAAAGGGGAAAAGAGGGAGAAAAGCAACTGTGAGTACTCATCCAAAGTACTCGCAAGCAAGGAGCTACACTACATATGCATGGGTATATGTGTAAAGGGTCATATCGGTGGACTGAACTGCAGAATGCCAGAATAAGAGGGGGATAGCTAATCCTGTCAAAGACTACGCTTCTGGCAGCCTCCATCTTGCAGCATGTAGAAGAGAGTAGATTGAAGTCCTCCAAGTAGCATCGTATAGCATAATCCTACCCGGCGATCCCCTCCTCGTCGCCCTGTTAGAGAGCGATCACCGGGTTATATCTGGCACTTGGAAGGGAGTGTTTTATTAAGTATCCAGTTCTACTTGTCATAAGGTCAAGGTACAACTCCGGGTCGTCCTTTTACCGAGGGACACGGCTATTCGAATAGATAAACTTCCCTGCAGGGGTGCACCACATAACCCAACACGCTCGATCCCATTTGGCCGGACACACTTTCCTGGGTCATGCCCGGCCTCGGAAGATCAACACGTCGCAGCCCCACCTAGGCTCAACAGAGAGGCCAGCACGCCGGTCTAAATCCTATGCGCGCAGGGGTCTGGGCCCATCGCCCATTGCACACCTGCACGTTGCGAGGGCGGCCGGAAGCAGACCTAGCCTAGCAGGCGTTACAGTCCAATCCGGCGCGCGCCGCTCCGTCGCTGACGTCAAAAAGAGCTTCGGCTGATACCACGACGCCAAGTGCCCATAACTGTTCCCGCGTAGTTGGTTAGTGCGTATAGACCAAATGGCCAGACTCAGATCAAATACCAAGATCTTGTTAAGCGTGTTAAGTATCCGCGAACGCCAACCAGGGCCAGGCCCACCTCTCTCCTAGGTAGTCTCAACCTGCCCTGTCGCTCCGCCACAAAGTAACAGTCGGGGGCCGTCAGGAACCCAGGCCCACCTCTACCGGGATGGAGCCACCTGTCCTTTCAGCCCCCTCATCAGAATCACTTGCGGGTACTCAACGAGCCGACCCGACTTTAGTCACCACATGTGTCATGTATACAAAGTATATAGTATATACCCGTGATCACCTCCCTAGTGATCACGGCCCAGTAGTATGGCATGGCAGACGGACAAGAGTGTAGGGCCACTGATGGAACACTAGCATCCTATACTAAGCAGTAGGATAGCAGGTAAGGGTAACAACTGTAGCAACAATGATAGGCTATGCAGCAGAATAGGATTAACCGAAAGTAGTAACATGCTACACTACTCTAATGCAAGCAGTATAGAGAAGAATAGGCGATATCTGGTGATCAAGGGGGGGGCTTGCCTGGTTGCTCTGGCATGAAGGAGGGATCGTCAACACCGTAGTCGAACTGGGGGGTCGCCGGCAGTCTCGGGGTCTACCAGAAAGAAGTAACGGAGGGGGAACACAATAAATAACAGAGCAATCAAAGCATCACAAAGTATAACAAGGCAATACGTGGTGCTAGGGGTGACGTAACGCAGGGATATGTGATACCAGCGAAGGGGGGAAACATCCGGGAAAGTATCCCCGGTGTTTCGCGTTTTCGGGCAGATGAACCGGAGGGGGAAAGTTGCGTGTTTGCTATGATAGGGATGTGTAGCGGACGAACGGGCATTTTCGGGCAGATGAACCGGACGGGGAAAGTTGCGTGTTTGCTATGCTAGGGATGTGTAGCGGACGAACGGGCTGCGTATCCGGATTCGTCTCGTCGTTCTGAGCAACTTTCATGTACAAAGTTTTTCCATCCAAGCTACGGTTCATTTTATATTAATTTAAAAAGGATTTTATCTTTTTTAGAATTAACAGAAATAATTTAATTAAAAAAAGATAATTATGACGTCAGCATGATGTCAGCAGTCAACGTTGACCGTTGACCTGGTCAACCTGACAGGTGGGGTCCATTTGTCATTGACAGCTAACTAATTATCAGTAGTTAGTTTTATTAACAGGTTAATTAGGTTTAATTAGATAACTAACGGACTTAATTAAGTTAATTAATTTATTAATTAACTATTTAATATTTTTATTTATTACTATCATTTTTTTAAACCTTTTTTTAATAGAGGGGCGTGGGGCGGGCGGCCCCACTGGGCAGTGGCCCATAGGGCCAAACGGGCACGGGCGAACGGGCAACGGGCGCTGCCCGATCGGCGCAGGCCCAAGGGCGCTCGGGCGCTGGGTGGCGCGCGCGCCGGATGCAGGCACCGGTGGTCGGGCACGAGGGCGACGGCCGCACGGGGTCGCAGCATGCGCGGGCAGGCCGGCCAGGGGGGTGCGGTCGGCACGGGGGCGACGGGCACGACCGGACGGAGCCTGGCGCGACCTGGCGGCGGTGAGCGCGGGGCCGGAGCGCGAGAGGCGGGCGCAGGTGCAGCCAGCAGCGGGCGTGCGGGGGGTTGGGCGAGCAGGAGATGGGGGAACGGCGGAGAGCTCACCCACGATGCAGGGGTACGGGCGATGAGGGCTGACGGAGTCCGTCGAGGGGGAGGTCGAGGACGCGGTTCCGGCGAACGTCGACGGCGAGGCGGTCTTGCTTGAGGTGAAGCTGCGGGCGCACGGGGCCTCCATGGCCGGCGGGTCGGGCGCGTCGGGGAAGGCCGTCGCCGTCGGGCGGCGATGGGAGGCGCTGGTCAGCGCCAGCGCGGGAGAGGCGGGGTCGGCGGAGCCGGGGTCAGGGGCGATGGGGATCGCCCGGATCCAGCACAGAGAGGGGAAGGAGTGGAGGAAGGCGGGGCGGCGCTAGGGGTGGGCGTCGAGTGGCGGCGTTGGCGACGGGGACAACGAGCGCGTCGGGGGACGGGGGCGCCGGCTGCCCCGATCCAGATCGGGTCGGGGGGAAGGAGCGAGGGAGAGAGGGGAACGTGGGAGGAGCGAGTGGGGAGTGGGGTGCTAGGGTTCGGTGCCCCAGGGGGTATAGGCCAGGGGCTGGGCCGGCCGGTAGGTTGGCCTGGTGGCCAGCTGGGCTACGGCCCAGCAGGGGGGTTTCTTTTTGTTTCTTTTGGTTTTTTGTTTATTTGTGTTTTCTTTTTCTTTGTACTTATTTTTCTTTTTCGTTTTACCTTAGTTTTTGATTTAATATAGTCTTGTAAAATACTGTATTCAACTCCTAAATTAGTGTCATGGTCTAGCCCTGTGTCACAAAAAGGTTGGGCCCCCAAATAAAATAGTGTAACAATTTAATATTTATTGAAGGCATTATTTCAATTGTTATAGCCAATATTTTAGTTATTTTGGAGCATTTACATATTTTATAAAAATGTGGCTCCATCACCATAATTACCTATGCATTATATGTCACCTCTAGAACACTTTAGTTTTGATTTTCGAAAACTTTTAATGTTTACCTAAAATTCAAATTTGATTTTGAAACGTTTTGATCTAACGCGAGGTTAGCAATGGTAACAGAGGTGACGTGGCATCATTAGCGTAGGTTTACTGTAGCATAATTATCCGGGCGTCACACAGTTGCACTCGTAAACTTGTTTGGCCATTTCAATGGAAAGCTGAAACATGGTTATTTCCGGTTTAAGATTTATGACGAACAAGTATAAGCGACGCAAGATCAGAAGAAGAAACAGAGGCATATATACATTGTTAAACCGAAGTCTGACATTTGTTAAACCGGAGTTTGATATTGCAGCAATTACAAACATAAAGGAATTGGCGGTTTAAAAGGGGACTAATGGTACCTACCGGATTATCATTTCTCTAAAAAGCTAAACCGCCTACATTGGTACGAAAGGTACAGATCTAAAATAGCTAAGTGAGGGAAAAACATATTTCATAGGCTGGCATGATAAATTCAGATCTGCGGCGGGTCAGAAAACCGAAATATATTTAGACCTAAAGTACAGGTGCTTCAACAGTCACTACACCACAACACTTGATTGGGGGCAGAAACTGCCGGGAGAAAAACCTATCTAAGGGCAAACTATCTGCCGGGACATTAGTTTCTGCCGCTAAAATCACATTAGAGTAGATGAACTGCCGGGGGAACTTGAGCAACAACGACGCTGTAACTGCCGATACACTTTACGGCCCAAAAACTGCCGGGAGAACTAAATTTCGGCTCATAGTCTGCCGGGGACCGCCTTTGCCGCGAGACCCAAAAGTCGGCCCTAAGCGCGCGCCAATGAGAAAAAAAGAGCGGGCGACTTTGGCGGAATTTTAGGCCCAAGAAGAAATACACGTGCCAGCCCTCCTGCAGTCCTGCTCCACCAGACCGCATAACCCTAAAAAAATCAGACCGCATCTCCGCCCCCAAATCCACGCCCAATCCCCTCCACCAGACCGCCGCCGCCGCCAAACCTTCCCACCGCCGCCGCGCGCTGCCGCCCCCAAATCTTCCCACCGCCGTCGCGCGCTGCCGCCCCCAAAGCTTCCCACCGCCGCTGCGCGGCCGCCTTCCACTCAGTCCACCGCCGGCATAGCCCCTCACCACCGCAACCGCTCTGCCGTCCACAAATCGAGACCCTCCACAGGACTGCAAGGCCTCCGCCCCCAACCATCCCACCACCGACGGCAGCTCTCCAACCGAGCACTTCCGCCGTCGCCCTCCATCACGGCAGCCCCTCCGCCCCTCCGCCGCCCCCAACAACCAACACACTGCTGCCGACCACTACTGTCGTCGCCTCACTACATAGCGGCGCCGCCGAGCACCCGATTGACATGGAGCAGCACCGTCATCGCCGAGCCACCCCACCGGCGGCCACCATCCTCGCCACCAACCTACTCACGCACTTACTCCTCGAGCAGGCCTCCCCGGAAGCTTCACCGAGCACCAAGCCGCGGGTCCGCCTCCTCCACACGCGCCCCCGAAGCAGCAGGTCGTCGACCCTCTCCTCAACATCCTTTCCGTGGACTTCACTGCCTCCTATACTTCATTTGACAGGTGAGATGTTGCAATTTTTGTGCCCTTTTATGTTCTGAATGTGCCCTCCGGCAGTTAGAACAAATCAACAATTTGTAATTGCTTTGATATGATAACAGCGAAAAAACCATGAACCAGACAGGTTTGAAGGTTGTTTGGTTGTCTAAAAACAATCACTACTACTGTTAGTAGCCCTTTAGATCAAAGGACAGGTACTGTTGGTGATTAACAAGTGCATACCGTAATTAAATTGGTTGACACCTGACTGTTTATTTGAGCTTTGGAGGTCATTTTAATTTGAGATGAAACAAAGCTAATTATTTTAAGTGTTTATTTGTTTAGTTGATGCACCTACTACCATCTTTGTTTGTGTTTTGTGAAATACCATATGTGGACAGAATAGGTGCTATGCTTTTATGATATAGATGATGACATTCTTACTGCTATTTTGGTTATTGTATTTTCTGACATGACATGTTTCAGTTAATTATATTCTGTTGTGTGATGGCATTTCCTTCTCTGTATTGTATTTCTTGTTGCCTGTACTAGATACGGACGATATGCGTTTTTGTTACTAGATTTTTTTCCTTAATAGAAGTATTCTTTCTTTCTCATGTTAGGCAATCTTAGTGAAATTGGTCAAGAATGGACAAGAGTTGGATGGGGATTACGATGAGATGCTCAATCTTAGTGACCATGATGAGGTTCAACCTGATGATGTTCAAGAGGAGATCGACCTAGATGATTACGATGAGATGCTCAAGTTCTTAGGTCCCAAACGACTAGAGATGTTGATGACATGCCAAGTGATGGCATTGAAGAGCATGAAGGTGTGTAGCTCTAAAATCTATGTATATAGACTGTTAGTTAAATGGATGATAGCGTAGTAACTATTTTCCATGTTAAGACCATGAGTTGGATCAGAAAACGAAGGGGAAGAAGGGAAAAAAAAAAGCACTAGAATGCACAATGTGTATGATTTCTGGTATAACTTGCCCCTTTATCTCTCGATGACTTGTAGTATAACTTTCCCCTTTATCTAATACATCACCCTTACACTCTCCATTTACACTTGCTTGAAAGCAGATGTACTATGTTGTGGATGACAAACTGAAGGATTGGGTAATGGGAAGCGCTGTGATGTATCGCATGGCCATACAGGCATGTGAGCTTTTTGTTCTTATGATTGAATTTAACAATTACTATCATGGTTGATTGCTTAAGAAGCTTTCGTTCTATGTATGCAGTTGGAAGTGGACAAGTCCATGACGAAAGCAGGAATGCGACCACAAGCAAGCTGAGGTAATATGCATGTTTCTTTGAGATCGAATCTTATTCTAGCATGCTAGCTGGGTCGTTGAGGTAGAGTGGTAGGCGACATAATCATATTTTGTTTTTATGTTTGTATGTTTCCAAGAAATTTCATGCCCTCGACTCTGTACAGTACTGAAGTTTACAAAATAAAAATATTTCATAGAGTAACAACTGTGCTGAAATCTTTTACCTCATTCCTGGAGATTCTGTACAAATGTTTATCTCAGTAAAAAAAGGAAAGATTCAAACTGAGCATGTTTTGCCTATTTGCACATGAAAGATTTTTGACTTGGAGTTAGAACTCGGTGTTAAACTCTACTATACAGTACAGAATTTCAAACTTGTTTTGGCGTATAAAACTGATCCTCATACCAGTTTTGGCTTGCTAGTCTGCTAGAGGGTATTCTCTTCAATGAACTCTATTAAAAACAAGCTAAGATGCATGAGATAGACAGAGAAATCTGTAACCAATGGTTATTTCATCAGTTTCTTTTTTCCTATGATATAGAGAAACCAATAACCAATGGCCTGCCCCTGCCTATTTGTACAGAGGTTTGCCTATTTATACTACTGTACTATGTATAGTACAGAGTTTTGCCTACTTGTATACTACTGTGCTGTTTATAGTACAGAGTTTTGCCTATTTGTACACAGTTTTAACTATTTGTTCAATATAGTACTGTATAGAGTTTTGCCTATTTGTCGAGTTTAACTCGGTGCAAAAAAAGGTTCGAACTCAGAGTACTATATTAACTCCAGAGATACATGTTTAACTCAGGTTTAGTCATATCTTTCACTACTAAGTTGTATTTTTTTAGACTAAGGAATTTTTGCAAGTTCATTGTACAGGTTTTTGTTTTGCTTATTTGCACATGAAGATTTGTTTATGTGTACTTCAAACAAATCTTTCTTGATCTAATGATGTAACCTTGCTTGCTGTGATGATGAGATGCTGCACATTTAGAAGAGTTTTATTTATGCCGACGAGTTAAAAACTGAAGCATGTCAAAATCTTTAATGTGCTAATTTAAAATCTGAAACGAGAGCTCCATTTTGAGTTTTCTATTTGTTGCAGATTTCCCTACAGAGTTGATGGAGCTTTGGAAGATCTTCAATCTGCTGAAGAGTTGGGAGATTTGGAAGATCTTCAAGCTAGTGAAGATTTGGTAGACCTATAATTAAGTTTGTAGAGTGATTATGACACTTGCTCTGCTCATTTTGCTGGTTGTTAAGCCAGTATATGCTCATTTTGCTTGTGTGGCACACCCTAGAAACATATGTACTCCTTTTGTGGCACACATTTAGAAATATGATGTATTGTACCTTTTGCGGCACGACCAGCTTATACATATGGTTGTTATGTTAATTTGTCGAATTAACTTTAAGGTTCTGGTTGAGGGCTACATGCTACTCTGATTGAAGTGTATGGATGAGACATATTACTTTGAGTGAAATGTATGTATAAATCGTGTGGTATGTACTGATGGTTTGAACAGAATGAATGGATATTACATAAGGGATGCCTAAAAAAATAGGAAGTGAAATCTATGTGCTGGCATAAGAACTGCCAGGAAAATGAGCTTCTGCAGGCAGCAAGACTGCCGATAATTGATGTTACACGTGCCTTGACCAATCTGCCGGGAGAAAGTGGACTGCCGGCAAATAGAGGGGCACCGGCAATGCAACTGCCGGGAAAAAATTATCTGCCGGGAGAAGTAATCCCCGGCAGCCGTTCTCGTGGCGGTTCTATCTGTCGGGAGAAAACCTGTCTCGACAGTTTGTCTGCCCTATAAAGTGCTTTCTCCCGGCAGTTTTTTTGTCCCTACATCAGTGTTGTGGTGTAGTGAGTTCATCAGATTCAGATTAGTTTTTCTATATGAAGGGGATGCTCTAATGAGGAAAAAGGGGACTATGACTACGACCGCACAAGAAGTATCAGATCCAAAATAGCCATTTATGCTACTAAGAAGAACAGGGAAGAACAACGCCGGAGCTTCAAAGAACTCTGACGAACACCGAAACCCTAATGGTGGATCTAGAGCAAGGAAAGGAGAAACTTACTGATGCTGATGGGACAGCGGAGGAGCGCCGCGTATCTCTGGTACGATCAGGTTGATGCAGCAGCCGGAGTTGAAGTCGAGAGCAGAGCTTGACGATGGCGGCTGCGTGTGGCGGTCAGGTCGGCGCAAGGAAGAAGAAAGACGAAGAGGCAAGGGGGGGAAATGAAAAGGACCCCCCGGCCTTATTTATAAAGGCGAAAGGATAAGTGACAGGCGCGAGAATCGAGGAGCCCAAAGGTTGGATATGTGACAGAGCTGTCGCCTTGATTGTCGGAGGCTCATTAATGAAGGTGAGATATATGCCATCTTTAATAACAGGTGACGTCATGGCGGTTTATCATGATCCTGGAAGATGACATCATGGCGGTTTACGATATTTACGTGAAAGTGTTGAAGGAGGAATTTTTCTCAAGTGTTGAAGATTGACATGAACCAGTTCAAATCAATCTGGGGCCTAATGTTGGGGATATTACTACTGGATATAAACCGGCCAGGAGAGGCCGGGTTATCCCCATGACGACTTATTTATATTTCAAGCCCATGAAGGCAAGGAGTGTGGCGCTTTACGAAGGCCCAGGGCCCAAAGGCGGATTGAGGCCTGTAGACATAAACTGCCGTTAATATGTAAACTTGTGTTGTAAGATAGAAAGAGCAGAAACCGAGCCGGACATGCTTGTGAGCTGGCCTCGGGATTCTGTAAACCGACGAGCGTCAACCTATGTATATAAAGGGACGACCCAGCGGCAGTTTAGGGACAACAAACAACAACTCGAGAGCCAGGCATAGCGGATTTGCTCCCTGGTCATCGAAACCCTGGCAATTCCACAACAACTGGATTAGGCCTTTACCTTCACCGCAAGGGGCCGAACCAGTATAAACTCTCTGCGTCCTTTGTCCGCTTTAACCCCTTTAAGCTAACCCGTTGCGATGGCTCCACGACTAAGTCCTTTCACTAAGACATCTGCCGTGACAAAACCACGACACCATCCCTTTGGGAACTTGCACATCGCGGATGTGAAGCACCCGCTCATGCATCTGGATAACCTGAGGGTGCTGCACCACCTCCCGCAAATATGGGTTGATGACATTCTTCAAGAACTTGTCCTTGGTGGAGCTTGGAGCAGCCATGGCAGATGGGATCTGTCAGAAAACAACAAGGAAAAGAAAACAGAGGATTTCTTCGTGATACGGTGGTCAACAGGTGCGGGGGGTATATAAAGATTTTTTTTATCTTGGGAAACAAGCAAACAGAAGAAAAACGGAGTCCGGAAGGTACCCGAGGTGGGCACAACCCACATGGGGGCGCCTGGTTGGTGTCTTGTGCCCACCCGGGTGACCTTCCTGGTTGTTTCTTATTTTCCTAATTTTTGTTATATTCCAAAACGGACAAGAAATATTTTTGAAGATTTTTCGGAGTCCGTTTACTTACCGTATCACGTACCTCCTCTTTTTCACGATTCTGGAGTGTTCCAGAAGGTTTCTTTTATGTGTTCTTCTGGTGTCATAGTTTGGATAATATTGCTTTCAACATTAATGGGCATACCTGAGATATAATGTTTTATTCGTTGCCCATTAACAACCTTCGAGTTAGTACCTTCGGCATTATTTATTTTAATAGCTCTAGATCGATAAACCTCCTCGATAAAATAGGGTCCTTCCCATTTGGAGAGGAGTTTTCCTGCAAAGAATCTGAAACGAGAGTTGTACAAAAGAACATATTCTCCAACTTTGAACTCACTCTGTTGGATTCTTTTATCATGCCCTCTTTTAACTTTTTCTTTAAATAACTTGGCATTTTCATAAGCTTGGGTTCTCAATTCATCTAATGAGCTAATATCAAATAACTTCTTCTCACCAACAAGTTTGAAATCATCGTTGAGTTCTTTAATTGGCCAATAAGCTTTATGTTCTAACTCAAGAGGCAAATGGCAAGCTTTTCCATAAACCATTTTATAAGGAGACATACCCATAGGATTTTTATATGTTGTTCTATAAGCCCAAAGTGCATCATCTAATTTCTTAGACCAATTCTTCCAGGACCTATTGACAGTCTTTTGTAGAATTAATTTTATTTCTCTATTGCCAAGTTCAACTTGACCACTAGACTGAGGAGGATAAGGTCATGCAATTCTATGGTTAACATCATACTTGGCAAGCATTTTACGGAATGCACCATGAATAAAGTGTGAAGCACCATCAGTCATTAAATATCTAGGGACTCCAAACATTGGGAAAATAACTTATTTAAGCATTTTAATAGAGGTGTTGTGATGAGCAATACTAGTTGGAATAGCTTCTACCCACTTAGTAACATAATCAACAGCAACCAAAATATGAGTACCCATCAAAGGAAAAGGTCCCATGTAATCTAATCCCCAAACATCAAATGGTTTAACAGCAAGTGAATAATTCATAGGCATTTCTTGAAGCTTACCGATATTACCTATTCTTTGACATTCATCACAAGATAAGACAAACTTACGAGCATCCTTGAAGAGAGTAGGCCAATAAAACCGAGATTGCAATACCTTGCGAGCAGTTCTGTCTCCCGCATGACGTCCTCCATAAGCTTTGGAGTGACATTTCCGGAGGATTTGTCCCCATTCATGCTCAGGTACACAATGTCTAATAATACCATCTACTCCTTCTTTATAAAGATGTGGGTCATCCCAAAAGTAATGTCTTAAATCATAGAAGAATTTTTTCTTTTGTTGGTATGTGAAACTAGGTGGTAAATATTTAGATCAATGTAATTAGCATAGTCATCATACCAAGGAGTGCTACGAGAAACATTTATTGCAGCTAACTGCTCATTAGGAAAACTATCATCAATAGGTAGTGGGTCATCAAGAACATTCTCCAACCTAGACAAGTTATCAGCTACGGGGTTCTCCGCTCCTTTTCTATCAGTGATATGCAAATCAAATTCTTGTAGCAAGAGAACCCATCGAATAAGCCTAGGTTTGGCATCTTTATTTTCCATAAGATATTTTATTGCAGCATGATCAGTGTGAACAATAACTTTAGAATCAACAATGTAAGACCCAAATTTATCACAAGTAAACACCATTGCTAGAAATTCTTTTTCAGTAGTAGCATAATTTCTTTGTGCACTGTCTAGAGTTTTACTTGCGTAATGAATAACATTCAGTTTCTAATCCACTCTTTTCCCTAGAACAGCACCAACAGCATAATCACTAGCATCACACATAATTTTGAAAGGCAAGTCGCAATCAGGTGGTTGAACAATAGGTGCAGAAATTAAGGCTTTCTTGAGTGTTTTGAAGGCTTCTAAACAATCATCATCAAAAATAGAAGGAATATCCTTCTGCAAAAGATTTGTAAGAGGCCTAGAAATTTTAGAAAAGTCTTTAATAAATCTCCTATAGAAACAAGCATGACCAAGGAAACTACGAATACCTTTGATATCTTTAGGACATGGTATTTTCTCAATTGCAGCAACCTTAGCTTTGTCCACTTCAATACCTCTTTCAGAAATTTTATGGCCCAACAATACCTTCGTAAACCATAAGGTGGCACTTCTCCCAATTCAAGACAAGATTTTTCTGCTCACATCTCTGCAATACTCGATCAAGATTGCTTAAATAATCATCAAAAGACTTCCCATAAATAGAAAAGTCATCCATGAAAACCTCAACAATCTTTTCACAAAAGTCAGAGAATATAGCAGACTTACATCTTTGAGAGGTAGCAGGTGCATTGCATAAACCAAAAGGCATACGTCTATAAGCATAACTTCCAAAAGGATAAGCAAAAGTGGTCTTTTCTTGATCAGGTTGAGAAACAGGTATTTGTGAAAAACCAGAATATCCATCAAGGAAGCAAAAATGAGTGTGCTTAGATAATCTTTCTAGCATTTGATCAATAAAAGGCAGAGGGTAATGATCTTTTCTAGTTGCTTTGTTTAATTTTCTAAAATCAATTACCATTCTGTAGCCTGTCACAATTCTCTATGGAATAAGTTCATTATTATCATTGGGAACAACAGTAATACCTCCTTTCTTAGGGACACAATGAACAGGACTTACCCATCTACTATCAGATATAGGATAGATTATACCTGCTTCCAGAAGTTTTAATATTTCCATCCTTACCACTTCTTTCATCTTCGGATTTAACCGACGTTGGTGATCAACAACGGGTTTAGCATCAGGTTCCATATTAATCTTGTGCTGACATAGAGTGGGACTAATGCCATTTAAATCATCAAGAGTATATCCAATAGCAGCTCGGTTCTTCCATAAAACTTTCAATAATCTTTCTTCTTCATGTTCTGAAAGGTTAGCACTAATAATAACAGGATATATCTTCTTCTCATCAAGACAAGCATATTTCAAAGTGTCTGACAATTGTTTTAATTCAAACACAAGATCACCTTTTGGTGGAGGAGTACCTCCTAGAGTTTCAGTAGGAAAATTGTGTTTAAGGAGAGGACGTTGTTCTAAGAAAACCTTATCTATTTCATTTCTTTCATGCATATGTAAATCATTTTCATGGTCTAGCAAATATTGTTCTAAAGGATTAGTAGGAGGCACAGCAATAGAAGCAAGACAAATTATTTCATCCTTACTAGGAAATTCTTTCTTATGATGCTTTCTACTAAATTTGGAAAAATTAAACTCATGAGACTCATCACCAAAAGCTAACACCGACAGTTTGTTTCTCACAATCTATTTTAGTATTAATGATGTTCAAGAAATGTCTAGCAAAGATAAGGGGACAAAAGTCATCTTGTGGGGAACCAAGAACAAGAAAATCAGTTGGGTATTTTACCTTCCCACACAAGACCTCAACATCTCTAACAATCCCAAGAGGTGTGATGGTGTCTCTATTAGCAAGTTTAATAGTAACATCTATGTCTTCTATCTCAGCGGGTGCTATGTCATTCATAATTTCTTGATATAAGGTAAAGGGAATAGCACTCGTGCTAGCACCTATGTCACATAAACCATGATAACAATGATCTCCTATTTTAATTGAGACAACGGGCATGCCAACAACGGGTCTATGTTTATCTTTTTTGTCGGGTTTAGCAATTCTAGCAGCTTCATCACAGAAGTAAATAACATGCACATCTATATTTTCAACCAGGAGATCCTTAACCATAGCAACACTAGGTTCTACCTTGATTTGTTCAGCTGGTTTAGGTGTTCTAATATAACTTTTATTGACCACAGTTGAAACTTTAGCATGTTCCTTCATCCTAACAGGGAAAGGTGGTTTTTCAATATAAGCAGTAGGAACAACAAGATCAACATTATAAATAATAGTTTCATCTTTAGCTATTACCGGTTCTTTAATTTCTTCTTTAAAAGGTGGGTGATATTTAAACCACTTCTCCTTAGGGAGATCGACATGAGTAGCAAAAGATTCACAAAAGGAGGCTACTATCTCAAAGTCAAGTCCATATTTAGTGCTAAACTTTTGAAAAGCATTGGTATTCATCAAAGATTTAACACAATCAAACTCAAGCTTAATACCTGACTCTTTACCTTTGTCGAGTTCCCAATCTTCAGAGTTGCGTTTAAATCTTTCTAAAAGATTCCACCGGAATTCAATAGTCTTCTTCATAAAGGAACCATTACAAGAAGTATCAACCATGGATCAGTCATTATGAGAAAGCCGAGCATAAAAATTCTGAATAATATTTTCTCTTAAGAGCTCATGGTTGGGGCATGAATATAACATTGACTTAAGCCTCCCCCAAGCTAGAGCGACACTTTCTCCTTCACGAGGCCAAAAATTATATGTATAATTCCGATCACGATGAACTAGATGCATAGGATAAATATTTTGGTGAAACTCCAATTTCAATCGATTCCAATTCCACGATCCAATATCATCTAGCCTATACCATGAAAATGCCTTTCCCTTCAAAGATAAAGGGAAAACCTTCTTCTTAGTTTCATCTCCGGGTAAACCTGCAAGCTTAAATAATCCACAAATTGCTTCCACATATATCAAGTGCATATCAGGATGTTCGGTTCCATCTCCTCCATAAGGATTAGCTAGCAGTTGTTCTATCATACCCAAAGGAATTTCATATTCAATATTTTCAGTAGGTGCAGTAGGTTGAGGGGTGACTAATTGTGGTTCTGGTCGAGGTGAAGATACCCAGAATAAACCCCTCAAAGGATTGTTCTCCATAGTAACAAGTGACAATAAATTTCAGCACGTAGTAATAATTTTTCCTTACCAATTTCCACTTACCAAGAGCGCTTCACTCCCCGGCAACGGCGCCAGAAAAGAGCCTTGATGACCCACAAGTATATTGGATCAATTGTAGCCTATTCTATAAGTAAGAGTGTCGAACCCAACGAGGAGCAGAAGGAAATGACAACTAGTTTTCAGCAAGGTAATGTCTGCAAGCGCTGAAATTGTAAGTAACAGAGTAGTTTGATAGCAAGATAATTTGTAACGAGCAAGTAACGATAGTAGTAAAAAAAGTGCAGGAAGTTAGCCCAATCCTTTTGAGGCAAAGGACAGGCCAAAACGGTCTCTTATGATAAGCAAAGCGTTCTTGATGGTACACGGAAATTCCATCTAGTCACTTTCATCATGTTAGTTCGATTTGTGTTCGCTACTTTGATCATTTGATATGTGGGTGGACCGGTGCTTAGGTGTTGTCCTTACTTGAACAAACCTCCTATTTATGATTAACCCCCTCGCAAGCATCCGCAACTATGAGAAAAGTATTAAGAATAAATTCTAACCATAGCATTAAACTTTTGGATCCAATCGGTCCCCTACGGAATAGCGCATAAACTAGCGTTTAATCTTCTATCACTCTCGCAACCCATCATCTAATAACTACTCCACAATGCATTACCTTAGGCCCAAATATGGTGAAGTGTCATGTAGACGACGTTCACATGACACCACTAAGGGAATCACAACATACATACTATCAAAATATCGAACACATATAAAGTTCACATGATTACTTGCAACAAGATTTCTCCCGTGACCTCAAGAACAAAAGTAACTACTCACAAATGATAATCATGCTCAAGATCAGAGGAGTATTAAATAGCATATTGGATCTGAACATATAATCTTCCACCAAATAAACCATATAGCAATCAACTACAAGATGTAATCAACACTACTAGTCACCCACAAGTACCAATCTGAGGTTCCGGTACAAAGATTGAACACAAGATATGAACTAGGGTTTGAGAGGAGATGGTGCTGTTGAAGATGTTGATGGAGATAGCCCTCCCCAAGATGGGAGAGTTGTTGGTGATGATGATAACAATGATTTCCCCCTCCGGGAGGGAAGTTCCCCCGGCGGAATCGCTCCGCCGGAGGGCAAAAGTGCTCCTGTCCAAGTTCTGCCTCAAGACGGCGGTGCTTCGTCCCGAAAGTCCTCTCCTTATTTTCTCTAGGTCAAAATGACTTACATACCAGAAGATGGGCACCAGAGGTGGGCTGGGCTGAGCACAACCCATCAGGGCGCGCCTGGGGGGCCTGGCGCGCCCTGGTGTCTTCTGCTCACCAGGTGGCCCCCCTCCGGTAGTTATTTGCTCTAGTATTTTTTATTTATTCCATAAACATTCCTCGTGACAGCTCTATTGGAGTTGTGCAGAATAGGTAGCCTGACGTCGCTTTTCCAGGTCCAGATTTCCAGCTGCCAGAATTCTCCCTCTTTGTGTGAACCTTGCATATTATGAGAGAAAAGGCATTAGAATTACTCCAAAAAGCATTAATATGCATAAAAACATTATAAATAACAGTAGGTAAACATGAGGCAAAATGGATGTATCAATCTTGCCTTCAGATCTGTGGTAGAAGGTATACCCAATTGTTTCCTTAGGGTATCCTATGAAAACGCACTTCTCCAATTTGGGTTCGAGCTTATCAGGCTGAAGCCTTTTGACAGAAGTGTCGCAACCCCAAACTTTAAGAAACAACAGCTTAGGTTTCTTGCCAAACCACAGTTCATACGGTGTCGTCTCAACGGATTTAGACGGTGCCCTGTTTAACGGGAATGCAGCTGTCTCTAATGCATAAACCCAAAAAGATAGTGGTAAATCGGTAAGAGACATCATAGATCACACCATATCTAATAAAGTACGGTTACGACGTTCGGACACACCATTACGCTGTGGTGTTCCAGGTGGCGTGAGTTGTGAAACTATTCCACATTGTTTTAAATGAAGGCCAAACTCGTAACTCAAATATTCGCCTCCCCGATCTGATCGTAGAAACTTTATTTTCTTATTATGACGATTTTCCACTTCACTCTGAATTTTTTTTAACTTTTCAAATGTTTCAGACTTGTATTTCATTAAGTAGATGTACCCATATCTGCTTAAATCATATGTGAAGGTCAGAAAATAATGATACCCAATGCGTGCCTCAACACTCATCGGACCGCATACATCCGTATCTATTATATCCAATAAGTCATTGGCTCGCTCCATTAGTTGTTCTGGAGAATGGAGTTTTAGTCATCTTGCCCATGATTTATGGTTCCCAAGTATCAAACGATTCATAATCAAGTGATTCCAAAAGTCCATCTGCATGGAGTTTCTTCATGCGCTTTACACCAATATGACCTAAACGGCAGTGCCACAAATATGTTGCACTATCATTATCAACTTTGCATCTTTTGGCATCAATATTATGAATATGTGTATCACCACAATCGAGATTCAACAGAAATAGACCACTCTTCAAGGATGCATGACCATAAAAGATATTACTCATATAAATAGAACAACCATTATTCTTTGATTTAAAGGAATAACCGTCTCACACTAAACAAGATCTAGATATAATGTTCATGCTCAATGTTGGAACCAAATAAAAATTATTCAGGTCTAAAACTAATCTCGAAGGTAGATGTAGAGGTAGTGTGCCAACAGCGATCACATCGACCTTGGAACCATTCCTGACGTGCATCATCACCTCGTCCTTAGCCAATCTTCGTTTAATCTGTAGCTCCTCTTTCAAGTTACAAATATGAGCAACCGAACCAGTATCAATTACCCAGGCGCTACTATGAGCATTAGTAAGGTACACATCAACAACATGTATATCAAATATACCTTTGTTCACTTTGCCATCCTTCTTATTCGCCAAATACTTGGGGCAGTTTCGCTTCCAGTGACCAGTCCCTTTGCAGTAGAAGCACTCAGTTTCATGCTTGGGTCCAGCTTTGGGCTTCTTCACGGGAGTGGTAACTAGCTTGCCATTCTTCTTAAAGTTCCCCTTTATTTCCCTTACCCTTTTTCTTGAAACTACTGGTCTTGTTAACCATCAACACTTGATGCTCCTTCTTGATTTCTACCTCCGCGGCCTTAAGCATTGCGAAGAGCTCGGGAATTGTTTTGTTCATCCCTTGCATATTATAGTTCATCACGAAGCCTTTGTAGCTTGGTGGCAGTGATTGAAGAACTCTGTCAATAACACAATCAACTGGAAGATCAACTCCCAGCTGAGTCAAGTGATTATAATACCCAGACATTTTGAGTATGTGTTCACAGACAAAACTATTCTCCTCCATCTTGCAGCTATAGAACTTGTTGGAGACTTCATATCTCTCAACTCGGGCATTTGCTTGAAATATTAACTTCAACTCCTGGAACATCTGATATGCTCCATGACGTTCAAAACGTCTTTGAAGTCCTGATTCTAAGCCCTAAAGCATGGCACACTAAACTATCGAGTAGTCATCAGATCGAGCTTGCCAAATGTTCAAAACATTAGCATCTGCTCCTGCAAAAGGCATTTCACCTAGCGATGCATCAAGTAAATAATTCTTCTGTGCGGCAATAAGGATAATCCTCAATTTACGAACCCAATCCGTGTAGTTGCTACCATCATCTTTCAACTTAGCTTTCTCTAGGAACGCATTAAAATTCAAGGGAACGGTAGCACGGGCCTTAGATCTACGACATAGATATGCAAATACTATCAGGACTAAGTTCATGATAAATTAAGTTCAATTAATCAAATTACTTAAGAACTCCCACTTAGATAGGCATCCCTCAAGTCAACTAAATGATACGTGATCCAAATCAACTAATCCATGTCTGATCATCACGTGGGATGGAATATCCATCAGTGGTGAACATCTGTATGTTGATCATATCTACTATATGATTCACGTTCGACCTTTTGGTCTCTAGTGTTCCGAGGCCATGTCTGTACATGCTAGGCTCGTCAAGTTTAACCCAAGTATTCCGCATGTGCAAAATTATCTTGCACCCGTTGTATGTGAACATAGAGTCTATCACACCGGATCATCACGTGGTATCTCAACACGATGAACTATAGCAATGGTGCATACTCAGGGAGAACACTTTTACCTTAAAATTTAGTTAAGGGATCACCGCCGTACTAAGCAAAATAAGATGCATAAAAGATAAACATCAGATGCAATCAAAATATGTGACATGATATGGTCATCATCTTGTGATTTTGATCTCCATCTCCAAAGCATCATCACGATCTCCATCGTCACCGGCTCGATGCCTTGAGCTCCATCATTGCGTCGTGGTCGTCTCGCCAACTATTGCTTCTACAACTATCGCTAACTCATAGTGATAAAGTAAAGCAGTTACATGGCGTATGCATTTCATACAATAAAGAGACAACCATAAGGCTCCTGCCGGTTGTCGGATATCTTACAAAACATGATCATCTCATACAGTAATGCTTATCACATCATGTCTTGACCATATCACATCACAAATGCCCTGCAAAAACAAGTTAGACGTCCTCTACTTTGTTGTTGCAAGTTTTACGTGGCTGCTACGGGCTTCTAGCAAGAACTGTTCTTACCTACGCGTAAAACTAACGGTGTTTCGTCAAGTTTGCTGTTTTAACCTTCTTCCAGGACCAGCCGCAGTCAAATTCGATTCAATTAAAGTAGGAGAAACAGACACCCGCCAGCCACCTTTATGCAAAACTAGTTGCATGTTAGTCGGTGGAACCGGTCTCATGTACGTGGACATGTAAGGTTGGTCCGGGCCGCTTCATCCCACAATACCGCCGAATCAAAATAAGACGTTGGTGGTAAGCAGTATGACTATCACCGCCCACAACTCTTTGTGTTCTACTCGTGCATAGTATCTACGTAGACCTGGCTCATGATGCCACTATTGGGAAATGTTGCATGGAAAACAAGAAAATTTCTACGCACACGCAGTGATCTATCCATGGAGATGCATAGCAACTAGGGGAGAGTGTGTCTACGTACCTGATGACCCACAAGTATAGGGGATCAATTGTAGCTCTTTTCGATAATTAAGAGTGTCGAACCCAACGAGGAGTAGAAAGAAATGACAAGTGGTTTTCAGCAAGGTAATGTCTGCAAGTGCTCAAATTGTAACTAGCCGAGTAGTTTGATTGTAAGATAATTTGCAACGAGCAAGTAATGATAATAGTAGCAAAAGTGCAGCAAGGTAGCCCAATCCTTTTGAGGCAAAGGACATGCCAAAATGGTCTCTTATAATAAGAAAAGCGTTCTTGAGGGTACACGGGATTTTCATCTAGTCACTTTCATCGTGTTGGTTCAATTTGTGTTCGCTACTTTGATAATTTGATATGTGGGTGAGCCGGTGCTTAGTTCTGTTCTTACTTCAAAAAACCTCCTACTTATGATTAACCCTCCCACAAGCATCCGCAACTACGAGAAAAGTATTAAGAATAAATTCTAACCATAGCATTAAACTTTTGGATCCAATCGGTCCCTTGCGGAGTAGCGCATAAACTGGGTTTAAGCTTTTGTCACTCTCGCAACCCATCATCTAATTGCTACTCCCCAATGCATTCCCTTAGGCCCAATCATGGTGAAGTTTCATGTAGTCGACGTTCACATGACACCACTAAGGGAATCCCAACATGCATACTATCTAAATATCGAACACATATCAAGTTCACATGATTACTTGCAACATGATTTCTCCGTGACCTCAAGAACAAAAGTAACTACTCACAAATGATAATCATGCTCAACATCAGAGGAGTATTAAATAGCATAATGGATCTGAACCTATAATCTTCCACCAAATAAACCATATAGTAATCAACTACAAGATGTAATCAACACTACTAGTCACCCGCAAGCACCAATCTATAGTTCCGGTAACAAGATTGAACACAAGAGATGAACTAGGGTTTGAGATGAGATGGTGTTGTTGAAGATGTTGATGAAGATAGCCCTCCCCAAGATGGGAGAGTTGTTGGTGATGATGATGACGATGATTTCCGCCTTCGGGAGGGAAGTTCCCCTGGCGGAATCGCTCCGCCGGAGGGCAAAAGTGCTCCTGCCCAAGTTCCGCCTCGAGATGGCGCACTCCATCCTGAAAGTCTTCTCCTTATTTTTTCTAGGTCAAAATGACTTATATACCAGAAGATGGGCACCGGAGCTGGGCCTGGTTGAGCACAACCCACCAGGGCGCGCCTGGGCTCCCTGGTGCGCCCAGGTGGGTTGTGCCCACCTAGTGGGCCCCCTCTGGTAGTTACTTGCTCCAATATTCTTCATATATTCCATAAAAATTATTCGTGAAGTTTCAGCTTGTTTGGAGTTGTGCAGAATAGGTAGCCTGACCTAGCTTTTTCAGGTCCAGATTTCCAGCTACCGGAATTCTCCCTCTTGGTGTGTACCTTGCAAATTATGAGAGAAAAGGCATTAGAATTACTCCAAAAAGCATTATTATACATAAAAACATCATAAATAACAGTAGGAAAACATGATGCAAAATGGACGTATCAGTACCCTCGTAGACCGTAAGTGGAAGCGTTTGACAACATGTTTAATGTAGTCGAACTTCTTCTAGCTCCGACCGATCAAGTACCGAACGTACGGCACCCCCGAGTTCTGCACACGTTCAGCTCGGTGACGTCCCTCGCCTTCTTGATCCAGCAAGACGTTGAGGTAGTAGATGAGTTCCGCCAGCACGACGGCATGGTGACGGTGATGGGAAGTGATCCTCGCAGGGCTTTGCCTAAGCACTACAAAGATATGACCGGGGGTGTAATCTATTGAGGGGGCGCCGCACACGGCTAACAATTGTCTGGGGTGTGCTAGGGGGCGCCCCCCCCCCACACACACAGACACATATATATATATAGGTGGGAGGGATAGGGGAGGCAGCCAGGGTGCGCCCCAAGTAGAATCTGAATCCTACTTGGGGTTTCCCCAACTGGCGCCCCCTTCCATAAAACACCGGAGAGAAAAGGGAAGGGGGAAGAGAGAAGGAAGGGGGGCTGAACCCCCTCTTTTCCTTCTCCCAATCGGCCTCCTGCCATAGGGGGGCACGCCACCCCTTGTGGGCTGGTGTGCTCCCCACTCATGGCCGATATGGCCCATATATTCTCCTGGGGGTGTCCAGTAACCCCTACGGTACTCTGATAAATATCCGATACCTTCTGGAAAACTTCCGGTGTCCGAATACCATCGTCCTATATATCAATCTTTACCTCTCGACCATTTAGAGACTCCTCGTCATGTCCGTGATCTCATCCGGAACTCCAAACAACATTCGATCACCAAATCACATAACCCATATAACACAATATTGTCATCGAACGTTAAGCGTGCGGACCCTACGGGTTCGAGAACTATGTAGACATGACAGAGACACCTCTCCGGTCAATAACCAATAGCGGAACCTGGATGCCCATATTGGCTCCTACATATTCTACGAAGATCTTTATAGGTCGAACGGTTATGACAACATACGTTATTCCCTTTGTCTATCGATATGTTACTTGCCCGAGATTCGATCGTTGGTATCTTCATACGTAGTTCAATATCGTTACCGCCAAGTCTCTTTACTCGTTCCATAATACATCACCTTGATACGTTTCCAACGTATCTACTTTTCCAAACACTTTTGCCCTTGTTTTCGACTCTAACTTGCATGATTTGAATGGAACTAACCCATACAGACGTTGTTTTCAGCAGAACTGCCATGGTGTTATTTTTGTGTAGAAATAAAAGTTCTCGGAATGACCTGAACATCCACGGACACACGTTTTGGAATTAATAAAAATATTGGCGAAAGAATCAGCATTAGAGGGCCCAGACCCTATCCATGAGGGTGCAGGGTGAAGGAAATATGCCCTAGAGGCAATAATAAAGTTATTATTTATTTCCTTATTTCATGATAAATGTTTATTATTCATGCTAGAATTGTATTAACCGGAAACTTGATACATGTGTGAATACATAGACAAATAGAGTGTCACTAGTATGCCTCTACTTGACTAGCTCGTTAATCAAAGATGGTTATGTTTCCTAACCATTGACAAAGAGTTGTTATTGGATTAACGGGATCACATCATTAGGAGAATGATGTGATTGACTTGACCCATTCCGTTATCTTAGCACTCGATCGTTTAGTATGTTGCTATTGCTTTCTTCATGACTTATACATGTTCCTATGACTATGAGATTATGCAACTCCCGTTTACCGGAGGAACACTTTGTGTGCTACCAAACGTCACAACATAACTGGGTGATTATAAAGGTGCTCTACAGGTGTCTCCGAAGGTACTTGTTGGGTTGGCGTATTTCGAGATTAGGATTTGTCACTCTGATTGTCGGAGAGGTATCTCTGGGCCCACTCGGTAATGCACATCACTATAAGCATTGCAACTAATGAGTTAGTTGCGGGATGATGTATTACAGAACGAGTAAAGAGACTTGCCGGTAACGAGATTGAACTAGGTATTGAGATACCGACGATCGAATCTCGGGCAAGTAACATACCGATGACAAAGGGAACAACGTATGTTGTTATGCGGTCTGACCGATAAAGATCTTCGTAGAATATGTAGGAGCCAATATGGGCATCCAGGTCCCGCTATTGGTTATTGACCAGAGAGGTGTCTCGGTCATGTCTACATAGTTCTTGAACCCGTAGGGTCCGCACGCTTAACGTTCGTTGACGATATAGTACTATGAGTTATGTATGTTGGTGACCGAATGTTGTTCGGAGTTTTGGATGAGATCACGGATATGACGAGGAACTCCGGAATGGTCCGGGAGTAAAGATTGATATGTGGATAGTAGTGTTTGATCTCCGGAAAGGTTCCGGAATCCATCGGAAGGGGTTCTGGATGTTTCCCGAAATGTTTGGGCACAAGAACACTTTATCTGGGCCAAAGGGGAAAGCCCACGAGGTTTTTGGAAAGCGCAAAAGGAAGTTTTGCGGAGTCCAGGGGCCAGACGCCAGGGTCCCTAGCGTCTGGGTCCAGACGCCGGGAACCCTGGCGTCTGGCCCTGGAGTCCGAGAAGGACTCTTGCCTTTCGGGTGAAACCGACTTTGTGGAGGCTTTTACTCCAAGTTTCGACCCCAAGGCTCAACATATAAATAGAGGGGTAGGGCTAGCACCCAAGACACATCAAGAAACACCAAGTCGTGTGCCGGCAACCCCGTCCCCTCTAGTTTATCCTCCGTCATAGTTTTCGTAGTGCTTAGGTGAAGCCCTGCGGAGATTGTTCTTCACCAACACCGTCACCACGTCGTCGTGCTGCCGGAACTCATCTACTACTTCGCCCCTCTTGCTGGATTGAGAAGGCGGGGACGTCATCGAGCTGAACGTGTGCAGAACTCGGAGGTGTCGTGCTTTTGGTACTTGGATCGGTCGGATCGTGAAGACGTACGACTACATCAACCGCGTTGATATAACGCTTCCGCTTACGATCTACGAGGGTACGTAGACAACACTCTCCCCTCTTGTTGCTATGCATCACCATGATCTTGCGTGTGCGTAGGAATTTTTTTGAAATTACTATGTTCCCCAATAGTGGCATCCGAGCCTGGTTTTATGCGTTGATGTTATATGCACGAGTAGAACACAAGTGAGTTGTGGGCGATATAAGTCATACTGCTTACCAGCATGTCATACTTTGGTTAGGCGGTATTGTTGGATGAAGCAGCCCGGACCGGCATTACGCGTACGCTTACGCGAGACTGGTTCTACCGACGTGCTTTACACACAGGTGGCTAGCGGGTGTCAGTTTCTCCAACTTTAGTTGAACCGAGTGTGGCTACGCCCGGTCCTTGAGAAGGTTAAAACAACACTAACTTGACAAACTATCGTTGTGGTTTTGATGCGTAGGTAAGAACGGTTCTTGCTCAGCCCGTAGCAGCCACGTAAAACTTGCAACAACAAAGTAGAGGACGTCTAACTTGTTTTTGCAGGGCATGTTGTGATGTGATATGGTCAAGGCATGATGCTATATTTTATTGTATGAGATGATCATGTTTTGTAACCGAGTTATCGGCAACTGGCAGGAGCCATATGGTTTTCGCTTTATTGTATGCAATGCAAACGCCCTGTAATGCTTTACTTTATCACTAAGCAGTAGCGATAGTCGTAGAAGCATAAGTTGGCGAGATGACAACGATGCTACGATGGAGATCAAGGTGTCGCGCCGGTGACGATGGTGATCATGACGGTGCTTCGGAGATGGAGATCACAAGCACAAGATGATGATGGCCATATCATATCACTTATATTGATTGCATGTGATGTTTATCTATTATGCATCTTATCTTGCTTTGATTGACGGTAGCATTATAAGATGATCCCTCACTAAATTATCAAAGTATAAGTGTTCTCCCTGAGTATGCACCGTTGCGAAAGTTCTTCGTGCTGAGACACCACGTGATGATCAGGTGTGATAGGCTCTACGTTCAAATACAACGGGTGCAAAACAGTTGCACACGCGAAAAACTCAGGTTAAGCTTGACGAGCCTAGCATATAACAGATATGGCCTCGGAACACGGAGATCGAAAGGTCGAGCGTGAATCATATAGTAGATATTATCAACATTGTGATGTTCACCATTGAAACTAAACTACTCCATCTCACGTGATGATCGGACATGGTTTAGTTGATTTGGATCACGTGATCACTTAGAGGATTAGAGGGATGTCTATCTAAGTGGGAGTTCTTAAGTAATATGATTAATTGAACTTTAATTTATCATGAACTTAGTCCTGGTAGTATTAGCATATCTATGTTGTAGATCAATAGCTCGCGTTGTTGCTTCCCTGTGTTTATTTTTGATATGTTCCTAGAGAAAAATTATGTTGAAATATGTTAGTAGCAAAGATGCGGTTTGGATCCGTGATCTGAGGATTATCCTCATTGCTGCACATAAGAATTATGTCCTTGATGCACCGCTAGGTGACAGACCTATTGCAGGAGCAAATGCAGACGTTATGAACGTTTGGCTAGCTCAATATGATGACTACTTGATAGTTTAGTGCACCATGCTTAACGGCTCAGAATCGGGACTTCAAAGGTTCCGGAATCCATCAGAAGGGGTTCCGGATGTTTCCCGAAATGTTTGGGCACAAGAACACTTTATCTGGGCCAAAGGGGAAAGCCCACGAGGTTTTTGGAAAGCGCAAAAGGAAGTTTTGCGGAGTCCAGGAGCCAGACGCCAGGGTCCCTGGTGTCTGGGTCCAGACGCCAGGAACCCTGGCGTCTGGCCCTAGAGTCCGAGAAGGACTCTTGCCTTTCGGGTGAAACCGACTTTGTGGAGGCATTTACTCCAAGTTTCGACCCCCAGGCTCAACATATAAATAGAGGGGTAGGGCTAGCACCCAAGACACATCAAGAAACACCAAGCCGTGTGCCGGCAACTCCGTCCCCTCTAGTTTATCCTCCGTCATAGTTTTCGTAGTGCTTAGGCGAAGCCCTGCGGAGATTGTTCTTCACCAATACCGTCACCACGCCGTCGTGCTTCCGGAACTCATCTACTACTTCGCCCCTCTTACTGGATCGAGAAGGCGGGGACGTCATCGAGCTGAACGTGTGCAGAACTCGGAGGTGCCGTGCTTTCGGTACTTGGATCGGTTGGATCGTGAAGACATACGACTACATCAACCGCGTTGATATAACGCTTCCTCTTACGGTCTACGAGGGTACGTAGACAACACTCTCCCCTCTCGTTGCTATGCATCACCATGATCTTGCGTGTGCGTAGGAAATTTTTTAAAATTACTACGTTCCCCAACACAGGGCGCCCCCCCCCCCCCGGGGTGCGCCCCTGCCTCGTGGGCCCCTTGGGACTCCACCAACCTCAACCCCAACTCCATATATTCGCGTTCGGGGAGAAAAAAATCGGAGAGAAGGATTCATCATGTTTTACTATACGGAGCCGCCGCTAAGCCCCAATCTTCCTGGGGAGGGCTGATCTGGAGTCCGTTCGGGGCTCCAGAGAGGGGAATCCGTCACCGTCATCATCACCAACCATCCTCCATCACCAATTTCATGATGCTCACCGCCGTGCGTGAGTAATCCCATCATAGGCTTGTTGGACGGTGATTGGTTGGATGAGATTTACCATGTAATCGAGTTAGTTTTGTTAGGGTTTGATCCCTAGTATCCATTATGTTCTAAGATTGTTGTTGCTATGCTTAATGCTTGTCACTAGGGCCCGAGTGCCATGATTTCATATCTGAACCTATTATGTTTTCATGAATATATGTGAGTTCCTGATCCTATCTTGCAAGTCAATATTCACCTACTATGTGTTATGATCCGGCAACCCCAAAGTGACAATAATCGGAACCACTCCCAGTGATGACCGTAGTTTGAGGAGTCCATGTATTCACTAAGTGTTAATGCTTTGGTCCGGTACTCTATTAAAAGGAGGCCTTAATATCCCTTAGTTTCCAATAGGACCCCGCTGCCACGGGAGGGTAGGACAAAAGATGTCATGCAAGTTCTTTTCTATAAGCACGTATGACTATATTGGGAATACATGCCTACATTACATTAATGAACTAGAGCTAGTTCTGTGTCACCCTATGTTATAACTGTTGCATGAGGAATCGCATCCGACATAATTATCCATCATTGATCCATTGCCTACGAGCTTTTCACATATTGATATTTGCTTAGTTACTTTTCCGTTGCCATTGTTACGATTGCTACAAAAATTGCTACTGTTACTTTTGCCACCGTTACTGTTACTTCCATACTACTTTGCTACTAAATACTTTGCTGCAGACATTAAGTCTTTCAGGTGTAGTTGAATTGACAACTCAACTGCTAATACTTGAGAATATTCTTTGGCTCCCCTTTTGTCGAATCAATAAATTTGGGTTCAATACTCTACCCTCGAAAACTATTGCGATCCCCTATACTTGTGGGTTATCAAGACTATTTTCTGGCGTCGTTTCCAGGGAGCATAGCTCTATTCTTTGAGTCACTTGGGATTTATATCTGTTGATCACTATGAGGAACTTGAAATATGAAAGAACCAAGATTTTTCCCTCAACTACGAGGGGAGGTAAGGATCTGCCATCTAGCTCTGCACTTGATTCACCTTCTGTTATGAGTAAATTTGCGACACCTACACCGGTTATTGATTCTGATATGTCGCATGTTATTGATGATGCCACTTCTGCTATGCATGATGCTTATGATGAAACTACTTCTATGCTTGATAATACTATGCCATTAGGTGAATTTCTTGATGAACAACTTGCTAGGGTTAGAGAGAATGAAATTATTGAAACAGATAGTATTGATAAAAAGTGATGATGAAGATTCTCCCCCTAGATATGAATTGATGTGCCTGAGGGTTATGTTATGGATGAAGAAACTGCTAGATACCTTTTTGCTTGCAAAGATAGATATGATCTTAAGAAACTGTTAGCTAAGCTGAAAGAAAAGTCTTTGAATGCTAGAATGAAATATGACCCAGCTTTTGCTACTTCACCTATCTATTTTCTGATAAGGATTATGATTTCTCTGTCGATCCTGAATTAATTACTTTGGTTGAATCTGATCCTTTTTATGGCTATGAATCTGAAACGGTTGTGGCACATCTTACTAAATTGAATGATATAGCCACCCTATTCACTCATGAGGAAAAAATCCGTTACTACTATATATCCTTAAGTTATTTCCGTTATCATTAAAGGGTGATGCTAAAACATGGTTTAATTCTCTTGCTCCTGGTTGTGTGCATAGTCCCCAGGATATGATTTATTACTTCTCTACTAAATATTTCCCCGCTCATAAGAAACAAGCTGCCTTAAGGGAAATATATAATTTTGTGCAAATTGAAGAAGAGAGTCTCCCACAAGCTTCGGGGAGGCTTCTCCGATTACTTAATGCTTTGTCTGATCATCCTCTCTAGAAAAATGAAATACTTGATATCTTTTATAATGGACTAACCGATGCTTCCAGAGACCACCTGGATAGATGTGTTGGTTGTGTTTTCAGGGAAAGAACTGTTGAGCAAGCTGAATTGCTATTGAATAATATATTGAGTAATGATAACGGTTGGACACTTCCTGAACCAACTCCTAAGCCAACTCCGAAGAAAAGGGGTATTCTATTTCTCAATCCTCAAGATATGCAAGAGGCAAAGAAATCTATGAAAGAAAAGGGTATTAAAGCTGAAGATGTTAAGAATTTACCACCTATTGAAGAAATACACGCTCTTAATAATCCGACACAGGTAGTAAAGGTAAATTCTCTCTATAGATTTGATGAAGGTGATATTCCTTGTAATAAGTCTACTAGCCAATGCTTGGATGAGTTCGATAATTTTATTGTTAAACAAGAAAACTTCAATGCTTATGTTGGTAGACAATTGAAATGTAATGCTTATATGGTTTAACACTTGAGTGATTATATGTCTAGAGTCAAAGGTGACCTTAAACTTATTAGTAAACATGCTTCTATGGTTACATCTCAGGTGGAAAAAGTGCTTAAAGCACAAGATGATTTTCTCAATGAATTAAATAATAAGAAAAATGATAATGTCGTTAGAGTTGTGACTAGAGGGGGTAGAATGACTCAGGAACCTTTGTATCCTGAGGGACACCCTAAGAGAGTTGAGCAAGATTCTCAGAGAACTAATGTTGACACACCTAGTCCTTCTAAGAAGAAGAAAAAGAAAAATGATAGGAATTTGCATGCTTCTAGTGAACCTGTTGCTGACACACCTAAGAATCCCAATGATATTTCAATTTTGATGCTGAAACACAATCTGGTAATGAACATGAACCTAGTGATAATGTTAATGATTATGTTCATGTTGATGCTCAACCTAGCAATAACAATGGTGTAGAGATTGAACCTGCTGTTGATCTTGATAACCCACAATCAAAGAATCAACGTTATGATAATAGAGACTTCGTTGCTAGGAAGCACGGCAAAGAAAGAGAACCATGGGTTCAGAAACCCATGCCTTTTCCTCCTAAACCATCTAAGAAAAAGGATGATGAGGATTTTGCACTACAAGAATCAGCTATTTTGCCGTCTGCCATGGCGGACGGCAAAGGCATGAACGGCGGACGGCAAAGGCCTTTGCCGTCAGCCGCGGACGGCAAAAGGCTCCGGCAAAGTAGGCTACGGTAAACAGCTACTTTGCCGTCTGCTTCCTGGCGGCTGACGGCAAAGGCTCTTTGCCGTCTGCCGCGGACGGCAAAGAGGGCGGACAGCAATAATTGTGCTCTCAGTCCGTTAAGTGGCTAACGGCGGGCCTTTGCCGTCCACCGCGGACGGCAAACTTTCTAGTGCCTTTGCCGTCTGCCAGCGGACGGCAAAGTTTCTACTGTCTTTGCCGTCCGCCGTATGATGTCATCTACACGTCACTACATGGCAGCGGAGGGTGGGCCGTTAAGTTTTTTCCAAACGGGCGGGGGGTGGGGGCCACCTCTCTCTTTGCCGTCTGCCAGCGGACGGCAAAGATTCTTTGCCGTCCGCTGGCAGACGGCAAAGAGCTCGCGGACGGCAAAGAGCTTCTTTGCCATCCGCCATTTCTTTGTCGTCTGCTTTTGGGTAGCTGATGGCAAAGAGCTTCTTTACCGTCAGCTAACAGACGGCAAAGAGCTGGCAGATGGCAAATTAGCTGATTCCAGTAGTGTTGAGTGCTTTGCTGAAATGATTAGACCTATCTTTTTGCGTATGCGTTTGACTGATATGCTTAAAATGAATCCTTATGCTAAGTATATGAAAGATATTGTTACAAATAAAAGAAAGATATCGGAAGCTGAAATTTCCACCATGCTTGTCAATTATACTTTTAAAGGTGGAATACCTAAGAAACTAGGAGATCCAGGAGTACCAACTATACCATGCTCCATTAAAAGAAACTATGTTAAAACTGTTTTATATGATCTTGGAGCCGGTGTTAGTGTTATGCCTCTCTCTTTATATCGTAGACTTGATTTGAATAAGTTGACGCCTACTGAAATATCTTTGCAAATGACCATAAATCAACTGCTATACCTGTCGGTATTTGTGAGGATGTGCCTGTTGTGGTTGCGAACGTTACTATTTTAACGGACTTTGTTATTATTGATATTCCCGAGGATGATATTATGTCGATTATCCTTGGTAGACCCTTTTCGAATACTGCAGGGGCTGTTATTGATTGCAACAAAGGCAATGTCACTTTTCATGTTAATGGTAATGAGCATACGGTACACTTTCCAAGCAAACAACCTCAAGTCCACAGTATCAATTCTATTGGAAAATTTTCAACGATTACTATTGGAGGTTTTGAATTTCCTCTTCCTACTGTCAAGAAGAAATATGATATTCTTATTGTTGGGGACATACATATCCCCGTTGAGGTAATCTAGTGTTATTCGAAAATTCTCTGCTTTCATGCGATTCGGAAAGAGTATGTTAACAAGACTTGATCAACCTTGTTAGTGGATTCCTTTTGATGAGCATGAGATGGATGAAGTTAGAAAGCACAACTCTCTGTACCCTCCTTTTACTTTCTGTTATTTAGATTAAATAAAGCAAAATTAGGATTTTCTGTCTGTTTTCTGAATTATCCTTGCAATAAAAATACCTCGAAAATAAAAGTTCTCCAAACGTCCTGAAAATGAAATATGATTTTTTGTAGAATATTTAAGAATTTCTGGCACTGAGAACACACCAGGGGGGCCCACCATTTGGCCACGAGGGCACAGGGCGCGCCCACCCACCTAGGGCGCGCCCCCTGCCTCGTGGGCCCCACGTGGACCCCTCCACTTATTCCACCACCCACTCACTTCGTCTTCCTCCAGAAAAAATCCTCCCATAGCTCAAACCCGTGTTCTAGCTCATCTTGCTGCCATTTTCGAACTCTTTGCTCAAAGCTCCATTCACAAAACTGTTTGGGAGATTGTTCTTCGGTATGTGACTCCTCCAATGGTCCAATTAGTTTTTGCTCTAGTGCTTTATTTATTGCAAATTTTTGCTGCTAAGGTGACCCTGTTCTTGAGCTTGCATGTCAAATTTATATGGTCCAAAGTAGTTTTAATACATGATATAGCCTCTAGGCACTTATGGGAGTAGTTGCTATCAATCTTGTTGAGTTTGGTTCACTTTTATTTCGAGTTACTAAAATTTGAGAAATTTTTCAGAGAAAGAAAAATGCATAGGAAAATGTACAAAGGTGGTTCCTCAAGGAAGCAAGGACCAAGGCTCGCGATACGTGAGCCGGACGATGAACCAACGAGGGAAGCTCAAGTGCGGCCTTGTGAATGGCCGTCAGAGGAGTTTATGGTCCAGGCAGGCATCAAGGATGAATTTGACGCGTATGTGCGTAATGCTGATCTTGAGGACTTCGTGTCAGATAAGTGCCTACAGCACCACTACCTAATTGATTCCTTTGTGAGGAGGTTTAAATTTACATCCTCGCGCAATTCTCACACTATTTTATTTGATCTTTATGATAAATCATATACCATGGACTTAGAAGATTTTAATACTGCTTGTAAACTCTTGCAGTGGGGCATTGTTAGTGAACCTCACAAATCTGAATATAAAGACTTTCTTGCTAGTATCACTATGGGGAAATATAGAGAAATTACACAAGCTACCATAGGGAGCATTCATTTCCCTTCCATACACTATTTTGCTCTCTTTATAGGTAGATGCATTAATGGTAAAGATGAGGCTTGTCACATGTGCGTTCCAGATCTTTGTGTCCTCAAGAGTGCGGTATTAGGCGATAAACAATATAACTAGGGGGCCATTGTGGCACGAAGGTTGCATCTTAATGGTATAAGTGGAGATTTGTTTGGTGGAATTTATGCAACTCGTGTAGCCAATTATCTTGGTGTACCCATACATGGAAATGATATGGAGTTACCTCCTACTTATCTAGATTATAGTGCTATATGGTTCGCCATCAGTTTCTTGAGAGCAATGAACAGTTCCTCCAGTATCGACTAATCTTTGACAGACAGCGCACTGTCCATGTTGCCCTCCCTGCTCCTACTTTCTTTAACTTTCAGGCAAAAGGAGATATGTTATAACCAAGGAGGAGGCAAACGAGCACGAGAGGAGGGCGGAGGCAGCTCGCCTCCAAGCTGCAGCTCTTCAGGCAGTAGCTGTTGCATCTCAGTACAACCCCAGCTATGATTTTGGATATCCGCCAGGCCAGCGTTGGCCATAGACCAACTTAGGCCAAAAGCCTAAGCTTGGGGGAGTACGTATTTCTCACCGACATTACATTCATGTTCACACAGTCATGCCAGTTGTCGGTGCTCATACTTTTTCATTGTACTATCCATGCTAGTTTATTTTCTTTTCTAAAGCCTTCTTCTTGTGTGTCTGAAAAACCTTAAGAAAAACAAAAAAATTAGTTGTAGCTTCTATCTAGTTTACTTTCTGTGCCTGTAGTAGTAGTAATTAAAAGAAAACCCAAAATGATTTCTCGTTCTTCTTTTGCTTGTTGGGAGCTTTCCCGTGTAAATAGTTTTATTTCTTTTCTTTTCTTTGGGGCGAGAGGAGAAGCCCATGATGAAAATGTTGAGTGGCTCTCATATGCATTATTTTTTATTTAACCAAGAGCCCATATTACCTTGTCTTCTCCGTTGTATTAAATGCTTGCAGATTCCAGCTTAGTCCAATGCACGTGCACTATTATTATTATCCACACCGTTTGATCATGCGAGTGAAAGGCAATAATGATGATATATGATGGACTGATTGAGATGAGAGAAGCTGGAATGAACTTGACCTATCTTGTTTTTGTAAATATGATTAGTTCATCGTTCCTGATTCAGCCTATTATGAATGAAACATGTTTGCAATGACAATTAGAGATTATAGTTGCTCATGCCATGCTTAATTTGTAGGAGTTTATAATGGTTTACCTTGCGTGTCAACATGCTATTAAAATGGTTGTGATGTGGTATGATAGGGTGGTATCCTCCTTTCAACAATTCGAGTGGCTTGACTTGGCACATGCTCACGCATGTATTTGAAACAAAATCAACATAGCCTCCACGATATTTATGTTCATGGTGATTTATATCCTACTCATGCTTGCACTCATTGTTGATTAATCTTAATGCATGTTCATGACTGTTGTCACTCTCTAGTTCACTAGTATAGCGAGCTCCTAAACAAATGTTCTTTCCGCGGCGGCATTTGGAACCGTCGCCAAGTGAGTGTGGGCGATAGGGGGGTCCTTCCCACACGACCCAGAAACCGTCGGGGATATGCCCTCCTGACACACACGTTCGGTAAAATGAGGTCGTGTGCGACCGGCGAGTGCTCAAATACGGAAATACGTACAGTAGAGCTAAAAATACAATTATACGGCAAAATTGTTTCGGTCGCAAGTACATCCCACACAGTCAGTCCCTGCTAAACATTTCCGTTCATATGTACATCCCACACAGTCGCTCCAAGGAAAACGTTTCTGTTCACAGGTACATCACATACAATTTTTCCCGTTAAATCGCTTGCGTTATTGAATATATCACACACGGTCCGTGGAAGAAACTGTGTGGCAAAGGCTGTCCATCACACACAGTTTTCATGTGGTAAACGTTTGCGCAAGGTGGCCTAATGCAAATAGTTTTCAAGAGAAAGTTGTGTCTGATTGTTCATTGATCCAACACGGTTTATTCCTAGAAACTATGTGCGTTGCCTGAGGTCATCGCCCATAGTATTTTTTTCAACAACCGTTTGCAATAGCAAAACCCAATTAGCAGGCTAATTATGCGATTATTCATAATCCATTTAGACAATATATTTCATTTTCATAATTGAAATACATGAGAGTACAACATCATATAGCTTCAGCACTCAACTACCCCATTACACAACTACACCAGGACCAAGTTTCACATGCAACATCTATAACCTTTCGAAATTAGCATCATAGACGGTACATAGACAGATGTATCTCATCTGGAAAACTGCTGAAGCAGAAGGAGAATATTGAGCCTTCATTGATGCTGAAGGTCTTTGTAACTTTAGGTCAGTGCCTGTGGATGATTGACGGTCCATCCTTCGTCCTCTTCAGGAACACTTCAATATTGAACCGTGGGTGTTGTATGAATATCTTCCTCGCCTCCTGACCATACAGGTGGTTTGAGAGGTAATCATCAGTGAACTCCTTTGGAAAGGCCTGAAAACAAGGATGTGCATAAATATCTTCTCTATATTGGAAATGGGGCAAAGGAATAAAAAAGGCAAGGTATAATAGTTAGTACCATCCTGTAGTGAACTGATGTCTTCTTCATTGTGCAGACAAAGATCTTGTTGTCTTTTGTCGCTAATTTCTTTATCCTAACAATCTTTCTGAGTTTCTTGACTTGACTGATATTCATGGACAACTCATTTCTCCATATGCAAAAAGGGTCGAACAGTGGGTCAAAACCTCTGACAGCAGGACCTACACGTGCAAGACCAAATTGTTAAAAACCTAAATATTAGAATGGTTCCTGCAATTGCACAATAATGTGCTATTAGACAACGGACCATGCACGTGCTAACCTCGATTGTAAACCTCAGTGCTTCCCACTGTTTCCCTGCAACACATATAAGGTAGTTAGTCATCAGGTTAAGTAAGGGTTCGCATGCTATCAGTAAAATATGTTGATGAAAAATAATCACATTGCAGATTCATCAGATTAATTGAAGCCACACGGAAAAACCATTTATCCAAACCAAGCATGATTAAGAACTAGGAAATATAGCACTTGTATATGTTTCTCATGTATTAAGTGCAGCCAAATTCGATTTATTCCTCACATGCACAACAATACAAAATTCTACCCACGGACATCGCATTGCAGAATTGAACCAAGCAGTTAACTAAACACCACAACAAATGAACCAAACATTAACTGAGCACCACATTGCACAATATAACATACTCCTAATAGAAGATCAGACACTTAACCAAACAGTTAACTACAGCCAATTATAGCAATTGTATTTGTTTCTCATGTATTTACTACAGCCAAATTCAATTTATTCCTCACATGGTATACAATAAGAGAATGCACCCACAATTTTGTAAGGATAAATTCGATTTATTTCTCACATGGAAGACAATACAAAATTGCAGCCTGAAGAATTGAACATCACATTTGCAGAATTGAACCAAACAGTTAACTCAAGACGACAACTAATTAACAAAACAGTTAATAAGTGAGAACCACACTGCACGACATATAGAACATATACACTAGACAACAGATTGCATGGTAAAATTAGATACCACAATTCACTAGAATTTGTGAAGGAAAGGCAGGAGCAGCACATGCAACGGGTAAACCGAGCATGCTTAACCGGCGTAGCTAGCAAATGGCAAGGTGCTCCTTCAAGATCTGGGGGTCGGCACGAATGGCAGCCATCGCGACCTCATCCGCGCGTGCGGCCGCAATTTGCTTCTCCGCTGCCAAATGCTCCTTGAGGTCCTGGCTATACTGCGTGCACCATGGCTTAGGCCGGCGCTTATTTGGTGGAGGGGTCGGTGATTTGGGTGGAAGGTGTCGCGCTCGCGCCGGCGGTAGGGGCATGTGGGATGTGGAAGGAGGAGGAGGAGGATGGGGGTCGGGTGTGGATTACCTGCCTGGATAGGCGAGGCCAAGGAGTGTGAAGGAGGGTCGCCGACGAGGAGGCGGCGGCGCTGCAAGCAAGGAGTGAAGGTTTCAACTTGGAAAGGAAGGCGGAAAGAGGGGAAATGTGGCTTTTGGTAAGGGGGAGGGGGCGGGGAGGTAGAAATTTCCGCGGAAGCTGAAAATTTGGAATCGCTTCAGCCAAAAAACTGTCACGCAAAGTGTCATCAGACACGGTCCCTTATTCAGAACTTTGTACGATATGTGAACATCACAAATGATTCAGATAGCTTAACCTATGTGTGTTGAGTTTGAACGTCAAAAATTTTGGTTCGAATTTCCCTGGTTATAGTGGTCATCCATGTCATTGCATAATTTGGGTACACAAAGGAGACTAACTGTGTGCGATCTACTTGATTTATAGTACTATACACCAGCGGTGCTCCAAGATATTTTGTGCTGCATCTCACACGGTTGGTGATAATAAACTGTGTGCGATCTACTAGATTTATCGTCTTGATCATTTGAATTACGTAATGGGGTCACATCTACAAAGGATGGTGTTTGAATTTTTAGAACTTTTATCTGCAGTGAACATGCAACTATAGGTGTGTCGTCAAAAAAATGGAATTATTCAGGGTTCGTTTGTACTTTTTTATACATTAACTAGGTTTTCCAGGCATTTTATGTGCATAATTCAAATTGGAACAACATGCACATGCTCCAGTGCATATAAACTTATTGAAAAATCAAATATGTGTCCTTGGTTGCATTCTTAGGTCCCATGCTAGAAATGGGAATGAATTTCAAACACCCTGGTACCGTCACTCGGCCGCAAATATTGAGATACCTGGTTTTTAAATTCTAGTAAATCCAAAACTCGTCTAAAATTCATGAAACTTGGCATGCTATCATGTAGTGGCATCAACATGCCATGGTACAAATTTTGTCCCATTTGGGGCAGGTTTGGGTATAAGCTTCTCACAAACCAGAGCTTCTCACAACAAGCGTGATGGTTTCGGTAGGGAACGTGCCACCATTGGGGGCGAAACGATATCCGTTGCCTCTTATTGCTTTCAAAAAAAAATAGTGTCAACATAGGAAAACAAGAGTGTTGTGTTCAATTTTGGAATTTTTCGGGGTTCGTTTGGACATTTTTATGCATTAACTGAGTTTTCAATGCATTTTTGTGCATAAGTCAAATTTGAACAACATGCACATGCTCTAGTGCATATAAACTTATTGAAAAATCAAATATGTGTCCTTGGTTGCATGCTTAGGTCCCATGCAAGAAATGGGAATGAATTTCAAACACCCTGCCACCGTCACTCGGCCGCAAACATTGAGATACCTGGTTTTTAAATTCTAGTAAATCCAAAACTTGTCTGAAATTCATGAAACTTGGAATGCTATCATGTAGCGGCATCAACATGCCGCGGTACAAATTTTGTCCCATTTGAGGCAGGTTTGGGTATAAGCTTCTCACAAACCAGACCTTCTCACAACAAGCATGATGGGCTTCGGTAGGGAACGTCCCACCTTTGGGGACGAAATGCTATCCATTGCCTCTTATTGCTTTCAATTTTTTCTCGTGTCAACATAGAACAACAGGAGTGTTGTGTGAATTTTTGTGATTTTTCGGGGTTCGTTTGGAAATTTTAATGCATTAACTGAGTTTTCAATGCATTTATGTGCATAATTCAAATTTGAACTACATGCACATGCTCCAGTGCATATAAATTGGTTGAAAATCAAATCTATGTCCTTGGGTGCATGCTTAGGTCCCATGCAAGAAATGGTAATGAATTTCAAACACCAGGGCACCGTTGATTGCCGGCAAAACATTGAGATGCCTGGTTTTTAAATTTTAGTAAATCCAAAACTCGTCTGAAATTCATGAAACTTGGCATGCTATCATGGAGCGGAATCAACATGCCGTGGTACAAATTTTGTCCCATTTGGGGCAGGTTTGGGTATATGCTTCTCACAAACCGGAGCTTCTCACAACAAGCATGATGGTTTTCGGTAGGGAACGTCCCACCTTTGGGGACGAAACGGTATCCATTGCCTCTTATTGCTTTCAAATTTTTTTCTCCTGTCAACATAGAACAACAGGAGTGTTGTGTGAATTTTTGTGATTTTTTCGAGGTTCATTTGGACATTTTTATGAATTAACTGAGTTTTCAATGCATTTATGTGCATAATTCAAATTTGAACTACATGCACATGCTCTAGTGCATATAAATTGGTTGAAAAATCAAATTTGTGTCCTTGGGTGCATGCTTAGGTCCCATGCAAGAAATGGGAATGAATTTCAAACACCAGGGCACCGTTGATTGCCGGCAAAACATTGAGATGCCTGGTTTTTAAATTCTAGTAAATCCAAAACTCGTCTGAAATTCATGAAACTTGGCATGCTATCATGGAGCGGCATCAACATGCCGTGGTACAAATTTTGTCCCATTTGGGGCAGGTTTGGGTATATGCTTCTCACAAATCGGAGCTTCTCACAACAAGCATGATAGTTTTCGGTAGGGAACGTCCCACCTTTGGGGACGAAACGATATCCATTGCCTCTTATTGCTTTCAAATTTTTTTCTCGTGTCAACATAGAACAACAGGAGTGTTGTGTGAATTTTTGTGATTTTTCGGGGTTCGTTTGGACATTTGTATGCATTAACTGAATTTTCAATGCATTTATGTGCATAATTCAAATTTGAACTACATGCACATGCTCCAGTGCATATAAATTGTTGAAAAATCAAATCTGTGTCCTTGGGTGCATGCTTAGGTCCCATGCAAGAAACGGGAATGAATTTCAAATATCAGGGCACCGTTGATTGCCGGCAAAACATAGAGATGCCTGGTATTTAAATTCTAGTAAATCCAAAATTATGTTAACCATTGACGTGACGCCACGTGTCTTGGTTTTAATGGCTGTAGGAGGTGTCATGTGGACAGCTGCTTGACCTTGACTGAACGGGAGGCGTGCGAGCGCCGTCCGGTGCGCAGGCTGACCGAGAGGCGTGCAAGCTGTCCTCGAGTGCGCAGGCTCACCGAGAAGCGTGCAAGATGTACGCTACATAGGCTCACTTGGAAGCGAGCCCTTTGACTTCCATGGCCGCCCGCCTTGCTCGCATGCTCTCCATTAATGGCGCCCAAGCCGCAGTTTAATTCGCTTTTTAAATATAAAACACTGATCGCAAACGTTTTAGTTATAATACCCGTATGCAAACCGACAGCTTCCCCAGGAAGCCAAGAGAAAATGTGCCGAGCAGGATTTCTGCAGCTCTTGATCGCAAACGATTTAGATAGAATACCCATATGCAAATTGAGAGCAGTGCAGGATTTGTTCATCCCTTCAACGCAAATGGTTGTTTTGGATGACCCGTGTACAACCATGTACAAACAATTTGGTAAGATTTGCATTTGTCATATTGGGTATGTTGCCATTTGTCAAACTGGAAAGATTTACATTTGTTGATCTAGTAACATTTCCATTTGTCAATCCTTGTAACACTGCGATTTGTCAAAATATGCAGCTAAAAATCATTAGCACTATGTAATTTTTGCAACTAAAATTCAGTAATTAAGCATAGATTTCATTCATAGATTAAGCAGTCGTTCTTAATTTATACAAACAGTTCAACTCGACAGCTGAACCGACCAAACTTCTCCCCAATTGTTGCCAACCACGTACTGAAATAGCTAGTTCAACTATATATACTAGCTAATTTTAAGTATGTTGTACAGTTCAACCACACATCTATAGTCAGATGAACTGAACAAAATAGCGCCTGAATACTACTACTACCACGGAGGGGCTTTGTGCTACTTCCGGCAGCCTCTCCTCTGCCGAGCGCGCTCAGTAAGAGGCAGAGGAGGAGGAGGAGGAGGAGCCTACCGACGAGCTGGATAAATGCAATACGGTGCCTGCCGTTGCTGCACGTTCAGCGACGCTCGCCAACTCGAACGCCCACTGCCGCTCTAGACGATCCCTCTCGAAGCGGCCGGACTACTCATAGATCTCCTGATTCCTCGCCTCTGCATCGGCGTGTGCTGCGGCCACGGCTGCGGTAAGGCTCTTTGTGTGCTCGACGAGGCGCTCCTCCTCCTCCCGTAGGAACTCGATGTAGCGCGCAAGGTCGCTGACGCACATGCGGGCCTCCACCTCCGCCTCCCTCCTTCGCGCGGCGATGGCGGAGCGGGTGATGATCCCCGCGGTCGACGGTGGGCTGGCGGCCACGGTGGCCGATGATGGGGTGGCGGCCACGACCACCACCTCCCGCCTTCGGGCCGCGGTGGCGGAGCGGGTGATGGCCACGGTGGCCGGTAGTGGGGTGGAGGCCACGATGGCCACCTCCCGCCTTCGGGCCGCGGTGGAGGAGCGGGAGATGGCCCTGGCTTTCGACGGTGGTGTGGCGGCAACGGCGGCCGGCAACAGCTGCCGATGAGCAGCGGCGGCGGAGCGTGTGGTGGGTGTTCCGCGCACACCCAACAGGGATGCCAGGCGCACTACACTACGCCGGGGACTGCGCCGCCGCCGCGGTGTAGCCTCCCAGCTGGAGCTGTCCTCTGATGACGGCGGAGTGGCTGAGCAACGACGACGGACCGGTGCCATTGGCAATTGTGGGAGAAGCAGATGAGATAAGCTATAGGGAGGGAGGGGAAAATGCAACGCAGGACTCGCCGGCCGTGAGGGTTTTTATAGCAGGCTGGCAAGCATTGGGATTTTGGGGGATTTCACCGAGTCGGGCGGGAAGCTTGCGCGGGAACCTGTGAGGTTGCGTGGGAACAGGCTCACCGACGATTAATTGGCGCCACCGTTTGGCCAAAAGAGCGCCCCCGCGCGCTGCGCAAGCTTGCACTGTAAGCCGTCTGCGGCAGCGGGGTGACAAGACGTGCGAGAGGAGGACGAGAGGACACGTACACATACAGTTAATAAAAAATTTGTTTGCAATTTAATTACCTACTATAACCTAGTCCTGGTTTATAAGTAGGATTTAACTAATAAAATACGAAGGCATGTCGCCATAGATTATATCGTTGGAGTCGTATTTGAACATAGTTTCCAGCTATACAATTTTTGTAACATGCATTAACACTTTTTTGGTTAAATTTAAGGTTATACACCAGCAAGCATTTGCCCGCAACACACATGGCTTATTCCATCACAAACAGCTCTAATGAATCAAATGTCTGCCACGTATTGCAGATGCAACTCTAATCTGATTCGTTCTTGATGTCTCCGACATCGCTCGCACAGTTCGTCTTATTTGCCATGTACCACTGTGTCGTCCTCTGCTCGTGTCCCTCGGCAAGCTCGGCTCGCCGTTAGGCGCCGCGGCGCGCTCTGCTCGTGATCGTCGGCGCGCTCGGCTTGTGGACAGCTTTTCCTTGAGGCGACCGTGGAGCGCTCTGCTCGCGTCCCTCCGCCCACGCTCTGCCAGCGGTTGGGCATGCGCACAATCACGTCGGGGGCCCCATATGCATGCGGTTACGTCGCGCGCGTTGCCACGTGATGCAGTTACGTGCAGCACGATGGAGTTACGCGCTGCAAATTAGAACTGCCATCAGGGCCTGCCGATATTCCTGGCCGTCCGGCTTCCCCTTTAATTCCCGCGACCATTATAACCTTAGTCTCTTCAACCTTTCGATCGCACCGCACAACACAACAAGCACGCCCACGACGACACATAGAGAGGGGATGTCCAGTGGCGATCCAATGGAGTTTGGCGAGCAAAGAGTGGAGACCCACGTGAGGGAGATGGATCTCTCGATGGTGTACACCATCGACCCGGCCGTGGTGGACAACAACATCAACAGCGTTGAGCAGTTGCTTGCTCGAGACAAGTACAAGGTGGTCGGCATCGACCTCCAGCACACCGCCGGTCGTCCCGGCATAGATCAGAAGGTTGTCATCGCCCAGTTGTGCGTGCGCCATCATGTCCTCATCTACCACTACTGCATGGCCACAGAGCCTTGCGACCGTTTCAACAGGTTTGTCAACAGCACCGACTACAAGTTCGCCACGGTGGAAACCAAAGACGATGTAAAAGCGCTCAGTGTTACGGGCTTGGCCTGCAAGAACCTTGTCGAAATCCGTGACCACTATAGGGTCTGGGGCAGCACGAAGCAGGACTCCCTGGTCGAACTCGCCTCGGCCATCATCGACCCCTACTATGAAAAGATGAAGCAGGATGCCCATAGAACAAGTCCCGTATCCTGGCACGGGGCCTGGATGCGGCAACTGGATGAACCTCACCTCAGGTTTGCGGCCAAGAGCGTGTACACATGCTACGAGATGCACAGGCGGATCGTTGACATGAGGAAGTGCCTCGTTACCCAAATCGGCGAGCCCGGATCGAGCCACAAGCAGAGCAAGCGTCACAAGAAGTAGATGATGATCAGATGATCATTTGTGCTTGTTAATCATGCATGTAATATATAGTTTACTTTATTGGTGTGTGTGGAAATGTCATGTGTGTAGTAGCCACCTATGTAATTATGCATGTAATAGTTTACTTTGGTGTGTGCAAATGCCATGGTTGTAGTAGCCACCTATGTAAGTGGATGTTTAATTTGGTTATGCAAGCATGTCCTTATAAGTGTGCGTGTGTGTGTGTGTGTCTATATATATATATATACATATATATATATATATGTTGTTGTTCTGTATGCAATCCCATCGCACAACACATACGTCTTATCAGCAGCAACCGTCTGTGTTATTATCGGTCTTCACACACATTTCTGATTACAGACCTGTTTGCCGCGTATCACACACATCTTGTTAAGTTGAACCGTTTATGTTCTCATGTCTCAACGCAAACAGTTCATCCGAGTGAACCGCATGCCGTATATCGCACACACCTTGATCTGGCTGACCGTTTCTTTTGTGTTGCCTAATCACAGACAGTTCATCTGAGTGAACCGTATGCTGTGTATCGCGCACGCCTTCATCTGGCTGCCCGTTTCTTTTGTTCCTCCTCATCGCAAACAATTAATTGAACTGAACCGTATGCCCTTCATCGCACACGCAACTAAAACCTGAACCATGTTTGATGCATCCGTCATCGCAAACGTTTTACACATTTCTGACGGTTTTCATACAGCACCGTTTGCGATTATTGCATCGCACACAGTTTCTCGAAGGGTCTCTGATCGTAGTGTCGTGTTAGCAGCATCCTGCAATAGTGGTTGGTCGCTTCCCAGTCTCTTTCTAGCCTTCACTTGTACTAAGCGGGAATATTGCTTGTGCATGCACTTCCATAAACCCCAAAGTTATCCCATATGAGTCCACCATTTACCTTCCTATATGCGGTATTTACATGCCGTTCCAAGTAAATTTGTATGTGCCAAACTCTAAACCTTCAAATGAAATTCTGTTTTGTATGCTCGAATAGCTCATGTATCAACTAGGGCTGTCTATATCTTCCATGCTAGGTGGGTTATTCTCACGATGAGTGGACTTCGCTCATCTCACGAGAAAATGGCCGGTAACCGGGATGCCCAGTCCCATGCTCAAATCAAAATAATTGCAAACAAAACTCCCCCAGGATTGTTGTTAGTTGGAGGCACCTGTTGTTTCGGACAAGCCATGGATTGATGTTTGTTGGTGGTGGGGAAGTATAAAATTTACCATTCTATTTGGGAACCACCTATAATGTGTGTAGCAGGGAAGATATCGAGATCTCATGGTTGTTATGTTGACAATGAAAGCATACCACTCAAAATATTATTTCAAAACTCGAGCTCTGGCACCTCTGCAAATCCCTGCTTCCCTCTTCGAAGGGCCTATATATTTACTTTTATGTTGAGTCATCATCCTCTTATTAAAAAGCACCAGCTGGAGAGCACCGCTGTCATTCGCATGCATTGCTATTAATTTACATTTAGTATGACTGTGACTGGATCTCTTTTACCATGAATTACAATGTCTAGTCAGTCCTTGATCTTCAAGGGTGCTCTGCATTTATGTTTTGCGGTCTCAGAAAGGGCTAGCGAGATACCATCTTGTTATATCATGTTATGATTGTTTTGAGAAAGTGTTGTCATCCGAGATTTATTATTATCGCTCGCTAGTTGATTATGCCATTGATATGACTAAACATGAGACCTAAATGTTATTGTGAATATGGTTAGTTCATAATCTTTGCTGAAAACTTGAATGCTGGCTTTAGATATTTGCAACAACAAGATCAAACAGAGTTTGTAAAAGTTTTTCTTTATCACTTTCAGTTTGTCAACTGAATTGCTTGAGGACAAGCAAAGGTTTAAGCTTGGGGGAGTTGATACGTCTCCAACGTATCTACTTTTCGAAACACTTTAGCCCTTGTTTTGGACTCTAACTTACATGATTTGAATGGAACTAACCCGGACTGACGTTGTTTCAGCAGAACTGCCATGCTGTTATTTTTGTGCGGAAATAAAAGTTCTCGGAATGACCTAAAAATCCACGGAGACACGTTTTGGAATTAATAAAAAATATTGGCAAAAGAATCAGCATCAGGGGGCCCACACCCTGTCCACGAGGGTGTAGGGCGCCCCCCCCCCCCCCCCGGGCGCGCCCCCTGCCTCGTGGGCCCTCTGGGACTCCACCGACCTCAACCCCAACTCCATATATTCACGTTCGGGGAGAAAAAAAATCAAAGAGAGGGATTCATCGCGTTTTACGATACGGAGCCGCCGCCAAGCCCTAATCTTCCTCGGGAAGGCTGATGTGGAGTCCGTTCGGGGCTCCGGAGAGGGGAATCCGTCGCCGTCGTCATCATCAACCATCCTCCATCACCAATTTCATGATGCTCACCGACGTGCGTGAGTAATCCCATCGTAGGCTTGCTGGACAGTGATGGGTTGGATGAGATTTACCATGTAATCGAGTTAGTTTTGTTAGGGTTTGATCCCTAGTATCCATTATGTTCTAAGATTGATGTTGCTATGACTTTGCTATGCTTAATGCTTGTCACTAGGGCCCAAGTGCCATGATTTTAGATCTGAACCTATTATGTTTTCATGAATATATGTGAGTTCTTGGTCCTATCTTGCAAGTCAATATTCACCTACTATGTGTTATGATCCGGCAACCCCGAAGTGACAATAATCGGGACCACTCCCGGTGATGACCGTAGTTTGAGGAGTTCATGTATTCACTAAGTGTTAATGCATTGGTCCGGTACTCTATTAAAAGGAGGCCTTAATATCCCTTAGTTTCCAATAGGACCCCGCTGCCACGGGAGGGTAGGACAAAAGATGTCATGCAAGTTCTTTTCCATAAGCATGTATGACTATATTCGGAATACATGCCTACATTACATTGATGAACTGGAGCTAGTCTGTGTCACCCTATGTTATAACTGTTGCATGAGGAATCGCATCCGACATAATTATCCATCATTGATCCATTGCCTACGAGCTTTTCACATACTGATCTTTGCTTAGTTACTTTTCCGTTGCCATTGTTACGATTGCTACAAAAACTGCTACTGTTACTTTTTCCATCGTTACCGTTACTTCCATACTACTTTGCTACTAAATACTTTGCTGCAGATATTAAGTCTTTCAGGTGTGGTCGAATTGACAACTCAACTGCTAATACTTGAGAATATTCTTTGGCTCCCCTTGTGTCGAATCAATAAATTTGGGTTGAATACTCTACCCTCGAAAACTGTTGTGATCCCCTATACTTGTGGGTTATCACACCTCGTGACTAACTCCTTAGTTGTTTGCTTGCAAGCTTATGATGTGTATTACCGAGAGGGCCCAGAGATACCTCTCCGATACTCGGAGTGACCAATCCTAATCTCGATCTATGCCAACTCAACAAACACCTTCGAAGATACCTGTAGAGCATCTTTATAATCACCCAGTTACGTTTTGACGTTTGATAGCACACAAGGCATTCCTCCGGTATCCGGGAGTTGCAAAATCTCATAGTCAAAGGAATATGTATTTGACATGAAGAAAGCAGCAGCAATAAAACTGAACGATCATAATGCTAAGCTAACGGATGGGTCTTATCCATCACATCATTCTTCTAATGATGTGATCCCGTTATCAAATGACAACTCATGTCCATGGTTAGGAAACCTTAACCATCTTTGATCAACGAGCTAGTCAAGTAGAGACTCACTAGGGACATGGTGTTTGTTTATATATTCACACATGTATTTAGGTTTCCGATCAATACAATTCTAGCATGAATAATAAACCTTTATCATGAATAAGGAAATATAAAATAACAACTTTATTATTGCCTCTAGGGCATATTTCCTTCACTTCTTACTCACATCCTAACGTGCATGGGTCGTAGATTCGGAAGATTTATGTGCTACCGCCGCTGGCGAAACGAGCACAAGCACAGGTGCACAACACACTTGTGTGGATCAGTGTTCCTCTTGCTTCCCTCAAATCGTGGATGAGGCCGTGCAGATCATGGTCTGAGGAGCCTCCTTCCGCCATGGCGGCATGGACCTTCACGGTGAGGCCCATCACCCTACTCCTCGCGGCGTGCCCCGGCCCTTCGGGCTCCATGAACGTCGTTAACGCCCTAGCCACCGCTTTGGCGGGGACCACCTTGCTTTCATCGTACCTCGTGCTCCATACACCCTGCCATAGCCGCTCACCGACGCCCAGGACTTGTGTAAGCAGCCTCTCGGTGATGAACTGATCGAACACGATCAGCCACGTGAGCACCAGCACCCCCACCGCTATGGTTTCCAGGACGGAGTTCCATCTGCAATGCCTAAGGAATGCCCTGATACGTCTCCGGCATATCTATAATTTTTTTATTGTTCCATGCTATTATATTATCCATCTTGGATGTTTTATATGCAGTAATATGCTATTTTATATCATTGTTGGGACTAACCTATTAACCTAATGCCCAGTGCCAGTTGTTGTTTTTTCCTTGTTTTTTCCTTCTACAGAAAATCAATACCAAACGGAGTCCAAACGGAACGAAACTTTTTGAGGATTTTTTTTTGGACCAGAAGACAACCACGAAACTTCGGGAGGAGGCCAGAAGAGCCACGAGTGGGCCACAAGCTCATAGTGTGCACCCTGCAAGCTTGTGGGACTCTCGTAGCCCCCCTAACCCTAATTCCAGCTCTATAAATACCCAAATATTCCCCGTACACCAGGGGCACAACAAAAATACTTTTCCGCCACCGCAAGCTTCTGTTCTCTTGAGAACCCATCTTGGGGCCTTTTCTGGCACTCTGCCGGAGGGGGATTCGATCATGGAGGACCTCTACACCAACCTTGCTGCCCTTTTGATGATGCGTGAGTAGTTTACCACAGACGTAAGGTTCCATAGCTAGTAGCTAGATGGATTCTTCTCTCTCTTTGATCTTCAATACAATGTTCTCCTTGATGTTTGAGAGCTATTCGATGTAATCTTCTTTTGTGGTGTGTTTGTTGAGATCCGATGAATTGTGGGTTTATGATCAGATTATCTATGAATATTATTTGAGTCTTCTCTGAACTCTATGCATGATTAAGATAGCTTTGTTTCTCTCCGATCTATTGATTTTGTTTGGCTAACAAGATTGATCTATCTTGCAATGGTAGAGGTGATTTGTGATGGGTTCAATCTTGCGGTGTCCTCACCCAGTGACAGTAGGGGTAGCGAGGCACCTATTTGCATTGTTGCCATTAAGGATAAAAATATGGGGGTTTTACCATATTGCTTGGATCTATCCCTCTACATCATGTCATCTTGCTTAAGGCGTTACTCCATTCTTGTTAACTTAATACACAAGATGCATGCTGGATAGCGGTCGATGTCTGGAGTAATAGTGGTAGATGCAGGTAGGAGTTGGTCTAGTTGTCACGGACGTGATGCCTATATTGATGATCCTTGCCTTAGATATCGTCATAACTATGCGCTTTTCTATCAATTGCTCAACAGTAATTTGTTTACCCACAATATGCTTTCTTCAAGAGAGAAGCCTCTAGTGAAACCTATGGCCCTGGGTCTATTTTTATCATATTATTTTCTGATCTGTAAAACTAAAAACCCAAAAATACCTTGCTGCAATTTATTTATCTTTACTTTATTTTATACTTTTACTTATCTTTAATACATATCTCTATCAGATCTCACTCTTGCTAGTGACCGTGAAGGGATTGACAACCCCTTTTCGCGTTGTGTGCAAGTGTTTGTTAGTTTGTGTAGGTGCATCTATTGGGGACTTGTGTGTTCCTCCTACTAGATTGATACCTTGGTTCTTAACTGAGGGAAATACTTATCTCTACTATGCTACATCACCCTTTCCTCTTCAAGGGAAAAATCAACACAAGCTCAAGAAGTAGCAGGAAGAATTTCTGGCGCCGTTGCCGGGGAGGTTCTACATCAAGCCTACCAAGTACCTATCATAAACTCTCATCTCTTGCACTTAAATTATTTGCCATTTGCCTCTCATTTTCCTCTCCCCCACTTCTAAAACGTTGTCATAAAAAACACAAAAATATTTGCCTATTTTCCGTTTGCCTTTATGTCTTACTTGGGTTGTTTGCTTGTTTGCTTATTCGCTTGGCATAATTGCATATTTTTTCCAAATCAGAAAGCAAAAAGTTTATCGATCATCATCCACTTGCTAATGTTTTTAAAAGATCCAACTATGATGAACCAATTGCTAGTGAGTTGAGTGCACTAAATTATCTTCATGAAGTTTTACTTGAAATTCGTGAATCTGAAAATTGTGATGAAGTGTTAAAAGAAGAAGTTTATGAAGTGATTCACGATAGCTCCTTGACTGAAAAGCATGATTGCAATGACGTTATTATAAATTCTGTTAATGTCAATTGTGTTAATAATATGCAAAACCCCAAGCTTCGGGATGCTAATTTTGCTATGTCCACTACTTATTGTAATGATCATGATTGGGGTGATTCTTCTTATGATCTTGAAAATTTATTTAAGCCTCATGATGAATATGATATCTATAATAGTGTTTGCAATAATATTAAAAGTGGGTTTGGAAGAGTGTCAACTCTAGGTAATAATGATCCCACTATTTTGGATAATGATCAATCTTATGATTTTTTTTATAAAAGTGGGCTTGGAGAGGTCAAGACTTTATTTGATTATAATCCCACTATTTTGGAAGAGTATCAACTTTGCATGCATGTGGATCATGAAGAGAATATTATATGTGATAGTTATATTGTTGAATTTGATTATGATCCCACATGTAATTATTATGAGAGAGGAAAATATGTTTGTATAAATTTTCATGTTACTAAATTACCTCTCGTTATGTTGAGATTGCTATTGTTTCTTTCTTCTTCCTTGCGTATGCTAGTTTTTGCTTGTCTTGATAATTTGTTTGCTTGTAAAATGCCTATGCATAGTAGGTATGTTAGACATAAGCTTGTTTTTCACATGCTACATGATGCTCTCTTCGTGTTTCAATTGCTATCTTTCATGTGAGCATCATTAAAATTATCAATGCCTAGCTAAAAGGCTTTAAAGAAAAGCGCTTGTTGGGAGACAACCCAATATTTTTGTTTTTCTGTTTTTATGTATTTATGCAATATTACTTCTGTATAATTGTGTTTTACTGTTTTAATTATTGTTTGAGCCAAGTAAGACCTTTGGGATGATCTATGGTGATAGTTGATTTGATTTTGCTGAAAAACAGAAACTTTTGCGTCTAGTAGCAGAATTGTTAAAATTAACTCGAGCGTGATAAAATTCTGAATTTCTTACACAAGATTGATATACAAATTGCCTATGTTGTCATAATTATTCAGAATTTTTGGAGTTACGGAAGTTTGTCTAAGGTCCAGATTACTACAGAATGTTCTGTTTTTGACAGATTCTGTTTCATTGTGTTGTTTGCTTATTTTGATGAATCTATGGGTAATATCGGGAGTATTAACCATGGAGAAGTTATAATACAGTATATATAACACCAATATAAAATTGGAATGAGTTTACAACAGTACCAAAAAGTGGTTATTTGCTTTGTTTCACTAACCGATCTCATGAGTTTTCTGTTGAGTTTTGTGTTGTGAAGTTTTCATGTTTTGAGTGAAGTTTTGACGGAGTACGGAATAAGGAGTGGCAAGAGCCTAAGCTTGGGATGCCCAAGGCACCCCAAGGTAATATTCAAGGACAGCCAAGCATCTAATCTTGGGGATGCCCCGGATGGCATCCCCTCTTTTGTCTTCAATCCATCGGTAAATTACTTGAGGCTATATTTTTATTCACCACATGATATGTGTTTTGCTTGGAGCGTCTTGTATTACAAGAGTCTTAGCCTTTTAGTTTACCACAATCATCCTTGTTGTACACACCTTTTGAGAAGGACACACATCAATCGTGAATTTATTAGAATACTCTATGTGCTTCACTTATATCTTTTAAGCTAGGTAGTTGCTCTAGTGCTTCACATATATCTTTTTAGAGCACGGCGGTGGTTTTATTTTGAAGAAATTGATGAACTCTCATGCTTCACTTATATTATTTTGAGAGTCTTACAAATAGTATGGCAATTTGCTTAGGTTATGAATTTAGTCCTAATATGATGGGAATTCAAGAGGGATATAATCGAAACTTTCATGAAGATCATTGGATATATGAGAAGTTTGATTCCTTGCAATTGTTTTGAGATATGAAGATGGTGATATTAGAGTCATGCTAGTTGGTAACAGTGGGTTGATAAAAATACTTGTGTTAAGGTTTGTGATTCTCGAAGCATGCTCGTATGGTCTTACGCTATGTGATGAAGTTGGAGCATGATTTATTTTTTATTGTCTTCCTTATGAGTGGCGGTCGGGGACGAGCGATGGTTTTTTCCTACCAATCTATCCCCCTAGGAGCATGCGTATTAGTACTTTGTTTCGAGGGCTAATATTTTTTTGCAATAAGTATGTGAGTTCTATATGACTAATGTTGAGTACATGGATTATACACACTCTCACCCTTCCACCTTTGCTAGCCATTCAAGTACCGCGCAACTTTCATCGGTGCATTAAACCACCTTATACCTTTCCTCAAAACAGCCACCATACCTATCTATTATGGAATTTCCGTAGCCATTCCGAGATATATTGCCATGCAACTTCCACCGTTCCATTTTATTATGACACATACCATCATTGTCATATTGCTTTCATATGCGTGAGGCATTCATATAGATTCATATTTTTGTTCTAGTATCGAGTTGTAATTCTTGTGTTGTAAGTAAATAAAAGTGTGATGATCATGATTGTTAGAGCATTGTCCCATGTGAGGAAAGGATGATGGAGGCTATGATTCCCCCACAAGTCGGGATGAGACTCCGGACTTAAAATAAAAAGAGGCTGAAGAGCCCAAAAGAAGAAAAAAAGAAAAAAAAATGGGAGAAAAAGAGAGAAGGGACAATGTTACTATCCTTTTTCCACACTTGTGCTTCGGAATAGCACCATATTCTTCATATAGTCTCCTATGTTGTTACTTTCATATATTACTAGTGGAAGTTTTTCATTATAGAACTTGGCTTGTATATTACAATGATGGGCTTCCTCAAATTTCCCTAGGTCTTCATGAGCAAGCAAGTTGGATGCACAACCACTTAGTTTTGTTTCAAGCTTTCATACACTTATAGCTCTAGTGCATCTGTTGCATGGCAATCCCTACTCACTTGCACCAATGTCAATTGATGGGAATCTCCATAGCCTATTAATGGTGTGAGAATTTCTTTCTCCTTTTTATCTACTATCACCTTCTATTCCACCCATAGTGCTATATCCATGGCTCACGCTCATGTATTGTGTGAAAGTTGAAAAAGTTTTAGAACATAAAAAGTATGAAACAATTGCTTGGCTTGTCGTCGAGGTTGTGCATGATAAATACTTTGTGTAATGAAGATAGAGCATGACAAGACTATATGATTTTGTAGGGATAACTTTCTTTAGCCATGATATTTTGAAAAGCCATGATTGCTTTATTAGTATGCTTGAAGTATTATTGTTTTTATGTCAATATTAAACTTTTGTTTTGAATCTCATGGATCTGAATAATCATACCACAATAAGAAAGATTCCTTGATAAACATGTTAGGTAGCATTGCACATCAAAAATTCTGTTTTTATCATTTACCTACTCGAGGACAAGCATGAATTAAGCTTGGGGATGCTTGATACGTCTCCAACGTATCTATATTTTTTATTGTTCCATGCTATTATATTATCCATATTGGATGTTTTATATGCATTAATATGCTATTTTATATCATTTTATGGGACTAACCTATTAACCTAGTGCCCAGTGCTAGTTGCTGTTTTTTCCTTGTTTTTGTCTTTTACAGAAAATCAATACCAAACGGAGTCCAACCGGAACGAAACTTTTTAAGGATTTTTCTTGGACCAGAAGACAACCACGAAGCTTCGGGAGGAGGCCAGAAGAGCCACGAGTGGGCCACAAGCTCACAGGGCGCGCCCTGCAAGCTTGTGGGCCCCTCGTAGCCCCCCTAACCCTAATTCTAGATCTATAAATACCCTAACATTCCCCGTACACCAGGCGGCACACCAAAAATACTTTTCCACCGCCGCAAGCTTCTGTTCTCGTGAGATCCCATCTTGGGACCTTTTCTGGCACTCTGCCGGAGGGGGATTACATCACGGAGGGCCTCTACACCAATCTTCAATACAATGTTCTCCTTGATGTTCTTGGAGATTTATTCGATGTAATCTTCTTTTGTGGTGTGTTTGTTGAGATCCGATGAATTGTGGGTTTATGACCATATTATCTATGAATATCGTTTGAGTCTTCCCTGAACTTTTTATGCATGATAAGATAGCTGATAATTTCTCCCCGATCTATTGATTTGGTTTGGCCAACTAGATTGATCTATCTTGCAATGGGAGAGGTGCTTTGTGAAACCTATGGCCCTCGGATCTACTTTATCATATTATTTTCAGTTCTATAAATCAAATACCCAAAAATATATTCCTGCAATTTATTTATCTTTATTTTATACTTTTACTTATCTTTAAGGGAAAAATCAACTCAAGCTCAAGAAGTAGCATGCCCCCACCGCAGGGTGCCCTAGTATCGTCGTCTGTGGAGCCCATGACGTGATGAGCAGCCCCTGTCCCTGACGCGCTCCTCCCACCCCTCTGGCAGAGTCCAGCTCTCCGACCTCACCACCCGCAAGAACATTTTCCCGGAGGACTCCAGACCGAGAGCATGCTGCTGCAGCTGAGCATCCCAGACGTGGGCTAAGCTGCCGGAGCACACATACGCCACGTGTTGGCGCAGCCGGAGGAGGAAGAAGACTCTCACACACCAAAGATAGAAGAACACAAGTCTAGAGGTTGAAGAAGATACGCACAGAGACTCTTGGCACACACAACTTTGCCTTTTCTCTATTTCTTCTCACACCTGACACAATGCAAATACATGGGCTTAAGTAGCCAGTGTTACACAGCCAACACGCAGCCACTCACCCACTAACTCCACGCACACAGACGCACGTACAAACCCCACAACTACTTCCGACTCTTACTCAACCGGCTAGCTTCACTTTGAGTAGCAACCAAGTCTGCAGAACGTTGGATATGCACGCACAGGACCAAGCCACAACTGATTGCTCCCGATTCTTTCTCCTCGTCGATCTGCCACGCGACTCAGCCGCTCCGGCTCCGCAGCGAACGCAGCTAGCTAGCTAACACATCCATGCAGATAGACTACTTGCTAATGCAACGGCACATACACACATTTGTGCCACACACACGACGCCATGTGACGCTCACAACTTGACATGACTAACCTGTCGTGCTCAAGTGCATCTTCCCTAATCTATATGCATTTATTTTCTAATTGTCTAACCCAGTACTAGCTTGCATGTACACATGATCTCATCTTCAGGCGACTACATGGCCGCAGCTAAGTTGGTTGGACATGACTACGTGCATGAACGAACTAATGCGATGAAATAAACATGATGAATACCTAGACAACAAGGTAAACTCTATCGCCACAGACCGGTTCGGCTTTGAGTCGAGCCAGTCCATGTACCGTGAGTCGCCTGGATTGGCCTTGGGTGATGACCGGAGCGACAGGGGCCCGAGCATGTACGCGCGCTTCGCGTAGCCTTTGCCAACATACATGCCATAGTAGTGCTCCTCCGGATCTAGCGATGTGTTGATGGCCCGCCCGAAGCACTCGGCTTGCGCCGCGTAGAGCCGGCTGATGGCGGCATGGGCGACCTTGTCTTGGCTCCTCAGGTACTCTGGCAGCTCGGCCCTGGGTATCTGTATCTCTGGGGCAGGGAACCGAGGGACGATGGTCACCGCCTCCTCGGAGTCGCCATCCGCGAGGTGGTGCATGGCGAGCATCGAGAAGGCACCGATGACATTGAAGGTGACGTAGGGCACGCCGAGCTCGTCTGCGATGCCGGCACTCCACATGAAGTGCACATCTGTGATGATCGCGTTGGGAGACTCCGCCCTGACGAGCGCCTCCTGCGCGGGGCGCATCAGGTCCTCGCTGACGGTCGCGGTGTCGATGCGCCACGCGTCCCCCTGTGCGGCCTTGCCCAGGTTCTCGACGCCTATCGGGAGGCCCTCCACGGCCGGGAATGGATACGTCACCACCTTCACCTCGTCCTCGCATCGCCCCTGCCCCTGGACTACCGACTCGATGATGGAGACGTTGGCCAGCATGACCGCAACGGTGGCCTCGACGGCCTGCGCCGCCAGGCTGATGGCCAGGTCGGTGAAGGGCCCGATGTGGCTGGATGCGAAGAAGGGGATGAGCAGGACACGCAACTTCTTGTTGCTAGTCGTGGAGGGCAAGAAGGGGACTCGCAGCTTCTCGGTGGTGATGGGGTCACCTCTCCATGGGTACATAAGGAACGTGTGGCATTCATCGAGCCACCGTGACTATGCCGAGCGAGCTAGCTGTATTATTGAGGTCACACATTCGTTGAGTGAAAAGGGACCGTGAACGATCGTTTCATTTTGTGGACCTGGACGTGGAAAAGGACAAGGTTTTTCTTTTTCTTTTGAGGAGGAGTCAATTACACCGGTGGTGCTTGAACTTGGCGTACTCGATCACTTTGATGCTAGAACTTATGACATACATTAAACTGGTGTTATAACTTGGTTTGGGCGTGCAAATACAGTCCTAATCACGTTTGGATACGAAATCAACGCTGACTTGACGGGCCAACAGTGGCGTGGGACGCACTGTCAGCTACTTGAAGCATGTGGCCTGTCTTTTTAAAAAAAACTCAAAAAAATTATTTCTCACAAAAAGACCTTGGAGTTACGCACTCACAGCCACTGCACCATTTACTCTCGCATGTTCGACAAGAATAACAGATATTAATGTACCGTAAGGATATTCGCAAATGATAAAATGCAGTATAGTGATGATGCATGTGGGGCTTAAATTGGGTGCAGCTATGCGGCCCATTTTGCACGCGCTAGTTCCTTTTGAAATATTTGTAAAACGTAAGTAATAAAAATAAAGTTCAAAATATTTGTGTGTTATAAATATTATACATACAAACGATCATTAGTACTACATAAAAACATTTAAATATACACACATGTATTATATAATTGTTTTTAGTAAATGTGGGCACTTAAAATGCTTAATGAATATAAAAAAAGAATACACTTGCAGCTTATATTTAAATTATTCAAATTGGTGAATATAAAGATTTACTAAATATTTACGAATATTCACTTGTGAATTATATTAAAAAAAAGTACAACGACTGAATATTCATATGAACACTTTAAATCTTCAATTATGAGTATTTTTAATTGTACAAACAACAAATTATACAAATGCGTTTATAATATTGAAATATTTGTATAATTAAAATAATATTTATGAATTGTAATGTTTAAATATATTTGTATTTTTTAATTATACAAACATTTTAATAATTCACAAGTATTATTTTACATATATATGTATATTTTTAAAATAGTACATGAACAGTTTAGAAAAGTAATTTATCTCATTTATACCTCACAAATATTTAAAGGTTATTTTTATTACTAAGATTAGAACTTACATTACCTACAAATTTCTAAATAAAACTAACCGGAGCAAATGGGGCGTACTGACGGCAGCCCATTTCCTCTATTCGACTATTCTAAATAAAAAAAGCGCCTCTATTCGACTACATCAACACAGATATACACTTCAACATGTCAAGACGTGAATGGTGTAGGTGTCAAGACAAACCTTGACCGAATCAACGGTCGTGGACCCACTGGCCATAGAGTCAGAACAAAAATGAAATGCCATCTTTCCGATGTCAACATGGCCTTTTTGTGAGGAAAAAAATGAGGGAGTTCTCGAAAAAAACTGGCCACACACCCTCTTTTGCCATTGGGTCGCTGATGGCGGGACCCATGCCATGTTGGCGCATCTAATCAGCGGCTTGGATGTACACAACCGAGATTTGTACTGTATTTGCACGCCAGAGCAAAGTTATTACACCAGTTCGATATATGCCGCGACTTCTAACATCAAAGTGACCGTTCGCGTCAAGCATCATCGGTGTCATTGACTCGTATATAAAGCCTGCAACCTTGAGACTCATATTCATCCACGGTTTGGATTCCGACTCCAATTCAAGTTCCGTTGTCCCCCCTCCTCATCTATATTCTTCATTGGATCCATGGTAGAGCGAGAGACGGATAGACCGGCCGGGTGTAGTCAGACATGTTTCGTCCGGCATTGGGCGCCGTGGGGAGGATCCTGCTATGCAGCCAGGCCACGGTTGCTGGGTCGCTGTTGAGGCCGGCCGGAGCTAGCAGGCTGAGACACCTACAGGTACGTACGCCTCTGGCTTAATATATGAGAATGGATTTTTAGGACCCGGGTGTCTAGGCACCTCTTGCACAGTATAGTTAAGCATGTCGGTCTGCAGAACTTTTGCACTGCAATCAATCTAAATTAATCCATCATGGGACCCTAGGCGCACCTTTTACAGAGCTCCCACGTGAGCCTGTTGCCGGCACATCTCTCTCCTCTCCTCTGTTCATACTCTCACATTGTTTTAACCTTAAAAAGTTTCTCTCACATAGTCGCATCACATGCATGCAGAGTGTCCTCACAAGTTTTTTTGACATAAAAACATCTGTCTCACTTCTCAGTTCTCACACATAGGTTCTCTATTTTTTTTGTCTGTCTCAACTTCTCAACTCACACTCAAAAGACAAAGCGGTGCTACTCCAGTAAAAAAAGCAGTTTACTGCGCTCAGTGTTCCCCTCACGGGTTGGCTACAACATGGGTCAAACAAGAAAAAAGGAATCGGTCCCACACGGCTGCATGGATCACTGTTCGCATACTCTGCAAAGTGCATGGGAGTAGCAGGCACTGGTTCGAATCTCTCCTGACACTGCGAAAGGCCTGCTGCTCGCTAGGCCACGGCACAAATCTTAAAACCAGTGAACGGACAGATAAGGGGGTGCCTGGACTCCCGGATGCTATCGCACCTTTCCGTTAATATATACACACACTCTCAATTCAATCTCCCTCTCCTCCAGCGTGGACGTGTGTGCTTGATGAAATTGGATATTTTCTGGTGATCAAATTGCAGTCTCAGCATAGCAATGTTGGGGATGCTCCAGCTACTTCTGGCCACCGCTTTGGCTTTCTTCGCAGGTCTATGAAACTAGCTGCATGGTCCGGATATGTTGGTTTTGGAGTTTGGACCTGTATGAAGGTGGCAGACAGGATTGAACATGAATTCGTCTCTTCGGTTGTACCGTCAGAGATTGACTGGGTTAAAGCTGGTGTCGTCTCTCCGGTTGTGAGGAAACAAAACGGTTGCGGTGAGTGACTTGAGCTTAATTATTATTCTCCGCTTGGAGCGAGTCGTGTGTTTTGCTATGTTTGTAGGAGTATATCGTAGTTTATTTCCTGATGTGTGATGGATAATTCTAGACGGCAGCTAATGTCGAAAGCGTATTTTTACATATTAGCACATGCATGGTTCCCTTACACCTCCTAATCGTGCATTTGTTACAGGCAGCTGTTGGGCGATGGTTGCTGCAGCCTCGGTCGAAGCCGTACATTACATGAAGACCTTGCAGTCGATCTCGTAGTCGGTTCAAGAGCTCATCGACTGTGACACAAAGAGTCATGGCTGTCAGGGTGGCCACGAAGAAAATGCCTTCAGATATATACGCGTAAATGGACTCTCGAGCGAATCCTGTTGGAAATATGCCCTAAAGGCAATAATAAATGGTTATTATTATATTTCTTTGTTCATGATAATTGTCTATTGTTCATGCTATAATTGTGTTATCCGGAAATCGTAATACATGTGTGAATACATAGACCACAGCGTGTCCCTAGTAAGCCTCTAGTTGACTAGCTTGTTGATCAACAGATAGTCATGGTTTCCTGACTATGGACATTGGATGTCATTGATAACAGGATCACATCATTAGGAAAATGATGTGATGGACAAGACCCAATCCTAAGCATAGCTCAAAGATCATGTAGTTCGTTTGCTAGAGCTTTTCCAATGTCAAGTATCTTTTCCTTAGACCATGAGATCGTGCAACTCCCGGATGCCGTAGGAGTGCTTTGGGTGTACCAAACGTCACAACGTAACTGGGTGACTATAAAGGTACACTACGGGTATCTCCGAAAGTGTCTGTTGGGTTGGCACGGATCGAGACTGGGATTTGTCTCTCCGTGTGACGGAGAGGTCTCTCTGGGCCCACTCGGTAGTGCATCATCATAATGAGCTCAATGTGACTAAGGAGTTAGTCACGGGATCATGCATTACGGTACGAGTAAAGAGACTTGCCGGTAACGAGATTGAACAAGGTATTGGGATACCGACGATCGAATCTCGGGCAAGTAACATACCGATTGACAAAGGGAATTGCGTACGGGATTTATTGAATCCTCGACATCGTGGTTCATCCGATGAGATCATCGTGGAACATGTGGGAGCCAACATGGGTATCCAGATCCTGCTGTTGGTTATTGACCGGAGAGGCGTCTCGGTTATGTCTGCATGTCTCCCGAACCCGTAGGGTCTACACACTTAAGGTTCGGTGACGCTAGGGTTGTAGAGATATGAGTATGCGGAAACCCGAAAGTTGTTCGGAGTCCCGGATGAGATCCCGGACGTCACGAGGAGTTCGGGAATGGTCCGGAGGTGAAGAATTATATATGGGAAGTCCAGTTTCGGCCACCGGGAAAGTTTCGGGGGTTATCGGTATTGTACCGGGACCACCAGAAGGGTCCCGGGGGTCCATCGGGTGGGGCCACCTATCCCGGAGGGCCCCATGGGCTGAAGTGGGAAGGGAACCAGCCCTTAGTGGGCTGGACCCCCCCCCCCTTGGGCCTCCCCCTGCGCCTAGGGTTGGAAACCCTAGGGGTGGGGGGCGCCCCACTTGGCTTGGGGGGGAAGCCACCCCCCTTCCCCCTTGGCCGCCGCCCCCCCCCCCCCCCATGTAGATGGGTTCCAGGCCGGCGCCCCCCTCCCAGGGGGCCTATATATAGTGGGGGGAGGGAGGGCAGCAATACCACAGCCCCTGGCGCCTCCCTCTCCCCCTGCAACACCTCTCCCTCTCGCAGAAGCTTGGCGAAGCCCTGCTGAGATCCCGCTACATCCACCACCACGCCGTCGTGCTGCTGGATCTCCATCAACCTCTCCTTACCCCTTGCTGGATCAAGAAGGAGGAGACGTCGCTGCTCCGTACGTGTGTTGAACGCGGAGGTGCCGTCCGTTCGGACTCGGTCATCGGTGATTTGGATCACGGCGAGTACGACTCCATCAACCCCGTTCATTAGAACGCTTCCGCTCGCGATCTACAAGGGTATGTAGATGCACTCATTTCCCCTCGTTGCTAGTATACTCCATAGATGGATCTTGGTGATGCGTAGGAATTTTTTTTAAATTCTGCTACGATCCCCAACAGTGGTATCAGAGCCAGGTTTATGCGTAGTTACTATGCACGAGTAGAACACAAAGCAGTTGTGGGCGTAGATGTTGTCAATTTTTCTTGCCACTACTAGTCTTATCTTGTTTCGGCGGTATTGTGGGATGAAGCGGCCCGGACCGACCTTACACGTACGCTTACGTGAGACAGGTTCCACCGACTGACATGCACTAGTTGCATAAGGTGGCTAGCGGGTGTCTGTCTCTCCCACTTTAGTCGGAACGGATTCGATGAAAAGGGTCCTTATGAAGGGTAAATAGAAATTGGCACATCACGTTGTGGTTTTACGTAGGTAAGAAACGTTCTTGCTAGAAACCTATACAAGCCACGTAAAAACTTGCAACAACAATTAGAGGACGTCTAACTTGTTTTTGCAGCAAGTGCTATGTGATGTGATATGGCCAGAAGATCTGATGAATGATATATGTGATGTATGAGATTGATCATATTCTTGTAATAGGAATCACGACTTGCATGTCGATGAGTATGACAACCGGCAGGAGCCATAGGAGTTGTCTTTATTATTTTGTATGACCTGCGTGTCATTGAATAACGCCATGTAAATTACTTTACTTTATTGCTAAACGCGTTAGCCATAGAAGTAGAAGTAATCGTTGGCGTGACAACTTCATGAAGACACAATGATGGAGATCATGATGATGGAGATCATGGTGTCATGCCGGTGACGAAGATGATCATGGTGCCCCGAAGATGGAGATCAAAGAAGCAAAATGATATTGGCCATATCATGTCACTATTTGATTGCATGTGATGTTTATCATGTTTTGCATCTTATTTTCTTAGAACGACGGTAGTAAGTAAGATGATCCCTTATAATAATTTCAAGAAAGTGTTCCCCCTAACTGTGCACCGTTGCGAAGGTTCGTTGTTTCAAAGCACCACGTGATGATCGGGTGTGATAGATTTTAACGTTCGCATACAACGGGTGTTGACGAGCCTAGCATGTACAAACATGGCATCGGAACACACGCAATACACTTAGGTTGACTTGACGAGCCTAGCATGTACAGACATGGCCTCGGAACACGGAGGACCGAAAGGTCGAGCATGAGTCGTATAGAAGATACGATCAACATGGAGATGTTCACCGATCTTGACTAGTCCGTCTCACGTGATGATCGGACACGACCTAGTTAACTCGGATCATGTTTCACTTGGATGACTAGAGGGATGTCTATCTGAGTGGGAGTTCATTGAATAATTTGATTATATGAACTTAATTATCATGAACTTAGTCTAAAATCTTTACAATATGTCTTGTAGATCAAATGGCCCACGTTGTCCTCAACTTCAACGCGTTCCTAGAGAAAACCAAGCTGAAAGATGATGGCAGTAACTATACGGACTGGGTCCGGAACCTGAGGATCATCCTCATAGCTGCCAAGAAAGATTATGTCCTAGAAGCACCGCTAGGTGAAGCACCAATCCCAGAAAACCAAGACGTTATGAACGCTTGGCAATCACGTGCTGATGATTACTCCCTCGTTCAGTGTGGCATGCTTTACAGCTTAGAACCGGGGCTCCAAAAGCGTTTTGAGAAACATGGAGCATATGAGATGTTCGAAGAGTTGAAAATGGTTTTCCAAGCTCATGACCGGGTCGAGAGATATGAAGTCTCCGACAAGTTCTTCAGCTGTAAAATGGAGGAAAATAGTTCTGTTAGTGAGCACATACTCAGAATGTCTGGGTTACACAACCGCTTGTCTCAGCTGGGAGTTAATCTCCCGGATGACGCGGTCATTGACAGAATCCTTCAGTCGCTTCCACCGAGCTACAAGAGCTTTGTGATGAACTTCAATATGCAAGGGATGGAAAAGACCATTCCTCAGGTATATTCAATGCTGAAATCAGCAGAGGTGGAGATCAGAAAGGAACATCAAGTGTTGATGGTGAATAAAACCACTAAGTTCAAGAAGGGCAAGGGTAAGAAGAACTTCAAGAAGGACGGCAAGGGAGTTGCCGCGCCCGGTAAGCCAGTTACCGGGAAGAAGTCAAAGAATGGACCCAAGCCTGAGACTGGGTGCTTTTATTGCAAGGGAAGTGGTCACTGGAAGCGGAACTGCCCCAAATACTTAGCGGACAAGAAGGCCGGCAACACCAAAGGTATATGTGATATACATGTAATTGATGTGTATCTTACCAGTACTCGTAGTAGCTCCTGGGTATTTGATACCGGTGCGGTTGCTCATATCTGTAACTCAAAACAGGAGCTGCGGAATAAGCGGAGACTGGCGAAGGACGAGGTGACGATGCGCGTCGGGAATGGTTCCAAGGTCGATGTGATCGCCGTCGGCACGCTGCCTCTGCATTTACCTACGGGATTAGTTTTAAACCTTAATAATTGTTATTTAGTGCCAGCTTTGAGCATGAACATTGTATCTGGATCTCGTTTAATTCGAGATGGCTACTCATTTAAATCCGAGAATAATGGTTGTTCTATTGAGAGATATGTTTTATGGTCATGCCCCGCTGGTCAATGGTTTATTCTTGATGAATCTCGAACGTGATGTTACACATATTCATAGTGTGAATACCAAAAGATGTAAAATTGATAACGATAGTCCCACATACTTGTGGCACTGCCGCCTTGGTCACATTGGTGTCAAGCGCATGAAGAAGCTCCATGCAGATGGACTTTTGGAGTCTCTTGATTACGAATCATTTGACACGTGCGAACCATGCCTCATGGGTAAGATGACCAAGACTCCGTTCTCCGGAACAATGGAGCGAGCAACCAACTTATTGGAAATCATACATACCGATGTGTGCGGTCCAATGAGTGTTGAGGCTCGCGGAGGATATCGTTATGTTCTCACTCTCACTGATGACTTAAGTAGATATGGGTATGTCTACCTAATGAAACACAAGTCTGAAACTTTTGAAAAGTTCAAGGAATTTCAGAGTGAGGTTGAGAATCAACGTGATAGGAAAATAAAGTTCCTACGATCAGATCGTGGAGGGGAATATTTAAGTCACGAATTTGGTACGCACTTAAGGAAATGTGGAATCGTTTCACAACTCACGCCGCCTGGAACACCTCAGCGAAATGGTGTGTCCGAACGTCGTAATCGCACTCTATTGGATATGGTGCGATCTATGATGTCTCTTACCGATCTACCGCTCTCATTTTGGGGCTATGCTTTAGAGACTGCCGCATTCACTTTAAATAGGGCTCCGTCGAAATCCGTTGAGACGACACCGTATGAATTATGGTTTGGGAAGAAACCTAAGCTGTCGTTTCTAAAAGTTTTGGGATGCGATGCTTATGTCAAGAAACTTCAACCTGAAAAGCTCGAACCCAAGTCGGAAAAATGCGTCTTCACAGGATACCCTAAGGAAACCATTGGGTATACCTTCTACCTCAGATCCGAAGGCAAGATCTTTGTTGCCAAGAACGGGTCCTTTCTGGAGAAAGATTTTCTCTCGAAAGAATTGAGTGGGAGGAAAGTGGAACTTGATGAGGTGATAGTCACCCCTTCCGAACCGGAAAGTAGCGCAGCGCGGGAAGATGTTCCTGTGGTGCCTACACCGACTGGGGAGGAAGTTAATGATGATGATCATGAAGCTTCGGATCAAGTTACTGCTGAACTTCGAAGGTCCACAAGGACACGTTCCGCACCAGAGTGGTACGGCAACCCTGTCCTGGAAATCATTTTGTTAGACAACGGTGAACCTTCGAACTATGAAGAAGCGATGGCGGGCCCGGATTCCGACAAATGGCTAGAAGCCATGAAATCCGAGATAGGATTCATGTATGAAAACGAAGTATGGACTTTGACTGACTTGCCCGATGATCGGCGAGCCATAGAAAATGAATGAATCTTTAAGAAGAAGACAGACGCAGATGGTAATGTGACCATCTATGAGGCTCGACTTGTCGCTAAGGGTTATCGACAAGTTCAAGGGGTTGACTACGATGAGACTTTCTCACCCGTAGCGAAGCTGAAGTCCGTCCGAATCATGTTAGCAATTTCCGCATTCTATGATTATGAGATATGGCAAATGGACGTCAAAACGGCATTCCTTAATGGCTTCCTTAAGGAAGAATTGTATATGATGCAGCCGGAAGGTTTTGTCGATCCTAAGAATGCTAACAAAGTATGCAAGCTCCAGCGCTCAATCTATGGGCTGGTGCAAGCATCTCGGAGTTGGAATATTCGCTTTGATGAGATGATCAAAGCGTTTGGGTTTACACAGACTTATGGAGAAGCCTGTGTTTACAAGAAAGTGAGTGGGAGCTCTGTAGCATTTCTCATATTATATGTGGATGACATACTATTGATGGGAAATGATATAGAATTCTTGGATAGTATAAAGGCCTATTTAAATAAGTGTTTTTCAATGAAGGACCTTGGAGAAGCTGCTTATATATTAGGCATCAAGATCTATAGAGATAGATCAAGACACCTCATTGGTCTTTCACAGAGTACGTACCTTGACAAGATATTGAAGAAGTTCAATATGGATCAGTCCAAGAAGGGGTTCTTGCCTGTATTGCAAGGTGTGCAATTGAGCACGGCTCAATGCCCGACCACGGCAGAAGATAGAGAAAAGATGAGTGTCATCCCCTATGCCTCGGCCATAGGGTCTATTATGTATGCCATGCTGTGTACCAGACCTGATGTAAACCTTGCTGTAAGTTTGGTAGGAAGGTATCAAAGTAATCCCGGCATGGAACACTGGACAGCGGTCAAGAATATCCTGAAGTACCTGAAGAGGACTAAGGATATGTTTCTCGTTTATGAAGGTGACGAAGAGCTCGTCGTAAAGGGTTACGTCGACGCTAGCTTCGACACAGATCGGGATGACTCAAAGTCACAAACCGGATACGTGTATATTTTGAATGGAGGAGCAGTAAGCTGGTGCAGTTGCAAGCAAAGCGTCGTGGCGGGATCTACATGTGAAGCGGAGTACATGGCGGCCTTAGAGGCAGCACAGGAAGCAGTCTGGATAAAGGAGTTCATTACCGACCTAGGGGTGATTCCCAATGCGTCGGGCCCGATGACTCTCTTCTGTGACAACACTGGAGCTATTGCCCTTGCCAAGGAGCCCAGGTTTCACAGGAAGACCAGGCTTATCAAGCGTCGCTTCAACTCCATTCGTGAAAGTGTTCAGAATGGAGACATAGATATTTGTAAAGTACATACGGACCTGAATGTAGCAGATCCGTTGACTAAACCTCTCCCTAGAGCAAAACATGATCAACACCAGGACGCTATGGGTGTTCGATTCATCACAATGTAACTAGATTATTGACTCTAGTGCAAGTGGGAGACTGTTGGAAATATGCCCTAGAGGCAATAATAAATGGTTATTATTATATTTCTTTGTTCATGATAATTGTCTATTGTTCATGCTATAATTGTGTTATCCAAAAATCGTAATACATGTGTGAATACATAGACCACAACGTGTCCCTAGTAAGCCTCTAGTTGACTAGCTCGTTGATCAACAGATAGTCATGGTTTCCTGACTATGGACATTGGATGTCATTGATAACGGGATCACATCATTAGGAAAATGATGTGATGGACAAGACCCAATCCTAAGCATAGCTCAAAGATCGTGTAGTTCGTTTGCTAGAGCTTTTCCAATGTCAAGTATCTTTTCCTTAGACCATGAGATCGTGCAACTCCCGGATGCCGTAGGAGTGCTTTGGGTGTACCAAACGTCACAACGTAACTGGGTGACTATAAAGGTACACTACGGGTATCTCCGAAAGTGTCTGTTGGGTTGGCACGGATCGAGACTGGGATTTGTCTCTCCGTGTGACGGAGAGGTATCTCTGGGCCCACTCGGTAGTGCATCATCATAATGAGCTCAATGTGACTAAGGAGTTAGTCACGGGATCATGCATTACGGTACGAGTAAAGAGACTTGCCGGTAACGAGATTGAACAAGGTATTGGGATACCGACGATCGAATCTCGGGCAAGTAACATACCGATTGACAAAGGGAATTGCGTACGGGATTGATTGAATCCTCGACATCGTGGTTCATCCAATGAGATCATCGTGGAACATGTGGGAGCCAACATGGGTATCCAGATCCCGCTGTTGGTTATTGACCGGAGAGGCGTCTCGGTCATGTCTGCATGTCTCCCGAACCCGTAGGGTCTACACACTTAAGGTTCGGTGACGCTAGGGTTGTAGAGATATGAGTATGCGGAAACCCGAAAGTTGTTCGAAGTACCGGATGAGATCCCGGACGTCACCAGGAGTTCCGGAATGGTCCGGAGGTGAAGAATTATATATGGGAAGTCCAGTTTCGGCCACCGGGAAAGTTTCGGGGGTTATCGGTATTGTACCGGGACCACTAGAAGGGTCCCGGGGGTCCACCGGGTGGGGCCACCTATCCCGGAGGGCCCCATGGGCTGAAGTGGGAAGGGAACCAGCCCTTAGTGGGCTGGGGCGCCCCCCTTGGGCCTCCCCCTGCGCCTAGGGTTGGAAACCCTAGGGGTGGGGGGCGCCCCACTTGGCTTGGGGGGGAAGCCAAGCCCCCCCCCCTTCCCCCTTGGCCGCCCCCCCCCCCCCCATGTAGATGGGTTCCAGGCCGGCGCCCCCCCCCCCCCCAGGGGGCCTATATATAGTGGGGGGAGGGAGGGCAGCAATACCACAGCCCCTGGCGCCTCCCTCTCCCCCTGCAACACCTCTCCCTCTCGTAGAAGCTTGGCGAAGCCCTGCTGAGATCCCGCTACATCCACCACCACGCCGTCGTGCTGCTGGATCTCCATCAACCTCTCCTTCCCCCTTGCTGGATCAAGAAGGAGGAGACGCCGCTGCTCCATACGTGTGTTGAACGCGGAGGTGCCGTCCGTTCGGCACTCGGTCATCGGTGATTTGGATCACGGCGAGTACGACTCCATCAACCCCGTTCATTAGAACGCTTCCGTTCGCGATCTACAAGGGTATGTAGATGCACTCATTTCCCCTCGTTGCTAGTATACTCCATAGATGGATCTTGGTGATGCGTAGGAATTTTTTTTAAATTCTGCTACGATCCCCTACAAATCCGACTACCCATACATGGCTCAGAGGAGTAAATCGGGTTGCAAGAGGAACAAAACAGCAGCAGCAATAAGGATATCAGGCTTTCAGTTTGTCAGCCCAACTGAGGATGCTCTAGGGAAAGCGGTAGCGAAGCGTCCCGTGGTTGATCAAACTTAAGCACTTGCTAGCATTCACACTTCATAAATTATTTCTTTTATCATTTACCTAGTCGAGGACGAGCAGGAATTAAGCTTGGGGATGCTGATACGTCTTCAACGTATCTATAATTTATGAAGTATTCATGCTGTTATATTATCTATCTTGGATGTTTAATGGGCTTTATTATACACTTTTATATGATTTTTGGGACTAACCTATTAACCTAGAGCCCAGTGCCAGTTTCTGTTTTCTCCTTGTTTTAGAGTATCGCAGAAAAGGAAAACCAAACGGAGTCCAATTGACGTGCAACTTGACGGAGATCATTTTTGGACCAGAAGAAGCCCACGGAGTACCGGAAGTAGGCCAGAAGAGTCTCGGGCTGCCCACGAGGGTGAAGGGCGCCGCCCACCCCCCTAGGGCGCGCCCCCTGCCTCGTGGACAGCCCGGAAACCCCCCTGACGTGAAATCAACGCCAACACCTCTCATATATACCCAAACTTCCAAAAAGAAACGGAGATCAGAAGTTCCGCCGCCGCAAGCCTCTATAGCCACGAGAAATCAATCTAGGCCATCTCCGGCACCCTGCCGGAGGGGGCCATCATCACCGGTGGCCATGGAGGAGTATCCCGGACAGGCCATCATCGCCATGAAGGCCAAGGACCAAAGGGAGAACCTTTCCCCATCTAGGGGGGAGGCCATGGAGGAGGAAGCACAAGGGGGAGAACCTCTCCTCCTCTCTCTTGGTGGCGCCGGAGTGCCATCGGGAGGGGAATCATCGCCGCGGTGATCGTCTTCATCAACATCACCATCCTCATCTATTTTACGCGGTCCACTCTCCCGCACCCCGCTGTAATCCCTACTTGAACATGGTGCTTTATGCCACATATTATGATCCAATGATGTGTTGCCATCCTATGATGTTTTGAATAGATATCTTTTGTCTTTGGGTTGATTGATGATCTAGATTGGTACGAGTTGTATGTTTTATTTTGGTGTTGTCCTATTGTGCCCTCTGTGTCGCGCAAGCGTGAGGGATTCCCGCTGTAGGGTGTTGCAATACGTTCATGATTCGCTTATAGTGGGTTGGTGAGTGACTGAAACACAAACCCGAGTAAGGGGGTTGTTGTGTATGGGAATAAAGAGGACTTGATGCCTTAATGCTATGGTTGGGTTTTACCTTAATGATCTTTAGTAGTTGCGGATGCTTGCTAGAGTTCCAATCATAAGTGCATATGATCCAAGTAGAGAAAGTATGTTAGCTTATGCCGCTCCCTCTTATGAAATTGCAATGACGACTATCGGTCTTGTTAACGATTGCCTAGGACAATTCCGCACACCGATCCACCATTATTCCACACTCGCTATTTATAATATTTAGTAATATATTCTAACTTTATGATAACAGCACCTACTTTTATATTTTAGCTCTCCGATATCATGCAAAGTTATCCTCTTCATACCCACAACATAGTTTTATTTCTCGTTGCTAGTTGGAAGCAAACGTTCGGTGTACGTAGAGTCGTATCAGTGGCAGATAGGGCTTGAGAGAATATTGATCTTACCTTTATCTCCTTGTGGGTTCGACACTCCATACTTACCACTTCCACCTTTGGAAATTGCTACGATGATTCCTTGCACTTGGGGATTATCAAGCTCTTTTCTGGTGCCGTTGCCGGGGAGCAATAGCGTGGGGTTGATATTCTCGTGTGTACTTGTTTGCTTTCTTCACTAAGTAGATTTTGCTTTTCCTTTTTATTTCTGTTTAGTTGTGGGTGAAACATACAAAAAAAATTAAAGAACGAAAATACAAAAAAAAAATTACTTGCCTATCATTGCCTAAAAAGTTTTTCAAAAAGAGAAGTGATTGGAAAGTTATGCATTGAAGAAGTGAGGGTCGACCTTGTGCACTTGTATTCATGCTCACGGAAACAATGTAGAAGTTTTCATGGAAGTTTCTCTGTAAATAATTATCCCCTTGTATATATCCATTGTATTATAAAAATAATGTGCCAAGCTTTGGTTTTAGGATGATTAGATTGCTTGTTTACTATGTGCAGAACAAAAACAGAAACTTTGGCTGTATATTGCTTTCCTGAAGGCTTGCTTGCTGGACTCGTATACCTTTTCTCAAACAACAAAAGAAGTATGTAGTATGTATGTTGTCCAGCTTATGGTTTGAACTAAATGTTTTCATAACTCAAAGTTGCTTTATCTTATTGTGTCGTAATCAGGTGTTCATTAGATTCCACAAAAACTAATGACAAACTGGTATGTTGAGAAAGCTATAAAGAGAGAAGGACATGCAAAGAAGATTTGAGCAAAACATGGAAAATACAGCGGATAAATATCAAGGACGGAACTTCTGCTCGGAATCACTTCATGCAAGGGTGTTTTCATGTGTTGCAATCATACCTTTGTTCTTTGCTTCATGATGTATGATCATATAGTTGACCAACTTTATTTAATAGGTAATGTGTGGTCAAAAGGGTGTTTGCACCAATTCCCAAGGTTCGGCAGTTTAAGTAGAAACTGATATTTGTTAAATGCATGCCAAGTTAAACGGCTAATGACAGGTCTAGATAAACCAAATTCTAAAATTTACAGCTAATTGTAGGCTTACAACTTACAAGTAACTGAGAGCAAAGTTTGACTAATAAAGGGGGTGCTGGTAGTGCAACAAAAAATGGTCTGCAAGGAAATTTTGTATTATCAGATATAAAAGGAACAAGGAAAAGATAAGCTACTTTAGTGCAATCTATGACCTTCACACAAGAATAATTAATTAGTTTGAACTCGAGTGAATTAACTGTAACACACTCACAATTATTGAACTACACAATCCTGCATATTCATCTCTTCTCCTAATCAATTTCGTATCAAATTTCTGGTCCTTGATTAGCATTCCCAGCTACTTAAATCTCTTCGCCCACATCTCTGATTCAGATTGTTTTCAGATATGACATTTTTTTGGCAAGTTATAGACGCTCCGCCCGCCACCGCCATGCTGGCCTCTGCTGATGTCTGCATTTCTTCTTATATTGTGCCCTCTTTTTTTTCATGCTACCAATCAAGTGAGTGGTCCTCCGAGCAGCAAGACGGTGAAGAGGGGATATGTTTCTTTCAGCTGTTTGTTTTTATGCAAGTAGTTTGGTGTTGCAATTTTTGTGTAACCTCGTGGCTAAACCCGCTCAGGATCTAGTGGTGGTATCTTGTATGTTCACTGTTAATATATGGGTTATACGTCATCAAAAATATATCATCGCAAAGTTCATTAAAATATGCATCCAATGGCATACTCTTTGTGGCATATAACTCACATTTTGAGTTATTCTTGGTCACAATACATTGATAAAACTATAAATCACATTTTAATTCTTGTTGGGATTACACCTATTAGTTGCAGTTCATAAGCTATGTTGACCGGACTATTGATTTCTTTTCTTCCATTATTTTCCTGTATGAACCTGGTGGCCAGCGGCAAGTTATAGCAACAAATAATGCTTCTGCTAGGCGAAGTTGATTAGGTTGTAGTACATAGAGTGCCTCCGTAAGAATCTAGATAAAATGCCATAAAAGGTGAGATTGGGCATAGTCTTGATATAGTTTCGTTAAAAGATATTCCAATTGATTTTTTTCGTTTGGACATACTTATGATTGTTTTCTTCTAACTGCATCTTAATATATTCTTTTGTAGACTGTTCTGGGTAAGATGATGGCTATGAATGTGAGCGGCTGAGCTTTTACTTCCAGAAAATGCTCACTAAAAATAATCTGGAATGTCTTCTTATGTTTCTCATCTTTTCTCTTCATGTGTATGGTTAAACTTTGACTTCAAACCAACAAATAGTTAATATTAAACTACATCAAGAGAGCAAGAGATCTTAATGTTATAGTATACACCCATATTTGTGTACATAAGTGAGACCGAGGACCAACATGGAAGTTGAATATGGGAAGACAAGATAAATACGCACAGACCCGTCTCAGAAGGCCCCACCAGATGGCGCCCCAGCCTCTAGTATGTATTAGAAGCGGCTAGCTAGTTAGCCTACAAATATTTATTCATTTATTTATTCTGTGTGGCATGTTTGGTTGGAGCGATCATGCGCGCGTACGATTAGGGCATAGGGCACGCACACAGAGCTAGGTAGCTTCACTACACCCTGTACCTCCGGCCACCGCAGCTGCCCTCCCTCTGGCAGTAGAAGTAGGCGGCGGCGACCGGAGCGCCGAGGCAGTAGCACTCGGCCAGGTCCCTGGTGACGAAGTTGGAGCGCCACCCAGGCGCGTAGATGGCCTGCCGCACCTCCTGCCGGAACACCACGAATGCCATGCGGTGGATCCCCGCCGTCGGCTGCGGCTTCTCGTACGCCATCACCTCAGTTCCTGCATGCATGCAGCCATGCAAACAAACGAAAAAGTTTGAATTTCCACCGGACTATCTTGTTTTCGCTAGGAAAGGCAGTTGGAGAGGAGAATTGACATGGTACATGTGCTCTGTAAATTAACATCTTACCATGGCCCACGTCACCTCCGTCTGGTATATCTGTAACAAACCTATGCACGCAAGAAATTAGCTGTAAACAAAGTAATAATGAATTTTGTGTGCAAAAAGATCATCCCACAATGTGCATGCACGCACGCAGACTTACCAATGGAGGTACTCCCTATTGGAAGGGTCGGTTGGGGTAGGCGCATCAGGGTCTACCCCATCACCTAACAAAGAGACAAACATGCATGGCACAAGTTATTCATGCACGCATTGACGCATACGCATATATGGAGAAATAACTGTGCGTAACACCTCCGACCGTTCAAACAAATGACGCGCGCGCATGCATGCAAGATCGGTAGGAACCACTCACGAGCGTGTAGAGTGATCCGGGGCGCCCCGTGATCCGCATCGTCGGCGGGCTGGCCACCTGCGACGGCCTCAGCTCGGACCCGACGGTGATCTCGCGGTCGCCGTACAGCACCCTCAGCCGCGCAGACGCGTCGAAGTAGTCAACTACGTCGCCGACGATCCTCCCGAGGATCAACGGATCCCTCGACGCCATGCTCACCACCGCCGGCGCCGGTAGCTTAGGCTTACTCTTTTGTTTGGCAGCTTTACTTAGTTAGGTTCAGATGCACGTGAAAGCTTGGTGATGGTTTATGCATGCAGCGGGTGTATGGCTCTTTATAGCCCCCAGCAACCGAGGTGAAAGTCCACATGAAATTTCGGCGGTCGAAAGAGATGCGGCCGGCGTGTGGTGCCACTATTCGCCAATAGTAGCCGCTCTCTGATTTCTGATCGGACAGCCAGAGTTTGGATTACGATTCCTCGCCCATTCACAGTCAGGGCTTCTTCTTATTGGAATCTACTTTATGTAAAGGCTCATCAGTGATCACCACCATCCTTCAGGCCTACTACATCACTAGTGGACATCTGTGCCTCCCTCAAGAAAATCTGAAGCTGCAGTTACAAGAAATATACCGTGCAACTTGAGTACTCTGGAGTCTTCGGCAGCGTCTTGAGTAGAACTGAGATTCGAGTTTGTTCACATCCGTGTAAGATTCATCATTTACATCAAATCATGGAAAGGTAGCACTTCCTCCGATCCATATTACTTGTCGCTCAAACAGATGTATCTAGACACGGGAGTACTTGTTTCTTGTTTAGTGTTCTCCTCAAGTATACATCGTATTGCGGCTCCCTGCAGGGTCGATTGGTTGACGGTGGTGCAGCCTTTGGGATGCCACGCTTGGTCGCCATAATGGCCATCACCTCCTCCCCCTCGCCTCCCCGATCCACCGCGCGCCGTGGCCTGTGGCCTCAATGCGGCAAGTTTTTGTTTTTCTTTGTCCTTGTTTTTCATTCCACCAAGGCATAGCTTGGTTTTTGTATGGCTTTGCTCCTTGCTGGCGCAATTCTTTGTGTGTTTGGGTTGATGTTGGGTGTGTGCAGGTGTGTATTCATTGTATTTTGTATCCCTTAATGATTTATTATGAGTTAATAAACATACCCTTTATCCAGAAAAAAAAACATCGTCTTTGTGGCATACAAGCCATGCGATCATTTAGAACACCCCCAGCTGAACATAGTGCAATCAAAACATATTATTTGGTAACCCTTCGTCAAACATACACATGGTATACTTACTCTTGCAAGACAACTATACAGGCAGTGCATCCGTAAAGTAAAACTACATATCATTGAATTAAAAAAATTAGGGGATCATTGAATTACTTGGGTTCTTTGATAGACCGTTGGAAATTACTCGGTCAAATAACCAACATAGATGATCATAATCATGTATGACAGCTTGTATGATTTTACACGGTGAAGCACCACGAGAGAGATGAATGCAAATCTGTTACTCCCACACAATTATCCTGTGGTGGACTATCAGACTTCATCACGAGATCAACAACAAGACAATCTTACTACACTTTTGTGGAGAATTAATTGTTTTTAGGGAGGTGACGTATGATTCTGTTAGTTATTTTAAGCGATGGTGCTCTCCATGGTGGCATCGAAAATCATGGAATAATAAGGGGACCCCATGGGTATCAAGATCATCGTCCGAAGGGTGGTGGAGCTAGTGCCACATAGGCCGGTGCTCCAAGCTGGTGTGCTAAGTAGTCGCACGAAGGTCTAGTTTGTCCTCTTCAACTGACTTCTCGCATGGTGTTTGGGTCCTTCTTGGAACGAATGCCTTTTTCAGATTTTATCTTCATCTAGAAATTCATGAAAATCAACCACTTTATAAAGAGGTACTGCTTTTTGCCAGTTATCACTAGGTTAGTTCTCAAAATCAAACACTGTTATAAGAAAAAAAATGATGATTAAACTTCAAAAGAAATAGATATATTAAAAAAAAACAGAAATTGTAGGGGAAACCCCGAGGGTAATATTTTTTATGTATCAGTACCTACAGGCCATTCATCCTTCGATCTACTCAAGTTTAGCCCCACAAACATGTTTTTCAGATTTCCGGTATGTTCCCTATATATATTTGCCAAGGCTTGGTGGTGTTCGTGGCACTATTTCACCATTTGAGCACTTAATTTGAGTTTTGAGTGTAATCTACTCCATGTCTAAGGTTAGTAATTGTTGCATATTGCCAATCCTCGCAAGCTTGCTTCGATTTACAAATGTGTTTGTGGCGTTTATGGATACATCGTGTTTATGGCTACAAGCAGGAGAAACGATGGATATAGCAAAATTTTATATTTAAATTTGAAGCACCGCCCGAGAAACAGGAAAGATACATTAATCATACTGTGGATATTAATTAATCCAATTTCAATTGTCAGTTTGACCGTCTTCTAATATTCTATATATGTTTCAAGTTCTGACTGGAAATTAACCATTAGTTTGATCCGACCTTAGCTCAGATGGTTAGCTTCCCGTAGTGGAATAATTTCATTAGGGTCCAAGTCCTAGACTTGACAACTGGTACACACATTTCCTTGGATTTATTCAGATTTCCGACTATGTTACTTCAGTGGAAGACGACGGCCACATTGACTACGAGGCATCTGTGATGACTTTATCAATTTCAAAATGTGTCGGCTTGTCTGTCAAAGGTGGTCATAGAGATAGGATGTACGTTCGCGCATTTAGAGAAAGAAATATATGTGTGCGTATGTCGGCGTCTGCACTTATACCGTGTTTCCAAAAAAATCATTTATAGTTCTAAAAAGATCATTTATACCATCTGCATTTATACCGTGTTTTTAAAAAAATCATTTAATGCGGCGTTCCAAGTACCAGAAATTGACCTGCAATATCTGCGTTAGCAGATTTCGTTCACTCAGCTCAAAGAGACACTTATATATCGATCACCCGCAAAAAGAAAATTATATCACGTGTTGGCAGATTTTCGTTTGCCCAAGAACGAAGGAATAGTAGGACACGAGACGTAGTACACGTAGTTTTGTTTTTTGGAGGGAATAGTACACGTAGTTTTGTTTTTTGGAGGGAATAGTACACGTAGTTTTGGCGTCATGCCTCTTCCAAGGGCGAGTTTGGTTGCCTACATCAAGGCCAACCAGGCCTGCGCGGTGCAGCATCTTTTCAGGCCTCGGTTGTTTGGTTCCCGCATACATTGTTTAGCCCGCATAGCACGGTTCTTAAAGCACTCCTGGGCCTGGCCCGTTGGAAACGGCCGAGCAGTTTCCCGAGAGCCAGGCCAGAGCGATGCTTCGAGGCGCACATGAGTGGCTCTCTGGAGACATGTGCCTCCTGTTAATCCCTCTCTCTCTCCCTAATCCTCAATCCCCTCTCTCTTCCTCCATGCCCCGCTTGTTCTTCTCCTCCGCGGCTAGCGCCACCCGCAGCTCGCCACTGACCCGTTGCAAGTCGTGGTCAAAGCGGCCCCTCGGCTTGGCGGCGGCGATGGCCACGGCGACGGCGCTGGCCTCGACCAAGCCTTCGCCGGTTCCGCGCGGTGCTCTACTACCGCGACCGGCCGGTGCCGCGATGTCGGCGGAGCAGCGGCGAGGCGACCCGGCGGAGCAGCGGCGAGGCGAGGCGACCCGGCGCAGCGGAGCCTGCGGCCAGCGTGGACGCAGCCGGGGGCGGAGCAGCGGCGAGGCGACCCGGCGAGCGGAGCCTGCGGCCAGCGTGGACGCGGCCGGGCACCTGGTCGAGCGACCGCGCGGATTGTCCCATGGCGGCCGTCGCGTACCCTGGCGTCCGAGCGGACGTGGTCGCGGCCGTCGCGCGCGCCAGCGCGGGCGGCATGTGGGTCAAGGCCGTCAGCGGCTTCGCGCACACCATCCCGAAGCTGGCTTGCCCCGGCAGCGAGAACGGCTACAAATTGAAGATCGACTAGTTGCAAGTGTGAAAATGCCTTCGTGTAGTCGATGCATATGCAGATCGTGAGCTTGACCAGAGAATGGCTATGCGCGCATGGCATCGTCAGTGGCTCAGCACAGAGCTTGGTATGCTCTGAGCACATCAAACAACGCAGCAGGCAGACGCGGAGGCGCGGATGGTGGCGTGGACGCGGAGGCGAGGTACGCCGGCGTGGACGTGGTGGTGGAGCAGGCGAGCCAGCGGGGCGGCGTGACGTTTCCGCTGTCGCTGGCGACGACGACAAGAGCGCGGGCGGAGCCAGCGAAGATGAGGCGGCCGGCGCAGAGGCTCTCCGGGAGGTGACGGGCGCGGCAAGATTCTCAACAACGGCCAGCTCAAGCTCGTCCACGACCGCGGCGAGCCGGGCACGGCCACGGCCACGGCGGCTAGTCGGGCGCGTGCACAGTGGCCGGGAGCTGCTGGTGGGCACGATGGGCAGTGGAAGCTCCGGCGCGCTCAAAGTGTTTGACGAAATGTCAAGCCCAATCTGATGGCTGTTAAGTTTTGTTGTTAATGCTGCTAATCATATGCATGTATGCAACCAAATGCCGGGTAAAAATTACATCTTCATAGCAAGACCCCCAATGCAGGCAACCAATCAACTGGTCATCTACGTTTTTAACCATGTTTTTGCTTACCCAGACCAAGCTTAGCCTGACTCGTTTTTTCTCTGTCAGCCAGGCTCGGCAGCGAAAGCAACCAAACACGCTCCAATTGAACGGCGGAAGACCGAATCCCGCAAATCGTAGTATTTGACGCGCGCGGCGGCGGCGCTTGATCGGTTTCCTACCGCCGCGTGCTATATCTCTCTTCTTCTTCTTTTTCAGGCTGCCCCGTCTCTCTCTGTGCGGCTCATCCGAAACAGCCCACTATCTCACGACTATCTCATTCCTCTCTTCTTCTGGATTCGCTGCATCTGCTGCATGGCCGTATGATTAGCTCGTGGGCCAGCACAAGCCCCTCAAAGAAAACGATCGCACACTAATGATTTCTCAAAGAAAAAAACTAATGTTGTGTTGGATGGGCACTTTTTATTCTTCCTACTTGTGGGCGGACTCTTTGTTCTTATGTGTGTAGGCCAATAAAATCGTATTTTACGCACATGTTACCATTGAGACGCAAAACATTGTTGTGGTTTTCGGTATTTCCCAAGTAGAAACATCCATGATCTAGGTGTAAACATACTAGCAGTTGTTTTTGGCATATAAGGAGCTAGGCTACGGGTGGTCTTTCACACTGCTTTTCTTTACCCTCTCCCAAGGCCACTAGAAAAACCCTTTCTCCTTTCGATCTCCGCCGACGAGTCCGTTGATTCGTCTCACCTCCGCCTGCTGCTTTTGCGGTCGGTGGTGGAGAGGGGTTTCATGTTGCCTCCGCTCAGATTAATAGATAGGGAGGGTTTTAGTCCTCACAGGGGCGGCGTTTCTTCTTCGAGTCAGTCTTCCGGGCTACGATCCTACTGAAGTTCGTTCATGAGGACGGATTAGACGGCGCTCCGCCGTAGATTCCTACCAGCTCTTCGAGGCGGCGAGATCAGGGTTTCTTGCCATGCGTATGCAACGGCGAGATTTGGCATCAGATTATTCAGATTGATTCATGGTTTCAACGGCGACGAATGCGGCTCCGGGACGCTGGTCCTTATATGGGCGTGCACGAAGACTTCTTGATTGTCATCGACAAGGTCAGGCCGGCTTCGGTATGGGAGCAGCAACAGCAACACGTCGGTGGCTCATTCTGACGGCCGCAATGGTCATTCGGTGGTCCATAGACCTCATCGTAATTTTTATTGTGTTTACTTATGGTGTTTTGTCCTCATGATGGCATCTTTTGTTTTCCGCGTACTCATGATGGCATCGACTAGAAAGATTCTTCTCATTTTAAAATCTGGGTCATTTTACTCATGATGTTGACTAGTGACGGCGAGTAGAAAGTCTGTATTTTGGTTATGATTTTCGGCAACTAGAAAGTTAAGGCCGTTTTCGGCAATCATGAGTAGAAAAGCCCCTACACTTAGTGTTGGAAGGTTATGGTTTCCGATTATAAAGTTAAGTGTTTTTAGTAGACACTATGTAATTGTGAGTAGAAAGTCCATGTTCTCACAACTAGGAAGATGACTATTTAAGTTAGAAATTAAGTGTTTTTGAGTAAAAGTTTGTGATAATATACTATTCCCTCTATTCCGAAATACTTCTCGTGGGTTTTTTCGTTTCAAAATAGTTATCATGGTTTTAGTTCGAACTAAAACCACGACCAGTATTTGGAACGAAGGGAGTAGTAGAAAGTATGTGGTCCGGTAGAAAGGCTATGATTTCCAACTAGAAAATCAAGTGTTTCATTTCCCGGTATAAAGGTCGTGATAATGAGGATGGAGAATGTATTATTAGAGTGAAAAGGCTGTGGTCTCTGCCTAGAAAGTCATGGGTTTTGTGTCAGGTTTATGTACTTCTGATAAACATTTACGATAGATCTCGATCTTTTCCTCACGTGTTCTGCTTGCGTACAAACTAAGAGATGGGGATGGGCAAAAGAAAAAGATGCACTTTGGTTGTGGCCACATAGGTAAAGGGGGTATAGGCATCTCCAAAGTTGATCCGCAAATGGATTCGGTATATGTTCGTTTTTGTGTCCGAACATGGTACGTGGACATGATGCGGGAGAGGGTCCTCCAACCCTCTAAATAAATTAATCCTTATTTATCCGGTTGGGAGGAGAGAGGACAGGGGACCAAGCATGTGCGGAGAGAGAAAAGGGAGGAGGACCACGTGGTGGTCTTTGTTGGGCAAGTGAATGCCCGGACACCGGTATAGCCCAACCCCCTCCCCCCCTCCCCCATGTTTGTCTCCGGTTTGCCGGAAAACAGACGTCCGGAACACTTCGCGGACTAATGGGGTCTTCATTGGATGACAAAAGTTGACACCGACGATCCAGACACACACTACAACCCTATAAGAGTTTTGAGGGTCTTCTTTGGAGATGCCATAAGAGCATCTACACCGGATGCCCCAAACCCGCCTCAAATGCCCGGGCGGACGGTCCCGTCATTGACCGGTCACGAAAATGCTACCCAGGCGGGCGCCTTAAACGGGCCTTAAACACCTGGGCTGACCGGCACCCCTCATATTCAGCCCAAATATGGGGCAGATATGGGGGTGCCCGGGCATGCCCGCCATGTCGGAGCCGACAGCCCGACCCCACCTGAAAATGCATCAAATCCACCCCTCGACCTACCGGATCCATTTGCTCTCTCTCCTCTTTTTTTCCTCCTCCTCGACGTCCGTATCTCCGCTCCACCGCCGCGCGCACTTTGCAGTCGTTCCTCCTCTGGCCCACCAGCACCGGCACAGTAGTCCTCCTCGCCGCCGGGGACGGCGTCGTCGGCCCGGACGCCACCGTGGTACGTCCGGCAACTCTCTGGCTCCTCATTGCGCTATATGTGTTTGACACATTGCCTGGCCGGATTTTCAATGATTTTATTAGGGAAATCGGTGAATTCCGGTGCTTCGTCGGACGAGGAGTATTGACCGACGGAGCTTGATCAAATGATTCGAGATGAGTTCTTTGATTCCTCTGATTCGGACGAAGAAGTGGACATGGTCATGCTCATGGGCATGCAAGAGGAAATGGACCGACAGGTGGAGCATATTCTCAACTTCAAGGGCTCAATCAAAGGGAGAAGAGTGGTCAATCGGGATAGGGTGTCCGAAGCACGGCTATTGCAGAAGGACTACATTGCTCCGAACCCAAATTTCCCAGATGATACATGGTTTCGTCGCCGTTTCCACATGCGGAAACCATTGTTCTTGTGCATTGTGGCGGGAGTGGAGGCACACGATGACTACGTTAAGTTCAAAAGGGATTGTTGCGGCCAACTTTCTTTCTCTGCTAAGCAGAAGTGCACTGCTGCTATGAGGATGCTTGCACTTGGTACTGCCGCAGATGTCGTTGGTGAAATGGTCAGGATGGGTGAGAGCACATGCCTGAAGACTAATGTCAAAATTGCCTGCGCCATGGTGCAGGCGTTAGGAGCAGAGTATCTCAGAGAACCAAATGCGCAGGACACAGAAAGGTTGTTGGCTATTGGAGAGACTAGAGGGTTTTCAGGAATGCTCGGATCAATCGATTGCATGCATTGGCAATGGAAGAAATACCCCAAAGGTTTGCGGGAAATGTATCAAGGTCACACCAAAGAGGCCACCATCATACTAGAAGTGGTGGCATCACATGACTTATGGATCTAACATGCTTTTTTTGGAATGTCGGGATCTCACAACGATATCAACATGCTTTAACGATCTCCGGTGTTCAGGAGGCTTTACAATGGGGAATAACTGTCGTGCAACCACACTGGCAACGGCCGTGAGTACATCATGAGATACTATCTTGCCGATGGCATCTATCCTCAGTGGGCGGTGTTTCTGAAGACCATATTCGAACCACAAGGCAACAAACAAAGCCACTTTGTAACAATACAGGAAGCAACTAGAAAGGATGTGGAGAGGGCATTTGGAGTGCTTCAAGCTCACTGGGAAATTGTTCGTGGAGCTGCAATGATGTGAGAATCGGAAACTTTGTTGCAGCTCATGACATGTTGTGTTATTTTGCACAATATGATTGTTGAGGATGAGGGTGATGGTGTAGACCAAACCAATGATTTTGAAGCACCTGGAGGACAAATTGAAATCCCGGAAGATCAAGATGCAGCTCAGCTTATGAACTTTCTGCAGATGCATCAGAATCTTCAAGATCATCAGGTGCACGCTCAGCTACTCAATAATCTTAGGAAGCATATGTGGATCCACAATGAAAACTAAAAAGAGCTAATGTTTGAGTTGTGCACTTAAAATAAATTTTATATAATACCTATATATTTTTGGTGCCAATATTTGTTATTTACATGCGACATTAACGTGTATGGTGGACATGCATAGATTTGAGATATGTGAATGCCGGACACAAGATATAAGGGCGTACAGGGTACAGGGAGGCGGATTTGCCAAGTCCGGCTGTCAGATGCTCTAAAGGCGCATTGTGCATAATGAGAGGAACGACAGAACACTAAGAATTATTGGCAACTTGTGGGACGAGCGAGCCACAACGAAACTGGAAAGTCGTGATTTTCCATGCCCGGACCCCGGAGCCGACCGAAGCCCTCCTCCCTGACTTTTACATCACGCGCGCGGGATAACCAATCCAAAGAGCTTGATGGCGACGGGAAGAAGTGGACCAAATGATTTGATGGTGCGGCGGAGAGAGCGGCTGCAGGGCCAAAGTCCAAAGAAGATGATCAGCCCAGATTTGTCGCTAACGCGCGGCAATGCTGCAGCAGTGCAGCTCTTTCCGATCGAGAAAAAACTCGTGCGTATCTCTCGGTGGCCGGCTCCGGCCACCTACCGTGCTTGATAATCTTCGCCTGCTCTCTTAATTTGCTTTGCTCAGCTCTTCCCTAGTAGTATTACCTGTTTTTAGGCCACCCTAGTAGTATAACTATGAGGGAACCCAACATTGAAGAAGAATGAGGTTGCAACGTGAAGAAGAAATTCATCAAGATGAAGCGGTGTGCACATACACCTCACATCCATGAGAAAAAAGCTATTTTCGGCTACCGGCTCGGTCTTGGGAAAAATAAATCTGAAGAAAAATGTCGTGTGCCGCGTGCCACGTGTACCTGTTGGTTGGGACTCACATGGTAGATTTCTAAATAGGCAGCGCTAGCAAAACTCCAGCTAAATGGGGTGCACTTTCGTTAAATGGGGTAATCTGAATGGCTTTTTTTCAATTAGATATTTTTTGTCAAAAATACCAAAATACTGAGAGGAAGAAACTAGAATTCACTCTACTACTACTATTGTTATAACACTGAATGAAATGGATGATCCCACTCAAAGAATCCTAATAATTACTGAGATTCCTAAGACTATAGACCTAGGAGAGCTCCAAAGATTTTTCCTTGAACTAGACCTCGCTTGTAAGGTTCTAGTTGGGTCGGCAGTCCAGCTTGACAATATCGAAGCCAACATGCTATTAAAATATTTTTATAAATTCAAAACATTTATAAATTTTAGTTTTTTTGTGAACTTCCAAAGTTGCTCACAAAGTTTTAAAAACATTTGTGAATTTAAACAATGTCCATAAATTTGAAAATTCTACATGAATATGAAAAGCAATTACTAAGATTCCCAGGAATAGAATCACAAGAGAGCTCCAAAGTTTACTTCCTGGAAGTGGATCCCGCCAGTAAGGATCTGGTTGTGTCATGGGTCCCGCATGATAAAACTGTCATTCTATTAAAAGATTTTTCCAAAAAAATCAAAACTTTCAGAAATTTATTCTTTGATGAACTTCCAAAAATCTTCACAATTTTAAAAATCATTTGTGAATTAAAAAAAACGTAAATTTAAAAATTCTTCACCAATACCAGTAAAATATTCATGAATTCTAGAAAATGATCAAGATTTTTTTAAATAGTCATGAATTTTATAAAATGTTCCAAGATTTAAAAACTATTCACCAATGTAAAAAATCTCCATGGAATGTTTTTATAAAATTTTAAAAATTGAAAAGAAAGCTATTTATGAATTTTAGAAAATGCTCAAGATTTTAATTTAGGTTCCTAAACTTCAAGATATTATTCATAAATCTGAAAATATTCATGAATTATAAAGGACAAAATAAAATAAATATAAAAATGGACAGGAAATAAAACATGAAAAAGAACCAATAGAGACGAAAGAAAATAAAAAACATAAAGTAAACCTTCGCAAAACCGGAAGCATCGGCCTACATGGACAATTCAATAGCACCCACGAGGGTCCGCTTTTGCTCAACCATCTCCATGATAGGCACGAAATGTGAATTGCCATACTAGAAAAATATAATTAATTCCAAACCGAAGAACGGCACGGCAAAGCATGTGTTACCCTGTAGTAATAATACTATGGCTTGCTCAGACACGCATGGTGTACACATCCATCATTAGTTGGATCTATCTATCTCATATAACGTCAATGAGTTTTAATCAGACTAGCACACACAAACTAGTGGCAAAAACTTTTTTCCTAGACAAGTGTAATATTATATTTTCCTCTTAGCATCAAAATTATTTTTTCGAATTATTTAAATTCATATATTCTTTGATTGAATGAATGATAACACTAAAATTTGTGGATTGCATAGCTAGACTCCAATTTCACTGGATTCTATCAAAACTAGAGAGAATGCATGCTGCGTTTCGTCGTACTTCTATAGTGGGTTAGCATTTTTTTTTTTAGCTTCTTGTTTTGGGCTACCCGCGTTAATTTGGTTTTGCCTGGAATTTTTGTGGGGGGAGTTGGCTTATTTTTATTTCCGTTCAGTACAACTACTATGGGCCGTTCATGGGGGCAGTTGGGATAGTGTGTCTCTATAGTGGGCTGACACATTTTGCTTTGGTTGTTAGTTGCCGCTGGGTGTGCGGTTTTGTTTGCAAAGGTGTGTGTTTCCTGTTGCCTCCATGAAGAACTAACCAACAAAACAACCCCACGTGAAGTAAAATTACCAAGCTCCCAAAGATTATAGACCAGGGAGAGCTCCAAAGTTTTTCTTGAAGTGGACCCCGCTTGTAAGGGTCTGGTTGGGTCGCGAGCGCTGCATGACAATATCAAAGCCGAGATTCTAATAAAATATTAAAAAAAGAAAACATTTAGAATACTTTTGTGAACTTCCAAAGTTATTCACAAAATTTTAAAAACATTCGCGAATTTAAACAGTATTGATAAATTTAAAAATTATTCATGAATATGAAAAAAGTTTACTAAGTCCCTAGGAATGAAGGCCTATGAGAGCTCCAAAAAAATTTCCTCGAAGTGGACCCTGCCTGTAAGGGTCTGGTTGAGTCATGGGTCCGCATGACACTATCGGAGCCTTCTATTAACACATTTTTCAAAAAAAACATTCAAGTTTTTGTGTGAACTTTAAAAATGTTCATACATATTTCACAACATTTGTTAATTTAAAAAATGTTTGCAAATTTAAAATTCTCCACCAATATCAGTAACATAGTCATGAATTCTAAAAATATCTTCATGAGTTCTATATTTGTTTGCAAAAAATTTAAGGGTCGAAAATTTTAAATTATTTGAGGATTTAAAAGTATTCAAGGATATGAAAAATATTTGTATATTTTGAAAAAATGTTCACAATTTTGAAGAAATCATTTATGAACTTTGAAAATTGTTCAAGAGTATAAAATATTTCCTAAATTATAAAACATTATTCATAAATTTGAAAATATTCATCAACTTAAAAAAGCAAAATGAAAAAATAGGAAAATAAAACATGAAGAAAGCCAGTAAAGACAAAAGAAAAAGGAAAAAAGAAATGAAACATTCCTAAAACTGAAAGGACCGGCCTACATGGGCAACCCAATAGCACCCGCGGGGGCTGCGTTTGCTTGATCGTCCCTGTGATATGCACGAAATTTGAATTGCCATAATAACCATTTGCAGAATATAGAATTAATTCTAAACCGAAGAACAACATGGCAAAGCGCACGTTACCCTCTAGTAATAATACTACTCCCTTCATTCCCTTATACAAGGCCACTTCATATTTATATATCTAACTTTGACCATTAATTTTACCAACAAAAAGTGAGTTATATGCCACAAAAAGCATTTCAAAGAACTTCGTGATGATATATTTTTTATGACATATAATCCATAGTTTGTTGACCAAAATTATAAGTCAAAGCTTGACACAAAAAATGAAGTGGCCTTGTATAAGGGAATGGAGGTAGTATGACTTACTGATACACAGAGTGTATGCAACCTTCATTAGTTGGATCTATCTATCTATCTCATATAAGATTTTGACAATGACTTTTAATCACACTAGTACCCACAAACTAGTGGCAAACACATATTTTCCTAGACATGTGTAATATTATATTGTTCTCTTAGCATCAAAATGTTTTTTGAATTATTTAAATTCATATTTTCTTTGATTGGATGAATGATACCACCAAAATTTGTGGATTGCGTCGCTAGACTCCAATTTTATTTGATTTCTATCAAAAATAGAGGGAATGCACGCTTCATTGCGCCGTACTTCTATAATGTGTTAGTGTTGGTGTATGAAATTTTATGGGACCAAGGCAGGCCCCTTTTAGAGCTCAATAGTGGCATAAAGATAATTACATGCCGACGATAGTTACAGTGCTATCGTACCTAACTCTGGCGGCTTAGGACAAAAGCATTAAATACGCCATTAGGTGTCTTGTTGTGCTTGATGCCGGGAAGAGGATCTGCTCCACCTGAACCGCCGGCCCAACTACCTTTTATTACCATGACATGCGCGTGGACGGGTGCCAATAAAGGTAATCTTCATGCGGTGATCCTCCATGCGGCCCGACAACTTCTACCTGCTCGCCTTGCACTTGTCAGGAAATCTCTGCGCGCTCACCACCTGTCAACAGGTTGTTGACAATTAGGTGAGGGTAGAGGGCCGAAGGCTTGTGGCTTTCCCAGTCTTGAGCTTGCCGGCAGCATGGGGAGTCCGTTCCCCGAAAAACTTGCTTCCCCGTAACCCTGGCATTGATCAGGCCTTGGGTCCTGAGATGGATTATAGTACTTCTGGATGACCTGCCTGGAGGTTTTCTTCACGGGAGCTCCTAACCGGCGCTCTCAGCGCCGGTTTCGATTACTGGCGCTCGAAGGTGGTGCTACTTGGGCCGGCCCAGCAAATCTCCATTCGCTAGCTCGCAGGCAGCTCGATAAAATAACACAAAAAAGTAGCGCTATGGAGGATCGAACTGGCGCTGCGATTAAAACGTACAACCATGGCAAACCAACACAGCAACTATGTTGTAGCGACCAATTTAGGGCGAACTTTTCAAAGAATATGAGGCAGCGTAATGAATTGCACGGTTATATTATTTACTGTAGCACTTTGATTCGTGAATTATTTCAAAACTATTATGGAAAAATGTGTTTTTTCATGTAAAAAAAATTCAAAGTTCACCGATTTTTTATAAAAACGCGTATTAAAATAAAAGGCACGAATACAAAAAAGTTCATGGGTTCAAAAAATTTCAAAAAGAAAAAGGGTACATCAATTTTGAAAAGAGTTCATCGAATTGAAAAAAAGTTCATCAGTTTTGAAAAAAAGGTCATAGGATTTGAAAAGAGTTCATCGATTTTGAAAAAAAGTTCATCGATTTGGAAAAAAAGTTCATCGATTTGGAAAAAGAATTCATCGATTTTGAAAAGAGTTCATCAATTTGGAAAAAAAAGTTCATCAATTTGGAAAAGGAGTTCATCGATTTTGAAAAGAGTTCATCGATTTGGAAAAAAAATTCATCAATTTGGAAAAGGAGTTCCTTGATTTTGAAAAAAAATTCATCGGTTTTGAAAAAGAGTTCATCGATTTTGAAAAATAGTTCACAAATTTGAAAACGTTCATCAGATTTTGAAAAAAGAGTACAAGCATTTAACAAAGGAAAATAAAAAAGGAAAAAAGAACAAAACCGTTCCAACAAATGAGAAAATGAACAGGAAAAAGGAAAAAAGAAAAAGAATGAAGAAGACATAAACGAACATACCTGGTGTGGTTGGTCGGTTGGTTATTGCGGCATACATAGTAAGATGAGGTTGACGGTACGATTCCCAGCCACGCGTTTGCTTTTTTTGCGGATAAAAGCAAAAGAAAGAACGTAGATGGGCCGAGCCCAAGTCGCTGAGGGGGGTATGCGCCCGTTAGTGAAAACAGCTAAAACGGGCGCAGTGGGCGCCGCTTAGGATTTGCCTTTCTTCACGGCATTAATCCACCTGTCTTGAGTGCTTCGGGGTTGACACACTTGACACATCCCCTGCCATGTCTTTCCCAGCACAGAGGCCACAGCTTGCCAGTGCGTGGTCAGAGGTATGAACACCCATTGTTCACTGCACCGACAGTTAGCATTTTTGCCCTTTAGCTTGTTGTTTTGGGCTGGCCGCGTTGCATGCTTTGGTCTTCCGAGGAACTTTTGTAGTGGTGGTTGGCTTTTTTCTTTTGGTGGATTATTATTGTACTGACACATTTTGTTTCGGTTGTTAGCTGCTATTGGGTGTGTGGTTTTGTTTGCAGACATGCGTGTTTCTTGTGGCCGCCATGAAGAACTAACCAGCGAAGCAACACCACATGACTAGGCCCACAAACAACCCAGAACACCCTAGATTGGATCTCGTGGTTCTAGAACTTGCGGCGGCTGGAATTGTTTTTCGTCGACTCCCCTAGGGTTTCTGAAATATTTGGGTATTTATAGAGCTGAGAGGCAGTGCATCAAAGCTCCGTGGGACCCATGATACATCAGGGCGCGTCTGGGCTCCTGGGCGTGCCCTGCTGTATCGTGGTCCCCACGGGCCTTCCTCATACACTTCCTTGGCTCCCAAGTTGACTTCTGGGCAGAAAAAAATCTCCAAATAGTTTCGTTGCGTTTGGGATCCGTTTGATAGGGATATTCTGTGAAGTAAAAAAACAAGCAAAAAACAACAACTGGCACTGAGCACTATGTCAATAGGTTAGTCCCAAAAAATGATATAAAGTTGCTATAAAATAAATATAAAACATCCAAGATACGTTGAAGACGTATCACCATCCCCAAGACAATTCCTACTCGCCCTCGAGTGGGTAAATGATAAAAACAGAATTTTTTATGCGGAATGCTGCCTAACATGTTCATCACATATATTTTTTTCTTTTGTATCATGGATATTTGTGCTTTTAGATGGTTTAAAGAAATAGTCTATATTTGACATGAAGACTTCAATACTCAAGCATATCAACAAGCAACCATATCTTTTAAAATATCAACACTAAAAAAAGTTATCCCTAGTCCATCATGCTCAACGATTGATCCATTCACGAAACGCACTCGTATATTAGCTACATCCAATGCTCAAGTATGATTATAGTGCTCCCTAGTTGGTGTTTTATAAGAGAAGATGGAGACTCAAGTAAAAATAAAAATAGTATAAAACTAAATAGATAGGCCCTTCGCAGAGGGAAGCATAGATTTGTAGAGGTGCCACGGCTCAAATCTTAAATTGAGAGATAAAAATATTTTGAGAGGCATGCTTTTCCCATCAACGAAAATGACTGAGTAATTCCCAACACTCTCCATGCTAGATATATCACAGGTGGTTCCCAAATATAAAATAAAGTTTATTCCTTTTTCCACCATACTTTCACACTCCACAGTTAGCCGTATCCATGGGTACCGTCCATACCAACACTTTTCAAGAAATTTATTATTTGACAACATAAAGTAAATTTCTTTTTCATTTCGGGACTGGGCATCCCTATTACCGCTGTACTCTCGTGCAATGACAAGTGAATAAACACTCATCTTAAAAATAACACATTTAGCGTGGAAAATATTAGCCACCCCCTGTCACTTCATGAGTGGTACGAGCACGCAAAAAGGAAATTCATTTTGAAAATTAGAGATGGCACATACAAATTTACTTAGAATGGCATGGAAATACCGCATATAGGTAGGTATGGTGGACTCATATGGCAAAACTGAGTTTAAGGATTTTGGATGCACAAGTAGTATTCTAGTTAGTACAAATGAAGGCTAGCAAATAGATTGAGAAGCATCCAACCAAGAAACGAAAATTCACATAAGCGAGCATTGAGCATAACTAACACCGAATAATGCACCACAACTAGGATGTAATTTCATTGCACAACTATTGACTTTTGTGCTTGCATAGGGAATCACAAACCTTAACACCAATATTCTTACTAAAGCATAATTACTAATCAACATGACACGCATATTACTATCATCATATATCAAAACTATTACAAGGAATCAAGTTTATTTTGTCCAATGATCTTCATGAAAGTTTTATTATATTCCTCTTCAATATCTATCACTTTGGGACTAATTTCATATGTTGCAGTTGCTTTTGATAGGCTCAAACAAATTTAAGTGAAGAATATGAACATAAAAATTTTCATCTCTCAAATTAATGTAAGTGAAGCATGAGAGAATTTCTTCAAAATTTTACTAACTCTCAAATTAAGCTAAGTGAAGCATGAGAGTATTTCTCCAAAAATTTACTAACTCTCAAATAAATCTAAGTGAAGCATGAGAGTATTTCTCCAAAAATATTAAAGCACACCGTGCTCAAAAAGATATAAGTGAAGCACTAGAGCAATTCCATAGCTCAATTTTTTTTAAGTGAAGCACATAGAGTAATTCTAACAAATCATAGCATAATTTTGACTCTCTCAAATAAGTGTGTCCAGCAAGGATAGATGACATAAATTAAAAAGCAAAATAAGCAAAGACTCATATAATATAAGACGCTCCAAAGGATAGACATGCCCATAGCATATACAAGACGCTCCAAAGAAAGAGAATATAGGCATGCAGAGAGCCAGTGACATGCCCATAGCATGTTATGTTGTAACATGCCCGTTGGATCAAGGATGGACAGCCCAGATTTAGTATTGTAGCAACAAAACACTGTAGACACATCACTATAGCATGGTGATGTTCATACTGGTCTGTCCATCGATTCTCGATTGGACGATCTAGAGATGGAGGCATGTTGCGGGACTGTTCAATGGTGACATGCCCACGGCATGTCACTTGACCTCAATCCACAGAGAGACCATCCACATGCGAACTGGGAGGTGGGGTAGATTCTGCAGCAAAGGCTAAGATACTAGTTGTGCGTGCAACCAGGTACAAAGCTTTATTCGTCTGCGGAGAGCAAATTAATACAATATTGAAACTAAGCCTAGATTGAAATCGGTGAAGTACCAGCCACCGTATCTTGACATCACAAAGACAAGGAGAAAACTTCCCCGGTAGCAACCCCTTCAAGTAGGGAACAACACTGAAACGTCATCGTTGTCGGATTCAACCATTAAAGGCCGGATCATCAGTTTTCACCCTAAAGATCAGGTCTGAGCAATGCTTTCAACGAGGTAACGACACAAAATATAGTAGGGCATTTTGGCCACCGAGCTCCATGGAACCCTTTATTTTGAAAAATCCAAAATTCATAAATTTCAGTTTAAAAAAATCTGAAAAAAAATACACATGTATGCCAGGATGTAAAGTGTATATGTGAAAATATTCAGGATGAAATACCTTGAATTGCAAGCTGCACAAAAAAATCATGAACTTTAAAGATGAACAATACATATGCTAAAAAGTCCCAGATTTGTCTTTTTTGTGTAGCTCACATTTTATTGTATTTCGACCTAAAAATTTGCACACATGTACATTATGTATCTAGGTATATGTGTATTTATTTTCATAATTTTTTAAAACTAAAAAGTTTGAAGTTTGAAGTTTTCAAATAAAGGCCTCCATGAAGCTCGGTCTCCGTTTGGCCTTTACGCACAAAACACCGCTATTGCGAGATATAACAAACTAAGGTCAGATATAGGATTTTCACCCCGGAGCTTGAGACCGGCTACTCAAGTATAGCATCACCAAATCGAATCATCATGGGTTGCCGCCGCGGCTTTTCACACCATCAGATACAGGCGTAGCATGGTCATACGTAAGATGTCACACAAGCAGGGGGGTCGAGCTGCGACAAGAGCCAATCGTCACCGAATGCTCCGGTGAAGGTCGTCGCTATTGACGGAAGGAAAGTCGCCGGCACTGTCAAAATTCCAATTTCCGGACGCTCCAGCAGTCCACTCCAGTGCCGTCCTCTTACTTTGCCTTCCTCAAATGTGGCAAGCCCTATGGCAGCCCCATGCCGCCCTCGTTCAAGCAGCCGATGGCGAATCTGATTCACCGCCGTGATCTAGCCGGCTCGACCACTGGTCACATGCATGCTAACGAGGCGGCGCCGTTTCGGAGGTGGAGGTTGGCTGTAACTGTAAGTTGCGGCCGTAGCCGTGGTCCTTGCTACCTGACGACGAAGGCTGTCCGGAAAGACAGACGAGGGGAAGTGAAGCGGCAGTGGTTCGTTCCAGGCAGCATGCAGCCGTGCCGGACTGAGGGTGCGTCGTCGGAGGCGGCCGCTCCAGCGCGCGGTGGAGAGAAAATAAAGCCTACGGCCTTGAGACTCCTATTCATCCACGGCGGGTCGACTCAGCACGAGTTAGATTCCTACTCCAATTCCAGCTCCGTTGGCCCTGCTTCCTCATCTATATTCATTGGATCCATGGTCGACGGAGAGACCGGCAGCCAGACATGTTTCGTCCGGCATTGGGCGCCGTGGGGAGGATCCTGCTGCGCAGCCATGCCGCGGCGGCTAGGTCGCTGTCGAGGCAGGCCGGAGCTAGCAGGCTCCTGAGACACCTACACGTACGTACGCCCTCTCGTCTAATTCGCTCTCGCTGATCGTGCGTTTTTGTTGGTCTGTTGGATGAAATTGAATCCCGTCTTCTTCTTCTTTTTTGTGTGTGTTCATCATCGAATTGCAGTCTCAGCAGGCGCACCTCGGGGATGGTGCAGCAGCTACTGCTGGCCACCGCTTTGGCTTTTCTCGCAGCAGCTCCCTCAAACCCCATGCTACGGCAATAGCTGGATGGTCTACCGCTGGTGCTGCATTTTGGTACATGAAGAGCCTCCCCTCGGAGATCAACTGGCTCAAAGCTAATGTTGTCCCGTCGGATCACTGGGTCGCTGAGGTTGACTGGGTCGAGGCTGGTGCTGTCTCCCCCGTTGTGAGGAAACAAAACGGTTGTGGTGAGTGTCCTGAGCTTAGCCACGTACGCAGCCTAACGGATAATACAATAGTAATAGTACAAATGTAGTGTTAATTTTAGGCAAGTGGTGAGCAAATTTCAAACAAATTGATGAGCTTCATAGGACGAAGCGGGCTGCCGCTTGTTTAAGCTCCGATCGTAGTTTATTTCTAGAATGCGCACAACTAACATGCATAGTTATCGTATACTCCCTTCGCTCAAAATAAATGTCTTTGATTTAGTACAACTAACTCCCTCTGTCTCAAAGTAAGTCTCTTTGATTTAGTACAATTTTAAATCAAAGACACTTATATTGAGACAAAGGAAGTACTATATATCTATATTTTTGGCGCATCCATCCCTTCACGCTACAGCTTGCACCAACTCTACTAACTCGTGCATTTGTCTCAGGCAGCTGTTGGGCGATGGCTGCTGCAGCCTCAGTCGAAGCTCCGCATTACCTGAATACCTTCCACTCAGTGTCATTGTCTGTACAAGAGCTCATTGACTGACACAAAGAGCTCTGGGTGTAATGGCGGCCAAGCAAAAAAGGCCTTCAGGTATATGCAAGACAACGGAGTCTCGAGCGAATCCTCCTACCCGTACAAGGCTCGGGGGAGTAAATTGGGTTGCGAGCGAAACAAAACAGCAACAGCAGTAAGAATATCAGGGTTTCAATTTGTCAATCCAACCGAGGGTGCCCTAGAGAAAGCAGTGGCTAAGCAGCCCGTGGTTGTCTCTTTGCAATGTCCCGATGATATGGATAGGTACTACAAAGAAGGCATCTTGGATTATAAAGTTGTCAAGCCAGCCACGTTGCATTCTGTGCTCATTGTTGGTTACGGCACCGACTCCAATGACGTAAAATATTGGCGATTCAAAAACTCGTGGGGACCAGACTGGGGCGAGGGTGGGTTTGGGAGGATCCGCAGGCACGTTGGCTACAAGGGAGGTGCGTTGGGTATTTTCATGCGGCAAGGAGTATATCCAGTGGTTGAGAACTGATTGATCTTGCATGTTGTATCTTTTATTTGTCAAATTGTATTCCCAACCCAGTTTCATTGTTAGGAGACACATTGGGTTTAAAGATAGAGATAAGGATGTAGGGATCAATTATGTTTAAACCCTGTATTACGTGTCTTGTACTTCAGACAGCTGCCCCTTATCTACTATACAGATAAGAGAGCGATCCCCACTACTTTGATTTATTTTAATATTCAACTATGACACCTCATCATGCAACCATGCATGCATGGAAATGGGTCACCTTAATATACTACAATCATGCATGGAAAAAAGATCCACCATAACATGCATCTGTGCACGTGAAAGCTCTTGCGCTCCTTGTATTCGGTAAATATTTTACGTCTCTACAATAATCAAATATTCATGCTCCAACTCCATTGGTATGCATAAGAGAGTGATCTTCACTACCAGCGGCGAAGACAGGCCCCAGGCCTGGGGCGTGAGGGCTTGCTGCTTCGTTGATTATAGTATTTTACCGTGGCTACAGTGCTACAGTATGCTACAGTAGAAGAAGGCTGCCTGGGTCGGCCTAGGACTTGGCCAATTCCTGGCGCCGCCACTATCTCACCTCATCATGCAATCATCCATGGGAAAGGGCCACCTCAATATATTACCATGCATGAGAGAAGATCTACCATAACCTATGCATCGCTGCATGTGAAAGCTCTTACATTCCTTATATTCCGTAAATATTTTATGTCTCTACAATAATCAAATATTCATGTTCCAACTCCATCAAAGTATATAGTAATCAATTCCTGCAACAATGTATGGGGTGTTATTTAGTGTACTATATATATACACACACAATTCTGATCACCGGATGAGAATAATATTCTGATAACTAGTCAACCCGTCGCAGCAGTACTAGTTGAACTTCACTGACAGGTTGAACTTCCGAACACATTGTCCAAATGGGTCTTGCGATATAGCGTTGGAAAGCTATGGACACATAGATCACAACCTAAGTTAATTTTTTGTCAAAATCTACACGGTTTAAGAGCAGTTTTACAAAACATTTTTCTTCATACAAAAATGTGAATCGTATTTTCAAGCCCATTTATAAACCTTTTACCAGAATGAGGCAAATAATACGGCGCTGGAAAGCTGCTGCAAATCTGCTCATTCCACATATAAAAAGATTTCCTAAATTCACAATGGTTAACGAGCAATTTAAAAAATGGCGGAATTTTTCAAACCGAATAGCCAAGTTGGTTTATTTGCCGTAATTACCAAACAACTAATCGGACTGATCCAAATGATACGGCGTTGGAAGCTTATGATAATGTGATTCTTTTTCATACAGAAAGTTTGTTCCAAATTTGAACGGTTTAAAAGTAATTTAGAAAACGGTCGAAGTTCCTCCGAGTTTGTTTTTTGGGTTATTTTTCAAATGGTTTGTCGAAATGCAGCAAATGATATGGCCTTGGAAAGCTTGAACAAATGGGAAAATTTTATATACAGAATGTTTCTCCCGATTCTTTATAGTTTTATGACAAATTTAAAAACGGATAAAAACATTTCCTGACCGTATGTTTTGCAAACTTTGTCAGAACGGGGCATATAATATGCTATTCGAAAGCTATGAAAAATGCAAAACTTTTTCATATAGAAAGTTTTCTCTGATTTCTAGACTTTTTAAGTAATTTTGAAAATGGCAATATCATGCATTCTGCCTTCGTTGCGAAAACAAATTCCTCGGAAATGCACTGCGTGAAGAATTTGAACTTCTGAGGCATGTCTGTTTGAACTTCACTCTATCTTCCATGTGTTCTTTTTTTTTGTAACTCCTCAACCACTTACCGGAATTGAGCAAATGATATACTGATGGAAAGCGGTTGAAAACGCGCAATTTCTTTGTGTTGATCATTTTTTTTCATATTCACGTCGATTCAAGAGATTTTTTTTAATACGTAAAAAGGTGTTTTTAACGGTATATATGAAACTTTTAAACCGTTTATCGGAATGTAGCATATAATGTACGGTTGGAAAGCTTATGAATAGGAACAACTTTTTTTGTAGACAGTTGCAAATGTGTTGCCATTTTGCGAGCAGTTTTAAAAATGGCAAAAGAACGTCATTGCTGCCTTTTTTTCACATGTAAATGAACGACGGGCTTCTCGCACTATAAATTTTGAACTATGCAGGGAGGAGCATGTGAACTTCTTGCAACAAATTTTTATGCTTTTAGTATTGCATTCTTTTAATCTCTTCTGAAACGCTTTCCGTGTAGTAGCTAAACTTCTCGTTATTTTCACTTTAAACTTTTGTCACGTCGTTTTGTTCGTAATTCCTCACCGGTGCGTCGGAGTTGCACAAATGATATACCTTTAGAAACCTGCTGAAAAGACGAAACTTTTCTAGTACGCTTAAACTTTTGTTTCCAAACATACACCAATTTGTTTTTAACCATTATTTTTGAAAAGAGCGTACGATATACCCTTTGAAAATTTGTTGAATAGGAGGAACTTTTTTCTTGTAGAGCATTTTGTCTCAAATTTTTAATGGATTGAGAAAATTATTTTAAAACACCAAAAACAAAATCTTTCTATGTGTTATGAACATCTAAATACACGGTGAACCTCTCTCATAAGAATTTTTTAACTTTGTCTGGCCGAGCACTTGAACTTCTAGCAAGATATTTTTTTCGTTTATGAGTTGTTTTAAAAAAGGTTTTTTTTTGTTGTTTTTTGAACATGTAAATCCTAGGTTTTAATAATCTCCGAACTTTTGTGTTAATTTAATTTGAACTTCATTTTTTTCTTTTATTAGTAAAGAATAGTTTTTGATTTTTAAATAAACCTTGAATTCGACTGTTTTTCCCAATTTGAACTTCATGGTTCATTATTTAATAACATGGATATCTGAGTTTTTTAATAACGGTAAAATCCTAGATTTTTTTTAATAAACATCGAACCACCTAGTTATTTTAGTTTGAACTTCTAGTTTCTAAAAAACGGGGAAAATCTATTTTAAACATTTTTTTAGTTGTTCCTTTTATATTAATTTGAACTCTTCATTTTATTCTTTAGTAACAAGAAAAAATCTGAGTTTTTTATAACCTTTGAACTTCTCTATTATTTTAATTTGAACTTCTTAGTTTTATTCTAAGAAAATGTATGGTTTTTAAATAAGCATCAAACATTTGAAAAATGAATTTCATACATTTATTTCTCCTAGAAACGGAAAGAATTTTGGTTTTTTGTATACATCCAACTACATCTATTATTTTAATTTGAACTTCTTGACTTTATTTCGCATACATCAAACAAGGAAAAACTATCTTTTTTATAAATATTGAACTACTCTTCTTTTTGTAATCTAGACTTCTTGCTTTTATTTTAGTAAAAAAAATCCTAATTTTGTAATAAATATTGAATCGGTCCATTATATAAATTTGTACTTCCAGAGTATTTTTATTTAGAAACGATGAAAATCATTTTTTATGAGTTTTGAACTGCTGTATTTTTAAAATTTGAACTTCTTGTTTTCATTCTTTAATATGAGGAAAATCTGAAAAAAAATTAAACATCGAACTACTCGTTTTTTTACTTTGGACTTCCTTGTTTTATTTCTTTTAGTAACGGAAAAATCCTATTTTTTTATAAACAGCAATCACTCATTTTTATATTTGAAGTTCTAGGTTTTTTTAGAAACGGGGAAAATCCTTTTTATATTTTTAAAAACTAAGAAATCCCTTTCCTAGTATCGAACCGCTTGGTTATTTCAATTTGAACTTCCATGTTTTTTTAGAAACGGGGAAAATCCTTTTTATATTATTTTTCACTGCTTCATTTTTCAAATTTGAACTTCTTGGTTTATTCTTTACTAGCGGTTAAAAATCCGAGTTTTTTAGTAATCATTGAACCGCTCTGTTATTTTAATTCAAACTTCTAGTTTTTTATAAACGGGAAAATTTATTTACTTTATTTGAACTTCTTGTTTTTTAGTAATGGAATTATTTGATTTTTCATAACCGTTGAATTGCTTTCTTTATTGAAAAACATTCGTGATAGGATGCCCCTGGTTTTTTTATGGCCAACTACGACATGTTTGATTTTTTAACAGTTTCATTTGTGTTTTCTAAACTTCCTAATCTTTTGGTCTCTAAAATCCCAAACTTGCACAAACTATTTTTTTATTATTTTTCGAAGCATACTTCTATTTATTTATTTCAATTTTTTTGAATGTCGGATTACTCATTTTTTCTATTTTGAACCTCCGCATTTCTATTTACGAATGGGAAAATAAGAAACGTATTATCTAGGTAGAACTTTATGTGTTTTTATAAATGAATTTTGTGGGGTATTTTTTTCCTTAGGGCGGCTTCTTTTTGTATTTATTTTTCCCCTGAACTTCTATATGCTATGTTATTCAAAATTGAAAACATTTTGTCTCACAAACACCCATGAGTTTTCATGGCGAACTTTTTTTAGTGTTTTCCTATGCGTACTAGTATTTTTTTTCTGGCGAATTACGAAAGTCTAAAAGTGAGTATTTTTTTTATTTACACCGATTGATGTACAAATATAAACTTTACATGATTTTGACATAAGCAAATAATTTTTTTGTGAACATAAGTTATTTTCTAGCACTCTTTCTATTTGCCATAGTATCAAATTATTTTTATAGAAGCAAAGCACCCACACAGACGGGAGTACACACCAGAGCACACACACAACACACACACCAAAACTCGAAGTCGCGTACACACGAACACACGAGTGAACACACACAAGTCATCACACCCGGTACGCACGCATGCACCAACATACTAATCCTTTTTAAAACTGTACATGTGTAGCTATATATGCTTCCTGGTCTCATGTGTCGTCCTGCATACCAAAATCGAATTTGCACGGACCACTCCATCGTTGGATCAACGCCTCTTCTTCGCTGGCTCAATTCCAATCAGCATTTCATGAAACGTACCACGCCCACAAGTTCTGGAAGGTTCCAGACCGAGTATTTGACAAAAAAACTACCACATTAGGGGTTACCGTCCCACAGAACTACCACTTTTCTAAAAAGCGATCGATAACTACCAAAAAAATTTAATTTTGTGATTAAAAACTACCACTTTTAAAAAAAATGACCAGTTTAGACGATTTAAACACGTTATGACATGCGGGACCCACACATCAGGGCTGACGTGGCGGCAAAGTCAATTTCGTTTATTTTGACCATATTACAAGTGGGGCCCACCTGTCAGCATCACTCTTCTTCTTCCTCCTCCTTCTTTTTCTCTTTGTCATTTCCTCAAACACCTTGTGTGCACCCACTGACGACGGACGGCGGCGGCGGCGCGCGTCCCGCCGGCTCGAGCACCGCTGGACTCAACTCTAGTGGCAGAAGATGACCTTGAGCTCGCGCGGCACGGAGCACTGGTGGGTGAGGGAGGGGCTGTCGTGGGCGTAGGTGAAGGCCTGCGGGCACTCACTCTTGAAGAAGTCCGAGTACTTGGAGGGGCGGCAGGCGGCCGGGCTGTTGTACGCGTTGCGGCAGCACAGCTCGTCAGTGCCGAACGCCAGGCAGCCGCTCTTGCACGCGGCGACGCTGCCGCCCGCCGCCGCGCGCACCTGCAGCTCGCCGGGGCAGGTCTGTGTCAGGTCCTTACGGCAGGCGAGGACGGGGCAGTTGCCGCGACCCTCGTGCGGGGTCAACGACAGGCCCACGTTAAAGCCGTCCACCACGCTCACCCCGTAGGACGACTAGTCATCGCCGCCGTGGTGGAGGGAGACCTGCACCAGCGTGGCGGGCACCGTGCCGCCGAGGCCCCCGCACTGGAGCCGCCCGTGGCACAGCGGAGCTGCCTGGCCCTGCCGGCGGGCGCATAGCCGGTGCGCGCCCAGATGCGGCCGGACCAGGCGTGGGTGGGCGCCGGGAAGGAGCGGTGGGAGAGAGAGGAGGAGGAGGAAGAAGAAGATTGATGCTGACAGATGGGCCCCACTTGTAATAACAGTTAACATAACGGTCAAAATAAATGGAGTTGACTTTGCCGCCACATCAGCTCTGACGGGTGGGCCCCGCATAAAATAAACGTGTTTAAATCGTCTAAACTGGCCATTTTTCAAAAGTGGTAGTTTTTAGTCACAAAATTTAAAAAATTTGGTAGTTACCAGTCATTTTTTTTAAAGTGGTAGTTCCGTGGAACGGTAACCCTTATGTGGTAGTTTTTTGTCAAATACTCTTGCAAACCCACAGCTCAGAGATCTGATGCGGGGAACTATCACCAGCTTAGTCATCACAAGTTACCGTGACTACCTGAAGGAGCATCCGGAGGTTGCGGAAAACGTTAGCCGCGGAAGCAACAGCCCTGACGTATGGGAGGAGATGTTGGGAAAACTATTTGAAGGATGAAAACTGCTCGAGGCATGACAAATAAAGAAACAAGAGTTCATGTTTCATTGATGTGTGTGGATGGATATGTCATGGTCCTTTTCAAGTGAAGTTGTATCTTCACTTATTCTGGTTTCCAGATACTTCACCAAATGGCTACTATATGTGGGTGTATTTTGGTTTGATTTCATAGTTCAAAGAATATATAGTTGGCTTTCCTTTCAGAAAAAAGAACTTGTCAGGCTGAACTGAAATGTGTTATATCTTTGGCTTCGTTTTTTAAATGAAAACAGGGCAGGTGTGGGTTGTGTGTGAAAAGACCTTTAAATCTTCAAACGATTGGTATAAAAAGATAATCACGCTGCTTATTTTGGCAGTGCAAATTAAGCACCAGATATGTATTAAAACTTTCCACAACAGAACAGCATTGTATCATCAATCTCGGAATAATTTGAACGTTTGACTAGTTAATGTATGTATGTACTTCCTCCAATTCCAAATATATGACGTTTTGGTAGTTCAGCATTTTGGTAGTTCAGACTGAACTACCAAAACGTCATATATTTAGGAATGGAGGGAGTAATATCTAAACATATGTATGAAAGTGACTCACTCCACTTTCCAATACATGGTATTGTAATATCTTGCTGCACAAGAGAACAAGTCTGGTCATACACAGTGAAACAGAGAAGGTGGACACTGAAGGATACGATGCAACAAGCGAGCTCAGTGCAGAACTGAAGACAGCATCCCGGAATTAACTTGCTAAAGTTGTGTATCTTGCTCATAGAATCCATGCAAGATTATGGAATTATTGACTACCCAACACAGAAAACATCATCGTCTCTGTCGTCAATCTCGCAACCCTTCAAATATTAGACTAACTGTATATGTATGTGTGCCTATCTAACAGTGTGTAGAAGTGAAGACGTGCAGAGCACTGCTCACATCTTGCATGCTTTATCATCTTTACATTCACCCTGCCAGAAGAAAAGACGGGTCCGTGAGCTCAAGTTATTCATGGTCATATATGAAGTTCCAAGAAGAGGAAATAAAACCAACTAACCGCTTGTCTTCGGGCCGCAAAAATTTCCTCCAGGGGAGGTCGACCTGTCATAGCGACAAAAATGGGCACATCATTCAAACCATCCAGTATACTTCATTAATGTGCAAATCGTTAAAATGGTTTTAATCCGACTACAAGAATAAATGGAGAAACAACATAGTTGGAGTTATCGATGTGGCGAACTATTAGTGGCCAAACCTGTAACTTCCATACGGTATTTGGCCCATACACCATATACTGCATTTGCTATGGTAGCCACCTGCAAGGCATCAGAGCAATTAAGATCGGGATTACAAGTAACATGATAATTTAAAACTGAAGTTGATCACATCAGAGCAAAAATTTGAATTCCTCAGTTCTTCAATTTGATTTAGCATTCCATCTAAAAAAGTTTAATATAGCGAATGTTCCATCAAGTAGAAAGCGTGCAGCTGAACGACAACTCTCTGAAATGAACGAAACAAGCTGATACTTGGATTTACTCTGGAAATGTGCACTTACAGGCTCATATTTAGTAACTGCATAAACCCATCCGAGTCCAACTTCCTCATAAAGCCTTCTGAATGCCTGCAATAGTAACTTTAGTAACTACTTACAAAAACATATAAATAACCGTTGAATACACAAAATGTACATGAATTCTGCATATGTTGCTAAGGTCATCCTATTTCTCTTGGTATTACAACCTTTGTCAGCTTGGCAGTTGGCACTAGTACGGAGTGGTTAGGGCATCTCCAATGGTTGTATGGTCATCGTTGGTAAAATTGCCACATAGACTGTTTTGATGACATGGCATGTAATAAAAGAAGAGAGAGAATGAAATCGTATGATCCTGAAGCAACCCTCCATGCACAAGCTCCGAGGCAAGTCTGTTCATTTCTTCAACATTTAGTGGACCCGCCTGGATTTTTAACATACGTCTCATTGAAGAGCTTGTATGATGTGCTGTTGGCTGCTGACGTGGACACTTTTACCAACGATCGAACATACAAGCTGTTGCAGATGCCCTTATACTGTAGGCTCAAACTAACTCCAGACTGGTAGACACTTCTTTAATATATGATAATGCCACATGGTCAAAACAGTTACTATAATAATGTGATGATGATAAGCCCTGTGTGTAATACTACTCTTGTATCACAGTACTAATAACTCTGTTCCGCGTCTTGGACTAATCATCCGTTTGAGGGTTTTAGCTTCTCCTTGCTACCAAGGGATGTGGATGCTCTTGTAATAGGGAGACATTATATATCATTCACTACTTCAATCACTACCATGTCTAACTCTGCCTTTCATTTGCTTCCAAATAAATTCAAGCTATTATATTTCCTATAGTAACTTACTACCTTCTGTTTTTGAAAAGAAAAGGTTCAGTAGGGGAGAATGCAAATCACTGAATTTCACACGGTCATACCTCAACATCTGTGACGATAGTTCCATCTGAGAGAATGGCATGTATCCTCCCCATCGCCTGGAAACAGAAAATAAGTTTATTTAGAGAGAAAAAAGGTAGGCCTTCAGTCTAAAAGGTAAAATGATTGCATACTGTTCTAAAACACCGCCATCAATTTTTAACTATAAACATAAGTAGTTGCGAGTTACTAAAAACTGTGAATATAAAACTGGCTGCCATTGGAATATCCAGAAACAAGTTTACAAGGGGGGGAAATAGATATTCAGTTTCTTGGGTGTGTATCACTACAACTACGAAATGGTATCTTTTATGCTCTTGTATCAGTAGCCTTAAAAAATCAAACAGGCTGAAATTTGGACACTGAGGCAATAGATCGTATACATGACCAACTTCATTCTTTTCAGAAAACCGAGCATGGAACTAATAAACCAAAATGAGAATCTGTACTAAAAGGTAATACGCACAGTTTCATAATCAAGATCCTGATTGTCCTTCGGAGAGTAATCCTTCGAGCTGATGTCGACAAAATTTATAGCTCCATAGGATTTGTTCCTTTCCCTCAACATGTTTACCTGTCAAAACATGAGAGTTGGTAAGAGCAAACTTAGCTGCTGCAGCTTGCAGGATCACCAGTAAGTCTGTACTGTTTTATTCACCGACAAGTGAAGAAAATAAATTCAGAATTAAATGATTGCGAATCAGACACTTCATTATTCATAAGATGGTGATGTGCATAGAGTTCGTAGCATGTCGAACCCATGTGACAGGGTCCTAAAGTATTACAGACTTAAGTTCATGGCGGGGAACTCTGGAGTAAAAGCCAAGTGTCTCCTAAAGACAGTTTTATGCTGATGAGAAATTCCAAGGAAACAAACTAAGCATGACACGAGTAGTATATGATGATGACAGTCAAGAATTCATAGGAAACACCCATGTTGTTGGGACTAATTCAAATCAACGAAGTTCATCCACATGATCAGATGGTTCAGAATCCTGGAAACAATGAGATCTCATTTATCATCTTGGAAATATTCTTCGCAGTTGATTGAGCATCAAATAATCTAAACTGGAAAAGGAATACAATACAATGGTATGGAAAAAGAATGATAGAAACAACATGTCACTACATTAGACTTTAAAAAAAAACAGACAGTTGAGAAGTGCCATAGGATATGAAATAGACACAGGATATTTTGTTTCTGCGACTGAGCCAAGGCAAAATGAGCTTGCAGACTCAGAGCCATTTACCAGCATCACCCAACATTAGTCCATTCTCATGCATTCATATGACATATCATACAGTCATCAATTCAAAGCATTCAGTTATGGCAGTGGTTGAACATGTACAAATATGTGTCCTTGTTAAGCTGCATCATAGGTTTTGAACGCACTCTGAATATGCAATTGCTGAATATAATAAGTAATGGATTCAATACAATGGTATGGAAAAGAAATGATACAAAAAGCATATCACTATATTAGACTTTAAGAAGATAGATAGTTGAGAAGTGCCCTGGATATGAAATAGACACAGGATATTCTGTTTCCGTGACTGAGCCAACGGCAAAATCAGCTTGCCGACTCAGCACCATTTACCAGCATCGCCTAACATTAAGTTCATTCTCATGGATTCATATGGCCTATCATACAGTCATCAATTTCAGCATCCAGTTATGGCACTGTTTGAACATGTAGTACTCTGAACATGCAATTGCTGAATATTTGCCGTTATTAAAGCTGCTTCATAGGCTTGAGCGCACTCTGAGTATGCAATTGCTGAACATAATAAGCAAGTCCCAGAAACCATGGGTGGATGATGTGACACACCTCACGCATACAGAGCGGGCATTCACCATCGTAGAGCATCTTGATCCTCCAGCCCTGGGACGAGGTCCCCGCATCCTTGGACTCCGATGCAGGGGGCGCCTTCACGTCCGAGTGAGCCTGGCACCTGCGAGCTGCAGTTCAATTCAAAGTTCAGACACGGCTCGAATCGATACAGCGAAGCGGGGGGGCGGGAGGCAGGCTCGCTCACCGTACAGCGAGGCGGGGCGTGGGGCGGCGGGGTCCCACCGCGCTCCCCGCGGCGGGGTCCGCGCCGCCGCCACCGCCGCCGCGGCGGCGAGCGGGCGCGCGCGGGGCAGCGCCGCCCCCAGGCGGGCCAGCGAGCTCGCCATCGACGCCGGCCGGGTCGGTCGATCGATCGATCCCTCCCCGTCTCCCTCGCGCCCGACGCTGGCTGGCTTTGCGTGTGGTGGGCGAGGTGTCCTCCCTCGTCGCGCCGCGGTGGCCTCCGCTGGTTCAAATGGGGTTCGGTTTGCTAACCGGTCGGATTTTGCTCCACGAGGGCGGTTTCTCTCCCTCCCTCCACACCGCAAATTTCCCAGCATCCATTTTATATTGTTCTCTGTTTCTTTAATTATTATTTTCTTTTCTTTGAACGGGACTAAAAGTGAGCGTTCGTTCCTTAGCCTTAGTGCGTGAACGCTTGCATCTGGTCTTCCTGCTTGGCTCTTTCTCTCTCGATCGTGGTCTTGCGGCCTCCATTTTTCTCTCTCCATATCGGCGCCATCGCTTACTTGTTACCGAGGTGTCCTTCTCTTCCATCTCCATGGCGTCGTGGCCTCCACAATTCGATGATGTCGATGTCTCTGATGGCGCCAACTCGAGGGGCAATATTTGCGCTTCGATGAGGTGCTCTACCAAGGTGATAAGGCATTTTGTTATCCATGGTGTGTATCCTTCTCGTCATCACGCCACCTCACTTGTCTACATTCTTCTTTTTCACAGTGTTCCCACTACAGATTTTCCTTTCAAAAAAAATGTCGTGTCCAAGGAAAATATCTAGAAATTTCCTCTACCTCATAGTATTAGAAACTCATCGACAAAAGTAGGCATACACCTACATTCCAACATACCTACTTTTGCATCGAAATTTACTGATGAACCACCATTTACAATCAAAGACATTCAGCTGAGCACCATTGCCAAACGAAGAAAGTCGAACAACATTCTCACCGAACAATTTTAATACTAGCCATATTGTGTTGTTGCAACATGAACAAAATGTAATGAAAAGAATTAGACAAGCCAAGATTAGCCCTTGACAGCATCTTTTTGATAGAAGAGGAAACCTTAAACACCACACATGAGTGGGCAGGCGGACAGGCTGCACACTCGCGCACCTTGCTAACAGAATATGATGCAAATTGTGATGACGAGAATCCCAGAAAACAAAGAGAGCTATCCCCCATCCATGTATGTAAGTCAAACAAGGCCACACAGCTTTAATAAGATGGCCCATGGTATTGCTAGCACCCAACGAGTTTCTTTGACAAGGAACAGAAAAGATCGCATGGACAAATAATATAGGATGATGAGATTCGTTCTCCTAAACCATTAACGGTGCCCATAGGATAGAGCCGTCAGCTATGCAACTTGGAGGTCATCTGGCAAGTCGTCCAAACTAGGGCTAGACCAAAAGCTCGTAGCTCGTGAGTTTAATGAGCGCTCGATAGCTCGGCTCGCTAAGCTCGAAGCTCGCTTCTTAATGAACAGAGTCAATCACAAATTTCAGCTCGTTAATCTTAGCGAGCTTAACGAATGATCTAACGAGTTTCACGAGCAGCTCGTTAGTATATCACAATACATATTTTCATCTTTGTTACAACATTTTTGTAGCATCTTACGTGCCCATCTAATCGAGCCAACCTAGCCCATAGGAGGTAGAAAACTAGCGCACATACTCATGTAGTCACCATCTTAAAAATCATACCTACACTCTCATCGCGTAGACTGTAGCACATCGTATTTTGTTAACGAGCGCTCACGAGCTTAACAAGCTTTTTAATGAACAGAGTCGAGTAAGTTTTTCTGCTCGTTAAGCTTAACGAGCTTAACAAGTCGAGCCTTAACGAGCCGAGCCTTAACAAGCCAAGCAGCTCGTTAATCCACTCCTAGTCCAAACCGCAGCTGAAAAACACGGACTCCAGTCGAACAAGCAGAAGAACTTTGTGGAATCTTCCTTGTATATGTCATGGGCTGGCCGAAGTGGCCCATTAGTGAACCGCCATGGGAGTACTCGGCCCGCCCCACCTGGTGGGGAAACGATGTGGTGAGTACCGCTTAGTCCAGGACTCCATCACCTGATACACCTGGCGGCAGAGGACGAAAGCTATGAAGGGTGAAGGGGTGGCGACTCCTTCCAAACCAGCACTCGCAACACATGGGATAACGGGTAATTATACTGGCTCTAGGAGTGCTGCTAGTGTACCTGATGATAAATGGTCTAAACCTGCTCAAAATCTTTATAAAAATGAATGTGGATGCATGCTTCATGGAAGATGGAAGCTGAGCCATGGCAGCGGTTCTTCGAAACCATCGGGGGTGAGGCTCTTGTTGGGTCAACAACTCTCTTTATGTATGTGCTTGATGCCAATGCAGCGGAAGCTTTGGCGTTGAAGAACGGTATGGAGCTAGCGTACCAATGGGGATGCTTCAATGTGATCTTTGAATCTGATTGTCTTTAGATTATTCATGCATGCAAAGGCGGAAGTTAATATCCCGAGCCCTTATTCTGCTACTTTGAGTGAGTGTTTTCATTTAGCTCAAAGTTTCGGTTCAGTCTATTACTCTCACCTGTCAAGGAACGGGAACAAGGTGGCACACAAGCTTGCTAGGAATTCCGACGATTTCAAGTCTATAATTTCTTGGGATAGTGATCCTCCGTAGATGTAACCATTATTTGATTTGAATATGTAGTGTGACATAAGTTCAAGATAAGAAAGATGGCCCATGGTATTGCTAGCACCTAACGAGTTTCTTTGTCAAGGGACAGGAGAGGAACGCATGAACAAATAATATAGTATTCCTCCTTTTCGGAAAAAAGGATGAAGAAATAATATAGGACGACGAAACCGTGAACGATGCCCACGGGATAGACCCATCAGCCATGCAACTTGGAGGCCATCAGGAGGTGGCAGGTCGTCCAAACCGCAGCTGAAAAACACGAGCTCCAGTCGATCAACCCAAGCAGAAGAAGTTGCAGGGGCTTTCTCTTTCGGATAGGAATCGGCCCACGCCAGGCCGCCTCGTAAACAGCAACGTAAACCGGAGGCGGTGGGCCCCGCGGCCCACGCCATCCGGCCGTGGCCAATCGCGCTTATCCACATCGCCGCCATTTGTTCGCGGCGCGCACGCCCGTCCTCGTGCGTTTTGGACGGCTGGCGATTCGTCATCCGACGGCCAGCGCGGCCCCTTCCGGACCTTTCCACGCGGCTAGCCGGGCGGGCGGAAACCGCGACCCGGCTCTTCCTTTCTTCGCTCCCACGCCGTCCGCTCGCGGTGAGGCGTGGCGGGCACGGATTGCCCCGCGCGGTACAGGGGGGGCGCGGGTCATCATGCCCGCACAGCTACGTCTTTTTTGGGGTTAGGCCCTTACGGTTCCCCCATATTCAACGGCATTCTCTGAACAGGACCAAATTGTAATTTAGGCCAGGCAATCATGTGAGTGGTTACACTTTTGACCAGGCCTTGTCACCGGTTACCCTTCAAAAATATGATATTGTCACTGGCTGGACTTTGAACGCGTGATAATTTGCAGGGGGTATGCACCATTTATTCTGCGACTATGATGTTGCTAGATATGTTTGGGGACTAGACTAGTTCATGTGGCAACAGGTTGATTGACGAGCCCCAGGGTGTAGACCGATTTAGTGCCCGGATTGGTAGTTTTAAGGGCAAAGCAAAGCAAAATGTTGGCTCTGGGTGCGATGGTTGCGTTTTGGACACCATGAAAGCTAGAAACGCTGCTGATTTTGATCACATATGCACCCTGGTGATCCTCCTACTATGGTGGTCCATAGGGTTGTCTCACTGGATTACGTACCGGTCTGGTTTACAGATAAGAGGAAACAAACTGGAGATGCGGGAAGGAGCTCTGCTGCTCGTCTGACTGGCAATAGAGATCTATAGCAGGTGTTGGGGATGGCGCACAGTTGGTGTTGGATGAGCCGGACCTGAAGTCCTTTGGCGATGTTGCAAAAGCTAATCTTCCAATGCTTTGATTGTTCGGCCGGATGCATTTGCTTTTGTTCTGCTTTTGTCACATGCTTCGCTCCAAGGGAGTTGTGTTCGATCGTCCTGGGGGATGACTTCGATGTTGGACATAGAAGTTAACTAACCCTTTATTTCCTTCAGCTGCAACTAACAGATTTTACCCCCTTCTGGGGGATGGTTGCTTATCGGTTTCGTTTCATGAAATGTAATCATGGGGAGAAAAACTCCTTAATCTGGAAGAAGAATAATAGTAGTTTTGCATGTTGGACTATGCCTGGTAAGTAGCCTGAAGTGCAAAATTTTGACAACATACTTGGTCCCAATTGCAACTAGTAATGTCCAAAATGGCAAAATGTAACATGCTCTTTGTATGGAGGTTCCAGGTGCGAATACTGCATATACCAGGGTGTTCCGTGACAAGATTCAATTCCTGTCACTTTTTCCGGATCAGGTAGAAAAGACCCAGAGGAATACTCGAGGGCGGGCAGCGGGTTGGTGATTATGCGGGCGCAGTAGCAACAAGAGGCCAAGCAAGGGAGGGACGGCATGACCACGACTGCGGATCTGCTCCGCCGCTAGCCTGCTACCTCGCCGCCCCGGCCGGCGCCCTCGCCGCCGGCCGATCCCCCACCGTCCTCCAGCGCGCCGCCCCCTCCTCCATGGTGAGACCTCGGCGGAGAATCAACTCCCGGCCTCTCCTTCGTCGCATCTGAGTTCGTCCACTTCTTCTTGCTCGGTTTTTTCATGCTCGAACAAATTTCAATCCGGTTGATGCGATGCCGAGTTCGCGGCGAGATTCTGTGCGCAAGATTTTGAAGTGTTTGGTGCGGAGATTGGGGTGTAAAATTCTGTTCTTTTTTTGGTTGTTGGCTGGCAGGCGTGATCCGATGATAGCAACGAGAGCGCGCCTTCCCCTGCTCTCCCTGACGGCGTCGGCGCGCGGTGGGCGCACCAAGCGGAGGAGGAAAGGGAGCCGCCGCCGCCGCCATGTCCCCCAACCTGGAGGGCACGCTCAAGAGCCAGGTGCCGACGCTGCTCCTCCGGCGCCTCTTCGGCGCCGGGGCGCGCCGGGATGAGGCCGCGGCCAAGCACCACCACCATCAGGCGCCGCCGCCGCCGGCGGGGAGGCGGCGGGTGTTCGTGCAGACGGAGTCCGGGTGCGTGCTGGGCATGGACCTGGACCGCGGCGACAACGCGCACACCGTCAAGCGCCGGCTGCAGCTCGCCCTCAACGTGCCCACCGGCGGGACCTCGCTCACCTTCGGCGACCGCGTCCTGGAGAACGACCTCTCCTCCGTCCGCCACGACTCGCCGCTGCTGCTCACCCGCAACAGCATCCACCGCAGCTGCTCCACCCCGTGCCTCTGCCCGGTCTCCGAGGACTTCGAGCAGAAGGACTGCAGCGGACTGGTTGAGATACTGGGGTCGTCGAGCGGCAGCGTGAGGCGCCTCGTCGACGACGTGGCCGCCGGCATAATGGGCGGGCTGGATCCGGTCCCCATTGACAGTGGCCTTGGCGGCTCCTACTACTTCAGGAATGATGAGGGCGACAGAGTCGCCATTGTCAAGCCGACAGATGAGGAGCCGTTTGCCCCGAACAACCCGAAAGGGTTCACCGGGAGAGCGCTTGGCCAGCCGGGACTGAAGAAGTCCGTCCGGGTAGGGGAGACAGGGTTCAGGGAGGTTGCGGCGTACCTGTTGGACCATGAAAACTTCGCAAATGTTCCTGCAACGGCTCTGGTGAAGATAACACACTCAGTTTTCAATATCAATCGTCCGATGAACGGCGGCACTCCGGCTCATGACCATAAGCCGCAAGTCACCAGTAAGATTGCTTCATTTCAGCAGTTCATCGCTCATGACTTCGATGCCAGTGACCACGGCACTTCGAGCTTCCCGGTTGCTGCTGTTCACAGGATCGGCATATTAGACATCAGGATTTTCAACACTGACAGGCATGGTGGTAATGTCCTGGTGAGGAAGCTTGATGGAGGCACCGGCCGCTTTGGTTGCCAGACAGAGCTGTTCCCAATTGATCATGGGCTGTGCTTGCCGGAGAACTTGGAGGACCCTTATTTCGAGTGGATACACTGGGCGCAGGCGTCAATTCCGTTCTCCGAGGAAGAGCTCGAGTACATAAGCAAACTTGATCCAATGAGGGATGCTGCAATGCTGCGCGGAGAACTGCCCATGATACGTGAGGCTTGCCTCCGAGTCCTTATCCTGTGCACAATCTTCCTCAAGGAAGCTGCTGCTTTCGGGCTTTGCTTGGCAGAGATAGGTGAGATGATGACCAGGGAATTCAGAGGAATGGAGGAGGAACCCAGCAAACTGGAGGTTGTGTGCATGGAAGCCAGGAGGAAAGTAGACGAATGGGAACCCTTCTCCCCTAGTGTTGAACAAGGAGAGGACATGGATTTCCAGTTCTCGATGGATGTGTTAGGAGGGTACAGTGATGTGATTCGATCGCCAAGATTCAATTGCTCGGGCCTGAAGGGCAGCTTCAGAAATCCTCTGACAAAGCTCGTGGAGAGCATGAACGAGGACGGTGATGATGAAGAAGATCGCAAGGAGCCTTCCATGCACTCATCTGATCGATTCTCATCCGCTGACTTCAGCACGCCCAGTCTTCACAGAACCACCAGTTCAAAAACTAGTTCGAACAGCAGCATGCACGCCCCGAACAGGAGCGCAGACGAGCAGCTCCCATCGAGCTTGTGCTTTGTCAGGTTGTCGGACATGAGCGCAGAGGAGTGGCACGTCTTCGTCGAGAAGTTCCAGGAGCTGCTGAAAGAAGCGCTGGAGGAATGCAAGGCGGCCGCGGGGCAGCGGATGAAGCAACGGCTGGGCACCTCCTGCAAATTTTGACTAGGTCCATAGAGCAGCAGAGAAGAAATACTCATACTGTTGCCTGTGTTTCTTTTGGAGCTAGTGCAGCAAAGATCATATCTACTACCTCAAGTTATGTTCATCAGATAGATGAGACCAAAGGCTGGTGATGGGTGTGGAGAACAGCTTACGCACGTTTACTAGTTATGTTAATTAAAACCGAGTTTTGCATAATAAATGCTTGCCAGCTTGTGTATATTGTGTTAGATGCTACACACCAAGAGTGCTATTCGTTGGCTGTTGCTGAACATTCTTTGTGTTGTGCTGTGAGCAGTGTAAATATGGACCTCAGATGTAAAATGCTTACCTGGTGTTGAACATCTTGGATGAAATCTCGTCTTGTGATGGTTCTGATATCCGAATTTCTTTACGTTCAAATCTGACGAAGACTAAAATGTTGTCTTTGGAATTGGCAAGTTGTTTGTCAACTTGCAAAGATCAGTTGAAAAATGTAAGAAATAAGAAAGAGCTATTTTCCTTACTGCTGTTACCTTGCATGATTGCAGACAGGGAGCAGCGTATCTTAATCACAGGTGCATTATGCCTTCTGTTGGCAATAATAGGGCTGACAGCAGCACCCAAGCTAATTTCAGTTGCCAAGGCCGGACTGTACAGTACTCCCTTCTGATGGATTTAAATTATAGATAAAGAACAGCGATAGATAACCTGCAGCAGATAGTCATGGATGCCCCTAATATAATGATACCATTAATAGTTGTTCATACTGTCTGCACCAAGATTAATTTGACATAACCAGTTCTGAAGCCAGTTACTGATTAACAACATATGATCAGGCTAACAAGAATGTTTTATAACCAGTAAAAATAACAGACAATCACCAACAAATAAAATAAACAAACAATCACCTGGCTGTTGACCATGGACACTGCTCATTCTTGATAAGTTGCAATCGAAGCAAATAAGAGGGAACATAAAGTAGATCTTGCAACGAATTGAATATCAGCAGTCGTGCAATCATGATGGCTGACCTGTTACAGACATAGCACTATCAACCAGCCCTCAAGCATAGTGCCAACATGCATAGCAGTACAACTTGGCAACTCTGTTTCTCAATCAACAGCTTGACTGATGTCAAAAACATCCCTGCTATAAAGTACTAGCTGGGAAGATCAGAAGAGTTCGCTGTTCCCTAAAATAACGAAAATTTTAGCCTATAAACCAAGTATATGGAATATGTGCCAACACATATGCAGCATTGGACCAAATAATAATCTCATCCAAACACTGGCACCAGCGTTACAATCTTACATGAGAGCTAGCTACCAAACTCCGAGAAGTTAGTCTAAAGCAAACAGGTGGCTGGTTTATGTTTTTAGCAAATGAAGTGGAAAGGCAGATCTGCACTTACATAATGTTGTCCATCTTACCATATGCAATTATTTACTACTCTACAGGATAACTTTGCCTTCATCCAGCATCATAAAGCAGCAAGCCAGCAACCGAATGTATTTTAGTAGCCAAAGTATTATCGAAAGCCTTCAATTCAACATCTCACTAGGTGGAACACATATCGTCCAGAACACAAGCAATAACACAAAAGATTGACAAAGGTCATGCCAGAACAAATTTGTCTTCTGGAGGACATTATCACCATTTCTTTGGCCATGTCACTCTCACAATAAACAACAGTTTAAGGGCATGTACCATGGTTGATAAGACAACCTTATCTTAAGCCTGCCATGTAATCTAGAGAAGACAATAAAAAATGTTGTACAATGGGTCATTTCTTAGTCTTATCTCCTATAACTAGATATCCCTAAAAATGTGGTGAGGCATAGAAAAGGTATGCTTTTTCTTATGATTTCTCTCCTCCACCTCAGCATTTATCCTACATGGCACACATCTAAGACAGCACCATTGTGCATGCCCTAAGAGAGGCCTAAGTAGTGCAAGTACAGTGTCTATTGATTTCCAGGGCAGGCATTGTACACTCATATAGGAGTACTTGATTTTTTTTCAACAACTGATAATGCATCATGTCTGTATTATACTGTTTCGCATAGCAAACTGCAGAAGCAATTTCAGTAAGTGCTACACAAATTGGAAAATGTGCTTTGAGCTTTCGAGCAGACGACCCTAGGAACATGGAAGATGTAACCTGCATATGTCAGTCGAATATTGATGCAACAAAATTGGAAATGTGCTTTTGGCTTTGGAGCAGATGATCCTAGTGAACCTGAAAGTTGTAACCTTCATATGTCAGTGGAACATTCTCAAGTCAGGGGTTGATTTGTGGGTGCAGAAAAGTTGTGAACATTTGGTAGTGTTCGGTTGATTAGCTGGTAAAATGCATAACTAATTAAGTACACCATCTATAATGCCTTTATGGAATCACTGGCAAATAACTAAACCACACTGAGCCTATATGAAGTCATCCTACCTATTAAGGAGGGCTCAATTCAACATCTCACTAAGTGGATCACTTACTATCCAGAGTACCAAGCAATAAAACAAAAGATTGACAAAGGTTATGCTAAAACAATCTTGTCTCCTAGAAGACATTATCTCCATTTCTTTGGCCATGTCACTCTCACAGGAAGTAACAGCTTAAGAAAGTGCTTACGTAGTACAGGTAAAGTGTCTTGGATTCTCTAAAAAAAAGTGTCTTGGATTCCAGGGCAGGCATTCAGCACTCTTATACTCCCTCCACCTCATAATTCTTGTTGTGGTTTTAGTTAATACTACACAAACTGCAGAAGCAATTTCAGTTAATACTACACAAATTCGAAAGTGTGCTTTGGGCTTTGGAGTAGATGATCATAGTGAACCTAAAAGCTGTAACCTGTATATGTCAGTGGAATATTGATACTACGCAAATAGGAGAGTCTGATTTTGGCTTTCGAGTGATGATCCTAGACTCTGAAAGCTGCAACCTTCATATGTCAATGGAACATTCACATTCAGGGGTATATTTGTGGATGCAGAAAAGTTGTGAACATTTGCTAGTGTTCAGTTGATTAGCTGGGCAAATGTATAGCTAATTAAGGACGCTGTTTATAATGCCTTTGTGGAATCACTGGCAAACAACTAAACCACACACTGAGTTTAAATGAAGTCAGTCTATCTATTCAGGAGGACTCAGTTCACCATGTAGTCATGCATACAAAACAAAAACATGTTGCCTCATTCTGTTACAGGTATGCATATCAAAGCTGAGAAGGACTAGACTGTTTTCTATGTCAAAAGAACCGATACACCATATGGTTGATATTCCAATGAAACCATTCAGGTATCATATGCTCACTCATATGGTTAACTGCCATCACAGATCAAGTGAACTCATGTTTTTAACTTAAAAGAAAATACAAATCAAACACTATTCGGATAAAACAGCACGAGATCCTTTTCATTTCAGATATGGAAATGTAACCACTTACAAGTCACTGTTTGCTAAAAAATGGGAATGGGAACAGGCAGACCTCCAGTTGTATTTGTAACGATACTTCTAACTGCTGAAGTAGTGAAGGATCTCCGATGGCATGACTTGAGAAAATTGGTGGCTCAAGTCAAGTACTAGAAATGTTCTAAATTATTGGCTCAAAGAAGACACTATTCACCTAGTACTTGACAATTGATACAGCTAACAGGAATGATCCAATAGAACATCAAACAGGCATCTGGATGCCGAACTCCAAACCTAAAAGCATCTGAGCTGAAATCTTCGCAATGCAGCTCGTTGTTACCATCAATAGATCGATGTGTCAAATCTTGGCTCGTAGAAGCAGAACTGGGTATTGCACAATTGGCTTGCGCAGCCAGCAATCCACGACCAAGCCTTCTTGTCCACGTCGTATAGGAGACCTCTGCCCTGGTTCCATGAGGTGAAACAGATGAGGTTGTCCTGCCCAAAGCACTCAAATCTCTCCGCGGACAACCTCAACAGAGCCCTGAAGTACTTGGGCGGCATCCTGCTGATTTCCACCCAGACAGTCCTGCCATGATCCAGCTCCCAGATCCTCATACTCTGCAGCGTGCTGTAAAGCCCGATCCTCCCCACTAAGAAGAGCCTTTTGCGAGCTCCGGCGACGAGATACCCATCGAGCAGCGACCGTGGGAATTTCGCTGGTATATGCTCCCATTTGCCGGCATCCACTCTGTACATCATGAGCCCGAGCGGCGAGAGCGTCTCTAGGTACAGCCGGGAGTCGCAGAAGGCCATCTTGGAGGAGCAGAGGTTCTCGGCGGGCATCATCTGGTGCACCGACCATCTGTCCGCCTTGGAGTCGTAGACCTCGGTGGGGAGCGTCTCCCCGTAGACGTCGCTGGTGGCGATGACCTTGAAGGAGCGGAGCTTCCGGTCGACGGCGAGCACGAGCTGGCGCTGCTGGTTGTGATGCATCTCCGGGAGCACCCGCCAGGCCTGCGTGAGCGGGTTGCAGACGATGGTGCGGAAGACGGAGGAGGCGTCGAAGCCGGAGAAGCAGACGAGGCCGCCCGAGGAGCCGACGAGCCAGAGGTCCCAGGCGGGGAGGAAGGCGAGGGGCAGCCGGTAGCGCGCGCGGAGGGGCAGGCTGAGCGCGGCGCAGTGGGCGGGGGCGGGTCCGCCCCGGGCGAAGGCGAGCACGCAGGGCCCGTGGGAGGGCGCGGCGGCGTGCGCGGCGAGGAAGGCCGGGCCGCGCGGCACCGCGGCGGCCCAGCGGCGGGAGACGGCGCGGAGGCGCGGGAGGAGGAAGGGCGGGACCCGGGCGAGCACCTCGAGGAGCAGGTCGTCCGGGAGCGCCGCCCAGACGTCGGCGTCCATGGGCACGTCGGCGGGCGGCGCGGCCGCGGCCGAGGGGGCGGGCGTGGCGGCGCAGGTCTCCTCGTCGAGGCCCCGCGGCCGGGTGCGGGGGCGCGACGGGCTGGTGGGGCGGGCGGCCGCCGCCGCCGCGCGCGCCCCCGCCGACGCCGCCGCCGTCAGCCGCGCCGCCAGCTCGCGCATGTTGACGTCCATCGCCGGGATCGGAGGGGGCGGGGATCCGGCCGGGGGTGTGGGGGGAGAAATCTCGAATTCCTCTGGGGTCGCTGGGCTCTCTCCCCTCTCTCTTTTTGGACGGAGTCGGCGGGCCGGCGGGGCCCACCCGCGACGAAACGGGGGAGCACGACGCCGGGGGTGACGGAACGGAACGGAACGGAACGGAGGGGAGGGGAGCGGGGGCAGCGGATTCCGTTACGTTTTCGGCGCGTTTGGAACGGAACGGGGTGTGGTTGGTCGCCGTCGCCTGGCTGGGCAAACCGACCGGCCGGGAAATGAACGACCTCGATAAACCTGAGACCGGTGCGTGGGAGGAAACGAACGAGGAGGCTGAAATGGCCGGAAGCAATTATTGGAACTACCATCACACTGGATCTCTCAAAATTTAGACCCTGAAAAGCCAAACTCTTAAATTGAACTTCTCGAATTTGTTTTCATCCATTAAAAAACACCCTGAAAGTAGTCCATTCAAAAACGCATTGCACCTACGCAACCGGACAAGGCCGGAGAATGGACTTGGGCACGTCCGGCCCGGCTACCACCTCCACAACCGCGAGAAGGAACTAGCCGTCGTCCGAGCCAAACTCCGTTCCAGCCTCCCAGCGGGCAGGCATCCCGGATGGCTGGACGTGGACGAAAGAGGACGGGGCCGCAACACGGTGTACAACTCTCCACAACTCCAAGGGGGGCCGGACAACGTCGGGATGCGCTGGCACCGGGCATGTCTAGGTCATGTTCGATGAAATTGACGACCGAGACACAGTACATTCTTGCCTCATATGTCATTGTAGCGATTGCTTCGTTTGATGTTTGATGTACATGCCATTGGATGAATCAGGGATGGTAGTTTCATTGTGATGCATATTGTAGGACACATTCACAATTAACATGATATATGATGGTAAAGAAACTGTGTTTTTTTTGTACAAGGAGGGCCCCCTCTTCGAATTCTATTAACAACAACCACATTGTCTAACTACTAAAATTTAAAAACTGACGACACATATGACCTTTTTTAGGGATAACGGCACATATGACCTATTACAGACCAATGGACAAAGGCACAGAGTCATCAGCCCCAATAGCTCACATGGGCTATATCGGCCATATACCGACCAATAACCCACAAAACCAACTAAGCCCAGCTCCATCATCCTAAAGTCTAAAAGCCAGATCCCAAGGATGTGGATAAAAATCACAAGGTTCAAACACACTCCATGGTACATGTGTGTATTCATAGAAGTGAGTATACATATCTGTGGTTGTGAGGTCTGCTTTCCCTAATCTGTTTCTAAAAGATAAAGGACCCCAATCCCTGGCCAACGGTCATGAGGAGAGATGACAAGTGCGAACATCCCGGATGGCATTTTATCTGCCTAGGGTTGTCATTTTACAAAATTACCACCGTCAAATCCATGGGTGTTTGCCGGGATCCTAGCCCCAGCGAACGTTCGCCAGATATCTATACTGAAAATACTCCCTCCTTTTTGGTTTATAGGGCTTATCTTAAAACTTTATTTTCTTTATAAGTCTCAATTCTAAAAGCATCTATAGCCGAACTTGGCAAATCTGACCCCTCAAATGCCCGCGGACGCGTCCGTGGACAGTGGTCGGTCATGCCTCAATATTTGATTCTATAACCGGACATCTCAAATTAGAAACCTCAAATCCATAGTATTACATGCAACGTGAAACCTAATCTAAGCGGGATCTCGCCCGGTTCTGTCGTGCCCACGTCTGGCGGTGCTCCCCAGAGTGTTTGTCCAGTCGCCGGCAAGGTAGGTTAGGGCATGGGACACGAGCCGGCTCATGGGACTCAAGGCGACGCCGTCTCCCATGCCCTACTCTTCCTCGTCGGAGCCCGGAACCCGGACGGTGCTGGTGGACGTCAGATCGATGATGGATCCGTCCTGGGGCGAGCCGACAACATCCACCACGACGCGGTTACGGCGCCCGAACTGGTGCACCATACGGGGCGTCGGAGAATGTGACTCCGCCTCGCCGACGTCCACCCCCACGAGGGCTGCCGCCACCTCGCACGACGGGGCACACCGCGTCATGTTTGCATCGGACGACGCCCATGGTGCGTCCATGGCCTCAGCGTGCCAACGGAGGGGTTGCAAGTCCACCACCGCATTCGGATGCCAGACGGACCGCACCACTTCTGGTGAGGCAGTGACGGCACACCTAGTGCTGGATCCATGCGCCACTTGGGCGGACACAGTGGATTCCCTATGGAAGGAGTCCAAGCGCTGCCTCGCACGGGCCTCCTCCCGGGAGCCGTGGAGCGGAAGCCGAACGACCATCTCCTCCTCGGGGCCGCGTGGGATGAGCTCGGGGTCAACTGATCTGGAGGTGAAGCACTCGAATCTGCTGCCGGCCATGCCGAAGAAGGCCCGAGATCGTCGAATGGGAGCTTGGGTGTCGGAGAGGAGTGAACTGAAGTGGTTAGAGTTTGGCCCGGCGAGCAGATGAGGAGTAGCATATGTGGGGTTTGGTGGGCCAGCCTGGGCCGTGTCCGGCGTGGCGGATGCGCCCGGACGCCCCTATATCCGCCTCATATTTAGGCTGGATATGAGGGGTGCCGGTCAGGCCGGACGTTTGAGCCCCGTATGAGGCGCTCGTCTCGGTCGAATTTTTGCGACCAGTCAGTGACCGGGCCGTCCGTCCGGTCGTCTAAGACGGGTTTGGAGCGTCTGGCTGTAGATGCTCTTATTGCCGAGAGAGATTTTAAGATGTATGAAATCATAGTGACTCTCCACAACGTGTGTATTCAATGTGCTGTGGTGTCCATCGACAAGGAAACTTTTGGTAACCGGAGAACAAGGCCGTTTGATGGCACAGGAAGGAAACACTTTTGCCGGTCCACATTTGAAGCGGAGACGCACAACCTTTTTTTGAAGTGTTTGCTGAGATTTGTCACCTCGAGATGGATGGAGGGCGCTCGGGAGCACACGAAACCAGAAAAAGGCCAAACAGTGGGCGCCGCCCGCCCACCAGAAAAACCGCTCGTTATCGTATCGTTTCCCCCCGAGACCAGACCACCCGACCCCCTTCGCCGTCTCCCCGCCGCGCTCGCCGCCGGCCGGGTACATCCAATCCAAGCGCCGCCTGCGCGCCCCAGCTCCGACCCAATGGCGTGGGGCGCGCCCGCGCGGGCGCAGTCGTCGCGGGTGCAGGCCCTCTACGACCTCTGCAGGCGCACCTTCCCCTCCCCCTCCCCCTCCTCCGCCGCCGCCCCGGCCGCCCCTCCGCCGGCCAGCGCCGTCCGCGCCATATCCTCCCTCATGGGTAACCCCCGGCCCTCCTCCTCCTCCCCTTCTCCATCTGCCTACCCATGGCCGCCCTGTCCATCCATGCCCGCCTAGTCTCTGCCTCTCAATGTGCGCGGTCGGTTATGTGCAGATACTATCAGCCCCGCGGACGTCGGGCTCAGGGACGACAGCCTCGGGGACGGCGGCGGCGGGCACGGGTTCTTCGACTCCACCTTCGTCAAGGGCGCGGCCAGGGCGGCCAGGTGGGCGCAGCCCATCACCTACCTGCACGTCTACGAGTGCGACGCCTTCTCTGTAAGCGCTCTTGGTTATCCTGCCACTGCAATCACCACTCGCCAGACAACCATTGCTTTGAGACAGATGGCTCAATTTGTGACATAGATCCATACATGCCGACAATCGTTCGAATTTCCGACGAGAGTAGTGTTGATTGTGACCTCATTGCTGCTTTGTGAACAAGCAAATGCTTGTCGAGGATATCAAGCCTGTTCTAGATTTCCAGTATACTGTTGGTTAGATGCTCTATCCCTTTCTAATAGTCAGAGTAAGTACATATCCACTTCGGAGTAGTTTATTAGCCATATTTATTTGTTGAGGCACACAACCTACTATTAACTTGTGTAATAACTGACCATGTTTACCATTGTGACTCCGCCATCAGCTTTGACAAACTATCTTATCTTTTCAACGAACCTATAGTTTCATATTGTAGTTTCTTCTACATTTTTTTCATCTTTGCTTGATCACAACTCTTTTACTACGGGGATACTACAGGGCACCTGCTAGTTATAGCTTGTAGGGGGCATTAACATTTTTTTTGGGTGTTTTCTATGTGTTTATGCAGATTGGAATATTCTGCTTGCCAACTTCAGCGGTCATTCCTCTTCATGATCATCCAGGAATGACTGTACTGAGCAAAATCCTATATGGTTCGATGCATGTGAAATCATATGACTGGGTAGAGCCTACTGTTGTAGCGAGTAATCGACAAGGTTATTTTTTTGCTCTACTTCAAGTTCAATATTTATTTTGCTTATTTCATACCTTGTCAGTTATAAATACTGCATGCAGAGTCTGTGTTCGGTCCTTATTTCTTACAGTATAATGTTTCTTCTGCTTGGTTTCCACTTTCCAAGTAGCAAACTAATGAACACTGGTCAACGGTACCTGTGTTGTAGTACCAATGGTCCAATACCACTGCATTTCGTCACCTAAATCTGTTAGTTCTTTTTTATTGGGTTTTTTGACGGGCAGACCGCTGACATATGTTAGTTATGACTTACCAGTGTTCAAATCATTTTAGAGTGGTTGTTTCCACGTGTTCATCATATTTCAAAGTCTGATCTTCAAAAGGGGTATTGCTAGCCTGAAATAATTTAATTTGTTTATTACTCATATGCAGTGAGACTGGCCAAGTTACATGCAGATGATGTTCTTACTGCTCCATGTCCAACTACCGTTCTGTATCCCCAAAGTGGCGGGAACCTACACTCCTTCACTTCAGTTGCCTCTTGTGCTGTTCTTGATGTACTTGCCCCACCATATGCTGAAGATGCTGGTCGAATTTGCACCTATTTTAATGATTATCCATTTTCTAGCTTCTGTAAGTGAAACTCCTCCTTTTCATTATAACGCATCTTTGTTCTCATGGCGAGATCATTGCTAATTCCTTAACTAAATTCACTCTTCGGTAGTAGCTACGCATCATCCATGAGAGATATTTATCTCTGGAAGCATATATTATTTGTTAGTGTGCCTTTTAGTTTGATGATCCTAGAAACAATAATTGCCTCGTACATCTTGTTTATGAAAAGGCGGGAACCTTGGTATAGGGAAACAATGCAACTGATTGATTTGGTCACACCCTTGCCCATGAAAGTACTAGTGTAGGTGTGAGATCACTCTTGGTTTTCTAGGGTTATGTTGTATGGAAGTGATGTTACAGGATGGCAGCAAACGATCAGTTGATTTCACTTTGAATCAAAGACTGGATGTAGCAAACACCAGTATGGTGGCTCATCTGTACAAACTCTTTAATGGAATTGTAATCTGTATTTGGAGCATTTAAATGACCCTGGACACTGAAACATGGCCCTTGCTCCTTCTTATGGTGCTTCTGTGCTATCTACATGTAAAACTATATCCAAAAGATTATAAAAAGTCTGATTTTATTTCTGAAACGTTGATGCAAGATGCATCTACCATGCCTCAATATATGAAAACTCAGTTCTTAGATAAAGAAACAAAAAAGGAAATTAGATGGTGAATAGTACCAGACATATACTGTCCACAACAAAATTGAGTTGTGTACTATGCACAGTTAGATTTGTCTTTTTTGTTTCTCGAGTTGTAAATCCAGTTATATCTTGATATTTTGAGTCATGGAAGATGTGTATTGTGTACAGGTTTTCAACAAAAAACGTTTTCCCATAGTTTATAGTTTCTGTTTTTTCTTTTGGCTTAAGTAGCACAGAAACACCCTAAGAGGAGCACTGAACATATCCATTTTAGGGTCCTTAGCAAATTCAACAGCCTACTATTTCCAGAAGTGGCTCTCGGTATGGGTATGCACATGGCATGGAGTACATATAGATCTACAGGACCATACGTTACCCTTCGGTGTGAGCAAGATTGCCAACTTTGGTGGTTAGGTTAGGTCTGCTCATGCCAAGCATCACATACCTGCCACACTGGGGAATGCATGCTGATCCTACCTATAGTAGCAAGCTGAGGTATATCGACTATAATTTGCCAAAACATGTTGTTTTTGCCGTTTAGTGTCATAACTCATAGGTTTGGTGATTTAGGTACTCCAACCAACCTTCTTCTATGTTCTGTTTGTTCATTCCCAGTTTGAGAAACTATCCGATTGTAGTATCCCAACATCCTAGAGCTGTTGATGGTTTTTCATCTTGTCTGGATACTCTTAATTTCCAGTCTGCTCTTGCATCTTCTATTTTCTCATGATTCGTGTGGTGCACAACTGCAGCAAGCGGACGCGCAAAGACAGTTGACAGCCCAGATAATTATGCCTGGATTGAAGCCATAAACTCACCTGTGTACATTAACATGCGCCCTGGCATGTATACTGGCCCGACTGTACAGGTATCCCTAGCTTTAACCTGCTATATTCCTCTTTATCAGCCTTGGTCATTGCTAAAGAAGATGCTTGGATGCAATTCCTGATGCGTTTGCGCTTTCCAGGACCGCCTATCATAACCGACGAACCGAGGAGCATCAAGCAGTGTGTCCGGGCAGCGAGGCACCAATACAGTTCTTCCAATGTAGTGTTGTAAATGTACCGTAACCTGTTACTTTTCTATTTAGATTTTATGCTAGATGGATGGCTACAGTGAATATACAGTTAGAACTTTCTCATGCTCCGTTTAGTGGAGGAATTCACATTCTGTGGCCTTATCTTGTCGCAATTCTGTTTTTGCGGCCCCATAGTATATCTGTGTAAGTTTGGTGGTAGAGTCTGCCGTTCATGGTGCACACTGTATTCCGAGTTCACTGTTATCAAAATTTCATGCAAAAATCAGTTGAAAACGTGATGGGTGCCGTGAGAGAACATGATGCAGGCATTCAGCCACTGTTATCAAAGTACGGATAAATATGCATGAACAATGACATTCTTATATTTCACCTTGCATCTACGCTGTTCATCATGCGCGATTCGCTGATTCCACGTGCATCAGGTGTTCCCAGCTAATCTCCAATTATGATGTCATGGTAATATGAAGGGTGCAAAGCAATCATTATATCAATATCATGTTAATCAGGAACCAGATTGAGCAGACAGAGGTTGCTTCTAGCAGCAGATACTTGCCACACCGCACTAACTTACAACGAAAACAATTTAGAGCAGAAGGCTAAGGTCAGGGGGGGTGCTGTGCCTCCAGCTTCCTGATAATGGAGTTGGTCACGCCCCAGCTGAACCCTCTGTACTGAAGCCACCTCACGATGCGCGCACGCCGCTTCTCCAGGGGCAAGCTGCTCCCTCGCAGCCACTGCTTCGAGGCCTGAGCAAAGAGATGATCCATGGAAGCTTCTGAGAGGCCATGTGAGGCCTGGTCTTCGTCACCACGGTCGTCCTGGAACACGCTCCTCGTCGCCTGGTCCACTTCGGCCTCTGGCACCCCTTTCTGGCGAAGCGCCTGATTGGTGTGAAAATAAACATGAGATGCTTGATGAATGATCGCAACATCTCCATGAAAGTAAGCATAAAAATTAATGTCAACGGGAAGTGTTTCGACAACTATACATGACAATTATAATTACAGAGGATTTCAGTGAAAAAATCAGGAATGGGACACCGAATGTATCATTTGGGAGAGAAGATGCGAGAAAAGACTACCTGCTTTATACGCCTTGGACCCCAAGTTGATGACTGCCACCGGGATCGTGAAAATGATTCCGCATAATAACCATCATTCAACAGACCCCTTCAGGAACAAAGAAGGCATGCAAATTTATTCCACATAATGATCGTGAAAATGATTCTGCATAATATGCTAGTGAATAGTGATTCAACTATGACGATGATCCAATGCATGACTATTATTCACATTTTCATGTCAGGATATCCAACGGGAGTCTTACCTTGACTTGAAATCAGCAATCACAGAGTCGACTGTGTCGACAGAATAATTCTTACCACATAGTTTCTTCCTGAGCTCAGAAACACTGAATGCCCTGCTCAAGATAAACAAAAAGGCGTATTTCAGTGTCCAGTTTCAACAGCGGTATACAAGCGCTAACCGTACAAGTGAATAATAGTGACTGCAATTCAAAGCACAAAATTTCCTGTGTGGCACTCAATAAATTGGCAAGTTGAAGAGATTATTCGGCCTACTAGCATACGCTATCTTGCAGCACTGGCTTCCAGACCATCCTAAATAAACCATGTCTTCCCAAAAGTAAAGGTTTTTCACTTCTAAGCAGCAAAATCCTGCTTTTATTTTTCTACAACTGATTCTCCTCAGGTTTCCAGCTATCTCGGTGTGTGAGATGAACAGGCAAACTTCACAATGTTCACACCGAGACCTATCGCGGCGAATTCAGGGGCAAACATCGCCTAAGGAACATTCACGCATTGCTTCTATGAAGGTTTTCAGAGAGATTCCTCTGATACCGCCAGACGTGGATATATATTCAGTAACAGTAGAACACAGTCTATCAGTGCTGACCTGACAGCAAGCAGCTCAATGGCGCTCTTCTTCGCATCCTTCACCACGCTTTCGCTGATTCCAGGCACCACGTCATCGCCTTCTCCCTCGTCCAACGAGAGCTGCAGGAACTGCTCGTCCGGAGCATTGTTCTTCGCTGTCAGGTAAAGAACCCAGAAGCAATGTCACACGTCTGAATTTTAATACACACAGCCTGACGAGCAAGACTTGGAATCTGCTGCGGCTCTCACCGGCGTACGCGCCCCCCTCGTCGGAGAAACCTCGCCGGCAGCTCACCAGCGGAGGCGCGCGCCGGAGGCCGCCCGCCCACCTCGCCCTGCGAGCAAACAACCGTCTGAGGCCGGGTGACGCTAAATCGAAAGGGGAGGGGAGGTTCGAGGGAGAGGGGTTACCGGCCGGAATAGGGGTTAAGGGCGCGGGAGCGCAGGCACGGCTCCAGCTCCGGCCGGAGCAGGAGGAGGAGGCGGCGGCTCGCGGCCAGCGCCGCCATCCGCCGGCGGCTGGTGCCCTGAAGGAGCCGCGCTGTGTCGGCGAGGATTGAACCTCGGGGCCGTGTTTTTCCTCCTTTCCGTGGGGTCTGCTGGTACTCTGTCAGTACTTAGGGTTCATTTGATTCAAATGAATGTGACAGGAATTTGTAGGATTTGGATCCTTAGCAAATTTCCCTATATACGGAAGTACTCTCTCCTGTCTTTTTACTCCGCGTATTAGATTTCTGTCAAATCAAACATTACAAACTTTGATCAAATTTATATTAAAAAACATATATATCAACATCAACAATACCAGATATATATGTGCTATGAAACTACTTCCATAACAAATCTAACAATATTGATTTGGCATTGTGAATGTTGATATTTTTTCTGTATGTTTGATCAAAGTAGAGATACTTTGACTTTTGATATAACTTATATGTAGACTATTTGGAGTATGAATTTGAGGATTTGGTTTGATGGATCCGGTTGTGAACGCTGACTTTGGATGCTTGCCCGGTCATTGTCTGCAGAGGGCCCGAACGCGACCGCGGGCCCTAGATTAGGTAACTGGTTGTAGATCGCAAGGGGACTTTTGGTCTATAGGTGTATATACACCATATATAAAAACTTGTAATTAAATAAAAAATTCTAAAATATTTTTGAAATAAAATCGACCTTCCGTTGTACTTGTAAGAAGAATTCCACAAAATGAAAAACCCTCGTTGACTTCTTTTAAAAAAACAAAATTTACAGCCAAAATAGTGTAAATAGTGACCTATAATAGCAAATAAATTTTGTTTTTCTGCCCTGAAGTCAATGCTTGGTTTTTGCTTGACAAAATCTATATACTAGTGCACAAAAATCCAGTTTATTCCAAAAAAGTCTAAACTTTTTTTATACTTTTTTTGTAGTTATTGGAAAAATTCTCATATATGGTGTATATACAACCAGGAACTACCAAAAGTTGTCTGCCACGTGCTACCAATTTGACTTTTTCTTGTCTTGTCAATGGAATACTCCCTCCTTTCCGGTTTACAGGGTTTAAATCTGAAATATCATCAACCAAGGTAGATGGTGAATGGAGGAATATATCTCGTAGTTTTAAAATTACTCAAACTTTAATCTGCATTAATTGCAGTGTATGCATGATGACCACTAAATGAGTAGAATGGTTACATGCATTGGTTGGTTTCTTTTAGTTCTTGCGTGCATCAATTTAATGCACCTTGAAATGTGAACACACGGTGGAAAGAATTGAAAATAAGACTTATAATAAGAAAAAGCTAAGAGAATGAGATGAGCCCAATAAACCGGAAAGAAGGGAGTATATCACGTTTTCTATTCGTGGTTTTACTAACAAACTACTGTTATGTATCCACAAAACTTGTTGAATATTCCTTTTTGGAAATTGTAAACATCATAAGTATCTTCTTTTAGTATAATTGTGTATAGAATATAAACATGTACCGTTCTCTTTCTAGTTTGTTAGGCCTAACTCGAAATTTTCGGTAACCAGGTCAGAATTTGAGAGGGATCACAGAAAATTCTAGTAGCAACACTGTCATCCATAAGCTTGTTCGGACGGGTATGACGACTCGTACGGCTATTTGGGTACACCATGCACCGGAGGAGATTCTCCCTTACACGTAACCGCTGACGGAGCTATGTGGTGTGCTACAGGTGCCATGGCCCCCCCAGCCCATGATTATTTTGTGAAGAAACACCATTTAGGATGACACAAATTAAGATAAAATTCAGTATTTGGCCTCTCCACGCAATTATATTTGGCTATTTGCCCCCTCAGTAATATCTCGCTACCTCCGCCACTGCACGTAACACCTCTAATTGATGAATGGGAAGTCCCTTTTCCGCACAAAAAGGATATTCATCAAGTATGGTCTCTCGTCTTCCTTTTATTCATTCCTTCACTAGACAATTATCCGTGCATTGCCACATTGATATAAATATTTAATATGTTAGCTCGTGTTTTTACATGCCCTGATGTGATTATACAAATAAATATTTATAAATTTCTGCCCGTGATTTATCTACCTAAACAAAAAACAATTGCACCTTCCGCCCGAAAATACTTGTCGGAGAAATGGATAAAAATAGATGTATCTAAAACTAAAATACGTCTGGATACATCCATCCATTACTCCGACAAGTATTTCCGAATGAATAGAGTATATGGTAAGAACTTATTGACTTATCAAATAAAACATAATTTTATTTTATAAGACGATAAAAGATGGAATAGTTAAGATGATTTAGAAATAAAATGATAAAATAGGAGGGCACTATTTTTTAAATGACAAAGATAATTACCCATGCGTTGTCACATGCTATAAATATTCTAGTATGTTAGTCCATGATTTACCTACCCATATTATTTTGGAACACAATACAATCGCAGATGCTCTCATACGCATGCATATACTCACCCAAAGATACTAAGCTAACGCAACATATTAAGATTAACGAAGTTACCACAGACGTCACGTAGTCGTGGGGAACGTCTCCTCTAGCCGAACAAACGTTGCCGGAATGTCTAAAATAAATCCAGAAAAATGCGTGCACCGGTGTCAAGTCTATTACTTAAACCCTGATGGGTTGTAAATAAGTGTTTATAAAGCCCTACCGATGACTACCTAAATAAAAATCATGTTTTCATCATTTTTTATTGGTTTATGAAAGACAAAATAATTTTATTTGTTAACTCAATAAAAGGTGGGATATTTAAGACGGTTTTCATGGGAAATCGGTGGAAGACCCCAAAGACAGAGGAAAATCAAAATGAAAAGAAGGAGGAAAAACGTATGTAAGGTTGGACGAATCACTTTGGAAAACAACACCTTTTTAAGTACTCTCCCCGTTCCTAAATATAAGTCTTTCTAGAGATTCCACTACGGACTACATACAAAGCAAAATGAGTGAATCTACACTTTAAAGTACGTCTATATACATCTGTACGTAGTCCGCATTGAAATCTCTAAAAAAATTATATTTAGGAATGGAGTGAGTACTATATAAGTAAGTAGAGAGGAATTTTGTAAGATTTGGATCCTTAGCAAATTTCCCTATATACGGAAGTAGTAGTTCTTCTGTCTAGGGCACGTCTAAATTGCACATCTAAGTGACTAAATCAAGTATAAAAGAAAAAGAAAATACCCACACGAATCTCCGCGCAAGATCAATGACATAAGACTTAGATGTGTAATATTTATGACACATTTAGATGTGCTTTAGCAAAATTGTTCTTTTATTCGGAGTATGAATTTGAGGATTTTATTTGATGGATCCGGTTGTGGACGCTGACTTTGAATGCTTGCTCGGTCATTGTGCGCGGACGGGCCCGAACGCGACCGCGGACATATAGGCCCCAGATTAGGTCATTGTGGTTGTAAATCGAAGGGAAACTTTTGATCTATAGGTGTATATACACCCTATATGAAAAAATAGTAATTAAATAAAAACTTCTGAAAATATTTTAGAAATAAAGTTGACCTTCCGTTGTACTTGTAAGAAAAAATCCACAAAATGAAAAAACACTCGTAGACTTGATACGTCTCCAACGTATCTATAATTTTTTATTGTTTCATTCTATTATATTATCTGTTTTGGATGTTTAATGGGCTTTATTATGCACTTTTATATTATTTTTGGGACTAACCTACTAACCAAAGGCCCAGTGCAAATTGCTTTTTTTTTTGCCTATTTCAGTGTTTCGCAGAAAATGAATATCAAACGAAGTCCAAACGGAATGAAACCTTCGGCGGAGTTATTTTTGGAACAAACGCAATCCAGGAGACTTGGAGTGGACGTCAAGGAAGGAACGAGGCGGCCACGAGGTAGGAGGGCGCGCCCAGGGGGGTAGGCGCGCCCCCACCCTCGTGGGTCCCCCGTGGCTCCACCGACCTACTTCTTTCGCCTATATATACTCGCCCCTCGTGGCTCCACCGACCTACTTCTTTCGTCTATATATACTCATATACCCCGAAAACATCCGAGAGCATCACGAAACCCTATTTCCACCGCCGCAACCTTCTGTACCCGTGAGATCCCATTTTGGAGCCTTTTCCGGCGCTCCGCCGGAGGGGGAATCGATCACGGAGGGCTTCTACATCAACACCATGGCCTCTCCGATGATGTGTGAGTAGTTTACCACAGACCTTCGGGTCCATAATTATTAGCTAGATGGCTTCTTCTCTCTCTTTGGATCTCAATACAAAGTTCTCCTGGATTCTCTTGGAGATCTATTCGATGTAATTCTTTTTGCGGTGTGTTTGTCGAGATCCGATGAATTGTGGGTTTATGATCAAGATTATCTATGAACAATATTTGATTCTTCTCTGAATTCTTTTATGTATGATTTAAATATCTTTGCAAGTCTCTTCGAATTATCAGTTTGGTTTGGCCTACTAGATTGATCTTTCTTGCAATGGGAGAAGTGCTTAGCTTTGGGTTCAATCTTGCGGTGTCCTTTTCCAGTGACAGCAGGGGCAGCAAGGCACGTATTTTATTGTTGCCATCGAAGATAAAAAGATGGGGTTTATATCATATTGCTTGAGTTTATCCCTCTACATCATGTCATCTTGCCTAATGCGTTACTCTGTTCTTATGAACTTAATACTCTAGATGCATGCTGGATAGCGGTCGATGTGTGGAGTAATAGTAGTAGATGCAGAATTGTTTCGGTCTACTTGTCGCGGACGTGATGCCTATATACATGATCATGCCTAGATATTCTCATAACTGTGCGCTTTTCTATCAATTGCTCGACAGTAATTTGTTCACCCATCGTAGAATTTGCTATCTTGAGAGAAGCCGCTAGTGAAACCTATGGCCCTCGGGTCTCTTTCTTATCATATTACATCTCGTTTACTATTTTGCAATCTTTACTTTCCAATCTATATCATAAAAATACCAAAAATATTTATCTTTTTATCTCTATCAGATCTCACTTTTGCAACTGTCCGTGATGGAATTGACAACCCCTTTATCGCGTTGGTTGCAAGGTTCTTATTTGTTTGTGCAGGTACGAGGGACTTGCGTGTAGTCTTCTACTGGATTGATACCTTGGTTCTCAAAAACAGAGGGAAATACTTACGCTACTTTGCTGTATCACCCTTTCCTTTTTAAGGGAAAACCAACGCATGCTCAAGAGGTAGCAAGAAGGATTTCTGGTGCCATTGCCGGGGAGATCTACGCACAAGTCAAGACATACCAAGTACCCATCACAAACTCTTATCCCTCGCATTACATTATTTGCCATTTGCCTCTCGTTTTCCTCTCCCCCACTTCACCTTTGCCGTTTTATTCGCCCTTTTTTTTCCTCCGATCGTCTCTTTTTGCTTACCTTTTGTGTGCTCGCTCTTTGTGCAATTTGCCGCCATCATGTCCGAAACTGGGGAGGTTATCGTTGATAAGGATAATGGAAATAACATGGAAAACTTTGATGCTTTTGATAATCCTCATGAAGAACCTATTATTTTACACACTAAAAAGTTTCGGATTGGTAGTGGTAATATTATTGGAAAAGGAGTTATTCAAGATTTCTTTACTTGCGCCGGTGCTTTGCCCACTATGGGCGGGTCTATTCTTCACAAAACTAGTAGTCTTGCGGATGCTATATCTTTGCTTGTGGTTGAACTTGAAAGACAATTTATCCACATGCATCCTTGCATACAGAGGATTTTTATAGAATTTTCCAATATTGAGCATTCTTCTGTTAAGCGTGCAGCTACCATCTTTTTAGCTCATGAGTTCAGATTTATAATAAAAGAAGCAAACGAAAACTTTGCACATTATAGGGTGGACGCCGGCCGTCCTCCCATAGAAGCGATCCTTTTTTATCAAGAAGATATAATGCGCTTACGATCTTTAGATCATGTTGCTTTTAATGAAAACCTTAGAAAAAAGGTCCCTACCGATGTTCTAGTTGACAGGATTTCTGAATTTAATGATAACTTTGCTATCCAGAACAATGGGTTAGGTTTTTATCTTGGACAAAGGCTCATGACTTTTTGCCAAAAGAATGCTTATAACGATGAATTGGTTGTGCAATATGAGGGGCCAAAGGAGGTACCGATACCTCCCGAGCTTGATCTTGGGGACTTTTGTCCCATTAAATTTAGCCCTTTTGATTACTTTTACTTGCCACAAAGAAAACTTGCTGCTGAACGTAGGGAGTATGAGATGAGTTTTCGCGATTTGCGTTATCATTATCATGGCAATACCTAGATCTATTCTTGCTTTTATGCCTAGCTAGGGCGTCAAACGATAGCGCTTGTTGGGATGCAACCCAATTTTATTTTTTGTTTCTTGCTTTTTGTTTCCGTTTAGTAATAAATAATCCTTCATGCTACTGCTATGATTGTGGTTTTTGTGTTTTAATTAGTGTTTGTGCCAAGTAGAACCTTTAGGATAACCTACGGTGATAGTTATTTGATCTTGCTGTAAAAAACAGAAACTTTGCACGCACAAGCTTAGTTTTCATAAATCACAGAAACGTGCTTTTCAGTTGATTCTTTTTGCAGTAGATTAATAAACAAATTACTTAGGACTTCCTAATTTCGTAGAATTTTTGGAGTTCCATAAGTTTACGTTTGATACAGATTACTACAGACTATTCTGTTTTTGACAGATTCTGTTTTTCGCGTGTTGTTTGCTTATTTTGATGAATCTATGGCTAGTATCGGGGGGGTATGAACCATAGAGAAGTTGGAATACAGTAGGTTTAACACCAATATAAATAAAGAATGAGTTCATTACAGTACCTTAATGTGGTGGTTTGTTTTATTTCGCTAACGAAGCTCATGAGATTTTCTGTTGAGTTTTGTGTTGTGAAGTTTTCAAGTTTTTGGGTAAAGATTTGATGGATTTTGGAACAAGGAGTGGCAAGAGCCTAAGCTTGGGGATGCCCAAGGCACCCCAAGGTAAAATTCAAGGACAACCAAAAGCCTAAGCTTGGGGATGCCCCGGAAGGCATCCCCTCTTTCGTCTTTGTCTATCGGTAACTTTACTTGATGCTATATTTTTATTCACCACATGATATGTGCTTTGCTTGGAGCGTTTTGTATAATTTGAGTCTTTGCTTTTTAGTTCACCACAATCATCCTTGCTGGACACACCTGAAAGAACATGCGGTGCCCCCATGTTTGGTTTTGGTAATTGATGACAATCTCTATGGACTAATGGTTGCCTTGAGTTATATTTGAAGGATTTGTCCATAGGCATTTCTTGAAGTCCATGTGTTGGTTTCAAGGAGTTTATCCAAAGATTGGTCATGTGAGAGTTGAGCTTATTGCAAGCATGTCTTGAAGAAGAAGATTGTGTGATCATTCATGTTTACCTTCAAGACATCATCCAAATGAAGAGAGTTGGAAAGAGTCATTGTTGATCAAGACTAAGTCAAGAGTGAATCAAGTTGATCAACACACAAAGCGCACAAGATGTACCGAGGGATCAAGCGATCCTGTGGTATGGTAAGCATTGTCAATTACGCTTTTGTGTACTAACCCATGGTCTTCGTGAGAGTTCTTTGTGGGGTTAGGTTGCGGTGTGCAAGTTCAAGTGAAGCGGGCAAGTTCAAGTAAAGCATCACGAAGAGATCAAATGCTTGAAGCCATTGTGGTGACAATGGACTTGTGAAGATGTGCGGAAGGGTGGCTCACCCATAGTGGAATATGGGGGAGCAATCAACTAGTCTTCATCGAGCCAACGCAATCAAGAAAGGTGGTCCATCTTGAGGGAGTCAAGATCGTCATCATCTAGCTCAAGTGGACCATGTGCAAGGCAAAGGTTTGCCCTTGATAGGTTTTCTATTTTACCGGTCTCATGATGGTAGTTGGGAGACCGGGTTATAGGATCGATTGCCGTACTATCAAGGGGGGCTCTCGATGAGTAGCTTGATCGTATAACTCGTAGAGAGCTCAAACCATTGCATCCTTGCATCATCTTTCTTGGTTCTTGTTTGGTTTTTCTCTTTGTGAGTTTTGGAGCTTATGGTCATCTTGATGACAAGCTCGAGTTCATCGAAAGCGGAGTTCACTCGCATCTTCTATGATGTTTTCGATGTTGGAAGGTTATGCCGGTTCTTCTCGGTTGGAGGTTTCACTCCTCTATTTTGTTGGCATACCTTCCCTGCCTCTTCTTACTATAACCAGTCGCTGTTTTGATGCTACTCGTCGTCTTGTATCCAACAAGTTTCAGTTTGCTCAATTCGGAGCTCATATGCAGAAGTTATGGTAGTTTTGGTCCCAGCGGTAGTACCGCGGGCTGGAGCGGTAGTACTGCTTGGGTGCTACAAGCGGTAGTACCGCTCCAGAGCGGTAGTACCGCTTAGGGGTCACAAGCGGCAGTACCGCTCCGCAGCGGTAGTACCGCTGGTGGGTCCTCAGCAGTAGTACCGCTACGGTACCAGGCCCCTACCGCGTCGACTTGAGGGGTCATTTTTCGTGTCGGATAGTGCGGTACTTCGCAGCGGCAGTACCGCTCACGAGCGGTAGTACCGCCCAACCACCACGGCAGTACCGCTTGGGTCTGTCTCTCTCCTGCCCTCCAGACTCCACGGTAGTACCGCCCGGTGGAACGGTAGTACCGCTGTGATCAGCGGTAGTACCGCTGCCTCCTGCGGTAGTACCGCCCTCTGCGGGGCTGTTTTGGGGGTAACGGTTGGATTGTTCCCCCCACTATATAAGGGGGTCTTCTTCCCCATTCTACCTTATCCGTTGAGCTCGTGTTCTTCCCCCATTGTTGACCTTCTTCGAGCTTGCTAACTCTCAATCCCTCCATGGATTCTTGCTAGTTTTTGAGGGAAAAGAGAGAGGAGATCTAGATCCACATTTCCACCAATCACTTTCTCCTCTTTGTGAGGGGAACCCATTGGATCTAGATCTTGGAGTTCTTGGTGTTCTCCTTCTTGTTCTTCCTCTCTTTTTCCTCCCTAGCATTAGTTGCTTCGGTGGGATTTGAGAGAGAAGGACTTGGGCACTCCGTGTGCCCTTGCCATGCATTTGGTGCATCGGTTTGAGTTCTCCACGGTGCTTCGTGGAAGTTACAAGTTGAGAAGCTTATTACTCTTGGGTGCTTGGTGCCCTTGAGCTTGTTCCTCTTGGGTGCTTGGGCGCCCTAGACGGTTGGTGGTGTTCGGAGCTCAATCATTGTGGTGTAAAGCTCCGGGCAAGCGTTGGGGTCTCCAATTAGGTTGTGGAGATCGCCCCGAGCAATTTGACGGGTATCGGTGACCGCCCCCAAGGGTTGCCAAAGTGTACGGGTTCGGTGACCGCCCCCAAGGGTTGCCATTTGTACGGGTTCGGTGACCGCCCTCAAGGGTCCCTTAGTGGAATCACGGCATCTTGCATTGTGCGAGGGCGTGAGGAGATTACGGTGGCCCTAGTGGCTTCTTGGGGAGCATTGTGCCTCCACACCGCTCCAAACGGAGATTAGCATCCACAAGGGTGTGAACTTCGGGATACATCATCGTCTCCGCGTGCCTCGGTTATCTCTTATCCGAGTTCTTTACTTATGCACTTTACTTTGTGATAGCCATATTGCTTCTTGTCATATATCTTGCTATCACCTAGTAGTTTATCTTGCTTAGCATAAGTTGTTGGTGCACATAGGTGAGCCTAGTGTTGTAGGTTTTGTACTTGACAAATTAACCGCTAGGTTTATTCCGCATTTGTTCAAGCCTAAACCGTAATTATTTTAAAGCGCCTATTCACCCCCCCCCCTCTAACATAGAGTCATATTTTGTTCTAAGTATTGAGTTGTAATTTTTTGAGTTGTAAGTAAATAAAAGTGTGATGATCATCATTATTAAAGCATTGTCCCAAGTGAGGAAAGGATGATGGAGACTATGATTCCCCCACAAGTCGGGATGAGACTCCGGACGAAAAAAAAGAAAAGAAAAAAAGAGGCCATAAAAAAAGAAGAGAAAAAGGCTCAAATAAAAAAATGAGAGAAAAAGAGAGAAGGGACAATGTTACTATCCTTTTATCACACTTGTGCTTCAAAGTAGCACCATGATCTTCATGATAGAGAGTCTCCTATGTTGTCACTTTCATATACTAGTGGAAATTTAACATTATAGAACTTGGCTTGTATATTCCAATGATGGGCTTCCTCAAAATGCCCTAGGTCTTCGTGAGCAAGCAAGTTGGATGCACACCCACTTAGTTTGTTTTGTTGAGCTTTCATACACTTATAGCTCTAGTGCATCCGTTGCATGGCAATCCCTACTCACTCACATTGATATCTATTGATGGGCATCTCCATAGCCCGTTGATATGCCTAGTTGATGTGAGACTATCTTCTCCTTTTTGTCTTCTTCACAACCACCATTCTATTCCACATATAGTGCTATGTTCATGGCTCACGCTCATGTATTGCGTGAATATTGAAAAAGTTTGAGAACATCAAAAGTATGAAACAATTGCTTGGCTTGTCATCGGGGTTGTGCATGATTAAATACTTTGTGTGATGAAGATAGAGCATAGCCAGACTATATGATTTTGTAGGGATAACTTTCTTTGGCCATGTTATTTTGAGAAGACATGATTGCTTTGTTAGTATGCTTGAAGTATTATTATTTTTATGTCAATATTAAGCTTTTGTCTTGAATCTTTCGGATCTGAACATTCATGCCACAATAAAAAAAATTACATTGAGAATTATGTTAGGTAGCATTCCACATCAAAAATTCCGTTTTTATCATTTACCTACTCGAGGACGAGCAGGAATTAAGCTTGGGGATGCTTGATACGTCTCCAACGTATCTATAATTTTTGATTGTTCCATGCTATTATATTATCTGTTTTGGATGTTTAATAGGCTTTATTATGCACTTTTATATTATTTTTGGGACTAACCTACTAACCAAAGGCCCAGTGCAAAATGCTGTTTTTTTTGCCTATTTCAGTGTTTCGTAGAAAATGAATATCAAACGGAGTCCAAACGGAATGAAACCTTCGGCAGAGTTATTTTTGGAACAAACACAATCCAGGAGACTTAGAGTGGACGTCAATGAAGGAACGAGGCAGCCACAAGGTAGGAGGGCGCGCCCAGGGGGGTAGGCGCGCCCCCACCCTCGTGGGCCCCTCGTGGCTCCACCGACCTATTTCTTTCGCCTATATATACTCATATACCCCGAAAACATCCGAGAGCACCACGAAACTCTATTTCCACCACCGCAACCTTTTGTACCCGTGAGATTCCATCTTGGAGCCTTTTCCGGCGCTCCGCCGGAGGGGGAATCAATCACGGAGTGCTTCTACATCAACACCATGGCCTCTCCAATGATGTGTGAGTAGTTTACCACAGACCTTCGGGTCCATAATTATTAGCTAGATGGCTTCTTCTCTCTCTTTGGATCTCAATACAAAATTCTCCTCGATTCTCTTGGAGATCTATTCGATGTAATTCTTTTTGCAGTGTGTTTGTCGAGATTCGATGAATTGTGGTTTTATGATCAAGATTATCTATGAATAATATTTGATTCTTCTCTGAATTATTTTATGTATGATTTAAATATCTTTGCAAGTCTCTTTGAATTATCAGTTTGGTTTGGCCTACTAGATTGATCTTTCTTGCAATGGGAGAAGTGCTTAGCCTTGGATTCAATCTTGCGGTGTCCTTTCCCAGTGACAGCAGGGGCGGCAAGGCACGTATTTTATTGTTGCCATCGAGGATATAAAGTATTGACAACCCTTTATCGCGTTGGTTGTAAGGTTCTTATTTGTTTGTGCAGGTACGAGGGACTTGCGTGTAGTCTCCTACTGGATTGATACCTTGGTTCTCAAAAACAGAGGGAAATATTTACGCTACTTTGCTGCATCACCCTTTCCTCTTTAAGGGAAACCAACGCATGCTTAAGAGGTAGCAAGACTTTTCAGCCAAAATAGTGTGAATAGTGACCTATAATAGCAAATAAAATTTGTTTTTCTTAACGCTTGGTTTTTGTTTGACAAAGTTTATATACTAATGCAAAAAAATCTAGTTTATTCAAAAAAACTAAACTTTTTTTGTAGTTATTAAAAAAACTCATACAGGGTGTATATACTTCCAGAAACCAAAAGGTAATACTACCAAATGTTGTCTGCCACGTGCTACCAATTTGACTTTCCCTGTTTTGTCAATGGGAGATATATCACGTTTTCTATCCGCAGTTTTACTAACAAACTACTATTATGTATCCATAAAATTTGTTGAGTACTCCTTTTTGGAAATTATAAACATCTCGTTTAGTATAATTGTGTATAGAATATAAACATGTACTGTTTTCTTTCTAGTTTGTTAGGCCTAACTTGGAATTTTCAGTAACCAAGTCAGGATTTGAGAGGGATCACAGAAAATTCCAGTAGCATCACTGTCATCCATAAGCTTGTTCAGACGGGTATGACTCGTACGACTATTTGGGTATACCATGCACCGGAGGAGATTCTCCTTTATATAATCGAGACTATAACACCCCTAGCTTTTTCTGCAAGAAAACTTTCGATCTATTTATCTTCAATTATGACAGTATAACAAACACAATAAATAAAAAATTACATCCAGATCCGTAGACCACATAGCGACGACTACAAGCACCGAAGCGAGCCGAAGGCGCGCTGCCATCATCGCCCCTCTCTCGCCGGAGCCGGGCAAACCTTGTAGTAGTAGGCAGTCAGGAAGTCGTTGTGCTAAGGCCCTGTAGGACCAGCGCAGCAAAACAGCAACCGCCGCCAATGAAGAATAACGTAGATCGGAAGGATCCAACCTGAAGACAGATGAATGTGGACGAACTACGACTAGATTCGAGCAAATCCACCAAGGACAGATTTGCCGGAGACACACCTGCACACGCCCACCGACGATGCTAGACACACCATCGGGACGGGGGCTAGGCGGGGATAATCTTATTCCATCTTCAGGGAGCCGCCGTCGTCTCGTCTTCCTGAGCAGGACATAAACCTAATAAAAACGCAAATGAACAATTGAAAATAGAGCCCTCTCGCTGGTAAGGGCCGAGATCCACCGCACCGCCATGGCCCCTAGTTGATGAATGGAAAGTTCCTTTTCCGCACAAAAAAGGATATTCATTCAGCATGGTCTCTCGTCATCTTCCTTTTCTTCTTTCCTTCACTAGATAATTATCCACGCATCACATTGATATAAATATTTAATACATTAGCTCGTGTTTTTACTTGCCCTGATGTGATTATACAAATAAATATTTATAAATTCCCGCCCATGGTTTATCTACCTAAATAAAAATACTTGTTGGAGAAATGGATAAAAATGGATGTATCTAAAACTACATAAACCTCCATGCACGGGCGGCAGGGGAGGAAACCCTAGCCGCCACCGCCGAACCGCGACCCTCTCCCCATCCCTCCCCTCGCCGCCGCCAGGGCGTGCCGGCGGGCGAAGCCCGCCCGGCATGGGCGGCGGCGGGGCGCTCCCTCCTTCTCGCGAGGCGGGATCGCCGTGGGGCGATCTACCTTGGCCGGAACGCGGCGTTGTGTGGGGCGCGGCGACGCTGGGCTGCCACGGTGGCTGGCGTGGAGGGCTGCACGAGGCGGGCTGCGTGCGGGTGATGGTTACGGCGGCCGGTGGTCGTTCTGCCGGATCTGGACGACGCGGGGGCGGTGGCACCTGTGCTAGGCAGAGTCGGGCGAGATCCCCTTCGGGCTGGCATCCGTGGTGCATGCGGTTTTGCTGGTTGCTCGCCGGATTCGTCCTGTAGCTTGCGCTCGGCCTTCGGCGCCGAGGCAGGTCGGGGAGGCATCCCCAGGGTGCTCGAGATGTGCTATTGGTGGCTGTGCTAGATGTGCAGCTACTGACGGCGGTGGAGTCCGACGGCCCTTCTCCATGGAGGCGGGACAGGGCGGTGGTGGTCATCTCCTCCGTCGGAGGTGGTTGGCCTGAGGCTAGGTGGTCGGATCTCCAGATCCGTCATCTCGTCCCGGCTATGAGTCGGGGAAACATGGTTGCCGGTGAAAACCGAGCCGACGGCAGACGATGGCGGCGTCCTCGCCGTTACCTTGATGGAGGCATCGTCGTGTAACTACTGTCGACCCACTCGTGCTGCTCTGGGGGAAACCCTAGGATCTGGTGTTCCAGATCGGACGATGGCGGCACTGCGGTGTCGTTTCTCTCTTGGGAGCATCGTTTGTGGAGCAGCGCTGGAAGTCAGAGGCAGGAGGTGGAGCGGCTTCGTCTTGCACGGAGCTTCGGTGGAGATGTCAAGTCATGGCTGACCGACAGGTGCTACGCTTTGTCATGCCTGGTCGGCAGCTGCTACGCACGACAGATCTTCCAAGGACTTCAAGTTGTGTCGGCTGCTGGTACTTGGCAGCATGGCGCTGAGGTGTATGACTGGCGACCGCGACGTGCTCAGCTGTTTGCGCGCAGGGAGGAGGTGTCGTTGGGCGCCATGGTGGCGTCGACGATAGCTGGACCGAGCAAGGTTGATGCATCAGTACAGTTCTGAAGATGGAGCAGTGACAGTTGGCGGCGGCGGCCTCTGAGAGCACGCCGGACCAGTGTGTGCCCCAGATCCGGCAAGTGGCTAGGTTGGGGTCTCAGGTCTTAGATGTTAGGCTTGGCTGCAATGTCTGGTTGGTATTAGGCCCGGCTATCTGCGCCCCTTCATCAACTGGATAGGTGTAGCGACAGCTTGTTGCTTAGACGACGGCTTTAGTCTTACTGTTGTATGACTTTGTAAGGTCTTGTGAGAATAATTAATAAAGTGGCTGTATGCATCGCCCAGATGCAGAGGCCGGGGGTCAGCCTCCTTTTCTAAAAAAAAAATCTAAAACTAAAATACGTTTAGATACATCCATCCATTACTCCGACAAGTATCTCCAAAAGGAGGAAGTATTTGGTAAAAACTTATTGAAATAAGACAATAAAAGATGGAATAGTTAAGACGGTTTTGAAATAAAACAATGAATAAAATAGGAGAGGAAAAATTAAAACGGAGAGAGGGAGGGAAAACGTATATAAGATTGGACGAAATACTTTGTCTGGCAGTAGGAGCGACACTATTTTCTAAATGACATAGACAATTGCTCATGCTTTGTCACATGCTATAAATATTCTAGTATGTTAGTCCATGATTTACCGACCCATATTATTTTGGAACACAATACAATCGCAAATGCTCTCATACGCATATATATACTCACCCAAAGATACTGAGCCGACGTAACATATTAAGATTAACGAAGTCACCACAGACGTTTCGTAGTCGTATGGAACATCTCCTCTAACTGGATAAACATTGCCGAAATGTCTAAAATAAATCCAGAAAAATGCGTGCAGCGGTGCCAAGTCTATTACTTAAACCCCGATGGATTGTAAATAAATGTTTTATAAAGCCCTACCAATGACTACCTAAACAAAAATCATGTTTTTATCATTTTTATTGGTTTATGAAAGACAACATAATTTTATTTGTTAACTCAATAAAAGGTGGGATATTTAAGACGGGTTTCATGGGAAATCGGTGAAAAACCCCAAAGACAGAGGAAAATCAAAACGAAAAGGAGGAAAAACGTATGTAAGGTTGGACGAATCACTTTGGAAAATAACACCTTTTATAAGTACTCTCTCCGTTCCTAAATACAAGTCTTTCTAAAATTTCCACTACGGACTACATACGAGTGAATGTACACTCTAAAGTATGTCTATATACATCTGTATGTGGTCCACATTGAAATCTCTAAAAAGACTTATATTTAGAAACGGAGGAAGTACTGTATAAGTAAGTAGAGAGAAAAAAATGTTACTCTTCATCAAGGGAATCACTACCTCCAAATACCCTAGAGTTGGGACCGGCCCCACCTGTCATCGTCACCGGCTCAGGGCTAATGGCGTCTTGTTTGCGAAATTTCCCCAAAAAAACATGCTTATTTCCCTCCCCACCCGAAAAGCACCGAAAGGGGGGCGAATCTGTGCGCGTCCAGCGTAAGCATCACGCGAGCCGCGGGCGGCCGTCGATCCGCGATCGGACGGCCGAGGCCGCCCCTCCGCCCTATATAATGCGCCCCCGGCCTGCCCACACCCAAATCCTCCGACTCCTTCTCGCCCCCTCTTGCCCCGTGGTCCCCAACCGCCGTCCGCCGCCGCAGAGGGGAGAGGCGGCCGCCGCCCACCGCCGCAGCACCGCCGGCCCCGTCGCCCCCGCCGGTCGGTACGCGCGACGCCGCACCCCGTCCCTCTGTTCGATCTGTTTTCTAGGGCCTGATCTGTGCCGGATTTCGGCGATTTAGGGTTTGATCCCATGGCGTCCAAGAGGATCCTCAAGGAGCTCAAGGACCTGCAGAAGGACCCTCCCACCTCATGCAGCGCAGGTGATTTCCCCTCCGCCCCGTTCGATTCCGTCTAGATCTCGCCCCGAGTAGAATTGCGTCAGGATGGGCGCGCCGTTTGCGTGGTCTTGGTTGTTAGTTTCTGGTCATGGGGGTTAGGTTGTCGATTGTTTAGCTGTGCTCGCGCAGTGCTTTTAGGTTTGCTGAATTGATTGGTGGAGAATACTGCTTATGAACTGTGCATGGCCTATTAATATGATTGACTCATGTCATGTGTGTGATGTATCTTCTGAGCAGGCCATTAAAAAACCCTTGGATTTTGTTCTGTTAGGTTAAGGTATGCCAACCTTATTACAGTTTACTGTCAACAGCTCATTAGGTCAGTACCACATGGGAGGAACATGCACCACCCTGTGGCACTATATGCTATCTTAACTGCCATTAACCAGAAGAAATTAAAATTGCCAAGGACTTGAAGTTTATATGGACAGTTAGGCATGGACTAGGACTACTTATTAAACATACTGTACCAACCTTATCTGTTAGGCATGGACTAGACCATTTAAGAAACATAAACAGTGCCAACCAAATCCATAGGGAGAATTGTCGAGAGTGGCCTATGTTTTAGTAGGTGAGTGGCAAGGGTCACCTTTCTTCCTTGGGTCTATCAATGCATACTGTAAGAAATATAATTACTGAAGCAACTTTAGCTTTGTTAATGTTGTTCAAGCTTTATTTAAGAAACATAAACAGTACCAGCCTAATCAATCGAGAGAATTGTCAAGAGTGGCCTATGTTTTAGTAGGTTGCAATGGTCACCTGTTTTCCTTGGTCTATCAGTGCATACTGGAAGAAATATAATTAATGTTGTGTAAATCTAATTGAGAAACATGAACAGTACCAGGCTAACCAATAGAGAGGATCATCAAGAGTGGCCTATGTTTTAGCAAGTTAGGTTGTAATGGTCACCTGTTTTCCTTGGTCTATCAATGCGTATAGGATTAAATATAATTACTGAAGCAACTTTAGCATTCATAATGTGTGTAAACCTGATGTTCTGTCTTTTAGTGGAGATTCCTGGCTACAGTGGATGTCCTGTCCTGGCCTCCTGGGTGACTTGATGTTATTTAATACAGCAGTTGGTTCCACTAACCTCTTGAAATTAAGATCAAAGAACTTTGAATTATTCTAATCATTGTACTGGATGTGTATATGATGGATAACCCTTGATAACATAATTTCATGTCTAATTCTCAACTTGTTCACATAATTAAAGCTAGCAGCTGTTTGATCTCGCAGCAAATGAGACTTGTTTCTACTCATACTTGACTCGCTTGATACAAATGTGTTTGTCTGACTGTTGTGTAATACTGTTACTTTCCGTTTATTTGGGCAGGTCCTGTAGGTGAGGACATGTTCCACTGGCAGGCCACTATCATGGGACCCTCGGACAGCCCATTCACCGGTGGTCTATTTTTGGTGAACATTCATTTCCCACCGGATTACCCCTTCAAGCCCCCGAAGGTAATTTCCGGTGTTTCTCTGAGCTAACCTTTGTAAAAAAGAGTTCCATCTTAATTCTATGATATTGCAATTACTGTTACTCAAATGTCTTGGGGGTCCTCAAACAACTAGTTTGCTGCTGCTTGCTATCTTATCTATTTTTTTTCTGACATTCAGACATGAACATATTTCAGGTCTCTTTCCGCACCAAGGTGTTCCACCCAAACATCAACAGCAACGGCAGCATTTGCCTTGACATTCTCAAGGAACAGTGGAGCCCGGCTTTGACCATATCAAAGGTAATGATCTGCATTCCTAGCTTCGTCATTCCATTTTAGGTTAAAGCTTGTTGCTGATATAAGCTCGGTTCCTTGAGCACCTTCATCTCACAACAATCTTTGGTTATGTTTCTCTAACATTTACCTGTCTCTGTTAACAGGTCCTACTGTCAATCTGTTCGTTGCTGACGGACCCGAACCCCGATGATCCTCTGGTGCCCGAGATCGCTCACATGTACAAGACTGATAGGGCCAAGTATGAGTCCACGGCGCGCTCCTGGACACAGAAGTACGCCATGGGCTAGAGCTTGGACGGCCAGCTGGTGACCATGGATGCGCCGAGCCAGAACCGTTATCACCTAAATAACCAGCCAAAAGTATCACCCCACCCCGTGACGAAGTGAATGGACTTTTGAGGCCGTCGTGCCCCTGTTGAACTCGTATGAATGTACTCTTGCCATGTCAAGTCCGTTGGGTCTGGGTAGTCTGTTCTACCTGACGTTTCGTTATCCGTTAAGTTAAATCTCTGTCGTATCTATGATATGTGTGGCTATCCATTGCATGCTTTGATTGGATTTTCTGGCTGGGAAAGAATCGTGGGTTTAGAGAGCCCCTAACTATTTTGAAGTTGAAAATGTCGAAGCAAAGTACCTAAAATCCCTTAGAAAAATCCAAGTACCTAAAATCCAAGCCTGTTTGGTCTGTAATTTTTCTGAATGATCATGTCATAGAAACAGAGCAATGCAAACATTTCTATGGAATTGTGGTACTCCTTGAAATGCTTAATGGATTGGAGAGATGAAAACCAAGTTCCTGTGAAAATTTTGTGGAAAATCTAAGAGTTCAAAAAACATATAAAGTATGTTAAGAGGGTGATGTTGCCATGTGAAATTCCAAGTTCAAAAAAATAAACAATTTAAGAGCTATAAAAAAATCAGCAATGAATAGTGACATTGGGCACTATTCAATGTTGATTTTGTTTTTTTACCTTGTATAAACGAATTTGTGTTTGTACTTGGAATTCACATGCTAACAGGACATCACTACTGTATTTTAGATATATTTTAAAACTTCAAACGTAGTTTTACATAGGGATGAAAATGGAGTGGAAACTTTTCGCTTTTCCAGAGGAAAAATGGAAACGGTCAGGAAATATGAAAAAGAAATGGAAATATGCAAAACGGAAGTGGAGATGATACTTTTTATGCGAAAACGAAAACAAAAACGGAACGTTTTTACTATAGGCCTATGTCTGTTTTGTAGCCTAACAACCAAACAACACACAATGACACAATAAGTAAAATGTATCATTTGAGGCCCAACTTCTACTACCACATATGTACTCAGCTTGACCCTATATGTAATTGTCCAGTACAACTATAATAATACGCTAAGTTACTAACATAATGATATTGTTTTGTAGCCATGTTAACAAGTCATTAAATTTCTTTCTTTTTGTGTGTACTTCTCTATGATTCAAGGAATTTTTAAATTCCGGTCAAATCCTACTTCTGTTTTCGTGTCCGCTTTGTATTCGCTTCGTGTCCGTTTCTGGTAGCATATGTTTACATATTCATTTCCGGGGTTTCTGTATTCGTTTCCGCTTCTGCAAATATATATATATAAACAAATGTAGTAGCACTCAGTTCCGTCCGTCTCTACTCCATTTTCATCCCTAGTTTTACATGTGGTTTCCACATAAACTTGATTTCCACATGATATTATCTCAATGGATCATGGCGACATCACATTTGAAACACCCAGTCGCCACCCTCGATTGGTGCGGAGGTAAACACCATCGGCCTGACTCCAACGACACAACTTTTTCTTTCGAGCCTCGCAAAGGTCCTTGGTCTTGTGATGCTGCCTATCTAGATCAGGCAGTCCCGTAGCCAATGTGCTTAGCGGTGATTCTCGTGGTTTTAGTTTGAACTAAAACCACGACGAGTAATTTGAAACGGAGGGAGTACACAATTGTGGCAATTCAACGAGGCTTGGTTCGTGCTTCAACGGCAAAATTGGGTGAATCCCCATGGTACACGATGGTCTCTTATTGTGGCAATTCAATGAGGGCTTGATCCGTGCTTCAACGGCAGAATTGGAGTGGTTGCCCTTGAAATCCTAGGTTTGTCCCAAGTCAAATTCAAAGTTTGACTATATATAAAAACCATCAACATCTACGACACAAACTAGTTTCACTAGATGCAACATATTCATACAAACATATATATGATGCTGTAGATATCAGTAACATATCTTTCAACAAACTTGGCCAAATATAGAGAAATTTGACTTAGATAAAGCTAGAACTTCAAATAATTTGCAACGGAAGGAGTAAAAGCCATAGTTAACTTCAAAAAACAAAGAGAATTGGAAGGGCAACGATAAATTAGAGCGTGATCCAGTTCAAGATAAATAGATGGTATTATTTCATCTCCAAAGCAATGATGTACGGGTACATAAATGATAAGAGAATCGTTCTAAATGCGCACAGCATGATACATTCACTTATGCTATACAGCATCCCATAGCCAATAACAATGTATCATTTTTATTTACTCACAATAATCTATCATCCATATACATGTAACCATATATCTGTTATGTACACCGGGGACTGATGCTGTATAGATCTGTACCATATTTTAGAGGATAACAACCTCATGGCTCTTTCGCTGGCTTTGCCAATCATAGCTGCGTCCGTCACGATCTATCGCCATGCATTCACTAAAGACGAACCACTGTGGCGTGACTTCTGGCGGAACTGCTTCTTGTTTATGCACCATGCATCCGAGAAAGTGCTCACCTGAATTACGGCAGTCATTAGTGAATATAAAAGTGCGATAAACTGATCACCAGAATCGACGCTGTCCTTACAGTGCCGATCATCTTTGCACCGAACCAGGCGGTGTCTGTGCCAAATGGAGGAGGCAGAACCCTTATTCCTTCTGAGATGTATGGAGGAAGAAGTTTGTGGAGCTCTTTCTCGAGCCTCTCTGTTCACAATGAAAATACAGCCTTATCCACCAGTGTTCTAGATTTGTTGTGTTATGCATTAACTTCCAATCAGCTGTTCAGTAGTATTAAAATGCATAAGGCAAGCATACCTGGCAAACCAGGTAAGCACGACGATCCACCAGCTAAAACCACCGTCTTGAACCAGCTGTGGTCACGGAGCACCTCTGTATTGTAGCAGTGATCCATACATAGAGATACTGCTTTGTGCAAAGCCATAGCACGACTGCAACACCAACATCGAGCAAGCGTAAGCGAACCGTATTAAAAGGAAAAGGACAAGCAAGGTTACGCAACAGAGAAGATAACATACACTCCTCCAATCTGGGGCTGGAAAAGGATTTCTGCCATCTTGAATCTTTCTTCTGATAGAGTGAACCACCCTTCACCATCCACCTCACAGGAAGCTTGTGTGTTTTTACATAGTTCTGCTTCATAATCAGCCGCGACGTAGCAAATTTTCTTTACAGATAGAAGAGGAAAGGGAGGTAGAATCATGTGTTAGCTATCATCTCCAGTTCTGTCATGTACATAATCAAAATAGGTTGCCCAACTAATGGCTCCAAGCACAAATAGTTTGTTACTATGTCGCCCTCAACTAATAATATAGGTTTCAAGCACAATTAGTTGGTCCGTAGCCCCCAACTAATCAGTTACAAGCACAACTGGCCACTAGGTGATATTTGTGTGGAGAACGCAAGCTACAACAAATTACATTAGCTATATTGGGATAATAAACAAAGACCCTACCTCCTTGATTGTCCGAACAGTGTACAGTGATTCAAAAGAAATATTCCTTCGCTGCAATAGCTCCTTTAGAAATCCAGTAAGTTTCAGAGCACCTTGCCCCACAGTTTCAATGCCTATCTCACGCATCACCCTACCTTGAAAGACTGTTGCAAGGAAAATACATAAGATAAAACAAATGGGTATTTTTACCACTTGATCTAGACGCAGTTCCATGTGTTATAAACATTTTGGGACAAAGCCCGACCATGAATAATTATCAGTCTACAGCCCACACATAAGTCTTATCAATACTCAAGCAGGTTCTTTGCATTAAGTTGATATTCGATGTAATAAAATTGTGGTAGGCCTAAAGGCTTGGAATATCGGCCATGTTTACTGATCTTAAGAGAAGATACATTAGATACTGAAGAAAACAGTAAGATGGTCGACTGAGTCGAACCTTACACCAGAACTTACTGGGAACAACGGATGTGACATTGAATCCAATGTTGACAACAATACCAGAGGTTCGTCTAGCAGCATACAAAGCTAGGAGTGCCTGCAAAAACACATGTCAACAATCTCCCAAAATATCTTCTTCAGCAGGTAAAGTTAATGAATAAAGTAAACAGAAAGGTGGCTTCTACAAGACTACAACTACATTGAGGTTCGATTTAAATTTGACGACAAAATATAGAAAATGTATTATAGAAAATTCTTAATTGAGAAGTTCCAGGTGTCCAGCTTGAACCGCGACTCATGATTCTGACACAATATAATATGCGAATCTTATACTTTTCCAAAGATAAAGAAAAATAGCGTCTCAAATCTCATTATGACAAAAAATTAATCAAAGGGACAGTGGTACACAAGGTTGGACCAAAAAGTACATCTAGAGGTGATAAATGTAAGGGCGAACAAAATCACCAAGGGAACATAAAAATGCTTACTTGATCAACAGCACAAACAGCAGGAACATTCATGTCGAACAAAACCGAGTACAATGTCTCCTTGTATTGCTTTCTTGAGGCCCTAGCAGCCTCGGTATCTGCGCCAAGTTGAGTTAGAAACATACGGTCAGACAAAGAAGTTTGAAATTGTTTATCAACCATAGTGACAAATTGATGGGCACATGTTGAAAAATTGTTTCAAGTTTCTATTGTTAACTTTGAATCAGTTGCAAAACTCTGGCTCTGTCGCAAAAAATATCTTCATCTTAATGTAGTCTCTTCTGCTGTCCTGTGGGGGCTGTGGAATTTTAGGACTCCATTGTTTTCAGTAGGTGCTCCTGGATCAGTATGAAACAGGTGCTAGGACTGGCCTCTCGTTATTTGAGAGATCACACAAAACCGTTCCAGGATTCAGGGAGGGCTCCTGATGGAATTTTAGACCTCGCCGTGGATGCATCTGTCGTGTGATGGCACCTTTTGCACTGGAACCAGACTGATACACTGCAAAAGGTGGGTTGGCTCTGTATCCTTGAAGGAGGCGGTGGGGAATGCTGCACATGGTGGAAGGAGCACCGTGGAATATCAGAAGCAGCATCCCAACGAAGAAGACCCCATCCATGTGCTGTTCTCTAGTTACTATTTGTGACACCCCCTAGCCTGCATGTCTGTTTGGGGTCTTTTGAACTCATACTGTGTTGGTTTCGTTGGTTTGCTTTATGCTGTGCTCTAGTGGCAGGCTGGTAGACACTCCTTTAGTTTTTGCTGTCTGTCGGTGTAAGAACTCGTTCGTGGTTTCTTTTCTTAATTGAAATGAAACCGAGGGATGGCCCCTGATTTTGAAAAAAAATGATGGGCAAAAAAATGTAACCATATAACAGGGCCGCCATATAGAAATAGTGATGAAGGTAAACAATGTAAGACAGAATAGACAATGATAAAGTAGAAAATTGTATCACCTAAAATACTAACCATCGGAGTGGCAGAGGGGAAGGGCAACAACAATTGGTCGAGCAGAAGGCTTTACATGCATCCTATAAAAAGTCAAGAATAGATAGAGTTTATGGCAAGAATATCTGGATACGCATATTGATTGCTCGTGTGTTGTGATCAAGCAAGAGATGGTGCAGCCACTTTGATAGTAGACTAACCTAGTCAACGAAAGTTTTCACAATATAAGTTGTGTGTGTGTGTTTCAAGTGAATTCACCCAGTGAGAACTCAAAATCATCAACGGAAAATGTTGTCTATTGAAATGGAGCAAAAAAGGTAAAGCAAATTTTTTATATACAAGATATTGCAGTGGAACTTAAAAGATGTTACATACCTGTTATAGATTGTCGAGAAAAAGTGACGAAGTCTTGCATACATAGGGGACTCGATGTTACCAAATTCCTGCATGATGATCCCAGCAAAAGTAGGACATAAATGATATTATCAATTCAATTATCTTATTATTACCGTGAAGTTGTTAAACCAACATTGGTCAGTGTGTTCCACAAAGAAAAAAATTGTCATGATAAATGATTGACGCGCAATGGCTTGGTAAATTTCATATTCTACTGATCACCACAGCTTACCAGAAAAGTTGCACAACGCCCAGAAGGAGCAGCATACTTGCTCCAGCCATACTTGCAATAGCCTGATCCACCTATAATTTAAGAAAACAAACAACAGGGAATGCACCATTTTAATGGAGGCCATAAAACAAAACAACAGGGGTCAATAAAAACACTGCCGATTTCCCTCCAAAAATGACTATCACCTCGCACAAAGCAAAGGGCCAGATACAATCAGCCTACCATAACGACCTAATGATTACTGAAGATAACTAATCACGTTATGTTCTGTTACCGTTAACAGTGGAATCCGGAGTCCGGACGCATGGCCGTTGGGGAAAAAATGTGTAGTGACTGACTGAAGGTAAGATCATTAGAGTTGTCCAAATGGGGGCATTTGTTGGTCGTACAATCCCTTAATGAAGCAATCAATGCATATATAATACACTTATACAATCGCTGGCTGACTAGATGATTAAGCGCATGAAAGGGAGATGCTGGCTGTTACTTACCATCGACTATGATAGAGCCTGGGACGAGCGCTCGCTGTCCGTAGATGCGCTTGAAGGAGAGCTGCGGCGGGACGCGAACGGTGCCGAAGTAGACGCTGCGTACGCACGGCACGGTGCTGTTACTGTTAGTTAGGCGAACGAAGCGGGGACGCCAAAATGGAAAGGCTCGGGCCGCGTGAGGAGGCAGGGGGGAAGAGGAGGGGGGGCAAGGGCAACCTGCGGGGCTGGGCGGGGCCGGCGGCGAGGTGGGTCTCGGCGAAGACGACGAGGTCCCAGGGGTCGGGGCCGAGGCTGAGGAAGAAGGCCCAGAGCGCGTTGTCGGAGGCGAGGAGGCGCCAGGTGCGGCACACGGCGACGGAGCGCGCGGCGTCGGCGGGGCCCAGCAGGCGCAGGATCTGCGCCAGCACGTCGATCGGCACCGCGTCGAGCGCGCCCAGGGAGCCGTACTCCGCCGCCGCCGCCGCCGCCGGGGCGCCGCGGCGGCGCGGGGAGGAGGAGGAGGCGGAGGCGTCCGGGTCGCGCGGCACCGCGCGGGAGAGCACGGAGCCCCACACCTTGCGCAGCAGCGTCGACGCCATGGCCGGTCGGACGGGCAGTGCGGCGATCGCTTACATGCGGGCCGCGGCGGACGGAGAGGACGAGCGCGGGGAGAGGAGTGGGGGATGGGAGGGGATCGAGAGGCACCGAAGCCACCAGAAATTTGGGGGCGTGGACCGGGTACGGGTCGAGGCGAGGTGGGTTGGTCCGTCGTGTGACTGCGAGTGGGCCGCGCGGCTCCCCCGTACACTGTGTGCCTGCACTCGCTCGACTGTCTGTCCTTCTCATCGTTTCCGCCGCCGCATGCGTCCAATCGAAGGCCAGCGCTGGGCGCCGGCCGGTCGGCCCAATTTTCGGCCGGTCGGGCTAGCATCCGTCCGATTGGAGCGACCAGGATCACACGATCGTAGCAAAAACGGAGACACGGTTGCAGCAACAAATTATCGTCGCCGTCACCGCCGGTTTGTATCTCGTCGCGTAGGTCACAACATTGTTGCACTGTCAGTTGTAGCAAACGTCCTCACCGGTTCTAGCATTTCTTGCCGCAGGTTGCAACACCCCTGTTGCCGCGGTGTCTGTCCGCTACGCTTGTTGTAGCAAAACAACATCGCCGTCCATGGCTGTCGACCTCGCATTGCAGCAAAAAAATCATCGCTGGCAACACGCGACCGCAACGGTAGTAGCTCACCAAAAAATCATGGTCTAAGCCATGGCCAAAGAACTCGCAGGCCATGGCCACGGAAACGCAACACGCAGCCACACGAGTTACGACCAAGAAGCTCACGGGCATGCTCGTGGGTGGCGAGGGGGGGAAGAAGGCGGCCATGGCGGCGAGCATCTGGGAGAAGGAGTTCGAGCGAGAGGAAATAAAAGATAAGGAAGAAGGGCCGTGCGTGGGGTCGCAGGTATGCATGGCGCCCTGACGTTGGTCTCTCTCTCTCTCTCCTTTTTTCTATTTATTGAATATAAACAGAGAAAAAGTAAATGGGGAGAGGGCTAGGAATGGATTCTGTGCAATAGGTTAATTTTCCTGGACTCACAAAAATGAGCTTGACCCAAGAAAAATATCATGGGCATGATCGAAAAGTTTAAATTCAAACTCATTTGAATATAATTCAAATGGGTTTGAACTAGGTCTATGTTTAGAAGTGTCCGAAAAATATTGAGAATTATGGTGGGTACTTAAAATGTGATAGAAGAATTAATGTGCAGATGTGGAACATTTATGGAGAAAGTAAAATTGCAACTCAATTTTACTAAATGCCCGCAAAGGAAGATATGAAGTTGAGTTGGATATAAAGGAAAATTGAAGAATAATGCAAATATGTTTATGGGTGATTCTGAGTTAATGGAATAATTATTTTAGCTCCCTATATTGGGAAGATATATTATAAAGAGAAATCATCATGTGTATTCCCTCAGTTTAAATAGATCAAAGATCTATGCAATTTATTTACTTGAGTTTTAATTTAGTTGCAAATTTTAATGGCATGATGACACGATGACATGATGCAATGAAAAATAATAATAGACCAACCAATATAATAGCTATCCTGAAGAATCGGTCTCAGGCTGTTACAAATTACTACCTAGTAAAACAATTGCACTTTGGTTTTTTTTTTTGGGGGGGGGGGGGGGGGGGGGGGCTACGCCCCCCTCAGCCTTCTACGTAGCTCCGCCATTGCCGACCTACCTCTCGCTGTCTTTTGAGAGCCACTGTGCCTACGGATGTAAACGGATCGGATAATGCCTTTACCATATTTTTTTGTCGGATTCAGAGCGGAGTGGATATTGATCGGATGCGGATTCGAATGCGAATTATATCGGACTACGGATTCGGAGCGGACTTGGACCGGAAACGGATAAAAAATATCAGGTGATATGGGCAAGGAAACATGAACTTATTTCCACTTTGCAAACAATATGAAAACATGTTTTTATCCAACCACATTACACTAGAGTGACCAAGCTTTTAAAAGTCATAACTCACACCAATATCGCAACAATAAATAGTACTGGTAAAATGAGGATAACATTAATTACACACGTCCAAGACGAAGGTCGTACTTAACAAATACTTAATTCAAAGTTCTATTGAAGTTTTTATTTATTATAAAAGGCAAGTAGTCGATCAAGTAGAAGCCCATAACACGTCCTTGACTTCTCTTCAACGTGGTGTTTCTTCCAGTCCACTTGCAACATCCTGTGAGAATGATATAAGATATTTAGATACCGTACTTGATAATCAAAGAAATAATTTATATTAGTTTTGGTGAACTAAGTAGTTCGAACACACACACATTAATTCTGAGGAAGTGAGGTGTATGCATCCACATGATTTAATATGCAAATTTTTAGTGTGTATATATAGAGAGAAGAGAAACATGAGGCATCACATATTATATGCACGTACTATATACATGTATTGATGTGTGCTCACAACATGCATGTACTTAATTATGGGCTTATGGCTTTTATATCTTGTTCGCTTTCTCAAGTGCAACAAAAACTAGCATGAGATGATGCATGAATAATTAAATTATATTAGTAAAATCTGATCGGTAACGAGCAACACACATATTCAAGGAACAAGTAGTTCATATATTAGTAAAATTAATCTATTTAATGAATTGCTGGTATAAGTGCATACCTAAATTACTTGTTCCTGATGTAGTTGGTCAGCCACTTATTCAATATCCATTCCTTGTTTGTCCTATGTACCGGCAGAATGAAAATATCCATTCCTTGTTTGTCCTATGTACCGGCAGAATGAAAATTTATGAAAAAAATTGTTGTCGCTTTACATAAATACAATACCAGTAATGATCAAGAGGTAATCAGACATACTATTTCTCTATGCATCTTAATATGGTTCAAGAAGACTGATGTCCCATTCTTGCTATTTCTCTTTGCTTCATAAGTGCAGTACTTGCATTTGGCCCTTGCTTCCTTAATTTTCTGTCCATTTGTCACCACCGTCTTGAAAGTTTTATCAAAATGGTTCCAACATTCAGATGTGGTATTCTTCGGTTTCTTCCTTGCAGGCTCATCTACTATTACATCCTTGCAGGCTCATCTACTATTGCATCATGATTCTCACCATCCAGATCAATCACTTCATTTGCAACTTGATTGTCACTGCTCAAATTCAGAGGCTCTTCATTTTGACTTCCAGCAGGGGGTGATACAACCATACTTTGGACTGCATTTGCACTTGTTCTTGCAGATGTAGGTCTTTTCCCCGATATCTTTATCAGAGAATCTAAAAAGAATAACAATGCATAAGTAATCAGTCACTTTTTACTGTTCAAAGGAATTAATATATTAGAAGCTGCAGCAAGTAAGACATTAAACATCATAATTTCATAGTGTTTAAGTTTTCCTGCAACTGAAGCCAACTTACACATGTGCCAGAATGTTTTTCTATCTTGCTGAGTTGAACCAGCTGGGTGTGTCGGTTCAGCGTTTAAGTCAGGTTGTTTTTCTATCCTGCTGAGTTGAACCACGGGCATCTTTGACCATCGTTGAACCGCAAGACTATCAGAGAGATCAGAGATGCCACCGGCGGCCAGGGAGAAGCAACAATGTAAGATGGCGATGGAGGGAAGGATATGTATGCACTATCGCCGCTATGCTACCAATTTTGGATGCGGTGATTGCGTACGATTATGGTAGAGTATATGGGGTGATTGCAAATCAACAATCACTAACCTAAATGGGCATACATATGGACGGACGTTTGGGCTTATTTTATCGGATATAATCCGGTTTGCTAACCTCGGATAATCCGCAAAAAATTAGTGGATAACCCACGTCTGCTGGATACTATGGATACCATATCCGCTACCATATCCGTCGGATATACGATCGATCAAAATCCGTATCCGCATCCATATCAGGAGGATTCATATAATTGCAAACCATATCCTCAAAAGCGGGTGCGGACGCGGATTCGGAGCGGAAATTATCGGTACCACTTACATCCCTAACTGCGCCGGTGAGCAGCACCAGCCGCAGGAGGAGCAGCTTCTTCTCCACATCGTCCTCCTCTGCAACCATCAGGCCTTCTCGAGATCTTGGTTCGCCCTTCCTTCGATCATTAACCCTTCCTGCATATCTCCACTGACTTATGCCATTTTATCAGTGATGTCTGCCACTTTTGTGCTGCACTGCAACTTCCTCAACCAAACGATGTTAAGGGATTCCTTGATTGTTTTGGGGTAATGGGAGTTAAAGATAGAATAGGGAGGGGAATTCACGTATTAAACTCCCTCAAATAACTTACCCGTGGGGGTGGTTGGTAAGTCAGATGGGGAACGGGAATTGTGTTAGCCTTCGTCCCCGAGCCCTTCGTCTCCCGCGTTCCTGATCCCCTCTGCCCCATTCTCCTCCGCCTCCTCCCGTTCCCTCCGCCTCCCCCATCCCATCCACGCCAATCTCCTCGACCGCCTGAAATTGTCCGGCGAGCAGAAGGGGTGGACCTTCTGCCGTTCCTCCGACCTACCTATCGCTATCTTTTGAGAGTCACATCGCCGATGAGCAGCACCAGTCAACCATCAACCCTCCCCGAGATCTTGATTCGCCCTTCCTCCGATCATTAACCCTTCCCGCATATCTCCACTGACTTATGCCATTTTATTAGTGATGTTTGCCACTTTTTTAATGCACTGCAACTTCGTCAACCAAACAATGTTAAGGGATTCATTTTCGTTACAGCCTGAACCAAACTAAAATTGATTTATCCAGTCTGGACCCATTACACCCTGCAATTTGTTTCCCTTACATTTGCGTTACCATCGATAGAATGAAACACCTCCATAGTTGTTTGTGTTAGAGGATCATTTTAGTCTTACATCTTTTTGGCACCCATTGTGTGTATAACGAAGCATCAACGAGATAAACAAAGCTAGATATATAGATTGATGTGTCTTTCTTTTGATGGCTGCTAAGTACTGCAAGATGGTTAGATATATATGTATCTTTTGGACCTTTGTTAGTGCCGAGCGTGTTCTAGCATGCATAACTAGAAGCCAGCTTGTCAGGGCTTGTGCTTTGGTAGTTGGTTTGTAATTTGTGATGTGTCGCCAAAGTGATGTTGATCGAGAGGAAATTGAAGAGGATGTATATTGATGCATGCTAAATGTTAAAATTAGACATGTTCTGTTTTGTGTTGAAAAATACATTTTATAGTAGGAATATAAGACAATACGTTTTATGTACTATTTGATTATACTCCCTCCTGTCCTTTTTAGTCTGCATATAAGTTTTGTCTGAAGTCAAAGTATCTCTACTTTGACCAAACTTATGGAAAAAAGTATCAACATTCATAATGTTAAATTAGGTCCAACTTTGTAATATAAATTAGGTCCAACTTTGTAAAATTTGACTTGACACAAATCTAATATGCGTAGTAAAAAGGACCGAAGGGAGTACATCCAGAAATAAGAATAGAAGCTCCTCAGGCCGCACCACAGCGATTTGGGATTCCTGGCCGTCGGATCGGGTGGCTTAATCGGATCTGGGCCGTCGGATCGACCCCTGTAACGACCTCGTCCGTCGGATAAAAAAAGTTACTGTTGGAATGAATAGTTACTCCCGTTTCGTGCCACTGCTCGTAAATAGTCTGCCCCGCCGGGGGCATTTTCGTCATTTCACTCGCACGGGTATAAAAGGGCCGGCTCCCGTGGTGAACCCTGGCCGGCTCCTCTCCCGCTCACGCCGCCTCCTCCTCCCCACCCGCGTTTCCCTCTCCTCCTTCCCCGCCTCCGCCCGGCCTCCTCCCCACCTGGGCCTCCCTCTCCTCCTTCCCCGCCGCCGCCCGGCCTCCTCCCCACCCGCGCCTCCCTCTCCTCCAGACCTGCCGCCGCCCGGCCTCTTCCCCTCACGGCCTCCTCCTTCCACCCTTTCGATCTGGCGCCGCCCAAACCCTAACGCCCCGGCCCGGCCCCGGCTCCCACGGGAGGGAAGAAGGAATGGCGAGGCGAGGCAAAGGCGGCGGCGTATGGGACGCCGGCGCAGGCGACGTGGCCCAGGGGGTCGGCCTCCTCCCCGACACCTCTCTCTGCCCCCAGCGCATAGTCGCGCCGCTCGTCCTCTCCCGCGTCCGTCGACGAATGGGCGAGTCCCTGTAGGAGAGAGAGAGAGGATGAGGGCCTCTTGCGCTCGCTTGTGACCCTCGGCATTGCCTTCGTTGCCGACGCGGCTCTGGTGGACTCCGGCGGCTCCTCTTCGTCTCCTCCCTTGTCCCCACGCGAGGCAAAGAAGAAACGAAGCACCTCGCCTGACTCCTCAGAGCTCAGGCACTTTCGGCCGTCGGAACCACTTATCCGGTAAGTAACTAGAGAAGTTTGGTCCTTGCTTAGCCATATAATCATAGGACAAATATGTCGTGGTTGCAGTTGTTATCCAGGTGATGTTTTTAGGAGCTAGATTAAATTCAGTACAGTGATTTGGTCATCAACTGTGTGAAAATATCCACAGCTTTCTGTTTGAGATGGGGATATTTGTTAGATTAGCAGATGCACATTTGAGTATGATGTTATGTTGTGTTGTTAGCATGTAGAAATATTAGTATAAGCTCCGCAGAGAAGAAAAACCACAAATTTGTATGAGCTGGTTACATCATTTATTTGTGTTGTTTATGGTTGTAGTGGTTGACGGCGACTAGGTTCTCAATACCGGTTCCGATCATTATTGAAGGTTACTATGTCAAAATTAGGATGTGCAAAATGACGGTGACTATGGTTGTAGTGGTAAGGTATTTAGTCTTCTAAAATGATATGCATCATTGTTAAATGTCGAAATTAGGTAGTTCAACAAGAAACTTGATGGCAACATGCCTCCTAGGAATAATAAGGACATTCTTTATATAGAGGGAAAGCAAAGACATAATTGTTTCTTCTGGTTTATTGTTACTTCTTATATGTTGAGGCGCGACTAAATCATTTATGAAATGCCATAATAAACCTTTAATTTCTTACTTATATAGAGGGAAAGCAAAGACATAATTGTTTCTTCTGGTTTATTGTTACTTCTTATATGTTGAGGCGCGACTAAATCATTTATGAGATGCCATAATAAACCTTTTATTTCTTACTATAGAAAGATAAAAAAGGTTCACCGTTATGCACAAAATAGTCTGTCTTAAGGATTGACAATTAGGATGGGCAGGCATACTCAGCCATGGCACCTTGCTGAATGAAAATATTATTTTAGACTCCTGGTAATATATGCTTCCTTGCATTTGTTGCAATTTTTCCCACTTATGCCTTGCATTTATGGATTTCCCCCCTATGGTGTAGGTTGTAGTTGCTGCTGTATGATGCTTTTGTGACTTAGGGATCGATGCTACTCCCTTTAAGATTGTTGCTTCCTGATTTTTCTTACCAGGGGTTGTCATCTAAAGTTGATTTTTATAGGAATCAGGACCTGTTCTTTTTTCTTCACCAGGAACTGGTTCCTGATTTGGCTGATGATCCTTTTCTTCCTCCATGTTATGTTCCTTCGGTTAATTCCTATACCACCAAATAATTCCTCTCCATGGCTCATGGTATGGTTGTTGTGTTCGGCTGCACAGGGTTGTGATTAGGTTTGCTGTCGTGTTCGTTCCTGCAGTCATTGCTGGGGTTGGCGCTGCTCCTCCTTCGGATTTGGTTGTTCCGTTCGTGTTCATCTCCTTCTCAGGTGATCTTCTTCACCGTCCACAGAGAGTATAAAATTTGTTCTTTTTCATAGATTGTTTTTTGTGGAGGCATGTCGTGTTGCTTCCCTAGATATATTCCTTTCGTTGTTTGATTTACTGTTGTGGTACAACTAGCTAATCTGTTATTTCCCTAGACTATTATTGTGCATTGTTCCATGTGATCCTTGAAAATAGACATCTTGGATGGATGCATGTGTGGTCAACTGGGTTTGGTCCAAATTGCAGGTTTATTGACTAGAAACTAATTTAGTTTAAATATGATCTCCCATTGCAGGTTCAAGGAATTGTCCTCAACGTCACTCAATTGGGAAAGATAATGCAGAGGGGTTGGAAGTAAATTGCAGTGTCTCTGATAGCACCAACTGCCATTTACGGATCCAAGGTAAGATATTTAGTTTTCTAAAATGATATGCATCATTGTTAAATGTTGGAATTAGGCAGTCCAGCAAGAAACTTGATGGCAACATGCCTCATAGGAATAATAAGGACATTCTTTACATAGAGGGAAAGCAAAGACATAATTGTTTCTTCTGGTTTATTGTTACTTATTATATGTTGAGGCGCGACTAAATCATTTATGAAATGCCATAATAAACCTTTTATTTCTTACTATAGAAAGATAAAAAAGGTTCACCGTTAAGCACAAAACAGTCTGTCTTAGGATTGACAATTAGGGTGCGCAAGCATACTTAGCCATGGCACCTTGCCGAATGAAAATATTATTTTAGACTCCTGGTAATATATGCTTCCTTGCATTTCTTGCAATTTTCCCACTTATGCCTTGCATTTATTGATTCCCCCCCTATGGTGTGGGTTGTAGTTGCTGCTGTATGATGCTTTTGTGGCTTAGGGATCGATGCTACTCCCTTTAAGATTGTTGCTTCCTGATTTTTCTTACTAGGGGTTGTCATCTAAAGTTGATTTTTATAGGAATCAGAATCTGTTCTTTTTTCTTCACCAGGAACTGGTTCCTAATTTGGCTGATGATCCTTTTCTTCCTATGGTATGCAGGCTCGTCGGCTGGGCAGTGCAAGGCGTAACTCCGACGTGGTTCCTCGCCGATTGGACGGTGTTCAGGCGCAACCCGGTGCCCACTGAGTACTGCCTCGGCTACAACCTCCCTTGGTGAGCTCCATCTTCCTCCTGCTCATCTGCTTCGGCTACTGCATTGGACATGGCCGTGGCTATATTGATGTGGTGCTCGTCTAGAATCCTTTTTGATCATGTGATACTTGTTGCTCTGTCCTTGGATGGTCATTCTTGTTGAGTGATAACCAGGGCAGCTCCACTGTATAAACAGATTGATCTGGTGATAAGAGACGGGGGTAGGTTATATGATCGAGGAAAGTCAGATCTGAGCCCACTATGCAATGAACCCTGGATCCTTTTTATTTGTATTTAAAGGTGTTGCTTATTTATGCTCCGGTGTTTATAGTCGTCTTATGTAAAGATTTCTTCTCTCTCATACCTTTATTGCATATGAGTTGTTCTTGGTCTTTTATTGTTTGTTGTTGGTCCTTGATTTAATCTGGTTAAGAGTAAGCTGCACTTTGTTATACTAGAAAGACATGCTCCCAGCAAGTTATAGGGGCCTCTCTTGCTGCCTTAAGTTTGTATGGTAAAGTATGCATCATGTGTGCCTCTGTTTTCTTTCCCTCTTGTATTCCTATGTCTTGCTTCACATATCATGGCACTTGATATATGCATGGTTGTTGGCGATCGGACGCCACCACCGCCGCCGATGCCATCGTGGCTCTTGCCGCCGTCAAACATTAAGTAAGTCGTGACCTTCTCTTTTTTTTCTTAGTGATATGCACATGGTTGCAACTGCTCTACTGATTACAAAAGAAACATGAGCATGGCAGAGGTTGATTATAAAAGTTTTCTTCGTTCTTTCATGTTGGAGTCAGTCGCAGTACCTTGCCAGTTAAATTACCTGCTTTCCTATTAGAAAGCAGTGTATGCTCTCTAGCTACTTAATGTTTTCTTTCTTGGCTGTAATTTATTTCATATTTGTAGTTTCAAAATGATATGTCAAACATGCTCTAATTTTTTCATGCCATTAGAGATTTTGGCTCATATTACTTCCTCTATGTTTATGGTTGGGTAGTGGTGCTTTACTGATTAGGTATTCTCAATCATGTACCATATCTACGTTCAAAAATATGTTGGAGTCAGTAGCTGCGACCGTGGTTCAGCCTGCAATTCCTGTTGGCTATGCTGATGGCCCTACCGCTGTGATTGACACCGATGTCCTTCTGTAGTGACAGATGTTGCACGCCAGATAGGTCTCAACGGCGTGCAATATTTAGTTTTAGCTTTATTGTGTGGGTTTTTTGTGTTTTTCTGGTTTTCCATTGGTCCTAAATTGTACATCGAAATCAGTGTAGATGTATTAAGAGAGATGAGCTACTATGTAGGCATTATTCGTTTTTGTTATGTACCTAGTTACTTAATAATCGTTCTTAACATTGAAAAGGGACATAAATAAGCCGAGTATTTGATCTAACTTGGTAGTGTTTGCCGGTTAACACATCTATGTCATTAGACCAGTTCTTTTTTCTTCTCACAGTTTGTCATTTAGAATGATTTTTTAGAGGAACCAGGAACTGGTTCCTGATTCACTTTGTCCTCTTTGTTGATGATCCTTTTCTTCCTATGGTTATGCAGGCTTGAGTCTCAGTTTGATCTTACGGTTCTACGGCTCAAAGGTTGATGACTGCCATGAGGCACTACCCAGTTAAATCTTCGTAAGTTGTTGAGCATGAACTTTTCTTCTTAATTATTTTCATCTTCTTAGCCTTGCCACATCATCTCTTAAAAATAGTTTGAATCCATCAACTGTGTGCTCTGCCTATGCAATTCATTGAACCGTAAGATTAAAACCTTCATAAGGTGTAGCCCTGTCTCCAACTACCTTCTGAATATTAACATTTTTGTTGGAAAAAGAAGAAAGATTGAATCATAGTTTGCACTAAATGAAAATGAGTTTTTTTTTACATTTTGTTCACTCACTAGGAGGGTCACTATTTATATGCTTGCTTCAACTTTTTCCGGATCACCATGTAAATCATTTGTACAGGAGCTCTGGAACAAGAAAAACAATAATCACAAGGATGGAGGCTTAACATGTATTTTGTTTGCCATCTGGTGTTTATCTAATTTTTTGATGGTGTGACCAAAACCAGATTACCTTTTCTAATGTTAGTATTGGAGTGTTATCTGCAATGGCATCTACTATATATACTGAAAGTAGTTTTATTTATCTTTAGAACTTGATATATTTTCTAAAACCACTTATTATGCTTCTATTTGTATCTATGACTTCTGAAGCAAGTCAACACCCACACAGGCAAACAAACCAAACTGCCGGTAGAGTCACTGTATATAAGGAAATTTACTTTGCTTCCAGTAGTGGGTTTAGGCTTGATAGAAGCTTGGTTGTTTATATTTTCAGAAAACTGGATCTATCATGATTAAGATATGGTCAACATGTATATATTTGGTTCTACTGTGCCCTCCAGTGTTGCTTACCAATGTGATTGCTTAATGATTACTACGACATATCTTGCTAGGTCCAAGCTGACAACAATCCTCTTGGTCTTAAAAAATTTGTCGAGGCGGCACGGATCAAAGAATAACAGATCTGGGTCTTCGCCTTCCAAGATTAGAAGGGGGAAACCATCGCTCACTGTCCATATGCTTTAAAAGCAAATCTCAAGTGCATTACCTATACAAAAATAATTTTGTGGTCATCTATCTCACAAACTATTCACATCAAGTTTATATGGAATGGCACTCACGGAGGCAATTGAGCCAAGCTATCTATTGTATGCCTAACTATGGCCTCCATTGCCATTGTTGGCTTTTTCTCTCTTATGTTTCTGCTCATATTACTGAACTGGCACGGGTTAACTTTGATAGTCTCATGCCCATGTTTAACTTGATGATGTTACTCTTCTGGCACATATTGAATGTTTCTTCTTACTCTTGAACCGGCCAGACAATCGGTTGTTCTGTTACATGTGCTAAAACTTGCCTTCATACACATACATCATGCCGTTTGATCTTCCATTGGTTGACCATATCGTTGGGACCGGCACCCTCCCTGGCGCCAAGGCGCGTTGCCGATCTAGTCCTTCAGTATCTAAGCTCCATACAGGGAGCTGCGGTTGACCCGACAGTGGGCTCGCTATGCATGTGTCATTTGGTGAGTGCATTTATTTATCGCGTGAGCCTGCAACCCCGATACTCTTGATCTCTCTCGCATCGATGCCGCTGCAGTTGAGGGCTTGCATGCAGGGCTAAGATCACAAAGGGAAGGCAGTGCTTCAGCCGAAGAGTTCGCGGTGCTCTGCTCAGTGTTCCTTCTTTCGATTATCTGGTCTGGCGTTCTTCTTCTCCATTTTCAATTTTCTTGTGCGTGGCTACTATTCGCGAACACAACAGCCAGTGTCGATTGGTTTGGCGGTGGCCTGAATTGAGCGGCGAGACAGAAAAAGGGAATGAAGGTGAGAGGCGTCGGTCATATGGTTTGCCGTGGTCAATTGGAGGCCATATTAGCTGGAATCAAGCAGTGGAGCCGACACAGGAAGAGGGAAATAGGATTGAGAGAAGAGATGTGTGTGCTGCGTGTGAAGGACGTCGGCGTGTGTGTCGTACCGTGTGCGTGTGTCTCGGGCCTATCCAGATCTGGCATGCCTCCCTGCGTGCGATACTGGGGCGAATGAGTGTGTTGGTGAGTCCAACACACGATAGTCCACATATTTATATTGACTTTTTTTACTAGGCACGAGTAGAAAAAAGCCCTTTAGTCCCGGTTCGCAACAGCCTTTAGTCCCGGCTGTGCAATCGGGACTAAATATGCGCGACTAAAGACCCCCTAGTCGCGCCTCTTACGGACCGCGACTAAAGGCTTTAGTCCCGGTTCGCGTGGCTGACCGGGACTAAAGGCCCGTCCACGTGGGCGCCAGTGGTCCGTCGGGGCGGAGGACCTTTAGTCCCGGTTCTTGTGGCTAACCGGGACTAAAGGCCTCCTCTGCAGGTTTAGGGTTTTAGCCCCCCTAAACCTGGTTTTTTTTTAATTTGTAGTGTTTTATTTCTTTTATATTTTATTTTGTGTTTTATTTTAATTTTGATGAAGTTTCAGTACACATATTCTACGCTACTATATACATGCATATGAAATTTCAAACAAGAAGAATTCAAGAGGAATATATAATATATATTCAATCTCGGGTGACCATATATAACTTCGAACAAGTTTCCATACACAATTAGGATGGATGACCATATACAACTTCGAACAAGTTTCAATCTCGGGTATGCATATAAATTTCTTCGTCCTCGGTATAGTGTTCTCCTTTAGGATTGATGACTTCCCTCATGAAAAATCCTGCTAATTCTTCTTGAATTGGTCGGAAGCGAGCTTCTGGACTAAGCCTCCTCCGCAAGTTATCCGTCGCGTTCCGCACGCTATCCGATGCCTTCCGCTCAGAGGTGTGTCTCCGGATGTTCTCACAAACATAGTATCCACATAGATTGGTCCCCGGTGGCTGCTTATCCACATTAACTAACCTTCTGAAATCTAGCTCATGTTTGAATTCACCGACAATTTCTTCTGAGAACCGTCTCCAAACCCTACAGGGCAAAGAAAATTAAATGAACAAGGGAGTTATTAGTTACTTGATATTAGGAAATGAACGAAAGAGACCGATCGATATAGAGCTCAAATGATTGAAAATAATTACTTTTGCAGCATTTTTCTCATGTCGGCCCAACGCTTTGGATCCGAATCCATAGAGTCCATGATTAGAACTCTGGAGGTGTGAAGTTCAATATTTAGCAGAATCCAGTGGAACCTGCGGACACGTTACATGCACAGTCATGCATAACTCATCGATTAGACATACCATGCATGGAGTAAACAAAAGAGAATGGGCACAAGAGAGAAACACTCACCCAAAATGGTAAGGAAATAGAATATGACTTTTGAGTTGATGCTTTCTAAGAAACTTGTACAAGTCTTTCTCCACGTCTTCGGGGTGATGTTGTAACACATGTCCATTAACGATATGTGGGTCAATGAACCCAACATCATGGATGTTTCTTATTTTGCATTCCCAAATCTTCAATCTGCATAATAGCGTACGCAACAATATAGTTAGGACCATATATATATATATAGTGCAGGCAATGAAGAACGAGATGAGGTAGAAATAAATCACTTACAGAACGTAGCAACTCAGCATAGATTTGTCGAGGTCACGCAGATTGAACAGCTGGAACAATTCACTCATATGAACTTGTACAGAGTACCGTTTGGTGTGATGCTCATCTGTAACATCCGCATAAACATATTCTTTGTCGGCCCATGTTATGAATTGCTTGTACCAACGCAGCAGATTTCACATTTGTGGTGGTAGACTCTTTTCCCGCGCAGGCTCGACGAGAGGCCCATTCCGCACATATTGTAATGTTATCTCACATACTGGCGCATCCTCAAGGCCTAAGAAGGCACGAAGAGTCAAACCCATCTCGGACGCTTGTTTCATGGCACTCGCTACAGTCAATCCAAGTGCTGCCGCAGCTGCTATGATCTCGGGGTCCTCTTCCGGACCGGCTTTCACTATGAGCGGGGGGATCGATTGTTTCTTCTGCATCCCGAGCTGGTCAACTTGTTTCCCGCTTTTTTTACTTTCTTCTTTCTCCTCCTTCAATATTTTTGCTTGCCTACGAAGTTCATGTCCATAGTCGTCAGGCATATTCAGCTCGGCTTGGGACGGTGTCGTCAAAAAATCCTTAGCCCACTTCTTTTGCTTCTCAGTGAATACTTGCTTGGGCTCAGGCTCTTTTATCGCCTTCATATCCGCCTTCCATTTCTCATAATCAGCAGACGCGGCCAATTTGGTTTCAGCTTCACTAAGTTCCCAAGGCCTTGGGAGGAGAGGCTTCAGTGATGGCTCCGGTACCCTTGTGGTCTTAGGTACATAAGGGTCCGGGTTAATAGTCCAGGAGCGGGTTTCCTTGCTGTCTGCCTGCTTCTGCTTCTTCGCCGGAGGTGGATTGGGGGGCGTCGTACCCGCCGGAGGAGGATTGGGGGGCGTCGTACCCGCCGGAGGTTGTGGATCGGGGGACGGCGTCGAATGGCGTGAAGGAGGTGTAGGTGAACCACCACGACCACCACCACCGCCACCACCGCCACCACCACCACCACCACCACCATCGGAGGGGGGTGGACTTGCTAGCCTTGGCGCCTCGCCTGGAAACACTATGTACTTCTTTTTCCATAGAATGAACTGGCGCTTGACATCTCCAAGTCTTCTCTCCCCTTCGGGTGTAGGTTTGTCAATCTCCAGGTCCTCAAACCCTTGGACTATGTCTTCCATCGTGACACGAGCATAGCCATATGCAATGGGGTTGTTGTGGTGGAGTGCTCCAGGTGTACAGGGTAAAGCACTGCCGCTAGCTACCTTCGTGGAAACGTTCCCCACGGGATAATGCAGATCACATTCTTTCATCTCCTTTACATCATCCACGGGGTAGTGAGGCTCCGGTGCACGAATCTCGATCATTGGTGCACTAGCACCAGGCGGGGCATCCGTGGAAGCCATGCTGCTTCTCCGCTGCTGGCTTCCGCGATCCGCTTCATGATCTTCATGCGGCCCTGCAGCCGATTTTTCTTTTACTAGTTCATGCACGGTCTGCTTCAACTCATGGAGTTCCGATGTAAACTTCGTCATAAGATCTGCATCCCGGTCCGTCTTTCTCTTACGGCTTCTGTAACAGTACGGGTCATTGTCCTGGGAAAACCCTACTTTCCACGGAACTTTGCCTTTGCCTCGTACACGTCCTCCGTGTTCATCATTCCCGAGGGCTGTTGTCAGTGCGTCTTTCTCTCTGTTGAACTTGATCAAGCCCTCTTGAGCTTGGGTCATTGCGTCAATAAGGGCTTGGGTGGGAGCAAACTGTCTCTGCCGGTGAACACACACCCCTGTCTCCGGGTCTAGCGATCCCCCATGCCCGTACCACCAGCTTTTGGCCCTTGGGTCCCATCCCTCTGTACCTAGAGGGATTCCTCGCACCCTCAGGTCCTCCTCCATCTTCTGCCACCTAGGCTCCGAAAGGCGGTATCCTCCTGGCCCCATAATATGATGGAACTTTTTCTTACTCGCATTATCCTTATTTTTTTTGATATTTCCTTGAAATGCTCCGATTGCTTTTGCCTCACAAATTCTGGCCAATCATCTTTCAGTTTCTCATGTTGTCCATAGAAATCCGGAGTCTTGCCCTTGTTGACATAGTCACGGGTTAAATTTTTCTTGAAGTTCCGGAATGCTTCGCCCATCTTCTGAAGAGCGAACTCTTTAACTAGCCTCCTCCTCTGACGTCCACCCGGAACCTCGTTACCGAATTCATCGACTTTGTTGTATTCCGGAGGTAGAATGAAATGTTCCATAAGCTTTCTCCAGCAATCCTTTTTCGTTCTCTTGTCGACAAAACTGAAACCAAGACGTGCCTTCTTTGGCTCCTTCCATTCCTGGACGGTGATCGGGACGTTGTCTCTAACAACGACTCCGCATTGGTTGATAAACTTTGAGGTGTGCTGTAGGGGCTTGCCGGTTTCACTGACAAACTCAATGGCATATGTTTCTCCTGTTTTCATCGCCTTGGATTTGCCACGCTTTGTCGTACTCGATCCGGAGGGCTAAAAAAAGAAAGAGAGTCGCGCGCGTTAATACATATGTATTCACATTTCAGTAAGTTTGTATCACGAGAGGCTCAATGTATATACCTCGCCGGAGGTGGTTGCTACTTGCAATTCGAGATCGTCGTTTGTTGACGGTTGACCTCCGTCGATAATGTCCGTTCCTTCACCTTCTTGATCATCGACAATCTCTGTTCCACCGTCAAGGTTCAGAAAAGAAGAGACTACATCCTCTTCTTGCTCATATTCTGAGCCCGGCACATAAGGAATCTCGTTGTTGATGATGCCCATTAAATAACGTTCAGCCTCCGGATCCCTAAGCGGCTCGGCTCTATCGTCCGCCATATGTCACTCCTGCATGTAGTAAAAATTCTTTAAGTATAAAGAAATTAAAAAATAAGATTAAGGGGACATAGAGGAGGAGGAATTAAAAAATAAGATTATTGAGCACTGCCAAGTATTTTGTTTTGTTTTCTTTATTTTTCTTTTTGGTTTTCATTTGGTTTCTTTCTTCTTCCTTTCTTCTTCTTCTTTTCTTCTTCTTCCTTTCTTCTTCCTCTTTCTTCTTTCTTTCTTCTTCTTCCTTTTTCTTTCTTCTTTCTTTCTTCTTCTTCCTTTCTTCTTCCTTTCTTCTTCTTTTTTTCTTCTTCCTTTTTCTTTCTTCTTTCTTTTGGTTTTCATTTGATTTTCATTTTTTTCTTCTTCCTTTTTCTTTCTTCTTTCTTTTCTTCTTTTTTCATTTGGTTTCTTTCTTCTTTCTTTCTTTTTCTTCCTTTTTCTTTCTTCTTTCTTTCTTCTTCTTCCTTTCTTCTTCCTTTCTTCTTCTTTTTTTCTTCTTCCTTTTTCTTTCTTCTTTCTTTTGGTTTTCATTTGGTTTTCATTTTTTTCTTCTTCCTTTTTCTTTCTTCTTTTTTTCTTCTTCCTTTTTCTTCTGTTTTCTTTTGTTTTCTTTTGTTTTTCTTCTGTTTTTTCTTCCTTTTTTCCTTTTTCCTTTTTTCTTATGTTTTTTTCTTCTGTTTGTTTCTCTTCTGTTTTCTTTTGTTTTCTTTTTTCTTTCTTCTTCCTTTTTCTTTTGTTTTCTTTTTTTTCTTCCTTTTTCCTTTTTTCTTCCTTTTTCTTGTTTTTCTTTTGTTTTCTTCTTCCTTTTTTCTTCTGTTTTTTTCTTCTGTTTTCTTTTGTTTTCTTTTTTTCTTTCTTCTTCCTTTTTCTTTTGTTTTCTTTTTTTCTTCCTTTTTCCTTTTTTCTTCCTTTTTCTTGTTTTTCTTCTGTTTTTCTTTTGTTTTCTTCTTCCTTTTTTCTTCTTCTTCTTCCTTTTTTCTTCTTCTTCTTCCTTTTTCTTTCTTCTTCTTCCTTTTTCCTTTTTTCTTCTGTTTTTTTCTTCTGTTTGTTTTTCTTCTGTTTTCTTTTGTTTTCTTTTTTCTTTCTTCTTCCTTTTTCTTTTGTTTTCTTTTTTCTTTCTTTTTCCTTTTTTCTTCCTTTTTCTTGTTTTTCTTCTGTTTTTCTTTTGTTTTCTTCTTCCTTTTTTGTTCTTCTTCTTCCTTTTTCTTTCTTCTTCTTCCTTTTTCTTTCTTCTTCTTCTTCCTTTTCCGGCGGCGGGAGGCGCGCGGAGGACGGCAGGCAGGGGCAGCGGGCGGCGGGCAAGGGCAGGGGCTGCGGCGGGCAAGGGCAGGGGCACGCTGCGGCGGCGGCGGAGCGCTAAGGGCAGGGCACGGGCGGCGGCGGTGCTCACTGGGGACGGGGGCGGCGGCGCGCAGGGCTTCGGCGTCGGCGTCGGCGTCGGCGTCGGGGCAGGGCTTCGGCGCGTCGAGAGGAGAATGGGAAGTGGCGGAAACTGCTAAGTGCAGTATATATGACATACCTTTAGTCCCGGTTGGGGAGGCGGACCGCGACTAAAGGTACCCTTTAGTCGCGGTTGGTGGACTAAAGGGTTTTGGCGCCGCTTTCGTTCCCGCGCAGAAAGAGCCTTTAGTCGCGGTTGGGGACACCAACCGGGACTAAAGGTCCTTTTTCATATAAAATAAAACTAATTCATTTTAAAATCTTAAAAATACAATTATATATAAAAAAAATCAGAAAAATAAAACTAATTCATTTTAAAATCTTGAAAATACAAATAATATATCAAAAAAATCAGAAAAATAAAACTAATTCATTTTAAAATCTTAAAAATACAATTATATATCAAAAAAATCAGAAAAATAAAACTAATTCATTTTAAAATCTTAAAAATACAATTATATATCAAAAAATCAGAAAAATAAAACTAATTCATTTTAAAATCTTAAAAATACAATTATATATCAAAAAAATCAGAAAAATAAAACTAATTCATTTTAAAATCTTGAAAATACAAATAATATATCAAAAAATCAGAAAAATAAAACTAATTCATTTTAAAAATCTTAAAAATACAATTATATATCAAAAAAAAATCAGAAAAATAAAACTAATTCATTTTAAAAATCTTAAAAATACAAATAATATATCAAGAAAATCAGAAAAATAAAAATAATTCATTTTAAAATCTTAAAAATACAATTATATATCAAAAAAATCAGAAAAATAAAACTAATTCATTTTAAAATCTTAAAAATACAATTATATATCAAAAAAATCAGAAAAATAAAACTAATTCATTTTAAAATCTTGAAAATACAAATAATATATCAAAAAAATAAGAAAAATAAAACTAATTCATTTTAAAAATCTTAAAAATACAATTATATATCAAAAAAATCAGAAAAATAAAACTAATTCATTTTAAAATCTTAAAAATACAAATATTATATCAAGAAAATCAGAAAAATAAAACTAATTCATTTTAAAATCTTAAAAATACAATTATATATCAAAAAAATCAGAAAAATAAAACTAATTCATTTTAAAATCTTAAAAATACAAATAATATATCAAAAAAAATCAGAAAAATAAAACCAATTCATTTTAAAATCTTAAAAATACAATTATATATCAAAAAAATCATAAAAATAAAACTAATTCATTTTAAAATCTTAAAAATACAAATAATATATCAAAAAATTCAGTTCATCGATCCCTTGAAGGTTTGACAAAAGGTTTGATACATCATTCAGTTCATCGACCAAATACAAAGTTTGGTACAATAAATTATTACACATCAATTCTTCCCTTGTGTCCCTGCTTGCTTACGATTGTGCCGTATCCATGGAGCATCCTCATCATTTAACTTAATGCTTGGGTCAGTGTTCACTTTGAAGGGCGGAATTTCACCAAACACATTATAATCTTCTGACATGTCTGTCTTGTCCTCCACTCCCACGATGTTTCTTTTCCCTGAAAGAACAATGTGGCGCTTTGGATCATCGCATGATGTACTGATCGTTTTCTTATCTTTCCGTTTCCTCGGTTTGCTACTCATGTCCTTCAAATAAAAAACCTGAGCGACATCTTTGGCAAGGACGAATGGTTCGTCAAGGTAACCAAGATTGTTGAAATCCACCATTGTCATTCCGTATTGCTCGTCCACCTTACCCCACCTCCTGTTAGCTTGAACCATTTGCACCGGAACAAAGGGACCTTAAAGGAGGGTCCATAGTCAAGTTCCCATATCTCCTCTATGTAACCATAATATGTGACCTGTCGCCCATTCTCGGTTGCTGCATCAAAGCGGACACCACTGTTTTGGTTGGTGCTCTTTTTATCTTGGGCGATGGTGTAAAATGTATTCCCATTTATCTCGTACCCTTGGAAAATCGTTATAGTCGAAGATATTCACGCAAATATTCTTCGTAACATGCATCACGTCGATTGCAGAGCGGACATCTAGGACTTTCCAATATTCTAGCTCCCAAAATATAGATTTCTTCTTCCACATGGGTGCGTGCCCGTCAACTCCCCGCGGAACTGATTGTCCGCCAGGACCCTTTCCAAAGATGACTTTCAAATCCTTGACCATATCAAATATCTCAGCACCAGTACGTTTCGCAGGCTTCGGCCGGTGATCTGCCTTGCCGTTGAAATGCTTGCCTTTCTTTCTTACGTTATGATTTCGGGGAAGAAATCGACGATGACCCAGGTACACGTTCTTCTTACAATTTACCAAACGTACACTTTCAGTCTCATGTAAGCAGTGCGTGCATGCATTGTATCCCTTATTTGTCTGTCCCGAAAGGTTACTGAGAGCAGGCCAATCGTTGATGGTTACAAAAAGCAACGCTCGTAGGTCAAATTCCTCTCTTTTGTGCTCATCCCGGACACGTACACCAGGTCTGGCCCACAACTGTAAAAGTTCATCAACTAATGGCCTTAGGTACACATCGATGTCGTTCCCGGGTTGCTTTGGACCTTGGATGAGCACTGGCATCATAATGAACTTCCGCTTCATGCACAACCAAGGAGGAAGGTTGTAGATGCATAGAGTCACGGGCCAGGTGCTATGGCTGGAGCTCTGCTCGCCAAAAGGATTCATGCCATCAGTACTTAGACCAAATCTTATGTTCCTTGCGTCAGCTGCAAAATCTTTGAACACTCTGTCGATCTTTCTCCATTGCGTTCCATCAGCGGGGTGTCTCAACTCCCCGTCGGACTTACGGTCCTCTTTATGCCATCGCAATGACTTGGCATGCTTTTTGTTCATGAACAGACGTTTCAACCGTGGTATTATAGGAGCATTCCTCATCACCTTGGCGGGAACCCTCTTCCTGGGTTTCTCGCCCTCAACATCGTCACCAGGGTCATCGCCTCTGATCTTATAACGCAATGCAGTGCATACAGGGCATTCATTCAAATTCTCGTATTCACCGCGGTAGAGGATGCAGTCGTTAATGCATGCATGTATCTTCAGAACCTCTAAACCTAGAGGGCAGACAACCTTCTTTGCTTTGTACGTACTGGCGGGCAACTCGTTATTCTTCGGAAACATATTCTTCAACATTTTCAGCAAATTTTCAAATGATGAGTCACCTACACCTTCCTGTGCCTTTCATTTTAGCAAATCCAGTGTGCAGCCCAGCTTTTTCAGACTATTATCGCATCCTGGATACAACGACTTTTTGTGATCCTCTAACATGCGATCCAAATTCTCCCTATCCTTGTCAGTTTCGCAGCGTCTCCGTGCATCAACAATGGTCCGACCAAGATCATCAGCGGGCTCATCATGTGCCTCTTCTTCACCTTCACCTAACCCTTCCCCACCTTCAGCATCATCCTCCATGAAAGTATCACCGAAATGATCATGATAGTTGTCATCGATATCATCCCCTTCTTCATCTTCTTCCATTCTAACCCCTCTTTCTCCATGCTTGGTCCAACAATTATAGCTTGGCATGAAACCGTGCCGAAGCAGGTGCATGTGAACGTCTCTTGAGGAGGAGTAACCCTTCTGATTCTTACAGACAGCACATGGACAGATAATAAAACCTTGCTGCTTGTTCGCATTTGCCACTACGAGGAAATCTTTCAAACCCGTAGTGAACTCGCCGGAGAGTCGGGGACCGTACATCCATTGCCGATTCATCTGCATTATTATTATATAAAGTATATAATTAACCATCATGCATTTGTTAAACTAACTAGCTAGAAATAATACAAATTAAACAATGAACTACACACATGCATATTTTATCAATGACACATGAAAGGTTCAAGTTGCTAACCGCGATCGCGGAGGAAAAATAAATGAGAAAGCTCAAGTGTGGCTCGGACACTTCATATCATGTTTGTTTCAGGCTCTCGGGCATTTCATCGAACACCTTGTGTGCATAGGAGGAACCAAAAGCAAACCCACCACCCCCTTCTGAAAATTGTGAAGTGAGCTGAGTGAAGTGAAGTGAGCTGAGTCCTATATATAGGGATGGGCCTTTAGTCCCGGTTGGCCTGGCCAACCGCGACTAAAGGCCTTCGGGGACCTTTAGTCCCGGTTGGCCAGGCCAACCGAGACTAAAGCCCCTCCCGTCCGCCAGCTGTCGACCGAGCGCGCTGGGCCCAGATAGTTGGTCGCGGGTCTCCTCCCGAACCGCGACTAAAGGCCCCTTTTGTCGCGGTTCGATTGTTTTGGGGACTAATGGGGGCGTATGGAAGCCTCTTTTTCTACTAGTGAGGGTTAACCCTTGCATACTCAATCTTGAAACACAAAAATTAATCATCCCAAAAAATGAAAACTATTCTTTCAATACATCTAGACAGAGGCTTTGTGTCACAGTGCGACGAGTCAGACCACAAGAAAAAAAGGAATGAAAGAGCCACACTAACTTGATCGACTATGGCCAATCTAAGAAAACTACAGTCCGAAAAACAAATAGCCCAACCCCAAATAATCTTTTATTTTACAAACAAAAGCGGCGCGGCAAGACGCGCGATAACTTCTAGTTTTGGATTATCCCCCTATATACATACATGCAGGGACTGCATACATGCATACGTACAGATGTGCATTATCTGATTATTAGTGAGTGGCAGACAGTAAGGCCGCAGTACAAAAACAAAATAAAAATACAACCAGTTAGTTACGTGGAGCAACTTTGAGATATTTGGAGATCCTGCTTGTATCGTAGTCGTGGCACAAACCAGCCGACTCCATGGGCGAGCTTGTGGCCGCCGGCTCCATGGGGTCGTTGGCGTTGGCTGCACTTGCGCACGATGGCAACCGTGCCGTCAATCAAGCAGGGGATGCTGCCTGGTTCCGGGGGCCGAAGGTGCTCCAGCGCAGGGACGCGGGGGTTGTAGACGAAGTACTCTTCTCGGGTGATGGGGACATAGGCATAGGGCGGGAACGGGTCGCCGCGGATGGGGATGGGGACGCATAGCAGGAGGAGGCTGCCGTCCGTCTCGGTGGCGAGGATGCGAGGCGGGTGGCGGAACAGGGGGTCGCCCAAGCCTACGACATGGGCGCACAGGTGAGAGACGTCCGGCGGGTGGACGGCGCAGAAGGTGACCTGGATGCTGCAGCCCTCGAGCTCGGCGTCGTACAGGATTGGGGTGGTGGCGGTGGTGGCGTTGATGCGGTTGGCCAAGCAGGCGTAGGGCTCGATGAGGACGAAGGGTGGCCGCTCGCCGCCGTCGTCGGGGTAGCCGTGGGACGGCCAACTTATGTGCCTCGAGGATTCCTCTCCTCCTGCAAGGTCCATGGATCCCAGATCGAGGCTCGTCTCGTCTCCGGTGTGTGGATTCCCTTGAATTTAAGGAGGGGAGGGCGATCAGAGTTGGAGGTCGAGACGGATTTGAGATGAGAGTGCGGTCGGCGTCGGACTGAGGTTAAGGGGATCGAGCCCAACCCCAGCCCCCCCGCGCGCCCTGTTTGGCCGGCCCATGCGCGGGCTGCACGCTCCCTGTTTTTTTCGTTTTCGTTTTTTATTAATTTTCCTTTTTTTATTTTATTTTAGGTCAAAATAATTCGGGACTAAAAAAAGGTTCTAAAAATTAAAAAAATTGTGAATTTTCAAAAACAGTTCTTGAATTAAAAACTGTTTGCGATTTCAGAAGAATGAAGATTTTCTAATTTTATTGAACATCTTATTAGTTTTATGAACAATTTTTAATAATGATGAACATTTTTTTGTATTTAATGAACAAATTTTCAATTTGATGAACATTTTTTGAACTTGATGAACATAATTTGTACTCAAGATTTTTTTAAATGGATGATTTTTTTTAAAAATTTATGATTATTTTTTGAGACGATGAACAGAATTTGATTTTGATGAACATTTTTTAGTTCGATGAACAAAGTTTGAATTTTGATGAACATTTTTTTTGCATTGATGATTTTTTTAATTCAGTGAACAAAAAAATGTTCACTAATTTGAAAATAAAAGGTGAAAAAGTAAAGAAGAAGAAAAGAGAAAAGAGAAAAAGAAACAAAAATGAGAGGAAAAAAGGGAAAAGGGGCCGGCCGATACAAACACCCAACGCACGAGGGGGGGGGGGGGGTGCGCGCCAGGTCGCTCGCTGGCGACCTGCGCACCATATAAGATCCCCCGTTATGACGGTAGGACATGACATCCTTTTAACCACTACGTTTGGGCCGACGGTGGCTGCAACCCATGTCCTCACCTGGAGGTTTTTTCTTCTGGTAAAAAAAACTTGGAGGTTCTTTCTTTGTAAAAGCCTGCAAGACGGCCCACCACCCTATCAATGCTCGTTAAGCCTTTTTATTCTTCAAACACAACACTTTTTTTGAAAGTTTCACTCCTATTTTATTGATTCATGACAATTGTCGCATCTCTTACAAGTAGAGGAATCAAGTCCTTTGGAGCCTATCCAAATACTAGGAGGGGGCAAATATAGCCCACTTTGCCAATTCATGAGCTCCTCGGGACAAATTCATCTGCCGCCAGATTTGCAAAATCTAATGTTGATTGACCAGCTTCTAGAAACACTACCCGTGGTCCAGTTTGTGTTACTCGCAGAGATCATATTGGTAATTATTTGGAATCATCGGCCATAGTCTTATCAATTATTTCAAACTTTATTACTTTAGAAACACCTGCTTTTAGAGATGCTTTTTCTCTTGCCAAAGATCTTTCGCTCCAGCACACGCATATAGCAATGGATTGCTCATCGGTGGTTAAAGATATAAAAAAAATTAGGGATGCCCCCATGCTAAGATCATAGAGGAAATTCTAGACTGTAAGAATGATGTTGAAGAATGCTTCATAGTGCATTAAGGTAGATTTAGTCCAAATCCAAATCAAAATTCGAGCCTTGCAAGAGCATGACCGACGAAAATGGCAATTACAAACGGGTCCGAGGGATTCGTTGTCGTCTTCAACCTGTGTAAGTTGATGGTGTGTCATGAGTCTAGTTCAATGCCACACCTCCTCCGTGTCGCCGGTGTGATGAATAAGTCATCGAACATTGTGAACGTCTCCAGGAGACGCCAATGCCGATGGTCCGAAGCACGAATTCTCAATCCAGGGAAGAAGGCGGCGATGATCCGAAGGATGGACTATCAATTTGGGGAAGAAGGCGAAGGCCGAATAAGGAGACCTAACACATGTTAACGTCGGAAGCATGGTTACGAAAACTTACCAACGAGCCATTAACATCACCCTGAATAGAGTGGAAACATCTGTTGGGGAACGTAGCAGAAATTCAAAATTTTCTACGCATCACCAAGATCAATCTATGGAGTAATCTAGCAACGAGGGGAAGGGGAGTGCATCTACATACCATTGTAGATCGCGATGCGGAAGCGTTGCAAGAACGCGGATGAAGGAGTCGTACTCGTAGCGATTCAGATCGCGGTTGATTCAGATCTAAGCGCCGAACCACGGCGCCTCCGCGTTCAACACACGTGCAGCCCGGTGACGTCTCCCACGCCTTGATCCAGCAAGGAGAGAGGGAGAGGTTGGGGAAGACTCCGTCCAGCAGCAGCACGACGGCGTGGTGGTGGTGGAGGAGCGTGGTACTCCAGCAGGGCTTCGCCAAGCACTGCGAGAGACGAGGAGGGAGAGGGGTAGGGCTGCGCTATGAGGGAGATGTTCTCATGTGTATGGCAGCCCCAAAACCCCCACTATATATAGGGGAGGGGAGGGGCTGCGCCCCCTTCTAGGGTTTCCCCCCCAAGGGGTGCGGCCAGCCCTAGATCCATCTAGGGGGGCGGCCAAGGGGGGAGAGAGGGGGGGGGGCACCACTAGGTGGGCCTTAGGCCCATCTGAGCCTAGGGTTTCCCCTTTCCCCCCTTCCTGCGCCCTGGGCCCCTTGTGGGAGGCGCACCAGCCCACCTAGGGGCTGGTCCCTTCCCACACTTGGCCCACGCAGCCCTCTGGGGCTGGTGGCCCCACCTGGTGGACCCCCGGGACCCTCCCGGTGGTCCCGGTACGTTACCGATAGCACCCGAAACTTTTCCGGTGACCAAAACAGGACTTCCCATATATAAATCTTTACCTCCGGACCATTCCGGAACTCCTCGTGACGTCCGGGATCTCATCCGGGACTCCGAAAAACATTCGGTAACCACGTATATCTATTCCCTATAACCCTAGCGTCATCGAACCTTAAGTGTGTAGACCCTACGGGTTCGGGAACCATGCAGACATGACCGAGACGTTCTCCGGCCAATAACCAACAGCGGGATATGGATACCCATGTTGGCTCCCACATGTTCCACGATGATCTCATCGGATGAACCACGATGTCGGGGATTCAATCAATCCCGTATACAATTCCCTTTGTCAATCGGTATGTTACTTGCCCGAGATTCGATCGTCGGTATCCCGATACCTTGTTCAATCTCGTTACCGGCAAGTCTCTTTACTCGTTTCGCAACACATCATCCCGTGATCAACTCCTTGGTCACATTGTGCACATTATGATGATGTCCTACCGAGTGGGCCCAGAGATACCTCTCCGTTTACACGGAGTGACAAATCCCAGTCTCGATTCGTGCCAACCCAACAGACACTTTCGGAGATACCTGTAGTGCACCTTTATAGCCACCCAGTTACGTTGTGACGTTTGGTAGACCCAAAGCATTCCTATGGTATCCGGGAGTTGCACAATCTCATGGTCTAAGGAAATGATACTTGACATTAGAAAAGCTCTTAGCAAACGAACTACACGATCTTGTGCTAGGCTTAGGATTGGGTCTTGTCCATCACATCATTCTCCTAATGATGTGATCCCGTTATCAACGACATCCAATGTCCATGGTCAGGAAACCGTAACCATCTATTGATCAACGAGCTAGTCAACTAGAGGCTTACTAGGGACATGGTGTTGTCTATGTATCCACACATGTATCTGAGTTTCCTATCAATACAATTCTAGCATGGATAATAAATGATTATCATGAACAAGGAAATATAATAATAACCAATTTATTATTGCCTCTAGGGCATATTTCCAACAGTCTCCCACTTGCACTAGAGTCAATAATCTAGTTCACATCACCATGTGATTAACACTCACAGGTCACATCACCATGTGACCAACATCCAAAGAGTTTACTAGAGTCAACAATCTAGTTCACATCACTATGTGATTAACACTCAATGAGTTCTGGTTTGATCATGTTATGCTTGTGAGAGAGGTTATTAGTCAATGGGTCTGAACCTTTCAGATCCGTGTGTGCTTTACGAATATCTATGTCATCTTGTGGATGCTACCACGCGCTACTTGGAGCCATTTCAAATAACTGCTCTACTATACGAATCCGGTTTACTACTCAGAGTCATCCGGATTAGTGTCAAAGTTCGCATTGACGTAACCCTTTACGACGAACTCCTTTTCACCTCCATAATCGAGAAAATTCCTTAGTCCACTAGATACTAAGGATAAGTTCGACCGCTGTCATGTGATCCATTCCCGGATCACTATTGTACCCCTTGACCAACTCATGGCAAGGCACACTTCATGTGCGGTACACAGCATAGCATACTGTAGAGCCTACGTCTAAAGCATAGGGGACGACCTTCATCCTTTCTCTCTCTTCTGCTGTGGTCAGGTCTTGAGTCTTACTCAATACTCACACCTTGTAACACAGCCAAGAACTCCTTCTTTGCTGATCTATTTTGAACTCTTTCAAAATCATGTCAAGGTGTGCGTTCTTTGAAAGTATCATCATGCGTCTTGATCTATCTCTATAGATCTTGATGCCCAATATGTAAGCAGCTTTATCCAGGTCTTCCTTTGAAAAACTCCTTTCAAACAACCCTTTATGCTTTCCAGAAATTCTACATCATTTCGGATCAACAATATGTCATTCACATATACTTATCAGAAATGTTGTAGCGCTCCCACTCACTTTATTGTAAATACAAGTTTCTAACAAACTTTGCATAAACCCAAAAACTTTGATCACTCCATGAAAGCGTATATTCTGACTCCGAGATGCTTGCTCTAATCCATGGAAGGATCGCTGGAGCTAGCATACCTTTCAGCATCCTTAGGATCGACAAAACCTTTCTGATTGTATCACATACAACCTTTCCTTACGAAAACTGGTAAGGAAACTTGTTTTGACATCCATCTGCCAGATTTCATAAATGCAGCTAATGCTAACATGATTCCGACGGACTTAAGCATCGCTACGGATGAGAAAATCTCATCGTAGTCAACTCCTTGAACTTGTGAAAATACTCTTTGCCACAAGTCGAGCTTCATAGACGGTAACATTACCGTCCACGTCCGTCTTCTTCTTAAAGATCCATTTATCTCAATGGCTTGCCGATCATCGGGCAAGTTCACCAAAGTCCATGCTTTGTTCTGATACATGGATCCTATCTCGGATTTCATGGCTTCTAACCATTTGTCGGAATATGGGCCCACCATCGCTTCTCCATAGCTCGTAGGTTCATTGTTGTCTAGCAACATGACTTCCAAGACAGGATTACGTACCACTCTGAAGTAGTACGCATCCTTGTCGACCTACGAGGTTTGGTAGTGACTTGATCTGAAGTTTCATGATCACTATCATAAGCTTCCACTTCAATTGGTGTAGGTGCCACAGGAACAACTTCCTGTGCCCTGCTACACACTAGTTGAAGTGACGGTTCAATAACCTTATCAAGTCTCCACCATCCTCCCACTCAATTCTTTCGAGAGAAACTTTTCCTCGAGAAAGGACTCATTTCTAGAAGCAATTACTTTTGCTTCCAGATCTGAAATAGGAGGTATACCCAACTGTTTTGGGTATTCTATGAAGATGCATTTATCCGCTTTGGGTTCGAGCTTATCAGCCTGAAACTTTTTCACATAAGCACCGCAGCCCCAAACTTTTAAGAAACGACAACTTAGGTTTCTCTAAACGGTGTCGTCTCAACGGAATTGCGTGGTGCCCCTTTTAAAGTGAATGCGGTTATCTCTAATGCCTAACCCATAAACGATAGTGGTAATTCGATAAGAGACATCATGGTATGCACCATATCCAATAGGGTGCAGTTATGATGTTCGGACACACCATCATACTGTGGTGTTCCAGGCGGTATTAATTGTGAAACACTTTCCACAATGTCTTAATTGTGTGCCAAACTCGTAACTCAGATATCTCTATGATCATATCATAGAAATTTTATCCTCTTGTCACGACGATCTTCAACTTCACTCTGAAATTACTTGAACCTTTCAATAATTCAGACTTGTGTTTCATCAAGTCAATATTCTCAGCATCTACTCAAATCATCCGTGAAGTAAGAACATATCGATATCCACTGCGTGCCTCAGCACTCATTGGACTGCACACATCAAAATGTATTACTTCCAACAAGTTGCTTTCTTGTTCCATCTTACTGAAAATAAGGCCTTTCGGTCATCTTGCCCATGTGGTATGATTTGCATGTCTCAAGTGATTCAAAATCAAGTGAGTCCAAACGATCCATCTGCATGGAGTTTCTTCATGCATATATACCAATAGACATGGTTCGCATGTCTCAATCTTTTCAAAAACGAGTGAGTCCAAAGATCCATCTACATGGAGCTTCTTCATGCGTTCTATACCAATATGACTCAAATGGCAGTGCCACAAGTATGTGGTACTATCATTACTATTTTATATCTTTTGGCACGACATGTGTATCACTGCGATCGAGATTCATTTTAGGTGCAAGACCATTGAAGGTATTATTCAAATAAACAGAGTAACCATTATTCTCCTTAAATGAATAACCGTATTGCGATAAACATAATCCAATCATGTTTATGCTCAACGCAAACACCAATCTCGATGGTAGAGGGAGCATGCGATGCTTGATCACATCAACCTTGGAAACACTTCCAACACACATCGTCATCTCACCTTTAGCTAGTCTCCGTTTATTCCGCAGCTTTTATTTCGAGTTACTAACACTTAGCAACCGAACCGTATCTAATACCCTGGTGCTACTAGGAGTACTAGTAAAGTACACATTCATATAATGTATATCCAATATACTTCTGCCGACCTTGCCTGCCTTCTCATCTACCAAGTATCTAGGGTAGTTTTGCTTCAGTGACCGTTCCCCTCATTACAGAAGCACTTAGTCTCGGGTTTGGGTTCAACCTTGGGATTCTTCACTAGAGCAGCAAATGACTTGCTGTTTCATGAAGTATCCCTTTTGCCCTTGCCCTTCTAGAAACTAGTGCTTTTACTAACCATCAACAATTGATGCTCCTTCTTGATTTCTACTTTCGCGGTGTCAAACATCGCGAGTTGCTCAAGGATCATCATGTCTATCCCTGATATGTTATAGTTCATCACGAAGCTCTAATAGCTTGGTGGCAGTGACTATGGAGAACCATCACTATCTCATCTGGAAGATAAACTCCCACTCGATTCAAGCGATTGTAGTACTCAGACAATCTGAGCACATGCTCAACGATTGAGCTTTTCTCCCTTAGTTTGCAGGCTTAAGAGACTTGTCAGAGGTCTCATACCTCTTGACGTGGGCACTAGTCTGAAATCCCAATTTCAGTCTTCGGAACATCTCATATGTTCTGCGACGTTTCAAAACGTCTTTGGTGCCACAATTCTAAACCGTTAGCATTACGCACTGAACTATCACGTAGTCATCAAAACGTGTATGTCAGATGTTTCGCAACATCTACAGACGACGTTGAGGTTCAGCACACCGAGCGGTGCATTAAGGACATAAGCCTTCTGTGCAGCAATGAGGACAATCCTCAGTTTACGGACCCAGTCCGCATAATTGCTACTACCAACTTTCAACTAAATTTTCTCTAGGAACATATCTTAAACAGTAGAACTAAAGCGTAAGCTATGACATAATTTGCAAAGACCTTTTGACTATGTTCATGATAATTAAGTTCATCTGATTATTTGATGAACTCCCACTCAGATAGACATCCCTCTAGTCATCTAAGTGATACATGATCCGAGTCAAACTAGGCCGTGTCCGATCATGACATGAGACGGACTAGTCATCATCGGTGAACATCTCCATGTTGATCGTATCTGCTATACGACTCATGTTCGACCTTTCAGTCTCTTGTGTTCCGAGGCCATGTCTGTACATGCTAGGCTCGTCAAGTCAACCTAAGTGTTTCGCATGTGTTCCGAGGCCATGTCTGTACATGCTAGGCTCGTCAACACCCGTTGTATTCGAACGTTATAATCTATCACACCCGATCATCACGTGGTGCTTCGAAACAATGAACCTTCGCAACGGTGCACAGTTAGGGGGAACACGTCTCTTGAAATTTTAGTGAGGGATCATCTTGCTACCGTCGTTCTAAGCAAATAAGATGTAAACATGATAAACATCACATGCAAATCATAAAGTGACGTGATATGGCCAATATCATCTTGCGCCTTTGATCTCCATCTTTGAGGCGCGGCATGATCACCTTCGTCACCGGCATGACACCATGATCTCCATCATCATGATCTCCATCATCGTGTCATCATGAAGTTGTCTCGCCAACTATTACTTCTACTACTATGGCTAACGGTTAGCAATAAAGTAAAGTAATTACATGGTGTTATTCATTGACACGCAGGTCATACAATAAATTAAGACAACTCCTATGGCTCCTGCCGGTTGTCATACTCATCGACATGCAAGTCGTGATTCCTATTACAAGAACATGATCAATCTCATACATCACATATATCATTCATCACGTCCTTTTGGACATATCACCTCACATAGCATACCCTGCAAAAACAAGTTAGACGTCCTCTAATTGTTGTTGCATGTTTTACGTGGCTGCTATGGGTTTCTAGCAAGAACGTTTCTTACCTACGCAAAAGCCACAACGTGATATGCCAATTTCTATTTACCCTTCATAAGGACCCTTTTCATCGAATCCGTTCCGACTAAAGTGGGAGAGACAGACACCCGCTAGCCACCTTATGCAACTAGTGCATGTCAGTCGGTGGAACCTGTCTCACGTAAGTGTACGTGTAAGGTCGGTCCGGGCCGCTTCATCCCACGATGCCGCCGAATCAAGATAAGACTAGTAACGGCAAGTAAATTGACAAAATTGACGCCCACAACTACTTTGTGTTCTACTCGTGCATAGAAACTACGCATAAACCTGGCTCATGATGCCACTGTTGGGGAACGTAGCAGAAATTCAAAATTTTCTACGCATCACCAAGATCAATCTATGGAGTAATCTAGCAACGAGGGGAAGGGGAGTGCATCTACATACCATTGTAGATCGCGATGCGGAAGCGTTGCAAGAACGCGGATGAAGGAGTCGTACTCGTAGCGATTCAGATCACGGTTGATTCCGATCTAAGCGCCGAACCATGGCGCCTCCGCGTTCAACACACGTGCAGCCCGGTGACGTCTCCCACGCCTTGATCCAGCAAGGAGAGAGGGAGAGGTTGGGGAAGACTCCGTCCAGCAGCAGCACGATGGCGTGGTGGTGGTGGAGGAGCGTGGTACTCCAGCAGGGCTTCGCCAAGCACTGCGAGAGACGAGGAGGGAGAGGGGTAGGGCTGCGCTATGAGGGAGATGTTCTCATGTGTATGGCAGCCCCAAAACCCCCACTATATATAGGGGAGGGGAGGGGCTACGCCCCCTTCTAGGGTTTCCCCCCCCCAAGGGGTGCGGCCAGCCCTAGATCCATCTAGGGGGGCGGCCAAGGGGGGAGAGAGGGGGGGGGGGCGCACCACTAGGTGGGCCTTAGGCCCATCTGAGCCTAGGGTTTCCCCTTTCCCCCCTTCCTGCGCCCTGGGCCCCTTGTGGGAGGCGCACCAGCCCACCTAGGGGCTGGTCCCTTCCCACACTTGGCCCACGCAGCCCTCTGGGGCTGGTGGCCCCACCTGGTGGACCCCCGGGACCCTCCCGGTGGTCCCGGTACGTTACCGATAGCACCCGAAACTTTTCCGGTGACCAAAACAGGACTTCCCATATATAAATCTTCACCTCCGGACCATTCCGGAACTCCTCGTGACGTCCGGGATCTCATCCGGGACTCCGAAAAACATTCGGTAACCACGTATATCTATTCCCTATAACCCTAGCGTCATCGAACCTTAAGTGTGTAGACCCTACGGGTTCGGGAACCATGCAGACATGACCGAGACGTTCTCCGGCCAATAACCAACAGCGGGATATGGATACCCATGTTGGCTCCCACATGTTCCACGATGATCTCATCGGATGAACCACGATGTCGGGGATTCAATCAATCCCGTATACAATTCCCTTTGTCAATCGGTATGTTACTTGCCCGAGATTCGATCGTCGGTATCCCGATACCTTGTTCAATCTCGTTACCGGCAAGTCTCTTTACTCGTTCCGCAACACATCATCCCGTGATCAACTCCTTGGTCACATTGTGCACATTATGATGATGTCCTACCGAGTAGGCCCAGAGATACCTCTCCGTTTACACGGAGTGACAAATCCCAGTCTCGATTCGTGCCAACCCAACAGACACTTTCGGAGATACCTGTAGTGCACCTTTATAGCCACCCAGTTACGTTGTGACGTTTGGTAGACCCAAAGCATTCCTATGGTATCCGGGAGTTGCACAATCTCATGGTCTAAGGAAATGATACTTGACATTAGAAAAGCTCTTAGCAAACGAACTACACGATCTTGTGCTAGGCTTAGGATTGGGTCTTGTCCATCACATCATTCTCCTAATGATGTGATCCCGTTATCAACGACATCCAATGTCCATGGTCAGGAAACCGTAACCATCGATTGATCAACGAGCTAGTCAACTAGAGGCTTACTAGGGACATGGTGTTGTCTATGTATCCACACATGTATCTGAGTTTCCTATCAATACAATTCTAGCATGGATAATAAACGATTATCATGAACAAGGAAATATAATAATAACCAATTTATTATTGCCTCTAGGGCATATTTCCAACAACATCGTTGTTGACGGCCACCCTTACAACCCGATGGATCATATATGAGAAAGTTGTTGTCCACCCAAGAACAAGGGATGCCCTTGTTGACGTATAAATGCATAGTCCACCTTTCCCCAATGAGCTTGACTTTTGGATGAATTGACTGATGCATGCGGTTATACGCGGCATTGGAGGCAAGAGGTCTTGAGTTTAAGACCGGGCCGACACAATTAAATTGCATCCCACTTTCAATCCACGTTTAGGCCCGAGGGAGCCACACATGAGTGAGAGTGTTGAGGTATGAAGGCATATCCCATCAGCTTGAGCTTTTGGGTGAACTAAAAGATTCAATTGCAAGATCTAAAGATATACCTTCAAGCACTCACCTCCCCGGCAACGGCGCCGGAAAAGAGCTTGATGTCTACTACGCAACTTTATTCTTGTAGAATCGTGTTGGGCCTCCAAGCGCAGAGTTTTGTAGGACAGTAGCAATTTCCCCTCAAGTGGATGATCTAAGGTTTATCAATCCATGCGAGGCATAGGATGAAGATGGTCTCTCTCAAACAACCCTGCAACCAAATACAAGAAATCTCTTGTGTCCCCAACACGCCCAATACAATGGCAAATTGTATAGGTGCACTAGTTCGGTGAAGAGATGGTGATAAAAGTGTAATGTGGATGGTAGAAATATATTTTTATAATCTAAATAAATAAAAAAAGCAAGCTAGCAAATAGTAAATGGGCACAAAAACGGTATTGCAATGCTTGAAAACAAGGCCTAGGGTTCGTACTTTCGCTAGTGCAATCTCTCAACAGTGCTAACATAGTTGGATCATATGATTATCCCTCAAAGTGCAATAAAGAATCACTCCCGAGTTCCTATTAGCGGAGAACAAAAGATAGAAATTGTTTGTAGGGTACGAAACCACCTCAAAGCTATTCTTTCCAATCAATCTAATCAAGAGTTCGTACTAAAATAACACCATATGACACACATCAACCAACTCTAATGTCACCTAGATACTCCAATGTCACCACGAGTATCCGTGAGTTAATTCTACGATATGCATCTAACAACTTCATGATCATAATATTCAATCCACACAAAGAACTACAAAAAGACCCCAAAGTTTCTATCGGAGAAAACATAATAAAAACGTGCATCAACCCCTATGCATAGATTACCCCAATGTCACCTCGGGAATCCGCAAGTTGAGTGCCATAACATACATCAAGTGAATAAATATGATACCCCATTGTCACCTCAAGTATTCATACCACAAGACATACATGATGTGTTCTCATATCTGAATATTCAATCCGACAAGACAAAACTTCAAATGGTAAAGATTCAATTCATCACAACAAGGGTATAGAGGGGAGAAACATCATATGATCCGTCTATGTTATCAAAGCCCATGATATAGATCACGGGAGAGAGAGAGAGAGATTAAACATACAACTACTGGTACAAACCCTCAGCCCCGAGGGTGGACTACTCCCTCCTCATCGTGGTGGCCGCCGGATGATGAAGATGGCCACCGGAGATGATTTCCCCCTCTGGCAGGGTGCCGGAAAGGGTCTAGATTGGTTTTCGGTGGCTACAGAGCCTTGCGGCAGCGGAACTTCTGATCTAGGGTAACCCCGAAGGGTTTTGGAATATTTGAGAATTTATAGTGCAAAAAGGGGGTATGGGAGGCCACCGAGGTGGGCACAACCCACCTGGGCAGGGCCGTACCCGAGAAAATGGGGGCCCTGTGCCAAATCAAAAATTAGGCCTTTGATAAAATCTTTGGCAATTAGGAAAACATTACCCTAAAATCAGAAAGTGATTCATATAAAAAAAACAATTCTCAAAGCAAAATTATTATAGTTGGGGGTCTACCAAAGCAAAGTCCATGCATGTATCTTGTTGCTGCGTAGTTGAAGTACATCTTATAAGAAAGCTATTCTCAAAACTTGGAATTAGTACATTATTTAGCACAAAACATGCCACCTTTCTTCTCGCAAAGAAAAATGAAAAGAAAAAATGTGTCGTCCTTCTAGCATTCTTTCGATATTCTTTGTATGCATGTTCTTCAAAATGTCATTTGATTCTTTTGCTAAAAAAACTTATCACAATGGCAACTTTTTGAGATCGAGTTCTTAGTTCACTATAAACTTATGATGTATTAGAAATAGAACATATAACCTAAAGACCATTCGGCATGAGTGGTGAACTATCTTAAAAACAATGAACATAGAAACAAAAAAGGGATGAAATGAACTTTGATTTATTTGGGAAGAAAAGACCATGTCCGGCCGGCAGCAACGCGTCTGGTAGTGTGGTTCAAGATCTCGTAAGGAAGGCACCTCGGCCTGGACTCCGACTCCAATTGGTGCATCCAGGTCACAAGCTCACTGCGAAGGTAGCAAGCAGCAATGGAATCTTTTTTTTGATCTGAGCAGCAATGGAATCTAAAGAAGCAGAGAAAGAAATGAGAAATCGAGAAAGAAACCACCGAATAAGTAGAAGGTGGACTGAGGGTGTAGGCATGTAGCGTACCTATACATTCCAGCGGAGAAGCTGCGAAGGAATTAATCCAAGAGAGCTGCGAGCCTGCGACGGACGTATGGATTCATACGGATCGTTGGAAGTTAAAGAGAGCACATAAAAAGAAAGGAGAATACGAAGGAGAGGCGTTCGTGAGATGGAGTCCTAGGAGTAATTACGGTGCAAGTTCCTAAACAGTCAAATGTATTGATTAGTCATTACAAGAAGTACATAGTAGCAGTAACAAATTGGGGGCCCTGTGCAGTCGAACATGCTGCACAGGTGTCCCGTACGGGCCTGCACCTGGGTGCGCCTGGCCCCTAGGCGTGCCCTGGTGGGTTGTGCCCCCCTCGGGGCACCCCAGGTGCTGCTCTGGCCCAACTTGGGTGTTTTGGTCCATAAAAAATCTCCAGAAAGTTTCGCGGTGTTTGGACTCCGTTTAATATTGATTTCCTGCGATGTAAAAAACAAGCAAAAAAACAACAACTGGCACTGGGCACTGGGTCAATAGGTTAGTCCCAAAAAATGATATAAAGTTGCTATAAAATGATTGTAAAACATCCAAGAATGATAATAAAACAGCATGAATACTTCATAAATTATAGATATGTTGGACACGTATCAAGGGGGCCCACCAGGTGGGCACAACCCACCTGGGCGCGCCAGGGAGCCCAGGCGCGCCCTGGTGGGTTGTGCTCACTCAGGCCCACCTCCGGTGCCCATCTTCTGGCATATAGGTCGTTTTGACCTAGAAAAAATAAGGAGAGGACTTTCGGAAAGGAGCGCCGCCGTCTCGAGGCGGAACTTGGGTAGGAGCACTTTTGCCCTCCGGTGGAGCGATTCCGCCGAGGGAACTTCCCTCCCGGAGAGGGAAATCATCGTCATCATCATCACCAATAACTCTCCCATCTTGGGGAGGGCAATATCCATCAACATCTTCAACCAACCATCTCATCTCAAACCCTAGTTCATCTCTTGTATTCAATCTTGTTACCGGAACTATAGATTGGTGCTTGTGGGTGACTAGTAGTATTGATTTCATCTTGTAGTTGATTACTATATGGTTTATTTGGTGGAAGATTATATGTTCAGATCCAATATGCTATTTAATACCCCTATGATCTTGAGCATGATTATCATATTTGTGAGTAGTTACTTTTGTTCTTGAGGTCACGGGAGAAATCATGTTGCAAGTAATCATGTGAACTTGATATGTGTTTGATATTTTGATAGTATGTATGTTGTGATTCCCTTAGTGGTGTCATGTGAATGTCGACTACATGACACTTCACCATATTTGGGCCTAAGGGAATGCATTGTGGAGTAGCAATTAGATGATGGGTTGTGAGAGTGACAAAAGCTTAAACCCCAGTTTATGCGCTATTCCGTAAGGGACCGGTTGGATCCAAAAATTTAATGCTATGGTTAGAATTTATTCTTAATACTTTTCTCGTAGTTGCGGATGCTTGCGGGAGGGTTAATCATAAGTAGGAGGTTTGTTCAAGTAAGAACAACACCTAAGCACCGGTCCACCCACATATCAAATTATCAAAGTACCAAACACGAATTAAACCAACATGATGAAAGTGACTAGATGAAAATCCCGTGTACCCTCAAGAACACTTTGCTTATTATAAGAGACCATTTTGGCCTGTCCTTTGCCTCAAAAGGATTGGGCTACCTTGCTGCACTTTTGTTACTACTATCGTTACTTGCTCGTTACAAATTACCTTGCTATCAAACTACTCTCCTACTTATAATTTCAGCACTTGCAGACATTACCTTGCTGAAAACCACTTGTCATTTCCTTCTGCTCCTCGTTGGGTTCGACACTCTTACTTATCGAAAAGAGCTACAATTGATCCCCTATACTTGTGGGTCATCAATGCCCATATTAATTCTTACATATTCAACGAAGATCTTTATCGGTTGAACCACGATGTCAAGGATTCTGTGAACCCATATGCAATTCCCTTTGTCCGGCGATATGTTACTTGCCCGAGATTCGATCTTCGGTATCTCCATACCTAGTTAATCTCGCTACCGGCAAGTCTCTTTACTCGTTCCGTAATACAAGATCCCGTGACTAAACTCATTAGTCACATGAAGCTTCTTATGATGTTGTATTATCGAGAGGGCCCCGAAATATCTCTCCATCACATGGAGCGACAAATCCCAGCCTCGATCCATGCAACCCAACAGACACCTTTGGAGATACCTGTAGAGCACCTTTGTGATCACCCAGTTATGAAGTGACATTTGATAGCACGTAAGGCATTCCTCCGATATCCGGGAGTGGCATGATCTCATTGTCGAAGGAACAGATACTTGACATAAAGAAAGCTATAGCAAATAACTAAACGATGTGATGCTAAGCTTACGGTTGGGTCTATCCATCACATCATTCTCCTAATGATGTGATACCATTATCAAATAACAACTCATGTTCATGGTTAGAAAACCTTAACCATCTTTGATCAACAAGCTAGTCTAGTAGAGGCTTACTAGGGACACGGTGTAGTTTATGTATTCACACATGTATTTAAGTTGCCGGTCAATACAATTCTAGCATGAATAATAAACATTTATCATGAACGAGAAATATGATAATAACCATATTATTATTGCCTCTAGGGCATATTTCCAACAAACCGACCCTTTCATACTTGAAGTACTGTCAGCTTGAAGAAGCCCTCGCCAGAGAGCTAGGCAAAGAGCTGGCCTAGTGACCATACAAAGAGGCCACAACAAATGACTTGCTCAAAGCACGAACTACACCATGCCGATTATAGCGACGTCGTCCTTAGAAACCCAAGTGGAGAGGCAAAGCTACTAGGGCAATCAAAGGCTAAAGAACAACACCAAGGACGATCCTAGGAGACGATACATCGAAAGCATGGCCAATATTCACATAGAGGGAATGTCCACTCGTCGTCACAGTCGTGCCGCTGCCGAGAAGGGGAACCCTACCCCCCTTCGCCAGGGACCAGTCGACCCATTGGGACATGGCAGCACACGCCGAACCGGAGAGCACCACCAAAGAGAAAGCGTCGAACCTGCAAGAAAAGCCATCTCTCGAAACTCAAAGTCGTCTGAAACCTCTACACAACGACACCACTCTTCCAAGGCTAACCTTCCCAAGACGGTGTCCCCAAGGAGAACAGGACGCTCACGACGCAGTCGCTAACCAACCCACACCAATTTTTGAGCTTTCACTCGGGGAAGTGGCCAGGGATGGGAGGAAGGATCCTCAGCAGCACCTCCAGGGAGGAAAGTGATGCCCTTCGACGTCACCGCTGCCGTGGCTGGACCAACCAGCCAGGGGTTTTTACCCCGGGCCCGGACTTGAACCACCCACACCTCACTATAAGAGGACAGTTGGGCAAGGCCGCAGTGCACCAGGATTGCACGAGGCCTCGACTGGATCCGTCCACCAGCGGACTCCGTCTGCCGCTGAGACGCACCCCAACATCCGATGCCCTTCGCACTAGTGACGAAGAGCATCGGCTTCCGTGCGGGCTCTCCAGCGGTCCCGCCCGGGTCGTTTTTTCCCCGGAACATAGATGAACACCTGCTCAATCCATCAAACACACGCCTATTGTCATCATCTGCTCCTCGCAAAGGTGAACATATCGTGATCTGGCCCCTCCCTACCAAATCGATGGGTTCCCTATCGCCACGGATGAAAAAGTGGAGCTTTGAAAGCTCACGTTGAAACCATGACTTGCCACCCCAGGATTATTCAAACAAAAAAGTGGCACCTACCTAGAAACCAAAAAAAGTCTTGATGTTGATATATGCAATGACATTTCATAGAGAAAAAAAAGGAAAGTATACAACAGAAGGCCACGAGAAGAGGAAAAAACAAAAGAAGAGCTAAGCCTAAGCCTATGATTGTGACAACTTTGTTTGGTTCGTGGGAATTAGAGGTGAAGAATGGGAAGAGCTAAGCCTAAGCCTAAGCCTAAGATCGTGACAACTTTGTTTGGTTCGTGGGAATTAGAGATGAAGAATGGGAAGAGCTAAGCTAAGCCTAAGCCTAAGATCGTGACAACTTTGTTTGGTTCGTGGGAATTAGAGATGAAGAATGGGAAGAGCTAAGCTAAGCCTAAGCCTAAGATCGTGACAGTCTCTGAGTTAAAAGATAAGCCTAGGCAGCAGAATAGAAGAGGTGTCCACTAACTGAAAACAACTGTCAGCTTGAGAACACCGGTCAGAGAGCTTCAGAACTTCAGAGTTGCTTTCAGTTGATAAGTTCAGATTTCATTACAGTGAACTCACTCAAAATCCAATTGCAAAAGGTTCTATATATTTATGTTTCTTCTCCCCGCAGTTATTTGATTCCACATCTGCTCTCTACATCATAAACTCAACATATGCGTGTACTTATCCAAGCAAAATAAACAAGACAAAACAACATCTAGGGACATAGCGATCGCTGTCGCAGGTAGGATGACGAGTGGAGCAACCACCAACCACCACCGGAGCAGCTCTCGACCGGTGATCGCCGGTGAGCCGCACGCAGGCAGGCAAGCTAGAAATGTACAAGGCGGGCCGGCGCGGGGTTCAGCAGATGACGCAGGAGTTGGGGTCCTCCTCGGCGCTGCGGACGAAGTGGTACGGGTGCGGGTGGTGGTGCTGCGGCGGCGGCGGGTACCAGTAGGGGGCCGCGTACACCACCTGCTTGCTCGCGTCCTTCTTGTCCTTGTCGCCGCCGCCGCCGTCTTTCTTGTCGCCGTCCTTCTTGTCGCCGCCTTCCTTCTTATCCTCCTTGGCCGGGCCGACGGAGACGATGTGCGCCCCGGGGAAGAACCTGCGCAGCTTGGCGACGACGTCGACGGGGTCCATGCTGCCGGCCACCGTCAGCTTCTGGTCCTTCATGTCCACGCTCAGCAGGTCGATGCCTGGGCGAGAACAGAGAGTTGCCGTCGTCAGCATAGAGCACTGCGAAGCAGAGCAAGAAAAGATACGATGGAATTGGAGAAAAGAAGCAGGAGAGAAAGAGGAGTACCCTGGAGACCGGAGACGGCCTTGAGCGCCTTCTGCTTCTGCCTGTCGTCGTGCAGGTCCAGCTTCAGCACAACCTTCTGCACCCGGCCGTCAGACAAGATGACAAAATCAGCAAACCATCCGATCAAAAAAATAAAATAAAATCAAACGCCGCAGCTGAAACCAGGACTCCCAAATCCCCAGTCCGATCGGTCACAGTCACCTTCATAGCGCCGGCGGGCAGACAGACGGGCGGCACACGAGGCAACGGAGGGCTTCGCCGGCGTCGGCGGCTGCAGTCGGCAATGTGATAAAATTTGTGGGTGGAACTTGGAAGTGGAGTGGAGCGACGGTGTGTGCTCTACTGCTCTGCCTCTGGGGCGATGAGTTCGATGCGCAACAGCAAGAAGCGGAGTGTGGTGTGATGTGGGCGGCAAAGGAGAGTGCCTGCCGCCTATATATAGGTCGACCTCGCGGCGCCCCACCGCACCAAAAGCTTTCTCTGTTTCTTTTTCAAAAAAAAGAGGGAGAAAGGCGGGAGCGACGGATGCATCAGTATTACGTCATGGCGGAGGTGGCAAGGCACCACGAGGCAGCCGGCAGGCGCACGAAACTAGTAGTACAAGGTAGTGCGCCCGCGTTTCCCGAAATCCAAATTTGACAGTACAATGTAGTGAGACGTAACCGATGGTATAAATGATAAAGTGTATAATGATGGGGTTTTCGCGAAAAAAAAGTTTCCTAAGAACGAATGAATCAACGACATTGTTGTTACCCATAAAGAAGAAAGAAATAGAAAAAAACTAAAAAAGTCAAAATAATGAAGTTTTCTAAAGAATAAATTAGTGACATTCGTATAAACCTTTAAGACAATGAAATGAAAAAAAATAATGAAAAATATTGCACACAATTTACACATGAATTGCACTTCTCTATAATATGCAAAATTAAGCAAATAATACTCAAATTTGCATAAAAAGGAAGTTTCGTAAGAACGAATGAATTAATTGCATTCGTATTAGTGTTAAAGCAGACAAAATTTGAAACAAAAACAAAAACAAAATCAAAATAATGAAGTTTTGTACGGAAGAATGAATTAGTGGCATGGTATTACCCTTCAATGTGTTCACTGTCGTTTTGACTGGTGGCCAACCCTATAGACGATTGCCCAGTCGGCTTGCTGGTGGACGACTGGACCCTAATCGTCCACCGGGACGATGATTAGGTCCAATCGTCTTCCAGGAAGATGATGCCGTATTATTTGTGAAAAATATCAAAATGGTGTATTATTTTTAAAAATTAATAAAAAATATATTATTTAAAAAAAATTAGCTAGTTAGTAATAGATCTGAACGGAGATGCATGCATGCGGAAGGAGCAACATTGACATGCATGCATCTAACAACAAAACTTATGATGTCAGCAAAGATTCTTCTCAAATTCAAACTTTAAAATATTTTGTAGCTCAAACCGTAGCTCCGATTGAAAAACTGTTTTCACATAAAAAATTCAGCTTGACGAGATCTACGAAACTAGATCCCATGTTGATATGTTCTGGTGACCTTTTTTTTCGGGTAAAAAATTATCACGCCTCTCCTACGTAAGTTATCATGTTGTTTACACAAAAATTATCGAGGCATCAAAAATGGTTCCTACAATTTTCTCCTCACATGCACAAGCATGCATACACTAAAGGACAAAAAATCAATGTCGTACAAATTCAAAATGTTTTATAGCTTATACGCATGTCCGATTCAAATCCATTTGAACAACAAAAAGTTACGACGAGACATTCAAAACTAGATCACATATAAAACGGAATATTGCACATTATGTCGGGCTAGACCCAGAAAAGTAATCATGCCTGGACTAAGTAAGGTATCAGCTCTGTTATGCGTATATTACCATATTATTTACACAGATGTAACCGAAGTATGTTTTCAACAACTTTTTCGATGGGTCAAAATTATCGTGGTGTTTTTACACATTATTCGGTACGGGAGTCTGTATTACCATGTTATTTACAGAGTATGTTTTCAATATTTTTCCCATGGGTCAAAGTTATCGTGGTGTTTGTACATAAGTTATCCGGTCTGAGAGCGTATATTATCATGCTATTTACACAGAAGTTATTGGTGATATATTTTCAACAACTTTTTTCACGGGTCAAAGTTATCGTTGTGTTTGTACCTAAGTTATCAGATCCATGAGCCTATATTATCATGCTATTTACACTAAAATTTATTGGTGATATGTTTTTAACATAATTTTTCTGGGTCAGAGTTATCGTGGTATTTATACCTAAGTTATCAAGCCTGCGGCGTTTATATTACCATGCGATTTACAAATAAGTTACCAGGGGTGTTTGTCAAGAACTTATTCCTAGGTTTAAATTACTCCTCCGTGTTTGTATGCAAGTTATCAGCTCTGTGGTGCTTTAATTATCACGTTATTTACATAGAAGTTATCGAAGTATGTTTCAATAACTTTTCCCCCTAGGTTATAAACCCAACTTGGCATATATGAACCACACGAAGAACTCGGAAAAAAAAGATGACTCGGCATGAGAGAAAAAATCGAGGGTATGTTTCAACAATATTTTTCCGAGGTCAATAGTTACAACGGTATTTATACATGAGTTATCAGCACTGTGTTGTGTATATAACCATGTTATTTCCACAGAAGTTATCAGGATATGATTTCAATAACTATTTTTCTCCATGTTAAAAATTTGCCCGTGGTGTTTATAAGTAAGTTACCATGTCTGTTGTGCGAAATTATCGTGCTATTTATACAATAGCTACCGGGGGTATGTATTTCAATAAGTAATGTCGGGTCAAAATTTTACCATGATGTTTCTACATGAGTTATCAGCTCCACTGCACATGTTGATCATGCTATTTACACATAGGTTAGGGGGGGGGTATGTTCTAAAACAACTTTGATTCCTGGGTCAAAAAGTTACCGCGGTGTTGTATGTGAGTATCACCTGGTTGTGCGTATATGACCACATTATTTAGATAGAAGTCATTGAAGGTATATTTTTCAACAACTTTTATTCCAGAGTCAAAAGTTACCGTGGTGTTTGTACTTGAGTAATCAGCTCTATTGTGCGTATATTACGTACAAATTATCGAGGGTATGTTTTGAAACAACTTTTTTTCCGGGTCAAAAGTTATCACGGTGTTTGTTCATTACTTATCAGATCCGCGGTGCTTAAATTACCATCTTATTTAACCCGATATTTTTTAGGCCAAGTAGAATGCAACAAGTCAGCAAAAAGAGTTTTTTGGGTAAAAGTTATCATCGTTCTCAATGCAAGGCAAACTTGGCCCAATACTTAACAATATCAAATAGAATGACATGTATTGATTAGACAAGAAATGATGTGGGACGAGTTGGTTAGTGTGGTGAATCCTCCTTTCTATTCTAAGAAAGAATGAATTGGTGACACTGGTATTACCCTTTGATAAAAAGAAAATAAAAAATATCTAAAATAAACAATGACAAAATTTGCACACAATATACAAAAAAATATGCTTTTTAAAAATACGCGAGAATAAGCATATAACACTGAATTTTTCGAAAAAAAACCCTCAGAAGGAATGAATCAATGGCATCGATATTACCCTTCATGAAGAAATAATAACTAAATAAAAACCAAAACAATAAAGTTTTATAAGAAAAATGAATTAGTGGCATTGGTATTCCTCTTTAAGAAAAAATATAATGAAAAGGTTAAAAAAACTTGCACATGACTTTGCACTAAAATTGCACTTTTTGTAGTATACAATTAACAATCATATGATAGTATAACTTCCACACATATTGATATTAATGGTATGTATACATTGACATTCACCCAACACCCAAAAATATCGACAATAGAAAAGAATAAAATCCAACAAATAAAGAATAACAAAAAGCAAAAGGAGAAACACATTGACGATGACATGTAACTAGGGTAGGGTCATAGACCTGACCTACATGCCCTACCCTAGGACACTACACAAGAAACCAAGACCTACAAAACTAAATAGAAGATACCGACTGAAGTCTTCGTGAAGTGCAATCCACTCGACAGAAGATCTCACTCGGATATCGCAATTCCACTCGACCGTCATTATTCACTCAGAGGACAAGAATCCACCCGGAGGACAGAAGACCTAGAGCCACCCCTGGAAGGCAACGGTCAGACATTCACTCCGTCATCCTAAAGATCATTTAATACGGATGTTACCAGTAACGTGCATGACATTATACTCTCATTGAACCCTTGCGTAACGGAGGACTGCGAGGGGTCGGCGCACTCTATATAAGCCACCCCTCCCCTCTTGCACAAGGGTTCGCACCCCTGTAACTGAACACTCCAATCAACAGGCCTCCGAGGCACCGAGACGTAGGGCTTTTACCTCCTCCGCGAGGGGCGTGAACTCGTAAAATTCGAGTGTACAACTTCGCCATAGCTAGAACACTGCCCTCTTCTACGTACCCCCTATCTCTACTGTCAGATCTGTTCCCACGACAGTTAGCGCCCACTGTGGGGCGGGCGTCTAAACGACTTCCGGTGAGGTTGCAATCTTCGATCTTCGTCAACATGGTTTCCGATGATGGGTTGTATCTGGGCCGTGAGTTCCGTCTTAGCGCGCTCACCTTCATCGCCGATGATTCGGCTTGGCTTCAGGAGGCTCCCCTCGACGTCGAGGCGCTCCCCGTCCGCAGGTCGGCACACTTTCGCGTGAGTGTCTGCGGCGTCCTCTTGCGGCAACCGTCGACTCCGTATCGATCCACTCCGTTGGTGTCTTCGCTCTCCTCGACTCGCCATCGCAAGCGCTCCGGTCGCTCGCAGCTCCAGCGGTGGGTGAAGCATGTGGCGGCACGTCAGTCGGCCACTTCTCAAATCGCGGCAATCGAGCCCGATGAGTCCCTTTATGGCTTGTTCGATCTGTCGACTGGTCATTCAGATACGCTCTCTGAGTGTGAAAGCAATGACCCAGCGGCAGAGGTCCTCGTGATCGGGTCCCAACGTAGCCCACCGGGTTTTCCCCGTGGAGGGGGCGAAGTTGGTGGCCCATCGCACAACAATGATGAGTATTATCCAAAAGCTCTCACTGCGGAGCAAAGAGAAGAGTTGCGGCGCAGGAACGAGCAAGCTCTCCAAACCCCCATCGTTGGGGAGACCGCCGAAGCTCAGGCTTTGGAGGCCGCACGCATAGCCACTTTGGCTGAACATGCGTGTCTGGATGATCTCCATAAGGCACTCGACGACCGCGCTCGACGTCCGCCCCCAAATTCCAGTTGACGTCAGCGGCAGTTGTTTCAGACTGAGTCCCGGGGCGAGTGTCAGGTATACTGCACCCCCATCCAGAATGTTGCAGCAGCTGCACGTATTGCAGATTCGATTCAACCTTCCCTCTCCGAGGCTGGGAGAGGTCTGGAGCAGATCCGGGCGTTGCTCAGGGCAGCTGGGGAGCAAAATTCCGTTGTTTCTTAGTCGCGCAACAGAATTCACAGTAGATACATCAGGGCGAACACAGTTCAGTTGGCCCATAGCCCGAGATCGCCCCCGCGGCGTGAGGATCGTGGCTGTCATCAGGACTAGTACCTGGATCGACGCCACGGGCAGTTCGACCCTCAACACCACCGTGATGACTGCTGTCGTGTGCCTACTCCCCCTCCGAGGGGTGGTTCGTACGTGAAGGGAATATGCCCTAGAGGAAATAATAAAGTTATTATTTATTTCCTTATTTCATGATAAATATTTATTATTCATGCTAGAATTGTATTAACCGGAAACAAAATACATGTGTGAGTACATAGACAAACAGAGTGTCACTAGTATGCCTCTACTTGACTAGCTCGTTGATCAAAGATGGTTATGTTTCCTAGCCATAGACATGAGTTGTCATTTGATTAACGGGGTCACATCATTAGGAGAATGATGTGATTGACTTGACTCATTCCGTTAGCTTAGCACACGATCGTTTAGTATTCTGCTATTGCTTTCTTCATGACTTATACATGTTCCTATGACTATGAGATTATGAAACTCCCGTTTACCGAGGAACACTTTGTGTGCTACCAAACGTCACAACGTAACTGGGTGATTATAAAGGTGCTCTACAGGTGTCTCCGAAGGTACTTGTTGGGTTGGCGTATTTCGAGATTAGGATTTGTCACTCCGATTGTCGGAGAGGTATCTCTGGGCCCACTCAGTAATGCACATCACTATAAGCCTTGCAAGCATTGTAACTAATGAGTTAGTTGCAGGATGATGTATTACGGAACGAGTAAAGAGACTTGCCGGTAACGAGATTGAACTAGGTATTGAGATACCGACGATCGAATCTCGGGCAAGTAACATACCGATGACAAAGGGAACAACGTATGTTGTTATGCGGTTTGACCGATAAAGATCTTCGTAGAATATGTGGGAGCCAATATGAGCATCCAGGTTCCGCTATTGGTTATTGACCGGAGACGTGTCTCGGTCATGTCTACATTGTTCTCGAACCCGTAGGGTCCGCACGCTTAAAGTTCGATGACGGTTATATTATGAGTTTATGTGTTTTGATGTACCGAAGGTAGTTCGGAGTCCCGGATGAGATCGGGGACATGACGAGGAGTCTCGAAATGGTCGAGACGTAAAGATCGATATATTGGACGACTATATTCGGACATCGGAAAGGTTCCGAGTGATTCGGGTATTTTTCGGAGTACCGGAGAGTTACGGGAATTCGCCGGGGAGTATATGGGCCTTATTGGGCTTTAGGGGAAAGAGAGAGGAGAGGCTGGGCGCCCCCCAAGGCCTGGTCCGAATTGGACTAGGGGGAGGGGCTGCGCCCCCTCCTTCCTTCTCTTCTCTCTCCCCTTTCCTTGACTCCTACTCCTACTACTTGGAAGGGGGGGGGGGGAATCCTACTCCCGGTGGGAGTAGGACTCCCCTAGGGCGCGCCATAGAGAGGGCCGACCCTCCCCCTCCTCCACTCCTTTATATACGGGGAGAGGGGCACCCCTTGGAGACACAACAATTGATCCCTTGGATCTCTTAGCCGTGTGCGGTGCCCCCCTCCACCATAATCCACCTTGGTCATATCGTAGCGGTGCTTAGGCGAAGCCCTGCGTCGGTAGAACATCATCATCGTCACCACGCCGTCGTGCTGACAGAACTCTCCCTCAAAGCTCGGCTGGATCGGAGTTCGAGGGACGTCATCGAGTTGAACGTGTGCTGAACTCGGAGGTGCCGTGCGTTCGGTACTTGATCGGTCGGATCGTGAAGACGTACGACTACATCAACCGCGTTGTGCTAACGCTTCCGCTTTCGGTCTACGAGGGTACGTGGACATACTCTCCCCCCTCGTTGCTATGCATCACCATGATCTTGCATGTGCGTAGGATTTTTTTTGAAATTACTACGTTCCCCAACAGTGGCATCCGAGCTAGGTTTTATGCGTAGATGTTATATGCACGAGTAGAACACAAGTGAGTTGTGGGCGATACAAGTCATACTGCTTACCAGCATGTCATACTTTGGTTCGGCGGTATTGTTGGATGAAGCGGCCCGGACCGATATTACGCGTACGCTTACGCGAGACTGGTTCTACCGACGTGCTTTGCACACAGGTGGCTGGCGGGTGTCAGTTTCTCCAACTTTAGTTGAACTGAGTGTCGGTAGAACATCATCATCGTCATCACGCCGTCGTGCTGACAGAACTCTCCCTCAAAGCTCGGCTGGATCGGAGTTCGAGGGACGTCATCGAGTTGAACGTGTGCTGAACTCGGAGGTGCCGTGCGTTCGGTACTTGATCGGTCGGATCGTGAAGACGTACGACTACATCAACCGCGTTGTGCTAACGCTTCCGCTTTCGGTCTACGAGGGTACGTGGACATACTCTCCCCTCTCGTTGCTATGCATCACCATGATCTTGCATGTGCGTAGGATTTTTTTTGAAATTACTACGTTCCCCAACAGTGGCATCCGAGCTAGGTTTTATGCGTAGATGTTATATGCACGAGTAGAACACAAGTGAGTTGTGGGCGATACAAGTCATACTGCTTACCAGCATGTCATACTTTGGTTCGGCGGTATTGTTGGATGAAGCGGCCCGGACCGATATTACGCGTACGCTTACGCGAGACTGGTTCTACCGACGTGCTTTGCACACAGGTGGCTGGCGGGTGTCAGTTTCTCCAACTTTAGTTGAACTGAGTGTGGCTACGCCCGGTCCTTGAGAAGGTTAAAACAACACTAACTTGACGAACTATCGTTGTGGTTTTGATGCGTAGGTAAGAACAGTTCTTACTCAGCCCGTAGCAGCCACGTAAAACTTGCAACAACAAAGTAGAGGACGTCTAACTTGTTTTTGCAGGGCATGTTGTGATGTGATATGGTCAAGACATGATGCTATATTTTATTGTATGAGATGTTCATGTTTTGTAACTGAGTTATCGGCAACTGGCAGGAGCCATATGGTTGTCGCTTTATTGTATGCAATGTAATCGCCCTGTAATGCTTTACTTTATCACTAAGCGGTAGCGATAGTCGTAGAAGCATAAGTTGGCGAGACGACATTAATGATGCTACGATGGAGATCAAGGTGTTGCGCCGGTGACGATGGTGATCATGACGGTGCTTTGAAGATGGAGATCACAAGCACAAGATGATGATGGCCATATCATATCACTTATATTGATTGCATGTGATGTTTATCTTTTATGCATCTTATCTTGCTTTGATTGACGGTAGCATTATAAGATGATCTCTCACTAAATTATCAAGGTATAAGTGTTCTCCCTGAGTATGCACCGTTGCGAAAGTTCTTCGTGCTGAGACACCACGTGATGATCGGGTGTGATAGGCTCTACGTTCAAATACAACTGGTGCAAAACCGTTGCACACGTGGAATACTCAGGTTAAACTTGACGAGCCTAGCATATAATAGATATGGCCCCGGAACACTGAGACCGAAAGGTCGAGCGTGAATCATATAGTAGATATGATCAACATAGTGATGTTCACCATTGAAACTACTCCATCTCACGTGATAATCAAATATGGTTTAGTTGATTTGGATCACGTGATCACTTAGATGATTAGAGGGATGTCTATCTAAGTGGGAGTTCTTAAGTAATATGATTAATTGAACTTAAATTTATCATGAACTTAGTCCTGGTAGTATTAGCATATCTATGTTGTAGATCAATAGCTCGCGTTTAGCTCCCCTGTTTTATTTTGATATGTTCCTAGAGAAAACTAAGTTGAAAGATGTTAGTAGCAATGATGCGGACTTGGTCCGTGATCTGAGGATTAACCTCATTGCCGCACAGAAGTATTATGTCCTTGATGCACCGCTAGGTGACAGAACTATTGCAGGAGCAGATGCAGACGTTATGAATGTTTTGACAAAAGCTCGGTATGATGACTACTTGATAGTTAAGTGCACCATGCTTTACGGCTTAGAACCGGGACTTCAAAAATGTTTTGAACGCCACGGAGCATATAAGATGTTCCAAGAGTTGAAATTGGTATTTCATACTCATGCCCGTGTCGAGAGGTATGAGGCCTCTGACAGTACTTTGCCAATAAGATGGAGGAGAATAGCTCAACCAGTGAGCATGTGCTCAGATTGTCTGAGTACTACAATTACTTGAATCAAGTGGGAGTTAATCTTCCAGATAAGATAGTAATTGACAAAGTTCTCTAGTCACTATCACCAAGTTAATAGAACTTCATGATGAATTATAATATGCAAGGGATGACGAAAGTAATTCCCGAGCTCTTCGCGATGCTGAGATCGGCGAAGGTAGAAATCAAGAAAAGAGCATCAAGTGTTGATGGTTAACAAGATCACTAGTTTCAAGAAAAGGGCAAAGGGAAAGAAGGGGAACTTCAAGAAGAACGGCAAGCAAGTTGCTGCTCAAGTGAAGAAGCCCAAGTTTGGACCTAAGCTTGATACTGAGTGCTTCTACTGCAAAAAGGACTGGTCACTGGAAGCGGAACTACCCCAAATAATGGGCGGATAAGAAGGATGGAAAACTGAACAAAAGTATATTTGATATACATGTTATTGATGTGTACTTTACTAGTGTTTATAGCAACCCCTCGGTACTTGATACTGGTCCAGTTGCTAAAGAGTAGTAACTCGAAACAGGAGTTGCAGAATGAACAGAGACTAGTTAAGGGTGAAGTGATGATGTGTGTTGGAAGTGGTTCCAAGATTGATATGATCATCATCGCACACTCCCTATACTTTTGGGATTAGTGTTGAACCTAAATAAGTGTTATTTGGTGTTTGCGTTGAGCATGAATATGATTTGATCATGTTTATTGCAATACGGTTATTCATTTAAGTTAGAGAATAATTGTTGTTCTATTTAGATGAATAAAACCTTCTATGGTCATACACCCAATGAAAATGGTTTGTTGGATCTCGATCGTAGTGATACACATATTCATAATATTGAAGCCAAAAGATGCAAAGTTAATAATTATAGTGCAACTCATTTGTGGCACTACCGTTTAGGTCATATTGGTGTAAAGCGCATGAAGAAACTCCATGTTGATGGGATTTTGGAATCACTTGATGCTTGCGGACCATGCCTTATGGGCAAGATGACTAAAGACTCAGTTCTCCGGAACAATGGAGCGAGCAACTGACTTATTGGAAATAATACATACTGATGTATGCGATCTGATGATTGTTGAGGCTCGCGGCGGGTATCGTTATTTTTTGACCTTCACAGATGATTTGAGCGGATATGGGTATATCTACTTGATGAAACATAAGTCTGAAACATTTGAAAAGTTCATATAATTTCAGAGTGAAGTGGAAAATCATCGTAACAAGAATATAAAGTTTCTACGATCTGATCGTGGAGGAGAATATTTGAGTTACGAGTTTGGTCTTCATTTGAAACAATGCGGAATAGTTTCGCAACTCACGCCACCTGGAACACCATAGCGAAATGGTGTGTCCGAACATCGTAACCGTACTTTATTAGATATGGTGCAATCTATGATGTCCCTTACCGATTTACCACTATCGTTTTGGGGTTATGCATTAGAGACAGCTGCATTCACGTTAAATAGGGCACTATCTAAATCCGTTGAGATGAGACCTTATGAACTTTGGTTTGGCAAGAAACAAAAAGTTGTCGTTTCTTAAAATTTGGGGTTGCGATGCTTATGTGAAAAAGTTTCATCCTGATAAGCACAAACCCAAATCGGAGAAATGCGTCTTCATAGGATACCCAAAGGAGACTGTTGGGTACACCTTCTAATCATGGATCCAAAGGCAAAATATTCGTTGCTAAGAATGGATCCTTTCTAGAGAAGGAGTTTCTCTCGAAAGAAGTGAGAGGGAGTAAAGTAGAACTTGATGAGGTAATTGTACCTTCTCTCGAATTGAAAAGTAGCTCATCACTTAAATCAGTTCTAGTGATGCCTACACGAATTAGTGAGGAAGTTAATGATGATGATCATGAAACTTCAGATCAAGTTATTACCGAACCTCGTAGGTCAACCATAGTAAGATCCACACCAGAGTGGTACGGGAATCCTGTTCTGGAGGTCATGTTACTAGACCATGACGAACCTACGAACTATGAGGAAGCGATGATGAGCCCAGATTCCGATAAATGGCTTGAGGCCATGAAATCTGAGATATGATCCATGTATGAGAACAAAGTGTGGACTTTGGTGGACTTGCCCGATGATCGGCAAGCCATTGAGAATAAATGGATCTTCAAGAGGAAGACAGACACTGATAGTAGTGTTACTATCTACAAAGCTCGAATTGTCGCAAAAGGTTTTCGACAAGTTCAAGGTGTTGACTATGATAAGATTTTCTCACTCGTAGCGATGCTTAAGTCTGTCCGAATCATGTTAGCAATTGCCGCATTTTATGAAATCTGGCAAATGGATAACAAAACTACATTCCTTAATGGATTTATTAAAGAAGAGTTGTATATGATACAACCAGAAGGTTTTGTCAATCCTAAAGGTGCTAACAAAATATGCAAGCTCCAGCGATCCATCTATGGACTGGTGCAAGCATCTCGGAGTTGGAATATACGCTTTGATAAGTTGATCAAAGCATATAGTTTTATACAGACTTGCGGTGAAGCCTTTATTTACAAGAAAGTGAGTGGGAGCACTACAACATTTCTGGTAAATATATGTGAATGACATATTGTTGATCGGAAATAATGTAGAATTATTCTGCAAAGCATAAAGGAGTGTTTGAAAGGAGTTTTTTCAAAGAAAGACCTCGGTGAAGCTGCTTACATATTGAGCATCAAGATCTATAGAGATAGATCAAGACGCTTGATAAGTTATTTCAATGAGTACATACCTTGACAAGACTTTGAAGTAGTTCAAAATAGAACAGCCAAAGAAAGAGTTCTTTCCTATGTTACAAGGTGTGAAATTGAGTAAGACTCAAAGCCCGACCACGACAGAAGATAGAAAGAGAAATGAAAGTCATTCCCTATTCCTTGGCCATAGGTTCTAGAAAGTATGCCATGCTGCGTACCAGATCTATTGTATACCCTACACTGATTTTGGCAAGGGAGTACAATAGTGATCTAGGAGTAGATCACTGGACAACGGTCAAAATTATCCTTAGTGGAATATGGATATGTTTCTCGATTATGGAGGTGACAAAAAGGTTTGTCGTAAAGGGTTACGTCGATGCAAATTTTGACACTGATCCAGATGACTCTAAGTCTCAATCTGGATACATATTGAAAGTGGGAGCAATTAGCTAGAGTAGCTCCGTGCAGAGCATTGTTGACATAGAAATTTGCAAAATACATACGGATCTGAATGTGGCAGACCCGTTGACTAAACTTCTCTCACAAGCAAAACATGATCACACCTTAGTACTCTTTGGGTGTTAATCACATAGCGATGTGAACTAGATTATTGACTCTAGTAAACCCTTTGGGTGTTGGTCACATGACGATGTGAACTATGGGTGTTAATCACATGGTGATGTGAACTATTGGTATTAAATCACATGGTGATGTGAACTAGATTATTGACTCTAGTGCAAGTGGGAGACTGAAGGAAATATGCCCTAGAGGCAATAATAAAGTTATTATTTATTTCCTTATTGCATGATAAATGTTTATTATTCATGCTAGAATTGTATTAACCGGAAACATAATAAATGTGTGAGTACATAGACAAACAGAGTGTCACTAGTATGCCTCTACTTGACTAGCTCGTTGATCAAAGATGGTTATGTTTCCTAGCCATAGACATGAGTTGTCATTTGATTAACGGGGTCACATCATTAGGAGAATGATGTGATTGACTTGACCCATTCCGTTAGCTTAGCACACGATCGTTTAGTATTCTGCTATTGCTTTCTTCATGACTTATACATGTTCCTATGACTATGAGATTATGCAACTCCCGTTCACCGGAGGAACACTTTGTGTGCTACCAAACGTCACAACGTAACTGGGTGATTATAAAGGTGCTCTACAGGTGTCTCCGAAGGTACTGGTTGGGTTGGCGTATTTCGAGATTAGGATTTGTCACTCCGATTGTCGGAGAGGTATCTCTGGGCCCACTCAGTAATGCACATCACTATAAGCCTTGCAAGCATTGTAACTAATGAGTTAGTTGCAGGATGATGTATTACGGAACGAGTAAAGAGACTTGCCGGTAACGAGATTGAACTAGGTATTGAGATACCGACGATCGAATCTCGGGCAAGTAACATACCGATGACAAAGGAAACAACGTATGTTGTTATGCGGTTTGACCGATAAAGATCTTCGTAGAATATGTGGGAGCCAATATGAGCATCCAGGTTTCGCTATTGGTTATTGACCGGAGACGTGTCTCGGTCATGTCTACATTGTTCTCGAACCCGTAGGGTCCGCACGCTTAAAGTTCGATGACGGTTATATTATGAGTTTATGTGTTTTGATGTACCGAAGGTAGTTCGGAGTCCCGGATGAGATCGGGGACATGACGAGGAGTCTCGAAATGGTCGAGACGTAAAGATCGATATATTGGACGACTATATTCGGACATCGAAAAGGTTCCGAGTGATTCGGGTATTTTTCGGAGTACCGGAGAGTTACGGGAATTCGCCAGGGAGTATATGGGCCTTATTGGGCTTTAGGGGAAAGAGAGAGGAGAGGCTGGGCGCCCCCCAAGGCCTGGTCCGAATTGGACTAGGGGGAGGGGCTGCGCCCCCTCCTTCCTTCTCTTCTCTCTCCCCTTTCCTTGACTCCTACTCCTACTACTTGGAAGGGGGGGGGGGAATCCTACTCCCAGTGGGAGTAGGACTCCCCTAGGGCGCGCCATAGAGAGGGCCGGCCCTCCCCCTCCTCCACTCCTTTATATACGGGGAGAGGGGCACCCCTTGGAGACACAACAATTGATCCCTTGGATCTCTTAGCCGTGTGCGGTGCCCCCCTCCACCATAATCCACCTCGGTCATATCGTAGCGGTGCTTAGGCGAAGCCCTGCGTCGGTAGAACATCATCATCGTCACCACGCCGTCGTGCTGACGGAACTCTCCCTTAAAGCTCGGCTGGTTCGGAGTTCGAGGGATGTCATCGAGTTGAACGTGTGCTGAACTCGGAGGTGCCGTGCGTTCGGTACTTGATCGGTCGGATCGTGAAGACGTACGACTACATCAACCGCGTTGTGCTAACGCTTCCGCTTTCGGTCTACGAGGGTACGTGGACATACTCTCCCCTCTCGTTGCTATGCATCACCATGATCTTGCGTGTGCATAGGATTTTTTTTGAAATTACTACGTTCCCAACAGTACGGACCCGGCCGTATGATGACAGGTGCCCATTCGGTGACGAGCGGAGAATTCCAGTCGACCCCCGAGAGCCTGGGTTCGATGCAAGGTCAGTCCTCGTACAAGGCCTGGTCAATAGAGGTAGGGCTAACAAAGGAGGCCCAGACAGAGATTATCCGAGTGGAACCAGATCATTCATCTCTGGGCCCGAATGTTTCAGTAGAGCCATTCGTGCTGCAGAGATTCCGCCCAACTTCAGGTTGGCCGCGGGAGTGAGTAAGTTCACTGGTGAGTCAAAGCCAGACACTTGGTTAGAGGATTACCGAGTGGCCGTGCAGATTGGTGGAGGCAATGACGAAGTGGCTATGAAGCATCTGCCCTTGATGCTTCAAGGCTCAGCTAGAGCCAGGTTGAATCAGTTGGCCCCTGGTAGCATTTACTGTTGGGAAGACTTAACCCGAGTGTTTATCAAAACATTTGAAGGCACTTGCAAGCGTCCCGCTGGATTGTCTGAGTTACAACATTGTGTCCAGAAACCGAATGAAAAACTTTGAGAGATTACATCCAATGTTGGACTACACTTCACCATTTGGTGGAGAATGTCTCGGAGCACCAACCAGTATGCGCCTTCAAGGAAGGCGTACCGTACAGAGAGCTCACATTGAAGTTTGGTCACTCCGGGGCCATGACTTTGAATCGGATGATGGAAATAGCCACTCGGTATGCGAATGGCGAAGAAGAAGACCGACTCCGTAATGGCAATGGGAAGACAGTCGACCCCAACGCTGGGGGTGGAAATCCCGGTCAGAAGTAGAAGCGCAAAGCTCAAACCGCAGGCCAAGCTGAAGCTGCTGTGGTGAATGCCCAAGGAAAGTTCAAGGGAAAACCTAAAGGGCCATGGACTCCCGAGAAGGTCAAGGACCAATCAGGGCAGGATGTTCTGGATTTACCGTGTGCCATCCACACGAAGAAAGATGACGAGGGAAATTTGATTTTGCCCAAACACACCACTCGACAGTGCAGGCTCCTTATTCAGCAGTTTCGAGAGGGTCAGCAGAGTGAGAAAAGCTCTGACAAGGATGGAGATTAGGAAAAGGCAGAAGATTACCCGAAGGTCAATGCAACCCTGGTGATTTTTGCTGACGTTGAAAGCAAAAGTCGATTGAAAGTCATCAATAGGGAGGTGAACATGGTTGCTCCGGCAACTACAACATACCTCAAGTGGTCAAAGACTCCCATCACCTTCGACCAGTTGGATCACCCAGCTCATGCTGCTACCCCTGGGCGGCAAACTTTGGTGGTCGACCCGGTCATTGGAGGCACTCGACTGCGTAAAGTTCTCATGGATGGTGGCAGTGGTTTGACCATTTTGTATGCCGAAACCCTCCAGGGGATGGGCATTCCAATGTCCCGACTCAGTGAGAGCAACATGCAGTTTCACAGAGTCATCTCGGGGAAGAAGGCAAAGTCACTCGGACAGATTGCTTTGGATGTGGTTGATATGTCTCCAACGTATCTATAATTTTTGATTGCTCCATGCTATATTATGTTCTGTTTTGGACATTATTGGGCTTTATTATACACTTTTATATTATTTTTCGGACCAACCTATTAACCGGAGGCCCAACCCAGAATTGCTGTTTTTTGCCTATTTCAGAGTTTCGCAGAAAAAGAATATCAAACGGAGTCCAAACGGAATGAAACCTTTGGGAACGTGATTTTCGGAACGAACATGATCCAGAGGACTTGGACCCTACGTCAAGAAAGCTACCAGGAAGCCACGAGGTAGGGGGGCGCGCCTACCCCCCTGGGCGCGCCCTCCACCCTCATGGGCCCCACGTTGCTCCACCGACGCACTCCTTCCTCCTATATATACCTACGTACCCCCAAACGATCAGATACGGAGCCAAAAACCTAATTCCACCGCCGCAACCTTCTGTACCCGTGAGATCCCATCTTGGGGCCTATTCCGGAGCTCCGCCGGAGGGGGCATCGACCACGGAGGGCTTCTACATCAACACCATAGCCTCTCCGATGAAGTGTGAGCAGTTTACCTCAGACCTTCGGGTCCATAGTTATTAGCTAGATGGCTTCCTCTCTCTTTTTGGATCTCAATACAATGTTCTCCCCCTCTCTTGTGGAGATCTATTCGATGTAATCTTCTTTTGCGGTGTGTTTGTTCAGACCGATGAATTGTGGGTTTATGATCAAGTTTATCTATGAACAATATTTGAATCTTTTGAATTCTTTTATGTATGATTGGTTATCTTTGCAAGTCTCTTCGAATTATCAGTTTGGTTTGGCCTACTAGATTGATCTTTCTTGCAATGGGAGAAGTGCTTAGCTTTGGGTTCAATCTTGCGGTGTCCTTTCCCAGTGACAGTAGGGGCAGCAAGGCACGTATTGTATTGTTGCCATCGAGGATAACAAGATGGGGTTTATATCATATTGCATGAGTTTATCCCTCTACATCATGTCATCTTGCTTAAAGCGTTACTCTGTTCTTATGAACTTAATACTCTAGATGCATGCTGGATAGCGGTCGATGTGTGGAGTAATAGTAGTAGATGCAGGCAGGAGTCGGTCTACTTGTTTCGGACGTGATGCCTATATACATGATCATGCCTAGATATTCTCATAACTATGCTCAATTCTGTCAATTGCTCAACAGTAATTTGTTCACCCACCGTAAAATACTTATGCTCTCGAGAGAAGCCACTAGTGAAACCTATGGCCCCCGGGTCTATTTTCCATCATATTAATCTTCCAACACTTAGCTATTTCCGTCGCCTTTTATTTTATTTTGCATCTTTATCACAAAAATACCAAAAATATTATCTTATCATATCTATCAGATCTCACTCTCGTAAGTGAGTGTCTAGGGATTGACAACCCCTTATCGCATTGGTTGCGAGGATTTATTTGTTTGTGTAGGTGCGAGGGACTCGTGTGTAGCCTCCTACTGGATTGATACCTTGGTTCTCAAAAACTGAGGGAAATACTTACGCTACTTTGCTGCATCACCCTTTCCTCTTCAAGGGAAAACTAACGCAGTGCTCAAGAGGTAGCAAGAAGGATTTCTGGCACCGTTGCCGGGGAGGTCTACGCAAAAGTCAACATACCAAGTACCCATCACAAACCCTTATCTCCCGCATTACATTATTTGCCATTTGCCTCTCGTTTTCCTCTCCCCCACTTCACCCTTGCCGTTTTATTCGCCCTCTCTTTTCCGTTCGCCTCTTTTTCATTTGCTTGCCTTGTCGTCATGGCTAGTCCTTTATCTTCTCCGTTGTCTCCCGAAAATGAAGTTCTCAATTTTAAACAAAGGGAGGGAGAAAATCTAAAAGACGCTTGGTATAGAATTTCCAATGCTCAAAATAGATCTACCAGGAAGCAATCTACTTCCGTTCTTCTCCGCAATTTTTATGTAGGTGCTAATCCTTGGTATAGATATATTCTTGACACCATTACCAGAGGGAATTTCTTGGGTAGCCATACTTTTGACTCTTATAATGCTATGATAGATTTGTTTGGCTCACCACCTCTTTTGGTTAATGGAACTATTTTAACTTTGGAGCATGTAATGCAAAGACTTGAAATTATTGAAAATAAAGTTGCTACCGTAGAGCTAATTGAAAATTTGGATAAAAAGATCCACAACCAAATTACCCAATATGGATCTAAAGTAGGAGTCACTTTGAAAAATATTAAGGAGAAGGAACCCATAGTTAATGAAAGAATAAATCAAGATTCCACTAGAATCGATAAACTTGAGGGTATCATTACCAACTTGGGAACCGCTTTTTCTTCCGTAAAGAATACTCCAAGTCCTCCAACTAAAATTGCCAAGCTTATGTATGTTCCTAAAAATAAGGGTGAATCCTCTAGTAAGGAAACTGCGGATCTCAAATCTATAAGTATTCATCCCAATCTTTTTGCTATCATTAAGGAACCATTTGCCACAAATGAATTTTTCGGTTATGTGCCTGGAAGTTTGATAATTAATAAAAAGAAAGAAACTCCCAAGGATGATAGATGCCTCATTGAAGAATTGCCTACCAAAGATGGCAATACCTAGATCTATCCTTGCTTTTATGCCTAGCTAGGGGCGTTAAACAATAGCGCTTGTTGGGAGGCAACCCAATTTTCTTTTTAGTTCTTTTGATTTTTGCTTCTGTTTAGGAATAAATATTTGTTCTAGCCTCTGGTTAGATGTGTTTTTATGTTTTAATTAGTGTTTGTGCCAAGTTAAACCTATAGGATCTTCTTGGATGATAGTTATTTGATCTTGCAAAAAATTCAGAAACTTTCTGTTCACGAAAATAATTGTTAAAAATCACCAGAACGTGATACAATATTGATTCCAATTGCTGCTGATGAATAAACAAATTGTCTAGGTCGTCCTATTTTGGCTGATTTTTTGGAGTTCCAGAAGTTTGCGTTAGTTACATATTACTACAGACTGTTCTGTTTTTGACAGATTCTGTTTTTCGTGTGTTGTTTGCTTATTTTGATGAATCTATGGCTAGTAAAATAGTTTATAAACCATAGAGAAGTTGGAATACAGTAGGTTTAACACCAATATAAATAAATAATTATTTCATTACAGTAACTTGAAGTGGTCTTTTGTTTTCTTTCGCTAACGGAGCTCACGAGATTTTCTGCTGAGTTTTGTGTTGTGAAGTTTTCAAGTTTTGGGTGAAAGATTTGATGGATTATGGAACAAGGAGTGGCAAGAGCCTAAGCTTGGGGATGCCCATGGAACCCCCAAGATAATCTAAGGTCACCTAAAAGCCAAATCTTGGGGATGCCCCGGAAGGCATCCCCTCTTTCGTCTACTTCCATCGGTAACTTTACTTGGAGCTATATTTTTATTCACCACATGATATGTGTTTTGCTTGGAGGGTCTTGTATGATTTGAGTCTTTGCTTTTTAGTTTACCACAATCACCTTTTCTGTACACACCTTTTGAGAGAGACACACATGATTCGGAAATTATTAGAATACTCTATGTGCTTCACTTATATCTTTTGAGTTATATAGTTTTGCTCTAGTACTTCACTTATATCTTTTAGAGCACGGTGGTGGATTTGTTTTATAGACACTATTGCTGTATCATGCTTCACTTAGATTATTTTGAGAGTCTTAAATATCATGGTAATTTGCTTAAATAATCCTAATATGCTAGGTATTCAAGATTAGTAAAAACTTTCTTATGAGTGTTTTGAATACTAAGAGAAGTTTGATGCTTGATGATTGTTTTGAGACATGGAGGTAGTGATATTAAAGTTGTGATAGTTGAGTAGTTGTGAATTTGAGAAATACTTTTGTTGAAGTTTGCAAGTCCCGTAGCATGCACATATGGTAAACGTTATGTAACAAATTTGAAACATGAGGTGTTCTTTGATTGTCCTCCTTATGAGTGGCGGTCGGGGACGAGCGATGTTCTTTTCCTACCAATCTATCCCCCTAGGAGCATGCGCGTAGTGCTTGGTTTTTGATGACTTGTAGATTTTTTCAAGAAGTATGTGAGTTATTTATGACTAATGTTGAGTCCATGGATTATACGCACTCTCATCCTTCCATCATTGCTATCCTCTTCGGTACCGTGCATTGCCCTTTCTCACATTGAGAGTTGGTGCAAACTTCGCCGGTGCAACCAAACCCCGTGATATGATACGCTCTTTCACACATAAACCTCCTTATATCTTCCTCAAAACAGCCACCATACCCACCTATCATGGCATTTCCATAGCCATTCCGAGATATATTGTCATGCAACTTTCCACCGTTTTGTTTATCATGACATGTTCATCATTGTCATATTGCTTTGCATGATCATGTAGTTGACATAGTATTTGTGGCAAAGCCACCGTTCATAATTCTTTCATACATGTCACTCTTGGTTCATTGCCTATCCCGGTACACCGCCGGAGGCATTCATATAGAGTCATACTTTGTTCTAGTATCGAGTTGTAATCATTGAGTTGTAAATAAATAGAAGTGTGATGATCATCATTTTCTAGAGCATTGTCCCAAGTGAGGAATAAAAAAAAGAGAGAGAAAGGCTATAAAAAAAGGAGAAGGCCCAAGAAAAATGAGAGAAAAAGAGAGAAGGGACAATGTTACTATCCTTTTACCACACTTGTGCTTCAAAGTAGCACCATAATCTTCATGATAGAGAGTCTCTTGTTTTGTCACTTTCATATACTAGTGGGAATTTTTCATTATAGAACTTGGCTTGTATATTCCAACAATTGGCCTCCTCAAGTGCCCTAGGTCTTCGTGAGCAAGCAAGTTGGATGCACACCCACTTAGTTTCTTTTGTTGAGCTTTCATATACTTATAGCTCTAGTGCATCCGTTGCATGGCAATCCCTACTCCTTGCATTAACATCAATCGATGGGCATCTCTATAGCTCATTGATTAGCCTCGTTGATGTGAGACTTTCTCCTTTTTTGTCTTCTCCACATAACCCCCATCATTATATTCTATTCCACCCATAGTGCTATATCCATGGCTCACGCTCATGTATTGCGTGAAGGTTGAAAAAGTTTGAGATTACTAAAGTATGAAACAATTGCTTGGCTTGTCATCGGGGTTGTGCATGATGAGAGCATTCTTGTGTGACGAAAATGGAGCATGACTAAACTATATGATTTTGTAGGGATGAACTTTCTTTGGCCATGTTATTTTGAGAGGACATAATTGCTTAGTTAGTATGCTTGAAGTATTATTATTTTTATGTCAATATTGAACTTTTATCTTGAATCTTTCGGATCTGAATATTCATACCACAATTAAGAAGAATTACATTGAAATTATGCCAAGTAGCATTCCACATCAAAAATTCTGTTTTTATCATTTACCTACTCGAGGACGAGCATGAATTAAGCTTGGGGATGCTTGATACGTCTCCAACGTATCTATATTTTTTGATTGCTCCATGCTATATTATCTTCTGTTTTGGACATTATTGGGCTTTATTATACACTTTTATATTATTTTTGGGACTAACCTATTAACCGGAGGCCCAGCCCAGAATTGCTGTTTTTTGCCTATTTCAGAGTTTCGCAGAAAAAGAATATCAAACGGAGTCCAAACGGAATGAAACCTTCGGGAACATGATTTTCGGAACGAACATGATCCAGAGGACTTGGACCCTACGTCAAGAAAGCTACCATGAAGCCACGAGGTAGGGGGGCGCGCCTACCCCCCTGGGCGCGCCCTCCACCCTCGTGGGCCCCATGTTGCTCCACCGACGTACTCCTTCCTCCTATATATACCTACGTACCCCCAAACGATCCGATACGGAGCCAAAAACCTAATTCCACCGCCGCAACCTTCTGTACCCGTGAGATCCCATGTTGGGGCCTGTTTCGGAGCTCCGCCGGAGGGGGCATCGATCACGGAGGGCTTCTACATCAACACCATAACCTCTCCGATGAAGTGTGAGTAGTTTACCTCAGACCTTCGGGTCCATAGTTATTAGCTAGATGGCTTCCTCTCTCTTTTTGGATCTCAATACAATGTTCTCCCCCTCTCTTGTGGAGATCTATTCGATGTAATCTTCTTTTGCGGTGTGTTTGTTCAGACCGATGAATTGTGGGTTTATGATCAAGTTTATCTATGAACAATATTTGAATCTTTTGAATTCTTTTATGTATGATTGGTTATCTTTGCAAGTCTCTTCGAATTATCAGTTTGGTTTGGCCTACTAGATTGATCTTTCTTGCAATGGGAGAAGTGCTTAGCTTTGGGTTCAATCCTGCGGTGTCCTTTCCCAGTGACAGTAGGGGCAGCAAGGCACGTATTGTATTGTTGCCATCGAGGATAACAAGATGGGGTTTATATCATATTGCATGACTTTATCCCTCTACATCATGTCATCTTGCTTAAAGCGTTACTCTGTTCTAATGAACTTAATACTCTAGATGCATGCTGGATAGCGGTCGATGTGTGGAGTAATAGTAGTAGATGCAGGCAGGAGTCGGTCTACTTGTTTCGGACGTGATGCCTATATACATGATCATGCCTAGATATTCTCATAACTATGATCAATTCTGTCAATTGCTCAACAGTAATTTGTTCACCCACCGTAAAATACTTATGCTCTCGAGAGAAGCCACTAGTGAAACCTATGGCCCCCGGGTCTATTTTCCATCATATTAATCTTCCAACACTTAGCTATTTCCGTTGCCTTTTATTTTATTTTGCATCTTTATCCCAAAAATACCAAAAATATTATCTTATCATATCTATCAGATCTCACTCTCGTAAGTGACTGTCTAGGGATTGACAATCCCTTATCGCATTGGTTGCGAGGATTTATTTGTTTGTGTAGGTGCGAGGGACTCGTGTGTAGCCTCCTACTGGATTGATACCTTGGTTCTCAAAAACTGAGGGAAATACTTACGCTACTTTGCTGCATCACCCTTTCCTCTTCAAGGGAAAACTAACACAGTGCTCAAGAGGTAGCAAGAAGGATTTCTGGCGCCGTTGCCGGGGAGGTCTACGCAAAAGTAATCATACCAAGTACCCATCACAAACCCTTATCTCCCGCATTACATTATTTGCCATTTGCCTCTCGTTTTCCTCTCCCCCACTTCACCCTTGCCGTTTTATTCGCCCTCTCTTTTCCGTTCGCCTCTTTTTCAGTTGCTTGCCTTGTCGTCATGGCTAGTCCTTTATCTTCTCCGTTGTCTCCCGAAAATGAAGTTCTCAATTTTAAACAAAGGGAGGGAGAAAATCTAAAAGACGCTTGGTATAGAATTTGCAATGCTCAAAATAGATCTACCAGGAAGCAATCTACTTCCGTTCTTCTCCGCAATTTTTATGTAGGTGCTAATCCTTGGTATAGATATATTCTTGACACCATTACCGGAGGGAATTTCTTGGGTAGCCATACTTTTGACTCTTATAATGCTATGATAGATTTGTTTGGCTCACCACCTCTTTTGGTTAATGGAACTATTTTAACTTTGGAGCATGTAATGCAAAGACTTGAAATTATTGAAAATAAAGTTGCTACCGTAGAGCTAATTGAAAATTTGGATAAAAAGACCCACAACCAAATTACCCAATATGGATCTAAAGTAGGAGTCACTTTGAAAAATATTAAGGAGAAGGAACCCATAGTTAATGAAAGAATAAATCAAGATTCCACTAGAATCGATAAACTTGAGGGTATCATTACCAACTTGGGAACCGCTTTTTCTTCCATAAAGAATACTCCAAGTCCTCCAACTAAAATTGCCAAGCTTATGTATGTTCCTAAAAATAAGGGTGAATCCTCTAGTAAGGAAACTGCGGATCTCAAATCTATAAGTATTCATCCCAATCTTTTTGCTATCATTAAGGAACCATTTGCCACAAATGAATTTTTCAGTTATGTGCCTGGAAGTTTGATAATTAATAAAAAGAAAGAAACTCCCAAGGATGATAGATGCCTCATTGAAGAATTGCCTACCAAAGATGGCAATACCTAGATCTATCCTTGCTTTTATGCCTAGCTAGGGGCGTTAAACGATAGCGCTTGTTGGGAGGCAACCCAATTTTCTTTTTAGTTATTTTGCTTTTTGCTTCTGTTTAGGAATAAATATTTGTTCTAGCCTCTGGTTAGATGTGTTTTTATGTTTTAATTAGTGTTTGTGCCAAGTTAAACCTATAGGATCTTCTTGGATGATAGTTATTTGATCTTGCAGAAAATTCCAGAAACTTTCTGTTCACGAAAATAATTGTTAAAAATCACCAGAACGTGATAAAATATTGATTCCAATTGCTGCCGATGAATAAAAAAATTATATAGGTCGTCCTATTGTGGCTGATTTTTTGGAGTTCCAGAAGTTTGCGTTAGTTACAGATTACTACAGACTGTTCTGTTTTTGACAGATTCTGTTTTTCGTGTGTTGTTTGCTTATTTTGATGAATCTATGGCTAGTAAAATAGTTTATAAACCATAGAGAAGTTGGAATACAGTAGGTTTAACACCAATATAAATAAATAATGAGTTCATTACAGTAACTTGAAGTGGTCTTTTGTTTTCTTTCGCTAACGGAGCTCACGAGATTTTCTGCTGAGTTTTGTGTTGTGAAGTTTTCATGTTTTGGGTGAAAGATTTGATGGATTATGGAACAAGGAGTGGCAAGAGCCTAAGCTTGGGGATGCCCATGGAACTCCCAAGCTAATCTAAGGTCACCTAAAAGCCAAATCTTGGGGATGCCCCGGAAGGCATCCCCTCTTTCGTCTACTTCCATCGGTAACTTTACTTGGAGCTATATTTTTATTCACCACATGATATGTGTTTTGCTTGGAGCGTCTTGTATGATTTGAGTATTTGCTTTTTAGTTTACCACAATCACCTTTTCTGTACACACCTTTTGAGAGAGACACACATGATTCGGAAATTATTAGAATACTCTATGTGCTTCACTTATATCTTTTGAGTTATATAGTTTTGCTCTAGTACTTCACTTATATCTTTTAGAGCACGGTGGTGGATTTGTTTTATAGAAACTATTGCTGTATCATGCTTCACTTAGATTATTTTGAGAGTCTTAAATAGCATGGTAATTTGCTTAAATAATCCTAATATGCTAGGTATTCAAGATTAGTAAAAACTTTCTTATGAGTGTTTTGAATACTAAGAGAAGTTTGATGCTTGATGATTGTTTTGAGACATGGAGGTAGTGATTTTAAAGTTGTGATAGTTGAGTAGTTGTGAATTTGAGAAATACTTTTGTTGAAGTTTGCAAGTCCCGTAGCATGCACATATGGTAAACGTTATGTAACAAATTTGAAACATGAGGTGTTCTTTGATTGTCCTCCTTATGAGTGGCGGTCGGGGACGAGCGATGTTCTTTTCCTACCAATCTATCCCCCTAGGAGCATGCGCGTAGTGCTTGGTTTTTGATGACTTGTAGATTTTTTCAAGAAGTATGTGAGTTCTTTATGACTAATGTTGAGTCCATGGATTATACGCACTCTCATCCTTCCATCATTGCTATCCTCTTCGGTACCGTGCATTGCCCTTTCTCACATTGAGAGTTGGTGCAAACTTCGCCGGTGCAACCAAACCCCGTGATATGATACGCTCTTTCACACATAAACCTCCTTATATCTTCCTCAAAACAGCCACCATACCCACCTATCATGGCATTTCCATAGCCATTCCGAGATATATTGTCATGCAACTTTCCACCGTTTTGTTTATCATGACATGTTCATCATTGTCATATTGCTTTGCATGATCATGTAGTTGACATAGTATTTGTGGCAAAGCCACCGTTCATAATTCTTTCATACATGTCACTCTTGGTTCATTGCCTATCCCGGTACACCGCCGGAGGCATTCATATAGAGTCATACTTTGTTCTAGTATCGAGTTGTAATCATTGAGTTGTAAATAAATAGAAGTGTGATGATCATCATTTTCTAGAGCATTGTCCCAAGTGAGGAATAAAAAAAAGAGAGAGAAAGGCTATAAAAAAAGGAGAAGGCCCAAGAAAAATGAGAGAAAAAGAGAGAAGGGACAATGTTACTATCCTTTTACCACACTTGTGCTTCAAAGTAGCACCATAATCTTCATGATAGAGAGTCTCTTGTTTTGTCACTTTCATATACTAGTGGGAATTTTTCATTATAGAACTTGGCTTGTATATTCCAACAATTGGCCTCCTCAAGTGCCCTAGGTCTTCGTGAGAAAGCAAGTTGGATGCACACCCACTTAGTTTCTTTTGTTGAGCTTTCATATACTTATAGCTCTAGTGCATCCGTTGCATGGCAATCCCTACTCCTTGCATTAACATCAATCGATGGGCATCTCTATAGCTCATTGATTAGCCTCGTTGATGTGAGACTTTCTCCTTTTTTGTCTTCTCCACATAACCCCCATCATTATATTCTATTCCACCCATAGTGCTATATCCATGGCTCACGCTCATGTATTGCGTGAAGGTTGAAAAAGTTTGAGATTACTAAAGTATGAAACAATTGCTTGGCTTGTCATCGGGGTTGTGCATGATGAGAGCATTCTTGTGTGACGAAAATGGAGCATGACTAAACTATATGATTTTGTAGGGATGAACTTTCTTTGGCCATGTTATTTTGAGAGGACATAATTGCTTAGTTAGTATGCTTGAAGTATTATTATTTTTATGTCAATATTGAACTTTTATCTTGAATCTTTCGGATCTGAATATTCATACCACAATTAAGAAGAATTACATTGAAATTATGCCAAGTAGCATTCCACATCAAAAATTCTGTTTTTATCATTTACCTACTCGAGGACGAGCAGGAATTAAGCTTGGGGATGCTCGATACGTCTCCAACATATCTATATTTTTTGATTGCTCCATGCTATATTATCTTCTGTTTTGGACATTATTGGGCTTTATTATACACTTTTATATTATTTTTGGGACTAACCTATTAACTGGAGGCCCAGCCCAGAATTGCTGTTTTTTGCCTATTTCAGAGTTTCGCAGAAAAAGAATATCAAACGGAGTCCAAACGGAATGAAACCTTCGGGAACATGATTTTTGGAACGAACATGATCCAGAGGACTTGGACCCTACGTCAAGAAAGCTACCATGAAGCCACGAGGTAGGGGGGCGCGCCTACCCCCCTGGGCGCGCCCTCCACCCTCGTGGGCCCCATGTTGCTCCACCGACGTACTCCTTCCTCCTATATATACCTACGTACCCCCAAACGATCAGATACGGAGCCAAAAACCTAATTCCACCGCTGCAACCTTCTGTACCCGTGAGATCCCATCTTGGGGCCTGTTCCGGAGCTCCGACGGAGGGGGCATCGATCACGGAGGGCTTCTACATCAACACCATAGCCTCTCCGATGAAGTGTGAGTAGTTTACCTCAGACCTTTGGGTCCATAGTTATTGGCTAGATGGCTTCCTCTCTCTTTTTGGATCTCAATACAATGTTCTCCCCCTCTCTTGTGGAGATCTATTCGATGTAATCTTCTTTTGCGGTGTGTTTGTTCAGACCGATGAATTGTGGGTTTATGATCAAGTTTATCTATGAACAATATTTGAATCTTCTGAATTCTTTTATGTATGATTGGTTATCTTTGCAAGTATCTTCGAATTATCAGTTTGGTTTGGCCTACTAGATTGATCTTTCTTGCAATGGGAGAAGTTCTTAGCTTTGGGTTCAATCTTGCGGTGTCCTTTCCCAGTGACAGTAGGGGCAGCAAGGCACGTATTGTATTGTTGCCATCGAGGATAACAAGATGGGGTTTATATCATATTGCATGAGTTTATCCCTCTACATCATGTCATCTTGCTTAAAGCGTTACTCTGTTCTTATGAACTTAATACTCTAGATGCATGCTGGATAGCGGTCGATGTGTGGAGTAATAGTAGTAGATGCAGGCAGGAGTCGGTCTACTTGTTTCGGACGTGATGCCTATATACATGATCATGCCTAGATATTCTCATAACTATGCTCAGTTCTGTCAATTGCTCAACAGTAATTTGTTCACCCACCGTAAAATACTTATGCTCTCGAGAGAAGCCACTAGTGAAACCTATGGCCCCCGGGTCTATTTTCCATCATATTAATCTTCCAACACTTAGCTATTTCCGTTGCCTTTTATTTTATTTTGCATCTTTATCACAAAAATACCAAAAATATTATCTTATCATATCTATCAGATCTTACTCTCGCAAGTGACCGTGTAGGGATTGACAACCCCTTATCGTGTTGGTTGCGAGGATTTATTTGTTTGTGTAGGTGCGAGGGACTCGTGTGTAGCCTCCTACTGGATTGATACCTTGGTTCCCAAAAACTGAGGGAAATACTTACGCTACTTTGCTGCATCACCCTTTCCTCTTCAAGGGAAAACCAACGCAGTGCTCAAGAGGTAGCAGTGGTTTTCAGAGATTCAAAGAATTTTCGCAAAGAGAAGCTGACGTTTGAAGTGGTAGATTTTCACGGTGCCTATCATGCTGTCGTGGGCAGACCTGCGTATGCTCGTTTCATGGCCCGTCCAAGTTACCACTACTAGGGAAAACCCTAGTAGTAGCGCGGATTTAATGCCCACTAGTAGCGTGTGACACTGCGCTACTAATAAGGCGCTACAGCTATTACTTAGCAGTAGCTCGTGCGACACGCGCTACTGCTAAGACACATAGCCGTAGCGTTTGTTCTCTCCCGCGCTGCTGCTAATCTAGCTAGTAGCAGCGTGTTTACTATCCATCGCTACTAGTATTATTTTTTTCATTCTTTTTATTTTGAGTGTATTTATACGCTGTTATACAAATTTTGGTACAATACCAATTATGAGGTTTATATCATTATGTCCATAACAGTGTGTCAAATGATGGTGGATTAGGTTCAAGTGGAGGCAATATGTGGTGCATGTCAAAAGTATACTACTAATCCAAACTTGATCTAGTTTGGAATAGTAGTACTTTCGATGTGCACCACATGTTGCCTCCACTTGAATCTAATCCGCCAGCACAAGCTATTTAATCATCATCATAGTCATTACCACCAACAGTAGTTATTTAATCATCATAGTCATAGTGTAGCACATCATCATCTTCAAACTCATTCTAGCTAGCTAATCACCACAAACACTAGCTGCGGTAGCTATCTAATCACCACCAACACTAGCTAATAATAATCATCATAGTCATTACCACCAACACTAGCTATTTAATCATCATAGTCATAGTGTAGCACATCATCATCTTCAAACTCATTTCTAGCTAGCTAATCACTCCTGCTGCTCTCTCTCAGGTAAAATAACATAAAACATGTGTAGCACTCCTGCTTCATCAAGTTGGAGCATGCAGATGAACCTGTCTCCTAATCGTGGGATGCGCTTCTGATTGCTGCCCCCTAGTACTTCTCTGCGATCGTTCACAATTTTGCTCCAGTCTTTCACTGTTAAGCATTCCTCGCTATTAGAAATCCTGAATGCACTAAAGTGCATTGTAGGATATCTTGGCCGTAAGCTAACAATTCTCATGCGACCTTTAGTCTCGATCCAATGAGGCACAACATTCATCAGGAGTCCCTGTTGAAGAACATCGCATAGTAACATACTTAGCAATGAAGTTTAATGTATGCAAAAGATGCACTGAGGACAAATAGTGAAAATCTTACCATCTTTCCTAAATAGATGTGACCGTAGTTCAGTACGAACACTATTGGTTGCACGTTTTGAGTACTAAGATTTTTAAGTCTAGAAAAATAATTTGTCTTGACAGTATGAAGATCCTCAAGCCATGAAACATAATGACTTATCTCCTCGCAGTTTAGTTCAACCCCGGGACAGTAGTAGGTCCTGTCTACCAAGCGCTGGACATGTTTGCTTGAACGGAAATAAGCTGTCAATAGAAATTAGTTGTCAACTATTTTTGAATAAACAATATCAAGGACATAAATATGGTTGAGAAACTCACATAATGGTATAACTGGAGGCGTCTGCACATCGACCCAGATGTCGATATTACCTTCAATATCATCTTCCGGACGAATATCATAGGTGATAACCATATCAGGCTCAAATGCATAAGCCTTGCATAGTGCTTGCCAAGTTTTGCATCCAAAATAGGTGTAGGTGTCTGCGTTGTATAATTTTGCGTGGAAAATACAACCATGCTCGGTCTTCAAGTAAACTCTCTTTACCTCCATAGTAGTTTTCATACGATTGAAACCTATCTTATCCAAGACAAAAACTCTTGCATGGCAGGGGATACACTAGTAGAATAGTAAAAAAATTAAATTATAAGTTGAAGCAAATGAAGCAGATGTCATGCTTAATTACGAAAAAAGACTTGTCGTTGTGACTTACTGTATCCACTTCGAAGTTCTTGTCCAGCTTGATGCTGAAGCTCCTATCATCATCTAGGAAGATTCTGTCGCACAGGCCACGCTCGTCTTCGCAGTATTTGCAAATACCGAAATCCTTTTAGTTGTCATACATTTCCTATGTTCATAGTTGAAACATAAATTGAAAATCAATCGAAGACAACTACCAGGATACTCAACACACAAATCCGGGGCACTCGATATTTCCTACATATTTTGGCACAAGTGATGCCAAAATTCACGGAAAAATCCGGCATGACCTTTGCTAAAATAGGACATATCGAGCGCCTGAAATTTGCCGGAACGGAAATGAATCAACACTCCGGCAAAACATAGGCCACTCGGAGGTGTAACCTGCAAACATGACCGGCCACTTGGGCAAGCACATATCCTATTTGAGCAACACAAGATATACATTTCAGAATACCTTATAGGACTCATATTGACATGAGCATTCAATAAGCAAAACCAAATCGTAAAATAAATAAGTATTCAAATTAGCATGCATTCAATAAGCAAAAGTAAATCATCTCTTGCGTCCGTACATTGTCGAATATTATCACTAATACATCCCGAATAGTATCATACATATAACATCACTAATACAACTAAAACCCTAGCGAACGATGGGTATCGGCGCGGGCAGTGGACACCCAAAGAGAAGGAACCATCACATGATCATAGCTCCAGTGAGATCCCTGGAGAACCTGCCAGGTATTGGAGAACCTGTGCTCCAGCGCAACCAAGTAGCAACGGACGTGCGCGTCCTCCTTGCTAACACGGTGACGTACCACCTCCGCGGGGTCCTCAAGCCTCTCGACCATCACTGGCCCACGCGACCGCCACCAAAGAAGGTTCGGGTCAACGACGGGTTGACTCCTCACCAAGTTGCGCCCCACGGTAGGTTGCGCCTCCGAGTACCAGCCCGGCGGAGCCCACTCCCGGACATGGCCCATCTGGTCAAGCAGGCGTCCTCCACCGAGTCGACGACGAGGTTGCAGGATAGGCATCATCGACGTCGATGCGGGAAAAATTGCTTTAACTAGAAAAATAACAAAAAAGTGACATGTTCAACTAGTTCTATTAATTCAACTAGTTCTTACTAAAAATAAACTTACTATAAATAGAAATAAACTAGTACCTAATTAGTACCTAGTTCTTACTAACTAATTAGTACCTAGGAACTACTGCCCTAATTACCATCTAATTTGATGAACCTAGGGGTGGAAAGTGGTAGCGGATATTCCAATTATCCAACTTAAAAGTGAAATAAGTGGTCAAATTTTACTCGTTTTATTATGCATTACAATAGTGTTTATTCATCATCTAAGAAAACATCCGAGCCGCATCCGTATCCGATAACATCCGCATCCGATTCGTTTCCACCCATAGATGAACCCTAAATAATTTGATGCAACTAAAATTTGAAGAACCCTAGGCAGAGGCAGGGGAGGGGGAGGAGCAGGCGTCCTCACCTCGGGTGCCTGCAGCAAGGGAGGGGCAGGCGGCGTCAAGGTCGGGATCGGGGCTCGGGCGCGCGGCGGAGGGCGGCGTCGAGGTCGGGGTCGGGGGCGGCATCGAATCCGGGGTCGGGGGCGGCGTCGAGGGTGTGCGGAGAGCGACGGGAGAGCGCGCGGCGGCCGACGGGCGACGGCGGCGGCGACAGCGGAGGAGTTGGATTTGGGGGAAGTGGTGATACGTCTTCATCGTATCTATAATTTTTGATTGTTCCATGCCAATATTCCAGAACTTTTACATACTTTTGGCAACTTTTTATACTATTTTTGCGACTAACATATTGATCCAGTGCCCAGTGCTAGTTCCTGTTTGTTGCATGTTTTTTGTTTCGCAGAAAATCCATATCAAACGGAGTCCAAACGGGATAAAAACTGACGGAGATTTTTTTGGAATATTTATGAATTTTGGGAAGTAGAATCAACGCGAGATGATGCCCGAGGGGGCCATGAGGCAGGGGGCGCGCCCCAGGGGGGCAGGCGCGCCCCTGACCCTCTTGGACACCCCGTAAGGCGGTTGGAGCCCTTCTTTCGCCGCAAGAAAGCTAATATCCGGATAAAAATCGTGTCCAAATTTCAGCCCAATCGGAGTTATGGAGCTCCGGGAATATAAGAAACGGTGAAAGGCCAGATCAGGGAGCACAGAAACAGAGAGAGATAGAGAGACAAATCCAATCTCGGAGGGGCTCTCGCCCCTCCCATGACATGGAGGCCATGGACCAGAGGAGAAACCCTTCTCCCATCTAAGGAGAAGGTCAAGGAAGAAGAAGGAGGGGGCTCTCTCCCCCTCGCTTCCGGTGGCGCCGGAACGCCGCCGGGCCATCATCGTCACCGCAATCTTCACCAACACCGTCGTCATCTTCACCAACATCGTCATCACCTTCCCCCATTTATCTATAGCGGTCCACTCTCCCGCAACCCGCTATACCCTCTACTTGAACATGGTGCTTTATGCTTCATATTATTATCCAATGATGTGTTGCCATCCTATGATGTCTGAGTAGATTTTCGTTGTCCTATCGGTAATTGGTGAATTGCTATGATTGGTTTAATTTGCTTGTGGTTATGTTGTTGTCCTTTGGTGCCCATCATATGAGCGCGCGCGTGGATCACACCATAGGGTTAGTTGTATGTTGATAGTACTATGTATTGGAGGGCAAGAGTGACAGAAGCTTCAGCCTAGCATAGAAATTGATGCATACGGGATTGAAGGGGAACCAATATATCTTAATGCTATGGTTGGGTTTTACCTTAATGAACGTTAGTAGTTGCGGATGCTTGCTAATAGTTCCAATCATAAGTGCATAGAATTCCAAGTCAGGGATGACATGCTAGCAGTGGCCTCTCCCACATAAAACTTGCTATCGGTCTAGTAAAGTAGTCAATTGCTTAGGGACAATTTCACAAATCCTACCACCACTTTTCCACACTTGCTATACTAACTTTATTGCTTCTTTACCTAAACAGCCCCTAATTTTTATTTACGTGCTCTTTATATTCTTGCAAACCTATCCAACAACACCTACAAAGTACTTCTAGTTTCATACTTGTTTTAGGTAAAGCGAATGTTAAGCGTGCGTAGAGTTGTATCGGTGGTCGATAGAACTTGAGGGAATATTTGTTCTACCTTTAGCTCCTCGTTGGGTTCGACACTCTTACTTATCGGAAGAGGATACAATTGATCCCCTATACTTGTGGGTTATCAAGACCTTTTTCTGGCGCCGTTGCCGGGGAGCAATAGCGTGGGGTGGATATTCTCCTGTGTGCTTGTTTGCTTTATCACTAAGTAGATTTTATTTGCTGTTCTAAGTTGTTCTCTATCTTTAGTTATGGATATGGAACACGATATACCAAAAAAATTAGGTGTACTTGCTGCTCATGGAGATGGGGAACCTCCTAAAACCCTCGATGCTCATTATGTGAAAAATATTATGTACTACTTTAATAATCCTGAGAAAACCCCATTCAATTATGTTATGGGAGACACGTTGGATCAACGTGAATACTTTAGGGATTATCGCTTGACTCAAAAAGGGAAACTATTATGGGATCAAATTTATATGTTGCATTGGTATGCTCGGCAACTATGCTTGAGATATGATTATACTTGTTGCTCTAGGATGAAGGCTCCACACCTTCCCTTTTCATGTAGATTTAATGATAATAAAACCTTGGCTTCTTGTGCCAATGGTATATATGATTACTATGATGTGGAACAAATAGAAGAATCCGTTGCTTTTATGGGTGCTTATGAAATTGAATCTTTGTTTAAAGAGTGTGAAAATCTTGATGATGTTGTTTACAAACCTGAAAATTTTGCTATACTTAAATATTGTTATGAGAATTATGAATACAATTCCGATATTGATGCATTTATTGAGAAAGTCTCCGCTGTCCAAGAAGAGACTAATATTTTGCAGGAAACTATGGGAGAAGAAATTACTGAAACTGTGAGCTCATTAGATGAAAAAGATGAGGAGGAGAGCGAAGAAAAAAAGGAGGAAGAGCGGATTGATCACCCGTTCCCACCTTCTAATGAGAGTAACTCTTCAATTCATACATTGTTTAATTTCCCTTCGTGCTTACTGAAGGATGATTGCTATGATAATCGCTATGATCCCGTTGATTCTTTTGAAATATCCCTTTTTGATGATGCTTGCTATGCTTGTGGCCAAGATGCCAATATGAATTATGCTCATGGAGATGAACTTGCTATAGTTCCTTATGTTAAACATGAAATTGTTGCTATTGTACCCACGCATGATAGTCCTATTATCTTTTTGAATTCTCCCGACTACACTATATCAGAGAAGTTTGCCCTTATTAAGGATTATATTGATGGGTTGCGTTTTACTACTACACATGATGATTTTGATAGATATAATATGCATGTGATTGCTGCTCCTACTTGCAATTATTATGAGAGAGGAACTACATCTCCGCCTCTTTATGTTTCCAATACGATAAAATTACAAGAAACTGTTTATACTATGCATTGGCCTTTAGTATGTGTGCATGAATTGTTCTTTTATGACATGCCGATGCATAGGAAGAGAGTTAGACTTCGTCATTACATGATATATGTTACTTTGTGCTCACTACTAAATTACAAATCATTGTTAATTAAAATTGGCTTTGATATACCTTGGGATCCGGGTGGATCCATTACTTGAGCACTATATGCCTAGCTTAATGGCTTTAAAGAAAGCGCTGCCAGGGAGACAACCCGGAGGTTTTAGAGAGTCATTTATTTCTGTTGAGTGCTTTTATAAAGTTTAAAAACAAAAAAATAAAGATGGGAACCCAAAACTTTTCAAAAAGGAAAGTGAAAGTGAGAGAGACAAGCATTGTTGAAGTGGGGAAGCTCCTTGAACTTTGTTCATGCTCACGGAAACTTTGTGAATCTTGATTACAGAAACTTTTCAACAAAAATAATTATCCCTTGTACAATTCCATTGTATTATAAAAATAATGTGCCAAGGTTTGCCTTTAGGATGTTTGCAATGCTTGTTGGTTTGTGCGGTGAAGGACAGAAACTTTGGCTGTAGTGCACGATTTTTCATTTTTTACTGGAACGTCAAACGGTTCTGAAACTTTCTGCACTGTCTTTCTATACAAATTGTTTATTTTTTCTAATTGTTTCAGAATTGTTTGGGTTACAGAAGTATGGTGGGTGTTCGAATCTTTACAGACTGTCCTGTTTTCACAGATTGCTGTTATAGCTTCATTATTTGCATATGTTTGAATTCTTGTTGAAGCCTCCTTGACTTGAGGCCATAGAATTGTGATAGCATACAGTGGGTAATGTTTGTTTATAATTATACAATGATGTTAAAGCAGTACATGATGGGATTTCTTTGCCATATTCACTAACCCCGTCACTAAAAGTTCGGTTAAGTTTTGTGTGGATGAAGTGTTCGAAGATCGAGGAGGTCTCGATGTGAGAAGAAGGAGGAGAGGCAAGAGCTCAAGCTTGGGGATGTCCGAGGCACCCAAAGTAAATATTCAAGGTAGCCAGATTTCATGATTTTTGTACATCCACAAGACATAACCTGTAATTAGTGCCCTCTCTGACCATTTGCAGTGAATATTTTTGGTGTTGTTTTGAACTTGATGCATAATGTTATTTTCAAGCTTATTTACAGCACTATCTATAATCTCAGCTACAAGTACTGACACTATCTGAGTTGATGTGTTGGGGATGCCCCGGAAGGCATCCCATCCTTCTTCAACAAGTATCGGTATGTTTTCGGATTCGTTTCATTCATGCGATATGTGCAAATCTTGGAGCGTCTTTTGCATTTAGTTTTCACTTTTCTTTTATGCACCATGCTGGTATGAGATAGTCCTTGGTTGATTTATAGAATGCTCATTGCACTTCACTTATATCTTTTGAGTATGGCTTTATAGAATGTTTCACGTGCTTCACTTATATCATTTGAAGTTTGGATTGCCTGTTTCTCTTCACATAGAAAACCGCCATTTGTAGAATGCTCTTTTGCTTCACTTATATTGTTAAAGCATGGGCATATCTTTTGTAGAAAGAATTAAACTCTCCTGCTTCACTTATATCTATTTAGAGAGATGACAGGAATTGGTCATTCACATGGTTAGTCATAAAACCCTACATAAAACTTGTAGATCACTGAATATGATATGTTTGATTCCTTTCAATATTTTAGAGATATAAAGGTGGTGATATTAGAGTCATGCTAGTGAGTAATTGTGGATTAGTAGAAATAATTGTGTTGAGGTTTGTGATTCCCGTAGCATGCATGTATGGTGAACCGTTATGTAATGAAGTTGGAGCATGGGATATTATTTGATTGCCATCCTTTGTGTGGAGGTCGGGGGGGGGGGGGATGGTTAACTCCTACCAACCTCCCCCCTAGGAGTATGCGTGTAGTACTTTGTTTCGATGGCTAATAAATTTTTGCAATAAGTATGTGAGTTCTTTATGACTAATGTTGAGTCCATGGATTATACGCACTCTCACCCTTCCATCATTGCTAGCCTCTTCGGTACCGTGCATTGCCCTTTCTCACCTCAAGAGTTGGTGCAAACTTCGCCGGTGCATCCAAACCCCGTGATATGATACGCTCTATCACACATAAGCCTCCTTATATCTTCCTCAAAACAGCCACCATACCTACCTATTATGGCATTTCCATAGCCATTCTGAGATATATTGCCATGCAACTTCCATCATCATCATATACATGACTTGAGCATTCATTGTCATATTTCTTTGCATGATCGTAAGATAGCTGGCATGATGTTTTCATGGCTTGTCCGTTTTTTGATATCTTTTGCTATGCTAGATCATTGCACATCCTGGTACACTGCCAGAGGCATTCATATAGAGTCATATCTTTGTTCTAGTATCGAGTTGTAATATTGAGTTGTAAGTAAATAAAAGTGTGATGATCATCACTATTACTCCCTCCGTTCGGATTTACTTGTCGCGGAAATGGATGTATCTAGATGTATTTTAGTTCTAGATACATCCATTTCCGAGACAAGTAATTCCGAACGGAGGGAGTAGAACATTGTCCCATGTGAGGTTATCAAAATAAAAGTGGCCAATAAGCCCCCCCCCCCAAAAAAAAGAGAGGGGCCAAAGAAGCCTACAAAAAAAAGAAAAAAAAAGAAAAAAATGAGAGAAAAAGAGAGAAGGGGCAATGCTATTATCCTTTTACCACACTTGTGCTTCAAAGTAGCACCATGTTCTTCATAGAGAGAGTCTCCTATGCTTTCACTTTCATATACTAGTGGGAATTTTTCATTATAGAACTTGGCTTGTATATTCCAATGATGGGCTTCCTCAAAATGCCCTAGGTCTTCATGAGCAAGCAAGTTGGATGCACACCCACTTAGTTTCCTTTTGAGCTTTCATACACTTATGGCTCTAGTGCATCCGTTGCATGGCAATCCCTACTCACTCACATTGATATCTATTGATGGGCATCTCCATAGCCCGTTGATACGCCTAGTTGATGTGAGACTATCTTCCTCCTTTTTGTCTTCTCCACAACCATCATATTCTATTCCACCTATAGTGCTATGTCCATGGCTCACGCTCATGTATTGCGTGAAAGTTGAAAAGGTTTGAGAACACTAAAGTATGAAACAATTGCTTGGCTAATTCCGGGGTTGTGCATGATTGAAATATTTTATGTGGTGAAGATGGAGCATAGCCAAACCATATGATTTTGTAGGGATAACTTTCTTTGGCCAAGTTGTTTTGAAAAGACATGATTGCTTTATTAGTATGCTTGAAGTATTATTGTCTTAATGTCAAATGATAGACTATTGCTCGTGTCTTAATATTCATGCCATGATTAGATTACATGATCAAGATTATGCTAGGTAGCATTCCACATCAAGAATTATCTTTTTATCATTTACCTACTCAAGGACGAGCAGGAATTAAGCTTGGGGATGCTGATACGTCTCCATCATATCTATAATTTTTGATTGTTCCATGCCAATATTCTATAACTTTTACATACTTTTGGAAAAAAAATTATACTATTTTTGGGACTAACATATTGATCCAGTGCCCAGTGCCAGTTCCTGTTTGTTGCATGTTTTTTGTTTCACAGAAAATCCATATCAAACGGAGTCCAAATGGGATAAAAACTGACGGAGAATTTTTTGGAATATTTATGAATTTTGGGAAGTGGAATCAACGCGAGACGATGCCCGAGGGGGCCACAAGGCAGGGGGCGCGCCCCTGACCCTCGTGGACACCCCGTAAGGTGGTTGGAGCCCTTCTTTCGCCGCAAGAAAGCTAATATCTGGATAAAAATTGTGTCCAAATTTCAGCCCAATCGGAGTTACGGATCTCCGGGAATATAAGAAACGGTGAAAGGCCAGATCAGGGAGCGCAGAAACAGAGAGAGACAAAGAGACAGATCCAATCTCGGAGGGGCTCTCACCCCTCCCATGCCATGGAGGCCATGGACCAGAGGAGAAACCCTTTTCCCATCTAGGGAGAAGGTCAAGGAATAAGAAGAAGGAGGGGGGCTCTCTCCCCCTCGCTTCCGGTGGCGTCGGAACGCCGCCGGGGCCATCATCGTCACCGCAATCTTCACCAACACCGTCGTCATCTTCACCAACATCGTCATCATCTTCCCCCATTTATCTACAGCGGTCCACTCTCCCGCAACCCACTGTACCCTCTACTTGAACATGGTGCTTTATGCTTCATATTATTATCCAATGATGTGTTGCCATCCTATGATGTCTGAGTAGATTTTCGTTGTCCCATCGGTAATTGGTGAATTGCTATGATTGGTTTAATTTGCTTGTGGTTATGTTGCTGTCCTTTGGTTCCCATCATATGAGCGCGCGCGTGGATCACACCATAGGGTTAGTTGTATGTTGATAGTACTATGTATTGGAGGGCAAGAGTGACAGAAGCTTCAACCTAGCATAGAAATTGATGCATACGGGATTGAAGGGGGACCAATATATCTTAATGCTATGGTTGGGTTTTACCTTAATGAACGTTAGTAGTTGCGGATGCTTGCTAATAGTTCCAATCATAAGTGCATAGAATTCCAAGTCAGGGATGACATGCTAGCAGTGGCCTCTCCCACATAAAACTTGCTATCGGTCTAGTAAAGTAGTCAATTGCTTAGGGACAATTTCACAACTCCTACCTCCACTTTTCCACACTCGCTATACTAACTTTATTGCTTCTTTACCTAAACAGCCCATAGTTTTTATTTACGTGCTCTTTATATTCTTGCAAACCTATCCAACAACACCTACAAAGTACTTCTAGTTTCATACTTGTTTTAGGTAAAGCGAACGTTAGGCGTGCGTAGAGTTGTATCGGTGGTCGATAGAACTTGAGGGAATATTTGTTCTACCTTTAGCTCCTCGTTGGGTTCGACACTCTTACTTATCAAAAGAGGCTACGACTGATCCCCTATACTTGTGGGTTATCAAGTGGCCGTGGGGAAGAACGAACCGCACGGTTAAGTCAGAAGTAGCAGTAGCGCGTTCCAGGAAGTGCGCTACTGCTAAGCTAGCAACAGCGCGTTCCTTGATACGCGCTACTGCTATTCCTTTCTCTTTTCCCCCTTTTTCATTTATTTTTCTTTACATTTTAATTTTTTCCTTTCACCTTTTTCTATTTCTTTCATTTTCATTTACTTTTCTATTTGCTTTCCATTTAATTTTATTTCCTTTAGCAGTAGCGCCTTTCAGCGTAAACGCGCTGCTACAAAGCAAGTAGCGATAGTGCGGTTCGACGTAGATCGCTACTACTATGGGTAGCCTATCGGCTAAGCCGTGGGAATTTTAGTAGTAGCGCTTTTATCTTCAGGTGCGCTACTGCTACAACTGTATCTGTAGCACCGTTTACATCAACGCGCTACTGCTACTTAGCACCAGCGTGCTTTTTTAACACGTGCTACTGCTAAAGTTCTGTGTATAAGGTTTTCCCTAGTAGTGTACGTGTACCTCAAACTGAAGATGCCCGGGCCCAAAGGTGTGATCACAGTCACGAGGAATAGGCAGAGAGCAGGAATGCCTCCAAAAGGGTTCCATCGCTGATGAGCAAATGGCAGTAGTGGAACTGGAGGAGTACAAGAAGAATGCTGATCCGAGTGATTTGCTCTGTTCCAAGAAGCCTGCTTCTGAGTCCGCGTTTCAGTCAGCTGGAGAGACGAAACCAGTTCACATTCACCCAGATGACCCCACAGCTGCTCCGACCCACATCTCCACAACACTCGACAACAAATAGGAAGCCGCGCTCATCCAGTTCCTCCGTGAGAACTGGGACATCTTCGCATGGAAACCATCATACATGCCAGGTGTACCCAGGGGACTGGCTGAGCACCGTTTGCGTGTCGACTCCAAAGCCAAACATGTCAAAGAGCATCTCCGTTGGTCCACCGTGGAGAAGAGAAAGGCGATTGGCGAGGAAGTGGCATGGCTCCTGGCAGCTGAGTTCATCCGCGAGATTTACCACTCCGAGTGGCTCGCCAATGTCGTCATGGTCCCTAAGAAGGATAATTCACTCCGTATGTGCATTGACTTCAAGCATATCAGTCGGGCCTGCCCGAAAGATCATTTTCCACTCCCCCGCATCGACCAGATAGTCGACTCGACTGCGGGGTGTGAGCGTTTGTCTTTTCTTGATGCGTATTCCGGATACCATCAGATCCGTCTGTATGGACCCGATGAAATAAAAACAGCCTTCATCACCCCTTTCGGGTGTTTCTGTTACATCACCATGCCTTTCGGTCTCAAAAACGCTGGCGCCACATTCATGCGCACGATTCAGAAGTGCATGCTCACTTAGATCAGTCGGAATGTGGAGGCATATATGGATGATATCATGGTTAAGTCACGTAAAGGTTCCGACCTATTGACTGACCTCGCTGAAACCTTCGCCAATCTAAGAAGGTACGACATTAAGTTGAATCCGTCCAAGTGCACATTCGTGGTACGCGGAGGAAAGTTACTCGGTTTTCTCGTTTCCAAACGAGGGATGGATGCTAATCCCGAGAAAATTGGTGCAATTCTTCGAACGAAACGCCCTGTGCATGTGCACGACATCCAGAAGCTCACAGGATGTCTTGCTGCATTGAGTCGGTTCATTTCACGCCTCGGCAAAAAGGCACTGCCTCTTTACCGACTAATGAAAAAGTCAGATACGTTCGAGTGGACCCCCAAAGCCGAAGCAGCGTTTGTGGAGCTCAAAGCCCTGGTTTCCACCCAGCCGGTGCTTGTTGCTCCGAACAACAAAGAGCCTCTACTCTTATACATTGCAGCTACTGGTCAAGTTGTTAGCACAGTGCTCACAGTGGGGCGTGAAGAAGAAGGCAAGGCCTATAAAGTTCAACGCCCAGTGTACTATATCTCCGAAGTCTTAAGTCCATCCAAGCAGAGGTATCCTCATTACCAGAAGCTTGTCTATGGGATTTACTTAACTGCGAAGAAAGTTGCACATTATTTCCAAGACCATTCGATTTCAGTCGTCAGCGATGCTCCATTGTCTGAGATCATGAACAATCGAGATGCAACTGGTCGAGTGGCTAAGTGGGCAATTGAACTTCTCCCTTTCGACATCAAGTTCGAGGCAAAGAAGGCGATTAAATCCCAAGCGCTCGCAGATTTCTTGGCCGAGTGGATCAAACAGCAACAGCCGACTCAGATTCACTTGGAACATTGGACTATGTTCTTTGATGGGTCTAAGATGTTGAATGGTTCTGGTGCCGGAGTGGTCCTGGTGTCCCCAAGAGGTGATAAACTTAGTTATGTCCTCCAGATTCACTTTGATTCCTCCAATAACGAAAGCTGGATATGAAGCACTCCTCTACGGGTTGCGTATGGCTATCTCACTCGGCGTCCGTCGCCTGATGGTCTACGGTGACTCGGATTTGGTGGTCAATCAGGTGATGAAGGAGTGGGATGTCAGAAACCCAGCCATGACTGGGTACTGCAATGCAGTGAGGAAGTTGGAGAAAAAGTTCAAGAGATTGGAGCTTCACCACATTCCCCGACTCAAAAATCAAGCAGCTGACGATCAGGCAAATATAGGTTCCACTCGGAAGCCCATTCCAGCAATGTGTTTCACCTCCATTCCCCATCAGTACAGGAAGATCCTTTCACTGAAGAGCTTCCTCAGGCAAAAAGTCCTACCAATCCGACTGAAATCGAGGTACCAGCCGTTATTGACTTGGTGATGGAGATTCTAGTAATCACCCCCGACTGGACAATGCCATATATCGCATATCTACTCAGGAAGGAACTTCCAGAAGATGAAGTTGAAGCAAGACAGATTGTCTGCAGATCCAAAGCATTCACAGTAATCAATGGGCAGCTTTATAGAGAGAGTGTCACTGGCGTCACCTAATGATGCATTTTCCCAGAAGAAGGTCGACTGATTCTGGATGAGATTCAGTCGGGACATGTGGTCACCATGTGTCCTCTCGGACCATCGTGGCCAAAGCATACCGAGCAGGGTTCTACTGGCCTCGAGCTAATGAAGCTGCAAAAGAAATCGTGGACACATGTGAAGGTTGCCAGTTCTATGCAAACTTGTCACACAAGCCCGCATCTGCTTTGAAGACCATTCCACTCGTCTGGCCATTTGCTGTGTGGGGATTGGATATGACTGGGCTGCTCAGGACCGGCAGAAGTGGTTTCACTCATTTACTTGTCGCGGTAGACAAGTTCACCAAGTGGATTGAAGCCAAGCCCATCAAGAACTTAGACTCACGCACATCCATCAAGTTTATAAAGGAGCTGATATTCAGATATGGTGTTTCGCACAGTATTATCACAGATAATGGCTCGAACTTCGACTCAGAAGAACTTAGAGCATTCTGTGCTTGCCAGGGAACTCGGGTAGATTACGCATCCGTTGCGCACCCGCAGTCGAATGTGCAAGCTGAAAGAGCAAATGGTATGATTCTCCAAGGGCTGAAACCTCGACTCATGCGTGACCTTGAACACGCAGCTAGAGCTTGGGTGACTGAACTGCCATATGTTCTGTGGGGATTCAGGATGACTCCTAACCGATCCACCAACCAAACTCCTTCCTTCATGGTGTATGGGGCCGAGGTAGTGCTTCCTAGTGACCTGTTTCACAATGCACCCCAAGCGGAACTTTATTCTGAGGCTAAAGCCGAACATGCACGCCAAGACGTTGTCGACCTTTTGGAGGAAGAAAGAGAAATGGCTTTGATTCGGTCGAATGTTTATCAGCAAGATCTTCATCGATTCCTGATGACCCACAAGTATAGGGGATCTATCGTAGTACTTTTGATAAGTAAGAGTGTCGAACCCAACGAGGAGCAAAAGGAAATGACAAGTGGTTTTTAGCAAGGTATTCTCTGCAAGCACTGAAATTATCGGTAACATATAGTTTTGTGATAAGATAATTCGTAACGGGTAACAAGTAATAAAAGTAAACAAGGTGCAGCAAGGTGGCCCAATCCTTTTTGTATCAAAGGACAAGCCTAGACGAACTCGTATATAAAGCAAAGTGCTCTCGAGGACACATGGGAATTACTATCAAGCTAGTTTTCATCATGCTCATATGATTCGCGTTTGTTACTTTGATAATTTGATTTGTGGGTGGACCAGTGCTTGGGTGCTGCCCTTCCTTGGACAAGCATCCCACTTATGATTACCCCCTCTCACAAGCATCCGCAACTATGAAAGAAGAATTAGGACAAGTCTAACCATAGCATGAAACATATGGATCCAAATCAGCCTCTTACGAAGCAACGCATAAACTAGGGTTTATGCTTCTGTCACTCTAGCAACCCATCATCTACTTATTACTTCCCAATGCCTTCCCCTAGGCCCAAATAATGGTGAAGTGTCATGTAGTCGACGTTCACATAACACCACTAGAGGAAAGACGACATACATCTCATCAAAATATCGAAGGAATACCAAATTCACATGATTACTTATAACAAGACTTCTCCCATGTCCTCAGGAACAAATGTAACTAATCACAAAGCATGTTCATGATAAGGACCAGAGGAGTAATAATTATCATTAAGGATCTGAAAATATAATCTCCAACCGGATAAACCAACTAGCATCAACTACAAGGAGTAATCAACACTACTAGCAACACACAGGTACCAATCTGAGGTTTTGGGACCAAGATCAAATACAAGAGATGAGCTAGGATTTGAGTGGAGATGGTGCTATTGAAGATGTTGATGGAGATTGACCCCCTCTCGATGAGAGGATCGATGGTGATGATGATGGCGATGATTCCCCCCTCCCGGAGGGATGTTTCCCCGGCAGAACAGCTCCACCGGAGCCCTAGATTGGTTCTGCCCAGGTTCCGCCTCGAGACGGCGGTGCTTCGTCCCGAAAGCTTCTCTCTGATTTTTTTCAGGTCAAAACACACCATATAGCAGAAGATGGGCATCGGAGGCCTAACAGGGGGCCCACAAGGATGGGGGCGCGCCCAGGGGGGTAGGGCGCGCCATCCACCCTTGTGGCTGGCTGGTGGCCCCCTCTGGTATTTTCTTCGCCCAATATTTTTTATTTATTCCAAAATGACTCTCCGTGAAGTTTCAGGACTTTTGGAGTTGTGCAGAATAGGTCTCTAATATTTGCTCCTTTTCCAGTCCAGAATTCCAGCTGCTCGCATTCTCCCTCTTCATGTAAACCTTGTAAAATAAGAGAGAATAAACATAAGTATTGTGCCATAATATGTGATAACAGCCCATAATTAATGCAATAAATATCAATATAAAAGCATGATGCAAAATGGACGTATCAAGTCCCTCCAAGCTTAGACCTCGCTTGTCCTCAAGCGAAAGGCCGATATCGAAAAATATGTCCACATGTTTAGATATAGAGGTGTCGATAAAATAAAATATGGACATGAGGGCATCATGATCATCTATAGAACAGAAACATATATTGTCATACAATTTCTTATGCTAAAGTAACAATTCGTTCACAAGGTAAAGTATGAATCCAAAACTTCATTGAAAACTAACAAACTATGATCTCAGTGATTGAAGCAATTGCAATTTATCATAACATCGGAAAGAAACAATTAGAGCCTTTCACCAAGTCCACATACTCAACTATCATTTAATCTTTCACAATTGCTAACACTCACGCGATACTTATGGGTACAAAGTTTCAATCGGACACAGACAAAGATAGGGGCTTATAGTTTCGCCTCCCAACCTTTTACCTCAAGGGTAATGTCAACAATAATACTTTATGATAACCTACATCCGAGTGGATATATATATCCGGATCTCTCCAACATATAGTGCTTGCCAAAGGAAAAAGTGTAAAAATGAAAGGTGATGATCACCATGACTCTTGTATAAGGGTAGGAGGTAAAAGTAAAAGATAGGCCCTTCGCAGAGGGAAGCAGAGGTTGTCATGCGCTTTTATGGTTGGATGCACAAAATCTTAATGCAAAAGAACGTCACTTTATATTGTCGCTTGTGATAAGGACCTTTATTACGCAGTCCGTCGCTTTTATTTCTTCCATATCACAAGTTATAAAGCTTATTTTCTTCACACTAATAGATCATACATATTTAGAGAGCAATTTTTATTGCTTGCACCGATGACAACTTACTTGAAGGATCTTACTCAATCCATAGGTAGGTATGGTGGACTCTCATGGCAAAAACTGGGTCTAGGGATGTTTGGAAGCACAAGTAGTATCTCTACTTGGTGCAAAGGATTTGGCTAGCAAGAGAGGGAAAGGCAAGCTCAACATGTTGGAGGATCCATGACAATATAACTTCTATTCGGATATAAGAAAACATAACCCATTATGTTGTCTTCCTTGTCCAACATCAACCTTTTAGCATGTCATATTTTAATGAGTGCTCACAATTACAAAAGATGTCCAAGATAGTATATTTGTATGAGAAGCCTCTCTTTCTTTATTACTTCCTATTAATTGCAAGAATGACCAAGACTATGTTTGTCAACTCTCAACAACTTTTATTCATCATACTCTTTATATGTGAAGTCATTACTCTCCATGAGATCAATATATGAACTTCGTATTTCTTTTTATTTATTTCTTTTATTTAATTCCCTCAAGATCATAGCAAGAAAGCAAAGCCGTCAACTCAAAACTACTCTTTATTATATATAACTCACGGGCTCGATTACATAGAGGGAACATAAAGCAAAACTCAAAGCTAGATCATACTAAAAACTTTATTCTACTAGATAAAGATATAACCAAAAGGATCGAACTAAGAAAAATGATAAAGGTAAAAGTGTGATGGTGATACGATACCGGGGCACCTCCCTCAAGCTTGGAAGTTGCCAAGGGGAGTGCCCATACCCATGTATTTATGTCTCTTCCTTCCGAGGCGGCGATGATGGAGTTGTTGATGTAGTAGGCTTGTCGTCCATCTTCCCAGGCATAGGCTCACCATCATAGAAAGATGAACCAGTCTCCGGGATCCTCAAATCTGCAGCCAAACTCATCCTCTTAAATCTGTATTCATACTCACAGTTCTGGTTTTGCAGGTCATAGATCTGGGCTTGGAGATGCTCGATTTTTTCATGAAGCTTGAAGATGGCCTCCCCGATGTTCTTGGCATCCAGCTTGTGATTGTTGGTGAACTCTGCGATCATCATGTGGTTGGCGTTGAGTCCACGTCCACCATCCCTTGGCACTTAAAAACTTGCTGCTCCATTGCTTCGAGTCTTGCCTCCACGCTTCCGGTCTTCTTCGATCCCTCAACATCGCGGATGTGCAGCACCCCCTCACGCATCTCAATGGTTTGAGGGTGTTGTAGCACCTCCGCGAGGTAAGGGTTGATGACCTTCTCAAAAAACTTGTCCTTGGGGGCGCTTGGGGACGTCATGGTGATCTAGATCTGTCAAAAAAAAGCTCAACACAAAAACAGAAGATTTTGCCGTGGTACAGTGGTCAAAACCTTCGGGAGATTATATAATAAATTTTTACCGACCATAAGAAGTATCGTGCAAGAAAACGGAGTCCGGAGGGCACACGAGGCGGCCACAAGGTCGGGGGCGCACCCAGGGGGGTAGGGGGCACCCTCCACCCTTGTGGTGGCCTCGTGTCTCTTTCGGACTACTTTTAATTTTCCTAATTTTTTAAATATTCCAAAACCGAGAAAATTTATCATTGGAAACGTTTTGGAGTCGGTTTACTTACCGTACCACATACCTATTCCTTTTCGGAGTCTGAAACATTTTGGAAAGTGTCCCTTATGTACTCCTCCAGTGTCATGGTATTAATTATATTGGTCTCAATATTTATGGGGGTACCTGAGATATATTGTTTGATTCTTTGACCGTTTACCACCTTCGGATTTTTACCTTCGGCGTTGTTGATTTTGATGGCACCGGAACGATAGACCTCCTCGATAACGTAAGGACCTTCCCATTTAGAGAGAAGTTTTCCTGCAAAAAATCTTAAACGAGAGTCGTATAGCAAAACATGATCACCTACATTAAACTCACGCTTTTGTATCCTTTTGTCATGCCATCTTTTAAGTTTTTCTTTAAGCAACTTGGCATTCTCATAGGCTTGGGTTCTCCATTCATCAAGTGAGCTAATGCCAAATAACCTCTTTTCACCGGCAAGTTTGAAATCATAATTGAGCTCTTTAATAGCCCAATATGCCTTATGTTCTAGTTCAAGAGGTAAATGACATGCTTTTCCATAAACCATTTTATATGGAGACATACCCATAGGATTCTTATATGCAGTTCTATAAGCCCATAATGCATCATCAAGTTTCTTAGACCAATTCTTTCTAGATCTATTAACAGTCTTTTGCAAAATTAATTTAATTTCTCTATTGCTCAATTCTACTTGACGACTAGACTGAGGATGATATGGAGATGCAATTCTATGGTTGACATCATATTTAGCAAGCATTTTTTACGGAAAGCACCATGAATAAAGTGTGAACCACCATCAGTCATTAGATATCTACGGACTCCAAACCTCAGAAAATAACTTCTTTAAGCATTTTAATAGAAGTATTATGATCAGCACTACTAGTTGGAATAGCTTCTACCCACTTAGTAACGTAATCAACGGCAACTAAAATATGTGTATACCCATTAGAGGAAGGAAAAGGTCCCATATAATCAAAGCCCCAAACATCCAATGGTTCAATAACAAGTGAATAGTTCATAGGCATTTCCTGCCGTCTACTAATATTGCCAATTCTCTGGCATTCATCACAAGACAAGACAAACTTACGAGCATCCTTGAAGAGAGTGGGCCAATAGAAACCGGATTGCAATACCTTGTGTGCAGTTCTATCTCCAACGTGTTGTCCCCCGTAAGACTCGGAGTGGCACTTGTGTAGGATCTGTTCCTGTTCATGCTCTGGTACACAACGTCTAATGACACCATCTACTCCTCCTTTATAAAGGTGTGGGTCATCCCAAATGTAATGTCTTAAATCATAGAAAAACTTTTTCTTTTGCTGGTATGTGAAACTAGGTGGTATAAATTTAGCAACAATATAATTAGCATAATCAGCATACCATGGAGTATTACGAGAAGCATTTATGACATTTAATTGCTCATCAGGAAAGCTATTATCAATAGGTAGTGGGTCATCAAGAACATTTTCTAACCTAGACAAGTTGTCTGCAACGGGGTTCTCAGCTCCCTTTCTATCAATTATATGCAAATCAAATTCTTGTAGCAAGAGAAACCATCTAATAAGTCTAGGTTTAACATCTTTCTTTTCCATAAGATATTTAATAGCAGCATGATCAGTGTGAACAGTTACTTTGGAATCAAAAATATAGGGTCTGAACTTATCACAAGCAAAAACAACTGCTAAAAATTCTTTTTCAGTGGTAGCATAATTTCTCTGGGCGCTCTCTAGAGTTTTACTGTCATACTGAATAACATTTAATTTTTTATCAAGTCTTTGTCCTAGAACAGCACCAACAGCATAATCACTAGCATCACACATAATTTCAAAGGGTAAATTCCAATCAGGTGGTTGAACAATAGGTGCAGAAATCAAGGCTTTCTTAAGTATTTCAAATGCTTCTACACAATCATCATCAAAAACAAAAGCAACATCTTTTTGTAAGATATTGGTGAGAGGCCTAGAAATTTTAGAGAAGTCCTTAATAAACCTCCTATAGAAACCAGCATGACCAAGGAAACTTCTTATACCTTTGATATCTTTAGGACACGACATCTTTTCAATAGCATCAACTTTAGCTTTATCAACTTCAATACCTCTTTCAGAAATTTTATGCCCCAAGACAATACCTTCATTAACCATAAAGTAGCACTTCTCCCAATTCAAGACAAGATTAGTTTCTTCACATCTCTGCAAAACTCGATCAAGGTTGCTTAAGCAATCACCAAAAGAAGTTCCGTAAATGGAGAAATCATCCATGAAAACCTCAACAATCTTTTCACAAAAATCAGAGAATATAGCAGTCATACATCTTTGAAAGGTAGCAAGTGCATTACATAAACCAAAAGGCATACGTCTATAACCAAAGGTACCGAAAGGGCAAGTAAAAGTGGTTTTCTCTTGATCATCTTTTGACACAGGTATTTGAGAGAAACCAGAATAACCATCTAGAAAGGAAAAGTGAGTATGTTTGGATAGTCTTTCTAGCATTTGATCAATAAAAGGTAGAGGGTAATGATCTTTTCTAGTAGCTTTATTCAATTTGCGAAAATCAATTACCATTCTATAACCTGTAACAATTCTTTGTGGAATCAATTCATTCTTATCATTAGGAACAACGGTAATACCTCCCTTCTTAGGGACATAATGAACATGACTTACCCATTGACTATCAACAATAGGATAAATTATACCTACCTCCAGAAGCTTTAGTATTTCATTTCTTACCACTTCTTTCATCTTAGGATTTAACCGTCGTTGATTATCAACAACTGGTTTAACATCTTTCTCCAATTTTATTTTGTGCTGACATAGAGTGGGACTAATGCCCTTAAGATCATCAAGAGTATATCCAATAGCGGCACGGTTCTTCTTCAGAGTTTTCAATAATTTCTTTTCTTCATGCTCTGAAAGGTTAGCACTAATAATAACAAGATATATCTTATTTTCATCAAGATAAGCATATTTCAAGGTATTAGGTAATTGTTTAAGCTCAAACACGGGATCACCCTTGGGTGGAGGAGGATCCCCGAGGATTTCAACAGGCAAATTGTGTTTCAAAATAGGCCCTTGATTAAAGAATACTTCATCTATTTCTCTTCTTTCATTCATAGACAAGTCATTTTCATGGTCTAGCAAATATTGTTCTAAAGGATCAGTAGGAGGAACGGAAATAGAAGCAAGAACAATAATTTCATCCTTACTAGGCAATTCTTTATCATGGGGTTGTCTACGAAATTTAGATAAATTAAAATCATGAGACATATCTCCTAAACCAACAGTAACAACATCTTTCTCACAGTCTATTTTAGCATTAACAGTGTTCAAGAAAGGTCTATCAAATATAATGGGACAAAAGTTATCTCGTGGGGAACCCAGAACAAGAAAATCAGTAGGATATTTAATTTTTCCACACAAGACTTCAACATCTCTTACAATCCCAATTGGTGATTGTAACACCCCGGATGTAACTTTCCATATTTGTAACTCCAACTCTTGCCATTTTTCGGCTATGTGTTATGATATTCCCTCCGTGGTCAGGTTTTGTTTTTCGTTTTGCATTTTGTTCATGTCATGCATTTCATATCATGTCATCATGTGCATTGCATTTGCATACGTGTTCGTCTCTTGCATCCGAGCATTTTCCCCGTTGTCCGTTTTGCAATCCGGCGCTCCCATCTCCTCCGGCGCACCCCGGTGTCGAACGTTCTCGGAATGGACCGAGGCTTGTCAAGTGGCCTTGGTATACCACAGGGAGACCACCGGTCAAGTTTCGTTCCACTTGGAGGTCGTTTGGTACTTCAACGGTTAACCGGGTAACCGCAGATGCCTTCTGTGTGTTGCAGCAAAACCCCCTCTCTAAACAGCCCAAAACCCACCAAACTCTCTTCCATACTGTAGGTCGTTCGATCACGATCGTGTGGGCGAAAACCGCACCTCATTTGGACTCTCCTAGCTCCCTCTACCTATAAATAGGCATCTCCCCCGAGATACAAACGCAGACGAAACCCTAACCCGCTCCTCGCGCCGCGCCGGATGTGTCCGCCGCCGGCCGGACAATTCGCGCCGCCGCCCCGGACCAGTGGCGCGCTGCCACGTGGAAGCCCGTACACCGCCGCCGCCGAAGCCCGCGGGCCCGTCCGCGGCCCTCCCGGCCCGCGCCGTCGCCCGCTCCCCGCCCGCGGCCCGAGCCTCGCGCCGCCGCCGCCGTCGCCTCGCCGGCCGGCCGCGCCGCCATCGCCGGTGAGCGCCGTGCCGCCGGCGCCTCCTCCTCCGCCGCCGCGCCGCCGCCTCCCCGCGCGTCGCCTCCTCTTCCCCCCCAACGCCGGCCGCCGCGGCCTCCCTCTCCTCTCCTCCCGCCGGCGAGCTCCATCGAGGCGAACTCCCCGATCCAGATCCACTGTTCGAGCGAAGGTTGACTTTTCCCGATCCTGAAAAATCTCCAAGTCATTTTCTGATATATTATATGCCCCTGTTCCTCATTGCATAACTCTCTGCACGTAGCTCCGTTTCACGCGTGTAATATGTCAAATTGTTTGCCTCGTGGTGCTCTTCATTTTGTTCAATTGCACCATGTTCATTAGAGGTCATCTTGATGCCCAAATCTCTGTTGCAAGAGTGCTAGTTGCTGTTATCTACTGGTTCTTAACAGAACTTGGAGATTTGTTATTTTTGTATCTTTTAATATGTGCATCTTATGGGCATGAGCTCTACATGTGTTTTGTTATATGACATGCCATCTTTCCAGTGGTGTATGCCATGTATTTTTGTGATCTCTGTGGTGACTAGCACAAGCATGCAAACTAGGCCCCGTAATGTTTCTGATTTCAGGGACTTAGTGATTTCTCAGTGTCTTTGTCTGCTGTTATTTTGTTGCCATGTAAACTTGATGCCACAGAGAGATCCATGCATATTTTGGAGATGTTCACTAAGGATGATTTGTAGATATAGTTTTAATTGATCAATTCCTGCACTTGTTTGCAATTATGGAGTGCCATAGCATGACTCAATCTTGCTCTACTTTTGCTATAAAATATTTCTGGCATATTCTTAACATGATATTCGTTCTTGCCAAGCTTATTGTAGTTGATCCATACATGATATGCTTTTGTTCTTGCTATGGTTAGCTTCATAAACTTGCCATCTTGCTGTAGGTATGCTTGTTTTGTCATGCATTGCTTTGTGGTGAGTGCATCAAGCTCACCAAGATGCCTTCATATTATTGTTTCTGCCATGCTCTGTTTTCTGCTAAGTCTGAAACCTGATAACGAAACTTGCTATGTTTACGTGGCTGCCATCATATCTTCTGGTCCTTTTTGGCTTATGGTCAGTAAGGGACTTTAGTCATATGCTTTTAGTAGAATACTGCCATGCCTTGTTTTGACATGTTAAGTTCCTGTAGCATGTTGATTTCGTGCTTTGAACATTGCTACCTGATGCTGTTTTCTGCCATGTCCAGTAATTTCACCAAGTCTGTGAACCTGTTATCTTTTGCACTTTTGCCATGCTTGTTTGAGCTTGTTATGTTGTGATCTAGCCGTAGCTCAGTGTTCATCTTTTGTCAAGCATCTCCTGTAGATTACTTCCATATGCTTTGTTGCTATGTCGGAGTGCTGTAGTATTGTTGTTTGTTGCATTTTAAGTGCTATCATGCTGTTAATCGCAGATTCGTGTCATTCTTGTTTTGCTTGCCATTTGCAAACCGTGCATCCGTTTCCGGTGAACTTTATATCGATTTCGACCGAAATCATCTCATCTTTCCAGTGGCATGCTTGGTTTGCCAAGTTACTGCTTGTTCATCATTTTCCTTCCGGAGCACGCATATGCATCGCATATCATATCTCGCATATCATATATGTTTTGCATCATGTTGCTTGTGCATTTCTCGTGATTGATTGTGGTTCCGTTGCTTGTGTTCTTGTCTTGGGTAGAGCCGGGAGACGAGTTCGTGAACGAGGAACCTGTTGAGTACGCTTACGAGGATCAAGCTTTCGACAACTCTGAGAACCTTGCAGGCAAGATGACCACCCCTCGAAATCACTTCTATCTTTGCTTTGCTAGTTGTTCGCTCTATTGCCATGTTGCGCTACCTATCACTTGCTATATCATGCCTCCCATATTGCCATGTCAGCCTCTAACCATCCTTTCCTAGCAAACCGTTGTTTGGCTAAGTTACCGCTTTTGCTCAGCCCTTCTTATAGCGTTGCTAGTTGCAGGTGAAGTTGAAGTTTGTTCCATGTCGGAACATGGATATGTTGGGATATCACAATATCTCTTATTTAATTAATGCATCTATATATTTTGGTAAAGGGTGGAAGGCTCGGCCTTATGCCTGGTGTTTTGTTCCACTCTTGCCGCCATAGTTACTGTCATACCGATATTATGTTCCTTGAGTTTGCGTTCCTTACGCGGTTGGGTGATTTATGGGACCCCCTTGACAGTTCGCCTTGAGTAAAACTCTTCCAGCAAGGCCCAACCTTGGTTTTACCATTTGCCACCTAAGCCTTTTTCCCCCGGGTTTTCTAGAGCCCGAGGGTCATCTTTATTTTAAACCCCCGGGCCAGTGCTCCTCTGAGTATTGGTCCAACCTGTCAGTCGCCGGTGGCCACCAGGGGCAACTCTGGTCTGGCCTATCGGAAGCTTGGACACTCCGGTGTGCCCTGAGAACGAGATATGTGCAGCTCCTATCGGGATTTATCGGCACATTCGGGCGGCTTTGCTGGTCTTGTTTTACCATTGTCGAAATGTCTTGTAAACCGGGACTCCAAGACTGATCGCGTCTTTCCGGGAGAAGGTTTATCCTTCGTTGACCGTGAGAGCTTATGATGGGCTAAGTTGGGACACCCCTGCAGGGTATTATCTTTCGAAAGCCGTGCCCGCGGTTATGAGGCAGATGGGAATTTGTTAATGTCCGGTTGTAGAGAACTTGTCACTTGACCCAATTAAAATACATCAACCGTGTGTGTAGCCGTGATGGTCTCTTCTCGGCGGAGTCCGGGAAGTGAACACGGTTTGAGTTATGAATGACGTAAGTAGGAGTTCAAGATCACTTCTTGGTCATTGCTAGATGACGACCGTTCCGTTGCTTCTCTTCTCGCTCTCTTTTGCGTATGTTAGCCACCATATATGCTTATTGCCGCTGCAGCTCCACCTCATTACACCATCCTTTCCTATAAGCTTAAATAGTCTTGATCTCGCGGGTGTGAGATTGCTGAGTCCTCGTGACTCACAGATTCTACCAAACAGTTGCAGGTGCCGACGATGCCAGTGCAAATGATGGGATCGATCTCAAGTGGGAGTTCGATGAGGAACGTGGTCGTTACTATGTGTCTTTTCCTGATGATCAGTAGTGGAGCCCAGTTGGGACGATCGGGGATCTAGCATTTGGGGTTGTCTTATTTTCATTCGGATCTTGACCGTAGTCGGTCTATGTGTGTATTTTGGATGATGTATGGATTATATTTATGTATTGTGTGAAGTGGCGATTGTAAGCCAACTCTTTATCCCATTCTTGTTCATTACATGGGATTGTGTGAAGATGACCCTTCTTGCGACAAAACCACTATGCGGTTATGCCTCTAAGTCGTGCCTCGACACGTGGGAGATATAGCCGCATCGTGGGCGTTACAGTGATATAGTATCTCTATTGGCAAGCTTAATAGTAACATCAATATCTTCTATCTCAGCAGGTGCAATATCATTCATAATTTCTTGGTACATGCTATAAGGAATTGCACTCACACTAGCACCTACGTCACATAAGCCATGATAACAATGATCTCCTATTTTAACAGAAACAACAGGCATGCCGACAACAGGTCTATGTTTATCTTTAGTATCAGGTTTAGCAATTCTAGCAGCTTCATCACAGAAATAAATAACATGCCCAACAATATTATCAACCAAGAGATCTTTAACTATAGCAATACTGGGTTCAACCTTAATTTGTTCAGGGGGTGTAGATGTTCTAGTATAACTTTACGAACCATAGTTGAATCTTTAGCATGATCCTTTATTCTAACAGGAAAAGGTGGTTTCTCAATATAAGCAGTAGGAACAATAGGATCAACATTATAAGTAATAGTTTCTTCTTCAACTTTAATAGGTTCTACTACTTTAACTTCAATGGGAGGATGATATTTAAACCACTTCTCCTTAGGGAGATCAACATGAGTAGCAAAAGATTCACAGAAAGAAGCTAACATTCAAAGTCAAGTCCATATTTCGTGCTAAAATCACAAAAAGCATTGGTATCCATAAAAGATTTAACACAATCAAACTTAAGGCTTATACCTGACTCCTTACCTTCGTCGAGTTCCCAGTCTTCAGAGTTGCGTTTAATTCTTCCCAATAAATCCCACTTGAATTCAATATCCTTCTTCATATAGGAACCAGTACAAGAAGTATCAAGCATGGAGCGATCATTATGAGAAAGCCGGGCATGAAATTTCTGAATAATAATTTCTCTTGAGAGCTCATGATTAGAGCATCAATATAACATTGAATTAATCCTCCCCCAATCTTGAGCGATACTTTCTCCTTCACTATACAAATGTTTCCTTTCCAAATTCCACTTAACAAAGGAGCTTCACTCCCCGGAAACGGCGCAAGAAAAGACTCTTGATGACCCACAAGTATAGGGGATCTATCATAGTCCTTTCAATAACTAAGAGTGTCAAACCCAACGAGGAGCAGAAGGAAATGACAAGTGGTTTTCCGCAAGGTATTCTCTGCAAGCACTGAAATTATCGGTAACAGATAGTTTTGCGATAAGATAATTCGTAATGGGTAACAAGTAATAAAAGTAAACATGGTGCAGCAAGGTGGCCCAATCCTTTTTTTAGCAAAGGACAAGCCTAGACGAACTCTTATATATAGCAAAGTGCTCCCGAGGACACATGGGAATTACTGTCAAGCTAGTTTTCATCATGCTCATATGATTCGCGTTCATTACTTTGATAATTTGATATGTGGGTGGACCGGTGCTTGGGTGCTGCCCTTCCTTGGACAAGCCTCCCACTTATGATTAACCCCTCTCGCAAGTATCCACGACTACGAATGAAGAATTAAGACAAGTCTAACCATAGCATGAAACATATGGATCCAAATCAGCCCCTTACGAAGCAACGCATAAACTAGGGTTTAAACTTCTCTCACTCTAGCAACCCATCATCTACTTATTACTTCCCAATGCCTTCCCCTAGGACCAAACAATTGTGAAGTGTCATGTAGTCGACGTTCACATAACACCACTAGAGGAAAGACAACATACATCTCATCAAAATATCGAACGAATACCAACTTCACATGATTACTTATAACAAGACTTCTCCCATGTTCTCAGGAACTAACTACTCACAAAGCATGTTCACGATAAGGATCAGAGGAGTAATAATTATCATTAAGGATCTAAAAATATAATCTTCCTCCGGATAAACCAACTAGCATCAACTACAAGGAGTAATCAACACTACTAGCAACCCACAGGTACCAATCTGAGGTTTTGGGACCAAGATTGAATACAAGAGACAAACTAGGGTTTGAGAGGAGATGGTGCTGGTGAAGATGTTGATGGAGATTGACCCCCTCTCGATGAGAGGATCGATGGTGATGATGACGGTGATGATTTCCCCCTCCCGGAGGGATGTTTCCCCGGCAGAACAGCTTCGCTGGAGCCCTAGATTGGTTCTGCCCAGGTTCTGCCTCGAGACGGCGACGCTTCATCCTGAAAGCTTCTCTCTGATTTTTTTTCAGGTCAAAACACACCATATAGTAGAAGATGGGCGTCGGAGGCTTGATAGAGGGCCCACAAGGACGGGGGGCGCCCAGGGGGGTAGGGCGCGCACTCCACCCTTCTGGCTGGCTGGTGGCCCCCCTCTGGTATTTTCTTTGCCAAATATTTTTTATTTATTCCAAAATGACTCTCCGTGAAGTTTCAGGACTTTTGGAGTTGTGCAGAATAGGTCTATAATATTTGCTCCTTTTGCAGTCCAGAATTCCAGCTGCCGGCATTCTCCCTCTTCATGTAAACCTTGTAAAATAAGAGAGAATAGGCATAAGTATTGTGCCATAGTGTGTAATAACAGCCCATAATGCAATAAATATCAATATAAAATCATGATGCAAAATGGACGTATCAATTCCACGCAAGAAGCGTCAAGGGTCGAGCTTTTCAAGAAGGAGACCTCGTGCTCCGGGTGAATTAGCAGCGACCACATAAGCTTGCCCCGCCATGGGAAGGCCCTTTCGTCGTCACGAAGGTGCTTCACAACAGAGCTTATCATCTTTACAACCTGAAACAAATCAAGGACGAGCCGCGCTCATGGAACGCAGACCTTCTTCGTCGTTTTTATACTTGACAGACCGACTGTCAGGATGTAATAATAGTACTTTTCTAGATTGTTTATCAAGACATGACTCCTGCACTCTCACAATGATTGTTCTCGCATAAACATGTGTTCAAATCCCTCAGTGGGTGGCTTAGCCGCAAACCAGTTTAGTCTAAGTTAAAAAACTACTCCGAGTGAGAGCAACCCTTCCACTCGGCGGCTTAGCCGCGAACCAGTTTCGCCTAAGTTAAAAAACTACTCCGAGTGAGAGCAATTCTCCCACTCGGGGGCTTAGCCGCGAACTTGTTTCGCCTAAGTTAAAAAAACTACTCCAAGTGAGAGCAATCCTCCCACTCGGGGGCTTAGCCGCAATCCAGTTTTTCTTAAGTTAAAAAACTACTCCGAGTGAGAGCAACCCTCCCACTCGGGGGGCTTAGCCGCGAACCAGTTTTGCCTAGGTTAAAAAAGTACTCCCAGTGAGAGCAACCGTCCCACTCGGGGGCTTAGCCGCGAACTAGTTTCGCCTAAGTTAAAAAACTACTCCGAATGAGAGAAATCCTCCCACTCGGGGGCTTAGCCATGAACCAGTTTCGCCTAAGTTGAAAAACCACTCTGAGTGAGACTAATCCTCCCACTCGGGGGCTTAGCCGCGAACCAGTTTTGCCTAAGTTTAAAAAACCGCTCTGAGTGAGAGCAATCCTCCCACTCGGGGGCTTAGCCGTGAACCAGTTTCACCTAAGTTAAAAAACCACTCCGAGTGAGAGCAATCCTCCCACTCGGAGGCTTAGCTGCGGACCAGTTTCACCTAAGTTAAAAAAATCACTCCGAGTGAGAGCAATCCTCCCACTCGGAGGCTTAGCCGCGAACCAGTTTCGTCTAAGTTAAAAAAACTACTCCGAGTGAGAGCAACCCTTCCACTCGGGGGCTTAGCCGCGAACCAGTTTCGCCTAAGTTAAAAAACTACTCCGAGTGAGAGCAATCCTCCCACTCGGGGACTTAGCCGCGAACCAGTTTTGCCTAAGTTAAAAAACTACTCCGAGTGCGGGCAACCCTCCCACTCAGGGGCTTAGCCACGAACCAGATTCGCCTAAGTTCAAAAACTACTCCGAGTGAGGGCAACCCTCCCACTCAGGGGTTTAGCCACGAACCAGTTTCGCCTAAGTTAAAAAAACTACTCCGAGTTAGAGCAACCCTCCCACTCGGAGGCTTAGCCACGAACCAGTTTCGCCTAAGTTAAAAAGCTACTCCAAGTGAGAGCAATCCTCCCACTCGGGGGCTTAGCCGCGAACCAGTTTCGCCTAAGTTAAAAAACCACTCCGAGTGAGAGCAATCCTCCCACTCGGGGGCTTAGCCGCGAACCAGTTTTGCCTAAGTTAAAACAAACACTCCGAATGAGAGCAATCCTCCCACTCGGGGGCTTAGCCGCGAACCAGTTTCGCCTAAGTTAAAAAACCACTCCGAGTGAGAGCAATCCTCCCACTCGAAGGCTTAGCCGCGAACCAGTTTTGCCTAAGTTAAAAAAAACACTCCGAGTGAGAGCAATCCTCCCACTCGGGGGCTTAGCCGCGAACCAGTTCCGCCTAAGTTAAAAAACCACTCTGAGTGAGAGCAATCCTCCCACTCGGGGGCTCGGCTGCGAACCAGATTCGCCTGAGTTAAATAAAAAATCCATTCACCCAAAGCGTGCGATAAACAGGAAAGCAAATATTCAGATAAATCCAAGTTCAGAAGCGCAAGCAAAAGTGCTCAGGCATCTGGCCCGAATGAGTTTAACGATTATAAAACCACTCAGCATTCTGAGGCAAATAAATTCAAGTTTTTCTTCACTCGGCGGGAGGAGGACTCGCTGGCTCAACAAAGATGTCCAGGTCGATGCCATTAGCTATGCGAGTGGCTGCCTCAGTAAAGGTCTCCATGAAGGATTTGAACTGGGGCTTCTTTGTGTTTGCCACCTGGAGGGCCTTCAGTTTATCTTCCTTGACATCCTTGCAATGGACTCAAACAAGAGAGAGAGCCACGTCAGCTCCGCAGCAGGCAGCAGATTTCTTCCATGCTTGCACCCGACCTGGGATATCGTTGAGCCGAGACATCATTGACTCGATGTCATTCTGAAGCATATCCTCAGGCCACAGCTCCTTGTCGATCTTCGCCAGTGCAACTTTCAGGCAAGCAATATATCCTTAAACACCTTCAAGACGAGCCTCGAGGTGTGGCATGTTCAGAGCTACAGCGTCCTTCACAAGTGATCTTGTGGGGTCCAGACTCATCTCGATTCGATCTGTCTCCTCTCCAAAGTTCTCGCAGAACTCTACACAAGAGAAAGAGAGGTAGTTAGTCACACTATTACCCTCAAAACTTGCAGAAATTCACTCGACCCGAAAGGAGATACCTTCTAGCATGCCGTACATATTCTTTGCAAAACCTCCCAGATATTTTTCAAGCTCGTCCCTCTTTCGAGTGAGCTGGTCCACCTTGTCGGACAAGACGGTCTTCTCTTGCCTCAGCTGAGCTGCTTCCTTCTTTGCCTCATTGACGACAGTCTTCAAGGCCGCATTATCTTCCTCAAGCTTTCCGACTGAAGCCAGCTTCTTTTCAACTACTTCAGTCTTCTCTCGGGCCAACTTTTGCGCCCCCGCGAGCTCATTATCCTTCTTCTCCAGCGCCTGCTTCATAGTGTCTAAAGAAATAACATTCTTCAGTCGAGCTTGGAGTTGGCGGTTTTCACTACGCACAATTGTTCAAGCGGATTTACTTGGTTCAAAGGACAAAAAAAAAGTAATCACAAAGCATACAGTCGACAATGTTTACTTCCCATGGTCTTCACTTTATCCTGAGCATCCTTCAGATTCTTCTTGGCAAGATCCAGATCAAGTTGGAGTTTGATCTTCTCCTTCTCCAAGGTAGCGTACTGAGTCCCAAGTTCACAAGATTTCTGCGATCAACAAAAGGACAATTCAGTCGACGAAAAGAGAAACCCTTTACTTCCGAGTGAAGAAGAGCAAATTCAGATTGTTGTTATCAAAGGAGTTCTAAGACCACCGCCGAATCGAACATTCGACGGTGGTCTCGGGGACTACACCCAGTGGGTGCACCTAGCATGCCCTCACTGGATCGATTTCCCACTTGGTACGACATGTCATGTCCAAAAAAATCCCTTGTTCTTAGACCCCCGCCGACTGCCCGCAGTCGACAGCGGTCTCGGGGACTACACCCAGTGGGTGCACTCAGCGTGCCCCCACTGGATCAGTTACCCACTCGGCACAGCCCGACCGAACCGAGTGAAGAGCTACAAACAGACATATTCTAAAGACCCCGCCGAATCAAACATTCGACAGCGGTCTCGGGGAGTACACCCAGTGGGTGCACTCAGCGTGCCCCCACTGGACCAAGTACCCACTCGACATGACCTGACCGACTCGAGTGGAAGAACTACACAACGAAAGAAAACACCCAGTGGGTGTACAAATTCAAGGCACAGACCCATGATAGATGCACATTAGAGGTTCCAAAACGCTCATCCACGGACATCTTACAAATAATAAAGCAGTAGTTTCAGATAGTATATCCTAACAGAGCAAGCGATGATCCAATCGGAAATCAACTTACAATCATACTTACTCGGACATTGGCTTGAAGGGCAGAACTGGCGTCATAAGTAGCCTTACTGGACTAGTACACCACCTTCAGTCGCTCCATCATCAGGCCAGCCTGGATCATGGCCTCCTTGGCAGCTCCTGTTTGGTCCTCCGGGACATGATGTAGAGCGAATTCGGTCGACACAGGAGTTGGCGACGCGTCTGGAGGGATCAGCGTTTGAGGTTACTCAGTCGGACCAGCTGCTTGAACAGTCGGCATCGGAGGCTGGGCAGTTGACAGAGGGACAGCAAAAGAAACACCGACTCGAGACGAGCCACCGAGGTCTTGAACAACAGGTTCAGTCGGCGGGTGAGACGTCCGGCTTGAATGCGCCCTCTTACTCAAGTTCCACGAGGTGGTAGAACCCCTGCCTCTTCCTCCTGTGCTCCTCAGAGGTTCCTCCTCGTCATCATCTGGAAGCTGAATAATGTCTACTAGCACTATAGTCACTCGACAATGAGATTTCAGTCGGTCATCAAAGCAATTGACAAAGCGTGATCTAATCATACCTGCTCGAGAAGTGGCCATGTCTGCGGTATCTGAGTCAGCCTGTTCATAGTCAATCTCCATGTGAGACGCCCCAGAGGTAGCAGCCCTGGAGACCCAAGATTCAATTCGGTCAAATAAACGCGAGGGTCCACAACAACAATGAAGAAAAGAAGCACTTATGCCGAAGCGATGGGCACAACCACTTTTATCTTGGGCAAGGCTTTCCGAGGTTTAGGCGGAGCAACCTTAGCCTGCTTTGCGATCTTCTCTGTCGGCTCGGGAGTTGAAGTCCGAGTGCGCTTCGGAGTCCTCGCACTTGACGCCGCTGACTTGCTGGGGCCACCTGCGGGGTCTTGTGATTGCTTGGTGCATCGCTCGGTGCATGGTGGCGACTCGACCTCCTCGCTGTCGTCAGAGTCATCGCTGTCATCATCACTATCATCAACATATTCGATATCAGCGCTCCCGCCCTTGCTCTCCGCTCCTCCAAGGTGCTGTTCTCCGTTCGGCACGGGCGAGTACATCTTCGTAAAAACCTGCAAGGCACAGGTTGCAAATGTCAGTCGGATTCCATAATAGCTGCATATTGAAAAATACAAGATAAAACACTCAACAAGTGGCGCCAGACCTCTCCTGGAGAGTTCTCGGTGTCGAATGGCAAGATCGGCTTGGCTCCGTGCAGGTTGTCCTTGTTTCCAGTGATACTCTGAAGCCACTGGGCCACCGTCTCCTCGCTGACCTCCTCCGGGTGAGTCCGAGTGGTGTATTCTGGGCCCGAGTACAACCACATGGGGTGGTCCCGAGCTTGCAAGGGTTGGATGTGTCGACCGAGGAACACCTCCAACAGGTCCATGCCTGTCACTCCACCCCGGACCAAGCAACGACCGCGTCGACCAAGATGGATACCTCACCCTTCTTCTCCTCCTCAGATACAGTCAATGAACGAGGGGTGCGGAGTCTCTCTAGAGAGAAAAGGGGAAGGCCAATCGACTGACCCGGAATCGGGACGTCCTTGCAATAAAACCAGGTCGACTGTCACCCCCTAACCTATTCAAGAAAGGTCATAGGAGGGAAAGATCTCCTACCCCTCATCTGGACTCGTAGCCTCCCGCTCATTTGGATCACATGCGTCCTCTCATCAGTCGGATTCGCTTTCTTCACCGACTGAGATCGGCAAGTGAAAATATTCTTGAACAATCCCCAGTGTGGGTGGCACCCCAAGAAGCTCTCACACATCGAAACGAATGCGACAAGGTATGAGATGGAGTTTGGGGGAATGATGGATCTGAGCACCGAACAAATTCAAAAAACCTCGAAAGAATGGATGTGGGGGCATTGAAAAACCTCTTTCGACATGCGTCATGAGGAGTACTCGTTCACCGTCGCGCGGCTCAGGCTCGATCTCCCCTTCCAGCAACCTCCAGGACCCTGCCGTGATTAGACCGCCAGCTTCGAGATTTTCCAGATCTTCCACCGAAATCGTCGAGGGGATCCAGTCCCCTTGGATCCAGCCCGGCGGCAGGGCGGACCGCGAGGACGACCCCTTGGCCGGCTTCTTGCCCTTCGCCGCCGACTTCTTCGCATGCTCGAAGGCCTTGGTCTTGTCCTTCACGATTGCTGCAAAGCTCAAGGGGAGTGGGCAGAAGGGAGTTGCGCCGGAGGAGACGAGGCAGAGTGGCAGAGGAGAAAGAAGACAATGGCAGGCACTGTTCCCCGCATCGGCGGCGTCGCCTTAAATGACTACACATCCGAGTGGCTGACTTGTGGTCCCACGCAATCCAAACGCATCCCGCAATCGGCCCGCTTCATACGTGGCGAAAAAGGTGGCGCGTGGATCGAGGAGTCCCTCTCCACTTGCCCCGCTTACTGTGCCACGCCCCGGCCCGCGCGCTTCTCCAAATTTCGAATCCCGTGAAATCCGGGTCTAGTGAATCAGTCGATCGCGCCAAAGATACCCAAATCCAATCTGCTCAATACCATGCTGCATATTTCACTCGGACATTCCAAAAGCCAGAATCAATCAAGGCGACTAACGAAGGGTTAAAATACTAGCATGCTTTTGGGCCCATAAGAAAGTGTCTCCGGGAGATTGAATCGGGTCAGAATCAACTTCAACCCTTCTTCACTCGGTCCTTAATCCATTCGGGGGCTAATGATGATGACATGTACCTAGGGTAAGGTCATAGACCTGACCTGCATGCCCTACCCTGGGACACTACACAAAAAACCAAGACCTACAAAATTAAATAGAAGATACCGACTTAAGTCTTCGTGAAGTGCAATCCACTCGACAGAAGATCTCACTCGGATATCGCAGTTCCACTCGACCGTCATTATTCACTCGGAGGACAGAAGACCTAGAGTCACCCCTGGAAGGCAACGGTCAGACATTCACTCCGTCGTCCTAAAGATCATTTAATATGGACGTTACCAGTAACGTGTGTGACATTATACTCTCATTGAACCCTTGCGTAACGGAGGACTGCGAGGGGTCGGTGCACTCTATATAAGCCACCCCTCCGCTCTTGCACAAGGGTTCGCACCCCGTGTAACTCAACACTCCAATCAACAGGCCTCCGAGGCACCGAGACGTAGGGCTTTTACCTCCTCCGCGAGGGGCCTGAACTCGTAAAATTCGAGTGTACAACTTCGCCGTAGCTAGGACACTGCCCTCTCCTACGTACCCCCTATCTCTACTGTCAGATTTGTTCCCGCGACACACATAAAAACAGATTTCTTTCAAAGAAACACAAAGGGCCAGAATGGAGTACTGAGCACATACGTGGGCTTCAGCCCAGTAGCAAGTTGACTGACCCAAATATGTGGTCAGTCAAAAACAAAATCTAAGCCAGCTTATAGTTCAGTACGTATCTGAAAGCAAAAAATCAATGGCCAAAAAGTCGACTGATCCAAAATTATTTTCCAGGCGACTTACGTATAGCTAAAGTGACAAGATAGACCAACTCCAACGCAGCGACCTAAACGAGCGTGGGTTTTATTCGCCTTTTGTCCGTTTGGGTCGTCAAAATAGACAGCGGGCGCGGACGGACAGCTGGACACCACATGTGTACCCAACACGAAAGACCCATTTTTAACGAACAAAGGCTCGGTGTCGCTCGTGAGCAGCGCCGCTGCACCGGTGGTTTGCCTCCAAGCCGGAGAGGGATGTCGGAGATGGGGTGCCGGAGATGATGGGATCGGAGATGTGCACCTCTTTGTCGCCTCCAAGCCGACGAGGCAGAGGAGACCTCGGTGTCGCTCATGAGCAACTCCTTGCCTTGCTCCCGGAGGGAGCACCGCTGCTCGAGCGCAGCACCCTCGGGAGCGCCGACATGCCGCTGTGCCTGGAGGGAGCGTCGCCGAGCACATTGCGTCATGGCCAGGAGAGAGAGATGTGTGCGGTGCGTCGGGTGGGTGGGTGGGCCAGTTGACAGAAAAAGGATGAGAGAGAGGTAGGTGCTTGACAGACGGGCTAAGACGGACCAGAGAACGTTCGGTTTGCGTCCGCTTCGGACCCAAATATGGCTCAAACTAGGGAAGTAAATGGGTCTGAGCGGGCAGAAAATGGACAAAAACAAAATGGGTCTTTGCGCTAGGCCACATTCTTTATCCGCGCCGATCCAAACAAACACCGCCAGACGAAATGGACACTTGCGTTGGAGTTGGCCTTAGTACCCAACCGTACTTTTTGGGATAGGGGCATCCTATTCCCCGCGTAAGGCAAAGGGAGGGCGGCAAACGCCCAACCCCTCCCCCTCCCATGCGCAAGCTATGGGCCGGGCCATTGTGGGCGGGGCGCTCTTTCTTTTTTTTTTAGTTTCCCCCCTTTCCTGTTTATCTTTTTTGTTCTTTATAAATGTTCAAGAAAAAAATTTGAATTTCAAAAAATCTTAAAGAATTGGATTTTTTTCAAGAATTTAAAAAATGCTCTTGGATTTCCAAAAATGTTCACGAATTTGAAAAAAAAATGTTATTGAATTTCCATTTTTTTCTGAATTTTCAAAAATATTCACCAATTTGAAACAATGTTCATGAATTTCAGAAAGTGTTCATGGATTTAAAATATGTTTGGTATTTCAAAAAATATTCCGAATTTGCAGAACATGCTCTAGAATTTGGAAAATATTCTCGAATTTAAAAAAAAGTGTTCCGAATTTTGAAAAAATGCTCGTGTGTTCGAAAATGTTAATGAATTTTAAAAAATGTCCGGGAGTTGGGAAAAAGTTCAAGAATTTTAGAAAAAGTTCATGAGTTTTTAAAAATATTGTGGAGTTAAAGAAATCCATAATTGTCAAAAAATGCCCGTGAAGTTCAAAAAATGACTGTTTGTTCACAAATGTTCACAATTTAAAAATATCTCCGCGAATTTTCAAAAAGTTTGTGGGTTCGAGCGTTACCGGGCCGACGGCCTCCTCTGTAAAGTACTGGCTTTTCGCTAAGTGTTGCACAGTTTTGGTGCTCATTTGGAATTTACTAGGCTGGACGCGACCAACTAAACACGCCCGAACTGCTTAGGTATGTGACCCGAGCCGCTCCCCACTGGAACCAGTACTACCCGCCGCCGCCGCCGCCGCCCGGCAAGGCACTGCCGCCGACGAATCCCCACCCGCCCATCTTTCTCCACTGTTACCCGCCCTAGCCTTGCCCACCGCTCCACACCACATAATCCCACGCCCACCGCCCGCCTCTCTGTTACGGCAGCTGCCGGCGACGGGCGACGGCGGCTGCGCGAAGCCCCAGCTCGCCGCCGTTGGTGGCCGAAGCGGTCCTCGAGCTACAGGCGTTCCGCGGGTACTTGTCCTCTTCCATCTTTCCGAATCGGAGCCCGCTTGTAGAAGAGAAGAGAGAGAGGACCCAACACTCGGAGCTGTTGCATCTACCAGTTCGATTCAAAGTCTGAACCGACCAGCAAGAATCCAATGAAGAAGGAATCCGGGCGATACCAGTGGCGTTTTTGGACTCGGATTTCCAGAACCTACTCGAATTAGTGCTGAGGCCTCCACATAAGTACCCAGGCCCTCTGACCTCGTTGTATCAAATCAAAGGTTGCAGCTTCAGCTAGGTGGGGATCAAGATCAGAGGCTGCAGCTTTCCAAGCACCGCTGAAGCAATTCATCTTCTGTAGGTTAGGTGGGGATCAAAGTTTTGCTTCGATGGAGGCTTGCAGCTTAGCCAGGACAACTGGCTTATGGAGTTTACCCACACACCCAAGGATGTTCTTCTCTCTGCTCTTCAGAGTTTTGCCCAGGCTGCTTGGTCTTCCCCCCAGTTTACTGAAGAAATTCCTCAAACACGAACATATTCATCCACCACACATGGAGACTGAAGTAGGCGGATTGCCGGAGCTGCCGCACGAACTCCTCGTGGATATATTTGCCCTCCTAGACATTCCCGACCTGAAGCGTGCCAGCTCCGTCTGCTCCTCCTGGCGCTCCGTTTATACCAGCCTATGCAGCCTTGGGCTGTACAAGCGGCCCCAGACGCCGTGCCTCTTCTACACCTCTGAATCTGCTGGTGAGAGTGTTGCCTTCCTCTACAGCCTCGCAGAGAAGAGGTCATACAAGTTGACTCTCCCGGAGCCGCCTATCCGCAGTAGGCATCTGATCGGCTCCACAAATGGCTGGCTGGTTACTGCTGATGAGAGGTCTGAGATGCATCTTCTAAATCCACTCACCTGTCAACAGATTGCTCTCCCGTCGGTGATCACCATCGAGCATGTGACCCCCATTTTTGATGAAGCAGGTGCCTTATGTGAGTACCAATACTCGCGACACACATATGGGCCATATGGGCTCTCTACTGGCCGACCTTCAGCCCTTGCTCTTGGCCAGCTACGGAGCTACCTCTATGTAAAGGCATTTGTATTTTATGATGCATCTGCAGGTGGACATATCGTGGTGCTTATCCACAATCCATTCGGGCAGCTTTCGTTTGCTAGGTTAGGGGATGACAAGTGGACCTGGCTGCCACAGCACTCTTTTTTTCATGACTGCATCTACAAGGATGGCCTATTATATGCAGTGACATCACAAGGGAAAATTCTCGCCTTCAATCTCAGAGGTCCTGTGGTCACAACAGAGTTAATCATGGACATTGCAAAAGACATTTTATATGAAAATATTTACATTGTCCAGGCTCCATGTGGCGGTCTACTTCAAGTCTGGAGAACCCAAGAGGCTAGTCAGTATGTTGAAGATGCTGGCCCTGCAACACATCTGACTAATACCAGAGATATCAAGATATTTAAAGTTGAAACCACGTCTGAAAAGCTTGTGGGAATAGATAGCTTGGATGATCATGTGTTGCTTCTTGGGCACAACCAAACACTTTGTCTAAGTGTTGAAGAGTATCCACATCTGAAAGCAAACCATGCCTATTTTACAGATGATTGCAAGCTGTATCTTTTTGGATGGAAGAATAACCGTCGTGATATTGGAATCTATGACTTGGCAAATAACACTTGTGAGGAACTTGTGTCCCCTCAGCCTTGGTCCAACTGGCCTAATCCCATATGGATAACACCAAGTCTTACAAAACTGTAACCCAGCGATAGGCAAACTATGAGCCGCTTATATTTTCTTATTTTATATTATCTGTGCCTACCTGATCTGTAGGGGCACTGTAATCTGTTAAGCACAGGGTCTGTTTGAAATTGGAAAGTCATGGTGTAAACTCATTAGTGCAATGGGAAAGATGTGGGATGTCTTATTTTTCCTGCTTGTAGCATTATCTTTTTTTCCCTATGCAAAATTCTTTGTATCTCCTTCCAATATAGGAAAGTACCCCCTCCGTTCCTAAATATTTGTCTTTCTAGATATTTCAACAAGTGACTACATACGGAGTAAAATGAGTGAATCTACACTCTAAAATATGTCTACATACATTCGTATGTGGTAGCCATTTGAAATGTCTAAAAAGACAAATATTTAGGAACGGAGGGAGTACATTTTAGTCTTTGTTTTTCTCGTTGTCTAGTGTTCCTCGCAGATAAAGTGCGTCAAGTGTGACTGATGTGTCTAAAAGTGTGATGTTCATGTATCTCTTCCAAATTATGTGCATTTTGTTTGGAGAAAATCATCATCATTGCACTTGGGATATGATCAGCACGGAGAGCAGCCAATACCTGACGTCCTGGGAGGGTATGATCAGGTGTCCAAAACGTAGAGGTCATTAATCTTCACCTCCATAATCAAGGGCTCTTCATCTAAAAAATAAATTAAAAACCAAGGGCTCTTGCTCAAATTCATGAACAAGAGAAGAACTCCAGCAGAACAAGCCGAGGGGTTTTTCGTCCCTGGGTTGAAATGGAAAAGCCATGCTGTAAACTCATTAGTACAATGGGAAAGCTGAGGGGTATCTTATTTTTGCTGCTTGTAGCGTAATCTTATTTTCCCTATGCAAAATTATTTGTATTTCCTTCCAACATAAGAAAGTACACCGTTTGGTCTTTGTTTTTCTCTTTGTCAGATGTTCATTGCAGTCGCAGATAAAGTGCGACAAGGGTAGCAGATGTGTCTAAAAGTGCGATGTTCATGTATCTCTTCCAAATTATGTGCAGTTTGTCTGCATTTTGTTTGGAGGAAATCATCAGTCAGTGGATCGCAACGTCCTGGGATATGATCGGACGTCCAAAAAGTAGAGGTCATTAATCTTCGCCTCCAGAATGCGAGGGCTCTTGCTTAAATTTAAGCACAAGTTGTACAACAAAGAAGACCTCCAGGGCCAAATATCTTTACAGTACGATTACATATGTATACCAGACAAGAAGAATCACTGAGATATCTTCATGTCTCGTTCTTCCTAGTTGCTGTCTTTTTGGGAGAACGATTTGCCCAGCTTTTTGGGAGAATCACTGAGCTAACTGTTCACAACTAAAGTCATGACTTTGCTAACTGTCTACAAATCTGTGGAGAGAATTTAATGACTGCCAACATATTTTCTTGTCTCTTTTCTTATGAATATGAGGATTGAAGAACAAGCTTCAGTCCACATCAACGTGAAGGCATCAAACATACAACCTACATAAGCCAAAATGGGTTTGTTAGATGTAAAACGTTGATTCATAAACTAACATGCGGTGAAAGTCGCGAGAACACGAGGTAAATGAGGAAGGGATGCTAGAGGTCTGAAAATTCTGCTCCTTGCCACCGGAGCCCAGCCTTTGAAGGCTTCTCCTTGCTTTGCTCATCCGGAAAAAGTGCAAAGCACGAATCAAGCTGAAAATAGAATGAATGACGGTGAGAGAATAATTAGGCAAAATATGCTGACAATAAGATGTCTTTATTGTATTCCATTTCCGCAGAGCCACTGGCAGCCCAGACACTACCGGCTTTCGAGTTTTGTTGCTGAAACTGTTCGCCCAACACCCGAATAAATTCTCATCAGTACGAGAATATATACTTGATCTTCAAATGAACGCTCACATTCCAAGTGAAACCGAGGAGAAGACCCCTCCTGGGATTTCAGACTGGAAAAGGAGAGGATTTAAACAATCCCATCAGGACGCCATCAGGATGATTGAAAAAAGAAATGGAGAATATTTCCTTTGCACTTCTTCCCACGTTCTGCTTCTTTGCAATGTAAGGACTTCAGTGCTATTGCCAAATCTCAAAACTGCAGTCTCGTGAACATGTTCAACTGAAAACGAAAGCCTTTCATCTGAATTTGGATTCCCAAACTGACCTTAAACAGAATTCCTCAATGCTGTTCCACAAAATTAGATACAGTGGTGGTCGGATTGATATGTCTGATCGGACCCAAATTGCACTGTCAGCATCACAAAAATGTCATCACAAGTGGTGTTGAGCATCTGCAGCCTTTTAGATTCAAGCCACAGAGCCGTATTGCCCGCTAAGTGCATTGTGCCCATATCTATCCAAAACACGGGGTGCACGTTCCACAATGTGAAGATTCACATGATTTCTTCCACAATTTCTGATTATCTCTGTTAAAACATGGGAAATCAACTCTGGGAATGGCATCTGCGGCCATGCTACAGAATGGTGAATTTGCATAACTGAATTGGACAACGTATCGATAACCGACAAACCATTTTCCCAATAACCCGAACGCACTGGGCTCACAATCTGTGGTTGACATTGCTCTCATGCAATGTGTCGATGAATCATTCGACAAAAACATGCAATAGCTGTCTCCTTTTTTTATAGCGCACATTGGTGTTCTTCAATCTCAATAACACTATACTCGTAGGCCCCTACAATTTCAGACTGGGAAAACGAGAATTTCAAACGGAACCCATGCTACCAAATATCCACAGGACTGAATCAGGAGGATTATACAAAGAAATATGTAGTGTATTTTCTTTGCAACTCTTCCAACGTCCTTCTGGTTTCACTCCATAGTAACTGTCTAATACAGTCTGACAGTCCCACAAATAAATCTTCAGCTACTGCTAATGTTCCCCACAGAAAATACTCGTTTACCTTTGCCAACGGAGACTTCTTACTCCCTGCCTCAACAAAATCTCACATACCACAACTCCGGCTTTAGCCACCATGAATCTTCCCAAAGGAGTTATTTTTTCCATTGCCAACTGTTTTAGGTCAAAACATGGCATGGGCTGTTTTAATATCCATCAACCCATGCTAGAAACTGGGGATCTCTAAACTTGCCTTCACAATGAAATACAATTTGGTTATAAAGATATTTTTGTCCTCGAAACAGATATTTTTGTCCATCCTCATTCTGTAGTTTCAAAAACCTCTTAAACTTCACTGAAAATGAGATGGTGGTGTGATGTCCTATTGATCTAAAAGAACCTCTTACCCTCGATTTGTCATCATAAACCAGTTGTGGTTGCAACGTGTCTAACAATCTTTCATTAGCTTTTTTGCAATGTAAAGACTTCAGTCCTATTGTCAAAACTCAAAACTACAAGATGGTGAATATGTTCAGATAAATATGAAAGCCTTTAATCCGAGTTTGGGTTCCCAAGCTAAACTTTAACAGAATTATCCGTGCTCAACACTTTTCCCAGAAGCAGTCAAACCTACAGAAAATTGAGACCATGATACCACCGATCTTTTTTTTTCGAAACGGAGGCAAAGATTGCCTCATCTATTAATTAAGCAGAAGAGAATTGCCCACCACCGATCTGAATGCCACACATCCTGTGCCAGACTGCCTGTAGAACTTAGAACAAATAAGTGAAGCTACACACGTCATGCTTCCATGTCATGATGAAGACGACACTTGTCACCAGCTTCCCCTTTTGAATAATTTTCGAGCAGCACAATCGTATTGGACAAACCAACAGTAAGTTCTACAGTAGCTCCAACACATCATCCACCAATAAAATCATTTTCTCGACAACCTGAGCGCACTGGGCTCAGTCTGTGGTTGAAATTTATCTCACAGATCATCCTACAAGAGCATTGCACCGTATCCCATATCTTTTTATCAGCACACTCTGTAGTTCTTCAATCCCAATAAGGCTACTTGCAGACGCCTGCTACCAAATATCCTCAGGAGGATTACACAAAGTGCAGATCACATTCATTGCAACTCGTCCAGTGTCCTCTGGTTTCAGTCTACAGCTACTGCGGATCTTCCCAACAGAAAGTACCTAGGAGCTTAGGCAAAACCTTAACTAGGCATTGCAATACATGCGATGCAGGTCCCGGACGTGCTCTGTAGGAAACCTCGCTGGGCAATTCGTGCACATCACGCCAGCCAAGCTGGCATGCCAGTCGCTTACGTGTGTTATTCTCTGCGAAATGAAACTGAAAGTAAACAAAAGGCACCTGAACTCAAACCAACAACACATGGAACAAAATATACGAGACAATGTTTTGTTTGCCACTAAAACTTACATTTGACTGAGACCTTCGAGTGTCAACGCCTTTCTCGAAGTAGCAAAACGTGCACACCTCCATACCCGGTGGGCAGCTTGACATGATCTTGATGTATTCCTGGTGAATATCACTGCTCAAATACCGATCGAACTTCTGGGAGTCCTCGACAATCTGCAAATGTATAATTTGCAAATTATATATAATTGTTTCTCTAATATCTTATTTCAGCAAATAGTCAGGCATAGCAGTTTCACGTACTTCACTGATTGAAGGGCCTGCAGGTATAATGCGGTCTGCTTCGGCCTGCACAACATGTGCAAACAAACTTAAGGTGGAAATAAAGCATTTGCTGTGCTGCTGATATAAAGAGTGCTAATTGACAATAAAATGCAAGAATAATCTAGAACATGGACATGAAGGAACCTTGTACTTACTTGACTGATTGAAAGGTCTGTAGGTACACTGCGGTCTGCTTCGTTCCTGTCACAATCATGCCTCTTCCTGCGCCTTGCGTCCTTGCCATATTTGAAAGCATAGTTCTGGCGTCGGCGCTCCTGAACATATTCCAAAAGGATGGAGGAAATTTCAACATGTTAGAGTTTCCACTTCAGAAAGATGAGTTAACTAAACATTAACACATCAAGACATTGTTCCACATAACATTTGCAAGCAAAGTTAAGATGGAAATAAATCATTTCTTGATATAAAGAGTGCTAATTGACAACAAAATGAAATAATAACCTAGAACAACAACATGTTATAAACTAGTAAGAAAATTAACTCAAAGATTCAACTACCAAAGCTATTCTGTGTAGGAATTTTTTTGTGTTGACACCATAACATATTGTAAAAACACAAAGGCAACTTCAATAACATTACCACTGGAAGTTGAGGTGAAACCTGCTGCTGAGTGTTATTCTCCCTATGCTCCTGATGGGCAGAACCTTCAGTGGGCCTAATAACAATAAAAGTATGAATTTTAGTGCTCCTAAGCATATTGCAAAAGCACAGACGAAATTTCAATGTTTAAGTGCTTCCACTTCATAAATATAAATCAACTAAAGCAATGGCGACAGCCTCAACCTGCCAAGAAAAAGCAAGGCAGATCATTCTCTGCACAATCTCCTACTAAAGCAATGATGACAGTCACGGGCGGCAAAAATTAAGCAAAATACGCAAGGTAAACATCAAGATGTGACTACTGAATACTGATCATAAAGAAATGGTCGAGGCACCATAAGCAAGTCTGCTCTTTATGGACAATTTCTCAAGGAAGGGTACAAAAATTAAGGGTACAGATATTGAAACTACCAAGCACACAAATGGCGGCACTATGGAGTGTTTACAGAAATCAAATAGTGCTTTCAGATCTGTAAGATGTCTTAATAACAGGTTAGAGAAGGTGAGGTGAAGCCTGCTGGCTGCTGCTGATGGTAGAACCTTCTTCCTGGGCCCAATAAGAATAAAAGGATGTGTTTTTTATCTTGACAAAATGTCTTAATGTTCCATTTATATGCAGTATTGTCACAATACGGTGAAACAGTCCACACAAAATCTGACCACATTTTTCATTTCATATTTCCTAGATACTAAATCTGACATGAAAGAGGAATCAAATCCAAATGCCAACTTCAATGCCAACGTCCAACTTGAATGAGACTCGTATTACATAGCTGGACAGAGGTTGCTCACCTTGCCGCCGGTGCTGCTCCTGCTGTGCACCCAAGTCAAGAAGGCGTCGAGTAGTCCCCTCCACGGCATGGATGCCGCCTTCTCGCACAGGAAGTTGATGAATCTCCTCAATGCTGTGTCCTGGGGCGGTCCAGCCACCTCATCTTCATCGGAAGCGGACGCCTTGTTCTTGGCAGAGGCGGACGCCTTGGTCTTGTCCGGGACGGGGGCCTTGTTCTTGGAAGAGGCGGACGCCCTGGTCTTGTCCGGGACGGGCGCCTTGTTCTTGGCAGAGGCGGACGCCTTCTTGTCCAGGGATGGGGCCTTGTTCTTGGAAGAGGCGGACGCCAGGGCGGGCGCCGCGTTCTCAGCGGCGAAAGGGGGCGCTCGGCGCCGTGACCCTGGCGGCGGTGAGCGCGCCAGCTGCAGCGCGGACTCCCCCGCCTCCTTGGCCGCCGAACCTTTGCCCCGGTTCGGGGCCAACTTCTTGTTCGCCATTCCCGCCGACCAGGAAGGGTTCTTGGCCGCCGGGCTCCGCTCGGGCGTGGCGGGGAGAGCTTAGGAGAGCAGCGCGGCGGCGCGGCTGACCGGATTGTAGAGTATGCTGGAGTTAGGGTCCGGGCGAGGAGGTGCGAACTGGCTGACGGTGGATTTCTCGATTTCCGGCGAGGTGGTTGGCTGGGGGCGGTGGTGGATTTCAGGCAAAGCGCGCGGGGTGACGGGGGAGAGAGGAGGGGACGGGAAGGGAGAAGGGAAGCTCTTTTATGGGCTGGAGAATCCTATCTCATGGGCCTGCGAGAAATATCCGATGACCGTTGGGCATCCAGCCCAATAGCTGCCTCTGTTTTCTTTAAGAAGCCCATTTTCAACCTTTTCCATTTAACATTGTTTTTTCCCCTCAAAAAATTTATTAGCATTGTTTTTTTCTCTCTTTTGGCCAGCACTAAGGCGATAGGTCGACCTACAGAAGGTAAAATAGGTCTCTCTCTCTCCGTAGGATTGTCTTCTAACGTCCAAAATCGAATATCACCAGCACATATGTCGTGCGCTCCAACGGGAGAAACAATTAACATGTCCACCAAAACATATATCAATGCGACACGACAACATTCGTGCAGTGCCACCTGATGGCGGCAGGGATACGCATACCAAGGTTGAATTCTACTCCCTCCTTTGTTGTGGTTATCTCATGACAGTCTTGAAAATGGATTATTAACGCAAGATTGGTGGACTCGGGAAGAACTAATTCATTAATTATAGGGTCTCCCCCTCATAGTAACAATCCCAAAATCTAGTCTTACTTACAAAGCCGCTTAATTTATATTAACGCAACCATCCATGCAAATCCAACGATTTTATTTATTTAGAGCAAATCTGTCGTGCTAGCCCAAATCCATTTAATTCCTTCACTCCCTCTGTTCTTAGGTTCTTGAAGTGGCTTCCCGATTACCACACAATTTATAAATGTATATAAATTGATGTATTCTCATCCAAAGAGTCAAAGTGAGACTTTTTAGTTAAACAATGAACCTTTATTTTAGCACAAGCACATGCTAGGTCAGTTGGTTGGGGCCTTTGCGATCATGAGTTCCAACCCCACAAAGCATAAATATTGGTTGCTACTCCTTAGTCTGCAAAAAAAGAGTGCAATGCAGGCCCTCCTAACATATTTTATTTAACATGCGTAGCCAATTTAAATGGGGTAAACGCGCGCGCGCGCGCACACACACACACACACATATTCGCTACTCCGTAGTCTATAGAAAAAAGGTGCACTGTAGTCCCTTCTAACATACTTTATTTAACATATGCAACCTATTTAAATAAGGTAGAAAACATTTAATATTCCATAGCAATTAATTAGGTTAATTAAGGTTATACCCTAAAATGAATTTTATATTAGTTAACAGGAGCGACCAATAGGACGGTTGAAAATTAAGCATTTTTCTGGTCAAATTACATATATAAATTATTTTAATCCGAGTTAGATTTGCAAAGTTATAGCATGATCATTTTAACATATTCTCTGTAAATGATAAAGACCAAGGACCTAAATGGGCTGAAAATAGAGTGAACTGGGTATACTGCAGCTGAACGTGGAATACTAACCAACGCCTAGTGCGCACGACAGTGGATACATAAGTTGGGTTGAAGCCCAGCAGATAGTGAGAAAGGAGAGGGACTTAATACTGGATCATGGATTGTTTAAAAAACCACCAGTGAGCTTTTTATAAAATGTACGTACAGCGGACGGGCAGAAACACTCCATACTCTATTACTTTATATACTAGCGCTGAAGATGCGCGGCGCACGCCGCGCCAGTGGGAAGTCTCATTTATATTTCGAATAAATACTTTAATTTAAATATTTATTGCATGTAGGTCTTTTTTCATGTTTAGTTGGTTGGATTTGTTTTGATTTGTTTGAGTTTTATAGGAAAGAAAGGAGGTGGGGATTCGTTTTGGCAAGGTTCATTGGTGCACTAAGGTTATTTGTAACACGTTTACATCCATCGTAATGACATTGTTGTCCTTGCTTGTAGAGATGCTTGACTTGTTTCAGAAGTGTTTTGAGGACCATGTGATTGAAGTTTTGTATGTAGCGTGATTTATTTATTGCAAAGAGTTAAATAATAAAGGTGCATTATAGAACAAATCATTGTAGAGACAGTGCATCATATTGAAAACCATTTTTTAGTTTGCTACATGTGGGTAAATCATTAGTATTTTGTCTTTTTGTCCTTGTGGAATTTCTTTAGCATGTGAGGCATGGCGACATTCAATAAGGAAAGTAGAATTAGTGTTATATTTTTTCTTAACTGTATTGTAGAATGTACTCTAATTGTCTGCACCTCGTTTTCTTCTAATTAAGGCATTTCATTTTTCTATAAAGCTAAATTAGTTGATGGTGGAGCTGCAAGTGGATTATTTTGTGGTGCATCAGTTGTTAATACAGAGGAAGCATCAGACTGTTTAGTTGGGCCTAGATGCATATCGTTGGTTAATGGCGGCGGAGCTAAAAGGTGTATGTTTGCCATATGCTCCATGGCATGCATTTGGAAACGGCAATAATAATTGTTGTATAGTGATTTGTACTTGGTGGTATGTCGGTTTACCATTCGGGTACAATTTGACTATTTCGGTTTACCGTTCGGGTAGGTTAATGTTTTTGGTTTATTCAGGTATTGTTCTGCTTTGTTGGTTTTACTGTTCCGGGTTTGCTGTTTTGGTTTATTTTGGGTCTATTGTTTCGGTTAGCAGTTCTGGGTTTATTCGGACAATGTTTCAGTTTGATCGAGTAGTTGTCGGTTTACTAGTCACTGCTATCATGGTGTAAAAATGGATAGTAATCAGCGGAGAACTTATTGCCATGGATTATTGTTCGTGGGAATGTACGTTTTGTTTTACGGTTTTGTACCTCGGCGGTGCCATCATTGGAAAGGAGCGGGAGACGATTACGGAAGCTCATTGTTCCGGGGTGTTGTTCCGGGGTGACGGAGCCATTGTCTTCAGTGTTGAAGATGGACTTGGCAACGTAGGCTGTAGCTAGAGCCAGACTTGCAACGCCGGAGTCGGACTCCTCCTCAGACTCCACCTCTGCCTCCTCAGAAGCAGACTCCTCCTTTGAATCCATCTCCTTGCCAACAAAAGCACGAGCCTTGCCAGATGAGCTCTTCTTGTATGATGAAGACTTGGACGAAGACTTGGAAGAAGACTTTGAGGATTTCTTCTTCTTCTTGTCATCAGAATCATATTCCTTGCTTTTCTTCTTCTTCTTGGTCTCATTGTCTCACTGTGGACACTCAGAGATGTAGTGACCAGGTTTCTTGCACTTGTGGCATGTTCTCTTTTTGTGATCACGAGTGGAAGCTTCATCATTTCTTGAGCTGGATCTTGAAGACTTTCTGAAGCCTTTCTTCTTGGTGAACTTCTGGAACTTCTTCACAAGCATAGCAAGCTCCTTTCCAATGTCTTCAGGATCATCAGAACAACTGTCAGATTCTTCTTCAGAAGAGGAAACAACCTTTGCCTTCAAAGCGTGAGTTCGGCCATAGTTGGGACCATAGATATCTCTTTTCTCAGATTGCTGGAACTCATGTGTGTTGAGCCTCTCAAGTATGTCAGACGGATCGAGAGTCTTGAAGTCAGGGCGTTCTTGAATCATCATGGCCAGGGTGTCGAATGAGCTGTCAAGCGATCTCAGAAGTGTTTTGACGAGTTCATGCTTGGTGATCTCATTGGCGCCGAGTGCGCGAAGCTCATTTGTGATGTCAGTGAGGCGATCAAATGTGAGCTGACATTCTCATTGTCATTTCTCTTGAAGCGGTTGAAGAGGTTGTGAAGAACACTGATCCTTGAGTCTCTCTGGGTTGAGACGCCTTCATTGACCTTGGAGAGCCAGTCCCAGACTAGCTTCGAAGTTTCCAGAGCACTCACACGACCATACTGTCCTTTGGTAAGATGACCACAGATGATGTTCTTGGCAGTAGAATCCAGTTGAATGAACTTCTTGACATCGGCAGGGGTGACACCTTCAACAGCCTTGGGAACACCGTTCTTGACGACATACTAGAGGTCGACATCAATGGCTTCAACATGCATACACATCTTATTCTTCCAGTAGGGGTAATCAGTGCCATCGAAGACAGGGCACGCATCGGAGACTTTGATTATCCCTGCAGTCGACATAGCTAAAACTCCAGGTGGTTAAACCGAATCACACAGAACAAGGGAGCACCTTGCTCTGATACCTATTGAAAGTGCTAGTTAGAGGGGGGTGAATAGGCGATTTTTATGAAAGTCTTCAAAACATGGGAGTTTCGAACACAGACAATAGAAATGAACCTATTGATATGCAGTGGAAGGTAGACTACACTAGACAAGCCATAGACAAGTAAGCAATGAAGTGAAAGCACGAAGACTATTAGCAGCTAGGTAGTATGGATCAGGATTGAAGATAATATGAAGCCAAACAACAACAGTCTTCACACAGTGAAGTCAATCAGATCATGCAAGCAGGCAATGACTTCATGAAGACAAACTGTAAGTAAAGAGAGGGAAGTGATAGAACCAGTTGCTTGGAGAGGACAAGGATTTGTTGGACCAGTTCTAGTTGCTGTGACAACTGTACGTCTGGTTAGGGAGGCTGAGATTCAACTCAGAAGACCGCGTCTTCACCTTATTCCCCTTGAGCTAAGAACACTTAGTCCTCTCCCAATACTCAGGTAAGTCTTCAAGGTAGACTTCCAAACCTTCACAGATTTCGTTCACCGGCAATCCACAATGACTCTTGGATGCTCAGAACGCGCCGCCTAACCAGCTGGAGGATTCACAGCCCTCAAGTGTAATAAGTCTTCAGATCACGCGGACAGAAAGACTTTAGTGATGCCTAACACTCTTTGGCTCTGGGTGTTTTGGGCTTTGTCCTCGCAAGGATCTCTCTCTCAAATGCTTCGGAGGTGGGTTGCTCTCAAACGACAAAAGCCGTGTACTAACTCTGAGCAGCCACCAATTTATGGTGTAGGGGGTGGGCTATTTATAGCCATGAGGCAACCCGACCTGATTTGTCCGAAATGACCCTGGGTCACTATGGAACTGAACGTGTCCAATGGTCAGATTTCAAACACACGCGGCAGCTTGACTTGGGCTACAAGTAAAGCTGACTCATCCAGCTCTGGATAAGATTTGCTCTCATTGTCTTCACTCGAAGACATAGGATTTGGTTGAGCATCACTTCAGTCACTCTGACTTTGTTCACTTGGACCCCACTTAACAGTGCGGTGGTTCCTATGACTCAACAAAGAAGAAAAGGAAACTACGAAACAACTATGTCTTCGCACTCCATAGTCTTCACGTGAATGTCTTCATGAGTCATAATCTTTGTTGTGAATATCTTCACATACCACCATTGTCTTCAATGTTTTCACACATTTTTAGGGGTCATCTCTGTAGGTAAACCGAATCAATAAGGGACTACTACCTGTGTTATCCTGCAATTCTCACAAACACATTAGTCCCTCAACCAAGTTTGTCGTCAATACTCCAAAACCAACTAGGGGTGGCACTAGATGCACTTACAATCTCCCCCTTTTTGGTGATTGATGACAAACTGGTTGATGTTTTCAACGGGGATAAGAGTATGTGAAATTGTAAGGGTTAAGGCATTGTCTTCATAAGTAGCAAAAGGCTCCCCCTGAAGATGTGCATATAAGTAGTTTGCTCTTGAATGCAAATGCACATGGCAGGTTTTACTTGTGGAGATCCTCTTCAACTGATGAAGATAATTCATCATGCATAAAAAGATATAACGAAGATAACGACATGCATAACGAAAAACGGACATCTGCGGAATGACTTCATGCGGAATTTATCATCGCATCACAGAATAGTAGACAAAGTAGAAGACGACCATCAAGTTTAAGTGTTACAACCCAAAGAACCAAATGTATCAAAAACGAGAGTTGTAACCACTTGGCAAAAAGATATAGCAACCACCCATATGGACCCGCTTGAAGACTATCAACTCATATGCTTCTCCCACTTTTGTCAGTAAGGACCAAAAAGTTTTGAAGACATAGAGCATCTACTCGTTCCCATCAGGAGTGGAAGAAGGTGCAGGGTCGACGTTGGAGTCCGGTGGTGCAGAAGGGCCTGGTGCAGTGTCGAGACGCGGTGAAGTCATGGTTGGTGAAGTGGCATCGTCTTCTTCATCGACGACTCTCGCAACAACAGTTGCAGCCGAAGATGAATACTCCGAGTCTTCTAAGGAAGGAGTACGACGCAAGACGACATTTCGGGGAGGCGTGGAATCAAATTTGTAGCGCTTTGTGAAGCCATCTTCGCGAAGATCGTCTTCAGAGCTTAGCAAAGTCAGACTCTTCCAAGACCTTCGACATGCTTCATGTGATACGAATGCGTTCTTGGTGGCAAGATTGCGAATGCGATTAACATCCACCAAGAGGCTCTGCATCTGACGCTTTAGCCAGTCATGGTGCTTATCATGTTTCTGATGTAAGGCCACAAGAAGCTCTCGGTCATTGAGTACACGAGATCGCTTCCGAGGCCTTTGAGCAATGGTGCTTTCAGTGGCTTCAGTGTTTGCACGATGAGGTGCACGTGTATTTCCAGCCAGAGGGTAAGCAGGAGTGGCAGCATTAGGAACATGAACCCCTTCAATTGGTTGCGTGAAGCTCTGATGATCAACGTTATGAAGATAAAGTGGTTCCTTGGCAGGCTCAGGGTAGATGGCTTCGACAGACATATCAACCTCAGGCAAGAAGATAAGATAGTTGCGCGCTGAGGGCTGATAGTTGACAGAAGAGTGAGCTTGATTAAGCGCATCACCCATGGAGCATAAAACTTCAAGCCAAATAGATCAACTCCAGATGCTGCAAGTTGCCTGATGAAGAAATCTTGAGCATTGAAGCTGATGCCATTGAGAATATAGAACACCAATGTCTTCATCGGGCCTTCAAGCTTGGCTGCAGGAGAATGTCCTTTGACGGGCCATAGAGTTCGCCTTACAATGTGATAAATGGTACGGGGCAGATACTCGAGGTCTTCGACAAAGAATTCCTTAGGATATTCAGCATATTGTGGCAGTGGCTTCATCATGCTGAGCATCTGACTCATGTTGGGCTCAGATTTCTGAAATATGCTCTCCAATGCATTCCTGTGTAGCTGACAACTAGGTTCATAGAGCTCACCTGGAGTGGGTAGGGGAGTAAGCTCAATGATATCTTGAGCTTTGGCTTCATGGTGCACATCACCTGTCATCCACTCAAGGACCCAAGTCTTCGAATCCCTGTTGTAGCCACGAATGTGAAGAGTGGCATAGAATTGCAGCAGAAGCTCCTCATTCCAATGCTCTTTGTCAGTTACAAACTGCAGAAGGCCAGCATCTCTGAAACAGTCTAGAGCTTCTTCCAAGCAGGGCAGACCAGCAATGGCTTCACAATCCAGACGCATGGAGGAAAGATTCACCCTTGATTAAACAAGAAACATGAGTAATAACCGCGCTGCTGATAGCTCCAGAAGCGATCAGATGAGATCTTTGGCTTTGAGTACGGGTTCTTGGCATTGTCAAAGAATGTGTTGTGTGCCCTGAAGCTGTTTACATTGAACGATCTTGGCGATGTTGCAGCACCGGGAAATCTTGGCAGTCTGGGCTTTGGCTTCTGGACCTGAGGCCTTTGCTCCACATGGTATTCAAATTGTGGTCCGGGAGCAGCGGGAGGAACCAGAACAGGCCATCGGACAGTGACAAGTTGGTCGCGATCATATGCCTACTAAATAGTGTGAGGCCTTGGGGGTGGAACAGCAGCTTCGGCATTGACTGTGGCTTCAGGTTGCACACTAGCTTCATGCGCAACATTAGCTTCAGGCGCCACAATGTCTTCAGCCATGACAACGTCATTGGCTTCAGCAGTGTTGTTTGTGGCCGCCTCAACGTTTTCAACCTCCTCTTCAGTAGCAGGAGGGGCGGGTACAGACATGTTCTGTTCGAGAACAACTTCTTGAGTGACAGGGGGTGTGACAATTCTTTCTTCTTCTTGACGCGCTTCTTGATTGTCTTCGGCAGCTTTTGCTTTGGACTCGGAGACATTCGCAGTGGGAGTGGCTTCAGGAAACACTTGGTGTGCTACTGAGCTTCATTGCACTTCTCCCTCTAGAATGCTCGACATGGTGACCTGGGGCCTAGGGCCTTTGCGAAGCCTGCGGAAAGCAGGCGACGCCTATGGTGATGGAGTGGTTTGCACCATGTAATTGTCATCGTCAAGCACCGGAGTGGTGGCTTGAGGTGGTGGAGTTCTGGGTGTCTCATCGTCAATGGGGGTGTCTTGTTGAGGGCGATCAGACCACGAATCATCCTGAGTGATTGGCGTCAAAGGATGACCAATGCTGATGAGTTTGCTGTTCGTAAGAACATGCGATGATACCAGTTGGTGCTCGATCTGAGGAAGGACTTCATCATCTACTACATTGTCGCTATGACCAATGTCTTCAGCTATGATGGGGTCGACAGTTGGAATTTCTTCATCTTCAGGAGCCTCTGTGGAAGCAGGCTCATGAAGTACAAGTTGACGCTCTTGGTTGGTGGAGGCAGGACGAGCAACTGAGATGGGCTCGACAACAAGTGGCTCTGTGGTAGCAGCACGTTCTTTCCGCGAAGACTTTGTCTTCGGCTTCTTTGTTGATGGAGCACCATTAGAGGCATTCTTGTGCTTGCGCTTCTTGGCTTCGGCCTCATCTGTCCTCATCTTCTTTAGTTCTGAAGCTGCTGAGGGGACCTTGGGCTTCGAGCCTGTCATGCTGGCAGGGAAGACAATGCGAGGTGCTTCCTGCCTTGATGCTTCAGGTTGGGCCACAACAGGCTTCTTCTTCTGTTTGGCAGCCATCTTGGGGTCGATGCCTGGACGCCCAAGAGCCTTGCGCTTTTCGGCCTCATTGTGTGCTTGAACACATTTTCCTGCGAAGTATTTCATCTGCTCTCTTGAACCTTTTGCTTCTTCACGCTTCTTGTGAAACTCTTCCTTGAGGTCATGCAGTATCCGCTTGAAGCTTTGAACATCAGCCACACTGAGCTTGGCCATGTTCTTCTTGAATTGAGCCTTTTCATAATCAATTTTGTTCTTCAGCTCGACGATCTTCTGAGCCAGAGCCAGCTCATTAGCAATGGCTCCGTGGAATGTGACGCTTATGTCCACCGGGAGCTGAAGATCATCAATGCTGAGGCTTGGGTTGTCAAACCACTCATCAATAAAGTTGTTCAGAATATCCACATCAAAGAGTGGCAGATCGTTGAAGATCTCCGCCTCTTGCCTACTCTTGATCAGCAGCTCAAGGGCATCATCTCCAAGATCTTCATCGCTGGACAGATCAATTGTGGCATCCTCATTGCGCAGAACTGCAGCAGGGGTTACTTCTCGAGCAGAACTCTTGATGGGCTTCTTCTTATTCTTCTTGGATTTCTCTGTCTTCTTGAAGATACGAGAAAGATCTTCAGATTGCACACTGGCTTCAGGAGGTGCAGAGGCCAATGGCTTCGCACGCGAAGCTTTTGGTGCGGCAGAGGGCTTTGAAGTCTTTGTTTTCTTCTACTTCTGCAGCTTAGGTGGAGCTGGCGCTTCATCAGAATCTGCGTCATCAGCTGAGTGATCCACATCGGCCCCCTGTACTGCTATGTGAGTGATGAGGCCTTCGAGGTTATAGAAGGGGCCGATGACGTTTGGATTTGCATCACGGGTGCCATCAGCCCTTGGAGCAGATGGACCAGGGTTGAAGTCGAGTCCAAATGCTTTCTTGTTCTTCACAGCAGAATCTTTTGCAAACTTATAGTTACGCTTGAACAGATTGTCGTCACGACACCATAACAGAGAAGATGGGTCGACATTCTCTGGCTATGGTCCTCGGACCATGCAAGGATAGAAGCCTTGAGTAATGGCTTCGGACTTGGACTTGGGCTGAAGATTTTTGTATAGAATATCTCCCCATGGTCGCTTGATGGCGTTCTTTTCAGCATATTCAGCAGTCACATATCTATATAGGAACCATTTCCGCCCAATATCTTCGAATCCATTGGATTCGAGTCTTGCGCTGACCATAGTTTTTGATAACCCACAAGTATAGGGGATCAATTGTAGCCTCTTTCGATAAGTAAGAGTGTCGAACCCAACGAGGAGCTAAAGGTAGAACAAATATTCCCTCAAGTTCTATCGACCACCGATACAACTCTACGCACGCTTAACGTTCGCTTTACCTAGAACAAGTATGAAACTAGAAGTACTTTGTAGGTGTTTTCGGATAGGTTTGCAAGAATATAAAGAGCACATAAATGAAAACTAGGGGCTGTTTAGATAAAGAAGCAATAAAGTTAGTATAGCGAGTGTGGAAAAGTGGTGGTAGGAGTTGCGAAATTGTCCCTAAGCAATTGACTACTTTACTAGACCGATAGCAAGTTTTATGTGGGAGAGGCCACTGCTAGCATGTCATCCCTGACTTGGAATTCTATGCACTTATGATTGGAACTATTAGCAAGCATCCGCAACTACTAACGTTCATGAAGGTAAAACCCAACCATAGCATTAAGATATATTGGTCCCCCTTCAATCCCGTATGCATCAATTTCTATGCTAGGTTGAAGCTTCTGTCACTCTTGCCCTCCAATACATAGTCCTATCAACATACAACTAACCCTATGCTGTGATCCACGCGCGCGCTCATATGATGGTCACCAAAGGACAACAACATAACCACAAGCAAATTAAACCAATCATAGCAATTCACCAATTACCGATAGGACAACGAAAATCTACTCACACATCCTAGGATGGCAACACATCATTGGATAATAATATGAAGCATAAAGCACCATGTTCAAGTAGAGGGTACAACGGGTTGCAGGAGAGTGGACCACTGTAGATAGATGGGGGAAGGTGATGGAGATGTTGGTGAAGATGACGGAGGTGTTGGTGTAGACTGCGGTGACGATGATGGCCCCGGCGGCGTTCCGGCACCACCGGGAGAGAGGGGGAGAGAGCCCCCCTCCTTATCCTTCTTCCTTGGCCTTCTCCCTTGGTGGGAGAAGGGTTCTCCCTCTGGTCCTTGGCTTCCATGGCATGGGAGGGGCGAGAGCCCCTCCGAGATTGGATCTGTCTCTCTGTCTCTCTCTGTTTCTGTGTTCTGGATTCTGCCCTTTCACCGTTTCTTGTATAACCAGAGATCCGTAACTCCGGTTGGATTGAAATTTGAACACGATTTTTATCCGGATATTAGCTTTCTTGCGGCGAAAGAAGGGCAACAACCGCCTTACGAGGTGTCCACGAGGGTCAGGGGCACGCCTGCCCCCTGGGGCGCGGCCCCCTGCCTCGTGGCCCCCTCGAGCATCGTCTCGCGTTGATTCCACTTCCCAAAATTCATAAATATTCCAAAAAAATCTCCGTCAGTTTTTATCCCGTTTGGACTCCGTTTGATATGGGGTTTCTGCGAAACAAAAAACATGCAACAAACAGGAACTGGCACTGGGCACTGGATCAATATGTTAGTCCCAAAAATAGTATAAAAAGTTGCCAAAAGTATATGAAAGTTGTATAATATTGGCATGGAACAATAAAAAAGTATAGATACGACGGAGACTTATCAGTTTTCTTCAGGATCTGTCTTGTACAGTTCATACAGATCAGGAGGTTAATCGTTGGATGTATCTTCACGGCGCTGCCTGACGCCTTTCCTTGCAGATTTTTCAGTTTCCATAATATTCAGACCGAGAGGCTTCAGTACAGTGAATGGCTTCCTTTTGCTAGTCAGACAGGAACTGGCTTCTGTAGAGTTGATGTGAAGCTATAAGAACTCTGCAAATGAATGCAGACTATGAGAACCAAAGGATTCTCCCACGGACATGTACCTGTGACAGCATTAGAGGTGCGAGGGAAGGGAAGAGGTCATATGCATTCTTACAAGATTTTGAAGATAAATCAGTTTGAAGACATTGACCTCATAGCGCGAAGACAATCACTTATTTGGTGAGAGTCGGTTCCAGATTTGTACGAATCCAAGAATAAGTACAAGTGAGGAAACTAACTAGCTGTGAAGCATAAGTGAATATACTTTGCAAGATATGAGATGCAGAAGAAGATAGATCCAGTTTTGGAAGCTGAGAAATCACTTTTGGTTGAAGTGGATGGATCTGATGAATCAAAAGGCAGTTAAAAGTAATTTTTAATTACCACACGAAGAACTGCTAGACGAAGTTGAGAGGGAGGCCAAGCAGTTCAATCTTCCACGCCCTAACTTGGCGGCAGAAGACACCTACGGCGGCGGCGGAGAGGACGAGGTCCGTGGCCGACATGAGGACGGCGTCGAAGAAGTCGCGGCAGCTAAGCGCTTCGTCTCCGGCGTCGACGCGAGCTAGCGGAGGCGCTAGGGTTTGTGCGAGGTGGTGAGATGGAAGAAGAAATAATGACCGCGGTGAGTTGTGTATTTATAAGGAAAGGGACAGCACAGCGTAATTACGCAGGTGCCCCTGGCGGTTCACATCTAAAGGACACATGGAACGCATGCAACACATTGGAAGTTGTTCCATGTTCCCACGCACGCCTGGACTGCCGGGTGGTCGTTCCGGCTTCTTCGGGTTTCAGGCAATAAGGATATAGCATTAAAACAGATTCAACTTTTGTCTCTGTATCTTTTGCTGACACAGACGCAGAGAAGACATTCGACAGATTCAATAGAATGCATATGATTTAGATAGATAGAATCTGAGGTAGAAGCATAGAAGGGGTTAGGGTCCGATCACATTCACTTAGATCAAAAGATTCAAACAAGAAGACATAGCTATCAGTGAATGCTGTAGAGGACAGAACACAAATATATGTATTTATCAGTATTAGACCAAATCAACATTGCGAAACGCGAAAACAAATCAATGTTGAAGACAAACCAAATGCGAAGATTCTGCAAATGTGACGCCAAATGAAACACTTCAAACAAAAGTTTGGTGGTGGCGTTACCCACCGTATAGGAAGTATTAGACCCAGACACGGCGCACAATTATCGTGGCGCTCCGAAGTCATATTCCGTATTAATGTATTCACACTTAGAGTGTATGTCTTCATTGATTGAAGATATACTTTACTTCATGTGTTGCACATCTAAGTCATCAACATGCATAAGCGTTAGAATGTGTGTCCAATCACAGGACATTCGAGGATTCTAAGATATTTAGCTCACACCGCAACTTGCAAAACCTTTTCTCATCCAAGGACTTTGTGAAGATATCTGCCAATTGCTCTTTAGTATTGACGTGAATGATATTAATATCTTCCTTCATGACATGGTCTCTGAGAAAGTGATGACAAATTTCAATGTGTTTTGTCTTTGAGTGCTGAACCGGGTTGTTGGCAATCATGATGGCGCTTTCATTGTCGTAGTAGAGTGGCACTTGCTTCAGATGGATGCCATAGTCCTTGAGAGTTTGCTTCATCCATAGAAGCTGAGCGCAGCAAGATCCAGCAGCAATGTATTCAGATTCAGCAGTGGAGAGAGACACACAGTTCTGCTTCTTTGAAGACCAACAGACAAGAGATCGTCCAAGAAAGTGACATGTGCCTGATGTGGACTTGCGATTGCTACCTCTTGAGCACTGCGTTGGTTTTCCCTTGAAGAGGAAAGGGTGATGCAGCAAAGTAGCGTAAGTATTTCCCTCAGTTTTTGAGAACCAAGGTATCAATCCAGTAGGAGGCCACGCTCAAGTCCCACGCACCTACACAAACAAATAAGAACCTCGCAACCAACGCGATAAAGGGGTTGTCAATCCCTTCACGGTCACTTACGAGAGTGAGATCTGATAGAGATGATAAGATAATATTTTTGGTATTTTTATGATAAAGGGTAAAATTAAAGATTGCAAAGTAAACGGTAATGGAAATAACGGTAGATTAATATGATGGAAGATAGGGGGCCATAGGTTTCACTAGTGGCTTCTCTCAAGAGCATAAGTATTACGGCTGGTGAACGAATTACTGCCGAGCAATTGATAGAAAAGTGAATAATTATGAGAATATCTAGGTATGATCATGTATATAGGCATCACGTCCGTTACAAGTAGAGCGACTCCTGCCTGCATCTACTATTACTCCACACATCGACCGCTATCCAGCTTGCATCTAGAGTATTAAGTTCATAAGAATGGAGTAACGCTTTAAGCAAGATGACATGATGTAGAGGGATAAACTCATGCAATATGATATAAACCCCATCTTTTTATCCTCGATGGCAACAATATAATACGTGTCGTTTCCCCTACTGTCACTGGGATCGAGCACCACAAGATTGAACCCAAAGCTAAGCACTTCTCCCATTGCAAGAAAGATCAATCTAGTAGGCCAAACCAAACTGATAATTCAAAGAGACTTGCAAAGATAACCAATCACACATAAAAGAATTCAGAGGAGAATAAAATATTGTTCATAGATAATATGGATCATAAACCCACAATTCATCGGATCTTGACAAACACACCGAAAAAGAAGAGTTACATCAAATAGATCTCCAAGAGAATCGAGGAGAACTTTGTATTGAGATCCAAAGAGAGAGAAGAAGCCATCTAGCTAATAACTATGGACCCGAAGGTGGTAAACTACTCACACATCATCGGAGAGGCTATGGTGTTGATATAGAAGCCCTCCGTGATCAATGCCCCCTCCGGCAGGACGCCGGAAAAGGCCCCAAGATGGGATCTCACGGGTACAGAAGGTTGCGGCGGTGGAATTAGGTTTTCGTGGTGCTCTCCAATGGTTTGGGGGTACGTAGGTATATGTAGGAGGAAGAAGTAGGTCGGTGGAGCCAAGAGGGGCCCACAAGGGTGGAGGGCACGCCCAGGGGGGTAGACGCGCCCCCTGTCTCGTTGCCTCCTTGTGTGGTTCTTGACGTCCACTCCAAGTCCTCTGGATCACGTTTATTCCAAAAATCACATTCCCGAAGGTTTCATTCTGTTTGGACTCCGTTTGATATCCTTTTTCTGTGAAACACTGAAATAGGTATAAAAAATAGCAATTTGGGCTGGGCCTCCGGTTAATAGGTTAGTCCCAAAAATAATATAAAAGTGCATAATAAAGCCCATTAAACATCCAAAACAGAATATATAATAGCATGAAACAATCAAAAATTATAGATACGTTGGAGACGTATCAAGCATCCCCAAGCTTAATTCCTGCTCGTCCTCGAGTAGGTAAATGATAAAAACAGAATTTTTGATGTGGAATGCTAGCTAGCATATTCTTCAATGTAATTCTCTTAACTGTGGCATGAATATTCAGATCCGAGAGATTCAAGATAAAAGTTTAATATTGACATGAAAATAATAATACTTCAAGCATACTAACTAAGCAATTATGTCTTCTCAAAATAACATGGCCAAAGAAAGTTCATCCCTACAAAATCATATAGTTTGGTCATGCTCCATTTTTGTCACACAAGAATGTCCTCATCATGCACAACCCCGGATTCAGCCAAGCAATTGTTTCATACTTTAGAATTTTCAAACTTTTTCAACTTTCACGCAATATATGAGCGTGAGCCATGGATATAGCACTATGGGTGGAATGGAATATGATGATGGGGGTTATGTGGAGAAGACAAAAAGGGAGAAAGTCTCACACTGAGGCGGCTAATCAATGGGCTATGGAAATGCCCATCAATTGATGTCAATGCAAGGAGTAGGGATTGCCATGCAACGGATGCACTAGAGCTATAAATGTATGAAAGCTCAACAAAAGAAACTAAGTGGGTGTGCATCCAACTTGCTTGCTCACGAAGACCTAGGGCATTTGAGGAAGCCCATTGTTGGAATATACAAGCCAAGTTCTATAATGAAAAATTCCCACTAGTATATGAAAGTGACAAAACAAGAGACTCTCTATCATGAAGATCATGGTGCTACTTTGAAGCACAAGTGTGGAAAAAGGATAGTAGCATTGTCCCTTTTTATTTTCTTTTTTTCTCTTTTTTTATTGGCCTTTCTCTTTTTTTTGGGACAATGCTCTATGAATGATGATCATCACACTTCTATTTATTTACAACTCAATGATTACAACTCGATACTAGAACAAAGTATGACTCTATATGAACGCCTCCGCAGGTGTACCGGGATAGGCAATGAATCAAGAGTGACATGTATAAAATAATATGCATGGTGGCTTTGCCACAAATACGATGTCAACTACATGATCATGCAAGGCAATATGACAATGATGAAGCATGTCATGATAAACAAAACGGTGGAAAGTTGCATGGCAATATATCTCGGAATGGCTATGGAAATGCCATAATAGGTAGGTATGGTGGCTGTTTTGAGGAAGATATAAGGAGGTTTATGTGTGATAGAGCGTATCGTATCACGGGGTTTGGATGCACCGGCGAAGTTTGCACCAACTCTCAAGGTGAGAAAGGGCAATGCACGGTACCGAAGAGGCTAGCAATGATGGAAGGGTGAGAGTGTGTATAATCCATGGACTCAACATTAGTCATAAAGAACTCACATACTTATTGCAAAAATCTACAAGTCATCAAAACCAAGCACTACACGCATGCTCCTAGGGGAAGGGTTGGTAGGAGTTAACCATCGCGCGATCCCGACCTCCACACAAAGGATGACACTCAAAGAACACCTCATGTTTCAAATTTGTTACACAATAGTTACCATACGTGCATGCTACGGGACTTGCAAACTTCAACACAAGTATTTCTCAAATTCACAATTACTCAACTAGCACAACTGTAATATCACTACCTCCATATCTCAAAACAATCATCAAGCATCAAACTTCTCTTAGTATTCTATGGTGGAGATAGATCCCCGGTTGTACATGCACGAGAACCAGCCCTACCACACATAACCCAGACTCTCGCAGATTTTACCCCTACTGCGATGGACAAAGAACCAGCTTCACCCAATCTAACCCCAACCCCAACAGATAGTAACCCAGTTCCTGTTGACACAACACCATCTCCACCACAGAGCTCCCAAATAAGAGCAGTTAGTAAGGCAGCTCCAGTGCCCAAAGCGCCAGTACTACCACGGCGAACCCCAACTCCACCAGTTAGTACACCTATTCCTGTGGAGGAAGCACAACCAGCCATTCATAGTTTAGCATCTATCGCATTTGATGTTGTTAAATCCTATGTGTGTATCTTCCCATCATGGAAATATTATACTGAAGATGAAGGAAAATGCCAGTTGCAGGTGTTTGCCCAGGAGTTATGTGTAAGTAATGTTATTCATGGCAATTACTTTGCTTTGTCCCATACATTCTACCTCCATGATGGTTATAATACAACAAATTTTCCCATTTTTCTCTATAGAGAAGGACCGATTTGGAAACTCGGGATGAGGTAACCTATGCTAATACCTCTGCTATCTTCAAGAATGCTTGGTGGCAATATCGGAATTACCTGAAGAAAACGTACTTCACTGGCAAAGAAACTCATCAAATTCCCTTACGTTCTCCTGAGACACATTTACTGGACGATGACTGGGAACGCCTTGTTCTTTACTGGTTCCGAACCAAGAATGTGGTAAGGTCTATGAGCTCATTTTATTTTAAGTACTATATGCTTGCGTCTTACGTTACTCTGTTCATGTAGAACAAGTGCTTAAACCTGAAGAACAATTATTCTCATTTAAGATTCCATTGCTATCGTGCATACTGCTTTGCTCTTGTATCACTATATTTACTCATACAAACTTATTTTTAAATTGAACTATCCAATGGAAACTCCAATGGCACAATAGGTATGTTTACGCATGTTTCTTTAACACGTTTGCTCTTATAAATAGCTTTGTTGATTTCAATTTCAATTGTGTATACAGTTGACTTCTCATATCATGCACATTACTAGCATCATAACAGGGCCAATAGTGTTGTTGTACATGTAGACCCGTGGTACCCATCTGAAATCTTGTTGTGCCGTTTAGTTTCCCATGCTTTGTATTATTTCAGTGCTGCTTTCTCTTGAACTGATATGATTTGAACCGTGTCTCTATTTTGATTTGGCAAGACAATGCAGTGACCATAGGATATAGATATATGTTTGTTTGATGCTTTTATAATGTACTACTTGGCAATAGAAGACTTGGTAGTTTAATCTTGTCCACCTTACTAATGAACTGGTTCACTGAAATGAGTTTCATATACTAGTACATGCTAAACATGTTATGTGTCTGCTTGTTTCTTCTTTTAGAATGCTGACAGAATATTGGGGAAGAGTGCCTTATTACGCAATGATGAAGGAAGTAATGCAGATAAGGTTCAGGATCGTGAGACATCCTTGTTGGTCTCCAACAAAGATGATAAAACAGCTAAGGAAAACTATCTTGAAGATAGTGAGGCAACCCCAAAGTCCTGCCTTGGTTTACTGTTCGAGTTACTGGCCACTACCGCTTGCACAAGCTATTCAAACTCACTGTCTGAATCAGTTTGGTTTCTTGAGTCTCAACTACAAGCTGAAAGACATCGATCAGCTGTGCTGCGACAAGAAGCGGAAGGACTGTGGAAGTCCCTGGAGCATTCAGATGCATACTTTCTGGTGCAACAGCAAGCGTTGGAGGATTTTAGCGCCAAACAGGACAAAGCTAATAAGCTTGCTAAGGTTATTGCCAGCATGGTGGATACCCAGGATAACGTTTCTTGAGCTCCTCTGAAGTCGTTTCAGTTATGGACTTGTTTTGCTGCTGCGTTTATTTGCACTGGTGGCCAATTTTGACGGCCAGTGTATGTAATATGCTGCTTTGTTCCCTATATTTGCACTGGTGGCGAACTTTGATCCCCAGTGGATGTAATATGTGTAATAGCTGTAATAGGCTAGCGTTAGTTGCTTGCTTATTTATTTCCTTATTGTCTTGTTTAGTTGTTTACTTGTAGTCACTGCAGTTCTTTTTCCGCGTTTTTTAGTGGCCACAATAACCTAGTTTTGGTAAATAGGCCACAATAATCATGGCAACACACGGACTATTGTAACCATGGGCCTCCTGCGGGCCGTAGGATCCGTGGGCCTTTTACGGGCCGTAGGATCCATGGGCCTTTTACGGGCCGTAGGATCCATGGACTTTCTACGGGCTGTATGATCCATGGGCCTTCTACGGGTCGTAGGATCCATTGGTCTTCTACGGGCCGTAGGATCCATGGGCCTTCTACGGGGCGTATAATCATTTCGCCAGACATGGGGCGTACTATTCGTGGACCATAACGGGCCATTAATAAGCCGTATTTGATAATGCTATGAAAACAGCCCAACGGGTTAATAGGCCACAAACGGGCCGAATGTAACCATGGGCTGTATTTGGCCCACAAACCGAACAGGCCAGTAACGGACCGTATCTAACGAATTCTAGAAATGAGCCCAAGAATAAATGGGCCCTTTAAAGGCTGAAAGTTAACACATGCTGGAAACGGCCGACGGAATAATGGGCCGTTAATGGGTATAAAGCGACACACTGTTCATTATGGGCCAGTTTCATCTCGGGCCTTTAATGGGTTGAGAGTTACAAAGGGCCTCATATGGGCCGAAATACATCATGGGCCATACATGGGCCGGAAGTTACAACGGGCTGGAATCATATTTGATGGCCCAGATGAAGCTACTGGGCTTAATTCCGATAGGCCGTAACGGGCCGGTAGTAAGCGGGCCATAAATGGGCTATATACGAACAGGCCGTTAACAGGCTTTCCGTGGGCCGGCCCGTTACCTTTTGACCAAGTCAAATGGGTCAGCCTTTTCACCAGAATGGGCCTCTGTTGGGTCGTGCCACGTGTCGACGTATCATAGGCTCCTCCTGTCCAATGAGTGGATTACATCTATTCGAATGTTGAGCCGACACGTGTTTCCTCCGGCCAATGAGAATTTTACATGTGGAAAATTCCCATTGGTCCGGGCTGTTAACGGGTTATCGGATCCAAAACCGGTCCCGATAGCTTAACGGCGTCCCGTTACGATGGATGCCACGTGTCGGTCACCCTTGACGAAAGCACTTCTATGCCACGCGATTTACCGTCATGGAAGTGGACACTTCCGGGATGATAATTTTGGTAATTTCATGGAACACTTCTACGACAGTGATGACCCACAAGTATAGGGGATCTATTGTAGTCCTTTTGATAAGTAAGAGTGTCGAACCCAACGAGGAGCAGAAGGAAATGATAAGCGGTTTTCAGCAAGGTATTCTCTGCAAGCACTGAAATAATAGGTAACAGATAGTTTTGTGATAAGATAATTTGTAACGAGCAACAAGTAACAAAAGTAAATAAAGTGCAGCAAGGTGGCCCAATCCTTTTTGTAGCAAAGGACAAGCCTGGACAATTTCTTATATGAAGGAAAACGCTCCCGAGGACACATAGGAATTATCGTCAAGCTAGTTTTCATCACGTTCATATGATTCGCGTTCGGTACTTTGATAATTTGATATGCGGGTGGACCGATGCTTGGGTGCTGTCCTTACTTGGACAAGCATCCCACTATGATTAACCCCTATTGCAAGCATCCGCAACTACAAAAGAAGTATTAAGGTAAACCTAACCATAGCATGAAACATATGGATCCAAATCAGCCCCTTACGAAGCAACGCATAAACTAGGGTTTAAGCTTCTGTCACTCTAGCAACCCATCATCTACTTATTACTTCCCAATGCCTTCCTCTAGGCCCAAATAATGGTGAAGTGTCATGTAGTCGACGTTCACATAACACCACTAGAGGAGAGACAACATACATCTCATCAAAATATCGAACGAATACCAAATTCACATGACTACTAATAGCAAGACTTCTCCCATGTCCTCAGGAACAAACGTAACTACTCACAAAGCATATTCATGTTCATAATCGGAGGAGTATTAATATGCATAAAGGATCTGAACATATGATCTTCCACCAAATAAACCAACTAGCATCAACTACAAGGAGTAATCAACACTACTAGCAACCTACATGTACCAATCCCGGACTTGGAGACAAGAATTGGATACAAGAGATGAACTAGGGTTTGAGAGGAGATGGTGCTGGTGAAGATGTTTATGGAGATTGGCCCTCTCCCGATGAGAGGAGCGTTGGTGATGACGATGGCGATGATTTCCCCCTCCCGGAGGGAAGTTTCCCCGACAGAACAGCTCCACCGGAGCCCTAGATTGGTTCCGTCAAGGTTCCGCCTCGTGGCGGCGGAGTCTCGTCCCGAAAGCTTGCTTCTGATTTTTTCTTCGGACGAAAGACTTCATATAGCAGAAGATGGGCACCGGAGGGCCAACAGGGGGCGTGCCCAGGGGGGTAGGGCGCGCCGCCACCCTCGTGGCCAGGGTGTGGTCCCCCTCTGGTCTTTCTTCCACTCAGTATTTTTTATTATTTCCAAAAACAACTTTCGTGGAGTTTCAGGACTTTTGGAGTTGTGCAGAATAAGTCTCTAATATTTGCTCCTTTTCCAGCCCAGAATTGCAGCTGCCGGCATTCTCCCTCCTTATGTAAACCTTGTAAAATAAGAGAGAATAGGCATAAGTATTGTGACATAATGTGTAATAACAGCCCATAATGCAATAAATATCGATATAAAAGCATGATGCAAAATGGACGTATCAACTCCCCCAAGCTTAGACCTCGCTTGTCCTCAAGCGGAAGCCGATAACGATAAATATGTCCACATGTTTAGAAGTAGAGGTGCCGATAAAATAAAATACGAACATGAGGGCATCATGATTATTCTCATAACAGCAACATATAAGGATAATGTCATATGATCTCTTATGCTCAAGTAATAATCTATTCACAATGCAAAGTATGAATCAGAAACTTTATTGAGAACCAACAAACTATAATCTCAGTCATTGAAGCAATTGCAATTTATCATAACATCAGAAAGAGTCTATGCAGAGCTTTTCAGCAAGTCCACATACTCAACTATCATTTAGTCTTTCACAATTGCTAACACTCACACAATACTTGTGGTTACGGAGTTTTAATCGGACACAGAGAAAGATAGGGGCTTATAGTTTCTCCTCCCAACCTTTTACCTCAAGGGTAATGTCAACAATAATAGTTCATGCTAACTTACATCCAATTAGATATATGTATCAGGATCTTTCCAACACACTGTGCTTGCCAAAGGATAAAATGTAAAAAGGAAAGGCGAAGATCACCATGACTCTTGCATAAGGTAGAAGGTAAAAGTAAAAGATAGGCCCTTCGTAGAGGGAAGTAGAGGTTGCCATGCGCTTTCAGGGTTGGATGCACAAAATCTTAATGCGAAAGAACGTCACTTTATATTGCCACTTGTGATATAGACCTTTATTATGCAGTCTGTCGCTTTTATTTCTTCCACATCACAAGATCGTATAAATCTTATTTCCTTCACACCAATCAATCATACATATTTAGAGAGCAATTTTTATTGCTTGCACCGATGACAACTTACTTGAAGGATCTTACTCAATCCATAGGTAGATATGGTGGACTCTCATGGCAAAACTGGGTTTAAGGGTATTTGGAAGCACAAGTAGTATCTCTACTTGGTGCAAAGAATTTGGCTAGCATGAGGGAGAAAGGCAAGCTCAACATGTTGGATGATCCATGACAATATACTTTATCTCAGATATAAGAAAACATAACCCATTACGTTGTCTTCCTTGTCCAACATCAACTCTTTAGCATGTCATATTTTAATGAGTGCTCCCAATCATAAAAGATGTCCAAGATAGTATATTTATATGTGAAACCTCTCTTTCTTTATTTCTTCCTATTAATTTCAACGATGACCAAAGCTATGTTTGTCAACTCTCAACAATTTTTAATCATCATACTCTTTCTATGTGAAGTCATTACTCTCCATAAGATCAATATGATCTCTTTGTTTTTGTTCATTATTTTCTCTTTTCTTTTATTCACTCAAGATCATAGCATGATAATCAAGCCCTTGACTCAACACTAATCTTTATTATATAGCTCACGGACTCGATTACATAGAGGGATCATAAAGCAGAACTCAAAACTAGGTCATACTAAAAACTTTTATTCTACTAGATCAAAGTACTACTAATAAGGATCGAACTAAGAAAAACGGTAAATATAGGAGTGTGATGGTGATACGATACCGGGGCACCTCCCCCAAGCTTGGCAGTTGCCAAGGGGAGTGCCCATACCCATGTGATTATATCTCCTTTGCTGGTGAAGAAGATGGAGGTGATGATGGATAGTCGCACATCGAGCGTAAGAGGTCCTCCAGCTTGCGGATAATGCCCTTGAGTACGATGATATGCTCCTTAAACAAAATATTTTCACGTGTGAGATACTTGTTTTGTATGCGAGCTAACTCAATCATCTTGAAAGCTTCGATCTCAGTTGGGGTAAGAAGATTGTGATCAAGTTGAAGGATGTCTTCTATGGCCGGAACTTGGTCCTCCGTGGCCTTCTTGATCCCTTCATCCTTGTTGATCTCCATGGGTTCTTCCCTCTTCAGCTCTATCTTCACTAGCCAAGCGTCGTTGTCTCCATTGTTGGAGGAGGGGGACGACATGATGCCTGGCCTTGACAACCCTGATAGAAAACAGCTCGGAACAAGAACAGAGGACAATTGCGTGATACAGGAGTGAAAACCTTTGGGAGATTATATAATGAATTTTTACCGACCAAAATACGTATCGTGCAAGAAAACGGAGGCCGGAGAGCACATGAGGTGCCCACGAGGTAGGGGGCGCGCCCAGGGGGGTAGGGTGCACCCTCCACCCTCATGGAGCCCTCGTGTCCTTCCCGGACTGCTTCTTATTTTTCTATTTTTCTGAATATTCCAAAACAGGGGGAAAATTGCCATTAGAACTGTTTTGGAGTCGGTTTACTTACCGTACCACATACCTATTCCTTTTCGGAGTCTGAAACGTTCCGGAAAGTGTCCCTTATGTATTCCTCTGGGGTTACGGTTTCAATGACATTGGTTTCAACATTTATAGAATTACCTGAGATATAATGTTTAATTCTTTGACCGTTCACCACCTTCGGATTTGTGCCCTCGAAGTTGTTGATTTTTATGGCACCGGAACGATAGACCTCCTCGATAACGTAAGGACCTTCCCATTTGGAGAGAAGTTTTCCTGCAAAAAATCTTAAACGAGAGTTGTATAGCAATACATAATCTCCTACATTAAACTCACGCTTCTGTATCCTTTTGTCATGCCATCTTTTAACTTTTTCTTTAAACAATTTGGCATTTTCGTAGGCTTGGGTTCTCCATTCATCAAGTGAACTAATGTCAAATAACCTCTTTTCACCGGCAAGTTTGAAATCATAATTGAGCTCTTTAATGGCCCAATATGCCTTATGTTATAGTTCGAGAGGTAATTGACATGCTTTTCCATAAACCATTTTATACGGAGACATACCCATAGGATTTTTATATGCAGTTCTATAGGCCCATAATGCATCATCAAGTTTCTTGGACCAATTCTTTCTAGATCTATTAACAGTCTTTTGCAAAATTAATTTGAGTTCACTATTACTCAATTCTACTTGACTACTAGACTGTGGGTGATAAGGAGATGCAATTCTATGATTAACATCATACTTAGCAAGCATTTTAATAGAAGTGTTATGATCAGCACTACTAGTTGGAATAGCTTCTACCCACTTAGTAACATAATCAACAGCAACTAAAATATGAGTATACCCATTAGAGGCAGGAAACGGTCCCATATAATCAAAGCCCCAAACATCGAATGGTTCAATAACAAGTGAATAATTCATAGGCATTTCTTGACGTCTACTAATATTACCAATTCTTTGACATTCATCACAAGATAAAACAAACTTACGGGCATCCTTGAAGAGAGTAGGCCAATAAAAACCGGATTGCAATACCTTATGTGCAGTTCTGTCTCCAGCGTGGTCTCCTCCATAAGCCTCGGAGTGACACTTGCGTAGGATCTGTTCCTGTTCATGCTCAGGTACACAACGTCTAATGACACAATCTACTCCTTCTTTATAAAGATGTGGGTCATCCCAAAAGTAATGTCTCAAATCATAGAAAACCTTTTTCTTTTGCTGGTATGTGAAACTAGGTGGTATAAATTTAGCAACAATGTAATTAGCGTAATCAGCATACCATGGAGCAGTATGAGAAGCATTTATGACATTTAATTGTTCATCAGGAAAGCTATCATCAATAGGTAGTGGGTCATCAAGAACATTTTCTAACCTAGACAAGTTATCTGCAACGGGGTTCTCAGCTCCCTTTCTATCAATAATATGCAAATCAAATTCTTGTAGCAAGAGAACCCATCTAATAAGTCTAGGTTTAGCATCTTTTTTTCCATAAGATATTTAATAGCAGCATGATCCGTGTGAATAGTTACTTTAGAATCAACAATATAAGGTCTGAACTTATCACAAGCAAATACAACTGCTAAGACTTCTTTTTCAGTAGTAGCATAATTTCTCTGAGCATTGTCTAGAGTTTTACTAGCATATTGAATAACATTTAATTTCTTATCAACTCGTTGCCCTAGAACAGCACCAAATCATAATCACTAGCATCACACATAATTTCAAAGGGTAAATTCCAATCAGGTGGCTGAACGATAGGTGCAGAAATCAATGCTTTCTTAAGTATTTCAAATGCTTCTACACAATCATCATCGAAGACAAATGGTATATCTTTTTGTAATAAATTAGTCAGAGGCCGAGAAATTTTTGAGAAGTCCTTAATGAACCTCCTATAAAACCCGGCATGACCAAGGAAACTTCTTATACCTTTGATGTCCTTGGGACACGGCATCTTTTCAATAGCATCAACTTTAGCTTTATCAACTTCAATACCTCTTTCAGAAATTTTATGCCCCAAGACAATACCTTCATTAACCATAAAGTGGCACTTCTCCCAGTTCAAGACAAGATTAGTTTCTTCACATATCTGCAAAACTCGATCAAGGTTGCTCAAGCAATCATCAAAAGAGGATCCATAAACGGAGAAATCGTCCATGAAGACCTCACAAATCTTTTCACAAGAGTCAGAGAATATAGCCATCATGCATCTTTGAAAGGTAGCAGGTGCATGACATAAACCAAAAGGCATACGTCTATAAGCAAAAGTACCGAAAGGGCAAGTAAAAGTGGTCTTAGCTTGATCATCAGCTGACACGGGTATTTGAGAGAAACCAGAATAACCATCCAGGAAGCAGAAATGTGTATGTTTGGATAATCTTTCTAGCATTTGATCAATAAAAGGTAAGGGGTAATGATATTTTTTAGTAGCTTTATTTAATTTGCGGAAATCAATTACCATCCTATAACCTGTAATAATTCTTTGCGGAATCAATTCATCTTTATCATTAGGAATGACAGTAATACCTCCCTTCTTAGGGACACAATGGACAGGACTTACCCACTGACTATCAGCAACGGGATAGATTATACCTGCCTCAAGGAGCTTTAGTATTTCCTTTCTTACCACTTCTTTCATTTTAGGATTCAGCCGTCGTTGATGATCAATAACTGGTTTGGCATCTTTCTCCAAATTTATTTTGTGTTGACATAGAGTGGGACTAATGCCCTTAAGATCATCGAGAGTATATCCAATAGCAGCACGGTGCTTCTTCAGAGTTTTCAATAATTTTTCTTCCTCCTTTTCTGAAAGGTTAGCACTAATAATAACAGGATATATCTTCTTTTCATCAAGATAAGCATATTTAAGAGTATCATGCAATGGTTTAAGCTCAAACACGGGATCACCCTTGGGTGGAGGAGGATCCCCTAGGATTTCAACAGGCAAGTTGTGTTTCAGAATAGGTCCCTGTTTAAAGAACACTTCATCTATTTCCCTACTTTCATTCATAAACATATCATTTTCGTGGTCTAGCAAATATTGTTCTAAAGGATCACTAGGAGGTACGGCAATAGAAGCAAGACCAATAATTTCATCTTTACTAGTCAATTCCTCTTCACGGTGTTGTCTACGAAATTTAGAGAAATTAAACTCATGAGACATATCACCTAAACCAATAGTAACAACATCCTTTTCGCAGTCTATCCTAGCATTAACAGTGTTTAAGAAAGGTCTACCAAATATAATGGGACAAAAGCTATCTTGTGGGGAACCAAGAATAAGGAAATCAGCAGGATATTTAGTTTTCCCACACAAGACTTCAACATCTCTAACAATTCCCATGGGTGAAATAGTATCTCTATTGGCAAGTTTAATTGTGACATCAATATCTTCTAACTCAGCAGGTGCAATATCATGCATAATTTCTTTGTATAAGTCAATAGGTATTGCACTAGCACTAGCACCCATGTCGCACAAGCCATGATAACAATGATCTCCTATTTTAACAGAAATAACAGGCATGCCTACCACAGGTCTATGTTTATCTTTAGCACAAGGTTTAGCAATTCTAGTAGTTTCATCACAGAAATAAATAACATGCCCATCAATATTATCAGCCAAGAGATCTTTAACCATAGCAATATTAGGTTCAACTTTAACTTGCTCAGGAGGTGTATAAGTTCTAATATTGCTTTTACGAACCACAGTTGAAGCTTTAGCATGATCTTTTATCCTAACAGGAAAAGGTGGTTTCTCAACATGAGCAGTGGGAACAATAGGATCATTATAAGTGATAGTCTTTTCTTCAACTTAATAGGTGTGGCTACTTTTACTTCTATGGGAGGATGATATTTAAACCACTTCTCCTTAGGGAGATCAACATGAGTAGCAAAAGATTCACAGAAAGAAGCTACTATCTCAGAGTCAAGTCCATATTTAGTGCTAAATTTACGGAAAACATCGGTATCCATAAAAGATTTAACACAATCAAACTTAGGTGTCATACCTGACTCCTTACCTTCGTCGAGGTCCCAATCTTCAGAGTTGTGTTTAATTCTTTCCAATAAATCCCATTTGAATTCAATAGTCTTCATCATAAAAGAGCCAGCACAAGAAGTATCGAGCATGGTGTGATTGTTATCAGAAAGCCGAGCATAAAATTTTTGAATAATCATTTCTCTTGAGAGCTCATGATTGGGGCATGAATATAACATTGATTTAAGCCTCCCCCAAGCATGAGCGATGCTTTCTCCTTCACGAGGCCAAAAATTATATATATAATTGCGATCATGATGAACAAGATGCATAGGATAAAACTTCTGATGAAATTCCAATTTCAATCATTTGTAGTTCCATGATCCCATATCATCACATAGCCTATACCATGTTAATGCATCTCCCTTCAAAGATAAAGGGAAGACCTTCTTCTTGATAACATCATCGGGCATACCTGCAAGCTTAAATAATCCACAAACTTCATCCACATATATTAGGTGCTCATCAGGATGTAATGTTCCATATCCTGCAAAAGGATTAGCTAGCAGTTTTTCTACCATACCCGAAGGAATTTCAAAGTAGACATTTTCATTTTCAGTAGGTTCAGTAGGTTGAGGAGAAACTCTTTGCTCTACTGGTCGGGGTGAAGATACCCCGAACAAGCCCCTCAGAGGATTACTTTCCATAGTAACAAGTGACAATAAATTTCAGCACACTATATACATTTTTCCTTACCAAATTCCACCTACCAAAGGCGCTTCACTCCCCGGCAACGGCGCCAGAACAGAGTCTTGATGACCCACAAGTATAGGGGATCTATCGTAGTCCTTTCGATAAGTAAGAGTGTCAAACCCAACGAGGAGCAGAAGGAAATGATAAGCGGTTTTCAGCAAGGTATTCTCTGCAAGCACTGAAATAATAGGTAACAGATAGTTTTGTGATAAGATAATTTGTAACGAGCAACAAGTAAGAAAAGTAAATAATCTGCAGCAAGGTGGCCCAATCCTTTTTGTAGCAAAGGACAAGCCTGGACAATTTCTTATATGAAGGAAAACGCTCCCGAGGACACATGGGAATTATCGTCAAGCTAGTTTTCATCACGTTCATATGGTTCGCGTTCGGTACTTTGATAATTTGATATGTGGGTGGACCGGTGCTTGGGTGCTGCCCTTACTTGGACAAGCATCCCACTTATGATTAACCCCTATTGCAAGCATCCGCAACTACAAAAGAAGTATTAAGGTAAACCTAACCATAGCATGAAACATATGGATCCAAACCAGCCCCTTACTAAGCAACGCATAAACTAGGGTTTAAGCTTCTGTCACTCTAGCAACCCATCATCTACTTATTACTTCCCAATGCCTTCCTCTAGGCCCAAATAATGGTGAAGTGCCATGTAGTCGACGTTCACATAACACCACTAGAGGAGAGACAACATACATCTCATCAAAATATCGAACGAATACCAAATTCACATGACTACTAATAGCAAGACTTCTCCCATGTCCTCAGGAACAAACGTAACTACTCACAAAGCATATTCATGTTCATAATAAGAGAGTATAAATATGCATAAAGGATCTGAACATATGATCTTCCACCAAATAAACCAACTAGCATCAACTACAAGGAGTAATCAACACTACTAGCAACCTACAGGTACCAATCCCGGACTTGGAGGCAAGAATTGGATACAAGAGATGAACTAGGGTTGAGAGGAGATGGTGCTGGTGAAGATGTTGATGGAGATTGGCCCTCTCCCGATGAGAGGAGTGTTGGTGATGACGATGGCGATGATTTCCCCCTCCCGGAGGGAAGTTTCTCCGGCAAAACACCTCCGCCGGAGCCCTAGATTGGTTCCGCCAAGGTTCCGCCTCGTGGCGGCGGAGTCTCGTCCCGAAAGCTTGCTTCTGATTTTTCTTCGGACGAAAGACTTCATATAGCAGAAGATAGGCACCGGAGGGCCAACAGGGGGCCCACGAGGCAGGGGGCGTGCCCAGGGGGGTAGGGCGCACCCCCACCCTCGTGGCTAGGGTGTGGCCCCCCTCTGGTATTTCTTCCGCTCAGTATTTTTTATTATTTCCAAAAACAGCTTTCGTGGAGTTTCAGGACTTTTGGAGTTGTGCAGAATAAGTCTCTAATATTTGCTCCTTTTGCAGCCCAGAATTCCAGCTGCCGGCATTCTCCCTCCTTATGTAAACCTTGTAAAATAAGAGAGAATAGGCATAAGTATTGTGACATAATGTGTAATAACAGCCCATAATGCAATAAATATCGATATAAAAGCATCATGCAAAATGGACGTATCAGACAGCACTGGTATGACTATCTTGATTCTGTCATAAATTTGTCATGGATGTACATGCATGACAGAAAACGTGACCTACTGTGACAAACACGTATCATCACGGAAGTGTATTTTTTTGTAGTGTATTGCTTTGCATGATCATGTAGTTTACATCGTATTTGGCAAAGCCACCGTTTATAATTCTTTCATATATGTCACTCTTGATTCATTGCACATCCCGGTACACCGCCGGAGGCATTCACACAGAGTCATATTTTGTTCTAAGTATCGAGTTGTAATTCTTGAGTTGTAAGTAAATAAAAGTGTGGTGATCTTCATTATTAGAGCATTTTACCATGTGAGGAAAGGATGATGGAGACTATGATTCCCCCACAAGTCGGGATGAGACTCCGGACGAAAAAAAGAGGCCAAAAAAATGAGAGAAGGCTCAAATAAAAAATGAGAGAAAAGAGAGAAGGGGCAACGTTACTATCCTTTTACCACACTTGTGCTTCAAAGTAGCACCATGATCTTCATGATAGAGAGTCTCCTATGATTTCACTTTCATATACTAGTGGGAATTTTTCATTATAGAACTTGGCTTGTATATTGCAATGATGGGCTTCCTCAAATTGCCCTAGGTCTTCGTGAGCAGGCGAGTTGGATGCACACCCACTTAGTTTATTTTTGAGCTTTCATAAACTTATAGCTCTAGTGCATCCGTTGCATGGCAATCCCTACTCACTCACATTGATATCTATTAATGGGCATCTCCATAGCCCGTTGATACGCCTAGTTGATGTGAGACTATCTCTTTCTTTTTGTCTTCTCCACAACCACTATCTATTCCACCTATAGTGCTATGTCCATGGCTCACGCTCATGTATTGCGTGAAAGTTGAAAAAGTTTGAGAACATCAAAAGTATGAAACAATTGCTTGGCTTGTCATCAGGGTTGTGCATGATTTGAATATTTTGTGAGATGAAGATGGAGCATAGCCAGACTATATGATTTTGTAGGGATAAGCTTTCTTTGGCCATGTTATTTTGAGAAGACATAATTGCCTTGTTAGTATGCTTGAAGTATTATTGTTTTTATGTCAATATTAAACTTTTGTTTTGAATCTTTCGGATCTGAACATTCATGCCACAATAAAGAAAATTACATGGATAAATATGTTAGGTAGCATTCCACATCAAAAATTCTGTTTTTATCCTTTAATTACCTACTCGAGGACGAGTAGGAATTAAGCTTGGGGATGCTTGATACGTCTCCAACATATCTATAATTTTTGATTGTTCCATGTTATTATATTATCTGTTTTCGATGTTTTATATGCATTAATATGCTATTTTATATTATTTTTGGGACTAACCTATTAACCTAGAGCCCAATGTCAGTTCCTGTTTTTCCCTGTTTTTGAGTTTCGCAGAAAAGGAATACCAAACGGAGTCCAAACGGAATAAACCTTTGATATGATTTTTCTTGGACCAGAAGACAACCAGGAGACTTGGAGATGAAGTCAGAAGAGCCACGAGGAAGCCACAACGATGGAGGGCGCGCCCAGGGGGGTAGGGCGCGCCCCCACCCTTGTGGGTCCCTCGTGCACCTCCTGACCTAATTCTTGTGCCTATATATTCCCATATATCCCCAAACCAACAGAGGCATCCACGAAAACACTTTTCCACCGCCACAACCTTCTGTACCCATGAGATCCCATCTAGGGACCTTTTCCGGCACCCTGCCGGAGGGGGATTCAACCACGGAGGGCTTCTACATCAACTCTATTGCCCTTCCGATGAAGCGAGAGTAGTTTACCACAGACCTACGGGTCCATAGCTAGTAGCTAGATGGCTTCTTCTCTCTCTTTGATTCTCAATACCATGTTCTCCTCGATGTTCTTGGAGATCTATTCGATGTAATACTTTTTTGCGGTGTGTTTGCCGAGATCCGATGAATTGTGGATTTATGATCAGCTTATCTATGAATCTTCTCTGAATTCTTTTATGCATGATTTGATATCTTTGTAATTCTCTTCGAACTATCGGTTTTGTTTGGCCAACTAGATTGGTTTTTCTTGCAATGAGAGAAGTGCTTAGCTTTGGGTTCAATCTTGCGGTGTCCTTTCCCAGTGACAGCAGGGGCAGCAAGGCACTTATTGTATTGTTGCCATCGAGGATAAAAAGATGGGGTTTTCATCATATTGTTTGAATTAATTCCTCTACATCATGTCATCTTACTTAATGCGTTACTCCGTTATTTATGAAATTAATACTCTAGATGCATGCTGGATAGCGGTCGATGTGTGGAGTAATAGTAGTAGATGTAGAATCGTTTCAGTCTACTTGACACGGACGTGATGCCTATATTCATGATCATTGCCTTTGATATTGTCATAACTTTGCGCTTTTCTATCAATTGCTCGGCAATAATTTGTTCACCCACCATATAATTTGCTATCTTGAGAAGACTCTAGTGAAACCTATGGCCCTCGGGTCTACTTTCCATCTTATAAGTTTCTGATCTACTATTTTGCAATTTTTTACTTTCCGATCTATAAACCAAAAATACCAAAAATATTTAATTTACCGTTCGTTTACTTTTATCTATCTCTATTAGATCTCACTTTTGCAAGTAACCGTGAAGGGATTGACAACCCCTTTATCACGTTGCGTGTTGATACGTCTCCAACGCATCTATAATTTTTTATTGTTCCATGTTGTTATATTATCAATCTTGGATGTTCTATAATCATTTTATAGTCATTTTATATCATTTTTTGGTACTAACCTATTGACATAGTGCCAAGTGCCAGTTGTTGTTTTTTCCCATGTTTTTGACATCGCAGAAAATCAATACCAGACGGAGTCCAAATGCCACGAAACTCCATGATGATTTTTTATGGGCCAGAAGGAACACAACGGGCCTTCGCTGCGCTTGGGGGTGCCCCGAGGGAGGCACAACCCACCAGGGCACGCCAAGAGGCCCAGGCGTGCCCTAGTGGGTTGTTCCCAGCTCGGGTGCCCCCCGGACCGCCTCCTTGCTCTATAAATACCCCAATATTTCAGAAACCCTAGGGGAGTCGATGAAATATTCATCCAGCCGCCGCAGAGTCCAGAACCACCAGATCCAATCTAGACACCATCTCGGATGGGGTTCACCACCTCCATTGGTGCCTCTCCGACGATGCATGAGTAGTTCTTTGTAGACCTTCGGGTCCGTAGTTAGTAGCTAGATGGTTTTCTCTCTCTTGCTGAATTCTCAATACAATGGCCCCTTGGAGATCCATATGATGTAACTCTTTTGTGATGTGTTTGTTGGGATGTGATGAACTTTGAGTTTGTGATCAGTCATATCTTTTTATATCCATGAAAGTTATTTGAGTTTCTTTGATCTCTTATATGCATGATTGCTTGTAGCCTCGTATTTCTTCTCCGATATTTGGGTTTTGTTTGGCCAACTTTATCTATTTATCTTACAATGGGAAGAGGTGCCCGGTAGTGGGTTCGATCTTACGGTGCTTGATCCCAGTGACAGAAAGGGAAACGACACGTATGTATCGTTGCTACTAAGGATAAAACGATGGGGTCTATCTCTACATAGATAGATCTTGTCTACATCATGTCATCGTTCTTACTGCACTACTCCGTTTTCCCATGAACTTAATACACTAGATGCATGCTGGATAGCGGTCGATGTGTGGAGTAATAGTAGTAGATGCAGGTAGGAGTCGGTCTACTAATCTTGGACGTGATGCCTATATAATGATCATTGCCTGGATATCTTCATAATTATTTGAAGTTCTATCAATTGCCCAACAGTAATTTGTTTACCCACCGTTTGCTATTTTTCTCGAGAGAAGCCACTAGTGAAACATACGGCCCCCGGGTCTTCTTTCTCTTATACTTGCCTTTGCGATCTAATTTTTCCTTGCATTTATTTTCAGATCTATTAAACTAAAAATACAAAAATACCTTGTTGCATTATATTTTAGTTTATTTTGTTTGGCGTTTGATCTATCAAATTATTACAGCTTATTCCCGTCCGCACGCCGTTACTCGAAAGGGATTGACAACCCCTTTAACACTTCGGGTTGCGAGGTGTTGTTATTTGTGTGCAGGGGCTGTTTACGTTGTGTTGCTTGGTTCTCCTACTGTTTTGATAACCTTGGTTTCATATCTGAGGGAAATACCTACCGCCGCTGTGCTGCATCATCCCTTCCTCTTTGGGGAAATACCGACGTAGCTTCAAGCGACATCAAAAGGAATTTCTGATGCCGTTGCCGGGGAGGATCTTCAACATATACCAGGTTCATAATCACAAATCTCATCTCCTCGCAATTTACATTATTTCCCATTTGCCTCTTGTTTTCCTCTCCCCCGCTTCACAAAATTTATCGTTTTATTCGCCTCTCTTTTTCCGTTCGCCGTTTTCTTGCCGGATCTGTTTTTGAGTGCAATCTTGCTGTGTGGTCATCATGACTCAAGAGAACACCAAGTTATGTGATTTCTCAAATACCAACAACAATGATTTTATTGGCACTCCGCTTGCTACTCCCGCCACTAGTGCGGAGACTTGTGATATTAATACTGCTTTGCTGAATCTTGTTATGAAAGATCAATTTTCCGGTACTCCTAATGAGGATGCTGCGTCCCATGTTAATACCTTCGTGGAATTATGCGATATGCAAAATAAAAAAGATGTGGACAATGATGTGGTTAAGATGAAATTATTTCCGTTTTCTTTGCGTGATTCTGCAAAAATTTGGTTCTCTTCTTTGCCTCGCAAGAGTATCAATTCTTGGAATAAGTGCAAAGATGCTTTTATCACTAAGTATTTTCCTCCCGCAAAAATTATTTCCCTTAGGACCCAGATCATGAATTTCAAGCAACTTTAACATGAGCATGTTGCACAATCTTGGGAAAGGATGAAAATGATGCTAAGGAATTGCCCAACTCATGGGTTAAATCTTTGAATGATCATACTAAAATTTTATGCGGGATTGAATTTTGTTTCTCGTAATCTTTTAGATTCCACCACGGGTGGTACTTTTATGGAAATTACTTTGGGTGAAGCCACCAAATTGCTTGATAATATCATGGCAAATTATTCACAATGGCATACCGAAAGGGCTCCTACTAGTAAAAAAATTAATTCGGTTGAAGAAATTTCTTCTTTGAGTGAAAAAGTTGATGCTCTTATGAAATTGGTTGCTAGTAAAAGTTCTCCTATTGACTTTAATGATATGCCTTTGTCCACTTTTATTGAGCAAAATAGTGATGCCATAGATGTGAATTTTATCTCTCGAAATAATTTCAATAACAATGCTTATAGAGGTAATTTTAATCCTAGGCCTTTTCCTAGTAATTCCTCTAGTAATTATGGTAATTCCTATGGAAATCAATCTTATAATAATAATAGGAACACCTCTGATCTTGAGAATAATATTAAAGAATTTATCAATAAACAAAAAGTTTTCAACACTTCCATAGAAGAAAAGTTGAGTAAGATTGATGATTTGTCTAGAAGTGTTGATAGAATTGCTCATGATGTGGAAAATCTCAAGATGAAATTTTTTGTGCATAAAGTAGATGAATCAATTAAATCTCTTTATGTTTCTATGGATGAAAGTAAGAAAAGAACCGCTATGCTTAGAGCAAAAATAGAATTTTTAGAAAAAGCGTTTTCTAGTGATTTCTTTCGTAAATGTGATGAAGATCTTAAAATGATTGGTGTTTCCTCTATTGATTCTTTGTTTAGTAAAGTTAAGATTGATGAAAAAGGGACTGGAGCAGAGTCAACTTTAGGTAGAAGGCGTCCCAATATTTCGGAGGGTGAAAATCTTGTTGAGAAAATTGATGAAAGTGGGTTTGGAGAGGTCAAAACTTTAACTAGTGATGTGCCCACTCTTTTGGATTACAAAGACTTTAATTATGATAGTTGCTCTTTGATTGATTGTATTTATTTGTTGCAATCCATGATAAATTCACCCCATGCTTATGAACAAAATAAAGCTTTTACTAAACATATTGTTGATGCTATGATGAAAGGTTTTGAAGAAAAATTGGAATTGGAAGTTTCAATTCCTAGAAAATTGCATGATGAATGGGAACCTACTATCAAAGTCAAGATTAAAAAATTTGAGTGTTTTTCATTGTGTGACTTGGGTGCTAGTGTTTCTACAATTCCGAAATCTTTATGTGATGTGCTTGGTCTTACTAATCTTGAAGAATGTTCTTTGAATTTGCACTTGGCGGATTCTACTATTAAAAAGCCTATAGGAAGAATTAATGATGTTCTTATTCTTGCAAATAGGAATTATGTGCCCATAGATTTTATTGTTCTTGATATTGATTGCAATCCGTCTTGTCCAATTATTCTTGGTAGACCGTTTTTACGCACTATGGGTGTCGTGATTGATATGAAAGAAGGCAATATTAAGTTCCAATTTCCTTTGAGGAAGGGTATGGAACACTTCCCTAGAACAATAATTAGGCCACCATATGAATCAATCATGAGGGCATCTTATGGATCTCGAACCAAAGATGACAAAACTTAGATCCTTGCTTTATGCCTAGCTAAGGGCGTAAAACTATAGCGCTTGTTGGGAGGCAACCCAATGAATAATTTTTTTTTTGCTTTTTGCTTTATGTTCTTGAGTGTTAGGACAATTATTCTACTTTTATGATTGTGTCTTTTGTGTTTTAATTACTGTTTGTGCCAAGTAGAACCGATAGGATCTTCTTGGGTGATAGTTGTTTGATCTTGCTGAAAAAGACAGAAAATTTGTGCTCACGAAAACAATTCTCATTTTTTATCAGAAAGAGATTTTGACCTGATTCTTTTTTAAGAAGATTAATATACAAATTATCTAGGTCTTCCTGTTTTGCCATAATTTTTGGAGTTACAGAAGTTTTCGTTTAAGTCAGATTGCTACAGACTGTTCTGTTTTGACAGATTCTGTTTTCTTTGTGTTGTGTGCTTATTTTGATGGCTCTATGGTTTTCTTTGATGAGTGTTTGCCATATAAAAGTTGTAATACAGTATATATAATACAAAACAAAATATGAATTGGTTTGATACAGTACTTATAGTAGTGGTTTGCTTTCTTACACTAACGGATCTCACGAAGGTTTTGTTGAGTTTTGTGTGATTGAAGTTTTCAAGTTTTGAGTTATCTTACGATGGATGAAAGAAGGATGGAAGAGCCTAATCTTGGGGATGCCCCGGCATCCCAAGCTATTATCCAAAAATTAGGAACCAACTAAGCTTGGGGATGCCCCCGAGTGGCATCCCCGCTTTCTTCCAACAATCATCGGTATTTTACTCGAAACTATATTTTTCTTCGTCACATGATATGTGTTTTGCTTGGAGCGTCTTGTATGATATGAGTCTTTGCTTGCTTTATTTTGTGTTTTAAGTCATCAATCCTTTCTGGACACACCTATTTGGGAGACCCAAAATTATATCATGACTTGTTAGAATTGCTCTCTATGCTTCACTTAAATTTTTATGAGCAATGGACTTGCTCTAGTGCTTCTCTTATATCTTTTTCAGCATGGTGTGCTTTAGTATTTTTGAAAAATGCTCTCTTGCTTCACTTAGATTTATTTGAGAGTTAGTAAAATTTTCAAGAAACTCTCTCTTGCTTCACTTAAATTATTTTGAGAGAAAGAAGAAAAATTATGCTCATGATCTTCACTTATATTAGTTTGAGCTTATGAAAAGCAACACATGAAAATTAGTCCCAAAGTGATAGATATCCAAGAAGGATATAATAAAAACTTTCATGAAGATCATTGGACAAAATAAACTTGATTCTTAGTAATAGTTTTGAGATATGATGATGTGATATGTGAGTTATGTTGATGAGTAATTATGCTTTATTCGGTGTTATTTATGCTTAATGCTTGCTTATGAGATTATTCGTTTCTTGGTTGGTCACTTCTCAATCTTTTGCTAGCCTTCATTTTGCACTAAGTATGATCTCTACTTGTGCATCCAAAATCCTTTAAACCAGTTTTGCCACATGAGTCCACTATATCTACCTATATGCGGTATTCTTTTGCCATTCTAAGCAAATTTGCATGTGCCATCTCTAATTTCAAAATAAACTTCTCTTTTGTGTGTTTGTTTCGTTCGCGGAGCGGTGAAGGGTGGCTAATATTTTCCATGCTAGATGTGTTATTCTCAAGATGAGTGTTTATTCACTTGTCATTGCACGAGAGTAAGGCAAAGGTTTTAGGGATGCCCAGTCCCGAAATACAAAAATGAATTTACTTTATGTTGTCAAATAATAAATTCCTTGGAAAGTGTTGGTATGGAGGGCAACCGTGGATACGGCTAGCCATGGAAAGTGAAAGTATGGTTGAAAAAGGAATAAACTTTATTTTCTGTTTGGGAACCGCCTATGGCATATCTAGCATCGAAAGTGTTCGTAACTCTAAGTCATTTTCGTTGGTGGGATGGATACACCTCCCAAAATGTTTTTATCTCTAAGTTTTTTGCTTTGAGCTCTGGCACCTCTACAAATCCCTACTTCCCTCTGCGAAGGGCCTTTCTTTTACTTTATGCAATTTTTATTTTGAATTTAAGTCTCCATCCTCTCTTACAAAAGCACCAACTAGGAGGCAATATGATCGTACTTAAGTATTGGATGTAGCTAATATTCGAGTGTGTTTCATGAATGGATCAATGTTTGAGCATGATGGGCTAGGGATAACTGATTTTAGTGTTGATATTTTGAAAGACATGGTTGCTTGTTGATATGCTTGAGTATCTCAATTATTATGTCAAAACTAGTCTATTGCTTTGAATCACATAAAAATTCCAAATGTCCATGCTATAAAGAAAAGAAAATGATTTGACATGTTTGGCAGCATTCCACATCAAAAATTCTGTTTTTATCACTTACCTACTCGAGGACGAGTAGGAGTTCAGCTTGGGGATGCTGATACGTCTCCAACGTATCTATAATTTTTGATTGTTCCATGCTGTTATATTATCAATCTTGGATGTTTTATAATCATTTTATAGTCATTTTATATCATTTTTTGGTACTAACCTATTGACATAGTGCCAAGTGCCAGTTGCTATTTTTCCATGTTTTTTACATCGCAGAAAATCAATACCAGACGGAGTCCAAATGCCACGAACCTCCATGATGATTTTTTATGGGCCAGAAGGAACACAACAGGCCCTCGCTGTGCCTGGGGGGTGCCCCGAGGGAGGAACAACCCACCAGGGCGCGCCAGGAGGCCCAGGCGCACCCTGGTGGGTTGTGCCCACCTCGGGTGCCCCCCGGACCGCCTCCTTGCTCTATAAATACCCCAATATTCCAGAAACCCTAGGGGAGTCGACGAAATATTCATCCAGCCGCCGCAGAGTCCAGAACCACCAGATCAATTCTGGACACCATCTCGGATGGGGTTCACCACCTCCATTGGTGCCTCTCCGACGATGCATGAGTAGTTCTTTGTAGACCTTCGGGTCCGTAGTTAGTAGCTAGATGGCTTTCTCTCTCTCGCTGAATTCTCAATACAATGGTCTCTTGGAGATCCATATGATGTAAATCTTTTATGGTGTGTTTGTTGGGATCTGATGAACTTTGAGTTTATGACCAGTCATATCTTTTTATATCCATGAAAGTTATTTGAGTTTCTTTGATCTCTTATATGCATGATTGCTTGTAGCCTCATATTTCTTCTCCGATATTTCGGTTTTGTTTGGCCAACTTGATCTATTTATCCTGCAATGGGAAGAGGTTCCCGGTAGTGGGTTCAATCTTACGGTGCTTGATCCCAGCGACACAAAGGGAAACGACACGTATGTACCATTGCTACTAAGGATAAAACGATGGGGTCTATCTCTACATAGATAGATCTTGTCAACATCATGTCATCGTTCTTATTGCATTACTCCATTTTTCCATGAACTTAATACACTAGATGCATGCTGGATAGCGGTCGATGTGTGGAGTAATAGTAGTAGATGCAGGCAGGAGTCGGTCTACTAATCTTGGACGTGATGCCTATATAATGATCATTGCCTGGATATTGTCATAATTATTTGAAGTTCTATCAATTGCCCAACAATAATTTGTTTACCACTATAGGAATCAGGCACTTTGCCGCCCGCCATGACGGACGGTAAAGGCCTTTGCTGTCCGTCAGCTGACAGCAACAGGTCCAGCTGAATAGGCTACGGCAAAGGCTTCTTTGCCGTCAGCTAGCGGACGGCAAAGGCTTCTTTGCCGTCAGCTAGCGGACGGCAAAGATTAAACGTTCTTTGCTGTCAGCCAGCTGACGGCAAAGGTCCTAGATGGCACACGAGACAACGTCTGGCCGTTAGGGGGCTAACGGTGAGCTTTGCCGTTAGCTGGCGGACGGCAAAGACCATTGCACCTTTGCCGTCAGCCAGCGGACGACAAAGTAACCAAATAGGACAGCCCCCAGGTTGTACAGGGAGCTGCCACGTGGCATCTTTACCGTCTGCTGGCGGATGGCAAATTTCTTTGCCGTCCGCCAACGGACGGCAAAGATCCTGTATAGCCCCTGTTTTTTCTGTTTTTTCTTAAATTCATTCAATTTGAACACACAAGTTTCAACACACAAATTTCACAAAAGACATATCCAACACACAAGTTTCATCATATATATACATACATAACCAACACATAGTTCCATCCATACATATTACAAAAGTTTCACATTGTTCATCCAACACCGTTATCCATCCATCCATATAACAAGTTCCATCCATGCAAGTTCATCGATACAAAATAAAAGTAGAAAGGGAAAAGAAGCACTCCATCCATGCAAGCTTCCGTGAATTAAATGAGATCTACAAAATGGGAAACAAGAAAGTTAGAAGAAGAAGAAGAAAATGGAGAAGAAGAAAATGAAGAAGAAGAAGACTGGAATAAGAAGTAAGCATACTTAGGTAAAATGGAGCTAAGCATATTATGCCATCTTCTTATTCCTTGTTTGTGTCATTTTAGAGCTTACATAGGTAATTATGCCAATTTTTAGCTAACTAAGCTTATTATGTCAATTAGGAGGAAAATAAGGTAAGTATAGGTCATTTTTGTGCTAACATAAGTAATTTTGGAGCTAACCTAGCTAAAATTGATCATATTGGAGCTAACCTAGGTAAACTTGGTCATTTTGGAGCTAACCTAGGTAAACTAGGTCATTTTGGAGCTAACCTAGCTAAAATGGATCGTATTGGAGCTAACCTAGGCAAACTTGGTCATTTTGGAGCTAACCTAGGTAAACTAGGTCATTTTGGAGCTAACCTAGCTAAAATGGATCAAATTGGAGCTAACCTAGGTAAACTTGGTCATTTTGGAGCTAACCTAGGTAAAATGGATCATATTGGAGCTAACCTAGGTTAAATGGGTCATTTTGGAGCTAACTTAACTAATTATGCCATTTTTGAGTTAACTAAGCATAATTATGCCATTTTTTACGCAAGTAAGCCAAGTGCATGTCATTATTAAGCAAACCTAGGAAACTAAGCATATTAGAGATAACTTAGCATATTAGAGCTAACTTATGTCATTCCGGAGGAAACAAAGCTAAGTATATATAGATCATTCTAGAGATCTGACATACCTGACATAGTTCACTCCTCATTCTTCTTCTCCTTCTCCTTCCTCATCCTGATGCGCCAAGAGCGACGAGGCGGTGGAGGCAGTGGGATGTAGTCTTCTACACAATTGGCATGGTCATGTCGCCCGGCTGTGGGATCGCCGGTGCCACCACCATCGCGAGGTCATTGTCAGGCACCACCATCATCGCGAGGCCATCTTCAGGCAAAACCATCGCTAGGTCATCCTCAGACACCACCATCTCTTGCCCATCGTCAGCCACCACCATCGCTACGTCATCCTCAGCCACCACCATCTATTGCCCATCGTCAGCCTGCACCTCCTCATCCCCACTCTGCTCCTCTTCTTCCCCACTCCATTCCGGATCATCCTCACTGCTGCTTTTGCTGCAGCCAGAGTCGCTGCTGCTTTGGCTGTAGCCAGAGTCGCTGCTGCTGCTCCCATTGCCTGACCAAATGCAACAATGACCGTTAACAATCGATGTATGTAGAGAAGAAGAGGCAGAACGTGTTGGCATCGTCGTCGTCCTGGTAGCGCATGCGACACATAGTCGTGTTGAACACCTTCACGGTGAGCATGGCGTCGCCGTCCTACCTGAAGAGAAGGAAGTATCCGTGCCGCAGGTCATAGGCACGGTAGAACTGCTCCCAGCCATGACACAGGTACATGTGGCCGTACCTGATCACCAACTCCACGTCCCAATGCCTGCGAAGCCCGCTGCCGGCCTGTCACAGCTTCACATTCTTTGGCCGATGGCCGTCCAGCATCGTCATAAAAGTGTCAGGCAGCCTCTGCAGTTTGGGACAAGGAGTGATGTAGCAAACAATAGAGTTATCATAATGAGATGGGTGAAGGGGAGATCTCTCCTTTTATATACCTGCCTCTTGGAGGAAGTCCCAAGTATGATACTGAAGAACTCGAAAGCATCCAACTCGTACTCCGGTGGGACAGAGCGGAGCCTGCGATGACGGCCTCCCCCCCATCTCTAATAAGTAGCAGAAGAGACCAATTAGTATCTAGAAGCATATCTATAAACATAGAGCCAAGTTTCTAGACATGAAAGAAAACTGAGAGAAAAAAAAGCAATGCACTTGTGCAAGACAACATCAACCACACTTAATTAATTTGGTAAGTTAGTTCACAATGGCAATTGGCACCCTTCAAAACTAGGGATTTCTTTAGACGTGAAAGAAAACTGAAAATGTTGAAAAAAAGAGCATAGTAATCTAAAAACAGGGGAAAAATACACTTCTTCTTCCTCCTCTTTATCTTCTTTTTCTTCTTTTTTTCATCTTTCTTCTTTCTTCTTAACCAAAACTAAACCTAAAGTTCCTTGTGGTGTAATCACATTGGAATACTTGTGGCAACAATCATAGTTGCACCATATTTTAGGTGGCTCTAGGTGCCACACACCAAGCAAACAAACATACCTCAAATCAGAAACTAAGGGTAGTGTCCTATGCTAGTGAGAAAGACACGCTAGACTTTCCTTCGGCTTACTGAATGTATAGTTTGCCTTTCCGCAAAAAAGAAAAGAAAAAGACGGGTACAGTTTGCCTCTTATGACAGATTCCATAAGCAATATGCATGCCTTGTTGTTTTCTCAAATTAAACTAATTTGAGTGTTGCTGATTACTTCAACAGGTTCATGCTTAATTATTTCAATATTTTTTAAAATGCTTTATTATGTGTTGTTCTTGTAGGGGGCAGTTTTATCATATTATAGGGAGCTTATCTAGTTATATTTCCTGGTCTAAACCTAAACTAAAGTAAACCTAAACTAAACCAAACCTAAAGTAAACATAAACTAAACTTAAAATACAAAAACAAAAACAGAAAAAAAAAATACAAGAGGTCTCACCGGGTGGAGGAGGGGGCGCCGGAGGGGTGGGGCGGCCGCGATGGTGGAGGAGAGGGGCGCCGGGGCGGCTGGGTGGAGGAGGGGCCACCGGAGCGGCGGGGCGACCGTGGTGGTGGAGCAGAGGGGCGCCGGGGCCGCCGGGTGGAGGAGGGGGCACCGGAGCGGCCGGGGCGGCCGCGGTGGTGGATCAGAGGGGTGCCGGGGCCGCCGGGATGGAGGACGGGGTGCCGCGGTGACGTGGGTGGCGTGGTGCGGCGGCGGCTCAGGCACGGGGCGGCGCGGCGCGACGACGAGGATGGCGCGGGGCGGGGAAGGGGGTCACCGGGGCTGCTGGGGCGGCGCGGCGACGGGGGTGGCGGGGCGGCGGTGGCACGGGGCGGGGTGGCGCGGGGCGGCGGCGGCTCAGGCGCGAGCGGAGAGAGAGGGGACAGAGAGATGGGGCGCTGGCGGGCATCGATGGATTTTAGTTAGGGCACGGTTCTTTGCCGTCTGCTAGCAGACGACAAAGATCCTAGCTAATGGACGTTAGTTTGGCCACTTTCTTTGCCGTCTGCTAGCGGACGGCAAAGAAAGTGTCCGTTAGGTGGTTCTCGGTAGTGAGCCACCCTCATTCTTTGCCGTCCGCTAGCAGACGGCAAAGATTCTATGCCGTCTGCTAGCGGACGGCAAAGAGTTAGCTGACGGCAAACATGGTCTTTGCCGTCAGCTCTTTCTTTGCCGTCAGCTTCTTCTAAGCTGAGGGCAAAGACCTTCTTTGCCGTCAGCTAGCAGACGGCAAAGATCTAGCTGACGGCAAAGATCCTGATTCCAGTAGTGTACCCACCGTTATCTATTTTTCTCGAGAGAAGCCACTAGTGAAACCTACGGCCCCCGGGTCTTCTTTCTCTTATACTTGCCTTTGCGATCTACTTTTTCGTTGCATTTATTTTCAGATCTATTAAACTAAAAATACAAAAATACCTTGCTGCATTTTATTTCTATTTATTTTATTTGGCGTTCGATCTATCAAATTATTACAACTTATTCCCGTCTGCACGTCGTTTCTCGCGCCGTTACCCGAAAGGGATTGACAACCCCTTTAACACATCGGGTTGCGAGGTGTTGTTATTTTTGTGCAGGGGCTGTTTACGTTGTGTTGCTTGGTTCTCCTACTGGTTCGATAACCTTGGTTTCAAATCTGAGGGAAATACCTACCGCCGCTGTGTTGCATCATCCCTTCATCTTTGGGGAAATACCGACGTAGCTTCAAGCGACATCAGGTGTAAGTTGTATGATTGTTTGTGCAGGTATTCGGTGACTTGTGCATTGTCTCCTACCAAATTGATACCTTGGTTCTCAAACTGAGGGAAATACTTATCTCTACTTTGCTGCATCACCCTTTCCTCTTCAAGGGAAAAACCAACGCCAGCTCAAGAAGTAGCACCTACCTTGCTGCTGCCTCGTGGACCCACTGACTGGAAACCGATGCCAAAAATTCCTATAAATCCAGAAACCCCCAGAAAGAAACCTAGATCGGGAGTTCCGCAGCCCTAAGCCTCTGTAGCCACGAAAAACCAATCGGGAGCCCGTTCCGGCACCCTGCCGGAGGGGGAAACCATCACCGGTGGCCATCTTCATCATCCTGGCGCTCTCCATGACGAGGAGGGAGTAGTTCACCCTCGGGGCTGAGGGTATGTACCAGTAACTATGTGTTTGATCCCCCCCTCTCTCTCTCGTGTTCTTGATTTGGCACGATCTTGATGTACCGCGAGCTTTGTTATTATACTTGAATCATATGGTGTTTCTCCCCCTCTACCTTCTTATGATGAATTGAGTTTTACCTTTGAGGTTTCACTATTATCGGATTGAATACTATTATGGATTTGAGAACACTTGATGTATGTCTTGCGTGGGATACCCGTGGTGACAATGGGGTGTTCTATTGATTCGCTTGATGTATGTTTTGGCACTCAACTCGCGGATTCCCGAGGTGACATTGGGGTAATCTATGCATAGGGGTTGATGCACATTTTTGTCCTTGTTTCTCTGGTAGAAATCTTGGGGCACTCTTTGAGGTTCTTTGTGTTGGATTGAATATTATGAATCTGAAGTTATTTGATGCATATCATATAATTGACCCACGGATAATTGTGGTGACATTGGAGTATCTAGGTGACATTAGGGTTGATTGATGTGTGTCATATGATGTTATTTTACTACGAACTCTAGGGTTGTTTGTGACACTTATAGGAATAGCTCAATGGATTGATCGGAAAGAATAACTTTGAGATGGTTACGTACCGTATAAGCAATTTCATCTTATGTTCTCCATGATAGGAACTTTGGAGTGACTTTTGTCGCACGTTGAGGGATTGCCATATGATGTAATTATGTTTTCATTGTTGAGAGAACTTGCACTAGTGAAAGTATGAACCCTAGGCCTTGTTTTCAAGCATTGCAATACCGTTTTCGCTCACTTTTACCACTTGCTACCTTGCTGTTTTTATTTTTTTAGATTACAAAAACCTATATCTACCATCCATATTACACTTGTGTCACCATCTCTTCGCCGAACTAGTGCACCTATACAATTACCATTGTATTGGGTGTGTTGGGGACACAAGAGACTCTTTGTTATTTGGTTGCGGGGTTGTTTGAGAGAGACCATCTTCATCCTACGCCTCACACAGATTGATAAACCTTAGGTCATCCACTTGAGGGAAATTTGCTACTGTCCTACAAAACTCTGCGCTTGGAGGCCCAACACGAGTCTACAAGAAGAAGGTTGCGTAGTAGACATCAAGCTCTTTTCTGGCGCCGTTGCCGGGGAGGTTAGTGCTTGAAGGTATATCTTTAGATCTTGCAATCAAATCTTTTAGTTTCTTGTTTTATCACTAGTTTAGTCTATAAAAGAAAACTACAAAAAAATGGAATTGAGGTTTCCTCATATGCTTCATCTTTTTAATGTCTTTCGTGAAAATGATGGAAAGGAAAACTGTGCTCAAGTGTTAGATGAAGAAGTTCATAAAATGTTTGGCACTAAATATTTGAATGATGAGCATGATTGCAATGTTATTGGTATGAATTCTTTGAATATCCAAGATGCTAATGATATGCAAAGCTACAAGCTTGGGGATGCTATGTTTGATGAAGATGATATTTTTGTCCCCCAAATTTTGATGTGAAAATTTATTATGATGAAAGCATGCCTCCTATTTATGATGATTATGTTGATGAAAGTGGGTTTGGAAGAGTGTCAACTCTAGGTACTAATGATCCCACTATTTTGGGGGGTGTTGAATCTTTTCATAATATTGATAAAAGTGTATTTGGAGAGGTCATGACTTTATTTAGTGATGAATCCATTATTTCGGAAGAGGTTCCAATTGATTATGAGAACAAAGTTGCTATCTATGATGATTATTGTGATGACATGTATGATATAAAGAATAATGATAACCATGAAACTTGTCATCATGATTTTAATTTTCTATTGGATTATGCCTCACATGATAGTTATTTTGTTGAGTTTGCTCCCGCTATTCCGAATGAGAAGAGTTTTGCTTATGTGGAGAGTAGTCAAATTTATATGCTTGTGCACCATGAGAATAATGCTTTATGTGATAGCAATATTGTTGAATTCATTCATGATGCCACTAAAAATTATTATGAGGGAGGAATATATGCTTGTAGGAGTAGCAATAATATTTCCTCCCTATGTGTTGAAAATCTTGAAGTTATGCTTGTTTTTCCTTCCTATGCTAGTTGATTCTTGTTCCCATAAATTGTTTGCTCAAAAAATCCCTATGCATAGGAAGTGGGTTAGACTTAAATGCGCTAGTATTATGCTTCATGATGCTCCCATTATGTTTCAATTCTTATCTTTTATGCGAGCATCATTGAAATCATCATGCCTAGCTATGGGCGTTAAACACTAGCGCTTGTTGGGAGGCAACCCAATTTTTTTTCTTGTTTTTTCTTTTTTTTTCAATAAATACACAATATTACCTCTGTAGTAATTGTGTTTTGGTGTTTTAATTAGTGTTTGAGCCAAGTAAGACCTTTGGGATGGTCTATGGTGATAGTTAACTTGATTCTGTGCAAAAACAAAAACTTTTGCTCTCAGTCCAGGAATTTTGAAAATTCACTGGAACGTGCTTTTGATCTAAATTTTTTACACAAGATTGATATATAAATTGCCTAGATTTTCCTAATGTTTCAGAATTTTTGGAGTTACAGAAGTATACGAAGTTTCCAGATTACTACAGACTGTTCTGTTTTTGACAGATTCTGTTTTCGCTGTGTTGTTTGCTTATTTTGATGAATATAAGAGTAGTATCGGAGGGTATGAACCATGGAGAAGTTGGAATACAGTAGATATTACACAAATATAAAATTGGAATGAGTTCACAACAGTACCTAAGTGGTGATTTGCTTTATTATACTAACGGAGCTTACAAGTTTTCTGTTGAGTTTTGTGTTGTGAAGTTTTCAATTTTTGGGTAAAGTTTTGATGGACTACAAAATAAAGAGTGGCAAGAGCCTAAGCTTGGGGATGCCCAAGGAACCCCAAGGTAATATTCAAGGACAACCAAGCATCTAAGCTTAGGGATGCCCCGGATGGCATCCTCTCTTTCGTCTTCAATCCATCGGTAAATTTACACGAGGCTATATTTTTATTCACCACATGATATGTGTTCTTCTTGGAGCGTCATGTATGATATGGGTCTTTGCTTTTTAGTTTGCCACAATCATCCTTGCTGAACACACCTTTTGAGAGGAACACACATGAATCGTGAATTTATTAGAATACGCTATATGCTCCACTTATATTATTTTGAGAGTATTTAAACATCATGGTAATTTGCTTAGGTTATGAATTTAGTCCTAATATGATGGGCATCCAAGAGGGATATAATAAAAACTTTTATATAAAGTGCATTGGATACTATGAGCAGTTTGATTCCTTGTGATTGTTTTGAGATATGAGAATGATGATATTAGAGTTATGCTAGTGAGTAATTGTGGATTGTAGAAATACTTGTGTTGAAAGTTTGTGATTCCCGTAGCATGCACGTTGTTGGGGATCGTAGCAGAATTTTAAAATTTCCTACGCATCACCAAGATCCATCTATGGAGTATACTAGCAACGAGGGGAAAGGAGTGCATCTACATACCCTTGTAGATCGCGAGCGGAAGCGTTCCAATGAACGGGGTTGATGGAGTTGTACTCGCCGTGATCCAAATCACCGATGACCGAGTGCCGAACGGACGGCACCTCCGCGTTCAACACACGTACGGAGCAGCGACGTCTCCTCCTTCTTGATCCAGCAAGGGGTAAGGAGAGGTTGATGGAGATCCAGCAGCACGGCGGCGTGGTGGTGGATGTAGCGGGATCTCGGCAGGGCTTCGCCAAGCTTCTGCGAGAGGGAGAGGTGTTGCAGGGGGAGAGGGAGGCGCCAGGGGCTGTGGTATTGCTGCCCTCCCTCCCCCCCCCCCACTATATATAGGCCCCCTGGGAGGGGGGCGCCGGCCTGGAACCCATCTACATGGGGGGGGGGGGCGGCCAAGGGGGAAGAGGGTGGCTTCCCCCCCAAGCCAAGTGGGGCGCCCCCACCCCTAGGGTTTCCAACCCTAGGCGCAGGGGGAGGCCCAAGGGGGGGCGCCCCAGCCAATAAGGGCTGGTTCCCTTCCCACTTCAGCCCATGGGGCCCTCCGGGATAGGTGGCCCCACCCGGTGGACCCCCGGGACCCTTCCGGTGGTCCCGGTACAATACCGATAACCCCCGAAACTTTCCCGGTGGCCGAAACTGGACTTCCCATATATAATTCTTCACCTCCGGACCATTCCGGAACTCCTCGTGACGTCCGGGATCTCATCCGGGACTCCGAACAACTTTCGGGTTTCCGCATACTCATATCACTACAACCCTAGCATCACCGAACCTTAAGCGTGTAGACCCTACGGGTTCGGGAGACATGCAGACATGACCGAGACGCCTCTCCGGTCAATAACCAACAGCGGGATCTGGATACCCATGTTGGCTCCCACATGTTCCACGATGATCTCATCGGATGAACCACGATGTCGAGGATTCAATCAATCCCGTATACAATTCCCTTTGTCAATCGGTATGTTACTTGCCCGAGATTCGATCGTCGGTATCCCAATACCTTGTTCAATCTCGTTACCGGCAAGTCTCTTTACTCGTACCGTAATGCATGATCCCGTGGCTAACTCCTTAGTCACATTGAGCTCATTATGATGATGCATTACCGAGTGGGCCCAGAGATACCTCTCCGTCATACGGAGTGACAAATCCCAGTCTCGATCCGTGCCAACCCAACAGACACTTTCGGAGATACCCGTAGTGCACCTTTATAGTCACCCAGTTACGTTGTGACGTTTGGCACACCCAAAGCACTCCTACGGTATCCGGGAGTTGCACGATCTCATGGTCTAAGGAAAAGATACTTGACATTGGAAAAGCTCTAGCAAACGAACTACACGATCTTTGAGCTATGCTTAGGATTGGGTCTTGTCCATCACATCATTCTCCTAATGATGTGCCCGTTATCAATGACATCCAATGTCCATAGTCAGGAAACCATGACTATCTGTTGATCAACGAGCCAGTCAACTAGAGGCTTACTAGGGACACGTTGTGGTCTATGCATTCACACATGTATTACGATTTCCGGATAACACAATTATAGCATGAACAATAGACAATTATCATGAACAAAGAAATATAATAATAACAATTTATTATTGCCTCTAGGGAATATTTCCAACAGTCTCCCACTTGCACTAGAGTCAATAATCTAGTTACATTATGATGAATCGAACACCCATAGCGTTTTGGTGTTGATCATGTTTTGCTCTAGGGAGAGGTTTAGTCAACGGATCTGCTACATTCAGGTCCGTATGTACTTTACAAATATCTATGTCTCCATTTTGAACACTTTCACGAATGGAGTTGAAGCGACGCTTGATATGCCTGGTCTTCCTGTGAAACCTGGGCTCCTTGGCAAGGGCAATAGCTCCAGTGTTGTCACAGAAGAGAGTCATCGGGCCCGACGCATTGGGAATCACCCCTAGGTCGGTAATGAACTCCTTTATCCAGACTGCTTCCTGTGTTGCCTCTGAGGCCGCCATGTACTCCGCTTCACATGTAGATCCCGCCACGACGCTTTGCTTGCAACTGCACCAGCTTACTGCTCCTCCATTCAAAATATACACGTATCCGGTTTGTGACTTCGAGTCATCCAGATCTGTGTCGAAGCTAGCGTCGACGTAACCCCTTACGACGAGCTCTTCGTCACCTCCATAAACGAGAAACATATCCTTAGTCCTCTTCAGGTACTTCAGGATATTCTTGACCGCTGTCCAGTGTTCCATGCCGGGATTACTTTGGTACCTTCCTACCAAACTTACGGCAAGGTTTACATCAGGTCTGGTACACAGCATGGCATACATAATAGACCCTATGGCCGAGGCATAGGGGATGACACTCATCTTTTCTCTATCTTCTGCCGTGGTCGGGCATTGAGCCGTGCTCAATTGCACACCTTGCAATACAGGCAAGAACCCCTTCTTGGACTGATCCATATTGAACTTCTTCAATATCTTGTCAAGGTATGTACTCTGTGAAAGACCAATGAGGCGTCTTGATCTATCTCTATAGATCTTGATGCCTAATATATAAGCAGCTTCTCCAAGGTCCTTCATTGAAAAACACTTATTCAAATAGGCCTTTATACTTTCCAAGAATTCTATATCATTTCCCATCAATAGTATGTCATCCACATATAATATGAGAAATGCTACAAAGCTCCCACTCACTTTCTTGTAAACACAGGCTTCTCCATAAGTCTGTGTAAACCCAAACGCTTTGATCATCTCATCAAAGCAAATGTTCCAACTCCGAGATGCTTGCACCAGCCCATAGATTGAGCGCTGGAGCTTGCATACTTTGTTAGCATTCTTAGGATCGACAAAACCTTCCGGCTGCATCATATACAATTCTTCCTTAAGGAAGCCGTTAAGGAATGCCGTTTTCACGTCCATCTGCCATATCTCATAATCATAGTATGCGGCAATTGCTAACATGATTCTGACGGACTTCAGCTTCGCTACGGGTGAGAAAGTCTCATCGTAGTCAACCCCTTGAACTTGTCGATAACCCTTAGCGACAAGTCGAGCCTTATAGATGGTCACATTCCCATCTGCGTCTGTCTTCTTCTTAAAGATCCATTTGTTTTCTATGGCTCGCCGATCATCGGGCAAGTCAGTCAAAGTCCATACTTCGTTTTCATACATGGATCCTATCTCGGATTTCATGGCTTCTAGCCATTTGTCGGAATCCGGGCCCGCCATCGCTTCTTCATAGTTCGAAGGTTCACCGTTGTCTAACAACATGATTTCCAGGACAGGGTTGCCGTACCACTCTGGTGCGGAACGTGTCCTTGTGGACCTACGAAGTTCAGTAGTAACTTGATCCGAAGCTTCATGATCATCATCATTAACTTCTTCCCCAGTCGGTGTAGGCACCACAGGAACATCTTCCCGCGCTGCGCTACTTTCCGGTTCGGAAGGGGTGACTATCACCTCATCAAGTTCTACTTTCCTCCCACTTAATTCTTTCGAGAGAAACTCTTTCTCCAGAAAGGACCCGTTCTTGGCAACGAAGATCTTGCCTTCGGATCTGAGGTAGAAGGTATACCCAATAGTTTCCTTAGGGTATCCTATGAAGACGCATTTTTCCGATTTGGGTTCGAGCTTTTCAGGTTGAAGTTTCTTGACATAAGCATCGCATCCCCAAACTTTTAGAAACGACAGCTTAGGTTTCTTCCCAAACCATAATTCATACGGTGTCGCCTCAACGGATTTCGACGGAGCCCTATTTAAAGTGAATGTGGCAGTCTCTAAAGCATAGCCCCAAAATGAGAGCGGTAGATCGGTAAGAGACATCATAGATCGCACCATATCCAATAGAGTGCGATTACGACGTTCGGACACACCATTTCGCTGAGGTGTTCCAGGCGGCGTGAGTTGTGAAACGATTCCACATTTCTTTAAGTGCGTACCAAATTCATGACTTAAATATTCTCCACCACGATCTGATCGTAAGAATTTTATTTTCCTGTCACGTTGATTCTCAACCTCACTCTAAAATTCCTTGAACTTTTCAAAGGTTTCAGACTTGTGTTTCATTAGGTAGACATACCCATATCTACTTAAGTCATCAGTGAGAGTGAGAACATAACGATATCCTCCGCGAGCCTCAACACTCATTGGACCGCACACATCGGTATGTATGATTTCCAATAAATTGGTTGCTCGCTCCATTGTTCCGGAGAACGGAGTCTTGGTCATCTTACCCATGAGGCATGGTTCGCACGTGTCAAATGATTCGTAATCAAGAGACTCCAAAAGTCCATCTGCATGGAGCTTCTTCATGCGCTTGACACCAATGTGACCAAGGCGGCAGTGCCACAAGTATGTGGGACTATCGTTATCAACTTTACATCTTTTGGTATTCACACTATGAATATGTGTAACATCACGTTCGAGATTCATCAAGAATAAACCATTGACCAGCGGGGCATGACCATAAAACATATCTCTCATATAAATAGAACAACCATTATTCTCGGATTTAAATGAGTAGCCATCTCGAATTAAACGAGATCCAGATACAATGTTCATGCTCAAAGCTGGCACTAAATAACAATTATTGAGGTTTAAAACTAATCCCGTAGGTAAATGCAGAGGTAGCGTGCCGGCGGCGGTCACATCGACCTTGGAACCATTCCCGACGCGCATCGTCACCTCGTCCTTTGCCAGTCTCCGCTTATTCCGCAGTTCCTGTTTTGAGTTACAAATATGAGCAACTGCACCGGTATCAAATACCCAGGAGCTACTACGAGTACTGGTAAGGTACACATCAATTACATGTATATCACATATACCTTTGGTGTTGCCGGCCTTCTTGTCCGCTAAGTATTTGGGGCAGTTCGCTTCCAGTGACCACTTCCCTTGCAATAAAAGCACTCAGTCTCAGGCTTGGGTCCATTCTTCGACTTCTTCCCGGCAACTGGCTTACCAGGCGCGGCAACTCCCTTGCCGTCCTTCTTGAAGTTCTTCTTACCCTTGCCCTTCTTGAACTTAGTGGTTTTATTCACCATCAACACTTGATGTTCCTTTCTGATTTCCACCTCCGCTGATTTCAGCATCGAATATACCTCAGGAATGGTCTTTTCCATCCCCTGCATATTGAAGTTCATCACAAAGCTCTTGTAGCTCGGTGGAAGCGACTGAAGGATTCTGTCAATGACCGCGTCATCCGGGAGATTAACTCCCAGCTGAGACAAGCGGTTGTGTAACCCAGACATTCTGAGTATGTGCTCACTAACAGAACTATTCTCCTCCATTTTACAGCTGAAGAACTTGTCGGAGACTTCATATCTCTCGACCCGGGCATGAGCTTGGAAAACCATTTTCAGCTCTTCGAACATCTCATATGCTCCATGTTTCTCAAAACGCTTTTGGAGACCCGGTTCTAAGCTGTAAAGCATGCCGCACTGAACGAGGGAGTAATCATCAGCACGTGATTGCCAAGCGTTCATAACGTCTTGGTTCTCTGGGATGGGTGCTTCACCTAGCGGTGCTTCTAAGACATAATCTTTCTTGGCAGCTATGAGGATGATCCTCAGGTTCCGGACCCAGTCCGTATTTTTGCTGCCATCATCTTTCAGCTTGGTTTTCTCTAGGAACGCGTTGAAGTTGAGGACAACGTGGGCCATTTGATCTACAAGACATATTGTAAAGATTTTAGACTAAGTTCATGATAATTAAGTTCATATAATCAAATTATTCAATGAACTCCGATAGACATCCCTCTAGCCATCTAAGTGAAACATGATCCGAGTTAACTAGGCCGTGTCCGATCATCACGTGAGACGGACTAGTCAAGATCGGTGAACATCTCCATGTTGATCGTATCTTCTATACGACTCATGCTCAACCTTTCGGTCCTCCGTGTTCCGAGGCCATGTCTATACATGCTAGGCTTGTCAAGTCAACCTAAGTGTATTGCGTGTGTTCCGAGGCCATGTCTGTACATGCTAGGCTCGTCAACACCCGTTGTATGCGAACATTAGAATCTATCACACCCGATCATCACGTGGTGCTTCGAAACAACGAACCTTCGCAACGGTGCACAGTTAGGGGGAACACTTTCTTGAAATTATCATAAGGGATCATCTTACTTACTACCGTCGTTCTAAGCAAATAAGATGCAAAACATGATAAACATCACATGCAATCAAATAGTGACATGATATGGCCAATATCATTTTGCTCCTTTGATCTCCATCTTCGGGGCGGCATGATCATCTTCGTCACCGGCATGACACCATGATCTCCATCATCATGATCTCCATCATCGTGTCTTCATGAAGTTGTCACGCCAACGATTACTTCTACTTCTATGGCTAACGCGTTTAGCAATAAAGTAAAGTAATTTACATGGCGTTATTCAATGACACGCAGGTCATACAAAATAATAAAGACAACTCCTATGGCTCCTGCCGGTTGTCATACTCATCGACATGCAAGTCGTGATTCCTATTACAAGAATATGATCAATCTCATACATCACATATATCATTCATCACATCTTCTGGCCATATCACATCACATAGCACATGCTGCAAAAACAAGTTAGACGTCCTCTAATTGTTGTTGCAAGTTTTTACGTGGCTTGTATAGGTTTCTAGCAAGAACGTTTCTTACCTACGTAAAACCACAACGTGATATGCCAATTTCTATTTACCCTTCATAAGGACCCTTTTCATCGAATCCGTTCCGACTAAAGTGGGAGAGACAGACACCCGCTAGCCACCTTATGCAACTAGTGCATGTCAGTCGGTGGAACCTGTCTCACGTAAGAGTACGTGTAAGGTCGGTCTGGGCCGCTTCATCCCACAATGCCGCCGAAACAAGATACGACTAGTAGCGTCAAGAAGAATTGGCAACATCTACGCCCACAACTACTTTGTGTTCTACTCGTGCATAGTAACTACGCATAGGCCTGGCTCATGATGCCACTGTTGGGGATCGTAGCAGAATTTTAAAATTTCCTACGCATCACCAAGATCCATCTATGGAGTATACTAGCAATGAGGGGAAAGGAGTGCATCTACATACCCTTGTAGATCGCGAGCGGAAGCGCTCCAATGAACGGGGTTGATGGAGTCGTACTCGCCGTGATCCAAATCACCGATGACCGAGTGCCGAACGGACGGCACCTCCGCGTTCAACACACGTACGGAGCAGCGACGTCTCCTCCTTCTTGATCCAGTAAGGGGGAAGGAGAGGTTGATGGAGATCCAGCAGCACGACGGCGTGGTGGTGGATGTAGCGGGATCTCGGCAGGGCTTCGCCAAGCTTCTGCGAGAGGGAGAGGTGTTGCAGGGGGAGAGGGAGGCGCCAGGGGCTGTGGTATTTCTGCCCTCCCTCCCCCCACTATATATAGGCCCCCTGGGAGGGGGGGCGCCGGCCTGGAACCCATCTACATGGGGGGCCAAGGGGGAAGGGGGGTGGCTTCCCCCCCAAGCCAAGTGGGGCGCCCCCCACCCCTAGGGTTTCCAACCCTAGGCGCAGGGGGAGGCCCAAGGGGGGGCGCCCCAGCCCACTAAGGGCTGGTTCCCTTCCCACTTCAGCCCATGGGGCCCTCCGGGATAGGTGGCCCCACCCGGTGGACCCCCGGGACCCTTCCGGTGGTCCCGGTACAATACCGATAACCCCCGAAACTTTCCCGGTGGCCGACTGGACTTCCCATATATAATTCTTCACCTCCGGACCATTCCGGAACTCCTCGTGACGTCCGGGATCTCATCCGGGACTCCGAAAAACTTTCGGGTTTCCGCATACTCATATCTCTACAACCCTAGCGTCACCAAACCTTAAGTGTGTAGACCCTACGGGTTCGGGAGACATGCAGACATGACCGAGACGCCTCTCCGGTCAATAACCAACAGCGGGATCTGGATACCCATGTTGGCTCCCACATGTTCCACGATGATCTCATCGGATGAACCACGATGTCGAGGATTCAATCAATCCTGTATACAATTCCCTTTGTCAATCGGTATGTTAGTTGCCCGAGATTCGATCGTCGGTATCCCAATACCTTGTTCAATCTCGTTACCGGCAAGTCTCTTTACTCGTACCGTAATGCATGATCCCGTGGCTAACTCCTTAGTCACATTGAGCTCATTATGATGATGCATTACCGAGTGGGCCCAGAGATACCTCTCCGTCATACGGAGTGACAAATCCCAGTCTCGATCCGTGCCAACCCAACAGACACTTTCGGAGATACCCGTAGTGCACCTTTATAGTCACCCAGTTACGTTGTGACATTTGGCACACCCAAAGCACTCCTACGGTATCCGGGAGTTGCACGATCTCATGGTCTAAGGAAAATATACTTGACATTGGAAAAGCTCTAGCAAACGAACTACACGATCTTTGAGCTATGCTTAGGATTGGGTCTTGTCCATCACATCATTCTCCTAATGATGTGATCCCGTTATCAATGACATCCAATGTCCACAGTCAGGAAACCATGACTATCTGTTGATCAACGAGCCAGTCAACTAGAGGCTTACTAGGGATACGTTGTGGTCTATGCATTCACACATGTATTACGATTTCCGGATAACACAATTATAGCATGAACAATAGACAATTATCATGAACAAAGAAATATAATAATAACCATTTATTATTGCCTCTAGGGCATTGGATACTATGAGCAGTTTGATTCCTTGTGATTGTTTTGAGATATGAGAATGATGATATTAGAGTTATGCTAGTGAGTAATTGTGGATTGTAGAAATACTTGTGTTGAAAGTTTGTGATTCCCGTAGCATGCACGTATGGTGAACCGTTATGTAACGAAGTTGGAGCATGATTTGTTTATTGATTGTCATTCTTATGAGTGACGGTCGAGGACGAGCGATGGTCTTTTCCTGCCAATCTATCCCCCTAGGAGCATGCGCGTAGTACTTTGTTTCGATGACTAATAGATTTGCAGTAAGTATGTGAGTTCTTTATGACTAATGTTGAGTCCATGGATTATACGCACTCTCACCCTTTCACCATTGCTAGCCTCTCTTGTGTCGTGCAACTTTCACCGGTACCATACACTCACCATATACCTTCCTCAAAACAGCCACCATACCTACCTGTTATGGCATTTCCATAGCCATTCCGAGATATATTGCCATGCAACCTCCATCGTTCCGTTTATTATGACACACGCTTCATCATTGTCATATTGCTTTGCATGATCATGTAGTTGACATAGTATTTGTGACAAAGCCACCGTTCATAATTTTCATACATGTCACTCTTGAGTCATTGCACATCCCGGCACACCGCTGGAGGCATTCATATAGAGTCATATTTTGTTCTAAGTATCGAGTTGTAATTCTTGAGATGTAAGTAAATAAAAGTGTGATGATCTTCATTATTAGAGCATTGCCCCATGTGAGGAAAAATAAAGAGGCCAAAGAAGCCAAACAAAAAAAGAGAAAAGGAAAAAAAGAAAAAAAAGAAAAAAAGAAAAAAGAAAAAAGAAAAAAGAAAAAATGAGAGAAAAGAGAGAAGGGGCAATGTTAATATCCTTTTTCCACACTTTCCAGTGAAAAAAGAAAAAATGAGAGAAAAGAGAGAAGGGGCAATGATTTTCATGATAGAGAGTCTCCTATGTTGTCACTTTCATATACTAGTGGGAATTTTTTAGTATAGAACTTGGCTTGTATATTCCAACGATGGGCTTCCTCAAATTGCCCTAGCTAGGTCTTCATGAGCAAGCAAGTTGGATGCACACCCACTTAGTTTCTTTTGAGCTTTCATAAACTTATAGCTCTAGTGCATCCGTTGCATGGCAATCCCTACTCACTCACATAGATATCTATTGATGGGCATCTCCATAGCCCGTTGATACGCCTAATTGATGTGTGACTATCTCCTTCTTTTTGTCTTCTCCACAACCACCATATTCTATTCCACCTATGGTGCTATGTCCATGGCTCGCACTCATGTATTGTGTGAAAGTTGAAAAGGTTTGAGAACATCAAAAGTATGAAACAATTGCTTGTCTTGTCATCGGGGTTGTGCATGATTTGAATACTTTGTGTGACGAAGATGGAGCATAGCTAGACTATATGATTTTGTAGGGATAGCTTTCTTTGGCCATGTTATTTTGAGAAGACATGATTGCCTTATTAGTATGCTTGAAGTATTATTGTTTTTATGTCAATATTAAACTTTTGTTTTGAATCTTATGGATTTGAATATTCTTGCCATAATAGAGAAGATTACATGGATAAATATGTTAGGTAGCATTCCACATAAAAAATTCTGTTTTTATCATTTACCTACTCGAGGACGAGCATGAATTAAGCTTGGGGATGCTTGATACGTCTCCAACGTATATATAATTTTTGATTGTTCCATGCTATTATATTATCCATCTTGGATGTTTTATATGCTATTTTATATTATTTTTTGGACTAACCTATTAACCTAGGGCCTAATGCCAGTTTCTGTTTTTCCTTGTTTTTGAGTTTTACAGAAGGCTAGCAAAATATTGAGAAGCATCCAACCAAGAAACGAAAAATCTCATAAGCGGGCATTAACATAACTAACACCGAATAATGCACCATAAGTAGGATGTAATTTCATTGCTTAACTATTGACTTTCATTCTTGCATATGGAATCACAAACCTTAACATCAATATTCTTACTAAGGCATAATTACTCATCAACATGACTCACATATTATATCATCATATCGCAAAACTATTACAAAGAACCAATTTTATTTTGTCCAATGATCTTCATGAAAGTTTTTATCATATCCCTCTTTAATATCTATCACTTTGGGACTAATTTCATATGTTGCTTTTCATAGCTCAAACAAATCTAAGTGAAGAACATGAGCACAAAAATTTTCTTCTCTCAAAATAATATAAGTGAAGCAAGAGAGCAATTCCATAGCTCATAAAGATTTAACTCATAATTTTCTTCTCTTAAAAAATTTACTAACTCTCAAATAAATCTAAGTGAAGCATGAGAGTATTTCTTCAAAAATACTAAAGCAGACTGTGCTCAAAAAGATATAAGTGAAGCACTAGAGCAATTCCATAGCTCATAAAGATTTAAGTGAAGCATAGAGAGCAATTCTAACAAATCATAGCATAATTTTGGCTCTCTCAAATAGGTGTGTCCAGCAAGGATACTTGACTTAAAATAAAAAGCAAAACAAGCAAAGACTCATATCATACAAGACGCTCCAAGCAAAACTCATGATATGTGACGAATAAAAATATAGTTCCAAGTAAAATACCGATGGTTGTTAGAAGAAAGAGGGGATGCCACTCGGGCATCCCCAAGCTTAGTTGCTTGCTTCTCATTTTAGATAATAGCTTGGGATGCCACGGGCATCCCCAAGCTTAGGCTCTTCTTACTCCTTATTCCTTCATCCATCGTGATCTCACCCAAAACTTGAAAACTTCAATCACACAAAACTCAACAAAACCTTCGTGAGATCCGTTAGTATAACAAAGCAAATCACTACTCTAAGTACCGTTGCAAACCCATTCATATTTTTGCTATGGCTCATACCCCCCGATAGAGTCCATAGATTCATCAAAAAAGCACACAATGCAAAGAAAACAGAATCTGTCAAAAACAGAACAGTCTGTAGCAATCTGAAAACTTCGAATACTTCTGTAACTCCAAAAAATCTGAAAACTTAGGACAACGTGGGCAATTTGTATATCAATCTTGTGTAAAAAATCAGAATTTTATCATGCTTCTGTGAATTTTCAAAATTGTTTTACTGGACGCAAAAGTTTCTGTTTTTTAACAAGATCAAAGCAACTATCGCCCAACATGATCCTAAAGGCTTTACTTGGCACAAACATAATTAAAACATAAAAAACACAATCATAACAGTAGCATAATTTGCAAACACTCAAGAACAGAAAGAAAAAGACAAAAATAAATTTTATTCATTGGGTTCCCCCCCCCCCCAACAAGCGCTATCGTTTTACGCCCCTAATTAGACATAATGCATAGATTCAAGTATTGTCATCTTTAGTTTCATTTTCCTTATAGGTGTTTTTTGTCAGGAGGTTTTGCAAAAACAACATAAAACACCTTATCCATAGAGACTTTAGCACTATCAAGTTGCTTATCATCATATCCCCTTTGATTTCCGGCAACAATCCAAGAATAGTGTTGATTAACATCATTGAAAACATGTTGAATTATATCTAAAACAGGGACTTCCTTTTCAAGATTCTCATCAAAGATTCGATTATCCCCAAGCAAATGCCTTAGCACATAATCACTATTATAAAGAATCTCATCTATCACTGGTTTTTCACGATTCATACCATAGAAATCAAAAATTTCCCTAGCTTCCCTTATTATGTAATTAAATTCATTCATAAGAACAAGGGTGGCCAACTTTTTAGCCTTGAGATTCTTCATAACGGGTAACTCAAAAAACAATCTTTGCAAAGTAGGATGGGTACGGATAAATTTATTTTCAAGTTTCAGAAGTAGTGCTGAAATAGCTTCCGCATAAGATTTAGTCCTTTTAAGTATAGGAACATCGTCAAGACTTAAATTTCCAACACAATTGAAAAATTCTTGGATACGTTCTTTCCCTATAACATTCCCTTGCCCCAAAACAAAAGTTTTAGCATCCAGATTGCCAGATCGTCCAATTTTAGGAGTTAGACCATCATCTGTTTCTACCATACCAAAGTCACTCATGGTGACAAATCGTAGCAAACAAAAAATTCCAACAAGAAACGCAAACGAAAAAGTGGGCGAATAAAACGACAAATTTTTGTGAAGTGGGGGAGATGAAAATGAGAGGCAAATGGCAAATGATGTAATTTGCAAGGAGATGAGATTTGTGATTACGAACCTGGTAGATGTTGATGATGTCTCCCCGGCAAGAAATTCCTTTTGAAGCGGCTTGAACTACGTCGGTATTTTCCAAAGAGGAAGGGATGAGGCAGCACAGCTACGGTAGTCGACGGTGAAGGAAAGAGAGAAAAACTAAAGGAGAGAAAGTGGGAGGATGGAGGCGCGAGGACGGAAAGGAAAGGGAGGGTTTTTGGGTGGGCCGAGTGTGTCGGAGTCTATATGGCTGCCGTTCGGACTCTCAAAAAGCCTTCATTTTATCTCAGATCTGTCGAAAAAAGTACGTCCGGCTCGACACACCAATTCAGGTCCGAACTAGACGACTTAACCTGTGGTTGGATGGTTAGAGGGACTGTGCCTGGTGCTCACATTTTATCCTGGATTTATTTCAGGATTTTCGGCGATGCGTATTCAGTGGGAGGAAACGTTCCCGTCGATGACGAGGTGCCTACATTGACTTCGTAAATTTAAAGATGATATGCCGGCTCAGTCTTTCAGAGGTGCTCATAGGGATAGGGTGTATGTGTGCGTTCATAAAGGTGAGTATATGTGTATGTATATAAACGCTTGCGTGTGTACTGTGTTAAAAGAAAACATGTCCGACAGCGCAGTTCGGACGGATGTGGGCTGAGGAAAAATGTAACGACTACCGAGTGGCGACGAAGACTTGACTTGGCCGGCCAGTGGGCAAGTCTCCGTGTACCGACGAAGACTTTGACTGAGCTGAGCAGACAGAAATTCCCGACCCCCTTCTTCCTCCTCCCACTCCCTCTCTCCTCCCTTCTGCTCTCTCCAGATCCCCAAACCCCCGATGCTCTTCAGACAAGTGAACCAAATGTGCTAGATCCACCACCACGCAAGAGAGAGAAGGTAGGAGGAGCCAGCCAAGCCATGGCGGAGCTGGCGGTGGGGCTGGCCAAGTCGGTGGTGGCGGGGACGCTGAGCAAGGCGCACGCGGCGGTGCAGGAGGAGGCCAAGCTGCGCCTCAGCGCGCGCCGGGACCTCGTCTTCATCACGGAGGAGTTCGAGATGATGCAGTCCTTTCTCAACGTCGCCAACGCGGAGCGCGTCGAGAACCCGGTGGTGCGGACCTGGGTGCGCCAGATCCGCGAGCTGGCCTACGACGTGGAGGACTGCATCGAGCTCGTCGTCCACCTCGACAAGGGCAAGACCAGCTTCTGCTTCCGCCTCCGCCGGCTCTGCGTCCCCTGGGCGCGCCCGCCGCGCCCGCCGGCTCTGGACCAGGCGGTGGACGAGATAGAGCAGCTCAAGGCCAGGGTCGCCGACGTCAGCACCAGGAACGCGCGCTACAGCCTCATCAGCGACACTGGCTCCAGGCCCGTCCCGCAGCAGCAGCTGACGGCGGCAGCCGCCGCCGGCGACACGGACATGCTCGCCGAGGCGAGGGATGCCGCCCGGAGAGAGCACCACGTCCTCGATCTCATCCAGCTCATCACCAGACAAGTCAGTGACGACCACGACCTTCAGGTGATCTCCATCTGGGGCTCCGCCGGCGAAAATGGGACCACATCCATCATAACCAAGAGCTACATTGACCCAGAGATCTGCAGAACCTTCACCCACCGCGCTTGGGTGAAGCTAATGCGTCCTTTCAGTCCCCAAGATTTCGTCCGGAGCTTGATGCTCCAGTTTTGTGCAGCCACAGGTACAGATGTGCTAACAATGATGCAGGAAACCCAGGAAGTTCTCTTCAGGGGCTTCCAGGAGCTACTTACACAGACACAGGGGAGGTATCTCCTCGTCGTGGAAGACCTGTCAAACATGGCCGATTGGCATTCTTTGAAGACTTTCCTTCCGGACAGGATGAAAGGAAGCTGGATCGTCGTGTCCACGCAGCAACCCGAAGTAGCAAGCTCGTGCATCGGGGCCCCGTACCAGATACTAGAGCTCAAACAGTTCTCACCCGAGCACTCTGTTTGTGCCCTCTTCAAGAAGGTAAGGTGCCTCAATCAGTTTTGTTTTCTAATCTAAAAACACATTTTTAGGTCTTCAAAAAATTCTGAATAGGTTTTCACAAGTATATATAGATTTCACTACACACCTTGAATATTTCACTGACAAGTATTTGTATTTGTAGGCCACGTAAATAGATAATACATGGATCTGCAATGGATGGACTATTTCCTATTATAGACCTAAGCACCTGTTATTTTTGTCTAGCTCACAAGTTAAAGTACTTACTAACGATTTTTTATGAATATGTAATGCACATCTAATCATCTATGCATACACATATGTAAGTAATTTCATTATTTTCATAAACATGAAAATATGAAGCCTGAAAACTATTAATTGTTGACCTTTTCAGTTTTGTCTCGTAAAAATACTCAAGGGTTTGTAGAATAACATGTCTTCATTCTAGTGAAGAATCTAATGACCATTACTCTATCTAGCTATTATGTGACCGGATATTTGGAGTTTTTATCAAATAAAGTAGTAACGCACAAACTTTCTGAAATTATATGATGTTTGTATAATTTATAACTCAAACACAGGTTTATGACTAGTACATAAATATATATGAATTATGGGACGCGTGTATCTCATTACCTACCACCTGCCCCCTCGTGTAAATGGTCTAACAAAATAGTCAACATCCTCTTTTTCCAGAGAGAACCCTCTTTTTAAGTTACCTGAGATATAACACTTAGTTGTTTCATCATGTACTTTGCCTCTCCCTAGTTATCCTTGTGTGTCAAAACTTTTCTCAACACATTTTTTTTTGCGGGTTTCTCAACACATATGTATAATGGTGTACAGGGTTCTCATGACGGTGGAGATAAAGGCAAGAAACCAGCTGACAATGATTCTTTTCTCGTTGGACGTGAGTCGCAAATGAAAGAACTTTCTGAATATCCAGCAAAAGCACGTATAAGGTATTGCCAAGTTGTGTCTGTATGGGGGATTGCGGGTGTTGGGAAATCAGCTCTGGTGAAAAAGTTGTACGATGAGAAAATGTGCTATACAAAACTATTTGAGAAGTATCACTGGGTGAATGTATCTCATCCATTCAATTTAAGGGATTTCCGTCGGAGCTTACCTCCGGATTTTCATTTTAAGGAATCAAGGTGGCTCATTGTTGTTGATGATATCCGGTCCAAAAAAGAATGGGACTTGATACAGTCTTCCTTGGCAATGCCTAGATCCTCTATGAGTGTTATTTTAGTCATTACAACTGATAAAAGCATTGCTGCATATTGTGCAAATAGCGAAGAGCTCATGTTTAATGTCAAAGGTCTAGAAGCTGCAGCAGCCTTACGTCTGTTCAGAGCTGAGGTATGTTTTCCCCTCAAGACTCTAGTTTCGTGCATGCATGTTTTCAGAAACTTAACCCCTAATGCATGTGTTTATTCACCCCCTTCACTGAGCGATATCAAGAAACTTTATATATTGTCTTAACCCTCAAGTCTCAATCCATATTTTATGGGCGTGACCAGTAACATCAGTTTTATGTCGATGTTGTTAAATGAATTGAATAAGTTGGCCATATTGACCATTGTGTACTTAATTAGTACAGTGTGTACCGATTTCGAATTACGGCACATGTTTTGCACTGCAAAATTAGTCCACAGAATAACATGTACTAGCTGCCTACATGTGGAAGTGTACCCATGTAGTCAGCCACATTGTGTGCCTTCAACCATGAGCAGATGGTTCTGATGTGTGAAGGTGTGATGATCCTGCCGCTTAGTAATTAATACGACTTTGCTTATAACCCAGCAAATCTCGGGTTGGTCAAGGCAGCATAGAAAAGAAATATTGATATATTGTTAGCCAACCATTGAGTTTCAATAACAAAGAATTAAGATTACCTTACAAAGATAGTTTTACTCTATTTATTCCTTGAAATTTTATCATTACAATTTGGAATGTGTATGAGTATGACATGACTAGCATCATTTATTTCTGAAGTTATGTACGTATATGATATGACTAGTATCAATGCATGTTTTAAAGATAGGGGCACATTATATTCTGCAGACATCAGATTAGTATAACTGACATTATTTAATCTTAAATTGTTGGAACTGTATAGGTATCCAAGACAAATCCATCTGTCACGACAGCTCTAGAAGATTTCCAAGTACAAGAACTTATTTTGAAGTGTGGAGGTCTCCCCAAAGTAATTGTTGCCATAGCAGGCGCATTGGCCAAACAAACGGTCACATGGATGGATACTGTAGTTTCTTTGAATCAGAGATTTATGCACCACCTGCAGACCAAGCCAGACTATGATAGTTTACGTGCTCTATTTGGTTGGATGCATTCCTACTTCCACACTTGCCCAGATTCACTCAAGCCATGCATCTTCTACCTGTCAATCTATCCTCGAGACCACCCCGTTCGGCGAAGGAGACTAGTAAGGCGGTGGATTGCAGAGGGCTACTCCAGGGACGGCGATGAAGAATCAGCGGAGGAGAATGGGGAGAGGCAGTTTTCCGAGCTCCTTGATCTGAGCATAATCCAGCAGCTACCGCACTTAGTCACCAATGCATTGGACACAAGGATGGCGTTATGTCAGGTCAATGGTTTCATCCGCGAGTACATCATCCCGCGGCGAAAAGAAGAGAACCTTATGTTTGAGCTGGGGGCTAATTGTGCCCTAACCACTCGGCGCACAGGACGCCACCTTATCATATTACACGACTGGAACAGAGACAGAATTGTGTTTGAGAGCATGGATTTCTCGCGGCTGAGGTCACTAACAGTGTTTGGGAAGTGGGAATCTTTCTTCATCTCTGAAAATATGATTCTTCTTCGGGTGCTTGATCTAGAGGATGCATCAGGTTTAGATTACGACGATCTTGAGAACATAGTAAAATGGCTGCGTCGCCTCAAGTTCCTCTCATTGCGAGGACGGCGTGAGATCCACCATCTGCCGGGCAATATGGATCATCTGAGGCAACTGCAGACTTTGGATGTCAGAGGCACCTCCATAGTCACCCTGCCAGAGAACATCACGAAGTTGCAGAAGCTGCAGTACATTCGTGCTGGCACCAACGACGTCCCAGCATCTACATCGCCGCCTAGTGCATCCAACTGGCTACCCAAAATCTGCGCATGCCATCATAGAGTCGGCGTTGAGGTGCCTGCAGGAATTGGGAAACTAACGGCATTGCACACGCTTGGTGTTGTGAATGTTGCTGCTTCAGGAGGGAAGGCCATGGCGAAAGCCCTCAAGAAGCTCACACAGTTACGCAAGCTCGGAGTGTCTGGCATCAACAGGAAGAACATCAAAGAGTTTTTCTCTGCAATCAAGGGGCATGTTCATCTGGAATCATTGTCAGTCCGGCTTGACAAGGACAATCAAGGCTGTTTCTTGGATGATGAGATATCCTTGCCCTGGAAGAATCTACGGAGTCTTAAATTGTATGGGCTCCAAGATAGGTTGCCGTTACCAAGGGGCCTTGAATATCAGCAAGTATTGAGTGACCAGTTCAGCAAACTCACGAAGATGGATCTGGAGATGGCCACTTTAAATGAACAAGACATCAAATTCCTTGGTGAGGTACCGAAACTATGCATTCTACGCCTTCGTATCAAGCAGCCCAGTCTAAATTTTATCGTCAAGATAGATGCAAGCGTGTTGGCCGCCTACAAAAAGGTCAAGATCCTCGAGATTGGTTGCAGCTCCAGCCCATTATCAGTGGAATTTGGATCAGAGACAATGAAAAGTCTTGAGCTGCTCAAGCTTGACTGCTCCAGTGGGACAACATACGCTCTTGATGGCCTGGATTTTCTATCTGAACTCAAAGAAGTCTCGCTTATTGGTAGCAAGGATGGTACATTCAACACTGAACTGACGAACAAACTCGGCAAACACCCAAAGAAACCTGTCTTGAAGATGGAGGAATTACCACTTCCGTGCTGAAGGGCTATTTTTTTTTATGATTGTTCCCTGGATTCACTTCTACCCGCCACTAGCCCATTCAAGTCTTTGCAAAGCCTGGTTGGTTTTTGCAACATTATGTACACGTATTTGGTCATTTATCGGTTCCATACATGTGTTCTGTCAAAAATGTACTACACTCTACAACACATGTTTGTGATTTGTTTTCTTTTCAACTTGTAAATACTTCTACTCCCTCCGTCCGGAAATACTTGTCGGAGAAATGCATAAAAATGAATGTATCTAGAACTAAAATACATCTAGATACACCCATTCCTCCGACGAGTATTTCCGGACGGAGGGAGTATTTTATTGCCCCTATGTTAATGAACGAATCAATAAAGGCTCCTATTTCAGAGGAAAAAAACATGTTTATGACTTAGCCTACAAACAATTCATGTATGTTTAGTCTTGTGTATTGTTAATCTATCTTTGCTGTCTCGCCAAAAAATATATATCTATCTTTGCTCTGCTATATGAGAATTTTGGCAACCCATAGCTTGTAGAAATCTGTCTTTGCTCACGTAAATGAGAACTCACATCGAGAGCAGGCCGAGCGCTGAGAACACTGCGAAAGGATCTGCCGTTAGACTTTCTGAAGAAATATCACAGATCAGTTCTAAGAGAATTGTAAAATTGGTAAAGGCGCTTTTAGAACCATTCATGAGGTATGATTGTGCTTTAACAGCTGCCTTTCTGAAAGTTGCTCAAAAATGTCGTCGAAAGAGTCGGAGATTGAACTGGGAACTGGGCCAGATGGGGAAACCATTGCTGTTAAGAAACTTGTTGAAAAATTCACACTTTCCACAAGATAAAACTTGTCGGAAGTAAACCTAAATCTTTTATTATCTTTTAGCGAAACGCTATAAATCACCCGAAGGATTGCAGGCTGGCATCGGCCCCCTTCTATGCATGCCACGTGCCTCATGGCGACCACCACAAGTTTTTGCAACTAGCCTATTGTTGCAATCTCTCTCATCCCAACAAGGGCTCTGTTGCAGGATCTGGATCCTTGAGAAAAATCACTCCTTGTGCTCCTCCCGAGATCCCGTTGAGTCCACCGCCTCCCCACGCTGCTCCAACTGCCCAGAGCTTGCCGTGTGGATTCATCGCCGAGATCCGTCCGCCGCGCCACTGGTGTGAGAGGGGTCATCTTCTGCAGCCCGACCCTCTCAGGCCATGGCGTTGCAAGCGTCGCCGTCGCCGTCGCCGCGTCGCTGCCATGACCGCCGCTCGAGGGGCACGCCCGAGCTCCAGTTCGGCCTCCCCTCTCGCCTCCGTCGTTGCTCCGGCCGGTGATGCTTTTTTATACTTTTCTGCAACAACGGCCTTGTTGCAAAAGTACACCCACAACATTATCTTTGTTACAGAAATTTCTCGGTTCACCGCAGACACATCATCTTTTCCAGTACAAAATTTTGCAACATTATTCGTCGCAAAAGTCCTCCCGCAACCTCTTCTATGTTGAAAAAAAATAAAGACAAAAAAAGGCAACACAATCTTTGTTGCAAATGTTTCTGCAACAAGACCTTTATTGCAAACGTTTCTACAACAAGACCTCTGTTACAAATGTTTCTGCAACAAGACCTCTATTACAAATGTTTCTGCAACACAAAGTTTGTTGCAATGATGAGGACAGTGTTGAGCCACAGGATAACACCTCATCTAACGGCCACGGAGGCGGCGGAGACGCGTAGGAGGCCCCTTTCTTGTAACTACATTTTGACTAATAACATAATTAGAAGGAACTAACAAGGCAAAGAAAAAAAATGGGGTAAGCTCCACCGCATTGGGGCCAGAGTGTGAAGTACTTATTCCATTGCATCTTGTCTACACCTCCGAAAGAAACGACATAGAAGATTCATGGTCTCCAGGTGCTCAGACATAAATGGGTCATTTCCCGGCCTGAGGCACATTTGTGGCTTCAATCTACTAGCTTACATGATTTTTCCTTAGTTTTTTCTGTCGTTTTGGGGCTATGCACCGAGAGGTCTACCTAATGGTCTCCCTCGCCTCTTATCATTATTATTTTTTGACAGAAAAACTGTAAGGGAACCCTCTACAGTATAATTGGTGCAACAAACCCAAATTGCAAGTACCATGTCTTGAACCTGGGTGGGTAGGAAGGCATCAGCCCCTTCCCACCACTAGGCTATGCCTTAGTCTGCCTCTTATCATGAAATCAGTGGCCGAAAGAGGGAAGCTACTAGTCCACGGGTACCCCCTCCAGGGGTCTCCCATCGGACACTCCAGAAGCGCGTGGAAGCGCTTCAGCCGCCACGTGTCGCGCGCACCTAGCGGAAGCATGTTTTTCGTTGTTTTATCGTGGAGTTTTTGGGTTTGTTTTGGTTTTGCTTGGGTTTTTCCATTTTTTCCTAGTTGTTTAGGTTTTCTTTTCGGTTGTGCTTCATGCATGGAGCACAGTTGTGCTTCTTCAAAGTGAAGCACGGATTGGATTTAGCATGAAGCACAGATGTGCTTCCGCGTAAAGCACAAACCATGCTTTACAAAAAGGTGAATTCTGCTTCGACGGTTTTTTGGTTTTTGTTTTTTCCAGATTGTTTTACAATTTTCATTTTTTTGTTACCTGTTTTTTTGGTTTACACTTTTTTCTCTCCAGTTTGCTGTTCTTCGATTTGTATCTCTCTCCGGGTTTTTCTTCGGTTTCTGCGTGAAGCACAAACTGCGCTTCTGTATTTTTCCCTCAAAAAAAGTGAAGCCCAAGTCAGTTCTTCGGTTTCCAATTTTTTTTCTAGCTTTTTTGGTTTCCAATTTTTTGTTTCGGTTTTTTCTCCGGTTTTTTGTTTTCGGATCCCCCCTCTTTTCTGTTCTTTTGGTTTCAGCTTATGTGTTTCCCCAAAAAAAGTGAAGCACATTCGGTTTCCAACTTTTTTTCCAGTTTTTTGCTTCGATTTTTTTGTTTCCTTTTTTATTTTATTTTGTTTTCAGAGTTTTTTGCTTTCCCTTTTTTACGGTTTTTGCGTGTGTGCTTCTGTGTTTCCCCCAAAAAAGTTAAACACAAGTCAATTTACTTAGTAGCATAGGTTAGTCAGTTTGGAAACACAATTTACTACCAGCAACTTTCAAGGATGTTAACAAAAATCCATAGCTGATGACGAGCTCATATGCTCACGGATGGACAGTGAACATAAATAAAATAAAAACTTTAAAAAACTGAAATTTGTGTACATTAAAGATGCACAGGTTTTCTACGTGCGGACATAATTTCATGACAATATGACATTGGGGTAGGTCGGGGCAGAAAAAACAAATCAGTGCTCCTAATTAAAGAAAACTAAACCTTACTCAGAACTCTGATTTTTTTTGTCTAGAGCTCTATGATGTCATAACACAACACAACCACGAAAATTTGCACAGACCTAGAAATTTTGTGCATATTTGTTTTTTTTTTCTATTTTTTTTTCTGTTTTACTGTTCATCCACTAGACCAGATGCTCATGTGCACCGAAACATCGTCCTCGGATGTCAAAGTGCTGTAAAGCGGATGAACCACGGTTTATTCATTGCTTACTGTATTTCCTTATGAACGCACGCCCACATACGTGCCATTTTCTATTAGAAAAGAAATGGCCGGGTAGAGGCGAACTCAGGGGTAGAATGACCAAATTAGAGTTGAATGCACCATTCATACATCAATTGTTCCTGACGCTCTCTTTGATCCACCTTCTGGCAAACGCTGCAATTCACTCCCTAAACTTACTCAGTGTTGTGTTTTCTCCCTCGCGCGTGAATGTATTTTTCCAATAATGCTACATCTACGTATCTACAATCCTAGTCCACCACGTCTCTCATTACGTTAGATTATGTTACTTTTTTTTACGTAAATGTAGCATTGTCCGTATTTTTCTGTTAGAAATGACCCTATATTCTACGGGCAGCGCTATTTTCCACTTAAATTTACACTTGCATAGTATATACATACTGCCATACGTGCACACATATCTTAATTTTTCAAGACTTTTTTGAAGCTTGAAAATATGGTCTTCGAGTTCTCAGAACTAAAGGCAGCAAGCACACACGGGAGCACAAATCAGGCAGCCAGGCAGGCATGGATTGTTATTCAGATTCATGCACGCACCTTTTTTGATGTACAAAACAGTACGTAGTTATTAATCTCTTACTGCTCATGGGACAAAGGAGAAGAGGCCGGCAGCAAGTGATCGATTCCCGAATTATTGTGAAATGTACACCTGCCCCTGTAGAATACATCCATGATCCATCCGTGCATGTGCCAGCAGCAAAAATTAATATATAGTTTCTGCATCCAAAAGTTACAAGCGGATCACATGTATGTATGAACTTTGAGCTGCAAAACAACGGATCTGGGCAATGCAAGAGAAGAGAACCAAGGGATGGGACAAGAGGCACTAGCCTCCCGTACCTAATTAAGTAAGTTTCATACGTATAAATTACAGGTAACTTTGCTATGAACGCTGGCGTGGAGTGAGTCAATTGCAAAAAACTACCACATTTGCGGTTAGGTTTGCAGAAAACCACCAAGTCGCTAATCTGTTACAAAAAACACCGCAAATTCTCTAATCTTATTGCAAAAAGCACTGATCGGGTGATTTGGTCCGTTTGATCGCTTTCTGACAAGTGGGGCCAAATTTTAAGGAGCTGACTTGGCAAATAATTTACACACACACCCCTGAAATCTAAAACAAAACGCAATCAACCCCTCCCCCCAATGGCCGATTGCGCCTCCGCCCCTGCTCCTGACGATGGGAGGTCAACGGCAAGCTCGCATGGATGGGGGAGGGTGGCGGGCGGAGGATCGGACGAGGTGCCGGAGACATAAACGGGGGACACTCTAACCGCCGGTGGATCTGTTGCGGTCATGGAGGGCGGCGCCGTACGCCGGCAAAAGTTCTTCAAAATCCTCCTGCCGGGCTCCTTCGAGTCCAGCTTGGTAGGCGCCCTCGCCGTCGCCCGTCGTCGCGGGACTCCTCCAATCAATGATTAGTTAGTTACTCAATCCTTAATCTGCTACGCTATACCTGATGTTTGTCGTCGTTGCGTGCAGTCCCTGCCGCCCAAGTTCGCGGCGCGCCTCGACCGCCCGCCGGTGCTCGCCGTCGCGACGCTGCGCGACCCCGCTGGACGGTCGTGGCACGTGGGCCTCGTCCGGCACGGCGCCGCGGGCCTGCGCTTCGACGGGAAGGGGTGGCGCAGCTTCGTCGCCGGCTGCGGCCTCTCCGCCGGCCAGCTCCTCGTCTTCGACCACCTCGACGACCTCGACTTCGCCGTCGAGCCCTTCGACACGTCCGGCTGCAGCACCTCCTTCTTCGACGGCCAGCGTGGCGGCCCAATGATGAACTTCGACGACGACGCCGACGTGGAGTCCGGCAGGGGATCGGTAGCGGGGGGTTGATTGCGTTTTCTTATTTGTTTTAGGGGTGTGTGTGTAAATTATTTGCCAAGTCAGCTCCTTAAAATTTGGCCCCACTTGTCAGAAAGCGATCAAACGGACCAAATCACCCGATCAGTGCTTTTTGCAATAAGATTAGAGAATTTGCGGTGTTTTTTGTAACAGATTAGCGACTTGGTGGTTTTCTGCAAACCTAGCTGCAAATGTGGTAGTTTTTTGCAATTGACTCGCGTGGAGTGATTACTTTTTTCATCAATCAGTGCAGTCACCGAGAGTGCGTGGTTGCAGGGCCGGGTTTTCTACACCCATCATATTCAAATTTAAATTTGTACCGAGGCTAGCTGTGTTTATCTGATCCATTATTCAAACTTTGCCTTACATCAGTGCTGAGATCACCGTAGATACATTGAACCTTGCCTTGCCTTGCCAACAGTCCTATAAAAGGGACTGCACCCATCAGTGTAAAAACAAGCAGTTAGGCTTCAATACAAGCAAGGCAGCTCCTCTAGCTAGTTCTTACGTGTGTACAATATATGTGCAGCAGTTCATCACCTAGCTGCTCGGGCATCCTGTTTGTTTGATCGGAGAGCTACCTACTCGATCGCACCACTTGAAATTGCAGCCAAGGCCTTGTAGCACACCCAAGCTAGCAGAGCATTTGGTATTTGAATCGGGAGGAACTATGGTGCTGGACAAGGAGGTGAAGAGGAGCAGGGTCCTGGTAATTGGTGGCACAGGTCACATCGGCAAGCATATCGTTGCTGCGAGTGTCCGCCACGGCCACCCGACCTCTGTCCTCGTCAGGGATGCTGCACCGGCTGATCTGGCCAAGGCGCAGCTCCTCAAGAGCTTCATTGATTCCGGTGTTGCTCTCATCAAGGTATAAGATTAATACTCTCTTCATTCCCTTATACAAGGCCACTATGAAAAATACATTTTGCATCTATACAAGGCCACTAACAGTAATCGAGGCAAAAATTAATGATGTTTTCTCGTATTACCAACTTGTTTAATACTTGCATGCATGTAGTCATAATGACACTATGCTATTTCCTTCTCATTCCTTCGTTGCATGCAAACGTATTAATGATCCCGCTTAACGAAAAGAAAAGTTAGCATGCAGCAGTCATTAAATTTTATCTTGGTACCTGTAATTTGAGTTTGTGGCATTGTATAAGAGAATGGAGGGAGTATCATTTGGTGTTGCCTGCCTTTTTTTCAGCTACTCTTTGTTTTTCACAGTTTTCTATGTGGATTCTAATTTTTTTCTGTCTGATGAGTAGGGAATTTTTTTTTTTTTTTTTTTTGAAAAGAGTAGGGAGATTTATTTGACCACGACAGCCTCGTAAACGCCATCAAGGATGCAGATGTCGTGATCTCGGCCGTGGGGACCCGTCAGCTCGACGAGCAGAGGAGGATTGTCATGGCCATCAAGGAGGCCGGCAATGTCATCAAGGTCAGTGATATTATCATTTTGTCTTGTTTGTTGATCGAACGATGGATGCAAATCAATTGCTGAATCGTTGCTGCACAGAGGTTCCTACCATCTGAGTTCGGCTCTGACCCAGAGCGGGTTCACACCGTGGATCCAGCGGCCACACTGTACGCTGGTAAAGTCAGCCTTCGCCGTCTGATAGAGGCGGAGGGTATACCTCATACATATGTCTGCTGCAACGGGTTCGCCGAAACCTACCTTCTGAGCATCGGCGATGTTACGGCTGTTGGCGCTGGTCCTCCGGCCGACAAGATCACTGTCCTAGGCGATGGAGATGCAAAAGGTAAGCACGCATCGTATCCTTTTTCTTGCCACTGTAAATCCGCGCTGTCCTGTGTTGATCTATCTGTATTGATGCACGCAGGGGTGTTTGTGGTGGAAGAGGACATAGCTGCCTACACGGTGAGAGCGATTGACGATACGAGGACCCTGAACAAGATCCTGTACATGAGGCCGTCGGCGAACATCGTGTCCCACAACGAGCTCATCGCACTGTGGGAGAAGAAAGCGGGAAGGACTTTCCAGCAGATCGCTCGCATCCCAGAGGCGGATCTCCTCAAGTTGATCAAGGGTGGGTAGGGTACATCCATCATTGTGCCTTGAGAATGTACGTAGCTACAACTGTTGCATCTCTGACCACTCTTAATTTGTTGACATGTGTGACCATGCAGAGGCGGCATACCCTCTCAACATGATGCTGTCCCACTCGCTCTCCGTCTTCGTGAGGGGCGACCAAGCCAACTTCGACATCGAGCCGTCCTTTGGTGTCGAGGCCACCGAGCTGTACCCTGACGTTAAGTACACCACCGTCGACGAGTACCTGGACCGCCTCCTCTGACAGTTCTTGGCTGGATGGAGTGTCAACCCTGACAAGAGCTGATGTCCACAATAAAGATGATGGAGCAGTGGCCTCTCCAAATCCAATGATGTGTGTGCAAATTCACCAGAAAGAAAAGAAGAACCTCTGCGTGCCTTGCTAAAAAAAACATGATTTGTGTCCGTGTACGGTACGTATACGGAACAGTCACCGAATAAGATTGATTTGTATATGAATATGGATTAAATTCACCCGATTGATTTTCACGGACGTAAAACGCCTCTGACGCGCGCCACGCGTCCCTGCGGGTCACTCACTCCTTATCCTTACTAGTAGAAGGCCCGTGTGTTGCTACGGGCTATAATTCATATAAATGATTCAAACAAATGAAATCATCTCCAAGATCAAAGCTCATTTCTACCTTATACATCCGGGCGTGTTCGGACATCAAACGGGAGCCCGTCGTGGTGATTGCCTGCTCACCGCTGGTGCTGATCGCTCGAGGTCGCCCCTCCCGCTTACTGCCCTTGAACTGGCCGAACAAGACATGCCTGGAGCTAGTTATGTACGAGATCCTTATACTGTTATACAGTAGCTAATTATACATAGCTTCAATTGGGCATTTGTTCTTTCGGCAAATTTTTGTGGTATAATCTTGAGTTGTGGACATGCTTTGTTACTATGATGAAAGCAAGATCAATGTATATCAGCGAGAACTTTTGTAATTCTGTATAAACGTATGAAATTATGTGATTTGGAATCATTTTTCTTCTGTCATTTGGTACAAGCTATGAAATTGTTTCCTGAACTCCTGTTACCAGATAATAGATATATAGGTCAGTTGATGTTGATATGTGTTGTAAGGGAACAACAAACTCGAGCGTAGATGCATTGATCAAATATCAACATAACCCACAATGTGTTATAATTGTGTTGCTTGTCGACGGTGAGCTAGAGGTGCGATGTTCCTCGAGCCAGAACGAGAAGGTAGGGTCCTTTTCAGCAGTACAGACAGATGGTGTTGTGTCCAAGATACTTGTTCGACGTTGGCTCGCTCCTTTCGGGGTTATGTAATCCCTAGTCGGGCTCCCCTTGAGCCATTCTCTAAAAAAATAGGAAGGATATAAAAAGAACCATATTTTTTAGACTTGCATTATTCTTGTGCCTGGAGTGATGAATATGATGTGAGAAGCATGCATGGTCCTGAATCTAAAAATAAAAGTACCTATCATCAGAAGAAAATGAACTGCAGTTGTGCATTGCAGCGAGAGTCCTCCATGATCTCCTCTAACTACCTATTTGATCAAAATGTACTTCCTCTCAACTGCCCTGCTCTTTCCTTCATCTTCCTCTAAGTTAGTCTCCGGAAATTGTTAACAACACTGTATATCAGAAAATTTGAGAGCCAAGGGCATAAGTTTTGACTACTCCTGCATAGAAAAAAATTACAAAGAGAAAGAGGCTACAGGATATGTGAAGAGACCCTAGGATGTTGAAAGCTCGTTATTTCAGAGTTGCGGCAAAGAAAATGGAACATACATCTAAAATCTAGCATCTTTCTTAGTTGTAGAAACCTAGAATAAGGAAGTAGTGCAAAAGCAAAGAATATATGCTGAAAAAAAAACACAACCACTAAGACAAGCAAATTATTAACTACCAAATTATTATGCACTTAGAATGAGGAAGTAGCGCAAATGCAAAGAATGAGGAAGTAGTACACTCATCTTGTGCCAAACAGTGATAACTTACTTCATACATGACATGCACATGACGTTTGCATAACAGAGAGAAGGATTTGTGTTTGGGTGGGAAAAATCACTATGCTGTAACCAATGACAAAATAAAAATAAAAATAAAAAATAGTGTTAAAATTAGAAGTACCATCAGACTGAAAGTACGGCGCGTGATACTTTTTTTTGCAGTTTGCACCATTATTAATAAATTATAAGAACCAATAGTTGGAACATTGCATTATTCTTTATATGGAAAACTTAGGCATGGGAGAGAAAAACATCACCTCAAATCCTTAACTTCATATTATTCCGATGTAAATTTGTCAGGGAATCCTCTGGCTGAACAAAGATTCTGATGAATGTGTAAACTCTTCTTTCATAATCCAATGTCAACGGAAATATAAAATAGCAAGAAGCCTCTGAAATCTCAAGCACAATAGCAATTAGAGTCCTTATAAAGAAATTTTCCTTCTTCCAGTAGCCAAATATGACCACCTGGAGAACATTATTGGTGCATCTAAAGCACTACATAGCATATTCTCCTGCCATCTCCAAACTTAATGCTCACACCTCATTATTTCTGATTCCACGTGGTTCTCCATCTCAAATTAATCAGCGATTGACTCACAACACATCGGATTATCACAATCAATTCCTAGCGGAAATGAGTTCAGCAAGAAGAATACCATGGATCGACAATCTGTAAGCAAAAACAATCGTAGCAAAAACAATCGAGATACTGTAATCACCTGATATAGAAGCTTACCGACTACATAATGGGGGTCCAAGAACAGCTTATTGGACTAATTTGAATGGAGCCGAAAAATTTCTGTGTCAGTTTATTAATAATAAATAAAAACCAAGTAATGCTGATTCATTCATAACGTAAGAGCTCAAACTAAGTTCAGGTTGCTCCCGTTAAGAAAATCAGTATTTTGTGAGCATGAATAGTTCAGCAAAAAAGGAAGTGCCTGGAAATTTTACTAAACAACCACAACAAGGACACACACTGACACACACGCTCAACAGCGGACGAAGGACACACAACGGCAGGGGCATAGCAAGCACACACGCTCATGTACATTAACAAGCAAAACTTTTTTTAGTTTTGTAATGGATACATTGGACATGCTCAACATCATTGACCGATTCAGCTAATCAAATTAACGGTATTGAAATCTAAGCGAGAAGAATTAAATTTTAAAGAATTGCAATAACGGAATAAAATAGTGTCTTCTATGAATTTTGCGGAGTCGTCTTATAAATGTCACGCATACAACTGAGTTAGGCTAACTCTGAAAACTGAAATCAACTAAAATAAAATCAAGAGCCAAGCCCCTATATGCATGGCAGTGGATCATTCTATACAGCTGCAATACCTAATCGAAGCTGAACTGAACTGAACAAAAGTCAATATCCGAACAAAACTGAATGGAAATCAAAACTGAAGCCTTTGTATGCATGTCAGTGGATCATCCTATAATGTTGCATTAACCGACTGTAACTGCTGTCGTGGCGGTGGAAGCCAGAGTGCTAGACCCAATATATTTTCCATACTATCTCACATGCATACTAAATCCGGTCACATTTGGTTCCATTAGTATATGTGCCATCAAATATATTTGTATGTCAAAGAAACACCTAATGATTCAGGCGCATCAGACTTTGATATGATATCAAACCATTCCGCTAGATGCAGAAAGGAAAACTAAAGAGCACAATCCAGAACCCTATTCAACTAATCAAGAACCGTATGTACTAAGAAGTAAGAACCCCAACCCTGCAAATTCATAGAGAAGAGATATAGAAAGGAAGAAGAGGGAACGAGAGGTCCGTGCAAGGTTGTTCCGCCGGGGATCATGTTGGAGAAAGGCCACCACCTCCGATGGGAATCAATGTTTCCCGCAGTTCCACCGGGAAGTCTACATCTCAGTCCAGAGCCGTCAAGTTCTAGGGTTACTGATTGAGGGATAGCGAAAAAGAAGAAGATGAGATGGTGAATTGATGGAGAGGAGAGGAGAGGAGAGGGGTACTTCCAGGAGAAGATTCACCTTGAAGAGATGGTGGATCAATGGAGAAGAGAAGCGCCGGGATGCACAACCATAATTGGTCGTCGCCGGCGTCGCCTGGAGGTCGGTCGGACAGGGCCGCACGAAACTTGGTAGAGGGAGGGTACGGTTAGCGGATGGGGAAGGGAAGTGCCAGGGGCGCGGCGTCGTCTCGTTGGTCTCAGGCCGCCGCCGGTTGCCGGTGTTGCCGCGGGGTGGGAGTGAGGCGGCGGATGGGGTGGGAACTGGTGGGAGAAGAGACCAACGGGGAAGGAGAGATGTGTGGCGGGCATGTTTTTTTCTCACTGAAAAAACGACGTGGGATAGAAAAGGAGCAGAGATTAAAGATTGATCATGATTTATTCCTTTCCATATAAAAGTTACCTACGAAAATTGATCTTATTGGCAGATAAAATCGGTTTAAATAGATCATGAGTAAAATCCGGTTTAAATGTGTTGGTGGGATAAGAAAAACGATGGAGGGAGAATTAACCGTAGTGAGGTCAGACTACCAACTCAAACATTAGGAGTAGAGAAATTGATCTTATTGGCAGATAAAATCGGTTTAAATAGATCATGAGTAAAATCTGGTTTAAATGTGTTGGTGGGATAAAAAAACGATGAAGGGAGAATTAACCGTAGTGAGGTCAGACTACCAACTCATACATTAGGAGTAGAGATTACGTTACTTTTTTTTACATAAATGTAGCATTGTCCGTATTTTTCTGTTAGAAAGGACCCTATATTCTACGGGCAGCGCTATTTCTCGCGTTTAGCGCGTTCCGACTCGCTGAAGCCAACGAGCATATGGGCCGCCCACGCTTGCAGGTAAGCAACTGATGTTTCCTGTTCCGTTTTTTTCACGTTTTTTTCTTTTTTGCTTTCTTTCTTACTTTTGTTTATACTTTAAAATATTCTAAATACATATATTACAAAATCACTCTCCCAAAAACACATTTGAAAAAATATTGAATAGGGATTAGAAAATTTTGAACAATAATTTGAAAAATGTTGAACAAGATTTTAAAAATGTTGAATAAGTATTAAAACACGTATTTGAAAAATGTTGAATAAGTACTAAAAATGTTGAACCGGTATATGAAAAATGTTGAACAAGTATTTAAAAATGTTCAGCGGGTATATGAAAAATGTTGAACAAGTATTTAAAAATGTTAAACGAGTATTTGGAAAATGTTGAGAAAGTATTCGAAAAAATGTAGGACAAATATTTGGAAAGATGTTGAACAAATTATTTTAAAAAATGTTGATCATGTATAAAAAAACGTTGAAAAATTACTTGAAAATGTTGAATAAGTATTTGAAAAATGTAAAAGAAGTATTTGAAAAATGTTGAAAAAATTATTTGAAAAAATGTTGAACAAGTATTTGTAAAAAATGTTGATCATGTATATAAAAATGTTGAACAAGTATTTGAAAAATGTTGAATAAGTATTTGGAGAAATGTTTAACATGTATATAAAAATGTAGAATGAAAAACAAAAAATGAAACAAAATGGAGAATAAAAGAAAAGAATAAAAAAATCGAAGAAGAGAAAAAAAAAGAAACAAAAAAAACCGGAGAAGACCGGATCTGATCACCTCTAGTAGGTCATGATCCTACTAGTACTACTAGCCAGTAAGTAATTGCGGGCGTGCCGGTTAGTCGTGCAGGGAATAACCCTGCATACCAGGGTTTGATCACTGATTGTGCTCATTTTATTCCCCCTTTTTTAAACCGCCGCGCGCTTAAAATGGGCTGGCAAGACGCCTTTCGTCGACGCGATAGTCCCCCTCGATAATCGCTGAATGCGATAAATAGCACTGGCGATATTCTACCACTAGTGACGATTGAGCCAAAGCACTGGTGTCAGTCCATCAAGCTCATGCCCAACGGTTATTGTCATCATCTGGTCCTCACAAAGGTGTTCGTATCGCCATCTACGGGCCCTGACATAGCAATTATATATGAACAGAAAAAGTGTCACCTGCCTAGAAACCAAAACCCCAAAATACAACCCAAAAGAAAGAACACATACAGTACAACATAAGCCTTTTCTGCGAGGCTTTGAGAAGATTAAAAAAAAAGAGCTTAGGCTATGACCGTGACTCTTAGTTAGGGGGGGGGGGTCCCTTCCGTGTTTGGCAATGCATTTGTTTTGCCCTCCAATAAATGAAAAACAGTTTTGCTAAAGCACATCTAGATGTGCCATAAGTATTGCACATCTAAGTCTCATGTCATTGATCTTATACGAAGATTCGTGTGGGAATTTTCTTTTGCTTTTCTCTTTTTCTTTCCATACTTGATTGTGTCACTTAGATGCGCAATAACTATAGCACATCTAGATGTGCCCTAGACAAACCCAATGAAAAATCACACACGTCCTCCAACAATCTGTGTTCGATTTCTCGTGAGATAAGCACATATGGCAATTCAGCTCAAATTCAGTCGTACAAGAGATAGAAGTATGCAAGTTTCGTAATTTTTTTTGATAAAGAGAATATATTAGTATCGCGAAGAAATCAATTACACCCGGCCTCTGCAACAACGCAATACCCTAATGGCATTATGGATGCACACAGCCAAAAGAAGAAGAAGAAGCTAACAAAGAAAAGCCCTGCTACAGAATTCCAGTCCATGCAGCAGTAATAGTACAACCACCACCAAAACAACACCTGAAGTCCAAGTTCTTCAAAAGTGACGCCTCAAAGAAGGAAACAGTGCACAAGCGACGGCGAGGGGGATGGAGGGGAGGGGCTTGAGGTGGCCGGCGGCTGGATCTCCCCCGTGTCGCCCGTAAGAGCTACGCGGGGGGCGGGCTGGGCTCTATTTCTATCTTTTTATCCTTTTGTTTGGTGAGGGAAACTACTTTTACCTGTATAGAATAGAAGAGTCGTCCATCGAGATAACCAGTGACTAAAAACAACTGTCAGGTGGAGCAACAGTCAGAGAGCTTCAGAGTTACTTTCAGATAATAAGTGACACCAATTTAACCGCCTAAATTCCATATATATTTGTAGTCTTTTTCCTCACTGTTATTTGATTCCACATCTGCGCATCACAAACTAAGCAGATGCGTCTACTTTATCCCCTCAAAGAGAAAAAACAAGACAAAACAACATCATCTACGGATCATATAGCGATCGTTGTCGCAGGTAGGCTGACGAGTGGAGCAACCACCAACCGCCACCGGAGCAGGTCGCGACCGGTGATCGCCGGTGAGCCACACGCCGGCAGGCCAGCTAGAAATGTACAGGTACAGGGCGGTGCCATGGGGATGAGGCGATCAGCAGATGACGCAGGAGTTGGGGTCCTCCTCGGCGCTGCGGACGAAGTAGTACGGGTGCGGGTGGTGGTGCTGCGGCGGCGGCGGCGGGTACCAGTAGTGATGCGGGTACACCACCTGCTTGCTCCCGTCCTTCTTGTCCTTGTCGCCGTCCTTCTTGTCCTTATCGCCGTCCTTCTTGTCCCCGCCGGCGCCGTCCTTCTTGTCGTCCTTCTTCTCCTCCTTGGCCGGGCCGACGGAGACGATGTGCGCACCGGGGAAGACCTTGCGCAGCTTGCTGACGACGTCGACGGGGTCCATGCTGCCGACCACCGTCATCTTCTGGTCCTTCATGTCCACGCCCATGGTGTCGATGCCTGAGCCACGCGAACGCAGTGAGTTTTCATCGCCAGCATGGATCAGCGGCAGAAAATTCTCTCCAGCTCCATGATCACAACGAAGCAGAGCAAGATAGGAGGACGGAATTGGGGAAGAGGAAGCGGGGGAGAAGAGGAACACCGTGGAGAGCGGAGACGGCCTTGAGCGCCTTCTGCTTCTGCCTGTCGTCGTGCAGGTCCAGCTTCAGCACCACCTTCTGCACCCGGCCGTCAGACAAGAAAAACCATCAGAACCCGGAGCAGCAAGATCAAGAGCCGAAGCTGAAATCTGCAACGTAAAGAAACCCCCAAATCCCCAATCGGGCCGACCGCAGTCACCTTCATGGCGCCGGCGACCAAACAGACAGGCGACGGAGGGCTTCGCCGGCGGCGTGATGAATCTGTGGGTTGAGGTGGAGGGGCGGCGCGTGCGTGCGTGCTCTGTCTCTCGGGCGATGAACTCGATGCGCGAGAACAGAGGAGGAAGTGTGGTGGTAGTGTGTGATCTGGGCGGCAAGAGATGCGGCCCGGCGGGTTTATATAGGCAGCCCGGGGCACGTCGACGTCGCGGCGCCCCATCGCCCCGTCGCGTGGCCTTGCCCTCTTGGTTTTTCAAAGGGGCGCGGGGGCGACGTCACGGCAGGGCAGCAGGAAGGAAGCTGCCACGAAGCAGCCTCCCTCCGGGCCGGGTCGGTGGCGCCGGAACTGCGTGACGCACCGGCGCGCAACGGTGGATGCATCATAATCGCAGGGGTTTCGTCCGTCTTGTCGCTGTCGTCGCGGGCGATTGTGCCGGATCTCGGGTCGATCGGGTGGGGGTGGCGGCAAGGCGGGGGATGGGACGGATGGCTGGCCGCGACGACCTGACCCTGACCCGCCGGGTCTCCTGTCCACACGCGCAGGCCCACCTGACCTACACGTCCTAGGCGCGCCCGGCCTGCCCGCTCTGGCCTGGCCATATCGGGGGACACTTGACGGTCTTGGCCGATCCGGTGCCGGAGTGCCAGTGCGTGGCCAGCTAACACCGGCAGCGACGGCGGCTCCGGGTCGGCCTGGTCGCCATTGGAGCAACTGTACTGCAGCAACTGGGAATCAAATGGCCGGACCGAAGAATTTGGAAAACTTTCAGCAGCGTGCGCCTAAAGAGATTCGGCAAACCACCCAATGTTCTACAGCTGTACCGTGAAAGAGAGGCCTCAGATAAAGGAAGAAAACAAAAAGAACAGACAGCCAGTGTCTGTTTGACTACACTCGAAAGCTGCAGAGGATCAGTTTGGGGTGACTCGCCACACGGACAAAAACTGACACTGAGAACGAACTCAAATTAATTTTGAAGCAGACATACACTGAACTCGTCAGACAAACAAGGCTCCTGTTTCAATGATGTTTTGTATATGGATAAAGTTAGACTGCGTGTCAAGTTTACAATGGAGGAAGTTAAAATGCTCTTTTCTCTATGAAACATAATAGAGGTGGTCACTTAATTATTTGCAATCGTTTTGGCACCTTATTTGCAACGGTCTTCTTAAGCTTTTTCATGACTTCTGTGATGACAAAATAGATATCTCTAGGCTCAGTTATGACCCGGTTACTCTGTTAGCTAAAGGCCAGGGGGCTGATAAAATTCAAATGTATCGCCCCATTTATATGTTAAATGTGTCGTTTAAGATTTTTACTGAAGTTCTTAATAGTAGAGCTATGAAAATTGCTGATAAAGTTGTTTCTAAAATCCAGAATGCATTCATTAGGTCGCTTTATTCTTGATAGTGATGTTGTGTCGCATGAAACTATTCACTCCTTACATAGAAGTGACTTGTGCAGCCATCTTGTTTAAAATTGTCTTCGAAAAAGCACATGATCAAATTAATTGGGACTTTATGTTTGAGGTTTTAAAATGAAATGTTCACTTGATCGTTTTATTCATTGGACAAAATATGTGGTATGTAATGGTAAAGTTGCTATTACTACTAACAATGTGATTGATCCGTATTTTGCCACTATGAAGGGTTTGTTGCAAGGGGATCGTTTTCCCCTTTGTTGTTTAACTTGACTGTTGATGTTTGCTAAGGAAACTCTCGACATGTGGAATAAACTTTTAGATATGTGTAGTCAGGATATTCTAAATGATTAGCGCGGCAAAGAAAAATGGTTGTTGACCAGTTCTCGCACATTTTCAGTTAAATCTCTTTAACAATACATTATAGCTAGGAGAGTTGATTTCCATTTTAAGTTACTTTGGAAAATGAAAATGCCTTTAAAGATTAAACCTTTCATCTGGTTCGTGATCAAAGGAAGGATCCTTACCAAAGACAATTTAAGTAAAAGAGGTTAGTCTGGCACCAACAAATGTGAGTTTTGTAATTCCCAGGAAAGTATTGATCATTTGCTTTTTACGTGTTTGATGTCTCGTTTCCTTTGGAATGTAGTGGGCAGTGCTTTGGGTAATCCAAAAAGGCCAATGTACTTATTTGATCTTCGCCAGAATTTGGATACCAGCCTGCACTCGCAAAGATCGTGTTGTTGTTTCTGTTGGTGTTGATGCTTTACTTTTGTCTATGTGGAAAACAAGAAATAAAGCTTCGCCGGTGATCAGTCCAGCGGTTGAATCCGCCATGCTCAGACTTGAATTTTATTTTGCTTGTCCGTACTGCTGAACTATGTTTTTTTTACTGAAACGGGGGCAAAAGTTTTGCCTCATCTTATTAATTAAGGAGAAGAACATAGTCTTAACATTTACATGACCACACAGGTATGAAAAAAGGGATCACTCTCCCGGTATAATACTTCCCAAAATCTTAGCCCCCACAAGTACCCACGTCTTTGCCTCATCCTTAATCGATATCCGCCACCCTCGAGGGTAGGGTAGCCTTGTTACGGAAAACCTGAGCGTTCCTTTTGCTCCAAATCTCCCAACATATGAGCATCTGCAAGGAGTTAACCACCTTCCCGGAGTAACCTGGCTGGTCCTTGTTCTAAATCCACCATTAGTTCACCATCTCAAGGTCGGCCCAAGAGGGGGTCATAGATTGCCATCCCAACCATCCGAAGATAAAGTTCCAAACTCTGATAGTGGAGCGGCATTTGAACATGGTATGGGCCATCCACTCCGGCTGTTTGTAAAGCTAGCAAAGGCCATAGTTTGGCCAACCCCTGTGTTGAAGCCTGTCGTCCGTCCAAATTTTGTCTTATAGTATGAGCAAGGAGAAGAATTAATTTAATCTTAGAAGCGCACAAATCTTCCATATCAACTGTGGCAACGCAGACTTGATCAAACCTACGAACTACATCCTCTACACCGTGGCGGCCAAGTAACATCCATCGGCCGTGAACTTCCAATGGATACTACCGCTAGTGTCTGGAACGAGGTTCATTTTGTGGGTTTTCGACCAAAGGTGGCAAAATTGGTGTCCTAAAATAACCGAAAGACCGCCTTGTAAGACAATATGTGTGGCCCAAGCATTGTTGGCCGTCACCTTAGAGACGCACCTGTTGGTGTGCTTGGAAATGGTGAAGATCCCCGGAGCAATGTCTTTAGGTTTGAGCCCATTCAACCAAGGGGAGTGCCAAAAACTCGCCTTCATTCCATCACCAATGGTGATTGTCCTTGCCGCAAAGAAAAGGCCCTTGTCTTTATCGTCGCATGGGGTTTCGAGGCCGACCCAGGCCCTCTGCGAGTCCACCCAAGCAAACCATAGCCAACGAAGCCTGACTATGATTTAGTTTGCTTTGTTGCTTCGTTAAAGTGTTGAATTATGATGAATTTGTGCTATATGATCAACGTTCATGAATTCGAGGCCTTGCGTTTGACCATGGATGCCTGGCAGTAAATATAAGGAGTCGTCGAGGCCATCCGTGGGCATGCTTACGGACACTTAGGTGGCCGGATCTCCCAAGTCCGGCCGTAGATGCTGTCACCTCAGTGCCTTGTATGCTCGCACGACAGGTGACGTCCCTGGCTCCTTCTCTGTAGTGTGTGTTTTGCTTTATCTATGAAATGGGGCAAAATTCCACTATGAGAGGGGAATTTGAGTCGGCTCCAAGCACTGATTTACTAAGCAAGGACGTTTGGTCCATCACAAGAGAGCAAGAGTGGCACTTTTTCAGACCAGTTGAACATTATCTTCTGAAACTTGTATTGGCAAAGCTTACATTATTCTTTACTGTGAAGCAGACCGGTGCAACCCTTGCACGGCCGTCGATACAGTATAACGCCCGCCGTCGATTATCGTAACGGGTAGGCTGATGACTACAACAACCACCAACCACTAGCGGAACAGGCGGTCCCGATTGATCGGCAGGCATGCTATGAGATACAAATGTACAAGCAGGCGGGCCATGGAATTGATCAACAGATGACGCACCAGTTGGGGTCCTCCTCGGTGCCGTGTACGACGTAACGCGGTGGCGGCGGCGTGTACCAGTACGTCGGGTACGGCGGCACGACCTGCTTCTTGTCTCCGCCGGCGCCGTCTTTCTTGTTTCTCACTACCAGAAAAACTTTGTTTGCCGACGGCCAAATCTATGCCGACGGCATCTGTCGGCATAAATGCCGCTATGCCGACGGCCCAGGTCAGGCCGTAGGCGTAGAAAAGCCGTCGGCATAAATACATATATGCCGACGGGGCCGTCGGCACATACGAGGCCGTCGGGACCGCTCGAGGTACGCCTACGGGGCCCGTCGGCATAGGAGCGGCCGTCGGCATAGCCCTTACCGTCAGCGCTGACCGTTTGACGACGTTGAGCCTACGCTGACGGGTGGTAACGGCGGCCGTCGGCATACCCGTGCCAGTCCTATGCCGACGCCGTCGGCATAGACCTGGCCCATACCCCTCTGCCACGTCATCGATCCGTGGGACTGCACCTCCGTGTGTGCACAGATATGCCGACGGCCTAGCCGTCGGCATACATTTTTTTAGTTTTATTTTAAATTTCGCTCTATACTACCTATGGCAAATATATGCCTACGGTGTAGCCGTCGGCATAGGCCCCTCTGCCACGTCATCGATCCGTGCGCCATGCCACGTCATCGATCCGTGGGACTGCACCTCCGTGTGTGCACAGGTATGCCGACGGCCTCGCCGTCGGCATACAATTTTTTTATTTTTACTTTATTTTCTCATTTTTACTTTATTTTAGTTTTTGTTTTTGCATAAGATAATTATGCCTTATCTAAAAAAAATACCCTGATTGTATATCGATTGCCCCCCGTTACGAACGTCGCTATCGCCGTGTCACGGAGGGGGAAACGGTCGACACGGAGGGAATTCTAGTTGCTGGGGGGATTCGGGGTGTAGCTATGTCACCGAAACATCGCACGGGTCCCGATGCATATGTGAAAGTGTTCAGGCATGCGTAGACGCCCGTCTTGGGGCTCCGCGGTGTGCCGCCGCCGTCACTTGGATGGGGGCACACCCCGGAGACGCGTGCCGCCTCTTGGGACATGCCACCACACCACCCCGCATGTATGAGGGCCCGGTGCGACGCTCGGGTGGCATTGCTACCCCCCAGGGCCCCCGTCCCGCCTAACCCTGTAGCGTTTGACCACGGGGTCTAGCCCTTTGACTTTGCACGGACGGGCTTTGAGCAGTGGACCTATCCACCCGGTTGTGGTAGGTCAGCCCATAGGAACACTTTGGAGCAACATCCGGGCCAGACCCACGGCAAGATCCCCTCCGTGTAGACCCGACGCGCCCGTTTCCCCCCTCCAGGTGCCGGCGGCGGCGCTGTCCGTGAGGGGGCACACCCCGGAGACGTGTGCCGCCTCTTCGGACATGCCACCACACCACCCCGCATGTATGAGGGCCCGGTGCGACGCTCGGGTGGCATTGCTACCCCCCCAGGGCCCCCGTCCCGCCTAACCCTGTAGCGTTTGACCACGGGATCTAGCCCTTTGACTTTGCATGGATGGGCTTTGAGCAGTGGACCTATCCACCCGGTTGTGGTAGGTCAGTCCATAGGAACATTTTGAGCAACATCCGGGCCAGACCCACGGCAAGATCCCCTCCGTGTAGACCCGACGCATCCGTTTCCCCCTCCAGGTGCCGGCGGCGGCGCCGTCCGTGGGGGGGGCACACCCCGGAGAGGCGTGCCGCCTCTTGGGACATGCCACCACACCACCCCGCATGTATGAGGGCCCGGTGCGACGCTCGGGTGGCATTGCTACCCCCAAGGGCCCCCGTCCCGCCTAACCCTGTAGCGTTTGACCACGGGGTCTAGCCCTTTGACTTTGCACGGACGGGCCGTCGGCATAGGGCCAACCTTATCCCCTCGCGCGGCCACCCTCCTCCTCTCCACTCATTTCTCTCCCTCTCACCGCACCCGACCCCGACCCCAACCGCCGCCGCCCACCTCCGCCGCCGCCCGCCCTGAGCACGCCATCGCCCGCGCCGCCCCGAGCACGCCGCCGCCCGCGCCTCCCCGCTCCCACCCGCGCCGCCCCACCTCGAGCCCGCCGCCGCCCGCGCCTCCCGGCCCTGACCCCGAGCCACCCCGCCCCGACCCCGGGCCGGCCGCCCCGCCCCGACTCCGTGACGCCCCGCGCCGGCCCCGCGCCGGCCGCCCCGCCCCCCCCCCTCCGGCCTCCCTGCCCCGACCCCGCGCCGCCCCACCCCGACCCCCCTTCGGCCGCCCCGCCCCGACCCCCCTCTGGCCTCCCCAAGAGACTGCGGCGCCGGCCCTCCGCCGCCTGCTCCGGACCTCCATCGCCCGTGCCTGCCCTCCCCCCCCACCCGAGCCGGCCCTCCCCCATGGTGAGCTCCCTCCCTCCCTCCCTCTCTGTAGGAATTTTTTTTGTGAATTAAGTTGTTGTTCATAGTTATGTAATTAGATGGATGGTTAGATGGATGGATGCATAATGTATGATGATAGTTAGAGTAGATGATTTGATGATAGTTAGAAATGTGAGAAATGCAAAAAAATTAGATGATAGATGATGATGTTGATGATGATAGATTATGATGTTAATGATGATAGATGATAATGCTTTTTTTATGCCTTGATAATTTTTAGATGATGATGATGATGATAGATTTCCATTTTTTTTGCGGAAGAGATGATAAATGATGATGATTGTTGGATCATGGTAAATGACGATGATGATGATGGTTTTTTTATGCTTCGATGATTGTTACATGATGATAGATGACGAATATATTGTGATGTACTTAATTATTGTCACGGTGCAGGTTCTGTGGTGTTCCATCTCGGTGAAGTGATCGGCGTAGGAGCTGTTGGTCCCCGGTCGTCCGTCAGCTATTCGAATACTTCCTCTACAGCCGAGGGTGAGCTACGAATCATGTGACTAGATTTCATTCTCAAGTCATGTCGCGTAACCTAGGCGTCTCCCGTCCGAAAGGGTTGCATCGATAAAAATATGCATTCAATTGCATATTTATCACCGCAGCTCTTCGGATTGTCTAGCGTTTTCCACGGACAGCCCGAGGATGTGTAGATTGGGTATGTTCTCCATGTTCTACGCCGTTCCGAGACAGGATTTCGGCGGCGCCTCCCCATGGTTCTCCGGAGCACATTCTCTCGGCTATTTGCCGAGACGTGTATCTGGAGAACAGCGGGGAGGTGCTGCCGAAATTTTGTCTCGGTACGGGGTAGAATGGAGAACGTACTCAATCTACACATCCTCGGGTGGGATTAGGACCCATCTTTACCTATTAGAGATGTAGGTGGATTAAACGCGGTAGAAACTGAAAATTTGATGTGATTAATTTAAATGAATCCTTAATTATGTTGTGTGGCTTGCAAAAAAGCAGAGGATGGCAGATAATCAGTGGATGTACAGTGGTTTTATCCGTCGGAATCGAGTAACATAAGAGTGGATCGCGAAAACCGATGTCTATTTGAAGGAGATATTCCGTCGTCCAATGAGAATTATCCCACCATGCCCCTGTGCGAGATGTGCCAGACGTCACCGTAGAAATCAGACGGACATGAGTGAGCACCTTCGCACGCACGGATATATGCCAAACTTTGACATGCCGCCGATAAACATAGCCGAGCAGGACCGTGGTAGAGAGGAGGTGATGCGACAACGCATCGATGGATATGAGGACGACGGGGTCAGGGACATGCTAGATGATGTCATTGTTGCAGAAACGGGAAATGCGACACCTTCAGAGAATGAACCGGAGGAGCCGGAGGCAACCGCAAAGGCCTTCTTGGAGGTCTTGGCCTCGTCGAAGAAACCTCTTTATGCGGGGGCGAAAATATCTCAGCTGGATGCCATCTCGCAACTGATTGCAGTCAAGGCTGAGTACGGCTGAGTACGGCTTTATGCGGGGGCGAAAATATCTCAACTGGGTGATGATGATGTGGATCCAAACGACGACGAAGCACGGAATGATGGTGAGACCATTGTCAATGAAAATGACATACTTATGCTAGAAAAGTTAAACTTAGACGCTGACGACGAGGAAGAGCCTCCACCTCCGTCAGACAACGAAGATGATATGATTGATAGTGATGATGAGACGGACCGAGAAAGAGGTTACAACAGTGATGATTCATATGGTTTCTAGCAGATGTACGTGTCAAGTCTTTTTTTCTATAGTTTAGGAATATGCCTTTTATGCCTTTTTATTAATGTGTTTATTTTCATGCCTTTTCCTTCATTTCATTAATTTACTAATTGCTTATTCTCTTTTCAATGCAGGTTCGTGGAACATGGGCAAGGGGAAGGCCGACGGCGTGGGTTTCCTACGCAAGGTCGTTGGCCTGCCTAGTCGGAGTGGTCGAGCACGTAATCCTCCCCCCCCGGCTACTTGACGATGACTCCTCACAGGGAGGTCGAGGGAGAGGTGCCCCTAGAGGAGGAGGGGGCGGGGGGAGAGCCCCTAGAGGGCGAGGTGGGGGGAGAGCCACTACAGGGGGTCGCGGCCAGAAAGAGCGCACCCTCACCGACTTAGGGGTGTTGTCTTCGAGGCCATCCTCTAGTGAGGTACCCTCCTCTAGTGAGGTACCCTCCTCTGGTGAGGAGGAGGAGGAGGACGAGGCAGGCGAGGAGGAGGAGGTTCGGGATGGGGCCGAGGAGGAGGTGGAGGAGGAGGACGAGGAGGAGGAGGATGAGGAGGAGGTTGGGGAGGGGAAGGCAGGCGAGGAGGAGGGTGGTGGCGGGGATGATGGTGGTGGCGGGGAGGGGGTTGACAACAAGGGGTGGCTGCGTGGTAACGCAAAGCTACCAAAGCAGGTTCCTGCTACTGAGGAGCAGAAGTGGCTCATTGAGCCCACGGGGAAAGAGTAAGTGCCACTTTATAATAATTTCATTATTTTGCTTGTCACATGCTCATTCCGGTTGTTATTTATTTTGCTTGTCACATGCTAATAGTTCATTCTTTTGCAGCAACTGGATATATTCTAAAGGGGTCCGTATTCCCAACGGCCTCATCACCGTCCTGCTGAAGTTACACTGGCCGGGGTTGTACTGTCCGGATCCAGTCAGGCACCCAGACCATCGGGTCTTGGCCACGAGCTGGGAGCACTAGGAAGCGGCCCTCCACGCGGAGCATGGGACCCATGCCAAGGCCGTGATCACCACTTTCTGGGTGAGTTCTCTTCAGAAGCACAAGTCCATTCTAGTTTCATGAATGATTTAACTCATGGCTTCTTCCATTCTTGTTTCGTGCATGATTGTAGAAATTCTATCGAGTTCTCCCGGAGCACAGGGGCAGAGCGGACCAGATCGTGCTATGCCAATGCTAGAAGAAGGCCCGCCAGATGAAGTACGAGGTGCGCTATGTGGCCATCTCGACATACTACCACGACTATCTTGGTGTGAAGATGACCAAGGAAGAAGCGCGGCGGATGGCCATTACCTTGGAGAGGGACGAGTTCTTGGCGGTAAGTATAAAAGATTTTTCATTATGCTTTCATTACCTTGTGGTACATTTCACCGTTTCGTGTTGACATGTATTATGTAGGTGTGTCCAAACTGGTGTTATGGAAAAGACGAGTCCTGGGCGGCATTGGTGGATCTTTGGTGTGATGAGGCTGGAGCCTGGGCGGCTATGAGAGTCAAAAACAAGGCTAACCGAGGGAAGGAGGGAGTACATGCTCAGGGAAACCGAAACCACTATCTCCACAAGGCAGTTAATGTATGACTAGCTAACCCCATTAAACATTCTTCTTCTATTTACCATCACTTTCTTATGTATGACTAACCTCTGTTTGGTGGTGCAGGAGGAGAAACTGAAGCGGCCGCTCTCACACATGCAGGCGTGGGAGATCGCCCATACGCGAAAGGACCCCAAGCCTGGCGAGCCCAAGTACTACGGCAAGAAGACCGCGGGGAGGAAGAAGGCCTACTCCGAAGGGTATCTGGCGTTACATCCTCACACACCTGACCCCATTGCGGCGGATCTGGACGAAAGGGTGGCGGTGGGCATGGGGCCGAAGGAGCACGGTCGGGAGGCGGTTCTCGATGCTGTGATCACTCCGTCTATCTCCTACACACAGCTCCGTCGGATCGACCCGACCCTGAGCCAGCGCACGAGCACACGCATGAGCAGTGCACCGTCACTGTCCCTCTTTCAGGAGCAGCAAACTGTAAGTATTTTCCCTTTTATCTTCATTGTTCCCTTTATTTTCCGCATTTAGTAGTTTTATGAGTCTCATCATGTCATACTGTAGGCCTACATGGAGTACACACGCCAGGAGACCATGGCGTGGCACGACCGCCTGCATGCATACCATCAGCAGAGGGATCGCGAGATGCAGCACGCTTTTCAGGAAATGGCGGCCGGCAGGTGTCCTCAATGGCCATCAGCAGAGGGTCCTCCAGCACAACCAGTGCTGCTGACCTTTGAGGAGTTTGTGGCACATTCCGCTGGCCCCTCGCCGGTTAGTTCAATCCCCAATCAATTCACCCAAAGCATGTCATGCCTTTCAACACAGTCTTATATCCCGTTAATATATCTTTTCAACATCCATGGAACAGGTGCATCTACCGTTGGTGGTGGTCTTCGCAACACTCCCGAGACACGGAGCCCGACCACTCCGATCCACGGAGACGGAGGCGCAGGCGGTCTTGGCGGTAGCGCTGCCGCTAGCAGTGACGACCTGGGCTTCGGCAGTCTTGGCGGTGACGACCTCCGCGGTGCTCGACGTCCTGGCGCTTAAGCCTTTCTCGATGCTATGATACTTGCTTGTTCTCGATGCTATGATACTTGTATGCTTGTGATGATACTTATCTTATTGTTGTTTGTGAGATTTTTATATACTTATATGTGTGATGCTTTGCGGTGATGATACTTATATGTGTGATGCTTTGCGATACTTCTTAGTGATGCCAATTTGTTGTGTGATGCTGTGTATATGTTGTTTGTTATATATTCAAATGAATTGAGCTGAAAAGAAACAGAAAAAAGAAAAAAAAACTGGACAGAATCTATGCCGACGGCCCCCCCGTTGGCATAGGCCTGGCGTGAGCTCCCAGTGGACGACACGTGGAAACTATGCCGACGGCTAGGCCGTCGGCATAGACCTGGCCGTCGGCATAGGCCTGGCGTGAGCTCCCAGTGGACGACACGTGGAAACTATGCCGACGGCCAGGCCGTCGGCATAGGCCTGGCGTGAGCTCCCAGTGGCCGACACGTGGAAACTATGCCGACGGCCAGGCCGTCGGCATAGGCCTGGCGTGAGCTCACAGTGGCCGACATGTGGCACGTCTATGCCGACGGCCTGGCCGTCGGCATAGACCTGCCCCAGGAGCGCCCAGTATCTGACACGTGGCGTGCCTATGCCGACGGCCTAGCCGTCGGCATAATTTCAAACTAAGCCGACGGCTGGGCCGTCGGCATAGACGCGCCCATGCTGAACGGCGTCTCGCCACGTGGCGAGAAGCCATTGGGCAGCACTTGACGGCGGCCGCCGTTAGGCGATGACGTTGACGACGGCCAGGGCCGTCGGCATAGATGTACGGCCACCGTCGGCATAGGGTCTATGCCGACGGTCATCCTGGCTACGCCGACGGATATGTTGCCGACGGCCCTATGCCGACGGGTGCCGTCGGCATAGGCCTGACCCGACGGCTAGTCATGGCTATGCCGACGGCCCTGGCCGTCGGCATAGGGTGCGATTCCGGTAGTGTCTGTCCTGTTAGACATTGTATTCTCTGTATAATACACGGTACATGTATAAACCGTATGTAGGAAGTTGGTAGGGCGTGCGTGCGTGATTCTGTATGGTTAGGACGTTAGGATTGATCTCTCTCCTTTGTGTTTAATCTGTAGATAAGAGCAGATCGATCCTAACTCCTCCTGATGTATATCTCTCCGGCCTTTGTGCCTATATAACACGTACTGCGTCCCTGCTCGATGCATACGCTTCCAACTTATCTCACATGGTATTAGAGCCTACCTCTTTCACATCTGTGTCATCTTCCTCCTCAAGCTCTGCCATGGCTTCCTCCCTTGCTGCACTAGAACACACCATCATAGAGAAGCTAGCTAGGGACAATTTTTTGGTGTGGAAGGCCCAGGTCCTCCCACACGGCTGATGGGCTACTTAGATGGCACCACGGCCGAGCCGCCCGCCGTTTTGGTCTCGGAGCAGGATGTCTCCGGGAAGAAGCAGCTCTCATCTGCTCCGAATCCTGCTCATGCTGTTTGGTACTCGCAGGACCAGCAGGTCCTCACTTTTCTCCTTGCCTCTCTGTCACAGGAGGTTCTTCTTCAGGTGCACTCGATCACTTCCTCTGCAGGAGTCTGGACGGCCATCATACAGATGTTCGTGTCCCAATCCAGGGCGTGTCACATCCAGCTTCGTGGACAACTCGGCAACACGAAGAAAGGAGACTCGTCCGCTGCCCTCTTCTTCTCCAAGATGAAGGGCTTCGCCGACGAACTGGCGGCCGCCGGGAAACCTGTCGACGATGACGATCTAGTCTCCTACATCTTGCAGGGGCTTGTCTCGGATTACAACCCGTACGTCGTGGCTCTCTCCACCCGCACCGGGACTGATCAGCAGATCGGTCTCACGGAGCTCTACTCACTGCTGATCACAGCAGAGGCGCGCCTCGACGCGCAGAACGGCGGAACAGCAACAGCTACCCCATCAACCTTGCCTCCAAGGGCGGCCCCCGCAACAACTCTGGCCGTCCTACTGGTGGCAGCTATGGTCGGGGTGGCACCTCCAACAACTTCTCCAACAATGGTGTCGACCAATCTTCAGGAGGAGGGGGTGCTGAGAAGTGTCAGATTTGCAAACGTGAAGGGCATGTTGCATGGCGCTGCTACAAACGTTTTGACAAGACCTTCAACCCCCCTCCCAAGCGACAAGGCGGCGGCAGTGGCAACGGCGGCGGCGGCAAGAAATCTGCCAACGCTGCTGCTGCCTCCTATGGCGTCGATACCAATTGGTATCTCGACACCGGAGCCACTGATCATGTGACCAGCGAGTTAGAAAAGCTTGATGTTCGTGACCGCTACACCGGACCAGAACAAATCCACACCGCGAGTGGTCAAGGTATGGAAATTAAGCATGTTGGTCATTCACTTCTCCCTACTCCACACAAATCTTTAAAGTTGAACAACATCCTTCATGTTCCACACTCCCAAAGTCTTATTTCCGGTTACCAACTCACTAAAGATAATGATGCCTATCTTGTTGTTTACCCGGAGTTCTTTTCTGTTCACGATCAGGCAACGGGAGGCACAATTCTTCGCGGTGCGAGTAAGGGTGGGTTGTACCCAGTTGCTGGCCAACCAGCTGCTCATGGACGACAAATTCTTGGAGTAACCAAGCCATCTACTTCTAGGTGGCATAGGCGCCTCGGTCATCCATCACTTCCGGTGGTGCAGAAAATTCTTCGTGATAATAATCTTCCAGTGTCAAATAAAGTAGATCATCATCTATTTTGTGATGCATGTCAAATGGCTAAGAGCCATCAGTTACTGTACTCTCGTTCAACTAGTGTGTCTCAAGCTCCTTTAGAGCTCATTTTTTCGGATGTATGGGGCCCCGGGCCTCTTTCTGTTGGCAAACAAAAATGCTATGCCAGCTTCATAGATGATTTCAGCAAGTTTAGTTGTTATCTTATCAAAAATAAATCCGATGTGTTTCAGAAATTTCATCTCTTCCAAGCACTTGTTGGACGTTTGTTTGATCGTAAAATTATTGCCATGCAAACAGACTGGGGGGTGGGGTGAATATCAAAAGTTGAATCAGTTTTTTGAGCGACTTGGAATCACCCATCATGTATCATGCCCCCATGCACACCAACAGAATGGTTCGGCCGAACGCAAACATCGACACATTGTTGAAGTTGGCCTTTCTCTTTTAGCTCATGCATCTATGCCGCTAAAATTCTGGGATGAGGCGTTTCTTATGGCGTTCTATCTCATCAATCGTGTCCCTAGTCATGTCATACACAATCAAACTCCATTAGAACGACTTTTTGGCACTCCACCCAATTACAATTTTCTTCGCATCTTTGGGTGTGCCGTATGGCCGAATTTGCGACCTTTCAACAAACATAAACTTGAGTATCGGTCTAAGCAGTGTGTTTTTCTTGGCTATAGTGCTCTTCACAAAGGATATAAATGCCTTGATGTCTCCACCGGACGATTTTATGTTTCTCGTGATGCTATTTTTGATGAGCATATTTTTCCTTTTGCTGCCTTGCATCCCAATGCCGGTGCCCAACTTTGTGCAGAGCTCATTCTTCTTCCACCCACACTTTTGAATTCCTCAAGTCTTCATGGCCGTATAGAAGTTCAGAATGATCACATGACAATTTCCAATACTTTTGATTCCAACTCTGCTAATAGTGTGCAGGAATCAGGAGAAAACAGCACAACAAATTGTGATTTTATGCAGGCCAACAGTGATGCAGAGTCGGCGGCCGCAGAAGATCCAAGCGGCACGGGTTTTGCTGCTGATTCGCCTGCGCCGTCCTCCTCGGGATCGCTCGCTGCAGCACCTGGGTCGGACGGATCTGCCACGGGATCGGCGCGCCAACCGGGCTCGCATGCAGCTGCGGACCCCGCGCGGTCTCCCACCCGGGCTCTCCACGATGCAGCTGCTTCCTCCATTGGTCCTGCACTGTTTTCTGACGCAGCTGTCTCCCACGACGCGTCTCCTGCTGCTGTTGCTGATTCCTTGGACAACCGCTTGGCACCTCTTGATTCGCTGCATGTCTCTGATTTGCATGCGGAAGCTGCTGTTTCAGATGCTGCTGTCTTGTCCGACTCTCCTATGGTCCACTGTATTTGTGAGCGCATGCAACCGGCTCCAGCAGCTCCTCCTCCCACTCGTGCTCACACACGGTCACAAAGTGGTATTTTTCAACCCAAAGTTTATAAAGATGGTTGCATTCGTTGGAGTTCTTTCTGTGCTACAGGTGAACCGGAAAATCTGAAGGAGGCGCTTGGTGATCCCAAGTGGAAAGCTGCCATGAATGAAGAATTTGGCGCACTTTTGGAAAATAAAACTTGGCATTTGGTGCCTCCAAGTAAAGGAAACAATATCATTGACTGTAAGTGAGTGTATAAGGTAAAACGCAAGTCTGATGGTACAACTGATAGATATAAGGCACGTTTAGTTGCAAAAGGATTCAAGCAACGTTATGGCATTGATTATGAGGATACCTTTAGTCTGGTTGTCAAAGCTGCCACCGTTCGCTTAATTTTGTCTGTAGCTGTCTCTCGCAATTGGTGCATGCGACAGTTAGATGTAAAGAACGCGTTCTTATATGGTGTTCTGGAAGAGGACGTCTTTATGAGACAACCTCCTGGGTATAAAGATCCACGGTCACCTCACTTTATTTGCAAACTTGACAAAGCATTGTATGGCCTGAAACAAGCACCTCGAGAATGGTATTCTCGTTTGTCATCCAAACTTCAGTCTCTTGGCTTTCATCCTTCAAAGGCAGATACCTCGTTATTCTTTTATTCTCGGCATGGGGCCACCATTTTTATGCTTATCTATGTTGATGATATAATTGTCACTAGTTCCTCAGCTCAAGCCGTTGAAGCTCTCTTGAAAGATCTGCGCAAGGACTTTGCCCTTAAAGATCTAGGTGATTTACACTACTTTCTTGGCATTGAGGTAACCCCTTCCCGAGATGGAATTGTTTTGTCACAAGGCAAGTATTTGCTCGACTTGATTAAACGTGTGGGCATGAAGGGTTGTAAACCTGTACCCACCCCACTGCCAACATCAGAAAAATTATCTCTTTATGATGGTGAGCCTCTTGGAGGAGAGGACTCTACCAAATACAGATGCATTGTTGGTGCTTTGCAATACTTGACTTTAACTGGGCCTGATATCTCTTTCTCCGTCAACAAAGTTTGTCAGTTTTTACATGCTCCCACAAATGTACATTGGTCACTGGTAAAGCGCATTCTTTGCTATTTGCAAGGAACCATGACTCATGGTCTCAGAATTGGCAAGTCAGACTCTATGTTGGTTACTGCTTTTTCCGATGCAGATTGGGCGGGTTGTCCAGATGATAGGAGATCCATAGGTGGTTTTGCAGTGTTTCTTGGTAGCAACTTGGTGTCATGGATTGCTCGCAAGCAGGCTACCGTGTCTCGTTCTAGTACAGAGGCTGAATATAAAGCACTAGCTAATGCCACTGCAGAAATTATTTGGGTTCGGACTCTCTTGACAGAATTGGGTGTGCATCATCCAAGAGCAGCTTCCCTTTGGTGTGATAATCCTGGTGCTACTTATCTGTCTGCCAATCCTATCTTTCATGCTCGAACGAAACACATTGAGATAGATTATCACTTTGTTCGAGAGAGAGTAGCAAACAAATTGTTGAATATCAGGTTCATACCTACAGGTGATCAAGTGGCAGATGGGTTTACGAAACCTTTGACAGCTAAGCAATTAGAAGTTTTTCGCCGCAATCTCAACTTGAACAGTTCTGATTGAGGAGGGGTGTTAGACATTGTATTCTCTGTATAATACACGGTACATGTATAAACCGTGTGTAGCAAGTTGGTAGGGTGTGCGTGCGTGATTCTGTATGGTTAGGACGTTAGGATTGATCTGTCTCCTTTGTGTTTAATCTGTAGCTAAGAGCAGATCGATCCTAACTCCTCCTGATGTATATCTCTCCGGCCTTTGTGCCTATATAACACGCACCGCGTCCCTGCTCGATGCATACGCTTCCAGCTTATCTCACATGTCCTTCGTGTCGCCGCCGCCCTTCTTCTCCTCCTTGGCCGGGCCAATGGCCGGAGACGATGTGCGCCCCGGGGAAGAACTTGCGCAGCTTGGCGACGACGTCGACGGGGTCCATGCTGCCGACCACCGTCACCTTCTGGCCCTTCATGTCCACGCCCATGTCATCTACCGGTGAGTGAATGGCCACTAATCCCTTCCACGATTACGACGAAGCAGAGGAATCGGAGGAGAGGAAGAAGCAAAGTACCGTAGAGAACAGAGACGGCCTTGAGCGCCTTCTGCTTCTGCTTCTCGTCCTGCACGTCCAGCTTCATCACAACCTTCTGCATGCAGCCGCCAGACAAGAGCAAAAACCAAATCAGCAAGCCGTTCGACAAATCGACAGCCGTCTTGCCACCAGAAGATTCCCAGCCTCCGGACGGCGCATGCGCATGCGCCCGGAGCAGGCAAGACTCCAGGCAGGTGGTGGATAACTGCACGGGTTTCTCGTGTCGTCGCTTTTCGCCCCAGCTGATTGTGTCTGATCACTGATCGATCGGGTGGGTGTGGCGGCCGGATCGGCCACGTACCAGGATGAACAGTGCTGGAACAGTGCAAGATCCACAAGTTCATCGCCGATCTTACCGCTGAGAGATGGCGACGGATGGCCGCGACGGCCATGACCCGCCGGGTCTCGTGCCCACACGGGTGGACCTACACCTGCACGTACCTGCGTCCGTCCGTCGGCCCATATCGGGGGACTTAACGCCGGTCTTGGCCGATCCGGTGCGTCGCCAGGTAACACGGCAGCGACCGTGGCTCCGGGTCGCGGCCTGGTCGCCATTAGAGCACTTGTACTGCACCGAATGGGAATCAAAATGGCCGGACCGAAGAACGTGGAAAACTTCAGCGCATGACCACGACTGCTGCGGAATGCCAGTACTGAACCGTACGTCCTGGGAAGACATCGACATCGTCGCACGAGAAACCGGGAGCCGAGAAGATCGCACCGCACGAGAAACCGGCCATCCGGTCCTGTAGCTCCACCGGTGAGTGATCAATCACGAAGAGCCCAGAAGATCGCAAAAAATCTAAGCTCTCATGGTCCGGTCCCAAACCAACAAATATTCTACAGCTGTACCGTGGAAGAGAGATGCCTCAAAGAAGAAGAGAACAGTAAAATCGGCCATTTCTGTTTCTCTTTTCCATCACTCCATCAGAAGCTTACGGGGGGTCAGTTTTGGTGACTGCCACACGGACAAACTTGATGAAATTTAATGGGAGCATTTGGAGCGTAGATAGAGATAATAATGAGCACAAAAACAGATACTACTAACTTTTGCTAACAGTGGGCTTATACTACTAGATGTAGTTATCCTTTTGCACTACGTTATGCAAGAAATGCATAAGATAAGCACATGGCAATAGATTCCCTTGAAAAGGTAGTTTTCCTGTTTTCTACTCCCTCCGTCCCGAAAAACATGTAGTAGGGGGTTTCAAATTTGAACTATCGCACTTTTTACAAAAACACCCTTCCGCAACTTTGAATTCTCTAAAATCAACCCGCACGCAGGATCCAGGCGCGGGGAAGATCCTGCCGCCGGCCAGGCTCCAGGCCGGTGGATCTCCTGCCGTTGGCCAAAACGGCTGCTGCCGGCCGGTCGCTGCTTCTCCCCTGCTGCCGGTCGCTGCTTCCGCACAGGAGCTCCCCCCACACTCCAAAAACGAGCTCGTCTCCTCCCACGCCGGCAGCGGCGTCGGCACAGGAGCTCGGCGACGTCGCACCTCCTTAGTCCTCCCCGAGCATACCAGGAGCTCTGCCTCGCCCAGACATACGTCCTCCTTGAGCCACGCTTGCTGGGAAGCCGTGGATCGACGGAATGGATCCCGTCTCCTCCCACTCCGGCCGCCGATTCCGCACACGAGCTCAACGCCATCGCTCCTCCTATGGCTTCCTCGAGCTGCTCAACAGCTTCAGGGTGATCTTCGGGTCCTCCAGGTCTCTTTTCCGCTGTCGATTGGTTGCTGGTTCTCCTGGTCGTGGTGGTCTGCCGCTAGCCGCCATTGGAGCTCGTCAGTAGCTCCTCCGGTGACCAAAAAACCGGCGCCGCCGCCACCCAAGCTCGGGTGCGTGCACGCTCGCCCATGCTCCATGCTTGCCGGTGGAGCTCGTGCTCGTGCTGCGCTGCTGTTCTTCGCTGCTGATCATCTCTGAAGAAGAAGGTACAGTGTAATCTCTGACCTGTAGATTGATCTGTAGCAACTGCTGTTGTTCCTTGTTGTAATCTCATAGTGATGTTGTTGTTGCAAGCATAAGGAGTAGACATCCAGTGTAATCTCTTCGTGCCGCTGTTGCTTCCTGTAATAATGATCATTAATACAGTACTCATTCAGAGATGACATTAAGATGGTATTCAGATTGAAGCAGAAACATAATGGAAAACAGTCCACTCTCAAAAAATGGCCTGTAATTTTGTCATTTACTCCCAATCAAAATTACAAAGAAAAGAGAGGGCACCCATATGTCCAAATCATGAATCACAACTCTAAAGTTGAATGATGTGAAGTGAATGAACTAAAGAGGGACTAAGCATGTTGTGTGTTGTATGTCAGGTTTCAGGATTCAGTTAATCTGTACTCCAGTAAGCCAATCATCTAATTGAAACAAAATTGCAGTATATAATCTGGTCAAACTGTAGTTGCAAGATAAATTGAACTGTTTGACACTTGTCATGTCATAGTCTTTGCCAGTTTAGTTAACTGAAAACGGTAGTGTAAACCTGGGCACACCATTCTTGTTTGCAGTAAGATGAATGTATTACAGCTAACTTGGGCAATTTACTGCATAAGCAAGTTTTAGGCTCTCAGACATCAGCTACACATGTTCCCTCTTGCCTCCTCTTTTCCAGTTTAAAGATTTGTTCTACAGAGAGAGAGAGAAGTACTGCAAATAAACAAGTTAATCTGAGGAAGGTTTCCTTGAGTAAAATAGCTAGTTAATTACTCCTACAAGATGTTTGATCAGTTCTGTGTTATCTTTCAGGCAATAAACAGTTGTCCTCAGAAACAACTGCACAGAGTATAATTCACAAGTTGACATCACACTTTACAAAAGCACATCTCAGTTTACAGGAGTACATCTCACATTCACTAATATTCAGTAGACAGAGAATAAGTGGTTCAGAGAATACACACATTCAGTAAATTCAGTAAAGATGAAGTAGAGAAGAGAGGTTCATACCCAGGTTGTAAGAGTATATAAGGGGTATTTTCACCAACTTACAGAGAGTATTTGAAAATTTGGTCACTACAGGACCACTACACTACTCCATGTCACTACTGTTCAGAAACAAACTTGGCTGAAAATACAGTCATTCTAAAATTCTAAATGCATTAACAACATTTAAATTCAGTTAACTGTTTTTTCAAGTAAATAGCATAAAACTACTAGTTTACAGGCTTTGGTTCCAAAACACTACCACTTTTTAATTTTTCTCAGAAAGCTACCGAACGCGCGGTCGGCTGTTTCAAAAAACCCAAATCGCCGGGTGCTTAGCAATTGATCACGATTATGACAGGTCGGCCCCGCGCGTAGAGCTCTGATTGTTTGACCGTTTGTTTGGCCGTTAGGGGTGGGCCTCACACAAATTTAAAAAAGCAATCAGTTCCTTGCATTTCTTTGCAAAAAGCAATCAGGTCCTTGCTCCAGATCAGGGCAGCCATGGCGCTACTCCTCGCGACGTCACCTCCTCCGGTCGGCGAGCTGCTCGGCGCCCACTGCCGGTGATCACCGGGGCTCAACCCTGGTCGCTCCTTCGCCTCACCTCCTTCTCTCCCTGCCTATCTACGCCCCCACCGACCTGTGCTGCACGACGCCGCAGTGCCGGTGGCCGCCTCTCTGCGCTAGCTCCCATGGCGGGCGGCGAGCCGTGGTGACCCCATGGGAGCGGCGAGCTGTGGTGACCCCATGACGGGCGTCGACCCCCAGCAGGTCCAGATGGCGGGCGACGGCGCGGTGACCCGAGGGGAGCTCCATGGCGGACGGCGCGGCGGCCCTCAGCGCCTCCCGATGGCGCGCGACAGCGTGGCGACCCCTGCCGAAGCCCCATGGCGCGCGGCGGAGACTCCAGACGGCGCGCGCGGCAGGGTCGCCAGCCTCTGGTATGCCTCATCGTCTCCACCTTGCCACCAGGAGGTCCGGCGAGCTCCTACCATCAACCGCAGCAGAGTGGGGCTCGAAGTGGCATAGGGCGGCGGCCGGACGTGGCACAGGACGGCAGCGTGGAGTGTGGTCGGCGGCCATGGCGGTTCTGTGTTGTTCTTGACGAGCAGGGAGAGTGGAGGAGAAGGGAGGCAGAGAGGAGAAGAGGAAGATAAGAAGAGACACTGACATGTGGGCCCCACATGTCAGTTAACGGTCAAACTAACAGTCAAACTAACGCTTTGTTTAGGTGTGGACCTGACCTGTCATAATCGTGATCAGTTGATAAGCACTCAGCGATTTGGGTTTTTTGAAACAGCCGACCACCCATTTGGTAGTTATCTGAGAAAAATTAAAAAGTGGTAGTTTTTTGGAACCAAAGCCTGTAAACTAGTAGTTTTATGCTATTTACTCTGTTTTTTCAGAAACACACACAATACAGGATGTGAAGATGACCCGACTATTTTTCAGAAACAGAATTCGGAGTGGTTCAAAAAGATCCATTCCAATGACAAAATTCAGTTAACTGTTTCAAGCTGAGACTAGTTCACTGAAACCTGTGCACACCATTTAAAATGATTTGTCAATTAAACATTTAAATAAAAAACTACAGTACATCATGACTCAATAGCTAGACTAGTTCACTGAAAGAAAAAGAAAATGCACAAGATCAGGACTCAAGCTGAGACTAGTTTCTGATTTACTCATGATTGAAAATGTCAAATTGCTTTGCTTTACAACCAATGAGGAGGCCCACATCAAGGAGTCCCCTATTACGGAAAGCTACACTACAAACCAAATGAAAAAGAATTATCAACATTCACTTGAACCTGGTTTGATTTGCTTAATTACCCGACAGCATGCCGATAAAAGAACTCTAACACCGAGACGTGATGTCACCGCCTCAATTTAACCCAACTAGAGGAGACCTCTGCATCAGCACTACAATGTAAGCTACCATGCCAGCACCTCTGTCCCTGGATCTAAAGAAAAGGGTGTGAAACCAGATACAAGTTGTAGAAGAACTAGTTTCTATCTCATCTTGTTTTACATCTCTCTCTCTCTCTCCCAATCATGTCCAGATCGAAAGCATCAAACTTTAGCGGCAATCAGTAAACAAACGCCGATATTGACGCGTTACGTTGGCTCTAGATGTGCAAATGGGTCGCTTAATCTTCTGAATCTCTGGATCAAACTAGAAATGCCCACATCAAGGAGCAAATTGACAGTTTTGACAGTGAACTTTAGTCTGAATCTTAGCATCAAGTAGTTTCAGTACTCACCTCTGAATCTGAAATCTTGAACAGGAGTGGACGGCCTTGAGGTGCTGGACGATGGTGTCGTGGCTGAACAGGAGTGGACGGCGTCGTCTACCTGCTGGCGACGGCGACACGGGGTGGAAGGCGGCGTCGGCTTGCTGGCGAAGGAGCTGCGGCGTGGCGGGGCCGCCGGCCGAAGATGACGCGGGAGCGGCGGGGTAGGGCTGTGGGGGGAAGGGATGAAGTCGACGGAGACTAGCCGGTTATCCACGACGCGCAGGTGAACCAGGCGGCGGCAAAAATTGAACCTTGCCGCCTGCTCTATTTTGGCAGGGGAACGAGCCGGCGGCGTGGGGGGCGTGGGGGGAGAGGCGACAGCTACGTGGTGCGTCAGAGAGGTGGGTGGGGGGAGCAAGGTGGCGTGGGGCGTGGGGTGGAGGGTCGGAGGCAGCGCCGTCGCCGGAGTGGGGGAGCGACGAAGAGAGCGAGGAAGGAGACGGGGTGGACTGCGGGTTTGGTCGGGACAGTTCGAAGGAGTAAATTGCGAAAAAGCCCTTGCGACATGTTTTTCGGGACGAAGGGAGTAGAAGATTGGGTTATGCAGTCTATGAATCACATGGAAGTGACGGTTATGGTAAACGATCAAGTTGGCCCTTTACGTGAAACGAAACAAGGACTTAGGCAATGGGCTTCTTTTCCCCTATTCTGCTTGATGTAGTTATGGATGTGTTGAATTTGCAACGAAGAAAAGACAAGGTTTGTTGCAAGGCATTGTTCCTTATCTACAAGAATATAATGTTGTCATGTCCCCAAACGACATCTAGTGTGCTGCAAATCTAAATCTTATATTGTGTTAATTTGGGCTCTTGTCTAGCCTGAAAGTAGTTTTCCACAAGCGTGAGACATCTTTACTTTCAGTAAAGCCAAGGAAAAAGGGATAGCTATCCTTCCATATGTTGCGTGGAAGGAGTAAAAAGTCTTAATTATTTAGGTATTCCTTCAACTATTGTTAGACTGAGCAATAAGTATTGGAAGCGAAAAAAGCTCAACACCTGGAAAATATCACAATTGTGGTGGTAGACTTACACCAAGACACTCAGATGCTAGATGACATGGATTGTCTAGTTGTGGAGGATTTCAACTATATTAGGTACCCCAGTAGTAGTAGAAAAAAAGATGGAGGAAAATTTCATAAAAGGTTTGAGTTTAATACAACAATTAACTCTCTCACTCTTGTTGACATACTATGCAAAGGAAGAAGCTACACTTGGGCTAATATGCAAGAGGCTCCCTTTATTGGAGAAGTTAGACCGGTGCTTCTTCTTTGAATCATGGAAATTACCCTAGCACATTAGAAATGCCTCTCGCAAGACCTACTTCTACGACACACCTTGTGTCAAATTTCATAAGAGAGATGGTCGCCTCCATCCCTAAATCAACAATATTTTAGGTTTGAAAATGTCTAGTTGCAGTACCAAGGCGTCAAAGAAAGCAATCGAAACATTTGGGAGTAGTTCAAAAGATTGATAGCGCTAAAAGATTTAACTTCTAAATTCAAGAGGTTATGAAACATGTTAAAATGTGATATAGATATCTTCCCAATCTGGCTGGCACCATTCAATCAACAATTTTTGTCATTATCTTCTATGATAGTATTGGGGAATTCATGTCAATCTCTACTCGGGAATGGAATGAAAGACAAGGTAGTACGGGTGCGAGTGGTGGTGGTGCGTCCGTGGACACACCACCTGCTTGTTGTCATCATCTTTCTCGTCCTCGTTGGCACCATCCTTCTTGTCGTCGTCCTTCTTCTACTCCTTGGCTGGGCCGACAGAAACGATGTGCCTTCCAGGGAAGAACTTGCGTAGCTTGGCGACGGCGTCGACAAGGTCCATTCTGCCGATCACCGTCATGTTCTGGTCCTTCATATGCACAGCCATCAGGTGATTCCTGAGCTAGAGAGGAGAGGTCCTCAGAACAAGTTCAAACTGAACCAGTCATTTTGGGTGAATTTTTATGCATTAGGCCACAATTCCTCTCCATGATCACGAAAAAGCAAAGCAAAACAGATAATTAAGCAATAGAGGGGAGAAAGAGCATTACCATGGAGACCTAAGTTGGCCTTGAGCCCCCTCCGCTTCAGCTTGTCATCGTCCATGTCCAGCTTCAGCACAGCCTTCTGCACCCGACCATCAGACAACAAATACCATCAGAACCGTGAACAGCAAAACCAAGGGTCGCAACTAAAATCAGGAAAGACCCCCCCCCATTCCCCGTACGATCCGCCGCAGTCACCTTCTGTCAGCAACGCAGCCCCAGCTCCAGTCCAGACTACAAGGCCATTGGCAAGGAGAAGGTGGGAAGAGAAGGAAACAACCATTGGGCCAACAACACGGCCCAAACACAAGACAAGGTTGTTGGGATGGTCAGCTAGCCCAGGCTGGGCCCATTAACTACAATGTCTCTCCCTTGTTCTTACTAAAGGAAGGTACCTCATCTCATCTCACTTGGAGAGGAGGAAAGTGGCTTCAGCCAGGATCTGTAATCGTTGAATCCATTTGAACTCTTTGTGTGGGTGGAACAATCCGTCGAAAACTATGGTTTCTTCCATCATTGAGACAGCAGAGAGCTAGATCCTTACAATTGGTATTCAGAGCTATCGGTCCTAGGTTCACGAGTCCTGGAGATCCCCAAGCACCACCACGAGACCAGGTACAAGGATAGACGATGGGAGCAAGCCATGGAATAGCACTCGTCGGAAGTGCGAGAGATCTACGAGCTTCTCAAGTCAGACTCCAATTCCATGGATAAGCGCTTCAAGGATCAATGAGAAAACTTGTTGTTGGTTGTCCACAAGATGCTCAATGATACGACTTAGACGCTTGACAACATCATCATAATGCAAGTCGACGGTGTACACGCGGAGTTGAGCGGCGACATCGTGCAAATTCACTCAGATTTGTTCAAATATGAAGGGTGACCAATTCAAACACCTAAGGCGAGGTCAGTGGCCAAGGCGACTCCACGTGGTCTCTTTGCAGCCAGCATGGCATAGCCGGTCGACGACCAAGGCGCGGATTGAGAGCATCGGGGGAAGGCACATAGCATCTATGTCCCTCCTCCGGTATGATAAGAAACAAGGGGGGCTGAGAATGGTTGATATGGGGCAATGAATGTATGTTTGTTGTGTATAAGTAGCTCTAGTAAATAGAGATGACGATGTAATCTAGCAGGAATTAGTTGGAAATAACTATAAAAAATCTACCTTATCCGTTTGTAAATTGAAACATGAGCGGTCTCATTTTTGGCAAGGCCCGAAGAAGGTGAATTCCTTTTCTTCTAGTGTTGTAGGAAATGGTAGTAAAGGGAGAGAGAACTAGGTTATGGAATGATTTTCGGATAGGAAATAAACTCATATGTGTTAAGCTTGCTTTTTTGTCGTGTAATCCAAAATTTAGCGTAAATATTAGTGCAGCTACATTTTTTGAGAGGGATGGGGAAGCATTAGGTTTAGAAGAGTTACTCCTTGTGTGCAAAAAGGCCAAGGGCCATATGTTAAGTCACATAAACCCTTAAAAAAATACATCTAAGTTTTTGGGAGTGCAAAAGTTTTCTTCCTCATATACGCAACAACAGCGCGTTGCAAGTATGCATCACTCTAATGCAGAGGCCGGGGAAATCCCCCTTTTCGAAGAAAAAAAACGCAACAACAGCGCGTTGCAAGTAAAACTCTGTGGCATACAACTATAACATTTTTGAGACAGTGCCCCCCAAAAATAGAAAAACCAAAAACGGATTTATATTTTCGAGGTTGCAAGAAGGCACAATATTAGGCCTACACAATTAATATCAGTATCAACGAGCCGTAGTAACATGGAGAATCTCAGCCACCCACAATCATCACACAACTATGCCAATCATAGTGCGATTTCGCATGATTCAGCTGAGCTGAATTTAATTATACTCCTATGACATGAATCGCGATGGTTTTAGTGCTGATTTACACTCTCTTTTTTCCATCAGGAGAACAAACCATTTGGGCAGCATTTTCTGAAATTCAGATACCATCAAAAGTTCTTTCTCTTTATATATAGCTCTTCTCACTCTACAAACTGATCAGCAGACGCATGCAGGTGTAGTACTGCCACTAGCATCCCGGCGGTCGACATCTTCCCAGAAATAAGCCAAACAGCACCTATCGATGCAATGCAACTGGTAATTACGCGGTGGTATACGTAAGTGCAACGCACGCCGTCGATCGCTGCGTCTGGTGGGCTGATGAGTACAGCAACCACCAACCACCGGCAGCGGCGGCGGCGGCGGCAGAGGAAGACAGGCAGGACAGCGACGAAATGTACAGGGGAAGATGGGCGGCGGCGGCGGCGCGTGGGCGTCGATCAGCAGATGACGCACGAGTTGGGGTCCTCCTCGGCGCTGTGGACGATGTAGCGCGGCTGCGGCGGCATCGGGTACCAGTAGGGCGGGCACACCGGCACGGCCGGCTTCTTGTCGCCGCCGTCCTTCTTGTCTCCGTCTTTCTTGTCGCCGCCATCCTTCTTGTCGCCCTCTTTCTTGTCTCCACCGGCCTTCTTGTCCCCGCCGCCGTCCTTCTTGTCGTCTTTCTTGTCGTCCTTCTTCTCCTCCTTGGCTGGGCCGACGGAGACGATCTGCGCGCCGGGGAAGAGCTTGCGCAGCTTGGCGACGACGGCGACGGGGTCGACGGTGCCCACGACGGTCATCTTCTGCTCCTTCATGTCCACGCCAAGCTGGTCGATGCCTGAGGCGGTCCAAATTCAGGTACGGATGAGGATTCCGGCCTTCAATTCCGCCCATAATTACTTCCGTGCGACGAAGCAGAGCAAGAGGAAACGGGGATGAGAGATGAGCTCGTACCGTGGAGACCGGAGACGGCCTTGAGCGCCTTGGCCTTGTGCCTGTCGTCGTTCACGGCCAGCTTCACCACAACCTTCTGCGGTCGTCACACAACAGAAAACAAATCAGCAAACCGCAGGAGCAAAAGCAAGAGCCGCAAAAGGGAACCCAAATCAACCCCCAGCTCGATCGATCGACAGCAGGTAATCACGCACCTTCATGGCGGCGAGCGACCCGGGAGGGTGCTTCAACTGCGGCGAGTTGCTCTCGGCAAACTCAGCAGCGGGACAAGGCGGGAGGGCGGAGCGAAATGGAACGGCCGGCGTATGGAGTGTACTCTCTCTCTCTCTCTGGTCTCTGGCGATGGATTCTGTGGCTACTGACGACGGACAAATGGTGTGTGATAGTAGTAGTATATCTGGGCGGCAAGGGAGTGGCCGGCCACTGGTTTTATAGGCGGCCAGGCAGGGGCGAAAGCAAGGCCCGGCGTTCGCGTTTACGTCGGGGCCAAGGAAGCCGCGACGAAGCTCGCCCGCGGTCTGAATCGCGTGGTATCAAACACCGGTGGATTATTATGCTGAAAAAACAAACGCCGTTGGATAACCGCACGGCGGCAAGACTTAATCATAAGGATCGATTTGGCGCCTTCGTTAGAGCATCCATCTACTGCCGCGCGCTTCCAACCCTTCTCAAATGTTTGCACGGACGCCCGATCAGTGACTGATTAAACGAAACCAACCCAGATGAACTCTTAAACCGGTCCGAAACGTCCGGGCTGACCGGGTGCATCAGGGCGCGTCCGCCACGTTGGATCGGCCTACGCTGGCCCACCCGACTATAATCGTCCTCATCCGCTCCACGGACCAAACGCTAGCCACTTCACTTTAGTCCACTCCACTTCATTCCGCCCCCAAAATCCCGTCCAACGATCTCCGGCTTCCCTGGCATGGCGGACATCGGATCTGAATGGCCAGTCCGAATCCGTCAACTGGGGTGCCGTCCTATGGAAGTTGGAGGATGCAATGGCTATCCGCAGTGCCCTCCGCCCACTGCTCTCGGGAGGACTGCGCCTGACCGACGGCGGGGTCTGCCCGGGGCGAGTCCATTGTGTAGGTGCATCGGGCGCTCAGATCCTTTGGGATTGGATCATCGCGATCCTCCGGGAGCTTTCTGATCTCCCTTTCCCTACCACCGATCCATCGAAGTATGAGTGCTACCTGGACCGGTGTGCCCGCCATGGAAAGAAGAGGATGAGGGTTGTCGAGGCCCGCCTCGCTGCCGACATGGAGGCGGCAAGGCAGCGGATGCGGCGGCGCGTGCTGCCGCAGAGGAGGAAGCCATCTGCGTCCGCATCGTAAAGAAGCGGCAGCAGAGAAACACGCGCGCCCTCATCCTAGAGCAGAATCGGATGGTCAGTGCGATGATCGGACTGCCCCCCAAGGAGGAGGAGGACAGCGACAGGTCAAACAACTCTGACGATAAGCAGATCCGGCTTGATCCATACTGCGTTTTCGACCGCTACTTCTGCGAGAAGGACGGCAATGGCGCTCGGAAGGGCAAAGACAGTCGTGGATAATCTTCTCCATAGCCAGTATGTAGTAGAACATGCCAAAAATTGGTAGTCCGATGGCATGTCCAGATGTAGTAACCGGGTGATATGTGTTGCATCATTCACGTTTACGTTGCATGACTTTGTATGGTCGTGATAAGGAAATTTGAGGCGTGACCGGTCAGTGCACGCGGAAGTGCTCGGGCGCGTCCGCGGGCATTTGGGTGGACATATTTGCTAAGTCCAGCTGTAGATGCTCTTATCTGGCTCGGTGTGTTCGGGTCCGACATTGTTTTTTTATGGTAGTATGTGTCTCATTTATATCATAAAGATCAAAGATCATAGTACATGTCACGTAAACGCCGACCTAACAAACCTAAAAGACAGTAGAATGCTGGCCCTTGCACAAAGGAACGCCAGCCAAAAGAGGAAATTACAATCAAGATCGAAGAATTGTTTGAGCCTGACACCAATGTCACCTATCTCTGACCACAGCAGCAACCAAAGGAAAAAAATGATGGATCACCTCCTCACCCGAGCTCGAAGCGGCTCCATCGCTGATATGCAGCAGACCTCCAAGGTGGCTCACCAAAGATGAAATCATTATCATTCAACGATACAGACCAGAGTACATGCGGACTGGTGACCAGAGTATGGGTTTGAGGTGAACTGGTGACGGATGCGTCAACGGGTCCATGCGGTGCGCGAACGGCTACATTTGTTGTTAGCAATGTTATGCTTAGTCCCGGAAAACGTAGTAGGCAAGAACTAATTAAAATGTGGGCTCATGGATCATGGATGACGTGCTACTAATGCAGTGGGGATGGAATATTGTTATCACAACCCGCAGTTAATAATGCATTAGGCCATAATCAGATGTTAGGGCTCGTGAACGAAGTACATCATTCATGTGGGGACTCGTTTTAAAACTAGAAGAATGGCCTGCGCCTTTCTAGCTACGGGGGTTTCTATGAAATAAAAAACTGTACTGAACTAATCAACCTATCTAGTTTCTTTACAATTTCTCCTGGAGCAAGATAATTTGTTTATGACTATTTTTAGATAAATAAATAAATGCCCAACTCTATGTATGCAAAACCGGACGAAAGCGAAATAAAATGTGCATGCATGCGTCCCTTTCTTTCATGTGAGCACTGGAGTATGGGCTGTGCTGCAGTGCGTAATCAGTCCGGAAAAACTGAAAGCTCGGAGATTTTATGGTCAGTAATAAAGGTGGATTTGAGAAAAAAAATTGCCCTTTCGGTTGCATCCATCCATCGCTTTTGCTCGGCCGCTACATCTGGCTGCTGTTGCGCGCTTGGTGGGGAAGGAGAAGAGCCGTGCGCGCGTGGAGGTCTCCCGAGATGACGCGCGACGGCGACGGGGGACGGCCGCAAATCTGCTGGGCGCTATTGGCTTGCCGCTACAGTGGCCACCGGCCGGACGACCATGCCGAGTCGTGTCGACGCTTGGAGTTTCTTGTTTCAAGCATCGACCATTGGAGTTGGAGTGTAGCGCTCTGTCGACTGTCGCTGGCTCTTGCCAACACCGGCCGGACCATCATTGCTACTACAGCGACTGAGGACATGGTTAGTACGTAACTACTGTGACTGTTGTTGAAACTTGAATACTGAGGACATGGAACGCTTCTAGCAGGTTCGTGGTTCCCCTTGGCGGCTAGATAAGCCCGAGCTGTCCGTTCGCTGCCTAGAGAAATCAGGGTTTGCAGAATAATGGAAGGGGATTAGCATGATGCATGTGCATGCGTCAACCGGTCAACGGTCCATGCGGTGCCCGAACAAACCGGCAGCCCACGTAGACGCACAGACTGATAGCTCATTGACGGGCCACTTGCTATTGACAATGGACGGGGGATGGCCGCGCGCGGTGGCCAGTGGCCGGGACGACGACCTTGGCGAGTCGTCTCTCTCGTGATCGTATGAACGGGCACATGGTGGGCGGGGGTGAGCAACTGCTAGCGGGCATTGACTGGACGACCGACTTTGGAGCTATGGAGATCCATGGACCGATCTGGGGTTGGAGTGTAGTGCAGTGCTGTCGCTGGCTTTTTTGCCAATTCTGGGATTCGATTCGATCCCAATACACCCGGGCCTCATCATCATCGTCTTTGCTACGGCGAGCGCAGACGGTCGGTCCAGTTCTGCGCCCACCGCCGGTCAACCGTCGACCATGTACGGCCCGGAACGACCAAAAAAAATGTACGGCCTGGAATTAGTAAGAGGGAGGTAGTACATAACTTAAACAGTATACGAATGATCGTACCCGCTTCAGAGTCTGCTGGGGAATCGGATGCACGGCTAACTAACGGTTTGGTCGCATGTGCATCAGTAATCAGTCAGGGGAATAATCAGCGTGGCCTCCTCTTGAAACTTGGGTCGTTGGGGCATACACCGTTGCCTGCCTGCCTTTGGGTCGCCACAGAAGAAAATCAGTCCAAAAGCTCGCAACCCTTTTTCCACATTTGAAGAGACGAAGCTCGATCATCGCAGGTCACCTCGGTCAGAAAGGTGTAGTAGTAGCAGGGCGAGACGTCGTGTCGCTATGGAATGGAAGCGTGCTTATTAATTCCATCGTTCCTCCCGCGAGAAATGGATAAAATAACCCATAGAAAATGGTTAGAGGAAAATTCTTGGTGAACTGGTGACTGTTATTGCAGTGGGGATGGAATATGTTTTTGTTACTACTACGACCCGTGGTTATTGGTTAACAAGGCATTAGGTCGTAATCAGGTGTTAGGGCTGGTGAACGAACAAATATATATGTCAAGTGATCGCGTGGGTAACCGCACACGGTGTTGTAGTAAAGGTGGATTTGAGATTTTTTTTTCCTTTCGGCTCGATCGATCGGTCGCTTTCGCTGCTGCTGTTGGTTGCGATTGGTGTGGAGGAGAGCCGTGGGCGCGTGGAGGCCGGTGTGTGAGTCGGACTCGGGATGGGACGGATGACGCGCGACGGGGCCGGTCGGGCCGGGACGACCTTGCCGAGACATGTTCACTCGTAGTGCGTGCACGTCCGGCCGGGCGTCAGTCAGCTGCGAGGATTGGAGCGTAGTGCAGCTAGCTTTTGCCAAATAGTGCCCGGCCTTGGCTGATCATCGTTGCTACTACAGCGACGGACAGAGGAGGAGATGGCTGGCACGTAATCCATCGTCGCTCCTGCCGCCAGCCATGGCGAAAGGCAGGACTGCGACTGTTTTCGAATACTTAGACGATGCTACGTCATGGAATGGAACGCTTCTAGCTGGCTGGTTCCCCTTGGCCACTAGTGAGCGGCCGTGCAAGACAAGCTAAAACCTACACTGCCTACGGTAAGTAACTGGCTCAAGCAACTAACTAGCTAGCGATCGATAGCGATCTCGCAGCACAGATAGCCGGATCGACCGTTTTCTTATTTTATTATAAATAAGCATAAATAAATGTATATGCATCTCGCAAAAAAAAAGGAAACCTTACTATAGGCGCGTCTCGCTTTGGCCCGTGTCGGTGACGAGTCCAGCGAATAATGCATGCGATGCGTACGATGCGCGACGACATCTTGGAGTCCAAACCATCCCTTTCAACTGACGTACTCACGATAAGCGCATATATGGACCAACAGGGGCGCCTTTCCTCGGGCGGGATGCTGACGGCCTATCCTCCGGCAACCAGACCGACCCTCGGTCGGGTACGCTGCCGTGGAAATTTTGGCGACAGTAACACTCCGTGAGCACAATCGGGAGCATGCGTACCCCGTAGACGATAACCGTCGCGGGGTCGCCGGCCGGCCGGAAAAGGAGTATCGCCGCGTGTGTGCGTGTCCTTCGTCCACGACACTCGCTCAGTCGCTCTCGGCGTCGGCCTCCCACGAAAGGGAGGAAGAAAACAGAGCAGCAGGATCGCCGTCCGTCCAAAAGGCTGCCAGGTACCACGAATCTATGACTTGATCTTGCTCCATCCAGCGCATCTCGATCAACTTTGGAGTCCGAACCGTCCCTTCTTTGCCTCCAGATCGAAATCACGGTGGGCGAGATTATCATCATACAATAATGGAAGGCACGCATGCGTCAATGGTCAATGAGGTGCGAGCACAAAGCAGGAGTCCATCCACACACTGATCCATTAGCCAGCTTAGCTAATCTAAATTATCATGCATAAATAATGGAGGGACGACCAATCAAACTGAATTAATAACAAATGAAAAAGGTTTAAGATCTGTGGTTAACAATTTATTTGGTCCTAATGAGATGTTAGGGCTCGTGAACAAGCTATATGTCAAGTGGGGCTTAAAATGGGAAATTATTATAGCTTGCCAACTTCAGTTTTCTAGGACTTCCCAGCAAACGCCTTCTGTGCCGTCGGACGTAGTGCACGGATCTTAGAGCAAGGGGTGGTCGCCACCTCATTTTGTGCACACATTCGCTACATTCACGAACGGCACAAACCGGGAGCATCTTTTCTCCCCCACTCCTCTCTTGTTCCCGATACCAAATCTACGACCTCGCTGCTCCGAGTGGTTGTCGTAGATGATTCACTGACGTGGCTCGGGCTAGCTCTCCCAGTGCTGCGGTGGTGGCTGACACACCCATCCCCATCCCCGGGAGGAGGCGGAGCTAAAGGGTGCGTGAGGAGGCTGGGAATAGAGGGGGGACGAGCAGTTGCGGATGCCTAAGGCCGACGCGACGCTGCATGAGGAGCCAGAGCGTGGAGGGGGAGGCGCCGTTGTGCCTTGCAACCAATTGCATCCCTGCAGGGGACATACTCTAGCGTGGGTGACTGACGCCTTGGCCTTGAACCACGTGAGTCTAGCTGCTTGTCATGGCCGCCTCCGGTTGCCGCAAGGAGCTCCTGCGCCCGACCGTGACCTCCTCATCCCTTAGCTTTTTCTCCCCTTGCTCGCTCCCTCCCCTTCCCCGCTTTCTTCCTATGTTTTTACATGGCCCAAACCTGCGTTCGGCCTGATTAATAACTAATCAAAAGGTGTTGATGGATGACGTGCAGTTGCAGTGTAGGTGAACTTTTGTTACATGCAGTTAACAATGCATCGGGGTCATAATCAGGTGTTAGGACCCGCGAATGAACTACTATTTTTTTTTCAAAAAGGATGAACTAGTATATCTTGTAGCGATTTTAAATTTCGGTCGATATAACGCTGAGGGGTGTGACCTTGAATATGATCACCGACCGGTGCGAAGATAGGTAGATGTGGTATCATGTATGTAGGCAGGGTAGATACCCTTTTGCTTCCATGGACCGATGTGGCATTGCAGTGCATTGCTGTCGCTCAACACAAACATGGATCAATCGAAACCTTGAGAGCAAAGGATCTCCATAAAAAAAATGTGCGTGCTAATTAATTACATCGTCCACTAAACCGTTCAGCTTTCACAATCTTCCGTCGTGAAACGGATTAAACAATTCGCTGGATAGTGCTGGAAGGAAAATCATGATGAACTTGTGACGGATGCGTCAACGGTCCATGCGGTGTACGGGAACGGAACGGCAGGAGTCCATCCACCCACACCACACCACACCGATAGCTACATTTGCTGTTAATAATGTTGGGTCGACCAATCGCCCTGCAGATAGGTTCCGGAACGTAGTAGGCAGGAACGAATTAGAATTAAAATGTGCTCGTGGATCATGCATGACGTGCTATTATTGCAGTGGGGATGGAATAAGTTTTTCGTCATTACGACCCGCAGTTAATTAACAATGCATTAGGTCGTGATCGGATGTTAGGACTCGTGAACGAAGTAAGTATATATCATCGAGTGGAGTTTTTAATTAACCAGATATAACAGTGAGGCGTGCAACCGCACGGTGTTGTAGTGCGTAATCAGGAAAAGCTAAAAGCTCTGAGATTTTACCGTGGAATCTTCATTTCTGCCTTTTGGCTCGATTGGTGGCTTTTGTTCCGGCGGTATAGCTGGCTGCTGTTGCGCTCGGTGGGGAAGGAGAGCCGTGTGCGCGTGGAGGGCTGGCGAGCCGGGATTCTGGACGGGACGGATGACGCGGGACAAGGCCGGTGGCGCCGGGGGACGGCCGGGAATCTGCACGGTGCGATTGCCGCTGCAGTGGCCACTTGTCCGGCCGGGCTGGTCAGCTAGCGAACAATGGTATCAGGAGTACAATTTGGTTATTATTAGTGAAATTTGATCATAATTATGGTGATAAAAACTGAGCATGACAACATACACAAAGCAGAGTGTACACTCAACATTCAGGCATATGATCTGACCTGAGGTGCACTGACTGATGTTCTACTCATATGGTTATCATTAGCTAGCACTGCTGCTACTACTGCTATGACTTGTCAATCAGGCCAAGCCAATTACAGATTGTCATCAGTTTCATGTAGAGTAGCGCCTATGATGTTCCTTGGAAACTGGAGCCTTCACTTGCCAAAACAACTACTCAAATGTTGTTAGTACATGTCCGCCACGTTGCCCCGTGCGTAACTGTGCAACATGTTGAGCTTCTGCGCGAGTTCCACGTCCGACTCGGAACTGAAGTAGACGAGGTCCATCTCTAGCATGCCATCCACGCTGCCGGTTCCACCATGGGTGATATCGTCAGGGATGTACTTGGCGTCATCTGGATACACGATCTTCCTCGCGGCATGCACGCCATAGTGGCAACGGCCTATTATATATGATTACAACAAAATAAAACATGGCAGTGATTATTTATTCAGCAAGAGACACAATATACGGTAATAAGCCAATTCAAAAAAAATAAAAAAAATAGGGCTAGTGCATGAAAGCATGACAAAGGTGTGGTACAGCAAGTCTGAAGCAGATGAAAGTACTATCAGGTACTACCTCTGTATAGTGATCTGAAAGGTCTAATTAGTCATGCGGCAGCAGAAAAGTAGGGGACTTACCCGCATATATATATATATTTTTTGAGGGGACTTACCCGCATATTCATAGGGTAGAGGGCAGCAGAATTCTGGCTTTGGCTCACGTGAGTCCCACAACTCAGCGAAAAATAGAGTCCTCTGGAGCTTGGGATCAGAAGTAGCCAAGAAGTTAATGTGGTAGCGCGTAGTATGAATGAAGGGGTAGTGACCTTCGCTGCTTTCCTCCACACCCAAGGTAATATCAAGTTTATAGTTTGGTCCCTACAGCAAGCAAGCAAGAGTGTTGGTCAAATGAACAAGGTAAAGCGAATATACGCACGTGGCACCTAATGATCGAAAACAACTTTAATTAATGCCCCTACGTACCCAAAAATGTCGTTCCATGTAATCCTGCAGCACCTGTTCAATCTCTGAACGTAACCAGCTCCTGAACCCCTCATATGCTGATCTCTTACTTGACACCACCCCCAAAGCATGTTCACAAAGCTGAGGAGCTTGCACGGTACCACTAGTTTTAGCCTCGGATTTGTTGAGCCACATGGCCGACATACGTGATCTCATGCCATCAATGTTCAACACACCACCACTGGTTTGAGCCTCGGTTATAAATGAGAGCAGACTGCTTCGCTCATCGGGCATGAGCAGCAGCAGCCGGTGCAGTTCACCCAGCTCAAGGGGTAGCGGGTGTCCAGCAGCCATGGCCGCCTCGTGTAAGTGGTTCCTCTCTCTTGCTGATGATAACATGTCAACAACGTGCACTGCAGAGTTTCTCCATAGCGCAAGCAACTGAGGATTGGGGGTCGGCGAGCAAAGCAAGCTTTACAAGCCCCTCGACGGAACGAACCACTGGGCGGACAAGAGTTAAGGGGTCCAGGACGTCATTGTACTCTGCAAACTTGGTGCGGTCAGAAAGTGGGAGAGAGGAGCCACAGGTGTCGTACCAAATGGAGTTGAGGATGATGTTGGATAGAGGGTCACAGGAGCCGTAGCAGTGTCCGGCTGCGCATGAACGAGCCCGAGGGTGTGGGCAGCAACTTAAGCGCTTTGATGTAGAAGTTGTGAATCATGCCATGTAGGTGCATCTCGAGAGACTGCAGGTAATTGCAGGCGTCACCGCTCATGGGGGGAAGGGCCTTCGGCATCCTCGCCAATTCAGCTTGGGCGAGCTCCACCTTTGTCGAGGAGGCAACCTACTACTCCTGGTTGTTGTCGCCGGCGTGGTAACAAGTCTGACGGCGGGGTGAGCATCAATTACCATCGGTGCTAATGAAGGACCAGTAAGAGAGGAGTGTGAATGGGGGGTTTGTGCAGCGAGGGGAGAAGAGTGTGAGGGGTTTTGTGCGGTGCCGGGAGAGGAGTAGGGAGTAATGGTTGTCTCGTCTCTTCTCTCCTACTTCCCAAGGCATGCATGTGAGGGCCACTGATGGTTCTGGAGCCAGGCTAAATGAAAACGATTTATTCGAATGTTCCTACTCACTGAGGCTCAGCAGTGCTTTAAGGTTCATGCGGGCAAGAATTATGGTGCAATCCAGACTTTCAAAGGGGCAAAAACAGCATCCCCGGAGCTTGTATGGAGACACCCTTATATTTCTTAACCTAATGTTGCACGTAATTTTAAAATGAGCATCTGTCTAGTGAATAAATCCGTTAAGAGCAACAACGACTCCCACCCCAAAATAGAAAACGAAAATAGAGTTTATGTTTCCGAAATCACAGTGAGGCACTATATTAGGCCTAAAACAGATTAAATCTACAAGCCCGAATAACAGGGAGAATCTCAGCCACCCGCAATCATCACAATAGCATACCTATCATAATCATCTCGTAGGAACTGGAATCAATTGCGATTTAATGACAAAATACAATCTCATGAGTTTTAGCACAGCCGGATATTTTTGTGATAACGCTTTTCCCGTCAGGAGAGAACAAACACAAGTACTTTTCAGACCAGCTCGGCAGTAATATACTAATATTCTCAAATCGAATTATACTGTCAAAAGTGGCACGTACGTACATCTGTATAGTTCTTCTCACTCTCGTGTATGCGCTCTACAAACTGATCAGCAGATGCATGTGCTACTACTGCATCTCTCCGTTCCAAAAACAAGCCAAACAGCAGCTGCCGATGCAACCGGTAATTACACGGTCATACGTACTGTATATCTAAGTGTATAAACGACGCCGTCGATCCCTGCAGCGCCCACCAACCACCGGCAGCAGAGGAAGACAGGCAGGACGGCGACGAAATGTAGAACGGGGGTGGGCGCCGGCGGCGATCAGCAGATGACGCACGAGTTGGGGTCCTCCTCGGCGCTGTGGACGACGTAGCGCGGCGGAGGCGGCGGCGGGTACCCGTAGTGCGCGTAGCCGTAGGGCGGGTACACGGACATGGCCGGCTTCGCCTCCTGCTGCTTCTTGTCGCCGTCCATCTTGTCGCCCTCTTTCTTGTCTCCGGCGGGCTTCTTGTCCCCGCCGCCGTCCTTCTTGTCGTCCTTCTTCTCCTCCTTGGCCGGGCCGACGGAGAGGATCTGCACGGCGGGGAAGAGCTTGCGCAGCTTGCCGACGACGGCGACGGGGTCGACGGTGCCCACGATGGTCATCTTCTGGTCCTTGATGTCCACGCCCAGCTGGTCGATGCCTGAGGCAGTCCAAATTCAGATACTTCCGCCCATAATTACTACCGTGCGACGAAGCAGAGCAGGAGGAAACAGGGATGAGCCAAGAGATAGTACCGTGGAGGCCGGAGACGGCCTTTAGCGCCTTGGCCTTGTGCCTGTCGTCGTGCACATCCAGCTTGAGCACAACCTTCTGCAGCCATGAGACAAGAGCCAAAAACAAAATCAGCAACCAGAGCAAGCAGCAATCGAGAACCCCAAAAGGGAACCAAATTAACCCGCAGCTCGATCGATCGACAGCAAGCAATCACGGACGCACGCACCTTCATGGCGGCGAGCGACCGGGGAGGGCGCTTCAACGGCGGCGAACTGCTCTTCCCGGACGAGCCGACGGGAACTCAGCGACGGGACGAGGCGGGAGAGCAGAGCGAAATGGAAAGGGCGGCGTGTGGAGTGTAGTACTCTGTCTCTCTCGCTGGGCTCTGGCGACGGATAATGTGGCTACTGGCGACGGACAAATGGTGGATGGTATCTGGGCGGCAAGGGGAGTGGCCGGGCCACTGGTTTTATAGACGGGTGGCACCGTAGCGCGACCTGGTGTGGCTCGAGCAAGGCCCGGCGTCTGCGTTTACGTTGGGGCCAAGACTTGACACGTTCTTCCCATTTGATCCTTACCTGCTAAAAGAATCTGACAGGTTTGCACCACTGACGTTTTTTACTTTTGAAGCCTACTACAGGGCTCTTTGCATTGTTTGTGCTATATATATGTGGATTGCTATATCTAGCAAGCCTTGTTCTTGTTGGACTTTCCTTAGGTTTCAAGAAATTTATTTTGACAAGCAGTTTGGGATTTCAGTTTGTGTTATATCTGCATCTGTCTGAAGAAGAGTTGCTAGTTGTCCTCGTCATACTCACAGTTTTGCTCCACTTGTCCCTGCAGATACATCCGTCAGAATTTCGAGTTCTGGTCCATGGTCAAGACGACGTACAGCGACGTCACCCACGACGAGCTCGAGGACCTTGACGCCCGAGAGAAGAACGTGGGCAGCTTGGAAGGGGGGAGGAGGAAGCTGCAATGGGTCTGCTCGGCTGGTGCCCCGGTCCAGTGCGACCGCTGCCGACGCCTCCCGCTTTTGTATTGCTCGGCTGGTGCACCGAAGCTCGCCACGGGCGGAATCCCGTGGTATCAAACACCGGTGGATGTATTATGCCGAAAAAGAAAAAACAAACGCGGTTGGATAACCGCACGGCGGCGGCGAAAAAACAAACGGCTGCCACGACGTACTTTGTTTTTGAGGGGTGCGGCAAAACGTACTGCTACTACTAGTACGTAATCATAAGGATCGATTTCACACCTTTTTCTTCTTCGCTGGCTTGGACGAGTGGGCGGGTGGGTGGAGTAGTATACTATAGGCGGTGCGGGGAGCCGGGAAGGATCCACGACGCCTCAGAGCGCGACGGGCGGTGGCCAGTACGTACACGTGCAGGCCGGGCTGAGTGAGCATTGACCGACTGACTTTGGAGATCCATGGACCGATCTGGCATTGGAGTGTAGCGCGGTGCTGTCGCTGGCTTTTTGCCAATTGTATTGTGGGATTCGACTTGATCCCAAGACGCCCGGGCGTCATCACCATCATCGTTTTTGCAACGGTGGAGGCACAGACGGTCAGTCCATTTCTGCGCCTGCGCCAGCCGGTCACCCGTCAACCACGTACGGCCCGGAATTAGCACGAGCAAGGAAGGAACGCCACGCTGCAGAGTTTGCTGGGGAATCGGATCTACGGTTAACGGTTTGGTCACCACGGACGCGGCTTCCTACCGAGGAACCAGACTTTGTTCCGTGTGGCGGGCCTTTCAAGTTTGAAACTCCGGTCGCCACAGAAGTAAAATCGGTCCACAAGCTGGCAACCTTTTTCCACAGTTGAAGAGATGAAGCTCGATCATCGCAGACCATTTCTGCCTTCCTTGGAAAAGCGGGTGTATACATGATGCTCGATCATCACAGTTGAAGAGATGACGCTCGATCAGCGACCTACTAGAGGCAAGGATCAATCCTTGACATACACATGCATCTATCGGAGCCTTGAGAGGCAAAAAAGGCGCACTAGTAGGACGACGACGACGTCTCTCTCGCTATGGAATGGAACCGTGCTTATTTAATTCCATCGTGCCATAGACCGTTCATCTCTCACCTTCTTCGGTCGATAAAATAATCTGAATAAAAGTGTTAGGAGAAAATTCTTGTTGAACTGATGACGGATGCGTCAACGGTCCAAGCGGTGCGGGAACGGAGCCAACAATGTTCCGTGGACCAATCGCCCTACGGATCTGCAGAGGAGGCCCCGTTACTTAGTACCAGTAGGTAGGAACTAATTAAAATGTGTGCTCATGCATGGATCATGGATGACGTGCTACTCATGCAGTGGGGATGGAATATATTTGTGTAATTAAAACCCGCAGTTAACAATGCATTAGGTCCTAATCGATGTTAGGACTCGTGAACGAAGTATACATCATGTAGACATTGCGCGCGTGGAGGTCTGGCGGACGCGACGGAGCGTGTGGCGTCGGGGGACGGCCGCAAATCTGCACTGCGCTATTGCCTTGCCGCTACAGTGGCCACTGCCCGGACGACCTTGCTGAGTCGTGTCGACGCTTGCAGTTTTCTTTCCAATCATTGACCATTGGAAAAAAAAATCAAAACGGAGGCAAAAGATTTGCCTCATCTATTAAATAAGGGAGAGTAGATTAGAGTTTTACAACGACCACCTCAAACACGGCATGCGAACTACTCGAGAAATACAATAGGCCCTAGTTTCTTTGCACCAGCTGTAACCCAAAGCTTGGCCTCCTCAAGGATTGTGTTAAGAAGAATAGGCGGCGGAGCACTTTTGTGTCGGAACACCCTAGCATTACGTTCATTCCAGATGGTCCAGGAGACGAGGAGGGAGAGGGAGGCCAAGGCAATCCTGTTGGGGACGTGTCTTCCAGTACCATCTTCCCACCAATCCAGGACGGAGTCATGAAGATGCCATCCGGAGGTGTCAATGTGATGAAGGCCAAGCTTGGCCGCGAGAGACCTCCAAAGCCGAATAGTGAAGCGACACTTGAAGAGAAGATGAGCACCCATTTCCTGCTCCCTAGAGCAAAGAGGGCACAGACCGCAGTTGGCCCACCCGCGCCTCTCCAGGTGGTCCGCAGTCCAGATCCTATCTTGAATAGCCAACCAAGCAAAGAATTTGATCTTCGGAGGAGCCCAAACTTTTCAAACCATGCGATCCATTGGGGACAAGGTTAAGCCAAGAAACTGCGCTTTATAAGCACTGGCTGCCGAGTACATCCCATCATTGGAATGCTTCCAGGTGATGTCGTCCTCTCGAAGCTCCTCAAGATGGACGTCATCCAAAAGCATCCAAAGAGTGAAAAACTCTTGAATGTGGTCTCCGGTGATGACGTTGTTGTAGCTGATTTTGAAGATCCAAGCATCCTCTCTAACAGCCTCCCTGACCTTCCAATTCTTCCTCCTGGAGGCCTCATAGATGCGCGGGGCGATCACCTTGGGCTTACGGCCAAGGAGCCAAGGAGAATCCCAGAAAGGCGTTTTGGCTCCGTTGCCCAGAGTAATGGTGGTGGAGGCATAAAAGAAGCTGAGATCGTCCTCCGTACAAGGGTTGCCAAAACCAACCCACAATCTGTGGGGCTCCTTCCATTCATACCAAGGCCATCTAAGGCGAAGGGCACGCGCAAATTTTTCAGAGTTAAGCACCCCAAGGTCACCATACTCCTTCGGCCTACAAACCGTGTCCCACTTCACTTTGCACTTGGCACCCGTAGTCTTGTCAGCACCTGACCAGAGGAAAGCCCGTTCAATCTTGGTCAGACTCTGAAGTGTGCTTTGAGGCACGACGAGCGGCGTGATTGAGAACACCGCTTGGGAGCAAAGGATTGACTTGACAAGGGCTGTGCGCCCCATAGTTGTGATGTTTTGGCCTTCCCAAGCACTGATACCACTTGACGATCCGACTACAAACGTGCACGACGTTGCACCTTAGCAATCGCTAAACCAACTCCGAGAGGTTATTGACCACGCCGCAACACAATCAACCTGACCATGAAGGTCTATTCCTGCAAGCAATCGAAGAACAAGCAAGAATATGATAATGCAATCTGAATATTGCGAATATAGATGAAGTATTGATAAAGGTGGGGATCCGTAAGCGGTCTTGGTCTGGTCGTTGGACACAAACAAAGTACACGAAGTTGCAATGGCTAACTTTTAACTAAACAAATCCCCAGCAAAAAGCTACTAGATGGATCTACTTATATAGGAGCAAGGGGTGGAGGCCAAGGAAGTGAGAGGACGTCCCAAGGCAGCCTAAAACCAACCCTAGGTCGTACAAGGCTCATGGGCCCAAGTGGAGGTGATGCAACACCTTTGGACTTGTTGTTTGATTCGGATTCTGCTGCAGTGTCAGATTGTTTCGTCCATATCTCAACGCTCCGGACGAATTTAAAGGTGAATCCAGTTGGGTTGGAAAGAGGACGAAATCTACTTTCCAACAAAAAAATCACCCAATTCGGAGTCCGTATGAAAAAGTTGTTGGTGTTTTGAGTCAGGTATGTCTGTGCAGTCTGAATCTGAATTCAGAACGTGAGAGACTTGGACTCTATCTTCTCTTGGCCCAAAAGTGACGTGAGAGGACTTTTTGAACAGAACCTAAACTTCTCCTTTTCCCCTATCTTCATATGTGGATTGTACAAATGTCCCATACACCTGCAATTAGACAAAACACAAAAGTGTGTGAAGTATTTTTGTTCTGGATAACATAAATAGATTATTGAATAATTTGCACTAGAAATCACCTGACAAATATGCATGTATGCAATATGTTTGGTCGTATCCAAGGTAGTCATGTCCTCATCATCCTCCCCTTCTTGAAAATAAAGCCGTCCTCGGCGTTGATTAATCTGAAATGTGGCTAACAAAAGAGACAAAGTGTACATGTTGTATATGTATATGTCATCCATTTTTACTTCCCGTGGATTTTGCACATATGACACATGTATACATGAGTAACTTTCATAGTTAATAAAATATAAAGCCAAAATATTATCACAAGAAGTAGAAGGCATGAAAGTATTGCAATTCAGTTTGCACATATAAGTGAAGCTCTTATTCATATGAAAAGATTGACAATATTCATCATTAAACCATCCCAACATTGGTGAATAAACCTTACTTGCATCAAATTTACATGCTACAACATGCTTAAATAAGCAGACATGCAATAAGTCATTTGACACAGAATCATCACCAAGATTAGAGGTCATATCAAAATGATTAAACATTGGTTCTTTTGCATCAGCAGTTAATTCATTGGGTGCACTCAAAATTGTTGGTATTTCAGTTGTTTGATCACATGACGCATTCATGACAGTAACATGATTCTCTAAAATAGGTGATGCGCTCAAATCAACAGGTAACTCAACACATGATGTATTCAAGTTAACTAGGCATGCATCATTCTCATGTAAAGTTATATCATCAATACCTTTACAGTTACCTTGTCGCAAAGATGTAGCTAATGTAGGTACGGATGATGGCAATGTACCATACTCTTGAGATGATGTTGCGCTCACAATCTGAGGTGTGGCTGCTCTAGTAGGTGCAACGGTGGAGGAACCAAGCAGTGGTGGTGAGCATGAACTAGAATAGTAGTTGTTGTAGTCACCCAATGCATCCTCCTGTAACTGTCTCTCAAAGGTACAAGCACAAACATACATACCAGTAATGCAACGAGAAATATACTGAAATCGTGCCTGAATATCATGGTTCAAACCACCAAAAAATCTATTCATTGTATCATCCACAGATTCTTCTATGTCACAATGATGCATATAAGATCTGAACTCTTGGTAGTAAGCATGAACAGTGTTACTGCCTTGTTTTAATTGTTCCAATTTGCGATGCAATTCACGACGATAGTAAGGAGGAAAAAATTCTTGTCTCATTACAGCTTGCAAATCTTTCCAAGTTGTGGGTTGGTTATCAATGTTTTTCTTACAATGCACACTCCACCAAACAGAAGCAAAACCAGTAAATGCTCTAGTGGCAGCTTGTACTCGCTCAAGTTCAGAAAAGTCATGGTGACTAAAAACTTGTTCTACTTCAAGCTCCCAAGCTAGATAAATAGCAGGACTAAATCTACCCTCAAATGACGGTAAAGAGATAACCTGACCATGTGCTTGTGTGTGTTGTCCCAACTCTCGTGATGGTGAAGATGTGTCCGTCGTCCAAGAACGTCTATCTCCGGAACCTGTCATGATTAGTAGAAACAAGAAACAAAATTCGAGAATAATGTTCCTATGAACTACTAGGATGTGGTTGTAAAGTGCTCACAGTAAAGCAAATATCAATATCTTACAAGTTCTTACCAAGCAGTAGGTAGTGACAGGCAACCAGCGGTGTCAAATAACTCTGAAGGTTGTGTAAAGCGATTGCCAGGGGAACGTACGTATATACGGTGCAGAAATATGTGGAGCTGGGTTGGCTATATATGGTAGCAAAATATTAGCAATAATCAATTCAGAGATGCAATGTTGAATAAACGCTCAACGACGGTACTGTGCTGGTCCTAGGCTAGACCGGACTAGAGACGCGAGCCTAGAACACTAATGAGGTCCCTTCGACGCCACCTCGTGGACGATCTCGTGAAGGGCAAGAATCCCGTCATGGATCCGCCGGCCCTTTAGGAACATGGACTGAAGGGGGTGAGCAATCCTTTCCGCCACCGGGGATAAGCGAGTTGCGCAAATCTTCACAAAGATTCGCTCCAACACATTGATCACCGTGATGGGGCGGAAGTGCCGAATGTCCGTCGCCCCAACTACTTTGGGGATCAGAGATATGACACCATAGTTAATCCTAGTCATGTCCAGGGTTTCAATATAGAACTCATGAAACATGGGCATAATGACCGGGCGTAATATCTCCTAGAATTTCTGGAAAAAGACTACCGGGAGGCCATCCGGCCCCGGGGCCGGAGCAAGCTTTCAGAGACGCAATCGCTCGACCCACCTCCTCAGGGGAGAATGCGAGAGTAAGTTCCGCATTCTCCTCATCGGAGACCTGGTCAGCAAGCGGCCAGAAGTTAGCGCAGAGAGAAACGCCTCCGCGCGGCTCGGCCGAGAACAACTCCTTATAAAAGGAGTAAATATGGGTGGAGATGTCCTCTGGGCTTTCCAGAAGAACATCTCCATCCCATAGGAAAGGGATGGCACACTTCCGCCTGCGGCCATTAGCAATCGCCTGAAAGTAGGCAGTGTTCGCATCCCCCTTAAGGAGCCAGTTCTGGCCCCCTCGACGCTGCCAGAACAGCTCCTCGCTCTTGTAAATTTCCATGAGCGAGGCCTCGAGGGCGTATCTCCAAAGCCAGTCATCAGGAGACAAGCCTTGCCCGTCAGCAAGGTCATCCAACACCTTAATCTGATCCAGCAGGGCCCCTTTACAGGCCCGGAGGTCAGCACCAAGGTTCGCCCCCCGGCCCATCATGGCCTGATGAGACAATTTAGCACAGTGATGCCAGACATCCACAGCACAAAACACACGAGGTGGGGACGCGACCGCCTCTAGCCAGCGGTCACGAACCATCTCAAAGAAACCCGGTTGCTCCAGCTAGAATGTCACAAAGCGGAAGCGACGGGTCCTAGGGGGGCCTCATCCCCCGACGAGAAAAGCAGGGGGGTATGATCAGAGCCAATACGAGTGGCCGCCTTAAGAGAGCACAGTGGGAACATCACTTCCCACTGAGCCGACACAAAGACCCGATCTAAAACACTTCGGATGGGGTCCGCCAGCTTATTCGTCCAAGTAAACCTAGCCCCTAGACGGGCTATCTCATGGAGCGCAAGGTCCGCAATGCAGTCGTTAAATAGACGCATGCGGACCCGATCAACATTAGGCGAGCTTTTATCAGAAGCCCACCTAATGAGGTTGAAGTCCCCGGCCACCACCACTGGAGTGGTGCACCTCTCCACCTTATTTTTAAGCTCAGCGAGGAAGTCGGCAGAGCGAGCATGATCCGCGGGACCATAAACAAAAATCACCTCCCAACTGAAGTGGACTCGTCGGTCCGTGACGGACATGCTCAGGAAGAATTCCCCTCGGTCCATATCCTCAACCGAGAAAGCATCCTCCCAAACTCCAAGCAAAATGCCCCCAGATTGCCCCGTAGCAGGCAACCACTGCCAGGCAAATTGATGGCGGGAAAGCCCCTGGAGCTCATGCATACTATAGTCCTGGCAAATCGCCTCCTGCAGTCCCACAATGTCAATCTCCTCCTGACACAAATACTCGTTGAGCTGACGCCAATGGCCAGTGAGGCCGAATCCCCTAATGTTCCAACATAGGAGCTTCATTTAATAACCTCAGTGGAGTTCCTAGGCCCCGCAAACGGGGCCGAGCTAGCCCGCCCGTCAATCGCGGGTCGGGGGGATGCCTTCACCGGACGGCCACGCCGCCCCCGAGTAGGGGGGCAGCGGAGGACTCCGGTCAGAGGGAAGCGGACCTGGAGGTAGACCCACACACCTCTAGTCGGTGTTTAGTGGGGTTGAGACGAGTGGGGGGACGCCCACGCAGCTCCCTCACCGGGGGAGGAACTGCCGAGGGCATCTCCAACACGGTCTCCAAAGGGGGCGCCGCACCATCCTTGGTCTCTCTATGACAAGGGTTAGTGTGCGCCGGGGTGCTAGGCTCAACACGCGCAGCACAAGCACGAGCTTCAGCCAACACCCCATCAAGCCGCTCCTTCGCGCAGATAGCCGAGATCTGCTCAAGGATGGGCCCTTTCTCGCCACGGAAAACAATGCCACTATCGGTAGTCACCTCTGCCAGATGGGACAGCGGAGCGGAACCAAGCTCAGAAAAACGGGAACCAGAACCAGAAGGAACAGAAGGGATGGGGGAGTACCTGAGGACAGGCCGTGAGCAGCCGCCTGCATGGCGGCCTTCTCCTGGATCGTCGGGACACGGCCATCCAGAAGGACCCGGGACTGGCTAAGCCGCGCACTCTGACGAGCAGCCACCAGCGGAGAAGCCCCGCCCCGAAGCTTGGAACTAGCCACAGTAGGGGTCACCACGGCCATGTCCAAGGGTGGAGGCGGCTCCAAGTCCGTGGACCCCAAGGCTGGAGAAGGGGGGCAGCGAGCGCGAGTAGCAGACCATCCCAGGTGAGCGCGGTGACGACGAGGGGCGCACCTCCATCCCCACACTCACCACGTCCTCCTCCACGACCTCCAGGTCAACCACCGGGGTTGCGACAAGGGGAGGGACTGTCATGACCACAGACTCACCTCCCGACGGCACCTGAGAGGCCGTCCCAGCAGGGTAGGAGGACCCACCACCAGTAGAAACCGGGCTACGCCGCCCATCAGACGGATCCGGTGGAACCTCAACGTCATCATCACCATCCTCACCAGAGGAGCTCTCACCAGATGAGGCCCCATCTCCACCATGCCCCTCACCCTGGTGAGGCACAGTGCCATCGGGGGCCGGCCCAAGCAGATCGTGAGGAACCGGGGACTCAAGCTCGAAGGTGAGGCGCCTTCCTTTCTTGCCGAAGTAGAATACCAAGGACAGACCATCAATCTCTGCCGGCGCGGGGCAGAGAATTTCAATGCGGACAGGGCCATCATCCTCGAAGGAGGCCAGGTCAGCGGACACCAGCTTGCCCACCGACTCAGATATCCCCTTGAGGATGTGGGCAAGCTTGCCACCCCGCGGCGCCGCCCTGCCGCCACGAGGCAAGCCGTAGACAAGGACCCACACCTTCTCCAAGGAAGGCACCGGGTCTGGCTCCGCATTAGCAGCACGAACAGAGATCAAGATCTTGTTGATGGGGCAGCGGATGAAGTCGTGGGAACACACACGGAGGAACTCAGCGGAGGGGAAGGGGACCGAGAAGACGAGGGGGGCCATCTCAGTCACCTCCCAGGCGAAGTCGGAGTCGCGGAAGTCGTCGATGTAGGCGGCGAGCTCAGCCTGGATGAGGTCGGTCGAGATCACCACCCCAGACGGCAAGACCTGCTCGGGGGCCAGAGTGACCGTCGCCAAGTGTGGCCGAACCGCCTCCTCCTCAACCTCGGCATCCACATAGTAGAAACCACCCCCTCAATCCCGTACCCAAGGTATGCTAGTGTCGTGGGGCATCGGGGAGGAGCCTCACACTCGAAGCGAAAATGCCCCGCACAGCCGCAGTTGATGCACATAGTCTCCTCGTGAGATCTGGGGCGGCCGACTCGCGGTGTCAGCTCCGGAGCAACCAACTCCGAAGCTCCAGTCGGAATGGGACATGCGACCACCCTAGGTGCCTTCTTCTTCTTCTTCTTCGCCTGAACAGCGGCACCGGGCACCTTCACCGAGCGGCGAGCAGGAGAGGACCGCGCGGTCCGAGGGTCATCCCTTCGTCCTGTCGGGCCGTCATCCCGGTCATAGCGACGGGCAACACGGCTGTCAGGGCCAAGGGAGCGGGGAGCACGAGATGAATCATCCCGTAGCACCTCCCAATCCACCTCATCCGCCCGGGACGCACGGGTAGCACCATCATCCGGACGCCGCCGGCGCCAGTCGCCGTCCGACGCCCGCGGGGAAGGCACCCGCGGCATTGCTACCTCTTGAGCACTGCGTTGGTTTTCCCTTGAAGAGGAAAGGGCGATGCAGTAAAGCAGCGTAAGTAATTCCCTCAGTTTTTGAGAACCAAGGTATCAATCCAGTAGGAGGCCACGCACGAGTCCCTCGCACCTACACAAACAAATAAAATCTTCGCAACCAACGCAATAAAGGGTTGTCAATCCCTTCACGGTCACTTACGAAAGTGAGATCTGATAGATATGATAAGATAGTATTTTTGGTATTTTTATAATAAAGATGCAAAGTACAATAAAAGACAATAAAAATAGCTAAGTGTTGCAAGATTAATATGATGGAAAATAGACCCGGGGGCCATAGGTTTCACTAGTGGCTTCTCTCGAGAGCATAAGTATTACGGTGGGTGAACAAATTACTGTTGAGCAATTGATAGAATTGAGCATAGTTATGAGAATATCTAGGTATAATCATGTATATAGGCATCACGTCCGCGACAAGTAGACCGACTCCTGCCTGCATCTACTGCTATTACTCCACACATCGACCGCTATCCAGTATGCATCTAGAGTATTAAGTTCAAAAGAACAGAGTAAAGCTTTAATTAAGATGACATGATGTAGAGGGATAAACTCATGCAATATGATATAAACCCCATCTTGTTATCGTCGATGGCAACAATACAATACGTGCCTTGCTGCCCCTGCTGTCACTGGAAAGGACACCGCAAGATTGAACCCAAAGCTAAGCACTTCTCCCATTGCAAGAAAGATCAATCTAGTAGGCCAAACCAAACTGATAATTCGAAGAGACTTGCAAAGATAACCAATCATACATAAAAGAATTCAGAGAAGATTCAAATATTGTTCATAGATAAACTTGATCATAAACCCACAATTCGTCGGTCTCAACAAACACACCGCAAAAGAAGCTTACATCGAATAGATCTCCACGAGAATCGTGGAGAACTTTGTATTGAGAACCAAAGAGAGAGAAGAAGCCATCTAGCTAATAACTATGGACCAGAAGGTCTGAGGTAAACTACTCACACATCATCGGAGAGGCTATGGTGTTGATGTAGAAGCCTTCCGTGATCAATGCCCCCTCCGGCGGAGCTCCGGAAAAGGCCCCAAGATGGGATCTCACGAGTACAGAAGGTTGCGGCAGTGGAATTAGGTTTTTGGCTCCATATCTGGTAGTTTGGGGGTACGTAGGTATATATAGGAGGAAGAAGTACGTCGGTGGAGCAACGTGGGCCCCACGAGAATGGAGGGCGCGTCTAGGGGGTAGGCGCGCCCCCTACCTCGTGCCTTCCTGGTAGCTTTCTTGACGTAGGGTCCAAGTCCTCTGGATCACGTTCGTTTCAAAAATCACGTTCACGAAGGTTTCATTCCGTTTGGACTCCGTTTGATATTCTTTTTCTGCGAAACTCTGGAATAGGAAAAAAACAGCAATTCTGGGCTGGGCCTCCGGTTAATAGGTTAGTCCCAAAATAATATAAAAGTGTATAATAAAGCCCATTAAACGTCAAAAACAGAATATAATATAGCATGGAACAATAAAAAATTATAGATACGTTGGAGACGTATCAAGAATCCCCAAGCTTAATTCCTGCTCGTCCTCAAGTAGGTAAATGATAAAAACAGAATTTTTGATGTGAAATGCTACTTAGCATAATTTCAATGTAATTCTTCTTATTGTGGCACGAATGTTTAGATTTAATACGATTCAAGATAAAAGTTTAATGTTGACATAAAAACAATAATACTTCAAGCATGCTAACCAAGCAATTATGTCTTATCAAAATAACATACCCAAAGCAAGTTATCCCTAAAAAATCATATAGTCTGGCTATGTTCCATCTTCCCCACACAAAATATTCATATCATGTACAACCCCGGTTTTAGCCAAGCAATTGGTTCATACTTTTTAACGCGCTTCAGCCTTTTCAACTCTTACGCAATACATGAGCGCAAGCCATGGATATAGCACTATGGTGGAATAAGGTATAATGATAGGGGTTATGTGGGAAGACAAAAAAAGGAGAAAGTCTCACATTAACGAGGCTAATCAACGGGCTATGGAGATGCCCATCAATTGATGTCAATGCAAGGAGTAGGGATTGCCATGCAACGGATGCACTTAGAGCTATAAGTGTATGAAAGCTCAAACGAAAAAAACTAAGTGGGTGTGCATCCAACTTGCTTGCTCACGAAGACCTCGGGCATTTGAAGAAGCCCATCATTGGAATATACAAGCCAAGTTCTATAATGAAATTTCCCACTAGTATATGAATGCGACAAAATGAGAGACTCTCTATCATGAAGATCACAGTGCTACTTTGAAACACAAGTGTGGTAAAAGGATAGTAACATTGTCCCTTCTCTCTTTTTCTATCATTTTTTATTTGGGCCTTTTCTCTTTTTTTATGGCCTCTTTTTTATTTTATTTTAGTCCGGAGTCTCATCCCGACTTGTGGAGAATCATAGTCTCCATCATCCTTTCCTCACTTGGGACAATGCTCTAATAATGATGATCATCACACTTTTATTTACTTACAACTCATGAATTACAACTCAATACTTCGAACAAAATATGACTCTATGTGGATGCCTCCGGCAGTGTACCGGGATATGCAATGAATCAAGAGTGACATGTATGAAAGAATTATGAATGGTGGCTTTGCCACAAATACAATGTCAACTACATGCTCATGCAAAGCAATATGACAATGATGGAGCGTGTCATGATAAACGAAACAATGGAAAGTTGCATGGCAATATATCTCGGAATGGCTATGGAAATGCCATAATAGGTAGGTATGGTGGCTGTTTTGAGGAATATATAAGGAGGTTTATGTGTGATAGAGCGTTTCATATCACGGGGTTTGGATGCACCGGCGAAGTTTGCACCAACTCTCAAGGTGAGAAAGGGCAACGCACGGTACCGAAGAGGCTCGAAAATTGCGGAAAGGTAAGTGTGCGTATAATCCATGGACTCACCTTAGTCATAAAGAAATCATATACTTATTGCAAAAATTTATTAGCCCTCGAAGGAAAGTACTACTACGCATGCTCCTAGGGGAAGGGTTGGTAGGAGTTAACCATCGGTCGATCCCGACCGCCACACAAAGGATGACAATCAATAAATACATCATGCCCCGACTTCGTTACATAACGGTTCACCATACGTGCATGCTACGGGAATCACAAACTCCAATACAAGTATTTTTCAATTCCACAATTACTCAACTAGCACAGCTATGATATTACCACTTTTATATCTCAAAACAATTATCAAGCATCAAATTTCTCATGGTATTATAATTAAAGCAAATTGCCATGCTGTTTTAAGACTCTCAAAATAATATAAGTGAAGCATGAGAGATCAATTGTTTCTATAAAACAAATCCACCGTCGTGCTATAAAAGATATAAGCGAAGCACTAGAGCAAAACTATATAGCTCAAAAAATATATGTGAAGCACATAGAGTATTCTAATAAGTTTCAATTTATGTGTGACTCTCTTAAAATGTGTGTACAGCAAGGATGATTATGGTAAACTAAAAAGCAAAGACTCAAATAATACAATACGCTCCAAGCAAAACACATATCGTGTGGTGAATAAAAATATAGCTCCAAGTAAAGTTACCGATGAAAGTAGACGAAAGAGGGGATGCCTTCCGGGGCATCCCCAAGCTTTGGCTTTTTGGTGTCCTTAGATTATCTTGGGGTGCCATTGGCATCCCCAAGCTTAGGCTCTTGCCACTCCTTGTTCCATAATCCATCAAATCTTTCACCCAAAACTTGAAAACTTCACAACACAAAACTCAGCAGAAAATCTCGTGAGCTCCGTTAGCGAAAGAAAACAAAACACCACTTCAAGGTACTGTAATGAACTCATTCTTTATTTATATTGGTGTTAAACTTACTGTATTCCAACATCTCTATGGTTTATAAACTATTTTACTAGCCATAGATTCATCAAAATAAGCAAACAACACACGAAAAACAGAATCTCTCAAAAACAGAACAGTCTGTAGTAATCTGTAACTAACGCAAACTTCTGGAACTCAAAAAATTCAGCCAAAATAAGACGATCTAGAAAATTTGTTTATTGATCAGAAGCAATTGGAATCAATATTTTATCACGTTCTGGTGATTTTTAACAATTGTTTTCGTGAACAGAAAGTTTCTGAAATTTTCAGCAAGATCAAATAACTATCATCCAAGAAGATCCTATAGGTTAAACTTGGCACAAACACTAATTAAAACATAAAAATAAATCTAACCAGAGGCTAGATCAAATATTTATAACAGAAGCAAAAATCAAAAAACTAAAAATAAAATTGGGTTGCCTCCCAACAAGTGCTATCGTTTAACGCCCCTAGCTAGGCATAAAAGCAAGGATAGATCTAGGTATTGCCATCTTTGGTACGTAATTCTTCAATAAGACACCTATTACCCTTAGGAGTTTCTTTCTCTTTATTAATTATCAAACTTCTAGGCACAAAATCGAAAAAATCATTTGTAGCAAATGGCTCCTTAATGATAGCAAAAAGATTGGGATGAATACTTATAGATTTGAGATCCGCAGTTTGTTTACTAGAGGATTCACCTTTATTTTTAGGAGCATACATAAGCTTGGCAATTTTAGTTGGAGGACTTGGAGTATTTTTTCGGAAGAGAAAGCGGTCCCCAAGTTGGTAATGATACCCTCAAGTTTATCAATTCTAGTGGAATCCTGATTTATTCTTTCATTAACTATGGGTTCCTTCTCCTTAATATTTTTCAAAGTGACTCCTACTTTAGATCCATATTGGGTAATTTGGTTGTGGATCTTTTTATCCAAATTTTCAATTAACTCTACGGTAGCAACTTTATTTTCAATAATTTCAAGTCTTTGCATTACATGCTCCAAAGTTAACATAGTTCCATTAACCAAAAGAAGTGGTGAGCCAAACAAATCTATCATAGCATTATAAGAATCAAAAGTATGGCTACCCAAGAAATTCCCTCCGGTAATGGTATCAAGGATATATCTGTACCAAGGAGTAGCGCCTACATAAAAATTGCGGAGAAGAACGGAAGTAGATTGCTTCCTGGTAGATCTATTTTGAGCATTGCAAATTCTATACCAAGCGTCTTTTAGATTTTCTCCCTCCATTTGCTTAAAATTAAGAACTTCATTCTCGGGAGACAACGGAGAAGATAGAGGATTAGCCATAATGACAAGCAAGCGAAAAAGAGGCGAACGGAAAAGAGAGGGCAAATAAAACGGCAAGGGTGAAGTGGGGGAGAGGAAAACGAGAGGCAAATGGCAAATAATGTAATGCGGGAGATAAGGGTTTGTGATGGGCACTTGGTATGTTGACTTTTGCGTAGACTCCCCGGCAACGGTGCCAGAAATCCTTCTTGCTACCTCTTGAGCACTGCGTTGGTTTTCCCTTAAAGAGGAAAGGGTGATGCAGTAAAGCAGCGTAAGTATTTCCCTCAGTTTTTGAGAACGAAGATATCAATCCAGTAGGAGGCCACGCACGAGTCCCTCGCACCTACACAAACAAATAAAATCCTCGCAACCAACGCAATAAAGGGTTGTCAATCCCTTCACGGTCACTTACGAAAGTGAGATCTGGTAGATATGATAAGATAGTATTTTTGGTATTTTTATAATAAAGATGCAAGGTACAATGAAAGGCAATAAAAATAGCTCAGTGTTGCAATATTAATATGATGGAAAATAGACCCGGGGGCCATAGGTTTCACTAGTGGCTTCTCTCGAGAGCATAAGTATTACGGTGGGTGAACAAATTACTGTTGAGCAATTGATAGAATTGAGCATAGTTATGAGAATATCTAGGTATAATCATGTATATAGGCATCACGTCCGCGACAAGTAGACCGACTCCTGCCTGCATCTACTACTATTACTCCACACATCGACCGCTATCCAGTATGCATCTAGAGTATTAAGTTCAAAAGAACAGAGTAAAGCTTTAATTAAGATGACATGATGTAGAGGGATAAACTCATGCAATATGATATAAACCCCATCTTGTTATCGTCGATGGCAACAATACAATACGTGCCTTGCTGCCCCTGCTGTCACTGGAAAGGACACCGCAAGATTGAACCCAAAGCTAAGCACTTCTCCCATTGCAAGAAAGATCAATCTAGTAGGCCAAACCAAACTGATAATTCGAAGAGACTTGCAAAGATAACCAATCATACATAAAAGAATTCAGAGAAGATTCAAATATTGTTCATAGATAAACTTGATCATAAACCCACAATTCGTCGGTCTCAACAAACACACCGCAAAAGAAGATTACATCGAATAGATCTCCACGAGAATCGTGGAGAACTTTGTATTGAGAACCAAAGAGAGAGAAGAAGCCATCTAGCTAATAACTATGGACCTGAAGGTCTGAGGTAAACTACTCACACATCATCGGAGAGGCTATGGTGTTGATGTAGAAGCCTTCCGTGATCAATGCCCCCTCCGGCGGAGCTCCGGAAAAGGCCCCAAGATGGGATCTCACGAGTACAGAAGGTTGCGGCAGTGGAATTAGGTTTTTGGCTCCATATCTGGTAGTTTGGGGGTACGTAGGTATATATAGGAGGAAGAAGTACGTCGGTGGAGCAACGTGGGCCCCACGAGAATGGAGGGCGCGTCCAGGGGTAGGCGCGCCCCCTACCTCGTGCCTTCCTGGTAGCTTTCTTGATGTAGGGTCCAAGTCCTCTGGATCACGTTCGTTTCAAAAATCACGTTCACGAAGGTTTCATTCCGTTTGGACTCCGTTTGATATTCTTTTTCTGCGAAACTCTGGAATAGGAAAAAAACAGCAATTCTGGGCTGGGCCTCCGGTTTAGAGGTTGGTCCCAAAATAATATAAAAGTGTATAATAAAGCCCATTAAACGTCCAAAACAGAATATAATATAGCATGGAACAATCAAAAATTATAGATACATTGAAGACGTATCAGTCACCACCTCTTCACGCGCCCGGACAGCGGCAGGAGGGCGGGCCTGCAATTCCTCCCGCAGAGCAGCCTCGCTGGCGAGGTCATGTTCATGCGGTGCGGGAAAAGAACGGGAGGAGTCCATCCACCCACACACCGCACGGATAGCTGCATTTGGTGTTAACAATGGTGCGTGCGTAGTAGCAGCAGGCAGGAATGAATTAAAATGTGTGCTCGTGAATCATGGATGACGTGCTACTAATGCAGTGGGGATGGAATATTTGTTTACAATGCATTAGATCCTAATCGGATGTTAGGGCTCGTGAAAGAACTAGTATATATAATCAAGTAGTGTGGCTTTAAAAATTAAGCAGATACAGTATAACAGTGAGGAGTGCAGCCGTGGGTAAACCGCGCGCACGGTGGTGTAGTGCGTAATCGGTCAGCTCGAAAAGGCTAAAAGCTATGAGATTTTATGGCCAGTAATAAAGGCGAATTTGACATTTTTTGCCATTTCGGTTGCATCCATCGATCCATCGCTTTTGCTCCGTCGTTGTATCTGGCTGCTGTTGCGCGCATGGTGAAAAGGAGGAGAGCCGTGCGCGCGTGGAGGTCCGGCGGACGCGCGACGGCGACGTGGGACGGCCGCAAATCTGCAGGGCGCTATCACCGTCGCTACAGCGGCCACTGGCCGGACGACTTTGCCGAGTCCTGTCGACTCGTCCAACGTACACATCCGGCCGGGCTGGCCAAGTGAGGTGCTGTCGGTTCTCGCTGGCTTTTCCTAATAGTGTCCGGCATGCCTGATCATCATTGATACTACAAAGACAGAGGAGATTTATTTATATATTTTTTGCGGGGACAGAGAAGATAGTTAGTACGTCACCCAACAATGGCCAAAAGCAAGAGTGCGACTGTTGTTGAATATTCTACTTGGATGCTACTCTCTCCGTAAACTAATATAAGAGCGTTTAGAATACTAAAATAATGATTTAAATGCTTTTATATTAATTTACAGAGGGAGTACGTCATATATATGGAATGCTTCTAGCTAGCTGGATCCTCTTGGCAACTAGCGAGCGCCGAGCGGTATAGTGCAAGACAAGCTAAAACTACACTCTGCTTCAGTAACTAGCTCAGGCAACTAGCTAGCGACAGCGATCGACCGATGGAGTGGCGCAGACCCGATCGATGTTGCGGCGATCCACCGTGCAAGTGGATCGATCGTTTTCCTATAAGATGAGCACATATACGTGTCTCGTTTTGGCCCGTATTACTGACGATCTGAGTCAAGCGAATAATGCATGCATGCGATGGGCGCATCTCTAGAATCCGGACGGGCTCCAGACCACCCCTTTCATGACGTAAACGATAAGCGCCTAGCAACCAACATGGCCACGTGGGTACACTGTCAGGAACAACAACACTGCTCCGGGGGCACACTCCGGGAGCTTTCCGCGCATGGAAAGGCCGTCGTACGCATGGCAACCAGCGTCGCCGGCCGGCCGGAAAAACACTTCATTTATAGCTTGGCTTGCGCTGACAACAGCCCCTGTGGCCTTGTGCCCATCTGCTCAGAAAGGCAGGAGAGTCTCAGCTCGAAACTGTCCGTTATCTGCCTAGTGCGTGTGCGCAACCAGCGATCGCAGGCCGGCCGGAAAAGTACTTCTAACACAACACCCTGTGGTACCCATCTGCTATGCTAGGAGAGTCTCAAGTCCGAGCTGTCTGTTCTCTTCTCTGCCTAGAGAAATCAGGGTGGGCGTGTAGAAAAGCTAGGCTTAAGTGTATGCACCTGCAGGGACGCGTGCGTGTTTATATGGGCGCAAGGCCAGAAGATTTACAGAGTTGGTTAGGCTTAGATTGATCTCCAAGTAATCTATCTATCTAACTACCATGAGATCATATCTCTAGCCTAACCGGTTGTTACAACAGATATACACGCGCGCACACAATTACAATGTTTAACACTCCCCCTCAATCACAACTTATCTAAGCTGAGATTGTGCCTAAAAATCTCTAGCTACCGCAAGGAGAGGGGTTTAGTAAACCCATCCGCAACTTGGTCGCTAGTAGGTATAAACCTGATGTTCAGCAACTTGTCAGCCACCCATTCTCGAACTAAGTGATAATCAATCTCTATATGCTTAGTCCTGGCATGGAAGATAGGGTTGGCAGACAAGTATGTAGCACCAAGATTATCACACCAAAGTGATGCTGCTCTAGGGTGAGAAATACCCAACTCTGTTAACAAGTTCTGTACCCAGATAACTTCAGCAGTGGCATTGGCTAGAGCTTTATATTCAGCCTCTGTACTTGATCTAGATACAGTTGGCTGTTTACGTGCACTCCAAGAAATCAAGTTACTCCAAAGAAACACTGGAAAACCTCCAGTTGATCTTCTATCATCAGGACAACCTGCCCGATCAGCATCTGAGAAAGCACTTACAAGCATTGGGTCGGACTTGCCAAGTCTGAGTCCATGACTCTTTGTTCCTTGAAGATATCTGAGTATCCTCTTTACCGCTGTCCAATGTGTACTAGTAGGAGCATGTAAGAACTGGCATACCTTATTAACTGAGTATGAAATATCTGGCCTAGTTAAAGTCAAATATTGCAATGCTCCTACTATACTCCTGTACCTGGTAGAGTCCTCTGCTCCAAGCACTTCTCCATCATAAAGAGACATCTTCTCAGAAGTAGGCAAAGGAGTAGACGACGGCTTACACCCTTTCATGCCCATTCTTTGGAGTATCTCTTGAACATATTTTTCTTGTGATAGCAAAATTCCACTCTTTAAATTTTTTTACCTCAATCCCAAGGAACAAGTGAAGGTTGCCAAGATCCTTCAACGCAAAATCTTTGCTCAAATCCGCAAGAAGAGCTTCAACTGCTTTAGAGGACGAGCTAGTGACAACAATATCATCAACATAAATGAGCATGAAAATAGTTATCCCACGTCCGTGATAGAAGAACAACGAGGTATCTCCTGTAGAAGGAACAAATCCAAGTGACTGCAATTTAGAAGAGAGCCGAGAATACCAGGCTCTAGGTGCTTGCTTCAGCCCATACAAAGCCTTATCAAGCTTGCAAATATAATGAGGTGCCTTAGGATGCTCATACCCAGGAGGTTGCCTCATGAACACTTCCTCTTCCAGAAAACCATGCAAAAACGCGTTCTTAACATCTAGCTGTCTGATGCACCAATTTCTAGATACGGCAACTAAAAGAATTAACCTGATGGTAGCTGCCTTTACTACCGGACTAAACGTGTCCTCGTAATCAATCCCATACCTCTGTTTGAAGCCTTTTGCAACTAGCCGTGCCTTGTACCTATCAACAGTGCCGTGAGATTTCCTTTTCACCTTAAACACCCACTTACAGTCAATTATGTTTTTGCCCTTGACTGGTGGGACCAAACGCCAGGTTCGGTTTTTCATTAAGGCAACATACTCTTCATCCATTGCTTCTTTCCACCGGGGTTCACCAAGAGCTTCACCAAAACTTTGCGGTTCACCTGTTGCACAAAAAGAGCCCCAACGAACACAACCATCTTTATATATTTTGGGTTTAGCAATACCGCTCCTTGATCTGGTGTGAGCAGGTGCAGGAGGAGGCGGCGCCGGTCGCTCAATGTGTTGTTGGAGGCGATTAGGTAAAACAGGCGACCCTGAATCTGCCACAGAAGATCCTCCAGGCGACTCCTGTAGCAGATCCTGCTGGATCCGAGGCGCATCAGGCACGGGGGAGGCCTCCTATGCGGAACTGCCACTTGGCGCTCCAGAAGCGCGCCGCAGGTGCTGGTCGGGGGCGCGCGCCACGCCCGAGTACGCGGCCCCGCACGGGTGACGTGGCTCGCTGCAGTCCGCTCGCGGGGTTGGCCCGCCTGGCCCCGCAGACGAAAGCGGCCGACCGAGTTGACGCGCTGGGGCCCCGCCTGGTCCCGCCACAGGTGAGGCCCGCCTGGCCACCGAATCAGGGAGGGGCGGTTATCCCGCGGCGGATTCTCCTGCCGCGCCTGGCACCTCTGTCGCGGCGGATCCCGAGGCCGATTCACCCTGATCTGCATCGGAGTCAGCGCCAAGATCATTTGTGCCTGTATACATAAAATCATGCGCATTTTCTCCATTTTCTTCATTGAATTCCTGCATGCTTGCATCAGAGTTTTGGTCAAAGGTATTGTTGTTAGACATTGACATGCGATCACCAGTATCTAGTACTCCCCCTTGATCAAAACAGGATGCTGGGAGAAGATGAGAGGGCAAGAGAACAAGCTCCTTGCCGAGTTGTGCGTCGGCATTAGGGTGTGGTGTGGCGAAGGGAAAGACGTGCTCATCAAAAACCACGTCACGAGAAATATAGACTCGACCGGTATAAATATCGAGACACTTGTACCCTTTGTGGAGGCTACTGTACCCTAGAAAAGCGCATTGTTTTGACCGAAATTCAAGTTTGTGCTTATTGTAGGGACGTAGATTTGGCCACACAACACACCCAAAGATGCGAAGAAAGGTGTAGTCAGGTTTCTTGCCAAAGAGGCGCTCGAGAGGTGACTGATTTTTGTTGACACGGCTAGGCACACGGTTGATAAGGTAGACGGCGGTGAGAAACGCCTCATCCCAAAATTTCAAAGGCATAAAGGCATGAGCAAGTAGAGATAGACCAACTTCGACTATATGCCTATGTTTGCCCTCGGCAAAGCCGTTTTGCTGATGTGCGTGGGGGCAGGAAACGTAATGGGTGATCCCAATGCGCTCAAAAAAGGAATTGAGCTTTTGGTATTCACCCCCCCCCCCCAGTCTGTCTGCATAGCAAGGATTTTACGATCAAAGAGGCGTTCAACGTGTTGTTGAAAGAGACGAAATTTCTCAAATACATCAGACTTATTTTTGAGCAAATAAATCCAGCTAAACTTGCTAAAATCATCAATAAAGCTCACATAATATTTTTGTCTGCCTACAGAGACGGGTCCAGGACCCCACACATCTGAAAAAATAAGCTCTAAAGGAGCTTGAGATTCACTAAACGATTTGGGATAAGGAAGTTGATGGCTCTTAGCCATCTAACAAGCATCACAGACCAATAAGTGGTCCTTTTTATTCGATACGGGAAGACAAAAATCGCGAAGAATTTTCTGGACCACCGGTAGAGCAGGATGTCCTAGGCGCTTATGCCACCGTGAAGTGGATGGTTTGACCACGCTAAGAACTTGACCATGAAAAGGAGCATCTTGGCGGCCGGAGACAGGGAACAAGCCATCCCTACTCCCGTTTTGCAGAATTGTCCTCCGAGTGGCCCGATCCTTAACAAAAAAGGTTTCAGGGTAAACTTCAAGAAAGGCATGATTATCTTTGATAAGTTGATAGGCAGAAAGTAAACTCTTATCTTCTTGTGGAGAGTGAAGGATATTGTTTAGGTTTAAGGAGCCATGAGGAGTAGATAGAACTGAATCACTACTGGAATCAGCTACTTTGCCACCTGCCAGCTCTTTGCCGTCCGCTAGCTGACGGCAAAGAAGCTCTTTGCCATCAGCAACCCAAAAGCAGACGGCAAAGAAACGGCAGACGACAAAACAGGCCTTTGCCATCTGCCGGCTCTTTGCCGTCAGCCAGCTGACGGCAAATAATCTTTGCCGTCCGCTGGCTAACGGCAAAGAGAGAGCTGGCCCCCACCCCCCCCCGCCCGTTTAGAAAAACTTAACGCCCCACCTCTTTGTCGTCTGCTAGCAGACGTCAAAGAGAGATAAAGGCGGACGGCAAAGATTGGCGGACGGCAAAGAGCAGACTAACTAACGGCCCCCACCCCCCCCCCCCCCCCCCGCCCGTTACTCTCTCTTCTCTCCCTTCTCTCCCTCTCTCCTCCCCGACGCGCCCCGCCACCAGATCCCACATCCACCGCCGCCGCTGCCGCCCGCCGCCGCCCCCGCCCCCCGCCGCCGCCCGGCGCCGCCCTCGCCCCCGCACCCGCTTGGCACGTCGCCCCACCACCCCTCCGCCCCCACCCCACCCGCCGACGCCCCGTCGCCCCGCCACCCGCCGCCCGGCACCGCCCCCGACGCCCCGTCGCCCCGCCACCCGCCGCCCGGCGGCGCCGCCCCCGCCTCCCGGCGCCGCCGGCACCGCCCCCGCCGCCCGGCGCCCCCCCCGCCACAGCCCCTGCCGACCGTCCCATTGCTCCGGTGAGGGACTACTTCTTTTTTTTCTTCTGTTTTTTCATTTTTTTCTGTTTAATTGTTAGTGCTAGATTGTGTTAGTGTTAGTGTTAGAAAAGAATGAGAAGAAGTAGAAGTAGTAGAAGAAGTAGAAGAAGAAGAAGTAGAAAAAAGATGAAAAAAGAAAAAGAAGAAAAGAAGTAGAAGAAGAAGAAAGGAAGAAAAGAAAAGAAGTACAAAAAAGATGTAAAAAGAAGAAGAAGAAAGGAAGTAGAAGAAGTAGAAGAAGAAGAAAAGAAGAAACGAAAAGAAGTAAAAAAGTAGAAAAAAGATGAAAGAAGAAGAAGAAGAAAGGAAAGAAGAAGAAGAAGAAGAAGAAGAGAAAGAAAGAAGAAGAAGGATAGAAGGAAACACCCCGACCCCTTGACCCCGACACCCCGACCCCCTGACCCCGACCCCCTGACCCCGACCCCGACACGACACCCCGACCCCCTGACCCCGACACCCCGACTCCGAGACCACACCCCGACACCCCGACCCCGACACGACACCCCGACACCCGACCCCCTGACCCCTGACCCCGACACCCCGACTCCGACACGACACCCCGACACCCCGACCCCGACACGACACCCCGACACCCGACCCCCTGACCCCCCAACCCCGACACCACACCCCGACACCCGACCCCGACTCCACCCCGACACCCGACCCCCTAACCCCCTGACCCCGACACGACACCCCGACCCCCGACCCCGAAACAGCACCCCGACCCCGACACGGCACCCCGACACCGACACGACACCCCGACCCCCCACACCTCCCGAAAAGGTGTTCTTTGGCCTTGCAGAGGCCGATGGGGTCATATATTTGTGAATTATTAGTTAGGTCATATATTGTTCGATTTTGTTATGAAAACATCATATATAATTGTGTTGATCGGGTAGATTTAAATGTGCAGTTGTTTCATCGCTGCGAGGTTTGGTGGTCGACGACCTCGCCGTGCGTTTGACGAGCTCTGCCCCTTCGTTCGTGGGTGAGCACAAATGACATGTCCTCCTCCCCCGTTAATTATTTGCTCTGTTCCGGTGTTCGTGCCGATGAAACTTGATAGCTAGCTATATATGTGTCTTGAATCATCAGTATGCGTAACCAATATGTGTCTCCCGTTCGAAAGCGTCATAGTTATAAATATGCATGCATTTGCATATTTATAACCTTGATTCTTTCGAATTGTCCAACGCTATCCATGGACAGCCCGAGTATGTTTAGATTGGGTTCGTTTTCCCATATGCTTTGCTCCGGATCTGACGCATAAGTTTCGTCAGTGCCTCCCCTGTTGTTCTTCGGGTACACATCCTCTCTGTTTATTGCAGAGACGTGTATCAGGAGAACAGCGGGGAGGTGCTGCCGAAATTTTGCATAGGATCCGGAGCATAGCATGGGAAAATGAACCCAATCTAAACATACTCGGGTGGGATTAGGACCTATCATTACCTATTAGAGTGTAGGTTGCATGGACGTAATAAAATTGACAAAGTAGATCAACTGATGAATATATACATGGTGAATTATATTTATATATATATATATATATTTGTTGTGTGTCTAGTAGCTCTGAAAGTCAAGATGAGTGATCGTGCGTGGATGTACACCGGTCACACTGGTCAGAACAAATGGAGCACTGAATGGTTCACAAAAACCAAGGGGTTTGTGCAAGCCGCATTTGCAAATGACCAGAGGAAAACCTGGTGCCCCTGTTTACGGTGCGGCAATTGGGAAAAGAGGACAGAGGCTGAAATGGGCAAACACCTGCAGAAGAGTGGTTTTACGCCCGATTATACGGTGTGGACATTTCATGGTGAGTCTGCCAAACGTGACCGAGCTGAGGTGGATCGTCGTCGCACCGACGAGCATGGTACCGGGATGGAAAACATGGTGCAAGACTTCGATGATGCTCGGGATTCGGACGAGGAGATGGAGGAATATGCAAAGGCCTTCAATGAAATGTTGGAGTCTTCAAAACGTCCGCTCCATGAGCACACTGAGCTTTGTCAGTTGGATGCCATCTCACAAGTAATGGCTCTGAAGGCTCAGTTCAACTTGGGCAGAGAATGCTACGATGCAATGATGACAGTATTTGGACGCTTTCTACCCAAAGGCCATGTAATGCCTGCAAACCTGTACCAGTCGGACAAAATCCTCCGTGCACTGAAGATGCCCTATGAGAAGATACATGCCTGTGAGAAAGGATGTGTCTTGTTTAGGCTTGACTATGCGGACTTGAACTATTGTCCCATTTGCAAGTCTTCCAAGTATGTTGTGGTAGACAACGGTATGGGTGAGAAGACACAGACCAAAATCCCCGTTAGTGTTCTTCGGTATATGCCAATCGTACCAAGACTTCAACGTCTTTTCATGGTCGAAGAGACAGCCAGACAGATGACATGGCACAAAACGGGCAAAAGAACCGAACTAGATGCGGATGGGAATCTGATGATAGTACACACATCGGATGGTGTTGCGTGGAAAAAGTTTGATGAATTACATGCTGACAAAGCGGCAGATCCAAGGCATCCTCGAGTTGGCATCAGCACGGATGGGTTCAGTGTGTTTGGTATGACGGCAGCCCAATACAGTTGTTGGCCCGTATTTGTCTTTCCACTCAATCTCCCCCCCGGACAGATTATGCAAAGAAAGAACATTTTTCTGACGTTGATAATTCCAGGGCCCAACTATCCGGGGAAAAATATGAATGTGTACATGCAGCCGCTTAAGGACGAATTGCAAGAAGCCTGGGATAATGGGTTCAAGACATACGACGCCTATAGCAAACGGAACTTCATAATGCGTGTCTGGTACATGTACTCGACGCATGACTTGCCGGCGTATGCGCTATTCGTTGGCTGGTGTGTGCATGGAAGGTTCCCGTGCCCCACATGCAAGGGAGCTCTTGAGTTTCGTTGGCTTCAGGCCGGTCACAAGTTTTCTTGCTTCGACATGCATAGACAGTTCCTGAATCCTCGCCATAAGTTCAGGAAAGACAACTCGACTTCATCAGAGGTCGAGTTGTCAAAAACTCTGCACCACCTACATTGACAGGCCAACAAACCCTGGATCAGTTAAACGCTCTCGAGCCAGATCCAGAGCGTCCAGGGTACTTCAAGGGGTATAATTCTAAGCACGCCTGGACTCACAAAACATGCTTATGGGATCTGCCTTACTTCAAAGACCTCCTTTGCCCACACAACATCGACGTGATGCACACTGAGAAGAATATCGCTGAGGCACTTTTTGGTACATTGTTCGGCATAGATGGGAAGTCAAAGGATAATACTAAGGCTAGAGTCGATCTGGAGGCGCTATCTGATAGGCCGTTACAAAACATGAAAGAACCGAAAGGAAAGCAGAACTGGATGAAGCCAAAGCCATGGTTCAATCTTGGAAGGCCAGCTATGAGGGAAATTATCTTGTGGGTGAAAATGCAGTTGATGTTCCCCGATGGGTATGCAGCGAATCTAAAAAGGGGAGCCAGTCTTGATAAATTGAAGATATTTGGTCTCAAGAGTCATGATTGGTACATATGGATTGAGCGGGTAATGCCGGTGATGTTGCGTGACTTCATCCCTGAGGATGAATGGCTAGTACTGGCAGAACTCAGCTATTTCTTCCGTGTTCTTTGTGCGAAAGAACTATCGCCTGGCGTGCTAGAAGAAAGGGAAGAGTTGGCGCCGGAGTTGATCTGCAAGTTAGAGAAGATCTTTCCACCGGGCTTCTTTAATCCAATGCAGCATTTGATTTTGCATCTCCCGACCGAGGCAAGATTGGGGGGGGCCGTGCAAAATCGTTGGTGCTACCCAACTGAGAGGATGCAGAAGACGCTTCGACAAAAATGTAAAAATAAACGTATAATTGAAGCATCGATGGCTGAGGCATTCATCACTGAGGAGGCGGCAAACTTCGTGACAGCACACTACGAAGCCAAAAATCGTCACTTGCATAATCCGAAGCCTCGGTACAATGTTGACGACCCTAAAAAGGGTGGATCCAACCTCAGCCTATTCAAAGGGAATCTCGCACCAGCTAGTGTTTCAAATCCAGTATCTTTGGATAACGAAGAATGGCGGACCATTTCGTTGTATATCTTCAACAACCTGATAGAAGTGTGGCCGTACATCGAGTAAGTTCTCGGTACATTGTTTCGCAAATTCTATTTCCTTTGAACTGCTCTTATTCCTGGATATTTCATACAGTCGATACGTCGCCTTATTCTCGTATGGAGCGGTGATCCAAAAGGATTCTGTCGAAGAGTATGAGCTTCTCGCAAAGCAAGGAGGCGGCTATCCCGGTTTCATCTCTTGGTTCAAACAAACGGTAATTTCTATTAGACAATTTCATTTCATTCGCTAATTTGTGCGTAATGCAACAATCCTTTCATATTAAACTTGTAGGCTAATTCAGAGTCTATGGACGCCGAATTGAGACAAGTCGCTAATGGTTTTGACTATAAGGTCCGTTCATTTGACAAATACGACATCAACGGGTATCGCTTTCGTACCTATGGCAAAGAGCTATCTATGGCCGACCGAAAGTCTACAAATTGTTGTGTATCTGCTATCGGCGAAGGAGGTACCGAGTATTATGGGAGAGTTGAAGCAATTTATGAACTTCTATTCTATGGTGAAAACCCACCGAATGTCGTAGTCTTCAAATGTTATTGGTTTCAGCCGAAGGAGACTAGAAGGACTCATGAACATATAGGGCTAGTTGAAATCAACCAAAGCACCCATTTAGATGTTCCTGATGTCTATATTACGGCTCAACAGGCGACCCAAGTATTCTATCTACCGTGGGCCTGCCAAACTAATCCAAATCTGAAAGGTTGGGATGTCGTTTATGAAGTGCCGCCACGTGCTAGACTATCTCCCCCAAAGGAAGAGGATTATGAACCTCACATTAACCCAGACACATATGAAGGAGAATTATTCCAAGAGACACGTCTTTCCAAAAAGCATTTGAAGAACCGCTATACTTCACCCCAAAACATTGAAGTAGACAGCGACAGTGAATCCAACATCACCCCAGAGGAGGAACAAGAAGAGCCGGAACAAGAAGAGGTTACTGCTGCGGATGACCTGTCAATGCTTGACCGATTACGTCAAGGAGGCCTTCCACATGTTGATGCCACTGAACCCTATGAGCCCGTCATTGATTATAGTGATGATGATGATTATGCATTTATTGATGATACGGATCGAGATTATTAGTAGTGTCAGGTATTAAATTTTTTATGTTGTACTTGATGATGATACACTTAAGTGATACACATATTATTATTCATGTCGGTCTTTTTTTTATGTTGTACTAATTTCGTTTACTGTTTGTCATGGCAGGTGTTGAAAGATGGTGGGCGCTGGTCGGGAGCGCGCCGAGGCCCCTTCTTCATCGGCGCGTGGTATGAGGTCTTCCATTCCAAACGCACCTCTCCGCCGAGCGTTGCTGGACAGTATGGCGACACCGCCGGGCCCTTCTTCGTCGAACGCGGTGCCCAGCAGGGGACGAGGTAAGAAGAGAGGAGGTGGGGCACGTGGTCGCGGGAGAGGAGGTAGGATGACTGCTACGGCGCCTTCCTCGCCGCCACCCCCAGCTGTTTCACCCGAGCACGTGACTGCTAGGGTGGACTCGTCCGAGGAGGAGGCTACACAGACTCCGGTCCACGAGCCTCCGGTCCACGGGTCTTGGGCCCACGAGCCTCGGGTCGACGGGCCTTCGGCCCATGAGACCCCGGAGGAGCACACGTCTGGATGGGGTACCTGGCCGGATCAGCCCGAGGAGCCGAGTGGCCATGCTGATGATGGCGGGGAGCCGACTGATATTGAGGAGGAGGGGGCACCGTCTACCAGCGTGGTTGTACACGGCTCCCGTCCGTGCCGGCGACCCGCGAGCAGAGGTGGTTGATTTTCCCTGATGGGGAGAGGTAAGTGCATTTAATATTTTTGTACCTTCTGCATTCACATTTCTTCAAATAACTAATGCGTTGGCCTTGTCATGCTGCAGGGGTTGGGACCACCATCATAGTGTCCGCCGGCCCAACTCCGTCCTTGGAGTTCTTTGTCGGCAAAACTTCCCGGAGTTTGTCACGTTGCCTGGTGAGGGTCAGCTTCCAGAGCTTGGATTGAGCTGGGAGCACTACTTGGCTGCCTCGGCCCCGCCGGATGAGATTATTGACGGTGTCTTGTGCAAGACGAGGGCAGACGTGGTGATCAGAAAGTTCTGGGTAATTTCTCCTTTACACAATTAAAAATCTTGAACTAGCTAGTTATTAATTGTACTAATCAATATTGTCTCATTTGATTGCAGACATTCTACAGGTGTGAGGAGGGATACGAGGAGGACGCGGCAAATGTTATCGATAACGTCTGCAAGCGCCTACTACATAACTTACGGCACGAGGCTCGGGTGCAGGCTGTTCGAGACTACTACGCCTTGCGTGGTATCAAGAAGACCAAGTCGGCGTGCCGCGGGAAGTTCCTGAGTAAGGAGCAGTACATGAAGGTAATTCTTAAGGCCTTCTACTTAAGTTCCTTCATTTAGTAATTCTTAGTCGTAGTGCTCAAGTTTCTATTTGCTAACTTAGGCGCCTCCAAGATGGTGTGCGGATCGGATGGATTGTTAGGAGGTGTTGGTCAATGAGTGGTGCTCAAAAGAATGGCTAGCCCTCCACAATGAGGCCTAGGACAAACATGCCCAAATGGAAGGTGTGCCACACCATCAAGGCAGCTCCAACTTATATCAGTTCGGGCGGAACTGGGTATGTGGTTTGCTTCATGATTCATGCAATTCATTCATCATGCTAGCTTGAGCCCTTTAATTACTAATTTACATTGTTTCTCTCTTTCAGGCACGCTACAATAAGGTGGATAATGTGCCAGAGGTGTACGACCTGTATGCCATGGCCCACACTGCCTCTTTCAAGAAAGTCAAGGCATTCTCTCCGTCTGACCTCGATGATGCAAACAACTTCACCAACATCTCCTCCCACAACAAGCTCGTGAGATATAGAGATGAGGGGAAGGCGAGGAAAGGGGAGGACTTTAACCCGAGCCAGGGTCCCATTGATCCAGAGCTGGTGATGATATCTGGTGGCAGGAGGTCCCATGCGAGAAGACCGGTCAGACCGCTCCGCCGATGCCAGTGATTGCTCCTGGGACCACGGTGAGTTTAATTTGAATGGACATTACTTGCTAGTCTTAACATTTGAGTGTCATCATGCTAACAAGACATTGGAAATGATCTTTGGTGCAGCGTAACTCCAGACAAGCATCGCACGATCCTTCTCCAGCTACCGACACGAGCCAGCCCGCTCCTACACCTCCTGGATCATGGTAAGTTTATCTAGTGTTTTGCTTAACACATGCATAAAGACCTAGACTTAGCTTTATTTCCTCCAATGCTTACCATAATGACCTAGACTTAGCTTCTTCTCCTCCAAAATGACTTAATAAGCTTACTGACCTCCAAAACCATCCATTTTACCTAAGTTAGCTCTAAAACGATCTGTACTTAGCTTACTTATGTCAAAAATTGCATAATTAGCTTAGTTAGCTCATAAACGATCCATTTTACCTAAGTTAGCTCTAAAATGACCCATTTTACCTTGGTTAGCTTATAAATGATCCAGTTCATCCAAGTTAGCTAAAAAATGACCCATTTTACCTAGATTAGCTCCTAAATGATCTATTTTACCTACGTTAGCTTTAAAATGACCCATTTCACCTAGGTTAGCTCCAAAATGACCCGTCTTACCTAGGTTATCTCATAAAGGATCCATTTCAACTAATTTAGCTCATAAACGATCCATTTCACCTAAGTTAGCTCAAAAACGATCTATTTCACCTAAATTAGCTCTTAAATGATCCATTCACCTAAGTTAGCTCAAAAAGATCCATTTCAACTAAATTAGCTCATAAATGATCCATTTCACCTAAGTTAGCTAAAAACGATCCATTTCAACTAAGTTAGCTCATAAATGATCCATTTCACCTAAGTTAGCTAAAAACGATCCATTTCACCTTAGTTACCTAAAAAACGATCCATTTGACCTTAGATAGCTCATAAACGACCCATTTCAACTAAGTTAGCTCATAAATGATCCATTTCACCTTAGCTAGCTCATAAACGACCCATTTCAACTTAGTTAGCTCATATATGATCCATTTCACGTCATCTTCTTGTTCTTCTCTTCTTGTTCTGTCTTCTTATTCTAGTCACCTATTTCTAACTTTCTTATTTTGCCATTTTGCAGATTTCATTCACTTCATGGAAGCTAGCTTGCTATGGAGTGCTTGTTTTTTCTTTCATTCTCTTCAATTATTCTTCTAGCTTGCTATGATGGAACTTGCTATCTTGATGAAACTTTGCATTGTAATATGTATGGATGGAACTTGCTTATGTATGAATGGATGGAACTTGCTTATGTATGAATGGATGAAAGTTATGTGCTGGATATGTGATGTGTTTGCTGTTAAATAGGCCTGTGAAATATATCTATATATGTCATATATATTTGCTGTGAAAATTGTTGGATTTAATAAAAACAGAAAAAAGAGCCAATATGCAGGCTCTTTGCCGTCTACCGCCGACGGCAACGGGCTCTTTGCCGTCAGCCGCAGACGGCAAAGAAGCCACGTGGCAGCCAACTGTGCTTCCTGGGAGCTGACCCATTTGGTCAGTTTGCCTACAGTGGCAGACGGCAAAGACACTAGAAAGTTTGCCTACAGTGGCAGACGGCAAAGCCTTTGCCGTCAGCGGCGGACGGCAAAGGCCTGCCGTTAGCCACTTAACGGACTGACAGCGCAATTATTGCCGTCTGCTCTCTTTGCCGTCCGCTGCAGACGGCAAAGGCCCTTTTCCGTCAGCCGCCCGGAAGCAGACGGCAAAGTAGCTCTTTGCCGGACCTTACTTTGCCGGAGCCTTTTGCCGTCCGCCGTGGCAGACGGCAAAATAGCTGATTCCTGTAGTGAATGACCAACATGAGCAATGTTCATACCTTGACCACTTGCAGTGTGGATTTGCTCGGAGCCGGTGTAGCGGTCATGGACGGCAAGTTTTTCAAGTTCACCCGTCACATGGTTGGTTGCGCCAGTGTCAAGATACCAGTTGGTATCAACTCCATAGGAGTGAGCAGCGTTGGCCGAGCGGTTGCCACCACCGCCATTGCCTCCGCCACCACCACCCCCAGCAGGATTGCGTACGTTGTTGTTGAAGTTGCGATCATAGCGCCTCCTGCAGCGCCATGCCCCGTGCCCTTTAAGCTTGCAGATTTGGCACTTCTCGCGGTCACCGCGGTCACCACGAGGATCGCCGCCGGAGTTGTTGTCGAAGAAGCGGCCCCCCGTGTTAGTGTTGTTGTAGCCACGGGAGCCACCGTTGTTGATGTTGTTGCCGTTCCCCAAACGGTTGTTGTTGCCGCGGCCTCCACCCTTTGCAGCAAGATTGGCGGAGTAGGAGGAGGTCTGCACGGCGATCCGTGATTCCGCCGCGAGCAGCAACGAGAACAGCTCGCTCAGGCCGATCGGCTGATCGGTGATGGTGCGTGTGGAGACGGCAGAAACGAATCCGCTGTACTCTGGCTCGTGCATGAGGCCCTGGATGATGTGGGAGACAATATCATCATCGTCCAGGGGCCTCCCGGCGGCGGCGAGTTCATCAGCTATCCCCTTCATCTTGGTGAAGTAGGCAGTTGCGGAGAGATCACCCTTCCTGGTGTGGCCGATCTGCTCCCGAAGCTGGATGATGCGAGCGCGGGACTGCGAGGGGAAGCTCTGGAGAAGAGCGCTCCAAGTTGCGGCGGCCGTTGAGCAGTTGCTGACCTGCAGAAGGACTTCTCGAGAAAGAGTTACGATAAAAAACGAGAGCACCTGCTGGTCCTGGGTAACCCAGATGGCATGCTGCGGGTTGGGGCTGATGGTGACCGTCTTCTTGCCGGCGACCTCCGTCTCCGCTTGGATCTCAGCGGCGGGCTCCTTGACAGAGCCGTCCAGGAAGCCCATCATGCCGGCCGCCCTGATGTGCGGCAGCACTTGAGCCCTCCAGACGAGAAAATTCTCCCGGTTCAACTTTTCGGTGATGGTGTGGCCAAGGGAGGCGAGAGTGGGCGTGGCCATGGCGGAGGAGGATGAAGACATAGCGAAGCTAGATGCGATGGAAGAGACTAGCTCTGATACCATGTAGAAAAGCTAGGCTTAAGCGTATGCAACCTGCAGGGACACGTGCGTGTTTATATGGGCGCAAGGCCAGAAGATTTACAGAATTGGTTAGGCTTAGGATTGATCTCCAAGTAATCTATCTATCTAACTACCATGGGATCATATCTCTAGCCTAACCGGTTGTTACAACAGATATACACGCACGCACACAATTACAGTTTTTAACAGGGCGGGGTTAGCAGAATAATCCAAGAGGATTAGCATGATGCATATACATGCGTCAACGGTCCACGCGGTGCCGAAACAAACCAGCAGCCCACATCCACGCACAGACCGACAGCTCACTGACGGCCACACTTGCTGTTAATAGTTGATGGTGCATGCAGTTGTAGTGGACATAGGATGTTATTGTAACCCCGCAGTTAACAATGCATAAGCCAACGTAGCAGTGAGGGTTGGAACATGGCGCGGGAGACGGTAGATCACCGGCGTAGATAGGGATACGTGTCTCGTTTTGGGCAGTCGATGGCGATACGGCACCCCCTCCTGGGCCAGGTACACCGTCATGGAAATTTTGGCGATACGTAGCACACTTGCCGGAAAAAAGGAGTATCGCTGCGTGTGTGCGTGGTGTTCAGAAACAAATTCGATTCCTTCGTCCTCAACACTCCTTCGACAGGAAAGAGGGGAAGAAAACATAGCAGAGCAAATGCACTCTGCCTCGTGAAGCAAGTCGGGATCGCCGCCCTTCCAAAAGGCCACGAACCTGTGACGTGATCTTTGCTACATCTAGCGCCTAATCAATGCATCTCTATCAACTTTGAACGTAAAATAATGGGAGAGAAGTAGCGGTGAGACATGCATGCCGCATGCGTGCGTCAACGGTCTATAAGGTGCGATCACAAAGCAGGAGTACATCACCAGTTCACCACACTGAGACTAGCCACAATGGGAGGTAATTTAGACTATGTTACTAGTCTATGTTACTGCCTCTATGGTAGGAAGTAACATATGTGTGGTAACATGCAACACTTCATTTATTAGGTTATGATATGTGTGATGTTACTACTAGTAACTAGCTATGTTAGGCTAGTCACAGTGAGGAGTAACTTAGACTAGTGTCATGCATATGCCACTGGTCTTTGTTACCATTTTCATAGTGCAAAATAACATATAAGTAGTATCATAAATAATATCATTTATTATATTATAGACTCATTTTGCTTTGGATTGCGTTTGTTACAGTAACATATTATGTTACTTCAACACCTCTCCCCTTATTAACTATATACCACATAAGCAAACTTGTCTTGAAATGCGCGCGTGCGTATCCCGCGACACCTGCCGGAAAAGTTGAGGCCATAGAGCGCGTGCGAGGACCCCAGGCACAAATTCGATTCCGTCTTCCTCGACACTCTGTCATTGATCGGTCTCGCACGAAAGTGTGGAAGAAAACAGAGCGGCGATGTACCACGAATCTATGACGTGATATTGCTGTATCTTGCGCCCAACCAATCAATCTCTATCAACTTTGAGCTCCGAGCTGTCCGCTCTTTGCCTCGAGACCGAAATCACGGTGGTTACGGTAGTGTTCGTAGAATAATGTAAGAGAATGGGCATGCGTGCGTCAACGACCCATGAGTCCATCCACACACTGATCGATCGATAGCTACACCCAGCTGGCGAGCAGAGGAGGAAACTAAAAAATGGTCCATTGGCAGCCTAGCTAATCCAAATTCTCATGCGTTGATGGATGATAGCACCAACCAACAGAGGGTCGACCAATCCACCCATGCGCATCTTTCCTTCTTTCTTTCTTACCTGACTTCGGCGCGTCCACGCGGCCTCCTCTTTGGGAACCGAACTTGCCCGATGACCTCCGGCACCGGGAAATCCACGACAGAAGAAAAATGGTGTAGCGCAAAAATCTCGGTCGCGGTCCAAAATATTGATGAAGAGATAAGCTCGAAACCCTTTTCTCATATTGGGAAGGCCTACGCAGCATCCATCAACATCATCATGTCCTTCCGATGAGATGGCTCGATGAAAATCGGCCGTGATGCCTAGAGAAATCGAAATCAGGGTGGGTTGGTGGGGCTCGTAGAATAATGGGAGAGAACTAGCAGTGCTGATGCATATATTGGCCTTACTGCTGACGAGTCTAGCATGCTTGGCTCTGGAGTCGTGCCGGCCGGCATCAGACCGATCTTTTGATGAGGTACGTATAGATGAAAGCGCACCCTTTCCTTGGGCGGGGTGCACTGTCGTGGAAATTTGTGTCGACAGTACTAGTACTACTCCAAGAGCACAAACAATCAGGAAACTTTCCGCGGTTTGGAAAGGCGCACACATGGATATGCATGCATATCCTGCAGACAAAGATGCCCACCCAAGTGCTGTGAAGTCGAGAGCCGGCCAAGGAGATCGGCGCGTGCGACAGGGTACCACGAGTCCAACATCGTCGTGCACGGACCAACATGCCCCGTGCGTGTCAATCTGCTCAGCTGGATAGCTACATTCAGGCAAGGAATGAGATAAATGCCCATTTGGCTGATCGAAGTTCTCACGCGCCGGTTAATAATGGAGGGTCGGCCAATCACCCAGCAGATTCGTATTGCCGCGGCCAACGTACGAATTGATAAATAAGACCCGCATTTAAAAATGCGTTCGGTCATAATCAGCTGTTAGGACTCGAGCTGTATATAAAAAGTAGCTAGGGGTTAAAAAATTGAGCACATATGACAGTGAGGATTGCAACCGGCAGCAGTCATTAACTAGTAAATCAAGTTAACTGGTGCAGAGTTTGTTCATGTCCACCAGCGTGAAATGAAACAAGACAATGAAACATGTATTAGCCAATTTGGCCGCATTTTCCCTTCTTTGTTGGCCTCCTTCATGGAATAATGTGCGCATCTTTCCTTCTTTGTTGGCCTCCTCATTAGGAATCCAACTGTGTACTACCTGATGACGCCCTGCATCAGAAAATTCGCGACAGAATAAGAACACTAGCCCAAAATCTCGGTTGCGTCGCAGTCCAAAATCTTGATGAAGCGATATGGTCGGAACCCTTTTGGCGTTTTGGGAAGGCCTACGCCGCATGCATCAACATCAATACATCATCATGTCTTGCCGATGAGATGGCTCGATGAAAACCGCACGTCGCTAAGGCCAAGGACGCGGCAACGTGCGGGAGAACCTAACCCAAGTGTGCGCGTGGGTAAGGAAGAAGCATGGACGGGCGAAAAAGGAAAAAGAAACGATGGTGATTGGTCCTTGTCTACCTTGCGAGCCAAGGACAAGGTGATTATCGACGTCAAAAAGATGGTAGTAGCACTGTAGGTGGCTACATACCCCGAATCTATGTCGAAATCTTTTGCTCTAGGCTCTAGCTAGCGTATAGGCACGCATGAAGCCATGAAGGCACCAATACGATACCTAGCTGGATCCATCTCCTCTGGTCCCAGCTTTGAACTCCTCCGTTCTTTGCCTAGAGAAATCAAGGCGAAGGTTTGTGCAATAATGATGGAACGGGAATTAGTGTGATGATGCATGCAAAAACAACGGTCCATAGGAGAACAAGCTAATACCAGGCATCACAATCACGAATTATTGTGGAGAAATATATGGTAATTAACCTGCTCTAAATTCTCATGCGGCGGGCACACTGCAGACAACAATGGAGGGTAGACCCATTCCAGTGCGGATTTGCATGCCCCGTGCCTACGTATTATGAAACTGATTAATAACTAATTAAAAGGTGTTGATGGATGACGTGCAAGTGCAGTGCGGATGGAATTTTATCAGCTTATAGCACGCGGTTAACAATGCATTTGGTCATGATCAGATGGTAGGACATGTCAACTGAAGATTTTAAAATTCAGCAGATATAACAGTGAGGAGTGCGACGTTGGAGACGATACAAGTAGAACCGTGTGCGGCTTCGGAGGGCGGTACAATTACCCAGTTGTTGCTTGTTGCAGAGTTTGTTCACATCGATCAGCGTGAGAAGAAACGCAAAAAATGGGCAACCGAATTGGCCGCATGTGCACCAGGGACCAATGCTGCTGCATGTGCCTCCAGACGGCCTCCTCTTTAGCAACCGAACGTCCTGCCTCCCTCTTGCCGATGCCTTGGGGAATTTTTCGGCAGAGTCCAAAAATCTCGATCTTGAAAAGATAAACCCCAGAAGATATTCGTGCCGATCACAAACACGGACGCGGCAAAGTGCGCCAGAGCAGCTAGCGCCCAACCCCAAGTGCGTGCGTGCGTAAGAAGCGTCGCCGGAAAAAGAAAGGATGGTGACTCGTCGTCCTGGCCGGGGCCGGGCAGATGGGGACGCAGCAGCGGTACCTTGGCAAGCAAGGATTTTTTTACGTCAAAAAGGCTACGGGGCTACGTACCACGAATTTATTTCCATGACGCAGCACTCTAGCTGCTAGCTCAGCTTGCGCCGAATCAATCTATCGTGCGTGCATCCACTCCATATTGTATCCTGCATCGATCTGCACGCAAGTTCTTTTTGAATGATGGAGAGATCGACTTGGCCGGTGTGGGGTTTGTGTAGAATAATGGTGGGAGGAGTGTTATTGAATTAGTGGTTGATGCATGCAACATGCCAACGAGGGTCCCTGGGGGAGGACAAATGTGGCGGAGTCCAATCTTTCTGATAGCTACGTGCCGGTGCCGGGCAGGAAGAACGTTTCATCCGGTTCGCCATGGTTCACATCAATCAACGTGAGGATCAGGGAAGGAGCCACAAAAACTGAAACATGGATTGGCCATTTGGCCGCACGAGGGCGCACTAGACCAGGGAATAATTGTTGCATGCTTGCATCTTGGCTGACTTCAGCAGGTGCGCATCCGGACGGCCTCCTCCATCTCTAGCAACCAATCTAGTAGCTTTAACTTTACATGACGCCGTCCTGAAATTTCACCACGGAGGAAAGATAGTCGCCAGCTTTTCAAGCCTTGGAGAGGCCTACACACGCCATAGCATCTGAGTGTATATCTACTGCGAGTCGACTGATGGAAAAGACCCGCCATCCATCTCCACCGAGGAGGACGCGGCAACGTGCGCGCGCCGCCAGAGAAGCGAATCCCAAGTTCCCGACCCCAACCCTGCCCTACCCAAGTGGCCAAGTGCGTGCGGGCGTAAGCAGTACGTGGAGCCTATGACGCACGTACGCATTCTCGTTCCGGCCGGCGTCACAATCCAACAACGCGCCTGTAGCGATTTGCTTTGCTCTGCTCTGCTGGAAATTTTTAGCCTTCAACTCCACCTTTGTCTTTTGGCTTCAAAATTCGGAGCCGGCGTTTTTTGTTGGAGATATAGCTCCGAGGTATGACCCGCCCAGGAGAGGCCAGGTTATACCGTTGGCAGTTTATAGTGAAGAAGGTCCAAAAAGGTCTAAGGTGGCCCAAGGTACTCCCTTCATTTCTTTTTCGTCTGCATATAATATTTGATCAAAGTCAAACATTATAAAATTTGATCAACTTTGTAGAAAAAAAGACCAACATCTACAATACTAGAGCTACATGGTACGAAAATTAATTTCATGATCACTAGTAGAAAAAGGTCGTTACTAATACCTTGGCCTTTAGTTCCGGTCCTTACATGAACCGGGACAGAAGGTCCTCCACGTGGCCGCTGCGGCCAGCCCAGGCAGGGGGGCCTTTGGTCCCGGTTGGTGACACCAACCGGGACCAATAGGCATCCACGCGTCAGCATCTGGCTGGAGCTGAGGTTTTTTTTTTTTTTAAGAGGCTGATTTAAGGGTTTTGGGGGTTAATTTAGGTTGTTATTAGGTAGCTATTAAAGAGAATTGTCCTCTCTTATATCTCCGTGCTTGGTTTACCAACGCTACGTACTGCTATGCCTAAACATGGCTTAGATTGAAGTGAAGGCAACATGTGGTGCATGTCGAAAGTAATACTAATCCTAACTTGATCAAGTTTGGATTGTACTACTTTCGACATGCACCACATGCATGTTGCCTTCACTTCAATCCAATCCATATTCATTTCACCCGCTGATATATAATAACTCTTCATGCGCGCATCATGCATCATCATATATAATAACAAGTCCTGCTAATCATCATCATACAACTTCTACTCGTTATTAATAACAAGTCATACGATCATCGTCCTCATAGTCATCGAACCAACCCTACTTAATTGTTCTTAGCACATGATCATCAGTATTAGGTAGGACCGAAATACCCATTTTAAGGTAAAATAGCATAAAACAATATAGACCCCGACTCTCCATTATGGAGAATGGTGATCATCCTGTCTCCAATTCTTGCGCTTCGCTTCCTTTTGCTTCCAAGAACCTCCTTGCGATTGTCCATACATTTTTTCCATTCTTTGATTTGCATGTCTCCACTTCTTTTAGAAATCCAGTATGGAAAGTTGAGATTCGTAGGATGACCTGGTTGTATATTCAAAACATCAAGCCTTCCATTCTGATACGTCAAATGAGGCACACAATCCTCTGGGATTATCTGTTGAAAAACATAGTAATAACTTCATAGTTAGCAATGATGTACTAGTTTTAGAAGTATGCAAAAGATGCACGGATGTCGTAATAGTAAGAAATCTTACCAGGGTATCTCCATAGTAGTTACCGTAGTTCAACACGTGCACTAGTGGCACGTATTGACCATAATGTGGAGGAGTTTTACAACAGATATTGTAATTCTCAAGATCAGTACAAAATCCGACCAGATGAGTTTTCTCCTTATAAGTTAACTCAGAGCCATCGGTGTAGTAGGTTCTGTCTACCATCTTCCGCACATTGTTTGAACAATCAAAACAAGCTGTCAATAAAAATAAGCTGTCAACTATTTTGAAATGAACAATATAACTATGTTTGAGAAACTCACATAGCGGTAGAATTGGAGGCGTATCAACAAGGACCCAAATGTCCATATTGTCTTGCTCGATGTCAGGATCACCAAGATCCATGGTGACAAGCATACCCTCATCAAAACCATACATCTTGCAAAATGCTTCCCAATTTTTGCAACCAAAATGGGTTACGCTCTCAGAATTATACAGATTTACTTCAAGATCTATATCATGATGGGTCCTTAGGTGAATTTTCATTGTTTCCATACTTTCATGGTCTTCAAAACCCATCCTCTCCAAGACGTAGCGTCTTGCATGGCATGGGATAAGCTAGCCGAATTGTAAAAGATGAAAAGTACACATTGAAATAGTTGAAGTCGTGCTTAATTACGAAAAAAACACTTGTCGTCGTTGCGTACCGTTTCAACATCGAAGATCTCCTCCAGCTTAATACTGAAGCGCCAATCTTCGTCCAGGTGAGGCTTGTCACACTGACCTCGGTCGTCGTGGCACCAGTCGCACTCCCCCGGGAGACTTTCGTCGTCCGAGTACGACATTTCCTATGTTCATAATTCAAATATTAAACGTCTACAATTAAATATATGTACTAAAAAACCTAAGTTAGATCATTATTATTCATCACGGGTTGACTATCGGTTTGTCGAGTCTTTTCTTGAAAACTCTCAGCTCAAGTGGTGTATACATTCGACTGTTGGTGATGGTCGCTCCTCCATTTGTCTCCGAGTGCATTACACCAAAATGTCTAGCACGCGGGAACAAAGGAGAAGCGACCCCCACGACAACAGTCGGGATTCTTCGTCCTCTTATATATATATGGTGGAACTCTCCCTCACTGATTCCTCTCTGACATTTGCGACCGTCGGTGATGGTAGCTCCTCCTTTCGTTCTCGAGTGCATTACACCAAATTGTCTAGCACACGGGAACGAAGGAGAAGCTACCCCCACGACAACAGTCGGGATTTTTCGTCCTCTCATATACGGTGGAGACTTGACAGACTTACAGTCAACCCGAAATATTGTTTAATTATCTTTCTAAAAGAGGATTTGGCTAGTCTCACCCCGATGTCGGAGGGGGCGGTGACGGGGACGACGACGGGGATGATGGAGGGGCCGAGGGCTCCTAGATTTCTGCGAAAACAAAAACCCTATAAACTATCAACTAATCATATGCATACGCCTTGCATAGTGCTCTCCAATTTTACCATTCAAAGTAGGAGTAGTTTTCCACTTTGAGCATTCAATAAGCAAAATCAAATCATAAAATAAAGTAGTATTCAAATTAGGATGCATTCAATTATAAGCAAAACTACATCATCTCCATGCGTCCGTATATCGTCGAATATTATCACTAATACACCTCGAATACTATCATACATATAGCATCGCTAGTACAGCTAGAACTGTAGCACCCGACGGATATCAGCCCGGGCGGTGGACACCCAAAGGGACGGAACCATCACAGGATCATAGCTCTAGTGAGATCCCTGAAGAACCTGTTGTTGGAAATATGCCCTAGAGGCAATAATAAATGGTTATTATTATATTTCTTTGTTCATGATAATTGTCTATTGTTCATGCTATAATTGTGTTATCCGGAAATCGTAATACATGTGTGAATATATAGACCACAACGTGTCCCTAGTAAGCCTCTAGTTGACTAGCTCGTTGATCAACCGATAGTCATGGTTTCCTGACTATGGACATTGGATGTCGTTGATAACGGGATCACATCATTAGGAGAATGATGTGATGGACAAGACCCAATCCTAAGCATAGCATAAAAGATCGTGTAGTTTCGTTTCCTAGAGCTTTACCAATGTCAAGTATCTTTTCCTTAGACCATGAGATCGTGCAACTCCCGGATACCGTAAGAGTGCTTTGGGTGTGCCAAACGTCACAACGTAACTGGGTGACTAAAAAGGTGCACTACGGGTATCTCTGAAAGTGTCTGTTGGGTTGGCACGGATCGAGACTGGGATTTGTCACTCCGTGTGACGGAGAGGTATCTCTGGGCCCACTCGGTAATGCATCATCATAATGAGCTCAATGTGACTAAGGCGTTAGTCACGGGATCATGCATTGCGGTACGAGTAAAGAGACTTGCCGGTAACGAGATTGAACAAGGTAGTGGGATACCGACGATCGAATCTCGGGCAAGTAACATACCGATTGACAAAGGGAATTGTATACAGGATTGATTGAATCCTCGACATCGTGGTTCATCCGATGAGATCATCGTGGAACATGTGGGAGCCAACATGGGTATCCAGATCCCGCTGTTGGTTATTGACCGGAGAGGCGTCTCGGTCATGTCTGCATGTCTCCCGAACCCGTAGGGTCTACACACTTAAGGTTCGGTGACGCTAGGCTTGTAGAGATATGTGTATGCGGAAACCCGAAAGTTGTTCGGAGTCCCGGATGAGATCCCGGACGTCACGAGGAGTTCCGGAATGGTCCGGAGGTGAAGAATTATATATAGGAAGTCCAGTTTCGGCCACCGGGAAAGTTTCGGGAGTTATCGGTATTGTATCGGGACCACCGGAAGGGTCCCGGGGTCCACCGGGTGGGGCCACCTGTCCCAGAGGGCCCCATGGGCTGGAAGGGAACCAGCCCATAGTGGGCTGGGGCGCCCCCCATGGTCCTCCCCCCTGCGCCTAGGGTTGGAAACCCTAGGGTGGGGGGCGCCCCACTTGACTTGGGGGGTAAGTTACCCCCTGGCCGCCCCCCCCCATCCAGATGGGTTCTGGCCGGCGCCCCCCCTCCCAGGGGCCTATATAAAGGGGGGAGGGAGGGCAGTAGTATTACAGCCTTGGGCGCCTCCCTCCTCCCCTGCTACACCTCTCCCTCTCGCAGAAGCTCGGCGAAGCCCTGCCGAGACCCGCTACATCCACCACCACGCCGTCGTGCTGCTAGATCTCCATCAACCTCTCCTTCCCCTTGCCGGATCAAGAAGGAGGAGACGTCGCTGCACCGTACGTGTGTTGAACGCGGAGGTGCCGTTCGTTCGGCACTCGGTCATCGGTGATTTGAATCACGGCGAGTACGACTCCGTCATCCACGTTCATTGGAACGCTTCCGCTCGCGATCTACAAGGGTATGTAGATGCACTCCTTTCCCCTCGTTGCTAGTATACTCCATAGATGGATCTTGGTGAGCGTAGGAAAATTTTAAAATTATGCTACGATTCCCAACAGTGGCATCATGAGCCAGGCCTATGCGTAGTTACTATGCACGAGTAGAACACAAAACAGTTGTGGGCGTTGATGTTGCCAATTCTTCTTGCCGCTACTAGTCGTATCTTGTTTCGGCGGTATTGTAGGATGAAGTGGCCCGGACCGACCTTACACGTACGCTTACGTGAGACAGGTTCCACCGACTGACATGCACTAGTTGCATAAGGTGGCTAGCGGGTGTCTGTCTCTCCTACTTTAGTCGGAACGGATTCAATGAAAAGGGTCCTTATGAAGGGTAAATAGAAATTGGCAAATCATGTTGTGGTTTTACGTAGGTAAGAAACGTTCTTGCTAGAAACCTATACAAGCCACGTAAAAACTTGCAACAACAATTAGAGGACGTCTAACTTGTTTTTGCAGCAAGTGCTATGTGATGTGATATGGCAGAAGATGTGATGAATGATATATGTGATGTATGAGATTGATCATATTCTTGTAACAGGAATCACGACTTGCTTGTCGATGAGTATGACAACCGGCAGGAGCCATAGGAGTTGTCTTTATTATTTTGTATGACCTGCGTGTAATTGAATAAACGCCATGTAAATTACTTTACTTTGTTGCTAAACGCGTTAGCCATAGAAGTAGAAGTAAGAGTTGGCGTGACGACTTCATGAAGACACAATGATGGAGATCATGGTGTCATGCCGGTGACGAAGATGATCATGGTGCCCCGAAGATGGAGATCAAAGGAGCATAATGATATTGGCCATATCATGTCACTATTTGATTGCATGTGATGTTTATCATGTTTTGCATCTTATTTGCTTAGAACGACGGTAGTAAGTAAGATGATCCCTTATGATAATTTAAAGAAAAGTGTTCCCCCTAACTGTGCACCGTTGCGAAGGTTCGTTGTTTCGAAGCACCACGTGATGATCGGGTGTGATAGATTCTAACGTTCGAATACAACGGGTGTTGACGACCCTAGCATGTACAGACATGGCCTCGGAACACACGCAATACACTTAGGTTGACTTGACGAGCCTGGCATGTACAGACATGGCCTCGGAACACGAAGGACCGAAATGTCGAGCATGAGTCGTATAGAAGATACGATCAACATGGAGATGTTCACCGATCTTGACTAGTCCGTCTCACTTGATGATCGGACACGGCCTAGTTAACTCGGATCTTGTTTCACTTAGATGACTAGAGGGATGTCTATCTGAGTGGGAGTTTATTGAGTAATTTGATTAGATGAACTTAATTATCATGAACTTAGTCTAAAATCTTTACACTATGTCTTGTAGATCAAATGGCCCACGTTGTCCTCAATTTCAACGCGTTCCTAGAGAAACCAAGCTGAAAGATGATGGCAGCAACTATACGGACTGGGTCCGGAACCTGAGGATCATCCTCATAGCAGCCAAGAAAGATTATGTCCTAAAAGCACCGCTAGGTGAAGCACCAATCCCAGAGAACCAAGACGTTATGAACGCTTGGCAGCAACGTGCTGATGATTACTCCCTCGTTCAGTGCGGCATGCTTCACAGCTTAGAACCGGGTCTCCAAAAGCGTTTTGAGAAACATGGAGCATATGAGATGTTCGAGGAGCTGAAAATGGTTTTCCAAGCTCATGCCCGGGTCGAGAGATATGAAGTCTCCGACAAGTTCTTCAGCTGTAAAATGGAGGAGAATAGTTCTGTTAGTGAGCACATACTCAGAATGTCTGGGTTGCACAACCGCTTGTCTCAGCTGGGAGTTAATCTCCCGGATGATGCGGTCATTGACAGAATCCTTCAGTCGCTTCCACCAAGCTACAAGAGCTTTGTGATGAACTTCAATATGCAGGGGATGGAAAAGACCATTCCCGAGGTATATTCAATGTTGAAATCAGCGGAGGTGGAAATCAGAAAAGAACATCAAGTGTTGATGGTGAATAAAACCACTAAGTTTAAGAAGGGCAAGGGTAAGAAGAACTTCAAGAAGGACGGCAAGGGAGTTGCCGCGTCCGGTAAGCCAGTTGCCGGGAAGAAGTCAATGAATGGACCCAAGCCTGAAACTGAGTGCTTTTATTGCAAGGGAAGTGGTCACTGGAAGCGGAACTGCCCAAATACTTAGCGGACAAGAAGGCCGGCAACGCCAAAGGTATATGTGATATACATGTAATTGATGTGTACCTTACCAGTACTCGTAGTAGCTCCTGGGTATTTGATACCGGTGCGGTTGCTCACATTTGTAACTCAAAACAGGAACTGCGGAATGAACGGAGACTGGCAAAGGACGAGGTGACGATGCGCGTCGGGAATGGTTCCAAGGTTGATTTGATCGCCGTCAGCACGCTACCTCTGCATCTACCTACGGGATTAGTTTTAAACCTCAATAATTGTTATTTAGTGCCAGATTTGAGCATGAACATTGTATCTAGATCTCGTTTAATTCGAGATGGCTACTCATTTAAATCCGAGAATAATGGTTGTTCTATTTATATGAGAGATATGTTTTATGGTCATGCCCCGCTGGTTAATGGTTTATTCTTGATGAATCTCGAACGTGATGTTACACATATTCATAGTGTGAATACCAAAAGATGTAAAGTTGATAACGATAGTCCCACATACTTGTGGCACTGCCGCCTTGGTCACATTGGTGTCAAGCGCATGAAGAAGCTCCATGCAGATGAACTTTTGGAGTCTCTTGATTATGAATCATTTGACACGTGCGAACCATGCCTCATGGGTAAGATGACCAAGACTCCGTTCTCCGGAACAATGGAGCGAGCAACCAACTTATTAGAAATCATACATACCGATGTGTGCGGTCCAATGAGTGTTGAGGCTCGCGGAGGATATCTTTATGTTCTCACTCTCACTGATGACTTAAGTAGATATGGGTATGTCTACCTAATGAAACACAAGTCTGAAACCTTTGAAAAGTTCAAGGAATTTCAGAGTGAGGTTGAGAATCAACGTGACAGGAAAATAAAATTCTTACGATCAGATCGTGGTGCAGAATATTTAAGTCACGAGTTTGGTACACACTTAAGGAAATGTGGAATAGTTTCACAACTCACGCCGCCTGGAACACCTCAGAGAAACGGTGTGTCCGAACGTCGTAATCGCACTCTATTGGATATGGTGCGATCTATGATGTCTCTTACCGATTTACCGCTCTCATTTTGGGGCTATGCTTTAGAGACTGCCGCATTCACTTTAAATAGGGCTCCGTCGAAATCCGTTGAGACGACACCGTATGAATTATGGTTTGGGAAGAAACCTAAGCTGTCGTTTCTAAAAGTTTGGGGATGCGATGCTTATGTCAAGAAACTTCAACCTGAAAAGCTCGAACCCAAGTCGGAGAAATGCGTCTTCATAGGACACCCTAAGGAAACCATTGGGTATAACTTCTACCTCAGATCCGAAAGCAAGATCTTCGTTGCCAAGAACGGGTCCTTTCTGGAGAAGGAGTTTCTCTCGAAAGAATTGAGTGGGAGGAAAGTGGAACTTGATGAGGTGATAGTCACTCCTTCCGTGCCGGAAAGTAGCGCAGCGCGGGAAAATGTTCTTGTGGTGCCTACACCGACTGGGGAGGAAGTTAATGATGATGATCATGAAGCTTCGGATCAAGTTACTACTGAACTTCGTAGGTCCACAAGGACACGTTCCGCGCCAGAGTGGTACGGCAACCCTGTCCTGGAGATCATGTTGTTAGACAACGGTGAACCTTCGAACTATGAAGAAGCAATGGCGGGCCCGGATTCCGACAAATGGCTAGAATCCATGAAATCCGAGATAGGATCCATGTATGAAAACGAAGTATGGACTTTGACTGACTTGCCCGATGATCGGCGAGCCATAGAAAATAAATGGATCTTTAAGAAGAAGACAGACGCGGATGGTACTGTGACCATCTATAAGGCTCGACTTGTCGCTAAGGGTTATCGACAAGTTCAAGGGGTTGACTACGATGAGACTTTCTCACCCGTAGCGAAGCTGAAGTCCGTCCGAATCATGTTAGCAATTGCCGCATACTATGATTATGAGATATGGCAGATGGACGTCAAAACGGCATTCCTTAACGGCTTCCTTAAGGAAGAGTTGTATATGATGCAGCCGAAAGGTTTTGTCGATCCTAAGAATGCTAACAAAGTATGCAAGCTCCAGCGCTCAATCTATGGGCTGGTGCAAGCATCTCGGAGTTGGAACATTCGCTTTGATGAGATGATCAAAGCGTTTGGGTTTACACAGACTTATGGAGAAGCCTGTGTTTACAAGAAAGTGAGTGGGAGCTCTGTAGCATTTCTCATATTATATGTGGATGACATACTATTGATGGGAAATGATATAGAATTCTTGGAAAGTATAAAGGCCTATTTGAATAAGTGTTTTTCAATGAAGGACCTTGGAGAAGCTGCTTATATATTAGGCATCAAGATCTATAGAGATAGATCAAGACGCCTCATTGGTCTTTCACAGAGTACATACCTTAACAAGATATTGAAGAAGTTCAATATGGATCAGTCCAAGAAGGGGTTCTTGCCTGTATTGCAAGGTGTGCAATTGAGCACGGCTCAATGCTCGACCACGGCAGAAGATAGAGAAAAGATGAGTGTCATCCCCTATGCCTCGGCCATAGGGTCTATTATGTATGCCATGCTGTGTACCAGACCTGATGTAAACCTTGCCGTAAGTTTGGTAGGAAGGTACCAAAGTAATCCCGGCATGGAACACTGGACAGCGGTCAAGAATATCCTGAAGTACCTGAAAAGGACTAAGGATATGTTTCTCGTTTATGGAGGTGACGAAGAGCTCGTCGTAAAGGGTTACGTCGACGCTAGCTTCGACACAGATCTGGATGACTCGAAGTCACAAACCGGATACGTGTATATTTTGAATGGAGGAGCAGTAAGCTGGTGCAGTTGCAAGCAAAGCGTCGTGGCGGGATCTACATGTGAAGCGGAGTACATGGCAGCCTCGGAGGCAGCACAGGAAGCAGTCTGGATGAAGGAGTTCATTACCGACCTAGGGGTGATTCCCAATGCGTCGGGCCCGATGACTCTCTTCTGTGACAACACTGGAGCTATTGCCCTTGCGAAGGAGCCCAGGTTTCACAGGAAGACCAGGCATATCAAACGTCGCTTCAACTCCATTTGTGAAAGTGTTCAAAATGGAGACATAGATATTTGTAAAGTACATACGGACCTGAATGTAGCAGATCCGTTGACTAAACCTCTCCCTAGAGCAAAACATGATCAACACCAGGACGCAATGGGTGTTCAATTCATCACAATGTAACTAGATTATTGACTCTAGTGCAAGTGGGAGACTGTTGGAAATATGCCCTAGAGGCAATAATAAATGGTTATTATTATATTTCTTTGTTCATGCTATAATTGTGTTATCCGGAAATCGTAATACATGTGTGAATATATAGACCACAACGTGTCCCTAGTAAGCCTCTAGTTGACTAGCTCGTTGATCAACCGATAGTCATGGTTTCCTGACTATGGACATTGGATGTCGTTGATAACGGGATCACATCATTAGGAGAATGATGTGATGGACAAGACCCAATCCTAAGCATAGCATAAAAGATCGTGTAGTTTCATTTGCTAGAGCTTTTCCAATGTCAAGTATCTTTTCCTTAGACCATGAGCTCGTGCAACTCCCGGATACCGTAAGAGTGCTTTGGGTGTGCCAAACGTCACAACGTAACTGGGTGACTATAAAGGTGCACTACGGGTATCTCTGAAAGTGTCTGTTGGGTTGGCACAGATCGAGACTGGGATTTGTCACTCCGTGTGACGGAGAGGTATCTCTGGGCCCACTCGGTAATGCATCATCATAATGAGCTCAATGTGACTAAGGCGTTAGTCACGGGATCATGCATTGCGGTACGAGTAAAGAGACTTGCCGGTAACGAGATTGAACAAGGTATTGGGATACCGACGATCGAATCTCGGGCAAGTAACATACCGATTGACAAAGGGAATTGTATACAGGATTGATTGAATCCTCGACATCGTGGTTCATCCGATGAGATCATCGTGGAACATGTGGGAGCCAACATGGGAATCCATATCCCGCTGTTGGTTATTGACCGGAGAGGCGTCTCGGTCATGTCTGCATGTCTCCCGAACCCGTAAGGTCTACACACTTAAGGTTCGGTGACGCTAGGGTTGTAGAGATATGTGTATGCGGAAACCCGAAAGTTGTTCGGAGGCCCGGATGAGATCCCGGACGTCACGAGGAGTTCCGGAATGGTCCGGAGGTGAAGAATTATATATAGGAAGTCCAGTTTCGGCCACCGGGAAAGTTTTGGGGGTTATCGGTATTGTACCGGGACCACCGGAAGGGTCCCGGGGGTCCACAGGGTGGGGCCACCTGTCCCGGAGGGCCCCATGGGCTGAAGTGGGAAGGGAACCAGCCCATAGTGGGCTGGGGCGCGCCCCATGGGCCTCCCCCTGCGCCTAGGGTTGGAAACCCTAGGGTGGGGGAGCGCCCCACTTGACTTGGGGGGTAAGTTACCCCCCTGGCCGCCGCCCCCCCATCCAGATGGGTTCTGGCCGGCGCCCCCCCTCCCAGGGGCCTATATAAAGGGGGGGAGGGAGGGCAGTAGTATTACAGCCTTGGGCGCCTCCCTCCTCCCCTGCTACACCTCTCCCTCTCGCAGAAGCTCGGCGAAGCCCTGCCGAGACCCGCTACATCCACCACCACGCCGTCGTGCTGCTGGATCTCCATCAACCTCTCCGTCCCCTTGCTGGATCAAGAAGGAGGAGACGTCGCTGCACCGTACGTGTGTTGAACGCGGAGGTGCCGTCCGTTCGGCACTCGGTCATCGGTGATTTGAATCACGGCAAGTACGACTCCGTCATCCACGTTCATTGGAACGGTTCCGCTCGTGATCTACAAGGGTATGTAGATGCACTCCTTTCCCCTCGTTGCTAGTATACTCCATAGATGGATCTTGGTGAGCGTAGGAAAATTTTAAAATTATGCTACGATTCCCAACACCTGCCAGGTATTGTCGAACCTGCCCTCCAACGCAACCATGTAGCGACGGACGTGTTGGTCCTCCTCGCTGACACGGTGACGTACCACCTCCACGGTGTCCGGAAGCCTCGGCACCGTCACTGGCCCACGCGACCGCCACCAAACAAGGATCGGGTCAACGACGGGCTGGCTCCTCAGCAACCTACGCCCACCGGAAGGTAGCACCTCCCAAAACCAGCCCGGCGGAGCCAGTCCCGGACATGGCCCCTCTGATCAAGCCGGCCTCCTCCGCCGAGTCGACGACGAGGATGCGGGATAGGCATCTTCGACGTCGATGCGGGAATAATTGCTTTAACTAAAAAACAAACTAGTTCTATTAATTTCCTTGCTAAAAATAAACTACTTCTATAGTAAAATAAACTAGTTTTGTTAAATCAACTAGTTCTACTACTAACTAAGGACTTACTATAAATAAAATAAAGTAGTTTTATTAATTAATCAACTAGTTCAACTACTAAGCACTTAATATAAATAAATAAAATAAAGTAGTTCTTACTAAAAATAAACAACTTCTATATATAGTAAAATTTAATAAAGTAGTTTATTAATTAATCAACTAGTTCAACTACTAAGCACTTACTATAAATATATAAATAAAGTAGTTCTTACTAAAAATAAACTAGTCTAACTAGTTCTATTATTTTTCTAACTAATTCTGTTAAACACTTTCTCTTCTTATTCTATGAACAAAATAACAACAGAAAAAAAATCATAAAAATTCTATGAACAAGATAAAAATTCTATGAACAAAATTACAACAGAAAAAAATTATAAAAATTCTCAGAAAAAATTGACATATTCTTTGCATATATATGAACACACAAACATTTGCATATTCAACAATAATATCACAAAAAAATCTATGAACAGAAAAAAATTCTAACATTTGCATATTCTAACAGAAAAAAATCTATGAACATCTATACTAGGAAAATTCATATGAGCTCACAAAGGGGGCGGCGTTCGACCAGGAGGCAGGGCACGGGGGCGACGGTGAGGGGCGCGGCCACGGGCGACGAGGAGGCAGGGGGCGGCGACGGGCGACGAGGAGGCGGGGGCGGAGGTGAGGGGCGCGGCGACGGGCGACGAGGAGGCAGGGGGCGCGGGGCGGCGGCGGCGTCTGGGCGGCGCGGGACGGCGTCGGAGGCAGGGCGACGACGGCGACGGCGAGGCGTAGAGGGGCAGCCTGGCGGCGTCGTCAGGGCGGGATCGAAGAACTAAACGAAAAATTTCACAAGTGCTGTATATATAGACGGAGCATTGGTCCTGGTTCGTGACAGCAACCGGGACGAATGCGACCTTTAGTCCCGGTTGGTGCCACCAACCAGGACCAAAGGCCTCTTTTCAGCAGCCCAAAGGGCGCGAAGCGGTGGCCTTTGGTCCCGGTTGGTGGCACCAACCGGGACTAAAGGGGGACATTGGTACCGGTTAGTGGCACCAACCGGGACTTAAAGGGGGGCATTGGTACCGGTTGGTGCCACGAACCAGTAGCAATGCACCCCTTTAGTCCCGGTTGGTGGCACCAACCGGGACCAAAGGCCTCTTGCTGCTCGCGTCGCGGCCAAAAGTTTAGTCCCACCTCGCTAGTTGAGAGGGCTCGAGAGTGGTTTATAAGCGCTGCTGCGCCCACCCTCTCGAGCTCCTCTCAACTGCAGGCTTTCGGGCCTAATCTCTCACTATGTGCCTGTGGGCCTACTGGGCCTCCTGCGGGCCTGAATCCTGGCCCATGGATGGGTTTCTAGTCGTATTCAGGCCGTGGTGGCCCAGTAGGTGGCATATTTTTTATTTTTTGCCTGTTTTTTTGTTTTCTTTTTTGCTTTATTTATTTTGTTTTATTTCTACTTACAACAAAAAACTTATTTATTTTATTTTATTTTGTTTCTAATTACTTATTTATTTTTCTTTATGATAATTCTTTTTGCTATTAAAGTTTCTATCAAAAAAATTTCTTTATGAAAATACTTTTTGCTTTTAATGATTTTTAACAGAAAATACTTCGATAATTTTAGTTGCATCACTTTTATATGATTTTAGTTTCAATAATACTAGAGGTTTATTATAATGTTTTGAACAGAAAATACTTTGTTAATTTTAGTTTCATAAATTTTATTAAAGTTTATTTTATTTTGTTTCTACTTATATATTTTAATAAAGTTTATATTATTTTGTTTCTAATTACTTATTTATTTTATTTGTTATTTTTCATGCACCATTTTTAAAACTTATTTGAACTCCTGACTTTTTGTGTGTTCAAAATGCACCATTCAAAGTCATAAGACCCTAAAATTGAAAAGCATTTCAAATAAATTTTAAATTGAAAAGCATTTCAAATGAACTCTGAAAAGGTTGAAAGTTGGCATGGTATCATCATTTCACCCACATAGCATGTGCTAAAAAGTTGAGAGGGTCCCGGCAAAAGGTGGATCGTGAACAAAATGGACGATCTCTTTCGAAGTATCAGGGTTTCGGACGAAAACTCATGTGTTACAAAGGGATTTCATTTTCTTGAACTTATTTGAACTCCAGACTTTTTGTGTGTTCAAAATGAACCATTCAAAGCAGAGACTGATTTTGAATGGTGCATATTCAACACACAAAAAGTCTGTAAAGATCGTCAACCCCAACATAAAAAAGAGAGCATAGATGCGCTTATAGAGAAAATTCAACCTAAATTCATAATAAATTTCTATGAATTTCAGAGAAATTCACTATGAATTTAGGTCAAATTCCCTGTATAAGGGCATCTATTTTCATTTTGAGAGGAGCTCAACAAGGCAGAGAGGGACGGGCTTATAAACCGGTGTGAGTGCCCTTCGATTGGCGAGGTGGGACTAAACTCTGACCGCAACGAGGACCAACCCTTTACTCCCGGTTTGTGGCACAAACTGGGACTAATGGTCATGGGCCAAGGGCGAGGCCCATTGGTCCCGGTTCATGCGTGGAACTGGGACCAAAAGGTCCAGACGAACCGGGACCAGTGGCCCACGTGGCCCAGCCGAACCCTTGGGCTCACGAACCGGGACTAATGCAGCCCACGGGTCCCGGTTCGTGCACAACCGGGACTAATGGGCTGGCCAGGCCCGAACGAAATCCCAGTTTGCTACTAGTGGATGCATGTAACAACATTGATTCATATTGTGAATCTTTATATATATTTCTATAAACTTAGTCAAAGTTAACAAAGTTTGACTTTGACCAAATTTTATATGCAAACTAAAAAGAAACGGAGGGAGTATGAAAGATGGAGGTTCATAGGAGCAGGCCTGGTGAAAGCCCAAGACCCGGGCCTATGATCGGCCGTACGATGACTTGCTATGTATGGCATGATTAGTTGGAAACCGAGCCGGTCACGTTGTGTGAGCCGGCAGGGACTCTGTAAGCCTCCGGGTCTCTACCTGTGTATATAAAGGTGAGACCCGGCGCATAAATACGGTTGGATTAGCCATCATGCAGCCGTCGTGCATGTATACATCGCCGCACAACAGTTTCGCAATGGGTGTGGCTAGGTCTCAGTCGACTGAGATTTAACCATGGCGCAATCAAGTGCCATAACATACAAGAGAGAAAAAGAAAAAACTAAAGAAAAAAAATACATGAATCTCAATGTAAGATCTCGTGGATATAGCATCGACTGAGACTTCGTTAATTTTCAGTCGACTGAGACTTTGCAAGACCGTTTCGCAATCATAGTGCGATTTCGCTTGAGTCAGCTGAGCCGAATTTAAGTATACTCATGTGACGTGAATGACGATGGTTTTAGTACTGATTTACACTTTTTTTTCCATCAGGAGAACAAACAAAAGTACTTTTCAGTTGGGTCGCATTTTCTGAAATTCAGATACTATCAAAAAGTTCTTTCTCTTTATAGTAGTTTTTCTCGCACTCTACAAACTGATGAGCAGATGCACGTAGTACTACATCTTGCAAAAAATAAGCCAAACAGCAGCTATCGATGCAACCGGTAGTTACACGGTCGTATTATACTATACGTAGCTGTAACGCTCGCCGTCGATCGCTGGCTTCGCTGCGGCAGGTAGGCTGATCAGTAAAGCAACTACCAAGTACTGTCCACTGGCAGCGGCGGCGGCAGCAGCAGAGGAGGACAGGCGGGACAGCGACGGAATGTCCAAGGGGCAGGGGTGGGCACCGACGCCGATCAGCAGATGACGCACGAATTGGGGTCCTCCTCGGCGCTGCGGACGAAGTAGCGCGGCGGCGGCGGGTAGCCGTATTGCGCGTAGCCGTAGGGCGGGTACGCCTGCATGACCGGCTTCGCCTCCTGCTGCTTCTTGTCGCCGTCCTTCTTGTCCCCCTCTTTCTTGTCTCCGGCGGGCTTCTTGTCCCCGCCGCCATCCTTCTTGTCGTCCTTCTTCTCCTCCTTGGCCGGGCCGACGGAGACGATGTGCACGGCGGGGAAGAGCTTGCGCAGCTTGCCGACGACGGCGACGGGGTCGACGGTGCCCACGATGGTCATCTTCTGGTCCTTCATGTCCACGCCCAGCTGGTCGATGCCTGAGGCAGTCCAAATTCAAGATGGATAAGGATTCTGGCCTTCAATTCCGCCCATAATTACTTCCGTGCGACGAAGCAGAGCAAGATACTAGAGCAAGACGGAAGGAGGAAACAGGGATGAGCTCGTACCGTGGAGGCCGGAGACGGCCTTGAGCGCCTTGGCCTTGTGCCTGTCGTCGTGCACGTCCAGCTTCAGCACAACCTTCTGCAGCGATCAGACAAGAGCCAAAAACAAAAATCAGCAACCAGAGCAAGCAGCAATCAAGAACCGCAAAAGGGAACCAAATGAACCCCCAGCTCGATCGATCGACAGCAAGCACGCACGCACCTTCATGGCGGCGAGCGACCGGGGAGTGTGCTTCAACGGCGGCGAACTGCTCGGGGCGAGCCGGCGGGAGCTGAGCAACGGGACAAGGCGGGAGGGCGGAGCGAAATGGAACGGCCGGAGTGCGTCGTGTACTGTGTATCTCTCTCTTGGCTTTGGTGATGATTTTTGTGGTCACTGGCGACGGACAAATGGTATGTGTATCTGGGCGGCAAGGGGAGTGGCCAGGCCACTGGTTTTATAGGCGGCTGGCACCGGAGCGCGACCCGGCGTGGCGTGGCGAGAGCATGGCCCGGCGTTTGCGTTTACGTTGGGGCCAAGGAAGCCGCGACGAAGCCCCCCACTGGCGATGGACAAACACCGGTGGATTATGCCACATTATTTTTGCCACAATTGCCTAACTTGAGTTGCTCAAATTGTTAGTCATATTTTGGCTTGCCTAAAAGAATCTTGCCACACATTTTATGTCTATGACATGTGAGGTTCATTACTCATAAAAATATTCATGCCTTAGGTATGGTTAGAACCAAATAACCACCTAACTTGATTAAACTTGTCTAACCTAAGGTGTGGCAAAGTGTTGCTAGAAAACAAACAGCCCGTAGTTTCTTCTTGAGGGGTGCCGCAAGCCGTACTTTTCTTTTGGCAAGACGTACTACTACTACTAGTACGTAATCGTAAGGATCGATTCGACACCTTTTTTTTTGTTGTGGCTCAGTGCGTTCTCGAGGGGTCCTGCGTTGGTTGCTTGTGCTTGGACGAGTGGGCAGGTGGGTGGAGTAGTATACTACTGTGCAGTACAGAGCCGTGTGCGCGTGGAGGTGCGCGGAGCCGGGAAGGAGCACGACGGGGCCAGTGGGCTCGCGCGGTGGCCAGTGGCCGCCTGGCCGGGACGGACGACTTCGCCGGGTCGTCTCGTCGATCGTACGTACACGTGCAGGCCGGGCTGAGTGAGCATTGACCGACTGACTTTGGAGATCCATGGACCGATCTGGCATTGGAGTGTAGCGCAGTGCTGTCGCTGGCTTTTGCCAATTCTGGGATTCGATTTGATCCCAAGACACCCGGCCTCATGATGGCCATCGTTTTTGCTACGGCCAGCGAAGACAGTCAGACTAGTTCTGCGCACGCAGCCGGTCAGCCGTCGACCACGTACAGCCCGGAATTAGTACGAGCCCGCAGCAGAGTTTTCTGGGGAATCGGATGTACGGTTAACGGTTTGGTCACCGCGGACGCGGTTTCCTATTGAGGAACCAGACAGACTTTGTTCCGTGTAACGCGCCTTCCTCGTTCGAGCATGCACCGCTGCTTTTCAAACTCCGGTCGCCACAGAAGAAAATCGGTCCAAAAGCTCGCAACCCTTTTCCACGGTTGAAGAGATCAAGCTCGATCACCGCAGACTAGACCATTTCTGCCTTCCTCGATAAATGAAGTCCAAGTGCGTGGGTGCCTGATTAACGACGATCCATTCGTTCTGGACACACACATGCATCTATCGGAACCTTGAGAGGCAAGGATGTCCGTAAAAAAGGCGCACTACTCTCGCTATGGAAATGGAAGCGTGCTTATTAATTCCATGGTGCACTAAACGTCCAGCTCTCGCGTTGTTCCGTTGCTGATTAATGGATAAAATAGTCCTCACAAAAAGGTTAGAAGAAAATTCTTGGTGGACCGGTGACGTACGGGTCAACAGTCCATGCGTGCATGAACATGAACGGGGCCGGAGGAGTCCATCCACCCACACACCGCACCGATAGCTACATTTGGTGTTAACAATGTTGGGCCGACCCTGCTGTCTGCTGAACTGCAGAGGCCCTGGTACGTAGTAGCAGTGGGCAGGAACTGATAAAAATGTGTGCTCATGGATCATGGATGACGTGCTACTAATGCAGTGGGGATGGAATGTGTTTTTGTTATTGCAACCCACAGTTAACAATGCATTAGGTCGTAATCGGATGTCAGGACTCGTGAACGCAGTATACATCATGTGGAGATTTTATTAAGCAGATTTAACAGTGAGGAGTGCAATCGTGGGTAAACCGCACGGTGGTGCAGTGCGTAATCAGTCGTGAAAAGCTGAAAGCTCTGAGATTTAATGGTCAGTACATAAAGATTGAGTTGACATTTTTTTCCCCTTTCGGCTCCATCCGTCCATCGCTTTTGCTCCGTCGCTATAGCTGGCTGCTGTCGCGCTTTGGTGGTGAAGAGGAGAGCCGTGCGCGCGTGGAGGTCTGGCGGATGCGACGGAGCCAGTGGCTCCGGGGGACGGACGACCTTGCCGAGTCTCTTGCCAACAGTGTCCGGCCTTGCCTGATCATCATTGCTACTACAGCGACAGAGGACATGGTCAGTATGTAACCCTAACCCAACAAGCAACTCCTTACAACTAGGCACTACACAGTGTAGTGCAGCGCCTAACTGTTGGACGCTGCACATGTGTGGCGTCTGAGTATTAGGCGCTGCAGAGTAGAGTGCAGCGCGTCGCTGTCGGGCATTGCACATTAGGGATTGGTTGTGACGTTGTGTGAAATACTTTTAAAAATAGTTTAATTTATGAAATAATTTCGCCCTGAGGTTAAATTTGTGCGTTTTGCCAAATTTCGCCTCCGGGTCCGACTAGCCACTTGTGGGATTCAATTTGATCCTGCGTCTGGGTTCGGGTCTCGTGATCATAATTGCTGCTACGGTCCAGTTATGCGTCCACCGCCAGTCAGCCATCAATTACGTACGCCCCGAATTAGTAAGAGGGAGGAACTCCACAGTACGAGCCCGCTGGGGAATTGGATATACGGTTAGCGGTTTGGTCGCATGTGCATGCAGCCAGTCAGGCAGGGGAATAATGAGCGTCAGCACGGACGCGGCTTCCTATTGAGGAACGACACTTGTTCTGTGTGGCACGCCTTGGTCGTTCAACTGCATACACCGTTGCCTGCCTTTGAAACTCCAGCCGCCACAGAAGAAAATCAGTCGAAAAGCTCGCAACCCTTTTCCACGGTTGAAGAGATCAAGCTCGATCATCGCAGACCATTTTTGCCTTCATCGGGAAATGAAGTCCAAGTGCGTGATCAGTGACGATCCATTCGTCCTCGACACACACATGCATCAATCGAAACCTTGATAGGCAAGGATCTCCGTCAAAAAGGCGTAGCGCACTAGTAGGACGATGGCATCTCTCTCGCTATGGAAATGCAAGCGTTCTTATTAATTCCATCGTGCACTGCAGCTCTCGTGTTCTTCCGTTGCTAATTAATGGATAAAATAGTCCGCATAGAAGAAAATTCTTGGTGAACTAGTGACGTAGGCGTCAATGGTCCATGCGATGCGTGAACGGAGCCGGAGGAGTCCATCCACCCACACACCACACCGATAGGTACATTTGTTGTTAACAATGGTGGGTAGAAATGTGATCATGGATGACGTGCTACTAATGCAGTGGCGTGCTACTCAATGCTACCAATGCATTAAGTCCTAATCGGATGTTAGGATTCGTGAACGAACTAGCATATATAATCAAGTAGCGTGGCTTTAAAAATTAAGCAGATATAACAGTGAGGAGTGCAGCCGTGGGTAAACCGCGTGCACGGTGGTGTAGTGCGTAATCAGTCAGCTCGAAAAAACTAAAAGCTATGAGATTTTATGGCCAGTAATAAAGGTGTAAATCTGCAGGGCGCTATCGCCGCCGCTACAGCAGCCATTGGCCGGACGACTTTGCCGAGTCGTGCCACGTACACGTCCGGCCGGGCCAGCTATCCAACATTGCCTACGTACAGCTAGAGTGAAGGGCTGTCGGTTCTCGCTGGCTTTTCCTAATAGTGTCCGGCATGCCTGATCATCATTGATACTACAGCGACAGAGGAGATAGTTAGCACGTAACCCAGCAGTGGCCAAAGCAAGACAGTGACTGTTGTTGAATACTCTACTTGGATGCTACGTCATCGTCATGGAACGCTTCTAGCTGGTTCCCCGTGGCGGTGGTGCAAGACAAGCTAAAACTACACTCTGCTTCAGTGTAGATAGCGATCCTACACCACGGCTCTCCGGATAGATCAATCGATCGACCGGTCGAGTGGCGCAGACCCGATTGATGTTGCGGCGATCCACCGTGCAAGTTGGTCGATCGTTTCCTATAAGATATACACATATACGTGTCTCGTGTTGGCCCGTGTTGCTGATGATATGAGTCAAGCGAATAATGCATGCATGCGATGGGCGCATCTTTAGAATCCGGACGGGCTCCAAACCACTCCTTTCATGACGTAAACGATAAGCGTGTATCCCCTAACATGGGTGCCTTTCCTGGGTCGGTCGGGTACATTGTCACGGAAGATTTGGCGACAGAACAGGAACAGTGCTCTAGGAGCATAATCCGGAGCCATTTCGCGGCATGGAAAGGCCGTCGTACGCATAGCAACCGGCTATCTGCATAGAGAAATCAAACTGATAAATGGAGAGATGTCGGTTATCTGCATAGAGAAATCAGGGTGGGTGGGTGGGTGGGTTCTCCGAGCCCTTCCCACGTGCGCGGCATCGCCGACGCCGTCCCCTTCGCCCTCTCCGTCGCCACCACCAGCTCCACGCATGACAGGGGAGGAGGAGGCTCGGCTCCTTCAACGTGTCACAGAAGACTCCATGAACACGCACGATGAGCGCCAATGGGAGGGCCTGGAGACCATGATTGCCCTCTCTGTGGTTGGCGACGTGGCCGTGCCGGAGCTGGAGATGAGGGACGTCAAGGAGGAGGTGAGGGAGGAGGTGCTGGAGGAGCAGCCCGTCACCGCGTTCCACCCGGGCTTGGTAGGCCAGCAGTGGAGCTGGTCGTGCACGGCCACGGACATGGCCGACGGCGTGGGGGCCGTGAACTGGTGCCCTACGCCGCCGCGGTCACCGGAGCGCGAGACGTCGCCACTGGTGAGGTGGTGCAGGCGCCTCCCGCCTTCCAGGGACTGGCCCCCCTCTGGACGCCGCCGCCCTACATCGACCTCACTGGAGAAGATGACGACAACGGCAACGTGTGAGGAGACGGCGACGGGCACGACAGGAGCGAGCGGGCGGCTCTTTTCTTTTGTTTTTTTATGTTAATAATGTCTATGTGAACTGTGGAACGGGGCCGTTCTGGGGCTGTGATGTTTAATTATGTTCTTTATGTTTTTATGTTTGCGTTTATTTTATTTTTTTGCATTTCTTTTGAGTTTTTACGATTTTTTTATATCACGTCCACCCGGGACATGATATGGGGTGCGGCCGCACATTAGACGCATCGACACCACAACAGCTCCAATCGGACATGAGCGACCTCATTGCCGCACCAAACAGACTAAAGCAGGTCAAAACGGACGTTGGTTTGGGTTGGTGGACTGGAGTTGGCCTAAGGGCGTATCCATCACGGCTACGAGCTGTCCCTTCTCTGCCAAGAGAAATCAGGATGGGTGGGTTGGGTTCGTAGAATAATGGAAGAGGATTAGCAGTGATGCAGGTGCATGTGTCAACGGGTCAATGCAGTGCCGGAACATACCGGCAGCTCACATACACGCACAGACTGGTACGTAGCTCATTGACGGGACCCTTGCCATTACCAACGGATGGTGCATGCAATTGTAGCGGGGTTGGGATGTTATCAATAACACGCAGTTAACAATGCATTCTGTTATGATCAGACATTAATAATTGATCTGAAAATTGAGCGGATGAAACAGTGAAGATTGCCACCACGCAACATGGCGCGGGAGACGGTCCATCACCGGCGCAGAAGTAGATTTCTTTTGTTTCAGACCTGGGCAGAGGCAGGTAGAGATACGTGTCTTGTGTTTGGGCTGGGGCAACCTCTCCTGGGTCAGGTGCTCTGTCGTGGAAAATTTGGCGATACGTAGCACTCAAAGAGCTATCGAATGGCGGACACATGCACGCATATTCCCGGAGACAAAAAAGGGGTACCATGGTGCGTGTGCGTGCGTATCCAGCGACACCTGCCGGAAAAGGAGTATGGCCATGGAGCGCGTGCGAGGACCCCGGACACAAATTCGATTCCGTCTTCCTCGGCACTCTCTCATCGATCCGTCTCACACGAAAGTGAGGAAGAAAACAGCGCAGCGATGTACCACGAATCTGTGACGTGATATTGCTATATCTTGCGCCCAACCAATCCCATCTCTATCAACTTTGAACTCCGAGCTGCCCGTTCTTTGCCGCGAGACCGAAATCACGGTGGGTGCGGTTGGGTTCGTAGAACAATGAAAGAGCAGCGGCATGCGTGCGTGCGTCAACGGTCCATGAGGTGAGCAACACACTGATCGATCGATAGCTACACCCATCTGGCGAGCAACGGAGGAAATTAAATAAATAGTAGTCCATTGGCAGCCTAGCTAATCCAAATTCTCATCCGATGATGGATGGCAGAACCAACCAACGGAGGGCCGAACAATCGCCCTGCAGATTTGCAGGCCCTCACGAACTGAATTAACAAATCGAAAGGTGTTGATGGATAACATGCAATTATTGCAGTGGAGACGGAATATCAAGACGCCCTAGTTAACAATCTATTACTAGGTCCTAATCAGATGTTAGGACTCGTGTACAATCTACATGTCAAGTTGGGCTTAAATAAAATATCAAGCAGACATCACAGCCGAGGATTTGCAACCGTGCAATCATGATGCCGGAGACGAGACGGTCGATCGCCGGTGCAGAAGGACAGGTAGATCGAGATACGCGACTCATTTCCAGCCGTGTTGCTGGCATGACGAGTCAATCAAGGGTAGCATGCTTTGCTCCGGAGTCCGGCCGGTGCCGGCGGCATCCCTCCAGGAAGTAGACCGATCTTTTTATGACGTACGTATAGATGAAAGGGAACCTTTCCTTGGCCGGGTGCACTGTCGTGGAAATCTTTGGCGACAGTGGTACTACTCCAAGAGCACAATCAATCTGAAACCTTTTGGCGGTTTGGAAAGGCGGACACATGCATATGCACGCATATCCTGCAGACAAAGTTGCCCACCCAAGTGCTGTGAGCATCACCGGCCGGCCAAGGAAATCGCCGCGTGCGTGGAGTCGAGAAACAAATTCGATTCCAAGCTACACAGAGGGAAAACGGAGCCATGTATTGTGCGTCGCAATTCGTAAGAGCATCTCTAGCAGACCCCGCATAGTTGGTCAAACCCGTAAAATAACCATTTTTTACAGTTCCAGTCGAAAAAGCGGGTCCGAACAGACCACTTTAAATCGTCTGACACTTAAATTTTTTAAGGGGCCCCGTGAACGCGAAGCCGAAACCCTCATGTCTACAGTTTTGAAGGCAACTTTTTCAGGGCACTGAATACCAGTCAACGTTGGCGGTTGAGAAATCTCTGCTCTCGCCAACGCCATGAAGCTCGCCCGACCGCCCGGCCGCCGCGCCCGTCCGCCCGGCCATGAAGCTAGCCCGGCCGACCGGCCGCCACCCGTCTGCCCCGGCCGCAACGCGCGGCGACGGAGGAGCTAGCTACCTAGCTCGCACCTGAGTGGATTCGAGCTAGGCTAGCTAGCTAGCTAGCTCCTGGATGGATTCAAGCAGAGCTAGCTCTTGATCGATTCGAGCAGAGCTAGTTAGCTAATGGATGGATCATGCGGCTCCATTTTTGACCGCTTCGTGTATTATTCGTCGGTTTTGTGGGAGCAAGCTACCTGACCATGGACATGGACGAGGGGAAGAAGAAGACATGGGAAAAAATATAAGCGAATATTTTGTTTTACAGTTTAAGTTTGAGGGGTCTGTTCTGTCGAAAAAAAACCGATCCCTAAAACGTGTTTTCCGCAAGCTGCAAACACGTTTTGCGGGTCGGCGGAATGCGGGGTCTGCTAGAGATGCTGCCTCCTACGCCCATCCACGTAACACGAATCCCTCGTCGTGCATGGATCAACATCCCCATGTCGATCTAAAAAAAAAATCCCCCGTGTTGATCTGCTCAACTGGAAAGTATCAGCTTTCAGCTCCTAGCCGCCTGTTCTTTGCCTCGACAAATCAGCGTTTAATTGATCTTTCTTTATCGGTGGTGCATGCAAAAAACAACGGTCCATGAGGTGCATCACGCACTGATAGCTAACATTCCGGCAAGGAATGAGGGAAATAGCCCATTGACCAGCTTGGCTGATCGAACTTCTCACGCGCCGGTTAATAATGGAGGGTCCGCCAATCGCCCAGCAGATTCCCCGGCCAACGTACGAAGTTGATTAATAACACATGGAAAAGGAGTACTGGTGGAGATGTTAGGACTCGAGCTATACAAAAAGGAGCTAGGGGTTAAAAAATTGAGCACATATGACAGTGAGGATTGCAACCGTGCGTCCGTGCAACGTGACGCCGGAGATAGTGTTCCCAGCAGCAGTAATTAACTAGTAAACAGTGGTGGAGCTTTGTGGAGCCAAAGGGGGCCATTGCCGCTCTATTCTAAAGAAACTCTTAAGTATACCCCCGACTCCATCGCGACCCCCGACTCCTCCCGTGTCGCCCCTGCGCGGCGACCGGGGGGAACCTTAGCGCCGCCGCGTCCTCGTCCCTCCCCCGACCTCTCCTCCTCGCCGCCGCCGGGCAAAGCCTGGTCGGCGTCGGCGGCGGCGGGATCTCTTCTCCCACGACTCGCTGGATCTGGCGCGGGCGGATCGCGGCGGTTGTTGCGGCGCGCTGGAGGCGGGGCGTGCCGGCGCGGGCTTTGGGGCGACGGCAGGGCTCACGCTTGCGGTTTCCCCTGGTGTGCGTGGGAGTCCGCTCGGGGCGCGCGGCGGCGGCCCTCGGCAAGCGGTGGCGGGCGCTGGGCTCTCGGCGGCGCTCGGGCGTGTGCAGGCGGCGGTGGTCCCTGTGCGCGGTCGGCGGCTCCGTCTCTGACCCGGACGGCGCGGGGGATGGCGGCGGCCCGGCGTGGCCGGCGATCTGGATGCGGTGGTGCCGGCGGCTCGCTCATCTGCTGGTGCTCCAGGGTTCTGCTTGATGGTGCTGGTGGTGACGTCGGCCCGTGCACGAGAGTTGGATCCCTTCGAACTGATCTGGGTGAAAACTTGCCTTCGGCGTCTGCTAAGGCCGGCGGTGGCGGCGCTATCTGCGTCGTTCCCTTTTTGAAGGCATCGCCGTGGAGAAGTTCAAGGCCACTCTCTACTACCTCCGGGGGAAACCCTAGATCGGATGATCGGATGACGGCGGCGCTCTGGTGTCGTTCCTTCCTTGGGGGCGTCATTCTTGGAGGTACACACGTGATCGAGAGACCAGAGGACGGATTCTTTGGTGGAGCGGTGATTCATCCTACACACTGATGGCGACGGATCTTGACGGCGTGGCGCAGTGCAGATTCGGTGTTCGCTGTGGGAGGATGGACTCGCGCAGGAGGACGACGTTGTCGGGCGTCGTGGTGGCGTCGATGGCAGAGAGACCTGGCACGGTACATGCAACAGTACAACTCTGAAGATGGATTGGTGGCAGGTGGCTGCGGCGGCCTCATACTCGGCAGGCGTCCTGGTTGAGGAGTGCGCCGGACTGGTAGGTGCCCCATACCCGGCAGACGTCCTGGTTGGGACCTCAGGTCTTAGTTGTTTAGGCTTGGCTGCGATGTCTGTTTGGTATTAGGCCCAGACTATCTGCGCCCCTTCATCAAATGGATAGGTGTAGCGATAGTTGTTGCTTAGACGGTGGCTTTAGTCTTGCTGTTGTATGGCTTTGTAAGGTCTTATGAAAATAATTAATAAAGTGGCCGTATGCATCGCCCAGATGCAGAGGCCGGGGGTCATCCTCCTTTTCTAAAAAATACTCCTAATATTATTAGACTTGAATATCAACGATTTCTCAGTTCATGCATAACTTATCTTCTTCACCCCCTCCGCCGCTGCTAGTAAATCAAGTTAAATGGTGCAATGTTTAGTCATGTCCATCAGCGTGAGATGAAACAACAAAATGAAACATGTATTGGCCGCATTTGCATCATGGAAAAATGTGCGCATCTTTCCCTTTTTGTTGGCCTCCTCACTAGGAACCCAACTTTGTACTACCTGATGACGCCTTGCATCAGCAAATTCGCGACAGAATAGAAACACTAGTCCAAAATCTCGGTCGCATCGCAACCTAAAAATCTTGATGAAGGGATAAGGTCGGAACCCTTTTGGCATTCTGGGAAGGCCTACGCGGCATGCATCAACATCATCATGTTCTGCCGATGAGATGGCTCGACTAAAACTGCCCGTCGCCAAGGCCAAGGACGCGGCAACATGTGCGAAGTGCGTGCGTAAGCAAGAAGCGTCGCCGTGCGAAAAAGGAAAAAGAAATGCTGGTGATTCGTCCTTGCCTACCTTGCGAGCCAAGGGCAAGCATATTATCTACTCCGTCCGTTCCTAAATATTTGTCTTTCTAGAGGTTTTAAATAGTTACCACATACAGATGTATATAGACATATTTTAGAGTGTAGATTCACTCATTTTGCATCGTATGTAGTTATTTGTTGAAATCTCTAGAAAGACAAGTATTTAGGAACGGAGGAGTATGTCAAAAAGGTTGAACTGTAGCCTGTAGGTGGCTACATAGCACGAATATATGTCGAAATCTTTTGTTCTAGCTAGACTACTAAAGGCACGCATACATGATCAAGCTATGAACGCACACCCCTAGCTCTAGCTGGATGCATCTCCTCTGGTCCCAGCTTTGAAATCCTCCGTTCTTTGCCTTGAAAATGAAGGTGAAGGTTTGTATAATACTAGTGGAACGGGAATGAACTCCAAATTCTCGTGCATGCATGCATGCGCCGGGCACGCTTGCAGTCAACAATGGATGGTTTACCAATTCCCGTACGGATTTGAAGCGCCGGACTGCGTGTACGAGCTGATTAATAACTAATTAGAAGGTGATGATGGATGACGTGCAACTATAGTGGAGATGGAACTTTCATTCCGTGTATAGCACGCGGTTAACAATGCATTCAGTCATGATCAGACGGTAGGACTTATGAACGAAGGTAGTATGTCAACCGGAGTTTTTAAGATTCCCAGATGTAACAATTAGGAGTGCGACGTTGGATACGTCCACCGGCCGGTGAAGAGATAGATACCACAAGTAGAACCTTGTGCGGCGACATCGGAGTAATGCAAGTACCCACTTGTTGTAGACTTTGATCATATCGATCAACGTGAGAAGAAACGCAAAAAAATAGGCAGTCCAAGTGGCCATGTGCGCATCTTGGCTGACTTGCATTGAGCGCCCGTCCGGACGGCCTCCTCTGTAGCAACGGAACGTCCTGCCTCCCTCTTGCCGGTGCCTTGGGAATTTTTCGGCAGAGTCCAAAATCTCGATCTTGAAAAGATAAACCCGAGAATATACTCGTGCCGATCGCCAATGGACGCGGCAACGTGCGCGAGAGCACCTAGCGCCCAACCCCAAGTGCGTGCGTGCGTAAGAAGCGTCGCCGGAAAAAGAAAGGATGGTGATTCGTCGTGCTGGCCAGGGCCCGGCAGATGGGGACGCAGCGGTACCTTGGCAAGCAAGGATATCTTACGTCAAAAAGGCTACGTGGCCACGTACCACGAATGTATGTCCATGACGCAGTCGTGATATTGCCTCTAGGCTCTAGCTTGGCTTGCACCCATTCCATCGTGCATACAGACCGTGTCCTTTCTGTCAATCTGCTCGGCTGGAAGTTTAAGCCTTGAACACGTTCGTTTTGATGGAGAAATCGGTGTGGCCGGTGTAGGTTTTGTAGAATAATGATGGGAGGAGAATTGGTGTTCGTGGTGATGCATGCAACTGGCCAAGAACGGTCCATGGGAGAGGACAAAGGTGGTGGAGCCCAGTCCAGACTGCTGATAGGTACGTGCCAGGCATGAGAAGATTTTTGTACTGCTAGTAGTCTACGAGTTTACACACGAGAGCATCTTCAACGGCCGCCGAACGCGGCGTACCGCGCGCCCATCGTCTGGTTTGGCGCGGCGGCTGTTGAAGATGCTCTGAGGAGAGTGGAGAGACACAAAAAAAAAAACATATGAATTGTCCATTTGGCCGCATGAGCGCGCACTAGACAAGGGAGTAATGTTGCATACGCGCATCTTGGCTGACCTCGGCAGGTGCGCGCATCCGGACGGCCTGCTCGACCTCTAGCAACCAAACTAGTGCTACAGAGGAAAGATAATTCACCATGTTTTCGCGCTTTGGAGTATCATCGAACGTATTCTCAGGCGAATCGACCGACGGAAAAGACCGGCCATCTCCACCGGCGACACGGCAACGTGCGCGCGCCGCGAGGGAAGCAAATCCCAAGTTCCCAACCCCAACCCTGCCCAAGTGGCCAAGTGCATGCGGGCGTCAGCAGTACGTGGAGCCTATGACGCACGTACGCATTCTCCTTCAGGCTCCATCCAACAACGCTCCTGTAGCGATTTGCTCTGCTCTGCTGGAAAGTCTCAGAATTCAACTCCACCCTTCTCTTTTCCCTTCAAAATTAAATAGGAGCCAAAGTTTGTAGAACAATAATGGAGCAGGAATTATTGGTGGCGATGAAATGATGCATGCAACAGCGACGGTCAGTGTGACAGGGACGCAGGCGGGCACATCTGCAAAGGTGTAAATACACGACGAATATCGCGTGCGATAAATTCCTACGTACTGTATCTCAAAAGACATGAATTTCCAGGTTATGACAAAGCCGCCTGTGTTTCGTCAATTTTGTGATAAGTGAGTTGAATTCCGTTTAACAAGTGCGCCTAGCCACACTGCATGGCTCTTATACCATGTCGATTACGCACACAACGAAGACGCGACTTGTCCACCCAGTTAGCTAGCTGCGACACCACGGCGTGAGAAAAACAATAGGGGTTGATTTTAGAGGTATCACAAAAGTCAGCAGCAAAGATTTGCAAACAAATGAGATATGCTGGATATTCAGATGATGGACGGATGAAATTTACCTGGATTCACAGCCGGCGGTACCACACAAAAGTTGTTAGGTATACATGTTCAGAACTCCATGCAGTTAGAGGAGCGATTGAGACCCGCTGTTAACAACGTATATTTTGCGAGATGGGCGGTTAACATTGTATTACTACGTCCTAATCATGGTATTAGGAATCTCGCTACTTTTTGCGTTCTCATCGGGATTACTCACTGAAAGCAACTCTAAAGGGAATATGCGCGAGAGAAGCTAGCGGCTAACCCAACCCAACCCAATCTAATCCAAATGTATGCGTGCGTCAGTGGCGTCGCCGGACAAAAAGAGATATAGAAACAATAGTGATTCCTCCTGGCAAGACGTGTGGACGCGGCAAGCAAGGATTATCGAAGAAAAGGAGTATGACAGTATGGTGCATTATTCTTAGCGTGCGCCCATTCCGTAGTGCATGCACACACCAAGACCCCCAGCTGGATCCATCTACTTCGCGGGAAAGGTTCAAAGTTCAGCTCATCCGTTCTTTTTCATGGAGAAAATGCGGGTGTGGTTTGTAGAATAATGGGAGAAGAATTAGTGGTGATGCATGGAACGCGACAACATCAGTCCATGCAAGGACAAAGCTGGAGTTGATTGAGACTGATAGCTATGTGCCTGGCATGAGTAGATTTTTTTAGAAGGGAAAGGGGGTGGGTGGCAAAAGTCCTATTCTGCTCTCGAGCTTAAATACTCCCTCCTGAACAGTAAAATCGAAAAAATAGTTAAAAAATCAAAAAGTTACGATTTTTTATTATGGTAAACTTTGACAAATATTTTGTATGCTTACAATATTTCAGCACCAAAAGACATTCGTGGAAGGCATGGCAAAAACAATTAGCACTCCAAAATGTTTTCAAAACAAGCATTTTTGCAACATCGTTTTGTTTTTTTGCCATGACTTACACAAATTTCATTTCGTGCTGAAATTTTGTAACCATACAAAACATTTGTCAAAGTTCGCCACAAAAATATTTCAGAATTTTTTGAATGTTTTTACTTTTTATTTATTTTACTGTTCACGAGGGAGCATTTGAGCTCGGGTGTAGATACTCCATGTCTGGTGGGGGTGCCTTTACATTGTGCAATTAAACAAGATGTTAAAGTTTTACAAAACATGGAGAGAGAGAGAGAGAGAGATAGATGATTATTGGACATCTCAATGTAAAACAAGTATTGAAATCCTACAATCGGAAGAGGTTCTACATGGTCCCATAAGATCAATGGCACATAATCTTATGCCCCACAAAAAAAGGCACACAATCTATGAATACTAGAGATGATACCCTGCGCGTTGTTGCGGGGATCGGTTCAAATTTTTTTAGTGAACTTTGTTTATGTGAAACAATAGAATTTGGACTAACAATATATGAATTGAAACTAGCTTATAGTATCATATTTGCTTATTCTGAAGGTGTATAATATTTATTAAATATGAGTAGTATGCATGGTGCATTTTAATGTGGGTCTTTTCTCATGCAGGCATGGTGGCATCATGTGGCATATTTGTATGTTAAAAGAATTGAAGATAGTGGGGATCAATTATTAGGTTATCCATGGTGGGATGATGAGGCGGCATAGTTGCATGTTGAGAGAATTAGAGTTTGTGGGAATCAACAATTTAGGTATATAGGATTAGTTCATTGCGTATGAAAAGACATGACGCCATGATGTTCATTCATTTTCCTTCTAAAATACTTTATTGGTCCCTCACCCAGATAATGCACATGGTCACATTTGCTATTTAGGAGTATATTCACGTTTTCACCCTTTTGATGGGGAAATCGGGGTGGGGCTTGTAGAATAATGGGGGGAGAATTAATGGTGATGTATCAAACAAAGTCAGAAAAGAGTTTATGTACATCACAAGCATTGCCATAGCCAAAACAACAGGACCACTCTCCCGGGATTATACCCCCTCCGGTCATTTTTCGTCTGCGTATAAGTTTTTCCTAAGTCAAAGTATTTTTACTTTCTCCTGCAAAAAGAAAGTATGTTTAGTTTGACCAAACTTATAGGAAAAAATATCAACATTCACAATAGCACATAAATATAGTTAGATTCATTACGAAACGTAGTATATATATTTGGTATTGTAGATGTCGATATGTTTTTAACATAATTTTGGTCAAACTTTGCAAAGTTTGACTTGACACAAATATAATGCACGGAGTAAAATGGACCGGAGGAAGTATTACACTAACATGACGTGCTCTGGCATTTACGCAAACCGACGCTTCTTTCTTGATGTTAGAGAAGATTATAGTGGTCCTCGTGTATCGGAAGACCCCGGCATTGTGTTTGTGACAATTGCGGCTAGCAACACCGCGTTGCTTAAGTGTGATGTTGAACACACAAATTCCCAATGTATAGACTACTTCTGCCCAATCCGCTGTCCCGTTGTCCTGGCATGTGGGTTTGATTTGTCTGTATAGAAAAAACATACTCCGTACTAAAGTTATACTAGAGATGCGTCAATTAACATGGGTCTGAGAGAATAATAAACATACTAAAAACCGTCATGGCGTCACCACATTAGTCACAGAGTGAAAATTAAATGAAGCATCTTTGTTATATTTTTCAATAAGAGGGGCCACATGACCCCATTTTCATTATGAAAATGAAGTTTTTGTTTACTGGGAAAGAGCAACAACAGCTTACATCTCCGAACATACTACATCACGGATGTCAAAGAAACACCAAGCAATACCTTAACACTAACAACATCAATGCAACAATCATCACTTTCATATCCAAAGAAAAGTGATCTATCTTAAATCGAACCAACACCAGCAGAATGGGGGTCCAAAACACTCACAAGCATCTTCGGTACTGTCAAAGTTAAATCGTGTTATTTATTTCAACAAAGGTGATAAACTTATGGTGAGCTCGTCAATCCTAAATCTTTGTGGCTGTAGTGTTCTGCAGACGTTGCCTGAGTGTACGTGCGGGTGCAGCTTCCAAACAAAACAGGGGGAAGATTTTTTACCTGTTGCTTTCTAGAAAAAAAAAAGGGTGTTTGATTCTTTAATTGTAGTAAAGTTATCACAATGTCAAGCAAATAATTTTAAAACACAAAGTCAAGCAAATAAGTTAATGGGCGGTTAAAATGTGCACGGCTCTGCAGTCGTCGGTAGACAACAAAAGATGTTCGATGGTACTGAAAGCGCCATGCTGCTAGAGCAACGATTTGGACCTGCAGTTAGCAATTTAACAAGTTGTATTTCATGAGATGGGCAGTTTAACAATGCATTAGGTCCTAATCATGTGTTAGGACTCGTGAGGGAGGTGCCGATGGGGCTCGCTCGCTGTCAAAGAAAACATCAATGAGTAAGTGATTAGAAGCAGTCCAAAATCTTGGACACCTTTTGGTTTTGCCATCGAGATCACTGACTGGCTGAAAGCACCTCTCAGGTGGAGCACAGCCGGACAGCTTCAGAGTTTCTATTAGTAAATGTAAAGTTGAACGAGGGACCAATCTAGCTAGCCGCCTGAATTTTGCATCGATCTCATCTGACTCGCTCAAGCTGCCGCACCTCCGGTTTATTTATTTCAGCACTTACTTGTCACCGAATTCACTGAAAATTCCAAGTGGGCAGTTCTATTTAATTTTTCTTCACACTGTGATTCCATTCTACATCTGCAACAGAGGAGGAAATCGGTGGCGCGCGCCGACTAGGAGATGATGCACGAGTTGGGGTCCTCGTCGGCGCTGCAGGCGTGGTGGTACGGCGGCGGCGGGTACCAGAACGGAGGCGGGTACACCACCTGCGCCTTCTTCTCGCCCTCCTTCTTCTCGCCTTCCTTCTTGGCGCCGTCCTTCTTCTCCTCCTTGGCCGGGCCGACGGAGATCATCTGTGCCATGGGGAACTTGCTGCGCAGCCTTTCGACGAGGACGACGGGGTCGACGGTGCCGATGACCGTCATCTTCTGGTCCTTCATGTCCACGGCGATATGGTCGATGCCTGAGGAAGAGCGACAGTTGTCGGTTAGGCGCATGATGACAGAACAGACTGGTGCGCTACGATGAAGATCCTGGCCAGCTCCTCTGCACGATCAGGACAGAACCGGAGAAGAAGGAGAAACAGGGGATTACTACCTTGGAGGGTGGAGACGACCTGCATCGCCTTCTGCTTCTGCCTGTCGTCGTGCACGTCCAGCTTCAGCACAACCTGAATTCCCCGGCCGCCAAACAAGAAAACATGATCAGCAAACATGAGCAGGAATCAAGAGCCGTACTGAAATCAGAAGAGAAAGAAATCCCAAATCCCAATTCGGTCGATTGTAAGCAACAAACCTTCTTCTCCGCCATGGATCCAACCTGGCCGGCGCTGACGAACGTCGGCGGGTGGGAGCTCAGGGAACCGGCGATGGGCAAGGAAGAAAGCGCGGTCTGATTTGGGAGACACAGGGCCGGCGGATTCTTATAGGCGGCCAGGGCGGGGCCGGCACGCACGTGACCAAGCTCGCGGCGCAAAAAGTCTCGGGCGGACGGGTTCCTTTCAAAGACAAGTGTGGCGGCAAAGATGGCGCTGCGTGACAGCGGAGGGGAGGCCGGTGGATAGCCAGCCGCACCCCGGGTTAAGGGTAATTGTAACCAGGGTTTAGGGGCTTGTTTATTGGTGCTGATCATCGTGTTCCTGCGGAGCGGTGGGCGGTCGTCGCGTCAACGGGCCGGCGGAGTCTCCGTGGTTGCTTGATTGCGAGCGTACTGACTGATTTAATCGGGAGCCTGTGCTGTCGCTGGTTGGCGGTTGCTTATAGTAGAAGTCTAGAGTGCTCATCCCCGGCCCAGTCCCTCCTGCCTGCAGACGGCATCGCCATTACTGCCACAACAGCGACGGCAAATGGCCATGCCGCCACAAAAAATAAAAAGAGGGAAGACGATATTAGTTGCTGACCACAACTGTTCCATGAATGCTACGCGCCGCGATCTTCTCTTCAAATGTTTTAAACCAACTTTTTTCTTGCGGGGGGTGTTTGGAACGATTCAACTTTGGGCACTTCATGCCCGGTCGTCTCTCATATGCTTTCTGAAACAATCCAAGGATAATTAGCGGCGATGAGGGCTGAGGCAGCACAAGTCCGTGCGAGGACAATTGTGGAGTCCACGTACACTGGCTGATAGCCACCGGTAGCTGACGAATCGTACTACGCTCCATTCCTCGCCGCCGTCGTGTTGTTGAAAAGATGGCAGTGCGGGCGCTTGAAGCGGCAGAGAACTATGGATGGCTGAGCATATACAGACGCTGCGGCTGGGAGTCAAATTAACACATGCATGAGCTTTCACGTGGGACCGGGCGGTGGAAAATTACCACCGGAAAAGAATCACACGCGCACTGAAGCTCAACGGGGGAGTATCTGGTCGATCTCACCTCCAACTGTCACCTAATTCTACCGCTTTTGTTGTTTTTGCCCAGAAAGAGAGATTTAAATTACTAGCTCATGATAGAAGCACAATCACGGTCGCTGGACTCCGCCATGGCTCACTACTTGTTTTTTTTTCTTTCTAATGTACTACTCCCTCCGTCCCATAATGTAAGATGTTTTTTGACATTACAATAATGTCAAAAAACGTTTTACATTATGGGACAGAAAGTCAAAAAACATCTTACATTATGGGACGAAGGGAGTACTTGTTTGTTACTACCTACTCCCTTCGTCCGGTGAAGAGTGTACATCTAGTTTTAAAATTTATCCACAAAAGAGTGTACTTCTATCTTCCTAATGTACTTTAAAGTAGAAAAAAAAATACTTCTCTCTCATTACACGGTAGTCAAGACCAATAGCAATCTACACATGGTCTTTCTTAATTTCTACATGCACTTAGCTTATTGGGGGTTGGTTAATTAAAGAGGAGAGATGGTGGCTTGCACCTTTCCAACGCATTTTTTACTGAACTCCATAATTTGTCTGTCTTAAAATTTCTATATGTATACTCTTCACCGGACGAAGGGAGTAGTTCACAACTATTTACACTATATTCGACTAGTATATTTTAGTTGCTATATATTACCTTGTGCATATTTATGCTAAATTTCATTATTTTCATAGACCGACAACCTGGACCCATTTCGTGGGAAACATACATCAGTTGGATCTTATTAAATTATGTCAAATAACCTGCCTTTTTTTATCAAATCATGTAAATTTATCTCAAAAAATAAAAATTGTGCTCCCGTGCTCTGTCAGTTAGTCCCTAAGGAAGACATCTCCCACTTCTCTACCTATTGACTAGGCGCCATCCTGATATGTCGGTATGACTTGTTGGAAAAAATAATAATAGAGTAAATAATGTTACAACATCACAACTTAGGGCATCTCTGGCAGATCCCAAAAACTACTCATATTTAGAGAGGAAAATTGATGCTTGAGCTTTTCACAAAATAAAGAAGTGATGCTTAAGCCCAAAAGACCCAACTAGGAAATCCCCTAAACCCAAAACTTACTAAATTTGAGTTTGATCCCAAAATCCCCCCCCCCCCCCCCCCCCCCAAAAAATAGTCTGTGCCACTCGGCAGACTATAACCCGCATGGCACTTCCCACCCGACCCGACGATGTCGTCCCGTTAGTCGCCGCCGGGATACCCCTTCCTTGATAACCGACAGAGTTGGTAGGCCATCCCCACGGCACCACTAGGCACCATCGATGGCACCCGAGACCTGCTGGTGGCCACAAATTTGGCGACACAACCTCGAAAAAGGCGATGACAAGGAAGGAACTTATCGGTAGTACAGTGTCGACGACTTCTACTTGTGATAGTGTCGGGATTTATAAGCTCAATGGGAAGGATGATGTAGTACAGTAGCAGATAGTCTTTTTGTCCGTTAAGAAGCAATACTTATCGAACCATGGTTTACCCAAGGGAAAGGGTGATGTAGTATAGGGCCAATTGGCAGCTGAGATTAAGGCTCTCATGGTTGATAAAGAGTTTGTTCGCAGAAGATTAGTCGCTCACAAAATAGGGTAGCAGATTCGATAGCGTTTATAGCCGTACGGACTCCTGTACATTTGTATGGTTGCATTGTGGACCTCCATGTATTGAGGACCTCATGCCTCTAGATTGTAACCCTATACTATGGAATAAACTATTTCTCATCGCAAAAAAGAAGAAGTAAAAAAGACACGGCCGCCCTGGCGGGCGTAAGATGGAGGAGAGTCTTAGTAGACAGATTGCAAATGAATCCAATCAGTATCAATTCCATTGATGATTATTCCACAGCGGGAAGGGGCGCAAATGCGGGAGGAAACCTTCGTGTCGGTTGCGGGCTTGGCAATCGCACGTGTAATTACAAAGAGGGAATTATCTCCTTGTACATGGCCATGGCCATGGCCTTGTCGAACAGAAGGCGGCGCGGCGGGCTTTCCGCGAGGCGGTATATGCGAGCTGCGAGCTGTACATGGCCATGGAGGAGGAAGACGTGGTGGAGTAGTACCGGCGGGCGGGCAAGCTCCACACCTACGATCCGGACAAGGAGGTGCAGAAGCGCCTTGCCAGGGTCGCCAAATCCTACCCGTATCCATGGCCCAAGAAGATAGCCCCAATGATCGAACAATATACAAAGTTTCTGGAAGAAGACGAGGACGACCATAGGATCCGACTTTATTCGTTCCTTGGGTAAGAAAAAGATTACTAGTACTCCCTTTGTCCCACTAGCAATTATATCATGAGACAGAGGGACTAATTTTCATGTTTTTTCTGTCTGATCACTAAATTGGATTATTTTCCTAACGTGGAACAAAAACATTCCAATGATAGCAAGGTATCTCCGCAACTTTAGTTTCTCAGATCAGATTAGAAGAAGAAAAAACTTCAGTCTTGGGTTGACGATCTGAGTGTATCACAAAGTCAAGCAATGTTTTTTTTAATAAAAACCTAAAAGTCGAGCAAATAGGTTAACGAAATGCGCACGCCTCTGCGGTCGTCGGCGGAGACTGAAAGCGCCATGCGGTTAGAGCAGCGATTACGACCTGCGGTTAACATTTTAACAATGTGTATTTCGTGAGATGGGCAGTTAACAATGCATTAGGTCGTAATCATGTGTTAGGACTCGTGAAGGAGGTGCCGATGGGGCTTACTCGCTGTCAAAAATCTTGGAAACCTTTTCGCTTTGTCATCAAGATCACTGACAGGCTGACTGAAAGCAACTGACAGGTGGAGCAGAGCTTAAGAGTTCAGAGTTTCTATTCGCAAGTGTGAAGGTTCAGGAGAGACCAATCTAGCTAGCCTGACGCGCTCAATCTCTTGCACCTTCAATTTATTTATTGGGCTTCACTATTTTCTTTCCACACCAGAGAGCAGAGCACTTGATCTAATTATTTCACTACTCTGTTATCACATTGGAGAGCAGAGCACTCGGTGAACTTTCACTCAAAATCCAACTCCAGCAGTTCTATCTAGTAGTAATTCTACACTACACACTAATAAATTCCATATCTGCACTTTATAAACTAAGCAGATGCACAAGCACAGCAGCCGGATCACTGGCGCAAAATCCTTAAACGGCCTTAAGTATGGTGCACGCCGTCGATCACCGTAGCAGGCATGGTCGACCGGCAGGCAGCAGAGCACACGGCCAGCTACAAAATGTACAAGGGAGCGGCGCGCGCCGATCAGCAGATGACGCAGGAGCTGGGGTCCTCCTCGGCGCTGTGGTTGTGGTAGTACGGGTGCGGGTGGTACAGCGGCGGCGGCGGCGGGTACCACGGCGTGTACACCGGGATCGGCTCCTTCTTGTCGCCATCCTTCTTGCCGTCGTCCTTCTTGGCGCCGCCGTCCTTCTTCTCCTCCTTGGCCGGGCCGACGGAGAGCATCTGCGCCGTGGGGAAGAGCTTGCTGCGCAGCCTGCCGACGAGGTCCACGGGGTCGACGGTGCCCACCACCGTCATCTTCTGGTCCTTCATGTCCACGGCGATCTGGTCGATGCCTGAGGCAATGGACAGTCGTGGTCATCGAACATGTCAAGCTGAGACATGATGAAAATCCTGGCAATCGCCTCCATGGAGAAGGAGAAGAGAAGCAGGGGATTCTTACCGTGGAGAGTGGAGACGACCTTGAGAGCCCTCTGCTTCTGCTTGTCGTCGTGCAGGTCCAGCTTCAGCACGACCTGAATTCCGCGGCCGCCAACAAGAAAACAAGATCAGCAAACCGGAGCACAGCAACCAAGCAAGAGGTGCAACCAAAGTAAATCAGAAGAGAAAGAAATCGTAATTCGATCAACCATGCTGTAAGCAACGGACCTTCTTTTCCGCCATGGATCCAACCTGGCCGGAGACGTTGGCGGGCGGGGGTGAAGGGAACCGGCGTGCGGCGCTTCGTCTGGATCGGCGACGGGGAAGGAAGAAAGCGCGGTGTGATCTTGGACTTGGAGACAGACAGGGGAGTGACTCTGAGCACTGGGCGGGCGGGTGGATTTATAGGCCGTGGCACGGCGGGGCACGCAAGCACGTGACAAACCTCGCGGCGAAGCTTCCGGAGACTGGCCCGCGTGACGGAGAATCCCGGCGGTTCACCGGAACCAGAAAACCGAGCCGGACGCCTCGTTGTCTCGGTCGCTTCTTCTGTGGTGGCTTGCGACTGGACTCGGGCGCGTCCACTGGTGGGGAGCGGAGCCGTGTCCCGTGTGCTTGCGCGTGGAGACCCGGCGACAGATACGGGGCGGCGTCAACGGCGTGGCCTGCCGGAGTGTTGGTACGCGTCCACGTCGGGCCCTGGTGGCTTGATTGCGAGCATATGGACTGACTGACTGACTGACTGACTGACTTTAATTGGGAGCTGTCGCTGGTTTGAAGTGGGTTCGTCCCTTGTCCCGCCTGACTGCAGATGCAAATCACCGTTATTATGACAAGAGCGACGGCACTGGAGCCGCCAGCCATGGCCAGGAAAAAAGAAGAAGACGATTTCTGGTCCTCGGTCACCGCCACTGTTCCTTGAATACTATACCTATACGTCCTGCCTTCAACTAGAATACTGCTGAATACCCCATATCTGGAAGATGCTTCAGGAGAGATGCAAAGGCACAGACAGGAGCTGCAAGAGTTGAGTGACTCACACCGACACCGACCGGCATCAGAAGAGAACAATCACGAGCCGACGTACATGCAAATCTGTAGGAGACCAACAACATACCGCGTACGACCGGCCCCCGCTTTAGCAACCGTGCCTCCAGCCTCCAGGGTCAAGGCAACAAGAGGATCCATCAACGCACAAGAAAAACTGGCCATGGGTGCACATCGTTGCGATCCGCCTGCACGGCTGGACCAACTTTTGGTTTTTTTAATACTAGCAGTGAGTGTAACATGACGTTAAAGCTTTCCTGTGCACATGTGCAGATGGACATGTTCCAACACTCCACCTCCAAGCCACCTTGCCGGCTAGCTACACCCTCAACAGGCGTACCAACAGAAGCTGGGATACAATGTTAAAAGGGCCGGATATTATTAATTATTGCCATGATCAATTATTTGCCTGCACAAATCTTAAGTCCTGGGCCGCAAACGGTGGAGCACACATCGCTCTCACCGGCCTGACGTTGAAAACCTGACATCATGGTCTCCTACCTGGCTTACCTCACCAACATACCACCTCCGTGTAGGTGAATAAGTCACTCGCGTAGTTCTAGATCATTGATTTAAGGAATTAAATATGTGTTATATGTCATGAAAAGTATATCACTAAATTTCTATACGGACATAGTTTCTAAATATATATTATTTGTCACATATAATACATATTTAGATAGTTAAATCGTCGACCTAGAACTACGCAAATGACTTATTCAGCGAGACGGAGGTAGTACCTCATATACACTAGCTTCTTACATTATCGGACGGAGGGATCCGTGACAGAATCTCATATCTTCTATATCTTCGAGGGATCCATGACAGAATGGGCAGCACGTACTACGACAGGATAGACCTTTAAATGCAGTTATCGCACATGAGCCGGCAACGGTTTCTGGTTTCGTCTCGAAGCCTATGTCGCTAATACTCGAATCAGCGTATGCGGTTTTCGAAACCGCTTGCGCTAATGATCCAACACAAGCGTTATATGCACACAAACCGTCTTCAATGGTAGGATGCCCAGAGGAGGTTGCGTATTTGGAACCGCCTTCAAGATTTTCAAGGGTTGTCGTTCTATTTTATGATCAGCCCTGATTTTGAAATTCACATAAAACTAAACAATTATCATACTATTTTACAAAACATCAGACGAGTTTACATACAGTACGGCTTAAAACATGAAACAAGCGATATAAGATAGAAAACAAAGTAAAACATAGTATTAAACATGAAAACAAGTGCGAATGATTTTGACACGTCGACCGGGGTTCTCCCCCCTATCCGCTAGATCCCAGCGTGGTTAACTTCATTCAATGCGGTCAAAGAAGAGGAACGCTGCCGTTTGCCTCCATCCACGCACCCCACTGCAAGATACCAAACACAACCGCAAAACTAGACTTCAAAGCCACACGGGAGAGTGTCGTGCGTCGACCATTGGACACAAATCTCACCGGACCCGGAGACCGGGAAGAAGGCCGAGCCACCTGCTCCTCAGTGTTTCCCATGAGGAAGAGCAAAAGCAGATTATCCCGACATGGCGCCATCTCCATCATTGATGCAGCACCTCTCACAGAAAACTACGCCTACCCTATCTCCCTGTCGAAATGAAGATGTCGGGGTCCCCGCTCGCTCTCGCCCCTGGAGCAAAAGACGAGGAGGATGAGGACCCATGGTGTCTTGCAATGGGTCCCAGGAGAGCGAATGAAGCGGTTGAAGACTAGGGAAGTTCCATCTTGATATGACTTATCAAGTGTGGTTGTAGCCCTTGGCCACTAGAGATCAAATTCTTAAGTTTTTACGATTTTCATATGTCATTAAATTAGATTTGATTTGTCTAACTGGGATGAAAACATTCCAACAATAGAGAGGTATCTCCGAAACTACAGTCCCCGAATCGGGTAAAAAAGAACCAGTCTTTAGTTTACCCTCTTTGCGGGGAGTCTTCGGCCCTGTTTGTTTCAGCTTTGATCTGATTCGAATCACCGGGGGATTCACTTTGGTAGCAAAGCGAATTCACAGTTATATAAGACCGTGTTTGTTTCAGCTTTGATTGGATTAGAATCACCTATAGTTTCGCTTCAGTGGTAAAGTTGACTCACCACCGAAGTACAGTTTGAGGTGCTTCAGCAAATTGCACTAAAAATGGCCTGAATCGAGATTCAACTTCACTAGCAAAGTTGATTCGAAATGGCTGTTTGTTTCAGATTCCGGATCCAGCCTCACTGGCAATGCTGATTCACAATAGTTGTTTATTTCATATTCCAGATTAAGCTGAATCTGGTTTCTGAAGTTCAAACCAACAGGGCCTTCCATTGACTTTGTGAGTGCATCTTGTTGTTTGTAGAGAAAAGATTTGATTTTTTTTCGAAAATAAAGCAGAACTATGGCAAAGTCAGCCCAATATAGAGTGATGAACGGATAACATGTGCATGGGTTCGCAGCCGTCCGTAGAACACAAAAGATGTTCGATACAATCATACAAAATGAAAACCCTATGCAGTTAGAGCAGCGATTAAGAGCAACTCCAACGGGCCGACCCAAACGGATGGCGATTTCGTCCGCTTTTTGTCCGTTTGGGTTGGCCGCCCGCCCGGCGTCCGCCCTGTTTTTCATATGGGTCGGCAGCGCGCCCAACGCGCCGACCCATATGTGCAGGCGTGGCCGGCTGGCCGCCCAATACATTGCATTCAACATATTATGAAATGAAAATTTAACAAGCAAAATAGTTTAGCCGCCCAAATAAATAGTATAGTTTTACAGGCCAAATAAAAATAAAAATGTTTCACATAGTTTTGCAAACGAATAAAATAAGATACATCTATTGATTGCCAACATGAGTCCACATATGCTCAACCAAATCATTTTGCAGTTGCACGTGAGTTTCCCAATCACGCATGTCTTCATGAAACTGAGTGAACTGCTCAAATGTTGCCGCTACTCCATGCTCAGGCACAACATTCTCACCCTGAAACTGAAAGCCTTGATCGTACAGACGTTCCGGGCGCTCGTCTTCTACGATCATATTGTGCATGATCACACAAGTAGTCATCACCTCCCATAGTTTCTGCGTGCTTCAAGTAATAGCAGGATACCGAGCGATGCCCCATCGAGATTGCAAAACACCAAAGGCATGCTCGACATCCTTTCTAGCACTCTCTTGCTCTTGGGCAAATCTTTTCCTTTTCTCTCCGACAGGGTTGGGTATTGTCTTTACAATAGTGATCCACTGAGGATAGATACCGTCACCCAAATAGTACCCTTTGCGGTAGTTGTGGCCGTTGACAGTAAAGTTCACCGGTGGGCTGTTGCCTTCGGCAAGCCTAGCAAACACCAGCGAGCGCTGAAGCACGTTGATATCATTGTGTGATCCAACCATGCCAAAGAAAGAGTGCCAGATCCAGAGATCTTGAGACGCCACGGCCTCTAGTATGACAGTGCAAGCCCTGACATGTCCCTTATACTGCCCTTGCCAAGCAGAAGGGCAGTTCTTCCACTCCCAGTGCATGCAGTCTATGCTGCCAAGCATCCCCGGGAAGCCCCTGCTAGCATTCATCGCCAACAAACGGGCTGTATCTTCAGCTGTCGGCTCTCTCAAGTACTCAGGGCCAAACACAGCAATCACAGCCTTGCAGAACTTATACAGGGACTCTAGGCATGTAGACTCTCTCATACGGACGTACTCGTTAATCAGATCGCCGGGCACTCCGTATGCAAGCATTCGGATGGCGGCAGTGCATTTCTGATAGGAGGAGAAACCAATCTTGCCGACGACATCCTCTTTGCACTCGAAGTAGTCATCATAGCCGACCACTCCCTCTCTAATACGATTGAAAACATGCCTACTCATACGGAACCGGCGGCGGAATTTGTGATGTTTGAACAACGGGTTTGTTGTATCAAAGTAGTCCTTCCAGAGAAGGAAATGCCCGCTCTCCCGGTTACGATTCAACGCCGGAAGGTGGCCCGGAATGGAGCCACGGAACAACGGCCGCTGGTTGTTGAGGTGGTGATGGACCAACACGGCAGCCAATATCTCCTCCTCGTCGTTGGACGACGAATCGTCGGAGACGCAAATGAAATGGTGGAAAAAGAACTCGTCGGCGGAGTCCATTTTCGTACCTTGGCAAACTGTCGAACAGCTTGCGGGCGTCGAAGAAGGAGACGGCCGGCGAGGGGAGACGCGGCGCCCACAGACCAGCTAGCTGCCCTGCTGGAGTCCGATGAGTGTGACGGCGTCCGACGAGCGTGCCGGTCGTATGTGGCGGGGGCGGCGAGGCTTCTTCTTGGTTGCGGGCGGCTGGGCGGTGGAGGAAGCGACGGCGGGAACCAGTTTGCTCCCCGGCGGCAAAGCAGCGGCGGCGGGCGACTGGGGGCAGGAGCGGCGTTGCTGGGCGGATGTGGAGGCGGCGGCAGCTGGAAGAGTCGCCGGCAAAAATGGGCGGCGGCGTCGGTGACGGAGGAGGCGGGGGCCAGGGTTGCTTGTTGGCCGGGGGGAGGGGAGGCCAATGTGCCACAGACCAGCGGGCCCGGGGACAGGAGTAGGTGAGCGCGGGCGTCCGTCGCGTGTCCGCGCCGACGCAAATCAGGCTAAAAAATGGGCCGGGAATGAGTCGCCCGCGGACGAAAAACGGACGCGCGTCCGTTTGGGTCGGCGCGTTGGGCCGCCTTTTCTGTCCGCGCCGACCCAAACGGACGGCCGCAGACGAAATGGGTCGCCCCATTGGAGTTGCTCTAAGACATGCAATTGACAATGTATTTTATGTGAGATGGACGGTTAGCAATTTTATAGGTCATAATCATGCCGAGGAAAACACACGTGAGTAATAAAAACAGTATAAAAGCTTGGAAACCTTTGGCTTTGTCGTTGAGGTGACTGACTGGTTGACTGAAAGCAACTCTCAAATGGGCTTCAGAGTTCAAACTTTTTACTGGTAAATGAAAAGATGCACGAGGGACCAATCTCGCTGGCCGCCTTAATTAAGTTCTCTTCTCTTTGTGGCTGGCTCGCTCAATCTGCTGCACCTCCGGTTTATTTGTTTCAATACTTTCTTATCACTAATTTTGGGCAATACATTGGTACTTAAATTCACCTAAAACTACTATTCTACAATTACTAGAAGAACGCTCGTGCGTTGCAACGGGCCATATTAACTTTAAAAGTTCAATATCAATTATGTTAATATTACATTTAATATTCTCATACATATTAAGTGACATTGACGACCTTTTTTACTATCAAATTCTCACACACACCCTCTCCCCCCTTTTCCTCACTCTCTCTCCCTTTCTCCCTCACCCGGGAGGTGGGACGAAAATAAACCCGGAACGGAGACTACCAACTGAGACATTAGGAGTAGAGATCATTTAGTTGATAAGAATAAATAGAAAACAGTGTTAAAAAGGAGAAACAGATTAGAATACATTGAAAAACCAAAAGGACGATGTAAAAGGGGATCCGCCCTGCCCCCCGGGCCTTGCCACCGAACTGGCTCAGCGGTCCAGTCCCCGCGCGGTCGTCTTCTCCTGTTCCCCGAGCCGCGTCGCTACAGAGCCGGGCTCCCGCCCGACCACCTCGCTGGCATCGAAGGGGAATGGATAAGGGTGACACCCTTCCTTCCCTGCCCCATGGCCTCACTCCTCCTCGACGCCCCCTCCCAAATCCACTTCTCCTCCTCGCTCGCTCGATCCCATCGATCTGGACGAAGTCAGACGCCACGGCCACCATGACCGACCCCGTCCACATGGCCACTGCCCTCCCTTCGGGCTAGGAGCTTGTCGAGGAGCTCCAAACGCCTTCGCTACTTCGTCTGCGCCAACGAGATCAAGTCCAGCACCCCCGCATCGACGTCGCTGCCGTCTTCCTCAACCTTGGGCCACCGCGACATTGCCGTTCGATCCGCGCCGCCCCGAGCTCCCATGTCTTCCCCTAGGGCGCCATTGACACCGCCATGATCTCCTCTTGCCTTTCCCCTGTTTCCCCTCTCGTTTGCTCTCGTTAGGTATTTCACCGTGGCCGAGAACCGCCGTCCGCCGTGGCCATTGCAGGGGTAGCCACCGAGCTCCTCGGATTGACCCCGTGGCACATGCCCGCTCCTATGCACGCCCATGCCCGAGCCAGCCGCTCTTCTTTCGCGCCCGCGGGGCCACTCCCTCTCCATGCCCACGCCCGTGCTACACCGCGTCGGTCGCGCCCGCCGCTGCCGTCGCGCTCGCCGCAGCCACCGCACCACTGTGCCCCGCGCGACACACATCCTGGCCGCGCGCCACACTCTCGCTGGCTGCGCTCGCCCCGTGGGCATCTTCAGTCGTGGCAATCTTCTGCCGGCCGCCCCCTCAGCCACGCCGGCCGCATCTCTGCCCTCCACCGTCGGCCGCTCGCCTCGCCTGCTGCGTGTTGCTTCCTGCTGCTATGCGCTGCTCTACCGCTGGTACACTGCTGCGCCATGCCCTCGACACCGCCGTGGATAAATGTGGCGGAGGGATTGTTAATGGAGTACGAGAAGGAGGTGGCGGAGAAGGTGTGGAGAGGCAGGAGGTCTGGGCGGTGTCACCTGGCTGTGGTGGAGGTGTTTATGCGAGAAGGAGCCGGAGTGGAAGGAGAGGTCACAATTGGAAAGAATCGCAAAAAAAATCATAACCCGAAGATCTCAGTTCAAAAAAATGCTAATATCGATGGAGGGGTGATTTCCTTCAATAGGTGGAAAACATAGGAAATATTGGTTGTTATCAAGGAAAGGTAAAAAATTAGGAAAGTTACGGTTTTTGAACTGATTTCTATGCAAATGGGGTTTTATTGTTTGGTAACGTGATATCAGTACCTGCCCGTTTGTGACGTGTCTGATTAGGAAAGTTTGCAAATGTTAAGAAACTATTTATTGGGAGGAAAGTTGTGACGTGTCTGTTATTTGTTTCCTAAAATAAATTTCACTAATAAGAGAAATCGATTGATTTAGATAAGTTAGGAAAGTTAGATTAAAATGTATTATTTGTTTCCTAAGACAAATTGAACCAATAAAAGGAATCGATTGATTTGCATAATTGAAGGAAGTTAGATTAAAATGTATTATTTATTTCCTGAAAATCTGTTATTTGTTTCCTAAGACAAATTGAACCAATAAAAGGAATCGATTGATTTGCATAATTTAAGGAAGTTAGATCCGTGATTTGTTATACGTTAGGAAAGTTCTGGTTGTAATAAAGAGTGGAGAGAAAAATAAACCGATGGACCAGGGTGGGAGGGGGTGGTGGGAGGAGAGATGAAAAAAACAGTAAAAATAAACCGCAGACCAGGGTGGGAGGGGGTGGTGGGAGGAGAGACGAAAATAAACCAGCGAAAATAAACCGCGGAGACGATTCATCAACTCGTCCATTAGGAGTAGAGATTATATTGTGTTACAAAACATCACATGAGTTTACATACAGTGCAAATTAAAACATGAAACAAATGCTATAAGACATAAAACAAAGTACAACATAGTCTTAAGCATGAAACATGTGCGGGGGATTTTGACACGTCGACCGGGGTCCTTCCTCCTATTTGCTAGATTCCAGCGTTGTCAACTTCAATCTACACGGTCAAAGAAGAGGAACATTGTCATTTGCCTCCATCCACGCACCCCACTGCAAGATACCAAACACAACCGCAAAAGCAGACTTCAAAACCACCCAGGAGTGTCGTGTGTCGACCATTGGACACAAATCTCACCAGATCCGAGACGGGTAAGAAGACCGAGCCACCTGCTCCTCGGTCTAGTAGATTATTCCGACGTTGCGCCGTCTCCATCATTCATCCAACAACTCTAAAAGAAAACTACCCCTATCTTATCTCACCGCCAAAGAGAAACTGCTGGGGTTCCCCGCTCACTCCCACCACTGAAGCAACAGACGGAGAGGACAAGGACCCACGGCGACTAGGAGCGGGTCCCAGGAGAGCGAACGAAGCGGTTGAAAACTAGGGAAGTTCCAGGCATTGATAGGGATGGCACCCGCAGGGTATGGGTACGGGTGGAGCTACCCCATACGCATACCCGTCCACCCTGAACTTACCCATCACCCATACCCATACCCGTCAAGGGTATAATTTTTTCCCATACCCGTCCCCCGACAGGGTTTATGGGTACCCGCGGGTAAAAATACCCGTGTTTACAACACATCAATTGAGTAGAAAATAGTTGTAAAAAGTAACATAAAATCATAAATTATTAATAGCAACACATTTTAAACAAAAATACAACAACATATTGTAACAACAACACATTCACATAAACAAAAATACATGCCTATAAAGTGACACATAAAAAATAACAACACATAATCATAAATAACAACACATAGGCATACACTTTAAGTTCAGAAAATCATGATAAATAATAGAGATAATTTGACTACATATTAGAGTTTTTACTTAGCACGATTAGGAGGAGGAAATTAATACATTGGGATATTAACGGAAACCCACTTGTCAACATTTTAGATGGGTACATGGGTACGAGGGCATGGGTTATACAAGCCCATACCCGTACCCTCTCTACCCAATGGGTATGGTATTTTCCCATTTAAGTACCCATGGGTAAATTTTTGTCCCATACCCTTACCTTAATAGGGTTTTATCAAGTGTGGTTGTAGCCCTAGGCCACTAGAGATCAAACTCTAAGTTTTTATGATTTTCACATGTCATTAAATTAGATTTGATTTGTCTAACTAAGATGAAAACATTCCAATGATAGAGAACACTAGTAGAAAACAGGGCATTGGTTCGGCCCTCGTAATACCATTAATCCCGGTTCGCTCACGAACCGGGACCAAAGTAGGCAACTGTCCCGGTTCGTGAGCCCAGGGGGCCGGTCGGGCCACGTGGGCCATTGGTCCCGGTTCGCCTGGACCTTTTGGTCCCGGTTCCACGCACGAACCGAGACCAATGCGCCTCGCCCCTGGCCCATGACCATTAGTCCCGGTTTGTGCCACAAACCGGGACTAAAGGGTTGGGCCTCGTTGCGGTCAGAGTTTAGTCCCACCTCACCAACTGAAGGGCGCTCACACCGGTTTATAAGCCAGTCCCTCTCTGCCTTGTTGAGCTCCTCTCAAAGTGAAAATAGATGCCCTTATACAGGGAATTTGACCTAAATTCAGAGTAAATTTCTTTGAAATTCATAGAAATTTATTATGAATTTAGGTTGAATTCTCTCTATAGGCGCATCTATGCTCATTTTTTATGTTGGGGTTGGCGATCTTTACAGACTTTTTGTGTGTTGAATATGCACCATTCAAAATCAGTCTCTGCTTTGAATGGTTCATTTTGAACACACAGAAAGTCTGGAGTTCAAATAAGTTCAAGAAAATGAAATCCCTTTGTAACAGATGAGTTTTTGTCCGAAACCCTGATACTTCGAAAGAGATTGTCCATTTTGTTCACGAAGTGCATCCAGCTTTTGCCGTAACCCTCTCAACTTTTTAGCACATGCTATATGGGTGAAATGATGATACCATGCCAACTTTCAACCTTTTCAGAGCTCATTTGTAGGGCTTTTCAATTTCAGGGTCATTTAGCTCAAAATAATCCGCACTGCATGAAAAATAACAAATGAAGTCAGAAAGGGTTGAAAATTGATGATGCGGCTTTGAATGGTGCATTTTGAACACACAAAAAGTCTGGAGTTCAAATAAGTTCAAGAAAATGAAATCCCTTTGTAACAGATGAGTTTTCCTCCGAAATCCTAATACTTCGAAAGAGATTGTCCATTTTGTTCACGAAGTGCATTCAGCTTTTGCCAGGACCCTCTCAACTTTGTAGCACATGCTATGTGGGTGAAATGATGATACCATGCCAACTTTCAACCTTTTCGGAGTTCATTTGTAGGGTTTTTTAATTTCAGGTTCATTTGAAATGCTTTTCAATTTTAGGGTCTTATAGCTCAAAATAATTAGTAATGCATGAAAAATAACAAATGAAGTCAGAAAGGATTGAAAAATGATGATGTGGCTTTGAATGGTGCATTTTGAACACACAAAAAGTAGGAGTTCAAATAAGTTTTAAAAAATGAAATCCCTTTGTAACAGACGAGTTTCCGTATGAAATCCTGATACTTTGAAAGAGATTGTCCGTTTTGTACACGAAGTGCATCCAGTTTTTGCCGTAACCCTCTCAACTTTCTTGCACATGCTATGTGGATGAAATGATGATACCATGCCAACTTTCAACCTTTTCAGAGTTCATTTGAAATGCTTTTCAATTTTAGGGTCTTATAGCTCAAAATAATCAGTAAATGCATGAAAAATGGTGCATGAAAAATAACAAATAAAATAAATAAGTAATTAGAAACAAAATAATATAAACTTTATTAAAATATAAGTAGAAACAAAATAAAATAAACTTTAATAGAAACTAAAATTAGCAAAGTATTTTCTGTTCAAAACATTATAAGAAATCTCAAGTATTATTGAAACTCAAATTATATAAAATTGATGCAACTAAAATTATTGAAGTATTTTCTGTTCAAAATCATTAAAAGCAAAAAGAATTTTCATAAAGAACTTTTTTGTTACAAACTTTAATAGCAAAAAGAATTATCATAAAGTAAAATAAATAAGTAATTAGAAACAAAATAAAATAAAATAAATAAGTTTTTTGTTGTAAGTAGAAACAAAACAAAATAAATAAAGCAAAAAAGAAAACAAAAAAACAGGCTAAAAATAAAAAATATGCCACCTACTGGGCCACCACGGCCTGAATACGACTAGAAACCCATCGATGGGCCAGAATTCATGCCCGCAGAAGGCCCAGTAAGCCCATCAGGCATAACAGTGACAATTTTGCCCGTAAGCCTGCAATGGAGAGGAGCTCGATAGGGGTGCGGCAGTGGGGCTTATAAACCATTGCGCGCCCCTCTCAACTAGCGAGGTGGGACTAAACTTTCGACGTGGGCGCAGCAGCACAAGGCCTTTGGTCCCGGTTGGTGGCACCAACCGAGACTAAAGGTGTGCATTGGTACCGGTTCGTGGCACTAACCGGTACCAATGCCCCCCTTTAGTCCCGGTTGGTGACACCAACCGGGACCAAATGCCGCCGCTTCCCGCCCTTTGGGCTGCTGAAAAGAGGCCTTTGGTCCCGGTTGCTGGCACCAACCGGGACTAAAGGTCGCAGTCGTCCCGATTGCTGTCACGAACCGGGACCAATGCTTCGTCTATATAACTAGCACTTGTGAAATTTTTCATTCAGTTCGTCTTCCCCGCCCCGACGACGCCGCCAGGCTGCCCCTCTGCGCCTCGCCGTCGCCGTCGTCGCCCTGTCTCCGACGCCGTCCCGCGCCGCCCAGACGCCGTCGCCGCCCCGCGCCCCCTGCCTCCTCGTCGCCCGTCGCCGCGCCCCTCACCTCCGCCCCCTGCCTCCTCGTCGCCCGTCGCCGCGCCACTCACCGTCGCCGTCGCCGCCCCCTGCCTCCTCGTCGCCCGTGGCCGCGCCCCTCACCGTCGCCCCCGTGCCCTGCCTCCTCGTCGATCGCCGCCCCCTTAGTGAGCTCATATGAATTTTCCTAATTTAGATGTGTAGTTTAGATGTGTAGTTAATTGAGTTGTTGTAATTTGTTCATAAATGAATATGCAAAAGTTATAATTTTTTCTGTTCATAGATTTTTTTGTGATATTATTGTTGAATATGCAAATGTTTGTGTGTTCACATATATGCAAAGAATATGTCAATTTTTTTCATAGAAACTTTTATTATTTTTTTCTGTTGTAATTTTGTTCATAGAATTTTTATCTTGTTCATAAAATTTTTATGATTTTTTTCTGTTGTAATTTTGTTCATAGAATAAGAAGAGAAAGTGTTTAATAGAATTAGTTAGAAAAATAATAGAACTAGTTAAACTAGTTTATTTTTAGTAAGTACTACTTTATTCTATTTATAGTAAGTGCTTAGTAGTTGAACTAGTTGATTTAATAAAACTAGTATATTTTACTATAGAAGTAGTTTATTTTTAGCAAGAAAATTAATAGAACTAGTTTATTTTTTTAGTTAAAGCAATTATTCCCGACTGTTGTCGTGGGGGTCGGTTCTCCTTCATTCCCGTGTGCTAGACATTTTGGTGTAATGCACTCGGGGATGAAAGGAGGAGCGACCATCACCAACGGTCGAATGTATACACCACGTGAGCTGAGAGTTTTCAAGAAAAGACTCGACAAACCGATAGTCAACCCGTGATGAATAATAATGATCTAACTTAGGTTTTTTAGTACATATATTTAATTTTAGACGTTTAATATTTGAATTATGAACATAGCAAATGTCGTACTCGGACGAAGAAAGTCTCCAGGGGGAGTGCGACTGGTGCCACGCTGACCGAGGTCTGTGCGACAGGCCTCACCTGAACGAAGATCGGCGCTTCAGTATTAAGCTGGAGGAGACCTTCGATGTTGAAACGGTACGCAACGACGACAAGTGTTATTTTTTCGTAATTAAGCACGACTTCAACTATTTCAACGTGTACTTTTCATCTGTTACAATTCGACTAGCTTATCCCATGCCATGCAAGACGCTACGTCTTGGAGAGGATGGGTTTTGAAGACCATGAAAGTATGGAAACAAAGAAAATTCACCTAAGGACCCATCATGATATAGATTTTGAAGTAAATCTGTATAATTCTGAGAGTGTAACCCATTTTGATTGCAAAAATTGGGAAGCATTTTGCAAGATGTATGGTTTTGATGAGGGTATGCTTGTCACCATGGATCTTGGTGATCCTGACATCGAGCAAGACAATATGGACATTTGGGTCCTTGTTGATACGCCTCCAATTCTACCGCTATGTGAGTTTCTCAAACATAGTTATTAGCTAATTTATATTGTTCATTTCAAAATAGTTGACAGCTTATTTCTATTGACAGCTTATTTTGATTGTTCAAACAATGTGCGGAACATGGTAGACATAACCTACTACACCGATGGCTCTGAGTTAACTTATAAGGAGAAAACTCATCTGGTCGGATTTTGTACTGATCTTGAGAATTACAATATCTATTGTACAACTCCTCCACATTATGGTCAATACGTGCCACTAGTGCACGTATTGAACTACGGTAACTACTATGGAGATACCCTGGTAAGATTTTTTACTATTACGACATCCGTGCATCTTTTGCATACTTCTAAAACTAGTACATCATTGCTAACTATGAAGTTATTGCTATGTTTTTCAACAGATAATCCCAGAGGACTGTGTGCCTCATCTGATGTATCAGAGTGGTTGCCTTGATGTTTTGAACATACGTCCAGGTCATCCTACGAATCTCAACTGTTCATACCGGATTTCTAAAAGAAGTGAAGACATGAAAATAAAGGAATGGAAAAAATGACAATCGTAAGGAGGTTCTTGGAAGCAAAATGCAGCGAAGCGCAAGAACTGGAGACATGATGATCTCCATTCTTCATAATGGAGAGTCAGGGTCTATATTGTTTTATGCTATTTTACCTTAAAGAGGGGTATTTAGTTCCTACCTAATACTGATGATCATGTGCCTAGAACAATTAAGTAGGGTTGGTTCGATGACTATGAGGATGATGATCGTATGACTTGTTATTAATAACGACTAGAAGTTATATGATGATGATTAGTAGGACTTATTATTATGGTGATGCATGATGCGGGCATGAAGAGTTATTATATATCAGTGGGTGAAATGAACATGGACTGGATTGAAGTGAAGGCAACAAGCATGTGGTGCATGTCGAAAGTAGTACTAATCCAAACTTGATCAAGTTAGGATTAATATTACTTTCGACATGCACCGCATGTTGCCTTCACTTTAATCTAAGCCATGTTTAGGCATAGCAGTAGCGTTGGTAAACCAAGCACGGAAATAAGAGAGGACACTTCTCTTTGTTAACTAGCTTACACACCCTAAATTACCCCCTAAACCACCCCCTTTCAGAAAAAAAACAAAAACCTCAGCTCCTGCCATCTGTTGACACGTGGATGCCTATTGGTCCCGGTTGGTGCCACCAACCGGGACTAATGGCCCTCCTGCCTGGGCTCGCTGCACCGGCTACGTGGAGGCCCATCTGTCCCGGTCTGTGTAAGAACCGGGACTAAAGGCCTAGGGCATTAGTAACGACCCTTTAGTCCCGGTTCAAAAACGGGGACAAAAGGGCCTTACGAACAGGGACAATAGGCCCTTTTTCTACTAGTGTGTGAATATGGTTAGTCATAATCTTTCCTGAAAACTTGAATGCTGGCTTTACATATTTACAACAACAAGAGCAAACAGAGTTTGTAAAAGTTTTTCTTTATCACTTTCAGTTTATCAACTGAATTGCTTGAGGACAAGCAAAGGTTTAAGCTTGGGGGAGTTGATACGTCTTTGTCGTATCTACTTTTCCAAACACTTTTGCACTTGTTTTGGACTCTAACTTGCATGATTTGAATGGAACTAACCCGGACTGATGCTGTTTTCAGCAGAATTACCATGGTGTTATTTTTGTGCAGAAATAAAATTTCTCAGAATGACCTGAAAATCAACGGAGAATTATTTTGGAATTAATAAAAAATACCGGCGAAAGAATCAAGGGGGCCCACACCCGGTCCACGAGGGTGGGAGGCGCGCATGCCCCCCTGGGCGCGCCCCCTGCCTCGTGGGCCCCTTGGAGCTCCATCGACCTCAACTCCAACTCTATATATTCGTGTTCGGGGAGAAAAAAATCAGAGAGAAGGATTCATCGCGTTTTACGATACAGAGCCGCCGCCAAGCCCTAAAATCTCTCGGGAGGGCTGATCTAGAGTCTGTTCGGGGCTCCAGAGAGGGGAATCCGTCGCCATCGTCATCATCAACCATCCTCCATCACCAATTTCATGATGCTCACCATCGTGCGTGAGTAATTCCATCGTAGGCTTGCTGGACGGTGATGGTTGGATGAGATTTATCATGTAATCGAGTTAGTTTTGTTAGGGTTTGATCCCTAATGTCCACTATGTTCTGAGATTGATGTTGCTATGACTTTGCTATGCTTAATGCTTGTCACTAGGGCCCGAGTGCCATGATTTCAGATCTGAACCTATTATGTTTTCATGAATATTGTGAGTTCTTGATCCTATCTTGCAAGTCTATAGTCACCTACTATGTGTTATGATCCGACAACCCCAAAGTGACAATAATCGGGACCACTCCCGGTGATGACCGTAGTTTGAGGAGTTCATGTATTCACTATGTGTTAATGCTTTGGTCCGGTACTCTATTAAAAGGAGGCCTTAATATCCCTTAGTTTCCAATAGGACCCCACTGCCATGGGAGGGTAGGACAAAAGATGTCATTCAAGTTCTTTTCCATAAGCACGTATGACTATATTCGGAATACATGCCTACATTACATTGATGAATTGGAGCTAGTTCTGTGTCATCCTATGTTATAACCGTTGCATGAATAATCGTATCCGGCATAATTCTCCATCACCGATCCAATGCCTACGAGCTTTTCACATATTGGTTGCAAAAATTGGGAATCATTTTGCAAGATGTATGGTTTTGATGAGGGTATGCTTGTCACCATGGATCTTGGTGATCCTGACATCGAGCAAGACAATATGGACATTTGGGTCCTTGTTGATACGCCTCCAATTCTACCGCTATGTGAGTTTCTCAAACATAGTTATTAGCTAATTTATATTGTTCATTTCAAAATAGTTGACAGCTTATTTTCATTGACAGCTTATTTTGATTGTTCAAACAATGTGCGGAACATGGTAGACATAACCTACTACACCGATGGCTCTGAGTTAACTTATAAGGAGAAAACTCATCTGGTCGGATTTTGTACTGATCTTGAGAATTACAATATCTATTGTAAAACTCCTCCACATTATGGTCAATACGTGCCACTAGTGCACATGTTGAACTACGGTAACTACTATGGAGATACCCTGGTAAGATTTTTTACTATTACGACATCCGTGCATCTTTTGCATACTTCTAAAACTAGTACATCATTGCTAACTATGAAGTTATTACTATGTTTTTCAACAGATAATCCCAGAGGATTGTGTGCCTCATTTGATGTATCAGAATGGTAGCCTTGATGTTTTGAACATCAACCAGGTCATCCTATGAATCTCAATTGTCCATACCGGATTTCTAAAAGAAGTGGAGACATGAAAATCAAAGAATGAAAAAAATGTATGGACAGTCACAAGGAGGTTCTTGGAAGCAAAAGGAAGCGAAGCGCAAAAATTGGAGACATGATGATCTCCATTCTCCATAATGGAGAGTCGGGGTCTATATTGTTTTATGCTATTTTACCTTAAAGAGGGTATTTAGGTCCTACCTAATACTGATGATCATGTGCTAAGAATAAGTAAGTAGGGTTGGTTCGATGACTATGAGGATGATGATCGTATGACTTGTTATTAACAACGAGTAGAAGTTGTATGATGATGATTAGTAGGACTTGTTATTATGATGATGCATGATGCGGGCATGAAGAGTTATTATATATCAGTGGGTGAAATGAACATGGATTGGAATGAAGTGAAGGCAACAAGCATGTGGTGCATGTCGAAAGTAGTACTAATCCAAACTTGATCAAGTTAGGATTAATATTACTTTCGACATGCACCACATGTTGCCTTCACTTTAATCTAAGCTATGTTTAGGCATAGCAGTAGCGTTGGTAAATCAAGCACGAAAATAAGAGAGGACAGTTCTCTCTGTTAGCTAGCTTACACACCCTAAATTACCCCCTAAACCCTCCCCCTTTTAAAAAAACAAAAACCCGAGCCACTGAAATGCTGACGCGTGGATGCCTTTTGGTCCCGGTTGGTGTCACCAACCGGGACCAAAGGCCCTCCTGCCTGGGTTGACCGCAGCGGCCAAGTGGAGGCCCATCTGTCCCGGTTCGTGTAAGAACCGGGACTAAAGGGCTAGGGCATTAGTAACGACCCTTTAGTCCCGGTTCAACAACCGGGACAAAAGGCCCTTACCAACCGGGACAGATGACCCTTTTTCTACTAGTGGAAGTAACTCCGCAACTCCAGTCTCCAGATCGGGTAAAAAATCAGTCTTCAGTTTACCCTCTTTTGGGGGAGTCTTCCATTGACGTCATGAGTGCACCTTGTTGTTTCTAGAGAAAAGATCCAGTTTTTTCCAAAATGAAGCATACTTATCACAAAGTCAACTCAATATAGGGTGTTTGAGCGGATAGGAGCATCTACACCCACATATGACAAATATAGCCCCTCAAACGCCCACGGACGTGCCCGAATGCATCCGCGGGCAGTGACCGGACAAGCCTCAAATTCACTTGTTGCATCCGGACATCTTATACTAGATTCTTAAATCTATACAAAGACATGAAAACAAAATAATCTACGTACTACGTCGCTAACCTAGCTACTCATCGTCGGAGATGTCGACGATCTCCGTGCCCGGCTCCGGCAGGATTGGTGGCAGCTGCAGCTCTGCCCCCTCCGGCTGCTCCGCTCCGGCCTCCTCTGCCTCTATCTCTGCGTCGAGTTTGGTGAAGAGCGCGTCAGACTCCGCCTGCTCCCGCCGGAGGAACGTCCGGTTGGCCTCCACATAGGCCTCATGCTCGATGGACTCCAGTATGGCCTGCTGGTCCGCCATCTCGTTGGACTGGGCGACGGCGAACTCTGCCTCCGCCTGCTCCATATTGAAGCCCGACAGCTGCTGCTCCGGCTCCTCCGGCTCCTTCACCTCAATTGAAGAAGTAATTGGAAAATAAAACATCAAGTACAAAAATGAGTAATAAACCCCAGTATAGACTCGTACGATTCAATTCAACATTTTGTTCATTCGGGTTTGATTGTGTCATAGTTCTATAGTTGGAATTTGGTTTATTGTTGGATGAACTGCATTGCTGATATTGATCCCGTGAAAAAATAGTAGGTACAGCTAGTCCGTGAATAGCCAGCCATCACACTGTAAAAATAGGATAGGTTCGATCTATGGTCATTGAGGACCTCCTAAAAGGATCTACTAAATTCATCAAGTTGTTCTAAAGAATCAAAACGGTCGGTTATTAACGGAATTCCTTGTCGGCTTTCCGTGAAATACTCGTGGCTCCAGCTCCTCCTCCTCCGGCTCCGGCGAGTCCGGAGGCAGCCCGATAGCGATGCGGGCTGCGCGCGTGGCTTGTCTCGCCCAGATCTCCTGCATGATCTCGACGTAGCGCTCCGACGTGAGTATTGTGTAGTACGTGATCTTACTCCGGACCATGGCGGAGCGCCGGAGCGGGAGAGGGAGGAGGCAGATGGGTTCGGACTGACGGCGCAGATAGGGGGGAGGTGGATGAACTAGGGTTGCGGGACTCCGGCCGGCTTAAATAGGCCGATTTGCTCTCCGGACGCGAGCGGGAGCGGCGCCACACGGCGTTTACACCGCGGCGACGAAGGAGGCGTCCGTCGAACCGTCGGGTTTCGGGGCAAGTCCATGTGGGACCCCTTCGTCAGTCCTACGTGGCGGGCATGCCCGGGTGCCCATATCCGCTCCATATTTGAGCTGGTTAGCTCGGGCGTTTGAGATCCGTTTAAGGAGCCCATCTAAATCGAAAAAACGTGACCGGACGGCCCGCCCGGCCGTATGAGGCGGGTTTGAGGCGCCCGACTGTAGATGCTCTAACATGTGCATGGCTTCGCAGCCGTCAGTAAAACACAAAAGATGTTTCGATACAATCATAGAAAATGAAAACCCCATGCAGTTAGAGCAGCGATTAAGACATGCAATTAACAATGTATATTTTGTGAGATGGACGGTTAGCAATTTTATTAGGTCATAATCGTGCCGAAGAAAACACACGTGAGTAATAAAAACAGTCCAAAAGCTTGGAAACCTTTCGCTTTGTCAGTCGGGATGACTGACCGGCTGACTGAAAGCAACTCTCTAGTGGGCTTGAGAGTTCAAACTTTTTACTGGTAAATGAAAAAGATGCACGAGCGACCAATCTAGCTAGCCGCCTGAAATTATCTTCTCTTTGTGGCTGACTCGCTCAATCTGCTGCACCTCCGGTTTATTTGTTTCAATACTTTCTTATCACCAATTTGGGGGCAATCCATGAACTTTCTCTGAAAAAACTACTGCAGCAGTTGTATCTGGTCCTTCTCCACACCTCTTTTTTTTTAACAATTTGTTGATTTTTTTTCTGAACAATATACTGTAATTCTGTATATACACGTTACAAACTAAGCAGATGCACAGCTGAGCTGCCGGATCACCGGCGCAACGTACACGCCTACATCATGTATATACCGAACGCCGTCCATCACCGGTGCAGGCAAGCCGATCGATCGGCAGGCAGGACGGCCAGCTACGAAATGTGCACTCGATCAGCAGATGACGCAGGAGCTGGGGTCGTCCTCGGCGCTGTGGCCGTGGTAGTACGGGTGCGGGTGGTAGTGGTACGGCGGCGGCGGCGGGTACCACGGCGGGTACACCGGGGTCGGGTCCTTCTTGCCGTCGTCCTTCTTGGCGTCATCTTTCTTCTCCTCCTTGCCCGGGCCGACGGAGAGGATGTGCGCCGTGCGGAAGAGCTTGCTGCGAAGCTTGCCGACGACGTGGACGGGGTCGACGGTGCCGACCACCGTCATCTTGTCGTCCTTGGTGTCCACGGCGATCTGGTCGATACCTGAGAATATAGTAACAGTTCTCATGGTCAGAGAGCGAAATTCAGATACGGATCAGCGAGCGCGTGACAGAACTGGTGTGGAATTCAGACTGGATCAGCGAGCGCATGCATGGTTACGACGGGACGGAGAAGAAGAAGAAGAAGAAGAAGCAGGGGAGGGGATTATATATTACCGTGGAGAGTGGAGACGACCTTGATGGCCTTGTGCTTCTGCTTGTCGTCGTGCAGGTCCAGCTTCAGCACGACCTTCATGGCGGCCATCGATCCAACAATCCCGCCGGGACGGACGAACTCTTGGCTGGTGGGATGGAACGGAACGGCTTGCGGCGCTTCGTCTCGGCGATGGCCAGGGAGGAGGAGAGCGCGGTGTAATCTGGGACGCGCAAGAAGAGGCCGTGGGGCGTGGGCTATGGCGCATCCTTGCACCAATCGTGCTAGGAACGATTCAACTTTGTGGAATGCCCGGTCTTCTTTTCTACAGTTTGTGGAATGACCGAAGGAGAATTAGCGCTGATGCGGCTGCAGCGATCCGTGCGAGGACAAAGCTGGAGTCCTAGTACACTGGCTGACTGATAGCTACTGGCACCTGGCTGAGCGTCACGAGTACTATACGTCAAGGTCCGCATGGTCCATTGACTGGTCCTGCTGAAAGCCTGAATTCTCATGCGCCGTGGCAGGGTCCGCTAGCGCCCGAGCAGTGACCGGTCGGCCCGCCTAAGCGTATGAGGCGAATTTGAAAGGTCCGGTTGACAGAACAATGGAGGGAGAGGCCAATCGCCGTGCAAGCAAAACAATGATGGATGGAGACCTAATGGGCCGCACAATTTGAACAACGCAGGGGCGCATCGCTCTCACGTGACGTTGAAAACCTGACATCACAGCCTCCTGGCCGGCTTAGCTCACCAAGTACGTCAGATTTTGCACGACAACAGAAAATAAAAATATCTGTACTGCTCCAAAAAAGCAAAAGCATAGCGTGTACCGTCGACGAATCGTCCCTTCGTCGCCGTGCCGCTGCTGCAAAAAGCAAATTTGACAAATTTGACCTATAGACAAAATCAAATCATAGAATGAACTATCCGTGAAACTATTTCACGCGGCTGACTTTTTTGTGTGACGCCCGACACGAAGGCGCCACACTACACTGTGCAACGTCTCACAGATAGGCGCTACACGGCCAGCGTCGCACCTGTGTGATCAGAAAATTACTAAGACAGTGTGCAGCGCCTGAGAGCTAGGCGCCACACTATACAGTGTAACGCCTAGCTCCTAGGCGTTGCACTAGTGCAGCGCCTGAGAGCTAGGCGCCACGGGTCAACCGCATGAAATAGTTTCACGGACAGTTCATTCTGTGATTTGATTTCGTCTATAGATCAAATTTGTCAAATTTGCCGCTGCAAAACTGGCCGTGCGATGCGAGCACTCGAAGCAGACTACTATAGACAAGTGAGCATAATAAACGTTGCGGTTGGGAGTCTAATTAACTAACACTTTGCATGAGCTTTCAGGTGTGACCGGGACGGTGGAAAATTACCACCGGAGAAGAAAGCCACGCGCAATGAAGCTTAACGCGGGGATTGACAGTGTATCTGCTCGAACTGACATGGAACTGTCACCTAATTATACCCCTTTGCTGTCTTATTTATATTTATTTGTTACTAGTATTACAGTGTGACATTCTTTCACTCTCTATAATTATTTTTGGCTATCTTTTACACTTTGTTAGCTGTTATGTCTTGTGCCATACTTATGCTTCTGCCTCTGTTCCAAAATGCACCGGTTGGATCTTAGCGACTTATTTCAAATTATCTCGTTTTTTCATATCGCATCATGTGAAATTTTACAAAACGATGTCAAATTTTGTTGCGTTCCTGTGTCATGTCAGATACGTCCCTAAGAGCATCTCCAACGCTGGACCCAAATTTGTTCCGGCATCCTTCCGCAGACCCCCGGGTTTGTTCCGGCATCCTTCCGCAGACCCCCGGGTTTGTTCCGGCATCCTTCGGCGGATAGTGGACCAGTCCGCGGACTCGGATACGGAAACCGGCCATATCCAACGCTAGCCGCATATATCTAACCTTAATTTTTTTTGTAAGTCCGCACGTTCAAATAGCCACATATATAGTCTAAAATAGTCCAAATGTTCAAGTTCAAATATTACAGTCCAACATTGTTGTCCCCCATAACCGCCAACAAATGCTCAATCAGATCCTCCTCGGTTACTCGTGAGTTGCTCGATGCCAAATTTGTTGATGCATTTGAACAAACTTTTCAAATGTGACCGGATTTTGATGGGGAAGTTTGATAAGATCACTCATGTCCTCAAATTCAAGACCCGCGGCAGCATCCTCACCCTCACTCTCCAAGATCATGTTGTGCATGATCACGCAACAAGTCATTACCTCCCATAAGGTCTCCGGATCCCATTGTTTAGTGGATCCACGAACAACTGCAAAACGTGTTTGCAGAACTCCAAAAGCCCTCTCAGCATACTTTATAGCTGTTTCTTGTCTTTGGCAAGGTGAGACTTCTCTGACCAATTGGGTTAGAGATGGTGTTCAGAAAGGTAGCCCAAGGATGATACATATCGTCAAGCAGTAGTAGCCCATGTTGTACTCATGCCCGTTGGCAATATACAGGCAAGGAGGAGCTTTTCCTTCAGTCAGCCTGGCAAACAATGATGATCGTTGCAGCACATTGATGTCATTGTGAGACCCAGGCATGCCGAAGAAAGCATGCCAAACCCAAAGATCCTGTGATGCAACTACTTCAAGAATGATGGTGGGCTTCTTAACATGATCCTGATATTGCTCTTGTAAAGCTTTCAGCGGTTCTTCCATTTTCAATGCATGCAGTCAAGTGACCCGAGCAAACTTGGCCACCGTCTTGCTTTCGAGATTCCCAAGAGCCTCTCGGTGTCTGCCACAGTTGGTTCTCTTAGGTACCGAGGTCCAAACACCTCGACAACGACAGTTGCAAACCTGGCCACAACACCTCTGCATGTGTTCTCCGACATCCGTAGGTACTCATCCCACGAATTAGCGGACCTGCCATATGCAAGCATTTGTGGTGCAGCCGTGCACTTCTGGTAACCAGAGAAACCCAAGCATTTAGCGTCAAATGGCCGTGCGCCAGTTTCGGTTGAGCACTCGATAACCCTTGATCGATCCTGTGAAATTAAGAACATGCTCCTCCGCACACTCCGCATTTGCAAGCACCTCCTGCATCATCGCCGTCTCATCTGTGTAGTCCTCCTTGTTGGACGACTCAACGTAGTGCTCGTATATGTACTCCATATCCAAATCCATTGCTTCAAAGAAGAAGGGACAACAATATTTAGCTCGGGCAATTTATCGAACAGTTGCCGGGCATGGTGAGCATCGTAGGAGCGGATGGTACCTGTGCAGCGGTCGGAGGAGAGGTGTGGAACGTCGGCGGAGGAGAAGCGGCGTGGAGTCTGGGTGTACAGTTGGAGGTGACCGGCTCATCGAGTTCCGACAAGGGTGCGGCGTGGCGGCCGGGCTGTGGAGCGGCGGCGAAGGCAAGAGAGAAAGACTAAAGGAGAGAAAATGGGAGGTTGGATGCGCGGGGTGCCGGAGGGGTTTTCTGTGGGGTTTTGGATGGGCCGGGGGTGTCGGAGTCCTACGTGGCTACTGTCCAGACTCCCGCAAGCTCCACCCCCTCCCCTCACTTTTGTCTCGTGTTTGCCGAAATAAGTATATCCAGACCGCTCGGCGAACCGATACAGACACACGTTGGATGGCTCAACACGTTTGAACCGCGCAGTCCAGCGGGCAGTTTGAGGGTCCGCCTTGAAGATGCCTTAAAGTGACATCTCTAACTTGTCTACCTAGTCAACTAGACACCATCCTGATTTGTGGGTATGAGTTGTCGGATTTTTTATAGAGTACTCCCTCCGTCCTTCGAACAGTGTACTTTCAACTTTGTTGGAGGGTCAAACTATCTCAAAATTTGGCCGACTTTATGCAAAAATATGTCAATGTTTGTGAAACCAAATAGGTATATGATGAAAATATATTTTATCATGAATCTAATGCTACTAATTTGATAGCATAAATGTTGATGTATTGTTGTATAAATATGGTCAAATATAAAAAAGTTTGATTTTCCAACAAAGTTGAAAGTACACTCTTTCAAGGATGGAGGGAGTAATATTGTTACAATGTCACAACTAACAGGTAAATGTGGCAACAAGCGACTATTAGTGGGTGGTTAGGACTCACAAGTCATGTACCCCTGGGCCACTAGATTTTGACGCCTTTTCTGCCTCATTAAATCGATTTTCTTTCTCGACGTGGAACGGAAACATTCCGATGATAGCGAGGTATCTCCGCAACTTTAGTCTTCAGATCAGCTAATATAAACTTCGATTGGCAGTCTGAGTTGTTGTTTCTAGAGCAAAGATACAGGATTTATAAAAAAATAAAATAAAATGAAATGAAGCAACGTTATCACTAAGTCAAACATAATAGGGTAATGAATGGACAAAATGCGCATGGCTTGCAGCCGTCCGTTGAACACAAAAGATGTTGGATATAAACTAAATACTATGTGTAGTTGGAGCAGCGATTAGGACCTGCAATTAAGAATGTGTATTTGTGAGATGGATGATTAGCAATGTATTAGGTCGTAATCATGTGTTAGGACTCGTACCGATGAAAACATTCATGAGTAATAAAAAACGGTCCGAAAGCTTGGAATCCTTTTTACACGTTGTTATCGAGATCATTGACTGCTGAAAGCAACTCTTAGATGGAGCACAGCTGGATAGCTTTGGAGTTCAGAGTTTCTATTGGTAAATGTAACGATGCACGAGAGACCAACCTGAATTTATCATCTCTTTGTGCCTGACTTGCTTAATGCAAATCGTTATAGACGTCTTGTGGTTGGCGGACACATGACACCGCTGAAAGAGTAGCGCCGAAGAATCTGAAATATTCAGCAAACATAACATGCGAGCATCCGCGTCAAGTTCATAACTTGAACCCTGGCAGACTGGTTTTGCCAAAAGGAACCTAGCCATCTAAACCGTGTTTAGTTTGCAGTAGTACTCCATCAACTTTCTTTTCAGATTGTCAACTGAAGACTCGATGCGCAGCTCTGCTATTCAGATCTGATTATTTTCTCATCACCATTGAAGATCAATTCATCAATTTGATGATCTGAAAAATAACTGCAGCAATTCTATCTGGTCCTTCTCCACACTTTTCTTGTAATTCTGTATCTGCACATTACAAGCTAAGCAGATGCACAGGCACATGCAGGTGTGCTGTACAGCTGCCGGATCACCGGCGCAACTCACGCCTTACACGGCCATCCATATATATAACGCTCGCCGTTGATCACCGGTGCAGGTAGGCTGATCGATCGGCAGGCAGGAAGGAAGGCCAGCTACAAAGTGTACAATGGCGGGGCGGGACTCGGCGGCGCGCGTCGATCAACAGATGACGCACGAGTTGGGGTCCTCCTCGGCGAGGTGGCACAGGTGCGGGTGGTACGGCGGCGGCGGGTACCAGTACTGCAGGTACTCCACCTGCTTGCCCGCGTCGTTCTTCTCGCCCTCCTTCTTATCACCGTCCTTCTTCTCCTCCTTGGCCGGGCCGACCGAGAAGATCTGCGCCGTGGTGAACGGCTTGCTGCGCAGCCTGGCCACGACGGCGACGGGGTCGACGGTGCCGACGACCGTCATCTTCTGGTCCTTCATGTCCACGGCGATCTGGTCGATCCCTGGGGAAGCGAGGGTTGTTGTCGTCAGAACTCAGAACTAGTGTCAAATTCAGACATGGATGACCGCTAATTAATTCCCCCATGATCAAGACGAAGCAGAGCAAGAAGATGAGAGAAACAGGGGATTACTACCGTGGAGCGCGGAGACCAGCTTGATGGCCTTCTGCTTCTGCCTGTCGTCGTGCACGTCCAGCTTCAGCACAACCTGAATTCCCCGGCCGCCAAACAAGAAAACATGATCAGCAAAACCGGCCGTGTGCAATCAAAAGCAGAAGAGGAGAGAAATCCCAATTCGATCGACTGCAAGTAATCACCTTCATGGCTGCCATCGATCAAAAGAGGGACCGTTGGATTAGGAATGGTGGGACGGAATTGAGCGGCGTGCGGCGCTGCTGACTGCAGGTCTGGGCGACGATGGAGCGAGCTCTATGGTGTGCTGTGGGGGTGGGAGGAGTGACGGCGCGGGGCGGGTCAATTTATAGGCAGCGTCATCAGCCTTGCGCACCAAGGTGTTGGACTCGGGCGTCCGCGGTGGGTGTGGCGCGGAGGCGGAGGCGGAGGCGGAGCCGTGTGCGCGTGGAGACGGAGCGGGATATGGCCGCGCGCGACGACCTGCCGGAGTCTTCGTGCACGTCACTTGTCCGGTCTGATGTAATAGTCACTACTGCAACAGCGACGGCGCGTGGTTAGGCAGGAAACCCCGGCGGCCGCCAGCCATACATGGTCGGAGGGAAATTACGAGTTCATTGCGTGACACCGACCGTTCGTGATTTGGATGCTACTACGTCGATCCTGGATTTTTCTTTCTCTCTCTTCCTGGTCGTAGGGACTGGCGGTAGTTCCAGACAAGTTAGACGCGCTGTTAATAATGGCACACTCCCGTCCCGCCAGTAACTTACTCAAGTAATTAAGCATTGGCAGCTCGGTCAATCTCGAATAGAGAAAATTCGCAACAACAGAAAAAACACGTGAGAAGAGAGAGAAAAAAAAGAGTATACGCGCTCGTGCTCATGGCTGCTGTGGCTGGTCAGGCCATCTTTGAGGCCGACCGCCAAAACTGACAAGGTATCCGTCCGCGGATATGGATGTCGGAGCCGTCCATCCAACCGCATCCTTTAAATGTCCATTCAGGTCCAGCAAATTGGAATTTCAAATGAATAGCACCCCGCGGGATTGCCTGCCGAGATGCTGGGCAACGTAAAAGTAGGGAGCCTTGTAGTATTGTTTTTGGCCAGGACGGCGTGTGCATGGACGGCGGCGGCGGCGGCGGCAGCGCCTCGCGTCCCAGTCACCGTTCCCCCTGCACCCCGTCCGTTATCACACCCACCACCATTCTTTTTGAGCCACGCCTCCTTTGCCTTCTGTTCGAGTCGGCAGGCTTGCTGTGAGCTGTGTCGCCGATTTGATCGTCCACCTCCGTTGTCTCCGGCAACTTTTCGTACAGGTCCATGCGGCGGTGGCGGCGAAAAAGAAAGAAAATTGAGGTGGAGAGGGCGGGATGGTAGTGGAGAGGGTTGAGACAGTGAGGGGTTTTCTCGTTGAAATAATGCAGCCAACTCCAAATACACGGGCTCCGCTTTTGTTTTGAGTTGGCCGAGGGTGTCGGAGTCCTGCATGATGGTTGGTCAGACTCCCCCCATCGGCTTGTTTTCAGTTTACGGAAACACGAACACTATGCGGACAAATGTGGGACACCATTGAATGCCTTGCGGCGTCCGAACAACTCGGTCGGAATGCTTGCGGGAAGTTTGAGGGTCTGCATTGGAAAGGCCTACACTCTACGCAAGAAGGACATGGACACGGCCTCCCCCACAACGTCACCCCCTGGAGTGCAGAGTGCTCTGTCATGGAAATTTCGGAGACAGAGGGAAAATAGTGCAACAGCCGGCAAGCCTTTTCGCCTTGTGTGGATAGGCGTACTACGTAAAGTACGTGCGTACCCTGGTGGAATCGAATCCTGATGAAAGCCGCCGCCGATCGCACCAGAAAAGGCGAGCTACCACTACTAGTGGTATAGTACTTCCTACTTCCTGCGTGCGTAATCAGTCTAGACAGAGTCGAATCTGGCCGCGTGAGCGTGAAGCCCAGCAAACGACCGGTCGATCGACGTAGAGGAAGTTGTCGCGGTGTATGGATCGATACACACCTGTGCAGTGTGCGCCATGTATGTATCTTGGTCTTGACTGGAACGGGTTCAACCTTGCACTCTACTCGCTCCGTCCTTCTCCCACTGAGATGAGAAACGGGAGAAGGTCAAAGGTACGTGTTAGTGGCACCATCGACTACATGGAAATGGTCCATGGACCGGCTCTGGATTCTCATGCAACCTACGTCCGGGCAGTGGCACAGATGCGTGCAGGGCTAGATTATTATGATTACTAGTCGTCAGCCCGTGCTAGCTATACAACATTATCTATCAGTCCATATTATGACTATGTATTAATTTTTCATTATCTTGGATGTGTGTCCAACCATATAAGTTTATAAACACATGGATAATATATAGTATATTGTATGCTGGTAAGTCATATCAAATCATCATGAATAGTGTCGGCAAGCTCATCTGTTGAAAATGAAAGATCCAATCAGGTCTCATTTGGGATAGATGCAGTCTACTCAATACACTATACTTATTAGCTTCAATATACAGATTCGACCATTTATTTATATAACTGTCCAGAAATACGCTTTAAAAACGAAAATTCTAGGTGGTGGCTGAATTTTTATTAATTTTCCTAGAAAGCAACATCTTATTTGCTTAATCTAGTTGGCTAGTGCGTTTAATGCTTATTAGCATGAATATTATTAAATACCTTTGTAGTTATTGTCGTACAATTAGTTCAGCCTATGGTTGTCTACGGGTATAATTTCGTATATATATCCATCAAGACAAACTGCTTATTTCTTGTTCATATTCAGGTTATGTACCAAAATTAGTGCAACAATTTTGCACATGACTTGCTTAATTAAGTGTGTATGTACCATTTAAATTTTCATGAAAGATAGGAAAATAATTTTATTAATAATGACATTTAGAGAATAATGATCAAATGCTTGCCAATCTCTAAAATGTCATAGTGTTTCAGTTGTTGCTTAGGCATTTACAAACATGTTCCATGAATTATAAGTTAACTTCATTAAAACATGTAGGATGTGAAGGAAATATGCCTAGAGGCAATAATAAGTTGTTATTTATATTTCCTTATATCATGATAAATGTTTATTATTCATGCTAGAATTGTATTAACCGGAAACTTGACACATGTGTGGATACATAGACAAAACACAGTGTCCCTAGTAAGCCTCTACTAGACTAGCTCGTTAATCAAAGATGGTTAAGTTTCCTAACCATAGACATGTGTTGTCATTTGATAAACGGGATCACATCATTAGGAGAATGATGTGATGGACAAGACCCTTAGCATAATGATCGTTAAGTTTTATTGCTATTGCTTTCTTCATGGCATATACCTATTCCTTTGACTATGAGATTATACAACTCCCGGATACCGGAGGAATACCTTGTGTGCTATCAAACGTCACAACGTAACTGAGTGATTATAAAGATACTCTACAGGTGTCTCCGAAGGTGTTTGTTGGGTTGGCATAGATCGAGATTAGGATTTGTCACTCCGAGTATCGAAGAGGTATCTCTGGGCCTTCTCGGTAATGCACATCATAATAAGCCTTGCAAGCAATGTGACTAATGAGTTAGTAGCGGGATGATGTATTACGGAACGAGTAAAGAGACTTGCCGGTAACGAGATTGAACTAGGTATGAAGATACCAACGATCGAATCTCGGGCAAGTAACATACCGATGACAAAGGGAATAACGTATGTTGTCATTACGGTACGACCGATAAAGATCTTCGTAGAATATGTAGGAACCAATATGAGCATCCAGGTTCCGCTGTTGGTTATGGACCGGAGAGGTGTCTCGGTCATGTCTACATAGTTCTCAAACCCGTAGGGTCCGCACGCTTAACGTTCGATGACGATTTTGTATTATATGAGTTATGTGATTTGGTGACCGAATGTAGTTTGGAGTCCCGGATAAGATCACGGACATGACGAGGAGTCTCCAAATGGTCGAGAGGTAATGATTCATACACAGGACGATAGTATTCGGACACCGGAAGTGTTTCGAGGGTACCGGGTACATATCGGGCCACCGGAAAGGGGTTCCGGGCACCCCCGCCAAAGATATGGGCCTTATGGCCCAAGAGAGGGACAGACCAGCCCCTGGTGGGCTGGTGCGCCCCCATATAGGCCGAAATAGGTGGAGAAGGAAGGAAGGGAAGGGAGAAGGAAAGGGGGGGATTCGGCCTCCTCCTTTCCCTCTCTCCCCTCTCTCTTTCCTTCCCCCTCCGACACTTATGGATGGAGGGCAGGCCGACTTGTGGGAGGCGCCCAAGTAGGATTACTCCTACTTGGGGTGCCCCTTGCTGCCCCTCTCCCTCTCCCACCTATATATATATATATATATATGTGTGTGTGTGTGTGTGTGTGTGTGTGTGGGGGGGGGGGGCACCGCTAGAACACACAACATTGATTCCTAGCCGTGTGCGGCGCCCCCTCCACATTTTACGCCTCCGTTCATATTCACGTAGTGCTTAGGCGAAACCCTGCGCGGATCACTTCACCATCACCGTCACCACACCGTCGTGCTGACGGAACTCTCCCTCGACACTTTGCTGGATCAAGAGTTCGAGGGACGTCATCGAGCTGAACGTGTGCAGAACTCGGAGGTGCCGTATGTTCGGTGCTTGATCGGTCGGAACGAGAAGAAGTTCAACTACATCAACCGCGTTGTCAAACGCTTCCACTTTCGGTCTACGAGGGTACGTGGACACACTCTTCCCCTCTCGTTGCTATGCATCTCCTAGCACTAGTAGAAAAAGGACCTAATGTGAGACACATTAGTCCCGGTTTGATTTTGGCCCGGTACTAATGGTACCATTAGTGCCGGTTCGAATGGCTATGCATTAATGCCAGTTCGTGTTGAACCTTTAGTACCGGTTCGTGCCACGAACTGGTACTAAAGGGGTGGTGGCAGGCTGGCGTCAGGCCAAGGCCCCATGATCACCTTTAGTATCGGTTCGTGGCACAAACCGGTACTAAAGGGCTAACCTTTAGTACCGGTCCGTGCCATGAACCGGGACTAAAGGGGTCTGACCTATAGTCCCGGTTGGAGACACAAACCGGGACTATAGGGCAATTTTCCAACTCTACCCCCCCGTGTATCGCCATTTCAGTTTTGAAAAAATCAAAAGAAAATGATAAAAACTTCAAAAAATAAAATCCTCGAGAGGTAGTTATATTACTACATCTACTAGTTAGGAAAATTCGAAAACTTCAATTTGGACATGTTTTGCAAAAAGTGTAGGGAAAATGTAAAATGACTATAACTTTTGCATACGATGTCAGAAAAAATGTATAATATATCAAAAAATTCAGCACGAAAATCCGCATCCGATTTTGACTGCCTACGACCTGTTTGCAATTTTTTAGAATCCTCAAATTCCAAAAGGAAAAAAAGATATGCTCAAATTTCAGTTTTTTTGTTAAATTTGGTCAAACTATGGTCAAACTACTTATTCAAGAAGTATTAATGTTACTACATAATTATTCAAGAATGTTAGTGTTACTAAATAATTATTTCAATTTTTTGAATTTTGGTCAAATCTGGTCAAACTATGGTCAAACTGTGGTCAAACTATGGTCAAACTTATTCAAAAAATATTAGTGTTACTAAATAATTACTGTTTTTTAGAATAATAGTTTCAAACTCAAACGGTGAAACGTGTGACCTAATGCTCAAGCTAAACTGCTGAGGGTTAATAGGATTGTCAGCTTACATTTGTCAGGAAACCAACAAGTGCAGACTTGAAAAGTAGAGGGAATATAACTCCGAAGTTAAGCGTGCTTAGGCTGGGGGAGTGAGAGGATGGGTGACCGGCTGGGAAGTTAGACGATTGGGAATGAGTGATCCACACTTGAGTAGTTAAGAGGGGTGATTAGAGACTAAATCATCAAATAATTCAGAAAATTGAAAATCGGAAAAAAATTCAATTTTTTTTCCAAAATTTTCAAAAAAATAAATAAAAAAACCTTTAGTACCGGTTGGTAACACCAACCGGTACTAAAGGTCCCCCATACCACAGCGCGAGCTCACGCCACGTGGTGGGCCTTTAGTGGCGGTTCGTGCCGAACCGGTACTAAAGGGGGGGGGCTTTAGTCTCCACTCTTTAGTGCCGGTTGCAGAACCGGCACTAAAGGCCCTTACGAATCGGTGATAAAGCTTCGTTTTCTACTAGTGTAGATAGATCTTGTGTGAGCGTGAGAATTTTTTTTGAAATTGCATGCTACGTTTCCCAATAGGATGATGACTTACTTCTTCAGATTTATATGATATTTCAGTTACTTATTGTAATGTTGTTTAAAAAAATGTTCCACCCTATTTTCCCCCTCGAATATGTCTTTCAAGAGGTACTTGCTCGCAAGTATAGAAGGACTCATTTGTGTTACCATGCATATAATATGCTTACATTGTCGGAAAAAAGTTAGTCTATGTCTCTCGAGTTCTAATGCATCTTGGAGATCCAAATCCATGTAAAGGATGAGATTCTTTGTGTAGTCAGCTATCAGTTTGCCAGGTAATATCTATAGCATAATAATAATGGTTTTGAAATTTCCTAACAATTGCAAAACAATAATCAAACGGTGCCAACAGAATGTTTCTTCAGAAATTTAGTAACCTATTTATAAAGTTGTTAACGTGTCAAATGGAAGCAACGATCAGTCAAGCATCTCAGATTATGTTGCGTCCCCTACAATTTAAACACATAAAAAGATATTAGAGAAGTTCTAAAATAGGGAAAAGGAAGGCAACAAATCAAGGTCAACACTTGCTTAAATAAAAAACGTAGCAACAGCAATCAAGGCAATAATGGAAAGAATTGATGTGAAGATGAATCTTTATACAACGACGTTGTTGCGTGCAGCATCGAGACACTCTTCAATTTTAATTGTTTGCACTACAACGGCATTGATTTATAAGCGATGCCTTAATTTGATCTCGCTCTGAAGGAATAACCTGTGAAGAATTTGATTTGAGTTAATATATCCAATGGAAAATCAGAGAATGCAATAAATCAGAAATTTGTTGGTGAGTAAACGTCCAACAAAAATAATAATTACAAACTATATGACCTTCTGGCATGCTTCAAATCCAGTCAAACAGGACTCAAAGCCGTGTAAGAAATAAATCAATCACCCTGTCTCCTTGAGAAGCCTCATAAGATGTATTCACTGGAATGAAACAACAACTTATGAAATATGGTTATGAGAAACTTAAGGAACATAGCGTATAATCACCTTCTTTAATATTACATCAATAGTAAAGCGCTAGTAGAAAATACATATCTCTACTCCTAAAGGGGAAGCTGTAAGTGCATCTAGTGCCCCTTAGTGATTTTGGTGTATTGAAGACTTATAGGTTAAGGGACTAATGTGTTTATGAGTGTACACAGGTCTATAAGTCTATGAGGAGTTTGAAATTTACAGAGAAAGTCGACCCCTAAAAATGAAGTTCTTCGACTGAAGACTTTGGATTTCTGAAGACTTTCTGAAAACTTTGAAAGTGAAGAAATTGGTGTGACCTTCAAGACTTGGTATTCATTTGAGGAACATGAAGCGTGAAGACTTTTGTTTTTGTAGTTTCATTTTCTCTTTCTTGAGTCATAGGAAACACCGTACTGTTAAAGGCGGTCGAGGAAATACTAAGGAAAAATTTCGATGTGATGCTCAACTCAAAATCCTACACCTACCAATCCCTTCGAGTGAAGCCATTGGAAATCTCATACAGTTCAGTCATATTCTTCAGTGACAGAGACGAAGTTCTTCTGGTCTCTGAGGAATTTGTTCTGACTGAGGAGTTAGGAATTCGCCAGTGCGGATTGCCTACACAGTGAGGAACATGATAGCCCTGAGGAATTTGATACTCAAATTTCCGACCGTTGCTGTGCTATATGCCAGCTGTCCCAAAATATCTACCCACCTAACGGTCATATCATTTAAGGGCATTTATGTCTTATCATGCCGGGCTGCTCCCTAGGCTATAAATAGCCGCCCCCTACAACCACTAGCTGGTTGGCTGCTCCGAGAGAAACTGACATTTGTCATTTGAGAGCATCCCATCCTCCGAGGACTTTGAGCGAAAATCATCAAGTGAGGAAAACCCAAACCCAAACACCCACAAACCCAAAGTGATTGAGCATCACTGAAGAGATTGATCCTGTGTGGATCCGACGCTTGTTACCTTTGAAGACTGTGCTTCTTCCAGACAGTTAGGCGTCATGGTCTAGAGCATCCAAGAGGAAATTGTGGATCGCCGAGCGACCGAGTTTGTGAAGGTTCGGAAGTCACCTGAAGACTTACCACGAGTGATTGGGCGAGGTCTGTGTGACCTTAGCTCAAGGGGAATAGGGTGAGGACTAAGTGTCCTGGACTGCGTGTTCAGGACTGGGTGTTCGGGACTGTGTGTCCTTAGGTTTAAATACCTAGCCGCCCTAACCAGATGTACAACTGAGACAGCAGTTGGAACTGGTCTACCAAATCATTGTCTTCACCAAGCCAACTGGTTCTATTTCCTCAACTCTTTGATTTCCTCATTGCTGTGTTGTGTGCTTGTCATATCTGTGTTTGAAGACTTTGACTGAAGACTTTCTCAATTTCCTCAGTTCAATTTCTTCAGTCTGTTTGTCTTCATCCTGTGTTATCCTGTGTTTACGCTTTCTGTACTCTGTGCTTGTCTTCATTTCATCATGATGACTATGCTTGTGTTCTGCTATGCATACTTTTGAGTACTTATTCCGCTGCCAGTAGTTCTTCACTAAGGAATTTCCTCACCCACAAATTCCTCAGTGAAGAATTCATAAAAATTGCCTATTCACCCCCTCTCTAGTCGATATAACGCACTTTCAATTGGTATCAGAGCATGGTACTCCCTTGTTCTGTGTGATTTTGGTTTAACCATCTGGAGTTTTAGTTATGTCGACCGCAGGTATGATCAAGGTCTTAGCTGGGTGTCCTACCTTCGATGGGACAGACTACCCCTACTGGAAGAACAAGATGCGAATGGATCTTGAGGCAATTGATAATGATCTCTGGTATGTTGTGGAAAATGGTGTTCCCTCTGTCTCACCCTCACTGAACGCTAAATACCGATGTGAAGAGATTCAAGCAACTCGATTCTCAAGCGAAGAATATCATTTGTGGCCATCTGAGGAAAGGACAGTATGGAAGAGTGAGTGCTTTGGAAACTGATAAGCTTATCTGGGATAGGCTGTCCAAAGTCAATGAAGGAGTCTCAACACAGCGTGACTCTCGAGTTGATGTTCTTCGCAACCTCTTCAACCGCTTCAAAAGACTCGACAATGAAAATGTTCAACAAACCTTCGATCGTCTCACTGACATCTCAAATGAGCTTCAAGCACTTGGCGCCACTGACATCACCGACCATGAGGTGGTGAAGAAACTGCTGAGATCGCTTGATTCCTCATTTGATACTCTGGCATTGATGATACAAGAGCGTGCTGATTACAAGTCACTTGATCCCGCTGATATCCTCGAGAGGCTAAATACTCATGAGTTCCAGCTTGCTGAAAAGAGAGATCTGTATGGTTCGAGCTATGGCAGATCACGTGCACTGAAGGCCAAGGCAGTTTCCGAGTCTGAAGATGAAGACTTGTGACGCCCGGGTAATTAAGCTACAGTGAACCTATGTTAATGATGCCACGTGACCTTGGTTATTGTGGCTAATCTCACGTTAGTTCGAAACCGATTTAAATTCAAAGTCAAAATCAAGCAAACAATAAAAGTTTTCAAATATTAAAACTAAAATGTTCTTCATGTGCCAAATAATCCATACCTAATATTGGTAGTGAACCAACATTTTTGCAAATGTCTAAGTGCCCTAAACCACTTTAAAACAGTGGCTAAAACTATAGTTTAAATGCCTTTTTAAATTATGAAGGTTGCAAACTATTTCGAAAGCCTCACAATCTTTTTGTGGCAGTGCCCAATAATTCTTTGAAATTGTTTTGGCTAGTGGCATAATTTTGCAAAGTCATTATTGGCTAAATAGAAAATGCAAAAGCTGCTGAAAATAAAAAGAAAAACAAAGAAAAGGAAAAAAAGGAAAACCAGAGAGAGAGAAAGCCCCTGCCCCACTTGGGCTTCGGCCCACCCGAGCCAGCTGGCCCAGCAGGCCGGCCCACTCCCCCCTCGCCGGTCGCTCCCTCCCCTTCCTGTTCCTCTGCTCCGTGTCGCTACAGGGGCGAGGTCGACCCCGACCTCCTCGCCGGGAGAGGATAAGGGCAAAGCCACGGGCTCCCCTCGTCTCCCCACCCCACATGCCCCCTCGCCCTCCCCCGAAACCCTAGCGCGCCCACAATCCCCCTCTCGTCCCCTTCCTCGCCTCTGTTCGAGATGCCCGAGCGCCCCCGTCGCCGTCGATCGCCGTAGCCGTGGCCACCGTCGTCCGTTCGTCGCCCCGGCAAGTCCTACAGCTTCGCCGTGGTCCTCTGCTTCCACTACACCGCTGGATCGAGCCCCGGAGCCCCTCGCGTCGCCGCACTCTTCTTCTTCTCCGGCTCGGCCACCGCATCGTCCTCGTCCTTGATCTACGCCACCGGTCCTCCCCGAGCCCTCTGCCCAGACCCCACGCTCCCCCGGTGAGCTCCTGCGCCGAACGCGCCGTCCCCTGCCCTCTCTAGCCGCCCGTAGCCACTACCCCGACGAAGCCCGAACCACCGCCGCCTCGTTTGGTGGCCGGCGCGTCTCCGGTGACCTTTTGGTCACGGGCTAGTGCCCAACGTGCTCGCCGTGCTGCTTAGAAAACGCCCAGTCCTTCCGTTCAAGCTGCTACACGCCGTAGCGCCGTCTCCGTCGAGCACCCGTACGCGCCGCCGCCTCTGCTCGTCGCCGGCGCCGATTCCGGCCAAGTCCGGCTGCGCTACCGCCACCACTCGACGCGCGACACCGTCAGCGTTCGAACGCAAGCAAAACCGCGCAAAATGGTGCCCCGTAGCGAATTTCCGAGCGTCTCCGGCGAACTCGCCGCCGCAACTCCGGCGCTGGCCGCCGACGTGGCTGGCCTGGGGCCACCCCAGAGCCACTGCTAGTGGGCCCCGTGGGTCCCAGTTGACTGGGTTGACCCAGTCAACTGCTGACCAGGCAGCCCAGTGCCACTGACACGTGGGCCCCACCGTCTATATTAATTAATTAATTTTTTTAAATAATTAAAACCTAATTAGTTACTAATTAGAGACTGACATGTGGGGCCCAGTAACTATTTAACCTCAGATTAGTTTAATTTAAACTCTGTTAATTAACAGTGGCTGACATGTGGGCGCCATCTGTCTGGTTTGACTGGTCAGCCAACCTGTTGACCTGCTGACATCAGCATTGCACCATGCTGATGTCATAATTCCCTTTTCTGTTAATTTAAATAATTCCAGAAAATGGTTTAATCTTTGAAAATTCATATAAAATAATCCGTAACTCGGATGAAAATGTTTTCTACATGAAAGTTGCTCATAACGACGAGACGAATCCGAATACGCAGCCCGTTCGTTCACCACACGTCCCTAGCATAGTGAACCTGCAACATTTCACCTCCGGTCCATCTGTCCGAAAACGCGAAACATCGGGAATACTTTCCCGGATGTCCCCCCTTCGCCGGTAACACCTACTACCGCGTTAGGGCACACCTAGCACCGCTCATTGTCATGTCACGCATCGTCATGCTTATGTTTGCATTGTATTTACTGTTTCTTCCCCCTCTTCTCTCCGGTAGACTACGAGACCGACGCTGCTGCTGCCCAGTTCGACTACGGAGTTGACGACCCCTCCTACTTGCCAGAGCAACCAGGCAAGCCCCCCCCTTGATCACCAGATATCGCCTATTCTTCTCTATACTGCTTGCATTAGAGTAGTGTAGCATGTTACTGTTTTCCGTTAATCCTATCCTGATGCATAGCCTGTCATTGTTGCTACAGTTGTTACCCTTACCTGCTATCCTACTGCTTAGTATAGGATGCTAGTGTTCCATCAGTGACCCTACACTCTTGTCCGTCTGCCATGCTATACTACTGGGCCGTGATCACTTCGGGAGGTGATCACGGGTATATACTATATACTTTATATACATGACATATGTGGTGACTAACGTCGGGTCGGCTCGTTGAGTACCCGCAAGTGATTCTGATGAGGGGGCTGAAAGGACAGGTGGCTCCATCCCGGTAGAGGTGGGCCTGGGTTCCTGACGGCCCCCAACTGTTACTTTGTGGCGGAGCGACAGGGCAGGTTGAGACCACCTAGGAGAGAGGTGGGCCTGGCCCTGGTCGGCGTTCGCGGATACTTAACACGCTTAACGAGATCTTGGTATTTGATCTGAGTCTGGCCATTTGGTCTATACGCACTAACCAACTACACGAGAACAGTTATGGGCACTCGACATCGTGGTATCAGCGGAAGCTCTTCTTGACGTCAGCGATGGAGCGGCGCGCGCCGGATTGGACTGGAACGCCTGCTGGGCTAGGTCTGCTTCCGGCCGCGTACGCAACGTGCAGGTGTGCAATGGGCGATGGGCCCAGACCCCTGTGCGCATAGGATTTAGACTGGCGTGTTGACCTCTCTGTTGAGCCTAGGTGGGGCTGCGACGTGTTGATCTTACGAGGCCGGGCATGACCCAGAAAAGTGTGTCCGGCCAAATGGGATCGAGCGTGTTGGGTTATGTGGTGCACCCCTGCAGGGAAGTTTATCTATTCAAATAGTCGTGTCCCTCGGTAAAAGGACGACCCGGAGTTGTACCTTGACCTTATGACAACTAGAACTGGATACTTAATAAAACACACCCTTCCAAGTGCCAGATATAACCCGGTGATCGCTCTCTAACAGGCCGACGAGGAGGGGATCGCCGGGTAGGATTATGCTATGCGATGCTACTTGGTGAACTTACCATCTACTCTCTTCTACATGCTGCAAGATGGAGGTGGCCAGAAGCGTAGTCTTCGACAGGATTAGCTATCCCCCTCTTATTCTGGCATTCTGCAGTTCAGTCCATCGATATGGTCCTTTACACATATACCCATGCATATGTAGTGTAGCTCCTTGCTTGCGAGTACTTTGGATGAGTACTCATGGTTGCTTTTCTCCCTCTGTTCCCCTTTCTATACCCGGTTGTCGCAACCAGATGCTGGAGTCCAGGAGCTAGAGATCCCGAGGATGATTCTACATGGAGTTCGGCTTCGAGGAGTAGTTAGGAGGTCCCAGGCAGGAGGCCTTGCCTTTTCGATTGTTGCTACTTTTGTGCTAGCCTTCTTAAGGCAAAGTTGTTTAACTTATGTCTGTACTCATATATTGTTGCTTCCGCTGACTCGTCTATGATCGAGCAATTGTATTCGAGCCCTCGAGGCCCCTAGCTTGTATTATGATGCTTGTATGACTTATTTATGTTTTAGAGTTGTGTTGTGATATCTTCCCGTGAGTCCCTGATCTTGATCGTACACGTTTGCGTGCATGATTAGTGTACGGTCAAATCGGGGGCGTCACAAGTTGGTATCAAAGCCGACTGCCTGTAGGGATCCCCCTTTCCAACTCTTTGGCCGAAGTCGAGTCTAGTCATTGTAAAACTTTTACTAACATGGCTGTGTGGCTTACGAGCCCATGTCGCCATTGGGTGGTATTAGGATCTTTTACTCCTTGTCTACACTCCGGGGCTCTGATCTCTCTTCTATTCGGATTAAGTGAATTTTACTAAATATAACATTAGGATCTCGTTATCACTTTCACCCAGAGAGCCCCTTATTACTGATGATCGTCTGCTGCACGTGAAGACCCTGAAGATACTCTCCGCTGATAACCCGAGAACTTGTGTTCATCGCTTTTACAATTCCCTTTCATCGATGAACTCCTATGGATAACCACGTATACTCGCCATTCATACAATGTTTCCCAGTTGATCTTGTTATTACAAGATACCCCGAAATTCTCTCAGTTGTTCCGAGAATCCTTTGAGCTTACTGCCTTGCTGTTCTTTGTCACCTGAATACCCTTACGGATAATTCTCGCACTTACCGAGTATCCGCTCATCCCCAGTTGATTCAAGTATTTCACAAAAGTGTTCAAAATACCATCCGATCTTCCGAAAATCCTCAGGAGCCTTTTGCTCTTGAAATTCTTGCTTACTTCCATTATGATTAATCTTAAGTCTCGTAATCTTATTGGCATCTCTTGTCATTATCATTTTGAGTCCGTTGATTCAATCTGTTGCGAATGCTCGCAATCCTCAATCAGAGCCTAGAATTCATCCTTCCGGCTCAGACGTCATTTGAAACGTGAGCTGGTTCTCGCCAATCAAATTGTCGTCGATTGTACCCCTAAGTCTATTCAACTTATGCATTCTTAATCAGACCATTGGCTTCTGATCCCTTGATTTGGAAATGACAAGTCCTTTGCATTTGAGCTTTGAATTACTCAGTTGTTTTTATAGTCAGATGCCCTTTCGTTCCTTCTTCCTCTGATAGAGTACCGATACTCGCATCAGCTCCGTTGTAGACCACAAGACCCTTTGTTGGGTTTTTATCCGACAGTGTCCTTCATATTCAATAACCTTGTGATCATTTCCATGGATATATAATGCCTTTGGTAATTTCTATCCTCTGCTTGATAACCATACTCTACTTTTGAGCTGGCGATTTTACTCTTGAAGTTTGAGGTATATGTTTCTAAGATGCCCCGATGGATTGAACCTATACCTTCCCTAAAAACCGTATGAACCCGAAGGTTTTCACAAGTCATACTCTTCTGGTATTTTTCCAGATAAAATTTCAACACTACAACTTCTTTGAAAAATGAGAAGTGAATGAAAGGTTATGGATTGGAGAAGTGGGAGTTGACCTTGAACCTTTGTGTTCATGCCCATGGACACGATGTAGATCCTATCATGGAAGCTTCTTGTAATAATAACTATTTCCTTGATAAATATCATCTGGTATCTGTGAATTGATCCTTTGCAACCGTGGTTCCGACCATGATTGTTCTCCTTTGATTCTATTTCTCGGACAAGTTAAAGTACTTGCCTTCTGCAGATCAGTACGCCTTCCCAACCTCTATTTTGTTCTACCTTCGAGTATTACCCCCTGGTATCTCGAGGATATCAACCCATTGCACTTCATCTTATGAGTTTCTGATGAAGTAGTACCTTTCCCCATCATAGTCACTCCACGGGTTCTGGGTTGTCGTCAACAGAGAACTCCGATTTGTGAATCAAATCAACACTGAGATTCGGTACTCCCAGTACTTTGTTGTTGAGAAGTTTAATACTCCATCACGTCACTCCTAGCCTGATCGGCTACATCATTATCGTGCTAATTTTAACTGTGCTACCGGGTCCTTAGTTCCGGAGCGCAACCTTAGATGATGAGCTAAGCTTACGCCGATTTCCTCGTCTTATCGTTCCACCTTGAACGGCAAGCTTGAATTCGAGTTTGTGTCGTACTCATGGTCCCAAGAACATTTCGCTTCATCATCCCTTTGACTTGATGTCATCGCCGACCGATTACATCTCCATGAAACCTCTCGACAAAATTTGTCATGATCATCATCAACATTCTGAGTTCCTCCAGGATATCAATTGAATTCATGATGAGAAATACCATCCTTGCCCCTCGATGATTTGTGTTATCATCGGCAACATTCTTGCTTTCCCTTCAATACAAACTTGTTCATGTTTTGTGTTGTACCTTGAGATCCTTGCTATCCAACTTATGTTATGTTCTACCTTGGAGTATTGCTATCTTTTATGTCAAGAATGTCATGGGAAATTCACCACCCTTAAGAATTCTTGATACAAGTGATACTTATTTAACATCACCATTCTTTTCTTGGTCCCCGTGTTGTTTCTAACCGGAATACCGACAAATGGTTTGTGATGTGTAAATTCTAAACTTCTAGCAACCCTATTGCTTTGAAGTTATTGGTCTATAGTTTCATTCTACGTCTATGGCTTATTGAATTATCATTCGAACATTGATTGTGCTGCCTAGCCCATATTTCGGGTGCACCTTTCAACCAATGTTCAATCGTGTATGTTTCCTCGGGCATACCTCATTATATCATTTGAACTGACAAAAGCTATCTCCTTGTACACATAATTGTGGAAATCCATCTTTTGGAAATCTCTATGGAATGTCGCTGAGTCCATCAGCCACCTCCTAACCCTCTCCTTGGTTTAATGATGAACTCTTGTTTCGGAACTTGCTTTCAGAGTTCATTTCCCAAGAATCTTACAATGTCATCCCATCAATTTGTGTTGCACCTTTCTTCTCAGACATCCTGAGTCTGAGGTATCCTGACACCAATCAGATCTGAATCTCGGTCAGATATGATGGTTGGAACATATTTCCAAGAGTTATACATTGGTCTTTATATGACCCGGTAGGGTGATGTCATGCCTAGCACAACTGGCCGGAGGACCTATTGTTATAGTTCTTCCTTTCAGCAAGGTTATCCATTCTTCCATGAGGAAATTGTAAGACTTATTCTATAAGTTGTTCCTGATGGATCCTTTTTGTTTCCAAAATCTGATCTTCACCTGTTGACCATGTCAATGCTATCTCGAAGCATGTCTATGGTACTCCGATTTTCAACAGGAACATTTGAAGCCCAATGCTAAATGTTTTCTTGCTCAATTATCCAAACACCATTGTATGGGTAATATCATGAAATTTCTCTCCCCTTACCTAAAGAGTTTTCTACGTTATATTCCTTCATGGATATCATGCTTTACTTGCCCTTGGGAAGGATATACCCCTGAAATATGTGCTTAAACACATTTTCCTTTCCATTGTTTTGTTAATCTGATAAACACCTTTTCCTTTCCATTGTTTTGTCTAATATTTCTGGTGATCATTATGATCTAAGCAATATTAATTCCCTGCTTATGTTAACACCTCAGTGTACAATTCTGTCAGTAAGACCCTGTTGCTTTTGTTGATGACATTCCGGTAACCACCGATGGACGAGAACCTTGCCTATTGGTCCGCCTCGTTCAACGAGCAGGAAAATGGTTCTCTTCGTCCCTCGCCCTAGGTACCAACTTTGTTGCTGACTTATAACTGACAGGCTACCCTCTGACATGCCTTGCTATCATGATCGTGCAAGATGTCACGGCCCTTCCTACTTTAACCACATGGTGGGCCCATAACCCACAGTTCCACAGGATCAAAACCTGACTCTCCTGTACACCCTGTTGTCAAAGTTATTCCTCGCGTTTGACTTCGTATGTGATTCACGGGCCACCTGCGGACCTGCCTAGTGATCCATTCTGGTATCAGACGCAATACTTATTCTTGTTGCTCTGGACCCCTTTCACATTTGGTTTCAGGCATCGAACGATTGCCTGCCCGCTTGAAACTTCCCATGATACCTCCTTACTTTGCTCTCGATATTTTCGTAAGTTTCAATTCGGGAGTTACTTTCGCCACCTTCCTCGATGTTATCGACCAGATAGTTGACCTTGCAGAGGTCTGTTCTCCCTGTATGCCCACCCTTTATTCTTTCGTAAGTACGATGGAGTTCCGGAAGAAAGGACGCCGATTTCATCATGATGACCTGAAGCAGAGAAATGAAGACATCAATGTATTGGACCGGCCTCTTCGAGAAGAGCAAGCCCTGATAAGAAGACCCGCTAGATTCGTTACCAAACCTTTCCCCCTTTCACTACCTCTTAAATCTCGGGACGAGATTTCTTGTAGTGGAGGAGAATTGTGACGCCCGGGTAATTAAGCTACAGTAAACCTCTGTTAATGATGCCACGTGACCTTGGTTATTGTGGCTAATCTCACGCTAGTTCGAAACCGATTTAAATTCAAAGTCAAAATCAAGCAAACAATAAAAGTTTTCAAATATTAAAACTAAAATGTTCTTCATGTGCCAAATAATCCATACCTAATATTGGTAGTGAACCAACATTTTTGCAAATGTCTAAGTGCCCTAAACCACTTTAAAACAGTGGCTAAAACTATAGTTTAAATGCCTTTTTAAATTATGAAGGTTGCAAACTATTTCAAAAGCCTCACAATCTTTTTGTGGCAGTGCCCAATAATTCTTTGAAATTGTTTCGGCTAGTGGCATAATTTTGCAAAGTCATTATTGGCTAAACAGAAAATGCAAAAGCTGCTGAAAATAAAAAGAAAAACAAAGAAAAGGAAAAAAGGAAAAGCAGAGAGAGAGAAAGCCCCTGCCCCAATTGGGCTTCGGCCCACCCGAGCCAGCTGGCCCAGCAGGCCGGCCCACTCCCCCCTCGCCGGTCGCTCCCTCCCCTTCCTGTTCCTCTGCTCCGTGTCGCTACAGGGGCGAGGTCGAACCTGACCTCCTCGCCGGCCTCGCCGGGAGAGGATAAGGGCAAAGCCACGGGCTCCCCTCGTCTCCCCACCCCACATGCCCCCTCGCCCTCCCCCGAAACCCTAGCGCGCCCACAATCCCCCTCTCGTCCCCTTCCTCGCCTCTGTTCGGGATGCTCGAGCGCCCCCGTCGCCGTCGATCGCTGTAGCCGTGGCCACCGTCGTCCGTTCGTCGCCCCGGCAAGTCCTGCAGCTCCGCCGTGGTCCTCTGCCTCCACTACACCGCTGGATCGAGCCCCGGAGCCCCTCGCGTCGCTGCACTCTTCTTCTTCTCCGGCTCGGCCACCGCATCGTCCTCGTCCTTGATCTACGCCACCGGTCCTCCCCGAGCCCTCTGCCCAGACCCCACGCTCCCCCGGCGAGCTCCTGCGCCGAACGCGCTGTCCCCTGCCCTCTCTAGCCGCCCGTAGCCACTACCCCGACGAAGCCCGAACCACCGCCGCCTCGTTTGGTCGCCGGCGCGTCTCCGGTGAGCTTTTGGTCACGGGCTAGTGCCCAACGTGCTCGCCGCGCTGCTTAGAGAACGCCCAGCCCTTCCGTTCAAGCTGCTACACGCCATAGCGCCGTCTCCGTCGAGCACCCGTACGCGCCGCCGCCTTTGCTCGTCGCCGGCGCCGATTCCGGCCAAGTCCGGCTGCGCTACCGCCACCACTCGACGCGTGACACCGTCAGCGTTCGAACGCAAGCAAAACTGCGCAAAATGGTGCCGTGTAGCGAATTTCCGAGCGTCTCCGGCGAACTCGCCGCCGCGTAGAGCTCGCCGGCGCAACTCCAGCGCCGGCCACCGACGTGGCTGGCCTGGGGCCACCCCAGAGCCACTGCCAGTGGGCCCCGTGGGTCCCAGTTGACTGGGTTGACCCAGTCAACTGCTGACCAGGCAGCCCAGTGCCACTGATACGTGGGCCCCACCGTCTATATTAATTAATTAAAATGTTTTAATAATTAAAACCTAATTAGTTACTAATTAGAGATTGACATGTGGGGCCCAGTAACTATTTAACCTCAGATTAGTTTAATTTAAACTCTGTTAATTAACAGTGGCTGACATGTGGGTGCCACCTGTCTGGTTTGACTGGTCAGCCGACCTGTTGACCTGCTGACGTCAGCATTGCACCATGCTGATGTCATAATTCCCTTTTCTGTTAAATTAAATAATTCCAGAAAATGGTTTAATCTTTGAAAATTCATATAAAATAATCCGTAACTCGGATGAAAATGTTTTCTACATGAAAGTTGCTCATAACGACGAGACGAATCCGAGTACGCAGCCTGTTCGTTCGCCACACGTCCCTAGCATAGTGAACCTGCAACATTTCACCTCCGGTCCATCTGTCCGAAAACGCGAAACATCGGGAATACTTTCCCGGATGTCCCCCCTTCGCCGGTAACACCTACTACCGCGTTAGGGCACACCTAGCACCGCTCATTGTCATGTCACGCATCGTCATGCTTATGTTTGCATTGTATTTACTGTTTCTTCCCCCTCTTCTCTCCGGTAGACTACGAGACCGACGCTGCTGCTGCCCAGTTCGACTACGGAGTTGACGACCCCTCCTACTTGCCAGAGCAACCAGGCAAGCCCCCCCCTTGATCACCAGATATCGCCTATTCTTCTCTATACTGCTTGCATTAGAGTAGTGTAGCATGTTACTGCTTTTCGTTAATCCTATCCTGATGCATAGCCTGTCATTGTTGCTACAGTTGTTACCCTTACCTGCTATCCTACTGCTTAGTATAGGATGCTAGTGTTCCATCAGTGACCCTACACTCTTGTCCGTCTGCCATGCTATACTACTGGGCCGTGATCACTTCGGGAGGTGATCACGGGTATATACTATATACTTTATATACATGACACATGTGGTGACTAAAGTCGGGTCGGCTCGTTGAGTACCCGCAAGTGATTCTGATGAGGGGGCTGAAAGGACAGGTGGCTCCATCCCGGTAGAGGTGGGCCTAGGTTCCTGACGGCCCCCGACTGTTACTTTGTGGCGGAGCGACAGGGCAGGTTGAGACCACCTAGGAGAGAGGTGGGCCTGGCCCTGGTCGGCGTTCGCGGATACTTAACACGCTTAACGAGATCTTGGTATTTGATCTGAGTCTGGCCATTTGGTCTATACGCACTAACCAACTACGCGGGAACAGTTATGGGCACTCGACGTCGTGGTATCAGCCGAAGCTCTTCTTGACGTCAGCGACGGAGCGGCGCGCGCCGGATTGGACTGGAACGCCTGCTAGGCTAGGTCTGCTTCCGGCCGCGTACACAACGTGCAGGTGTGCAATGGGCGATGGGCCTAGACCCCTGCGCGCATAGGATTTAGACCGGCGTGTTGACCTCTCTGTTGAGCCTAGGTGGGGCTGCGACGTGTTGATCTTACGAGGCCGGGCATGACCCAGAAAAGTGTGTCCGGCCAAATGGGATCGAGCGTGTTGGGTTATGTGGTGCACCCCTGCAGGGAAGTTTATCTATTCGAATAGCCGTGTCCCTCGGTAAAAGGACGACCCGGAGTTGTACCTTGACCTTATGACAACTAGAACTGGATACTTAATAAAACACACCCTTCCAAGTGCCAGATATAACCCGGTGATCGCTCTCTAACAGGGCGACGAGGAGGGGATCGCCGGGTAGGATTATGCTATGCGATGCTACTTGGTGAACTTACCATCTACTCTCTTCTACATGCTGCAAGATGGAGGTGGCCAGAAGCGTAGTCTTCGACAGGATTAGCTATCCCCCTCTTATTCTGGCATTCTGCAGTTCAGTCCATCGGTATGGTCCTTTACACATATACCCATGCATATGTAGTGTAGCTCCTTGCTTGCGAGTACTTTGGATGAGTACTCACGGTTGCTTTTCTCCCTCTTTTCCCCTTTCTATACCTGGTTGTCGCAACCAGATGCTGGAGTCCAGGAGCTAGAGATCCCGAGGATGATTCTACATGGAGTTCGGCTTTGAGGAGTAGTTAGGAGGTCCCAGGCAGGAGGCCTTGCCTTTTCGATCGTTGCTACTTTTGTGCTAGCCTTCTTATGGCAAAGTTGTTTAACTTATGTCTGTACTCAGATATTGTTGCTTCCGCTGACTCGTCTATGATCGAGCAATTGTATTTGAGCCCTCGAGGCCCCTGGCTTGTATTATGATGCTTGTATGACTTATTTATGTTTTAGAGTTGTGTTGTGATATCTTCCCGTGAGTCCCTGATCTTGATCGTACACGTTTGCGTGCATGATTAGTGTACGGTCAAATCGGTGGCGTCACAAGACTCTGACAGCAGCCTTGGTGATCCTGAAGAACTAAGCCATGGTCTAGCACTGCTCGTGAAGAAATTCCAGAAGTTCTCAAGACGTGATCGCTTTGGAACACCCTCAAGGAGCAATGATTCCTCATCCAGTGACTACAAGAAGAGGCTTTGTCACAAATGCAAGAAACCTGGACACTACATTCAAGATTGCCCTCCGTGGGAAAAGGAATCAAAGAAGAAGAAATACAAGGATTACAGTTCTGTTGATGCGAAGAAAAAGAAGAAATCCTCAAAATCTTTATCATCAAAATTCTCAAAGTCTTCATCTCACAAGAAGAGAAGCTCCAAGAAGGCTCGGGCATTCATTGGCAAGGAAATGGACTTTGAGGCTGAATCTGAAGAAAATGAGGAAGAGGAGGCATCTGAGGATTCCGAATCCGGTGTGGCGAGCCTAGCCCTCGCTACTGCATTCGTCAGCAAGTCTATCTTCAACACTGAAGAAAATGACCTCACCAACAAGGCTGATGAAGGCAATGATGACTACGCTCCCACCTATTGCTTCATGGCAAAGGGTGCCAAGGTACTCAAATATACCTCCTCTGAATCAAGTGAGAATGAATCTGATGAAAACCTTAAGCCCAGCTATTCTAAACTTGCTAAGATTGCTGTGAAACAACAAAGGGCTCTTGAAAAGGTTCAAAACATGCTAGACAAAAGTGATGATATGTTGGGTGAAGAAATGGATCACACTAAAACCTTGACTGAAAATCTTCAGAGACTTCAGACTAGGTTTGACAACCTTCAAGGTCATCATAACACTCTCTTGTCTGATCATGAGAAGCTTTCTTATGAATTTCTTCAAAGAAAGCAAGATCTTGAGAAGCTAAGAGTGAGTTATGTAGATCTTCAGAAGGAGCGCGATTCATTACTTGCTCAACAAATCAGCGCTGCTCAGGAAGAATTTGTTCCTCCGTGTTTGAAATGCATTGAACGTGAATCTGCTAATTCTTCACCTGAATGTTCAAATGCTACAAATTCTTCAACTGTGTCTGCTATCACTAATTCCTCATCTGAGGACATTGCTAGTATCACTCACGATGAAGGGCTGAAGGAATTGTACATGACAGGCATGTACAAAAGCCTCAAAGGGCATCAAACTCTTTGTGATGTGCTTAAAAAGCAGATCCTCAATAGGAACCCTAGGAAAGAGGGTATTGCCTTTGAGAGGAAACTCAATGCTGATGGTACATATTGGAAGCCTGAGCAGTACCCCAAAACCTCATGGGTTGCTACAAAGGGACCTCCAGTTGATCCATCTAATTTATCTGGCTTTACATCTGAATCTTCTCATTCTTCTGATGAGTCATTTGACTCCAACTACAAACTGTTCAAAAATCAGAATGGTGAAGTATTTGCTAGATATGTTGGCACTAACTGCAGGAACGGTTCTCCTATGAAGAAAATCTGGGTTCCCAAAAGGTGCCTTGAAAGTCTTCAGGGAAGAGCCAAGGGCTATGAATATGAGCATTATTCTTCTAATCATTATGTTCATAAGTCCTCGAAGAATTTCTCTGCTTATTCATATGCTTACCCTAACTCCTCTTATGTGAAATGAAATGGATTGGCTTCTATGCCACCTTTCTCGTATGGAGTTCGTAGAGTGATGAACTCTTTGCCACCCCTTCAGATGTGGGTGGTGAAGAAAAATAACTAATCTTTTATGCAGGGTCAGGTCTCCAGACGTGCGTGAACGTCTGAAGAATTTGCTGGAGACCTGAAGAGTGCCTGAAAGGACGCATGCTAATCATGAAGAAATGAACTTTCATTTCACACGTCCTCCTACTGTTTTAACTGTTGCACTGCTTGATGAAATTCTTCTGATGAATTGTGATGTCATATTCTTCACTGATGAAGTATATGAAGTTCGTAAGCTGCACTAATTCATCTGCAGGATGATCAACCCAAAGCCACTGAGTGGGTCCTCGATAGTGGATGTACAAATCATATGACTAGTGACAAGAATCTATTGATGGATGCTGCCTTATCACCATCGCATCTGAAGCATATCATCTTCGCTGACAAAGGAAAAAGTCAGGTATTGGGTCTAGGTAAGGTTGCGATCACAAAGGATCGACACATGGACAAAGTCATGCTTGTCGAGTCCTTAGGATACAATCTTATGTCTGTCTCAATGCTTTGTGATCTTGATATGGTTGTTGTCTTTGGCAAGTATCGTTGTGTTGTGGTTATGGAAGCTGACAATTCCAAAGTCTTCGAAGGCTTTAGGAGAGGAGACTTGTATATTGTTGATTTCTCTACAGGACCGCAACCAGCCATGTGCCTACTTGCAAAAGCTTCAGAAGGTTGGCTATGGCATCGAAGACTTGGTCATGCAGGCATGAGGAATTTGCACACGCTTGCGAAGAAGAAGCATGTCATTGGCATTGAGAATGTCAAATTCCTCAAGGATCACTTGTGTGGAGCTTGTGAAGCTGGAAAGATGACCAAGGCTAAGCATCCAGCGAAGACTATCATGACCACTACTCGACCATTCGAATTGCTTCACATGGACCTTTTCGGTCCTAACCATTACTCAGCAGTCATAAATGACGCATCTCTCTATGGCTTTGTTATTGTTGATGATTACTCTCGATACACATGGGTACACATTGTTACTTACAAACATGAAGTGCAGGAAGTCTTCAAACTATTTTCCTCGAGGGCTTCAACCAACTTCGGTGTGAAGATCAAGCACATCAGAAGTGACAATGGAACTGAGTTCAAGAATTCTGGTCTTGATGACTATCTTGATGAACTTGGTATTACTCATGAGTTATCAGCTCCTTACACTCCTCAGCAAAATGGCGTCGTGGAGCGCAAGAACAGAACTCTTGTTGAGATGGCTCGCACTATGCTTGATGAGTACAAGACGCCTCGTCACTTCTGGATTGAGGCAATTTATACTGCGTGCCACATCATCAACATGGTATATCTTCACAAATTCTTCAAGAAGACTGCCTATGAACTCCTCACTGACAAGAAACCCAATGTGAGTTATTTCAAAGTCTTCGGTGCTAAATGTTGGATTAGAGATCCTCATCACAATGCTAAATTTGCACCGAAAGCACATGAAGGTTTTATACTTGGTTACGGAAAGGACTCGCACACCTACAGAGTCTTCAACAACGTTCTTCACAAGGTTGTTGAAACTGTAGATGTGCGGTTCGATGAAACTAATGGCTCGCAAAGAGAGCACCTACCTTCTGTGATAGATGAACCAGCACCTAAGGAATCTATCAAGTTCAAGGCTACTGAGGATGTCATTCCTACCGAAGAATATGCTGAAGAATTCATTCCAGAACGTGAAGAATGTCGAGCTAATGCACCTGAAGAAAATGCTGAAGAAAATGGTGCTGAAGAAAATGCTGATCAAATTCCTCGACGACAACCAACTCATCCTCGCGTTGCAAAAGAAGTGCAAGTTGAAAAGATCATCGATGACATTAAAGCACCAGGTCCTCTCACACGCTCAAAAGCTTCACATTTATCTAACTTTTGTGGGAACTATGCTTTTGTCTCTATCACAGAGCCCACTAAGGTAGATGAAGCATTTCTGGAGCCTGAGTGGATTCATGTCATGCAAGAAGAATTACATCAGTTCGAGCTCAACAATGTTTGGGAACCGGTCAATCGTCCAGATCCTCGCAAACACAATATCATTGGCACAAAGTGGATCTACCGCAACAAGCAAGATGAAAATGGCCTTGTGGTGAGGAATAAGGCACGGCTTCTAGCTCAAGGCTACACACAGGTTGAAGGAATTGATTTCGATGAAACTTTTGCACCTGTTGCTAGACTTGAAGCTATTCGCATATTACTTGCTTATGCTAACCATCATGATATCACTTTATATCAAATGGATGTGAAAAGTGCATTCCTCAATGGTAAGCTTGAGGAAGAAGTATATGTTGCTCAACCCCCAGGTTTTGAAGATCTTAAGCATCCTGACAAAGTCTTCAGACTAAATAAGGCCCTCTATGGCCTCAAGCAGGCCCCTCGGGCGTGGTATGATACTTTGAAGGAATTCCTCATGAAGAAAGGCTTCAAACCCGGTTCACTCGACCCTACACTTTTCACTAAATCATATGATGATGAATTGTTTGTGTGCCAAATATATGTTGATGATATCATCTTTGGCTGTACTGACCAACGTTATAGTGATGAATTTTCCTATATGATGAGTGAAGAATATCAAATGTCTATGATGGGAGAGTTGAAATTCTTCTTAGGTCTTCAAATTCGTCAACAGCGCAATGACATATTCATATCTCAGGAGAAATACCTCAAGGATGTACTGAGGAAATTTGGCATGCAAGATTGCAAAGGCGTCAAAATTCCGATGCCCACAAATGGCCATCTGTGCACTGATGAAAATGGTATTGACTTCGATCAAAAGGTATACCGCTCCATGACTGGTTCTTTATTGTATTTATGTGCATCTAGGCCAGATATTATGCTTAGTGTTTGCATGTGTGCCCGATTTCAAGCTACACCGAAGGAATCACACCATAAGGCTGTGAAACATATTCTTCGATATCTAGCTCACACACCAACACTTGGATTATGGTACCCCAAGGGCTCGGCTTTTGATCTCATTGGATATTCTAACTCTGACTATGCTGGTGATCGTGTGGACCGCAAGTCAACATCTGGTACATGTCATTTCCTCGAACGATCTTTGGTCTGTTGGTCCTCGAAGAAACAGAACTGCGTATCACTGTGTACTGCTGAAGCTGAGTACATTGCTGCTGGTTCTTGCTGTGCTCAATTGCTGTAGATGAAGCAAACTCTCAAGGACTATGGCGTCAACGTGAAGAATGTGCCTCTCTTCTGTGACAATGAGAGTGCCATCAAGATTGCTCATAACCCAGTTCAGCACTCGAAGACAAAGCACATTTAGATTCGTCATCATTTTCTTCGCGATCATGTGTTGAAGGGCGACATTTCTATTGAGCATGTGAAGACTGAAGAACAGCGAGCCGATATCTTCACAAAGCCCTTGGATGAGAGGAGATTTAGCAAGTTGCGGTGTGAGCTAAATATCCTAGAATCTTCGAATGTTCTTTGAAAAGGACACTCATCCTAACACTTATGCAAAATTGATGACTTAGATGTGCAACACATGAAGAAACATTTTTCTTCAATCAATGAAGAATAACACTCTAAGTGTGAAGAAATTAACAAAGAATTTGATTCTCAGAACCCTACGCCAATTGTACGCGGTGTCTGAAATCATCATTCTTATACGGTGGGTCACGCCACCACCAAAAGTTGAAAATCTTCAATTTGAGTTTTTTCCTCAGTTTTGAAATTCCTCAGTTGTTCAAAATCTTCAACTTTGCAAAATCTTCACTGTTTCCATCGTTTTTCTCATTGGCTATATATATATATGAGTTTATGTTCTCTACAGCATTCACTTATTGCTATTTCTTCAAGTTGCTATTTCTGCTAAGTGAATGTGATCGGAACCTTCCCTCTCTATGCTATACTCAACCCAATCTATTCACAAATTCTTCATGTGCGTTCTATTTGAAACTCGTTCAAAATCTTCACTGTGTCCTTGTCAGCTGAAGGATTTGCGAACGGAACATTTAACTTATCTTATCCAAATTTTCGGCTTTGCCGCTCAAACCGTTCCGCATCCCACGAAATACTTATCTATTCACCCACAATCTAACACGATCTCCACTTCTCAGTACGTGGGTGACACATGTCAAGCGAATGAGAAGGGTCTGGGGCACGTTCGTCCAATTTCTTCGGGCGAACAGTTTTTCACCGTGGCTATAAATACCCCCTCTCCCCTTCCTCACTGCCTTTACTTCGCTCGACCTCTCTCCAGCTCAAGCTTCTCAAACCCTAGCGCCGCCGCTACTTCATCGTCGCCGGTGAGGAAGAGCTTCACTGCCTCGACCTCGTCGCCGTCGTACTTGCGCCGGCCGCGGAAATCTTCACTCCGCCGCCGCCGTAGCCGTCTTCCTCCGCCGAGTTAGGGCGCGGAAGATCTCCACAGACGAACTTCACCTCTCCACCTCACAGTTCATCGTGTTCTTCGTTCAGGGTAATTAAAAGTTACTTTTACTGTCCTCTTTGATTCAAATGATTTCTGCAAAATCTTCAAAAGGTGTTTATTCTTCAAATTCTTCACACACTAAACACCTCACATGTCATCTGTTCTTGATTTGTTTCTCTAAGCAATAATTTTTCTTCAAGATTCCTCAATTGTGCGGATTTCTGATCTGTACAACTCTGGAACCTAAGACTAAGAACGCTTAGTGAAATTCTTCAAGACTCATCTGGTCAAATTCCTCAAACTTGTTCTTTTTGAAAAACCTTCTGAGAACGCATATGACCTCTCCAAATTCCTTGCAACTATACTCTTTTTACAGGTACTCATGTCCGCTGCTGAATCACTAGGTTCTCATCAACTTAACTCATTTGCAGCGTTCCTCGAAGAAAAGTTGCATACTTATTCAGAGAATTCCATTGTTCAAATTCCTCATCTGAAGAAAATGGCTGACGGTAAGAAGCCACAGAAAGGAGGAAAGAGGCCTGAGTTCAACACTGCATTTGAAATCCCTGAGGACATCTATGCTGGGTACTGCACACCCCCTGAGGAGGATAAAAATCAGCGCAAGGGGCACATTCAAAAGATTGAGAGGAGATGGGCAAGAGAGTGGAGGGAGTACAGATATGTGACTCCAAAGTACATGAAGAAATTCGCTGTTACTCCTCCATGCTCAAGACCACCATTGGCACCTGGCGAAGAAGCAGATCCCACTAGCATCTAACGCGGTGAGGAGTTTCCTGAAGAATGGGCCAAGCGACAGGCCAAGTTGGCCAAACAGGCAAAAGATGCAGTGAAGAAATTCAATGAAGATTCTGCTGCTGCTGCCGCTGAGGCCTCTGTAAGGCCGAAGAAATCCATGGCAAAGAAGCCTGCGCACAAGCCAAGTGCCTCTTCTTCAATGCCCTCACGGCCAATTCCTCACGCTGCTCCTGCTCCTCCAAAGTCCTCAGCTGCTCCGACCAAATCCTCAGCACTTGTGCATCTTGCCACGTGCCAAAGGACTACAGGCATCTTTGTTGCCTCAGGAGCTTCAGCTAGTTCCTCCGCCACACCAAATTCTTCAACAGGACCCTCTCTGCTGAAGACTAAGACCACTGCTGGACGAGGCTCTCGCCCAAGTCCTCACAAGAAGCAGGTCGCCTTCCAAGTGCCGTCTGAAGAAGACGAAGCTGATGATGAAGAACTTGTTGAAATCACCAGAGATAGGCAAGTCAGGGCCGCTAGAGCCAAGGGCACAAATGTGCCTCTGCTTTTGGATCCAAAGTTGATCCTCGATTACATTGATCTCTGGCATAAGGACCCAAACACTCCTATGCTTGACTTCAAGCTGACTCCTAGTCAAAGTCATATGCTGACTGCCTTCATCCAAGAAGAAAAATGGAAATTTGAGAAGGCCAGGCAGCTCAAGAAAGCACAGTACAGGAAGGAGAAATTTCGGAAGAACAACGTTGTCTCTATGACAACTGATGAACTTGTGAAGATCCAGTCTAAAATCAAAGTCCTCAACGATGATTTCAATGCTTACTATGCTGATTGGAATGGAGCCAAGGTCAGGTTTGTTAAACTGACTAAGATGTTCACCTCAAATGTTGCAGCCCCATCGCAACAAGAAATTCCTCAGGCTGAAGCATCTGCTCAGCCCACTGAAGAACATGCCAGCCCCACTGATGACAATTAGGCTGCTGAAGAAAATGTGAGTTCCAGGGCTGATGACTGCATTCCAGCCGCTGATGAAACTGCCAGGGCACCCACTAGTGGTGCGCCTGAAGAAAATGAAGAGGTCAGGGCAACTGCATCAGTTGTGCCTGAAGAAAATCAACCACATTCCTCTACTCCTCCTGTGCCTACACCAACTCCAATCCTTCCATCTGCATCAGATGTGAAGAAGACCAAGGCTGCAGAGCGTGCAACAGTGAAGAAAAGGAAAGCATCAGCTCCTTCAGATTCTTCAGCATCGACGAAGATGAAGAAAATGACAAGCTCATTTGCTAATCCAATTGATGCTGTTCCAGTTTCTCCATGCCATCAAAGGAAATCATCCCTTTTGATGAAGAATATGTGATCCCTAGCGGATCTGATGAAGAAAATCCTTCTGCTACTTCGTCAGAGCAGATGGATGAAGAAATTGAAGTGGATAAAATCCCTTCAACCCCCACAGTTTCCTTGCCTATGCCTCAGTTTACTGCTGAAGAGGCTGGCGTTGAAGAAATGGTAGATGAAGATGTGGACATTGGCTGTACCACACCAGTGATGAATGATGACTTTTGGGAAAGTCAGCACCCCAACTCTCCACTCTTCACTCCATTGCAACAAATTCCTCAGTCCCCAACCACTATAGTTCAAATGGGATCTGATGAAGCTCATGAAGACATTCCAGTCGCTAGTGCTGAAGAAAATGAAAATGAAGATTTGAAGAACTAGGCTGTCACTAAAGAGGAACCAGAAATTCCTCAGCCTGAAGAACCTGAGATTGCAATTCCTGAGGTCATTATGCAACTGACTGACACTCCTCTGCCCAAGCCAAAGGATCCATTCTCAAGGAACCAAAAATTCAAGGCTAATGATTTCTTTGGCGAGCACGTATTCTTCACTGACTACAACCCCTATGACTCTGCTCGCATTAGGAAGAGGCATTTCTGGACTGCCAGCCAGGCAAATTTTTATTCCTCAGTGCTGTTCAACAAAGACAAAGTCTTCGATCATGAGCACATTCCTCACGTGGATATGGAATCTCTGCCATGCTTCGGGCCAGTCCTCAGTGTTCTCTATGACGCGGACTGTTAAATTTCTGCACTGACATATGTGATTGGAATGAAGAGCTAATTCTTTAATTTTATGCAACTCTGCACATCACCGGCAACTCTGAAGACGTGAATTCATGGGTGCTGGATTGGATGACTGAAAACACTCACTACAAAGCACCAACTACTAAATTGCTTCGTGCTTTGCCTATCAGTCCGCCCCTTGAAGGTGCTTGTTGCGTCTACAATGAACCTGAGCTTACCGATCACTATATGCAAGTGCTGATGAAGCCTTTGAAGCCAGGTCAGGCCCCAAGAACAAAATTCCTTGTGAAGGAATTGCTGTATGTGCCTCGGACTGTCTATCGCATTCTGACGAAGACATTGAGTCCTATCAAGGGCCACGACTCGAATGAAGAAGAAGTCGTTGGCATCATGAAGAATCTGCTTTTCAATATCATTCATGGCGTTCCTGTCAACTTCCATGATTTCTTCATGAGGACTCTGGCCAATGTCGCAATGTCCCTATTTGAGTTGAAGCCTTATGCACCGTGGATTATGAGATTCATCAGAACATGGTCTTCACTCAACTACAAAGCTGATACACTGAACCATTGCAGCTACTTGCCCCCGATTGAAGTCCTCAAATGAACATTTTCCTCAGCTGATGAAAAGGGCAAGGCTACTGCTGTCATTGATGAAGGCATTCGTCCATTGGATGGTCAATTTCGCAAGGCTGCATCCTACTCCACCAATGATGACTCTGCCACCCATGACTCTGCCGCCAACGCACCCAAGCAAAATCCTCAAGGCACAGCACCCAGGGTGATGACTGACCGTGAGCTTCTCCTCAGTCTTCACCAGAAGGTTGATCGCAATCATAAATGGGTCAAACGTCAGTTTGGTTCAATTCTTCACAACATGACTGCTACCCACAATGCAATGAAGAAAAACCACTACTACCTTCATGAAACCCTCAACCGCACCTGGGCTGTTCTGTCGCACATATATGGTGAAGAAGATCTGAAGAAAATGGGTCTCAAGGATGATCTTGAGTGGGCTGCACCTCCTCCGAAGAAGTACAAGAAGGTCAAGGTTCCTTCCTTGGTGGCCAGTTCCTATTCTTCATCACGTGACACTGATGAACATGAAGACTTGGACGACACTTCGGCAGGCCCTACTACAACAAACGACGCCGACAACGCTGACGCTCCTTCATCAACTTGATGTTCTTCAGGGGCGTTAGTCCTCATTTTCGAACCTTTTGGTCATTCGATGACAAAGGGGGAGAAATTTGAGTTAGTCTTCAAGCGGGTCTATTATATGGGCGTTTTTTCCTAAGGTACAACTCTCGTTCTTCTAATGACTTTGTTGGATCGAGTTGTAAACTTAAAACTCTATGGTGGCCTGATACTTTTGCTGTTTTCTTCTGCATGCTTATTCCTCGTTAATGTTATTGCACGCATGCTGAATTACATCAGTCAGCATATTTCATCATGCATTTCAAATTCTTCATATACTATGTCAAATGCGTGTATGAATTACAAGATATAGGGGGAGATCTCCATGATTCAACTCTTCAAGTGTGCATTGCTTCAAAAGCAAATTCCTCACTATGCACATCTTCAGGGGAAGTTCTTCTATATCTTGCAATCAAATTCCTCAATATCAGTATTTACACTTCACATGTTTATCCCCGTTGAAAACTTAACCTATATTGTCATCAATCACCAAAAAGGGGGAGATTGTAAGCGCATCTAGTGCCCCTTAGTGATTTTGGTGTATTGAAGACTTATAGGTTAAGGGACTAATGTGTTTATGAGTGTACACAGGTCTATAAGTCTATGAGGAGTTTGATATTTACAGAGAAAATCGACCCCTAAAAATGAAGTTCTTCGACTGAAGACTTTGGATTTCTGAAGACTTTGAAAGTGAAGAAATTGGTGTGACCTTGAAGACTTGGTATTCATTTGAGGAACATGAAGCGTGAAGACTTTTGTTTTCGTAGTTTCATTTTCTCTTTCTTGAGTCATAGGAAACACCGTACTGTTAAAGGCGGTCGAGGAAATACTAAGGAAAAATTTCGATGTGATGCTCAACTCAAAATCCTACACCTACCAATCCCTTCGAGTGAAGCCATTGGAAATCTCATACAGTTCAATCATATTCTTCAGTGACAGAGACGAAGTTCTTCTGGTCTCTGAGGAATTTGTTCTGACTGAGGAGTTAGGAATTCGCCAGTGCGGATTGCCTACACAGTGAGGAACATGATAGCCCTGAGGAATTTGATACTCAAATTTCCGACCGTTGCTGTGCAATATGCCAGCTGTCCCAAAATATCTACCCACCTAACGGTCATATCATTTAAGGGCATTTATGTCTTATCATGCCGGGCTGCTCCCTAGGCTATAAATAGCCGCCCCCTACAACCACTAGCTGGTTGGCTGCTCCGAGAGAAACTGACATTTGTCATTTGAGAGCATCCCATCCTCCGAGGACTTTGAGCGAAAATCATCAAGTGAGGAAAACCCAAACCCAAACACCCACAAACCCAAAGTGATTGAGCATCACTGAAGAGATTGATCCTGTGTGGATCCGACGCTTGTTACCTTTGAAGACTGTGCTTCTTCCAGACGGTTAGGCGTCATGGTCTAGAGCATCCAAGAGGAAATTGTGGATCGCCGAGCGACCGAGTTTTTGAAGGTTCGGAAGTCACCTGAAGACTTACCACAAGTGATTGGGCGAGGTCTGTGTGACCTTAGCTCAAGGGGAATACGGTGAGGACTAAGTGTCCTGGACTGCGTGTTCAGGACTGGGTGTCCGGGACTGTGTGTCCTCAGGTTTAAATACCTAGCCGCCCTAACCAGATGTACAACTGAGACAGCAGTTGGAACTGGTCTACCAAATCATTGTCTTCACCAAGCCAACTAGTTCTATTTCCTCAACTCTTTCATTTCCTTATTGCTGTGTTGTGTGCTTGTCATATCTGTGTTTGAAGACTTTGACTGAAGACTTCCTCAATTTCCTCAGTTCAATTTCTTCAGTCTGTTTGTCTTCATCCTGTGTTATCCTGCGTTTACGCTTTCTGTACTCTATACTTGTCTTCATTTCATCATGATGACTATGCTTGTGTTCTGCTATGCATACTTTTGAGTACTTATTCCGCTGCAAGTAGTTTTTCGCTAAGGAATTTCCTCACCCACAAATTCCTTAGTGAAGAATTAACAAAAATCGCCTATTCACCCCCTCTAGTCGATATAACACACTTTCAATTGGTATCAGAGCAGGGTACTCCCTTGTTCTGTGTGATTTTGGTTTAACCACCTGGAGTCCACCTCCCATCGATTTTTTTCTCTCCTGTCGGGCATTCCTCTTCACGGTCTCACCTCTCCCCCACTAGAGCAGCGAACCCTAGATGGCTGCCGCTGCCGGCAGCGCCTCCATCTCCTCCCCCTCGCCTCCACCTCTAACCTATCATGTCACTGAAACCCTAACCTACATGCCCCAGGCTGCCCCTCGCACCAGCGTTGCCGCCTCCTCGTGCGCGCACGATTCCTTCCCTGACCACCAATAGCAACAAGCACCTTTGCCCCTATAGGCGGCCACTAGATCTCCCGCTCCAGTTCCAGCTCCACTGCAGCAGAGGCGGCACAAAGAAAAACGCAGGGGACGGTTCCTACGGCTGGCAGTTCACCATTGGGTCTACTTCCTCCTCTGTTCCCATCAAGATCTCACGTGGTGTCATGCTAGAGGCGAGGGTGGATAGGGGTAAGAATGTGGAGGGCCCTCCTATCAGTGGTAGGGATGAGCATAGGAGGAGTGGAGGCGCATTATCTTGACAAGCAGGACATCAGGTATGTTTGCATGAGTGTGCTTTTTCTTTAATCAGTTAGTGATTATCCATCCGCTAGTTCATCACTTCAATTTCTTGAACACCAAGACATAGGCCGGGAAGGTGCCCTGGATAGAGAGAATGGAAGAGAGGACATGCATAGGAACATTGAGGCACCTCCAATTGAGAGGCTTGGTTAGCCTGCTAATAAAAGCTACATACCGCTAGGAGCCGCAATGTCCAAATTGTCACGAATCATAGACTATATGGTGCTGTGTTGCTATTGAAAAGATTATGATTCACATCAAAAAGTTTCATGTTTGTTCTTGAATTCCATTCATTGTTCATGGTATGCTGCTTATAATCAGGTTTAAAATTCTGGTGTACGTACTATTGTTTTCTGGTGTTGCATTTCACATTCATGCGCATGAACATTAGGATTCATCTACACATGAATTTGTGTTAGAGCAATTTTTTGTCCTGGTATACCACTTACGCATTTAGGAAAGATATTTGAAAAGTCTAAGCTAGTCCTTGTTATTTCTTCAGTGCTATATCTCACTTTGTAAATACTACACTATTCCTTTTTTTCAGGAAAATGGAAGGAGTGATGAAGAACTGAAACATAGTTTTTGTTTTTATCGGAATAAGACCAAATAATCTGCCTTCAACATAATTGAGGGACTAATCCAGGTGTCTCTGGTTTTGATAGTGTTGACCTAATTGTCCCTGGTTACACTTATCTTCAAAGGGCATAGCAACATAATTTCAGCTACTTTTCCTGTGGACAGGTGTAGTAGTGCTTCAGATCATTTACTAATTATCTGAGAATACTACAGCATTCCTAGGCTTTTACAGTAATGGAATGGATGTTCGTTCACATGTAAGTAGAGAAATGGCATGAAAAATAAATGTAAAGATCTTAGTGTAGTTTAACAACTATAGTTTCTACCTTGTGAACGTAAGGAATAATGTCTACCCTGCACCGGGGGAATCACTGAATAACGGTCCCATGTAATTGTTCACTAGTAGAAAAAGGGCCTATTGTCCCGGTTCGTAAGGCCCATTTGTCCCGGTTTTTGAACCGGGACTAAAGGGTCGTTACTAATGCCCTAGGCCTTTAGTCCCGATTCTTACACAAACCGGGACAGATGGTCCTCCATGTGGCCGGTGCAGCGAGCCCAGGCAGGAGGGCCTTTAGTCCCGGTTGGTGGCACCAACCGGGACCAATAGGCATCCACGCATCAGCAGCTGGCAGGAGCTGAGGTTTTTGTTTTTTTTCTTCTGAAAGGGGGTGGTTTAGGGGGTAATTTAGGGTGTGTAAGCTAGCTAACAGAGAGAAGTGTCCTCTCTTATTTCCGTGCTTGGTTTACCAACGCTACTGCTATGCCTAAACATGGCTTAGATTAAAGTGAAGGCAACATGTGGTGCATGTCAAAAGTAATATTAATCCTAACTTGATCAAGTTTGGATTAGTACTACTTTCGACATGCACCACATGCTTGTTGCCTTCACTTCAATCCAATCCATGTTCATTTCACCCACTGATATATAATAACTCTTCATGCCCGCATCATGCATCATCATAATAATAAGTCCTACTAATCATCATCATACAACTTCTACTCATTATTAATGACAAGTCATACGATCATCATCCTCATAGTCATCGAACCAACCCTACTTAATTGTTCTAGGCACATGATCATCAGTATTAGGTAGGACCTAAATACCCTCTTTAAGGTAAAATAGCATAAAACAATATAGACACTGACTCGCCATTATGAAGAATGGAGATCATCCTGTCTCCAATTCTTGCGTTTCGCTTCCTTTTGCTTCCAAGAACCTCCTTACGACTGTCCATAAATTTTTCCATTCCTTGATTTTCATGTCTCCACTTCTTTTAGGAATCCGGTATGGACAGTTGAGATTCGTAGGATGACCTAGACGTATGTTCAAAACATCAAGGCGACCACTCTGATACATCAGATGAGGCACACAATCCTCTGGGATTATCTGTTGAAAAACATAGTAATAACTTCATAGTTAGCAATGATGTACTAGTTTTAGAAGTATGCAAAAGATGCACGGATGTCGTAATAGTAAAAAATCTTACCAGGGTATCTCCATAGTAGTTACCGTAGTTCAACACGTGCACTAGTGGCACGTATTGACCATAATGTGGAGGAGTTTTACAATAGATATTGTAATTCTCAAGATCAGTACAAAATCCGACCAGATGATTTTTCTCCTTATAAGTTAACTCAGAGCCATCGGTGTAGTAGGTTCTGTCTACCATGTTCCGCACATTGTTTGAACAATCAAAATAAGCTGTCAATGGAAATAAGCTGTCAACTATTTTGGAATGAACAATATAAATTAGTTAATAACTATGTTTGAGAAACTCACATAGCGGTAGAATTGGAGGCGTATCAACAAGGACCCAAATGTCCATATTGTCTTGCTCGATGTCAGGATCACCAAGATCCATGGTGACAAGCATACCCTCATCAAAATCATACATCTTGCAAAATGCTTCCCAATTTTTGCAACCAAAATGGGATACGCTCTCAGAATTATACAGATTTACTTCAAAATCCATATCATGATGGGTCCTTAGGTGAATTTTCTTTGTTTCCATACTTTCATGGTCTTCAAAACCCATCCTCTCCAAGACATAGCGTCTTGCATGGCATGGGATAAGCTAGTCGAATTGTAAAAGATGAAAATTACACATTGAAATAGTTGAAGTCATGCTTAATTATGAAAAAATAACACTTGTCGTCGTTGCGTACCGTTTCAACATCGAAGGTCTCCTCCAGCTTAATGCTGAAGCGCCGATCTTCGTCTAGGTGAGGCCTGTCGCACAGACCTCGGTCGTCGTGGCACCAGTCGCACTCCCCCGGGAGACTTTCGTCGTCCGAGTATGACATTTCCTATGTTCATAATTCAAATATTAAACTTGTACAATTAAACATATGTACTAAAAAACCTAAATTAGATCATTATTATTCAACACGGGTTGACTATCGGTCTGTCGAGTCATTTCTTGAAAACACTCATCTCACATGGTGTACATATTCGACCGTCGGTGATGGTAACTCCTCCTTTCATCCCCGAGTGCATTACACCAAGTTGTGTAGCACACGGGAATGAAGGAGAAGCTACCCCCACGACAACAGTCGGGATTCTTCGTCCTCTCATATATATATGGTGGAGACTCTCCCTCACTGATTCCTCTCTGACATTGCGACCGTCGGTGATGGTAGCTCCTCCTTTTGTTCCCGAGTGCATTACACCAAATTGTCTAGCACACGGAAACGAAGGAGAAGCTACCCCCACGACAACAGTCGGGATCCTTCGTCCTCTCATATATGGTGGAGACTCGACAGACTTAAAGTCAACCCAAAATATCGTTTAATTATCTTTCTAAAAAAGGACATATCGTCCTCTCATATATATAGGACTCATATTGACATGGAGATTTGGTTGGTCTCACCTTGAGGTCGGAGGGGGGTCGGTGACTGGGACGACGGTGGGGATGATGGAGGGGCTCCTAGATTTCTGCAAAAACATAAACCCTATAAGCTATCAACTAATCAAATGCATACGCCTTGCATAGTGCTCTACAATTTTAGCATTCAAAGTAGGAGTAATTTTCCAATTTGAGCATTCAATAAGCAAAACCAAATCGTAAAATAAAGTAGTATTCAAATTAGAATGCATTCAATTATAAGCAAAACTACATCATCTCTTGTGTCCGTACATCGTCGAATATTATCACTAATACACCTCGAATACTATCATACATATAGCATCTCTAATACAGCTAGAACCGTAGCGCCCGACGGGTATCGGCACGGGCCGTGGACACCCAAAGAGAAGGAACCATCACAGGATCATTGCTCTAGTCAGATCCCTGAAGAACCTGCCAGGTATTGTCGGACCTGCCCTCCAACGCAACCATGTAGCGACGGACATGCTCATCCTCCTCGCTGACACGGTGACGTACCACCTCCGCGGTGTCCGGAAGCCTCGGCACCGTCACTGGCCCACGCAACCGCCACCAAACAAGGATCGGGTCAACGACGGGCTGGCTCCTCACCAACCTACCCCCCGGAAGGTAGCACCTGCCAATACCAGCCCGGCAGAGCCCAGTCCCGGGCATGCCCCCTCTGATCAAGCCGGCCTCCTCCGCCGAGTCGACGACGAGGATGCGGGATAGGCATCGTCGACATGGATGCGGGAATAATTGCTTGAACTAAAAAAATAAACTAGTTCTATTAATTTTCTTGCTAAAAATAAACTACTTCTATATATAGTAAAATAAAGTATTTTTCTTAAATAAACTAGTTCAACTACAACTAAGCACTTAATTACTATAAATAAAATAAAGCAGTACTTACTAAAAATAAACTACTTCTATATATAGTAAAATAAAGTAGTTTTATTAAATCAACTAGTTCAAGTACTAATTAAGCACTTACTATAAATAAACTAGTTTAACTAGTTCAACTACTAATTAACCACCTTCTTATTTATTTCTCCTATTTTTTCCTCTTCTTCCTCTCCTCTTCTTCTCCTTCTTCTTCTCCTTCTTCCTCTCCTTCTTTTTCTTCTTCTTCTTCCTTCTTTCCTTCTTCATCTTTTCTTCCTTTTCCTTATTTTACTTTTTCCTCTACACTAACCTAAAATCGATATCTACTAACAAACTAAATAAAAAATTAATACATATATGAAAAAAAACATATATAAACAAAAAAATGCTATGAACATTATATTCATACATACATAGCCACATCCATTCATCATATAGCTACCACATACATATATACATTATATATATGAAAAAAATGCAATGAACAAAAAAAAGTACAAATTATATGAAAAAAAAATGAATAGAGCCGTGGCGGCGGCGGCTCACATCGGGGGCGGCCAGCGAGGGCGACGGTGGGGGCGGCGGAGGGCGACGGCGTGGGCGACGGCAACGACGGCGGGGGGCGGAGGGCGACGGGCGACGGCTCGGGGGCGGCGGAGGGCGACGGTGATACGTCTCCAACGTATCTATAATTTTTGATTGTTCCATGCAATTATATATTCTGTTTTGGATGTTTAATGGGCTTATTTATGCACTTTTATATTATTTTTGGGACTAACCTATTAACCGGAGGCCCAGCCCAAATTGCTGTTTTTTTGCCTATTTCAGTGTTTCGCAGAAAAAGAATATCAAACGGAATCCAAATGGAATGAAACCTTCGGGAACGTGATTTTAGGATCAAACGTGATCCAGAGGACTTGGAGTGGACGTCAAGCAACAAACGAGGAAGCCACGAGGTAAGAGGGGCGCGCCTACCCCCTGGGCGCGCCCTCCACCCTCGTGGGCCCCTCGTTGCTCCAACGATGTACTTCTTCCTCCTATATATACCCATATACCCTGGAAACATCATATACGGAGCCAAAACCCTATTTCCACCGCCGCAACCTTCTGTACCCGTGAGATCCCACCTTGGGGCCTTTTCCGGCGCTCCGTCGGAGGGGGCATTGATCACGGAGGGCTTCTACATCAACACCATACCCTCTCCGATGATGTGTGAGTAGTTTACCTCAGACCTTCGGGTCCATAGTTATTAGCTAGATGGCTTCTTCTCTCTCTTTGGATCTCAATACAAAGTTCTCCTCGATCTTCTTGGAGATCTATTCGATGTAATCTTCTTTTGCGGTGTGCTTGTCGAGATCCGATGTGTTTATGATCAAGTTTATCTATGAACAATATTTGAATCTCCTCTGAATTCTTTTACGTATGATTGGTTATCTTTGCAAGTCTCTTCGAATTATCAGCTTGGTTTGGCCTACTAGATTGATCTTTCTTGCAATGGGAGAAGTGCTTAGCTTTGGGTTCAATCTTGCAGTGTCCTTTCCCAGTGATAGCAGGGGCAGCAAGGCACGTATTGTATTGTTGCCATCGAGGATAAAAAGATGGGGTTTATATCATATTGCATGAGTTTATCCCTCTACATCATGTCATCTTGCTTAAAGCATTACTCTGTTCTTATGAACTTAATACTCTAGATGCATGCTGGATAACGGTCGATGTGTGGAGTAATAGTAGTAGATGCAGAATCGTTTCGGTCTACTTGTCACGGACGTGATGCCTATATACATGATCATACCTAGATATTCTCATAAATATGCTCAATTCTATCAATTGCTCGACAGTAATTCGTTTACCCACCGTAATACATATGCTATCTTGAGAGAAGCCACTAGTGAAACCTATGGCCCCCGGGTCTATTTTCCATCATATTAATCTTCCAACACTTAGCTATTTCTATTGCCGTTTATTTTACTTTGCATCTTTATTTCTCTTTATCAGAAAAATACCAAAAATATTATCTTATCATATCTATCAGATCTCACTCTCGTAAGTGACCGTGAAGGGATTGACAACCCCTTTATCGCGTTGGTTGCGAGGTTCTTATTTGTTTGTGTAGGTGCGTGGGACTCGAGCGTGGTCTCCTACTGGATCGATACCTTGGTTCTCAAAAACTGAGGGAAATACTTACGCTACTTTACTGCATCACCCTTTCCTCTTCAAGGGAAAACCAACGCAGTGCTCAAGAGGTAGCAGACGGCGACGGCGGCGGGGGGCGGAGGGCGACGGCAACGGTGATGGCGACGGGCGACGACGTGGGCGGCGGATGGCGTCAGCGTGTGCTCGGGGGCACGGGCGACGGCGGCGGGGCAGCCTGGCGGCGTCAATGAACTCGCGGCGTCGTCGGGCGGGGGGCAACTGGCGATGAAAACTGAAAATTTTCACAAGTGTTTCTTATATAGTCGAAGCATTGGTCCCGGTTCGTGCCACCAACCGGGACCAATGCTACCCTTTAGTCTCGGTTGGTGCCACCAACCGGGACCAAAGGTCTCTTTTCAGCAGCCCAAAGGGCGGGAAGCAGAGGTCTTTGGTCCCGGTTTGTGGCACCAACCGAGACTAAAGGGGGTGCATTGGTACCGGTTGGTACCACGAACCGGTACCAATGGGCCCCTTTAGTCTCGGTTGGTGCCACCAACCGGGACCAAAGGCCTTGCACAACGGCGTGGTGGTGGGAGTTTAGTCCCACCTCGCTAGTTGAGAGGGGCGCGCAGTGGTTTATAAGCCCCACTGCCGCACCCCTCTCGAACTCCTCTTAATTGCAGGCTTACGGGCCTAATTGTGACTGCTATGCTTGATGGGCCTACTGGGCCTTATGCGGTGTGACAGCCTGGTTTTTGCCTTCCTTTATTTGCCTGATTTTTCATTTGAATTGATTTTGAAATTGTGAGTTTATGAATCTTTTCATATGGACTTAAACACTTGGGTACCCTTGGCTTTCACCCATGTGCATCATTTCCCTTCCTAACCATCATTCCCTCTCTGATTCTACCCAAAATAATATTTGGAATATTTTTCTTTAATGAAAAATATTCATTTTCCTCTCCAAAACCCTAGCTAGTTCAATGTGCTCCAAAGCAACCCCAATATTTCTTGCCCACAAAAATCTGGCAAAATTCACAAATATTCCTTGAACCCTAGGGCACCTTCCTGAGCAAAAATGTTGCACCACTTTTTGAAATATTTTTGCTACAGAAATTATTTTCTGTTCTGGACAGAAATGGTGGTTTCTACAACAACTACCATTTTACTTGCTCCATTGTGCCTGATTTTTCTTGTGCATCATCACCTTAGTAGATGATTGCTAGCCTCCAAAGCACAACCTCCAACTCCCAGCCATTTGACCTCAGTAACCTCTCAAAGTTACTGATCAGAAACTTACCAAACATGTGAAATCTTTTCTACAGCACCTGGAACCAAACCAAAGCGTGGTAACCTCTCAATCTACCACGAACAACAAGCCAGACATGATCTTTGGACGTTGGTCGACCTGATGTCATAGTCCACGCGGTGACCGCGGTCGTCCAGGGGTGCTGGCATGCGTGTCGACGCGCTCTGAGTGCCGCCGAGCGCTCTGTTTCGCGCGTGCTCGCTTCCCCGACTGCCGTAGCGCGCCAAACTTCGCCACCATCTTCGTCTCAACTCCATTAACTCCCCCTAGCACTCGCCGACGCTGGAGCTCGCCGCAGCGAGCACGGGCGCGGTCCGGCCAACGTAACAGTGCGGTGCGCACTGTGCTCGTCGCTATCCTCTCGATCCTGTGCTCGTCTCCGTTCGCCCACAGTCCCCACGTGAGTTGCGTCACCTTCTCCCCCTCTCACTGACGCCGCTCATTGCCGGGCGCCGTGTCCAGGTGTCAACGGCGGAGCCCGGAACCCCCCTCTCGGCTCGCCTATAAATGGAGCCACCCCAGCCTCCTCGAGCACCATCCACCAGTCCCACACACTCCACAAACTCGTAGATAGCCGTAGCCCGGCCGGGCAGGCCGCGGGCCGCCGTCCCCGAGCTCGAGCTCGCCGGCGATCCCCTTGGGTCGTCGCGGTAGCTCCAGCCCCTCCCAGGCCTGGGCGACCCTTCCGGAGCCTCCGCCACTCTTTGGTGAAGCCGTTCCAACCTCTTGGAGCCCCTGGAGTTGCCTCTGTTCGCCGTCGTCCTCGTCTCTGGCGACCACCGCTCTCTGCCTCCGCTTGCGAGGTCGATTCTGACGCCGTCCAACCACGCCTAGCCACGCTACGGGTACGGGAAGGTGCGCCTCCATCCCCTCTCTCGATCCCTCCCTCTCGTTTTGGCTAAGGAGCCCTCGTCGCCGGCGAGAGCTCCAGCGAAGCCGTGACCCCCTCTGTTTCCTCCTCCCTCTCCCCCTCGCCTGACTAGCGGGGCCCGCTAGTCAGCTACTCTGTACGCACGCGAAGCGGTACGAGTGGTGGCGCCCCGAGGCTTTACGCCTTCGACGTCACCCCCCTCAGTTTGTTTTATTTAAATTCAAATTCATTTAATTTCCAGAGAGCATCAAGCAGCTACAACTCTTCAACCATAAGTCCAAATGAATTGATTCTTTTTGCATTGTGTTCTTTGCAAAGAAATCTAGCAGCTCACCAAAAATGAGATTTTTCTGTGCTGTCTAGATTTTCTGGTGATTTTCAGAAGGGTTCTTGATATTTTCTTCTTGTGTTTAAAATTATTTTCAGAGGGTGAGGCTTGTCTTGAGGATCACCAGAAGGCTTGTGAACCTCATCTGCACTAAGGCAAGCCACAGCAACATTTTCATGGTGCCATTTCAATATTTATGATTTTCTTACTTGAATGAAAGATTTAATCCATGCATTTAAATAACTATTATGTTATTTATATTTTATTAAGTGCTTGTTTTAGTTAATATGCTTGAGTTACAGAATGTTTGAAACTAACTTAGTTGGTAAAGAAACTAGGATTTATTTGTGGTGATGAAAGAATAATATTGCTATGCATATGAGTAATTACTTAAAGTTATTTTCTTGCATGAGCAAAATAATAAAAATTTGCTAGAAAATATTCTGTTTAAAGTAAGGTTTATCCTAACCAGAAAAGTGGCATAAGTTGTTGATGATTATGCTTAGTGTGAATATAGTTGACTCAGTCATTTCCGTTAATATGTGATGCATATGTTAGTGTTGCATTTCATGGCATACTATGACACCGGTTATTTTTACTTTAAGTTGAACCTGAATATAACTAAACTTGAATATATCGTTGGCCGGGTCATGTGCCACTGAATCGAGTTTTTTCCAGTGCAACCACATTTGCCTTATGGGACGCCTTGATTCGGTCCTTTGTCATGCCTCTGGTCGGTGCCTCCAACTAGGGAAGGTTATGGGCTTGCTTACCCTGGCCCGGTAAGCAGACATAACCTTGTGTGCCCGTTGTTGAGATTATGGTACCGGGTCCCCTTGTGGGATGGTTTTTGCCACGACAGTGGTCATTGTGTCTTTGGTAGACACGGAGCCACCCAGGACTAGCCCAGTGGGGATTGTGTCGGAGTGGCCGGGAGAGTGTCATGGCAATGGAGGGGTTTCGCCGAAATGCCGTTGGTCCACCCGAATGAGAATGCGAGGCCATGGGTTCCGTGGTGTGGGTACAGTGTGCTACCTCTGCAGAGTGTAATAATCTATCGATAGCCGAGTCCACGGTTAAGGACACGCTTGTAGTAGGTCACACCATGGGTCAACGTTTAATAAATTTTGCACACCAAGTTATGAACTTTGCACTGTTGATGTTGGTGGAAAGCCTTCGAGATGTTCGAGACCAAGTATTGGTCGTGGTTGTGATCACCGTAATGATCACGAGATACTTCTAGTCAAGACCACGATGGTGGTACGTTTGTGATCCAAGAACGATCATGGTTGGTAAGCTAGTCCCGAGGGACTTTTCGCGCAAGAGCATGATCACAGCATTATTGCATTATTAATTGGTTAATTATCATGATATAGATTGTCATTATGATTATGCCTGTTGTGAGCTTGCAAGTACATTCCATGTACTGACCTGGCGTGTCATGCCAGATTTCAGGAAAGTCTCGTTGGAAAGGAGTGCTGCTCGAGTCTAGATCATGTCCACATCGGTGTCCCTGTGCTATGGAGTTTCCGCTACGACATTGTTCCGCTGCCGCGTAGTTATGATCGAGGCCCCTTTATGTTCATAAATAATGTACATATTGTTTAGCCGCACCGTGTGTGCCGCTTGGCCTCAACACCTGTTGTAATGTAAACTATGATCCGCTAGCATCAATAAAGCGGATGTTTTCTGTACCAAGATGTTGTGTGTTGCCAGAAGACATGGTCTCTGGGCTGGCAATACATGGCAAACCGGTCGCTCTGAGCCCGGGTGCCACAACGCTTGGTAGCAGAGCCACGCTGACTGTAAGCCACGCTAGACTACGACGTGTTAACTGGACGCTAGATACGAGTTTAAGTTGGGTGCCGGTAGCAATTGTAGCTGGTTGTTGCATTGCATGCACTTGTTTTATTTTTATGCTAACCTGCTAATGGTTGTGAGTGTAGATGGCTCCGGTGCCGTATCCGTGCCAGTTGCAGCTGATGCCGTACACGTCACCGCACCTCCTTTGCAACGTGTGGCGTCGGCTGTACCCCCTCGGAGACGATCCAGTCTATCGTGTGTACCGGGAGCGTCTAGCTGACTCAGTGTATGAGTATCACGTAGTGGTTACTCTGCGCACCAGTTCCGATTCCAGCTCTTACACTCGTACTTCTCGTAGCGGTTATGCTTCTACCGCTTCTCAGGCTGTCCAGTTTGCTGCATTCGAGGTCCTTGTCGAGCTTCGCTACAAAGAGGTCCGGATGCAGAACCACCCAGGTTTCTATTACTATCCTTCTCTGCACGACAATGGTCGTGTCCGTTTCCCTATCATTGATCCGGAGTCTGATAGTGTTGCTAGCCACCTTGCTCGTTATGTCACCGCTAGCTATCTTATGATCCACGAGCTGGCACGAGAGCTGACTCGTGCTCGTACTGCTTTAGCCTCTGCTTTAGTCTCTTCTAGATCTGCCACTACTCCATCCTCTCTGGGATTTACTCCTTATATTCCAGCCAATTCTAACTCCCCTGTTTCACCGGTTACTCCTCCGAGTAGCTCGGGTGCCTCGACCGTAAATCCTCTCAGTGCTCCTGCTGAGTGGGTTTCACTTCTCACTACTCCTGTAGCCCCGATGCTTCACCCTACCCCTGCCCCTGAGGGAGAGCCCTCTAGGTAGCGTTGTCGTGTTACTTTTAACCCGGAGGTCTCTGTTAACCTCGTCAGTTCAGGATCCGAGTCTGCTTTAGGAGAGGACCCCGCAGCACCAGCAGAGCAGTAGTGTCTTTGAGTATCCGCAGTCGTTGGGATGATGTTCGGATGTAGTAGTATGAGTCCTGATGTTTCGTTGCCTGTATGAGAGTAGTTGAACCTGGCATGTTGGTTATCTTTCATGTATGAGTCTATGTATAATTATGTTGGAACTCTATTTTTTTATTCGCCGTGTTTTCTTCGTCATTTTGGTTTTTCTCGGGCTTTTGTTGCTGGCTTTTCCCCAATTTATTTTGAATGTTTCTCATCTCGGTTGCGTTGCCTTGGGAAAAATAATAATAGGATGCTGCGGGGAGGCAGCAGCAGCAACGTTCGCGAGGGTACCCATGTTCGTCGTTCCGCACGACAGGCAGGACACTCCCCCGAGCCGTACGTTCCGCCACCGCCTCCACCGCCAAATCCGCCCTCCACCGAGCAAATTATGCGTATGTTTGAGGAAAGAAGGAACAATGATCTGATTGAAATATTAAGAAGTGTGCTAGCTATGGTTGGACAGGATGGAGATCAGAATGGTCATTACTCCAAGCTGTCAGATTTTCAAAGGACCAAGCCACCCAGTTTCAGTCAGGTTGTTGCTCCCTTGGATGCAGACGATTGGTTGCGTACCATTGAGAAAAAGCTTGAGATTTCTCGTACTGAAGAAAATGATAAAGTTCCATTTGCAACTCATTATCTTGAAGGCGCTGCTGCCATATGGTGGGAAAATGCAAAAGCCATGTGGCCTGTTGATGAAGAAATCACCTGGTCAAAATTCAAGGAGCAGTTCTGGAAATATCATATCCCTACTGGAATTATGAAGACCAAGCAGGGAGAATTTCTCGCACTCATCCAAGGAAATCAGTCTGTGGGTGAATATTTGCAAAAATTCAATCATCTGGCCCGTTACTCCCTTTATGACGTGGCTACCGAAGAAAGAAAGATTGACAAATTTCTTGGTGGATTAAATCCGCAACTCCGGTGTACTCTCAGTATGTTTGATTTCCCAGATTTCCAAACTCTGGTGAACAAGGTTTCATTGCTGAAAGGGAGCACAAGCTTGTATCAGATAATAGGCCTGTTAACAACGACAACAAGCGTAAGTTTGAGCCAAAGAAGGATGGGCAACCAGTGCAAAAGGCTCGTACCTAGCAGCAGACTCAGGTGGAGTACAAGCCCAATTGGCAACAGAATGTTAACAAGACCACCACTCAAGTCAAGAATGTCGTGACCAACCCAGTGCACGAGGAACGCCAGCGCAACAATTCTTGCTTCAGTTGTGGGCAAAACAGACATTATGCCAGACAGTGCCCCAAGAACACCAAGGCAAATGCTCTATTCAGGCCACAAGTCAACTATATGGAGTCATGTCCGACCCAGCAAAACTTTACTGGGTACGTGCATCACCTCTCCGCCGATGAAGCCCAAGAGAACCCCGAAGTCGTCATTGGTATGTTTTCTGTTAATAACATACCTGCAGTAATTTTATTTGACTCTTGGGCTTCCCACTCTTTTATTTCTCGGAGTTTTGTTGCCCAAAACAAATTTCTTTGTTCGATTTTGGGCAAAAATATGCTGGTACAAACCCCGGGATCTTTAATAAAGAGCAATCTGGTCTGCCGCAATCTGGAAATCAATATCAACGGAGTCCGTTTTCCAACTTCTTTGATAATTCTCGAGTACGACAAGTAGGATGTTATATTGGGTATGAATTGGTTGACCCAATATCAAGTTTGCATAAACTGCGCGACCCGAGAAGTCACTTTGACCAGTCAGAATGGGCAGACTACCAATTTCTATGCTCGCAGAAGCATACCCAAGAAAGAGATGGTCTTCACCGCTGTGGCTGAATTGGAAGCAATTCCTGTGGTCAGTGAGTTTCCTGATGTATTTCCAGAAGAGCTGTCGGGCATGCCGCCAGATCGAGAGCTTGAGTTTGCAATAGATCTTGTGCCCGGAACCGCACCGTTATACAAGAAGTATTACCGGATGCCCTCATCAGAATTAGTGGAGCTAAAGAAGCAGCTTGATGAATTGCTCCAGAAAGGATATATCCGTCCCAGCTCTTCACCATGGGGATTGTTGGGGAACGTAGTAATTTCAAAAAAATTCCTACGCACACACAGGATCATGGTGACGCATAGCAACGAGAGGGGAGAGTGTGTCCACGTACCCTCGTAGACCGAAAGCGGAAGCGTTAGCACAACGCGGTTGATGTAGTCGTATGTCTTCACGATCCGACCGATCCAAGTGCCGAACGTACGGCACCTCCGAGTTCAGCACACGTTCAGCTCGATGACGTCCCGCGAACTCCGATCCAGCAGAGCTTCACGGGAGAGTTCCATCAGCACGACGGCATGATGACGGTGATGATGTTGCTACCGACGCAGGGCTTCGCCTAAGCACCGCTACGATATCATCGAGGTGGAATATGGTGGAAGGGGGCACCGCACACGGCTAATATATCAAGAGATCAATTGTTGTTCTCTAGAGGTGCCCCCCTGCCCCCGTATATAAAGGAGGAGGGAGAGGCCGACCCTAGAGGGGGCGCGCCAAGTGTGGGGAGTCCTACTAGGACTCCCAAGTCCTAGTAGGATTCCCCTTTCCTTTCCGGAGTAGGAGAGAAGGAAAGAGGGGGAGAGGGAGAAGGAAAAGGGGGCTGCACCCCTTGTCCAATTCGGACCGGAGGGGGCGCGCGCGCCTCCTTCCTTTTGGGCTCTCTCCTCTATTCCCGTATGGCCCAATAAGGCCCAATACTCTCCCGGTGAATTCCCGTAACTCCCCGGTACTCCGAAAATACCCGAATCACTCGGAACCTTTCCGATGTCCGAATATAGTCGTCCAATATATCGATCTTTACGTCTCGACCATTTTGAGACTCCTCGTCATGTCCCTGATCTCATCCGGGACTCCGAACTACCTTCGGTACATCAAATCACATAACTCATAATACAAATCGTCACCGAACGTTAAGCGTGCGGACCCTACGGGTTCGAGAACTATGTAGACATGACCGAGACACATCTCCGGTCAATAACCAATAGCGGAACCTGGATGCTCATATTGGCTCCTACATATTCTACGAAGATCTTTATCGGTCAAACCGCATAACAACGTACGTTGTTCCCTTTGTCATCGGTATTTTACTTGCCCGAGATTCGATCGTCGGTATCTCAATACCTAGTTCAGTCTCGTTACCGGCAAGTCTCTTTACTCGTTCCGTAATACATCATCCCACAACTATCTCATTAGTTACAATGCTTGCAAGGCTTATAGTGATGTGTATTACACTAGTAGAAAACATGGCTTTGGTCACAGGGCAGTATTCACATTAGTCCCGGTTCAGTCACGAATCTGGACTAATGTGAGCATTCGTCCCGGCTCGTGCGGCTAAGGCATTAGTCCCGGTTCACCTGGGCCTTAGTCCCGGTTGGTGCCACGAACCGGGACTAAAGGGTGCGATGCCCATTAGTCCCGGTTGGTGGCACCAACCGGGACTAAAGGTTAGACCTTTAGTCCCGGTTGGTGCCACCAACCGGTACTAATGGGATTTGAGGCATTAGTACCGGTTCATGGCACGAACCGGTACTAAAGGTCCCATTTTCAACCTCTACCCCCCCCTTGGACCGCCTTTTCAGTTTTAGAAAAAACAAAAGAAAATGATGGAAATGTCAAAAAAATAAAAGTTACGGGGCTTTTAAGATCTAGAGTGGAAAAACTGTGGTCAAACTATGGTCAAACAATGGTCAAACAATGGTCAAACTAATTATTCTAGAATATTAGTGTTACTAAATAATTATTTCAGTTATTTTGAATTTTGGTCAAATCTGGTCAAACTGTGGTCAAACTGTGGTCAAACAATGGTCAAACTAATTATTCTAGAATATTAGTGTTACTAAATAATTATTTCAGTTATTTTGAATGTTGGTCAAATCTGGTCAAACTGTGGTCAAACTGTGGTCAAACCATGGTCAAACTAATTATTCAAGAAATATTAGTGTTACTAAATAATTATTGTTTTTTAAAACAATAGTTTCAAACTCAAACAGTGAAATGTGTCACTTCATGCTTAAGCAAAATTCCTGAGGGTTAATAGGATTGACATCTTACTATTGTCAGGAAAACAAGAAGTGCAGACTTGGAAACGAGGGAGAATAGAACCCGGAAGTTAAGCGTGCTCAGGCTGGGGGAGTGGGAGGATGGGTGACCGTTCGGGAAGTTAGATGATTTGGAATGATGAGGGGTGATTAGAGATTAGAGGATAAATTGAGCAGTGATGAGGGGTGATGATTAGAGATTAGAGGTTAAAATAATTCAGAAATTTGAAAGTCAAAAAAAATTTCAAAAAAAAAATCATAAAATTTCCTTTAGTCCCGGTTGGTGTTACCAACCGAGACTAAAGGTGGAGCTCCACGTGGCCGCGGCCTTTAGTCCCCGGGACTAAATGGCAGAGGCATTAGTAACGACCCTTTAGTCCCGGTTCAAAAACCGGGACTAAAGGGCCTTACCAACCGGGCCAAAAGCCCCTTTTTCTACTAGTGTTACCGAGTGGGCCCAGAGATACCTTTCCGACAATCGGAGTGACAAATCCTAATCTCGAAATACGCCAACTCAACAAGTACCTTCAGAGACACCTGTAGAGCACCTTTATAATCACCCAGTTACGTTGTGACGTTTGGTAGCACACAAAGTGTTCCTCCGGTAAACGGGAGTTGCATAATCTCATAGTCATAGGAACATGTATAAGTCATGAAGAAAGCAATAGCAACATACTAAACGATCAAGTGCTAAGCTAACGGAATGGGTCAAGTCAATCACATCATTCTCCTAATGATGTGATCCCGTTAATCAAATGACAACTCATGTCCATGGCTAGGAAACTCAACCATCTTCGATTAACGAGCTAGTCAAGTAGAGGCATACTAGTGACACTATGTTTGTCTATGTATTCACACATGTATTATGTTTCCGGTTAATACAATTCTAGCATGAATAATAAACATTTATCATGAAATAAGGAAATAAATAATACCTTTATTATTGCCTCTAGGGCATATTTCCTTCAGGGATCACCTGCTATTTTCGTGGACAAAAAGGATGGCAGTCTCCGCATGTGTGTGGATTACCGACAGCTGTATGAGGTCACCATCAAAAATAAATATCCGCTGCCAAGGATTGATGATCTGTTTGGTTAGCTCAGTGGGGCCAAGGTATTCTCTAAAATTTATTTACGGACCGGATATCATCAACTCAAGATTAAAAAGGAAGATATTCCTAAGACCGCATTCACTACTCGGTACGGTCTTTATGAATATACAGTTATGTCCTTTGGTCTCACCAATGCTCCTGCCTTCTTCATGCATATGATGAACAAAGTGTTCATGGACTTCCTCGATAAGTTTGTGGTAGTCTTCATCGATGACATACTCATTTACTCCAAGGGTGAAGAAGATCACAAGGATCACCTCCGTGTAGTACTACAACGACTCCACGACCATCAGCTTTACGCCAAATTCAGTAAATGCAAGTTTTGGCTCAAGCAAGTTGGGTTTCTCGGACATGTACTATCCGCCGAAGGTATAGCCGTGGACCCGAGCAAAGTAAAGGATGTGCTCGATTGGTTGCCACCCACGACCGTAACACAGATCCGAAGTTTCCTTGGATTAGCCGGATATTATCGTCGTTTCATTGAAGGATTTTCCAAGATTGCTAAACCCATGACGGAGCTGCTCAAAAAGGATAAGAAGTTTGAATGGACTGAGGATTGTGAGAAAAGTTTCAATGAGCTAAAGATACGGCTGACGACGGCACCTGTATTAGCTCTTCCGGATATGTACCGCAGTTTTGATGTGTACTGTGAGGCCTCCAGATAAGGACTTGGATGCGTACTCATGCAAGACGGCAAGGTAGTAACATATGCATCCCGACAGCTACGACCCCACGAAGGAAATTATCCTACTCATGATTTGGAATTGGCCGCAGTGGTTCATGCTCTAAAAATTTGGAGACACTACCTCATTGGGAAGAGGTGCCAAATTTTTACCGATCACAAAAGTCTCAAGTATATATTTACTCAGCGGATTTAAATCTCCGTCAATGAAGATGGCTTGAGTTGGTCAAGGATTATGATCTTGGAATAAATTACCACCCGGGTAAGGCCAACGTGGTTGCCGATGCACTCAGTCGAAAGCCTGTCAGCCTAAATGTCATATTGAAATCCTTGCCTCCTGAACTCAAGAGGAGATCGCTCAGCTCAACCTGGTTATAGTCGATGCTGGCCTCGCTAATATTTTGGAAGTTACCCCCACACTTGAGGAAGAAATCCGCAAGGCCCAGCCAGCTGACATCGATCTACAGAAACGTGTCAAGAGCACGATGGCAGGACAGACTCCCGATTTCTCAAAGGATAAATTTGGTACCCTCCGGTTCCATGGAAGAATTTGCGTGCCAAATCAAGCAGATTTAAAGCAGAAAATGCTGTCTGAAGCACACGAATCTTCGTATTCCATTCACCTGGGAGGTACAAAAATGTATGAAGACCTCCGACAAATATTTTGGTGGGATGGAATCAAGAAAGACATTGCCTATTTTGTGGCATGTTGCGACATATGCAACAAGGTAAAGGCAGAGCATCAGAAGCCAGCCAGACATCTCCAACCACTGCCAGTCTCACAATGGAAATGGGATGATGTCTGCATGGATTTCATCACAGGACTGCCCAGGACTCCGCGAGGCAATGATGCAATATGGGTCATAGTGGACACCTTAACCAAGGTTGCTCACTTTATCCCGATCAGAACCACATAGCGAGCAGACCAACTCGCACAGCTGTATGTATCCAGGATAGTCAGTCTGCATGGAGTACCTCGAACCATCACTTCTGACCGAGGTTCCCTGTTTACCTCCGCTTTTTGGTCACGTCTCCATCAAGCCTTGGGGACAGCACTGAAATACAGTACCGCTTATCATCCTCAGACTGATGGGCTGACAGAGCGGGTAAACCAAATACTCGAAGATATGTTGCGAGCCTGTGTTTTGGCCCATGGATCCAAATGGGAAGACTGCTTGCTGTATGCCGAGTTTTATTACAACAACAGCTTCCAGACCAGTCTAAAAATGTCACCGTATGAAGCTTTGTATGGCCGTAAGTGCCACACTCCTTTAAATTGGTCTCAAACTGGAGATAGCCGTATCTTCGGAACAAATCTCATGATGGAAGCTGAGAAACAAGTGAAGGAGATCAGAGACAGATTGCAATTGGCCAAATCTCGACAGAAGAGTTATTATGATGCAAAGCACCGACAAATCAGTTTTGAACCTGGAGAACACGTATACCTCCGAGTCACTCCTATGAAAGGAGTTAAGAGATTTCAGTCTCGTGGAAAGTTGGCACCTAGATTTATTGGTCCATTTCCTGTCATGTCCCGAGTGGGCTATGTTGCATATCAGTTGGAACTACCCCCTGAATTGTCGGACGTGCACAACGTGTTTCATGTTTCCCAGTTAAGACGATGCATATCACCGCCTGAGAAAAAGACTGCTATGACTGAGATAGAGTTGGCAAGGGATTTAACATATGAAGAGAGACCAATTAAAATTTTGGAGCAGATGGAAAGAGTCACTCGCAGTAAAGTGAGGAAGTTTTACAAAGTTCAGTGGGAGCATCACACGGAGTCAGAATCAACGTGGGAACGGGAAGAATTTCTAAGGGCACATTATCCAGAATGGTTTTCCCAAGCAACCGAATCTCGAGGACGAGATTCATTCTAAGTGGGGGAGGTTTGTGACAGCCTGGTTTTTGCCCTCCTTTATTTGCTTGATTTTTCATTTGAATTGATTTTGAAATTGGGAGTTTTTGAATCTTTTCATATGGACTTAAACACTTGGGTACCCTTGGCTTTCACCCAAGTGCATCATTTCCCTCCCTAACCATCATTCCCTCTCTGATTCTACCCAAAATAATATTTGGAATATTTTTCTTTAATGAAAAATATTCATTTTCCTCTCCAAAACCCTAGCTAGTTCAATGTGCTCCAAAGCAACCCCAATATTTCTTGCCCACAAAAATCTGGCAAAATTCACAAATATTCTTTGAACCCTAGGGCACCTTCTTGAGCAAAAATGTTGCACCACTTTTTGAAATATTTTTGCTACAGAAATTATTTTCTGTTCTGGACAGAAATGGTGGTTTCTACAGCAACTACCATTTTACTTGCTCCATTGTGCCTGATTTTTCTTGTGCATCATCACCTTAGTAGATGATTGCTAGCCTCCAAAGCACAGCCTCCAACTCCCAGCCATTTGACCTCAGTAAACTCTCAAAGTTACTGACCACAAACTTACCAAACGTGTAAAATCTTTTCTACTGCACCTGGAACCAAACCAAAGCGTGGTAACCTCTCAATCTACCACGAACAACAAGCCAGACATGATCTTTGGACGTTGGTCGGCCTGATGTCATAGTCCACGCGGTGACCGCGTTCGTCCAGGGGTGCTGGCATGCGTGTCGACGCGCTCTGAGTGCCGCCGAGCGCTCTATTTTGCGCGTGCTCGCTTCCCCGACTGCTGTAGCGCACCAAACTTCGCCACCATCTTCGTCTCAACTCCATTAACTCCCCCTGGCACTCGCCGACGCCGGAGCTCACCGCAGCGAGCACGAGCGCGGTCCGGCCAATGTAACAGTGCGGTGCGCACTGTGCTCGTCGCCTTCCTCTCGATCCTGTGCTCGTCTCCGTTCGCCCACAGTCCCCGCGTGAGTTGCGTCGCCTTCTCCCCCTCTCACTGACGCTGCTTGTCGCCGGGCGCCGTGTCCAGGTGTCAACGGCGGAGCCCCGAACCCCCCCTCTCGGCTCGCCTATAAATGGAGCCACCCCCAGCCTCCACGAGCACCATCCACCACTCCCACACACTCCACAAACTCGTAGATAGCCGTAGCCCGGCCGGGCAGGCCGCGGGCCGCCGTTCCCGAGCTCGAGCTCGCCGGCGATCCCCTCGGGTCGTCGCGGTAGCTCCAGCCCCTCCCAGGGCTGTGCGACCCTTCCGGAGCCTCCGCCACTCTTCGGTGAAGCCGTTCCAGCCTCTTGGAGCCCCTGGAGTTGCCTCTGTTCGCCGTCGTCCTCGTCTCCGGCGACCACCCCTCTCTGCCTCCGCTTGCGAGGTCGATTCCGACGCCGTCCGACCATCCCTAGCCACGCTACGGGTACGGGTAGGTGCGCCTCCATCCCGTCTCTTGATCCCTCCCTCTCGTTTTGGCTAAGGAGCCCTCGTCGCCGGCGAGAGCACCGGCGAAGCCGCGACCCCCTCTGTTTCCTCCTCCCTCTCCCCCTCGACTGACTAGCGGGGCCTGCTAGTCAGCCACTCTGTACGCGCGTGAAGCGGTACGAGTGGTGGCGCCCCGAGGATTTACGCCTTCGACGTCACCCGCTCAATTTGTTTTATTTAAATTCAAATTCATTTAATTTCCAGAGAGCTTCAAACAGCTATAACTCGTCAACCATAAGTCCAAATGAATTGATTTTTTTTTGCATTGTGTTCTTTGCAAAGAAATCTAGCAGCTCACCAAAAATGAGATTTTTCTGTGCGGTCTAGATTTCCTGGTGATTTTCAGAAGGGTTCTTGATATTTTCTTCTTGTGTTTAAAATTATTTTCAGAGGGTGAGGCTTGTCTTGAGGATCACCAGAAGGCTTGTGAACTTCATCTGCACTAAGGCAAGCCACAACAACATTTTCATGGTGCCATTTCAATATTTATGATTTTCTTACTTGAATGAAAGATTTAATCCATGCATTTAAATAACTATTATGTTATTTATATTCTGTTAAGTGCTTGTTTTAGTTAGTATGCTTGAGTTACAAAATGTTTGAAACTAACTTAGTTGGTAAATAAACTAGGATTTATTTGTGGTGGTGAAAGAATAATATTGTTATGCATATGAGTAATTACTTAAAGTTATTTTCTTGCATGAGCAAAATAATAAAAATTTGCTAGAAAATATTCTATTTAAAGTAAGGTTTACACTAACCAGAAAAGTGGCATAAGTTGTTGATGATTATGCTTAGTGTGAATATAGTTGACTCAGTCATTTCCGTTAATATGTGATGCATATGTTAGTGTTGCATTTCATGGCATACTATGACACCGGTTATTTTTACTTTAAGTTGAACCTGAATATAACTCAACTTGAATATATCGTTGGCCGGGTCATGGTGCCACTGAATCGAGTTTTTCCCAGTGCAACCACATTTGCCTTATGGGAGGCCTTGATTCGGTCCTTTGTCATGCCTCTCGTAGGTGCCTCTAACTAGGGAAGGTTATGGGCTTGCTTACCCTGGCCCGGTAAGCAGACATAACCTTGTGTGCCCGTTGTTGAGATTATGTTACCGGGTCCCCTTGTGGGATCGTTTTGGCCAGGACGGTGGTCGTTGTGTCTTTGGTAGACACGGGGTTACCCAGGACTAGCCCAGTGGGGATTGTGTCGGAGTGGCCGGGAGAGTGTCATGGCAATGGAGGGGTTTCTTCGGAATGTCGTTGGTCCACCCGAATGGGAATGCGAGGCCATGGGTTCCATGGTGTGGGTACAGTGTGCTACCTCTGCAGAGTGTAATAATCTATTGATAGCCGAGTCCACGGTTGCAGACGCGCTCGTAGTAGGTCACACCATGGGTCAACGCTTAATAAATTTTGCACACTAAGTTATGAACTTTGCACTATTGATGTTGGTGGAAAGCCATCGAGATGTTCGAGACCAAGTTTTGGTTGTGGTTGTGATCACCGTAATGATCACGAGATACTTCTAGTCAAGACCACGATGGTGGTACGTTTGTGATCCAAGAACGATCATGGTTGGTAAGCTAGTCCCGAGGGACTTTTCTCGCAAGAGCACGATCACAACATTTTTGCATTATTAATTGGTTAATTATCATGATATTGATTGTCATTATGATTATGCCTGTTGTGAGCTTGCAAGTACATTCATGTACTGACCTGGCGTGTCATGCCGGATTTCAGGAAAGTCTCGTTGGAAAGGAGTGCTGCTCGAGTCTAGATCGTGTCCACATCGGTGTCCCTGTGCTATGGAGTTTCCGCTACGACGTTGTTCCGCTGCCGCGTAGTTATGATCGAGGCCCCTTTATGTTCACTAAATAATGTACATATTGTTCAGCCGCACCGTGTGTGCCGCTTGGCCTCGACACCTCTTGTAATGTAAACTATGATCCGCTAGCATCAATAAAGAGGTTGTTTTCTGTACCAAGATGTTGTGTGTTGCCAGAAGACATGGTCTCTGGGTTGGCAATACATGGTAAACCGGTCGGTCTGAGCCGGGGTGCCACATGCGGGCCTGAATCCTGGCCCATGGATGGGTTTCTAATCGTATTCAGCCCGTGGTGGCCCAGTAGGTGGCAATTTTTTTATTTTTTCCCAGTTTTTTGTTTTCTTTTTTCCTTTATTTATTTTGTTTTGTTTCTACTTACAACAAAATACTTATTTGTTTTATTTTATTTTGTTTCTAATTATTTATTTATTTTATTTTATGATAATTCTTTTGGCTTTATTTATTTTATTTTGTTTCTAATTACTTTGATGATTTTAGTTTCATAAATTTTATTTATGTTACCTTTATTTTATTTTATTTTATTTTGTTTCTACTTATATATTTTATTAAAATTTATATTATTTTGTTTCTAATTACTTATTTATTTTATTTTATGATAATTCTTTTTGATATTTTATGATAATTCATACGGAAACTCGTCTTTTACAAAGGGATTCCATTTTTTTGAACTTATTTGAACTCCATAGTTTTTTTGTGTTCAAAATGCACCATTCAAAGCTACGTCATCAATTTTCAACCCTTTCTGACTTCATTTGTTATTTTTCATGCATTTATTGATTATTTTGAGTTATAAGACCCTGAAATTGAAAAGCATTTCAAATGAACTCTGAAAAGGTTGAAAGTTGGCATGGTATCATCATTTCATCCACATAGCATGTGCAAGAAAGTAGAGAGGGTAACGGCAAAAACTGAATGCACTTCATGTACAAAATGGACAATCTCTTTGGAAGTATCAGGGTTTCATACGGAAACTCGTCTGTTACAAAGGGATTTCATTTTTTTGAACTTATTTGAACTCCATAGTTTTTTTGTGTTCGAAATGCACCATTCAAAGCCACATCATCAATTTTCAACCCTTTCTGACTTCATTTGTTATTTTTCATGCATTTATTGGTTATTTTGAGCTATAAGACCCTGAAATTGAAAAGCATTTCAAATGAACCCTGAAAAGGTTGAAAGTTGGCATGATATCATCATTTCATCCACATAGCATGTGCAAGAAAGTTGAGAGGGTTACGGCAAAAACTGGATGCACCTCGTGTACAAAACGGACAATGGTATCATACTCGTCTGTTGCAAAGTTGGCATGGTATCATCATAATAGTTGCGGGAGAAAGTCTTCACTTTTTCTTCGCTTGTGTCATTTGCTTATTGCACCGTAACCATGGATAATCTTCATCGTTTATCAGGATGCTTGGGTCAGCCTTGACTTTGAAGGGAGGAATTTCATGAAACTTTTCATAATATTCAGACATGTCTGTCTTGCCCTCCACTCCCACGATGTCCCTTTTTCCTGAAAGAACTATGTGGCGCTTTGGCTCATCGTATGATGTATTCGCTTCCTTATCTTTTCTTTTTCTCGGTTTGGTAGACATGTCCTTCACATAGATAACCTGTGCCACATCATTGGCTAGGACGAATGGTTCGTCAGTGTACCCAAGATTGTTCAGATCCACTGTTGTCATTCCGTACTGTGGGTCTACCTGTACCCCGCCTCCTGACAGATTGACCCATTTGCACTTAAACAAAGGGACCTTAAAATCATGTCCGTAGTCAAGTTCCCATATGTCCACTATGTAACCATAATATGTGTCCTTTCCCCTCTCGGTTGCTGCATCAAAGCGGACACCGCTGTTTTGGTTGGTGCTCTTTTGATCTTGGGCGATCGTGTAAAATGTATTACCATTTATCTCGTATCCTTTGTAAGTCAATACAGTCGAAGATAGTCCCCTGGACAACGAGTACAGCTCATCACAAATAGTGTTGTCACCTCTGAGATGTGTTTCCAACCAACTGCTGAAATCCCTGATGTGTTCACATGTAATCGAGTCGTCGCACTGCTCCAGGTGTTTGGAGCACAGACTGTTCTTGTGTTCATCGACATACGGGGTCACCAAGGTAGAGTTCTGTAGAACTGTGTAGTGTGCTTGAGACCAAGAATATTCGTCCCTGCATATTATTGAGTCCCCTCCAAGCGTGCCTTTTCCAGTCAGTCCCCCCTCATACCGCGATTTAGGGAGACCTATCTTCTTAAGGCCAGGAATGAAGTCAACACAAAACCCAATGACATCCTCTGTTTGATGGCCCATGGAGATGCTTCCTTCTGGCCTAGCGCGGTTACAAACATATTTCTTTAGGACTCCCATGAACCTCTCAAAGGGGTACATATTGTGTAGAAATACGGGGCCCAGAATGACAATCTCGTCAACTAGATGAACTCAGACATGCGTCATGATACTGAAGAAGGATGGTGGGAACACCAAATCGAAACTGACAAGACATTGCACCACATCACTCCTTAGCCTTGGTATGATTTCTGGATCGATCACCTTTTGAGAGATTGCATTGAGGAATGCACATAGCTTCACAACGGCTAATCGGACGTTTTCCGGTAGAAGCCCCCTCAATGCAACCGGAAGCAGTTGCGTCATAATCCCGTGGCAGTCATGGGACTTTAGGTTCTGGAACTTTTTCTCTGGCATATTTATTATTCCCTTAATATTCGACGAGAAGCCAGTCGGGACCTTCATACTAAGCAGGCATTCAAAGAAGATTTCCTTCTCTTCTTTGGTAAGAGCGTAGTTGGCAGGACCTTCATACTGCTTTGGAGGCATGCTCTCATGGTTTTGTCACGGCAGATGTCCTAGAGAAAGGACTTAGTCGTGGAGCCATCACAATGGGTTAGCTTAAAGGGGTTAAAGCGGACAAGGGACACAGAGAGTTTATACTGGTTCGGCCCCTAGCGGTGAAGGTAAAAGCCTACGATCCAGTTGTTGTGGGATTGCTAGGGTTTTGATGACCAGGGAGCGAATACGCTTTGCCTGGGTCTCGAGTGGTTGTCTGTTCCCCCTAAACCGCCGCCGGGTCGTCCCCTTATATACATGGGTTGACGCCCGCCGGTTTACAGGATTCCGAGGCCGGCTCATAAACGTGTCCGGCTCGGTCTCTGCTCTTTATATCTTACAACACAAGTTTATATATCAATGTTGGTTTACATCTACAGACCTTTAAACCGACTTTGGGCCCTGGGCCTTCATAAAGCGCCTCCATCTTGATCTTCATGCACTACAAAAAAATACACTTCCGTGATGATACGTGTTTGTCATAGTAGGTCGCATTTTCTGTCATGCATGTACGTCCATGACGATTTTATGACAGAATCAAGATAGTCATACCTGTGCTGTCGTAGAAGTGTTCCATGACATTACCAAAATTATCATTACGGAAGTGTCCACTTCCATGACGATAAATCCCGCGTCACAGAAGTGCTTTCGTCAAGGGTGACCGACACGTGGCATCCACCGTAACGGAACGCCGTTAAGCTATCGGGTCGGGTTTTGGATCCGATAACCCGTTAAGAGCCCCGACCAATGGGGATTTTCCACGTGTAAAATCATCATTGGCTGGAGGAAACACGTGTCGGCTCATCGTTGGGACAGATGTCATCCACTCATTGGACAGAAGGCGCCTATGATACGTCGACACATGGCACGGCCCAACAGAGGCCCATTCCTGTGAAAAGGCCGGCCCGTTTGACTTGGTCAAAAGGTGGCGGGCCGGCCCATGTAAAGCCTGTTAACGGCCTGTTCGCATATAGCCCATTTACAGCCCGCTAACCCAAGGCCCGTTATGCCCTATCCGAATTAGGCCCAGTAGCGTCATCTAGGCCACCCAATATGATTCCAGCCCGTTTTCACTTCTGGCCCATGTATGGCCCATGACGTCTTTCGGCCCATATGAGGCCCTATGTAACTCTTGGCCTATTAACGGCCCGTGGTGAAACTGGCCCGTAATGAACAGTGTATCACTTTACACCCATTAACGGCCCGTGGTGAATCTGGCCCGTAATGAACAGTGTATCACTTTATACCCATTAACGGCCCGTTATTCCGTTGGTGCGTTTCCAGCCCATGTTATCTTTCGACCTTCTCAGAGCCCATTTATTCTTGGGCTCATTTCCAGCATTCGTTTACTTACGGCCCGTTACTGTCATTTTCTGCTTCTGGGCCAAATTCAGCCCGTGGTTACAGTCGGCCCGTTTGTGGTCCGTTAATACGTTGGGCCGTTTTCATAGCGTCATCAAATACGGCCTATTAACGATGTCCCGTTATGGTCGGCCCATGAACGGATGATTCCAACTCTAGCCCGTTTACGGCCATAATGCGTCCTGTTATTGGCCCATGTTTGGCCAATCGATCATACTGCCCGTATAAGGCCCATTGATGATACGGCCCGTAGAAGGCCCATTGTTTCTACGGCCCGTAGAAGGCCCACTGTTTCTACGGCCCGTAGAAGGCCCACTGTTTCTACGGCCCGTAGAAGGCCCACTGTTTCTACGGCCCGTAGGAGGCCCAGTGTCACTACAGTAAATATTAGCCCATGGTTATTGTGGCCTCGTTTTAAAAAATAGGTTATTGCAGCCACTAGCAAACCGCGGAAAAAGAACTGCAATGACTACAAGCAAACAAATAAACAAGACAACAAGGAAATAAATAAGCAAGCAACTTACGCTAGGCTATCACGGCTATCACACATATTACATCCACTGGGCATCAAAGTTTGCCACCAGTGCAAATAAACGCGCCGACAAAAGAATATACAAAACCGAGAGCACTTCAGAAGGCACTAGGTCTGGCCACGTCGGGCCCCCCAAACAGCTGAAGAAGCTGAGTAGACCTCAGTTGTGTCAACGATAGATGCATCAACACTAGATTTAAGGCATGATGGTGCGCACGGCAGTCCTCTGACATCTTCATTGCATCTTTGACTTCAAGTCGGAGCTGAGCTGAAGCAAGCCTTTCCGCTTTAAGTTGAGACTGAAGAAGTCGAACTGATTGAGGCAGCGACTGCACAGAGGTTGTCTCACACCTGCTGATGAGTAGCTTCAACTCACTATCTTCATCAAGACAGGACCTTGGGGTCATCTCGCTGTCCTCAAGATGGTTTGGCTCACTATCTTCCCTAAAGTTCTGCCTGGCGTAAGAGATACGAGTCTGAAAGAGAAACAAGGAGACACGTAACAGGTTTCACAATTATATAAGCAAATAAATGGATCTGTTCTGCATAAGGAACATGTTTTTACAACTACAATTTGAAACTGGTAGTTGTTGCAAACATTCAATCAGATGTAAACAGCAAAGCAAACAGTAGTGGAGGAAATGATGCCTATCCAAATCTTTACTAGAACAAAGTTTGAAGGCTTGAGAAGGATGAACTTACATTACATATTAACATGGGCTGGACAAAGCCCTTCTCCATGTTGATGGAAGGATAATTCAATAAATTCCCCAAAGAAAATTCTTTATAAGCTTTGCCATTATTCTACATTTTGCAAAGTGTAAATATAGATCAAATAATATTGGAAGAAACAGAGGATAATGAAGCTCAGGTGCAGAGTGATGATACATCATCAAATAGCAATTAATTAAGTACAGCGTTACAAGGCAAAAGGGAGAGAGGTACTGACAAGAGCAATGTAGAGCCCATTATTGTTTTGAGATCGTATGATCCTTTGAGCAAGGAGATTCATCTGAAATTAGTTTTCATACAAGAGAGAAGGTAAGGCACAAGCAAAAATTTAGGAGTTCAAATTTTGAATTGATATCATTGGGCTCCCAGCAGTTCTAATAGGGGTTTGGCCACTAGAGTAGGGGTAAAGTGTGGTCCAGTTGGGCCTGTGTTTTCTATGGCTGCTGATCTATCTGATTTAACAGGTATCACTACCTTTTCCAAATACCTAGTTTGTACTCCTTGAGGATCTGGACTCACCCTCTTCCTTTTGGAGATCTATTATGAAAGAACAACATTTGACTGGAAAAATATAGTGTGACGACACATGGAATAGGTACAGAAAATGCATAGGTATGGCATATACTCATATATGATGCTTAAACTAAGCAGATGGTGTAACAAAGTAGAAGTAATGCAAGAGGTCAGATGCAAAATAAGTGCGACCAATACAACTTTGCAAAGTTAGAGCGGGCACCTTGATGGGTGAATAATATAGGCCATCCTCCACCATGCCAAGTTTGTTAGCCAGTGGATCGTTCCGCAATATTCCTCTCGTGCGCGCATTCTCATATTCATTTTGATAATGTTCAATATCTGACATGCATGAAAACATAAAAACAAGTGAGATTTTCTTTGTAATGCAGAAGTGATTCTAATCCAATATTGCCTCCCTGTAAACCCCTTTGTGCTATCTCTGCAATTCTTTTAAAAGATGCCATGCATGCTGTAATTTGTTGTGTGCATTAATATAATGTGGCCTACTACTCAAAATATGAGAGCTCCAGAAGTGATGACACTTCGCAGATGATAGCTTCAACATATAGTAAAGAAGAACAAGTCGACCTGACCTGACAGATTCAAAATATACTAAGGGAGAACAACTCGACCTGACCAGTCGACCGCAAGAGAAGAGTATCATCTTAAAGAAGAGCAGAAGAGCAAGCAGATTGAAGATATTACAAGTCTTTCAATACAATGTCGGTTGGCCACCCATAATGAACCAGAGCGCACAGAGAAATACTATTCTCTCCGGTCTCTCCATATGTGGCTCACATGCATTTCGAAACTAAAGTAGGAACATTTAGCTAACCAATTAAACATCTCTCAGTTTTACTAATATCAGCAATAATATAAGATATGAATTTGTACAACTAAGCTTGTTTAGCTCGATGGGTGGAGCAGTGCTATTACGACACGAACCACGTAGGCTGATTGTGGTCATCATAAAATGGGGAAAACATAAGCATGATGAGTACAGTGTTGACCGTGGCAGTGGGATGGCAGATCTGAAGCTGCAAACCGCGCAAAGGGTAGTTAGCAACCGATGTTTGCTTTGAAATAACAACTAAGATTTGGTATGGACAAGAAAGTACGGTCAACAAGTGACAAAGAAATGCAATTATGCTGTCTCTCTATATGTCGCGACATGCATTTGGAAACTCAAGTGGGACCTTTAGCTAACCAATTAAATGTGTCGGTTAACTAATATCAGTATCATATCACAATCATATTTGAACAACTAAGCTTTTGAATTCTGAGTGTTGTGTTGTTTAGCTTGAAGGGTGGAGTAATACTAGTACGACAGAAAGCACCTACGCAGATCATAGTAGAGTAGATAAAAGGGGAAAACCCTAAGCATCAAGAGAAAAATCAGGAAAGTGGAACTAGCTGGACCAGTGGGTGGCGCACATGCTTTTCGAAACGAATATAGGAACATTAGGTGACCAATTAAACATTCTCTGTTTTAGTGATATGAGCATCATATCAGATTCGTATTTCAACACGTAAGCTTTGGGTTGAGGTCTTGAGGAGCAGTGCTAGCACGACACGAAGCACCTACGATGATGGTAGTGAATATAAAGGGGGGAAACCATAAGCTTTACGAGTATAGTGCGCGTGCCATGGCGGATCTGAAGGTGCAAACCGGACAAAGCTACTTCACAACCAATGTTTGCTTTCAACTAGCCACTACGATTTGGTACGGACAAGAAAAGTACAGTAAACAAATTACGATCTATTTTCCGGGTGAGATCAATAACTTAAGCACATATGGAAGAGTACCACCTCTCTTGCGACGCCGTGTAGGCCTATGCTGATACGTTGATGGTGCTGCGGGTGCGATGGCTGTCGGCGGCGGGGAAGAAGACTTTAGACGGCAGACGGCCGGGTCGGGGGATATATCCTGTTGCCGTGGACGAGGCGGTCGTAGGAGCGGCAACGGCAAGGTGGACGACGACGCCGATGAAGCGAGAGGAGGTGATGAAAGGATCTTGGTCCAGCGCCGTGGATGAGAGACCTCCATCTCTTGCAGTGGACGACGGGGTAGGGGTAGCGGCTCCGGCAAGGTGGAGGATGGGGTGGCGGACGGAGGTGGCTGGCCGCAGTGCGGAGGTTGTCGTGCCGCCGACCGTGTATGAATGGGGAAATGGAGGGGAGGGGGGATCTCAAACTTTGGGACGCGCTTCTCTAAAATGGGGGAAAGTTACGAACTTATCCCCCGTTTAAAATTTCGGACATCGCGTCGGTTGGGGATAGGACGGTAATCTCGCATCTCCCAAATATTTGCCGGTAACTATTTCGGGCGAGGAGAGGGTGTTTTGCCCCCCACGGTTGGCGCCCACGGTGTATGAACAGGCCTGACAGGTAGGGCGGTTCTGTCACGTCTGATGGAAGTTACACATCTGCCCCTATTTAAAATATTAGCCTACATCGATTTCGGACGAGGAGAGTTTGTTTTGCCGCCCACCGTGTATGAATGGGGAAATGGAGGAAGAGACACATGTCTTTCGGACGAGCTTGAATCAAATGTGTTTTGCCGCCCACGTTTGGCGCCCACCGTGTCTAAATGGGCTCAGAGGCCGTCGTGTCACGTCTGATTGAAGTTACTAGTCTACCCCTATCGACAGCAATGTAAATCCGGTCGATAAGGATGTCAAGTGTCAGGGGTAGACAGTAATTTCCATCTCGCAAACACTTGCTTCGGGCAGCCCACAAATTATAGTGGGTGTTTAGGCGCTTCGTTGAAATCTTGGGAGAATTAGCATTCACGTTTGCCCTGGGACCTGGCAAACTAAATTCAAATCCAATTTGTATTCGATTACGAATATCCACAGATAATTATACGTTTTGTTATTTATTTCTTCAAAACCACAACAAAGATTTCTTCCACCTTTATATATGATTATGATTTAGAAATGCCGTGATCTTCGAATTCAGTAGGTTGGATACACTCTGAGTCAAACAGTTATTTCATCCAATACAATATGCTGACACGAAAAACAGTTCACCTTATGTCAATCATACAAGTACTGAGGATTACCTCGCCTAAAAAATTCGGATCAATACAACACATGGACAACATAGGGGGTCTTGCAACATAATCCATTCAGAGACATGACACAACATGCAAGTACAATAATCTAATGACAATTTCAACTGGTATCTAAAGAAGAACCGGGATTACCTTGGGCTTCAGATAGCAGAAACAGCAGGACCTCCTCCGTATTCAAATGCAACATTCTTACTTCCTCCAATTCTTGGGTTGCTTGCATAATGCGTGCCGCTAATTCCGTAATTTCCAGCCTCAAGATAAAGATTACCTCATTCATGGCAGCCACACCATCTCTTTCTGCCTCTAGTAGAGCCTCAAGCACTATAATATCTGTGCTCAGACTGCTCTCCGGCGGTGTTGCCTCTGAACTGCTACCATCTGGTAACATGGATGGCGCACTTCTTCCACAAATAGATTCTGGGGTTGTACATTGTGTCCTAGTGCGAACGGCATCCTGAAAGGTTTCTGCTGGACATCAGTAAGAGATAGTTATCATATGATCCAGGCAGTAAGCTTACATGGTAAACGACGAACGAATTATTGCCGAGCATGGAAACTATATTTAAATGGTTCGAAGCAGCATCAGCCGAAAAGAAATTAAAATGGTAAGATGAAACTAGGGATGTAAGTGGCAAATAAACGATATCCGCCAGTCCCATCTAGTTAGTTTTTGCTACCTCCCTAGTTCATTTTCCTCAAAAAATAAAAACTCTTTTGAACTATCATACCACTAGTGGACTTTAATCGGGATTAAACAGGACCCAGTTGACATCCCTAGTTGAAAGGGAGTGTACAACCGCTATATTTAAGTTGCCAAGGCATCTAAGCAGTTGAAATAATCTGAGAAAGCACTTAACAGTGTGGCCTCATATAAACTACGAAGGCAATTTTGTGATGAAGTTGAGAGGGAAAGTTAAGGACTCAAATGAAATAGGCATGCATTTCTTTACAATAGTACAGTAGGCACTGCTGACATATTGGCCAACTCAGGTATAGCGTAACAACAAATAAGCATTCGAATCAAGCAATACAGCAAAGCAGACAACTGAACTATTTGTAATTCGGTAGGATTACACGTTGAGGGCACAAGCCAAGAAAGCAGCCCACTCGCATTACATTTCACATGTACTAAAACACACTGGCTTACCATATGTTGCTGTGAAGCCTAGCTGCTGTTGCAATGTTCTTTGAAGATATCGTCAGCATCCCGTGGTTGCTAATCTAGTTGTTGTAGTTTATTCTGCACCATCTATTTAGGTAAAATTAATTTTAATCGCATGCACTGGTCCGAATTGATCATCAATGGTTCATCTAAACTAATGAAAGAAGGATGTGTGCATACACGACAATATATCTGATTCCCTCTATTTTTATGCTTGTTCGAGGTGCCAGCCCCAAAAGAACAAATATTTTGCTTGATGGGGTTGGCAGCTCCATAATTAATAGAAGCATCAAATTAGTCATGCAACTTGGGAAGATCAAGAACACACAAACAAGTAATGAACAGAGGCTCGGAGCAGTGATGTAATAGCTAGCATCAGAAAATGTAGGGTAAAACGAACAAAAAGCAGCGGAACCACATGCTAGTTTGCTGATGTGTAATTAAGCATAGAGAACATTAAGCAGTCTGATGGAACTAACAGGTGGCATCAAAACAAAACTAAAGCATATTAACTATATGTACACTGGTATGTAATTTAGCACATGTAACATGTTCACTGCCAGAAGTATGGCCCTACAGGTGCAAGCAGAATAACGCGTCTCATGAAAAACTGAATGATGCCCTGAAGAAATTCAAAGGTGCGGTGCTTATGCTAGGAAAGTGAACGTAGGCGCCGGCCGTTGGATAATAGTACCTGATTCTCGGCGGCGTATGGGTATCGTTGTCATACTTGATAGCTAAGGATCGTCGATGGTGCTCGTGTTGCGGTTGAGTTTGGGCCGGCTGTTGCCGTCGCTGAAGCGGCTCCGGTGCTACGGTTGCGGCGCCTGTCGACATACAAGAAAGCTCATCTGTGGTAAGTGAACAGTTGCACGATAAAGAGAAAAACCGAAGGAGTACAAATCGAAATAACCTGATGAGGCTACGGCGTCAGTAAAGCAGGGCCGGTGGAGTTGAATATGGCGTTCGTGGAGTGGGTCCGGTGCAGTGGACGAAGGCTTCGGCGGGCGCGTTGTACAGTGCTTTCGGTGAGGTGGATCTGTTGCGGCGGACGAGGGCTTGTATGAAGGGCCAGCGAAGGGGCGGACGAGGGAGTCAGTGAAGGGCCTACGTTGTGGTGGACGAGGGCACTGGTTAAGCAGATCCGGTGCGGTGGACCATGATGGCGGTCAAGGAGATCTGGAGCGGTGGACAAGCCCGTCGCTGAAGCGGCTCCGGTGAAGTGGTGAGTTGGCAGTTGGGGGTTCCAAGATGCGGAAGGTAGATCCGGCGGGGTGTGAGGTCTACCGCTGCGGCGGAGGACTAGATTCGGCGGCTTGCCGTGGTTGGGGGGTCGGGGAGGGGAAGGGGAGGGGCTATGGGGAAGAATGTTGGGGGCAAAGAGGGGAAAACAATGGAGTTACCAAAGCAACCCTTTTCCGTTCATGTGGCAGGGGTAAAACAGGAATATCGCAGGGCTAAACTTTCGGGCGCGTGATATTTCGATGTGAGCGGGAAGTTTGAAAGCTTTTGGTGCCTAAAATTATAAGTATTCTGCTCTCGTACGGCTGACTATGATATCATGGCCGACAATTTGTTTGTTTTGCACGCAAAAAAATGTGCAAGTTTTGAAAATCAATGTCTCCAACTTGGAACTTAGATTGTCCATTCAATTCAAATATGGATCATTGAGCTACTACAAGCAAATACCATCATACGGTCTAATTCAAATGAAATTCCAAATGTGTTTATCCTAAATATGATGACAAAAGCAAAAATGTGTATGTGTATGAATAAAGTGGATGATTATAAAGTTTGAACATGCCCGTATGTGTATATCTCTAGGTTTGATACATGAATTTGAAATCACGAAATCCTGGCTTAAAAAGTGTACCTCCGTTTAAATGAATTACAAAAGCTAATGATGGAGTCGAAGTCCAAAATTCCAATCTTAGGTTTGTAATTCTGGTACATCAAGGTATATCACGCATGTTCAAAAGTATCGTTATCTACAAACTGTGAAACAAATTGATCAACCATGAGTGCACAATATCTCAATTACACTAAAGTCCCTCAAATATAGACACCTCACTATTTATCTGAAGTCAACCCCCCCCCCCCCCCACCACACACACACACACATAGAGAAGTCATTCTCTCCCCCAAACACCAACACACGAGCACATTAACGCCCCTCTCTCTTGTAAAGTCCGGACCCCAACATAGGTCTCTATCACTTTGTCTCTCGGGCATGCACACATCTCTTTCCTCACTCTCTAGGTCTCCTGCTATCTCTCTTACCCAAGCACACGCACTATGTAGAGTGTATATTTCCCATACACACAAAACGTCGCCCCCAAACGGCTATCTCCCTAGTCATGTGGTTCTCGCGCACTCACCTCACACACCACCCCGACTGCAAACAAGCACACTTTGTCTCCTTGTGCACCACTCTCCTCTTTCTATCTCTCCCACATGCGGACCCGCCCCAGCTCCTTCCCTGTATACATATATGTCATGACTCTTTGCATAACTCCCTAATGTATAATCGTTCTCGCTTTCGCACATTGTTCTCTACACCATCTATTCTAGATCTCTCATGAAGTCCCTATCACACACACGATGACTCGCTTCCCTTGCGTCTCCGTTCATAGGCCAATTTCGGACAACATCAACATTGTCTCCCTATCTATACGCCATTTATGGACACAAACGACCCCTCTCGCCCCCTCTCTTCCTCTCTCTCTCTCTCTCCGTCGCTAGCTCTCTCTTTCTCTCGCTCTCACACCCCTCTCCCACACACACACTCGATGTCTCTTCCAAATAGTCTGCTCCCCCCACCCGCACCCGTGCTATCTCGCTACTACACATGTCACACCATTCCCCCTTCCCTTATACTAGGTTTACATCATCAGTGGTCTGTCTACTCCACATACACTCTCTCCCTCTCACACACAAACGCGTGCACAAACACACACAGACACACACAAACACCCATTTATCTGGATCCTCATCTCTCCTCATGTCCGCATGTGTATCTCACACACTCACTCTCTAATTATGTATATGTGTCTGCATGTTACGCAACACAAAGCCCCATGTACATGTCTCTCTCTATCCTCCACACACATAGACACAAAGAATCTGTTATCATTGCCTCAGTCTCTACATATCACACACGCACACACACTCTCTCTCTCTCTCTCTCTCTCTCTCGCAAACACGCTCAACAAGGGTTTCCCCGTGAATAACTTACCGTCTATTCATCAACAGTCGTGGCAGTACGGCAAACATGAGACGTGAAAAAGAATAAATCTACACGTGCTTAGACCACCTAGTATGACTACTAGGACTAGAGCAGGCCAAAAAGCGCGCCGCCGTCACCCCCTCCTTGTCGGCGACAGGAAAATCTTTGTTTTACACAGTCGAGAATTCATTGTGCTAAGGCCCCACATGCCGAGGCGTTGAATAGAATGTAGATGCTAGTTTACGGAAGCAAGTATCGATAATACGTTTGTATCTCCATACTTATATTTCTTCTCTTATAAAAAACCGAGTTGGTGATGATGGTACGTGTGCCATCTTGCAATATAGACCGTCCGATCTATATCTGACGGATGGAAATTAAACTAAAAGATACCCGCACCCCTCTCCACATTTGCAGACAAGGCCTTCCCTCGTTCATCCTTATCTCCAACAAACCTCATTGTTGAGCAATTAAGAAAGGAAGCCTCTGGAACAAACTGGCCTGGTGGCCGCTGCCGGCGTCGTCAATCCCCATGCCTCCGCTCAGTCTGACCACCAACCACCACCACACCCCACTCCTCTTCACCTTATCTCATATTTCTCGAGATATCATTAGTTTTTACACATGGGATTACTCCCGCAAGGGTCAATCACAACAAGTGTTTTATAAAAAAATGCATCTTGATGTTCCGTGCAATGCACGGATCTTGCTAGTACTCCTACACAAGACTAAGTTGGTGATGCTGGTGTGTCTGCCATCCGTCGTTTCTGACCATTAGATCTACATCTAACGATTGTGAGGTAAGTTGTTGCCTTTTCTCACCAACATCCCACTTGTCTACCAATTTGCAGAAAAACCCATAATTAGTATCTTAAAACCAACCACATCCCTCCCTGACCTCACCAAAACAGCCCAAGGAATATATTCTAATTGAAACATAATATATCTCTAGTGACATATGTATATCAAAATTAGAGTGTTTTGTACCAAGTTTGTGAATAACTATTATTCTAAGTATGATTCGTTGCAACGGACATGAACATTGCTAGTATTTCCAACCATGCATTTTTTCCTAGTATTCCATAGTTTCGAGTTTTCCATCAAGATATTAGTCACTCATGGTTGATATTTACTTTCAATCATGTACACATATGCACTATGTAACTAGCCTTGCTTATTGGCTTCCAAAGCTTAACTTTCACTCCTACTTACAATATGTAGAGTATTTAACAAAAAACTACCACTTTCAACCAGCCCTAGGAAGAATCTATTGTACAAAAAATAGCAAAAACATACCCAAAATTTCTTAATCCACGCCAAAAACTACCTAGTACTCCTACCGATTAGGTTCGTTTAAACCCATTTATGACAGGGTTGGCCCACACGTCCGTGCTGAGAGGCAGCTTAAACCAACACATTTTGTTTGACCGTTGACACGAGGGACCCACATCTGACCTTCTATCCTGTTATTCCCCGTCAAATCATTATTTTTCCTGAACATTACTTCAAACAGTACTGATGCGTGTTCGTCGGTGGCGCCGGTGATGAGCGAGTTGGCCGCCGCTCCGCCGAACGGGCCGGACGCCGCGTTAGCCCCCGCACGGGTTGGCAGGCTGGCCCGAGCGTGACTCACGAGCGAGCAAGCCGCCGCGCTGGCCTTCGCTCGAGCCAGATGGCTGGCCTTAGCGCGGCGCGTGCGAGCAAGCCGCCGCGCTGCCGTGCCAATCTGGCTAGCAAACCTTGTAGACAAGCAGCTGGACGGAGCTATCTTGGCTAGCTAGCGGCCGCGAGCGCCAGACGGAGCTGGCATCCGGGCTGCCGCAACATGGGCTCTGCACCGCCGGCGGTTTTGACATCACCTTCTGCCGGCGGCGGTAGCTGCGTCCCATGGCCGAGGATGACTAGGTGGACGGGCCGGAGGTAGGAGGTCACTCGAGGATTTTTGTTGGTAAGAGCATGTACAATGGTTGATAAGGTAGTCTTATCTTAAGTCTGCCACGTATGCAAGTGGCAGTAGTTTCTTGGCATTTTAGTGGTTTCTTGCATTATTAGAGCAAGTACAATAGAGCTGAGTCAGCGGGCTATAAGAAATAAACTAGTATATTTCTGCTTAGTTGGAGGAAAGAGAAGAGGAGAGAGAAGGTAAGCTGGCTATACTATTAACCATTAGGGGTTTCTTGTAAGGAACAATGTACGTACTACTAGCGACAAAAGGCGATTCTAGGTTGCGTTGTACTCCAACGAGTACTACTAGTGGTCGCAGGAGTGTATACCTCGTTTTGTGGGTTCGATCCCGGCCGAACGCACGGCGGCCTTTTTTTAAATAGTACTACTACACTTCGCTGCGAGCCAATATTTTACACGGGTAGTTTGAGTTTTGAAGTCAAACAGACATGCGGCCCCACAATCTGGGTGCACTGGACAGCCTAGCCACGTGAACGGGTTTTCCTTCCCAGCATCCCGTGGCTCGCGTGCTCGCCCTAGCCACACCTCGCTTGCAGCTTCCAGCTAGTAGCATATTTAAACTAGCGCCTCCCAATTAAGCCCGAGGAGCCGGAAAAGCCTGGCAGGGCATTGGGAACTGTGCAATATGGCTCTGTACGTAAAGTGCTCTACTACTACTCTATAGCTTGTGGCGTTGCACGCATGGACTTCACTCCATTATCGGCTCTACTATAAAAGAAATTCCTCTTGACGTGTTTTTTTTGAAACGAAAGCAAAAGCTTTGCTTCATCTCATTCATAAAGAAGGAACTACTAACAAGGTTCGACGAGATCCATTACACCTCCACAAATGGAAGCGAAAAGCCTAGTCTCGCTGTATCAAATAACTCAAATGTTCTGCCCCCACAGTAACCGTCGCTGATAAACATGCTGCTAGTGTGTGCGTGAGAGGAGCGGCTGAGTAGGCTAGCTACGTGAGAGGAGCGGCTGAATAGAGCACCGAGAGTACCCACTAGGCCACTACGCAGGTGTACTTCCCCTGCATTGATAGTACAGCGATGGTTCTAGAGAACAGTAGTAACCTCCACTTCCAACTGTAGCTCCTTGGCCCTGAGATTCAAGAGTTCAAAACTGGTGCACTATACTAGACTAGACTAGAAGTACAGTACATCGCACTACTAGTTGAGAAAAGTAGTACTAGTACTGCTACAGTACGAGTACGTACTCCTCCGTCACATAATGTAAGCCGTTTTTTGACACTAGTTGGCGTGTAGAAAAAATGGCAAAAACATACCCAAAATTTCTTAATCCACGCCAAAAACTACTACCTAGTGCCAAAAATTTCTTACTAGTGCTATTATTTATAGTATAATGCAATCCCATAACGTTCCATAATGCTAGTACTAGTAGTAAATAATAGCCTCACCCCTTCGCTGAGGAGCGATCTACAGTTGGAAGGGACGAGGCCCTGCGGTTACTACGCTCTTATCTCCTCCTCGCCAGCCCCCCCGAAGAGAAGGCAGTTCGTCGCTGCGCCCATGGATTCGCCAGGCGGTTCTCCTCCTCGTCGGGGCTGGGAGACCTTGGACGACGATCCTCTGGGAGATATCGCACGCCGCTTCGATGTTGTCACCGTCGCAAGACTCGGTGCTTCCCGCACCAACTTTTTCAAGACGCTGCTTAAACAGGCTTGGGAAAAGGCCATGCTTGTTGGTCTTCCATGCGTCCTCGAGGAGAAGGTTCTTCTATGGGACAATCCTTCGAACAGTCCACCGCTCCCTGGCCATGGTTGCACGTTGACTCCGGTAGAGTTGCCGACGTTGAGAGGTAGTCGTATTTTGTCCGATGAGCAGGTCAGTAATGGAGTTTGACCATGTAGTACTTAGTTATTCCATTTCCATCCCGTAATTTCTCCGCTGCCCACCGTCTTATATATAGGTCTGGGTCGGTGCCAACGAAGATTGGCTTGCATACCTCCGGCCGGATACCACCATCATTTTGCACAACATCCACAGCAGTGCGGCCGTTCCGGTAGACCCCTTCTCCACCATTGGGATCGGCCTTCCGGACTGGCTGGGCTTGAATACGTATGATGATGCCTACATGAGATTGAAGAAGATAGCAATTGCGGACCCGCCGACAAAGCGACGCGGCTACGACGATTACTATCTCATCGCGGTGTTCGACATAAGGATTGCCATCAATGCAAGAGGTAGTAACGGAAGAGGCTGGCGCATGTTGGCGGCGACAGATTTGTACCCCTACACGTTCGAAGACGTCGTGCGCCATCTAGGCCGCATCTTCGCGGTGACAAGCCAGGGGACTTGTTTCATCTGGTTGCCATCCTACGATACGGGAGATTACAAACGGAATGCACAAACCATCATTTGCATCCCTAACGGTACTCTATTATTTTGCAGGGACCAGTCATCCCTCGATAAAAATAAGATCGCCGATCCTGGATGTGCATTTGCATCCGCGATTCGGTCTAACCTGGAACCTTGTAGCTGACTTTGGCATATTGGGATCAACTATCTTAGCAGTCGTTACCCATGGTACCACTGATGTGCAGCATGGTCACACAATCTACCACGATCGGACCGTCACCATCTACCCAGGTATTCCATTTTTTAACCCTCTCGCCTTCTCTTTCATTGTTGTACTAGTAGTATACTTTGTAGTACTAGTAGGAGTACATTTTACCTTGGAGGACGCGTATAGCTAGCTAGGCCCTTGAAGACTTGAACCCACTAGCTGCCACCATTTTTGTTTTTCCATGTCTTACTATCTCATCCATGTAGCCAAGAGTGGCTATATATAATAAGCCGGTTATTTTACTTCCTCTATACCGGAGTAGTACTATTTGCTGCACAGTATTACTGACCGCCATATTTGAGCACAACATTATTATGCATGGACCTTGACTATGTACGTCACCATGTGTCCAGATCTGGGATGCCGCGTGTACCAGATGAACGGCGCCGAGTTCGACCCCCGTGATGCTACGTGGGTGCCGAGGAAGACTCTTGGAGAGTACTCGCTTTTCATCGGGGACAGCTACCCCATTGTGAAGCGGATGCCACCTTCCGTGCACGACACGGAAGGCCTGCCGTTCATGAAGCATGGTTGTGTCTTCAGTGCGCACTGCCGGATGAACGTCATGCTGGGACACGCTATCCCTGATTTGTGCCGCTTCAGCTTGGATGAGTCTCCATCGTGTGGAACCGGACTAGAAAGCTGCGACAATGATTCCCGTTGCCCACCGCTATGGATCGTGCCATCCATGAAGAATACCTGGGACTGGAACCTGGAGGAGGACATGTAGCCCACCTATAACGTGTAAGTGGAGTACGGTAATTGTGAACGGTAGCGCTGTGAATATATGTAGACTAGTCGTGCACAAATTTATCACATGAATTGGAGATGAACTTGTGTGGCATACTGGCATTTGTCCTTTAGAATTTATTACTAGTAAATGTGTTATGTGTACGTGCAACTTGTGTGGTTGTTGCACGGGCTCCAACACGCTCTTTGAGAAAAAAAGGTGGCACAGCTTTGGATATACGTGACGTGGCGGCATCATACAGTAGCATCGTTCGCTATAGTTGTAGTACACTCCTACTAGGATGACAACTCCTATAAAACCTTGCACTTGGCTCTTTGCCTCTTCGGGAGGTTCAACAGTTCGTACTCGTGTGAACCTTGCACTTGGCTCTTCGCCTCTTCGGAAGGTCCAACAATGATGATACTACAATACAATATGCTTCTGGCAATCTGACACCGATTGAACTGCTGCACGACCACCGCGAGGGCGAGGTCGAGGGAGAGGGAGAGGGCGCTGTAGTCAAAACCCGCTCCTCGTCATGTGAACCACCGCGCGCATGGGCAAGGGAGAGGCGTAGTAAGCAAGCTTCTCCTCGTTCGACGAGTTGACGGGACACATCAAAGCAGTACTAGTACTAGTGGTAGTAGTAGTCCATACTGCGTCCTTTCCGATTAATATGGCTTAATTTGAAACGAGAAAAATACACTGGCGGTCAACGTATGTAACAATACGCTCTTTACGGTCACTACATATAGTTTTGCGGCGATTATACGATCACTAGCTCATCGTAGAGCACCGTATTGCACCCTACTGACCGGCCACATAGTCGACGTGACACTTTGTTGACTGGTTAAATTGTCAGCTGGTTTCTGGGTCCCACCTATCAGTTGACAGAGAGCAAAGAAATCAGTTAAACAAAACTTTACGCAGGCGCGACACGAGTCCAACCCTTGCGCGCGAACCGCCCTGGCTGTGTATGTGAGTGCATGCACGTGTCCTCCCTCGGTCTTCCAACAAAGAGTGTACATCGGCTATAAAACAAAGAGTGTAGTACATGATGTACATCTACACTTGCAATGCATTTAGCCTTTAATCTAAATCGATATTGATTGACTAATGCACCAACTTGTGCTGTAGGTATAGGCTACATGTCTATCCTTAATTACAGCATGCAACGGCCTTCATTTAATCTTCTTATCTCAATGGTCGCATGCACACATAAGTCTGCTACTTTTGGGCGTTAATTATGCCCTGGTCAATGTGTAAATCTCTAAATGTACAGTCTTTCACGGACGTAGGGAGTAGGTTGAGCACTTGAGCGTGAGCGTGTGTGTTGCGTCGTGTGTTGTGTGCCGCATGGGTGCGTGAGTGTTGCGTGCGTCCATGTGTACGTGTGAGTGTTGCATGTTGCATGCATGCATGGGGCTTACTCCCTCCCATTGACATGTTCATATTTCAAGCTTCCTCTGTTCCCTCCATATGGTGATACTCCCTCTGTTCCCAAATAGTATGGAGTAAAAGCCTCCCTCTGTTCCCAAATACGGAGTATTTGTCTTTCTACAGATTTCAACAAGTGACTAGGTACGTCGCAAAATGAGTGAAGTGAGCGTAGAGGCATAGGGATACTATAGAAAGGAAGTCCTCGCGATCCATTATTCCCCATCTCGGTCAGAGAAAACTATTCAACTAGTCTTCGCAGTGAAGTGACAATACACGCTGCAGCAGATGGGACACGTAATTAATAAGCTGAACCAGCGTGTTGGTGTTACTAAATCAGCCTTACCCAGTACTACCATCATGTTTGCCAGAATAGCACGCTTCCGCAAATACGCCTACGCACCTCTGTCCTCCATTAACTGACATATGAGCCCTGTTGTGGTAGACCCACATGTCATCGGTGTAACTATTTACACTCCGAAGGACGGTATATCCTGGTAGTAGTACTAGTAGAATTGAGATTGAATGCACTTTCTTCCCCGTCTTCCACTCTTCTTCCTCCTCTCTTCTTCTTCCTCCTCTCTTCTTCTTCCTCCTCTCTTCCCCATCGTCGGCCGCACACCATTTACCCCCGCTCACTGCTCGCCCGCCCGCGCCATCTTCCTTGGTAGCTCGCGCATACCATATCCCCCCGCTCACTGCTCGGCCACATGAGGAGAAGCTTCTTCGCTCGCCCGCCCGAATCCACTTCCCCACTGGCTCGCAGGCACCGAAAACCCCAATGGCAGAACTGACTGACACGCAGAGCCGCGATTGGAATTCCCTCCCTGATGTTCTCTTGGAGTAGATCTGTAGTCGTACGGACCGACTCAGCACCATCCGTCTGGCCGCATGCTCGGTGTCTTTGTACTGTCTACTCGTCTGCAACCGGCCGGCTCTTTTCAAGACACCCTGCTTGTTGATGCCCGATCCTCGCAGGTGGCCCAGACACCGACTTGACGATCCTACAGAGGTTGCCGTGGTTCCCCTCGACATGCTACCACTACTCGTCCACCTGTCCTTCATGCGCGACCACTACTGGGCGGGGATGAAGGCCAACTGGATCGTCCTCATCCACCACACCGGTAGTCCGTGGCGTCTCGTGGATATCTACACCCAGCGAGAGATCACCCTTCCATCGTTGGATACTGCCGCCATCGAGCCTCGCGGCCCGCCGGACACTCCTGCCTACTACGCACGAGACGCGTCAGGCTTTTGGCTCGACCTCTATTTGCAGAAAGTTGTAATCTGCGAAGTGCCCACACCATCAGAAGACTACATGGATTACAAGCTCATTGCCTTGTTCAACATGGGATTAGTCTATCTGGAATCTGGTTGCCATACATGGTTATGGCTCATCATCAATCCTGTTGAGGCAACATTTCTGTCTGATGCTATAGTGCACGATGGCATCATTTACGCGGTCGACGCACAGATTGGCTGCCTATACTGGTGGAATCTATCGTCGTGTAATTGTTCTATCTCATCTCATCTTTACCTTATGAATATGACTACCTGTTCATTTGTTACAAATTTAGAATGCATAGCATGTCTATAACCACATCATTGCTATATGTTCCTCTCATTTCCTAGATTTTTATGACCACACATGTTATTGTTAGAGTTGATATGAGAACAATTGGCATCTAATGATTGTTAGAATACATATTATGAGCATAACATCATGATTGCTATATGTTACTCTCGTTTACAAGATTTTTATAACAACGCATGTTATTGCTTAGAGTTGATATGAGAACAGTAGTAGTAAGTGCTATGGTAGAATATGAGTAGGCGCTGTCATAGCTGTTTTCCTCTCATTGTTACATGATGTTTGAACCATGACATATTGCTAGAATATGAAAGCCATTGGCTTATTTTTTTAACTTGGGGTATGATTATGACCACGGCATTGCAATTCTCTGTCTATGATATGTGTCACTGTTATAATAATCTTAATTCCACACATACTCTGAACATGATTGTATATTTTTTGTCCTTTTGGTCTCCAATTTGAATTGTTGCAGCAGACACAAATGCGCTGGCCTTCATGATTCCAGGACCTGGAATCATACCAGCCGATGGGTGGTGGTTTATCGCTCGTTCAGCTGACGGCGGTCATTTGATGCTCATTCGCACGTACCAAATTGACCAAACCATTACATCAAACCACATGCAGTACAATGCGTGGGGCGTTCATGACATTGATGGCTATGCTGCTTCGTGTTCGAGAAAGATCCCAGCTCCGTTGGGCCAGGCGTATTCAACTTGAGGCGGGTTTACAGCCTCGGCAACCACTCCTTGTTCCTCGGGCTCAATTATCCGATCATCCAACCAATCATCGATCATATCACCGGCGATGATTACTGTGCTATGCAACTTCCATTCGCGAGGGGGGCCTGTATTTACACATCATACCATGGGTTTCATGAATCACCATATCCAGAGATTCGTTGACACAGCTTGTTGCCAGATAATCTTCAGTGTGTGAAAGGCATCAAGCTTCCATGCGATGGATGGCTTTTGCAAACCCGACATGCGGCGATGTGGTTCATGCCAACAGCAAATATGCACAACTTGATTCGTGCTGATATCTAGACTGAGCCATGTATTCTGCTGTTGTAGCACGACCCTCTTTTGTTGGAAATTATGTACTGTTGTTAGTTTGAAGCACTCCTCTGGTTTGAAGGATAGATACCTTCATGGGATCAAGTGCATCCTAACTCACCTGCGTAGGATGTACTGATAACGATGATGGAGATATATATATATATATATATATATATATATATATATATCAGTTAGGCTTCAAGTGGGTACTTGTTAGTTAAACCTATGTATAAATTGTGACACTAAATACGACTAGTAAGTAGTACAGTAGCAGTACTAGTGTACGTCGGTCAAATTATTCATCATGTCCACACATTGAATTGACGTGACAACACGCTGCGCGTGAGGTGACACAAAAATCCCGGTGGCGTGTTCAGGTATTCTGGACTTCAGATTTGGAGTACCACTTATCTGTCAAAATTTTTCATCATTCACTTAAAACAGTCAGATCATACATTGAGTACCATATAACTGGAATTACCGATGCAAGTCGAAGAAGGATTGGCCGGTGCTGCCGGCTGGCGTCAAGTTCGATCCCACGGATCAGGAGCTGATCGAGCACCTTGAGGCCAAAGTGAGTGCTGACAGCGCGAGATTTCAGTCTCTCATCGATTTGTTCATACCAACCATCGACAGCGAGCACGGCATATGCTACACCCAACCTGAGAAACTTCCAGGTAAGACACCGATCGGCCGTCTACTTGCACAAACATATTCCTTTGTTTATAGCTCTATTTTTCTTTTTAGACGCAAACCTAGTGAAGCAATTACAATTTGACAGTTAATAAAAAGTGAAACAAGTGACTGCAACATGCCAAAGATGTTATGAAAATGCCAACTAGGTACACTAAAACCTGTATTCCACAATACTGCAGGTATCACACTGAGTGGCCTAAGGAAGCATTTCTTCCAGCGCAATTCCAGGGCATTCAAAAGGGGCACGTGGACGCGTCACAAGATACAGTCGAAGTGCGGCATGCACGCGATGTGGCACAAGACCGGCAATACCTTGCCGGTGATGGTCAACGGCCGGCAAGACGGGCAGCAAAAAAGGTTCTGGTGCTGCACACCAACAAGAACTTCGACCAGCAGAGGACCAACTGGGTGATGCACCAGTACCTCTTCGGGGACTTGGAGCAAGAGAAGGAGCGGGAGCTGGTCCTCTGCAAGATTTTCTACCAGACGAACACTAGGGCCAGGAGTAAAAAGATTATAAGTTAGTTTGGTATTGGTAGTTGTACTACCTTGTCGTCTGCAAGTTGGTATTGTTGTTAACGATCTTTTGGTATGAACTTGCATTTGCTTCCAACCATCATGCCGAGGGTCGACGTGGATATAAAGCTGAATCATTTGTTTCGAAACGAATTTTCAGGCACCTGATTTTTATTTGATGGGTAGCATAAGCACCCGCCGTTCGAATTCCCAGTTCTCCAATTTTTTCGAAACAAGTGCATGCACTTATTATCACGATAAAAAACAATATCCGTGCTGCATCCCAGTTATCAGTTTGTACTGGCAGAATTCTCTCGTTTATTGAGCACGTATATTGTTTTTTCAGGTCCAACAAGTTTCAACTGGGCTGTAGACTGCCCAGGGTTGGTTTTGTTTTTAATAGGCCCAGCCCATGACGACAACAGGGCACAAAGATCCAGCAGGTATCTACTGGCCTCTGGCCCGCCAGCGTTAGTTATATTTTGTCTTACAACATCCGCAGGCAGTTTTTTTACTGAATCAAACACACAGCCCAGTTCTATTTTCCTCTTGAAACGCATGTCCTACATCCGTTTTCTAATCTCTACCTGTAGTTTTACTAGTTCATATACACGTATCATTATATTGAAAACACATAAAATTCCCTTTTCATATTTACATCCTTATTTTTGTTGTTTTTTCCCACCCAGCGATGATTTTTTTACCACTGGTTTTCCCTTAAACCAACTCAATTGTCCCACGTCTTATTTGCTTACAAAAACAAAACGATTGTTTTGGCAAATCAATAAGTTCTTAAAAAATGTTTATCATTTCGGGATTACAACAGTTCGGACTCCACTGAAATATGCAAAATAAGGTTGAACTTTTTGACCGTGGTCCTGGGCAGAAAATGGGCTGTAATAAATTACTTAAGAATTAGCAAATGGGTTGCAAATTATAAAAAATAGCAAATGGGCTTTATGTTGTCTGCCACAGATTTGGAGGCTGACTTGTGGGCCTACTAAGTGCATGCGTACACAAGGTTTCTCAAAAAAGAAACTTAGTCAACAATCGACTCTACCAGTGTCAGACCGTTAGATGTCAATCTAACGGCAATCGTGCTTGTTCAGTCTCTGATCTTCCTGTCCCAGCCGCCCAAACCAGCGCCGTCGGAACCGCCTGCTCCCGCCTCCCGTGGCCGGCAGTGCTGTCGGGCAGGCCTCACGGCCCCATCATACTCGCATCCCTGGCCTGTCTATCCCTCTACTCACCCACACCTCCTGTTATTTTCCGGCGACGGCAGTCGAACCAGTCAACCCTCATACTCTCCACCGCGTGGGCAGCCACTGCCGTGTCTTCCCCGGCTCCGTGTCGTTCCCTTCGTAGGCCTCGCCGTCGTCCACCGCCCTGGTGCTCTTGGCGTGGCGTGGTCAACGATGTCCATCCAACGGCCGTAGTGCTTCTTCAACCTCTGGTCTTCTTGCCCCAGCCGCCCAAAGCAGCGCCGGTCGTGCCGCATGCTCCTGCCTCATGTGGCCGGCTGTGCTGCCGTGGAGGCCTCACCGTCCCCATACTACTCCCACCGCTGGCTAGGCCATCCCTCCACTCACCCACTCCCCCTGTTATTTTGCGGCGATGGCAGCCTCACACCGCAGCCGAACCAGTGAACCCTCGTACTCCTCTCCGCGTGGGCGTCCACTGCCGCGTCTTCCCCGGCTCCACGTCGTCCCCTTCCTAGGCCTCGCCGTCGTCCACCGCCGTGGTGCTCTCGGCGCGGCGTGGTCAATGTGGTCAACGACCGACTTCCATCGGAACAGTACCGTACGTGGAGAGGCTGACAACTGGGTCCACGGCAGCCGCAAGGAAGTGCCTCCTTATTACGCGCAAAATAATTATTCCTCCACCTGACGGCAGGGACCCACCGGACGGGCCACCAGTATTTCACGGAAAAAACATTTCCCCCCTGACTGCTGGGACCCACCGGACGGGCCACCGTATTTCGTGAAAAAAACGTTTGCCCCTGACTGCTGGGACCCACCGGACGGACCACCGTATTTCACGAAAAAAACATTCCCCCCGCTGTCAGCTCGGACCCACCGGAAGTGCCTCCTTCTTACGCACAGAAAAATGAATACTCCCCCTGCTAGCTGGGACCAACCATGGTGGGGGGCTGACTTGTGGGCCTACTAAGTTGACGGGGACAGAGGGCTTTGTCAACTTAGTCAATATGAACGATTCTAGCTCCAGTGACCGTACGATGTCCATCCAACGGCCGAAGTGCTTCTTCAACCTCTGGTCTTCTTGCTCCAGCCGCCCAAAGCAGCGCCGGTCGTGCCGCATGCTCCTGCCTCCCGTGGCCGGCTGTGCTGCCGCGGAGGCCTCACCGCCCTCTACTATTCCCACCGCTGGCCAAGCCCTGCGGCGACGGCAGCCTCACACCGCAGCCGAACCAGTGAACCCTCGTACTCCTCTCCGCGCGGGCTTCCACTGCCGCGTCTTCCCCGGCTCCGCGTCGTCCCCTTCCTAGGCCTCGCTGTCGTCCACCGCTGTGGTGCTCTCCATGTGGTGTGGTCAACGTGGTCAAGGAACGACTTCCATCGGAAGAATACTGTACATGGAGAGGCCGACAGCTGGGTCCACGGCCACAGCCCAGTTTTTTTGTGATTTGCCAAGTAAGTCGCTTTGTCAGGCCTGTTGGGCTGCAAATCTTTCAAGACGAGGAGAGCTTTCATTCGGCTGGCCGAGAAAATGGCCCATCAGTAATGAGAAATGGGCTGTACATTTTTAAAACACATCAAACCGGCAATTAGTTTCAAATATCTTTTTTTTCATTTCGAGATTTTAAATTACATTAATTTTTATGCGTGGAGAATTTGTTGGATTTTATATTGATATACATTTATTTTTAAAATCAGTTTGAATGTGAGTCGATATTTCGGGATTAAAAACAGTTCGGACCGCACCGAAGTATGCAAAATTTTGTATAATTTTTTAACCGTGGCCACAATATGGGCTCTAATGCTAACAGAAATTATATGGGCTCCAAAAAAAACCTTAATAATTAGCGAATGGGCTGTAAATTATTAGAAATAATGGCAGATGGGTTGTATGCTGTTTTCCACAGATTTGAGGCTTTCCTAAAAAAAAGGTTGACGCACAAGCAGTGACTGTTGGATGGCCATCCAACGGTCCTCGTGCTTCTTCAATCTCTACTCTTCCTGCTCTAGCCGCTCAAACAAGCGCCGGCGGGACTGCCTGCTCCCTCCTCCCCGCGGCCGGCTCTGCTGCCGCGCAGGCCTCACCGCCCCACCGTACTCTCATCGCTGGCCTAGCCATCCCTCTACTCACCCACACTTGCTGTTATTCTCCGGCGACGGCTGACGAACCAGCAATCCCTCGTACAGTCGTACTCCCCTCCGCGTGGGAAACAACTACCGAGTCTTCCCTGCCTCCATGTCGTTCCCTTCCTAGGCCTCGCCGTCGTCCACCGACCTGGTGCTCTCGGCCCGGCCTGGTCAACGTGGTCAACGACCGACATGCATCTTAAGTGGACTGTACGTGGAGAGGCCGACAGCTGGGTCCACGGCCGCATGTAAGGAAATGCCTCCTTATTATGCGCAAAATAATGATTCCTCCACCTGACATCAGGGACCCACCGAAAGGGCCTCTGTATTTCGTGAAAAAACGTTACTGCCGCTGACAGCTCGGACCCACGAGCTATATCTTCGCACGCAAGGAAGTGCCTCCTTGTTACGCACAAAAAATGAATACTCCCCTTGTTAGCTGGGACCCAGTATAGTGGCAGGCTGACTTGTAGGCCTACTAAGTTGACGGGGACGGAGGGCTTTGTCAACTTAGTCAATATGCACGATTCTAGCTCCAGTGACCGTACAATGTCCATCCAACGGCCGTAGTGCTTCTTCAAGCTCTGGTCTTCTTGCTCCAGCCGCCCAAACCAGCGCCGGTCGTGCCTCGTGCTGCTGCCTCCCGTGCCGGCTGCGATGCGGCGGAGGCCTCACCGCCCCCTACTACTCCCACCGCTGGCCAGGCCGTCCCTCTACTCACCCACACCCCCTGTTATTCTGCGGCGACGGCAGCCTCACACCGCAGCGAACCAGTGAACCCTCGTACTCCTCTACGCGTGGGCATCCACTGCCGCGTCTTCCCCGGCTCCGCGTCGTCCCCTTCCTAGGCCTCGCCGTCGTCCACCGCCCTGGTGCTCTCGGCGTGGCGTGGTTAACGTGGTCAAGGAACGACTTCAATCGGACGTGGACTGTACGTGGAGAGGCTGACAGCTGGGTCCACGGCCGCAGCAAGGAAGTGCCTCCTTATTACGTGCAAAATAATTATTCCTCCACCTGACAGCGGGGACCCACCGGACGGGCCACCGTATTTCGCAAAAAAACGTTTCCCCCTGACTGCTGGGACCCACCAGCTACACCTTCGCACGCAAAGAAGTGCGTCCGGGCAAAAAAAACAAAACGATTCGCCCCCCTGACTGCTGGGACCCACCAGCTACATCTTCGCACGCAAGGAAGTGCCTGACAGTCGGGACCCACCTGGTCGAAGCGTATGTAGCGTTGTCATTCTGGTCGCGAACGTGTACGTACATATATACTGGTGGATGTAGAGGCGCGCACGTGTCCCAGTAGAGGCGCGTACGTGTCATAGTAGAGGCGTGCACGTAGCATGTACGGGTACGTACAGCGGCCAGGGTGCAAGAAAGAAAATACGACCACGTATGTGTACATACGGGCGGGGTCTCGAACGCCTACTCGCGCATACGTACGGCCAGGGCTCGTGTACATGGCTGGGTCGGAACGGAGAAACCGCGTCATCGTCGTGTTCATGGGGAGGCAATGGAATGCGTCGTGTTCATGGGGAGGCAACGGAATGCGTCGTGTTCATGGGGAGGCAACGGAATGCGTCGTGTTCATCGGGAGGCAACGGAACGGGTGGGAGCCAACCGGCTGGGTCGGAACGGAATGCGTGGTCGTGTTCATCGGGAGGGCTTGGACGGAACAGGCGATGGAAACGAGGCTTGGCGTACCGCAGAACGGAGGAAACGGACCTCCTACGGTCGAAACGGGGGTCCTGTTGATCGGGAGGGGTGTGGCGTACCGCAAAACGGAGGAAACGGACCTCCTACGGTCAAAACGGGGGACCTGTTGATCGGGAGGGGTGTGGCGTACCGCAAAACGGACGAAACGGACCTCCTACGGTCGAAACGGGGGTCCTGTTCATCGGGAGGGGTGTGGCGTACCGAAAAACGGCACTCCACGGGATACTGTTCATCTCCACCGTCGACCTCCTCCAGCCTCCACGGGCTACCGTCGACCTCCTCCAGGCTCCACGGGCTCCTGTTCATCCAGCCTCCACCGCGCGCTACTCCACCGGCTACTGTTCAACCACCCCTCCACCATCTACTGTTCATCCAGCCCTCCACACCACGGGGTCCTGTTCAACCACCCCTCCACGGGCACCCCTCCACCGTCTACTGTTCATCCAGCCTTTCACACCACGGGGTCCTGTTCAACCACCCCTCCACAGGCACCCCTCCACCGTCTACTGTTCATCCAGCCCTCCACCACACCACGGGGTCCTGTTCATCCAGAGGCAATGCCACCGCTCACTGTTCATCCAAACCCCCCGCAACGCTCACTGTTCATCCCAGAGGCAGCATCGATCGGCTTCAGTTAGCAGCAGTAGCGAAGGAATCGCTCGATCGGGTTCAGTTAACAACCATCGATCGATCGCTCGGGTTCAGTAACGTGTAGCCTGCAGTGCAATCGCTCGGGTTCAGTTAGAGCCCAACGCCTCGCTCGGGTTTAGTAAGAGCCAACGCCTCGCACACACGCACGTACATGTACGAGAGAAATGCGCATCGCTCGGCCCCCGACCTCCCACCGTAACCGGGAACTCCCCGAAATTTTCCTCGCCCTCGCTTCTCCGGTCATGGACGGCCCAAAGAATTTCATGCAGCTGCGTCTCCGGCCCGCCCAGGACGAAAAGCCCATTTTCTGTCATGATTTTTTGTCATAGAAGTAGGAGCCCACCACATCTATGATGATACCGGGTTTTGTCACAGAAGTGTCATATGAATGACAGAAAAAAATTCGTTCGGCCCAAAATGTCACGGATGTGTCTTTTTTTGTAGTGATGGGCTTTAGATATAATAATCCATTATGGGGATAACCCGGCCTCTCCTGGCCGGTTTACGCCCAGTAATAATAGCCCCAACATTAGGCCCCAGATTGATTTGAACTGGTTCATGTCAATCTTCAATACTTAAGAAAATTTCTTCTACAGTACCTTCGCATAAATCTTGTAAACCGCCATGACGTCATCTTCCAAGATCATGATAAACCGCCATGATGTCATCTGTATAGAAATTGCATATAACTCACCTTCATTAATGAGCCTCCGACAATCGAGGCAACAAAGCTGTCATATATCCCAATTTTTGGGCTCCTCGATTCTCGCGCCCGCCACTTATCCATTCACCTTATAAATAAGGCTGAGGGGTCCTTTTCACTTTTCCCCTTCGTGCCCCTTCTCGTCCTCTTCCTCGCAATGCCCCACCATTGGAGCTCTGCCGCCGCCGTCGACATTCGCTTCCGCCACAACGACGGCTGCTGCATCAACCTGACCGCACCAGAGAAACGCGGTGCTTCTCTGCTGTTCCCTTAGCATCAGTAAGTTCCTATTTTCCTCGCTCTAGATCCACCATTAGGGTTTCAGTGTTCATCAGAGTTTATTGAAGCTCCGGCGCTGTTCTTCCCTGTTCTTCTTAGTAGCACAAACGGCTAGTTTGGATCTGATACTCCTTGTGCGGTCGTAGCCATAATCCCCTTTTTCCTTATTGGAGCATCTCCTTTACATAAAAACTCATCTGAACTTGATGAACTGTTCAAGCACTTGAAATTAGGTCTGAATATTTTCTAGTTTTCTGTCACACCGCAGATCTGAAATTATCACATCAATCTGCAAAATTTGTTTTTCCTTCACTTAGGTACTTTAGATCTGTACCTTTTACACCAATATAGGCGGTTTAGCTTTGAAAAAATGATAATCTGGTAGGTACCATTAGTCCCCTTTTAAACCGCCGATTCATTTATCTTTGCACCTTCTCCATCGTAAAATTCTGGCTTAGCAATATTAGACTCCGGTTTAATAATGTCATATTCCGGTTTAACAATATACGTACACCTCTGCTTCAACTTGCATCGCTTTATACTTGTTCATTATAAATCTTAAACCGGCAATAACTATGTTTCAGCTTCCATTGAAATGGCCAAACAAGTCTATGAATGCAACTGGGTTCCTTCCCGGGTCACTGAAGATCAATTAGACAGATGCGTCGCAACTGGCGCTTTAGCCAATAAAGAGATCCTCCACTGGAGGGCCCCCGGTCCAGAAAATCCACCTGAACACAAGGACGGAGAAGTAGTTGTTTTCGTTGACCATCTGGGTCGAGGCTTTAGTCCTCCCGGTTCGAAGTTTTTCTGAGATGTGCTTGCCAGTTTTCAGCTCCACCCTCAGGACATCGGCCCAAACTTTGTGTCCAACATCTGCCATTTCCAAGTCTTTTGTGAAGCTTATCTTCAAGAGGAGCCCACAGTTGAATTGTTTAGGGATTTTTTCCATTTAAACCGTCGCCGAGAGTTCACAGATGGACCCAATACTGAGCTCGGCGGAATGGCAGTTCAAAAGAGGAAGGATGTCAGCTTCCCTCATGCCAAGCTGCACAGTCACCCCAAGGAGTGGAACCAGACGTGGTTTTATTGCAAAGACACATCTCCAACTGATGAAAATACTTTGCCGGGTTACTGCCCTCACCGTCTTAGCAATACGCATCCCTTTCCTCAGAGATTAACTGCAAAGGAAAGGTCCAACTATGCTCCACAATTGTCAAAGCTTAGAGCCTTTATGGCGAACGGTTTAACAGGTGTTGATTTTGCTCGTTGTTGGATAACTTGGAGCATATTGCCCTTAAGCCGACACCCCGGTTTAATGTGTGAATACACCGGGAGTTTGAAGGACCCTCAGCGACACATTGATATTCAGCTTACAGACGCTGAAGTTACTGAGGCTGTGAAAAAGATACTGAATGAACCAGAGGCTGTCTGTAGCTAGGCCGGATTAAATCCTTTCTGTGTTTCCAACAAACCGCCAATTGTAAGGATCATATAACCTTTTTGCTCTAAGTTGCTTCTCTCAAATATTCTCTGAAAATTTTGCACATCTTTGACAGAGTGATGATCCGTTCTAGAAGAAAAAACCACAGGATAAACCGGCAAAACCACAAGATAAACCGGCAAAGCCACTTCGCCAAAAGACCAAGGTTGTTATAAAAACCTGCCAAGAAGAGGACCACTGCGTCTTCCGGGCCAAATGCTGATGCCGATTTGGCTAATCCGGACTCAAAGGTAGAACTTGACTCTCTTGGTTCATTTTTCATACATCTCATTGACAATGACCCTTATCAGGACGATGCCGAAGGCAGCCCAAGCTGATGACGTTGAGGTAATTATCCTTTCCTCCGGTTCTGATCCTCTGCCAACACCGAAAATCCGTCGAGCAAACCGTAAAATAAAATTTTCTCACCCCCTTGCTTACTTGGACCCAAACTTTCTTTTGAAGACGCAGAAACACAAAGCTCGGCGCACAACCCGGCACAGCAGCTAGGTAGTTACCTCCGCCGGTTTACTGAACACTCCGGTTCGGAAACGCCGATCAGAGGTCTCTTATACTCTTGACACTTCTTGCCCCAAGGCAGGTTGTTTCCGACAGCCTCTTAATCCGTCTGATTCAAATTATCAGGGAACACCTCACTCATCTTCTGGTGAGTCAACAGCCACACAACTTCCAGCCCTCAAGACAGTTCCTGGGTAAGCTATGCCTTAAATTTGTGCTTAATACTTATTTTCACCTGACGTATTGATCTTTATGTTTATTCTTCGCAGTGCCAAGCCATGACCCAGCAAGAAGGCTCGGTTAAACAAACCGTCAGACGAAATTGTGGTTATTGAACCGGAGAAAACCCCAGATCCAGTAGAGACCAACACGGATGCTCAGCTTGATGATCCGCCACCACAAGATTATGACTTCATCATGGAACAAGTAGAAGTTGAAACCACCGGTCACACTGACCAACCGACTATTCTAGCTCGCACGGATGATAAACCGGCTAGTCCAACGAAGACTGTTGATAAACTGTCCATTCCAATGAAGGCTGCCGATGTTACAAAAGATGACATTATGATTACCGTCGTCAGCCACACCGCTCCTGGCAACCCGGTCGCCTTATCCAAACATAGCGCCAAAGATGAGCTTTCTGCTATGGGCAAAGGCAAATGGAACACCGATTTGTCAAGCTATGCCCATCTTAATGTCCAAGACATTCACTCTGTCTTCTTGAACCGTCTGTACACCAGCCGCGACTATGAAGCCGGTTTGGTAAACTTGATGAAAGAGCTATACGAGGTAACTAATGCTCAACTCTGCATAACTGTTTCTCTTTTTAATTCCAAATATCAACTCCAGTAGCCCCCAAGTGACGGTTTATGATATCAATCTAAACCGGGACTTAGTAATAACTTAACTTTGCATGCTTAGCCTTCAGGGAAAGGGTTATCTTTTTAAGATGAACCGGTCCTTTAAAATTGCAATACTATATATATATATATCTTTCACTGATGTGGCCCCCAAGGGCCGACTCAACTTTATAAAGATGAACTGGGACTGTAGAAGAATGCCCATATCAGTACTTTGAGCAAACATACATTAGCCCCCAAGTGCCAAGAGTAATACCTGTATTGTGCTTGGGACTTTTAGAAATTTCTGAGAACAAGCAAATATGCATTAGCCCCCAAGTATCAGGTGCATAACTTGTTATGTACTTGGTACTTCAAATATGTACCGTCAACTCATAATATGTCTGTTTCTTATAGGCTGAGCTGAGCAAAAAGGAATCTCAAACCGCCGATCTGCAAGAAAACATCAAGTCCCAGCAAGCCGAAACCTCCAAGGCAAAGGATGAGCTGACCAGCGCTTTAGCCGCTATGGAAAAGCTAAAGGAGAGCTTCAACAAGGAGCGGGCGGATTGGGACACAGAAAAATCCGCTTTGCAAAAAAGAGCCGAGGACGCAGAAGCAGCTCTTAAACCGGTAGTAGATGAGCTGACTGGCGTAAAGCGGCAGATACATGCCATGACGGCTGCTGTGTTTGGTAAACATCCTTGCTTCACATTTTCAACATATCATCCCATACGAAGTCGGTTTACTGATGCTTGTAATTATGTAGGGACTCGCATTAGTCATCTGGGCTCTGACGTACAGAAGAAGCTGAAGGCTGCCTATACTCTTATAGAGCAGTTATATACCGGCACGCAACGGATCATCTGTACCGCTTCACACAACAAGCCTCCCCCCACTTTAATCAAGGAAACCTTAGAAAGGTTGTCTATGCTGCCTGCCCGGGTAGAAGAGCTAAAGAGGTCTGCTGCAAGGGCGGGTGCTCTGACCGCACTAACCCGGCCAAAAGCATGGGTGCCTGACCTTGATCCGGTAGAAGTGGCTAAAGGCTATCCCAGCTTAAAAGATGACGGCTCAGAGTTTGGCAATGATGACCTCCGAGCCATAAACCGGGAAGTACGTCCACTGGCTTGTCAACTGGCCGAAGAGGCTGATCTCTCATATTACTAGGCGAGTTATGACGACAAAAACAAACGGGTTGCTGCACCAACCCCTGAAGCGCAAAATCTTATCCCGCCAATCCGTAAGCACACCTATGCCCCTGATATTGAACCGTCCACCCTTATAAGCGATGAAGCTGTATTCCAAGCCCTAAATGGGATCGACTGGGCAACCATTGACTTCCAACCACTGGGTAGAGAGGAGGATGATGAACTGGTGCAAGGTGATCCGCAACCGTCAAATCAAGCTGGTGAGGAATCATGATCCGGAGGCCGGTTTAGCCTTCCGCGTGCTGCAATGCTTGTCGAGAAACAATTATCCTCTTGGGCACTGAACCGCCTGGTAATAGGCTAGTTAAAACACTTGGTCTGCTATGCCATCGTGCATATTTATTTGTGCCTGACACTTGTTAATCTGCCATGCTTAAGACATATGATGTTCATAATCCATAGCGATTTACTCAAGCTATTCCTGTACACAAGAAGTTGATAGTGTCCTGGCGGTTTACCGCCGGACGGGTCATGATGCCCAGATATATATAGCCAGGGTTTATAACCAAGGCTTGTGAAAAGAAAATCAAATAGAAAAATAATTGATACCTGTGACCTTGAGTCATAATGTTGGCTGACCAACTGTTGTAATGAGGGTAATAACCCTAATCTTCTGTCATTTGTGCTGGTTTATGATAAAACCGTTCCGGGTTATGATAAACACCGGTTTGTTCATATTCAATTCTGGCAACTTATAGTCAAAATGAGGCCGGGTTAATAATCTTCGGATTATGACTGATCAGATACTCACAACTTGTAGTTGAAAGTCAAGCCGGGTTTAATGAACGCCGGTTTATCAGAACATTATAAATGTCATCAAAAGAGAAAAAACTTGGCAAATAAAAGCATATGAAAAAAACTTGTAGTCGAGGCTTTTCACGGGCTGCCAGGCCCCAAATTCGAGGCTTTTTATGGGTTGCCAGGCCACAGAGTTAAACCATTTCACAAAGCCTTTTAAGATGGTCCTCAATCCTTAACCAATCGTCATTTTAACTTTGACAAGTTCAGGGTCTTATCAGATTGACTTGTTGAAGTTCGGCGGGTCATACCAGGTTTACCTGGACGGAGTGACTTACTTAAAAAGGCAGGCTAACCCGGGGTTTTAGGTGTATACACCAGGCTTCCAAGCCGTGGCTTGATAGCCTATTACAAGTGTAGATTCTTTGTTCACTGCGATAGCAGAGAACCCCCAAGCAATATTTTGAGCTGTGCTCAGTGGGTGCCTATGTTTGAGTTGTTCTTTTGCAACACTCTCTTTGGCCCTGAATTAATTTGGCTTTGAGCCGATCAAGAGGTGTGACTATGGTTCGAATACGACCAAGCCCCCAAGTGATTTTTCTGATGGCTTTGCGCTGATCAAGAGGTGTAGCTATGGTTCAAATACAACCAAGCCCCCAAGTGATTTTTATATAAAGCTTTATAAGCTGAATCAAGGTGTAAACCGGACGCTGCTTTATGAACAGAAGCCCCCATGTAACCACACATGATATAAGAAAAACAACAGATACCCCGCTTTAGCTGAGGCTCCGGTTTATTATATTGATCATAATATATACATTGTCATAACCATGTACATAAGTAGAGCCTATGGCTCAGGTGTAGTAAGGCCAAAGATGAGCGATATTCCACGACCGGTGGGTCCCCTCCTCCGATTTACGTGAGTCTTTGTGCTCTCAAACATCTATAAGGTAGTATGACCCGTTATGCAGATTCTTGCTGACCACAAAGGGTCCTTCCCAAGGCGGGGATAACTTGTGCATATCTGTCTGATCCTGGATGAGTCGGAGCACCAGATCGCCTTCTTGAAAAGTTCTGGTGCTAACCCGGCGGCTGTGATAACGACGCAGATCATGCTGATAAATCGCCGACCGGGCTGCTGCAATGTCACGCTCCTCGTCTAACAGGTCAAGTGCTTCCTGTCGTGCCTTCTCATTGTCAACTTCCACATACGCCGCCACACGAGGCGAGTCATGACGGATGTCACTAGGGAGAACCGCCTCCGCTCCATAAACCATGAAAAAAGGTGTGTAACCCGTGGATCTGTTGGGCGTGGTATTGATGCTCCATAATACAGAAGGTAACTCTTCCACCCAACAACCCGGCTGTGACGCCCATGTAGTTAAGCTACAGTGAACCTCCGCTAATGACGCCACGTCCCCTCGGTTATTGTTGATAAACTCGCGTCAGTATGAAACCCAGTTCAAAATTTAAAATAAAAACAAACAACAAAAGTTTTCAAACAATAAAACAAAAAAGTGTTTGGGTTGTGGCAAATATTCCACACTAAATATTGGTGAAGGAGCCACACTTCTGTAAAGTATTTAAGTGCACTATATTAATTAAAATAGTAGCAAAAACGATTATTTAAATACCTTTTATAGTTAATAAAATGTCAAACTAAGTTATTTGGGGACTAGACTTTTGTGACATGGTCTTAGTTGAGATACTAATTTAGATGCTAAGTGTATATTTTACTAAAACTAAAATAAAATGTAACTAAGATAAAACAGGAAAGAATAAATAAAAAAGAAATGAATGAAACAAAAAAAGAAAAAGGAAGGACAAACCCCCTCCCCTTGGTCCATTCGGCCCATTTGGCCAACATCCAGCTAGGCCACTTCCCCTGGCCTATATGGCCTGCCCCACCACCTAACCCTAATCCCCTCCCTCACAACCCCCCCGATCCAGTCCCCTTCCCACTCCCCCACTCGCGCCCCCACTCTCCCTCTCCCCTGATCCAATCGGGATCGGGCTCGAATGTCGCCACCGCCTGGAGCCACATGGCCGGAGCCCCGTGCCACCCCGACCCCGTCGCCTCGTCCCCGCCGTCGTTGACCCCGTCGCCGTCCTCCTCCTCGACCGCCTCCTTGCCGGACCTCGCGTCTTCGCCCTCTTCCCCGCCGGCCGCCAGCAAGCCTCGGCGCCCCCTCTCCCCATCAACGCCGATGAGGCCCCCCGGCCTCTCCTCCTCTCTCTGCCCTCGCACACGACCGCGGCCATCACGCCCCGGGCCGCGTCCAAGCTCGTCGCCCGCGTCGTCCCGCTGCCTCGCGCTCTGGCCTTGCCCTCCTCGCTGCTGCTCCGCCCGGTCACCGCGACCCCGTCCCGCCCGGCGTGTCACCTCGCGCGCTCGCGCCCGTGCTATGGCCGGCTACCGCGTGCTGCTGCTCCTGCGGCTGCGCCGCCCCCGCTTCTCGCGACCACCACCGTGCCACCGCCCCCGCCTCACCCGCATGCTCCCCTCGCCCGTGCTGGCCTCGCCCACGCCGGCCTGGCGACCTGCCAGGTCCGCCGCCCTCCCCCGCGCCCGTGGGCATACACCTGCTCGGGCTGCGCCCAACGCCCGCGCCCGCTTCGCCTGTTCGGGCAGCCCCCGCGGCACCCGAACCCACTATGGCCCTTAGGGCCTATGACATATGGGCCCCGCCCACCTGAGAACGTTTTATTAAAAAAAGAATTAAATAAATAAATATATAAGTAAATAAATAAATAATAATTAAATTAATTAATTAATTAATCATGCTTAATTAATCTAATTAACTAGTTAGTTTAATTAAACCATAATTAGATTAGTTAAACCCTAATTAGACTAAACAGTCAATGACGAACGGGACCCACACGTCAGTTGACCAGTCAACTCCTCTGTTGACTGCTGACGTCATGCTGACGTCAGCGTGCACTGTTCTGGATAATGTTGTTTTAAAATAATTAAATAAATCCTAAAAATGATTTAAATCTTTTAAAATTAATATAAATTAAACCGTAGCTTGGATGGAAAAACTTTGTACATGAAAGTTGCTCAGAACGACGAGAAGAATCCGGATACGCAGCCCGTTCGCCCGCCACACATCCCTAGCATAGAAAACACGCAACTTTCCCCCTCCGGTTCATCTGTCCGAAAACGCAAAACACCGGGAATACTTTCCCGGATGATTCCCCCCATTTCCCGGTACCACCTCCTACCGTGTTAGGGCACACCTCGCACCGCGCATTGACATGTCTTCCATCGTCATGCTTATGTTTGCATTATATTTTTTTTCTTCCCCCTCTTCTCCGGTAGACTACGAGACCGACGCCGCTGCTGGTGCCCCGACCGACTACGCTGTTGACGACCCCTCCTTCTTGTAAGAGCAATCAGGCAAGCCCCCCCCTTGATCACCAGATGTCGCCTATTCTTCTCTATACTCTTGCATTAGAGTAGTGTAGCATGTTACTACTTTCTGTTAATCCTATTCTGCTGCATAGCCTGTCTTTGCCACTACTGTTGTTAACTTTACCTGCAATCCTACATGCTTAGTATAGGATGCTAGTTTTCCATCAGTGGCCCTACATTCTTGTCCGTCTGCTGTGCTATACTATCGGGCTATGATCACTTGGGAGGTGATCACGGGTTTATACTATATACTTTATGCATTATACATGTGGTGACTAAAGTCGGGTCGGCTCGTGGAGCACCCGCGAGTGATTCACGGATTGGGGGCTGAAAGGACCTTTGTCCCGACGGCCCTCTGGGTGGATCTTTGTGGCGGAGCGATAGGGCAGGTTGAGACCGGCTAGGTGAGAGGTGGGCCTGGCCCTGGTCGGTGTCTGTGGTTACATCAATTAACACGCTTAACGAGATCTTGGTATTTGATCTGAGTCTGACCATTTGGTCTATACGCACTAACCAACTACGCGGGAACAGTTATGGACACTCGACGTCGTGGTCTCAGCCGAAGCCTTCGTGACGTCAGCGACTGAGCGGCGCGCGCCGGGTTGGACCGCGTAACGTGACTTCCTTTGAAATGGAGGTTACTAGGTCTGCTCTCCGACCGCGTACGCAACGTGCAGGTGTGCAATTGGCGATGGGCCCAGACCCCTGCGCGCATAGGATTTAGACCGGCGTGCTGACCTCTCTGTTGTGCCTAGGTAGGGCTGCGACGTGTTGATCTTCCGCGGCCGGGCATGACCCAGAAAATTGTGTCCGGCCAAATGGGATCGAGCGTGTTGGGTTATGTGGTGCACCCCTGCAGGGAAGTTTATCTATTCGAATAGCCGTGTCCCTCGGTAAAAGGACGACCCGGAGTTGTACCTTGACCTTATGACAACTAGAACCGGATACTTAATAAAACACACCCTTCCAAGTGCTAGATATAACCCGGTGATCGCTCTCTAACAGGGTGACGAGGAGGGGATCGCCGGGTAGGTTTATGCTATGCGATGCTACTTGGTGAACTTACCATCTACTCTCTTCTACATGCTGCAAGATGGAGGTGGCCTGAAGCATAGTCTTCGACAGGATTAGCTATCCTCCTCTTATTCTGGCATTCTGCAGTTCAGTCCACCGATATGGCCCTTTACACATATACCCATGCATATGTAGTGTAGCTCCTTGCTTGCGAGTACTTTGGATGAGTACTCACGGTTGCTTTTCTCCCTCTTTTCCCCCTTTCCTTTCTACATGGTTGTCGCAACCAGATGCTGGAGCTCAGGAGCCAGACGCCACCGTCGACGACGACTCCTATTACACCGGAGGTGCCTACTACTACGTGCAAGCCGCTGACGACGGCCAGGAGTAGTTTAGGAGGATCCCAGGCAGGAGGCCTGCGCCTCTTTCGATCTGTATCCCAGTTTGTGCTAGCCTTCTTAAGGCAAACTTGTTTAACTTATGTCTGTACTCAGATATTGTTGCTTCCGCTGACTCGTCTATGATCGAGCACTTGTATTCGAGCCCTCGAGGCCCCTGGCTTGCATTATGATGCTTGTATGACTTATTTTATTTTTAGAGTTGTGTTGTGATATCTTCCCGTGGGTCCCTGATCTTGATCATACACATTTGCGTGTATGATTAGTGTATGATTGAATCGGGGGCGTCACACCGGCGTCCGTTGCAAAGGAAACATAAGCCGTGGCTTGATGCCTCTTAGGATCTCTTGATTGGCTCTCTCTGCTTGACCATTAGACTGGGGGTGAGCCACTGATGATATCTCAAGCCGGATATGCTCAAGCCGGATAGCACCTTTGGACAGATTGGTACCATTATCAGTTATAACGCTGTGTGGAAAGCCAAACCGGAAAATCACCTTTTTGATGAATTGAACCGCTGTAGCTGCATCACATTTACTGACTGGTTCTGCCTCCACCCACTTAGTGAACTTATCAACCGCCACCAAAAGGTGGGTCTTCTTCTCCTTGGATCGCTTAAAGGGCCCAACCATATCCAGCCCCCAAGTTGCAAACGGCCAAGTGATTGGAATCATCCTCAATTCCTGAGCCGGTACATGAGCGCGTCGTGAGAATTTTTGACATCCGTCACACCTTTTGACGAAGTCCTCAGCATCAGCATGAGCCGTGAGCCAATAGAAACCGTGACGAAACGCCTTAGCTACCAGAGATTTTGAACCGGCGTGGTGACCACAATCTCCCTCGTGGATCTCACGCAAAATTTCACGGGCCGTCTTCAGGAGATACACAATGCTGAAACGCCCATGTCACACTGCAATGATGTAACTCTCCATTGATAGTAGTCATGGACTTAGACCGCCGGATTATCTGCCTGGCCAAAGTTTCATCCTCTGGTAACTCGCCCTGGTTCATATACGCGAAATACGGAACCGTCCAATCCGGGATAACATGAAGAGCCGCCACCAACCGAGCCTCCGGATCAGGAACAGCCAAATCCTCTTCGCCAGGGAGCTTGAGAGACGGATTATGCAGCACATCCAGGAAGACATTGGGTGGAACCGGTTTACATTGGGAACCCAAGCGGCTTAAAGCATCCGCCGCTTCATTCTTCCGCCGGTCCACTTGATCGACCTGATAACATTTGAAGTGACCTGCAACAATATCCACCTCTCGACGATATGCTGCCATGAGTGGGTCCTTGGAATCCCAAGTACCAGACACTTGTTGAGCCACCAGATCCGAGTCACCGAAGCACTTAACTCGGCTTAGATTCATCTCTTTAGCCATCTGAAGACCACGGAGTAAAGCCTCATATTCAGCTGCATTGTTAGTGCAAGGGAACATTAAACGGAGAACATAACAAAACTTATCACCTCATGGGGAAGTTAATACGACTCCAGCCCCCGAGCGGGAGCTGGAGCAAGAGAAGGAGCGGGAGCTGGTCCTCTGCAAGATTTTCTACCAGACGAACACTAGGGCCAGGAGTAAAAAGATTATAAGTTAGTTTGGTATTGGTAGTTGTACTACCTTGTCGTCCGCAAGTTGGTATTGTTGTTAACGATCTTTTGGTATGAACTTGCATTTGCTTCCAACCATCATGCCGAGGGTCGACGTGGATATAAAGCTGAATCATTTGGTTCCAAACGAATTTTCAGGCACCTGATTTTTTTTTGATGGGTAGCATAAGCACCCGCCGTTCGAATTCCCAGTTCTCCAATTTTTTCGAAACAAGTGCATGCACTTATTATCACGATAAAAAACAATATCCGTGCTGCATCCCAGTTATCAGTCTGTACTTGTAGAATTCTCTCGTTTATTGAGCACGTATATTGTTTTTTCAGGTCGAGCAAGTTTCAACTAGGCTGTAGACTGCCCAGGGTTGGTTTTGTTTTTAATAGGCCCAGCCCATGACGACAACGGGGCAAAAAGATCCAGCAGGTATCTGCTGGCCTCTGGCCCGCTAGCGTTAGTTATATTTTGTCTTACAACATCCGCATGCAGTTTTTTTTACTGAATCAAACACACAGCCCAGTTCTATTTTCCTCTTGAAACGCATGTCCTACATCCGTTTTCTAATCTCTACCTATAGTTTTACTAGTTCATATACACGTATCATTATATTGAAAACACATAAAATTCCTTTTTCATATCTACATCCTTATTTTTGTTGTTTTTTCCCACCCAGCGCTGATTTTTTTACCACTGATTTTCCCTTCAACCAACTCAATTGTCCCACGTCTTATTTGCTTACAAAAAGAAAACGATTTTTTTGGCAAATCAATAAGTTCTTAAAAAATGTTCATCATTTCGGGATTACAATAGTTCGGACTCCACCGAAATATGCAAAATAAGGTTGAACTTTTTGGCCGTGGTCCTGGGCAGAAAATGGGCTGTAATAAATTACTTAAGAATTAGCAAATGGGTTGCAAATTATAAAAAATAGCAAATGGGCTTTATGTTGTCTGCCACAGATTTGGAGGCTGACTTGTGGGCCTACTAAGTGCATGCGTACACAAGGTTTCTCAAAAAAGAAACTTAGTCAACAATCGACTCTACCAGTGTCAGACCGTTAGATGTCAATCTAACGGCAATCGTGCTTCTTCAGTCTCTGATCTTCCGCCCGAGTCGCCCAAACCAGCGCCGTCAGAACCGCCTGCTCCCGCCTCCCGTGGCCGGCAGTGCTGTCGGGCAGGCCTCACGGCCCCATCATACTCGCATCCCTGGCCTGTCTATCCCTCTACTCACCCACACCTCCTGTTATTTTCCGGCGACGGCAGCCGAACCAGTCAACCCACGTACTCTCCACCGCGTGGGCAGCCACTGCCGTGTCTTCCCCGGCTCCGTGCCGTTCCCATCGTAGGCCTCGCCGTCGTCCATCGCCCTGGTGCTCTCGGTGTGGCGTGGTCAACGATGTCCATCCAACGGCCGTAGTGCTTCTTCAACCTCTGGTCTTCTTGCCCTAGCCGCCCAAAGCAGCACCGGTCGTGCCGCATGCTCCTGCCTCCCGTGGCCGGCTGTGCTGTCGCGGAGGCCTCACCGTCCCCATACTACTCCCACCGCTGGCTAGGCCACCCCTCCACTCACCCACTCCCCCTGTTATTCTGCGGCGACGGCAGCTTCACACCGCAGCCGAACCAGTGAACCCTCGTACTCCTCTCCGCGTGGGCATCCACTGCCGCGTCTTCCCCGGCTCCGCGTCGTCCCCTTCCTAGGCCTCGCCGTCGTCCACCGCCGTGGTGCTCTCGGCGCGGCGTGGTCAATGTGGTCAACGACCGACTTCCATCGGAAGAGTACTGTACGTGGAGAGGCTGACAACTGGGTCCACGGCAGCCACAAGGAAGTGCCTCCTTATTACGCGCAAAATAATTATTCCTCCACCTGACGGCAGGGACCCACCGGACGGGCCACCAGTATTTCGTGGAAAAAACGGTTCCCCCCTGACTGCTGGGATCCACCGGACGGGCCACCGTATTTCGCGAAAAAACGTTTGCCCCTGACTGCTGGGACCCACCGGACGGACCACCGTATTTCGCGAAAAAAACGTTCCCCCACTGTCAGCTCGGACCCACCGGAAGTGCCTCCTTATTACGCACAGAAAAATGAATACTCCCCCTGCTAGCTGGGACCAACCATGGCGGGGGGCTGACTTGTGGGCCTACTAAGTTGACGGGGACAGAGGGCTTTGTCAACTTAGTCAATATGAACGATTCTAGCTCCAGTGACCGTACGATGTCCATCCAACGTCCGTAGTGCTTCTTCAACCTCTGGTCTTCTTGCTCCAGCCGCCCAAAGCAGCGCCGGTCGTGCCGCATGCTCCTGCCTCCCGTGGCCGGCTGTGCTGCCGCAGAGGCCTCACCGCCCCCTACTATTCCCACCGCTGGCCAAGCCCTGCGGCGACGGCAGCCTCACACCGCAGCCGAACCAGTGAACCCTCACACTCCTCTCCGCGCGGGCTTCCACTGCTGCGTCTTCCCCGGCTCCGCATCGTCCCCTTCCTAGGCCTCGCCGTCGTCCACCGCCGTGGTGCTCTCCGCGTGGCGTGTTCAACGTGGTCAAGGAACGACTTCCATCGGAAGAGTACTGTACGTGGAGAGGCTGACAGCTGGGTCCACGGCCACAGCCCAGTTTTTTTGTGATTTGCCAAGTAAGTCGCTTTGTCAGGCCTGTTGGACTGCAAATCTTTCAAGACGAGGAGAGCTTTCATTCGGCTGGCCGAGAAAATGGCCCATCAGTAATGAGAAATGGGCTGTACATTTTTAAAACACATCAAACCGGCAATTAGTTTCAAATATCTTTTTTTTCATTTCGAGATTTTAAATTACATTAATTTTTATGCGTGGAGAATTTGTTGGATTTTATATTCATACACATTTATTTTTTAAATCAGTTTGAATGTGAGTCGAAATTTCGGGATTAAAAACAGTTCGGACCGCACCGAAATATGCAAAATTTCGTATAATTTTTTAACCGTGGCCACAATATGGGCTCTAATGCTAACAAAAAGAATATGGGCTCCAAAAAAAACCTTAATAATTAGCAAATGGGCTGTAAATTATTAGAAATAATGGCAGATGGGTTGTATGCTGTTTTCCACAGATTTGAGGCTTTCCTAAAAAAAAGGTTGATGCACAAGCAGTGACTGTTGGATGGCCATCCAACGGCCGTCGTGCTTCTTCAATCTCTACTCTTGCTGCTCCAGCCGCTCAAACAAGCGCCGACGGGACTGCCTGCTCCCTCCTCCCCGCGTCCGGCTCTGCTGCCGCGCATGCCTCACTGCCCCACCGTACTCCCATCGCTGGCCTAGCCATCCCTCTACTCACCCACACCTGTTGTTATTCTACGGCGACGGCTGACGAACCAGTAAACCCTCGTACAGTCGTACTCCCCTCCGCGTGGGAAACAACTGCCGAGTCTTCCCTGCCTCCGTGTCGTTCCCTTCCTAGGCCTCGCCGTCGTCCACCGACCTAGTGCTCTCGGCGCGGCCTGGTCAATGTGGTCAACGACCGACATGCATCTTAAGTGGACTGTACGTGGAGAGGCCGACAGCTGGGTCCATGGCCGCACGCAAGGAAATGCCTCCTTATTATGCGCAAAATAATGATTCCTCCACCTGACATCAGGGACCCACCGAAAGGGCCTCTGTATTTCGCGAAAAAAACATTACTGCCGCTGACAGCTCGGACCCACCAGCTATATCTTCGCACGCAAGGAAGTGCCTCCTTATTACGCACAAAAAAATGAATACTCCCCCTGTTAGCTGGGACCCAGTATAGTGGCAGGCTGACTTGTGGGCCTACTAAGTTGACGGGGACGGAGGGCTTTGTCAACTTAGTCAATATGCACGATTCTAGCTCCAGTGACCGTAAGATGTCCATCCAACGGCCGTAGTGCTTCTTCAACCTCTGGTCTTCTTGCTCCAGCCGCCCAAACCAGCGCCGGTCGTGCCTCGTGTTGCTGCCTCCCGTGGCCGGCTGCGATGCGGCGGAGGCCTCACCGCCCCCTACTACTCCCACCGCTGGCCAGGCCATCCCTCTACTCACCCACACCCCCTGTTATTCTGCGGCGATGGCAGCCTCACACCGCAGCGAACCAGTGAACCCTCGTACTCCTCTACGCGTCTTCCCCGGCTCCGCGTCGTCCCCTTCCTAGGCCCCGCCGTCGTCCACCGCCCTGGTGATCTCGGCGCGGCATGGTCAACGTGGTCAAGGAACGACTTCAATCGGACGTGGACTGTACGTGGAGAGGCTGACAGCTGGGTCCACGACCGCAGCAAGGAAGTGCCTCCTTATTACGTGCAAAATAATTATTCCTCCACCTGACAGCGGGGACCCACCGGACGGGCCACCGTATTTCGCGAAAAAAACGTTTCCCCCCTGACTGCTGGGACCCACCAGCTACACCTTCGCACGCAAGGAAGTGCGTCCGGGCAAAAAAACAAAACGATTCGCCCCCCTGACTGCTGGGACCCACCAGCTACATCTTCGCACGCAAGGAAGTGCCTGACAGTCGGGACCCACCTGGTCGAAGCGTATGTAGCGTTGTCATTCTGGTCGCGAACGTGTACGTACATATATACTGGTGGATGTAGAGGCGCACACGTGTCGTAGTAGAGGCGTGTACGTGTCGTAGTAGAGGCGCGCACGTAGCATGTACACGTACGTACAGCGGCCAGGGTGCAAGAAAGAAAATATGACCACGTATGTGTACATACGGGCGGGGTCTCGAACGCCTACTCGCGCATACGTACGCCCAGGGCTCGTGTACATCGCTGGGTCGGAACGGAAAAACTGCGTCATCGTCGTGTTCATGGGGGGGCAACGGAATGCGTCGTGTTCATGGGGAGGCAACGGAATGCGTTGTGTTCATGGGGAGGCAACGGAATGCGTCGTGTTCATCGGGAGGCAACGGAACGGGTGGGAGCCAACCGGCTGGGTCGGAACGGAATGCGTGGTCGTGTTCATCGGGAGGGCTTGGACGGAACAGGCGATGGAAACGAGGCCTGGCGTACCGCAGAACGGAGGAAATGGACCTCCTACGGTCGAAACGGGGGTCCTGTTGATCGGGAGGGGTGTGGCGTACCGCAAAACGGAGGAAACGGACCTCCTACGGTCAAAACGGCGGTCCTGTTGATCGGGAGGGGTGTGGCGTACCGCAAAACGGACGAAACGGACCTCCTACGGTCGAAACGGGGGTCCTGTTCATCGGGAGGGGTGTGGCGTACCGAAAAACGGCATTCCATGGGATACTGTTCATCTCCACCGTCGACCTCCTCCAGCCTCCATGGGCTACTGTCGACCTCCTCCATCCTCCACGGGCTCCTGTTCACCCAGCCTCCACCGCGCGCTACTCCACCGGCTACTGTTCAACCACCCCTCCACCGTCTACTGTTCATCTAGCCCTCCACACCACGGGGTCCTGTTCAACCACCCCTCCACGGGCACCCCTCCACCGTCTACTGTTCATCCAGCCCTCCACCACACCACGGGGTCCTGTTCATCCAGAGGCAACACCACCGCTCACTGTTCATCCAAACCCCCCCCCCCCGCAACGCTCACTATTCATCCCAGAGGCAGCATCGATCGGCTTCAGTTAGCAGCAGTAGCGAAGGAATCGCTCGATCGGGTTCAGTTAACAGCCATCGATCGATCGCTCGGGTTCGGTAACGCGTAGCCTGCAGTGCAATCACTCGGGTTCAGTTAGAGCCCAACACCTCGCTCGGGTTCAGTTAGAGCCAACGCCTCGCACACACGCGCGTACATGTACGAGAGAAATGCGCATCGCTCGGCCCCCGACCTCCCACCGTAACCGGGAACTCCCCGAAATTTTCCTCGCCCTCGCTTCTACCACGGTTTTTTCCGTCATGGACGGCCAAAGAATTTCATGCAGCTGCGTCTCCGGCCCGCCCAGGACGAAAAGCCCATTTCCTGTCATGATTTTTTGTCATAGAAGTAGGAGCCCACCACATCTATGATGACACCGGGTTTTGTCACAATTATCGTCACAGAAGTGTCATATGAATGACAGAAAAAATTTCGTTCGGCCCAAATTGTCACGGAAGTGTCTTTTTTTTGTAGTGATGGGCTTCAGATATAATAATCCATTATGGGGATAACCCGGCCTCTCTTGGCCGGTTTACGCCCGGTAATAATAGCCCCAACATTAGGCCCCAGATTGATTTGAACTGGTTCATGTCAATCTTCAATACTTAAGAAAATTTCTTCTTCAGTACCTTCGCATAAATCTTGTAAACCGCCATCACGTCATCTTCCAAGATCATGATAAACCGCCATGATGTCATCTGTTTAGAAATTGCATATAACTCACCTTCATTAATGAGCCTCCGACAATCGAGGCAACAGAGCTGTCATATATCCCATTCACTCTTCCCCTTCGTGCCCCTTCACATCGTCCTCTTCCTCGCAACGCCCGACCATTGGAGCTCTGCCGCCGCCGTCGACCTTCGCTTCCGCCCCAACGACGGCTGCTGCATCAACCTGACCGCACCAGAGAAATGCGGTGCTTCTCCTTTGTTCCCTCAGCATCAGTAACTTCCTATTTTCCTCGCTCTAGATCCACCATTAGGGTTTCAGTGTTCATCAGAGTTTATTGAAGCTCCGGCGCCGTTCTTCCCTGTTCTTCTTAGTAGCACAAACGGCTAGTTTGGATCTGATACTCCTTGTGCGGTCGTAGCCATAATCCCCTTTTTCCTTATTGGAGCATCTCCTTTATATAAAAACTCATCTGAACTTGATGAACTGTTCAAGCACTTGAAATTAGGTCTGAATATTTTCTAGTTTTCTGTCACACCGCAGATATGAAATTATCACATCAATCTGCAAAATTTGTTTTTCCTTCACTTAGGTACTTTAGATCTGTACCTTTTATACAATATAGGCGGTTTAGCTTTGAAAAAATGATAATCCGGTAGGTACCATTAGTCCCCTTTTAAACCGCCGATTCATTTATCTTTGCACCTTCTCCATCGTAAAATTCCGGCTTAGCAATATCAGACTCCGGTTTAATAATGTCAAATTCCGGTTTAACAATATACGTACACCTCTGCTTCAACTTGCATCGCTTTATACTTGTTCATTATAAATCTTAAACCGGCAATAACTATGTTTCAGCTTCCATTGAAATGGCCAAACAAGTCTATGAATGCTACTGGGTTCCTTCCCGGGTCACTGAAGATGAATTAGACAGATGTGTCGCAACTGGCGCTTTAGCCAAGAAAGAGATCCTCCACTGGAGGGCCCCGGTCCAAAAAATCCACCTGAACCCAAGGACGGAGAAGTAGTTGTTTTCGTTGACCATCTGGGTCGAGGCTTTAGTCCTCCCGGTTCGAAGTTTTTCCGAGATGTGCTTGCCAGTTTTCAGCTCCACCCTCAGGACATCGGCCCAAACTCTGTGTCCAACATCTGCCATTTCCAAGTCTTTTGTGAAGCTTATCTTCAAGAGGAGCCCACAGTTGAATTGTTTAGGGATTTTTTTCCATTTAAACCGTCGCAGAGAGTTCACAGATGGACCCAATACTGAGCTCGGCGGAATGGCAGTTCAAAAGAGGAAGGATGTCAGCTTCCCTCACGCCAAGCTGCACAGTCACCCCAAGGAGTGGAACCAGACGTGGTTTTATTGCAAAGACACATCTCCAACTGATGAAAATCCTTTGCCGGGTTACCGCCCTCACCGTCTTAGCAATACGCATCCCTTTCCTCAGAGATTAACTGCAAAGGAAAGGTCCAACTATGCTCCACAATTGTCAAAGCTTAGAGCCTTTATGGCGAACGGTTTAACAGGTGTTGATTTTGCTCGTTGTTGGATAACTTGGAGCATATTGCCCTTAAGCCGACGCCCCGGTTTAATGTGTGAATACACCGGGAGTTTGAAGGACCCTCAGCGACACATTGATATTCAGCTTACAGACGCTGAAGTTACTGAGGCTGTGAAAAAGATACTGAATGAACCGGAGGCTGTCTGTAGCTAGGCCGGATTAAGTCCTTTCTGTGTTTCCAACAAACCGCCAATTGTAAGGATCATATAACCTTTTTGCTCTAACTTGCTTCTTTCAAATATTCTCTGAAAATTTTGCACATCTTTGACAGAGTGATGATCCGTTCTGGAAGAAAAAACCACAGGATAAACCGGCAAAACCACAAGATAAACCGGCAAAGCCACTTCGCCAAAAGACCAAGGTTGTTAAAAAACCTGCCAAGAAGAGGACCACTGCGTCTTCCGGGCCAAATGCTGATGCCGATTTGGCTAATCCGGACTCAAAGGTAGAACTTGACTCTCTTGGTTCATTTTTCATACATCTCATTGACCATGACCCTTATCAGGACGATGCCAAAGGCAGCCCAAGCTGATGACGTTGAGGTAATTATCCTTTCCTCCGGTTCTGATCCTCTGCCAACACCGAAAATCCGTCGAGCAAACCGGAAAATAAAATTTTCTCACCTCCTTGCTTACTTGGACCCAAACTTTCTTTTGAAGACGCAGCAACACGAAGCTGGCCGCACAACCCGGCACAGCAGCCAGGTAGTTACCTCCGCCGGTTTACCGAACATTCCGGTTCGGAAACGCCGATCAGAGGTCTCTTATACTCTTGACACTTCTTGCCCCAAGGCGGGTTGTTTCCGACAGCCTCTTAATCCGTCTGATTCAAATTATCAGGGAACACCTCACTCATCTTCTGGCGAGTCAACAGCCACACCACTTCCAGCCCTCAAGACAGTTCCTGGGTAAGCTATGCCTTAAATTTGTTCTTAATACTTATGTTCACCTGACGTATTGATCTTTATGTTTATTCTTCGCAGTGCCAAGCCATGACCCAGCAAGAAGGCTCGGTTAAACAAACCGTCAGACGAAATTGTGGTTATTGAACCGGAGAAAACCCCAGATCCAGTAGAGACCAACACGGATGCTCAGCTTGATGATCCGCCACCACAAGATTATCACTTCATCATGGAACAAGTTGAAGTTGAAACCATCGGTCGCACTGACCAACCGACTATTCTCGCTCGCATGGATGATAAACCGGCTAGTCCAACCAAGACTGTTGATAAACCGTCCATTCCAATGAAGGCTGCCGATGTTACAGAAGATGACATTATGATTACCATCGTCAGCCACACCGCTCCTGGCAACCCGGTCGCCTTATCCAAACATAGCGCCAAAGATGAGCTTTCTGCTATGGGCAAAGGCAAATGGAACACCGATTTGTCAAGCTATGCCCATCTTAATGCCCAAGACATTCACTCTGGCTTCTTGAACCGTCTGTACACCAGCCGCGATTATGAAGCCGGTTTGGTAAACTTGATGAAAGAGCTATACGAGGTAACTAATGCTCAACTCTGCATAACTGTTTCTCTTTTTAATTCCAAATATCAACTCCAGTGGCCCCCAAGTGACGGTTTATGATATCAATCTAAACCGGGACTTAGTAATAACTTAACTTTGCATGCTTAGCCTTCAGGGAAAGGGTTATCTTTTTAAGATGAACCGGTCCTTTAAAATTGCAATACTATATATATATCTTTCACTGATGTGGCCCCCAAGGGCCGGCTCAACTTTATAAAGATGAACTGGGACTGTAGAAGAATGCCCATATCAGTACTTTGAGCAAACATACATTAGCCCCCAAGTGCCAAGAGTAATACCTGTATTGTGCTTGGGACTTTTAGAAATTTCCGAGAACAAGCAAATATGCATTAGCCCCCAAGTATCAGGTGCATAACTTGTTATGTACTTGGTACTTCAAATATGTACCGTCAACTCATAATATGTCTGTTTCTTATAGGCTGAGCTGAGCAAACAGCAATCTCAAACCGCCGATCTACAAGAAAACATCAAGTCCCAGCAAGCCGAAACCTCCAAGGCAAAGGATGAGCTGACCAGCGCTTTAGCCGCTATGGAAAAGCTAAAGGAGAGCTTCAACAAGGAGCGGGCGGATTGGGACACAGAAAAATCCGCTTTGCAAAAAAGAGCCGAGGACGCAGAAGTAGCTCTTTAACCGGTAGTAGATGAGCTGACTGGCGTAAAGCGGCAGATACATGCCATGACGGCTGCTGTGTTTGGTAAACATCCTTGCTTCACATTTTCAACATATCATCCCATACGAAGTCGGTTTACTGATGCTTGTAATTATGTAGGGACTCGCATTAGTCATCTGGGCTCTGACGTACAGAAGAAGCTGAAGGCTGCCTATACTCTTATAGAGCAGTTATATACCGGCACGCAACGGATCATCTGTACCGCTTCACACAACAAGCCTCCACCCACTTTAATCAAGGAAACCTTAGAAAGGTTGTCTATGCTGCCTGCCCGGGTAGAAGAGCTAAAGAGGTCTGCTGCAAGGGCGGGTGCTCTGACCGCACTAACCCGGCCAAAAGCATGGGTGCCTGACCTTGATCCGGTAGAAGTGGCTAAAGGCTATCCCAGCTTAAAAGAAGACGGCTCAGAATTTGGCAATGATGACCTCCGAGCCATAAACCGAGAAGTACGTCCACTGGCTTGATAACTGGCCGAAGAGGCTGATCTCTCATATTACCAGGCGAGTTATGACGACAAAAACAAACGGGTTGCTGCACCAACCCCTGAAGCGCAAAATCTTATCCCGCCAATCCGTAAGCACACCTATGCCCCTGATATTGAACCGTCCACCCTTCTAAGAGATGAAGCTGTATTCCAAGCCCTAACTGGGATCGACTGGGCAACCATTGACTTCCAACCACTGGGTAGAGAGGAGGATGATGAACCGGTGCAAGGTGATCCGCAACCGTCAAATCAAGCTGGTGAGGAATCATGATCCGGAGGCCGGTTTAGCCTTCCGCATGCTGCAATGCTTGTCGAGAAACAATTATCCTCTTGGGCACTGAACCGCCTTGTAATAGGCTAGTTAAAACACTTGGTCTGCTATGCCATCGTGCATATTTATTTGTGCCTGACACTTGTTAATCCGCCATGCTTAAGACATATGATGTTCATAATCCGTAGCGATTTACTCAAGCTATTCCTGTACACAAGAAGTTGATAGTGTCCTGGCGGTTTACCGCCGGACGGGTCATGATGCCCAGATATATATAGCCAGGGTTTATAACCAAGGCTTGTGAAAAGATAATCAAATAGAAAAATAATTGATACCTGTGACCTTGAGTCATAATGTTGGCTGACCAACTGTTGTAATGAGGGTAATAACCCTAATCTTCTGTCATTTGTGCCGGTTTATGATAAAACCGTTCCGGGTTATGATAAACACCGGTTTATTCATATTCAATTCTGGCGACTTATAGTCAAAACGAGGCCGGGTTAATAATCTCCGGATTATGACTGATCAGATACTGACAACTTGTAGTTGAAAGTCAAGCCGGGTTTAATGAACGCCGGTTTATCAGAACATTATAAATGTCATCAAAAGAGAAAAAACTTGGCAAATAAAAGCATATGAAAAAAACTTGTAGTCGAGGCTTTTCACGGGCTGCCAGGCCCCAAATTCGAGGCTTTTTATGGGTTGCCAGGCCACAGAGTTAAACCATTTCACAAAGCCTTTTAAGATGGTCCTCAATCCTTAACCAATCGTCATTTTAACTTTAACAAGTTCAGGGTCTTATCAGATTGACTTGTTGAAGTTCGGCGGGTCATACCAGGTTTACCTGGACGGAGTGACTTACTTAAAAAGGCAGGCTAACCCGGGGTTTTAGGTGTATACACCAGGCTTCCAAGCCGTGGCTTGATAGCCTATTACAAGTGTAGATTCTTTGTTCACTGCGATAGCAGAGAACCCCCAAGCAATATTTTGAGCTGTGCTCAGTGGGTGCCTATGTTTGAGTTGTTCTTTTGCAACACTCTCTTTGGCCCTGAATTAATTTGGCTTTGAGCCGATCAAGAGGTGTGACTATGGTTCGAATACGACCAAGCCCCCAAGTGATTTTTCTGATGGCTTTGCGCTGATCAAGAGGTGTAGCTATGGTTCAAATACAACCAAGCCCCCAAATGATTTTTATATAAAGCTTTATAAGCTGAATCAAGGTGTAAACCGGACGCTGCTTTATGAACAGAAGCCCCCATGTAACCACACATGATATAAGAAAAACAACAGATACCCCGCTTTAGCTGAGGCTCCGGTTTATTATATTGATCATAATATATACATTGTCATAACTATGTACATAAGTAGAGCCTATGGCTCAGGTGTAGTAAGGCCAAAGATGAGCGATATTCCACGACTGGTGGGTCTCCTCCTCCGATTTACATGAGTCTTTGTGCTCTCAAAAATCTATAAGGTAGTATGACCTGTTATGTAGATTCTTGCTGACCACAAAGGGTCCTTCCCAAGGCGGGGATAACTTGTGCATATCTGTCTGATCCTGGATGAGTCGGAGCACCAGACGGCCTTCTTGAAAAGTTCTGGTTCTAACCCGGCGGCTGTGATAACGACGCAGATCTTGCTGATAAATCGCCGACCGGGCTGCTGCAATGTCACGCTCCTCGTCCAACAGGTCAAGTGCTTCCTGTCGTGCCTTCTCATTGTCAACTTCCACATCCGCCACCACATGAGGCGAGTCATGACGGATGTCACTAGGGAGAACTGCCTCCGCTCCATAAACCATAAAAAAGGTGTGTAACCCGTGGATCTGTTGGGCGTGGTATTGATGCTCCATAATACAGAAGGTAACTCTTCCACCCAACAACCCGGCTGTGACGCCCGGGTAGTTAAGCAGTAGCAAAAATGTCAAACTAAGTTAATTGGGGACTAGACTTTTGTGACATGGTCTTAGTTGAGATACTAATTTAGATGCTAAGTGTATATTTTACTGAAACTAAAATAAAATGTAACTAAGATAAAACAGGAAAGAATAAATAAAAATGAAATGAAACAAAAAAAGAAAAGGAAGGACAAACCCACTCCCCTTGGTCCATTCGGCCCATTTGGCCAACATCCGGCTGGGCCACTTCCCCTGGCCTATATGGCCTGCCCCACCACCTAACCCTAATCCCCTCCCTCACAACCCCCCCGATCCAGTCCCCTTCCCACTCCCCCACTCGCGCCCCCACTCTCCCTCTCCCCTGATCCAATCGGGAACGGGCTCGAATGTCGCCGCCGCCTGGAGCCACATGGCCGGAGCCCCGTGCCACCCCGACCCCGTCGCCTCGTCCCCGCCGTCGTCGACCCCGTTGCCGTCCTCCTCGCCGGACCTCGCGTCTTCGCCCTCTTCCCCGCCGGCCGCCAGCAAGCCTCGGCGCCCCCTCTCCCCATCAACGCCAATGAGGCCCCCCCGGCATCTCCTCCTCTCTCTGCCCTCGCACACGACCGCGGCCATCACGCCCCGGGCCGCGTCCAAGCTCGTCGCCCGCGTCTGTAGCGACGAGACCTCAAATGGTATGTGCTGCTGTGCACCAGTGTCATCCCTGGATCAGTAATGCTGACACGCACAGTACAAATGGAGGATTTATAACAGAGTAGCAATCACACACTTATTACATCGAATATCTCCAAAGAGAATAAGTATGATAAACATGGCTTAAGGCCATCTAACAACGATAACAGCGGAAGACTTGGAAGATAAGTGAGTCCATCAACTCCAGCGGCATCACTGAGTATAAGACCACGACCTAAGGCACCTTACTCGTCGTCTGAAAAGTCTGCAACATGAAACGTTGCAGCCCGAAAACGGGTCAGCACATAGAATATGCTGGCAATGTAACACATAGAGAATAATGAACAACAACAATGCTATACTACATGCATATATGGTTGGTGGAAAGCTCTATGGTTACAATTTTGCGAAAAGCCAATTTTATCCTACCTCAATGGAATAAATTTTATTTAACTATCATGGTGGTTATGAAACATTGAGATGGTTGACAGCATCTCAATCCCAATTAAATGTCATCAATAACCCAACAAAATTAATTAGTAGTAACATAGTGATGAGATTCACATGATAATCCAAGTACTAGATACTCAAGTTGTCCATAACCGGGGACACGGCTAACCATGATTAGTTTATACACTCTGCAGAGGTTTGTGCACTTTTCCCCACAAGACTTGATCTCCTCCGTTGGATTACTCGCACTACATGGTGTTTGAGTAACGGATGACCAAGACACAGTCTTTCAGAAGTGTTTGCACCTTACGTATGGGTAGACAGTTACACCTACTTTCCCCTACATCTGCTAGTCTACCACTGTAAGAGTTCACACAACTTAGTCAACTATGCTAGAGCCCATAATAGCTTGCGGCTGCACACGGAAGTTTCTAGCATGAAAAATCTCATGATCCCTTTGAACCTGGGTGGCGGTCCAAAAGAAAAACAGGCAATCCTGGAATACCCAGGTACCTCAATCCACCCAGATGTGAGTTTTAGTTGCCACCTTAAGTAAACCATTAATTAACAATCTCACATCTGTCATGAAAATCTCTCAAACCAAATCCACGTCTACGAGCATAGCATGGCAATAATAATAGCAAACGTAGAAGTAACTCCCAAGAGTTTGATAATAAAACAGGTAATAGGTTCTACCTCAACTACTTCCCAATACCCACAATTTAATTAGATCCTAATCATGCAACTGTTTGAGGAAAACAGATCTAATGCAATAAAAACTGGGTATGGAAGGTATATGATCAAAGTGTTACTTGCCTTGCTGATGATCCGCGAAACCTAGCGATTCGAAGTAACAAGCGGCACACTCCGGGTACTCTATCGCAAACAAACAAGCATACAATCAGTACTCATCTAATGCACAGGTAAAACTGGAATGAAAGATCCAACCAGATAGTTCAACTTAAGAACTCCGGTTTGCAAAAAGAATCAACTCGAAAGAAGCAACGAAAGTCAAACGGCGAAAGAAAGAAACTTCGTTTACTAATCTCGATCTAGGTCAAGTTTTACTGTAGCAAAACTTGTTTGAGTAGGTTAAACGGAAAGAAAATTTCGAGATGAAACTCTAGGCGCTTGAATCGCTTGATTCCGATAATCGAGCGAGAAGTTAAACAGAATCGAAAATTCGATCAGAAATCGAATCTGAGATAATCGCAGAAAAATCCGACGAAAAAGAAAACGGACGAACGGTTAAAAAACGGACATTCGTCAACAAAGAAAAACCGACGAACGCGTTCGTTAAAACGAACGGTTCGGTGAACGCTCGCAAAATAATAAAACCGAAATAAAAACCGATCTAGGGTTTTTTTTTAAACGAAGGGTTTTTTTAAACAAAAACCGGCAACGACGAACGGGCAGCAGCAGTACCTCGTCGGGCGGCTCCGGCGAGGGCTCCGGCGGGCGCGGGCTCGGGCGGCGGGGTGCGGGGCTCAGGGGGGCGCGAGGGGCGGCGGCTCCCGTGCGGCGGCGGCGGGCAAGTGCGGGCGGCGGCGGCGATGAGTGCGGCGGCGGCGGCTTGAGAGGAAAAGAGAGAGGGGGGGTATTTAAAGAGGGGGGTCCGGGGTGGCTTGGGGAAGGGGGTGGCCGAGCGGGAGGCGAGCTCGTGGCCATGGCGGACTCCGGCGGCGGGCGCCGTGCGGGAGAAAAAGAGAGGCGCGGGCGGGCCGGCGCTCGGCTGGGCTTCGGCCCAGCGGGCGTCGCCCATATTTTTTAAATAAGTTCCGCGGAAAATAATTCGTAGAAAAATAAATAAAAATCAGAAAAATATAAAATAAAATTTCCCCGTCTTGTTAGAAAATCTAGAATAGGGTGAACATTTTTTTAACACAAAATAAATATTTTGAAAACATGCAATATTTTTAATGCAATAAAAATTGCAAATAAAATCCAAATAAATCCAATTAATGATTTTAACATTTTTCCTCCAGTATTTCAATTGTTTTGGAGAAGTCATATTTTCTCCTCTCGTTTATTTTTTTAAATGAAATATTTTTCTGGAGAGAAAATAATTAAAACCCAAAAATCCTCGTCTTATTATTTGATGAAAATCAAATGCGAAAATTCGAGAAAATCCCCAACTCTCTCCGAGGGTCCTTGAGTTGCTTAGGATTTATCGAGGATTTGTCAAAATGCAATAAAACATGTTATGAAATGATGATCTATGTATAACATACCAAATTGAAAATTTGGGATGTTACAAACCTACCCCCTTTAAGATGAATCTCGCCCTCGAGATTCGGGTTGGCTAGAAAACAGGTGGGAGTGGTCTTTCCGTAGATCTTCCTCTCGCTCCCAGGTGGCTTCATCCTCCGTCTGGTGACTCCACTGAACTTTGCAAAACTTGATAACCTTGCTGCGGGTAACTCGGCTGGCATACTCGAGAATCTTAACTGGTTTCTCCTCATAAATCAAATCACTTTCCAGCTGAATCACTTCCAGTGGCACAGTATCTCTCAGTGGTATCTCCGCCATCTCTGCGTGGCACTTCTTCAACTGCGAAACGTGAAATACATCATGAACTCCAGACATTCCTTCGGGCAATTCCAGCTTGTAAGCAACTTCTCCCATACGTTCCAACACTCTGTATGGTCCGATAAAACGGGGCGCTAACTTTCCCTTAACTCCAAAGCGCTTTACTCCACGAAGTGGTGATACTCGAAGATACACTCGGTCTCCGACTTCATGAACTGTCTCCTTTCGTTTAGAATCAGCATAACTCTTCTGTCTGGACTAGGCTACCTTGAGCCTATCGCGAATCAACCTCCCTTTCTGTTCAGACTCCTTAATCAAATCTGGTCCAAACAACTGACGGTCTCCAACTTCGTCCATAACAACGGTGTTCTACACCTCCTTCCGTACAAGGCTTCGAAAGGGGCCATCTTCAAACTGGTTTGATAACTGTTGTTATAAGAAAACTCCGCATATGGCAAATTGTCGTCCCAACTGGATCCATAATCTAGTGCACATGCTCTCAACATGTCCTCCAAAATCTGGTTGACTCTCTCGGTCTGTCCATCTGTCTGTGGGTGAAATGCTGTACTAAATTCCAGCCTGGTTCCCAATGTTTCATGTAACTGCTTCCAAAACTTCGAGGTAAACTGGGTTCCTCTGTCTGATACAATGGTCCTCGGAACTCCATGCAAACATACGATTCTGGTCATGTATATCTTTGCCAACTTAGCACTGGTGTAAGTGGTCTTTACTGGAATGAAATGAGCCACTTTCGTCAAACGGTCGACTACAACCCATATTGAGTCATAGCCTGAACGAGTCCTGGGTAATCCTGTGATAAAATCCATGCCTATTTTATCCCACTTCCATTCGGGTATCGGCAATGGTTGTAGCAATCCTGCTGGCTTCTGATGCTCTGCCTTCACTCTCTGACATACATCACAAACTGCTACATACTCTGCAATATCCTTCTTCATTCCGGTCCACCAGAAAGTATTCTTCAAATACAAATACATCTTGGTATTCCCTGGGTGAATCGAGTACGGTGAATCATGGGCTTCTTGCAAAATCAACTTCCTGATCTCCGGATCATTTGGCACATATACGCGGTCCTCAAACCATAAGGTATCGTGCTCATCCTCACGAAATCCCTTGGCTTTTCCTTTGCTCATCTTCTCCTTTATCTCTTCAATCTACTTGTCTGTCTTCTGAGCTTCTCTGATCCTTTCCATCAAGGTAGACTGAATCTCCAATGTCGCTAAATAGCCTCTTGGGACTATCTCCAAACATAGCTCGCGAAGGTCCTCGGCTAACTCCTGAGGTAACTCTCCTGTCATGAGGGTGTTGATATGACTCTTGCGGCTCAACGCGTCTGCTACTACGTTAGCCTTTCCATGGTGATAATGCAATCTCATATCATAATCTTTAATGAGCTCCAGCCATCTCCGCTGTCTGAGATTTAACTCCTTCTGCGTGAAAATGTACTTCAAACTCTTGTGATCCGTGTACACCTCACAATGGTTTCCGATGAGAAAATGTCTCCATGTCTTCAATGCATGCACCACGGCTGCTAATTCCAAATCATGCGTAGCATAATTCTTCTCATGGGGTTTAAGTTGTCGTGAAGCATATGACACAACTCTTCCTTCCTGCATAGGCACTGCTCCAAGTCCTCGACGAGAAGCGTCGCAATAAACTTCATAATCCTTGCGTTGATCTGGCAGAATCAACACTGGTGATGTAACCAATCGTTCCTTCAACTCTTGGAAACTAGCTTCACATTCCTCAGTCCAATTGAATTTGGTGTCCTTCTTCAATAGCTCAGTCATGGGCTTAGCAATCTTTGAGAAATTCTCGATGAATCTCCGGTAGTATCCTGCAATTCCAAGAAAACTCCGGATTTCTCCAACTGTCGTGGGTGATTCCCAACTTGTCACTCTGTCAACCTTGGCAGGGTCTACTACTATTCCTTCACCAGAAATAACATGTCCAAGGAATCCAACTTCTTTCAGCCAAAACTCACATTTGCTGAACTTGGCGTATAATTGGTGTTCTCTGAGCTTCTCAAGTACCAATCGTAAATGCTCCTCATGCTCTTCTTCATCCTTGGAAAAGATTAAAATATCATCAATGAACACCACGACGAACTTATCCAAAAATTCTATAAACACTTTGTTCATCAGGTTCATGAAATAGGCAGGTGCGTTAGTCAGACCAAATGACATAACGGTATACTCATATAATCCATATTTGGTGGTAAATGCCGTCTTGGGTATATCCTGCTCTCGAATCTTTAACTGATGGTATCCTGATCGTAGATCGATCTTGGAAAATACTTTAGCTCCTTGTAAGCGGTCAAACAAATCATTGATCATCGGCAGTGGGTACTTGTTTTTGATGGTCACTTCATTCAATCCACGGTAATCAACAACCATCCTCAATGATCCATCTTTCTTCTCCACTAGAAGTACTGGTGATCCCCAAGGTGACGAACTTGGGCGAATATAGCCTTTATCCAGTAACTCCTTGATCTGCTTCTTAATTTCTTCCAAATCTTTTGCGGGCATCCTGTACGGTCTCTTAGATATTGGCCCTGTGCCTGGCAAAAGTTCAATCAAGAACTCAATGTCTCTATCTCGTGGCATGCCTGGCAACTCTTCTGGAAATACATCCGGATAATCTTTCACCACTGGTACTTCCTCCTGTTCAACTCCTGATAAGGAATTTACTTGAGTCCTCTTCGGCATATGCCGGGATACATACTTGATCCTTTTTCCTTCTGGGGTGGTAAGCAAAATCGTCTTGCTGGCACAATCGATGTTTCCTCCATACATCGATAGCCAATCCATTCCCAAAATCACATCCAAACCTTGCGATTCCAAAACAATGAGGTCTAAGGGGAAAACATGCCTACCAATGGCCAATGGTATCTGAAAACATCCTTGGGTGGCCATATACTCTGCTCCTGGCGAGGTTACTAACATAGGGTTTCTCAGAACTTTGGTGGACATCTTAAACTTATTCACGAATCCCCTTGATATGTATGAATGCGATGCACCAGTATCGAAAAGAACGGTTGCAGTAAATGACTTAACCAAAAACTTACCTATTACTGCATCAGGCTGAGCTTCAACCTCCTCCACGCTCACGTGGTTCACGTGTCCTTTGTTGAACGGGTTCGGCTTCTTCCCAGAGCTTCCATTGCCATTTCCATTTTGGGCTTCAGGACATTCATTGGCATAATGTCCATTCTTCTGGCACTTAAAGCAAGTGACTTGGCTCAGGTCCCTCTTGGCTGGGGTAGATGGGTTGGTGCGGTTCTGTCCGTTGCTTCCTCCATTCCCACTACCACTCTTGGAGCCATTATGGTTGTGCGAACTACCTCCTCCATGGGTATGCTGAAACTGTCCTCCCGGTTTTGGGGTAAATCGAGGCTTCTGCTGAGCTCCTGAGTTATACTTCCCTTGTCCATACTTCCTCTTACGGTTTTCAATCTGCTGTTGCTTCCCTTCAATCATGAGAGCTCTATCTACCAGCTCTTGGTAGTTGTTGAAAGTTGCTACCATCAACTGCATACTCAGCTCATCATTCAGTCCTTCCAAAAACTTCTCCTGCTTGGCTGCATCTGTAGCAACGTCATCTGGTGCATAACGTGCTAACTTACTGAATTCCTCCACATACTGGCCTACGGTGCGTCCTCCTTGGCGTAGGTTGCGAAACTCACGCTTCTTCATAGCCATAGCTCCTGCTGAAACATGAGCTGTACGGAAGGCTTGCTGAAACTGGTCCCATGTGACAGTGTCAATAGGGTGCGTGGCTGTATAATTCTCCCACCATGATGTTGCGGGTCCATCAAGCTGATGTGCGGCAAAATGCACTCTTTCCGCATCTCTGCATCCTGCAGTGGTCAACTCCCTTCCAACTTTGCGGAGCCAATCATCTGCAACAATCGGCTCGGTGCTACTGGAAAACACCGGCGGGTTTAGCCTCAGGAAACGGGCTAGGTGATCAATAGGTGGTGGTGGCGGTGGGTTGTTGTTGTTGTTGTTGTTGTTGTTGCCTTGGTTCTGCACTAACACTTGCATCAGGGCATTCTGTTGCTGAATCAACTGGGTGATCTCTGGAGGGAAAACAAATCTGGTGTCGCGTCTCGGAGGCATCTGATAGGTTTAGAAAAGATGAGAGTTAAGAATAGAATGAGGTCTAGAGAGAAAACACTACCCATATGCTCATGAGACAAATTCAATCAATATCACTCAATCAATTCAAACAAGGCAAAACAATCGATCTAACTAGCGTTACAAAGTGCTTGAACTATACTATTAAATGGGGGAAAACTACTACTGATATGGTGGTCTACTAGAAATTCTGATCCGTTGAAGACTCCATGATGTCTGCTCCAGCTTCATTAACCCAGTCGTCTTCACTTGGTTCTGAGTCGGTGTCGTCGATGATGATGTAGTTATCCGGACAAGTGCATTCGTCGACTTCTGCTTTTGGCACTGGATTTCCCACGAATACTCAAATCTTCTTCTCCAGGTCGTCATTCTTCCCTACTAGTGCGTTGATTTCCTCCAAATAATCTTCGCCTGTAGCCTTGAGTTCTTCTTGGAGCTCCTTGATCTTCGTTAATGCCTTCTTCAGTTCTTCCTTGTCCGTGCACATCTGATTCTCCTGGCGACGAATATGTTGGTTTTGCTCCTGGATGTAAGCTGCAATTGATCCATCCTTCTTGGTTCTGATCATCTCCCATTGCGCGTCTCGGCGTCCACAAATTTGGTAAATTGTATCCTTAAGCTCCTGGTGATAGACTTCTCCAATGCGTCCCATGGCGATGTGTGCGGCCATGCTCTTCCCTAAACTCTAGGTTGGTGCTTCGAAAACCAATCTTATGGCACTAAACATCCTTCCTGGAATAAGAACTTGAATCTTCCAGCTCTCCTCTTTAGGTAATGTGGCGTTGTAGGTTCCGGTGATGCTTGGTATTCCTATGTTTAAGTACTTGGTGACTTCCTTCAAATGTCGACCAAACGGCGTGTCTACATCGGGTTGCATGAACTTACTCCTTGCATTCGCCATTCCTAAAAGAGTAGAAAGTGGAGAGGGGTCAGAAATGAGAAGAGAGAAACTTTCTAGGGCTTAAGCTTAGTGGTCGTGTCCTACAGTCAGCGTGTGCTCTGATACCAACTTTGTAGCGACCAGACCTCAAATGGTCTGTGCTGCTGTGCACCAGTGTCATCCCTGGATCAGTAATGCTGACACGCACAGTACAAATGGAGGATTTATAACAGAGTAGCAATCACACACTTATTACATCGAATATCTCCAAAGAGAATAAGTATGATAAACATGGCTTAAGGCCATCTAACAACGATAACAGCGGAAGACTTGGAAGATAAGTGAGTCCATCAACTCCAGCGGCATCACTGAGTATAAGACCACGACCTAAGGCACCTTACTCGTCGTCTGAAAAGTCTGCAACATGAAACGTTGCAGCCCGAAAACGGGTCAGCACATAGAATATGCTGGCAATGTAACACATAGAGAATAATGAACAACAACAATGCTATACTACATGCATATATGGCTGGTGGAAAGCTCTATGGTTACAATTTTGCGAAAAGCCAATTTTATCCTACCTCAAGGAATAAATTTTATTTAACTATCATGGTGGTTGTGAAGCATTGAGATGGTTGACAGCATCTCAATCCCAATTAAATGTCATCAATAACCCAACAAAATTAATTAGTAGTAACATAGTGATGAGATTCACATGATAATCCAAGTACTAGATACTCAAGTTGTCCATAACCGGGGACACGGCTAACCATGATTAGTTTATACACTCTGCAGAGGTTTGTGCACTTTTCCCCACAAGACTTGATCTCCTCCGTTGGATTACTCGCACTACATGGTGTTTGAGTAACGGATGACCAAGACACAGTCTTTCAAAAGTGTTTGCACCTTACGTATGGGTAGACAGTTACACCTACTTTCCCCTACATCTGCTAGTCTACCACTGTAAGAGTTCACACAACTTAGTCAACTATGCTAGAGCCCATAATAGCTTGCGGCTGCACACGGAAGTTTCTAGCATGAAAAATCTCATGATCCCTTTGAACCTGGGTGGCGGTCCAAAAGAAAAACAGGCAATCCTGGAATACCCAGGTACCTCAATCCACCCAGATGTGAGTTTTAGTTGCCACCTTAAGTAAACCATTAATTAACAATCTCACATCTGTCATGAAAATCTCTCAAACCCAATCCACGTCTACGAGCATAGCATGGCAATAATAATAGCAAACGTAGAAGTAACTCCCAAGAGTTTGATAATAAAACAGGTAATAGGTTCTACCTCAACTACTTCCCAATACCCACAATTTAATTAGATCCTAATCATGCAAGTGTTTGAGGAAAACAGATCTAATGCAATAAAAACTGGGTATGGAAGGTATATGATCAAAGTGTTACTTGCCTTGCTGATGATCCGCGAAACCTAGCGATTCGAAGTAACAAGCGGCACACTCCGGGTACTCTATCGCAAACAAACAAGCATACAATCAGTACTCATCTAATGCACAGGTAAAACTCGAATGAAAGATCCAACCAGATAGTTCAACTTAAGAACTCCGGTTTGCAAAAAGAATCAACTCGAAAGAAGCAACGAAAGTCAAACGGCGAAAGAAAGAAACTTCGTTTACTAATCTGGATCTAGGTCAAGTTTTACTGTAGCAAAAACTTGTTTGAGTAGGTTAAACGGAAAGAGAATTTCGAGACGAAACTCTAGGCGCTTGAATCGCCTGATTCCGATAAACGAGCGAGAAGTTAAACAAAATTGAAAATTCGATCAGAAATCGAATCTGAGATAATCGCAGAAAAATCCGACGAAAAAGAAAACGAACGAACGGTTAAAAAATGAACGTTCGTTAACAGAGAAAAACCGACGAACGCGTTCGTTAAAACGAACGGTTCGGTGAACGCTCGCAAAATAATAAAACCAAAAAAAACCAATCGAGGGTTTTTTTAAAACGAAAACCGGCAACGACGTACGGGCAGCGGCAGTACCTCGTCGGGCGGCTCCGGCGAGGGCTCCGGTGAGCGCGGGCTCGGGCGGCGGCGTGCGGTGCTCGGGGGGGGGGGGGGGCGAGGGGCGGCGAGGGGCGGCGGCGGCTCCCATGCGGCGGCGGCGGGCAAGTGCGGGCGGCGGCGGCGATGAGTGCGGCGGCGGCGGCTTGAGAGGAAAAGAGAGAGGAGGGTATTTAAAGAGGGGGGGTCCGGGGTGGCTTGGGGAAGGGGGTGGCCGAGCGGGAGGAGAACTCGTGGCCATGGCGGACTCCGGCGGCGGGCGCCGTGCGGGAGAAAGAGAGAGGCGTGGGCGGGCCGGCGCTCGGCTGGGCTTCGGCCCAGCGGGCGTCGCGCATATTTTTTTTAAATAAGTTCCGCGGAAAATAATTCGTAGAAAAATAAATCAAAATCAGAAAAATATAAAATAAATTTTCCCCGTCTAGTTAGAAAATCTAGAATATGGTGAACATTTTTTAACACAAAATAAATATTTTGAAAACATGCAATATTTTTAATGCACTAAAAATTGCAAATAAAATCCAAATAAATCCAATAAATGATTTTAACATTTTTCCTCCAGTATTTCAATTGTTTTGGAGAAGTCATATTTTCTCCTCTCGTTTATTTTTTTAAATGAAATATTTTTCCGGAGAGAAAATAATTAAAACCCAAAAATCCTCGTCTTATTATTTGATGAAAATCAAATGCGAAAATTCGAGAAAATCCCCAACTCTCTCCGAGGGTCCTTGAGTTGCTTAGGATTTATCGAGGATTTGTCAAAATGCAATAAAACATGTTATGAAATGATGATCTATGTATAACATACCAAATTGAAAATTTGGGATGTTACAGCGTCGTCCCGCTGCCTCGCGCTCTGGCCTTGCCCTTCTCGCCGCTGCTCCGCCCGGTCACCGCGACCCCGTCCCGCCCGGCGTGTCACCTCGCGCGCTCGCGCCCGTGCTGTGGCCGGCTACCGCGTGCTGCTGCTCCTGCAGCTGCGCCGCCCCCGCTTCTCGCGACAACCACCGTGCCACCGCCCCCGCCTCACACGCATGCTCCCCTCGCCCGTGCTGGCCTCGCCCACGCCGGCCTGGCGACCTGCCAGGTCCGCCGCCCTTCCCCGCGCCCCTGGGCATACACCTGCTCGGGCTGCGCCCAGCGCCCGCGCCAGCGTCGCCTATTCGGGCAGCCCCCGCGGCACCCGAATCCACTATGGCCCTTAGGGCCTATGACATATGGGCCCCGCTCACCTGAGAACGTTTTATTAAAAAAGAATTAAATAAATAAATATATAAGTAAATAAATAAATAATAATTAAATTAATTAATTAATCTTGTTTAATTAATCTAATTAACTAGTTAGTTTAATTAAACCATAATTAGATTAGTTAAACCCTAATTAGACTAAACAGTCAATGACGAACGGGACCCACACGTCAGTTGACCAGTCAACTCCTCTGTTGACTGCTGACGTCATGCTGACGTCAGTGTGCACTGTTCTGCATAATGTTGTTTTAAATTAATCAAATAAATCCTAAAAATGATTTAAATCTTTTAAAATTAATATAAATTAAACCGTAGCTCGGATGGAAAAACTTTGTACATGAAAGTTGCTCAGAACGACGAGAAGAATCCGGATGCGCAGCCCGTTCGCCCGCCACACATCCCTAGCATAGAAAACACGCAACTTTCCCCCTCCGGTTCATCTGTCCGAAAACGCGAAACACCGGGAATACTTTCCCGGATGTTTCCCCCCATTTCCCGGTACCACCTCCTACCGTGTTAGGGCACACCTCGCACCGCGCATTGACATGTCTTCCATCGTCATGCTTATGATTGCATTATATTTATTGTTTCTTCCCCCTCTTCTCCGGTAGACTACGAGACCGACGCCGCTGCTGGTGCCCCGACCGACTACGCTGTTAACGACCCCTCCTTGCCAGAGCAATCAGGCAAGCCCCCCCCCTTGATCACCAGATGTCGCCTATTCTTCTCTATACTCTTGCATTAGAGTAGTGTAGCATGTTACTACTTTCTGTTAATCCTATTCTGCTGCATAGCCTGTCTTTGCCACTACTGTTGTTAACTTTACCTGCAATCCTACATGCTTAGTATAGGATGCTAGTTTTCCATCAGTGGCCCTACATTCTTGTCCGTCTGCTGTGCTATACTATCGGGCTGTGATCACTTGGGAGGTGATCACGGGTTTATACTATATACTTTATGCATTATACATGTGGTGACTAAAGTCGGGTCGGCTCGTGGAGCACCCGCGAGTGATTCACGGATTGGGGGCTGAAAGGACCTTTGTCCCGACGGCCCTCTGGGTGGATCTTTGTGGCGGAGCGACAGGGCAGGTTGAGACCGGCTAGGTGAGAGGTAGGCCTGGCCCTGGTCGGTGTCTGTGGTTACATCAATTAACACGCTTAACGAGATCTTGGTATTTGATCTGAGTCTGACCATTTGGTCTATACGCACTAACCAACTACGCGGGAACAGTTATGGGCACTCGACGTCGTGGTATCAGCCGAAGCCTTCGTGACGTCAGCGACTGAGCGGCGCGTGCCGGGTTGGACCGCGTAACGTGACTTCCTTTGAAATGGAGGTTACTAGGTCTGCTCTCCGGCCGCGTACGCAACGTGCAGGTGTGCAATTGGCGATGGGCCCAGACCCCTGCGCGCATAGGATTTAGACCAGCGTGCTGAACTCTCTGTTGTGCCTAGGTAGGGCTGCGACGTGTTGATCTTCCGCGGCCGGGCATGACCCAGAAAATTGTGTCCGGCCAAATGGGATCGAGCGTGTTGGGTTATGTGGTGCACCCCTGCAGGGAAGTTTATCTATTCGAGTAGCCGTGTCCCTCGGTAAAAGGACGACCCGGAGTTGTACCTTGACCTTATGACAACTAGAACCGGATACTTAATAAAACACACCCTTCCAAGTGCCAGATATAACCCGGTGATCGCTCTCTAACAAGGCGACGAGGAGGGGATCGCCGGGTAGGTTTATGCTATGCGATGCGACTTGGTGAACTTACCATCTACTCTCTTCTACATGCTGCAAGATGGAGATGGCCTGAAGCGTAGTCTTCGACAGGATTAGCTATCCCCCTCTTATTCTGGCATTCTGCAGTTCAGTCCACCGATATGGCCCTTTACACATATACCCATGCATATGTAGTGTAGCTCCTTCCTTGCGAGTACTTTGGATGAGTACTCACGGTTGCTTTTCTCCCTCTTTTCCCCCTTTCCTTTCTACCTGGTTGTCGCAACCAGATGCTGGAGCCCAGGAGCCAGACGCCACCGTCGACGACGATTCCTACTACACCGGAGGTGCCTACTACTACGTGCAAGCCGCTGACGACGGCCAGGAGTAGTTTAGGAGGATCCCAGGCAGGAGGCCTGCGCCTCTTTCGATCTGTATCCCAGTTTGTGCTTGCCTTCTTAAGGCAAACTTGTTTAACTTATGTCTGTACTCAGATATTGTTGCTTCCGCTGACTCGTCTATGATCGAGCACTTGTATTCGAGCCCTCGAGGCCCCTGGCTTGTATTATGATGCTTGTATGACTTATTTTATTTTTAGAGTTGTGTTGTGATATCTTCCCGTGGGTCCCTGATCTTGATCGTACACATTTGCGTGTATGATTAGTGTACGATTGAATCGGGGGCGTCACACCGGCGTCCGTTGCAAAGGAAACATAAGCCGGGGCTTGATGCCTCTCAGGATCTCTTGATTGGCTCTCTCTGCTTGACCATTAGACTGGGGGTGAGCCACTGATGATACCTCAAGCCGGATATGCTCATGTTGACAGAACTCCTTCATAGCACCTTTGGACAGATTGGTACCATTATCAGTTATAATGCTGTGTGGAAAACCAAACCGAAAATCACCTTTTTGATGAATTGAACCGCTGTAGCTGCATCACATTTACTGACTGGTTCTGCCTCCACCCACTTAGTGAACTTATCAACCGCCACCAAAAGGTGGGTCTTCTTTTCTTTGGATCGCTTAAAGGGCCCAACCATATCCAGCCCCCAAGTTGCAAACGGCCAAGTGATTGGAATCATCCTCAATTCCTGAGCCGGTACATGAGCACGTCGTGAGAATTTTTGACATCCATCACACCTTTTGACCAAGTCCTCAGCATCAGCATGAGCCGTCAGCCAATAGAAACCGTGACGAAACGCCTTAGCTACCAGAGATTTTGAACCGGCGTGGTGACCACAATCTCCCTCGTGGATCTCACGCAAAATTTCACGGCCGTCTTCAGGAGATACACAACGCTGAAACGCCCCTGTCACACTGCAATGATGTAAATCTCCATTGATAATAGTCATGGACTTGGACCGCCGGACTATCTGCCTGGCCGAAGTTTCATCCTCTGGTAACTCGCCCTGGTTCATATACGCGAAATACGGAACCGTCCAATCCGGGATAACATGAAGAGCCGCCACCAACTGAGCCTCCGGATCAGGAACAGCCAAATCCTCTCACCAGGGAGCTTGACAGACGGATTATGCAACACATCCAGGAAGACATTGGGTGGAACCGGTTTACGTTGGGAACCCAAGCGGCTTAAAGCATCCGCCGCTTCATTCTTCCGCCGGTCCACTTGATCGACCTGATAACCTTTGAAGTGACCTGCAACAATATCCACCTCTCGACGATATGCTGCCATGAGTGGGTCCTTGGAATCCCAAGTACCAGACACTTGTTGAGCCACCAGATCCGAGTCACCGAAGCACTTAACTCGGCTTAGATTCATCTCTTTAGCCATCTGAAGACCATGGAGTAAAGCCTCATATTCAGCTGCATTGTTAGTGCAAGGGGACATTAAACGGAGAACATAACAAAACTTATGACCTCGTGGGGAAGTTAATACGACTCCAGCCCCCGAGCCCTCCAATTGCCCGGACCCATCAAAATGAATAGTCCAATAAGTATGATCCGGCTTCTCTTCCGGCGCGTGTAATTCTGTCCAGTCATTGTTGAAATCCACAAGTTCCTGAGATTTGATCGCCGTCCGGGGCATATATTTTAACCCGTGAGGCCCAAGCTCAATAGCCCACTTAGCAATCCGGCCAGTTGCTTCCCTGTTTTCGATTATATCCCGCAAAGGAACAGAGCTGACCACAGTGATTTGATGACCTTGGAAATATTGCTTAAGCTTCCGGCTTGCCAAAAAAACTCCATATACCAGCTTCTGCCAATGTGGGTACCTTTGCTTGGACTCAATAAGTACCTCACTGATATAATAGACCGACCGTTGAACTGGATACTCCTTTCCGGCCTCCTTGCGCTCCACCACAATAGCCACGCTAACAGCCTGGGCGTTAGCTGCCACATATAGCAACAACGGCTCTTTATCAACAGGAGCAGCAAGAACTGGCGGATTAGCCAGCTGCCGCTTTAAGTCCTCAAATGCTTCATTGGCGGCGTCACTCCAGGCGAAGTCATCTGTTTTCTTCAGCATCTGATATAAAGGGATGGGTTTCTCACCAAGGCGACCGATAAACCGGCTTAAGGCGGCAATCCGGCCTGCTAGGCGTTGAACATCATTGATACACTTCGGTTTAGCCAACGAAGTTATAGCCTTGATTTTCTCCAGATTAGCTTCAATGCCCCTGTTAGACACCAGAAAGCCCAAGAGTTTGACTGCCGGTACACCGAAAACACACTTGGCCGGATTAAGCATCATTTTATAAACCTGGAGGTTATCAAAGGTCTCCTTCAAGTCATCTATCAATGTCTCCTTCTTTCGGGATTTTACCACAATGTCATCCACATAAGCATGAACATTGCGGCCGATCTGATCATGAAGACAATTCTGCACACAGCGCTGATAAGTCGCCTGGGCACTCTTGAGCCCAAAAGGCATAGACACATAGCAGAAGGCTCCAAAAGGAGTTATAAACGTTGTCTTCTCCTCGTCCTTAACTGCCATTTTGATCTGATGGTAACCAGAATATGCATCCAAAAAGCTCAAACGCTCACAACCCGCCGTAGCATCAATGATTTGATCAATACGAGGGAGGGCAAAAGGGTCTGCTGGACAGGCCTTGTTGAGATCTGTATAGTCCACACACATACGCCAAGTGCCGTTCTTCTTAAGTACTAGCACCGGATTAGCCAACCATTCAGGATGAAATACTTCAATGGTGAACCTAGCCGCCAAGAGCCTGGCTACCTCCTCACCAATAGCCTTGCGTCTTTCTTCATTGAACCGGCGAAGAAACTGCTTGACCGGTTTATATTTGGGATCGACATTGAGAGTGTGCTCAGCGAGTTCTCTCGGTACACCTGGCATGTCAGAAGGTTTCCACGCAAAGATGTCCCGATTCTCACGGATGAACTCGATGAGCACGCTTTCCTATTTCGGATCCAAGTTAGCGCGGATGCTAAATTGCTTGGATGAATCGCTAGGAACGAAATCGACAAGCTTAGTCTCATAAGCCGATTTAAACTTCAAGGCCGGATCATGCTCTGTAGTTGGCTTTTTCAAAGAAGTCATATCCGCCGGATCAACATTGTCCTTATAGAACTTCAACTCCTCTGTTGCGCAAACTGACTCAGCATAAGCCTCATCACCTTCTTCACATTCTAAAGCGATGTTGCAGCTCCCATGAACCGTGATGATCCCCTTATGACCCGGCATCTTGAGCTGCAGATAGACATAACAGGGCCTTGCCATGAACTTAGCATAAGCCAGCCGTCCAAACAGGGCATGATACGGGCTCTTGATTTTCACCACTTCAAAAGTCAATGTCTCTGACCTTGAATCATGCTCATTTCCAAAAGCCACCTCCAGAGCTATCTTACCGACCGGATATGCCGATTTACCAGGTACTACACCATGGAAGACTGTGTTGGACGGTTTAAGATTTTTATATGTTAACCCCATGCGACGGAAGGTTTCATAATAAAGGATATTGATACTACTCCCTCCATCCATGAGTACCTTGGTGAACTTATAACCTCCAACCTGAGGCGCCACCACCAATGCCAGATGACCCGGATTATCAACCCGGGGTGGATGATCCTCTCTACTCCACACGATCGGCTGCTTAGACCAGCGCAAGTAACGGGGCACCGCCGGTTCAACAGAATTCACTGCCCTTTCATGAAGTTTCTGATCGCGCTTGCATAGACTTGTGGTGAAGACATGATACTGCCCACTATTCAACTGCTTCGAGTTGCTCTGGTAGCCCGACTGCTGCTGTTGCTGCTGATTGCCCTGATGATTGTAACTACCTTGATTGCCCTGATTGCCTTGATTACCATGTACGCTCTGATTACCGTGAAAACATGAACTAGAACTTCCTCCACCGTAACTCGGCCCATGAGATCCAGGGCCTGAACCACCGCCCGGTCCGTGATCATACCGAAAAAGTCGGAATTTTTGAACTCCTACATGATATAACAATCTTTCCAGAGGTGCGTGGACGGTTTGTCCTGCGTCCCGTGCTTTGGGCAAGGCTGGTTTAATAGACAAGACAAGCGCTCCGGATTAGGTCTTGGTCCTCCACCACGCTGGGGCGGTTTACCCTTACGCCTCTGGCCTTTGTCCTGCGTGTTGGTATTAGCCACAAAATCTAAACTGTTATCCGCCTTACGCTTACCGTTGTTTCGATGACCCGCCGGGTTATGCTGCTGCCCCTTGGTGTTGCCGCTCTTCTTTCCCTTCCCTATCTTGTCATCGTCAGACTCGGGGACCTTGGTACTATCAGAGTCGGCATATTTTACCAGAGCTGCCATAAGTGTTCCCATGTCATTACAATGACGTTTGAGCCGTCCCAACTTCAACTTCAGAGGTGCAAACCGGCAATTGCCTTCCAATGTCAAAACTGTTGTATCAGTGTTGATGCGGTCCAATGAATGCAAAATCTCTGAAACCCGGCGCACCCAACGAGTTGTTGATTCTCCTTCCTCCTAGACACAGGCAGCTAAGTCCACAATTGACATGGGCTGCTTGCATGTATCCTTGAAATTCTGGATAAACCGGGCCCTTAATTCGGCCCATGACCCAATGGAGTTAGCCGGCATGTTCTTCAGCCAAGTGCGGGCTGTCCCCTCCAGCATCATGGTGAAGTATTTAGCACACGCCGCATCGTCCACATCCAGCATCTCCATTGCCATCTCATAGCTTTCAACCCATGACTCGGGGGATAAATCGGCGGTGTAATTCGGCACTTTACGTGGGCCCTTGAAATCCTTGGGCAGGCGCACATTGCGCAGTGCTGGGACGAGACACGGGACTCCCAAAGAGCTGGAAGTAATCCCTGGTTCCACCGATGTGGTTGGACGAACCGGAGTAAGTTGGCGAGCTTCATGGTGAGCCGCTAACTCGGCTTCTCGACGTGCCCTGAGCATCACCACCGCCCCGGGGCGGATTACGGTTTCGCGCACTACTTGATACGGCCGGTTCATCCATATGCCTGCTGTAACTCCGGCTTGGGCGGGGAGTAGAATGGATCCTTTCGCGACTATATGAATAAGCCTACTGCTGAGTCAAAGCTGTTTGAACGAGCTCCCTAGCCCCCCGCGTCTCGACCGCTACTGGGGACTCGCCTTCGATCGGGAGGGCTGCCAGTCGTGAAGCGGCAGCGACAATGTTATCCATCGGGTTAGAGTAATGACCCGGTGGTGTTGGGACGTGTTGTGCCAAAATGTTGTTCTGACGAGGCGGATCAGTCGGACGTGGCTGAACCGGCGCCCCCGTTCCAGGTGCCTCCACCCGGTTTACCACTGGCGGATTACTGGTCCCCGCTCCTGGAGTATTAAAGAGGTTCTTGGGCTAATAAACCGGCGGCAGGTGAGATCGGTACCTTCTCCTCATGACATCGTCTGACGCGCTCTGATCCAACATAAGCTGGTAAGCCTGTGCATCCAATGCGGCCCGTTCCGCAGCCATCCTGGTATCCTCAGCTGCCAGGTCGGCCTTGGCCTGGGTTATCTAATCTTTCACCTTCGCGATTTCCGCATTATGCTCATCTTGATTCGCCAGATTAACTTCTGCCATCAGTGCTGCCAAAGCGTCAAATAAATGCGATAAAACCTGAGCCGGCGGTCGCACGGGGCCTCCTGCCCCGGCCGCTGTCGCTGCTACTGATCCGGAAATCATCGCCACTGCGGTCGAAGAGTGGAGCGCTGGTTGTGTACCGGCCATGAAGATCACAACCCGGTTTGGCGGATCAAAGGGGTCCAAAATACTGTCGCCGTCGGAACAGCCCCCAATCCGGCCATCTTGCAACTGGTAAAATGACTCGGTCTCTCCGATCGATGACTCGTCGCCGGAATAAACGACGGTTTCACCACCAGGTTCCGATCTATCCTCAGATTCCACTCCGCGGATAACTCCCACGAAGGCACGCTTCATGACAGGCTTAACCCGGGCAGATTTCGCACGCTGAGCCGTCTCGATGATGTCGGTGTAGATGTCCGGCTCAGGGCCCGGTTCGCCAATCTTGCCAATGAAAACGTGGATGCCGCCGAAGGGGACCCGGTACCCGTACTCGATTGAGCCGGCCTCGGGGCCCCAGCCTGCGTCGTTGATGTAGAGCTTGCCACGACAACTCTTGGTCATCCGGCCCACAACGTAGCCCTTGAGTCCTTCGAAGCTGCCCTCTAAGAACTCTAAACCATCGTGCGATAGCCCCACGGTGGGCGCCAACTATCGTGGTTGTCATGGCAGATGTCCTAGAGAAAGGACTTAGTCGTGGAGCCATCGCAACGGGTTAGCTTAAAGGGGTTAAAGCGGACAAGGGACGCAGAGAGTTTATACTGGTTCGGCCCCTTGCGGTGAAGGTAAAAGCCAACGATCCAGTTGTTGTGGGATTGCTAGGGTTTCGATGACCAGGGAGCGAATACGCTTTGCCTGGGTCTCGAGTGGTTGTCTGTTCCCCCTAAACCGCCGTCAGGTCGTCCCCTTATATACATGGGTTGACGCCCGCCAGTTTACAGGATTCTGAGGCCGGCTCATAAACGTGTCCGGCTCGGTCTCTGCTCTTTCTATCTTACAACACAAGTTTACATATCAATGTCAGTTTACATCTACAGACATTTAAACCGACTTTGGGCCATGGGCCTTCATAAAGCGCCTCCATCTTGATCTTCATGGGCTTCAGATATAATAATCCATTATGGGGATAACCCGGCCTCTCCTAGCCGGTTTACGCCCAATAATAATATCCCCAACACATGCCGTCTCTTTCGTGCAAACGTTGCAGGTCCTCCCGTGCCTCAGCTGTATCTTTTGTCTTCCCATACACGTCCAAGAAGCCTAGCAGGTTCACGCAAAGGTTCTTCCTCACGTGCATCACGTCGATCGAAGAGCGGACCTCTAGGTCTTTCCAGTAGGGTAGGTCCCAAAATATAGATTTCTTCTTCCACATGGGTGCGCGTCCCTCAGCGTCATTCGGAACAGCTAGTCCGCCGGGACCCTTTCCAAAGATTACGTGTAAATCATTGACCATAGCAAGTACGTGATCATCGGTACGCATGGAGGGCTTCTTCCGGTGATCTGCCTCACCTTTGAAATGCTTGCCTTTCTTTCGACATTGATGGTTGGTCGGAAGAAATCGACGATGGCCCAGGTACACATTCTTCCTGCATTTGTCCAGGTATATACTTTCGGTGTCAGCTAAATAGTGTGTGCATGCGTGGTATCCCTTGTTTGTCTTTCCTGAAAGGTTACTGAGAGCGGGCCAGTCGTTGACGGTTACAAACAGCAACGCGTGCACGTTAAATTCCTCATGTCTGTGCTCATCCCACGCACGTACACCGTTTCCATTCCACAGCTGTAAAAGTTCTTCAACTAATGGCCTTAGGTACACATCAATGTCGTTGCCGGGTTGCTTAGGGCCTTGGATGACACTGGCATCATAATGAACTTCCGCTTCATGCACATCCAAGGAGGAAGGTTATACATACATAGAGTCACGGGCCAGGTGCTGTGATTGCTGCTCTGCTCCCCGAAAGGATTAATGCCATCCGCGCTTAAAGCAAACCATACGTTCCTTGGGTCACCTGCAAACTCAGCCCAATACTTTCTCTCGATTTTTCTCCACTGCAACCCATCAACGGGTGCTCTCAACTTCCCGTCTTTCTTACGGTCCTCACGGTGCCATCGCATCAACTTGGCATGCTCTTTGTTTCTGAACAGTCGTTTCAACCGTGGTATTATAGAAGCATACCACATCACCTTCGCAGGAACCCTCTTCCTGCGGGGCTCGCTGTCAACATCACCAGGGTCATCTCGTCCGATCTTATACCGCAATGCACCGCATACCGGGCATGCGTTCAAATCCTTGTACGCACCGCGGTAGAGGATGCAGTCATTAGGGCATGCATGTATCTTCTGCGCCTCCAATCCTAGAGGGCATACGACCTTCTTTGCTGCGTACGTATTGTCGGGCAATTCGTTATCCTTTGGAAGCTTCTTCTTCAATATTTTCAGTAGCTTCTCAAATCCTTTCTCAGGCACAGCATTCTCTGCCTTCAACTGCAACAATTCCAGTACGGTATCGAGCTTTGTGTTGCCATCTTCGCAATTGGGGTACAACCCTTTTTTGTGATCCTCTAACATGCGATCGAACTTCAGCTTCTCCTTTTGACTTTCGCATTGCGTCCTTGCATCGACAATGACCCGGCGGAGATCATCATCATCGGGCACATCGTCTGGTTCCTCTTGATCTTCAGCAGCTTCCCCCATTGCAGCATCATCGGGCACATCGTCTGGTTCCTCTTGATCTTCAGCAGCTCCCCCCGTTGCAGCATCACCGTATTCAGGGGGCACATAGTTGTCATCGTCCTCTTCTTCTTCGCCGGCTTCCATCATAACCCCTATTTCTCCGTGCCTCGTCCAAACATTATAGTGTGGCATGAAACCCTTGTAAAGCAGGTTGGTGTGAAGGATTTTCCGGTCAGAGTAAGACTTCGTATTCCGACATTTAGGGCATGGACAACACATAAAACCATTATGCTTGTTTGCCTCAGCCACTTCGAGAAAATCATGCACGCCCTTAATGTACTCGGAGGTGTGTCTGTCACCGTACATCCGTTGCCGGTTCATCTACGTGCATTATATATAATTATGTGTGTCAAAAGTAAGAAAATTAGACAAGTATCTATGTAAAGTAAGAATTTTTTTCTTTCAGAAAGAAGATAAGAATAAGAGGCTCACCACTGTGGTGCTGGCGACGAGATCGGCGCGGGCGATTGACGACGGTGAAGACAGGGACGGGGCGTGACGGACCCCTAATATAAACCTAGACAAATCTCGGGAAAAATGGAGTTCGGAGGTCGAGCTTCGAGAGGAGAAAGCTTAACTAGTGTGGCTCGGGCATTTCATCGAACACCTCATGTGCATAGGAGGTGAGCTAGAGCACCCAATGCCCTCCCCCTCGCCGGCCAGCAAAAATCAGAGCATTGTGGAGTGCTTTGCTGCGGCGATGGGGTATATATAGGCAACTCATTTGTCCCGGTTCATGGCTGGAACTGGGACTAAAGCTCCCCCTTTTGTCCCGGTTCGAGCCACAAACCGGGACCAATGGCTGTGGGCCAGGAGCGAGGCCCATTGGTCCCGGTTCGTGCCTAGAACCGGGACAAATGGGTCGAAACGAACCGGGACCAATGCCCACGAGGCCCCGGCCGGCCCCCTGGGCTCACGAACCGGGACTAATGCACCGCATGGGTCCCGGTTCGTGCAGAACCGGGACTAATGGGCTGGCCAGGCCCGAACGAAAGCCCTGTTTTCTACTAGTGGTTACTGATTATAGGTTGCCATTGTAAACATGTATGATATCTTGTTCTAACTTCTACCAGTGATATGTGTGTAGATGTTCAAGGAAGTTTAAGCAACCTGCTCATTACAATGAAATGAGAGAAGTTTAAGGAAGGGGCATTTTAGTCTGGTTTTCTTAGCTAAATACTGTACTTGTTTTTCTTAACCTTTTCTTGTCTCAAAAATATTATTGCGTTTGAAGGACATAAACATTCACATTGCAACTACATTCAAATCCTCTTGTCATGTATGGGTCTAAAGTCCGTATTTCGAAATTCAAAGAAGGTCAAAATGAATGTTTAAAATGACAAAATATCTTTGCTCCTATCACTTTATGGTATCCTGAATTGACATGTGAGGTTACTGTCTACTCCCTCCATTTCTAAATGTAAGTCTTTTTAGAGATTTCAATGCAAACTACATACGGATGTATATAGAAATGTTTTAGAGTGTAGATTCACTCATATTGCTCCATATGTTGTACCTTATTGGAATCTCTAAAAAGACTAATATTTAGGAATGGAGGGAGTAGATTAAAGCACGACCAAAATTTTGAATTTTGTGCACGCGTCGTTTTAACTCCACTAGGTTTCTGAAGCAGTTGACTATAGTTCGGTAATGGACATACATTCTTTCGAGAATTTAAGGTATTACTCACTGAATTTAGTAGCTCATTTTCTGCATATTCTAACTACTGAATGATAAAATGATATGCTGCTTGTGACAGTTGTTTCTTGTTTTATTGGACGTTGGAGCTTTTACTTGTAATTTGATCTATTTATCTACTTATTATTCATGAATAGTAGCACCAGTGAGGCCTATATACTTATTGGACATAGGCCAATCATACTCACCTCAAGAAGATCACACCGAATGTTATTTCTGTGATACCTAGGAGTATGCACCAAGCTGACGATTTTTGGTTCCTCTTGGTAAGAAATATATTGCCTGTGCAATAAGCTTAACCAGTTTGGCAGGAGCATACACAGAGAGGGACTAATATAAGAGCTCGAGCATAGAACTCTGAAAACCACCGCATACCAGCCATGATAGCTAGCTCAATGTGATGCTCTGCGGTAGGTACTAAGTCTGATTGGCCTATTCTTGTTTATCTTACACAACACGTTGAGTCTAAGTTGGTGGCTTAAATGAGGAATTTATTTTAGTACTTGGATGCATTCTGCCCCTCCCCCTCTTTATTTAGTGGAGTAGCAAATTACTAATACATAGCATTATGAGTAATGGATTTCATGTAAATGGCAGATTGCCATTTTGAGTTGATCACAATATTTTTCATAGATTATTGGATGGCAATCTATTTTGTGGGTAACCTAAATTAGTGTAGTTTTTTTACTTTTCTAGATTTTTGTTTGGAATCAAATTCAGTACTGCCACCGCTAAGTATAAGGGCGCTACTAGGCGCCGGTGCGCCGGCCGAATTTCGGCCGGTCAGCGCGCACCCGTACGATTGCAGTTTCATCTGCCGTTGGATCTGGGCCTTTTTTTTCTTCCTCGTCTTGCACATCATGCCAGAATAAAAAAATAAGGAATCTCCGGCGCACCCACCCCACTCACGCAGCCCGCCATGGCCGCGCGTGCCGCTGATTCGAAGCACCGTCGGCTCGCGGTCCCCGCTGTTGGGGATCGTTGCAGAAATAAAAAAAATTCTACGCATCACCAAGAACAATCTATGGAGTCATCTAGCAACGAGAGAGAGGAGTGCATCTACATACCCTTGTAGATCGCGAGCGGAAGCGTTCAAGTGAACGGGGTTGATGGAGTCGTACTCGTCGTGATCCAAATCACCGATGACCGAGCGCCGAACGGACGGCACCTCCGCGTTCAACACACGTACGGAGCAGCGACGTCTCCTCCTTCTTGATCCAGCAAGGGGGAAGGAGAGGTTGATGGAGATCCAGCAGCACGACGGCGTGGTGGTGGAAGTAGCGGGATTCCAACAGGGCTTCGCTAAGCGCTGCGGGAGGAGGGAGATGTGTCACGGGAGGGAGAGGGAGGCGCCAGGGCTTGGGTCCTGCTGCCCTCCCTCCCACCTCTTTATATAGGGGTCCAGGGGGGCGCCGGCCCCCTGAGATCCCATCTCAAGGGGGGGGTGGCGGCCAAGGGGGGGGGACTTTCCCCCCAAGTCATGTGGGGCGCCCCCCCACCCCTAGGGTTTCCAACCCTAGGCGCAGGGGAGGCCCAAGGGGGGCGCACCAGCCCACCAGGGGCTAGTTCCCTTCCCCACTTCAGCCCATGGGGCCCTCCGGGATAGGTGGCCCCACCCGGTGGACCCCCGGGACCCTTCCGGTGGTCCCGGTACAATACCGGTGACCCCCGAAACTTTCCCGGTGGCCGAAACTGAACTTCCTATATATAATTCTTCACCTTCGGACCATTCCGGAACTCCTCGTGATGTCCGGGATCTCATCCGGGACTCCGAACAACTTCCAGGTTACCGCATACTAGTATCTCTACAACCCTAGCGTCACCGAACCTTAAGTGTGTAGACCCTACGGGTTCGGGAGACATGCAGACATGACCGAGACGACTCTCCGGTCAATAACCAACAGCGGGATCTGGATACCCATGTTGGCTCCCACATGTTCCATGATGATCTCATCGGATGAACCACGATGTCGAGGATTCAATCAATCCCGTATACAATTCCCTTTGTCAATCGGTATGTTACTTGCCCGAGATCCGATCGTCGGTATCCCAATACCTTGTTCAATCTCGTTACCGGCAAGTCACTTTACTCGTACCGTAATGCATGATCCCGTGACCAAACACTTGGTCACATTGAGCTCATTATGATGATGCATTACCGAGTGGGCCCAGAGATACCTCTCCGTCATACGGAGTGACAAATCCCAGTCTCGATTCGTGCCAACCCAACAGACACTTTCGGAGATACCCGTAGTGCACCTTTATAGCCACCCAGTTACGTTGTGACGTTTGGCACACCCAAAGCACTCCTATGGTATCCGGGAGTTGCACAATCTCATGGTCTATGGAAATGATACTTGACATTTGGAAAAGCTCTAGCAAACGAACTACACGATCTTGTGCTATGCTTAGGATTGGGTCTTGTCCATCACATCATTCTCCTAATGATGTGATCCCGTTATCAATGACATCCAATGTCCATAGTCAGGAAACCATGACTATCTGTTGATCAACGAGCTAGTCAACTAGAGGCTCACTAGGGACATGTTGTGGTCTATGTATTCACATATGTATTACGATTTCCGGATAACACAATTATAGCATGAACAATAGACAATTATCATGAACAAGGAAATATAATAATAACCATTTTATTATTGCCTCTCGGGCATATTTCCAACAGTCTCCCACTTGCACTAGAGTCAATAATCTAGTTACATTGTGATGAATCGAACACCCATAGAGTTCTGGTGTTGATCATGTTTTGCTCTAGGGAGAGGTTTAGTCAACGGATCTGCTACATTCAGGTCCGTATGTACTTTACAAATATCTATGTCTCCATTTTGAACACTTTCACGAATGGAGTAGAAACGACGCTTGATATGCCTGGTCTTCCTGTGAAACCTGGGCTCCTTGGCAAGGGCAATAGCTCCAGTGTTGTCACAGAAGAGAGTCATCGGACCCGACGCATTGGGAATAACTCCTAGGTCGGTAATGAACTCCTTCACCCAGATTGCTTCTTGTGCTGCCTCTGAGGCTGCCATGTATTCCGCTTCACATGTAGATCCCGCCACGATGCTTTGCTTGCAACTGCACCAGCTTACTGCCCCACCATTCAAAATATACACGTATCCGGTTTGTGACTTAGAGTCATCCAGATCTGTGTCGAAGCTAGCATCGACGTAACCCTTTACGACGAGCTCTTCGTCACTTCCATAAACGAGAAACATATCCTTAGTCCTCTTCAGGTACTTCAGGATATTCTTGACCGCTGTCCAGTGTTCCATGCCGGGATTACTTTGGTACCTTCCTACCAAACTTACGGCAAGGTTTACATCAGGTCTGGTACACAGCATGGCATACATAATAGACCCTATGGCCGAGGCATAGGGGATGACACTCATCTTTTCTCTATCTTCTGCCGTGGTCGGGCATTGAGCCGTGCTCAATTGCACACCTTGCAATACAGGCAAGAACCCCTTCTTGGACTGATCCATATTGAACTTCTTCAATATCTTGTCAAGGTACGTACTTTGTGAAAGACCAATGAGGCGTCTTGATCTATCTCTATAGATCTTGATGCCTAATATATAAGCAGCTTCTCCAAGGTCCTTCATTGAAAAACACTTATTCAAGTAGGCCTTTATACTTTCCAAGAATTCTATATCATTTCCCATCAATAGTATGTCATCCACATATAATATGAGAAATGCTACAGAGCTCCCACTCACTTTCTTGTAAACACAGGCTTCTCCATAAGTCTGTGTAAACCCAAACGCTTTCATCATCTCATCAAAGCGAATGTTCCAACTCCGAGATGCCTGCACCAGCCCATAGATTGAGCGCAGGAGCTTGCATACTTTGTCAGCATTCTTAGGATCGACAAAACCTTCCGGCTGCATCATATACAATTCTTCCTTAAGAAAGCCATTAAGGAATGCCGTTTTGACGTCCATCTGCCATATCTCATAATCATAGTATGCGGCAATTGCTAACATGATTCGGACGGACTTCAGCTTCGCTACGGGTGAGAAAGTCTCATCGTAGTCAACCCCTTGAACTTGTCGATAACCCTTAGCGACAAGTCGAGCTTTATAGATGGTAACATAACCATCCGCGTCCGTCTTCTTCTTAAAGATCCATTTGTTTTCTACCGCTCGCCGATCATCGGGCAAGTCTGTCAAAGTCCACACTTTGTTTTCATACATGGATCCTATCTCGGATTGCATGGCTTCAAGCCATTTGTTGGAATCTGGGCCCGCCATTGCTTCTTCATAGTTCGAAGGTTCACCATTGTCTAACAACATGATTTCCAAAATAGGGTTGCCGTACCACTCTGGCGCGGAACGTGTCCTTGTGGACCTACGAAGTTCAGTAGGAGCTTGATCCGAAGTACCTTGATCATCATCATTAGATTCCTCTCTAGTCAGTGCAGGCACCACAGGAACATCTTCCTGAGCTGCACTACTTTCCGGTTCAAGAGGTAGTACTTCATCAAGTTCCACTTTCCTCCCACTTATTTCTTTCGAGAGAAACTCTTTCTCCAGAAAGGACCCGTTCTTGGCAACAAAGATCTTGCCTTCGGATCTGAGGTAGAAGGTATACCCAATGGTTTCCTTAGGGTATCCTATGAAGACGCATTTTTCCGACTTGGGTTCGAGCTTTTCAGGTTGAAGTTTCTTGACATAAGCATCGCATCCCCAAACTTTTAGAAACGACAGCTTAGGTTTCTTCCCAAACCATAATTCATACGGTGTCGTCTCAACGGATTTCGACGGAGCCCTATTTAAAGTGAATGCGGCAGTCTCTAAAGCATAGCCCCAAAATGAGAGCGGTAGATCGGTAAGAGACATCATAGATCGCACCATATCCAATAGAGTGCGATTACGACGTTCGGACACACCATTTCGCTGAGGTGTTCCAGGCGGCGTGAGTTGTGAAACTATTCCACATTTCCTTAAGTGTGTGCCAAATTTGTGACTCAAATATTCCCCTCCACGATCTGATCGTAAGAATTTTATTTTCCTGTCACGTTGATTCTCAACCTCACTCTGAAATTCCTTGAACTTTTCAAAGGTCTCAGACTTGTGTTTCATTAGGTAGACATACCCATATCTACTCAAGTCATCAGTGAGAGTGAGAACATAACGATAGCCACCGCGAGCCTCAACACTCATTGGACCGCACACATCAGTATGTATGCTTTCCAATAAGTTGGTTGCTTGCTCCATTGTTCCGGAGAACGGAGTGTTGGTCATCTTACCCATGAGGCATGGTTCGCACGTGTCAAATGATTCGTAATCAAGAGACTCTAAAAGTCCATCAGCATGGAGCTTCTTCATGCGCTTGACACCAATGTGACCAAGACGGCAGTGCCACAAGTATGTGGGACTATCATTATCAACCTTACATTTCTTGGTATTCACACTATGAATATGTGTAACATCACGTTCGAGATTCATTAAGAATAAACCATTGACCAGCGGTGCATGACCATAAAACATATCTCTCATATAAATAGAACAACCATTATTCTCGGATTTAAATGAGTAGCCATCTCGCATTAAACGAGATCCAGATACAATGTTCATGCTCAAAGCTGGCACTAAATAACAATTATTGAGGTTTCAAACTAATCCCGTAGGTAAATGTAGAGGTAGCGTGCCGACGGCGATCACATCGACCTTGGAACCATTCCCGACGCGCATCGTCACCTCGTCCTTTCCCAGTCTCCGTTTATTCCGCAGCTCCTGCTTTGAGTTACAAATATGAGCAACCGCACCGGTATCAAATACCCAGGAGCTACTACGAGTGCTGGTAAGGTACACATCAATAACATGTATATCACATATACCTTTGGTGTTGCCGGCCTTCTTGTCCGCTAAGTACTTGGGGCAGTTCCGCTTCCAGTGACCACTTCCCTTGCAATAAAAGCACTCAGTCTCAGGCTTGGGTCCATTCTTAGGCTTCTTCCCGGCAACTGGCTTACCGGGCGCGGCAACTCCCTTGCCGTCCTTCTTGAAGTTCTTCTTACCCTTGCCTTTCTTGAACTTAGTGGTTTTATTCACCATCAACACTTGATGTTCCTTTTTGATCTCCACCTCCGCTGATTTCAGCATTGAATATACCTCAGGAATGGTCTTTTCCATCCCCTGCATATTGAAGTTCATCACAAAGCTCTTGTAGCTCAGTGGAAGCGACTGAAGGATTCTGTCAATGACCGCGTCATCTGGGAGATTAACTCCCAGCTGAGTCAAGCGGTTGTGTAACCCAGACATTTTGAGTATGTGCTCACTAACAGAACTATTTTCCTCCATCTTACAACTGAAGAACTTGTCGGAGACTTCATATCTCTCGACCCGGGCATGAGCTTGGAAAACCATTTTCAGCTCTTCGAACATCTCATATGCTCCATGTTGCTCAAAACGCTTTTGGAGCCCCGGTTCTAAGCTGTAAAGCATGCCGCACTGAACGAGGGAGTAATCATCAGCACGCTGCTGCCAAGCGTTCATAACGTCTTGGTTCTCTGGGATGGGTGCTTCACCTAGCGGTGCTTCTAGGACATAATCTTTCTTGGCAGCTATGAGGATGATCCTCAGGTTCCGGACCCAGTCCGTATAGTTGCTGCCATCATCTATCAGCTTGGTTTTCTCTAGGAACGCGTTGAAGTTGAGGGCAACATTAGCGTGGGCCATTTGATCTACAAGACATATTGTAAAGATTTTAGACTAAGTTCATGATAATTAAGTTCATCTAATCAAATTATTCAATGAACTCCCACTCAGATAGACATCCCTCTAGTCATCTAAGTGAAACATGATCCGAGTCAACTAGGCCGTGTCCGATCATCATGTGAGACGGACTAGTCAACATCGGTGAACATCTTCATGTTGATCGTATCTTCTATACGACTCATGCTCGACCTTTCGGTCTTCCGTGTTCCGAGGCCATGTCTGTACATGCTAGGCTCGTCAAGTCAACCTAAGTGTATTGCGTGTGTAAATCTGGCTTACACCCGTTGTATTCGAACGTTAGAATCTATCACACCCGATCATCACGTGGTGCTTCGAAACAACGAACCTTCGCAACGGTGCACAGTTAGGGGGAACACTTTCTTGAAATTATTGCGAGGGATCATCTTATTTAAGCTACCGTCGTTCTAAGCAAATAAGATGTAAAACATGATAAACATCACATGCAATCAAATAGTGACATGATATGGCCAATATCATTTTGCTCCTTTTGATCTCCATCTTCGGGGCGCCATGATCATCTTGATCACCGGCATGATCTCCATCATCGTGTCTTCATGAAGTTGTCACGCCAACGATTACTTCTACTTCTATGGCTAACGTGTTTAGCAATAAAGTAAAGTAATTTACATGGCGTTATTCAATGACACGCAGGTCATGCAAAAAATAAAGACAACTCCTATGGCTCCTGCCGGTTGTCATACTCATCGACATGCAAGTCGTGATTCCTATTACAAGAACATGATCAATCTCATACATCACATATATTTCATTCATCACATCCTTTTGGCCATATCACATCACAAGGCATATGCTGCAAAAACAAGTTAGACGTCCTCTAATTGTTGTTGCATGTTTTTACGTGGCTTCTATAGGTTTCTAGCAAGAACGTTTCTTACCTACGTAAAACCACAACGTGATATGCCAACTTCTATTTACCCTTCATAAGGACCCTTTTCATCGAATCCGATCCGACTAAAGTGGGAGAGACAGACACCCGCTAGCCACCTTATGCAACTAGTGCATGTCAGTCGATGGAACCTGTCTCACGTAAGCGTACGTGTAAGGTTGGTCCGGGCCGCTTCATCCCACGGTGACGCCGAATCAAGATAAGACTAGTAGTGGCAAGAAAATTGACAACATCTACACCCACAACAAGTTTGTGTTCTACTCGTGCATAGAAACTACGCATAGACCTAGCTCTGATACCACTGTTGGGGATCGTTGCAGCAATTAAAAAAAATTCTACGCATCACCAAGAACAATCTATGGAGTCATCTAGCAACGAGAGAGAGGAGTGCATCTACATACCCTTGTAGATCGCGAGCAGAAGCGTTCAAGTGAACGGGGTTGATGGAGTCGTACTCGTCGTGATCCAAATCACCGATGACCGAGCGCCGAACGGACGGCACCTCCGCGTTCAACACACGTATGGAGCAGCGACGTCTCCTCCTTCTTGATCCAGCAAGGGGGAAAAAGAGGTTGATGGAGATCCAGCAGCACGACGGCGTGGTGGTGGAAGTAGCGGGATTCCAACAGGGCTTCGCTAAGCGCTGCGGGAGGAGGGAGATGTGTCACGGGAGGGAGAGGGAGGCGCCAGGGCTTCGGTCCTGCTGCCCTCCTCCCCCCCTCTTTATATAGGGGTCCAGGGGGGCGCCGGCCCCCTGAGATACCATCTCAAGGGGGGGCGGCGGCCAAGGGGGGGACTTTCCCCCCAAGTCAAGTGGGGCGCCCCCCCCCGACCCCTAGGGTTTTCAACCCTGGGCGCAGGGGAGGCCCAAGGGGGGCGCACCAGCCCACCAGGGGTTGGTTCCCTTCCCCACTTCAGCCCATGGGGCCCTCCGGGATAGGTGGCCCCACCCGGTGGACCCCCGGGACCCTTCCGGTGGTCCCGGTACAATACCGGTGACCCCCGAAACATTCCCGGTGGCCGAAACTGGACTTCCTATATATAATTCTTCACCTCCGGACCATTCCGGAACTCCTCGTGACGTCCGGGATCTCATCCGGGACTCCGAACAACTTTCGGGTTACCGCATACTAGTATCTCTACAACCCTAGCGTCACCGAACCTTAAGTGTGTAGACCCTACGGGTTCGGGAGACATGCAGACATGACCGAGACGACTCTCCGGTCAATAACCAACAGCGGGATCTGGATACCCATGTTGGCTCCCACATGTTCCACGATGATCTCATCGGATGAACCACGATGTCGAGGATTCAATCAATCCCGTATACAATTCCCTTTGTCAATCGGTATGTTACTTGCCCGAGATCCGATCGTCGGTATCCCAATACCTTGTTCAATCTCGTTACCGGCAAGTCACTTTACTCGTACCGTAATGCATGATCCCGTGACCAAACACTTGGTCACATTGAGCTCATTATGATGATGCATTACCGAGTGGGCCCAGAGATACCTCTCCGTCATACGGAGTGACAAATCCCAGTCTCGATTCGTGCCAACCCAACAGACACTTTCGGAGATACCCGTAGTGCACCTTTATAGCCACCCAGTTACGTTGTGACGTTTGGCACACCCAAAGCACTCCTATGGTATCCGGGAGTTGCACAATCTCATGGTCTATGGAAATGATACTTGACATTTGGAAAAGCTCTAGCAAACGAACTACACGATCTTGTGCTATGCTTAGGATTGGGTCTTGTCCATCACATCATTCTCCTAATGATGTGATCCCGTTATCAATGACATCCAATGTCCATAGTCAGGAAACCATGACTATCTGTTGATCAACGAGCTAGTCAACTAGAGGCTCACTAGGGACATGTTGTGGTCTATGTATTCACATATGTATTACGATTTCCGGATAACACAATTATAGCATGAACAATAGACAATTATCATGAACAAGGAAATATAATAATAACCATTTTATTATTGCCTCTAGGGCATATTTCCAACACCCGCAGCATTGGTTCTCGCTGGATCTTGGCAGGACACCATCGCTGCACCGAGCCGTCGCCATGTAGCAAAACAATTAACCGGTTGTCGCAAAAAATAACACCGATGCAGCAAAATTGTGATGTCGGTTCCAGCAAAATCAGCCTCCAGTTGCAGCCTTTCAGTGAAAGTTCATCCATGTCGCTGTTTGTAGATGGGGTAGTAGCTAACAAAAACACCAGTTCCAACAAAAAAAATTGTTGGTTCCAGCAGAAAATGTATCCAGAAAAAAAAACAAAAAAAAGGATGGTAGCAAAACTCAAATACATTGGTAGCAAAAAACAAAGACAGTGGTAGCAAATTTGGAGTGGTTCAAAGGTAAAAAAGATGCATCTGGCAAAAAAAAGTCAAAAGACGGGGTAGTAGCAAAAACGGAGACGGTGGTAGCACAAATCAAAGACTCTGGTAGCAAAAAAATGGAGTGGTTCTAGTAGAAAGATGGATCCAACAAAAAAATCAAAGATGGGTGCCAAAAATAAAAAAAGGATGGTGGTAGCAAAAAACAAAACGATGGTAGCAAAAATTGGAATGGTTGTAGCAAAAAAGCACTTCCAAAAATGTGGATCCTAGCAAAAAAATGTTGTTGTTTCCAGCAAAAACAAAAACCGGTTGTAGCAAAAAAATTACCGATTGCAGCACCCGCCGAGGCCGATTCCAGCATCTCGTTTGCTCATGCAAGACGTAACCGCCGGCCCATCACCCGGTGGAGGACGGCGCACGTCGGAGCAGCGCGGGGGCAGGTGGAGGCGGCTGCTCGCTAGAATAGAGCGGGGCAGTGAGGGCCTTACGCTCGTCGGAGCAACACAAGGGGAGTTGGAGGCGGCCGCTCGTCGGAGCAGCGTGGGGCAAGGGATGGGGTTGTGCTCGTCGAGCAGCGCGGGGGGTGGTGGAGGTGGTCGCTCGCCGGAGCAGCCTGATCTGTGTTTGATTTGGAGGAAAGGAGATGTGTGGCGTTGCCGGGAAGAAAGAGATAAAGGAGATACAAGAGCGGTTTGCTGGGCCCACTAGTGACGCGTGGGGAGAGAAAGGTGCGAGGGATGTGGGGACGACGCTGCGTACGCAGGCCATGTGTGCGAGGGACCGGCGGAACACGCAGCCGGTCGACCGGCTGCGAACGTTTCCCTAAGTATAATGAGCAATGGAACGGTTTCTAAAACTTCATTTATTTTTTTCTTTGTAGGATGTCTTCAATTAGATGACGGTTATAGCATCCGCGTATGTTGCCATTGCTTGCAGCACTATTTGCAACATTTTTCGTCGTCGATTGAAACATCTAGTAGTGCCGCTCGTAGCACCACAACTACGCGAACGTCACTTGATTGAGACTTCGCCGCGGATCAATATAGAGATGCGAACCAATATCCTTTTCCTGGTGGGCTCTGAAGTACTCGTCTTTTGCCCACACCGTTTGGATAATCATCTGATTCGCGTGTGCGATGACAATCGAGGCCTAGCTGCGTTTCTATGTCATCGAAAACAGCTCCTTGTGCAAGGGTGTGCTTGTTTGGGGGTCATCTGGTGGACTTCAATGGAAGATTCTACACTTCTTGGAATAGTGTACGTTCCCGTGTTCGGTTGTGGAGTGGGACGGAACGCACCGGCTCCACTCAAGGTAGTTAATATACACACCGGCACACACTGCCACTGCAGTGCCACACAGATGCATGCGACAGAGTTGGATCATAAATGGACGTGCGAAATTTGACGTACGTGGCTTCGCAGCCGTACGTACGTACGTATAGCGCACAAAAGACGGTGTTTGTGATTAAGACCTGTAGTTAGTTAATCATGTGTATTTTGTGTGAATGACAGTTGACAATGTATTAGGCCGTAGTCATGCATGTGTTGGATGATGGACGGAGCATGTTGGATCGCACGTAAGGACAAAGGACTATATATGTCATAACGAACGGCGTACATTCAAAACCCAAATGTATGCATGCAGCAGATTTATTTATTACCAGTAGTAGTTCTTCTCCACACTGTAATTCCGTATCTGGCAAGCTCAGCGGATGCGCAGCAAGCTGCCGGATCACCGGTGCAATATTTAGCTCACACGGCCATATATATATAACGCACGCCGTCGGTCACCGGTGCAGGTAGGCTGATGAATCCCGATCGATCAATCGGCTGGCCTTCTTCTTCTTCTTCTCGTCCTCCTTGGCCGGGCCGGCGGAGACCTCCTTCTTCTTCTCCTCATCCTTGGCCGGACCGACGGAGACCACCTGCACCGCGCAGAAGCGCCTGCGCAGCTTGCCGACGACGTGGACGGGGTCGACCGTGCCCACGACCGTCATCTTGTCCTCCTTCATGTCCACGGCGATCTCGTCGATACCTGGGGACAGAAGGAAGCCACGGTCGCCGTCGTCAGAAGCGCCAAACTGAGATATTGATGGGTGAGCGACCTCCATGAATGCATGTTTACGACGAGGCAGACCAAGAACACAAGCAAGCAAGATACAATGCCGGACGGATTCGGAGAAGAAGGGGAGTAAAGTAAGTCACCACAGAGAGCGGAGACGGCCTTGATCGCCTTGCGCTTCCCCGTGTCGTCGTGCAGGTCCAGCTTCACCACCACCTTCTGCAGCCGTCAGAGCACCAAACGATCAGATCAAACTAACTACCAGTAGGTACATCAGGAGCTAGGCGCGGTATAAATCACAAGAGAAATCAAGGAATGCCAGTTCGATCGGCCGTAAAGCAATGACCTTCACGGCGGCCATCGATCCTCGGATGGACGAATGAATTTGGAAGGGTGGGATGGAATGAATTGGAACGGCGAGCGGCGGCTTCCCTCCCGGCGACGATGTAGCAGCGAGTGATGGAGCCTGGGGGATTTATAGGCAGAGGCCGTGGCACGTACTACCATGACTCCGTGTGTTGTTGGGAGTTGGCACAGTGGGACTAGGGCGTACGTTAATCCGCGGGCGTGCGTGTGGCCAGGTGTGAGCGCCATTGGAGAGTGGAGGAGACCGAGGGGCGTTGTACGCACGTACGTACGGTGGCGCCGGGGAATGAATGGCCACGACGACCGACGACGTCCTGTGCTGGAGTCTCGGTGCGGGTCCGGCCGGGGTTGCTCCATCGATCCATGATTGCTACTTGGCGAGTATCTTGACACACTTGGGCATCGTGAGCTAATTAAGCCGACCGATCTGGCGTTGGGCAAAGCTGTCAGCGCTGTCGCTCGCTTGCCTTAGTTACGACGCGTACGTCGTCCCTTGTCCGTAGTTGCATTGCAACAATTGGTGATGCGATTGCAACGGCCGTTAAGTTATGGCACAAGTGCATCTAGCGGCAGCGGCAAATGGTTAATTGGCGCGGCACCTCAGCCCAGCGGACCAACCAACCATCATCACCTACCATTGCCAGGAGAAAAGAGAGTTCGGACGTCTAGCGGTGGTTCCAAGCAAGTTCGGCCGATCTCGCCGCGTGAATTTTGCTTCGTCCCCGGCACCGGCGGTCAGAACGCTTTTCCTCTGCGAGCACTCGTGTCGATCAGCGTACACGAGGTGGGGCCTGGCTATGCCCGTCGCGGATGCCACGCACGGAGATCGGTGAACACCATCCAACCGCTGCAATTAATCTTGGTTTAACCGGCTATGATATCACCCTCCGCATTAGAGCAACTCCAACGAACCTACCCAAACATGGCGATTATGTCCGCTTTTTATCCGTCCGGATCGGTCGTACACTCGGCGTCCGTCATTTGGATCGGCAGTGCGCCCAACGTGCCGATCCATATTTACCCGCGCGGCGGGCTTGACGCCTTTTTTAACAAATATACACACATTTTGCATAGTTTCATAATCAAACAAAAATATTATAGTTTCACAACCAAATAAATATAGCATAGTTTATAAGCCGGATAAATATAGCATAGTTTACAAGCCGAATAAAAATTAAATTGCCTCAAATACATTTCAAAAAAAGATATATCTATTGGTTGCCAACATGAGCCCACATATACTCAACCAAATCATCTTGCAGTTGAATGTGTGTTTTCCAATCACGCATTTGATGATGAAATTGGGTGAACTATGTAAACATTGCCGCTCCTCCTCCATGCTCAGGCACAACATTGTCACCCTGAAACTACACCCTTGATCGTAAATACGTTCCGGGCGCTCATCCTCTACGATCATATTGTACATGACCACACAAGAGGTCATCACCTCCCACAACTTTTTGGTGCTCTAAGTTCTAGCAGGACATTGAACGATGCCGATTGCAGAACACCAACGGCACGCTCGACATCCTTCCTAGCATTCTCTTGCTCTTGAGCAAATCTTTTCCTCTCTCTCTCCGACAGGGTTGGGGATTGTCTTTGCAATAGTGGTCCATTGAGGATAGATACCGTCACCTAGGTAGTAACCTTTGTTGTAGTTGTGGCCGTTGATGTTAATATTGACCGGTGGGCTGTTGCAAGCCTTGCAAACACCAGCGAGCGTTGAAGCACGCTGATTGTGCAATCCGGTCATGCCAAAAAAAGAGTGTCAGATCCATAGATCTTGTGAGGCCACGGCCTCGAGTATGACAGTGCAAACCCTGACATGGCCCCTATACTACCCTTGCGAAGCAGAAGGACAGTTCTTCCACCCCCAGTGCATGCAGTCTATGCTGCCAAGCATCCTGGGAAGCCCCTGCTGGCATTGATCGGTAACAAGCGGCCTGTATCTTCAGCAGTCGACTCTCTCAAGTACTCAGAGCCAAACACTGCAAATCACAGCCTTGCAGAACCTGTACATGGACTCTAGGCATGTAGACTCGCTCATATGGACGTACTCATCAATGAGATCACCGGATAGTTGCAATGCATTTCTGATAAGATGAGAAGCCAATCTTTTCAAGGGCATCCTCTTTGCACTCGAAATAATTATCGTATCCGACCACCCCCTCTCTAATACGGTTGAAAATATGCCTAGCCATACAGAAACGCCGCCGGAATTTGTGATGTTTGAATAGCGGGTTGGCTGTGTCAAAGTAGTCCTTCCAAAGAAGGAAATGACCGCTCTCTCGGTTGCGATTCAACGCCGGAATCTGCCCCGGGATCGAGCCCCGGAACAACGGCCGCTGCCTATTAAGGTGGTTATGGACCAACACAGCAGCCACCCTCTCCTCGTCATCATCGGATGAGGAATCGTCGGAGTCGCACAGAAATTTGTGGAAAAATAACTCGTCGGCGGAGTCCATTTGTACCTTGAGGCAAACTGTCGAACAACTTGCGTGCGTCGACAAAGAAGCTGGCCGGGTGAAGAGACGCGCGCCTTCCCTGGACCAGGTGGCTGGCCTGGCGGCGTTCGACGAGCGTGGCGGCGTCCGAGGAAGGAGCTGGCCGGGGCCGCGGGGGGTGACTTCGTGCTCGCGACGATGTAAGTGTGGGGGTGGGAAGCTGCAGTGGCCCGGCGGCGAGGTGGTGATGGCGGCGTGGGGAGGGGGGTGCTGTGAAGGCACGGACTACTGGCAGAGACACCGGAACTGGGCGGCGGCGGCGACAATGCGGGGTGGGCGAGGGCTTGCTCTCGATAGGGGTGGAAGAGAATGGCTAATGTGTCGCCGACTAACGGGTCAAAGAGAGGAGTAGGCGCACGTCCGCTTTGTGTCCGCGCCGACGCAAATCAAACTTAAAATTGGGCCGGGAATGGGTCAGCAGGCGGACAAAAAACGGACGCGCGTCTATTTGGGTCGGCACGTTGGGCCAACTTTTCCGCGACGATCCAAATAGACACGCGCGGACGAAATGATTGGCGCGTTGGAGTTGCTCTTGCGTCTGCGGTGACAGCCCACCCGCTGGAAGAGAAAAATAAAATGAAACCGGGGGACAACTCGGCAGATTTGCAATTGTTAGGGACGTGTAGCGTAGCTCGCGATGCGACGGGTGATCTTATCTTTGCTGCGGCCGGACACATGCATTGAACGTCGCTTCATCACACAGAAACTCTTGCTCTAGTCCATGCATTGCGGATCAGCTGCTTTTTTCTTTAATTAATGATAATGAAAGCGAGGCTGTCCTCTCCTATTTTCATATAAAGAAACCATCTGGTCATTTACAAACTGCAAACTACTACGACTAAAGTTCTAAACAAAGCTCAACAGGCTTACGTAGCTGGGATTCGAAAATCCTATCAGCGCAAACCTGATCATGCAAGATCAACAAAGGAGGCCAAGCCCATTGGCTAGAACATCCAAAGACTTCAAACCACAACTAACAAAGTGACCAAACCAATATCTTTTTTAAAAAAAGGAGGAATACCCCCGGCCTCTGCATCTGATCGATGCATACGGCCAATTTTATTAATTATTAGCACAAAACCTTACAAAGTCGTACAACAGTAAGACCAAAGCCACCATCTTCGCAACCTCTGTCGCTACTCCTATCTAACTGATGAAGGGGCGCTGATGGTCTGGGCCTAATACCAAACAGACCTCGCAGCCAAACCTAACATCTAAGACCTGAGGTCCCAACCTGGACGCCTGCCGGGTATGGGCACCCACCAGTCCGGCGTGCTCCTCAACGAGGCCGCCTGCCGCGTATGAGGCCGCCACAACCACCTACCATTAATCCATCTTCAGAGCTGTACTGTTGCAACGGCCTTTCCCGGTCTCACTGCCGCCGACGCCACCACGACGCCAGACAGCGTCGACCTCCTGCGCGTGTCCGTCACCACACATCTGACGCCAAGCCTCCGCTGCTCCATGCCGCCAAGAGCCGCCGCCAAGAATATGCATAAAGAAACACATCCCACCCCACCCCTCACCTACAGACCCTTCCATCCGATCCCAATGTCCTTGGCGTCGCCTCCAGGAAGGTAACGGTGCACAGGGCGCCGCCGACGCCCGATCCGCAACGGATCTTGGGCTTTCACCCGGACATGGTTCGGAGAGGAGAGATGGTGCCCTCAGCAGCGCCCCCAAGGAGGAAAACGGCGCCAAAAATCGGCGTCACCGCTGCCGGCCAGCCAAGGCGGCCAAGGTTTCCCCCGGACACCGATCTGCTCCACCAGAACACACCGGAGGTGGATCCGGAAGATCCAAACCGAACCGGGGACTGGGAATGGATGCATGGAAGGGAGGGGGGCAAGACCTCCAGATCTGGCGGCTCGCCGGCGCGCCGCACGCCCCGCCGTTGCTAGGCCCCGCTGCCCTGCGGCGAGAGGCTGCCCCGCGATCACGCCGTGGCTCCCCACGAGGGGCGCGCCCGACCAGCGCGAGCGCCAGATCCCGCCGCCGCCGGCCGCCAGCTGGGTTTGCCCGCCGACGACCGCCCACGACGAGCGCCAGATCCCGCCGACGAGCGCCGCCAGCACGCAGCCCGCCTCGTGCAGCCCTCCACGCCAGCCACCGTGGCAGCCCAGCGTCGCCGCGTCCCGCACCACGCCGCGTTCCGGCCAGGGAAGATCGCCCCACGGCGAGCCCGCCTCGCGAGAAGGAGAGAACGCCCTGGCGGCGGCGAGGGGAGGGATGGGGAGAGGGACGCGGTTCGGCGGCGGCTAGGGTTTCCTCCCCTGCCGCCCGTGGGAGCGCCAGAGGAGGTCCTCACTCTTTGGGTTCGTGCGTGGCACATGCATCCAAATCCTATATCTAAGTTCAGATCAAACAAACTACTGGAGGAACGAAAACAGGAACATAAAAAAGAACTTCAGCTTTCCAGGCAACATCACCAAAGCGTATGCAAGCAAGAAGTCTTCAGATCCTTGATTTATCATCTTCAATCATCGGCAATTCGCAACACCTCTGGTCTTCATCCCTGGGACCAACATATTGTTTGTTGTGTATATACCACGTTGGGTATTTCATCAAGTTTCACATACATATTGCAGACGACATAGATAGGAGGTTCTTGTGTGCTATCGTGACCCAAGGATGGAGGCGGGTGCGGGGGCGACCCAAGGGGCGACTACGGCCGTGCCGCCATCATCGGTCGGGGATCGAACAAGAGTAGGCGGCCGGTTCTGGGCTCTGGCAGAATCCAATGAGGATGAGGCGGACGGAGATGGGGATGTCCCGGCGGCCTCCCCGACGTCGCCGACCCCGTCTGATCTCATATGCGAGTTCTTCAACTCCGGCTACGACGAAGATGAAGTGGCAACGATGGTCGACAAAGTCTTAACACCCGACAATCCGGCTAGAATTGGACTTCATGTGGGAGAGAAGAACGAGATGGTCCGTCGCGTAGTTCATCGGAGAACGGCGGCGACGGCGATTAGGCCATGGAAGGGCCCCCTGCCTAAGGTAAGTCTCCCAAACTTAACGCTTTTCGATTTGATTCGTCCGGATTCGTGGACTACTGTTACGAGAAGGAAAAATGCGCGCCGGGCAGTGCCTCGATCGGCGCCGGGGGTGTCCGCGGAAGCCATGCCGGCGAACCCGGCGATCCAGATCGCGGCGGCTCGTTAGGAGCGTTTGAATCAGATCCTGGGCCGCAGTGGGCCGGTTTTGTTTGAAACACATCCGAATTTGGCTGGGCCGAGGACTGCTGGGTATGAGGCCCAGGCTAGTCCGGTATCCTCCAATATCGATCGCGCAGACGCAGGCAGATCAATCGATCTTTCGGCTGCTCCTTCGACCTCGCAGAACGCTAGGGTTCTTCGACGAGGGAAACCGGGCTTCCGTTCCTGTGGTCTTGGCCGTGCGAGACGAATACCCCCCCTAGTGGACATGGCCGGCCGAGGGGCTGGCGCGCCACCGGGGAAGAAGCACTTTGCCCCGACCGGGACTAGCCGCGCCGGTGCTGTGCCGCCGCCAATGACGGGTGCTGGGCGTGGGGCAGCGGTGCTGCCTGGCCCTAGACGTAGGTGACCAGCGGGGCGGCGCAGACGGTTGCGGGGCGAGGTGGTGCTCACACCGGGGCTCGGCCTCCTGCTCAGGGCCCGACTGCGGTGCTAGCAGCGGGTCGGGGCGGGACGGCCCATGGTCCTCGGCCGCCGGCGCTGACACCGGTTGTGGCTGCAGCTGCGGGGCGGGGCGGTGCGCTTGGTCCGCGGCCGCCTGCACCCGGGAATCAGGTTGTCACGCCCGGTCATCATCCTCGGGCGGCGCCACCGCCGCATGACGTCGCGAGGCCACCGCAAAAACAGCCTGGACCGGTGCAGAACGTGGGTGCTGGAGGTGCTTCTGGACCGCCCCGGGGACAGTGGGGGGACGATGGATGCGATGCGTATGGTGATAGCCAACACCGTGGTTCGTCCTCGACGGGTGGTGGCCGCGGTTATGCTTGGCAGAGTGATCGTACAACTGAGAGACCCTTTCTTGGTCCTTCGGGTGGTTTCGTTGAGGGGGCGTTGTTGGGGAACGTAGTAATTTCAAAAAAAATCCAACGCACACATAGGATCATGGTGATGCATAGCAACGAGAGGGGAGAGTGTTGTCCACGTACCCTCGTAGACCGAAAGCGGAAGCGCGTTAGCACAACGCGGTTGATGTAGTCGTACGTCTTCACGATCCGACCGATCAAGTACCGAACGTACGGCACCTCCGAGTTCAGCACACGTTCAGCTCGATGACGTCCCTCGAACTCTGATCCAGGCGAGCTTTGAGGGTGAGTTCCGTCAGCACGACGGCGTGGTGACGATGGTGATGTTCTACCGATGCAGGGCTTCGCTTGAGCACTGCTACGATATTATCGAGGTGGATTATGGTGGAGGGGGCACCGCACACGGCTAAGAGATCAAGAGATCAATTGTTGTGTCTATGGGGTGCCCCCCTCCTTCGTATATAAAGGGGGGAGGAGGAGAGGGCCGGCCAAGGGGGTGGCGCGCCCTAGGAGGGCGAAACCTACTCCAAGTAGGTTTGCCCCTCCCTTTCCTAGTCCAAGAAGGAGGGGGAAGGAAGGAGTGGGAGAGGGGAAAGGAAAGGGGGGCGCCGCCCCCCTTCCTTGTCCTATTCGGACTCAAGGGGCGGGGGCGCGCCTCTTGCCCTGGCCGGCCCCTCTCTCTCTCCACTTGGGCCCAACAAGGTCCATTAATTCCCGGGAGGGGGGGTTTCCGGTAACCCCCGGTACTCCGATAAATGTCCGAAACCTTCCGGAACCTTTCCGGTGTCCAAACATAGTCGTCCAATATATCGATCTTTACGTCTCGACCATTTCGAGACTCCTCGTCATGTCCGTGATCACATCCGGGACTCCAAACAACCTTCGGTACATCAAAACACATAAACTCATAATATAACTGTCATCAAACTTTAAGCGTGCGGACCCTACGGCTTCGAGAACTATGTAGACATGACCGAGACACGTCTCCGGTCAATAACCAATAGCGGAACCTGGATGCTCATATTGGCTCCCACATATTCTACGAAGATCTTTATCGGTCAAACCACATAACAACATACGTTGTTCCCTTTGTCATCGGTATGTTACTTGCCCGAGATTCGATCGTCGGTATCTCAATACCTAGTTCAATCTCGCTATCGGCAAGTCTCTTTACTCGTTATGTAATACATCATCCCGCAACTAACTCATTAGTTGCAATGCTTGCAAGGCTTATAGTGATGTGCATTACCGAGTGGGCCCAGAGATACCTCTCCGACAATCGGAGTGACAAATCCTAATCTCGAAATACGCCAACGCAACAAGTACCTTCGGAGACACCTGTAGAGCACCTTTATAATCACCCAGTTACGTTGTGACGTTTGGTAGCACATAAAGTGTTCCTCCGGTAAACGGGAGTTGCATAATCTCATAGTCATAGGAACATGTATAAGTCATGAAGAAAGCAATAGCAGAATACTAAACGATCGTGTGCTAAGCTAACGGAATGGGTCAAGTCAATCACATCATTCTCCTAATGATGTGATCCCGTTAATCAAATGATAACTCATGTCAATGGCTAGGAAACATAACCATCTTTGATCAACGAGCTAGTCAAGTAGAGGCATACTAGTGACACTTTGTTTGTTTATGTATTCACACAAGTATTATGTTTCCGAATAATAAACATTTATCATGATATAAGGAAATAAATAATAACTTTATTATTGCCTCTAGGGCATATTTCCTTCAGTCTCCCACTTGCACTAGAGTCAATAATCTAGATTACACAGTAATGATTGTAACACCCATGGAGCCTTGGTGCTGATCATGTTTTGCTCATGGAAGAGGCTTAGTCAACGGGTCTGCAACATTCAGATCCGTATGTATCTTGCAAATTTCAATGTCTCCCACCTGGACTAGATCCCGGATGGAGTTAAAGCGTCTCTTGATGTGCTTGGTTCTCTTGTGAAATCTGGATTCCTTTGCCAAGGCAATTGCACCAGTATTGTCCCAAAAGATTTTCATTGGACCCGATGCACTAGGTATGACACCTAGATCGGATATGAACTCCTTCATCCAGACTCCTTCATTTGCTGCTTCCGAAGCAGCTATGTACTCCGCTTCACACGTAGATCCCGCCACAACGCTTTGTTTAGAACTGCAACAACTGACAGCTCCACCATTCAATGTAAACACGCATCCGGTTTGCGATTTAGAATCGTCCAGATCAGTGTCAAAGCTTGCATCGACGTAACCATTTACGGCTAGCTCTTTGTCACCTCCATAAACGAGAAACATATCCTTAGTCCTTTTCAGGTATTTCAGGATGTTCTTGACCGCTGTCCAGTGATCCACTCATGGATTACTTTGGTACCTCCCTGCTAAACTTATAGCAAGGCACACATCAGGTCTGGTACACGACATTGCATACATGATAGAGCCCATGGCTGAAGCATAGGGAACATCTTCCATCTTCTCTCTATCTTCTGCAGTGGTCGGGCATTGAGTTTACTCAACTTCACACCTTGTAACACAGGCACGAACCCTTTCTTTGCTTGATCCATTATGAACTTCTTCAAAACTTTGTCAAGGTATGTGCTTTGTGAAAGTCCAATTAAGCATCTTGATCTATCTCTATAGATCTTGATGCCCAATATATAAGCAGCTTCACCGAGGTCCTTCATTGAAAAACTCTTATTCAAGTATCCCTTTATGCTATCCAGAAATTCTATATCATTTCCAATCAGCAATATGTCATCCACATATAATATCAGAAATGCTACAGAGCTCCCACTCACTTTCTTGTAAATACAGGCTTCTCCAAAAGTCTGTATAAAACCAAATGCTTTGATCACACTATCAAAGCGTTTATTCCAACTCCGAGAGGCTTGCACCAGTCCATAAATGGATCGCTGGAGCTTGCACACTTTGTTAGCTCCCTTTGGATCGACAAAACCTTCTGGCTGCATCATATACAACTCTTCTTCCAGAAATTCATTCAGGAATGCAGTTTTGACATCCATCTGCCAAATTTCATAATCATAAAATGCGGCAATTGCTAAAATGATTCGGACAGACTTAAGCATCGCTACGGGTGAGAAAGTCTCATCGTAGTCAATCCCTTGAACTTGTCGAAAACCTTTCGCAACAAGTCGAGCTTTATAGACAGTAACATTACCGTCAGCGTCAGTCTTCTTCTTAAAGATCCATTTCTTCTCAATGGCTTGCCGATCATCGGGCAAGTCAACCAAAGTCCACACTTTGTTTTCATACATGGATCCCATCTCAGATTTCATGGCCTCAAACCATTTTGCGGAATCTGGGCTCACCATCGCTTCTTCATAGTTCGTAGGTTTGTCATGGTCTAGTAACATAACCTCCAGAACAGGATTACCGTACCACTCTGGTGCGGATCTTACTCTGGTTGACCTACGAGGTTCAGTAACAACTTGATCTGAAGTTTCATGATCATCATCATTAACTTCCTCACTAATTGGTGTAGGTGTCACAGGAACCGGTTTCTGTGATGAACTACTTTCCAATAAGGGAGCAGGTACAGTTACCTCATCAAGTTCTACTTTCCTCAAACTCACTTCTTTTGAGAGAAACTCCTTCTCTAGAAAGATTCCAAATTTAGCAACAAAAGTCTTGCCTTCGGATCTGTGATACAAGGTGTACCCAACAGTCTCTTTTGGGTATCCTATGAAGACACATTTCTCCGATTTGGGTTCGAGCTTATCAGGTTGAAGCTTTTTCACATAAGCATCGCAGCCCCAAATTTTAAGAAACGACAACTTTGGTTTCTTGCCAAACCATAGTTCATAAGGCGTCGTCTCAACGGATTTCGATGGTGCCCTATTTAACGTGAATGCAGCTGTCTCTAAAGCATAAACCCAAAATGATAGTGGTAAATCAGTAAGAGACATCATAGATCGCACCATATCTAGTAAAGTACGATTACGACGTTCGGACACACCATTTCGCTGTGGTGTTCCGGGTGGCGTGAGTTGCGAAACTATTCCGCATTGTTTCAAATGAAGACCAAACTCGTAACTCAAATATTCTCCTCCACGATCAGATCGTAGAAACTTTATTTTCTTGTTACGATGATTTTCAACTTCACTCTGAAATTCTTTGAACTTTTCAAATGTTTCAGACTTATGTTTCATTAAGTAGATATACCCATATCTGCTCAAATCATCTGTAAAGGTGAGAAAATAACGATACCCGCCGCGAGCCTCAATATTCATCGGACCACATACATATGTATGTATGATTTCCAATAAATTTGTTGCTCTCTCCATAGTTCCGGAGAACTGCGTTTTAGTCATCTTGCCCATTAGGCACGGTTCGCAAGTACCAAGTGATTCATAATCAAGTGGTTCCAAAAGTCCATCAGTATGGAGTTTCTTCATGCGCTTTACACCAATATGACCTAAACGACAGCACCACAAATAAGTTGAACTATCATTATCAACTCTACATCTTTTGGCTTCAATATTATGAATATGTGTATCACTACTATCGAGATTCAACAAAAATAGACCACTCTTCAAGGGTGCATGACCATAAAAGATATTATTCATATAAATAGAACAACCATTATTCTCTAATTTAAATGAATAACCGTCTCGCATCAAACAAGATCCAGATATAATGTTCATGCTCAACGCTGGCACCAAATAACAATTATTCAGATATAAAAGAAATCCCGAAGGTAGATGTAGAGGTAGCATGCCGACCGCGATCACATCGACTTTGGAACCATTTCCCACGCGCATCGTCACCTCGTCCTTAGCCAATCATTTCTTAATCCGTAGTCCCTGTTTTGAGTTGCAAATATTAGCAACAGAAGCATTATCAAATACCCAGGTGCTACTGCGAGCATTAGTAAGGTACACATCAATAACATGTATATCACATATACCTTTGTTCACCTTGCCATCCTTCTTATCCGCCAAACACTTGGGGCAGTTCCGCTTCCAGTGACCAGTCTGTTTGCAATAGAAGCACTCAGTCTCAGGCTTAGGTCCAGACTTGGGTTTCTTCTCCTGAGCAGCAACTTGTTTGCTGTTCTTCTTGAAGTTCCCCTACTTCTTCCCTTTGCCCTTTTTCTTGAAACTGGTGGTCTTGTTAACCATCAACACTTGATGCTCCTTCTTGATTTCTACCTCCGCAGCCTTTAGCATTGCGAAGAGCTCGGGAATCGTCTTATCCATCCCTTGCATGTTATAGTTCATCACGAAGCTCTTGTAGCTTGGTGGCAGTGATTGAAGAATTCTGTCAATGACGCTATCATCCGGAAGATTAACTCCCAGTTGAACCAAGTGATTGTTATACCCAGACATTCTGAGTATATGCTCACTGACAGAACTATTCTCCTCCATCTTACAGCTGTAGAACTTATTGGAGACTTCATATCTCTCAATCCGGGCATTTGCTTGAAATATTAGCTTCAACTCCTAAAACATCTCATATGCTCCATGATGTTCAAAACGTCGTTGAAGTCCCGGTTCTAAGCCGTAAAGCATGGCACACTGAACTATCGAGTAGTCATCAGCTTTGCTCTGCCAGACGTTCATAACATCTGGTGTTGCTCCTGCAGCAGGTTTGGCACCTAGCGGTGCTTCCAGGACGTAATTCTTTTGTGCAGCAATGAGGATAATCCTCAAGTTATGGACCCAGTCCGTGTAATTGCTACCATCATCTTTCAACTTTGCTTTCTCAAGGAACGCATTAAAATTCAATGGAACAACGGCACGGGCCATCTATCTACAACAACATAGACAAGCAAGATACTATCAGGTACTAAGTTCATGATAAATTTAAGTTCAATTAATCATATTACTTAAGAACTCCCACTTAGATAGACATCCCTCTAGTCCTCTAAGTGATCACGTGATCCATATCAATTAAACCATGTCCGATCATCACGTGAGATGGAGTAGTTTCAATGGTGAACATCACTATGTTGATCATATCTACTATATGATTCACGCTCGACCTTTCGGTCTCAGTGTTCCGAGGCCATATCTGTTATATGCTAGGCTCGTCAAATTTAACCTGAGTATTTCGCGTGTGCAACTGTTTTGCACCCGTTGTATTTGAACGTAGAGCCTATCACACCCGATCATCACGTGGTGTCTCAGCACGAAGAACTTTCGCAACGGTGCATACTCAGGGAGAACTATTATTCCTTGATAATTTAGTGAGAGATCATCTTATAATGCTACCGTCAATCAAAGCAAGATAAGATACATAAAAGATAAACATCACATGCAATCAATATAAGTGATATGATATGGCCATCATCAACTTGTGCTTGTGATCTCCATCTCCGAAGCACCGTCATGATCAACATCATCACCGGCGCGACACCTTGATCTCCATCGTAGCATCGTTGTCGTCTCGCCAACTTATGCTTCTACGACTATCGCTACCGCTTAGTGATAAAGTAAAGCATTACAGGGCGTTTGCATTGCATACAATAAAGCGGCAACTATATGGCTCCTGCCAGTTGCCGATAACTCGGTTACAAAACATGATCATCTCATACAATAAAATATAGCATCATGCCTTGACCATATCACATCACAACATGCCCTGCAAAAACAAGTTAGACGTCCTCTACATTGTTGTTGCAAGTTTTACGTGGCTGCTACGGGCTGAGCAAGAACCGTTCTTACCTACGCATCAAAACCACAACGATAGTTTGTCAAGTTGGTGCTGTTTTAACCTTCTCAAGGACCGGGCGTAGCCACACTCGGTTCAACTAAAGTTGGAGAAACTGACACCAGCCAGCCACATGTGTGCAAAGCACGTCGGTAGAACCAGTCTCGCGTAAGCGTACGCGTAATGTCGGTCCGGGCTGCTTCATCCAACAATCACTTCAAGAAATATGTCAACTAGTGACCTTCTTGAAGGAAATATGCCCTAGAGGCAATAATAAAGTTATTATTTATTTCCTTATATCATGATAAATGTTTATTATTCATGCTAGAATTGTATTAACCAGAAACATAATACATGTGTGAATACATAGACAAACAGAGTGTCACTAGTATGCCTCTACTTCACTAGCTCGTTAATTAAAGATGGTTATGTTTCCTAACCATAGACATGAGTTGTCATTTGATTAACGGGATCACATCATTAGGAGAATGATGTGATTGACTTGACCCATTCCGTTAGCTTAGCACTTGATCGTTTAGTATGTTGCTATTGCTTTCTTCATGACTTATACATGTTCCTATGACTATGAGAATATGCAACTCCCGTTTACTGGAGGAACACTTTGTGTGCTACCAAACGTCACAACGTAACTGGGTGATTATAAAGGTGCTCTACAGGTGTCTCCGAAGGTAGTTGTTGGGTTGGCGTATTTCGAGATTAGGATTTGTCACTCCGATTGTCGGAGAGGTATCTCTGGGCCCACTCAGTAATGCACATCACTATAAGCCTTGCAAGCATTGTAACTAATGAGTTAGTTGCGGGATGATGTATTACGGAACGAGTAAAGAGACTTGTCGGTAACGAGATTGAACTAGGTATTGAGATACCGACGATCGAATCTCGGGCAAGTAACATACCGATGACAAAGGGAACAACGTATGTTGTTATGCGGTTTGACCGATAAAGATCTTCGTAGAATATGTGGGAGCCAATATGAGCATCCAGGTTCCGCTATTGGTTATTGACCGGAGACGCGTCTCGGTCATGTCTACATTGTTCTCGAACCCGTAGGGTCCGCACGCTTAAAGCTCGATGACGGTTATATTATGAGTTTATGTGTTTTGATGTACCGAAGGTAGTTCAGAGTCCCGGATGAGACCGGGGACATGACGAGGAGTCTCGAAATGGTCGAGACATAAAGATCGATATATTGGACGACTATATTCGGACATCGGAAAGGTTCCGAGTGATTCGGGTATTTTTCGGAGTACCGGAGAGTTACGGGAATTCGCCGGGGAGTATATGGGCCTTATTAGGCTTTAGGGGAAAGAGAGAGGAGAGGCTGCGCCCCCCCCCCAAGGCCTAGTCCGAATTGGACAAGGGGGAGGGTCTGCGCCCCCTCCTTCCTTCTCTTCTCTTTCCCCTTTCCTTGACTCCTACTCCTACTACTTGGAAGGGGGGGAATCCTACTCCCGGTGGGAGTAGGACTCCTCCTAGGGCGCGCCATAGAGAGGGCCGGCCCTCCCCCTCCTCCACTCCTTTATATACGGGGAGGGGGGCACCCCTTGGAGACACAACAATTGATCCTTTGGATCTCTTAGCCGTGTGCGGTGCCTCCCTCCACCATAGTCCACCTCGATAACATCGTAGCGGTGCTTAGGCGAAGCCCTGCGTCGGTAGAACATCATCATCGTCACCACGCCGTCGTGCTGACGGAACTCTCCCTCGAAGCTTTGCTGGATCGGAGCTCGCGGGATGTCATCGAGCTGAACGTGTGCTGAACTCGGAGATGCCGTGCGTTCGGTACTTGGATCGGTCGGATCGTGAAGACGTACGACTACATCAACTGCGTTGTGCTAACGCTTCCGCTTTCGGTCTACGAGGGTACGTGGACACACTCTCCCCTCTCGTTGCTATGCATCACCATGATCTTGCGTGTACGTAGGAAATTTTTAAAATTACTACGTTCCCCAACACTTCTGTCAGTGACCCTGGAAGAATTGGTCATAGATCTATGACCATTTGAGACCAATTGGTCCAAAGCTGTTCGGGGGGCTCCAAACCCTAAACTATAACGACCATTTTGGTCAGAAAGGTCGTAATTTCCTTATACAAATGGTCATAAAGCAGATAGCACTGGTCCGCTGCCTTATTTCTAGCTGATCATGACCAATATAGATGGTCATAACCTTGTAAATTGTGGTGGGTTGCTATGACTAGGCGCCACCTCATCAGTTTTGCCTATGTGTCATGTCCATGTGGCAGTTTTTGCCCTAGGTTGTGAAGCAACCTATATTTCTGTCATTCCCAAAATTCCCAAAAAAATCTCATAAATTCTTTGGGTCATATCTTCGTCAAATATGTAGAAAACATTCCTTGCCTAGTTCAAAAATAATTCAAAAATATTCATTTTCCTATTCTGTTCAGAAAAACACTTTGTGAAGGAAGTGCCACTTTGGCATGTCCAAATGGTATCCATTTTCTACAGTGCTTTCCTATGCCCAAATAACCATCCTCCACCAAATGCCAGCTCAATCCATTCATTATTTTGAGCCCAGCTTCAACATTCGTATTTATGTCCAATGTGGTACTTTGCAAAGCAAGTACCACCTAGGCTCCTCCTTTTGAGCTGAAAATTTGTGAAGACGGTCTTCTTAGTAACTGATCATCCTCAGCCAAAACTCACGCCCATTAGCCATGTGCATTTCCCGTACCGCTAATCAAACACTTGGCTGCTTATTCATGTTTGAGCATCGATCGGTCTCCTCGTGAGAATCTTATGTTGTGATTTTCTTCCTAGCACCTACCTGGGGAGTGCCCAACCCACTAGACATGCCTAGGCCACCCAGAACACATGGCAACGCCACGTTCACGCGGTGACCACGCGGCGGGCATGCGAGTTTACGCGCTCTAGAGTTGGGGCCCTCGGCCACCATCCAAACCTCGACGTATCGCCACCAAACCATGTATTTATGATTAAATAGGTACTTATGTAACTAGAAATGATTTTTGGAAAAAATAAAGAGCAAACTATGAGGCACCTACAGTTCAAATTTGACCCGCTTCCTACTGAATCAGCGGGAATTTGTCTTTTTCGCCAGAGGTGGATCAAAACTTTTGACACCCAACCATTTTGTCAATTGTGCATTAAATATGTCCTAGTATTTTAGAAAATTGATTTGGTCCAATTTTGCAACAATTATTTGGGAGGTCTTTCACAAAAAAACCTCCTTTTGGGCACTCAAAAACTGGAAAATGGTTTTTTCGTCCAAAGAATGAAAACTTCCTTAGGCAACATTGTTTGCCATTCCAATATGCACCCTTGTGCACAATATGAGATCATTTGAACAAACTATGCCATGAATGTGGCCATAAGATTGATCATTTGGCTTGAAATCCATTGATCTCCACACGTGATAGCTCGTTTCTGAGAACACTTTTTTAAAATAATTTTCGTATTACAAGTTTAATATTTTTACTGGTAACTTGGTCACATATAATGACACAATGCGAAGGTTTTCCAATTTTTTGATTATTTTTGAAATTTTTATGCCCGTTTCAAAATGCGGTCAAAACGGCGGGCTTGACCGTTCCTAGCTAGTGGTTGAATCTTGGAAAACTTTTGATGTTTCTCTGATTAAATAGATACTTATGTACCTAGAAATAATTTTTGGAAAAATAAATAGCAAACTATGAGGCAGCTATAGTTCAAATTTGACCCGCTTCCTGCTGAATCGGCAGAAATTTGTCTTTTTCACAAGATGTGGATCAAAACTTTTGACACGCAACCATTTGGTCAATTGTGCATTAAATATGTCCTAGTATTTTAGGAAATTGATTTGGTACAATTTTGCAACAAATATTTGGTAGGTCCTTCACAAAAAAAGCTCATTTTGGGCACTCAAAAAAATGGAAAATGATTTTTTTCGTGCAAAGAAAATGATAACTCCCTTAGGCAACATTGTTTGGAATTCTAATATGCACCCTTGTGCACAATATGAGATCATTTGAACAAACTATGCCATGAATGTGGCTATAAGATTGATCATTTGGCTTGAAAGCCTTGAATCTTCACGCATGATAGCTCATTTCTGAGAACATTTTTTAAAATAATTTTCGTATTACAAGTTTCTTATTTTTACTGGTAACTTGCTCAAATATAATGACACAATGCGAAGGTTTTCCATTTTTTGATTTTTTTTGAATTTTTTATGCCCGTTTGAAAATGCGGTCAAAACGGCGGGCTTGACCGTTCCTAACTAGTGGTTGAATCTTGGAAAACTTTTGATGTTTCTTTGATTAAATAGATACTTATGTACCTAGAAATAATTTTTTGAAAAAATAAATAGCAAACTATGAGGCAGCTGCAGTTCAAATTTGACCCGCTTCCTCCTGAGTCGGCAGAAATTTGTCTTTTTCACAAGAGGTGGATCAAAACTTTTGAGACCCAACCATTTGGTCAATTGTGCATTAAATATGTCCTAGCATTTTAGAAAATTGATTTGGTACAATTTTGCAACAAATATTTGGTAGGTCCTTCACAAAAAAGCTCATTTTGGGCACTCAAAAATGGAAAATGATTTTTTCATGCAAAGAAAATGATAACTCCCTTAGGCAACATTGTTTGTCATTCCAAGATGCACCCTTGTGCACAATATGAGATCATTTGAACAAGCCATGCCATGAATGTGGCCATAAGATTGATCATTTGGCTTGAAAGCCATGAATCTTCACGCATGATAGCTCATTTCTGAGAACACTTTTTTAAAATAATTTTCGTATTACAAGTTTATTATTTTTCCTGGTAACTTGGTCACATATAATGACACAATGCAAAGGTTTTCCAATTTTTTGATTTTTTTTTTGAATTTTTTATGCCCGTTTCAAAATGCGGTCAAAACTGCGGGCTTGACCGTTCCTAAATAGTTGTTGAATCTTGGAAAACTTTTGATGTTTCTATGATTAAATAGATAGTTATGTACCTAGAAATGATTTTTGGAAAAAATAAAGAGCAAACGATGAGGCAGCTGCAGTTGAAATTTGACCCGCTTCCTGCTGAATCGGCAGAAATTTGTCTTTTTCACAAGAGGTGGATCAAAACTTTTGACACCCAACCATTTGGTCAATTGTGCATTAAATGTGTCCTAGTATTTTAGAAAATTGATTTGGTACAATTTTGCAACAAATATTTGGTAGGTCCTTCACAAAAAAAGCTCATTTTGGGCACTCGAGAAATGATTATCTTACAAAAAACTCATTTATGAGAACACTTTTTTAATGATATTTGCATTATTCAAAGTTTGTTATTTTTACTGAAAAGTAGGTCACACTTGGTGACACAATGCGAAGGTTTTTGATTTCTATTTACTTTTATATAAATTTTCTAGGCCATCAAATAGCAGACATGATTTAACAACTTATTTTCAATCAATTATTATGACCAATTTAAATGGTCTTAACCTCATCAAAGGAGATAATGCGTTCTGATTGGTCCAGAATCATGTCACGCGGATCATGCATTAAGCACCGTCGGATGCACCCGGATCTAACGGCCCACACCTCCCTCGTCGCTCTCACCCCGTGTCCCTCTCATCCTCATCCACCCATGAAACCCTAGCTCCCTTATCCCCTTCGGCGCTGCCGCTCCCGCTTCCTTTTCCCCATCGCCGCCGCCACCTTTGCTCGCTACACCACAGCCACACGGCCATCCCCATCCAGATCCAACCGCCGCTGCACGTCGACGAGGCGGCTGGCGGGCGGGGCGCGCCGGCACGGCCCTCCGTGCGCGCGCACCGGGAGGCCCTCGAGGCGGCGCCGTCGGGGTCGTCTCCGGGCTCGACCTCGGCCGCCTCAACTCCTCCCACGCCGGTGGCTCACTCCGCAAGGTTGCTGCCGAGGCTGCCGCCGCTGGGGCCCGCGTCTTCGCCGACCTGTACGCCCTCGGGGGCGCATCCCTGCCGGACCCGCTGGATGAGGAGGACAGGGCCAAGTGCCGGCACTCCATCGTGCTCGCCGGCGACGAGTTCCCTCCACGGCCATGGCCTCGGCCTCCCTTCCCCGACCGCCAAGATGCCGGCGCGGAGGCTGCTCTCCGCCACCGTCAGGGCCATGGCGCCGGCCAGCCCCAACAAAGGTACTGCGCAGTTGCGGCGGCGGACGGCAAGTTCATGCCGGTCATCGACAAGAAGGTCGGCTACTCCTTCGGCTACCCATTCGGATGGCAGGTACTCCTCCATGAATCCTCTCCTCTGCTCTGCTCCATACGCATGCATACACTTGGTGATGCTGCTGAATGAATGAATGAATGTGTGTGTGGGTGGGTGCAGGAGGTGTATGTGCAGGACAAGGTGTACAAGGACGTGATCGACCCCGCCGTCCGCGAGTGGACCTCAAGACTGATGTGTACCTTCCTGAGCTTCCAGACGAACATGCAAGCAGCTCCGCTGCCAAGCCATCAGCCCAACCAGATGGAGCTGGCCCTCTTCCATGACCCACTGTTGCCTCAGGTAGCATAATTTCCACTCTGCAGACCATTCTTCAGTCTCTCACAACGCATTTGAGAGAAGCATGGTACTACATTTTAGCAAGATGCCGAAACCAACGAGGCTTTGTCTAAGCAGGTCGGGGCGTAGAGCACGAACCCGTTCGCCGACGACAACTTCAAGGGTTACCCTGAGTACGTGAACACCAGGAACCCACAGACGGCAGACGATCCCTTCCAGCAACATTTCCTGAAGCTGCCGGCGTCAAGCCCCTACGACAACTTCCTCAGGGCTGCAGGGTGCTGAGGCGATGAGTTTCTGCCCGGAGCAGCAGCAAGTCTGTCATGTCACGTCTCTATGCATGGTACCGAGACACGAGTAGGACTAGATCTAAGAATCAGAGAGATTAAGTCAGTATATCTTACTTGGGTACAAGTCGCTAGAGGTTGCTACTGACACACACTTAACCCATCCATTTATCTCTCTGCTAATTCTCCACTTGGGTACAAACTGTTATATATATATATATATATATATATATATATATATATATGCAAAAATAAACTGTTATATATCCCATATGTTTAGGTTTATCAGGACCCGTCAAGTTGTCCTATCCGAGGGTAGATTTAAAAAAATTCAGAATAAGAATTTTGAAGGCTTGAACGATCCTTTTCACAAACGGATAGAGATGAAATTGTGTGCTTTATCTGATAGGTTCTCTCCTTTTAATTATTATTATTATCATTGTGTGTTGATTATATGAGGTGTTAGCTCTTCCTGGACCTCTCATCATTTCACCTGTAGCTAATGAAGCTTAGTGGGAAGCATCAATAAATAATTGTTGGCATATTTGATAATTTTAGATAGTTGCTGAGGCAGACATGTTGGTCCTCAGGTCAAAATATATCTTTGCCTGATCTTTGTATAGGTGGTATGACTATAACTGAACCATATGTTCTTTTTTATCATATATAAGTGAATCATGAGTTTGTTTATATTTTAAACCTACATGAAAGGAAGTGTGCTTGTTGACGATGGTTATTGTTGTTGAATCCATATCCTGGTCCAGACTCATATTTTGCTATTCTTAGGTGGCGCGCTTGTACGACATCGCGAGCAGGAGGGCCATGAGGGGTTTGCTGCTCTGCTCCTAGGGCGACCAAGAGGTCCTGCCCCGAGCTCAAGCACGTCCACGCCGACCCACCACGACAGGTAGCATCTCCATCTCCCTCTCATCTTCCTCTGCACGCTATTGCTGCTCCGAATTATACATGTTGGCAAAGAGATGTCCCTGTTTTCCTCAGTAGTATGCACTGCTATATTTATGTGGTTGTCTTTGTGTGCATCTTATTTTGAAACCAAGTGAGACACCTCCATCCCCTACATCTTGACGATCCCTCATGCGTTGCTCTCACTACCTCCTGCCCCTAGATTTCCAATTGCATTTGTTGCCTGCTCATTTAATTAATTAAAACTGCATGTGTGCGTGTAAGTATATCACTTTGTTGTTGTTCATCTTCAAAATATATGGATATACCTATTCCTACAATGTTTTGATTTCCTAGGTAGGTCTATATTAGGCAGTGTTTCTTCTATGAAGAATTGTGCACTAGTGATAATAGTGTGAGATTGTTATTTACCCTTTACTCTTTTGGTGCTGGTTGGTGTGTGTGCGATCTTAAGTGCAGATAGTTTGTCATTCACTGTTATTTACTTATGTGATCAGCATCATTTCTATGTAGATATGCAACTCTTGGGTATATTGTCCTTATATGCCCCTTTCATACCATTCCCACTCAAATCAAAGCTTCTGTATGCACTTGATATTTGCAATGAGACTTGAGAGAATTTCTGTATGCACTGAAGTTTTCTCTAATATAGATTTCTCAAATCTCTCTCTGAACTTCTCTAATAAAAATGGTGCTAACTGTTAAAGCTCTTCGTGGTGACATGTTTTTTTACCAATACAATACTATATTAGCACTCAAGGACTGTTTGAGTGATAGGCTGTTCATACTTTTAGAGAAGTGAATTGATTAAGCTATTGCTTTCCCCAACAACAAAAAATAAACACGACAGTTGAACAACGTGTATCCCTTCACTTGAAAGCCTATGAAACTTCCTGTAGCAGCAGTGCAGCACACTTTATATATATATATGTATGAGGCTGGGTAGTTCAACTCTACTTTACTTCCTAACTCATTCATATATATGATGGAAATTGTGCAGGTTCCATGGTGGTGGCCTCTGGCCATCTTGAACTGGGACTCCAGTAACAAGTAGATGTTGTTGCCGCACTCAATATTTTAAGTTGTTTTTTTTTCTTTTTTGAGAGATGTTAATCACCCAGTTTCCCTGTTAATAACCTGAGAACACTTGCGTCCTCCCCAACCCTCGCCCCAGCCTGCCGCTGCCGGCATGGCGCGTGGTTGTCGCCGCAGCAGCTAATTAGATTTTTGGGACTCTGTTTCTATGCTCTGCTCGATAGCATTTTGGATATTGATTGGACACGCTTTATACAAAACGATTTATCTTGTACATTGCTCTGCCTAACTTGTATACATGAAACCATACTTGTCAAATATCGAGTATCACTGCTGAATAATAACGTCTTGTTTTCTGTTCACTGAATCACATTTCTTCTCTCTTTTCCATCAGTCCATCTTACAACCATCAATAAGAAAAACAATTATCTTCATATTAGGCTTATTATTTTCTTGTCTGCAGTATTATAATGTACATATGCTTTTCTGTTCATTGAATCACAATTCTTCACTCTTTTTACCATCAATCCATCTTCTTACAGTTGCATGTTTTTTTGGCTGTCCAGATGACCAAGCCCAAGGAGGAAGCATCTGCTCATCACTGAGGACAAGTGACTCCAACAGGTTGATGCCGTAGATTCACAATGTACCTTCTATATGCCCATCCAGTTCTGTGATTTGTGTCTTGAAACCCAAAAAAACCCCATGCCCATGTGGGAGCTGAACCATAGTTTTTTGCTTGTGGAAAATAATATCCTTGGCTGAATTGACTTGAGGCGGTTTCTTCGAAATTCTTGGAAATGCTTTGGTAGTTTCTTTCGGCGAGAAACTGTTTCATACTGAAGTTTATTGGTACATGTGTGGTTTGCTACTGTTACTTCGTTTGGGTTGGGTTGGTTCCAGCGGGGAGATGTGCACGCACGCTGGCAGCATGAGCTAGCAGCCATGATTGTCAGCCAGGCACCACCATGTAAATGTAATAAATGTGTGGCCTATCTAGTGTGCTGCTGTTAGAAATGTAGATGTGTGGCCTATCTAGTGTGCTGCTGATAATCTGTTTTTACCTCACTGTACTGTAGGAATAAATGTGTGGCCTATCTAGTGTGCTGCTGATAGAAATATAGATGGAAGATTAGTTGACTAGTTATGCAATCTATAATCCTTCATATATACTACCGTTGTCTATGCGTGCTGCTGCTTCATACACATTTAATCAATTCTATCAAGCAGCTATTGTCATGTCATGCTTGTTGTATTAACAGCCAATTTAGTTGCGTATTGCCAGTTCAAGTTTTTTAGTACATATCATGTTCTATTTTGCTATTGAACACCATCCAACTTAAATGCTGAATTGCCTTGTACACATAATTGTTTGTAATCTATGGGAAAGCCGTTAATAGTCAGCTGACCTCATGAACTGTAAAAATATATCAAAATCTTGTGTTGTTAAAGTGAGCTTATTGTCAATTCTTGCTTATAAGCTATGTTTGATGCTGTCTACAGGTTCTTATTCTTCTTCTTTTTTTGCATAGGTGAAGTATGAAGTGTGAAGCCGTGAAGCGTATCAGCAAGAGTAGCATATTATGTATTGTAATATCAGGAGTGTAATATTAGTCAGAGTAGCATATTATGTATTGCAACATTAGTGTTGTTTTGGATTAATTTCATTTGCTCTATAGTCTGTTTCAAATATTGATTGTGTATATAATTTCAATACCTATGAAATGGAAACCTGACCAGGGGGGCCCACTTATGAAAATTGTTTGACAAATTTTGAAATTTTTGACATGTGGGTCCAATTGTGATATCAACATGACAAGTGGGACCAATCGACTAGTGGGACCGGCACAAAAATAATATGGCTGAAAATAGAAAATTAATAGTAATGGCCCAGAAATTAAAAAGGCTGAATAGTTGGGCCTGGCCCATATAGCTGACCAAAATTAGTAAGAAAAAACAATATAAAAATGCCAAATTGTTGGGCCTAGCCCATGTAAAACACCCAATCGGACCGGGCTGAATCTTATCAACGACCTTCATAATTAGTCGCAATTTTGCCACGTCAGATTGCCACGCCGGATCCGACGTGGCCAGTGACCAAAACAAAAGGTCATGGGTTCAACGACCTTCTGTTTTGGTCGTAAACGTCTACGACCTTCTCACAGAGAAGGTCGCTAATTTCAGTTTACGATTGCCAACTTTTGACCTTCTGTTTTTGGTCACAAAAAGGTCGCAAATGAAAAACTATGACCTTTCAGCGGCCAATAGTGAGGGTCACAAGTTGACATATTTCTTGTAGTGAATACCGCCGAACCAAAGTATGACATGCTGGTAAGCAGTATGACTTATATCGCCCACAACTCACTTGTGTTCTACTCGTGCATAAAACCTGGCTCGGATGCCACTGTTGGGGAACGTAGTAATTTCAAAAAAAATCCTACGCACACATAGGATCATGGTGATGCATAGCAATGAGAGGGGAGAGTGTTGTCCACGTACCCTCGTAGACCGAAAGCGGAAGCATTAGCACAACGCGGTTGCTGTAGTCGTACGTCTTCACGATCCGACCGATCAAGTACCGAACGTACGGCACCTCCGAGTTCAGCACACGTTCAGCTCGATGATGTCCCTCGAACTCCGATCCAGACGAGCTTTGAGGGAGAGTTCCGTCAGCACGACGGCGTGGTGACGATGATGATGTTCTACCGACGCAGGGCTTCGCCTAAGCACCGCTACGATATTATCGAGGTGGATTATGGCGGAGGGGGCACCGCACACGGCTAAGAGATCAAGAGATCAATTGTTGTGTCTATGGGGTGCCTCCCTCCTCCGTATATAAAGCGAGGGAGGAGGAGAGGGCCGGCCAAGGGGGTGGCGCGCCCTAGGAGGGGGAAACCTATTCCAAGTAGGTTTGCCCCTCCCTTTCCTAGTCCAAGAAGGAGGGGGAAGGAAGGAGTGGGAGAGGGGAAAGGCAAGGGGGCGCCGCCCCCCCTTCCTTGTCCTATTCGGACTCAAGGGGAGGGGGAGCGCATCTTGCCCTGGCTGGCCCCTCTCTCTCAACTAGGGCCCAACAAGGCCCATTAGTTCCCGGGGGGTTCTGGTAACCCCCGGTATTCCGATAAATGTCCGAAACCTTTCGGAACCTTTCCGGTGTCCAAACATAGTCGTCCAATATATCGATCTTTACGTCTCGACTATTTCGAGACTCCTCGTCATGTCCGTGATCACATCCGGGACTCCGAACAACCTTCGGTACATCAAAACACATAAACTCATAATATAACCGTCATCAAACTTTAAGCGTGCGGACCCTACGGGTTCGAGAACTATGTAGAAATGACTGAGACACATCTCCGCTCAATAACCAATAGCGGAACCTGGATGCTCATATTGGCTCCCACATATTCTACGAAGATCTTTATCGGTCAGACCGCATAATAACATACGTTGTTCCCTTTGTCATCGGTATGTTACTTGCCCGAGATTCGATCGTCGGTATCTCAATACCTAGTTCAATCTCGCTAACGGCAAGTCTCTTTACTCGTTCTGTAATACATCATCCCGCAACTAACTCATTAGTTGCAATGCTTGCAAGGCTTATAGTGATGTGCATTACCGAGTGGGCCCAGAGATACCTCTCCGACAATCGGAGTGAAAAATCCTAATCTCGAAATACGCCAACCCAACAAGTACCTTCGGAGACACCTGTAGAGCACCTTTATAATCACCCAGTTACGTTGTGACGTTTGGTAGCACACAAAGTGTTCCTCCGGTAAACGGGAGTTGCACAATCTCATAGTCATAGGAACATGTATAAGTCATGAAGAAAGCAATAGCAGAATACTAAACGATCGTGTGCTAAGCTAACGGAATGGGTCAAGTCAATCACATCATTCTCCTAATGATGTAATCCCGTTAATCAAATGACAACTCATGTCAATGGCTAGGAAACAGAACCATCTTTGATTAACGAGCTAGTCAAGTAGAGGCATACTAGTGACACTTTGTTTGTTTATGTATTCACACAAGTATTATGTTTCCGGTTAATACAATTCTAGCATGAATAATAAACATTTATCATGATATAAGGAAATAAATAATAACTTTATTATTGCCTCTAGGGCATATTTCCTTCAGGCGTCGGGCCCTGACTATCGGCAGCGGGGTGGATATCGTGGTCACCGTGGTGGACGAGGAGGTCGGTTCCGTCATCGGCAGCCTCCTCCGCCTGTAGTGGTCGAGCAGACAACCACTGCCGGGGCTACCGAGACGTCGGAGCTGTCCTGCCAGGCCATGGATGTGGTGACGGCACTCGCCAATGCGGAGGTACCTGCGACTGAGACCGATGTGTCGGCCTCGGTCGAGGCGGCAGACAAGGCTGACTTGGATAGAGCGTCCAAGTGGGCGCGTAAGAAGGAAAAAATGCTTTGCTATCGTTGTGGAGAGAAGGGCCACTTTACTGCTGAATGCGTGGCGGAACTTTGTGATACTTGTGGCAAGCCAGCACGTGATACGGGGGAGTGCCCGATCTTGCGTGATTAGATGCCGACTCTTACTATGTATGGAGTGTACTGTGCTGAGCTGATGTTCTTTGAGTCTCCTAGTGCAAGGGAGATACCGGAGGAGACCCAGAGTTTGACCACCGGGGTGGTGAAAGTTATCAAAGGAGATGTTTCTGAGACTCAGATCGTGCAGATGCTTAAGGAGTTAGCTCCAGGTGACTTCCAGTGGGAGCTCGTTAGTCTCGAGGCCAACACGTTTAAGGTTGATTTCCCTTCGGTTGAGGATTTGCAGAGGCTTCTGAGTTTTGGGTTGTGCAGAGTTCCTGGCACAGAATGTATCCTGGAGTTCCAAGAGTGGAAGAGGGTCGAGCCTCAGGGCAAGCCTCTAACTTAGGTATGGTTACGTTTTTCCGGGGCTCCCTCGAAGTTGATGCAGGATGCTAGGGTTGTGGCTAGATTGGGCATTATGGTTGGGAAAACTGAGAGAGTGGACATGGCTTTTACCCGAGCTCACGGGGTGGCCCGACTTTTGGTGAGTGTTCTGGATATAGAGTTCATGCCTGATGTGGTTAAGTAGACATATAGAGGCCAGATTTACAACCTCGATATTGAGTTTGAGGATGCTGATCTGTCCGCTGAGGCTATCAATGGGACTGATGTGGACATGCATGAGGGTGATGACAGCTCGGGTGCTAAGGAGGCACCAGTTGATGATGCTGGACGAGAGTTGTCTCGCGGATCAGGGTCCGTTTCTCAGACGCCCGGGGATGGGACGGCACCACTTTCTTCGGTGCCATTGACTTCTATGAGATTTGGGTCGTTTGAGCCTGCTTCCGCTCCGCCCAGACTTTGGAGTGACCGGATGGAGTCCGATGATGTGTCTGAGCGCACGCTACCTACCCTGGACTTTGAGGATGCTGACAGTCCCATTCTCGGGGGATCAGAGGTGATTATCTGTGTGACGACCTCGGTCGATGGAGGGGTGGGGGAGCGTCGGCAGGTGGCCACTCGTTCTCCCGCTCCGCCCATCATCTCACCTCAGGCCACGGTACCGGCGATGGAGGCTGTACCTAGGTGAGGGGGTCCGGGGCAGGTGGCCTTGGCTCCTTCCTCTCCTATTGCGGCGACGGCGCCGAAGTTGATGGCTCAGCTTAGAGGAGGGGGCCCGGGGTAGGTGGCCTCGGCTCCCTCTTCCCCTGTGGCGCCTAGGGCGGTCACACCACTTGCGGCGCTGGCGAGTCCCTCTTGCCAGAGGGCTGGGGTGGGTGGGGAGTACGGGCAGGCGGCCCACGCACTTGTTGGGGAACGTAGTAATTTCAAAAAAATTCCTACGCACATACAGGATCATGGTGATGCACAGCAATGAGAGGGGAGAGTGTTGTCCACGTACCCTCGTAGACCGAAAGCGGAAGCGTTAGCACAACGCGGTTGATGTAGTCGTACGTCTTCACGATCCGACCGATCAACTACTGAACGTACGGCACCTCCGAGTTCAGCACACGTTCAGATCGATGACGTCCCTCGAACTCTGATCCAGCCGAGCTTTGAGGGAGAGTTCTGTCAGCACGACGGCGTGGTGACGATGATGATGTTCTACCGACGCAGGGCTTCGCCTAAGCACCACTACGATATTATCGAGGTGGATTATGGTGGAGGGGGGCACCACACACGGCTAAGAGATCAAGAGATCAATTGTTGTGTCTATGGGGTGCCCCCCTCCTCCGTATATAAAGGGGGGAGGAGGAAAGGGCCGACCAAGGGGGTGGCGCGCCCTAGGAGGGGGAAACCTACTCTAAGCAGGTTTGCCCCTCCCTTTCCTAGTCCAAGAAGGAGGGGGAAGGAAGGAGTGGGAGAGGGGAAAGGCAAGGGGGGTGCCGCCCCCCCTTCCTTGTCCTATTCGGACTCAAGGGGAGGGGGCGCCTCTTGCCCTGGCCGGCCCCTCTCTATCTCCACTAGGGCCCAACAAGGCCCATTAGTTCCCGGGGGGGTTCCGGTAACCCCCGGTACTCCGATAAATGTCCGAAACCTTCCGGAACCTTTCCGGTGTCCAAACATAGTCGTCCAATATATTGATCTTTACGTCTCGACCATTTCGAGACTCCTCGTCATGTCCGTGATCATATCCGGGACTCCGAAAAACCTTTGGTACATCAAAACACATAAACTCATAATATAACCATCATCAAACTTTAAGCGTGCGGACCCTACGGGACACGTCTCCGGTCAATAACCAATAGCGGAACCTAGATGCTCATATTGGCTCCCACATATTCTACGAAGATCTTTATCAATCAAACCGCATAACAACATATGTTGTTCCCTTTGTCATCGGTATGTTACTTGCCCGAGATTCGATCGTTAGTATCTCAATACCTAGTTCAATCTCGTTACCGGCAAGTCTCTTTACTCGTTCCATAATACACCATCCCGCAACTAACTCATTAGTTACAATGCTTGCAAGGCTTATACTGATGTGTATTACCGAGTGGGCCCAGAGATACCTCTCCGACAATCGGAGTGACAAATCCTAATCTCGATTTATGCCAACTCAACAAGTACCATCGGAGACACCTGTAGAGCACCTTTATAATCACCCAGTTATGTTGTGACGTTTGGTAGCACACAAAGTGTTCCTCCGGTATTCGGGAGTTGCATAATCTCATAGTCATAGGAACATGTATAAGTCATGAAGAAAGCAATAGCAACATACTAAACGATCAAGTGCTAAGCTAACAGAATGGGTCAAGTCAATCACATCATTCTCTAATGATGTGATCCCGTTAATCAAATGACAACTCATGTCTATGGCTAGGAAACATAACCATCTTTGATTCAACGAGCTAGTCAAGTAGAGGCATACTAGTGACACTTTGTTTGTCTATGTATTCACACATATACTAAGTTTCCGGTTAATACAATTCTAGCATGAATAATAAACAATTATCATGATATAAGGAAATATAAATAACAACTTTATTATTGCCTCTAGGGCATATTTGCTTCAGTCTCCCACTTGCACTAGAGTCAATAATCTAGTTCACATCGCCATGTGATTTAACACGAATAGTTCACATCACCATGTGATTTACACCCATAGTTCACATCGTGTTGTGACCAAAACCAAAAGGGTTTACTAGAGTCAATAATCTAGTTCACATAGCTATGTGATTAACACCCAAAGAGTACTAAGGTGTGATCATGTTTTTCTTGTGAGAGAAGTTTAGTCAACGGGTCTGCCACATTCAGATCCGTATGTATTTTGCAAATTTCTATGTCAACAATGCTCTGCATGGAGCTACTCTAGCTAATTGCTCCCACTTTCAATATGTATCCAGATTGATACTTAGAGTCATCTGGATCAGTGTTAAAACTTGCATCGACGTAACCCTTTACGACGAACCTTTTGTCACCTCCATAATCGAGAAACATATCCTTATTCCACTAAGGATAATTTTGACCGCTGTCCAGTGATCTACTCCTAGATCACTATTGTACTCCCTTACTAAACTAAGTGTAGGGTATACAATAGATCTGGTACACAGCATGGCATACTTTATAGAACCTATGGCTGAGGCATAGGGAATGACTTTCATTCTCTTTCTATCTTCTGCCGTGGTCGGGCTTTGAGTCTTACTCAGTTTCACACCTTGTAACACACGCAAGAACTCTTTCTTTGACTGTTCACTTTTTGAACTACTTCAAAATCTTGTCAAGGTATGTACTCATCGAAAAAACTTATCAAGCGTCTTGATCTATCTCTATAGATCTTGATGCTCAATATGTAAGCAGCTTCACTGAGGTCTTTATTCGAAAAACTCCTTTCAAATACTCCTTTATGCTTTCCAGAAAATTCTACATTATTTCCAATCAACAATATGTCATTCACATATACTTATCTGAAATGTTGTAGTGCTCCCACTCACTTTCTTGTAAATATAGCCTTCACCGCAAGTTTGCATAAAACTATATGCTTTGGTCAACTCATCAAAGCGTATATTCCAACTCCGAGAGGCTTGCACCAGTCCATAAATGGATCGCTGGAGCTTGCACACTTTGTTAGCTCCCTTTGGATCGACAAAACATTCCGGTTGCATCATATACAACTCTTCTTCCAGAAATCCATTCAGGAATGCAGTTCTGACATCCATTTGCCAAATTTCATAATCATAAAATGCGGCAATTGCTAACTTGATTCAGACAGACTTAAGCATCGCTACGGGTGAGAAAGTCTCATTGTAGTCAACTCCTTGAACGTGTCGAAAACCTTTCGCAACAAGTCGAGCTTTTTAGACAGTAACATTACCGTCAGTGTCAGTCTTCTTCTTGAAGATCCATTTATTCTCTATGGCTTGCCGATCATCGGGCAAGTCAACCAAAGTCCATACTTTGTTCTCATACATGGATCCCTTCTCAGATTTCATGGCCTCAAGCCATTTTGCGGAATCTGGGCTCACCATCGCTTCTTCATAGTTCGTAGGTTCGCCTTGGTCAAGTAACATGACCTCCAGAATAGGATTACCATACCACTCTGGTGCAGATCTTACTCTGGTTGACCTACGAGGTTCAGTAACAACTTGATCTGAAGTTTCATGATCATCATCATTAACTTCCTCACTAATTGGTGTAGGTGTCACAGGAACCGGTTTCTGTGATGAACTACTTTCCAATAAGGGAGCAGGTACAGTTACCTCATCAAGTTCTACTTTCCTCAAACTCACTTCTTTCGAGAGAAACTCCTTCTCTAGAAAGATTCCAAATTCAGCAACAAAAGTCTTGCCTTCGGATCTGTGATACAAGGTGTACCCAACAGTCTCTTTTGGGTATCCTATGAAGACACATTTCTCCGATTTGGGTTCGAGCTTATCAGGTTGAAGCTTTTTCACATAAGCATTGCAGCCCCAAAGTTTAAGAAACGACAACTTTGGTTTCTTGCCAAACCATAGTTCATAAGGCGTCGTCTCAACGAATTTCGATGGTGCCCTATTTAACGTGAATGCAGCTGTCTCTAAAGCATAACCCTAAAATGATAGTGGTAAATCAGTAAGAGACATCATAGATCGCACCATATCTAGTAAAGTACGATTACGACGTTCAGACACACCATTTCGATGTGGTGTTCCGGGTGGCGTGAGTTGCGAAACTATTCCGCATTGTTTCAAATGAAGACCAAACTCGTAACTCAAATATTCTCCTCCATGATCAGATCGTAGAAACTTTATTTTCTTGTTACGATGATTTTCAACTTCACTCTGAAATTCTTTGAACTTTTCAAATGTTTCAGACTTATGTTTCATTAAGTAGATATACCCATATCTGCTCAAATCATCTGTGAAGGTGAGAAAATAACGATACCCGCCGCGAGCCTCAATACTCATCGGATTTCATACATCTGTATGTATTATTTCCAGTAAGTCAGTTGCTCGCTCCATTGTACCGGAGAACGGAGTCTTAGTCATCCTGCCCATAAGGCATGGTTCGCAAGCATCAAGTGATTCCAAAATCACATCAGCATGGAGTTTCTTCATGCGCTTTACACAATTATGACCTAAACGGCAGTGCCACAAATAAGTTGCACTATCATTATTAGCTTTGCATCTTTCTGCTTCAATATTATGAATATGTGTATTACTACGATCGAGATCCAACAAACCATTTTCATTGGGTGTATGACCATAGAAGGTTTTATTCATGTAAATAGAACAACAATTATTCTCTAACTTAAATGAATAACCGTATTGCAATAAACATGATCAAATCATATTCATGCTCAACGCAAACAACAAATAACACTTATTTAGGGTCAACACTAATCCCGAAAGTATAGGGAGTGTGCGATGATGATCATATCAATCTTGGAACCACTTCCAACACACATCGTCACTTCACCCTCAACTAGCCTCTGTTTATTCTGTAACTCCTGTTTCGAGTTACTAATTTTTAGCAACCGAACAAGTATCAAATACCCAGGGGCTACTATAAACACTAGTAAGGTACACATAAAAAACCTGTATATCAAATATACCCTTGTTCACTTTGCCATCCTTCTTATCCACCAAATATTCAGGGCATTTCCGCTTCCAGTGACCATTTCCTTTGCAGTAGAAGAACTCAGTTTCAGGCTTTAGTCTAGCTTTGGGCTTCTTCACGGAAGTGACAACTTGCTTGCCATTCTACATGAAGTTCCCTTTCTTTCCCTTTGCCCTTTTCTTGAAACTAGTGCTCTTGTTAATCATCAACACTTGATGCTCTTTCTTGATTTCTACCTTCATTGATTTCATCATCATGAAAAGCTCGAGAATCGTTTTCGTCATCCCTTGCATACTATAGTTCATCATGAAGTTCTACTAACTTGGTGATGGTGACTAGAGAATTCTGTCAATCACTATCTTATCTGGAAGATTAACTCCCACTTGATTCAAGCGATTGTAGTACCCAGACAATCTGAGCACATGCTCACTGCTTGAGCTATTCTCCTCCATCTTTTAGCTATAGAACTTGTGGGAGAATTCATATCTCTCAACTCGGGTATTTGCTTGAAAAATTAACTTCAACTCCTGGAACATCTCATATGGTCCATGACGTTCAAAACGTCTTTGAAGTCCCGATTCTAAGCCGTTAAGCATGGTGCACTAAACTATCAAGTAGTCATCATATTGAGCTAGCCAAACGTTCATAACGTCTGCATCTGCTCCTGCAATAGGTCTGTCACCTAGCGGTGCATCAAGGACATAATTCTTCTGTGCAGCAATGATGATAAACCTCAGATCACGGACCCAGTCCGCATCATTGCTACTATCATCTTTCAACTTAGTTTTCTCTAGGAACACATATAAAACACAGGGAAGCAACAACGCGAGCTATTGATCTACAACATTATTTGCAAAATACTATCAGGACTAAGTACATGATAAATTAAAGTTCAATTAATCATATTACTTAAGAACTCCCACTTAGATAGACATCCCTCTAATCGTCTAAGTGATCACGTGATCCATATCACTAAACCATGCCCGATCATCACGTGAGATGGAGTAGTTTTCAATGGTGAACATCACTATGTTGATCATATCTACTATATGATTCGCGCTCGACCTTTCGGTCTCAGTGTTCCGAGGCCATATCTGCATATGCTAGGCTCGTCAAGTTTAACCCGGGTATTCTGCGTGTGTAAAACTGTCTTACACCCGTTGTAGATGAACGTTGAGCTTATCACATCCATCACGTGGTGTCTCGGCACGACGAACTTTGGCAACGGTGCATACTCAGGGAGAACACTTTTACCTTGAAATTTAGTGAGAGATCATCTTATAATACTACCGTCAAACAAAGCAGAATAAGATGTATAAAAGATAAACATCACATGCAATCAAAATATGTGACATGATATGGCCATCATCATCTTGCGCTTTTGATCTCCATCTCCAAAGAACTGTCATGATCTTCATTGTTACCAGCATGACACCATGATCTCCATCATCTTGATCTCTATCAACGTGTCGTCACATGGTCGTCTCGCCAACTATTGCTCTTGCAACTATTGCTATCGCATAGTGATAAAGTAAAGCAATTATTTGGCACTTGCATCTTATGCAATAAAGAGACAACCATAAGGCTTCTGCCAGTTTCCGATAACTTTAACAAAACATGATCATCTCATACAACAACTTATATCTCATCACGTCTTGACCATATCACATCACAACATGCCCTGCAAAAACAAGTTAGACGTCCTCTACTTTGTTGTTGCAAGTTTTACGTGGCTGCTACGGGCTGAGCAAGAACCGTTCTTACCTACGCATCAAAACCACAACGATAGTTCGTCAAGTTAGTGCTGTTTTAACCTTCTCAAGGACCGGGCGTAGCCACACTTGGTTCAACTAAAGTTTGAGAAACTGACACCCGCCAGCCACCTGTGTGCAAAGCACGTCGATAGAACCAGTCTCGCGTAAGCGTACGCGTAATGTCGGTCCGGGCCGCTTCATCCAACAATACCGCCGAACCAAAGTATGACATGCTGGTAAGCAGTATGACTTATATCGCCCACAACTCACTTGTGTTCTACTCGTGCATATAACATCTACGCATAAAACCTGGCTCGGATTCCACTGTTGGGGAACGTAGTAATTTCAAAAAAATTCCTACGCACACACAGGATCATGGTGATGCATAGCAACGAGAGTGGAGAGTGTTGTCCACGTGCCCTCGTAGACCGAAAGCGGAAGCATTAGCACAACGCAGTTGATGTAGTCGTACGTCTTCACGATCCGACCGATCAAGTACCGAACGTACGGCACCTCCGAGTTCAGCACACGTTCAGCTCGATGACGTCCCTCGAACTCCGATCCAGCCGAGCTTTGAGGGAGAGTTCCGTCAGCACGACGGCGTGGTAACGATGATGATGTTCTACCGACGCAGGGCTTCGCCTAAGCACCGCTACAATATTATCGAGGTGGATTATGGTGGAGGGGGGCACCGCACACGGCTAAGAGATCAAGAGATCAATTGTTGTGTCTATGGGGTGCCCCCCTCCTCCGTATATAAAGGGGGGGAGGAGGAGAGGGCCGGCCAAGGGGGTGGCGCGGCCTAGGAGGGGGAAACCTACTCTAAGTAGGTTTGCCCCTCCCTTTCCTAGTCCAAGAAGGAGGGGGAGGAAGGAGTGGGAGAGGGGAAAGGCAAGGGGGGCGCCGCCCCACCCTTCCTTGTCCTATTCGGACTCAAGGGGAGGGGGCGCGCCTCTTGCCCTGGCCGGCCCCTCTGTCTCTCCACTAGGGCCCAACAAGGCCCATTAGTTCCCGGGGGGGTTCCGGTAACCCCCGGTACTCCGATAAATGTCCGAAACCTTCCGGAACCTTTCCGGTGTCCAAACATAGTCGTCCAATATATCGATCTTTACGTCTCAACCATTTCGAGACTCCTCGTCATGTCCGTGATCACATCCGGGACTCCGAACAACCTTCGGTACATCAAAACACATAAACTCATAATATAACCGTCATCAAACTTTAAGCGTGCGGACCCTACGGGTTCGATAACTATGTAGACATGACTGAGACACGTCTCCGGTCAATAACCAATAGCGGAACCTAGATGCTCATATTGGCTCCCACATATTCTACGAACATCTTTATCCGTCAAACCGCATAACAACATACGTTGTTCCCTTTGTCATCGGTATGTTACTTGCCCGAGATTCGATCGTCGTATCTCAATACCTAGTTCAATCTCGTTACCGGCAAGTCTCTTTACTCGTTCCGTAATACACCATCCCGCAACTAACTCATTAGTTACAATGCTTGCAAGGCTTATAGTGATGTGTATTACCGAGTGGGCCCAGAGATACCTCTCCGACAATCGGAGTGACAAATCCTAATCTCGATTTATGCCAACTCAACAAGTACCATCGGAGACACCTGTAGAGCACCTTTATAATCACCCAGTTACGTTGTGACGTTTGGTAGCACACAAAGTGTTCCTCCGGTATTCGGGAGTTGCATAATCTCATAGTCATAGGAACATGTATAAGTCATGAAGAAAGCAATAGCAGAATACTAAACGATCGTGTGCTAAGCTAACGGAATGGGTCAAGTCAATCACATCATTCTCCTAATGATGTAATCCCGTTAATCAAATGACAACTCATGTCAATGGCTAGGAAACATAACCATCTTTGATTAACGAGCTAGTCAAGTAGAGGCATACTAGTGACAGTTTGTTTGTTTATGTATTCACACAAGTATTATGTTTCCGGTTAATACAATTCTAGCATGAATAATAAACATTTATCATGATATATGGAAATATAAATAACAACTTTATTATTGCCTCTAGGGCATATTTCCTTCAGCACTTCCCTCCCCTGGCACGCCTGCGCCTAGAGGCAGCGGTTCGCGGCCGACGCCGGTGGCGCTGTGGAGTTCCCCGTCGCTGCCTTCGGCTGCTCCTGTTGATTCTTCGAGGGGTGAGGCCGGTGGGCCTACTCCGAGCAGAGTCACTCGGGAGGAGATCAGTGCTTTTGGAGGGATTCCGGATCCGGTCTCTGCGGGGCGACGGATGAGTTGCCGTCTCCAGGACTATCCGGAGGTTGATGACATACAGCAGTGGTGCGCTATGAGGGCGGCCAAGCTTCGTGACATTGAGGTCACTACTGGTATGTCGGTCAACACCTCTAATTCTATTCTGCATTTTTCTAAGGATGAGATCATTAATAATGCAAACCAATTAGGAGTTTCATTAGGTAGCAATGATAATGAAATTTCAAACTCAGTTAATGATATCCTGGATTTGGAATCGGAACGCGCTCTAGAAATGATTCGTAACTTAGCAGCGGTTAAACCCATGAATGATTCCGATCTTGATGCGTTGGGGGTCAGGTTGCTCGATAATTTCTGTGCGGATCTTGCACCACCTCTTCCTGAGTCTGACGAAGAGGATGACAATTTTGAGGCTGTCGTGGTTAGGTCCACCGAGCCCGGTTGTGAGGACTGACAGGAGGATCAGAACAAACGTAAACGCAAGTGGAAGTGGAAGATTTACCCGGCTTCGGCGGTGCGTAGGAGTGCTAGGATCCGTACTACTAAAAAATTTCATGACGAATTATGAAAGGAATCTTTTGGAATAGCAGAGGTCTGAGAGACTTGGCTAAAAGAAGGTTCCTTGCTTTATCGGAGACTGGTAGAGATAATTTTTCGCCCCAGTTTCTCGGTACTTTATCGGGCGGTATCGATTTTGATTGGCACTACCTGCCTCCGACAGGAAGGTCGGGTGGGATATTACTAGGAGTTAGGTGTGTGATTGGCTCGAAGTCCGAAGTGTGGTGATGGGTGATTTCGCTGTTAAGTTTCGGGTGAGGTCGAAGGCCGATGGGTTTAATTGGGCTCAAGTGGCGGTGTATGCTGCCGCGCAGCCCGAACTCAAACCAGAGTTCTTGGCAGATCTTGTTCGGATTTGTGGCTCTGAACAGCTACCAATCCTGGTTGGGGTGATTTCAACATTATTAGAAGGCGAGAGGAAAAGAACAATGATAATTTCGACGGGAGATGGTCGTTCATGTTTAATACCATTATTGAAAGTTTGGATCTGACAGAGATAGAGCTTTCGGGGAGAAAATTTACCTGGGTTAATGCTTTGCCAAATCCGACGTTTGAAAAGTTGGATCGAGTCCTAGCGAGTGTCGATTGGGAACAAAAATTTCCTTTCGTAACGGTCCAGGCCCTCTTGCGTGGGATTTCAGACCACACACCTTTATTTGTGGACTCGGGTGAGGCTACCCACATGGGGAATAAAAACTCCTTCTCGTTCGAACTGGCCTGGTTTGAACGAGAAGGCTTCTTGGATCTGGTAGCCAGGGAATGGGCTAAGGATGCAGGAGGTAGGATGGCGATTGAGCAATGGCAGAATAAGATACACTTGAGAAGTTTCTTGCGTGGGTGGGCTAAGCATCTTAGTGGGATTTATAAGGTTGAAAAGGAAAGGCTCCTTACACTTATTCAGTCCTTAGATTTAAAAGCCGAATCCACAATTCTGCCGGCCTCGGAGCTTCATGCTAAGCTCGAGGCGGAGATGAGATTGAAATAGCTTCTCCGTGAAGAAGAATTGAAGTGGGCGCTGCGGGTAAGGTTCGCAAAGTTGTCCAGGGGGCTACGAACAGTCAATTCTTTCACATGATCGCTAATGGCAACCATAGAAAGAAGAGGATCTTTCAGCTTGAACAAGATGAAGGAACGATTTTAGGACAGGAGAACCTAAAATTATACATAACTGAATACTACAAGCAGTTGTTTGGGCCTCCAGAGGATAATTGTGTTTCCCTGGATGAGTCTAGAACTGAGGATGTTCCTCAACTTGCTGCTGATGAGAATGATATTCTAACGGCCCCTTTTTCCGAGAAAGAGGTGTTTGAGGCCATTTCACAGATGAAAAACAATAAGGCTCCAGGGCCGGATGGGTTTCCGGCGGAGTTCTATAAAAAATGCTGGCACATTATTAAGGGGGATTTGTTACCGATGTTCCATGATTTATTCTCGGGACAGCTTCAGTTATTTCACTTGAATTTTCGAACGATAACTCTGCTTCCTAAGAAAACAGAGGTTGTTAGAATTGAGCAGTTCAGGCCCATCTGTCTTCTTAATGTTAGTTTCAAAATTTTCACCAAGGTTGGGACTAATAGGCTCACGCAGATTGCCCATTCTATGGTGCAGCATTCCCAAACTGCTTTCATGTTTGACAGAAACATCCTGGAAGGGGTTGTGGTCCTGCATGAAACGCTCCACGAAATTCACACGAAAAAACTAGATGGAGTTGTTTTCAAGGTGGATTTCGAGAAAGCGTACGATAAAGTCAAATGGACTTTCCTTCAACAGGCCTTACGTATGAAAGGTTTTGATGAAGCCTAGCGACGCCAGGTAGAATCTTTCACGCAAAAAGGGAGTGTTGGAATTAAAGTGAATGACGACATAGGTCATTATTTCCAGACACATAAGGGCCTGAGACAAGGTGATCTGATGTCTCCTATTTTGTTTAACATCGTCGTTGATATGTTGGCAATTCTAATAGGAAGGGCTAAGGAGGCTGGTCAGGTGGGTAGCTTGGTGCCTCATCTAGTTGATGAAGGTGTGTCTATCCTACAGTACGCTGATGATACGATCATCTTTATGGAGCATGACTTGGCAAAAGCGAGAAATATGAAGCTGGTGTTATGCTTATTTGAAGAATTGACCGGGTTAAAGATTAACTTTCATAAAAGCGAGTTGTTCTGATTTGGAAGAGCCAATGAGGAACAAGAGGCTTATAGGCAATTGTTTGGGTGCGAACTGGGGACTTTACCTTTTACGTATTTAGGTATACCCATTCACCATCGTAAGCTGACAAACAGAGAATGGAAGTGTATCGAGGATCGATTTGAGAAGAAACTGAGCTGCTGGAAGGGCAAGCTCATGTCATACGGAGGCCGATTAATTCTTATTAATTCGGTGCTCACGAGTATGCCTACGTTCCTCTTGTCTTTCTTCGAAGTCCCAGTTGGAGTTAGGAAAAAGGCTGGACTTCTATCGATCACGATTCTTCTGGCAGGGCGATGAACTAAAAAGAAAATACAGACTCGCCAAATGGGATATTATTTGTCGACCAAAAGACCAAGGCGGTCTTGGCATTGAGAATCTTGAGGTCAAGAACAAATGTCTTCTCAGCAAGTGGCTGTATAAGTTATCTGTTGAGACTGATGCCACATGGGCGCAGATTCTCCGTAGTAAGTATCTTCAGTCCAAAACTTTGTCCCAGGTGACAGTGAGACCGATGGACTCGCCTTTTTGGAATGGGCTCATGAGAGTCAAATCAGCCTTTTTCAATGGGACAAAGTTTATAGTCGGTAATGGCACAACCACGCAATTCTGGGAAGATACTTGGCTAGGAGAGACGCCACTCGCGCTTCAGTACCCGTCCCTTTATAGTATTGTTCAACGACGTGATGCTTATGTTGCAACAATACTGCAGTCCATCCCCCTTAATATTCAGTTTAGGAGAACGCTTGCCGGCAATCGGTGGGAAGCGTGGCTTCATTTAGTGAGTAGACTGATGGAGGTTCAGCTATCTCAACAGCCCGATCAGTTGCGCTGGAAACTTATTAGGTCTGGAGAGTTCTCGGTTAAATCGATGTATCTCGATGTTATCAACTCTAGCGCCATTCCTAGTTCCAAATTTGTATGGACAGTCAAAGTTCCTTTGAAAATTAAAGTGTTTATGTGGTTTGTACATAAACAGGTCATTTTAACTAAGGATAACTTGGCAAAGCGTAACTGGACAGGACCTACTAGGTGTAGTTTTTGTGATCGGGATGAAACTATCAAACACCTTTTTCTTGATTGCCCGTTGGCCAAAGTATTATGGCGGACGGTGCACATAGCCTTGAACATTACTCCTCCGAATTCTGTCAGCATGTTATTTGGAACGTGGCTTAATGGGATAGAGTCCGAAATAGCGAGACACATTCGTGTAGGAGTATGTGCTTTATTGTGGGCAGTATGGAACTGCAGAAATGATTTGGTTTTTAACACGACAACAAATATTCATTTTTTGCAGGTTATCTTCCGAGTCACTGCGTTGATCCGTATGTGGTCGCTACTCACTCCAACGGAGGCCAGGGAGCGTTTGGTTACTGGATCTATCCGGTGGGAGATGGTAGCACGGGATATCTTCAACCGATTTGGATGGCGGTCATGTAATAGGATAGACAATTAGTTTTCCTATCTTTCTTATGCCAGCCGGTTGTGGCCTTTTTTGGCTAGTGTGTTGTTGGCTCTTTGGCTCTTTGTGAGCTTGATGTTATTTTTGTTTCAGATTTTAAGACCTTGTTGAACCTATTTGATTATTTATAAAATTCGCCGTATGCATCGTTCTGATGCAGAGACCGGGGAGTCCCCCCTTTTCGAAAAATCGTGCTTCCATGTTCTACAATGGCAAGGCTACTTGTGTATTTGATCCATCGGAAGTAAATTATCTCAAAGAAAGATGATAACCTCAACCAAAAATTAACACATGCATATGTGACAATGTTGGTCATGGATATCTATTTTTTTCATCCCTTATTAACTGGTTGACTCAGTTTATAAAGAAAGAAGTTACCCAATGCAGGGGAGTCTTTTTTGTGATTCTCGTATCTGGCTTTGGTTTACATGTAATGAATTGCTTACAGAGCGGATGTTACATTGGCTAGATCTATATCAACCTTTGCGAGACAACATTACGATTTAATCACAACTCAAGAGCATCTAGAACACGAAGTAAATATCTTGAAAAGAAATTCGTTCCTGAATCATATGTTTACACGCCTTACTAGTGTGTAAGATAGATGAACACCAGAGATAGACTGAACTTCTATCTATTCATCAGTCGAGTGTGTAGTGTGTACATGTATACAGAGGACAAACGCACGCAGGTGTGGCCACTACTCACCTTCATGGCTAACTCCGCTGGATAAGCACATGCAATCATGCAGCGTGGTATAGGTCTGTCAGTTACAGAGAGAGAGAGACCCTCGCAAAAAAAAAGTTACAGAGAGAGAGCGCGCGTGCGAGAATATCACGTGGGTGCTGCCGGTCTTCTAGCTAGGTGTATTCCAAGATAGTGAACTACAATGGAATGATTCTACACTTCTTGGAATAGTACATTCCCGTGTTCTAACGTGGAGTGGAGCGGAATATTCACACCTGCACACTAAGCTAGCACCGAAGTGTCACACCCACACAGATGCATGCTGCAGAATTAGATCATATAAATGGACGTGCCAAATTTGACGTACGTATGTGGCTTCGCAGCCGTGGGTACGTACAACACACAACACACGCAGTTAGAGCAGCGATTAAGACCTGTAGTTGGTCAATCATGTGTATTTTGTGCGATGGACAGTAGACAATGTATTACGAGTAGTAGGTCGTAATCATGTGTTGGACAATGGACGGCGCATGCTGGGTCGCACGTAAGAACAAAGGACCATGTACTTCCTCTGTACCTAAATACTTGTCGTGTTGGGGTAAACCAGGACAAGTTGCCCCAGCGACAAGTATTGTGGTACAGATGGAGTAATAACTAACGGCCTTTAAAATCCAAAGGCAGCAGTTTTATTTATTTAGTTCTTCTCCACACTGTAATTCGGTACCTGGCAAAGCTCAGCAGATGCGCAGCCGCCGGACACCTGTAAAATATGTAGCTCACACGGTCATAGATACATAGAACGCACGCCGTCGACCACCGGTGCAGGTAGGCTGATGAGCCCGGATCGATCAATCGGCAGCTAGTATGCAGATGCAGGCCGGCTACAAAAATGTGCGTCGATCAGCAGATGACGCACGCGTGGGGGTGCTCCTCGGTGTGGACGACGTAGCAGTAGCACGGCTGCGGGTGGTGAGGCGGCGGGTACCAGTGCGCCGGGTAGCACGGCTGGCACACTGGGATGGGCGTGCACGCGCCCTTCGTGTTGTCGACCTTCTTGTCCCCGCCGCCCTCATTGTTCTTCTTCCCCTCCTCCTTGGCCGGGCCGACGGAGACCATCCGCACCGAGCAGAAGCGCTTGCGCAGCTTGTGGACGACGTCGACGGGGTCGACCGTCCCCACGACCGTCATCTGGCCGTCCTTCATGTCCATGACGATCTGGTCGATACCTGGGGAAGGAAACCACGGTTGTCGTCGTCAGAAGCGCCAAACCGAGGTATGGTACTTGATGAGTGAGTGGCCTCAGTGCATGCATGTTGTCGACGAAGCAGAACAAGCTAGCAAGATACAATTCCGGACGGATTCCGAGAAAGAGAAGGGGGGTAAGTAAGTCACCACAGAGAGTGGAGACGGTCTTGATCGCCTTCTGCTTCTTCCCGTCGCAGTGCAGTTCCAGCTTCACCACGATCTTCTGCAGCCGTCAGACAAACCAATCGATCAAACTAACTACTGGTACATCAGGGAGCTAGCCGCGGTTAAAATCACAAGAGAAATCAAGAAATGCCACTTCGATCGGCTATGGTAAGCAATGACCTTCATGGCGGCCATCGATCCTCCACGAATTTGGAAGAGGGTGCGATAGGATGAAGCGCGCGCGCGCGGTGTCTTCTCTCCCGGCGACGATGGAGCTGTATATATGGGTGGGAGTAGCCAGTGACAGACCCTGGCGGGTTTATAGGCAGAGACCGTGGCACGTAGTACTGTTCCGTGTGTTGTTGGGAGCTGGGACAGTGGGACACTGGGACTAGGGCGTGTGTAAGCGCTATTGGAGAGTGGAGACCTAGGGGCGTACGTACGGTGGCGCCGGGGAATGGCTACGGCGATCGACCTGCCGGAGTCTTGGTGCGGGTCCGGCCGGGGTGGCTCGATCGCGACTCGGCGAGTAGTATCTTGACAGACCGGGCTTGTGAGCTAAGCTGTCAATGCTGTCGCTCGCTCGTTTGCAAGTAGTTACGTCCCTTGTCCGGCCTGATGCAATGTATTGCAGCAGCTAGCGACGGCTTGCGGCCTCAAATGGTTAATCGGTGCGGACCAGCCACCCATCACCTACCATGCATGCCAGGAGAAACGAGAGGTTGGACGCCTTAGCGGTAGCTCGAAGCAAGTTGGGCCGCCTGAAGTTTGCTTCGTCCCGGGCACCGGCGGTCACAACACTACGAGCACTCGTGTCGATCAATGTATACGAGGTGGAGCCTAGCCGCATGTCCGTCGCACATAAAGACCATCCAAACCGCTATAATCCTCACCCTCCGCATTACGTCTGTCGTCTGCGGTGACAGCCCACCGCTGGCTTCCGTTGGAAGAAAAACATAACATAGAATGTATCGAGGGACAACCCTGCAGATTTGCAATTCGGGTGGGGAAATGAATAAGAGTTGCTTGCAGTTCTTAAACAACGTGTTAATTAGGGATGTGTAGCTCGCGATTCGACGGGTGATGGTATCTTTGCTGTGGCCGGACACATGCAATGAACCTTGCTTTATCACACAGAGAAACACATGCTCTAGTCCATGGACTACTCATTGCGGATCAGCTGTGTTTTTTTCTTTAATTATTGGAAGAGAGGCTGTCCTCTCCGGTTTTCATGTAAAGAAACCATCTGGTCTTTTACAAACTGCAAACTATTTACGACTAAAGTTCTAAACAAAAGCGCAACCAGCTTACGTAGCAGAGATTCGAAAATCCTATCAGAGCAAACCTGATCATGCAAGATCACCAAAAGGACCCAAGCCCATTGGCTAGACCACAACTAACAAAGTGACCAAACCAATATCCAAGTTCAGATCAAACCAACCACCAGAGGAACGAAAACAGGAGAAAAAAAAACTTCAGCTTTCCAGGAAACTTCACCAAAGGGTATGCAAGCAAGAAGTCTTCAGTGTCTTGATTCATCATCTTCAGTCATCGGCAATTCGCAACAACCCTGGTCTCCATCCCTGGGAACACGTCACTTGACATCCGCTCGATTAGCTTTGCCCCTAGCATCAGTAGTTTTTGGCTGGCCTACTTTATCTGCAATATAGATCAACTCATTATCCAGGAACACATCATCTTGGCCAGAGTCATACGATCAGATATAATTTCTCTCTCAAAAAAATATTATTTCTGCATTTCCACATTACCCAAAACATCGGAGTAATAACACAACCGCCTATCAGATATAATTTCTGCATTTCCACCTACCAAAGCAATCAAACAGACTAGCAGGGGTAGATTGCAAATCAAAAGTACATTTTAAAAGACTCCAGACAAGTCTAGCAGATGAACACTAGAAAATTAAATGATCAATACTCTCATCATCTCCACACACATTTTGCCACCTTTCCATCCTCTTAGAAGCAGATTATCTTTAGTCATGGTGAATTTCTTGACCATATGCCACAAAAACACTTGATTTTTTAGGGAATTTTGATTTTCCACAGGATTTTTTTGCTGGAAACCACAAACATATTTAATTGGAAATTTATGCAAAGAGCTAACAGTGAATTTTCTGTCATCAGTGAGCATCCATTTAATTTTATCTTTTCCTCCCATCATTCTAACCTCCTCGCATCTCAATTTCAAACTATTCCAGAACTCCAAAGCTTCTCCAGGTTAGTTCTTCTAAAAGTGAATCCCTCCCAGCCCTTATTAATGGCCTCAACCATAGTTATATTATGATCAAAACTCAAACTGTACAGTCTGTGGTAGGATTGTTTGAGAGGTTTATCTCCCACCCAGAATATGGTATTCTCCCCATTCCCAGTCACTTTTGTACATTGTTGATAAAAAATATCTTTTACTGTCAAAAGACTAGTCCAAAAGTGAGAATCTCCCACTTCGGTCCTTTTCTCGACAAATGGTGGATTTTATTGGCTCAAAATAAAATATCAAGAAGATACTAACACAATGAGCAAACACCTGACCTTTAGATTGCTAGGATGCACACAATCAACACGAACTCACACATATGCAAAAAACAGGCGAGCAAACTATGCGTGGGTGAGGAAAAAGGAAAAAAGCCCCAAATCGGTCATATCTGCAATCGGCAAAACTACGACAATTACCATATCCGCCTCAACCATCTCATGACATCACATGGGCGACACTCAAGCGCCGTCGTCACCTGATCGAACCACAAGGGTAGTATATAGGTTTTCACGGTGAAGAATCAATCCAAACAATGCCTTCAATAAGGGAACGACGTAAGAAAAACATCGCCATCGGCAGGTATGACCACTCGGGTTTGACCTAGGCTTTCGCCCCAGAGCTCGAGATTGGGTGCTCAAGTTGCACCATCATCGAAGTCGCCCATGTGTGTTGCACCACTTTTCCACGATCCCGACAGGTACATGCGATGCGAGCGCCACCACTGCACAACCATCCCTCCGCGTCAATCCATCATTTATATTTGTATCTCATCGCTGAAGTCAACCACCGGGTCAGGAGAGATGAACCCTCCTGAAGACCTTTCTATGACCACCACAGTTGTGGAGTCGTAGGAAGTCGTTGCAGTACAATTTGAAGTCACCACCATCCGGCCGATCGGATCTGGATCACCACCACGAAGCTGTGGACCGTAGCACCTCCGGCCGGCCAACGCATGTGTGTAAGGCCAACACCTTGACGTCGCGGTCCACATCCAGCAAAGAGATAGATGCACACCGGCCCCCGATGCCACATCCAATCGGATTTGGCTGGAGACCGGCCCGCACACAGAGGTCCCCACGCATAACCATCTAGCCCTCCACGACTCCACATCCGCGCAGCCGCACCCACCCATCAGCTCCAATTAGCAGCCGCTCTATGCCTCTGTCGACAACAGCCGTCGTGCCGCCGTCGATCAGATCGGACGTGCGCCCCCCCCCCCCCCCCCCCCCCGGCGAGCCTTTGCCCCACGGCACCCGACCGCCACGAGATGAAGGTGATCCCCCATCACTGCGATCGGACGCCCGGACTTAGCCCAGCGGCTTCCTTAGGCGGCGATGGAGGGGAGGAAGGGAGGAGCGACGGGTACCTGCGGCAAGGGTTTATGTGCCTCCCGAGTCACCCGCACGGGAAGCGACACAGTGGATGTTCCCTCGTGGAACACTACATCCCACTTTGGGCCTAATGCCAGAAATACATTTCTCTTTAAAATACTTGCTCAGGAAACCTCTTGCCACAACCCTCACCCAGTTTCCATTTTTCAGAACCATTTAGCTAGTAGAACTTTATTCATAAGATCTAAATTTGAGATACCCAAGCCCCCTGTTGTTTGGGTTAACAACAAAGTTTCCAGTTCAACTGATATCTTTTCTTGTCTTCATTATCCAGCCACACAATCCTAACCCTATAAAAATCAACTTTCTTTCTTACCCCAGTAGGGATTGGGTAGAAAGACACTATAAAGATAGAGATGTTAGTTAAGCAGGCATGAACAAGAGTGATCTTGCCAACAATATTAAGCATTTTGCCTTGCCAGCACACATGTCTTTTCTCTATTTTTTCTATCATCCCATCCGGTGTTTATTGTTAATTCTCACATTAGAGAGAAGCATTCCCAGATACTTTAGGGGAACTGATCGTGACTCACAAGTAAGTATTTCCAAGTATAGATAAACTTTTCTAGTAGTTTCTTGTAAAAAAAAAGATTTTCTAGTAGTTTCTCCAAAGAGGAAAATCTCACTTTTGTGAAAGTTGATAGTCAAACCCAATATTTATTCAAAAGCACATAAAATAAATTCAAATTTCTAGCACTATCCTTATAATCTTGTAATACGAATATAGTATCATCAGTATATTGCAGCATATTCATCCCTTTTCGAAATAATCATCTAACATCCCCCTTACCCAAGCTATGGCTTCCTGGGGGGCCAAATATGCATCATAATGAGACGTTCCAATTCCCATTGTGGGCGCCCGAGGACACTAAAAACATCGGGCCTGTGCAGACAGTGAGCAAGTTCGGAAACTCAATGTAGAGAGGAGATCCGTCCATCCAAGGAGAAGAGGGTCTCCTCTTCATTGCCTATGGAAACTGAAAGCCCTAGTTGAATCTCATGCTTGACCTTGTGAATCGACTTCTAAAATTGGGACAAGAAACCGATTCCCAATATTAGCACTATTAACACAGAATCGTACTTTTTATTTGTGACTCAGGCTGTTCGACTTTGAACTTAAAATCTGCCTTCTTTTTTTTAAAAAAAACTGCCTTCTGACTACATCAGATTAATGGGCATGGCAGCAAAAAAAAAAGATTAATGCGCATGGGCCAGCTGGGCCGGGCTCGTTGTTCTGAGCATACTGGGCCGGTTGGAGGACCAAAAGCTGCCGCTACCATCTTGTCTAAAAAAAACAAAAAAACTGCCTCTCCCCTCCACCTCCGGCGAAATTCTCTCCAAAAAAGAGAAAACCTCCGGCGAAATCCTCATGGCAGCGCCGACGTCCTCCGCCTCCGCCTGCTCCGGCGAGCGGTGGCCCCCGCTGGAGTCCAGCCCTGAAGTATTCAACCAGGTTAGCGTCCGCCGCTGCCTGCTGCTCCTATCATCCATCGCTACTGTGACCATCTATCTGACGGAACTCCTCGCCGCGGCGGGCGCAGTTCATGTGGTCGCTGGGTGTCCCGCGGGGCGAGGCCGAGTTCCACGACGTGTACGGTCTAGACGCCGACGCGCTGGCCATGGTGCCCCAGCCCGTGCTCGCCGTCGTCTTCTGCTTCCCCGATCCGCCCGAGGTACATACACCACACGCTTCAGTTTATGTGTGAAAATGTGTGCAGGCAGTCTATTTTGTTTTGATATATCCTAGATTAGTACTTTCAGCGATTCAGTACTTATTCCGTTAGCCCGATGCAGGATCCAGCTGCTCCTCCAGAACAAGTCTCAGCTACTGAAGACAAGGTGGGCAATTTCTGTTTCTTGTACTCCCTCCGTTCCTAAATATAAGTCTTTGTATAGATTTCACTATGAACCACATACGGATGTATATAGATGCATTTTAGAGTGTAGATTCACTCAATTCGCTCCGTATGTAGTCCATAGTAGAATCTCTACAAAGACTTATATTTAGGAACCGAGGGAGTAGATCGCATGACTATATCAGTATGAGTTGCAGTTGTAGCTGATCTGTCCACCGTAACAGGCCCCTTATGGTCTTACATCAGGTGGCACATTTAACATCAACATATTCCTTCTGCAACAGGAAAGTTTGGATGAGGTGTATTTCATAAAACAGATTGACTCATTAGGAAATGCTTGCGGAACTATCGCTTTACTCCATGCTGTTGGAAATGCATGTTCGGAAATCAGTCTAGGTAAGTAAGCTCTGTGCTTTTGTGCTTCTGTTGTGTGTGATACCATTCTGTCTGTTGCACAAGTAATTAAGGGGGCATTGATTCCATGTAGGTTAGTAGAATTTGCGGTATGTAAATTATGTAAAATGATTCCATTCTGTTTCGTGCTTATGCCTCTGTTTTTGTTAAACGAACTTATGTTGTCTTTTGTAGTGGAGAATTCAGGCTTGGACCTGTTTTTCAAATCAACAGCCAGCATGGACCCGTATGAGGTTCTTATCTCTTGATTTAAACCATTCATCCTTACCTTGATCACTCTCAAACGGTTTTCTGTTATCCTTTTTTTCTTATGCCATACATTTAGCGTGCCAGAGTGTTGGAGAAGGACGATGACATGGCAAGAGCTCACTCACTGGCTGCCAGTGCTGGTGACACAGAGGTACTGATTACTATTTTTGGCTTATGTGAACTGGGATTCTGTCTCAGAGACCTAAATGATCATTACAGCAGCCAATAGACTGATGTGTGGGGAATGAATAAATAACCATGGAACTTGAAATTGTTGTTTTAGCTCATATTGTGAAGTGTCTTCATAATGTTTCTTTCAGTTCAAATGCAAAGGCAAAACTTTGTTCTAGTAACCAGTGTGGTTTTTTTTAAAAAGGCAGTATGAGCACTAATTAGTATCTAACAGACTACCACAGGACGTCTTTCAGATTGATTTATAATCTCTTATTACAGTTATCTCTTTTTTGGTAGTGAAAATACATAAGAAAAAAATGCAAGCCTATAAATATTTGTTAAAATGTCTTCTCCTATTTTCGTTGAAAACGTTTAACTTTCATACATGGCCCTCGTTTGCCAGATTGGTGACATTGTAGAAGAGCACTATGTTTGTTTCACAGCTCTGAATAGTAAGTCTTTTTGCTGGTCTTGATGTAATACTCAATTTTGATTGTTTTTCATACGATAGTAATGAGTGGCATATATCTGTAGGGACACTTTACGAGCTTGATGGAATGAAGGGTGGACCAATAAAGCATGGTCCCTCATCTCCTGAAAGTTTACTGCAGGTATTGTCAAAAGGGCCAGTGTTATATTTGCTTGTACCGGCTTGGAACTGTAAAGGCCTAGAATAAATAGAGAGCAAACATCTGAATAGTGGCCATTTTTACAAGAATAAGCTACCAACATGTAGGATGAGTGATGGTGGTGGCCGTACAAACTTGTCAATTTGTTTGATGACTTGTACATTCTAGTCTTCTAGACACAGTTGTTCTGTATCCCCCTACATGACCTCCAGAGCCTATAGGGCCTTAAATAGAACAGGTACGGACTACGAAGTTACACTAGCAGATTCAGTTACTGGTGTGAAAGGAGTCGTGCTTTTCATGGCATTAGTCTTGACGTTTTGGTTACTGACCTGTTACTTATTTGGCACTCAATGACTCAAATGAATATCTAACTATCAGCAGTAATTGCTCATGGCCTGTGAATAATTGATGCTGGCAGATTTGAAGTGAGAGTTCACCTGAAAAATCATTCGTGTAGCGTTGCTGCACTGCAGTTTAACATACGCGCTAACAACACGGGATATAAGCTAGTTTCACGGGTGCTATACAGTGTTATGTTTTGTTGACATGGCGCATTTTTTACAATCAGAGTATATGCCAGTGCCGTTGCCGCTGCCTTATTTTTCTTTTTATTCCAGGAGCTCCAGGCCCCCAGTCTCATTAGAATGAAATTGATAACACGGTATCCAGTCTGAGACCACTTATTCAATCACACCCACAACCCGCTGCGGAACCACAGAAGAAACACATCTACCAAAAGAAAGCAAAGTAGCAAACAGTTCCTCTAGTGTAGCACACCACCCAGCCTGGAGATGCAGCTCCCACCAAAACAGCCTACAAGAAGACTAGAAAGAGATCATAACAGTAGCAGCAAAGCGCCTTGGCTTGATAACAGTAGCAGCAAAGGACAGTCGACATCTCTACAAGTCGCACAATTTTAGCTATACCTTTTATTAGCGGTTATCTAACTGCCCATTGGCATCTGCAAATATATCTCCCCTGCTTACAGTACAATAATCGACGTTCTTTGTGTTGTACCAGGATGCCGTGAATGTCATCAAGACGATGATGCAGAGGATTCCCGATTCGGTAAACTTCAATGTGATGGTGCTATCGAGGAAACTCAAGTAAAAGGTGCCATTTCTTTGGTCGATTATTTCCGGGTTACGGCGGAAGGGGTGAAGGCTATCTGTTTCAGCAAACAGCAGCCGCTGTCCACCCTTGCGTAAGAACTTCTGTCTGGTACTGCCTGTGTGCTTGTCTAGATTATCTCGTGCATTCGGCGTGCACGGAACCTCTTAATTGGTAACGTGAATACTGCTTATATTCCTGTGATATGTATGGGTCGATCACATTATCACAAGAGGCCGATCCTCTCGTCTTAGACCACTGTGGTATAGGTTAATGAATTACACATAGGCCATATGGCCCCGTTTTGCAGCCACTTGTGCACCTTCACTAGAATATAAGAGCATCAACATCCGGGCGTCCCAAACCCGCCTTATATGCCCGGGCTGACCGGCACCCCTCATATCCAGCCAAATATGAAGCGCATATGGGGTGCTTGGGCGCGTCCGCCACGTCGGGCCCGGCCCATGCTGACCCACTCGACCTCACATATATTCCTCCCCATCCACTCGATGGACCAAACCCTAATCACTTCACACTCCACTCCCCTCCCCTCCTTCCGCTACCCAAGCTCACCTCCAGCGATTTTCGGTAGTCTCCGGCATGGCGGGTAGCGGATCTGACCCTGACCAGTCCGGATCCGTCGACTGGGGTGTCATCCCGTGCGGGTTGGAGGAGGCAATGGTGGTCCGCATTGCACTTCGCCGCTCTCGAGAGGACATCGCCCGACCGACGGCAGGTTCTGTCTGGCGCAATTCCATAGCGTCGGCTGAACGGGCGCTCGTGCCCTCGGTGGTTCGATCATCGTGGTCCCGGCGGCCAGAAAATCTCTCCTTCCCCATCATCGGTCGGGCGGACTATGAGTCACACCCGGACCGGTGTGCCAGCCGTGGGAAGGAGAGGATAAGGGCCGTCGAGGCCCGTATCGCGGCCGAAATGGCGGCTGCTGCGGCGGTGCGGGCGGCCGCCATGGAGGAAGCCATCCGCGCCCGCATTGTGAAGAAACGACAGCGGAAGAACACACACGCCCTCACCCGAGAGTAGAACCGGGTGGTCCGTGCCATGGCCGGACTACCACCGTTGTTGCTGTTAGTTTGTGTAAGCGTCTCTACCCTCATACAACGGGCCGCGTGATGTTTATATTGATTGGGAGAGACCCATCTCTCATATGTTACAACCAAAGAGATATTACAGGAGGTTTTACAGGAGGGATAAGAGAGAATAACAAGAAAAGGATCCTACTCCTATAACAACCCTTGGCGCACAAGGCAGCCCCTAGGCGTGACAGAATTACATGTTTAACACCTTCCCTTAATCATAACATAACTAAGTTAAGATTACGCTTGAACTCTTCAAACTGTCTTGTAGGCAAAGCTTTTGTAGACCCATCTGCAACTTGATCCTTGGAGTGAACAAAGCGAATTTTCAATTCTTTGTTTGCAACTCTTTCTCGAACAAAATGATAGTCAATTTCAATATGTTTTGTTCTTGCATGGAAAACAGGATTAGCAGATAAATATGTGGCACCAAGATTATCACACCAGAGACAAGAGGGTTGTGCATAACCTATTCCAAGTTCTCTAAGCATGGATTTGACCCAAATGATTTTTGATGTTGCATTTGCTAAAGCCTTGTATTCCGCCTCCGTACTTGACCATGTGACTGTGGCCTGTTTTCTTGCACACCATGAGATGAGGTTAGGTCCAAAGAAAACAGCAAAACCACCTATTGAGCCACTAGTAGAAAAAGGGCATATTGTCCCGGTTCGTAAGGCCCATTTGTCCCGGTTGTTGAACCGGGACTAAAGGGTCGTTACTAAAGCCCTAGGCCTTTAGTCTTGGTTCTTACACGAACCGGGACAGATGGGTCTCCACGTGGCCGGTGCGGCGAGCCCAGGCAGGAGGGCCTTTGGTCCCAGTTGGTGGCACCAACCGGGTCCAATAGGCGTCCATGCGTCAGCAGCTGGCAGGAGTTGAGGTTTTTTTGAAAGGGGGTGGGTTTAGGGGGTAATTTAGGGTGTGTTAGCTAGCTAATAGAGAGAAGTGTTCTCTCTTATCTCCGTGCTTGGTTTACCAACGCTACTGCTATGCCTTAACATGGCTTAGATTAAAGTGAAGGCAACATGTGGTGCATGTCGAAAGTAATACTAATCCTAACTTGATCAAGTTTGGATTAGTACTACTTTCGACATGCACCACATGCATGTTGTCTTCATTTCAATCCAAACCATGCATGTTCATTTCACCCACTGATATATAATAACTCTTCATGCTCGCATCATGCATCATAATAATAATAAGTCCTACTAATCGTCATCATACAACTTCTACTCGTTATTAATAACAAGTCATACGATCATCATCCTCATAGTCATCGAACCAACCCTACTTAATTGTTCTTAGCACATGATCATCAGTATTAGGTAGGACCTAAATACCATCTTTAAGGTAAAATAGCATAAAACAATATAGACCCCGACTCTCCATTATGGAGAATGGATATCATCCTGTCTCCAATTCTTGCGCTTCGCTTCCTTTTGCTTTCAAGAACCTCCTTACGACTCTCCATACATTTTTTTCCATTCCTTGATTTTCATGTCTCCACTTCTTTTAGAAACCCGGTATGGACAGTTGAGATTCATAGGATGACCTGGCCGTATGTTCAAAACATCAATGCGACCACTCTGATACATCAGATGAAGCACACAATCATTTGGGATTTCCTGTTGAAAAACATATAGTAATAACTTCGTAGTTAGCAATGTAGTTAAGTTTTAAAAGAATTTATGCAAAAGATGCACGGATGTCGTAATACTAAAAAATCTTACCATGGCATCTCCATGGATGTTACCGTAGTTCAACACGTGCACTAGTGGCACGTATTAACCATAATGTGGAGGAGTTTTATAATAGATATTGTAATTCTCAAAATCCGTACAAAATGCAACCAGATGATTTTTCTCCTTATAAGTTAACTTAGAGCCATCGGTGTAGTAGGTTCTGTCTACCATGTTCCGCACATTGTTTGAACAATCAAAATAAGTTATCAACTATTTTGAAATGAACAATATAAATTAGTTAATAACTATGTTTGAGAAACTCACATAGTGGTAGAATTGGAGTCGTATCAACAAGGACCCAAATGTTCATATTGTCTTAGTCGATGTCAGGATCATCAAGATCCATGGTGACAAGCATACCCTCATCAAAATCATACATCTTGCAAAGTGCTTCCCAATTTTTGCAACAAAAATGGGTTACGCTCTCAGAATTATATAGATTTACTTCAAAATCCATATCATGATGGGTCCTTAGGTGAATTTTCTTTGTTTCCATACTTTTATGGTCTTCAAAACCCATCCTCTCCAAGACATAGCGTCTTGCATGGCATGTGATAAACTAGTCGAATTGTAAAAGATGAAAATTACACATTGAAATAGTTGAAGTCGTGCTTAATTACGAAAAAATAACACTTGTCGTCGTTGTGTATCGTTTCAACATCGAAGGTCTCCTCCAGCTTAATGCTGAAGCGCCGATCTTCGTCCAGGTGAGGCCTGTCGCACAGACCTCGGTCGTCGTGGCACCAGTCGCACTCCACCGGGAGACTTTCGTCGTCCGAGTACGACATTTCCTATGTTCATAATTCAAATATTAAACTTGTAAAATTAAATATATGTACTAAAAAACCTAAATTAGATCATTATTATTCATCACGGGTTGACTATCGGTCAGTCGAGTCTTTTCTTGACAACTCTCAGCTCACGTGGTGTACATATTCGACCGTCGGTGATGGTAGCTCCTCCTTTCATTCCCGAGTGCATTACACCAAGTTGTCTAGCACACGGGAATGAAGGAGAAGCTACCCCCACGACAACAGTCGGGATTCTTCGTCCTCTCAGATATATATGGTGGAGACTCTCCCTCACTGATTCCTCCCTGACATTTGCGACCATCGGTGATGGTAGCTCCTCCTTTCGTTCCCAAGTACATTACACCAAATTGTCTAGCACACGGGAATGAAGGAGAAGCTACCCCCACCACAACAGTCGGGATTCTTCGTCCTCTCATATATGGTGGAGACTCGACAGACTTAAAGTCAACCCAAAATATCGTTTAATTATCTTTCTAAAAAAGGACATATCGAGCGCCTAAAATTTGCCGGAACGGAAATATACATGTTTTTATCTACATCATATGAGCATTCAAACTTGATGGCCATTGCATTTCAATGGTTGAAAATATGAGCAAAAACATTTCAAAATATCTTATAGGACTCATATTGACATGGAGATTTGGCTGGTCTCACCTCGAGGTCGGAGGGGGGTCGGTGACGGGGATGACGGCGGGGATGATGGAGGGGGCTTCTAGATTTCTGCAAAAACAAAAACCCTATAAGCTATCAACTAATCAAATGCATACGCCTTGCATAGTGCTCTCCAATTTTAGCATTCAAAGTAGGAGTAGTTTTCCAATTTGAGCATTCAATAAGCAAAACCAAATCGTAAAATAAAGTATTATTCAAATTAGCATGCATTCAATTATAAGCAAAACTACATCATCTCTTGCATCCATACATCGTCGAATATTATCAATAATACACCTCGAATACTATCATACATATATCATCACTAATACAGCTAGAAACGTAGCGCCCGACGGGTATCGGCGCGGGCGGTGGACACCCAAAGAGAAGGAACCATCACAGGATCACTCCAGTGAGATCCCTGAAGAACCTGCCAGGTATTGTCGAACCTGCCCTCCAACGCAACCATGTAGCGACGGACGTGCTCGTCCTCCTCGCTGACACGGTGACGTACCACCTCTGCGGTGTCCGGAAGCCTCGGCACCGTCACTGGCCCACGCGACCGCCACCAAACAAGGATCGGGTCAACGACGGGCTGGCTCCTCACCAACCTACGCCCCCGGAAGGTAGCACCTCCCAATACCAGCCCGGCGGAGACCAGTCCCGGACATAGCCCCTCTGATCAAGCAGGCCTCCTCCGCCGAGTCGACGACGAGGATGCGGGATAGGCATCGTCGACGTCGATGCGGGAATAATTGCTTGAACTAAAAAACTAAACTAGTTCTATTAATTTTCTTGCTAAAAATAAACTACTTCTATAGTAAAATAAAGTAGTTTTATTAAATCAACTAGTTCAACTACTAAGCACTTACTATAAATAAAATAAAGTAGTACTTGCTAAAAATAAACTGCTTCTATAGTAAAATAAAGTAGTTTTATTAAATCAACTAGTTCAACTACTAAGCACTTACTAAAAATAAAATAAAGTAGTACTTACTAAAAATAAACTAGTTTAACTAGTTATATTATTTTTCTAACTAATTATATTAAATCGGGAGGGGGGTATATCGACAACGACATACCCGATAGAAATAAGAAGAGGAAGAATAAGAAGAAAAAAGAGGAGAAGAAGAAAGGAATAGAGGAGGAGATCGAAGAAAAAAAAGAAGAAAAAAAAGGAGAAGAAGAAGGACTGGAGGTGAAGAAGAAGAAATAGAATAATATATTATTCTATTTTTTCTTCTTCTCCTCTATTCCTTTCTTCTTCTTCTTCACCTCTATTCCTTCTTCTTCTCCTCGTTTTCTTTTCTTTTTCATCTTCTTATTTATTTCGCCTCTTCTTCCTCTCCTCTTCTCCTCTGCTTCTCCTCCTCCTCCTCCTCCTATGATGTATTCGCTTCCTTATCTTTTCTTTTTCTCGGTTTGGTAGACATGTCCTTCACATAGATAACCTGCGCCACATCATTGGCTAGGACGAACGGTTCGTCAGTGTACCCACGATTGTTCAGATCCACTGTTGTCATTCCGTACTGTGGGTCTACCAGTACCCCGCCTCCTAACAGATTGACCCATTTGCACTTAAACAATGGGACCTTAAAATCATGTCCGTAGTCAAGTTTCCATATGTCCACTATGTAACCATAATATGTGTCCTTTCCCTTCTTGGTTGCTGCATCAAAGCGGACACCGCTATTTTGGTTGGTGCTCTTTTGATCTTGGGCGATCGTGTAAAATGTATTCCCATTTATCTTGTACCCTTTGTAAGTCAATACAGTCGAAGATGGTTCCCTGGACAACGAGTACAACTCATCACAAACAGTGTTATCACCTCTGAGACGTGTTTCAAACCAACTGCTGAAAGTCCTAATGTGTTTACATGTAATCCAGTCATCACACTGCTCCGGGTGTTTGGAGCGCAGACTGTTCTTGTGTTCATTAACATACGGGGTCACCAAGTAGAGTTCTGTAGAACTGTGTAGTGTGCTTGAGACCAAGAATGCCCATCCCTGCATATTATTGAGTCCCCTCCAAGCTTGCCTTTTCCAGTCATTCTTCCCTCATACCGTGATATAGGGATACCTATCTTCTTAAGGCCAGGAATGAAGTCAACAGAAAACCCAATGCCATCCTCTGTTTGATGGCCCATGGAGATGCTTCCTGGTGGCCTAGCGTGGTTACGGACATATTTCTTTAGGACTCCCATGAACCTCTCAAAGGGGAACATATTGTGTAGAAATACGGGGCCCAGAATGGCAATCTCGTCGACTAGATGAACTAGGACGTGCGTCATGATATTGAAGAAGGATGTCGGGAACACCAGCTCGAAACTGAGAAGACATTGCGCCACATCACTCCTTAGCCTTGGTATGATTTCTGGATCGATCACCTTCTAAGAGATTGCATTGAGGAATGCACATAGCTTCACAATGGCTAATCGGACGTTTTTCGGTAGAAGCCCCCTCAATGCAACCGGAAGCAGTTGCGTCATAATCACGTGACAGTCATGAGACTTTAGGTTCTGGAACTTTTTCTCTGGCATATTTATTATTCCCTTTATACTCGACGAGAAGCCAGTCGGGACCTTCATACTGAGCAGGCATTCAAAGAAGATTTCCTTCTCTTCTTTGGTAAGAGCATAGTTGGCAGGACCTTCATACTGCTTTGGAGGCATGCCGTCTTTTTCGTGCAAACGTTGCAGGTCCTCCCGTGCCTCAGGTGTATCTTTTGTCTTCCCATACACGCCCAAGAAGCCTAGCAGGTTCACGCAAAGGTTCTTCGTCACGTGCATCACGACGATTGAAGAGCGGACCTCTAGCTCTTTCCAGTAGGGTAGGTCCCAAAATATAGATTTCTTTTTCCGCATGGGTGCGCGTCCCTCAGCATCATTCGAAACAGCTAGTCCGCCGGGACCCTTTCCAAAGATTACGTGTAAATCATTGACCATAGCAAGTACGTGATCACCGGTACGCATGGCGGGCTTCTTCCGGTGATCTGCCTCGCCTTTGAAATGCTTGCCTTTCTTTCGACATTGATGGTTGGTCGGAAGAAATCGACGATGGCCCAGGTACACATTCTTCCTGCATTTGTCCAGGTATATACTTTCGGTGTCAGCTAAACAGTGCGTGCATGCGTGGCATCCCTTGTTTGTCTGTCCTGAAAGGTTACTGAGAGCGGGCCAATCGTTGATGGTTACAAACAGCAACACATGCAGGTTAAATTCCTCCTGTTTGTGCTCATCCTGCACACGTACACCGTTTCCATTCCACAGATGTAAAAGTTCTTCAACTAATGGCCTTAGGTACACATCAATGTCGTTGCCGGGTTGCTTAGGGCCTTGGATGAGAACTGGCATCATAATGAACTTCCGCTTCATGCACATCCAAGGAGGAACGTTATACATACATAGAGTCATGGGCGAGGTGCTGTGATTGCTGCTCTGCTCCCCGAAAGGATTAATGTCATCCGCGCTTAAACCAAACCCTACGTTCCTTGGGTCACTTGCAAATTCAGTGCAGTACTTTCTCTCAATTTTTCTCCACTGCGACCCGTCAGCGGGTGCTCTCAACTTCCCGTCTTTCTTACGGCCCTCTCTGCGCCATCGCATCAACTTGGCATGCTCTTCGTTTCTGAACAGACATTTCAACCGTGGTATTATAGGAGCATACCACATCACCTTCGCAGGAACCCTCTTCCTGGGGGCTCACCGTTAACATCACCAGGGTCATGTCGTCTGATCTTATACCGCAATGCACCGCATACCGGGCATGCGTTCAAATCCTCGTACGCACCGCGGTAGAGGATGCAGTCATTAGGGCATGCATGTATCTTTTGCACCTCCAATCCTAGAGGGCATACGACCTTCTTTCTGCGTACGTACTGTCGGGCAATTCGTTATCCTTTGGAAGCTTCGTCTTCAATATTTTCAGTAGCTTCTCAAATCCTTTGTCAGGCACAGCATTCTCTGCATTCCACTGCAGCAATTCCAGTATGGTACCGGCCTTTGTGTTGCCATCTTCGTAATTGGGGTACAACCCTTTTTGTGATCCTCTAACATGCGATCGAACTTCAGCTTCTCCTTTTGACTTTCGCACTGTGTCCTTGCATCAACAATGACCCGGCGGAGATCATCATCATCGGGCACATCGTCTGGTTCCTGATCTTGATCTTCAGCAGCTTCCCCCATTGCAGCATCACCGTATTCAAGGGGCACATAGTTGTCATCGTCCTCTTCTTCTTCGCTGTCTTCCATCATAACCCCTATTTCTCCGTGCCTCGTCCAAACATTATAGTGTGGCATGAAACCCTTATAAAGCAGGTGGGTGTGAAGGATTTTCCGGTCAGAGTAAGACTTCGTATTCCCACAACTAGGGCATGGACAACACATAAAACCATTCTGCTTGTTTGCCTCAGCCACTTCGAGAAAATTATGCACGCCCTTAACGTACTCGGAGGTGTGTCTGTCACCATACATCCATTGCCGGTTCATCTGCGTGCATTATATATAATTAGACAAGTATCTATCTAAAGTAAGAATTCTTTTTTTCCAGAAAGAAGATAAGAACAAGAGGCTCACCACGGTGGTGCTGGCGACGAGATCGGCGCGGGCGATCAACGGCGGTGAAGACTGGGACAGGACGTCACGGACCACTAAACCTATGCAAATCTCAGGGAAAATGGAGCTTGGAGGTCGAGCTTCGAGAGGAGAAATCTTAACTAGTGTGGCTCGGGCATTTCATCGAACACCTCATGTGCATAGGAGGTGAGCTAGAGCACCCAAATGGCCTCCCCTCGCCGACCAGAAAAAACAGAGCACTATGGAGTGCTCTGCTGCGGCGATGGGGTATATATAGGCAACTCATTTGTCCCGTTCTTGGTTGGAACCGGGACTAAAGCCCCACCTTCTGTCCCGGTTCGAGCCACAAACCGGGACAAATGTATGTGGGCCAGGAGCGAGGCCTATTGGTCCCGGTTTGTGCCAGGAACCGGGACAAATGGGTCCAGACGAACCGGGACCAATGCCCACGAGGCCCCGGCCGCCCCCCTGGGCTCACGAACCGGGACGTATGCCCCCATGGGTCCCAGTTCGTGACTGAACCGGGACTACTGGGCTGGCCAGGCCCCAACCAAAGCCCTGTTTTCTACTAGTGAGCGTCTGTCATCTAGGCACCCTGCCCAATCAGAATCAGAGAAAGCACTAAGAAGAGTGGATGGTGACTTGCTGAATGTCAGACCAATACTCAAAGTGTCCTTCACATATCTTAATATGCGTTTTGCAGCAGTTCAATGTGCAATGGTAGGCGCATGAAGGAATTGACAAACTTTGTTTACAGCAAAGGAAATATCAGGCCTTGTAAGGGTTAAGTAGTGAAGTGCTCCTACCATGCTTCTGTACGTGGTGCTGTCATCTTGGCTCAAGGGTTCACCTTCTTCAAGAGATAACTTTTCTGTACTAGACAATGGTGTGGGTGAGGATTTGCACCCTTGCATGCCAACCTTGCTCAGGAGATCAGCTGCATACTTCTCCTGAGAGAGATGAAGACCACCTTCCCTGTTTCTCTTGACCTCAATGCCAAGAAAGAAGTGCAAATATCCCAAATCCTTGAGAGAAAAGTCTGCATTCAAGTCTTTTAACAAGGCTGTTACTGCTGCCCTGGATGAACTTATAACAATGATATCATCAACATAAATAAGCACAAATATGGATATATGTGACTTATTACAGATAAACAGAGATGTATCAAACTTTGAGGGCACAAAACCAAGTGACTGAAGCTTTGCACTTAGCCGTGAGTACCAAGCTCGAGGGGCTTGTTTCAGTCCATAAAGAGACCTGTCAAGCTTGCACACATATAAGGGCTTGTTCTTGTCTTAAAAACCAGGAGGTTGGCGCATGTACACTTCCTCTTCCAGAACACCATGAAGGAATACGGTCTGTACATCTAGCTGTCTGAGGCTCCATCCTCTGGACACAGCGATGGACCAAACAAGACAGATAGTTGCAGCTTTAACGACATGACTAAATGTATCCTCATAATCAATACCGTACCTCTGCTTGAATCCTTTTGCAACAAGCCTAGCTTTATAACGATCTATTGTGCCATCTAATTTCTTCTTTATCCTGAATACCCATTTGCAATCAATCAAATTTTTACCTCGGTGTGCAGGAACTAGATACCATGTTTTGTTTTTCTGCAAGGCTTGAAACTCTTCTTCCATTGCCTTTTTCCAACATGAATCTTTGCATGCTTCTTGGAACGTACGAGGTTCACCTGTGGAACATGTCAAACCAAACTTAACTTTGTAATTTGTGTGTTGAATTACCCCTGATCGAAGGCGTGTATGTGGTGCATCAGGAACGGATGCAACTGCGACTGGCGCAGAGGATCCTGTGATCTGCTGTAGCATATCCGAAGCAGATTCCCTCGCCAGATCTTCTGTGGCAGGCGCTGGTGAAGACGCGGGCGAGGGTGGCGGAGAAAATCCAGGCGAGGCCGCCGCCGGATTGGTGCATGCGCCTGGTGTAGACCCGTGGTTCCACACCGAACCGGTCGGTCGGGTGGTCCGCAGAAGCCGACGCGCGCGTGGGGGAGAGCGGGCCCGCAGCCCGTTGCGTGTCATCTCTAGGTTGGCGAGGCGCGCGTGGCGTGGACGGCTGGCCTACAGGCGCGGAGTCCGGGGAGGCGCTGCCATCCAGAACCTGGCGCGGCGACACATCTAACGAGGGCGATCCCGAGGCAGATCCTGTCGAGGGTGACCACGAGGGGGATTCGGTGGCAGGGTTGTTGCACCGCGGGGGACACATGAAATACTGCTCGTTTGACCTGTTTTCTTCACGATTTTTCACCAATTTTTTTTGTTGCTTCAGTATCCGACCCTGCAGTACTAGAAGACTCAAGTTCAAGGTTAGGAGGGTTAGTCATGTGATCATAATTATCATCCCCGTGATGCAAAGAGGTCAAATGAGAAGGAAGAAGTGGGACTTCCTTGCGAAGGAGGGCACCGGCATTAGGATGAAGTGTGGCAAAAGGAAAAACTGTCTCATCAAAAACGACATCCCTGGAGATATAGACACGTCCCGTGGGTACGTCAAGACACTTGACACCCTTGTGCTGGGCACTATAGCCAAGAAACACACATTGTGTGGAACGAAACATAAGTTTTCGATTATTGTAGGGACGGAGATTGGGCCAGCATGCACACCCAAAAACACGAAGAGACTTGTAATCGGATCTAACTTGGAGAAGTCGTTGCATAGGAGTATCATTATCAATGACACGACTAGGAAGCATATTAATGAGATGGACAGCGGTGAGGAACGCTACGTCCCAAAACTTTAAGGGCATAGATGCACCCGCAAGAAGAGCGAGGCCTACGTCCACAATATGCATATGCTTGCGTTCAGCGGAGCCATTCTGTTGGTGTGCATGGGGGCAAGAAACATGATGGGAAATGCCAAGCGTCTGAAAGAACGAGTTTAGTTTCTCGTACTCGCCACCCCAGTCTGACTGGACGGCAATTATTTTGCGATCAAACTTGCGTTCAACAAGTGCTTGAAAATTCTTAAATACTTGGAAAACATCGGAACGAAGTTTGAGAAGATAAATCCAAGTGAATTTGCTGAAATCATCGATGAAGCTAACATAGTAAGTATGTCTACCAACCGAGGAGGGGGCAGGACCCCATACATCAGAAAAAATAAGTTGGAGCGGCTTGGTAGAAATATTAGTAGAAATATGATATGGCAATTGATGAGATTTTGCATTTTGACATGAATCACAAACAGTTTCGATGCTACGCTCACTAACACATGGGAGCTTATTATTTCTAAGCACTTGTTGTACGACATAAAAAGATGTATGTCCTAGCCTAGCATGCCACCTGTCCGCAGAGATTTTGATGACACCAAAAACTTGTTTATTGAAGCTCCTGAACTCGGGAAAAAGAGGGTAGAGCCCATGCACGCATCTACCGCGATAGAGAATTCTCCATGTGACCTGATCCTTGATAAAAAAGAAATAGGGATGAAATTTAAGAAAAACTTTGTTGTCAAGAGCAATGCGATGTACTGAAAGAAGATTTTTGGCAGTTTGGGGAACATGCAAGATGTTTTTAAGATGAATATCACGAATGAGGGGTTGCAATAATTGAATGACCAACGTGAGCTATCTCCGTACCTTCTCCATTTGCATTATGAACTTGATCTTGCCCGGGATACTTGTCGTGCATGGTCAGCTTGTCCAGATCATGAGTGATTTGGTTGGAGGTGCCGGAGTCAGCGTACCAGTTTGTGTCCACACCATAGGAGGTGTCTGCGGCGGCTGGAACCTTCTTGCGTTGGGAGTTGTTCTCGGCATAACGCCAGTCACAATCCTTCGCAATATGATTATCTTTCTTGCAAATTTGACACTTGTTAAAGTATTCATCATAACCTTGGAAGGAGCGATGATTGTTGTTGTTGCGGCGCTGGGAGTTGTTGTTGCCGCGCTGGTTGTAGTGGCCTCCGCCACCACCGCCGCCGTGCTGGAAGTGGCACCACCACCACCATGCGGATAGGGAGCGCCGCCACCGCCGCCGCCGTTCTGGAAGTGGGCGCCGCCGCTGCCGCCTGGACCGCCACGATAGCCCACACCGCCACCACCCTTGGGAGGGTTCTGAGAGGGTTTGGGAGGCCCGCGACCATGATAGGCGGCATTGGCCGAGGATTTGAAGGCGCCGGGACCAGTTCCTTGGAACAGCTCGACGCGCTGATCGAAGTTGGAGATCATGCCAAAGAGCTCATCGGTGGAGACAGGATCAACGCGCACACCATGAGCAGAGATGATGGGTTGATATTCCATGTCGAGGCCGGCGATGATGAAGGAGATGAGGTCATCTTCGCCGATGGGCTTTCCTGCGGCCGCGAGTTCATCAGACAGCGCCCGCATCTGCCCAAAGTAGGCGGCGGCGCTGAGGGAACCCTTCTGGGCATTGGAGAGGGCAATACGGCAGTTGTTGATGCGAGACTTGGATTGGGCAGAGAACATGTTTGCCAGGGCAGACCAGATGGCATGAGAAGTCTCGAGGGAAGCAACTTGCACCAGGACTTCTTTGGAAAGGTTACGGAGCAAGTAGGCTACGATTTGTTGATCTTGGATGAGCCATGGGGTATGGGCGGGGTTCGGACCAATCTGATCTTTCCCGTCTAAGGATTTGGTGGTGATGGTTCTAGGTGGCTCGGGTAGGGTTTCATCAAGGTACCCGTATAGCCCTGCTCCCATGATTTGGGAGTGAGCTTGGGCTCGCCAGAGAATGTAATTGGTACGTGTGAGAGGCTCGGAGATGGTGTTGTTCAGGCCGGTGGAGATGAGTTGGCTGGAGGAGGTGGACATGGCGCCGGAGATGGGAGGATGGGAAGGATGTGGGCGGAATTTTTGTGTGTGTGGGCGATAGGATGGAGATGATGATCGCTAGATGAGGAAGAGGGAGGCTCTGATTACCATGTTTGTTTGTGTAAGCGTCTCTACCCTCATATAGAGGGCCGCGTGATGTTTATATTGATTGGGAGAGACCCATCTCTCATAGATTACAATCGAAAAGATATTACAGGAGGTTTTACAGGAAGGATAAGAGAGAATAACAAGAAAAGAATCCTACTCCTATAACAACCCTTGGCGCACAAGGCAGCCCCTAGGCGTGACAGAATTACATGTTTAACAGTCGCCACACTTGATGAACATTATAATAGTAGGAGTGTTCTTCGAGTGTTCATCGACACCACACGTAAATAGATGATTACTGCCAAGCTTTGGCAGTGTTCTTCAAGTATTATATATTCATGGCACAAGACCGTCCGGATCTGCTGAATCCAGAAAGAAAATAACTAGTGGCTCACAACAACGGTTCTACTTCTTCCGTTTCAAAATAGATAACCCAACTTTATACTAATTTTAGTATAAAATTACGGAAACACTAACGCTCATACGTGTGGGCGTTTGCATCTCGCCCACACGCATGGATCCGCGTCCGTTTGTGGGTGCACGAATCTTGGCATGTTTGTGGTGCCACGTAGGACTGGGCTGGTGTGTGGGCATTCACCCGGTCGCCCACACGTCCGTATCACCACACAGAGGGGCCGGTGTGTGGGCGTTTAGCAGTTCGCCCACACATCAGTTTTCACTCACGCACAAGGGCTGGTGTGTGGGCATTTGCCATCTCGCCCACACGCCCGTCTCCTCTCCCACACCCAAGCTGTCAGTTGCCATGCGTTTTGCAGTGTACATGGCAACTGCCCTAGTGTGCTTGTAAGCAGATGGCAACTCTTTTTTTTACCCGAACATGTCAGTTGCCATATGTTTTGCAGGGTACACGGCAACTGCCATAGTGTGCTTGTAAGCAGATGCCAACTCTCTCTTTTACCCGAACATGTTGTTTTGCCATGTCTCTTTGTAGCGCTACACGGCAACTGCCCAATGTTAGTAGGTGGCAACTCCTAAGGTTTTCAAATCATGACAACTGTAGTAAACCAGACCATACATGGCAACTGCTTAGTGTTAGTAGGTGGCAATCTCTAAAGTTTTCAAATCATGGCAACTATAGTAAACCAGACCATACATGGCAACAGCTACAGTTGTCCAAAATGGCATCTGGCACTTGACCTGAGATGGCAACTGCAGTTGAGCAACCATGGCAACTATAGTTGTTTGACATGGCAACTTGTAACGCCCCGGACACACCCGCCGGTGGTCGTTACTCATGGCGGGATCTAGACTGGCCCCACAGATCAATACTAGTCTTTTCTGCACACTTTGTCCTCACTCGTGCGCACCCGGGAGCAACTTCCCGGTCGGTCACCCATCCTGAAATTAATCCAAGCTGAGCACGCTTAACTTTGGAGTTATGTCCGAATGGGCTTCCGGAAAAGAAGGAATTCCTTATTGATATGAGTAGTCTATCATCCCTATTAAGCCAGGCTATCACATACACCCCCACTCAGAGGAACCGACGTCCTCGTCGGGCCACAGGAACGTTCCCTCTTGGCACATACGTCTGTGCATTCAGTCCGGTACATGTGCCATGCCGTGTGCCACGACAGGTCACAAACGGCATGAATAACATGACCGCGCACCTGTCCGCAAACATCCGTGTAACCGCGAGGGTCGGCTCTGATACCAACTTGTAACGCCCCGGACACACCCGCCGGTGGTCGTTACTCATGGCGGGATCTAGACTGGCCCCACAGATCAATACTAGTCTTTTCTGCACACTTTGTCCTCACTCGTGCGCACCCGGGAGCAACTTCCGAATGGGCTTCCGGAAAAGAAGGAATTCCTTATTGATATGAGTAGTCTATCATCCCTATTAAGCCAGGCTATCACACAACTGTAGTTCAGCGACATGACAACTGCATGTAAACGGACATTGAAGAGGGTCCGGACCATGGCAACTGCGGGGACGCGTGGTGACTGTCACGCTGGGCGTGCGGGACCGCGAGGTAGGTGGCTGAGAGAGGTCGTGTGGGCGTTATGCATTTTGCCCACACGCAGACGCGTGAGAGGGATCGCAAGGAGAAAAAAGACGTGTGGGCGCTAGTTGTTTTGCCCACACGTAGACGTGTGGGCTGGTCCTCTTAGGCACCAGGCCGGCTCCTGAGTCCTGACTACAACCAACTAGTAGTACATGAGCTTATGCACCAGGCCGCCTCGCAGGCATGGTCTTTCCGGTGAGAAATCGGTGGCTTCCGTCGGTTCCTGTCGCAAGGTAACTGCCCTCGCCCAGCAGAAAATTTCATGTTTTTTGTTTTATTTTTTTCAAAAATGGAGGCCTCTGCATCAGAACGATGCAATCTTCATGTTTTTTATATTGCTGGCTGGCCCAATTAGCATGCGCGTGTCATATTTCCTGGTAATTTTGTGGTCACAAAATTTTAGGACCTCTTTTATTCAAAGGAGCTTCACGACAATATTTGTGGATCACACTCTTCAGAAAAATTTTCTATAGAGTTTGAGTTTGTTTGGTTTCAGGATTATAACCTATAGGATTCCTATATATGGTCTACGTTATATTATTCGTATACTTTAAACCAGCAATTCCGCAGTCCAACCTCATGGGTTTTTTTGTTATTTCTGTAACAACTATTTGATGATGTAACGTGGTCCCCGAATCTAGATATTGCCGGGTTCCGGTGCACGTGTACATCGTACTCAGTGAGTCAATCAAATTAATTTTGCTGATCATCGATACGTTGTACTCAGTGAGTCTATCAAATTAATTTTGCTGATCATCCATCCTAAACCCTAACTATCTTATGGGCATCATCTAGTGCCGAGCAATTGTCGTTGGCAGCGTGGAAGAAGAAGAAAGAGGGACGAAGAAGATGAAGATGAAGAGAGGCTTCCATATAAGGTCCAGTCGGTGAGGGAGATCTGCTAGATGAAGAAACCTTGAATATTTTTTTTACGAAATAGGGGATACGATTTGGAATTATAGGATTGATGATCTGCTAGAGATGCCATTAGCTAGGTAGCGGTCTTTTGGTAACTGACAAGAAAGCCCACACTGATCGCCTAATCGGTCTCGACAAGCGGAGTGTGTATTCCACGATTTCCACTGCTGCCATGCTATCTTGTGGCATATGGGGTCGACAATCAAGTCTCATCTTGATCATGGAGGGCTAAGATCATCTACACCGGACCTCTCAAACCCGTCTCAAACGCCTGGGCAGGTCATTCGATCACTGACCGATCACAAAAAAATGACCCAACCGGATGACTCAAACCGTTCTCAAATGCCTGAGCTCCGACAACTCCCTAGCACTGGCGATCATGTCCAGCACCGGCCGCCGCTGTCCACTCTTGCGTAAGAACTTCTGTCCCGTACCTGTGTGCTTGTCTAGATTATTTCGTGCATTCGGCATGCACGGAACCTCTTGATTGGTAATGTGAATAATGCTTCTATTCTTGTGATATGTATGGGTCGATCACATCATCACAAGGGGACGGGCGATCCTCTTGTCTTGACCAGTGGGTGGTAGCTTAAAGGATTCCATACATATAGGCCATATGGCACCATTTGCACCACTTAACACTGCACTAAAATACGAGTCAACAGTGTTTCTTCTACTCCCTTCGTTCGGAATTACTTGTCGTTAGTCTAGATACATCCATTTCAACGACAAATAATTCCTAACGGAGGGAGTACTTCCTAGGTACACGTACGACAGAGAAACTTCCAAATCAGCGGAACCCACTGAGCCTTCGGAAAGCCCGGAAGAGAGTAACTAGTGGCTCGCAATAATATCTAGGTTCTTGTGAACACCATAGCAGTAGCACGCATGCCGGCCGAGTTGCATGCCTCTTGGTTACGGTGGCAGAGCGGCGGGTCGTGGCCGGAAAAGAGGAAATTTGGCATTTTCGGCGGCGAAAGACCGGATCATGCAGGTGAGGCCCTCCTGCCGTCGTTGGCAATGGCAGATTCATTCGACCTGCCTACCAACCCAAGTGAGTGTCGGCTGTCGCCACTCACCCTGGGAGCCAAGAGAAGAGAACATGGGTGGGTGACCAGATCCTGGCAGCGGCAGGAGAGATGCACATATTTCACCTGCTGCCGAGCTGTCTGGTTTGGCTGCCCCTTTGCTTTTCCTAGGCTAGGAAATAGAGGGTCCAAGTGCATAATCCCGAGTAGTAGTACTGAGTTTTTCTTTTCTTTTCTTCAGAAAACGTACTGAGCTGACTTCAGCTAGAATCTAGCACCGGTCCCGCACATGGCCGTACGTGGCCTTTTCACCCAGGAATATTTTAAAAATATATATTCAGATTTATTTGAAACGTTCATTAAAAATACAAAACATCACAAACATAACAAAAATTACATTGAGATTTCTGTACCATCGAACGACCACTATGGCTGCTAGACCGAGCCACCTATGGTCATTGCCGCCGCTTCCATATCAAAACCAGCCTAACCTTGTTGATAACAGTTGGAACGTGTCCCAAAAACTAGCGCCCTAGAGTCGCTGTCGTTACCGTTGAACTCTGAGTCAATGTGAAGAACTCCTAATTAAGAACTTCTACTGCGCAAATTCGTGACTTGGCTTGCCTCACCCCAACACGTTGCCGTCCACAAAGAGCTCCCTAGCCAGCCGCCTCCTACCCAAAGAAACTAGGGTTTCTCTGCCTCCCGCCGGCGCCGGCGTCGGTCCTCCCCATCTACGATGGCCTTAGGGCCATGGGACGGAGTGGATCCCGGCCCTTGCCGGTGGGAGGGGTCCGTTTTTAGATCTTTTTCGAGATTTGTTAGGGTTTGTGTCCTACTCAGGAAGGCGAGACGGCGGCGACTCCCTGAAGATGGAATAAAGGTCTCCCCGCCTAGTCCCTATTCCGATGATGCGTCTAGCATCGTCGGTGGGCGTGTGGAGGTGTGTCTCCGGTGGATTTGTCTCTGGTGGATTTGCTCGTATCTGTTCGTCGTTCGTCTTTGTTCGTGTGTCTTCAGGTTGGATCCTTCTTATCTACACTCTTCTTCGGCGGCGGTTGCTGTTCTGGTGCGTTGGTTCTACGGGGCCTTAGCACGACGACTTCCCGACTGTCTACTACAACAAGGTTTGCCCGGCTCCGGCGAGGGAGGGGCGATGACAGCGGCGCGCCTTCGGCTCGCTTCAGTGCTTGTAGTCGCCGCTAGGTGGTCTACGGATCTGAATGCAATTTTTATTATTTCTAATGTTCATTGTACTATCATGATTGAAGATGAATAAATCGGAAGTTTATCCCGCAAAAAAAAGAACTTCTACTGCGTAAGGAAATGATGGATGATTCGAGCAAACACTTCTCTGTTGCATAACAGCACAAATAAAGTGCTAGCCGACGGGCATCCCAAAAAGGGCTCCTTCGTCATCTTGTGGCACACCAAAATCGGGAACTTGCACATTCATTTACTTGTTTAAATCGTGTACTCCCTCTGCATCATAATATAGGCCGTTTTAGAGCATCTACAGTCAGAGTAGGCAAATTCGGATCCTCGAACGCTCCGATCGGATTCGTTCAATGGCAATGGCTTTATTTTTGGTGAGCCACCTTGAAGGTCCACAAAGCTGCATATCAGCGATGGAGTTGCATCAAGCTCTGATAAGGAGGTGATCTGTCATTTTTTCCTTCGGTGGCTGTTGTGGCGGTGCCAGAGGCAGGTGACGGGGTTTGATATCAATCTCAGAGACGTTCTGGTGTCTTCTTAGTTTTGTCATGTCGGTCTTTATGTGACTTGTAATTTGATTTCTATGATATTAATGAAACGTCCGCGAACGTGTCCGGACTCGTCCGCAGGCACTGGTCGGTCAAGCCTCAAATTTTCTTATCTGCATCAGGATACCTTATCATAGAAATCTTAAATCCATATATATAAAAGCACGCAAAGAAAAAAAATCCGATATGCTACGTAGATCAACTAGTCTAGTCCTTGTCGGAGATGTACACTATCTCCATGCCCGACGCCGGGTACATGGGTGGCAGCCGCAGGTCCGGCTCCTGCGCCGACCTCCACTTCGACCTCGTCGATGAGGGCATCGGTCGCCGCCCGTTCCTGCCGGATAAACCGCCGGTTGGCCTCCACATAGGCCTCATCCTGGATGGACTCTAGGATGGCCTGCTACTTCGCCATCTCGTCCCCTTGGGCGGCGACGAACTTCGTCTCCGCGTCCTCCATGTTGAAGCCCGTAGCCGGTGCTAGCTCCTGCTCCGGCTGCTCCGTCTCCTCGTTCTCCTTCGGATCCGCCACCTCCATCGGAGCCGGCTGCTGCTCCTCTTCCTCCTCCTGCTCCTCCTCCGGCTCAGGTGAGTCCAGAGACAGCCCGGCAGTGACGCAGGCAACGCGTGCGGCGCGGCTCGCTCGGATCTCCTGCGCGATCTAGTACCGGCGCTCTGGCGTGAGCATAGCGTAGGTCGTTTCTTCTTCCGGACCATGGCGAAGCTGAAGAGCATGGGAAGAGCGCCGAAGCGGGAGAGATGAGGTGGATGGGCTCGGGCTGGCGGCGCAGAGAGGGAGGTGGTGGGTGGACAAGGGTTGGGGGACGCCAGTCGGCTTAACTAGCCTAATTTGGCCTCGTGCGGCGAGACAGAGCGGCGCCACGCGGCGTTCACAACCCCCACCGGAGGAAACGTCTGTCCGACCGTCGAGTTTCCAGGCGATTATGCATGGGACCTCGACATCATTCCGACATGGCGGACATGCCCGGGCGCCCGCATATCAGCCTCATATTTGGGCTAGATATGAGGGGTGCCAGTCAGCCCGGGCGTTTGAGGCACCCGTCTGGGTCGAATTTTTGCGACTGGACAGTGACCGGGCCATCCGCCGGACGTTTGAGGCGAGTTTGAGGTGTCCGGTTGTAGATGCTCTTAGCATTTCAAATTGGATAGTGTTTATATGCTTATTTTGAACGGTGTTTGTGGCCAGTCTTCCCCCGAGTTTCTGCTATGACCTTTTGGCAGCTGACAAGTGACTAGCTGATCGAGTACGTAGTACGTATTTCACAATTTCCACTGCTGATAATGCTAATTTGTGGTCAAGCATGGGCCGTCCGCAAGAGGACCGATTCTTATCTTGATCATGGAGGGCCAATTATATTGCAACTGGCTACTTAATTAAACTTGAACGATATGGCACCGTTGTCGCTACTTGAACAGTACAATAGTACGTAGGGATTATTGCTTTGGCATTGTTCTTCGAAATCAGGGAGAGAGCTTCAAACTTCGCTTCTTTTTCTGTTCAACATGCTTCAAGGTCCTGTGGATCTTTGTGCTGAACATGCTACTACACTAGTGGTGTCTGATTGTTGGATGGATGAAAGTCCCTCCTTCCTTGTAAACAGCCTCTTGACCGATTGTAACCGCATTTCCCTTGTGCAATAGAGATCCTAAGATCCGCGTCAAAATGAGAGTAGTAGAGCGAAAGTCCTATTCTGATCCCGAGCTCAAATGCATCCCGATGAACAATAAAATAGTAAAAAAAATCTGACTTTTTTGATAAACTTTAATTAATGTTTTGTATGCCTACAAAATTTCAGCACAAAATGGCATTCCTGGAAATTGTGACAAAAAAACAAAATTAATAGTCCAAAATGTTTTCAAAATTATCAATTTTTTTGATAAAGGGCAATTTTATTATCTCAAAATGAAGCATCAAGTGGATACAAAGCATTATGAGTAACACCCGGCCTCTGCATAACTAAGATGCACACAGCCAAATTCAAAAGTCTGACAAAAATTAATCAAATAAAAACCGACAAATCGGCAACAGTAGAGTATAGACGACGTACTACAGCATACAAAAACGATGTACAGTATACATAAACAACGTACTACAGCTTTGGCAGTGTTGTTCTATCTCTGACTATAGTACGTACAAGGACAAAAACGTCCGGGTCAGAAAGAAAAATACTCCTACTAACGAGTGACTGACAGCAACGGCACTGCAAAAACAAAAATATACTAACGAGTGGCTGACAGCAATGGCACTGCAAAAATAAAAAAAACTAACGAGTGGCTGACATTGACGGTACTGTAGTACTAGACCATACAATGCGTTGGGTGCATCTGCCGACCGGAGCGGAGTGGCCTGCAAAGACAAATTTTGGCCCGATTCAGCATCAAAAGTCCGGAATCCACGCGCGGGTGAGGTGACGCCCTCCTGCACATTAGCGACAGGTTCATCCATCGGCCAAGCTGTGTCACGAAAACTGGAGCCATGGGAAGGGAAGGGAAGAGAACATGGGCAGCTGATCCAGCTCCAAGAGCCAACAAGAGAGGATGAATCCGGCAACACATTTCACCTGCTGGCTGGCCGTGCTGCTTTTAAATTCCTACTAGGCGTGAGTAACGGGTGGCTGGCCGTGCTCGTGGGAGTCCTGAATCATGGCATGGCATATTCGACAAGTCGCCTGCTCTCGAGTCCCAAAGCGTTGTCCGGTTGCCCCTGCTGACTCCAGCGCGCGGGCACGAGTGATGCACCAGGCCGGCTCGTAGCCATGGTCTTTCCTGGCGGGATTTTGAATTATTTTTAAAAATTAGAATTATCGTCAATGTGTTTATTATTTTCTGACAACCATGGTAACAATGGATCCATTTCCCGCTCGGTAAACATCATTCATTCGACCGGTCGTCGTGGTCAGGTGTGGCGGTCCAATGCACTGCACGCAGCTCTGTCCCCGTCGGTGATAGCCTAGTCGAAGGTGGCTTGTTGGAGGGTGGCGGTGAATCTAAGAGAGGGGGAGGGGGGATACACCATGACGGTGGGGAAGCCACAGTGTCTATGGGTTGTGAGTATTTTTTGATGAAGGTGGGTTGTGAGTATTCGTCTGGCGTGCCTTCGGATATGGGAACACTATGTCGCGGTTTGGGTGGCAGTGGCGTGGGGCGTGGTGGCAGGCGCTGGCGGAGGGGTCACGTGTATTGGCGATGGCGTGGTGGGCTGCGCGGCGGTAGCATTCGATTTGGATTAGCCAGATTCGGTCTTCGGCGGCTATGGGTGGTGCATGGTTCCTCAGCGACGGCCCTGGACGGGGCTGGCGCAGGTGTTTCTTGGTGGCGTGCTGGTGCAAGGTGTCTCCGATGGTGTTTGTTGAGTTGGCATAGATCAAGATTAGGATTTCTCACTCCGATTGTCGGAGAGGTATCTCTGGGCCCACTCGGTAATGCACTTCACTATAAGCCTTGCAAGCATTGCAACTAATGAGTTAGTTGCGGGATGATGTATTACGGAACAAGTAAAGAGACTTGCCGGTAACGAGATTGAACTAGGTATTAAGATACCGACGATCGAATCTCGGGCAAGTAACATACCGATGACCAAGGGAACAACGTATGTTGTTATGCGGTTTGACCGATAAAGATCTTCGTAGAATATGTAGGAGCCAATATGAGCATCCAGGTTCCGCTATTGGTTATTGACCAGAGACGTGTCTCGGTCATGTCTACATAGTTCTCGAACCCGTAGGGTCCGCACGCTTAAAGTTCGATGATGGTTATATTATGAGTTTATGTGTTTTGATGTACTGAAGGTAGTTCGTAGTCCCGGATGTAATCACGGACATGACGAGGAGTCTCGAAATGGCCGAGACATAAAGATTGATATATTGGAAGCCTATATTTGGATATCGGAAGTGTTCCGGGTGAAATCGGGATTTTACCGGAGTACCGGGGGTTACCGGAACCCCCCCCCCCCCCCCCCGCCGGAGGTTTAATGGGCCAAGATGGGCCTTAGTGGAGAAGAGGAGGGGCGGCCAGGGCAGGCCGCGCGCCCCCTCCCCCTCTAGTCCGAATTGGACAAGGAGGGGGGCGGCGCCCCCCTTTTCTTCCTCTCTCCCTCCTGCTTTCCTCTTCTCCTACTGCAACTAGGGAAGGAGGGAGTCCTACTTAAGGATGGCAATTTTACCCACGGGTACCGTACCCGCATGGGCAGGGTATGGGCACAATTTTATACCCATGGGTAATACCCATACCCTACCCGTTAAGTCATGGGTAGGGTACGGGTATAACCTTGTACCCGCGGGTATACCCATACCCTGCCCGCTTGTAAACTAATGTTAAGCTGTCATCAATTAATCATTAATTTGTCATGTGGCTTCTCTACTCCTATTGACTTATGAGTATGTTGTACTCATCTACCAGTTATTGAGTTGACATAATTGTTTTTTTTGTCAAATGTGCTATCAATGAGCGTAAAAATGCGAACAACTCATGTGCTATTTGTTCTACCCGTTGGGTACCCGTCGGGTATGGGTATGGGTAAAGTTTCATACCCATGGGTACGGGTATGGGTAGAATTTTGTACCCACCGACTATATGGCTATGGGTATGGTATTGCTCTACCCTGCCCATACCCTACCCATTGCCATCCTTCTACTCCAACTAGGAAAGGAGGGACTCCTACTCGCGGTGGGAGTAGGTCTCCTCCCTGGCGCGCCTCCTCCTGGCCGGCCCCCTCTCCCCCATTTCTCCTTTATATACGGAGGCAGGGGGGCACCTCTAGACACAACAATTGACTCTTGGATCTCTTAGCCGTGTGCAGTGCCCCCCTCCACCATAGTCCACCTCGATAATATCGTAGCAGTGCTTAGGCGAAGCCCTGCGTCGGTAGAACATCATCATCGTCACCACGCCGTCGTGCTGATGGAACTCTCCCTCATAGCTCGGCTGGATCGGAGTTCGAGGGACGTCATCGAGCTGAACGTGTGCTGAACTCGGAGGTGCCGTACGTTCGTTACTTGATCGGTCAGATCGTGAAGACGTACGACTACATCAACCGCGTTGTGCTAACGCTTCCGCTTTCGGTCTACGAGGGTACGTGGACAACACTCTCCCCTCTCGTTGCTATGCATCACCATGATCTTGTGTGTGCGTAGGAATTTTTTTGATATTACTACGTTCCCCAACAGTGGCATCCGAGCCTGGTTTTATGCGTAGATGTTATATGCACGAGTAGAACACAAGTGAGTTGTGGGCGATATAAGTCATACTTCTTACCAGCATGTCATACTTTGGTTCGGCGGTATTGTTGGATGAAGCGGCCCGGACCGACATTACGCGTATGCTTACGGGAGACTGGTTCTACCGACGTGCTTTGCCCACAGGTGGCTGGCGGGTGTCAGTTTCTCCAACTTTAGTTGAATCGAGTGTGGCTACGCCCGGTCCTTGAGAAGGTTAAAACAGCACTAACTTGACAAACTATCGTTGTGGTTTTCATGCGTAGGTAAGAACGGTTCTTGCTCAGCCCGTAGCAGCCACGTAAAACTTGCAACAACAAAGTAGAGGACGTCTAACTTGTTTTTGCAGGGCATGTTGTGATGTGATATGGTCAAGGCATGATGCTATATTTTATTGTATGAGATGATCATGTTTTGTAACCGAGTTATCGACATCTGGCAGGAGCCATATGGTTGTCGCTTTATTGTATGCAATGCAATCGCCCTGTAATGCTTTACTTTATCACTAAGCGGTAGCGATAGTCGTGGAAGCATAAGTTGGCGAGACGACAACGATGCTACGATGGAGATCAAGGTGTCGCGCCGGTGACGATGGTGATCATGACGGTGCTTCGGAGATGGAGACCACAAGCACAAGATGAGATGGCCATATCATATCACTTATATTGATTGCATGTGATGTTTATCTTTTATTCATCTTATCTTGCTTTGATTGACGATAGCATTATAAGATGATCTCTCACTAAATTATCAAGGTACAAGTGTTCTCCCTGAGTATGCACCGTTGCAAAAGTTCTTCGTGCCGAGACACCACGTGATGATCGGGTGTGATAGGCTCTATGTTCAAATACAACGGGTGCAAAACAGTTGCACACGTGGAATACTCAGGTTAAACTTGACGAGCCTAGCATATGCAGATATGGCCTCGGAACACTGAGACCGAAAGGTCGAGCGTGAATCATATAGTAGATATGATCAACATAGTGATGTTCACCATTGAAACTACTCCATCTCACGTGATGATCGGACATGGTTTAGTTGATTTGGATCACGTGATCACTTAGAGGATTAGAGGGATGTCTATCTAAGTGGGAGTTCTTAAGTAATATGATTAATTGAACTTAAATTTATCATGAACTTAGTACCTGATAGTATTTTGCTTGTCTATGTTGATTGTAGATAGATGGCCCGTGCTGTTGTTCCGTTGAATTTTAATGCGTTCCTTGAGAAAGCAAAGTTGAAAGATGATGGTAGCAATTACACGGACTGGGTCCATAACCTGAGGATTATCCTCATTGCTGCACAGAAGAATTACGTCCTGGAAGCACCGCTAGGTGCCAGACCTGCTGCAGGAGCAACACCAGATGTTATGAACGTCTGGCAGAGCAAAGCTGATGGCTACTCGATAGTTCAGTGTGCCATGCTTTACGGCTTAGAACCGGGACTTCAACGACGTTTTGAACGTCATGGAGCATATGAGATGTTCCAGGAGTTGAAGTTAATATTTCAAGCAAATGCCCGGATTGAGAGATATGAAGTCTCCAATAAGTTCTACAGCTGTAAGATGGAGGAGAATAGTTCTGTCAGTGAGCATATACTCAAAATGTCTGGGTATAACAATCACTTGATTCAACTGGGAGTTAATCTTCCGGATGATAGCGTCATTGACAGAATTCTTCAATCACTGCCACCAAGCTACAAGAGCTTCGTGATGAACTATAACATGCAAGGGATGGATAAGACAATTCTCGAGCTCTTCGCAATGCTAAAGGCTGCGGAGGTAGAAATCAAGAAGGAGCATCAAGTGTTGATGGTCAACAAGACAACCAATTTCAAGAAAAAGGGCAAAGGGAAGAAGAAGGGCAACTTCAAGAAGAACAACAAACAAGTTGCTGCTCAGGAGAAGAAACCCAAGTCTGGACCTAAGCCTGAGACTGAGTGCTTCTACTGCAAACAGACTGGTCACTGGAAGCGGAACTGCCTCAAGTATTTGGCGGATAAGAAGGATGGCAAGGTGAACAAAGGTATATGTGATATACATGTTATTGATGTGTACCTTAGTAATGCTCGCAGTAGCACCTGGGTATTTGATACTGGTTCTGTTGCTAATATTTGCAACTCGAAACTAGGACTACGGATTAAGCGAAGATTGGCTAAGGACGAGGTGACGATGCGCGTGGGAAATGGTTCCAAAGTCGATGTGATCGCGGTCGGCACGCTACCTCTACATCTACCTTCAGGATTAGTTTTAGACCTGAATAATTTTTATTTGGTGCCAGCGTTGAGCATGAACATTATATCTGGATCTTATTTGATGCGAGACGGTTATTCATTTAAATCAAAGAATAATGGTTGTTCTATTTATATGAGTAATATCTTTTATGGTCATGCACCCTTGAAGAGTGGTCTATTTTTGTTGAATCTCGATAGTAGATATACACATATTCATAATATTGAAGCCAAAAGATGCTGAGTTGATAATGATAGTGCAACTTATTTGTGGCACTGCCGTTTAGGTCATATTGGTGTAAAGCGCATGAAGAAACTCCATACTGATGGACTTTTGGAACAACTTGATTATGAATCACTTGGTACTTGCGAACCATGCCTCATGGGCAAGATGACTAAAACGCCGTTCTCTGGAACTATAGAGCGAGCAACAGATTTGTTGGAAATCATACATACAGATGTATGTGGTCCGATGAATGTTGAGGCTCTCGGCGGGTATCGTTATTTTCTCACCTTCACAGATGATTTAAGCAGATATGGGTATATCTACTTAATGAAACATAAGTTTGAAACATTTGAAAAGTTCAAAGAATTTCAGAGTGAAGTTGAAAATCATCGTAACAAGAAAATAAAGTTTCTACGATCTGATCGTGGAGGAGAATATTTGAGTTACGAGTTTGGTCTTCATTTGAAACAATGCAGAATAGTTTCGCAACTCATGCCACCCGGAACACCACAGCGTAATGGTGTGTCCGAACGTCGTAATCGTACTTTACTAGATATGGTGCGATCTATGATGTCTCTTACTGATTTACCGCTATCATTTTGGGGTTATGCTTTAGAGACGGCTGCATTCACGTTAAATAGGGCACCATCGAAATCCGTTGAGACGACGCCTTATGAACTGTGGTTTGGCAAGAAACCAAAGTTGTCGTTTCTTAAAGTTTGGGGCTGTGATGCTTATGTGAAAAAGCTTCGACCTGATAAGCTCGAACCCAAATCGGAGAAATGTGTCTTCATAGGATACCCAAAGGAAACTGTTGGGTACACCTTCTATCAAGATCTGAAGGCAAGACTTTTGTTGCTAAATTTGGATCCTTTCTAGAGAAGGAGTTTCTCTCGAAAGAAGTGAGTGGGAGGAAAGTAGAACTTGATGAGGTAACTGTACCTGCTCCCTTATTGGAAAGTAGTTCATCACAGAAACCGGTTCCTGTGGCACCTACACCAATTAGTGAGGAAGTTAATGATGGTGGTCATGAAACTTCAGATCAAGTTGTTACTGAACCTCCTAGATCAACCAGAGTAAGATCCGCACCAGAGTGGTACGGTAATCCTATTCTGGAGGTTATGTTACTAGACCATGACGAACCTACGAACTATGAAGAAGCGATGGTGAGCCCAGATTCCGCAAAATGGCTTGAGGCCATGAAATCTGAGATGGGATCCATGTATGAGAACAAAGTGTGGACTTTGGTTGACTTGCCCAATGATCGGCAAGCCATTGAGAATAAATGGATCTTCAAGAAGAAGACTGATGCTGACGGTAATGTTACAGTCTATAAAGCTCGACTTGTTGCAAAAGGTTTTCGACAAGTTCAAGGGATTGACTACGATGAGACTTTCTCACCCGTAGCGATGCTTAAGTTTTTCCGAATCATGTTAGCAATTGCCGCATTTTATGATTATGAAATTTGGCAAATGGATGTCAAAACTGCATTCCTGAATGGATTTCTGGAAGAAGAGTTGTATATGATGCAACCGGAAGGTTTTGTCGATCCAAAGGGAGCTAACAAAGTGTGCAAGCTCCAGCGATCCATTTATGGACTGGTGCAAGCCTCTCGGAGTTGGAATAAACGCTTTGATAGTGTGATCAAAGCATATGATTTTATACAGACTTTTGGAGAAGCCTGTATTTACAAGAAAGTGAGTGGGAGCCCTGTAGCATTTCTGATATTATATGTGGATGACATATTGCTGATTGGAAATGATATAGAATTTCTGGATAGCATAAAGGGATACTTGAATAAGAGTTTTTCAATGAAGGACCTCGGTGAAGCTGCTTATATATTGGGCATCAAGATCTATAGAGATAGATCAACATGCTTAATTGGACTTTCACAAAGCACATACCTTGACAAAGTTTTGAAGAAGTTCAAAATGGATCAAGCAAAGAAAGTGTTCTTGCCTGTGTTACAAGGTGTGAAGTTGAGTAAGACTCAATGCCCGACCACTGCAGAAGATAGAGAGAAGATGAAAGATGTTCCCTATGCTTCAGCCATAGGCTCTATCATGTATGCAATGCTGTGTACCAGACATGATGTGTGCCTTGCTATAAGTTTAGCAGGGAGGTACCAAAGTAATCCATGAGTGGATCACTGGACAGCGGTCAAGAACATCCTGAAATACCTGAAAAGGACTAAGGATATGTTTCTCGTTTATGGAGGTGACAAAGAGCTAGTCGTAAATGGTTACGTCGATGCAAGCTTTGACACTGATCCGAACGATTCTAAATCGCAAACCGGATACATGTTTACATTGAATGGTGGAGCTGTCAGTTGGTGCAGTTCTAAACAAAGCGTTGTGGCGGGATCTACGTGTGAAGCGGAGTACATAGCTGCTTCGGAAGCAGCAAATGAAGGAGTCTAGATGAAGGAGTTCATATCCGATCTATGTGTCATACCTAGTGCATCGGGTCCAATGAAAATCTTTTGTGACAATACTGGTGCAATTGCCTTGGCAAATGAATCCAGATTTCACAAGAGAACCAAGCACATCAAGAGACGCTTCAACTCCATCCGGGATCAAGTCTAGGTGGGAGACATAGAAATTTGCAAGATACATATGGATCTGAATGTTGCAGAGCCGTTGACTAAGCCTCTTCCACGAGCTAAACATGATCAGCACCAAGGCTCCATGGGTGTTAGAATCATTACTGTGTAATCTAGATTATTGACTCTAGTGCAAGTGGGAGACTGAAGGAAATATGCCCTAGAGGCAATAATAAAGTTATTATTTATTTCCTTATATCATGATAAATGTTTATTATTCATGCTAGAATTGTATTAACCGGAAACATAATACTTGTGTGAATACATAAACAAACAGAGTGTCACTAGTATGCCTCTACTTGACTAGCTCGTTGATCAAAGATGGTTATGTTTCCTAGCCATTGACATGAGTTGTCATTTGATTAACGAGATCACATCATTAGGACAATGATGTGATTGACTTGACCCATTCCGTTGGCTTAGCACATGATCGTTTAGTATTCTGCTATTGCTTTCTTCATGACTTATACTTGTTCCTATGACTATGAGATTATGCAACTCCCTTTTACCGGAGGAACACTTTGTGTGCTACCAAACGTCACAACGTAACTGGGTGATTATAAAGGTGCTCTACAGGTGTCTCCGAAGGTACTTGTTGGGTTGGCGTATTTCGAGATTAGGATTTGTCACTCCGATTGTCGGAGAGGTATCTCTGGGCCCACTCGGTAATGCACTTCACTATAAGCCTTGCAAGCATTGCAACTAATGAGTTAGATGCGGGATGATGTATTACGGAACGAGTAAAGAGACTTGCCGGTAACAAGATTGAACTAGGTATTAAGATACCGATGATCGAATCTCGGGCAAATAACATACCGATGACAAAGGGAACAACGTATGTTGTTATGCGGTTTGACCGATAAAGATCTTCGTAGAATATGTTGGAGCCATTATGAGCATCCAGGTTCCGCTATTGGTTATTGACCAGAGACATGGCTCGGTCATGTCTACCTAGTTCTCGAACCCGTAGGGTCCACACGCTTAAAGTTCGATGACGGTTATATTATGACTTTATGTGTTTTGATGTACCGAAGGTAGTTCGGAGTCCCGGATGTAATCACGGACATGACGAGGAGTCTTGAAATGGTCGAGACATAAATATTGATATATTGGAAGCCTGTATTTGGATATCGGAAGTGTTCCGGGTGAAATCGGGATTTTACAAGAGTACCGGGGGTTACCGGAACCCCCCGGAGGTTTAATGGGCCAAGATGGGCCTTAGTGGAGAAGAGGAGGTGCGGCCAGGGCAGGCAACGCGCCCCTCCCCCTCTAGTCCGAATTGGACAAGGAGGGGGGAGGCGCCCCCCTTTCCTTCCTCTCTCCCTCCTCCTTCCTCCTTCTCCTACTCCAACTAGGAAAGGAGGGAGTCCTACTCCCGGTGGGAGTAGGACTCCTCCCTGGCGCGCCTCCTCCTGGCTGGCCACCTCTCCCCCATTGCTCCTTCATATACGGAGGCAGGGGGCACCTCTAGACACAACAATTGATCTCTTGGATCTCTTAGCCGTGTGCGGTGCCCCCTCCACCATAGTCCACCTCGATAATATCGTAGCAGTGCTTAGGCGAAGCCCTGCGTCGGTAGAACATCATCATCGTCACCACGCCGTCATGCTGACGGAACTCTCCCTCAAAGCGTGACTGGATCGGAGTTTGAGGGACGTCATCGAGCTGAACGTGTGCTGAACTCGGAGGTGCCGTATGTTCGGTACTTGATCGGTCAGATCGTGAAGACGTACGACTACATCAACCGCGTTGTGCTAACGCTTCCGCTTTCGGTCTACGAGGGTACGTGGACAACACTCTCCCCTCTCGTTGCTATGCATCACCATGATCTTGTGTGTGCGTAGGAATTTTTTTGAAATTACTACGTTCCCCAGCACCTTCCACGCCAAGGAGAGTCCTATCCGGACACTGGTGGAGTCTTCGGTCTTTGTATCTTTACAGCCCATCAGTCCGGCCCATGGCTAACAGGCCGGACGCCCGAGGACCCCTTAGTCCAGCACTCCCTCAGTAGCCTTGAACCTGGCTTCAATAACGAGGTATCCGGCGCGCAGATTTGTCTTCGGCATTGCAAGGCGGGTTCCTCCTTCCGAACTCCAAGATTGTATTCGGACGCAATGATCGTGTCCGGACCTATAACACACATACCACACACAACCGCAGAGAATATAATATTCCACGAGTCCAATCCGCTGAAAACTTTTTGCAACATGACATCACGTCTGCCCGGTCATAATTTCGAACCGTTTCTTGTCTGCCGCTCCATGTTTCGAGACGCGGTTGCCATTGGCACGTCTTGTCAAAGCAGAGATCGTGTCCCCTTATAGCGGGATTCTCATCAATACGGGCGTGGGTAACCCAACCGTGCCATTTTCACATCCCTTGGGAACAGGCGAGTTTTAAGGCGAGTCGGGAGGCGTTCAATATTCACCGCCTTTATAAGGAGATAAGGATTTCCCTTTCTTCACCCACGCCTTCTCCTCTCTGTCCTTCCATTCTCGAGCTCCAGCGCCCAAGTTCCTATCTTCTCCACCTCAAGGAAGCACTCAATCATGTCCGGATCCGGAGGCCAAGGCAAGTGGATGGTCTCCTACGTCAAGGAGAAGGACATCACCCAGCTTCGGGCGGCCGGGTATCTGGCGAAAGGAATCGCCCACCGTCTACCCACCAAGGGGCAAGTCATCCCCACCCCGAAGCCTACTTAGAGGGTAGTTTTCCTCCCTCACTTCGTCCGCGGATTGGGGTTTCCACTTCACCCCTTCGTCCGCGGACCGATGTACTATTATGGGCTAGATTTCCATGATCTAGCCCCAAACTCCTTCCTCAACATCTCGGCATTCATTGTTGTGTGCGAGGCCTTCCTCCGCATCCAGCCCCACTTCCACCTATGGCTCAAGGTCTTCAACGTGAAGCCGAAGGTGGTGGATGGTCAGCATGCGGAGTGCGGAGGCGCCATGGTGAGCAAGATGCCCAACGTCACTTGGCCCACATGCACTTTTGTGGAGACTGTCAAGGAGTGGCAGAAGCAGTGGTTCTACATCACAGAGCCACGCAGCGCCACTTGGGCGGCGGCTCCCGAATTTAAGGCCGGAGCTCCAATGCGTCTCACCTCCTGGAAGGAGAAGGGCCCCAACTGGTCGGCGTCAGACGAGCTGATAGCGCTGCAAACGCGCATTCAGAGTATGGTGGATAAAAACATCAAGCTCGTCGACGTGATCCAGGTGATGCTGGTTCGCCGGATTCTCCCCTGCCAAAGCCGAAGCTTCCCTTTATGGGAATTCGATCCGGAGAAGCACCAAACCCTGGGAGGGCTCTACGGAACTACTCACGAAGATGGCGGGAAGTTTCTCTTCAAGGGCAACGAGAAGCCGCCGGTCATAGATTCGAACCGTGGGCACGATCACACTCATCCCACCAATGCGGTAAGTTCTCCTTTTCTCAAGGCGTACCTTCCACTTGTCTATTCAAGGAGGATGCCTAATCTTTGCTGTATTTTTTCAGGTGTGGACGGAGAGAGCGGAGCGGATCCAGAGTTCGGCTCCGCTGCCCGAAGAGCCAGTCATCCCGCTCCTGGCGAAGATGCTGGTTCCGGCGCCCTATCGGCCGCCGGAAAAGAAGGCCAAGGGGGCCAAAGGTGGCCCCCATCGCAAGGGTGCTCCGGACGTGACGTCCGAAAACGAAGTGACCCTTTCCTCCGCCGCTGAGGACGATGACGACGACGAGGAGGAGGAGAACAACCCTCCCCCTGATGAGGGAAGGAAGAAGCGAGCGGCCTCCATGAATCTGGAGGCAGAGATGTCCAAGAAGGGGAAGGGCTCCCTTGCGGATAACTCCGCGTGGGATGTCGACAGCAGTCTGGAGCGACGCCCCCGCACTAAGCCTTGAGCTGCATCGTAAGTTCTAAGACTCATACATACCCATTAATCCAGCCTCTCCTCTTCATTGTATTGACATGGTTAATTATGCTATTGCAGTCCGGCCCACGACAGCTCCCAGCGATCCTCGTCAAGCGGTTCGTTGGATTCAAAGGCGATGGCCAGCGAGTCACCGCCGACTGCTTACTCCCCCAAGGCCAAGGGCGACGCCGGGGTGCTGTCCCGAAGGATTTTCCCAGGCCGGGGAGAGGTTCAGGAGGCGCCAGAAGGCGAAACCTCCATCGCCGGACACCAGGGGGAGCCAATCCCCATGGTGACTGGTGATGAGGGCTGTATTCAGTTCGGCCCTCAGCCGAACTCGATTCCGGAGACCGATACGGCTCCGAAATCCGGCATGCAACCTCCTTCGAAAGAAGGGGGTATGCCTATTCCGCCGGTGACCCCTGTCCAACTAGGGGCGCCGGATAATCTGCTGGAAGCGCTGCGAGGCGCTTCCATTGTGGATGAGCACCGTGTTCTTATGGGCACGGTAATTGAAAGGGTTCAGTCCGCCAAGTGCGGACTAACCGAAGCCTGCAGCAGACTGCTGGCAGGTTTTGAGGTAAGCGACGCAATAAGAGAAGATCCCAATACAGACAGTAGCCCCTGAAACACTGTTCGGTGTTCGGAAAGAAAAGCCGGACAGAGGATCAATTCCTTGTTGCGGGAAACTAACTAAATATGTCTGAAATGAATACGCAGGCGTCGCTGCTGGCCGCGGCCTCGCATACTGCCGAAGTCTCCGGACTGAAGCAGAGACTAGAGCAGGCCGAGGAGGAGCTCGGCCAGGTGAGGAGGCAGCTCCAGGAGAAGCAAGGTATGTAATAACCCGTTATATATTCGAAAAGAGTAAAATGATATAGATTGACCGAAGTGTCATGATATGTATAGGAGCAACGACCGAGGTCGAGGCCCTAAAAAAGGCCCTGACCGAAGCCGAGGGGAAGGCTGTCAAGGAGCAGGCCGCCCGTAAGAAGCTCAAGGACCGGGTCAACGAGGTCCAGCAAGAGCTCCAGGATGCGGTGAGGTAGTGCGAGACCTTGGAGCGTGATGCGTTGGCTCAAGAGACCGAACTCGCCAAGGCTCGTCAGAGCACGGAGACGGCCCGGAATGAGGCCCAGGGCGTCCTCCAGGAGATCCAGGAGGCCAGGAAGATCGCGGCGGGTAAGGCATTTAGTATGCAAAGCAAGTATGTGAAGAGGAAGTATCTTTTACTAATCCGGATTCGAAGTTCTCCAGGGGCTTTTGCTGATGCCATGCAGTGTGTCCGACGCTGCGGAGTTCTTCCGAGCCGAAGAAGGGAGCTCCACGGAGAAGCTATTCTGGTCGCAATATCTTGTGCAAGAACATCCGGTGCCCTTCAACGATCAGCTAAAACAGCTGGTCGAGCTGCACAGGGTGGCCGAACTGGCCATGAAGGATTTAATAATCCGGCTGTGGCTAGTCGAAGCTATACCCAGCAGTTACTTCAGCCTTGTGAAGCGGCTGGTGGATGCCTGTCCTCGGCTGGATGTCGTCAAGCGGTCGGTCTGCATCGAGGGCGCGCGTATGGCCTTCACCCGCGTCAAGGTCTGGTGGGCGAAGATGGACGCCATCAAGATTGTGACCGAGGGGCCGCCCGAGGGCATGGAGCACCGCACACCTGAGCGGTATTTTGGAGACGTCCTGGAGGGGTCTCGTATTGTAGTGACGCAGTGTTCGCAAGACATTATCTTTGAATGAATGCATTTGAGTTGCGTCTGCCTTGTATGATAAAACAAAGTGGGTATGTAATATAATGTTTGTTATGTTTTGAAAATTTTACCTCCTGTGCGACCGTGTTGTATGAAATCTGAGGGTTGGCCAGTCGTCGGCTTCTGCCCCCACGTAGGTAGTACGGAGGTGTTCGGGATGGAATCTAAACACTCTTGATCCAATTATATGGTCCTTGAAGGAGTTGTTTAGCGCAACGAACCAGGCAATCAGACTATGCGGCTTTAACGCCCTCACTTAGCCATAGGAGTTTGACAATAAAAATGTTGGCGCAGCCCCTAGTATCCGAACTAGAGTGCAATAAGCGCCTGATCAGGAAGTATCGATCCTTCGCGTAATGCGGAAGAAATCTCCAACGATTTGCGACCTCCGAAGAGCTGACCGGCTCTCGCCGTATCATGACAGTCAGTTTTCGGCTTTCTCTACTGAGGCGCTCCTTTGGATAAACCAAGGTACATTCGCAGTAGTTCTCCCTTTACTACCTTAGCCGATATAGCGGAACGTAAGGTAGCAAGCACAGGAGCCGGGCAACCCAACTATTGACCGAAGACATGATTCGGAGCCAATGCATATAGTGCTAAATTCGGGGTGCCGAACTATAAAAAGTGTTCGGACTTTTGCTGCCGTAGTGCGGGGTGCTATGAAGCCCCTGGCAAATATGAAATGTACCAAAGTGTACGGGTGCTATCTGATAAGGTTACCCACAGGAGGGAAAGAAAAAAAAAGAAGGGAAAACAGAGAGGGTGCAAAGGTAATAAGCTGGGGCCCTTGTAACACCCTGGGAATCATGCTACAGTAACTCCGTGTGATTAAGCTAATCATGTTGCTAAACAGGGCTTGATCACATTTGAATCACCTTCCTTTTCTAACTCCTAGTTCAAACTTCAAATATAATTAAAGTGAAAAAATAAAAGTTTTCAAAAACTGAAACAAAAATGTTCTGTGGGTGCTAAATACTACACTGGCAATTATGGTGGAGAAAACACATTTTTATAAAATGCCTAAATGCTTTAAATGAAATAAAACAAATAAAAGGAAAACAGAAAACAAAACAGAACAGAAAAAGAAAGCAAAAGAAGCAGGCCTCCCCCCCCACAGACCCCGGCCCAAACCCCCGAACCCCCCCCCGGCCCAAGCTGGGCCGCCACCCGCAGCCGCGACCCCGGCCCAGCCCACCTTCCCCCCCCCCCCCCCGCGTCCCCTTCCTGTTCCCCCGACCGGGTCGGAACAGGGGCGCGCTGCCGCCGCACCCCCTCGCCGGCACCGACGCCGGAGGGGATAAGGTCGCCAGCCCCGCGCCTCCTCGGGCCTCTCTCCCACTCACCCCGCTCTCCCTCTCGGCCCCCGCGCCTCCCTCTTCCCTTCCCCGGATCCGCGCCGCTCCCCTCTTCCCCACGCCCGACGCGCTCGCCGCCGTTCCCGTCGTTCACGCGGCCACCGTGCCCCACTCGCCACCTCGCCGTGTCGTACGACGTCGCCGCCCTCGACTACACCCCCTCCGCCTCTCCGTCGAAGCTCGGAGCCACTACAATGACCTCCCCGAGCTCGCCTTCAACCTCGGACGCCGGCGACCCCCTTCTTCCCCGGTGACGACCTGCTGCTACTAAGCCACCCACGGGCCTTTCTTGCGCCGCGCGGTGAGCTCCTCTACCTCCTCCCCCTCTCCGCTAGCTCGCCCGCGCTCCCTAGCTTCATCCCCACGTGCGCCCGAGCGCCGCGCCGCGGAGCTCGCCGCCGGCGGGTCTCCGGTGACCAAATGGTCACGGGGTCAAGCCCGTTGCACTCCCCGCCGTTTGTAGATGCCCCCCAGCCCCTCCGCTTTCTCGATAGCTCGCCGTAGCCATGTCTCCGTCGGGCACCCGTGCGCGCCGCCGCCTCCGCCGCTCGCCGGCGCCGATTCCGGCCAAGTCCGGCGAAGCCCCGGCCACCACTGGATGCGGCGCTGCGAGCTCTTTCGAATGGGCCTAGCCCCGTTCCTCCCCGAGCCCCGTAGCGCGATTCCGGCCAACTCCGGCGAGGGACCGCCGCTGTTTTGGTCGCCGGAGTTGCGCCGGCGCCGGCCGCCGACGTGGCTGGCCTGGCCCCACCCCCAGTGACCCTGCCAGTGGCCCCCACGGGCCCCAGTTGACTGGGTTGACCCAGTCAACTGCTGACTGGGCAGGCCCAGTCACTGACATGCGGGCCCTGCCGCAAAAAATATAAAAAAAAGAAAAGAAAAGAATATGTTTATAAATAAAAATAATTAGTTTAAATAATCTCTCACTGACAGGTGGGCCTAGTAGTTAATTAACTAAAAAACTAATTAGTTAATCCTCTGTTAACCCACTGTCTATGACAGGTGGGTCCCCCTTGTCAGTTTGACCAGTCAACCCGGACTGTTGACCGCTGACGTCACTCATACGTCATGCTGACGTCATATCCCTTTTTCTGTTAATTAAATAATTCCAGAAATTCAAATAAACTTTGAAAATTCATATCTTTTAAACCGTAACTCGGATGAAAATGTTTTCTATATGAAAGTTGCTCAGAACGACGAGACGAATCCGAATACGCAGTCCGTTCATCCACCACACCTCCCTAACCTATCGAACTAGCAACTTTCCCCCTCCGGTCCGTCTGTCCGAAAACGCGAAACATCGGGAATACCTCCCGGATGTTTCCCCCCTTCACCGGTACCACCTACTGTCGCGTTAGGACACCCCTAGCACCGCTCATTTTCATGTCACGCATCGTCATGCTTATGTTTGCATTGTATTTACTGTTTCTTCCCCCTCTTCTCTCCGGTAGACTACGAGACCGACACTGCTGCTGCCCAGTTCGACTACGGAGTCGACGACCCCTCCTACTTGCCCGAGCAACCAGGCAAGCCCCCCCCTTGATCACCAGATATCGCCTACTCTACTCTCTACTACTTGCATTAGAGTAGTGTAGCATGTTACTACTTTCGATATCCTATTCTGATGCATAGCCTATCCTTGCTACTATTGTGGTTACCTTTACCTGCAATCCTACATGCTTAGTCTAGGATGCTAGATTTCCATCAGTGGCCCTACATTCTTGTCCGTCTGCTGTGCTATACTATCGGGCCGTGATCACCTGGGCGGTGATCACGGGTTTATACTTATATACTATATACATGACACATGTGATGATTAAAGTCGGGTCAGCTCGTAGGAGTACCCGCAAGTGGATCTTTGTGGCGGAGCGACAGGGCAGGTTGAGACCGCCTAGGTGAGAGGTGGGCCTGGCCCTGGTCGGCGTTCGCGGATACTTAACACGCTTAACGAGATCTTGGTATTTGATCTGAGTCTGGCCATTTGGTCTATACGCACTAGCCATCTACGCGGGAGTAGTTATGGGTATCCCGGCGTCGTGGTATCAGCTGAAGCCTTCGTGACGTCAGCGACTGAGTGGCGCGCGCCGTGTTGGACCGCTTTGACGTAACCGCCGTGATCGTGTGGGTTGCTAGGTCTGCTCGCGGCCGCGTTCGCAACGTGCAGGTGTGCATAGGGCGATGGGCCCAGACCCCTGCGCGCTTAGGATTAGACCGGCGTGCTGACCGCTCTGTTGTGCTTAGGTGGGGCTGCGACGCGTTGATCTTACGAGGCCGGGCATGACCCAGAAAAGTGAGTCCGGCCAATTGGGATCGAGCGTGTTGGGTTATGTGGTGCACCCCTGCAGGGTAGTTTATCTATTCGAATAGCCGTGTCCCTCGGTAAAAGGACGACCCGGAGTTGTACCTTGAGCTTATGACAACTAGAACTGGATAGTGAATAAAATACACCCTTCCAAGTGCCAGATACAACCCGGTGATCGCTCTCTAACAGGGCGACGAGGAGGGGATTGCCAGGTAGGATTATGCTATGCGATGCTACTTGGAGGACTTCAATCTACTCTCTTCTACATGCTGCAAGATGGAGATGTCCAGAAGCGTAGTCTTCGACAGGACTAGCTATCCCCCTCTTATTCCGGCATCCTGCGGTTCAGTCCACTGATATGCCTCTTTACACATATACCCATGCATATGTAGTGTAGCTCCTTGCTTGCGAGTACTTTGGATGAGTACTCACGGTTGCTTTCCTCCCTCTTTTTCCCTTTCTATACCGGATTGTCGCAATCAGATGTTGGAGTTCAGGAGCCAGACGCCACCGTCGACGACGACACCTACGACACTGGAGGTGCCTACTACTACGTGTAGGCCGCTGACGATGACCAGGAGTAGTTAGGAGGTCCCAGGCAGGAGGCCTTGCCTTTTCGATCGTTGCTACTTTTGTGCTAGCCTTCTTAAGGCAAACTTGTTTAACTTATGTCTGTACTCAGATATTGTTGCTTCCGCTGACTCGTCTATGATCGAGCACTTGTATTCGAGCCCTCGAGGCCCCTGGCTTGTATTATGATGCTTGTATGACTTATTTATGTTTTAGAGTTATGTTGTGATATCTCCCCGTGAGTCCCTGATCTTGGTCGTACACATTGCGTGCATGATTAGTGTACGGTCAAATCGGGGGCGTCACAAGTTGGTATCAGAGCCGACTGCCTGTAGGAAACCCCCTTCCACACTCCTTGGCCGAAGTTGAGTCTAGACATTACAAAACATTTTACTAACATGGCTGTGCGGCTTACGGGCCCACGTCGCCATTGGGTGGTACTAGGATCTTTTACTCCTCGACCTTTACTCTGGGACTCTGAACTCTCTTCTACTCGGGTTAAACGAATTTACTAACTCTAACACTAGGATCCCGTGACCGCGTTCACCCCAAAGATGGATAAACCATAGTTGTTTCTTAGAGTAGTATTTTGAACAATTCACACACTGTCATTTGACTCCTTTGAAACGTCTTTGCTTTCAGATGGAACCCACGAGGCAGGTCGTTCGCCACACGATGGCCATTGGTGCCTCGGGATCACCTGCGGTGCTAGCTGAGATGATGACCTATCTGGGTTATCGCTGGCACCCTGAGTACACCGTCTACGAGGAGTACCAGGACTTTAACCAGGAGCAGTACCGTGCCATCGTCCACCTCTACTCTCGGGAGTACGACTCCACTATTGTGCTGCACACCGCACATGGTGTTGGTGTGACCATCGATATGGCTGTCCACGATGCTGCCTATGCTGCTCTGACACGTCTTCGTGGAGAGTATCGGGAGTTGGACACCTCCCCTTTCAGGCACATTGCTATCGCCTCTGATGTTGGTGCGGAGGGATACTATACTGCTGCCTACTCCACTGTCACCCGAGAGCCCTTCTACCATCAGCACCTGGTTCTGCATGCTGATGGGCTGGATCGAGCTAACCGAGCTCTTCGCCACGAGATGTACACCACCCGTCAGCACCTTTACCGTGCTCTGACGCTGCTGCACCCCTTTGTCCGATCTGGACAGGTACCGCGTTCTGCGATCTACCCAGCCAGGACCGTGATGCCCCACGGTGTTGGTTGGCCAGAGGTGGGAGGCTACTCTCCCGCACTTGGTCCTCTTCTGCCACCTGAGCGTCGGGCTCTACACCTGAGTATCCGCGGCCCCCAGTCTGCTGACGTGGAGGGCTATCCGTTGCCTCACTACCAGCTGTCGGGCTACGATTACCTCCACAGTACCTCTTGGGACTGATGTAGGCTTGATTGTAGTATTAGTTGCAGTCGCCGCGAGCCTGTGTGCCGCCTATGATGTTTTAGTCCATGTACTGAACTCTATGTACTGAACTCTATGCATGACCCCTTTTGTAAGTTATGCCGACTACTATGTAGTAGCTATTGTGCTCCTTTCAATTATGCATGTTTCATCATGAATGATTCTTGTCATTGCAAATTTTCTCAATGCTGAACTACCCCTGTTATATATTAGCAGGATGGTTAGACCAGGTGGTCATGGTCGTGGTGGCGATGCCCCACCACCACCTGAGTACATGGCTGGTATGATCCAACAGTTTGAACTGAACCGCCAGTTCATGGAGAATATGATGGCTCAGTTTCCTCGCCCCAATATGAACCAGCAGCCAGCCCAAGTGACTCTTCAAGATTTCATACGCCTCAACCCAACCATCTACCGCAGCTCAACTCAGCCTCTGGATGCTGATGACTGGCTCCGTGACATCACCTATGAGATGGAGTCTGCTGATGTAGCCCCTGCCAGCTATGTCAATTTTGCTTCCTTCTTCTTGAAGGGACCCGCAGCTCAATGGTGGGACAGCCACAGGCGTACTCTGCCAGCTGGAACAATCATCACCTGGCCAGACTTCCAAGCTGCTTTCCGTGCCCGCTTCATTCCTCAGGGAGTCATGGACCGGAAGAAGCGTGAGTTCCGCAGCCTCACCCAAGGCAACAAATCTGTCGAAGCTTATCAGCGGGAGTTTCTGGACTTGTCCCGCTATGCTGAAGAAGACATTGCAACTGATGCACGCAGACAGGAGAAGTTCCGTGATGGACTACAAGCTGACATCAAGCTCGCACTTCTAGTGCATGACTTCGCCGATTTCGCCACCTTGGTGAATAAGGCCATCAATGTCGAGACTGGTCTGCAGGAATACCAGAGCTCTCAGAGGCGCAACCGTGACACGGGCTCATCTTCGGGCTCGCCCTCACAGAAGAGTAAGATATGGATCCCGAACAGCATGTATCGTCCAAATGCACCTGCTCCCAGGAAATCTTATGCTGCACCGCGTCTGCCTCCTCCACCATCTAAGCAGTCAAAGCTACCAGCTCCCCCACCTGGGGCTCCTGTTCCCACTCCCGATAATGGTCTGTGCTTCAAGTGTGGTCAACCGGGTCACTTTGCCAGGAACTGCTATCAGAATCAGAATCAACTGGCCCTTCCAGCAGCTGGCCGTGGTAACAACCAGCCCCGCAACAACAATGCTAAGTCTCATGGTCGTGCTCATGCCAACCACGTTGATCTCAGCGAAGCTCAAGACCAGCCTGCTACTGTGATGGGTACACTCCTCGTAAATTCAGTACCAGCATATGTATTATTTGATACAGGAGCATCCCACTCATTCATTTCAGCAGAATTTGCATTCCTGCATGGCATTAATCACGAAGAGATAAACACTCCGCTAGTGGTACACACCCCTGCGGGCCAATGTCAAACCTCTATGGTTAGTCGCGATGTTACTGTTGAAATTGAAGGACTGGAATTTCTTGTCTCTCCCATCGTACTGAAGTCCTGTAGCATTGATCTCATTCTGGGAATGAATTGGTTAAAAGCGCATACTGCTTCAATCGTTTGCACCACTAAGACCGTCCATCTGCTACACCCTTCAGATGAGATAGTTACTTACCAAGCCCATCTGGTGCAAAATGCCGAGGCAAGGCTCTATGCATTGAATGCATTGAACGCTGCACCACTCGAGGGCATTGAAAACATTCCCGTCGTGCGTGAATTCCTCGACGTCTTTCCTGAAGAACTTCCGGGGATTCCCCCTGCTAGAGCTGTCGAATTCATCATCGACTTGAAACCAGGCACCACTCCTATAGCCAAGCGACCCTACAAAATGCCGCCGCATGAACTCCTTGAGCTTAAGGAGGAAATCGACAAGTCTCTTCGCAAAGGATTCATTCGCCCAAGTTGCTCTCCTTGGGGAGCACCTTCCCTCTTTGTCAAGAAGAAGGATGGGACAAACCGGTTAGTTCAAGACTACCGTCCTATAAACCAAGCTACCATTCAGAATAAATACCCTCTTCCTCGGATCAATGATCTGTATGATCAACTGGCGGGTTCGTCAGTGTTCTCTAAGCTCGACTTGAGGTTGGGCTACCACCAGATCCGTGTTCGCGAAGAGGATATCCCAAAGACCGCCTTCGTGACTCGCTATGGTTCATACGAGTACACCGTCATGTCTTTCGGTTTAACCAATGCTCCAGCCACCTTCTCTCGTCTGATGAACTACATATTCATGGATTACCTCGACAGGTTCGTCGTGGTTTATCTGGATGATATCCTGATATTTTCCAAGAACGAAGAAGAACATGCTGAACATCTTCGTCTTGTGCTGGAAAAGCTACGAGAACATCAACTTTATGCCAAGTTCTCCAAATGTGAATTCTGGCTACCGGAAGTAACCTATCTGGGGCATGTCATCTCTAAGGATGGTATTGCCGTCAACCCCGAGCGAGTTCAGGCTATTCTTGATTGGACTCCTCCCAAGAACGTTAAGCAAGTCAGAAGTTTTCTCGGTCTCGCCAGCTATTGCCGTCGATTTGTTGAGAACTTCTCCAAGATCGCCAGGCCTCTGACTAACCTGTTGCATAAGGGCGTCAAGTTCCAATGGACAGACAAATGTCAGGAAAGTTTCCAAGCACTCAAAGACAAGTTGACTTCTGCTCCAGTTCTAGCTCCACCTGATACTAAGAAGGACTTTGTCATTTACTGCGACGCTTCCCGTCAAGGATTAGGCTGTGTCCTAATGCAAGACCGCAAAGTGATTGCTTATGCCTCTCGACAATTGCGCCCTCACGAAGAGAACTACCCAGTTCACGACCTTGAACTTGCTGCTGTCATTCATGCGCTGAAGCAGTGGCGACATTACCTTCTCGGTAATCGTTGCGAGATCTTCACTGACCACCAAAGTCTGAAGTATCTGTTTACTCAGCCAGATCTGAACCTCCGTCAGCAGAGATGGATGGAGCTTGTTGCAGACTTTGACTTGGGTATTTCCTATACGCCAGGCAAGGCTAATGTAATGGCTGATGCCTTGAGCCGCAAGTCTTACTGCAACCACCTCCAGGTTCATAAAGTTCAGCCCTTGCTTGTTGAAGAATTCAGGAAGCTGAACCTCCATATTGTTCCTCCGGGTGCACTCGCTCCCCCTCCTAAGAAATTTGGTAAGGTGAACCTCCACGTCGTTACCCAGGGTTCCCTCAATACCCTAGTTGCTAAACCAGATCTCGAGGACAGAATCAAAAGCCTACAGAGGTATGACTCTGAAGCCCACAAGATTAAGCGCTACCTCGCAGAAGGAAAGCCCTCATTCTTCACCATTTCTGAAGATGGCACCCTATACTTCAAGGGCCGCCTAGTGGTGCCATGTGCAGAGAAAAACCTGGATATGACACAGGAAGTTATTAAAGAAGCTCATGATACGCCTCTATGTATCCATCCTGGTAGTACAAAGATGTATCAAGATATCCGTCAGAGATTCTGGTGGTCTAATATGAAGCAAGACATTGCTCGTTATGTTGCTGAGTGTGACGTTTGCCGTCGCATCAAAGCGGAACATCAAAGACCTGCTGGAACTCTGCAACCTATCTCTATTCCTGAATGGAAATGGGACCATGTTGAGATGGACTTCGTCACTGGTTTTCCCAAATCACAGAAAGGTAATGATGCTATTCTTGTCGTCATTGACCGGCTTTCCAAAGTTGCACATTTGCTGGCAGTCAAAGAAACGATCACTGCTAGCCAGTTGGCAACGCTCTATATGTCCAGGATTGTTTCACTCCACGGTATTCCATTGGTTATCAGTTCAGACCGTGGTAGCTTATTCACTTCAAGATTCTGGGCAAGTTTCCAAGAAGCTATGGGAACTCATCTGTCATTTAGTACTGCGTTTCATCCTCAATCGCAAGGACAAGTTGAACGCGTCAATCAAGTTCTCGAAGACATGCTTCGAGCTTGCGTTATTTCCTTCGGCAAGAAATGGGAGGAATCTCTCCCGTATGCTGAGTTCTCCTATAATAATAGCTATCAAGCTAGTCTGAAGATGGCCCCCTTCGAAGTGTTATATGGACGAAAGTGCCGAACCCCTCTGAACTGGTCAGAAACTGGGGAACGTGCACTCTTCGGTCCGGATATTATCCAAGATGCCGAAGAACAAGTCCGCATTATTCGCGAGAATCTCAAGACTGCTCAGTCACGTCAGAAGAGTCAGTATGACCGTCATCATAAAGACATGGTCTATCAACCTGGCGAAAAGGCTTATCTTCGAGTCACACCTATGAAGGGTGCTCACCGCTTCGGGATCAAGGGCAAACTAGCTCCTCGCTATATTGGCCCATTCACTATTCTCGAAAGGCGTGGAAAAGTGGCATACCAACTGGAACTACCGCCGAACCTTTCTCAGGTTCACGATGTGTTCCATGTGTCACAGCTCCGCCGTTGCTTCAAGGATCCAATCCGAGCTGTGGATCACGAAGTGCTCGAATTGCAGCAAGACCTCTCCTATAAGGAGCATCCGGTCCGCATTCTCGACCAAGCTGAACGCCGCACACGTCAGAAGGCGATCAAGTTTCTCAAAGTCCAGTGGTCGCACCATTCTGAAGATGAGGCCACTTGGGAACGAGAGGATCGTCTGCGCGAAGAATACCCCGCACTGTTTCCTTCTACCTCCTAAATCTCGGGACGAGATTTCTTGTAGTGGAGGAGATTTGTAACACCCTGGGAATCATGCTACAGTAACTCCCTGTGATTAAGCTAATCATGTTGCTAAACAGGGCTTGATCACATTTGAATCACCTTCCTTTTCTAACTCCTAGTTCAAACTTCAAATATAATTAAAGTGAAAAATAAAAGTTTTCAAAAACTCAAACAAAAATGTTCTGTGGGTGCTAAATACTACACTGGCAATTATGGTGGAGAAAACACATTTTTATAAAATGCCTAAATGCTTTAAATGAAATAAAACAAATAAAAGGAAAACAGAAAACAAAACAAAACAGAAAAAGAAAGCAAAAGGAGCAGGCCTCCCCCCACTGACCCCGGCCCAAACCCCCGAACCCCCCCCCGGCCCAAGCTGGGCCGCCACCCGCAGCCGCGACCCCGGCCCAGCACACCTTCCCCCCCCCCCCCCCCGCGTCCCCTTCCTGTTCCCCCGACCGGGTCGGAACAGGGGCGCGCTGCCGCCGCACCCCCTCGCCGGCACCGACGCCGGAGGGGATAAGGTCGCCAGCCCCGCGCCTCCTCGGGCCTCTCTCCCACTCACCCCGCTCTCCCTCTCGGCCCCCGCGCCTCCCTCTTCCCTTCCCCGGATCCGCGCCGCTCCCCTCTTCCCCACGCCCGACGCGCTCGCCGCCGTTCGCGTCGTTCACGCGGCCACCGTGCCCCACTCGCCACCTCGCCGTGTCGTACGACGTCGCCGCCCTCGACTACACCCCCTCCGCCTCTCCGTCGAAGCTCGGAGCCACTACAATGACCTCCCCGAGCTCGCCTTCAACCTCGGACGCCGGCGACCCCCTTCTTCCCCGGTGACGACCTGCTGCTACTAAGCCACCCACGGGCCTTTCTTGCGCCGCGCGGTGAGCTCCTCTACCTCCTCCCCCTCTCCGCTAGCTCGCCCGCGCTCCCTAGCTTCTTCCCCACGTGCGCCCGAGCGCCGCGCCGCGGAGCTCGCCGCCGGCGGGTCTCCGGTGACCAAATGGTCACGGGGTCAAGCCCGTTGCACTCCCCGCCGTTTGTAGATGCCCCCCAGCCCCTCCGCTTTCTCGATAGCTCGCCGTAGCCATGTCTCCGTCGGGCACCCGTGCGCGCCGCCGCCTCCGCCGCTCGCCGGCGCCGATTCCGGCCAAGTCCGGCGAAGCTCCGGCCACCACTGGATGCGGCGCTGCGAGCTCTTTCGAATGGGCCTAGCCCCGTTCCTCCCCGAGCCCCGTAGCGCGATTCCGGCCAACTCCGGCGAGGGACCGCCGCTGTTTTGGTCGCCGGAGTTGCGCCGGCGCCGGCCGCCGACGTGGCTGGCCTGGCCCCACCCCCAGTGACCCTGCCAGTGGCCCCCACGGGCCCCAGTTGACTGGGTTGACCCAGTCAACTGCTGACTGGGCAGGCCCAGTCACTGACATGCGGGCCCCGCCGCAAAAAATATAAAAAAAAGAAAAGAAAAGAAAATGTTTTATAAATAAAAATAATTAGTTTAAATAATCTCTCACTGACAGGTGGGCCCAGTAGTTAATTAACTAAAAAACTAATTAGTTAATCCTCTGTTAACCCACTGTCTATGACAGGTGGGTCCCCCTTGTCAGTTTGACCAGTCAACCTGGACTGTTGACCGCTGACGTACTCATACGTCATGCTGACGTCATATCCCTTTTTCTGTTAATTAAATAATTCCAGAAATTCAAATAAACTTTGAAAATTCATATCTTTTAAACCGTAACTCGGATGAAAATGTTTTCTATATGAAAGTTGCTCAGAACGACGAGACGAATCCGAATACGCAGTCCGTTCATCCACCACACCTCCCTAACCTATCGAACTAGCAACTTTCCCCCTCCGGTCCGTCTGTCCGAAAACGCGAAACATCGGGAATACCTCCCGGATGTTTCCCCCCTTCACCGGTACCACCTACTGTCGCGTTAGGACACCCCTAGCACCGCTCATTTTCATGTCACGCATCGTCATGCTTATGTTTGCATTGTATTTACTGTTTCTTCCCCCTCTTCTCTCCGGTAGATTACGAGACCGACACTGCTGCTGCCCAGTTCGACTACGGAGTCGACGACCCCTCCTACTTGCCCGAGCAACCAGGCAAGCCCCCCCCTTGATCACCAGATATCGCCTACTCTACTCTCTACTACTTGCATTAGAGTAGTGTAGCATGTTACTACTTTCGATATCCTATTCTGATGCATAGCCTATCCTTGCTACTATTGTGGTTACCTTTACCTGCAATCCTACATGCTTAGTCTAGGATGCTAGATTTCCATCAGTGGCCCTACATTCTTGTCCGTCTGCTGTGCTATACTATCGGGCCGTGATCACCTGGGCGGTGATCACGGGTTTATACTTATATACTATATACATGACACATGTGATGATTAAAGTCGGGTCGGCTCGTAGGAGTACCCGCAAGTGGATCTTTGTGGCGGAGCGACAGGGCAGGTTGAGACCGCCTAGGTGAGAGGTGGGCCTGGCCCTGGTCGGCGTTCGCGGATACTTAACACGCTTAACGAGATCTTGGTATTTGATCTGAGTCTGGCCATTTGGTCTATACGCACTAGCCATCTACGCGGGAGTAGTTATGGGTATCCCGGCGTCGTGGTATCAGCCGAAGCCTTCGTGACGTCAGCGACTGAGTGGCGCGCGCCGTGTTGGACCGCTTTGACGTAACCGCCGTGATCGTGTGGGTTGCTAGGTCTGCTCGCGGCCGCGTTCGCAACGTGCAGGTGTGCATAGGGCGATGGGCCCAGACCCCTGCGCGCTTAGGATTAGACCGGCGTGCTGACCGCTCTGTTGTGCTTAGGTGGGGCTGCGACGCGTTGATCTTTCTGGCCAGAGAAAAGTGTGTCCGGCCAATTGGGATCGAGCGTGTTGGGTTATGTGGTGCACCCCTGCAGGGAAGTTTATCTATTCGAATAGCCGTGTCCCTCGGTAAAAGGACGACCCGGAGTTGTACCTTGAGCTTATGACAACTAGAACTGGATACTGAATAAAATACACCCTTCCAAGTGCCAGATACAACCCGGTGATCGCTCTCTAACAGGGCGACGAGGAGGGGATTGCCGGGTAGGATTATGCTATGCGATGCTACTTGGAGGACTTCAATCTACTCTCTTCTACATGCTGCAAGATGGAGATGTCCAGAAGCGTAGTCTTCGACAGGACTAGCTATCCCCCTCTTATTCCGGCATCCTGCAGTTCAGTCCATTGATATGCCTCTTTACACATATACCCATGCATATGTAGTGTAGCTCCTTGCTTGCGAGTACTTTGGATGAGTACTCACGGTTGCTTTCCTCCCTCTTTTTCCCTTTCTATACCGGATTGTCGCAATCAGATGTTGGAGTTCAGGAGCCAGACGCCACCGTCGACGACGACACCTACGACACTGGAGGTGCCTACTACTACGTGCAGGCCGCTGACGACGACCGGGAGTAGTTAGGAGGTCCCAGGCAGGAGGCCTTGCCTTTTCGATCGTTGCTACTTTTGTGCTAGCCTTCTTAAGGCAAACTTGTTTAAGTTATGTCTGTACTCAGATATTGTTGCTTCCGCTGACTCGTCTATGATCGAGCACTTGTATTCGAGCCCTCGAGGCCCCTGGCTTGTATTATGATGCTTGTATGACTTATTTATGTTTTAGAGTTGTGTTGTGATATCTCCCCGTGAGTCCCGGATCTTGGTCGTACACATTGCGTGCATGATTAGTGTACGGTCAAATCGGGGGCGTCACAGCCCTAAAGCTCGGGCCGCGAAAACGGTTTCCATTGTAATTTGATTAATATGTCAAGGCGCATTGATACAAGTAGTGCGATAAGCAGCAGGCTATTTAACATGCCAAGACCAAGGGAGAGCTGCATGTGGGTCCTGAAAAACAAGTAGAGTGATCGTTAACGAAACCACCTAGAAAGTCCCCCATATGTCTGTGTTTCTTGCCGTCTTGGTGTGTTTGTCCTTCAAGAGGACCGATGATCAGGCCATTAGATGGGGCCTGCGGGATTGAGACCTGAAAAAGGGAAAAAAGGAAAGGTAAAAGTATGTGTGTATCCGGTGCCAGTTGAGCCGTACTGTGGATCACAAGCTAGCTATGCCTCCGTCGATGCCCATGGAATTTTGAGGGCGTAGTTATGTATGCGCGTTACAAATGCCACCACTTGATCGGGACCGAGACGGAGGCCAAATTGCTAGTTGAGCTCCTGACAAGCCGAGCTGTCCTGCTGTAGAATAGTTCGGAACCTCTTAATGGAGTTCGGAGGCTCAGCAGCCGAATTAAGGTTCTGCTTCAGAAGGCCGCTCTGTACTTCTGCTGCTAAGGCAGCGGTGTGCTCTTCTATACGGAGGGAGCGTTCCGTATTTCCATTGACTGTTATGACGCCGCGTGGACCGGGCATCTTGAGCTTGGGATAAGCATAGTGTGGCACCGCATTGAATCGAGCAAATGCGGTCCGTCAGAGCAGTGCGTGATAGCCGCTGCGAAAGGGGACGATGTCGAAGATTAACTCCTCGCTTCGAAAGTTGTCCGGAGATCCGAAGACAACCTCTAGTGTGATTGTGCCCATACAGCGGGCCTCTACACCTGATATGACTCCTTTGAAGGTAGTCTTTGTGGGTTTGATCCGTGACAGATTAATGCCCATTTTGCGCACTGTATCCTGATAGAGTAGATTGAGGCTGCTACCTCCGTCCATAAGGACGCGCGTTAGGTGAAATCCATCAATGATTGGGTCGAGCACCAGTGCAGCCGAACCGCCATGACGGATACTAGTCGGATGATCCCGACGATCAAAGGTGATCGGGAATGACGACCATGGATTGAATTTTGGGGCGACTGGCTCTATTGCGTAGACGTCTCTGAGTGCGCGCTTGCGCTCCCTTTTGGGGATGTGTGTAGCATATATCATGTTCACTGTTTTGACTTGAGGGGGAAACTTCTTCTATCCTTCTGTGTTCTGTTGCCGGGGCTCCTCGTCATCGTCCTCGCTTTGCGATCCCTTTTCCTTGTTTTCGGCATTTAATTTGCCGGACTGTTTAAAAACCCAAGAAACTCTGTTGGTATGATTGGCTGGTTTGTCTTGGGTGCCATGTATCTGGCATGGACGATCGAGTATGCGGTCCAGGCTGGATGGTCCCTGATTGTTTCTTTTGTACGGTTTCTTCCGCTGGCTGGACTTGGAGCCGCTGAATCCGGCGTTGACTGTAGTGTCGTCGGTATTATCACCATTGCTTCGGCGCTTGTGTCTGTTACGTCGGAGCTTGCCGTTGCTGTTTTTGACCTCGGAGGGGCCTGCCTCGCTGGCTGTGTTTTTACTACGAGCCAGCCAACTATCCTCACCCGCGCAAAAGCGGGTCATGAGTACCGTAAGGCTGCCATAGATTTTGGTTTTTCTTGGCCGAGGTGGCGGGCGAGCCATTCGTCGCAGATGCTATGTTTAAAGGCCGCCTAGGGCTTCGGCATCCGGACAATCGACGATCTGGTTCTTTTTAGTTAGGAACCTAGTCCAGAATTTCCGGGCTGACTCTCCAGGTTGTTGAACTATGTGGCTTAAGTCATCGGCGTCTGGTGGCTGGACATATGTACCTTGGAAGTTGTCGAGGAAGGCTTCTTCCAAGTCCTCCCAGCTGCTGATAGAATTTTCAGGCAGGCTGTTTAACCAGTACCGAGCTGGTCCTTTAAGCTTTAGTGGGAGGTATTTGATAGCGTGGAGGTCATCTCCGCGGGCCATGTGGATGTGGAGGATAAAGTCCTCAATCCATACCGCGGGATCAGTTGTCCCGTCATATGATTTAATATTCACGGGTTTGAACCCTTCTGGAAATTCATGATCCATTACTTCATCAGTGAAGCAAAGAGGGTGTGCGGCGCCTCTATATCTGGCCGCATCGCGACGTAGCTTCGATGGAGTCCGTCTGCGGTTGTCGGCCCGGGTCTGACTAGGTTTGTCACGCCCGAATAGGTAGCCATCATCGCGTGTCGAGGAACGTCCTCGCGGTCCGTAGATTGATCTGGTATATCCTGCTCTACTGTCCAGGTCCTGCCGAAGGTCGTATGTATGACCCCGAGCTGTTTTGTCTCTATTTTTGCGTGGCGGTGGGGCGGGCTGCTCTTCGGCCCGAATTGCCGCTTTATCCCGACCGCGTGGTGGTCGGTCCGCCGCACTGTCCCGACCGCGTAGTGGTCGATCGGCCGCATTACGCGAGGGAGGTATGGGCTCCGGTGCCTCCTCATCGAACTGAGGTAGCAATCTGCGCTTCGGGTAACTCTTGGCTGGGCGTCTGAGGCCGTATTCCTCGGCTGCCAGGACATCCGTCCACCTGTCGACAAGCAGATCTTGGTCAGCTTGAAGTTGCTGCTGCTTCTTTTTCAAGCTCCTTGCGGTGGCTATTAGCTGGCGCTTGAAGCGCTCCTGCTCGAGAGGTTCCTCAGGCATGATGAAATCCTTGTTGCCGAGGCTTTCCTCATCCTCGGAGAGCGGATGATAACTACCGTCCTCCGAGTCATTGGGCATGGCCTGTTCGTCGGGGCTGACTTGCCCGTTTTCTTGTTCCTGCTGTTCGAATGTTGCCTCAACAGGGTCTTCATTGTTTTCGGCATCGTCCGGAGTATTATTTTCCCCGGTGCTAGTATTGCTGTCTTTTGAACGACGTGACTTAGATCGGCCCCGAGGACGCCGGCGTTTGTGCTGTGTCTTAGGATGTTTATTCTCAACTGGATTTTCTTTGTCATCGTCGTTGGTTGCTTTGGGTGTATCTACCATGTACACATCGTACGAAGAAGTGGCCGTCCATCGTCCAGTAAATGGCGGGTTTTGGCTCTGCTCCTCATCGGCATCGTCCATACCGTCGATGTCTTCGGAGCCATAATCAAGCATGTCGGTTAAGTCCTCGACAGTGGCTATGAAGTGGGTGGCGGGTGGGAAGCAAAATTCTCCCCCATCATCAGCCTCCAGTTCGAACCGGACATAATTCGGCTGTGAGTCCCCCGCCAAGGACAGATTCTTTAACGAGTTCAGCACATCGCCGAGGGGCGAGTGTCGGAAGATGTCTGCGGCGCTGAATTCGAAGATCGATAACTGATCAGGCTCGGCGTCCGCGGACGCACATGGTTCGGAACTTATAGCCGGAGACGAGTCCGGAGTTCCGGTGACATAGATATCGTGTGACGTTAAGTTTATGTGCGGCTCCAACGCCGCGGAATCTGTGGCCTCCGTGGCGGGGTTGAGCTTCCCGTCCTTGGATGGCGCAGTCTAATCCGGATCTAAGGCTAGAGCAGTCACAGGAGCTATCCCCTGGATGCGGCCCGATGACAGATTTAGGTGATGTTCATCGAGGTGACAAGGAGCGGCCGCCGTGGTCTCGAATCCGTCAAAGATCAAATCTCCACAGATGTCCGCGATGTAGTTCAAGCTCCCAAATCTGACCTGGTGGCCAGGGGCGTAGCTGTCGATCTGCTCCAGATGGCCAAACGAGTTGGCCCGCAGTGCGATGCCGCTGAATACGAAGATCTGTCTAGGGAGAGAAGTCTCCCCTTGGACATCGTTGTTGTTGACGATTGAAGGGGCCATCAAACCTTTAGGGGACGGCACAGTGGAACTCTCAAAAGCACCAATGTCGGTGTCAAAACCGGCGAATCTAGGGTAGGGGGTCCCGAACTGTGCGTCTATGGTCGATGGTAATAGGAGACAGGGAACACAATGTTTACCCAGGTTCGGGCCCCCTCTATGGAGGTAATACACTACTTCCTGCTTGATTGATCTTGATGAATATGAATATTACAAGAGTTGATCTACCGTGAGATCGTAATGGCTAAACCCCAAAAGTCTAGCCTGTATGACTATGGTAATGAGTATCTCCCCCTCTGGACTAAGCCCTCCGGTTTATATAGACACCGGAGAGATCTAGGGTTACATAAGGTCGGTTACAGAGAAAGGAATCTACATATTTGATCTCCAAGCTTGCCTTCCACGCCAAGGAGAGTCCTATCCGGACACGAGTGGAGTCTTCGGTATTTGTATCTTTACAGCCCATCAGTCCGGCCCATGGCTAACAGGCCGGATGCCCGAGGACCCCTTAGTCCAGGACTCCCTCAGGGGGCGCCCACATGGCTAAGAGATTGTCGTGGTTATGTGTGGCCCTCCCCTCCCACATATATATAGGTGGGGGGAGGAGGGAGCAGCCAGGAGGCGCCCCCAAATAGACCGAATCCTACTTGGGGTCCTTCCCAAGTGGCGCCCCCTTACCATATTTGCCGGAGGGGGAAAGGAAAGGGAGGAGAGGGAAAGAAGGGCTAGGCTGAATTCCCCCTCTAATGGCCCAATAGGCCCATTACCCTCCCGGGGTTGTCCGGTACCCCCTCCGATATTATGATGAGTACCCGGTACACTCCGAAACACTTCCGGTATCCGAATACCATCGTCCTATATATCAATCTTTACCTCCGGACCATTCCGGAGCTCCTCTTCATATCCGTGATCTCATCCGGGATTCCGAACAACATTCGATCACCAAATCATATAACTCATATAACACTATATCGTCAACGAGCGTTAAGCGTGTGGACCCTACGGGTTCGAGAACTATGTAGACATGACCGAGACACCTCTCCAGTCAATAACCAATAGCGGAACCTGGATGCCCATATTGGCTCCTACATATTCTACGAAGATCTTTATCGGTCGAACTTTATGACAACTGATGTCTACTACACAACCTTCTTCTTGTAGACGTTGTTGGGCCTCCAAGTGCAGAGGTTTGTAGGACAGTAGCAAATTTCCCTCAAGTGGATGACCTAAGGTTTATCAATCCGTGGGAGGCGTAGGATGAAGATGGTCTCTCTCAAGCAACCCTGCAACCAAATAACAAAGAGTCTCTTGTGTCCCCAACACACCCAATACAATGGTAAATTGTATAGGTCACTAGTTCGGCGAAGAGATGGTGATACAAGTGCAATATGGATGGTAGATATAGGTTTTTATAATCTGAAAATATAAAAACAGCAAGGTAACTAATGATAAAAGTGAGCGTAAACGGTATTGCAATGCTAGGAAACAAGGCCTAGGGTTCATACTTTCACTAGTGCAAGTTCTCTCAACAATAATAACATAATTGGATCATATAACTATCCCTCAACATGCAACAAAGAGTCACTCCAAAGTCACTAATAGCGGAGAACAAACGAAGAGATTATGGTAGGGTACGAAACCACCTCAAAGTTATTCTTTCCAATCAATCCGTTGGGCTATTCCTATAAGTGTCACAAACAGCCCTAGAGTTCGTACTAGAATAACACGTTAAGACACAAATCAACAAAAACCCTAATGTCACCTAGATACTCCAATGTCACCTCAAGTATCCGTGGGTATGATTATACGATATGCATCACACAATTTCAAATTCATCTATTCCACCAACACATAGAACCTCAAAGAGTGCCCCAAAGTTTCTACCGGAGAATCAAGACGAAAACGTGTGCCAACCCCTATGCATAGGTTCATGGGCGGAACCCGCAAGTTGATCACCAAAACATACATCAAGTGAATCACGTGATATCCCATTGTCACCACAGATACGCATGGCAAGACATACATCGAGTGTTCTCAAATCATTAAAGACTCAATCCGATAAGATAACTTCAAAGGGAAAACTCAATCCATTACAAGAGAGTAGAGGGGGAGAAGCAACATAAGATCCAACTATAATAGCAAAGCTCGCGATACATCAAGATCATGCCAAATCAAGAACACGAGAGAGAGAGAGAGAGAGAGATCAAACACATAGCTACTAGTGCATACTCTCAGCCCCAAGGGTGAACTACTCCCTCCTCGTCATGGAGAGCACCGGGATGATGAAAATGGCCACCGGTGAGGGTTCCCCCCTCCGATAGGGTGCCGGAACATGGTCCCGATTGGTTTTTGGTGGCTACAGAGGTTTGCGGTGGCGGAACTCCCAATCTATTCCATTCCCCGAAGATTTTAGGGTATATTGGTATATATAGGTGAAAGAAGTATGTCAGGGGAACCACGAGGGGCCCACGAGGGTGGAGGCCGCGCCCCCTGCCTCGTGCCTCCCTCGTTGCTTTCCTGACGTGCACTCCAAGTCTCCCGGGTTGCTTTCCTTCCAAAAATAACTTCTCCAGAAGGTTTCATTCCGTTTCGACTCCGTTTGATATTCCTTTTCTTCGAAACACTGAAACAAAGGGAAAAACAGGAACTGGCACTGGGCTCTGGGTCAATAGGTTAGTCCCATAAATAATATAAAAGTGCATAGTAAAGCCCATAAAACATCCAAGATGGATAATATAATAGCATGAATACTTCATAAATTATAGATACATTGGAGACGTATCAGCATCCCCAAGCTTAATTCCTGCTCGTCCTCGAGTAGGTAAATGATAAAAGAAAGAATTTATGAAGTGTGAATGCTAGCAGGTGCATAAGTTTGATCAATGATAATTTCAATCACCTTTTCTAGCATCATTATATGTCATAACAGTAGCTCAACTCATAGAACTTTTCATGAACAAGTAACAAACTATTCACATGTTAAAGTATAGATCATAAACTTTCTTGAAAACTGACAAACAGTTCTCAGTCATCAAACAATTGCAATTCATCTTATTTTCAAGAAGATTCTATGTCAGAGCTTTGATTCAGCAAACTTCACATACTCAACTATCATTTAGTCTTCCATGATTGCTACCACTCAAAGCATATTTTTAGAACAAATAGTATTCATCGAACACAGAGAAAGATAGGGGCTTAATGTTTCGCCTCCCAACCTTTTACCTCAAGGGTAATGTCAACAATAATAATTCATGATCAAATATATTTGAATGGCCATATATGCTTAGATCTTTCCATCACATGATGCTTGCCAACTAAAGAGTGGGTTGGAATGAGAAGGAATACTACTGACTCTTGCATAAAAGTAAAAGATAGGCCCTTCGCAGAGGGAAGCAGGGATTTGCAGAGGTGCCAGAGCTCGAAGCAAAAACAGAGATGAAAATAATTTTGAGAGGTATGCTTTCATTGTCAACATAACGACCAAGAGTTCCCAATATCTTCCATACTACATACATTATAGGCGGTTCCCAAACAGAAAGGTAAAGATTTTTACTCCCCCTCCACCAACAATCATCAATCCATGGCTTGCCCGAAACAACGGCCGCCTCCAACTAACATCAATCCTGGGGGAGTTTTGTTTGCAATTATTTTTTATTTGATTTTGATCTTTTGATCATGGGACTGGGCATCCCAGTTACCAGCCATTTTCTCGTGAATGATGAGCGGAGTCCACTCATCGTGAGAATAACCCACCTAGCATGGAAGATACTGCTAGCCCCTAGTCGCTATATGAGCGATTTAGGCATACAAAACAGATTATTTTTTGAAGGTTTAGAGTTTGGCACATGCAAATTTACTTGGAACGGCAGGTAAATACCGCATATAGGTAGATATGGTGGACACTCATGGAAGAAACTTGGTTCAAGAATTTTGGATGCACAAGCAGTATTCCCGCTTAGTACAGATATTTTGGCTAGCAAAGGATTCTAAATAGCAAGCACCACATGTTAGAGGATCCATAACAATATAACTTCTATACAAATATACCCAAGCATAACTCATTATGTTGTCTTCCTTGTCCAACTTCAACTAATTTGCTCAGGTTTGAAAATAATTAGTGGGGCTCACAATCATAGAAGATGTCCAAGATAGTATATTTATATGTGAAATCTCTCATCCTTCAATATTCTTTCATGAATTGTTCAAGTGACCAATACAATGTTTGCTAACCTTCAAAAAAATTACCACCTCTACTTCTTATATGTGAAGTCATTACTCCCCATAGGAAAGTCATATGAAACATATATAATTTCAGATTTATGACATTCAAATCATTCAACCATTTACTCATAGGATATAAGTGAAGCACACGAGTAAATGACAAACTACTCCAAAAAGATATGAGTGAAGATCAATGAGTAGTTGAATAATTATGTAGCTATATGAAGACTCTCTCTCATTTAAGAATTTCAGATCTTGGTATTTTATTCAAACATCAAGCAAAGCTAAAGAAAATAAAATGACGCTCCAAGCAAAACACATATCATGTGGTGAATAAAAATATAGCTCCAAGTAAAGTTACCGATGAACGAAGATGAAAGAGGGGATGCCTTCCCCGGAAGCTTAGGCTCTTGGTTATCCTTGAATATTACCTTGGGGTGCCTTGGGAATCCCCAAGCTTAGGCTCTTTCCACTCCTTATTCCATAGTCCATCGAATCTTTACCCAAAACTTGAAAACTTCACAAAACAAAACTTAACAGAAAATCTCGTGAGCTCCGTTAGCGAAAGAAAACAAAACACCACTTCATGGTACTGTAATGAACTAATTCTTTATTTATATTGGTGTTAAACCTACTGTATTCCAACTTCTCTATGGTTTATAAACTATTTTACTGGCCATAGATTCATCAAAATAAGCAAGCAACACAATGAAAACAGAATCTGTCAAAAACAGAACAGTCTGTAGTAATCTGTATCAAACGTATACTTCTGGAACTCCAAAAATTCTAAACTAAATTGGTGGACCTGAGGAATTTGTCTAGTAATCATCTGCAAAAAGAATCAACTAAATAGCACTCTCCAGTAAAACGTTTTAGCTAATCTCGTGAGCGCTAAAGTTTCTGTTTTTTACAGCATGATCATAAAGACTTCACCCAAGTCTTCCCAAAGGTTCTACTTGGCACAAACACTAATTAAAACATAAAACCACATCTAACCAGAGGCTAGATGTATTATTTAGTACTAAACATAACCAATAATCAAGAGACTAAAATAAAATTGGGTTTCCTCCCAACAAGCGCTAACGTTTAATGCCCCTAGCTAGGCATGACGATTTCAATGATGCTCACATAAAAAATAAGAATTGAAACATAAAGAGAGCATCATGAAGAATATGACTAGCACATTTAAGTCTAACCCATTTCCTATGCATAGGTATTTTGTGAGCAAACAACTTATGGGAACAAGAATCAACTTGCATAGGAAGGTAAAACAAGCATAACTTCAAAACTTTAAGCACATAGAGAGGAAACTTGATATTATTGCAATTCCTACAAGCATATGTTCCTCCCTCATAATAATTTTCAGTAGCATCATGAATGAATTCAACAATATAACCAGCACCTAAAGCATTCTTTTCATGATCTACTTGCATAGAAATTTTACTACTCTCCACATAAGCAAATTTATTCTCATGAATAGTAGTGGGAGCAAACTCAACAAAATAACTATCATATGATTGAAAATTAAGATCAAGATGACAAGTTTCATGGTTATCATTATTCTTTAAAGCATACGTGTCATCACAATAATCATCATAGATAGGAGGCATGCTTTCACCATAGTAAATTTGCTCATCAAAGCTTGGGGGACAAAAAATATCATCTTCATCAAACATAGCTTCCCCAAGCTTGTGGCTTTGCATATCATTAGCATCATGGATATTCAAGGAATTCATACTAACAACATTGCAATCTTGCTCATCATACAAATATTTAGTGCCAAACATTTTAATGCATTCTTCCTCTAGCAATTGAGCACAATTATCGGAATCCTTATTTTCACGGAAGACATTAAAAAGAGGAAGCATATGAGGCACCCTCAATTCCATTTTTTGTAGTTTTCTTCTATAGACTGAACTAGTGCTAAACCAAGAAACAAAAATATTCGATTGCAAGATGTAAAGATATACCTTCAAGCACTCACCTCCCCGGCAACGGCGCCAGAAAAGAGCTTGATGTCTACTACACAACCTTCTTCTTGTAGACGTTGTTGGGCCTCCAAGTGCAGAGGTTTGTAGGACAGTAGCAAATTTCCCTCAAGTGGATGACCTAAGGTTTATCAATCCGTGGGAGGCATAGGATGAAGATGGTCTCTCTCAAGCAACCCTGCAACCAAATAACAAAGAGTCTCTTGTGTCCCCAACACACCCAATGAAATGGTAAATTGTATAGGTGCACTAGTTCGGCGAAGAGATGGTGATACAAGTGCAATATGGATGCTAGATATAGGTTTTTGTAATCTGAAAATATAAAAACAGCAAGGTAACTAATGATAAAAGTGAGCGTAAACGGTATTCCAATGCTAGGAAGCAAGGCCTAGGGTTCATACTTTCACTAGTGCAAGTTCTCTCAACAATAATAACATAATTGGATCATATAACTATCCCTCAACATGCAACAAAGAGTCACTCCAAAGTCACTAATAGCGGAGAACAAACGAAGAGATTATGGTAGGGTACGAAACCACCTCAAAGTTATTCTTTCCAATCAATCCGTTGGGCTATTCCTATAAGTGTCACAAACAACCCTAGAGTTCGTACTAGAATAACACCTTAAGACACAAATCAACCAAAACCCTAATGTCACCTAGATACTCCAATGTCACCTCAAGTATCCGTGAGTATGATTATACGATATGCATCACACAATCTCAGATTTATCTATTCAACCAACACATAGAACCTCAAAGAGTGCCCCAAAGTTTCTACCGGAGAATCAAGACGAAAACGTGTGCCAACCCCTATGCATAGGTTCATGGGCGGAACCCGCAAGTTGATCACCAAAACATACATCAAGTGAATCACGTGATATCCCATTGTCACCACAGATACGCACGGCAAGACATACATCAAGTGTTCTCAAATCATTAAACACTACAAAAAAATACACTTCCGTGATGATACGTGTTTGTCACAGTAGGTCGCGTTTTTTGTCATGCATGTACATCCATGACGATTTTATGACAGAATCAAGATAGTCATACCTGTGCTGTCGTAGAAGTGTTCCATGACATTACCAAAATTATCATCACGGAAGTGTCCACTTCCATGACGATAAATCACGCGTCACAGAAGTGCTTTCGTCAAGGGTGACCGACACGTGGCATCCACCGTAACGGAACGGCGTTAAGCTATCGGGTCGGGTAACCCGTTAACAGCCCCGACCAATGGGAAATTTCCACGTGTAAAATTCTTATTGACCGGACGAAACACGTGTCAGCTCGTCAGTGGGTCAGATAGGCGCCTATGATATGTCGACATAGGCCACGGCCCACCACTGGCCCATTTAGCTTACAAAGCCGGCCCGTTTGACTTGGTCAAAAGTTAACGGGCTGGCCCATGAAAAGCCTGTTAACGGTCTCTTCGCAAATAGCCCTTTTTACGGCCCGTTAACTCACGGCCCGTTAGGCCCTAAAGGAAATCGGCCCAACAAGATCATGTGGGCCGTCGAATATAACACCAGCCCATTTCACTTTCGGCCAATGTATGGCCCACGATGTCTTTCGGCCCATATGAGGCCGTCGTATCTTTCGGCCCTTTAGAGGCCCACAGTGACTCTAGCCCATAATGAACAGTAATTTTCTTTATACCCGTTAACGGCCCGTGATTTACATGGGCCGTTTCCAGCCCGTGTTAGCTTTTGGCCTATTGACGGCCCATACGTTCTTGGGCTCCTTTTCGGCCCTCGATTACTTCCGGCCCGTTACTGGCCTGTTCCCCTAATGGGCCAAATTCGGCCCATGGCAAGAGTCGGCCCGTTACTGGCATGTTCCCCTAATGGGCCAAATTCGGCCCATGGCAAGAGTCAGCCCGTTACTGGCCTGTTACCCTAATGGACCAAATTCGGCCCATGGCAAGAGTCGGCCCGTTTCTGGCCTGTCAACCCGTTGCGCCGTTTCCAGCCCGTCCTATATTCTGGCCCATTAACGACCCGTTATGCCTGTGATAGAATTAAGCCTTTGCTGTCCTACGGCCTGTTACCGTGCTGGGCCGATACCAATTACGCCCGATTACGGCTCATGTAGACCCATTTATCCGACAGCCAGATGCCCACCGATTACAGGCCCATTTATCGACGGCCAGTAGAAGACCCATGGATCCTACGGCCCGTATATGGCCCATGGTAGTTGCGGCCACTAGCCAACCAGGGAAAAAGAAGACTAGGAAATAAATAAGGCCGAAACTAACGCTAGGCTATTAAGGCGATTGCACAAATTACATCCACTCGGCATCAAAGATCGCCACCAGTGCAAATATAGGGAACACCCTACACTACAAAAATGGCTTGTTGTTTTCTACAGCCGGTGGCTGCACGTTAAGAATAAATTTTTTATCGCACCAAAACAAATTACAACTATATAACAAAAGGAAGGTTGGCATAAAACTTAACAGTCTAGCAGATAAATGCACCACCAGAAGTTCAGAAGCTCAGTTCATTTGACCTGACTGTTACGTTTTCATGCTATATTGTCCGATGGAGCACCATAACCCTCGCCTTCATTTCCCCTAGGCTCCTGAACAACATAGCAAATGTCTGATAGTCTGGTTTCAAAACCATGCATATCTTGACGACATTGAGCAATGTTTCTCCTTGTTTCACAAAGGGTCTCTGTTAGGGAATGGACTTGTGTCTGGAGCGCAGATACAACATTGCTTTGAGCTTGCATATCTTGATCATGAGGCAGTTTGGACGATATTGCCTTAACAACCAACCTAGTATTACGCAGGAATGTGCTTTTGGCACTGTTAGTGGACAGGTACTGACCCACTGCAGCAAGAGCTGACATTGTGGTTATAGTTGCCTCGCCACCTTCAGAAGGTGGCGGTTCCACCACTTTTTCCATAGCTCGCTGAAAAGTTGAGGTTTTACATTAGTAGTACCAGCACAGAAGATATTAAGGAGGCAGCAAAACCAAACAAAATAGCTTTGGTCTATATACAGAACTTATTCTTGTGAACCCATGTAAAATATTAGTTGTATTTTATTGCAAAGTACATAATAAAACCAGGTTCCAAACATATGACCATGTACCATCGCTAATGTATTGTCTATTTCTTCACATTGTATTGAGGGTAAGGATAAAGAGACGAAGTTTATAATACGGTAAGCATAGCATGACATCATTCATATCACAAAACAACTGAGAACAGACAAACAGGCAATTGTAATGTTGTGTGGGCAAGTCCAGCACGGAACTAGATTACGGGTCAAGATCAAAGGAACATCACTCCTCTCTTTTAAACCTTGTAAGGTGCAATGATACGCTAAGACAATTGTGTATAAAATTGAAAAGAGTAATAGACATTGGCTGCAAACCATGCAGTTCAAGGCACAAGTCAAAGTAAGTAGTAGTTAAAAGGCATGAGGATTAAGGACTTACAACAGCGGCTTTGACTGGTGTAGTCATGCCCTTCTTCTTGCTGGTGTGACAGTCCTTGAAGATTTCCACAGCATTTGGTTCAGGTACTTTTTGGTCCTTGCGGGCTTTCCTCTGCATTTCGAACAAGTCAATATAGATCTGATAATATGGTACAGCGAAAAGAGTGAAACAGCAGCTAATTACAAGAGCCTCGCAGTGTGCAATATAGCTACGAGATCCTGTCGTCTGTTGGAATTTCACTTTCGTACGGTTGGCCTTGTTCTTTGAACAGTTCACCTACAAGAAGATAGATTTGTGTGGCACATGCGTAAATAGGACTTCAACATGTGATCTGATCACATATATATAATGTACCTGATACTTCGGATCAGACCAGTGTTTAACAAGGCCCCTCCAGTTCATCCGGTATATTTTTCACTGGAGATGTTTGGGAAAGTTCAGTGTTAGCCTTGCCTTCAAAGTGAGTTTTCCTCAAGTTATACCGATACTGTCGCAGAGCAGACTTGAAAACATGGGTGCAAGCCTGTCTGGTTGCATCATCTTGGCTATCCAACTTGAACCTCATCTGTTGAAAATTATGGGAGTCTCATTATCAGCAACCTAGAAAGTATGGGACAGTGCAAGACGATATTACTAGTTTCCATACATAACCATACTTACAGATAAATGGTCGAGGAAGGTGTTGAACTGTGTTTCGTCTTTGTCATTCCTATACTGAATCCATGTTGGGAGGATACGTACATGACACCTAACGGCAACCGCTGCCTCTGATACTAACTTGGCTGACTCTATAGCATCACGTGGCCTTTTTAAACCTGCCTCAAAACGGATCTCCATTCTTCCTCCTCTAGATTTAGTTAACCTATCGATCATTATTCCTGATGTGTGTTTCCTCTTGCGCCTAGGTGCTAGTCCAACAACGAACATAGGAAGTGTTAGTGTACATCAAACTGTGGGACTACATTTAAATAAGCATGCAACTGTAACTTGACTCCAGCAACTACCTTCTTGTTGTTGAAGCTCACAAGGTTCATCTGATATTGCCAACTCGTCTTGTGTCAAGAGTGCTTGGGAAGTAGTGTCAGGTGGCAAGGGAGCTTGGGAACGTGCTGCTAGCTCAGTTGACGCACGAGTAAGTCGTGCAGCTGGTAGTACTGTGGTAGGTGTTGCAAGAACTAGGGCTGTCTCTGCTTGTTTGGTGGTAGCTATTTGTTTCTGTTTGGCTTTTTTTGCAACTCGTGTAGCATGGGACGCCGTGTTTGTAGAATTTTCCGCTGGACTTTGACCTTCTATTGCACCATCAGCATTCTCCTTAGATTTTTAAGCGCTAGATAGGGTCACAATTCAATAAAGATACTTGGCTGGATGGCGAAGCTGTGTTTGCTCTCCCAAATCGAGATCAAAGTCTTGCTTGACAGCGTGAGGAACTTTGAATGCTCCGTACAAAGGGTCATAGGGAGCTTTTGGAGGTCAGGGAGAAGTGTGTGTGGCCACTGTGCGCAAGCATTCTGTACAGCGATCTTGCTGAGGAGGTCCCCGGTCCCACCTCCATAAAGAAGATCTGGTGACTGCCCATTGTCTTGTTTTGGCTTGGAAGTCTCCTCAAAATAAGGCAAGTGAGTCAACGATCTCTGTAAGAGGAATTGGAAGATGGGGGTTCCATGGCGCACTGAGATGAAAGGCTGTCTTGGACGTGCGGCCCCTTATCCCTATCCCTTTGTTGATGAATCCCATGCAACGCGCCCTTGCTTGGATGAAAAAATGTCATAAGGGGGACTCGTTTCACTTGATTCGTTCCGTCGCACCCGCACTATTCCTAAATTTCTTTTCTGTTTCTATTTTGAAAAAAAGGTCGAACTCATTTCGTATAGAAAGAAAGATGTGTCGGGTTTGGATCGAGTGACACAGGAGGTGCTTCTGCGTGGCACTCTTTTTAATGGGCTTTACCGTCTTTCTTTACCTTCAGAACACAAAGCTTTGCTTGGCGAAATAACTCCTGCCTATATTTGGCATCTCATCTACTTAATTTAATGACATTCCATATCTCAGGAAGGAAAAAAAGCGAATGGAATTTCAGTCAAGTCTTTTTTTCTGCTTTATCCTTCTCTCAATCAAAGAAAGGGAATGCAGATGTTCTGTCGCCCTCTCTTCGTATGCCACCAGCCTTCCTCTCAAAACCATACTGATCCGATCTTGCGCAGATAGGTAGGGACGATCCCTCCAGTAACCATGCCTAAAATCATAAGCTGACCCATTACTTCTGTAGGTGCCTCAATTCTTCCCATTTTCCTACTTATATAACTCTTTGGGGTCCATACCGCACTTGGGGACGGGATATGATTGCTTTCTTAAACAAACCTTTTAGAGCGTTGTCATCTTACCAGCACAGGACTCAATAGTAAGGACTGTCACTGCATTGATATCGCTCATGGATCGTGTTATACTTGGGAAGATCCGGCCCAAGGGGAAGTCTGTTATCCACAACCCAACCTTAGATGAGGGAGAAGTTCACGCTTGATCTTCGACCCAAGACAATGGAAGGGAGCTAAAGCCTTCTTCCTTTTTCAAATTCGTTTATATGGAGCAAAAAGAGGTCGTGTCATACCATTTATTCCGCCAAGAAGCATTCGTCTACGGCACTTAGAACGCCTCGACACATTTGTACTCACGCCTAGGACGGTCTTTCACACGGAAGTAAGATTAGAGAGTTTGATCATAGTTTGACCGTAGTAAAAAAGAAGTCCCTTTCTCATTTGCTTCCTGGTCATCTCTATAGAGATAGAAGAAAGAAGTCCCAAGCAAGGGTCATGCTATTTCTATTCTTTTCACTATTGTTATTCCCTATTTCCTTAACTGATCTTGAGTTGTACCGAAACAACAGAAATATGGTCTCTCATAAATTGATTTCTTTCATCACTGTTCTTAAATCAATCCGTGTCAGGTACAGAGCCAATCTTCACATCCCATAGGTAAAACAAGTCGCTTTATGGGCTCCTCGTGAAACTACAACCTTTCTGAAGCCCTAGTCAAAAAGTTGTGCGAAACCTCAATTGGTAAGAGGAGTAAACACCTATTCTTTGGCCATTCAAAACATCGAATTGGTTGGCTCGCTCAACCTCTCGAACCGGGACAAAACTTCCCAGCGTTGCATTCACCGCCTAGCCTCGTCCAACATGACTGTAAGGCACGTTTTGCATGCCTTTAAAGTGTACCCCCTCGGAGGTATCAAAAAGTGCGAGAAATCGCATTGATGACTAATAAAGTAGGGTTTTCACTCGTGTGGGTTCGCCCACCTTCCCTTCAGCAGCTCTCCCTGGACACCCTATACTAAACTGAGGAATTACTTAAGCTCCTGGCTTTTTTTCCGACAACTCAAAGCCGCTGCACCGACAGATAACATGCCGTGGATCTTATGTGGCGCTAAAACTTCATGATAGATCAAATCCTGATTACGACTGGAGAGGGACGTTGATGTTCCAAACATTGGGTTCAAGAGCTCGGTTTGATAGACATAAACCTCAGTGATCGGCTTTACACCAGGAAGGAGCAATGAGATAAACTCACCCCCTATGGCGAGACTAGACAGATTCATGGCCTCCTGCTTGAACATTGTCCCAAAAACAACGGTCACACCCTTGCCAAACACCACCTCAGCTGACGATAATATATCGGACATTGGACTGCAGGGCCTTAGTTGGCCAAGTATGTTTTGTATATAAGGATCCATGGTCTTATCAAACTCCAATTACCAAATGGTACATACAGGAGTTGTTGCATAAAAGGAAGTACCATTGCCACCAGTGATCTTTAAAAGTGATAAACTAAACTCATCACGTTAGGAGAATCCTCTAAACTTAATATAATAGGCTCACTTTATCACTATAAACTTTTTAGTGATGACCAAATAACGAAAACACTTCGTTGAATGACGTGTTGTTAAAGAAAATAGCTGCGTCGCCCCCCTTCAAGACAGGAAACTATAGACAGGTACCTGAGGTGCCCTGCTGAGAGAAGAATTTGTCAACAATCAAGCACTTGAGCTTGCAAGAATAAATATATGATGTCTATGCTATTATTGGGATAAAATGAATCAAAAAAGCAGCAGAATACGAGAAGGATTTCTTTTCTTAAAGGGTGTATACATTAGAGTGTACCTGCTTGGTAGGCATGAAATCACTGACAAAGAGTTGCCTAGCTCCGATGAGCTTGCAAGCATAATTTGGAATTTCATAGAAGCGGGCATAGCTAGGGGTGAACCACGAGAAGTTAGAGCAATTAATGGGTAGGTATCGTAAACATCCTGAGTGTATCACGGCATTGAAGCAGAAGAAACAGAAATGTTTTCCTTTCTTTCGCATTTGATTTGCATGCCCCCTGTAGATTTGACCCGGAGCCAATGCCAGTCTTTTTTGCGATCAAATGCACTTGAGCTAGTCACTAAGTAAGGCGACAGCACCAAAAGATGTGCATGTGTCATTAGGCCATTGGATTACTCAACAAAAAGTGAAGTGCCAAACGATGAAGAAGAACACTTGAAACCAGGCACTGAACCCTAAATGCTTCGCCTGGCTAACCAGATAGATTACTTCTATCTGCTAGCTTGCCCTAAGAAAAACAACAGTTCCACAGATATCTCCAGTGCTTTTCTATTCGAAACACAAGGGCGCTAAGCAAAGAGAATTTCAATTAACGAACAGTAGGTGCTTTTTCTTCCTTGGCCCATCTCAGTGATATGTAGGCTCTCAGCCCTTACTTGAATCATCCGTCCTCCCTACAGAAAGAAAGCGATTTTATGCCCTCCCGAAGGAAAACGTTTGGGCCGGCTGGAGCTCGACACGGAGCAAAATGTAGATGATCTCCGCAAATGGGCGAGGTAGGAGGACGTGGTTGGAAGTTTTTTGACACGAGGCCTTGCGCAAAAGACGAGTACTTCAGAGCCCACCAGGAAAAGGATATTGGTTCGCATCTCTATATTGATCCGCGGCGCTTCTATGAAGTTTTCCTTGTCTCCGATTTCAAAGCTGAATGGATGAGTTCAGAAGGTGGCGGTTCCACCACTTTTTCCATAGCTCGCTGAAAAGTTGAGGTTTTACATTAGTAGTACCAGCACAGAAGATATTAAGGAGGCAGCAAAACCAAACAAAATAGCTTTGGTCTATATACAGAACTTATTCTTGTGAACCCATGTAAAATATTAGTTGTATTTTATTGCAAAGTACATAATAAAACCAGGTTCCAAACATATGACCATGTACCATCGCTAATGTATTGTCTATTTCTTCACATTGTATTGAGGGTAAGGATAAAGAGACGAAGTTTATAATACGGTAAGCATAGCATGACATCATTCATATCACAAAACAACTGAGAACAGACAAACAGGCAATTGTAATGTTGTGTGGGCAAGTCCAGCACGGAACTAGATTACGGGTCAAGATCAAAGGAACATCACTCCTCTCTTTTAAACCTTGTAAGGTGCAATGATACGCTAAGACAATTGTGTATAAAATTGAAAAGAGTAATAGACATTGGCTGCAAACCATGCAGTTCAAGGCACAAGTCAAAGTAAGTAGTAGTTAAAAGGCATGAGGATTAAGGACTTACAACAGCGGCTTTGACTGGTGTAGTCATGCCCTTCTTCTTGCTGGTGTGACAGTCCTTGAAGATTTCCACAGCATTTGGTTCAGGTACTTTTTGGTCCTTGCGGGCTTTCCTCTGCATTTCGAACAAGTCAATATAGATCTGATAATATGGTACAGCGAAAAGAGTGAAACAGCAGCTAATTACAAGAGCCTCGCAGTGTGCAATATAGCTACGAGATCCTGTCGTCTGTTGGAATTTCACTTTCGTACGGTTGGCCTTGTTCTTTGAACAGTTCACCTACAAGAAGATAGATTTGTGTGGCACATGCGTAAATAGGACTTCAACATGTGATCTGATCACATATATATAATGTACCTGATACTTCGGATCAGACCAGTGTTTAACAAGGCCCCTCCAGTTCATCCGGTATATTTTTCACTGGAGATGTTTGGGAAAGTTCAGTGTTAGCCTTGCCTTCAAAGTGAGTTTTCCTCAAGTTATACCGATACTGTCGCAGAGCAGACTTGAAAACATGGGTGCAAGCCTGTCTGGTTGCATCATCTTGGCTATCCAACTTGAACCTCATCTGTTGAAAATTATGGGAGTCTCATTATCAGCAACCTAGAAAGTATGGGACAGTGCAAGACGATATTACTAGTTTCCATACATAACCATACTTACAGATAAATGGTCGAGGAAGGTGTTGAACTGTGTTTCGTCTTTGTCATTCCTATACTGAATCCATGTTGGGAGGATACGTACATGACACCTAACGGCAACCGCTGCCTCTGATACTAACTTGGCTGACTCTATAGCATCACGTGGCCTTTTTAAACCTGCCTCAAAACGGATCTCCATTCTTCCTCCTCTAGATTTAGTTAACCTATCGATCATTATTCCTGATGTGTGTTTCCTCTTGCGCCTAGGTGCTAGTCCAACAACGAACATAGGAAGTGTTAGTGTACATCAAACTGTGGGACTACATTTAAATAAGCATGCAACTGTAACTTGACTCCAGCAACTACCTTCTTGTTGTTGAAGCTCACAAGGTTCATCTGATATTGCCAACTCGTCTTGTGTCAAGAGTGCTTGGGAAGTAGTGTCAGGTGGCAAGGGAGCTTGGGAACGTGCTGCTAGCTCAGTTGACGCACGAGTAAGTCGTGCAGCTGGTAGTACTGTGGTAGGTGTTGCAAGAACTAGGGCTGTCTCTGCTTGTTTGGTGGTAGCTATTTGTTTCTGTTTGGCTTTTTTTGCAACTCGTGTAGCATGGGACGCCGTGTTTGTAGAATTTTCCGCTGGACTTTGACCTTCTATTGCACCATCAGCATTCTCCTATGACATTCCGCTGGACATTGACTACTATGATGTGTAAACTAAGGAGAAGGCATTTCAACAAATTAGAAGCAATGAAAGCTAGACACCATATGAAAGATGCAACGAATATCACTCTACCAAGTTAAAACTGTCTCGTCATAAGTGCCATTTCAACAAATTAGTAGTACAAGCTAGAAAAGAATGTGAGATGTAACCTATATCACACTCCAAAGTCAAACCTGTCTTATGATAAGTGATTGTTGCAGGTTACACAACAGTAGTAATTTGATGTAAGAACATGGTGTGATAGACAGATATTGTATGTTCTAGAAACAGGAACACGTGTCTTATTCAAGTATAATGTGTAAAGTAAGCAGATGGAATTCAACAAAATTATAAGCAATACAAGCTAGACATCACACATAACATGCAACCACATATAACAGTGCCAAGTTAGAGGGAGCACCGGTGATGCTGCACTAGGGGAGACGTTCTCATCATAAACACAACTTTGTTGAGTGTCTATGCATGTGTTGTCTTGGAAATCATCTTCGGGGTGTGGAGGACTAGAAACTGTAGAGGCCCTCCGTTCGGAAGGAGCACCGTTATCCGCTGCCTTGCTAACTTCCTTCCGCTTTATTGATTTTGAATTGTCAAGTAAAACCGACAAGAAAAAGCAATAAAATTCTCTCTTCAGAACTCATTCATGCATGCTACTGACAATCACTACTTTGATGTAAGGCAAACACATGATACCAGGATGGAATATGTACGAAAAACAGGACGGCATGGCATGTTCACAACTGTTTGTGTAAACTAAGCAGAAACCATTCCAGCAAATAAGAAGCAATGCAAGCTAGACACCACATGAAAGATGCAACCAATATGACTCTGCCAAGTTAAAAGCGTCCCATCATAAATGGAATTTCAACAAATTAGAAGCAGCGCATGCTATAAATCATATGAAAGATGCAACTAATATCGCACTGCATATACTAAAGGTGTCTCGTCATGTTGATTGATGCGGGATACAAAAAAACAATAGTTTTATGTAAGGACATGCTTAATAGACAGATGTACTATGTACTAAATACAGGAAGGCATGTCACATTAACAGGTATAATGTATAAGCTAAGCAGACTAGCACATGCAGTTTAACCAGATTGGAAGAATTACAATCTAGACACCATATGCAACATGCAACCACATATCACGCTGCCAAGTTAGAGCAAGCACCTGCGATGCTAGTGTAGGGGAAATGCTGTAATCAACTACAGAGCTACGTTCACTATCTTCATCTAGCATTTCTGTTTCTTGAGAATCATGTCGGGAGGCTGACGCTGCACTCTTTAAATGAGGAGTAGTCCCCTTGCCTGCCTGCCTCGTCATTAGTGATTGATGAGGGATACACAAGAACATTAGTTTGATGTAAGAACATGGTTAATACACAGATGTACTAGTATGTACCAAAAACAGAAAGGTATGTCATATTCAAAGGTATAATGTGTAAGATAAGCAGATGCAATTTAACCAAATTGGAAGCAATACAAGCTAGACATCCGGCTGGAGTGGTGAGCATGATCATCTGGGACCTGAGTGCCTGGTGGGAGGCGGGCTGCTTCGCCACCATAGCAGCTTTTTCGTTGGCTTCCAGGTGATGCCTATCTTTGCTGGGCTTGTCACTGGCTCGGCCAGTGCCCTGACTAGCTATTTGTCTTCTGGTGCTCACGGGATGGTGGTTCATGTAAATAAATATCTTTCCTTATCTTACCGACTTCGGCCTTTCGAATACAAGATAGACACCATATGGAACATGCAACCACATATGACACCGCGAAGTTAAAGCAAGCACCTGGGATGGTGGTTCATTGCGAGCGAGGTTATCAACTCCAGAGCTACGTTTACCATCTCCATCTGCTGACACTGCACCCTTTATAGCGCTGTAACGTGTCTTGCCTACCCGCAGACGAAGCTGGAGCGACTTCTCTCTTCTCTTTTTGGCTTCTCTCATGGCAGTAGAGTCTGAAATACCCTTGCATAAAAACACAATAGTGAGAGTAAGGGTGAAGTGTGTGCGGAACTAGTGCACTGTAAAAGTAGCGGATAGCAGGTGGCTGAAAAATAAATGACAGCAGACATATGATAGCTCTACAACATTGCATGGCAAACAAAATTAGATTCTACTCCGTATGATTTAGCACAGGAAATGCAGGTACTCCTCCAGCACACCACCACATGTGGTCATATCTAAGATAACAGTCGACTGAAAATAAATAGGTCAGTCGATTTTTTTAATGAACCGTCTGATCTATAAGGAACGGGCAGATGGCCTTCGTCTACCTCCCGCCACTCACTGTTGACGATCTTTCTCTAACCGCCAGCGACCACCGGCCCAGACCCCTGCCTCCGCCGCCCCGCCCTCCCATCGACCTCACACCACCGCCGTGCTTGGCAGCGCCCCCAGGCCATCCCTTTAATCCCGGCCGACCTCCAGATCGGGCGCCAGTAGCTCTAGGCCGCACACGCCCCTAAGATAAACACCAAGGCGCTGCTTCCCCGGCGTAATAGGCGTACTAGCACCTGTTACGCCGGGGAATGCTTCCGTTAATTGGGAATCAACTGGCCAGAAATTGAAATGCCGGGGGCGACGAACCTCTAGCTAAGGTGAAATAGTATATGAGGAAAAACCTTGTGCATCGCGAGTTACTAGGAACATCTAGTATCAAGAAGAAGCGGTTAACTAGTGTCTTCTGTGGGATGAATACCGTGCAAGTAGAGACGTAAGATTTGCACGAATAAGGGAAGAGGAGTACCTTTTTCGGTTGCCGGTTTGGTCACCTCCACATGTCGCGCCGATCTTCTTCTTTTTACCGGGGAAACCGATGTTCTAGAGGGTGCAGGCTTGGACGAACCCATGGCCAAATTGTTGACTGTGTTGCCGTGGCCGTATGTCGGCGGAGGGGAAGCAGATCCGAGGCGGCGAAGGACGGCGTAGCAGGAACAGCTCCGGTGCGGTGGAGGGTGGCGAAGTTGGAGTGGCAGCGGTGAGGCGCAGGACGGCGTGGTTGAACTGGCTCGGGTACGGACGGCTCGGCCTCGGCTTCAACTACTAGCCGTGGAGGGCGTTACGCTTGAGGTTGCGGTCGACGACGACATCGGGGTATCGCCTCCGGCGTGATGGAGGAGGGCGGCGGTTGATGGGTGGGATGGGGTAGCGGACGGAGGACGCCGAGGTTTCGCGGCTGGTGGAGAGGTAGTTTTGGCGCCCACGGAGTACGAATGGGGAATCGGACGGGTGGGGGGACCATGTTTCGGTCTGGGACGCGCTTGTTTTTGGCTTTTTTGAACAAAAGATGGGACGCGCTTGTTTGAAATTTGGGGAAAGTACAAACTTTGCCCCCCTCTTAAATTTCGGAGCTACTGCGGGTCGGGGGTAGGATGGTAATCCCAGGTGTCCCAAATAGTTGGCGGGAGCGATTTCGGCCGCGCGCATGTGTGCTTAGGCGGCCATTGTGTATGAATGTTTTTCGCATGCGGTTGCGTGGCGTCTAGATGAAGCTACAAACCTACCCCGGTTTAGACCTTTGGGCGTCGGGCCGGTAGGTTTCACAGGTCGGAGTTATTAGAAGAGTAATTTCCTTGTACTACCAAACATTGGTCTCACGCGGTTTCGGGCGAGTAGAGGCTCTTTTGGCGCTTCGTTTGAAATTTTGAAACACAAGCATTCACGTTTAGAGTACTCTTGAACTATGAGGATTGACCTAAATAGACAACGTTATATTTGACCTTGTATGTTTGAAAACCTCATTAACTTATCCGCTTCTTTTTGAAATTTTGACACTTGAAAATCCTATAACTACGATTATTCTGGAATGGAGGAGCTAAATTTGAATCTATTTTGTACACGACTACATATGTTATTATGTACAAAATCAGAGCAAAGATTGGTGCCCCCATAATTTAGGTATGGTTTACAAATGCCATGATATCAAATTCAAATAATTGAATGGACTTCATGTTGAATTTGATTTTTTTAAACCACCTTAAGTATAATTCAAATGTATGCTAGTTCATAGGTAGCTATTTATAATGTCCATTGTGTAACTTTCGTATGTATAATGTGCTTTACACACACAACATGAACTATAATCACGTTTATATTCGATTGCTAAAGCGATGCATTGTCTGGAGTTCAAAGTACTAACTATGTGGATCAATTGTGTCGAATAATAACATAGACATGCTCAAATTCGATAGAATCTAGATGTCTGATGGATCAATGACCGCTCCTTACGCGAATTGCAAATATCATGATCCCATCCTAATATTTGGATACAATTTATATCTTTAATCAATGTGTAGAGCAGTCTTTTACGTGTAGTTTCACTCTCCATCGGTGGTCTCTCACAAATGCTCACACACTCTCTCCCGAGGTGTCTTTCTCGCACACATGCTCTAGATATAACCCTCCCTTCCTCTCGTAACCATTTACAACTGTTTTCACTAACCTTTATCACAAGCACTCTTCCTCTCGCAAACATACACACGCACAATCCTCATCGACCCTTTCTATATACATGGACCTGCCTACGTGTCTCATGTACGCACATTATCTTTACGCCTGTCTCTCACGCATTGTCTCACACCTCTCTTCCTAATCGACGAGTACGATTCTAGCAGAGCATTCTGTAGGATGCCCCTTAAAGTTAGGTTGGATGAATAGTAATATCAGAGATAAAGGGGTTACCTTAGTCCGAGAACCTAGGGTTACAAATCCTAGCCGGCTTTGTCAGTGGACACAGAGTCCTTCACAATTATGCTATCTTTGTCTTGTACGACTAGTCATCCATGGGTCTTCCTAAATGCGTCACGGGCCGACCAATGTGGCGCAGTACGGAACCGAACGAAGGGCCTCAGCTCGACCCACCGGACCTCACGCGGTGACACACCCTCTGGCCCCACGTCTCATTATCTTCTCACACCCACACATACCAACACAAACAGCACACACACAGAAAATTTCTCCTGGTGCCTCTATTCCCTCCCCCCTTGCATATACACACTCAAGGGAATGGAATCTCTTGTCGTGACGTCATATTCGTCTCTCTCTCTAGACCACTCTCATTTCTCGTGCTATCTCTCCCACGCCCCCCCCCCCCCCCCCCCGTCGGCCTCTCTATCCATGCCTCTCGGGAATACGTAATACACACACATACCTCTCTAGGCCCCGCCAAATGCATCAACTACACATTCACACATGTTACATCACGTACCCCATTGATCTAAAAAGCCCTCTCTTCACGTTTATTTCGCATACAACATTCCTTTTGAATAAAGTGTGGCCAAAAAAATATTTTAGAGTTTCTAGATATATACAACATTACAAAGTTATATGGAGGAGTACAAATGCTAATTTGCATTGCATGGTGCCCACAATGATATTTATTCCGCACTATGAATTTGTATATTTTTAAACTATATACAAAGTTAGTCATAATAAAGAGAAACGAAGAGCATCTCTCTCTCCATCGCATACCCCCCCCCCTACGCCCCTTTCACGTATGCACACAAAACTATCTCCAGGTCCTCTAAAAGTAAGCCCCCAGAAAATTCACGCATGTTTCATCTTTCTCTCGCGATATATGCAATGCCGATCATTGTATTTGAAGCGAATGCACGATACGTACATTGGACTTCAAAATCCACTCATTACGGTCACCATTTATGTTTAGTGGTTATTATACAGTCACGGGCTCACCGTACAACTCTCTATTTTCTCATGACATGACTAGTTGACCAGTTAAACGCTCCACGTGGCACCTCTAGTGTTGCATCACATTATCTCACTACTATCGTGCCCACTTGTCGACTTGTATCTACTCTACATCTACACTCTTATAAAATACATAAAATACACTCTTATAAAAAACAGAGTTGGTGATGATGGTGTGCCTGCCATCCTGCAATATAGGCCGTCCGATTTATATCTGATGGATAGGAAAGAAACTATGGCAATTTTGCAAAAAGGTACCCACACACCTCTCCACATTTGCAAATAAGGCCTTCCCTCGTTCATCCTTTTCTCTCACAAGATAAACAAGTCATACAAATGCATCTTGATGTTACGTGCAACGCACGGGCATCTTGCTAGTAAGAATGAAAACAAACGACAAAAAAATATTTGGACGGTGGTTCGAAGTCATGACCGCGGGCATAGCGGACAAGGTGGCCTTGTATTGGTATGCTGAGCCGTCTGTTTTAACACACATGAGCTGGTGTGGTGATTATACACACACGCACGCATGCACATGAACTGCATCCACGCAACACTCACACAAACACATGCACCCACGCACGCACGCAACACTCACACGTACACACGCAGCCACGCACGCACGCATGCAACACTCACACACACACACGCGCGCGCGCATGCATGCACACACCAGTACACCGCACGACCAACACATACTCTCACGCTCAAGTGCTCAACCTACACGTGCATGCGCACACATCAGGCCCTGACAGACACATACACAACCAGGTGATTCCCGCGCATGGGTTGGAGGCTTGTCGCGCCTGCGTAAATTTGTGTTTATCTGACCTTTTGCCTATGCGAACTGACAGGTGGGACCCACAAGGAACGTGGTCAATTTAACTAGTCAACATGGCGCCACACAGACTATTTGGCCGGTCAACAGAGTGCAATCCGATGCTGAACTGTGAGCAAGTGACCGTATAATCACCGCAAAACGTATATAGTGACTGTAATCAGCTTATTCTGAAGTTCGGTGACCGTATTACGCTTTTCTCTCTGTAGGCCCTCCAAAACTACATCTCTACACGTTCTCGCATGTTACATCTAACAACTATGCAATACAGCACTACTACTACACTCTAACACAATAAATCATATGTGTTTTTAGTTTTACTAGATATCATATTATTACTTATAATTATTAAGTTTGCATACATTAAAATTGCCTTTGAAATGTATGGCCAGTATCATCTACCGCACGGGAAAAATCCCGCCCTTTCCTGTTTAATCGGGTTTGTATCGATGGATCGTGCGAAACAGCAAAACTATAGTACTATACAGTACTACAAGTGACAGTTCACTGGGCCGTCGTGTCGTCTACTCCTCCGTCGTAAGAGTGGAGCACCCGCTTTCATAAATCTTCTAGTCCCTTTCGCCGACATGTGGGACATCAAGCTACCGGGTCCACGTGCCATATCGGAATACAGTGCAGAGCAGCCGGGGTGAAGCACCCCAGTCATGGCGCCGGCGTAGTAATGAGCAATGAGGCATCAAATCATAAAGCTGCACCTTTCCCGCAGTTAAATTGGAGGGACGAAGCAACCATCACATCATTTCACTCGTTGCTGAATCCGCTTCTCCCTCATCTTCTTCAACTTAACCACGTGTTGCTTCTGCCGTTGTTCTGCCTCATGTGGGACGCGGATCGGCTTGGTAAAGCACTGACCCGTGGGACCGCATGTTAGCAAACCGCCAGGACAATGTCCTCCGAAAATAAGAAGCCTAATCCTAGACTTACAAAGGGCTACGTAGCTGCTACGTATACTTTCCATCTAATCTATATATGCCCCCCTGATTTTCAGGTGGGGTGGGCCTAATCTCTCCTTTAATCCAATCAAATAGTCCCACATCACATCAGTTCGTAACTTTACGTAAACCATTACGTGGATGTAGCATTGCTCAAATAAGAAACCTCCCCCGCCATCCGCGCGGCAAAATCACCTCCTTTTTACTAATCTTGATTCTATAATTTTTTAGATCAATATAATTGAGATTTGTATAGATAGCACACAGGAGCAAAACCAAGTGGTACGGTTAAGGGCATCCACAATGTGTAGCCAAATGTGAAAATAGCTTTTGGCATCGTGGGAACCATTGTGGACGGTGTTGCCAAAGACAAAAAGATGGAACCAAAGCTCCCTGATTGATTGATTGAAGGAATAGAAAAATGCAACGTCTCTCCTCTTTCTCCCATGCTTGGACGCATGTAGTACAGTATAGAGCACAGAGTCTACTCCCCTGTCCCTTCTATCACAAATCACAAAGCAGTGAGGCGTCAAATCACAAAAGCACCGACGAAGCAACCATAATTTCACTCTTCGCTGACTCCGCTTCTCCATCGTCTTCTTCGAGAAACCATCTCACCGCACTAGTACTCCTAGTAGTACTAGTAAAGGACTTCCTGGATGCAAATAAGGCGGTTGTCTCGGCTTGCAGGCGGCACTTGCGAACGACTTACCGTGGTCTCCCTCAACGGTGTTCTCCGCGGAACGCACTTCGCCAAACCACAAAAAAAAGATATCGTCAACGTCACCGCAATGGGGAAGGAAGTCAAATATAGTTACTACCTCCATTTTTTTGTACACAAGGCTAGTATATCAAAATTACAATTTGCAAAGGGCCACTAACACTAATCGAGGCAAAATTGATGGGGTTAGCAACCAAGGACATTAATATCCCCTGCATGCATGCGGAAGTGAGAAGGTTGGTTTGCATGGCGCTGCATTAATCAAGCGATGAGGAGTGAGATGGTTAGCTCTTTGGTCTTTGGAGAAAAAAATACGCATTAATTGACACATGAAACGAGGATTTGTATCGATTAAATCCCGCGAAGGAAAACCCCGCCTTTCTTTTTTAACACTAGTACTCCTAGTACGTACGTACTTATCCTGTTTGGGTCTAGGCCTTGCATTGCCAAACTTCGCCACACATTTTTGCCAAGCTTGCCTAAAGTTTTCAAAATGAGAAGGAGGTACACTTGCGCACGGCTGTCGCGGTCGCACCGCACCCTCACACGGTCGCTCTTGCACGCCGCGATCGCACCGCACCCTCACACAGTCGCTCCTGCACGCCGCAAACCCAACCAAGGGAACGCACCCTCACTGACACGTGATGTCGCATGTGAACAAACCAAACTCGGCCATCCTATCGCTGACACATAATTTTCGTTCATAGAGTATGTTTATCCAACCGCATGTTGGGGAGTATCCGTACGGCCCGTGCGGTGGTCTGTTGGGGAAGAAGAAGAGGTGAGGAAGAAGGAAAGAAGGGTTAGGAGACGTAGGATATTCATCCAACCGCCTGAAATGGTAGACTGACCCAAGTCAGGCGACTTGCATAACAAATATATGTTTTTACACAGCAAAAGATCCATAAAAACAACAACATAAAGAAAAACTATCACTGCTCGCGAAAAGAGATGGCCTCGTCGTCTTTTGCTGCCGGCGCGAACCAGCCGTCGCTGTCGACGTGTGTCTCCGCACCGTGGTTGTCCTCGGCCTCCAGCTACTCGTTCAAGCAGAGCGTGCGGGCGCTCTGCACGGACGAGAGCACAGCCCAGTTCAAGTCGAGGACGTCCGATTCCGCCTGCAGGAGGGCCTCGATGGCAGCGGCATCCGCGCGCTCCGCGTCGAGTCGAGCCTCCGCCGCCCGGTTCAAGTCCAGGACGTCCGGTTCCGCCTGTAGGAGGGCGTCGATGAGAGCGGCATCCGCGCGCTCTGCGTCGAGTCGAGCCTCTGCCGCCCGGTTCAAGTCCAGGACGTTCGGTTCCGCCTGCAGGAGGGCCTCGATGGCAGCGGCATCCGCGCGCTCCGCCTCAAGTTGAGCCTCCGCCGCCCGGTTCACATCCACGACATCCGGTTCCGCCTGCAGGAGAGCCTCGATGGCAGTGGCATGCGCGCGCTCTGCGTCGAGTTGAGCCTCTGCCTCCCGGTCCTCCTTTAGTATCACCATGTTGAACCGCTGGTCCGCCTGCACCATGGGGGACTCGGACGCCGGCACGAAGTCGACGTCCATCGTCTCATACCCATCGGGGGCCTTCTGCGCCGCGACCTCCGCGATGAACATTGGATCGGCTTCCTCCTCCTCGTAGCTTGGCTCCAGAGAACTCGGGGATTGGCCCGCCGCAAAGCGAGCTTGGGAACGGAGGTCTGTGGCGCCGACCGTCGCCGCGATTTCTGCGCGACTCTCAGGCGTCAGCATCTTGTAGTAAGTGATCTTGCGGCGCACCACGGCTTTCCGGCGAACTAGGGGACGCTTGATGCGGGCTAGGGATCGAAAGGTGGGGGAATGGGCTGGAGATTTGGTGTGGTTTTAGGGTAGTGGCTGGCGTAGGCCGAGCAGCGAAGGTTCTGGTGTGAATAGTGGTTCCGGTGACGACCGGTCAATCGGTTTTGACTGTACATCGCTCTTGTCGCGTTCGCGTTGTAGCCCGGCATGCTGGACCCTCCACGTCGCTCACCGAATGGAACGCGCTTCGTGTTGCGTTTTCGCTCGCTTGTGGGACCGCAGTTGAGAGCAAACCGACGTCCCTCCCCCTCCCCCGCCCGCGTCATTTATATACCACCACTCCCTCCGTTTTATGCGGAGTAAATAAAAACAGAGGGAGTATACTACGGATGAGGATTCCCCGATGTGGCCGAACCCATTGAGTAACTAACATGCGGGGCCTAGCAAGCATGGGGTCCGCCAGTAAGTGACCGAAACGGAGGGTAAGGCAGGGATACCTACGTCAGAGGATCCACTTCCACTATACTACTTTGACCAAATGTTAGAGTAATAATATATGACATGCAACTTACACAAATGTTAGAGTAATAATATATGACATGCAACTTACACAAATGTTAGAGTAATAATATATGACATGCAACTTACACAAAGCATACAGGGTCTAATGCGTTTCTCGAGGCTAACTTTGACCAAATGTTAGAGTAATAATATATGACATGCAACTTACACAAAGCATACGGTCAAATGCGTATGTGAAAGGAGTTTCCAATGATATAATTTTCACATTATACATCTCATGTACTATTAATCTTGTCAATAGTCAAATTGGAAACCATCTCGAGTACAAATCTAGGAGTACATGTGAATCTAACAATATTGATTGGGCGTTGTTGAATGTTGATACCTTTTTTATCAAAGTAGAGATACTTTGACTACACATAAAACTTATATGTAAACTAGAAAGGATAGGGGGAGTATATTGTACGTTCAAAAACGAAACGAACATTGAATACCCTTTATATATGATTTGCGGATGCTATGATCACCGGTTCAAAATTTTGAATCCGCCTTAGGTATCACGTGCCCCCACTCGTTCCCTCTCGATTTCATCTCGGGGTCCGGAGATCTATTGAAAGAGCACTAGGGTGGGTACATGCGAATGATACTTGGCGGAATGTTCAAATGAGGCATGTGGGAGGATGGACTCGACTAGAGGGCGACATGATCGATGGAGAAGAGGGTTGGAGAGGAATGAGAAATAAGCAAACGCCACATGATTATACTTGAACGGCTCAAATAAACAATAAGTTGTTCTCGCTTGGCCTACATAGTGAAAGGCCTAATGCGCAACGCGGAGCACTGACGCTCGAATCTGGCCGGGAAAACAGGGAAACCGACATGTGGGGCACACCAGTCGGGATGACGTAGCGCAGACTAGTCCAATGGAGGAGCTGGCCCACGACCTCCTCGCCACCGACAACCGTTCATGTGGGTCGTTGGGGCCAACAACGGGGCGCAGCTCCAGCACCGCCTCTGGACACGGCGACCGCGGTGAGCGACACGCTCATATCGTCGCTAGACATGGTCGGTTTCAGTGTGCCGAGGGTGGCGTTAGTGCTGTGGCACGACCAACGGTATGTTTGGTTTGTGCCCAAGGTTGCCCCATCAAAGCATTGGGTAGCCAAAATTTTGGTTGAGGTATTGGTTGCCCATGATTTGGCCGACATTGGCAAGAAAAATGAACTAGAGTTGGCTAGATTTCATTGGCATGCCAAAGAAATGGCAACCATCCAAACAAAGACCAATCTTTGGGTCATGACCAAAATTTTGGTTGAGGTATTGGTTGCCCATGATTTGGCCGACATTGGCAAGAAAAATGAACTAGAGTTGGCTAGCGTTCATTGGCATGCCAAAAAAATGGCAACCATCCAAACAAAGACCAATCTTTGGGTCATGACCAAAATTTTGGTAAGGTGCACTTTGGCCACAATCCAAACACACCCCAACACCCGGCTCGTCGAGGATGCACGGGGCGCCGCGACGCGTCCGCGGAGTGGTGTAGCGCGGCCAACTGCATCCTCTGGACCTGAGACCATGCCGGGTCGTCTTGCTTTTTCAATGACATGCGGGGATTGCATGTGAGCAAAGGGCATCTCCAACGTTGCCACGACCGCAGCTGACTACCCTGGCACACCAAAACCCTCGTCCCTCACGCCGTCGCGCGGTGCGTTCCCAGCCGGCGCCAGCTGCCCGCATTCATGCCGTCCGTTCGTATGTCGTCGTTAAGAGGCTCGGTGCCCGAGGAACCAACTCCGGCGACTTAATGACGCACCCGGACGCTTGGCCTCACCGGAATGCGCTACTTAAAGCGGCAACGCCCAGCTAACCTCCACACCATAGCGCATCGTCCTCCTACCTGGCACCACATCCGCCATGACCGCAAGTGCGAACGCTCTACGGGAGAGCTTGTCTTCGGGGATGAAGCTCGAGGTCGCCGCCCTCGCTCAAGTCACCTCTCGCGACGCAATAGCGGTGTAGCCGGACGCGGACGCGACCGCACAAGCGGTGGCCACGCTGGCGGCCGACGACGGGAGCACCGTCAGCCATGCGTCCTACTTGCCGCTGTCCAACGTCCAGCACCGCCGAGGTCGGGGACTCCTCTGAGGATGAGTAGGGCATGGGAGGCGGCAGGGCATGGTGTGCCAACTGGCCGGTCCGTATCCCGTGTTCTACTCTTCCTCGCCGGAGACCGCACCTTCACTTCACGGGGCTTGAACCCCGCCCCCGTACATAGAGATCGCAGATGGAGGACATCGGTCGCCGCCGTAGAATACGTTTAGGGTCAGGTTTCTTTTATTTTTCTGTCCTATAAAAGATCGAAATGTAATGAAAATCTGCCGTGTTTGCATTAATCTCGGGCGGTGTATATGAACTTTCACAATAATATACATATTGTAGCAGTACTAGCAAGATGCCCGTGCATTGCACGGAAGATCAAGATCTTGTGGGCGAAAAGGATGAACGAGGGAAAGCCTTATCTGCAAATGTGGAGAGGAGTGCCGGTAAATTGTCATAGTTTCCTTCCTATCCGTTAGATATAGATCGGACGGCCTATATTGCAGGATGACAGGCACACCATCATCACCAACTCTGCTTTTTATTAAACCGAGACAAATATAACATGCGAAGTAAAATAAACACATAGGGTCTATACATACACAAATTATCTTAGGCACTCCAATAGTACGTCCACTACACATTCACACATTTCACATCTTTCTACATCTACGGGAACCTACGAAAGGGTTAACGTAAATTGCCTCTCTCTCTCCTCCCCTGATTTACATGGTGGTGGGCCCCTCTCTCCCCCCAATCTACAATCAACAGCTCACACGTTTCACATTACGTTAATTACGTAACTGGGATTACGTAGGTGTAGCATTACTCGTCCTAAAAAACCCAACTAAGCCAACCTCCCAGCATATCGCGCGGGAAAAGACCCGGCCGCGCCGTTTTAGTCGGGATTACCGGAAGCAACAACTTTTTTTTTGAGGGGGCGAAGCACCTAGTTTAAAAGGAAAAAAGGTGGTACACTCACAGCACTCCTGTCGCGGTCGCATTGCACCCCACACACGTTCGGTCCTGCACACGGCTCACGCAAACGGAACGCGCTTCGGCTTGCCTCTTCACTGACACGTGGGACTGCACTCGGAGAAATCGACCATGCGCCAAACTCCCCCCGCCCACCGCGCGAAAATCCTCCCCCCCCCACCCAAAAATTCCCCCCAAATCCGATTCAACCGCCCTTCGGCCAACTAGCCAATAATATTCCCCAAACCCCCCTCCCCCCTGTCCCCCTCCACTCCATTCGCTCCGCCAAAGCCACCCTCCCCGCCACGCCGATATGTCGGCGCCGCTGTTCGGCGATCCTCTCGCTCCCACAGTACGCTCTCATAGACTGTCGTCCTCTAGCCGCGCCGCCACCTCTGGCTACGTTCTTGTGGAGGTGCACGGCGGTCAGCGCCGCCACCGCTGGCGACGTTCGTGTGGAGACGCACGGCGGTCAGCTTCTCCCACGGTACGCGCATTCTAGACTGAGGCCCCGTTCATGTCGGTGTAGCGCTGAATGTTAGCTGATAGACGCTGTTAATCTCACTGTTTGCCGAAGTAGTTTACTGTCAATATGCTCTGCTTAAGAAGCTTCCTTGCCCTGTTCTGCACTCAATCTGCTTAGCTGAGATGGCATGCCAGGGCCGATTAGTTGCTAAAATATCCTGCCATATATTTATTGTGACGTAGATTGCCATGGTCTAGTAGCCAATCTGTTAGGTGAAATAGCTCTACACCGTTTTATACTCGATCTTTGTTGTTGTGATGGCCTTCGATAGTTCGATGGTTGTGTGCTCGGCCTCATTGACTACTGAAACAGCCTGCCATAATTTGGCACTCAAATCTGTTTGCCGAATTAGCTTTACATATATTGCGTTACTTAGATCTGCTCATCCAAATATCTTGCCATAGCTTTAGACATCGACCTAGGTATTTTTTTCTGGACTTCATAAAAAAGCATATATGTTTTTCCTATAATATCTAGTAAAAGAACTAATTTGTATGTCTAACAGATGGACAGGACTTGGATAACTTCTGCTCGAAGATTCTCCGCTGCATATGTCGAGGGGGTTGAAAACTTCATGAACTTTATCAGAGCTGAGTACGGTGGTCCGAAATCAGATGTGCTCTGCCCGTGTAGCAGTTGTATGAATTCAGTTACAAGACCCCAGTCAACTGTGCAAAATCATCTACACTTGTATGGGATGTCGGTCACACATACTAGGTGGGTTCATCATGGTGAAGCTGTGAACGTCAATGTTATTGACTAAGTGGAAGCATCAGATCACCATCTTGATCTGCCTGATGCTCAGGTGGAAGAGGAGGAGGAGGTGGTGGTGGCGGAGCCAGTGAGTTTGACCAACATTGAAACAATGCTACGAAATGCTCGTGCATTCCGTGAACTTTCACCTGCAGAAGAAAAACGGTGGGCCCGCATGTTGGAACAATGCAACGTTGCTGTCACCCCAGGAAATAAGCTGTCACTATTCTCAGCTATGGTCACCTTTCTTCAGGTGAAGACATCTGAGCGAATGACCAGCAAATCATTCGATGCGATGTTGGCTGCTTTCCGCAAATCTTTCCCGGATGTGTCTGAGCTGCCACACACCTACAGTAAAATGAAGAATTTCCTTCGTGCAGTTGGAATTGGATATGATATGATCCATGTTTGTAAGAATAATTGTGTTCTGTTCCGGAAGGATTATGCCAACTTAAGTGAATGCCCGAAATGCAAATCATCAAGATGGAAAGATGGCGATGCTGTGAAGAGGATTCCTCATAATGTTCTGAGACATTTTCCAATTATACCAAGATTGCAGAGGTTGTTTCATGATGTTGAAACAAGAGAGGATGTACTGTGGCATTCTAGGAACCAGGAGTACAGAGATTAGAATGTAATGAGCCATCCATCTCATGGTAGTGAGTGGAAAAGCTTCAATGATAAACACAAAGACTTTGCTGCTGACCCGAGAAACATTAGACTTGGCTTATCTCCAGATGGATTTAACCCATTTGGCCACCAGAGCGCCACATATAGCATGTGGCCAGTGCTTGTTATCCCATACAACATGCCTCCAAATGTCTGCACCAAAGAATCAAACTACATGATGGCCTTGCTCATCCCAGGTCCAAAAAGTCCTGGAAAGGATTTTGATTTGTTCATGGAGCCTCTTGTGGAGGAACTTCAACAGCTATGGAAGGGTGTTCTCACTCGAGACCTATATAGCAGCCCACCAGCTGATTTCTTTCTACGTGTTGTTATAATTTGGTGCATCCCTGATTATCCGCCTTTGGGCACTATGTCAGGGCGAACGACACATGGTTACAATGCATTTGTTCGCTGTGACAGGAATCCGCTGTCATACGCAATACTTAGCAAGATCTGTTACATTGGACACCGCCGTTTCCTTGCCAAGGACAAGCCGCATCCTAGAAAATACCGAAGACATGTGTTCAATGCAAAGCATGAAAACCGTGATGCGCCAAAGACGCTCACCGCCGATGAGTTGCAAGTGGAATTAGAGAAGGTCAGGCATATTACACCAGGAAACCATCCTGGTAATGGTAGCGGGAAAAGGAAGTGTGGCAGGGTAGAAGAGAGATTATTGTTTACCCGCAGGTCCACTTTGTGGGACTTGGAGTATTGGAAAGATTTGGATCTGCGGCATAATCTTGATGTGATGCACATCGAGAAAAATATATGTGACAGCATTATCAACACACTTCTTAATATTGAAGGCAAGACGAAAGATACCTTAAAATCTAGGATTGATTTAACACACCTGGGTATCAGAAAGGATTTGCAGGTGCAAGATGAAGGTAAACCACGGGATATGGCACCAGTTGTGTACGTCTTGGACAAGGTAAAAAGAAAAGAATTCTGCGAGGTCCTGTCACGTGTGAGATTCCCACATGGATTTGCTTCCAACCCTGAAAGGAGAGTTAGTGCAGATGGAAACAAGGTACAAGGGTTGAAAACTCATGACTGCCACGTCCTACTTCAAAGGGTTTTACCTTTTATCCTTAGACGATTGGGCCGCCCTGACTTATACAGAGCAGTTGCAGAGTTGGGACAATTCTTCAGGGAACTCTGTAGTAGGAATATCAGGATAGATGCTTTGGAGCGTCTTAGAGACAAGATACCAACTATCCTATGCGACCTTGAGAAGATATATCCTCCAGCCTTCTTTGATGTGATGGTGCATTTGGTTGTTCATCTACCTGATGAGGCACTACTTAGAGGTCTAGTACAGTATGGCTGGATGTACCCTATTGAAAGGCGGCTAGGCACTTTCAAGGGCTATGTTAGGAACAGAGCTAGACCCGAGGGTTCCATTGCAGAGGCCTACATTGCTACAGAAGCGTTGACATTCTGCTCAAAATACATTGAAATAGCTGATCAGCTTAGCAAAGAGGTGGGTGAAGACAATCCCGGGCTCAATGTTTTCGATTATTCTGTTCGAGTTACAGGGAAGAGTCGACAAGAGGACAAACCTAAAGATTTGGACAAAATGGTTTGGTATGTGTTGAATAACTGTCCTGAGATACTACCTTATATCAAGTAAGTGCAGTACTGCAGCTTATACAACGTAATCTACTAAACTTGCAGCACATTCTTATATATTTAGATGTTTGACACGATCACTATGTTGTGCGGCATCTACAAAGAGGAGTTACTGCCGCAAAATCCAAGAAACATTGACAAACTGGTTATGGCAGGATTTGCGAAATGGTTCAAGAACCATGTAAGCTTTTGAAGTGCACTGTCAGTTTTTTTAATATATTGAGTACATAAGATGATCGGCTTGTCTATTTTCTAACCATGGGTTAAGAAGATGCGGGAGGATGGGCAGGCAGTTGATGATGCCCTTTACTCACTAGCAATGGGTCCTGATACTCGGGTAAGACATTATGAATCTTGCGTTGTTGGAGATGTGCGCTACAACACCCTTGCACGAGACGAAGGCAGGAAGACACAAAACAGTGCCATCATGAGCACGGATACGTATGACAAAGAGACAACTGAAATCTATGCTAACATAACAGACATTGTTCAGTTGCAGTATATCTCCAGTTTCGAGGATCATCGGTGTGTGGTTCTGTTGTGCTATCGTTGGTATAACCTCTTTTCCAGGATCGCAAAACCCAGAGCTGATGATTATTTCAAATTCATCAATGTCAAGGCGGTGTACCAGACCAACGAGCCTTTTATTTTGGCAAATCAAGCAACACAGATATTTTTCTTGGTAGACACATTTGCACGTAGCGATGACTGGAGAGTATTGCAAAGGTTTGAGCAGAGGAATTCGTTTAATGAAGTTGCACAACAAGATGATGCTTACACTGCTCCTGATGTACAAGATAACACAGATGTTCCTAATATCTTTGAGAACCATCACGTCAATGACGCCGGCGAAAAGATTGCCTGTCGTGCTGTGGACATACAAGAGTTGATCAAGAAGAAGCCAACGTTCGAGGACGTTGAGGACGAAGAAGAAGATGACACCGTGGGGAATTACGATTCAGACTGATACACATGGCAAAGATGTTGACGCTGCTGCTGCGGATGATGATTACATTGCTTTTGTCGTATTTGCCTGTCAGAAGACGTTTTTTTATCTACTATGTGAAATTGTGTTTGCTATGACAACTGAAACCTGATGAACATGTTGTTTAGTATTTTGCTGTGAGAACATCACTTGTTATGTACGCTGATTTGTGTTTGGTGATTGTATGACAACTAAAACATGATGACATTGTTGTTTAGTTGTACTCATATTTGGCTGTGAAACTTGAATTTGATGACATAGTTTGCTGTTGGACTGCAATTTGCTCGACGTCTTCGAATGAGAACAAAGCTGACCCGACAGGGCCTCTGCTATGTATTTATTTATATGAGCAAAAGGGGATACCCCCTGATTTCCGTTAATAAAAATCATTAGATGTTCACAACACTACGCCCAGCCTGCTACACAGGTTTCATTCATTACTAGTTTCAGCAAAGTGCTCATGTCGTAGCCACTGAATACATCACGAGTGCTACATACACTGCAAATAAAGAGACAATCATCCTACAGAGCACATCGATTTTGCCCATTATCTTCAAAAGCTCTTTCATCTCCTCATTGCTGTCAAGGCCATTCAGCAGCTGTTGCTTGGCCATGATCAGAGGAACTGCATCTTTAACCTTCTGCTCTGCATCTTCCTCTTCTGCCGTTCCTTCAGTTACTTGTCCAACACCCCAACCTGCTGGTATTGGGATTCCTCGGCTAACCAAATAATCAGCGTAGTTGCATTCCCCCACATCAGCAACTTCCCAGAAATACAAATCACACGAATCTTCCCTTTTCTGCACGAATCAAATTGGAAGATCATCAACCAAACTATTAAAAAAATCAGCAATTGAAAGCAGCTGAACAACACTTAAACATATTATTACCCCATGATTCGGGCATTTGTAGAAGACTCGGCCAGGGTTGCGGATTGTGGTTGAGACGCGACGGATGACTCTGCGTGATTTGCAGTAGTGGCACCACACCAACGGCAGCGGGTTGCGATGAGCAATCGGCTGCGGTGCGCGTGCCGGCGGGGGTGTGATGAGACCCACAGGCGATGGTACGGGTGGTGACTTGGCGCATATCTAGTAGTTGCCTGCTGAAGAGCAGGTGGACGAGCAGCCAGCTGACATGGTTGATGCGGCCAGAGCTTTCGATGCTAGGCAGAGTAAGTAGAGAAGAGGAGAAGCAAACGTTGGATATGTCAGTTTTATTACTTGCAGAGTAGCATAGCACCATATATACTCATAGTCTAGGTTTGGATTCGACCCAGCTACAGGAGCACGTCTTTCTTTTTCTAAAACTCGGCAACGTCTCTTTACTGGTACACTAGCTTGTTCTGTACGCCTTCCCAAGTCTTTGATTTTCTTTCCCTTTTTTTCCGAGGAAGGAAGGAGGACAAAATTGAGAGTTCCTGGGACTCGAACCCAAGACCGCTCGGTTGAAAACCAAGGGTGCTAGTCACTTATGTGGCGAACATTCCCTGTGAGGAGGATGGCAGACGAACGCATTTTCCTCGCAGTTTTATTCCTATATATAAAAAAGTATGCTACTTGGTGTCCGCTTAGTCAACAAACGATTGTGCCAACCTTGACCGTTGGATTGACATTCAACGTCTGTCGCGTTTCTTCAGTCTCTTCTTCCTCGAGCCGCCAAAGCCAAACCAGCGCCCGCAGGACCGCCTGCTCCCGCCTCCCACGGCTGGCTGTGAACTTCCCCGGCTCCTGTTCGTTCCCATCTGAGGCCTCACCATCGTCCTCCGCCTTGGTTCGCTCGCCGCGGCGCCGCCCTCCAGTGTTGTCAACATGGTCAACAACCGAGAGGAATAAGGAGATGACTGTACATGGTGAGGATGACAGTAGGGACCCAGCAGCGCGCGCAGTAATTTTGTTTTTTCGGGACGGAGAAGGGTATCAACTGGGTTGTGCGGGACACGTGGCCCGTCTAGCCCAGGCTTTTATTTCATATGTTTAGCACATGACCAGCCCAGTTTGTTTTTTTCCTTTCTGAAAATGGCTAGCCAGCTATTTTGTTTTTTGCAGAATAACCAACGTAGGCCTACTTGCTTTTCTACGCCCTGCTGGGCCGGAAATCTTTCAAGACGAGGAGGGATGCATTTTGCCCAGAAAATGGGCTATAAGTAATAACAAATGGGCTATAAGTAATAATAAATGGGCTGTAAAATGAAAAAATACAGCAAACAGGCAATTAGTTCCAAAATACTGTTTTCTTTCGGATTTTGATATTTTAAATTTCATTGTTTTTGTGCGGGTAAAATTTCATTGAATTTAAATTAAGGTATATTTAGATTTAAAATTAATTTGAATCTGGCTAGAAATTTTGGGCTGTATGCTATTTGGGACAGATTTGGAGGCTGACTTGTGGGTCTACTAGGTTGACGTGTACTTTGGCTTTGTCAACTTAGTCCACAAACGATTCTAGCAGCAGCGACCGATGGATGTTAATCCGACGGCCATGCTGCTTCTTTAATATCTGATCTTCTTGCTCCAGCCGCCCAAACCAGCTCCGGTGGGACTGCCTGCTCCCGCCTCCCGTGGCCGGCTGTGCTGCCGCACAGGCCGCACCGCCCCACCCTACTTCATTGCTGGCCAGGCCATTCCTCTACTCACCCACACCTCCTGTTATTTTCCGGCGACGGCAGCCGGACCAGTAAACCCTCGTACTCCCCACCGCGTGGGCAACCATTGCCGAGTCTTCCCCGGCTCCGTGTCGTTCCCTTCCTAGGCCTCGCCGTCGTCCACTGCCATGGTGCTCTCAGCGCGGCCTGGTCAACGTGGTCAACGAACGACATCCATCGGCCGTGGACTGTACGCGCAAAATAATGATTCCTCCACCTGACAGCTGGAACCCACCGGAAGGGCCTCTGTATTTCGCGAAAAAAATGTTCCCCCCGTTGATATGTCGGACCCACCAGCTATATCTTTGCACGCAACGAAGTGCCTCCTTATTACGCACAAGAAAAATGAATACCCCCCTGCTACCTGGGACCCACCATAGTGGGAGGATGACTTGTGGGCCAACTAAGTTGACGGGGACGGAGGGCTTTGTCAACTTAGTCAATATGACCGATTCTAGCTCCACTGACCGTACGATGTCCATCCAACAGCCGTAGTGCTTCTTCAACCTCTGGTCTTCTTGCTCCAGCCGCCCAAAGCAGCGCCGATCGTGCCGCATGCTCCTGCCTCCCGTGGCCGGGTGTGCTGCCGCGGAGGCCTCACCGCCCCTACTATTCCCACCGCTGGCCAGGCCCTGCGGCGACGGCAGCCTCACACCGCAGCCGAACCAGTGAACCCTCGTACTCCTCTCCGCGCGGGCTTCCACTGCCGCGTCTTCCCCGGCTCCGCGTCGTCCCCTTCCTAGGCCTCGTCGTCGTCCACCGCCGTGGTGCTCTCGCCGCGGCCTGGTCAACGTGGTCAAGGAACGACTTCCATCGGACGTGGACTGTACGTGGAGAGGCTGACAGCTGGGTCCACGGCCGCAGCAAGGAAGTGCCTCCTTATTACGCGGAAAATAATGATTCCTCCACCTGACAGCTGGGACCCATCGGACGGGCCACTGTATTTCGCGGAAAAAACGTTTCCCCCTGACTGCTGGGACCAACCAGCTTCATCTTCGCACGCAAGGAAGTGCGTCCGGGCAAAAAACCGATTCGCCCCCTGACTGCTGGGACCCACCAGCTACACCTTCGCAGACAAGGAAGTGCGTCCGGGCAATAAAAAATGATTCGCCCCCTGACTGCTGGGACCCACCGGCTACATCTTCACACGCAAGGAAGTGTGTCCGGGCAAAAAAACAATTCGCCCCCCTGACTGCTGGGACCCACCAGCTACATCTTCGCAGGCAAGGAAGTGCCTGACAGTCGGGACCCACCTGGTCGAAGCGTACGTAGCGTTGTCATTCTGGTCGCGAACGTGTACGTACATACTGGTCGATGTAGAGGCGCGCACGTGTTGTAGTAGAGGCGCGCACGTGTCGTAGTAGAGGCGCGCACGTAGCATGTACACGTACGTACAGCGGCCAGGGTGCAAAAAAGAAATATGGCCACGTATGTGTACATACGGGCGGGGTCTCGAACGCCTACTCGTACATACGTACGGCCATGGCTCGTGTACATGGCTGGGTCGGAACAGAGGAACAGCGTCGTCGTCGTGTTCATGGGGAGGCAACGGAATGCGTCGTGTTCATGGGGAGGCAACGGAATGCGTCGTGTTTATGGGGAGGCAACGGAATGTGTCGTGTTCATCGGGAGGCAACGGAACGCGTGGGAGCCAACCGGCTGGGTCGGAACGGAATGCGTGGTCGTGTTCATCGGGAGGGCTTGGACGGAACAGGCGATGGAAACGAGGCCTGGCATACCGCAAAACGGAGGAAACGGACCTCCTACATTCGGAACGGGGTCCTGTTGATCGGGAGGGGTGTGGCGTACCGCAAAACGGAGGAAACAGACCTCCTACGGTCGAAACGGGGGTCCTGTTGATCGGGAGGGGTGTGGCGTACCGCAAAACGGACGAAACAGACCTCCTACGGTCGAAACGGGGGTCCTGTTGATCGGGAGGGGTGTGGCGTACCGCAAAACGGACGAAACGGACCTCCTACGGTCGAAACGGGGGTCCTGTTCATCGGGAGGGGTGTGGCGTACCGCAAAACGGGACTCCACGGGATACTGTTCATCTCCACCGTCGACCTCCTCCAGCCTCCACGGGCTACCGTCGACCTCCTCCAGCCTCCACGGGCTCCTGTTCATCCAGCCTCCACCGCGCGCTACTCCACCGGCTACTGTTCAACCACCCCTCCACGGGCACCCCTCCACCATCTACTGTTCATCCAGCCCTCCACATCACGGGGTCCTGTTCAACCACCCCTCCACGGGCACCCCTGCACCGTCTACTGTTCATCCAGCCCTCCACACCACGGGGTCCTGCTCATCCAGAGGCAACGCCACCGCTCACTGTTCATCCACCCCCCCCCCCCCCCCGCAACGCTCACTGTTCATCCAATCGATCGGCTTCAGTTAGCAGAAGTAGCGAAGGAATCGCTCGATCGGGTTCAGTTAACAGCCATTGATCGATTGCTTGGGTTCAGTAACGCGTAGCCTGGAGTGCAATCGCTCGGGTTCAGTTAGAGCCCAACGCCTCGCTCGGGTTCAGTTAGAGCCAACGCCTCGCACACATGCGCGTACGTGTACAAGAGAAACGCGCATCGCTCGGCCCCCGACCTCCCACCGTAACCGGGAACTCCCCGAAATTTTCCTCCCCCTCGCTTCTACCACGGTTTTTTCCGTCATGGACGGCCCAAAGAATGTCATGCAGCTGCGTCTCCGACCCGCGCAGGACGAAAAGCCCATTTTCTGTCATGATTTTTTTGTCATATAAGTAGGAGCCCACCACATCTATGATGATACCGGGTTTTGTCACAATTATCGTCATAGAAGTGTCATATGTATGATAGAAAAAAATTTCGTTCGGCCCAAAATGTCACGGATGTGTCTTTTTTTTTGTAGTGAAAGACTCAATCCGATAAGATAACTTCAAAGGGAAAACTCAATCCATTACAAGAGAGTAGAGGGGGAGAAGCAACATAAGATCCAACTATAATAGCAAAGCTCGCGATACATCAAGATCGTGCCAAATCAAGAACACGAGAGAGAGAGAGAGAGAGAGAGAGAGAGAGATCAAACACATAGCTACTGGTACATACCCTCAGCCCCGAGGGTGAACTACTCCCTCCTCGTCATGGAGAGCGCCGGGATGATGAAGATGGCCACCGGTGAGGGTTCCCCCCTCCGGCAGGGTGCCGGAACAGGGTCCCGATTGGTTTTTGGTGGCTACAGAGGCTTGCGGCAGCGGAACTCCCGATCTATTCTATTCCCCGAAGGTTTTAGGGTATATTGGTATATATAGGTGAAAGAAGTACGTCAGGGGAGCCACGAGGGGCCCACGAGGGTGGAGGGCGCGCCCAGGGGGTGGGCGCGCCCCCCTGCCTCGTGCCTCCCTCATTGCTTTCCTGACGTGCACTCCAAGTCTCCTGGGTTGCTTTCCTTCCAAAAATAACTTCTCCAGAAGGTTTCATTCCGTTTCGACTCCATTTGATATTCCTTTTCTTCGAAACACTGAAACAAGGGAAAAAACAGGAACTGGCACTGGGCTCTGGGTCAATAGGTTAGTCCCAAAAATAATATAAAAGTGCATAGTAAAGCCCATAAAACATCCAAGATGGATAATATAATAGCATGTATACTTCATAAATTATAGATACGTTGGAGACGTATCAACAACATACGTAGTTCCCTTTGTCCATCGGTATGTTACTTGCCGGAGATTCGATCGTCGGTATCTTCATACCTAGTTCAATCCCGTTACCGGCAATTCTCTTTACTCGTTCCGTAATACATCATCTTGCAACTAACTCCTTAGTCACTTTGCTTGCAAGGCTTCTTATGATGTGTACCGACAGGGCCCAGAGATACCTCTCCGATACTCAGAGTGATAAATCCTAATCTCAATCTATGCCAACTCAACAAACACCTTCGGAGATACCTGCAGAGTATCTTTATGATCACCCAGTTACGTTGTGACGTTTGATAGCACGCACGGTATTCCTCCGGCATTCGGGAGTTGTATAATCTCATAGTCGAAGGAATATGTATTTGACATTAAGAAAGCAATAGCAATAAACTGAACGATCAATATGCTAAGCTAACGGATGTGTCTTGTCCATCACATCATTCTCCTAATTATGTGATCCCGTTATCAAATGACAACACATGTCTATGGTTAGGAAACCTTAACCATCTTTGATCAACGAGCTAGTCTAGTAGAGGCTTACTAGGGACACGGTATTTGTTTATGTATTCACACATGCATTTAAGTTTCCGATCAATACATTTCTAGCATGAATAATAAACGTTTATCATGAATAAGGAAATATAAAATAGCAACTTTATTATTGCCTTTAGGGCATATTTCCTTCATTCCCACAGGTAGGTTAAACCCCCAGTTGTGGGAATTTTCTCCTATTCGAGGATCAAAGGAACAATCCCCTTGTTGTATCCACGGGTACGGAATCACCAATCCAGCAAAGCTTCACCTTCTAGAACAAAGAGCTTGAAGGAAATATGCCCTAGAGGCAATAATAAAGTTGTTATTTATATTTCCTTATATCATGATAAATGTTTATTATTCATGCTAGAATTGTATTAACCGGAAACTTAGCACATGTGTGAATACATAGACAAAACAGAGTGTCCCTAGTATGCCTCTAGTTGACTAGCTCGTTAATCAAAGATGGTTATGTTTCCTGACCATAGGCATGTGTTGTCATTTTATGAACGGGATCACATCATTAGAGAATGATGTGATGGACAAGACCCATCCATTAGCTTAGCATTATGATCATTGAGTTTTATTGATATTGCTTTCTTCATGACTTATACATGTTCCTCTGACTATGAGATTATGCAACTCCCGAATACCGGAGGAACACCTTCTGTGCTATCAAACGTCACAACGTAATTGGGTGATTATAAAGATGCTCTACAGGTGTCTCCGAAGGTTTTTGTTGGGTTGGCATAGATCAAGATTAGGATTTATCACTCCAAGTATCGGAGAGGTATCTCTGGGCCCTCTCGGTAATGCACATCACTATAAGCCTTGCAAGCAATGTGACTAATGAGTTAGTTGCGGGATGATGCATTACAGAACGAGTAAGGAGACTTGGTTGTAACGATATTGAACTAGGTATGATGATACCGACGATCGAACCTCGGGCAAGTAACATACTGATGACAAAGGGAACAACGTATGTTGTTATGCGGTTTGACTGATAAAGATCTTCGTAGAATATGTAGAAGACAATAAAAGCATCCAGGTTCTGCTATTGGTTATTGACCGGAGATATGTCTCGGTCATGTCTACATAGTTCTCGAACCCGTAGGGTCCGCACGCTTAACGTTCGATGACGATTTATATTATGAGTTTATGTGATTTGATGTACTGAAGGTTGTTCGGAGTACCGTAGGAGATCACGGACATGACGAGGAGTCTCGAAATGGTCGAGACGTAAAGATCGATATATTGGAAGGCTATATTCGGACATCGGAAAGGTTCTGAGTGGTTCGGGTATTTTTTAGAGTACCGGAGAGTTACAGGATTTCGCCCTGGAAGTATTGGGCCTTCATGGGCCTTAGTGGAAAGGAGAGAAGGGCCACAAGGGGAGGCCGCGCGCGCCCCCATGGGCTGGTCCGAATTGGACTAGGGAGGGGGCGGCGCCCCCCTCTTTCCTTCTACCTCTCCTACTCCTTCCCTCTCTCCCCTCTTGGGAAAGGAAGGGGACTCCAACTAGGATTGGGAATCCTAGTTGGACTCCCCCTATAGGCGCGCCCCTCCTAGGCTGGCCTCCTCTTCCCCCTCTCCTTTATATACATGGCCAGGGGCACCCCATAGACACACAAGTTGATTTCTTAGCCGTGTGCGGTGCCCCCCTCCACAGTTTTCCACCTCGGTCATATTGTCGTAGTGCTTAGGCGAAGCCCTGCGTCGGTAACTTCATCATCACCGTCACCACGCCATCGTGCTGACGAAACTCTCCCTCGGCCTTAGCTGGATCTAGAGTTCGAGGGACGTCACCGAGCTGAACGTGTGCAGATCGCGGAGGTGCCGTGCGTTCCGTACTTGATCGGTTGGATCGCGAAGACATTCGAGTACATCAACCGCGTTACTTAACTCTTCCGCTTTCGGTCTACGAGGGTACGTGGACACACTCTCCCCGCTCGTTGGTATGCTTCTCCGAGATAGATCTTGCGTAATCGTATGAAAATTTTGAAATACTACATTCCTCAACAGAGCTACCGGAAAATAGAGGTGGGGTGGAGCAGCTTGATGACGGAGATAAAATTTCTAGAGAGAGAGAGAGAGAGAGAGAAACCTTCAAGCATGAAGTTGTGTTTGGAGGGCTGCCCCTCCTCACGTATATATAGGCCTACGTGAGAGAGTTGGGCTTGGAGAGGAGCTCCCTTCCTTATGGTCGGCCGCACCAGGGAGGGGTGCGCCCCAAAACCCTGGCTCACACCCGCTTGCCTTGGCCCTCAAGGCACAAGGGTGCGCCCACAGTTTGGGCCCCCTTCTATCCATGTGGTTTCCCCTACTTGGGCCTGGCCAAGGGAGCAGCCCATGGCGCCTTTCTAGAATTTTTGGAAGGCTCTGGAACCTTCTCGGACCTTTAGTGACTTCTCCGTTTTTCTGAAACTTCTCTGGGTTCTCCAAAACTCTTTTGGTTTTCTCTGAAATTTTTCTAATCTTTCCAGAACTTTTTCGGTGTATTTGTCTCGTGCTCCTAACACTTCTAGTACTAAAAAAATCAATGATCTTTAAGCGCATCAACCCGCATGTTCGATAATGTGCAGACATGACCCGTAATATCCTTCTGGTCAATAATCCATAGCGGGATCTCGACATCCATATTGATTCCCAGACATACATGGATATATTTATAGAGTGAATCTTTTGTTCGCGTGCACAATTTCCTTTACTTCATGATACTTAACAAAACCCGAGACAAGACTTTCATCTATATTCTTCTAAAGCAATAACTTGATCACAATACCAAGTTATCCTCGTTCCCGGTTTTGTTCTCTTTTCTCATTTCTGCATTCTGGTATCCCCGTGATCATATTGTGTCTGGACAAGCAATGATGGATACCGTAATACCGAGAGGGGCCGGAGAGTATCTCTCCAACACCGGAAGAGCAAATCCCATTCTTAAACTATAGAGACCCTAGACATACTTTCCCAGTGTACCCGAAAGCTGCCGTTATAATCACCCCGTTATGGGTAACGTTTTGACAACCCCAAAGTATATCCTCCGGCATGAAATTACCTAATATTCTCATGGTCTAAGGACGTGATCACGTAGTATATCATTTGGTTGGGTTTGTTCAACACCGTTGTTCCGTTAACAATGTGCTCTCATTGTTGGCGGTGCCCTTATTATTCAACAATGCCCTATGACCAGGAAAACGGGGTCATGATGCAACACCTGAGCTAGCCTTAAAGGTGAGACTATGAACCTACTTTCTATTTATTTTCCCGTACATGCATATGAGTTTTTCCTCTCAATCCTATATTCAAGAACCATAGCAATCCTAGAACAAAAATATAAAGATGGAAATAAATATTATTGCCTTTAGAGCATGTATCCAACTGGCGGTGTCTCGAAAGTGGCTCTCAGCGGGTTACGGTGGGGGTTGGTGGATCGTGTAGGGCGCCGTAGGTGGTCGTGGCCGACGCTATCAAGGCAGCCAGGCAGACGGGGTTGCCGGTTGCCTGCTTGGTTTTCTGTTGAGATCTGGAGAGGCCAAATCTGACCGGGGGAGGGGGGGCTGGATATCGCTCCCTTCGAAAGTGTTACTGACATGTGGCTGGCGGCGCTAGCTTTGGCCCCGGTGCAGGGGCGAGGCGTTCACACCTTCCCGAGACGGGAATTTCCCCGCACGTGGTGTGTGTGTTCGTCACGCAGTCATGGCAGTGGTGCTGCCCGGCTTAGGGCCACTTTTGCCTTGCCTTGTGGTGGGATCTTGGAGGATGATGTGGGTGGCGTCCGCGCGTTATTTCATCAATGAGAGGCTCAAAGGTGGATGCCGAGGCAGCGGCCTCGAATAGCGGACTACCCAATCAGCTCTCTATCAAGCTCTGTGGTGGCAGTGGCGGCGACGCCTCTTAGAGCATCTCCAGCCGCGCCCCCAACAAGGCCCCCCAGGCGATTTTTCGGCCGCCGGCACCGAAAAATCGGCCCAGTCGCGCCCCAAGGGCCCATTTTCGCCGGCTCGGGCCAAAATTGGCGCCGGCGGACCCAGCCCGAACCCGGCGCACTGGGGGGCGCTCGGGGGCGCCGGGCGAATCGTTTTTGGCGCGAAAGAGCCGCGGGCCCTCCTTGCCAGCGACTCGTCTCTCTTCTTGCCGCTTCGCCGTCCTCATCGCCTCGTTTCCCGTGGCGAATCAATGCCAAAGCTGCCGCGCGCTGCCGCGCCGGTCAGCCTCCTCCATTGATGCCTCACGAGCGGCGCAGTGAAGGCCGGACGACGCGCGTCCCTCACCCGCCATGCGTACACGGCCGCACGCTGGAGGCCGTCCTCGAGTACATCGAGGGCGGCAACACGCCGAGGCTGGAGTACACCACTCCCCCGTCCTTCTATCGCCGGCGTGGGAGCTCGTGGACGCCGAGGCGCATGGACCCGGGGGCGTCCTCCTCCACGTCCGGCCGCTCGTCCGGCTCTCCCTGCCTCCGCCCCGTCAAGCCGGAGCCCTAGGACACGTCTGTCAGCGCGCGCACCCGCAGCTCCGGCGTCCGCATCGACGACTCCACCCCCGCCTCTGGCCACCTCGTCCTCGTGAGGCCCAAGCCGGAGCCCGGCCTCCCCGCGGAGTACGAGGAGATAGCCCGGCGCGGCTTCTCCGATGGGGACTCCCTGCAGTGGGCGCGGGACGACTACCTCCGCGACGAGATGGTCCGGCAGCGCCGGGCCCTGGAGGAGATAGCCGCCCGCAAGCGTGGGCGCGAGGACGAGCACGGCGTGGTGATCCTCGACAGCGACGAGGACGAGGACGCCCCCGGACCATCCAACCCGCCGCGCCAACCTGGGGAGGGTTGTAGCAGGGACGGCGTCCGCGGAGGAGGCGACGACGACGGCGGCGGCGACTACACGCGGTTCTACAGCCTCCTCGGCATGTAGAGCTGCAAGGGGTGGCGGGCGGCGAGGAGCGGCGAGGGAGACGGCGGCGTAGTAGCGTTTTTTTCTTTTTTGTAAAATATTTTAAATATGTATGAACTCGCCGAAGTTTGGTTGAATTCGCGCCATGTTTGTGCCGGAATTTAATTTTCAAAAAAAACGTGGGCGCCGCGACTGGGGGGCATCACGCCCCAGCACGCGGTTTGCACCGGTGCGCCCCCAGAGGGCGACTTTTAGCGCCTCCTGGGGTGCCAACGGCTGGAGATGCTCTTAGTCATGTGGGCGGCAAGAGGTTTAGCGACAGGTCGCTCTGGCTTGCTCTCTTCCGACGAAAGTGATGGCACCTATATTTTGTTTGTGTGGATTGAACTTTGTCGCGGAGGTGACGTAGTTGTCTCTTGGCAGTTTGGGTGAGGTTCCGAGCGAAAACTTCATGCCCTGGCACCGACGGTGACACCGCTTGCGGGTGCAACATTCATCTTGAGGACGTCGTTGAGGTCCTTCTCCCAATAGCATGCAGGGCTTTGGGTGAAAACCCTTGCCTGTTCGGACTTGACAGCGGCGATGCTTTGAGTCATTAACCTCCTCGGGTGTTGCCGTGCAGCCTAGGCGTCATCTGTCGGTTCGAGACCACCCTTTGTTTTTTTTCAATTATCTTTGACCCGTTTTATTTGAGAGTTTTTTCATCATATTGTATCATTTGGAACTTTGGCAGTGCATATGACTATTGCTTTATAGATAAAGCAGGCCGGATTTTTTTGAGAGTGGTGAGTAGTGGATTGATGCTTCTTTATCAATGATGCCTACATGCTTATTGTACCAAACTCTGGAGGCTATCCATTACCATTTTCTTTATCAATGATGAAATAATCAATTTTTTTCCTGCCACATAAGATAACAACTAGCATGTGGAAAAGCAGCAGGCGGGGTATCCCGAAACAGAAATCGCTGCTTCGTCAGCTCGCCGCGTGCCAAAACGGGAAATCCCTCGTGCACCGAGGAAAAAAATTAAAAAATTATATGAGACCAGGTCTCACGGTTAGCAGGTGAGACCCGCCCTCATGGATGACACGTGACGTTCACAAATTACAAAGCATCTAATCTCTCCCTCCCTGATTTCAGGTGGGGATGGGGTAGATGCTTTGTGATTTGTGAATGCCACATGTCATCCATCAAGATGGGTCTCACCTGCTAACCCATAAGACCTGGTCTCATAGAATTATTTTCCGTGCACCGATAGCCCCTCCCTCCCTCCCTCTTGCCACGCCCTGCCGCCGGTTGAGCTCCTCCCCACCCCACCCCCCCCCCCCCCCCCCCCCCCCCCCCCCGGCCGCGAGAAAACAAGCATTATCCAACGGACCCGGCGCCAACTTGGGCAGAGCAAAACAGAATCACGAGCCTACTTGGTCACTCCCACACACCGAAACCACAGCTGGCCCCGGAAAGGGGCCGGCCGGGCGACCATCACCTGGACGCACATACATCGCGGCGTACGTAGTACATGCCCAACTGGGGCGGCTGCTCCTGGACCGGAACCGCGCGTCGTCCGGCGAGCGGGAAAAGAAGTCCAAGCGGTTTTCCGCTGGCAATCAAAAGATCTACGTGCAGGGGATCTGGTATTCCTTGCTTGCCCGGTGGTATCGCGCGGCTACCTCCCATGCCTCTTGTGTGCTGCCGATCGCTGATTGCTTCCTGCTTCTTCGTCCTCCGCTCGCCGAGATTCTGCCCTATAAATCCCACTAGCGCTCGGAATCCAGATGGAAAGCACGCACCGGAAGCATCTTAGAAGAAGAAGAGCCAGCAACAAGGAACGATATCCGTCTGTGTTGGACGCGCCAAGACGATCGAGGCATGCCTGCTGCCGTCTCTGGGTGCCTCTTGGCGAGGAGCATGGCGAGCCACCACAAACACCAGCAGCGGGGAGCGGCGGCGACGGCGCCGGGGGCACTGCCGGTGATCAACATTGGCCGGCTCGGCGACAAGGACCCCGCCGCGCGGGCGCTCGTGGTCCAGGACATCGCCCGGGCGTGCCGCGACCGGGGGTGCTTCCAGGTTCGTGTCGTCATAGTTTCTCTGCTTCTGCTTGCTACTCCTCCTGCTCTGCGTCCTCTGGTCCTCAGGCGAACGACACCTCCGCTGCACTGTCAGTTCAGAAAAGGATAGGGTTACAAGTTACACGTGCTGACGTGGACGCACCACATGCCCCATTTTTATACTGACAGTGACCTGGCACTAAGTTAACTGTATCCAAAACAAGCGACAGTCAAACCATGCATATATATACAGACTAAGTTAACTGACACGTACGTACCTGAAGGTGGTAAACCACGGCGTCAGCAAGTCGGCCATGGACGACGCCCTGGAGGCCGCCTCGGAGTTCTTCGACATGCCCGCGGAGCGCAAGGCGGCGTTCGCCTGCGCCGACATCCGCAGCCCGGTCCGGTACGACACCAGCTCCAAGGACGGCATCAGCAAGGCCAGGTCTTTCCTCAAGCACTACGCCAATCCCCTCGACCACTGGGTCGACTCCTGGCCAACCCAACCGGCAACATACAGGTAAGTACTTGGACATCAACTTTTACAAGATCGACCGATGAATCATCCCAGCAGCTTTTGACCGAACAAATGCTGATCGGCAGGAAGAAGATGGGGACGTATGCCGTGGAAATACAGAGGCTGTCAATACAGCTCATGGGGGCCATCGTGCAGGGGCTGGGGCTATGCCCAATGCACCTGCAGGAGAAGCTCGGGGCAGGGCTGCAGTTCATGGCGCTCAACAACTACCCGCAGGGGTCGTCGCGGGCGGGCGACACGGTCGGGCTGGCGCCGCACTCCGACATCGGCTTCATCACCATCCTGCTGCAGAGCTCGCCGGGGCTGGAGGTGACGCACCACGACGACGGCGGCGTCTGGACGCCCGTCCCGGCCATCCCGGGGGCGCTCCACGTCCACCTCGGCGACCACCTGGAGGTGCTGAGCAACGGGCGGCTCAGGTCCCTCCTGCACCGGGCCATCCTCAACACCGACGAGGAGAGGATCTCCATCGCCAGCATCCACGGCGCGGCCATAGACGAGAAGGTCGGGTGCGCCGAGGAGCTCGTCGACGAGCGCCACCCGAGGATGTACAGGGAGAGCAGCTTCCATGACTTCCTCGACTTCCTGCCCACCAACGTCAAGGCGTACCGGAGGTTCGTCGAGACCCTCAAGATCGACAGCGCTTAATTCCTTCTGCTGCATTAAGACACACTTAGCTGAATGAGACACTGCACATAAGTGTCCATTTAGTTGTGTAGTCTTACTGCCAGCTGAAGAACAAAATTACGGTTTAATTATGCCTCCATTATCAAGTATCTCAGTACGAATAAGGGAGTATGGTATCAGCAGAGCTGGATAGGCGTGTGATTAGCAGGGTGCCTTTTTTTTCACTCCATTTCTTTCTTTGGGGAAATGCAGTATGTCTGCATGTCTCTTCCATCAAAAGGAGGATCAAAGGAACCTTGCCAAGTTCTTCCGGTTCTTTGGTAGTACCTACATACACCATGTGTTGATCAGTGCAGTCCTATATGTGTATCAGTTGATTTCACCTATAGAAATTTACTTTCTCATGGGATATATTGCGCACGATATATTAAATACAATTTACTGTTTACCATTTGCTTGGTTTTCTTTATCTGTGCCCAAACTCAAAATCTAAGAGAAACTGATAAAGATAAGTGGTGTGTTCTGAATACCTATTTCTTGTGCTTCACATCGAAATTTATCATGTCCTTCAATGAAATTGTTCGTGCAAGGTGGTTCCAAAACATCTGGAAAAAAACATTTGAACAACTAGTGTACATCTTTTGTAACATAAATTAAGTAGTACTCCCTCCGTCCCAAATAATTATCGGGAGTAGTAAAAGTTATTGCTTTCAAGAACCCTGGAAGGGTTATCAGGAAAAAAAACTGAAAGGGTTATCTGAAAAAAAAAGGAACCCTGAAAGGGCATGACTAAAAGATTTCTCACACATAAATTGTTAACTATTTGAAAGAAGTACAAGAAGAAAACGCTTAAGTAGACTGACAAGAAAATCAGGTGTTCCCCAAAACAAGAAACCCAGTAAACAATGCGAAAATATCCATGGCGGCTGCTCAATGTTATCAACTCCACATGAGACAAGTTTGCTGGTTGCGTGCTGCTGGAGCTGAGATGTCGTGCTGTTGGCCGACCAAGAGAAAATATGAAAACTATAGATGAAAAAAGGGCCATCTTTCATGGAGCCTAATTCAGTTAAATTCCTTTCTTTAGAAAGGAGGCTTAAGAAGAGCAAAAAAAAAGGAGGCTTAAGAAGAGCAAAAAAAAAGGAGGCTTAAAGAAGAGCCTGCCTTTGATTAACGAGCAATCAACCAGACTGGGATTACAAAGACCAGAAGAAAAAAACAGAAGGAAATAAAATGAAAATGGATGATGCAAAGTGCTGCCCACACAGCTTACAAACACCACCAACAACAGGCAAACAGCAGAGACTAGCAGATAAAAAACGGGACCCGGTTTTCTTCTTTGTTTAGAAAGAAAAAAAAAGGCTTTTTGTACGTGGTGTGAGTGTGACTGTCGCCCTCTGGAAACTGCTTGTTAACGTACGACTAAATGACATCCATCCAAAAGAAAGAAAGAAAGAAAAAGGCAATCACATCGAGCGAGCCCAGATCGATCGAACCCCACGAGCGACTGCAGCGCCGGGTCGGATGAACGAAGAAGACGAGCGAGCGAGCCAAGGCAGTGAGCGACGAGATCGATCGCGAGAACAAGGCATTGCAGTGAGGATTTGGAGCCAAGTTAGGCAGGACAGGGGGCTGACCTTTGCTCCTTCCGTTGGCCGGCCGGCCGGGCTTGGTCGCCCGCCGATCAGTCCTGCCAGCAGCATGCCGTCGATCCTTCTGCTGTCCTCTGCTCTGGCCTCGCCGCTCCAGCTTCCTCGAGTCCTCTTTTATACTAGGCGCGGCTCGTCTTCTCCGGCGCCCGCAAAGGCAAAGGTAGGAGGCTGGAATTTGGGAGGTTCACGGCGACGTGTCGCGCCGCGACGGCGGGAACGTGTGGCCACCGCGCGCGCTCGTCTAGGCCGGCGCTTTTCGTCGCGCCCACACAAACGAGATATTTTCTCGCCAACTTGAACACGTTTTCTCACGGAGGGATCTATTACGGGGTCACAGACTAGCTTTTTTATTTTTAAGACAATTCACGAAGGGTCTGTTTAGGACACATCTAGATGTGACATAATTATGTCACATTTAAGCTGATGTTCATTCTGTTTGTAGTCTATTTTTTCTTTGTCCTAGTTTTTTTGTTTCTTATTGTTGCATTATAAATTTGTAGGAGCTTAGATGTGATATTTTTTTAAAAAACATCTAGATGTGAATTAGACAAACTGATTCACGAAAATTTTATTAATCCGTCAACAAAGTTACAGGGACGAAAGAAAGGTTTCCGGGGTGGCCTAACCAGACATGGCGGCTGCCCCCTAACTTTAAAGCATGCTTCGCTACATTGTGAGCCTCGACATTCAAGTTCCTAAACTCATGAAAAAAAATACAAGAAGTAAAACTACGAGAATGTTTTAGGATTTCATGAATAATTGCACCATATCTCCCTCCGCTTTGCTGCTTGATGTCGTCAATCACGATCTTGCAGTCAAATGCCACCTGAATAGACCGGAGCTGTAGAACGTCTGCCAATGCCAATGATTCTCTAATCGCAAGTGCTTCAAGAGTGGTGGGATCCGTGGTGAATTTGAAGCCAAAGGTAGAGGCACCCAAGAAAGATCCTCCGCTGTCCCTGGCAATGGCTGCCATGGCTTCCACACCCAATCTTCCGGCCACGGCAGCATCCACGTTAATCTTCACCATATTGGACGGGGGGCAATCCAATGAAAAGGACGCGATACTCTGGTGCTACCTCCCGTCGGCGTTGGCTTTCTTAGAGTGTGTATATCTACCAAATATGACTGTATGAATCATAGTTTTAAATAGCCGGCTATAGCTCCGCTCTAGTCCGCTATAGCCTTTTCAGCAGGGTGCCGCTAAATGGTCGCCTTCATAAATAGCCCGCTATAGTCCGCTATAGCTGATTAAAAGGCCCGCCGCTATTTTTGATAGCCTGCTATTTAAAACATTGGTATGAATAGATGGGTGGACAAAGGGCTCTGGTGGATGTCTTCATACACGACTTTCCTCTTCGCACCCCAAATAGCCCAAAGTGTGACTGCCATATGCATGAACATGTCCGTTGTCAGAGCTTCATTCATAGCAAACAACCACTCCCGGGGATTACCGCTAGTATGCTGGCTCATCTCCTGGACTAGATCTCCGTCCGCTAGAGACCATATGCAGCGAGCCATTGTGCAGTCAAGCATTGTGTGTCGCCAGGAATCAGGAGCTCCACATATCTTGCACGCTGCTGAATCAGCCATATGCCGGTGTTCGAGCACATCCGCGGTGGGTATTGAGCTTCTCGCAAGCCTCCAGAGGAAGAGCTTCATCTTGGGTGGAACTTCTGCCTTCCACGGCGTTCACGGACTAGCTGGCGTGGGCGATTGGGATTGGGGACAAGGGGAGGATGGGCCCCACCCCCACTGAAAAACAGGGGGGCTGAGAGATTAGTTAGAAGGAAATTAAGTAAAAGCCCGTAATGGGTCCGTGTGTGTAGGATTATTGGTTTGATATTGGTCGTCTTCCTCCACGAGCCGTGTCTCAAACACACACATGGGCACGGAAGGATCCTCAGAAACCGCTTATCCAAACAAACCTGGTTTTTGCAACACAATTACTCCATATGGATGCAACTCCGACCGCTTATGGATGCAGTTTGCTGGGTTGATCAATTCGGACATGCGACAGTTAGTCTGAAAGATCTGGCCATTTTTTTCATGGCTCATTTTGCAAGATACGGCGGATAGATTGCTTCACAGAGGTTGGCCAAACTGTATTATTTTGCCAACTATGCAAAAGGGAACCAGAAACCACTGCCCACCTCATCTTCAAATGTCATTACACTATCTGAATTTGGAACATGGTCTATGATTGGCTAGGAATCCAACCGGCGACTCCGGCATGGAGCAATCTCCAATCATTCAAGCAATGGGTGGTGCTCAAACGATGGAATGCTAAGAAACTCCAGGAAGGCGTCGCCTCTCCACAGTGTTCCGTTCCAAAGCTTCCCTTCCTTCCAAAGTGGATGCGACGATTAAGCATGAGGCGAAGACCTCGGTTGTCGTCAGGGCTAGATTTTGGGCAACTTAATTCCGGAAGAGTGATCCCCATGTTTCGGACCTACGTGGTCATGTAACCTTTAAAACATTGTCTTACCCCTCTTAATTAATGAGATGAGGCAAAGCTTTTGTCTATGTTTCTTTCTCTAAAACCACTATAAATTAGCCTCTGCTCATATGTATGTTTTCATTCAGGAATATATATGTTTCTATGCTACTCCCTCTGTAAACTAATGTAAAACTGTTTAGATCACTTCTAAACATCTTATATTAATTTACAGAGGGAGTATGTAAATAAAAAAAATAGACAAGTATGCCAACCTATAATAATGATATATAATAATGATAATGGAGCATTGCTATACACACGACGATCGTCCAAGGCTCCTAGCAACACAAGAAAAATGTCAGTGGCAAGAGAACCAATTTGTGGTTACAGGTTATAGTTGGGAGGAATAGAAGAGCGGCGGTACTCTCAGCCCATCAAGAATCAAACTTTGATTTAATGTTTTTGGTGTGTTATAAAAGGTGCAAATATTCTATTAGTGGAAGGTGACGTTTTTGTCGATAGCAAGGCGCCTATAGTGACTTCGTTAGTCTCAAGACTCGCTGCTCAGTCTCTCAGAGGTGTGTAGAGTGTGCGTACATTTGTCATAGAGATTAGTGCTTGTATGTGTTTGTGAGCGCCTGCATCTAACTGTGTTTTTCAGAAGAAAAAATATTAGACACAAGGCAATATTGATAATCCTTTAATACATTATGCTCCCTAATTTTGAATGGCTCACAGCCAATTGAGGGTAACAATTTTGGAATTATAGGATTGATGATGAGCTGCTAGAGATGCCCTTAGCTAGCTAGTGCTCTTTTGGTAACTGACAAGAAAGCCCACACTGATCGGTCTCGACAAGTGGAGTCTGTATCCCGCGATTTCCACGGTTGGCATGCTATTTTCGGGCATGTTGGGTCGATGACAGTCAAGTCTCATCTTGATCATGGAGGGCTAATAATACTGCAAGTCTCAACTTAAGCGATATGACCGTCCATTTCTCGCTACTTGAACGCTGTAGCATACATATATGAAGTAGAGTACTGCTTTGGCAGTGTTGCTCTATCCATGACTAACACACATAGACAAAAACGTCCGGATCAGAAAGAAAAATACTCCCTACTAACGAGTGGCTCACAGCAACGGCACTGTGGTGGTGGTAGTAGTAGTAGACGACTAGTACAACTAGTAGTGTTACTAGTAAGAGTAATACAGTGCTGATACGATGCGTTGGGTGGATCTGCCGACAGGAGTGGAGAAGCCGGAAAAGGTTAATTTTGGCGCGATTCGGCATCGAAAGTCTGGAACCCACGCGCGGCTGAGGTGAGGCCCCCCTGCCCAGCAGCGGCAGGTTCATCCATCGGCCGAGCTGTGTCCTCAAAACTGGGAGTGAAGGGAAGACATGAGAAGAGAACATGGTGGGTTGGTGATCCAGTTGCAAGCCAACAGGCAACACATTTCACCTGCTGGCTGGCCGTGCTGCTTTTCAATTCCTGCTAGGCGTGAGTAACGGGTGGCTGATCGTGCTCGTGGGAGTCCTGAATCATGGGGTATAAGGCCAACTCCAACGCCGCGACCTATTTCGTCCGTCCACGTCTGTTTGGATCCGCGCGGCAGCAGCAACTGCCCGTCCTCTTGAAGGATGAGGTGATGGACGCCGAGTACGAGGAGCAGTTGGAGCTCTCCACGACCACGGACCAAGCGGCACCACCAAAGCTGCTTCTCCACGCCGTCAAGCCGGAACCTCATTCGCCACCTCACCGACTAGTGAAGGCAGAGCCTCCTCCCCCTCCGTGCTTTCCCTCGCGTAACCGCGGCGCCCAAATCGCAAACCGCGTGAAGGACGAGCCGTAGTCGTCACCGCCACGCCTCATCAAGGAGGAGCGGCAGTCGCCACCGCCTAGCCTAGCCACACCGGTGGCGTCCCACCCACCTTGTGTGATCGCCGCATAGGCATGCGGGCAAATACTCCACTACCTCGGCGGCGGTCATGGAGGCAGTAGTGGTGACAATTCGTCCTCCCGAAGCGTGTTAACGGTCCAGGAGTTCGCGGGCAGGGAGTGGCGACGGGAGGACAAGCGCAACGCCGCGCGCCGGCGGAGTTCACAGACTCCGACGTCCTGCCGCCACAAATCTTCAATGACTCGGGGCTCTCAATGGTTTGGGTCCTCGACTGGTTGAAGACCACAACGGAGATGAGCAAGCGTCGTCTCCGTCGCCTCGATGAGGAAATGGTGAAGCAAGCCGAGGAGTGGTCTCTTCGCGAGACCGTCATCGTCTCCGGCAAGTCCCGCCGCCCGTCTCCCCCCCCCCCCCTGCCGCCCACGTCCGTGATGGTCGTGGCCGCACTGCGCACGACGCAGGAGCAAGCGGAGAAGATCATCCGTGAGCATTAGGCGAGGGTCGGGAGGCCCTACCGTGACCCCGCACCCTTCCGCCGCTCGAAGCCCGACTCCGATGGGGAGTAAGGTGCCGCAACCAGCCCGACATGGTGTACGAAGCCACCATAAAGTATAGGAGTATACAGTAGTTTACATTTACTTTTTCTTTTTAGTTTTAGTTCACGTCCAGTTTTATATGTGAAAACTATCTAATTTTGAATAAAAATCGTCTAGTTTGTCTAAATTTGCATCAACTCTGTTTCTTTCTGTTAAATAACGTTCAAAATGTAGCCGGCATTTGTGGTTAGCTTTGAATGGACGCCTCGCGTGTTAATGTCCGGACACCGGTCCGGACAAGTCCGCGGACAGATGCAATGTCCATTTTAGGGGGTTCGTGTTGGAGATGCTCTAAGCCTTTTATCTATAGTATTCATTGTTTTTGACCAGTTCTGCCTTTTTGTTTTATGTTTTCACCTGGGTTTTCCGGCGCCCTTTGCCGATAGAAGGACAACTCCGACGATTTTGATATTTGGTTTGCTCAACTAAAAATTAAAAGTACTTTTTTTTGCATGGTAAAAAATTAAAAGTACATAACTAATCTAGAAAGGACGGTGATCTCGTATGTCTGGACAGACTGGCCAGCAGCACCTCCGTCGCAATCGGTGGCATCATCTACATCAAAATCGTCGGAGTGGTCCTTCCGGCGGCGAAGGTTTACATGAATTTCGTTGTGTTTACATGAATTATATTCCAATTTGTTTGTATTGCGGGCGATGGTTTGAATTATACATAAAAATATCGATATTCGACCGTTAACTAAAAACTAGAAAAAAAATCCTACAACTTGTACCGGACGACCATACCGTTGTCAGAGCAACTCCAACGGGGCGACCCAAACGGACGCGCGCTTTGTCCGCTTTTCGTCCGTTTGGGTCGGCCAAGTGGACGTGCGCGTCCGCATTTTAAAATGAGTCGGCTTGACCGCCCAACAGGGAGGCCGACCCAAATGTGCCGGTGTGGAAAAAAATTAACAAGTTGCACGAAATAAACAAAATTAAACATAAAGTGGCCGGTCAAACGCCGGCCAAAGTCCACCTAAATCTAATAAACATTAAATAAAACATTAAAAAAAAGTCTGCGCCCGCATGCTGCCGCCCCGCACGCTGCCCTAGACGTCGTCGGCCTTGCCCTTGCCCTTGCCGTCGACGCCGCCGTCGTCGATGAGGTCGATGAAGACCGGAGCAGGGCCTGCCCACGCGAACACCGCCTGGTACGCTGCCAGGGCAGCCTCCTCCGGCGTCTGCTGGGGCGGCGGCATTGCGGCCAGCCGCGCGCGCTCCTCCTCCTCCTCCTCGAGCCGGAGAGCCTCCGCGTCATGTTGGAGCATGGCCTCGTAGCGCATCTGCGCCTTGCCATCGGCCTGCTCTTGGCGGAGCCAGTGCTCCTTCTAGCGCTCGAGGTGGGCCGCCTCCTACTCCGGCGTCGCGGCGAAGTGGACGGGAGGCGCGCTCACCCACTCGCGGTACTGGCCCGTCCACGAGTAGGCCTCCTCCGGCCAAGTGGGTGGAGGCGGGGAGCGCTTACGCGTCGGCTCCGGCTCCAGCTTGGCCTGGACGGGTGGCGACGGTGGCGGTGGCGGCACGAAGAGCGGGGTGTGGACGGAGTCCCCCGTCGCCGATAGGGCAAGGGCTTGCTCCAGCCCATCCTCATAGCGCATCTGGCGGTAGGCTTGCACGTCCTACCGCCTTCCCCTCTGGCGGTAGGTCCTTTGACGGCGACTGACGGCCGTTGGGCAGCTGCTGACGTGGAAAAGGGCCTACCGCCATCGGGTACGGCGGTAGGTTACTGAAGCCTACCGCCAGACCCTCTGGTGGTAGGGTCATGTGTGCTGGATAAGGTGGGAAGGGGCTGGATATTTCCTCCCCCTCCTCAACCACTCATTCAGGCCACTTCACCTCTCCACCGAGCTCAACTCTCCCCCCTCTTTCTTTGAAGCACAAGAGCCTCCCAAATCTCTCTCATTTGTTTGAGATTTCTCCGGTGGATTCTTACCATTTTCATCACTCAAGGTGGCTCTCTCATTTCCCCTCATTTTGATTGGTTGAGATTTTTGTTTACTTTGCATTTGCTCATTTGATTGCAAACCCTAGCTCATTATTTTGGTGTGGTCAAATCAATTACTATGATCCATTTAGGTTTATGTTTGTGATTTCCTTATGTATTATGTGCTTAGAATTGCTTGTAGAATAGTTTGTGTACCTAGATCTAGTGCTAGTCTTAATGTACATAATTGGGGTTGGGTTAGGCTTAAGAAAGCAATTAAAGCTAAGTTACTTTAATAGCAATTTTCTGAAATGTAGGATGGCACCGTTCGTTTTCTTTGAAACTTCTGCTAAGGCGGCGGCGAACCGTAACGCAAATTGATTGAGGAAAAGATGAACTTGTGGATCGAAGCCATTGATGCGTTGAATGCGGAGTGTAGGGGCTTTTCATATAATTATTTCAATAAAGACCGTTCCGAAAATTTTATAACAAAAAAGGAGAGGCAGATGAAGAAGCTCAAGACGGCGGAAAAAAATTGTAGGCGTGATCTTGCAATGCAAATTGCATTGTGTGTGACAAGGGGAGAATATGCTGAGATAGACATGGGCAATCATGGTCAGGTCATTGATTGGTTAGTTCGCCAACCATTCTCGTCGGACGAGAACCGGGCTTCTCGTTGGGCATGGGTCAAAGAAACAAATGATGTTATTTGTTGCAACCCGGGACCGTACGCCGCATAGAATTGCATGAGGCTATGTAATCTTTGTCATTTGGACTGTAATGACATGTACCCTATGCTTGGTCGTCATTTGAACTACTATGACTTGTACCCTTAACATTTGAAATCATTAAGAACTTGGTGTTGTATGTCATATCAAGTAACCAAGTGTTGTACTCTACTGAATTTATTTTATGTTTTGGTTTATGTCATCTTAAACCCGTATATTCATGTAGGATGGACAGTCAATCCATGACTATGAACATAGCGTGTGAGAAGATCATGGCGGAGCGACACCGTTGCTTGAAGAAGGAATGTGAAGCATGGTTGAAGAGTTGTGATGAGGCAAATGCGGCCATGAAGGATTTCAGCAAGTATCACTTTATAGAGGAACCTTCTGATGCTAAGAAGAAAAAAGCTTTCCGAAAGCTTGTGAAGGAGAAAGAGAGGATGCTTGATGAGCTGCAAGACCGGGAATATGCTTGCAGACACGCTTTAGCAGTTGAGATTGCGTTCACTGCAAGCAAAGAAGAATTCCGTGAGATGGACTTGAGGAAACCCGGCCAGGTCATAGGATGGGCAATCAAACAAGGCGTGTCAGAGAATCCCGCTCGCCGTGCTGCATGGGCTTGGTTCCGTGAAACGAATGGTGTGTTGGGTCATTGGGCAGGATCCACGGACTTTCAACTGAAGCGTACTCAAGCACGTGACGATCAAATTGAACGTCTGATAAGTATGAGAAATATGTTACCTGTTTAGAAAATGTGCCGTTGAGCATGAGTCATTAGTTTCAACTGATGTCATCCGAACCGGGTCATGTTTTAATAAGTTTGAACATGTGTTATTCATGAATGTAATGAACTATGTTGAGTTGAGTTATGTATGTGCTTGCGAGATGATCATTCTAATATTTGATAGAATTGGGTATATTATGCTAATATTCGACAAATGGGGCAAAACAGAGGAGAACAGAGGAGAGCAGGAGGGAACAAACCCTACCGCCACAGGCGGTAGGGTCAACCCTACTGCCAGGGGCCTACCGTTTCTCGTTACAGAAAGTATACGCCCCCTACCGCCACGGGGTCTGGCGGTAGGGTACAGCAGCCTACCGCCAGGGCCTATGGCGGTAGGATCAACCCTACCGCCAGGGCGCTGGCATTTCTCGGTACAGAAGATATGCACCCCCCTACCGCCACGGGGTCTGGCGGTAGGGTACAGCACCCTACCGCCAGGGCCTCGGGCGATAGGGTTGTGAACTCTAAAAACAGAGCACTCTGTTCTGTTCTATCCCTCTTCTCTTCCCAACACAACAGTTTTTCAATAAGAATCATGACAAATCACAGAATATGATGACAAACTGAATTCATTCACGACACCTATCAAACATTTTCACACCAAATTCAATACAAATGGAAAATTCATTCACGACAAGTTCACGACACATGGCTTCTTGCCTTAGTATTACATAGTTCATGATAAATTTGGCATGGCTTCATCCGGTTACATGACGAGTCCACCGAAGCGAAGGCTTTACTGAGTCATACGGGGCCATTTCCCCTTCTTGTCACGTGCCTCATCCTCCTCTTCTGCCTTGCGAGCTTTTGCAAGCTTTCTTGCCCTCTCCTCCTCACGAGCAAGCTTCGCTTGGCATGCCCTCTCCTCCTCGCGTTGCTTCCGCTCCATCCTCTCTTTCTGACGACGCTCTTCCTCCAAGCCTCTTTGAAACCTTTCTTCGAACAGCCGCTGGCGCCTAAGACAATCTTCTAATTGGTCCTTTTGGATATCTTTTGGCACTTCATGATCTATCCAGCTGAAGTGCTTGCATAAAGGAGGCGGTGACTGCATATAAAACGGATGTTAGTGTTGACACACATTTTAGAGTAACATGTTACTTCTCTAGCATACCGGTGGAAGGTCATAGGCGTTAGTTGGAAGCGCACGATAGTAAGCATAATTGGGGCAAACAAGATATCTCCTTCCTTCTGTCCATGACTTCTTTCGGTCGGTGGACTCCTTCACCTTGCAAACATCTCCACACCAACATGGCGGAATCTTCACATCTTTCTCCTTCACCTTGTCCAAAGATGCGTCCTTCCACTTGTGTGGCATGTCTTCTTGGTGAGCACACGGTGGCCTCCTCATGGAACCGGATGAAGCCATGCCCTATAACAAATAAAGATGTTAAGTCAAAATATGAACACATTGACATGTAAAGAGGCAAATATATCAACAATGCATGAACATATTAAAAGTAGTACCATTCACATTATTTCAACCATCCGGATTGAGCAACACGTCGATAGGCCTTCCCCTATCAACCCGACGTGTCCTAGAAACACCGGATCCACGGCCACGGCCCCCTCCAAGGCTAGTCCTTCCTCCACGGCCACCTCCAAGGCTAGTCCTTCCTCCACGGCCACGGGCCCCTCCAAGGCTAGCTCTTCCTCCACGGCCACGGCCACCTCCAAGGCTAGTCCTCCGTCCACGTGTTTGACTAGTGCCCGTGTTGGTTCTAGGTTTCTTGCATGTCCTAACGTTGTGTCCTGTGTCGTTGCATTCTCCATAGTTGTTGTTCTCCGGTGGCTCCATGAAATGACCACTACCAAATTGCTTCATTCCGGTGTATCCAGCTAGATCATCCATGTCACTCCGGAATATCTTATTTCTTCTTCTTCCCCTCATAGGCACCATGAGTGCGGGATCTAGCACAATGTCTGGCCCAACATACTCAGGCCACTGTGAGGCATCAAGGAAAGGATTGAACCGAGGCGCCCATGTCAACCTTGTTCGTTCCAATGTGAACTCGTGCAACCGCACCGTTGTGCCATTGGATACGCGCACGTTTCTCGCCCGTGTTGCGGTCATCAAATGCGAGCAAGGCCAATGATACTTGTGTGGCCTCTCACACTGGCACCAACGGTTTTTCAGACGCACCTCGTAAGCAACTCCGCCATAAGACCTACCATCCCTTGTTGTCCCACCCGGCTCATCGATTTGATAGATCATTTCTTTTTCATTATATTTGATCACTTGTTGTTTGGCAGACTTGCGCGCTTGATGCAACAACCAATCATGAACCTTTAATGGATAGTCCATCTTTTCGCCAATCCACTTGGCCGTGCTTTCAGAATGCTTTAGGAAGTACTCATTGAGCTTGATGAAAGTGTACTTGAGTATTGCGGTCACCGGCAAGGAACGAACACCCTTCAACAATTGTTGAAGCATTCCACCATGTTGCTTGTCATGTCCCCATATCACATACCTCCTTCATCGTAAGCGCGTGACCACTTTTCTTTATCCGGCTCGTGCCTAAGCAAGAGTTCTTTTCCCCCTTTGTTCTTCTCCAAAGCCTTGAGGAGTTTATCGTATCGGCTTTTGAATGTGTCGGTGTTGAATGCAACGCAAACAAGGGTAAGGTCTTTGCAAAACTCCTTGCTCTTGCATGCCCGGTAAAAGTTTGCAACAAAGTGTCTCATGCACCAACGGTGTTGAAGCTTTGGAAGACCGGGAATATCAACGTCTATTGCTTTGAGAATCTCATGATGGCGATCCGATATAATGCATACCTCTCGCTTGCCTATCACCTTGGTTCTCACATGCCCCATGAACCACTCCCAATTATCATCGTGCTCCGAAGGCACCAAGGCAAATGCCACCAGCAACACGTTATCATTTGAAGAGTGGGCCATCGCCACCATCAATGTGCCCTTGTATTTGCCGGTCAAGAATGTACCATCTATAGACAAGACCGGGCGACAATACGTGAATGCCTCAATGCATTGTCCAAAGCTCCAGAAGGCACGACGAAACACTCCGTCAATTGACTCCACACGATGGCGCATTCCTGGGTTTCGATGAGCAATGGCTGCCAACATCTTGGGAAGAATGTTATATGCGGCCTCATAATCACCATGCAACATCCTAATAGCGTTTGCCTTCGCCATCCATGCCTTCCCATACTTGACCGGGTATCCAGAAAGTTCCTCAATCGAAGACATGAGAAACTTGACCTTCACGGTTGGATCATGTGCTATTTGATGCAACAATTTGTATCCTAGATACTCAGACATGAGTTGACGGTGTCCTTTGCTTCGGTCGGCCTTGTCCGGGGGTACGCACGTGTGAGTGCCAACATGACTCTTCAACACCCATTGCCCGGTTTCTTTGATTTTTCTACCGCGGACCATCCATTTGCAACCTTCTTGGTCACATTTGACTGTGTACCGAAGTTTTTGATTCGAATGACCAACAACAAATGGTCTATGGTTCCTAATGGCATAGTCACACAACCATATCTTGAACTCTACCAAAGAACCAAACTTGATGCCTTTCTTCAAATGAGCATTCTCATCCTCATTTTCTGGTCGAGGATAACTGAATTTGGGGCACGGCGTTGGCTCAGACAACCAGAATCTCAGCCCACCGTCAACGACGGCATTGTCCGCAAGACTCACATCCCTAAACAACGGCGGCCCTCTCTCCTTGCCGGTCACCTTCTTGTAGATTTCATTTTCTTGCGCAGTCAACCCATCCTCGTCCAACTATTCCTCCGGACCCTCGTCATCCGAGTTATACCCACACATACGGTTATAAGGGAGGGTACGGTCCATGTTTTGTTGCCGCACAATGACGTCCAAGTTACCAATTGGATTGTAATGGATCTCTTCATTCTCCGAGTAAGCATCCTCTTGAGCAACAATAGCGTCATCATCAACATGACCACTAGCATCTTCTTCAACATGAGGAATAGCATCATGACGGAGTACTATGGCGCTAGCATTGATATGATCTTCATTGGGTTGGCTACTTGGTGGTTGGCTAGAACAATTTGGGACATACACCTCGGCACTATCATCATGTACGGGGGAGGATGCATTGCGGTTGAGATCAATTTGCAAAGGAGGAGGAGGATCAACCTTTGTGGAAAAGATCTCAAGAGACTTGTCTTGTGATGCGTCTACTTTTTCCTTGTACACATTCCAATGCAATTGGGAGGTGATGGGCATACTCTTTAATCGGGACTTTACTCCCAATCCAACGTCATACCTCCCAATAAGCTTAACCACGGCATTTGAGTCATTCCAATGTAAAACACTTCTCACTTTAACTACAAGATCATCGAAGCTTGGACTTGTGTTAAAAACCATAGCCTCTTCCCCTCCATCGTCATTTCCAAGCATAAATGTCGACTTGTCCAAATAATGAACATGTACGAGCTTATGCATCTAAGAAATTGGAAACAATATAATCAATCCATATATGTCATCCAGCCAACACGAATGGACAAATGAACTAAAATTTGCATAAATTGGACAAGTAACTACTATTCATACTAAAGTTAACCTAACCATTAACCATAACCCTAACCATAACCCCTATAACCCTAACCCCCAACATAACCACCATAACCCTAACCCCTAACATAACAATAACCCTAACCATAAATGCATCATAAATGCACACAACAACATCAACACCTAGGGTTTGCAATAAATTGACCAAATCAACACAAAACAAAAATCTCAACCAATCAAAAGGAGGGGGAATGGGGGAGGTACCTTGGGTGATGAAAATGCTCCGGATACATCGATGAAACCTCAAGCAAGTGGAGTGGATCTAGGGGGGTTTGTGAGGGGGGAGAGGAGCTGAGCACGGGGAAGAAGATGAGTGGGGAAGAAGAGTGGTGGTGGGGTCCACAATCCAGCCCTTCCCCACCTTATCCACCACACAGGACCCTACCGCCAGAGGGTCTGGCGGTAGGCTTCAGTAACCTACCGCCGTACCCGATGGCGGTGGGCCCTTTTCCACGTCAGCAGCTGCCCAACGACCGTCATTCACCGTCAAAGGACCTACCGCCAGAGGGGAAGGCGGTAGGACGTGCAAGCCTACCGCCAGACCCCCTGGAGGTAGGCAAAAGGGTCAGATCCCGAAATATTTTCGAACGGGGTCAGATCCTGATTTTGTTTGCAAAAAGGGTCAAAACACGAAATTTTGCCTCACCTGGACGCAGATACTACATCACGGCGTACGTACTCCTACGTACTACATGCCCAACCCAACTGGGCGGCTGCTCCTGGACCGGAAAAAAGAAAACAAGCGGTTTTGGGCTGGCATTCAAAAGATCTACGTGCACGGGATCTGGTATCCCTTGCTTGCCCGGTGGCATCGCGTCTGCCTCCCATGCTTCTTGTGTGCTGCTGATCGCTGATTGCTTCCTGCTCTGCGAGATTCCGCCCTATAAATCCCACTAGCGCTCGGGAACCATCTTAGAAGAAGAAGCAGAAGAAGAGCCGGCAAGAAGGAAGGATATCCGTTCTGTCTGTTGGTGAGGCATGCCTGCTACCGTCTCTGGGTGCCTCTTGGCGAGGAGCATGGCGAGCCACCACAAAAACCAGCAGCTAGGAGGGGCGGCGGCGGCGCCGGGGGCACTGCCGGTGATCAACATTGGCCGGCTCAACGACAAGGACCCCGCCGCGCGGGCGCTCGTCGTCCAGGACATCGCCCGGGCGTGCCGCGACCGGGGATGCTTCCAGGTTCGTGTCGTTAGTTGCTCTGCTTCTGCTTGTTACTCCTCTCCTGCTCTGCATCCTCTGGTACGGTCCTCAAGCGAACAACAGCTCCGCTGCACGGTCAGTTCAGAAAAAGGATAGGGTTACAAGTTACACGTGTTGACGTGGATGCACCCATTTTTATACTGACAGTGACCTGGCAGTAAGTTAACTGTTTCCAAAACAAGCGACAAACCATGCATATATATACCGATCGACATGCCAGTGCTTTTTTTTTAAAAAGGAGGATGACCCCCGGCCTCTGCATCTGGGAGATGCATGCAGCCACTTTATTGATTATTTTTGGAGACCTTACAAAGTATTACAACAATATGCCTGAATCCGCCATCTTGGCAACATATGCCACTACTCCTATCCATATGATGAAGGGATGCTAGCTGGGCCAAATACCCAGACCACTCACCTAAACCTATCATCAAAAGCCGGAAGCCCCAGCCGAGTCACATACCGGGTCTGGGGCACAAACCGGTCTGACGCACTCACATGTGTCGTCGCCGCCATCTTTCACAGGTCCGTCTTCAGAGCAGATATTGAGGATTCTACCTTGTCAGGCCACTCTGCCATCGACGCCATCATGACACCAGACAGCCACCTCCTCCTGCGCGAGTCCATCTACACGCATCGGGCGCCGAGTCTCCGCTGCGCCACGCCGCCGAGATCCGCCGTCTTTGATGCGGAGGAGAAAACACCGCTCCACCTCTGGCCGCATCGCCGGCCACCTGTCGCGATGTCGTGCAAGTCCAGCTCTGGGAAAGCACGCAGGGAATCACGATCTTCAAGACGACGCCCTCAGGAGGGGAAGCGACGTATCACGCCATCGTCTGGTCCTGCACCGCAGGTCCTGGGCTTTCACCCGAAGAAAGTGACCCGATAGCGGAGGAGGTCGGAGAACTCCACAACGGCCCCCAGGAGGAGAGCGACATCCGCAGACACCGCGTCGTCGGCTTTCGCCCGGGGCAACCCTACCTCCGCACCCTCACGCTGCCGGACGAGGATGGGGGAACCCCAGCGCCGCCAGCATGCGAACCAACTAGCCCAAGCACCTCTTGCGCGGCGGCGGCGCCATCACCACGCACGACCACCAACCTCACCGCCGGCCGAAGCTAATGGGCCAGATCGGCCGAGCCCGCCACGGCCAGATCACAAACCTCGGGACGCCGTCGCATCAAGGCAGCCACGAGCAGCCGGCAGCCCATCACCCGCGAGAGGATGAGGACGCAGCGCCGGGCAGCCGCCACGCCGGCCGGAGACGCCGAGGACGAGACTCCCACCACCACGGGCTCACGCCGGCAACCTAGGCCGCCGAGAGCGCGCAGATCCCCACTGCCACCGTCCTCCGGTGTGGGCTTTGTTGGGGATCGTTGCAGAAATTTAAAATTTTCTACGCATCACCAAGATCAATATATGGAGTCATCTAGCAACAAGAGAGAGGAGTGCATCTACATACCCTTGTAGATCGCGAGCGGAAGCGTTCAAGTGAACGAGGTTGATGGAGTCGTACTCGTCGTGATCCAAATCACCAATGACCGAGCGCCGAACGGACAATACCGGTGACCCCCGAAACTTTCCCGGTGGCTGAAACTGGACTTCCTACATATAATTCTTCACCTCCGGACCATTCCGGAACTCCTCGTGACGTCCGGGATCTCATCCGGGACTCCGAACAACTTTCGGATTTCCGCATACTAATATCTCTACAACCCTAGCGTCACCGAACCTTAAGTGTGTAGACCCTACGGGTTCGGGAGACATGCAGACATGACCGAGACGACTCTCCGGTCAATAACCAACAGCGGGATCTGGATACCCATGTTGGCTCCCACATGTTCCACGATGATCTCATCAGATGAACCACGATGTCGAGGATTCAATCAATCCCGTATACAATTCCCTTTGTCAATCGGTACGTTACTTGCCCGAGATTCGATCGTCGGTATCCCAATACCTTGTTCAATCTCGTTACCGGGAAGTCACTTTACTCGTACCGTAATGCATGATCCCGTGACCAAACACTTGGTCACATTGAGCTCATTATGATGATGCATTACCGAGTGGGCCCAGAGATACCTCTTCGTCATACGGAGTGACAAATCCCAGTCTCGATTCGTGCCAACCCAACAGACACTTTCGGAGATACCCGTAGTGCACCTTTATAGCCACCCAGTTACGTTGTGACGTTTGGCACACCCAAAGCACTCCTATGGTATCCGGGAGTTGCACAATCTCATGGTCTAAGGAAATGATACTTGACATTTAGAAAAGCTCTAGCAAACGAACTACACGATCTTGTGCTATGCTTAGGATTGGGTCTTGTCCATCACATCATTCTCCTAATGATGTGATCCCGTTATCAATGACATCCAATGTCCATAGTCAGGAAACCATGACTATCTGTTGATCAACGAGCTAGTCAACTAGAGGCTCACTAGGGACATGTTGTGGTCTATGCATTCACACATGTATTACGATTTCCGGATAACACAATTATAGCATGAACAATAGACAATTATCATGAACAAGGAAATATAATAATAACCATTTTATTATTGCCTCTAGGGCATATTTCCAACAGTCTCCCACTTGCACTAGAGTCAATAATCTAGTTACGTTGTGATGAATCGAACACCCATAGAGTTCTGGTGCTGATCATGTTTTGCTCTAGGGAGAGGTTTCGTCAACGGATCTGCTACATTCAGGTCCGTATGTACTTTACAAATATCTATGTCTCCATTCCGAACATTTTCACGAATGGAGTTGAAGCGACGCTTGATATGCCTGGTCTTCCTGTGAAACCTGGGCTCCTTGGCAAGGGCAATAGCTCCAGCGTTGTCACAGAAGAGAGTTATCGGGCCCGACGCATTGGGAATAACTCCTAGGTCGGTAATGAACTCCTTCACCCAGATTGCTTCTTGTGCTGCCTCTGAGGCCGCCATGTATTCCGCTTCACATGTAGATCCCGCCACAACGCTTTGCTTGCAACTGCACCAGCTGACCGCCCCACCATTCAAAATATACACGTATCCGGTTTGTGACTTAGAGTCATCCAGATCTGTGTCGAAGCTAGCATCGACGTAACCCTTTACGACGAGCTCTTCGTCACCTCCATAAACGAGAAATATATCCTTAGTCCTTTTCAGGTACTTCAGGATGTTCTTGACCGTTGTCCAGTGTTCCATGCCGGGATTACTTTGGTACCTTCCTACCAAACTTACGGCAAGGTTTACATCAGGTCTGGTACACAGCATGGCATACATAATAGACCCTATGGCCGAGGCATAGGGGACGACACTCATCTTTTCTCTATCTTCTGCCGTGGTCGGGCATTGAGCCGTGCTCAATTGCACACCTTGCAATACAGGCAAGAACCCCTTCTTGGACTGATCCATATTGAACTTCTTCAATATCTTGTCAAGGTACGTACTTTGTGAAAGACCAATGAGGCGTCTTGATCTATCTCTATAGATCTTGATGCCTAATATATAAGCAGCTTCTCCAAGGTCCTTCATTGAAAAACACTTATTCAAGTAGGCCTTTATACTTTCCAAGAATTCTATATCATTTCCCATCAATAGTATGTCATCCACATATAATATGAGAAATACTACAGAGCTCCCACTCACTTTCTTGTAAACACAGGCTTCTCCATAAGTCTGTGTAAACCCAAACGCTTTGATCATCTCATCAAAGCGAATATTCCAACTTCGAGATGCCTGCACCAGCCCATAGATTGAGCGCTGGAGCTTGCATACTTTGTCAGCATTCTTAGGATCGACAAAACCTTCCGGCTGCATCATATACAATTCTTCCTTAAGGAATGCCGTTTTGACGTCCATTTGCCATATCTCATAATCATAGAATGCGGCAATTGCTAACATGATTCGGACGGACTTCAGCTTCACTACGGGTGAGAAAGTCTCATCGTAGTCAACCCCTTGAACTTGTCGATAACCCTTAGAGACAAGTCGAGCCTTATAGATGGTCACATTACCATCCGCGTCTGTCTTCTTCTTAAAGATCCATTTATTTTCTATGGCTCGCCGATCATCGGGCAAGTCAGTCAAAGTCCATACTTCGTTTTCATACATGGATCCTATCTCGGATTTCATGGCTTCTAGCCATTTGTCGGAATCTGGGCCCGCCATTGCTTCTTCATAGTTCGAAGGTTCACCGTTGTCTAACAACATGGTTTCCAAGACAGGGTTGCCGTACCACTCTGGCGCGGAACGTGTCCTCGTGGACCTACGAAGTTCAGCAGTAACTTGATCTGAAGCTTCATGATCATCATCATTAACTTCCTCCCCAGTCGGTGCAGGCACCACAGGAACATCTTCCCGCGCTGCGCTACTTTCCGGTTCGGAAGGGGTGACTATCACCTCATCAAGTTCTACTTTCCTCCCACTCACTTCTTTCGAGAGAAACTCTTTCTCCAGAAAGGACCCGTTCTTGGCAACGAAGATCTTGCCTTCGGATCTGAGGTAGAAGGTATACCCAATGGTTTCCTTAGGGTATCCTATGAAGACGCATTTTTCCGACTTGGGTTCGAGCTTTTCAGGTTGAAGTTTCTTGACATAAGCATCGCATCCCCAAACTTTAAGAAACGACAGCTTAGGTTTCTTCCCAAACCATAATTCATACGGTGTCGTCTCAACGGATTTCGACGGAGCCCTATTTAAAGTGAATGCGGCGGTCTCTAAAGCATAGCCCCAAAATGAGAGCGGTAGATCGGTAAGAGACATCATAGATCGCACCATTTCCAATAGAGTGCGATTACGACGTTCGGACACACCATTTCACTGAGGTGTTCCAGGCGGCGTGAGTTGTGAAACTATTCCACATTTCCTTAAGTGTGTGCCAAATTCGTGACTCAAATATTCCCCTCCACGATCTGACCGTAAGAATTTTATTTTCCTGTCACGTTGATTCTCAACCTCACTCTGAAATTCCTTGAACTTTTCAAAGGTCTCAGACTTGTGTTTCATTAGGTAGACATAACGTTGAACCCATATCTACTCAAGTCATCAGTGAGAGTGAGAACATAACGATAGCCACCGCGAGCCTCAACACTCATTGGACCGCACACATCAGTATGTATGATTTCCAATAAGTTGGTTGCTCTCTCCATTGTTCCGGATAACGGAGTCTTGGTCATCTTACCCATGAGGCATGGTTCGCACATGTCAAATGATTCGTAATCAAGAGACTCTAAAAGTCCATCAGCATGGAGCTTCTTCATGCGCTTGACACCAATGTGACCAAGACGGCAGTGCCACAAGTATGTGGGACTATCATTATCAACCTTACATCTTTTGGTACTCACACTATGAATATGTGTAACACTACGTTCGAGATTCATTAAGAATAAACCATTAACCAGCGGGGCATGACCATAAAACATATCTCTCATATAAATAGAACAACCATTATTCTCGGATTTAAATGAGTAGCCATCTCGCATTAAACGAGATCCAGATACAATGTTCATGCTCAAAGCTGGCACTAAATAACAATTATTGGGGTTTAAAACTAATCCCGTAGGTAAATGTAGAGGTAGCGTGCCGACGGCGATCACATCGACCTTGGAACCATTCCCGACGCGCATCGTCACCTCGTCCTTTGCTAGTCGCCGTTTATTCCGCAGCTCCTGCTTTGAGTTACAAATATGAGCAACCGCACCGGTATCAAATACCCAGGAGCTACTACGAGTGCTGGTAAGGTACACATCAATAACATGTATATCACATATACCTTTGGTGTTGCCGGCCTTCTTGTCCGCTAAGTACTTGGGGCAGTTCCGCTTCCAGTGACCACTTCCCTTGCAATAAAAGCACGCAGTCTCAGGCTTGGGTCCATTCTTTGGCTTCTTCCCGGCAACTGGCTTACCGGACGCGGCAACTCCCTTGCCGTCCTTCTTGAAGTTCTTCTTACCCTTGCCTTTCTTGAACTTAGTGGTTTTATTCACCATCAACACTTGATGTTCCTTTTTGATCTCCACCTCCGCTGATTTCAGCATTGAATATACTTCAGGAATGGTCTTTTCCATCCCCTGCATATTGAAGTTCATCACAAAGCTCTTGTAGCTAGGTGGAAGCGACTGAAGAATTCTGTCAATGACCGCATCATCCGGGAGATTAACTCCCAGCTGAGTCAAGCAGTTGTGTAACCCAGACATTTTGAGTATGTGCTCACTGACAGAACTATTTTCCTCCATCTTACAACTGAAGAACTTGTCGGAGACTTCATATCTCTCGACCCGGGCATGAGCTTGGAAAACCATTTTCAGCTCTTCGAACATCTCATATGCTCCGTGTTGCTCAAAACGCTTTTGGAGCCCCGGTTCTAAGCTGTAAAGCATGCCGCACTGAACGAGGGAGTAATCATCAGCACGCTGCTGTCAAGTGTTCATAACGTCTTGGTTCTCTGGGATGGGTGCGTCACCTAGCGGTGCTTCTAGGACATAATCTTTCTTGGCAGCTATGAGGATGATCCTCAGGTTCCGGACCCAGTCCGTATAGGTGTTGCCATCATCTTTCAGCTTGGTTTTCTCTAGGAACGCGTTGAAGTTGAGGGCAACATTAGCGTGGGCCATTTGATCTACAAGACATATTGTAAAGATTTTAGACTAAGTTCATGATAATTAAGTTCACCTAATCAAATTATTCAATGAACTCCCACTCAGATAGACATCCCTCTAGTCATCTAAGTGAAACATGATCCAAGTCAACTAGGCCGTGTCCGATCATCACGTGAGACGGACTAGTCAACATCGGTGAACATCTTCATGTTGATCGTATCTTCTATACGACTCATGCTCGACCTTTCGGTCTTCCGTGTTCCGAGGCCATGTCTGTACATGCTAGGCTCGTCAAGTCAACCTAAGTGTATTGCGTGTGTAAATTTGGCTTACACCCGTTGTATTCGAACGTTATAATCTATCACACCCGGTCATCACGTGGTGCTTCGAAACAACGAACCTTCGCAATGGTGCACAGTTAGGGGGAACACTTTCTTGAAATTATTGCGAGGGATCATCTTATTTAAGCTACCTTCGTTCTAAGCAAATAAGATGTAAAACATGATAAACATCACATGCAATCAAATAGTGACATGATATGGCCAATATCATTTTGCTCCTTTTGATCTCCATCTTCGGGGCGCCATGATCATCTTCGTCACCGGCATGACACCATGATCTCCATCATCATGATCTCCATCATTGTGTCTTCATGAAGTTGTCACGCCAACGATTACTTCTACTTCTATGGCTAACGTGTTTAGCAATAAAGTAAAGTAATTTACATGGCGTTATTCAATGACACGCAGGTCATACAAAAATAAAGACAACTCCTATGGCTCCTGCCGGTTGTCATACTCATCGACATGCAAGTCGTGATTCCTATTACAAGAACATGATCAATCTCATACATCACATATGTTTCATTCATCACATCCTTTTGGCCATATCACATCACAAGGCATATGCTGCAAAAACAAGTTAGACGTCCTCTAATTGTTGTTGCAAGTTTTTACGTGGCTGCTATAGGTTTCTTAGCAAGAACGTTTCTTACCTATGCCAAAACCACAACGTGATATGCCAATTTCTATTTACCCTTCACAAGGACCCTTTTCATCGAATCCGTTCCGACTAAAGTGGGAGAGACAGACAGTGCATGTCAGTCGGTGGAACCTGTCTCACGTAAGCGTACGTGTAAGGTCGGTCCGGGCCGCTTCATCCCACGATGCCGCCGAAACAAGATAAGACTAGTAGTGGCAAGAAAAATTGACAACATCTACGCCCACAACAAGTTTGTGTTCTACTCGTGCATAGAAACTACGCATAGACCTAGCTCATGATGCCACTGTTGGGGATCGTTGCAGAAATTTAAAATTTTCTACGCATCACCAAGATCAATCTATGGAGTCATCTAGCAACGAGAGAGAGGAGTGAATCTACATACCCTTGTAGATCGCGAGCGGAAGCGTTCAAGTGAACGAGGTTGATGGAGTCGTACTCGTCATGATCCAAATCACCGATGACCGAGCGCCGAACGGACGGCACCTCCGCGTTCAACACACGTACGGTTGGGGAAGACGTCTCCTCCTTCTTGATCCAGCAAGGGGGAGGGAGAGGTTGATGGAGATCCAGCAGCACGACGGCGTGGTGGTGGAAGCAGCGGGGATCTCGGCAGGGCTTCGCCAAGCTCAGCGAGAGGGAGAGGTGTCACGGGAGGGAGAGGGAGGCGCCAGGGGCTTGGGTGCGGCTGCCCTCCCCCCCCCCCTTTATATAGGGTCCCTGGGGGGGCGCCGGCCCTAGGAGATCCCATCTCCAAGGGGGGGCGGCCAAGGGGGTGGCTTGCCCCCCAAGCCAAGTGGGGCGCCCCCACCCCTAGGGTTTCCAACCCTAGGCGCAGGGGGAGGCCCAAGGGGGGCGCACCAGCCCACCAGGGGTTGGTTCCCTTCCCCACTTCAGCCCATGGGGCCCTCCGGGATAGGTGGCCCCACCCGGTGGACCCCCGGGACCCTTCCGGTGGTCCCGGTACAATACCGGTGACCCCCGAAACTTTCCCGGTGGCCGAAACTGGACTTCCTACATATAATTCTTCACCTCCGGACCATTCCGGAACTCCTCTTGACGTCCGGGATCTCATCCGGGACTCCGAACAACTTTCGGATTTCCGCATACTAATATCTCTACAACCCTAGCGTCACCGAACCTTAAGTGTGTAGACCCTACGGGTTCAGGAGACATGCAGACATGACCGAGATGACTCTCAGGTCAATAACCAACAGCGGGATCTGGATACCCATGTTGGCTCCCACATGTTCCACGATGATCTCATCGGATGAACCACGATGTCGAGGATTCAATCAATCCCGTATACAATTCCCTTTGTCAATCGGTACGTTACTTGCCCGAGATTTGATCGTCGGTATCCCAATACCTTGTTCAATCTCGTTACCGGCAAGTCACTTTACTCATACCGTAATGCATGATCCCGTGACCAAACACTTGGTCACATTGAGCTCATTATGATGATGCATTACCGAGTGGGCCCAGAGATACCTCTCCGTCATACGGAGTGACAAATCCCAGTCTCGATTCGTGCCAACCCAACAGACACTTTCGAAGATACCCGTAGTGCACCTTTATAGCCACCCAGTTACGTTGTGATGTTTGGCACACCCAAAGCACTCCTATGGTATTCGGGAGTTGCACAATCTCATGGTCTAAGGAAATGATACTTAACATTTAGAAAAGCTCTAGCAAACGAACTACACGATCTTGTGCTATGCTTAGGATTGGGTCTTGTCCATCACATCATTCTCCTAATGATGTGATCCCGTTATCAATGACATCCAATGTCCATAGTCAGGAAACCATGACTATCTGTTGATCAACGAGCTAGTCAACTAGAGGCTCACTAGGGACATGTTGTGGTCTATGTATTCACACATGTATTACGATTTTCGGATAACACAATTATAGCATGAACAATAGACAATTATCATGAACAAGGAAATATAATAATAACCATTTTATTATTGCCTCTAGGGCATATTTCCAACAGGCTTCGCCCGGCGGACTCACCCGGCGGCGGCGGGAGAGGGGACGTGATGTAGAGGGGAACAGCGGCGGCGTACCTAGGGTTCCCCCGAACCGCCCTGGGACGACGCGGGGGTCGGGAGGGCAGGCGTCTAAAAACTTCAGCTAGCCTAGCTCGTGTTGCTGGCTTCCTGCTAGATAGGATCGTGCAACCGCCGTTCCTCTGTTCCGGCTCGTATGCCAGTGCTGAGTGCTGACACGTACGTACCTGAAGGTGGTAAACCACGGCGTCAGCAAGTCCGCCATGGATGGCGCCCTGAAGGCTGCGTCGGAGTTCTTCGACATGCCCGCCGAGCGCAAGGCGGCGTTCGCCTGCGACGACATCCGCAACCCGGTCCGGTACGACACCAGCTCCCGGGACGGGATCAGCAAGGCCAGGTCCTTCCTCAAGCACTACGCCAATCCCCTCGACCACTGGGTCGACTCCTGGCCAACACAACCGGCAACATACACGTAAGTACTTGGACATCAACTTTTACAAGATCGACCGATGAATCATCCCAGCAGCTTTTGACCGAACAAATGCTGATCGGCAGGAAGAAGATGGGGACGTATGCCGTGGAAATACAGAGGCTGTCAATACAGCTCATGGGGGCCATCGTGCAGGGGCTGGGGCTATGCCCAATGCACCTGCAGGAGAAGCTCGGGGCAGGGCTGCAGTTCATGGCGCTCAACAACTACCCGCAGGGGTCGTCGCGGGCGGGCGACACGGTCGGGCTGGCGCCGCACTCCGACATCGGCTTCATCACCATCCTGCTGCAGAGCTCGCCGGGGCTGGAGGTGACGCACCACGACGACGGCGGCGTCTGGACGCCCGTCCCGGTCATCCCGGGGGCGCTCCACGTCCACCTCGGCGACCACCTGGAGGTGCTCAGCAACGGCCGGCTCCGGTCCCTCCTGCACCGGGCCATCCTTGTTGGCGCCGCCTCCTAGCAGCGCCGCGTCGTCTTCCTCCCTCTCGTTGCATCTCCCAACTCTCGTGAGGTTTCTCTCTTCTCTTCTCTCACAAACACACACATGGTGATGAACTTTACACACACGCACGCATATACACCAAGGAAGAACACACAGGCTTTGCCGAGACTCTCCCTTGGCACCCACAAGCACTACATTGTTTTCTCAGCCCACATGACTCTGCATGCAGCTAACTAACTTGACTCAGCTCGGTTACTACCTCCACCAAGCGAACTCTATGCAGCTAACTAACCACACTGCATGCATGCTGACTAAACTGATTCACCAATTCCCTCGGCTAGTACTAGTACATCCTGTTGGCCTCAGCACTTGCACCGCAGCTTCACGCAGCACGCACACTCGCCACGGCGCAGCGTCCCGCACGTCCCGCGTGCACCTGACACGCCCGACGAGCCCGACCGCACCAGACGCCGTGGCTTATTCCAACACACACCCCCTAAGCCACGGCCTCGCCGTCCATCCTGACAGGACTCCGGCCTCTCGTCGACTGCCACGGAGAACGCCCTTCTTCACCTCCGGCGACAAACGCCGCAGCTTCTCTTCTCGGCGCACTGACGCCGCCGGCCGCAACTACGGCCGATTTCCTCAAGCACGAACTCGAGCCACACCTGTTACAATGCATACGGGGTTTCTTAGACCCTGGGGCGCGCCAGGGCACGTACCCTACGCCCTAGTCCACGCTGAGCTCTTGGTCCGGCCCGCTCTGCCCACTCCCGCGACATGCACGCACACGTCCGGGTCGTGCGAGCCCGCCTAGGACCAACTCCACGCTCCCCCCGATCTCGCCAACAGAACGCACACAAGCTGCACTCATGCACAGACACGCCCGTGCACACCGCACGCACGACCCGCCGTGGACCCGACGCGCCCAGCGCGCCTGGCGCGCTCCCATACACGCGCCTGACGCGACAAGCTCATCGCCATGGTTGCTGTCGTCCGACGCCGCCGTGTTCTTCCAGCACGAGCCACCGCAGATGTCGTGCAACGCGGCCACCTCGCCGGCCACTGTCGCACACCGCCGCCGATGCAGCTACCGCCGCGCTGCGCCCCGTCGAGCGCCACTCACTGCCGCCGCCAAAACCCGCAGCTCCGTGCGCCGCCGTGCCGCGTCTCAGTGACTCGCGCCACTGCGCCTCCACGGCCGTCGCGCCGAGCTGCCGCGGCCTCTGCGCAACCACGCAGCTCCTCCGCGACCTCCTCGCCTCCGCGACCGCCGCTCCTCGTCGCGTGCACGGCATCACGCCGCACCACCGCGGACTCGTCGCCCGTCGTAGTCGCCACGCGCTCTCCGCGCGTCACAGCCTCCATGTACGCTGCAAGCTGCGCGGACGCCGCCGCGCGCCACGGCCGCCCCTCGAACTTGGCCCTGATACCAAATGTTGGCGCCGCCTCCTCGCAACGCCGCGTCGTCTTCCTTCCTCTCGTTGCATCTCACAACTCTCTTGAGGTTTCTCTCTTCTCTTCTCTCACAAACGCACACATGATGATGAACTTTACACACACACGCATATACACCAAGGAAGAACACACAGGCTTTGCCGAGACTCTCCCTTGGCACCCACAAGCACTACATTGTTTTCTCAGCCCACATGACTCTGCATGCAGCTAACTAACTTGACTCAGCTCGGTTACTACCTCCACCAAGCGAACTCTATGCAGCTAACTAACCACACTGCATGCATGCTGACTAAACTGATTCACCAATTCCCTCGGCTAGTACTAGTACATCCTGTTGGCCTCAGCACTTGCACCGCAGCTTCACGCAGCATGCACACTCGCCACGGCGCAGCGTCCCGCACGTCCCGCGCGCACCTGACACGCCCGACGAGCCCGACCGCACCAGACGCCATAGCTTATTCCAACAATCCTCAATACGGATGAGGCGAGGATCTCCATCGCCAGCATCCATGGCGCGGCGATGGACGAGAAGGTCGGCTGCGCCGACGAGTTCGTCGATGAGCGCCACCCCAGGATATACAGGGAGAGCAGCTTCCATGACTTCCTCGACTTCCTGCCCACCAACGTCAAGGCGTACCGGAGGTTCGTTGAGACCCTCAAGATCGGAGGCAGTGCTTAAACGGGAAACAAGTATTCCTACATTGGTTCAGCTCCACTAAGACATTCATAGCTGAATGAGACTCTGCAGATAAGTGTCCATTTAGTTGTGTCAGTCTTGTTGCTAGCTGAAGAACCAAATTGCTGTTTAATTATGCCTCCATTACCAAGTATCTCGGATTTCTCAGTACGAATAAGGGAGTATGGTATTAGCAGAGCTGGATAGGTGTGTGATTAGCAGGGTGCCTTTTTTTTCTCTCCATTTCTTTTTTTGGGGAAATGCAGTATGTCTGCGTGTCTCTTCCATCAAAAGGAGGATCAAAGGAACCTTGCCAAGTTCTTCCGGTTCTTTGGTGCCTACAACCATGTGTTGGTCAGTGCAGTCCTATATGTGTGTCAGTTTATTTCACCTATTGAAATTTACTTTCTCATGAGATATATTAAATACAATTTACTGTTTGGCATTTGCTTGACATACTGAGAAAGATAACGCTAGTGTGTTGAATACATGTTTCTTATGCCTCACATTGAAATTTATCATGACCTTCGATGAAGTTGTTCGAGCAAGGGGTAAACAACATCCGGAAAACCAGTGTACTTCTTCTGTAACATAAACTAAGTAGTTGTATTCGCAAAAAAAAGTAGTTGTAGTGTAAAAAAAGTAGTAGCAATTGTTATTGTTATAAGGAAGAGAAGGATTAGGTGGAATAATTCTTGTATTGCTTGAGCCTCGTGGGCATATATATAGGAGTATAAAGACCAACTTGAAGTACAAGACAAGGCAGGACCAAATCCTAGTCTATCCTAGTACTTCCTAATAATCCTTATACTCAACATCCCCCGCAGTCACAACGGTAGCGACGCAGATGGTGAAACTGGAGAAGAATCCGAAGGCAAGCCGACGGACCCCCCCCCCCCCCCCTCCCCATAGTCGGAACGGTCGATGCATCGCGGAGTCGTGGCTGGAGTGAAAACCGACGAGGTTGCTCAAGCAGGTGGTAGCCCTTTGTGCCGTTTGTCAATGTAGCCGAGAGCGTGGGTGGTGGAGCCGTGGTCGAGGTAGCCGTGCGAAGAATGCCGTGGTCGATGTCGAGTCGGGGTGGCCGGTGTCGAGGAAGTCGTCATGGAGCCGCGGGCGCAAGGGGGCGCCGAGTTAGCATGGGCGCAGTGGTGTCGAAGTAGTGGTGCGCCTAAAAAGAGCGGCATTCAGCTACACACCCAGACTAAACACTAGCCAGGGGTAGGGTGACCCAAACTCCAAGGCCAAATTTAGGTGTACCATGGGGCGACTGTGCGACATGAGCAGACCTGTCCAACATGCTCATGCTTTGCGAGCCGACACGGGAGCATGCGTGCTCAGCTCGTATAGGGCTTGGCCCAACACTCGGCTAAGCGGGTGTGTCTGGCCCACAACGCGCCTAGGATACCTGGGTGAGGCCCGCATGCCAGCCTGTTTATTTAAAAAAAATCTGATATATTGGCCCATAACAGCCCAAAAGGTTAAAAACAGCCCAGATTGGCTCAAAAAGCAAGTGAGACGGCTGGCACACGTGCCCAACTGGGCTGGCCCATTTAGTTCATCTGTCTTTTGGGCCGCGAGGCGAGGCACTCGTGTCGGCCCGGCACGGCCCGCTTATACAGGCCTGTAAAGTTTACTGGTGGGCCGTTCCGTGTATGGAGGCGAGACGTGCCCAACCCAAGTTGACCGGACGGCCGCGCTTGGACCCACCTGCCGCGCCGCCGCCACCGCCCCTGATCTCTTTGAGGCTCACGGTGCGCGAGGGCATCCCCGGAGACGGGCCGGAGGCGCAACCCACCACCCCACCGCCGCGCTCTTGTTCCGGTTCGGGACGGGACCTATTGCCGCGGCGGGGTGCGTGGTGACCGGCGACCTTGCCCTTCCTGTGTGCCGGCGGCGCTCCGCGGCCGGAGCTGCGCGTCTCCGCCCATGCCCACCTTCATCCTCGGCGCAGGCTCTGGCCGCCGCCGTCGCAGGGCACTACTCGAGGCGCCGGTGCCGCGTCGATATCGGCCACGGGCTAGTAGGAGGAGGTGGTCTGGAGATGGCTTGGACTTGTGTGAGGAAGGTGGACGGAGCCACGGAGGGCGCGCATGGAGGGCTGTGGTGGTGTTGCCATGGCGGGCTTCGACCGTATAAGATTGCGGTGGATGGCATGGTCCTTGGATTGCTTGCTCGGCAGGTTCCTCCTCGTCCCCCTCCCCCATTTCGATTTCATTTCCAAACCATCCATGGAGGAACCGCAATGCAACCCTGTTCCTCTCACCAGTTAAATTGTGCATTATGGTGTCCAACCTTGCAGAGAAAGTGTTCCAACAACCTGCTAATTGAAGCACCGACTGCTTCCTAACTGAAATTTGTAGGCGTCGCATTCTAGAGCTAACAGATTGGAAAGCGAGAAATGAGGCACCAAGCTTTCATTCATGTGTACCATGGACACTTGGTTAATTAACACGCCTTACTGGATAAATTTTACAGCGTGATTTTTTCTTTACCTAATATACAGACTCATTACTCCCTCGTAGTGATCTAAACACTCTTATATTAGTTTACAGAGGGAGTATCTTTTAGTGGGATGAAAGAGAAAAACAACATGACAACACAAAACAATTTCAGTAACTTAAGATCACTTCCTAAGGCTCTCTAGAAAGTTCCTGGGCTTCTTGTCCATATTGCTCGTGAGATGATCTAGGAAGTCACTAAAACTGCTCTCGTTGTACTTTTCAGGATTTTGCTCATTTACCAGCTCTTTGGCACTGGAGACTTTCTCGTCAAGTGCAAAACCATGAATGCTAGCTATGGAGACCCTGGCTTCTTTAGGATTCAGAACAGCACGGTGCACAACAGTCTTGATTTTGCCGTTGCTCAGAACTTCCATGGGGTCTCCTACGTGGACATGCAATGCATGTGGGAGTTGCGGAACCACCTTCCAACTGTCGCTGTTGCGGTCAACAACCTCCAGACCCTGAGAGCTTGCGAGCAAAATGGTAAGAAATCCATAATCAGAATGTGCTGCCAGCCCTATCGTCGAATCACCTTCTGATTCTTTTGGGTAGCGATTCACTGACAACAGCTGCAATCCTTCCTCAAATTTGTCATGCTCATAATCCTTACCCAATCCTAGGCCTTCAAGTATGGCTCCCATTAGTTGCAAAGCCACCCTCCTTACTTCAACTGCAAAATTTCCCATACAATCCCTGCTTTCAGTAAACAAAAAAAAGGAGTTATGTCGGCTCTTACGACCACACAGATTTATCTCTGTTGTTCGAGATTGTAACAAGGTTTTGTAGGAAGGTCTTTTACCTGTAGATTGGTGGCTTTTCTGGCCAATATTGCATCCAATCACTGAGGGGGTGGGCATATAACTTTAGTAATGCCCGTGACAAACTAATGCCATCCTTTGAGCTGGTGTGGTATCTGACAGGCTGTCGGATGTCCTCTGATGCAAACTCTTCCTTTATCTCACTTGGCAGTTTGAAGAAATCTGAAGCTGCTTCAACAGCACCATCCATGACAGATTGGCTGACCCCATGGTTTATAACCTGTAATCATCAGAGATTGGATAGGCAAGTGGGATTTCTTTGTTTGCTTACCAACAAGGGTTCAGTAAAGGCAGTAGCTTAAGTAATCCTCTTATGTACTACTCCTAGTTACTTTTTTTTAGGGTGAGGGAGTAGTCACTTAATTAGAAGAAAAAGCATGTTGACGGATCCTTTTATTTTCTCCAACTTATGTTTGTAGTTCCTTGAGAACCTTCACATTGCTTATATTTGAAACTTAATGGTTGAGCATTTTTTATGCACAAAAGCAAATAAGTTTTTGTTTCCTTTACTGCAAGGTCAATACCATAGTAACCAGCCATTAACGAGTAGGCTTAGACTTCGTTACAAGTTTCCAACTTTGATCAACTGTATAGACAAATAATGGAGAAAGTATGTGCTTGTACAAATTGACTGCGTAGGCACTTTCAGTTATCTTTTCTGAATTAGCGAAAACTAATGTACAGATCAAGGGTGATTTACATGAAGCGGAATGCACTCTGGTTAGCTTGAACTAGTATCATTGTCATATTAAGGAATACTGAACTACTGAAGGTGAAATTGGCATTAAACTTCTCTGCTTTCTCCATATCGTCTAGTTTTAGACAATTGTCATTTCCTCATTCAGTCACCTGTCTGCTCTGTTATATTCTCACCTGTGTGCTCTGTTATATTCCACATACACCGCACATTCCTTGCTTGATGTAAAGGGAAAACAAATGCCAAGGTGTGTGCCTCGTTTCTAATAAAAATGGGGGCGGGGGAAAACCCCTTTTCATCAAATAATGCCAAGGTGTCGCGCAATATTGCTGTCGAGGAGCATACCTGGAAGTTCCCGAGATCCTGGCACGCCTTGGCGATATCTCGGACCACGCGAGCTCGTATTGCGGGCTCAAGGGTGAGGTGGCCCAGGTTGATCACCGGCATCGGCAGCGGGTGGAGGCCGTTCGACGGGAGCTGCTCCCGGGGGACAATCCTCGATTCGTCCGACATGTCGGCCGGCCACTGCAGAGGCAGCGGAGTGCAGCCTTGCTATCCAGTGTGGCGGTACCAGAAGAGGGTGAAGTTGGCAGCAGCACTGTGGGGGCAGCGTCTACTTATAGGCAGCGTCATTCCAGGTAACACAGAAAACCATTTTTTGCGTCCCTCTGCCGGTATATCCTGGGCTGCGGTATGTACTGCCTCTGGACATCTCATCCCTCTCCCCTGGACAGTGCTAGCCCTGCTAGGGGTCGCCACTCGCCAAGGGCATTCTTCTGTCCATCGTGCATGGCGTGCACTTGGTTTGTTTTGGTCCACGGGAAGCTCCTGCGTGGGGCCTGCGTTGGGAACAGCCGCAGGATATGAGTAGGCATTTCGGCTGTGTGCCGCTCCAGGCCTCTCATGCAACCTGGTTTTATTTGGACCCTCGTACGGCAGACATGATGCCCACTGACGCATAGGGAGAGGAGGTTCCCGCCAACGACGAAGACACGTCCTCATCCCTTCCTCCTACACACGACTAGAGAATTGCCATGATTTGACGATGTTACTGGCAGAGAGAACTGCCATGTTGTGTATTCGAGTGTCCTCTTAGGCCAACTTCAGCGCGATCTCAAACGGACGTCCGTTTTGCCCGAATTTTGTCCGTTTGGGCAGGGCAATGGGTCGTGTCCGGGTCTGTCTTGGGATGCGGTGGCCGTGCGCCCAGCGCGCGGACGCATCCTTTGGCCCCATCCTGTCTGCCACGGCCAAAAATGCCCATATATTCATATTTCAATGTTCAAAAACAAGTTTGCACGTTCAAATATTAATTGTCTGGAAATAAAAATAGTTTTACAACCCAATCGAAATTGTCTCTAATAAAATAGTTTTACAACCAAATCGAAATTGTCTTGAATGAACATAATGAACCAATATATCTATTGGCACACTCATTTGGATCTTCAAAATGCAGGGGCTCAACATTTTCACCTTGAAAATCAAATCCTTGGTCGAAGATGCTGTTATCACGCTCGTCCTCAATGATCATGTTGTGCATGATCACACAAGCAGTCATCACCTAGCTTCCCTTCATCCCATGTTAGTGCAGGGTTTCGAAAGATACCCCATCGGGATTGAAGCACACCAAAAGCACGTTCCACATCCTTTCTAGCACTCTCTTGCATTTGGGCAAATCTCTTTCTCTTCTCACCTTGGGGGTTCGAGATTGTCTTCACAAAAGTTGACCACTAAGAATATATACCATCAGCTAGGTAGTATCCCTTGTTGTACTGGTGGCCGTTGATCTCAAAGTTGACAGGTGGGGAGTGACCTTCTACAAGCCTTGCGAAGACTGGAGAACGCTGCAACACGTTGATATCATTGTGAGAACCTGCCATGTCGAAGAAAGAATGCCATATCCAAAGATCCTGCAAAGCCACCGCTTCTAATATGACAGTGCACGCTTTAACATGCCCCTTGTACTGGCTCTACCAAGCAAATGGACAGTTCTTCCACTCCCAGTGCATACAATTTATCTTGCCAAGCATGCCTGAAAAGCCTCTAACTGCGTTGCTCGCCAACAATCTCTTTGTATCAGCGGCATTTGGCTGCCTCAAGTACTCAGGGCCAAACACTGCCATTACGACCTTGCAGAAGTTGTACAGTGACAGCAGACATGTGAACTCACTCATACGCACATACTCATCCACCAGATTGCCTGGAATTCCATATGCAAGCATGCGGATGGCCGCAGTGCATTTCTGGTAAGAGGAGAATCCAAGCTTGCCAAGGGGCATCCGTCTTGCACTCGAAGTATGGGTCATGAGCAACCACTCCCTCTCGGATATGATTGAACACATGCCTTGCCATACGAAAACGATGACGGAATTTATCCGGCTTGAAGAGCGGGGTGTTCGCAAAGTAATCGGCATAGAGCAGGGCGTGGCCTCTCTCCCTATTGTGGTTCAGGTTGGGAGCACGGCCAGGGACTGACCCCCTGTACCGAGGAAGCTGCCGTTTAATGTGGTCGTGAACGACCAGTGCAACCACCACAAGATCTTCATCATCCGAGGACGAATCGTCCGATGAATAAATGAAGTGGTGGAAGAAAAATCCATCTCCACTGTCCATACCTTTGTGGGCAAAGTGTCAAACACCTTGCGTTCGTGGTGGCAAAGAGGCCGCGATGATCACCTCGATGCAGCAGGGGTGGTTGGCGGCCGGCTACTGGCCGCTCTGGAGCACTCGACGGAAGCTGACGTGGTCCATATCCGTCGCCGGCGGACGTATCCCATCTGGCACCGGCTACGACGACGACGGCCAAATATCCTTCAAGCGACGGCCAAAACTCCTACGAAAGTGCGGGCGTGGTGGCGGCCATGTCGAGACGTGGTTTGGTATGGATTGTCGGGGGGGTGAGCAGTGAGGAGGCGGCCGGAGAATAGTGGCGGCGCTGGCGGTGGGGTGGGGCGGGGGAGAGCGGGTGAGGCATTGGAAGCGAATGGACTGCTAGTGTCCCCGACAGGCAGGCCACGGGGGGACAAGGGCGTGCGTCCAGCCCGTCCGCGCGATGTCCGTTTCACCCCAAACTCGGTGCAAGTTTGGGCCGTGAATGGGTCGAAAACGGACGAAATCCGGACATTTGTCTGTTTGGGGCCACACGTTGGGCCGCGTTATTCGTCCGTTCTACCCCAAACGGACGCACCCGGACGGGATGGGGTCGCGCGCCGGAGTTGGCCTTACCGAACCATATGGTTTCTCTTAATGGAAATCGGAAGGAGAAGCCCTTCTTTTATTCAAAAAGAAATGTTGTGTATTCGAGACATGGCAATGATGCAGCGGGGAGAATTGTAGTGCTACAGGAGAAAATTCTCACGTGACTTTAGAAATTAACACGGCGGGGCTCTCTTGTTCCTTAGCGGGCAAGGGAGTGGCGCGGGTCGGTCTCTCCAGCAGGGGCGCGGGGCGGGCGCTGCGATGGCGGGCTGGCGTTCGGGATGGAGCTCGTGCGGTGGACCGGTGGTTGTGCTTCGGGTGGCGCGGTTGGCGGTGGTTCGTGCGGGGCGGGCTGTGGTGCCGGTGGACCTGGCGCGGTGGTCCCTTGTAGCGAGGGCTAGGCGTGGCGCGGCGGGGCGGCTGCTGCTGATAGCGGTGATGGTCGGCGGCTTTGCCGCGGGCATGGGGAGGCGGAGCAGTGTGTGGTTGGCGGAGACTTGGGCCTTGGCCGGTGGTGGCGGAATCTTACGTGGGGAGCCGATGGGAGACGGGGTCGGCATGGGTGTGGTACTGTCCGGCGGCTGGAGTTACCGACTGCCATGGGCGGCCTCCCATCTGGATCTGGGTCCGATCTGATGGGGCGGCGCCCGCCTCTCCCGGGTATGTTCGCTGGCAATGGGCTGGCAACCCGGACTAGTCGCCGGTGTTGGAGTTTGACGAGGTCCTTCTGTCTAGGGTTTGTTGCTCCTTGCACGAGGTTTAGGGTTTAGGACAAATATGCCGACCAACGTGACATAGATTTTATTTATCTAGGAGGTGGTTGAACCGGAAATTCTAACCGACCCTATTGTCGAGGTTAAATTTAGTTGAAGAAGAAAACAATTACTTGAAGGAAAAAATAAAAAAAATTGAGGAGGAGAAGATGATATTTGAGTTGCATGTTGCGGATGTCGTCGATGATCACAAGATCAAGATGGATGCAATGCGCTTGAAGATTAGAAAGATTAGAAAATATGTCATTCATACCGAGGCTTGGTATCATTATGCCGTTGGATCAATTGTTACCTTGGTTGTGATTATGATCGCATTTGTTTTCGCATTGAAATGTTTTACATAGTTTCAATATATGATTTAATTAATTAGATGCTCTGGAGAGCTATATATATGTTGTTAGATGAGAACTATGTATGTACTTTGGTTTTAATGTGATGATGAACTTCTGTTAATTTGGTCACTTAATTATCTATTCATGATGTTCTGTAATGGTTTTTGACACACTTAATTATATATAATGCACGCAGATGAACCGGCAATGAATGTACGGTGACAGACACACCTCTGAGTACATTAAGGGCGTGCATGATTTTCTCGAAGTGGCTGAGGCAAACAAGCAGAATGGTTTTATGTGTTGTCCATGCCCTATATGTGGGAATACGAAGTCTTACTCTGACCGGAAAATCCTTCACACCTACCTGCTTTACAAGGGTTTCATGCCACACTATAATGTTTGGACGAGGCACGGAGAAATAGGGGTTATGATGGAAGACGGCGAAGAAGAAGAGGATGATGACAACTATGTGCCCCCTGAATACGGTGATGCTGCAACGGGGGCAGCTGCTGAAGATCAAGAGGAACCAGACGATGTGCCCAATGATGCTGCAAGGGGGGAAGCTGCTGAAGATCAAGAGGAACCAGTGCCCGATGATGATGATCTCCGCCGGGTCATTGTCGATGCAAGGACGCAATGCGAAAGTCAAAAGGAGAAGCTAAAGTTCGATCGCATGTTAGAGGATCACAAAAAAGGGTTGTACCCCAATTGCGAAGATGGCAACACAAAGCTCGGTACCGTACTGGAATTGCTGCAGTGGAAGGCAGAGAATGCTGTGCCTGACAAAGGATTTGAGAAGCTATTGAAAATATTGAAGAAGAAGCTTCCAAAGGATAACGAATTGCCCGACAGTACATACGCAGCAAAGAAGGTCGTATGCCCTCTAGGATTGGAGGTGCAGAAGATACATGCATGCCCTAATGACTGCATCCTCTACCGCGGTGCGTACAAGGATCTGAACGCATGCCCGGTATGCGGTGCATTGCGGTATAAGATCAGACGAGATGACCCTGGTGATGTTGACGGCCAGCCCCCCAGGAAGAGGGTTCCTGTGAAGGTGATGTGGTATGCTCCTATAATACCACGGTTGAAACGTCTGTTCAGAAACGAAGAGCATGCCAAGTTGATGCGATGGCACAGTGAGGACTGTAAGAAAGACGGGAAGTTGAGAGCACCCGCTGACGGGTCGCAATGGAGAAAAATCGAGAGAAAGTACTGGGCTGAGTTTGCAGCTGACCCAAGGAACGTATGGTTTGGTTTAAGCGCGGATGGCATTAATCCTTTCGGGGAGCAGAGCAGCAATCACAGCACCTGGCCCGTGACTCTATGTATGTATAACCTTCCTCCTTGGATGTGCATGAAGCGGAAGTTCATTATGATGCCAGTTCTCATCCAAGGCCCTAAGCAACCCGGCAACGACATTGATGTGTACCTAAGGCCATTAGTTGAAGACTTTTACAGTTGTGGAATGGAAACGGTGTACGTACGTGGGATGAGCACAAACAGGAGGAATTTAACCTGCACGCGTTGCTGTTTGTAACTATCAACGATTGGCCCGCTCTCAGTAACCTTTCAGGACAGACAAACAAGGGATACCACGCATGCACGCACTGTTTAGATGACACTGAAAGTATATACCTGGACAAATGCAGGAAGAATGTGTACTTGGGCCATCGTCGATTTCTTCCGACCAACCATCAATGTCGAAAGAAAGGCAAGCATTTCAAAGGCGAGGCAGATCACCGGAAGAAGCCCGCCATGCGTACCGGTGATCACGTACTTGCTATGGTCAATGATTTACACGTAATCTTTGGAAAGGGTCCCGGCGGACTAGCTGTTTCGAATGACGCTGAGGGACACGCACCCATGTGGAAGAAGAAATCTATATTTTGAGACCTACCCTACTGGAAAGAGCTAGAGGTCCGCTCTTCAATCGACGTGATGCACGTGACGAAGAACCTTTGCGTGAACCTGCTAGGCTTCTTGGGCGTGTATGGGAAGACAAAAGATACACCTGAGGCACGGGAGGACCTGCAACGTTTGCACGAAAAAGACGGCATGCCTCCGAAGCAGTATGAGGGTCCTGCCAGCTACGCTCTTACGAAAGAAAAGAAAGAAATCTTCTTTGAATGCCTGCTCAGTATGAAGGTCCCGACTGGCTTCTCGTCGAATATAAAGGGAATAATAAATATGCCAGAGAAAAAGTTCCAAAACCTAAAGTCTCATGACTGCCACGTGATTATGACGCAACTGCTTCCGGTTGCATTGAGGGGGCTTCTACCGGAAAACGTCCGATTAGCCATTGTGAAGCTATGTGCATTCCTCAATGCAATCTCTCAGAAGGTGATCGATCCAGAAATCATACCAAGGCTAAGGAGTGATGTGGCGCAATGTCTTGTCAGTTTCGAGCTGGTGTTCCCACCATCCTTCTTCAATATCATGACGCACGTCCTAGTGTTGGAAATATGCCCTAGAGGCAATAATAAATTGGTTATTATTATATTTCCTTGTTCATGATAATCGTTTATTATCCATGCTAAAATTGTATTGATAGGAAACTCAGATACATGTGTGGATACATAGACAACACCATGTCCCTAGTAAGCCTCTAGTTGACTAGCTCGTTGATCAATAGATGGTTACGGTTTCCTGACCATGGACATTGGATGTCGTTGATAACGGGATCACATCATTAGGAGAATGATGTGATGGACAAGACCCAATCCTAAGCCTAGCACAAGATCATTTAGTTCGTTTGCTAAGAGCTTTTCTAATGTCAAGTATCATTTCCTTAGACCATGAGATTGTGCAACTCCCGGATACCGTAGGAATGCTTTGGGTGTACCAAACGTCACAACGTAACTGGGTGGCTATAAAGGTGCACTACAGGTATCTCCGAAAGTGTCTGTTGGGTTGGCACGAATCGAGACTGGGATTTGTCACTCCGTGTAAACGGAGAGGTATCTCTGGGCCCACTCGGTAGGACATCATCATAATGTGCACAATGTGACCAAGGAGTTGATCACGGGATGATGTGTTACGGAACGAGTAAAGAGACTTGCCGGTAACGAGATTGAACAAGGTATCGGGATACCGACGATCGAATCTCGGGCAAGTACTATACCGCTAGACAAAGGGAATTGTATACGGGATTGATTGAATCCCCGACATCGTGGTTCATCCGATGAGATCATCATGGAACATGTGGGAGCCAACATGGGTATCCAGATCCCGCTGTTGGTTATTGACCGGAGAACGTCTCGGTCATGTCTGCATGGTTCCCGAACCCGTAGGGTCTACACACTTAAGGTTCGATGACGCTAGGGTTATAGGGAATAGATATACGTGGTTGCCGAATGTTGTTCGGAGTCCCGGATGAGACCCCGGACGTCACGAGGAGTTCCGGAATGGTCCGGAGGTAAAGATTTATATATGGGAAGTCCTGTTTTGGTCACCGGAAAAGTTTCGGATGCTATCGGTAACGTACCGGGACCACCGGGAGGGTCCCGGGGGTCCACCAGGTGGGGCCACCGGCCCCAGAGGGCTACGTGGGCCAAGTGTGGGAAGGGACCAGCCCCTAGGTGGGCTGGTGCGCCTCCACAAGGGGCCTAGGGCGCAGGAAGGGGGGGAAGGGGGAAACCCTAGGCTAAGATGGTCCTAAGGCCCATCTAGTGGGGCGCCCCCCTCTCTCCCCCTTTGGCCGACCCCCAAGTCCCATCTAGGGCTGGCCGCACCCCTTGGGGGGGGGAACCCTAGATGGGGGCGCAGCCCCTCCCCCTCCCCTATATATAGTGGGGGTTTTGGGGCTGCCATACACATGAGACTTCCTCTCTTTTGGCGCAGCCCTACCCCTCTCCCTCCTCCTCTCCCGCGGTGCTTGGCGAAGCCCTGCAGGATTGCCACGCTCCTTCATCACCACCACGCCGTCGTGCTGCTGCTGGACGGAGTCTTCCCCAACCTCTCCCTCTCTCCTTGCTGGATCAAGGCGTGGGAGACGTCACCGGGCTGCACGTGTGTTGAACGCGGAGGCACCGTTCTTCGGTGCTTAGATCGGAATCAACCGCGATCTGAATCGCTACGAGTACGACTCCTTCATCCGCGTTCTTGCAACGCTTCCGCATCGCGATCTACAATGGTATGTAGATGCACTCCCCTTCCCCTCGTTGCTAGATTACTCCAAGATTGATCTTGGTGATGCGTAGAAAATTTTGAATTTCTGCTACGTTCCCCAACAGTGGCATCATGAGCTAGGTCTATGCGTAGTTTCTATGCACGAGTAGAACACAAAGTAGTTGTGGGCGTCGATTTTGTCAATTTACTTGCCGTTACTAGTCTTATCTTGATTCAGCGGCATCGTGGGATGAAGCGGCCCGGACCGACCTTACACGTACTCTTACGTGAGACAGGTTCCACCGACTGACATGCACTAGTTGCATAAGGTGGCTAGCGGGTGTCTGTCTCTCCCACTTTAGTCGGATCGGATTCGATGAAAAGGGTCCTTATGAAGGGTAAATAGAAATTGGCATATCACGTTGTGGCTTTTGCGTAGGTAAGAAACGTTCTTGCTAGAATCCCATAGCAGCCACGTAAAACATGCAACAACAATTAGAGGACGTCTAACTTGTTTTTGCATGGGTATGCTTTGTGATGTGATATGGCCAAAAGGATGTGATGAATGATATATGTGATGTATGAGATTGATCATGTTCTTGTAATAGGAATCACGACTTGCATGTCGATGAGTATGACAACCGGCAGGAGTCATAGGAGTTGTCTGAATTTATTGTATGACCTGCGTGTCAATGAAAACGCCATGTAATTACTTTACTTTATTGCTAACCATTAGCCATAGTAGTAGAAGTAATAGTTGGCGAGACAACTTCATGAAGACACGATGATGGAGATCATGGTGTCATGCCGGTGACAAAGGTGATCATGCCGCGCCTCGAAGATGGAGATCAAAAGGCGCAAGATGATATTGGCCATATCATGTCACTTTATGATTTGCATGTGATGTTTGTCATGTTTACATCTTATTTGCTTAAAACGACGGTAGCATAAATAAGATGATCCCTCACTAAAATTTCAAGAGACGTGTTCCCCCTAACTGTGCACCGTTGCGAAGGTTCGTTGTTTCGAAGCACCACGTGATGATCGGGTGTGATAGATTCTAATGTTCGAATACAACGGGTGTTAACGAGCCTAGCATGTACAGACATGGCCTCGGAACACATGCGAAACACTTAGGCTGACTTGACGAGCCTAGCATGTACAGACATGGCCTCGGAACACAAGAGACCGAAAGGTCGAACATGAGTCGTATAGTAGATACGATCAACATGGAGATGTTCACCGATGATGACTAGTCCGTCTCACGTGATGATCGGACACGGCCTAGTTTGACTCGGATCATGTATCACTTAGATGACTAGAGGGATGTCTATCTGAGTGGGAGTTCATTAAATAATCAGATGAACTTAATTATCATGAACATAGTCAAAAGGTCTTTGCAAATTATGTCATAGCTTACGCTTTAGTTCTACTGGTTAAGATATGTTCCTAGAGAAAATTTAGTTGAAAGTTGATTGTAGCAATTATGCGGACTGGGTCCGTAAACTGAGGATTGTCCTCATCACTGCACAGAAGGCTTATGTCCTTAAGGCACCGCTCGGTGTGCTGAACCTCGAGCGTCGTCTGTAGATGTTACGAAACATCTGACATACACGTTTTGATGACTACGTGATAGTTCAGTGCGTAATGCTAACGGTTTAGAATTGTGGCACCAAAGACGTTTTTGAAACGTCGCAGAACATATGAGATGCTCCGAAGACTGAAATTGGGATTTCAGACTAGTGCCCACGTCAAGACGTATGAGACCTCTGACAAGTTTCTTAAGCCTGCAAACTAAGGGAGAAAAGCTCAATCGTTGAGCATGTGCTCAGATTGTCTGAGTACCACAATCGCTTGAATCGAGTGGGAGTTAATCTTCCAGATGAGACAGTGATGGTTCTCCATAGTCACTGCCACCAAGTTATTAGAGCTTCGTGATGAACTATAACATATCAGGGATAGATATGATGATCCTTGAGCTATTCGCAATGTTTGACACCGCGAAAGTAGAAATCAAATAGGAGCATCAATTGTTGATGGTTAGTAAAACCACTAGTTTCAAGAAGGGTAAGGGCAAAAGGGATACTTCATGAAACAGCAAATCATTTGCTGCTCTAGTGAAGAATCCCAAGGTTGAACCCGAACCCGAGACTAAGTGCTTCTGTAATGAGGGGAACGGTCACTGAAGCAGAACTACCCTAGATACTTGGTAGATGAGAAGGCAGGCAAGGTCGACAGAAGTATATTGGATATACATTATATGAATGTGTACTTTACTAGTACTCCTAGCAGCACCAGGGTATTAGATACCGGTTCGGTTGCTAAGTGTTAGTAACTCGAAATAAAAGCTGCGGAATAAACGGAGACTAGCTAAAGGTGAGATGACGATATGTGTTGGAAGTGTTTCCAAGGTTGATGTGATCAAGCATCACATGCTCCCTCTACCATCGAGATTGGTGTTAAATAATTGTTATTTGGTGCTTGCGTTGAGCATAAACATGATTGGATTATGTTTATCGCAATACGGTTATTCATTTAAGGAGAATAATGGTTACTCTGTTTATTTGAATAATACCTTCAATGGTCTTGCACCTAAAATGAATCTCGATCGCAGTGATACACATGTTCGTGCCAAAAGATATAAAATAGTAATGATAGTACCACATACTTGTGGCACTGCCATTTGAGTCATATTGGTATAGAACGCATGAAGAAGCTCCATGTGGATGGATCTTTGGACTCACTCGTTTTTGAAAAGATTGAGACATGCGAACCATGTCTATTGGTATATATATGCATGAAGAAACTCCATGCAGATGGATCGTTTGGACTCACTTGATTTTGAATCACTTGAGACATGCAAATCATACCACATGGGCAAGATGACTGAAAGGCCTCGTTTTCAGTAAGATGGAACAAGAGAGCAACTTGTTGGAAGTAATACATTTGATGTGTGCAGTCCAGTGAGTGCTGAGGCACGCAGTGGATATCGATATGTTCTTACTTCACAGATGATTTGAGTAGATGCTGAGAATATTTACTTGATGAAACACAAGTCTGAATTATTGAAAGGTTCAAGTAATTTCAGAGTGAAGTTGAAGATCGTCGTGACAAGAGGATAAAATGTCTATGATATGATCATAGAGATATCTGAGTTACGAGTTTGGCACACAATTAAGACATTGTGGAAAGTGTTTCACAATTAATACCGCCTGGAACACCACAGTGTGATGGTGTGTCCGAACATCATAACTGCACCCTATTGGATATGGTGCATACCATGATGTCTCTTATCGAATTACCACTATCGTTTATGGGTTAGGCATTAGAGATAACCGCATTCACTTTAAAAGGGGCACCACGCAATTCCGTTGAGACGACACTGTTTAGAGAAACCTAAGTTGTCGTTTCTTAAAAGTTTGGGGCTGCGATGCTTATGTGAAAAGTTTCAGGCTGATAAGCTCGAACCCAAAGCGGATAAATGCATCTTCATAGAATACCCAGAACAGTTGGGTATACCTCCTATTTCAGATCTGGAAGCAAAAGTAATTGCTTCTAGAAACGAGTCCTTTCTCGAAGAAAAGTTTCTCTCAAAAGAATTGAGTGGGAGGATGGTGGAGACTTGATAAGGTTATTGAACCGTCACTTCAACTAGTGTGTAGCAGGGCACAGGAAGTTGTTCCTGTGGCACCTACACCAATTGAAGTGGAAGCTTATGATAGTGATCATGAAACTTCGGATCAAGTCACTACCAAACCTCGTAGGACGACGAGGATGCGTACTACTTCAGAGTAATGCGTGATCCTGTCTTGGAAGTCATGTTGCTAGACTACAATGAACCTACGAGCTATGGAGAAGCGGTGGTGGGCCCGGATTCCGAAGAATGGCTCGAGGCCATGAAATCCGAGAGAGGATCCATGTATAAAAGCAAAGTATAGACTTTGGAAGAAATACTTGATGGTCGTAATGCTGTTGGGTGCAGATGGATTTTAAAAGGAAGACAGACAATGATGGTAAGTGTCACCATTAAGAAAGCTCGGCTTGTCGTTAAGATGTTTTCCGACAAGTTCAAGGAGTTGACTGTGATGAGACTTTCTCACTCGTAGCGATGCTAAGAGTCTGTTGGAATTGTATTAGCAGTTACTGCATTATTTATGAAATCTTGCAGATAGGATGTCAAAACATTGTTTCCTCAACGATTTTCTTGAGGAAAGGTTGTATGTGATACAACCAGAAGGTTTTGTCAATCCTGAAAGATGCTAACAAATATGCAATGCTCCAGCAATCCTTCTAAGGACTGGAGTAAGCATCTCGGAGTTGGAATGTACGCTTTGATGAGATGATCAAAGATTTTGGGTTTATACAAAGTTTATGAGAAACTTGTATTTCCAAAGAAGTGAGTGGGAGCACTATAGGATTTCTGATGAGTATATGTTGTTGACATATTGTTGATCAGAGATGATGTAGAATTTCTGGAAAGCGTACAGGGTTATTTGAAAGGAGTTTTTCAAAGGAAGACCTGGATATAGCTGCTTACATATTGGGCATCAAGATCTATAGAGATAGATCAAGATGCCTAATGATACTTTCAAAGAACGCACACCTTGACATGATTTTGAAAGAGTTCAAAATAGATCAGCAAAGAAGGAGTTCTTGGCTATGTTACAAGGTGTGAGTATTGAGTAAGACTCAAGACCTGACCACAGCAGAAGAGAGAGAAAGGACGAAGGTCGTCCCCTATGCTTTAGACGTAGGCTCTACAGTATGCTATGCTGTGTACCGCACATGAAGTGTGCCTTGCCATGAGTTGGTCAAGGGGTACAAAAGTGATCCGGGAATGGATCACATGACAGCGGTCGAACTTATCCTTAGTATCTAGTGGACTAAGGAATTTTCTCGATTATGGAGGTGAAAAGGAGTTCGTCGTAAAGGGTTACGTCGATGCGAACTTTGACACTAATCCGGATGACTCTGAGTGGTAAACCGGATTCGTATAGTAGAGCAGTTATTTGAAATGGCTCCAAGTAGCGCGTGGTAGCATCCACAAGATGACATAGATATTCGTAAAGCACACACGGATCTGAAAGGTTCAGACCCGTTGACTAATAACCTCTCTCACAAGCATAACATGATCAAACCAGAACTCATTGAGTGTTAATCACATAGTGATATGAACTAGATTGTTGACTCTAGTAAACTCTTTGGATGTTGGTCACATGGTGACGTGACCTGTGAGTGTTAATCACATAGTGATGTGAACTAGATTATTGACTCTAGTGCAAGTGGGAGACTGTTGGAAATATGCCCTAGAGGCAATAATAAATTGGTTATTATTATATTTCCTTGTTCATGATAATCGTTTATTATCCATGCTAAAATTGTATTGATAGGAAACTCAGATACATGTGTGGATACATAGACAACACCATGTCCCTAGTAAGCCTCTAGTTGACTAGCTCGTTGATCAATAGATGGTTATGGTTTCCTGACCATGGACATTGGATGTCGTTGATAACGGGATCACATCATTAGGAGAATGATGTGATGGACAAGACCCAATCCTAAGCCTAGCACAAGATCGTTTAGTTCGTTTGCTAAGAGCTTTTCTAATGTCAAGTATCATTTCCTTAGACCATGAGATTGTGCAACTCCCGGATACCGTAGGAATGCTTTGGGTGTACCAAACGTCACAACGTAACTGGGTGGCTATAAAGGTGCACTACAGGTATCTCCGGAAGTGTCTGTTGGGTTGGCACGAATCGAGACTGGGATTTGTCACTCCGTGTAAACTGAGAGGTATCTCTGGGCCCACTCGGTAGGACATCATCATAATGTGCACAATGTGACCAAGGTGTTGATCATGGGATGATGTGTTACGGAACGAGTAAAGAGACTTGCCGGTAACGAGATTGAACAAGGTATCGGGATACCGACGATCGAATCTCGGGCAAGTACTATACCGCTAGACAAAGGGAATTGTATACGGGATTGATTGAATCCCCGACATCGTGGTTCATCCGATGAGATCATCGTGGAACATGTGGGAGCCAACATGGGTATCCAGATCCCGCTGTTGGTTATTGACCGGAGAACGTCTCGGTCATGTTTGCATGGTTCCCGAACCCGTAGGGTCTACACACTTAAGGTTCGATGACGCTAGGGTTATAGGGAATAGATATACGTGGTTGCCGAATGTTGTTTGGAGTCCCGGATGAGATCCCGGACGTCACGAGGAGTTCCGGAATGGTCCGGAGGTAAAGATTTATATATGGGAAGTCCTGTTTTGGTCCGGAAAAGTTTCGGGTGCTATCGGTAACGTACCGGGACCACCGGGAGGGTCCCGGGGGTCCACCAGGTGGGGCCACCGGCCCCAGAGGGCTGCGTGGGCCAAGTGTGGGAAGGGACCAGCCCCTAGGTGGGCTGGTGCGCCTCCACAAGGGGCCCAGGGCGTAGGAAGGGGGGAAGGGGGAAACCCTAGGCTAAGATGGGCCTAAGGCCCATCTAGTGGGGCGCCCCCCTGTCTCCCCCTTTGGCCGCCCCCAAGTCCCATCTAGGGCTGGCCGCACCCCTTGGGGGGGGAACCCTAGATGGGGGCGCAGCCCCTCCCCCTCCCCTATATATAGTGGGGTTTTGGGGCTGCCATACACATGAGACTTCCTCTCTTTTGGCGCAGCCCTACCCCTCTCCCTCCTCCTCTCCCGCGGTGCTTGGCGAAGCCCTGCAGGATTGCCACGCTCCTCCATCACCACCACGCCGTCGTGCTGCTGCTAGACGGAGTCTTCCCCAACCTCTCCCTCTCTCCTTGCTGGATCAAGGCGTGGGAGACGTCACCGGGCTGCACGTGTGTTGAACGCGGAGGCACCGTTCTTCGGTGCTTAGATCGGAATCAACCGCGATCTGAATCGCTACGAGTACGACTCCTTCATCCGCGTTCTTGCAACGCTTCCGCATCGCGAGCTACAATGGTATGTAGATGCACTCCCCTTCCCCTCGTTGCTAGATTACTCCATAGATTGATCTTGGTGATGCGTAGAAAATTTTGAATTTCTGCTACGTTCCCCAACACCTAGTTCATCTAGTCGACGAGATTGTCATTCTGGGGCCCGTATTTTACACAATATGTTCCCCTTTGAGAGGTTCATGGGAGTCCTAAAGAAATATGTCCGTAACCGCGCTAGGCCAGAAGGAAGCATCTCCATGGGCCATCAAACAGAGGATGTCATTGGGTTTTGTGTTGACTTCATTCCTGGCCTTAAGAAGATAGGTCTCCCTAAATTGCGGTATGAGGGGAGACTGACTGGAAAAGGCACGCTTGGAGGGGACTCAATAATATGCAGGGACGGATATTCTTGGTCTCAAGCACACTACACAGTTCTACAGAACTCTACCTTGGTGACCCCATATGTCGATGAACACAAGAACAGTCTGCGCTCCAAACACCCGGAGCAGTGTGACGACTGGATTACATGTGAACACATTAGGACTTTCAGCAGTTGGTTGGAAACACGTCTCAGAGGTGACACCACTGTTTGTGATGAGTTGTACTCGTTGTCCAGGGGACCATCTTCGACTGTATTGACTTACAAAGGATACAAGATAAATGGGAATACATTTTACACGATCGCCCAAGATCAAAAGAGCACTAACCAAAACAGCGGTGTCCGCTTTGATGCAGCAACCGAGAGGGGAAAGTACACATATTATGGTTACATAATGGACATATGGGAACTTGACTACGGACATGATTTTAAGGTCCCTTTGTTTAAGTGCAAATGGGTCAATCTGTCAGGAGGCGGGGTACAGGTAGACCCACAGTACGGAATGACAACAGTGGATCTGAACAATCTTGGGTACACTGACGAACCGTTCGTCCTAGCCAATGATGTGGCACAGGTTATCTATGTGAAGGACATGTCTACCAGACCAAGAAAAAGAAAAGATAAGGAAGCGAATACATCATACGATGAGCCAAAGCGCCACATAGTTCTTTCAGGAAAAAGGGACATTGTGGGAGTGGAGGGCAAGATAGACATGTCTGAAGATTATGAAAAGCTTCATGAAATTCCTCCCTTCAAAGTCAAGGCTGACCCAAGCATCCTGATAAACGATGAAGATTATCCATGGTTACGGCGCAATAAGCAAATGACACAAGCGAAGAAAAAGTGAAGACTTTCTCCCGCAACTATTATGATGATACCATGCCAACTTTGTAACAGACGAGTATGATACCATTGTCCGTTTTGTACACGAAGTGCATCTAGTTTTTGCCGTAACCCTCTCAACTTTCTTGCACATGCTATGTGGATGAAATGATGATACCATGCCAACTTTCAACCTTTTCAGAGTTCATTTGAAATGCTTTTCAATTTTAGGGTCTTATAGCTCAAAATAATTAGTAAATGCATGAAAAATAACAGGCCAATAATAAAAAATTATGCCACCTACTAGGCCACCACGGCCTGAATACGATTAGAAACCCATCCATGGGTCAGGATTCAGGCCCGCAGAAGGCCCAGTAGGCCCACAGGCATGTACAGAGAGGTTAGGCCCGTAAGCCTGCTTTAGAGAGGAGCTCGACAGCTCAGGCGCACCGCACCTTATAAACAGGTGCGGCTCTCTCTCAGCTAGCGAGGTGGGACTAAACTCCCACCACCACGCCGATGTGCAAGGCCATTGGTCCCGGTTGGTGGCACGAACCGGGACCAATTCCACCCTTTGGTCCCGGTTGGTGCCACGAACCGGTACTAATGAGGCTGTGGCCCCACGAGCATCTTTAGTACCGGTTCGTGGCACGAACCGGTACTAGAGTTTCTTACTAAGCAGTTTTTTAGTCCCACCTCGCTAGCTGAGAGGCACTAGGAGCGGTTTATAAGCCCTGAGTGCAGAGACGATGAAGAAGAGGCGCAATGCTCACGTTGCTTAGCTTCAAGCCTTGAGGAATAAGGTAGACTGCATGGAGCTATGTGCAGTGCAGTCTACACTATTCCGAAAGGCTTGAAGCAAATCAACGAGCATTGCGCCTCTTTTTTATTTTTAATAACTTATTACAACTCCGGACTTCTTGTGTTCTGACAAAATAAAATAAACTTTAATAAAATTTATGAAACTAAAATTAACAAAGTATTTTCTGTTCAAAACATTATAAGAAACCTCTAGTATTATTGAAACTAAAATCATATAAAATTGATGCAACTAAAATTATCGAAGTATTTTCTGTTCAAAATCATTAAAAGCAAAAAGAATTTTCATAAAGAACTTTTTTTGATAGAAACTTTAATAGCAAAAAGAATTATCATAAAGTAAAATAAATAAGTAATTAGAAACAAAATAAAATAAAATAAATAAGTTTTTTGTTGTAAGTAGAAACAAAACAAAATAAATAAAGCAAAAAAGAAAACAAAAAAACTAAATACAGCAAAAAGAATTTTCATAAAGAACTTTTTTTGATAGAAACTTTAATAGCAAAAAGAATTATCATAAAGTAAAATAAATAAGTAATTAGAAACAAAATAAAATAAAATAAATAAGTTTTTTGTTGTAAGTGGAAACAAAACAAAATAAATAAAGCAAAAAAAGAAACAAAAAACTAAATACAGCAAAAAAATTGTTGGGGCGCTGCCCGCTGGGCCCTCCAACCCTCGGGTTTGCAAATACAGGCCCAGAAGGGCTAGAGGGCTCAACGGGCAGCGCGCCAAAGTTAGGCCCAGACGCCTGCTATAGAGAGGAGTTCAAGACAGCAGCCACAGCGGGGCTTATAAACCACTCCGAGCCCCTCTCAACTAGCGAGGTGGGACTAAACTTTTGGCCACGACGCGGGCAGCAAGAGGCCTTTGGTCCCGGTTGGTGCCACCAACCGGGACTAAAGGGGTGCATTGGTACCGGTTCGTGGCACCAACCGGGACCAATGCCCCCCCTTTAGTCCCGGTTGGTGCCACCAACCGGGACCAAAGGCCGCCGCTTCCCGCCCTTTGCACTGCTGAAAAGAGGGCTTTGGTCCCGGTTGGTGGCACCAACCGGGACTAATGCCTACCTTTAGTCCCGGTTGGTGCCACGAACCGAGACTAAAGGCTTTGCTATATAAGCAAACACTTAGGAAATTTTTCAGAGTTCATCTGCAGTTTGCCCCGACGACGCCGACGCCGCCAGGCTGCCCCGACGCCGCCCGCCGCCCCGACGCCGCCCGGCTGCCCCGACGACGCCCGCCGCTCCTGCCGTCGCCGTCGCCCGTGCCCGTCGTCGCCGTCGCCGTTGCCCGTGCCCTCGCCGTCAGCCACGCCCCTGCCCCGACGCGCGCCGCCCCGGCCCGTCCCCGTCGTCGCCGTCGCCCTGCCCCGCCCTTCGCCGCCGTCGCCCCTACCCCGAGCGCGCGCCCACTGCCTCGCCGCCGACCCCGCGGTCCTCCTCACCTTGGTCCGGCCGGCGCCCTTTTTTCATATATATGCTTGTTTTTTTATATATATGCTTGTTTTTTCATATATATGATGATATGTTCATGTATGAGTATATGTATGTATATATGTTCTCTGTGTATATATATGTTCATGTATATATGCAAAAGATAGATTTTTAGAAAATTTAGGATTTTTTTCTGTATAGATTTTTTTGGTGATATTAATTATTGTAGAATATGCAAATGTTTGTATATTCATATGAACAATGCATTAGGCAAAACCTTTACTTTTTTTCGAAATTTTCTATTTGAACATTTTTTATGAATGAGAGGAAAAAGGAAAATAAGAAGAGGAAGAAAGGAGAAGAAGAGGAGAGGAAGAAGAGGAGAAATAAATAAGAAGAGGAAAAAAGAAGAAAAAGAAGAGGAGAAGAAGAAAGGAATAGAAGAGAAGAAGAAAAAATAGAAAAAATTCTATTTTTTCTTCTTCTCTTCTATTCCTTTCTTCTTCTCCTCTTTTTTTTCTTCCTTTTTTCTTCGATCTTCTCCTCTATTCCTTTTCTTCTTCTCCTCTTTTTATTTCTTCTTCGTTTTCTTATGTTTTATCGGGTCTGTCGTCGTCGATATACCCCTCTCCCGATAACTTCAACACGAGGGGGGGTCGATATACCCCCTCCCCGATAATATTATTTTCCCATGTACGTATGTCGTCGTTGTCGATATAACCCCCTCCCGATAACTTCAACATGTGGGGGGGGGGTCGATATACCCCCTCCCCGATAACATTATTTTCCCATGTATGTATGTCGTCGTTGTCGATATATATAACTCCCTCCCAGATAACTTCGACATGATGGACGGTCGATATTTATACCCCCTCTCGACCGTGATAACTTATACCACGGGAGCACCCCCCGGCCCTCTCGCTCGACCAAAACTCTCGAGGACACCCAAACCCTAGAAAAAAAGATGTCGGTCTCCTACCCCCTCCCGCCGCGCCCCTACCCTTGAAGCGTTGCCGAGGCCACCCCAAACCCGGAATAAGCTAGGTCTACGTTTGCACTAATATATCCACCTGCTGTCATGTTTGTGTAATAATTGCCATGTTGTAATATTTGCAGAAACAATGGAGCACGGACGAGACGAGCAAGCAGAAGAGGTTGAAAGAACATGCGGTGCCCCCATAGTTTTGGTAATTGATGACAATCTCTATGGACTAATGGTTGCCTTGAGTTATATTTAAAGGATTTATCCATAGGCATTTCTTGAAGTCCATGTGGTGGTTTCAAGGAGTTTATGTGGTGATCAATGTGTTATTAAGGAATTATCCAAAGATTGGTCATGTGAGAGTTGAGCTTATTGCAAGCATGTCTTGAAGAAGAAGATTGTGTGATCATTCATGTTTACCTTCAAGACATCATCCAAATGAAGAGAGTTGGAAAGAGTCAAGGTTGATCAAGACTAAGTCAAGAGTGAATCAAGTTGATCAACACACAAAGCCCACAAGATGTACCAAGGGATCAAGCGATCCCATGGTATGGTAAGCATTGTCAATTACGCTTTGTGTACTAACCCATGGTCTTCGTGAGAGTTCTTTGTGGGGTTAGGTTGCGGTGTGCAAGTTCAAGTGAAGCATCATGAAAATATCAAATGCTTGAAGCTTGCTGTCCATTGTGGTGACAATGGACTTGTGAAGATGTTGCGGTGTGCAAGTTCAAGTGAAGCATCATGAAGAGATCAAATGCTTGAAGCTCGCCGTCCATTGTGGTGACAATGGACTTGTGAAGATGTGCGGAAGAGTGGCTCACCCATAGTGGAGTATGGGGGAGCAATCAACTAGTCTTCATCGAGCCAACGCAACCAAGAAAGGTGGTCCAACTTGAGGGAGTCAAGATCGTCATCATCTAGCTCAAGTGGACCATGTGCAAGGCAAAGGTTTGCTCTTGATAGGTTTTCTATTTTACCGGTCTCATGATGGTAGTTGGGAGACCGGGTTATAGGATCGATTGCCGTACTATCAAGGGGGGCTCTCGATGAGTAGCTTGATCGTATCGTTCATAGAGAGCTCAAACCATTGCATCCTTGCATCATCTTTATTGGTTCTTGTTTGGTTCTTCTCTTTGTGAGTTTTGGAGCTTATGGTCATCTTGATGACAAGCTCGAGTTCATCGAAAACGGAGTTCACTCGCATCTTCTATGATGTTTTCGATGTTGGAGGTTATGCCGGTTCTTCTTGGTTGGAGGTTTCACTCGTCTTCCTCTATCCAACAAGCTTGAGTTTGCTCAATTCGGAGCTCATATGCAGAAGTTATGGCAGTTTTGGTCCCAGCGGTAGTACCGCGGGCCCGAGCGGTAGTACCGCTTGGGTGCTACAAGCGGTAGTACCGCTCTAGAGCGATAGTACCGCTCCAGAGCGGTAGTACCGCTGGTAGCCCCCAGCCGTAGTACCGCTGCGGTCTCGTGCTAGTACCGCCTCGATTCGAGGGGTCTTTTTTCGTGTCGGGTTTTACGGTACTAGCCGCGGCAGTGGGGGCCGTAGTACCGCTCGTATGCGGTAGTACCGCCCTGACCACCGCGGTAGTACCGCTCTGGGCCCAGCGGCAGTACCGCGAGGGGGAGCGGTAGTACCGCTGGCCAAGCGGTAGTACCGCTGGCCAAGCGGTAGTACCGCTCTCTGCGGGGCTGGTGTGGGGGGTAACGGTTGGATTGTTCCCCCCACTATATAAGGAGGTCTTCTTCCCCTATGAACCTTATCCTTTGAGCTCGTGTTCTTCCCCCATTGTTGACCTTCTTCGAGCTTGCTAACTCTCAATCCCTCCATGGATTCTTACTAGTTTTTGAGGGAAAAGAGAGAGGAGATCTAGATCCACATTTCCACCAATCACTTTCTCCTCTATGTGAGGGGAACCCCTTGGATCTAGATCTTGGAGTTCTTGGTGTTCTCCTTCTTGTTCTTCCTCGCTTTTCCCTCCCTAGCATTAGTTGCTTTGGTGGGATTTGAGAGAGAAGGACTTGGGCACTCCGTGTGCCCTTGCCATTGCATTTGGTGCATCGGTTTGAGTTCTCCACGGTGATACGTGGAAGTTACAAGTTGAGAAGCTTATTACTCTTGGGTGCTTGGGCGCCCTAGACGGTTGGTGGTGTTCGGAGCTCAATCATTGTGGTGTAAAGCTCCGGGCAAGCGTCGGGGTCTCCAATTAGGTTGTGGAGATCGCCCCGAGCAAGTTGACGGGTTCGGTGACCGCCCCCAAGGGTTGCCATTTGTACGGGTTCGGTGACCGCCCTTAAGGGTCCCTTAGTGGAATCACGGCATCTTGCATTGTGCGAGGGCGTGAGGAGGTTACGGTGGCCCTAGTGGCTTCTTGGGGAGCATTGTGCCTCCACACCGCTCCAAACGGAGATTAGCATCCGCAAGGGTGTGAACTTCGGGATACATCGTCGTCTCCGCGTGCCTCGGTCCGAGCCCTTTAGTTATGCACTTTACTTTGTGATAGCCATATTGTTTCTTGTCATATATCTTGCTATCACTTAGTTGTTTATCTTGCTTAGCATAAGTTGTTGGTGCACATAGGTGAGCCTAGTCGTTGTAGGTTTTGTGCTTGTCAAATTAACCGCTAGGTTTATTCCGCATTTGTTCAGGCCTAAACCGTGATTATTTTAAAGCGCCTATTCACCCCCCCCCTCTAGGCGACATACACGATCTTTCAGAGGTGTTGGGGGACATAATCTTAGCCGGAGGTGATATCTTGTCGTATCTTAACGACAATGATGGTCTGGAAGAACAGGGTGAAGAAGCAGGCTACGGTGATCGAAGAGTGGAGGAGGAAAGACATGATTATGATGGCTCCGGTGACCCAATGCTGGTGCAAGAAGGAGCCCGTGGTGACGGCTCCGGTGACCGAACAGAGTCCGGCCAGGTAAATATATTAGTTAAGCCTGTGCTGACTAGCTAATTGATGCATTCATTGTTTTGGTATGTACACATATTAATTAACACCCGTCTTTCTTCTTTTTTCTAGCCCTCCGGATCGAGCACAACTGCGGTAAAGAGACGAGGCGCGAAGAGAAAGTTGCGCTCGGATGAAAGGTTTGAGATCACAGCAATCGCGCGCCACGGCCAACCGATTGAACCCATCCGGACAAAGGATGCATTTGCTGCTCAGTGCGGGGTTCTAGTTAGGGACAAGATCCCGATCAGCATCCAGCAATGGTATAAGCCTAAGAAGGAAGACCCTGAGGTGTCTTATGTCAATGATATGCAGAAAGATGATCTTTGGACTGAGCTGAAGGCAAATTTCACCCTACCGCCAGAGGAGGATCCGGAGAAGCCATTTAAAGAGCAATTAATCAAGTCTCATGCTCTTAAGAAGATGGCAGACCTATTCAGGAGGTGGAAGAATGAGCTAAAAACGTTTGTCGACAAAGAAGAGACACCAGAATTCATCGGCCGGTATGAGAAGATCAGAGATCACTGGCCCGCATTTGTGGCCCACAAGACATCGGAAAAGAGTAAGAAGATGTCAGCGACAAACAAGAAGAATGCTGCGAAGAAGAAGCTTCACCATCGCACGGGGTCAGGTGGCTACCTCAAAGCCCGACCTAAGTGGGCCAAGGCTGAGAATGATCTGCTTGAAAAAGGGATCGAACCACAGACAATGAACTGGACAGACCGTTGCCGGACTTGGTTCTTCGGGGCTGGGCGGAACCTTGGACCCTGTATCAGGGAGGTGCGTTTGGACGAATGAGCTTTTGAGAATACCAGTCAAGAAGATTCAACAATATATCGATGCAGCGCAGGAAGGGACGTTCGTTCCAGACAGAGAGAACGACGAGCTCACAATGGCCCTCGGGAATCCTGAGCACCCTGGACGGACACGAGGCACGCTAGGCTCCGTTCCGTGGAAGGCTGGTTTTCCGGACGCGGGCGGTTACGAAAGCCAGGAGAGGAGGGAAAAAGTGGAGCAGATCCAAATTCAGAAGCTGCACGAAAGGGTTCAAGCGCTAGAGGAACGAGACGGCAATCAACATGCCGAAACTACCCCCGAAGCTACACCGCCATCTCAGCGGAGAAGCAGCGTGGCTTCCACCGAGCTGCTTCAGCTGGAGCATGTCTTGACGGCTCCTGCTAGCTACCCCGTGGATGCTATCACGGAGTCTCAACATTGCCACCTTATGGCGGAATGGCAGAACTTCAAAGTCAAGGCGGCTGTTGGCTCTGTTTTACCTCCGGAACCCGGCGCAACCTACCACTGCCGGCTGATTCCAGAAGGATATGCTAGGGTGATGGTGGATGAAATAACGGAGGGATTTGAGGAGCTCCAGCTTGACCACCCTACCGGTGAAGGGGAGACTCGGCTGGGTTCTGCTCTGAAGACTCCATGCCTATGGCGGAAGGAGCTCATCAATCTTCCGAACTGGACGGCTCCGGCGAGTAAGGGCACTCCGCCTCCTCCTCCGCCTCCTCCTCCGGCGAGTGATCAGGGCACTCAGCCTCCTTCTCCGGCGCGTGGCGGCACTCTGCCTCCGCCTCCTCCTCCGGCGAGTGATCAGGGCACTCAGCCTCCTTCTCCGGCGCGTGGCGGCACTCCGCCTCCTTCTCCGCCTGCGCCGGCGCGCCAGAGCAGCCAGCCTCCTCCTTCTCCGCCTCGTCAGCAAGGGCGGAAGAGACCCGCCGCCGCTCCGCCTGCTCCGGCGCGTCGTAGTCCTTCTCCTCCGCCTCGTAAGCAAGGAAAGATGACAGCCGCAGCCGCTCCGTCTGCTCTGCCGGCGTCTAGCAGTACAGCTGCCAGAGGCGGGAGGCAATACAGATTCGGTCCTTCTCTGAAGACTCCAGAGAAGTTACCATACGAGAGGACCGAGGAGGAAACCAGGAAGATCGTGCGAGCCGAAGTGACAAACTTCTTTGAAGGGGTGAAAGCAAAGAAACATCCACCTCCGGAGGAGAAGGTAGATCCGGTGAAAGCAAAGCGCACTCTGGCTGCCCTGACAAAACCACCGAAGTCTCCGCCGAAAGGCAACTATGAGCGCATTCTTGCAAAGACATATGCCGAGCGGAGCGGTCGGAAAGTACTGTCAGTGATCAAAGGTTAAAAGAACGACGAACCGGGAAAAAAATTGCCCAGCTCGGCGAACAAGCGAACCAATCGTGCCCCCCGCTCAAGGAGTCTAGCGACATCGTCGCTAATGATCCGAGGATGGTGGCCGGTTATAGCAATCTTGGAGATTACCTGTCCGACGATGTACGTTATGAAATCATGAAGGTCGACGAACACAAATACCATTACGGGAAGCCTCTCGTCAAAGATGAAAGATCTCTATCAACGATGATGCGAAGATTACATGATTGGTACATGAAAACCTGCAGAGAGTCTGATGGGATGAATACATTGACGCTGAGAGTTAAACCGGAGCATGACCTCGTTGGAATTGATCTGCTGAATGTTCCATTTGAGGATTTCTTCCAGTTTTACAATCAAAAGGCCCTCGATAAAACAACGATCACTTGCTACTGTCTGTAAGTAGTACTACTTCTGTCATTAAGTTTCTCTATATAGGTCAGCTCTTTCATTGCATGTATTTATAATTATCCTCACTATATTATGCAGATTGAAGATCGCCGAACTGAAGAAAAGACAAATCGGTGATATTGGGTTCATTAACACAAATCTCATAGATGCATATACGGTTGAAAAACATGCCAAAGAAGCCGAGGCCAACTTGCTACGATCGTTGGTATTAAATCAAAACAAAGATATAATACTCTTTCCTTACAACTTCAAGTGAGTGTTACTGTCTTGTGCATATTCGGTTTCCCTTATTAGTCCAGGTTATGGTAATGTATTGATGACTTATGCATGCATGCGCAACTTCCACTATATTCTCCTAGAGATTAAGCTTGAGCAGGGAGTAGTAAACGTCTTAGACTCGAGACGAAAAGATCCCCAGGACTATGCGAACATGACTCAAATGCTCGAGAAGTAAGTTAAATCAATCATTATCCACCATATCAGCAACTTTGTTCATTTCCTGATATCAAGTAATTGTTTTCTTTGTCTGGCAGGGTTTGGAGAAAATTCACCACAAAAGCTCCGGGACTGCCGAAGAAGCTGCAATTTAAACACCCGAAAGTAAGTACTATAGTAGCATGTTCCGCGCATCTCCTAGTGATTCAAGCGCTAGTTTCATCAATACCATTTAGCATGCTTGCTTATCAGTTTGATTGACCTCTATTTCTTGTAAAGTGGTTGTGGCAGGAAGCCGGGAATAATTACTGTGGATACTACGTTTGCGAGTCTATCCGCTACACGACCTGTGAGCGAGGCTACTCTGACGAACAATATGAAGTGCGTAAGCAATAATATTCACAATTTTATTTTATTACCATCATTTCTGTTGAGTTTCATTTATTCATATATATATGTATTGACCCCCTTCTTCAAATTAGATGTTTCGGAAGCGGGATGAACTCCTAGCACCAGATCGTATGCGAGCAATTCAAGAGGAATTGGCGGCATTCTTCCTTCACCACGTGATCGCTGAAAACGGAGAATACTATGTGGACCCTGTGTTCTTACAATTTAATTAGGAGATTGTGTTGTAAGAGATAATTATTGTATATATGTAGCCGGTAGTGTCGGATAGATATACGAGAACTTGTTGTTCGACCAATCTCTCGGAGAAGGAGAGGTGGTCGATATCACTTCTCTCCGTATGCATATGTTCATGACGATCTTCTGTTTCCTTCATTTGATTACTAGCTAGCGTGTCTAGTCCTCTCCATACGTATATAGTACGTAGCGTCGACCAAGCACGGAGATAAGAGAGGACACTTCTCTCTATTAATTAGCTAGCTAACACAATATATGAAACACCTAAATTAACCCCCCAAAAACCCAACCCCCCCTTCAAAAAAAAACAAAAACCCCAGCCCCTGAAAAGCTGACGCGTGGATGCCTATTGGTCCCGATTGGTGGCACCAACCGGGACAAAAGGCCCTGCCTATTGGTACCGGTTGGTGGCACCAACCGGGACCAAAGGCCCCCCTGCCTGGGCTGGCAGCAACGGCCACGTGAAGGACCTTCTGTCCCGGTTCATGTAAGAACCGGGACTAAAGGGTTAGGGCTTTAGTAACGACCTTTAGTCCCGGTTCGAAAACCGGGACAAAAGGCCCTTACAAACCGGCGTATGCAGAGAAGTTCTTGCAATCTTAAGGAAGGGAAGACTTTGAGAAAATCTTCTTTTGTCCATCTGTAGTCCTGATGTTTCCCGTTGTCAGAGCATCATCCATCTACAAATACAAGAAAAACAATTATAGTTTACATCACAAGGCAAGAAATAGAATCTATATACTAGGACACTTCCTATTGTTCCCTGTTAAAATACTTTTTGTGCACTATGTTTTGCTTTCTCAAATATTAGTGCTTGGTATAGCACATCAGCTACATATATCCTTGTTTAATCTGTATTAAAACAGTATAATGTTGATTATGATTTATGAAGAAATGCATGGCCCACATATCTTACTTGCCGGTCCTGGCGTGCTAATGTTGTCATTTTTACTTGGCACTGCTCTCAAAGTGTGTACTCACAATTAAAATGGATGTATACCGTCATCTTTAATACTTTGAGAGCTAGTTTTACATATAACTGGAACATGTTATTACTGGAAAGATCCAAAGTACCATGAATCCAAATTTGGATATGCCGATAAATGGACCAATTTCATTTTTTTTCTGTCTAGTACAATCAGTTTACTTCCTTTCAAGCTTGTCAAGCTAATGACTCTGTATATCAAACTGCGGGTACTGAAATTTTTAGTGAATTATCGTAAACTTCAAGACCCTAAGACTATCCAACCGTCCTCAACCTTCCAACTTAGTTCTACAGAGTACTTAACAGTGAAACAAAATTTCCAAATTAGAGTACGAAACCACCAAGAACAGGAGCAATACACCATCAAATCGAAGTTACTAAATGCATCATGCACACACAAGCAGATTTGACATGAACAAGTGCAGGAAAATAGAACTGTACAGATAAATTAAACTGGGATGCAACACAAATAGCAAACAAAGTTAACATCTATTTGCCGCTGACAAGGGGGAGGAGGACACGAGGTGATCCTGGTGCGTGAGAGAGAGAGAGAGAGAGAGAGAGAGAGAGAGAGAGAGAGAGAGAGAGAGAGAGAGAGGAGGCGACGAACCGACAGCTACCGAAGATTCAGATGAGAGGTTGCGAGCCTGTACGAGCACACTGCGGGGTGGAGCATAGTAGCGGAGGAGATCTGATTTGGTCTGCCTCAAACCGCGCCGCCGGCGACATGACAGTCAGGAGCCATCGGAGATTTTCTGACTTCGCCTAGCTTGAGGATGGATCTGGGCCGCCGCCGCCGCGGCCGCCAGCGTTGGGGATGCCGCTCTGTATGCGATTGGGATTGAACGACGAAGCCATCGAGACTGAATTTGCTTGCAGCAAAGGACCTTTTTGCAAATTATGCAGACAGATCGCTCCACCTAAATCTGGGCCATCAGTCTCCCATCGGGTGGTCTAGATCTATTTTTTCTATTTTTCTACCACAAGCATGTTTTCTATTGTAGTTGCTCCCGTTGGTTAGCTTGTTTGTTGTTGTGGCAGGTTCTGGATCGTAGGTTGTCCAGTTACCATTTTTTTAAATAAACTCTGTAGGATGTAGGTGAGTAGGAGTGTGCCATCCATGCTTATCTTGGAGCAGATGTGTCCACGGTCCACCCACCATTCAACTCGTCGGTCCGCTTGTTCTGGCACAGAAGTTTAGAGCGTGTTTGGTTGCCAGTAAAATAGACATGCAGGTTCTGGGAAGTCAAATCCAAGCCACGGGGCGCGTTTAGTAGACAACATATATTCCAACCAGATCCGCTGGATGTAGTATTTTTTTATGTTGGGCTGTTTGGTTATATGCAAATACTGTATAGCTGAAAGCGCTTGAATCGACAGCTCAGGCCAGTGCGATGCTCTCGATCCCACATGGATGGCTCCGACCACAGTTATTCCCCTCTAATGACCTTTTTAATCTTCTCCACCTCTTCTACATAACATTTTGAAGAGTGGTGTCTCCTAGATTGGTTAGGTGTCACTTGGGAGCCTCCAAGATCTTGTGGAGTTGAACCAAGTAGTTTGTATTCCCGCAAAAAAAAGAACCAAGTAGTTTGTAAGGACAAGGAGATCACCTACTTCGTGAAGATCTACCCGAGTGAGGCTAGTTCTTCATGGACGTAAGCCATGATGGAATAGACAATGTTACTTCTTCGTGAACCCTTCGTGGGTGGAGCCCTCCGTGGGTTCAAGTCTTCATCAACGTGGACGTATGATAGCACTACCTATCGAAACCACGCAAAAAATCACCGTGTCTTCATTGTGTTTGATTTCTTTGATCTCTCCTTTACGTTCATATGCAAAGTCTTTACTTTCCGCTGATTAACTCTTAGATTTGCATGTGTAGGGTGTTGCTTGACTTGATAGAATTGCTAAAACTTGCCTACAATTAAAATTAGAAAATGATAATTTTTTATTTTGTCAAATAGTCTAATCACCCCCCCCCTCTAGACATACTTTTGATCCTACAAGACCCTTGTCCATTTGGGAGCGAGGCCCACCACCACTACGACTGAAGCTGACGACAACAAGGGTGTCACATGGGGGGGTGGGGGGGTGGGCTAGGGTTTTGACCCCCGTGCCACCATAGGAGGTGCCACGTGGGATGACCAAACAATCTCGGAGAGGCAAAACTCTTTTATGGTAGCTTCTTTTTTAAAAATTTGATGTATGTAGCAAGAGAATAAAGGAAAAACTATTGTATGGTATCTCATTTTTTCAATTTTGATATATGTACCAAAAGAATTACAAGAAGTATTTGTTCAAAGTCATATGTTGGCATGCCATATCTTCTATATCCAAATTACTAACCACACTACATATTTCTGTCAACATGGATGCATGTCATCTTAACTTACAACATGCATGGAGAAGGTCCACCACAACAGAGGACTATGCATAGGAAAAAGACACCTCATCAAGTATGATATTTTCCATCCTATTATTTTACTTACATTTAATGATTTTTTAAACATTAATGAATCAAATGCAATAAATCATATGTACTTTTAGTTTTAGTTCTCATATTATTACTCCAAATATTCATGTTCCATTCAATCATATCTCATTGAAATATATTGCAAAAAGACGTCCTTGCAACAATGTGCAAGGTATCGTTTACTATCTGTGGCGAAACTATGTTGACTAGTCGTACGTTGAAGTTGAGATAAGTATACATGGCACCACACATATCTCATACTAGATAGAACCAACAATGGCCAAGAGAGTTCTTTCGCTCCCTCTCATGTGAAAACGATGGCTAGGGCGAAGAACTCGTCCCCTCCAAGATCTGTCGATGAGGCTGTGAATTCGGTTCCCTGCTATCTGCCGCTCTCATGGTCGGTGGCTGGGAAGGGATCTCGATGCCTTGGTTCCAAATATTAGTTTATGTTAAGATTTTTTTAGTCTTTACCGTGCCTAGGCGGATGGTGATGCTTCATTTTCAAGTTGGCCTTCTCAGCTTCGATCATCATCAAGTTCGTCCGTCGATATAGTGTCGATAAAGCTCCGTCGTCTACTTCGAGTGGCGAGGTTAGGGTTTCACATCTTGAGTATACTAACCGCCTTCAGTAGAGCAGCAATGAGAGTGACACATTGACACTCGTTCCGGCAACGGTGGCAATTGTTCGGTGATCCATGACCTCAATGTAATTTGGGTGTTCTATATGAACTTTTATATAGATCCATGTCATTTTAAAAAAAGAAAGAAAATTACTCCTCCATCTTATAATGTAAGACATTTTTATACCCGTCAAAAAGAATATCTTATTGGACGATGGGAGTAATTGTCAACATAGCTATAATTGACGTTGACTTGTGATGCAGAGCAACCTTGTAGACGCCTAGAGCTGACAGAGACAGCGCGTGACATCTCCTCGCACGTTCTACTCGTCGCCGCCGCCGCATGAGCTCCTCGTCCTCGCCGCAGCAGAGAGGGGCTTGGGCTCCTACCTGCCGCTGCCAAGGTTGGTTCCTCTTCCATCTCGATCTCGTTCCCATGGAGGAGCCGCAGTTCGACCTTGGCCTTGCTAATTTGATTCTGCAACAGGCGCAAGTTGGGCAGCGAGCTTGGATCTGATGGGTTCACCCAACTGCTTCCGTACTGAATTTTTCCAGCGTTGAACTGTGGATTTGTTCCCCTCCGGCATGTCATAATTCTGTAAGCGACTAAACCGGAGACTGAGCTAGAATAGGAGAAAATGGCAGAATGACACAATAATGCACTCTACACAGTTACAAGTAGCATGCTCTGGAATTCCAATCTCAGCAGTGGCATATGTCCCATTCTGTAATTAAAGGATTGGAATGAAGTGAAGAATAACTCATTACCTAGTTACAGACCCAGAAAAGGGAAAACAACAGGACAGCAAACAACAACTTCATAGATCAAGGCAAGTAATACAGATTCCTTACATAGCACTATAACAGATAAGTAGTCCGGAACACATAGGGATGAAGCACTGTTGTAGGCATAGAGCTCATCATTTTACCCCCTTTTATGCTCCTCGCACCCTAAGGCTCTCAAGAAAGTTCCGGTGCTTATTGTCCAGATTGCTTGTGAGATAGTTGAGGAAGTCATTAAAACTGCTCGCGGTGTACTTTTCAGGATTCTGCTCATTCACGAGCTCTCTGGCACTGGAGACCTTCTCATGCATTGCGAAACCATTAATGCTAGCCATGGAGATCCTTGCCTCTTCAGGATTCAGAACAGCTCGGTGCACAACAGTCTTGATTCTGCCATTGCTCAGGACTTCCATGTGGTCTCCTACGTGGACATGCAATGCATGTGGGAGTGGCTGGACCACTTTCCAGCTGTTGCTGTTGCGGTCGACGACCTCCAGGCCTCGACAACTTGTGAACAAGATGGTAAGGAATCCATAATCGGAATGCGGCGCCAGCCCTATCGCTGTATCACCTTCTGATTCTTTCGGGTAGCAATTCACTGACATTAGCTGCAGTCCTTGCTCAAATTTCTCATGCTGGTAATCCTTGCCCAATCCTAGGCCTTCTAGTATGGCTTCCATTAGTTGCAAGGCCACCCTCCTTAATTCAGTAGCAAAATTTCCCATATACTCCCTGTTTTTAATACATGAACAAAAGAGTTATGTCAGACATTACACAATTAGTGCTGTAGTTCAGGATTGCAAGAAGATTTATAGAAAGTATTTTGCCTGTAGATTGGGGGTTTTTCCGGCCAATATTGCACCCATTCACTCAGGGGATGGGCATAATGCTTTAGGTATGCCCGTGACATACTAATGCCGTCCTTTGAGCTGGTGTCATATCTAACAGGCCGTCGGAGGTCGTCTGATGCAAACTCTTCCTTTGTCTCACTTGGCAGTTTGAAGAAATCTGAAGCTGCGTCAACAGCTCCATCCATGACAGATTGACTGATCCCATGGTTTATAATCTGCAAAATGGAGATAGGCAAGTAAGCTTTCTTTGTTCCCTTGCACCTGCTTGTTAGTAGAGACAGAGTGCCCAAGCAGGGTTCATGAAAGGCCATACCTTAACTCTAGCGTAGCTACATAGCCTTAAGTTCTCCTCTAATGTTTTACAATTTTAGTAGTGGTCCTTGAGAACCTTGATATTGCTTATATTTGAGAGTTGAAGCTGGAAACATTTTATATGCACAGAAGGCACCCCCTGTATAAATGATTTGTAATTTCTCGTACTGAGAGGTCACCCTGTCAGAGAACACGCCTTAGTAATACTGTTTGCTGCCTTGCTATGTCCACAAGTACCCATAGGACAATGATGCAGTTGTTAAAACAAGCCATTTAGGCCGACCCCGGCTCCCTGTTGCTCTAGAACCAGACATTTATATTGAGTAGGCTTAGGCCCTGTTACAGATTTACAACTACAAAGAATGAAGGAAACTGAGATGCTTGAGCATACATGTTGCGTAGATACTTCAGAATATCTTTTCTAAATTTTATGAAGACTAAATTACAGATCAAAACTTCACAAGTGCACTCAATACTGAAATGTTACATCATAAAAAAAGATTAAGAATGTAACAGGAAAAGGGATTATCTACAACCGTCAAGTGCTAAAATGACCTTCAATGTAGTACTGATGTCATTGCGGTGATAACTGAAGGACGAAATGGGGACTGAACTTGTTAGCTTCATGTTATTTGTCAGTTTCCATTTAACCAAGTGACAAAATGTAGCTGGTCCTCTGCGTATCGTACAGTTTTTGCCACTCCCTGTTGCCTCATACAGTCACGTGATGTGTTCTAGCATACTTTATATAGACTGTTTACACAGCTCATACTCTTCATTTTGGGGGCCAAAAGGAGGATGGAGCTCATCAAACTATTTAGCTGAGCATAGTCAGTTTGCTCCTAAGCTACGGTGCGTGTACTAGTACTAACATACGATGCTATCACAGCTAGCCGCGGGATTTCGAAGGTCGTCATAGCTCCTAATTTTCCTGTAGTCACTCTTTTGCAGTGGTTCTTCAACTACAAATTTAGTTTGGTTTCCTTGTTTATCTGCCTGTATGGTCGTCTTCTGTGGTCAGCATTGTGGACACAAGTGGCAACGTTATCCATTGCAGTTTGGAAAAGATACATGCCAAGGCAAAGGCAGAAAAGAAAAAGACACGAAGGCGTGGCAAGGTTATCAAGGAGTATACCTGGAAGTATCCTAGATCACGGCATGCTTTGGTGATATCTTCAACCACGCAAGCTCGTATCGCTGGATCAAGGTTGAGATGACCCAGGTTGATCACTGGCATTGGCGGCGGGTGGAGGTCATCAGACGGGAGCTGCTCCTGAGGGACAGTCCTCGAGTCATCAGACATGTTGACTTAGTACTGTACAAGCACCAGAGTCCAATTGCAGTATCCCACTTTACTCAGAATAGAAACAGGATGAAGTGTTCCTCTGTGGTGCAGCATCTACTTATAGGCAGCTTCATTCCAGGTAACGCAGAAAACCACTCTTTTGCATCGCTCTTCAGATATAGCGGTATTGGTATCTTACATGGTCTGATCCTTCTCACTTGGACAGTGCCTGCTCATTCCAAATAAGTGGTCAAGCCATTCATGTCCATGCGTGCATGCACTTGGCAATATATATATAATTATCTGTCTATGGGAAGCTCCTACGCGGGGCCTACGTCGGGAACAGGAAGAGCCCGACAAAATGTGAATATTCATTCATGTCGCCCGTGTGCCGCCGCATAGCAAATTGGGAATATCTTAATACCGCGCTCTGGGCCACTCATTCGCTCTTTCGTCACACATGCTCCATCGTCCTGGTATGCAACTGGCTGTTGTTTAGGACACAATTATGAAGTTGTGTCTTGGCCTATATATTTCTTGCTCCTGGTATGCAACTGGTTTTTGTTTAGGGCACAATAATGAAGGTATCTCTCGGACACAAGTTGTTTCTGCCAATGTTTCTGGTGCTGTCCAGGGTGTTGCTTCATGGAGAGGCTGGATGGATTCCCTCATTGGAAACTTCGGCTATCCCTGCAGTGTCAGCAAATTGGGAGTATCTTAATCCTACGTTCCATGCCGCCTACTTCTTTCCTTTGTTCCTGTTATGCAACTGGTGTTTGTTTAGGAGACACAGCAATAATAAAAATATCTTACTGATGCAACTTGTTTCTGCCCATTTTTTCGCTGCTGTCCTATCCAGTGGGTGATCATGAAGGCTGGAATCCCAGACGCAGCCTGGGGCTACTCGTTAAAACCCTTTGGATGGTCCCCAAAAAAGTTCAGTTTTGTCGGTTCCCACAGGGCGACGCCTCTCATGTCCTGTCACGCAATTTTCACCCCGCTTACGCGTGCGGCGCAGCTGGGATTTTCTTAGGTGCAGCGGCGATGATGTTGTATGGCAAGTGGTCTTCGCTGCTGGTGGTTCGGGTGCAGCCTGACCAGGAGGGGCTCATGGAGACTGTGGAGTGCTGCTGCTGCTGATCTGAATGGAAGCTTGGCTTAGTTAATTGGTGCAGTTGCAGTCGGCGAAAAGGGCTATTTTTGGTGGTTCTCGTAGGCTGCCATGTTATATACTTTTGTGATAGCAGATAGCTTGGCCAGAGAGGGTGGACGCGGATGAGCCGCGTCTTTGCTTGGTTTTGGATAAGAGCCATCATCCCTACCACTACTCTCGGCGTGTAGCAGGTACATGTGAGCATTGAGGAACTTCCTCTCCTGCTTCTTTTTTTACCTGGTGAAGATGAGCTGCAAGTGCTGTGTTGCCTCTCGCTCCATCCGCGTCCTCTGCGACGAAAGTGTTTCGTTGCCTCTCGCTCTATCCGCATCCTCTGCGACGGTGCCAGGAAAGGACGCCGCACCGGGGGTTGTCCACTTGTCTTGGCACGAAAACTTTGGCCGTTTATGAAAATTTGGGCCATGTGCAGTAGTTTGTATCTGTTGGTGTTGGTGTTGGTGCTTAGTCTCGTCGCGATCCTCTCGTATCTTAATTTTGGTTTGCCTTGTATTTCAATTCGGTTGTTTTTATCAAGAACATAGTTGCATCTTAATTCTAGTTCCCCCAATTGGTGCCCTCGGTGATTTTTATCTACAAGCACTATCTAACATGCAAGCAAAAAATGTGTGTGTGGCTCCGATACATATACAAGTGAGCGTGTGAGCAGTAGAGGTGTGTGTGTGTCTCCACGATCCACGCAAGGTTGAATCATGCTTTGCTTTCGTAGCGGCGGTCAAATTGGGGTTGGTGCCTTGCAACTGGTTCCAGAGAGATGGTTGTTGCCTGCTGCCTTCTTGGACAAGTTTTTCTTTTATGAGCGCTAGAGGGACGAGCTAGATACCTTTTATATATGACAGGTGCTAGAGAATAGAAATTGCATACTTTTTGCGTTGGATCATCCGATGAAGTGGATGCATACATATACCCTCAAGTGGCAGTTTCCTTGTGGTGTAATGTGTAGGTTGTAGAGCATTTTTTCTTCCAATTTGGATACTGATTTCTTCTTCAATAAAACCATCCGCTTTCTTCTGAATCTAGTATACCAATTTATATCCCATAATGTTTTTGGAGCCGGTGTAAGGATAGAACCCATGTTTGATTTTGGTCTAGGGCATCTTGTTTTTTCCTAGTCCCAAGGAAAGGACTAGAGACATAGCTTACTCTCTTATTAAGTAGTAGTAAGTAAAGAGAGTTGAACCAATTCCATATGACCTTCACATCCACTCCAAGCACAACTTGCACCCTGATGAACGTCTGCAGCTTTGTCGAGCTCAGCAGAGAATTGAACTCGGTGGTTTTCAATGACCCCGCCAACAAGATATTGTGGATCCTAGAGCCCTCGGGCAAGTTCTCTATCAAGTCGATGTATGCCAAACCATCGCCCGGTCTTACTATTACACATGTTAAACAATTCTGGAAAGCGCCGATTCCTCTTAAATTTAGGACCCTCTTATCTGGCGACTGTTCGCTGCGAGGGGGTGGCATTTGCGAATGTTTTGATGAAATTTTTAGTTGTGTGTGAGGTGGCAGTTTCTTCAGACCGACATGACATTTTCTGCCCCCCCTCCCCACCCCCAACAACTAAAATTGTCAGAAAAAATGTTCGAACTGCCAACCTCTCCCAGCGAACTGTCAAGCTTGGAGAAATCGACTCCCAGTGGCGGCCAATATCCTGGTTAGGCAGGGCCCTAGCGATGGCAAATGTGTCCTATGTGGCCTTGAGTAAAATGTTGACCACATCCTCTTCAACTGCCATCCATCCAAGGGAGCTGTGCCCGTCAAGGACTGTGGTGTACGTGGAACCCTTCCTCTTGCGTCGATCCGACTACCATAGTATCCTCCCCAGTAGGAACGCAACAATGTATAGTGTGGCGTCTTATCGCGGTTCAATCCTAGGCACTTTGGCTTTATCCGCAACAAGGATGCTATCGAGAAAGTGATCCAAGCCAACCTGCTGATTACTTGTTCAGATCGGTGTCCTTTTTTAGCTTTGGATGCCGTTGGCCAAGCTGAAGGACAGAGCACTGCGGCGACAACATTGACCAAGGTTAGACAGATCCATCGAAAAGACTTTCAATTTGCTTTATAGATAATGCATCGATCATCATATGACCCGATACAAACATACCCACCAGAACACACACAAGCACACACACACACACCCAAGGTTGGAACCATAGAAGTTGAAAAACGGCAACACCACCCGATACAACTCCAAGCAAATGTCATTCGATAATAAGCATCACTATGGATTCAATGGAGCCCTCAATCGTGAACAAGCCATCGCGAAGAGAGGATGCCAAAACGCGACAAGAAATGGGCTCCAAAGTGGTGCCTTCAAGATGGACACGACATTCGAGGCACCGCCACCGCCCAATCCAAAGGATCACGATATACGCCCTCAACGGACAGCCGTGCCGACCGACATCTACCCTACCATTGTGACGTCCGGATAATTAGGCTACAGTAATCCCACGTTAACGATGCCACGTCACCCCGGTTACTATTGTTAATCTCGCGTAGTTCAAAACCAATTCAAATTTAAATTTGAAGTTTAAGTCGAACGATAAAAGTTTTCAAACATTAAAACAAAAATGTTCGGTTTGTGCCAAATATTACATAGTTAATTATGGAGAAGAAAACACATGTTTAGAAAATGCGTAAATATTTTAAATTGAAATAAACAGAAAAGAAAATAAATAAAAGAAAAAGAAAATACAAAACAGAAAACAAAAAAATAAAACGAGAAAAGGCCCCCTGGCCGACTGGGCCTCGGCCCAGCTGGCCACTTGGCTAGCCAGGCCGGCCCAACCGGCGCCCCACTCCTTCTCCATAATCCCCCCCCCCCACTCCACTGGTCAACGCCACCGACACCCCACACTCCCCCGAAAATATTTCCCACCTCTCCCCCGATTGGATCGGGATCGAGAGGAGGAGGCCGCCGCTCGCCGCCCGAACACCGACGCCGCCTCGCCCTCGCCGCACGACGACGTCGCCGGAGCAACCTCGCCGTTGCCTCCTCTCCGTCCCCGTCGTCCTCGTCCTTCTCCCCAAGTCGCTCCCCGCGCCCCACTGCCCCTGACCCTGCGCTCCCGCGGTGAGGCCTCGTCCTCCCCCTTCCTTGCCTCTGCTCGAGGTCGACTGCGCGCACGCACACCACAGCGTCGGCCATGCCGTCGCCCCACCCGGCGGCTTCGACCGCGCGCGCCCCTCGCGCGGCCACAGCCGCACCCACATCGCCGAGCCCGTGTGGCGGAGCTCGCGCTCCGGGCCGCACTTGCCACCCTGTGCCATGCCCTCTCCTTCCCTCGTGCACGCTCGCGCCCGCAACCGCGCACCCCTGCTTGACGGCGGCCCACGCGCGCTGCCCTCTGGCCTTCGCCAAGCCGCTCGCCCGCAGCGACCACATTCCCCGCCGGCGCGCCCTCCACGGCTAGGGCCCCGGCGTCCCCCACCAGCGACTGCCCGCCTCGCCACGGCCTCCCCCGTCACCGGCAACCTCCCCCCGCACTGGGCGGGTTGCGCCCTGCGCCCATCCCTGGTCGGCGCCGGGCCCGCCGTGGCCGCCAGCGCCCACGCCCGCGTGCCCCTGGGCGTGCGCCCGAACGGGGCGCGCCCGTAACCCGTCGCCTGCGCCCTGTATGGCCGCTGGGCCAATGACAAACGGGGCCCACGCCCTAAGAACGAAAATGAAAAAAAAGATATAAATAAATAAATAAATAAAAATATTAATTAATTAACTAAATTAAATAACTTAATTAATTGAGTTTAATTAACCTAATCAATTAACTAAACTAATTAAACCTGCTTAGTTAGTCTCAGACAATGACAGTGGGACCCACATGTCAATTTGACTAGGTCAACTGACTAGTTGACTGCTGACATCACCCTGACATCATGCTGACGTCATAATTGCATTTTCTAATTAAATTAATTCTGTTAATTAAAAAATGAATTAAATATTTAAAAATTAATATAAAATAATCCATAGCTCGGATGAAAATACTTTGTACATGAAAGTTGCTCAGAACGACGAGACGAATCCGAATACGTAGTCTGTTTGTCAGCCACACGTCCCTAGCATAGCGAACATGGAACTTTTTCCCTCCGGTCCGTCTGTCCGAAAACGTCAAACACCGGGAATACTTTCCCGGATGTTTTCCCCCTTCGCCAGTATCACCTACTACCGCGTTAGGGCATACCTAGCACCGTGTATTTCCTCGTTATGTTTTGTGATGCTTCGTTTGCTCCGTATTTACTGTTTCTTCCCCCTCTTCTTCTCCGGTAGACCCCGAGACCGGTGCTGATGCCACCGAGTACGACTACATCACCGACGACCCTTCTTCCTGTACAACAGAGCTTCCAGGCAAGCCCCCCCTTGATCACCAGATATCGCCTATTCTTCTGTATACTGCTTGCATTAGAGTAGTGTAGCATGTTACTGCTTTCCGTTAATCCTATCCTGATGCATAGCCTGTCATTGTTGCTACAGTTGTTACCCTTACCTGCTATCCTACTGCTTAGTATAGGATGCTAGTGTTCCATCAGTGGCCCTACACTCTTGTCCGTCTGCCATGCTATACTACTGGGCCGTGATCACTTCGGGAGGTGATCACGGGTATATACTATATACTTTATATACATGAAACATGTGGTGACTAAAGTCGGGTCGGCTCATTGAGTACCCGCAAGTGATTCTGATGAGGGGGCTGAAAGGACAGGTGGCTCCATCCCGGTAGAGGTGGGCCTGGGCCCCCGACTGCCCCCGACTGTTACTTTATGGCGGAGCGACAGGGCAGGTTGAGACCACCTAGGAGAGAGGTGGGCCTGGCCCTGGTCGGCGTTCGCGGATACTTAACACGCTTAACGAGATCTTGGTATTTGATCTGAGTCTGGCCATTTGGTCTATACGCACTAACCAACTACGCGGGAACAGTTATGGGCACTCGACGTCGTGGTATCAGCCGAAGCTCTTCTTGACGTCAGCGACGGAGCGGCGCGCGCCAGATTGGACTGGAACGCCTGCTAGGCTAGGTCTGCTTCCGGCCGCGTACGCAACGTGCAGGTGTGCAATGGGCGATGGGCCCAGACCCCTGCGCGCATAGGATTTAGACCGGCGTGTTGACCTCTCTGTTGAGTCTAGGTGGGGCTGCGACGTGTTGATCTTCCGCGGCCGGGCATGACCCAGAAAAGTGTGTCCGGCCAAATGGGATCGAGCGTGTTGGGTTATGTGGTGCACCCCTGCAGGGAAGATTATCTATTCGAATAGCCGTGTCCCTCGGTAAAAGGACGACCCGGAGTTGTACCTTGACCTTATGACAACTAGAACCGGATACTTAATAAAACACACCCTTCCAAGTGCCAGATATAACCCGGTGATCACTCTCTAACAGGGCGACGAGGAGGAGATCGCCGGGTAGGATTATGCTATGCGATGCTACTTGGTGAACTTACCATCTACTCTCTTCTACATGTTGCAAGATGGAGGTGGCCAGAAGCGTAGTCTTCGACAGGATTAGCTATCCCCCTCTTATTCTGGCATTCTGCAGTTCAGTCCACCGATATGGCCCTTTACACATATACCCATGCATATGTAGTGTAGCTCCTTGCTTGCGAGTACTTTGGATGAGTACTCACGGTTGCTTTTCTCCCTCTTTTCCCCTTTCTATATCTGGTTGTCGCAACCAGATGATGGAGTCCAGGAGCTAGAGATCCCGAGGATGATTCTACATGGAGTTCGGCTTCGAGGAGTAGTTAGGAGGTCCCAGGCAGGAGGCCTTGCCTTTTCGATCGTTGCTACTTTTGTGCTAGCCTTCTTAAGGCAAACTTGTTTAACTTATGTCTGTACTTAGATATTGTTGCTTCCGCTGACTCGTCTATGATCGAGCACTTGTATTCGAGCCCTCGAGGCCCCTGGCTTGTATTATGATGCTTGTATGACTTATTTATGTTGTAGAGTTGTGTTGTGGTATCTTACCGTGAGTCCCTGATCTTAATCGTACACATTTGCGTGCATGATTAGTGTACGATTGAATCGGGGGCGTCACAACCATGTAGCGCCGTTTTGTGCCTAGAGGTCATAGGGAGAGGATTTGAGGCACACAGGTGCCTGTTTGTCCCTCGCGCGTGCTTTTTCTTTTGGCTTTCATTTTTCAAACTTTCATATCTTTTGAATAAGAAGTCCGAATTAAGTTCTGTTTCCATATTCGTGGTTTTCGTGATGAGAGATTTCAAATAAGATCCATGTTAAATACATTTTGACGAATTTTGAAAAAATATATTAAATTCAACTCTTGAGACTTAGTACAAGCGACTGATAAAATCACGACTTTAGTACCTGTGACCGACAAAAAAAATTGCTTAAAGTTTCAACAATGAAACTTGCTACCCATGACCAAGAACATCAATTTTTTTCATATGCAAAATCATAAGTTCAACGATTAAAACTTAACTTATTGTGCCCTTCGTGCTGGATCCAACAACTTCGCGAATCGTGAGGTAGTTGACTCCGGGCAAGGCTTAACAGGTGTGTGCCTTGTGTATCCATTTATGTAAAACTGATGTTCCCAATTTTTTGTTTTCTTTCTTTCCGTTTGAACTATGAGTTGTAACATTACTATTTAGCTCCTTTGTGATGGCATTTATATTATAACTAGATAATTTCATGAACTAAGCTAGCTTATATGGTTAGGTTTCCTACGGTGGAACTAGCGCATCGGAATTCAAGACGACTCTGACGAGACCCTCGCCTGAGAATGGTCCCACCAAAAAAACAAACAAGGACTAGAATGATTAACTTTTTTTAGAAAAGGACTAGAATGATTAACTGAAGGAATTCCAGTCAGATAATCAATGGAATAAATACTAAGTTTTTTTGCTCTTGCTACTAAGATGTTTCAGTTCACTTCGACCTCACACCTAAAAGTGTGTACATCTAGACAAGAGCAAAACGGTCTCACTAATTATGGATGCCTATCTAGATGGATGGTAATCCTTCTTCCTAGGAATTCTTAAGGGCATCTGATCAATGTCCACTTGTGCGTTCTTAGTCAATACGGCGGGCCAAACGGTGGCCCATACACCTAGAGATGTATGCATGGAGCCAATTTTGCGTCCACCACACAATACCCGTGAAGCTCTCGTGGCCTCGCGTTGTCTTCATGGACCATCTCCTATTCTAAGCAATGGCCATCTTCATAAGCCTCCACACGTAGCATCTTCCTAAACCATGCCTTAACCACTTGATACGTCAACTGGCAATGCTCAAGGTTAAGAACAACTCAGTTGCGCTAATCCTTGCCGTCCAGTGGTGTGCATTCATGGATGGACGGTGTAGCACTCATGCTATTGGCCGAGCAGCCTCGTTGAAGGTTGTTTCCATCACTACAGACCGCTCATGCAGTCTTTGCCATTGCCCCCACCGGCAAATTTGCCATGATGGAAGAAACCTTTCAACAGGCAGCTCGTCCCATAGCATGAGCGTCACCCGTTTTATGAATCACCATGATGATAACTACCATGAAAGTTTTATCCACAGAAAAATAGAGAACAACGAATATCTTCTCCACATAAAAAAGAAGAACGACGGATATATATATCTTGCAAAGAATATGATCTACAGAGATGCTCCCCCTACCATGAAGGATCCCTTATTAAATCAGTCTGTGTCAGGTACAAAGCCAATCTTCACATCCCGTAGGTACTTTTTGGTTTGTTACCAAGTTTGCTTTTCTTTTGGGGGATAGATCAGACTGTTTCGCTTTGAGATGTATGAAATGTACTCCCTCCGTTTCTAAATATGAGTAAATCTACACTCTAAAATGCATCTATATACATCCGTATGTGATTCATAGTGAAATCTCTACAAAGACTTATATTTAGGAACAGAGGGAGTACGACATGTCGTAGACGAAATTGCGGTGAATTAATTTGCCAATCAAAGGGCCCAAGAACAAGAGTTGTGAAAAACAAATTGGGCCTCTATCGAGTAGAAAACCCCGGCCCGATAAAACTGCATGTCTTAGAATTGGGCTACACAGCCTTCGTCAGTTCTATCTTTCGCTTATTGTGAGACCAAAGAAAGCCACGCCTACAACGTATTCTTTACTGGACTGGCCCACAATGTGGTTTTTCGAAACTTCCATAGACCGGTACAGATTGGTTTTACGAGTCTTCCGCCCAGTTTTGCGAAGGTTCCACACGTTTTTATTTTATTCACTATTGGGTTCATTTGTTTCTTTTCTTTTCTTAATACATGTGATAGTTTTTACAGATACAAGTCGATTTTGTAATACATGCAGAAAAATTCATAACATGCCAACATTTTGTTTAAAATTCACGTTGCACATTTTTCTGACACAACTTGCACATTTTTCAAATGCATGTTGAACATTCTTCAAATACACCTTCAATATTTTATAAACACATGTTGAATAACTTTCAAAAATATCATGACCATGTTTTTAAACATGTGAATAATTTTTTAAATGTCAAGAATATTTTTTTGAATGGAATGGTTTTTTTTAAATTACATGAACAGTTTTTTCATTTCATACTATTTAAAACTAAATCACGAACATATTTTTCAAATGCACGAATATTATTTTAATGTAATGATCACTTTTTTTTATGGTATGAATATTTCTTTTGCAAATTTGGTGAACAAATTTTAACGTTTTCATGTATTTTTAAAATCTCATGAAAATATTTTTAAACATTTGAAGGATTTTCAAATGGCACAATTTTTTTTTCTGAATTGTATGAAACGAACAATCTTTTACATTATATAATTTTAAAGCATGGTGATTTTTTAAAACTAAGTAAATTCATTTTTGTAATATTGAAATTATTTAAAACATTTCAGAGAAATAAAACTGAAATATAATAATAATAATAATAATAATAATAATAATAATAATAATAATAATAATAATAATAATAATAATAATAATAATAATAATAATAATAATAATAAACAAACAACAGAGGGAAGAAGCAAACGAACGAAGACCATACTAGGCTGACCAACAGCAGACTTTGCAGTGGGCGAGGCGTCGAATACAAAATGGGCCTGGATTCCATAGAAGGTCGGCACTCCATATTGGGCCGATGCAATACGCGCTAACGCTAGGCACTACGAAATGCATAGAGGTTTTTTTCCACTAAAATGGGTCCGCACTCCATATTGGGCTGATGCAATACGCGCTAACGCTAGGCACTACGAAATGCATAGAGGTTTTTTTCCACTAAAATGGGTCCGCACTGCATATTGGGCCAAAGATATATTTCCTATTGTTTGGCAAATGATACCACCATCTTTCTGTTTGCAGGCCTATATTTTTTAGCAGTCTCATGGCCGAATCCGGCTATCTGGCAATAGTAGAAGAGCACGATTCAAGTGCCCAACCTGTAATTTGTTGGGCAAGATCAGTAATCTAAAAAGAGAACTGCATACTATGTATCGGAGAAATGCTTGCGGGTCTTGAGCATCAAGTTTGCAAACACGAGCCATCTCTCGGTGCTTGATTTTAACAACCACATACGTAAAATAATTACTGCAGTGCACATGATCGACTGTGGGCACAAATACACAACACCATCATGCTTGAGTCTCTGTCTATCCCTTATCATGGGGCGCGCCTATGTCTCACTTGGCGTGAGACAGTAGGGTGTCTCGCTTCAGGCAGCTGCCAGATTGGGCCGGCCCAGAGTGGACACATGCCTTCAGCATTTTTTATTCACATTTTTAAATTCATTTTTTTATGTTTGCCTATATTTCAAAATATTTAAAATATATCTATTATCAAAATCACTTTATAAATAAAAGTTAAAAAAGATAATCATCCATTTAAAAATGTTAATTATGCATAGAAAAAATGTTTTTGATGTATACAAAAAATGTATAATGTTTAAAAGTAGAAAAATATAAGTTTACAAATTTTTGAAAAATGTTAATCATACAATTAAAAAAACATTTCCTATGTTTATGAAAAATTATATGAAAAGTATGCAAAAATGTAGAATGTGTATGGAATAAATAGGCATAAAAATATAATTTTTAAAAAATGTTCATCATGTATTTGGAAAATATTTAATATGTACTCCCTCCGTCCGGAAATACTTGTCATCAAAATGGATAAAAGAGGATGTATCTAGATGTATTTTAGTTCTAGATACATCTCTTTTTATCCATTTTGATGACAAGTATTTTCGGACGGAGGGAGTATATATTAATGGTCCTGATATAGAAAATAAATGTACACCATGTATGAAAAAGTGGACATGAAAAAGTATATGTTTACATCTTAAAAATAAGTCTATGTTAAAAAATGTTAGCCATGTATTTGGAAATGTTAAACGTGTATATTTATAATATTCCTGCTGTATAAAGAATATGAACAATGTTTATGGAAAAAGTCGACATCAAAATATATACATTTAAAAAAAGTGAATCATGTATTCACAAAATGTTAAACCATGTATATAAAAAATGTTCTTGGTGTATACAGAAAATGTACAATGTGTATGAAAAAAGTGGACATCAAAAAATATGAGTTGTCAAAAATACTAATAACATATTTGCAACATATTAAACATGTATATAAAAAATGGTCCTGATGTATACGAAAAATGTACAAAGAAAACAAGGAAAACCACTAAAATCCAATAGAAAGACACAAAGAAACAAAAAGTAAAACAAAGAAGATAAAACAAAGCAAATTTTAGAAACTGTGAAAGAAACAAACAAAAGCGACGAAAACAGAAAATCAAAGAAAACTGATGAAAACAAAAGGAATCTAAAAGAAAAAATGTAACGAAATATAAAAAAAAACTGATGAAACTGATACGTAGAACGAGCGAGCGAGCAACCACGGTAATGGACCGGTCCATGTGCACGAACTATTCAGATAAGACGGAAGCTATCGTCTCTATAAGCGAGATATAGATCATGTTCCTTAGCGAACTGAAAATAGGCTAAGGTCAGTAGAGTTTGACATAACAGCCTCCTTATTGGGGGACTGAGGCGAGTCACCAATGAACCGTACGGTAACTTGTCCACCTCTTTGCACCGTTCGATCTAGAATCGACGGACAGATCTGCTTGAACAGACCTGTCTACTGTGCCAGCTACCATACGTACTGCCACAGTACTTGATTTGGCTGCACATCCTTCATCCAACGGCTAGCTGACCGCCAGCTACGGCGTGGCCAGTCACTGGATCCCTGTCCGTTATTAGGGTAGGTTTCCGCGGAATGCCCAGAGCGGCTGCTCCACACAAGCTAACAGTAAAGCATTGCTAAAAAAAGCTAACAGTGTCATAGGCTTGTTTTGGTCCCACCTCGTCTGTCTATGGTGATCAGAAGCAGCTTACGGATTACCGCAGCATTGTAGCACGACCTTACTTGAACAGGATCTGTTCTATAGGATTCGTACCGTTGCATCCTTGACTAATAAGGAGGCAAGTGCTTAAGCTTGGTTGATGACATCTGACCTGTGGGCCAGAGCATGATTAACGGCTCGAATCTGTTAAGGTTGGTAGTGCTGAAGATCATCCAAGTTGCTAGTATCCTTTTTCGAGGGAACCAGTTAAGTTGCCGCTAGCCTGCTTACCTGGATCAGCCAACCTGAAGCTTGCTTCACTAAACCAGCACCCGAGCTGAGATCGCTGGCTCACCTGGTCACATGGCTCGGCCAGAGATTCCCGAAAGCCTCTTTCCTGCAGCGAGACACGGCCAGTGTGCCTCGACTTTGTTGCTGCATGCGGCGGGGCCAGATGCTAATGGGATCAGCAGAGCCGATTGAGCCATATGTCTCGCTGCAAAGCTCCTCCCCGGCGCTGGCCCAGCCATTGTCCTCCTCATGATCTTTCTTCGCCCCGATCGAATCCTTTTCGATCTACAAGCCACCGCAAGTTGCCCAAAAGCTCCCGCGCACATGCACGGCACAGTACAGCCGGCAGCGCCGGCCGGGCCAACTCGCCGTGTCTCGCTCGATCCATCCCCGGGATTCCTCTGGCACCGGCACCGCCCATGCCGTCCAGATTCCTAACGGCACAGTCACTTCTGAAGCAAGACTTCTCATGCGCGCCACCTTTTTTGCTCGTCTTTTTTTTTTGCTTGCTCATGGAGAAAGGACTTGAGAGGTGATCTTGATTATGAGCCCTTTGTTGACTATTAGAGCAAGTGATAATTCACACACTGTGCAACCACTACATGGTTCCACATTATAATACGCTGACGATCGATTAGAATGGCATCGATCCCGCCATGAGTCAACGAGTGGTCGCCAGGCCTGGTCGGTCCATGCACGGCCATGAGTGCACCCGTGCTCCTCTGACTTTGGATCACCGAAAAATGGCCAAGCCCCGTCCCACACGGTTGAAGTTAATAGGAGCAATCGCCGGCGTGGCGCGTCCTCGCTTCTAAACACGTCTTGGCCTTGGTTCCACAAGTCATGCGTGGAGCAATGAGCCTACTATAGCTTTTAGCAGCACAGCACAACGTGGACACGGTGCCTACTCCTTTTGTCATGATCGCATGCATTAATTAGCAACGAGTCAACCGGATACTGTTAGCTAAATTTCACGTACTACTACTGGCAGGCAACCGATGGAACCCATAAAATGCGTGCATGAAATCAAGGCCATGTACGTAGATGGAGCTTGCATTATTTGGGGAAAAAAAAAACGTACTACCATTCCATGCGTGCACTGGCTCCGTCTAGTGCCATGCCCTTGCACTGGAGTGCACACAAACCCACCTAACTGGCTACTCCTATGTAGTCATGTAGCTAGCTGCCTCGTTGTGTGGCAACTCACGAAAACACCACGGCACATGGACACTAGAGTTTCATTTCATTGCTGTTGGTAGTGCCCGGTAAGCTAGGAACCACCATGCAAGCCTTTTCGGACGTGCTCCGATCGATACGTACATCTGCTAGGGCACATGCACGTACGTACGGTTGGCATCGTGCGGCGGGCGTCACGGCCGCGATCGTCGGACGGCTCACCGCCGGCAACGTCGCAGCCACTTTTAGCATAACAGCGCAAATGCAGTGCGCTTAAACCTAGGACGCGAATCAGCGGGCCGCAGAAACTCCAAGCCTGGCATGCATGAACTGCAAACACCATGCATGCATGAATTGTTTTCCGGCCCTCGTCGCAATCTACGTACGCAATGTTACCATCAGCACAGAGAGAACCGATGTAGTAATTCCGACAGTGACCCGGGGGAATTTGGAGGCAAAGCTCTTTCCCTCTCCCGATCGCAACCAGAAAGAAAGAAAGAGGGAAGAAAGTGAAAGGTGAGGGGTCAGAAAGGGGTTGACCCGTGCACCCAGGCTGCGATTGCGACGGACACTGGCTCCACAGGCCCATCGCCTGGCCCAGCATACCTAACGCAGTCACACGCACAACGCGGCTGGGGGCCTCGCTGCTGGGCTGGTTTCGTCAGAGCCCACCCGGACTGGGGGTCCAGCCAGTGCTGACCCCCCTGGGAGCCAGATGGAGAGTTTGGCCTCGTTTCACACTGCACACATCAATAAAGTCGGAGAGAATTCAGAGGACGGGAAAAGGCGGTGTATTATTAGTGCACTAACTCCTTCAGGAGACGACTCTTGTCTGTTGTTGTTATTCTTCAGTTGACGGTGAGCTGCATCTAATAGCTAGAGTATCTATGTGTGTACTGCTGCTGCTGTCTCTTTAATTTTCTGCCAAGGTTATCTATCTGTTCCACGAGTGTGCATGACGTGCACACTGCACACACAGGGGCCGGGTGTGGGTGGCTTCTCATGAGGTAAAAAACACACCAAAGCGTGCTACAAAAAGTGCTATAGAATATTCGTGTAGAAATGCTGGCAAGTGTGTCCCCGGTGCGGTGCTTGATCCTTGCTAGCTGGTCTAGACTTGTGAATCACAAGTTCTCAACATGCATGCATGCATGAGAACGGATTTAGTCTTTTAATTTGGATCGTCTGATGGTTGACCTTGTTGCTTGGACGCATCAGTCACGGGCTTACCTCCCGTGCTCACTCCCAAGTCCAAAGTCCTAACTAGAACATGTGTGTTAGGCGCATGCACATTAGCGAGCTAGGTTTCGATGCAAACGAAGGAGAGATCAACGGAACCAACCCCACTTGACACGGTAGCTTGCTAGGCTCCAAAGAAGCTCGGGCCTGGCCTGCCATGGATCTCGGCAGCTGTCGGGAGAAAGAAACTGATCGAGTAGACGACGATCGGAAGTCAGGGCAGGTAACGTACGCTTTGACCCACTAAATCAACTCCTAAAATATCAGTGGCGCTACCAGATCCCCCAAAATCAGAAAGATGCTAGCTTGACGATCTAGCCAGGTCGTAGTCCCCCAGCCCAGCCGTGTCAACGCCGAGCCTAACAGCCCATCGCAGACTCCCACGTGCCCCCGCGTCGCATCGTGTAACTCGTAAGGCCGGCACATCATGATCAACACCTCTCGCTTTTTTGTCCCTGACGCGTACGCACGCGTTCGATCGACGCCGGCCGTCGCCGCGGTCTGCCCGGCGACGGGTCAGCGTCGCCGTGCGATGCCGGTTCGCGGGCACGTGTCACAGGACCGGCCGGCGACGTACATTACGTACATACGCGCCGCTGCTGAAGCAGAGCGCGTGGTGTGATGTGCAGGCCGCAGCGCGCGCACTAGCTCTGGTCGATCGCCGTGTCCGTGCGCGCGCCCACGCGCCGGTCGTGTCGCCGTGTGTCGCACAGACAGCAGAAAGCGGCGGGGAGAGATTCTCCGTGGGAGGCTGGGGAGAGATTCTCGGTAGTAGGAGTTCCCTGGGTCGCACGGCACGGCAGGGCCAGCGGCTTGCCGTCTACGACTCGATCGGTCGACCCACCAACAAATGATAGGGATGGAGAGTCTACACGTCTATCTCTCTTCTCTGGCGAATTGTCTACGTCGACGCCTATCTATCATCAGTGCGTGCGTGGGCGTGGGCGTGGCTACGTACGTGCAATGCACGATCGAGTAAATCTATCCTAGCTGGCCAGGTAAAACTCTTGCCTCTTGGTACGTTCTCTGTCAGTCCGATCCCAGGAGGAGGTTGATTGCACGCGACTACCTGACGCGATCTAGCTAAAAAAACACGATCTAGCTAAATGGCCCAATCTTCCACTCCATCTCGTGCATGCCAACGACCGACCAATCCCTAAACGAAAACACAAGGGACGGCAAAAGGTCGTGCATGATCGCGCGACCCTCTGTCTAATTTGTTCGAGTTGTTGGGTGAAGAAACACCGAGGCTAGCTAGCTCATCACAGATTCGAGTGTCTGCCTTTGCGAACCTACATATAATCGTACTATATTACTATCGGTTCCTCTCTGCAACTGCTGCACTGTCTAGCACGCTAGCTAGGGAATGGAATGAGCAACAAGTTGACCTCCCAAACCCAATCATTTCTCGCCTAGCAGTAGTACTAGCTACAATATCAATTCATTCATTTGTGGAACTGCTACACTGCTGCCTGTCAGTTAAATGAATAGAAAGTTGACCTTCTTCGTCTACCGAACCCCGGAATGATGATCTATCCATCGCGTCGCCTGGCTAGCTCGATCGGATCGGATGGGATCGGATGGTCAAAGGTTTGTCGCTGGTGGATACGTGGCAGCGACGTGGTGGGTCGTGGATGGGGACACCGGCCGGGCGGAGCGGACGGATCCTTGTCGCGATGAGGCGATGGATCGATCGACGAACGCTGCTCCGGCTGGACGGACGCTGTCCCTGTCCGACCTTTTGACTCGGCCTCCGACTACTGGAGTGGCGCTGGCTTGCGGGCGGAGTGCACTGCATGCACGCTGTATTGCTGCTGCTGCTTGTGGCTTGGCTCAGGCTGAGGCCGAGTATGTGTGTGTGTGTGTGTGGATGGGGTGAGTGGGCGGCTGGCTTTTTCCGGGCACGCGTGCCGTCCCCCGGGCCCCGCGCTTTTGACGCCTCCCTTCTCTTTCTCCCGCCATAGAGTTCGCCGTAGCTACAACGATCGGCGGCCATCAGCATGACGTCAACGACGTCGTCGCCGCGCCAACCTACCTGTGCGTGCAACCCTGGTGTTGCACTAATAAGCTAATACCTTCCCTAAAAAAAGCTAATAAAATTCGCCAAAAAAAACTAATAAGCTAATACCTATGGCTACATCTGTAGGTTTAGGCCGGCCACCGTCTTCCTCTTCTAGAGACGAAATCATGCTGCGATACTACGCCGAAAGAATGTTCCTCTAGTCGTCGTTCACAGGACTCTCTGCGCTGCTGCAAGCCTAAGTAGTAGGTGTACATACTATATTTTTACGTCTATGCATGAACCTAGGCTGCCGTTTTTCAAGTCCATTAAAAGCGTACTTAGTACGTACCTGCCTTGATTAGCTACTTTTATGAAATGCTGTATCATTCCAATTCCAGTCTCTATGCTGCCCGTGGGCACGACGGTTTCAGATCACAATCAACTAGGATGAGAAATTGTCTTGACTATTTACGGTTGGCATGTCTATATATAGCTACGCATTTCGATCGGTCCAATCGCACTGTGCTACTACGAGCTACGATCGAGTAGCTAGCTAGCCATCTTCACTGAAAACTACACACTCCCTCAATCTGCAAGGAGAAGAAAAGTGTAAGGGGAATAATACACGAATTTGGCCAGTCTGTTTTTTTTTAAAAAAAAATTGAGACTTGGCTAGTGTGGACTGGCAAGGGAATATAAGTACGTGGAGCAAAAATCCAAAAAGGAACAGGGCGGAGGGAATCATAACGATCCAGGACAAACATGGGGTGCCTAACGCGTGCGTTATGGAGGCGTTCTTCCATCACGTCACCCATCCCCGACGAAACTGACGTTTTGGCATCTGAATTGATTTTCAGATTCATCCAAAACACGCATGCATGCATGGTTGTTTCATTTGTAACCAAAAACAATTTTATCACCGGCAGGCAAGCACCCATTCACGAAAAATTCTTACAGCAAAAACCAAGGGTACATGCATGCGTCCATTGCTATGGGATTTAGCGGGGATTTAAAATGCATAATGCTAGCGAGCTACAAACGTTACTATCGCTGGATATGTTCCGCATGCTACACATATTATAAACTACGATTTGTAGGATCAGGGCATGCAAGTAATTTGCATCGGACTGTGACGCTTGAATTTTATCTTCTAGTGGTCGGAATGCTTAACAATAAAATAAAGTAAAGGCCGATGGTCAGAGGATTTGCAATTATCACCACGTTGAAAGTAATTCGCTAGCTAGGATAGATTAGATTAATTCTAGCCGACTATAGCGCACACAGACGTGACTTCTTGGTACAAAAGATTAGGTCCAACAGTTCTACTACTAGAGTTCATTACCCCTTTATAGCAGTTAGGCAATTTCATCAAACATTCCTTCTGGATGATGTGATTCATTTCACTGTGTTGCTCTCATCAGCAAGACCTCCTTTCGGAGGTCAATGCCTTTGATTGATCCATTCGAATTTATACCCTAGTCTTACTCGCTCCTTTGTTTTATTTGTAAAAGATAACATATTTTATACCGATTCGACATATTTATCCTGATTCTAATGTGTGAAACATGGATGCATGGCGCCCGGCATATGTCAATTATTGGATCCCTGCTTTGTAATCTCAATATCCCTAAATCCTAACTATTATATGTCTAGTTACTAGCTAGTGATCCGAGCCTCTAACTGAAGAATCATAAAAGGGGAGATTGAAGGATCAGAATTTCTTGAGGGTATAGCTAGATGTGACTTGTCTGGAACAAAGTCATCGTGATTTTTGTGTGTGTGTGTGTTTGGCCTTCAATTATTTGCCAAGATTTGCCCGTAGTGTTGAAATACTATAACACATATGTATTTAGATCAACCTTTAATCAAGGAAATGTTCCCCTCCTTAGAGGTGTCGTCACAGATACACATGTTTGTCTCCCATGGCTTGGGTTTTGGGTCCTCAAGTTTTGCCGGAAGGCTTTAACCCAGGATCAAGTCACACAACATGTTGTCTAGCAGGGTCAATGGACTCTAGGTTGGCGGCCTTGGTAGGTTGTTGAGAGTCGAGGGAGCGACCCGGAAGGCGGTGCGGCAGCGATGAACCAATTGGGTGGGAATGTGGTTTGGCATGGCAGAGTGTGATGATCTTGTGCTAGAAGGGTGACCATTTTTTCTGGTCCAAGGCACACAATCAAACGGGGTTGGTTTGGCTGGTACTCCCTTTGAAGTAGTGATCTAAACGATCTTATATTAGTTTACAGAAGAAGTACAATGGAACGACATGCGCGAATGTTGGTGTGTTGGCTGGGCATGTAGCTAGTCCTGCACGAATGTTGGTGTGTGAGCGCGTGGTGTATTTGGGAGTGAGAGTAGCAGCCCAGAAAATTGATTTCTCGTGGCAGATCTAGTTTAGCTAGGCGGTTTGAACTTAGTGTGTTGGTTTCTTTATTCACTTATTTTAGATCGGATGGAGTAGTCAGCATGAGGGTTTCGGCCCATTTTTCCTTATAAACAGAGTCTCTCGTTTTATTCTCCATTCAAGGTTTTCTAGAATAAAGAAATACTTCCTCCATCCGAAATTAGATGACGCTAATTTCGGACGGAGGAAGTATTGATTAGTCTTTAAGATTGCACCTAGTGTATGAACCTTAACAACACTATGATAAGTCTTTTTCGTTGTTGGTAGTCATCTAACATTACGCGCATACGTCAAAACCCTAAGACTGTTACAACTACTACAAGACAAGATCGAGAGTTAAAAGAGACTACTACCGGTGTGCACGAGAGTGTTGTGTAGTGGCGTTCTACTCTAGTGATGTGGGTTGTTCAACGACCGCTTGATCATGATCTGTTGCACCAGATCGATTTCAAATTTACCAGCTGACGCAATGCCGGAAGACCGCCAACGACCCAAGCCACGGTCAGGCAGGCGAAATTCTCCTCCCCGTTTCATTTCCAAACGGTTTATATATACCCAGACCACACAACCCCATCTTTTCCACTGAGCTTAGCTTCACCCCTTTCCCCTCCCTCCTCTCCTTGCCCACCCAACAAGCACTCACCACTCCCTTGCATCTGGCTCTCCTATCCCTCCGAGATCGATCGGTCGACCAGGAAACGGAGCGGTGATCGGCAGATCGACGAGATGGGAGATCATCAGCTGATGCATGCTGCTCCGGCCATGTACAACGGCGGCGGTGCCGGGGCAGTCTCTCACGGCATGTGGTGGAACAGCAACGCCACGGCGGCGGTGCCTGCCGCGGCGTGCTCGACGGAGCTCGCCGGGTTCAACACCTGGCCGGCCGGTCTGGCTGCTGGTGGCTACGACGTGGGGGCTGACGGAGGGAAGCAGGCCAAGAGCTGCACCACCACGGCCTCCTCCGAGTCGCCCGGGAACAACAGCTCCCTAACCTTCCAAGAAACCGCCAGCATCAACGACCCGGCAGCCGCCGGCTTCACCGACTGGAATAACCCTTACATGTGAGTTGTTCGTTCCCACTTGATCCCACACCTGCCCTTAATTTGTTCGATTGATTCGCCGTTCGTCCGTGATCTCGTTCTATCATATGATATGATGATAATCGATACACATACGTACATACTCCCGTGACATGCACTGAAATTAATTAACGAAATCTACATGTGTATGTGTGTCTCAACTTCAACAGGAGCAGCGGTGCTGGTAATATGCATGGGTTTCTCCAAGTTGGCCACCATGACATGAGCTCGAGAACGGACCAGCAGAGCATGATGAACGCCGTCGCCGCGCCGAACAACCTAGACCTAGCTCTACAAGGCCACCACCACCACCAGCAACAGCAGCAGGACGATCACCACCGCCAGCAGCAGCTGCTGTCCAGCCTGGGGGCGCCGGAGCTGCTCCTGTCGCCCAACTCGCCCTACGGGTTCCAGTCGTCGCTGCTGAGGAGCCTCATCGAGCCGACGGGTAAGCCAGCACCGGCGGCCGGGCTCCTGCAGCAGTATCAGTACCAGCAGATGGGCGGCCAGACAGGGGCCAGGGAGCCGCTCCAGTTCACCAACGACGCCGCGTTCTGGAACCAGTCTGCCGGGTTCGGCATGGGCATGGCAGCGCCGCCGGCGACTGACAACACCAGCGTGCGTGCGGTGAAACAACCGTCGCCGGCGCCGCGTGGGGCAAACCTTGCACTTAAGGTACGTAAGCTTGGGCTAATGATTAAGTATTTACAACTACAATGCTCTACTAGTAGTTGCAAATATTCCATGGAAGAAGCACGTACAGATGTAGTAGGTGGCTGATTGTAATTTACTTTGGTTGTTTGTAGACTGTGTTAGAAGGCGTGGGAGACTCTAGCTCAATCGTGGCCAAGAAGGCGAGCGGCGAGCCGGCGTTCAAGAAACCCAGAATGGAGACGCCGTCGCCATTGCCGACCTTCAAGGTAAACATGCACGCATGCATGCTCATAGTCATAGTCATACCTTACCTTTAAATCATGGATGGTTAGGTTAGGTTAAATCATGCCACTTGGATCACTTAAACACCATGGACATTATTTGATGTTACATAGTATAATACATAGACGCAAACCCAGATCGATGCATCTTTACAGATTGATTAAAGTTGTGCATGCAACACATTTCAGGTTAGGAAGGAGAAGCTAGGGGACAGGATCACAGCGCTCCAACAGCTCGTCTCTCCTTTCGGAAAGGTACAAGCTTGCTTGCTAGCTTCGCTTAGCTAGCTAGGCTTTTCATGCATGCATGCATGCATCACATAAACAAATGCTAGATATATTACACATGACCTTGAGTATCATCCAATGTGCATCTCTTCTCTGCAAAAGCGTTCATCCTTTCCTCCCCGCCTTTCGAGATCTATCTATCATCTAGACACACACATGTGGAGGAGTATCTAACACACAATCTCGTTGTGCGTGCTGCAGACGGATACGGCGTCGGTGCTGCACGAGACCATCGAGTACATCAAGTTCCTCCACGACCAAGTTGGTGTAAGTGCACGTTCCAAGTCCCTACATATGATTCCATGCCCCCATGCACGCACACGCACGCTTTAATCATGGCGCCCCGAGCACGCACGCACGCACGAGCTCTATCGGTTTCCTCCCACGAATCATCCTCCAGGAGACTCCATTGGAGACCGAGCTCAACATTTGTCTCTGCAACCTTGCATGCAGGTGCTCAGCGCCCCATACCTCAAGAGCGGCCATCATCAGCATCAAGTGCCGCAGTACCTCAAGGTATGTACATGTACATCCATGGCGTGCTGGCCAGTCTGCGCTTGTCATGGCTCCTGCATGCTTTGCTCTCTCTCACTTTCCATGGATACTGCATGCCATTTCAAGTCTCAAAGTGCATGTCTGATGCTAGCTTTTTACATGTGCCTGCGCGTGTCTGGTCACAGAGCTCGAGCAATGGTAGCCCCGACAAGTCGTGCAAGGACGGCGGCGAGGTGTCGCTCAAGGGCCGGGGGTTGTGCCTGGTGCCGATATCGAGCACCTTCGCCGTGGCCAGCGACGTGCCCGTCGACTTCTGGAACCCCTTCGGCCCCCAATTTAGGTAGAGGAAGAAGAAGCATCACAAGGCTTGTTGAACGTACGCCCTGATCGATCAGAAGCTACCATGCACGGATCGATCCGACGACAACGTTCCTCGATCTCGACGAGCTATCTAGTCTATGATCATAATTTGTAACATGTAGTAGCACCACCAAGCAAGGAAGCTTAATTAATTATATGGCTAAGCTAGATGAACCTTTGGAATGAGTGCTTGAAGACTTGGGCTCATTCTTCAGGTTCATCGGGGAATAATCTATTGACCAAGGGATCTGCATGCTAGCTGAGAGGATCAGTACTGGATCATGTCGCGCTGATCATTCGATCATCGTCGTCGTCGATTGTCGTCGTATGATTGGTTGTTAGGTTTGCATCATTGGGCAGTTGTGGAACAGCTTGTTTTAAGAAAGAACTACTACTAGTACTTTTTAATTCAGTGATGATGGATCAAAGCAGATCTGTCTGTAGCAGGTTTCATTTCTCTAAGGATTTGTACTACCAAATAAAGAAGTGGCATCTCCCCTTGATTGATCTCAGCATGCGGTTTACACCTTTGGATCTGGCCACATGCTCTTGTTTTAAGTAGGGCTTCCAGAATTTGTGCGTGCCGTGTGTCTTTTTCTTGAATATTGCCTTCCAGAATCTTTCAGGTTAGACTATCCCATTTCCGAGCCAGTGGATATCTGCATGCGTGTATAGCATATTCTTCTGTGCGTCTCTTATTGTGTGGTCTACGTTGCATTCCTCTCAGCGGTACCAACCGAGCCAGGACCCGTGTATAGTCATCGCTGAAATTGTATCCAAGCAATTTAGAAAATTCAGTTGCATAACAAGTAGTAGGAGTAAAAAAAAAATCACTCTTGCATAACAAGTAGTAGGGGTAGTAAAAGCGATGAAACTCACCTGAATCTCAACTGATATGTTGCAGCACTGAAGCTTGGCTGCTGAGTGCTGAGCACAACTGTTTTGCCCTAGCAGCATGCTAGCACCCCATTTCCTGTGCTTTTTTTTTTACATTTGGGTGGTATGGTACCGGACCAATATCGAGTGCACTTTTAGCTCTTTGAGTCTACCTGCGTGGAAAACTGTTGAAATGAAAAAGAGTAAAGCACCAGTTTTTTTTATAGTAAACTGAACATCATAGTGGGATGGTTGGCATAAAAACAATAACAGTTCTTCAGAAGAACGCAGTAAACTACTTGGAGGAGATGCATGAACCGTGTACGAGTACTTAATTTCTCCTCAGCCCACCAATTCTCCCGTGGCATGGATATAAGTTGAACCTCTGATTTCTCCTGTTCTTGTCGTGAATTTGACCATGTTTCTTGCCATAGAAAGAATTGGTGTCAAACTTTTGAATTTGACTCTTGTTTCACACTCTGTGAAAGCTACCACCATGCAGCTCAACACCCTACGTTAGTGTAATGGTCGAACTCGTAAAGCCAGAGTGCAAGACAAAGTTCAACTTCACGTCGTGCAGAGACCTACAGTGAAATTCATCACCTTTATCTTGATTCTCCGTCTTTTAAAAAGCACTCATAAAAGTAACCACACATTTTTAGTCGTCTGATTTAGGTAGTCACACAATCCAAGCAGAAGCTTGAAGATACTCATGGTATATGTGGTTATAGACAATGCATGATATCCTTGTTGTTACTGTGCTGTTCCTCTTGCGACCCGATTTACACCTCTCACAATAAGCTCGAAGCATAATAATTTATAGCATATAGAATAACAGAGCTGCTGCCGGTTGCTCGAGAAAAAAATGTACTTAATCAACAATGATTAGATATCAAGATCTGATGAAATTTCGCTAGGAAGAAGTCCAACAACGACTACACATATGAAAACACCATCACAATATAGACAAAAATGTGCATGCAACTACACGAGCAGAGGTGCAAAAATATGAAACCAGGAAGGGGATACAAGTTTTACGAACAAAAGATGCAACCATATAGATTGATCAGTCCATAAGCAGTGGATATACTCCTTGGTGCATGAAAATACCCAACACACCTCGCTTGTCGGCAATGTGCCTGCGGATCCTCCCAAACCCACCTTCACCCCAGTCTTCTCCCCACGAGTTCTTGAAGCGCCAGTACTTGACACCGTCTGAATCTGTGCCATAACCAACAATCAGGACAGCATGTCTGCTGCCGGTGTAGTCTCCGTTAGGTTCATAATCCAGGATGCCTCCTTTGTATTTCTGCAGATCATCGAGACTCTGTATACTAACAACCACGGGCTGTTTTGCTACCGCTTTCTCTAGAGCTGTAGAAGTGCATGCTCTAGCCAATGCAACCAAAAGACCGATCTGAGAGAGAGGGCCGGACATTATACTCCAACACTCCCCCTCACGTCTATGCTCCTTTGGAGCTATATGACGTGGGCAGCAGAAGCGGGGGCAGGCCGCAATTATTTATTGCGTTTACTAGGTTTTGAACCCTGAACCTGTTGGTTGTTCATCCATCAGACCTATCTAATGGAAGAGACTAGGCAGCACATTATACGTCAACACTCCCCCTCACGTGTGGCTCCCTCAGGCCTAAACGTGGACCGAAAGTGGGCTGCAATTTAATTGCGCCAGCCGGGTCTTGAACTCAAGACCTCTTGGCTCCGATACCATGTAGAAGTGCATGCTCTAGCCAATGCAACCAAATGACGGATCTGAGAGAGAGGGCCGGACATTATACTCCAACAAGAGCCTCTTCGGTTGGGTTGACAAATTGAAAGCCTGCTATCCTTGCTGCTACTGTTTTGTTCGGCTTGCAACCCGATTTACTCCTCTCATCGATGTATGGGTAGTCAGTTTCGCTTGAGAGTCCATTTGTTTGTATATACCCGAAGGCCTTTTCTTTCTCGCCCCCGTCACACCCATCGTTCTCTGTGTCACAGTCGATGAGCTCTTGAACCGACAACAGAGACTGACTGCAAGGTATTCATGTAATGTACAGCTTCGACCGAGGATGCAACAGCTATGGCCCAACAGCTGCCTGCGACAAATGCACAAGTTAGGGATCCATGCATGCACGCACTAAATTGTAGATACACGCTAGCATGTTAGCTGCCTTTCCAGAATTAAGCTGCACGCAGCAGTAAATAAACTACGATGCACTATGAGAACAATTCAAAACAGACACTAGCTAGCTAGCAACGGAGAATAATGTTTTTAATCTCAAGGCACTCACCACAATTCTGTTGTTTCCTCACAATCGGGGAGACGACGCCAGCTTCAACCCAGTCAATCTCTGACGGCGCAATCCTGCCAATCTCCTTCACACAGATCCAGAGACCAAAAACAAATAATCCATGCCATGCAGCTAGCGCCATATTCCGTGGTCTGAGGTACCTGCGAAGAAAGCCAAAGCGGTGGCCAGCAGCATCCCCAGCATTGCTCCTCTGAGACTGCAATTTGTTCACCAGAAAATATTCAGTTACTTTCATCAAACACGCACGTCCACGCTGAAAGAGAGGCAGATTGAGTTGAGAGAGTGTATGAAGCTAGCCAGAGGCGTACGTACGTGTAGGTGTCTCAGCCTGGTAGCTCCGGCCGGCCCCGACGGCGACCCGGCCGCCGCGGCCTGGCCGCAGAACCGCCGCAGCAGGGTCCTCCCCGCGACTCCCAACGCCGGACGAAACATGCCTGCCTGCCTGCACCTCGCTCGACCATGGATCCAATAAGAATATAGATGATGAGGAGGAGGGCCAACGGAGCTCTGGAATTGGAGTCGGCATCCAACTCATGCTCGGACGATCCACCGTGGATGAATAGGAGTCTCAAAGGCGGTAGGCTTTATTGTCTTTCAGTCGCGAGCTACGCTCTCCCGGTCCGACACGGCTGCCTGGAACCACTGCTGCTTCACCCCCGCTTCCTCAGGTAGCAAGGGCCATCCACTGTCATTTGTCCTGTTCAAATTTGTCCTGTTCTTGGGACCAAAGAAAATCGTGTACTTTTCGTAGAATTTGACCATGTTTCTTGCCATAGAAAGAATTGGTGTTAAACTTTTGAATTTGCCTCTGTTTCCACCCTCTTTGAAAGCTACCACCATGCACCTCAACACCCTACGTCAGTGTAATGGTCGAACTCGTGAAGCCAGCGTGCAAGACAAAGTTCAACTTCACGTCGTGCACAGACCCACAGTGAAATTCAACACCTTTATCTTGATTCTTCGTCTTTTAAAAAGCACTCGTAAAAGTAACCACACGATCACAATGGATGGGCAAAGTGTAATTCAAGATTATTGCTCTGAAGTGAAAATAATGCTATCTGAATAATCAAAAGGGTGGTGCAAGTGCAACAGCTAAAGATTTTAGTGTGATTTCTGAAATTTCAGAGGACGTATACATGATTCTAGATGATTTAGGCTAGCGATGTCGAAATTAATTTATGAAGATATTAGCTGAGTATCCTAAACCGCATTCTGGATGAGCTGGCTTGGCAAGATTTAATCTGGTCTTACAGGCGCAAGATCACTTGAAAATACCTTTCTAACTTTCTGATAGATACTGATAGATCCACAGAAGCCTCACTTTTCTGACTTTTCTGTCGAGGCTGGACCTGAACTTCCAACACTTTTCCATACCTGAAGTTTCGGCCACACCATCTGAAATAAACAAAAGATCACTGTCAGACTTTGGCCGTGTAATCCTAGCTTACTTGCCACTAGCAATAGAAGATAAAAAGTGGACTACATAGCAAGATGCATTGCATGCTAGCTCAGAGAAAACATGGAATTTCTAGCAGCCTTGCTTCCAAAATAGCAATTCAGAGTTTCAGGCCCGTTGACTAACCAAGGAAGCTGGGATGCAGAAAATTCTTCAAGAGGAAACAATTGCTTAATCAGGTGGCCTCTTCCACTTGACAAGGTGAAAACAAATGGCAAACCATTGAAGTTCACAAAATATCGAAACCGTCTATGAAAATAGCACACAAAGAGGATTACAAGTCAATAAACTATTTGTTTGTCCGTAAGAACATGAATCACTGAATTCCTCAACTGAAAAAATTAGAGAATTTTACAAAAAAGGAAAAAATGGAACTAAACATTTAACGCCCCTCTTGCATTGTCATAGTCATGCCATTCAGAGATATTTCCAGGTTATCTCTTTGCTCTTCAGTTTCATACTTCCGTTTCCTAAAATATACAGGCTCCTTCGGAGTAGGAAGTGGGGCTGTTTCATTTTCTAGCATGAACACAGTGGATGACATCAGTGGACGAGCATCTGGATCATCTTGAACACACAACAGACCTAACTGAATACACCGCAGAACTCCATGAAGTGGACAGTTCTCCACAATGGACGAGTCCACCAATTTTCTTGCATTTCCATCTTTCCATAAGCTCCATGCCTAAACCAATGAAATCCTCAATTTATTATGAGTGTTTTGAGTTGCAAAAAGTTTAGAGCATAGTAGTGAACTTACATAAGCTATAAGGCTTGGAAAATCCATTATGAGATTGGATGAACTGATCTTTAACCCGCTTACAATCTCCAACAGTAGAACGCCAAAGCTGTACGTGTCAGACTTGACTGAAAAGGAACCTTCCATTGCATATTCAGGAGACATGTAGCCGCTGTTTGAATCATTCCAAGAAAAATGAATTAGTTAAGCTGGATAAAACAGGGTTAAGCCTTACCTAGTGTATATATTACTTACTATGTCCCAACAACACGGATAGTGTTCGCTTGTTGTTCATTTCCACCAAAGATCCTTGCCATACCAAAATCTGATATTTTAGGGTTCATTTCCGCATCTAACAAGACATTGCTTGCTTTGAGATCTCTATGGATTATTGTTAACCTTGAATCTTGGTGGAGATAAAGAAGCCCTCTTGCTATTCCTTTAATTACCTTGAACCGGGTCGGCCAATCAAGCACACCATTTCTTGTGGCATCTTGCAAGAAAATGCAAAATTAAAATCATTAACAAACCATCACAACTTCAGTTATTCTAAGAATATTTTTGCGAGACATGACCATAAGAGCAGAACATACCAAAAAGGAAGGTGTCTAAGCTTTTGTTAGGTAAGTATTCATATAGCAATAACTTCTCATCTTCATGAGTGCAGTAACCAAGAAGCCTAACTAAGTTTCTATGCTGCAATTTGGCAATCAGAACCACTTCATTTCTGAACTCGTCGGCCCCTTGCCCAGAACTCTTACTAAGCCTTTTGACAGCAACTTCATTGCCACCTTCTAACCGGCCCTACATAAAGACATCATTTTTCAATTGAACAACAAATGGCGATTTTTTTCCCGATGATCAGGCTAAAAATTATTACCTTGTAAACTTTTCCAAAGCCACCCTTCCCGAGCATGTTGTAGTCTGAGAAATTGTCCGTTGCAGTAACAACATCTTCAAAACAAATATATGGAAGTTCTATAGTTTCATTCTCAAGTTCATTAGATTTGGATTTTTTTGACAGTTGTCCTGTATATTTGTTCTTAGTTTCCTTGATTCGTCGTTTTCCTGCCAAAAATGCATTCAGGTCAATACTATTTCTTATGAATAACTCATGAAAATTGCACCCTGAGAAAGTAAAACAAATATTGTTTTTACCTCTTGACTTGCATATCCACACAAGGCTGATGCATGCGAGTATCAGAATACTAGCAATTACTGGGAGTGCAATCTTCAACACATTACTCTCTCTGTCAACTGCATAAAGCCAGAAATATAATCCAGGAAGAGAATCATGGGTTCAAAATTTAACATGCGTTTTTTTGGCATGTTTTATGTTTGTCGTGATTAGTATGTCATCCAAACCGCATCTAAGACATTTCTGGGAGTACAATCTTCAATACATTACTCTGCTTCTCAACTGCAGAAAGGCAGAAATATAGTCCAGCAAGAGAATGATGCTTTCAAAATTTACACGCATTTCTTGCGAGTGTTGTGTTTTTCGTGATTAGTATGTCATCCCAAACCACATCTAGCATTCAACATAAAAGGGATAGATCACACTGTACAATCCATAAGCGCATAAGGAAAGATGTATACCTGCTGAACTGGCTAGACGAAGGTACAGGTTCTCGCCACTTCCATCACGAAACTTTCCTGTGTCGACAAGCTCCCCCAACCAAATCAAGCACCTTGACTGATCACTAGACGTGCTGCCATTTTTCATGTTAGAAAAAGCATACGCGGTGCAAGAGCAGTTGTTTCTGCACTCTGCTTCGCATTGGTCAAAGCTTCTGTTCCTGACATACACAAACTTATCGGGTGTCTTCATGCCACGCAAGGTCGAGAAAGTATCTCCACCACTACATGTAGGCTCCTCCTTTCTCCGACACCCTCGGGAGAAGTTTGCACCATCAGGCTCATACCCACTGAGGCAGTTGCATTTGGGAACTGTTTCGGTGGCATCACAGTAACCAAATGGTCCGCAATAGGCATAGCGGTCACAAATAGGATTAGGCCGCTCTATGAAAACCTCCCATGACGATGAGGTGCTGTTCCACGCTAAAAATTGAAACATGCCCGTGTAGTGCAGAATCATGCGTGTGCTTGGCGAGCCGTTGGAGACGGTGAATGTCAAGTAGAACTTACCCCCAATGTCGACAGTTGTTTGGGTCATGATGAAGCCTGTGCTGCTTTGATACAGGGCAGTGACCAAAGCACCATCCCACGCAGCTCTGCGCCAATACGGCCTCGTCCCATTCCAGATGACAACCTGGAGGTCTGAACTAGAGTCACCACCCATGGAGTAGTTGCTCGTGGCTGGGTCGTCAGGACCCCTCCAAGCCACGAGGCGAGTGTAGAGATCATCATCTGTGCTCAGTGGTAATTGCATGCCGGGGAGGATGGTGTCGGTTGGGTAATGGAAACTCTGCCATATATCTGTGCCGCTCGGTGACCGGATGACCAAGTTCCCGGAGTCGAGAAGTACAGCAGAAGTTCCCGTGGCTCCGGTTGTGAAGTTGTTCATGGTTGTCCAAAGAGTGCGGCCTTGGGAGTCAGACAACACAAGATCAGAATTGTTGGTCACAACCAGCTTCCCGGGAGAACCGTTGGTAATCGGCTTGTCGCGATTAGCAACCCACACATACGTACGCTTGGGGATGTTGTTGTACCATATGCCGACGTATGAGCCCGCAGTCGAGTTTGTGGGGGAGAAGAAGCCAAGAGCAAAGACACCATTGTCTGAGACGAGCTTGTCGCCGGCGGAGAGCGGCTTTGCAGGAGTCAGGCGGTCATCAGATCTGCAGAGACAAATCAATGACAGGAGGACGAACATCGGGAGAGGATGAGGAGCCATACCTATTCAGGATTCTCTCACATATGCCTCTGCTGTGGCGATCAAAGGAGGGAGATCTTTTCAGATCGAGCCAAGGAAGGAGAAGTTGAATGGCATGAAGATGCTTGGCATTGATTATTTGGTTGGCCCCTTGGACGATATAGCGCCACGAGGTACTAAGGGGGAACACTGCTATGATTTTTCTGTGCGGTTTTCGTTGAAAATTAGCTCATCAGTCATCACATTTGCATGTCCAGCTTGACCGGAACGTTGGTGATTCTAGGAGTATTATTCAGCATTGGCTGCTGGTCTCCATGGGGAATTTCACATCAGGAAAAATATCTAGCTACCGTTTTTCAGCAGGCTACAGTTTTTCGCTGTAATGTCTGCATCAGCCACCGTGAAACTGACACATATGAGAAGTACAAGTAGTTTTACTCAAGAACAGGAAAGGGGATAATGCTAAGAAATGGGTTACCGTCAGGTGGAGCTCCGGCGGGGTGGCTCGCGGCGACGGTGGCGGCCGGACGCCGACGGCGGAGGGGCGGGTTGCGCACCAACCAGAGCCATTCGTGGGGCTTCATTCGGCTTACGACCGTACATATGTGGCGGACGGAATGCCGGCTGCAACCGTGGCGGGCCCATCGCTGGTGGTAACGGCGCGCGGCTAGGGGGCAAGAAGAAATCGGCGGAGGATGACTGCCGGCCGGATGCTATGGCCGCCTGGCAGAGGGGGGCCAAGATAAGCGGCGGCGGCGGTATTTGGGCAATGCGCGGGGGTAACGGCGACGGAGTCGAAGCGCGAGACGGCCCAGCGCACGGGGAGGCAACAGGCCACAGCCTCTTTTTCTGTTTTTATTTTATTTTATACGCCTTTTGTTTTCGTTTTCTGCTTTTCTTTTTAATTTTTTTGTACTTCCAAATATTCTAAAAATATACTCCCTCCGTTCCTAAATATTTGTCTTTCTAGATATTTCAACAAGTGACTACATACGGAGCAAAATGAGTGAATCTACTATCTAAAGTATGTCTATATACATCCGTATGTGGTAGTCCATTTGAAATCTCTAAAAAGAATATTTAGGAACGGAGGGAGTATATTAGGAAAATAAATAAATTAAACATTTGAAATATATTAATCAAGAATTTTAAAAATGTTAAATTTGTATAGAAAAAAGTTTCTCGTGTATAAAAAAAAATACAAAAATGGAAATGTTGATCATGTATTTAATAAATTTTAATCAAACATTTGAAAAAATAATTAATCAGGATTTGAAAATGTTAATCAAGCATTTAAAAAATATTAACTGTGTATGGAAAATATTTCTCATATATACAAACTATGTATACAATAAATATATAATGTGTATGAAATTTTTTGGATCATGTATTTAAAATATTAAGTGTGTATACAAAATGTTCCTAGTGTATAATAAAAATGTACAACATACATTAAATAAAGGCAGACATCAAAAAATATTTTTTTAAGTGATCCGATGAGAAAATTCTGCATTTTTGGTCCGCATGTGCCTCTTGGGAGGGATGAACTTACAATGTGATCGAATGAACTATGCCGATTAAACAGAACCCGAGAAGTATTCACCCCTCTTGCCCCAATCCAATAGAGCGGGTGCTAAATAAATAAACTCTCGCACTTAGTCTAGCCTGTTCAAACACACCGCTGATCATATCCCGTTATCATTGTGAAGCTCCTCCTGGATTGTTCTGTTCTTACACAACAAAATACTGAATAGTTGAAGGCTCCTAGATTGGTCCAAGTGTTGTGCCAGAAGGAGGCCTTCGAACTGTCCCCAATGTTGATGAAGGTGGAAGCCCTGAACAAGGCCATATCAGTTGCATCCCAAGGAAGTTGCGAGCCAACCCATGGGCATCCCAGATCAATCCACTACAACCATAGCCATCACAGGTGTTGAGCCTACCCGAAACGCTGGAGATCTGCAATATTGACTCCTCCGAGCCCCTTAGGGCTGCAAACCGTATTCTAGTTTACCAACGCGTGCCTCCTCTGTCGTCCCCGCTCCAGACAAATCCCTCTAGATCTTTTCGATTTCACTTGGGCCCACTTAAGCAAAGGGATAGCGGTCATCTGAAAAATGGGCGTAGAGGTCAATACCTCCTTGGCGAGTGTGATTCTACCGACAGTAAATGATGTTTTCCCCATTCAATCCAGGGCGTCTACCATGAATCTTGTTAGTGAGCGGCGGTAGAAAACAACTTCCCAAATTTCAACCCTGTCGAAGTCCACATCAAGATTGGATAATTCATGTCGATGGTAGACGAGAGCCTCCCACTTGAGTTGGGCAGAACGATGTGTCGACGCCCCCAATGGCTTTATAGATGTGCATGCCACTTCCTTGGCGACCACGGTCTACTGCTCAATAGCCCCCACCTTCTGTCTCTGCCAAACATTCAAGGCCTTGGTCAGGCGACTAAGCTATTATGTGGAGGCGATCATGTTCTTTTGCCAGACGAAAGACACCTTGTCCTTGAAGTCACCAAAAAAGAAACCAATACTCTTCAAACTTGAAAAGGGGATTCCTCATCTCAAATATGTTCTTGTTTAGCAGGAGTAGGGCATGATCTGAACATAGAAAGTGGATGGCTTGTATGAAGGCCCGGGAAACATCACATCTCAATCACCCAAAGAAAATTCAAGGCCAACTGATGAAGCAATCGTCACTTTCCCTTCAAACCTGACCGGTTTCATCTCAAAACCTAGATTCTTACTCGAAGATGGTCTGGTTTTCTAAGCAGTGTACATCACAACTTTTGTGAAACCTTCTCAATTTTTTACCACAACATGTAGATGCCATATGAGGGCACCATGTCAAGTTTCATGTTTTCCAGGCTTCATTTGCATTTTTTAAAGTTATATGCACAAAATGTCTAAAATATACACATAATGCCTATAAAAGGAAATAGATGTGGGGAAAGAACCATAAGAAAAAAGAAAAAACAAATAATATTGAAAAGAACATAGCATAAAATGAAAAAAAGCACTCAATGCACAAAATAAATGGAACAAAATAAAGGAGAGAAAAAATGTTTGTCGAGTGCCATGTGGCAAGAACTTGGGAAAGTCCTTGTTTCTCGAGTACCACATGGTAGGAACTCGACAAAATCCTTGTTTGCCTAGTACCATGTGGCAGGAACTCGGCAAAGGCGTTATTTGCTGAATGTCGGCCTTTTGACTAGTTTTTTCTCCGTGTAACTCAACATAATTCGTGTTTATCGAGTGCATGCACTCCGCTAAATAAGCTGTCACTAGGCAAATATGATATTTCTATAGTAAAAGATATGTTTTTGTCCAACGAGTCAAGATTTATCGGGATAACCACAAATGAACATGTTATTTAAGGTTAGAAAAAAGACAAACATACAATGCAACACTTGATTTAGGTAGTTCAACCTAGTTATATTTTTGTTTCTGTCGTGGTTTTGTCACGGCAGATGTCCTAGAGAAAGGACTTAGTCGTGGAGCCATCGCTACGGGTTAGCTTAAAGGGGTTAAAGCGGACAAGGGACGCAAGAGAGTTTATACTAGTTCGGCCCCTTACGATGAAGGTAAAAGCCTACGTCTAGTTGTGATGGAATTGATGGGGTTTCGATGACCAGGGAGCGAATACGCTTTGCCTGGGTCTCGAGTTGTTGTCTGTTGTCCCTGAACCGCCGCCGGGTCGTCCCCTTATATACATGGGTTGACGCCCGCCGGTTTACAGAATCCCGAGGCCGGCTCATAATCGTGTCCGGCTCGGTCTCTGCTACTTCTATCTTACAACACAAGTTTACATATCAATGCCGGTTTACGTCTACAGGCCTTAAACCGGCTTTGGGCCTTGGGCCTTCATGAAGCGTCACTGTCTGTCTTCATGGACTTCAGATACAGATGAACTACTTACGGGGTTAACCCGGCCTCTCCTGGCCGGTTTACGCCCAGTGGTAATATCCCCAACATTAGGCCCCAGATTGATTTGAACTGGTTCATGTCAATCCTCAATACCTTAAGAAAATTTCTTCTTTGACATCTTCATATAATCTTGTAAACTGCCGTGACATCATCTTCTAGGATCATGGTAAACCGCCGTGACGTCACCTGTCATTTAAAACTGCGTATAACCCACCTTCATTAATGAGCCTCCGACAATGGAGGCGACAGCTGCGCCTCATATCCAAAAATTCGGCTCCTCGATTTTCGCGCCTATCGTTTAACTCCCTTATAAATAGGGCCAGGGGGTCTTTCCATTTTCCCCCTCGTGTCTCTTCGCGTCATCGTCATCCTCGCGACGCCCGAACCTTCGACCTCGGCCGCCGCCGTCAACCTTCGACTGCTGCACCAACCTTGGCCGCTGCATCGACCTGAACATACCAGAGCTCCTCCGCGCGCCGCCGCTGCTCAACAGCCTCCGTAAGTCTCCCCTTTCTCTTACCATAGATCTGCACTTAGGGTTTCTGTCGTTCATCAGTGTTCGTCGCCGCCCTTCTTTTCCCTTATTTATATCCATTGATTAGATCCAAAAACCACATAGATCTCGCGCGGTAGTAGTTTAAACCACATAGATCTCGCGCGATAGTAGTTTCAGCACCTGTTTGATATCCAACTCATCTCAACTTGGTGAACTTTTAGTACGCTGGAATTTAGGTCAGAATATATTTTGTTTTCTCAACGCGCGGTAGATCTGAAATTACCATAGCAAGATGTGAAACCTGTTTTTCCCTTCACTTAGACATCTTTAATACCTGATAGGGCGGTTTAACTTCATATACAGAATGATGACCCAGTAGATACCATTAGTCCCCTGTTGAACCGCCAATGCATTACACTGTTTCCATCGTCAGATTCCGGTTTACGAATAACCAAATCCGGTTTATCAATATGCTTGTATCCTTATATCACTGTATAGCTGTCCACTGTAAATCTTAAACCAGCTATAATCATGTTTCAGATTTCCCTTGTCATGGCCAAACAAGTCTATGAATGCAATTGGGCTCCCTCTCGAGTAACCGAAGAGCAATTAAACAACCTTGTTAAAACGGGCGCTTTAGCCAAGAAAGATGTTATCCACTGGAGGGTCCCTGGCCCGGAAAATCCTCCTACACCCCAGGATGGAGAGGTAATCGTGTTTGCTGATAATCTCGGACGAGGTTTTAGCCCTCCCGGTTCAAAAAATTTCCGAGATGTACTAGCCAATTTTCAGTTGCGCCCTCAAGACATCGGTCCCAACTCTGTTACCAACATCTGCCACTTCCAAGTATTCTGTGAGGTTTATCTGCAACAGGAACCTACAGTCGAACTGTTTAGGGATTTCTTTCACTTAAACCGTCGCACCGAGTTCTCAGATGGACCCAATACGGAACTGGGCGGAATGGCGGTTCAGAAGAGGGAAGAAGTCACCTTCCCTCATCCCAAACTCCACAGTTACCCCAAAGAGTGGAACCAAACTTGGTTTTACTGCATGGATACCTCTCCTTCTGACGAAAACCCCCTGCCGGGTTACTGCCCTGAACGCCTGAGCAACACACACCCTTTCCCTCAGAGGCTGACTGCAAGAGAGAGGGCCAACTATGCCCCTCAATTATCAAAGCTCAGAGCCTTCATGGCAAACAGTTTGACAGGAGTTGATCTTGCTCGCTGTTGGATAAGCTGGAGTATTCTTCCCTTAAGCCGGTGCCCCGGTTTGATGTGTGAGTACACGTGGAGTTTGAAGGATGCTCAGCGACACATTGACATTCAGCTTACAGACGAAGAAGTCACTGAGGCTGTAAAGAAAATACTGAACGAACCGGAGGCCGTCTGTGCCCAAACCGGACTACTCCCCTTCTGCACCTTCAACAAACCACCAGCTGTAAGAATCATATAATCCTTTGTATCTGAATTTGCTTCTGTCCAAATATTCTCTGAAAGTGTGATTATTTTCTGACAGGGTGATGATCCGTTCTGGAACAAGAAACCATCACAAGACAAACCGGCGAAGCCGCAAGACAAACCGGTCAAGCCAGTTCGTCCAAAGACCAAGGTTGTTAAGAAACCTGCCAAGAGAAGGACCACCGCATCCTCCGATCTACCAGCTGATGACGATGTGCGTAATCCGGAACCAGAGGTAGAACTTGACTCTCTTGGTTCATTTTTCGTACATCTCATTGACAATGATTATTATCAAGACGACGCTGAAGGCAGTCATGCTCAGGACGTAGAGGTAACCATTCTTTCCTCCGATTCAGATCCTCTGCCAACATCAAAGATCCGTCAAGCAAACCGGAAAGTAAAATTTTCTCACCCTCTTGCTTACTTGGACCCAAACTTTCTTTTGAAGACGCAGCAGCACGAGGCTCACCGTACAACCCGGCACAGCGGTCAGGTAGTTACCTCCGCCGGTTTACCGAACAGTCCGTTTCAGAAACGCCGATCCGAGGTCTCTTATCCCATTGATACTTCATACCCAAAAGCAGGTTGTTTTCGCCAGCCTCTTAACCCGTCTGATTCAAATTATCAGGGTACTTCTCACTCATCCTCTGGCGAGTCATCGGCCACACAGCTTCCACCCCTCAAAACAGTTCCTGGGTAAGCTATGCACATGTCTTTATTCTTGATGTGTTATCTTTACATACTGTACTTGATCCTTATGTCTATCTTTTTCTCAGCGCCAAGCCAAGACCCAGCAAGAAAGCTCGTTTAAACAAACCGGCTGATGATAATGTAGCTGCTGAACCGGAGACAACTCCAGATCTGGAAGAAACCGACGCTGACGCGATGCTTCACGATCCGCCGCTTCAAGACCATGATTTCCTTGCTGAACAAGTGCAAGTTGACACTACAAGCCATGCAGACCGGCCAACCAGCCCTGTCCGAACCGATGACAAACCGGTCAGTCCAGCTAAGGACACTGATAAACCATCAACTCCGGTGAAGGCTGCTGATGAACAAGATGATGACGTTATGATTACTGGTACTGGCCACACCACTCCTGGCAATCCTGTAGCTTTGTCAAAGCATACTGCCAAGGATGATCTCTCTGCTACCGGCAAAGGCAAATGGAATGCCGATTTATCAAGCTACGCTTATCTCAATGCTCAAGATATTCACTCTGGCTTTTTGAACCGTCTGTATACTAGCCGTGACTATGAAGCTAGTTTGGTAAACTTGATGAAGGAGCGATATGAGGTAACTACTGTTTTTCTCTTTTGTCCAATTGCAGTTTATCAATTCCTAGTAGCCCCCAAGTGACGGTTTATGATACCGATCTAAACCGGGACTTTTGTCATAACTTATCTTTGCATAGTTAGCCTCCAGGGACCGGATTACCTCTTTAAGATGAATCGGTTGCTTTAAAATTTGCCATACTGCTCTTTCACCGGTATAGCCTCCAAGGGCCGGTTTAACTTTATAAAGATGAACCGGGACTGTAGAAGAACTCCCATACCAACAACTTTTTGAGCAAACACACATTAGCCCCCAAGTGCCAAGATTAATACTTGTATTGAGCTTGGGACTTGTAGAATTTTCTGATCAAGAGCAAACACACATTAGCCCCCAAGTATCAAGGGCATAACTTGTTATGGGCTTGGTACTTCAAATATGTAACGTCAACTCATTATACATCTGCCCCTTGACAGGCGGAGCTGAGCAAGAAAGAACGCCAAACCGCTGATCTGCAAGAGAACATCAAAACCCAGCAAGCTGCCTCCAAAGCGAAGGAAGAGTTGACCCGCGCTCTAGGCGCTATGGAGAAACTGAAAGAGGGCTTCAACAAAGAGCGGGCGGATTGGGAAACTGAAAAAGCCGCTTTGATAAAAAGGGCTGAAAACGCAGAAGCCGCTCTTAAACCGGTGGTTGACGAGCTAACTGGTGTAAAGCGGCAAGTGCATGCTATGACTGCTGCTGTGTTTGGTAAGCATCCTTCCTTTATGCTTTCAACATATCCTCCCATGCGTTGCCGGTTTAACGATGTTTGTAATGATATAGGAACTCGCATTAGCCATCTGGGCTCTGATGTACAGAAGAAGTTGAAAGCTGCTTATACGCTGATAGAGCAACTGTATACCGGCGCACAACGGATTATCTGCACCGCTTCTCACAACAAGCCGCCCCCGACGTTGATCAAGGATACCTTAGACAGACTATCTATGCTGCCTGCCCGGATAGAAGAGTTGAAGAGGTCTGCTGCAAGGGCTGGCGCTCTGTCCGCACTAACCCGGGCAAAAGCATGGGTGCCTGATCTGGATCCGTCGGACATGGCTAAAGGCTACCCAAGCTTAAAAGAAGACGGATCAGAGTTTGGCACTGATGATCTCCGCGCCATAAACCGGGAAGTACGTCCACTGGCCTGTCAACTTGCTGAAGAGGCTGATCTTTCATTTTACCAGGCGAGCTATGATACCCATAACAAGCGGGTTGCTGCACCAACTCCTGAGGCTCAAAACCTGATCCCTCCAATCCGTAAGCACACTTATGCCCCTGATATTGAACCGTCCACCCTTATAAGTGATGAGGCTATGTTTCAAGCTTTAACTGGGACCGACTGGACAACTGTTGACTTCCAGCCGCTGGGTAGAGACGAAGAAGTTGAACCCGTGCAAGATGACCCGCAGCCGTCAGGTCAAGCTGATAAGCAATCATAATCCGGGGGCCGGTTTAGTCTGCCACGCTGCAATGCTTATTGATAAACAATTATCCGTTGGGCACTAAAACGCCTTGTAATATGCTAGTTAAAATACTTGGTCTGTTATGCCTTCGTGCATATTTATCTGCAACTGATGCGTGTTAATCCGCCATGCTTATGATATGATGTTCATAATCCATAGCTATTTATTCAAGCTGTTCCTGCAGAGAAGAAGCTTAAAGCGCCCTGGCGGTTTACCACCGGGCGGGTCATGATACCCAACTATATATATGACCAAGGTTTATAACCAAGGTTGAAAGATCGTGGATGTCGCCTAGAGGGGGGGGGGTGAATTGGCGCTTTAAAATAATTACGGTTTAGGCTTGAACAAATGCGGAATAAACCTAGCGGTTAATTTGACAAGCACAAAACCTACAACAACTAGGCTCACCTATGTGCACCAACAACTTATGCTAATCAAGATAAACAACTAAGTGATAGCAAGATATATGACAAGAAACAATATGGATATCACAAAGTAAAGTGCATAACTAAGGGGTTCGGGTAAGAGATAACCGAGGCACGCGGAGACGACGATGTATCCCGAAGTTCACACCCTTGCGGATGCTAATCTCCGTTTGGAGCGGTGTGGAGGCACAATGCTCCCCAAGAAGCCACTAGGGCCACCGTAATCTCCTCACGCCCTCGCACAATGCAAGATGCCGTGATTCCACTAAGGGACCCTTGAGGGCGGTCACCGAACCTGTACAAATGGCAACCCTTGGGGGCGGTCACCGAACCCGTACACTTTGGCAACCCTTGGGGGCGGTCACCGGTACCCGTCAAATTGCTCGGGGCGATCTCCACAACCTAATTGGAGACCCCCGACGCTTGCCCGGAGCTTTACACCACAATGATTGAGCTCCGAACACCACCAACCGTCTAGGGCGCCCAAGCACCCAAGAGGAACAAGCTCAAGGGCACCAAGCACCCAAGAGTAATAAGCTTCTCAACTTGTAACTTCCACGTATCACCGTGGAGAACTCAAACCGATGCACCAAATGCAATGGCAAGGGCACACGGAGTGCCCAAGTCCTCTCTCAAATTCCACCGAAGCAACTAATGCTAGGGAGGAAAAAGAGAGGAAGAACAAGAAGGAGAACACCAAGAACTCCAAGATCTAGATCCAAGGGGTTCCCCTCACAAAGAGGAGAAAGTGATTGGTGGAAATGTGGATCTAGATCTGCTCTCTCTTTTCCCTCAAAAACTAGCAAGAATCCATGGAGGGATTGAGAGTTAGCAAGCTCGAAGAAGGTCAACAATGGGGGAAGAACACGAGCTCGAAAGATAAGGTTCATTGGGGAAGAAGACCCCCTTTTATAGAAGGGGAAAAATCCAACCGTTATGTGCTCAGCCCGCACACGAGCGGTACTACCGCTCTGGCGGAAGAAGCAGGGAAAAGGAGCAACCAAACATGAACCTTGGGGCAGTAGTACCGCTTATAGGCGGTACTACCGCGCACCCCAGCGGTACTACCGCGCACCCCAGCGGTACTACCGCTGGAGGAGCAGAACACGGGACCAAAAATGCAGTAGCGGTACTACCGCCCGACCGGAGCGGTACTACCGCTTACAGGCGGTACTACCGCCCATCGGGGCGGTACTACCGCTTATAGGCGGAACTGCCGTGCCTTACTGCCGTGCAACTACTGCAAAACTCGACACGAAAAATGCAAGACCCAAACTCGAGGCGGTACCAGCGCGGAACCGTAGCCGTACTACCGCTTATGGCCATAGGCGGTACTACCGCTTTGGACAGCGGTACTACCGCTTGGGGCGATAAGCGGTACTGCCGCTCTGGCCGCGGTACTACCGCAGGGAGAAAACCAGAACTGCCATAACTTCTTCATATGAGCTCCGAATTGAGCAAACTCAAGCTTGTTGGATACAAGACGATGAGTAGCATCAAAACAAATAGAGGAGTGAAACCTCCAACCGAGAAGAACCGGCATAACCTCCAACATCGAAAACATCATAGAAGATGCGAGTGAACTCCGTTTTCGATGAACTCGAGCTTGTCATCAAGATGACCATAAGCTCCAAAACTCACAAAGAGAAGAACCAAACAAGAACCAACAAAGATGATGCAAGGATGCAATGGTTTGAGCTCTCTATGAACGATACGATCAAGCTACTCATCGAGAGCCCCCCTTGATAGTACGTCAATCGATCCTATAACCCGGTCTCCCAACTACCATCATGAGACCGGTAAAATAGAAAACCTATCAAGAGCAAACCTTTGCCTTGCACATGGTCCACTTGAGCTAGATGATGACGATCTTGACTCCCTCAAGTTGGACCACCTTTCTTGGTTGTGTTGGCTCGATGAAGACTAGTTGATTGCTCCCCCATACTCCACTATGGGTGAGCCACTCTTCCGCACATCTTCACAAGTCCATTGTCACCACAATGGACGGCAAGCTTCAAGCATTTGATCTCTTCATGATGCTTCACTTGAACTTGCACACCGCAACCTAACCCCACAAAGAACTCTCACGAAGATCATGGGTTAGTACACAAAGCGTAATTGGCAATGCTTACCACACCATGGGATCGCTTGATCCCTCTCGGTACATCTTGTGCGCTTTGTGTGTTGATCAACTTGATTCACTCTTGACTTAGTCTTGATCAACCTTGACTCTTTCCAACTCTCTTCATTTGGATGATGTCTTGAAGGTAAACATGAATGATCACACAATCTTCTTCTTCAAGACATGCTTGCAATAAGCTCTACTCTCACATGACCAATCTTTGGATAATTCCTTAATAACACCTTGGTCACCACATAAACTCCTTGAAACCAACACATGGACTTCAAGAAATGCCTATGGACAAATCCTTCAAATATAACTCAAGGCAACCATTAGTCCATAGAGATTGTCATCAATTACCAAAACCAAACATGGGGGCACCGCATGTTCTTTCAATCTCCCCCATTTTGGTAATTGATGACAATCACTTTCAAGAGAGTTTATATAAGGAATTATGCATCACCATGTAATGCAACAACCAAAAATGCATGCGTATGAGATGCAAATGCTTAGGAACAAAACCAAAGCAAGGAGAAAACTCTGAAGACTTCTCCACAAAACTCTCTGAAACTTCTCCCCCATTGGCATCGATTGCCAAAATGGGCGAAAAGCTTAGAAGGCCAATATAAAAAGTGTTCCTCCATAAATTGTGTATTTCTCAACAAGAGAGTGGAATGCAATACACATGTCCAACGGTAAATACATGGAGGAAGACAAACTATATTGAGGCCCAAAGATTGCACAAGATTGATATGCCACAAAGACATACCAAAGAGAGAAACAAGCAATCAAGCAATCAAAAGATACCAATTGAAGCAAGCAATCAACGGATATCAATTGAGCCAACTAGACCAATGATCCTACATGCCACATGAATGAAATAAATTATGATATGAGCAAAGGAGTGTTCTAGAGAAACTAGAGAAGCTCCCCATGATTTGTGCACAATTTAGTTTTGTAATTGGATACAACAAGCACAAAATAGGATCGTCACTCCCCCAAGATCAATAGAACCTCACGACAAGTGCAAGATAGAAACATAGTGTTCTAAAGACACTAGTGAAGCTCTCCATGATTTGTGCACTCCTTACAATATTTGCATTAGGATACCAAGTGCACAAAATCGGATCATCACTCCCCGAAAATCAATAGAAACTCACAACAAGTGCAGGTGAGCATGTAGGAAACAAAGCCTATCACTTGCAACAAACAAATGGTTGAGCAACATATAAAAGAGGCAACTTAAGAGTAGGCTCAACCAAAATGATGTGTGTGAGTCATGGCAAAGCACTTGAGAAGACTAATGTACGAATGAGCATTAAGCATCAACATAGTCTTAGATAGTGGAGATACAAGGTGCATGACATGTCCTCCCCACACACACCAAACTCGCAAAAGGGTTCACAAGCACACTAAAAATGCAAAATGAATAACCAACACTTGTGACAACCCATGGTGAAGATAGAAGATGAAAGCCTCATCAAGACGAGGGATACCAATTAAGATGGCAAAAGCCTCGTAGAGATAAGCATGAGGAAAATAATCTTCACCACACAAGAGAGCATCAAGATGCAACGAGATAAGACATGCACTCAAGGCAAAAGCTTTCACGGAGCCACCAAAGAAATAACAAGAAAGACAAGGTGGACGTGAAAGAAAGGATATCAACTAGAGATGTAATTTCATTCAAGTGTATAAGGTTCTAGGTAGACGAGATCATGATGATATATATCTACAAAGAAGGATGTACACCCGAAATAGTTACAACACGAAGGAACAAGATATCCAAAAGGAATTCATAGATATACCAATAAGATATTTGCTTGGAAGCATAGCACATGGCTAGATATGGTCTTATTGTACATAAATGAATTCCTACCACACAATCTCAAAGACATCACAACTAGCAACAAGAGATCATTGTCGGGATGCTTTGAGAAAGGAAATAAGTATCACAAAAGAGAATGAATAACATGCCATGATGCAACCTACACAAGGTTGATACAAGAAATGTGTGCATGAAGTATATGAAGATACTTGTTACCGAGTTGACATTGGAAGGATGTAGTAGATACAAATTGAAGGTACAACGTAGTTCATTGATCATCCTAGCTTGAATCCAAAGATCACATGGTGACAACACCTTCCTTGTGAGTGAGCCGAGCATCCAATGCATCTCCAATTGTTCCTAGAACAACAACACAAACAAAATGGTACCCAAACTCATTGGGACCAAAGAGTTAGAAACACCAACAATACATAGGACAAACTCCACATAAATATGTGCATATAGAAATGGAAATGAAATTCATGCACATCTCATCCAATTTGAGACTTGGTGGAGTTTCCCCTATATATTGGGTCAAGAGAGAAAGCATGCCAAGGAAACTACATGAAGTTAATATGCATGCTCAAGACTTTCAAGAACCGATACCAAAATACAAGGAAATACCAAGTGAAAAGAATACCAAATGGAGAAATCATCACTTGGAAGATATCATTAAAAGATACATCAAGGAATGAGATATCCGTTGGAACCCACAAAATGATATCAAACTCCCAAAAGAGAGGATGGTTCCAAACAAACCAAGCTCTCTACAAAGTTTCATGATGGCACAAGTACCAAAAAGAAATGGCTTGCCGTCCACCAACACACACTTAAAATGGATCACAAGTTTAGTGTTTTATAGAAAATAGGATAGCTCCCCCACGAGTTGTGCATTATAGAGAATTTGCATTTGAATACAAAATGCACAAGGTAGGATCACCACGTTCACTATATCAAGGAAAACACTAGACATGATCAAGAAAACAACAAGATCCTCAAGTGGCACGGAAGGCAATGGGAGTTGACACAAACTTGGCAAGAGATAAGGAAAACAAAAGCAAACGCCAACGTGAAGATGATCAATAATCTCTACCACACATAAGTGAGTACCAATTGTCAAAAGACAAGAAGTACTTGGAAATAATTTCCGTTGGTAGATAACAATGATATCCAACATCATCTTCACACCAAACACAAGCAAATTGCAACTTGTAGAGCTAACATGCCACCTAGGAACAAGATAATTTACAATATCAACTCTAGGTGACAATATCTCAAATGTACACATTTTCTAGGCTAGTAATATACACATAGCATATTACTCCCCCATAATGTGATACCAATTAAGGATAAACAAGAGGCAAGTAAACGGATCCAACAAGAGATAATTAATGGACTATTTAGAATTTGAATTTCTCATGAGAAGACATACCACATAGCAACTAGATAATCTTGAAATATCAATACTAGATGGTATTACTCATGTACACTCATTTATAGGATTGTGAGGTGCACAAAGCACATCACTCCCCCATAATGGTATATTCCATTAATCTCTCACAAGAGCCAACTAAGATACAAACAAGATGCACAAAGGCTCAACGAGCGACACACATGTACATGAAGTGCAAACCAACATACCTATACTTGATTACTCAAGATAAGCAATTTGGAGACACAATCATATACAACCACATGCAAGGAACAAAACCAAAACATGCAACGGGGGCAAGTAACTTTCAATGTAAGCAATTTAAGTACAAGTTACCGCAAGGAGGCACATTGGATATAAGATATAAACTTGATGATTCAATTGACTTGGCTTGAGACAATAAGAATGATGAAGTCCCCTTAATTCTTCATAATGTAGCCAAGTCTCCAATGCCCTCCAACAACACCTATTGATCAAGTATGAGCTAGTTGGTCCCCAACCAAGTTCGGTCCTAAGAGGTTAGTCACAATAGGCTTGGCTACCCAAATGGTTCTTTTCTTGACACCACTTTGAGTACCGACAAATTTGGCAAACACATTGCCAACCTTATCCTTCCCAAGAGAATAGACATCATCAATAATAACTGGGTTGGATAAGTTACCACTAGTGCATGAAGAAGCGACGTGACCTTTTTCACGACATAGGTAGCAACGCCTACTCTTTACTTTCTTCTCACTTGATTTCTCAACTTGAGAAGCATTAGCTTGAGTTTTCTTGGGAAGAGGCCTTTCTTCAACTTGAGGTTGAGAATGAGAGTGAACTTGTGGCCGCTTCCCTTGTTGCTTATCACTAATGGCCTTCTTCTTCAATGGGCAAGATCTAACATGATGCCCTTCTACTTTGCACTTGAAGCAAACAATCTTGGCCGAATTCTTGACTTGTTCTTGGCCCTTCTTTTTGTTCATCTTGGACTTTTTGTTCTTGTTGGAGTTGAATCCAAGTCCACCTTTGTCATTGGGGGATTTTTGCACTCTCAAGATGTTGTTGAGTGTAAATTTCCCTTCATGACTCTTTTCCAAGTCTTTCTTCAAAGAAGTGACCTGGGCCTTGAGCTCTTTGATTTCCTCTACATGGTTAGTCTCAACACAAGCACTAGAGGAAGTATAAGCTTCATCGTTAGAGCAACAAGGCAAGGAAAGCAATTCATCACAAGAGGTACCAACATTGTGAGTGGATGAATTACAAGGACTAGCACATGGCAATATAGCATTTTGACTAGAAGTAGTGCTAGTATCCACATGAGGCTCACTAGATGTTACCTTAGAAATCATGGCCTCATGAGCTATCTTTAGCACATTATGGGATACTAGAAGATCATCATGAGAGCTTGAGAGCTTTTCATGGCTTTCTTCCAATTTCTCATAATTGCTAGATAGCAAATCAAGTTGAGCCCGAAGCTCAACATTCTCCTTCAAAATGGATGCTTCAAAAAGTAATAGAGTTAGTAGCGCAAGCATTATCAATAATAGCAAGAGGAGAAGGCAACTTAACAAGCTCTTTTGAATATGAAGCTTTAAGTTGAGCATGAGACTCGGTGAGTTTGATGAGCTCACTCTCAATGACCCTTGAGCCATTTACGAGGTGCTCAAAGTCCTCAAGGAGTTTAGCATGCGCAACTTCAAGCTCCTCATTTTTAGTTTCAAAATCATTGGCCACCTCAAGAGCTCTATCACGAGATTCCCTCACTCTAGACAATTCTAGAGCAAAAGTCTCCTCAAGAGATTCCTTGGTGGTTTGTTCAAGTTCAAGAGCTTGAGAGAGGTCCGCAATCTCATTAGCGTAATCACGCTCATGACCTTCCATTTTATCAATGGTGACCTCATGCTCCTCAAGACGAGATTCCAACTCATCAATATATTTCTTGCCCTCGATAGCAATAGAAATGATTTCCATGAAGTTGGAACGAGCAATTTTATTCTTAAGAAGAGCTTTAAAAATTATTTCCCCCTTAACTTTTAAGGAGGCAACATCATCATTCTCTTCATCAAAATCGACATCATCATCACTCTTGCCATCATCAATATTATCACAAGATATATTGGGATTTAAAGTGGGAGATACCTTTGAAGCCTTGGCCATAAGGCAAAAAGCAATAGATGATGATGTGGGATCCCTTGAAGCACCCTTCAAGACCACATCTTGTTCCATGGAGTGTTGGGTTTCCTCTACATTGTTAGCACAACAATTCGAGGAAATAGATACATTTTCATCATGGCAACAAGACATAGCAAGCATTTCATCATGATATTTGAGCAAGCAATTTCTACATGATATGCAAGAACTTTTAACACAAGCATGTGAAACATTTAGAGTGCTCGAAGTGTTAAAGTCCAAAGAAGGACCATTGCAATAAGATAGTGATGAAGAATCACCAAGAACAAGCACACTATCATCATTGCAATGACCACCACTACTCACCCTAACATTACCTTGTGGCAATCCACATATAGGTGAAGTAGAAGAAGTTGAGAAGGCAACACGGCCGGAGGTGGAGGGAGAACAATCATCCCCACAAATCTTGGTCACACCATATTTATCTTGAAGCTTTGTCCATAACTCATGAGCATCCCGGAACGGCATGAGTTGAAATAAAACTACATTGCTCAAAGCATCGAAAAGCACATTAGAAGCTTGAGCATTGAGATAAGAGTTTTTCTCATCCTCTAAAGATAATCTTTGGGGATCCTTTGGAGGAGAAAAACCCATATCTACAATTCGCTCTAAATTTGGGTCCATGACCCTAAAGAGATTAAGCATGCGAATTACCCAAACATCAAAATTTGTGCCATCGAAACTAAGAGTGTCAGAGAATCCTAATCCCCTAGTCGACATCTTTACTCTCTAGGCGGTTAAGCCTAACAAAGAGAAACCTGGCTCTGATACCAATTGAAAGATCGTGGATGTCGCCTAGAGGGGGGGGGGTGAATTGGCGCTTTAAAATAATTACGGTTTAGGCTTGAACAAATGCGGAATAAACCTAGCGGTTAATTTGACAAGCACAAAACCTACAACAACTAGGCTCACCTATGTGCACCAACAACTTATGCTAATCAAGATAAACAACTAAGTGATAGCAAGATATATGACAAGAAACAATATGGCTATCACAAAGTAAAGTGCATAAGTAAGGGGTTCGGGTAAGAGATAACCGAGGCACGCAGAGACGACGATGTATCCTGAAGTTCACACCCTTGCGGATGCTAATCTCCGTTTGGAGCGGTGTGGAGGCACAATGCTCCCCAAGAAGCCACTAGGGCCACCGTAATCTCCTCACGCCCTCGCACAATGCAAGATGCCGTGATTCCACTAAGGGACCCTTGAGGGCGGTCACCGAACCCGTACAAATGGCAACCCTTGGGGGCGGTCACCGAACCCGTACACTTTGGCAACCCTTGGGGGCGGTCACCGGTACCCGTCAAATTGCTCGGGGCGATCTCCACAACCTAATTGGAGACCCCCGACGCTTGCCCGGAGCTTTACACCACAATGATTGAGCGCCTATTCACCCCCCCTCTAGGCGACATCCACGATCTTTCAAAGGTTGTAAAAGATAACCAAATATGGAAATATATGATACCTGTGACTTTTAGGCATAGTGTTGGCTGACCAACCTTGTAATGAGGGTAATAACCCAAATCCGGAGTAAAAGTATCTCCTGTTATATAATGCCGGTTTACAATAAACCCGTTCCGGGTTGTGATAAACACCGGTTTATTCCATACTGGTGACTATGAGCCAAAACCAGACCGGGCTGATAGTCTCCGGATTATAGCTTGGTCATGTACTGACAACTTGTAGTTGACAGCCTAACCGGGTTGATAAACACTGGTTTGAAAACATCACAAATCTTAGCAAAAGAAAAAGAAACTTAGCAAAAGGCAAATAAAACCGTTGTAGTCGAGGCTTTTCACGGGCTGCCAGGCCCCAAATTTGATCAAGAGGTGTTGCTATGGTTTGGGTTCGACCAAGCCCCCAAGTGATGCTGTGGCATTACGCCGATCAAGAGGTGTTGCTATGGTTCGGGTTCGACCAAGCCCCCAAGTGATGCTGTGGCATTACGCCGATCAAGAGGCGTTGCTATGGTTCGGGTTCGACCAAGCCCCCAAGTGATGCTGTGGCATTACGCCAATCAAGAGGCGTAGCTATGGTTCGGATACGACCAAGCCCCCAAGTGATCTAATATCAAGCTTTGAGAAGCCAAATCAAGGGGTAAACCGGACGCACAACAGATACCCCGCTTTAGCTGAGGTTCCGGTTTATTATATTGATCATAATATATACAATGTCATAATATGTACATAAGCAGAGCCTGTAGCTCAAGTATAGTAGGGCCAAAGATGAGCAATATTCCACGGCCGGTTGGTCTCCTCCTCCGATTTACGTGAGTCTTTGCGCTCTCGAACATCGATTAGGTAGTATGACCCGTTGTGCAGATTCTTGCTGACCACAAAAGGTCCTTCCCAAGGCGGGGATAGCTTGTGCATATCCGTCTGATCCTGGATGAGTGAAAGCACCAAATCTCCTTCTTGAAAAGTTCTGGTTCTAACCCGGCGGCTATGATAACGACACAGATCTTGCTGATAAATCGCCGAACGGGCTGCCGCCATGTCACGCTCCTCATCTAACAGGTCAAGAGCTTCCTGCCGTGCCTTCTCGTTGTCCGCTTCAACATATGCCGCTACACGAGGCGAGTCATGACGGATATCACTAGGAAGAACCGCTTCCGCTCCATAAACCATGAAGAACGGTGTGTATCCTGTCGATCTGTTGGGTGTGGTATTGATGCTCCATAACACTGAAGGTAGCTCCTCAACCCAACAACCCGGCGTCCGTTGCAAAGGAACCATAAGCCGGGGTTTGATGCCTCTCAAGATCTCTTGATTGGCCCTCTCCGCTTGACCATTGGACTGGGGATGAGTCACTGATGATACATCAAGCCGGATGTGCTCACGTTGACAGAACTCCTTCATGGCACCCTTTGACAAATTGGTACCATTGTCTGTTATAATGCTGTGTGGAAAGCCAAACAGGAAAATCACCTTTTTGATGAATTGAACCGCCGTGGCTGCGTCACACTTACTAACTGGCTCTGCCTCCACCCACTTCGTGAACTTATCAACCGCCACCAAGAGGTGGGTCTTCTTGTCCTTGGACCTCTTGAAAGGCCCAACTATATACAGCCCCCAAGTTGCAAACGGCCAGGTGATTGGAATCATCCTCAATTCTTGAGCCGGTACATGAGCGCGTCTTGAGAATTTCTGACAGCCATCACATCTTTTGACCAAGTCCTCGGCATCAGCATGAGCTGTCAATCAATAGAAACCGTGACGAAACGCCTTGGCCACCAAAGATTTTGAACCGGCGTGGTGACCACAATCTCCTTCGTGGATCTCACGCAAAATTTCACGGCCTTCCTCAGGAGATACACAACGTTGAAACGCCCATGTCACACTGCAATGATGTAACTCTCCATTGATAATAGTCATGGACTTGGACCGCCGGGTTATCTGCCTGGCCAAAGTTTCATCCTCTGGTAACTCGCCCCGGTTTATATACGCCAGATATGGAACCGTCCAATCCGGGATAACATGTAGAGCTGCCACCAACTGAGCCTCCGGATCAGGTACATCCAAATCTCCTTCACCAGGAAGCTTGACGGACGGATTATGCAAAACATCCAGGAAGACATTAGGTGGAACCGGTTTACGTTGGGAACCCAGGCGACTTAAAGCGTCCGCCGCTTCATTCTTCCGCCGGTCCACATGATCCACCTGATATCCTTTAAAGTGACCTGCAACAATATCCACCTCACGACGATATGCTGCCATTAGTGGGTCCTTGGAATCTCAAGTGCCGGACACTTGTTGAGCCACTAGATCCGAGTCACCGAAGCACTTAACTCGGCTTAGGTTCATCTCCTTAGCCATCCGAAGACCATGGAGTAAAGCCTCATATTCAGCTGCATTGTTAGTGCAAGGGAACATTAAACGGAGAACATAACAAAACTTATCACCTCGTGGGGAAGTTAATATGACTCCAGCCCCCGAGCCCTCCAATTTCCTGGACCCATCAAAATGAATAGTCCAATAAGTATGATCGGTTTCTCTTCTGGCGCTTGTAGTTCTGTCCAATCATTGATGAAATCTACAAGCGCCTGAGATTTGATCGCTGTTCGGGGTATCTATTTCAACCCGTGAGGCCCGAGCTCGATAGCCCACTTAGCAATCTGGCCAGTTGCTTCCCTGTTCTGGATTATATCCCCCAAAGGAGCAGAGCTGACCACCGTGATGGGATAACCTCGGAAATACTGCTTAAGCTTCCGGCTTGCCATAAAAACCCCATACACCAATTTCTGCCAATGCGGGTACCTCTGCTTGGACTCAATAAGTACCTCACTGATATAGTAAACCGGCCGCTGAACCGGATATTCCTTTCCTGCCTCCTTGCGCTCCACCACAATAGCCACACTAACAGCCCGAGCATTAGCTGCCACATATAGCAACAATGGTTCTTTATCCACTGGAGCAGCGAGAATCGGCGGATTAGCCAGCTGCCGCTTTAATTCCTCAAATGCTTCATTAGCGGCGTCACTCCAGACGAAGTTATCCGTTTTCTTCAGCATCTGATACAAAGGGATGGCCTTCTCACCAAGGCTACTGACAAACCGGCTCAACACGGCAATCCGGCCTACCAGGCGTTGAACATCATTGATACACTTCGGTTTAGCCAAGGAGGTGATGGCCTTGATCTTTTCCGGATTAGCTTCAATGCCCCTGTTAGACACCAAAAAGCCCAGGAGCTTCCCAGCAGGTACACCAAAGACACATTTGGCCGGATTACGCATCATTTTACAAACCCGCAGGTTATCAAAGGTTTCCTTCAAGTCATCAATCAATGTCTCCTTCTTCCTTGATTTTACCACAATATCATCTACATAGGCATGAACATTGCGGCCGATCTGTTTATGAAGACAATTCTTGTGACGCCCCCGATTTGACCGTACACTAATCATGCACGCAAATGTGTACGATCAAGATCAGGGACTCACGGGAAGATATCACAACACAACTCTAAAACATAAATAAGCCATACAAGCATCATAATACAAGCCAGGGGCCTCGAGGGCTCGAATACAAGTGCTCGATCATAGACGAGTCAGCGGAAGCAACAATATCTGAGTACAGACATAAGTTAAACAAGTTTGCCTTAAGAAGGCTAGCACAAAAGTAGCAACGATCGAAAAGGCAAAGCCTCCTGCCTGGGTCCTCCTAACTACTCCTCGAAGCCGAACTCCATGTAGAATCATCCTCGGGATCTCTAGCTCCTGGACTCCAGCATCTGGTTGCGACAATCAGGTATAGAAAGGGGAAAAGAGGGAGAAAAGCAACCGTGAGTACTCATCCAAAGTACTCGCAAGCAAGGAGCTACACTACATATGCATGTGTATATGTGTAAAGGGGCATATCAGTGGACTGAACTGCAGAATGCCAGAATAAGAGGGGGATAGCTAATCCTGTCGAAGACTACGCTTCTGGCCATCTCCATCTTGCAGCATGTAGAAGAGAGTAGATTGAAGTCCTCCAAGTAGCATCGCATAGCATAATCCTACCCGGTGATCCCCTCCTCGTCGCCCTGTTAGAGAGCAATCACCGGGTTATATCTGGCACTTGGAAGGGTGTGTTTTATTATGTATCCAGTTCTAGTTGTCATAAGGTCAAGGTACAACTCCGGGTCGTCCTTTTACCGAGGGACACGGCTATTCGAATAGATAAACTTCCCTGCAGGGGTGCACCACATAACCCAACACGCTCGATCCCATTTGGCCGGACACACTTTTCTGGGTCATGCCCGGCCTCGTAAGATCAACACGTCGCAGCCCCACCTAGGCTCAACAGAGAGGTCAGCACGCCGGTCTAAACCTATGCGCGCAGGGGTCTGGGCCCATCGCCCTATGCACACCTGCACGTTGCGTACGCGGCCGGAAGCAGACCTAGCCCCCTTAATACAAGCGCGAGCTTACGGTCCAATGCGGCGCGCGCCACTCAGTCGCTGACGTCAAAAGAGCTTCGGCTGATACCACGACGTCGGGATACCCATAACTACTCCCGCGTAGATGGTTAGTGCGTATAGACCAAATGGCCAGACTCAGATCAAATACCCAGATCTCGTTAAGCGTGTTAAGTATCTGCGAACGCCGACCAGGGCCAGGCCCACCTCTCTCCTAGGTGGTCTCAACCTGCCCTGTCGCTCCGCCACAAAGTAACAGTTGGGAGCCGTCAGGAACCCAGGCCCACCTCTACCGGGATGGAGCCACCTGTCCTTTCAGCCCCCTCACCAGAATCACTTCCGGGTACTCCGCGAGCCGACCCGACTTTAGTCACCACATGTGTCATGTATATAATGCATATAGAATATACCCGTGATCACCTCCCGAAGTTATCACGGCCCAGTAGTATAGCATGGCAGACGGACAAGAGTGTAGGGCCACTGATGGAACACTAGCATCCTATACTAAGCATGTAGGATTGCAGGTAAAGGTAACAACTGTAGCATCAATGACAGGCTATGCATCAGGATAGGATTAACGAAAAGCAGTAACATGCTACACTACTCTAATGCAAGCAGTATAGAGAAGAATATGCGATATCTGGTGATCAAGGGGGGGGGGCTTGCCTGGTTGCTCAGACAAGAAGGAGGGGTCATCGGTGACGTAGTCGACCACAGGGGCATCAGCATCGTTACGGGGTCTACCGAAGAGAAGAGGGGGGAGAAACAGTAAATACATAGCAAGCAAGTGCATAACAAGACAACAGGCAGAGGTAGACGTGTTCTAACGCGGTATGAGGTGATACCGGTGAAGGGGGGAAACATCCGGGAAAGTATTCCCGATGTTTCGCGTTTTCGGACAGACGGACCGGAGGGGGAAAGTTGCGAGTTCGATAGGTTAGGGAGGTGTGGTGGACGAACGGACTGCGTATCCGGATTCGTCTCGTCGTTCTGAGCAACTTTCATGTATAAAACTTTTTCATCCGAGTTACAGTTTATTTTCTATGATTTTTCAAAGATTTAAACAAATCCTGGGATTTCTGCATTTAATTTAATTCGAAATAATAAAAAGACAAATTGCTATGGGTACACAGGAGTGTACCCAGCAATGTGTGCATCTGTATGACATGTGGGGCCAGGGGCTGGGTTGACCCAGTCAATATTTTGACTAGTCCAATGTGAACAGCGTATGTGGGTCCCAATTGTCATTGACTCATTTTAATTAACAGGTTTTTGACTAAGTTTACTTAGCTTAATTAGGGGGTTTGGGGCTAAACTAATTAGGGCCTCCCTAATTAACAGGGGGGGTCGGGCCCATGTGCCAGTGGCCCAAATCGGCCTCTGGTGTGGCTGTGCCCGTACGTACGTACTCGTAGAGTACGACGCCGGCGGCCATGGTGTTGGCCGTGGGAAGGCTCGGCACAGGGGGCGCGAGCAGGCCCGGGAGGAGGTGGGCGCCGCCGGCTGAGGCGGGCGACTGGGGGCGCGGCCACATGCGTAGGGGGTGAGCGTGGGCGAGGAGGCGTGCAGGCAAGGGCGATCTCCGGCGGGCGCGGCGAGGCGCGCACGCAGACGTCGTCGGCAGTGGAAGGGGGACTGGGCCTGGCGCGAGGCAGTAGCAGCAGCAGGCACACGGGAGGGAGGCAAGGCGCGGGCGGCGGGTTGGCCGGAGGTGGGTGACGGGCAGGGGAAGAGGTGGTCGGCGGATGGGGCAGCGGGAGCCCGCGCGGGGAGCGCGATGACGGCGGGCGCGCACACGTACAGAGGAGGAGAGGGAGGAGGAGGGAGGTGGCGGCTCACGACGAATGTAGGGTACAGGCAACGTGCGCGGGGAGGAGGACGGGGAGGCGTTCCGGCGAGGTGGAGCCGAGGAAGGAGCGGCGACGATGACGAGGTCCGGCAAGTCGGAGTGACGGTGGTGGTGCTCCGGTGACGGGGTGGTGGTCGGCAACGACGTAGGGCGCTCGGGGCGGCGAGCACGGCGTCCTGCGAGGCGGGCGACAGGGGGGGGGAGCGGCGCCGACGTCGGGGCCTCAGGCGGCGGTGGTCGGAGACGGGGGACAGGGGCGACGGGGCGCCGGCGGTGGGCACAGGGGCAAGGCGCCCCGATCCAGATCGCGTCGGGGGGGGGGGGGGAAGGAGCGAGGGAGTAGGGTTGCGGGGGTGAGGGGATAAGGCGACGGGGTGGGCTGGCCTGGTGGCTGACTGGGCCGGCCTGTTGTGTCGGTTGGCCTGGGGGTCTTTCTTTTTTTTTATTGGTTTGGTTTTTTTTTATCTATTTCCTTTTTACTGTTTTATCTCACTTTCTATTTACTATAGTTTTATAAAATGCTAAATTAGTTCCTAAAATAGTGTTACTACTTATTCTATTGTCACAATAACTTGGGCTCCCAAACAAATTAGTTTAATATTTTATATATTATAAAAAGCATTTAATTATTGGTTTTAGCTGCTGTTTTGCTCATTTTAGAGTATTTACACATTTTATAAAAGTGTGGTTTCTCCTCCATTATTACTTAGGATTTATTTGTTCCAATTTGAACATTTTAGTTTTAATGTTTGAAAACTTTTATCGTTTGCCTTATTTCGAATTGATTTTTGAATCGGTTTTGGACTAACGAAGGATTAGAAACAGTAAGGGAGGTGACGTGGCATCATTAGCAGAGTTTTACTGTAGCTTGATTATCCGGGCGTCACAATTCTCCTCCACTATAAGAAATCTCGTCCCGAGATTTAAGAGGGAAGTAAAGGGGGAAGGTTCGGGTTACGAAATTCTAGGGAGCGTTCTTGGTCTTGGTTGTTCTTCTCGAAGAGGTTGATCCATTACATTGATGTCTTCATTCTGCTGTTTCAGGTCATCATGATAAAGTTGTCGTCCTCTCTTCGGGAACTCCATCGTACTTACGACAGAGTAAGGGGGGTATTCTGGAAGAACGGACTTCTGCAGGGTTTACTATCTGGTCAATATCATCGGGGAAGGTGGCGGAAAGTATCTCTCGAACTAAACCTTAAGAAAAGCCGAGAGCAAGTAAGAAAGTACCGTGAGAAGTTTCAAACGGGTAGGCAATCGTTTGAAGCCTGAAACAAAGTGTGAAAGGGGTTCAAAGCACTCAGAATAAGTACTATGTCTGATGCCAGTATAGATCAGTAGGACGATGGTCCGTGAATTACATACGAGGCCACGCGCGATGAATAAATTTGGGAACAGGGGGTGCACAGGAGAGTCAGGTTTTGATCCTGTGGAACTGTGGGTTATGGGCCCACCATGTGGGTTAAAAGTAGGAAGGGCTGTGACATCTTGCACGATCATGATAGCAAGTCATGGCAGAGGGTAGCCTGTCAGTTATATGTCAGCAACATCGTCGGTACCAAGGGCGAGGGACGAAGAGAACCATTTTCCTGCTCGTTGAAACGAGGCGGACCATAAGGCAAAGTTCTCGTCCATCGGTGGTTACCGAAATGTCACCAACAATAATAACAGGGTCTTACTGACAGAGTTGTACACCGAGGTGTTTACATAAGCAGGAGAATATTACTGCTTAGATCATATAGTTCACCAGAAAGGTTAAACCACACAATGGAAAGGAAAATATGATTATCAGATTAAACAGAAGAATGGAAAGGAAAATGTGTTTAAACACATATTTCAAGGTTATATCCTTCCCAAGGACAAGCTGAGCATGATATTCATGACATGATATAATGTAGAAAACTCTTTAGGTAAGGGAGAGAAATTTCATGACATTACCCATACAATGGTGTTTGGATAATTGAGCAGGAAACATTTAGCATTGGGCTTCAAATGTTCCCGTTGAAAATCGGAGTACCATAGACATGCTTCGAGATAGCATTGACATGGTCAATAGGTGAAGATCAGACTCTGGAAACAAAAAGGATCCATCAGGAACAACTTATAGAACAAGTCTTACGATTTCCTCCTGGAAGAATAGCTAACCTTGCTGAAGAGGAATCTATAACAATAGGGCCTCCGGCCAGGTGTGCTGGGTATCATCACCTTACTGGGTCATAAATAGGCCAATGTTATTACTCTTGGAAATATGTTCCAACCATTATATCTGACCGAGATTCAGATCTGATTGGTGTCAGGATAACTCAGACTCAGGATGCCTGAGAAGAAAGGTGCAACACAAATTGTCGAAACGACATCGAAGATTCTCGGGAGATGAACTATGGAAGCGAGTTCCGAACAAGGGTTCATCATTACATCAAGGAGAGGTGAGGAGGTGACTGATTGACTCAGCGACAATCCATTGAGATTTCCAAAAGATGGATTTCCATCACTATGTGAACAAGGAGATAACATTAGCTAGATCGAATGACTTAATGATGTATGCTCGAGGAAAACATACACAGTTAAACATTGGTTGCAATGTGCACTCGAAATATGGGCTAGGTAGCACAATCAATGTCTGAATGATGATTCATTAAGCCATAGACGTAGAATGAAACTATAGACCAATAACTTCAAAGCAATAGGGTTGCTAGAAGTTTAGAATTTACACATCACAGACCATTGGTCGGTATTCCTTTTAGAAACAACACGGGGACCAAGAAAGAATGGTGATGGGGAGAAGTATCACTGTACCAAGATGTCATACGAGGTGGTGAAATTCTTACGACATACTTGACATAAAAGATGGTAATACTCCAAGGTAGAACATATCATAAGCTAGATAGCAAGGAAATTAAGGTACAACACAAAACACGAACAAGTTTGTGTTGAATGGAAGGCGATAAAATGGTCGATGATAAAACAAATCATCGAGGTCAAGGATGGTATTTCTCATCCAGAATTCGATAGATATCTTGGAAGAGCTCAGAATGTTGATGATGTTCACGACACATTTGTAGCGAGAATTTATGAAGAGGTAATCGATCGGTGATGACATCAAGTCAAAGGAATGATGAAGCGAAAAGTTATTGGAACCAGGGGTACGACACAAACTCGAAATCAAGCTTGTTGTCCAAGGCGAAATGATATGACGAGGAAAATCGACGTAAGCTTAGCTCAGCGTCGAAGGTGGTGCTCCGGGAATAAAGACCAGGTAGCACAGTTAAAATCAGCACGATAATAACATAGCCGAGCAGGCTAGGGATGACGTGATCGAGTACGAACTCGTAAACAAGGGAGATTATTAAGAGTTGTTTAACCATGATGCGGACTCGATTCAGTTATCGATGTCCTTGAGTGTTTAATAACTCGGAGCCCGTGAAAAATTGGAATCCATGAGAATGTAATACTTGATGGAGAACTCATAAGAAGTTATGCAGTTCCGTGATAATCTCGAGATACCAGGGGGTAATACTCGACGACAAACCAAAGTAGAGGTTGGACTGGGGTATTGCTCTTACAGAAGACAAGTGCTTAAACTTGTACGAGAAATGGTATTTAAAGGAGAACATGGTCGGAACGACGTCCACGGATACCAGATGAACTTATTACAAGGGGACAATTATTTTAAGAGAAGCTTCCATGATAAGGTATACATCGTGTCCATGGGCATGAACACAAAGTTCAAGGTCGACTCCCACTTCTTCAATGCATAACCTTTCATTCACTTCTCGCGTTTGATGAAGTTGCAGTGTGGAAAATTTTTATCTGGAAAAATACCAGAAGAGTATGACTCATGAAAACTTTCGAGTTCACACGTATTATGAAAGGCATAGGTTCAACCCATCAAGGCATCTTAGGAACATATACCACAAACTTCGGAGTAATTATTACAAGCTCGAAAGAAGAGCATTGTTCAAAATCAGATGATACAATTTACCAAAGGCATTATATACCCATGGAAAGGCTCACAAGGTTATTCAATAGGAAGGACACTGTCGGATAAAATCCAACAAAGGAACCGATGGTCCACAAGGGATCTGATGTGAGCATCGGTACTCAACCAGAGGAAGAAGAATGCCAGGAGATCTGATTATAGAAACAACTGACTAACTCAAGTTCAAATGCAAAAGAATTATGATTTCCAACTCAGGGGGGTCAGAAGCAACGCTCTGATCAAGGATGGATAAGTTGAGTAGGCTTAGGGGTACAATCGATGGCAATTTGATAGGTCGAGATCCAGCTCACGTTTAAAATGACGTCTGAGCCGGAAGAATGAATTCTAGGATATGATTGAGGATTGCGAGCATTCGCAACAAATTGAATCAACGGACTCAAAATGATAATGACAAGAGATGCCAATAAGATTACGAGACTTATGGGATTAACCATAATGCAAGCAAACAAGAATTTCAAGAGCAATAGGCTCCTGAGGATTTTTGGAAGATCGAATAGTATTTTGAAGACTATTGTGGAATACTTGAATCAACTGGGGATGACCGGATACTCGGTAAGTGCGAGAATTATACGTAGGGGTATTCAGGTGACAAAGAACAGCAAGGTAGTAAGCTCAAAGGATTCTCGGAACAACAGAGAGAATTTCGGGGTATCTTGTAATAACAAGATCAACTGGGAAACATTGTATGAGTGGCGAGTATACGTGGTTATCCATAGGAGTTTATCGATGAAAGGGAATTGCAAAAGCGATGAACACAAGTTCTCGGGTTATCAGCGGAGAGTATCTTCAGGGTCTTCACGTGCAGCAGACGATCATCAGTAAATAAGGGGCTCTCCGGGTGAAAGTGATAACGAGATCCTAATGTTAGATTTAGTAAAATCATTTAACCCGAATAGAAGAGAGATCAGAGTCCCAGAGTATAGGCAAGGAGTAAAAGATCCTAATACCACCCAATGGCGACGTGGGCCCGTAAGCCACACAGTCATGTTAGTAAAACATTTTTCACTGACTAGACTCAACTTCGGCCAAGGAGTTGGAAAGGGGGATTCCTACAGGCAGTCGGCTCTGATACCAACTTGTGACGCCCCCGATTTGACCATACACTAATCATGCACGCAAATGTGTACGATCAAGATCAGGGACTCACGGGAAGATATCACAACACAACTCTAAAACATAAATAAGCCATACAAGCATCATAATACAAGCCAGGGGCCTCGAGGGCTCGAATACAAGTGCTCGATCATAGACGAGTCAGCGGAAGCAACAATATCTGAGTACAGACATAAGTTAAACAAGTTTGCCTTAAGAAGGCTAGCACAAAAGTAGCAACGATCGAAAAGGCAAAGCCTCCTGCCTGGGTCCTCCTAACTACTCCTCGAAGCCGAACTCCATGTAGAATCATCCTCGGGATCTCTAGCTCCTGGACTCCAGCATCTGGTTGCGACAATCAGGTATAGAAAGGGGAAAAGAGGGAGAAAAGCAACCGTGAGTACTCATCCAAAGTACTCGCAAGCAAGGAGCTACACTACATATGCATGTGTATATGTGTAAAGGGGCATATCAGTGGACTGAACTGCAGAATGCCAGAATAAGAGGGGATAGCTAATCCTGTCGAAGACTACGCTTCTGGCCATCTCCATCTTGCAGCATGTAGAAGAGAGTAGATTGAAGTCCTCCAAGTAGCATCGCATAGCATAATCCTACCCGGCGATCCCCTCCTCGTCGCCCTATTAGAGAGCAATCACCGGGTTATATCTGGCACTTGGAAGGGTGTGTTTTATTATGTATCCAGTTCTAGTTGTCATAAGGTCAAGGTACAACTCCGGGTCGTCCTTTTACCGAGGGACACGGCTATTCGAATAGATAAACTTCCCTGCAGGGGTGCACCACATAACCCAACACGCTCGATCCCATTTGCCCGGACACACTTTTCTGGGTCGTGCCCGGCCTCGTAAGATCAACACGTCGCAGCCCCACCTAGGCTCAACAGAGAGGTCAGCACGCCGGTCTAAACCTATGCGCGCAGGGGTCTGGGCCCATCGCCCTATGCACACCTGCACGTTGCGTAAGCGGCCGGAAGCAGACCTAGCCCCCTTAATACAAGCGCGAGCTTACGGTCCAATGCGGCGCGCGCCACTCAGTCGCTGACGTCAAAAGAGCTTCGACTGATACCACGACGTCAGGATACCCATAACTACTCCCGCGTAGATGGTTAGTGCGTATAGACCAAATGGCCAGACTCAGATCAAATACCCAGATCTCGTTAAGCGTGTTAAGTATCTGCGAACGCCGACCAGGGCCAGGCCCACCTCTCTCCTAGGTGGTCTCAACCTGCCCTGTCGCTCCGCCACAAAGTAACAGTTGTGAGCCGTCAGGAACCCGGCCCACCTCTACCGGGATGGAGCCACCTGTCCTTTCAGCCCCCTCACCAGAATCACTTCCGGGTACTCCGCGAGCCGACCCGACTTTAGTCACCACATGTGTCATGTATATAATGCATATAGAATATACCCGTGATCACCTCCCGAAGTTATCACGGCCCAGTAGTATAGCATGGCAGACGGACAAGAGTGTAGGGCCACTGATGGAACACTAGCATCCTATACTAAGCATGTAGGATTGCAGGTAAAGGTAACAACTGTAGCATCAATGACAGGCTATGCATCAGGATAGGATTAACGGAAAGCAGTAACATGCTACACTACTCTAATGCAAGCAGTATAGAGAAGAATAGGCGATATCTGGTGATCAAGGGGGGGGGCTTGCCTGGTTGCTCAGACAAGAAGGAGGGGTCATCGGTGACGTAGTCGACCACAGGGGCATCAGCATCGTTACGTGGTCTACCGAAGAGAAGAGGGGGGAGAAACAGTAAATACATAGCAAGCAAGTGCATAACAAGACAACAGGCAGAGCTAGACGTGTTCTAACGCGGTATGAGGTGATACCGGTGAAGGGGGGAAACATCCGGGAAAGTATTCCCGATGTTTCGCGTTTTCGGACAGACGGACCGGAGGGGGAAAGTTGCGAGTTCGATAGGTTAGGGAGGTGTGGTGGACGAACGGACTGCGTATCCGGATTCGTCTCGTCGTTCTGAGCAACTTTCATGTATAAAACTTTTTCATCCGAGTTACGGTTTATTTTCTATGATTTTTCAAAGATTTAAACAAATCCTGGGATTTCTGCATTTAATTTAATTCGAAATAATAAAAAGACAAATTGCTATGGGTACACAGGAGTGTACCCAGCAATGTGTGCATCTGTATGACATGTGGGGCCAGGGGCTGGGTTGACCCAGTCAATATTTTGACTAGTCCAATGTGAACAGCGTATGTGGGTCCCAATTGTCATTGACTCATTTTAATTAACAGGTTTTTGACTAAGTTTACTTAGCTTAATTAGGGGGTTTGGGGCTAAACTAATTAGGGCCTCCCTAATTAACAGGGGGGGTCGGGCCCATGTGCCAGTGGCCCAAATCGGCCTCTGGTGTGGCTGTGCCCGTACGTACGTACTCGTAGAGTACGACGCCGGCGGCCATGGTGTTGGCCGTGGGAAGGCTCGGCACAGGGGGCGCGAGCAGGCCCGGGAGGAGGTGGGCGCCGCCGGCTGAGGCGGGCGACTGGGGGCGCGGCCACATGCGTAGGGGGTGAGCGTGGGCGAGGAGGCGTGCAGGCAAGGGCGATCTCCGGCGGGCGCGGCGAGGCGCGCACGCAGACGTCGTCTGCAGTGGAAGGGGGACTGGGCCTGGCGCGAGGCAGTAGCAGCAGCAGGCACACGGGAGGGAGGCAAGGCGCGGGCGGCGGGTTGGCCGGAGGTGGGTGACGGGCAGGGGAAGAGGTGGTCGGCGGATGGGGCAGCGGGAGCCCGCGCGGGGAGCGCGATGACGGCGGGCGCGCACACGTACAGAGGAGGAGAGGGAGGAGGAGGGAGGTGGCGGCTCACGACGAATGTAGGGTACAGGCAACGTGCGCGGGGAGGAGGACGGGGAGGCGTTCCGGCGAGGTGGAGCCGAGGAAGGAGCGGCGACGATGACGAGGTCCGGCAAGTCGGAGTGACGGTGGTGGTGCTCCGGTGACGGGGTGGTGGTCGGCAACGACGTAGGGCGCTCGGGGCGGCGAGCACGGCGTCCTGCGAGGCGGGCGACAGGGGGGGGGGGAGCGGCGCCGACGTCGGGGCCTCAGGCGGCGGTGGTCGGAGACGGGGGACAGGGGCGACGGGGCGCCGGCGGTGGGCACAGGGGCAAGGCGCCCCGATCCAGATCGCGTCGGGGGGGGGGGGGGGGGAAGGAGCGAGGGAGTAGGGTTGCGGGGGTGAGGGGATAAGGCGACGGGGTGGGCTGGCCTGGTGGCTGACTGGGCCGGCCTGTTGTGTCGGTTGGCCTGGGGGTCTTTCTTTTTTTTTATTGGTTTGGTTTTTTTTTTATCTATTTCCTTTTTACTGTTTTATCTCACTTTCTATTTACTATAGTTTTATAAAATGCTAAATTAGTTCCTAAAATAGTGTTACTACTTATTCTATTGTCACAATAACTTGGGCTCCCAAACAAATTAGTTTAATATTTTATATATTATAAAAAGCATTTAATTATTGGTTTTAGCTGCTGTTTTGCTCATTTTAGAGTATTTACACATTTTATAAAAGTGTGGTTTCTCCTCCATTATTACTTAGGATTTATTTGTTCCAATTTGAACATTTTAGTTTTAATGTTTGAAAACTTTTATCGTTTGCCTTATTTCGAATTGATTTTTGAATCGGTTTTGGACTAACGAAGGATTAGAAACAGTAAGGGAGGTGACGTGGCATCATTAGCAGAGTTTTACTGTAGCTTGATTATCCGGGCGTCACAATTCTGCACACACCGTTGATAAGTCGCCTGTGCACTCTTGAGCCCAAAGGGCATGGATACATAGCAGAAGGCTCCAAAGGGAGTTATGAAGGTTGTCTTCTCCTGGTCCTTAACTGCCATTTTGATCTGATGATAACCAGAATATGCATCCAAAAAACTTAAACGCTCACAACCTGCCGTAGCATCAATAATTTGATCAATACGGGGGAGGGCAAAAGGATCTGCTGGACAAGCTTTGTTGAGATCTGTGTAGTCCACACACATACGCCAAGTGCCATTCTTCTTGAGGACCACCACCGGATTAGCCAACCACTCAGGATGGAATACTTCAACGATAAATCCAGCCGCCAAGAGCCTGCCTACTTCCTCTCCAATAGCTTTGCGTCTTTCCTCATTGAACCGGCGGAGAAACTGCTTGACCGGTTTATATTTAGGATCAACATTGAGAGTGTGCTCAACGAGTTCTCTCGGTACACCAGGCATATCAGAAGGCTTCCATGCAAAGATGTCCCGATTCTCACGGATGAACTCGATGAGCGCGCTTTCCTATTTCGGATCCAAGTTAGCGCTGATGCTAAACTGCTTGGACGAATCGCCAGGCACGAAGTCAACAAGTTTAGTCTCCTCAGCCGATTTAAACTTCAGGGCCGGATCATGCTCCGTAGTTGGTTTCTTCAACGAAGTCATATCTGCCGGATCAACATTGTCCTTATAAAACTTCAACTCTTCTGTTGCACAAACCGACTCAGCATAAGCCGCATCACCTTCCTCACACTCCAGAGCAATCTTGCGGCTTCCATGCACGGTTATAGTTCCCTTGTGACCCGGCATCTTGAGCTGTAGATAGACATAACAAGGCCGTGCCATAAACTTAGCATAAGCTGGCCGTCCAAATAGGGCATGATACGGGCTTCTGATTTTCACCACTTCAAAGGTCAAGGTTTCTGATCTCGAGTCATGCTCATCTCCAAAAGCCACCTCCAGAGCTATCTTACCAACAGGATATGCCGACTTACCAGGCACCACACCATGGAACACCGTACTAGACGGTTTAAGATTTTTATCTGTTAGCCCCATGCGACGGAAAGTTTCATAATAAAGGATATTGATACTACTCCCTCCGTCCATGAGTACCTTAGTGAATTTATAACCTCCCACCCGAGGTGCCACCACCAGAGCCAGATGACCCGGATTGTCAACCCGGGGTGGATGATTTTCTCTACCCCACATAATGGGTTGCTCGGACCAGCGCAAATAACGGGGCACCGCCGGTTCAACAGCATTCACCACCCTTTTATGAAGCTTCTGATCGCGCTTGTCCAAGCTAGTGGTGAAGACATGATACTGTCCGCTATTCAACTGTTTCGGGTTGCTCTGGTAACCTGACTGCTGCTGCTGCTGATTGCTCTGATGATTATAGCCACCTTGGTTACATTGATTATTTTGATTGTTATGTCCACCCTGATTGCCATGGAATCCTGAACCGGAATTTCCTCCGCCATAACCCGGCCCATGAGAGCCAGAGCCCGAACCGCCTCCTGATCCATGATCATACCGGAAAGAATCAGAATTTTTGAACTCTTGCATGATGTAACAATCTTTCCAGAGGTGTGTGGACGGTTCCTCCTTCGTCCCATGCTTTGGACAGGGCTGGTTCAACAGATACGACAAACGGCCCGGGTTAGGATTTGGCATTCCATTGCGCCGGGGCGGTTTACCCTTACGCCGCTGGCCCTTGTCGTGTGCATCAGTGTTAGCCACAAAGTCTAAACCGTGGTCCGCTTTATGCTTGCCGCCGTTTCCATGACCCGCCGGGTTGTAGTGCTGCCCCTTGGCGTTGCCGCTCTTCTTTCCCTTCCCTGTCTTATCATCGTCAGGCTCGGGATCCTTGGTACTATCAGAGTCGGCATACTTCACCAGTGCAACCATGAGGGTTCCCATGTCATTACAATGATGTTTGAGCCGTCCCAACTTCAACTTCAAGGGTTCAAACTGGCAATTGCCTTCCAATGTTAAAACTGCGGTGTCAGCGTTGATGCGGTCTGATGAATGCAAAATCTCCGAAACCCGGCGCACCCAATGGGTTGTTGACTCTCCTTCCCCCTGGACACAGGCAGCTAAGTCCACAATTGACATGGGTTGCTTGCATGTATCCTTGAAATTCTGAATAAACCGGGCTCTCAACTCGGCCCATGACCTGATAGAATTAGCCGGTAAGCTCTTTAGCCAAGTGCGGGCCGTTCCTTCTAGCATCATGGTGAAGTACTTCACACATGCCGCATCATCCACGTCCAGCATCTCCATGGCCATCTCATAGCTTTCAACCCATGTTTCAGGGGATAAATCGGCGGTGTAATTCGGCACCTTGCGCGGGCCCTTGAAATCCTTGGGCAGGCGCACATTGCGCAACGCTGGGACAAGACATGGCACTCCCAAGGAACTAGAGGTAACTCCTGGTTCCACCGATGTGGTTGGACGAACCGGAGTAAGCTGACGGGCCTCGTGCTGCGCCGCTAACTCGGCCTCTCTGCGTGCCCGAGCCCGGTCCACCACCTCCTGAGCATCACCAGCACCACCCGCCGGGTTATGGCCACGGGGCGGATCACGGTTCCGCGCATTGCTTGATACTGCCGGTTCATCCATACGCCTGCTGTAACTCCGGCTTGGACGGGGAGTGGAACGAATCCGATCGCGACTATATGAATAAGCCTCCTGTTGAACCAAGGCTGTCTGAAGAAGCTCCTTAACCCGACGCTTCTCGACCGCTGCTGGAGAATCGCCTTCGATCGGGATGGCCACCAGCCGTGAAGCGGCAACGACAATGTTGTCCATTGGGTTAGAATAATGACCCGGTGGCGTGGGGACATGAGGTACCACAACGTTGTTCTGACGAGGCGGATCCACCAAACGTGGCTGAACCGGCGCCCTTGCTCCGGGTGCCTCTGCCCGGTTTACCACCGGCGGATTACTGGTCCCTGCTCCTGGGGTGTTAAAGAGATTTCTAGCGTCATAAACCGGCGGCAGGCGAGATCGGTGCCTCCTCTTCAGGACTTCGTTCGACACACTCTGATCCAGCATAATCCGGTAAGCTTGTGCATCCAAAGCGGCCCTCTCCGCGGCTATCCTGGCATCCTCAGCTGCTAAGTCGGCTTTTGCCTGGGTGATCTGATCTTTCACTTTCGCGATTTCCGCATTGTGTGCATCCTGATCCGCCGGGTTAACCTCCGCCATCAGTGTTGCCAACACATCAAACAAATCAGATAGAACCTGAGCCGGCGGTCGCACAGGGCCTCCTGCCCCAGCCGCCGCCGCTGATCCGGAAATCATCGCCGCTGCGGTCGAAGAGTGGAGCGCTGGTTGCGTGCCGGCCATGAAGATCGCCACCCGGTTTGGCAGATCAGAGGGGTCCGGAATACTGTCGCCATCAGAACATCCCCCAATCCGGCCATCTTGTAACTGATATAACGACTCGGTCTCTCCAGTCGATGACTCGTTGCCGGAATAAACGACGGTCTCACCACCAGATTCCGATCTATCCTCAGATTCCCCTCCATGGATAACTCCCACGAAGGCACGCTTCATGACAGGCTTGACCCGGGCAGATCTCGCACGCTGAGTCGTTTCGACGAGGTCGGTGCAGATGTGCGGCTCAGGGCCCGGTTCGCCGATCTTGCCAATGAAAACGTGTATGCCACCAAAGGGGACCCGGTACCCGTACTCGATTGAGCCGGCCTCGGGGCCCCAGCCTGCATCGTCGATGTAGAGCTTGCTGCGATGACTCTTGGTCATCCGGCTCACAGCGTAACCCTTGAGTCCTTCGAAGTTGCCCTCCAAGAACTTGAAACCATCGTGCGATAGCCCCACGGTGGGCGCCAACTGTCGTGGTTTTGTCACGGCAGATGTTCTAGAGAAATGACTTAGTCGTGGAGCCATCGCTACGGGTTAGCTTAAAGGGGTTAAAGCGGACATGGGACACAAGAGAGTTTATACTAGTTCGGCCCCTTACGATGAAGGTAAAAGCCTACGTCTAGTTGTGATGGAATTGATGGGGTTTCGATGACCAGGGAGCGAATACGCTTTGCCTGGGTCTCAAGTTGTTGTCTGTTGTCCCTGAACCGCCGCCGGGTCGTCCCCTTATACACATGGGTTGACGCCCGCCGGTTTACAGAATCCCGAGGCCGGCTCATAATCGTGTCCGGCTCGGTCTCTGCTACTTCTATCTTACAACACAAATTTACATATCAATGCCGGTTTACGTCTACAGGCCTTAAACCGGCTTTGGGCCTTGGGCCTTCATGAAGCGTCACCGTCTGTCTTCATAGACTTCAGATACAGATGAACTACTTACGGGGTTAACCCGGCCTCTCCTGGCCGGTTTACGCCCAGTGGTAATATCCCCAACAGTTTTCGAGTGCATGCACTCTGCAAACAAGTTGTCACTGGCAAAATCTGATATTCCGGTAGTAAAATATATGTTTTTGTCAAACAAGTCAAGATTTATTGGGATAATCACAATTGAACATGTTATTTAAGGTACGAAAAGAAGACAAACATACAATACCATACTTGATTTAGGTAATTTATAACCTAATATAGTAACGCTCATTTTGTTTACGGAGGGAGTAGTATTTTTTGAGTAAAAAATAGTTCATCAAATGCTTGAGCCCACAAAGCAGCGAGCCCAGAACCCAGAACAGAGGATGTCAAGAACTCCCGCGATTCACCTCACCCCAAATCCGGCGTGGAGCTGTCTTCTCCGTCAACTCCGGCCAAAGGGGGAGCTCGCCCGCTTCGCCCTGGAAGCGATGCCCTCGAAGGAGGTGGCCGGTCGTCGTCCTGCCTGATGGAAGCGACTGCCGCCGTGGAGGTGGATCTGGCCGCCGCGGCGCCCGATTTGGCTGCGCAGGAGCTTGAAACGGCTGCCAAGGATCTCGCCCCTCCATGGCCTTTGACCACCCCTTGAGCCATTCGCATCCGGCGCCATCGGCGAAGAGGTCGAGGTAAGAAGGAGCTGGTGGGGCGGAAGGAGACAGAGGAGGCGGGTTTCACTATGCAGGCTACTCCTTGTGGAACGCTGCACTTCTGGTGGTTCACTCCGCCACCAATATCATCGACCGAGCTCGACCAAGGTCCGGGCGTCCTCCATCCTTCCACAGAGCAGCGGCCAGCATGGCAGGGCGGCTTGATGCCGCGCCGGACGGGAGCACCAACAGCAACGTCTCGGCGGCTCCCGGATCCGGCGGGTCGCCGTGTCCGGAGGGCTGAAAAGATCGGCTCTCTTCCAGCACTCCCGGTCCAGTCAAAGCCTATCCAGCTACTCCAACCACTCCGGCGCGTCGAATTCTTATCCGTCCAACAACTCCGGCATCTCTGCTGCTGAACCGGACTTCGGCGCCCATGAGCTCACGGTGATCGCCATCCAAATGGTCAGTGAGGGTTACGCCCAGCCCAGCGCATGGTCCGAGAATTCTGCGGCGGCGGCAGCCTGGAGAATTGGTTCTTGGAGCTTGACGTGGGCTGGGTTCTCCAAATCCACAACAAGACCGGCTTATGTCAGCAGCTCCAGCTTCAAGCCGAATCGCCGTCATGGCTCCTCCAAGACTTGGTCGAGAGGTGGATTCGAGCTCTCATGGTAACAATCTCCAGTATCGTCGAGGTGCTCTGCAATGTTGAGACGTTGTTGCTCGCAAGGTTTGGCAAACCAAGCATCTTGGAGATGCTCGTCTTTGTCGACGCCGTCATCCCAGTGCTCAAGGCGGGGAAGCTACGGGCCGTGCTAGACATGTACACATTTGTGTCTGCACTGCGTCATACATGTTCACTCTGGATGTGTTCTCTCCAGAAGCCCAGACCCAGAGCATACTCGACGAGATACGCCGCTCGTTGGGGACAGAAAGAAACAAGCTATGCCAGGCTATATCCACGTCAATGGAGGAAGCGAGGGCACTCATGGAGGACGATGACTCGTGGGCTATCGAGTTTCCGCAAGGAGGAGGCGGGGTTCACAGGAACACCCGGTTGATGGTGGGTTACATCGTGTCTATGACGGATGCATTGGTGTCGACGCGGAAGTCTGCACCAAGCCACAACACTGGAAATCTTCATGGCCTAATAGATGACACCATCAAACATTTGAAGGATCTGCTTCTGAGAAAATCGGAGCCGTGCTTGGATGCAAGCATGAGGTACCTATTCCTGCTCAACAATTCCTATTTCATAGCCACCAGGGACATTGTTCGTGGGCCATACTATGGAGACTCTCAACACCACCAGGGACTTGAACTCACACCTGAATGCAAAAACCACATGGATAGTTATCTCGATGTTTCGTGGGCTCATGTGATCTCCTCCGTATCGAAATCGAATCCTCCTGGACCGCTGCGTCGCTGGTTGACCAACACCTCTTCGCTGGCTAAATTCGAGTCAGCGTTTCATCAAACCTACCAAGCTCAGAAGCTCTGGAAGGTTCCGGACCCTCGGCTCAGGGATGCGCTACGAAGGGCTATCATCGAGAGAGTCATCTCAAGTTACAACGACCATCTGAAGAAGCATCCTGAGCTAGCGGAGCACGCTAGCCGCGGAAACAGCACTCCCACCGTCTTGGAAGAGATGTTGGGACAGCTATTTGAAGGCTGAAAACTTCTTTCAGGCATCGAACAGAGTCACCAACTATTAAGAGTCCAGAGTAATGTTTCATCTAGTATTTGAAGTGAGGTTGTATGGGGTGTCTTATTTGACTTGTGATTCCATATTAAACACTCTCACATAGCTAATTGTCATGTTTACTTTTCATTATTCAGTATTTTATACACGCATATTTTCATCCACTTCAATGAAACTTTGTTTGGAAAATCATTTGCATTTCATATAAAATAAATTTTTCTGATGTCTTTTAGGAAAAACTGTTTTGCCAAAAAATTCATCAGACTCTGAAAGATGAGGTATACAAAATTGAGACCAAACTCAGCAATGTATTTGCACATCAGGAGCCTGTTTCAAGAATGAACTGAAGAGTTTAGGGATCTCTCATAAGCATGGACATGGCCTGCAAATACCAAGCCCGACATGTACTTGACAAACCATTTCTCGAAAGCAGCTCTCCATATATATTATGTTGTACATTTGGAGAATGGATGAGAACCAATTGGGGAGTGTATTTTGCTAATCATAACAAAAATACTTGTATCAGAATAGTCATAATAATCAGCAAAAAGTGTTTACACTAAAAATAGAACATCCAGCTGTTCAACCATATACATACTGCTAAAACATACTGTAATATAATGGTCAGAACATGCTGCCAGTGTATAAAGAATAACTGGGTTTGCTAATCATTGAGCATAGCATCTCATAATGGTCAGGGTACAGGGTTCAGGATGAGAGCAGAATTTCAAAGAAGCGACGTACCATGAAGGCATGAAGGCATGAACCAACACGCTGTACTACGACCCATACGGCCCACATTTCCCGTTTCAAACAATGTCTTATACCCTAAAAGAAGGCGCCTTTTGAAGAGGAAAATGGTTAATTATAATTCAGGGGGCACATTTCAGCCACTGAATTAATACTCCCTCTGTAAACTAATATAAGAGCGTTTTTAGTATTCTAAACGCTCTTATATTAGTTTACGGAGGGAGTACATGTGTACCATCTCAGTTCTTCGTGCTGCATTATGATGCAGTTGCACAGCCCAGAGAAAACATTGAGTTTTTATCAGCCTTGTTACCAGGACAGCAATTCAGAGTTCCAGACCAATTGACTAACCGAGGAAGCTGGGATGCAGAAAATTCATCAAGACAGAACAACTGCATAAGAGAGAATTTTACAAAAAGGAAAACAATGGAACTAAAAATTTAACGCCCCTCTTCCATTGTCATAGTCATGCCATTAAGAGACATTTCCAGGTCATAGTCTTGCCTTTGGTCTTCAACTTCATACTTCCGTTGCCTAAAATATACAGGCTCCTTCGGAGTAGGAAGCGGGGCTGTTTCATTTTCTAACATGAACACGGTGGATGACATGAGTGGACGAGCACTTGGATCGTCTTGAACACACAAGAGACCTAACTGAATACACCGCAGAACTTCATGAAGTGGACAGATCTCCGTAATGGACGAGTCCACCAATTCTCCTGCATTTCCATCTTTCCATAAGCTCCATGCCTACACCAATGAAATCCTCAATTTATTGAAGTGTTTCAGTTGCAAAGAAATTAGAGCATATTAGTTAACTTACATAAGCTATAAGGCTTGGAAAATCCATTGTGAGATGGGATGAGCTAATCTTTAACCCGCTTACAATCTCCAACAGAGGAATGCCAAAGCTATACATGTCAGACTTGACAGAAAAGGAACCTTCCATTGCATATTCAGGAGACATGTAACCGCTGTTCGAATCATTCCAAAAAAATTGAATTAATTAAGTTGAAGAAAATTACAATGTTAAGCCTTACCTAGTGCACATATTACTTACTATGTCCCAACAACACGGATAGTGTTCACTTGCTGCTCATTTCCTCCAAAGATCCTTGCCATACCAAAATCTGATATTTTAGGGTTCATTTCCGCATCTAACAAGACATTGCTTGCTTTGAGATCACGATGGATTATTGTTAGCCTTGAATCTTGATGGAGATAAAGAAGCCCTCTCGCTATCCCTTTAATTACCTTAAACCTGGTCGGCCAATCAAGCACAAAATTTCTTGTGGCATCTGGCAAGAAAAGTGCAAAATTCAAGCATTAACAACCATCACAAATTCAGTGTTTCTAAGAATGTTTTGGGAGACTTCAGCATAAGAGCAGAACATACCAAAAAGGAAGGCATCTAAACTTTTGTGAGGTAAGTATTCATATATCAATAACTTCTCATCTTCGTGAGTGCAGTAAGCAAGAAGCCTAACTAAGTTTCTATGCTGCAATTTGGCAATCAGAACCACTTCATTTCTGAACTCGTCAGCCCCTTGACCAGAACTCTTGCTTAGCCTTTTGACAGCAACTTCATAGCCACCTTGTAACCGTCCCTAAACAACACATCATTCTTCAATTGAACAAAAGATGGGAACTTTTCTGTATCGATGATGATCAGGTTAAAACCTTTTACCTTGTAAACTTTTCTGAAGCCACCTTTCCCAAGCATGTTGTAATCTGAGAAATTGTCCGTTGCAGTAACAACATCTTCAAAGCAAATATATGGAAGTTCTATGGTTTCGTTCTCAAGTTCGATAGATTTGGAATTTTTCGAGTGTTGTCGTGCATATTTATTCTTAACTTTCTTGATTCGTCGTTTGCCTGACAGAAATAGCTTTTTATCAATATTGTTTCTTACGAATAACTCATGAACTGCATCCTGAAAAAGGGAAGCAAATATTGTTTTTACCTCTTGACTTCATATCCACACAAGGCTGATGCATGTGAGTATCAGAATACTAGTAGCAATTACTGGGAGTGCAATCTTCAATACATTGCTCTCTTTGGCAACTGCAGAAAGCCAGAAATTTAGAAAGACAATGATGCTTCCAAAATCTAACATGCATTTTTTCCAAGTGTTGTGTTTGTCGTGATTAGACTCTGTTTCTCAACTGCAGAAAGACAGAAATATAGCCCAGCAAGAGAATGATGCTTTCAAAATTCTACGCGCATTTCTTGTGATGTTGTGTTTGACGTGATTAATGTGTCATCCTAAACCACATCTAGCATTCAACATAAAAGGGACAAGTCATGCCGTACAATCAATAAGCGTACAAGGAAAGATGTATACCTGTTGAACTGGCTAGACGGAGGTACAGGTTCTCGCCATCACGAAACTTTCCTGTGTCGACAAGCTCCCCCAACCAAATCAAGCACCTTGGCACGTCATCAGACGTGCTGCCATTTTGCAGGTTAGCATAAGCATACGCAGTGCAATTGCAATTACGGCTGCACTCTGCTCTGCATTGGTCGATGCCTCTGTTCCTGACATATACGAACTTATCGGGTATCTTCATACCTCTCAAGGTCAAGAAATTATCGCCACCGCCACATTTCAGATCCTCCTTTCTCCGGCACCCTCTGGAGAAGTTAACACCGTCAGGCTCAAACCCACTGAGGCAGTTGCATTTCGGAACTGTTTCAGTGGCATCACAGTAGCCAAATGGTCCGCAGTAGGCGTATTGGTCACAGCTAGGACTTGGCTGCTCTGTGAAAACCTCCCATGATGACGAGTTGCTGTTCCACACCAGAAACCTAAACATGCCCGTGTAGTGCAGCACCATTCGCATGCTTGGCGAGTCGTCGGAGACGGTGAATGTCATGTATAACTCACGCCCTTGGTAGACAATTGTCAGGGTCATGATGAAGCCAGTGCTACCTTGATACCAGCCATCGACCAATTCACCATCCCACACAGATCTGCGCCAATATGGTGTAGTCCCATTCCAGATTACAACCTGGAGGTCCGAACTAGGGTCACCGCCCATGGAGTAGTTAGTTGCTGGTGGCTGGGTCATCAGGCCCCCTCCAAGCAATGAGGCGAGTGTAGAGAACATCATCTGTGCTCAGTGGTAAGAGCATGCTGGGGAGGGCCGTGTCAGTTGGATGATGGAAGCTCTGCCATATGTCCGTGCCGTTGGGCAACTGGATGACAAAGTTTCCAGAGTTGAGTAGGATAGCCGAAGTTCCGGTGGTTCCGGATGTGAAGTTGTTCATGGTTGTCCAAAGAGCGCGGCCTTGGGAGTCAGACAAGACGATGTCGGAGTTGTTGGTCAGAACCAGCTTCCCAGGAGAAGCGTTGGTGATCGGGTTGTCGTGGTTAGCAACCCACACATGTGTGCGCTCAGGGATGTTGTTGTACCATATGCCGACATATGAGTCTGCAGTTTGTTCTTTGGGGAGAAGAAGCCGAGAGCAAAGGGGCCAATAGCTCCCGTGCGATGTTTTTCATGCGAATTGGAAGGAGTGCGATGTAGTTCGAATGAATGGCTTTGATGTGACGTTTTCGAAGCCAATAATAGCTCCAATGCGACATGGCTCTGTTTAACCGTGAAATGAAAAACACGAGGGGTTAGCGATTTGAGTTATGACACACGGGACCCACCAGCTACTCGCATGCGGGTGGGACCCACAACTTATCCACACAAGCATGCCCGTGCTCATCAGCGTGCCTCGACCCGAGCCAGCCACGAGCCCGAGCCAGCCCGCTGTGACGCCCGGATAATTAAGCTACAGTAATCCCACGTTAACGATGCCATGTCACCCCGTTTACTGTTGCTAATCTCGCGTTAGTTCATAACCGATCCAAATTCATATTTGAATTAAAGTCGAAACAATTAAAGTTTTCAAAAGTCAAAACTAAATTGTTCCTAATGTGTCAAATAATCCATAATAAATGTAGGTGAAGAAATCGACTTTTAATAAAATACTTAAATGCACTAAATAAACTAAAACAGCGATAAAACAATTATCTAAAATGCTTTTTAAAATAATAAGCAAATGCAAAATACTTTATTTAAAGTGCCGAAATATTTGGGGCTGTGACCTATTTAATAACACCAAATCAGTTGTCGCTTTTAAATTTTATAAAACTAAAATAAAAGGAAACAGAAAAGTAATAGAATAAAAAACAGAACATAAAAAAAGGAAAAGAACCCCCCCCCCCCCCCGCTGGGCCTCGGCCCAGCTGGCCACTGGGTAAGCCAGGCCGGCCCAGCCGGCGCCCCCTTAACCTCCCAAACCCTAACCCACGCACCCCTGATCCCCACTCCCCTCGCTCCTCCTCCCCCCACGTTCTGGATCGGGGGTGGCGCCCCTGCGCTCGCTGTGCCCCGACCCTGTCGCGCCCGTCGCCCCGCTCCCCGCCGTCGTTCGACGCCACCACGCCGGCGCCGCCTCCCCGCCGGACTGCCTCGTCTCCTCCTCGCCCCCTCCTGATCTGGGCGCCTTGCCGCGGCCCCCCGGTGACGCCACCGCCCAAGGACGACGTCGCCCGCCTCCCCGACTGCCACCTCGTCGTTCCGTTTCTCCACCGACCACCTCGAGCCGCTGCCTTCCCTTCCGGCTCACTGTGAGCCCCGCGCCCCGCTTTTTCCTCTGCGCTCCGGCCTCCCCTCCCCTAGCTCGTTCGCCACTGTCACCGACGCTCGTCGTCACGCTTGACCATAGTCGTCGCGCTTGACCATAGTCGTCGCGCTCCCGCCCTTGGCCGCGTCCCTTGCCGCGCCGAGACATGCAGGCCCGCATCCCGGGCGCCTTCCCTGGCCTGCTGGCTCTAGCCGTCGCCCCCCCTTTGCTGCTGCCGCCGTTCGTGCCCACACGGGCCGCGTCGCAGTCCCGTCGCGCCAAACCTGCGCCTGCACCCCGTGCGCGCCTCGCGAGCCCTCGTCGGCCACGAGCCCGCTCACCTCACCCGCCTCCCTTCGTCGGCTGCATCTGCGGCCAGGCTCGCCTCGCCTGCTCGCCGTGGCTGCGCTCCGGCGAGCCGCCCACGCTGCCCCAATGGCCTCCGCTCAGGTCTATCCCGTCGGACACCCACGCTCGCCCACACCCGCCAACGCTGGCACCCACTATGGCCCCTGGGGCCTATGACACATGGGCCCCGCCCGAAGAACGTTTTAATAAAAAAATGATTTAAAAAAATTAATTAATAAAAATAAATAAATAATAAAGATAATTAATTAACTTAATTAATCCTATTAATATCAACTAATTAACATTAATTAACCTAATAACTAATTAACCTAATTAACTACTGTTAATTAGCTAACAGCCCCTGACAGGTGTCAGGTTGACCAGGTCAATGGTCAACGTTGACTGCTGACGTCATGCTGATGCATTAGTTAAATTTCTAATTAAATTAATTTATTAAATTCTAAAAATGATTTAAATCTTTAAAAATTAATATAAAATAAACCGTAGCTCGGATGGAAAAACTTTGTACATGAAAGTTGCTCAGAACGACGAGACGAATCTGAATACGCAGACCGTTCGTCCGCCACGCGTCCCTAGCATAGCGAACCTGCAACTTTCCCCTCCGGACCGTCTGTCTGAAAACGCGAAACACCGGGGATACTTTCCCGGATGTTTCCCCTCTTCGCCAGTATCGCCTAGTACTACGTTAGGTCACCCCTAGCACTGCGTATTGCCATGTTATGCTTTGTGATGCTTTGATTGCTCTGTTATTTATTGTGTTCCCCCTCCGTTACTCTTTTCGGTAGACTCCGAGACCGCTGCTGGTACCCTTGTGATCGACTACATCGACGATGAACCCTTCTTGCCAGAGCAACCAGGCAAGCCCCCCCCCCTTGATCACCAGATATCGCCTATTCTTCTCTATACTGCTTGCATTAGAGTAGTGTAGCATGTTACTGTTTTCGGTTAATCCTATTCTGTTGCATAGCCTCTCATTGCTGCTACAGTTGTTACCCTTACTTGCTATCCTACTGCTTAGTATAGGATGCTAGTGTTCCATCAGTGGCCCTACACTCTTGTCCGTCTGCCAGGCTATACCACTGGGCTGTGATCACTTCGGGAGGTGATCACGGGTATATACTATATACTTTATATACATGACACATGTGGTGACTAAAGTTGGGTCGGCTCGTTGAGTACCCGCAAGTGATTCTGGTGAGGGGGCTGAAAGGACAGGTGGCTCCATCCCGGTAGAGGTGGCCCTGGGTTCCTGACGGCCCCCGACTGTTACTTTATGGCGGAGCGACAGGGCAGGTTGAGACCACCTAGGAGAGAGGTGGGCCTAGCCCTGGTCGGCGTTCGCGGATACTTAACACGCTTAACGAGATCTTGGTATTTGATCTGAGTCTGGCCATTTGGTCTATACGCACTAACCAACTACGCGGGAACAGTTATGGGCACTCGACATCGTGGTATCAGCCGAAGCTCTTCTTGACGTTAGCGACGGAGCGGCGCGCGCCGGATTGGACTGGAACGCCTGCTAGGCTAGGTCTGCTTCCGGCCGCGTACGCAACATGCAGGTGTGCAATGGGCGATGGGCCCAGACCCCTGCGCGCATAGGGTTTAGACCGGCGTGCTGACCTCTCGGTTGAGCCTAGGTGGGGCTGCGACGTGTTGATCTTCCGAGGCCGGGCATGACCCAGAAAAGTGTGTCCGGCCAAATGGGATCGAGCGTGTTGGGTTATGTGGTGCACCCCAGCAGGAAAGTTTATCTATTCGAATAGCCGTGTCCCTCGGTAAAAGGATGACCCGGAGTTGTACCTTGACCTTATGACAACTAGAACTGGATACTTAATAAAACACACCCTTCCAAGTGCCAGATATAACCCGGTGATCGCTCTCTAACAGGGCGACGAGGAGGGGATCGCCGGGTAGGATTATGCTATGCGATGCTACTTGGAGGACTCCAATCTACTCTCTTCTACATGCTGCAAGATGGAGGCTGCCAGAAGCGTAGTCTTCGACAGGACTAGCTATCCCCCTCTTATTCTGGCATTCTGCAGTTCAGTCCACCGATATGGCCCTTTACACATATACCCATGCATATGTAGTGTAGCTCCTTACTTGCGAGTACTTTGGATGAGTACTCACGGTTGCTTTCCTCCCTCTTTTCCCCTTTCTATACCTAGTTGTCGCAACCAGATGCTGGAGCCCAGGAGCCAGACGCCACCGTCGACGACGACTCCTACTACACTGGAGGTGCCTGCTACTACGTGCAGCCTGCTGACGACGATCAGGAGTTAGTTAGGAGGATCCCAGGCAGGAGGCCTGCGCCTCGTTCGATCTGTATCCCAGTTTGTGCTAGCCTTCTTAAGGCAATCTTGTTTAACTTATGTCTGTACTCAGATATTGTTGCTTCCGCTGACTCGTCTATGATCGAGCACTTGTATTCGAGCCCTCGAGGCCCCCTGGCTTGTATTATGATGCTTGTATGACTTATTTTATTTTTAGAGTTGTGTTGTGATATCTTCCCGTGAGTCCCTGATCTTGATCGTACACGTTTGCGTGTATGATTAATGTACGGTCAAATCGGGGGCGTCACAAGTTGGTATCAGAGCCAACTGCCTGTAGGAATCCCCCTTTCCAACTCCTTGGCCGAAGTTGAGTCTAGTCAGTGAAAACTGTTTTACTAACATGGCTGTGTGGCTTACGGGCCCACGTCGCCATTGGGTGGTATTAGGATCTTTTACTCCTTGTCTATACTCTGGGACTCTGAACTCTCTCCTATTCGGGTTAAATGATTTTTCTAAAAAGACTAACTATAGGGTCTCGTAAATACTTTCTCCCGGAGAGCCCCTTATCACAGATGGTCGCCGACTGCACCAAAAGATGTTGAAGATACTCTTCGATCATTCCCGAGACCCTTGTGCCCTCTGCCTTTTCAATTCCCTACTACCGATATATCCATATGGATAACGACATACACTTGTTGTTCATACAATTACTCTGGGTTTCTCTTGTTATTACCAGATACATCGAATTGCTCTCCGGCTTTTAAGAATCCCTTATACCACTGCCTTGCAGTTCCTTGCCACATAAATACCCCTATGGATAATTCCTCGCACTTGCCGAGTATCCGCTCATCCCTAGCTGTTCAGGTGTTTCACAAAAGTACTCGGAATACCATTCAATTTTCTAAGGATCCTCATCAGCCCATTGCTTTTGATTTCCTTGCCTTCCTGCATTATGGTTAATTTCATACTTCTAGTAATCTCCGTTGACATCCTCTATCACTATCATTTCGAGTCACTTGATTCGATATGTTGCGAATGCTCGCAATCCTCAATCAGATCCTAGAATTCATCCTCCCGGCTCAGACGTCATTTTAAACGTGAGCTAGTTCTCGCCAATCAAATTGTCGTTGATTGTGCCCCTAAGTGTTTTCAACTTATCCATCCTTGATCAGAGCGTCTGCTTCTGATCCTTCGTTTTGGAAACCATAATTTCTTTCTATTTAAGCATCAGACTAATCAGGTGATTCTTGAATCTGATGCCTCTGCATTCTTTCTTCCTCTGAGTGAGTACCGATACTCACATCAGCTCCGTTGTGGATCGCCCGATCCATTGTTGGATTGTTATCCGACAGTGTCCTTCATATTCAATCACCTTGTGAGTCCTCCCCTGATACATAATGCCTTTGGTAAATTGTATCCTCTGCTTGGCCAACCATGCTCTACTTTCGAGCTTGCGTATTTACATTTGAAACTTGTGGTATATGTTACTAAGATGCCCGATGGGTTGAACCTATGCCTTCCCCTAATCCGTATGAACCCGAAGGTTTTCACAAGCCATACCCTTCTGGTATTTTACCAGATAATTTTCTACCATACAACTTCATCGAATGCGAGAAGTGAATGAAAGGTTATGCATTGGAGAAGTGGGAGTCGACCTTGAACTTTGTGTTCATGCCCATGGACACGATGTAGATCTTATCATTAAAGCTTCTCTTAAATTAATTATTCCCTGGGTATAAGTTCATCTTTATATCTGGGATCTGGCCTTTTTCAATTGTGGTTCTGACCATGTTCTCCTTTAAATACCATTTCTCGTGCAAGTTTAAGCACTTGTCTTCTGCAGAGCAATACCCTAGTCCAACCTCTACCTTGATCTGTCGTCGAGTATTACCCCCTGGTATCTCGAGATTATCATGGAACTGCATAACTTCTTATGAGTTCTTCATCAAGTGCTACATTCTCACTGATTCCAATTTTCCACGGGCTCTGAGTTATTAATCACGCAAAGACACCGATAACTGAACCGAGTCCGCACTACGGTTCAACAACTCTTAGTAATCTTCTTTAAGTACGAGTTTGTACCCGATCACGCCATTCCTAGCCTGTTTGGCTATATCATTATCTTCATGATTTTAACTGTGCTACCTGGTCCTTATTCCCGGAGCACCACTTTCGACGATGAGCTAAGCTTACGTCGATTTTCCTCGTCATATCGTTTCACCTCGAACAACAAACTTGACCCCGAGTTTGTGTAGTATCTGTGGCTCCAATAATCTTTTGTTGCATCAGTCCTTTTGCTTGATGCAGTCGCTGATCAATTGCTTCTTGGTGGATCCCCTCGACAACAAAATGTCGTGATTTTCAGCAACATTTTGACTCCTTCCAGGATATCAATGGAATTCTTGATGATAAGTGCCATCCTCGTTCCTTGGTAATTTGAGTTACCATCGACAACATCCTTACATTCCTTTCATCACAAACTTGATCATGTTATGGAGCTCCTTGCTAACCAGCTTATGTTATGTTCTACCTTGGAGTATTACCATCCTTTATGTCAAGGATATTGTGAGAATTTGTCCACCTCTTGAGAATTCTTGATATATCAATACTTCTCGCCATCTCCATTTGTTTTCTGATCCCCGTGTTGTTTCTAACCTGAATACCGACAATTGAACTATGATGCGTGAATACAAAACTTCTAGCAATCCTATTGCTTTGGAGTTAATGGTCGATAGTTCATGCTTAGACTATTGGTTATCGAATCACCATTCCAACATTGATCATGCTACCTAAGCCCATATTTTTTGTGCAGCTTTCCACCAATGTTTAATTGGGTATGTTTTCCTCGAGCATACCTCATTATATCATTCGATCTAGCTAATGTTATCTCCTTGGTCACATAGTTGTGGAAATCCATCTTTTGGAAATCTCAATGGATTGTCGCTGAGTCAATCAGTCACCTCCTCACCTCCCCTTGATTTAATGATGAACCCTTGTTCGGAACTCGCTTCCATAGTTCATTTCCCGAGAATCTTACAATGTCGTCTCGTCAATTTGTTTTGCACCTTTTCTTCTCAGGCACCCTGAGTCTGAGGTATCCAAACACCGATCATATCTGAATCTCGGTCATATATGATGGTTGGAACATTTTTCCAAGAGTTATAACACTGGTCTATTATGACCCAGTAAGGTGATGATACCCAGCACACCTGGCGGGAGGACCTATTGTTATAAGTTTTCCTTTTTAGCAAGGTTAGCTATTCTTCCATGAGGAAATTGTAAGACTTATTCTATAAGTTGTTCCTGATGGATCCTTTTTGTTTCCAAATTCTGATCTTCACCTGTTGACCATGTCAATGCTATCTCGAAGCATGTCTATGGTACTCCGATTTTCAACAGGAACATTTGAAGCCCAAAGCTAATTGTTTCCTGCTCAATTATCCAGACACCGTTGTATGGGTAATGTCATGAAATTTCTCTCCCCTTACCTAAAGGGTTTTCTACATTATATCCTGTCATGGATATCATGCTCTGCTTGTCCTTGGGAAGGATATACCCTTGAAATATGTGTTTAAACACATTTTCCTTTCCATTGTTCTGTTTACTCTGATAATCATATTTTCCTTTCCATTGTTTTGTTTAACCTTTCTTGTAATCTGACTTACCTAAGCAGAGATAATTCCCTGCTTAGTTGAGCACCTCGTTGTACCACTCTCTCAGTAGACCATGTTACTTTTGTTGATGACATTTCGGTAGCCACCGATGGATGAGAACTTGCCTATTGGTCCGCCTCGTTTCAACGAGCAGGAAAATGGTTCTCTTCGTCCCTCTCTCTTGGTACCAACGTGTTGCCGACATAACTGACAGGGTACTCTCTGACATGCCTTGCTATCATGACCGTGCAAGATGTCACTGCTCCTAAAAAAACCACATGGTGGGCCCATAACCCATAGTTCCACAGGATCGAAACCTGACTCTCTTGTACACCCCCTCTTCCCAAGGTTATTTCTCACGCTTGGCTTTGTATGTAATTCACGTGCCACCTTTCGTGAGATCATCAATTTTGGTATCAGACACAATACTTATTCCCGTTGCTCTGAACCCTTCAGGCATCAAACGATTGCCTGCCCGCTCGAAACTTCCCCACGATACCTCCTTACTCTGCTCTCGATATTGTCTTAAATTTCCATTCGAGAGTTACTTTCCGCCACCTTCCCCGATGTTATCAACCAGATAGTCAACCGTTCAGAGGTCTGTTATTCCGAAGTTACCCCTTGTCCTTCGTAAGTACGATGGAGTTCCCGAAGAAAGGACGATGACTTCATCATGATGCATTGGAATAAAGAATTGAAGACATCAACCAAAGGATTAACTTCTTCGAGAAGATCCGTTAGAATATCGTAACCAGAACTTTCCCCCTTACTCCCCTCTTAAATCTCGGGACGAGATTTCTTGTAGTGGAGGAGAATTGTGACGCCCGGATAATTAAGCAACAGTAATCCCACGTTAACGATGCCATGTCACCCCGTTTACTGTTGCTAATCTCGCGTTAGTTCAGAACCGATCCAAATTCATATTTGAATTAAAGTCGAAACAATTAAAGTTTTCAAAAGTCAAAACTAAATTGTTCCTAATGTGGCAAATAATCCATAATAAATGTAGGTGAAGAAATCAACTTTTAATAAAATACTTAAATGCACTAAATAAACTAAAACAGCGATAAAACAATTATCTAAAATGCTTTTTAAAATAATAAGCAAATGCAAAATACTTTATTTAAGTGCCGAAATATTTGGGGCTGTGACCTATGTAATAACACCAAATCAGTTGTCGCTTTTAAATTTTATAAAACTAAAATAAAAGGAAACAGAAAAGTAATAGAATATAAAAAATAGAACATAAAAAAAGGAAAAGAAACCCCCCTCGCTGGGCCTCGGCCTAGCTGGCCACTGTGTAAGCCAGGCCGGCCCAGCCGGCGCCCCCTTAACCTCCCAAACCCTAACCCACGCACCCCTGATCCCCACTCCCCTCGCTCCTCCTCCCCCCACGTTCTGGATCGGGGGCGGCGCCCCTGCGCTCGCTGTGCCCCGACCCTGTCGCGCCCGTCGCCCCGCTCCCCGCCGTCGTTCGACGCCACCACGCCGGCGCCGCCTCCCTGCGGGACTGCCTCGTCTCCTCCTCGCCCCCTCCTGATCTGGGCGCCTTGCCGCGGCCCCCCGGCGACGCCACCGCCCGAGGACGACGTCGCCCGCCTCGCCGACTGCCACCTCGTCGTTCCGTTTCTCCACCGACCACCTCGAGCCGCTGCCTTCCCTTCCGGCTCACTGTGAGCCCCGCGCCCTCCTTTTTCCTCTGCGCTCCGGCCTCCCCTCCCCTAGCTCGTTCGCCACTGTCACCGACGCTCGTCGTCGCGCTTGACCATAGTTGTCGCGCTCCCGCCCTTGGCCACGTCCCTTGCCGCGCCGAGACGTGCAACCCCGCATCCCGGGCGCCTTCCCTGGCCTGCTGGCTCTAGCCGCCGCCCCCCCTTTGCTGCCGCCGCCGTTCGTGCCCACACGGGCCGCGTCGCAGTCCCGTCGCGCCAAACCTGCGCCTGCACCCCACGCGCGCCTCGCGAGCCCTCGTCGGCCACGAGCCCGCTCACCTCACCCGCCTCCCTTCGCCGGCTGCATCTGCGGCCAGGCTCGCCTCGCCTGCTCGCCGTGGCTGCGCTCCGGCGAGCCGCCCACGCTGCCCCAATGGCCTCCGCTCGGGTCTATCCCGTCGGACACCCACGCTCGCCCACACCTGCCAACGCTGGCACCCGCTATGGCCCCTGGGGCCTATGACACATGGGCCCCGCCCAGAGAACGTTTTAATAAAAAAATGATTTTAAAAAATTAATTAATAAAAATAAATAAATAAATAATAAAGATAATTAATTAACTTAATTAATCCTGTTAATATCAACTAATTAAGATTAATTAACCTAATAACTAATTAACCTAATTAACTACTGTTAATTAGCTAAAAGCCCCTGACAGGTGGGACCCACCTGTCAGGTTGACCAGGTCAATGGTCAACGTTGACTGCTGACGTCATGCTGATGCATTAATTAAATTTCTAATTAAATTAATTTATTAAATTCTAAAAATGATTTAAATCTTTAAAAATTAATATAAAATAAACCGTAGCTCGGATGGAAAAACTTTGTACATGAAAGTTGCTCAGAACGACGAGACAAATCTAAATACGCAGACCGTTCGTCCGCCACGCGTCCCTAGCATAGCGAACCTGCAACTTTCCCCTCCGGACCGTCTGTCTGAAAACGCGAAACACCGGGGATACTTTCCCGGATGTTTCCCCTCTTCGCCAGTATCGCCTAGTACTACGTTAGGTCACCCCTAGCATTGCGTATTGCCATGTTATGCTTTGTGATGCTTTGATTGCTCTGTTATTTATTGTGTTCCCCCTCCGTTACTTTTTCCGGTAGACTCCGAGACCGCTGCTGGTACCCTTGTGATCGACTACATCGACGATGAACCCTTCTTGCCAGAGCAACCAGGCAAGCCCCCCCCCTTGATCACCAGATATCGCCTATTCTTCTCTATACTGCTTGCATTAGAGTAGTGTAGCATGTTACTGTTTTCGGTTAATCCTATTCTGTTGCATAGCCTCTCATTGCTGCTACAGTTGTTACCCTTACCTGCTATCCTACTGCTTAGTATAGGATGCTAGTGTTCCATCAGTGGCCCTACACTCTTGTCCGTCTGCCAGGCTATACCACTGGGCCGTGATCACTTCGGGAGGTGATCACGGGTATATACTATATACTTTATATACATGACACATGTGGTGACTAAAGTCGGGTCGGCTCGTTGAGTACCCGCAAGTGATTCTGGTGAGGGGGCTGAAAGGACAGGTGGCTCCATCCCGGTAGAGGTGGCCCTGGGTTCCTGACGGCCCCCGACTGTTACTTTATGGCGGAGCGACAGGGCAGGTTGAGACCACCTAGGAGAGAGGTGGGCCTAGCCCTGGTCGGCGTTCGCGGATACTTAACACGCTTAACGAGATCTTGGTATTTGATCTGAGTCTGGCCATTTGGTCTATACGCACTAACCAACTACGCGGGAACAGTTATGGGCACTCGACGTCGTGGTATCAGCCGAAGCTCTTCTTGACGTCAGCGACGGAGCGGCGCGCGCCGGATTGGACTGGAACGCCTGCTAGGCTAGGTATGCTTCCGGCCGCGTACGCAACGTGCAGGTGTGCAATGGGCGATGGGCCCAGACCCCTGCGCGCATAGGGTTTAGACCGGCGTGCTGACCTCTCGGTTGAGCCTAGGTGGGGCTGCGACGTGTTGATCTTCCGAGGCCGGGCATGACCCAGAAAAGTGTGTCCGGCCAAATGGGATCGAGGCGTGTTGGGTTATGTGGTGCACCCCTGCAGGGAAGTTTGTCTATTCGAATAGCCGTGTCCCTCGGTAAAAGGATGACCCGGAGTTGTACCTTGACCTTATGACAACTAGAACTGGATACTTAATAAAACACACCCTTCCAAGTGCCAGATATAACCCGGTGATCGCTCTCTACAGGGCGACGAGGAGGGGATCGCCGGGTAGGATTATGCTATGCGATGCTACTTGGAGGACTCCAATCTACTCTCTTCTACATGCTGCAAGATGGAGGCTGCCAGAAGCGTAGTCTTCGACAGGACTAGCTATCCCCCTCTTATTCTGGCATTCTGCAGTTCAGTCCACCGATATGGCCCTTTACACATATACCCATGCATATGTAGTGTAGCTCTTTGCTTGCGAGTACTTTGGATGAGTACTCACTGTTGGAAATATGCCCTAGAGGCAATAATAAATGGTTATTATTATATTTCTTTGTTCATGGTAATTGTCTATTATTCATGCTATAATTGTATTGTCTGGAAATCGTAATACATGTGTGAATACATAGACCACAAAGTGTCCCTAGTAAGCCTCTAGTTGACTAGCTCGTTGATCAACAGATAGTCATGGTTTCCTGGCTATGGACATTGGATGTCATTGATAACGGGATCACATCATTAGGAGAATGATGTGATGGACAAGACCCAATCCTAAGCATAGCATAAAAGATCGTGTAGTTTCGTTTGCTAGAGCTTTTCCAATGTCAAGTATCTTTTCCTTAGACCATGAGATCATGCAACTCCCGGATACCGTAGGAGTGCTTTGGGTGTGCCAAACGTCACAACGTAACTGGGTGACTATAAAGGTGTACTACGGGTATCTCCGAAAGTGTCTGTTGGGTTGGCACGGATCGAGACTGGGATTTGTCACTCCGTGTGACGGAGAGGTATCTCTGGGCCCACTTGGTAATGCATCATCATAATGAGCTCAATGTGACTAAGGCGTTAGTCACGGGATCATGCATTGCGGTACGAGTAAAGAGACTTGCCGGTAACGAGACTGAACAAGGTATTGGGATACCGACGATCGAATCTTGGGCAAGTAACATACCGATTGACAAAGGGAATTGCATACGGGATTGACTGAATCCTTGACATCGTGGTTCATCCGATGAGATCATCGTGAAACATGTGGGAGCCAACATGGGTATCCAGATCCTGCTGTGGGTTATTGACCGGAGAGGCGTCTCGGTCATGTCTGCATGTCTCCCGAACCCGTAGGGTCTACACACTTAAGGTCCGGTGACGCTAGGGTTGTAGAGATATATGTATGCGGAAACCCGAAAGTTGTTTGGAGTCCCGGATGAGATCCCGGACGTCACGAGAGGTGCCGGAATGGTCCGGAGGTGAAGAATTATATATAGGAAGTCAAGTTTCGGCCACCGGGAAAGTTTCGGGGGTTACCGGTATTGTACAGGGACCACCGGAAGGGTCCCGGGGGTCCACCGGGTGGGGCCACCTATCCCGGAGGGCCCCGTGGGCTGAAAGTGGAAGGGAACCAGCCCTTAGTGGGCTGGGGCGCCCCCCTTGGGCCTCCCCCCATGCGCCTAGGGTTGGGAACCCTAGGGTGGGGGAGTTCCCCCTTGCCTTGGGGGGCAAGGCAACCCCTTCCCCCCTTGTGGCCGCCGCCCCCCCTTGAGATCTCATCTCTTGGGGCCGGCGCCCCCCAGGGGGCCTATATAAAGGGGGGGCAGGGAGGGCAGCACACAACAGCCTTGGGCGCCTCCCTCCTCCCCTGCAACACCTCTCTCTCTCTCTCTCTCGCAGAAGCTCGGCGAAGCCCTGCCGGAGACCCGCTACATCCACCACCACGCCGTCGTGCTGTTGGATCTCCATCAACCTCTCCTTCCCCCTTGCTGGATCAAGAAGGAGGAGACGTCGCTGCACCGTACGTGTGTTGAACGCGGAGGTGCCGTCCGTTCGGCACTCGGTCATCGGTGATTTGGATCACGGCGAGTACGACTCCGTCATCCACGTTCATTGGAACGCTTCCGCTCGCGATCTACAAGGGTATGTAGATGCACTCCCTTCCCCTCGTTGCTAGTACACTCCATAGGTGCATCTTGGTGAGCGTAGGAAATTTTTAAATTATGCTACGATTCCCAACAGTGGCATCATGAGCCAGGTTTATGCGTAGTTACTATTGACGAGTAGAACACAAAGCAGTTGTGGGCGTTGAGTTTGCCAATTCTTCTTGCCGCTACTAGTCGTTTCTTGTTTCGGCGGCATTGTAGGATGAAGCGGCCCGGACCGACCTTACACGTACGCTTACGTGAGACAGGTTCCACCGATTGACATGCACTAGTTGCATAAGGTGGCTAGCGGGTGTCTGTCTCTCCTACTTTAGTCGGAACGGATTCGATGAAAAGGGTCCTTATGAAGGGTAAATAGAAATTGGAAAATCACGTTGTGGTCATACGTAGGTAAGAAAACGTTCTTGCTAGAAACCTACAAACCACGTAAAAACTTGCAACAACAATTAGAGGACGTCTAACTTGTTTTTGCAGCAAGTGATATATGTGATATGATATGGCCAGAAGATGTGATGAATGATATATGTGATGTATGAGATTGATCATATTCTTGTAATAGGAATCACGACTTGCATGTCGATGAGTATGACAACCGGCAGGAGCCATAGGAGTTGTCTTTATTATTTTGCATGACCTGCGTGTCATTGAATAACGCCATGTAATTTACTTTACTTTGTTGCTAAACGCGTTAGCCATAGAAGTAGAAGTAATCAATGGCGTGACGACTTCATGAAGACACAATGATGGAGATCATGATGATGGAGATCATGGTGTCATGCCGGTGACGAAGATGATCATGGTGCCCCGAAGATGGAGATCAAAGGAGCATAATGATATTGGCCATATCATGTCACTATTTGATTGCATGTGATGTTTATCATGTTTTTGCATCTTATTTGCTTAGAACGACGGTAGCAAGTAGGATGATCCCTTATAATAATTTCAAGAAAGTGTTCACCCTAACTGTGCACCGTTGCGAAGGTTCGTTGTTTCGAAGCACCACGTGATGATCGGGTGTGATAGATTCTAACGTTCGAATACAACGGGTGTTGACGAGCCTAGCATGTACAGACATGGCCTCGGAACACACGCAATACACTTAGGTTGACTTGACGAGCCTAGCATGTACAGACATGGCCTCGGAACACGGAGGACCGAAAGGTCGAGCATGAGTCGTATAGAAGATACGATCAACATGGAGATGTTCACCGATCTTGACTAGTCCGTCTCACGTGATGATCGGACACGGCCTAGTTAAAATCGGATCATGTAACACTTAGATGACTAGAGGGATGTCTATCTGAGTGGGAGTTCATTAAATAATTTGATTAGATGAACTTAATTATCATGAACTTAGTCTAAAATCTTTACACTATGTATTGTAGATCAAATGGCCAACGTTGTCCTCAATTTCAACGCGTTCCTAGAGAAAACCAAGCTGAAAGATGATGGCAGCAACTATACGGACTGGGTCCGGAACCTGAGGCTCATCCTCATAGTAGCCAAGAAAGATTATGTCTTAGAAGCACCGCTAGGTGAAGCACCAATCCCTGAGAACCAAGACGTTATGAACGCTTGGCAGCAGCGTGCTGATGATTACTCCCTCGTTCAGTGCGGCATGCTTTACAGCTTAGAACCGGGTCTCCAAAAGCGTTTTGAGAAACATGGAGCATATGAGATGTTCGAGGAGCTGAAACTGGTTTTTCAAGCTCATGCCCGGGTCGAGAGATATGATGTCTCCGACAAATTCTTCAGCTGTAAAATGGAGGAGAACAGTTCTGTTAGTGAGCACATACTTAGAATGTCTGGGTTGCACAACCACTTGTCTCAGCTGGGAGTTAATCTCCCGGATGACGCGGTCATTGACAGAATCCTCCAGTCGCTTCCACCAAGCTGCAAGAGCTTTGTGATGAACTACAATATGCAGGGGATGGAAAAGACCATTCCCGAGGTATATTCAATGCTGAAATCAGCGAAAGGGGAGATCAGAAAAGAACATCAAGTGTTGATGGTGAATAAAACCACTAAGTTCAAGAAGGGCAAGGGTAAGAAGAACTTTAAGAAGGACGGCAAGGGAGTTGCCGCGCCCGGTAAACCAGTTACTGGGAAGAAGTCAAAGAATGGACCCAAGCCCGAGACTGAGTGCTTTTATTGCAAGGGAAGTGGTCACTGGAAGCGGAACTGCCCCAAATACTTAGCGGACAAGAAGAAGGCCGGCAACACCCAACGTATATGTGATATGCAAGTAATTGATGTGTACCTTACCAGTACTCGTAGTAGCTCCTGGGTATTTGATACCGGTGCGGTTGCTCATATTTGTAACTCAAAACAGGAACTACGGAATAAACGGAGACTGGCAAAGGACGAGGTGACGATGCGCGTCGGGAATGGTTCCAAGGTCGATGTGATCGCCGTCGGCACGCTACCTCTGCATCTACCCACAGGATTAGTTTTAAACCTCAATAATTGTTATTTAGTGCCAGCTTTGAGCATGAACATTGTATCTGGATCTCGTTTAATTCCAGATGGCTACTCATTTAAATCTGAGAATAATGGTTGTTCTATTTATTTGAGAGATATGTTTTATGGTCATGCCCCGCTGGTCAATGGTTTATTTTTGATGAATCTCGAACGTGATGTTACACATGTTCATAGTGTGAATACCAAAAGATGCAAAGTTGATAACGATAGTCCCACATACTTGTGGCACTGCCGCCTTGGTCACATTGGTGTCAAGCGCATGAAGAAGCTCCATGCAGATGGACTTTTGGAGTCTCTTGATTACGAATCATTTGACACGTGCGAACCATGCCTCATGGGTAAGATGACCAAGACTCCGTTCTCCGGAACAATGGAGCGAGCAACCAACTTATTGGAAATCATACATACCGATGTGTGCGGTCCAATGAGTGTTGAGGCTCGCGGAGGATATCGTTATGTTCTCACTCTCACTGATGACTTAAGTAGATATGGGTATGTCTACCTAATGAAACACAAGTCTGAAACCTTTGAAAAGTTCAAGGAATTTCAGAGTGAGGTTGAGAATCAACGTGACAAAAATAAAATTCTTACGATCAGATCGTGGTGGAGAATATTTAAGTCACGAGTTTGGTGCACACTTAAGGAAATGTGGAGTAGTTTCACAACTCACGCCACCTGGAACACCTCAGAGAAATGGTGTGTCCGAACGTCGTAATCGCACCCTATTGGATATGGTGCGATCTATGATGTCTCTTACCGATTTACCGCTCTCATTTTGGGGCTATGCTTTAGAGACTGTCGCATTCACTTTAAATAGGGCTCCGTCGAAATCCGTTGAGACGACACCGTATGAATTATGGTTTGGGAAGAAACCTAAGCTGTCGTTTCTAAAAGTTTGGGGATGCGATGCTTATGTCAAGAAACTTCAACCTGAAAAGCTCGAACCCAAATCGGAAAAATGCGTCTTCATAGGATACCCTAAGGAAACTATTGGGTATACCTTCTACCTCAGATCCGAAGGCAAGATCTTCGTTGCCAAGAACGGGTCCTTTCTAGAGAAGGAGTTTCTCTTGAAAGAATTGAGTGGGAGGAAAGTGGAACTTGATGAGGTGATAGTCACCCCTTCCGAACCGAAAAGTAGCGCAGCGCGGGAAAATGTTCCTGTGGTGCCTACACCGACTGGGGAGGAAGTTAATGATGATGATCATGAAACTTCAGATCAAGTTACTGAACTTCGTAGGTCCACAAGGACACGTTCCGCACCAGAGTGGTACGGCAACCCTGTCCTGGAAATCATGTTGTTAGACAACGGTGAACCTTCGAACTATGAAGAAGCGATGGCGGGCCCGGATTCCGACAAATGGCTAGAAGCCATGAAATCCGAGATAGAATCCATGTATGAAAACAAAGTATGGACTTTGACTGACTTGCCCGATGAGCGGCGAGCCATAGAAAACAAATGGATCTTTAAGAAGAAGACGGACGCAGATGGTAATGTGACCATCTACAAAGCTCGACTTGTCGCTAAGGGTTATCGACAAGTTCAAGGGGTTGACTACGATGAGACTTTCTCACCCGTAGCGAAGCTGAAGTCCGTCCGAATCATGTTAGCAATTGCCGCATACTATGATTATGAGATATGGCAGATGGACGTCAAAACGGCATTCCTTAACGGCTTCCTTAAGGAAGAGTTGTATATGATGCAGCCGGAAGGTTTTGTCGATCCTAAGAATGCTAACAAAGTATGCAAGCTCCAGCGCTCAATCTATGGGCTGGTGCAAGCATCTCGGAGTTGGAACATTCGCTTTGATGAGATGATCAAAGCGTTTGGGTTTACACAGACTTATGGAGAAGCCTGTGTTTACAAGAAAGTGAGTGGGAGCTCTGTAGCATTTCTCATATTATATGTGGATGACATACTATTGATGGGAAATGATATAGAATTCTTGGAAAGTATAAAGGCCTATTTGAATAAGTGTTTTTCAATGAAGGACCTTGGAGAAGCTGCTTATATATTAGGCATCAAGATCTATAGAGATAGATCGAGACGCCTCATTGGTCTTTCACAGAGTACATACCTTGACAAGATATTGAAGAAGTTCAATATGGATCAGTCCAAGAAGGGGTTCTTGCCTGTATTGCAAGGTGTGCAGTTGAACACGGCTCAATGCCCGACCACGATATAGAAGAGATGAGTGTCATCCCCTATGCCTCGGCCATAGGGTCTATTATGTATGCCATGCTGTGTACTAGACCTAATGTAAACCTTGCCGTAAGTTTGGTAGGAAGGTACCAAAGTAATCCCGGCAAGGAACACTGGACAGCGGTCAAGAATATCCTAAGTACCTGAAAAGTACTAAGGATATGTTTCTCGTTTATGGAGGTGATGAAGAGCTCGTCGTAAAGGGTTACGTCGACGCTAGCTTCGACACAGATCTGGATGACTCGAAGTCACAGACCGGATACGTGTATATTTTGAATGGAGGAGCAGTAAGCTGGTGCTGTTGCAAGCAAAGCGTCGTGGCGGGATCTACATGTGAAGCGGAGTACATGGCAGCCTCGGAGGCAGCACAGGAAGCAGTCTGGATGAAGGAGTTCATTACCGACCTAGGGGTGATTCCCAATGCATCGGGCCCAATGACTCTCTTCTGTGACAACACTGGAGCTATTGCCCTTGCGAAGGAGCCCAGGTTTCACAGGAAGACCAGGCATATCAAGCGTCGCTTCAACTCCATTCGTGAAAGTGTTCAAAATGGAGACATAGTTATTTGTAAAGTACACACGGAGCTGAATGTAGCAGATACGTTGACTAAACCTCTCCCTAGGGCAAAACATGATCAACACCAGGACGCAATGGGTGTTCGATTCATCACAATGTAACTAGATTATTGACTCTAGTGCAAGTGGGAGAATGTTGGAAATATGCCCTAGAGGCAATAATAAATGGTTATTATTATATTTCTTTGTTCATGGTAATTGTCTATTATTCATGCTATAATTGTATTGTCCGGAAATCGTAATACATGTGTGAATACATAGACCACAAAGTGTCCCTAGTAAGCCTCTAGTTGACTAGCTCGTTGATCAACAGATAGTCATGGTTTCCTGGCTATGGACATTGGATGTCATTGATAACGGGATCACATCATTAGGAGAATGATGTGATGGACAAGACCCAATCCTAAGCATAGCATAAAAGATCGTGTAGTTTCGTTTGCTAGAGCTTTTCCAATGTCAAGTATCTTTTCCTTAGACCATGAGATCGTGCAACTCCCGGATACCGTAGGAGTGCTTTGGGTGTGCCAAACGTCACAACGTAACTGGGTGACTATAAAGGTGTACTACGGGTATCTCCGAAAGTGTCTGTTGGGTTGGCATGGATCGAGACTGGGATTTGTCACTCCGTGTGACGGAGAGGTATCTCTGGGCCCACTCGGTAATGCATCATCATAATGACCTCAATGTGACTAAGGCGTTAGTCACGGGATCATGCATTGCGGTACGAGTAAAGAGACTTGCCGGTAACGAGATTGAACAAGGTATTGGGATACCGACGATCGAATCTCGGGCAAGTAACATACCGATTGACAAAGGGAATTGCATACGGGATTGACTGAATCCTCGACATCGTGGTTCATCCGATGAGATCATCGTGAAACATGTGGGAGCCAACATGGGTATCCAGATCCCGCTGTTGGTTATTGACCGGAGAGGCGTCTCGGTCATGTCTGCATGTCTCCCAAACCCGTAGGGTCTACACACTTAAGGTCCGGTGACGCTAGGGTTGTAGAGATATATGTATGCGGAAACCCGAAAGTTGTTCGGAGTCCCGGATGAGATCCCGGACGTCACGAGAGGTTCCGGAATGGTCCGGAGGTGAAGAATTATATATAGGAAGTCAAGTTTCGGCCACCGGGAAAGTTTCGGGGGTTACCGGTATTGTACCGGGACCACCGAAAGGGTCCCGGGGGTCCACCGGATGGGGCCACCTATCCCGGAGGGCCCCGTGGGCTGAAAGTGGAAGGGAACCAGCCCTTAGTGGGCTGGGGCGCCCCCCTTGGGCCTCCCCCCATGCGCCTAGGGTTGGGAACCCTAGGGTGGGGGAGTTCCCCCTTGCCTTGGGGGGCAAGGCAACCCCTTCCCCCCTTGTGGCCGCCGCCCCCCCCCCCTTGAGATCTCATCTCTTGGGGCCGGCGCCCCCCCAGGGGGCCTATATAAAGGGGGGGGAGGGAGGGCAGCACACAACAGCCTTGGGCGCCTCCCTCCTCCCCTGCAACACCTCTCTCTCTCTCTCGCAGAAGCTCGGCGAAGCCCTGCCGGAGACCCGCTACATCCACCACCACGCCGTCGTGCTGTTGGATCTCCATCAACCTCTCCTCCCCCCTTGCTGGATCAAGAAGGAGGAGACGTCGCTGCACCGTACGTGTGTTGAACGCGGAGGTGCCGTCCGTTCGGCACTCGGTCATCGGTGATTTGGATCACGGCGAGTACGACTCCGTCATCCACGTTCATTGGAACGCTTCCGCTCGCGATCTACAAGGGTATGTAGATGCACTCCCTTCCCCTCGTTGCTAGTACACTCCATAGATGCATCTTGGTGAGCGTAGGAAAATTTTAAATTATGCTACGATTCCCAACACTCACGGTTGCTTTCCTCCCTCTTTTCCCCTTTCTATACCTGGTTGTCGCAACCAGATGCTGGAGCCCAGGAGCCAGACGCCACCGTCGATGATGACTCCTACTACACTGGAGGTGCCTGCTACTACGTGCAGCCCGCTGACGACGACCAGGAGTTAGTTAGGAGGATCCCAGGCAGGAGGCCTGCGCCTCGTTCGATCTGTATCCCAGTTTGTGCTAGCCTTCTTAAGGCAATCTTTTTTAACTTATGTCTGTACTCAGATATTGTTGCTTCCGCTGACTCGTCTATGATCGAGCACTTGTATTCGAGCCCTCGAGGCCCCCTGGCTTGTATTATGATGCTTGTATGACTTATTTTATTTTTAGAGTTGTGTTGTGATATCTTCCCGTGAGTCCCAGATCTTGATCGTACACGTTTGCGTGTATGATTAGTGTACGGTCAAATCGGGGGCGTCACACCCGCCCCCCTCCATTGCTTGCCCTGCCCCTTTCCTTTCCCACCTTCTTCTTCCTCTGCTCCGGTAACGAAGCGCGCCGCCGGCGAGTGATGTCTAGCTCGACTTCGGCCATCCGCCAATCATGGACGCAGTACGGTCCACTGCCGTTGACAAGATGGCCCGATTGCCCGCGCATGGAGCCTCTGAAGCGTTTGACTTGTGTGAGGGAAGAAAATGGCAACCGTGGGCGCGAGTTTGTGAAATGCTTGAGCAAGCCACAGCCGGGGCAAGTTAGATCTGTGTTCTTGACCAATCCTATGGTCTAATTTCTCCCGATTTCTTTCTTTTTTCCTCGAATTAGGGCGGTGGATATGGGTGGTGGATCTAGGATTCATGCGCCGCCGACCCCCTATTTTTCAGGTTCTGAAGAAATGTGGGCATTTTGAGTGGCTCGATGACTATGTTGAAAGGTTGAAATTGGAGGGATCAACCCCAACCCAAGAGCTCAATTTTGGGGGCGGCTTGTCGTGGAACAAGCCCCCAATTTGGCGGACAGAGCCGATCCGATGATGCACAGTGCAGAACTGAAGTGTGAATTGAAGAAAATTGGCAAGCAACTAAAGCATCTGATCAATTTGAAGCAGCAAGCAAATATGATGGCTGGAGCATTTTATTGTTGTGTCATTGCTATGGGTTTATTTTACTTGATGTTCATCAATCGCTAGAATTTGTTAGAGTTTCAGTTAGTGTGTCAGCTAGTTTCAGGGGTGCCCAGTAGTTTGAGTTAGCCGGGGATCATTTGTTAGATGAATTTGAATTTGTGTGAAGCAAAACTTGCTTGAATTATTGTAATGATATTCTCAGGGGCCCTATTCAGTGTTTATGCTCTGTTTCCTCTATTTTTGTTCTTCAGTTAACAGAGTACACACCCAAATTCAGTTTCTGGTAAAAAACAAAACTGGGCTGCCGAATAGATGTTGGGCCATGAGAAAATGGGCCCTGAGAAAATAACCATGCCCAAGACCAGCCCACCCGCGTAGGGGCACCAGCCCACCTCTAACTTCGGCAAATAAAATGTTGCTTGTTTTTACTTTGGCCTTTTTCTTGCACTAAATTTTGTGATGGATCATTTTTTGATGCACTAAAACTAGATGTTAATTGTTTTTATGCATGTCTACGGTTCCATGAACTAAATGAGTTGCATGCTTGCATGAAGTAAATTAGTTTGCATTTCCTAGTTGCATGTCCATAGTGGGTTTGCATGGGGCTCCTAGTTGCATGTCCATGGTTTGGCCAATATTTTGAAGATGGTGTGTGTGGTGATTGGGGTGTAGCAACCCGGGCCCGTAGCAACCCATAGCAATACACGAATAATAAGCAAGAACAACCCATAGCAATCTACAAATAATAGCACGAAACACACAGTATATATAGTAGCATAATGATTATATAGAAGCATAATGATTGCAACCCATAGTTCCACGATAGCCTTACAACTCCATGATAGCCTTACAACTTAAAATATTAATACAACTTAATAATAGTAGCATAACGATTACAACTTAAAAAAACTAATACGATAGATATATAGCAAGCTAAATAGATCGGGGGGCACCAAACGCGGGTTCTTCTTCTCCTCCTCCTTCGGGTGAACAACGCCACCTCGCTCCTTCGGGCGCCGCCCTTCACTCCTCCCCGTTGTTGATGGGGTACGGGAGCGTGTGCATAACGCCGTTGTTGGGGAAGATGCTGTTGAAGTCGGTGAAGATATTATAGGTGGTGAAAGCTATGAACTCACAACCAACCCAATACGCTCGCCCGAGGAGATGGAAAACATCAAAAGGGTTAGTGAACGTGGCGAGGAGCCCAACCACAACGCCGTTGTGGTTGACCTCCTCAAGATGGTACATCCGAGGAGAGCCGCGGGGGAGGTGGCGGAAGCCGGCCGCAAGGAAGAACTCCGTTAACTCCCTTGCGCCCCTCCACCTCGAGATCGCCCACACCCTAAGGGTTCTCTCTACATACACTCCGGCCGGGTAGAGCCTTTCCGGCACGGTTGGGGGGAAGCGGTAGGTGGGGGCGTTGTACTGCATGGTGGCGGGGTGGCTCGAGGGCTCGATCGGGTTTGATGGAGAAGAAGGAAGAAGGAGGGCAGAGGAGGCAGAGGATGGGGTATGGATGAGGAGGGAGAGGAAGATGATAGTGCCCGGCTTAAATAGCCCAAGTGCGATGTGGTTTCACCCCGTAGAATTAATGGGCGGGCGGCGTTTGGTGACGCCCCATGAAAGTGTGTACACGAGCGTGGGAAACGGGCTGCGATGCTTCTGTGCCACCGGTCGCGGGTCAAGGGGGACGGGCTCACGCACGCGTCTGTGCCGTCGTGGGTCAAGGGACACGCCTGCCCCGGGATCTCTGCGTGTGCCGCCCGTGCATGCATGCCGTAGCCCATTAATTTGCCCATCTTGCTAGGGCCTGGCTAGAGGGCAACGTTCGGTCGATGGGAGACGTGACAATAATGGACGCCTTCATTTTCCCATCTTGTAACGGGTAGCACGCCGTTTGAACTGCATCGATACCCATCATGCCAGTATTGTGTCGTTCAAAAAGGAGCACGCCATGCACCATTGGCTTTTTGGTTGTCTTCAGCGGGGTCTGGCTGCTGCATTGTGGCCGGGTGCATGCTTTAATGCGACGCTGCATCGGTGCTAATGGTAGGCATGTGACAGCTTACTGCGTCGATAGGGGTGGCGGAGCAGGGCTACTTCGAGGGCATGCATGTAACGCACGGGCGCAGTTCTGCGGGTGGGCATGCATGCTGCGGGTAGGCACGGGCACGCATGCAACGATGGAAAGGGCACTGCGTAGGCTTGGTCCATGCACCGCGTCAACTCGTGCCATTGGATTCAAATGAACGGTCCTGATGCCCCAACGAGAGAGGCTGATCCAAACCCCACAGATTCAACCAATCAGCGCGTCTCATGCGGATCGATGCACACTGATTCAACCAATCAGCGTGTCTCATGCGGATCGATGCACACTGTAGCTAACCCTAGCGCCTGATCTCAACCGTCCACGCACAACGATCGACGACCCGGTAGTGTGCGGGGTTTTGAGGGGTTTTAAGAGGTTTCGAGGGGTTTTGACTGATTAGGGTTGAGCATAACTAATTCAAAAAAATCAAAAAAATATAAAACTTGTGCACATAGTCTTATTATGTCGTATAGTAATGAGAAAAAAATATAAATATGGTTTACATACATTTTTAAGAAAAATCCTTCACTAAATTGTCATTCCTCGAACAATGTAGTATGGAGTTCAAGGGAGAGAGTAGTGGGCACCCGAGAGTAGGTGGGGTTTTGAAAATGAAAAGTGTGAAAACCTCACCAAAACTTCATTTTGGATTGACTAAGAAAGATCTTAACTTACTTTTCTCATTTTCATGTTTTAAAATTATTTTATATATAATTTTCTATTAAACCTTGTTTTTTCAAAAAGAAAAGAAAATAATAGAAAATTAATTCAATAAATAGTGAGACTTTAGATTTACACTATATAGGTAGAATAGATGTGTAGAAAAATTATTTGGCTGGTTTAGACAAGGTGCCAAAAAACTTGCTTAAATATGAGGCCGTTTACCCTATCTTTGGAGGTCATTTGAAACACACTTTTCATGACTATGAGTTCAACTTACCAAAAGGGCTCGGATTGATCAGCAAGCAAACATATTTCAGTTGAGGTACTTTAGATAGCATTAAAACATCAATACCCCATCCCTAATTCAAATTTGAGCCCAAATTTGAATCCAAATTTGAATTTAAAACAATGACACAATATTATCTATTATTTTATTTGGCTGGTTTAGGCAAGGTGCCAACAAATAAGTTCGAATAGAAATACGGGGATACATAGTGACTACCAGTACGCACCAAGTCACAAATATTATTACATGACACAAATTTTCAAACTGTTCTCTGTTCTACCTCTTCCTACCACGCCCACGTCGTGTGCCCTTCTTCGCCTTAGCACTTCTTGTTTTTGGTTCTACTACACACACAAGTTCACTGATCATCTTGGTTTTCTTCACTGGTCTTTTCAACACCTCGCCAACACCCTCGAGATCAGTGTCTTCAGTCTGAATGTTGACAGCAGTTTCAGTTTCTTCGATGTGTACCTCAACATGAGTTTCTTCAGTCTGAACCTCGACACGCTCAGGTTCAGTTTCAACCTCGAGAGCAGTTTCTTCAGTCTGAATGTTGACTGCAATTTAGTTTCTTCGGTGTGCACCTCCACATCAGTTTCTTCAGTCTGAATGTTGACTGCAGCAGGATTTTCTTCAGTCTGCTCAGGCTCAGGCACACTTCTCTCCTTTCTACAGCCATTGACTCTTGCTTTTTTTGTTGGCCAACACTGTTCAACAACAAGGGGTTGACTTGCTCGCTTCCTCCTGGCCATTGGGAAAATGTTATAGATATAGTAATTGGAAAAAAGCACCAAATCAAAACACAGACAAATAAACAAGAACATACTTTGGCTTATCAGGAGTGTAACGGCATTTGACAGATCCCACTCTGTGCCCAAGTTCCTGGCACAACTTGCATCTGTTTTTGTTACCTTTTTGTGCCCTTTTTGGCTTTCCATCTTTCTTTCCCTTCTTACTACTCCCACCTTTCTCAAACCATGCCTTGAATCTACTATGTTTAGGCTTGCCACTTCAGGCCACTGAGACTGATCTATAAGTGCTGGAATTGGAGTAGCATATGCAGCTTTGAATCTTGCTACCGAATAATATTCATGCAAATATGGGTGAATGTTTATCTTCGGTTGGGATTCTAAGAAAAGAATGGCATGCTCACATGGTTTACCAGTGTGTTGCCACTCGAGGCAAGTGCAATCATGCAATTCAGTGTTAACAACATGTCTCCTTCCAGTTTTGTTATCTCTAACTTCAGCACCCCAAGGTGAATATTTTTCAACAAACAAATGTGAAAGACTTCTGCTCCTATTGACCACCTGTTGTACCACTGCTGGAAGCTTATCACCTTGCAGACAATCACCTATCCTTCTTCTCAATTCCCACAACCGCATGAGCATGATCCTGATTTGGTCAACCATGTCATACACAGGCAAATCTTTTAACTCCTTCACCTTGTTGTTGAAACTCTCTGCCAAATTGTTGTTGATGTGGTCACACTTGATGGCAGTGTTGAATCCTGACCTGTACCATAACAAAGAATGGTAGGTGTTCAGCCATGGACCAAACTCATCGCATGCTGCCATTATCTTATCAAGATGATATTTGTGTGTCTGTCTAGTGTAAGATCTTGCTGCTGGCCACATGCGCCCAAATTCTTCTCCTCTAATTTTTTGATCAAATTCATCCACAAATGACCGAAGCACTCCCTCTGCTCAGCATGTGGGAAAACATTTTTCACTGAATTTTTCAGCCTCTTACATGCATCTGTGTGTATAGATAAAGGTGACACTGGCCCTAGGCATCTTTTCAACTGGATCATGAACCATGTCCATGAAGCCTCTGTTTGTGACTGAAACAAGCCAAAAACTATAGGAAACATCCAGTTGTGTCCATCTAGAGCATTGCATGCTACCAACTGACCATTCCACTTGTCTGTCAAAAATGATGAGTCTATGCTCAAATATGGATGGCACCCTGCTTTGAAGCCATCGATGCAAGGCTTCAAAGCCATAAAAAACTTGGAGAACTTGACTTCACCTTCGGCTAATACCTCAGTATCTATCTCCACAACACTGCCAGGTGACCTCTTTTCCACCTCTGCTTTGAAGTTGTAAAGCATCCTAAATGTATTTGCCCAATCACCATATAAATTTTTCATTGTCCTTTGTTTTGCCTTCCACACTGTGGTGGGTACATCTTTTCCAAGTCTACTTTGAGTTTCTTGGCAGTAATGTTTGGTGTTTCGGCTAAAATTGGGGTGATCTTTTCTGCAACCCAAAGTTGTGATGTCATGGTTGATACTCTCAGTGAACTTGTAATACAAGTATGTTGATTGGGGAATTTGGTTAACCCTGACAGTACTTCCATCAGGTTGCAGTCTAGCAGATATGTACCACTTGCAAGGCTTGACACTACCATCAAATCCTCTGCACCTCGCATAAAACTTCTTTCTATCAGTCCAAACAGTCTTGGCATCAAACTCATGTTTCACTGCATAAGTCTTGAAACACATCCTAAACTCCTTCATGCTTGGGAACAACTTGCCTACTTCAATGACAGGGTTTTCTTTGTCATACACATGCACCAGCTCATCATCATGTGCATCATCTACTTCATCTGCAGCTTGTTCCATCAACTGTCCATCTACATCTTCATCAGCATTAGCAGGCAAACTAGATTCGCCCCTCTCCTGCTTATCTCTGTCATCGACTGGAATACCAAAAAGTTTGGCCATCTCAATGTCAGGCATTGGTGCAATGACCAAATCAGTAGGCTCATCTAATTCAACTACATTCCAATCAACAGTTGCTACAGTTTCAGTTTCAGTTCCAGTCACCTGTCCCTCTTCGGCTATTACTGTAAGTTCAGTACACATGGGAATCAATGGCCTCTGTGTAGCCCAATCATCATCTACCATCTGCGCAGCCAATTGTGATGGCACATATCCAACCTTCGAAAAAATATTCAGATCAACGAGCTCAGCAAAAAAATTAGCCCGTTTGCTTGTCCAGCCGTTTTGCCGATCGATTTCTTCAACAATCTATTCACCATCTTCTATTCTCACATACTCTCCTTTCCAATCATCAAACCGCAACAGTGATACTTCTTGCTCTGGACCCCAAACAATATTCTTCCCAATTTTTTCCACCCATTTCTTCACTACCTTCTCTCCCATGTTCTGTAGAGCTTGTGGATCAATCTCTGTAAACTCAACCTCCCATTTAACAATTGTGGCTCTCTCAATGTTCTGAATGCTACCATCAACTAATTTTGCCTTTGATGGAAAGAAATTGACCGTCAATTCGAAGGTCCGAGCGGCAGCATCCCCTCTGTCAGTGGCGGACAGTGTGAGCCCGTGAGAAAGAGCAGACGAGGCCCTAATTGCATGCAAAATTGGATCGGAGAGAGGCGCATTACCTATTCGAAGTTGAATCTGGTGGCTCCATCCCAGTATGCCCACGGGCTCCCCTCACAACCTATCGATTCAACAAGCGAAAACAGAGAGAAACGAGCTGAGATCTACGGGTCCGAGAGAGGAACGGGAGGGTGACTAGGGTTCGAATTCACTCACCATTTTCTGAGGACGAAGGCTCCGCCGCCATTGAGAACGAGGGCTCCGCCGCCGCCACCGAGAACACAAGATCCACCGCCACCGGAGAAGAAGGGGGGCAGAGTGGCGGGCCTGGCACGGTCAGGCGGCAGGGCACGGTCAGCTGTTTTGAGGACCAATTAAGTTGCACCCACATGTCCTAACATAAACGGGCTTGGTTGACGACCAATTTAACCACGTTTAACACCCCATGTGGCCCTGGGCTATTTACACGCTCAAATGTGTCGCATCATAGCCATTCATTCCAACAACGTCGCACTCCTTCCAATTCACATCAAAGACGTCGCACAGGAGCTATTGGCCCAGAGCAAAGACACCATTGTCCGAGACGAGCTTGTCGTCGCCAGCGGAGAGCGGCGTTGCGGGAGTAAGGCGGTCGTCGGATTTGCAGAGACAAATTAGTGACAGGAGGATAAAGACTTGGATGGGAGCCATACCTATTCAGCCTCCTCCGCATACGACTTCATGCCTGTGCTGTGAGGATCAAAGGTAGGGGACCTTTTCAGAGTGGGCAGCCAAGGAAGGAGAAGGAGAATGGCATGAAGATGCTTCGGAATGATTGCTTTCTTGATCGGAGCCTTGGACGATCTGACGCCACGAGGTGGTAGAGGGAAACGCTGCTCTGGCTTTTGTGTGGCTTTTGTTGTAATTAGCTCATCAGTCAATCACATTTGCAGGAGTCTCGGATGACCACACAACTAGATAGAGGGCGCGGCTTGCCGCGCGTTGCCCGCCGAACGGCGGGCCAAATAAGCAGGACATTGAGATTGTAATGGACATGATCTCGGCATCTTGTAAACATATATCAAAACAATGATTGTTTAGAGGATAGTAAAGTTTGCATCTAATATAGTAATTGGTTTATCTGGCATACATAAGGAGGTTGGCATGATCATAAGATAAACATGGAGCCAACTATAAGTCTTGTGGAGCTACAAAAGTCAAGGATCCTAAATCCAAGAAACTTCGATGCAGAGCAGTAAGGTAAACAAAGAAACTTTGATGCAGAGCGGTAAGGCGAATAAGGGGCACGGCTCGCCACACATTGCCTGCCAAACAGTAAGCCACAAGAAATGATAAACGGTTAGAAAAAACAGATGACTTCGGTGTGTTGCGATTTTGTCCAGTTATATGCAAGACGGGTCACCACACTGTTTAAATCTCATCTATTTGCAAATTTGGTTTTTCATTGTGCCTGGCAAGTGCAATTTACAGGATCAAAAAGAAACAAGCACAGTAACCTCCACCAGAAAATTAAGCAAAGTAAATTATATTGACAGGAACATATATTATTGGGACAACTAAATTAGAAGGCAAAATCACAACAACAAAATATGATTTCATGCGTGCTAATCTATTGACTAAATAATTATAATCTTCTCCTAAATTGCTGTCAGCTCCTTGATATTGCCAACCTGAAGTACTTCCTGCGAAACCAAAACATCATGGGTAAGGTTCTAGAGGACAACAATTAATTTAAACATAACTATCAAGATTAAAGTAAGAAAACCGAGCAATAAACGCCTTTTAGCTTGTGTCTGCAAACGCCACATAGTACAAGAATAATCACGATTATTTATGTAAAATGGAGGTCGGTGTATCTCCTGATTTGAAAGCGATGTATATGATAATGAAATTTCAAAAGCTGAAGGTGACCTAACAATACTTTGAATGGGTTGTATTTATGCAAGCAGCAGTATGCTTAAAAATACATATCAGCCAAACCACACCCAGAAACTATAGCTATGCACAAAGGGAAGTTCTTTTCCAAGTAGGAAAGCGCGGCTTACGTCGGTTAATAGCTCTGGTCCGGTTTCTAACTCGGTGAATTGGTATGACGCGTTCCCGGTAGAAGCGATGGACAAATCAAAATGAATAACAATCTTAAAAGGAATGAATATATAGATAAGTAAGTATGCATGCGTGTGTTCATATATAAGCATGTCGATATTATGTCGATAATAAATTGCACGTTCATAGGAGATTTAGCTTAACATAGGTACCTGCAAATCTACATATATAAGTACATCAGAGTGTATAAGCTTGATAGAGCCAGTTTCAAGACCACCCGATAATGCCACAGGCAAGATACAAGCACGCACAGAGTCTGGACACCCAATCCACGTCATAGAGCGGATAGTTGAACGCATTCCATCTGAGAAGAACAACAAGAAATATTATAACTACATTTGATCGGTAGATTAGACGATTATACAATCTACATCAGTCTCAGCATGTTGCTTTATACTGGGCAATTTCTATTCGGAGCACAGATCGAATGCTAAAATAATACTTGGAAAGCAACATGGCGCTAGATAGTACAACATAATCACTGCCTTCCAAGACCCCCTGCTGTGTAGTTTACTTTATCGTACATAAATTACTGCAGTTAAAGTGCCACATCCATGACTTTTTTAGTAGTCCATAAAGATAAAACTTGTGCTTGAAGCTGTTCTGTGGTATTGATGTAATCAAAAGGGATAGACAGATATGTTTAACAGTATTCCCTAGAAAAGTAAATCTTGCTTGAGAGTTAACTCAACACATATGTGGTAACTACTTCTATGGCATCTAGTACAAGGTTCAGGAATTGATCTACGGATCACAAGGAAAGGCAATTTGAGCTCCCGCCTGTATACAGAGTGATGGAGTGCCTAACTGTTGTTCTTCTCCTTCTATCAATGCAAGGATACGCGCCTAGCGTATTCGCAAAAAAAGAAGGGAAGCCAATTTCATGGAGCACTTTTTAAGATAATGGATGTGGGTATTTACAATTAATGCATTTGAATGTTTTGTCGAGTAATTGATATATTCTAAGAGAGATAGCAAAGTAGCCCAAAGGGTACTAAAACGTCAGGGAATTCTTCGTAAGATACAGGGGTTTTTAGATACTGGTAAGAAAATTAGCAAGATAATGGGTCGAAAATGGAAGGGGCAGTTGGAGGAAGGCAATTAGCGTGAGACGTACCAAAGGGACGACGACGACAAACAGGAGGCGGCAAAGTGACCTGGAGATCATTACATATGAATCATAATAGGATAATGCACAAGGAGCACACAACGACATCACACATTGATCATAGGCCGGAGCAGGGACATTGACATGGATGAGGTTCATGAGTACATGAGATGATAGACTACAAAGCACGAACGCGTAGATGTCAACATATTGCAAAGCTCGTTTACATATATACAAAGCACCGAAGCTTTATGACCCTCTACACACGGATATCACCTTGACCGAAACTGAAACACAAGGGGCAAAAGTGCAGGTCAACAGATCGACTTACTCATTTCACCTCTAGGCACCAAGTCCAGGATATACACTTGGAAGGTGTGCACCTACAACACACATGCAATGGGTAGAGGTCAGTGTACAAAAATATGAGTATTGGAATTAAGAAATGGAGTGATGGGAAGGGAATCCAAGTATGTTGAAACCTGACTAAAAGACAGTCTGTCCCAAGTAGCCTGACAGTCCAGATGGAGAGTGACATGGTTGTGATAACAGGCACCGACGCTCTGAAGCAACCAAGTGATTTGGCAATAAGTGCCTGCGAGCCGGAGCTCAAGCAGACGAATCGCTAGTACATCCATACTTATAAAAGACCGTCCATTTACAATACTTGTTTCTGAAAGGCTTAGGTTACCAAAATACGTCGTTGTTCCTGAAATGATGCAAGAATCGATGAAAAATGATATGGTGCAATGTGGAATGATAACAAAGGCCCAAGAAGAAAAGATAAATTAGAAAATAGGAAAGAAAGGCAAACAGACAAGGTAAAGACCTAGTACATGGTTCTACTTCTTCCAACCTTTCTTGCCCACAGTCGTTGGGGCAACAGTAGGCACGGATGGCTCGAACCTGAAACAAAGGACATGACAAGCAGGAATAGCATTAGGAATGGAACAGTTATGCAGTTTCAATAGAAGAGAAGCCGAGAGGCAAAGGAACAGTAAGAACCTCTTTGCATTGGTTGTTGCATGAGTCAGTGACAACCTGTCTTTCTCAATGATGATATCAGACTGAGGAATTTTGCGTTTGGGAGCAATCACCTTGTCGGTTGAACCCAACGTCCCACCAGCCTGTAGGAGCAAACATAAGCACGATTTCCGAATTAGCATTTTGAAGCATGCAACATAAAAGGGCAAAATAAAATATGTGTCGAAGGATAATGGAAAGTAAAACCAATAGTATGTGTTGAAGGATTAAGGAAAATAATGGTAAACAAATAACAATAAATAAACCTATCTTACATAGAAACAAAGACCAAATCCCTCAAAATGTCTAATAGCAGAGCATACCTTGAAAAAATAAAACTCTTGTACTTCTGTAACACATTGCAACACCATGTAAATCACAAATCCTATAAGTAGGTACCCAAACAAAAAAACGGTCATGGATATATAATGTGTGTTCCCACACTTGGTTTAAAGTTTTTACAGTCGGTTGGCAACAACTCCCTTCAGATTGTGAGCCATCCATTATACTCCTGTAGGCATTTAGTTACTTCAGATAGACTGTAGTAAATTAAAAGATGTGTGCCATTTTTCCACAAGAATATGAACTTCAGAAAAGAATTAACTTGCGGTCATTTACTTGCTCAATAAAATCTATACCGGTTTTATAAAAGAGAGTCAAACAAAAAACTGTGAATTAACAGATTCTGAAGCAACTCTGTATATAGACTCATCAGAAGAGTGGACCGGAATAATCCAGAACGACCAAATTCAGCAACAGAAGCCCATAATCAAGCTTGTGAATTATCCGACCCACAAGACTGTATATAGTTTCATCACAACCTTCCATATGACCATGATTAGGGCTAAACCTATTATGAAATATGGTATGTCATCTTGCATTGACAATGTACTTAGTGAACTTTTGTAATTCACTTGGTTGTATCTCTTAAACCATGTACATATCTGACCTCTAATTATAAATAAGAAAATGACAAACGGTAGGGACCCTACCGTAATTGATCAAAACAAGATTGTATATAGACTTAAGACTAATAGCATGCCATGACCACAAAAACTGCTCTAGCTGATCCCAAAGACGATCGACTAAGCAACCCTGCTAGTAGTGGACAACACAAAATGCCACCAATCTTCTTTACATCAAAACTGGATGACCACATCATTAACTTATGGACCAAATAGCGAAGGCAACAACCAATAGCGCACAGAGCAGCAAGGCGACCACCGAACTGGTTATGAACCTAAAAATACAAAGCAAACAGAATGTAAAGCCAGAGAAAAAAACACATACACAGGAACATCAGATGTTGCAGTAATATACATCAGGAAGTACCAACATTAATATGAACTCGTCAACTGCCATAGAAAAGCACAAGGAGGCATTATATACAGACCCAGAGAAGGAAGAACAGGAACCCCAAACATGTGTGTAGGCATTTCAAAGAGCTAACCCAAGGGCTCATAGATCCAATTTAGAGAGCTCAACAACGAAGCCGAATAAAATATAATCGACCGACTATGCAAAGATGATATCTAAATCCCAATCTCATTGAACCACGCAAACTAAAGGAGCCTTGAAGAAAGCATCGACAACCTGAAGCTGCAAGGGGACACTATCCAAATGAACAGAAAACACAATATACCACACCCAACCAGCGACCCAAACTAACACCAGATTGATCCACTCACCAGACCATAAATCAAATGACCCACACCAAGTATTAAGAACCAAGAAGCACGCCGCAACATGCTACTACATGAAAATCAAGCCAACTCCAAGATAACTGAATCTATTTTAACCCTCTTCTCTCATCAGATCCATATATTCCAACTCAACGATCACCAAATCTATTTTAGCCTTCATCCCTCACAAGATCAAAAGAAACCAGCTCTTAGCAAATCCATATACCTAAGCAACAAAGCACCTCCTAGGCAGTCCCTAACTACCAGCTCTCACCAGATCCATATACTACAACTCCAAGATAGCTGAATTTAGTCTAGCCTTTAACTCTCAGAATAGTCATCTATTCAATTTCAACCAGAGCACCAACCCAAAAGAGGCAAACTAATGCAGCAAAGCACCTCTTCGGCAAGACTAATCATTATATGACCTCAAGAAACCTGTCAGACCTACCCCACTGGTCAACAACAAAGCCATACCACCCTAAGAATACAGCTAGGTCCAATGACCCCGTGGACATTGTAGCACACACAAAACCAACCAGACAGATGTAAGAAATCCACTCCTCTATTTTAGTCTCTACCCCTCAGCAGTCCCATTTATCCATAGAAAACCAGCAATTAAGAAAGGCACACTAAAACACTGAAGCATCTCATGTGGTAACCCTCATTATCATACAACCCTAAGAAACCTGACAGCCCTAACCTAACCCTCTCCTCGACAACAAAGCCACATCACACCAAATATGCAGATACATCCAAATATTCAATGTTTGGCTAGGCAAGAAGACACCAATAGAACAAGACACATCTAGAAAGCTCCTTCCTTGGAACCTAGCTAGATCAAAAAAAAAACAAAAGCACACCAACACAGGAAGATAACAAAGGAATCCCCCGATCTGCCACTGTACGCACCCACCCCAACGACAACCATATCACAGCGGCACATGAACACACCCCAGCGACAGGCTTATCACACCGAGCCGAACAACAATCAACCAAAATACAGAAAGAAACCAAAAAACAAAGAAAAGGGAAAAGAGAGTCAACCTGCATATCCTTGGAGCAAGACGTGAATATCAGCACGGGCCCGACGACGAACAGGAGAGGAGAGACCAAGCAGGAGAAGCTACAAAGAACAGAAGAGGACACAGATGTCAAGACCACACCTTGGCTGAAGCGGACGACAGAAATCGGGATAAAACGAAGATTTACCTGCAGATCGACGAGGGACGCAACAGACCCAGGGCCAGCGAAGAGGAGAAGAACGAATCTGCAAGCAATAGACACCCAAGATCCAAAACTGGTCAGCCATGACAAATCGAACGCAAATATGAGGAAAGAACCGAGAGGAGAACCACCTTAGCCGACTTCGCCCCAGCGCGCCGCCATCGGAGCCCCTCGGCGACCAACCCAGCGACGACTCATGGACCAGGGAGCAGGACTACGGAGAGGATTGAGCACCGAAACGAAACGAGGAGGGGAGGAGAAGAGGCAGACGACCCACGCCCCATGCCCTACGCCGTCCGGGTGCCTCTCCCCACGCACGGGCAGCGCGCCTCGACCCCGACGCTGGATCCGGCACCGCCATGAGCCGCTCGTTGGGGCAGGGGCTGGAACTGGACGGCGGCGGGGCAGGGAGGCGCGTGCGGGGCTAGGGTTTGGAGGGAGGGAGGCGAGGCGGCAGGGAGAGGAGAGGGGCGCGGCGCGACTGCGGGTCTGCGGGGAGAGCGACGACCAGACGCTCACACCTGCCGCTATGGGATATTTTTTCAGTCATGCGAAATGGCGGAAATGCCCCCGGCGGGGCACCGGAATTGCACGCGGTGGCACGCGTTTTTGACTACTATTCATTGTAGCAGTGTCCACTGGTCGATCCGACGGCGGATATCGATCAGGAGCGAGATCAAACGGCCCACAATGCATCAAGTAAACGATCTGATGGCTGACATTCACTAAGCTCTGAGAACGCTCATGTTCTCCCAACTAACATAGTTCTGGATACAAGGTGCAAACTATCTTCAGCATTGGCTGCTGGTCTCCGTGGGGAGTTTCACACAAAGAAATATCTTCTACGAAGCAGGCTACAGCCTTTTCGCTGTGTTGCGTACAGCAGGCAAACTTGCTCTCGGCGGCATACGGAAGCGTGGGCTAAGAAGTAGCACGACTGTACAAGTAGTAGTCTTACTGAAGAACAGGAAAGGGGATAATGGTAAGAAATGGGTTACCGTCAGGTGGATCTCCGGCGAGGTGGCTCGTGGTGACGGTGGCGGCCCGACGCCGACGGCGTAGGGGTGTGTGGCGCACCAACCCGAGCGACTAGTATACCGGCGGTAAGCGTGGCGCGCCCATCGCTGCCGGCGACGGCGCGCGGCCGGGGGGCCAAGGGAAATCAGCGGAGGATGGCCACGACGGCGCGACGAAGTGCCGGACTGATTCGCCGGTGAGGCACAGGTAAGGCGGCGGTGTTGTCATTAACTGGCTTAGCAACCGCCGGCGGCGGCAGAAGCAGCGGCCACAGCGGGGGACAAGATGGAGCGCGAGACAGAGCGCGGCAGCTGCAGGCGCCCGTTAATGTGTATTTTGCAAACGGGCGCTGCAGGCGCCTCGCACTGGGCCGGCCCAACTAGTTTTCAGTTTTCTGCAGACAAAAAATCAGCCTGCTGCAGGATTCGAACCTACGAAGCTGTGGTTCGATCGAGCAGGCAACAACCACCCAACCCGCTTCACCCCTGTGAAATCTTTGATATTCTTTTCTTTTTGTTCTTTCGTCTTCCTTTTCTTTTCGTTTTTCGGTTCTTTTCCTGTCATTTTTCTTTTTCATTTTCCTTTTTATTTTTTCTTTTCCTTTTACCTTTTTATTTTTTTAAATTATGTGAGAAATATTTAGCAGATTTATATGAACTTTTTTTCAATTCAATAAACTTTTTTCAAAATCATTGAGATTATTTTCAAATTCGATGAACTTTATCAAAATCAATGAACTCTTTTCAAAATCTGATGAACTTTTTATCTAAATCAATGAACTTTTTTCAAACTCGTGAACTTTTATGAAAATCGATGAACTTACTTCAATTTTCTTGAACTATATTGAATTTCGTGAACTTTTTCGATCCGTGAACTTTTTTCAAACTCGTGAACTTTTATGAAAATCGATGTACTTTTTTCAATTTTCTTGAACTATATTGAATTTCATGAACTTTTTCGATCTGTGAACTTTTTTCTAACTCGTGAACTTTTTTAAATTCGTTAACTTTTCTGAAATTAGTGGGCCTTTTCAAATTTATGAACTTTTTCTTGAACTAGTGAACTTTCTTCAATTTTCGTGAGCTGTTTTTTAATATCTGAACCATTACTTTTTGAAACAATTTCGTGAACTTTTTTTTAATCTGGGAACTTCTAAATTTTGGACCAGCGCGGCTGTAATTGTACTTAAATGACACGCAGTACCAGTGGTCTGTATTATGAGGTGGCTGTATTGGTTTGCGAAGCGCGTGCAGGATGCAGCGGTGCGAGTTCGAATCCCCAACGCAACTAACATTTTTCCTAGAATTTTTTGCTGCTGCTGCTTGTTCGTGGGCCGGCCCAGCGCGGGGCGCTGCAGGCGCCAGGAGCGCGAACGGGCGCCTGCAGCGCCATATAGGAGCTCGCAGCCTCGCGTGAAGTGCTGCCAGAATGGGCCGGTCCAGCGGGGAACAGAGGCCTTCAGAGCTTTGTTTCCCTTCCTTTTTTTCTTCACATTTTTCCTTTTTCGCTTTTTTTTGTTCATTACTTTTTCTTATATATCGAAATATTCTAAAATTATCTATTATAGAAATCACCTTACATACAGAATTGAAAAGTGTTGATCTTGCATTTAAAAAATGTTAAACGTGTACTCCCTCCGATGCAAAAAAAGATGTTGTGCCTTTAGTTCAAATTTGAATTAAAGTTGAACTAAAGCCACGACACTTCTTTAGATCGGAGGGAGTAGAGAAAATGTTTCTGATGTATACAAAAAAAGTATAATTCGTACACCCATGCATGGACGGGCCCGCCATCTCGCTTCCTTTCCCCTTATCCTTCTTCTTATCATTCTTGACAGGCGCGACGACCTCGATGAAGAGGTTGAGCTTCTCGGTGAGGTATAGGACCATGGTGGCCACGTCCATGGTCCCCGTGACCTTCACTTCATCCTTGCTGCATCACACCCTTCACTGCTGGAGAAGAATAAAAATACAGAGAAGCGTCAATTCCAACCGAAAATGCAAAATTAGGCTCCGTTTGGTTCATAGGAATACAAAACATAGGAACAAGAGAAAATGTAGGAAACAAAAAGGAAAATGTAGGAACCAAGAAAAGAAAATGTAGGAACCAAAAAGAAAAGTACCCTGTCCACTCATTATTTCACATGCTAATAATCATGATATACGATCCAAGCTTTTAAGGATGCGTTCGGTTTGTAGGTTTCCTGCGCGTGCTGGGGTGTTGCTGGTAGTGCCCGCCGGCCTCCCTTGGTTGGTGGTAGTAGCCGATGGCGTCGTAGCTGGGCGAGTACGGACCCGGCTGGACAGTGAAACGTCGTGCGTCTAGTGTTGGAGTGCGCAAGCGTCCGTCATCTTGTTGTATTATCCGCTATTCCGGCGAGGATGTGTTCTTCGGTCCGCCGAAAGAAGAAGGGATACACTTACATGCTCGACCTCCAGAAGCGCATCAACCACCTCCAGAAGTTGTAGGAGGAGCCCCTACAGTCCCAGCAACAGCGGGGCCAGTCCGCCATGACGGATCCCTACGCCAGATGTCCTCTTACCTTGGCCACGATGATCCCCATAGAGAGGAGACGATCTGCCTCGTCTGCGGCCAGGGGCGGACCTAGAAAGTATTTGGAGTGGGGGCAAACTAATTGAGTGGGGGCATATTCTATAGAAATTCAAAGAATTTAAGCATATTTTTCCCAAAACACAAGCAAATATTACTGAAATTTCAAATTTTCAGTGGGTGCCTAGGCCCCCACTCACCATAACGTGGGTTCGCCCCTGTCTGCGGCCTCCATGAGAATCAACCGTAAGGATGGCAATGGGTCGGGTTTGGATCGGGTTGAACAATATCAAATCCATATCCATATCCATGAAGATAGTCTTTGTCCACCCATGAAAAAATCCATGGGTGAAAAATTGTGTCCATGTCCAAACCCGATGGATATCCATACCCATTGGATATCCATTGGATCCTCTCAAGACATAACACAATGTTAACATAAGCTTTTCCATTCTTCACCTTGTGACAAGCTAGGCTTCACTTATTGTAAACATCAACTTATTGTAAAACATCGTCCACTAACAATCTAATATTATTTAGTATTTTTCTAAAAGATGAGAATGACGAGTCATTCAACGAGGAGATGAAATAAGGGAATGGGTGTTGGAGTATGTTAGTGGGGATGGAATGTCAACTAATAAAACTTACGATGGGAATTGTGCAATTTCTTTTGCATGTTTTACATAACAACGTGTAAAATTGCAGTGAGACATGTAACTGTGGGGTAGGGATAGCAGAATTTTGCCCATTAATGCATACTGTCGGGGCGGGTTTGGGTATACCCACGGGTACAAGATTATATCCATGCCCTACCCCGAGCAATCGGGTCGGGTTTGGGCGCCGCCCATGGGCACAAAAGCATATCCAAACCCTATCCATTCGCGTCGGATGTCCATGGGTATCCATGTCCATGGATAAAATTGCCATCCTTATTCAACCGAGGTGTTCGTTCCTTCGTGATGGATCAGCCAGGGTGCACGAGCCATTGCATCTACTAGGTTTTGTTGGGTAAAACAAAAAGTGGTACGGGGCTCAAATTTTATACTCATGGGAGGAGGGGCTCACTAGTAGGAAAAGGGGCTTTTACCCTGGTTTGTAAGGGCCTTTTGTCCCGGTTTTCGAACTGGGACTAAAGGGTCGTTACTAAAGCCCTAACCCTTTAGTCCCGGTTCTTACATGAACCGGGACAGAAGGTCCTCCACGTGGCCGCTGCTGCCAGCCCAGGCAGGGGGGCCTTTGGTCCCGGTTGGTGCCACCAACCGGGACCAATAGGCAGGGCCTTTTGTCCCGGTTGGTGTCACCAACCGGGACCAATAGGCATCCACGCGTCAGCATTTCAGGGGCTGGGGTTTTTGTTTTTTTTGAAAGGGGGGGTTGGGGGTTAATTTAGGTGTTTCATATATTGTGTTAGCTAGCTAATTAATAGAGAGAAGTGTCCTCTCTTATCTCCGTGCTTGGTCGACGCTACATACTATATACGTATGGAGAGGACTAGACACGCTAGCTAGTAATCAAATGAAGGAAACAGAAGATCTTCATGAACATATGCATACAGAGAGAAGTGATATCGACCACCTCTCCTTCTCCGAGAGATTGGTCGAACAACAAGTTCTCGTATATCTATCCGACAGTACCGGCTACATATATACAATAATTATCTCTTACAATACAATCTCCTAATTAAATTATAAGAACACAGGGTCCACATAGTATTCTCCGTTTTCAGCGATCACGTGGAAGGAAGAATGCCGTCAATTCCTCTTGAATTGCTCGCATACGATCTGGTGCTAGGAGTTCATCCCGCTTCCGAAACATCTAATTTGAAGAAGGGGGTCAATATATATATATATATATGAATAAATGAAACTCAACACAAATGATGGTAATAAAATAAAATTGTGAATATTATTGCTTACGCACTTCATATTGTTCGTCAGAGTAGCCCCGCTCACAGGTCGTGTAGCGGATGGACTCGCAAACGTAGTATCCACAGTAATTATTCCCGGGTTCCTGCCACAACCACTTTACAAGAAATAGAGGTCAATCAAACTGATAAGCAAGCATGCTAAATAGTATTGATGAAACTAGCGCTTGAATCACTAGGAGATGCGCGGAACATGCTACTATAGTACTTACTTTCGGGTGTTTAAATTGCAGCTTCTTCGGCAGTCCCGGAGCTTTTGTGGTGAATTTTCTCCAAACCCTGCCAGACAAAGAAAACAATTACTTGATATCAGGAAATGAACAAAGTTGCTGATATGGTGGATAATGATCGATTTAACTTACTTCTCGAGCATATGAGTCATGTTCGCATAGTCTTGGGGATCTTTTCGTCTCGAGTCTAAGACGGTTACTACTCCCTGCTCAAGCTTAATTTCTAGGAGAATATAGTGGAAGCTGCGCATGCATGCATAAGTCATCAATTACATTACCATAACCTGGACTAATAAGGGATACCGAATATGCACAAGACAGTAACACTCACTTGAAGTTGTAAGGAAAGAGTATTATATCTTTGTTTTGATTTAATACCAACGATCGTAGCAAGTTGGCCTCGGCTTCTTTGGCATGTTTTTCAACCGTATATGCATCTATGAGATTTGTGTTAATGAACCCAATATCACCGATTTGTCTTTTCTTCAATTCGGCGATCTTCAATCTGCATAATATAGTGAGGATAATTATAAATACATGCAATGAAAGAGCTGACCTATATAGAGAGACTTAATGACAGAAGTAGTACTACTTACAGACAGTAGCAAGTGATCGTTGTTTTATCGAGGGCCTTTTGATTGTAAAACTGGAAGAAATCCTCAAATGGAACATTCAGCAGTTCAATTCCAACGAGGTCATGCTCCAGTTTAACTCTCAGCGTCAAAGTATTCATCCCATCAGACTCTCTGCAGGTTTTCATGTACCAATCATGTAATCTTCGCATCATCATTGTTAGAGATCTTTCATCTTTGACGAGAGGCTTCCCGTAATGGTATTTGTGTTCGTCCACCTCCATGATTTCATAATGTACATCGTCGGGCAGGTAATCTCCAAGATTGCTATAACCGGCCACAATCCTCGGATCATTAGCGACGATGTCTTTTGACACCTTAAGCGGGGGGCACGATTGGTTCGCTTGTTCGCCGAGCTGGGCAATTTTTTTCCCAGCTCGTCGTTCTTTTAACCTTTGATCACTGACAGTACTTCCCGACCGCTCCGCTTCAGCATATGTCTTTGCAAGAATGCGCTCATAGTTGCCTCTCGGCGGAGACTTTGGTGGTTTTGTCAGGGCAGCCAGAGTGCGCTTTGCTTTCACCAGATCTACCTTCTCCTCCGGAGGTGGATGTTTCTTTGCTTTCACCCCTTCAAACAAGTTTGTCACTTCGGCTCGCACGATCTTCCTGGTTTCCTCCTCGGTCCTCTCGTATTGTAACTTCTCTGGAGTCTTCAGAGAAGGACCGAATCTGTATTGCCTCCCGCCTCTGGCAGCTGTACTGCTAGACGCCGGCAGAGCAGACGGAGCGGCTGCGGCTGTCTTCTTTCCTTGCTTAAGAGGCGGAGGAGAAGGACTACGACGCGCCGGAGCAGCCGGAGCGGCGGCGGGTCTCTTCCGCCCTTGCTGACGAGGCGGAGAAGAAGGAGGCTGGCTGCTCTAGCGCGGCGGCGCAGGCGGAGAAGGAGGCGGAGTGCCGCCATGCGCCGGAGAAGGAGGCTGAGTGCCCTGATCACTCGCCGGAGGAGGAGGCGGAGTGCCGCCACGCGCCGGAGAAGGAGGCTGAGTGCCCTGATCACTCGCCGGAGGAGGAGGCGGAGTGCCCTTACTCGCCGGAGCCGTCCAGTTCGGAAGGTTGATGAGCTCCTTCCGCCATAGGCACGGAGTCTTCAGAGCTAAACCCAGCCGAGTCTCCCCTTCACCGGTAGGGTGGTCAAGCTGGAGGTCCTCAAATCCCTCCGTTATTTCATCCACCATCACCCTAGCATATCCTTCTGGAATCGGCCGGCAGTGGTAGGTTGCGCCGGGTTCAGGAGGTAAAACAGAGCCAACAGCTGCCTTGACTTTGAAGTTCTGCCATTGCGCCATAAGGTGGCAATGTTGACACTCCGTGATAGCATCCACGGGGTAGCTAGCAGGAGCCGTCAAGACATGCTCCAGCTGAAGCAGCTCGGTGGAAGCCACGCTGCTTCTCCGCTGAGATGGCGGGGTAGCTTCGGGGGTAGTTTCGGCATGTCGATTGCTGTCTCGTTCCTCTAGCGCTTGAACCCTTTCGTGCAGCTTCTGAATTTGGGTCTGCTCCATATTTTTCCTCCTCTCCTGGCTTTTGTAACCGCCTGCGTCCGGAAAACCAGCCTTCCACGGAACGGAGCCTACCGTGCCTCGTGTCCGTCCAGGGTGCTCAGGATTCCCGAGGGCCATTGTGAGCTCGTCGTTCTCTCTGTCTGGAACGAACGTCCCTTCCTACGCTGCATCGATATATTGCTGAATCTTCTTGACTGGTATTCTCAAAAGCTCGTTCGTCCAAACGCACCTCCCTGATACAGGGTCCAAGGTTCCGCCAGCCCCGAAGAACCAAGTCCGGCAACGGTCTGTCCAGTTCATTGTCTGTGGTTCGATCCCTTTTTCAAGCAGATCATTCTCAGCCTTGGCCCACTTAGGCCGGGCTTTGAGGTAGCCACCTGACCCCGTGCGATGGTGAAGCTTCTTCTTCGCAGCATTCTTCTTGTTTGTCGCTGACATCTTCTTACTCTTTTCCGATGTCTTGTGGGCCACAAATGCGGGCCAGTGATCTCTGATCTTCTCATACCGGCCGATGAATTCTGGTGTCTCTTCTTTGTCGACAAACGTTTTTAGCTCATCCTTCCACCTCCTGAATAGGTCTACCATCTTCTTAAGAGCATGAGACTTGATTAATTGCTCTTTAACTGGCTTCTCCGGATCCTCCTCTGGCGGTAGGGTGAAATTTGCCTTCAGCTCAGTCCAAAGATCATCTTTCTGCATATCATTGACATAAGACACCTCAGGGTCTTCCTTCTTAGGCTTATACCATTGCTGGATGCTGATCGGGATCTTGTCCCTAACTAGAACCCCGCACTGAGCAGCAAATGCATCCTTTGTCCGGATGGGTTCAATCGGTTGGCTGTCGCGCGCGATTGCTGTGATCTCAAACCTTTCATCCGAGCGCAACTTTCTCTTCGGGCCTCGTCTCTTTACCGCAGTTGTGCTCGATCCGGAGGGCTAGAAAAAAGAAGAAAGACGAGTGTTAATTAATATGTTTACATACCAAAACAATGAATGCATCAATTAGCTAGTCAGCACAGGCTTAACTAATATATTTACCTGGCCGGACTCTGTTCGGTCACCGGAGCCGTCACCACGGGCTCCTTCTTGCACCAGCATTGGGTCACCGGAGCCATCATAATCATGTCTTTCCTCCTCCACTCTTCGATCACCGTAGCCTGCTTCTTCACCCTGTTCTTCCAGACCATCATTGTCGTTAAGATACGACAAGATATCACCTCCGGCTAAGATTATGTCCCCCAACACCTCTTCTGCTTTCTCGTCTCGTCCGTGCTCCATTGTTTCTGCAAATATTACAACATGGCAATTATTACACAAACATGACAGCAGGTGGTTAGTGCAAACGTAGACCTAGCTTATTCCGGGTTTGGGGTGGCCTTGGCAACGCTTCAAGGGTAGGGGCGCGGCGGGAGGGGGTAGGAGACCGACATCGTTTTTTTCTAGGGTTTGGGTGTCCTCGGGAGTTTTGGTCGAGCGAGAGGGCCGGGGGGTGCTCCCGTGGTATAAGTTATCACGGTCGAGAGGGGGTATAAATATCGACCGTCCATCATGTCGAAGTTATCTGGGAGGGAGTTATATATATCGACAACGACGACATATATACATGGGAAAATAATGTTATCGGGGAGGGGGTATATCAACCCCCCCCCCCACGTGTTGAAGTTATCGGGAGGGGGTTATATCAACAACGATGACATACGTACATGGGAAAATAATATTTTCGGGGAGGGGGTATATCGACCCCCCCTCGTGTTGAAGTTATCGGGAGAGGGGTATATCGACGACGACAGACCCGATAAAACATAAGAGAACGAAGAAAAAATAAAAAGAGGAGAAGAAGAAAAGGAATAGAGGAGAAGATCGAAGAAAAAAAAGAAGAAAAAAAAGAGGAGAAGAAGAAAGGAATAGAGGAGAGAAGAAGAAAAAATAGAATTTTTTCTTCTCTTCTATTCCTTTCTTCTTCTCCTCTTCTTTTTCTTCTTTTTTCCTCTTCTTATTTATTTCTCCTCTTCTTCCTCTCCTCTTCTTCTCCTTTCTTCCTCTTCTTATTTTCCTTTTTCCTCTCATTCATAAAAAAATGTTCAAATAGAAAATTTCAAAAAAAAAAAAGTAAAAGTTTTTCCTAATGCATTGTTCATATGAATATACAAACATTTGCATATTCTACAATAATTAATATCACCAAAAAAATCTATGAACAGAAAAAAATCCTAACTTTTCTAAAAATCTATCTTTTGCATATATACATGAACATATATATACACAGAGAACATATATACATACATATACTCATACATGAACATATCATCATATATATATAAAAAAACAAGCATATATATGAAAAAAACAAGCATATATATGAAAAAAGGGCGCCGGCCGGACCAAGGTGAGGAGGACCGCGGGGTCGGCGGCAAGGATGGCGACGGGGCAGTGGGCGCGCGCTCGGGGTAGGGGGCGACGGCGGCGAAGGGCGGGGCAGGGCGACGGCGACGACGGGGACGGGCCGGGGCGGCGCGCGTCGGGGCAGGGGTGCGGCTGACGGCGAGGGCGCGGGCAACAGCGACGGCGACGACGGGCACGGGCGACGGCGACGACGGGCACGGGCGACGGCGACGACGGGCACGGGCGACGGCGACGACTATGGCGGGGGCGGCGGGCGGCGTCGGCGTCGTCAAGGCAAACTGCAGATGAACTCTGAAAAACCTAAGTGTTTGCTTATATAGCAAAGCCTTTAATCCCGGTTCGTGGCACCAACCGGGACTAAAGGTAGGCATTAGTCCCGGTTGGTGCCACCAACCGGGACCAAAGGCCGCCGAAAAGAGGGCTTTGGTCCCGGTTGGTGGCACCAACCGGGACTAAAGGGGGGGCATTGGTCCCGGTTGGTGCCACGAACCGGTACCAATGCACCCCTTTAGTCCCGGTTGGTGGCACCAACCGGGACCACAGGCCTCTTGCTGCCCGCGTCGCGGCCAAAAGTTTAGTCCCACCTCGCAGCCGAGGGGCGCCCGCACCAGTTTAAAAGCCCCGGCGCGGCTGCTGTCTCGAACTCCTCTCTATAGCATGCTTCTGGGCCTAACTTTGGCGCGCTGCCCGTTGAGCCATCTAGCCCTTCTGGGCCTGTATTTGCAAACCCGAGGGTTGGAAGGCCCAGCGGGCAGCGCCCCAACAATTTTTTTTGCTGTATTTAGTTTTTTTGTTTTCTTTTTTGCTTTATTTATTTTGTTTCTACTTACAACAAAAAACTTATTTATTTTATTTTATTTTGTTTCTAATTACTTATTTATTTTACTTTATGATAATTCTTTTTGCTATTAGAGTTTCTATCAAAAAAAGTTCTTTATGAAAATTCTTTTTGCTGTATTTAGTTTTTTTGTTTTCTTTTTTGCTTTATTTATTTTGTTTTGTTTCGACTTACAACAAAAAACTTATTTATTTTATTTTATTTTGTTTCTAATTACTCATTTATTTTACTTTATGATAATTCTTTTTGCTATTAAAGTTTCTATCAAAAAAATTTCTTTATGAAAATTCTTTTTGCTTTTAATGATTTTGAACAGAAAATACTTCGATAATTTTAGTTGCACCAATTTTATATGATTTTAGTTTCAATAATACTAGAGGTTTCTTATAATGTTTTGAACAGAAAATACTTTGTTAATTTTAGTTTCATAAATTTTATTAAAGTTTATTTTATTTTGTCGTAACACAAGAAGTCCGGAGTTGTAATAAGTTATTAAAAATAAAAAAGAGGCGCAATGCTCGTTGATTTGCTTTAAGCCTTTCGGAATAGTGTAGACTGCACTGCACATAGCTCCATGCAGTCTACCTTATTCCTCAAGGCTTGAAGCTAAGCAATGTGAACATTGCGCCTCTTCTTCATCGTCTCTGCACTCAGGGCTTATAAACAGCTCCTAGTGCCTCTCAGCTAGTGAGGTGGGACTAAAAAACTGCTTAGTAAGAAACTCTAGTACCGGTTCGTGCCACGAACCGGTACTAAAGGTGCTCGTGGGGCCACAGCCTCATTAGTACCGGTTCGTGGCACCAACCGGGACCAAAGTGTGGAATTGGTCTCGGTTCGTGCCACCAACCGGGACCAATGGCCTTGCACAGCGGCGTGGTGGTGGGATTTTAGTCCCACCTCGCTAGCTGAGAGAGAGCCGCACCTGTTTATAAGGTGCGGTGCGCCTGAGCTGTCGAGCTCCTCTCTAAAGCAGGCTTACGGGCCTAACCTCTCTGTACATGCCTGTGGGCCTACTGGGCCTTCTGCGGGCCTGAATCCTGGCCCATGGATGGGTTTCTAATCGTATTCAGGCCGTGGTGGCCCAGTAGGTGGCATAATTTTTAATTTTTGGCCTGTTATTTTTCATGCATTTACTAATTATTTTGAGCTATAAGACCCTAAAATTGAAAAACATTTCAAATGAACTCTGAAAAGGTTGAAAGTTGGCATGGTATCATCATTTCATCCACATAGCATGTGCAAGAAAGTTGAGAGGGTTACGGCAAAAACTAGATGCACTTCGTGTACAAAACGGACAATGGTATCATACTCGTCTGTTACAAAGTTGGCATGGTATCATCATAATAGTTGCGGGAGAAAGTCTTCACTTTTTCTTCGCTTGTGTCATTTGCTTATTGCGCCGTAACCATGGATAATCTTCATCGTTTATCAGGATACTTGGGTCAGCCTTGACTTTGAAGGGAGGAATTTCATGAAACTTTTCATAATCTTCAGACATGTCTGTCTTGCCCTCCACTCCCACAATGTCCCTTTTTCCTGAAAGAACTATGTGGCGCTTTGGCTCATCGTATGATGTATTCGCTTCCTTATCTTTTCTTTTTATCGGTCTGGTAGACATGTCCTCCACATAGATAACCTGTGCCACATCATTGGCTAGGACGAACGGTTCGTCAGTGTACCCAAGATTGTTCAGATCCACTATTGTCATTCCGTACTGTGGGTCTACCTGTACCCCGCCTCCTGACAGATTGACCCATTTGCACTTAAACAAAGGGACCTTAAAATCATGTCCATAGTCAAGTTCCCATATGTCCATTATGTAACCATAATATGTGTCCTTTCCCCTCTCGGTTGCTGCATCAAAGCGGACACCGCTGTTTTGGTTGGTGCTCTTTTGATCTTGGGCGATGTGTAAAATGTATTCCCATTTATCTCGTATCCTTTGTAAGTAAATACAGTCGAAGATGGTCCCCTGGACAACGAGTACAACTCATCACAAACAGTGGTGTCACCTCTGAGACGTGTTTCCAACCAACTGCTGAAAGTCCTGATGTGTTCACATGTAATCCAGTCGTCACACTGCTCCGGGTGTTTGGAGCGCAGACTGTTCTTGTGTTCATCGACATACGGGGTCACCAAGGTAGAGTTCTGTAGAACTGTGTAGTGTGCTTGAGACCAAGAATATCCGTCCCTGCATATTATTGAGTCCCCTCCAAGCGTGCCTTTTCCAGTCAGTCTCCCCTCATACCGCGATTTAGGGAGACCTATCTTCTTAAGGCCAGGAATGAAGTCAACACAAAACCCAATGACATCCTCTGTTTGATGGCCCATGGAGATGCTTCCTTCTGGCCTAGCGCGGTTACGGACATATTTCTTTAGGACTCCCATGAACCTCTCAAAGGGGAACATATTGTGTAGAAATACGGGCCCCAGAATGACAATCTCGTCGACTAGATGAACTAGGACGTGCGTCATGATATTGAAGAAGGATGGTGGGAACACCAGCTCGAAACTGACTAGACATTGCGCCACATCACTCCTTAGCCTTGGTATGATTTCTGGATCGATCACCTTCTGAGAGATTGCATTGAGGATTGCACATAGCTTCACAATGGCTAATCGGACGTTTTCCGGTAGAAGCCCCCTCAATGCAACCGGAAGCAGTTGCGTCATAATCACGTGGCAGTCATGAGACTTTAGGTTCTGGAACTTTTTCTCTGGCATATTTATTATTCCCTTTATATTCGATGAGAAGCCAGTCGGGACCTTCATACTGAGCAGGCATTCAAAGAAGATTTCTTTCTTTTCTTTCGTAAGAGCGTAGCTGGCAGGACCTTCATACTGCTTCGGAGGCATGCCGTCTTTTTCGTGCAAACGTTGCAGGTCCTTCCGTGCCTCAGGTGTATCTTTTGTCTTCCCATACACGCCCAAGAAGTCTAGCAGGTTCACGCAAAGGTTCTTCGTCACGTGCATCACGTCGATTGAAGAGCGGACCTCTAGCTCTTTCCAGTAGGGTAGGTCCCAAAATATAGATTTCTTCTTCCACATGGGTGCGTGTCCCTCAGCGTCATTCGGAACAGCTAGTCCGCCGGGACCCTTTCCAAAGATTACATGTAAATCATTGACCATAGCAAGTACGTGATCCCGGTACGCATGGCGGGCTTCTTCCGGTGATCTGCCTCGCCTTTGAAATGCTTGCCTTTCTTTCGACATTGATGGTTGGTCGGAAGAAATCGACGATGGCCCAGGTACACATTCTTCCTGCATTTGTCCAGGTATATACTTTCAGTGTCATCTAAACAGTGCGTGCATGCGTGGTATTCCTTGTTTGTCTGTCCTGAAAGGTTACTGAGAGCGGGCCAATCGTTGATGGTTACAAACAGCAACGCGTGCAGGTTAAATTCCTCCTGTTTGTGCTCATCCCACGTACGTACACCGTTTCCATTCCACAGCTGTAAAAGTTCTTGAACTAATGGCCTTAGGTACACATCAATGTCGTTGCCGGGTTGCTTAGGGCCTTGGATGAGAACTGGCATCATAATGAACTTCCGCTTCATGCACATCCAAGGAGGAAGGTTATACATACATAGAGTCATGAGCCAGGTGCTGTGATTGCTGCTCTGCTCCCCGAAAGGATTAATGCCATCCGCGCTTAAACCAAACCATACGTTCCTTGGGTCAGCTGCAAACTCAGCCCAGTACTTTCTCTCGATTTTTCTCCACTGCGACCCGTCAGCGGGTGCTCTCAACTTCCCGTCTTTCTTACGGTCCACTGTGCCATCGCATCAACTTGGCATGCTCTTCGTTTTTGAACAGACGTTTCAACCGTGGTATTATAGGAGCATACCACATCACCTTCGCAGGAACCCTCTTCCTGGGGGGCTGGCCGTCAACATCACCAGGGTCATCTCGTCTGATCTTATACCGCAATGCACCGCATACCGGGCATGCGTTCAAATCCTTGTACGCACCGCGGTAGAGGATGCAGTCATTAGGGCATGCATGTATCTTCTGCACCTCCAATCCTAGAGGGCATACGACCTTCTTTGCTGCGTATGTACTGTCGGGCAATTCGTTATCCTTTGGAAGCTTCTTCTTCAATATTTTCAATATCTTCTCAAATCCTTTGTCAGGCACAGCATTCTCTGCCTTCCACTGCAGCAATTCCAGTACGGTACCGAGCTTTGTGTTGCCATCTTCGCAATTGGGGTACAACCCTTTTTTGTGATCCTGTAACATGCGATCGAACTTCAGCTTCTCCTTTTTACTTTCGCATTGCGTCCTTGCATCGACAATGACCCGGCGGAGATCATCATCATCGGGCACTGGTTCCTCTTGATCTTCAGCAGCTCCCCCCCTTGCAGCATCATTGGGCACATCGTCTGGTTCCTCTTGATCTTCAGCAGCTTCCCCCGTTGCAGCATCACCGTATTCAGGGGGCACATAGTTGTCATCGTCCTCTTCTTCTTCGCCGTCTTCCATCATAACCCCTATTTTTCCGTGCCTCGTCCAAACATTATAGTGTCGCATGAAACCCTTGTAAAGCAGGTGGGTGTGAAGGATTTTCCGGTCAGAGTAAGACTTCGTATTCCCACATATAGGGCATGGACAACACATAAAACCATTCTGCTTGTTTGCCTCAGCCACTTCGAGAAAATCATGCACGCCCTTAATGTACTCGGAGGTGTGTCTGTCACCGTACATCCATTGTCGGTTCATCTGCGTGCATTATATATAATTAAGTGTGTCAAAAACCATTACAGAACATCATGAATAGATAATTAAGAGACCAAATTAATAGAAGTTCATCATCACATTAAAACCAAAGTACATACATAGTTCTCATCTAACAACATATATATAGCTCTCCAGAGCATCTAATTAATTAAACCATACATTGAAACTATGTAAAACATTTCAATGCGAAAACAAATGCGATCATAATCGCAACCAAGGTAACAATTGATCCAACGGCATAATGATACCAAGCCTCGGTATGAATGGCATATTTTCTAATCTTTCTAATCTTCAAGCGCATTGCATCCATCTTGATCTTGTGATCATCGACGACATCCGCAACATGCAACTCCAATATCATCTTCTCCTCCTCAATTTTTTTATTTTTTCCTTCAAGTAATTGTTTTCTTCTTCAACTAAATTTAACCTCTCGATAATAGGGTCGGTTAGAATTTCCGGTTCAACCACCTCCTAGATAAATAAAATCTATGTCACGTTGGTCGGTATATTTGTCATAAACAATAAATGAACCAAATAGTTATAAAAAGATAATATATACCACATCCGAATCATAGACAGGACGAGGGCCGACGGGGGCGGATACCAAAACCATCGCACTATGTAATAAGAAGGAATAATAAAAGTAACAAAATTAGACAAGTAACTATCTAAAGTAAGAATTTTTTCCTTTCAGAAAGAAGATAAGAACAAGAGGCTCACCACGGTGGTGCTGGCGACGAGATCGGCGCGGGCGATCGACGGCGGTGAAGACGGGGACGGGACGTGACGGACCGCTAAACCTAGACAAATCTCGGGGAAAATGGAGCTCGGAGGTCGAGTTTCGAGAGGAGAAAGATTAACTAGTGTGGCTCAGACATTTCATCGAACACCTCAGCATAAGAGGTGAGCTAGAGCACCCAAATGCCCTCCCCTCGCCGGCCAGAAAAAACAGAGCACTGTGGAGTGCTCTGCTGTGGCGATGGGGTATATATAGGGAACTCATTGGTCCCGGTTCGTGGCACCAACCGGGACTAAAGGCATTTGGTCCCGGTTGGTGCCACGAACCGGGACCAATGCCCCCTTTAGTCCCGGTTGGTGGCACCAACCGGGACCAAAGGCCTTGTGCTGCCCCGCGTCAAAAGTTTAGTCTCACCTCGCTAGTTGAGAGGGCTCGAGAGTGGTTTGTAAGCGCTGCTGCGCCCACCCTCTCGAGCTCCTCTCAACTACAGGCTTTCGGGCCTAACCGTTCTCTTTGCCTGTGGGGCCTTCTGTGGGCCTGAATCCTGGCCCACGGATGGGTTTCAAGTCGTATTCAGGCCGTGGTGGCCCAGTAGGTGGCATAATTTTTTTTCTCTGTTTTTTGTTTTCTCTTTTGCTTTATTTGTTTTGTTTTGTTTCTACTTACAACAAAAAACTTATTTATTTTATTTCTAATTACTTATGTATTTTACTTTATTTATTATTTTTATTTATTTTACTGCTGCTATTTTTATTTATTTTACTACTGCTATTTTTATTTAATTTATTAAGGTTTATTTATTTTAGTGACTATAGTTTATTTTATTTTATTTTATTAAGGTTTATTTATTTTTATTTATTTTATTAAGGTTTATTTATTTTATTTACTATAAAAAAAGAACATAGATGCGCCTATAGAGAAAATTCAAACTAAATTCATAATAAATTTCTATGAAATTTAAAGAAATTTACTGTGAATTTAGGTCAAATTCCCTGTATAAGGACATCTATTTTCACTTTGAGAGGAGCTCAACAAGGCAGAGAGGGACGGGCTTATAAACTGGTGTCAGCGCCCTTCGGTTGGCGAGGTGGGACTAAACACTGGCCGCAACTAGGACCAGCCCTTTAGTCCCGGTTTGTGGTATGAACCGGGACTAAAGGGTGGTGGGCCAGGAGCGTGGCCCATCGGTCCCGGTTTGTCCCACCAACCGGGACCAAAGGGGCCGGACGAATCGGGACCAATGCCCCCACGAGGCCCGGCAGGCCCCTGGCCGCATTAGTCCCGATTCGTGACTGAATCGGGACTAATGTGAATATTGCCCTGTGACCAAAGCCCAGTTTTCTACTAGTGGCTATGTCCTGATGCGAAACACAAACGTGGCTCTGGAGTTACCACATAAATTTTCTAACCGACAAATTGATAGGTGGTTTCTAAACGATAGATGGTTTCTCTCCAACCTTCTGCTCGGGCTCCAACTCTCAGCTCATCAGTGGTTTTTAAACGATAGATACGTGCTCTCCAACCTTCTGCTCGGGCTCTAGCTCTCTCAGATCATCAGTTTCACTTCCCCTGCAGCTCCTTTAGAACATGCATCTGACGATGATCTCAAGGACGGAAGGCCTCGCCAGTCTCCCGGCCTTCCGGTGTTGTGACACCACCCAGAGCTGGAACAATGCCTCTGCTGCCGCCATGCCCAGGTCGGTGGGCAACGCCAGCACCAGAACACCAGCATGGTGGGCATGTGGCCCCTGATGAGGACGCACGCCCTCAGCACCACGGTGTGCCCGATGCAGCGCTCCTCTATTGAATTCATGCACCATCCAACTTATCCAAAAGTCCGAACTATGAGAGAGGGTTGTATATTATACTCCAACACCCTCCCTCGCGTCTATGCTCCTTTGGAGGAAGCGGAAGCGGGGGCAGACCACAGTTATTTATTCATGCACCAGCCAATTCATCCAAAAGTCCAAACAATGTGAGAGTGTTGGACATTATACTCCAACACCCCTCTCATGTCTATGCTCCTTTGGAGTCTATGACGTAGGCAGAGGAAAGCAGGGGGGCCGCAATTATTTATTGCATTCACTGGGTTTTGAACCCTGAACCTCTTGGTTGCAAGCTTATGCACCTAACCAGTTCACCCATCAATCTGAACGGATGGAGGGAGGTGGGCAATACTCCCTCCATTCCTAAATATAGGGTGTATAGTTTTTTCGCATGAAAATTAAAAAACGCACATAGAAGGAAAATTGTATAAGTTTTGAGTGAGATTACACCTTACTAATTGACACAAGAAAATAGAGGAGCTTGCTTCATATAAGAAAATGTAATCAAATCCCTAAAAATATTATCCAAACAAGTGGTGCAACGCAATATACTTTATATTTCGGATTTTTTTCTAAAAAAATTTATACACCTTATAGCAAGGAACGAAGGCAGTATATTTCAACATCCTCCATGGCCGCCACCATGACGGCAAGGTTGCAGACGATCATGGTGACGCCGAGGACCACCGAATAGGCGATGGTGCTAGCGGCGGAGAGCGCTGGAGTGGACGCCATTCCGGCGCCGTGTTTCTAGGCGTGGCCATGGAGCTTTATTCGTAATCCCTTGGCTAGATTCGATGAGCTGAGATGCGTGCTCCTGGAGAAATCCCCGTCTGGTCTCATTTTGAGTGACGGCGACATCACTCTCCCAAGTCTTAAACCTCCATGGAGGCATGGTCTCGGAGATGCACCTCTCCTCAGAAGTGATTCCGAGCAAAAGCTTCGACAACGCTGTTGTACATCGTTCCCTTTCTCAAAGGCGTCATTTGGGAACTCCTGGCCTTGCCTATGATATATTGTTTCCGGACATGGGCATGCAAGATTTACGAGGAACATGCATTTGGGCTAGAGGTGTGGGATCGTCGGAGCGTCTTCAATGTGGGATTTTGGCGGTGCCATCTCCACTCGTCAGTATTCTCGACCGGCATCACACATGCACCGGCGGACGTTACTTTCACCACGGACGGCTCTTGGCGGCATTCACTCCTCGTGTTTGTTCACGGTATTCACTCCGCATGGCAATGTCCAGGTCTAGATCATGCTCGCTTGCATCATCTTCGATTCCTCACCCGCTCCGCCGTGGATCACCCTTGCTCTTTTTTCCTTTTCCTTTTTTACTCTGGCCATCCATGATTTTGCTTTTTGCAGGTGTTATCCTTTGTGTGTGTTGATTGACTGTGTACATCCTTATCATATAGAAGTCGGGTGCATGCTTATTGTATTTGTACTCACCTATTCACTTTAATTAATTCTAATGAAAAACGTCCTTTACCAAAAAAATATCCCCTCACCAAACACGCATTGAATTGAAAAATGCTGATTAGTGGGAGCGGACATAGAGATGCTGAGATGGACAGATCACAGATGAGAATGTGGGTGGGATCCATTTGGATATACATGTGGGCTGCAGGTGTATGTCATTTGCCCTATTTTCTAGTGTATTTATCAAGTGGGCTGCAAGTGGAGGGGCGTGCATCGTACTGGATGTGCGTTTCTATATCTGCCCTATTTTATCAAGTGGGTTTCCGGAGTTTGAAGTGTGAAATCCGAGGTTACCCGAGTGGCCTGGCTGCTCAGGACATCATTGTTGGTCGTCGATCGGATCCGAGCTTCAGGCCTGGTGCGGTGAAACGTAGTCCTCGCCCTGCAGCTGGTATAAAACAGGTGCTCGGGCGGTGATCGTTTGTGGTTCCTTGGCCAGATATAGGGTCATGCCCGCGGAAACGCCTACATGACTTGGGTTTTTGAGATCGATGTCTCGCAGAGGATCCACGGTTTCAATTTCCTCCGGTGATTCGGTTAAACCGAGTTTTAGACGTTCCGACGTAATATCTTCGCCGGGATGGATTTGATCCTCGAACGATGATGCCATCAAACTGTTTTGATCACTCAGCGGGACCTGCATGGGTCATCATTGTTGGGGTTAAATCCGGCAGATCTCGGGTAGGGGGTCCCGAGCTGATGATCTTAGCTAGATGGTAACATGATGAACAAGGGACACGGTATTTACTTAGGTTCCGGCCGTCTTAAAGAGGTATAACCCTACGTCCTACTTCCGTTGTATTGATTGTTTTGGAGTACAAGGTACAAGATGGTCTACCTCAAGATCTTATGTGTATGAATGATTATTCATCCTAGCTACAAGCCAAAACCCCTCGACTTATATAGGGACCGGGGTACCTAGGGTTTACATGAGGTCGGTTACATATAGGGATAAACATGCCGAAGATCCAAACATGTCTTAAAGTATGCGACAAGTCTTAGAAGGATTCTATCTCGACCATGCCAGAGGGCATGACGGTGTTGGCCCATTTGTTGATGATCTAATGATCCTTGGGCCGGCCACTGCAAAGGGGCCGACGTGGTTAGCACCCCCTAGTCCAGGACACTGTCACTGTCTCCACTCATCAATATTCTCGATTGGCATCACACATGCATCGATCGACGGATGTTCTTCGCTCTGCGGATAGCTCTTGGCGGCATTCACTCCGCGTGTTTCTGCACGGTCTTCACTCCGCGTGGCAATGTCCAGGTCCTGATCGTGCTCGCTTGCATCATCTTCGTTGATTCACCAGCTCCGGCATGGATCACCGGTTCTTATCTCTCTCTTTTTTGTTTACTTCGGTCATTCATGACTTTGCTTTTTGCAGGTGTAATTCTTTGTGTGTTGGTTGACTGTGTGTGCATCGTAATCATATAGAAGTCGGGTGTGTTTGTATCACCTATTCACCTTAATTAATGCTAATGAAAAACATCATTTACCAAAAATAAAAATTCCCCTCACCAAACACGCGGTGAATTGAAAAATGCTGAGAAGGGGGAGCTGACATGGAGATGCTGACAGATCACAGATGAGAAGCTGGGTGGGATCCATTTGGATATACATATGTGGGCTGCAGGTGTATGTCGTCTGCCCTATTTTCTACTACTACTGTATTTTATCGAGTGGGCTGCAAGTGGAGGGGCGTGCATGGTACTGGATGTGCGTTTCTATATCTGCCCTATTTTCTGTGATCTGATCTCTCTATCTCTCTCTCTCTCTGTTTCTATATCTGCCCTATTTTCTGTGATCTGATCTCTCTCTCTCTCTCTCTCTCTCTCTCTCTCTCTCTCTCTCTCTCTCAGACGCCAGCATTCCAGCGCCGCTCTCCTCTTCTTCTTCCAATCGTTTGCTGCTTGCAGCTCTTCCTTTCAACGAATCTTCCCTTCCCTGCGCCCCTCCACCACAGTGGCTCTTCTTTGCCATTTTTAGCATGCCGACCTTGGCTTCCATGGCGATTCCAGAAGAAGGACCGGTGCCTTTCGAGGACGCCCTTGTTGTTATAGGCACATACCTCGTATCCTCGCCGCAGCAGCGCGAGGAAGAGCATGCCGACCTTGTCGCCACCCTGCCGAGCGCGCTGGAGGCCAACGGTGTCAAGAAGCTCCGTCTTTACCAGGGCTTTTGGATACGGGATATCCACGTCCCGGCGGCCATCGCCCTCCAGCGGCAATTCGAGCCCCGCCCCGACGACGTCATTGTGGCCAGCTTGCCCAAGTGCGGCACCACGTGGCTCAACGCCTTGACCTTCGCGACGATGGCACGCAAGGCCTACCCACCCGCCAGCGCCGACCACCCGCTCCGCCGACTGAACCCGCACCAGTGCCTACCTTTCCTGGAGGGCCTGTTCAAGGGCGGCCGGGAGGCGGAGCTCGAGCTGCTCCCGTCCCCGCGCCTGATGAACACGCACATGCCGCTCCCAATGGTGCCGTCGGCCGTGCCCGGCTGCCGGGTCGTCTACGTATGCAGGGACCCGAAGGACATGGCCGTCTCGGCGTGGCATTTCCTCCGCCGCCTGCAGCCGGACCTGGCGTTCGCCGTCGTCTTCGAGTCCGTCTGCGACGGCGCGGTGGCGTTCGGCCCGGTATGGGACCACGTCCTCAGCTACTGGCGCGCGAGCACGGCGATGCCGGACAAGGTGCTCTTCCTGCGGTACGAGGAGCTGCTCCGCGACCCGGCCAAGAACGTCCGAAAGCTGGCGCGGTTCATCGGAATGCCATTCTCCGCAGCGGAGGACGAGGCCGGCACCGTCGACAGCATCGTCCAGCTCTGCAGCTTCGGGCACCTCAAGGGCCTGGACGCCAACAAAACCGGGCACTTGGATCCACTCCTCCCCGTCCCGCGTGATGCGCTCTTCAGGAATGGGGCGTCCGGCGATTGGGTGAACCACATGATGCCGGAAATGGCGAGCCATCTGGACAAGATCGTAGCTGATAAAATGCGCGGGACAGGGCTCACTTTTCAGTGACTTTTGACCTATTCACGCATTACTTTTCTGGTCGTTTTCCGTCAATATATCCAATAAATCTCTGCAATGTATTGCCAGCATTTCCTTTTAATCAGTATCAGTAGTCCATCCAATTTGTTACTCCGCATATTAGGATTGTCTTTAGTCAAACCTTTCAACTTTTGACAAGTTTATAAAAAAAAAGCACTCACGGTACCAATCAATACCATGTCCGTCATGAAATATAATTTCATATTGCATTTATTTTATGTTGTAGATGTTCATCATTTTAATATAAATTTGATCAAACTTCACTAAGTTTGTTGACTTAAGACCAACCAAATATGTGGAGTAAAAAAAATGGAAAGAGTAGTTTTGGTGAACTAGTTGTTGCATGCAACTTAATATCTAGTATCGCACAACATGTAGCACATCTCCTAAGAGCATCTACAACCGTGTGTACGTAATTCGAGCCTCTATACGTCCACGGAAGCGCCCGTGGATAGTGACCGGATGGATACCAAAACTTGGCATTTACAGCCACGGTCTCTATTTTCAAAACACCAAATTCATACAAACACATGCACGTTGATCATTTTGAACAAACATAGCTTTGGTTGCGAAGTGTTCCGAAGCTGCAGAAGCTCACAACCTGATTGACGACCCCACTCTTCTTCTCCTCTTCGGTGAAGTGATGTTTGTTGACGATGATTTTGGCAAAGAGCAGTCGAAGGAAACAATGGCGGATACTATGGTATGCGATGCCACCTGACTTGGAAGGAAAACGACCTGTGGTGATGAAAGTGAGCAGTTACAGGTAGCGCTTTCCAAAAACCTAATTCACCCTTTTCCGATGCAAGATCACAAAGGCAAGAGGTTCCAAAGACTTGCTCTCCTGCTCGCGGGTGGACACGCCAGCGTTCCAGATGGGGACATGATGGCGCCAGAAACAACCTAACTCGATTTTATGTACCTTTTGGAGGTGGCTGATAGGTCATATATATAGGAGAACCATATGTTCTCGTGTCACGATCACGGTCTACACTGACTAGATTTCCAACTTCTAAAAAAATTTACTGGCCAAGAAACCCAAAAATGAAACGACAAAAAGAATTGCGCTCTTGCAAGGCACATTTTCTTTTTCAGAAGACCATTCACATGCTTGTTGCAGACCCGCCTCCTTCGCACCGGCACCAACCCGGCCAGACGAGTGGGCGTGTGTTATTCTCTGCCTCTCCTCGTACCAACCACTTATTGAAGTGCGGAGACTCTACTATAGAGTATATTTTGGTCACGGTGTCACACTCCACCTCCACTTCTGATGTGGGACTAAATATTGCACCTCCACCTCGGTGCCATACATGAGTGTTTTGATTTATTGGGAATATGAGAGTTATTCACATGAGCCAAGCCCGCTAGTTCTAACAGTCGGTACTTATTTGTTGCAAGTAGTTGGAGTAATGCCTTTCTTTGTTTTCTCTTCCTCTTCTTTTCATTATTTTTGGTTGTGTGTATGCTTGGACTAGGCCATGACATTGTATTGGTGTGCAGAGTCTGCGTGCAATTGGCAACATCCTGATATCAATATTTTTGCAAAATAAATAAATCTTAATACTAGTATATTGCTCTTTATAAAAAAACACAAACTGATCTTTCTCACAACTAACCTTTCACAATGGCCATGTCGTCATAAACATGATTATTTAATTTTATTGCAGTGTACATAGACTTCATGATACATCAATACAATATTATAGGCACTCCGATCCCATTGATAGATGCAAGACAAGAATGCATCTCAGAACTCTAGACCAGTTCCTTTGAACTTTTCCTCCACGAGGCGATCCATTTTTTCTCCCATTTCATTGCTCATATGGTTCACCCAGTCCCCAACCTTCCCTTTCCTAAACAGCGAGGAGTGCTGGATGAAAATCTTACCTCCTGCACGCTCCGCACCTCCATACGCCTTACAATTGGCCACAGGGCCAGACCAGCGGTCAGATGTTCTGCAGCCTGACATTCACTCGGAAGGCAATAAACCACTCGAAGACAACTCTCCAGTCGACCGGTTTATTTCACTCAGAATACCAGGAGGCTCCAAAGCCACTTGATGAGGGTCGATGCATGCAGCCATCTTTATTACTTATTTAGCAAAGGTCTAACAAGAACATACATCAAGCCACCCAAAGCCACCACTCACACCTACAAACGCGATAATATGGAGTGCTCCCACTCCCATATCTAAAACCGGTCTCGTCGCCGGTCCTTCCACATAACGTATCGGAACCAACAGCCAGTGCAGCAGACCTAGAGCGCAATAATTACACTTGATGAGGGTCGATGCATGCAGCCATCTTTATTACTTATTCAACAAAGGTCTAACAAGAACATACATCAAGCCACCCAAAGTCACCACTCACACCAACAAATGTGATAATGTGGAGTGCTCCCACTCCCCATATCTAAAACAGGTGTCGTCGCCGATCCTTCCACATAACGTATCGGAACCAACAGCCGGTGCAGCAGACCTAAAGCGTACACCACATGCACACGTTTTAGAAGCCGCCATCATCATCGAACCGCTGACCCATCTTCAGGAGAGAGATCCGCATCATCCTTGCGAGTCCAGCCATCCGTCGATGCCACCACGGCTCCCAACGACACCCCCTCCCTACGCTCGTCCATCCAGATGCGAAGACTCTGGAAGATCTGTCGTGCGTAGCACCTGCCAAACAGGCATGACAAAGTGTAGCACCTGTCGGCCAGGCATGACTTGACGTCACCACCGAAGCTCCGTGCAAGACGAAGACGCTCCACCTCCTGCCTCTGTCTTCCAGCGCTGCTCCACAATCCGATCTGGAAAATCAGATCCTAGGTTTTCCCCCGGAGCAGCACGAGTGGGTCGACAATAGTTACAAGATGATGCCCTCATCAGGTAATGGCGCAGAATGCCGCCATCCTCCGCCGTCGGCTCGGTTTTCACCGGCAACTATGTCTCCCTGACTCGCAGCCGGGACTAGATGACAGATCTGGAGATCCGATCACCCAGCCTCATGCCGACCACCTCCGACGTAGGAGTTGACCACCACAGCCATAATGCTCGTGATGCGATGCAGACCCGGAGTGCCATCGCGAGCCATTGCCGAAGCCGACGAGATGCAGCAGACCGAGGACGAAACAACAGCCGCCCGCCTAGACCCGAAGGTCCCAGATCGAGCCGGTGATCCGCCCCGGCCACCGCTGCCGTCATCTCCTACCTATCCCGCCGGCTGCAGCAGACCCCCCTGACGCACCCCAGCCGCCGCTGCTCGCCATCCTCATCGCAAGGATGCCTAGGTCAGGCCGCCGCCGCCTCAGATCTCGGGACGCCAGAAGAGGTCCGCCGCTGCCGCGCAACAGGGCCCTCGCCCGGCGATGTTGCCGGCGGCTGCGGAGGGAGAGGAGGTGCGCGGAGGACGAGGGGAGGTTGGGTGGGGGCCTTCCGGTGCGGCCCGGCGGCGGCCGCACGGTGTCGGGAGCGGAAGGGGGGTCGAGCTTTATATTAGGGGAGAATTTCACTTCCCCGGCCCTATAAAATGGGAGAAATTTTCACTTCCTGACCTCTGCACCAACTGGGGATGCATACGGCCATTTTAGTATGAGTACCAAGATAAACATGGTCCTCATAATTTTTTTAATAATGAGTATCAAGGTATTTCTTGATGCATGGTTCCACCACACAACAAGTTTGATCCTCAATTAACGGGGGAAAACCCCTGTGATCTTTTGTGTGTGTTGATTGACTGTGTGCATCCTAATCATATAGAAGTTTGGTGTGTGCTTATTGTATTTGTATCACCTATTCACCTTAATAAATGCTAATGAAAAACGTCCTTTACCAAAAATAAAAATTCCCCTCGCCAAACACGCACTGAATTGAAAAATGCTGAGAAGTGGGAGTGGACATAGAGATGCTGAGAGATGGACAGGTCACGGATCCATTTGGATTGGATATACATATGTGCGCTGCAGGCGTATGTCGTCTACCCTATTTTCTACTACTATTTATCAAGTGGGCTGCAAGTGGAGGGGCATGCATTGGTACTGGATGTGCGTTTCTATATCTGCCCTATTTTCTGTAATATCTCTCTCCCAATCGCCGCTTGCAGCTCTTCCATTCAACGAATTTTCCCTTCCCTGCGCCTCTCCACCACAGTGGCTCTTCTTTGCCCTACGGAAGATTTTGTGACATATAGGTAAGCAGAAGAAGAGCAGTGGCGGTGCCAGAAATGTTGTCTTGTGTAGTCAATTTAAAACTGTGTAGTCAAATATATGAATTTATACAATTTGTTTCAATATTTCTGCACCTATATGCTAGTTTTATCAAAAAGTTGGGTAGTCAATTGACTACCCAGCTTGTACGTGGCTTCGCCACTGAAGAAGAGTATGCCCGGCCGCCGCATAGCGCAACACAACACACAACAGACGCAGGCAACTTCAAAGCGGCATGATAAGTTCCATTTTGTTACAATGCAGATAGATTTCATATACATCAATATTATAGGCATGAAGACAAAACCAAGGATCCAACGGCATGGAGGGCACTCGATCGCCCAGAGGCTACGAGGATGAAACGCTCTGCTTGGGTCACACGTGCGGCGCAGCCCGACCGTGGGCAAGCGGCACTGATAGCCTGACCAAGCTCGCCCATCGCGTGCGACGCAACACGCGAGAGCACACATGCAAGCATGACGCAAACCCTCTGCAGCAGGTGGCCCTGGGCGCACCGTGCGTGGCATGGACCCACGCAGGATAAATGGCCGGTATGTGGCGTGCGCCATGACCGGACGGATGCGCGCGCGGTAGGCCGAAGCCAGCACTGCTCGTGCGTAGAATGGACGGCATGGAGGACACTCTCACCCGCGAAAGCTCCCAGGAAGACGGGTACTCCAGCATCTTTTATAAAAGTAATTTGAAATATGTTGAATATTCACATGGGCAATGCCCACTAATTCTAACAGTTGCTACTGATTTGTTCCAAGCAGTTGGAGTATGGAATACGGACTTTCTTTCTTTCCTCTTCCTCTTGTTATTCTTTTTGGTTGTGTGCATCCTCATTGTCACAACTAGGTCGTGATATTGTATTATTGAAGAGGCTATGTGTAATTGGTAACATCCTGATATTAATATTATTGCAACTTTTTCATCATACTAGTATATTGCGCTTTATAAAACAAACAGCAAACGGATCATTACCGCAACTAACTTTTCAGAATGGCCAGGTCACCATTAACATGATGATTATTTAATTTTATTACAGTGCACATGGACTTCATAATACATCAACATTATAGGCACTCTCCCACCAGATGCAAGCAAGACAAGAATACATCTCAGAACTCTAGACCAGATCCTCTGAACTTCTCCTCCACGAGGCGATCCATTTTTTCTCCCATTTCTTTGCTCATATGGTTCACCCAGTCCCCAACCTTCCCTTTCCTAAACAGTGAGGAGTGCTGGATGAAAATCTTACCTCCTGCACGCTCAGCACCGCCTGTTTTGTTGACGTCTAGGTTGCGAAGTGATTCGAAGCTGCAGAAGCTCACAACCTGATCGACGACCCCACTCTTCTCCTCCTCTTCGGTGAAGGGCACATCGAGGAAGCTTGCAAGCTTCTTAACAACCGTGAGCGGATCTGACACAATCTCTTCATACTTGAGAAACATCACCTCTTGCGGCCTCGCCAAGCTTTCTTTCCAGTACTGGAGATAATGGTCCCAGAAGGGCCCGAACGGGGAGAACCCTTCGCAGAACATGCTGAATGCATCGTCGAGGGTGATAGGAGCCCCTTTGCTCATCTTGTTGTCGAAGTGCCACCTTGACACGAAGGCGTCTTTGGGCTCGCGGCAGAGGTACACGACCCTGCAGCCGACGGTGGAGATGGCCGGCGGGAGCAGCGAGGGAGGCAGGTGGGTGGCCAGCAGCCTCGGCGAAGGGAGCGTCTCAAGGAAGTCGAGGTCTCCACCCATGGCTCCAATGAAGGGCACGACCCGCTGTGGGTTGTTTGTGAGCAGAGGGCTGTCGGTGAAGTCGCAACGGGAGCGGGTGGAGATGGTGAAGGCGAGGGCCTTGAGCCAGGTGGTGCCGCTCTTGGGGTGGGTGGCGAGGATGATGTCGTCGCGCCGGGGCTTGAAGTTGTCTCTCACCAGCATGAATCTTCTGAGCATGTGTGATCTCAGCCAGCACTTGTTGTAGAGGGTGAGGGGCGTGGACCATCCTTCCCTTGTGGGAAGTGTAGCTATGAGAGCTTCGGACTCATTAGTAGAGCTCTCTTTGATCTCAGACTCAACTTGTGCCATACTGAGAGTGAGAGGTGGAAGAGTGTGTGGGTCGAACTTAGCTAAGGGATTTGGGGGGTGTTATATAGAGGTAACCATGACTGGCAGTAGATGTTATGAGCGAAGCGATGGGACAGGGATGTGCTAGCTAACCCTACCTACTGCCATCAATCAATCATCCACCAACAAGGCAACAGGTCCAACAACTACCACCACCGTTGCAGATTCAAACAAAATTAAACTTCTCCAAGCCGCAAACCTCGGCGTGCTGATCCCTCACCCGGAGAGTTGGTCACTGGGGTTCCTTCTCTTGTTAGCCATAGGCCATAGCATCACTCCATTCTCTTACGGTGGTTTTCATCTACTAGTGTTTTTCAAATTCCCAACAGACTCCATGAAATTTTGGAGGTTAACCCTCGCTCATACTCCCTCCTTTTTAAAATGTAGCACGTACTACATTCTAGACATTTAAAATTGCACTGATCGGTGCTCCCACATCTGGCACAACAATCTAGAGTATATAAGATGGCAGTTGATGCTCATGACTTGTACAAATTTGCATTTTGAAAATAAAAATAAATCATAGTTTTTTAGAATAATCATGAGTTGTTAACACCATACGGCAGAAAAATCTTGCAAATGCCAAAAAAATCGACTATTTCTGAACTATACAATGCAATACATATCTTAAGGCTAGACATTCTAAGTCTAACTATGTTCAAAAATATTTAGTGAGAGCGCAACTAATCGATCATAATGTTTTCCTTGTTGCAGAGATACAGCTAGACTACCACATGGCACACCTGGTGAGCAATCCCAAAACAAAACAAAAAAAAACAACATTAATCATGCCTCTAGTCACTACCGGAATGACGGCCAACACCGACGGCATTTTGTCGGGGTCGTCGACATTTCCTAGTCTGTGAGAAGGAAAAACAATTAGAAAAAAGGTATTCATGTTTGTACTGATGGGAACCAAAAACAGTCCATGTTGAGAAATCCTCACCTAAACCGTACGAAAATTAGCTTACGTGATTAGGTGTCTTCCTCTCATTAATCTTTGCTCCCCTGAATTTCAGGGTGGGCCCCTCTTCCCTCCAATCAAAATTTGCCAACTAATCATTTATGTTAGTTTTCGTAGGTGTAGCAAAGCTCGTTGGTGTTTCTACGCAATAAGTAGACAAATTTATTGGTTTACCAATTGTTTTGAAGATCAAAATGTTCGAGGATAAGGAGATTGCTAATAAAGTGAAATCTGAACATCAAGTTACATGATATGTGTGTGTTGAGGTCAGCATCATTGATGATTTTTTTTCAGGAAAGTATTCGCGCCTTTTCAATCTCGTATAGGTAGCTGAGGCCTATTTTGATGTAGGTTACTCCAAAAAAAAAAAAATACTAGCTCCTTTTTACAATGTAGTGCACTATAGGTCCTCTTCCGGCAAAGAAAAACAAAGAAGCAAATGACTCGGCCAATCACCGTCAAAGACTGCCTCCTCCCCAAGAAAAGCATAGGGTTCCTCTGTCCGCCTCGTCTCCGGTGGCTTTAGGGCCATGTCAGCGCGGTGGATCTCGGTCATTGCCGGCGGGAGGGCTCTGTTTTCAGTTGTTCGTTCGCGTTTTGTTAGGATTTGTGTCCTACGCAGGAAGACGAGACGTCAGCGACTCCCTAAAGATGGAAAAAAGTTCTTCCCGCCGAGCCCCCGTCTCGATGGTGTGTATAGCAACATCGGTGGGTGTGTGGAGATATGTCTCTGACTGATCTGTTCTTGATGCATTTGCTCGGATCTGGTCATAGTTCCTCTACGTTCATGTGTTTTCAGGTTGAATCCTTCCGATCTATGTTACCCTTCATCAGCGGTGGTTGATGCTCTACTGCGCTGGTCATACGGGGTCTTAACACGACGACTTCCCAACTTTCTACTATTAACAAGTTTTGCCCGGCCCCGGCGAAGGAGGGGCAATGACGGTTGCGCGCCTTCGGCTCGCTTTAGTTCTTGTAGTCGTCGCTAGGTGGTGTACGAATCTGGATGTAATTTTTATTATTTCTGTTGTTCGTTGTACTGTCATGATTGAAGATGAATAGATCAGAAGTTTTCTTGAAAAAAATAAAAGAAACAAAATTTATTTTATGTCGAAGGGGCTCAGCCCTTCCCCATAAACACAACTCCAACGCTTACCTTCAAACCACCTGCATACGTCCGGACCGCGCGGTCCGACCGCGGAAGCCATCTAACGCGGGTCCGTATCGGTCTGCGGGACGGTCCAGATGCACTTTCTCCCGCAATTCTGAGAAAAAGGTGGGGGACTTTGCGGGTGTCCGGGCAGCTGCCACACCCTCGTCTGACCGCCCTTGTCCACCAAAAACCTCCCATCCGCCTCTCCCGCTCTTTCCATCCGCGCCGCATTCATGCCGGTCTAGCGCACGCAGCAGTTGGCATTGATACCGCGATTTGACTGGACGAGAGGGTGGCACAGATGAACACAACCTCTCACTGCCGGCATTGAAGCGGCGTGTCGGCCGAGAGAGCGCCGCCCGCTGAACGCCCGGCTGAACACACCTCCTAGCCGAGTTCAGACGGCCACAGACTGTCTGTCTTCCTCCATTAAACCTGCGTGTGTGCCGAGAAACCTACTCCGGCCACCCGTCCGTTCGCTGGCCACCCGTCATTAAACACAGCGCCAGTTGGCTCCGGATGTCTGCCCACTATTTAAACGGTGCTAGACGCCGGGCAAAAATCACACCACACTCCGCTCCCATCTCCTCCTTGCACCATTATCTCCACAATCTCCATGGCATCCGGTGAGCTGGAAGAGGAGTTCTCTAGCATAAAAGTCGGTTGGGTGGCCCGTGGAGCCCGTCGGGTATGAGCCAGGCAACGCCCCACCCTCGATGATCCAGGCCGCTGCAGGCCAGCTCGCAGATGTAGAAGCTCCACGCCGGCGTGTTGTTCAACAAGTCGCCGCTCCAAGCCAGGTCGCTGAGGAGTGGCGAGTTGATCCAGGCCGGCACGCAGGGGAGCACAGCGGCACGGGCATCGTGGCTGCCATGGACGACACCGTGTCGTACCACTCCTCCCATTCCTGGGACCGCGCCATCCGACGTTAACATACACATAACCACGGTCTGAGGCGGAGAAAGAAGCCGGTTTCATGGAGATGGACGAAACGGTGGCCAACACGTTCGTGGCCACCTCCATCATCAAGGAGAAGTAAAGACGGGAGGCCGCCGCCACCGCCACCGCCTGGGTCCCATAAAGGCCACTACAGAGGTGACGCCGGCATAAACAATCTTGTGTAAAAAATTCAGAAACTTTCATCACTTCTGTGATTTATGAAAATCATTTTACTGGACGCAAAAGTTTCTGTTTTCCAACAATATCAAATCAGCTATCACCCAACATAAATCCCAAAGGCTTAGCTTAGCACAAAACTTAATTAAAACATAAAAACACAATCATAACAGAAGCATAATTGTGTAAACACTCAAGAACAGAAAGAAAAACGTAAAAATAAATTTTATTCGTTGGGCTGCCTCCCAACAAGCTCTATTGTTTTATGCCCCTAGCTAGGCATAATGCATAGATTCAAGTATTGTCATCTTTGGTTTTCAACTCCTCAATCTCGCAACCAAAATTCTTCAAGGATTTAGCATGCATATTTTCAATAACAATACTCCTAGGGATATGATTGAAAAATTCATTCTTGCAAGAAGGGATTTTTACCACTTCAAAAAAATTGGGATGAATACTAATCATTTTAAGATCTCCTTTGTTGTTATTAGAAGTAGTACATTTGTTCTTAGTGATTTGAGTAGATTTGCAAATTTTTACGGGAGTTTTTTCAATAGTTTTAACAGAAGAAAAGGGCGAGCTTAAGTTACTAAAAATTTCTTCTAATTTATCAATCTGTGAAGGGACTTCTTCTATTCTTTCGTTAACTACGGCTTCCTTTTCCCTTGGCAATTTAAAAACATCTCCCGCTTTTGACCCAAATTTATTAGCAAGATTATGCATTTTTTATCTAAATTTTCAACATGTTCTTCAGGAGCATTTTCTTTTCAATAGCATCAAGCCTTTGCATAACATGCTCGAGAGTTAAAATAGTTTCATTAGTATTGAGAGGTGGTGCACCCACTAGATCTGCCATATCATTAAAAGCATCCAAAGTCAGGCACATCAAGAAATTTCCACTGGTAATCGCATCAAGGACGAATCTATACCAAGTGGTGATGCCCGCATTAAAACTGCGAAGAAGAACAACGGTAGATTGCTTACGAATAGATCTATTATGAGCATTGCAAATCCTATACCAAGCATCTTTTAGATTCTCCCCTTCCCTTTGCTTAAAATTTAGAAATTTGTTCTCGTTGTTACACGCAATAGAGGAAGAGCTAGCCATAATGACAAAGTAGGCAAGCAAGATTGCAAGCAAATAGATAGATCTGACGTGAAAAAGGCGAATGAAAAAGAAGGCGAATAAAAAGGAAAAAATTTGTGAAGTGGGGGAGATGAAAACGAGAGGCAAATGGAAAATAATATAAATTGCAAGGAGATGAGATTTGTGATTAGGAACCAGATAGATGTTGATGATGTCTCCCCGGCAACAGCGCCAGAAATTTCTTTTGATGTGGCTAGAAACTGCGTCGGTATTTCCCCAAAGAGGATGGGATGATGCAGTATAGCTACGGTAGTTATTTCCCTCAATTATGAAATCAAGGTATCAATCCAGTATGAGAACCAAGCAATACTATGTAAACGGTACCTGCACACAAGGAACAAATCCTCGCAACCCAACGCGTAAGAGGGGTTGTCAATCCCTCTCCGGTAAAAAGATAGATAAATTTGTATGAGTTTGGATAAATAGATCTCGATAAAATGCGAAATAAAATAAATAAAGAAAAAGTGCAAAAAGGTATTTTTGGGTTGTTAGAATAATAGATTTGAAAATAAATGCGATGGAAAATAGTTCTTGAAATAAGTATGATAAAAGATAAACCCGGGGGCCGTAGATTTCACTAGTGGCTTCTCTCGAGAAAATAACATACGGTGGGTAAACAAATTACTGTTGGGCAACTGATAGAAGATTGAATAATTATGACGATATCCAAGGCAATGATCAATATATAGGCATCATCCAAGATTAGTAGACCGACTTCTGGCTGCATCTAGTACTATTACTCCACACACCAATCGATATCCAGCATGCATCTAGTCACAAAGCACCTCTTCCCATGGCAAAAAAAATCGATCTATTTGGCCTAACTAAACCAAAGATCCGAAGAATAAATATGAGGCTTTAAATAATCATGCATATAAGAGATCAAAGAAACTCAAATAATATCCATGTATATAGATCTGATCAGAAACTCAAAGTTTATCGGATCCCAACAAACACACCGCAAAAAGAGTTACATCAAATAGATCTCCAAGAGACCATTGTATTGAGAATCAAAAGAGAGAGAGGTAGCTGTCTAGCTACTGCCTACGGACCCTTAGGTCTATGGTGGACTACTCACGCATCATCGGAGAGGCACCAATGAGGATGATGAGCCCCTCCGTGATGGTCTTAGATTGGATCTCGTCGTTCTGGAACTTGCGGTGGCTAGAATTTTTTTTCGTCAACTCCTCTAGGGTTTTTGGAATATTTGAGAATTTATAGGGCGAAAAGGCGGTGCAGGAGACCCCCGTGGGCCCCATAACCCACCAAGGCGCGCATGGGCCTCCTGGCGCGCCCTCGTGTATTGTGGTCCCCATGGGACTCCTTCCAGGTGCTTTCTTGGCCCCCAAGGTGTCTTCTGGTCCAAAAAAATCTCCAAAAAGTTTCGCTGCGTTTGGACTCCGTTTGGTACTGATATTCTACGAAGTAAAAAACAAGCAAAAAACAGCAACTGACACTAGGCACCATGTCAATAGGTTAGTTCCAAAAAATGATATAAAGTTACTATAAAATGATTATAAAACATCCAATAATAATATAACAACATGGAACAATAAAAAATTATAGATACGTTGGAGACGTATCAACCAGCATTGCTTTTTCTCATCCACACAAGTTCTGCAGCTCGTCCTCCCCGCTCGCCCATCGCCTACCCCCACCTCTTGCTCTCCGTTCACGCAACACCTGCCTCACCTCTACCTCGCGCCGTTGGATCCTAGCTCCGGCGAGCCCCACCACCACCAGAGGAGTTTCCTCTGCTGCTATTTCTCCTTCTGCAGCGAGCTTTTCCCCCTTTTCCCCATAGCTACGTCGACGTCCTTCCATCTCCTCGATGCACCCCTCTCGTCCCAGGGACGGACCACGGACGACAGACAGTGGAGTTGCAACCGGGCACGCTGGAAGCGCAACCAGTGGACAGAGGAGCTACAACCGACGATGGGTTGAGCTGCATCTGACAGCGCCGCGTCAACAGGCGACCTGCAACCGGAGCTTCAACCACTGGTGGCGGAGGTGCAATCGACGTTTGGGAAAGTTGCATCGAGCAGGCGGAGGTACAATCGACTTTTGGGCAAGCTGCATCGAGCAGGCGGCGCAGCAACCCGCGGGGGCCGCCGGTGCCGGAACCAGTATGGTGGCGAGCTGGAGCTGGCGCCTCGTTTTGCTGCAACCGGGCATCCAGAGCTGGAACTGGTGCCCCCTGCTGCTTCAACCGGCGAAAGTCTTCATGCGATGGAGACGGACGGCGGGCTGCGGGCGACCATTTTGCTGAACCTTGCCCTACATTTGCTGGAACCGACATCCGTTTTTCCTACCATCAGCCACGCGATTTGCTGGAACCAGACGCACCCTTGCCACTGCTGACGGAGTTTTTGCTGGAACCAGTGTATCGTTTTGCTGGAACTAGCTTTTCTTTTTGTTACAATCATTCTTTTGTTTGTTATAATCGAACCAATGGGAGTCTCTTCGCTGAGTTCTTTTCCTGGAAACAGTGTTTCGTTTGCTGGGACTAGCAATTTTGTTTCCTACAATCAACCACTGAAGTTCTCCCTGCAGAGGTTGATTTTGCTGGAATCGATTTCCTTTTTTTTTGCTGGAACCTTATAACGATTTTTGCTTCAACCGATGACTGAGAATTTGTTGCCTTTTTTAGATCTCTTTTTGGCTGGACGGGACAGTGCAAACCGATGACTGCAGCGAGTTGGAGGCGGGGTTACGCTGGGATGCTGCAATCATGGCACCCGGGCGTTGGATCTAATCTACTTGATTGTTTTTAGAGTTGCATCCATGGTGAATCCCGCTGCAATCAATGGTGGCCGTGATGCAATCCCGGCGACCACCCGAGCAGGACCTCGCCAGAGCTCGTCAGACATGGCCACAACGACGACGACGAGGAGGAGCGGAGGTGTGCCTCCGGGAAGCGTGTGGATTCCTTTGTTTTCTCTTAGGAGGTAGAAGACACAGAGGGGCCAAACCAACGGTTAAGAATAATTAGATCGGATGGCCCGACGCGACCGGCCCAAACATTGAACCGGCGCGCCGGCGCCTAGTGCTAGCCAAAATATATGTAGATCTGATCTGTATAACTTGAAAATAGAAAATATAGATAGATCTGATCTGTATAATTTAAAATATAGACTGATCTGATCCTTATAAATTAAATATATAGATGGATCTGATCCGTGTAACTTTAAGAGCATGGTTAATAGCACAGCCGGCTGCTGGCTATAAACCCGCTCCACATCATCTATAAAGCCTTCACACACAATAGGTTGGCTTTTAGGTTGACTATAAGAGTGACTCTGATAAAGACTTAGATACTTAATGCTTGCATGTATATATTACCTGTTATGATCGAATGTAAACAACATCTTTGTGGCCAATATTTCACACAGACTAGTTGACTAAGTCTCCTCAATTTTGTTAGTTGACTAATTCCAAAGTGTGGGCAAATATTATGAAGCGTTGTACTACTAGGTAGCACAGTCAATATTATCTGTTTTCCATACTGTACACTATATTCCCTGTTCCCTGTTCTTCACTGTTTTTTCGCTTCCAGGAAACTTGATTCAGATAAACTTGGTGCTAATACAAATAGGAAATTTCAGTAGATTTAGTGATCTTGTACTGTACTTTTATTTTATTTTCCGTTGCACAATGCTTACATATGGATATGGAGCTTCTAAGATTAAGATTAATGTGCATGTTTCTCCTTTTCTGTCCACTATGAAGGATGGTCTTGCACTAGGATCAGGTACTGAAATTCAACTTCTGTAATTACCTATATGACTACAATCTTCTTGGTTACTGCTGGAAATAAATTCATCAATAGTTTTTCATCCCCATGAATTACTCTAGTATATATATCATACAAGTGAACAACAGCCAGATCATATAAATAAATGACACCACGAAGGGCCATCTGATTGTTCAGACTTCAGAGTTGACATAAACAGGGACACAAGTGTATCAACTAGCAGTGCTTGTGGATCTGGGTCGTCAATATACCAAGGAGATGTAGTAGAGCACCAATGCTGGCCGTCGGTGCCCAGCAAGGACCTTCAGCCGAAGAATCTGCTGCACTCAGCCTGGTGGGTCAGCATGGTGCAGAGGAGGCCGGCGGCATGATCAGAGTCGGGACGAAGTGAGGCAGCGGCGGCATGACGAGTTCAGGCGCCGGCCGGACGAACCGATGCGCCTGCGGCCGGATGAGATGAGGCGCCGGCGGCGGCATGACGAGTTCAGGCGCCGGCCGGACGAACCGATGCGCCTGCGGCCGGATGAGATGAGGCGCCGGCGGCGGCATGACGAGTTCAGGCGCCGGCCGGACGAACCGATGCGCCTGCGGCCGGATGAGATGAGGCGCCGGCGGTACGTCGACCTGAGGCTCCGATGGAGGGCCACCAGAGGAACCGGTGCACGCGTCCTTGTAGGATGCTGGCCATCTCGTTGATGCTGCGCGGCCGGCGATTCTAGGATTCACGAGGTGGCAAATTGGGGCTGATTTTGGAGGCTTTTTTATATCTTCGATTTGGCAGACGAAAACGATTTGGGGCGAGGGGAGGAAGGATTTGGCGCGGTGGTGATGAAAGAAGCGCGGGAGGTGAGGAAGACGCACGGGATCCAGAGCGCCGGCTCTAGCGCTTGCAACGGGCTGCAAGCGGGCGGCTGTTCTTGGGTTTCTGTGTTGTAGCCGGGCGACTCACGGAGCGCCCACTCCCTTCTCTCTTCTGCCTTCTCTCCTCTTCAGCTAGACATTTTCTGACGTTGAACGGCTTACAGCCAGCTGACTAGGCATTATTGTACTTGCTCTTAGTGATTTCGCCAAGACATTGGATGTTTGAGCGCCAGTGATCCATCAAATATATCATTTTCTAATCACCTTAGTCTCATCCGTTTTTTCTTTTCTTTTTCAGTTTTTATTCCACTGCACACAAATAATATCTCGTTAAATCCAACCACATCAACGTTGTATTTGTAGTAGTGAATGAGAATTATATGTACACTTTTAACGCTTAATCTTTTTGTCCCTCGACTCGCAATGAGACCGACATTTATTGTCCCAGTAGCAGGGTCCAGCCTCGACTCTCTCTGGGGAAACAACCTGATCTTTTTTTGTCCCAGATGCAAGTCCACCCTCGACTCACAACTAGGGCTTGACCTTTTTTTGTCTGAGTTGCAAGCCCACCCTCGACTCGCAACTAGGGCTTGATCTTTTTTTGTCCGAGTTGCAAGCCCATCCTCGACTCGCAACTAGGGCCTATTTTTTTGTCCCAGATGCAAGTCCATCTTAGACTCGCAACAGGGTCCGACCTTTTTTTGTCTCAGTTGCAAGTCCACCATCGGCTTGCAACTGGTGCCTGGCCTTTTATTTGTCCTAGTTGCAAGTCCACGTTCAACTCGCAACTAAGGCCAAATCTTTTTTTTTCAGTTGCAAGTCCATCTTCGACTGGCAATCGGGGTCCGATCTTTTTTGTCTTAGTTGCAAGTCCACCCTCGACTCGCAACTGAGGCCCAATATTTTTTTGTCCTAGTTGCAAGTCCATGTTTGACTAGGAACTGACGCCTGATCTTCTCTTTGTCCCAGTTGCAAGTCCATCTTCAATCGCAATCGGCTCAAACCTTTTTTTGGTCTCAACTGCCAGTCCACCCTCGACTCGCAACTAGGGCCCGACCTTTTTTTTGTCCTAATTGCAGGTCCACATTCGACTCGCAACTGAGGCCTGATTTTTTTGTCTCAGTTGCAAGTCCACTCTTGACTCACGACGAGGGTCCTTTTTTCCCAGTTGCAAGTCCATCCTTGACTTGCAACTGGGGCCCGACTTTTTTTGTCCCAGTTGTAAGTCCACCTTCGACCCACAACTGAGACCCGTCCTTTTTTCTTCGTTGGCTTTTCATTTCTTTTATATTTTTTTTCAAAAAATGGATTTTCCATTTCTTTTTCTTAATCATTTCTCTATTTCAAAAGGTGTTTCGAATTTGAAAAATTCTTTGTTTTAATAAAAAGGGATTTCTTTAAAAAATGTTAGAAAATACAAAAATAGCTCTCATACCAATTGTTACGCAATACCGAGTCCGCTATCACCAGTGTTTCCGACCCACATGCGTCAACCAGGCCCAACCGGAGAGCAACACCCACTTATGACAGGCCTTGGGCCCTCTCCCCCCAAAAGACTAGCCTTAGGAGGGGATACCCCCGCCCTTATAAGTTGTGTTATGTCTCCTCCCACAACCGATGTGGGACTAAACCCAACAATTTTTTTCTCCGAGTTGCAAGCCCATCCTCGACTCACAACGAGGGCCTATTTTTTTTGTCCCAGTTGCAAGTCCATCTTCGACTCGCAACAGGGTCCGACCTTTTTTTGTCTCAGTTACAAGTCCACCATCGGCTTGCAACTGGTGCCTAGCCTTTTATTTGTCCTAGTTGCAAGTCCACGTTCAACTCGCAACTAAGGCCAAATCTTTTTTTTCAGTTGCAAGTCCATCTTCGACTGGCAATCGGGGTCCGACCTTTTTTGTCTTAGTTGCAAGTCCACCCTCGACTCGCAACTGAGGCCCAACCTTTTTTTTGTCCTAGTTGCAAGTCCATGTTTGACTAGGAACTGAGGTCTGATCTTTTCTTTGTCCCAGTTGCAAGTCCATCTTCGATCGCAATCGGCTCAAACATTTTTTTGTCTCAACTGCCAGTCCACCCTCGACTCGCAACTAGGGCCCGACCTTTTTTTGTCCTAATTGCAGGTCCACGTTCGACTTGCAACTGAGGCCTATTTTTTTGTCTCAGTTGCAAGTCCACTCTCGACTCACGACGAGGGTCCTTTTTTCCCAGTTGCAAGTCCACCCTTGACTTGCAACTAGGGCCCGACTTTTTTTGTCCCAGTTGTAAGTCCACCTTCGACCCACAACTAAGACCCGGCCTTTTTTCTTCGTTGGCTTTCCATTTCTTTTATATATATTTTTTCAAAAATGGATTTTCCTTTTCTTTTTCTTAATCATTTTTCTATTTTAAAAGGTGTTTGGAATTTGAAAAATTCTTTGTTTTAATAAAAAGGGATTTCTTGAAGAATGTTAGAAAATACCAAAACAGCTCACGTTTTACAAAAAATATTTGCAAGTTTTAAAATAAGTTCGTTTAATAAAAGAAGTTAAAAAGTTTGAAACAATGTTCCTTTTTCAAAAATTGTTCACAAATGCTAATCATCTCCAAGTAACTCTCAAGCTATACACGTACTGGACTAAACTGCAAGCTCACAGCTAGACTACGATCGTCTCCAAACCCATAGGCATCCAGGTGCCGTGTCTGATTGCTAACAAAAGAAAGTCACACGCAGGGTGCATCCACACTTGGGTCCTCAAGTTTGGATTAGGCCAGCCAGAAGTCAGATCGCTGGGTGAGAGATCGCGCAAAGTGATTACTAGCAGCCAACGGGTCACGGCTGTTAGAGAAGGGCGTGAGCGTCAAACAAATAATCTGAGACAAACAAACAAAAAAGGACCATAAATAGTGTTAATGTCATACTTAAATGTGAGATATTATATCACATCTAGATGTGATATAGACAAACCCGATATCAGATACTTATTGAATATATTGACGAAAAAACGACCAAAAACGTAATGCGTGAATAGGTCAAAAGTCACTGAAAACTAAGAGCAACTCTAGCAGACCCCGCAAAACGCGTTTGCGGTTTCACGAAGATCGCGTTTGCGGGTCGAAAACTAGCGCGACCGAACAGAAACCGTACCTAAACCTGCATAATTTGAAAAAACACTTTCGCGGGAGAAATTGCACAGACATAGTTCATCACATACTACATAGATTTTACATGATCAACAAACTACAAGCATAGTTCATACTACATACTACGTTAACTAGTACTAGAGGGGGTCGGATCTGACAGCGGCAAGGTCGCGGCAAATGGACGACGCCGTGGAGGAGGACGACGCTCAATCCTCCTCGCCGGAGTTGCACAGGTCGACATACTTCGCCGCCTACTCCTCGCGGATGCGGCGCCACTCCTCGGCCTTCTCCTTGGGCGGCGAGGTTGGCGGCGACCACCTGCCGCCACTGGAGGTCTTCGAGCTCCTCGGCGTGGCGTCGGCGCTCCGCCTCCTCACGCACGCTCCGCTCAGTGATGGCGGACGCAACGGCGTCGACGTCGGCGACGTAGTCTTCCGGCCCGACGACTCAGCGGCGGCCGAGCGGAGCGGGCTCCTCGGGCTCCTCCTTCACGGGGACGAAGGCGAACGCGTCTGGCTCCTCCGGCTCCTCCTCGTCCTCCAACTACTCCCTCTTCATGGGGAGAAGGCCCGCGCCGGAGGAGGAGGAGCTCCCGGCGTACGAAGACCTCGCGGAGGAGAAGGACGCGCGCCGGCGGTCGTACTCCTCCGTCTTGCTCCGCTGGAAGCTCACCGGCGGCGACAGGCCGCGGTTGGTCCACTTCCAGGCCCCGCGCTTCCTCGCGTCGTCCGACCGGACACGCCGCTCGCGCTCCGGGTCCCTTCCGCCGCCGGATCTGCTGCCGGAGCTGCGTCCGGAGCTCCACATGGCGGCTGGAGGCGGGGCGGGTGGTCGCCAGCGGCGAGAAATGTGGAGAGGGGGAAGGGGAATCGCGTGGCTCGGCGGCGGCGGGGGCTAGGGTTGGACCCGCAAATGAGTCGCGGAGCCACAGATATAGCGGTCGGGACGTGCGGTTTGCGGGCAGCGGCAAAAAAATTTGCGGGCCGGGCGAGCATGCGGGCTCTATCATCTATCATCTCCCTTCCACCCCCTGCGAAGCAAATTATCTTTGGTAAGTATGCTATTCCTAAGAGCCAGCCACATGAACACCTTGATTCTGGGTGGCATTTTAATTTTCCACATGTAGAGGTGTGGGTATTTGATCCCATTCTCAATCAAGTGTCTGTAGAAGGATTTTACAGTATATACTCCTTTTTAGTCAGTGTCCACTTCACCTCATCTTTATTATCATTTAGAGCCACCGAACTGCAGGCTTCTTTAATATGTTCCCAGAGCTCTCTAGCATCTCCTATCAGAGTTCTCCTGAAATGAACATTATCTAAACTGTTTTCTAACATCTCCTTAACTGTTTTATTTTTATCAAAACAAAGCTCATATAGTCTAGGGAAATCTTTACTAAGTGGAGCAGATCCAATCCACCAGTCTTCCCAAAAGCGTACTTTATCCCCTTTCCCAACTGTGAACTTACACAAAGAGGAAAAATGGTCTCTATGTTTCAATATCTCCTTCCAGAATTGGGAATCTCCCTGTTTGGCAAGCACACTGCCCAGGTTTTTGTTCTTAATATATTTCTTCCAGACAATATCTTGCCACAACCCCTCAGTTGTGTAAAGTTTCCACCACCATTTACATAACAAAGCTTTGTTCATATGTGTGAGGTTTTGAATTCCCAGCCCACCCATATCTTTTGGCCTGCATACCTCAGACAACTTAACTAAATGGTATTTCTTTTTTTGATCATTCTCTTGCCATAATAGTCTGGCTCTGAAGAAATCCATGCGTTTTCCCACCCCAATGGGAAGCCCGTAAAAGGACATCATAAAATAGGGTATGCCTGTCAAGGATGACTGGATCAGAGTAACTCTACCTGCACTGGCAAGCAATCTACCTTGCCAGGTTTCACATTTTCTCTCCATCTTATTCTCAGGAGGTTTCCAATGTTTATTGCAAATTTTGTTCTTATAGGCAGTCTTAAATATTTCATAGGTAAAGCACCTACTGGGCATGTGAAATTTTTTGCATATTCATCTTTTTTATCAATGGCTTCCCCAAACAAGAAGAGCTCACTTTTATGAAAATTAATCTTCAACCCAGACATTTGTTCAAAAAGGCACAGAATATATTTCAAATTGTGTGCACTTTCTATATCATCTTGTAGTAAGAAGATAGTATCATCTGCATATTGTAACATATTAACCCCATTTGGTATATAATCATTTAGAACCCCTTTCACTAGACCATTTTTCCTAGCATTATCTAGCATAATTGCTAGGGCATCAGTAGCCAAGTCAAAGTTAAGAGGGGACAGGGAATCCCCCTGCCTCAATCCTTTGTGAGTAGGAAAATATTTTCCTAAATTCTCATTAACTTTGACACAAACTTTTCCCCCTCTAATAGTTTCCATTACCCAATCTATCCAAGTATCTAGGAATCCTTTCAATCTCAACATTTGAAAGAGGAAGGACCATTTTATTTTGTCATATGCCTTTTCAAAATCAATTTTCAAAAGCATAGCACTTTGTTTTATCTTTTTAATGTTGTTCAAGGCTTCATGAAGGATCAACACCCCTTCCATGATATATCTGCCTTTAACAAAAGCAGTCTGAACAGGGGAAATAACATCAGCAGCTACCAAATTCAACCTATTCATCAACACTTCTGTAATAATTTTAAAGCAGACATTCAGCAAGCAAATTGGTCTGAATTTTTGTATTTTATTAGCACCCTTTCCTTTTGGGACTAGGGTTATAATCCCATAGTTCAATCTGCTTATATCAATTTTCCTACTGGCAAAGTCATCCAGTAGAGCTTTGAGGTCATGTTTCACCAGTTCCCAATAGTGCTGATAAAATTCAGCTGTAAAACCATCTGGTCTAGGTGATTTATTGTGTGCCATTTTAAAAACAACCTTCTTGATTTCCTTTAAAGAAAATTCCTGAATCAGAATTTTTTTATATTCATCCTTGATCTTAGCTGGGTTATCAATATTTAATGAGACAGAAGAATTGTCAGGAGGTCCAAATAGGTTTTTGTAGAAAGAGGTGATATAATCTATAAGATTTTTTCCCCTCTATCACCCCCTCATCCTGTTCTAATCTATTAATCCTATTTCTCCTAAGCCTCCCATTTGCCTTGGCATGGAAAAATTTGGTATTGCTATCTCCCTCCAAAATCTCATCAATTTTGGCTCTTTTCCTCCATTTAGTCTCCTCCTGTTTAAGGAGTCTATTAAGTTGGGCCCTCAGTTCTATCTGTTCTTTTCTATCAGCAAATGTAAGGCCATTCACCTCACAGTGTTTATCAATAATATCCAATTTCATTAAAATAACCTTTTTTAGCTCCATGTACCAGGCATTCATATTCCTATTCCATCCTTTAAGTTTAGGTCTAAGATTTCTAAATTTCCCTAGCAATCTATCTATGCTGTCCCCCTTAATATTTGGATCATTCCAGACCTTCTGGACAATTTCATCGATCCCTTCCCTTAGAAACCAGGCATTTTCAAATCTGAAAATTGGATCAGATTTTTGAAAGTCCCCAGAATCCAGGAAGAGAGGAGTGTGATCAGATTTTTCTCTAGTAAAAGTTGTAACCTGGGTCAGAGGATAAGCCTCTTTCCACTCATTGCTACAGAGAATTCTATCCAGCTTTTCAAATGTAGGGATAGGCAGGTTATTCCCCCATGTAAATTGTCTCCCATTCATATCAAGCTCTCTCACTCCAGCTTGTTCTAGTATGTCATTGAATAAGAAGCTCCAATGTCCAGGAGACCCTGGTTTATTTTTCTCACTAGCTTTCCTAATAATATTAAAGTCCCCTCCAATCAAGATGGGATTGACACAATTTTGAAAAACCCTGGACAACTCAACCAGAAATATAGCTTATCTTTCTAGTTGTGCATCTCCATAGATCACCACTAGGTCCCAAATTTGCCTATTTTTAGCATCTTGGACTGTCATTTTTATATGGTAGTCCCCCTCATCTTGTGAGATCACATCTAATGTAGTATAGTTAACCCCCCAATAGGAGACCACCAGATTTCCCCCTAGCTGGAGTGAAACGCCAGTGAAAATCCCTTCCTGCACAAATTTGCTGCAAGTCATTCCTAGAAAATTGTTGTCTCATGGTCTCTTGTAAGCCCAAGAAATCAACCTTCATATCCATAATCATTTCCCTAAGGGATCTCTTTTTGATATCCCCCCCAAATCCTCTCATGTTCCAAAAGATCCCCCTCATCTTTTTTTCTTTTTTTCTTGCTAGAGGATTCTAGGGTCTTAATAGCAGAGGCAATTTTAACTCCAGAACCTCTCGTAGATTTACCTCTTTTTTCCCCTTTTTTAGTGAGAAAAGCCCTCTAAGGAGTTCCCAGTCTTCTTCCTCTTCCTCTTCTCTCTCATTTTCCCCTTGATCTAAAAGATCTTCTAAAGTATGTTCTCCAGTATGAATAATATCAAGATCCTTAGGCATAGAGGTTTGTTTTTGGTTATTGCTATAATCTACTAACCACATATCAATTCTAGCCTATTCGGCCATTTTTATTAACTCCAAATTATGATTAATAATGTCAGGTTTGTTCCCCAACTTGACTCCCACCCCCTCAGCAATCTTTTGCAGGAGACTATTAGGTTTAGAGATAATATCAGAGGGTGTGGACTCACCATAATTGTTCTTCTGAGCCACTCTCTCTTTTGCCAGCTCAGTGATCTTACGGTATTCTTTGCCCTTCAGTCTGGTGCATCTCCTTTGTTCTTCTTCCTCTAGGGATTCCAATTCTCCTTTCGCAGCCTTTTTGACTTTTGTTCCAAAGGAATCAGTTTCCTGGCTTGCAGTATAGTCCACTTGCTCCATATACCCCAGGCCCACAGCCTGGTCAATCAGCTCGAGGTCTGTCATTTCCTCCCCCTCCACCTGCTTATCTTCTTCTGCTGCTCCCTCCTCAGTGTCCTCTTTTTCCTCTTCATTATCAATGTTTTTCTCCCCTGACTGTGACCCCCTCACCTGTTCATTTACTTTCAGATTAATTTGCAACAGTTCATGTTGCCTCTGAACCTCCTTTTCTAGAGTTTTCCTTATGATATCCACCTCTTTTCTCCTCTTTTCCTCCAACATAAGCTGTGCAGTCTGCCTGGCTGCTAATTCCTCTGCCTTTTGTAACCTCACCCTCAAACTTTCTTCTTCACCCTGAGTGTCACTAACAGTGACTGTCTCTGGCTTTCCTGTGGCTATCTCATTTTTCTGACACATGTCCCCTTTTTGGAGCACCACTTGTTCATATTGTTTCAATCCCAAGCTTCCCAGACTGGCATTGGTTTTTCCAGACTCAGATTGTTTGCTCTTTTTCTGCATCTCATTCTCTCTCTGTGTTTCAGAACTCTCCAGATCAAGATAATCAAAGATTTTTCTTTTATTTCCCTCATCCAACTTATACCAGCCCTGTTCTGCAACAGAATCAAACTCAAAGCCAATGTGATAGAGCAGCAGGTCTTTTGTAGTTATTTCAGTACCAGCAGGGATTTTATATAGATCTCTCACTCCCACTTTCACCCTGACTTCTTCCCTGGAATATATGTGTTCTATATCCACCTCAACCACTGGCCCCAGAGCTGAACCAATTTCACATGCACCCAGGTAATGTCTCAAAGTATCAGGGACCCCCCACATCTAAATCCAAACTGAGTGAACTTTCCCTTTTGCTTTATCATCAGGACTCCAGAAATCCACTTCCACCATAGCACCTGTGCCAAGCAGAGTAAACTTACCAAAGTTTTTGAGCTCCACCAACTTGGCTTTACTAGCGAATCTCATGAGGAAAGATTTTGGACTCTGAAATTTGCCTCTCCAAGTCCATCCCCAGTCAAACATCTTGCTGAAGCCAAAGGTCACAGTGGTGTCATTTAACTGTCCTTCATGCACAGTAACTAAAGCCATAGGATTTATGTGTTCAGCAGCTACAATATCTTTGGTGTTCTGAACCAAAAGGCATCCCAATCCCCTGGCCCCATAACCAACATATTTGGCAATTGGTTTAGCCTGTTTCAGCACAGTACATTCTTCAGTATTATGGGATGGCCTCTGGCACACCACACAGAACACCTTGTTTTGCATTCACTCTTCATGTGTCCATGTTCTTTGCATTTGACACAGAAAAGCTCCTTGGGATTTCCTGTTTCCTTCCTTTTTGTTGTCTCTTTAGCTCCCTCCACTCTTGTTCCCCCTTGAGTCTGCAGAACTTCCTGTTTTGGCATATTGGAGAGAAGAAACTGATATTTTTGTGCCATTTGTTCTTGTGGCATGAAACCAAACTGCCCCAGCCTCATTCCTACTGGCACAATCTGAGGAAAATTGCTATTACTCATCATTGGGAAACCCCCTGTCATTTGGATAGGCCCTCCTTGCATTCCCACCTGCTGCAGATTTGAATTGTTAGCCGCAAGCCCACTCCCATGACCAGTCTCACCCATCCCAACTTGAGATCTCTCTTGCTGATTTCCATTCCTGTCTGATGGAAACTTCCCGAGTTTGTTGTCTCCATCTCTGCCATCTCCTGTGGAGGTCCCTTCTCCACCAGAACCACTACTATTCATCCCTGATCCCCCTCTGAAGCTCCCCTCTTTGTTTCTCCAGCCATATCCATCACGATCTCTTTCCTCCTGTCTATTAAACCCTCTCCCAAAGCTTTCAGATCTGCCATAGAAGTTACCTCTTCCTCCTGGATTAGCTCCTCTCCCAGGCCTTGGTCTTCAATAATCTTGCCTGCCTGCCATGGCTTCTTCTTCCTCCCAGAGATTTCCTCTCTTCTCAGAGTCCTCCCCCGAGCTTGTCGCCGCCGAATTTTTGCTAGGGTTTGGTAGGTGGAGGAAGTCAGGTTCTGGAATGGAGGGTGGGATTCCCCCTTTATATAGGTCCACACCCCCCCTCCTTTGTCTGGGCCTTTTTCACTCACCACTCTCCTGGGCCAAATTCCTGCGAGGCCCACCTGACCAACCCCCCTTTTTTTCCATGATCCATCCATGTCACCTCCATCTTTTCTTCTCCTGACTCATGCCCTTTTCTATCACTCTGAATTTCCTCCACTACTTCTTCCAACATAAAATTCTCAGGAATTGTTCCCACCTCTATGCTTTTATCTACTATCACATCTTCACAGAGAAACATTTCTCTGTTATCAATTCTATTATCATCCATTTTTGGGTCTACACCCTCAATATCAATATCAGTTAAGTATTCAGGAAGTCTGGGTAAGTCCCAGACTTTGGTCACCTTATCTTTGATTTTTATCAGAGCCATATCAATTTTTTCATTATGGAATCTCCCCCAACTAGGGGAATCAATGTGAGTGAAGACATTTTGGTGTTCATTTTGACTTATAGTTCTCTGTTTTTCATCATTTTTAACTACATTTTTTATCAGAAGGCTTTGTACATAGTTGTTCATCTTCTTCCTCATCCTACGATTCACTCGCCTATTTGGCGTTGTGTATCAATTTTGTCCTGACTACCCTCAAAATCATGAGTATGCGTCAAGTACTTGAGTACAGAAGAACAGACCATACCTGAAACGGCGATATCTTCGTCAGAAACGTCATCTGAATCCTCACTAGCCAGCAACCAAAAGCGGTTGCGAGCTAGTGAGGAATTTAGATGTTGTTCCCGGCGAGGCGAGCAGAGCGGCGAGGCTCCGGAGTTGGGGGGGGGGGGCTGGAGCGAGGCGGGCAGAGCGGCGTGGCGCCTCCATCACCACCTGCGGCGCCTGGGCCACCGGATCTTCGTGAATCACGATCGGAGCCATGGCCGACCCTGGAGCAGGGAGAGCCAGGACCCCCTCGCCAGGTCGAAGCGTCGATCCCCTCATGGCCGGAGCGAGATTTGCAGTCGCGAAGATGGTGAAGGCCACCCACTTTCGCGCCACAGATCTCACCGGCGAATCCGCCTGATCCGCCGCCCACAGAAGCACCTGCAGCGGATGTTTGCGCCCACCGCGTCCGAACAGCGATCTCTCCTCCGCCTCCGTCAGATTCTCCACAATCGCCTCCGCCTCCGCATACATCTCACGCTTGCTCATGTACCAGGCTCCAATCTCCCTGAGGCGGACCCGCAGGCGCGCATCCCTGCCCGCAAACCTCTGCATCTTCTCCTCGTCGATCTCCACCATCTCCGCCGCGAACTCGAGCAGGCAGAGCAATAGATGAGGCGTGCGGGGGAGGAAGTGGGGGAGAGGGGGGATCTGAGCGAACTCCTTCGGATTTAATCCCCCACCCGCCTTAATTGCTCTCCCACCAGCCGCATTACCTCCATCGCCGGCTCCCGAGGTGCCATCCCCGCCGGTGATCTCCTCCTCGATGTGCGCAACGTGGCAAGGGAACGCGACCGTAGCCCCTGGGGTCCGCACGATCCCCCCCCCCCCCCCCCCCCCGAGCGTCTGTCGATCGTACACCCCCGCTCGTCGACGAGATGTACCGTCGTGGTGTGCGGGCGAAGCACCACCACGCCTCGGTGGTACGCGGGAGACGTCACCGACCTGAGGTCGACGGCGAACCACGCCGCCCATCGTAGCGTGTTGGGTTCGCCAACCGCGTCCCAGGCCCGTCACGAGAGAGACCCATTCCGGAGACAGCCTTGTTTTTGGTAAATAAAGGACATTTTTCATTAGCATTAATTAAGGGCAATAGTTGATACAAACACAATATAAGCGTACACCCGACTTCTATATGATAGGATGCACACAGTCAATCAACGCACACAAAGGATCACACCTACAAAAAGCAAAATCATGGATGGCCAGAGTAAAAAAGGAAAAGGAAAAAAGAGCAACAGTGATTAGTTCTGACACGCAGGATGGAGCAGTCATATGCATGACCCCCCGTACTCAACTATTCTCACTCACCCCGAACAAAAAAACTCTTCTCTACACCCTCTTTGCCAAATTATAGTTGCACGTAAGCTTTTTCTTCAAAGCCAAACTTTGTCAACATTGACCAAGTTTACAGTAAAAATATCAGCATTTACAATACCAAATCAATACCGTCAGATTCATCATGAAATATTTTTCGTACGGCATATATTCGGATCACTACACGGTTGCGCTAACAAATGCGCGACCTCCTTTCCCTCCCTTTTGACCTTTTTTTGATGGATTTTCAGCGTGCAAGAGAATGGCTTGGACATCAGCAGAACGATCACTCTGCCACTGAAGCACCAAGCCTGATGAGTCCTTCTAAACAAGCTGACGGTCCAGCTTCAGTTGCATTTGAGCGCCTAACAAGTTTATCAGTCAAAGACTCAAAGCTACCACACCAGTAATTTCAAACGGACCGTTGGAGCACCACCTGCAGCTGGTTACTGAAATCCACTTGGCAGTCAATGGTAATCTGCTTCCTTTGATGTTCCAGGGCGCTCAGGTCACCACACTGCAGACAAGCATAGCGGATTCTAGGCATCTAGCGTCCTACTAGCGATGTCAGGCCCGCGCTGTTAACAGAGTCCTCCGTCGCTTCTTCTGCTTCATGTCTCCTTCCAATGAAATACAGAGGTTGCTTTGGAGTCGTGACTGGCATGGCCTCGTTGTCCAGCATAGACACGACTAGCGACATGAGTGGCCTGGCACCCGGGCTGTCCTGAACGCACAACAATGCTATGTGGATGCACAACGACACTTGATGCAGTGAACAACTCTTCAGAAGCACCGTGTCCATGAAATCCCCTGATTTTCCTTCTTCCAGTAAGTTCCATGCCTGAAACATGGTCAAGGATAATCAGTAAATATATTTGCTGTACTGTAATTGAGTTGGCCAAATTTGAAGCATTTGGTTTGCTAGCGCTTACGTAATCTACGAGGTTTGGGAAGTCCCTCATAAGCTGGGGAGGTGAGTTGACCTTCAACCCACTTACAATCTCCAGTAGCAAGACCCCATAGCTGTATGTGTCGGACTTGACAGAGAAAATGCCTTCCATCGCATATTCGGGCGACATGTAACCGCTGTTTGAATAGTTTCACAAGGAAGTGCAACAAATATAATTAGTTGAAGCACATAAGTAGTTTATTTAAACATGGTTAGTCTAGTGCGGGAGTTACTACTCACTATGTTCCAACAACATGTCTAGTATCTGCTTGTTGCTGGTTGTCACCAAAGATCCTTGCCATGCCAAAATCTGATATTTTGGGTCTCATCTCCTCATCCAACAAGATGTTGCTTGCTTTCAGATCTCTGTGAATTATCGTCATTCTCGAATCATGGTGGAGGTACACAAGTCCTCTAGCTATCCCTTTGATTATGCTAAACCTTGTTGGCCAATCAAGCATAGATCTTTTAGCATCATCTGCATGCCGGAGATAAATCATGTGAAGCCATATTAGTCTCAAAATCTGGAATGCTCCTTTGCTCAACGCAAGAATCATTATACATGATTAGGACATACCAAATAGGGAGTAGTCTAAGCTTTTGTTGGGTAAGTATTCGTAAATAAGAAGCTTCTCAGCTCCATGGATGCAGTAACCAAGAAGTCTAACTAAGTTTCTGTGCTGCAGTTTTGCAATAAGAACTACTTCGTTTCTAAAATGCTCCATTCCTTGATCAGAACACTTGGTAAGCCTTTTAACAGCAACTTCCTTGCCACCTTCCAGTGTGCCCTACGTGGTTGCATACTCAGATTAATAATGAAAGAATGCCTTTCAATACTATAATCGTCCAAGTGAAATTCATGTTACCTTGTATACTATGCCAAAGCCTCCTTTTCCAAGCACATTAGAGTCAGAGAAACCATCTGTAGCAGCAATGATGTCATTGAAGCTAATCCACAGAAATTCTGAATTTTGATCGTATAGTACATCAGAATTGCCCAGTTGTTCTGGCACCGCATAATTCATGGGTGCCTTGGTTTGGTCCTTGCCTGCCAGGACTTAATACCAGTATGTTAATCACTAATGCATTAATATGGCATTAACTTGGATATGTAATCGAATCTTGTTCAACCTCTCGACTTGCGTATCCAGACAAGACAAATGCACATAATTATCAGTAGACTTGCCATGACTGGGAGTGCAATCTTCAGTGCACCAGTCTTCTTATTGACTGCAAAGACAACAGATATTATACTTACTTTAAAAGGGTAGATTGAAGAGAAAGGGGAACAAAAGAGACAGAGCAAAAACATATATCTTTAATAAAAACATATATAGATATATATACTGCATGATATTGTATCTTCTCACAAAACATGGAGTAACGTACAACAAAAAATAAGTGCTGGGAGGCAAGTTGTATCTAGTGCAAAATTGCCTGCTGTCACCAAACACTCGGAAAAAGGCTCACGAGCATGTGAGTGTTTACAGGTGAAATGGTAACATTAATAAAATTAAGAAACATTGATGAAGGCGATGCCAAATGATAGGATTATAGAGAAGTAGAATCTGAAAAACATGACTGCTTGATGCAAGGTAGGAAGAACACAGCTGGTAGTAGTGAACAGACCAGGTATTAGTTTGACTGATAATATATGCAAGAACAAAATATATTATTCTAAGTCCTATGATCTTCATCCAACGGCAAATTTCGTTACGCGACCTCACACTGTAACAGGAGAACAGAAATCCGGAAGAAAGTCTGAACTGAAAATAACTGTAACTACCACATGCTTTAAATGTATAGTAGCCACCTTGGTAAATTTAGTGGTCTACTATTATTAGCCACATACACAATCTTATGTTAGTACTTAGTAGGCAATCCAACACAGAATATAAGCAACAAGGTGGGCAATGAGCAAATACCAGACGAGCTGGGAATCCGGAGGTACAAATTCTCTCCAAGACCATCACCACGCTTCTCTGTGTCAACAAGCTCTCCCATCCAAACTAAGCACCTCGACTGGTCTACAGTCACACCGAGATTACTCAGGTTAGCATAAGCATATGCGGTGCATGAGCAGTTGCGGCTGCATTCTTCTGCGCATTGGTCAAAGCTTCTATTCCTGATGTACAAGAACTTGTCAGGCGTCTTCATGTTAAGCAAGGTAATGAAACTATCTCCTTGACCACAACGTATCTCCTTCTTTCTCTGGCATCCTAGGGAAAAGTCAAGACCAACAGATTCAAATCCATCAAGGCACTTGCATGTCGCAACCGCCTCTGTGGCATCACAGTAGCCAAACGGGCCACAAGAGGCATAGCGGTCACAGCTAGAACCAGGGCGCTCAAAGAAAACATCCCAAGATAATGAGTTGCTGTTCCATGCCAGGAGTTTCACCATGCCCGTGTAGTGCAGAATCATACGCATGCTTGCTGAGCCATCAGAGACGGTGTACGTCAAGTAGAACTCACCACCTCTGTTGACAATTGTTTGGGACATGATGGGACCTGATTTGCTCTGATACATGGCGAAGACCAATACACCATCGAGCGCAGCCCTGCGCCAGTATGGCATCGTCCTATTCCAAACGAGGATCTGGAAGCTCGAGTCACCACCCAAGGAGTAATCACTCGTAGATGGGTCATCAGGGGCCCTCCAAGCAACGAGGTGCGTGGAGAGGTTGTTGTTGTTGCTCAGCTGCAAACTCATATTCGGGAGAATGGTATCGGTTGGGTGATGGAAGCTCTGCCATATATCTGTGCCATTCGGCAACCTGATGACCAAGTTCCCAGAGTCCAGCAGTATCGCAGCAGCTCCGGTGGCTTCAGTGGTGATGTTGTTCATGGTTGTCCAAAGAGTGCTTCCTTTGGAGTCTAACAAGACAAGATCAGAGCTGGTGGTCAGAACAAACTTACCAGGGGAGCTGCCAGTGATTGGGCTGTCGCGGTTTGCGACCCACACATATGTTCGCTCGGGGATGTTGTGGTACCATATGCCAACATATGAGTTTGCACTTGAGTTTTTCGGGGAGAAGAAGCCAAGAGCAAAGATGCCACCATTTGAGATGAGCCTGTCGCCGACGGAGTGTGGCTTTGCAGGTGTTAGGCGATCCTCGGAGTTGCAGACACAAATCAGTAACAGGAGGACAAAAACAGGGCCCATTAGGCCTTGTGCATATGCTTGTGAAGAGGAAAGTAAGGAGATATAGTATGAACTATGAAGATGCTTCAGACTGTTTGCTTGGAGGCTACAAATGTACAAGGTAGGAGCTGAAGTACTGCTCAGAGTATTGGTATTCCTGATGTGGCTTCTCACATTTGCACAGGCTTTATATATCCGGTTGGCCACACAAAGTCCAGCCTTGATCAATAGGAAAGGCAAGTGTGTACACAAGACCGCGAGGTCTCCGCGGTGCATTGAAGATCAAGAAACTAGAAATATCTCAGAGGCTACATCCGGGGCGGTGTTGCCTGACTGAATCAAGCACAGAGAAACTCGGATGTCACCTGTCCCGATTTGCAGCCATCGTGGGGCGTCGGTCACTGTCGTCATGAAGAAAATCTGCGCCTTGTGGATCCGGGGACTAGGACTTGCACGGCAACCAGTCAAATTTACTGCCAGAGATATTCAGATTTCACCATCCAGCATCCTTGCCGTCAAGCAAGGGTTCACAAGTACAGCCACAGTCAACAAGCAAGGGTTCACAACTTAACAACTACTGTACGTACTGTGCAACAAAACTGAAAATGGGGAGCACCGCCGGGGCGACAAGCAAGGGTTAACGACAAGTATGCTAGGAAATTCTCGCAAAAAAGAAAGTGCGCCAAGAAATGAGTTACCATCAGATGGAGCTCCGTCGGGGCAGCTCGCGGCGACGCGCCGGGTTGGGGATTGACTCGGTTTTCGACCTCAGGTCTCTGGCGCGGGGACGTTGAACGCGGCGCGGGCCGTCGCAGCTGGAGGTGGTAGCCTGGTAGGGAAAGGGGGGAGCTGGGGAGGGTGAACGCAGTGACGAGATGAGGTGCCCGTAGATGCTACGGCCGGACTCCTGGGAGAGGAGGGCGGCGGGAGATGAGGCGCACGAGGAGACGCACGCTGGTGGCGGTGGCATGATTGGCGGGACAGCGCCGGCGGCGCCGGCGGCGGCCAACTCGGCGTCGTGATGTTTTTTCCCCTCTCCGTGCTCAAGTGCTACTTCAACGTAGGGCTTTCGGCCCGCCCCGGTTCTCTACCCCAGCCCTCTCTACTTTTTTTTCATCTTTTCATGGGCCTAAAAGCTGCACACCTTTTAGACCATTTAAGGAAATAATATGGGCTTCTGAAAAAAGTGTAAGACCCCTAAAAAAAGTGTAATATGTGTTTAAAAAATAAGTATATTTGTGAGCTATGGTTTTTTTTGAATTGTTTAAATTGCTGACCACATGTGTCAGATGGTCGCAATACATATGTTTTATTTAGAATTGTTTAAATTGCTGACCACATGTGTCACGTCGTCGCAATACATATGTTAGGTGGTATCGTCTTGACATGAATTATTGAGTAAAAGGAAATCATCTTGTCGAAAAATGTAGTATCTGCACAATATAGGTGTGCCTAAATATGTTCATATGTGATTGTTTTCCTAAAAAAATGTGTTACTCGTTCGCCAGTGTTGTCACAAGTTGAAGGGCGACTAGAGTCTGTCGACGGCATTGCGGGTCTACCTCGTCTCTTGTGACGCTAGGTCATGGCGGCGCAATGAATCTCGGCCCTTGCCGGCAGAAGGGCTCCTGCTCATTTTTTTAGGTGTCTGTTTTTGCATGTTTTAGGGTTTGTGTCCTGATTAGGAAGACGAGGTGGTGACCAGGGCTAGGGAGCAAGGACCAGGCAAATTAACTGCCAGAAATATCCAGATTTCAGCATCCAGCATCCTTGCCGTTCTACGCCAACAAGCAAGGGTTCGCACTTTCGTCTACAACCAAACGAAGAGGGTTATGGTAAGAAACAAGTTACCATCACGTGGAGTTCCGTCAGGGCAGCTCGCGGTGACCCTTTGGATTGAACCGTTTTTATTTTCTTTTACATATTTTATTGTTTCTTTTATATTTATTGTTTATTTTTTCTTTCTTCTTTCTTTTCTTTTCTGATTCTTTTCTTATATTTGTTGTTTCTTTTTTACTTTTCAAGTAGTATGTTTTTTTAATTTTAAAAAATTCATATTTCAAAAATTGTTTGGAAACTTAAAAAATGTTCGTTTTTTAAAAATGGCCTTGTTTTAATTTTTTTTATAAATTCAAATAATGTTTGCATTTTCAAAAAAAATCGGCCATTTCACAAAATATTCTCATTTTTTTAATTTGTATAGAACGTTGTTGTCCAGAAATTTCCAAATTATGACCGGGATTAAAAAAAAATGTTCTTGTTCTCAAATTTTTATTCACATATTTCAAAAGTTGTTTCTGCTTTTGAATTTTTTTCACCAATTCAAGCAATGTTCGCGTTTTTAAAAAATGTTTGAAGGTTTAGAAAAAGTTTCTGTTTCAATTTTTGTTCACCTATATAAAAAATGTTTGCATTCCAAAATTGTTCAGGATTTTCCAATTGTTCTCAGTTTAAAAATTTTGTTCTGAATCTAAAACGTTTTCCCCGTTTTCAAATTTTGTTCACCATTTCAGAAATGTTCATGTTTTCAAAGCATGATCTAGAATTTGAAAAATCTTCACGTTTTCAAAAACGTTTTGAATGTTTTAAAAATGTTTGAGTTTTAAATAAATTGGTCATCATTTCAAAAGATGTTTCATTTTTCGATTTTTTTACAGATTCGAAAAATGTTCGCATTTTCAAAAATGCTCGGGAAGGTAAAAGTTTCTTCATATTTCAAAAGATGATGAGAATTTTTTAAATTCGTTCATGTTTGTTAAAAATTATTTGTAACTTAATTAAAGTGTTTGAAATTTGAAGTATTGTCTTTAATTGTTTAATTAATGTTCAGTTTACGCCGGTAAATTCGTACATTATAGTTTGCTTTGCTCATTATGTCAACATCGTTCAATCGGTGGACTGGTTAGCTGGATTCATGCACAAGCAGTAGGTCGTCTTTCGAATCCTAGCTCGCGTGAGAGGTCTGTTTTTTTAGGGGGAGTCGTGCATTTCTTGTTCTTAAAATTGGGATACTTATTTTGGGACGGAGGGTACATATCCTTTCATGGGCCTTCAGACACAGAAATGGGCTTATGGGCAGCATATCCGCTCTCTTGCATACCAAACAACATTTGCTAGCCTAAAAAAACCATTTTCCCCTAAAAAAACATTTTTGGTTGCATCGTTCAAACTAAGGAACTTCGTAGGAAAAATCCTATGAATTTGAATCCTTCAAAATTTCTATGAAAACATTTCAATGGTACCAGAAGAACATTACATCTGTCCAGCATATCACTCATTTGTGAGTACTATTACAAATCCAAAAGGGAGGAAGGATATGCTTCTCCTGTTATTCAAAATGTCCACCATAAAACCAGGCTTTCAGCATACTACTTTAACTGACTCGACCGACAAAGGAAAACCTGAACCAGAAATTTTATATAGGGAAAAAACAACCACGTAAAAAGTTCGCGATACATACATGTTCAGGTAGCTTCCTTCACTTTGCCAGATGAAAATGCTCAAGCTAGTGCACAGATCAAGGAGACTGTATTTACAAACATGACCCGCGAGTTGAGAACAATCTATTCATGGTGCACTTGTTTGTGTATGCAAACATGAATCACCCAACTGCAGATTTGTGAGCAGTTTACGAAACAAGGAACAAACAGCAGAAGTAAACATTTAACGTCCCTCCAGTGTCGTGATGCTCATGTTATTCTCAGATCTTCCCATATATTTTCTCCAGTCTTCAGCTTCATGGCTCCGTATTGTGAAATATGTAGGTTTCTCGGGGGCAGGAAGCAGAGCTGTTTCATTCTCTAACATGAACACAATGGATGACATGGGTGGCCTAGCATTTGGATGGTCTTGAACACACAGGAGCCCTATGTGAACACATCGTAGAACTTCATCAAGTGGACAACTCTCCAAAACAGACCGGTCCACCAATTCCCTTGCATTTCCATCAACCCATAAGCTCCATGCCTGAACAAGTGAAATCAATTTCTGGTCAAATTATCATGAGTGTTTAAGCCGTTGAAAATTAGAACGTTTCAGTAATACTTACGTATGCTATAAGGTTTGGAAAGCCCATGGTGAGATGGGGTGAGCTAATCCTTAACCCGCTTACAATCTCCAACAGCAGAACCCCAAAGCTGTAGGTGTCAGACTTGACAGAAAAGTAGCCTTCCATCGCATATTCAGGAGACATGTAACCACTATTGAATGATTCCAAGGAAAATAAATTAGATTTAAGAAAATACCACACTGCAAATAGCCGGTGCATAGATTACTTACTATGTCCCAACAACCCGGTTAGTGTTTGCTTGTTGCTCGTTTCCTCCAAAGATCCTTGCCATACCAAAATCAGATATTTTAGGACTCATTTGTGCATCCAACAAGATGTTGCTTGCTTTGAGATCTCGATGAATTATTGTTAATCTTGAATCTTGGTGGAGATAAAGAAGCCCTCTCGCTATCCCTTTAATGACCATGAACCGGCTCAGCCAATCAAGCATAATTTTTTTTGTAGCATCTTCCAAAAGCAGTGCAAATTGAGATATATTGTCAGCCATAATTAACAAAAAACATTTTAGTTAAAGTATAAATATTTTGCGAGACTTGAACGTAAGTACATAAGTCAGAACGTACCAAAAAGGAAGGCATCCAAACTCCTGTTAGGTAAGTATTCGTAAATGAGTAACTTCTCATCTTCATGAATGCAGTAACCAAGAAGCCTAACTAAGTTTCGGTGCTGCAATTTGGCAATCAGAACTACTTCATTCCTGAACTCCTCAATCCCTTGCCCAGAACCCATACTAAGCCTTTTGACAGCAACTTCCATGCCATCTTCCAATATTCCCTACATGAGCACATCATTTTTTAGTTTAACAAGAGAACAACAAAAATATTTCTTCTTCAGAAATCACCAAACCAAAACTGTTTATTACTTTGTACACTTTTCCAAAACCACCTTTTCCAAGCATGTTGCAAGCAGAAAAGTTGTTTGTTGCAGTGAGAATTTCTTCAAAGCCTACAGATGGAAGTTCCGTATCTTCGTTCCCAAGTTTGTAAGCATTCAAGTGCTTTAGCATATGTGTGTTCTGACCTTTCCTTCTGCGTTTACCTGGCAGGATAGTTTCAAATGAATTTGTCATTAATATTGGTTACTGAGAGAAAAAGGTGAATAAAAAGTTTTTCTACCTTGTGACTTGCATCCAAGGTATATGCATGTGAGTACCAACAGACAAGCCACAGCCGGGAGTACAATCTTCAGTATAAGGATCTTTTTTTCGTTAGCTGCAGATTTGTAGCACACCAAGAGAATAATGTCATGCATTTGTTGCAAGTGTCATATTTACCATGAATAATACAACATCATAACAACATCTCATGCACTGCAAACTCTGGGTAAACAATCATTACTTGATACTAATGTAGAATTATCTGATGATGCCGAACAAGCTAGCATATAGGCTCATGAACATGTAACTATTACCATGTGAAATGGATAAATCGACTAAACTCTGATGAACTGGATGCCAACTGATGACAGGATCCTAAAGAAGCAAAATCTGAAAACAAGACTGCTTTTGATGCAAGGTGGGGATAATACAATTGGCAGTACTGAACAGGCCAGGAATAAAACAGATAATATATGCAATAACCAAATAATATATTAATTTAAATCGTATGATCATCATCTGATAGTACCATATTCAACATGGCACTATAAAAGGAGAGCATCAGATGCACAAAAGAGGTTCAGCTGAATGTAATTGTAACTGCGACCTGCTATTATAGTAGGCACCATATAAACTTACATCAACAGGCAATCAATCGCACTGCATAATCATTAAGATGGGTAAGGAAAGGCAAATACCGGATGAGCTGGAAATACGGAGGTAAAGATTTTCACTAACACCACCAGCAGGCTTCCCTGTGTCAACAAGCTCCCCCATCCAAACCAAGCACCTCGAACTGTCTCCAACCATGTCAAGACTGCCAAGACTGCTTAGGTTGGCGTACGCGTAAGCGTTGCATGAGCACTTGCTTCTGCATTCTTCTGCGCATTGGTCGAAGCTTCTATTCCTGATGTACAGGAACTTGTCAGGCGTTTTCATGCCAGGCAAAGTTATGAAACTATCTGTACCATCACATTTCAACTCTTTCTTTCTCCGACATCCTAGGGAATAGTTACGGCCAGCAGACTCAAAACCATCAAGGCACTTGCACGTTGGAATCGCCTCTGTGCCATCACAGTAGCCGAATGGGCCGCACGAAGCATAGCTATCACAGCTATGACTGGGGTACTCCATGAAAACATCCCAAGACGACGACTTGCTGTTCCATGTAAGGACCTTCACCGTGCCCGTATAGTGCAGCTTCGCGCGCATATTTGGTGAGCCATTGGAGACGGTGTATGTTATGTAGAACTCAGCCCCTCTTCTTTCAACTGTTTCGAACATGAAGGAGCCAGTGTTGCTCTGATACACGTTGTTCACCAGTGCACCAGTCCACGCAGCTCTGCGCCAGTACGGCCTCGTCCCATTCCAGATGAAGACCTGGGGAACCAAGCTGGAGTCACTGCCCAAGGAGTAGTCGCCAGTGGACAGGTCATCAGGGCCCCTCCAAGCAACAAAAGGCCTGTAGAGCTTATTTTTGCTGCTCAACGGTGCAGACATGTTAGGGAGAAGGGTGTCAGTTGGGTAATGAAAGCTCTGCCATATGTCTGTGCCGTTGGACAACCGGATGACCAAGTTCCCGGTGTCAAGCAGTGTAGCAGCAGTTCCGGCGGCTTCGGAGGTGATGTTGTTCGAGGTTGTCCAAAGAGTGCTTCCTTTGGAGTCTAACAAGACAAGATCAGAATTGTTGGTCACAACAAACTTACCAGAGGAACTGCTAGTGATTGGGCTGTCGCGGTTTGCGACCCACACGTATGTTCGCTCCGGGATTTGGTTGTACCATATGCCGACGTACGAGTTTGCACTCGAGTTCTTCAGGGAGAAGAAGCCAAGAGCAAAGATGCCACCGTCTGAGATGAGCGTGTCGCCGGGGTAGAGTGGTTTTGTGGGTGTTAGGCGATCATCAGATTTGCAGAAGCAAATCAAGAACAGGAGGATAAAAACTGGGACGTATATCATGTCCATTAAGCCTTGTTTGCTTGCGACTACCAAAGGAAGGGGGTAGTATGTATGAAGATGGTTTGGATTGTTTGCCGCAAGAGGTAAAACTAGAAAGTGGAAACATTGGCCGGACTTTTCTGTGCCTTCTAGTTGGTCAGGTTTACAGTCCAAGATAACTCTAGATCCACTAGTTGCAGATAGCTGTTGCAGTAAGTCAGAGACAAATGATAATGACTAGCAGATTGGTGCTATACAGGAATTTTCCACTCCAATTTTCCAAGGGGTGTGTGTGTGTGTAAGTCGCAAATTCTAGATCCATAGAGAAAACATGTATACATTGCATCGAATTTTCAGGTCGACGGATGACACAGGACCACGCGTCGCACGGGTTTGATTATTCAGCATTCCTACTGGTCTCTGTGTGGATTTTTTGCAGACCAGGGACAGAACCAATACATATTAGGCCTTCTTCTGCATATGCTTGTGAAGAGCAAAGTAAGGAGATATGCTTGGGGCTGTTTGCTTGGAGGGTTCAAATACACGAGGTAGCAAGCCAAAACAGGCCCCAGAGTTTTGGTATTCCTGATGTGGCTTGTCACATAAGCACGCACGCGTCCTATGTCCAGTTCGCCGGACATGAATGATAGGAAAGGTAAGTGACACGAAACCAAGAGGTGTAAGAGATGATTATTCAGCATTGCTGCTGGTCTCCGTGGGGAACTGAAGACCAAGAAATGAACCTCACAGGCTGTAGTCATGGCTGAGCCTGATTGACATTTGCAGCCACCGCCCGGAGACCGTCACAGTCTGTCATGAAGGCATATGTATGTGCCAGCCATGCCTATCCGGGAGCTTTGACCTGCACGGCAAGCAGAGAAATTAACACGGGAGTGACATAAATATTCAGGATTTCAGCTATCTACGTAGCATCATTGCCGTTGTATGATATGACAACAGGTAAAGGGTTCTCTCACAAGTACAGCGGCAGGCAAACGAGAATGCGTATGCTAGGAAATGGGTTACCATCAGGTGGAGCTCCGTCTCCGTCGGGGTAGCTCGCGGCGACGCGCCGGGTTGGCGGCTGACTTGGTTTTCGACCTCAGATCTCTGGTGGGAATGAACGCCGGCGACGTTGAGCGCGGCGCGTCTGGAGGTGGTAGGGGGAGGGGGAATTTGGGGAGGGTGACTGCGGTGGCGAGATGAGGTGCCTGTCGCATGCTAGGGCCGGCCTGCTGGTAGGGGAGGGAGGGCGGGGGAAGATGAGGCGCAGGAGGAGACGCACGCTGGAGACGCTGGAGACGGCGGCCCCGATAGCAGTGGCGGCGAGCTGGACGAGGACGGGAAGGCGTCGGGTCTCTTTTTTTCGAGGCAGAGAGAGATTCGTGCCGTTTCTTTCTTATTTTTTGCCCGCGCTCGTGTCTCACAAAGGCCCATCACATTTCTCTTTGTCACCAAGCCCGAAAGCTACATACCCACATATCTTTTCATGGGCCTTCGGGAGGGCCTTGATCTTGCTCCCGACCGCAGCGTCGCCTCCAGCGCTGGGCCAACAAACGTATTCCCTCCGTTCCAAAATAGATGACTCAACTTTGTACTAACTTTAGTACAAAATTAAGTCATCTATTTTGGAACGGAAGGAGTAGCTGCTTTATTCGCATCCTTTTCATTTTTTTAGTTTGTTCCTTTATATATTTATCACTTACATATTGAAATATCCTGAAATATGGATACTTGTATTTAAAATTTCTATGCACCGCTAAAAATTGTTTGTGCAACTTTTTGAATTTTTCAAAAAAATGTTCACGCATTTCAGAAACATGTTCATGACAGTTTAAAAAAATTTGTTTATGTACAGTTAAAAGAATGTTCGCCAACTTTAAAAATATATTAGTGGCATTAAAAAATGATCACCCGTTTCAAAAATATGTTTGTTGCACCAATGTAGAAAACTTATTTGGGTAATTCAAAAGAAATGCACGTCATATTAAAAAAATCAGTGTTTCATAGAATATGTTCGTGATTGAAAAATATATTAATACAATGTAAAAAAATGTTCACCTAGTTAATAAGTTTTTACCATTGGAAAACAATCAGCCTATATTTGAAAAACGATTAACACGCATTTGTTTTGAACACTGATTAACACACATTCAAAAAATGCTTACAAACATGTATGTGTAAAAAAAATACATCATGTATTTAAGAAATGTTCAACATGTATCAAAAAAAAGTTTGACATGTATACAAAAAATACACAATGATGTATTAAAAAGTTAAAAACATGTTGAAAAAACAAAAAAACACAAAGAGGACTGATGAAGAAACAGAAAAATCCGATGAAAGAAAAGCAGCAACCACCACAAACATGCAAAAACACCAAAAAAAACTGTTCAAAACCACCACAGAAACAAACAAACAAAAAAGACATGAAAAACCGATAAAAAACTTCCAAGAAAAACCGCTCCCCCAAGACCCTTACTCTAGTCCTCCAAAAACAAATATCCGACAGCTGTGGTGTCCAGTGTCATTTTTTTAGACAAGTTTTTCTTTTTTTGAGACAAGTGTCGGTTCCATCCCATTTCAGATCCTTTTATAGCTGGGCCGTGCCGGGCCGGCCTCCGGCCCAAAGTGCCAGGTCTGGAAGCATCATCTACCAACCGCACCGCACATCGCCGCGGCATCTAGATCCGCCCTTCCCATTCCCCAAACCCTCCCCACACACACCAAACACACTATCCATGGCGCTCCGCACGTTGGCCGCGAAGAAAACCCTAGGCCTGGCGCTCGGCGGCGCGCGGCCGCCGGCCGCCGCCAGGGGCGTGGCGACGTTCACGCTCCCCGACCTCCCCTACGACTACGGCGCGCTGGAGCCGGCCGTCTCCGGCGAGATCATGCGCCTGCACCACCAGAAGCACCACGCCACCTACGTCGCCAACTACAACAAGGCGCTCGAGCAGCTCGACGCCGCCGTCAGCAAGGGGGACGCGTCCGCCGTCGTCCACCTCCAGAGCGCCATCAAGTTCAACGGCGGCGGTAAGGCCCCTCTCTCCTCTGGATATGCTCCCTTAGATTCGTTCGTTCGGATGCTCCTTTGGTTCGATTGCTGGTGCCGGGCCGGAGGAATTGATGCGGGGATTAGTGCGTTATCGAGTACCGGACGAGCATCTACAGAGTGAATAACAAACAAAACATAATAATCGAAGAGATAAGGCAGCATCGTCGCGCAACCGTGAGACCCGTGACCGACCGTCATTTGTTGTCGATTAGTTTCTGTCTTTATGAAACCTCGCTCAACTCATCCTATTTAGGCGATTCAGCGGCGCCCAGCAGCATCTCTGAACCTTGTGGTGGTCTGTAGTTCTGTTGGGCGATAAAACACAGTGATTAAAGATAACCAAGCAGAATACTACAATTCATTAGTAGCATAATCCTCGGCACATGGTTCCATGGACCTTTTTGGGCAGTTAACCAAGAATGGAATCTACTCCCTCCGTCCCATATTAATTGTCGCTTGCTAGATACATCCGTTTGAGCAACAATTAATATGGGAAAGATGGCAAATTTGGACAGAAAATGGTTTTTTCATTCGAGCTTTCATTATTACTCCCTCTGCCCGGAATTAGTTGACTCTCAAATGGATGTACCTAGCACTAAAATATGTCTAGATACATCCGTTTGAGCGTCAACTAATTCCGGACGGAGGACGTATTTTGAAACCGTGACTAGGTAGGGCATTCCGTGAACTTGAAAGACACTTTCCTTTGAGATCATCCTGTAATCAGCTTCTCTACTGCCTCTAATAATCTGGACGTAAACAGCACAAACACGTCACAATAGAAGCTTCTGCATGTTTATTTGGTTTATTGGTGTTAACCTGATTGTGTTTTTATGGTTTTTTCTTTGATAGAACTACTTTTATGGATTCATTCCCATATGGATGCTTAACTGCAAGTTCTTTATTAATCATGATGCTATGTTACTATGTTAGTATCATTAGCTATATGCATAATTTAGTTAGGGATGTCTGGGAATACATTCTTTTGTGTTTCATCCATAATCATAATTGTGACTTGGTTGCAAGTTGTAGCTGTTGAAGGGGTCATCGTAGTGGATGTTCATGTGTATATTGGTTGGTTAATTGAGATATTCCTAGCACTGATATTGTCAACTGTGCTGAATTTTAGGACATGCTGGGCTTCATATTTTTTTGAATTACTGATACTGGTGCTTGATGCTGACAAACAGTATAAGTGGCAATGTTATAAAAGTATGAATCTATGAGCTGCTGAGTTTTTTTGTGTTTTGCTCCACTTGGTTTTTTAGTTTGAAAGAATTGCTTGACATGCCCATTGCTTAATTACTTCTTTCGCAAAATCGACCATGTCTCAACCTATTCAACCTCGAGTATTGCCCTGTAGGTTTCCTTTCAATTTTGTGAAAAAATCTAGGTATTTGAAACTGGTCGAACTTCTACATTTGGGGATTAGGTGCTTGTGACGCTTCGTGGCTCGATTAATACCTTTGACTACACCTTCTTTACTTCTGATGGAGCCATGCCAAACTATAGTTTTTATGCGTGCATCCTTAGCTACTGAGACACACAGTTTGAGTGTTATTGGATTCTATTCCCTGCTCATATCTGCACATTAAGTAGGAATTTAGGATACTACCATGTGACAAATCTGAGGTATAATTTTATGCTTATGCTAATAATTCCGTCAATACTCGTACGCATTCATCATGGCTTCTCACTTCGTTTTATGATGTCCTAACTATTAAATTTGTTAACAATACCAAGAAATGCTGTGCAACTAGAGAATTCGTAAGGACGTGATGCTGAACCTCTTGATTACAAAAAATGGTGACCTGGAATAAATTTATTGGCTTGATATTGTTAATATAATATTCGTCTAAGCATATCATTTATTAATGTACGCGATTTACCATGTTGCAGGTCATGTTAACCATTCAATCTTCTGGAAGAACCTCAAGCCCATCAGCGTAACTATCTAACCGATACCCTTTTGCTCAACCACAGCCCCACCCTCTTTCTCTCTCTTTTTGTTTTCTGTTAAGACTTCCACCATTTCAAACAGTTAAAATGTTTGGTGCTTTACAGGAGGGTGGTGGTGAGGCACCTCATGGCAAACTTGGCTGGGCCATTGATGAGGATTTTGGTTCTATTGAGAAACTTATAAAGAAGATGAATGCAGAGGGTGCTGCTTTACAAGGATCTGGATGGGTGGTATGTACATTATGCACTGTCTCCTCCGCATTACACTGTATTTTATCTGGTCAAGGTGCTTTGTTAATATTCACATGTTTGTTATGCAGTGGCTAGCTTTGGATAAAGAGGCCAAAAGGCTTTCAGTTGAAACTACTCCTAATCAGGTGAAAGTTCTCATCCTTACTTGGATCATACTGTTCCTAAAGGACAGTTTATACAGTCTTCGCACTAATTTACAGTTCAATTCATTTCTACCATTTCACGTTATCATGGCAATGCTTGTTGGAAGAATCAGTAATTAATCCATTCATAAGCAACTAAGTATGCAGTTAAAGATAACCATATTTCTGAAAGGGCGATATTTCTCAGTGCTCTGTACCGTTGAAAAGATCACCGAGTTGTCACTGTGATGTAACCCCAGGCCTCATATGTCATCCTCACTTCTGTTGGTTTTTAATGATGGAGAAATGGTCACTAGTGAAATCTCATACGTAGTAGGATATTCAGTAAAAGCAGTACACATGCCATGGGAACTAATTTCTGGGGCTGTTGATGTGGCAAACAGGGTAGAAAAAAAAACGATATGACAAACAGGGGTTGTGTTCTGGAATTCAGTAGCACCTGCTGCAAGGCCATAGAGTTCTTTATGAGATAAAAAGGATATCAAGCTTCAGTTTGATTAATAGTTGACATTAAAGCAAATCTTATACATTGACTTCTAAACATTTGCATACCTGTCGTTTTGTTTTTTCCTTGAATTCGGCACCTAGCGTCTTGAAGAGACCAATATATTTTTAGCTGAGCTATGTGAAATTGCAACCCTCACAATCTCCACGAAGGCATTTATAGTTTGTTTTGCATCCTACTTTGATCAACTTAAGAAGTTTTTATTGCCATGTGGAAACTATGTATGAAGTTATGGCACTGCAAATAACCCTCATGTGTGGTGCCTGGGGTTGGCAGGAGTTTTTTTCGTTTACATGCTTCAACTTTGAGGTAGTTTTCATGTGCATACAACTTACTTATTGGACCTTGCAGGACCCTCTTGTGACCAAAGGGTCAAACCTGCATCCTTTGTTGGGAATTGATGTCTGGGAGCATGCGTACTACCTGCAGGTAATCTCATGTTGGCACTGAAGGCTATTCTATTTGCTTTAATGAGCTGTTATTTTGCTGATGTTGCCATCCTTCTTTTTTTAGAATATGCATCATACAATCACATTCGATAAGATTTCACTTGGCCCAATTGGTCTTATTTCTTATTCTTTTCCATTTTTCTGTATTGGTAGTATCTGTGTGATGAAGCTAATGCCTGAAAACTATCCAACCATTTTGGACATGCTAATTCCCAGTACTGTAGGAATCACAGTATTCCCTATGGTATACCCGCATTTCTACAAGGCCCTTCGTGAAAGCAAGACTACTAGAGCCCTTTAAAAGAAAATACGGGTATAATAGGAGTGATATATGTCAAAAATTGTAGGGAAAAGCATGGTTGTATACGAAGGTTAATTTTGCAATGGTATAATGCAAGATTGTGGTCCCTGTTGCGGTAGATTCCGATGCATGTAGCCCGAAACGGGAAAGAATCAAAGCATAATTATCAACTCAGCATATCAACCATTTGTGTTGAACACGTGTGCCAAAAATGTTTAATGCATGGCGGAGCAGCCACTAAAGTGTTATTATATTATGCTGGTATTCTGAATTCAACTATTTTATTTTTATTTTATTGATGAGGTAGATGGAAATTGAAAGGTCTTTCTCAGTGCTAAGCGTATATTGTTATTTTGTGCTTGTAGTACAAGAACGTGAGGCCGGACTACCTGACCAACATCTGGAAGGTGGTGAACTGGAAATATGCCGGAGAAGAGTATGAGAAAGTGCTTGCATGATTTGTCCGAGTAGACAGACAGTACTTCGCTCGCTCTTGAGTTTCCCACTGTTGGATCTTTGTATATGCAGTAATAAAAGTGGGCACTATTCCACTGTCGGGACCTTCTGTACATCGCATAGAGGCGGGGTAATGTCCAACGCATAGAACAGTGCCTGTCCATTTTGGTACTTTTTACTGTGCCTGCGTGACTAATAAACTCGTTCGCTAGTGCTGTTGCTGTCCTTGTGTGCACGTATTGGTATGGATGGATGAGCTTTCCGAAATAATCTGCCCAACTTTTGATCTTGTGCTAAAGTTATAATGCATGGATTAAGCACACCAAGCATACTTCTACTGATTTGGGTGTGCAGTATGCCAGTATTTATCTAATCTTGCTACTGTCCTGATTTGGGTTATAATTTTCAAACGAACTCTCTCGGCCTAGCTTTCTCGCACGCTGTTGTTAGCAGGCATTTATAAGTAAGTATTGAAAAGAAAATAAAGTGCTGAGTTATTACTGGACCGACGCACCATCCACGGACATCACTGTTCAATAAATATTGTGATGTCACCATCATCTTTTGTTGTTGTGATGATCCATTTCAAATATTGTCATGTCACCATCATTTTTTGTTGTTGCGATGATCCATTTCGGAAAAGGGTTGCAATGATCCGGAGGCGCGTCGGTTCATGCCAACTCGATCAAATCGAGCTAGGGAATACTGACCTTGCGTGTGGCGAGAATGAACTAAAGTGATCTTTTTCTTCTTAAGTCCACCTAGAAAGAGGGAGGATCATATTACAACCTTGAACTGCCATCAAAATCTAATATACAACACTGAAATATGAAACCGTCTATTTTAAAACCGGACAAGAAACAACCTTGGAGGACCGGTTTGAGACTGATTTTGGCTGGGCGTAGTTAATCAATGAAAAGAATTCGGATATAAGATGCCTTTAGATGTCTCTAGAAGTAAAAAGGCCTTAATCGAAAACCAAAAATTTAAAATAAACCTGACCACCTTGGCATTGAGTAGGATGATCAATTGTCTCTATGCATTCATTCACCCACACCGAGTACAAGATATATACACACCGGAGCGGTTACAAAGAGCCCGATGGAAGTGGCACGCACGCCTAGGCGTGCTCCATGATCCTATAAACTAGAAGTACAAGTACGCATACATACACAGGTACAATACACGTTAACACCCCCCCTCAGCCGGAACTCCATGTGGAAGGATGTTGAGGCTGGATCTGAACTCGTGGAAGACCTGTGAGGGAAGCCCCTTGGCGAACAAATCCGCGAATTGCGAACTGGAAGGGACGTGTAGTGCACGAATGTCACCGAGAGCCACGCGGTCACGGACAAAATGAAGATCGATCTCGATGTGCTTTGTCCGCTGGTGCTGGACGGGATTGGAGGCAATGTAGGAGGCCGATACATTGTCACAATAGACGATGGTAGCATGGGTTGGCGGGTGACGGAGCTCATGCAAGAGCTGACGCAACCAACACGACTCGGCAACACAGTTGGCGACGCCACGGTATTCAGCCTCGGCACTAGACCGGGATACGGTGGCTTGCCTCTTAGAGGACCAGGACAACAGGTTTTGTCCTAGAAAGACACAGAACCCGGAGGTGGACTTGCGCGTGTCCGGACAGCCGGCCCAATCGGCGTCGGTATAAGCCACAAGGTCGAGGGAGGATGACTTGTAAGTTGCAAGCCATAGTGGGTAGTGCCGGAGATATCGAAGGATGCATTTGATGAGTTGCATGTGAGAATCACGAGCCGCGTGCATGAAGAGACACACTTGTTGAACCGCGTAGGAGAGGTCGGGCCGGGTGAGTGTGAGGTATTGAAGTGCACCGGCTAGGCTGCGGTATAGAGTGGGATTGTCAAGAAGACGACCATCGTGGGCAGAGAGTTTGGATTGTGTGTCGATGGGAGTGGAGACAGGCTTGCAGTTTAGCATCTTGGCGCGCACAAGAACCTCGAGGGCATATTGTTGCTGGCACAAGAACATGCCGTGGGTGTTTGGTGTGACGTTGATGCCGAGAAAGTGATGGAGCTCCCCGAGATCAGACATAGAAAACTCGTGTTTGAGAGAGGAGATGATGTGGTGGAGAGTCTGCGGTGTGCTAGCGGTGAGGATGATATCATCCACATACACGAGGAGGTAGGTAATGGAGGCTCCACGGTGCAAGATGAAGAGCAAAGAGTCGCTTTTGGATGCGGTGAAACCGAGTGACAAGAGGAAGGAACGGAAACGGCGAAACCATGTGCGTCGGGCTTGCTTCAAGCCATAGAGGGATTTGCGAAGAAGGCACACATGGTCCGGCCGGGAGGGATCCACGAAGCCGGACGGCTGAGCGCAATACACCGTCTCCTTGAGATCGTCGTGGAGGAATGCATTCTTCACGTCAAGTTGGTGAATGGGCCATGAGCTGGACGTGGCAATGCTGAGCACAGTGCGAATGGTGGCTGGTTTGAAAACCGGGCTGAATGTCTCGTCGTAGTCGACGCCCTCCCGCTGAGTGAAACCTCGCACAGCCCACTGTGCCTTGTACCGAGCCAAGGTGCCATCAGGGTGGAACTTGTGGCGATATATCCACTTGCCGGTCACCACATTAACACCTGCAGGTCTGGGAACCAAAGACCAATTAGAATTCTTGATTAAAACATCATATTCATCTAGCATTGCACGTTGCCAATGTGGGTCTTTGAGGGCAGAACGGTACGTCGGAGGGATAGGGGAGATGGTGGAGGAGCCGATGTTGGCTAGGAAGAGGCGCTTGGGTTGGCAAAAGACGGATTTGGAACGAGTTTGCATTTTATGCGAGTTGTGGGGAGGTTTAATGGGCTGGGCACATGGGGGCAGATGTGGTTGCACGGGAGTGGTTGGCGCGGAATCAGAGGTGGATGGCGTGGGGTCGGTGGTAGGACTGGCAGGCGCGGGATCCAAGGAGGATCCGCGGGAAGGTGAATCGGGCGCGGCGATCCAAGGAATCGGATGCGGCGGGCAAGGCAGGCGTGAGGCCCGAGGAAGCGCGTGGGCGCGGGGGTGGTGGGGAGGCAGGTGCGGGGGACCGGTGCGATCCAGAGGGAGGGCTACACGTGGAGGTGGTTGGTGGGCTGGGGAGGAGCTGGCGAGACGAGAGTGGCCTGCATGGGGGCGTCCCATTCGGAGGATTGCGTGGGTCCCGGTACGAGGTAGGTGAGGAGGGGAGCGAATCTTGCAGCGATTGGAGGGCAGGCGGGTTGGGATTGTCTGTGGAGCGGGCGGATTGGGGCGGTGGTGTGGGCGGTGCATATGGGAAAATGTTCTCGTCAAAAGTGACGTGACGGGGTACGATCACGCGTCGTTGTGTGAGATCGTAGCAGCGATAACCCTTGTGTTCAAGGGGATAACCGAGGAAAATGCAGCGAGTGGAGCGTGGGGCTAGCTTATGGGGAGATGTGGCATAGAGGTTGGGGTAACAAAGACACCCAAACACTCGCAAATGATCGTACGTGGGGTGAATGCCATGAAGCATGTAGTACGGTGTGTGATCGTGAATGGCACGTGAAGGGCGACGGTTGAGGAGATATGTGGCCGTGTGCAAGGCTTCAGCCCAGAAGGGAGGGGTGAGGTTGGCTTGGACGAGGAGAGTGCGGATGATGTCATTTGTAGTGTGAAGAAGACGTTCGGCCTTGCCATTCTGTGGTGAGGTGTGAGGGCACGAGAAGCGGTAGGCAATGCCGTTGGCAGAAAAGAACGCACGGAGTGTGGAGTTGATAAACTCACCACCATTGTCGCACTGTAAGGCTTTGATGATCACATTGTATTGAGTACGAACGTAAGAGAAAAAACGTTGGAGAGTAAGGGATGTGTCCGACTTGTTGCGAAGAGGAAATGACCATGAGAAGTGAGTGTAGTCATCAAGCACAATCAAGTAATATTGATAACCGGAAAAGCTTACAACGGGGCTGGTCCATAAATCACAATGGATTAAATCAAATGGAGCAAAGGTGCGACTATGTGAAGTAGGGAAAGGGAGGCGCGGCTGCCGTCCAAGTTGGCAAGCATTACATGGTGTATGCGCAATCTTATTACAAGAGGGAAGAAAAATCATGGGCTACTAAGGTAGAAGTAACTTGAGGGCTGGGGTGGCCAAGCCGGCGATCCCACACGTCAGCATTGGAGGTGGTGGCGGAGAGGGCGGTGCTCCAAGGCTTGTTATTACCGAAGAAAGGATAGAGGTCGCCGGAGCTAGCGGAGATCATGATTACCCTCCTGGTTCGAAGATCCTTCACAACAAAGCTAAGAGGGAAAAATTCAATAGAGCATAAGTTATCTTTGGTGAACTGGCGAACGAAAATGAGACTAGTGACTACATGGGGACAAAAGAGAACGTCTCGTAGATGGAAGTTGTGAGGGGGGAGGGTGGCCGAGCCAGTTGCTACAATGGGAAGATGTGTGCCATTGCCAACAACAATACTAGTGAAACGAGGCTTTAAAGAAGGATTCGAAAGGTCGAGGTTACTAGGGTTGCCGGTGACGTGGGAGGAGGCGCCGCTGTCGAGGTACCACTCGTGCGGAGCGGAGCCGCTGTTGGAGATGCCGTTGGCGCTGTAGGCGGCCTGAAGCATGGCGAGGTGATCCCAGGAGGGTGGTGGAGGCGGCGTCGGCGCGTGGTAGCCGGAGAACTGCATCGGATACGCCTGCGCATGGGACCCGGGCCGCGGGCCGAGCACGCCGGCGGCGTTGGGAGGGACCCAGCCAGGACGCGGGTTCGGGAGTGCCATCCCGTAGGGCGCGGAGAACCCCATGTAGGGACTGTAGGACATGGGCGGGGGGTTGCCACGACCGCCGTGATCACCGCGCCCGCGCCCACGGCCGCGTCCACCGCGGTCGCCACCATCAGCGCGGTTGCCAGAGCCTTGGCCGGCCGGAGAGGCGGGGCCCCAAGCATTGGAGCGATCGGCGCGGTCGATGGGGCGAGGACCGGAGCCGCCGGATCCAGAAGAGCTGCTGGAGGGGCCGCCGCCCCCGGTGACGGCGAGAATCATGGCCGGCTCATCAGCCACGCGCTGGGCGAGATTCTCCTCGGCGAGCTTCAGGCGAGAGAACACCGTCTCGAACAGCGGCAGAGGAACCGTGTCCCCGAGCACGACGCGGATGGTGTCGAGGCGTTTGTCGATGCCGTGAAGAAACTGAGTGGTGAGATCCACCTCAATGACGGCGTGCTCGATGTCAGCCAGCCCGGCGGTGAGAAGCTTCATGCGGCGGGCATACTCGGCGACAGAGAGATCTCCTTGCTTGAGGTTGTGGTATTGCCGGTTCAACATCATGTACCGTGCCGTGCGGTTCGCCAGGAAGTAGTCGCGAATGCGGTGCGAGAGATCGTAGGTGGTGGTAGCCCCGACGACGTGATCGACGAGGTTGTCGGCGAGGGTGGAGTAGATCCAAAGCACAAGGTGGGCGTCGAGCTCGCGCTGGAAGGCGGTGGCGTTGGGGGGGAGGGGCTGTTCGATGAACTGGGCGACGCCATAGAGGATAAAAACAAGGAGGAAGAAGGACTTCCACTTGTGATATTTGTGATCGTCGGGGTTGAGAAGAAACTTGATGTGGTTCTGGATGCTGTCGCGGAAAATGGGGTGGGGGAGGGAGCGGCGGCGAAGGAGAGCACGACGCTGTGGAGGGAGGGAAGAGGGGGCGAACTGAGAGCCGAGCGATGGGGATGAGCCAGTATGGGAAGAGGGGGTGGTGTCGAAGATGAAGGGAGGAGAAGTGCCGGCGGTGGTGCCGGCGTCGGTGGACGAGCTGGAGAGAGCCCCCGGCAAGGTGGCCGAGCTGGTGGCCGGAGAGGTGGCGGAGGAGGTCGAGTGCTCGGCCATGGGAGGGTCGCCTGGAGTCTGATACCAAGTAGGATGATCAATTGTCTCTATGCATTCATTCACCCACTCCGAATACAAGATATACGCACACGGAGAGGTTACAAAGAGCCCGATGGAAGTGGCACGCAGGCCTGGGCGTGCTCCATGATCCTATAAATTAGGAGTATAAATACACATACATACACAGATACAATACACGTTGACACATTGCGCCGTACAGGGCATTTTCCTGCGTCGAACAAACCTAGGCCGGTGTGAGAAAAATGAACTCAAATATTCAGCATCGTACTACTCACGCCCGAACGCTACACTCCAGGTTTATTTACCCATCGAGCCAGCCGATGAACTGGCACTAGGATTGTCCCCTCCGCCACCGGAGCGACGAATAGAGGAGAGACGAATCCCCGGGCTCGCCGACAGAGATTGAGGTAAAGAAGGCTTTGACCTGGTCGCCTTACTAGAAGGGAAATAAAGCGTCGCGTCTACTAGATTTGTGTATATAAGTCATTTAGGACAACTTGGTTTTTCTAAATAGGATATTAGAGAAATATTGTGGTTTTATCGAGAAGCCACTATTCTAAACAATCTTATGTGTTTGATATCAATAAAGTATACTCCCTCTGTTTCAGTTTACATGTCCTGCACGTATACCTAGGTTGTCAATTTTATCACCCTAATATAAACTATATAACACAAAAATTATACCGCTTGAAATAGAACATCTGAAGTTTATGTTGGTATATTTTTTTGTAATATATGACTTGTATTAGGTTGGTCAAATTAACGACCTAGGAATACGTCACTAGTAGAAAAAGGGCCATTTGTCCCGGTTCATAAGGCCCATCTGTCCCAGTTGGGGAACCGAGACTAAAGGGTCGTTACTAATGCCCTAGGCCTTTAGTCCCGGATCTTATACCAACCGGGACAGATGGGCCTCCACGTGGCCGCTCCGGCGAGCCTAGGCAAGAGGGCCTTTGGTCCCGGTTGGTAGCACCAACCGGGACCAATAAGCTTCCACGCGTCAGCATTTCAGGGGCTGGTTTTTTTGAAAGGAGGTGGTTTAGGGGTTTTGGGGGTTAATTTAGGTTGTTATAGGTAGCTAATAGAGAGATGTGTCCTCTCTTATCTCTGTGCTACTGTTACTGCTATGCCTAAACATGACTTAGATTGAAGTGAGGCAACATGTGGTGCATGTCGAAAGTAATACTAATCCTAACTTGATCAAGTTTGGATTGTACTACTTTCGACATGCACCACATGCATGTTGCCTTCACTTCAATCCAATCCATGTTCATTTCACCCACAGATATATAATAACTCTTCATGCTCGCATCATGCATCATCATAATAACAAGTCCTACTAATCATCATCATACAACTTCTACTCGTTATTAATAACAAGTCATACGATCATCATCCTCATAGTCATCAAACCAACCCTACTTAATTGTTCTTAGCACATGATCATCAGTATTATGCAGGACCTAAATACCCTATTTAAGGTAAAATAGCAAAAAACAATATAGACCGTGACTTTCCATTATGGAGAATGGAGATCATCCTGTCTCCAATTCTTGCGCAGCGCTTCCTTTTGCTTCCAAGAACCTCCTTACGACTCTCCATACATTTTTTCCATTCTCTGATTAGCATGTCTCCACTTCTTTTAGAAATCCGGTATGGACAGTTGAGATTCGTAGGATGACCTGGATATATGTTCAAAACACGAAGGCTGCCATTCTGATACATCAAATGAGGCACACAATCCTCTGGGATTCTCTGTTGAAAAACATAGTAATAACTTCATAGTTAGCAATGATGTACTAGTTTTAGAAGTATGCAAAAGATGCACGGGTGTCGTAATAGTAAAAAATCTTACCAGGGTATTTCCATGATAGTTACCGTAGTTCAACACGTGCACTAGTGGCACATATTGACCATAATGTTGAGGAGTTTGATTGTAGATATTGTAATTCTCAAGATCAGTACAAAATCCGACCAGATGATTTTTCTCCTGATAAGTTAACTCGGAGCCATCGGTGTAGTGGGTTTTGTCTACCATGTTCCACACATTGTTTGAACAATCAAAATAAGCTGTCAATGGAAATAAGCTGTCAACTATTTTGAAATAAACAATATAAATTAGTTAATAATTAACTATGTTTGAGAAACTCACATAGCGGTAGAACTGGAGGCGTATCAACAAGGATCCAAATGTCCATATTGTCTTGGTCGATGTCAGGATCACCAAGATCCATGGTGACAAGCATACCCTCATCAAAACCATACATCTTACAAAATGCTTCCCAATTTTTGCAACCAAAATGGGTTATGCTCTCAGCATTATACAGATTTACTTCAAAATCCACATCATGATGGGTCCTTAGGTGAATTTTCTTCGTTTCAAAATTTTCATGGTCTTCAAAATCCATCCTCTCCAAGACATAGCGTCTTGCATGGCATGGGATAAGCTATACTCGAATTGTAAAAGATGAAAATTACACATTGAAATAGTTGAAGTCATGCTTAATTACGAAAAAAAACACTTGTCGCCGTTGCGTACCGTTTCAACATCGAAGGTCTCCTCGAGCTTAATGCTGAAGCGCCGATCATCGTCCAGGTGAGGCCTGTCGCACAAACCTCGATCGTCGTGGCACCAGCCGCACTCCCTCGGGAGACTTTCATCGTCCGATGACGACATTTCCTACGTTCATAATTCAAAGATTAAACTTGTACAATTAAATATATGTACTACAAAAACTAAATTACATCATTATTATTCATCACGGGTTGACTATCGGTTTGTCGAGTCTTTTCTTGAAAACTCTCAGCTCACGTGGTGTATACATTCGACCGTTGGTGATGGTCGCTCCTCCATTTGTCCCCGAGTGCATTACACCAAAATGTCTAGCACACGGGAACGAAGGAGAAGCGATCCCCACGACAACAGTCGGGATTCTTCGTCCTCTCATATATATATGGTGGAACTCTCCCTCACTGATTCCTCTCTGACATTTGTGACCGTCGGTGATGGTAGCTCCTCCTTTCGTTCCCGAGTGCATTACACCAAATTGTCTAGCACACGGGAACGAAGGAGAAGCTACCCCACGACAACAGTCGGGATTCTTTGTCCTCTCATATATGGTGGAGACTCGACAGACTTAAAGTCAACCTGAAATATCGTTTAATTATCTTTCTAAAAAAGGATTTGGCTGGTCTCACCTCTAGGTCGGAGGGGGTCGGTGACGGGGACGACGGCGGGGATGATGGAGGGGGCCTCCTAGATTTCTGTGACAACAAAAACCCTATAAGCTATCAACTAATCATATGCATACGCCTTGCATAGTGCTCTCCAATTTTAGCATTCAAAGTAGGAGTAGTTTTCCAATTTGAGCATTCAATAAGCAAAACCAAATCGTAAAATAAAGTAGTATTCAAATTAGCATGCATTTAATTATAAGCAAAACTACATCATCTCTTCCGTCCGTACATCGTCAAATATTATCACTAATACACCTCGAATACTATCATACATATATATAGCATCGCTACTACAATTATAACCGTAGCGCCCGACGGGTATCGGCGCGGGCGGTGGACACCCAAAGGGAAGGAACCATCACAGGATCATAGCTCCAGTGAGATCCCTGAAGAACCTGCCAGGTATTGTCGAACCTATCCTCCAACACAACCATGTAGCTACGGACGTGCTCGTCCTCCTCGCTGACACGGTGACGTACCACCTCCGCGGTGTCCGGAAGCCTAGGCACCGTCACTGGCCCACGCGACCGCCACCAAACAAGGATCGGGTCAACGACGGGCTGGCTCCTCACCAACCTACGCCCCTCGGAAGGTAGCACCTCCCAATACCAGCCCGGCGGAGCCCAGTCCCGGACATGGCCCCTCTGATCAAGGTGGCCTCCTCCGCCGAATTGACGACGAGGATGCGGGATAGGCATCGTCGACGTCGATGCGTGAATAATTGCTTGAACTAAAAAAATAAACTAGTTCTATTAATTTTCTTACTAAAAATAAACTACTTCTATAGTAAAATAAAGTAGTTTTATTAAATCAACTAGTTCAACTACTAATTAAGCACTTACTATAAATAAAATAAAGTAGTACTTACTAAAAATAAACTACTTTAAAGTAGTTTTATTAAATCAACTAGTTCAACTACTAAGCACTTACTATAAATAAAATAAAGTAGTACTTACTAAAAATAAACTACTTCTATAGTAAAATAAAGTAGTTTTATTAAATCAACTAGTTCAACTACTAAGCACTTACTATAAATAAAATAAAGTAGTACTTGCTAAAAATAAGAAGTTATCGGGGAGGGGGTATATCGACAACGACATACCCGATAAAAAATAAGAAAAGGAAGAAGAAGAAATAAAAAGAGGAGAAGAAGAAAAAAAAGGAGAAGAAGAAGGAATAGAGGAGAAGAAGAAAAAATAGATTTTAATCTATTTTTTTCTTCTCCTCTATTCCTTCTCCTTCTCCTCTTTTTTTCTTCTCCTCTATTCCTTCTCCTTCTCCTCTTTTTTTCTTCTTCTTCGTCCTCTTCTTATTTTTCTTCTTCTTCCTTCTTCCTCTTTTCTTCTTTCCTTAATTTCTTTCCTCGACGACCCTAACCCTAAACAGTACAACTAACTACAACGACTTCGCTTGCATACATATGAACAAATATGATCGATCATCTATGAACAATATAAAAACATCATATGATATATGAACAAAAAAAATCACATCTATGAACAAAAAAATCATCTAATCATATATTTTTTAAGGCGGCCACGGCGGCGGCGGGGGGGGGGGGGGCAGGGCAGGGGCGCGGGGGCCGGGGCTCACTGGGGGCGGCGTCGGCGACGGCGTCGGGGCAGGGGCGGCACGGACCGGGGCGGTGACGACGCGGGGCGGCGCGGCGACGGCGTCGGGGCAGGGGCGGCGCGCGGCGACGACGTTGGGGCAGGGGGCGGCGGCGCGGCGATGGCGTCGGGGCAGGGGTGCGCGCGGCGACGGCGTCGGGGCAGGGGAGCACGCGGCGACGACGTCGGGGCAGTGGGAAGAAGAACTGAAACGAAAATTTCACAAGTGTGGCTTATATAGGCAGACCTTTGGTCCCGGTTCGTGGCAGCAACCGGGACCAAAGCACCCCTTTAGTCCCGGTTGGAGCCACCAACCGGGACCAAAGGTCGCTTTTCAGCAGCCCAAAGGGCGGGAAGCAGAGGCCTTTGGTCCGGTTGGTGGCACAAACTGGGACTAAAGGGTGCGCATTGGTACCGGTTGTTGGCACGAACCGGTACCAATGTATGCCTTTAGTACCGGTTGGTGGCACCAACCGGGACTAAAGGCCTTGTGCTGCCCGCATCGCGACACGAAAGTTTAGTCCCACCTCGCTAGCTGAGGGAGCTCGAGGGTGGTTTATAAGCCCCACTCCCGCTGCCCTCTCAAGCTCCTCTCAAATGCAGGCTTTTGAGCCTAAACACACTGTATCTGCCTGTGGACCTATTGGGCCTTCAACGGGCCTGAATCCTGGCCCATGGGTGGGTTTCTAGTCGTATTCAGGCCGTGGTGGCCCAGTAGGTGGCGTTTTATTTTATTTTTTCCCAGTTTATTTATTTTCTTTTTTGCTTTATTTATTTCATTTTGTTTCTACTTACAACAAAATACTTATTTATTTTATTTTATGATATTTCTTTTTGCTATTAAAGTTTCTAACAAAAAAAGTTCTTTATGAAAATTCTTTTTGCTTTTAATGATTTTGAACAGAAAAAACTTTGATAATTTGAGTTGCATCAATTTTATATAATTTTAGTTTCAGTAATACTAGAGGTTGCTTATAATGTTTTCAACAGAAAATACGTTGATAATTTTAGTTTCATAAATTTTATTTATGTTATTAAAGTTTTTTTATTTTGTTTCTACTTATATATTTTATTAAAGTTTATTTTATTCTGTTTCTAATTACTTATTTTTTAATGATATTTGTTATTTTCCATGCATTTACTGATTATTTTGAGCTATAAGACCCTGAAATTGAAAAGCACTACAAATGAACTCTGAAAAGGTTGAAAGTTGGCATGGTATAATCATTTCACCCACATAGCATGTGCAAGAAAGTAGAGAGGATTACGACAAAAACTGGATGCACTTCGTGTACAAAACGGACAATCTTTCGAAGTATCAGGGTTTCATACGGAAACTCGTCTGTTACAAAGGGATTTCATTTTTTAGAACTTATTTAAACTCCATAGTTTCTCTGTGTTCAAAATGCACCATTCAAAGCCACATCATCAATTTTCAACCCTTTCTGACTTCATTTGTTATTTTTCATGCATTTACTGATTATCTTGAGCTATAAGACCATGAAATTAAAAAGCACTACAAATGAACTCTGAAAAGGTTGAAAGTTGGCATGGTATCATCATTTCACTCACGTAGCATGTGCAAGAAAGTAGAGAGGTTACGGCAAAAACTGGATGCACTTCGTGTACAAAACGGACAATCTGTTTCGAAGTATCAGGATTTCATACGGAAACTCGTCTGTTACAACAGGCATTTCAAATGAACTACGAAAAGGTTGAAAGTTGGCATGGTATCATCATAATAGTTATGGGGAGAAAGTCTTCACTTTGCACATGCTTATTGCGCCGTAACCATGGATAATCTTCATCGTTTATCAGGATGATTGGATCAGCCTTGACTTTGAAGGGAGGAATTTCATGAAACTTTTCATAATCTTCAGACATGTCTGTCTTGCCCTCCACTCCCACAGTGTCCCTTTTTCCTGAAAGAACTATGTGGCGCTTTGGCTCATCGTATGATGTATTCGCTTCCTTATCTTTTATTTTTCTCGGTTTGGTAGACATGTCCTTCACATAGATAACCTGTGCCACATCATTGGCTAGGACGAATGGTTCGTCAGTGTACCCAAGATTGTTCAGATCCACTGTTGTCATTCCGTACTGTGGGTCTACCTGTACCCCGCCTCCTGACAGATTGGCCAATTTGCACTTAAACAAAGGGACCTTAAAATCATGTCCGTAGTCAAGTTCCCATATGTCCATTATGTAACCATAATATGTGTCCTTTCCCCTCTCGGTTGCTGCATCAAAGCGGACACCTCTGTTTTGGTTGGTGCTCTTTTGATCTTGGGCGATCGTGTAAAATGTATTCCCATTTATCTCGTATCCTTTGTAAGTCAATACAGTCGAAGATGGTCCCCTGGACAACGAGTACAGCTCATCACAAGCAGTGGTGTCACCTCTGAGACGTGTTTCCAACCAACTGCTGAAAGTCCTAATGTGTTCACATGTAATCCAGTCATCACACTGCTCCGGGTGTTTGGAGCGCATACTGTTCTTGTGTTCATCGACATACGGGGTCACCAAGGTAGAGTTCTGTAGAACTGTGTAGTGTGCTTGAGACCAAGAATGCCCGTCCCTGCATATTATTGAGTCCGCTCCTAGCGTGCCTTTTCCAGTCAGTCTCATCATACCGCGATTTAGGGAGACCTATCTTCTTAAGGCCAGGAATGAAGTCAACACAAAACCCAATGACATCCTCTGTTTGATGGCCCATGGAGATGCTTCCTTCTGGCCTAGCACGATTACGGACATATTTCTTTAGGACTCCCATGAACCTCTCAAAGGGGAACATATTGTGTAGAAATACGGGGCCTAGAATGAATACGGGGCCTAGAATGACAATCTCGTTGACTAGATGAACTAGGACGTGCGTCATGATATTGAAGAAGGATGGTGGGAACACCAGCTCGAAACTGACAAGACATTGCGCCACATCACTCCTTAGCCTTGATATGATTTCTGGATCGATCACCTTCTGAGAGATTGCATTGAGGAATGCACATAGCTTCACAATGGCTAATCGGACGTTTTCCGGTAGAAGCCCCCTCAATGCAACCGGAAGCAGTTGCGTCATAATCACGTGGCAGTCATGAGACTTTAGGTTCTGGAACTTTTTCTCTGGAATATTTATTATTCCCTTTATTTTCACGAGAAGCCAGTCGGGACCTTCATACTGAGGAGGCATTCAAAAAAGATTTCCTTCTCTTCTTTGGTAAGAGCGTAGCTGGCAGGGCCTTCGTACTGCTTTGGAGGCATGCCGTCTTTTTCGTGCAAACGTTGCAGGTCCTCCCGTGCCTCAGGTGTATCTTTTGTCTTCCCATACACGCCCAAGAAGCCTAACAGGTTCACGCAAAGGTTCTTCGTCACGTGCATCACGTCGATTGAAGAGCGTACCTCTAGCTCTTTCCAGTAGGGTAGGTCCCAAAATATAGATTTCTTCTTCCACATGGGTGCGCGTCCCTCAGCGTCATTCGGAACAGCTAGTCCGCCGGGACCCTTTCCAAATATTACGTGTAAATTAGAGACCATAGCAAGTACGTGATCACCGGTATGCATGGCGGGCTTCTTCCGGTGATCTGCCTCGCCTTTGAAATGCTTGCCTTTCTTTCGACATTGATGGTTGGTCGGGAGAAATCGACGATGGCCCAGGTACACATTCTTCCTGCATCTGTCCATGTATATACTTTCGGTGTCAGCTAAACAGTGCGTGCATGCGTGGTATCCCTTGTTTGTCTGTCCTGAAAGGTTACTGAGAGCGGGCCAATCATTGATGGTCACGAACAGCAACGCCTTTAGGTCAAATTCTTCCCCCATGTGCTCATCCCACGCACGTACACCTGTTCCATTCCACACCTGTAAGAGTTCTTCAACTAATGGCCTTAGGTACACATCAATGTCGTTGCCGGGTTGCTTAGGGCCTTGGATGAGAATTGGCATCATAATGAACTTCCGCTTCATGCACATCCAAGGAGGAAGGTTATACATACATAGAGTCACGGGCCAGGTGCTGTGATTGCTGCTCAGCTCCCCGAAAGGATTAATGCCATCCGCGCTTAAAGCAAACCATACGTTCCTTGGGTCACTTGCAAACTCAGCCCAGAACTTTCTCTCAATTTTTCTCCACTGCGACCCATCAGCGGGTGCTCTCAACTTTCCGTCTTTCTTACGGTCCTCACTGTGCCATCGCATCAACTTGGCATGCTCTTTGTTTCTGAACAGTCGTTTCAACCGTGGTATTATAGGAGCATACCACATCACCTTCGCAGGAACCCTCTTCCTGCGGGGCTCGCCCTCAACATCACCAGGGTCATCTCGTCTGATCTTATACCGCAATGCAACGCATACCGGGCATGCGTTCAAATCCTTGTACGCACCGCGGTAGAGGATGCAGTCATTAGGGCATGCATGTATCTTCTCCACCTCCAATCCTAGAGGGCATACGACCTTCTTTGTTGCGTACGTACTGTCGGGCAATTCGTTATCCTTTGGAAGCTTCTTCTTCAGTATTTTCAGTAGCTTCTCAAATCCTTTGTCAGGCACAGCATTCTCTGCCTTCCACTGCAGCAATTCCAGTACGGTACCGAGCTTTGTGTTGCCATCTTCGCAATTGGGGCACAACCCTTTTTTGTGATCCTCTAACATGCAATCGAACTTCAGCTTCTCCTTTTCGCTTTCGCACATTTCCCTTGCATCAACAATGACCCGGCGGAGATCATCATCGGGCACATCGTCTGGTTCCTCTGGATCTTCAGCTTCCTCTTGATCTTCAGCTTCCCCCGTTGCAGCATCACCGTATTCAGGGGGCACATAGTTGTCATCGTCCTCTTCTTCTTCGCTGTCTTCCATCATAACCCCTATTTCTCCGTGCTTCGTCCAAACATTATAGTGTGGCATGAAACCCTTATAAAGCAGGTGGGTGTGAAGGATTTTCTTGTCAGAGTAAGACCTCGTATTCCCACAATTAGGGCATGGACAACACATAAAACCATTCTGCTTGTTTGCCTCAGCCACTTCGAGAAAATTATGCACGCCCTTAATGTACTCAGAGGTGTGTCTGTCACCGTACATCCATTGCTGGTTCATCTGCGTGCATTACATATAATTATGTGTGTCAAAAGTAAGAAAATTAGACAAGTATCTATCTAAAGTAAGATTTTTTTCTTTCAGAAAGAAGATAAGAACAAGAGGCTCACCACGGTGATGCCGGTGACGAGATCGGCGCGGGCGATCGACGACGGTGAAGACGAGGACGGGGCGTGACGGACCGCTAAAGCTAGACAAATCTCGGAAAAAAGGGAGCTCGGAGGTCGAGCTTCGAGAGGAGAAAGCTTAACTAGTGTGGCTCGGGCATTTCATCGAACACCTCACATGCATAAGAGGTGAGCTAGAGCACCCAAATGCCCTTCCTCGCCGGCCAGCAAAAAACAGAGCACTGTGGAGTGCTCTGCTCGCCGGCGATGGGGTATATATAGGCAACTAATTTGTCCCGGTTCGTGGCTGGAACCGGGACTAAAGGCCATCCTTCTGTCCCGGTTCATGCCACGAACCGGGACCAATGGTTGTGGGCCAGGAGCGAGGCTCATTGGTCCCGGTTCGTGCCAAGAGCCGGGACAAATGGGCCCAGACGAACCGGGACCAATGCCCACGAGGCCCCGGCCGGCCCCCTAGGCCCACGATCCGGGACAAATGCCTCCACTGGTCCCGGTTCGTGGCAGAACCGGGACTAATGGGCTGGCCAGGCCCGAACGAAAGCCCATTTTTCTACTAGTGCGTGCACGCCCTGTAAACTGAGAGAGAGGGAGTAAGTAGTTTCGTAAAACTGTAGTATATATCTCTAACATTCCCTCCGTACCGGTGCATAAACTCATCTTAGGTTGTGCACAGCGACCAAGGTGTAGGGAAAACGAGAGAACTTAATGTTTATTTGCTAATTAATACCAACGTATGCAATGAACTGACCACCGCATGCCATGCTAGGTAGTCTCAAGTCATTGAAAACATACACGCTTCACATCTTTTATTGGTTGATTCTTTTATTCATGTCAAAAAACAAAAAACGAGATGGAAGTTAATGCACCACGATGTTTACAAATTATTTGGTTTTTGTAATGTGCCTAATGCACCGGTACGAAGGGGGCACAGTGGATCTTTTTAGTACTACTTCTGTTTCTAAAGTAAAACATTTTAGCAGCGAAATTTAAATTGCTAAAACGTCTTGTATTTAGAAACAGATGGTGTTTTGCGAAAGAGGTTTGGACTTTTTTTTTTTCTGAACCAAAACGAGAAAAACCATGGTCTTAAAAAACTGAAATATTCATTATCCGGAACATTACATTGTGGGGTTTCAGATTGCCGCGAGGTGAGAAGAACTTTGCTGCAAAAGTCGGGCTTGGTACGAAAAATGAAGTCGTGCTACAATTGGATCACACCCGAACGTGCACTTCTCTTTTCCCACATGTACGTGCGTACCGTGTGACAAGTCTTTTCTTTTCCCACACCACACCACACGTACACGTGCGTATCAATCACACTCATCGACCACGTACGCATCCATCCCCGATCTCTCTCGTCAGTGAGCTGTACTACAGTAGAGTACATCACGACATGTACATCCTGTTTATCGACGATCTCTTCTTTCCCATATAATGTTTGTGTAGCTAGTAGACCAGTGGTAGTAGCATAGTACGCGACTTGAGTTCTCTAGTCAAGCAAGCATGCAAAGGGCCAGCCGGCCGGCGCCCATGACCTGCCTGACCGATGCATGCTACAGCGCTCTATATGTAGCAGCATCGTCATCAGTACTTCAGTAGTAGATAGATGGATACTGCTCTTTGCCATCGCATCCATGCATTATCGGTCGCCACCTGCTTTTTCCCCTTGCCAATTATTAGCATCGCCACCTCCTGCAGGCAGATCTTCGAGTTAAAAGCACCATGAGTCCTACAACTTGTATCGAATGTGATGATTTGGTTCTAAAACTTGCATTTTGACCCTACCCAGTCCCAGAACTTGCATCAAATGTGCAAATTTGGTCCTGACAAATCACATAGCGCCATGTGGACGCGTGGGTGCCGACCCGGTCAGCGCGCGGCATTTTGCAAAGAGGCCCTTGCCTTTCGTCTGAATCAACCCGCACTACAGGTTGCTTCTATGGTAAGTTTCTTTTCGGCCCATAACTGTCACTTAGTAAACGTTAGTCACTTCTCTGCTCACTGCGTGGTGTGCCACATTGTAGTTGCTGCAAAGAGTGAATGACATGGTTACCTTAATAGATGTGCATCAATGATACACTAAAAAATGCGGAAATTTAGAGGAGCGGACTAGCTCGCCCGCTCTCGTTATCAGCAACCATATCATCGTACTGGGATGAGAGCCATGACAGGTATTGTCAGGTGTATAGAAGGTAGGAAGAAACGTATTTTGAGCCATATAGTGTGCTGGGGGACCCACTGCAACAGCAAACGTCCGTTTGGCACATGACGGATCCGTGGTCATGTGGCCTACGTGCGACCCACCACTCATGACACCTACTACTAGTAGGAGTAATTAGCAAGGCTTGGTTAATACAGTTCTATCCAATATTTTAATACTCAACTACGCGTGCTGGGCTGAGACACATGGTTACAATCACAGTAACCCCACTGATCTGTCTTTTTTTTGCGGGGACCCACCGATCTGTCACGCACACTGATACACTACAACACGAACTACTAAACTTTGACCTTAAATTTTATTACGAAACATAAATTATATGCCATAAAAATTATATTCATAGATTCATATTTAAAGTAGTTTTCGATGATATTATTTTTTATTACATGTAAATTATATCTTCCTAGCTAAATCTGTATTCAAATATTGACCCAAAATATGAGAGGGTGCTAATAAACCCAGATAGAGTTAGTAGTAAATAATTATCATTAGACGCAAACACGCTTTTGTTCAAGCTCGAATATCTCCCAGCGCGACCCCAAATCCAATCCTCTCCCTAAAATGGGCCAAAAGAGGCGTAACTTGAGCATCATAAGTACCAGGTCTTCAAAAGCTGATATTTTGCATTTGACTTAATTAGCTACAAAATCGTCGCCCTTTTAAAAATAAAAGTACCACATAGTCAGGATTTCAAAATACATATGCATGGAAAAAATAGAAATAGACATGTCTATATGATAAAATTTGCCACAAACATATACTTTTTTCATATATTTATATCTCTCTAACACAACTTTTTTTAGCTATGCTCTAAAATAAATAAACTGCCACAAAAATTGTCATGTCTAAATGATAAATATTGCCACAAAACATGTAAAACTCATTTCATACATTTATATATATCTAACACCAAATAGCTCCCATGTTACAAAAAAGTACAAGTACTGCATATCTATGGTTTCACGTACGTAGTTAACACATGTAAGTTGTCATGCTCTAAATAACAAAATTGGCATGCGTTAATTGATGAATTCACCATACTATAAATAATAAACCCATCACGCATACATGATTGCAAAATTTTAGGGATAACATATAAAAGTGGATGTGATTCTAAATTCAAAATGTATCACATGTATAGGAACTTCATACGTATGGATACACACCAAAAAAACATTTGTATTGCTTTGCCATGGCGACATAATTTAAGCTGACATGGCATCAAATTTTAAGTTTCCATGGTGTACACAATAAATTTTCCATGGTCAAATAGAAAAAAAATAACTACACACGAAAAATTGTCATTGTACAATACAAAGGTGAACATGGTTACACACACACACAGGTGAATAGTAATTTTCACAAAAATAATAGAACATTGTAAAAAATCGAAAATTGTGATGTAGCAAACCTAGTCGACTATTCAACTCATGTGTGAAGTTAAGCAAAGTATTAAATCCCATGGTATTGTTGGTGAAGAAAATACAATTGGGACAATACTATTCATCAACAGTGTCTTTTTGGGGTAAATAAAACAATGTTTTTTTATATAGCTTCGATTTTCTCTTTTTGCCTAGATTACCACCGTTCTAATTTATTGGTGAAACGTCATACGCGAGTATACCGGTTGACTATACATATTACAAAAAAAGTGTTTTTTTTGTTTTTTTTCTAGTTTTGTTTCTTCTGGACATACTATTCAATAAAGGGCACGTATGGAACCATGTTCACAAAATCCGCATCTTGGCAAACATTCATTTATAAAACATATGTGAAGTATCGATGGCAAAATTTCATTTTGAAAACATATACAAAGTAATAAACAGTTGCCATGGAAATATTAATTTTTGAAACATATGCCTCTAATAATAGTTGCAATGGAAAAATTCGTTTCAAGACCTATCTTGTAACATATACTCCCTTTGTCCGGAAATACTTGTCGAAGAAATAGATGTATATAGACGTATTTCAATTCTAGACATGTCCATTTTTATCCATTTCTTTAACAAGTATTTTCGGACGGAGGGGGTAATTGCCATGGCAAAACTCATTTTCAAAAGATATGCATTGTGATGAAAGTTCCCATGGCAAGAACCATTCGATCGTATCATTTTCGAGAGATTTGATGATCCGTGGTGAAGTTGTGCGAAGAACAAGAAAATGGTATTCTCGGCTCACTCGGCTCACCTAACAAATTGTGAGCCTCTTTTTCGCAGGGACGGATCTTCGTGCTGCTCCTCGCTAGCTGTCAATCTGAAGCATATTCAGGGAAACATTATTTAATTAGTTCGCATGCAAAAAAAATTAGATATACGAGATACTGAAGCTACTCACTCTGACCGCTGCATGCTGCTCCTCGGTAGCTATGCCGTCACGTTAGCGGTCTGCCAAATGACACACCATCAGATATCTCCCCTATCCGCATAGCTTCCCGTTACCACTCTAGAAACCTACTAAGTTCAAAACAACAAATGATTCCAATTTTATGCTTGTGCTACTGTTCTACAAATGCAATCAATACAGCGTGCGGGCGCAACTTGATTCAAACGAAAGGCAGGGGCCTCTTTGCAAAATGCCGCGTGCTGACCGGGTCGGCACCCACACGTCCACATGGCGCTATGTGATTCGTCAGGACCAAATTTGCACATTTGATGCAAGTTCTAGGACTGGGTAGGGTCAAAATGTAAGTTCTAGGATCAAACCATCACATTCGGTGCAACTTGTAGGACTCCTGGTGCTTTTAACTCCAGATCTTCAGTACTAATACATGCTCTGCTTAATCGACTTGTTCTTTCACATATGAGTGCATTGTCATGTGAAAAAAGTACACTTGATTTACATGAGCTTTTCTGAGAGAACGTGACTAGACTTGTGTTTTGGGGTAACTTTGCTGCTGGCAATCTGCAACTTGGTATATATGTGAATGTAGAAAGAAGTAGTAAGTAGGTAAAAGAAGGCGGGGTACGGGCAATGTAGCTATACTACATAGTACGTTGGCAGCAATAATGGCGGGAAATGACAAACGGCCGAAGATTCACTCGCTCTGCCAAACTTTTGCTGCACGCACGCACACACACATGACACACCCTGACTGAAAGCTGACAGCTCATCACTTCTATTTTTGACGGGCACAGTCCATCACTTTCAATTTCGAAAAGAGTAGGGAGTCTCGGAATGAGAATGAGTTTAGTCGATGATGGATAAACGTGCAAAGCATTTAATCAACGACACGCAACGCAAATGCAGGCTCTTTCCATTAGCTAGTCGATGATTCCTGGCTTAACTGTCATGCCAAACCGAGCTGGAGTACGTATGTAAGATCTAATCTAACAGTGGTATACCGTGGAATGTACACAAAGAGGAAGAAAATGTCGAGCAAAAAAAAAGCGACAAACTCTAATGGCCATCAGGCACGTGAGTGCACAAGTAAGTAACCTCGACGACAGAGCTAGACAGGCAGCAGCATGCAGCTGACCACTATCATGGCTTCTCGAGCGCCAGCTGCTGCTCGTCCGGGCCGACGGAGTTGTGCCCCTCGGACGGGCCGGAGGGCGGGATGAGCCTGGCGCGCGGCAGCTCGTAGCCGCCGCCGCCGCCCATCGGCGGCCACCTGTTGCCGGCGAAGTCGACGATGCCTGATCTCGACCCGTCGACGGCCAACAAGACGCCGGCGGCGAAGAGGAAGAAGACGAGGAGGAGGAGGGCAGTTGCTCCTCTGCACCGCATTCTTCGGCGCATTGATTTCAGAGGGAGGTTTGGTCAAGATGGGATGGAGAGACAATGGAAGAGAGCGATGAGCAATGGCGTATATATACACGGATAACGGGTATGGCGTATGGGCAAGGTGTACTGTGCTACTGGCTAGTACGGCGTGACGGGACGAGAGAGGAGGAGTGGTCCATGACGTGTGTGATCGATTTGGTTCGAGAGTATAATTAATCCTCAAAAGTTGGAACAGGAGTACGTAATGTTCCTACAGGATAATACAGTAGTAGGTACGTACTTGGACGTCGATCTCATGCATGTCATGAAGTGGTGTAATTTGATTCGGCTGAAAAGGATAACCGAGATCTTTAATCCGCCTCAAAGTCGGAACGGGAGTAGCACCACGTAATGCTGTCACGGAGTGGAATAAGTCTGTGTGTACACGTATGGCTTTTCAAACGGAAAAAAACATGGAGCTTGTTGCTGACTTGTTCCTGTAGTCGAAGAAAGATGGATCCACCATTTTATTCCCCTGGCTAGGACAGATCGAGACATGCAAATCCTGCTAGCTCGTATCCCGGCCGAGTTCGTGTCAGGTCGAGATGTGTTAATAGACCAGAGAGCGCGCGCGCTGTACCTCGTACGTACTGTACAAAGACACGACTACTCGCCGCTGTATCCAAACGCTCCTTATTTTACATTAATCAGTTAAGAAAGAAAAAGTACGTGCATTTATTTGCAGCAACTCACTATTAATAGTGAACAACTTCGAGAGGTAGATGATATCACATCACCTTCATAAGCATTTTTCGTTCTACTGGAGGCAACTTTAGTGCTAAAAATAGCCAACTTCACCAATTTTTTTGTTCTAGTTAATTCTACCTGGCATTCTTCTAACTTGCTCGCCGGTGCTTTTAAGTTGCCTACTGTTTTTGGTCGAATGTTGTTGTTTTTAATTTGCCTATAATACTATGAAGTTGTCTACAGTTAATCCTCTGTTATCTGCTATTGCTAGTTATGGTAGGCAATTTGATGGTGAATCTAGATAACTTGATAGTCATGGTAGCTAACAATATAAGGACTTCCTATTGTAGGCAGTAATGTTAGACAAACTAAGAAGAAATTGCTTTCCATGCCACCGTGTGGAACTTCTTCTTTTTGTGCTTTTTAATGAAGCGTGGCCAAACCAAGATTATTGATAACTATAGGAATGTTAGTCACTCTCACCTTCACAAAATGTAGGGCGCACTCAACTTTGCGTGGTCTTTGATGTACATGGATTGAAGGTGTACATATGGTATCATCGTATTTGCCTTGCAAAACAATTTTATTTCATGTCTTTGTTCTAATGTTGTAGACATATAATAAATGAGGATCATAGGGTGTTTTCGGATGTCCTCTAGCTTTACAAAACTTCACATATCTCAAATGTGTTCGGCAGCTTGTCCAACGCTACAACCCTACGTAGAGGGTTGTGGTCTTGTTCGATGTAGACTGTGCCGGCTGGAAGCAACCCAATTAGGGCCAATAAGTGCACAGCGAGGCAATGGGGGTCGCTCCTGTAGCGATAGGTTCTATTTTTCGAGCATCACCAGTGAACTGGTATCTTTAGCGGTGACAGGATATTGTAAATATGGTGTACTCCAGCTTTTTCAATCGGTGGTGAGTGAGAAGATCCGAACATGCCCATAGTCAAAGTTGTGAGGTGAAGACTAGAAAACATCTAAGTGTGCCTTAAATTTTGGGAATGAGGGAGTACAATAATTGGTGGCTAGAACTAGTTGTAGAATTTTGATTTTTTAATTTGATCAGAAGATCTTTTTTTTAGGCAATGGAACTAGTCATATATAACACATGCAAAGGAAGAATGGTGTCATTTGTCTCAACACAGGTCGTCCTGGGTTGGGTCACATGCGGCCACATGTTGATAGTGTCATATGATGGGCTGGGATGCACTCAGGTCCAACTCATGTGTCTTGGTATAGGGCCATCATATAATATTGTGAGATCTGAAAGTAATGCACAAATTTTAGTCCCACCCGTTGAGGCTAAGGCCAGCTTCACCGCGGGACCCTATCTTGTCCGGATGCGTCGGTTTTGGGGTAAAACGGACGAATAGCGCGCCTCAACACGCGGCCTCAACACGCGGCCTCAAACGGACAAATGTCCGGATTTCATCCGTTTTTGACCCATCCCCGGCCCAAACTTACGCTCGGTTTGGGGTGAAACGGATGCGCGCGGACGGCCTCGACGCACGCCCTTGCCCCCCCCCCCCCCCCCCCCGTGGCCCGCCTGTCGGGGACACTAGCAGTCCCTCCGCTCCCAACGCTTCCACCCTCTCTCCCCGCCCCGCCCCGCCGCCAGAGCCGCCGCTATTCTCCGGCCGCCTCCTTACCGCGCAGCCCCCGGCCGTCCATACCAAACCACGTCTCGACATGGCCGCCACCACGCCCGCGCTTTCGCCGTAGTTTTGGCCGTCGATCGGAGGAGGTTTGACCGTCGCCGTCTTTGCGAAGACAATCTCGAAAACGGCCACCAGTACAACAAGGGATACTATCTAGCTGATGGTATATATCCTCAGTGGTCAACTTTTGTGAAGACAATCTCGAAACCCCAAGATGAGAAGAGAAAGAGATTTGCCCAAATGCAAGAGAGTGCTAGAAAGGATGTGGAACGTGCTTTTTCGTGTGCTTCAATCCCGGTTGGGTATCGTTCGAAACCCTGCACTGTCATGGGATGAAAGGAAGCTTTGGGAGGTGATGACTGCTTGTGTGATCATGCACAACATGATCGTCGAGGACGAGCGTGATGAGAGTATCTTCGACCAAGGATTTGATTATGAAGGTGAAAATATTGAGCCCCTGCACCAAGACCCGGCCACATTTGAACAGTTTGTCCAATTCCACCGTGAGATGCGTGATTGGCACACTCATTTGAATCTTCAAAATGACTTGGTTGAGCACGTGTGGGATCACATTGGCAACCAATAGATGTATTGATTCATTTTATGTTCAGTCAAGACAATTTCGATTTGGTTGTAGAACTATTTTATTAAGGACAATTTCAATTGGGTTGTAAAACTATTTTAATTTTTAGATAAATATTTGGACGTGCAAACTAGTTTTGATAAAAATATGAGCATTTTTTGCCCTGACGGACAGGATGGGGCAAACAGATGCGGCCGCGCACTGGGCGCACGGCCACTGCATCCCAAGACACGCCCGGACACGACCCCATTGCCCTACCCAAACGGACAGAATCCGGACAAAACGGACGTCCGTTTAGGGTCGCGCGGTGGAGTTGGCCTAAGAGGTGCAGACCACCTTATAAGGGGACCCTAGGTGGTGTTCTAAACTAGTACATGCACATGCATAGAGACACACAAATAGCACATGGCACGGCCCAGCCGGTGTGTGTCCTCTTGCGTTTGTCGTGTGGTACTAGCTCGGCTGGCTACCCGATCCGCGGTCAGAGATGTTACACGACGAGGGAGGTATGGACTGGGCAGTGAATGCCATGCCAGGCAGATCGCCGATGGAGATGGAATGGACGAGACAAGAGCAGAGCGGGCTCTGGAGTGCTTGCAGGGAGCCAAGTTTCCCGCATGTTTCCGTGCCGGCCGTCACCGGCGCGGCGTTGCGTCGCGTCGCCTGCTCCCCGCCGTCTGGAATGAATGTACGCTGCAACGGAATCTGACGGTCCGTCCGTCCTGGTTCGGTACGGGAAGGCCGCCGGAAATGCCCTACTACTTGGGACGTGGGCGTACAAGATTATTGTTCCTTCATTCCTTCATTCTTTCCTGCCTTCCTGGCCGGTACTACGTTCTGTTTACGGACTAGTATTGTTGAGCACAGATGTAATACTCGATCGTGAAAAAGAGCGCACCAAAATTGGCTCCATGGAGACGAGCGCATGAGGCCTTTGCTCTCGCTGCTTCACAAACCCTCCTCAGATGGCAAGTGAGTTGATCGACCCGACGAGCGCTACATGGGACAGAGGATTAAGTCTAGTCTAGCTGGTTTTCTTGCCAATGGATGCCAATACGAATTTCAACATTCCCCGTTGCACCAGTCATCGACAAGCCTTTTAGCCATGGAACTTCGAAAGATCTGGTCAGTTTTCTGTTAGGTCGGCATATCACAAGTTGGCCGCGACGAAGCGTCAGGAGGATGGGCTAGATGAATGCCCAAACTCGTCTGATTCTGAAGGTGAGAAGTTTTTTTTTTTTTTTTTTTTTTTTTTTTTTTTTTTTTTTTTTTGCGGGGCAAGGAGAGAAGTCAGGGTGGCACAACCCGTGGAAGGTGGATGTACCGGCAAAATTACACATGTTTTTGTGGCGTCTTGCACGGGTTTCCCTCCTGCCAGAGGATATGCATCACCAACAAAACATGAGCGCCGGCAGCGCATGCTCCTTGTGTGGTGCCGAAGAACATATATGCTCGTGGTCTTGAATGTAAGCCTCTGTCCTTCTTGCATGTACTCAGAATCAGGAATGGCCGCGAGAACAGTCAGTTAATTTCCAAGCGATGGTGGCCTTCGGCACTCCTATCGTTGAGGTTGAGTCACAGGTTGAGGCGAGCCGTGTGGTTGCTGAGGCGGCACTAGTTGATGTTCCACGATTATCTTTGACGAAATTTCTTAGCAAGGTTACTCATGTGATCCCATGCCGTTTGCTTGGGAACCCAGCACCTTTGCATGCGGAGAAGGATGTTGCCTTTTGTTCTGGGCGAGGTAGCGGGCGTCTAGAGAAGAATATTGCATGCAACATAATGAAGGCCAAGCATGCGGAGTATAGGTTGTCGAAGATTCTTGGTAACACTAATAGAAAAAGGGCCATTTATCCCAGTTCGTAAGGTCCATCTGTCCCGATTGCGGAACCGGGACTAAAGGATCGTTACTAGAGCCCTAGGCCTTTACTCCAGGTTCTTATACGAACCGGGACAGATGGGCCTCCACGTGGCCGCTGCGGTGAGCCCAGGCAGGAGGGCCTTTGGTCCCGGTTGGTGGCACCAACCGGGACAAAAAGGCATCCACGCGTCAGCAGCTGGCAGGAGCTGAGGTTTTTTTTGAAAGGGGGTGGGTTTAGGGGGTTTTGGGGGGTTAATTTAGGTGTTTCATATATTGTGTTAGCTAGCTAATTAATAGAGAGAAGTGTCCTCTCTTATCTCCGTGCTTGGTCGACGCTACGTACTATACGTATAGAGAGGACTCGACACGCTAGCTAGTAAGCAAATGAAGGAAACAGAAGATCGTCATGAACATATGCATACAGAGAGAAGTGATATCGACCTCTCCTTCTCCGAGAGATTGGTCGAACAACAAGTTTTCGTATATCTATCCTACCCTACTGACTACATATATACAATATAAGATCTCTTACAATATAATCCCCTAATTATATATGAACTCAGGGTCCACATGGTATTCTCCGTCTTTATCGATCACGTGGTCAAGAAAGAATGCCGCCAATTCCTCTTGAATTGCTCGCATGCGATCTGGTGCTAGGAGTTCATCCCGCATCCGGAACATCTAATTTGAAGAAGGGGGTCAATACATATATATATGAATGAATGAAACTCAACACAAATGATGGTAATAAAATAAAATTGTGAATATTATTGCTTACGCACTTCATATTGTTTGTTAGAGTAGCCCCGCTCACAGGTCGTGTGGCGGATGGACTCGCAAACGTAGTATCCACAGTAATCATTCCCGGCTTCCTGCCACAACCACTTTACAAGAAATAGAGGTCAATCAAACTGATAAGCAAGCATGCTAAATGGTATTGATGAAACTAGCGCTTGAATCACTAGGAAATGCGCGGAACTAGCTAGTAGTACTTACTTTCGGGTGTGTAAATCGCAGCTTCCTCGGCAGTCCCGGAGCTTTTGAGGTGAATTTTTTCCAAACCCTGCCAGACAAAGAAAACAATTACTTGATATCAGAAAATGAACAAAGTTGCCGATATGGTGCGATAATGATCGATTTAACTTACTTCTCGAGCATTTCAGTCATGTCCGCATACTCCTGGGGATTTTTTCGTCTCGATTCTAAGACGGTTACTAGTCCCTGCTCAAACTTAATCTCTAGGAGAATATAGTGGAACCTGCGCACGCATGCATAACTCATCAATTACATTACTATAACCTCGACTAATAAGGGAAACCGAATATACACAAGACAGTAACACTCACTTGAAGTTGTAAGGAAAGAGTATTATATCTTTGTTTTGATTTATTACCAACGATCGTAGCAAGTTGGTCTCGGTATCTTTGGCTTGAAATTCAACCGTAAATTGATCTATGAGATTTGTGTTAATGAACCCAATATTACCGATTTGTCTTTTCTTCAATTCGGCGATCTTCAATCTGCATAATATAGTGAGGGTAATTATATATACATGCAATGAAAGAGCTGAGCTATATATAGAGACTTAATGACGGAAGTAGTACTTACAGACAGCAGCAAGTGACCGTTAATTTATCGAGGGGCTTTTGATTGAAAAACTGGAAGAACTCCTCAAATGGAACAGACAACAATTCAATTCCAACGAGGTCATGCTCCTCTTTAACTCTCAGCGTCAAAGTATTCATCCCCCCAGACTCTCTGCAGGTTTTCATGTACCCATCATGGAATCTTCGCATCATCGTTGTTAGAGATCTTTCATCTTTGACGAGAGGCTTCCCGTAATGGTATTTGTGTTCGTCCACCTCCACAAAATCATAATGTACATCGTCGGGCAGGTAATATCCAAGATTGGTATTGGGCAAAATCTCCGGATGATTAGCGACGATATCGCTAGACACCTTGGGCGGGGGGCACGATTGGTTCGCTTGTTCGCCGAGCTGGGCAATTTTTTTCTCAGCTCGTCGTTCTGCTAACCTTTGATCACTAATAGTACTTCTCGACCGCTCCGCTTTGATAAATGACTTTTCAATAATGCGATCATAGTTGGATTGGCGGCGGAGAAGGTGGTGCTCGCTTCAGGGCATCGATAGTGCGCTTTGCTTTCACCAGATCTATCTTCTCCTCCGGAGGTGGATGTTTCTTTGCTTTCACCCCTTCAAAGAAGTCCCTCACTTCGGCTTCCACGATCTTCGCGTTTTCCTCCACGCTTCTCTCGTATGGTAACTTCTCTAGAGGCTTGAGAGATGGACCGAATCTGTATTGCCTCCCGCCTCTGGCTGTACTGCTAGACGCCGGCCGAGCAGACGGAGCGGCTGCGGCTATCTTCTTTCCTTGCTTACGAGGCGGAGGAGAAGGACTACGACGCGCCGGAGCAGCCGGAGCGGCGGCGGGTCTCTTCCGCCCTTGATGACGAGGCGGAGAAGGAGGAGGCTGGCTGCTCGGCCGCGCCGGCGCAGGCGGAGAAGGAGGCGGAGTGCCGCCACGCGCCAGAGAAGGAGGCTGAGTGCCCTGATCACTCACCGGAGGAGGAGGCGGAGTGCCCTGACTTGCCGGAGGAGGAGGAGGAGGAGGCGGAGGCGTCCAGTTCGGAAGGTTGATGAGCTCCTTCCGCCATAGGCATGGAGTCTTCAGAGAAGAACCCAGCCGAGTCTCCCCTTCACCGGTAGGGTGGTCAAGATCGAGGTCCTCAAATCCCTCAGTTATTTCGTCCACCGTCACCCTAGCATATCCTTCTGGAATCAGACGGCAGTGAAAAGTTGCGCCAGGTTCAGGAGGTCGAACAGAGCCGACAACCGCCTTGACTTTGAAGTTCTGCCATTGCGTCATAAGGTGGCAATGTTGAGACTCCGTGATAGCATCCACGGGGTAGCTAGCAGGAGCTGTCAAGACATGCTCCAACTGAAGCAGCTCCGTGGAAGCCACGTTGCTTCTCCGCTGAGATGGCGGGGTAGCTTCGGCAGTAGCTTCGGCAGGTCGCTTGCTGCGAACTGCGTCTCGTTCCTCTAGCGCTTGTACCCTTTCGTGTAGCTTCTGCAGTTGGGTCTGCTCCACTTTCTTCCTCCTCTCCTGGCATTTGTAACCGCCTGCGTCCGGAGACCCAGCCTTCCACGGAACGGAGCCTGGCGTGCCTCGTGTCCGTCCAGTGTGCTCAGGATTCCCGAGGGCCATTGTGAGCTCGTCGTTCTCTCTGTCTGGAACGAACGTCCCTTGCTGCGCTGCATCGATATACTGCTGAAGCTTCTTGACGGGTATGTTAAGTTGGTCGTTCGTACAAACGCACTTCCCTGATACAGGGTCCAAGGTTCCGCCAACCACGAAGAACCAAGTCCGGCAACGGTCTGGCCAGTTCAATATCTCTGGTTCGACCCCTTTATGAAGCAGGTCATTCTCAGCCTTGGCCCACAACGGCCGGGCTTTGAGGTAGCCACCTGACCCCGTGCGATGGTGAAGCTGCTTCTTCGCAGCATTTTTCTTGTTTGTCGCTGACATCTTCTTACTCTTGTCCGATGTCTTGTGGGCCACAAATGCGGGCCAGTGATCTCTGATCTTCTCATACTGGCCGGTGAATTCTGGTGTCTTTTCTTGGTCCAAAAATGATGGTTTCAGCTCATTCTTCCACCTCCTGCATAGTTCTACCATCTACTTAAGAGCATGAGACTTGATCAATTGCTCTTTAACTAGCTTCTCCGGATCCTCCTCTGGCGGTAGGGTGAAATTTGCCTTTAGCGCGGTCCAAAGATCATCTTTCTGCATATCGTTGACATAAGACACCTCAGGGTCTTCCTTCTTAGGCTTAAACCATTGGTAGATGCTGATCAGGATCTTGTCCCTAACAAGAACCCCGCACTGAGCAGAAAATGCTTCCTTGGTCCGGATGGGTTCAATCGGTTGGCCATCGCGCGCAATTGCTGTGATCTCAAACCTTTCATCCGAGCGCAACTTTTTGTTCGGGCCTCGTTTCTTTACCAAAGTTGTGCTCGATCCGGAGGGCTAGAAAAAAGAAGAAAGACGAGAGTTGATTAATATGTGTACATACCAAAAAACAATTAATGCATCAATTAGCTATAGTCAGCACATGCTTAATTAATATATATACCTGGCCGGACTCCGTTCGGTCACCAAAGCCGTCACCACGGTGTCCTTCTTCCACTGGCATTCGATCACCGGAGCCATCATAATCATGGCCTTCCTCCTCCATTGTTCGATCCCCGTAGCCTCCTTCTTCACCCTGTCCTTCCAGACCATCGGTGTTGAGAAACGACAAGACGACATCACTTCCAGCTGCGATTATGTCCCCCAACACCGCTTATGTTGCTTCGTCTCGGGGGCGCTCCATAGTTTCTGCAAATATTTACAACATGACAATTATTATTCAAACATGACAAATGGATATAGTAGTGGCAAACGTAGAACTAGCTAGATAATCATAATAATGAATCATATTAGTGGCCTCGACGCTTCTCTAGGGTTTGGGGTGGTCTCGGCAATGCTTCAAGGGTTTGGGGTGGCCTCGACAACGCTTCAAGGGTTTGGGGTGGCCTCGACGACAACGCTCTTTTAACTTGGTAAATTTGGGTGGCTGATACGTCTCCAACGTATCTATAATTTTTTATTGTTCCATGCTATTATATATTCTGTTTTGGATGTTCAATGGGCTTTATTATACACTTTTATATTATTTTTGGGACTAACCTATTAACCGGAGGCCCAACCCAAATTGTTGTTTTTTTTGCCTATTTCAGTGTTTCGAAGGAAAAGGATATCAAACGGAGTCCAAACGGAATGAAACCTTCGGGAACGTGATTTTCGGAACAAACGTGATCCAGAGGACTTGAGGCCACGAGGCAGGGGGCGCGCCTACCCCCTGGGCGCGCCCTCCACCCTCGTCGGCTCCTCGTAGATCCACCGACCTACTTCTTCCTCCTATATATACCTACGTATCCCGAGAACATCAGAAAAGGAGCCAAAACCCTATTTCCACCGCCACAACCTTCTGTACCCGTGAGATCCCATCTTGGGGCCTTTTCCGGCGCTCCGCCGGAGGGGGCATTGATCACGGAGGGCTTCTACATCAACACCATAGCCTCTCCGATGATGTGTGAGTAGTTTACCTCAGACCTTCGGGTCCATAGTTATTAGCTAGATGGCTTCTTCTCTCTCTTTGGATCTCAATACAAAGTTCTCCTCGATTCTCTTGGAGATCTATTCGATGTAATCTTCTTTTGCGGTGAGTTTGTCGAGATCCGATGAATTGTGGGTTTATGATCAAGATTATCTATGAACAATATTTGAATCTTCTCTGAATTCTTTTATGTATGATTGGTTATCTTTGCAAGTCTCTTTGAATTATCAGTTTGGTTTGGCCTACTAGATTGATCTTTCTTGCAATGGGAGAAGTGCTTAGCTTTGGGTTCAATCTTGCGGTGCTCGATTCCAGTGACAGTAGGGGAAACGACACGTATTGTATTGTTGCCATCGAGGATAAAAATATGGGTTTTATATCATATTGCATGAGTTTATCCCTCTGCATCATGTCATCTTGCTTAAAGCGTTACTCCGTTCTTATGAACTTAATACTCTAGATGCATGCTGGATAGCGGTCGATGTGTGGAGTAATAGTAGTAGATGTAGGCAGGAGTCGGTCTACTTGTCACGGACGTGATGCCTATACACATGATCATACCTAGATATTCTCATAACTATGCTCAATTCTATCAATTGTTCGACAGTAATTCGTTTACCCACCGTATTACTTATGGTCTTGAGAGAAGCCACTAGTGAAACCTATGGCCCCCGGGTCTATTCTCTATCATATTAATCTACCGTTATTTCTATTACCGTTTATTTTTCTTTCGTTACTTTTAGTCCTTATCATAAAAATACCAAAAATATTATCTTATCATCTCTATCAGATCTCACTTTTACAAGTGGCCGTGAAGGGATTGACAACCCCTTTATCGCGTTGGTTGCAAGGTTCTTATTTGTTAGTGTAGGTGCGTGGGACTCGAGCGTGGTCTCCTACTGGATTGATACCTTGGTTCTCAAAAACTGATGGAAATACTTACGCTACTTTACTGCATCACCCTTTCCTTTTCAAGGGAAAACCAACGCAGTGCTCAAGAGGTAGCAAGAAGGATATCTGGCGCCGTTGCCGGGGAGTCTACGCAAAAGTCAACATACAAAGTACCCATCACAAACCCTTATCCCTCGCATTACATTATTTGCCATTTGCCTCTCGTTTTCCTCTCCCCCACTTCACCCTTGCCGTTTTATTCGCTCTCTTTTCGTCCGCCTCTTTTTCGCTTGGTTCTTGTTTGCTCGTGTGTTGGATTGCTTGCTTGTCACGATGGCTCAAGACAATACTAAATTGTGTGACTTTACCAATACCAACAACAATGATTTTCTTAGCACTCCGATTGCTTCTCTTACCGATGCTGAATCTTGTGAAATTAATGCTGCTTTGTTGAATCTTGTCATGAAAGATCAATTCGCCGACCTTCCTAGTGAAGATGCCGCTACCCATCTAAATTGTTGATTTGTGTGATATGCAAAAGAAGAAAGATGTGGATAATGATATTGTTAAATTAAAGCTATTTCCGTTTTCTTTTAGAGATCGTGCTAAAACTTGGTTTTCATCTTTGCCTAAAAATAGTATTGATTCTTGGAATAAGTGCAAAGATGCTTTTATCTCTAAGTATTTTCCTCCCGCTATCTCTTAGAAACGATATTATGAATTTTAAGAAACTTGATCATGAACATGTTGCACAAGCTTGGGAGAGGATGAAATTAATGATACGTAATTGCCCTACTCATGGTTTGAATTTGTGGATGATTATACGAAATTTTTAGGCCGGATTGAATTTTGCTTCTAGAAATCTTTTAGATTCGGCCGCGGGGGGCACTTTTATGGAAATCACTTTAGGAGAAGCTACTAAACTCCTAGATAATATTAAGGTTGATTATTCTCAATGGCACACTGAAAGATCTACTAGTAAAAAAGTGCATGCGATGGAAGAAATTAATGTTTTGAGTGGAAAGATGGATGAACTTATGAAATTGTTTGCTAATAAGAGTGTTTCTTCTGATCCTAATGATATGCCTTTGTCTACTTTGATTTAGAATAATAATGAATCTATGGATGTGAATTTTGTTGGTAGGAATAATTTTGGTAACAACGCATATAGAGGAAACTTTAATCCTAGGCCGTTCCCTAGTAATTCCTCTAATAATTATGGTAATTCCAACAAAAATTCTTATGGAAATTTTAATAAGATGCCCTCTTAATTGTTAAAGAGTTTATGAATTCACAAAAGAATTTCAATACGTTGCTTGAAGAAAAACTGCTTAAGGTTGACGAATTGGCTAGGAACGTGCTACCTCTTGAGCACTGCGTTGGTTTTCCCTTGAAGAGGAAAGGGTGATGCAGCAAAGTAGCGTAAGTATTTCCCTCAGTTTTTGAGAACAAAGGTATCAATCCAGTAGGAGGCCACGCACGAGTCCCTCGCACCTACACAAACAAATAAATCCTCGCAACCAACGCGATAAGGGGTTGTCAATCCCTTCACGGTAACTTACGAGAGTGAGATCTGATAGATATGATAGGATAATATTTTTGGTATTTTTATGATAAAGATGCAAAGTAAAATAAAAGGTAATAAAAATAGCTAAGTGTTGGAAGATTAATATGATAGAAAATAGACCCGGGGGCCATAGGTTTCACTAGTGGCTTCTCTCAAGAACATAAGTATTTACGGTGGGTGAACAAATTACTGTTGAGCAATTGACAGAATTGAGCATAGTTATGAGAATATCTAGGTATGATCATGTATATAGGCATCACGTCCGAGACAAGTAGACCGACTCCTGCCTGCATCTACTACTATTACTCCACACATCGACCGCTATCCAGCATGCATCTAGATTATTAAGTTCATAACAACAGAGTAATGCTTTAAGCAAGATGACATGATGGAGAGGGATAAACTCATGCAATATGATATAAACCTCATCTTGTTATCCTCGATGGCAACAATACAATACGTGCCTTGCTGCCCCTACTGTCACTGGGAAAGGACACCGCAAGATTGAACCCAAAGCTAAGCACTTCTCCCATTGCAAGAAAGATCAATCTAGTAGGCCAAACCAAACTGATAATTCGAAGAGACTTGCAAAGATAACCAATCATACATAAAAGAATTCAGAGAAGATTCAAATATTGTTCATAGATAAACTTGATCATAAACCCACAATTCATCGGTCTCAACAAACACATCGCAAAAGAAGATTACATCGAATAGATCTCCACAAGAGAGGGGGAGAACATTGTATTGAGATCCAAAAAGAGAGAAGAAGCCATCTAGCTAATAACTATGGACCCGAAGGTCTGAGGTAAACTACTCACACTTCATCGGAGAGGCTATGGTGTTGATGTAGAAGCCCTCCATGATCGATGCCCCTTCCGGCGGAGCTCCAGAACAGGCCCCAAGATGGGATCTCACGGGTACAGAAGGTTGCGGTGGTGGAATTAGGTTTTTGGCTCCGTATCTGGTAGTTTTGGGGTACGTAGGTATATACAGGAGGAAGAAGTATGTCGGTGGAGCAACGTGGGGCCCACGAGGGTGGAGGGCGCGCCTGGGGGGGGGGGTAGGTGCGCCCCCCTACCTCATGGCTTCCTGGTTGATGTCTTGACGTAGGGTCCAAGTCCTCTGGATCACGTTCGTTCCGAAAATCACCTTCCCGAAGGTTTCATTCCGTTTGGACTCCGTTTATTATTCTTTTTCTGCGAAACTCTGAAATAGGCAAAAAATAACAATTCTGGGCTGGGCCTCCGGTTAATAGGTTAGTCCCAAAAATATTAGAAAAGTGTATAATAAAGCCCAATAATGTCCAAAACAGAATATAATATAGCATGGAGCAATAAAAAATTATAGATACGTTGGAGACGTATCAAGCATCCCCAAGCTTAATTCCTGCTCGTCCTCGAGTAGGTAAGTGATAAAAACAGAATTTTTGATGTGGAATGCTAGTTGGCATAATTTCAATGTAATTCTTCTTAATTGTGGTATGAATATTCAGATCCGAAAGATTCAAGATAAAAGTTCAATATTGACATAAAAATAATAATACTTCAAGCATACTAACTAAGCAATTATGTCCTCTCAAAATAACATGGCCAAAGAAAGTTCATCCCTACAAAATCATATAGTTTAGTCATGCTCCATTTTCGTCACACAAGAATGCTCTCATCATGCACAACCCCAATGACAAGCCAAGCAATTGTTTCATACTTTAGTAATCTCAAACTTTTTTCAACCTTCACGCAATACATGAGTGTGAGCCATGGATATAGCACTATGGGTGGAATAGAATATAATGATGGGGGTTATGTGGAGAAGACAAAAAAGGAGAAAGTCTCACATCAACGAGGCTAATCAATGAGCTATGGAGATGCCCATCGATTGATGTTAATGCAAGGAGTAGGGATTGCCATGCAACGGATGCACTAGAGCTATAAATATATGAAAGCTCAACAAAAGAAACTAAGTGGGTGTGCATCCAACTTGCTTGCTCACGAAGACCTAGGGCACTTGAGGAGGCCCATTGCTGGAATATACAAGCCAAGTTCTATAATGAAAAATTCCCACTAGTATATGAAAGTGACAAAACAAGAGACTCTCTATCATGAAGATCATGGTGCTACTTTGAGACACAAGTGTGGAAAAAGGATAGTAACATTGTCCCTTCTCTCTTTTTCTCTTATTTTTTTGGGCCTTCTCTTTTTTTATGGCCTTTCTCTTTCTTTTTTTATTTTATTTTACCTCACTTGGGACAATGCTCTAGAAAATGATGATCATCACACTTCTATTTATTTACAACTCAATGATTACAACTCGATACTAGAACAAAGTATGACTCTATATGAATGCCTCCGGCGGTGTACCGGGATATGCAATGAACCAAGAGTGACATGTATGAAAGAATTATGAATGGTGGCTTTGCCACAAATACTATGTCAACTACATGATCATGCAAAAGCAATATGACAATGATGAACGTGTCATGTAAACGGAACGGTGGAAAGTTGCATGGAAATATATCTCGGAATGGCTATGGAAATGACATAATAGGTAGGTATGGTGGCTGTTTTGAGGAAGATATAAGGAGGTTTATGTGTGAAAGAGCATATCATATCACGGGGTTTGGATGCACCGGCGAAGTTTGCACCAACTCTCAATGTGAGAAAGGGCAATGCACGGCACCGAAGAGGCTAGCAATGATGGAAAGGTGAGAGTTCGTATAATCCATGGACTCAACATTAGTCATAAAGAACTCACATACTTATTGCAAAAATCTAGAAGTCATCAAAAACCAAGCACTACGCACATGCTCCTAGGGGGATAGATTGGTAGGAAAAGACCATCGCTCATCCCTGACCGCCACTCATAAGGAGGACACTCAAAGAACACCTCATGTTTCAAATTTGTTACATAACGTTTACCATACGTGCATGCTACGGGAATTGCAAGCTTTAACACAAGTATTTCTCAAATTCACAACTACTCAACTAGCACAACTTTGATATCACTACCTCCATGTCTCAAAACAATCATCAAGCACCAAACTTCTCTTAGTATTCAACACACTCATAAGAAATTTTTTACTAGTCTTGAATACCTAGCATATTAGGATTATTTAAGAAAATTACCATGCTATTTAAGACTCTCAAAATAATCTAAGTGAAGCATGAGAGAATAATAGTTTCTATAAAACAAAACCACCACCGTGTTCTAAAAGATATAAGTGAAGTACTAGAGCAAAAACTATATAACTCAAAAGATATAAGTGAAGCACACAGAGTATTCTAATAATTTCCGAATCATGTGTGTCTCTCTCAAAAGGTGTGTACAACAAAGATGATTGTGGTAAACTAAAAAGAAAAGACTCAAATCATACAAGACGCTCCAAGCAAAACACATATCATGTGGTGAATAAAAATATAGCTCCAAGTAAAGTTACCGATGGACCTAGACGAAAGAGGGGATGCCTTCCGGGGTATCCCCAAGCTTTGGCTTTTTGGTGTCCTTAGATTATCTTGGGGGTTCCATGGGCATCCCCAAGCTTAGGCTCTTTCCACTCCTTGTTCCATAATCCATCAAATCTTTCACCCAAAACTTGAAAACTTCACAACACAAAACTTAACAGAAAATCTCGTGAGCTCCGTTAGCGAAAGAAAACAAAACACCACTTCAATGTACTGTAATTAACTCATTATATATTTATATTGGTGTTAAACCTACTTTATTCCAACTTCTCTATGGTTTATAAACTATTTTACTAGCCATAGATTCATCAAAATAAGCAAACAACACACAAAAAAACAGAATCTGTCAAAAACAGAACAGTCTGTAGTAATCTGTAACTAACGCAAACTTCTGGAACTCCAAAAATTCAGCAAAAATAGGAAGACCTAGAAAATTTGTTTATTGATCAGCATCAATTGGAATCAATATTTTATCACGTTCTGGTGATTTTTAACAATTATTTTCGTGAAAAGAAAGTTTCTGGATTTTTCTGAAAGATCAAATAACTATCATCCAAGAAGATCCTATAGGTTTAACTTGGCACAAACACTAATTAAAACATAAAAACACATCTAACAAGAGTCTAGATCAAATATTTATTCCTAAACAGAAGCAAAAAGCAAAAACTAAAAATAAAATTGGGTTGCCTCCCAACAAGCGCTATCGTTTAACGCCCCTAGCTAGGCATAATAGCAAGGATAGATCTAGGTATTGCCATCTTTGGTAGGCAATCCATAAGTGGCTCTCATAATAGATTTGTAAGGTAATTTTATTTTCTTTCTAGGGAAGTGTTCCATACCTTTCCTTAACAGAAATTGGAATCTAATATTCCCTTCCTTCATATCAATAATTGCACCAATCGTTCTAAGGAAAGGTCTACCAAGAATAATAGGACATGAAGGATTGCAATCTATATCAAGAACAATAAAATCTACGGGCACATAGTTCCTATTTGCAACAATAAGAACATCATTAATTCTTCCCATAGGTTTCTTAATGGTGGAATCCGCAAGGTGCAAGTTTAAAGAGCAATCATCAAAATCACGGAAACCTAAAAAATCGCACAAAGTATTTGGAATCGTGGAAACACTAGCACCCAAATCACACAAAGCATAGCACTCATGATCTTTAATTTTAATTTTAATAGTAGGTTCCCACTCATCATAGAGTTTTCTAGGAATAGAAACTTCCAACTCAAGTTTTTCTTCATAAGATTGCATCAAAGCATCAACGATATGTTTAGTAAAAGCTTTATTTTGACTATAAGCATGAGGAGACTTTAGCACGGATTGCAACAAGGAAATACAATCTATCAAAGAGCAATTATCATAATTAAATTCCTTGAAATCCAAAATAGTGGGTTCATTAATATCTAGAGTTTTGATCTCTTCAATCCCACTTTTACCAATTTTTGCATCAAGATCTAAAAACTCCGAATTTCTGGAACGCCTTCTAGGTAAAGGTGGATCATATTCAGTCCCATCATTATCAATATTCGTATTGCTAAACAAAGATTTAATAGGAGATACATCAATAACCTTTAGATCTTCATCTTTGTTTTCATAAAAATTAGAAGAACATGCTTTTATAAAGCAATCTTTCTTAGCACGCATCCTAGCGGTTCTTTCTTTGCAGTCATCAATGGAAATTCTCATGTCCTTGAGAGACTCATTGATATCATGCTTAGGTGGAATAGAGCTAAGTTTCAAAGAATGAACATCAAGAGAAATTCTATCAACGTTCGTAGCCAATTCATCAACTTTAAGCAATTTTTCTTCAACCAAATAATTGAAATTCTTTTGCGAATTCATAAATTCCTTAACACTAGTCTCAAATTCAGAAGGCATCTTATTAAAATTTCCATAAGAATTGTTGTAGGAATTACCATAATTATTAGAGGAATTACTAGGATAAGGCCTAGGATTAAAGTTTCCTCTATACGCGTTGTTACCAAAATTATTCCTACCAACAAAATTCACATCCATAGATTCATTATGATTCTCAATCAAAGTAGACAAAGGCATATTATTAGGATCAGATGAGACACTCTTAGTAGCAAATAATTTCATAAGTTCATCCATCTTACCACTCAAAACATTAATTTCTTCTATCGCATGCACTTTTTTATTAGTAGATCTTTCAGTGTGCCATTGAGAATAATTAACCATAATATTATCTAGGAGTTTAGTAGCTTCTCCTAAAGTGATTTCCATAAAAGTGCCTCCCGCGGCCGAATCTAAAAGATTTCTATAAGCAAAATTCAACCCGTCATAATAATTTTGTATAATCATCCACAAATTCAAACCATGCGTAGGGCAATTACGTATCATTAATTTCATCCTCTCCCAAGCTTGTGCAACATGTTCATGATCAAGTTGCTTAAAATTCATAATATCGTTCCTAAGAGAGATGATCTTAGCGGGAGGAAAATACTTAGAGATAAAAGCATCTTTGCACTTATTCCAAGAATCAATACTATTTTTAGGCAAAGATGAAAACCAAGCTTTAGCACGATCTCTAAGCGAAAAGGGAAATAGCTTCAATTTAACAATATCATTATCCACATCTTTCTTGTTTCGCATATCACACAAATCAACGAAGCTATTTAGATGGGTAGCGGCATCTTCACTAGGAAGGCCGACGAATTGATATTTCATGACAAGATTCAACAAATCAGTATTGATTTCACAAGATTCAGTATCGGTAAGAGGAGCAATCGAAGTGCTAAGGAAATCATTGTTGTTGGTATTGGTAAAGTCACATAATTTAGTATTATCTTGAGCCATTGTGACAAGCAAGCAATCCAACACACGAGCAAACAAGAGACGGGAAAAAAGAGGCAAACGGGAAAGTGAGGGCGAATAAAACGGCAAGGGTGAAGTGGGGGAGAGGAAAACGAGAGGCAAATGGCAAATAATGTAATGCGAGGGATAAGGGTTTGTGATGGGTACTTTGTATGTTGACTTTTGCGTAGACTCCCCGGCAACGGCGCCAGATATCCTTCTTGCTACCTCTTGAGCACTGCGTTGGTTTTCCCTTGAAGAGGAAAGGGTGATGCAGCAAAGTAGCGTAAGTATTTCCCTCAGTTTTTGAGAACCAAGGTATCAATCCAGTAGGAGGCCATGCACGAGTCCCTCGCACCTACACAAACAAATAAATCCTCGCAACCAACGCGATAAGGGGTTGTCAATCCCTTCACGATCACTTACGAGAGTGAGATCTGATAGATATGATAGGATAATATTTTTGGTATTTTTATGATAAAGATGCAAAGTAAAATAAAAGGTAATAAAAATAGCTAAGTGTTGGAAGATTAATATGATAGAAAATAGACCCGGGGGCCATAGGTTTCACTAGTGGCTTCTCTCAAGAGCATAAGTATTTACGGTGGGTGAAAAAATTACTGTTCAGCAATAGACATAATTGAGCATAGTTATGAGAATATCTAGGTATGATCATGTATATAGGCATCACGTCCGAGACAAGTAGACCGACTCCTGCCTGCATCTACTATTATTACTCCACACATCGACCGCTATCCAGCATGCATCTAGAGTATTAAGTTCATAACAACAGAGTAATGCTTTAAGCAAGATGACATGATGTAGAGGGATAAACTCATGCAATATGATATAAATCCCATCTTGTTATCCTCGATGGCAACAATACAATACGTGCCTTGCTGCCCCTACTGTCACTGGGAAAGGACACCGCAAGATTGAACCCAAAGCTAAGCACTTCTCCCATTGCAAGAAAGATCAATCTAGTAGGCCAAACCAAACTGATAATTCGAAAAGACTTGCAAAGATAACCAATCATACATAAAAGAATTCATAGAAGATTCAAATATTGTTCATAGATAAACTTGATCATAAACCCACAATTCATCGGTCTCAAAAAACACATCGCAAAAGAAGATTACATCGAATAGATCTCCACAAGAGAGGGGGATAACATTGTATTGAGATCCAAAAAGAGAGAAGAATCCATCTAGCTAATAACTATGGACCCGAAGGTCTGAGGTAAACTATTCACACTTCATCGGAGAGGCTATGGTGTTGATGTAGAAGCCCTCCGTGATCGATGCCCCTTCCGGCGGAACTCCGGAACAGGCCCCAAGATGGGATCTCACAGGTACAGAAGGTTGCGGCGGTGGAATTAGGTTTTTGGCTCCGTATCTGGTAGTTTTGGGGTACGTAGGTATATACAGGAGGAAGAAGTACGTCAGTGGAGCAACGTGGGGCCCACGAGGGTGGAGGGCGCGCCTGGGGGGGGGGGGGTAGGCGCGCCCCCTACCTCGTGGCTTCCTGGTTGATGTCTTGATGTAGGGTCCAAGTCCTCTCGATCACGTTCGTTCCGAAAATCACGTTCCCGAAGGTTTCATTCCGTTTGGACTCCGTTTGATATTCTTTTTCTGCGAAACTCTGAAATAGGCAAAAACAGCAATTCTGAGCTGGGCCTCCGGTTAATAGGTTAGTCCCAAAAATAATATAAAAGTGTATAATAAAGCCCAATAATGTCCAAAACAGAATATAATATAGCATGGAGCAATCAAAAATTATAGATACGTTGGAGACGTATCAGAACGTGGATATAATTTCTCTTGATGTTGATTCATTGAAACTTAGATCTATTCCACCTAATCATGATATCAATGAGTCTCTCAAAGCCATGAGAATTTCCATTGATGAGTGCAAAGAAAGTACCGCTAGGATGCGTGCTAAGAAAGATTGCTTTGTGAAGGCGTGTTCTTCTAGTTTTTATGAGAATTAAGATGAAGATCTAAAAGTTATTGATGTGTCTCCTATTAAATCTTTGTTTTGCAATATGAATCCTTATAATGATGGGACTGATGTGTCTCCTATTAAATCTTTGTTTTGTTCCAGAAATTCGGAGTTTTTAGATCTTGATGCAAAAATTGGTAAAAGTGGGATTGAAGAGGTTAAAACTTTAGATAGCAATGAACCCACTATTTTGGATTTCAAGGAATTTTATTATGATAATTGTTCTTTGGTAGATTGTATTTCCTTGTTGCAATACGTGCTAAATTTTCCTCATGCTTATAGCCAAAATAAAGCCTTTACTAAACATATCGTTGATGCTTTGATGCAATCTTACGAAGAAAAACTTGAGTTGGAAGTTTCTATCCCTAGAAAACTTTATGATGAGTGGGAACCTACAATTAAAATTAAAATCAAAGATCATGAATGCTATGCTTTGTGTGATTTGGGTGCTAGTGTTTCTACGATTCCAAAAACTTTGTGTGATTTGCTAGGTTTCCGTGATTTTGATGATTGTTCTTTAAACTTGCATCTTGCGGATTCCACTATCAAGAAACCTATGGGAAGAATTAATGATGTTCTTATTGTTGCAAATAGGAACTATGTTCCCATAGATTTTATTGTTCTTGATATAGATTACAATCCTTCATGTCCTATTATTCTTGGTAGACCTTTCCTAAGAACGATTGGTGCAATTATTGATATGAAGGAAGGGAATATTATATTCCAATTTCTGTTAAGGAAAGGCATGCAACACTTCCCTAGATAGAAGATTAAATTACCTTATGAATCTATTATGAGAGCCACTTATGGATTTACTACCAAAGATGGCAATACTTAGATCTATCCTTGTCTTTATGCCTAGCTAGGGGCGTTAAACGATAGCACTTGTTGGGAGGCAACCCAATTTTATTTTAGTTTTCTTGCTTTTTGGTTCTGTTTAGTAATAAATATTTGATCTAGCCTCTGGTTAGATTTGTTTTTATGTTTTAATTAGTGTTTGTGCCAAGTGAAACCTATAGGATCTTCTTGGATGATAGTTATTTGATCTTGCTGAAAATTCCAGAAACTTTCTGTTCACGAAAACAATTGTTTAAAATCACCAGAACGTGATAAAATACTGATTCCAATTGCAGTAGATCAAAAAACAAATTATCTAGGTAGTCCTATTTTGGTATAGTTTTCTGAGTTACAGAAGTTTGCGTTAGATACAGATTACCACAGACTGTTCTGTTTTTGACAGATTCTGTTTTTCGTGTGTTGTTTGCTTATTTTGATGAATCTATGGCTAGTAAAAGAGTTCATAAACCATGGAGAAGTTGGAATACAGTGGGTTTAACACCAATATAAATAAAGAATGAGTTCATTATAGTACCTTGAAGTGGTGTGCTACCTCTTGAGCACTGCGTTGGTTTTCCCTTGAAGAGGAAAGGGTGATGCAGTAAAGTAGCATAAGTATTTCCTTCAGTTTTTGAGAACCAAGGTATCAATCCAGTAGGAGGCCACGCACGAGTCCCTCGCACCTACACAAACAAATAAAATCCTCGCAACCAACACAATGAAGGGGTTATCAATCCCTTCACGGTCACTTACGAAAGTGACATCTGATAGATAGGATAAGATAATATTTTTGGTATTTTTGTGATAAAGATGCAAAGTAAAGAAAGAAAAATAAAAACGGCGCCAGAAATAGCTTGTTGACGGGAGATTAATATGTTGGAAAATAGACCCAGGGGACATAGGTTTCACTAGTGGCTTCTCTCAAGAGCATAAGTATTACGGTGGGTAAACAAATTACTGTTGAGCAATTGATAGAATTGAGCATAGTTATGAGAATCTCTAGGTATGATCATCTATATAGGCATCACGTCCGCGGCAAGTAGACCGACTCCTGCCTGCATCTACTACTATTACTCCACACATCGACCGCTATCCAGCATGCATCTAGAGTATTAAGTTCAAAAGAACAGAGTAACGCTTTAAGTAAGATGACATGATGTAGAGGGATAAACTCATGCAATATGATATAAACCCCATCTTGTTATCCTCGATGGCAACAATACAATATGTGTCGTTTCCCCTACTGTCACTGGGATCGAGCACCGCAAGATTGAACCCAAAGCTAAGCACTTCTCCCATTGCAAGAAAGATCAATCTAGTAGGCCAAACCAAACTGATAATTCGAAGGGACTTGCAAAGATAACCAATCATCCATAAAAGAATTCAGAGAAGATTCAAATATTGTTCATAGATAATCTTGATCATAAACCCACAATTCATCGGTCTCAACAAACACACCGCAAAAGAAGATTACATCGAATAGATCTCCACAAGAGAGGGGGAGAACATTGTATTGAGATCCAAAAAGAGAGAAGAAGCCATCTAGCTAATAACTATGGACCCGAAGGTCTGAGGTAAACTACACACACATCATCAGAGAGGCTATGGTGTTGATGTAGAAGCTCTCCGTGATCGATGCCCCCTCCGGTGGAGCTCCGGAAAAGGCCCCAAGAAGGGATCTCACGGGTACAGAAGGTTGCAGCGGTGGAATTAGGTTTTTGGCTCCGTATCTGGTAGTTTGGGGGTACGTAGGTATATATAGGAGGAAGAAGTACGTCGGTGGAGCAACATGGGCCCCACGAGGGTGGAGGGCGCGCCCAGGGGGTAGACGCGCCCCCCTACCTCGTGCCTTCCTGGTTGATGTCTTGGCGTAGGGTCCAAGTCCTCTGGATCACGTTCGTTCCGAAAATCACGTTCCCAAAGGTTTCATTCCGTTTGGACTCTGTTTGATATTCTTTTTCTACGAAACTCTGAAATAGGAAAAAAAAACAATTATGGGATGGGCCTCCGGTTAATAGGTTAGTCCCAAAAATAATATAAAAGTGTATAACAAAGCCCATTAATCATCCAAAACAGAATATAATATAGCATGGAACAATCAAAAATTATAGATACGTTGGAGACGTATCATGGTGTTTTGTTTTCTTTCGCTAACGGAGCTCACGAGATTTTCTGTTAAGTTTTGTGTTGTGAAGTTTTCAAGTTTTGGGTAAAGATTTGATGGATTATGGAACAAGGATTAGCAAGAGCCTAAGCTTGGGGATGCCCAAGGCACCCCAAGGTAAAATTCAAGGACAACCAAAAGCCTAAGCTTGGGGATGCCCCGGAAGGCACCCCCTCTTTCGTCTTCATCTATCAGTAACTTTTCTTGGGGCTATATTTTTATTCACCACATCATATGTGTTTTGCTTGGAGCGTCTTGTATGATTTGAGTCTTTGCTTTTTAGTTTACCACAATCATCCTTGCTGTACACACCTTTTGAGAGAGACACAGATGATTCAGAATTTATTAGAATACTCTATGTGCTTCACTTATATCTTTTGAGCTATATAGTTTTTGCTCTAGTGCTTCACTTATATCTTTTAGAGCACGATGGTGGTTTTGTTTTATAGAAATTATTGTTCTCTCATGCTTCACTTATATTATTTCGAGAGTCCTACAAAACAGCATGGTAATTCGCTTAAATTGTGAAATTAGTCCTAATATGATAGGCATCCAAGATTAGTAAAAACTTTCTTATAAGTGCGTTGAATACTAAGAGAAGTTTGATGCTTGATGATTGTTTTGAGATATGGAGGTAGTGATATTAAAGTTGTTCTAGTTGAGTAGTTGTGAATTTGAGAAATACTTGTGTTGAAGTTTGCAAGTCCCGTAGCATGCACGTATGGTAAACGCTGTGTAAAAAATTTGAAACATGAGGTGTTCTTTGATTCTCCTCCTTATGAGTGGCGGTCGGGGACGAGCGATGGTCTTTTCCTACCAATCTATCCCCCTAGGAGCATGCGCGTAGTGCTTGGTTTTTGATGACTTGTAGATTTTTGCAATAAGTATGTGAGTTTTTTATGACTAATGTTGAGTCCATGGATTATACACACTCTCACCCTTCCATCATTGCTAGCCTCTTCGGTACCGTGCATTGCCCTTTCTCATCTCGAGAGTTGGTGCAAACTTCGCCGGTGCATCCAAACCCCGTGATACGATACGCTCTATCACACGTAAACCTCCTTATATCTTCCTCAAAACAGCCACCATACCTACCTATTATGGCATTTCCATAGCCATTCCGAGATATATTTCCATGCAACTTTCCACCATTCCGTTTATCATGACACGCTTCATCATTGTCATATTGCCTTGCATGATCATGAAGTTGACATCGTATTTGTGGCAAAGCCACCATGCATATTATTTCATACATGTCACTCTTGATACATTGCCCATCCCGGTACACCACCGGAGGCATTCATATAGAGTCATACTTTGTTCTAGTATCGAGTTGTAATCATTGAGTTGTAAATAAATATAAGTGTGATGATCATCATTCATAGAACATTGTCCCAAAAAAAAGGCCAAATAAAAAAAGGAAAAGGCCCAAAAAAAAGAAAAAAGGAAAATAAAATAAAAAGGGGCAATGCTACTATCCTTTTTCCACATTTGTGCTTCAAAGTAGCACCATGATCTTTATGATAGAGAGTCTCTTGTTTTGTCACTTTCATATACTAGTGGGAATTTTTCATTATAGAACTTGGCTTGTATATTCCAACAATGGGCTTCCTCAAATGCCCTAGGTCTTCGTGAGCAAGCAAGTTGGATGCACACCCACTTAGTCTCTTTTGTTGAGCTTTCATACATTTATAGCTCTAGTGCACCCGTTGCATGGCAATCCCTACTCCTTGCATTGACATCAATTGATGGGCATCTCCCTAGCCCGTTGATTAGCCGCGTTAATGTGAGAATTTCTCCTTTTTTGTCTTCTTCACATAACCCCCATCATCATATCCTATTCCACCCATAGTGCTATATCCATGGCTCACGCTCATATATTGCGTGAAAGTTGAAAAAGTTTGAGATTACTAAAGTATGAAACAATTGCTTGGCTTGTCATCGGGGTTGTGCATGATGAGAGCATTCTTGTGTGACGAAAATGGAGCATGACCAAACTATATGATTTTGTAGGGATGAACTTTCTTTGGCCATGTTATTTTGAGAAGACATAATTGCTTAGTTAGTATCCTTGAAGTATTATTACTTTTATGTCAATATTAAACTTTTATCTTGAGTCTTTTGGATCTGAATATTCATGCCACAATTGAGAGAATTACATTGAAAATTATGCTAAGTAGCATTCCACATCAAAAATTCTGTTTTTATCATTTACCTACTTGAGGACGAGCAGGAATTAAGCTTGGGGATGCTTGATATGTCTCCAACGTATCTATAATTTTTGATTGTTCCATGCTATTATATATTCTGTTTTGGACGTTCAATGGGCTTTCTTATACACTTCTATATTATTTTTGGGACTAACCTATTAACCGGAGGCCCAGCCCAAATTGCTGTTTTTTTGCCAATTTCAGTGTTTCGAAGGAAAAGGATATCAAACGGAATGAAACCTTCGGGAACGTGATTTTCGGAACAAACGTGATCCAGAGGACTTGGAGTGGACGTCAAGCAATCAACGAGGAGGCCACGAGGCAGGGGGCGCACCTACCCCCCGGGCGCGCCCTCCACCCTCATGGGCCCCTCATAGCTCCACCGACCTACTTCTTCCTCCTATATATACCTACGTACCCTGAGAACATCAGAAAAGGAGCCAAAACCCTATTTCCACCGCCGCAACCTTCTGTACCCGTGAGATCCCATCTTAGGGCCTTTTCCGGCGCTCCGACGGAGGGGACATTGATCACGGAGGGCTTCTACATCAACAGCATAGCCTCTCCGATGATGATGTGTGTAGTTTACCTCAGACCTTCGGGTCCATAGTTATTAGCTAGATGGCTTCTTCTCTCTCTTTGGATCTCAATACAAAGTTCTCCTCGATTCTCTTGGAGATCTATTCGATATAATCTTCTTTTGCGGTGTGTTTGTCGAGATCCGATGAATTGTGGGTTTATGATCAAGATTATCTATGAACAATATTTGAATCTTCTCTGAATTCTTTTATGTATGATTGGTTATCTTTGCAAGTCTCTTCAAATTATCAGTTTGGTTTGGCCTACTAGATTGATCTTTCTTGCAATGGGAGAAGTGCTTAGCTTTGGGTTCAATCTTGCGGTGCTCGATCCCAGTGACAGTAGGGGAAATGACACGTATTGTATTGTTGCCATCGAGGATAAAAAGATGGGGTTTATATCATATTGCATGAGTTTATCCCTCTACATCATGTCATCTTGCTTAAAGCGTTACTCCGTTCTTATGAACTTAATACTCTAGATGCATGCTGGATAGCGGTCGATGTGTGCAGTTATAGTAGTAGATGCAGGCAGGAGTCGGTCTACTTGTCACGGATGTGATTCCTATATACATGATCATACCTAGATATTCTCATAACTATGCTCAATTCTATGAATTGCTCGAAAGTAATTCGTTTACCCACCGTAATACTTATGCTCTTGAGAGAAGCCACTAGTGAAACCTATGGCCCCCGGGTCTATTCTCTATCATATTAATCTACCGTTATTTCTATTACCGTTTATTTTGCTTTCTTTACTTTTAGTCTTTATCATAAAAATACCAAAAATATTATCTTATCATCTCTATCAGATCTCACTTTTGCAAGTGGCCGTGAAGGGATTGACAACCCCTTTATCGCGTTGGTTGCAAGGTTCTTATTTGTTTGTGTAGGTGCGTGGGACTCGAGCATGGTCTCCTACTGGATTGATACCTTGTTTCTCAAAAACTGAGGGAAATACTTACGCTACTTTACTGCATCACCCTTTCCTCTTCAAGGGAAAACCAACGCAGTGCTCAAGAGGTAGCAGTGGCCTCGAGAGAGTTTGTCGGGTAGGGGCGCGGCGGGAGGGGGTAGGAGACTCTCGACAATGCTTCAAGGGTTTGGGTGTCCTCGAGAGTTTTGGTCGAGCGAGAGGGCCGGGGGGTGCTCCCGTGGTATAAGTTATCGCAGTCGAGAGGGGGTATATATATCGACCGCCACTCATGTCCTCGAGAGTTTTGGTCGAGCGAGAGGGCCGGGGGGTGCTCCCGTGGTATAAGTTATCGAGGTCGAGAGGGGGTATATATATTGACCGCCCCTCATGTATAAGATCGAAGAAAAAAAGAAGAAAAAAAAGAGGAGAAGAAGAAAAAATAGAGTATTTTCTATTTTGTTCTTCTTCTCCTCTATTCCTTGCTTCTTCTCCTCTTCTTTTTCTTCTTTTTTCCTCTTCTTATTTATTTCTCCTCTTCTTCTCCTTTCTTCCTCTTCTTATTTTCCTTTTTCCTCTCCTAAAATGTACTAAATCAGAGAACATATATAGATAAAACTTTTCTAAAGATCTAACTTTTGCATATATGAACATATATACACAGAGAACATACATACATATAAACATTTTTATAAAAATGCAAAAAACAAATCATCATATATATATGAACAAAAAATCTGAAAAAAACAGGACATATAATCATATATACACACATACATATAATCACACATATGCACATAATCTGAAAAAAAAACATCATATATATGAAAAAACAGAGAGGAAGGCCGGCGGCCGGACCGAACGTGGCGGGGTGTGGTCGGGGCAGAGCGTGGTCGGGGCAGGCCGGGGGCGTGGGGCGGCGTCGGGGCAGGGGCGGCGCGTCGGGGCAGGGACACGCGCCGGGGCGGCGCGTCGGGGCAGGGCAAGGGCGCGGGGCGACGACGAGGAGGAGCGCGCGGCGCGGCGGCGACGGCGAGCACGGGCAGCCTGGCGGCGTCGATGAGTTCGGCGTCGTCGAGGGGCAAATGGTCGATGAAAATGAAAATTTCACAAGTGTTGCTTATATAGACAGAGCATTGGTCCCGGTTCGTGGCACCAACCGGGACCAATGTTACCCTTTAGTCCCGGTTGGTGCTACCAACAGGGACCAAAGGCCTCTTTTCAGCAGCCCAAAGGGCGGGAAGCAGAGGCCTTTGGTCCCGGTTGGTGGCACCAACCGGGACTAAAGGGGGGGGCATTGGTTCCGGTTAGTGCCATGAACCAGTACCAATGCGCCCCTTTAGTCCCGGTTGGTGGCACCAACCGGGACCAAGGGCCTTGTGCTGCCCGCGTCGCGGCCAAAAGTTTAGTCCCACCTCGCTAGTTGAGAAAGCTCGAGAGTGGTTTATAAGCGCTGCTGCGCCCACCCTCTCGAGCTCCTCTCAACTGTAGGCTTTCGGGCCTAATCTTTCACTATGTGCCTGTGGGCCTACTGGGCCTCCTGCGGGCCTGAATCCTGGCCCATGGTTGGCTTTCTAGTCGTATTCAGGCCGTGGTGGCCCAGTAGGTGGCACTTTTTTTGTTTTCTGTGTTGCTTTATTTATTTTATTTTGTTTCTACTTGCAAAAAAATACTTACTGTTGCTATTATTTATTTATTTTATTAAAGTTTATTTATTTTACTTTATTAAAGTTTATTTTGTTTCTACATATTTATTTTATTTTAGTTTATTTTATTTTGTTTCTACTTATTTATTTTATTAAATTTTATTAAATTTTATTTCTACTTATTTATTAAAGTTTATTTTGTTTCTTTCTGCTTTTCATGTTTTGAACAAAAAATTCTTTGATAATTTTAGTTGCATAAATTTTATATAATTTTAGTTTAAAAAATACTAGAGGTTTATAAAAGCTTTTTAGTTGATTCCTTTTGCTATTAGAGTTTTATAAAAGTTTTTAGTTGATTTTCTTTTTGCTATTAAAGAATATTATAATTTTGTTTTAGTTGATCATAACAGAATATTTTAATTGATTATTTTTGAGCTAAGTGATGTGAGTTGATCAGGGTTTCGGACGAAAACTCATCTGTTACAAAGGAATTTCATTTTTTTTGAACTTATTTGAACTCCAGACTTTTTGTGTGCTCGAAATGCACCATTCAAAGCCACATCATCAATTTTCAACCCTTTCTGACTTCATTTGTTATTTTTCATGCATTTACTGTTTTTTTTAGCTATAAGACCCTGAAATTCAAAAGCATTTCAAATGAACTCTGAAAAGGTTGAAAGTCGGCATGGTATCATCATTTCACCCACATAGCATTTGCTAAAAAGTTGAGAGGGTTACGGCAAAAAACTAGATGCACTTCGTGTACAAAACGGACAATCTCTTCTTTTGAAGTATTAGGGTTTCATACGGAAACTCATCTATTACAAAGGGATTTCATTTTTTTGAACTTATTTGAACTGCAGACTTTTTGTGTGTTCAAAATGCACCATTCAAAGCCACATCATGAATTTTCAACCCTTTCTAATTTTTTGAGCTATAAAACCTTGAAATTCAAAAGCATTTCAAATGAACTCTGAAAAGGTTGAAAGTTGGCATGGTATTATCATTTCACCCACATAACATGTGCTAAAAAGTTGAGAGGGTTAGGGCATGGACAACACATAAAACCATTCTGCTTGTTTGCCTCAGCCACTTCGAGAAACATAATTATGTGTGTCTGTCACCGTACATCCATTGCCGGTTCATTTGCGTGCATTATATATAATTATGTGTGTCAAAAACCATTACAGATTCACATGGATAGATAAGTGACCAAATTAATAGTATTTCATCATCACATTAAAACCAAAGTACATACATAGTTCAAATTGAACAACATATAGCTCTCGAGAGCATCTAGTTAAACCATACATTGAAACTATGTAAAACCTTTCAATGCAACAACAAATGCGATCATAATCACAACCAAGGTAACAATTGATCCAATGGCATAATGATACCAAGCCTCGGTATGAATGGCATATTTTCTAATCTTTCTAATCTTCAACCGCATTGCATCCATCTTGATCTTGTGATCATCGACGACATCCGCAACATGCAACTCCAATATCATCTTCTCCTCCTCAATTTTTTTATTTTTCCTTCAAGTAATTGTTTTCTTCTTCAACTAAATTTAACCTCTCGACAATAGAGTTGGTTGGAATTTCCGGTTCAACCACCTCCTAGATAAATAAAATCTATGTCACGTTGGTCGGCATAATTGTCATAAACAATAAATGAACCAAATAGTTATAAAAAGATAATATATATACCACATCCGAATCATAGACAGGACGAGGGCCGACGGGGGCGGATACCAGAACCATCGCACTATATAATAACAAGGAATAATAAACGTAAGAAAATTAGACAAGTATCTATCTGAAGTAAGAATTTTTTTCTTTCAGAAAGAAGATAAGAACAAGAGGCTCACCATGGTGGTGTCGGCGACGAGATCGGCGGGGGCGATCGACGGCGGTGAAGACGGGGACGGGACGTGACGAACCGCTAAACCTAGACAAATCTCGGGGAAAATGGAGCTCGGAGGTCGAGTTTCGAGAGGAGAAAGATTAACTAGTGTGGCTCGGACATTTCATCGAACACCTCATGTGCATAGGAGGTGAGTTAGAGCACCCGAATGCCCTCCCCTCGCCGGCCAGAAAAAACAGAGCACTGTGGAGTGGTCTGCAGCGGTGATGGGTATATATAAGCAACTCATTTGTCCCGATTCGTGGCTGGAACCGGGACTAAAGCCCAGCCTTCTGTCCCGGTTCGAGCCAGGAACCGGGACCAATGGACGTGGGCCAGGAGCGAGGCCCATTGGTCCCGGTTCGTGCCTAGAACCGGGACAAATGGGTCCGGACGAACCGGGACCAATGCCTACGAGGCCCCGGCCGGCCCCCTGGGCTCACGAACCGGGACGAATGCCCCCCATGAGTCCCGGTTCGTGCAGAACCGGGACTAATGGGCTGGCCAGGCCCGAACCAAAGCCCTGTTTTCAACTAGTGTAAGTTACAAGAGGTGAATAAAGAGGAGGGCGCTGAGCAGAAGATGAATGCCTATTTGGACATGTACAACAAAACCGCTTTCTCCGCAAGTGTTCACTTGGTTTCCCCTAATTGATCGAGTAATGTAAGGTTTTTGGGTTTGATTTTTCTTATATACTTGTCCATCTCTCTTTTTATTAATGAACTGCAGGACCCCCAACCCTTGTGATGAGGTTGTTCAAAAAAAAGAAAGAATGGTATACGTAATAAAAATATGGTACTTTCATTCGCAAAAGAAATCAAAACGTAATTTGAGTGGCGTTGCAGCAACGATGGTCGACGAAAGCTGGATGGCTACCTCTGGCACGACTTGGATTGATCTTGGTTTAACCAGCTATAATCCTCACCCTCCGCATTACGTCTGCGGTGACAGCCCACCATTAGCTTAATTTGGAAGAAAAAAATATAATAAAAAAGCAATTTCACCCCATTTTTTACCATGGCAAATTTTCAATCTCTACTTTTTTTCCTCGGGTTTAAAGTTGGTAGGGGTAATCTATAGTTGCCATGGGGTAATATGCAGTGCTAGCAAGTTGACGATGCGTCTCCTCTGCAATTGTGCAATTCTTTTGCTTAGGAAGAACAATCTTTGCCATGGCCAAAATTGGTTCAGCCATCTTTAATATTGTTAGAGAGTTCATGGCAATTTCAATCCCATAATTACCATGGTAATTTTCAATCTGTAGTTTTGAGTTTAGCATTGTACGCACAATCTGTAGTTGTTGTGGGAAAATCCTAGTTCACACATTATCATAGCAAATTCAGAAATCTTTTGTAATAGTCACAACGCAAGTTCATGAGAACTAATTTATAGCACATATCACTTTTCGTGTAGAATGAATGGACCGTCTCAAACGGCGATTTTTAGGTGTAATTGTGTATCTCAAATTTATTCCTGGGAGCAGGAGTACTTCCAGAGGAGGTCCACGCCGAGGACGAAGAACTTCGTGAGCACCATGGAGTATCGTCCCGGTTGCGGCGCGGCGTACGCCCACCTCCCACGGGCCAGGTGGCGGGGGGCATGACGATGTGCAGTGGTGTGGTGATGGTGGCCGGTGGAGAGCCAGCGGAGCACGTGAGGTAGTACGGCAGCTGCGCGAGGTACGTGATGACGGGCCGGAGGTTGAGGAAGGGCCCCGCTTTTCTCCGCTGTGGGGAAGACCCAGTCTTGCAGGACGACGACGTCGAGGACACGAACGGCGGAGTGAGTTTTGCGGGACGAAAAAAAGGTGTCATTCGATGCGGAGTGAACATCAGACGACACTTTCGGTAAAATTAGAAAAGATCTGGTGTGCCAGTTACAAATTTCGTACAATGGATTAGAAAATATAATTTATTTTCTTGACTTCCAAAAAATCTCTAATCGCACAAAAACATAGTATAAGGCTATACGCTCTCCCTCCAGGTTTAAAAGACACCTACCCAAAAGTTGTTTTTTTCTTCAAGAAAAGGCATCATGCCCGCGCTTTGCCACACGTACGCATAATTTACGTGATCATTACGGGCTGGCCAGGATGGAAGGGTTGCATTCAAATTTAAGGAGCAGGACCACCATGGGGAGGGGCAAATTAAAGGGGTGTTGCTAAATTTCAGTCGACTCGGACTTGGTTATGCCTCAATAGATGTTATATTCGTAAGACCTTATAAAGATTCGTGCAGAAAATTCTTTTAGTTTTTTTTTCTTACATGCTATGCTATGTCACTTGATTGAGTCTTGGTTAAATTTCACTAGACTGAGAGACCTAGCCACATCCAATTAGAGAGGTCAAATCATTCCTTATGTACGTTATGTTAAGGCATTTATTACATATAATAATAGGTCTGGTAAAATTATTGGAACGAACCCGTCGATGTCCGGCAGTTACAACTTCAGCACAGCAGAGAAACAACGAGATGCCATGGTCGCTCTGCCGCGGAAGCCAAACGATGCCGTTGAGCTCACGGCAGATATAGTTGTCAGCTATAATGGGACATCATGGTCTCCGAATTGCAAACGGGAAACCAGAGATCTTTTGCCACATTTCGCTCAGGCGCTAACGCACCAGAGTATGGCTTCTCTCCCGGCCATCTTCATCCTCATGCTCCTGGTTCGTTCCTGCAACTCCGATGACCGCCTAAGACCCACTAAGCCACTCTCGCCCGGCGACGAGCTCATCTCCAGCAATGGCCTCTTCGCCCTTGGCTTCTTCTCCCTGCAAGGCTCCGCCGCCAACACATATTTAGGCATATGGTACCACAACATCTCTGAGCGAACATATGTGTGGGTGGCCAACCGCGACAGCCCGATCAAGAGCAGTTTGCCCGGGAAGCTGGTCGTGAGCAACACCTCTGACCTCGTCTTGTCCGACTCCGACGGCCGTGTCCTCTGGGCGACGAAGACGAACAACGTCACCACCACCGGATCAGGATCAGGTGGCGGAGCCACCGGTGCAGGGGCGGTGCTGCTCGACACCGGAAACTTTGTTCTCCGGTCGCGGAACGGCACGGAGATATGGCAGAGCTACGATGAGCCGACCGACACCTTTCTCCCGGGATTCAAGCTGTGGGTGAACTACAAGACCCACGTAGCAGCGCGCATCGTGGCGTGGAAGGGCCCCGACGACCCGTCCACGGGCGAGTTCGTCTTGAGCGGCGACACCAGCACGGGCCTTCAGATCCTGACGTGGCGAGGGTCGAGTCTCTACTGGCGCGCCGGGGTGTGGAACGGCGCCACGGCCGCCAGCTTCACCAAATCCTTCTTGTCCCAGATGATCGACGACGGAGAGGTGGCCTACTTCACTTACAACAGAGCCGACGACTCGGCCCCGGCGAGGTCGCACTGGAAGCTCGACCACACGGGTGAGGTGATGTTCAGGGTGTGGGTCGAGGGGTCGTCATCGTCGTGGGTGCCCCTGTTCGAGCGGCCGGGCAAGTGGTGCCTCGTCTACGGCGCGTGCGGGCCGTTCGGCTACTGCGACGTCAAAGGGGACGTCCGGGAGTGCAGGTGCCTCGACGGGTTTGAGCCGGCGGACGGCGGCGGCGGCTCCTCGAAAGCAGGGTGCGTGAGGAAGGAGGCGGTGAGATGCGGCGGCAACAACTACTTCCTGACCTTGCCGGCGATGAAGCTGCCCGACAAGTTCGTCTACTTGACCAACAGGAGCTTCGAGGAGTGCGCTGCGGGCTGCGACCGCAACTGCTCCTGCACGGGGTATGCTTACACCAACGCGAGCGACATCCTCCTGGCATCCAAGTGCTTCCATTGGACAGGAGACCTTGTCGACATGGTGAAAGCTGACTATACAAGTGACCACCTGTATCTTCGGTTGGCCGGCAACGGTACGTACGTCTGCTTCTATACGTACCATATAAGTGTGCAAAAAACGTAGCTCCCACCCATATTTTTTTAATAACATCATCAACTTTATTAATTAGAAATAATGATCGTTACATTGTTTATAAGAAGAGATACAATTTTTTTCCGTAGGTTCCTTTATCCAATCCCTTGTCATGGAACATTTTGCTAGACTAGCAGCTCACGAGGTACTTTATTTGCTTTCCTATTACAACGTTCAAAGCTAGTAAGAGGAAAATCACAAGCTATAGAATAGCAATCGTCAAAAATTGCGGTCGCCGCTCCTGCAGAATGTCCTTCGTTCTTCATTGTGTCAATGACTTTCATGTTGTCAGAGTTAATAACGAGACGGTTGCAACCCGCCTTTGGTACCAGCAATAAGGCAAAACTAAGTGCTAATGATTCCGCTGTCACAACATCAACACACCATTCAATTTTCCAATATCCGTCAGCAATGAAATTTCCTTTGGCATCCCTCAGAACGGCACCCGTTGTGCCCCTTGGTAGATCATGATCAAAGGAACCATCCTCATTCAGCTTAACAAACCCCCTAGGAGGTCAGCTCCATCCTTCATTCTCCCTCTTTGCATTAGGTGGGTGTGCATTAACATAATTAGCCGTTATAGAACGAATTCCCATCGAGGTTTGGTACGCCTCTTCAGACTTTCCCTCATGAACTAGCTTATGCCTATTCCACCATAAATACCACACAATTATAGTGATCATCTCCCGTGAGTTATGAAAACCCAATATAGATAGTTCTTGTTCTGGCATGAGGAGTAATAATTCAAGGACTACCTCTCCCGTACGATCGAGCACACATGCTTTGTTAACTGTTTCATACATTCCCAACTTCTCCCACACATTTTTTTCCTTCTAGCATAGAAACAACAAATGCTTGGTATCCCTTGGCCCATTCAAACAAGCTAGGCAAACAGGCAAAATTTTCATGTGTCTATTGGCCAGCATGACACGGCATGGTAGGGTCCCATGAAGTGTACACCGTACAAGCTAGTTTCCCAATCTTTCCCCACATAGGATTGTCCCTGCTTCTACCCATACCATTTGTGTATTTCAGTTTCGTCCCGTGTTGTTTATTCCATCCCTCCAAGTAAGCTGGTCGTACAGTAAACAAACCGTTTTTAGTATAGCTCCAAGAAGTTAAATCCGGCATATTATGCATAGGAAGGGGGGTCACTAGGACTCTTCGAGCATCAATTTGCCATAATGTTTGTCTCATCAAATCTTCATCCCACCCGTTCCTGACTAGATCAATAAGGTCAGAAACTTTCTCCAGTAGATTCCCTCGTCTAGAAGTAATAATTCTCCTATTCGCACAATTCGGGATCCATGCATCTCTCCATATGTCAATATTTTGTCCATTTTCGACTCTCCATATATAGCCATTTCTAAGAGATTCCACTCCCGCCATAATGCTTTGCCAAGTGAAGGAGGAACCCTTTTTTAAACTTGCGTTCATCAAGTCGCCCAATAATCAGCTCTTAATATTGTAGCACATAGTGAATCTGGATTATCCAGGAGATGCCAAGCTTGTTTAGCTAACAATGCCAGATCGAAACAGTGTATATCTCGGAATCCCATTCCTTCTTGACATTTTGGAACACACGTCTTTCACCATGCCATCCAGTGCATCCATTTCTAATTGTCCTCGTCACCCCACCAAAATTACGACATCGCGTCAATGATTCCTTTGCAAAAAAATAGGAATTTTAAAGACAGGCATGGCATAAGTTGGGATCACTTGAAAAACATATTTGAGCAAAGTTTCCTTTCCTCCAGCATATAATACTTTTTCTTTCCATCCGCTAATTTTCATAATAAATCTTACCAGTCAGGAACTGAAAACAATCGCTCTTGTCCATCCCCGCATTGGAAGGTGAACCCAAATATTTTTCATTCAGTGCTTCGGTACGCACTGAGAAAAGGTTGGATTGCTACACGCACACCGGAAAAGTAATCGTATTAGCACATTAAAAGTTGATTTCCCAGAAAAGGTTGGATTTAATATTCTTTTTCTATAAGGTTGTATTTGTAAATACTTATGATCCTTACGATAAACTACTTTAGATCTTTCCAAAATAAATAAATTGCAAGGGGTACAAGGTCACGCCTAGTCTTGACTATCGAAGAAACAGTAGATTCATAAAGGCCTTGACCCGGTACTCATTTCTATACTTTCTTCACAGGGGACAATTATGCAAGAACCAACAACAAGATCAACGGTGTCCATGTGGTATTTAAGATTGTACTCCCACTTATAGCATTCTTGCTGATACTCACATGCATATATATTTTCTGTATATGCAAACCCAGAGGTAAATTAAGAGACAACACCTCTCTGCAATGTGCTTTGGGTTGTTCATATGTCCTACTATTGAGTTTGCATGCATGATATTTTCTGTAGGCATACATCAAAACAATGGAGCCCTGCAGGTACACCTGAGACCTTCACAAGAAGTCTGGGATCAAAGTTTAGAATTTTCGCGGATAACGTTCGAAGACATTGCTGCTGCAACGAATAGTTTCCATGAAACCAACATGCTTGGAAGAGGAGGTTTTGGGAAAGTGTATAAGGTTGCATATAAAATGTTTACCTTAAGATCTAAATACAAGATGCAAAATTGTTTTTAATTTCCTTGTGGTAAAATTAATAATGATGAGAAGCTTGCAGGGAATACTGCAAGATGGCAAGGAAGTTGCTATTAAAAGGCTTAGCAAGGGATCTGAGCAGGGAATAGAGCATTTCAGAAATGAAGTTGTTCTTATTGCCAAACTGCAGCACAAGAATCTTGTTAGACTCCTTGGATATTGTATTCATGAGGATGAGAAGTTGCTTATATACGAATACCTACCCAACAAAAGTCTAGACAAATTCCTTTTTGGTACATTCTCGCATACTACTATAGAAACTAAATTTGAATCAACTAAACAAACATATATACTTGCATGAATGGCTCCCTAGATGATTTATACTCTGACAGATAATGCAAGAAAATCTACACTCAATTGGCCAAGAAGATTTAGCATAATCAAAGGGGTAGCTAGAGGATTACTATATCTACACCAAGATTCGAGAATGACGATAATTCATCGAGACCTCAAGCCGAGCAACATCCTGCTAGACTCGGAGATGAACGCAAAGATAGCAGATTTTGGAATGGCAAGGATCTTTGGAGGCAATGAGCAACACGAGCGTACCAAACATGTAGTTGGGACATAGTAAGTAACTCACAGTGGCCTTGATCTCATCATTTTTAATAGAAAAGTCTATCTTCAACTCGCCCCAACTATTTTGGTTGATTTATCTCGAATCCTGAACTACAAAACTATCAATGTTAAGCCATGAACTTTCTAATGTTTTGTGTGAACCCTAACGTTGTTTTGAAAAAGTAGGTATGTATTAATTATTTGTAGATCCTCTACAATTATATTTATTTCAATGAAATGATAACTTGCAAAAGTGAGTTGATTTTTTTTTTATTTTTGTGCAAAACCGACAAGATAAATTCATCATCTTCATGTGTTTTATGAAATAAAAATAATCATGTTAGTTGCTGAATTTTGTTCTTACCCTGTTGCTTTCTCCACACATGTGATTCTTCTTTTATTTTGGGGAAACATTAACTCACCTTCCAAATTAACCTAGTTATATAGGGTGCCTTTGAACATTTGAAGATTTAGAAACAAAACGAAACAATTTGTGATTGCATGGATGTCGTTCGAAACCTAAAAAAATCAGCCAAATAATGTCCTTTGTACAAAAGACTACATTATTTTTTCTTTCTTATCATTTTACACATGGCATAAATCTTACTTTAAGGGATTTTGCATGTTATAATATGATAGTATTTCCCTCATCTCCTAACATTTTTTTTCAGAGTCCGATGGGACCAAAGCACTAACCAAGTAAACATCAATCACTTTAAGAAAATTTGGAGTATAACATAGGCGTTGCATAATAAAAGGTTCAATTTGGACCAAGCGCATCATTCCGTGTTTATGACTGATTCTTCTTCTTATTTATATGTTTGAATCATACTCAAACTACATACACAAACTTAGCTTAATTGTTAAATCTTTCAAACAGTGGTTACATGTCACCTGAATATGCGATGGAGGGAATCTTTTCATTGAAGTCTGACACCTACAGCTTTGGTATTTTCCTGCTGGAGATTGTAAGTGGATTAAAGATCAGCTCACCTCATCATCTTGTAATGGATTTCCGGAATCTCATAGCATATGTAAGTGTCATTATTAAATGCTTCAAATTCCTTAGCAATTTTAACACTTTAATTTTAGAAAAAACAAACATATTACGGTACCAAATATAGTCACAAACTTCAACGTGATGTTTTAGGCATGGAACCTATGGAAAGATGGAAAATCAATGGATTTCATGGATGCAACACTCACGGAGAGCTACTCCCCTGATGAAGTGTCAAAGTGTATCCACATTGGATTGATGTGTGTGCAAGATAGCCCCAATGCTAGGCCACACATGTCATCGGTTGTGTCCATGTTGGATAACGAAGCCATGCCTCGCGCAGTGCCGAAGCAACCTATGTATTTTGCACAGAGAACAGTTGAAGGCTTGGAAATGTCTACCAATGGTGCTAGCCTGACAACGCTAGATGGTCGCTGACTGACTGGCCTAAGGTTCTGGTAGGATAGTTGAGTATCGATATATTTTTCTACCAATTGAAAAATAGAAATGTAACGATTTATTCATACTCCCTATATGCTTGTGATATTCATTGATGGCTATAGGGTGTGGAGCTTTATTGTTTTAAAAAAATACTTTTATGGTTGTTATTCAGCTATATACATTATTAGTTTCTTAACTGGTAAAGATACCTCTAAAAGTGTGTTTCTGCGCTCCAACAACTGCTTGGGCATTGGTTCATGTCATTTCACTGTAGTTTCTTCTTCATTGTTTTTTATTTTTCTTGCTCCAATTATTTATTTTGTATGTTGCATCATTTCAACTGCAGCATGCAGCCTGACTTGCATCTTACTAGAGTGAGTAGTTACTTTGTGCTTTTCATCTTTCGTTGGAAATAGGGTAACATGGGGCAAGTTCTGAGGAGACTACGATTTACATCTTCCTAGAACCAAACTCACATCCTTTAACATTGACTACTTTCATCATACTAGAACTAGAATCACATCCTACAAGACATATCGTAGTTGAGATATGGAATAAATTGTGATGAACAACATGCAGTACACATACATGCAGTTAGAAAGGTCAGTCAAAAAGAGGAGCATTGAGAAGGATGCAATCAAGATGGACATTGTTGATATGGATGCAGTTTGAGATATATGTGGTCAAAAAGGGACATAGTTGGCAAGCAAACAATTGGGTGCAAAGGGATGCAATGGATGTAGAGAAGGATGTAGTGGCTATGGATGAATTTGACATATATGGGTGCCATTGACATGTATGAAAATTAAATGGATGTGGTTTAGAGTAAGCTTGCGATTGATATATGCTTGCATGTCACATGTAGATGATGAAGCTACTTCTAGCCTTCTTGAAAGCTTTGACCAATATTTGGTTGCTAGCCACATGTCAACTACGTGCTTATAAGAATTATACTTGGTAACATTTTTTCTGCTACATGTAAAGTTGTGGAGCTATTTAATATAGAAATTCATTTATGTTCCAGGTATAATTTCACATTTTCCATACATTAATTACACTATTTAATTGTGTTAAATACATGAGTTAGAAGTAGATGCCATCTATTCTATTGACATATACTTTGTTTTTACAATCTGCTTTGTTTTGCAGCAGAATTGTGTTTGTGAAGAAAGCTATGAAAACAGTAACTCATCAAGATTCAGGCAGGGCTTTTGACGGATTTGTGAGTGTAAATAGGAATTTTACATTCACCTTTAAGAGGATTGACGATTCTACACTTCGACCTAGCTTGGTGGAGCGACGTCAACAATAATGTTTAATTTGTTTTGGTTTATGGTTCTCATGTTTGTAATGTCTAGGCCTTCTTTATTTGGGCTTTTGATTCTACTTTTGCAGCCTTTCCACCTTGGCCAAAAAGCCATAAAAGCTCCGAAAGCACCTATTTAGGAGTTTTTATGGCTTTTTGGCCAAAATGGAAAAACTACAAAAGCAGAAGCAAAAGACCAAACAATCATGGCCCTAGTATCGATCTCACATAGAGCACATGGATTGGACTTTGTCCCTTATAGAGACTTATGAAAATGTGCGTGCAAGTTAGCTGTCGATGCACCCGCAAAAAAAATTAGCTATAGACGTAAAGCGAAATGAAGGTGGAAGGTTGCAATTTAGAGTTAATTATGAGAGCACGACGAAGCGAATAAAGCATTGAAACCGACGGACGTTTAAAGCGTTTAGAGAGTCTGAAATTCCCATTGATATGTGTCTAACGTCGACCACGGTACTTGATACGTCTCCAACGCGTCTATGATTTTTTATTGTTCCATACTGTTATATTATCAATCTTGGATATTTTACATACATTTTCTAGTAACTTTATATCTTTTTTGGGACTAACCTATTGACATAGTGCCCAGTGTCAGTTGTTGTTTTTTGCTTGTTTTTCACTTTGCAGAACATCAATACCAAACGGAGTCCAAATGCAATGAAACTTTTTGAAGATTTTTTTCTGCCTAGAGGAGACTCAGGAGCCCAAGAGGTGTACCAGAGGAGGCCCGTGGGGCCTAGAAGACACCAGTGCACACTAGAAGGCCCGTCCACGCCCTGGTGGCTTGTGGGGCCCACGGTGCCCTTCTCCACCAACCTTCGGCTCTATAAATACCACAATATTCCAGAAACCCTAGAAGAGTCGACAAAAAAATGTTCCAGCCGCCGCAAGTTCCAAAACCACGAGATCCAATCTAGAGGCTGTGACGCCCGGATAATTAGCTACAGTAATCCCACGTTAATGATGCCACGTCACCACAGTTACAGTTGCTAAACTCGCGCTAGTTTGAAATTGATTTGAATTCAAATTCAAATTCTAGCAAACAATAAAAGTTTTCAAATATTAAAACTAAAATGTTCGGAGTGGGCCAAATAATGCATAATTAGTAATGGTGGAGAAACCACATTGTTACAAAAGGTTTAAATGCAATTAGGAAATTAAAACAGTAGTTAAAACAATTAAATAAATACATATTGGATTTTATTAAATATTAAACTAATTTTTTTGTGTAAATAATTGTTGTGGCAGTAGTATAATTATAAATGCAGGTTTAGGTACTAGTGGTAATTTTTATAAAATAGAAACTTAGAGGAAACTAAAATTAAATAGAAAAGAATAATAACTAAAAGAAAAGAACAAAACTGAAAACAAAATAAAAGAGAAGGGCCACCCGCCCACTGGGCCATGGGCCAGCTAACCGGTCCAATTCCCCCTGGCCTATAACCACCCCACTCCCGTAACCTAACCCTAACCGGTCCATCCCCCCCACCCCCGATCCACCTCTCCTCTTCCCCCGATCTGGATCGGGATTGGCCCCGATCCCGTCACCCCGTCGCCCGAACCCCCCACCGATGCCGTCTCGCCGCCCGAAGGCCTCCCGTCGCCGGAGCCACCACGCTGGACCCGCCTCCCGTCTCCTCCCGCACGACGCCTACCCCCTCGACCCGTACTGGATCGGGGGCTCGACCCCGCGGCGCCCCAAGCCCCGACGTCGCGCCGTCGCCGCTCGCCGTCGTCTCCGTCCTCCTCCTCGACCCCCACTGCCCGTGCCCTACAACCACGGTGAGGCCCAGGGCCTCCCCCCTCTCTTCCTCTCCCCACAGTGTCGTCCGCCGCCCGCATTCCCCGCCGGCGCGCCCTCCATGGCTAGGGCCCCGGCGTCCCCCACCGGCGACTGCCCGCCTCGCCACGACCTCGCCCTCCTCTGCACGCTCCGTCGCCCTTGCTCCCCGTGCCTCGCCACTGCTTGCCGTGGCTCGCCCGCCGTCGCCAGCCTCTGTCACTAGCTCCGGCACCGCCGCCCCGTCGCCGCCCTGGCCTCGCCCCGTCCACCACGGCTCGCCCCCCCCACTGGCCGGCGTTCTGGCTGCCGGCGCCCACTCCGCGGGCTGCGTCCGGGGCCAGCCCCGTTCGGTCTCGGGCACGGGCACCATGCCCGCACCCAGCGCCCGAACCCACTATGACCCCTAGGGCCAATGACACGAGGGGCCCAGCCCCTGAACGTTTAAAAAAAGGAATTTAAAATAATAATTAAAAAATAACTAAATATTAATTAATTAACTTATTTAATCCTGTTAATTAATCTAATTAACCCTGGTAATTAACCTTAATTATCTTGTTAGATAAACAATCTATGACAGAGGGACCCACCCGTCAGCTTGACTGGTCAACGGTCAAAGCTGACCGCTGACATCATGCTGACGTCATAATTGCATTTTCTAATTTAATTAATTCTGTTAATTCTAAAAATGATTAATTCTTTATAAAATTATATAAAATAATCCATAACTCGGATGAAAATACTTTGTACATGAAAGTTGCTCAGAACGACGAGACGAATCCGGATACGCGGCCCGTTTGTCCGCCACACATCCATAGCATAGCAAACACGCAACTTTCCCCCTCTGATTCATCTGTCTAAAAACGCGAAACACCGGGGACACTTTCCCTGATGTTCCCCCCTTCGCCGGTATCACCTCTTACCGCGTTAGGGCACACCTAACACCGCTGTTTGCTTTGTCATGCATCGTTATGCATCTGTTTGCATTGTATTCATTGTTTCTTCCCCCTCTTCTCTCCGGTAGACTACGAGACCGACGCCGCTATTGGTGCCCCGACCGACTACGTTGTTGACGACCCCTCCTTGCCAAAGCAACCAGGCAAGCCCCCCCCCTTGATCACCAGATATCGCCTATTCTTCTCTATACAGCTTGCATTAGAGTAGTGTAGCATGTTACTGCTTTCTGTTAATCCTATTCTGTTGCATAGCCTGTCATTGTTGCTGCAGATTGTTACCCTTACCTGCTATCCTACTGCTTAGTATAGGATGCTAGTGTTCCATCAGTGGCCCTACACTCTTGTCCGTCTGCCATGCTATACTACTGGGTCGTGATCACTTCGGGAGGTGATCACGGGTATATACTATATACTTTATATACATGACACATGTGGTGACTAAAGTCGGGTCGGCTCGTTGAGTACCCGCAAGTGATTCTGATGAGGGGGCTGAAAGGACAGGTGGCCATCCCGGTAGAGGTGGGCCTGGGTTCCTGACGGCCCCCGACTGTTACTTTGTGGCGGAGCGACAGGGCAGGTTGAGACCACCTAGGAGAGAGGTGGGCCTGGCCCTAGTCGGCGTTCGCGGATACTTAACACGCTTAACGAGATCTTGGTATTTGATCTGAGTCTGGCCATTTGGTCTATACGCACTAACCAACTACGCGGGAACAGTTATGGGCACTCGGCGTCGTGGTATCAGCCGAAGCTCTTCTTGACGTCAGCGACTGAGTGGCGCACGTCGCATTGGACCGTAAGCTCGCGCTTGTATTAAGGGGGCTAGGTCTGCTTCCGGCCACGTACGCAACGTGCAGGTGTGCAATGGGCGATGGGCCCAGACCCCTGCGCGCATAGGATTTAGACCGGCGTGCTGACCTCTCTATTGAGCCTAGGTGGGGCTGCGACGTGTTGATCTTCCGAGGCCGGGCATGACCCAGGAAAGTGTGTCCGGCCAAATGGGATCGAGCATGTTGGGTTATGTGGTGCACCCCTGCAGGGAAGTTTATCTATTCGAATAGCCGTGTCCCTCGGTAAAAGGACGACCCGGAGTTGTACCTTGACCTTATGACAACTAGAACCGGATACTTAATAAAACACACCCTTACAAGTGCCAGATATAACCCGGTGATCGCTCTCTAACAGGGCGACGAGGAGGGGATCGCCGGGTAGGATTATGCTATGCGATGCTACTTGGTGAACTTACCATCTACTCTCTTCTACATGCTGCAAGATGGAGGTGGCCAGAAGCGTAGTCTTCGACAGGATTAGCTATCCCCCTCTTATTCTGGCATTCTGCAGTTCAGTCCACCGATATGGCCCTTTACACATATACCCATGCATATGTAGTGTAGCTCCTTGCTTGTGAGTACTTTGGATGAGTACTCACGGTTGCTTTTCTCCCTCTTTTCCCCCTTTCCTTTCTACCTGGTTGTCGCAACCAGATGTTGGTGCCCAGGAGCCAGACGCCACCGCCGACGACGACTCCTACTACACCGGAGCTGCCTACTACTACGTGCAGCCCGCTGACGACGACCAGGAGTAGTTTAGGAGGATCCCAGGCGGGAGGCATGCGCCTCTTTCGATTTGTATCCCAGTTTGTGCTAGCCTTCTTAAGGCAAACTTGTTTAACTTATGTCTGTACTCAGATATTATTGCTTCCGCTGACTCGTCTATGATAGAGCACTTGTATTCAAGCCCTCGAGGCCCCTGGCTTGTATTATGATGCTTGTATGACTTATTTTTTATTTTTAGAGTTGTGTTGTGATATCTTCCCGTGAGTCCCTGATCTTGATCGTACACGTTTGCGTGTATGATTAGTGTACGGTCAAATCGGGGGCGTCACAGAGGCCTTTTCCGACACTCCGCCAAAGAGGAACACGATCACGGAGGGGTTCATTATCCTCATTGGTGCTCCTCCGATGATGCGTGAGTAGTTTACCATAGACCTACACTAGTAGAAAAAGGGTCATCTATTCCGGTTGGTAAGGGCCTTTTGTCCCGGTTGTTGAATCGGGACTAAAGGGTCGTTACTAATGCCCTAGCCCTTTAGTCCCGGTTCTTACACGAACCGGGACAGATGGGCCTCCACGTGGCCGCTGCGGCCAGCCCAGGCAGGAGGGACTTTGGTCCCGGTTGGTGACACCAACCGGGACCAAAAGGCATCCACGCGTCAGCATTTCAGCGGCTGGGGTTTTTGTTTTTTTGAAAGGGGGGAGGGTTTAGGGGGTAATTTAGGGTGTGTAAGCTAGCTAACAGAGAGAACTGTCCTCTCTTATTTCCGTGCTTGATTTACCAACGCTATTGCTATGCCTAAACATGGCTTAGATTAAAGTGAAGGCAACATGTGGTGCATGTCGAAAGTAATATTAATCCTAACTTGATCAAGTTTGGATTTGTACTACTTTCGACATGCACCACATGCTTGTTGCCTTCACTTCATTCCAATCCATGTTCATTTCACCCACTGATATATAATAACTCTTCATGCCCGCATCATGCATCATCATAATAACAAGTCCTACTAATCATCATCATACAACTTCTACTCATTATTAATAACAAGTCATACGATCATCATCCTCATAGTCATCGAACCAACCCTACTTAATTGTTCTTAGCACATGATCATCAGTATTAGGTAGGACCTAAATACCCTCTTTAAGGTAAAATAGCATAAAACAATATAGACCCCGACTCTCCATTATGGAGAATGGAGATCATCCTGTCTCCAATTTTTGCGCTTCACTTCCTTTTGCTTCCAAGAACCTCCTTGCGACTGTCCATACATTTTTTCCATTCTTTGATTTTCATGTCTCCAGTTCTTTTAGAAATCCGGTATGGACAGTTGAGATTCATAGGATGACCTGGTTGTATGTTCAAAACATCAAGGCTACCATTCTGATACATCAAATGAGGCACACAATCCTCTGGGATTATCTGTTGAAAAACATAGTAATAACTTCATAGTTAGCAATGATGTACTAGTTTTAGAAGTATGCAAAAGATACACGGATGTCGTAATAGTAAGAAATCTTACCAGGGTATCTCCATAGTAGTTACCGTAGTTCAACACGTGCACTAGTGGCACGTATTGACCATAATGTGGAGGAGTTTTAAGATAGATATCTTAATTCTCAAGATCAGTACAAAATCCGACCAGATGAGTTTTCTCCTTATAAGTTAACTCAGAGCCATCGGTGTAGTAGGTTCTGTCTACCATGTTCCGCACATTGTTTGAACAATCAAAATAAGCTGTCAATGAAAATAAGATGTCAACTATTTTGAAATGAACAATATAAATTAGCTAATAACTATGTTTGAGAAACTTACATAGCGGTAGAATTGGAGGCGTATCAACAAGGACCCAAATGTCCATATTGTCTTGCTCGATGTCAGGATCACCAAGATCCATGGTGACAAGCATACCCTCATCAAAACCATACATCTTGCAAAATGCTTCCCAATTTTTGCAACCAAAACGGGTTACGCTTTCAGAATTATACAGATTTACTTCAAAATCTATATCATGATGGGTCCTTAGGTGAATTTTCTTTGTTTCCATACTTTCATGGTCTTCAAAACCCATCCTCTCCAAGACGTAGCGTCTTGCATGGCATGGGATAAGCTAGTCGAATTGTAAAAGATGGAAAGTACACGTTGAAATAGTTGAAGTCGTGCTTAATTACGAAAAAATAACACTTGTCGTCGTTGCGTACCGTTTCAACATCGAAGGTCTCCTCTAGCTTAATACTGAAGCACCGATCTTCGTCCAGGTGAGGCCTGTCGCACAGACCTCGGCCGTCGTGGCACCAGTCGCACTCCCCCGGGAGACTTTCGTCGTCCGAGTACGACATTTCCTATGTTCATAATTCAAATATTAAACATCTACAATTAAATATATGTACTAAAAACCTAAGTTAGATCATTATTATTCATCACGGGTTGACTATCGGTTTGTCGAGTCTTTTCTTGAAAACTCTCAGCTCACGTGGTGTATACATTCGACCGTTGGTGATGGTCGCTCCTCCTTTCATCCCGGAGTGCATTACACCAAAATATCTAGCACACGGGAATGAAGGAGAAGCGACCCCACGACAACAGTCGGGATTCTTCGTCCTCTCATATATATATATGGTGGAACTCTCCCTCACTGATTCCTCTCAGACATTTGCGACCGTCGGTGATGGTAGCTCCTTCCTTTCGTTCCCGAGTGCATTACACCAAATTGTCTAGGACACGGGAACGAAGGAGAAGCTACCCCCACGACAACAGTCGGGATTCTTCGTCCTCTCATATATGGTGGGGACTCAATAGACTTAAAGTCAACCCGAAATATCATTTAATTATCTTTCTAAAACCGGTTCGTGGCTGGTCTCACCTCGAGGTCGGAGGGGGTCGGTGACGGGGACGACGGCGGGGATGATGGAGGGGGGCTCCTAGATTTCTGCGAAAACAAAAACCCTATAAGCTATCAACTAATCATATGCATACGCCTTGCATAGTGCTCTCCAATTTTAGCATTCAAAGTAGGAGTAGTTTTCCAATTTGAGCATTCAATAAGCAAAATCAAATCATAAAATAAAGTAGTATTCAAATTAGGATGCATTCAATTATAAGCAAAACTACATCATCTCCATGCGTCCGTACATCGTCGAATATTATCACTAATACAACTCGAATACTATCATACATATAGCATCGCTAGTACAGCTAGAATCGTAGCGCCCGACGGGTATCGGTGCGGGCGGTGGATACCCAAAGAGAAGGAACCATCACAGGATCATAGCTCCAGTGAGATCCCTGAAGAACCTGCCAGGTATTGTCGAACCTGCACTCCAACGCAACCATGTAGCAACGGACGTGCTCGTCCTCCTCGCTGACACGGTGACGTACCACCTCCGCGGTGTCCGGAAGCCTCGGCACCATCACTGGCCCACGCGACCGCCACCAAACAAGGACCGGGTCAATGACGGGCTGGCTCCTCACCAACCTACGCCCCCCGGAAGGTAGCACCTCCCAAAACCAGCCCGGTGGAGCCCAGTCCCGGACATGGCCCCTCTGATCAAGCCAGCCTCCTCCGCCGAGTCGACGACGAGGATGCGGGATTGGCATCGTCGACGTCGATGCGGGAATAATTGCTTTAACTAAAAAAATAAACTAGTTCTATTAATTTTCTTGCTAAAAATAAACTACTTCTATAGTAAAATAAACTAGTTTTATTAAATCAACTAGTTCAACTACTAAGCACTTACTATAAATAGAATAAAGTAGTACTTACTAAAAATAAACTAGTTTAACTAGTTCATTTATTTTTCTAACTAATTCTATTAAACACTTTCTCTTCTTATTCTATGAACAAAATTACAACAGAAAAAAATCATAAAAATTCTATGAACAAAATTACAACAGGAAAAAATTATAAAAATTTTATGAAAAAAATTGACATATTCTTTGCATATATATGAACACACAAACATTTGCATATTCAACAATAATATCACAAAAAAATCTATGAACAGAAAAAAATTCTAACTTTTGCATATTCATTTATGAACAAATTACAACAACTCAATTAACTACACATCTAAACTACACATCTAAATTAACTACACATCTAAATTAGGAAAATTCATATGAGCTCACTAAGGGGGCGGCGATCGACGAGGAGGCAGGGCACGGGGGCGACGGTGAGGGGCGCGGCCACAGGCGACGAGGAGGCAGGGGGTGGCGACGGCGACGGCGACGGTGAGGGGCGCGGCGACGGGCGACGAGGAGGCAGGAGGCGGAGGTGAGGGGCGCGGCGACGGGCGACGAGGAGGCAGGGGGCGCGGGGCGGCGACGGCATCTGGGCGGCGCGGGACGACGTCTGGGCGGCGCGGGACGGCATCAGAGGCAGGGCGACGACGGCGACGGCGAGGCGCAGAGGGGCAGCCTGGCGGCGTCGTCGGGGCGGGGAAGACGAAATGAATGAAAAATTTCACAAGTGCTAGTTATATAGACGAAACATTGGTCCCGGCTCGTGACAGCAACCGGGACGAATGCGACCTTTAGTCCCGGTTGGTGCCACCAACCGGGACCAAAGGCCTCTTTTCAGCAGCCCAAAGGGCGGGAAGCGGCGGCCTTTGGTCCCGGTTGGTGTCACCAACCGGGACTAAAGGGGGGGCATTGGTACCGGTTAGTGGCACTAACCGGTACCAATGCCCCCCCTTTAGTCCCGGTTGGTGACACCAACCGGGACCAAAGGCCTTGTGCTGCTGCGCCCGCGTCGAAAGTTTAGTCCCACCTCGCTAGTTGAGAGGGGCGCGCAGTGGTTTATAAGCCCCACTGCCGCACCCCTCTCGAGCTCCTCTCCATTGCAGGCTTACGGGCCTAATTATCACTGCTATGCCTGATGGGCTTACTGGGCCTTCTGCGGGCCTGAATCCTGGCCCATCGAGTGGTTTCTAGTCGTATTCACGCCATGGTGGCCCAGTAGGTGGCATATTTTTATTTTTTACCTGTTTTTTGTTTTATTTTTTGCTTTATTTATTTTGTTTTGTTTCTACTTACAATAAAAAACTTATTTATTTTATTTCATTTTGTTTCTAATTACTTATTTATTTTCCTTTATGATAATTCTTTTTGCTATTAAAGTTTCTAACAAAAAAAGTTCTTTATGAAAGCTTTTAGTGATTTTGAACAGAAAATACTTCGATAATTTTAGTTGCATCAGTTTTATATAATTTTAGTTTCAATAATACTAGAGGTTTCTTATAATGTTTTGAATAGAAAATACTTTGTTAATTTTAGTTTCATAAATTTTATTAAAGTTTATTTTATTTTGTTTCTACTTATATATTTTAATAAAGTTTATATTATTTTGTTTCTAATTACTTATTTATTTTATTTGTCATTTTTCATGCACCATTTTTCATGCATTTACTGATTATTTTGAGCTATAAGACCCTAAAATTGAAAAGCATTTCAAATGAACTCTGAAAAGGTTGAAAGTTGGCATGGTATCATCATTTCATCCACATAGCATGTGCAAGAAAGTTGAGAGGGTTACGGCAAAAACGGGATGCACTTCGTGTACAAAACGGACAATCTCTTTCAAAGTATCAGGATTTCATACGGAAACTCGTCTGTTACAAAGGGATTTCATTTTCGTGCGTTCAAAATGCACCATTCAAAGCCACATCATCATTTTTCAATCCTTTCTGACTTCATTTGTTATTTTTCATGCATTTACTAATTATTTTGAGCTATAAGACCCTAAAATTGAAAAGCATTTCAAATGAACCTGAAATTGAAAAACCCTACAAATGAACTTAAAAGGTTCAAAGTTGGCATGGTATCGTCATTTCACCCACATAGCATGTGCTAAAAAGTTGAGAGGTCCCGGCAAAAGCTGGATGCACTTCGTGAACAAAATGGACAATCTCTTTCGAAGTATCAGGGTTTCGGAGGAAAACTCATCTGTTACAAAGGGATTTCATTTTCTTGAACTTATTTGAACTCCAGACTTTTTGTGTGTTCAAAATGAACCATTCAAAGCAGAGACTGATTTTGAATGGTGCATATTCAACACACAAAAAGTATGTAAAGATCGCCAACCCCAACATAAAAAAATGAGCATAGATGCGCCTATAGAGAGAATTCAACCTAAATTCATAATAAATTTCTATGAATTTCAAAGAAATTTACTCTGAATTTAGGTCAAATTCCCTGTATAGGGGCATCTATTTTCACTTTGAGAGGAGCTCAACAAGGCAGGTCACTCTGACCGCAACGAGGACCAACCCTTTAGTCCCGGTTTGTGGCACAAACCGGGACTAATGGTCATGGGCCAGGGGCGAGGCGCATTGGTCTCGGTTCATGCGTGGAACCGGGACCAAAAGGTCCAGACGAACCGGGACTAATGGCCCACGTGGCCCGGCCGGCCCCCTGGGCACACGAACCGGGACAGTTGCCTCCTTTGGTCCCGGTTCGTGAGTGAACCGGGATTAATGGTATTACGAGGGCCGAACCAATGCCCTGTTTTCTACTAGTGCTACGGGTCCGTAGTTAGTAGCTAGATGGCTTCTTCTCTCCATTTGATCTTCAATACCGCAATTAATTTATCTTGCAATGAGAAGTGGTGCTTTGTAATGGGTTCGATCTTGCGGTGCTCAATCTGAGTGACAGAAAGAGACATGACACGAATGTATCGTTCCTATTAAGGATAACAAGATGGGGTCTATTACTACATGAATGGATCTTGTCTACACCATGTCATCGTTCTTAATGCATTACTCCGTTTCTCCATGAACTTAATACACTAGATGCATGCAGGATAGCGGTCGATGTGTGGAGTAATAGTAGTAGATACAAGTAGGAGTTGGTCTACTAATCTTGGACGTGATGCCTATATACATGATCACTGTCTTGGATATCGTCATAATTATTTGCTCTTCTATCAAATGCCCAACAATAATTTGCTTACCCACCGTATGCTATTTTCTCGAGAGAAGCCACTAGTGAAACCTACGGCCCCCGGGTCTATTTTCCTATTTTTCTATCATATATTTTCATATCTGTTTTGCCAAAAATCCAAAAACACTTTGTTGCATTTTATTTGCTTTTATTTTATTTTGCATCTATCTATTTATCTTACCGTGGAGGGATTGACAACCCCTCTACGCGTTGGGTTGCGAGGTTTTATTGTTTGTGTGTATGTGCTGTTGACAGTGTTTCTTGGTTCTCCTATTGCATTGATAACCTTGGTTTCATAACTGAGGGAAATACATACCGCTGTTGTGCTGCATTATCCCCTCCTCTTCGATGAATTTATTAACGCGGATCACAAGTAGCAGTACTGCATAGTTCTAAGTTGAATGCGGCGATTCACTCATGATATTTGTGATTGTGCCCGCAGTCACGCGTCTGCCGCCTTGTCACTTGACAGATGGAGCAACCCAGTCATAAATGGGTTTAAACGAGCCGAATCGGCCACTTTTCTAAAATGTTAGTTTTTTGCACAAATATAGTCATAAAGTAGTAGTTTTCGGCAAAATGTTGTAAAGTGATAATTTTTCGTCAAGGTTGGTCGAAATGTGGTAGTTTTTCTCTCCTAAATACTCCTTGTTTTTGTTTCTCTTTCTGTACTTTCATGTTTTTCTTATGTGTGTCAGGTGCTACTTTTCTGTAGCCGTGCTTGTATCGCCCTCTATCTTTCAAAGTGAAAATGAAAATATGTTCAGGCGGGCTTTTGCCCACCGTAGCTGCTTCAATCAATAAAAAATAAATAAATAATTGGTCGTTTCCTTCGTGTAGAACTGCTCCCCTCCCTCCGTGCCCTGCACTAGCTTTGCACCTAGTGCGTACTACGGCTTGCTTGGGGCGATGCGTGCAAATACGTGCCTCGCTACCGTGCGACAAGTCTTTTCTTTCCCCACACGTACGTTGTACTCACACTCGTCCATCACGCATCCACCTCCGATGGAGTTCTCTCACCAGCGAATTGCACAGTAGTGCATCACACCATGTCCATCCACGATCTCTCATTCTTTCTCTTATAATGTGTTTGTGTAGCTAGTAGGAGTAGACCAGCAGCGGTAGCACGTAGTACGACTTGAGTTCTCTAGTCCAGCCGGCGCCCATGACCTGCCTGACTGATGCATGCTACAGTGCTCTATATGTAGCAGCATCATCAGCAGTAGTAGTAGTAGATAGTAGATTTCACTGTGCCATCGCATCCATCATGGATCGCCACCTGCTTTTTTTTTCCTCGCCAATTATTAGCATCACCACATCTTGCTGGCAAATCTTCAGCACGTACGTGCGTGCCTAATCGACTTGTTCTTTCACGTAGGAGTACATTTTTATGTGATAAAAAGTACAGTTGATGTACATGAGCTTTTCTGAGGGAACGTGACTAGACTTGTGTTTTTGGGTAACTTTGCTGCTGGCAATTTGGCAGTATGTGAACGTAGAAAGAAGTAGGTGAGTCCAGGGCACTGTAGCTACATATATGGGCAGCAATAATGGGGGTAAATGACAAACGGTCGAAGATTCACTCGCTCTGCCAAACTTTTGCTGCACGCACACACACGGACACCCTGAAAGCTGACAATTCAGCACTTTCAATCTCGAAAAGAATAGAGAATGAGAAAAGACAGCAGGGTTCCCTGCTCTCTCAGAATGAAAATTTATCTAAGCTAATGATGGACAAAATAGCGAAGTATTAACAATCACACGAGGCAAAAGGAGGCTCATCTTTCCATTAGTTAGTTGATTGATTCCTGGCTCTAGCCACTACCCACTAGTATCACTTAACCGGATCAGCGAGCTGAGCTGGAGTATTATGTAGATCGATCTAACAGTGATAGATCGTGGAATGTACACAAAAAGAAGAAAATGTCGGGCAAGAAAAGCATCCCATGTGCATTTCGCGGCAAAGCTAATGGCCATGAGGCACGTAAGTACTTCGACAGGTAAGTAACCTTGACGACAGCGCTGGCTGCATGCAGTGCAGAGGCAGACGCCTCCCTCGACTCAAGGCTTCTCCAGCGCCGATTGCTGCTGCTCGGGCACCGTGGACTCCGGGCCGACGGAGTTGTGCCGCTCGGACGGGCCGGACGGCGGGATGAGCCTCGCGCGCGGCAGCTCGTAGCCGCCGCCCATCGCCGGCCACCTGTTGCCGGCGAAGTCGACGATGCCCGGTCTCGACCCGTCGACGCCGCGCGCGGCCAGCAGGACGCCGGCGGCGGCGAAGAAGACCACGAGCCAAACGGCCGTGCACCTCATGGATGGTTACGCCGAGTCACAGAGAAGAGGCTTGGTTGGGATGGAATGGAATAGGGAGGAGAGAATGGATTGGAAGAGAACGATGTGCAACCACGTATATATACACGGACGGACGGAGGAGGACGGGGAGGGAGACTGGCGGGCATGGGCGAGGTGAAGTCTCGAGCTTGTAGGCGTCCTGTGCTACTGGCTAGTACGGCGCGATGTGACGAGAGAAAAGGAGAAGACGTGTGCGTGCGTGCGTAGCGTACGTGTGATCTTTTGTTCGAAAGTGAGTGCAACGTACGTACTGAGATAGTGAGATGTTTAATTAATTAATCTGCCTCGCAAAGCTGGAGCAAGAGTACGTAATACCACTACAGGATATCTTGATTATCAGCTTAGCATCAACTGGATAATCTGATTCGGCTCAAAGGATAAGCCTAGCCTAGCTTAGTTAGCTAGCTGATGAGGTCAGCGAAGCGAGATTACAGAGTAGAGGGGAAGAAAAGAATATATGCTTCCAAGGAAGCTGGTGTGTATCCGAGAGAGAGAGAGAGAGAGAGAGAGAGAGAGAGGGGGGGGGGGGGGGGGGGGGGGGGGGGGGAAGGAAGTTGGTGTGTACAGGGGCAAGCGTCAATTTCTAGTAGTACATCTTGGTCCAAATATACTTTCAAATGAATTCCATATTACAACCTCCAACTATTAAACCGTCTATTTTATAACCTCCAACTGTCAAAACCCGACAAGAAATAACGCAAAACCTGCTTTGACTGCTCAACAGCCCAGTCAGCCTCTAGTCAGCCGTCACGTCACCCCTGACCCACTTAATCCTGAATTTAATTTTTTTTGTTTGTTTGACAAACCTTGTTGAAACTTTCCCATATTGAATATAAGGGCAGTGTGAATTTTTGAGAATTTTTCGGGAAACTCTCTAATAAATTTTGACCTAAAATGGCTCTGGATTTGATTTTCATTCTAGTTTTTTTGTTTGAAAAAACTTGCTGAAACTTTCCTAGATTGGATATAAGGGTAGTGTTGATTTTTGAGAAGTTTCTCAAAGTTTTCGGGAAAGTTAACTTTTTAGCCATTTTTTGACCCAAATTGGCTCTGAATTTGAATTTATGTTCTACTTTTTTGTTTGCAAAACTTGTTGAAACCTTTCCAGTTGAATATAAGAGTTGTGTGTATTTTTGAGAATTACTTCCTCTGTAAACAAATATAAGAGTGTTTAGATCACTAAAGTAGTGATCTAAATGCTCTTATATTTCTTTACGGAGGGAGTATTTTTTTAATCTGGGCACTTACATTTTTTTGCCAAATTTTGACAACAAGATGGCTCTAAATGTGTATATTCCTTCTAGTTTTCTTTTGTTCATCAGAACTTCTTGATTTTTTTTCCAGATTGAATATAAGGCTATTCTTATTTTTTAGATTTGTTTTCCCATGTAATGTGTGATGTGGCAGCTGACTGGGTGCTAACTATGTTGTCGACCTGTCAACATGAGTCAAAACAGGTCCATGGTTGTTTCTTGTCTGGTTTTGAAAGTTGAGATTGTAAATTAAACGGTTTCGTAGTTTGAGAGTTGTATATCAGACTTTGGTGGTAGTTCGAAATTGTAATATGGACATCTCTCCTTTTTAAAACTACAGAAACTTGATTACTCCCTCCGATCCAAATTAACTGATGCAACTTTAGTACAATTTTAGTACAGAGGTGTATTAAAGTTTCCCGCGAAAAAAGTTGTTTTAAAATTGTGTCAATTAATTTGTGTGAGAGTGAGCTTGTTGCTGACTTAATTCCTGTCGAAGATGGATCGATTCGTTTTTTCTCTTCAGAGTAGACACAGGCGAGGTACAGGCATTATAGCAGCTAGGACAGATCGAGACATTCAAATCCTACTAGCTTCCTTCTGTCACGGCTGAGTTGGTGTCATGTCCAGATGTTAATAAACCAGAGAGCTATGCAGTCCTACGTACAAAGACAGGAGTAGTCGCTGTATCCAACGGGTTTCAGAAACAAGTCGTGAGAGCTGACTGTTGATCATGACAGTTCAATAAGTGGCACGACAGGCGTGTAGGTCAACTCTGCAAGCAAGCAAACAAACATAAAAAAGAAACCAACGGTTTACCGCTAGTACCCTCTCAATTCCTGCAAATCTTTGTATTTCGAGCTTGGCGGCTTGCCCTCGATCTCCCTGCTGAACTAAAAAACGTATATTTGGTACTAAGAGTAAAGCTAATAGTATAGACAAGGTTCTTGCATGGAACTGTCCGACTGTATATGCTATAAGAGCACAAGTAGAGATGGATTCTTGCATGGAAACCCATTTTTCTTATTTTCTTTTTGTCGCTCTTCCACACATAGGCAAAAATGTGGGCTATAAACCCTTTATTATTCCGTCTGTACCTAAATATAAGTCATTTTAGAGATTTCAATATGGACTACATATAAATTTATATAGACATATTTTGAAGTATAAATTGACTTATTTTGCTTTGTATGTAGTTCATATTGGAGTCTCTAAAAAGACTTGTATTTAGGATCGGAGGGGGTATACATGATCTAAGCAGTGCGTATCTTTTTCTAGGAGCATTGAAATGTAATCTCTCCATCCCATAATATAAGAGCGCTTTTGACACTACACTAGTGTAAAAACGTGTGTAGTGTAAAAAACACTCTTATATTATAGGACGGAGGGAGTATTTACTATCAGAGTGTAGCGGCGTTGCGGATAGAAATGTTGTAGGTGGTGTCCGTCCTTGCAGGGTTAGAGCATCTACAGCCGGACATCTCAAATTGACTGGACGGGCGCGGGGACTACTGACCGGACAGGAGAGAGAAGCAAAAAATAGCAAAAAGTTGACCCAATCGGACCTCTCATATCTTCCCTATATGTCCGGGCAGTCCGCGAACACTCATATCCAGCTCAAATATAGGGAGGATATGAGGGCTCGCAGACACGCCCGGGCGCGCCCGGTCAATCCGCCACGTAGGATGCGACCCCACCCCGGACCGCCTTTTCTCTTTCTTTCTTTATTTACTATATTTTCTTTCTATCTCTTCATCTCCACCAATCACGTGCAAGTGACCCGACATATGAGGATGGAATTGAGGATTGTGACTGCGCGGATGGACAAATAGGGGCTCAAAACGGACACGTCCTGTCAGTGACCGGGCGCATCCACGAAGAGTTTGAGGGGTCAAATTAGAGGTATGTGGCTGAAGATGCTCTTAGGTAGAGAGTTGTGCCTTGCTGCTGCTTACTATGGTCAGGTCGGGGTCAGTGTTAGATTTCGAGTTGGATACGGGAGATAGAGAGAGAGAGATGACGCGACCTGGCTGGGTTACTGAATCGAGTACTGTGCTACTCCAGTAGCTAGCCCAAGCACGCACGCACGCACGCACGCTGAACAACCAGCTGGCTCAGACAGCGTAACGCTGGTGCACCGGATGGAAGGAGGCGGGGAACTGTGCATGCATGCAGCTGCGCCTGCGTGTCATGGCACGGCCGCTGCCTGTCTTGTTGCGTTTGTCATCTACTCCTAGGATGGAATGCCGGCTGCCCGATCGGCGGGATGAGATTTAACACGAGAAGGGTGGGAATGGGCAGTGAATGTCCAGACACAGACGGATCGCCGATGCGACGGAGCAGGCAAGAGCGGCCGGGCTGAGTTCCCCGCATGTTTCCGTGCCGGCGGTCACGGTCACTGGCGCCGCTCCGCCAGGGACGTACGTACGTACGCTGGAGCCTCGCTCGATCCGTTCGGGAAAGCCGGTAATGCCTGCTCTACTTGGGATGGATGGATGGATGCTAAACGTGGACGCAGAGACCACTCATTAATCATTATTCCTTCATTCCTTCCTTCCTCACCGGTAGGTTCTGTTACGGAAGAATAATGCTACACCTACGAACGGCACTTAGAGCAACTCCAACGGGCCGACCCAAACGGACGGCGATTTCGTCCGCTTTTTGCCCGTTTGGGTCGGCCAGACGAACACGGATGCCCGCTTCCGCATTTGGGTCGGCGCGTGCGCCCAACGCTGGCCTGAGACCCATTTTGACGGCGCCAAAAAAAATGAACAAATGCATATTAAAAAAAGAAAAACAACATTAATTAAACATTAAAGCCGGCCACGAAGGCCGGCGAGAGTCCACGTGACCACATTTGCCTTAAAAAAACCAGCCTAAACTACGAGGCGGCGCGCTGCCCTAGGCGTCGTCGTCGTCCTCGGGGTCCGTGAACTCGATGAGTGTCGGCGCCGGCCCGGCCCAGGCGAACGCCGTGTTCCAGAGCGCTGCCATCTCGGGCTGTGCCGGCGCAGGCAGTGCCGGGGCGGGGGGGGGGAGGGTGTGCGGCCGCCTGTGCAGCCGCGGCCTGGCGCGCCTCCTCCTCGGCCTCGCGCTGCTCCTCCTCGAGGTCACGCTCGAGCATCTCCTCTGCCAGTCGGCGCTGGCGCCACATCTCGAGGTACGCTTGCTCCTGCGCCGGCGTCGCCCCCAGCCAAACCGGTGGCGCGGACACCCACTCGCGCACCACTCCATTCCAAGAGAAGCGCGCTATGGGCTCGGGCTCGGGCTCGGGCTGCGGCTCCGGCTTGATGGGGACGGCGGGGCCACCGGCGGCACCACGTTGTCGCCCGCCGCGGAGAGGGCAAGGGCCTGCGCCATTGCCGCCTCGTACCGGGCCTCCTCTTCCGCCTCCGCTCTGCGCCGCTCGTCCTCCTCGCTCTCCCGGTAGACGGCCTCAAGGGCCGCCTGGTAGGCGTCCTCCGCAACCTGGTCCTCCTCGCGGACGACGAGCGGCGTTGGCGGCGACCTCCGGTCGACCTCGCGCACGCCCCGTCGCCTCGCCTTCTCGTGCTCGAACGCGAACCACCTCGCCCAGTTGGGCGAGTCGGTTGCGTAAGCCTTGTCGAGGCGCTGCTCCGGCGTCAGCAGCGCCCGCCGGCGCCGCACCTCCTCCGCGTGAGCACGAGCCGTCCGCGGCGCCGCCGGCACTGGCATCCTATCTGGATCCAGAAGATGCCAGTCGTGCGGCAGCGTCACGTCCGGATACACAAGAGGCTGGCGGTTCTGCCAGTGCCACTCCGCCTGGTGCACTGGCACGTTCACGCGCTGCCTCTGCCGGCGAGGCGCCGGCGGAGGTGGGAGGAACTCTAAGGGGAAAGGGGTGGCGGGGGACTTGCCCTTGGCCTTGCTGCCGCTGGCGCCGGAGAAGAGGCCCATCTCGTTGTGGTTGTGGTGGTTATGGTTTGCCGGCGACGAGGGAGCAAAGGTGGGCAGATGTGGACGGCGAGTTTGGATGAGGACGGCCCCGCCGCACGGTCGGCTTAAAAAAGGACGAGCGCCGTCGCTGACGCGTGGGCCCGTCGTCATAAATTAAGTTGACCGCGTGGGCAGCGGGTAGTTGGACGGCCGCCATGTGGGGACGCGGCGGATAGCGAGAAGGCGCGCGAAGCGTCCGTTCGGCGTCCGCGCCGACGCATTTGGGGCGCAAATTTGGGCCGGAAATGCGTCGGCGAGGACGCGACGCGGACGTGATTTGGGTTTGGGTCGACGCGTTGGACCGCCACTTTTGTCCGCACCGATCCAAACAGATGCAGGCGGACGAAATGGGTCGGCCCTTTGGAGTTGCTCTTACGTAACCTGCCGTCCGTCCGGCGTCATCAGAACCAACCAACCGTCACGGCAAAGTGCATATGCTTTGGATTAGTACTACCTTTTTTATCTAGTCTAGGTGACGATGATGCAGCGAAAAGAGGAATGGACACGGCGTCAACCAAAGGAAGAATCGTTATCCTTATCCCCGGCTGGCTTGTTTTACGTACACTGAGTTAATTAAACTTCGCTCCAGCATCGTCACCCATCATGCAAGCAAACCTGAGCCGAGAATAATGCTCTCTACTCTAGGTCCTACGGTATATAATATTATTGCAACCAATATATCGACGGTCTTATAACTCCTACCAAATTCGGCTGGATAACCGTTCTCCAAAGCGCTGCATGCTGACGCAGCCAAATGCTCAAGTGATGGATCCTCCAGCCTTCCCTTACCGCCCCAGCTTTTTTACTAGTAGTACAAGGTTAAGGTGACGATCGAACGTAATCGTGCGGCCGACCTCCTAAAAAAGGAACGAACGAATGGATATAGAGCGTCGAGGAGGAATCATAGGCTATCCTTATCTTATCCCCTCATAACTAATTTTATCACTACGCAATAAGCTTCACTCCGTCTGTCACCGCCACCATTGCATGCATGCATGCATGCATGCTGCCTGTGCGCGTCTGAGGTGGAGTCGCGTCAGCGTTGCCAAACTGCCTCGGCTCCCGTACGTGCGTCCTCCATCGTCCCCATGCAATGCAGTGGTGGAAAGGAAAAGTAAAGTAAATCTTGATTCGATCTGATCCGGCCTGCTTAATTATATGGTTGCCACGTACGCCTATGCATGATCAATATTTTAAATAGCGGGCTATGGAAAATAGCGTCGGGTCTTCAAATCAGCTATAGTAGGTTAAAGCGGGCTATTTGTGAAGACGGCCATTTAGCGACACCCTGCTGAAAAGGATATAGCGGGCTATAGCTCGCTATAGCCGGCTATTTAAAACTATGTGCAGGACGGCAGAAGTATCTACGTATAGATCACAAACAGACTGGTCGACCATCGCATCATCACCAGGTATACTTGTCCACTTTTCCATGCGTTTTTTTTTTTTGCGAGGGCCGTGCGATCCTTCTTTGTGTGATATCAGCGCGTGCACAGCCTGCAGAGACGGTTCTAGTTCACGACAGCGGGGAGAATTAATGCCAATGTGATGGATCAAAGAAGAAGATGATGCTGGCATGTCTTCCGCGTGTTTCCACGTAGCGCACGTACGCTGCAACACTCCGCTCCGGCCCCACTGCGGAGTACTAGTACAATCAGGGTTCTGTCATCGATACAATTAGGGTTTATCAAAAAACTATTCAATCATTTTTCTTATGCAATGCAATTCATGTCAACATGAATATTTTAGTGATTAATTCAGAACTTCATACTTCTACTTAGGACACATTCTAAGTATTCGTTACTTTGCGAACATTCTGTGCCTACATTTATGTTTTCATACCATGGCACCACTCAAGTCAATTACAGTCAATTCTTCCTAGATTAGACAAATTATTGTCGTTGTCTTCTTTCAAAGACACCCCTTATTCCCATAAGAACATAAAATCAGACAAATTGTTCATACCTTTACACTCACAACATTATACTATTTCTCTCATAAATACAACTCATTTGGCTAACAAATTATCTCTTCATATTACCATAACACATTGTCTGTATACCAGATAATCAATGTGCTCACATTTTTGTTCTTTCAATAACACTACCTGTTAATAGTTCACTAACAAGTAAATTGTGTGTTCTTATTTCTTTCCTTTCAATAAGATATTATTTCTACCAATTTGTATTTTCATATTATTTTCCACTGTACATTCTTTGGTTTGCCAGACCACCTGTACTAAAAATATTGGGCCTTCCCATAAATGAAGACACCAGTATTGAGGTTGCATTGGAGACAAAACCTTAGATTTACGGTTTCCAAGTTGGCTCAATAGCAAAGGAAGCAATTGTTCCTATATTCATGGAGACAATTGGAGAGACTTTACCATGTGTCATGCACTGCAAGTTGGTAGTCAAATGTTACTGGATACTCCCTCCGTCCGGAAATACTTGTCCAAGCAATGGATGTATCTAGATGTATTTTAATTCTAGATACATCCATTTATATCCATTTCTGTGACAAGTATTTCCGGACGGAGGGAGTACAAAAGAATGTCATTCTCATTTACATGACCTTACCCGACAACATCCATCTTTGGATTCATCAAAGCTAGTTTACTTCCAACTTGTTGCATGTTGATGTATCAGTTACCAATCAACATGTTTTCACTAAGTAATTACTTTTGTACTTACAGTACAAACAACTATCCATTTCCATTTCAAACTACTCTTTGTAACAATTCATGACATGTAGGTTATTTTCAAGTGGACTATTCTACATGTTTCTTAGTTAAAAACTTGTTTTTACTTCATGTACACTCTTCAACCTAATTTTTGTTCCATCGTTTCTTGGTTACCAATCCAATTATTCTCCTTTGTCTAAATTCATGTACACTCTTCAACTTGTTTTTTATGGGAAGAACAATGTCATGAATTTAGACAAATGACAATAATCGTATGGTTGTAGCGTGAATTTCAAAGAAAGTGATGAAAGGTTTAGACGGAGGAACAACAGTAAAGCGAAACCAAATAATAGACAAAGCTGACACTAGAACATAATTGCACAAACATATAGCGTCAATTGATAAATAAAAAGCTGAAAGGTTTGAAAGGAAGAAGAGAGATAAGGCGAAACCAAGGAGTAGGCAAAGGTGGCAGTGGACGATAAATGCCTGGGCATATGGTGAATTGAGAAATACAATGTTGAAAGGTTCCAAATGGAAATCACAGACAGCGTAAGTTCGAAAACAAAAGAAAAATATGTACTTGCTTACATCTATCAATAAAAATGAAACAACCATTATAATTCTCAAGAATTGTGCATTATGACCATCTTCAGAACACATGACGTGTGTCGTTATGATATTGGCACATAGTTAAGACTATTTTAGATAATTACATCTAATTAACACAATAATTAACAACCTTGAGAGGCACATATACTTTAGAAGTACTTATTATACAGTAGTTAACACACAACGTCCGAGGAAGCATTGCCAAAAAGCAGAACTCTATGGTAAAAATTATGTCTATGTTGTTTGTATAACTTGTTTAGGCTCGTTATGTTTTTAACATAATCAAAAAATATGAAATAAATAGTGCAAAATCACTCTAATGTTATAAAATGATCCAACAGAGCGATTGTGAAAATATGTGTTTAAGGCCCCTCGAATAGAAACGATCATTTCCAAAATACGGTATGTTCTTCTCATCAAAAAACGACATGTTCTTCCCTTACTTTGAATTCGTGTAGGCTCTTCAACTTTCTTTATCATTTCATTCAATTTTCCCTAACTAATAGCAATTTTTTACCTTTTTTCTTTAATACTACCTCCGTCCAGGTTCTTAGGGTCCCTCTTATTTTGGGCTAAAGCTCTTAAAAAAAATGTGAATCCAACAATATACTTTTTGTATCATCTAATTTGTATTTTATTAGCTCTATATATGATCAAAATTTAACCCAAAATCAATGTTCAGGATATCGATTATCGTAGCGTCTCGGTTGGCTGTGGATTAGAGATTAATCAGTAATCAGCTGGTTAATAAATTTTATCGGTTGATTATACATGGGATATCTTTTTAGCAAATGCCAGATTCCCAACACTAAAATGTGCTATATACAACACAAAAACAATATTTGGCAGAGGTGTTACCTTGATTCCTTACCTTTGAATCCTTGTACAACACTAAAATCCTATGTTCTTTGATTCTCTCACAGTCACAACCAAAATAAATTGCCAGCAAACATCATACAATACACATAGTGGTAGAAATAGGCCGGATTTATCGGTGGATTCCCGATAAATCGCGTGTCATAGGGATAAATCGGCCCAACCGATTAATAGTGATGACATGACATAATCCTATCACCCCCCCCCCCCCCCCCAGTAGTGATATATCGGCTGATAAATCACTGAGTTGGCCAATATTTTGAAATGTGCCCAAAATACAAGGGGGCCGAGTAAACCTAGACGGAACTAGTAGTAAAGATACCTAAGTTTTGCACCCCTACTATAAATCTAGTTGCCAATGGGTTCACTTGGCAACTAGAACAATTAAATCTCAGTATAGATATGTTATGATTGAGTGGGAATTTTAAACAAATTTGTATGTTTATTGTCAGGAAGTTGTGGTCTTGTATGATCTAGTTTTAAACATAGATTAATTTGAGTGCAAGTTATATCTTACCTCTTGCAACAAATCAAAACATGCCGCATATCTATTGATCAGTAAACACCACACCAATGTCAGCTGATACCGGCTTTCCCTGTAATTTTCATGCCGATGAGAAGCCACACTACATCCATTCTAAAATGCATACCCGTCTAAAATACGAGGTGAACTGAAAGAGATGTTCAATGAGTATATAAAGAAATGTTCATCATGTTCCTAAAAAATGCTCGCCAAGTATTTGTTAAAATGTACAATGTGTATTGAAAACAAATGTTCGTTGTATATTTAAAAAATCTTCACCTTGTATTAAAAACCTTTATCATATCTTTAGAAAATATTTGTCCCTGTATAAAAATGTGTATCGTGTATCTAAGAGAAAACCATCATGCATTTAAAAAAATAGTAAAAATATGAAAGTAAGAAAAAAAAGGGAAAACACGAGCATAAAAAGAAAATAAAAAGATAAAAACAAATAAAAAAGGGTCAATAAAATGCAGAAAGCCTAACAAAATCCTTGCAGAGGAAAATAGAATCGGACACAAAATAATAAAACACGAAAAGAAAAAGGATAAACCAATGCAGAAGAAAATAAATGGAAATTGCCCAAACTGGTCCATGTCACTTTTGGCACTTATGAGAACATATGAGGCCCGTCACCATTGAGGCTTATACATTTTCTGAAATACACGATTAACATTTTCTGCAATATATCTTTTGATATCTACTTTTTAATACACATTATACTTTTTTATACATCTGAAACATTATTTACATATACAAGTTTAATTTTTCAAATTCATGTTTGTGAAATTTTAAATAACGTTCAAATATTTTACTAAACTAGAAAAAATGTACATTTTATCAAAAAAAAATTAAATGTCACAACATACTATTTAAATTTGTGATTGTTTAAAAAATTTAGCATACAGTTTTATGAATGAAACGAAAGTTTCTCTAATTTAGACTAGCATATTTTTTACATTGTATTAAGGTTTTTATAAAACGTCATGTATATTATTTGAAACAGGTGAATTTTTTTGTAATTGTCATGATATCATTTGGAATTCCATCAGCATTTTCTCAAATTTAGATGACAAATTTTTTACACTGCTTTAAAATTTATCTAATTTGCGGTTTTTAAAATTTTAAGTAAATTTCAGTTTCATAATATATGTATTTATAATTTTTTCAAATATATGAATAAAATAAAAAATAAATGAAATAAAAAACAGAGAAGAAAAATAAACTATCCTGTAGGAACCAAAAACATGAACAACTTAAAACAGAGAAAAATAAAGGAATGGAAGTAAATTTTTTATGTTTGTTGTCAACATAGATATGTTAGGATATTTAAATAAATTTGTATGTTTACTGTTAGGAAGTTGTGGTCTTGTATGATCTGGTTTTAAACTTAGGTAAATTTGAGTGCGAGTTATATCTTACCTCTTGCAACAAATCAAACCATGCACCGCATCTGTTGATCAATAAATATCGCACCCACATCAGGTGATAGCCGCTTTCCCAGTAATTATCATGCCCGCAAGAAGCCACGCTACATCCATTCTACAATGGATACCCTTCTAAAATAGCAGGCCCATAAGTTTTATCTTACGTCAAAGTCTAGTAATTAAATTTTACTATATTTATAGAAATAATCATCCACAAGTACAATATTGAATCCATATCAACGGATCCATCATTAAATGAATTTTTATCATGTATTTTAGTTGTAGAATCTTTTATCCTTAAACTTGAACAAACCGAACCAGAGAGACCCATGCAGAAATAAAAAAAAAGAAACAGCTGAAACTGGTCCAGCCCACTTTTCGCACGTATGAGGACATATGAGGGCCGTCACTATTGAAAATTACTGAGGCTGCAGGGGTGACCATTTTTAAATAATATGAGCGCTGTGACGTGGCTAACATTTGTACATCAGGAACCATTTTTAAATAATATTTTAACATTTTTCAAATACATGATTAACATTGTCTGAAATATATGTTTTCATGCTTGTTTTTTAATACACATTGCACATTTTTTATCAATCTGAAACATTATTTACATATATGTTTAACTTTTTTCAATTTCATGTTTGCGAACATTTTTATGAATGTGAGATAACATTTTTAAAATAGTGTTCAAACATTTTTCTGAATGGTACATTTTTTTCTAAAGTTACCAAAACAATTGTATATTGTATAAATATTTTTTTCAAAATGTCCCGAATATATGCTTGAAATTCGTGAGCATTTTATAATTTTAGCGTATATTTTTCTGAATGATACGCCATATTTTTGAAAATTTGCACTAACTTATTTTTACATTTTATGAACATTTTTTATATATGTCACCTACATTTTTTGAAACGGTTGAGAAATACTTAAATGTCACAATATTATTTTAAATGCTATCAACATTTTTTCAAATTAAGCTAACAATTTTTTACGCTGTGTTAACATTTATTTAATTTGTGATTTTTAATTTTTAATGGAAATTTCAGTTTCGGAATATATGTATTTAGAATGTTTTCAAATATATGAAAAAAAGAATGAATGAAAGAAAGAAAAAATAGAGTAAAACAATGAACTGACCTGCAAGAAGCTAAAATATGAACATCTAAAAACCGAGAAAACTAAACGAATGAAAGTAAAAGAATTTAAGTTGTGTTTGTTCTCAACATAGATATGTTAAGATTTAGAGGGAATTCTAAATAAATTTGTATGTTACAGTTAGGAAGTTGTGGTCTTGTAAGATATGGTTTTAAACTTAGATAAATTTGAGTACAAGTTATATTTACCCCTTGCAACAAATCGAACCATAAACTGCATCTATTGATCAATAAGCCGCCTCCTCCCTGGCTTTTCTCATAAGTCGTCTCTTTTATTCATTGAGGCTTCTAAACTAGTTATGGAATAACTAATTTAGAAGCCTCAACAAATTTGTCTGGTGGCTTATTTTTTAAGCTGGGGAGAGGCAGCTTATTTTTTAAGCCGCCCAAAAGAATTGGCCCTAACTATTGCACCCACGCCAGGTGATACCCGGTTCCCCAGTAATTTTCATGCCCGCGGGAAGTCACGCTACATCCATTGTAAAATGGATGCCCATCTAAAATACAAGGCATATAAGTTTTTCTTAGGGCATCTCCAACAACAACCCACAAAAATCCTCCCGCATCCGTCTGCGGACAGGGGGGGGAGACCAGTCTACGAACATGGATGCGGGGGGTCAACATCCAACACTAGCCGCATACATTTCAAACTCCCTTTCAACAAACCGGGTGAAATTCATGCAAACACGGCCGGATTTCGTACAAACATGATGGATTTCATACAAACCGGAGGAAAACGGTTACATTTTGGACATATTTTCAACTAAAAAGCTAAAACTATGTGGACGTACGGTCGCACGGAGCTCCACTCTCACGACACGAATACAATACGCTAGTCTATGGCCAGCCGCGACTGATCCCTTTGTCTTCCCAATGTCTAGCAGCCCTTTAACCAGACTGCCGGGAGCCCCAGAAGCATGTTCTTCCCTCGTATCTTCCATATGTTTAGCTGCGCCGCTCATCGGAGCGGCAAAGAGGGTGCTTCAACTGGAGGGGAAGGGTGCTTTCGTGGAGCTCTGGCGGGTGCCCAGGATGGTCTGAGATAAAGGAGAACTGGCCAGGGCACCGGTGGCCTCCTTCGTGGGATACAAGTGGCGACAGCCTCCCATTTCCTACTTCTCCTCGATGATGGCTGTGGGCGCCGACGTGCGGCCGCCACCTCGTTGACGTTCGCGCAACAGGCTTCTTTCTATGCGTGCATTGCCCGGCTACGCGCGCGTCGACAACGGATCACTACTAGGGAAAAGCCTAGCTGTAGCGCGGGTTTTTGGCCTAGCAGTAGCGCGGGGTGCCGCGCTACTGATAAGGCGCTATAGCAAAAGGTTAGCAGTAGCGTTGGTCAACACACACTACTGCTATAAGTACTTAGTAGTAGCGAGTTTTTGGTAACGCGCTACAGGTAAGTACTAGTAGTGCGCCTCTGCGCCCGTGCTACTACTATTATTGCGTATTCTATTTCTTTTTCATTTTATGTCATATTCATACACCATTATACAAGTTTTCATACAGTAGCAATTTAAAGATTGTTTTTACATCATAATGAGTTATTACATCACTCGGTGAAAGAACCGTGGACTAGTTTCAAGTGGATGGATCAGAGATTGTTTTTACATCATAATGAGTTATTACATCACTCGGTGAAAGAACCGTGGACTAGTTTCAAGTGGGTGGATCCATCCACTTGAAACTAATCCGCGGTTCTTTCACCCAATGATATAATAAATCATCATCATCATCATCATATCATTAACAACTTATCATCATAATACATCATTGTCATATAACACCTCCTCATAATCATCATTTTCATCAATGAGACATCATATAGTAAGTTGGTCACTAGTCATAATCACAACTCCTCCTTCTCATCATCGTCAACTCTAACACATTGTAGCACATAATAACACATTGTACCTAGGACCTACTCCTCTCTCATAGGACCTACTACCTTCTCTTAGGTAAAATAGCATAAAACAAGATAGGCCCTGACTCTCCATTATGGAGAATAGAGATTATCCTGTCTCTAATTCTTGCGCTTCGCACAATGTTGCTTCCAAGTAGCTCCGTACGATTGACCATACATTTTTTCCAATCTTTGATTGTCATGTCTCCATCGGTTTTAGAAATCCGGTATGAACAGGAGTGATTCGTAGGATGACCTGGCCGTAAGTTCAAAACATCAAGGCGACCTTTCGGAAACATCAGATGAGGCACACAATCCTTCGGGATTTTCTGTTGAAAAACATAGTAATAACTTCGTAGTTAGCAATGTAGTTGAGTTTTAGAAGAATTTATGCAAAAGATGCACGGATGTCGTAGTAGTAAAGAATCTTACCATGGCATCTCCATGGATGTTACCGTAGTTCAACACGTCCAGTAGTGGCACATATTGACCATAATGTGGAGGAGTTTGATAATAGTTATTGTAATTCTCAAGATCAGTAATAAATGAGATCAGATGATTTTTCTCCTGATAAGTTAATTCTGAGCCCTCGGTGTAGTAGGTTCTATCTACCATCTTCCGCACATTCTTTGAAGAATGAAAATAAGCTGTCAACTATTTTGAAATAAACAATATAAATTACTTAATAACTATGTTTGAGAAACTCACATAGCGGTAGAATTGGAAGCGTATCAACAAGGACCAAAATGTCCATATTGTCTTGGGCGATGTTAGGATCACCAAGATCCATGGTGACAAGCATACCCTCATGAAAATCATACATCTTGTAAAGTGCTTCCCAATTCGGGCAACCAAAATGGGATACGCTCTCAGAATTGTGTAGATTTACATCAAAATCCATACCATGATGGGTCCTTAGGTGAATTTTCTTTGTTTCCATACTTTCATGATCTTCAAAATCTATCCTCTCCAAGACATAGCGTCTTGCATGGCATGAGATAAGCTAGTCGAATTGTAAAAGACGAAAATTACACGTTGAACTAGTAGAAGTCGTGCTTCATTACGAAAGAAACACTTGTCGTCGTTGCGTACCGTTTCAACATCGAAGGTCTCCTGGAGCTTAATGCTGAAGCGCCGACCTTCGTCCAAGTGAGACCTGTCGCACAGACCCCCGTTGTCGTTGCACCAGTCGCACTCCCCCGGGAGACTTTCATCGTCCGATGACGACATTTCCTAGGTTCATAATTCAAAGATTAAACTTTTATAATTAAATATATGTACTACAGAAATTAAATTAGATCATTATTATTCATCACGGGTTGACTATCGGTCTGCCGAGTCTTTTCTTGAAAACTCTCAGCTCACGTGGTGTATTGATGTCTACTACACAACCTTCTTCTTGTAGACGTTGTTGGGCCTCCAAGTGCAGAGCTTTGTAGGACAGTAGCAAATTTCCCTCAAGTGGATGACCTAAGGTTTATCAATCCGTGGGAGACGTAGGATGAAGATGGTCTCTCTCAAACAACCCTGCAACCAAATAACAAAGAGTCTCTTGTGTCCGGCGAAGAGATGGTGATACAAGTGCAATATGGATGGTAGATATAAGTTTTTGTAATCTGAAAATAAAAAAACAGCAAGGTAGAAAGTGGTAAAAGTGAGCGTAAACGGTATTGCAATGCTAGGAAACAAGGCCTAGGGTTCATACTTTCACTAGTGCAAGTCCTCTCAACAATAATAACATAATTGGATCACATAACTATCCCTCAACATGGAACAAAGAGTCACTCCAAAGTCACTAATAGCGGAGAACAAACGAAGAGATTATGGTAGGGTACGAAACCACCTCAAAGTTATTCTTTCCGATCAATCCATTGGGCTATTCCTATAAGTGTCACAAACAACCCTAGAGTTCGTAGTAAAATAACACCTTAAGACACACATCAACCAAAACCCTAATGTCACCTAGATACTCAATTGTCACCTCAAGTATCCGTGGGTATGATTATACGATATGCATCACACAATCTCAGATTCATCTATTCAACCAACACATAGAACCTCAAAGAGTGCCCCAAAGTTTCTACCGGAGAGTCAAGACGAAAACGTGTGCCAACCCCTATGCATAGGTTCATGGGCGGAACCCGCAAGTTGATCACCAAAACATACATCAAGTGAATCAATAGAATAACCCATTGTCACCACGGTTATCCCACGCAAGACATACATCAAGTGTTCTCAAATCATTAAAGACTCAATCCGATAAGATAACTTCAAAGGGAAAACTCAATCCATTACAAGAGAGTAGAGGGGGAGAAACATCATAAGATCCAACTATAATAGCAAAGCTCGCGATCCATCAAGATCGTATCACCTCAAGAACACGAGAGAGAGAGAGAGAGATCAAACACATCACTAATGGTACATACCCTCAGCCCCGAGGGTGAACTACTTCCTCCCCGCCATGGAGAGCGCCGGGATGATGAAGATGGCCACCGGTGAAGGATCTGTTGGGAATCGTAGCATAATTTTAAAATTTTCCTACGCTCACCAAGATGCATCTATGGAGTCTACTAGCAACGAGGGAAGGGAGTGCATCTACATACCGTTGTAGATCGCGAGCGGAAGCGTTCCAATGAACGTGGATGACGGAGTCGTACTCGCCGTGATCCAAATCACCAATGACCGAGTGCCGAACGTACGGCACCTCCGCGTTCAACACACGTACGGTGCAGCGACGTCTCCTCCTTTCTTGATCCAGCAAGGGGGGAGGAGAGGTTGATGGAGATCCAACAGCACGACGGCGTGGTGGTGTATGTAGCGGCTCTCCGGCAGGGCTTCGCCGAGCTTCTGCGCGAGAGAGAGAGGTGTTGCAGGGGAGGAGGGAGGCGCCAAAGGCTGTAGTGTGCTGCCCTCCCTCCCCCCTTTATATAGGCCCCCAAGGGGGGTGCGCAGCCCTAGGAGATGGGATCTCCAAGGGGGGGGGCGGCGGCCAAGGGGGGGAAGGGGTTGCCTTGCCCCCCAAGGCAAGGGGGAACTCCCCCCTAGGGTTCCCAACCCTAGGCGCATGGGGGGGAGGCCCAAGGTGGCGCCCCAGCCCACTAGGGGCTGGTTCCCCTCCACTTTCAGCCCACGGGGCCCTCCGGGACAGGTGGCCCCACCCGGTGGACCCCCGGGACCCTTCCGGTGGTCCCGGTACAATACCGATAACCCCCGAAACTTTCCCGGTGGCCAAAACTGGACTTCCTATATATAATTCTTCACCTCCGGACCATTCCGGAACCTCTCGTGACGTCCGGGATCTCATCCGGGACTCCGAACAACTTTCGGGTTTCCGCATACATATATCTCTACAACCCTAGCGTCACCGGACCTTAAGTGTGTAGACCCTACGGGTTCGGGAGCCATGCAGACATGACCGAGACGCCTCTCCGGTCAATAACCAACAGCGGGATCTGGATACCCATGTTGGCTCCCACATGTTCCACGATGATATCATCGGGTGAACCACGGTGTCGAGGATTCAATCAATCCGTATGCAATTCCCTTTGTCAATCGGTATGTTACTTGCCCGAGATTCGATCGTCGGTATCCCAATACCTAGTTCAATCTCGTTACCGGCAAGTCTCTTTACTCGTACCGCAATGCATGATCCCGTGACTAACGCCTTAGTCACATTGAGCTCATTATGATGATGCATTACCGAGTGGGCCCAGAGATACCTCTCCGTTTACACGGAGTGACAAATCCCAGTCTCGATCCGTGCCAACCCAACAGACACTTTCGGAGATACCCGTAATGCACCTTTATAGTCACCCAGTTACGTTGTGACGTTTGGCACACCCAAAGCACTCCTACGATATCCGGGAGTTGCACGATCTCATGGTCTAAGGAAAAGATACTTGACATTGGAAAAGCTCTAGCAAACGAAACTACACGATCTTTTATGCTATGCTTAAGTTGGGTCTTGTCCATCACATCATTCTCCTAATGATGTGATCCCGTCATCAATGACATCCTATGTCCATAGTCAGGAAACCATGACTATCTGTTGATCAACGAGCTAGTCAACTAGAGGCTTACTAGGGACAGGTTGTGGTCTATGTATTCACACATGTATTACGATTTCCGGACAATACAATTATAGCATGAATAAAAGACTATTATCATAAACACAGAAATATAATAATAACCATTTACTATTGCCTCTAGGGCATATTTCCAACAGTCTCCCACTTGCACTAGAGTCAATAATCTAGTTACATTGTGATGAATCGAACACCCATTGCGTCCTGGTGTTGATCATGTTTTGCCCTAGGGAGAGGTTTAGTCAACGGATCTGCTACATTCAGGTCCGTGTGTACTTTACAAATATCTATGTCTCCATTTTGAACACTTTCACGAATGGATTTGAAGCGACGCTTGATATACCTGGTCTTCCTGTGAAACCTGGGCTCCTTCGCAAGGGCAATAGCTCCAGTGTTGTCACAGAAGAGAGTCATCGGGCCCGACGCATTGGGAATCACCCCTAGGTCGGTAATGAACTCCTTCATCCAGACTGCTTCCTGTGCTGCCTCCGAGGCTGCCATGTATTCCGCTTCACATGTAGATCCCGCCACGACGCTTTGCTTGCAACTGCACCAGCTTACTGCTCCTCTTTTCAAAATATACACGTATCCGGTCTGTGACTTCGAGTCATCCGGATCTGTGTCGAAGCTAGCGTCGACGTAACCCTTTACGACGAGCTCTTCGTCACCTCCATAAACGAGAAACATATCCTTAGTCCTCTTCAGGTACTTCAGGATATTCTTGACCGCTGTCCAGTGTTCCTTGCCGGGATTACTTTGGTACCTTCCTACCAAACTTACGGCAAGGTTTACATCAGGTCTGGTACACAGCATGGCATACATAATAGACCCTATGGCCGAGGCATAGGGGATGACACTCATCTCTTCTATATCTTCTGCCGTGGTCGGGCATTGAGCCGTGCTCAATTGCACACCTTGCAATACAGGCAAGAACCCCTTCTTGGACTGATCCATACTGAACTTCTTCAATATCTTGTCAAGGTATGTACTCTGTGAAAGACCAATGAGGCGTCTTGATCTATCTCTATAGATCTTGATGCCTAATATGTAAGCAGCTTCTCCAAGGTCCTTCATTCAAAAACACTTATTCAAATAGGCCTTTATACTTTCCAAGAATTCTATATCATTTCCCATCAATAATATGTCATCCACATATAATATGAGAAATGCTACAGAGCTCCCACTCACTTTCTTGTAAACACAGGCTTCTCCATAAGTCTGTGTAGACCCAAACGCTTTGATCATCTCATCAAAGCGAATGTTCCAACTCCGAGATGCTTGCACCGGCCCATAGATTGAGCGCTGGAGCTTGCATACTTTGTTAGCATTCTTAGGATCGACAAAACCTTCCGGCTGCATCATATACAACTCTTCCTTAAGGAAGCCGTTAAGGAATGCCGTTTTGACGTCCATCTGCCATATCTCATAATCATAGTATGCGGCAATTGCTAACATGATTCGGACGGACTTCAGCTTCGCTACGGGTGAGAAAGTCTCATCGTAGTCAACCCCTTGAACTTGTCGATAACCCTTAGCGACAAGTCGAGCTTTGTAGATGGTCACATTACCATCTGCGTCCGTCTTCTTCTTAAAGATCCATTTGTTTTCTATGGCTCGCCGCTCATCGGGCAAGTCAGCCAAAGTCCATACTTTGTTTTCATACATGGATTCTATCTCGGATTTCATGGCTTCTAGCCATTTGTCGGAATCCGGGCCCGCCATCGCTTCTTCATAGTTCGAAGGTTCACCGTTGTCTAACAACATGATTTCCAGGACAGGGTTGCCGTACCACTCTGGTGCGGAACGTGTCCTTGTGGACCTACGAAGTTCAGTAACTTGATCTGAAGCTTCATGATCATCATCATTAACTTCCTCCCCAGTCGGTGTAGGCACCACAGGAACATTTTCCCGCGCTGCGCTACTTTCCGGTTCGGAAGGGGTGACTATCACCTCATCAAGTTCCACTTTCCTCCCACTCAATTCTTTCGAGAGAAACTCCTTCTCTAGAAAGGACCCGTTCTTGGCAACGAAGATCTTGCCTTCGGATCTGAGGTAGAAGGTATACCCAATAGTTTCCTTAGGGTATCCTATGAAGACGCATTTTTCCGATTTGGGTTCGAGCTTTTCAGGTTGAAGTTTCTTGACATAAGCATCGCATCCCCAAACTTTTAGAAACGACAGCTTAGGTTTCTTCCCAAACCATAATTCATACGGTGTCGTCTCAACGGATTTAGACGGTGCCCTATTTAAAGTGAATGCGGCAGTCTCTAAAGCATAACCCCAAAATGAGAGCGGCAAATCGGTAAGAGACATCATAGATCGCACCATATCTAATAGAGTGCGATTACGACGTTCGGACACACCATTTCTCTGAGGTGTTCCAGGCGGCGTGAGTTGTGAAACTATTCCACATTTCCTTAAGTGTGTACCAAATTCGTGACTTAAATATTCTCCACCACGATCTGATCGTAAGAATTTTATTTTCCTGTCACGTTGATTCTCGACGTCACTCTGAAATTCCTTGAACTTTTCAAAGGTTTCAGACTTGTGTTTCATTAGGTAGACATACCCATATCTACTTAAATCATCAGTGAGAGTGAGAACATAACGATATCCTCCGCGAGCCTCAACACTCATTGGACCGCACACATCGGTATGTATGATTTCCAATAAGTTGGTTGCTCGCTCCATTGTTCCGGAGAACGGAGTCTTGGTCATCTTACCCATGAGGCATGGTTCGCACGTGTCAAATGATTCGTAATCAAGAGACTCCAAAAGTCCATCTGCATGGAGCTTCTTCATGCGCTTGACACCAATGTGACCAAGGCGGCAGTGCCACAAGTATGTGGGACTATCGTTATCAACTTTACATCTTTTTGGTATTCACACTATGAACATGTGTAGCATCACGTTCGAGATTCATCAAAAATAAACCATTGACCAGCGGGGCATGACCATAAAACATATCTCTCAAATAAATAGAACAACCATTATTCTCAGATTTAAATGAGTAGCCATCTCGAATTAAACGAGATCCAGATACAATGTTCATGCTCAAAGCTGGCACTAAATAACAATTATTGAGGTTTATAACTAATCCCGTGGGTAGATGCAGAGGTAGCGTGCCGACGGCGATCACATCGACCTTGGAACCATTCCCGACGCGCATCGTCACCTCGTCTTTTGCCAGTCTCCGTTTATTCCGTAGTTCCTGATTTGAGTTACAAATATGAGCAACCGCACCGGTATCAAATACCCAGGAGCTACTACGAGTACTGGTAAGGTACACATCAATTACTTGTATATCACATATACCTTGGGTGTTGCCGGCCTTCTTCTTGTCCGCTAAATATTTGGGGCAGTTCCGCTTCCAGTGACCACTTCCCTTGCAATAAAAGCACTCAGTCTCGGGCTTGGGTCCATTCTTTGACTTCTTCCCGGTAACTGGCTTACCGGGCGTGGCAACCGCCTTGCCGTCCTTCTTGAAGTTCTTCTTACCCTTGCCCTTCTTGAACTTAGTGGTTTTATTCACCATCAACACTTGATGTTCTTTTCTGATCTCTACCTCAGCTGATTTCAGCATTGAATACACCTCGGGAATGGTCTTTTCCATCCCCTGCATATTGTAGTTCATCACAAAGCTCTTGTAGCTTGGTGGAAGCGACTGGAGGATTCTGTCAATGACCGCGTCATCCGGGAGATTAACTCCCAGCTGAGACAAGCGGTTGTGCAACCCAGACATTCTGAGTATGTGCTCACTAACAGAACTGTTCTCCTCCATTTTACAGCTGAAGAACTTGTCGGAGACATCATATCTCTCGACCCGGGCATGAGCTTGAAAAACCAGTTTCAGCTCCTCGAACATCTCATATGCTCCATGTTTCTCAAAACGCTTTTGGAGACCCGGTTCTAAGCTGTAAAGCATGCCGCACTGAACGAGGGAGTAATCATCAGCACGCTGCTGCCAAGCGTTCATAACGTCTTGGTTCTCAGGGATTGGTGCTTCACCTAGCGGTGCTTCTAAGACATAATCTTTCTTGGCAACTATGAGGATGAGCCTCAGGTTCCGGACCCAGTCCGTATAGTTGCTGCCATCATCTTTCAGCTTGGTTTTCTCTAGGAACGCGTTGAAATTGAGGACAACGTGGGCCATTTGATCTACAATACATAGTGTAAAGATTTTTAGACTAAGTTCATGATAATTAAGTTCATATAATCAAATTATTTAATGAACTCCCACTCAGATGGACATCCCTCTAGTTATCTAAGTGAAACATGATCCGAACTCAACTAGGCCGTGTCCGATCATCACGTGAGACGGACTAGTCAAGATCGGTGAACATCTCCATGTTGATCGTATCTTCTATACGACTCATGCTCGACCTTTCGGTCCTCCGTGTTCCGAGGCCATGTCTGTACATGCTAGGCTCGTCAAGTCAACCTAAGTGTATTGCGTGTGTTCCGAGGCCATGTCTGTACATGCTAGGCTCGTCAACACCCGTTGTATTCGAACGTAAGAATCTATCACACCCGATCATCACGTGGTGCTTCGAAACGACGAACCTTCGCAACGGTGCACAGTTAGGGTGAACACTTTCTTGAAATTATTATAAGGGATCATCCTATTTGCTACCGTCGTTCTAAGCAAATAAGATGCAAAAACATGATAAACATCACATGCAATCAAATAGTGACATGATATGGCCAATATCATTATGCTCCTTTGATCTCCATCTTCGGGGCACCATGATCATCTTCGTCACCGGCATGACACCATGATCTCCATCATTGTGTCTTCATGAAGTTGTCACGCCAACGATTACTTCTACTTCTATGGCTAACCGTTTAGCAACAAAGTAAAGTAAATTACATGGCGTTATTCAATGACACGCAGGTCATGCAAAATAATAAAGACAACTCCTATGGCTCCTGCCGGTTGTCATACTCATCGACATGCAAGTCGTGATTCCTATTACAAGAATATGATCAATCTCATACATCACATATATCATTCATCACATCTTCTGGCCATATCATATCACATATATCACTTGCTGCAAAAACAAGTTAGACGTCCTCTAATTGTTGTTGCAAGTTTTTACGTGGTTTGTAGGTTTCTAGCAAGAACGATTTCTTACCTACGTATGACCACAACGTGATTTGCCAATTTCTATTTACCCTTCATAAGGACCCTTTTCATCGAATCCGTTCCGACTAAAGTAGGAGAGACAGACACCCGCTAGCCACCTTATGCAACTAGTGCATGTCAGTCGGTGGAACCTGTCTCACGTAAGCGTACGTGTAAGGTCGGTCCGGGCCGCTTCATCCTACAATGCCGCCGAAACAAGAAACGACTAGTAGCGGCAAGAAGAATTGGCAACATCAACGCCCACAACTTCTTTGTGTTCTACTCGTGCATAGTAACTACGCATAGGCCTGGCTCATGATGCCACTGTTGTGAATCGTAGCATAATTTTAAAATTTTCCTACGCTCACCAAGATGCATCTATGGAGTCTACTAGCAACGAGGGAAGGGAGTGCATCTACATACCATTGTAGATCGCGAGCGGAAGCGTTCCAATGAACGTGGATGACGGAGTCGTACTCGCCGTGATCCAAATCACCGATGACCGAGTGCCGAACGTACGGCACCTCCGCGTTCAACACACGTACGGTGCAGCGACGTCTCCTCCTTTCTTGATCCAGCAAGGGGGGAGGAGAGGTTGATGGAGATCCAACAGCACGACGGCGTGGTGGTGTATGTAGCGGCTCTCCGGCAGGGCTTCGCCGAGCTTCTGCGCGAGAGAGAGAGGTGTTGCAGGGGAGGAGGGAGGCGCCAAAGGCTGTAGTGTGCTGCCCTCCCTCCCCCCCTTTATATAGGCCCCCAAGGGGGGTGCGCAGCCCTAGGAGATGGGATCTCCAAGGGGGGGGCGGCGGCCAAGGGGGGAAGGGGTTGCCTTGCCCCCCAAGGCAAGGGGGAACTCCCCCCTCCTAGGGTTCCCAACCCTAGGCGCATGGGGGGGAGGCCCAAGGTGGCGCCCCAGCCCACTAGGGGCTGGTTCCCCTCCACTTTCAGCCCACGGGGCCCTCCGGGACAGGTGGCCCCACCCGGTGGACCCCCGGGACCCTTTCGGTGGTCCCGGTACAATACCGATAACCCCCGAAACTTTCCCGGTGGCCAAAACTGGACTTCCTATATATAATTCTTCACCTCCGGACCATTCCGGAACCTCTCGTGACGTCCGGGATCTCATCCGGGACTCCGAACAACTTTCGGGTTTCCGCATACATATATCTCTACAACCCTAGCGTCACCGGACCTTAAGTGTGTAGACCCTACGGGTTCGGGAGCCATGCAGACATGACCGAGACGCCTCTCCGGTCAATAACCAACAGCGGGATCTGGATACCCATGTTGGCTCCCACATGTTCCACGATGATATCATCAGGTGAACCACGGTGTCGAGGAATCAATCAATCCGTATGCAATTCCCTTTGTCAATCGGTATGTTACTTGCCCGAGATTCGATCGTCGGTATCCCAATACCTAGTTCAATCTCGTTACCGGCAAGTCTCTTTACTCGTACCGCAATGCATGATCCCGTGACTAACGCCTTAGTCACATTGAGCTCATTATGATGATGCATTACCGAGTGGGCCCAGAGATACCTCTCCGTTTACACGGAGTGACAAATCCCAGTCTCGATCCGTGCCAACCCAACAGACACTTTCGGAGATACCCGTAATGCACCTTTATAGTCACCCAGTTACGTTGTGACGTTTGGCACACCCAAAGCACTCCTACGGTATCCGGGAGTTGCACGATCTCATGGTCTAAGGAAAAGATACTTGACATTGGAAAAGCTCCAGCAAACGAAACTACACGATCTTTTATGCTATGCTTAAGTTGGGTCTTGTCCATCACATCATTCTCCTAATGATGTGATCCCGTCATCAATGACATCCTATGTCCATAGTCAGGAAACCATGACTATCTGTTGATCAACGAGCTAGTCAACTAGAGGCTTACTAGGGACAGGTTGTGGTCTATGTATTCACACATGTATTACGATTTCCGGACAATACAATTATAGCATGAATAAAAGACTATTATCATGAACACAGAAATATAATAATAACCATTTATTATTGCCTCTAGGGCATATTTCCAACAGGATCCTCCCTCCGGCAGGGTGCCGGAACAAGGTCCCGATTGGTTTTTGGTGGCTACAGAGGCTTGCGGCGGCGGAACTCCCGATCTATTCTGTTGCCCGATGGTTTTAGGGTATATTGGTATATATAGGTGAAAGAAGTACGTTAGGGGAGCCACGAGGGGCCCACGAGGGTGGAGGGCGCGCCCAGGGGGGTGGGCGTGCCCCCCTGCCTCGTGCCTTCCTCGTTGCTTTCTTGACGTGGACTCCAAGTCTCCCGGGTTGCTTTCCTTCCAAAAATAACTTCTGCAGAAGGTTTCATTCCGTTCCGACTCCGTTTGATATTCCTTTTCTTCGAAACACTGAAACAAGGGAAAAAACAGGAACTGGCACTGGGCTCTGGTTCAATAGGTTAGTCCCAAAAATAATATAAAAGTGTATAATAAAGCCCATAAACATTCAAGATGGATAATATAGTAGCATGCATACTTCATAAATTATAGATACGTTGGAGACGTATCAACATCCCCAAGCTTAATTCCTGCTCGTCCTCGAGTAGGTAAATGATAAAAGAAATAATTTATGAAGTGTGAATGCTAGAAGGTGCATAAGTTTGATCAATGATAATTTCAATCACCTTTTCTAGCATCATCATATGTCATAACAGTAGCTCAACTCATAGAACTTTTCATGATCAAGTACCAAGATATTCACATGTTAAAGCATAGACCATAAACATTCTTGAGAACTAACAAACCGTGTTATTAGTCATCAAACAATTACAATTCATCTTATTTTCAGGAAGAGTCTATGTCAGAGCTTTGATTCAGCAAACTTCACATACTCAACTATCTTTTAGTCTTCCATGATTGCTACCACTCAAAGCATATTTTTAGAACAAATAGCATCCATCAAACACAGAGAAAGATAGGGGCTTAATGTTTCGCCTCCCAACTTATTTATCATATAGATAATTGTCAACAATAATAATTCATGCTCAAATATATTTGAATGGCCATATATGCTTAGATCTTTCCATCACATGATGCTTGCCAACTAAAGAGTAGGTTGGAATGAGAAGGAATACTACTGACTCTTGCATAAAATTAAAAGATAGGCCCTTCACAGAGGGAAGCAGGGATTTGCAGAGGTGCGAGAGCTCGAAGCAAAAACAGAGATGAAAATAATTTTGAGAGGTATGCTTTCATTGTCAACATAACGACGAAGAGTTCCCAATATCTTCCATACTACATACATTATAGGCGGTTCCCAAACAGAAAGGTAAAGATTTTTACTCCCCCTCTACCAACAATCATCAATCCATGGCTTGCCCAAAACAACGGGTGCCTCCAACTAACATCAATCCTTGGGGAGTTTTGTTTGCAATTATTTTTGATTTGATTTCGATCTTTTGATCATGGGACTGAGCATCCCGGTTACCAGCCATTTTCTCGTGAATGATGAGCGGAGTCCACTCATCGTGAGAATAACCCACCTAGCATGGAAGATACTGCTAGCCCCTAGTCGCTACATGAGCGATTCGGGCATACAAAACAGATTATTATTTGAAGGTTTAGAGTTTGACACATGCAAATTTACTTGGAACGGCAGGTAAATACCGCATATAGGTACATATGGTGAACACTCATGGAAGAAACTTGGTTCAAGGAATTTGGATGCACAAGCAGTATTCCCGCTTAGTACAGATATTTTGGCTAGCAAAGGATTCTAAATAGCAAGCACCACATGTTAGAGGATCCATAACAATATAACTTCTATACAAATATACCCAAGCATAACTCATTATGTTGTCTTCCTTGTCCAACTTCAACTAATTTGCTCAGGTTTGAAAATAATTAATGGGGATCACAATCATAGAAGATGTCCAAGATAGTATATTTATATGTGAAATCTCCCTTCCTTCAATATTCTTTCATGAATTGTTCAAGTGACCAATACAATGGTTGCTAACCTTCAAAAAATTTACCACCTCTACTTCTTATATGTGAAGGCATTACTCCCCATGGGAAAGGCATATGAAACATATATAATTTCAAATTTATGACATTCAAATCATTCAACCATTTACTCATAGGATATAAGTGAAGCACACGAGTAAATGACAAACTACTCCAAAAAGATATAAGTGAAGATCAATGAGTAGTTAAATAATTATGTAGCTATGTGAAGACTCTCCCATTTAATAAATTCAGATCTCAGTATTTTATTCAAACAGCAAGCAAAGCTAAATAAAATAAAACGACGCTCCAAGCAAAACACATATCATGTGGTGAATAAAAATATAGCTCCAAGTAAAGTTACCGATGAATAAAGACGAAAGAGGGGATGTCATCCGGGGCATCCCCAAGCTTAGGCTCTTGGTTGTCCTTGAATATTACCTTGGGGTGCCTTGGGCATCCCCAAGCTTAGGCTCTTGCCACTCCTTATTCCATAGTCCATCGTATCTTTACCCAAAACTTGAAAACTTCACAACACAAAACTTAACAGAAAACTCGTAAGCTCCGTTAGCGAAAGAAAACAAAACACCACTTCATGGTACTGTAATGAACTCATTCTTTATTTTTATTGGTGTTAAATCTACTGTATTCCAACTTCTCTATCGTTTATAAACTATTTTACTAGCCATAGATTCATCAAAATAAGCAAACAACACACGAAAAACAGAATCTGTCAAAAACAGAACAGTCTGTAGTAATCTGTAACTAACGCAAACTTCTGGAACTCAAAAAATTCTACCAAAATAGGAATACCTAGATAATTTGTTTATTAATCTTCTACAATTGGAATCAATATTTTATCACGTTCTGGTGATTTTTTCGTGAACAGAAAGTTTCTGGAATTTTCAGCAAGATCAAATAACTATCATCCAAGAAGATCCTATAGGTCTTACTTGGGACAAACACTAATTAAAACATAAAACCACATCTAACCAGAGGCTAGATGGATTATTTATTACTAAACAGAACCAAAAAGCAAGAAACTAGAATAAAGTTGGGTTGCCTCCCAACAAGCGCTATCGTTTAACGCCCTTTGCTAGGCATGATGATTTCAATGATGCTCACATAAGAGATAAGAATTAAAACATAAAGAGAGCATCATGAAACACATGACAAGCACATTTAAGTCTAACCCACTTCCTATGCATAGGGATTTTGTGAGCAAACAACTTATGGGAACAATAATCAACTAGCATAGGAAGGCAAAACAAGCATAACTTCAAAACTTTAAGCACATAGAGAGGAAACTTGATATTATTGCAATTCCTACAAGCATATGTTCCTCCCTCATAATAATTTTCAGTAGCCTCATGAATGAATTCAACAATATAACCAACACCTAAAGCATTCTTTTCATGATCTACAAGCATAGAAAATTTACTACTCTCCACATAAGCAAAATTCTTCTCATGAATAATAGTGGGAGCAAACTCAACAAAATAGCTATCATGTGATTGAAAATTAAGATCAAGATGACAAGTTTCATGGTTATCATTATTCTTTATAGCATACGTGTCATCACAATAATCATCATAGATAGGAGGCATGCTTTCATCATAATAAATTTGCTCATCAAAACTTGGGGGACTAAAAATATCATCTTCATCAAACATAGCTTCCCCAAGCTTGTGGCTTTGCATATCATTAGCATCATGGATATTCAAGGAATTCATACTAACAACATTGCAATCATGCTCATCATTCAAAGATTTAGTGCCAAACATTTTAATGCATTCTTCTTCTAACACTTTGGCACAATTTTCCTTTCCATCATACTCACGAAAGATATTAAAAAGATGAAGCGTATGAGGTAAACTCAATTCCATTTTTTAGTTTTCTTTTATAAACTAAACTAGTGCTAAAACAAGAAACAAAAAGATTCGATTGCAAGATCTAAAGATATACCTTCAAGCACTCACCTCCCCGGCAATGGCGCCAGAAACTGCTTGATGTCTACTACACAACCTTCTTCTTGTAGATGTTGTTGGGCCTCCAAGTGCAGAGCTTTGTAGGACAGTAGCAAATTTCCCTCAAGTGGATGACCTAAGGTTTATCAATCCGTGGGAGGCGTAGGATGAAGATGGTCTCTCTCAAACAACCCTGTAACCAAATAACAAAGAGTCTCTTGTGTCCCCAACACACCCAATACAATGGTAAATTGTATAGGTGCACTAGTTCGGCGAAGAGATGGTGATACAAGTGCAATATGGATGGTAGATATAGGTTTTTGTAATCTGAAAATATAAAAACAGCAAGGTAGCAAGTGGTAAAAGTGAGCGTAAACGGTATTGCAATGCTAGGAAACAAGGCCTAGGGTTCATACTTTCACTAGTGCAAGTCCTCTCAACAATAATAACATAATTGGATCATATAACTATCCCTCAACATGCAACAAAGAGTCACTCCAAAGTCACTAATAGCGGAGAACAAACGAAGAGATTATGGTAGGGTACGAAACCACCTCAAAGTTATTCTTTCCGATCAATCCATTGGGCTATTCCTATAAGTGTCACAAACAGCCCTAGAGTTCGTAGTAAAATAACACCTTAAGACACACATCAACCAAAACCCTAATGTCACCTAGATACTCCAACGTCACCTCAAGTATCCGTGGGTATGATTATACGATATGCATCACACAATCTCAGATTCATCTATTCAACCAACACATAGAACCTCAAAGAGTGCCCCAAAGTTTCTACCGGAGAGTCAAGACGAAAACGTGTGCCAACCCCTATGCATAGGTTCATGGGCGGAACCCGCAAGTTGATCACCAAAACATACATCAAGTGAATCAATAGAATAACCCATTGTCACCACGGTTATCCCACGCAAGACATACATCAAGTGTTCTCAAATCATTAAAGACTCAATCCGATAAGATAACTTCAAAGGGAAAACTCAATCCATTACAAGAGAGTAGAGGGGGAAAAACATCATAAGATCCAACTATAATAGCAAAGCTCGCGATACATCAAGATCGTATCACCTCAAGAACACGAGAGAGAGAGAGAGAGATCAAACACATAGCTACTGGTACATACCCTCAGCCCCGAGGGTGAACTACTCCCTCCTCGCCATGGAGAGCGCCGGGATGATGAAGATGGCCACCGGTGAAGGATCCCCCCTCCGGCAGGGTGCCGGAACCGGGTCCCGATTGGTTTTTGGTGGCTACAGAGGCTTGCGGCGGCGGAACTCCCGATCTATTCTATTCCCTGACGGTTTTAGGGTATATTGGTATATATAGGTGAAAGAAGTACGTTAGGGGAGCCACGAGGGGCCCACGAGGGTGGTGGGCGCGCCCCCTGCCTCGTGCCTTCCTCGCTGCTTTCTTGACGTGGACTCCAACTCTCCTGGGTTGCTTTCCTTCCAAAAATAACTTCTCCAGAAGGTTTCATTCCGTTTCAACTTCGTTTGATATTCCTTTTCTTCGAAACACTGAAACAAGGGAAAAAACAGGAACTGGCACTGGGCTCTGGGTCAATAGGTTAGTACCAAAAATAATATAAAAGTGTATAATAAAGCCCACAAACATCCAAGATGGATAATATAATAGCATGAATACTTCATAAATTATAGATACGTTGGAGATGTATCATGTATATATTCGACCGTCGGTGATGGTCGCTCCTCCCTTCGTCCCCGAGTGCATTACACCAAAATGTCTAGCATATGGGAAAGAAGGAGAAGCGACCCCCACGACAACAGTTGGGATTCTTCATCCTCTCATATATGGTGGAGACTCTCCCTCACTGATTCCTCTCTGACATTTGCGACCGTCGGTGATGGTCGTTACTCCTCCCCCCCTAGTGCATAACAAAGGTCTAGCACAAGGAGAAGGAGAAACGACCCCCACGACAACAGTCGGGATTCTTCGTCCTCTCTCATATATGATGGATACACTCCCTCACTGTTTTTTCGACCGTCCGTGATGGTCGTTATTCCTCCTTCCCCTAGTGCATAACAAAGATCTAGCATAAGGAGAAGAAGGAAAAACGACCCCCACGATAATAGTCGTAATTCTTCTTCTCTCATATATGGTGTAGACTTTCTCTCTCACTCATTTGTTGACTGTCATGTATGCAGCCTCGACAGACTTAAAGTCAACCCGAAATGTCGTTTAATTATCTTTCTAGAAAATTCAGGCCACTCGATATTTCCTACATATTCTAGCGCAAGTCATGCCAAAATTCACGGAAAAATCTGGCATGACCTTTGCTAAAAAAGGAAATATCGAGCGCCTGAAATTTGCCGGAACGGAAATTAATCAACACTTCGGCAAAACATAGGCCACTCGGAGGTGTAACCTGCAAACATGGCCGACCACTTGGGCAAGCACATATCTTATTTGAGCAACACACGATATACATGTTTATATCTACATCATATGATCATTCAAACTTGATGGTCATTGCATTTCAATGGTTGAAAATATGAACAAAAACATTTCAAAATATCTTATAGGACTCACATTGACATGGAGATTTCGCTGGTCTCACCTTGAGGCCGGAGGGGGTCGGTGACGGGGACGATGGCGGGGATGATGGAGGGACTCCTTGATTTCCGCAAAAACAAAAACCCTACAAGCTATCAACTAATGAAATGCACATGCCTTGCATAGTGCTCTCCAATTTGAGCATTCAAAATAGGAGTAGTTCTCCAATTTAAGCATTCAAAATAGGAGTAGTTCTCCAATTTGAGCATTCAATAAGCAAAATCAAATAGTAAAATAAATTAGTATTCAAATTAGCATGCATTCAATAAGAAAAATTAAATCATCTCTTGCGCCCGTACATTGTCGAATATTATCACTAATACATCTCCAATAGTATCATACATATAACATCACTAATACAGCTAAAACCCTAGTGAACGACGGGTATCGGCGCGGGCGGTGGACACCCAAAGAGAAGGAACCATCACAGGATCATAGCTCCAGTGAGATCCCTGAAGAACCTGCCAGGTATTGGAGAACCTGCCCTCCAACGCAACCATGTAGCGACAGACGTGCTCGTCCTCCTCGCTGACACAGTGACGTACCACCTCCGCGGGGTCCTCAAGCCTCCGCACCGTCACTGGCCCACGCGACCGCCACCAAAGAAGGTTCGGGTCAACGACGGGCTGGCTACTCACCAAGCTGTGCCCCCGAAAGGTAGCATCTCCCGGTACCAGCCCGGCGGAGCCCAATTCAAGTTTAGCAGCAGCGCGTTTTGCTAGTACGCGCTACTGCTAAAGTGATAGCAGTAGCTCCGTTTTCCTACACACTCTATTACTAAGTAGCGGTAGCGCCTCATTTTGTCCAGCGCTACTGCTAAGATACTGTGTATAAGGTTTTCCCTAGTAGTGGATGACGCAGTCGCATGCACTGGATGCGGCGACAGTCGTGCCACCGTGCCGGCGTGGAGCAACTCGCCACTCCTCATCGATTTGGCCTCGAGCGGTGAGTTGCTGAACGACGCATCGGCTTGGGTGGGCAACTGGCTCCGTCTGGCTAGGCGAGGTAGGTGGAGCAGTGAGCTACCTCGCTCGTATCCGGCGGGCTCGGCGGGCCACCCATCTGGTGTGTATGCCGGAGAACTGCTCTTCGGAAGTCATCCGAAGAGTGGAGAAAATGGTAAAGGAGGAGATTGGGGGGGGAGGGATGCGAATTTTGCCCGGCCTGACCTCATTTAAGTAGAGGGCGGATGGGAGGAGCTCGGCCGACGTTGCGTTTAATCCTGCCTCGCTCATGAACGGACGTGTGGCGGGAGTAGGTTTCTTGGCTTCCCCGCGGGGGTTAATGGAGGTGTATGAATGCGGTGACGAGGCATGTTCAGCCATGCGGCCGGCACCCTCGGCCGGCGCGCCACTTCAATGGATGAGGTAGTGAGAGGTCATGTCTGCCCTGAGCCGCCTTCAATGCGGAACGACGCGCTCTATAGCGGCACGAATGCGGGCTGCTGGCGTCGGGCGGGATGCACGCGCGGGAGGGTGAGGGCTTTTTGGTGGGCAGGACGGTCAGAAGTGGGCTTGGGATCGGTCCGGCCTCCCGCAAATCTACCCCACTTTTGTCTCGGTTTGCGAGAAAAATCACGTCCGGACCGCCCTGTGGACCGATACAGGTCGGAGTTGGATGGCTTCCGTGGTCCGGGCAGCGCGGTCCGGACGGTTGCGGAGGTTTGAGAGTTAGCGTTGGAGATGCCCTTTGGTCAAAGTGTAGTAAATTTGACCATATTTGTAGAAATAATCTTTTATTCTTAAACTTGAAAAAACCAACAAAACTTTGACTCTAGACAAAAATTATGCACCTTATATTTTGAAATCTCTGAACTTGATCAAACATTCATAACTTCCATTTTGGAAGAAACTTATACACCTTGTATATATTTTGAAAAACGGTGAGTGCAGTAGTACTATTGGAGAGAAAGAAGTTTCCTCGGTCAATTCTCTCGCTCACCGGACCCAACCACGCAGGATTCCTACGAGCGGTGCCTGTGCATAGATCGAAAAAAGCTGCCGTCGGCAAATCGACGAGCAAGCGGGGGAGCTGCTGCTGCATGCCCTGCGCAGACGCGTCACGTACCCCATCGTGGGATCACGCATAAATTCTGTTTGCAACTTGCATGGCTGACCATCGATCTGTAGTCGCTCTCATCTAATCATTCTCCCGTCGCCGTCGAGCTCCAGCTTATTCCTCTTGGATTTGCAGCTAGCGCACGTGCTGTACAGTCCGGGGCTCCTGTCGGCAACGAAGGGATGCAAAATCGTCGTGGATTCGGTCGCTGGTTTCCCCCGGCGGTGCGATATATTCGAGAATGTGCGGCGATTGGAACAGTCCTGTCCTGACGATGGTGCCAAAATTACGTATATGCGTCTTGTGTATATATCGCACCACCGTCTGGGTACATGGTCACTGGTCAAGAGAAGGTCTTTCTTTCTGGCCCAAAAAGATCTGGTAGATATAGCAGTCACCCGGGTTCATTTCATACCAGGTAGCACCATGGGTGGTGGGCTAGCCACAGGGCCGGTCCTGAGATTTCGGGGGCCCGGGGCGAAACTGAAATTCGAGGGCCCCTAAGACAAGGACCAAAATAATAACCAATATTTGAACGACAATATCAAGTGACATCGTCCGTTAAGGCGAGTGCATGAAAACTACTCCCTCCGTTCGAAAATAGATGACCCAACTTTGTATTAAAGTAAGTACAAAGTTGAGTCATCTATTTTGGAACAAAGAGAGTATCTAACAGAGCGTATATGAAACCAAGCCTCGCCGTGAAAAATGCAGAGGTTGTGTGAGCGTTAGCACATTAATATAGATGTCTTATATACATGAAATATTGTTAACACTTAAAGTCAAACAATGTTCATATCAATAGAGAACATACCTTCTGAAATCGCATCTTCACGGTAGCCGGTGGGCATGTTGTGTACGTGCGGTCTCCTCTTGACGCCTCGGCCTCTTGCCTCCTGGCGTGGCTGCCTGCTATCAATTTTTTGGAAGAAAAAAAACAGCAATCAACCGCGAACATAATTCACAATTTTGTACGAGGGAAAAGATCCAATGATAGCTTAAACATTCTTCAGAAATCAGAACTACCTAAGAAGGCTAATATGAGTCCGTCAAATGTCCACCCAACTCCTAGATGCGACCTTGCTGAATGAAATCGAGAAGATAAAAAGATACTGCTGCCTCGTGCCCCATACTTTATTTGATTTTGCTGCTGCTCTAAATGTTCCTTCCCTGAAAGTTCATTATAAGCATCATCTCTACATACGAGTCATGAGAGGGGGAAAATAATATGTTGTTAAGCTTTCCATCTTCATCACAGAACGGGTATACAAGGGAAACAGAACACAGATTAGATCATATCGTAGGTAGGAGGAATCAGAGATGTGTGGACAAGGGGGGAATCAAGAAGGAAAGATGGGATTGCCGTTGCTGCATACTAATTGGTCGGCGCGGAAGAGATGCACGAACGGATCGACGAACTTGTCCCACAAATCAAAGTACACCATCGATGCGGCAGAGTAGGCCAGAAGCTAGGGTTTCGCAATGATATGGCGTGACCTCGTCGGATCTCAGGGTTTGCGGGGATGAGCAATAGGGCGATCTCTGTATTCGCGTACATCGCCTGCCCTCGACTTCTGCGTTGGACGGTTGGGCTACAGGCAGCACAAGCCCAGGTGGGGTCCCCTTGATTTCGAGGACCCGGGGCGGTCGCCCCTGCCCCCCCCCCCACCCCCCTCCCCGAAATCACTAATTAAGGAGTACTCGTTGTAAAGAACACTTCATCTTCCCAGGTCACGACAAGTGACGCACATGCAGCGCGCCACTTGTCGCAACCTGAGAGTTTTCTTTTTTTTGTAGATTCATTTATTCAAAATGTTTTATCTCTTAAACCGTGCGTCCAAATCTCAAATCGTTTTCATCATTGGATTCCTCGCGTCGAGATCTTCAAAACTAGATTCCATGTTGATAGGTTTTGACGAACTTTTTTTCACGAAAAAAACCGGACGAAAAAAACTGGACGAAAAAACCAACCGGGAGCACGGTTTTTTCCCTTTCCGAAAGAGGCACGCCCGTGCCTTTCGCGAAATCACAACCGTGCCTCTCGTGGAAGCAAAACCGTGACTCTCGTGGAAGAAAAAAAAATAGAAAACGCGTTTATTTTTCGTTTCCGAAAGGCACGGCCGTGACTCTCGCGAAAAAAACGTGACTTTTCACGAAAGAAAAAAAAAGTAAACGCGTTTTTTTGCGCAATTTTTTTTGGTCGAAACGCTAAGGAAGACCGGGGAAAAACCAAAATGTCGAAAAAACCCGGGAAAAAACCATTTAAAAAGCCGAAAACGCGTGCGGAAAAATAAAAATAAAATAAAATCTGGAGGGAGCGTCCAGAGCGCGACACGTGGCGAATGGCTGAGAGCGCGCCAAGTGGCGCTGATCGTTGCGAGGCTCCCGAAGGAGCGCTCGTTAACTAGTAGCTCTCCCCCCCCCCCTCCGGGCCAGGCCTGGCTAGCCAGCCTTAGTTTTATCTTATTTAAAATTGATGTCTAGTTTTCTGTAGAAATTATTCATTTTTGAAATGGGTCAAATTCATTGCCCGATTTGGATTACCCATTACTCCCGCCATTCCATAATATAGTGCATATATATTTTTTTTAAAGTCAAGCTTTATAAATTTTGACCAAGTTTACGGAGAAAACTATTTATATCTACAATACAAAATATATACAATACTAAAGTATGTCTTGTGATGTATCTCAGAATACGTATTTGCTATTCTAGATGTATTTGTTTTTCTCTACAAACTTGCTCAAAGTTTAACTTCTAAAAAATATATACGCACTACATTGTGAAATGGAAGGAGTATTAACGTTGATATTTATCCTTTTTTTGTTGTCTCGGACTATGTTTCAAATTTAGATTTGAAATGATATAATATGGTTAGATACTCCTTTCCTGTTTATTGGGCTCATCTTACAAATCACATCAACTAAGGATGACCTACTTAAGTGCTAGACAACACGTTAATGCTACATGCATGACTCTCTTGCTCCTTCATGCATCGGTATATTATTCATTGAGAACAAAAATCTGACAGAATTTAATATGGACATAGCTATATATGCATGTTCCCAATACAATGAGCCTTAGAATTATTATCTTTTTATGTTTGAGATATGCCCTCTAAACCGGAAGGGGGATTATATGTTGTGTTCATCCATTAATATATAGAATCTTCTAAAGCGTTAAGCCCTGCTACGGAGAATAGTGCAATCGGTGTACCAGGAGCTCTAGTGCAAACATATATGGTTTCCCGGAGAAACGACCAAATGAGAGATGATGTTGAAGTTCGGTACTTTAATTACCTGGATCATAAGTGTGTACCAAAGAAGTTTGATCAATGAATTGGTTCCGGTAGGCGTTGGACTAAGTATGTGGTTTTTCTTTCCACCGTATATCCAGCTTCGGTCCATTATGCAGGTAGCACATACGACTATAACATTACTAAGACAAAAAAAAAACTATACAAACCTCAATTTCTCCTCCCTCCCCACTCCCCAGTTTTGCCAACTACCCATTTTATACCAAATTCCTATATATCTAAGAAAGACCTAAGGTTCCCTGTTTCACCTCCTAGATTTACACTCGACCCTTTGTCCAAGTAGTTCCTCCCATTTTCCCATTTGGTCCTCGCCCCTTTTGCTTTTTCTCACCTGTTTTGCTGGAAAACCGCCTCAACTGGTCCACATCTTATTGAATTTAAATCAAAATTTCTTTGGTAAGTCAATAAATGTTTACCAAATAAAATCCTGTTTTTTAAATACTTTTATTAAGAATAAATAGGAGGTAAATCACATATTACTAATCTACTAGAATATTTATGTCCCCATTGCAATGCACGGGCAATTATCTAGTACTCCTCCGTCCCAAAATACGTGTCTCAACTTTGTACTAACTTTAATACTAAATTGTACTAAGGTCAAGACATTTATCTTGGGACGGAGGGAGTATATCATAAACATAAGTAAAATAACAAAATATTGCCCCTCTCCCACAAATCTACCCCACCCCACCCTCAATACTTCCCATCTCTAGCATAAACTACCCAAATACATAATCAGAGCAAAAATACAAGAATTGGCAATAGTCAAAATTAGTAACTTTGGACACCAAGAAGTAGTTGGTGTACAATCAACACCCAAAGTGCTCAAATGGTGAAAATTCAACACAAGGCCGCCAAGTTGCGGTGCTTTCTGGGAAACATATCAGATTCTGGAGAAGCATGCAGTTGTGGGTTGAACTTAAGTAGCTCGAAGGATCAATGATGGGCGCGTACCGAACCACCTAGCTGGGATCTAGATGAGTATATAGCATCATATCGGACGTCTGGGTTTGCAGTTGTCATGTGTTGAGAGTGTTTTGTTGGGCCACTTGTGTGGCTGTGGTGTTTCATGCATCAAGTGTGGTTTGCCTGATCGGTTTTTGCCTGGTTCTCTGTTAATTAATTGGGAAACTCTCTTCTTCTTAATTAATCGATGAGGCTCTTTTGCCTCTGTTTTGGAAAATATAGCGGGTTACCGGCCAATTAAGGTAGCCATCAAAGGTAGTTAGGAAGCAAAGACCGTCGCCCACATGTAGTCCCTAAATTAACCCGTTCAAATGGTATTATAAGTGGCCGATAAAACCATGAGAGACAATTTCTCACACAAGACCCATTTAAAAGCACAATCATAGACGAACATGCATCACAAACAGTTCTTCCTCTAGGCTTATGGCTCACGATTTCCTCGGCCGTCTCGTATGTAATAGAATGTATCATATGTAATAGAATGTATCATATGTAATAGAATGTATCATAGGCGCGGTTGCACTGGGCCATTAGAAATATCATCATGTCAAAACTTGTGCTGCTGTGTACTATTGAAAGAACTACAGAATGCCAAATTCTCGGTTGTCTAAGAAATTATTGAACCCCAGTCGAGTACATAGCCCATTGGATCCATTTTTGTGAATTTTTCTAGGGTTATTTTGATGGTGATTGCTAGCTTAATTTTGTACCATATTCACTAAGATCTAGCAAAATCTCAGTTTCCTGAGAGATAGGCATGCCTGAAAAATTGTAACGTGTAACAGGATGATCAGCGTCATATGGAATAGCATAGAGGTTAGTAGATATGTTTGTATGCCCCTTGATGGTAATTGATTTCTCAATATTTCATTTTTTTAAACGGAGGCATAAGATTTGCCTCATCTATTAAATAAGGAGAGAATAGAGTTTAGAGTTTTACAACACTCACAGGTACGGGATGGGAATTACTCGCCCACAAAAATATCTCCTAATTTTTTTGCGCCCGCGGTCACCCAAAGCTTGGCGGTGAGTAGGACGGACGTTGGCGCACTCTTATGACGGAACTCCCGTGCATTTCTTTCATTCCAAATGGTCCACGAGACAAGCATGGTGAGAGAGGTCAAAGCTTGCCGATTGGGGTTGTGCTTGTCAGTTCTCTTGTCCCATCATTCGTAGAAGGATTCATGCATGTGCCACTCGGATGTATCCATGTGTGCGAGACCAAGCCTCTCAATGAGAGACTTCCATATCCGAATCGTAAAGCGGCACTTGAAGAAAATGTGGGCACCCGTTTCTTGCTCCCTATTGCAAAGCTTGCAGAGGCCACAATTTGGCCAACCTCGTTGTTGTAAATGATCGGCGGTCCAAATCCTATCTTGCATTGCCAGCCACGCAAAGAATATAACATTTGGAGGTGCCCATGCCTTCCAAACAATACAGTCAAAAGGGGAAGGAGTCAAGCCTAGAATTGAGCCTTGTGCTTGGTGGCCACCGTGTATATCCCATCGTTCGCGTGCTTCCAGATGATGGTATCTTTGGTTTGCTCATGAAGGTGGACATCATTTAGGAGCATCCAAAGAGTGAAGAATTCCCGAATGTGGGCGGAGGAGACAACCGCGACTTGGTTGATCTTGAGGATCCAAGCGTTCCCCTTGAGGGCCTCAGGACCTTCCAATTCTTTTCTTTTCGAGGCCTCGAAGACGAGCGGTGCAATATCCTTGGGTTTGCAACCAAGAAGCCACCGGGAGTCCCAGAAAGGCGTTTTGGCGCCATCTCCCGCCGTGATAGTCGTAGAGGCATAGAAAAACTCAAAGTCCTTATCGGTGCAGGGGTTTCCCAGGCCATTTCATTTTGGAGAACAACAGATTTGGTGGTGACTTGCGAGCCAAAACCCCAACGTTATTTTTGCATTCCAGCTACCACACGGCTTGTGCTGACCCTTAGCGCTAGTTTCCTGTCAAGAATGTATTCCACACTATGTTGAGCAGGAGAATGTTGAAGATGATCTTGATCATTTCATGCCACAGGATGATGTACTGGAGGAGACTTCAGAGTACTCCAGTAGTTGTATTGGATGTATCTTGTAAGAAGAAAGAAGAATTGTATTTTATTTTTGGCACGGTAGCTTCAGATTTTGTCCAGGTGCAGATTATAACTCCAAACGGCCCCTTTCCACTATCTAGGCCTAAAAGATTGAGATGGACCAGTGCAGAAAGTTATCAGATTCCAAGAAGAAGCCCCTATCCCACTTGGTGCAAAGTGGCAACGATTTTCATTCGTCGGATCACAATCCAAACTCTCTGGCGGCAACATGTCATCCGTCCGATCATAAACGATGGAGCTGCCACAGATTCTACGATGTCGCACGTCAACACTTTTACCGTCCGGTATCTTTCAGGTACTTGTGATCAGTCTAGGATTGGCGAAAAGGCACACCACACCTCGTATCTTTTGAGCCGTGCTCACACTGAGAACTTGCGCGAGGGGACTTCACCGGGACGCCCATAAATAGCAGTACGTACGCCGCTGCATATACCACACCAAGCGTTCACGTAAGGCAGAACTCAAGCATCTAACCTAAACCTAAGCAAGGTTAGTTAAGTCGAGCATGGCGTCGAGGGATCCGCTGATCGTGGGGAGGATCGTCGGCGACGTGGTCGACTACTTCGACATGGCGGCGCAGCTGAGGGTGATGTACGGCAACCGGGAGATCACCAACGGGTTCGAGCTGAGGCCGTCGCAGGTGGAGAACCAGCCGACGGTGCGGATCACAGGACGCCGCGGGTCACTCTACACGCTCGTGAGTGGCCATACGTCTCCACGCATGCATCATTTGGTTGCATGAAATCATGCATGCATGCACGTCGTTAGTTTTAACATGCATATGCGTTGCATTGCATGACTGACATGCATGTGCCATGTTTCAGGTGATGGTCGACCCTGATGTACCCAGCCCAACTAACCCTTCCCAACGGGAGTACCTCCATTGGTACGTGCATGCTGGCTGATTTAGCTAGATTTACCCTTAGCTAGGTACCTTTGTTTTTCGTCGTGCATGCCATGCTTGCACTTTGTGTGCTAACCATTTCGTGAGAAAAATATATAATCATTAGTGTATGTATATATTTACTAGTCCCTCCGTCCGAAATTACTTGTCGCAAAAATGAATCAAAATGGATGTATCTAAAACTAAAATACATCTAGATACATCCATTTCTCCGACAAGTATTTCCGGACGGAGGGAGTACTGCTATCCTGGTATATCGGATCAAGCTAATTGCTTCGGTTTAATTCCGCAAAAAAAGCTAATTGCTTCGGTTTAATTTCTTGACTACATTCAGGATGGTGACAGACATACCAGATGGAGGTGACGTGAGCCGCGGTAAGAATCGAAGTTAATTTACAGAGTACATGTACCATGTCAATTATTCTCTCCAACTGCCTTTCCTAGCGAAAAGCAGATAGTCAAGTGGGAACCATTAATCAAACTTTTTGCGTGTGTGCATGACTGCATGCAGGAACCGAGGTGGTGGCGTACGAGAAGCCGCAGCCGACGGCGGGGATCCACCGTGTGGCATTCGTCGTGTTCCGGCAGGCAGCGCGGCAGGCCATCTACGCGCCAGGGTGGCGCTCCAACTTCATCACCAGGGACCTGGCCGAGTGCTACGGCCTCGGTGCTCCGGTGGCCGCCGCCTACTTCAACTGCCAGAGGGAGGGCAGCTGCGGTGGCCGGAGGTACAGGTGAATCGAGCAAGCTGTCTGGCACCACGTAGTACGTACAAGCGCGCGATCGCTCCATCCAAACGTGTCACACTAAATAAATAAATAAAGGAATAAATATGTGTAGTAAGCTAGATATATAGCTGCTTCAGATACACATACTGTGACACCGTGTAATACTGGCTATCTCGATCGGCAGTATGTACTTGTGCCGGAATATACCGTGTACTTGGTGCGTGGCTTAAACATTTAATAATCATAATATACGTGTTGTTGTTGGCAAATGAATAATGCTTTCTCTAATATATATTTTATATTGGGAAACAATGTGTTATGCCCTTGTTCCCTCGGAAAGGAGAACCTCGCCAAACCGGGGGTCTGAGTGTGTGCCAAGTTTTTTTTTGAGAGAAGGCCATCATGGCTTGCTTTATTAATCAATGAAAGGAAGTACATCGTCTATGAGACGTGAGACCAGACAGCCCGGAGGCTCATCTGTCCAGAGTGTGTGCCAAGTTGATTGTGAAAGTACTAATAACTATTGGATGGTGAGGGAAAAAACCACCCGATCGCAAAAGTATAGCCGAAGGATACCACTTACCACCCAGAGCCATCTATGTTGGTCTAATAACCGTGGATGGATTTTCATAAGTGTCTGCTATATTATCGTAGATGTGTAGACGATCCTTGAAAGTTGCTCATGTGATTTGCTACATAATGCATACAACTCTTTACTAGATCTTTTAGTGATTGTATGCTCAATCCCATGTATCTTACGACGTGGTTGTAACTCTAACCCCCAACGTCGCCTACTTTTCCTTCTTCATCTCATCTTCCTACGACGGCACCCCTATAACTGTGCCACTGTGGACGGAGATCTAGGCTCTAATGGTCATCGCCACACAAAAGGAGACCAATATTGAGCGGTGGCTGCTGAAACCCTCCTTCACCTTGTCAGACTGGAGATAACTGCTACACAAAGGACAATAAGGACACCACCCACTACTTGGAGCAACTACATCAAGGGAGAAGAGTAGCACATTACTATATAAGAGCATCTACAACCGGATTAGGTAAATCCGGGCCCTCAAACGCTCGCGGACGTGTCCGGCTGCGTCTGTGGGCTGGCCGGTGACTCCTCAAATCGCGTCATCCACATCTGTGTACCTCATATCCGATCTTCTATATCCATACTAAACCATGCAACGTCAATCAAACTACTTAGATCATCAAATAGACATAGGCAAGCACAATACGTTCACCAAAAGATCATGAACGGATGTTCAAAAGACCACCAGAGTTCACACAAATGACAGACAACTTTAAACTACATCTAAGTACATGAAATTAAATTGAAGAAATCGGATCTTCACCACTTCCTCGCCGGCCCTTTCCCCTTCCGGTCGCCGTCGCAATTGTAGCTGTCGGCGGCTGGTGGAGGATCGTCCGAGTCGTCGGACGAGGCGCTATGGTCGTCGTCGTCGTCGGAGGAGGAGACGACGATGAGCCCTTTGAGCCGCTGGACGGCCCGATCCTGCTACTGCTTAAGCTTCGCCAGCCGAGCCGCCTCTGTCGCCTTCTCATTGGCCTTGCGCTCGGATTGCTTGATGGCAAGCCAGAGAGCCTTCGCATTCTTCCGGCGGAGCCGCCAAGCGGCCGTCTCCGCCGTCGTAAGAAATCGATGGTAGACCCACGCAAGGAGTCGCTCGTCCTCGTCGGGCTCGGCTGGTAACCCCCGGGCGGCGGCGGACAAAGCTCTCCGCCTCGTCCCTCTCCCTTGTCCGCTGCCTCTCGCGGCGGGGGCGCACCTCCGACTCCGACGTGCGCGTCCGGGCCGGCTGGCCGGACACAAGCACCTACCGCTGCCCGCATGGGGGAGCAGCAACCGGCAGGTGCAGGGGACGGCATGGCGAAGGCGCAGACTGTGCAGAAATCAGAGGAGAGAAGAAGAGACGCAGCAAGAGTGAAGTGAGGTAGGGTTTCCGGATTGGGGATATTTGTGGGGACGGAGTGGGGTCTGGGTGGGCTGCGCTGACATGCCGGACGCGTCCGGGCTGCCCCATATCTGCCCTATATTTGGGCTGGATATGAGGGGGCCGGACAGCCCATGTGTTTGAAGCTCGTTTGAGGTGCCCGGTTGGGTCACATTTTCGTGACCGGTTAGTGACCGGACGGCCCGCCCGGGCGTTTGAGGCCGGTTTGGGGTGCCCGGTTGTAGATGCTCTGAGGGTTTGTTTATATCAGCTATGGCTTCCGATACCGGCCAAAAAATCCCATAACAAAAAAAGCATATTTGAGGCTGGTCTCCTTGGGTGGCAATTATAGTCTCGAGAAGGTAAGGTATCCAAGGTAGGTGAAACATAAGGCATGTGATGGAATGATTTTGGGCTAGCTGTGAGGGAGACCCATCTAGCATAATGCTGCTTGTATTACACAAATGCAAACAGGTTATATTAAAAGCAATATTACAAAGCATATTTCTCCTAAATTATTTTGTCCCCATGATTTGCAAGAGAAGGGGGAGATAAGTATTTTGCAAACGAAGTCATGCGATAATCTCGTTGATCTGTTTACTAAGTCGTTACCAAGTTCTTTGTTCCATAAATATGTAAATGGAATTGGAATGAGACAAATTCGAGACTTGCAAAATTCGGGGGGAGAAATCTCTTAGGATATAACATGTTAAGATTATGAGATCTTTAGTATTGCACTCTTTTCCTTTATGAGTTTTTCCAAATGGTTTCTCATGTAACGTTTTTAATACGATATTATCAATACAAGTATGGATGATATATGCCATTTTCTTCTTATTTTCCCGCCGGGTTTTAGGAGGAGTTTTTCATGGCATATTGTATATTTTCTTCTCAATTTTTTCCACATAATTTTGAAGGAGAATATGTCAAAGATGACCAGTCTTAAGGACAAACGAGGATTAGAAGGAGTGTTAGAGGATTTAAAGTAATTCTATTATTACCCCCACGATCGGATGTGTTTCTTCGTGGGGTTGACCACGGTTCCCCCTGTATATAATCTTCTGCTTCATCAATGGAATGAATACTGGCTCGATCAAATCATTCCTTCACAGATTCCTGGGTCAATTCTCTCGCTCGCAGTAACCACAGCGTCCCAGCCATGCAAGCGTCGGTCGATGGAAAAGCGTCCGTCGGGAAATCAGGAACAAGCGGGGGAGCTGCTGGTGCAAGACCTGCGTAGACGCACGCGTCACGTACCCATCACGGGATCACGCATAAATTCTGTTGCGGCGCGCGGCATCATGCATGGCTGACCATCGATCTACAACCGCTCTCACCTAATCATTCTCCCGTCGCCATCGACCTCCAGCTTATTTTTTCCTCCTGGATTTGCAGCCAGCGCACGCACGTGCTGTATAGTCCGGGGCTTCCGTCGGCAACGCAGGGATACAAAATCGTCCTGGATTCGGTCGCTGCCTTCCCCCGGCGTTGCGATAACATTCAAGAATGTGCGGCGATTGGAACAGTCCTGTCCTGAAGATGGTGCCAAAATTACGTGTGCGTCTTGTGCATATGCATGGTACAGTGGTCACTGGTCAAGAGAAAGTCCCTCTTTCTGGGCAAACAAATTCTGGTAGACATAGCAGTCAACCGGGTTCACTTCACACTAGGTGGCACCATGGGTGGTGGGCTAGCCAGCCTGAGTTCTGTCTTAATTAAAATTGATGCCTGGTTTTCTCTAGACATCATTCATTTTTGAAATGGGTCAAATTCATACCCTCACGTTGAGATTTATCCTTTTCTACATCTCGAACTATGTTTCGAATTTAGATTGGAAATGATATAATATGGTAAGATACTCTTTTCTAGTTTATTGGGCTTATCTTACAAATCACATCAACGAAGGAGGACATACTTAAGGGAATTACCTTTTGGTTCCTGGGTGTATATACACCTCATATGGGAAAAAATTAATAAATAAAATAAAAGCCATAAAAGTTTATAAGTTTTTTTAGAATAAACTTAACTTTCTTTTGCACCAGTATGTAATTTTTTACGAATAAAAAACCAGCGTTGAGCCGTTGACTTAAGGGTAAAACAAAACAAAAATTATTGCTATTATAGGTCACTGTTCACACTATTTTGGCCGAAATTTTTGTTTTTTATGTAGAAGAAGTCAATGGGGATTTTCCCTCTGGTGATATTTTTAACAAGTACAATGGAAGATCAAGTTTATTTCAAAAATATTCCCAGATTTTTTGGAATTTGTATTTAGTTACTATTTTTTTTCATATAAGGTGTATATACACTCATAGAACAAAAGTTCCCCTCCACATGCTCAAGTGCTAGACAACATATTAATGCTGCATTTGCATGTGAATATATCTATATTTGCATGTTCCCAATACAATGAGCCTTACAAAATAAAAAAAATCCCATAAGGGATGGACTATATGTTGTGTTACATCCATTAATTTATTGAAGCCTCCTAAAACATTAAGCCCTGCTATAGAGAATAGGTGCAATGGGTGTACCAAGAGCTCTAGTGCAAACACATATGGTTTCACAAAGAAATAACCAAATGAGCAACGATGTTGAAGCTTGGTACTTTACCCGGATCATAACATTGTACAGAAGAAGTTTGATCAATGAATTGATTCCGGTAGGTGTTGGACGAAGTATGTGGTTTTGCTTTCCACTGTATAGCCAACCTATGTCCATCTATGAAGGTAACACATATCACTATACAAAATGTTATACGAACCTAAATTTATCATCCCCCAACCCATTTTTTGCGTACTACCCACTTTATAGCAAATTCGTATATATATATATATATATATATATATATATATATATATATATATATATATATATATATATATATATATATATATATCTCTAAAAAAGACATAAGGTTCCCTATTTCATCTCCTATCTTTCGGCTCGCCATCGTCCAACTACTTTATGTATATTTCCCCTTAACCTATTCCCTTTTGACCCCCCCCCCCCCCCCCAACACACACACACACACTTCTGGCTTTTCTCACCCGTTTTGGTTGAAAAACAGTCTCAACTAGCCCATATCTTATTAATTACAATCATATTTTCTTTGGTAAGTCAATAAATGTTTACGAAATAAAATAATATATTTTACAAAAATCACATTAACAATAAAATAGCAGGTAAATCATAGACTAATTTACTAGTATATTCATGTCCTGGTTACAAGGCACGGGCAATTATCTGGTACATTATAAACATAGTAAAATAACAAAATATTGCCCCTCGCCCATAAATCTATCCCACCCAACCCAACCCTCAATTTCACCTATCTCTACCCATAAACTCCCCAAATGCATAACCAAAGCATAAATACAAGAATTGGTAATAGTTAACAATTAGTAACCATAGACACCAAGAAGTGATTGATTTACAATCAACACCCAAGGTGCTTAAAATGATGAAAATTCAACACAAGACCGCCCAGTTAAGGTGAATTCTGGGGAACATATCAGAATTTGGAGAAACATGTAGTTGTGGGTTGAAACTTAAGTAGGTCAAAGGACCAATGATGGATGGGTATTGAACCACATGGGGTCTAGATGAGTATATAGCATCATGACAGGTGTCCGGGGCATGCATTTGTCGCATGTTGAGGGTGTTTTGTTGGGCCACCTGTGTGGCTGTGGGGTTTCATGCATTTAGTGTGGTTTGTCAGCATTGTGGTTTTTGCTCGGTTTTTCATTAATTATCTGGGAAACTCTCTTCAGCTTAATTAATCGACCAGGAAATTTTTTTGCCTGTGTTTTGAAAATAAATAGCGGTTTACCCGCCAGTGAAGGTTGCCATCAAATATGGTTAGGAAGTAGAGACTATCGCTCATGAAATACATCACATGAAATCCAAAAAATTAACCCGCTCAAATGGTATTATAGGTGGGCCGGTAAAACCATGAGAGACAATTTCTCACATGGGAGCCGTCTAAAAATACAATCATTAGTGGGCATGCAACACGGCTAGTTTTTCCTCTAGGCCTATATCTGACGACTTGCTCGGCAGTACCACATGTAATAGAATGTACCCTCGGTACACTCGTCCATTTGAAATGTCGTTATGTGAAAACTTGTTTTGTTATGTACCATTGAAAGAACCACGGAATGGCTAATTCTTAGTTATCTAAGAGCATCTCCAGCAGCCCCCCCCCCCCCCCCAAGACACCCCCTAAGAGGCCTTTTTTGGTGCCGGCGGTCAAAAATTGTTTCAGTCATGGCCCCAACTTCTCATTTTTCGCCGGCTTAACCCAAAAATTCAGCCGGCGACCCCAGGCGAAACCCAGCCCGCAGGGGGTCACTTGGGGGCGGAGAGAGAAGACTTTACATGCAATTGGCCCACGGTCAACCTCCCACCCCCTCTCCCATTCCTTTTTTCTCCAGGTCCCACCCTCACGTGCACTTGTTCTCTTTCCCCACCACGCACCTGCCTCCCCACCTGCTCGCCATGATCGCGCTGCGTGTCGTGGCCGCCCTCGACGGAGCGGGCGGAGCTCGTGGCCGGCGCCCCCTTCCTCCTCCTCCTCCTCTCCTTCCTTGTTTCCGCCGCCGCCGCGGCCTCGGAGGAGCGCCCACGTGTCACCCCCACCTTGGTCCAGTGCCACCCGACGCAGGCGTAGGCAGCCGCCAACGCCAACAGCGCAAAGAACACCACCGCATTCCAAGCCAACACGCTCTTCCTCCTCGCCAAGCTCCCCTCCGCCGCCGTGCCCACGGGCTTTGCCTCCCTGCGCTCCGCCGGAGTGGTCGCCCACGGACTCTGCTTCGGGTATGCCACGCCGTCCCAGTGCCGCGAGTTCCTGGCCGCCGCGGCCAGCAAGCTCGCCAACGCCTGCGGCGCCCGCGGCCGGCGCGCCAGCATCTGGATGGACGCCTGCTTCGCGGCCTACGCCGACGCAAACGCGTCCTGCCCAGCTACGACAGCTTCCGCGCGAGCGTCATCACCGGCGCCAACACGCTCGCCACCAGCTCGTCGTCCGAGCTGCAGAGCCATAGCGGGCGGGGGCAGCAGCGGAGGGTGGCTGGGTGCGTGCGTGCGCTGGCCGCGGCCAGGCAGCAGCGGCGGTCATAGCGGGCGGGGGCGGCAGCGGAGGGCGGCCACGAGCAGCTACAGCGCGGGGCCAGCGGAGGCGAGGAGCGGGACTACGGGCAGGCGGGTGTGCGCACGCGAGGCAGGGGCGCGACGAGGTGCGGCATGGACGCGCTGTTGAAGGCGACGCGTTCGACGGCCCTGCGGCCTCGGACGGGGCGGCGCGGTGGCGCGGCGAGGACGACGGCCTCGCTTGGGGGTGGAAACAGCCGGAGATTTTTTGGCCAAAATTCTCGCCGGTAGCCCCCCCAAGCGGCGGAAAAAATGCCTCCTGAGGGGCTCTACGGCTGGAGATGCTCTAAGAACTTATTAATCCTCGGTCGAGTACATGGACCATTGGATCCATTTTCATGAATTTTGCTAGGATCATTTGTTGATAGTGATTGTTAGCTTTATTTTGTAACATACTCCCTCTGTTCCATAAGGTAGTGCCTATAGATTTTTCGGAAAGTCAAACCTCACAAACTTTGACCTTGTTTGTGGAGAAAAATATTTACATCTAGAGTGCGAAACATATATCACTAGATTCACCATAAAATGTAGTTTCACATTATATATTTTTGTTATTGTAGATATAAATATTTTTCTCTAGAAACTTGGTCAAAGTTTGCAAAGTTTGACTTCTCAAAAAATCTATAGCACTACATTATGGAACGGAGGGAGTAGTATTTACTAATATCTAGCAAAACCTCAGTCGCATGAGAGATAGGTTGCCCGAATAACTGTAACGTGTACTGGGATGATCAGCTTTATACAGCGTAGCATAGAGGTTTGTATGGCCCTTGATGGTAATTGATTCCTCAATATTTCAGTTTTGAGGACAATAGATCTGGTGGTGACTTGCCAGTCAAAATCCTAGCGTTATTTTTGCATTCCAAGTACCACATGGCATATGCTGACCCTTTAGCGCTAGTTTCTCGAGCCTTTCATGCCACAAGATGATGTACTGGAGTCTGGCGGAGACTTCAGAACACTCCAATAGTTGTATTTGATGTACTCCAATAGGAGTATCTCGTAAGAAGAAAGAAGAGTTTTTCTTCTTTTTGGCACGGTAGGTTCAGATTTTGTCAAAGTTGCAGATTATAACTCCAAACGGCCCCTTTCCACTATCTAGGCCTAAAAGATTGAGATGGACCATTGCAGAAAGCCAGAAAGTTATCAGATTCCAAGAAGAAGACTCTATCCTACTTGGTGCCAAGTGGCAAGGATTTTCAGTCGTCAGATCGTAATCCAAACTCTCTGGCGGCAACATCTCAGCCGTCCGATCAGAAACAATGGAGCTGCCACAGATTCTACGATGTCGCACGTCAACACTTTTACAGTCCAGTATCTTTCAGGTACTAGTGATCAGTCTATGATTGAAGAAAAGGCACAGCACACCTCGTATCTTTTGAGCCGTGGTCAGACTGAGAACGCGTGCGGTGGGACTTCACCGGGACGCCTATAAATAGCAGGACATACGCCGCTGCATATACCACCCCAAGCTTTCACGCAAGGCAGTACTGGCTAGCTTAGCTACATCTAATTAAACCTAAGTAACAGGAGTGGGCGGTGGTGATCGAGGATGGCGTCGAGGGATCCGCTCATCGTGGGGAGGATCGTCGGCGACGTGGTCGACTACTTCGACATGGCGGCGCAGCTGAGGGTGCTGTACGGCAACCGGGAGATCACCAACGGGTTCGAGCTGAGGCCGTCGCAGGTGGAGAACCAGCCGACGGTGCGGATCACAGGACGCCGCGGGTCACTCTACACGCTCGTGAGTGGCCATACGTCTCCATGCATGCATCATTTGATTGCATGAAATCATGCATGCATGCACGTGGTTAGTTTTAACATGCATATGCGTTGCATGAATAACATGTGCCATGTTTCAGGTGATGGTCGACCCTGATGTACCCAGCCCAACCAACCCTTCCCAACGGGAGTACCTCCATTGGTACGTGCATGGTGCCTAATTTAGCTAGCTTTACCCGTAGCTAGGTACCTTTGTTTTTTGTGCATGTAATGCATGCACTTTGTGTGCTAACCAATTCGTGAGAAAAATATATAATAATATATTTACTACTACTTCCTCTGTAAATAAATATAGAAGCATTTAGATCACTACTTTAATCAACTAAACACTTATATATTTCTTTACGAAGGAAGTACTATACTATATAAAGAATTAAGCTAATTGCTTCGGTTTAATTTCTTGGCTACATACAGGATGGTGACGGACATACCAGACGGAGGTGACGTGAGCCGTGGTAATAAGAAGTTAATTTACGTACAGACTACAAGCAAAAAGCAGATAGTCCGGTGGGAACCATTACTCAAACTTTTGCCTGTGTGCATGGCTGCATGCAGGGACCGAGGTGGTGGCGTACGAGAAGCCGCAGCCGACGGCGGGGATCCACCGCGTGGCATTCGTGGTGTTCCGGCAGGCGGTGCGGCAGGCCATCTACGCGCCAGGGTGGCGCTCCAACTTCATCACCAGGGACCTGGCCGAGTGCTACGGCCTCGGCGCTCCGGTCGCCGCCGCCTACTTCAACTGCCAGAGGGAGGGCACCTGCGGTGGCCGGAGGTACAGGTGAATTGGCCAAGCTGGCTGGCACTACATAGTACGTGCAAGCGCGCGATCGCTCCATCCAAACGTGTCACACTAAATAAATAGATGAACGAATAAATATGTGTAAGCAAGATATGTAGCTGCTTCAGATACACATACTGTGACACTGCATAATATACTGGCTATCTCGATCGGCAGTACGTACTTGTGCCGGAATATACTGTGTACTTGGTGCATATGGCTTAAACATTTAATAATCATAATACATGTGTTGTTGTTGGCAAATGAATAATGCTTCCTCTATTTTATTTTTTTGTGAAACAACGTGTAATGCACTTGGTCCCTCGCAAATGAGATCAGCACCTCGCCAAACTGGGGGTGTGAGAGCAGCGCTAGGTCCATTTTATAGTATCCATCCTTCAAGCCCCCGCGTCGCCCCTCCCGCTAGGGAGGCTCGGGTGGAAACAGTGGTGGCGCCAGGAAATGAAGGCTGGGTATTCATCCAAAAAATATTTTTGGCTCTAAATGTAGTATATGAACCAAACAACACAACACTAGCAATATATGAACAAAACAACACTAGCATAACGGCAATAGCAATATTTCAATGTATCAGACCATAACAACATGAATACATAAGTATCTTTTGATTGATAAAGTGATGATATCCTTCTTACAATATAACTTTGCGGTCGCCTTTTTGGAAGAGATTGATGACATCTTCATCCTTCACTTGATCGAAAAATTCTCTCTCAACAAATGTAACCAAACAATTGTTCAAATATTCATCACCCATTTTGTTCCTTAGCTTATTCTTCACATAGCTCATTGAAGAGAATACCCTTTCAACACTAGCAGTAGCTACTGGCAGAATCAATACCAACTTAAGAAGCTTGTAAACAATATGATATTGTTCATGCTTGTTTGTCTCAACAAGCATAACTGAAAGCTGACACAGATTTTTCAGGTTTTGAAACCTTTCATCTCTACGCACATTAGTAACATACATGTTTAGTTGCCATGAAAGTCTTGCCAGTTCATCACTTGTAAAATCAGAAGCATAAAACTTTGTAGCAAGCCTAACCAACTTCTCTTGGTCATAAGCAACAAATAGATGAAATGGTCATTGACATTGTACCTAGAGATGGGGATCCGTTTCCCAGGATCAGACTCAAGTGCTTCCAAATCTACTTCAAACTGAACTTCATCATTTGCTTCATCATCTTCTACAATTGGGGTTGGGGAGCAAGCTGCACTCTCAGGTTCTGTGTGGCCATCATTAGGTTCATGTGCTTGCACAAGTGCCAGTTGCAGATTGCTCTCAATAGTAGGAGGAATGATACTACTCTCAACTTCAACATCAGGAGGATTTGGTGTAGATGTCGAAGTTCTTTTATTTGCCTTGGAAGCTCTTTCCCACAATGCAACAATACAAACACCCTTCTTCTTCATCTGTGATACAGGATCAGAAAAAAATAGATCAGCAATCTAGTAATCTACTAAGTTGGTCGTGTAGCAAACTAGTGTTCGGATCGTTCTAAACAAATAAATGCATTTTACAGCACAAGCAATTTGTCCTGACACAGAAAAATCATTCTACAGCATCATGAATAGCAGAGGAGTTGTACCAAATTATTCAACAAATAATATTTTCGCGCACTCAGTAGGCAGTAGCAGAGTGATGTGCATGTTTGACAGCAACACAAGCAGCAATTTGTCCCTAAAACTTTAACCCGCAATACCCACCTTAAGACTAATCAAATCCAGCACTAGCAGCAATTTGTCCAATTTGACTGCACTACAAATCCACCTACAGATAATAGTTGGGTGCCGCATGAGCCCATAGGAATTAGGAAGTTAGAACTAGGAGAAGAGGAGAATAGTACCTGGTCTGCTGCCAGCCTGCCGCTGGTCGCCCGTTTAGCGGCTCCGCTTGCCGCTGCCTGTAGTCAGTACTGGCCGCCGCCGCTGGCCGCTACTCGCCGCCGCCGCTGCCGCTGGGCGCTGACCGGTACTCGCCGCCGCCGCCGCCGCTGCTAGCCGCAGGCGCTAGGTTAGGTTGGGGACTTGGGGAACGGCCGAGTGGGGGCTGGATCGAGTGAACGGGACGAGTGTAGCCGGTATCCCGTGTGGACTGTGGGCCGCTAAATAAGACATGTATTAATATTTTTGGGCCAAATCTTGGGTATTCATATGAATACACGTGAATACCCCTGGCGCCCCGATAGGTGGAAACCCTAGCCCCCGCCGACGGGCGCGTCCATCCTCCTCCTCCCCTCCGCCGCCGCTAGAGGAGGTCGCCGGGCGAAGCCCCGGGCGGCTGATGGCGGCGTCGGAGGCCCTCTTCCCTCCCGCGCCATCAGGTGAGGCGGGTCACCCATGGCGCTGGGGCGCTTCCTTCCCCGATCTGCGTCGCGGCGGCGCGGCTGTTCGTCTTGGGCGACGGCGCAAGGTGGCGGCGTGGTGCTGGGCGAAGGCGGCGGAGCTGCTAGGCTTTGAGGAAGATCTGGTGGCGCCGACCGTTCGGTGGGCTCGCGGGGTCATGGCGGCTTTGGTCGCGGTGGCCGGCGGCTCGGCCTGTCGGTGACGGTTGGATCCCGGGGCGGCGGCCCTGGAAGGTGGCGGCGGGTGAAGCTCGGGCTTCCCGCGGCGGCATGGCGTGGTGCAGTCCATATCCAAGGCGGATCCGCGTCGGCGATCTCGGGGTTTTGCCACAGATTGGTTCCGATCAGAGACGGTGATGAGCGCGCGGGATCCATCTCGGCAGTTCTCGCGGTTTGGCGAGGTGGGGTGGGAGCCCTCCTCCCCGGCTCTAGTGGTGGCGCATTCAGGCAGTGGCCGGTGCGCCAGGGCTCCTACGCTGGCATGTTGCGGTTGGTCGTCGGATCTAGGCGGCTAGATCAGGGGCTTTGAAGGCGGTCGAGACAGTGCACAGGTTGTCGGGTGGATTTCTTGGGACGGATCCGGGTGAAAACTTGGTCTTCGGTCGTTGGCCGGAGCCGGTGATGATGATGCCCTTATCATCGTTTCCTTCAAGAAGGCATCATCGAGGTAAAACTCCCAACCCCACCCAATACCTCCGGGGGAAACCCTAAATCAGTTGATCGGATGACGGCGGCATTCATGTGTTGTTACCCCCTTGGGGGCGGCATTCTTGTAGATGCACTCGGGCTCGAGGGACAGCGGATGGCTTCTTTGGTGGAGCGGTGTTTCTTTCTACATATTCATGGCGGCGGCTCTTGGCGGCATGGAGCAGTGGAGGCTTGGCGTCAGATCTGTGGCGATGGACACGCGCAGGAGGTCGACGCTGTTTGGCGTCGTGGTGGCGTCGGCGGCAGCTAGACTGGGCAAGGTAGATGCAACAGTACAGCTCTGAAGATGGATTGGTGGCAGGTGGCTGTGGCCGCCTCATACCCGGCAGGCGTCCTGGTTGAGGAGCACGCCGGACTGGTGGGTGCCCATACCCGGCAGGCGTCCTGGTTGGGACCTCAGGTCTTAGATGTTAGGTTTGACTGCGAGGTCTGTTTGGTATTAGGCCTAGAATATCAGCACCCGTTCATCAACTGGATAGGAGTAGCGACAGATGTTGCTTAGACGGTGGCTTTAGTCTTATTGTTGTATGACTTTGTAAGGTCTTGTGTTAATAATTAATAAAATGGTTGTATGCATCGTCCAGATGCAGAGGCGGGGGTCTTCCTCCTTTTCTATAAAAAAATCTACAGCCGGACTTGGCAAACCCGACCGCCTATACGTCCGCGAACGCGCCCGCGGACGCATCCGGACGGGCCCTCATATTTTTCTCCCGTCATTCATATATCTTAAATCGGGACTCTCAAATTCATGCACGTCGATCATAAAAGACAATGCCGCACGTAAAATTGCAAATGTTGGTACAGAGCATAGATAGCATTTACATACAATTTATTTTAAGTGCACAACTCAAACATTAGCTCCTTGGTTGCTATTGTGGGTCCACGTGCGCTCCACAAGATCATTGAATAGCTGCGTATGCACTTGATGATCTCGAAGATTCTGATGCATCTGCAGAAAGTTCATAAGCTGAGTCGCATTTAGATCTTTTGGGATTTCAACTTGTTCTCCAGGTGCTTAAAAATCATGGGTTTGGGCTAAACCATCACCCTCATCCTCGACAATCATATTGTGCAGAATAACACAACATGTCATTAGCTACCACAAAGTTTCTGATTCCCACATTATTGCAGCGCTCCGCACAATTCTCCAACGAGCTTGAAGCACACCAAATGCCCTCTTCACATCCTACCTAGCCGCTTCTTGCATTGTTGCAAAGTGGCTCTGTTTATTGCCATGCGGTTTGGATATGGTCTTCACAAACGCCGCCTACTGAGGATAGATACCATCGGCAAGATAGTATCCCATGTTGTACTCTCAGTCGTTGACGATGAAGTTGCATGGCGGTGATTCCCCATTGCAAAGCCTCCTGAATACCAGAGATCGTTGAAGCACGTTGATGTCGTTGTGAGAACCCGACATTCCAAAGAAAGCATGCCAAATCCATAAGTCATGTGATGCCACCGCTTCTAGTATGATGGTGGCCTCTTTGGTGTGACCTTGATACATTCCCCATAAACCTTTGGGGCAGTTCTTCCATTGCCAATGCATGCAATCAATTGATCCGAGCATTCCTAGAAACCCCTTTGCCTTTCCAATAGCCAACAACTTCTCTGTGTCCTGGGCATTTGGTTCTCTGAGATACTCAGGTCCAAACACCTCCACCACGGCACGGGCAAACTTGACAGTAGTCATCAAGCGCGTGCTCTCCCCCATCCTGACCATCTCACCAACGACATCTGCAGCAGTACCAAGTGCAAGCATCCTCAGAACAGCCGTGCACTTTTGCTTGGGAGAGAAAGAGAGTTGTCTGCAGCAACCCCTTGTGAGCTTGAAGTAGTCGTCGTGTGCCTCCACTCCCTCCACATTGCGTAAAAAACAATGGTTTCCGCATGCGAAAACGGCGACGGAACCATGGATCATTCGAGAAAGGAGGATTGGGAGGAAAGTAGTCTCTTTGTAGTAGCTTGCTCCGGACACCCTATCCCAGTTGATCACTCTTCTCCCTTTGATAGAGCCCTTGAAGTTTATGCTCCACTTGCCGGTCCATTTCCTCTTGCATGCTCATGAGCATGATCATGTCCACTTCTTCCTCCGAGTCCGAGGAATCAAAGAACTCATCTTGAATCATTTGATCAAGCTCCGTCGGTCCATACTCCTCGTCCGACGAAGCATCAGAATCCATCATTTTCCGTAATAAAATCACAAAAAATCCGGCCGGACAATGTGTCGAACACATCAAGTGCAAGGCGGAGCCCGAGAGTTGCTGGACATACCGCGGTGGCGTCCGGGCCGGCGACGATGTCCCCCGTGGCGAGGACGGGAGAGAGGACTGCTCTGCCGGAGCTGGCGGCACAGAGGCTAGGAACGGTTGCGGAGCGCGTGCGGCGGCGGAGCTGCGAGACGGACGACACGGAGGAGGAAGAAGAGAGGAGATAGAAAATGGATCCGGCAGGTCTTGGGGGTGGATTTGGTGCAATTTGGGCTGGGGTCGGGCTGCCGGGTCCGACCTGGCGAGCGTGCCCGGGCACGCCCTGGTGCCCCCATATCCACCGCATATTTGGGCTGGATACGAGGGGTGCCGGTCAGCCCAGGCGTTTGATCAAAATTTTGCGACCGGACAGTGACCGGGCGTATGAGGTGGATTTGAGGCGCACGATTGTAGATGCTCTGAGCGCGTGCCAAGTTGATTGTGAAAGTAATAACTACTGAATGGTGAGGAAAAATACCACCCGCTTGCCAAAGGATACCACTTACTAGTTACTACCTAGAGCCAACTATGTAGGTGTAATAACCGCAGATGGCTCTCCGTAAGAAGTTTTTTGCTATATTGTTGTTGATGTCGACGATCCTTCAAAGTTTCGCATGTGATTAGCTCCACAATGCATACGGCTCTTTACTAGATTTGTTAGTGATTGTATGCTCGATCCCATGTATCTTAAAATGGGTTTGTAACTCTAACCGTGATTCGTTCCTCTTTTCTCATCCAGTCATACTCACCCGACCATGTTCTCTTCCTTAACTGCAACATCGCCTCCTTTTCCGCCTTTATCTCATCTTCCTGCGTCGGCACCCATATAACGGTGCCGCTTTGTGAAGGAGATCTAGTCTCGAGTGGTCGTCGCTGCACAAAAGGAGATAAATCATGAGCGGGTGGCTGTTGCAACCCTACTTCACCGCATCAAACTGGAGATGGCTGCTACACAAAGGACAATAAGGACACCACCACTACTTGGAGCAACTTTATCAAGGGTGAAGAAGAGCACACTACTATACAAGAGTTCATTTGCACCGGCCATGGCTTCTGATGTGGGCCAAAAAAGCATGTATAAAAACACATATCTGAAGCGGGTCTCCGTCTAAAAACCCTAGGGCAGCAATTATAGTCTCGAGGAGGTAGGGTTTTCAAGGCGGCTGGAATAAAAGGCCTATGATGGAAGTAATCTCAGGATAGCCATGAGGCAGACCCGTATCATATATTTGGTCTATCCGAGGGGATAGTCCATTTGGGCACGTCTTGAAAAGTAATACGGTGGAGACTAAGAAAAGACAACATACTCTTGACGAATCTTCACCTGCAAGGCTCGAATTTTACCAGTCACGTATTTAGGTATACCTATTGATAAAAAATGATAAGAAATAGGGATTGGAAGAACATTGAGTGGAACACAAATTAGGGTATTAGGAGGGGAAGTTGTTTTCTATATGAAGGAGAACATTTTTGTTAAGCACTACAAGAAATATGTTCCTCTATGACGGATTTTTTGGTGTTTTTTTTTAAAACATGAGTACACCTAATAAAGCGAGTTTTACCAATATATTGTGTAAGATTTTCACGCATTAATTTCCAAATGTTCATGTAATTAAAAAGGTGTTCAATCACTTTAAATAACATTTTTTTCTACAATTTTTAGAAGTGTTCATTTAGTTTTGAAAAAGTGGTCACACAATTTAAAGAAGATGCTTCTGTATTTATCAATAAGGGTGTATATTTATTTGAAACAACAATAAATAGAAGCGAACTGAGCGTAGCTAAGATGATTAGGTTCCTTATAGTGGGACCAACCCACCAAGGTTCAAGTCCTAGACTTGCCACTGATGATTGCGTTTTCCTGGATATATTTCAGCCGTTCTAGTGATGTGCGTTTAATGGGAGGAGACATTCCCATCACCTACGAAGGCATCAAAACTCCAGAAAAGAATAAAAACCAGAAGAAAAACAAAGCTCCAAATTGAAAAAAAAAGAATGTAATATTCAAATAACACAATGCGAAAATAACACAAAGCACAAAAGCGAAAATAACACAAACCGTGGTGAATGCTATGCGTTATATATTTCTTGCTGTGAGACACACGACGCCTACAGGACAGGCCCTAGAAGCGGTTTTGGGAAGCTTCTAGAGAACGGTTCGGGAAACATCCTGGCCGGTATTTGCTGGTTTTCGAAGGTACCGTGTTGTTTCTTCTTTTCTCTATTGGTTTTTCATCGAGGTTTTATTTTACATGCTGGTTTTCTTTCATTTTCTTTCACTTTTGAAATACATGTCGACTTTTAATGAATACACATTGAATATTTTTTATACAACTTGAATCTTTTAGATATACTTCTAACCTTTTTAAAATACATGTTGAGCATTTGTAAATTGCACATTTAACATTTTTTAAATACACGTTGAACATCTTTTAATTGCAAAGTGAACATTTTTAAACACAGTTTGAACTTGTTCAACATTTTTCAAACACTTGTTCAACATTTATATATACATGATCAACATTTTTTAAAATTCTTGTTCAAAACTTTTCAAATATTTGTTCATCATTTTTCGAATGCTTGATTAACAATTTTTTAAATCCTTGTTTAACATTTTTCAAATACATTTTCAACATTTTTAGAATGCTTGATTAACATTTTTTAAATACTTGTTCAACATTTTTCCAATGGCTTGATTTACATTTTTCAAATACTTATTCAAAAAAAATTTGAACGCTTGATCAACATTTTTCAAATAGTTGTTGAACATTTCTCCCAATGCTACATTAACATTTTTCAAATACTTGTTCAAGATTTTTCAAATACATGTTCAACATTTTTTTGAATGCTTGATAATATTTTTCAATTACTTGTTTAACATTTTTCAAATACTTATTCAACATTTTTAAAATGTTTTTTGTGAGTTCCTTTGCAATAGATATATTTAAAATATTTTAAATTATAAACAAAACTACAAAAATAATAAAAAAGTAAAAAAAAGACAGAATAACAAGCTGGGGCCTCGCCTGCGCGTGGGCCGGCCCATATTGCTCGCCCCATTCAGGGAGTCGGGTGCTACAGTCGCTGAAGGCGAGGAATAGGGGCTCCTGTAAAGAGCGGCAGATAGGACTCGAGTGCTGTGGGTGAACTGCCTACATGCAACGCTCAGATGGGCCGACCTATTGTCTGGATTATTATCAACCTATGCTAAAAACATGAAATATTGGGAAGTTTTGGCTCCAGGGAGCATATGCTCCTGAATAAACATGTAATTCACAATAATAAATAATTAAATCTGAATTTTATGTAGATGTTCATGTTAGTGTAACAAGCATGCTTGACAATTTTCATGCGAAACGGGATAGCACTACTTTATCGAAAAAAACAAAGTTAAAAGTAACATTTGGTGTTTGATTTCTTTTTTTCTTTTTTGCACAACTCTTTCCCCTGAAAATTTGCTGGTAGTATTTGGATGTGATCATGAACACATTTTTTTCTTCCCGATTTTTGTGACATTAAAAAAAGAACATTTTTGCGCGCTGGAGCATGTGCTCCCAAATGCCAAACTATATTTCCGTAAAATATTGTAGTTTTTCAATACTCCCTTTTTTTAAATACTTTACTGCCAAGCAAAACCTTACTCTGCTGCTCGCCACTGTGGTCTAAGTTATTCTTGGTTCTGTGCGTTGACCATGTACTGCTCGTCTGTGTGGACCATTCAAAGACCATTGATTTTCAGCTTTTACCTTCTGTTGATTCGATTTCTTCTCTTAGTTTATATGTTCTTGTTTCTCTCTTTCCATTTATTTTTTATTGAATGTTTTTCTGTTTCTTTTTTCCATATTATTTTTCATATTCCCCTATGTTTTTTGATTTAGTTCATTTTATTTCTTTGTTATTGTTTTTTTTTCTTTATTTGTTTTCTTTTCCTGTTTTTCTTTCCTTTTCCTTTCCTTTTATCCATTTCTTTTTTACTTTGTTGTTTGCCCTTTTTAGTTTTATTTATGTACTAACAATATAAAACGAAATACAAATAATTTTTAGAAATATCTTTCATACTTGAGCGTTTTCATATGGATATGAAACATTTTTTTAATTAACACAATGACCTTTTTTAAATTTATGTTGAACACTTTTTTAATACATGTTGCACATTATTTTAATACATGTTGATTGTTTATACACTTTTTTGACATATTTTTAATATACATTGAATATCTTTTTTCATGCATGACGAACATTTTTTAAATTACATGAACTAATTTCTTAACCCAAAATATTGTTTCCAAGTATTTTTTATAAAATAAATAAAATAGCAAAAAACGGTGAATATGTATATATAATAATAAAGAAATAGAAAAAATACCAAAATAAGAAAAGGCATTTATCACACTTATCGCTCAACTAATTTGACAAAAAATTGTCAATCCATGTCAACGGTACAATCCAACAAAAGTGGGCTTAATGCCATGGCCAACAAGGAAAAGAAGCACACAAATCTTAATTAGAATACATTCCTTCAAATATAAGTAAATCTTGATAGCTAGTAGAAATGGCACAGTTACATGAGCCAGTTATCGTCCTTCTAGTGCCGTAAGGCTCACACCATTGGCGGAGTTTTCCAGGTCTTCTGTCGCATCACTGGTTTCGTAATTTATCTGCGCGAAATACATAGGTTGCCTCGGCGCTGCACGAGGCATGGCTTCACTGTCGAGCATGGACACAACGGATGACATGTGAGGCCTAGCACCGGAGCTGTCCTGGACACACAAGAGCCCAACATGGATGCACTTGGACACTTCATCAAGCGAGTAGCTCTCCGTGACGGCTGGGTCCACGAAATCCTTCACTTTGCCATCTGCCCACAAGTTCCATGCCTGAAACATCATGGAAAAATTCGTAATTTATATTTGCTAATACTGCATTTCTTGTTGAGTTATTAGAATCTGAAGCATTTCGTAACACAGTATAGGACACTTACAAATGATATGAGATTTGAAAAGTCCATCACAAGATGATGTGGTGAGCTGATCTTTAATCCACTTACAATCTCTAGTAGCAAAATACCAAAGCTGTAGGTGTCGGACTTGACGGAAAAAATGCCCTCCATCGCATACTCAGGCGACATGTACCCGCTGTTTGAAAATTTTGAGCTATTTCAGGCTTATAAATTAATTTTTCAGACCAAGAGCTAGTGAAAGAAGTACTTACTACGTGCCAACAACTCGTCTGGTACTTTCTTGTTGTTCGTTGCCCCCAAAGATCCTTGCCATTCCAAAATCTGATATTTTTGGGTTCATCTCCACGTCTAGCAGGATGTTGCTTGGCTTGAGGTCTCTATGGATTATCGTCGTTCTCGAATCTTGGTGGAGATACATAAGTCCTCTAGCTACCCCTTTGATTATGTTGAACCTCTTTGGCCAATCAAGCATAGACTTCCTTGCAATATCTGCCAAGAACAGGACATGTATTTACATGAGTGGAAGGCATAAGCCGTTCAGACAAGTAAGTTTGCTTGGTCAATTCGAGATTACTTTCGATAGTATGGGATTAGAAGTTTAGAACATACCAAAAAGAAACTGGTCCAGGCTTTTGTTGGGTAAGTATTCATAAATAAGCAACTTCTCATCCTCATGAATACAGCACCCAAGAAGTCTAACTAGATTCTTGTGCTGCAATTTGGCAATAAGAACCACTTCATTTCTAAAATGCTCTATCCCCTGATCAGAACCCTTGCTAAGCCTTTTAACAGCAACTTCCTTTCCATCTTCTAGTATTCCCTGTGTGATTTCATAATTATTGAAACAGATTTTCCAATGTTGTAATTAATTGACAAAGTCAAAGTTTTAAAACCTTATAGACTTTGCCAAAACCTCCTTTTCCAAGTACGTTCGAGTCATGGAAACTGTTTGTTGCAGCAGCAATGTCTTCGAACATAATAGACTGGAATTCTAAATTTTGATCCCAAACTTCTTGCAAAGTGCTCAGGTGTTTCAGGGCCGGTTTTTTCAGGGTTTCCTTGTTTATTTGTATCCCTGCAGAAATATCAGTAACATCAATACTCGACACTTTTACATGAAAGATCATATCAGAGTAAACTGGAGTCCCTTGTTCTACCTTTTTGCTTGCATATGCAGACGAGATATATGCATGTGAGTGTCAGCAGGAATGTTATAACTGGAAGTGCGATCTTGAATACCACACTGACACCCCTCTTCGTGGTGTTTACTGCAGAACTGTGTTCTGTGAAGGAGATGGTAGGAAAAAAAGTACTGCGTCAAGATTCAAGAATAGCATGTGAGAGTATGAATTTATCCTTTTCTGAATGAGTATAATATAGTATCAATTTACTTGCATTTGCATATAATACCAAAGCAGTTTTTAAAAATCCACCTCAATCAAAGTTTTAAATGGCATGCTATATCAGTGCTATAGCATTTGGTGGGACATCATGCTAACGACATCGTGTACAATTTAGCAGCTTTAGCGCACTATAGCGCCATTTAGGATGCTACTGAGGCTGCAGCTATTCGCCATATCCAGCTATTTGAAACTTTGATCTCAATATAATTGCAAATTTTGTTTCAAAAGTAAGAATTGCAGACAGCAAAAGTAACTGGCTTGTAAACAACACAGAGTGCTCCCAGTTTGTTCACTGACACAATTGTGGATGAAATGCAACTGATGAGTTTGTTCAATAGTAACAACATAGTAGTACATACCAGGAGAACCAGCAAGCCGAATGTACAGGTTGCCACCAAGCATACCAGCCTTCTCAGAGTCAACAAGCTCGCCTGTCCAGATCAAGCATCTTGATGGGCCACCGGTCGCCACGATACTGCTCAGGTTGGTGTAAGCGTACGCGGTGCAAGAGCAGTCACGCTCACACTCAGCAGTGCACTCCTCGAAGCTTCTGTTCCTCACATACACAAACTTGTCAGGCACCTTCATCTCCGGCAAAGTCAAGAAATGGTCGCCGCGGCATGTCAGGTTCTCCTTTCTCACGCATCCTCTGGAGGGGCTGGCGCTGAAGCCGTCTGCCGGCCTGAACCCATCGAGGCACTTGCACTCGCCGCTGATCTTGTCGAACATGTCGCAGTAGCCGAACGGACCACACGAGCCGTATTGGCGGCAGCCATCATCTGGGCGCTTGAACAGAACCACCCATGACTGGCCACTCCAGATCCTGAGCATCAAGTCGCCTGTGTAGTCCAGCTTCCAGTGTGATCTCCGGGAGGAGCTGTTGCCAGTGTTGTACGTCGAGTAGATGGTCTCCCCATCATCGACGTTCTGGGACCACATGTATCCGTTCTTGTCCGAGGCTTCTGCACCGTTCCACAGTCCGCTGCGCCAGTACTTGCTTGTCCCGCGCCAGGTGAGGATCTGGAGGCCCGTGCTGGGGTCACGACTGAGGAGGAATTTCCCGGTGGATGGGTCTTGAGAACCCTTCCAAGCAACGATGCGCACAGCTGTGTGGGTCTTGTAGTTCGCCCATAACTTGAAGCCGGGGAGGATGGTGTCAGTCGGGTGATCATAGCTCTGCCATATCTGCGTGAAATTCTGCAACTGGATGGCAAAGTTCCCCCCCTCGAGCAGCAGCGCCACAGCCCCGTCACCCCCGGCGGTGACGTTGTTCGCCGTCCTCCAAAGGATACGGCCCTTGGAATCCGACAAGACAAGGTCAGAGCTGTTGGTGAGAACCAACTTCCCTGACAAACCGCTACCGATTGGGTTGTCGCGGTTGGCCACCCAAACATATGTCCGCTCCGGTATGTCATGGTACCATATGCCTACATATAATCTCATGCAACGTAGATCAATCGACATACTTCATAATTCATATAAATCATAGCACATACTTCATACTAGACACAGCATACCATAGCTCATTATCACACATGTCGTCAGAGTACCAAAACTAGTCATGTTTTATTGGTGAAATAAGGTTATAGAGCAAGTTCATCCACGGCCATCCTTGTCCTCTTGGTCGTGATGGTAGTGCTCCAAGACGACACAGGGGTCCAACACAACACACATTCGTCCTCTCACGGTGAGCACGATGTGCTGCGACCTCGCCTTTCCGCCATAGCTGGGGCATCCAGAGTATTCATGGTCGTGTGCATTGGCACCGTTGACCTCAGACTCGGAGCCCAGCGTCATGGGGACAAGGACCTAGCATCAGGGTTGCTCAGATGTCGCGGGGCCATCCTCAAGGGCGCGCATGTACCTCCAACCGCCGCTCGCCAGCACCAGATCCGGAGCGGACATGCAACTCGAGCCGCCAACGGGCACATTGCCGCTGCTGGTTCTAAGCCCCACCAGAGCTGGAACATCCTCCCAAGACCAGTGGCAAGCCAGTCGGGCAGCTATCTCTTCCTCGTCGGTGCAGGGGATGAGGTCTAGTCGCCGGATACGAAGTTGTTGGCCTCAGATCCGATGCACGCCATGCCAAAAATGGCAGAAGATCACCGGAGAGGAGTTGGGCGGAGCGAATTGAAAGTAAAGTGAAGTGTAGTGGAGTTGGTCCAAATACGGGTATGGACGAGGTATTTGTGGGATCGGGGTGGCAGGCAAGATGTGGCGGACGCGCCCGGGCAGCCCCAAATCCACTAACATATGGGCTGGGTTTGAGGGGAGCTGGACGGCCCGGACGTTTGGGCTGGCTTTGAGGGGTCCAGTTGAGCGTTCATTTTTTGTTTGGGCACTAGCCAGGCTGTCCCCAGGCGTTTAGGGGGGGGGGGGGGGTATTGGGCAAGCGCCCTGAATTGTTGTCAAGCACAATTTACGGGAAGTATTTGCCCAGTTTATGTGCCGAAGCCATAGAGAACTTATAAAAAGATAATTATCAACCCTGCAGTACATTGTCACGAACACAGCTATGCTCGCACTCAAGCCGGAGTTTGAAAATAGTTTACTCTAATTGGTTGCCAGGGAAAATGGTAAAAGAGGGAGTTTAACTAAGTATTGCTATAACGTAAAATAAATACTAGACTAGACAGAGAAATAAACTAAGAAGGATTAATACGATGTTTTAGATGAGCAAAGTGATGACAAGGCGGAGGTTAGTTGTACCCGGTGACATGGATGGCGGCGCTCCACATATGTGCAATATCACCTTGTGTTGATCGAATAATCTCCTTATGATGGGCAGTCCCTCAAATAGCATTGTCTATCAAGCAGCGCCTTATTGAGACAACTCAATTGTCCTACTTCTCATCACATACATGCAGCAGCTAATGGGAGTCATCGTCCTTCTAGTGCCGTAAGGCTCACGCCATTAGCAGAGTTCTCAGTGTCTTCCATCGCTTCACTGCTTTCATAGTTTATCCGTGCAAAATACACAGGTTGCTCCGGCGCTGCACGAGGCATGGCTTCACTGTCGAGCATGGACACTACCGATGACATGTGTGGCCTAGCACTGGAGTTGTCCTGGACACACAAGAGCCCAACATGGATGCACTTGGACACTTCGTCAAGCGAATAGCTCTCCGTGACGGCTGCGTCCACGAAATCCCTCACTTTTCCATCTGCCCACAGGTTCCAAGCCTGAAATATCACGGCAAAATCCGTAATTTATATTTGCTAATGCTATATTTTGGGTTCAGTTATCAGGATCTGAAGCATCTCATAACACAGCACGTAACACTTACATAGGATATGAGGTTTGAAAAGTCCATCACAAGATGATGAGGTGAGCTGATCTTTAATCCACTTACAATCTCCAGTAGCAAAATACCAAAGCTGTAGCTGTCAGACTTGACGGAAAAAATGCCCTCCATCGCATACTCAGGTGACATGTACCCGCTGTTTAAATCATTTCACATGCAAGTATATGTGTAGTTTGAGTTATTTCAGGCGTATGAATGAAATTTTGAGACAAAGAGCTAGTGCAAGAATTACTTACTAAGTCCCAACAACTCGTCTGGTACTTTCCTGTTGCTCGTTGCCTCCAAAGATCCTTGCCATTCCAAAATCTGATATTTTCGGGTTCATCTCCACATCTAGCAGGATGTTGCTTGGTTTGAGGTCTCTATGGATTATCGTCGTTCTCGAATCTTGGTGGAGATACATAAGTCCTCTAGCTACCCCTTTGATTATGTTGAACCTTCTTGTCCAGTTAAGTACAGACTTCCTTGCAGTATCTGCCAAAGAACAGGATGTGTATGCACATGAGTGCAAGGCATCTAGTTAGCCGTTCAGAGACTACTTTCTAGAGAATGGGATTAGAACATACCAAAGAGAAACTTGTCTAGGCTTTTGTTGGGCAAGTATTCATAAATAAGCAACTTCTCATCCTCATGAATACAACAGCCAAGAAGTCTAACTAGATTCTTGTGCTGCAATTTGGCAATAAGAACCACTTCATTTATAAAATGCTCTATACCCTGCTCAGAACCCTTGCTAAGCCTTTTAACAGCAACTTCCTTTCCGTTTTCTAGTGTTCCCTGTGTAATTTCATAATTATTGAAACAAATTAACAAGGAGGAAATTATATGTTGTAATTAATTGACAAAGTCAAGTGTTTTTACAACCTTATAGACTTTGCCGAACCCTCCTTTTCCAAGTACGTTCGTGTCATGGAAACTGTTTGTTGCAGCAGCGATGTCTTCGAACCTAATAGAGCGCAATTCCAAATTTTGATCCCAAACTTCTTGCGAAGTGCTAAACTGTTCCAGGGCCGGTCTTTTCATGCTTTCTTTGTTTACTTGTTTCCCTGCAGAAATATCAGTAACGTAACCACTCAGCACTATTACATGAACATCATATTACAGGAAACTGGAGTCCCTTATTCTACCTCTTAGCTTGCATATACAGACAAGATATATGCATGAGAGTATCACCAGGAACGATATAACTGGGAGTGAAATCTTTAATACCACACGGACACCACTCTTCCTGTTGTGTCCTGTCAAGAAAATAATGAAAAGAGTACACATTTACCTTTTTCTCAATGAGTACAAGATATCGATTTACTTGCATATAATACCAAAGAAGGTAGTAAAATGCATCTTGTATCTCAACTATAGTTACAGATTTTGTTTCAGAAATGAGTACTTGCAGACACCAAAAGTAACTTGGCTAACTAGTGCAGTGTTACAAGTGTGTGAGATGGAAAACTAGCCTACCGACACAATTCTGAATGAAATGCTAACTGATGAGTTTATTCGATGATAACAACTATAAGTCCCGGGTAGGAAAGGCTGGTGTTCGTAGTTTCACAAGCAGACTATTACTGCCGGTTAAAAGAATTAAAGCAGCCATGGAAGTATGGAACAATACATACCAGGAGAGCCAGCAAGCCGAAGGTACAGGTTGCCACCAAGTACGCCTGTCTTCTCTAAGTCGACAAGCTCCCCTGTCCAGACCAAGCATCTTGATGGGCCACCGGTTGCGACAATACTGCTCAGATTGGCGTAAGCATACGCGGTGCAGGAGCAGTTACGCTCACACTCAGCAGTGCACTCCTCGAAGCTTCTGCTCCTAACATACACAAATTCGTCAGGTACCTTCATCCCAGGCAAGGCCGAGAAATGGTAGCCACGACATGTCAGCGCCTCCTTTCTCACGCATCCTCTGGAGAAGTTGGCGCTGAAGCCGTCCGCCGGCTCGAACCCATCAAGGCACCTGCACTCCCTGGTGGGCATGTCACAGTAGCCAAACGGACCACACGAGCCGTATTGGCGGCAGCCATCATCTGGGCGCTTGAACAGAACCACCCATGACTGGCCACTCCAGATCCTGAGCATCAAGTCGCCTGTGTAGTCCAGCTTCCAGTGTGATCTCCGGGAGGAGCTGTTGCCAGTGTTGTACGTCGAGTAGATGGTCTCCCCATCATCGACGTTCTGGGACCACATGTATCCGTTCTTGTCCGAGGCTTCTGCACCGTTCCACAGTCCGCTGCGCCAGTACTTGCTTGTCCCGCGCCAGGTGAGGATCTGGAGGCCCGTGCTGGGGTCACGACTGAGGAGGAATTTCCCGGTGGATGGGTCTTGAGAACCCTTCCAAGCAACGATGCGCACAGCTGTGTGGGTCTTGTAGTTCGCCCATAACTTGAAGCCGGGGAGGATGGTGTCAGTCGGGTGATCATAGCTCTGCCATATCTGCGTGAAATTCTGCAACTGGATGGCAAAGTTCCCCCCCTCGAGCAGCAGCGCCACAGCCCCGTCACCCCCGGCGGTGACGTTGTTCGCCGTCCTCCAAAGGATACGGCCCTTGGAATCCGACAAGACAAGGTCAGAGCTGTTGGTGAGAACCAACTTCCCTGACAAACCGCTACCGATTGGGTTGTCGCGGTTGGCCACCCAAACATATGTCCGCTCCGGTATGTCATGGTACCATATGCCTACATATGAGTTTGCGCTCGAGTTTTCTGGGGAGAAGAAACCAAGAGCAAAGATGCCATTGTTGGAGACGAGCTTGTCGCCAGGCAAGAGTGGCTTCGTAGGTGTTAGGCGGTCATCGGATTTGCAGAGACAAATCAATATTAGGAGGATGAAAAGGGGGAGCAGAGTCATGCCCATTAAGCCTTCTTCGCATATGCTTGTGAAGGGCAAAGTAAGGAGATGGTATGAAAGAAATGCTCTGTATTTGCTTGCTTGCAGATATGAAACTGCTAGCTGCTGATCTTTGTGGGGAATTAAAGGACCAAGAAATGCTCCATGTCAAAGCCATGGATGTGTTGATTGTATCAAACACGCCAAGAAACCGTGGTCGACTCACAACCATCGGGTGACCGGAGTCCCATCGCAGTCCTCGTCGGCATAAATGCGCCATGGTAGCAATAGTCCGGGGACTTGGATCTCACACAGCCAGGCCACCAGACAACCTGACGCAACACTGCAACAGGATGGTGCAGAAATTAATGTCAGATCTCAGCATCGTTGACGACTCGCCGCTCTTTGGCAGGAAGCGTGGGAAGTACATGTTAGACGAAAGGTGAGTGTTACCGTCAGATGGAGCTCCGGCGGGGTCGTCGCGGCGACGTGCGGGCACACTGTCCCCTTATCAGGCAGCACCCGTCGCTTCAGGAAGAAAAAATTATCAGGCAGCATCCGATTTGTCAACTCGAGTGGGTGGGACGATCACGTACCGATCGACGGCGAGCGCGAGCAGGCTGTCGCGGCTGGAGATGACAGGCGGGGGAAATTAGGGGAGGGTGGCCGCGACGGCGCGATGAGGTTCCGGCCGCTTGCCATGGCCGCCTGGAATGAGAGGGGAAGCAGGGGAGACTAGGCGCCGGAGACGCATATGGCGGTGGCGGCATGGCTGCTGGACCGGCGGCGGCAGTGGGGACTGCGGCGAGCCGGCGGCGGCAGTGGAGGGTGGGGGCACTGCGGCTAGTTTTTTTTTTTCAGTGGTAAATGGCCGCTACTTGCTTGTGGGCTGGAGGCCCTTCTATCTAGCAATACCAAGCGGGCTGCAGGTTTACTTGGCACCGCTCAAAGCTCACCACTAGCGCGGCCAATTAATGTGTTTTTTCCATAAATAATCAAAAATATTTTCTTTTCTAGTAAGTTTTTTTAATAATTTCATATTTTATTTCAAAGTGGAGACAGTTTACATAAAAAATAAAAAAATCATATATCTGAATATATATATATATATATATATATATATATATAATATTCATCTCATGTTAGAAAAAAGTTCCTGCATGCGAAAAATATATCCATATACTTTCAAAACATATATTCATATATTTAAAAATTAATGCACATGGCGAAATTTGTTCATGTAATTTTGAAAGGTGTTTACATATTTCCCCCCAAATAAGGGTGGAGCATCCTGTTAATGATGGCACTTGGTCATACACTGAGGTTGGATCTTTAGCCTTTATTGTGAGGGGAAAAAATGAGCAGCCGACACGGAGCAATCACAGGGTAAAGATATAATGCAGGGCATACTAACATGCTATGATGGAAACCTTATTCATAGCAAATGAAGATAAACACAAGCATCTCGGAATAGAAACACCTTCTCTGAGACGAGAAACAATATAAACCTTCAGTAATAATGCATTATCCACATTTTCTTCATACACAGTAAAGTCCACTTCGGTGCTTCACATGTGATAAACTAACAGAGGTTACTACCACCACTATGCTGAAAATCATAATTTATGTACAGTAAATTAGAGAGTTTACACCTTTTATGGGGTTCCAATATATTGTAGAAGTTGACATTAAACATCTAACGCCCTATTAGTGTTGTGATACTCATGGTATTTTGTGAATTATCCATGTTTTCCCTGGTATGTCCATTTTCCTGCTTTCTTGCTGCAAAATATGCAGGTTGCTCCGGCTCTGGAAGCAAAGCGATTTCATTCTCCAACATAAACACAACTGATGACATGAGTGGCCTAGCATCTGAATGGTGTTGAACACACAAGAGTCCCACGTGAATGCACCGTAGAACTTCATGAATTGGACAGCTACCAGCAATTGTTGAGTCCACCAGTTCCATTGCATTTCCACCTTCCCATAATCTCCACGCCTGATGGAATAAATTCAAGTTTCAACCAATTAACTCTAGTTTTGTTTAGGTCACCAAGTTCAAGCATTCCATGATACTTACATAAGTTGTAAGGTTTGGGAAGTTCATTATGAGCTGAGGTGAGCTGATCTTCAAGCCACTTACAATCTCCAAGAGAAGAACACCAAAGCTGTAGATGTCCGACTTAACAGAAAAGGCGCCACCCATCACATATTCTGGAGACATGTAACCGCTGTTTAAACATTAAGTTTGCCTCAGTGCACCTTTTAAAGAAAATAGTGTGGGTCTTACTAAGGAGCAGTTTGGTCACAATATTAAATAGTCTAGTTTTACACTTATCCAAAACCATCTATATCTCTTTCATGACTTGCATGGAACATCCTAATCAAACACGAGTGAAGATCTGTGGCTTTGGGGGATTTAAATCGGAATTGGCAATTGCAAAGATAATAGAGATTAAAATTCAAAAGTGAAAGTGCTCTTAACTAAGCTCATCCTAAATTACTGAATCACCGAACAAACATAAGATTCTAATTTCATAACTTTCATCCGACAGGGCAGCGAAGCAAAGATATCCGACAAATCTGGTTAATTATTTAAATTTTCTCATAACTGCCCTCACTTTTTAACAACAGCCTTTAGTTTTTGAATTATTATATAGAAAAAAATAGTACCCAGCTAAACTCATCGAAGCATTTCACTAGCATTGAGAACACAAGTTGAACTTAACAAACCAAAAATATACCAGGCAATGGGAGTAAAGGTATTCATCCCTGCCAACTTGATTCTGTCCCTAAGATTGAAACAATATCCTAGACACTGCTCAGCACATGAATTACTTACTATGTTCCAACAACTCTAATAGTGTTTCCTTGCTGCTGGTTTCCACCAAATATCCTTGCCATACCAAAGTCTGATATTTTAGGATTCATTTCATTGTCCAACAAAATGTTGCTTGCTTTAAGATCTCTATGAATTATTGTTAATCTTGAATCTTGGTGGAGATAAAGAAGGCCTCTTGCCACCCCTTTAATTATTTTGAACCGTGTCAGCCAATCAAGGACATCTTTTCTTGTATTATCTTGCAGCATGAACAGTTCAATAAAACAAATTGTTAGTCATCATGCATATTCTTTCAGAATCTGAAAAAAAAAACTTTATGGTCAACATTGAGAATTTTGTGCAACATGAGATCAGAAGTCGGAATATACCAAAAAGGAAGGAATCCAGGCTTTTGTTAGGCATGTATTCATAGATCAATAACTTCTCATCATCATGAATGCAGCAACTAAGAAGTCTAACTAGGTTTCTGTGCTGCAATTTGGCAATTAGAGTCACTTCATTTCTGAATTCCTCTATACCTTGCCCAGAACCACTGCCAAGCCTTTTGATAGCAACTTCCTTGTCATCTTCCAGTATTCCCTACATAATTGTATACATTTTTGTGAGGTGCTTAATTCCATCATTCTGAACTGAGAAACAATTAAAGCCACAACTTTCTTTCTCCACTGAAACTACTGTGTTTTTTGACATATTATACTGAAGATAATTTGAATAGATTGACAGGACCATTATGGTGTCAAATGTCAATTAGAAGGAAATTAAAAAAAGACATATTTACAAAGTCAGACCACAATTCTGGCAGACATATTGTACCCTACTTGCCGATGTTAATTAAGCTTAGTTTTACCTTGTAAACTTTGCCGAAACCTCCCATTCCAAGCATATTGGAGTCGGAGAAATTATCCGTTGCGGCCACAATATCTTCGAAACTAACAAACGGAAAATCTGAATTTTTGCCTCCAAGCTCACTAGAAGCACTCAAGTATCGTAGCATCAGCTTCTTCTTAATTTCCTTCTTTCGCCGTACCCCTGCTGATCGGCATTGGCACTTAACTGATTAAAATTTGAAGAACAGCTTGGTATGAAGGAAAGGAAGGTGATTATTATTCTATCTCTGTACTCACATTTCCAGACAAGGGCTATGCACGTGAGTAGCAGCAGGCATGCTACAACCGGGGGCAGAATCTTCACTAAATTGCTATTCTTGTGAACTGCTGAAATGTATCCCAACAGAATTTACCGCATCAAGTATTACTTGCAAGAGTATGGATTTAGTTACTTGCATGAAGTACCATGACTGAGGGTGCAGTAGTACAAAATATTTGCAGTTTCCCTGTACCTAGGTATTCTCAATTTCAGTAACCCCTCGAGCGGTACTGCTAGGCATGTGGTAAAACTGAGGGTGCAGTACTACGAAATACTCGCAATTTCCCTGTATAACAGAGCTCTATGATAAATAGAAAAGGCAAGCTGTTTGCCATTTCATGAATAAATGTCATTTCCTGAATCTACACACACAAAGGGAACTGGCTAATTATGTAGTGGCACCAGGGACGAGTAGTATGTTCTCCTACAGTCCTATGTCTAAAATTTCCCAGTTTGAAATCTCTTCTCCAGACGGCGCAACAATAGTCTAAAGCATAAACCTGTCTCCCAGCACAACCTCCCTTGTGTCTTTGTACTTATCTCTGCTGGATGATTCAGAAAAAAAGGTGTGGTGCATCCAAGTAAACAAAAGAAAAGCTATTGGTCCGAAACAGTAATGTCGTCCATACCAGCAGGAGAGTCCCCAAGGCGGATGTACAGGTTCTCGCCATAGTTGTTGGTCTTCCACGTGTCGACAAGCTCCCCTGTCCAAACCAAGCACCTTGTCTGATCCCCCAGAGTGCCTGCACTGCTGAGGTTGGCGTAAGCATACGCTGTGCATGAGCAGTTGCGGCTGCACTCCGCCGCACACTGGTCAAAGCTTCTGTTTCGGATGTGCAAGAACCTGTCGGGCACCTTCATTCCGGACAAGCGCAGAAAATGATTTTTGCTGCCACATTTCAGTGCTTCCACTCTCCGGCACACTCTCGAGGAATTCATTGGATCAGGCTCAAACCCATCCAAGCACTGGCATGTGGGGGTGGCCCCCGTGAAGTCAGAGTAGCCAAACGGGCCACAAGAGCCATAGACGCCATAACCGCCGGAGGGGCGCTCGGATGTGGCTATCCATGATGAGGAGTAGCTGTTCCAGGTGAGGAGGCTCATGGTGCCGGTGTAGTCGAGCATGATGCGTGCGTACGGTGAATCGTCGGAGATTGAGTACATTAGATAGAACCTGTCCCCTGTGTTGACGATGGTCTGGTACACGACGGAGCTGCTGTTGCCTGGGTATGTGCCGCCGGACACCGATGCGCCGTTCCACACACTGATGCGGCAGTACAGCTTGGCACCATGCCAAGTGACAATCTGCATGCCCAAGTCTGGGTCCAGACCGAACGAGAAGTCTCCTACGGATGGGTCATCCGGGCCCTTCCAAGCGACAAGGCGCCCCATCACACGACCCTTGTAGCTCAGCAGAAACCTCATGCCCGGGAGGATGGTGTCGGTCGGGTGATCGAAGCTCTGCCATATGACTGTACCGTTCGGCGACCGGAGGACCAAGTTCCCCGTGTCGAGCAGCACCGCAGAGGCTCTCGCGTCTTCATCCGCCGTGACGTTGTTCTTTGTCATCCAAAGTGTGTGGCCTCCGGAATCCGACAGCACGAGGTCGGACTTGACGCTGATGGCGAGTGCCGCGGGTGAAGCGGTGGTGGCCGGGTTGTCGCGGTTGGCGACCCATACGATGGCGCGGCTGCTCTCCGGGATGTTGTAGAACCAAATTCCAACATATAGGCTCTTGTTGGAGTTGGCGGGGGAGAAGAAGCCGAGAGCGAAGACGCCGTCCTTGGAGATGAGGATGTCACCGGGGGAGAGTGGCTTCCCTTGTGTCAGTTGATCATCAGATTTGCTGAAAGGAAACAAGAACAGGAGGATGAAAATGGGGAAGCAGGACATATCCATTACGCCTCCTTCGTGTGCCAGCCCCCGGTGAAGAAAATAGCATACATATACAAGGATGATTTGATTAGCTGACTCTGAGGCACACGGTTCTCCATAACAGGAAGTAGCTACGTGTATGGTTGGGAGCCGTCAGTCAAACTGATGTTGTTTTTATCAAAATGCTAAACTCTGCTATCATCAGTTCAACACTGATGTTTCGGTGTGGACAGCAAGGACCTAGACTAAATCAGTGCTGACAAGGCCTTCTCAAATGTTGCTCCAAGCCTTCAAGGATGATGCAAGCCAGAAGGAAAATCCGGAACTACGAATCCACATTGGGGATTCTTGGTGGACTTTGGAGTGAGACGGCGAAGGCGACACCTCACTGCAGATCAGATGCGCCACGTTATATAGTCATTGTATTTTTACTAATAATTTTCAAAAGTACATATGTACAAAAGACTAAAACAAAGAAAGAGAAAAGCCTAGATAGACTGAGGCAGCTAAGGTTGACTGAAGGAGGCTACAGCAAGGGCTAAAAGCTAGACTATTATCAACGAAAAGCCTCAAGTGAAGAGTATTTGTTCCTCTTAGATGTGTGAATAAGCCATTTAAATTCCTGCTTGAAATTGCCTCTGCAAGCATATAAACTTTGAGCTCGTTTACACCAGGGGAGGCAGCAGACCTGACACATGGCTACAGTTGCTACACGCGCATTCAGATTCAGATTGGAAAGTGCGACAGGGGAAACCTCGCTGTGCCTGCGCGGAAGCGTCGCTTGTCGTGAGACAGCCGTGGTTGGCTAGTTGGTGTTGACGACGAGTCAGCGGACGCCCACTGCACGGCCACCTACCGCCGCCGCCGACGCGGGCGCGGCCCAAGCCAGCGACCACCGCGAGAAGCGACCGGACGACCCCGACGCCTTCTTCCTCTCGGTGCCGGACCTGCGCACCATGGTCGATTGGGATCGGAGCGACGCCGCAGCTCCCCCATCGCGTCGCGCCCGGATTGCTCGATGAGTATCGCCGCGGCAATGGATGGGCGCCGAATGGATTTGGGGCTGGCTGCTGCTGCTAAACCAGAGATGGGCGCCGAATGGTTTTTTTTTTCCTTTTTTTTTTGAGAAGAGACGAATGGTCAAGACAGGGAGCCACGCCGATGAACACCAACTGGGCTTTTGCCCCGTTATGTGCACTTCAGACTTAGTATGAGGCCCAAGCCCAAACAGTGGTGTCCTTTCCACGATTCTGTATGGGCCGAGACGAGTGATCGGTGCAGTAAATATTCAAAAATAAGAAATGGCACATAAAAAGTACTCCCTCCGTAAACAAATATAAGAGCGTTTTTAGATCACTAAAGTAGCGACCTCCTAAAACGTCTAATATCTGTATAAGTTAATATATTTTGAGCAAAATAAATCCATAAAGTTAAAGAGGGAAAAATTAGAACCAAAGAAGACACATGAAAAATCGTAAAAGTATACAGAGAAAGATGGTTACTTTGGGTCAGTATAATTCATATGTCTTGTCTCTCCTACTTAATACAAATGTGAGGTTTCTCGTTCGGTTGTCCTTGGTGCAGCTTTAAATACAACCCCCTCCCTCTCCCCTTCATCACTCTGTTCTGATATTTTCTCCCATTTTTGGTTTTTTCACTAGTTTGTCCTAAAAACCACATCAACTGCCCCATGTCAAAATTTTACCGCAAATATAAAAAATTGATAATCAAAGTTAATTTTTAAAAGGTGTGAATTTGTTATAAACTGGAACAAAGGGAGTAGCTTAGAGGGTTCCGGTGCAACCACATTGAGATTAGATCCGGCGATGGCGGTGCCCGCGGGTTCTTCACTTCTGAGGCATCACATCTTTTATAGCACTCTATGTGTTGTCAATGGTCATGCAAGGTGTGGTTGTCCCATCGCCTATGCCTGGCCGTTGATAGCGGCATCATGATATTTTGGGGTTATGCCCTTTGTTTTTCTGATAATGTGATTGTGTGCATTCTCGATGTCTCAGTTTGTTCTTAATATTTTTGTTGCTGCTGAGACCAGGTGTAACCGATATCACCTTGATGTTGATATATTGTCCTTTATAAAGATTTTTTTATAAAATGTACCCTAAAATATGTCACCCCAATATTACCTTTTTTAGGGGATGCACCCCAATATTACGAGTGATACAGATCACGAAATGTTGGCCCCATAAGTATAGAGAGATTAGACCACCTAGCGACAACTTCAAGCACTGAAGCGAGTTGAAGGCGCGCCGGCCGTCATCGCCCCTCCCTCGCCGTAGGCGGGCACAACTTGTTGTAGTATGCAGACGGAAAGTCATTGTGCTATGGCCCCATAGGACCAGCTCACCAGAGCAGCAACCGCCGCCGATGAAGAATAACGTGGATCGAAAGGATCGAACCCGAAGACACACGAACATAGATTGTTAGAATAAATCCGTGGCATACCGTCGATCATCTGAGGAGCAAGCAATCACACGAGCACGACACCGAGATTTGTTAACGAGGTTCACCGATATGGCTACATCCTCGGGGCCTGACTATGGGCGCTCCTCCCCATGACACCGCTACAATACCGCACCCGGTCGCCCTGGACGCCGGCACATGCCGCCGGCTTCCCCTGCGCTCCGGTGCTATTATGTTGGCATATGTTACATCGTGTGTCTATCCCCACTATATATGAGAGGCCTAGGATACAAGTGTCCTACTAGGACACGACTCTATACCCTGTAAACACAATACAACTCATTGTCCAACTGTAACCTACCTTGTACACATATTCGACACAACTCTAACATAGATGAACACCAACCAGATCCGAGCAAATCCACCAAGGAAAGATCCGTCGGAGACACACCTCTGCACGCCCACCAACGATGCTAGACGCGCCACCAGAATTGGGGCTAGGCGGCGAGACCTTTATTCCATCTTCAGGGAACCGCCACCGATCAAGAATAACATAGATCGAAAGGATCCAACCCGAAGACACACGAACATAGACGAACAACAAGCAGATCCGAGAAAATCCACCGAGGATAGATCCGCCAGAGACACACCTTCGCACACCCACCAACGATGCTAGACGTACCACCAGAATGGGGGCTAGGCGGGGAGACCTTTATTCCATCTTTAGGGAACCGTCGCTGATGAAGAATAACATAGATCGAAATGATCCAACCCGAAGATACACGAACATAGAGGAACAACAACCAGATCCGAGCAAATCTACCGAGGATAGATCTGCTGGAGACACACCTCCCCACGCCCACCAACTATTCTAGACGCACCACCGGAACGAAGCCTAGGCGGGGAGGCCTTTATTCCATATTCAGGGAACTGCCGCCGTCTCGTCTTCCTTAGGACACAAACCCTAACAAATCTCAAAGAAACGACTAACAATGGAGCCCTGCCGCCGGCCCTTGCGAGGATCCACTGCGCCCTCAAGGCCCTAGGGCCATCGGAGACGCGGACCTGCGGCGGAGCCGGTGAGAGGCACAAGCCCTAGCTTTTTTGGAGGAGGAGGCGGTGGCTGCGTGGGAAGCAATTCCGTTTTGTTGATATATTGTCCTTTATAAAGAAAACATTTGTAAAATGTACCCTGAAATATATCACTCTAATATTACCTTTTTTAGGGGATGCACCCCAATATTACCGAGTGATACAGATCACACAATGTTGGCCCCATAAGTATAGAGAGACTAGACCAGGTAGGTGTTTGTTACCGCACCCGTCTATATTTTGATGGAATTATGGAGCTGCTTTTGAATACATATGTTAGTTTTGAACATAAAACATGCATATAGGCATGTCAATTTTTGCATTTAATTATCTCTTTGCAAGCTTTTTTTCATCCTATCTTAGGAAAATCGAATGATTTACTTGCATAATTTGGTCATTAAATACATATTTAAACACATTTTCCTAGAGAAAAAGATGTTGGAAAAAATATTTTTATATTTTGTGAGGGTAATTTTTTTGGGATAGATAAACATGAAACAAAATGATAGACAGGTCAGATCATGCACTAGGATGGGCTTGCAACGAACACTGGCGGAGCTATGTAGGCTCCTGGGGGGGGTGCCCCCCTTCCCCAAACATTGAACCAATTTCTAAAGAAAAAATATTGTGAGGGATGGATGAGAACTTTTTTAGCTTTTTCCCCCACCCCCAATAATTGTATTTTACGCCTCCCCCCCCCCCCCCCCCCAGCACATGCTGTCTAGCTCCGCCACTGGCAACGAACATGTTTCACCCTTGCACTACTGTTGCCTCATCTATGGGCTTGCATTTCTGTTGCACACTCACGGACGCTCAACACAAAAACTTTCAACACAAGTGTTGCCTGCTTTGTTACTCAAAAAAGGTGTTGCCTCCTCTTAGCTTTCATCTAAGAGATATGGTTGGACAAAAGATAATGGGAACGAGCAGGATGTGACGGATGGATAACCTAGAATTAGGCCGAAGGTTGCGCACATTCAACTGGATCATGTGGGTTTTCGATCTCTATGCCCCGATTACACAGACAGCTTGTAACTCACATAAGGAGCAGCGGACCAGGTAATGGTGCCCCAAGAAGGATTACAGCGAGAGGAGAGGTACAGACGTCAAGACACGGCAGCCTCCCTGCTTACGGGGGGAGCAGGATCCTCTGACGTACGGCCCCCTGACGTTGAGCCACTAACACATGGGCCCAGGGCCACATGTCAGTGGGCACCATGGCACGTCAGGGGAGCAGCGTCCCTTACGGGGTTCTTAAATCTAAAGGCCCAAAGCGTAAATTCTGAAACTATGTTCCGAATGGTATTAAGGGGGGAGTGCATCTCGTTGCGGAAAACTCGGGCGTTCCTGGAGTCCCACAGCTTCCAGATGATGGCGAGGGCGACGGTAGGCCAGATGTTGATGTCGAGGCTAACCGGTGTTGGAGTATCCCATTGTATTAATGTATTTCAGTCTACCAGTACAGATGCTATTATGCATATCATATCAAATTATGCATGATCACAAAGAGCTGTACCATAAATAAGTTTGTAACAAATTATAATCTTTTCCGTTCGTGTTTAATTTTGTTAACAAAAGTTTGCATTCGTAAAGCTTGACATCACAAGGTTTAAATCCTGGGACCGCCACTGACGGTAACATTACACGAGTAATCCAAGTTACTTTACTATTCAGGCTGCAGCAGACTATCCTGCCTTTTTGTAGTTGTAGAATTACTAACTTCATGTTGACTAGGGACCAATTCGGGATGCTTGCAAATTGTTAGAATTTCATTGCTCTTCATTTTGTCCACCATTTGTTGTGTCGTGTAGCTTTCAAAGCTTTCTGGCTATAAACTAAATGCACCTAGCAGTAAATTGTTTCTTAAGATTAATCTATCAATATTGTATATACATTGTTGGAATAAATTGATGCCCAGTCTTGTGGCTGACTTCCGGCAGAAAAGCTGGTCCTAAATCTGAAATTTGTTGGAGGACATAGAGCAATCCGTTGTGACATAACCTTGGATGAAGTTATTTTTGATTAAATTATTTTTTTTACTGAATTATATAGATTATAAAAATGGCCATATGCATCCCTAGTTGGTGCAGAGGCCGGGGACGTGAATTCTCCCCCAATTTTTAAGCAAAGAGAGCCTTGGCTCAGTGGTTGGGCATGGGGTTGTGGAGCCTAACGACCCGAGTTCAATTCCTATAATTGACAGGTGATGCATAGGGGTTTTTCCCCATTTATTGAGGATCAAGTTTGGTGTGTGGTGGAACCACTCATCAAAAAAATATCTTGATACTCATTTAAAAAAAAAATCTGAGGACCATGTTTATCTTGGTACTCATACTAAAATGGCCGTATGCATCCATAGTTGATGCAGAGGCCGTTGAAGTGAAATTCTCCCCCAACCCTAGCGCCGCCGGCCCCCTTTCCCCTCCCTCCAGATCCCGCCGCCACCATAGGTAGCCGTCGGCAAGCCCGCGCGGTGTCGAGGAAGGTGGCGGCGGGGCTGGCTGCTCCTCGCGCGGAGAGCTTGGTGTGCCGGGGTGGCGGCCCCGGTCAAGGTGGGCGGCGCCTTCCCTGACGGAAGGTGGCTGCGGGTGTGTGGCTGGTCTTCCTCGGCTTGCGTGGGCGGTGAGGACCCGGTGGTGGAATCTCATGGCGGCCGTGATTCCGTCGGCCGGCCGCTAGATATGGATCGACCTGTGCCAGCTTCATCTCCTTCACCTTATCCCGCTCGATCTGGGCTTCGGTGTGGCCTTGCTCACCAGATCCGGGTGGTGGGCGGTGATTGGATGGTGGGGCTCTTGGGATCGGGGGAAACCCCTGGCCGGCGACGGCGGCCACAACGACGACGACGCCGCGGCGCCGATCCACTCCTTGGAGTCTTCGTTGAGATCCCAGCAGGGATGGGGCCGACCCGTGCACAAGAGATGGAGGTCTTTGATCAAATCTGGGTGAAAACCTGCTATTGGCTATTGCCAAGGCCGGCGATGGCGAGGCTGTCTGCGTCGTCCCTTCCTGAAGGCATCGCCGTGGAGAAGTTCAAGGCCACTCTCTTCTACCTCCGGGGGAAACCCTAGATCAGTAGATCGGATGACGGCGGCTGCCAGGTGTTGTTTCCCCCTTGGGGGCTGAAGGAAATATGCCCTAGAGGCAATAATAAAGTTATTATTTATTTCCTTATATCATGATAAATGTTTATTATTCATGCTAGAATTGTATTAACCGAAAACTTAGTACATGTGTGAATACATAGACAAACAGAGTGTCCCTAGTATGCCTCTACTTGACTAGCTCGTTTATCAAAGATGGTTATGTTTCCTAGCCATAGACATGTGTTGTCATTTGATGAACGGGATCACATCATTAGAGAATGATGTGATGGACAAGACCCATCCGTTAGCATAGCACTATGATCGTTTAGTTTATTGCTATTGCCTTCTTCATAACTTATACATGTTCCTATGACTATGAGATTATGCAACTCCCGAATACCAGAGGAACACTTAGTGTGCTATCAAACGTCACAACGTAACTAGGTGATTATAAAGATGCTCTACAGGTGTCTCTGATGGTGTTTGTTGGGTTGGCATAGATCGATATTAGGATTTGTCACTCCGTGTTTTGGAGAGGTATCTCTGAGCCCTCTCGGTAATGCACATCACTATAAGCCTTGCAAGCAATGTGACTAATGAGTTAATCACGGGATGATGCACTACAGAACGAGTAAAGAGACTTGCCGGTAACAAGATTGAACTAGGTATGATGATACCGACGATCGAATCTCGGGCAAGTAACATACCGATGACAAAGGGAACAACGTATGTTGTTATGCGGTTTGACTGATAAAGATCTTCGTAGAATATGTAGGAACCAATATGAGCATCGAGGTTCCCCTAGTGGTTATTGACCGGAGATGAGTCTCGGTCATGTCTACATAGTTCTCAAACCGGTAGGGTCCGCACGCTTAACGTTCGGTGACGATCGGTATTATGAGTTTATGTGTTTTGATGTACCGAAGGTAGTTCGGAGTCCCGGATATGATCACGGACATGACGAGGAGTCTCGAAATGGTCGAGACATAAAGATCGATATATTGGAAGGCAATGTTTGGACATCGGAATGGTTCCGACTGAGTTTGGGTATTTACCGGAGTACCGGGGGGTTACCGGAACCCCCCCGGGGAGTGTATGGGCCTTATTGGGCCTTAGCGGAAAAGAGGAGGAGACGACCAAGGTGGGGGAGCGCCCCCCCAAGCTCAATCCGAATTGGGGTGGGGGCGGCCCCCCTTTCCTTCTCCCTCTCTCCTCCTTCCTTCCTCTCCTACTCCAACTAGGGAAGGGGGAATCCTACTCCCATCGGGAGTAGGACTCCTCCCTTGGGCGCGCCATGAGAGGGCCGACCCTCCCCCTCCTCCACGCCTTTATATACGGGGGAGGGGGCACCCCATAGACACACAAGTTGATTGTTTAGCCGTGTGCGGTGCCCCCCTCCATAGATTTCCACCTCGGTCATATCGTTGCAGTGCTTAGGCGAAGCCCTGGGCCGGTAGCTTCATCATCACCGTCATCACGCCGTCGTGCTGACGAAACTCTTCCTCTACCTCAGCTGGATCTAGAGTTCATGGGACGTCACTGAGCTGAACATGTGCAGATCGCGGAGGTGCCGTACCTTCGGTACTAGGATCGGTCGGATCGTGAAGACGTACGACTACATCAACCGCGTTGTCATAACGCTTCCGCCTTCGGTCTACGAGGGTACGTAGACAACACTCTCCCCTCTCGTTGCTATGCATCACCTAGATGGATCTTGCGTGTGCGTAGGAATTTTTTGAAATTACCGCGTTCCCCAACAGTGGCATCCGAGCCAGGTCTATGCGTAGATGTTATATGCACGAGTAGAACACAAAGAGTTGTGGCGATAATAGTCATACTGCTTACTAGCATGTCATACTTTGATTCGGCGGTATTGTTGGATGAAGCGGCCCAGACCGACATTAGTACTCTTACGCGAGACTGGTTCTACCGACGTGCTTCACACACAGGTGGCTAGTGGGTGTCTGTTTCTCTAGCTTTAGTTGAATCGAGTGTGGCTACGCCCGGTCCTTGTTGAAGGTTAAAACATCACACTTGACGAAAAATCGTTGTGGTTTTTGATGCGTAGGTAAGAACGGTTCTTGCTAAGCCCGTAGAAGCCACGTAAAACTTGCAACAAGAAAGTAGAGGACGTCTAACTTGTTTTTGCAGGGCATGTTGTGATGTGATATGGTCAAGACGTGATGATATATAAATTGTTGTATAAGATGATCATGGGTTGTAAAATTTATCGGCAACTGGCAGGAGCCTTATGGTTGTCGCTTTATTGTATGAAATGCAATCGCCATGTAATTGCTTTACTTTATCACTAAGCGGTGGCGATAGTCGTAGAAGCAATAGTTGGCGAGACGACAACGATGCTTCGATGGAGATCAAGGTGTCAAGCCAGTGACGATGGTGATCATGACGGTGCTTTGGAGATGGAGATCAAAGGCACAAGATGATGATGGCCATATCATATCACTTATATTGATTGCATGTGATGTTTATCCTTTGTGCATCTTATTTTGCTTAGTACGGCGGTTAGCATTATAAGATGATCTCACTAAATTTCAAGGTATAAGTGTTCTCCCTGAGTATGCACCGTTGCGACAGTTCATCGTGCCGAGACACCACGTGATGATCGGGTGTGATAAGCTCTACGTTCACATACAACGGGTGCAAGCCAGTTTTGCACACGCAGAATACTCGGGTTAAACTTGACGAGCCTAGCATATGCAGATATGGCCTCGGAACACTGAGACCGAAAGGTCGAGCGTGAATCATATAGTAGATATGATCAACATAGTGATGTTCACCATTGAAAACTACTTCATCTCACGTGATGATCGGACATGGTTTAGTTGATTTGGATCACGTGATCACTTAGATGATTAGAGGGATGTCTATCTAAGTGGGAGTTCTTAAGTAATATGATTAATTGAACTTTAATTTATCATGAACTTAGTCCTGGTAGTATTAGCACATATATGTTGTAGATCAATAGCTCGCGATGTAGCTCCCCGTTTATTTTTTATATGTTCCTAGAGAAATATAAGTTGAAAGATGATAGTAGCAATGATGCGGACTTGGTCCATGATCTGAGGATTTTCCTCATTGCTGCACAGAAGAATTATGTCCTTGATGCACCGCTAGGTGACAGACCTATTGCAGGAGTAGATGCAGACGTTATGAACATTTTGACAAAAGCTCGGTATGATGACTACTTGATAGTTTAGTGCACCATGCTTTATGGCTTAGAACCGGGACTTCAAAAATGTTTTGAACGCCACATAGCATATAAGATGTTCCAAGAGTTGAAATTGGTATTTCATACTCATATCAAGAGGTATGAGACCTCTAACAGTACTTTGCCTACAAAATGGAGGAGAATAGCTCAACCAGTGAGCATGCGCTCAGAATGTCTGAGTACTACAATCGCTTGAATCAAGTGGGAGTTTATCTTCCAAGTAATATAGTGATTGACAGAGTTCTCTAGTCACTATCACCAAGTTACTGGAACTTCATGATGAACTATAATATGCAAGGGATGACGAAAACGATTTCTGAGCTCTTCATGATGCTAAAATCGACGAAGGTAGAAGTCAAGAAAAGCATCAAATGTTGATGGTTGACAAGACCACTAGTTTCAAGTAAAAGGGCAAAAGGATAGAAAGGGAACTTCAAGAAGAATGGCAAGCAAGTTGCCACTCCCATGAAGAAGCTCAAAGCTGGACCTAAGCCTGAAACTGAGTGCTTCTACTGCAAAGGGAATGGTCACTAGAAGCGGAACTACCCCAAATATTTGGCGGATAAGAAGGATGGCAAAGTGAACAAAGGTATATTTGATGTACAGATTATTGATGTGTACTTTACTAGTGTTCATAGCAACCCCTGGGTATTTGATACCGGTTCAGTTGCTAAGATTAGTAACTCGAAACGGGAGTTGCAGAATGAATTGAGACTAGTTAAGGGTGAAGTGACGATGTGTGTTGGAAGTGGTTCGAAGATTTATATGATCATCATCGCACACTCCCTATACTTCCGGGATTAGTGTTGAAACCTAAATAAATGTTATTTGGTGTTTGCGTTGAGCATGAATATGATTTGATCATGTTTATTGCAATACGGTTATTCAGTTAAAGTCAGAGAATAATTGTTGTTCTGTTTACATGAATAAAACCTTCGATGGCCATACACCCAATGAAAATAGTTTGTTGGTTCTTGATCGTAGTGATACACATATTCATAATATTGAAGCCAAAAGATGCAAAGTTAATAATGATAGTGCAACTTATTTGTGGCACTGCCGTTTAGGTCATATCGATATAAAGTGCATGAGGAAACTCCATGCTGATGGGATTTTGGAATCACTTGATTATGAATCACTTGGTGCTTGTGAACCGTGCCTCATGGGCAAGATGACTAAAACTCCGTTCTCCGGAACAATGGAACGAGCTACTGACTTATTGGAAATAGTACATACCGATGTATGTGATCCAATGAGTATTGAGGCTCGTGGCGGGTATCATTATTTTGTTACCTTCACAGATGATTTGAGCAGATATGGTTATATCTACTTAATGAAGCATAAGTCTGAAACATTTGAAAAGTTCAAAGAATTTCAGAGTGAAGTGGAGAATCATCGTAACAAGAAAATAAAGTTTCTACAATCTGATCGTGGAGGTGAATATTTGAGTTACGAGTTTGGTCTTCATTTGAAACAACGTGGAATAGTTTCACAACTCACGCCACCTGGAACACCACAGCATAATGGTGTGTCCGAACGTCGTAACCGTACTTTATTGGATATGGTGCGATCTATGATGTCTCTTACCGATTTACCATTATCGTTTTGGGGTTATGCATTAGAGAATGCTGCATTCACGTTAAATAGGGCACCGTTTAAATCCGTTGAGGCGACACCGTATGAACTGTGGTTTAGCAAGAAACCTAAGCTGTCGTTTCTTAAAGTTTGGGGCTACGATGCTTATGTGAAAAAGCTTCAACCTGATAAGCTCGAACCCAAGGCGGAAAAATGTGTCTTCATAGGATACCCAAAGGAGACTGTTGGGTACACCTTATATCACAGATCCAAAGGCAAGATATTCGTTGCTGAGAATGGATCCTTTCTAGAGAAGGAGTTTCTCTCGAAAGAAGTGAGTGAGAGGAAAGTAGAACTTGATGAGGTAATTGTACCTTCTCTCGAATTGGAAAGTAGCTCATCACTGAAATCAGGTCCAGTGATGCCTACATGAATTAGTGAGGAAGTTAATGATGATGATCATGAAACTTCAGATCAAGTTACTACCGAACCTCGTAGGTCAACCAGAGTACGATCCACACCAGAGTGGTACGGTAATCCTGTTTTGGAAGTCATGTTAATAGACCATGATGAACCTACGAACTATGAGGAAGCGATGATGAGCCCAGATTCCGTGAAATGGCTTGAGGCCATAAAAGATGGGATCCATGTATGAGAACAAAGTATGGACTTTGATTGACTTGCCCGATGATCGGCGAGCCAGTAAGAATAAATGGATCTTCAAGAGGAAGACGGACGCTGATAGTAGTGTTACTATCTACAAAGCTCGAATTGTCGCAAAAAGTTTTTGACAAGTTCAAGGTGTTGACTACGATGAGATTTTCTCACTCGTATCGATGCTTAAAAGTCTGTCCGAATCATGTTAGCAATTGCCGCATTTTATGAAATTTGGCAAATGGATGTCAAACCTGCATTCCTTAAATGGATTTCTTAAAGAAGAGTTGTATATGATGCAACAAGAAGGTTTTGTCGATCCTAAAGGTGCTAACAAAGTGTGCAAAGCTCCAACGATCCATCTATGGACTGGTGCAAGCATCTCGGAGTTGGAATATACGCTTTGATGAGTTGATCAAAGCATATAGTTTTATACAGACTTGCGGTGAAGCCTGTATTTACAGGAAGTGAGTGGGAGCACTACAGCCTTTCTGATAAGTATATGTGAATGACATATTGTTGATCGGAAATGATGTAGAATTTTCTAGGAAGCATAAAGGAGTGTTTGAAAGGAGTTTTTCAAAGAAAGACCTCGGTGAAGCTGCTTACATATTGAGCATCAAGATCTATAGAGATAGATTAAGACGCTTGATAAGTTTTTTCAATGAGTACATACCTTGACAAGATTTTGAAGTAGTTCAAAATGGAACAGTCAAAGAAGGAGTTTTTTCCGGTGTTGCTAGGTGTGAAGTTGAGTAAGACTCAAAGCCCGACCACAACAGAAGATAGAGAGAGAATGAAAGTCATTCCCTATGCCTCAGCCATAGGTTCTATAAAATATGCCATGCTATGTACCAGACCTATTGTATACCCTGCCCTGAGTTTGGCAAGGGAGTACAATAGTGATCTAGGAGTAGATCACTAGACATTGGTCAAAATTATCCTTAGAGGTCTAAGGAAATATTTCTCGGTTATGGAGGTGATAAAGAGTTCGTCGTAAAGAGTTACGTCGATGCAAGCTTTGACATCGATCTGGATGACTCTGAGTCTCGATCTGGATACATATTGAAAGTGGGAGCATTTAGCTAGAGTAGCTCCGTGCAGAGCATTGTAGACATAGAAATTTGCAAAATACGTACGGATCTGAATGTGACAGACCCATTGACTAATCCTCTCTCACAAGCAAAACATGATTGCACCTTAGTACTTTTTGGGTGTTAATCACATGGCAATGTGAACTAGATTATTGACTCTAGTAAACCCTTTGGGTATTGGTCACATGGCATTGTGAACTATAAAGTGTTAAATCACATGACGACATGAACTATTGGTGTTAAATCACATGGTGATGTGAACTAGATTTTTGACTCTAGTGCAAGTGGGAGACTGAAGGAAATATGCCCTAGAGGCAATAATAAAGTTAATATTTATTTCCTTATATCATGATAAATGTTTATTATTCATGCTAGAATTGTATTAACCGGAAACTTAGTACACGTGTGAATACATAGACAAACAGAGTGTCCCTAGTATGCCTCTACTTGACTAGATGACAAAGGGAACAACGTATGTTGTTATGCGGTTTGACCGATAAAGATCTTCGTAGAATATGTAGGAACCAATATGAGCATCCAGGTTCCGCTATTGGTTATTGACCGGAGATGAGTCTCGGTCATGTCTACATAGTTCTCGAACCCGTAGGGTCCGCACGCTTAACGTTCGGTGACGATCGGTATTATGAGTTTATGTGTTTTGATGTACCAAAGGTAGTTAGGAGTCCCGGATATGATCACAGACATGACGAGGAGTCTCGAAATGGTCGAGACATAAAGATCGATATAATGGAAGGCTACGTTTGGACATCAAAATGGTTCCGGGTGAGTCCGGGCATTTACTGGAGTACTGGGGGGTTACCGGAACCCCCCGGGGAGTGTATGGGCCTTATTGGGCCTTAGTGGAAAAGAGGAGGAGGCGGCCAAGGTGGGGGCGCTCCCCCAAGCCCAATCCGAATTGGGGTGGGGGGCCGGCCCCCCTTTCCTTCTCCCTCTCTCCTCCTTCCTTCCTCTCCTACTCCAACTAGGGAAGGGGGAATCCTACTCCCACCGGGAGTAGGACTCCCCCCTTGGGCGCGCCATGAGAGGGCCGGCCCTCCCCCTCCTCCACTTCCTTATATACGGGGGAGGGGGCACCCCATAGACACACAAGTTGATTGTTTAGCCGTGTGCGGTGCCCCCCTCCACAGATTTCCACCTCGGTCATATCGTTGCAGTGCTTAGGCGAAGCCCTGCGCCGGTAGCTTCATAATCACCGTCATCACGCCGTCGTGCTGACGAAACTCTCCCTCGACCTCAGATGGATCTAGAGTTTATGGGACGTTACCGAGCTGAACGTGTGTAGATCGCGGAGGTGCCGTACCTTCGGTACTAGGATCGGTTGGATCATGAAGACGTACGACTACATCAACCATGTTGTCATAACGCTTCCGCTTTTGGTCTACGAGGGTATGTAGACAACACTCTCCCCTCTCATTGCTATGCATCACCTAGATGGATCTTGCGTGTGCGTAGGAATTTTTTTGAAATTACTGCGTTCCCCAACTGGGGCGTCATTCTTGGAGGTGCACACGGGCTCGAGGGTCTGGAGGACGGTGTCTTCGGTGGAGCGGTGCTTCATCTTCCACATTGATGGTGGCGGTTCTCAGGGGCGTGGCACTGTGGAGTCTCGGCATCTAATGCGAGGAGATGAACACGCGCAGGAGGAGGAAGCTGTCTGGTGTCATGGTGGCGTTGATGGCAGAGAGGCCTGGCAAGGTTGGTGCATTAGTTATGCTCTGAGGATGGACCGAGGGAAGATGGAGGTGACGGCCCTTGCAGCGTGCGGTGCTCACTGGGAGTGTGTCAGATCGGTGTGGGACCCAATCCAGGTAGTGGCTTGGATGGGACACCCGGCTTTAGATGTTAGGCTTTGGTGCGATGTCTGTTTGGTATTAGGCCCGGACGTTCAGCACGCCTTCATCATGGGGATAGGAGTAGCAACGGTGTTGCCAAGTTGGTGGCTTCAGGCTTATTGATGTATCACCTTGTATGGTCTTTGTGAATAATTAATAATATGGCTGCATGCATCGTCCAGATGTAGAGGCCCGGGGTACATCCTCCTTTTCTAAAAAAAGCTAATCTGAGCTATTCATGGTTAGGTAGGTTTATATCAATCATTATTTGTCTTCTCCACCATAAAAATATTTCTTTTCTCAGTTATGTTGAGGTGAATGCAGCTGCTGGTTATACTTTATCCATATAGGCGGATGAAGCAGATTATGAAGAAAATGTACCTGAAGATGGTTTCCCAGTATGAGAATCCGATTAAAATTCTCTTCAACAATGAAGGCAAATTGTTTGTATGTCATTAACCCTTTCCTATGAAGATTCATAATCATAAAAGATAATATTCAGGTACATGTACGTCTGCTCGAACGCAATCACAGTCCGGAATAGTGACTCGATGGAGTCGTTGAGGTCCAGCTGTGGGATCTCGAGCACGCCCATCTTCCTTAAATTTCACTGACCGATGTTTCAGCTATTTTGTAGGTACCAGGCTGGCAGGCTTCATGTTTAGGATTTTGACACACATGGTGGAGCGTTAATGGAGAAAGTCCAAGACTAATTACCTTCTCTTAGGGAACAACATGACTAATTACCGGCACCTGCAATTACTTGCTACTGCATTCTGTTAGTCATACATAGAGCCACACTGAGAAATTTCTATTTCGAGAAGTAGGCTCAAGTAGACTGGAAAACACAAAACAGCAGGAGATGTCATGTTCAGCTGCGACAACACCATTGCTCTTCATGTTTTTATTTTGATCTATATTAACTCAGAATGATTAGTCAAAGACTGGTGGTTGTTAGGCACCTAAAGTTAATGTTAGAGGAAGGAGCATGCGTGGTCTTTTCAATACAGCGTGTGTGCATTTGCTGATGTTAATTTTGTCCTTACTGGCATAAGTTGTCCAGGATTGTTCTATCTGTCTCAGAAAAATGTGTTCAAAGTGAATTCTTCTCAGGGCTGAGACATATTTATTACTCCCACTGATCCCAAAAAAAATGTCACAACTTTGGACTAAGGTTGAACTAACATAAGCCCTTCAGTTGATCGGTTCAATGGCTGCAATCCAGAAGCTTTATGAGATTTCCCAAGTATCATTATGTAGAAAAAGGTCATCATCTCCTGAAGTCGTGAACCTATTTGCCCTAACGCAGTACACCCAGGAGGATCTAAGGCCTGGGCTCAAAGCAAGTCCCAGCACCAGATTTTAACAGCATAGTTCTAGAGATAAACATAAAAGTGGCCAAAGCTTATCACACAGAAATTTATTGCTCCCCCCACAGAGAAGCCAGAAGATCGAAAAAGAAGCAGGGAAACAAGATGATCCTCGAAGCATTCTTGAAGCATATGTTGTAGCAGCACGGTCCAGGAAAGACTTTTGAGAAGTCACTCCATGATTCTTCTAGTCTCCAGGCACCATCCATATGCTGCTCTAAATACTTCTTCAGCTACTTCACCAACCTGCTTCAGTCTAGCCTTCATCATGTCACTTCTTGCGGGGTTTTTCTACAAAATATTTCAATCATGTAAATTTTTAAGCAGTAGATTAACAGGTATGCAGGGATCATTTACCCTGTTATTATAAAAAACCACACTATTCCTCAATTTCCAAATTGTCCAACAGATAGCAGAAATTCCTATCATAACTAATCCCCTCTCTTCATTTCCAAAAGTCTTGGCCCAGGTTCTCATCACCAGTTCAAGATCATCTGGAATGTCAGATAAGTTGAATGCACATTTTAAAATATTCCACAGTAACCTAGCTACAGAGCAGGATAAGAAGAGATGATTTATGCTTTCTTCACGCCCACAAAATGGACATTTCTCATCTCCTTTCCATCCTCTACATAATAGATTATCTTTGGTAAGAATGCTGTTTCTAAAAGCCAACCACATAAAGACCTTGACTCTAGGTGGCATTTTGATTTTCCACATGTATAAGTGTGGATATTTGATCCCATTTTCTATTAAGTGTCTATAAAATGATTTTACAGTATAAACCCCTTTTTTAGTCAGTGTCCACTTCACCTTATCCCTGTCCTCACTCAAGATCGTCGAGCTACATGCTTCTTTTATGTGTTCCCACAATTCTCTAGAATCCCATGTCAGGGTCCTTCTAAAATGCACATTATCAATCCCCTCATTTACGACCTCTTTAACCGTTTTCTTTTTATCAAAACAAATATTATACAATCTAGGGAAGTTCTTACTTAAAGGTGCAGATCCAATCCACCAATCCTCCCAGAATCTAACATTTTCCCCATTCCCCACTATGAATTTACACAGGGAAGTAAAATGATCACTATGTTTGAAAAGTTCCCTCCAAAATTGGGAGTCCCCTTGTTTAGCAGAGATATTACTGATACGTCTCCAACGTATCTATAATTTGTGAAGTATTCATGCTATTATATTGTCCATCTTAGATGTTTTATATGCATTTATATGCTATTTTATATGATTTTTGGGACTAACCTATTAACCTAGAGCCCAGTGCCAGTTTCTGTTTTTTCCTTGTTTTTGAGTTTTACAGAAAAGGAATACCAAACAGAGTCCAATTGACGTGCCAATTTTTGATGATTTTTTATGGACCAAAAGAAGCCCCCGGAGTAAAAGAGTTGGGCCAGAAGAGTCCCGGGCTGCCCACGAGGGTGGGGGCGCGCCCTACCCCCCATGGGCGCGCCCCCTATCTCGTGGATGACTCGGAGACCCCCCTGACGTGAGACCGACGCCAAAAATTCCTATAAATACAGAAACCAACAGAAAGAAACCTAGATCAAGAGTTCTGCCGCCGCAAGCCTCTGTAGCCACGAAAAACCAATCGGGACCCTGTTCCGGCACCCTGCTGGAGGGGGGATCCATCACCGGCGGCATCTTCATCATCCCGGCGCTCTCCATGACGAGGAGGGAGTAGTTCATCCTCGGGGCTGAGGGTATGTACCAGTAGCTATGTGTTTGATCTCTCTCTCTCTCTCTCTCTCTCTCTCTCTCTCTATCTCTCTCTCTCTCTCGTGTTCTTGATTCGGCACGATCTTGATGTATCGCGAGCTTTGCTATTATAGTTGGATCTTATGATGTTTCTCCCCCTCTACTCTCTTGTAATGGATCGAGTCTTCCCTTTGAAGTTATCTTATCGGATTGAGTCTTTAAGGATTTGAGAACACTTGATGTATGTCTTGCATGTGCTTATCTGTAGTGACAATGGGATATTCACGTGATCCACTTGATGTATGTTTTGCTGACCAACTTGCGGGTTCCGTAACATTGTGAACTTATGCATAGGGGTAGCACACGTTTTCGTCTTGACTCTTCGGTAGAAACTTTGGGGCACTCTTTGAAGTTCTTTGTGTTGGTTGAATAGATGAATCTGAGATTGTGTGATGCATATCGTATAATCATACCCACGGATACTTGAGGTGACATTGGAGTATCTAGGTGACATTAGGGTTTTGGTTGATATGTGTCTTAAGGTGTTATTCTAGTACGAACTCTAGGATAGATCGAACAGAAAGAACAGCTTCGTGTTATTTTACTACGGACTCTTGAATAGATCGATCAGAAAGGATAACTTTGAGGTGGTTTCGTACCCTACAATAATTTCTTCGTTTGTTCTCCGCTTTAGTGACTTTGGAGTGACTCTTTGTTGCATGTTGAGGGATATTTATATGATCCAATTATGTTATTATTGTTGAGAGAACTTGCACTAGTGAAAGTATGAACCCTAGGCCTTGTTTCAACGCATTGGAATATTTTTTGTGCTCACTTTTATCATTAGTTACCTTGCTGTTTTTATATTTTCAGATTACAAAAACCTATATCTACCATCCATATTGCACTTGTATCACCATCTCTTCGCCAAACTAGTGCACCTATACAATTTACCATTGTATTGGGTGTGTTGGGGACACAAGAGACTCTTTGTTATTTGGTTGCAGGGTTGTTTGAGAGAGACCATCTTCATCCTACGCCTCCCACGGATTGATAAACCTTAGGTCATCCACTTGAGGGAAATTTGCTACTGTCCTACAAACCTCTACACTTGGAGGCCCAACACGTCTACAAGAAGAAGGTTGTGTAGTAGCCATCAAGCAATTTCTAGCGTCGTTGCCAGGGAGGTGAGTGCTTGAAGGTATATCTTTAGATCTTGCAACCGAATCTTTTAGTTTCTTGTTTTATCACTAGTTTAGTTTATAAAAGAAAACTACAAAAAAAAGGAATTGAGGGTGCCTCATATGCTTCATCTTTTTACTATCTTTCGTGAAAATAAGGATTCCGATAATTGTGCCAAAATGGTAGAAGAAGAATGCATTAAAATGTTTGGCACTAAATCTTTGAATGATGAGCATGATTGCAATGTTGTTAGTACGAACTCTTTGAATATCCATAGTACTAATGATGATTGCACTAGTCATGATGAAAATGTCTCTTATAAGCATGTCAATTTTTGTGGAGTGCATAGAGTTTGCAAGTACATACCAAATAGGGAAGATAGGTTTTGCAAGAGGCATAAGTATTTAGAAACCAAATGGTTGCAAGAAAGGCTAGATGTTTGTGCTGAAAATTTAAATTTTCTTAGCCATCCTTGTGAACTTTGCAATGAACGTGGTCATTTAAATATCCAACGCAAATTGTTTCATGATCGTATCGTGTCCAAAAATTGTGATGACTTGATTTCCCTTGCGCATCATAATGAACTTAGTTTGCTTGTGGGTTATGAAGAAATGAAACGTATAACTAAGGATATGCCAGAATTTGTCCTTGATAAAGTTCTTGAGTTTGATCTAGCTAGAAGAAATTTTTATGTATTGTGCGGTGAATTGCATTGAAAATCCTTATATTGCCAATTACATAAAGACAAGAAAACAAATAGAAGATGAAGAGAATACTAATAAAAGGGAAGAGACTTCCCAATATCCTCCTATTATTTCTTATGATGAATCAGGTAACGAGGAGGAGCCTTCTATTCAACCAATCTCATTAATAAGGATCTCCAAAAAGAGGATTAAACCCACACATAATGTGAAGAATAAAAATAAAAGACGGAGAAGCAAAGGTAAAAAGGCATCCCTCCCAAATGATGTTGCTCCTATTACTCATTGTGATGCTGATAATTGCTATACTATTGGTGCTATCCATACTATTAATGATGAGAGTGATTATGCTTATGATATGAAAAGGCCCAAGCTTGGGGATGCTATGTTTGATGAGAATGACATGTTTGAGAATTTATTTGCTGCAATTAATGTTTGTCCCAAGCTTGGGGATGCTATGTTTAATGAAGATGATATTTTTAGCCTTCCAAGCTTTGATGAGCAAATTTATTATGATGATAGCATGCCTTCTATTTATGATGATTATTGTGATGACACTTATGCTATAAAAAGTAGTGATGATTATATTTATAAAACTTGTCATGATTATGATTACCCTTTTTCTGAACATTACTCTTTTAATGTGGAAACAATTTATAGTATTCGAGTTTCTTATGATACTCCCACTATTCCGAATGAGAAGAATTTTGCTTATGTGGAGAGTAGTAAATTTTCTATGCTTGTAGATCATGAAAAGAATTCTTTATGTGATGGTTATATTGTTGAATTTATTGATGATGCTACTGAAAATTATTATGAGGGAGGAACATATGCTTGTAGGAATTGCAATAATATCAAGTTTCCTCTCTATGTGCTTAAAGTTTTGAAGTTATGCTTGTTTTGCCTTCCTATGCTAGTTGATTATTGTTCCCATAAGTTGTTTGCTCATAAAATCCCTATGCATAGGAAGTGGGTTAGACTTAAATTTGGTAGTCATATTCTTCATGATGTTCTCTTTATGTTTCAATTCTTATCTTTTATGTGAGCATCATTGAAATCATCATGCCTAGCTAGGGGCGTTAAACGTTAGCGCTTGTTGGGAGGCAACCAATTTTATTTTTGTTCATTGCCTTTTGCTCCTGTTTAGTAATAAATAATTCATCTAGACTCTGTTTAGATGTGGTTTTATGTTTTAATTAGTGTTTGTGCCAAGTAGAACCTTTGGGAAGACTTGGGTGAAGTCTTTGCGATCTTGCTGTAAAAAACAGAAACTTTTGCACTCACGAGATTAGCTGCCAGTTTTTACTGGAGAGTGCTTTTAGGTTTATTTTTTTGCAGATGTATAATAGACAAATTCCTCAGGTCCACCAATTTATTTCAGAATTTTTGGAGTTACAGAAGTATTCGAATGATACAGATTACTACAGACTGTTCTGTTTTTGACAGATTCTGTTTTCTATGTGTTGTTTGCTTATTTTGATGAATCTATGAGTAGTATCGGAGGGTATGAACCATAGAGAAGTTGGAATACAGTAGTTATTACACCAATATGAATTTAGAATGAGTTCCCAACAGTACCGAAGTGGTGATTTATTTTCTTATACTAACAGAGCTTACGAATTTTCTGTTAAGTTTTGTGTTGTGAAGTTTTCAAGTTTTGGGTAAAGACTCGATGGACTATGGAATAAGGAGTGGCAAGAGCCTAAGATTGGGGATTCCCAAGGCACCCCAAGTTAAAATTCAAAGACAACCAAAAGACTAAGCTTGGGGATGCCCCGGAAGGCATCCCCTCTTTTGTCTTCGTCTATCGGTAACTTTACTTGAGGCTATATTTTTATTCACCACATGATATGTGTTTTGCTTGGAGCGTCATTTTATTTTATTTAGTTTTGCTTGCCGTTTGAATAAAGTACTTAAGATCTGAAGTACTTAAATAAGAGAGAGTCCTCAGATAGCTAAATAATTATCTGACTACTCATTGATCTTCACTTATATCTTTTTAGAGTAGTTTTGTCATTTACTCGTGTGCTTCACTTATATCCTATGAGTAAATCGTTGAATGAATTGAATATCATAAATCTGAAATTATATATGTTTCATATGCTTATCCCATGGGGAGTAATGACTTCACATATAAGAAGTAGAGGTGGTAAATTTATTGAAGGTTAGCAAACATTGTATTGGTCACTTGAAAAATTCATGAAAGAATATTGAAGGAAGAGAGATTTCACATATAAATATACTATCTTGGACATCTTTTGTAATTGTAAGCACTCATTAAAATATGACATGCTAAAAAGTTGATGTTGGACAAGGAAGACAACTTAATGGGTTATGTTTTCATATATCCGAAACGTTATATTCTCTTGGATCATCCAACATGTTGAGCTTGCCTTTCCCTCTCATGCTAGCCAAATTCTTTGCACCAAGTAGAGATACTACTTGTTCTTTCAAACATTCCTTAACCCAGTTTTGCCATGAGAGTCCATCATACCTACCTATGGATTGAGTAAGATCCTTCAAGTAAGTTGTCATCGGTGCATGCAATAAAAAAATTGCTCATTAAATATGTATGATCTATTAGTGCGAAGAAAATAAGCTTTATACGAACTTGTGATAGGGAAGAAATAAAAGCGACCGACTGCATAATAAAGGTCTTTATCACAAGCGGCAATATAAAGTGACGTTCTTTTGCATCAATATTTTGTGCCTCCAACCATAAAAGCGCATGACAACCTCTGCTTCCCTCTGCGAAGGGCCTATCTTTTACTTTTACCTTCTACCCTTATACAAGAGTCATGGTGATTTTCACCTTTCCTTTTTACACTTTTTCCTTTGGCAAGCACTTTGTGTTGGAGCGATACGGATATATATATTCACTTGGATGTAGGTTTTCATAAAGTATTATTGTTGACATTACCCTTGAGGTAAAAGGTTGGGAGGCGAAACTATAAGCCCCTATCTTTCTCTGTGTCCGATTAAAACTTTGAACCCATAAATATCATGTGAGTGTTAACAATTGTGAAAGATTAAATGATAGTTGAGTATGTGGAGTTTGTTGAATCAAAGCTCTTACGTAGACCCTTCCCGAAATAAGATGAATTACAATTGTTTGATGACTAAGAGCATGGTTTGTTAGTTTCAAGAAAGTTTATGATCTATACTTTAACATGTGAATAGCTTGTTACTTGATCATGAAATTTTTTATGAGATGAGCTACTGTTATGACATATAATGATGCTAGAAAAGGTGATTGAAATTATCATTGATCAAACTTGTGCACCTGCTAGCATTCACACTTCATAAATTATTTCTTTTATCATTTACTTACTCGAGGACGAGCAGGAATTAAGCTTGGGGATGCTGATACGTCTCCAACGTATCTATAATTTATGAAGTATTCATGCTATTATATTATCCATCTTAGATGTTTTATATGCATTTATATGCTATTTTATATGATTTTTGGGACTAACCTATTAACCTAGAGCCCAGTGCCAGTTTCTGTTTTTGTTTTTTTCCTTGTTTTTGAGTTTTACAGAAAAGGAATACCAAACGGAATCCAATTGACGTGCCAATTTTTGATGATATTTTATGGACCAAAATAAGCCCCCGGAGTAAAAGAGTTGGGCCAGAAGAGTCCCGAGCTGCCCACGAGGGTGGGGGGTGCGCCCCCTATCTCGTGGACGACTCGGAGACCCCCCTAACGTGAGACCGACGCCAAAATTTCCTATAAATACAGAAACCCCCAGAAAGAAACCTAGATCAGGAGTTCCGCCGCCGCAAGCTTCTGTAGCCACGAAAAACCAATCGGGACCCTGTTCCGGCACCCTGCCGGAGGGGGGATCCATCACCGGTGGCCATCTTCATCATCCCGACACTCTCCATGACGAGGAGGGAGTAGTTCACCCTCGGGGCTGAGGGTATGTACCAGTAGCTATGTGTTTGATCTCTCTCTCTCTCTCTCTCGTGTTCTTGATTCGACACGATCTTGATGTATCGCGAGCTTTGCTATTATAGTTGGATCTTATGATGTTTCTCCCCCTCTACTCTCTTGTAATGGATTGAGTCTTCCCTTTGAAGTTATCTTATCGGATTGAGTGTTTAAGGATTTGAGAACACTTGATTATGTCTTGCATGTGCTTATCTGTGGTGACAATGGTATATTCACGTGATCCACTTGATGTATGTTTTGGTGATCAACTTGTGGGTTCCGTAACATTGTGAACTTCTGCATAGGGGTTGGTACACGTTTTTTTTGACTCTCCGATAGAAACTTTGGGGCACTCTTTGATGTTCTTTGTGTTGGTTGAATAGATGAATCTGAGATTGTGTGATGCATATCGTATAATCATACCCACGGATACTTGAGGTGACATTGGAGTATCTAGGTGACATTAGGGTTTTGGTTGATATGTGTCATAAGGTGTTATTCTAGTATGAACTCTAGGATAGATCGAACGGAAAGAATAGCTTCATGTTATTTTACTATAGACTCTTGAATAGATCGATCAGAAAGGATAACTTTGAGGTGGTTTCGTACCCTACAATAATCTCTTCGTTTGTTCCCTGCTATTAGTGACTTTGGAGTGACTCTTTGTTGCATGTTGAGGTATAGTACATTATACGATCCAATTATGTTATTATTGTTGAGAGAACTTGCACTAGTGAAAGTATGAACCCTAGGCCTTGTTTCAATGCATTGCAATATCGTTTGTGCTCACTTTTATCATTAGTTACCTTGCTGTTTTTATATTTTCAGATTACAAAAATCTATATCTACCATCCATATTGCACTTGTATCACCATCTCTTCGCCGAACTAGTGCACCTATACAATTTATCATTGTATTGGGTGTGTTGGGGACACAAGAGACTCTTTGTTATTTGGTTGCAGGGTTGTTTGAGAGAGACCATCTTCATCCTACGCCTCCCACAGATTGATAAACCTTAGGTCATCCACTTGAGGGAAATTTGCTATTGTCCTACAAACCTCTGCACTTGGAGGCCCAACAACGTCTACAAGAAGAAGGTTGTGTAGTAGACATCAATTACCCAGAGTTTTATTTCCCTTGTATTTTTTCAAGATAATTTCCTGCCACAGCCCATCTGTGTTATAAATTGTCCACCACCACTTACAAAGCAAAGCTTTATTCATGTGGGCAAGGTTTTGAATCCCCAACCCACCCATGTCCTTAGGTCTACACACCTCAGACCATTTAACTAAATGGTATGTTTTCTTCTTATCATCTTCCCGCCATAACAATCTTGCTCTGAAAAAATCCATACGCTTATTCGCCCCAATAGGTAAACCGTAAAAGGACATCATAAAATAAGGGATACCTGTCAAAGAGGATTGAATTAAAGTGACCCTGCCAGCACTTGCAAGCAACCTTCCTTGCCAAGTTTCACATTTTCTCTCCATTTTACTTTCTGGAGGTTTCCAGTGTTTATTCCTAATTCTAATTTCGTCAACTGGCAATCCTAAATATTTCATGGGTAGAACACCTATAGGACATGTAAAAATCTTTGCATATTCATCCTTTTTATTATTTGCCTCTCCAAATAGGAAAAGCTCACTCTTATGAAAATTGATTTTCAATCCAGACATTTGTTCAAAGAGGCACAAGATGTACTTCAAATTATGAGCACTATCTATATCATCCTGCAATAGGAAAATGGTATCATCAGCATACTGCAACATGTTGATCCCATCTGGGACATATTCATCTAATACCCCCTTGACCAGCCCGTTTTTTCTAGCATTGTCCTGCATAATAGCCAAGGCATCAGCTGCCAAATCAAAATTAAGGGGAGATAAAGAGTCCCCCCTGTCTCAATCCTTTATGAGTGAGGAAGTATTTTCCCAAGTTTTCATTGACCTTCACACACACCTTTCCCCCCCTAATGGTTTCCATAACCCAATCTATCCATTTGTCAGGGAAACCTTTTAATCTGAGCATCTGAAAAAGGAAAGACCATTTTATTTTATCATAAGCTTTTTTAAAATCTATTTTCAGCAAGAGAGCACTTTGTTTCTTCTTCTTTATGTTGTTCAAAGCTTCATGTAAGATCAGAACCCCCTCCATTATATATCTGCCTTCAATAAAAGTAGTCTGTACAGGGGAGATTACATCAGCTGCCACTAGGTTCGTACTATATAAGATAAGAACAACATGGAGAATCGGCAGTAACCAAACTATGGTTATGGGATGTGTTTCTGTGCTACTTGGAGAAAAGCACAAACTGCTGATACAGAGTGCCTTTACTACTAATTAGATTATACTTTCATCATTGAATGTTTTACTGCGCTATCCTGAATAAGTAGAAACTTCAGACACAATGATCTGGGTATGCGAGCCACATCATTCTCTTTTGAATGTCACCTTCAGTTATTGTCTTTAGGATATAAACCTCAGACACATTATTTTCCATAGAATGCACACTCGTGCCATCGGCTGAACCGTCGGCCTCGACTAAGGCGGGAGGGAGGATGCACCAGATCGGATGCTCAAGCAGTTGGGCCTCGGCAAGGACACCTGCCTCACACTGCCACGCACTGACATGATCCCATAGGCCGAATCGTTGGGCAGATGTGTAGTAGGAGGCCATGGGTCGCATTGGGTCTGACCAATTCCTAGAGGACCTTCTCAAGACTCGAGACCGCCATGCCCTACCATGATGTGGATAGTCGGGATTCATTGCAGGGCTAGGATGGATCCCTGGTAGGGCAACAAGGGTGTCAACTAGGAAACAGTTGTATGCCCGTTGCAAGACGGGAAAATTTCCTAGTAACCCCTAAAAAAAGAATTAATCCTAGATATAGACATACGTGTTACCGACCTGATGATTGAGAAAATATTTTGATACAAAACTTCAATGCTTTGGGTTCCTCAAAAAAAAACGTTTGGACAACAACTTAAATCCTTACGCCCAAACAGTATGCGGAAATCGACATACCATCCGTCTCAAGAAAAATAGTTTCAGTATATGCTAGCTTCCAAAACCGCCATGATAAGGCTAGTGCTCAGCTAGAGGCTTATTAATATTCGTACTTCTAGTCTTAGTCTTGTATCGTTAGATTCATGACAACGATTTGCTAAAATTACAAAATATATGAGCAGACGAGCTCACGATCTGTCTCATGCCATTTTATATAAATATATCTCAAATTATTTGCTGTATAATTTGATTTGACCAACGAGAAAGTTTTGAAAAGGCGACATGTGTATCACCATTCGACAATATATAATTGCGAAAACCCACCAATAATTGTCTCAATTATGTTGATGTTTGGTTGGATGGAAATGGACATAAGTCTTTTTCACGCATCAAATAATGCTGCTTGCTTTGCTTTCCAGCCATGCCTGTCCTTTCAAACTGCTTGTATGATAGTTAGCAATGACCCACACGGCCAGACCCCTCATGATAAGAACAACAAGTTATTATTGTACTGACCGATTTATGATATATTGTATATCTTATCACTTGTTAGGAAGGATTGCGCACCTCCACTGGTTCCTGATAACAGAAACTGGAAGCGTTTCCTCTTGTTCCAGAATGTATTTTAAGATAATTGGAGGGAACTTCCGCCTCAAGAGTGCCTATCATCAACTAAAAAAAGAGTGCCAATCATATGTACATGGAAAGAAATTTAAAATGTGATTGTTCCACTAAAAAGACTTAGTAAAGTGAACTATATAATCATATATTCTTTTCTTTCCTTCAACTGCAAGCATAGGCTTGAGTTTAAGACGATAGCCTAAGGCTCATAATGTGGAAGTAATGCAAAATAGAAGTACTATGTTGGATCCATTTTAATTATATTTACCACCTGAACTTCCAAAAAAAATATTGTTGATTTAATCATCTGACACACTTCATAATATAGTTATAAAATAAATATGTTAGATGGCAATTTCATTTGAGCCACACAAGTTACCTCAGTTCATGCGCGCCAAGAGTATATTTCACGTGCGTTCAGAAGGTTTTTCTTTTTTTTGAAAAACTCTTGTAGTGACGAGCTAATGTGTCCAACTGAGGCTATTTATCCAAGTTGTATTAGCTGTCATGATGACACTTCAAGCATCTGTTGTGCGTCTGCGACGGAATCTGCTAGTGGACCAAACACCAATAATGATACTTAACAAGTATTCCATCGTCATCAACAGATCAAACAAGGTGCAAATTGATCTTATTGTTCACCTATCATTGTATAAAATACAGTACTTGATTCAAATAGATAGCCCACCGATTTATTTAACATGTATGAAGTTATTATCTGGTGCTGTTCTTTGGCTTCATTCTCTCTTTTTTTTTGGGAGTTCTTTGGCTTCATTCATGTTTGAAAAGATAGGTGACGCATGGCTTGGTAATACCCAATAAACCACACTAACATTGACCAAAAGCTATAGGGAAGAACGTGTCCAGATTCCAACGAGGTAATCACGCAAATAGATTAATTGTGGTCCTAATCTTCTTCTTCTTCGTCTAGTAATTAAGATAAGAAGTCAACATCATATGATGTAGAGCTCTAGACGGTACTTTAATGAAAGCTGTTCACAGAAAGCTGATACGGCAGTGAACTTATGCCAGTTGTTCAAATGGTTCACACCTTCTTATATTACGTCGTTTTCTCTTTTATTTGCAGCTTTAAAATATGATATGAACATTACCTTATTTTTGGTAAGAAAAATGCATGGATAAATATAATCACAACAAAGTATTTTCTATATAAATCTATAAGTGTCAACTAAAATGACATCTACTTGAGAAGGGAGCTAGTAAGAAATTATTATAAAAGAATGTTCATTTTAGTTGTCAGTTCAGCTAAGAAGTTGGAGTTAATGCTCGTTCTGGTGGCGGCAATGGTCGTTTGGGTGTCTTGGAATCTCAATGTAATTTTTATTATGTTTGAAATGCTTTGTACTTCCGCTGAGCTTTGATAATAGATCTGAATCATTTTCGCTAGAAAAAAAAAGTTCGTTTGAATTTGGGTGAAAGTCAACCAAATCTGAGCAAAACTTGTACTGCTCGTATCTGACCTGAAATCAGGTGTCACCAATTTCTTGCACAAACTTTAGTGTAATAGCAAAGTCTGTTTTTTTTTCTTTCCAATGGTGAGCTCGTGATCATACTTCCAACATTTTTCTTTTGAGGGAATGATCTTGCCTCCACCCTTTTACTTTAGCTTACTACCGAACCAACTCAATCATTACTGGTCTGAATGTTGAGATAGTATCCAAAGTAACACTCTGGCTGCTTCAATAAAATTGATTAGTTAAAGTTAACATAATTATACACTATATGAAAAAACATTTCCAGATGATTAGTATGAATCTGAATGTTATTGAACTCTGTTACTTCTCTATATTGCTAGTCAAACTAAATTCCTTTTTGCGATCAAATCGACTATTTACTAGTACTCCCTCCGTTCATAAATATAAGATGTTTTGGATATTTCAAATTATACTACATACGGATGGAAATGAGCGAACAACACTAAAACGTGTCTATATACATCCGATTCACAAAAAAGTTAAAACAACTTGTATTGGTGAAAGGAGGGAGTATTTACAGAAAAATTCAGGGATATTTTTTCTTCATTTATCCTAAAACCTTTTTCTCGAAACGATGGAAGTCCAGCGAAACTAGCTCTTGCATAAAAGGGACATAACCAGAGTCGTGCCTCCTACCTGCACAAAACCAGAGGCAACAAACTCTAAAGAAAGAAGACAGACAAAGGACACGCACCTAGCATCTTGCCGGCCATGGGGCCGGAAGATTCACCGGCCGCCGGGGAGAGCTACTCGAAGATCCTGCAGGGCCGGTACGAGCTTGGCCGCGTGCTCGGCCGGGGTGGATCGTCCAAAGTCTACCGCGCGCGCGACATCCGCACCGGCGTCTCCGTCGCCGTCAAGGCCGTCCGGAAGCCGCACCACCCGTGCTCTCCCGAGAAGGCCGCCGCGGCGCGCCGGTCCGTGGAGCGGGAGCTCGCCGCGCTCCGCCGCGTGCAGGGCCACCCGCACGTCATGCGCCTCCTCGACGTCCTGGCATCCCGCTCCACCGTCTACCTCGTGCTCGAGCTCGCCCGTGGCGGCACCCTCCTGTCCGTGATGGACGAACGGGGCCGTTTCGACGAGCCCACGGCGCGCCGCCTGTTCGTCCAGCTGGTCTCCGCGCTGGCGCACGTGCACTCCCGTGGCGTGTTCCACCGCGACGTGAAGCCGGAGAACCTCCTGCTGGACGAGCACGGCGACCTGAAGCTCACGGACTTCGGGCTGTGCGCCCTCGCCGACCGGCACCTCGGTGCCGACGGCCTCGCGGCCACGCGCTGCGGGTCCCCGGCCTACGTCGCGCCGGAGATCCTCTACAAGAAGCGGTACGACGCCGGCGAAGTGGACGTGTGGTCCTCGGGCGTGGCGCTCTTCTCGCTCACGGCCGGCTACCTGCCGTTCAACGACGGCAACCTCATGGGCATGTACCGCAAGATCTTCTCCGGCAGATTCCGGTGCCCCAGGTGGTTCTCGCCGGAGCTCCGGGGCCTCGTCGGCCGGATGCTGGACCCAAACCCCGACAGTCGCATCAAGATAGCAGAAATCATGGAGCACTCCTGGTTACAACTAGATGGGACGTCCTCGTTCGGCAACATCATCCGAGCTGGTTCCTCTGATCCTAGGCCGGAGGTGACGAAATGGGAGGCGGAAATGGAGCAGGTGAGGGAGCTGAACGCGTTCGACATAATAGCGTTGGCGTCCGGATGCGATCTGAGCGGGTTGCTTGGGCCATTGCCGGACCGGGTTCGATTTGCTGTGGTAGGTGTGGACATTGGGTCAGTGCTGGATAAGGCTGAGGAGATTGGGCGCGAGGACGGGTTTGTGATGAGGAGGAAGGAAGAGGTAGGGTGTGGTGGGATCATGTTTGAGGCGATCGGGAGGGAGATCATCGCCCTGGTGAGGGTTAGTCGATTGTTAGAGGAAATGGTGATGATCGAGGTGGAAAGAGCTAGCTCAAGTGAGGCACCTAATCTGTGGAAGAGGCTTCAGCTAGGTCTTAAATTCTCAAATAATTGAATATAAATACTTCCAACCCAATGTAAGTATATATTCATAAGAAAAATTAGTGATGGAAGTGCATTGTTGGCACATTAGACTATGTTGGGAAATTAGGCAATTTCATGATTAATTTGAAAATATAAACCATGATAAAAGCAATAATTAGCATGCATGTGTCAGAACATACTTGAAGTACTAAATAGCATGAAGAACAACATGGCACATGCAACAGTAACCATAATTTAAGATGGGACCAGACCATGACGCACGTAAAGTATATGCACAGCAGGAGTACATAATCACCCCCCCCCCCCCCCCCCCCCCACACGCACACACACTACAATTAGACCCTCGACATCTAACACCCCTGATACTCACCGCATTCACCGAGTTTTCCACGTTTACCCTTCATCCTTCAGTTTTGAAATTCCATAGAGCAGAGTATGCAAGCTACCTTGGTGCTGGGAGCAATGCACTTTCATTCTCTAACGTAGAAGTAACCGATGACATGAGTAGCCTATCATCCGGACGGTCTTGAACACACAAGAGACCGACTTGAATACACTGTAGAACTTCATCAAGTGAACAACTCCCAGAAATCGGAGTGTACCAATTCCATTGCTTTACCATCTTCCCATAGTTTCCACGCCAGAGCCAACAGAACCAAATAATAATCTAGCTACTATGTGTAAGAAATTGAAATTATATATGTGCATTTTGCTATACTTACATAAGCTGTAAGGTCGTCATGTTTCGTGGGCTTTGTGTGCTATCCATAGTAATGCAAACATTAAATGCACATCCTTTACTAGTTGGATAGACATTTATGTACCACTAGCCTTCAGTGCATGCAGATTTAGCTCAATTCTCGATTGCCTAAGAATTAGCATAATCAAAGCAATCATCTCAGAGAGGTGATTTTTTGGTTCAACCACAACCTACTTCACACCTTTTTGAATCCTTGTTGTTTCTATTGTGAAACTTAGGGATATGATGTGAATTCATGACTGTGAGATGCTAAGAATCAAGAAAATGGCTGTCAAGTTTCGATGATGATATTGATTGCTCCCATGGCTTTTACATATATTCCTTGGCCTTTTGCATATATTTTTCTTGTTGTTTGGTGTTGGTACCATAGAGGTTGATGATGATGATGTTTGTTCTAGTGTTGTGGATCAGTGCTGGTGAGTGCTTGATGGTTCTTGTTTCGCTGGCTGGCAGCTCTTAGCTTGTTTTGTATTCAAATGTTGTCTGTCTCTTTGAAACTCTAGGCTGCATGGCACTACAGGAGAGGTGCGTCGATGACCAGTGACCATTCAGGCTGAAGATCTTGTTGAAGATGGATGGCATGGTGAACCCGGAGACCATCATAGTTGGCGAGGCGAGGATTAACAGAAGCTGGCATGTCTTTGATTAAGTTCATCGACGTAGTTTGTTTAGTTTATTGTGAGTCCCATTAGCTTCTTCTTTTGAGATTTATTTTGTAGGATGATTTGGACTCAATCCAGTGTAAGTGTATTGATGGACCATCCCTGATTGGGAGTGCAGGAACGAATGAATCTGATCCTAGACTTGGACTGCATGAATGAATGGGTCATCCTTATTTCCTAAGTAGTTGGCTGGTGTAGCTGGTGGTGTTGAAATTTTGATGTTTCAACCAGCCATACAAGGCCTTTGCAATGCAATGAATTATTCTTGAGCAATCGATGGTGATATTCAAAAGAATGTCTTTCTTGTTAGCCGATCATAGATTTATGTATATGTTATTCTCCTTCATTCATCGTTTATTTTCCTAGTTCATTGGGAAATAAAAACAGGGCAGGTGCAAAAGCAAAGCCTTGGGCAGTAGCATCATGTCTTAACTATTCGAAACATGCCATTTTTGTGTGGACTAATAAAAATATGGTCTTTTTTGCTTCATCATATAATCGAGCTAGATTAAACAACCATTCATTGCTCTAGATTTGATTTATTGTGATCCCAAGAAATGTCATGGCATAGACCAGTAAAGGTACGTTTTTTATGAATTAAGGGCAGTGAAACCAAACCAAGCTGAATTGATAACATATAGGAAGGAATGTTAGTTACAATAGTTGGTTGATTGATTTAATGAATTGACTGTCTTTCTTTCTAGCCGTTGCTTTATTTATGTATATGCTATTCTCCTTCATTCATTGTTCAGTTTCCTGATTCATGTAGAGATATTATAATTAAGCACTTTTCCCGCCCTCCCAGGCCATAAGAGTTTTTGGTCGTCAGATCTAAAATTGTGGGCGTCTCTGGCCGTTGGATTTCCTTCTAAACCCGTCCAAGCATCCGAATGTCGATAGAAAACAATACACAAGCTGGGCCGCTGCTCCAGCGACAAAATCGCTCGTCTCCCATTGAAGAAGGCCTACTTGTGGAAAACAAAAGAAGGTGCTTGGGCCTGGGTGATGTGAGCCCACTGGGACAAGGAGTCCACGCTTCACGCTAGGCAATGCGAAGGGGCGCTGCGGCGGCGGCTGAGGAGAATCGGAGCAGTGGATTAAGGGTATCGTTGATGCGATCCATAATGGCGGTGGAGGTGCGTTACTCGCTGGCGTTGATAGTTGATGTGCATTACATTCCCGCTGCCTCCCCCTCCTTAGTTCATGCCCGATCACCTATATATGTGATCCTTCAATATCTTCTTTGCTGGGGCATTTCTTTTGTACCCCTACAATGTTGGGGAACGTTGCATGGAAAACAAAACAAAATTCTATGCACACGCAAGATCTATCCAGGGAGATGCATAGCAGCGAGAGGGGAGAGTGTGTCTACATACCCTCGTAAACCGTAAGTAGAAGCGTTTGTTAACGCGGTTGATGTAATCGAACTTCTTTGCAATCCAACCAATCGAGTACCCAACGTACGGCACCTCCGCGTTCAACACACGTTCAACTCGGTGACGTCCTTGCCTTCTTGATCCAGTAAGATGACGAAGTAGTGGATGAGTTCCGGAGGCACGACGACATGGTGACGGTGGTGGTGATGCTATCTCCGCAGGGCTTCACCTAAGCACTACGAAAATAGGACCGAGGGACGAAACTATGGAGAGGGGCGCTGCACACGGCTAAGGGATTGTTGTGAGCTATGTGTGGCGCCCCTCCCACATATATATATAGGTGGGGGGAGAGGGGAGGCAGCCAGGAGGCGCCCCAAGTGGGGCTGAATCCCACTTGGGCTCCTACCCCTAGCCCCCCCCCCCTGCCATGCTCGTGTGCGGGAGGAAGGCAGGGGGAGGTGGTGCCCCCCTTTCCTTACTCACATGAGGAGGGAAAGGCAGGAGTGGCCAACTCTCCCCCTTTCCTTCCCCTAGGGCCGGCCGACCAGGGAGAGGGCGCGCCAGCCCCCTTGTGGGTTGGTGTGTCCCTCCCCTTGGCCCATTAGGCCCATAGACCTCCCGCGGGTGTCCGGAACCCCTTCCGGCGATCCGATGACTACCCGATGCACTCCGAAACTCTTCTGGTGTTCGAATAGTATCGTCCTATATATCAATCTTTACCTTCGGACCATTCCGGAGCTCCTCGTCATGTCTGTGATCTCATCCGGGACTCCGAACAACATTCGGTCACCAAATCATATAACTCATATAACACTATATCGTCAACGAACGTTAAGCGTGCGGACCCTATGGGTTCGAGAACTATGAAGACATGACCGAGACACCTCTCTGGTCAATAACCAATAGCGGAACCTGGATGCCCATATTGGATCCTACGTATTCTACGAAGATCTTTATCGGTCGAACCTTATGACAACATACGTAATTCCTTTTGTCCATTGGTATGTTACTTGCCCGAGATTCGATCGTTGGTACCTTCATGCCTAGTTCAATCCCGTTACTGGCAAGTCTCTTTACTCATTCCTTAATACATCATCTCGTAACTAACTCCTTAGTCACTTTGCTTGCAAGGTTCTTGTGATGTGTACTATTGAGAGGGCCCAGAGATACCTCTCCGATACACGGAGTGACAAATCCTAATCTCAATATGTGCCAACTCAACAAACATCTTCGGATATACCTGTAGAGCATCTGTATAATCACCTAGTTACGTTGTGATGTTTGATAGCACACAAGGTATTCCTCCGGTATCCGGGAGTTGCATAATCTCATAGTCGAAGGAATATGTATTTGACATTAAGAAAGCAATAGCAATAAACTGAACGATCAAATGCTAAGCTTACACATGGGTCTTGTCCATCACATCATTCTCCTAATGATGTGATCCCGTTATCAAATGACAACTCATGTCTATGGTTAGGAAACCTTAATCATCTTTGATCAACGAGCTAGTCTAGTAGAGGCTCAATAGGGACACAACATTTGTTTATGTATTCACACATGTATTTAAGTTTCCGGTCAATACAATTCTAGCATGGATAATAAATCTTTATCATGATTTAGAAAATATAATAATAACCATTTTATTATTGCCTCTAGGGAATATTTCCATCATACACCCCTCCTCTCTCGTGGTTCGTATTCCATCTACTGATTTTATTTCTTCTCTTCAGAAAGTTTGTTGGTTCTGTTAATCAAATTGTTGGATTACTCCAACCATTGGACCATGTGAGGCGAGAGAAGTCGGGAAGTCCAAGATCCGACAGGAAGGACAACATCCACAAAAGGCATCTTCGCCATCCGACAGGGCAAAAAGGAACCAACGCTCGGAGCGCTTCGTCGTCCGTGGCCAGCACCCTGAGGAGCGGGGACGTCACCGGAGCTCGCCAAGATCTGAAGATCACCAGAAGGCTGAGGGAGGCCACTTATGCGCCATGCTCAAGTCAACCTGACACTTCTTTCCCTAATTCTTGATTTATTACATGTTCAGTTATATGTTGGTTTGTTCTTTTGTATCAGGCATAGCGAGCTCTCCTTGCAATCGTATCTACCTCTGTAGGGATTTATCCCTTACCTCCTCTTTCTCTAAATCCCCTTTCTTGTACACCATCACTTGCTTAATTTTTCTTTATTATTTTAATGTCATTTTTTTCTGAAGAAGGTTTCTAACCGTGGTTTCATTGTTTCATCACTTTATGATTCACTTACTTGCCCAAAACATAATTTTTAGTTGCAGTTGACCAAACACAACTAGATCGTGCTAATTAATGCATCATTTGAATCAAAAATCTTGACAAACCTAGATTCCAAGTCATGTGGTGTGATGTGTTTATGTACCTTACCTGATGATCTACTATCAATATAAACTCACATGCATCAATTAGTGAAGGCACGGGGGTTGAAATATTTCATCTCGTGCTATACAGTTCTATTCCATGCAAGGTCGGGAAAACATAATTTAAAGCTAAGCATGAGAAGTTGCAAAATGTTAGCCTTAGGAAGGGTGTGCTGTAGCTTGATGCCGACAATGACTTGCTACTTTATTAGTATTATTTCCCTTTTAAATTCTAGGGAGCCCTCTTGTTTTCTTAAAGATCGTTGTTGTTGTTACTTGGTTGCTCTTTCTCACTAGAACAAGATGATGCGTACATCTTCTTATCCGTTTGATAAGACTGCAACATGTCATGAGAAAAATATGTTTCGCACAAGGGTATTTTTCTGCAGTCAACTCTACAATACTAATAGAGATGATATAAATTACCTACAACAAATGCTTGATCGGAATAAAAAGTAATTGTTAATCAACACTTTCAACACATTTATTGGAATATAATGGCTGCTATATATCTTTTTTTGCGCAAGGCTGCTATATATCTTTGAAACATGTATTGCATTGTAACAACACAAGGTACATGCTACTGCTTGATATGTGATCTTACAATAATATTATTATCCACCGTGTGTAATGACTGTTCTCTGATCTTTGAAGTATCAGAACCAATGTTGATATAGCATCAAGTGGCCGGGTTGATAAGAGAAGTATGTGTTTGTTGAACCTACAGGATGAAGTGAAGAAACAACAGTCTAAATCTTTACGAGTCCATTGCTAAGTATGGAAGCATGTAAAATCCATTTGGCTAAGATATATATTACATCTATCCACCTGTTATTGTCAAGATTTGAGCTATATTTACTTTCCTCTGAACTGCCATCAACTAACAAAGAAGGGTATAATCTTTCATCTCAGGTAAATCATTGCCTTCAACTTCAAATTGGCATGCAATGTGTTGTGACTGCTGTTGAAATTAACTTTATATTTTCCTGCAAACTACTATTATGGCAACCAATTTTGTATTTTAAGATGCCATCAAATCAGTTACTCTTTCTTGTATAATGAGCGGGCTTATTGATTTTCACCAATATGGCGTTGGTGCCTTTATCTATTTTTTTTGAAACGAGGCAAAAGACTTGCCATTTTCATTGATTAAGAAGAAGTGAGAATTGCCCGGTTAATTGACGGAAAACCGGGCTAAAACCGAGACAACCCAACCCATATAACATGGGCACCACCGGCCAACCTGGCCACCGACATGAAACATGAGCTGCAAAGAAGAAAAGACATCCGCCGGGGAGTCGCAAGCGTCATCGTCATCACCGGTTACCTCCGAATGGGCGACTCCGACTTCACCATAGAGCTCCACCAACGAAGCCGCCCCCACAAACAGCTACACAGAGCAATGACGGCACATGCCAACAGATGGCCACACGCGCCAACAACCGACAACTCCGACTTTGACGACGAGCCTCACAAGGGAAATATGCAGGACTTGCGCTGACCGTGCCCTAAAGAGCACCTCGGGCACGCCGGAAAGATCTGACTACCAAAGCCCGAGCTGCGACCCAAGCTCCTCTTGACGCCATCATCGTTGCCAAACAGAAATCGGCGCCCCCGAAACGGCCACCTCAGCAAACCACGCGGCGAAGATGCCGCCCTTCCACGCGGCGAAGATGCCGCCATCCCACGCGGCGAAGATGCCGCCCTTCCATGCAGCGAAGATGCCGCCATCCACCGGTCTCAGGTTGTAGCCGGCTCCAAGACGATGCCCCCAAGGAGGAAGAAGACGTGAAGACGCCTTCATCGCCCGATCCCGCAGATCAGAGGTTTCCCTTCGGAGCCAAGGCCGCGGGGTGAGGGGTGGAGCACCATACATCAGTGACGCTTCCAAGAAAGAGCGCGACGCCCGCAGGCGCCGCCGTCGCCAGCTCCGGCAAAGGCCGCAAGAAGGATTTCTCCTTGAGATGCTCGACCACCACCAGCCCGTACCGGCCAGCCACAGACCTCCATCAAACCTCCATAAAACCTCCACCAAACCAGCACCGCAGAGCACCGAGGGGAGCCTCCCGTCATCTATTACTCTTTCTTGTATAATGCCTCCACATATTTGCATCAATTACTAACATTCAATATTACAAATAGACGGACGCAGCAACGCGCGCCATCGACGATCTAGTTGGGAAATAAAAACAGAGCAGCAGCAGCAGGTCTTAAGTATTCCAAACAAGCCATTGTTGTGTGGACTAATAAAAATATGTTCTTTTTTTGCTTCATCAAGTAACTGAGCTAGATTAAACAACCATTCATTGCTCCAGATTGGATTTATTGTGATCCTAAGAAATGGCATGGCCAAGACTAGTAAAGCTATGTTTTTAACGTGTTAAGGGTGACGGAATCAAACCAAGATTAATTGATAGCATATACTCCCTCCGTTTCTAAATATAAACATTTTTAGAGATTCTAATATGAACTACATACAATGCAGAGTAAGTGAATCTATACTCTAAAATACATCTATATACATCTGTATGATAAAATGAAAAAGATACATATGTGGAATTGATTTATATTTTGGTGATTGAAAGAAGATGCAGCAATTCCGAGAATCTATGCCAAAAAAGTGCCTATTTTTTAGGTTTACAGAAGATGCAAGGCGAAAAAGAGCGGACCTATCCATCCAGCAATGGAAGTGGCAGCTTGTTTCTTGATATAGAATAATGAAGTGGCAGCTAGGCCTGCACAACATGACATGCAGCTGTCTAGGAAAAGCTCATGGGCACATGCATGCCGGCCCACACGGATCAGCTTTGCTGGGCTTTACACGACCAACGACCATTCACATAGGACTGACTAGTGCGTGGCTCACATGTTTAGTACCATAATGGTCACAATGGAAGGACATGACTATACCTGGCCATGGGCCGGGCCGGGCTTGGGCCGTGCCTAAAAAATCCCACGGCAGAAAACTGAGTCCGAGGCCCTACCAGCGGGCCTACTTTTCAAGCCCAAGCCCGGCCCATCTGGTGAAAAGCCCTTAGGGCATAGGGCCGTGGGCCGGGCCTCTTTCTTAAAATGCCAATATGCCAAGCCCAAGCCCGTCCATGCCCTGCTGGTGGGCACAAAACTCAGGCCCAAGCCCGGCCCATGGGCAAGCCCATCAGGCCTAGGCCCTGGATTTTAGGGCCAGGCCTGGGTGGGCCAACAGGGCCGGGCCGGAGATGGCCAGGACTAGACATGAACAACATAAAAGGAGGAGGTTTCATTGCTTTAAAATGCTAGAGGCACGCATTGAGAATGCATGTAAAGCGCGTGCGCTCGCGTGAATTTGGCGACGGCGCGGTTCACGGCAATCAAAGCAAAGAATAATATGATTCCAAGTTTTTTTGACTTACATACAAAGACTGGTAAAGAGGATAGTTTTGCATGATATCGAAGAACTAAACATAAAAATAGATGATGCCTACTATTAACCACACTCTTGGTGATAATCTCTCGCGACAGCGTCGCCCCCATGGGCGACGGGCCGCGCCCCAGCCCCTCTTCCCCTAGCCCCCCTCACCCTCCCTCCCCGCCGTCATCACCGGCGCCTGTGACGCCCCCGATTCAATCGTACACTAATCATACACGCAAACGTGTACGATCAAGATCAGGGACTCACGGGAAGATATCACAACACAACTCTAAAAAGAAATAAGTCATACAAGCATCATAATACAAGCCAGGGGCCTCGAGGGCTCGAATACAAGTGCTTGATCATAGACGAGTCAGCGAAAGCAACAATATCTGAGTACACACATAAGTTAAACAAGTTTCCATAAGATGGCTAGCACAAACTGGGATACAGATCGAAAGAGGCGCAGGCCTCCTGCCTGGGATCCTCCTAAACTACTCCTGGTCGTCGGCGGCGGCCTGCACGTAGTAGTAGGCACCCGGGGTGTAGTAGGAGTCATCGTCGACGGCGGCGTCTGGCTCCTGGGCTCCAGCATCTGGTTGCGACAACCGAGAAGAAAGGAAAGGGGGAAAAAGGGGGAGCAAAGCAACCGAGAGTACTCATCCAAAGTACTCGCAAGCAAGGATCTAGACTACATATGCATGGGTATCTGTGTAAAGGGGCAATATTGGTGGACTGAACTGCAGAATGCCAGAATAAGAGGGGGATAGCTAGTCCTGTCGAAGACTACGCTTCTGGCAGCCTCCATCTTGGAGCATGTAGAAGAGAGTAGATGGTAAGTTCACCAAGTATCATCGCATAGCATAATCCTACCCGGCGATCCTCCCCTCATCGCCCTGTGTGAGAGCGATCACCGGGTTATATCTGGCACTTGGAAGGTTGTGTTTTATTAAGTATCCGGTTCTAGTTGTCATAAGGTCAAGGTACAACTCCGGGTCGCCTGTTACCGTGGACACATCTATTCGAATAGATCAACTTCCCTGCAGGGGTGCATCACATTACCCGACACGCTCGATCCCTCTGGTTGGGCACACTTTCCTGGGCCATGTCCGGCCTCGGGAGATGAACACGTCGCAGCCCTACCTAGGCTCAACAGAGAGGTCAACACACCGGTCTAAATCCTAAGCGCGCAGGGGTCTGGGCCCATCGCCCATTGCACACCTGTACGTTGTGTACGCGGCCGGAAGCAGACCTAGCCCCCTTAATACAAGCGCGGGCTTACGGTCCAATCCGGCGTGCACCGCTCAATCGCTGACGTCAAAAAGTGCTTCGGCTGATACCACGACGCCGGTTGCCCATATCTTGTCCTACGTGGCGGTTAGTGCGTATAAGGTCAACGACCCAACTCAGATCAAATACCAAGATCTTGTTAAGCGTGTTATTATGAAGTAACCGCGGACGCCGACCAGGGCCAGGCCCACCTCTCACCTAGGTGGTCTCAACCTGCCCTGTCGCTCCGCCACAAAGTAACAGTAGGGGGCCATCGGGAACCCAGGCCCACCTCTACCGGGATGGAGCCACCTGTCCTTTCAGCCCCCACATCGGAATCACTTGCGGGTACTCTACGAGCCGACCCGACTTTAGTCACCACATGTATCATATAATATGTATGTAAGTATATACCCGTGATCACCTCCCGAGTGATCCCGGCCCGATAGTATAGCATGGCAGACGGACAAGAATGTAGGGCCACTGGTGGTAAACTAGCATCCTATACTAAGCATTTAGGATTGCAGGTAAGGTATCAACAGTTGTAGCAACAATGACAGGCTATGCAGCAGAATAGGATTAACCGAAAGCGGTAACATGCTACACTACTCTAATGCAAGCAGTAGAGAGAAGGAATAGGCGATATCGGGTGATCAAGGGGGGGGGCTTTCCTGGTTGCTCTGGCAAGAAGGAAGGGTCGTCAACACCGTAGTCGTACTGGGTAGCAGTGGCGTCGGTCTCGAGGTCTAGCGAGAGAAGAGGGAAAGAAACAATAAATATAATGCAAACATATGCATGACGATGCATGACATGACAACGAGCGGTGTTAGGTGTGCCCTAACGTGGCAGTAGGCGATACCTGCGAAGGGGGAAACATTCGGGAAAGTATTCCCGGTGTTTCGCATTTTCGGACAGATGAACCGGAGGGAAAAAGTTGCATGTTTGCTATGCTAGGGGCGCGTGGCGGACGAACGGGCTACGTACTTGGATTCGCCTCGTCGTTCTGAGCAACTTTCATATACAAAATATTTTCATCCGAGTTATGGATTATTTTATATTAATTTTCAAAGTTTTAATCAATTTCTAAATTATTATTATTAAATTAATTCGAAAATAGCATTACTGCATCAGCATGACGTCAGCAGTCAACAGAGGTGTTGACTTGGTCGCTGATGTGTGGGGGTCCGCATGTCATTGACTGTTCAGGTTAAGTAGGGTTTAATTAAGCATGGTTAATTAAGTTTAACCAAACTAGATTAATTAAGTTAATTAATTTATCAATTAATTAATTTTTATTTTTTATATCTTTTTTTAATGTTGCAGGGGTGTGGGCCCCTCATGTCATTGGCCCTAGGGGCCTTAGTGGGTTCAGGGCGCTAGCGGGAGCTGGGCGCTGCGGGCGCAACCGCAATGGGCACAGCCCAGCAGAGCGATGCGGGGCGCCGGTGGCGACGGCGCCGGCCAGGTGGCCGGAGCGGTGGCCGGCAAGCAGCTGCAGAGGGGTGGAGCGGTTGGGGACGGCGCGCTCGGCAGTAGACGGCACGACGCGTGCGCGCGCGGGAAGCGGAGGCCGCGGCAGAGCGGGACGAGGGTAGCAGGGGGCCCTGGGGCAGCAGCGGGCGGGGCGAGGGCTTCACGACGTTCGCCAGAGAGGGACTCCGACGAGAGGGCAGCGTCGGGCGCCGGCGTAGATGGCCGCGGTGGTGGTGCGAGAAGCGAGGATGGCCGGAGCGACGGAATGGGGAGGCGATGTCAGCGCGCCCCAAGGGCGCAGTGGGGCAGCCACGGGCGCGGCCGGCACAGTTGGTCGGCGCGGGCGTGGCCGGAGCCGAGCACGGGTGGAGGTCAGGGGGCCGCGGGAGAGGAGGCAGCGGGCGCGTGTCGCGCGAACGCGCACGCGCTTCGGCGCGGCCAGGAGCAGGGGCGCGGCGACACAGTTGTGCACGGGCGGGCGCGGGTGTGAGCTCGGCCACAGGGGCTAACGGAGCAGAAGGAGGAGCTCACGGGGGGTCGTAGGGGACTGGGCAGCAGGGCGCGGGGAGAAGGACGGGGACGACGTGCGATGGGGAGGCAGTCCGGCGAGGAGGCTCCGGCGTCGAGCGGCAGGGCGACGTCGGGCATCGAGGGCGCGGGATCGATCCGATCCTGATCGGATCGGGAGGGGGGAGTGGCGACGTGGGGGGGATTGGGAGCGAGTGGGGAGGGTGTTAGGGTTTCGGGAGGTTAAGGTGGGATGGGGTGGGCCTCCTGGTGGCGTAGATGGCCAGATGGGCCATTCGGCCCAGGGAGAGGGGGGGCTTTGCCCCTTTTCTTTATTGTTTTTATTTATTTTGTTTTCTGTTTTTGTTCTTTTCCTTTTTCTTTATTTTCTTTTCTGTTTCTCATTTTAAAATATTTAGACATCATGTAAAAACATGGTTCCTTCACCATAAATACATAGGCATTAATTGGCACAATACGAACATTTTAGTTTTAATGTTTGATTTTTTTTTATGTTTGACAAAAATTCAAATTTGAATTTGAACAGTTTTGATCCAACGCGAGATTAACAACAGTAACCGAGGTGACGTGGCATCGTTAACGTGGGATTACTGTAGCCTAATTATCCGGGCGTCACAATTCTCCTCCACTATAAGAAATCTCGTCCCGAGATTTAAGAGGTAGAGTAAGGGGGAAAAGTCTGGTTACAAAATTCTAACGGATCTTCTCGGCTTTGGTTGCTCTTCTCGAAGAGGTCGATCCATTACATTGATGTCTTCATTTCTCTGCTTCATGGATGTTCTCAACCTGTTCTGCACAACTGAAAGCATAATGAACAATGTCACACTCTTCAATTAGATGTTTAGATTTCTTAATGACTCTCTTGCTCCTTCCATCTACAGAGACTTAACTTGTCGCTGCAAAACAGAGGGTGAGTGTTGCACAACATCATCATCGTGGACCTCTGTATCTGGAGCATCATCAACATTAACCGATGCATCTGGTGGAGCAACATCATCATTATCACCAATTACATGTTCCTCCTCATCAAGGTACTACACCTGCATAGTAACTCGTTGTGGCTCTACATCAAAAGTATTTGTGGACAAATCATCATGATACAAAATAGATTCATGGAAAACAACACTCCTGCTCATGAAAACCTTAATAGTTTTAGGATTCCATAACCTGTATCCTTTTACTCCTGAACCGTAGCTAGCAAACACACACTTAATAGCTCTAGGATCAAGTTTTCCATTATCAACGTGTGCATATGCAGTGCAACCGAAAACTCTCAACTGAGAATAATCAACTGGTGTACCATACCATACCTTAATGGGATTTTTCTTATTAAGTGGAATAGATGGTGACCTGTTGATGAGGTAGCAGACGATGGAGGCGGCTTCGGCCAAAAACGTTTGCCCATGCGAGCATTGGACAACATGCAATGAGCCCTGGAGATGATGGTTTTGTTCATGTGCTAAGCCACATCATTCTGTTGAGGAGTGTGCGGGACAGTGTGGTGCCTGACGATGCCCAAGTTTCTGCAATAACTGTTAAAAGATTTGGAACAGAATTCCATACCATTGTCAATACGAAGTATTTTTACCTTACTCTCAGTTTGCCTTTCTACCATAACTTTCCAATCCTTAAAGGCATCAAAAACATCATATTTATTTTTCAGAAAATAAGGCCACACTTTTCGGGAGTAATCATCAATAATTGTGCCGGATCGAAAGTATGTCTAGAGGGGGGGTGATTAGACTAATTGACCAAATAAAAATCTAGCCTTTTCCCAATTTTAAGTCTTGGCAGATTTTAGCAACTTAGCACAAGTCAAGCAATCAACCTACACATGCAAGTCTAAGAGTATAGCAGCGGAATGTAAAAACATTGCATATGAAGGTAAAGGGAGGAGTTTAGAGGGAGCAAACGCAATGTAGACACGGAGATTTTTGGCGTGGTTCCGATAGGTGGTGCTATCGTACATCCACGTTGATGGAGACTTCAACCCACGAAGGGTAACGGCTGCGCGAGTCCACGGAGGGCTCCACCCACGAAGGGTCCACGAAGAAGCAACCTTGTCTATCCCACCATGGCCATGGCCCACGAAGGACTTGCCTCACTAGGGTAGATCTTCACGAAGTAGGCGATCTCCTTTCCCGTACAAACTCCTTGGTTCAACTCCACAATCTTGACGGAGGCTCCCAAGTGACACCTAACCAATCTAGGAGACACCACTCTCCAAAAGGTAATAGATGGTGTGTTGATGATGTACTCCTTGCTCTTGTGCTTCAAATGATAGTCTCCCCAACACTCAACTCTCTCTCACATATTTGGATTTTGTGGAAAGATGATTTGAGTGGAAAGCAACTTGGGGAAGGCTAGAGATCAAGATTCTTGTGGTTGGATTGGAATATCTTGGTCTCAACACATGAGTAGGTGGTTCTCTCTCAGAAAATGTATGCTGGAAGTGTAGGCACGTTCTGATGGCTCTCTCCACGAATCAAGAGTGGGTGGAGGGGTATATATTGCCTCCACACAAAATCTAACCGTTACACACAGTTCACCAAACTCGGTGGGACCGAATTGTGAAACTCGGTGGGACCGAATTGTGAAACTCGGTCGGACCGATTTAGTTCAAAATGTGAACGTTAGACTTTTCGGTGGGACCGACATGATCAACTTGGTGGGACCGATTTCATTAGGGTTAGGGCATAACGTAATCTCAGTGAGACCGATCACATGAACTCGGTGGGACCGATTTCTGTAATAGGCAAACAGAGAGTTGGTCAGGCAAACTCGGTGGGACCGAATCGCTCATTTCGGTGAGACCGAAACGTTACGAAAGGGAAACAGAGAGTTTGCATTGCGAACTCGGTGGGACCGATCGCTCATCTCGGTTGGACCAAAACGTTACGAAGGGAAATAGAGAGTTTGCAATCCCATCTCGGTGAGACCGAGATCCCTATCGGTGAGACCGAACTGATTAGGGTTTCTCGCTATGGCTATGTCAAATGAACTCGGTGGCGCCGGATATATCAAATCGGTGAGGCCGAATTTGACTTTTGGTTTGGGACATATGTGGATATGAGAAAGTGGCTGAGGGCTTTTGGAGCATATCACTAAGCATTTTGAGCAAGCAAGCCATTAAGCAACACCTCATCCCCTTTTAATAGTATTGGCTTTTCCTATGGACTCAATGTGATCTTGGATCACTAAAATGAAAATGTAGAGTCTTGAGCTTGACCAATATGTGTCCTTAGCATTTTGAGGGGTCCACATTCCTTGTCCATGCCATGTCAATCATTGAACTTTCTGAAATGATCATCTTGAAAGAGTATTAGTTCAATGAGCTATATGTTGTTAGGAATTACCAAAACCACCCAGGGATAGTTGCACTTACAATCTCCCCTTTTTTGGTAATTGATGACAACATATAGATCAAAGCTTTGATAAATGATAATAAGAGTGTAATGCATCGTCACTTTGAGAAGTATGTGATAAGCAAGAGCTCCCCCTAAATTTGTGCATTATTTAAAATTTTCTTTTGAATGCAAATGCACAATCAGTTATGATCATGGGTTACTCTTCCATGTCACATACATCTTGGTGGAGCGCTCAAAATGATAGAAAGTAAAAACATGCACTCATCACCAAGGCAAAGTAAATGATCATATAAGATAGATAAGAGATATCATCATTCAAGCACAAGCATTAATGTAGGATATGATCAAACACATGATCAAACAAGTATCTCACACACATAAACATAATGTATCAAGCAAGCACACAAAAGTATCAACCAAATAGCAAGAGAGACAAAAGAAGCAAAGACACTCTCTCTCGAAGCCTATGATCTATACATTTCTCCCCCTTTGGCAACAAGTTACCAAAAAGTTTGAAAATGCATAGTGCTATGCGTCTCTCTAGGCTTGATCTTCGGGAGGTGGTGTTGAGAGGACTCCAAGGACGAAAGCATCTGTAGAAGTTGTTGGAGCTGGTGGAGTGGCAACTGGAGGTGGCACTGAAGCTGTAGCTGCTGGTGCTGATGTGGTAGCTCTAGTGTCAGTCATGGGCACTGCAGCAGACCTCTGACCTCTGGGCACTCTCTGAAAGGCATCGGTGGTAGCCTGCCCTTCCCTCTCCTCAGCTTCTTCCTGGAGATGCTCAACTGCTGTTGGCATCTCTGTCACTTTTAGATCAAGATCATAGAACTTCGTCTCAATGATCCTTTCCAAGCTCTCTTGATTCTGAGTCAGGGTGACCAAGCCCTTCTCAATCCTCATAGTTGCTTGAATCAAATAAGCAAGATGATCTTGTTTGCTCTTCAGAAACACTTGAGATGCCTCTTCAACACTTGGCATCTTTGCAGCCTTCTCAGCTTTTGCCTTATCTCTCCTTTCTTGTCTTGCACAGATGTAGGATCTTCTTCATTCATGACAACAGTATTGTCCTCAAAATCTGGTCTCAAAGGTAGATGCTCCTTATCCAAAAGATAAGTGCTTGTGCCCATCTTGGAGTTGATGAGCACCTGAATATGTGGAGCATACCCACAAGATCTCTTCTGATCTGCAGCTGTCCTCTTGATTGTTTCAACAATCAGGCTCATAACTTTGAATTTCTGAGGCACATCAAATATCTGCAGCAAGTTGATTGAATGACCTCTGATCATCTTGTGATCTCCAGATTTGGGCAACAATGTATGCCTCAATATAGTGTTGATAGTAGCTCATCCTGCCAACAAGTAGTGTACAGATCCAAGCTTATGTGTTTCCAAAGCTTTGTCTGCAATCTCCTTGTACATGTTGGCCATAGAGTTGTGGTCTTTCTTCTTCTTGGCATAGACATCCAAGTCATCTTTATGTTCTTCAGGGGCATTGATCAATTTTTCCCACTCATCAACAGTTGATTGGTACCTTGTACCCTCAGACATCCACACAATTCTACCATCTGGATAAAAATGAGTTGTGGAGTAGAATTGCATGATGAGTTCATCATTCCACTTGGTCAACTTTTGACCCACAAACTTGTCCATGCCACATGATTTGAAACATTCATGCACACCTGGAAAGTGATCTTCATTTTCATCAATGTATTCCCAATCCGCCCATTTCATATCACAGACAATGGGCTTCTTATCAAGAAGAATGGTTTCATAGAAGTCCTGCTGCTCTTTGGCATGGAACCCGTAGTCCACAGCAGCCCTTCTCCTCACAGCATATGGATCACTTTGTCTCCAAAGTCTGAGACATGCATCCTTCCTGATGTTCATGTCTTCTGCCACTGGATGGCTGATGTCTATTACGCAACCTTCTTCTTGTAGATGTTGTTGAGCCTCCAAGTGCAGAGGTTTGTAGGACAGTAGCAAATTTCCCTCAAGTGGGTGACCTAAGGTTTATCAATCTGTGGGAGGCGTAGGATGAAGATGGTCTTTGTCAAACAACCCTGCAACCAAATAACAAAGAGTCTCTTGTGTCCCCAAAACACCCAATACAATGGTAAATTGTATAGGTGCACTAGTTCGGCGAAGAGATGGTGATACAAGTGCAATATGGATAGTAGATATAGGTTTTTGTAATCTGAAAATATAAAAACAGCTAGGTAACTAATGATAAAAGTGAGCACAAACAGTATTGCAATGCTTCGAAACAAGGCCTAGGGTTCATACTTTCACTAGTGCAAGTTCTCCAAACAATAATAACATAACTGGATCATATAACTATCCCTCAACATGCAACAAAGAGTCACTCCAAAGTCACTAATAGCGGAGAACAAACGAAGAGATTATTGTAGGGTATGAAACCACCTCAAAGTTATCCTTTCTGATCGATCTATTCAAGAGTCCGTAGTAAAATAACACGAAGCTATTCTTTCTATTTGATCTATCCTAGAGTTTGTACTAGAATAACACCTTAAGACACAAATCAACCAAAACCCTAATGTCACCTAGATACTCCATTGTCACCTTAAGTATCCGTGGGTATGATTATACGATATGCATCATACAATCTCAGATTCATCTATTCAACCAACACAAAGAAATTCAAAGAGTGCCCCAAAGTTTCTATCGGAGAGTCAAGACAAAAACGTGTGCCAATCCCTATGCATAAGTTCACAAGGTCACTGAACCCGCAAGTTGATCACCAAAACATACATCAAGTAGATCACGTGAATATCCCATTGTCACCACAGATAAGCACATGCAATACATACATCAAGTGTTCTCAAATCCTTAAAGACTCAATCCGATAAGATAACTTCAAAGGGAAAACTCAATCCATTACAATAGAGTAGAGGGGAAAAACATCATAAGATCGAACTATAATAGCAAAGCTCGCGATACATCAAGATCGTGCCGAATCAAGAACACGAGAGAGAGAGAGAGAGAGAGAGAGAGAGAGAGAGAGAGAGAGAGAGATCAAACACATAGCTACTGGTACATACCCTTAGCCCCCGAGGGTGAACTACTCCCTCCTCATCTTGGAGAGCATCGGGATGATGAAGATGGCCACCGGTGATGGATGCCCCCTCCGGCAGAGTGCCGGAACAGGGTCCCAATTGGTTTTTCGTGGCTCTGGAGGTTTGCGGCGGTGGAACTCCCGATCTAGGTTATTTTCTGGGGGTTTCTGTATTTATAGGAATTTTTGGCGTCGGTCTCACGTTAGGGGGGTTTCCGAGTCATCCACGAGATAGGGGGATGCGCCCAGGGGGTGGGCGCGCCCTCCACCCTCGTGGACGGCTCGGGACTCTTCTGGCTCAACTCTTTTACTCCGGGGGCTTCTTTTGGTCCATAAAAAATCATCAAAAATTGGCACGTCAATTGGACTCCGTTCGGTATTCCTTTTCTGTAAAACTCAAAAACAAGGAAAAAACAGAAACTGGCACTGTGCTCTATGTTAATAGGTTAGTCCCAAAAATCATATAAAATAGCATATAAATGCATATAAAACATCCAAGATGGATAATATAATAGCATGGAATAATCAAAAATTATAGATACGTTGGAGACGTATCAAGAATCCCCAAGCTTAATTCCTGCTAGTCCTCGAGTAGGTAAATGATAAAAACAGAATATTTGATGTGGAAGGCTTCCTAACATATTTATCAATGTAATCTTCTCTATTGTGGCAAGAATATTTAGATCCATAAGATTCAAGACAAAAGTTTAATATTGACATAAAAATAATAATACTTCAAGCATACTAACAAAGTAATCATGTCTTCTCAAAATATCATGGCTAAAGAAAGTTCATCCCTACAAAATCATATAGTTTGGCTATGCTCCATGTTCGTCACACAAAATATTCAAATCATGCACAACCCCGGTTTCAGCCAAGCAATTGTTTCATACTTTGGTACTCTCAAACTTTTTCAATTTTTCACGCAATACATGAGCGTGAGCCATGGACATAGCACTATAGGTGGAATAGAATGCTGGTTGTGGAGAAGACAAAAAGAAGGATATAGTCTCACATCAACTAGGCGTATCAACGGGCTATGGAGATGCCCAGCAATAGATATCAATGTGAGTGAGTAGGGATTGCGATGCAACGGATGCACTAGAGCTATAAGTGTATGAAAGCTCAAAAAGAAACTAAGTGGGTGTGCATCCAACTTGCTTGCTCATGAAGACCTAGGGCATTTGAGGAAGCCCATGGTTGGAATATACAAGCCAAGTTCTATAACGAAAATTCCCACTAGTATATGAAAGTGACAAAATAAGAGACTCTCTATAATGAAGATCATGGTGCTACTTTGAAGCACAAGTGTGGAAAAAAAGATAGTAACATTGTCCCTTCTCTCTTTTTCTCTCATTTTTTTTGGAGACTCCTCTTTTTTTTGGAGACTCTTTCTCTTTTTTTGGAGACTCTTTTGGCCTCCTTTTTTTTCCTCACACGGGACAATGCTCTAATAATGAAGATCATCACACTTCTATTTATTTACAACTCAAGAATTACAACTCAATACCTAGAACAAAATATGACTCTATATGAATGCCTCCGGCGGTGTATCGGGATGTGCAATGAATCAAGAGTGACATATCTGAAAAAATTTATGAATGGTGGCTTTGCCACAAATACGATGTCAACTACATGATCATGCAAAGCAATATGACAATGATGGAACGTGTCATAATAAACGGAACGGTGGAAAGTTGCATGGCAATATATCTCGGAATGGCCATGGAAATGCCATAATAGGTAGGTATGGTGGCTATTTTGAGGAAGGTATATGGTGGGTGTATGGTACCGGCGAAAGTTTCGCGGTACTAGAGAGGCTAGCAATGGTGGAAGGGTGAGAGTGCGTATAACCCATGGACTCAACATTAGTCATAAAGAACTCACATACTTATTGCAAAAATCTACAAGTCATCAAAACCAAGCACTACGCGCATGCTCCTATGGGAAGGGTTGGTAGGAGTTAACCATCGCGCGATCCCGAGCTCCACACATAAGGAAGACAATCAATCAATAAATCATGCTCCAAATTTGTTACACAACGGTTACCATACGTGCATGCTACGGGACTTGCAAACCTCAACACAAGTATTTCTCAAATTCACAATTATTCTACTAGCATGACTCTAATATCACCATCCTCATATCTCAAAACAATCATCAAACATCAAACTTCTCATAGTATTCAATGCACTTTATATGAAAGTTTTTATTATACCCATCTTGGATGCCCATCATATTAGGACTAGTTTTATAACCAAAGAAAATTACCATGCTGTTCTAAAAGACTCTCAAAATAATATAAGTGAGGCATGAGAGTTCATCTATTTCTTCAAAATAAAATCACCGTCGTGCTCTAAAAAGATATAAGTGAAGCACTAGAGCAAATGACAAACTACTCCGAAAGATATAAGTGAAGATCAATGAGTAGTTGAATAATTATGTAACTATGTGAAGACTCTCTAACATTTAAGAATTTCAGATCTTGGGATATTATTCAAACAGCAAGCAAAACAAAATAAAACAAAATGGCGCTCCAAGCAAAACACATATCATGTGGTGAATAAAAATATAGCTCCAAGTAAAGTTACCGATGAACGAAGACGAAAGAGGGGATGCCATCCGGGGCATCCCCAAGCTTAGGATCTTGGTTGGGCTTGAATATTGCCTTGGGGTGCGTCGGGCATCCCCAAGCTTAGGCTCTTGCCACTCCTTATTCCATAGTCCGTCGAATCTTTACCCACAACTTGAAAACTTCACAACACAAAACTGAACAGAAAACTCGTAAGCTCCGTAAGTATAAGAAAATAAATCACCACTTTTGGTACTGTTGTGTTCTAAATTCATATTGGTGTAATATCTATTGTATTCCAACTTCTCTATGGTTCATACCCTCCGATACTACTCATAGATTCATCAAAATAAACAAACAACACATAGAAAACAGAATCTGTCAAAAACAGAACAGTGTGTAGCAATCTGTAACTTTCGAATACTTCTGTAACTCCAAAAATCCTGAGAAATTAGGAAGTCATAAGAAATTTGTTTATTAATCTTCTACAAAAAGAATCAACTGAAAAGCACGTTCCTGTGATTTATGAAAATTATTTTCGTGCGCGCAAAAGTTTCTGTTTTTCAGCAAGATCAAATTAACTATCACCGTAGGCTATCCTAAAGGCATTACTTGGAACTTTATTGAAACAAAAGCTATAAAAAATGATTACTACAGTAGCTTAATCATGTGGACACACAAAAACAGTAAGGGTAAATATTGGGTTGTCTCCCAACAAGCTCTTTTCTTTAATGCCTTTTTAGCTAGGCATGATGATTTCAATGATGCTCACATAAAAGATAATAATTGAAACATAATGGGAGCATCATGAAGCATAAGACTAGCACATTTAAGTCTAACCCACTTCCTATGCATAGGGATTTTGTGAGCAAACAACTTATGGCAAGAATCAACTAGCATAGGAAAGCAAAACAAGCATAGCTTCAAGATTTTCAACACATAGAGAGGAAACTTGATATTATTGCAATTCCTACAAGCATATGTTCCTCCTTCATAATAAATTTCAGTAGCATCATGAATGAATTCAAAAATATAACTATCACATAAAACACTATTTTCATGATGCACAAGCATATAAATTTTATTACTCTCCACATAAGCAAATTTCTTCTCGTGAATAGTAGTGGAAGCAAACTCAACAAAATAACTATCATGTGAGGCATAATCTCTGTTGGAAAAGGCAGTGCCTAGGAGGCGCTTAGGCACGCCTAGGCGCTAGGCGATGGTCAAACGCCTCGCCTAGGGCATAAATAGAAGTCTAGGCAGGGTAAGCAACAAATTGTTTACCCAAGCAAGAAATCATGCCATATTGCACTAAAATGCCAAACATGACACATTCAAATGGTAGTAGCTGGTAGTTAACTTATTTATCTGCCCTAAATTAACATCAATACACATATAATAACCCCAATAACCCTGATAGTAGAAGCTGTATTACCGCCTAGGCCGCGCCTAGGGCGCTTAAAAAGCACCGCCTAGGCACTAGGCGAAGACCAACTGCCTCGCTTACGCCTACCGCTTTTTCCAACCTTGGGCATAATCCAATTGGAAATTAAAATCATGATGACAAGTTTCATGGTTTTCATTAATCTTTATAGCATACATGTCATCACAATAATCATCATTGATAGCAACTTTGTTCTCATAATCAATTGGAACCTCTTCCAAAATAGTGGATTCATCACTAAATAAAGTCATGACCTCTCCAAATCCACTTTCAACAATATAATCATCATAAATAGGAGGCATGCTTTCATCATAATAAATATTATCATTAAAACTTGGGGGACTAAAAATATCATCTTCATCAAACATAGCATCCCCAATTTTGTGGCTTTGCATATCATTAGCATCATGGATATTCAAGGAATTCATACTAACAACATTGCAATCATGCTCATCATTCAAATTTTTAGTGCCAAACATTTTAATGCATTCTTCCTCTAGCAATTGAGCACAATTATTGGAATCCTTATTTTCACGGAAGACATTAAAAAGATGAAGCATATGAGGCACCCTCAATTCCATTTTTTGTAATTTTCTTTTATAGACTAAACTAGTGATAAAACAAGAAACAAAAAGATTCGATTGCAAGATCTAAAGATATACCTTCAAGCACTAACCTCCCCGGCAACGGTGCCAGAAAAGAGCTTGATGTCTACTGCGCAACCTTCTTCTCGTAGACGTTGTTGAGCCTCCAAGTGCAGAGGTTTGTAGGACAGTAGCAAATTTCCCTCAAGTGGATGACCCAAGGTTTATCAATCCGTGGGAGGCGTAGGATGAAGATGGTCTCTTTCAAACAACCCTGCAACCAAATAACAAAGAGTCTCTTGTGTCCCCAACACACCCAATACAATGGTAAATTGTATAGGTGCACTAGTTCGGCGAAGAGATGGTGATACAAGTGCAATATGGATAGTAGATATAGGTTTTTGTAATCTGAAAATATAAAAACAGCAAGGTAACTAATGATAAAAGTGAGCACAAACGGTATTGCAATGCTTCGAAACAAGGCCTAGGGTTCATACTTTCACTAGTGCAAGTTCTCTCAACAATAATAACATAACTGAATCATATAACTATCCCTCAACATGCAACAAAGAATCACTCCAAAGTCACTAATAGCGGAGAACAAACGAAGAGATTATTGTAGGGTACGAAACCACCTCAATGTTATCCTTTCTCATCGATCTATTCAAGAGTCCATAGTAAAATAACACGAAGCTATTCTTTCCTTCGATCTATCCTAGAGTTTGTACTAGAATAACACCTTAAGACATAAATCAACCAAAACCCTAATGTCACCTACATACTCCAATGTCACCTCAAGTATCCGTGGGTATGATTATATGATATGCATCACACAATCTCAGATTCATCTATTCAACCAACACAAAGAACTTCAAAGAGTGCCCCAAAGTTTCTACCGGAGAGTCAAGACGAAAACGTGTGCCAACTCCTATGCATAAGTTCACAAGGTCACTGAACCCGCAAGTTGATCACCAAAACATACATCAAGTAGATCACGTGAATATCCCATTGTCACCACAGATAAGCACATGCAAGACATACATCAAGTGTTCTCAAATCCTTAAAGACTCAATCCGATAAGATAACTTCAAACGGAAAAATCAATCCACTACAAGAGAGTAGAGGGGGAGAAACATCATAAGATCCAACTATAATAGCAAAGCTCGCAATACATCAAGATCGTGCCGAATCAAGAACACGAGAGAGAGAGAGAGAGAGAGAGAGAGAGAGTGAGAGAGAGAGATCAAACACATAGCTACTGGTACATACCCTCAGCCCCCGAGGGTGAACTACTCCCCCCTCGTCATGGAGAGCGCCGGGATGATGAAGATGGCCACCGGTGATGGATCCCCCCTTCGGCAGAGTGCCGGAACAGGGTCCCGATTGGTCTTTCGTGGCTCTGGAGGTTTGCGGCGGCGGAACTCCCGATCTAGGTTATTTTCTGGGGGTTTCTGTATTTATAGGAATTTTTTTGCATCGGTCTCATGTCAGGGGGGTCTCCGAGTCGTCCATAAGATAAGGGACGCGCCTGGGGGGGTGGGCGTGCCCTCCACCCTCGTGGACGGCTCGGGACTCTTCTGGCCCAACTCTTTTACTCCGGGGGCTTCTTTTGGTCCATAAAAAATCATCAAAAATTGGCACGTCAATTGGACTCCGTTTGGTATTCCTTTTCTGTAAAACTCAAAAACAAGGAAAAACAGAAACTGGCACTGGGCTCTAGGTTAATAGGTTAGTCCCAAAAATCATATAAAATAGCATATAAATGCATATAAAACATCCAAGATGGATAATATAATAGCATGGAACAATCAAAAATTATAGATACGTTGGAGACGTATCAATGGCTGTCATCATGATCTGGAATCTTTGGTTTGATCTTCCTAAGCACTTGGGCTTTAGCTTCTTCTTCATCAATCTCAAGCACTGGGCCTTGTTCTTTTCAGCAGCTCGAATATTTCTTGTGCTCCTCTTGGGTGCAGTCTTTGGAGCTGGAGCAGAAGCTTTGGGTGCTGTCTTGGGCTTTGAAGGGGCAGCCCCAGACTTGATGGCATCCCCCATCAGCTTTTGAGACTTGGGTGCTGGTGCAGCATCCTCTTCTTCTTGCTCTCCATCCTCAGCTGGATCTCTCATCATAGATGATCTCCCAATGACTCTTTCCATGGTCTTCTTGACCCTCTCTTTCCTCTTCTTGCCTTCACTAGCCTCCTTTTGTTCAAGTGTGAACTCAATTGTTTCTTCTATTGCAGCTTTCCTTGGTTTGGATGTTGGCACTCTCTTGGCAGGTGCCTTCTTGTGCATACCAGGTTTTGTTGCAGCAGCAGTTCCATATTCCTTCTTCAGCACTTTCTTCTTGGAGCTCACTTCCTCCTCAGTAGCCACATAGTCCTCATCCTCTGAGTCTGAGGTTCTTTTCTTCCTTGTTCTAGTGGCTGCCTTGGGTAAATTGCTTTGAGTGCTCCTGCTGCCCTCATCATAGCTGCTAGAGGGACTAGTGCCCTCACTCATGTTCACTTGCTCTTCTGACTCGTTCTGGCTATCACTCTGATCAGACATACTGGCAAAGCAAACTGACAGCTAACCCTATGAATAGTTCTAGATGAGATAGAGTGGATGAGCATCACAAAGTGCAGAGATTTTGCAAAACAAATGAGTCAAAAACTTAGTTTTAGTTTTCCACATAAAGCATTTCGGGGCTACCGATTTGATAAACTCGGTGACACCGAAGCAACTTTGGAGTCTAAACTAGTGAAATCGGTCAGACCGAGAAACAGTTCGGTGACTCCGAGATTGCTAGGGTTTCACACAGAGTTGAACTCGGTCACACCGATTTGCAACTTTCGGTCAGACCGAAAAGTGCAAGTACCACGGCCTAAGCCAAATCGGTGTGACCGATTTCTACAACTCGGTCAGTCCGAGATGAGTTTCGAACCAAACTTAATCTAATGGAAGTTTTCTCTCGATAGTTTGATCTCATACGTGGTAAAGAACATGGCATTGACCTTGTTCTCAGAATCGGAGGTAAAAAGAATGCACAAGGGGTCGAACTCATACCCTAGTTCGGCGGTGAGTTCGCTACGGCGGCAACGGCGGGGTTGAATCCCGTTGACGGCGACGGAAACCAGTGATAACCCACAAGTATAGGGGATCGCAACAGTTTTCGAGGGTAGAGTATTCAACCCAAATTTATTGATTCGACACAAGGGGAGCCAAAGAATATTCTCAAGTATTAGCAGTTGAGTTGTCAATTAAACCACACCTGGATAACTTAATATCTGCAGCAAAGTATTTAGTAGCAAAGTAATATGGAGGTAACGGTAACAGTGGCAAAAGTAACAGTAGCAACTTTGTAGTAATTGTAATAGTGGCAACGGAAAAGTAACTAAGGAAAGATTAATATGTGAAAAGCTCGTAGGCAATGGATCAGTGATGGATAATTATGTCGGATGCGGTTCATCATGTAACAGTTATAACATAGGGTGACACAGAACTAGCTCCAGTTCATCAATGTAATGTAGGCATGTATTCCGAATATAGTCATACGTGCTTATGGAAAAGAACTTGCATGACATCTTTTGTCCTACCCTCCCGTGGCAGCGGGGACCTATTGGAAACTAAGGGATATTAAGGCCTCCTTTTAATAGAGTACCGGACCAAAGCATTAACACTTAATGAATACATGAACTCCTCAAACTACGGTCATCACCGGTAAGTATCCCGATTATTGTCACTTCGGGGTTAACGGAACATAACACATAATAGGTGACTATAGACTTGCAAGATAGGATCAAGAACTCACATATATTCATGAAAACACAATAGGTTCAAATCTGAAATCATGGCACTCGGGCCCTAGTGACAAGCATTAAGCATAGCAAAGTCATAGCAACATCAATCTTAGAACATAATGGATACTAGGGATCAAACCCTCACAAAACTAACTCGATTACATGATAAATCTCATCCAACCCATCACCGTCCAGCAAGCCTACGATGGAATTACTCACGCACGGCGGTGAGCATCATGAAATTGGTGATGGAGGATGGTTGATAATGACGACGGCGACGGATTCCCCTCTCCGGAGCCCCGAACGGACTCCAAATCAGCCCTCCCAAGCGAGTTTAGGGCTTGGCGGCGGCTCCGTATCGTAAAACGCGATGAATCCTTCTCTCTGATTTTTTTCTCCCCGAACGTGAATATATGGAGTTGGAGTTGAGGTCGGTGGAGCACCAGGGGGCCCACGAGGCAGGTAGGCGTGCCCCCACCCTCGTGGACAGGGTGTGGCCCCCCTGGTGTTGATTCTTTCGCCAGTATTTTTTATAAATTTCAAAAATATTCTCCGTGAAGTTTCAGGTCATTCCGAGAACTTTTATTTTTGCACAAAAATAACACCATGGCGATTCTGCTAAAAAAAACGTCAGTCCGGGTTAGTTCCATTCAAATCATGCAAGTTAGAGTCCAAAACAAGGGCAAAAGTATTTGGAAAAGTAGATACGGCGGAGACGTATCGACCAGCGGCGGGAGGTCGCTGGCGACGAGAAGACGATCCGGAGACCCGAGGCGGCAGAGCAGGACACGCGCGGGATGAAGGGGTTTTGAAGAAATTTCCAAAATCTCACCCGTCGGTATATATATCCTGACCCTGTCGGTGTGACCGAGTGGAACAACTCGGTGGCACCGAGATGCAGAATCGCAAGCGGTTACTGCAACTCGGTGTGACCGAAAAGTTCTAATCGGTTGCACTGAGATTAAAAACCTAGATCAACTCAGTGAACTCGGTTTGACCGAAGTGGATGAATCGGTCAGACCGAAATGCACTGAGAGGTTTTGGAAGTTTAAGTCTATGACGAATCGGGGACTCCGAGTGCTCCTCACACAGAGTGGTTCGAATCTGACTTGATCAAACTTTGTGATGTAGCATGAATAGAGTTTGAGACGAGAAAAGCATAGATAGCTAGAGGAAGTTCTTAGGCATTCTTGTCCATCCATTTGGAAAAAGTGAAAAAGTCAAACAATCAAAGCAACAAATGGATGTCCTCGAATGAGAAAAATATGCAATCAACATGCTCACATAATAAAAGGACAAATGAAATATGTGGCAAAGCATGCACAAACACTCTAGCATCTATCAAGCAATTGGCGATGACTAGGTCATCTATATATGAGTATATTGACTTAGGAGTCAAATGAGAACATTTGATCATAGGTCATACTCATCGTTTAAGCGCAAGTGGGGTTACCACTTTTACATAAAGCATTGTTGTGTTCACACCATTAGAGTTGCTTTAGCTCAAATCTTAGAGTAAAGCTCCCCCTAGATGTGATATCCCCCCTAAGAGGGATGAACTAACCTTGGGTTTTGTCGATGATGTCTTCATGTAGATGTTGAAGATGTGGATGCCCAATGTTGATGTAGATCATTTGGAGCAGTCCATTGGAGTGAGTTGCACTTTCAATACCTACACGGGTTAGTCCCACAAGGAACAAACAAGGATATCCATAGACATAGAGTGAAGTTCACACAAGATGATGTCCATGAAAGCATTAGGTTACCTTGTCCCTTGACTTACCAACAAGAGGGTTTGTGACTCCTTAAACTAGTGCAAGATGTGGAAGTTGTTTGCACTTGTCCTTGCCAAGATAATATGAGTGAAGTATGTTGGCGGAGTCATCCTCAAGAACTCTCTAGTTCTTCTTCTACGGGATCCACATCAACTTGATGGAAATCCTTGGAGTTGTAGTCGTACTTGATGAAGTAGAACTTGATGTAGTCTTGGGAACCCACTTGACCAAGGCCTTGGGAGCTTCTTGAAATGCATAAATCTCCTCTTGAAGCTTGTGCTTGCCTTTTTTCTTGTGGTCTTGTGGTGGAAGATCATCTTGAGCTTGTGTCCCCTTGAAAGAAGTAGGATCATACTTCTCTTGTTGAGGAACAAACTTCGTCTTGGGGTATTGATCTTCTTGCCACTCAACTCCATTGGCATTGAACTTTCGTTCAAATCCAACACCTTGATTCTTCCGATGCCTTCCTTGCTTGCGTACAATTTCCTCAAATTGCTTACTTCCGGCATGGCTCTTGTAAACACCTTTCTCTATAATTCCCTTCAATAAGCTATTTTCTTGCTCAAGTGTAACTTGGCTAAGAGAATCATTAGTGGAATCAAGAGAACTACTAGAAGCAACAATATTGGATTTAGCATGATTATTGTTACTACTAGAAGAAGAATCTTTTTTACTCTTGTTGCTAGATTTTACTTGTTTCATGTAAGTAGACAAGAGTAAACACTTGGCAATGTAAGAAGAAATTTTCTTGCGAAGATCATCATTGATTGCTTTTAAGAACCCATGCTCTTGCTCAAGGTTGAGCTTTTCAAAGTGTAGCTTCTCATGAGTCTTTAAAAGCTCTCGATGATCTTCCAAGGTAGTTTCATGAGCTAATTTAAGAGTGATTAGTTCTTTAGTTAGACGCTCAATCTCCTTCTTATCATCGTCATTCGTTTTATCTTGATTAGCATGATTAATAGCAAGTTCATCATAGTTTTCATCACTAGAGTTGTCAACAGGTAAATCATCATCACCTAGCAAATCATCTTCATCACTATTGATATCAACATACTCGGGGTGTGATACCTTTGGGCCTTTAGCCATGAAGCAACTTCCAATTCCTTCATTTGGTGAGTCAAATATGTCGTAGGAGTTGGTTGTCACAAGTGCTAGACCGGCAACACCTTCATCTTGAGTATATTCGGAGTCGGAGTGATAACTTCTCTCGGAGTGATGGTCGGAGTCAGAGCTGGATACCCATTCACCAACATGAGCTTGATGTCTTTGTTTTGTGTAGCTCCTTGATGACTTGTACTTTCTTTCCGAATCCTTGCTTCTGCGAGAGGTTCTTCGTTCATAGCGATCATCTCTACTCCTCCTCTCTCTTGGTGGTGATTCTTCTCTTCTACTTTTAGGTGAATCTTCTCTTATTTTGTAGGGAGCCGTACACTCATTGTAGTAGTGTCCGGGTCTCCACAATTGTAGCAATTACGCTCACGACTAGAAAATCTTTTGTCATTGTAGGACCTTGACTTGGAACTTCTTTCCTTGCTTCTAGTCTTGTAGAACTTGTTAAAGTTCTTCACCATTAGGCTCAATTCCTCATTGAAGGCATGTTTCTCACTTGATGATGTAGGAGCATCACATGAGGCTTTATAAACACCACTTGACTTGTTGTGAAGCTCTTCTTTATCCTTAAGTGACATCTCATGAGCAACAATTCTTCCAATCACTTCCGTTGGCTTGAGATCTTTGTAATTGGGAATCATTTGGATCAATGTGCACATGGTATCATATTTTCCATCCAAGGCTCTTAGGATCTTCTTGATGATGAATCTGTTGGTCATCTCTTCACTTCCTAAGCCGACAATCTCATTTGTGATGAGAGCAAGCCTAGAGTACATTTCAGCGACACCTTCACCATCCTTCATTTTAAACTTGTCAAGCTGACTTTGAAGCACATCCAATTTGGATTCCTTGACGGAGTCGGTACCTTCGTGCATATCAATCAAAGAATTCCAAATTTTCATTGCATTCTCAAGACGGCTGATTTTGTTGAATTCTTCGGGGCACAGTCCGTTGAAGAGGATATCGCAAGCTTGAGCATTGTATTGCAGCATCTTCAATTCTTCCGCGGATGCTTCATGATTCGGTTCTCTCCCATCAAAGAATTCACCTTGCAAGCCAATACACACAATAGCCCAAACGGCGAGGTTATGCTTCCAACTAGCAAAATTAGTACCATCAAAGTAAGGACCTCTACGGTGGTAATTTCCCTCGCTAGACGCCATACTCTTCTAGGTTATGAAACCAAGGCTATGATCACCAAAGCTACGGAAATCAAGGCAAAGGAGACCAAAGCTCTGATACCACTTGTAGGATCGAAAGTATGTCTAGAGGGGGTGATTAGACTACTTGACTAAATAAAATCTAGCCTTTTCCCAATTTTAAGTCTTAGCAGATTTTAGCAACTGCCCTAGTGTGCTTGTAACTAGATGGCAATTCTCTCTTTTACCCGAACATGTGAGTTGCCATGTGTTTTGCAGGATACATGGCAATTGCCCTATTGTGTTTTTAAGCAGATGGCAACTCTCTCTTTGCCCGAACATGATATTTTGCCATGTCTTTTTGTAGCGCTACACGGCAACTGCCTAGTGTTACTAGGTGGTAACCCCTAAAGTTTTCAAATGATGGCAACTATAGTAAACCAGACCATACATGGCAACAGCTGCAGTTGTCCAAAAATGACATCTGGCACTTGACCTGAGATGGCAACTGCAATTGAGCAACCATGGCAACTGTAGTTGTCCGACATGGCAACTGTAGTTCAGCGACATGACAACTGCAGTTAAACGAACATGGAAGATGGTCCGGACCATGACAACTGCGGGGCGCGTGGTGACTGTCACGCGGGGCGTGCGGGACCATGAGGTAGGAGGCCTGACGTATGGGCGTTATCTATTTTGCCCACACGTAGGCATGTGAGAGAAACCGCGAGGAAAAAAAGAGACGTATGGGCACTACTTGTTTTACCCACACATAGGCGTGTGAGCTGATCCTCTTAAACACCACACAAAACGTATGGGCAGACCCCTTAACGCTCACATGGGTAGGCGTTATCGGCGTCCTATTTTTTTTGGCTACATATCTCGGCGGTGAGATGAAAGACGTATCGACGGCAGACGAGCAGTCCGGCGATATCATGGAAAGTGCTTCCCAAAATAAATTGGTTCCACCATCCCATTCCCAGGCTTTGGGCAGCAGATCCCCTCTTCTCTCCTGCTAACCCTCTGGCGCCGGCCGCTGTCGCCGCGCCGGTAAGGTTCACCGGAATCGCCGGTACTGGGCGCCGCGATCGACTGATGGACTCGACCCGATTACTAGCCGGTCGGCCCTAACCGACGCGTCCACCAGTCGAACTCGGAATCCGATTCTCGTCCGATCCGTAAGGCAATCGCAACATTGGCTCGCTATATATAGTTTGTCTTTGCTTCGATAATTTCCATCTCACGCGTACGCACGTCCTCCATCTCCAGCCGCTGCGTCTTGTCGCCGAGCCTGTCTCTCTCTCTCTAAGCCTGCTGCTGTGGGCTGTGGCAGATGGAGCCCATGAGGGTGCGCACGAGAATTCCTATCATCTAGGAGGTCATACAAGATCGGGAGCCGGCCGACGGGCAGGAATTCATGGAACGAGGTGTACGGGATTGGATGCAAGGCCGGTTGCCGTTGATCGACCAAGAACTCGACATGCTGCAAAGACAACAAGAGGCTCGGCAGCACATCTACCATGAGGATGATGATGAACCGTTCTGGCCGAGTTTGGCAGTCCCGGCCTCGCTCGACACCGTCCTGCAGCTGCCGGAGACAGCCGGCGCGCCAGCCGGAGCCCGGCTCCAGCAGACGGAGTGCGCCGTGTGCCTCAAGGATTTCGAGGTGGACGACAAGGTCACCACGATGCCGTGTGACCACTACTTCCACCAGGGTTGCATCTCTGAGTGGCTCAAGGTCAGCTGCGTCTGCCCCCTCTGCCGTCACGCGCTTCCTGCTGCAACTCCACCGGCGCACCACATGGAGGCCACAAGTCCATGATTGATCATCTTTTCATCCTCCATGATCAATTTTTCTGTTGGTGTCACTCTCCCTGCTTCAAGCCAAGAAGAAAATTGATCTTTTCAGTCCTCCATGATCAACTTGAAGCAGAGCGTATCTTTTTTGTTTTTGAGAAAAAGCAGAGCGTATCCTGATCTGCTTCTAGAGCAACGTTGTGGCCTCTCTCTCTGTTTTTCTTTGATGTAAAACTAATGTCACTGATGATATTGCGGTCCTTTTTCTGGGACTGTATTCCTTGGTGTTGAGAAATAAGGGTGTTTGCTTTAGTTGTCACTAGCAAGAACGCATATTTTTTCAGAGATTCAACTCTAGCAAAATGCTGGGTTAATACTATTTGCCTTCGACAGAGTACTGATTCCCGAGAAAGACAAATGCTTTTTTTTTACTGCAAAAATACAAACTGAGACAATGAAGATCTTGAAGAGGTTCAACCATGGCCTTACAATTTTCTCTCCAAACATTTTTTTACCGCAAAAATACAAACTGAGACAATGAAGCTCGCTGCTGGCTTTTATTGATTTAGAAGGAATCATACGGAAAACCAGGTGTTGATCAAAGGATCCTGGAAAAATAGAGAAAAGAAAAACCCCTCGGAATTTGAGGCTCTATCGCACTACGGTGGCCTTTGTTTGGGCTTTAGCTACAGATTCACAGATTCTAGCACATCCAAAATTAAAATCTCAAACAAACACTCGGATTTCTATCTAAGCTTTCAAGAATCGGCTTTGGAAATTTAACTAGGCAGTCTATGTGTTGTCAATGGTCATGCAAGGTGTGGTTCTCCCATCGCCTATGCCTGGCCGTTGATAGCGGCATCATGATATTTCGGGGTCATGCCCTTTGTTTTTCTAATAATGTGATTGTGTCCATTCTCGATGTCTTGGTTTGTTCTTAACATTTTTGTTGCTGCTGAGACCAGGTGTAACCGATATCACCTTGATGTTGATATATTGTCCTTTATAAAGAAAACATTTGTAATAAAATGTACCCAAAAATATGTCAACCCAATATTACCCTTTTTAGGGGATTCACCCCAATATTACTGAGTGATACAGATCGCACAATGTTGGCCCCATAAGTATAGAGAGACTAGACCAGGTAAGGGTTCATTACCGCACCCGTCTATATTTCGATGCAATTATGGAGCTGCTTTTGAATACGTATGTTAATTTTGAACATAAAACATGCATATTAGGCACGTCAAATTTTGCATTTAATTATCTCTTTGCAAGCATTTTTTCATCTATTTTAGGAAAATTGAATGATTTACTTGCATAATTTGGTCATTAAATACACTTTTAAACACATTTTCCTAGAAAAAAGATCTTGGAAAAATTATTTTTAGATATTTTTAGGTGAGGGTAATTTTTTGGGATAGATAAACATGAAACAAAATGATAGACAGGTCAGATCATGCACTAGGATGGGCTTGCAACAAACGTGTCGCACCCTTGCACAAAGTGTTGCCTCCTCTGTTACTAAAAAAAGTGTTGCCTCCTCTGTTACTAAAAAAAGTGTTGCCTCCTCTTAGCTTTCATCTCAGAGATATGGTCGGACAAAAGATAATGGGAACGAGCAGGATGCATGTGACGGATGGATAGCGTAGAATTAGACTGAAGGTTGCGCACATTCGACTGGGTCATGTGGGTCTTCGATCTCTATGCCCCGATTACACAGACGGCGTGTAACTCGCATAAGGATCAGCGGACCAGGTAATGGTGCCCCAAGAAGGACAGGCCGGGAGGCAAATGACCTGCAGGACAACCCAGTTAATCCTAGATATTGCCTGAAAAAAAATTAATCCTAGCATACGTGTTAGTGATATGATGATTGAGAAAATATTTTGATACGAAACTTCAATGTTTTGTGTTCCTCCAAAAACACGTTTTGACAAAGACTTAAATCCCCATGCCCAAACAGTCTTCTGAAATCGACATACCACCCGTCTCAAGAAAAATAGCTTCAATATATGCTAGCTTCTAAAACTGCCATCATAAGATTGGTCAGTGCTCAGCTAGAGGCTTATTAATATTCGTACTTCTGGTCTTACTCTTATATCGCCAGATTCATGACAACAATTTGCTAAATTACAAACTATATGAGCAGACGAGCTCACAAGCAGTCTCATGCCATCTTATATAAATATATCTCAAATTATTTTCTTTATAATTTGATTTGACCAATGAGAAAGTTTTGAAAAGGTGACATGTGTATCACCATTTGACAATATATAATTACAAAACCCCGCCAATAATTGTCTCAATTATATTGATGTTTGGTTGGATGGAAATGGACAGAAGTCTTTTTCACGCATCAAATAATGTTGCTTGCTTCAGCCATACCTGTCCTTTCAAACTGCTGGTATGATAGTCAGCAATGCCCCACACGGGCAGACCCCTCATGATAAGAACAACAAGTTATTATTGTACTGACCGATTTATGATATACTGTATATCTTATCACTTGTTAGGAAGGATTGCCCACCTCCACTAGTTCCTGATAACAGAAATCGGAAGGGTTTCCTCTTGTTCCAGAATATGTCTTTTAAGATAATTGGAGGGAACTTCCGCCTCAAGAGTACCTATCATCAACTAAAAAAAGAGTGCCAATCATGTATATGGAAAGAAATTTAAAATGTGATTGTTCCACTAAAAAGACTTAGTAAAGTGAACTATATAATCATATATTCTTTTCTTCCCTTCAAATGCAAGCATCGGCTTGAGTTTAAGACATGGCCTAAGGCTCAAAATGTGGAAGTAGTGCAAAATAGAAGTACTATGCTTGATCCATTTTAATTATATTTACCACCTGAATTTCCAAAAAAATATTGTTGATTTAATCATCTGACACACTTCATAATATAGTAATAAAATATATATGTTAGATGGCAATTTCATTTGAGCCACACAAGTCACCTCAGTTCATGCGCACCAAGAGTAATTTCACGTGCTTTCGGAAGGTTTTTCTTTTTTTGAAAAACTCTTGTAGTGGCGAGCTAACGTGTCCAACTGAGGCTATTTAACCAAGTTATATTAGCTGTCATGATGACACTTCAAGCATCTGTTGTGCATCTGCGACGGAATCTGCTAGTGGACCAAACACCAATAATGATACTTAACAATTATTCCGTCACCATCAACAGATCAAACAAGGTGCAAATGATCTTATTGTTCACCCATCATTCGCATAAAATACAGTACTTGATTCAAATAGATAGCCACCGATTTATTTAACATGTATGGAGTTATTATCTGGTGCTGTTCTTTGGCTTCATTCTCTCTCTTTTTTTCGGGAGTTCTTTGGCTTCATTCATGTTTGAAAAGATAGGTGACGCATGGCTTGGTAATACCCAATAAACCACACTAACATTGACCAAAAGCTATAGGGAAGAACGTGTCCAGATTCCAACGAGGTAATCACTCAAATAGATTAATTGTGGTCCTAATCTTCTTCTTCTTCGTCTAGTAATTAAGATAAGAAGTCAACATCATATGATGTAGAGCTCTAGACGGTACTTTAATGAAAGCTGTTCACAGAAAGCTGATACGGCAGTGAACTTATGCCAGTTGTTCAAATGGTTCACACCTTCTTATATTACGTCGTTTTCTCTTTTATTTGCTGCTTTAAAATGGCATCTACTTGAGAAGGAAGCTAGTAAGAAATTAACAACAACAAAAGTTCATTTTAGTTGTCACTTCAGCTAAGAAGTTGGAGTTAATGTTCGTTTGAATTTGGTTGAAAGCCCACCAAGTCTGAGCAAAACTTGTACTGCTCGTATCTGACCTGAAATCAGGTGTCGCCAATTTCTTGCACAAACTTTAGTGTAATAGCGAAGTCTGTTATATTTTTTCAATGGTGAGCTTCTCGTGATCATACTTCCAACATTTTTCTTTTGAGGGAATGATCTTGCCTCCAACCTTTTAGTTTAGCTTATTACTGAACTAACTCCAATCATTATAGGCACCCTCTCATCATACTGGTCTGAATGTTGAGATAGTATCCAAAGTGACACTCTGGCTGCTTCTATAAAATAGACTAGTTAAAGTTAACATAATTATACACTATATGGAAAAAACATTTCCAGATGATTAGTATGAATGTGAATGTTATTGAACTCTGTTACTTCTCTATATTGTTAGTCAAACTAAATTCCTTTTTGCGATCAAATCGACTATTTACTAGTACCCCCTCTGTTCACAAATATAAGATGTTTTGGATATTTCAAATTATACTACATACAGATGGAAACGAGTGAACAACACTAAAACGTGTCTATATACATCCGATTCACAAAAAGGTTAAAACATAATGTATTGGTGAAAGGAGGGAGTATTTACAGAAAAATTCAGGGATATTTTTTCTTCATTTATCCTAAAACCTTTTTCTCGAAACGATGGAAGTCCAGCGAAACTAGCTCTTGCATAAAAGGGACATAACCAGAGTCGTGCCTCCTACCTGCACAAAACCAGAGGCAACAAACTCTAAAGAAAGAAGACAGACAAAGGACACGCACCTAGCATCTTGCCGGCCATGGGGCCGGAAGATTCACCGGCCGCCGGGGAGAGCTACTCGAAGGTCCTGCAGGGCCGGTACGAGCTTGGCCGCGTGCTCGGCCGGGGTGGGTCGTCCAAAGTCTACCGCGCCCGCGACATCCGAACCGGCGTCTCCGTCGCCGTCAAGGCCGTCCGGAAGCCGCACCACCCGTGCTCTCCCGAGAAGGCCGCCGCGGCGCGCCGGTCCGTGGAGCGGGAGCTCGCCGCGCTCCGCCGCGTGCAGGGCCACCCGCACGTCATGCGCCTCCTCGACGTCCTGGCATCCCGCTCCACCGTCTACCTCGTGCTCGAGCTCGCCCGCGGCGGCACCCTCCTGTCCGCGATGGACGAACGCGGCCGTTTCGACGAGCCCACGTCGCGCCGCCTGTTCGTCCAGCTCGTCTCCGCGCTGGCGCACGTGCACTCGCGCGGCGTGTTCCACCGCGACGTGAAGCCGGAGAACCTGCTGCTGGACGAGCACGGCGACCTGAAGCTCACGGACTTCGGGCTGTGCGCCCTCGCCGACCGGCATCTCGGCGCCGATGGGCTCGCGGCCACGCGCTGCGGGTCCCCGGCCTACGTCGCGCCGGAGATCCTGTACAAGAAGCGGTACGACGCCGGCAAAGTGGACGTGTGGTCCTCGGGCGTTGCGCTCTTCTCGCTCACGGCCGGCTACCTGCCGTTCAACGACGGCAACCTCATGGGCATGTACCGCAAGATCTTCTCCGGCAGATTCCGGTGCCCCAGGTGGTTCTCGCCGGAGCTCCGGAGCCTCGTCGGCAGGATGCTGGACCCAGACGCCGGCACACGCATCAAGATGGATGAAATCATGGAGCACCCTTGGCTACAACAAGATGGGACGTCGTCGTTTGACATCATACGAGCTCCTTCCTCTGATCCTAGGCCGGAAGTGATGAAATGGGAGGCGGAAATGGAGCAAGTGAGGGAGCTGAACGCGTTCGACATAATCGCGTTCGCGTCGGGATGCGATCTGAGCGGGTTGTTTGGGCCATTGCCGGACCGGGTTCGGTTTGCTGTAGTAGGTGTGGTCATTGCGTCGGTGCTGGATAAGGCTGAGGAGATTGGGCGCGAGGAGGGGTTTGTGATGAGGAGGAAGGAAGAAGTAGGGTGTGGTGGGATCATGTTTGAGGCGATCCAAAGGGAGATCATCGCCATGGTTAGGGTTAGTCGTTTGTTAGAGGAAATGTTGATGGTTGAGGTGGAAAGAGCTAGCTCAAGTGAGGCACCTAATCTGTGGGAGAGGCTTCAGCAAGGTCTTAAATTCTCAAATGATTGAATATAAATACTTCCAACCCAATGTAAGTAGATATTCATAAGAGAAATTAGTGATGGAAGTGCATTGTTGGCACATTATACTATGTTGGGAAATTAGGCAATTTCATGTTTAATTTCAAAATATAAACCATGATAAAAGCAATAATTAGCATGCATGTGTCAGAACATACTTGAAGTACTAAATAGCATGAAGAACATGGCACATGCAACAGTAACCATAATTTAAGATGGGACCAAGCCATGACGCACGTACTGAAGTACGTGATAATTATTAATAAAGTATATGCACAGCAGGAGTACATAATCATTTTCCTACACACACATACACACTACAGTTAGACCCTCGACATCTAACACCCCTCTAGTGTTGTGATACTCACCGCATTCACCGAGTTTTCCACGTTTACCCTTCATTCTTCAGTTTTGAAATTCCATAGAGCAGAGTATGCAAGTTGTGCCTTGGTGCTGGGAGCAATGCACTTTCATTCTCTAACGTAAAAGTAACCGATGACATGAGTGGCCTATCACCCAGACGGTCTTGAACACACAAGAGACCGACATGAATACACCGTAGAACTTCATCAAGTGAACAACTCCCAGAAATCGGAGTGTACCAATTCCGTTGCTTTACCATCTTCCCATAGTTTCGACGCCTGAGCCAACAGAACCAAATAATAATCAAGCTACTATGTGTAAGAAATTGAAATTATGTGTATTTTGGTATACTTACATAAGCTGTAAGGCCGATATAGTTCTTTACAAGTTGCGGTGAGGTGATCTTTAAGCCACTTGCAATCTCCAAGAGTATAACACCGTAGCTATAGGTGTCCAATTTTACAGAAAATACACCTCCCATAACATATTTAGGCGACATGTAACGACTGTTAAGACAACCAAACAAGAATACATAATTTGGTATAACTAGAAAATAAAAAGAATCTTGACAAGTCGCTAGTTCATTGAATTACTTACTACATCCCAACAACCCTGGTAGTGTTTGATTCTTGTTTCTTTCAACCAAATATCCTTGCCATACTGAAATATGATATTTTGGGAGTCATTTCGGAATCCAGCAAGATGTTGGTTGGTTTGAGATCTTAGTGAATTATAGTTAATCTTGAATCTTGGTGGAGGTAACGAAGACCTCTCGCCACCCCTTTAATTATATGGAAGCATGTGGGCTAATCAAGCATATATTGTCATGTATCATCTCCAAAGATGAATAAAAACAAAGTATATCATTAGTGATCAGTCATATCTTTTGGTTAATGAAAGCATGTAGATGTATTATAAGTTTTAACATAGTAAAAAGGAACGTGTCCAAGCTTTTGTTCGGTAAGTATTTTTATATATAACCACTCATCTCCATAAGTACAACAACCAAGAAGTCTACCAAGGTTCTTGTGCTGCAACTTGGCAATGAGGATTATCTCCTTTTTACACTCCTCTATCCCTTGCCCAGAACCCCTGCTAAGCCTTTTGATAGCAACTTCATTGCCACCTTGCAGCATTCCCTGCATGATTGTATCATCCTAATTTCTGAATTATAACATCCCAAAACTTTCCCAATTTTGGAATGTTAACTAAATAAATAAGTAATATTGTGTGTGCTGCTTTTATTTTCATAAATAATTAAAACTTTTGAGTACTTATTCAAATTTTCCAAACTATGTCATGCAAGTTGGATTAACATAACTATCCAACAAAAATAATTATTGGTTTATAAATTATTTAAACTCAAAAGGATTTAATATTCTTCATTTGGATATTTTCAAACCATATTTAAATGACCGAGAATAATATAACTTTATGAAATATGGTATTTGGATTTTAATTTGGATCTTGGTCCTAATCAAAGAGATGAGATAAATGTCATCTCCAAATGGACTCTTGCAATTTGGAGTTTATTTCCAATTATCCATATAATCAAAATGAGAGGATATAATATGACTTCTCCATAATAGTTGTTCGAAAATATTTAATAGGCCTCATTTGAATATTTGGATGCTCTAACATAAATCATTTTGGGTATTACAAAACCCTAAAATCATTGTATGGAATTTATAATAACCTTAAATGATTTATATAAAATAAAATAAAAACTATTTTAAAAATGTATATGGAGAAGGAAATATCTTTCCTAGATTCTCTATAATTTCTTGAGCCTATGTGCATTTTTATGGATTGCATTTGGAAAATGTTTGGCAAATATAAGTGGCCATAATCAATTTCCTATAGTTATTTAAATACGAAATCATCAGAAAGTAAATAAATTCGAATTGGGCCATCTCTACACTTCTAGACCAGCCTAATCTCTCTCTTCCCACTTCCTAAACCGTGCTCTACCTTTCTATATTCTCCTTGGTCCAGTTTTTTCCACTAAGGCCCATCCCCATTTTCCTTAACCAAGCCCAGGCACATGGGTTCGTCTTAATTTCAAACAACACAGGAACAGAACACCTAGCAGTGGCGCCTCCACCTCTTCTTCTCCTCCACCCACTCAATTCGTTGCCCATTTCACCCCAAACTCTACATGAAAGTTTTAGAGAGCGTTGAGAGGAACCCATTCAGGGAATTAAACCCGAACTTTAATACCTGGATTGTCCAAAAATGGCCGCACATCATGCTCATTTTAATGGCGCACTAACCTCGTGTGTTCTACTCGTACCGGCTCCCTCTGCCACTATAAAATGGACCCCGAGGAGCGCCTCTCAACCCTGTTTGCCCCATGCTCAAAAATGCACATAGTCTCAAGAATTATAGAGAATCTAGGAAATATATTTATCTCTTCATATACATTTTAAAAATAAGTTTCTTATTTTATATAAATTATTATGTAAGGTCATTATAATTTCACTAGTATGGTTTTAGGGTTTTATAATACCCAAAATAATTTTTGTTACATCATCCAAATATTCAAATGAGACCTATTAAATATTTCCAACAATTTTTATAGATAAGTCATGAAAATATGTAAATGGTCTCAAAATGAAATTAAACTCCAAATTGCAAGAATCTATTTGGGCATGTCATTTTATCTCATCTCTTTGATTACGACCAAGATCAAAGTTAAAATCCAAATACCATATTTGAGAAAGTCATATTATTTGCAGTATAATTTAAATATGGTTTGAAAATATTCAAAGGAAGAATATTAAATCATTTTGAGTTTAAATAGATTTCCAAACCAATAACCATTTTTGTTGGATAGTTATGTTAATCCAACTTGCATGACATAGTTTGGAAAATTTGAATAAGTACCCAAAAGTTTTAATTCTATCCGAAAATCAAAGCAATCCACATAATATTTCTTACTTATTTATTTAATTAACATTTCAAAATTAGGAAAATTTTGCAGACAAAATTATGTTAAAAAAAGGAGCACATAGTACTATAACTGTGGATGGATAACTCTCTCTTCCCTTATAACTTTGCCAAAACCTCCACTTCTGATTTGTTAAGGTAGATAAATTATCCGTTGCAGTGGCAATATCGTGAAAGCTAACAATTGGAAATTCCATGTGTTCACCACCAATTTCATTGGATGGGTTAAGGTATCCTAGCATTGATTCCTTGTGGATTTCCTTCTTCTGCCATTTTCTTGCTGAAGATAAAAACTTCTTGTTAACACTCACAAGCTGATGTGAAATTTTGTAAACCCGGGATAGTTTCAATTCTACCTTTGTATTTGCATACCATGGCAAGGGCTATGCTTGCAAGTATCAACACACATGCCATGGTTGGGAGTACAATCCTTATGCATTTGCTATTCATTCGAACTAAAAAATGAATCATATATAAATCGAGTACAACACTATTTTAGAACAAAAGTATTTTAATGTACCATGAGTGATCCGGTACTGAATAAATGTGTTACCGGTAATCCTTCTAGAGTTACTGATACACTTATGGTAAATTGAGGTTTAATGTTGCAATATGCTCGTACATAATAGTTATAGATCTAATAATTACATTTGCACCAAAGTAATTGAATGCAAAAATTCCCCGCAAAAAAAAAATTGAATGCAAAAATGTATTTGGCGATTACTTCTGTACTGTTAAGTTCATATATTGAGTAGATACACCATGATTAAATGTTGGTGTTGATCCTATATAACAATAAAGTACCATGATAACAAAGTGTTAGAATGGAGTGATTCTGGTGCATACCGGGAGAGTTGGCGAGCCGGAGGTACTGGTTCTCGCCATTGCTGCTATAATTCCCCATATCGACAAGCTCCGCTGTCCAAAGCAAGCATCTTGACTGGTCGGCCATAGAACCATTACTACTCCAGTTGGTATAGGTGTAGGCTGTACACGAGCAATTGCTGCTGCACTCCATGGCGCATTCGTCAAAACATCTGTTGAGGACATGTAAAAACTTGTCAGGAGCCTTCATTCTCTGTAAGGTCAAAAGAAAAGACTTCAATCTCCGCATTTGAGAGTCTTTGTTCTTTTACATCCGTTTGAAAAGTCAAGACCACCTGGCTCAAATCCGTCGAGGCAATGACATATCGGAACAACCCCCGTGGAGTCGGAATAGCCGAACATGCCGCACAAGGCGTAGAGGTCGTAACTGCTGCTAGCAGGACGCTTGGAAATGGCCGTCCATGAAGAGCGGTTGTTCCAGCTAAGAGTTCTCAGGACGCCCAAGTGATTAGCATACGGTTCAAAAAGTTAAGACTAGCCTTTGTTCTTTTACATCCGACTAGCTGGCTCAAATCCATGAGGCAGTGACGTGTTGGAACAGCCCCTATGGAGTCGGAATGGCCGAACATGCCCGCACGAGGCGTAGAGGTCGTAACTGCTAGCAGGACGCTTGGAGACGGTCGTCCATGAAGAGCTGTTGTTCCAGCTAAGAGTCCTCAGGACACCCAAGTGGTCGAGCATAAGACGTGCATATGGTGAGTCATCAGAGACAGTAAATTTATAACAGAACCCATCCCTGTGCCAACAATCGCTTCGTAACAGATGGAGTTCTGGTATATATCACCCTCCACCGACCCTCCTCCATTGAGCATAGCGATGCGACAGTAGGGCCTGGTTCCGCGCCAAATGATCAGGTTCAAGCTGGGGCCAAGGCTCAAAGAAAAGTCTCCGGTGGATGGATCATTGGGGCCTTCTCACTCAGCAAGATCGTCATACCTGGGAGGATGGTGTTTGTGGGGTGATCAAAACTCTGCCATATGATTGTGCCGTTTGGAAGCCGGAGGACCAAGTTCCCCATGTCGTGAAGCACCACAGCAACTCCCGAGCTGGTGATGTTGTTCTTGGTCGTCCATCGAGTGTGTCCTTGGAAGTCCGACAACACCAGGTCGGAACTGTTGGTGATGGCAAGCAACGAGAGTGAAGTGGTTGCAATCGGGTCGTTGCGGTTGGCGGTCCATACAATGGTGTGGCTGGGAATGCTGTGGTACCAGGTGCCAAGGTACAGGCTCACCGTTGGGGAAGAAGCCGAGCGCAAAGTGGCCGCCCTTCAAGACGATCGTGTTGCCGGGGGAGAGCGGTTTTGCAGGTGTCAACTTATCATCAGATTTGCAGAATGAAATCAGGAATAAGAGGATTAAAACTGGTATACGCGGCGTACCTGCCTGCTTCATCTTCCTGTGAAGAAGGAAACAGCTGAGGGGCATATGGTTCTTCAGAACAGTGGTGTTGCAGAGAGCAGACTAATGGTTCTTGAGACTAATATGGTTCTACAAAGTCCAAACTGAAATTGGACAAGCAGTCAAGCACCGCATTTCAACCATGGAAGAGTAGTACTAGTTGAAGACAGCATCATGGACTAGTTTGAAGAAGCTTCGATGGGCTAGCAGAACGAAAGTTTGTTCCTCCGACCCTCGAGTCCTCAACGATGCTACAGGCGCAGAGAAAACTTGCTGCTACGGGTTCAGATTCCAAGCCTACAACAGGGAGTTTTGACTGGGAGTGCGACAGGGGAAACCTCATGGCTCGGAGGTGTGGCGCAACGGTCGGGGTTCACGGCCCGGCAGCGAGCTCCCGCTGGCCCCTCCACCCATGACGGCGACCTCATGATGGCGCCGGGACACAGCAGAGACCGCCGGTGCCGCGGACGACGCCGTCGCCTTCCTCTCGGTGCCGGGCCTGGACGCCATGGCCGATTGGGATCGGAGCGACGGCGTGGTTGGGAAGAGCGCTAGATATGGGCCGCTCTCGCTTCATACATCACAGGCTTTCGGCCCCGTAAGTTAGAGACGGAAGGGATGGGCCAAGGCCAACTGTGTCGGAAAATTCTATTTGCCGCTCGCTGCGTCAAGCTGCCGGCGCTTCGCACAGGCGAGCGACCGAGCAGCGACGCAGCGGGCCGGCCCGTTTAACCGTTCAAACGCCCCCGGTTTTGGGAACCTTCTAGAGGTTCTCAGCTGTTTTTTTTGTTTTGGGAACCTTCTAGAAGATTCCTTGAATCGGTTTTTCTTTATTCCGTTTTTTCTATTTTCTATTTTCTTTTCTTTTCTCTTATTTTCCTTTTTCTGTTTTTTCTTTATTCTGTTTTTTCTATTTTCTTTTCTTTTCTCCCATTTTCCTTTTTCTGTTTTTTCTTTGTTTCAATTTCGTTTTTATATTAATTTAAAATTTGTGCACAACTAAAAAAAATCACGGATTCAAAGTTTGTGCATAATTCGAAAAATGTTAACGATTTTTAAATTTGTTCACAATTCAAAAAAATTTAGGTTTTAATATTTGTTCACAATTTGAAAAATGTTCACAATTTCATAATTTTGTTCATGAATTTAGAAATTGCATCATAATTGAAAATTTGTTCACAATTCAAAAAATGTTCGCGGTTTAACGAAAAATGTTCACAATTTTATAATTTTGTTCATGAATTTGAAATTTGTTCATGTTCCAAAATTTCTCCACAATTCAAAAATGTTCACGGTTTTTAAATTTTGTTCACTGATTCGAAAAATGTTCACATTTTTATAATTTTGTTCACAAATTTGAAAATTATTCGTGTTTTAAAACTTGTTCAAAATATAAAAAAATACGGTTTCAAAATTTGTTCAGAATTCGAGAAATGTTCGCGGTTTAACGAAAACTGTTCACAATTTTATAATTTTGTTCACGATTTTGAAATTTGACCATGTTTCAAAATTTGTTAACAATTTTAAAAAATTTCGCAGTTTCAAAATTTGTTAACAGATTCAAAAAATGTTCGTGTTTTTATATTTTTGTTCATGAATTTGAAATTTATTCATGTTCCAAAATTTGTTGACAATTCAAAAATGTTCACGGTTTTCAAAATTTGTTCGCTGATTCGAAAAATGTTCACAATTTTATAATTTTGTTCATGAATTTGAAATTTATTCATGTTTTAAAATTTGCTCACAATATAAAAAAAATACGGTTTCATAATTTGTTCAGAATTCGAAAAATGTTCACAATTTTATAATTTTGTTCAAGATTTTGAAATTTCTTCATGTTTCAAAATTTGTTCACAATTTTCAAAAATGTTCGCAGTTTCAAAATTTGTTCACGGATTTGAAAAATATTCGTGTTTTTATAAAAAAATTCATGAATTTGAAATTTTTTCATGTTTCAAAATTTGTTAACAATTCAAAAAAGTTGATCACATGCGTCATATTTTTGTTGAAAATTAAAATATATTCAGAATTTTCAAAATTTCATTGTGTTTCCTCAAATTTTGTCGCAAGTTCAATTTCCTGCTTTAAAAAAAATCAGTTTTTAAAGGAATTCGCCAATTTGAAAAGTGTTTACTTTCACAGAACAATCAGTTTTTTTAAGTAAAATCATTCAAAATAAAGACACACATATATGGTTAGTTATTTAAGTAAAATATATCATTCTGGTTCCACATCTATGGTTAGTTCTTCAAGGAACGCACTGCTTTATTAACATCAGTACTCGTTAGCCCGAGGGGCTAGTAGTGCGTGAAGTACGCAGTTGGTCTCAGGTGACCATCATAAGAGAAAATTGTTTAGTTAATCCCTAATGGTAAAATGGCCAAAATAAATTATGGTTTGGTTTTAATCCAAAAATCTAAATTAAATCTTATTTTCAATTAAAATTGAATGAAAATGATGCTCATGAGATCTTGTTCTGGTACGGCATCTGCAAATTTAGGAAATTGATATTACATGACAGAGAGTTCCTTGTTCCAATTGAGTTCTTCCGGGCGAGAGGGACCAGTCAAGGCCCTCATAGGATAATGGATAGTCATCCTAACTTTACAAGGGAGTTAATATTGGTCCTTAGGAATCATCCTATCTTGTTAAGTATTTACAATTGCACTCATCCGTATGGTCGAGCAGTTGCGCACTTATATGAGTAACCTTTGTAAAAATAGTATAAACAAGGTAATTATGATAAACGTGGCTTGTTCAGTTGAGATATTGTTTCGTTTACTTAATTTGAATTCTCTACTCATAGGCTGGCAATCCAAATAAACTTACGACCTTTGTCGAAATAAAATAAATATTTTTATACGAAACATTCATACTTCACCTTATTTTATCACACTGTAATAATAATAAGGATTATATTTTTATTATTTAGTTGGTGTAATTAACCACATAATTTAGTTAATATGATCAACTAGTGTTTTTTTATCAATTGTAACATATGAAATTTTGTTAAACTTAATTATTTGATATAACAAAAGTTATCTTTGAGTTATATTTTTGATATTCCAAAAATTATATAGTGCATGGATACATACATATATATGGATACATACATACTGGCCAAACGACCTAGCCGAAGAATAAGTAATTATTTGATATATATATATATAGAAAGTCTATTAGTAACCCAGGGCGAAGAATAAGTAATTCTTCACCCTGGCCAAACGACCTAGCCGAAGCCTTAGGTTGCGTCCAACCAGGCCACCGTTCACACTGTAAAATTACGATGGTATTTGGAAGTAATATTACCTTTCTACGTTGACTCAAAGCTACCCCACTTCTACCCTCAAAAGAAAAAAAGCTACCCCACTTCCTCCACCCCGTGGACGGAGCCAAAATTTCGCTGGTTCAGATCCGGCGACTCAAACCGTCTCCTGGTTGTGAGCCGTGGGTGTGATACTGCGACGGCGAGGACCGAACCCAGTCCCGGCCGTCGTCATTGGAGGATGGAGGATATGGAAAACCCCCTTCCTCTCCTCCGCTCAGGCTCCCCGCGACTGTAAGTCCTGCAGCTGCAACCCCGACCCTATCCGCCCCAGTCTAACGGTGTTTGTTTTTGCAAAGGTGCCGACAGGGTAGGATTGGTGGTCGCGGCGGAGCTCGGGTGCAGGGCGTCGCCAGCGCTGATGGGTGCCTCCGCCGCGCCGTTCGGAATCGGTGTATTGCTCCGCTGCCTTGGGCGTCCACGCTGTCACACAGACCATACCTCTCAGTGTCCGTGGAGTGGCCGCACGCCAACCTCAGCGACACTGATGTGAAGGTAGCATATGCCTAGTGGCTAGTGCTGAATTGCAGTAACTTACTGCGCTTGCCTCTGAATTCTAAAATTCTGAATTGCTTGTAACTTAAGACGACACCCATCTGCCTGGGGTTCTGTCATCATGGCAATTTTTGGGCGTTGCTAGAAGTTAGCTTCCTTTCGTCATGCCAACCTCAGATAGCTTCCTTTTATTTTGGTTGTGAGATGTCGATTCCTGTTTTTAGCCACTTTAATTTTGATGTTTTAAAGTTACAGAGTTAGTTACGTTTGGTTTCTTGTAGCCAGACGAGCGAGCTTAAAATTACACTGACTAGTGTGGTGGTACAAAAAATTGTTTCTTTTCTTGCTGTCTATATTCTTCACTTTACCTGAATTTGTTTCTGCTCCGTGTTAGCTGCCGCACATGCTCCCATCTGAAGCTCTACAATTATGAGTCTGCCTTTAAAAAACAATTAGGAGACTGAAAAGATTTAGAGTTTTCGCCCCCAGCTTGAATCTTTATTGACTTGTGTCTTCTTGTCATGGTTTGTTTCTGTTTACTACTAGCTTGTTCTAATCTTGATTGTTGGCATGCATAACCTTCATTACTGACTGAATTCTCAGCTACAAATTACTACCTCGGTACCAAAATATAAGACGTTTTGTACAAATTTTGTCACAGATGTAAATTATCAGGTTAAGCTTTTATGCACATAATCTTAGAGGTTTATGTTTATTCAAGGAATAGAAAATCAGAAGTATAATGTTCCTTATCTTGTACAAGTTGCTCATTTTGATAATTTACATACTTCTGTTACTTTTTTCTATGTTTGGTTTACCGCTTCCTTCAGTTGGAGAAAGTACAATGCTAATTTTACAGTGCAGAATGTTACTAAATAAATCTATGATTGTTCTCATAATGGTCTGGTAAGGCCATATAGGCCTACTCAACAAATCACAAAATGGAGAAGAGGAAGCTGAGCCCCACTCTTTTTATATCAAGGAGCGAGGTTTTTTGTTTTGATTTTTTAAACCTGCACCTTTTACGGGTTTGTAGGGAAAGTTTCTGGCCCAATTGTCTATAATACTAGTAACATGGCATACCATTTTTGGCTTGTACTGATCGAAAGGCAAATTACAGGTTAATTAGGGAATGTTACTGTAATCACACATCTCATAGGCATTTAGATTCTAGCGTAAGACTGCAACAACATTACTACATGAAAACACATTTATGCTTTCCTATATCTGTTGGCATCTCACCTTGATTTCTTTTTTAAATTTGCTCAGGAACTAAATAATTTTCTTGTTCATTGAATATCTAACTTGTTATGCCCACTCATTGAATTTGCAGCATTTGAATCCAACACAGAATACAGGGCATTAGCTAGTGCTAAAAATGTAGTGTGATTTGGCCTAGCTTCTATCAACTTGAATGCCCAGGACATGTCCTCACAATCTTCTTCCTCTCTACAAACATCAATCCTGGAGGTGCTAGGGAAGAGCATGTGTACTACGGCCCAGCAAAAAGAAAAGATCCATTGCCACTGCTACTACAAGAAGATTAAGTAGAATAAGAAAAAAAATCTTGTTATGGCTGCTGCTTAATTACCACTGAATTTATTCATTTGTTCATGTCAGAATTGTTATGGCTTTGCTACATCAATGACATTGTATTTTCTCTTTTTCAACTGATATTTGAATTTAAAAATCTTTGGTTTATATGTCTTTGTCATCGTTTCTTGCGAATACATTTCTTGAATTAGCAAAGTCCGTTACGGATGGATCTCTCAGTACCATTGATGTTCAATTCCAATTAAAAAAATTCATTGCACCAAAAATGACTCTTGTAGCATGCGTACTGATTTCAAGTCCCAACTCATACTCCCCTCTCACATGAACCCACCGTCAAAATAAAGGAAAGAGACTAGTTCAGTTACTGAACTTCAAAATGAATCACATTGTCAAACATTCCATTGAGATAATTTTGAACAAATCACATAGTAGTAGAATACACATCCTCACCATGCCCTACATCTTGGTTACACCTCAGTTGCTAATAAAAATTTCAGCAAATAAAAGAAAGATCAACAAACACAACACATGCATTATCCGCCTCCAGAGAACACTCCTATATATGTCTCGTTATTTGCATTTAGTAGTACTGACCAACAAGGGCCGCTCATTGTCGGGACGAGAGGTACGGCGAGGAGTTGCACACCAGTCCATCGCCTGGTCATGCCCAGACCGCCATGGACACACATTAGCTTACATGGAAACAGAAGATTCCTGCTCCATATACAATGTATAACATAGATTTCATAAATACTCCCTCCGTCCCATAATATAAGAGCATTTTTGACACTAGTGTAGTGTCAAAAACGCTCTTATATTATGGGACGGAGGGAGTAGTAACTAACCAAATTCTGACATTTAAGTTAGAGATGTATTTCATGAACTGCAAGGTTCCAAGTTACTTGTACTCATAATGTTTCATTGCTAGCTATCCAAGTTCAAGTCACATCTGTACTGAAGACATTTACATCTTAATAAGAAACATAGGACCAGTGAATGTCATACAAAATGTACAAAATTTCTCATCTCACCGATGCACTTCAGATATCAGGATACCATTCTTTCTACCAAGATTACAACCATCTTCTGGCAATACTTCATCATAGATCATGGAGCTCATCAATAGTCACAATTCAGAAACAAACTTAGTTTTATGCTTAGTACAATTTTCTTAACCAATTAAAAGGCATATGCTCACAGAAGTTCACATGCAACTTCTGACATAAACAGCTGAAGGAACTAGACAACAGAAATGGACAGAGTGAGAAGCCTCTACGTCAGCATCCGGACATCCTATGTTCCCAGCTTTGTCTCTTGACTGCAGCCTTTTTGGTATTCTTGCAGGACATCTTTTGCTGCATCCTGCAGGGCATTTGAAATCAGAAGTCAATTCAGAATAGAGTTTTATTGTGACTGAACATGTAAAGATGATTCAGTGCCTTCTCAATTTCCCTCATGTACAAAGTGAATTCCCCTGCTATCAAAATCAATATGAACAATCAGAACCATGGTTGCTTCCCCAGACGAGATGATTCCACCGTGACCTTACGTGGGTCAGGGTGCTCCGCTGAGGCGCCTCTACACCGGGATGCTGGATCCACCTTGCTCGGGCGATCTCTCCCGCCAGCCGCCTCCATGGCTACTCGCGCGGGCTGGGTTCTCCGATGGCGCTCCCTCGCACCAGATAGCCCGGCCGAGCGATGGTGTCATAGATGACATTGAACCAGAGACCGAGAGACGCGCTCGAAGCAACAATACCAGATATCCCGGCAGAGTGATGGTGTCTATTAATAATCTGCACATGCATACACAAAAGAAACACCATAATGCTTAACTACTTTGTAAGATGGTGGCAACAAAGCTCGATATAGAAAGCGTGAGCTTTACATTAACTTGGACTCAGCTCAACACTTATCAATGACTATCCAACAAGGAATGAACAACAATACCTTGTGCTTAATCAGGCACCAAGAATGGACAGACCAACGAGATCTGAGAGGAGACAGGATGACCTTGGACGAATTTGATGGGGGCAGTTGGCTCGCAATAGTGTATCTGGTTCTGTTCATGACAATTCAGGCCAAGGTTATCAAAATGCTACTGGTGTAGCACAATGGAGCATATATATGATTTTTCAATAACAAATGCATTTACAACACGGGATTGTCATTAGGGTTATTGAACAAAACACGAACTGAACTCTAGCCCTATTGTAATGTATTCAGTAGTAGTTAATTCAAAATCTGACCTGAACTTAACTAGTTCATTAGTGCACTCGAACTACTTAATTAGTCTTATTGACCACTACCAATTAGGACCAATCACTTCCGAATTTTAACCAACCTAGAACTTGAAATAGTTACTTTCCTCAGTGGATTAAATACTGGTGATTTAATTGAACTAGTCAATTAGCCCTGTCACTTGCATAATTTAACCAGGCCCCCTCCTGGAACTAGTAAACAGTAGAGATCCAAGTAATGCTGGAAGGAACCACCAACTAATAGGAAGGATCCATCCAATAGAATAAGAAGCAAGAGGGGACATAGGAGGTGACCTGGCTGGTGCGGGTGTTGAAGCCGAACTTGATGCCCACGCCGCTTGGAGGATGGCCGACAGCAGGATCGAACGAGTGGAACCTGCGGGAGGCTAGAGAGCATGCGTCTCACCCCGTCGCCCAGGATCGAACTCGAACCTCAGTCTCATCCCCGAACAAGATCCAACATGATACAACAGCAGAGTCTTGAGTCTCGATCGGGAGGTTAGACACTGAGTTTAATCTCCCGCACCTCGATCCAACAGCAGAGATCTTGCTGCCCGCACCTGGAATCATCCACCTCGATCACCGCTTGGAGGAGAAGCGAACGAGTGGCCGGCGTCTCGCCCCCATCTTGGCCGCAGTCAAGGCGACGGTCGTCGGCGCCTGACCCCCGTTGATGTTGCGTCCTCCTCGTCGCGGTCAACTACGTTCCAATCGGGGGTGGTTATGGCTCCTCGCGCTCAATGTTGTAATATTACCTAGCAGCCACTGTAGATTACTGCACAAAGCCTCCACGGTGCTGGTGCCGTCTGCCGTGTTGATGGGGGCGTGTGCTTCGGCTGGGGTGAGGAATAGTTATTCCTCACCTTGGGTGACGAATAGCGATATATCAGGATCAGAATAATATTTTGATCACAATATGAACTTTCCGAGTAACGCGCCTGACCTTTCTCGAGTATTAGGTTGAACTTCAGCTAAAAGGTGTCCAAATGGGGCTTGCAATATACTGTTGGAAACCTATGGACACCAGTATCATGACCCAACTTAAATTTTTGGTAAAATGTAAGCGGTTTAAGAGCAGTTTTGAAAACCGTTTTTTCTTCGTACAAAAAACATGAATCGTATTTTCGATCGCATTTCTAAACCATTTATCAGAATGAGGTAAATAATATGGCGTTGTAAAGCTGCTGTAAAACCGCTCCTTCAACATGTTTAAAGTTTTCTCTAATTCCCTATGGATAAAGAGTAATTTAGAAAATCGTAAAATTTCGCAAACCGAACAGCCGAGTTCGTATTTTCTATGTAATTTCTAAACGGCTAATCCAATTGAGGCAAATGATATGGCGTTGGAAAGCTTGTGAAAATTCACTACTTTCTCATGTTGAATGTTTTTCCTAATTTTGAACGGTTTAAAAGTAATTTAGAAAACGGTACAAGTTCCATCGAGTTTGTATTTTCAAGTTAATTTTTTAACCGTACGTCCGAATGCAACAAATGGTACGACATTGGAAAGCATGAAGAAATGCGAAACTTTTTTCTATATATTGTTTCTCTTAATTCCTTACTGTTTTAAGTCAATTTTGAAAATGGCTAAAAACGTATTTTGGCGTAATTTGTACAAACTTTATCGGAATGGGGCAAATAATATACCTCTGAAAAGCTACGGAAAATGCAAAACTTTTTCATGTTGATGGTTTTCTCTGATTCCTAGCCGTTTTTAAGTAATTTCGAAAACAGCGAGATCATGCACTCTGCCTTTATCGCGAAACGAATTCTTCGAAAATGCAGCGCGTGAAGAACTTGAACTTCTCGGCAGGTCTATCTGAACTTCACTCTGTTTTTCACGTGTTTTTTTGCTCATAGATCTCCATCCGCTGGTAGTAGCTCTCCATCCATTCACCGGAATTGAGCAGGTGATATACCGATGGAAAGCTGCTGTAAACACGCAACTTTCCCGTGTTGATCAATTTTTCATACTCGCGACGATTTTAATAGTTTTTCATCTAAAATTCATTCAACATAGTAGTTGAACTTCCTGCTGTTTTCACATTGAACTTCTGTGACGTATTTTTGTTTGTAATTTTTCATCCATTCGTCAGTGTTACACAAATAATATTCTTTTTGTACAAACGTCTCTCACAATATTTTTTTAACTTTCTCCGACCGAGGACTTGAACTTACACAAATGATATTCCTGTCGTTTTGAGGTAAATTAGAAAATGGCGAGATCATGATTTCTGCGTTCATCGCGAACGGAAATGCACTGGGTGAAGTAGTTGAACTTCTGGGGCATGTCTGTTTGAACTTCACTCTGTTTTTGACGTGCTGTTTTTTGACGTGTTGTTTTTTGCACTGCGTGAAGTAGTTGAACTTCTGGGCATGTCTGTTTGAACTGCACTCTGTTTCACTTTATTGTATTTTTCTTATATGAAATACACACCGTGTAGTACGTGAACTTCCGGTTGTTATCACTTTGAACTTCTCTCTGTTTGAGATAATTATTTTAAAACACAAAAAACTACATTTTTTATGTATTTTGGACATCTAAATACATGGTGAACCTCTCTCACAAGAATTTTTTGAACTTTTCCTCGCCGAGCACTTGAACTTCTAGCAACCATTTTTCCCGTTTATGAGTTGTTTTTAAAAGTGCAAAAAATGGCGTTGTGTTTTTTATTTTTTGAACAGGTAAATCCTAGGTTTTAATAAACTCCGAACTTTTGTGTTATTTCAATTTGAACTTCACCTTTTTATATTTTGATTAAACAATTGTATTCGATTTTTATATGAAAAAAATCAAGCATGGAAATATAAGGTGAACCTCTCTCGCAAGGATTTTTGAACCTCCCCGGCCAGAGCACTTGAACTTCTTTCAACAAACATTTTAAGCTTTTATTTTTCTATACTTTTATTCTCACCTGAAATGCATTCCTTACCGTACTTGAACTTCTCGTTGTTTTCACTATGAGCTTTTGTCGCATTTTTGTGTATACGTCGAATTACACGCAATTGAAGGTTGGACGTCATTTTTTTGCCATTTTAAAACATGTAATTGGATGTCGGACGTCCCGCAATATAAATTCTAAACCATGCACGGAGGTGCACGTGAACTTTTTGCAACAAATCTGAGTTTTTTATATAATTCGAACTTCTATGTTATTTTAAATTGAACTTCTTAGTCTTATTCTTAGAAAAAATGTTTTCAAATAAGCATCAAACATTTTTTAAAAAAATGAACCTCATTCTTTTATTTTTCATAGAAATGGAAAGAATTTGAGTTTTCCGTAAACATAAAACTACTCCTTTTATTTTAATTTGAACTTCTTTACTTTTATTCTTTAGTAACGGAAGAAAACCTGTGTTTTTCTATAAATATCGAACTTCTCTATTTTTCCAATTTGGACTTCTTATTTTTTTTGAAATCAAATTGCTCCCAAATAATAACTGACCTTCTTCGTGGATTGAGAGAATTATTTTAAAACGCAAAAATAATAATTCTTTTTTGTGTTTTTGAACATGGAAATACAAGGTGAACCTCTCTCGCAAGAATTTTTGAACCTCCCCGGACAGAGCACTTGAACTTCTTTCAACAAACATTTTAAGCTTTTATTTTTCTATACTTTTATTCTCACCTGAAATGCATTCCTTGCAGTAGTTGAACTTCTCGTTGTTTTCACCTTGAACTTCTGTCACGTATTTTTGTTCAACCTCTCTCAAAAAGAATTTGAACCTCTAACCTTTTTTGTAGAAACGGGGAAAATATATTTTCTCAATAAATTTTGAGCTACTCTATTTATTTAAATTTGAACTTCTTCATTTTGTTCTTATAGTAAAAGGAAAAATATCTTAGTCTTTTTGTAGAAGTTAAACAATCTGAACTTCTCATTTACTTGTTTTTGAATTTCATTTCTTTAAAAACATGGAGTATACGGGAATAAAATGCTCTTCACCAACCTCTCTCGACTTCCCATAGGAATAAAAAATTGTTCGCTACATAAACCCTTTTGTCCCCAACCTCTCTAGAATTTCTATATTTTTTCCCATAACTTTCTTCGAGGTATTGGATCTGTTTGTAGTGCTGAAAACACACACTTTTTGAGAGAGAGAGAAGAAAAATAGTGGTACACCTTGTGAAGACATGAACTTGCAGGGCAATAATATTTGAACTTCTTTGTATAGATTGTCTCTGTCAACATGCGCATACTTTTTCAAACCAAAATCTGAAACAGAGTAAGAACAAAAAAGAGTACAAAACGAGCATGAACTAGCATAAACATTTGAGAAAAGTCCATCACAATCTGAATAAAATCTATGGCTTTTTATGAAAAACTCTCTAAAACTTTTTCTTCCCCTGTTATGAATGATCTTCAATTTACAAAATCACAGCAAAAAGAAGAGAAGAGAACAAGATCCATGGGGAGGCGTAGGAGCATAATAGCAACAGGGGAGTGCTCCCTCAAGTGCACTGCACACACACATGTGCACAGACGGCGAATGCGCTGTTGCGCCATCACCGGGAGTGTGCATCGTCCTGCTGCTCCGGTTCAACCTTGCTATGCTGTCGAGACAGATATGGAGGCTCATCCAATCCCCGGAGTCCTTGTGTGCACGAATCCTGAAAGCCCGATATTATCCTGATGGTTCTCTCCTTGATGCAAACCCTAGGGAGGGGATTTCATACTCATGGAGAAGCTTGCTTCACGGTCTACATCTATTTCGGGAGGGCTATATTTGGAGGATCGGGGATGGCACAAAGGTGAAAATCTGGACTGATCCGTGGCTACCCCGCCCGTGGTCTCGGGGAGTCATTACACCTCGGGGGCCTAGTCCATTGGAGTGGGTTAGTGATCTTATTGATCCTACTACTGGCCATTGGGATGAACAGCTCGTACCTGATACTTTCTGGATCGACGACGCATCGCACATTCTACATATTCCCCTGGAAGATGGTGTCCAAGATTTCATTGCATGGCACTATGATACAAAAGGGATCCATTCAGTCAAGAGTGCATACAAACAACAAGTCCAGCTGGAGAGGACGAGGAAGGACGGAGGTGCCGGAGGGAGCTCAACCGCTCCAGGGAACCTGAATGAGATTAAAGATCATTCATGGAGAAGACTATGGAAAATGTCGTCCCCCCGCAATATCCAGATGTTCGCTTGGAGACTAAAGCATGATTCTCTTGCTCCGCGGATCAACGTTGCAAGGAAAGGCATTCCTATCACTGACACGAAGTGCCTCCTCTGTGCGAGAGCTGATGAGGACGGGGCTCACCTCTTCATTAAGTGTAAGGCAGTGAAAGAAGTGTGGAGGGAGCTTACACTCGAGGGGGAACGCATGCAGCTGGAGAGGATTGGGTCCGTGAATGCAATGCTCGACTATCTTTGGGGGCTAGATGAGAAAAAACGCCTACACATCCTCACTTTTTGGTGGCTATGGTGGTCCAATAGAAACAAGCTCAGGCAAGGGAAGTTGCCGATGTCGACGCATGATGTAGCTCGGCAGACGAGGGCCAATGTGCTGGAGTATTGTGAGATCTTCCGACGGCCAGCAGCCAAACCGCAACCGGACAAGTGGCGGCCACCGGTGGGAGTAGATTACAAGATCAATGTCGATGGATCCTTTGTGCCAGGCCAAAACCATGCAGGCTGGGGTGTCGCGGTGAGGACGGCGGACGGATCACTTGTGTGCGCTCGAGCCGGCAGACAGGAGCATATCACCGCCGCGTTCGCCGCGGAGGCAATTGCTATGTCGCATGCTATCAGCACGGCATCAGACCTGGGCATCGTTCGTGTCGAGCTGGAGACGGACTCGCAGCTGCTGGCTGAAGCTTTGGACATGCAAAGAGTTGACTCCTCGGTGTATGCAGCTGTCATTGAGGACATGAAGTACCAGCTAAAGCTATGGTTTTCCAAGTTTACTATCACTGTTTGTAGATGTAATGCAAATTCTGTAGCCCATGAACTTGCCAATGTTGGCTGTGTGTGTGACCCTAACCATTTCATGAAATGGGAGTCGGATGTACCAGCCCGGGCGGGCGTTTCTGTCTTGGGCGATATGCCTAAGCTCAGTTAAGTAATAAAGCTTTGCTTTGCTCTAAAAAAAAGTCGCGGTTGCCAGTCCATGCCCATACCAACGACCGGCGCTTCCACTAGCCGGTTGTTTCCACATTTTTCTCCCTGTTGCACAGTGTCCACCGCTGCCTACTAGCCATAATTAGTCTTGAGTCTAAACTACCTAGCGTCCTCCTGATGAGTGGAACGTTTTGGTGACCAGGCTCCATAGGGGACGAGGATCCTCTGCCGTTCGGCAAGGTGCCGTTCGACCACTGATAGGTGGGCCCATAGGAAAACAGGCCCACATGGCACTGCCACAACGGCATTCATATTTGTTTTTTTTTCCATATCCCTCGTTTCAACGTATTTCGTTTAAATTTTTTACAAACGGAGGCCTTCATGTAGCTCGGCCTCCAAAAGCAATTTTCACCTCATGTACGCCTATCTAGCTATGCACGAGACAAACGAGTTAGGTACGTACGCTGAATGCTTAACCAAAGTTCAAGTAATTAGTGGACCGGATGAGTTGCTTTCATCAAAAAGTTACACAGCTACTTGCAGTACAAGTTTATATATGGACCCGACTGTGGAACAACCCATCTTTTCCACGTTGGCGTCGGCTCGAATGAACGCAGCCAGCCCCTGAGTAGAGCGGAAGAAGCAGAGTCTCCTCTGTTCTTGAAACAAGTCAACACACGAGGACTGATGAGAAGATTCGCAGCCCCTTCCCTTCCACCTCACTCAGCCTCCCCGTTTGACCCCTTCCACCCCAACACTCGACACCGCCCATCGCTATATATGAGCAGCTCCACACCCAACACAGATAAACACAAAAGGCAGACCTTCTCCCTTTCTTCTTCAAGAAAGATCTCTCGCTGCTCACTGCCAAGTTCCCTCCATCGATCATCTCCCCGTCGCCGCTCACGAAACAATTCATGGCTTCTTCTTCCAGCGCCCGAAGCAGCCGTGTGGCCACATGCCTCGTGCTGCTTCTCCTGGTCGTCAGCCTCCGAGAAGCCTCGGCCGCGAGGCCGCTCCCGCCAGCCGTTGACATGCCTAGCGAGGTGCCCAAGGACCAGGTCATCGTCGACAAGTACGCGCCGCTTCTGCTCGCCATGCTGCCGAGGGGCCCCGTGACGCCATCCGGCCCCAGCGGCGGCACGAACGAGGCCGGGAACTGATTGAGCAAGCGCAGAGCTTGCCGGTAGGATGGATGTATAGATCTCTAGAAATCGTCAGGCATACAGTGGTAGATGCTATGGTACTGTTTTGCAGTACAAGATACTCGTACAGGATTGTTAGTGGGAAATGGACATATAGTGTAGGTCTGTAGGATATACCCCAAAAATATAACTTCATTCTTTCGTTTGTCCCTCCAAGTATTTGATTAAGGAGTTTTTTCTTATCCATTCTTCAAAAAATTGATTGTTCATAGTCACCGATTCAAGATGATACTGGCTGTAAGAATGTCCCAGCTCCTGACCTCTGCAACAACTTTAAAAGATAAGTTTACATTCTATGCAGATAATTACGAGGGGAAAAAACAGTAACCCATAAGAATTTACCCAAACATAGGGATGTAGCTCCTTTGGATCCCATCTCCACTCCACCTGGGATGCTATTTTTCTGAAAATTCCAACATTAGGCAGGTGCCAATTCATTTTCCTTGTAGACTAGAGTCCTGAAAATTTGTCGGCCTCCTTGACATGAATACCAATCCTGAAAGCAGATTTCAGTAAGACTGCAATACTGCAGTTGATCTGCATCTCCTCGATGAAATCCCATGCTTCTTCTAAATGTCCGGCACGTGCCAATAAATCAACCATGCAGGAGTAGTGCTCGACCTTGGGAACGATTTGGAACTCGGATATCAGGTAACTGAACCAACGCTGGCCGTCTTTCAGCAACCCTGCGTGCACACAAGCAGAAAGCACTCCTATGAAAGTGATATCGTCCGGCCGGAGACCTTCCTCATTCCTCATCAGTTATTCAAACTGCCGAATAGCTAGCTCCAGGGTCTCGCCCATTAAAGGCAAGACCAGAAATCAAGGCGTTCCATGAGGCTTCATTCTTGCACGGCAATTTCCCAAACACTTGTATGGCTCAGGTGAGATTTCCACACTTCGAGTGCAGATCCACCAAAGCAGTCCCAATGTAGACATTGCTGTAGAAGCCTCTTTTCGAGATATAGCTGTCGAGTTCAGTGCCTACCTCCAGAGCTCCAACTGCAGCGTAGGCCGAGATCACCCCAACCAGGGTTATCTTATCTGGACGCGCCCCTGCTTGTCGCATGTTGTGAAACAAGGAAATGGCTTCCTTTGACATGCCGTTCTGCGGGTGCCTGCATCATCATACACACCATACACAAATGATCAGGCCAGATAAGATAAGATTAGTTACATTCATCAGAGGGTATTTCGAAATGAGAACCAAGGTTGATCCATCGAGATACTTGCCGGGTTATCATAGCATTCCAAGCGACGGTATCCCCCATCTCTCCACACTTCTCGTACATCCCAACGAGAGCTGAGCCGACGAGCGATCCCACCTCAATGCCCGCACATTTCACCTAGTCCTCCATCCACCTACCAAGCACCAAGGCTCCGGCATCCCTGCAGGCCGCAAGCACGACCGCCACCGTCATCGCGTTGGGTGCCACCGCACGCTCGGCAACCATTGCACAGAGCATCTGCGCCACGTCTTTGTCATCCCCGCCCGCTCATACTACGCTTTTATGATGGAGTTCCAAGAGACAACGTCCCGTTGGGGAATTCCGTCGAACACCTTGCGATCGGCGCGGGGACAACCCAGGTTGGAGTAGATGGTGATGAGGGAATGGCCGGTGTAGTAGTGGCTCTGCAGCCCCAACTTGCGCAGGAGCGCGTGCGCAGAGACGGCGAAGGTGGGACGCTGGGCACCGGGCTGCGGCGAGGAGGAGCAGGAGGAAAGGAAGAGTGTCGTCGGGGCGGAGCGCGGAGCAGAGCATTAGGAGGAAGAGTTGGAGGAGAGGGCGGTGGGGGCAGGCTGGGAGTTGAGCAGGAGCACGACGGTGCGGCCGCGGAGGAAGCCGTGGGCATCGCCGGTGACGTTCGTTAGTTTGGTAGTATTCCTCTGCTTCATCTTACGAGCCACACACGTTAGAGCATCTCCACTCGTTCCGTCTCAGGGCACCGAAAAAGAGCCGCGTGAAGGGGAACCGACGCAAGATTGATACGTGGGGACGATTTCGTTCCCAGTCGTAGGCCCACAGGTCATCGCGGGCTCGGCGATATTTCATATAATTTTTTTAAACTCGGCGATCTTTTACGAACTCGGCAAAATTTCATTGAAATTTGTATATAAAACATAAAAACATGCAAACTACGCGTACACTACGCCAAACTACGCCTAACCACTGCGCCCGCGTCCACCGCGCCCGCCATCCACATGCCGAGAAGCCTGTAGAAGCGGGTGTAGTCGTCGCCGCCGCCGTCGTCGTCGTGCGCCCCCGCCGGAGCCGCCGTCGTCGTCGTCGTGCGCCCCCGCCGGAGCCGCCGCCGTCCCTGTGCACCCCTGGCCAGGGTCGCCGATGCGGTGGGGCGCTGGACGGCCCGGCCTCGTCCTTCTCGTCGCCGTCGAGGACGATGACGCCACCCTCCTCGCGCCTGCGGCGCCGGACCTGGAGCTTCGCGTATGCCGGCGCTGGCGGAGCACCTGCTCGCGGACGTAGTCTTCCCTCGCCTACTTAAGGGCGGACTCGTCATTGGGGGCTGAGGGAGTCCTGGATTAAAGGGTACTCGGGCGTCCGGCCTATGTGACGTGGGCCGGACTGATGGGCCATGAAGATACAAGATAGAAGACTTCCTCCCGTGTCCGGATGGAACTCTCCTTTGCGTGGTTGGTAAGCTTGACGTTCGGATATGAAAATTTCATCCTCTGTTAACCGACTCTGTACAACCCTAGGCCCCTCTGGTGTCTATATAAACCGGAGGGTTTAGTCCGTAGAGGCAATCACAATCATACAGGCTAGACATCTAGGGTTTAGCCATTACGATCTCGTGGTAGATCAACTCTTATAATCCTTATATTCATGAAGATCAATCAAGCAGGCAGTAGGGTATTACCTCCATCAAGAGGGCCCGAACCTCGGTAAATATCGTGTCCCCCGTCTCCTGTTACCATCGACCCTAGACGCACAGTTCGGGACCCCCTACCCGAGATCCGCCGGTTTTGACACCGACATTGGTGCTTTCATTGAGAGTTCCGCTGTGTCGTCATCAGAAGGTTCGATGGCTCCATCCATCATCTACAACAATACTGCCCCGAGGGAGGTCTTTCTCCCCAGCCAGATCTTTGTGTTCGGCGGCTTCGCACTGCGGGCCAACTCGCTTGGCCATCTAGAGTAGATCGATAGCGCCCCAGGTCACCAGATTAGTTTTGGAAATCTGGATTATGTCGCTGATATCCGAGGAGACTTGATCTTCCAAGGGTTCACAACCCCAACCTCGCTCTGGCCTTAGATCCGGAGCGCATTGCCAGGTCCGAAGAAAGGATTCTTGAGCCCGCCGGACTATCTGCGGCCACTAACCCGGTACGGGAGAGCCGGAGGAAATAGTATCGCTCGCAACCATCATGAAGCCGGACACCTCCTCAGACACGGGCTCCGAACCCTTGGAGTCGGCATCGCGTGAGCTCGGCCAGGGAGTCTCCTTCCCGCCGTACTGCACGGACTCTCTTCTCCCCGGCCAAATCTTGCCCTTAAGCGAGGCTCTGGACTTGATGCGATCCCTCGTCATTACAGAGGAGCAACGTCCGAACTACGCCCGGCCCGGACTAGGGACTGAGAGCGGGGAATTTTACGTCCCACCCACCACCCACTTCATAGCCACTGTTGAGGACTTAACTTACATGCTCGGTTACGGCTCTGAAGACATCGACGGTATGGACGACGATGTCGGAGAAGAGCAGGCCCAGTACCCACCGTTTACCAGACACTGGACGGCCACCTCTTCGTATGACGTGTACATGGTGGATACACCCAAAGAGGGTAACGGCGATAGTGAGAAAGATCCAGTCGAGGACAAACCTCCTGAGATACAGCCAAAGCGCCGACATCAGCGGCGCCGCTCTAAATCACGCCGTGGAAAAGACAGCAATACCGGCACGGGAGACAACAATACTTCGGACGACGCCGAAGACCAAGAAGACTCCATAGAGCCAACCTCCGAACAGGACGATCGGGAAGATGGGCAAGTTAGCCCTGACGAACAGGCCGTAAACGAAGACTCGAAGGACAGTAATTATCTTTCACTCTCCAAGGATGAGGTGAGCCTGGGCGACGAAGACTTTATCATACCCGAGGAACCCCTCGAGCAGGAGCGCTTTAAGCGCCGGCTAATAGCCACTGCAAGGAGCCTAAAAAGAAGCAGCAGCAGCTTCAAGCTGATCAAGATCTACTCAACGACAGATGGACTAGCATCCTGGCAGCCGAGGAATACGGCCTCGAGCGCCCAACCAAAAGTTACCCGAAGCGTAAACTGCTACCTCAATTCGACGACGAAGCACTTGAGCCCATACCATCAGCACGTAACGCGGCTGACCGACCACCAAGTGGTCGGGACAAAATGGCAACTCAAGCCAAACACCAACCCATACTACCTCGCCGTAAAGGTAGAGATACAACAGCTCGGGGATATACATATGACCTGCGGCAGCACCTGGAAAATAGAACAGGTCAGACCAGATCGATCTACGGATCATGGGAGGGTGCCCCCGCGCGCGACGACGGCTATCTAACCGGACGTGACAAGCATAACCACGTCCGGGCCGAAAACCGCAGACGGACTCCATCCGAGCTACGTCGCGACTTGGCCCGATATAGAGGCGCTGCACACCCCCTATGCTTCACTGATGAGGTAATGGAGCACGAATTCCGAGAAGGGTTTAAACCCATGAATATTGAATCATACGATGGAACAACAGATTCCGCGGTATGGGTTGAGGACTTTCTTCTCCATATTCATATGGCCTGCGATGATGATCTTCATGCCATCAAATACCTCCCGCTAAAACTCAAGGGACCAGCTCAGCACTGGTTAAACAGCCTGCCCGAAAACTCTATTGGCAGCTGGGAGGACTTGGAAGACGCCTTCCGCGACAACTTCCAATGTACATACGTCCGACCTCCGGATGCCGATGACTTAAGTCACATAGTTCAACATCCCGGAGAGTCAGCCAGGAAATTCTGGACTAGGTTCCTAACTAAAAAGAACCAGATCGTCGATTGTTTGGATGCCGAAGCCCTAGCGGCCTTTAAGCATAGCATCCGCGACGAATGGCTCGCCCGACACCTCGGCCAAGAAAAAGTCGAAGTCCATGGCGGCCCTCACGGCACTTATGTCCCGCTTTTGCGCGGGCGAAATAGCTGGCTAGCCCGTAGCAATATTAATGCAAGCGAACCTGGCACCTCTGAAGCCAGAAATAGCAACGGCAAGACCCGACGCAACAGGCACAAGCGTCGAAGCAACGGTAGCAATACCGATGACACGGCGGTCAACGCCGGATTCAGTGGCTCCAAGTCCGGCCAGCGGAAGAAGCCATTTAAAAGAATACGGGCTCATCCAGCTTGGACCGCACACTCGATTGTCCATGTCAGATCCACGTCACCCCCGATAAACCAACCAATCATACCAACAGAAGCTGTTGGGTCTTTAAACATGCCAGGAAGTTAAATGTCGAGAACAATGAGAAGGGGTCGCAAAGTGAGGACGACGACGATGAGCCCCGTCCGCCGAACACAGGGGGACAGAAGAAGTTTCGCCCCCAAGTTAAAACAGTGAGCATGATATACGTTACTCATATCCCCAAGAGGGAGCGTAAACGCGCGCTCAGGGACGTCTATGCGATAGAGCCGGTCACCCCAAAATTCAACCCATGGCCGTCCTGCCCGATCACCTTCGATCGCAGGGACCATCCGACCAGTATCCGTCATGGTGGTTCAGCCGCACTGGTCCTCGACCCAATCATTGATGGATTCCACCTCACGCGAGTCCTCATGGACGGCGGCAGCAGCCTCAACCTGCTCTATCAGGATACAGTCCGCAAGATGGGCATCGATCCATCAAGGATCAAGCCCGCAAAAACTACCTTTAAAGGAGTAATACCAGGCGTAGAGGCCCGCTGCACAGGCTCAATCACATTGGAAGTCGTCTTCGGATCCCCGGACAACTTCCGAAGCGAAGACTTGATCTTCGATATCGTCCCCTTCCGTAGTGGCTACCACGCACTGCTCGGACGAACTACATTTGCTCGATTCAATGCGGTGCCACACTACGCTTATCTCAAACTCAAGATGCCCGGACCACGCGGTGTCATAACAGTCAATGGAAACACGGAACGCTCCCTCCGTACCGAGGAGCGCACCACGGCCCTGGAAGCAGAAGTACAGAGCGGCCTTACCAAGGAGAATATCAATTCAGCGGCCAAGCCCCCGGATACTGTCAAACGAGCCCGGACTACTCCGCAGCATGAAAGTCCAGCTCGTCAGGAGTTTGACTAGCAATTCGGCCTCCGTCTTAGTTCTGACCAAATTGTGGCGTACGTACCGCACGTACATAACTACGCACTCAAAATACCATGGGCAAAGACGGAGGCATAAATCGATTGTGGTCCATAATACGGCTCGACCTTCCCTGGGCACACATACTTTTCCTTTTCTTTTTTTCCTTTTCAGGTTTCTTTTCCACAGGCCCCTCACGACGGCCTGATCATCGATCCTTTCGAAAGATGGATATACCAAGGCGACAAATAGCATAGACGTGTGGGGGAGTCTCTAGGTGGTCTTCTTGACGATCACTCTTCCTGTTTTCAGGACCCGCACGCAGCTCCCCTTTGGTCTCGGCATGTTAAACAGCCCTGTTGCTTATCGCACTATTTGTACAAATACGCCTTGACGTACTAATCAAATTATAATGGAAACAGTTTGCGGCCCAACTTATGTGGCACTAGCTTACTACTTCATTTTATTTTGCTATTCTTATCGATTGCACCCGTACACTTTGGTACGCCTTAAATTCGCCAGGGGCTTCATTGCGCTCCATACTACGGCAACAAAGTCCGAACACTCCTTACTGTTGGGGAACGTAGCAGAAATTCAAAATTTTCTACGCATCACCAAGATCAATCTATGGAGTAATCTAGCAACGAGGGGAAGGGGAGTGCATCTACATACCCTTGTAGATCGCGATGCGGAAGCGTTGCAAGAACGCAGATGAGGGAGTAGTACTCGTAGCGATTCAGATCGCGGTTGATTCCGATCTAAGCACCGAAGAACGGTGCCTCCGCGTTCAACACACGTGCAGCCCGGTGACGTCTCCCATGCCTTGATCCAGCAAGGTGAGAGGGAGAGGTTGGGGAAGACTCCATCCAGCAGCAGCACGACGGCGTGGTGGTGGTGGAGGAGCGTGGACATGGTGTTACTAGGGACATGGTGTTGTCTATGTATCCACACATGCATCTGAGTTTCCTATCAATACAATTCTAGCATGGATAATAAACGATTATCATGAACAAGGAAATATAATAATAACCTATTTATTATTGCCTCTAGGGCATATTTCCAACAGTCTCCCACTTGCACTAGAGTCAATAATCTAGTTCACATCACCATGTGATTAACACTGACAGGTCACATCACCATGTGACCAACATCAAAAGAGTTTACTAGAGTCAACAATCTAGTTCACATCACTATGTGATTAACACTCAATGAGTTCTGGTTTGATCATGTTATGCTTGTGAGAGAGGTTATTAGTCAACGGGTCTGAACCTTTCAGATCTGTGTGTGCTTTATGAATATCTATGTCATCTTGTGGATGCTACCACGCGCTATTTGGAGCCATTTCAAATAATTGTTCTACTATACGAATCCGGTTTACTACTCAGAGCCATCCGGATTAGTGTCAAAGTTCGCATCGACGTAACCCTTTACGACGAACTCCTTTTCACCTCCATAATCGAGAAAATCCTTAGTCCACTAGATACTAAGGATAAGTTCGACCGCTGTCATGTGATCCATTCCCGGATCACTATTGTACCCCTTGACCAACTCATGGCAAGGCACACTTCATGTGCGGTACACAGCATAGCATACTGTAGAGCCTACGTCTAAAGCATAGGGGACGACCTTCGTCCTTTCTCTCTCTTCTGCTGTGGTCAGGTCTTGAGTCTTACTCAACACTCACACCTTGTAACACAGCCAAGAACTCCTTCTTTGCTGATCCATTTTGAACTCTTTCAAAATCATGTCAAGGTGTGCGTTCTTTGAAAGTATCATCGGGCGTCTTGATCTATCTCTATAGATCTTGATGCCCAATATGTAAGCAGCTTTTATCCAGGTCTTCCTTTGAAAAACTCTTTCAAACAACCCTTTATGCTTTCCAGAAATTTTACATCATTTCGGATCAACAATATGTCATTCACATATACTTATCAGAAATGTTGTAGCGCTCCCACTCACTTTATTGGAAATACAAGTTTCTCATAAACTTTGTATAAATCCAAAATCTTTGATCATCTCATCAAAGCGTACAATCCAACTCCGAGATGTTTACTCCAGTCCTTAGAAGGATCGCTGGAGCTAGCATACCTTTTAGCATCCTTAGGATCGACAAAAACTTTCTGATTGTATCACATACAACCTTTCCTTACGAAAACTGGTAAGGAAACTTGTTTTGACATCCATCTGCCAGATTTCATAAATGCAGCTAATGCCAACATGATTCCGACGGACCTAAGCATCGCTACGGATGAGCAAATCTCATTGTAGTCAACTCCTTGAACTTGTGGAAATACTCTTTGCCACAAGTCGAGCTTCATAGACGGTAACATTACCGTCCACGTCCGTCTTCTTCTCAAAGATCCATTTATCTCGGATTTCATGGCTTCTAACCATTTGTCGGAATATGGGCCCACCATTGCTTCTCCATAGCTCATAGGTTCATCGTTGTCCAACAACATGACTTCCAAGACAGGATCACGTACTACTCTGAAGTATTACGCATCCTCGTCGTCCTACGAGGTTTGGTAGTGACTTGATCCGAAGCTTCATGATCACCATCATAAGCTTCCACTTCAATTGGTGTAGGTGCCACAGGAACAACTTCCTGTGCCCTGCTACACACTAGTTGAAGTGGCGGTTCAATAACCTTATCAAGTCTCCACCATCCTCCCACTCAATTCTTTCGAGAGAAACTTTTCCTCGAGAAAGGACCTGTTTCTAGAAGCAATTACTTTTGCTTCCAGATCTGAAATAGGAGGTATACCCAACTGTTTTGGGTTTTCTATGAAGATGTATTTATCCGCTTTGGGTTCGAGCTTATCAGCTTGAAACTTTTTCACATAAGCATCGCAGCCCCAAACTTTTAAGAAACGACAACTTAGGTTTCTCTAAACGGTGTCGTCTCAACGGAATTGCGTGGTGCCCCTTTTAAAGTGAATGCGGTTATCTCTAATGCCTAACCCATAAACGATAGTGGTAATTCGATAAGAGACATCATGGTATGCACCATATCCAATAGGGTGCAGTTATGATGTTCGGACACACCATCACACTATGGTGTTCCAGGCGGTATTAATTGTGAAACACTTTCCACAATGTCTTAATTGTGTGCCAAACTCGTAACTCAGATACTCATCTCTATGATCATATCACAGACATTTTATCCTCTTGTCACGACGATCTTCAACTTCACTCTGAAATTACTTGAACCTTTGAATAATTCAAACTTGTGTTTAATCAAGTAAATACACTCAGCATCTACTCAAATCATCTGTGAAGTAAGAACATAACGATATCCACTGCATGCCTCAGCACTCATTGGACTGCATACATCAAAATGTATTACTTCCAATAAGTTGCTCTCTTGTTCCATCTTACTGAAAACGAGGACTTTCAGTCATCTTGCCCATGTGGTATGATTTGCATGTCTCAAGCGATTCAAAATCAAGTGAGTCCAAACGATCCATCTGCATGGAGTTTCTTCATGCATATATACCAATAGACATGGTTCGCATGTCTCAATCTTTTCAAAAAACGAGTGACTCCAAAGATCCATCTACATGGAGCTTCTTCATGCGTTTTATCCCAATATGACTCAAATAGCAGTGCCACAAGTATGTGGTACTATCATTACTTCTGGCATGAACATGTGTATCACTACGATCGAGATTCATTTTAGGTGCAAGACCATTGAAGGTATTATTCAAATAAACAGAGTAACCATTATTCTCCTTAAATGAATAACCATATTGCGATAAACATAATCCAATCATGCTCAACGCAAACACCAAATCTCGATGGTAGAGGGAGCATGCGATGCTTGATCACATCAACCTTGGAAACACTTCCAACACATATCGTCATCTCACCTTTAGCTAGTCTCCATTTATTCCGCAGCTTTTATTTCGTCTTACTAACACTTAGCAACCGAACCGGTATCTAACACCCTGGTGCTGCTAGGAGTACTAGTAAAGTACACATTCATATAACGTATATCCAATATACTTCTGTCGACCTTGCCTGCCTTCTCATCTACCAAGTATCTAGGGTAGTACTACTTCAGTGACCGTTCCCCTCATTACAGAAGCACTTAGTCTCGGGTTTGGGTTCAACCTTGGGATTCTTCACTAGAGCAGCAAACGACTTGCTGTTTCATGAAGTATCCCTTTTGCCCTTGCCCTTCTTAAACTAGTGGTTTTACTAACCATCAACAATTGATGCTCCTTCTTGATTTCTACTCTCGCGGTGTCAAACATCGCGAATAGCTCAAGGATCATCATAACTATCCCTGATATGTTATAGTTCATCACGAAGCTCTACTAGCTTGGTGGCAGTGACTATGGAGAACTATCACTGTCTCATCTGGGAGATTAACTCCCACTCGATTCAAGCGATTGTGGCACTCAGACAATCTGAGCACATGCTCAACGATTGAGCTTTTCTCCCTTAGTCTGCTGGCTTTAGAAACTTGTCAGAGGTCTCATACCTCTTGACGTGGGCACTAGTCTGAAATCCCAATTTCAGTCTTCGGAACATCTCATATGTTCTGCGACGTTTCAAAAACGTCTCTTGTGCCACAATTCTAAACCGTTAGCATTACGCACTGAACTATCACGTAGTCATCAAAACGTGTATGTCAGATGTTTCGCAACATCTACAGACGACGCTGAGGTTCAGCACACCGAGCGGTGCATTAAGGACATAAGCCTTCTGTGCAACAATGAGGACAATCCTCAGTTTACGGACCCAGTCCGCATAATTGCTACTACCAAGTTTCAACTAAATTTTCTCTAGGAACATATCTTAAACAGTAGAACTAAAGCGCAAGACATGACATAATTTGCAAAGACTTTTTGACTATGTTCATGATAATTAAGTTCATCTGATTAATGAACTCCCACTCAGATAGACATCCCTCTAGTCATCTAAGTGATACATGATCCGAGTCAAACTAGGCCGTGTCCGACCATCACGTGAGACGGACTATTCATCATCGGTGAACATCTCCATGTTGATCGTATCTCCTATACGACTCATGTTCGACCTTTCGGTCTCTTGTGTTCCGAGGCCATGTCTGTACATGCTAGGCTCGTCAAGTCAACCTAAGTGTTTTGCATGTGTTCCGAGGCCATGTCTGTACATGCTAGGCTTGTCAACACCCGTTGTATTCGAACGTTAGAATCTATCACACCCGATCATCACGTGGTGCTTCGAAACAACGAACCTTCGCAACGGTGCACAATTAGGGGGAACACTTCTCTTGAAATTTTATAAGGGATCATCTTACTTACTACCGTCGTTCTAAGCAAATAAGATGCATAACATGATAAACATCACATGCAATCAAATAGTGACATGATATGGCCAATATCATTTTGCTCCTTTGATCTCCATCTTCGGGGCACCATGATCATCTTTGTCACTGGCATGACACCATGATCTCCATCATCATGATCTCCATCATTGTGTCTTCTTGAAGTTGTCACGCCAACGGTTACTTCTACTTCTATGGCTAACGCGCTTAGCAATAAAGTAAAGTAACTTACATGGCGTTATTCAATGACACGCAGGTCATACAAAAAATAAAGACAACTCCTATGGCTCCTGCCGGTTGTCATACTCATCGACATGCAAGTCGTGATTCCTATTACAAGAATATGATCAATCTCATACATCACATATATCATTCATCACATCTTCTGGCCATATCACATCACATAGCACATGCTGCAAAAACAAGTTAGACGTCCTCTAATTGTTGTTTGCAAGTTTTTACGTGGCTTGTATAGGTTTCTAGCAAGAACGTTTCTTACCTACGTAAAACCACAACGTGATATGCCAATTTCTATTTACCCTTCATAAGGACCCTTTTCATCGAATCCGTTCCGACTAAAGTGGGAGAGACAGACACCCGCTAGCCACCTTATGCAACTAGTGCATGTCAGTCGGTGGAACCTGTCTCACGTAAGCGTACGTGTAAGGTCGGTCCGGGCCGCTTCATCCCACAATGCCGCCGAAACAAGATAAGACTAGTAGCGGCAAGAAGAATTGGCAACATCGACGCCTACAACTACTTTGTGTTCTACTCGTGCATAGAAACTACGCATAGACCTAGCTCATGATGCCACTGTTGGGGAACGTAGCAGAAATTCCAAATTTTCTACGCATCACCAAGATCAATCTATGGAGTAATCTAGCAACGAGGGGAAGGGGAGTGCATCTACATACCCTTATAGATCGCGATGCGGAAGCGTTGCAAGAACGCGGATGAGGGAGTCGTACTCGTAGCGATTCAGATCGCGGTTGATTCCGATCTAAGCACTGAAGAACGGTGCCTCCGCGTTCAACACACGTGCAGCCCGGTGACGTCTCCCATGCCTTGATCCAGCAAGGTGAGAGGGAGAGGTTGGGGAAGACTCCATCCAGCAGCAGCACGACGGCGTGGTGGTGGTGGAGGAGCGTGGAAATCCCGCAGGGCTTCGCCAAGCACCGCGGGAGAGGAGGAGGAGGGAGAGGGGAAGGGCTGCGCCGAAAGAGAGACGTTCTCGTGTGTCTTGGGCAGCCCAAACCTCAACTATATATAGGGGGGGAGGGGGCTGCGCCCCCCTTAGGGTTTCCACCCCCAAGAGGAGGCAGCCAGCCCTAGATCCCATCAAGGGGGGCGGCCAAGGGGAGGAGAGGGGGGGGCGCCCCACTAGATGGGCCCTAAGGCCCATCTGGACCTAGCGTTTGCCCCCTCCCACTCTCCCATGCGCCTTGGGCCTTGGTGGGGGGGCGCACCAGCCCACCTGGGGCTGGTCCCCTCCCACACTTGGCCCACGCAGCCTTCTGGGGCTGGTGGCCCCACTTGGTGGACCCCCGGGACCCTCCCGGTGGTCCCGGTACATTACCGATTTCACCCGAAACTTTTCCGGTGACCAAAACAGGACTTCCCATATATAAATCTTTACCTCCGGACCATTCCGGAACTCCTCGTGACGTCCGGGATCTCATCCGGGACTCCGAACAACATTCGGTAACCACGTACATACTTTCCCTATAACCCTAGCGTCATCGAACCTTAAGCGTGTAGACCCTACGGGTTCGGGAACCATGCAGACATGACCGAGACGTTCTCCGGTCAATAACCAACAGCGGGATCTGGATACCCATGTTGGCTCCCACATGTTCCACGATGATCTCATCGGATGAACCACGATGTCGGGGATTCAATCAATCCCGTATACAATTCCCTTTGTCCATCGGTATGTTACTTGCCCGAGATTCGATCGTCGGTATCCCTATACCTTGTTCAATCTCGTTACCGGCAAGTCTCTTTACTCGTTCCGTAACTCACATCATCCCGTGATCAACTCCTTGGTCACACTGTGCACATTATGATGATGTCCTACCGAGTGGGCCCAGAGATACCTCTCCGTTTATACGGAGTGACAAACCCCAGTCTCGATTCGTGCCAACCCAACAGACACTTTCGGAGATACCTGTAGTGCGCCTTTATAGCCACCCAGTTACGTTGTGACGTTTGGTACACCCAAAGCATTCCTACGGTATCCGGGAGTTGCACAATCTCATGGTCTAAGGAAGTGATACTTGACATTAGAAAAGCTCTGAGCAAACGAACTACACGATCTTGTGCTAGGCTTAGGATTGGGTCTTGTCCATCACATCATTCTCCTAATGATGTGATCCCGTTATCAACGACATCCAATGTCCATGGTCAGGAAACCGTAACCATCTATTGATCAACGAGCTAGTCTCCTAGAGGCTTACTAGGGACATGGTGTTGTCTATGTATCCACACATGCATCTGAGTTTCCTATCAATACAATTCTAGCATGGATAATAAACGATTATCATGAACAAGGAAATATAATAATAACCTATTTATTATTGCCTCTAGGGCATATTTCCAACACTTACAGTATGGTTCGGCACCCCAAATTCAGCATTATATGCATTGGCTCCGAATCATGTCTTTGATCAATACTTGGGTTGCCCGAATCCTGTGCTTACTACCTTACGTTCCTTTTTCCGGCTAAGGTAGTAAAGGGAGAACTACTGCGACTGTATTTCTGGTTTATCTGAATAAAACACCTCAGTAGAGAAAGCTGAAAACTGACTGTCATGATGCGGCGAGAGCTGGTCAGCTATTCGAAGGTTAAAATCTCTTGCGATTTTTTCTCGCATTATGCGACAGATCGGCCTCCACCCGGCCAGGTGTCTACAGCACGCTAGTCCGGATTAACTAGGGGCTGCGCCTACATTCCTATTGTCAAACTCTTATGGCTAGGTGAGGGTGATAAAGCCACGTAATCTGATTGCCTGGTTCGTTGCGCTAAACACCTCCTTCAAGGACCAATCTCTTGGATCAAGAGTGTTTAGGTTACAACCCAAACACCCCCGTACTACCTACGTGGGGGCTGAAGCCGACGACTGGCCAACTCTCAGATTTAATAAAACGGCCGCATAGGAGGCAAAATTTTAAATAAACAACAAGCATTATATTACATAAAAATTTAAATAAACAACAAGCATTATATTACATATCGGCTTTGTTTCATAATACATGATGGGATAACATGAATGCATTCATTCGAAGATAACATCTTTTGCACATTGGCCCACTACAATACGTGATCCCTTCAGGACATCATCAAAATATCGCTCGGGCATGCGGTGCTCCTTGCCAGCGGGCGGTCCCTCGGTCGCGAGCTTGACGGCGCCCATCTTCATCCACTGCACCTTGACACGGGCGAAGGCCATCCGCGCACCTTCGATGCAGACCGACCGCTTGATGGCATCAAGCCGAGGGCAGGCATTGACCAGCCGCTTCACGAGCCCGAAGTAGCTGCTGGGCATGGCTTCGGCGGGCCATAGACGGATTATCAAACCCTTCATGGCCAATTCGGCAACCCTATGCAGTTCGGTCAACTGTTTCAGCTGATCGCTAAAGGGCGACGGATGCTCTGGCGCAAGGTATTGCGACCAAAACAACTTCTCCATTGAGCTCCCCTCTTCGGCTCGGAAGAACTCCGCAGCATCAGTAAGAGGTACCTTTTCACTAGTAGAAAAGGGCCATTTGTCCCGGTTCATAAGGGCCTTTAGTCCCGGTTCTTCAACGGGACTAAAAGGTCGGTACTAAAGCCCCCCCCCTTTAGTCCCGGTTCTTATACGAATCGGGACTAATGGCCATGCCCGTGGCCGCTGCCTGGAGCTCCAGCTTTGGTCCCGGTTGGTAACACCAGCCGGGACTAAAGGAATTTTTTCGATTTTTTTTTAAATTTTAGAAAAAAAATTATATTTTTTTTCCGATTTTTTAATTTTTGAATTATTTTACAATTTAATCTCTAATCACCCCTCATCGCTGCTCAATTTAACCTCTAATCTCTAATCACCCCTCATCATTCCAAATCATCTAACTTACCGGCCGGTCACCCATCCTCTCACTACCCCAGCCTGAGCACGCTCTACTCCTGGGTTCTATTCCCCCTCGTTTCCAAGTCTACACTTGTTGTTTTCCTAACAATAGTAAGATGTCAATCCTATTAACCCTCAGGAGTTTAGCTTGAGTATGAAGTCACACGTTTCACTGTTTGAGTTTGAAACCATTATTCTAAAAAACAATAATTATTTAGTAACACTAATATTCAGGAGTTTAGCTTGAGTATGAAGTTACACGTTTCTATTGAATAAGTAGTTTGACCATAGTTTGACCACGGTTTGACCACAGTTTGACCAGATTTGACCAAAATTCAAAAAAACTAAAATAATTATTTAGTAACACTAATATTCTTGAATAAATAATTAGTACCACTAATACTTCGTGCATAAGTAGTTTGACCATAGTTTGACCAGATTTAACAAAAACTCAAAAAAACTAAAATTTGAGCATAACTTTTTTTCCTTTTAGAATTTGAGGATTCTAAAAATTTGCAAACAGACCATAGGCAATCAAAATCGGATGCGGATTTTTGTGCTGAACATTTTGATATATTATACGGTTTTTTTCGATATCGTATGCAAAAGTTATAGCCGTTTTACTTTTTCATAACACTTTTTTGCAAAACACTACATCTCGAAGATTTTTTTTGAATTTTTTATCATTTTCTTTTTTTTTCAAAACTGAAATGGCGATACATAGGGGGCGGTAGAATTTGAAAATTGAGGCATTAGTCCCGATTCGTGGCTTGAACAACCTTTAGTCCCGGTTGGAGCGCGAACCGGGACTAATGCCTCAATCCCTTTAGTCCCGGTTGGTGGCTCGAACCGGGACTGAAGGTCTAACCTTTAGTGCCGGTTGGAGCCATGAACCGGGACTAAAGGGCATCGCACCCTTTAGTCCCGGTTTGTGGCTCCAACCGGGACTAAAGGTCCCATTTGAACCGGGACTAATGCCTGCACGGCGTCCTAGCTGCTCGAACCGGGACTAATGCTCCATTAGTCCCGGTTCATAACGCAACCGGGATTAATGCTCTTTTCTAGCCGAACCAAAGCCATGTTTTCTACTAGTGTTTCTTCACATATTTGCTCTGCATAATAAAGGCCTTACCCACCGTGATTTTCCTGGCCTCCTGGATTTCCTGGAGGGCGCCCTGGGTTTCAACCCGGGCCTCTTGTGCGCTTTGGCGGGCATTAGCAAGTTCGGACTCTTGGTCCGCCATCTTGCGCTCCAAGGACTCACATTTTTTACGGCGTCCTGGAGCTCCTGCTGGACCTCCCCGACCCTTGCCTCCGCTTTTTCGCGGACGGCTTGTTCCTCTGCCGCTCTCTTCTGGGCCTCGGCTAGCGCATTCTTGAGGGTCTCCACCTTGGTCGCAGCTCCTATGAAATATCATAATAACATGGTCAACACAAACAATTCATATCTTTCTAAGATCTGTATAGGCCATTGCATACCTTGCTGGTCCTCTAGTTGTTTTTTCACATGGTCGAGCTCTTCCTCGGCCCGCTTCAGACTCTGCTTCAGTTTGGAGACTTCGGCAGAATGGGAGGTCGCAGCCAGCATCGACGTCTGCTTATTCACATAGACATGTATGGTTAGTCTCCTACGAAAATTATTTGATCATTTGTCCGACTTTTCTTTTCAAACACCGGACAGAGTCTCAGGGGCTACTGTCTATACTATGACATTCCTTTTGCACAATTATGTCACATACCTCAAAGCCTCTTAGAAGGCTGGTGCAGGCTTCGGTCAGTCCGCTCTTGGCGGACCGAACCCTCTCAACCACCGTACCCATGAGGGTACGGTGTTCCTCAACAATGGAAGCACTTTGCAACGCTTCCAAAAGAGTATCTGGTGCCTCTGGATGGACAGAGGTCACCGGCGGAATAGGTGCACCTCATTCTTTCGAAGGAGGCTGCTAGCCTAATTTCGGAGCCGTATGGGCCTCCGGAATAGTATTCGGCTGGGGGCCGAATTGGATATGGCCCCCATCGCCAGTCTCTAGGGGGATTTGCTCCCCCATGCGTCCGGCGGCCGAGGTATCACCCTCTGGCGCCACCCTGACGGCCTCCTGTACCTTTCCCTGACCTAGGAAGGTCCTTTGGGACAATACCTCGGTGTCGTCCGTGTCCTTGGGAGAGGAGGCCGCTAGAAGTGACCCGCTGTCCATCGCATTTGGATCCAGCGAATTCCCCGAAGATGAGGATCGCTGGGGGCGGGCGTGGGCCGGACTGCAGCGCATGATTCGACATGTTAAAACCACGCAGTAAAGAAGTTGGATATATGTGTGTATAAGCGCCTTTGAATACTTACAATTCGGCCAGGGGCTTCTCCCTAGGACGCCACTCGGAGCTGCTATCAGTGTCCAACGCGGAGTAGTCCGCGAGGGAGGCCTTCCCCTTCTTGGACGCCCCTGCCTCCAGATCCATGGAGGCCGCCCTTTTCTTTCTTCCCCCCTCAGGGGGAGAGTTGCTTTCCTCCTCCTCCTCCTCGCCGTCTTCGGTGGCGGGGGAGGAGTGGGTTTCGGCGTCTTCGGACGTTATGTCCGAAGTGCCTTTACGGCGGAGGCCACTTCTGGTCTCCTTGGCCTTCTTCTCTGGCGCCTAGTAGGTGTTGGAAATATGCCCTAGAGGCAATAATAAATAGGTTATTATTATATTTCCTTGTTCATGATAATCGTTTATTATCCATGCTAAAATTGTATTGATGGGAAACTCAGATGCATGTGTGGATACATAGACAACACCATGTCCCTAGTAAGCCTCTAGGAGACTAGCTCGTTGATCAATAGATGGTTACGGTTTCCTAACCATGGACATTGGATGTCGTTGATAACGGGATCACATCATTAGGAGAATGATGTGATGGACAAGACCCAATCCTAAGCCTAGCACAAGATCGTGTAGTTCGTTTGCTCAGAGCTTTTCTAATGTCAAGTATCATTTCCTTAGACCATGAGATTGTGCAACTCCCGGATACCGTAGGAATGCTTTGGGTGTGCCAAACGTCACAACGTAACTGGGTGGCTATAAAGGTGCACTACGGGTATCTCCGAAAGTGTCTGTTGGGTTGACACGAATCGAGACTGGGATTTGTCACTCCGTGTAAACGGAGAGGTATCTCTGGGCCCACTCGGTAGGACATCATCATAATGTGCACAGTGTGACCAAGGAGTTGATCACGGGATGATGTGAGTTACGGAACGAGTAAAGAGACTTGCCGGTAACGAGATTGAACAAGGTATCGGGATATCGACGATCGAATCTCGGGCAAGTAACATACCGATGGACAAAGGGAATTGAATACGGGATTGATTGAATCCCCGACATCGTGGTTCATCCGATGAGATCATCGTGGAACATGTGGGAGCCAACATGGGTATCCAGATCCCGCTATTGGTTATTGACCGGAGAACGTCTCGGTCATGTCTGCATGGTTCCCGAACCCGTAGGGTCTACACGCTTAAGGTTCGATGACGCTAGGGTTATAGGGAAAGCATGTACGTGGTTACCGAATGTTGTTGGGAGTCCCGGATGAGATCCCGGACGTCACGAGGAGTTCCGGAATGGTCCGGAGGTAAAGATTTATATATGGAAAGTTGTTGTTCGGGTTCCGGGAAAAGTTCGGGTTTTTTCGGTATTGTACCGGGAAGCTTTCAGAAGGTTCCGGAGGATTCCGGAGGGGTCCGGAGGTCCGGAAAATGTTCCACCACGTCCAATACAGCAGCATGGACTGTAAGGGGGCGCCCTAGCCTTAATGGGCCAGGGGCACCAGCCCCCCCAAGGCCCATGCGCATGGGAGAGGGGAAACCCTAAGGGGGAGGGCCTCCACTTGACTTGGGAGGCACTCCTCCCCCCTTTGGCCGCCCCCCAAGCCCCATCTAGGGCTGGCCGCACCCCTTGAGGGGGAAACCCTAGATGGGGGGCGCAGCCCTCCCCCTCCCCTATATATATTGGGGTTTTGGGGCTGCCCAACACACGAGAAAGTCTCCTTTTGGTGCAGCCCTACCCCTCTCCCTCCTCCTCCTCTCCCGCGGTGCTTGGCGAAGCCCTGCGGGATTGCCACGCTCCTCCACCACCACCATGCCGTCGTGTTGCTGCTGGATGGAGTCTTCCCCAACCTCTCCCTCTCTCCTTGCTGGATCAAGGCGTGGGAGACGTCACCGGGCTGCACGTGTGTTGAACGCGGAGGCACCGTTCTTTCGGTGCTTAGATCAGAATCAACCGCGATCTGAATCGCTACGAGTACGACTCCCTCATCCGCGTTCTTGCAACGCTTCCGCATCGCGATCTACAAGGGTATGTAGATTCACTCCCCTTCCGCTCGTTGCTAGATTACTCCATAGATTGATCTTGGTGATGCGTAGAAAATTTTGAATTTCTGCTACGTTCTCCAACAGTGGCATCATGAGCTAGGTCTATGCGTAGTTTCTATGCACGAGTAGAACATAAAGTAGTTGTGGGCGTAGATGTTGCCAATTCTTCTTGCCGCTACTAGTCTTATCTTGTTTCGGCGGCATTGTGGGATGAAGCGGCCCGGACCGACCTTACACGTACGCTTATGTGAGACAGGTTCCACCGACTGACATGCACTAGTTGCATAAGGTGGCTAGTGGGTGTCTGTCTCTCCCACTTTAGTCGGAACGGATTCGATGAAAAGGGTCCTTATGAAGGGTAAATAGAAATTGGCAAATCACGTTGTGGTTTTACGTAGGTAAGAAACGTTCTTGCTAGAAACCTATACAAGCCACGTAAAACTTGCAACAACAATTAGAGGACGTCTAACTTGTTTTTGCAGCATGTGCTATGTGATGTGATATGGCCAGAAGATGTGATGAATGATATATGTGATGTATGAGATTGATCATATTCTTGTAATAGGAATCATGACTTGCATGTCGATGAATATGACAACCGGCAGGAGCCATAGGAGTTGTCTTTATTTTTTGTATGACCTGCGTGTCATTGAATAACGCCATGTAAATTACTTTACTTTATTGCTAAGCGCGTTAGACATAGAAGTAGAAGTAATCGTTGGCGTGACAACTTCATGAAGACACAATGATGGAGATCATGATGATGGAGATCATGGTGTCATGCCGGTGACAAAGATGATCATGGTGCCCCGAAGATGGAGATCAAAGGAGCAAAATGATATTGGCCATATCATGTCACTATTTGATTGCATGTGATGTTTATCATGTTATGCATCTTATTTGCTTAGAACGACGGTAGCATAAATAAGATGATCCCTCACTAAAATTTCAAGAGAAGTGTTCCCCCTAACTGTGCACCGTTGCGAAGGTTCGTTGTTTCGAAGCACCACGTGATGATCGGGTGTGATAGATTCTAACGTTCGAATACAACGGGTGTTGACGAGCCTAGCATGTACAGACATGGCCTCGGAACACAAGCAAAAACACTTAGGTTGACTTGACGAGCCTAACATGTACAGACATGGCCTCGGAACACAAGAGACCGAAAGGTCGAACATGAGTCGTATAGGAGATACGATCAACATGGAGATGTTCACCGATAATGACTAGACCGTCTCACGTGATGATCGGACACGGCCTAGTTTGACTCGGATCATGAATCACTTAGATGACTAGAGGGATGTTTATCTGAGTGGGAGTTCATTAATCAGATGAACTCAATTATCATGAACATAGTCAAAAGGTCTTTACAAATTATGTCATTGCGCTTTAGTTCTACTGGTTAAGATATGTTCCTAGAGAAAATTTAGTTGAAAGTTGCTAGTAGCAATTATGCGGACTGGGTCCGCAAACTGAGGATTGTCCTCATTGCTGCACAAAAGGCTTATGTCCTTAAAGCACCGCTCGGTGTGCTGAACCTCAGCGTCGTCTGTAGATGTTACGAAACATCTGGCATACACGTTTTGATGACTACGTGATAGTTCAGTGCGGTTTAGAATTGTGGCACCAAAGACGTTTTTGAAACGTCACAGAACATGTGAGATGTTCCGAAGACTGAAATTGGGATTTCAGACTAGTGCCCACGTCAAGAAGTATGAGACCTTTGACAAGTTTCTTAAGCCTGCAAACTAAGGGAGAAAAGCTCAATCGTTGAGCATGTGCTCAGATTGTCTGAGTACCACAATCGCTTGAATCGAGTGGGAGTTAATCTCCCAGATGAGACAGTGATGGTTCTCCATAGTCACTGCCACCAAGCTAGTAGAGCTTCGTGATGAACTATAACATATCAGGGATAGTTATGATGATCCTTGAGCTATTCGCGATGTTTGACACCGCGAGAGTAGAAATCAAGAAGGAGCATCAATTGTTGATGGTTGATAAAACCACTAGTTTCTAGAAGGGCAAGGGCAAAAGGGACACTTCATGAAACAGCAAATCGTTTGCTTCTCTAGTGAAGAATCCCAAGGTTGAACCCAAACCCGAGACTAAGTGCTTCTGTAATAAGGGGAACGGTGACTGAAGCGGAACTACCCTAGATACTTGGTAGATGAGAAGGCAGACAAGGTCGACAGAAGTATATTGGATATACATTATATGAATGTGTACTTTACTAGTACTCCTAGCAGCACCAGGGTATTAGATACCGGTTCGGTTGCTAAGTGTTAGTAACTCGAAATAAAAGTTGCGGAATAAACGGAGACTAGCTAAAGGTGAGATGACGATATGTGTTGGAAATGTTTCCAAGGTTGATGTGATCAAGCATCGCATGCTCCCTCTACCATCGAGATTTGGTGTTTGCGTTGAGCATGATTGGATTATGTTTATCGCAATACGGTTATTCATTTAAGGAGAATAATGGTTACTCTGCTTATTTGAATAATACTTTCAATGGTCTTGCACCTAAATTGAATCTCGATTCTAGTGATACACATGTTCGTGCCAAAAGATGTAAAATAGTAATGATAGTTCCAGATACTTGTGGCACTGCAATTTGAGTCATATTGGTATAGAACGCATGAAGAAGCTCCATGTAGATGGATCTTTGGACTCAATCGTTTTTGAAAAGATTGAGACATGCGAACCATGTCTATTGGTATATATGCATGAAGAAACTCCATGCAGATGGATCGTTTGGACTCACTTGATTTCGAATCACTTGAGACATGCAAATCATACCACATGGGCGAGATGACTGAAAGTCCTCGTTTTCAGTAAGATGGAACAAGAGAGCAACTTATTGGAAGTAATACATTTTGATGTATGCAGTCCAATGAGTGCTGAGGCATGCAGTGGATATCATTATGTTCTTACTTCACAGATGATTTGAGTAGATGCTGAGAATATTTACTTGATGAAACACAAGTCTGAATTATTGAAAGGTTCAAGTAATTTCAGAGTGAAGTTGAAGATTGTCGTGACAAGAGGATAAAATGTCTATGATATGATCATAGAGATATCTGAGTTACGAGTTTGGCACACAATTAAGACATTGTGGAAAGTGTTTCACAATTAATACCGCCTGGAACACCATAGTGTGATGGTATGTCCGAACATCATAACTGCACCCTATTGGATATGGTGCATACCATGATGTTTCTTATAAAATTACCACTATCGTTTATGGGTTAGGCATTAGAGACAACCGCATTCACTTTAAAAGGGGCACCACGCAATTCCGTTGAGACGACACCGTTTAGAGAAACCTAAGTTGTTGTTTTCTTAAAAGTTTGGGGCTGCGATGCTTATGTGAAAAAGTTTCAAGCTGATAAGCTCGAACCCAAAGCGGATAAATACATAGAAAACCCAAAACAGTTGGGTATACCTCCTATTTCAGATCTGGAAGCAAAAGTAATTGCTTCTAGAAACAGGTCCTTTCTCGAGGAAAAGTTTCTCTCGAAAGAATTGAGTGGGAGGATGGTGGAGACTTGATAAGGTTATTGAACCGTCACTTCAACTAGTGTGTAGCAGGGCACAGGAAGTTGTTCCTGTGGCACCTACACCAATTGAAGTGGAAGCTTATGATAGTGATCATGAAACTTCGGATCAAGTCACTACCAAACCTCGTAGGACGACGAGGATGCGTGCTACTTCAGAGTGGTACGTGATCCTGTCTGAGATATCATGTTGTTGGACAATACTGAACCTACGAGCTATGGAGAAGCGATGGTGGGCCCATATTCCGACAAATGGTTAGAAGCCATAAAATCCGAGAGGATCCATGTATGAAAACAAAGTATAGACTTTGAGAGTACTACTTGATGGTCGTAAGGCTGTTGAGGTAAATGGATCTTTAAGAAGAAGACGGACATGGACGGTAATGTTACCGTCTATGAAGCTCGACTTGTGGCAAAGAGTATTTCCACAAGTTCAAGGAGTTGACTACGATGAGATTTGCTCATCCGTAGCGATGCTTAGGTCCGTCGGAATCATGTTAGCATTAGCTGCATTTATGAAATCTGGCAGATGGATGTCAAAAACAAGTTTCCTTACCAGTTTTCGTAAGGAAAGGTTGTATGTGATACAATCAGAAAGGTTTTGTCGATCCTAAGGATGCTAAAAGGTATGCTAGCTTCAACGATCCTTCCATGGATTAGAGCAAGCATCTCGGAGTCAGAATATACGCTTTGATGGAGTGATCAAAGTTTTTGGGTTTATACAAAGTTTGTTAGAAACTTGTATTTACAATAAAGTGAGTGGGAGCGCTACAACATTTCTGATAAGTATATGTGAATGACATATTGTTGATCCGAAATGATGTAAAATTTCTGGAAAGCATAAAGGGTTGTTTGAAAGGAGTTTTTCAAAGGAAGACCTGGATAAAGCTACTTACATATTGGGCATCAAGATCCATAGAGATAGATCAAGACGCCTGATGATACTTTCAAAAGACAGCACACCTTGACATGATAGATCAGCAAAGAAGGAGTTCTTGGCTGTGTTACAAGATGTGAGTATTGAGTAAGACTCAAGACCTGACCACAGCAAAAGAGAGAGAAAGGACGAAAGTCGTCCCCTATGCTTTAGACGTAGGCTCTACAGTATGCTATGCTGTGTACCGCACATGAAGTGTGCCTTGCCATGAGTTGGTCAAAGGGTACAATAGTGATCCGGGAATGCATCACATGACAGCGGTCGAACTTATCCTTAGTACCTAGTGGACTAAGGAATTTTCTCGATTATGGAGGTGAAAAGGAGTTCGTCTTACAGGGTTACGTCGATGCGAACTTTGACACTAATCCGGATGACTCTGAGTAGTAAACCGGATTCGTATAGTAGAACAATTACTTGAAATGGCTCCAAGTAGCGCGTGGTAGCATCCACAAAGATGACATAGATATTCATAAAGCACACACGAATCTGAAAGGTTCAGACCCGTTGACTAATAACCTCTCTCACAAGCATAACATGATCAAACCAGAACTCATTGAGTGTTAATCACATAGAGATGTGAACTAGATTGTTGACTCTAGTAAACTCTTGGGTGTTGGTCACATGGTGATGTGACCTGTCAGTGTTAATCACATGGTGATGTGAACTAGATTATTGACTCTAGTGCAAGTGGGAGACTATTGGAAATATGCCCTAGAGGAAATAATAAATAGGTTATTATTATATTTCCTTGTTCATGATAATCGTTTATTATCCATGCTAAAATTGTATTGATGGGAAACTCAGATGCATGTGTGGATACATAGACAACACCATGTCCCTAGTAAGCCTCTAGGAAACTAGCTCGTTGATCAATAGATGGTTACGGTTTCCTAACCATGGACATTGGATGTCGTTGATAACGGGATCACATCATTAGGAGAATGATGTGATGGACAAGACCCAATCCTAAGCCTAGCACAAGATCGTGTAGTTCGTTTGCTCAGAGCTTTTCTAATGTCAAGTATCATTTCCTTAGACCATGAGATTGTGCAACTCCCGGATACCGTAGGAATGCTTTGGGTGTGCCAAACGTCACAACGTAACTGGGTGGCTATAAAGGTGCACTACGGGTATCTCCGAAAGTGTCTGTTGGGTTGACACGAATCGAGACTGGGATTTGTCACTCCGTGTAAACGGAGAGGTATCTCTGGGCCCACTCGGTAGGACATCATCATAATGTGCACAGTGTGACCAAGGAGTTGATCACGGGATGATGTGAGTTACGGAACGAGTAAAGAGACTTGCCGGTAACGAGATTGAACAAGGTATCGGGATATCGACGATCGAATCTCGGGCAAGTAACATACCGATGGACAAAGGGAATTGAATACGGGATTGATTGAATCCCCGACATCGTGGTTCATCCGATGAGATCATCGTGGAACATGTGGGAGCCAACATGGGTATCCAGATCCCGCTATTGGTTATTGACCGGAGAACGTCTCGGTCATGTCTGCATGGTTCCCGAACCCGTAGGGTCTACACGCTTAAGGTTCGATGACGCTAGGGTTATAGGGAAAGCATGTACGTGGTTACCGAATGTTGTTGGGAGTCCCGGATGAGATCCCGGACGTCACGAGGAGTTCCGGAATGGTCCGGAGGTAAAGATTTATATATGGAAAGTTGTTGTTCGGGTTCCGGGAAAAGTTCGGGTTTTTTCGGTATTGTACCGGGAAGCTTTCAGAAGGTTCCGGAGGATTCCGGAGGGGTCCGGAGGTCCGGAAAATGTTCCACCACGTCCAATACAGCAGCATGGGCTGTAAGGGGGCGCCCTAGCCTTAATGGGCCAGGGGCACCAGCCCCCCCAAGGCCCATGCGCATGGGAGAGGGGAAACCCTAAGGGGGAGGGCCTCCACTTGACTTGGGAGGCACTCCTCCCCCCGTTGGCCGCCCCCCAAGCCCCATCTAGGGCTGGCCGCACCCCTTGAGGGGGAAACCCTAGATGGGGGGCGCAGCCCTCCCCCTCCCCTATATATATTGGGGTTTTGGGGCTGCCCAACACACGAGAAAGTCTCCTTTTGGTGCAGCCCTACCCCTCTCCCTCCTCCTCCTCTCCCGCGGTGCTTGGCGAAGCCCTGCGGGATTGCCACGCTCCTCCTCCACCACCATGCCGTCGTGTTGCTGCTGGATGGAGTCTTCCCCAACCTCTCCCTCTCTCCTTGCTGGATCAAGGCGTGGGAGACGTCACCGGGCTGCAAGTGTGTTGAACGCGGAGGCACCGTTCTTTCGGTGCTTAGATCGGAATCAACCGCGATCTGAATCGCTACGAGTACGACTCCCTCATCCGCGTTCTTGCAACGCTTCCGCATCGCGATCTACAAGGGTATGTAGATTCACTCCCCTTCCGCTCGTTGCTAGATTACTCCATAGATTGATCTTGGTGATGCGTAGAAAATTTTGAATTTCTGCTACGTTCTCCAACAGTAGGGCGCCGGAACCAGCATCTTTGTCAGAAGTGGGATAGCTGGGTTTTCGGGCAGTGGAGCCGGACACAGGATCCGCTCCGCCTTGTTTGTCCAGCCCTGAAAAAATAGATAGGGAAGCTTAGGCATCTTCCTTGAATATACAGGTAAAGGATACATCTTGAAATACGAAAAACTTACCGGACTGGCGGGACGGGTCAGGTTGTACCCACGGTCCTCGGTCGTCATCGGCCACGTCTCATTGGCCTCAAAAAGTACCTTCCAGATGCCTTCATGCGTAGAGCCAAAGAACTGTTGCAAGGTCTAGTGCTTGGCCGGATCGAACTCCCACAGATTGCAAGTCCGGCTTTGACAAGGAAGGATCCGGCGAAAAAGCATCACCTGGATCACATTGACAAGCTTGATGTTCTTGTCCACCATGCTCTTGATGCGCTTCTGCAGCGCTGTCAGCTCGTCCGATGAACCCCAGTCCAGGCCCTTCTCTAGCCAGAAGGTGAGCCGCATTGGGGGCCTGGACTTAAATTCGGGAGCCGCGGCCCAGGTGGTGTCACGAGGCTCTGTGACATAGAACCAATGCTGCTGCCACCCTTTGACGGTCTCCACATAGGTGCTTTTGGGCCACTTGATGTTGGACAATTTGCTCACCATAGCGCCTCCGCACTCTGCGTGTTGACCACCCACCACCTTCGGCTTCATATTAAAGATATTTAGCCACAGTCCGAAGTGGGGGTGCGGAGGAAGGCCTCGCACACGACAATGAATGCTGAAATAGTGAGGAAAGAATTTGGAGATAGATCGTTGAAATCTAGCCCATAGTAGAACATGAGTCCACGGACGAAGGGGTGGAGTGGAAACCCTAACCCGCGAAAGAAGTGGGGGATAAACACTACCCTCTCATTAGGCTCCGGGGTGGGGATGATCTGCCCCTTGGCCGGAAGCCGGTGGGCGATTTCCTGGGCCAAGTACCCCGCCTCCCGGAGCTTCGTAATGTCCATCTCCGTGACGGAGGAGGCCATCCACTTGCCCTGCGCTCCAGATCCGGACATGGCTGGAGAGCTTTTCTTGAGGCGGAAAGGATGGAAGCTTGGGCGTTGGAGCTCGAGAATGGGTAGGCAGAGAGAAAGAAGGTGTGGGCGAAAGGGTGAATCCTTATCTCTTTATAAAGGCAGCGAATGTCAAGCGCCTCCCCATTCGCCTTAAAACTCGCCTATTCCACAAGGGTCGTGCGGACGGCGCGGTTGGATTACCCACGCCCGTATTGATGAGAATACCGCAATAAGGGGACATGATCTCTGCTTTGACAAGGCGTGCCAATGAAAACCGCATCTCGAAACATGGAGCGGGAGGCTAAAAAACGGTTCGAAATAATAACCGGGCGGAGACATGGCGTCTTACTATAGAAGATGTCAGTAGATGGGACTTGTTAAAAATTGTACTCTTTGTGGAGCTTGTTTTGCAGAGCCAGACACGTTCTCTGTGTTCGAGGACTACTTTGGAGTATTCGGAGGAGGAACCCGCCTTGCACTGCCGAAGACAATCTGCGCGCCGGACACATCGCCATTGAAGCCTGGTTCAGGGGCTACTGAGGGAGTCCTGGATTAAGGGGTCCTCGGGCGTCCGGCCTATGTGACGTGGGCCGGACTGATGGGCCATGAAGACACAAGATAGAAGACTTCCTCCCGTGTACGGATGGGACTCTCCTTTGCGTCGTTGGCAAGCTTGGCGTTCGGATAGGAAGATTCCATCCTCTGTAAACCGACTCTGTACAACCCTAGGCCCCTCCGGTGTCTATATAAACCAGAAGGTTTAGTCCGTAGAGGCAATCACAATCATACATGCTAGACATCTAGGGTTTAGCCATTAAGATCTCATGGTAGATCAACTCTTGTAATCCTTATATTCATCAAGATCAATCAAGCAGGAAGTAGGGTATTACCTCCATCAAGAGGGCCCGAACCTCGGTAAATATCGTGTCCCCCGTCTCCTGTTACCATCGACTCTAGACGCACAGTTCGAGACCCCTACCCGAGATTCGCCGGTTTTGACACCGACAGGGGCCACCATGTCCGCGTGCTTCGGCTTCATGGGGAGCAGCCCCGGCTCGGGCTTCGGCCGGACCATGCGGAAGGAGCGCGGGGAGGGCCGGGCACACTCGTTGATGACGAGGGATCCACCGCGGGTGCGGCGCCGGAGCGGCGTCTCCTCCGGCTCTGGCTTGACGGGGCGGAGAGCTGGCGAGCCGGAGCCCGACGAGGAGGACGACCCCGGCTCCATTCGGCGCGGCGTCCAGGAGCTGCCACGGCAGAGAGAGAAGGACGGCCGCGACGGGTACTCGAGGCGCGGCACGTTGCCGGTCTCGATGTGGTCGAGGACGGCCTCGAGGGTGCGGCCTGGCACGCCCCACCACTCGCGCCACCCGTCGGCGTTGAGGCGGCCGCAGGGGATGATGTCGTTGACGGAGGCGCTCGAAGTACATCGTCCACAGCGTTTCGCTGTCGGCGGCGTACCTCGACTCGTTCCGCTGCTCCTTCGCCAGGGACGAGCGGATGCGGGCGATCTCGGCCCGCTGAGCCGCCCCTTCGGGCACAGGCAGCACCGGGATGCCGGCGGCGCTCAGCCTCCACGCCCCAGGCACACGCATGTTCGGGGGCGCCGGATACTCGGCCTCATAGAGGAGGCGCGCCTCCGGCTCTTGGAGATGGCGGCGGCCGAAGCCGTTCGCCGCCGCGGCGTCGCCTGGAAACCTCTCGGCCATTTGTTCGTCGGCGGGAAGGGGGAAAGAGGGTTGCTTTGTGCGCCGGAGAGGGGAGGGGATGTGAACTGTGGCGTCCACCGGCGGGGAGGCCGTCTTTTATAGCCGCAGCGGGACGGCGAGAGGCTGCATGCCAGGCGACGTTTGGCGGGAGAGGGCGGGACGCGTGTCGCGGTGCCTTCACTGCGCCGCCCGTAAGGCATCAATGGAGGCTGACCGGCGCGGCAGCCTTCGTACTGATTCCCGCGGGAACCGAGGCGACGAGGACGACGAAGCGGCGTCTCGCTGACTCGGCGGGCCCATCCTCGTTCGCGCCAAAATCGCTCGCCCCGGCGCCCCGGGGTGCCCTAGCACGCCGGGTTCGGCCTGGGACCGCCGACGCCAGTTTTGACCCAAACCGGTGAAAAACGGTCTGGGCTCCTGAGACGCGACGGCCGATTTTTAATCACCGGCTTAAAAAAAATCATCTGGGAAACTGTTGGCGGCGCGGAGATGCTCCTACGGCCCACTTGTCTACCAACCTCAAATTGCATAGTTTTTAGCGGGCCACCGCGATGGCAACGCCGTCGCCGCCGCCGCCGCCAGCGTTCGTGTACCGGATCAACACGGGGGATGAGTGGGCGGAGCTTCAGCGCACCGCTCCACCGGCTGCATCCACCTCAGCGACCTCGGTCAGGTTCAGGTACCGCCCTCCCTCCAGATCTCTCGGTTTGTCAGATTCTAGCATAGGCTCTGTCTGATTTGTCAGTGGATTTCTCCCTGTGTTGCTTGATTTGGACTTGGGGCATGGCCATGGATTTTGTTGCTCCTCTGATTATGCCCAATAATCAATAGTACTAGATGGCTGTTCTGACTGAATCTTTCAGTTTGTTTAGGTTGGTACTAACGAGTAAGTTGTACTAGCAAGCTGTTAAAGAATGATTCATGAAACCAGATGTAGATCAATGCCATCGAAAACAACACTCATATTACAACATATTATACCAAATGGAAACCAAATTCAACAAATTTCTTCTATCGAGAAATCAAAGTTGAAAATGATGCGTTCTTAGGCTGTGTTTTCCTGAAAAGGGAGTAAGGGACAGACATATTTATGCACGTTCTCTGAAATATGCTCTTACTACACTAGTTTTGAGGCGTTTTTACTTCTTCAGTTGTTGTAATATCTGTTTCTTGAGCACTGACTTCTACTGCACCATCTTCAATTGAATCACTGTTATGCCTGTTTCAGAAGACTATATCAAATTTTATATTGTGCATGTCTTCCCTGTTATTTCGTTGGTATGACTTGATCTGGAGTCTTTTCATTTTTCAGAAGAGATGAATCATATGCATTCATCCTTCCTTGACTTGGTGTAGGTGAAGATGGCGCTAAAGAATTATTTCCGTGGGCAAAATGTTCTATGCCTGCTACAAGCTGACACTGCTAAGGTATTGATTTTTAAACATCCATTTCTATGGCCCTGATCGGAGCTTTGCACCCCTTCAACTAAGTGCTATTGTCAAGGCAGACAAAATAGAGCTGGCGAACAATGATTTTACTTGCAGTCTACTTGATGGAGCAACCATCTAATTCTGATGTGTAACTGTAAGGTCTCACCCTTGGCCTTATTTCCATGTTCCCTGCCAAATTTATCAAAGGCAGTCCACATGCTTATGCTAGTAATAGAAAGTAGACAAATTTAATATCAACCTGAGGGACATGAAATGCTAGTTATGTCAGAAAATGGTGAACATAGGCTGAGCAGAGCACTAGATGCACGATTGAACAAGGCAGGACGCAGACCAAATAAGAAAATTAAATGTCTATCCAATACTCGTACCTTTTGTCTCCGTTGCCATCTAATTAGGTGTCTTCTAACTCTCTAGGCTACATGTAGATTTGTCCTGTGCTGCTCTTGGACTTGAAGCCCTGGTATCCACACAGGGAAGAGATGTCCTGCATCCAGCCAGAGCTGCTGCAAATGCAACCCCTCACCATACTTCAAGTTTAAGTTTAAGTTTGGAGAACCTGATACACGGAGCTCTTTTAGTTTAAGAACGTTGAGACCCTCTCGAGGACGTCACATCCAGCGACTACAAGCATCTGGGAGAGGAATGGAAGGTCCTCCAACACGCTCAAGCACCTTGCTCCACTTAAATGGAGCGATTTCAAGCTAGTTGCCTCATGTCCAAGCTGTCATGGTCGAGCTCTTAGCTCCGGGCAGCCTATGAGTACGAAGCATTTCAAGCTTGGGAGCATCTGGATCCTTGGGGACAGGGCTTCCCCTTTTCGCATGCAGATCCATCGTCTTCCCCTTCCGTAGCTGTTGTTGATGCTGACCATTGAAATTTTTTGCTGGATTTCCCTCGCCAAACAATGGGGTCAATCAAAATTATTTGGTGGCTAATTGGACCAATCTAGTGGATGGATCTGAAAAACTCAAAAACTAGAAGCCTATGGAATTTGATCTAGAATCGATCTAATCTTTGATCCACCGGATGTCGTGCCCCGAGGAGAGAGATTAATCTCCCCTGGAGCGGCGTGCTGCAGAATGGTGGAGAAAACTAGAATGAACCTTGCTGGACTAACCGCTCTAATACCATGTAGAATTGTAGGATGGCTAAACAATTCTGTTGTATTGTGTTGTAACCCTTGTAGGGGTATATATAGAGTACAATGTGGGTGTAGAACTGCACGCACCAACTAGTTCACCCAAAAGCTCAAGCTATCGGAGAGGGCCGGACATTATACTCCAACATTATTGAAGTGTGTATGTGAATTGCCTAGCCCTTTCCATCAGTTCGGACTTTCATAGCTAACCTCTTGAGTTCAACTCCTGGCTTTCGCAGTTTATCCAAAAATTATTGTTGCCTCCTTTGTGTCCACGTATAGGCCTCTTGAGCCATACCTCTGAGTCTATCCACGTGTTGACTTCCCGCGCCACACGTTAGAGGGGGTGTGTATGTGGATTTCCTAGCCCTTTTCATCAGTTCGGACTTTTGGTTGTGTTGGCTAGTGCATGAAGCTTAACAGTGGGGAGAGGATGGGACTACAAGGCAAGTCATTGTTCGTTGAACCAAATATATCTCTATCTCTCCTTATCTCTAACTAACACGTTTATACTTTTAACAGCAGACACATCACCACGCCCCCTTCAGATCCCACAGGGCACCTACGACACTTGCTAGCAGTCCGCAGAGGTGATTCCCCATGCGTGGACGCGACAAACGCGGCAAGGATGTCGGGGCGGCGACGGGTGGCGGTTGTTGTGTTCTTCACCGGTTCCGGCGCCGTCGGCTGTCTAGCAGTTGAGGTGGAGCTTCCTGTGCCATCTCCAAGGTCAGCCGACTCAATTCCAGGCAAAAATGGACCTCGGCGGCCATCAGGCGGAGCTACAGGACGGCGGGCTCGTCGGCTGTGAAAAATATGATTTTGGCATCGGTGAGCGAGGAGAAGGCGGGAGAGAGCGGCGGGGCTGCGGGATGGTCGCGTGGAACAGTTCCGGCGCAGGGGTCTGGATGGGGGCTATGGCAGGGGCACGCCAAGAAGAAGAATGCATGGGTGGCCGACTATATTGAGAAGCTGTGGCTTTGGGGGGACGAAAAGCCATTATTATTTTTAGGGATTATTGTTTTGAGGGATCTTCTGGCTAGGCTTTAATCCCTCAAAACAAAATTAACTTTTAGGTCATTTGCTAGAGATGCTCTTATAAGCCAAACTCTAAAAAGCAAAGTTCAGCAGAGAGAATATGGAAATGCCCTATTCTGATCGAAATTCCAAGTGGGCCTCATTTCTTTTCACATGCACAAATTTATTTCTTGCACAGGAACATAAATAGGACAGCAGGGGAATCTTCCTAAATGACATCCTGGAAGACGACCTTTGCTATGTGGCTATCAACTGTTTCAGCTGAGCAATGAGCCGAGTAGTAGAAGCTTTTCACCACGTGGAGAAATGTCTGCCTGGTGTCTATGTTGATGCCATGGCAACCCTGATGAATTCGCCAAGATAGCTCTTGCATCTCTATGTCCACTTGCTGGTCCAAGTCTTCTGTATTCTCCATATTTTCCCCATTCTACTTTTCAATCATTGAACAACATTTGGTTATGGTTTGACAGATCACATTCAACTCAAACGGATGACACAGAATGCATGTACATACGCACCTGAGCAAGAACTCTTGTGGCAAGTTTGCGGCAGATGGAAGAGGTGAGCTGTTCGAGCTGGGAATACTCCCAAAGGTTCAGTTTTTGCTCGGCTGAAACATGCCTTCCTGAGGTGATCTCGACTGTGCGGACCAACAACAGAGCTGTATCTCCTTCAATTGATCCATGGCTCTCCTTTGCAGTCCATGCCATGAGCCACTGCTTCCACTGCAGTTGCCAAAGAAAAAAAAGGTTCGATGTTTCATATCTGGTAAACAATTCAGCATCATATAGACAGCTGTATCTAAGTGGAGTGGATTGATGAATTTTACAGCGTCACGAAGACTGCCGGAAGAGTCGTCGTCGAATGAAACGATGTCGATAAGCTCTTCAAGATTCTTTGTTGAATCCTTTGTGCCCCTGCAATGCGTGCACACAAATGTTACTTTGATCATCCTGGCAGGCAGGTATGAAACTCTACTTCGGTTTCTTGAAGGAAATCAGATGATATTCCGTTGCTAAGAAAACTTCACATTGATCATCACAAAACCAGACCCCGGAGAGGGAAAACTACGAAGCTGCATTCATACCCAGTATGTCTGAAGTGAGAGGTCACCGCCTCGGCAAGCACCCACGTGCGAGCCCATGCTAGACGCTCTGCTGCTCGGCCAGATTCGAAGATGTTTGCTGAAGCTAAGAAGTAAGCCGTCAGGGCGCTCTTTGGTGTTCCACCATACTTCTGCAGATGGTTCCTCAAATACCACCTGCACATACTCTCAAGTAAGAATCTACTCACTCCATTCCAAAATAATTGAAGTTCTAGCATTGTCCTAAGTCAAATTTTATTAAGTTGACCAAGTCTATATAAAAATATATGAACGTCTACAGACCAAATTTACTTCAATAGATTCATTATGAAATAAATTTTCATATTGTAGATAGTCGCAGATTTTCCTATAGACTTGGTCAAACTTTAAAAAGATTGACTTAGAAAAATCGTATCAGTTATTATTTTGGAACGAAGGGAGTAGGTGTCATATGCTAGGAGCGCAGATTAATCAAACCTGAGGATAGAGAGGTTGCAAAAATGTCTGTGACTTACTTTCTGAGGCCATTCCACTCAAGTCGGAAGAGTCTTTGATATTCTCTGAAGTCAGCTTTTGCCATTTCAAGGTACAGGTCGTTGCTCACAAGATTCATTCTGAAAAGTGAAGTGCCAGAACCAAGGGTGTGACAAATATATAGCTACTAGAAGTTTCTGTTTTTTCAAGCGAGGCAATTAAGAATTGGTCTAGTTTCACATGCATGTTAGCTGAATACTACTGTTACATAGGATGATTATTACCTGTAGAGGACGTTAGCAATCCAAACATCCGTGTTGCCTCCATACTGATCCAGATACATCCTTGTTTCTATCCGTGGCAAACTTGCTTCCCAGGGGAAGTTCAGTGCGTACTCGACCTGTTTTTTGGAAGTACAAGGCACCATAAAATTCATCACTACTGTCTTGTGAACTAAGGGAAGTAGACGCATATATAATTAACTTTAATATGTTGGCACAAACTACCTCGCCTGGCAGGTCCTTGGTGATGATCCACTTGTCATACAGTTTGTTGGAGGCTTGTCTTTCATGGAGAAATGCACGACAATAGCGCCCAGCCCGTGCCAGGACATCATCATCACCTGGGAACATGAACTGTGAAGCACGGTAAGTGTTGTACATTGGGGTGACAGATGCATCGTTGGTCTCCAATGGGAAGCAGAAGAACTTGCCGTCCTTTTTGTCCTCAAAGTGGTTAAACACGCCTGCATTGTAGATGCACATTAGGCAAAATCGATGCAGCACAACATAGTAGTCATGCATGCGTAAGTGCTACTCCGGATACATGCTGACCTTATAAATCGTGGTTGATCTACACTAGGATGCACGGCAATAGTTATGTATTTACATGGAGTGACGTCGTAGCCATGTTGACGGAGGAGACGGAAACCCATGGCCGTGTCATCAATATCCGGGGTAGGGCAGTGCACGTTATGAGCCAGTCCCTTTCGAGTCCAACGCCTGTTAAAGTGTATATATATAGCTCCTCTCAAACAGGTGTTAAACAAACGCTCATCTCAAATTAGTCCACTGTTAGTCTTTGTGAAAACAAAAGTTCTCTATTAAAAACATACTCCTAGTATTTAGATTAGTTGTTTCGTGAAAATAGTACAACTGGATTAATAATAATATATTCATAATATAAGTTTTCAAATATTATTGTGCTACATATAGGTACGAGTAATAATGGTCATGAATATGTGAGACAATGTTAAAGTCTAACTCATAACTTCGGGGTAATGCGCGTTTCAAACACGTTCCCTTTGTTCAAAAAATAAAATTTTTATTTCTGTTGTAGCAATCCACGTCATTCTACTTTGACTACTACTTCCATATGAATATGTTCGCAAACAGAATTTATATATGAATATATATTTATGATGGAATATGATGATTCTTTAATGGTTTTATCTGACAAAATTGTTTTGTATGTGCCGGAGTGATTGGTAAGTTTGAAGCTCTTGAGTGAATGTATTTTAGGACATCAACTATTTCCACTTAAGTTTGTGTTACCTGTAAATACAATCTAGGCACTGCTCAATTTCACTTGTGAAGTGCCTTGATATCCCTAGACGCATCAGCCGATCGACCACCCATAACTGCTCAAAAATATCCAACGAGTACATACAGGGCACTGAAAAGGGGAATTTATTTGACTGGCAATGTTAGTATGTACTGTACTAACCAATGCAAGGGACTCTCACATCCTACCCAAAAAACAGAATTACCTCCCCCGCGGAACTTTTTGACGAGCCTGTCTAGGAACGCTAGGCATTCTTTGTCGCCGGTGTAGCTGAGGGCAGCAGCTGTTGCAGCAGGCGAGGAATGGAAGGAGCCGTCCAGACACCGCAACTTGAGTAGCCTTTCCCAGTCCAACTGCAAGTCTACCATTCCTTCCACGCTGTAAAGTAGGGTCGTTGGACTGGCGTGTAGCACATCCAGAGGTATCCTACAATTTGAGTCAGAGAGTCTTTTTACGGTAGGGACAGGCAAATATCGGCTGTGCCTAGCCAATAGATTAGATGGTTTAGATTGATCAATACTAGTTAGGAAATCAAGGCAGTAGTATTTCTCAGTCAAAGGGCAAATTTGATACTAGATGAAAAACAAAAAGTGATTGTTTAGCAGATTGATATTTGTCCAGCTTAGCTTCATCTAAGCATATACCCAAATAACAATATCCATAGTACAAATTATGATTCGTACGTCATAGGGATGCAGGCGGACATGTCTGTGCGATCCGCATCCGTCCACGCAGCCAAAATTACTAGTACTAGTTTTAATTATGGGTTTGTGGACAGTTGTGGACATGCTGATGCCGTCCTCATGGCCTTGTAAAAAAACTAAGTGCATCGCTGGCAGATTGGAGAACACACATGCAAAATTATATGGAACTAGATGATACCCACACGTTGATGCAAGAATGGTTTGCAATATATTTCAGTAAGAATTGGGTGTATGGGAAACAGATATTTGAAATAATAATATGTAAAACTGGAAATACATATAATTTTAGTGTTTGATTGCTGTACACTATAAATATCAAAATAGATGGAAATTTTCATGAATGTTTACATGTTGAGGTAGCTTTTTCTTATGAATGATTGCATGTTGAGGTGGTCCTTTTCGAGACGTGTTGAATGATGAGATGGCATGCTTGCATGTTAAGAGAAATTGGTTAGTAGGGGCTAGCTATTTTGATATGAAGAGAAATTGGCATGCTTGCATATTTTGGTACGAACTCAGGTGGCCCAGGGGCGGGTGGCGTACGAACGGGGTCGGGCAACGCATGATTCTCGCAGGCTAATTCTATCGTCCAATGACATAATTAGTAGGATTGTTGCTAATTAACAATTCTGTAAGAAAACAATTGATTTTCATGGGGATTTTCTTTACCCACAGAAAACAACAAGTGTTTTAAGGCTATACAAAAACACGATGTGTTTCCTGTCTATGGAGAAGGTTGAGAGATTCCTCTCTTTTTTCTCTCGAAAGAAAAAGAGATTACTCTCTTTTTTCGCCGGAGGAATATCTTTTGTGGGAGAGATTATCCAAATCCTGGCCTAAATTATCCTTATGAAAAATACCCACAGGCGAATTGTCCAGAATACTCATACAATTGATGATTAAGAGGACTTAATAATAGTACTAGGCGATAGACTAGTAAATTGCACTGTAGAAGTCCTCGAGTTAGATGATGCTTAATTGTATGTAGACTATTCAGTTCGATCTATAAATCGAGGTTTATGTATCTATGCATACTTAGAGAGCTTTAGATTTCTCTTGGCATATATCTCTTCAAGAACAGGGTGATTATAAGGGATGTCCAAATCCAGGTCCTTTGCCTTCTCTAGGATTGCTGGCAAGTTAATCTCGAAGCCACATGGCATCCAGTCCTGTTCCTCTTCTACCAACTTGCTCATATTTTCTTGGATAAATAACACACCTACAACATAAAAGGTTCTATCTACATTAGACACTTGAAGAAAACCTGTAGGTAAGGATACCAAGATTGACCAAAACGAAAAAAAAACCAGTGATCGGTTTACCTCTGTCACACAAGTCGTCACAGTCAATGTTCCAGGACTTCACTGCTACTACACAAGCCAGGGTGCTGATCATCCGATCTTGGACCATAAAGAAAGCGGGGTCACCCCATGAACCATCTGGTAGTTGATTTTGTACAATCCAGTCGATGCATGAGGGGAATTGTGGTTTCTCATCTCCGTCAAGGTTCTTGACAAGGGCGACCAATGCCGTGTCGTAGGCTGAAGCAGTCGTCGCCGTCTCATCATCACCCAATGAACCCAGTGCTGTCCTTATGGCATTGATCATCTCTTGCTTCTTGCTTGGTTCATCCTTAAGGAAGATCCATGTTGGGTTTTGGTCAGGGTTCATTATAGTATGTGTACATTTGTCAGATTGTGTGCAACAGTGATAGTTCGGCCAAAAATGAGTTAATTCGTATGTGTACATGCTCACCGTGTGCCGTTTGTATTCATCAACTTTCCATTCACCCTCTTCTGCCTCCGGATATGATGGGGATTTGCTACTTATCACGAGCCCTAGATATTAGGGATGTCATGCAAGTCATGTGAGATTACTATACACTTCAAATTATGAGCTCAAGCACATTATCACTATTAGATGTAGTATGAAAATTTATCCGGCCGGCTGGCAAACCTCTAGATCAATATCACTCCAAACGTTTAGGTGGAGAGGAAACAAGATTCATAGAAGGAATTTATTGATTCTAAGAGGCAACAAGAGCTTCAATCCAAACTTTTTTTTTCCCGCGAACATGAGCCAAAAACATCTAACGGCAGCGCTCAAGTTATTTCTCAAACGCAGCCAGCATGCATTCACGTCAGGAGATTGATAGATTATGATTACCAGATCGTCGACGCTGAGAGCGTAGGTGCAGGGAAAGCCGTCGCCATGGCTTGGCTGTCGTCCGGTCGAGCACTGGAACATGCCAGCCTGCAGCGGTAAAGGTGAGCATCCTCGAACCTTTTGGATGTTGGCCTAGTGATGAGCTGTTGCATGCTTACCGCCATCACTACGTATTTATACCAGAAGGCTCTAGGTGACGAATCGCACTTGATAATAGACAAGTACTACGGCATCCGTCTTGAATTTATTGGTCCCCTTTGTATTCCACGCCAAAATTTGGCCTTCAATTTAACTAACAAAATATTAGCTTATATACCGCAAAATTAATATCATTGGAAACTTCTTTCAAATAAGAATCTAACAATACAAGTTTTGTGACATATAATTTATATTATGATAGTTAAATCTATAACCAAAATTTAACACAAAATATGAAGGAGACTAATAAACTAAGATGAAGGTACTAGCAGTGAGAGCGACGACTGAGATTTATTTATTCTAACAGGCAACAATTGGCCCCCCGTCCTCCAACTTTGAATTGCAAAGAAACACCACATTTCAAGTTCAGCTCCAGAATTGCCACCACATTTCTTGCTCGGCCCAAAAAACTACCAGTTTCCTTACTAATTTTTTCAATAAACACTTTGACTGCTTTGGGCCGAATTAATCTGATTGTTGGCATACCGGATCCACCTGTAAGCGTTGACATGGTACAAAATAGTCAACACCGTACCGTTTGTTGAATGTTAAGTTGGACAGAGGGCCCACATGGCCCAAACCTTCTTCTTTTATAGCATTTTCTCAAACAGGTTACGCGCATGCTCCCTCCATAGCCACCTCCCGCTCCTCTAGCCACCACGGATGTTTCGCTTCATTCAGCACCACGCCATAGTGGTCCTAGAGCACCGCATAGACCTTCTGAGCACGTCTACTTCCTCCGATCCCTCCTCCACTACCCATGGCGCAAGCTGCTAGCTGTGTTGACTGCAAGAGCTCGCGTAGGCCACTCCATGCCCATTTGACCTCATTGGCAGCGCAAGCAGAGAGCTCACATGTCCCTTGACCACATTCGATTGATGTCCTGCAAATGCACATGGTTTAGTTGTAGCCTTTTCGAAGTAAGGGTATCAATTCCACATGGAGCACATGAATTAACCTTTTGTCTCTTGAAAGGTTTAAATAGCAATGCCTGCAAGTTGTAAGAAATCCAAAGCGATAGTGATATGATGGATACGGTGTAGCGAGTGTAAATGTAAAATACTAAAATAAAAGTAACAAAGAATTTAACGTAAAACATTGAGATCAATAGGGTTAAAGCATTTCCAGGGAGTTCGGATTCCCCTCTAGTGTGCATCTATAGCGGTGCCTAAACATAATGCCACTTCAGATTCCTAAGCCACTTTGCATGTTTCTATTTGTGGGCATTGTCGATACAGATACATGCATACTCGCGGCAGCATCGTATCACACATACCACCACCATTCTTCCCCACTTCGATTATCAAATGGTGATTAAGGAGAAAAAGATCCCTGTGGACATAGCCTGAAAGTTGTTTCTGTTTTACTACCTGTTGCAAAGATCCGGGATGAAGGGAGATAGCCCTGTCACATACCCACCTCCATGACCAGCCGGTTCACCAGCAGTAATAACCTTCCATTCAAAGCTGGCATATGTTGGATGGTCGACTTCACCCAGCATCAGGAACACGATTAACATAAACATGCAAAGGGGATATTAAATCCTAATACCAAACGATCTATTACATACTGGTGTTTCTCCATATCCCCGAGAACAATGGGAAATTACTCACACATCAAGGGCACAAGTGAAAGGAGACGAATCATGATGAACACAATGATCCCACACATATAAAGCAAGATTGAATCCACTCCAACTAATGTATTACAAATGGATGGGGATGAGATGGTGATGATGATAAAGCCTTCGTGATGCAGAATAGCGGTGGAGGAGGCTTGGGTCGGTCCTCCCTCTGGCAGCCTTGGGAGGCAAGGGTTCTTCCTTCCGGATGTGTTTTCATCCACCTCCGTGTCTCTGATCCCCGATCGGATTTCACGAGGTGAAAGTAGTGGATGAGGCGGCGGCGCTGACAGCTCATCGCTCATACGAGCCGGCCCCTCGTATGAAAGGTCGTCTTTGGCTCTGGAGGCGTCGCCGGACCTCCTCCTTTCGCCCCTTTGCTATATTATTTTTATGGTAGTTGATAATAAAATTAAATAACGTGATTCCACCAGCATTTTCATGGGATTCCTTCCATAAGATTTTATTTGCTTCAAAAGACATTACCTGAGGAATACCGACAAAAAGTAGTGCACGAACACGGTAAAATTCCACAAAGCCTACCGTGTAGGCACGAAATAGATATCAAAATCATTACACAAATTGGACTAATTAACTCCCAAATTAATCTTAAAGGTTTGCTTGTCCCCGAGCAAATGCCGTAGCTTGTAAGAAAGAGGTCATCTTTATTATGAGGAGCGGATAATGAAAATGAATGAGTCCATCACACAATTCCACAATCTATCTGGTATGAGCAACTTACAGTGCACTATCATATTTTCATCTTAATTAGATGATTATGAAAGCTTCCACACTTTACTACTATGTGATAATTCACCCATCGTTCAGACGAACAAGTTATCTCGGTTTTTAGATTCATAAGATTATTTTTCTTTTTTCTTTCCCTTCTTTTCTTTAAGAGTCAGGCCAATGCCCATGTCACTACGAATTGCTTATCATTTTTGGGGCATGACATGCAAAGTTATGCATGGCTCTTTACACCAATAATGTGGCTTTTATAAGTAATTTACTTCAGAAAACTTTTTACCATAAAAGTAACTTGTTCTATTATTACTCACTTGGATCATTAGTTATCCAGCTTCACCAATAGTTTAAAAAACTGAAATAAGGTTGATCTATCTCATCTACTTGTCAACCTCTTCTATCCAATCGATACGAAAGACATGGAAGACTTATAATCATCTCTCTCAAGCAAAAATCACATGTGCAACGATGTCCTATGCAAACGGTTTTTACCCTCTTTCAGTGACACAGTTTTAAACCATCGTCTTGCCTGTGTGGGTGATAGGGGGACCATCCCACATGACTAAGATTAATCGCCAGCGAAAAGGCGGAAGAATGCATACGTTTGGCGGAACAAAGCGTAAGTGATGCCCACATCTATCCCAAATGTGAGTCGTCGGACAACAATTTGTGATATATCAAATTTCCCGAGCGGTCCAGCTGGCGCACTCGGGTCGGATGTCATAACTGTCGCACGTGCTATTCTATGGTGCAACTTTTACAATGCAGACGTCATCACAAACAGTTCATGGTTTTAAAACGTGTATGATAAGAATACTATCACAAAAATTTAGTTCGGTCGCATCGTTTGTGATATTGTTTGACATCACACATGGTTTTCAAACACCAATTGTGTGCATGGCCGCACACGTTTACCATGGACGAAATGTGTGTGATAGTATTGTTTATCGCACACATTTTCTCTATGTGAAACGTGTTTGATCATGAGGTATATCACATACGTTGTGCTTTAGAAATGTGTGCGGTGTAATGACCTGCAAAGCATATTTTCTACCTAATCTAATTGCTGCAATTTAAAATTCTATAGAATTCGAATTTAAAAGTAGGCAATAACTTTTTTCATATCCATCGTACTACATGGATTGAGGGTCAAGACATTTTTTTTTCAAGAACAAGAACAAGATATAGTTGCCTGTCATTTTCATTAAGACAAGAGAACTCATGTACAAGCATGAGGAGCTACAAATTGCTGAGTTTATAGAAAGAAAAAATGCACACTTTTGGAAAATCACATATGTCCATACTGCCGAGCTTGTTAATTTGGTCCCCGTTTGGTTTTGGAGTGGGATAGATGCGTACGTAATGCATTTAATGGGCCAGCGTCCACCAGTCCACACTGTATATAGTACACGGTACTGACTGCAATAGCGCCAAAGGGATCGCGTTCACCATTCCGGGCAAACTCCTAGTACCGAGACTGTGGACGTGGATCGCTGGCCTGCATGCACGGCTGCGCCATCACTCGCCCACGAGTCCTGCAGCAACGTCAGAATTGCCGGACGAGCGTCCACCGAATGGCATGGACAGTGCCACGCTGCGTGCCGCCGCAGACAAATGGACGCGTCAGTAGGTAGACTTGTGGCCGCAGCTCGACGTCCGGGTCTGTCTGCATCGTTGCAGCGAGAAGTCATGAGTTGATGCTTGTACTGATGGCAAGCACAAGGAAACAAACGTACTGCCGTCGGCATGGCCGGTGATGTACACCAGCTTCTTGCATCTTCTTTCAGCCTTTTCGAAAAAGGTGGCCTATCTTCCCAGCGCGCACGTTTGAACTGAGTTATTATTGGCCGTACGTGGAGCCTACGGCAAAACGGAAAGGAACCGCTAACCAACTACGGAAGTAGGTTCCGGGCTGGGGGGTACAGGGTGACGAGGCAACTATACGTTCCTATCATTTATCTTTTTAACACAATATAGAGCACTCACACGCGCGCGCACGCTCATCATTATAAATGTACCGTATAAATAAATCTTTGTATTGGTGAAATCATCACAGACGCCTTATAGTTGACAACCACGTCATATCAAGTTACAACGTACCATGAAGACACCAATACCGATTCATGTCATATACCCCATCCGTCTCAAAATTTTTGTCTTAGATTTGTCTAGATATGGATGTATCTAATACTAAAATGTGACTTGATACATCTATATTTAGACAAATGTAAGACAAAATTTTTGGGACGGAGGGAGTATAAGCAAACAAACGTGAATGACTTTGATAGCAAATGCAGGCGCAATGATATAGCAGATATCAGCATTTACAGCGTTCGGCCGGCGTTGCGCTTTGCGTCGGGTTTGTTCATGTTTTCTTTGAAGATACAAAACGAAATGACATTTAAACTGCATGTCCAATTAGAAACCGTTTTTATTGAAGCGTTTCTCACATTGAGATTTTCAAAATTAGAACACATGTTGATAGATTTTGATAAAAAAAATTCTATAAGAGGTAATAACACAAGTGGTGCTTAAACTTGCCATCGATGTTCATTTTAGCGCCCGAACTTGAAAAACACACCGAACTCGTTCCATAACTTGGCACACACGGTGCAAATACAGTGTTAATTCCATTAGTGGACGTAAAATACGATGACGTGGCGCCATATTTTGATTAACATGCACATGTGGTGCGCCAACACGAACATATCTTTCTATGATCGGTGGGTCCCACCTGTTACTACGGATGGAGAATAGCCGCTAAAAATAAATCCCACACGGAATCAAACCATCGACCTCGGGCCTGCGAACAAATTGTGTTTTTTCAACACAGTACAACGCAAGCGCTCATATATACGCGCATACAGTCACTCCTATGAACGCACACACGCACACCCTACCCCCATGAGCACCTCCAAAAGACTGAGCCAACATATCATCTTGAAATTTACGAAGTTACCGTAGGCACCTCGTCGTCGACGGAAACGTCTCCTCCTATTGAATGCACATCACTGGAAATCCTGAAATAATCCCGGAATAAATGCGAGCAGCAAGACTTGAACCCTGATGAGCTGGGGATACCACACTCCCCCTAACCATCCAACCACAGGTTGGTTCGCTCGAACAAATTGTCTTGGCGACTCCGCCACTCTTCCCCTGTCACCATTAAAGATAAATTTACCTTATTATTCTGTAAGGAAACGGGTGCATGGATTTTAACGGGCTGCAGCCAATGCAGCCCATTTCGCACATGTTAGTATTTTTTTAGAAATTTGTAGAATATTTGTAGATTATAATCACAGTAATAAAAATACATTTCAAATATTCATGCTTTATAAATGTTATACATAAAATAAAACAACTTATTAAAACAAATCGTGTAATTTCGAAAAATATTCACTTATTTACATGTGGATTATATTTAAAGTGTTTAGTAATAAAAAACTTAAATTGTTTAGTAATTTCAAAAAATATTATAAAAACATTGAAATTTTTTAGTAAATGAAAAAGAGTTACATACTCTTGTCCTATATTTTAATTATAGAAAATTCTGAAAACAAACATTTTTATTACTATTCACTTCTGTGGAACTTTCACTCGTGTCATATCTTCATAATTGTATAGAATTAAATTATTGTCAGCAGTGAATATTTGTAAAAACATTTTAAATCTGAAACTTTGCATATTTATGAATATTTTTAAATTATATAATAAATGTCACAAAGTACATACCTATTAATTATAAAACATTGCATATAATTATTCAAATGTTGGTATAGTTTAAATAATATTTATTGTAGCTTATAAATATTTATACTATTCTAAATTATACAAATATTTTTATAGCAACAAATACTGTTTTATTTCTATGATTATTTTATAAAAAATAGTTGAGTATTTTTAGAAATACTTGAATATTTTGCTAAATAAGTTGTTTTATTTGTAGACATAGTATTTCTAAGGGCGTGTTCTGAATCTATCTAGCTTCCAAAAACTTCCTATATCCAGCTTCATTACGTAGCTTATCACTTCACGTAGCGATGGGAAAGCCTTCGGGTGTTCAGGTGGCTTCTGCCAGTGGTGCAGCCGACAGCCCTGCTGGGAGGCAGGAAACCTGCTGGGCGCCCCTCTTGGGCTGGCTGGAGGAGCCCAGTTCAGCAGTTGGCTGTAAAGAGGACGGAAAAAAATAGGCTGGGCTGCCCAACGTGGGAATGTCTTGGGCTTAAAACATGCATAGTTTTCTTTCTCGCAGTAGCTATTGCAGATTCCCTAAAAAAAAGTAGCTATTGCAGCGATTTTTGCTGCACAGAAACATGTACAGTGAGCATTTCTATGGTACATGGAGCAAGAAATATACAACAATCATGTACTCCCTCCGTCCTAAAATAAGTGCCTCAACTTTGTACTAGCTCTAGTACAAATTTGTACTAAACTCAAGACACTTATTTTGGAACGGAGGGAGTATTTTTTTTTAAGTTCACAAATGTTCTCAGTTAACATAAGTTACAATTTAGCAGAATAACTACTTCTCTCATGTGTCATACAACAAAAAGTTCATTTGCATATAAGTTTGCAAATCAAAATGGTCACACATCTAAAATCATGAACATGATTACTTCATCAACTAAGAGCAATGGTGGTAGCTAGTTCATGCCTAAACAAATCCATGTTACGACCACTCTCTGCGGGTATTGAACAACTGCTGTATTTGGAGGAATAACATAATTCTTGTATCTTTCTGGAATAGTTGGAACATAATCCGGGTTCTCATCATTAGAAGCCCTTTCTTCTTGAACTTGCCCCAACCTTTAATGTCCTGTAATACAACAAATGAAACACATTATTAGTGAAAAAAAACTGATATGGATAAATTAAGATATGTGATACATCATCCAAAGAACTCACAATTTTCAACACCCCATTCAGCAACCATTCAGCAGCAAACTTCACACATATAGCAGTACACTTATGAGATAATCCAAGTACTAGGACAAATACGAAAATTGTACTAGAACATGGCAGTATATTTGCACACATATTAGCAGTACACTTATGAAAAAAAATACTGATCACATGGCTGAATACTTGCACACATATAGCACTACACGACCACCCAAAAAAATGCACACATATGTGTTCGAACATTCAACATCAACTATGCACATACAGCAGTACACAGCCACAAAAAATTAGCACATACAGCAGTACACAACCACCAAAAATTAGCACATTCAGCAGCCATAGCACCCAATTTGCATCTACAGTACAACCAATAGAACCCAAAAAAATTGCACATTTAGCAGCCATATGTAAGAAGGCAAGGGGAGCTCACCTTGGGGTTTTGGGGAGGGGGGTCGGTCGTCGGGATGCTGCTCCGGGCTCGGGAGGGCGTCTTGGGCATCAATGACGGGGTGCGCTACTCCTTCCCATGGGGTCGATGTGTTGGGAATCGTTGCATGGAAAACAAAACAAAAAATCTACGCACACGCAATGATCTATCCATGGAGATGCATAGCAACGAGGGGGGGAGTGTGTCTACGTATCCTCGTAGACCGTAAGCGGAAGCGTTTCTCAACGCGGTTGATGTAGTTGAACTTCCTCGTGCTTCAACCGATCAAGTACCGAACGCACGGCACCTCCGCGTTCTGCACACGTCCAGCTCGGTGACATCCCTCGCCTTCTTAATCCAGCAAGACGTCAAGGTAGTAGATGAGTTCCGTCAGCACGACAGTGTGGTGACAGTGAAGGTGAAGTGATCCTCGCAGGGCTTCGCCAAAGCACTAAGAAAATAATGACCGAGGGTGTAAACGATGGAGGGGGCGCCACACACGGCTAAACAATTGGAGGGTGATGGGAGGCAGCCAGGAGGCGCCCCAAGTAGGCCGAATCCTACTTGGGGTCCTCCCAAGTGGCGCCACCCCTTCCTTATTTGTCGGAGGGGGAAGGAAAGAGGGGGATGGGGGAAGGAAGGGGGAATCCTATTCCCTTTCTTTCCTTTCCTCTTTCCCCTTTCCTTGTCCACCTTGGCCGGCCCATATGGGGGGCGCACCAGCCCCTTGTGGCTGGTGTGTTTCCCCTCTTGGCTCATAAGGCCCATATCTTTTGCCGGGGGTGTTCGGAACCCCTTCCGGTGACCCGATATGTACCCCGTACCTTCCGGAACACTTCCGGTGTCCGAATACCATCGTCCTATATATCAATATTTACCTCTCAGCCATTTTGAGACTTCTCGTCATGTCTGTGATCTCATCCGGGACTCCGAACAACATTCGGTCATCAAATCGCATAACTCATATAATATTATATCGTCATCGAACGTTAAGAGTGCGGACCCTACGACTTCGAGAACTATGTAGACATGACCGAGACACCTCTTCGGTCAATAACCAATAGCGGAACCTGGATGCCCATATTGGCTCCTACATATTCTACGAAGATCTTTACCGGTCGGACCGTTATGACAACATACGTAATTCTCTTTGTCCATCGGTATGTTACTTGCCCGAGATTCGATCACCGGGATCTTCATACTAGTTCAATCTCGTTACGACAAGTCCCTTTATTCGTTCCGTAATACATCACCTCGTGACTAACTCCTTAGTCGTTTGCTTGCAAGCTTATGATGTGTATTACCGAGAGGGCCCAGAAATACCTCTCCGATAGTCGGAGTGACAAATCCTAACCTCAATCTATGCCAACTCAACAAACACCTTCGGAGATACCTGTAGAGAATCTTTATAATCACCCAATTACGTTTTGACGTTTGATAGCACACAAGGCATTCCTCCGGTATCCGGGAGTTGCATAATCTCATAGTCGATGGAATATGTATTTGACATGAAGAAAGCAATACCAATAAAACTGAACGGTCATAATGCTAGGCTAACGGATGGGTCTTGTCCATCATATCATTCTCCTAATGATGTGATCCCGTTATAAACTAACAACTCATGTCTATGGTTAGGAAACCTCAACCATCTTTGATCAACGAGCTAGTATAGGCTCACTAGGGACATGGTGTTTGTTTATTATTCACACATTTATTAAGGTTTCCGATCAATACAATTCTAGCATGAATAATAAACCTTTATCATGAATAAGGAAATATAAAATAACAACTTTATTATTGCCTCTAGGGCATATTTCCTTCATGATGCTCCTTCCTTACGGTGGGAATTGCAACGGCGAGAAAGAGAGAGATATGTGCGATATGTGATGGGTTTCCCTGTTCGAGCAAGGAAGAGAAGGACCGAAAGTTTTGTTTTGCGGTGGCATTTTCCTCGCAAATAAGAGGAACTTCAGTTTCCGAAAAAACGTGAAGATGGGAAAAGCTTGTTTCACCGATTTGCATCGACCCAATATGCTTCGCGAATTTAGCTTCCGGAAGCAAAACAGTTAAGCTGCACCATGTTGTGGTTCACCCTGCGTAGAATTGAAGAACTCTGCCCCTAACCTTATTCCAGCTGCAACCTGGAACTTTGCTCACACCCCTCTCTCATCAGTCCACTCATCCGTGCAGAGTCATCCAATCTATCTGAGCTTGAATATATCTTGGATGAAACCATGTAGTTCTACGAGTTTGAGGGCTCCAACAGCTGATCCCGTTGATGAGCCTAACATCGACCTCAACATTTTTGCATTTCTGACAAGCGGCAAGCAAAGCCCACAACATCACGCATCTGCCTTACCAGGGATCTTCTCGACGAAATCTCATGCTTCTTCCTAGTGTCTGGCACGTGCCAATAAATCAACCTTGCAGGAGTAGTGATCAACCTTGGGAATGACTTCGAACTCGGATGTCAGACAATTGAACCCACGTCGGACGTCTTTCAGCAACCCTGTGTGCACACAAGAAAAAAGTACTCTTATGAAAGTGATATCGTCCGGCTGGAGGCCTTCCCCATTCCTCACCACTTCTTCAAACAGCCGAATAGCTAGCTTCATGGCTTCGCCCTTTGAAGGCAGGACCACAAACCAAGGCATTCCATGAAGCTTCATTCTTGCATGGCAATTTCCCACACGCTCTGGTAAATTCTCCACACTTTGAGTACATATCCACTGTCGTGGAATTGTGAGGCATAGCCGTGTGACACTAGTAAAAAAAGGGCTTTGGTCACAGCGCAATATACACATTAGTCCCGGTTGCATTACGATCCGGGACTAATGTGAGCATTAGTCCCGGTTCGAGCGGCTAAAAGCATTAGTCCCGGTTCAAATGGGCCCTTTAGTCCCGGTTCGAGACACGAACCGGGACTAAAGGGTGTGATGCCCCTTAGTCTCGGTTTGTATCTCAAACCGGGACTAAAGATTGGACCTTTAGTCCCGGTTTGAGACACGAACCGGGACTAAAGGGTGCGATGCCCTTTAGTCCCGGTTCGTGTCTCAAACCGGGACTAAAGGGGTTCATGTCTCAACCCCCCCCCCCCCCCCCCCCCCCCGCGCGCGCGCGCGTATCGCCATTTCAGTTTTGAAAAAACAAAAGAAAATGATAAAAACTTCAAAAAATAAAATCCTTCGAGATTTAGTTATATTACGTCATCTACTAATCAGGAAAATTTAAAAACTTAAATTTGGACATGTTTTATAAAAAGTGTAGGGAAAAAGTAAAACGGCTATAACTTTTGCGTACATGTCGGGAAACAATGTATAATATATCAAAATGTTCAGCACGAAAATCCGCATCCGATTTTGACCGCCATAGGCCTGTTTGCAAACTTTTAGAATCCTCAAATTCTTAAAGGAAAAAAAGATATGCTCAAATTTCATTTTTTTAATTTTGGTTAAATCTGGTCAAACTGTGGTCAAACTACTTATTCAAGAAGTATTATTATTACTAAATAATTATTCAAGAATATTAGTGTTACTACATAATTATTTCAGTTTTTTTGAAATTTGGTCAAATCTGGTCAAACGGTGGCAAACTACTTATTCAAGAAGTATTAGTGTTACTAAATAATTATTCAAAAATATTAGTGTTACTAAATAATTATTTTAGTTTTTTTTAAATTTTGGTCAAACTGTGGTCAAACTACTTATTCAAGAAGTATTAGTGTTACTAAATAGTTATTCAAGAATATTAGTGTTACTAAATAATTGTTTCATTTTTTTGAATTTTGATCAAATCTGGTCAAACTATGGTCAAACTACTTATTCAGGAAGTATTAGTGTTACTAAATAATTATTCAAGAATATTAGTGTTAGTAAATAATTATTTCAGTTTTTTGAATTTTGGTCAAATCTGGTCAAACTGTGGTCAAACAATGGTCAAACTACTTATTCAAGATGTATTAGTGTTACTAAATAATTATTCAAGAATATTAGTGTTACTAAATAATTATTTTAGTTTTTTTGAATTTTGGTCAAATCTGGTCAAATTATGGTCAAACAATGGTCAAACTACTTATTCAAGATGTATTAGTGTTACTAAATAATTATTCAAGAATATTAGTGTTACTAAATAATTATTTTAGTTTTTTTGAATTTTGGTCAAACAGTAGTCAAACAATGGTCAAGCTACTTATTCAAGAAATATTAGTGTTACTAAATAATTACTGTTTTTTAGAATAATAGTTTTAAACTCAAACAGTGAAATATGTGACTTCATGCTCACTAAACTTCCGAGGGTTAATAGGATTGACATCTTAATATTGTTAGGAAAACAACAAGTGCAGACTTGGAAACGAGGGGAGTAGAACCCGGAAGTTAAGCGTGCTCAGTCTGGAGTAGTGAGAGGATGGATGACCGGCCGGGAAGTTATATGATTTTGAATGATGAGGGATGATTAGAGATTAGAGGTTAAATTAAGCAGTGATGAGAGGTGATTAAAGATTAGAGGTTAAATTGAGCAGTGACGATGGGTAATTAGAGATTAAATTATAAAATAATTCAAAAATTTGAAAATCAAAAAAGAAAATCATTTTTTTGTAAAATTTATTTTAGTCCCGATCGTATAAGAACCGGGACTAAAGGGGGGAGGGGGCTTTAGTACCGATCCTTTAGTCCCGGTTCCAGAACCGAGATTAATGAGCCTTATTCTACTAGTGTGAATTCAGTGCCTACCTCCAGAGCTCCAACTACAGCATGGGCCAAGAGTACCACTATGAAGGTTATCTTATCAGGACGAACCCTGTTAGCCGCATGGTGTGAAACCTGGAAATGGCTTAATCTGAAAAGGAGGAAGGGAGATTTTCTGAATGATTAGATGTTTTGACTTGAATCTCCTGTGATTAGGTAGCCAAAATCAATCGTGTTTCTAGGTTGTTCGTGAACGTGGCAGAGACTAGTCAGATTAGCTAGAAGCCACCAGATTCTAACGCAGTTATTTCTTTTGTCATCTGAAAACTTTGTCTGTGATATTGATTCACCGAACATACTTTCGTAACATAAGTAATAAAATTATGTTCAAATAATTGTGTATTAAAAATACTATACATATGAACTATGATTACTAAATAAAAACATTTAAATATAAACATGTGTATTATATAAAAATATTTAGTTAATGAGGACATTGTTTTTTTAATTAAATAAATATATTTAATGAATCCAAAAACGATATACACTTGCGTCTTATATTTAAATTATTGAAAATGATGAATACAAATATTTACTAAACATTTAAGAATATTTACTTGTGTATAATTTTTTATCATGACTTACATTCAATTTTTTTCTTAAATATTAGCTATGATTGAACATTATACTAATAGTTTAAATATTATATTATGAATATTTTTAATTATACAAACATTGAACTATACAAATGTGTGTATAATTATTGAAATGTTTGTATAATTACAATAATTTAGAAAACCAAATTGTACTACACACATCCTATATACCTAAGAGATTCATCCCCACTATAGGATTTATCTCAACATGCAACACATCCACGTCATCATAGGTCCCACCTCAACGATTCAGTTGCAGCGTCATCCTTTTCTGCCCCTGCCGCCCCGCACGATGGAGGAGCCAAGGAGGAGTCGCTGGCTTTGCCTAAATATTTTTCCACACCGGCTCTATGAATCCCGACCCAATCATCTCCCCAATTAACTCCCCCACCCTTTCCCAATTAACCACCCCGCCAATTGATTTCCATAACTGATCCTATTCATCTTCTCTGCATATTTGCAGGAGTAACAAATGGAGCGATTCCTCTCCTATAAGCTTCCATCTTCGTCAGAGTTTGTTCTTCCCTTTAAGCTTCCGTCCACACCACATCAACTATTTAAGTAATCGGATTTCTCCCTTAGCATACTGGAGATGGCGAATTTGAAGTCCCGACGGTCCACGCCTTGATCCACGCCCATCACCTCCTGGTAAATCTCGAGGAGGAGGAGTGTGGAGGCTTCTATAACCAGTCGATGGGAGACGCTTGGCTCTGCCGCGCAGCCACCGTCCGCGTTGTCGCCCTCCTTCTCCTACCTGGCCGAGTTTGACAACTGTCCGCTCGTCGTCACCGTTCTTGGATCTCCATGGCCAGTTCATCAATTTCTTCACCACACGGTATGCCTCACCTGCCCTACCTTGGCATTTGCCGCCGGCTAGATCTGATACATGTGTGCATAGATTGATCCCATCCCTTGGCGCCACGAGCAATGAACAAACTCACGCTGCCACAAATCCCCACGAGGAATGACTACCTAAAGGGCTAGCTCCTGAAGGAATGAATAAGAGTACGTATTGTCGTTCATGTACTCATGTTTCCTTATTGTATTATATCAAATCTTTGCGTGCGTGCATATCCTTCCATGCAGGTTGATTCCCCAAATTGATTTTTTGTGTTTTTTAAAGTTCAAGTATCAACTTTGCTTTATTTAGATGGTAACCTCATTGCAAATTTGCTACTGATCTAATTTGCTTTAGCAGGTTACGTCTATCACTTACTGAAGAGATAGGCGATGCTGCCATTCACTGGAGATAAAACATGCTCCGTCATTCTGTTGGTAGATTTGGATCAATTTTGCACAGATTGTAGTATCGTCCATCGTAAAAATAACCTACGAATAAATTAACAAAGTACGCCAATGTTTTCTGATGGTATGACACCCCTAATCTTCTTTTGCTGTTCAACACATCTACTATTTGTAAATATTTGTGTGTGTTGAATGTATTTCTGAATAATCAAAATAACTTAATGTTTGCAGGTAACTCTTTTCTTATATCCTCGAGTTGTCTCCCAATCATTCTCGTATGTTAATGCCATGAGTTACTTCAGCATATATGCGGACCCGAGAATTTTGACAAGTATAGGTCTGAAAAGTTGAAGGCTGTGATAAAAAACAGTTGAAGGAATATCAACATATTTTTTCATGCATTCTCATTAGTCTTTCATGGACCTAAAGTTGTATTGTGAAACAAGATACAAATTCGTTGAAAATTGTCAAAACTGCAATGGATATGAATTAGTAGTGATCACTACTTATTTTTTTCTAAACTCTATTCAGTATTTTTCCAGTACGATTTTGTATTTGTTATCTACGATGACAACTTTGGTGGTTGTGCTCCCAAATGCTAATTTCCCTATCTATAGACAATCGAAGTAAGAATATGTCCTCCTATAATTTTCATTGCAGATTATTATTCTTTGATTGCTACTGAATTGTTTCAGTTCGACACCTTCAATTCGGCTTTGTGCAATTGGTAAGATTTATTTTACTAATTCATCTTCATTGTCATAGTTGTTCGACTTAACATGCATACCGTTGTTTTGGACATGTTATCCCGACTTACCAAACCATGACTGTTATGTTATTAATTGGAATAGAATAGACAAAATGCTTATGGAATGCCATGTTTAGTCATTATTACCTAAATTCTTCACCGTGGTAAATTTAACACTACTTTATTCCATTCCGAAACTTATTTTTCTAACTAATTTTCTATAATATTGCTTTCATGGAATGTAGTAGAGGTTGAATCCATACTACCAGAAATCATATGTTTCTGTTTTCACCATCATGCAACTCTTCGTACAAACTATATCTTTCCAATTTTCAAGTGTGAGCACTGCGTCATGCAGGTGGCTGTTTGTTATCCTCAGTAGATGAAGAGATAAAAGGTGAGCTATGATGCGGGCAACTGAGAAGACTCCACCACCAAAGCAAATCTGCAATGCTTATTTGAATTGTGGTATATTTATTTGATCTTTGTGCATGAAATGTTTGGGATGTACAGATGGATAGCGGGGTCACTATATTTAGTAAATGGAAACTGAAGCACTATCTGAAGTTCATATTTTATTAAAAGGAAATCGTTTGTAACATGGTTAACAAGTGTATTCAAATTGTTTTATTTACATTTCATTTGTCTAACATAGATCCATTTTTCCTTACTACAATTCCCGCAACAACGTGCGGGGTGTCATCTAGTTTATATAACACACAGGTTTATTAAATACTTCCAAAATATTATTTTAGCTTAAAATATATGTGCAAAAATATATAATACACACATTTATAGAAGACACGGGTTTTACAAATATCTTAAAGAAGCAATGCGTGCAAAATGGGACGCAGTATATGTAGCCCATTTAAGCTCCACATGCGTCACCTTCGAGTACATATCTGGTCGTTATTGATATTACACATTAAGACATGAAAGGTGGAGTGACTATGGCGTTCCCTGTCAGAACAGTTGCTTGTTCGTTCAAGTCCAAAAGGATATTTTTGTTGTTGTTAATTTTCATATATATATGTGCAGAACTAGGGTTCGTTCTGCAAAAAAAAACTATGAGGAGGTTTTGTGCAAAAAAAGTCGCTGTGTCTGACTTTTTCAATGAAAAAAATACAAGGGTGTTTTCTGTAAAAATACGTCGCATCTAGCACCATTACTCATTGACAGGTGGGGCCATACTCCCGATGATACTGTGATTGTATTTAAATGCTTGAGTCAAGTTAGATGACCACAAAACCAAACTGAACATGCGACACAACTCACACAAATTCTATAAATCCCAGTGATAGTACCTCAACTGATTAATGAACAGTGAAACAACCCATCTTTTCCACGTTGGCGCCGGCTCGAATGGACGCACCCAGCGGAAGAACCAGAGTCATCCTCTGTTCTTTAGAGCATCTCTAGCAGACCCCGTATATCGCCGACCCGCAAAACTCGTATACAGTTTGCGAAAAAACTGTTTTGCGGGCCGGCGCAGGCGCGGGCCGGTCGAGCAGACCCCGCATAGCGGAACTATAAAACAGAATATTCGCGGATATTTCGTTTTACAGTTCCGCTATGCGGTGTCTGCGCCCGCATATCGGATGCGGTTTTATCTTAATTTGACACATATGCACATATTCGGAATTACTAATTTTGCAGTATAAGAAAAAAAATGTCAATATTACAATACAACAAGCATCCAAATTACAATAGTTATTTAAATCACCAAAGCAAACTAAATAATTCAATACAAACTTGTCCCGAATACATATCACACATGGATTAAATGAAAATGAATGAAAAATTGGAATGTGTTATTGTCCAGCCCTTTGCCAATGGTGCTCAATGAGATCCTCCTGAAGCTGAAAGTCGGTGTTTGCATTTTCAATCTTCCTATAGGTCTGAAGGAAAGCTCTAATGCGGTTAGGGTCTCTAAATACTTTGACACGGCTACCCACATTGTCATAGAAGAACTTCCAAGTTCATGCCTCTCTCATCTTCGAGAATTATATTGTGAAGAATAACACAATATGTCATGATGTTTTTCAAGGATCGCTTGTCCCAAAAACGAGCAGGACCACGAACAATGGCAAACCTAGATTGCAAAACCTCGAATGCTCTTTCATTGTCTTTTAGGGTGCTTCTTGTACACTTGGGAGTTCACATTGTTTCCTAGTTTGGGGTGTTTGATACTCTTGACAACTGTGCACCAAGGAGGGTATATACCATCTGCAAGATAGTACCCCTTTGTGTATTCATGCCCATTGATAGTGTAGTTGCAAGCAGGAGCACCATCGCTAGCAAGCCTAGCAAACAAATGAGACGGTTGCAACACATTAATATCATTGAGACTACCTGGCATACCAAAAAAGCAATGCCAAATCCATAAATCCTCACATACTACGACCTCTAGTACAGTTGTTGCATCACGAGACTTGCCACAATACATTCCCTGCCATGCCTTCGGGCAATTTTTCTAAGTCCAATGCATACAATCAATGCTACCTAACATGCCAGGACAACCTCTTCTCTCATTAGATGCCATCAAATTTTTTTTGTGTCTTCCTCGTTGGGTGACCGAAGATATTCAGGACCAAAGACACGGATGATCACTTTGGCAAACCTACGCACTGACTCAATTGTAGTATCTTCACCAATGCGAAGGTACTCATCGGCATAGTTAGACGGAATGACGTATGCAATTACCCGCATAGCTGCCGAGATTTTTTTGATATGCACTAAATCCCTTCAAGCCCACGACATTTCTTCTTTGAGTAAAAACCGACAATTAGCCTCACAAGCTTGAACTATTTTTACAAAGAGGGTTCGGCGCATTCGGTACCTTATCCGGAAGAGGTGCGGCGGATATGTTGGATTGTCCGCGAAGTAGTCTTGCATCAACATCTTGTTCCCAAGATGGAGATTTCGAGGAATGCAAAGACGGCCGACGGTCGATCCTCGCTGTCTCTTTCGGTTCTTATCTTCGTGCTCCTTCACGGCAAGGGCCCACTAGTAGAAAAAGGACCTAATGTGAGACACATTAGTCCCAGTTCGATTTTGTCCCGGTACTAATGGTACCATTAGTACCGGTTTGAATGGCTATGCATTAATGCCGGTTCGTGCCACGAACCGGTACTAAAGGGGTGGTGGCAGGCTGGCGTTTGGCCGGGGCCCCACGAGCCCCTTTAGTCGCGGTTCGTGGCACAAACCGGTACTAAAGGGCAAACCTTTAGTACCGGTTCGTGCCACGAACCGGGACTAAAGGGGTCTGACCTATAGTCCCGGTTGGAAAGACAAACCGGGACTATATGGCAATTTTCAAACTCTACCCCACCCCCCCCCCCCGCGCGCGTGTATCGCCATTTTAGTTTTGAAAAATACAAAAGAAAATGATAAAAAATTCAAAAAATAAAATTCTTCGAGATGTGGTTATATTACTACATCTACTAGTTAGGAGAATTAAAAAACTTAAATTTGGACATGTTTTGCAAAAAGTGTAGGGAAAAATGTAAAACGGCTATAACTTTTGCATACGATGTCGGAAAAAGTATAATATATCAAAATGTTCAGCACGAAATTCCGCATCCGATTTTGACGGCCTACGGCCTGTTTGCAAATTTTTAAAATCCTCAAATTCTAAAAGGAAAAAAAAGATACACTCAAATTTCAGTTTTTTTGAATTTTGGTCAAACTATGGTCAAACTACTTATTCAAGAAATATTAGTGTTACTAAATAATTATTCAAGAATATTACTGTTACTAAATAATTATTTCAGTTTTTTGAATTTTGGTAAAATCTGGTCAAACTATGGTCAAACTGTGGTCAAATTATGGTCAAACTACTTATTCAAGAAATATTAGTGTTAGTAAATAATTATTGTTTTTTAGAATAATAGTTTCAAACTCAAGCGGTGAAATGTGTGACCTAATGCTCAAGCTAAACTCCTGAGGGTTAATAGCATTGACACCTTACATTTGTCAGGAAAACAACAAGTGCAGACTTGGAAAGTAGGGGGAATAGAACTATGAAGTTAAGCGTGCTCAGGCTGGGGTAGTGAGAGGATGGGTGACTGGCCAGGAAGTTAGACGATTTGGAATGAGTGATCCACACTTGAGCAGTTAAGAGGGGTGATTAGAGACTAAATCATCAAATAATTCAGAAAATAAAAAAAATTCCAAAATTTTCAAAAATAAAAAATAAAAAAACTTTTAGTACCGGTTGGTGTTACCAACCGGTACTAAAGGTCCCCCATACCACGGCGCGAGTTCACGCGACGTGGTGGGCCTTTAGTGGTGGTTCGTGTAGAACCGGTACTAAAGGGGGGGGCTTTAGTCTCCACCCTTTAGTGCCGGTTGCAGAACCGGCACTAAAGGCCCTTACGAACTGGTAATAAAGCTCCGTTTTCTACTAGTGGACATGACCAACGTCTGCTGCCAATAGTTGACAAGCGGCGTCTCAACATCCGAGTCGTCCGAATCAGACGAATCCTCGAGCAAAAACTTCTCGCACGGGCTCAATTCCATATAATTCATAAATACGCACACCGTGTTAACCAACTATGCATACCACTCGGCACAAGCACAAGTACAAGTACTCCCTTGTGGCTCGGGGCGGTGGATCCCGGGTCTGTGGAGCCGGTGAAGCGGCTCGGTGGAAGAGGGTAAGGGCGCCACCGCGGCGCGATTCCGCTCGCAGATTTGGCTGGAATCGCCTACGGCGGACAGGTGGAACCAATGGCGGGCGGCGGCGGAAGTGGGTGGGGAAAGAGCGCGGGCTGAAATGTCCCTCCCGCCAACCACTTTCCTGGGATACGGGGCACCGTCGGGGCGAGGTGGAAACCTGCGTTTTCGCAGGTTGGGGATGGGATATTACCGCGCCCCTCAAAAAAATTTACGGTTCGGATGCGTTTGCGGGGTTTGGTTGGGCAACATTTTACTCGTGGATCCATATTTTGACGGTTATTATGCAGATCGGTGCATTATACAGGGTCTGCTAGAGTTATTCTTAACTAGTCAACACAAAAGGAGTGATGAGAACATACGCAGCCCCTTCCCTTCCACGTTAGCCTCCCCATTCGAGTATTTGACCCCTTCCACCCAACACTCACCTCGAACTTCCATTCTCCACTACATACAGCTCCACACCCAACGCAGATAAACACAAAAAGACCATTTCCCTTTCTTCTCCAAGATATCTCGACCACCTCGAAATCACCTCAAATTTGGCACACATGATCTCTTGCACAAGCAAAGCTAGGTTTCCAAGGTTTTATATTTTTTGATTTTTTTTAAATTTATAATGCCCTCTAGACTGACTGGTCAAAACATCGGTCTATACCTCAAGGTGGCATTGTAAAATATTCTTTTTCCAAATTTTCTTTCATAGCCATGTTTGGCACATGTGGGTCACCATGTACAAGAAAATTTGGGTGATTTGGAGGTGGTGGGAAAAATCACCTTTGTTCAAAAACTGGCTTAAGTTAGACCAAATGGCCCCTCCGGAATGCGATGATTTTTCGACCACCTCCAAATCACCTCAAATTTGGCACACATGATCTATTGCACAAAAAAGCTAGGTTTTCAAGGTTTTATATTTTTTGAATTTTTTATTAATTTATAATGCCCTCTAGACTGACTGGTCAAAACATCGGTCTATACCTCAAGGGGGCATTGTAAAATATTATTTTTCCAAATTTTCTTTCATAGCCATGTTTGGCAGATGTGGGTCACCATGTACAAGAAAATTTGGGTGATTTGGAGGTGGTGGAAAAAATCACGTATGTTCAAAAACTGGCTTAAGTTAGACCAAATGATCCCTCCGGAAATGGGGCATTTTTTCGACCACCTCCAAATCACTTCAATTTTGGCACACATGATCTCTTGCACAAACAAAGCTAGGTTTCCAAGGTTTTATATTTTTTTTATTTTTTTAATTTATAATGCCCTCTAGACTGACTGATCAAAACATCGGTCTATACCTCAAGGGGGCATTGTAAAATATATTTTTTTCCAAACGGTCCATCCAAAATGAGGTCATTTTTTGGACATCCTCTAAATCACCTCAAAATTTGCACACATGTTCTCCTACTCAAACATAGATACGTTACCAAGGTTTCACAATTTTTGAATTTTTTATGCCCTGCCCAATGCCGGTTCGAAACATGCGGCTTCACGGAGCCACTATAAATTGTACAAAAGGAGATCTTTCATATTACAAATAATCAACTTGCATTTCATGAAAAAACCTCCTTCAAATTACAAATAATCATTACATCTTTATTCAAATGTTGTTTTTTGCACACACACACACACCATCTTTAACTACTTTATTATTATTATTTGATGAAATGATGGAATATGTGCTCAGTTATTGGAATATTTGATCCTATGGTGGAGTATTTACTATTTTTGCTTACTCAAATGATGGAAAGATGTCATATGTGTGGATGAACAATTTCCACTTACTTCACTAAACAACATTAATTAACTTAACGCAAAGTTTTACATTTGGTCCGATTTGCTTATGGGCAGAGCATCTCGCACATGGCCACAGCATGGGAATTTATTGCACCATTGCCACAGCATGTTCCACATGGCCACAGCATGGAAAGTGTTTGCAGCATGCCTGATCAGTGAAGCAACACTGATGTGGCATGTCTGATCATTGCATCAGGTAAATTCAAACAAATCATACATCCGAGGAACCATACATCTAAGGAACCATAATGGCAAATTTAAGGGACACAAATATAGATAGCAATATATATTACTACCATAGATAGCAGCATCCACACAGCAAAATTGCTGATGCAAACACCTCCAAGTTCAGACCACTAGCATATTAGATAAGTTTAGACCACACATCACAGTACTACACTTAGATAAAGTTCATACTACATTACCACTTCAAGTTTCCACCATCAGACTACCACATAAAGTTCACCAAAAGAACTGAGGCTTCCTCCATCATACGACAACCAGGGTCTAGGGTAACTACATGTTAGGGTTTCTCAGGACCTTGTGGAGGGCAGAATGCTGAGCCCTGATCTTGTACTCATCACTGCTGATGGATGTAGCCCGACAATGTTCCATCAGATGCTCCAGCAACCCAGACCTGGGCTTGGGCCTGCTGCAGTAGGGGCAGCGGTACTTGTCCGTCCTCCAGTTGTAGTACATACCAGATCCTTGGGCCCTGATCTTCTGCACCACCTTCTCTTCAAAGGACTCGACGTTCCCCTCGACCACATCATCTCTAGATTAATACTGCACACATTAATGACTGACATTAATACGTTATGCATTCAAATACTATAAACATCTAAAACTAACTCAATGCACAAATAACATTTCAACTAGGCCTTACCTCGTACGGCTCATCTTCATCACTGTCATAAGGGTAGTACCCAGATGAGTCCCACTTCCTCTTGTTGCCAACAAGATCCTCCTTCTGCTATATTGTCAACCAAGCAAGTCATTTACAAGGAATTGAATTGCAGTTCAAATAATGTCATTACAAACGAGTTGATTTTGCATAATGATGGAAAGCTCCTAACTATATTGAAAAGGTGCACATGTTACACATGGTATGTACATTTGGACAACTAATTCATAGACTATATATGAAGCTATATAGATACTAAACAATAGGGTTATGAACATACAAGTTCATTCATATGGACATACAAATCCAGATTTTGCTTTTGAACATGCATATGAAGGTATAAATGAATATCATTCCTCTCTTATTAACCAATGAAATAGCAGTTTTTGACAGACAATGCAAATAGGACCTTTATATATAACTTCACAAACATGTCAGGTTTTCATTTCATTTGTAAATATTAATAAATATTTAGTTCAGAGCAGTTCTCAAGGAGCACTCATATGTCAGAATAAGTGAAATGGTGAAGCCTAACTCCTACATCTAATTAAAATACCCTAACTCCAGCATCTAATTAAAAAACACTAACTCCTAGATCCACTAGAACATTGAATCACAAAGTTTACTTACACTAGTAGAAAAAGGCCCATTTGTCCCGGTTCATAAGGCCCATCTGTCCCGGTTGGGGAACCGGGACTAAAGGGTCGTTACTAATGCCTAGGCCTTTAGTCCCGGCTCTTATACTAATCGGGACAGATGGGCCTCCACGTGGCCGGTGCTGCGAGCCCAGTCAGGAGGCCCTTTAGTCCCGGTTGATGGCACCAACCGGGACCAATAGGCATCCACGCGTCAGCTATTCAGGGGCTAGGGTTTTTGTTTTTTTTCTGAAAGGGGGGTGGATTTGGGGGTTTTGTATGGTTAATTAAGGTGTTTCGTATATTGTGTTAGGTAGCTAATTAATTAATAGAGAGAAGTGTCCTCTCTTATCTTTGTGCTTGGTCGACGCTACGTACTATACGTATAGAGAGGCCCTCGACACGCTAGCTAGTAAGAAAATGAAGGAAACCATTAAGTACAGAAGTTCGTCATGCATACCGAGAGAAGTGATCGACCTCTCCTTCTCCGAGAGATTGGTCGAACAACAAGTTTTTGTATTATCTATCCGACGCTACTGGCTACATACATATACAATATGTAAGATCTCTTACAATCCCCTGGCATTTGAACTCAACTTCCACATGGTATTCTCCGGCTTTATCGATGACATGGTCAAGAAAGAATCCCGCCAATTCCTCTTGAATTGCTTTCATGCGATCTTGTGGTAGGAGTTCATTCCGCATCTGCCACGTCTAATTCGAAGAAGGGGGTTAATACATATATATGAATGAAACTCAACAGACATGATGGTGTAATAAAATGAAATTGTGAATATTATTGCTTACGCACTTCATATTGTCTTTTAGAGTAGCCCCGCTTATCTTTGCAAGTCGCTTTGTAGATGAACTTGCACACGTAGTATCCACAGTAATCATTCCCTTGTTCCTGCCACAAGCACTTTATGAGAAATAGAGGTCAATCAAACTGATAATGAAGCATTATAAATGGCATTGATGAAAGTAGCTAGAATCAACGGGAGATGCGCGCAACTAGCTAGCTAGTAGTACTTACTTTCGGGTATGTATATCGCAGCTCCTTCGGCAGTCCCGGAGCTTCTGCGGTGAACTGTTTCCAAACCCTGCAAGACAAAGAAAATACTTATTACTTGAGATATCAGGAAATGAACAAAAAGTTGCCGATATGGTGCGATAATGATTGATTGAACTTACTTGTTGAGAATTTTAGTCATGTCTGCATAGGTCTCGGGATCTTTTCGTCTCGAGTCTAAGACGGTTACTAGTCCCCGCTCAAGCTTAATCTCCAGAAGAATATAGTGGAAGCTGCGCACGCATGCATAACTCATCAATTACATTACTATAACCTCGCTCGAGTAATAAGGGAAGCCGAATATGCACATGACAGTAACACTCACTTGAAGTTGTAAGGAAAGAGTATTAAATCTTTGTTTTGATTTATTAACAATGATTTGAGCAAGTTGGCCTTGGCATCTTCGGCGTTCTTTTTAACCTGAAATTCATCTATGAGATTTGTGTTAATGAACCCAATATCATACATTTCTGCTTTTCTGCACTCGACGATCTTCAATCTGCATAATATAGTGAGGATAATTATAAATACATGCAATGAAAGAGCTGAGCTATATATAGAGACTTAATGACAGAAGTAGTACTTACAGACAGTAGCAAGTGACCGTTAATTTATCGAGGGCCTTTTGATTGAAGAACTGGAAGAACTCCTCAAATGGAACATGCAACAGATCAATTCCAACGAGGTCGTGCTCCTCTTTAACTCTCAGATACAAAGTATTCGTCCCCCTAGACTCTCTGCAGGTTTTCATGTACCAATTATGGAATCTTCGCATCATCGTTGTTAGAGATTTTTCTTCTTTGACGAGAGGCTTCCCGTACTCGTATCTGTGTTCGTCCACCTCCAAGAAATCATAATGTACATCGTCGGGCAGGTAATCTCCAAGATTGCTATAACCGGGCACCATCCTCGGAGCATTAGCGACGATGTCGCTAGACACATTGAGCGGGGGGCATGATTGGTTTGCTTGTTCACCGAGCTGGGCAATTTTTTCCCAGCTGCTCGTCGTTCTTTTAACCTTTGATCACTGACAGTACTTCCCGACCGCTCCACTTCGAGATATGCCTTTTCAGTAACGTGCTCATAGTTGGTTTTCGGCGGAGACTTTGGTGGTTTCCTCAGGGCATCGATAGTGCGCTTTGCTTTCACCGCATCTACCTTCTCCTCCGGAGGTGGATGTCTCTCTGCTTTCGCCCCTTCAAAGAAGTCCTTCACTTCTTTTTGCAAGATCTTCTTGTTTTCTTCCATAGTCATCTCGTACCGTAACTTCTCTAGAGGCTTGAGAGGTGGACCGTATCTGTATTGCCTCCCGCCTCTGGCTGTACTGCTAGACGCCGGAGCAGACGGAGCGGCTGCGGCTGTCTTCTTTCGTGCTTGCTTACGAAGCGGAGGAGAAGGATTACGACACGCCGGAGCAGCCGGGACGGCGACGGGTCTCTTCCGCCCTTGCTGGTGAGGCAGAGAAGGAGGAGGCTGGTGGCTGCTCGGGCGCACCGGCGCAGGCGGAGATGGAGGCGGAGTGCCGTCACGCGCCGGAGAAGGAGGCTGAGTGCCCTAATCGTCACTCGCCGGAGGAGGAGGCGGTGGAGGAGGCGGAGTGCCCTGACTCGCCGGAGGAGGAGGAGGAGGAGGCGGAGCAATCCAGTTCGGAAGGTTGATGAGCTCCTTCCGCCATAGGCATGGAGTCTTCAGACAAGAACCCAGCCGAGTCTCCCCTTCACCTGTAGGGTGGTCAAGCTGGAGGTCCTCAAATCCTTCTGTGATTTCATCCACCATCACCCTAGCATATCTTTCTGGAATCGGCCGGCAGTGAAAAGTTGCGCCAGGTTCAGGAGGTGCAACAGAGCCAAGAGCCGCCTTGACTTTCAATTCCATCCACTGCGTCATAAGGTGGCAATGCTGAGACTCCGTGATAGCATCTACGGGGTGGCTAGCAGGAGCCGTGAAGACAGGCTCCTGAAGCAGCTCCGTGGAAGCCACGCTGCTTCTCTGCTGAGATGGCGGGGTAGCTTCGGGTGTAGCTTCGGCAGGTCACGTGCTGCGAACTGCCTCTCGTTCCTCTAGCGCTTGTACCCTTGCGTGCAGCGCCTGTAGTTGGGTCAACTCCTTTTTCTTCTTCCTCTCCCGGCGTTTGTAACCGCCTGCGTCGGGAAATCCATCCTTCCACGAAAGGGAGCCTGGTGTGCCTCGTGTCCGTCCGCGGTGCTCAGGATTCCCGAGGGCCTCTGTGAGCTCGTCGTTCTCTCTGTCCGGAACGAAAGTACCTTGCTGCGCCTTTTCGATATACTCCTGAAGCTTCTCGATGGGTGTGTTCAGCTGCTTGTCGGTCCAACCGCACTTCCCTGTTACAGGGTCCAATTTTCCCCCAACCCCGAAGAACCAAGTCCTGCAACGGTCCGGCCAGCGTCGCGTCTCTGGTTCGATCCCTTTATCAATGAGGTCATTCTCAGCATTGTCCCACAACGGCCGGGCTTTTAGGTAGCCACCTGACCCCGTGCGATGGTGATGCTTCTTCTTTGCAGCATTTTTCTTGTTTGTCGCTGACATCTTCGCTGCTCTCTCTGATTTCTTTTTGGTGAAAAATTCGGGCCACTGATCTTTGATCTTCTCAAATCGGCCAATGAATTCTAGTGTCTTGTCTTGGTCGACAAACGATGATTTCAGCTCATTCTTCCACCTCCTGAATAGCTCAGCCATCTTCTTAAGAGCATAAGCCTTGATCATTGGCTTTTTAACTGGATTCTCCGAATCCTCCTCTGGCGGGAAGGTGAAATTTTCCTGCAGCGCGGTCCAAAGATCAGCTTTCTGCCTATCGCTGACATAAGACACCTGAGAGTCTGTGTCCTTAGGCTTCAACCATTGCTTGATGCTGATCGGGATCATGTCCCTCACTAGAACCCCGCACTGAGCATTAAATTTTTGCTTGGTCAGGAGGGGTTCAATCGGTTGGCCAGCGCGATCAATTTCGATGATCGTGTACCTTTCATCCACGCGCAACTTTCTCTTCGGGCCTCGTCTTGTTACCAAAGTGTTGCTCGATCCGGAGTGCTAGAAAAGAAGAAAAAGAAGAGAGTTAATATGTGTACATACCAAAAATAATTAATGCATCAATTAGCTATAGTCAGCACATGCTTAATTAATTAATATATATACCTGGCCGGACTCCGTTCGGTCACCGAAGCCGTCATCACGATGTCCTTCCCCCTCCATTCGCTCACCGGAGCCGTCATCACGATGTCCTTCCCCCTCCATTCGGTCACCGAAGCCGTCATCACGGTGTCCTTCCTCCTCCATTGTTTGATCATCGTCGTAGCCTGCTTCTTCATCATGTCTTTCCAGACCATCGGTGCATGTGTCATTGAGAAACGACAAGACGGCATCACTTCCGTGTGTGATTATCTCCCCCAACACCGCTTCTTTTGCTTCGTCTTGGGGGTGCGGATCCATAGTTTCTGCAAATATTTACAACATGGAAATTATTATTCAAACATGACAGGTGGATATATTAGGCAAACGTTGAACTAGCTAGCTAAGCACAAAGGAATCATATTAGTGGCCTGGCCTCGACGCTTCTCTAGGGTTTGGGGTGGCCTCCGCAACGCTTCAAGGGTTTTGGGTGGCCTCAACAACGCTTCAAGGGTTCGGGGTGGCCTTGACGACAATGCTCTTTTAACTTGGTAAATTTGGGTGGCCTCAAGAGAGTTTGTCGATCGGGTAGGGGCGCGGCGGGAGGGGGTAGGAGACCGACATTGTTTTTTCTAGGGTTTGGGTGTCCTCGAGAGTTTTGGTCGAGCGAGAGGGCCGGGGGGTGCTCCGGACGTCCCCCCTCACTTTAACAAAGAACAACCTTAAAAAAAGACTTGCTTCGCCGCGGGTCCTTCTTCATTTTTTCCTTTGTTTTTTCTTATATGTTTGTTTTCGTTTTCATTCTACATTTTCGTACATATGAAAAAAATAAAGTTTCTATACAAAAGTGCACAATTTTTATGAACAAATTACAACATCTAAATTAACTATACATCTAAATAAATATACCTATACATCTGAAATTTTCCTAATCTTAAAACTAAACTAAACATAAACTAAAATAATCTAAAAACATCTAAAAAATCTAAAAATAGCATATAAAAACATCTAAAAACATCTAAAAATCTAATAGCGCTAGCACCCGGCAGGGGCGGAGGGGCACGGCGGAGGGGCCGGCGCCGGCGGGGCAGGGCAGGGGCGCGGGACAGGGGAGGGGCGCGGGAGCAGGCTGGTGCTCACAGGGGGCGGCGGGGCACGATGGGCGGCGCGTCGGGGCCGGCAGGGGCGCGAGGATCGACGTCGTCGTCGGGGCAGAGGGCGTCAGCGGCGGCGGCGGCGACATTGAGCAGCCTGACGGCGTCGGTGGCGGCGGCGACGGCGACGTCGAGCAACCTGACGGCGTCAGTGGCGGCGGCGACGGCAAGGTGGAGCAGGGGCGTCGGGCGACGACGGCGAGGAGGAGCAGGGGAGTCGGGGGAAGAAGTGATGGATTTGGTCAAAACTGGTAAGTGTTTTCTTATATACCTAGGGCATTGGTCCCGGTTCATAGCAGCAACCGGGACCAAAGACCCCCTTTAGTCCCGTTGGTGCCACCAACCGGCACCAAAGGCCTCTTTTTAGCAGCCCAGAGGGCGGGAAGCGGCGGCTTTTGGTCCCGGTTGGTGGCACCAACCGGTACTAAAGGGGTGCATTGGTACGAACCAGTACCAATGCACCCCTTTAGTACCGGTTGGTGCCACCAACCGGGACCAAAGGCCTTGTGCTGCAGCGCCCGCGTCGAAAGTTTAGTCCCACCTCGTTAGTTGAGAGGGGCGCGCAGTGGTTTATAAGCCCCACTGCCGCACCCCTCTCAAGCTCCTCTCCATTGAAGGATTACGGGCCTAATTGTGATTGCTATGGCTGATGGGCCTACTGGGCCTTATGCGGGCCTGAATCCTGGCCCAGGGATGGGTTTCTAGTCGTATTCAGGCCATGGTGGCCCAGTAGGCTACAATTTTTTTATTTTTTCCTAGTTTTGTTGTTTTCTTTTTTGCTTTATTTTTTTGTTTTGTTTCTACTTACAACAAAATACTTATTTATTTTATTTTATTTTGCTTGTACTTATATATTTTCTATTAAAGTTTCTAACAACCAAAGTTCTTTATGAAAATTCTTTTTGCTTTTAATGATTTTGAAAATAAAATACTTTGATAATTTTAGTTGCATCAATTTTATATAATTTTAGTTTCATAAATTTTAGAGGTTGCTTATAATGTTTTGAACAGAAAATACTTTGATAATTTTAGTTTCATAAATTTTATTTATGTTATTAAAGTTTATTTTATTTTATTTTATTTTGTTTCTACTTATATATTTTATTAAAGTTTATATTATTTTGTTTCAAATTACTTATTTATTTTATTTTATGATAATTCTTTTTGCTATTAAATTTTCATGCATTTAATGATTATTTTATTTTGTTTCTCTTTCAAAGTATTAGGGTCTCACACGGAAACTCGTCTGTTAGAAAAGGATTTCATTTTTTTAAACTTATTTGAACTCCATAGTTTTTTATGTTCAAAATGCACCCTTCAAAGCCACATCATCAATTTTCAACCCTTTCTGACTTCATTTGTTATTTTTCATGCATTTACTGATTTTTCAGCTATAAGACCCTGAAATTGAAAAGCATTTCAAATGAACTCTGAAAAGGTTAAAAGTTGGCATGGTATCATCAATTCACCCACATAGCATGTGCAAGAAAGTAGAGAGGCTTACGGCAAAAAACTGGATGCACTTCGTGTACAAAACGGACAATCTCTTTCGAAGAATCAGGGTTTCATACGGAAACTCGTCTGTTACAAAAGGATTTCATTTTTTTGAACTTATTTGAACTCCGTAGTTTTTCTATGTTCAAAATGCACCATTCAAAGCCACATCATCACTTTTCAACCCTTTCCGACTTCATTTGTTATTTTTCATGCATTTACTGATTTGTTTTCAGCTATAAGACCCTCAAATTGAAAAGCATTTCAAATGAACTCTGAAAAGGTTAAAAGTTGGCATGGTATCATCATTTCACCCACATAGCATGTGCAAGAAAGTAGACAGGCTTACGGCAAAACTGGATGCACTTCGTGTACAAAACGGACAATCTCTTTCGAAGTATCAGGGTTTCATACGGAAACTCGTCTGTTACAAAAGGATTTCTTTTTTTTTTGAACTTATTTGAACTCCATAGTTTTTCTATGTTCAAAATGCATCATTCAAAGCCACATCATCAATTTTCAACCCTTTCTGACTTCATTTGTTATTTTTCATGCATTTATTGATTTTTTTCCAGCTATAAGACCTTGAAATTGAAAAGCATTTCAAATAAACTTTGAAAAGGTTAAAAGTTGGCATGGTATCATAATTTCACCCACATAGCATGTGCAAGAAAGTAGAGAGGCTTACGGGAAAAAATGGATGCACTTCATGTACGAAACGGACAATCTCTTTCGAAGTATCAGGGTTTCATATGGAAACTCGTCTGTTACAAAAGGATTTCATTTTTTGAACTTATTTGAACTCCATAGTTTTTATATGTTCAAAATGCACCATTCAAAGCAACATCATCAATTTTCAACCCTTTCTGACTTCATTTGTTATTTTTCATGCATTTACTAATTTTTTCCAGCTATAAGACACTGAAATTGAAAAGCATTTCAAATGAACTCTGAAAAGGTTGAAAGTTGGCATGGTATCATCATTTCACCCACATAGCATGTGCAAGAAAGTAGAGAGGCTTACGGCAAAAACTGGATGCACTTCGTGTACAAAACGGACAATCTCTTTCGAAGTATGAGGGTTTCGTACGGACACTCGTCTGTTACAAAAGGATTTCATTTTTTTGAACTTATTTGAACTCCATAGTTTTTCTATGTTCAAAATGCACCATTCAAAGCCACATCATCAATTTTCAACCCTTGCTGACTTCATTTGTTATTTTTCATGCATTTACTGAATTTTTCAGCTATATGTGACGCCCCCGATTTGACCGTACACTAATCATGCACGCAAATGTGTACGATCAAGATCAGGGACTCACGGGAAGATATCACAGCACAACTCTAAAACATAAATAAGTCATACAAGCATCATAATACAAGCCAGGGGCCTCGAGGGCTCGAATACAAGTGCTCGATCACAGACGAGTCAGCGGAAGCAACAATATCTGAGTACAGACATAAGTTAAACAAGTTTGCCTTAACAAGGCTAGCACAAACTGGGATACAGATCGAACGAGGCGCAGGCCTCCTGCCTGGGATCCTCCTAACTACTCCTGATCGTCGTCAGCGGGCTGCACGTAGTAGTAGGCACCTCCAGTGTCGTAGGAGTCGTCGTCGACGGTGGCGTCTGGCTCCTGGACTCCAACATCTGGTTGCGACAACCAGATAGAAAGGAAAGGGGGAAAAGAGGGAGAGAAGCAACCGTGAGTACTCATCCAAAGTACTCGCAAGCACGGAGCTATACTACATATGCATGGATATATGTGTAAAGGGGCATATCAGTGGACTGAACTGCAGAATGCCAGAATAAAAGGGGGATAGCTAGTCCTGTCGAAGACTACGCTTCTGGTCATCTCCATCTTGCAGCATGTAGAAGAGAGTAGATTGAAGTCCTCCAAGTAGCATCGCATAGCATAAATCCTACCCGGCGATCCCCTCCTCGTCGCCCTGTTAGAGAGCGATCACCGGGTTGTATCTGGCACTTGGAAGGGTGTATTTTATTCAGTATCCAGTTCTAGTTGTCATAAGGTCAAGGTGCAACTCCACGTCGTCCTTTTACCGAGGGACACGGCTATTCGAATAGATAAACTTCCCTGCAGGGGTGCACCACATAACCCAACACGCTCGATCCCATTTGGCCGGACACACTTTCCTGGGTCATGCCCGGCCTCGTAAGATCAACGCGTCGCAGCCCCACCTAAGCACAACAGAGAGGTCAGCACGCCGATCTAACCCTATGCGCGCAGGGTCTGGGCCCATCGCCCTATGCACACCTACACGTTGCGTACGCGGCCGGAAGCAGACCTAGCCTAGTGGCGTTCCAGTCCAATCCGGCGCGCGCCACTCAGTCGCTGACGTCAAGAAGGCTTCGGCTCATACCACGACGCCGGGATACCCATAACTACTCCCGCGTAGATGGCTAGTGCGTATAGACCAAATGGCCAGACTCAGATCAAATACCAAGATATCGTTAAGCGTGTTAAGTATCCGCGAACGCCGACCAGGGCCAGGCCCACCTCTCACCTAGGCGGTCTCAACCTGCCCTGTCGCTCCGCCACAAAGATTCACTTGCGGGTACTCCTACGAGCCGACCCGACTTTAGTCATCACATGTGTCATGTATATAGTATATAAGTATATACCCGTGATCACGGCCCGATAGTATAGCACAGCAGACGGACAAGAATGTAGGGCCACTGATGGAAAACTAGCATCCTATACTAAGCATGTAGGATAGCAGGTAAGGGTATCAACTGTAGCAACAATGACAGGCTATGCATCAGGATAGGATTAACGGAAAGCAGTAACATGCTACACTACTCTAATGCAAGCGGTATAGAGAAGAATAGGCGATATCTGGTGATCAAGGGGGGGGCTTGCCTGGTTGCTCTGGCAAGTAGGAGGGGTCGTCAACTCCGTAGTCGAACTGGGCAGCAGCAGTGTCGGTCTCGTAGTCTACCGGAGAGAAGAGGAGGAAGAAACAGTAAATACAATGCAAACATAAGCATGACGATGCGTGACATGACAATGAGCGGTGCTAGGTGTGTCCTAACGCGACAGTAGGTGGTACCGGCGAAGGGGCGGAACATCCGGGAAGTATTCCCGATGTTTCGCGTTTTCGGACAAACGGACCGAAGGGGGAAAGTTGCTAGTTCGGTAGGTTAGGGAGGTGTGGTGGACGAACGGACTGCGTATTCGGATTCATCTCGTCGTTCTGAGCAACTTTCATGTTGAAAATATTTTAATCCGAGTTACGGATTAAAAGATATGATTTTCTAAAGATTTTATTAATTTCTGGAATTTAATTAATTATTTAATTTAATTCGAAATTTGGATTTATGACATCAGCATGATGTCATGCTGACATCAGCAGTCAACAGGGGTTGACTAAGTCAAACTGACATGTGGTCCAGTGGGACCCACCTATCAATCACTGATTAGGTTAATTAGGATTTAGCTAATTAATTACTGTTTAATTAAATTAAACAGGATTAATTAACTTAATTAATTTAGTTATTTAATTAAAATTATTTTTATTTTTATTTTCTTTATTTATTTATTAATTATATTTTATTAATTAATTTATTATTATTATTAATTTATTTTATTTATTATTTTATTTTTATCTTTATTTTTATTTTATTTATTATTTTTATTAATTTATTAATTATTATTATTATTAATTTATTTTATTTATATTATTTATTATTATTATTTTATTATATTTTTTTAGTAAACGTTCTGGGGCGCTGGGGCCCGTTTGTCATTGGGCCAGGGGGGTCGGGCCTAGTGGCCAGTGGCTCAGGTGGGGCGAGGCCCACTAGGCAGTGGCCCATAGGCCAAAGTGGTTCGGGCGCAACGGGCGCCGGGCGTCGGGCGTCCGCCCGAACGGGACTGGCGAGGGGGCGCGGCGGACGAAGGCCGTCGGGGCGCGGCGAGGCGAGGCTCGCCGGCCGGCCACGGCAGGCGGAGGCGGGGGGGGCGAGCGACGGCGTGCGGCGGCTTGGCCGGAGCAGAGCCGCAGCAGGGGACGGGCAGCGGCGGCCACGCGCGGCCACGGGCGTGTACGGGGGCGAGGGTGCGGGGCAAAGCCAGAGGCCAACGCCGGTGGGGGGCAACGGCGGTGCGGTGCGCGCGCGCGGAGGAGAGGGGGCGGGCGACGGAGGCCGGTGGCCTCACCGTGGGTTGCAGGGTCACGGCAGTGGGGATCGAGGGGGATGGCGAGGACGGCGGCGTAGGGGAGGCAGTCCGGCAGGGGAGAGCGCTCCGGCGAGGCGCGACGAGGCGGAGGAGCTCCGGTCGTGGAGGAGGACGAAGACGGGCGGCGAGGCACCGTGGACGGAGTGCGCGCGGAGCTCGGGGAAGACGTCGCGGTGAACGAGGGAGAGGAAGGAGGCCGGGAGGTGCGACGCCGGCGAGGTGGCGCCGCGGTGGAGGACCGAGGCGCGGTGGGGCGGCGATGCACGTCGAGGGGAGGGGGGTCGGGGCGCCGTTTTCCCGATCCAGATCGGGGGCAGAGGGAGGAGTGAGTGGGGGGGCGAGTGGGGAATGGGTGCGGGGCTAGGGTTTCCTGGGCTGGGGATAGGGGAGGCCAGTTGGGCCAGGGTGGAGCTGGGCCTCGGCCGGGGGGGGGGGATGGTGCTGGCCGGCTGGGCCTGGGGTTGGCCCAGGTCCAGTGGGGGGGCTTTTTTGTTTCTTTTTGTTTTCTGTTTTGTTTTGCATTTTCTTTTATTTATTTTCTTTCACCTTTTAATCCATTTTAAAATACTTTGGCATTTTCTAAAAAGGAGTTTTCACCACAATAATTACCAGTGTATTATTTGGCACCCACCGAACATTTTTGTTTAAATTTTTGAAAATTTTTATTTTCCACTTTGATTTTAATTGAAGTTTGAACTAGGAGTTTGAAAAGAAATGTGATTCCAATGTGATCAAGCCCCGTTTAGCAACATGATTAGCTTAATCACAGAGAGTTACTGTAGCATGATTCTCGGGGTGTTACAAATCTCCTCCACTACAAGAAATCTCGTCCCGAGATTTAGGAGGTAGAAGGAAACAGTGCGGGGTATTCTTCGCGCAGACGATCCTCTCGTTCCCAAGTGGCCTCATCTTCAGAATGGTGCGACCACTGGACTTTGAGAAACTTGATCGCCTTCTGACGTGTGCGGCGTTCAGCTTGGTCGAGAATGCGGACCGGATGCTCCTTATAGGAGAGGTCTTGCTGCAATTCGAGCACTTCATGATCCACAGCTCGGATTGGGTCCTTGAAGCAACGGCGGAGCTGTGACACATGGAACACATCGTGAACCTGAGAAAGGTTCGGCGGTAGCTCCAGTTGGTATGCCACTTTTCCACGCCTTTCGAGAATAGTGAATGGGCCAATATAGCGAGGAGCTAGTTTGCCCTTGATCCCGAAGCGGTGAGCACCCTTCATAGGTGTGACTCGAAGATAAACCTTTTCGCCAGGTTGATAGACCATGTCTTTATGATGACGGTCATACTGACTCTTCTGACGTGACTGAGCAGTCTTGAGATTCTCACGGATAATGCGGACTTGTTCTTCGGCATCTTGGATAATATCCGGACCGAAGAGTGGACGTTCCCCAGTTTCTGACCAGTTCAGAGGGGTTCGGCACTTTCGTCCATATAACACTTCGAAGGGGGCCATCTTCAGACTAGCTTGATAGCTATTATTATAAGAGAACTCAGCATACGGGAGAGATTCCTCCCATTTCTTGCCGAAGGAAATAACACAAGCTCGGAGCATGTCTTCGAGAACTTGGTTGACGCGTTCAACTTGTCCTTGCGACTGAGGATGAAATGCAGTACTGAATGACAGATGAGTTCCCATGGCTTCTTGGAAACTTGCCCAGAATCTTGAAGTGAATAAGCTGCCACGGTCTGAACTGATAACCAATGGAATACCGTGGAGTGAAACAATCCTTGACATATAGAGCGTTGCCAACTGGCTAGCAGTGATCGTTTCTTTGACTGCCAGAAAATGTGCAACCTTGGAAAGCCGGTCAATGACGACAAGAATAGCATCATTACCTTTCTGTGATTTGGGAAATCCAGTGACGAAGTCCATCTCAACGTGGTCCCATTTCCATTCAGGAATAGAGATAGGTTGCAGAGTTCCAGCAGGCCTTTGGTGTTCTGCTTTGATACGACGGCAAACGTCACATTCAGCAACATAACGAGCAATGTCTTGCTTCATATTAGACCACCAGAATCTCTGACGGATGTCTTGGTACATCTTTGTACTACCAGGATGGATACATAGAGGCGTATCATGAGCTTCTTTCATAACTTCCTGTGTCATATCCAGGTTTTTCTCTGCACATGGCACCACTAGGCGGCCCTTGAAGTATAGGGTGCCATCTTCAGCAATGGTGAAGAATGAGGGCTTTCCTTCTGCGAGGTAGCGCTTAATCTTGTGGGCTTCAGAGTCATACTTCTGTAGCCTTTTGATGCTGTCCTCGAGATCTGGTTTAGCAACTAGGGTATTGAGGGAACCCTGGGTAACAACGTGGAGGTTCACCTTGCCAAACTCCTTAGGAGGGGGAGCGAGTGCACCCGGAGGAACAATATGGAGGTTCAGCTTCCTGAATTCTTCAACAAGCGAGGGCTGAACTTTATGAACCTGGAGGTGGTTGCAGTAAGACTTGCGGCTCAAGGCATCAGCCATTACATTAGCCTTGCCTGGCATATAGGAAATACCGAAGTCAAAGTATGCAACAAGCTCCATCCATCTCTGCTGACGGAGGTTCAGATCTGGCTGAGTAAACAGATACTTCAGACTTTGGTGGTCAGTGAAGATCTCGCAACGATTACCGAGAAGGTAATGTCGCCACTGCTTCAGCGCATGAATGACAGCAGCAAGTTCGAGGTCGTGAACTGGGTAGTTCTCTTCGTGAGGGCGCAATTGCCGAGAGGCATAAGCAATCACTTTGCGGTCTTGCATTAGGACACAGCCTAATCCTTGACGGGAAGAGTCGCAGTAAATGACGAAGTCCTTCTTAGTATCAGGTGGAGCTAGAACTGGGACAGAAGTCAACTTGTCTTTGAGTGCCTGGAAACTTTCCTGACACTTGTCTGTCCATTGGAACTTGACGCCCTTATGCAACAGGTCAGTCAGAGGCCTGGCGATCTTGGAGAAGTTCTCGACGAATCGACGGCAATAGCTGGCGAGACCGAGAAAACTTCTGACTTGCTTAACGTTCTTGGGAGGAGTCCAATCAAGAATAGCCTGAACTCGCTCGGGGTTGACGGCAATACCATCCTTAGAGATGACATGCCCAAGATAGGTTACTTCCGGTAGCCAGAATTCACATTTGGAGAACTTGGCATGTAGTTGTTGCTCTCGTAGCTTTTCCAGCACAAGTCGAAGATGTTCAGCATGTTCTTCTTCGTTCTTGGAAAATACCAGGATATCATCCAGATAAACCACGACGAACTTGTCGAGGTAATCCATGAATATATAGTTCATCAGACGAGAGAAGGTGGCTGGAGCATTGGTTAAACCGAAAGACATGACGGTTTACTCGTATGAACCATAGCGAGTCACGAAGGCGGTCTTTGGGATATCCTCTTCGCGAACACGGATCTGGTGGTAGCCCAACCTCAAGTCGAGCTTAGAGAACACTGACGAACCCGCCAGTTGATCATACAGATCATTGATCCGAGGAAGGGGGTATTTATTCTGAATGGTAGCTTGGTTTATAGGACGGTAGTCTTGAACCAATCGGTTAGTCCCATCCTTCTTCTTGACAAAGAGAGAAGGTGCTCCCCAAGGAGAGCAACTTGGGCGAATGAATCCTTTGCGAAGAGATTTGTCGATTTCCTCCTTAAGCTCAAGGAGTTCATGCGGCGGCATTTTGTAGGGTCGCTTGGCTATAGGAGTGGTGCCTGGTTTCAAGTCGATGATGAATTCGACAGCTCTAGCAGGGGGAATCCCTGGAAGTTCTTCAGGGAAGACGTCGAGGAATTCACGCACGACGGGAATGTTTTCAATGCCCTCGAGTGGTGCAGCGTTCAATGCATTCAATGCATAGAGCCTTGCCTCGGCATTTTGCACCAGATGAGCTTGGTAAGCAACTATTTCATCTGAAGGGTGTAGCAGATGGACGGTTTTAGTGGCGCAAACTATAGAAGTAGTATGCGCTTTCAACCAATCCATACCCAAAATGAGGTCGATGTTAGACGACTTCAGGATAATGGGAGAGGCATAGAATTCCAGCCCTTCGATTTCCACGGGGACATCGATGCCAACCAAGGAGGTTTGACACTGTCCCACGGGGGTTTTGACCAGTACCGAAGTGTTCATCTCCTCACATTTAACGTCGTGCTTGTATGCAAAATCTTCTGACATGAATGAATGCGATGCACCTGTATCAAATAAAACGGATGCTGGTACTGAATTTACGAGGAGGGTACCCATCACAGTAGCAGGCTGGTCTTGAGCTTCGTTGAGATCAACGTGGTTGGCATGAGCACGACCATAAGACTTAGCATTGTTGTTGCGGGGCTGATTGTTACCACGGCCAGTTGCTGGAAGGGCCAGTTGATTCTGGTTCTGGTTGCATTCTTTAGCACGGTGTCCTGGTTGACCACACCTGAAGCACAAGCCATTATTCGGAGTGGGAACACGAGCTTGGGATGGTGGAGCTGGAAGTCTTGACTGCCTAGATGGTGGTGGAGGCAGACGAGGTGCAGCATAGGTCTGCCTTGGGGCAGATGCATTTGGACGGTACATGCTGTTCGGGATCCATATCTTACGCTTCTGTGAGGGCGGGTCCGAAGATGAGCCCGTGTCACGGTTGCGCCTGTGAGAGCTCTGGTATTCCTGCAGACCAGTTTCGACATTGATGGCCTTGTTCACCAAGGTGGAGAAATCAGCAAAGTCATGCACTAGAAGTGCGAGCTTGATGTCAGCTTGAAGGCCATCACGGAACTTCTCCTGTCTGCGTGCATCAGTTGCAATGTCTTCTTCAGCATAGCGGGACAAGTCCAGAAACTCCCGCTGATAAGCTTCGACAGTTTTGTTGCCTTGGGTGAGGTTGCGGAACTCACGCTTCTTCCGGTCCATGACTCCTTGAGGAATGAAGCGGGCACGGAAAGCTGCTTGGAAGTCCGGCCATGTGATGATTGTTCCAGCTGGCAGAGTATGCCTGTGGCTGTCCCACCATTGAGCTGCGGGTCCCTTCAAGAAGAAGGAAGCAAGGTGACATAGCTGGCAGGGGCTACATCAGCAGACTCCATCTCATAGGTGATGTCACGGAGCCAGTCATCAGCATCTAGAGGCTGAGTTGAGCTGCGGTAGATGGTTGGGTTGAGGCGTATGAAATCTTGAAGAGTCACTTGGGCTGGCTGCTGGTTCATATTGGGGCGAGGAAACTGAGCCATCATATTTTCCATGAACTGGCGGTTCAGTTCAAACTGTTGGATCATACCCGCCATGTACTCAGGTGGTGGTGGGGCATTGCCACCACGACCACGACCACCTGGTCTAACCATCCTGCTAATATATAACAGAGGTAGTTCAGCATTGGAAAATATTTGCAAAGACAAGAATCATTCATGATGAAACATGCATAATGAAAGGAGCACGATAGCTACTACATAGTAGTCGGCATAACTTACAAAAGGGGTCATGCATAGAGTTCAGTACATAGAATAAAACATCATAGGCGGCACACAGGCTCGCGGCGAATGCATCTAACACTACAAGCAAGCCTACATCAGTCCCAAGAGGTACTGTGGAGGTAATCATAGCCCGACAGCTGGTAGTGAGGCAACGGATAGCCCTCCACGTCAGCAGACTGGGGGCCGCGGATACTCAGGTGTAGATCCCGACGCTCAGGTGGCAGAAGAGGACCAAGTGCGGGAGAGTAGCCTCCCACCTCTGGCCAACCGACACCGTGGGGCATCACGGTCCTGGCTGGGTAGATCGCAGTACGCGGTACCTGTCGAGATCGGACAAAGGGGTGCAGCAGCGTCAGAGCACGGTAAAGGTGCTGACGGGTGGTGTACATCTCGTGGCGAAGAGCTCGGTTAGCTCGATCCAGCCCATCAGCATGCAGAACCAGGTGCTGATGGTAGAAGGGCTCTCGGGTGACAGTGGAGTAGGCAGCAGTATAGTATCCCTCCGCACCAACATCAGATGCGATAGCAATATGCCTGAAAGGGGAGGTGTCCAACTCCCGATACTCTCCACGAAGACGTGTCAGAGCAGCATAGGCAGCATCGTGGACAGCCATATCGATGGTCACACCAACACCATGTGCGGTGTGCAGCACAGTAGTGGAGTCATACTCCCGAGAGTAGAGGTGGACGATGGCACGGTACTGCTCCTGGTTAAAGTCCTGGTACTCCTCGTAGACGGTGTACTCAGGGTGCCAGCGATAACCCAAATAGGTCATCATCTCAGCTAGCACCGTAGGTGATCCCGAGGCACCAATGGCCATCGTGTGGCGAACGACCTGCCTCGTGGGTTCCATCTGAAAGCAAAGACGTTTCAAAGGAGTCAAATGACAGTGTGTGAATTGTTCAAAATACTACTCTAAGAAACAACTATGGCTTATCCAACTTTGGGGTGAATGCGGTCACGGGATCCTAGTGTTAGAGTTAGTAAATTCGTTTAACCCGAGTAGAAGAGAGTTCAGAGTCCCAGAGTAAAGGTCGAGGAGTAAAAGATCCTAGTACCACCCAATGGCGACGTGGGCCCGTAAGACACACAGCCATGTTAGTAAAAGTTTTTTAATGTCTAGACTCGACTTCGGCCAAGGAGTGTGGGAAGGGGGATTCCTACAGGCAGTCGGCTCTGATACCAACTTGTGACGCCCCCGATTTGACCGTACACTAATCATGCACGCAAATGTGTACGATCAAGATCAGGGACTCACGGGAAGATATCACAACACAACTCTAAAACATAAATAAGTCATACAAGCATCATAATACAAGCCAGGGGCCTCGAGGGCTCGAATACAAGTGCTCGATCACAGACGAGTCAGCGGAAGCAACAATATCTGAGTACAGACATAAGTTAAACAAGTTTGCCTTAAGAAGGCTAGCACAAACTGGGATACAGATCGAACGAGGCGCAGGCCTCCTGCCTGGGATCCTCCTAACTACTCCTGATCGTCGTCAGCGGGCTGCACGTAGTAGTAGGCACCTCCAGTGTCGTAGGAGTCGTCGTCGACGGTGGCGCCTGGCTCCTGGACTCCAACATCTGGTTGCGACAACCAGATAGAAAGGAAAGGGGGGAAAAGAGGGAGAGAAGCAACCGTGAGTACTCATCCAAAGTACTCGCAAGCACGGAGCTATACTACATATGCATGGATATATGTGTAAAGGGGCATATCAGTGGACTGAACTGCAGAATGCCAGAATAAAAGGGGGATAGCTAGTCCTGTCGAAGACTACGCTTCTGGTCATCTCCATCTTGCAGCATGTAGAAGAGAGTAGATTGAAGTCCTCCAAGTAGCATCGCATAGCATAAATCCTACCCGGCGATCCCCTCCTCGTCGCCCTGTTAGAGAGCGATCACCGGGTTGTATCTGGCACTTGGAAGGGTGTATTTTATTCAGTATCCAGTTCTAGTTGTCATATGGTCAAGGTACAACTCCAGGTCGTCCTTTTACCGAGGGACACGGCTATTCGAATAGATAAACTTCCCTGCAGGGGTGCACCACATAACCCAACACGCTCGATCCCATTTGGCCGGACACACTTTCCTGGGTCATGCCCGGCCTCGTAAGATCAACGCGTCGCAGCCCCACCTAAGCACAACAGAGAGGTCAGCACGCCGATCTAACCCTATGCGCGCAGGGGTCTGGGCCCATCGCCCTATGCACACCTACACGTTGCGTACGCGGCCGGAAGCAGACCTAGCCTAGTGGCGTTCCAGTCCAATCCGGCGCGCGCCACTCAGTCGCTGACGTCAAGAAGGCTTCGGCTCATACCACGACGCCGGGATACCCATAACTACTCCCGCGTAGATGGCTAGTGCGTATAGACCAAATGGCCAGACTCAGATCAAATACCAAGATCTCGTTAAGCGTGTTAAGTATCCGCGAACGCCGACCAGGGCCAGGCCCACCTCTCACCTAGGCGGTCTCAACCTGCCCTGTCGCTCCGCCACAAAGATTCACTTGCGGGTACTCCTACGAGCCGACCCGACTTTAGTCATCACATGTGTCATGTATATAGTATATAAGTATATACCCGTGATCACCGCCCAGGTGATCACGGCCCGATAGTATAGCACAGCAGACGGACAAGAATGTAGGGCCACTGATGGAAAACTAGCATCCTATACTAAGCATGTAGGATAGCAGGTAAGGGTATCAACTGTAGCAACAATGACAGGCTATGCATCAGGATAGGATTAACGGAAAGCAGTAACATGCTACACTACTCTAATGCAAGCGGTATAGAGAAGAATAGGCGATATCTAGTGATCAAGGCGGGGGGGGCTTGCCTGGTTGCTCTGGCAAGTAGGAGGGGTCGTCAACTCCGTAGTCGAACTGGGCAGCAGCAGTGTCGGTCTCGTAGTCTACCGGAGAGAAGAGGGGGAAGAAACAGTAAATACAATGCAAACATAAGAATGACGATGCGTGACATGACAATGAGCGGTGCTAGGTGTGTCCTAACGCGACAGTAGGTGGTACCGGCGAAGGGGGGGAACATCCGGGAAGTATTCCCGATGTTTCGCGTTTTCGGACAGACGGACCGGAGGGGGAAAGTTGCTAGTTCGATAGGTTAGGGAGGTGTGGTGGACGAACGAACTGCGTATTCGGATTCGTCTCGTCGTTCTGAGCAACTTTCATGTTGAAAATATTTTAATCCGAGTTACGGATTAAAAGATATGATTTTCTAAAGATTTTATGCCGTGAAGTGAAGCTCCTACAATTTCAGTTTATGGATAATGAAGTGAAGCTCCTAACTATTTTGAAATTGTGCACTAGTTAAACGTACCGTGTTCATTTCAACAATTTATTGGTAGACTTCAAATGAACGAAGTAGGATTTTAACCTCATTTGTACAATATCAACTTTAATAGATACACTGGGTGGCGGCTCAGCCCCTACCGTGGCCCACTGAGGGAATATGCAAAACAAACCTAACAACATATACAGCACAGAACAAAATCTGAGCACATGAGGCAATCTAGATTCTAATATAAAAAACCTAACTCTCATTATGATCTCTCTAGCATTCAACCATGAATCAACTACAAAAAACTCTAACTCTCAAATGGGGTTCCCCATTCAATCAAAAAACCCTAACAAGCAGAAGGGGGTGCCGCATTCAATCACAAATCTACAATAAAAACCCTATCTACTAAATCTTCTGCTTATCAACTACAACTATGAGAGGAGGGGAACGAAAAAGCATTACCACATCCACCACCTGCTTGTCGCTCGCCTCCGCACCTACATCCACTGTGCCGCCAGACGCCGTCACCACCAGGTCCGGCACGACGGAGTCCGATCCCACCACCCCCCGCTCCTTTAGATCCGCCGCCGCTGCGACCGATCCAGCGACTGCGGGTGCAGCATCTCCCGCACCACCGACGGCGGCCACTTCTTGGACGGCATCTGCCGCGGTGTTCACGGCCTCGACCGCAACTCCGTGCGGAGCGGCGGCAGCGCCACGACCTTGCGCCATCGAAGCCTAAGAGAACCCACCGGAGAGAGGGAGGCAGTGGGGTTGAGCGAGTAGGTGCGGTGGCGGGGCGATGGATACGAGGGGGAGACGATGCGGCAAGGAGAGAGGGAGTGAGCTGATTTGGGGGGAAATGGTGGGGCGATGCGGCCGGTGGTGGTTACCCTCCCTCTTTATAGGATGTGACATTTTTGGAAGTTTTTGTGCGCCGCGTGGCCGCGTGGCTAGCCCACGACCGCCGCACGTGACAAGGGAAAACGATACGCCCACGTACAATACATGTATACCCTCAGTGTACAAAAGTAATCGGGCCGGTGCGGGCTCGTACAGGGCTGTACGCGCGCTCTCCGCGGGCATAAAAAGACGATCGTGCCCCTCTTCACGAATCGTTTTTGACAGATCTCAGCCGTCCTTGTGTTCCCCCCCTCGCGTTCAGCCCAGGAGGGGAGCACCGGAGCGGAAACGTACCCCCAAATATTATACCTGCATTCTTTCATTTGGCCCTTGAAGTATTTGTTGATTGGAAGAGTTATATCTTGATCCATTTTGATCGATTCTTCGAACAATTGAATGTTCACATCATAGTCACTGATTCAAGATGCTACTGGATCTAAGAATACCCCTGACCACCCCATCCCCCCCCCCCCCCGGCCCACAAATCCGGGTCCGGACATGGCAAGCTTTGTTACTCCGTCAATGGATGCTGGGCAGCTGCCCGATTGGTGGAAGATGCCCACATGAATTGCAGATTTGCAGTCTGTGTTTCAAGTATAAAACTAAAGACACGTGGATGTTGCCAAGCCATGTGGAGTACATCCGGCCAAAGAATTCATTAATAACTAGATATTCCAGGATGTGTGACATGTGGATGTTGTCAAGCCATGTGGAGTACATCCAGCCAAAGAATCCATTAATAACTAGATATTCCAGATTGTGTAGAAAGATTATGCTGAAAGATCTTCTCAATATTATCAGCATCTTCTGAATGTGATTCATATGTGAGATATTTTTTTGCCTGTTAGCAATGAGACAGTAGTGCAAGGAGGTGCTCTTTCCAATTTGATCACTACAAGCTGCCTTAGCAGTGAGAGACTGAGAGATCTTCCAACCCTTCGAACTTCCATCTTGTGTCTTTTTCCATTATCACTTCCCCCACTAATAGGTGTGAAAAGACTCGGAGGTATGATTCAAGAGGCCTATACGTGGTAGAATGACCCTGAAATCCACTGGTACTATCGTGAAAATTGACCCATGGACCTCGGCTCTTGGAACCAAAGGGATCATGGAGAAAGCATGGATCAAGGTTAGTAATGTCCCCTTAGAAAAAAGAAATGAAAGAATCTTGGCATTTGTTTCCTCTCTGGTTGGAGTTCCCTTGGAAATTGATGGTGCTACCCTTCATTGTCCTGAATCTATGCGTGTAAAGATTGGATGCAGGAATGTGGATGAAATCCCACCTGTAGCTGAGGCAGTGTTGGGTGATCATTTCTTTGACTTCTTTTATGAGCTGGATCAGGTGCTGGTCAAAGACTCGGACCGTGGGAAAATACCAGTGACAAATCTTTTTAACACTGGAAACCATATGTTTAAGAAGATGAAAACGCAAAATTCTAATGGGAAGAATGATGTGGGAACTTCCTCTACTGCTGCTGGTATAGCTAGTGGTGCTCAATTCAAGGGCCAGGAAAAACACCAAGATACTCCTGAAGATGATGGATCGGATGAGTGATACGTCTCCAACGTATCTATAATTTTTTATTGTTCCATGCTATATTATATTCTGTTTTGGACGTTAATGGGCTTTATTATACACTTTTATATTATTTTTGGGACTAACCTATTAACCGGAGGCCCAACCCAGAATTGTTGTTTTTTGCCTATTTTAGGGTTTCGCAGAAAAGGAATATCAAACGAAGTCCAAACGGAATGAAACCTTCGGGAACGTGATTTTCGGAACGAACGTGATCCAGAGGACTTGGAGTCTACGTCAAGAAAGCAACCAGGAGGGCACGAGGTAGGGGGGCGCCTACCCCCCTGGGCGCACCCTCCACCCTCGTGGGGCCCATGTTGCTCCACCGACGTACTTCTTCCTCCTATATATACCTACGTACCCCCAAACTACCAGATACGGAGCCAAAAACCTAATTCCACCGCCGAAACCTTCTGTACACGTGAGATCCCATCTTGGGGCCTTTTGAGCTCCGCCGGAGGGGGAATCGATCACGGAGGGCTTCTACATCAACACCATAGCCTCTCCGATGATGTGTGAGTAGTTCACCTCAGACCTTCGGGTCCATAGTTATTAGCTAGATGCCTTCTTCTCTCTCTTTGGATCTCAATACAATGTTCTCCCCCTCTCTTGTGGAGATCTATTCGATGTAATCTTCTTTTGCGGTGTGTTTGTTGAGACCGATGAATTGTGGGTTTATGATCAAGTTTATCTATGAGCAATATTTGAATCTTCTCTGAATTCTTTTATGTATGATTGGTTATCTTTGCAAGTCTCTTCGAATTATCAGTTTGGTGTGGCCTACTAGATTGATCTTTCTTGCAATGGGAGAAGTGCTTAGCTTTGGGTTCAATCTTGCGGTGTCCTTTCCCAGTGACAGTAGGGGCAGCAAGGCACGTATTGTATTGTTGCCATCGAGGCTAACAAGATGGGGTTTATATCATATTGCATGAGTTTATCCCTCTACATCATGTCATCTTGCTTAAAGCGTTACTCTGTTCTTATGAACTTAATACTCTAGATGCATGCTGGATAGCGGTCGATGTGTGGAGTAATAGTAGTAGATGCAGGCAGGAGTCGGTCTACTTGTCTCGGACGTGATGCCTATATACATGATCATACCTAGATATCCTCATAACTATGCTCAATTCTGTCAATTGCTCAACAGTAATTTGTTTACCCACCGTAATACTTATGCTCTCGAGAGAAGCCACTAGTGAAACCTATGGCCCCCGGGTCTATTTTCCATCATATTAATCTTCCATCACTTAGCTATTTTCATTGCCTTTTATTTTACTTTGCATCTTTATCATAAAAGTACCAAAAATATTATTTTATCATGTCTATCAAATCTCACTCTCGTAGGTGACCGCGAAGGGATTGACAACCCCTTTATTGCATTGGTTGCGAGGATTTATTTGTTTTGTGTAGGTGCGAGGGACTCCTGCGTGGTCTCCTACTGGATTGATACCTTGGTTCTCAAAAACTGAGGGAAATACTTACGCTACTGAAAGATCGTGGATGTCGCCTAGAGGGGGGGTGAATAGGCGCTTTAAAATAATTACGGTTTAGGCTTGAACAAATGCGGAATAAACTTAGCGGTTAATTTGTCAAGCACAAAACCTACAACAACTAGGCTCACCTATGTGCACCAACAACTTATGCTAAGCAAGATAAACTACTAGGTGATAGCAAGATATATGACAAGAAGCAATATGGCTATCACAAAGTAAAGTGCATAAGTAAAGAGCTCGGATAAGAGATAACCGAGGCACGCGGAGACGACGATGTATCCCGAAGTTCACACCCTTGCGGATGCTAATCTCCGTTTGGAGCGGTGTGGAGGCACAATGCTCCCCAAGAAGCCACTAGGGCCACCGTAATCTCCTCACGCCCTCGCACAATGCAAGATGCCGTGATTCCACTAAGGGACCCTTGAGGGCGGTCACCGAACCCGTACAAATGGCAACCCTTGGGGGCGGTCACCGAACCCGTACACTTTGGCAACCCTTGGGGGCGGTCACCGGTACCCGTCAAATTGCTCGGGGCGATCTCCACAACCTAATTGGAGACCCCGACGCTTGCCTGGAGCTTTACACCACAATGATTGAGCTCCGAACACCACCAACCGTCTAGGGCGCCCAAGCACCCAAGAGGAACAAGCTCAAGGGCACCAAGCACCCAAGAGTAATAAGCTTCTCAACTTGTAACTTCCACGTATCACCGTGGAGAACTCAAACCGATGCACCAAATGCAATGGCAAGGGCACACGGAGTGCCCAAGTCCTTCTCTCTCAAATCCCACCGAAGCAACTAATGCTAGGGAGGAAAATGAGAGGAAGAACAAGAAGGAGAACACCAAGAACTCCAAGATCTAGATCCAATGGGTTCCCCTCACATAGAGGAGAAAGTGATTGGTGGAAATGTGGATCTAGATCTCCTCTCTCTTTTCCCTCAAAAACTAGCAAGAATCCATGGAGGGATTGAGAGTTAGCAAGCTCGAAGAAGGTCAACAATGGGGGAAGAACACGAGCTCAAGAGATAAGGTTCATTGGGGAAGAAGACCTCCTTATATAGTGGGGGGAACAATCTAACCGTTACCCCCACTTCAGCCCCGCACAGAGCGGTACTACCGCTTGGCCAGTGCCCCTATAAGCGGTACTACTGCTCCCCCTCGCGGTACTGCCGCTGGGCCCAGAGCGGTACTACCGCGGTGGCAGGGCGGTACTACCGCAAACGAGCGGTACTACGGCCCCCACTGCCGCGGCTAGTACCGTAAAACCCGACACGAAAAAGACCCCTCGAATCGAGGCAGTACTAGTACGAGACCGCAGCGGTACTACGGCTGGGGGCTACCAGCGGTACTACCGCTCTGGAGCGGTACTACCGCTTGTAGCACCCAAGCGGTACTACCGCTCGGGCGCGCGGTACTACCGCCGGGACCAAAACTGCCATAACTTCTGCATATGAGCTCCGAATTGAGGTATGCCAACAAATAGAGGAGTGAAACCTCCAACCGAGAAGAACCGGCATAACCTCCAACATCGAAAACATCATAGAAGATGCGAGTGAACTCCGTTTTCGATGAACTCGAGCTTATCATCAAGATGACCATAAGCTCCAAAACTCACAAAGAAAAGAACCAAACAAGAACCAATAAAGATGATGCAAGGAAGCAATGGTTTGACCTCTCTATGGATGATACGATCAAGCTACTCATCGAGAGCCCCCCTTGATAGTACGGCAATCGATCCTATAACCCGGTCTCCCAACTACCATCATGAGACCGGTAAAATAGAAAACCTATCAAGGGCAAACCTTTGCCTTGCACATGGTCCACTTGAGCTAGATGATGACGATCTTGACTCCCGCAAGTTGGACCACCTTTCTTGGTTGCGTTGGCTCGATGAAGACTAGTTGATTGCTCCCCCATGCTCCACTATGGGTGAGCCACTCTTCCGCACATCTTCACAAGTCCATTGTCACCACAATGGACGGCAAGCTTCAAGCATTTGATCTCTTCATGATGCTTCACTTGAACTTGCACATCGCAACATCTTCACAAGTCCATTGTCACCACAATGGACGACAAGCTTCAAGCATTTGATCTCTTCATGATGCTTCACTTGAACTTGCACACCGCAACCTAACCCCACAAAGAACTCTCACGAAGATCATGGGTTAGTACACAAAGCGTAATTGACAATGCTCACCACACCATGGGATCGCTTGATCCCTCTCGGTACATCTTCTACGCTTTGTGAGTTGATCAAGTTGATTCACTCTTGACTTAGTCTTGATCAACCATGAATCTTTTCAACTCTCTTCATTTGGATGATGTCTTGAAGATATACATGAATGATCACACAATCTTATTCTCCAAGACATGCTTGCAGTAAGCTCAACTCTCACATGACCAATCTTTGGATAATTCCTTAATAACACCTTGGTCACCACATAAACTCCTTGAAACCAACACATGAACTTCAAGAAATGCCTATGGACAAATCCTTCAAATATAACTCAAGGCAACCATTAGTCCATAGAGATTGTCATCAATTACCAGAACCAAACATGGGGGCACCGCATGTTCTTTCAATCTCCCCCATTTTGGTAATTGATGACAATCACTTTCAAGAGAGTTTATATAAGGAATTATGCATCACCATGTAATGCAACAACCAATAATGCATGCGTATGAGATGCATATGCTTAGGAACAAAACCAAAGCAAGGAGAAAACTCTGAAGACTTCTCCACAAAACTCTCTGAAACTTCTCCCCCATTGGCAGATTGCCAAAATGGGCGAAAAGCTTAGAAGGCCAATATAAAAAGTGTTCCTCCATAAATTGTGTATTTCTCAACAAGATAGTGGAATGCAATACACATGTCCAACGGTAAATACATGGAGGAAGACAAACTATATTGAGGCCCAAAGATTGCACAAGATTGATATGCCACAAAGACATAACAAAGAAAGAAACAAGCAATCAAGCAATCAAAAGATACCAACTGAAGCAAGCAATCAACGGATATCAATTGAGCCAACTTGACCAATGATCCTACATGCCACATGAATGAAATAAATTATGATATGAGAAAAGGAGTGTTCTAGAGAAACTAGAGAAGCTCCCCATGCTTTGTGCACAATTTAGTTTTGTAATTGGATACAACGAGCACAAAATAGGATCGTCACTCCCCTAAGATCAATAGAACCTCACGACCAGTGCAAGATAGCAACATAGTGTTATAAAGACACTAGTGAAGCTCTCCATGATTTGTGCACTCCTTACAATATTTGCATTAGGATACCAAGTGCACAAAATCGGATCATCACTCCCCGAAAATCAATAGAAACACACAACAAGTGCAAGTGAGCATGTAGGAAACAAAGCCTAACACTTGCAACAAACAAATGGTTGAGCAACATATAAAAGAGGCAACTTAAGAGTAGGCTCAACCAAAATGATGTGTGTGAGTCATGGCAAAGCACTTGAGAAGACTAATATACGAATGAGCATTAAGCATTAACATAGTCTTGGATAGTGGAGATACAAGGTGCATGACATGTCCTCCCCACACACACCAAACTAGCAAAAGGGTTCACAAGCACACTAAAAATGAAAAATGAATAACCAACACTTGTGACAACCCATGGTGAAGATAGAAGATGAAAGCCTCATCAAGACGAGGGATACCAATTAAGATGGCAAAAGCCTCGTAGAGATAAGCATGAGGAAAATAATCTTCACCACACAGGAGTGCATCAAGATGCAACGAGATAAGACATGCACTCAAGGCAAAAGCTTTCACGGAGCCACCAAAGAAATAACAAGAAAGACAAGGTGGACGTGAAAGAAAGGATATCATCTAGAGATGTAATTTCTCTCAAGTGTATAAGGTTCTAGGTAGACGAGATCATGATGATATATATCTACAAAGAAGGATGTACACCCGAAATAGTTACAACACAAAGGAACAAGATATCCAAAAGGAAGTCATAGATATACCAATAAGATATTTGCTTGGAAGCATAGCACATGGCTAGATATGGTCTTATTGTACATAAATGAATTCCTACCACACAACCATCAAAGATATCACAACTAGCAACAAGAGATCATTGTTGGGATGCTTTGAGAAAGGAAACAAGTATCACAAGAGAGAATGAATAACATGCCATGATGCAACCTACAAAAGGTTGACTCAAGAAATGTGTGCTTGAAGTATATGAAGATACTTGTTACCGAGTTAACATTGGAAGGATGTAGTAGATACCAATTGAAGGTACAAAGTAGTTCATTGATCATCCTAGCTTGACTCTAAAAAGCACATGGTGACAACACCTTCCTTGTGAGTGAGTCGAGCATCCAATGCATCTCCAATTGTTCCTAGAACAACAACACAAACAAAATGGTACCCAAACTCATTGGGACCAAAGAGTTAGAAACACCAACAATACATAGGACAAACTCCACATAATTATGTGCATATAGATATGGAAATGAAATTCATTCACATCTCATCCAATTTGAGACTTGGTGGAGTTTTCCCTATATATTGGGTGAAAGAGAGAAAGCATGCCAAGAAAACTACATGAAGTTAATATGCATGCTCAAGACTTTCAAGAACCGATACCAAAATACAAGGAAATACCAAGTGAAAAGAATACCAAATGGAGAAATCATCACTTGGAAGATATCAATAAAAGATACATCAAGGAATGAGATATCCATTGGAACCCACAAAATGATATCAAACTCCCAAAAGAGAGGATGGTTCCAAACAAACCAAGCTCTCTACAAAGTTTCATGATGGCACAAGTACCAAAAAGAAACGGCTTGCCGTCCACCAACACACACTTAAAATGGATCACAAGTTTAGTGTTTTATAGAAAATAGGATAGCTCCCCCACGAGTTGTGCATTATAGAAAATTTGCATTTGAATACAAAATGCACAAGGTAGGATCACCACGTTCACTATATCAAGGAAAACACTAGACAAGATCAAGAAAACAACAAGATCCTCAAGTGGCACGGAAGGCAATGGGAGTTGACACCAACTTGGCAAGATATAAGGCAAATAAAAAGCAAACGCCAACATGAAGATGATCAATAATTTCTACCACACATAAGTGAGTACCAATTGTCAAAAGACAAGAAGTATTTGGAAATAATTCCCGTTGGTAAATGGCAATGATATCCAACATCATCTTCACACCAAACACAAGCAAATTGCAACTTGTAGAGCTAACATGCCACCTAGGAATAAGATAATTTACAATATCAACTCTAGGTGACAATATCTCAAATGTACACATTTTCTAGGCTAGTAATATACACATAGCATATTACTCCCCCATAATGTGATACGAATTAAGGATAAACAAGAGGCAAATAAAAGGATCCAACAAGAGATAATTAATGGACTATTTAGAATTTGAATTTCTCATGAGAAGACATACCACATAGCGACTAGATAATCTTGAAATATCAATACTAGATGGTATTACTCATGTACACACATTTATAGGATTGTGAGGTGCACAAAGCACACCACTCCTCCATAATGGGATATTCCATTAATCTCTCACAAGAGCCAACTAAGATACAAACAAGATGCACAACGGCTCAACGAACGACATACATGTACATGAAGTGCAAACCAACATACCTATACTTGATTACTCAAGATAAGCAATTTGGAGACACAATCATATACAACCACATGCAAGGAACAAAACCAAAACATGCAACGGGGGCAAGTAACTTTCAATGTGAGCAATTTAAGTACAAGTTACCGCAAGGAGGCACATTGGATATAAGATAGAAACTTGATAGCCCAATTGACTTGGCTTGAGACAAGAAGAACGATGAAGTCCCCTTAATTCTTCATAATGTAGCCAAGTCTCCAATGACCTCCAATTGCACCTATTGATCAAGTATGAGCTAGTTGGTCCCCAACCAAGTTGGGTCCTAAGAGGTTAGTCACAATAGGCTTGGCTACCCAAATGGTTCTTTTCTTGACACCACTTTGAGTACCAACAAATTTGGCAAACACATTGCCAACCTTATCCTTCCCAAGAGAATAGACATCATCAATGATAATTGGGTTGGATAAGTTACCACTAGTGCATGAAGACGCGAGGTGACCTTTCTCACGACATAAGTAGCAACGTCTACTCTTCACTTTCTTCTCACTTGATTTCTCAACTTGAGAAGCATTAGCTTGAGGATTCTTGGGAAGAGGACTTTCTTCAACTTGTGGTTGAGCATGAGATCGAACTTGTGGCCGCTTCCCTTGTTGCTTGTCACTAGTGGCCTTCTTCTTCAATGGGCAAGATCTAACATGGTGCCCTTCAATTTTACACTTGAAGCAAATAATCTTGGCCAAATTCTTTTTGTTCATCTTGGACTTCTTCTTCTTGTTGGAGTTGAATCCAAGTCCACCTTTGTCATTGGGGGATTTTTGCACTCTCAAGATGTTGTTGAGTGTAAATTTCCCTTCATGACTCTTTTCCAAGTCTTTCTTCAAAGAAGTGACTTGGGCCTTGAGCTCTTTGATTTCCTCTACATGGTTAGTCTCAACACAAGTACTAGAGGAAGTATAAGCTTCATCGTTAGAGCAACAAGGCAAGGAAAGCAATTCATCACTAGATGTACCAACATTGTGAGTAGATGAATTACAAGGACTAACACATGGCAATATAGCATTTTGACTAGAAGTAGTGCTAGTATCCACATAAGGCTCACTAGATGTTACCTTAGCAAGCATGGCCTCATGAGCTATCTTTAGCACATTATGGGATACTAGAAGATCATCATGAGAGCTTGTGAGCTTTACATGATTTTCTTCCAACATCCCATAATTGCTAGATAGCAACTCAAGTTGAGCCCTCAGCTCAACATTCTCCTTCAATATGGATGCTTCACAAGAGATAGAGTTAGTAGCACAAGCATCATCATTAGCAATAAGAGGAGAAGACAACTTGGCAAGCTCTTTTGAATATGTAGCTTTAAGTTGAGCATGAGACTCGGTGAGTTTGATGAGCTCACTCTTAATGACCCTTGAGCCATTTTCGAGGTGCTCAAAGTCCTCAAGGAGTTTAGCATGCGCAACTTCAAGCTCCTCATTTTTAGTTTCAAAATCATTGGCCACCTCAAGAGCTCTATCACGAGATTCCCTCACTCTAGATAACTCTAGAGCAAAAGTCTCCTCAAGAGATTCCTTGGTGGTTTGTTCAAGTTCAAGAGCTTGAGAGAGGTTCGCAATCTCATTAGCGTAATCACGCTCATGACCTTCCATTTTCTCAATGGTGACCTCATGCTCCTCGAGATGAGATTCCAACTCCTCAATATATTTCTTGCCCTCAATGGCAATGGACATAATTTCCATGAAGTTGGAACGAGCAATTTTATTTTTATAAAGAGCTTTAAAAATTATTCTCCAAGACATGCTTGCAATAAGCTCAACTCTCACATGACCAATCTTTGGATAATTCCTTAATAACACCTTGGTCACCACATAAACTCCTTGAAACCAACACATGAACTTCAAGAAATGCCTATGGACAAATCCTTCAAATATAACTCAAGGCAACCATTAGTCCATAGAGATTGTCATCAATTACCAAAACCAAACATGGGGGCACCGCATGTTCTTTCAGCTACTTTACTGCATCACCCTTTGCTCTTCAAGGGAAAACCAACGCAGTGCTCAAGAGGTAGCAATGAGTCGCTTGATAACACCCTTCTGATTGATACTCTGGCTAGGGAACATGGTGAGGCTGAAAGAAAGAAAGAAAAATGGGCTCTATCCTCTGGCAAGCATGCTGTATCTGAAAGTGAGACCGGTGTCCTCGAAGGTCAAGGCCCGAGCAAGTATCTGGTCCAGTCCCCTGACTCTTCGATGGACAATGAGAATGAGGTGATTCCCACTCCACCTCTTGTTACGGAAGAGAACCTCCGCTTCAGTCTGCGCAATGCTCAAACTAACTTGATGCGAATTGATGAAAAGGCAGCAGCGGTGGCAAAGAAGCGTGATCTGGAAGGTAACAACTAACAACAACAGTAGTAATACCTTTGATGTCCTTTCTGATCCGGAGTTGATTTTGCGTGCTGTGAAAATGGGTGTTAATATTCCTGACACAGATTTTGCAAGTATAGATATCCTCCGTGAACTTAAAAAATCTAGAGCTAATATTTTGAAAATTAATACTGAAAATGCTCGGGATGATAACAAGAGCGGCAACCTTTTCTTAATTAATGCCAAAGGGGATAAGACTCCTTTGAATATGGAATGGGGGGATGAGCGCGATCTTGAATCTGATACTAATGAATATACTCTGGTGAAATCCAGGAAGAAAAGAACAAGGAAACCTACGGTGAATGTCAATAGACCTATCACTAGGAGTAAAAAAAAATAAGGATGCGTCCTTGATCAAAATTGGTAACCTTGTCTAGCCTCCTAACAAGGTTACCAGGGAGAGAAAAAAATGCTACGGTTATTAAATGTTTGGTGTCTTTTGGAATTGTAGGGGGCAGGGAAAAAAGGAATGTCCACCTGCTTCTCTGATCTCATTAAGGACTACCCCCTTGATTTCTTGGCGTTACAAGAAACGATGAAAAAGAACTTTCATAATAGCTATTTTAGAAAAATTGACCCCTATGATCTCTTCGCTTGGCGTTGGTCCCCTTGATAGGTAAATCTGGTGGTATCCTTTATGGGATAAAAAAAAGAAAAATATGAGGTTGTTTCCTAGAAAGTGGGTAAGTTTATCTTACAAGCCACTGTGCATGCCTTTTGGTAGTTTATGGAGCGGCTCAAGAGGAATTCAAAGAGGATCTTCTTGTCAAAATGGCTTCCTTCTGCTCTCATATCGACATCCCCTATATTATAGGTGGTGACTTCAATATGCTGAGAGGGGGAGATGATAAGAACAAAGATATGAGACGTAATCCTTATGTTGACAAGTTCAACTCTGTGATCAACGCTTTTAACCTTAGAGAGATCCATCTGACCGGTGGTAAGTATACTTGGTCAAACCATCAAGCACATCCTACTCTTGAGAAGTTGGATAGGGTGCTTATGAGTTATACTTGGGAGGATTTATTCCCCTTGGTGTCGGTCTGCAAACTTGTTAGAGACATTTCCGACCATAACCCCCTTCTGCTTTCTCTGAAAGTTGTTAGACCTGAATTACGTAAGAAAAAAGAGTTCCGGTTTGAACTTAGTTGGCTGAGCAATGAGCTTTTCTTGCCTAAGCCAGAGAAATTTGGGAGCAGCCTGTCAATTCGAACGACCCCATAGACATCCTTAATATCAAACTGAAAAGATTCAAGAGATATTTTAAAGGATGGGGATCTCATATTTTTCGCCACGAGAGGAAAAGGAAAAAAGAAATTCGTATAGATCTTGAGGAGATCAAAAAGATAGAGGAAGAAGGTACTATTGATGCAGAGATGTGTTGCCGTAGGGCTTCCCTTTTGGTTGAGCTCAATGTGATCCTCACCAATGAAGGACTCTTTAGACTTCAACAATCCAGGGAGAGGTGGCTTCTGAAAGGTGATCAAAATACTGCATATTATCACCGCATTGCCAATGGCAGAAAACATAAGAATACTATTCAATCCTTTATTGATGGGGATAGTGTGATTGAGGGCACCAAAAACCTTCTTGATCACGCTACCACCTATTATAAAGAGTTGTTTGGGGCTGCCCCAGGCAACCTTTTCCACCTTTCCCCTGACACCTAGGGAGGGCATGAGAAACTTAATAATGAAGATAATGAATTTTTGACCCGTACTTTCTCTGAGGAAGAGGTTAAGGTAGCCTTGTTTGGTATGGAGAGTAATAGGGCTCCTGGTCCTGATAACATTCCAGCATAGTTTTATAAAGCTTGCTGGGACTTTGTGAAGGTGGATATCATGCGTATCTTTGAGGCTTTCCATGCGGGAACGCTGGATGTAGCCCGGCTGAATTATGGTGTGACCACTCTGATCCCTAAAATGGCAGGGGCCAAAAAGATCCAGCAATTCCGTCCTATATGCCTCCTCCTTTGTCCCTATAAACTGATTACAAAGGTGTTGGATAACCGTGTAGCTGTCTACACGGATAAACTGATCAGCCGTCACCAGAATGCTTTTTTTTAAACAGAAATAGTATGGACGGGGTTCTATCTTTGCATGAGGTGCTGCACCATACTCATGTTAAGAAAAAAATTGGAGTGGTTTTGAAACTAGATTTTGAAAAAGCCTACGACAAGATCAATTGGGACTTCCTTTTTGGAATGTCATAGGATGAGGGGCTTTAATGATAAGTGGTGTGAGTGGATTAACAATATCCTGAACAATGGCACGGTTAGCATCAAACTGAATAATGAGATTGGGCCATACTTTATGAGCCGCAAAGGGGTTCGCCAAGGCGACCCCCATTCACCTTTCTTGTTTAACCTTGCCGTTGAGTACCTTTCGAAGATGATCTTTAATCCTCAAAAAGAAAAGTTAATTACTGGTCTAGCCCTTGATCTGATTGAAGGGGGTGTAGTTGTGTTGCAATATGCGGATGATACGGTGCTATGTTTGGAGCATGACACTTCTGCTGCATTAAACCTCAAACTGCTCCTTTATATGTTTCAGCTTATGTCGGGCCTTAAAATCAACTATCTTAAGAGTGAAATTTTGTGTGTGGGAGGTGACAACAGCATCCTAGATTACTATGCGGAGCTCTTCAATTGCCAAATAGGGCATTTTCCTATGCGATACCTTGGGGTACCAGTCAATTTTTCCTCTCTTAGATGCCTTGAGTGGATCTTTGTTGATGAAAAACTTGGCAAATGCTGTGAATCCTGGATAGGTAACGCTGCTTCCTCGGGTGGATGGCTCACTTTATTGAACTCCTCCCTTTCTAGCATAGTGTATTATTATATGGCTATGTTTCTTCTCCCTAAAACTTTCACTGAGAAACTTGAGAAGTTGCCGGCGAAAAATTAATCCCGGAGGTAAAAAAATATTCACTCGTTGCCCTTCCCACGCACGTACCGCCATCACCACCACGCGAACCGCCCAAGTGGCTAGCGGAGCCGGACGTGGCGAGCCGGCGAGCGGGGTGGTGAGCAGACCCGGCCGGGGGCGAAGCAGCGCCCGCGCGGACGAAGCCGCGGGAGGGCGAGCGGGCGGAGCCGGCCGGCGCGTGCCAACCAGCCGGCGTGCGAGAGGCAGCGGCGTAGAGCCGGCCGTCGATGCAAGCGCTGGTGCTTCTCCATCCGGTGACCATGCAATCGAGCGTTGCCACCGTTGACCACTTGTCCGTCTCCGGCGTGTACACCTGGCCGAGCACCTGCCGCCCCGCGACGAGTCCTTGACGTACCACCTCCCGCCGTGCACCACGCTGACAAATGGCACTAGCGCCCGGGCCATGTCGGACACGAAAGACCACCAGTTCTTGGCCAGGTCGAAGACCTCCGCGGACCTGAGGCCGCCCCCGCCGCTCTCTCCTCCAGCGACGTACACGCCGAAGCAGTGGCGCCGGCGCAGCATGTCCGGCACGCCGAAGCTGTAGAACACTACCCGCCGCATGTTGGTGACTCCGAGCAGGTACAGGTGGCAGCCACCGAGCACGGCGCAGCTAAACCCGGCGGCGGCCGCGTATTCAGCGGGCACGGGCGGCGTCGCGCGCCATGCTGCGGCTGGTGGAGCCGGCCGCGGCAACTCGGCAGAGGAAGGTGGACGGGCGGCGAGCCGGTCAGCGGACGGGGCCGGACCCGGCGCCGCGGCCCGCCGCTGCTGGAGTCTAGGCCGTGCTCATGCGTCGGCGAGCCCTCGCGCCGCGTAGGGAGCCAGGCCCGCCTCTGCGCACCGGCTACCGCGCGCCGTCGCGTCGCGCCTCCGCGTACCAGCTCCTGCGCGCCATCGCTTCGCGCCTCCGTGCACCGGCTCCCGCCGCCGTCGCGTCGCGCCTGCGCTCACCGGCTCCCGCGCGCCGCCGCGTCGCCCCTCGCGGCCGGGTGCTCCTCACCTCCGAGCTCCCGTGCTGCTCCTCTCCTTGCGGCGACCCGCCTCCACGCGTCTGCGACGCCCGCGCCGGCTGCTTCGCCGCCCGCCCCCTTCCCCGGCACGATGTGGAGGACGGCGACGAGGTAGACGGGGGCGCCGGAGCCGACTTGCTGGGCGTAGCGGCGAGGCAGCGCCCGATGCGTGCGGCCGACGGGCTTGTGTGAGAGAGACAGGATGGGCGTGGGTGGACGGGAGCACGTGGTGGGCCAGGGAAGGAAAGGAAAGAGAGAGGAGAGAGACACTGGCAGATGGGCCAGCACCTGCAAAACGGCGAAAATAGCCTCCCAGCTCCTTGGGTTTGCGTTGGGATCGCCGGCTCTATATTCGGCCAAATTCGACGCTAATCAGACACGTGGGGGCGTGAGTGAAACTTTTTTTGTCGGCCGGCGATGAAAAAGTGTTTCTGAGAGCCTTCGTGGGGGACGGGTGGAGATGCTCTCATACCCAGTCTTGCTGGTCATGGACTACAGATGATCATGTCACGTTAGGTGTAAACTTGATAGTATGTATATGTCTTTGTGTTGTGCATGAGATGGTTTGGCATGTACTCCCTCTGTACCGAAATGTAAGTCGTTTAAGCATTCGACGTGCAAATTTTGTTACGCTACGAATATTTTCCACTTTCCAGAAATGCCCTCTCGTTCGTTCACCTCACCAACTCGAGCTCACTCTCTCTGGTTCCCCTCTCACCCACCCCCTTCTCGATCCCCTCCAGATCCCCGTCGTCGCCGGCCTCTCCTCGTCGTCGTTCGCCGGCCTCTCCTCGCCACCACCGCGCACTCTGTTTCCTCCCACCGCGCACCCTGTTTCCTCCGGCCGCGCACACCGCACCGTAGGTCAAAAGCTTGCTTTTTTAGGCGCCGTCGACGAGCTTCTGGGCGGCGGAGGATGGATCCGCGTGCACTGAAGTTGGATCCGCGCGTCTCGACGCCGTAGCAGCGCCGTCCTCCTCCACGACCACACAACCGCGTCGGCGGAGGACCCGAATCCCTAGCCAGCGAGCTCAGGCAGCCATGGATCCATGGTTACAAATCCTTCCTCTTATCTCTCTCTGACCCACCCCCGTCTCTTCTCCCTCCCTCTCTGACCCCCGTCTCCATGACCAGGTCGATGCCATGGAAGAGCCACCAACAGCAGCAGCTAAGATATGGACATGCAGGCCGCTGCGCTCCCTGATGCATCATGCGTGCTGCCCTCCCTAACCACCGCTTCTCGGACTCTACTTCTTCCTTGGTCACCATGGAAGGTACTCCATGTTATGCTCTGCTATGCTCCATGTTATGCTTGCTGCAACTTAAGATAAAACTGCAAAAATCTCAAATGTTATGCTTCCATGTTATGCTCCCGTGCATAATTCAGTCAAGATAAAACTGCAGAACTCTCAGACTTTAGCATGGACTGAATAATGCTGGTGCATATAATTCAGTCAAATGCAGTTAAGGATTTTGTTAGGATTGTTACTACTCCTAAGATCATTCATGGACTGAATAATTCAATCAGATTCAGCTAAGATATCCAGTCAAATTCAGATGTCCCTTCAGTTTGCAATCATTCATGGACTGAATAATGCTGGTGCAAACTTTAGTGATCTCATAATTTTGGAGTAGCTTCCTTAAATGAATGCTTGAGTTGGAGTAGACTGCTACGGTTAATGAATGCTTATTTATCTTACTGGAGCTGTTAATTTGCATATGAAGCATGGAGTAGTTTCTCTAGTTTTGTTAAAGTATGGATATTGAACTTTCCTTGTGGATGGAGAGCCTGTAGGAGAGCACCAACAACAGAATTATGCAGAGCCTTGTCAAATGTTGTTGCACTGAACAGAGGCATGGGTAAAGCCCTCAATTTCAGTATGCAAATGTATGCAGTAGTCAATTTAATTAAAATGTGTTTCTGTAGGCATCTGTATGGAGTACTAGTCCATTTAAGTGTAGCAGTAGTGCTTGCTTGATTGCTTGCAATAGTTTAGTTGCTCATAACCGAAAAAGGCTTTCGCCCCGCTTTATATATAAAGCAACGATCGACATACATGATGCAAACCACCCGACACCACACACACCCAAGGCAGATACAAGGGAGCTGACGAACAACAACGCTACTCTAAACACCCCAAAGCAAACAACAAGTAGGCAGAAGAGCATAGCTAAGGGCCTAAAGAGCTCTCCACCGTGAACGAGTCACCGCGAGGAGACGAAGCCGCAACTCGACGAACCAGGGACTCCAAAGCGGTGCTTCCAAGAAAGAAAAGGCACCGAAGAGCCGCCACCGCCCGATCCAGGGAATCTAGGTTTTCACCCGGAGTAACACGAAGGATGCAGGGTCACCACGATGGAGCCTTCAAGAAGGGAACGACGCATGGACGCCGCCGCCATCGGTCTGGCTCCAAGCCAGACGAGGTTTTCACCCCGGCCACCACCCTCAGCCTCCGTCCAAGGTACAGCCCTAGATGAGAGCGTCGGCCGCACCACCACCGAGATCGTCGAAGGCCCACCCCCATGCCGCCCACGCAGCCATGACAGCAAGCCCGAGCCACGAGCTCCGCCCACGAGCCAGCAGCTCCCGCCACCAAGGCCGCCGCCTTGCATCCAGACACTCCGGAGACCATCAAAGGCACGAGCTTTGAGCCGACCGGCAAACCCCTAGCACCATCGGAACCGCCGGTGACCGACCCGCCCCGAACAATTGTCCGCGGCAAGGAGGCACTAGGCCAGGAAAAGGGGAGGGGGGAGCGGAGCTCGTCCGGACCGGGTGTGCGCCGGTGACAGGTAGTCGATCTACCCGTCCCTCCAGCAGCCTCCCCTGCGTCACCCCTGACGCCCTACCACGGCCTCCGGCCAGAACCTGCGAGGAAGAGGCAGCCACCCGTCCGCCGGCGAGGGCCGCCGGATCGACCGCACCCAGCCGCCGAAGAAGGCCGCCAAGAGCGTCAACCACCACCACACCACCTGCGCCTCCACGCCCTGGCCAGGAACAGCCGATGCCCCGCCACCCCACCGGAGTAGAACGAGGACTAGTTGCAGCGCCGCCACCTTGGAAGGGCCACCGGCCACCCCTGACGCCGCCAACCACCACCACCAGCCGAATCTGGGCAAGGGTTGCCAGATCCGCCGCCAGCACGCCCCCGGGCCTCCAGCCCCCACGAGCCAAGGAGGAGGGGGAGGAGGGAAGGAGGGAGCGCCGGCAGTCCACCAGGACGCCAGGAGGAGGGAGGAAAACAGAGCAGCGGCCGACTGGCGCCCGGCGCCACCGAGCAGGGGAGGGCGCCCCGCGTCGCCCGTCACCTGCGCGTGGGAGGAAGACGCCCCGCCGCCTCCTGCGCCACGCGGCCTATGGCCGGCGACGCCACCGGCGGCAGCGAGGGATGGGGTGCGGGGCGAGGAGACGGGGGCGGCGGCGCTAGGGTTGCCTCCCGGGGACGCCTGCGGGAGCGCCTCGGGAGGGGAGGGGAGGGGCGGCTCTCGTCGCTCTAGTTGCTCATAATTAAGTGTAGGAGTATCTTCTTCTCTGTTCTTGCTGTCATCTTCTCTTAGCTGCTCATAATTAAGTGTAGGATTTTCTCTTTTCTTTTCTCTTCTCGTCTTTCTCTCTTCTTCTCTTGTCTTGCAAATACTCCTCTTGTGCCCTCCTTGATTTAATTTTCTTTAATTAAAATTAAACTGAGTAGCAGTAGCATTTTGCTTGCCGGAGTAGAGTATTGCAATGCATGCATTTGATTCAGTTTCTTCTCTTTTGAGCATGTTTGCTTGTAGTGCTTACGATTAAACCTTTTGAATTAATTTTCTTGGATTACTTGGAGTACTGATGGTGATTGCTGCTGTTAAGTTAGGACCTGCAAGCAGTAGTGCTTGCTTAGTGTAGGACTTGCAAGAAGAGGATTGCAAGCTACTGTAGTGTACTCCTCTTGCAAGTAATTTAACTAAAAAAATTTAGTGAACTGAAATATTCGGTTAAAGTTAACTAAAAACGTTCCATGTCAAATTGTGTACTCCCATTGCTTTATTTGATCATTTGAGTTAACAGAGTATTTAACTTTAACTTTAACTGATCATTGTTTTATTTGATCCTCATTGTGTACTTCCATTGTTCTACTCCTGCATTTAGTACTATATCTGCATTGTTCTACTCCCATTCAGTTAACAGAGTAGTTCATGTCAAACAAATTCTGAAATATACCTGCATTTAGTATATCTCCATCTCCTGCATCTTCAATCATCTCATCTTCTTCAGGTGGAGTGTTGTTGAGGTCTGGGAGAACCATCTTCTACAGGCGAGACGACGAGGCCGTTGTCAGTGGTGAGCTGGTACTACAGGTAAAGCATGTTCTCCAGAACCTTCCGCTGCTCCTTATGTGTTGCTGATCTGCTACAACTATTGTTGCTAATCTGATGATGCTGCTGTTGTGAAACTACTGCTGCTGTCATACTCCACCTACAGAAGAACCCAGCAGCTGTTGTTGCTGCTACTGATCAGTATGACTATAATCTCTGTTGTTGCTGTTGTTGCAGGAGAAGGAACATGCCCAAGAGAAGAAGGATCACGCCCAGGACAACAAGAAGGAGCAGGATAAGGCCCTAAGGACCTGGGATCGCTGCTGCTGGACCTGGGACCTGGGATCGCTGCTGCTGGAGCTGGGACCTAGGATTGCTGCTGCTGGACCTGGGAACTAGGATCGCTGCTACTGTGTGCCTCCTTGGCACCCCTGGATTTGGGATCGCCGCTGGAGACAAGGACCTGGGATCGCTGTTGGAGGCGAGGACCTGGGAGCGCATGGGACCTGGGCGCATGGAGGAGAAGCAGGGGCAGGCGGAGGAGAAGCAGGGGCGGGCGGGCGGACGATGTCCTGGTGAACAGGCGGGCTATGGCCTAGCGGATGGAGGAAGAAGATGATGGGGATACCGATTCAAACTAGGGGCAACGATGTAAATTCCACCGTTTTCACCTGGTCGGAACGAATCCTCCAGCGACTTACATTTCGGAACGGAGGGAGTATTTAAAATTATGTTCCTCTCAGTGTGCTGCTTCCGGCGATCTCATCAAGACGACTGCATGCACGGTTGATCGGGAGAGCAGGTGTCTTCGGAACCCTGTCGTTCTAGATCCTGCCTGGAAGAATGACAATAAGGATTTTGGGGAGCGTCTCGACGCGACTGCTCCCGATCCGTCCGCGTCTCCATCCTCCTCTGCTTCCACTACTTCTCCTGCATTGACCCCATGACCGACAACGCCGAGGTTGCTGTTGCCGCCGCCGCATTGGCCTGACCAACCGGAGGGTATGATTCGCTCATCCCCTATTTGCTCGTTCATGTGCTAGCCGTATATGTTGTGTTCATAGAGTTTCGGTTCTATGTATTGTACATGCTCACATTCTTAGGTATCAGTATAAGTTGCACACTATGATAGCCATATTTACTGTTTACTGTAGGATTAGTCTAATAGAAAAGGTGTTGATATTTCCAACAGTGGCTTTGGCCAGCGACTTGACGTCTTAATCCCCAGATCGTGATCCGACGGCTTTGGGATTGCTCAGACTCAAGACAGGGCGAAATCCCAAATCGGCTTGCCGATGCTGGCAGCCGCGACACCCGATGTGCCGTCCGCATCTTGGTAGCCCTGTCATGGATTTTATCGGTACCCCTCCTCAAGCACCGAGGGAAACACTAGATCCAGTTCTACAGATCGGACGATGTCGACGGTGTCATTCCTCTTCTTGAAGGTGATGCCTTATTCGCTCACGGCATCCCCGTGTTGGATTGAAGATCTTGGTTGTCGTGTTGGTTCGAGCTGCTTCTCAAGACGCGCCGACGCGGGCATCCGAGGTCATGTACGACTTCGCCAATGCTCCCCCATTGCTTCCGCCTCCGTCTCGATGGGTCCTACAAGCTTTGCGTACTAAAAAAAATCAATGGACAAAGGCTTATCTTTCTTTTTCGGAAAAAACACCGAGTCTACAAGAAGAGATAGTATGTCGTGTTCACTTGGCAGACTAGCAGGCTAGCACGCACCGTCGCCTCACCGACGTACGTACGCACGCGGAGCGTTTGACGAAATGCGCGGCGAGCCACCGACGTACGTGAGCGAGGCGGAGCGGAGCCGCGTATTCCACCTGCTCCCTCCATCGGACGGGACTCGGAGGGAGCATGGAAGGAACGCGTCCAACGACTCTCGATCGGTACTCACTCAAGTCGCAGTCGCCCGTACCAACGACCGGCCCTTCCGCTGGCCGCCCGTTTCCACATTTTCCAGCAGTAGCGTCCGCCGCTGCCTACGTGCCACAATTAGTCTCGAGTCTAAAATACCTAGTGTTCTCCTGGACGCCTAGCTAGCTACTTTCTTCGTAAAGAATTATAAGAGCGTTTAGATCGTTAAAAATAGCTGCTCACAAGACAAACGAGTTAGGTACGTGCGCTGAATACATAATAACCAAAGCTCAACTAATTAATGGATCGGATGAGTTGCTTTCATCAAAAGATAAACAGCTACTTGTACAACTTTACATGGATCCCACCCATCTTTTCCACGTTGTCGTCGGCTCAAATGAACGCAGCCCCTGCTCTCGAGTGGTCTAAATTTCCACCAGAGCAGAAGAAAGGAGAGTCCTCCTCTGTTCTCTAACCAAGTCAACACAAGAGGAGTGATGAGAACATTCCCAGCCCCTTCCACCTGACCTCACTCAGCCAGCCCGTTTGACCCGTCTCATCCAACACTCCCCACCACCCATCGCTATATATCAACACCACAGATAAACACAAAAAGCAGACCATCTCCCTTTCTTCTCCAAGAAACATCTCTCCTTGCTCAGCAGCTCAGGCCTCAAGCTTACTGCAAAGTTCCCTCCATCGATCCTCTGCTCGTGTCTTAGTTTGCAAGAAAAAACAATGGCTTCTTCTTCCAGCGCCCGAAGCAGTCGCGTGGCCACATGCCTCGTGCTGCTTCTCTTGGTCGTCAGCCTGCGAGAAGCCTCCGCGGCGCGTCCACTCCGGCCGGCCGGCGACGTGTCCAGCGAGGTGAAGGACCAGGCGATCGTCGACAAGTACGCGCCGCTTCTGCTAGCCATGCTGCCAAGGGCCCCGGCGCCGCCGTCCGCCCCGAGCGGTGGCACGAACGAGGCTGGGAACTGATGAAGCAACCATAGGGTTTTCCACTAGGACAGAGAAATCGCTAGGCATACGTATGCCGAGTAGTTGATGGTTTGGTTACAAGATGGTTGTACAGAACTGTAAGAGTGAGAAGCGTAGGATACTAGGATATACCCCAAAATTATACCTTCATTCTTTCGTTTATCCCTTCAAGTATTTGTTGATTGAAAGAGTTCTGTCGTGATCCATTCTTTGAATAATTGGTTGTTAATTATCACCTATGCAAGATGATACTGGCAGCAAGAATTAATGTCCCAGCTCCTCACAGTATATCAAGGGGGAAAAAACAGTAACGCCACCATTCTTACCTGAATAATTTACCCAAAAGAAAATTCTAGTACTCCCTCTGATTCATATGAATTGTCGCTGATTTAGTACAAAGTTGTACTAAATTAGTTAATATGGATCGGAGGGAGTACTAGAATGCTGACTTGGAGCAAACGTAGCTCCTCTGGATCCCATCTCCACTCCACCTGGAATCCTATTATCCCCAAAATTCCAACATTAGGCAGGTGCCAGTTCATTTTTCTTTTAGGCCAGAGTCCTTATGCTCAGCCAGCAGCTGAAGCAAGTAAGCATGCTGCCATAATTCAAAGATCTTTGGTGATGGGTGATTCAAAACAGACCTGGTTCGATCTTGGTATCCAGTCATAGAGAACGAATGCAAAGCAACGTTCCATCTTGGACATCCACGGCATTTATATTCAGTATTTCAGGTGATGTTTCTGCTCCTCTGACAAAAAACAACAGTCGCCCACCTCCTTTCTTTCACGCATGACAGCATCCTTGACATGAATACCAACCTAGAAAGCAAATAGTAAGACTGCAATCCTGAAGTTGATCTGCATCTGCTCGCGTTAAAAAACCAGATCAAGATTTGGAACATATATATCCCTCCAGTCTCATCTCATAAACAAGAATGTTGAGGAGTTGGCACATATCCTCCGTGTCGTGCTGTGGTTCTCCCCTGCATAGAATTCAAGAACTCTGCCGCTAACCTCAATCCAGCGGCATGATTCGAACTCAAGACCTCTTGGTACAAGAAGAACCACCCTAACCAATTAGGACATCATAATGCTTGTGACTATTCACTTTTTTTTTTTCCTTCTTCGGTTCAAGGCTAGGTCGGCCCATTGTTGAACAGGTCATTTTATCACTATTTCTTTTTCATTTTTTCTATTGTTTTTTTTCCTTTTTCTTTTGCAAAAAATGCTCACACTTATAAAATTTTGTTCAAAATTTCAAAAATGTTTGCTTTTTAGATTTTAGTTCATAAAGTATGAATGTTCACATTACAAAAAATTGTACAGATATATCAAAAAAATGTTTGCTTAAATAAAAAATGCTCACACCTATACAATTAAATCTCTGAACATCTATTAAATAGAAAATTTGTTTGTTTCTTGTTTGTTTAAACAAAAATGTTTGTTTATTGTTCCTTTAGATATAAATATGCTCACATCAAAAAATTAAACACTTTTAAAATTTCTGAAGACCTATATAATAGAAAAATGAAAATATATCAATTAGTGACCGGTTTATTGTTCATTTTTTGTTTTTTTCATTCATGTTGTTTTTCGCTTTTCCTTTTTTGTTCTTTTTATTTTTTTAAATGCTCACATCAATAAAATGGACCCAAATTTTCCACACCTTAGCATCACCATGCCAAGCATTCATGATAAATTTCATTGAGTCTTGTCATTTTATGCATTTTCTAAAGTTTACCAGGTGAAAAAAAAAACATAACACACTTGTCGAACGTGACGCAACATGTGTTCGGTATCCGAATTCCTTCAAATTTTGCATAGAGACCCGCCATGAGTATGCCCACATGCTAGAAAATTTTGTTTCCTTGTCATGCATGGAAAAAAGCACACCATGTTCAAAGTGGTGCTTCGGGTAGGCCGGTAGACAACTCTGCATGCACTTTTTCACATAAATAAAATGGATCAAAATTTTTTCCACACACTAGCATCACCATGCCAAGCATCCATGATAAATTTTATTGAGTTCTGACATTTTATTCATTTTTTAGGGTTTTCCCGGTGGAAAAACCCTAAAACACTAGCGGAACATAACACAACGTGCTTTAGGTGTCTGAATTCCTTTAAATTTTGCATGGAGGCCTGCCATGAGGATGCCCACATGCTGGCAAAATTTAGTGTTATTTCATACATGGCAAGAAGCATACCATGTTCAAAAGTGATGGTTCGGGTAGGCCGGTAGGGCAAGTCTGGATCCAATTTTTTTCCACACACTAGCATCACCATGCCAAGCATTCATGATAAATTTTATTGAGTTATGACGTGTTATGCATTTTCTAGGGTTTTCCCGATGGAAAAACCCTAAAACACTTGCCGAACATGACGCGGCGTGTGTTAGGTGTCCGAATTCCTTCAAATTTTGCATGGAGGCCTACCATGAGCATGCCTAGATGCTGCCAAATTGTAGTGTCATTTCATGCATGGCAAGAAGCACACCATGTTCAAAGGTGGTGGTTCGGGTAGGCCGATAGTGTAAGTTTGGATGAACTTTTTTTTTCACATCACTAAAACGCACCTAATTTTTTTTCCGCACACTAGGATCACCATGCCAAGCATCCATGATAAATTTCATCGAGTTCAAACATTTTATGTATTTTCTAAGGTTTTCTTGGTGAAAAACCATAGAACACTAGCCGGACGTGATGCAATGGTCATTAGGTGTCTGAATTCCTTCAAATTTTGCATGGAGGCCTGCCATGAGCATGCCCACATGCTGGCAAAATTTAGTGTCATTCAATGCATGGCAAGAAGCAAACCATTTTCAAAGGTGGTCATTCGGGTAGGCCGGTAGGGTAAGTCTAGATGAAATTCTCTTTCAATCACTAAAATGGACCCAAATTTTTTCCACACACTAGCATCATGATGCCAAGCATCCATGACAAATTTCATTGAGTTCTTACATTGTATGAATTTTCTATGGTTTTCTCGCTGAAAAAACCCTAAAACACTAACCGAACGTGACGCAGCGTGTGTTCGGTGTCCGAATTCCTTTAAATTTTCCATGGAGGCCTGCCATGAAAATGTCCACATGCTGGCAAAATTTTGTGTCATTTCATGCACGACAAGAAGCACACCACTTTCAAAGGTGGTGGTTCGAGCAGGCCTTTAGGGCAAGTCTGGATGCATCTTTTTCACATTAGTAAACTTGACCCGAATTCTTTCCACACAATAGCATCACCATGCTAAGCATCCACAATAAATTTTATTGAGTTTTGACATTTTATGCATTTTCTAGGGTTTTTCGGGCACCATGCTAGGTGAACGTAACACAATGTGTGTTAGGTGCCCGAATTCCTTCAAATTTTGCATGGGGGCCTATCATGAGCATGCCCACGTGCTGGAAAAATTTGGTGTCATTTTATGCATGGCAAGAAGCACACCATGTTCAAAGGTGGTGGTTCCAGTAGGCAGTAGGGCAAGTCTGGATGCACTTTTTTCACATCAATAAAATGGACCCAATTTATTTCACACACTAGCATCACCATTCCAAGCATCAATGATAAATTTAATTTAATTCTGACATTTTATGCATTTTTAGGGTTTTCCCTGGGAAAAAAACCATAAACACTAGCCGAACGTGATGCAACGTGCGTTAGGTGTCCGAATTCCTTCCAATTTGGTGTCATTTCATGCATGTCAAGAAGCACACCATGTTCAAAGATGGTGATTCGGGTACGGCAATTCTGCCTACACTTTTTATATTCCCAAATGTTAATGTTGTACACAAATTGCAAACCACGTCCTTTTTTAAAATTTATCAACATTTTTAAAACACAAACATCTATTAATTCTAGGAACAAAAATTTCAATAGTGGGAACATTTTTTTTGAAATTCCAGAACATTTTAATCATTTGTAAAAGATATTAGAAAACAATAACATATTTTGGTATTGCAAAAAATATTTCAAATTTTAAAAATGTTTTAAAATGAATAATAAAGTTCAAAAGTAGAAAAAGAAAAGAAAAACAAAAAATACGCTCAGGCCTTGCCCAACCGGGCGACAACCTCGTTTCTGTCGGGTGTCTGTGGGGCCGGCCCAAGTATTATCCAATTTGAATAAAGTTCATCTATTTTGAAAAGGAATGTTGTGATTTTATTTTTCTTTTTCTATTAGTAGATGTTTAGAAATTTAAATGTGTTTAATTTTTATGCAAGCACTTGTCTATTTAAATGAACGATAAATGACCAATTTTGTTTGAACGAACAACAAACGAACAATCTTTCTATTTAATAGATGTTCACAACTTTAATTATATTGATGTGAGCATTATTCTATTTTTTTGTGGGTGAGCATTATTCTATTTAAACGAACAATTTTTTGACATATCTGTATAATTTTTTAAAAATGCGAATATTTGTACTTTATGAACAAAATATGAAAAGGTGAACATTTTGTTTTTGAAATTTTGAACAAAATATGGAAAGGTGAACATTTTTTTGAAATTTTGAACAAAGTTTTATAAGTGTGAGCATTTTTTGAAAAAAAAAGGAAAAAAGGAAATAGTGAGAAAAAGAGTCGTTCAATAATGGGCCGGCCTAGCCGCGAAATGAAGAAGACAAACAAAAAAGAAGTAAAATGTCCTAATTGATTAGTGTGGTTCTCCTTAGGCCAAGAGGTCTTGAGTTCGATTCACGTCGCCCACTTTATTTTTGTCTTTTGAAAAGAAAGTGAGAAAAAGCTGAGGGCGCCGCGTATATGTATGCAATCCGCGTATCGAAGCGGGTGAAAAGATCATCCTATCCTTTTACGAAGGGGTATAAAAAGATCTCAGCCGTTAATGTGTTTAGGGAGGGTGTACCGAAACAAAAATGCTTGGATAAAACCACGTTGTTCCACAAGTTTGAAGGCTCCAGCAACATGATCCTGTTGATGACCCTAGCACGGACCACAACATTTTTGCATTTCTGGCAAGTGGCAAGCAAAGCCCACAACATCACCGCACCTGCCTTACCAGGGTTCTTCTCGGTGAAATCCTATGCTTCTTCCAAGTGTCCGGCACGTGCCAATAAATCAACCATGCTGGAGTAGGGCTCGACCTTAGGAATGATTTGGAACTCAGATGTCATGGAATTGAACCAATGCTGGACATCTGTCGGCAACCCTGCATGCACACAAACAGAAAGTACTCCCATGAAAGTGATGTCATCCAGCCAGAGTCCTTCCTCATTTCTCATAATTTGAAACTGCCAAATAGCTTCATGGCCTCGCCCATTAAAGGCAAGACCACAAATCAAGGCGTTCCATGAGGCAACACTTGTATGGCTCTGGTGAGATTTCCGCACTTCGAGTGCATATCCACCAAAGCTTACAAGCATCTCTAAACATCTTACATGGTCTGATTCTACCTCGATCGGATCGGTTAATCCCGCGGGGAATCTAGCTCCGCCTCCAAGAGGAAGGTGGCGGCGTTATATACTTGTCTATGGCGGAGGTTGCGGCATCACATGGAGGTCACTGTTCTGGCTGGCGGCGGTCGGCGGGAGGCCGTCGTAGTCAAAGTTATGCGTGGTGAAGGCAGCTAGTCATTTGGCATGGGTCAAGGCCCTACTACCGTATCGCCATGCTCAACGGTGATCAGGTGTCCCAGTGGCGGAGCTGGGGTCTTCCTGGGAATTCCCTGGAATACCCAAGAATTTCGGCCCAAAGATATTATTACATGTATTATACGGTAATATGAAGACTTGGCCCACGAACTAAGTGCAGTCCAATCACCCACGACAGCCACGCACGGTACCAGACACGAGAGGCTGGGTGTCTGGTTAGGTGCGCGAGTAGCCGAGCGCCAGCCCCAGCGCTAGCTGAAGGCGGCGGCGGCGAGCGATTCCAACTCCGGCGGTCGGTCCTCTCCTGCCTCTCCCTCGGTCCCTACCCTCTGGCCCTCCCCTCCAGCCGGTCCTCTCCCTCAACCCTCGGCCTCCGCCTCCAGCCGGCCCTCTCCCTCAACCCTCGGCCTCCGCCTCCTGCCCTCCCCTCCAGCCGGCCCTCTCCCTCAACCCTTGGCCTCCGTGGCATCGCCAGTCCGCCTCCGGCGTCCCCAACGCGGTGGCAGTGCACTCTAGCCACCGACATCGGGCCTCCCCGGCTGCCTGGCGCGGCGGCAGCACCTGAGCAGTGAGCAACCTCCCTCGGGCAATCCGGCGGCCTCCGTCCATTCTGCATCCATCCACATCGTATTGCATCTATTCATTCCGTGTGTCTAAAAAAATCTGAAGATTATTCAGCGATTGCTTGTAAATTGAAATTGAACTACTTCCTATATGGTCATAAATGTTTACTACTTACTGTATGATTCCTTTGGTGCTTACTATGTAAATTGAAATTGTTTGTCCAATGTACATCAGTCCATGCCACATTGCCACTGCCACTGATTTCTATTTGTTTATGTGATTGGGATGTAGATGAAGAAGAAAGATGTTAACATTTGAAATGTGGGACATCCCTGTCGCTTTTTCCCTACTTGGTGTAAGGAGCACAAGTAGATTGTTAGAAACATCGCCACAATGATATTTTGCTACAATTATCGATGTATGGTCATTGAGTCATTGATATTGCCTTCTTACTTTACATTTATTGTTCTATTATATTGCTTTGACCAATTTTTTTACAAGAATACCAACCACCGAATTCCGGTGGCATATACAAGAAGACCATCTCCTATGAAACGGTTGGGAGCACAGGTAATGGGTTTTATTATATAGACATCGTCTCGGACAAATCACCGTACGTACACCTTATGATCGACTACATGGGCATGTTGAGGACTCTTAGCTGGAATAATCGCTAATCATGGACAATTATCTTTGCGCGCCTAGCTAGTAGCTATGACAGCTACACCTTACGTGGCCCATTCAGCTATGTCGACTACATGGATACTGAACCTTCATGCCATTGCATCGATGGGTTTGATCCCGCTAGTATTAACTTTTCTAGCAAATGTGGAAGAACAATGCTGCTGAAATGTGGCAAGCAAAGCCATTTTGTGACCTTGCCTAGAATGAAGGTTCAAGACAAATTTTTACCTATCCTAAATAGAAGCTTTGAAGAGTGCATGGCTCAGGTCCAGGTATTCCATACTTTAAGAACATACAACGAAGTAGCACACTTACAGGCCCAAAAAGAAATTCACCAGAATCCGGTAGTTTCTAATGCCTTTAGTTGTCACAATCCTGATCATTTTGGTAGAGACCATCCCCTAAAACATTGTGTTACAGATCTAGACCTTCAGGGATTTGTAATCCATGATGTATACTGTGAGTGATCTAAACACATGGCGCCTTTGGTGTCTTTAGCTTGTTAAAAAAAGAGTGCATGGCTGAGTGCAACAACAATTGCTCTTGTATGGCACATGCTTACACCAACTCCGGTATTAATAGCATTATGGCAGACCAATCAAGGTGCTTGATTTGGATAGGGTAGCTTGTTGACAGTGAGAAGTATAACCAATGATGGCAAGAACATATACCTCCTGCTTGCCGACTCTCCTGGTATGCACAACCGCCTTCTAGCCTTATTTTGTCACCACACTAGATGTGTCATGTGATTGTATTTAACTATTTTTCACTTAATTAGTATAGGTATGAAATCAACACCAACATTTATACATGGGGTATCTACTAAATATATGGACTCAAAAGTGTGACAGTAATCACCGATACTCTTCGACCTGCAACCAATTATTTTGCTGCATACCAAATTGTAAATTATATTTTATAAATTTTCTCTATGAGCATAATGCTACATAAATCTCAATTTACCATAAGCCTAGCAGTTACTATGGAACTCGGCCCATGGATTAGTCTTGCTGCTTTGTGCAGGTAACTTAAAACTATTACAAGTAAGGCTTGATGCAGGAAATTATGTTTGTTTAAGAAAACTTGATGTACTAAACTTTTGTTAGATTCATTTTGTAGTTCAAATGAATCGCAGATTGGTAAGGATTGTGCTTCCGACCATAGCATGCGTATTAATGCTCACATGCATAGTCCTTATGAGGATAGGCAGATGCCAAGGTAGAGTAAATAATGTCCCTTGTTTTAAATTCATCTTCATTGTTTGAGTGTTAATAACAAAGTATTTATCTGTAGCACGCAACCGACGAAAAGAAGGAAATCCAGAGAGACTAATGGTAGGTTGTCTTGGCTCTTCCAGTTATTTTGGAGGTGAAAATCAAAATTTCCCATTTGTTAGCTTTGAAGAATGGACACCAAAATGGATAACTTCTTTGGCTAGATACAAATTGGAAGGGGAGGTTTTGGCAAAGTTTACAAGGTAAAAAATCACATACAAAGCTATAGTGGTGCATGCTCTCCTCGTTAATTCAATTTGGCGCTTGGGCTCATCTACACCGGACGGTCAAATGTGATTCACCATCCAACATGGTACCCATCGGTCAATGGACCGGTCTGGACATCCGTTTTCCCGCAAACCGAAAGCAAACAAGGGGGCTTTGCGAGCGTCGGGACCGTTACCACGCATGCGTCCGACAACCTGGTCCCACTCGAATAGCCTCCCGCCCAAACAAACGCCCCGCATCAAGTGGTTCCCACACATTCATGCCAGCCAGCAACACTCTAGAGCGAACTTGACGGACCGATATTGATGCCAGTTAGAACGACACGACCAGACGAGCGGGCGCGTCCTCTACTACCACAGTGGCCACGGCGCGGCTCCTCGTCGTCGTGGGCAATCGTGTTGGCTGAGGATATGGCGGCGAGGCAGGTGGCGGTAGGTGCGGCACAACATGGTGCGTCGCTCCGCGTTCGCCAAGTCGGACGAGGCATAGGCATGGGTCTGCGACAACCACAACCTGGCCTGAGCTCTCAACCGATCTTTCACCACCATAGAGACGGTTGCGCGCCGCCGCGGTTTCCTCAACAGGGAGCTCGACAAGATCGGCAAGGAGTGGTTCCTAAGCGAATCTTTGCCGGAGGCGGCGGGAGCAAGGTCGCTGCCAAGGCAACGCAGCTAGGGTCAGCATTGGTCGCGGCGGCCCTCCGAATGGCACAGGAGGATGCAGAGCGGCTCCTCCACGAGCGCCAGACAGCAGCCAGGCAAGGATGCCTGGCCCCGCGCCCTTCCGCCGCTAAAAGGACCACTCTAAAAGCATAGACGGCGACGGGGGCCACGCCGACGAGGTCATCGTCCGCTACAAGTTAGCCCTTTTCTTACTTTTAGTTAAACAGACAAAATATAGTTCGTTTTATGTAAATTATGTCTGAACTGAACTAGTCCGCGAGTAGTGATACGGGAGCCGACCATCCGGACCTAGGAGCCGTCCATCCAACCGTGCAGGCCGTGGACGAACACCGTGTCCGTTTTGGAAGTCAGGGTCGGAGATGCCCTTGGATGTTTAAGATATGTTGTATTTTCTTTCCTTTATGAGTAACTGTAAGATATAGTTTTAGTGCATCTTTTCTCCTATGTGGGCAGTGAGTGTTTTGGTAGGTGGAAACTGGAAAGGTTGTCACAGTGTTGCAAAACAATTCGCTTTGAACCACTTGCTTTGACCTGACCAGAAAAGTACAAGCGACTGCTTGAAAGAAATTGACTCTGAAGGCATAAACAACATCAGAATTTGTAGCGTATTTTGGTATCTGCAGAAGTTCAAATAAAACAAGATCGCAAATTTGCAATACCTGCATATATTCCTGAAAGGTACAGCTATGCAATGCGTAGTAAACAGAACATCCACATTTATACGTATCTCTTTGTGCCGATTATTCCTTCTATCGTACTCCTACAGTAGTACAGTACCATTTAAGTTTACATCTTCTGAAGAAGAGTATCCATGCCGGCACGCGGTGTGCAGAGAGCTTCCAGAGGGACGGCCTTGAACATGACGGTCCCGGAACTCGCGGCCATGTCGACCTCTTCGTCCCCGACCTTTCTCCAATCGAAGCACTGGATCAGCGTGCCAAGAACCAAGCCCATGGTCCTCATGGCCAGGCTCTCCCCGGGGCACTTGCGCCTGCCCATCCCGAACGGCATCATGACCTTCCCCTCGGCGCTGCCATGCTCGAACCTCTCCGGCCTGAACTCCTCGGGCGCCGGTCCCCACGCCGCCGGGTCGCGGTGGATGGCGTATGCGTTGACGAGCACGATCGTGCCCGCGGCGACGTCGTACCCGTGGAGCTGGCAGTCGGCGGCGGCCTCGTGCGGCAGCAGCAGCGGCGCGGCGGGGCACAGCCGCAGCGTCTCGCTGATGATGCAGTGGAGGTAAGGAAGGTGGGGCAGGTCCTTCTTGTCTAGGAGGCGGCTCGGCTCGCCGATGAGGCTGAGGTGCGTGTCGATCTCTTCCTGTGCCTCCTTTAGCACCGCCGGGTGGTTCAGCAGCAGCGCCATCGCCCATTCCGTCGTCGTCGACGTCGTCTCTGTCCCGGCGCCAAGAAGATTCTTCCGTCCAATTTCAAACACCAAAAAATTACAGTAGTGTCAAATAATCACGAGAGCTTGAATGGTAAACATGGATGCTGCGAGAGAGACTCACGGCGACGAGGGCGGCGATGAAAGTGTCCGTGTACAGGTCGGGCTCTGACTTCTGCAGCGAGAGCATGACGCCGATCATGCTCTGCTCCTCCTCCTCCTGCTGCTTGTCGGCGGCATCCGCAGCAGCGTTCAACCGCTTCTGCCTCTCCCCGTCGATGAGCTTGTAGATGAAGGCGTTCCTCCGGCTCGTTGCGTCCGCCAGCCGCCGCCTGACGCCTCGCCAGTCGAGCCAGCGCAGCACCGGAAGGTAGTCCCACAGGTTGGCGACACCGACGAGCGGCACGATGGCGTCCACGATGTCCTTCATCTCCCGCGCCTCCTGGGACATGTCCGCTCCGTCGTCGGAGTAGGTGTTCCTGCTCCGCGCGATGGCCTCCATGAGGACGCTGTGGGAGAGGTCGAACAGCCGCCGCTTCAGCTCCACCCTCGCGGCGCCACCCGCGGCAACGCGCGCGAGGCGGCGCACCAGGGCGCGCAGCTCCCGGGCGACGACGGCGTCGGACATGAGGTCGACGCGGCGCGCGGAGAGGAGGTGCACGACGGCGACGCGGCGCGCGGCGCGCCAGTGAGCGCCCTGTAGTCGAAGGAGACCTCCTGCAAGGACGGGAAGCGCGGCCGGTTGGCGAGCGTAGCGTCGAGCTCGGAGGAGAAGCACTCCCTGGCGACCTCTGCCGACGCAACGACGACGGCGGGGCGCGAGCCGAGGCGGAGGGAGAAGACCGGGCCATGGCGCGCGGCGAGGCGCGCGAGCGTGGCGTGGAGCGGCTGCTTGAGGAAGGGGAGGTGGCCAAGGAACGGCAGCGCCAGCGCCGGGCCAGGCGGCAACCGTCGCCGCGGCCGCTTTTTGGTGGGGAGGAAGGAGTGGAGCAAATAGACGGTGAGAAAGGTGATGGCGGCGACGTAGAAGAAGTGGAAGCTACCCAACTCCATTGTTGTATCTGCGGCGAAGCTGATCAGGACTCGTGAGATGTTCGCAACTTTAAAGCGGTGCATGGTGAAACTGACGCCCGCGGTGATGTCATAGCTCAGCTGCGTGTGTGGAACGCTGTCATTTTGAAAATTTGTGCAGAGTGAGAAGACTGAAGATTAGATCAGCCATCAGCACCGTCAGTCAAGATATATAAGAAAATCTCAGTCGTTAAACATAGATGAATTCTTTTTGAAAATCTAAATATGTTACGAAAGTATGTTCCATGTATCAATATCACAGACAAAGTTCTCAGATGACAAAAGGAGTAACTCCGTTAGAATCTGGTGGCTTCTAGCTAATCTGACTAATCTCTGCCACGGTTCACGAACAACCTAGAAATAGATTGATTTTGGTTACACTGTGGGCCCCAATCTCAGGAAATTCACGTCAAAACGTCTAATCATTCAGAAAAATCTCTCTTCCTCCTTTTCAGATTAAAGCACCCTTCTTTCTGCGGTTGTGGCTTTGTGAACAAAGAATCAGTGAAAGAATAATGTGAAACACAAGATAATCCAGCATCTTGCATTTCATCCCCTATTGAGCTCACATGGTGAGTTTCACCATAGCCTAGGGGTTGTTCTGGGGGCATTTTATTTAGCGTAAACACAGGGACTATGGATATTGTGGCTAGTTCGGATGCATGGTGAGTTTCACATTACACTCCATATTTGTAACATGGCCGACAACTTCTCATGGACTCTCGTCGCCGTGTATGTGGGATAGCCCAGGATGAGTTCAACGTCGACTTTCTCCGTGAATTGGTTAAGTTGGCGAAAGATAATCCATACCCCATTCTTATTGGTGGTGATTTCATTTTGCTACGATTTCCAAATGAGAAAAGCCGTGGTAGGTTTTATGATCATTGGCCTTCCCTTTTCAACGTTGTCATCAACAGTCTAGATCTGCGAGAGCTTTCCATCGATAGAATTTTTCATTGATTCTAGGCTAATTTTTATTATTCTATGGAATGCGTAGGATAAAAAGAATTCCTCCATAGAAATAGGATTCTATTCCTACAAACTAAAGGGCCATGAAGGAACTTTTTCTATGAAAATTTAATCCTATGCAATTCCTACAAAATTCCTTCAAACCAAAGGAGGCCGTAGAGGGTTCCGCCAGGACGAGAGACGAAAAAACCAGAGTGGAAATCTGGAACAGGGTTCGATTGGGAAAAAAATCGATAGGGGTGGGCCGAGCAAATGAAACGAAACGAAACGGGGACAGACTCCCCTTTAACAGTACAGATACAGATATAGTCATACAGATAATCTATCTACCTTTGTTTTTCATGTACATATACATAGCATTGTCCAATCTGCATGCAGGAACCATCTGATTATTGATCTATGATATTGTTTGTCGCAGTTGTTGTGGCCGCCGGCAATGTTTCACTGCTTCCTCCCCACTTCTTTATCCTCTCCTCGGCCAACATAGCCTGCACCGTAAAAAGTCCAGACATTTCTTAAAATAAAGATATGCTCAACTACGATCGAGTCATTATATATCTATATAGGAAAGAAAGAATGAGAACGAGTGATATTAGTGTAGTACTGCACACCTGATTCTCCCACTTGGCTCGGAAGCAAATTATGATAAGTATAGCAGTCTGCAGCAGCGTGCCAATTGACATGCCCACCCAAATCCCCTGCAGATATACATTGTTGTATAATCAGAGCAGGTTAGAATCAGATTGGCCGTTCTAATTAATTATGTATCCATAAATATTTGAAGTTGATTTGGTTTTGCTCTTACCAATGCACCAAGTTTTAGCTTGAAGCCAAAGAGGACTCCCAGTGGGATGCCAAACAAGTAGTAGCACACAATGTTTATGAACGCCACAAGCGTCTGCCACCCTGCTCCTATCGCCACACCTGCAAAGCGACATGTTCCAATTGTCATTGGGATCACTGGTTTAATTTGGTAACTGATTGGCGTAGTGGTACGTGCCTGAGAGCACAGGCTGGATGCTGTTGAGGAAGATGGATGCTGCAAGAAGGTAGCCAAGCTTTGCAGCTCCCCCCACGACCCTGTCGTTGTCGCTGAAGAACCGTGGCAGCTCGGTCCTCCAGATGAGGAACACGGCCAGGAAGACCGCCCCGATGGCGGCGGACGTCAACACTGCTATGATCATCGAGAACTTGGCCGCCTTAGGCCTGTTCGCGCCCAGCTCGTTCGACACCCTAACGCTGCATCTCGAGAACTTTCGCATTAGCAAAAATACTGATGAATTTTATACTTCTTTTTTTTATACAGTTGCAGTCTTGTGTGGAGTACTATTTGTGTTGTTGCGTGCATTATCTATATACCTCACTGCTGCATTGAAGCCTATTGCCACCATAAGGGTCCAGAGCTGGTAATTGATGCTGTAAAAAAAAAATTAGACACGTTGATGTAAAAAAAAGAGTCAGACATGGAATACCGTTTAATCTTCGTGAGACAAACACTATTGTCTGTGCGCGCATAGTTAGGTTGCTGGTTCGTCAGATAAAAACTGCTTACCAAACGGACATGACGTCTACCTGGAGTTGAGCATTCTTCAGGAGACCCACAAGGATGAGCACTGCACTGTAGTACCACAGCTCCAAGCTAGATAAGAACCCATCGTGCATATACACAATTTAAATTAATCTGCTTGGTGATTGAATTATAATCATATAGCAAGCTAAGAATTGAAACATGTACCAACCAGAGCATCACGGCGGAGGCGAGGGACAACTTGACGAAGGCGGTGAGATTATTGAAGGCCAGCACGGAGAACCCCTTCCACGCCTCTGGGAAGCAGCCGGAGACGAGGTAGGCGAACTGCGCAACGATGATGATCCACCAGGTGACATTCCCGATCATGGCGGCGCCGAAGAGGCCGTGGCCGAGGCGTGTGACGAAGAGGTAGTTGAGCGCGATGTGGAGGGCGAGCCCTGCGCCGGAGATGAAGGTCATGGCCCAGACCTTGCTCTGCGCCTGGAAGAACTTCTGCAGCGGGAAGTTGGCGGCGTAGGCGAACAACTGCGGGACGACCAACCGTGTGTACCGCCCGGCAACGGCAGAGATGGCAGTGGGCTGGTGGAGCGCCCGCAGGATTGGCGCCGTGAAGACATAGGTCGGCGCGAGTGCCAGCGCGGTGGCGCCGCAGATGATCCAGGAACGCTGGATGTAGACGCCGAGCATGTCAACCTGTCCGGCACCCACCGCCTGCCCGCATAGCGTCTCCAGCGCGCTGCCCATGCCAACCTGCAAATGCACCCCCTAGCATCATCCGCTAGCGCGTGGTTTGTAGTTGAAACATATGCATGCGCGGGAAAGAGTGAAATTCAAACGTGTCCATGACTCGTGGTGGGCTTTAGCCAGAAGCCCAGAACACACCGACATATCGGGACATCACATGGTGCACATATTGTGTGTGGAAGGCAATAGACAAAGTTTGCGTGGAAAAAAAATCCATTCTAGTCACTCCTCTTTTGCTGTCGAGGCGTGCGGTAAATATTAATGTATTTCACCCAAAACCTCTCTTGATTCTCCCTTTCCCCACATGACCAAGCCACCGGTCCACCATCGTCGACATCTTGTTCTTTGGTGGCTACCGTCATTGGGTCTGACCGCCAATTGAGCGTCTTCCCAATTAACCACTCATCTACACAGAAGGTCTTGAGTTTGATCCCTCGTCATGCCATGTGCAGTCAAACGGGTGCCTGGTTCAAGGTGGGCTCTGTCCATTTGTTTTTTAGTTTGTTATCCTTTTTACCCCACGTTTTCTGCAAAATGCCTTCAAAGATCTAGGCATGCGGCTCGAGATAACCATGAGGTTGTCATTCACCGTCGTGATTTTCTCTGGCCATTTAAAGGAACACCTCGTTATCTATATGTTAGCGTTCTATGAACCTTTGGAGGCGTTTTTTAACATATTTGAATAACTACCGTGTTGTAGTGACACCGTCACACCACACGGTGCACGTACTCTGTGTGTGGATCTCACTAGACAAGTTTGCCTGGAAAAACAATCCACTCTACCCACTCCTCTTTTACTGTTAAAAAAACTCTCTCAGCGATCAACGCTAAACCTCTCTTCATTCTCTCTCTCTCTCTCTCTCTCTCAAAAGCCACCGTTCCACCACCCTCAACATCTTTATCTTCGGTGGCTACCGCCATTGGACCGGCCTCCAATCGAGCATCTTCTCAATTAACCACTCATCTACGTGACTTTTTATGACGTCCTTGCCACCCCACAATTCCCACCCCTCATATTGACATACAACCCCTCACACACAGGTTGCCCAAATCTCCCTGGTCATGGGTAACCAACAAACATATATGTCATTTTAAGAAAAATCTTAAATATAGTATAGAAATATATTTAAAATGATAAAGTAGTATATACGCTAGAGATAATACAGTGGGAGTCTTAGAACTTGCATGTGACGGTCAGCTCGATGCACAAACTTGTAAAATACGTGATTGTGGTCATCAAAATTGCGTGGACGTGCAAATACGGCCACATATCAATATAGTATATGAATCTATTTAAAATGATAAGGTAGTATATATATTAGAGAATACAACAGGAGTCCTAGAACTTGCATGTGTCGGTCAGTTTGGTGCACGAACTTGCACAATGCGTGATTGTGGTCATCAAACTTGCGTTGGCGTGCAAATACGGTCACATATCCAGTACGCGGGCGAATCCGCTGCTCGCACGGCACGCTACCGTGGACGGGGCCCACTGTCAGTGACAGATTGCGCTCCGTGTAACGTGTTTTTACATAAATACCCCTCGCCTTTTTATTTGCGAAAAAGCCCCTAGTTTGCAGAAAAAAAAGGCTCCTGTTGGACCGAACACACCACCTCAAGCAACCCGATGCAGGACCAAAATTGTGCACCAGGCACATTCACGTTACTAGGGTGACATACAACTTGATTTATCCTGGAAACGTCGGGGATTATCAACTATATTTTTTTGCATGGATTATCAACTAAATATCTGCCGTCTACATGATTGGACTAAATACAGGTAAAATGTACAGGCAACTCTTTATTAAATATACACTTTTATATTACATAAAAATATATTTATTTAATACGTACATTTAAAATATTTATTAAATAAAAATATTCAATGAATACAAAAAGAATTATACAGTCGCTGCTTATATATTTTAGTTATAAAAAATGATGAAGACAAACATTAATAAATATTTATGAATATTCACTTGTGTATATTTTTTACTAATGACTTGTATATAAAAAATTATATAATTTACGTATTAAACATGATGAAATATGCATACCAAGAGTTTAGATTTTAAATTATGAATGTATTCAATTGTACAAACATTGAACTAGACAAACGTGCTTATAATCATTGAAGTGCTTGTATAATTTTAATTTTAAAAACATTTGTATTACAATTAATACAACCATTTCTTTATAATGCATAAATATTATTATAAAATACATGATTTTTTTATGCGACATGAATTTCTAAAAAAAAGAACATGTGCAATTATACTAATATTTTTAGTTATAAATATTTGAAAAATATTCCCTGAATTTCTAAATAAAAAGCACATTTTTATAATTATGATTTAAAAAAATTGTATTATAATTATACAAACATTCTTTATAAGTAGTTCATAAGTATTATCTAAAAATATGATATGAACAATATTTGAAATTTATATTTATTACTGAGATTATAATTTCCATACTATCTTTTTAGCAAAATTAACATAGTATCTACAATTTTTTTTAATGAACAGGTGCAAAATGGGGCGCACAAACTGTAGCGCATTTTGCTCCACGAGCGCCTCTGTTCACGCAAATTAGGGAGTAGTTTTCCTATCGGTAGACACCTACAATGGTGCGTTGTACTCCCTCCGTTTCTAAATATAAGCCTTTTTAGAGATTTTAATACAAACTACATACTAATGTAGATAAACATATTTTATAGTGTAGAATCATTCATTTTGCTCCGTATGTAGAATCTTTAAAAAAGGCTTTTTATATTAATAAACGGAGGGAGTAGTTGTTAGACGGTTTGTCTGCTAACCTTGGGTTATGGGTTCGAGAGGCTTTGCACCCACACTTTTTCATGTTAATTTTTGCTCATTGGCAAAACCCATCAGTGGTTCCTTTTTTGCAAATAAAAAAGGTGAGGGGGTTTTGCGCAAAAACACGTCACACCAAGGACCACCTATCACTGACATTGGACCATGTCCGCACTGGCATGCTGCGCAAGCATAAGATACGCCCGTGTATGGGATATGTGACTGTATTTTGCACGTCCGTGCAAATTCGATGATCACAATCACGTATTTTACAAGTTTATGCATCAAACTGACCGTCGCATGCAAGTTCTAAGACTCCGAGTGTGTTTACCTCTATACTACCACATGGTCGTATGTAAGACGTGGGTGTAACAACACCAAATGGTAGGATGTGAAATTGAAGTTCTAGGTTTGTCCCGAGTCAAACTTTTTTAAGTTCCACCAACTCTATAAAAAATATGATATGATCTAGTACAATCCCAAATACACATAGTACAAAATTATTTCATAAATAATTTCTTGAAATTTAATTTGATGAATATTATATGACTTTGCATAACATAAACAAAATTGACTTAGGACAAACTGAGAAGTTCAATTATTTTGAAATGGAGTTAGTAAGTAGGAATGCGCGCTAGCATATGCGTGTTAATTGGCGTGCCTGCCTGCGTGCGTCGGTGCGTACCATGACACCGTAGGCGAAGCCCTCAATGACGTTTATAGCGACGGTGACGGCGCCTAGCTCGAATGTTATTTGACCACCAAACTTTACAAGCTCCCATAACATTTGTTGATGATCATTCCCACAAACTTTCAGATTTTTTGAAATATTTTGCTATGTTTTCTTGCGTGGGTGCACCGTGGTTGCACCGAAGGTGGGTGCAGCCACTACTTTCCCTAATGTATTTCATTTCCCCTTTATCTCTGTCGATGGTGAAACCTCTCTTGATTCTCCCTTTCTCCCTCTCGGCCACCCAACGGCCCACCACCATCAACATCTTCATCTTCGGTGGCCACCGCCATTGGATCAGCCTCCAATTGAGCGTCTTCTCAGTTAACTACTCATCTACACGTCTTTTCATGACGTTGTTGCCACCGCACAGGGCCCCAACCCCTCATATTGACATACAACCCTCACTCACTCCCTGCTCATGGGTAACCAACAAACGTGTAGGCTATTTAAAACAAACATCTGATATAGTTTATGAACATATTTAAAATGATAAAGTACTATATATACTACCACATGATAGGTAGGTAAGACGTGAGTGTAACAACACCAAATGGTAGGATGCAGCAGGTTTAAAATTGAAGTTAGAGGTTTGTCCAAAGTCAATCTTTTTTAAGTTTGACCAACTCTACAAAAAAATGATACGTCACTGTTAAAAAAATCGGTCAATTTAGTGATTTATCGTCCGATTTATCGTCAATCGGTGGGTGACCGATAAGATTATGCCATATCATCGAGAACGGCATTTTGGAGCTCGGCCTTCATGGATGCCCTTTTTTTAATTTAAAATTCATACTTTTTTTGTTTCAAAAATTTCTGAAAAAATTGTACAAGTATATAAGGATGTGATGTGTATGTGTGTAAAATTTCAGGATGAAATACCTTAAGATGCGATCTGTGCAAAAAGAACAAACTCATGGACTTTTTGAATGAATAGTATCATGTGTTGAAAAGTCATAGATTTGTCTTTTTGCACAGCCCTCATTTCAACCTATTTTGTCCTAAAAATTTACACACATATGTGTTATTCCTACATCTATGTCTGTATTGTTTTTAGAATTTTTTGAAATGTAAAATATGAATTTTTTTGAATTTTGAACTTTTCAAAAATTGGCCTTCATGGAGGCCGAGCTCCAAAAGCAATTTTCACATATCGTCATCATTTATCGTTTGGACCGATTTATCGCTCTGACAGGCGATTTATCAGGAATATACCGATAAATCAGGACTATTTCTAGCACTATATGTGCAAGAACTATGTTTATTTCTGTTTTGTGGACCTTGTTATGTAATATGTATGGCTGTCCTGTTTTGTTTGCCATGTACAACGATTCAAAGGCAAAGGATCAAGATAACACTTCTATTCAATATTTGTTTTTGTTGAACATATCATATTTTAGTGTGGGAAATCTGGGATTTGTAAAAAAAAATTGGCCATTAATAGTCAACCGATAAAATCAATAAATTGCCTGATTTTCGATTAATCTCTAATCCCCAGCCAACCGAGACGCAGCGATAACTGATATCCTCAACATTTAACGATCTACAATACCAAATACGCATAGTACAAAAACTATTTCATAAATAATTTCTTGAGATTAATTTGATATTCTAGATGTTAATAAAAAATTCTATAGACTTGGCATGACATAAACAAGTTTGACTTGTTGCGACAAAATTATTTTAAAACGGAGTTAGTAGGTACTACCTTTGTGCTAAATTTTGACCTTAGATTTAACTAACAAAATGGTAATGCATGTGATAAAAATAATATCATTAGAAACTATGTCCAAATATGAATTCAGCAATATAATTTTTTGTGACATGCATTATTATTTTCTTAGTTAAATTTATTATCAAAATTTAGCACAAAAGGACCAATAAACCAGAACCGAGGTAGTAGCAAGTAGGAATGCGCGCTGAATGACGTTCAACAATATATAAGCATGTTAATTGGTGTGCCTGGCTACGTTCTTCGTGCGTACCATGACACCGTAGGCGAAGCCCTCGATGACGTTTATAGCTACGGTGACGGCGCCGAGCTCGACCTCCCCGATGTGGCCGACGAAGCCGATGGTGACGAAGCCGATGGAGAACTGGAACACGGTGGTGAGGATCGCCGGGAGCGCGATGTGCCACAGCGTCTTTGACTCCTGCCAGCACTTGCTCCCCATCTGAACCATCTCCGCCCGGCCGGCGCCGACGGTATATATGAAGTAGCTAATCCAAATCTACCTGTCGAACTGTCTTGCAACTTACTCTGTATACATGAACTCCCGGCCGACACATGCTCTAGCTTGCTGTTTCTGTACAAAGCCTGGTCGCAGCTAGCCAGCGAGCACACCTATATGTAGTAGCACCCGTTGGCTGTTGATGCATCGTTGTCGAGTCTAGCTTGTTGGGTGAAGTTGGGCCTGGTACACAGCTCTCCGATCGGCCAGGTCGTGCCCAGAGAGGGGTTACACAGGTTAGGTCACTAGACGCGGCAGGTCGATGGGGTAGGTGGCTGGGATTGAAACCCCTCAAAAGAAAATTTAGGTAGTAGGCGGGGCTTGAAGTCGCCTCGCTTGGCGCCAACCAGTGTTGTGGATTTCCTCTGATTTCAGAGGTTTCCATCAATCATTTATCCAGGGAATTTATCATTGATCTGCCGAAGCGAGGTGTTTTCATATTAGTTTAGTTTTTCAATCGGTGGTCTGGTGCATGCTAGCCGGTAGAATATGCTTTTTTGCTTTCCTGCTATTCTTGTACATATTTCAGTCTTCTATAAAACTAGTTGAGAATGCTCGTGTGATGCTACGGAGTAACCAAAAAACATAATGATTAAATGTATGCTCTTATTCAGAAATAGAACGGCAGTATCTTATTTCTATTGACCCCCTCCTTCCACCCACCTTTATTCTCACAACCATGTCTTATATAGCCCTCTTTCCAAATTCTTGTACTTGTACCGGTTATATATTTTTTGTTGAGCCATGGGTGTTGACAGTCTGTTAGGTAACTTGAGCCATCTTACCTACGCCTTAGTATCTGTCCACGTACAATGCATGTCTCTGACAACACATATTAATTAAGGATTTAGACAAACTACCAGCTACAACAGTTATTTTTTTAATCCAACGTGTAACTTTCTTGGAAACTTGATGTGAACTGCACAATTCATTTTTCCTACTTGATACAAATAATTTGAATGTTCGCATCTCATGAATCAACATGCCTCACATAATGTGGTCACCAACCATATAATCTCTTATCTAAGTGCATGTGTTTCTCAATGTATGTGGTATATAATCATTTGAAATTCACACCCATTACAATATATTCCAATCAAAATTAGAAATATCCTTCTTGGAATACGATATTTACTAAAAAGGTCCTTGCTGTTCTCTGAAACAAAACAAATAAACTCCATAGCATCCTAGCTAGTGAGAACGTTCACTAAAACAAATTGACCTGTCCAAAAATGGTATATGCAAAGCTGGTGGGGGCAAAAGATGGGCTGCTGCACCGTTGCGTTGCATGGCATTTGAGCTGGAAGGAAGCAACATGAGTGACTGAGTTTGTTATGATGACCAAAATACACAAACGAAGCAAAACATATAGTGTTAAATTGCGTAACAGTATTTGGAATTCGGTAAACAAACATCCCTTTTATTGTCCACATAAAACATTCAAAGATGCACGGGCCACGGCACGCAGCAGCTTGTCTTGGATGGAGGGAGGCCAGCGAGCAGCTAGACCTCCAAGGTCCGCACCTGGTGCTTCGCTAAGCAATGCTCCACGGATATCAGCAGTGCCCATCAACTGAGCGAGCATTCTCAATAAAAAATCACCAATTTTCCTATTGAAGAAACAACCAGTGCCAAGGCAACAATTCTCTGTATCTTGCACGGATTGGTTCGTTACAGGGCTATTTTTTCCAACAATTTCTATCAGAGATCTCTTGCAGCTTCTTGTCCAGTTTAGGAGATTCAACAAAATGCAGCTTGAGAGATCTCTCCGCTATCGGATGAAACTTGGATCCCACGTTTGCTTCTTTTTTTTATTACACAAGGCAAAGGAAAAAGAAATAATGAGATGGAAACTAATTAAGCATTTTGAACAAAATCAAGGGTAGTGATGTTACATTGTTACTGTCTAACGGAGCAACAGGTACAGTTTTGGAGGTGAACTTGGTGCAATATGCCAATATACCCCTAAATAAGAGATCTCAAGTCTCAACAAAATTTTCAGTATTTTCTTATGTTATTTGCCCACCAATTTTGGTAATACCACAACAAGTAGTGGATTATATAATTTATTTTTTATATGGTCACATTGGGGAGTTAATCCCAATTGAATACTTCATTCGATTTTGCCCAGAAGCCTCACGGCTCCATGCAAGACAGGTTCAAGGTAACACACCCTCCGCACCAGCAGTGGTTGATGCCCTACATAGAATTCAGAACTCTGCCGCTAACCTCAGTTGCATGCATCTTTCAGATGTACAGGCCAGAGGTATATCACTAGTATGGATTTACCAAAAAAAAAAACTCAGCTGCAACCTGGAACTTTGCGGACACCTCTCTCTATCTCTCTCTCTCTCTCTCTCTCTCTCTCCTCTTTCTCTCTCTCTCTCTCATCAGCCCTGTTATCCATGCAGACTCATCCAATCTATCAGAGCTTGCATTGTCTTTTGAAAAGAAGGATTGCCCCCGGTGCCTCTGCATCAAAATGATGCATGCAGCCATATTATTAATCAAAGTACGCACCAAGTATGTAGTACAATACAAGAACTCAAAATGAGTTGAAAAGAGACAAACAAAGCCACAACCGGCAAAAATAGGACTAGATGACTATACACCTATCCTATTGTTAGACCGCCATCCAAACCGGTTGTAGGTACCGGCCAATCTAGCACATATTGTTTTGAAGCATCTCCAAAGGTCAAAAATAAACAATGTATATCACTAGTTGTTAGTGACATCCTTTTGGCTAATTAGAGTTTTAATATCTATTAAAAGTTTAAATATACCAAAAAGGAAGGCATCCAAAGTTTTGGTCGATAACTATTCATAGATAAGTAACCACTCATCTCATGAATGTAGCAACCAAGAAGCCTAACTAGGTTTTTGTGTTACAGTTTAGCAATTAGTACTATTTATTTTTGAACTCCACTATCCCTTGCGCAGAATCCAGACTAAGCCTTTTGATTGCATCTTCGTTGAAACCTTCCAACATTCCCTACATCATTGCATCATCATGTATAGTGATACATCGACAACAAGTGTTTTCTACTAATATAATTAACATACAGAAGGAGAGCATGGATGCGGCTATTCGGCACGGGGATCAGTTGAGCCTGGGTGTGAACAGTAAATTAGTTTTAAATAGCAAAACAATTAAAAAATCGAATTTCTTCGTGGCGCAAGATGCTCACGTGCATGATGCCCCGTGCAAAATTTGATGAAGTTCGGACTTTCGAGGAGCTTGTGGTAAAAAAGAAAAAATTGGGTGTCTGGAAAACTTTTAAAAAGAACACTGTTCAGACCCGCTTTTATCTTTTTTGCCACGAGCTCCTAGAATGTCCAAAGGCCTAAAAATTTACACTAACATCAAACATTTGAGCATCTTGCACCATAAAAAAATCATTTTTTTGTGCTATTTGTTTTTATTTTACTATTCACCGGGTGTAGATGAGTCCGGGCACAAAATCATATTATCGAGGAGAGCATGCACTACTATAGCTTTGGATGTGATTTTTTTACCTTGTAAATTTTGACGAAACCTCTCCTTCCAATTGGTTTCCAGTCAAAGAAGTTATCCATTGTGGTGACCATTGTTGGGGAACGTAGTAATTTCAAAAAATTTCCTACGCACACGCAAGATCATGGTGATGCATAGCAACGAGAGGGGAGAGTGTTGTCCACGTACCCTCGTAGACCGATAGCGGAAGCGTTATCACAACGCGGTTGATGTAGTCGTACGTCTTCACGATCCGACCGATCAAGTACCGAACGTACGGCACCTCCGAGTTCTACACACGTTCAGCTCGATGACGTCCCTCGAACTCCGATCCAGCCGAGTGTTGAGGGAGAGTTTCGTCAGCACGACGGCGTGGTGACGATGATGATGTTCCACCGACGCAGGGCTTCGCCTAAGCTCCGCAAAGGTATTATCGAGGTGTAATATGGTGGAGGGGGGCACCGCACACGGCTAAGAGATCTCAAGGATCAATTGTTGTGTCTCTGGGATGCCCCCCTGCCCCCGTATATAAAGGAGCAAGGGGGAGGTAGCCGGCCAAGGGGAGAGGCGCGCCATAGGGGGGAGTCCTACTCCCACCGGGAGTAGGACTCCTCCTTTCCTTGTGGGAGTAGGAGAAGGGAAGGGGGAAGGAGAAAGAAGGAAGGGTGCGCCCCCCTTCCCTAGTCCAATTCGGACCAGACCATGGGGAGGGGTGCGGGCACCTTTTGAGGCCTTTCTCTCCTTTCCCGTATGGCCCATTAAGGCCCAATACGAATTCCCGTAACTCTCCGGTACTCCGAAAAATACCCGAATCACTCGGAACCTTTCCGAAGTCCGAATATAGTCGTCCAATATATCGATTTTTACGTCTCGACCATTTCGAGACTCCTCGTCATATCCCCGATCTCATCCGGGACTCCGAACTCCTTCGGTACATCAAAACTCAATAAAACTGTCATCGTAACGTTAAGCGTGTGGACCCTACGGGTTCGAGAACTATGTAGACATGACCGAGACACGTCTCCGGTCAATAACCAATAGCGGGACCTGGATGCCCATATTGGCTCCCACATATTCTACGAAGATCTTTATCGGTCAGACCGCATAACAACATACGTTGTTCCCTTTGTCACCGGTATGTTACTTGCCCGAGATTTGATCGTCGGTATCTCGATACCTAGTTCAATCTCGTTACCGGCAAGTCTCTTTACTCGTTCCGTAATACATCATCCCGCAACTAACTCATTAGTTACAATGCTTGCAAGGCTTATAGTGATGTGTATTACTGAGTGGGCCCAGAGATACCTCTCCGACAATTGAAGTGACAAATCCTAATCTCGAAATACGCCAACCCAACAAGTACCTTTGGAGACACCTGTAGAGCACCTTTATAATCACCCATTTACGTTGTGACGTTTGGTAGCACACAAAGTGTTCCTCCGGTAAATGGGAGTTGCATAATCTCATAGACATAGGAACATGTATAAGTCATGAAGAAAGCAATAGCAACATACTAAACGATCGAGTGCTAAGCTAACGGAATGGGTCAAGTCAATCACATCATTCTCCTAATGATGTGATCCCGTTAATCAAATGACAACTCATGTCTATGGCTAGGAAACATAACCATCTTTGATCAACGAGCTAGTCAAGTAGAGGCATACTAGTGACACTCTGTTTGTCTATGTATTCACACATGTATCAAGTTTCCAGTTAATACAATTCTAGCATGAATAATAAACATTTATCATGATATAAGGAAATAAATAATAACTTTATTATTGCCTCTAGGGCATATTTCCTTCAGTCTCCCACTTGCACTAGAGTCAATAATCTAGTTCACATCGCCATGTGATTTAACATCAATAGTTCACATCACCATGTGATTAACACCCATAGTTCACATCGTCATGTGACCAACACCCAAAGGGTTTACTAGAGTCAGTAATCTAGTTCACACCGCTTATGTGATTAACACCCAAAAAGTACTAAGGTGTGATCATGTTTTGCTTGTGAGATAATTTTAGTCAACGGGTCTGTCACATTCAGATCCGTAAGTATTTTGCAAATTTCTATGTCTACAATGCTCTGCACGGAGCTACTCTAGCTAATTGCTCCCTCTTTCAATATGTATCTAGACCGAGACTTAGAGTCATCTAGATTAGTGTCAAAACTTGCACCGACGTAACCCTTTACGACGAACCTTTTTTCACTTCCATAATCGAGAAACATATCCTTATTCCAGTAAGGATAATTTTGACCGCTGTCCAGTGATCTACTCCTAGATCACTATTGTACTCCCTTGCCAAAATCAGTGTAGGGTATACAATAGATCTGGTACACAGCATGGCATACTTTATAGAACCTATGGCCGAGGCATAGGGAATGACTTTCATTCTTTTTCTATCTTCTGCCGTGGTCGGTGCTTCGAGTCTTACTCAATTTCACACCTTGTAACACAGGCAAGAAACTCTTTCTTTGACTGTTCCATTTTAAACTACTTCAAAAATCTTGTTAAGGTATGTACTCATTGAAAAAAACTTATCAAGCGTCTTGATCTATCTCTATAGATCTTGATGCTCAATATGTAAGCAGCTTCACCGAGGTCTTTCTTTGGAAAACTCCTATTCAAGTATCCCTTTATGCTATCCAGAAATTCTATATCATTTCCAATCAGTAATATGTCATCCACATATAATATCAGAAATGCTACAGAGCTCCCACTCACTTTCTTGTAAATACAGGCTTCTCCAAAAGTCTGTACAAAACCAAATGCTTTGATCACACTATCAAAGCGTTTATTCCAACTCCGAGAGGCTTGCACCAGTCCATAGATGGATCGCTGGAGCTTGCATATTTTGTTAGCACTTTTAGGATTGACAAAACCTCCTGGTTGCATCATATACAACTCTTCTTTAATAAATCCATTAAGGAATGTAGTTTTGTTTATCCATTTGCCAGATTTCATAAAATGCGGCAATTGCTAACATGATTCAGACAGACTTTAAGCATAGATACGAGTGAGAAACTCTCTCATCGTAGTCAACACCTTGAACTTGTCGAAAACCTTTTGCGACAATTCTAGCTTTGTAGATAGTAACACTACTATGAGCGTCTGTCTTCCTCTTGAAGATCCATTTATTCTCAATTGCTTGCCGATCATCGGGCAAGTCAACCAAAGTCCACACTTTGTTCTCATACATGGATCTCATCTCAGATTTCATGGCCTCAAGCCATTTTGCGGAATCTGGGCTCACCATCGCTTCTTCATAGTTCGTAGGTTCGTCATGGTCAAATAACATGACCTCCAGAACATGATTACCGTACCACTCTGGTGTGGATCTCACTCTGGTTTACCTACGAGGTTTAGTAGTAACTTGATCTGAAGTTACATGATCATCATCATTAACTTCCTCACTAATTGGTGTAGAAGTCACAGGAATAGATTTCTGTGATGAACTACTTTCCAATAAGGGAGCAGGTACAGTTACCTCATCAAGTTCTACTTTCCTCCCACTCACTTCTTTCGAGAGAAACTCCTTCTCTAGAAAGGATCCATACTTAGCAACGAATGTCTTGCCTTCGGATCTGTGATAGAAGGTGTACCCAACTGTCTCCTTTGGGTATCCTATGAAGACACATTTCTCCGATTTGGGTTTGAGCTTATCAGGATGAAACTTTTTCACATAAGCATCGCAACCCCAAAATTTTAAGAAACGACAACTTTGGTTTCTTGCTAAACCTCAGTTCATAAGGCGTCGTCTCAACGGATTTTGATGGTGCCCTATTTAACGTGAATGCAGCTGTCTCTAATGCATAACCCCAAAACGATAGTGGTAGATCGGTAAGAGACATCATATATCGCACCATATCTAATAAAGTACGGTTACGATGTTCGGACACACCATTATGCTGTGGTGTTCCAGGTGGCGTGAGTAGTGAAACTATTTCACATTGTTTTAACTGAAGGCCAAACTTGTAACTCAAATACTCTTCTCTACGATCAGATCGTAGAAACTTTATTTTTCTTGTTACGATGATTTTCCACTTCACTCTGAAATTCTTTGAACTTTTCAAATGTTTCAGATTTATTTTTCATCAAGTAGATATACCCATATCTGCTCAAATCATCTATGAAGGTGAGAAAATAACGATATCCGCCACGAGCCTCAATATTCATTGGACCACATACATCTGTATGTATGACTTCCAACAAATCTGTTGCTCTCTCCATAGTTCCGGAGGACGGCGTTTTAGTCATCTTGCCCATGAGGCATGGTTCGCAAGCATCAAGTGATTCATAATCAATTGATTCCCAAATCCCATCAGTATGGAGTTTCTTAATGCGCTTTACACCAATATGACCTAAACGGCAGTGCCACAAATAAGTTGCACTATCATTATTAACTTTGCATCTTTTGGCTTCAATATTATGAATATGTGTATCACTACGATCGAGATTCAATAAACCATTGAGTGTATGACCATAGAAGGTTTTATTCATGTAAACAGAACAACAATTATTCTTCGGTTTAAATGAATAACCGTATTGCGATAAACATGATCCAATCATATTCATGCTCAACGCACACACCAATAATCGTATTGCAATAAACATGATCCAATCATATTTATGCTCAACGCAAACACCAAATAACACTTATTTAGTTTCAACACTAATCCCGAAAGTATAGGGAGTGTGCGATGATGATCATATCAATCTTGGAACTACTTCCAGCACACATCGCCACCTCGCCTTTTACTAGTCTCTGTTTATTCTGCAAATCCCGTTTTCGAGTTACTACTCTTTAGCAACTGAACCAGTATCAAATACTGAGGGGTTGCTATAAACACTAGTAAGTACACATCAATAACATGTATATCCAGTATACCTTTGTTCACTTTGCCATCCTTCTTATCCACCAAATACTTGGGGCAGTTCCGCCTCCAGTGACCAGTTCCTTTGCAGTAGAAGCACTTAGTCTCAGGCTTAGGTACATACTTGGGCTTCTTCACTTGAGTAGCAACTTGCTTGCCATTCTTTTTGAAGTTCCCCTTCTTCCCTTTGCCCTTTTCTTGAAACTAGTGGTCTCGTCAACCATCAACACTTGAAGTGGTCTCGTCGACCATCAACATTTGATGTTTTTCTTGATTTCTACCTTCGTCGATTTCGGCATCACGAAGAGCTCGGGAATTACTTTCGTCATCCCTTGCATATTATAGTTCATCACGAAGTTCTACTAACTTGGTGATGGTGACTAGAGAATTCTGTCAATTACTATTTTATCTGGAAGATAAACTCCCACTTGATTCAAGCGATTGTAGTACTCAGACAATCTGAGCACATGCTCACTAGTTGAGCGATTCTCCTCCATCTTTTAGCTATAGAACTTGTTGGAGATTTCATATCTCTCAACTCGGGTATTTGCTTGAAATATTAACTTCAACTCCTGGAACATCTCATATGGTCCATGACGTTCAAAACGTCTTTGAAGTCCCGATTCTAAGCTGTTAAGCATGGTGCACTAAACTATCAAGTAGTCATCATATTGAGCTAGCCAAACGTTCATAACGTCTGCATCTGCTCCTGCAATAGGTCTGTCACCTAGCGGTGCATCAAGGACATAATTTTTCTGTGCAGCAATGAGGATAATCCTCAGATCACGGATCCAATCCGCATCTTTGCTACTAACATCTTTCAACATAATTTTTCTCTAGGAACATATCAAAAATAAACACAGGGAAGCTACAACGCGAGCTATTGATCTATAACATAATTTGCAAAAATACTATCAGGACTAAGTTCATGATAAATTTAAGTTCAATTAATCATATTACTTAAGAACTCCCACTTAGATAGACATCCCTCTAATCCTCTAAGTGATCACGTGATCCATATCAACTAAACCATGTCCGATCATCACGTGAGATGGAGTAGTTTCAATGGTGAACATCACTATGTTGATCATATCTACTATATGATTCACGCTCGACCTTTCGGTCTCCGTGTTCCGAGGCCATATCTGTTATATGCTAGGCTCGTCAAGTTTAACCTGAGTATTCTGCGTGTGCAACTGTTTTGCATCCGTTGTATTTGAACGTAGAGCCTATCACACCCGATCATCACGTGGTGTCTCAGCACGAAGAACTTTCGCAACGGTGCATACTCAGGGAGAACACTTATACTTTGATAATTTAGTGAAGGATCATCTTATAATGCTACCGTCAAACAAAGCAAGATAAGATGCATAAAGGATTAACATCACATGCAATCAATATAAGTGATATGATATGGCCATCATCATCTTGTGCTTGTGATCTCCATCTCCGAAGCACCGTGCTTGTGATCTCCATCTCCGAAGCACCGTGCTTGTGATCTCCATCTCCGAAGCACCGTCATGATCACCATCCTCACCGGCGCGACACCTTGATCTCCATCGTAGCATCGTTGTCGTCTCGCCAACTACTTGCTTTTACGACTATCGCTACCGCTTAGTGATAAAGTAAAACTATTACATGGCGATTGCATCTCATACAATAAAGCGACAACCATATGGCTCCTGCCAGTTGCCGATAACTCGGTTACAAAACATGATCATCTCATACAACAAATTATATCACATCATGTCTTGACCATATCACATCACAATATGCCCTGCAAAAACAAGTTAGACGTCCTCTACTTTGTTGTTGCATATTTTACGTGGCTGCTACGGGCTTAGCAAGAACCGTTCTTACCTACGCATCAAAACCACAACGATAGTTTGTCAAGTTGGTGCTGTTTTAACCTTAGCAAGGACCGGGCGTAGCCACACTCGGTTCAACTAAAGTGAAAGAGACAGACACCCGCCAGTCACCTTTAAGCAACGAGTGCTCCGAACGGTGAAACCAGTCTCGCGTAAGTGTACGCGTAATGTCGGTCCGGGCCGCTTCATCTCACAATACCGCTGAACCAAAGTATGGCATGCTGGTAAGTAGTATGACTTATATCGCCCACAACTCACTTGTGTTCTACTCGTGCATAGCATCAACGCATAAAACCAGGCTCGGATGCCATTGTTGGGGAACGTAGTAATTTCAAAAAAATTCCTACGCACACGCAAGATCATGGTGATGCATAGCAACGAGAGGGGAGAGTGTTGTCCACGTACCCTCGTAGACCGATAGCGGAAGCGTTATCACAACGCGGTTGATGTAGTCGTACGTCTTCACGATCCGACCGATCAAGTACCGAACGTACGGCACCTCCGAGTTCTACACACGTTCAGCTCGATGACGTCCCTCGAACTCCGATCCAGCCGAGTGTTGAGGGAGAGTTTCGTCAGCACGACGGCGTGGTGACGATGATGATGTTCCACCGACGCAGGGTTTCGCCTAAGCTCCGCAACGGTATTATCGAGGTGTAATATGGTGGAGGGGGGCACCGCACACGGCTAAGAGATCACAAGGATCAATTGTTGTGTCTCTGGGGTGCCCCTACCCCCGTATATAAAGGAGCAAGGGGGAGGTAGCCGGCCAAGGGGAGAGGCGCGCCATGGGGGGAGTCCTACTCCCACCGGGAGTAGGACTCCTCCTTTCCTTGTGGGAGTAGGAGAAGGGAAGGGGGAAGGAGAAAGAAGGAAGGGTGCGCCCCCTTCCCTAGTCCAATTCGGACCAGACCATGGGGAGGGGTGCGGGCACCTTTTGAGGCCTTTCTCTCCTTTCCCGTATGGCCTATTAAGGCCCAATACGAATTCCCGTAACTCTCCGGTACTCCGAAAAATACCCGAATCACTCGGAACCTTTCCGAAGTCCGAATATAGTCGTCCAATATATCGATTATTACGTCTCGACCATTTCGAGACTCCTCGTCATATCCCCGATCTCATCCGGGACTCCGAACTCCTTCGGTACATCAAAACTCAATAAAACTGTCATCGTAACGTTAAGCGTGCGGACCCTACGGGTTCGAGAACTATGTAGACATGACCGAGACACGTCTCCGGTCAATAACCAATAGCGGGACCTGGATGCCCATATTGGCTCCCACATATTCTACGAAGATCTTTATCGGTCAGACCGCATAACAACATACGTTGTTCCCTTTGTCACCGGTATGTTACTTGCCCGAGATTTGATCGTCGGTATCTCGATACCTAGTTCAATCTCGTTACCGGCAAGTCTCTTTACTCGTTCCGTAATACATCATCCCGCAACTAACTCATTAGTTACAATGCTTGCAAGGCTTATAGTGATGTGTATTACTGAGTGGGCCCAGAGATACCTCTCCGACAATTGGAGTGACAAATCCTAATCTCGAAATACGCCAACCCAACAAGTACCTTTGGAGACACCTGTAGAGCACCTTTATAATCACCCATTTACGTTGTGACGTTTGGTAGCACACAAAGTGTTCCTCCGGTAAACGGGAGTTGCATAATCTCATAGACATAGGAACATGTATAAGTCATGAAGAAAGCAATAGCAACATACTAAACGATCGAGTGCTAAGCTAACGGAATGGGTCAAGTCAATCACATCATTCTCCTAATGATGTGATCCCGTTAATCAAATGACAACTCATGTCTATGGCTAGGAAACATAACCATCTTTGATCAACGAGCTAGTCAAGTAGAGGCATACTAGTGACACTCTGTTTGTCTATGTATTCACACATGTATCAAGTTTCCAGTTAATACAATTCTAGCATGAATAATAAACATTTATCATGATATAAGGAAATAAATAATAACTTTATTATTGCCTCTAGGGCATATTTTCTTCAACCATATCCTCAAAGCTAAAAAATGGGAAATTTTGATTCTCACCTCCAAATTAATTGGAGGAGCCAAGGCAACCTACCATTAGTCTCTTATGGATTTTCTTCTTTGGTCGGTTGCTTGCTATAGGTAAATACTCTGTTATTAACACTCAAACAATGAAGATGAATTTAAAACTAGCGACATTATTTATTCTACCTCAGCATTTGCACCATCGTTGGTTATACTTCCCACTGTCAACAAGCTCCCCTATCCAGATCAAGCACCTTGATTGGTCTGCCATAATGCTATTAATGCCAGAGTTGTTGTAAGCATAGGCCATACAAGAGCAGTTGTTTGCTAAACTCAGCTATGCACTCTTCAAAGCTTCTATTTAGGATATGTAAAAAAATGTTTGGAACCTTCATTCTAGGTAAGGTCACAAAATGACTTTGCTTGCCACATTTCAGCACCGTTGTTCCTCTACATTCGCTAGAAAAGTTAATTCTAGCTAGATCAAACCCATCGATGCAATGGCATGAAGGTTCAGCACCCATGTAGTCGGCATAGCCGAATGGGCCACACAAGGCGTAGCTTTCATAGCCACTAGCTAGGCGTGCAAAGATAATTGTCCTTTATTAGCGATCATTCCAGCTAAGAGTCCTCAACACGCCCACATACGGCGACTTGTCAGAGATGGTATATGTATAATAAAAACCCATTATATGTGCTCCCAACCGTTTCATAGGAGATGGTCTTTTGGTATATGCCACCGCACACCGGCGCAACCATTGAGCATGGAGATGCGGTATAGGGCCTTGTCCCATGCCAAATGACCATTTGAAGGTTCCAGCTGGAGTCAAGGCTCAAAGAAAAGTTCTCCAATGGATGGTTCATTCGGGTCCTTCCAAGAAACAAGGCGTCTGAGTACGCGGTCCTTCTTGCTCAGCAAGAACCTCATACTCGGGAGGATGGTGTTCATTGATGTTCAAAACTTCGCCATGCATATAATTGACCTATTTGAGAATCAGATGACCAAATTGCCCATGTCACGCAGGCATAGTGCTGCATCAACTCCCATGTCGGCGATTTATTCATCTTTGCCGCCCAATGAGTGCGACCTCGGGAGTCAGACAACACAAGGTCGGAATTGTTGGTGATGGCAAGCATGGGAGATGAAGTGGCAGCGATTGGGTTGTCACAGTTGGCACTCCACATTACTATGTGGCCTGGGATATTGTGGTACCATATACCAAGGTATGAGCCCGTGGTGGAGTTTGCTGGGGAGAAGAAGAGCGTGAAGTCCTTGCCTCTGAAGACAAGCATATCGCCAGAGGAGAGTGGCTTTTCATGTGTGAGCTGGTCGTCCGATTTGGAAGATGAACATAGGATCACGAGGATCAAAATTAGAATGTAGGCACATAGGGGCACGGCTGGCTGCCTCCACCACGCATAATGGTGACCGCGACGGTCTCCGGCTGGCCGCCGCCAGCCAGAACAATGACCACCAAGTGAAGCCCCAAGTGCTGCTTTCCGTGCTTCAGATCCAGTCATGTCGGCCCCTAGGTCGATGACTTGGACAGAACTCTCTTTGGCGAGTTGGCAATCAACGATGATGAAGATGTGCTACACCGTACGTGTTGGTCCATAGTGATCACTCTGGCTTGGTGTGGCGCCTCTCTACGGATTGCGATGGCCACCGCAAGATCTTCGCGAGGATTTCTCCCTTCTGATCTGGTGGTTGCCTTTGACCGTGAGATGCAATCTATGAACGACAGCTTGACGCAGAGGGTAAGGTTGTGCAGTGATGAAGGTCGGCTTTCTAGCCCAGCACATGCAGCTGCTTGGACCGCGGAAAAATGGTGGCAACAACATATTATTGACTCAAATGGTGCTGCTTCTCAAGTACTTGGTCTTGAGCTCCGGGGTGAAAACCTAGGTCTGACACGAGTTGTTCATACATGGCAATGGCGATGCTTTGTGTTGTTACCTTGTTGAAGGCATTGCTCGGATTTGCTCAGACTGGTTCTTCATGGTGAAAACCTAGAATCTGACCTTTGATGGTTGGATCCAGTGACGACGGTGTAGAGCGTTGCTCCCTTCGTGAAGGCGTTGCTGTTGAAGAACCTCATTGTCATTATGGTGTCATGAGATGGTTGGTGCGGATACGGTTGTTGTTGTATTTTGTCGATTGCAGATTTGTTTGATTTGATTTTTCTTCTTCTCTCGTTTAGGCATAGCTTTGGTCTTATATGACTATGCTATTTGCCAGCGGGTTTTTTTATGTGTATTGGTGTTGGCTGTGTGCATCTTAACTATGCAGAGGCCGGGTGTGTGCTTATTGTGTTCGTATCTACTTGATGCTTCATTTTGAGTCAATAAAATCCACCTTTTGTCAAAAAAGTGCTGTCGTGGACACGTAGATAACGCTATCACTTTCCTCTTGGATCCGGAGCTGGATTTTCTGCAGGATTAATCGATCCGATCGAGGTAGAATCAGACCATGTAAGATGTAAGAGATGCTTGTAAGATTAAACCTACCTTTTTCGGAAGAGGAAAAAACACCACAACTCCTTGCGGTTGCGGAGACCGAGTCAACAAGAAGAAATTCCCCGTGCTCAATTGGTAGCCTAGCCAACGTCCACGGTGCGCTTGATGAGTTTGCACGGTGAGCCACCACGTTGGCTAGCCTAGCCAACGTACCGGAGCGAAGCCGAGCCGCGCTTTCCACCTGCTAGGACGGACTCGGACTCAGAGGGGGCATGGAAGTAGGGCGGCAAGAAAAGTTCGAGGCTCGTCAGCCGCTTAAGATTGACTCGTTTTTTGACCCGACTCGGGATTGACTCGAAAAGAAATGAGCTGAGTTTGAACACTTTATATAACTCGATCGAGAAACGAGCCGATCTTAAGTCAATGTTGGCTCGCTCGATTTTAACTCGATAGCTCGACATAATATCATTATGTTATACGATCACGCCATACAGCCGCCGCCTCCTCTTCCAAGAAAAGCTAGGGTTCGTGCCTCTCGCCGGCTCCGCTGCAGGTCCGCCTCGTCTCCGGTGGCACTAGGGTCATGGGGGCGCGGTGGATCCTGGCAAGGGCCGGCGGGAGGGCTCCGTTGTTAGTCGTTCCTTCAAGATTTGTTAGGGTTTGTGTCCTAGTCAGGAAGACGAGACGGTGGCGGCTCCCTAAAGATGGAATAAAGGTCTCCCCGCCTAGTCCCCGTTCCGGTGGTGCGTCTAGCATCGTTGGTGGGTGTAGAGGTGTGTCTCCGGCGGATCTATCCTCGGTGGATTTGCTCGGATCTGGTTGTGGTTCGTCTATGTTCGTGTGTCTTCAGGTTGGACCCTTTCAATCTACGTTATTCTTCATCAGCGACGGTTGCTGTTCTGGTGCGCTGGTCCTACGGGGCCTTAGCACGATGACTTCCAGGCTGTCTACTACAACAAGTTGTGCCTGACTCCGGCGAGGGAGGGATGATGACGGCGGCGCGCCTTCGGCTCGCTTCAGTGATTGTAGTCGTCGCTAGGTGGTCTACGGATCTGGATGTAATTTTTATTATTTCTAGTGTTCGTTGTACTGCCACGATAGAAGATGAATAGATTGAAAGTTTTCTATAAAAAAAATACGATCATGCCATATACATTAAATGAAAATAAGATAATTATTACCATATATGTTGTCCATAATTCTTTCTTCATTTTATTTACCAACGAACATGGAAACTTAATTAAGTTCAGAGAAGAATTAGGCCTAATTATGGCACATGGTCGACTATGTGTTAAATATCCTATATTTTTGGCAAAGGTTCCCAGCATATTCACCTTAATTTGTTTTGTTTTACATCCATAGATATATAAACTTTTACCATCTCATTTAGCTCGGAATAGCTCGAGATTGGCTCGAGATCATTACAAGCTGAGCATGAGTCATGTTCTACAGTTCGATCATGAGCTTCACTCAGTTTGAGCTCGCTCGAATTTTCATATGAGTTAAGCTGAGCCAATTCCAACTCGCTCAAACTCGACTCGTTTAATTTGCAGCCCTACATGGAAGGAACACGTCCAACGACCCTCGGCACACTCTCAAGTCGCGGTCGCCGCTCCGCGACCATACCATCGACCGACCCACCCTTCCCTTCGGCTGACCGGCCGTTTCCACATTTAGCATTCCGGCAATTTCTCGTGCTGCACCGGCAGGCGGCAGTCATGCTGTTTCTGCTCACATGTGGAGGACTTTTTTGCTGTTCTGACCTGTTTGCTAAAGTTTAGCATGATTTGACTCTACTTCTAAACTTTTTCAGGATCGGATCCTTTTTGAAACGCCATCAACCACGGCGTTTTGGTTGCATGAGAGACGCCATGACCTATGGCGTTTGATTCTAGCCACACACAGTAGCTGGTGCCAATGTGGCGAAGTGGAGACGCCACAGGTACTGGCGTTTGCCCAAAATGCCACTGCTCTTGGTGTTTGCCCCAGCCCAGTCCATAGCACAATTAGCAACTAAACAAATGACCAGGTGGACTTGAGATGTGTTTGCTAGCGTGTGCAGCTGCGTAGTAGTAGAATCAAAGATTTTGAGTACTGTAACAAGCATTTTAATTATAATTCTATTTTAAATTGTGAACTGGCTGATTATTTAGTGTAATTAGTAGTAAATGTTTGGTTCTAGCTAATTACATATTGTTAGTCGGCGGGTTTTTTTTATTATTTTTGGTTTTGTTTTGACCTGTGAGCTGACTGATTATTCATTGTAATTAGTAGAAATATTTGACCCCTACCTAGTTCTGCATTGTTAGTTGGCTCGTAATTAACCAGACGATATTGCATAAGTTCAATTAAAATTAAAAACATAAACAAGACTACGCATGGCTGCCCTGACCGGCGGAACCTCCATCATTGTCCGGTCCGCTGCTGTTGCTATCGTCATCGGTGGCATCGTCGGGTTCATTTCGGCAAACCGGAACCAACCCGGGAGAATGTATGCGGGCGTCCAACACAGACGGGACACAAGCCTCCCAGCGACGGCCTCTGCTCCCCTCATCAGAAGTTACCCTTTATATTTATATATGAATTTAGATCACAACATAATATTGGTTTTGGCCTGTGAGCTGACTAATTATTCATTGTAATTCATCGAGGAGCAGCAGCCCTCCCGCCGCGCAACATCGATGTCTAGATCGGACGCCGCGTCGAGGAGGAGGTGCCCTTCCCGATGCTCAGCCAGACCGGATGCCCTCCTCTGTCCAGCGTCATTGTTGAGCCGCCTCTAGTGGGCAAGGCGAGGGCGCCGCCATCCCTGCCCAATCGCCATGAATAAGAAGAAGCCCTTCCCGGCGACCGCGAATGCATGCGCACCTCCTCCAGTACCTCGGTCGCGGAGGCGGCGGCACGTCACCGCCAATAGGGAGGCAGCTTGACGGGAGTGATGCAATGCACATCATCGGGCCGTGTTTGTAGTGTGTTCGAGTGGACCTCAACCTCGCATTGGCCTGGGTTGAGGACCAGTCCAGGCAGTGGAGGAAGCCAATCGGCTGCGTCGCGACCACCAGGCGGCGGCCGGTCAGGGTTGTCATGACCTTTCGCGGCTCCTACGATGACACCGACGACAACGACAGCGGACCGGACAACGAGGAGGCACCTCTGGCCAGAACGGCCATGCATGCAAGCTCACCGTCCGGTACCTCGCGTAGTTTCATTTTTTTTATTTTAATAACTGAACTTATGTAATATTATCTTGTTAATTACGAGCCAACTAACAATACATAATTAGGTAGGGGCCAAACATTGCTACTAATTACGATGAATAATCAGTGAGCTCACAGGTCAAAATAAAAATAAAAAACCCGCCCACTAACAATATGGAATAGCTAGAACCGAACATTACTACTAACTACATTAAATAATGAGTCAGTTCACAATTTAAAATAAAAATATAATTAAAATGCTTGTTACAGTACTCAAAACCTTTGATTCTAGTACGCAGTTCCACACGCTAGCAAACACATCTCAAGTCCATTTGATCATTTATTTAGCTGCTAATTTTGCTATAGGCTTGGATGGGCCAAACTCCAAAAGATGTGGCATTTTGGGCAAATGCCAGCTCCTGCAGCATCTCCTCTGTGTCACATCGGCACCAACTAGTGTGTGTGGGCGAGAGTCAAACGCCATAGGTTATGGTGTCTCCCGTGTAATCAAAACACCATAATGATAGCGTTTCAAAAAGGTCAGATTCAAAAAATGTTTTGAAGTAAGCTTAAATCGTGCAAACTGTGTCTCTCATGAGCTCGCTAGGCTGGTGGTCTCAAATCCATCCTCGTTGTGGGTTGACCGACCGCCGGCATTAATTGTAAGTGGTTGGTGGATGACGTAACAGTGATTTGATCTAATAAAGAGGCCAAAGTTTCAAAAAAATCGTGCAAAACTTTAGCAAACGGGTCAAAACAGTAAAAAAAAAGTCCCACGTGGAGCCACACTCGAAGCGTCTACGGTCTACCGCTGCCTACTATACTCCATGCGTAGGAGTACAATTAATTAGCCTAGAGTCAAAACTAGACTGGTTTCCTCTGAACGCTAGGCCTAGTTTTTTATGTGATAAGCCAATTTAGGCTGCCAATGAAAAGTATTATATACTAGTATGATAGTAGTATATGATATTACTTCTGCAATGCATAATATCATAAGTTACTATATTAGATTGCTTTATTAATTGTCATGCATGACATAAAGTAGTACAACATTTAATATGATACCGTATCATAATATGATATTTTCTCATTTAACTGTGTGACACATCGTAAAAAAAGCCTAGTTCAAATGCATACTACCGCTTATGATACTTTCATTATGTGCAGCCTTATGCGTACCGAGGGAGTATGCACGAGACAAAAGAGTTTGGTTCTCCCTCCATGTCAAAATAAGTGTCTTAATTTGTACTAAAGTTAATAGTAGTATGTATGTTGGATATCCTCTATAACACTAAGCTCCCTAGTTTTAAATAGCTCACATTCAATTAAGGTCTCCAACTAGAATTGGGTTATCCGATTTTGACCGGGTCAACAATTTCTCTAAGCTGCTCTCATTCAATTTTTTATACTATTAACTATGCTTTCTAATTTTTAAGGTCTCTTACTTAATTGAGGTATTCAATTTAGAATTGGGTCAACTGATTTGGACCGGGTCAACACTTTCTCAATCTCTCCCATTCAATTTTTTTAATTCACTATGTTCCTTAATTTTGAAGCTCTTTCATTCAATTGAGTTATCTAATTAATTTTGAATTTGGTTTACGATTTTGATCAGTCCAATGATTTTTCAAATCAATCAGCAGCAACCGACCAATAAAAACATATAAATCCCGTGCACCCTTCCACCACCTGAAAAAAGAAGCGCCACTATGTGATATTGTAACAACAATATAGTACTACATGCGACCACCGCCATCGAAATTTCCCCACATATATATAGGTTGATTAGCGGATAACACAGAATCATGGCATGAAAGGCCCACCAAATAACCGCATTATAAATAAAAACGAAACACACTCTATCATCTCCCCACCCGCCAAACTAAATATTTCATCGCCCAAAAATATAAAAGGGTATTAGATTTGTAGAAATTCAAATTTCTTTGAATTTGACCAAGTTTGGAGAAAAAATATCGACATCCACAATATTAAAAAAAATAAAAATTCATATCATGATGAATTTGAAAATTCGATTTTGATATATTTTTCTACAAATTTGATCAAACATAAAAGGTTTAGCTTTTCAAAAAAGTAATACATCTTATATTTTAAAATAGAGTGATTATTTTTTTGAAGAAAACCAACAACGCCAACCACGCAGCAAAGCGCGTCCGACCCTTCTAGTACTTAACTAAAGCTCAACTAACGAATGGATCGGATGAGTTGCTTTCATAAAAAAAAAATAGAATAGCTGCTTGTACAAGATTATATGGATCCCACTATGGAACAAGAACAACCCATCTTCTCCACGTTGCGCCTCTCTTCTCTAACCAAGTCAACACAAAAGGAGTGATGAGAACATTCGTAGCCCCTCCTTCCCTTCCACCTCACTCAGCCTCCCCGTTTGACCCCTTCCACCCAACACTCACCACAAACTCCCATCACAGATGGACACAAAAAGATCATCTCCCTCAGCCTTCCCTTCTCCAAGAAAGATCTCTCATTGCTCAGGTCTCAGCTCACAGCCAGTCCCTGCACCGACCCTCTCCTCATTGTCGCTCGCGAAACAATGGCTTCTTCTTCTTCTTCTTCTTCTTCCAGCGCCCGAAGCAGCCGCATAGCCACGTGCCTCGTTCTGGTTCTCCTGGTCGTCAGCTTCAGAGAAGCCTCCGCCGGGCGCCTGCTCCGGCCGGGCCGCGACGTGTCCAGTGATAGCGAGCTGAAGGACCAGGCGATCGTCGACAAGTATGCGCCACTTCTGCCCACCATGCTGCCGAGGGGCCTGGCGCCTCCGTCCGCCCCGAGCGGCGGCACCAACGAGGCCGGGAACTGATTAAGCTGTCGAATTACAAAAATTCGTTAGGCATAAATAGTTTTACAGGATTGTTTGAGTGGTAAACGGACATATAGTGTAGGCCTCCAAAAGTATACCTTCATTCTTTCGTTTGTCCCTTGAAGAATTTGATTGAAAGAGTTCTGTTTTGATTCATTCTTTAAAGAATCGATTGTTCATAATCACCAAGTCAAGATGATACTGGCAGCAAAAATGCCCAAGCTCCTGACCTCTGCAACAACTTTAGAAGACAAGTTTTACAATCCACACAGATAATTAGGAGAGGAAAAACCAGTAATAGAAAAAATGCTGACCCGTCCCACCCCCGCCCCGTCCCTCGCTCCTCATCGGGAAACGCGCTGGCGACGAGCCCCGAGCCAGAATTTACTCGCCTCCCCACCTACCCACCCTCCAATACGCCTCCAGCTAGCCCCTCCCCCGGTTTCTCTCCGACCCCAGACCAGATCTCGACAGGCACCCATGGCGGGGAGGCTGCGGAAGCGGGTTCGCGTGCGGAGGCTGGGTCCGGCGACAAGGGTGGCGGAGCCAAGGGCGCTGCCGCCTCTAGCGGTGGCGCCGCTGGCTCTGATCGACCCGGATTCGCCGGCGGCGCGCAGGGAGATGCGTCGTGTGGTGCGGGAGCGATTTCCCGATCGCAGCGAGTGGGCCAACATTCACCTTCAGATAATCGGCCATGCGACCTTCGCGGAGAGGGCGCGCTTCGTCGGCGACGAGGGCGCGGACGAGGTGGAGCTCTTGTTTTGGGCAATCCAGGAGGCCGAATCGGCGATTCCAGAGCAGGCGGATCGGTGGGCGTCCTTCCGGACAGCGAACCCCTCGCGGCTCAACATCAGGCCGCCGCGGGTGGATGCGCTGGCCAGCATCCCGCCTGAGGAGCTGCCGCCGGGGGTTCTGCCTCCGGCTCATCACTAATTCCTTCTCGTCAGGCACGGCTGCGGCGGCACGCCATTGAAGCTCCTCCCTGGTGAGGTGATTTCGAGGTACCCCCTATCCATCTCCCTCCGAGTTTCCGTTCCCGATTGCTTGCATTTCGCGAGAGGCTGCACAAAATCCGTTCGAACGCTGCCCCCACTGATGGGGTTCCTGATAAGGCTGAAGGTCGAGTGGTTGCTGCTTCTGCAGTAGGGTCTTGCACGGAGAGGTCGAGTACCGCGGTGTGCTCGCCGGCGACCAACAGTCAGCGGGCTGCCGCTAATGGTGTGGATTTTCGATCTGTTACCCCGGCCCCTACGCGTATTTCTGGTCCTTCCTTCCGAGGGCATCTTGTTAAAGAGAAGACGGGTTTTAAAAAAGCGTGTTCGTCTTCTGACGAAGCCCTAGAAATAGAAGAACACTTCGGCCAGCTTTGGCTCCTCCCCTGCCCTCCCCGCCACCACCCCCATAGCACACCCTTCCATCCAGCAAAACTGATACCCCCACCAGATTCCTTTGTTGGATTCAGAAAGATCTTGTGGAGAATAGGTCATTTCTAGCCACTGATTGCTTCCAGGCCACCCTTCGTGCGTTTGATCCCACTCCAAAAACCATCAAGCTCATCCGAGAAGGGACTGGCCCAGGATCCCTATCCTTTGCCGAAGTGGTCAAACAAGGTGCGAAGATGGCTGACCGCCGTGGTGCCAACCCTTCTGGTGTTGCTGGTCCAGCCAAGGGAGCGGTGCAGAAACCCGCTCTGGGTGCCGGTGGATCTAAGTAGACGAACACTACTGGTAAAGATCCTGTCCCTCCTCAACGACCAACTAGATCCACTGGATCCACCGCCACCTCCTCTCAGGTTCAATCGTCTCAGGTTAATGAAGTGGAAAAAGAGCAGCCTCTAGACCCTAGGTAAGAGGACACGATATGTTTTAACTGTGGTGGCCCTAGGCACTATGTGGGTAATTGTGTTAGACCTAAAGCTTGTTTTATCTGCCAACAATCCCACAATGTAAACAACTGCTCTGCTTGGACTAGGGTTCAACCCACTGCAGCTTTCTTTGGGAGTGGTGCTAGTGGCCTGGGCTTTTATGATGTTGAGGTTCCTGTGGCAAATGAATCCAAATGGCTCAATTTCCAAAACTGTGGTGTGGTTAACATTACCAAGGGTGAAGTGGACAAGGATAAATTGGTGAGTCTTCTGACTTCTACTTTTTGTAAAACCAGAGCTTGGCCTTGGCAGATTAGGGAGTTATCTAGTAAAGAGTTTCTGGTCAGATTCCCTCCATGGAAGAAAGTAGAGGATTTAATTGAACATCATGGTTTCAGTTTACCCCAAGATATATCTGTCAAAATGACTGAATGGACTGGGTCTTGTGACCCATTTGGTGAACTACTTGAGGCATGGGTGCTGATTGAGGGGATTCCTCCTAAGTGGTGCTCCTGGAAAGTGTTTGCACAAATTGCATCCATGTTTGGGGTGCTCACTGATGTTGATTGGAATGGCATGTTTAGAACATTTTATGAAAATGTGAGGATTAAGATTGCTTGCAGAGACCCTAGGAAAATTCCTTTCGAGAGGTTGATTGAGATGAAGAAGAAGCTATTCTTGCTTGGTTTCACTGTGGAGGGTTTTGAGCAGGTGGGAGGCAAAGGTTCTGTGGTAGAAATTGAAGATGAGAATGAGGATGACAACTTTGAGGAAGACAATGGTAACCAAGAACCACATGATCTACCCAAGAACAATGATGATGAACTCATTGATGATGACACTGCCATTGATGATCTTGATAAGGCAAACTTTACATCCAGGGGTGTCACAAGTTCTTCTGCTGGGAAAAAAGCATGTAACTGTTGGGGAACGTAGCAAAAATTCAAAATTTTCTACGCATCACCAAGATCAATCTATGGAGTTTACTAGCAACGAGAGGGAAGGAGTGCATCTACATACCCTTGTAGATCGCGAGCGGAAGCGTTCAAGAGAACGGGGTTGATGGAGTCGTACTCGTCGTGATCCAAATCACCGATGATCCTAGCGCCGAACGGACGGCACCTCCGCGTTCAACACACGTACGGAGCAGCGACGTCTCCTCCTTCTTGATCCAGCAAGGGGGGAGGAGAGGTTGATGGAGATCCAGCAGCACGACGGCGTGGTGGTGGAAGTAGCGGGATCCCGGCAGGGCTTCGCCAAGCGCAAGCGGGGAGGAAGAGGTGTCACGGGAGGGAGAGGGAGGCGCCAGGGCTTAGGTTGCTGCTGCCCTCCCTCCCCCCCACTATATATAGGGCCAAGGGAGAGGGGGGGGCGCAGCCTTGGCCCTTCCTCCAAGGAAGGGTGCGGCCAGGGAGGAGTCCATCCTCCCCAAGGCACCTCGGAGGTGCCTTCCCCCTTTAGGACTCTCCATTTATCTTATCTCTTGGCGCATGGGCCTCTTGGGGCTGGTTCCCTTGGCCCATATAGGCCAAGGTGCACCCCCACAGCCCATGTGCCCCCCCGGGGCTGGTGGACCCCCGGACCCCTTTGGCACTCCCGGTACAATACCGATAAAGTGCGAAACTTTTCCGGCGACCAAAATAAGACTTCCCATATATAAATCTTTATCTCTGGACCATTCCGGAACTCCTCGTGACGTCCGGGATCTCATCCGGGACTCCGAACAACTTTCGGGTTACCGCATACTAATATCTCTATAACCCTAGCGTCACCGAACCTTAAGTGTGTAGACCCTACGGGTTCGGGAGACAGGCAGACATGACCGAGACGACTCTCCGGTCAATAACCAACAGCGGGATCTGGATACCCATGTTGGCTCCCACATGCTCCTCGATGATCTCATCGGATGAACCACGATGTCGAGGATTCAATCAATCCCGTATACAATTCCCTTTGTCTATCGGTATGTTACTTGCCCGAGATTCGATCGTCGGTATCCCGATACCTTGTTCAATCTCGTTACCGGCAAGTCTCTTTACTCGTTCCGTAACTCACATCATCCCGTGATCAACTCCTTGGCCACATTGTGCACATTATGATGATGTCCTACCGAGTGGGCCCAGAGATACCTCTCCGTTTACACGGAGTGACAAATCCCAGTCTCGATTCGTGCCAACCCAACAGACACTTTCGGAGATACCTGTAATGCACCTTTATAGCCACCCAGTTACGTTGTGACGTTTGGTACACCCAAAGCATTCCTACGGTATCCGGGAGTTGCACAATCTCATGGTCTAAGGAAATGATACTTGACATTAGAAAAGCTCTGAGCAAACGAACTACACGATCTTGTGCTAGGCTTAGGATTGGGTCTTGTCCATCACATCATTCTCCTAATGATGTGATCCCGTTATCAACGACATCCAATGTCCATGGTCAGGAAACCGTAACCATCTATTGATCAACGAGCTAGTCAACTAGATGCTTACTAGGGACATGGTGTTGTCTATGTATCCACACATGTATCTGAGTTTCCTATCAATACAATTCTAGCATGGATAATAAACGATTATCATGAACAAGGAAATATAATAATAACCTATTTATTATTGCCTCTAGGGCATATTTCCAACAGTCTCCCACTTGCACTAGAGTCAATAATCTAGTCCACATCACCATGTGATTAACACTCATAGGTCACATCACCATGTGACCAACATCCAAAGAGTTTACTAGAGTCACCAATCTAGTTCACATCACTATGTGATTAACACTCAATGAGTTCTGGTTTGATCATGTTATGCTTGTGAGAGAGGTTATTAGTCAACGGGTCTGAACCTTTCAGATCCGTGTGTGCTTTACGAATATCTATGTCATCTTGTGGATGCTATCACACGCTACTTGGAGCCATTTCAAATAATTGCTCTACTATACGAATCCGGTTTACTACTCAGAGTTATCCGGATTAGTGTCAAAGTTCGCATCGACGTACCCTTTACGATGAACTCCTTTTCACCTCCATAATCGAGAAAATCCTTAGTCCACTACATACTAAGGATAAATTCGACCGCTGTCATGTGATCCATTCCCGGATCACTATTGTACCCTCTTGACCAACTCATGGCAAGGCACACTTCATGTGCGGTACACAGCATAGCATACTGTAGAGCCTACGTCTAAAGCATAGGGGACGACTTTCGTCCTTTCTCTCTCTTCTGCTGTGGTCAGGTCTTGAGTCTTACTCAATACTCACACCTTGTAACACAGCCAACAACTCCTTCTTTGCTGATCTATTTTGAACTCGTTCAAAATCATGTCAAGGTGTGCGTTCTTTGAAAGTATCATCAGGCGTCTTGATCTATCTCTATAGATCTTGATGCCCAATATGTAAGCAGCTTTATCCAGGTCTTCCTTTGAAAAACTCCTTTCAAACAACCCTTTATGCTTTCCAGAAATTTTACATCATTTTGGATCAACAATATGTCATTCACATATACTTATCAGAAATGTTCTAGCGCTCCCACTCACTTTATTGTAAATACAAGTTTCTAACAAACTTTGTATAAACCCAAAAACTTTGATCACTCCATCAAAGCGTATATTCTGACTCCGAGATGCTTGCTCTAGTCCATGGAAGGATCGCTGGAGCTAGCATACCTATTAGCATCCTTAGGATCGACAAAACCTTTCTGATTGTATCACATACAACCTTTCCTTACGAAAACTGGTAAGGAAACTTGTTTTGACATCCATCTGCCAGATTTCATAAATGCAGCTAATGCTAACGTGATTTCGACGGACTTAAGCATCGCTACGGATGAGAAAATCTCATCGTAGTCAACTCCTTGAACTTGTGGAAATACTCTTTGCCACAAGTTGAGCTTCATAGACGGTAACATTACCGTCCACGTCCGTCTTCTTCTCAAAGATCCATTTATCTCGGATTTCATGGCTTCTAACCATTTGTCGGAATATGGGCCCACCATCGCTTCTCCATAGCTCGTAGGTTCAGTATTGTCCAACAACATGATATCTCAGACAGGATCACGTACCACTCTGAAGTAGCACGCATCCTCGTCGTCCTACGAGGTTTGGTGGTGACTTGATCCGAAGTTTCATGATCACTATCATAAGCTTCCACTTCAATTGGTATAGGTGCCACAGGAACAACTTCCTGTGCCCTGCTACACACTAGTTGAAGTGACAATTCAATAACCTTATCAAGTCTCCACCATCCTCCCACTCAATTCTTTCGAGAGAAACTTTTCCTCGAGAAAGGACCTGTTTCTAGAAGCAATTACTTTTGCTTCCAGATCTGAAATAGGAGGTATACCCAACTGTTTTGGGTATTCTATGAAGACGCATTTATCCGCTTTGGGTTCGAGGTTACCAGCCTGAAACTTTTTCACAGAAGCATCGCAGCCCCAAACTTTTAAGAAACGACAACTTAGGTTTCTCTAAACGGTGTCGTCTCAACGGAATTGCGTGGTGCCCCTTTTAAAGTGAATGCTGTTGTCTCTAATGCCTAACCCATAAACGATAGTGGTAATTTGATAAGAGACATCATGGTATGCACCATATCCAATAGGGTGCAGCTATGATGTCCGGACACACCATCACACTATGGTGTTCCAGGCGGTATTAATTGTGAAACACTTTCCACAATGTCTTAATTGTGTGCCAAACTCGTAACTCAGATACTCATCTCTATGATCATATCACAGACATTTTATCCTCTTGTCACGAAGATCTTTAACTTCACTCTGAAATTACTTGAACCTTTCAATAATTCAGACTTGTGTTTCATCAAGTAAATACACTCAACATCTACTCAAATCATCTGTGAAGTAAGAACATAACGATATCCACTGCATGCCTCAGCACTCATTGGACTGCATACATCAAAATGTATTACTTCCAATAAGTTGCTCTCTTGATCCATCTTACTGAAAACGAGGACTTTCAGTCATCTTGCCCATGTGGTATGATTTGCATGTCTCAAGTGATTCAAAATCAAGTGAGTCCAAACAATCCATCTGCATGGAGTTTCTTCATGCATATATACCAATAGACATGGTTCGCATGTCTCAATCTTTTCAAAAACGAGTGAGTCCAAAGATCCATTTACATGGAGCTTCTTCATGCGTTCTATACCAACATGACTCAAATGGCAGTGCCACAAGTATGTGGAACTATCATTACTATTTTATATCTTTTGGCACGAACATGTGTATCACTACGATTGAGATTCATTTTAGGTGCAAGACCATTGAAGGTATTATTCAAATAAACAGAGTAACCATTATTCTCCTTAAATGAATAACCGTATTGCGATAAACATAATCCAATCATGCTCAACGCAAACACCAAATCTCGATGGTAGAGGGAGCATGCGATGCTTGATCACATCAACCTTGGAAACACTTCCAACACATATCGTCATCTCACCTTTAGCTAGTCTCCGTTTATTCCGCAGCTTTTATTTCGAGTTACTAACACTTAGCAACCGAACCAGTATCTAATACCCTAGTGCTGCTAGGAGTACTAGTAAAGTACCCATTCATATAATGTATATCCAATATACTTCTGTCGACCTTGCCTGCCTACTCATCTACCAAGTATCTAGGGTAGTACTGCTTCAGTGACCGTTCCTCTCATTACAGAAGCACTTAGTCTCGGGTTTGGGTTCAACCTTGGGATTCTTCACTAGAGCAACAAATGACTTGCTATTTCATGAAGTATCCCTTTTGCCCTTGCCCTTCTAAACTAGTGGTTTTACTAACCATCAACAATTGATGCTCCTTCTTGATTTCTACTTTCACGGTGTCAAACATCGCGAATAGCTCAAGGATCATCATAACTATCCCTGATATGTTATAGTTCATCACGAAGCTCTACTAGCTTGGTGGCAATGACTATGGAGAACCATCACTATCTCATCTGGAAGATTAACTCCCACTCGATTCAAGTGATTGTAGTACTCAGACAATCTGAGCACATGCTCAACGATTGAGCTTTTCTCCCTTAGTTTGCAGGCTTAAGAAACTTGTCAGAGGTCTCATACCTCTTGACGTGGGCACTAGTCTGAAATCCCAATTTCAGTCTTCGGAACATCTCATATGTTCTGCGACGTTTCAAAAAACGTCTCTTGTGCCACAATTCTAAACCGTTAGCATTACGCACTGAACTATCACATAGTCATCAAAAACGTGTATGTCAGATGTTTCGCAACATCTACAGACGACGCTGAGGTTCAGCACACCGAGCGGTGCATTAAGGACATAAGCCTTCTGTGCAGCAATGAGGACAATCCTCAGTTTACGAACCCAGTCCGCATAATTGCTACTATCAACTTTCAACTAAAATTTTCTCTAGGAACATATCTTAAACAGTAGAACTAAAGCGTATGACATAATTTGTAAAGACCTTTTGACTATGTTCATGATAATGAAGTTCATCTGATTATTGAACTCCCACTCAGATAGACATCCCTCTAGTCATCTAAGTGATACATGATCCGAGTCAAACTAGGCCGTGTCCGATCATCACGTGAGACGGACTAGTCATCATCGGTGAACATCTCCAAGTTGATCGTATCTTCTATACGACTCATGCTCGACCTTTCGGTCTCTTGTGTTCCGAGGCCATGTCTGTACATGCTAGGCTCGTCAACACCCGTTGTATTCGAATGTTAGAACCTATCACACCCGATCATCACGTGGTGCTTCGAAACAACGAACCTTCGCAACGGTGCACAGTTAGGGGGAACACTTCTCTTGAAATTTTAGTGAGGGATCATCTTATTTATGCTACCGTCGTTCTAAGCAAATAAGATGCATAACATGATAAACATCACATGCAATCAAATAGTGACATGATATGGCCAATATCATTTTGCTCCTTTGATCTCCATCTTCGGGGCACCATGATCATCTTTGTCACCGGCATGACACCATGATCTCCATCATCATGATCTCCATCATTGTGTCTTCATGAAGTTGTCACGCCAACGATTACTTCTACTTCTATGGCTAACGCGCTTAGCAATAAAGTAAAGTAATTTACATGGCGTTATTCAATGACACGCAGGTCATACAAAAAATAAAGACAACTCCTATGGCTCCTGCCGGTTGTCATACTCATCGACATGCAAGTCGTGATTCCTATTACAAGAATATGATCAATCTCATACATCACATATATCATTCATCACATCTTCTGGCCATATCACATCACATAGCACATGCTGCAAAAACAAGTTAGACGTCCTCTAATTGTTGTTGCAAGTTTTTACGTGGCTTGTATAGGTTTCTAGCAAGAACGTTTCTTACCTACGTAAAACCACAACGTGATATGCCAATTTCTATTTACCCTTCAGAAGGACCCTTTTCATCGAATCCGTTCCGACTAAAGTGGGAGAGACAGACACCCGCTAGCCACCTTATGCAACTAGTGCATGTCAGTCGGTGGAACCTGTCTCACGTAAGTGTACGTGTAAGGTCGGTCCGGGCCGCTTCATCCCACAATGCCGCCGAAACAAGATAAGACTAGTAGCGGCAAGAAGAATTGGCAACATCTACGCCCACAACTACTTTGTGTTCTACTCGTGCATAGAAACTACGCATAGACCTAGCTCATGATGCCACTGTTGGGGAACGTAGCAAAAATTCAAAATTTTCTACGCATCACCAAGATCAATCTATGGAGTTTACTAGCAACGAGAGGGAAGGAGTGCATCTACATACCCTTGTAGATCGCGAGCGGAAGCGTTCAAGAGAACGGGGTTGATGGAGTCGTACTCGTCGTGATCCAAATCACCGATGATCCTAGCGCCGAACGGACGGCACCTCCGCGTTCAACACACGTACGGAGCAGCGACGTCTCCTCCTTCTTGATCCAGCAAGGGGGGAGGAGAGGTTGATGGAGATCCAGCAGCACGCCGGTGTGGTGGTGGAAGTAGCGGGATCCCGGCAGGGCTTCGCCAAGCGCAAGCGGGGAGGAAGAGGTGTCACGGGAGGGAGAGGGAGGCGCCAGGGCTTAGGTTGCTGCTGCCCTCCCTCCCCCACTATATATAGGGCCAAGGGAGAGGGGGGGGGGGTGCAGCCTTGGCCCTTCCTCCAAGGAAGGGTGCGGCCAGGGAGGAGTCCATCCTCCCCAAGGCACCTCGGAGGTGCCTTCCCCCTTTAGGACTCTCCATTTATCTTATCTCTTAGCGCATGGGCCTCTTGGGGCTGGTTCCCTTGGCCCATATAGGCCAAGGGGCACCCCAACAGCCCATGTGGCCCCCCCCCGGGGCTGGTGGACCCCTTGGTGGACCCCCGGACCCCTTTCGGCACTCCCGGTACAATACCGATAAAGTGCGAAACTTTTCCGGCGACCAAAATAAGACTTCCCATATATAAATCTTTACCTCTGGACCATTCCGGAACTCCTCGTGACGTCCGGGATCTCATCCGGGACTCCGAACAACTTTCGGGTTACCGCATACTAATATCTCTATAACCCTAGCGTCACCGAACCTTAAGTGTGTAGACCCTACGGGTTCGGGAGACAGGCATACATGACCGAGACGACTCTCCGGTCAATAACCAACAACGGGATCTGGATACCCATGTTGGCTCCCACATGCTCCTCGATGATCTCATCGGATGAACCACGATGTCGAGGATTCAATCAATCCCGTATACAATTCCCTTTGTCTATCGGTATGTTACTTGCCCGAGATTCGATCGTCGGTATCCCGATACCTTGTTCAATCTCGTTACCGGCAAGTCTCTTTACTCGTTCCGTAACTCACATCATCCCGTGATCAACTCCTTGGTCACATTGTGCACATTATGATGATGTCCTACCGAGTGGGCCCAGAGATACCTCTCCGTTTACACGGAGTGACAAATCCCAGTCTCGATTCGTGCCAACCCAACAGACACTTTCGGAGATACCTGTAATGCACCTTTATAGCCACCCAGTTACGTTGTGACGTTTGGTACACCCAAAGCATTCCTACGGTATCCGGGAGTTGCATAATCTCATGGTCTAAGGAAATGATACTTGACATTAGAAAAGCTCTGAGCAAACGAACTACACGATCTTGTGCTAGGCTTAGGATTGGGTCTTGTCCATCACATCATTCTCCTAATGATGTGATCCCGTTATCAACGACATCCAATGTCCATGGTCAGGAAACCGTAACCATCTATTGATCAACGAGCTAGTCAACTAGATGCTTACTAGGGACATGGTGTTGTCTATGTATCCACACATGTATCTGAGTTTCCTATCAATACAATTCTAGCATGGATAATAAACGATTATCATGAACAAGGAAATATAATAATAACCTATTTATTATTGCCTCTAGGGCATATTTCCAACAGCAACACGCTGTTTGACTGTCTGGGGGATGATCAGGGAAACTTCATTCTAGAGTGCCTCTCAAACAAGAGGAATGTTGATGAGGGTGGTATGAATGGGGAGGTGTGTTCCATGAATAAGGGTACCCTGATTGACAAAAGAGATGGGGTTTGTACTCCTGAAAAGACCTGGTTAAAAAGAGATGATGATGGTAACCAAAGTGACAGTATGAGCTACTGTTTGGATCTTCTGAAATCAGTGGACATGTCTGTATCTGATGATGATGAAAGTGTTGAAGAGGTGGAAGTGGCAGTTCTCTCCCCTGGTACAGTTCAGAAAATGCAGGAGTCTGGTATAAAACGTTCACTGTTGGAGATTTTGGACCAAGCCTGATCTGGTGGAAACAAGGAAGACAAGAACATAAAGTGGGGGCCTGTTAAAGCCCAGAAATATGATACTAGGCTGCATGGGAATGTGGACATAATTAAGAAAGCTGCCCAGTATAAGATGAAGAAGAACATGGAGATTCCTCCAACTTTTAAAGGTAAATCTTTCCCTACCATTGATTCAATTCTCCTTGCTAATCAAGGTTGTTCAGGTAGGCCTTGCCATTGGTAGAAGTAATGATAATATGTTTGACATTATAGAAGAACTAAAAGTTAAAGAACCAAAGAACTGCATTGCCTTTGCTAATGATGAACCTGAAGTAGCTTTGCCTGGTAATATTGATCTGACTCAAGAAGAGTTAGTGGGGACTCCTCCTAGAGACTTCTCTGTGACATCAGTTGGCACTGCTGATAATACAGACCAATCCCCTGCTGTCCTCACTAAGGTTAAGCCTCGTGGCTTGTCTCATCCTTTTAGAATACCCTGATGATAGGTCTCATCTGGAATACTAGAGGATTAAGTAAGCCTGGTAAAGTTCAGTGCCTATGTGATGTGATTGCTAAATCTAACCCTGATTTTATTGGTTTTCAAGAAACAAAGAACGAAGTTATTTCTGAGGGTTTCCTTAGAGCCTTGGATGGTAAGAAGCAGTTTAGCTGGCATTTTCTTCCTGCTATAGGGACTGCTGGAGGTATTTTAGTTGGCCTAAAAAATGACTTGTTTGATGTGATTGGGTTTACCAATAATAGATTTTCTGTTAGGACTACTATTAAAAACAAAAGTGATGGTTTCTTATGGCATTTGGTCATAGTTGATGGCTCTGCCTACCCTGAGTTCAGAATGGATTTTGTCTCTGAGTTGCATGATATCTTTGACTCCAGTACCTATCCTGTTTTGGTTTGTGGTGATTTCAACTTAGTGAGAGAGAGAGTAAAGAGAAGAGCAATGGCCTTGTGGACCAGCAAAGTACTCTGTTGTTCAATGATTGGGTTAATAGATGGGGTCTTATGGAAATTTCTATTTCCAACAGGAAGTTTACTTGGTCTAATAATCAGGAGAACCCAGTTTTTGTTGTCCTTGATAGGGTTTTTTCTTCCATAGATTGGGATGCTCATTTCCCCATGTCTTCCCTAGTTGCCCTTCCCAGGGTAGGCAGTGACCATGCCCCCTGGTGCTAGATACTGGGGGGAGGAGACACTGTGGATCTAAGATGTTCAGGTTTGAAAAATGGTGGCTTTCCCAACCTCACTTTAATCAGGTTGTGGAAAGTGCTTGGAGATCTGTTTCCTCTGATGTTTCATCTGTGGAAAATTGGATGATTAAATCTAGGGTTCTTAGGAAAAAAATTAAGGGATGGAGTACCAACATTGAAGCTGCTATTAAGAAGAGGAAAAAAGTCCTACTTGTGGAGCTTGACAAGCTAGATGTCTCTTCTGAGACACAAAACCTTTCCCCTAGTGATTTTGCTAGACTAGGAAATCTTAAAAAGGAATTGGAAGAAATTTGGAAAAAAGAAGAAACTGCCTTGTGGCAGAGATCTAGAGATAGAAAGATCTTGGAAGGTGATAGGAACAATGCATATTTCCAAGCCTTGGCAAACCATAGACACAGGAAAAACCATCTTGCAGAGCTGGATGGCCCCAATGGGGTAGTGACTTCTACTGCTGACATGTTGGAAGTGGCCACTGATTTCTATAAGAAACTTTTTGCTTTTGAGGCTAAACCTGATATACATCTGGAGGCTGATTTTTGGGAAGATGATGAGAAGGTTTCCGAACTTGACAGAGATAATTTAGAAAAGCCTTTTTCTGAAGAGGAAATTAAGCAAGCTATCAATAGCTCATATGCCTGTGGGGCCCCTGGCCCTGATGGTCTTTCCTTTTTGTTTTATCAAACTTTTTGGGATATCATCAACAATGACTTCATGTGGATGGTCAGGGATTTTGAAGTTGGTACTCTAGATATTTTCAGACTCAATTTTGCCTTGATTACCCTCATCCCCAAAAATCCTTTGGCCAGGGAGATGAAAAACTTTAGGCCTATTAGCCTTAGTAACTATGTTGTAAAGATCTTTTCTAAAGCTATGACTACTAGAGTTTCTCCTTTATGTGATAAACTAATTTCCTCCAATCAGACTGCCTTCATCAAAGGGAGGTTCATTTTGGAAAAGGCTCATGAAGTGATTCATGAGGTTCACAGGTCTGGGAGTAGTGGCCTAATTCTTAAGTTGGACTATGAGAAAGCATATGATAGGGTTAATTGGGATTTCATTAAAGAGATGCTCCTTTCTAGGGGTTTTAGAACAAGTGGGTTAATTGGCTCTTTAGTACCCTGCATCAAGGGACCTTTCAGGTCAGAATCAATGAAACTAATGGGCCACATTTTGTGGCTGGGAAGGGTCTAAAGAGGGTGATCCTCACTATCCTTTACTTTTTAATTTGGTTGCTGATGTGTTTACCAAAATGCTATCCAAAGCTGCCAGAGCTGACCTAATTGCTGGTCTCCTACCCCAGGTGATTCCTGGGGGTGTCATCAGCCTGCAGTATGCTGATGACACTATCTTGTTTTTGCAAGACTCAATGGCTTATGCCAAGAACCTGAAATGGATTTTGACTTGCTTTGAAAGCCTTACTGGTATGAAAATCAACTTTAATAAAAGTGATCTCCATACAATCAATGTTCCTTTGGATTTATCCAATAATTTTGCCCAAGTTTTTTTGTTGTCAATTTGGATATTTTCCATTCAAATATCTTGGAGTGCCTCTTCATTATAAAAAGCTTAGGAGGGGAGACATTCAACATATTATTGGTAGGATTATTAAAAATATTGCTGGCTGGTTGGGTAAACATCTTTCCTACAGGGGTAAACTGATTCTCCTAACTACATGTATTGCCAGCATTCCTGCTTACCTAATGTCTGTTATGGAATTCCCTAAGTGGGCCATTGATGCCATTACCTCACAGATGTCTCACTTCTTTTGGGGCAATGTGGGTGATAATCATAAATACCATCTTGCTAGTTGGGGGTTGATTGCTCAGAAAAAAGAATTTGGGGGTATAGGGGTTCCTAATCTTAGAGAGTACAATATGGCCCTCCTTGCCTCATGGGGGGGGGGGGAGAGAGATTCTATGATGGGAGGGATAGTGATTGGAAGAAAATCATTAACTTCAAATATGCTACTGATAAACCCAATATTTATTGGGGAAAACCTGGACTAGGCCCTCCCTTTTGGAAAAGCCTAACCTGGGCTCTTGATGGAGCTAAAACTTTTATTAATTGGATCCCTGGGAATGGTGAGAACATTGCCTTCTGGCATGATACCTGGATTGGGGGATATTCCCTTAAAACTAGATTCTGGTTGCTGTTTGACATTTGTCAACAACAAGATGCCACCATTGCCCAGGTTTGGGATGGCAATACTCTACAACTGACTTTCAGGAGGTGTGTAGATGATAACATTATGGAAAAATGGTATGAGTTGTGTGAGATAGTTAGTAACTTTACCCCTGGGGTTGCTCCAGACTCTCCTAGATGGAATCTTGAACCTTCTGGGATTTACACTGTTAAATCTTTTTACAAAATGATTAACTTTGGAGGGATATCTTCTGATATTAAAGATGCTATTTGGAAAATCAAAGTCCCACCTAATATCCATGTATTTCTCTAGCTAGCATATAACAATAAGTGCTTGACTAGAGATAATCTAGCCAAGAGAAGACATGTGGAAGATCCTACCTGTGTTTTCTGTGGGGAAAATGAATCGGTTAATCATCTATTTTTTGATTGTGTGGTAGCCAGTCAAATCTGGAACATAATTGCTGAAGGGATGGGTATCTTAGCCCCATCTTCTTTTCTGTCCTTGTCTACTTTGTGGAAAGAGAAAAAGAAATATGAAGCTATCAATATTACCACATCTGCTACCTTGTGGGGCTTATGGCTTCTGCGCAATGAATTTGTGTTTCAGGGGCGAAAATGGCGAAGCATTCGCTGCATCATGGACCTGGTGGGAGGGCTGATGAGACAATGGAAGATCTTGTGCTCCGGCGCCCAGGGTGCGCTTCTTCTCCGGTGCTTAAGGCTTTTGAATCGGCGAAGAGGGGAATTGCTTAGAATAGCTTGGGAGATGTGAAGTGATCTGAACTACCTGAACTTAGTCCACCTTGTTTTGGCTCCAGGCGTTGGCTGGACTCATCTATTTTGCCTTGTAATAGGGTAGTTCGCTAGGTCCTTTCTGTGACAGCTACTTTGGCTGTTGCCGAGCGCTGTACATTGTCCTGGTCGTGGTTTCACCTTTGCTTTTTAATAAAAGTTGGGGCAGGGGGGAAACCCCTATCTATAAAAAAAAGTAATACCATTCTTACCTGAAGAATTTACCCAGGAAAAAAAATCTAGATGAATGCTGACTTGGAGCGAACGTAGCTCGTCTGGATTCCATCTCCACTCCTCCTAGGATGCAATTTTCCAATAATTCCAACATTAGGCAGGTGCCAACTAATTTTTCTTTTAGAGTAGAGTACTGAATGCGTTCAGCCAAAAAATGCTATAATGTATAATTTATATGATTACTCTTTAGAAATATTATGGTTTTCCATATTCGCGGTTATCTAGCACGTTCTGACAGCTTGCAAAACTAATCGAGTCCATTGGCAAATTGAACCCGTCTGTTGAAAGTTTCAAGGGTATTTTCATACTCACAGCTCAAGCAGCCAATATTTGTACATGACTTAGCAAGCAGCTGTAATTCAAAGATCACTGTTGACAGGTGATTCAAAATAGACCTGGTTCGATCCTGGTATCCAGCCATGGAGAAGGAATACAAAGCAATGTTAGATGTTCGACATCCGACATTTATTCAGTATTTCGGCTGATGTTTATGCTCCTGTGAGAAAAAAGAACAGCCGCCTCCTTTCTTTCACACATGTCAGCCTCCTTGACATGACTACCAATCCTGAAAGCAGATTTCAGTAAGACTGCAATACTGAAGTTGACCTGCATCTGGTTTTGTGGTAAACCAGATCAAGATTTGGAACATATCCCTCCAGTATATCTAATCCACAAGCATGTCGAGGAGTTGATACATATCCTCCGCACCATGCTGTGGTCCATTTCCCCTGCATAGAATTCAAGAACTCTACCACTAACCTCGATCCTGCTACAACCTGGAATTTTGTTGACACCTCGCTCTCTCATCAACCCTCTCATCCGCGCAGAGTCATCCAATCTAACTGAGCTTGCCTATATCTTCGATGAAACCACATAGTTCCACAAGTTTGAGGGCTCCAGGCTCCAGCAGCATGATCCTGTTGATGACACTAACACTGACCTCAACGTTTTTGCATTTCAGACAGGAGGCAAGCAAAGGCCCCCACATCACCATGTTTGCCTTTGATGGGGATCTTCTCAATGAAATCCCATGCTTCTTCTAAATCTCCGGCACGTGCCAATAAATCAACGATGCAGGAGTAGTGCTCGACCTTGGGAATGATTTGGAACTCAAATGTCAAGGAACTGAACCAACACCGACCGTCTTTTAGCAACCCTCACACAAGTAGAAAGTACTGCTATGAAAGTGGAGTTTTGCTTCGGTACACCCCCTAGAAAAGTTTACAGATTTCGATGCGGATTAAAGATGGAGATTAGAAGGTACCCTTTCAATAAAAAATATTAGATTGTTCTGATATCTTGTTTGACACATTGGGAGATATGGATTAGAATTAGTTGACCGTGGATGTACAAGAATACCCTTAAAATATAACTTTAAGAGTTGTGTAAACTTTTTAAGAGGGGGGGGGGGGGGGGGGGGGGGTGTACTGAAGCAAACCTCATGAAATTGATATCGTCCGGCCGGAGCCCTTCCCCATTGCTCATCAGTTTAAACTATCGAACATCTTCATTGCCTCGCCCATTGAAGGCAAGACCACAAATCAAGGCATTCCAAGAAGCTTCATTCTTGCATGGCAATTTCCCAAACGCTCTGGTAAGTTCTCCACCCTTTGAGTACATATCCACCAAAGCAGTCCCAACGTAGACATTCCTGTACAAGCCTCGTTGTGAGGCATAGCTGTCGAGTTCAGTGCCTAGCTCGAGAGCTCCAACTGCATACCAAAGACAAATCATCAGGCCAGATAACATTACCTACATTCACCGGAGATTATTTCGAAATGAGAACCGAAGTGGAGAACAAACGATCATGGCATTCACCATCCTTGTCAATGATGCCATCAAACACTCTCCAAGCCTACGCCGTCTCCTCGTCACTGCGTTGGCACCCACCCTCGGCGACCATTGCATGAAACGTCTGCGTCACATCGTCTGCCCTAGAGTTCCAAGAGACGGGGGCAGCCGAGGTTGGAGTACATGGCGATGAGGGAATGGGGTCGTGGCTCTGGAGCCCGAGCTTCTGCGAAGACAGGCGAGGAGGAGGAAAGGCGTCGGGGCGGAGGAAGCCGTGGGCATCGCCGGTGATGTTTGGTAGCGCTCCGCTTCAGCTTATTTTAGGCCCACTTGCCTACAAAGCTTATTTCACTTTGGAAAATACCGTCCTTAGCGGGCCACCGCCATGACAACGCTGCCGCCGCCGCCGCCAGCGTTCGTGTACCGGATTAGCACCGGGGAGGAGTGGGCAGAGCCTCAGCGCACCGGCGGCACGCTCGGCGGCGACCTCGACCGATCCACTGGCTGCTTTCACCTCAGCGACCTCGCCCAGCAGAATGTTTTAAATAGCGGGCTATGGAAAATAACGGCGAGCCTCCAAATCAGCTATAGCGGAGATATAGCGGGCTAAAGCAGGTTATAGCGGGCTATTTGGGAAGGCGGCCATATAGCGGCACTCTTCTGAAAAGGCTATAACGGGCTGTAGCGGAGGCCGGCTATTTCCGAAAAAGGGTTTCCCCCGCTTTGTATTCCAAAGCAACCAACCGATACATTCAAGGATAGGTGCTGGGGCGGAAGCAGCACAATCACACTCAAAAGAAATGAAAGAGAAACAACAAGAGAAAAGAATGTCGACAACTGCGGATCGACGGAAACGAAGAAGCTTCACGACCACTGCGCCCACCGAAGATCTCCCACCAAGCTCCAAGGCTCCGAAGCACCGGTACCAATCAACACCTCCAAGAAGGACCGCGATGATGACGACACTGCTGCCAAGGGTTTCCCCTGGTACACGACGAGGCGAGAGGAAGGGTCGCCCCCGACGCCCTCCAGGAAGGTCCGGCGGCACCCACCGGCGTCGCCGCGTCGGTGTCGGACAGGCCGACAGGGGTTTCCTCCGATCCCAACCTTCACCTCGGGTGCTCCAGAGCCTGCCACCAAACCGACCACCATCTTGCGCCACCATGGTCAAGAAGCCTCCACGCCGTCTCACCACGGCACCACGAAGTGAGGTCTGCACAACAAGGGATAGGAGCCGGGACTAGGGGCCGCAGCACCGTCGGCACGCGGGAGGGCACAACCTCCACTGCCAACTACGGTAGCCGACTGGACACAATAGCAGGAGCATACCAGGCCCGTGGGCCCACAGGCCCGGCCGGGAACTCCATGCCCGTAAAGCTCCCGCCATCGCGCTGCAGCAGGCACGCCGTCGGCATCGCCGCCTCCCATCCGAGCTGCTCCTCCTCCGCACCACGCAGACGACGACGAAGCCGCGCCGGGGACCGGCCCGCTAGGACCCAGATGGGGCCGGGAGGGCCCAGATCTGGACGGGGACGCGCCGCCGGCCACCGCACGCCACCACGCCGCCCTGCTGCCAAGGGCAGCACCGCCACCGCGCCTACCGCCGGCGACCGCCGCCGGGTCGCCGAGCCGCCGCTCAGCCGAGCCTCACCGCCGTCGTCACCAGCCCCGGGAAGGAGACAAACGCGCGGGTACAGAAGGGCCCGCCGCCGCCGGCAGCACCCGGGCCAGCGGCGGCGGTGGAGATCTCACGGGGGTGGGGGCCGAGGGAAGGGGAGGGGCGCGCCGCGCTGGCCACCTCCCAGGGAGGTGGCGCAGGGGCGGGAACGGGAGGGGGAGGGGGAGGGGGAAGAGGCGGCGGGGAGGGCCGGTGGCCTGGCGGCAGCGGCGGAACCCTAGCGGGAGGGAGCGCGAGCCTTCTTTGAGGACTTTGGTCGGCGCCCATAGCCGGCTATTTAAAACTATGGCTGGTACCCTCGGGTACACAAAACCTCTTCGATTCCTTCGGTCCTTTAACCCCCCCCCCCCTCCAGATCTCTCTGTTTTGTCAGATCTCCGCTACAGATTCTAGTGTAGATGTTGTTCTGTCTGACTTGTTAGTACATTTCTCCCTGTATTGCTTGATTTGTCGAGGTTTGGGGCTTATTGCCTGATTATGCCCAATAATCCATGCCAGATGTCTTTTCTGAGTGAATCTTTCAGTTTATTTAGATTGGTACTACCGGGTAAGTTATATTGATCCGTAATACACTAGCAAACAATTGAACAATGATTCATGGAACGAGATGTAGATCAATGCTACTACTAAATAGAACGTTTGGCATTACAGCATACTATACCAACAGGAAATCACATTCAGCAAATTTCTTCTATTAAGAAATTAAATCTGAAAACGATGCGTTCTTAGGCCGTGTTTTTGTGCAAAGGGACAAACTCACCAATATACTCTATATACTCTAACGACACGGGTTTGGGGATGTTTTACTTATTCACATGATACGTGATATTCCCCTTCACACTATTGAACTGTCTTTTGCTAAAAAACACACACTCTTGAACTGCCACACATCTTTAGTTGTTGTAATATCTGTTTCTTGAGCACTGACTTCTACTGTACTAGCTTCAGTGGAACCAGGAGACTATATCATATCACCCCTGTTATTTCAATGCCGACTTGATCTGGGATCTTATTTTTGTAGAAAATATGAATCATATGCATTCATTCATATTTTTTTTTGTCTCTGTATGTATGTTGGTCCTTATCAAAAACCAAGTTTATTTTATCCTTGACTTGGTGTAGGTGAACATGACACTAAAGAATTTTTTCCATGGGCAAAATGATCTATACCTGTTACAAGTTGACACTGCCAAGGTATTGATCTTTAAACATCCTTTATTTATTTATTTATTTCCTATCAGTTTATTGTAGCCATTGAGGAAATTCCCCCAAAAAATGTCTAATTAACTATCTTTAAATCTATATTTACTACCCCAATTGAACTGCAAAAACATCTTACAAAGTTACAGAACTGCAAAAACGTCTTACATGAAATAACAGAGGTGGTATGTTTTAGTGTACTTATCTATACGGGTTTTAGGACACATGCATAAATTGCTACCTATTGATACCAAGACAATTACTTGCACAATTTATTGTTGTTGTGTATCTTAGGCCAACTCCAGCGCACGACCCCAAACGGTCGTTCGGTTTGGCCTGTTTTCGTCCGTTTAGGGCGGCAATGGGGTCGCCCATGTCCGCTTGGGGCCGTTGGGTCGTCGGTGCGCCCAACGCGCGGCCGCACCCCAAATCATGTCCGGGATGGACGTGATTAAAAAAACGCAAAAACAAAAACAAAATGCCGGAAATAAACGCGAACATAAAACCAAAAAACATAATTAAACATCACGGACACAAAACGGCCCAGTTCCACAGTTCCCATAGACATAATTAACATTAAAAAACAAAAGAAATCCGCCGCCCGCGCGTTCCTGCCGTTGCCGTCGCCGTCTTCTCAGTGTCCGCCGTTGTCGTCGTCGTCGCTGACGAGGTCGACGTAGGCCGACGGCGTCCAGAGGTGGGACGGCGGTGCCTCGTACACGGGGGCGGGCTAGAAGGCTGGAGGTGCCTGCACCACCTCCTCCCGTGGCGACGCCTCCCGCTCCGGTGACCGCGGCGGCGTGGGGCACCAGTTCACGCCCCCGCGGCGTCAGCCATCTCCGGAGCCGTGCACGACCAGCTCCACCACTGGCCCACCAGGCCCGGGTGGAACGCGGCCACGAGCAACTCCTCCAGCACCTCCTCCCTCCGTGGCGCCTCCTCCACCGCCTGCACCATCTCCAGCTCGGGGAAGGCGACGTCGCCGGCGGCAGAGGGGGCCATCATGGTCTCCAGGCCCTCCCACTGCCGCTCATCGTGCGTGTTCATGGAGTCTTCCCATGACACGTTGAACCAGCCAGGCCTCCTCCTCCTCTGTCGTGCGAGGTGGAGGTGGTGGTGACGGAGAGGGCGACGGCGACGGCGTCGGCGTGAGGCCACGCACCACCCTACGCCCGCGCACTTGGGGAGGGGTCGGAGCGCGCGCGGCGCTCACGTGGCCGCCGCGGCCCCAACGAGGTGCCGGCGAAGAAAGAGGCACGCCGCGTGTCGTGCTCGTCTTGGAACCAAGTGTCCCAGAGGTCAGAGTCGACGGCGTACCTGGGGTCATAGTAGAGGTCGTCCAGCAGGAGGCGACGACGGCGCTCGATCTCCTCGTGGCGTGCACGGCCGCTCAACGGGACCGGCGGGATCGGCACCCGGTCGGTTGAGAGGTGTCAGTTGTTGGGGAGGTGCACGTTGATACGTCTCCAACTTATCTACTTTTCCAAACACTTTTGCCCTTGTTTTGGACTCTAACTTGCATGATTTGAATGGAACTAACCCGGACTGATGCTGTTTTCAGCAGAATTGCCATGGTGTTATTTTTGTGCAGAAATAAAAGTTCTCGGAATGACCTGAAAATCAACGGAGAATTATTCTGGAATATATAAAAAATACTGGCGAAAGAATCAAGGCCAGGGGGCCCACACCCTGTCCACGAGGGTGGGGGGCACGCCTACCCCCCCCCCCCCCCCCCCCCCCCCCCCGGGCGCGCCCCCTGCCTCATGGGCCCCCTGGAGCTCCACCGACCTCAACTCCAACTCTATATATTCACGTTCGTGGAGAAAAAAATTAGAGAGAAAGATTCATCACGTTTTACGATACGAAGCCGCCGCCAAGTCCTAATCTCTCTCGGGAGGGCTGATCTGGAGTCCGTTCGGGGCTCCGGAGAGGGGAATCCGTCGCCATCGTCATCATCAACCATCCTCCATCACCAATTTCAATATGCTCACCGCCGTGCGTGAGTAATTCCATCGTAGGCTTGCTGGACCGTGATGGGTTGGATGAGATCTATCATGTAATCGAGTTAGTTTTGTTAGGGTTTGATCCCTAGTATCCACTATGTTCTGAGATTGATGTTCCTATGACTTTGCTATGCTTAATGCTTGTCACTAGGGCCCAAGTGCCATGATTTCAGATCTGAACCTATTATTTTTTCATGAATATATGTGAGTTCTTGATCCTATCTTGCGAGTCTATAGTCACCTACTATGTGTTATGATCCGGCAACCCCGAAGTGACAATAATCGGGACCACTCCCGGTGATGACCGTAGTTTGAGGAGTTCATGTATTCACTAAGTGTTAATGCTTTGGTCCGGTACTCTATTAAAAGGAGGCCTTAATATCCCTTAGTTTCCATTAGGACCCCGCTGCCACGGGAGGGTAGGACAAAAGATGTCATGCAAGTTCTTTTCCATAAGCACGTATGACTATATTCGGAATACATGCCTACATTACATTGATGAATTGGAGCTAGTTCTGTGTCACCCTATGTTATAACTGTTGCATGAATAATCGCATCCGGCATAATTCTCCATTACCGATCCAATGCCTACGAGCTTTTCACATATTGTTCTTCGCTTATTTACTTTTCCGTTGCCACTGTTACAATCACTACAAAACTAGCACTGTTACTTTTCCCACCGTTACTGTTACTTCCATATTACTTTGCTACTAAATACTTTACTGTAGATACTAAGTTATCCAGGTGTGGTTGAATTGACAACTCAACTGCTAATACTTGAGAATATTCTTTGGCTCCCCTTGTGTCGAATCAATAAATTTGGGTTGAATACTCTACGTACCCTCGAAAACTGTTGCGATCCCCTATACTTGTGGGTTATCAAGACTATTTTCTGGTGCCGTTACCGGGGAGCATAGCTCTATTCTTTGAGTCACTTGGGATTTATATCTGCTGGTCACTATGAAGAACTTGAAAGACGAAAAAACCAAGATTTATCCCTCAACTACGAGGTGAGGTAAGGAACTGCCATCTAGCTCTGCACTTGATTCACCTTCTGTTTTGAGTAAGCTTGCGACACCTAAACCTGCTTCTGCTATTAATTCTGATATGTCGCATGTTATTGATGATGCCCCTTCTGCTATGCATGATACTTATGATGAAACTACTTCTATGCTTGATACTACTGTGCCACTTGGTGAATTTCTTGATGAACAACTGGCTAGGGCTAGAGAGAATGAAATTATTGAAACTGATAATATTGATGAAAGTGATGATGAAGATTCTCCCCTAGATATGAATTGCCTGTTGTGCCTGAGGGTTATGTTATAGATGAAGAAACCGCTAGAGACATTCATGCTTGCAATGATAGAAGTGATCTTAAGAAATTATTAGCTAAGCTGGAAAAAAAAACTCTGAATGCTAGAATGAAATATGATCCTGCTTATGCTACTTCACCTATCTTTATTACTGATAAGGATTATCAATTCTCTGTTGATCCTGATATAATTACTTTGGTTGAATCTGATCCTTTTTATGGCTATGAATCTGAAACTGTTGTGGCACATCTTACTAAATTAAATGATATAGCCACCCTGTTCACTAATGATGAGAAAACTCGCTACTACTATATCCTTAAATTATTTCCGTTCTCAATAAAGGGTGATGCTAAGATATGGTTTAATTCTCTTGATCCTGGTTGTGTGCGTAGTCCCCAGGATATGATTTATTACTTCTCTGCTAAATATTTCCCTGCTCATAAGAAACAAGCTGCTTTAGGGGAAATATATAATTTTGTGCAAATTGAAGAAGAGAGTCTCCCACAAGCTTGGGGGAGGCTTCTCCAATTACTTAATGCTTTGCCTGATCATCCTCTCAAGAAAAATGAAATACTTGATATCTTTTACAATGGACTAACCGATGCTTCTAGAGACCACCTGGATAGTTGTGCTGGTTGTGTTTTCAGGGAAAGAACTGTTGATCAAGATGAAATTCTATTGAATAATATGTTGACCAATGAAAATAATTGGACACTTCCTGAACCAACTCCTAAGCCAACTCCGAAGAAAAGGGGTATCCTATTTCTCAGCCCTGAAGATATGCAAGAGACAAAGAAATCTATGAAGGAAAAAGGTATTAAAGCTGAAGATGTTAAGAATTTACCTCCTGTTGAAGAAATACAAGGTCTTAATTCATCACCTATTGAAGAAACACATGGTCTTGATAACCTGACACGGGTAGTAAAGGTAAATTCTCTCTATAGATATGATAAAGCTGAAATCCCTCCTACTAAGTTTGTTAGCCAATGTTTGGATGATTTTGATAACTTTATGGTTAAGCAAGAAAACTTCAATGCTTATTTTGGCAGAGAATTAAAACGCAATGCTTATATGATTGAACACTTGGGTGATTATATGTCTAGAGTTGAAGGTGAACTTAAACTCATTAGTAAACATGCTTCTATGGTTACCACTCAAGTAGAACAAGTACTTAAAGCTCAGAATGACACTACTAGGAAAAGGCCTACTAGTGGCGCACCAGTTTTGCCTACTAATGGCGCACTACTGGTGCGCCACTAGTACCACGCCACTAGTATTTTTTACTAATGGCGCACCAGTGGTGCGCCATTAGTATCTGGTATACTAATGGTGCACCACTGGTGGGCCATTAGTATAGGCCACGGTGCGCCATTAGTATAGGCCACGGTGCGCCATTAGTATTTTTGAATTTTGAAGGCGGGAAAATAGTAGTGGCGCACCGTCTAACCCCCACCGTGCGCCATTGCTATTTTTGAATTTTGAATTTGGATCTGGATCGTGATTTTTTTGCCCATTTTTTGCTCTTTTTTTTGCTCTTTTTTTTGCACGATATTATTTCAAATTTTGTTCCTGTTTTTGGATCTTGTACGTTCTTTTGCCGTGTTCTTTTGCCGGAGAGGAGTTCGCCGGAGAGGAGGAGGAGGAGGTCACCGGAGAGGCGCTCGCCTACATCGCCGGAGAGGAGGAGGAGGTCGCCGGAGAGGAGTTCACCGGAGCATCGGAGAGGAGGAAGGAGAAACCATGAGGGGATGGGAGGAGAGGAGGGAGGAGGAGCTCACCGGAGAGGAGGGAGGAGGAGCTCACCGGAGAGGAGGGAGGAGAAACCGTGAGGGGAGGGGAGGGGAGGAGAGGAGGGAGGAGGAGGTCGCCGGAGAGGAGGAGGGTAGTATGGTGGAGGAGAGAAGGGAAGATGGAGTGGAGGAGAGGAGGAGATGGAGTGGAGGAGAGGTGGAGTGGAGGAGAAGAATGAAGAGGTAAGGAGGAGAGGATCACGCCCAGCCATATATACGGCATAGTAATGGCGCACCGTGGGCAGGTGCGCCATTACTAACTTTTTTTTTATTTTTTTGATTTATTTGAATTTTGAAGGCGGGAAGATACTAATGGCGCACCACGGGCAGGTGCGCCATTACAAACTCTTTATTTTTTTTATTTTTTTTGAATTTTGAAGGCGGGAAGATACTAATGGCGCACCACGGGCAGGTGCGCCATTAGTAACTTTTTTTATTTTTTTGACTTATTTTGAATTTTGAAGGCGGGAAGATAGTAATGGCGCACAATGGGCAGGTGCGCCATTAGTAAGTTTGAATTTTTTTGAATTTTTTTGCCTCTCCAGATCTTAAAAGCCCCGTATCTTTTTTTCTGTTAGGTTTTTGAGGATTTAGAAAATGTTTAACGGGGTTCCCCTTTTAAATTCGGATGTATCTTTTCGAGTAGATGATTTTTCATATAAAAAACTTTTTCATCCGAGTTCGTATGCAAAAGTTATGCCCATTTTACAAATTCTGGAGAGATTTTGCAAATAAAGTCAAAATTCATGTTTGTAAATTTTCACAACAATTAGACCACATATCACATGGGAAACTTGTTTTCTTTTATTTTTTTTGACATTTCCATAATTTTTTTTTATTTTTTTAAAACTGAAAAAGGCGGTCCAAGGGGGGGGGGGTTGCATTCGGTGGAAGTGGTGGCCAAGTCACTAATGGCGCACCGTGGGATGGTGCGCCATTACTAGTACTAGTTCAACTAGTAATGGCGCACCACTCCCACGGGGCGCCATTAGTAGTTTCAAAAATAAAAATAAAAATAAAATTTGAAACATAATTACTAATGGCGCACCATGGGAGCGGTGCGCCATTACTAGTTAAACTACTAATGGCGCACAGTAGTTTTTTTTTAAAAAAAAATACTAATGGCGCACCGTGGATGTGGTGCGCCATTAGTATTTGCACAGTAATGGCGCACCAACACATGGTGCGCCATTAGTATTTAGTAATGGCGCACCACATGTACAGTGCGCCATTAGTGTCCATATTGGCTATACCTGTTTTTGTAGTAGTGTGATTTGCTCAATGAATTGAATAGTAAGAATAATGACTTTGTTGTTAGAGTTGCAACTAGCGGGGATAAAGTGACCCAGAAACCTTTGTATCCTGAAGGTCACCCTAAGAGAATTGAGCAAGATTCTCAGAGAACTAATGTTGATGCATCTGGTCCTTCTAAAAGGAAGAAAAGGAAAAATGATAGGACTTTGCATGCTTCTAGTGAACCTGTTGTAGACACACCTGAGAATCCCAATGATATTTCTATCTCTGATGCTGAAACACAGTCTGGAAATGAACATGAACCCAGTGACAATGTTAATGATGATGTTCATGTTGATGCTCAACCTAGTAATAACAATGATGTAGAAACTGAACCTGCTGTTGATCTTGATAACCCACAATCAAAGAATCAACGTTATGATTAGAGAGACTTTGTTGCTAGGAAGCATGGTAAAGAAAGAGAACCATGGGTTCAGAAACCCATGCCTTTTCCTCCTAAACCATCCAAGAATAAGGATGATGAGGATTTTGAGCGCTTTGCTGAAATGATTAGACCTATCTTCTAGCGTATGCGTTTTACTGATATGCTTAAAATGAATCCTTATGCTAAGTATATGAAGGATATTGTTACAAATAAGAGAAAGATACCGGAAGCTGAAATTTCCACCATGCTTGCTAATTATACTTTTAAGGGTGGAATACCTAAGAAACTTGGAGATCCAGGAGTACCAACTATACCATGCTCCAATAAAAGAAACTATGTTAGAACTGTTTTATGTGATCTTGGAGCCGGTGTTAGTGTTATGCCTCTCTCTTTATATCGTAGACTTGATTTGAATAAGTTGACACCTACTAAAATATCTTTGCAAATGGCTGATAAATCAACTGCTATACCTGTCGGTATTTGTGAGGATGTGCCTGTTGTGGTTGCAAATGTTACTATTTTAACGGACTTTGTTATTCTTGATATTCCCGAGGATGATAGTATGCCGATTATCCTTGGTAGACCCTTTTTGAATACTGCGGGGGCTGTTATTGATTGCAACAAAGGCAATGCCACTTTTCATGTTAATGGTAATGAGCATACGGTACACTTTCCAAGGAAACCACCTCAAGTCCACAGTATCAATTCCATTGGAAAAATTCCATCAATTATTATTGGAGGTTTTGAATTTCCTCTTCCTACTGTCAAGAAGAAATATGATATTCTTATTATTGGGGCCGTGCATATCCCCGTTGAGGTAATATAGTGTTATTCGAAATTTCTCCGGTTTCATGTTATTCGAAATGAGTTTGTTAACAAGACCTGATCAACCTTGTTAGTGGATTCCTTTTGATGAGCATGAGATGGATGAAGTTAGAGGGCACAACCTTCTGTACCCTTCTTTCACTTTCTGTTATTTAGATTAAATAAAGCAAAAGTAGTATTTTCTCTCAGTTTTCTGAATTATCCGTGCAATAAAAAATACCCCGAAAATAAAAGTTCTCCAAATGCCCCGAAAATGAAATATGTTTTTTTATAGAATATTTGAGAATATCTGGGACTGAGAACACAGCAGTTGGAGCAAGCACCTGGCCACGAGGGTCCAGGGCGCGCCCCCTGCCTCGTGGGCCCATGGTGGCTCCCCTCCACTTATTCCAGCCACCACACACTCCTTCCTCCCAAAAAAACCACCAACCAGCTCAAGCACGAGTTCTTGCTCATATTGCTGCCATTTTCGATCTCCTTGCTCAAAGCTCCACTCACAAAACGGCTTTGGGGGTGAGGGAGTCCTGGGCTAAGGGGTCATCGGGCGTTCGGCCTGTTATCCAGGGGCCGGACTGATGGGATGTGAAGAGACGAAGGCCGAAGACAATACCCGTGTCCGAATTGGACTCTACTTGGCATGGAAGGCAAGCTAGGCGACCTATTATGAAGATTTCCTCCTATGTAACCGACCTCATGTAACCCTACATCTCTCCGGTGTCTATATAAACCGGAAAGCATAGTCCGGATGGGAGAGATTCATTACCATATTCACATAGGCTAGACTTCTAGGGTTTAGTCATTACGATCTCGTGGTAGATCAACTCTTGTAACACTCATATTCATCTAGATCAATCAAGCAGGAAGTATGGTATTACCTCCATAGAGAGGGCCCGAACCTGGGTAAACATCGTGTCCCCCGTCTCCTGTTACCATCGATCCTAGACGCACAGTTCGGGGCCCCCTACCCGAGATCCACCGGTTTTGACACCGACATCGGTGCTTTAATTGAGAGTTCCATTGTGCCGTCGACATAAGGCTCGATGGCCCCTTCAATCATCGGTGGTGGCGTTATTCAGGGAGAAACCTTTCTCCCCGGACAAATCTTTGTGTTCGGCGGCTTCGTACTGCGGGCCAACTCGCTCGGCCATCTGGAGCAGATCGATAGCTACGCCCCTGGCCATCAGGTCAGATTCGGAAGTTTGAACTACGTCGCGGACATCCGTGGGGACTTGATCTTCTACGGATTTGAGACCGCGGCAACCGCTCCCCTTCGCCCCGTTGAACACGGCTTAAACCTGTCATCGAGCCGCATCGAGGAGATAGCTCCTGTAACAACTCCGGCCTTAGATCCGGAGCAGACCAAGACGTCCGAAGATGGGAGACTCAACCCCATCACGGGGGCAGCCGAGTCTGCGGCGTTGGAGCCGCGCACAGATCCCACTTAATACGATACCTGCATCAACGGAACCCCGGACTCGTCTCCAATATCGAGTTCCGAACCCTGCGAGCTCGCGGATACCGAACTCGATCGTTTATCGATATTCAAGTTCAGTGCCGCAGATGTCTTTCAGCAATCGCCTATGGGCGATCTACTAAGCTCACTAAAAACCTATCCTTGGCAGATGGCTCGTTGCCGAACTATGTCCGGTTCAACCTTGCGGCGGATGACGGAGAATTTTGCTTCCCACCCGCCACCCACTTCATAGCCACTGTCGAAGACCCAACTAACATGCTTGACCTCCGCCCCGAATACATCAACGGTATGGACGACGATGAGGGGCAAGGCCAGAGCTTACTATCCGCTAGACGTAGGACGACCACTTCCTGGTATGACGTGTGTATGGTAGAGACACCCAACGACGATATCGACGATGACAAGGAGGATCCAGTTGAGGACAAACCTCCTGGTACACAATCCGAACACCGGCGCCCCCGGCGCCGCTCTAGGTCACGTCACCCAAGAGAAAACAATACTAGCAACGGAGGTGATACTACTCCGGACAACAAAGACCCTGTTGAGGCAGGATCCGAACAGGAGGACCAGGAAAGCGGGCAAGATAGCCCCGATGAACAGGTCATGTACGGAGACTCGGAGGATAGCAATTATCTTCCCCCCTCTGAGGAAGAGGAGAGCCTCGAGAACGAAGAATTCATCATGCCGGAGGAACCTCTCGAGCAGGAGCGCTTTAAACGCCGGCTAAAAGCCACAGCAAGGAATCTAAGAATAAAGCAGCCGCAGCTTCAAGCAAGCCAAGATCTGCTCAATGATAAATGGACCGAGGTCCTAGCTGCCATAGAATATGGCCCTAGTGGCCCGGACAAAAGCCACCCCAAATGCAGGTGGCTCCCTCCACATGATGGCAAGGCTCTGGAGCCCGTTCCACCATCGAATAATGCGGCAGTTCGACCACAGTTCGGTCCGGATAAAGCAGCAGCCCAAGCAGAATACCATACCAACCAATCCGGCCGTAAGAACAAGAACAAGACGGTTCAGGAAAACAATGGCGACATCCGCCAAAGTTTAGTGGGCGGAGCAGGACAGACAAGATCGACGTACAGATCGCGGGGATATACCCCAACCGGTTATGATGGTCAATCAGCTGGACTCAACCAAGCCAACCACGCCCGAAGCCGCCAACGGAATCCAAAGGAGGTGCTTCACAGTGTGGCCCAACATAGAGGAGCCACGCACCCGCTTTGCTTCACCAACGAGGTAATGGAGCATGAATTTCCAGACGGGTTCAAACCCATCAACATCGAATCATACGATGGAACAACAAATCCCGCAGTATGGATTGAGGACTATCTCCTCCATATCCACCTGGCTCGCGGAGATGACCTTCATGCCATTAAATACCTGCCTCTCAAGCTTAAGGGGCCAGCATGGTACTGGCTAAACAGTTTGCCAGAAAATTCTATTGGCAGCTAGGAAGATTTGGAAGACGCCTTTCGTGACAACATCCATGGAATATATGTCCGGCCGCCAGATGCCGACGACTTAAGTCATATTGTCCAACAGCCAGGCGAGTCAGCCAGGGAGCTCTGGACCAGGTTCTTAGTCAAAAAGAACCAAATTGTCGACTGTCCGGACACGGAAGCCCTCACGGCCTTCAAACATAGCGTCCGGGATGAATGGCTAGCACGCCACCTCGGCCAGGAAGGACCTAAATCCATGACCTCCCTTACCGCTCTAATAAATCACTTTTGTGCGGGAGAAGAAAACTGGCTCGCTCGTAAAAGCAACAGCGCCAGCGACCCGGGCACTTCCGAAATACGAGACGGCAACGGCAAGCCACGACTAACCGAACACAATAGTCGCAACAATAATGAAAGATTACGCGACATAGCGGTCAACGCCAGATTTCATAATCCGAAGCCCGGTCAACGGAAGAAGCCATTTAAGGCCAGCCAGGATGGACCATCCGCCCTCGACAGGATACTGGACCGACCATGTCAGATTCACGGTCAACCTGATAAGCCAGCCAATCACACCAACAAAAATTGTTGGGTCTTTAAGAAGGCAGGCAAACTTAACGCCGAATACAAGGGGAGGAGGCCACCAAGTGATAAAGACGACGGAGCGGCTCGCCAGCCGAACACCAGGGGCCCGAAACAGTTTCCCTCCGACGTTCGACCACTACCGGAGCGGAAATAGCAGTTCGACTTCCGCCACCCACCCACTATGCTGGCAAGATCTACACCACGCGTACATCACTACGTGCTCAAGATACCATGGGCATCGGCGGCAGCACAATACGGGCACCCCTGCAAACATTCCCATAACGTTTTTATCCGTTTTCTTCACTTTTCTTTATTATAAACAGGTGACCAACAGGACAGCACCTACAACGGACTCTATCGAAGTTCGGATCCATACACTCACCTAAGGGCTACTTCCGTTAAGGATTCCCCTCCCAGAGACGGGCGGCGCAGACGTACGACAGGAGGTCCAAAATAGCTTTTGTAGACCGCACTCTTTATTTTGAGCCTGTACTATGCCCTTTTTCCTCCCTTCCCGACCCCGAGCATGTCAAATAGTCGGGTTGTGGTTTTTCTTTTTTATATATGAATTTATCATTGGCATATTGCTCCACTCCCAGTAAACTTTATCCGAGCTAACCTTAAAATACTCTTGCTACAATGAGTACGGCCGCAACGGCTGTGTCAGAAGACGCATCTCGGCATAACATGCCAGAGGCCCGGCAGGGAACAAATGAGTCGCCAATAAAAGTCCGAACAGCTCTATAGCGTACTTCGGCGTCGCAAGTTTGGCCTTATATGCATCAGCTCCGAATCATTGTCTTTGGTCAATAGTTGGGTTGCCCGGCTCCTGTGCTTGCTACCCTACGTTCCGCTCTATCGGCTATGGTAGTAAAGGGAGAACTACTGCGACTGTGCCCTGGCTTTGACCGGATGAGCACCTCAGTAGAGAAAGCCGAAAACTGACTGTCATGATGCGGCGAGAGCTGGTCAACCACTTGACGACTTATTCGAATCTTTAGCGATTCTCCGTGTTACACGAAGGATCTTTTTCAGATCAAAACATGTAAGGCACAATATTACGATACGCCGCATACATACCAGGGGCTATGTCGTAGCCCCACCATAAAACTCATATGGCTAAGTGAAAGTGTTAACGCCCTATAGTCCGATTGCCTGGTTCGCCGCATTATCACCTCCTTTATGGACCAGGACGTTGGATAAAGAGTGATTCAATGCTTTTCCGAACACCCCCGTATTTCCTACGAGGGGGCTAAAGCCGACGACTGGAAAACTTTCAAATTACATTAAAACGGCCGCACAGGAGGAATACAAGCTTTCGAGCAAAAAATAGCTTAACTATAAAGTTGTCTGTTACAACCCTTGTACACATCACTCGAATATTATGTCTTTCGAGCATTGACCCTCTATCAAGCGGGCGGCCTCTAGGACGTCTCCAAAATGATGCTCCGGTTCCGGACGGTCCTTGCCTTTGGGTGGACTCTTCGTCGCAACATCGATGGCCTTCATCTTCCCCCAGAATGTCTTGACTCGGGCGAAGGCCATCCGTGCACCTTCAATGCATGCCGAGCGCTTCACAGCGTCGATACGCGGCACCACGTCAGCAAGCCGCTGCACCAGGCCGAAGTAACTACTCGGAACAGGTTCAGTCGGCCACAAACGGACTATGATGTTCTTCATGGCAGTGCCGGATATTCTATGCAGCTCGGCCCACTGGGACATCTGTTCAGTCAATAACAGAGGGCGCTTCGACGCGCCAAATTGCGACCAGAAAAGCTTCTCCATTGCATACCCCTCTTACGCCTGATAAAACTGCGCCGCATCGGAAGAACTCTTCGGCAAGTCTAAAAAATTGTCCGGAGAACTCCATACTTGGTTAAGCTGAGCATAGTTCGGATCGCCGAACTTAGCCAGTAGCAAAAAGGGCTTGCCAGCCACAATCTCCCTAGCTTGCCGGATCTCCTCACGGCTGCTCTGGATTTAGACCGCGCTTCCCTCGCCTCTCGTAAGGCCTTGTCAAGTTCAGCCGTTTTGGCTTCATTTTCCTTCTCAAGAAGTTTACAGCGGCCAGCCGCATTCTCTAGCTCGCGCGCCATGGTGGACATTGCCTCCCTGTCCGGGCACCGCGCGGCTTGTTCGGCCTTCAATTCAGCCGATGCCTTTTCGGCAGCCGCATTACTAAACCAGGCCTGCTCCTTCGCCCGGGCTAGCTCCGCCCGAAGGGCTTCCATGGCGACAGCACCATCTGCATTGATGCACATTTCATATCAAACTCTCTTCAGAGTCAGGCTTACATTACAAGCATATTGGTGTAAGGAATGCTCGAAATATATACCTTGCGAGTCGTCAAGACGCCTGTTGATCAAAGCAATGTCATCCTCCGCAATATCCAGCTTTCGCTGCAGTTCGGTTACCTCCGAATTTCGGGCAGTGGCAGGAGGGGAGACAGCCCGCATTCGAAATTAAACCAAGGTTAGTACCTAAAAATATCTTTTCGATCCTCTGATCACTTCCTTTGAATGGCGATCCGAGTCTCATGGGCTACTGCATACACAATAGGTGCATTCTGTCAATATTATTCAATTGGCAACATTACATCACAAACCTCAAAACCTCTCAGAAGGCTCGTAAAGGCCTCGTTCAACCCGCTCTTCGCGGATACAACTTTTTCGACCACCGTAACCATTAAGGCACGGTGCTCCTTTGAAACGGACGCTCGTCGCAGCATGTCCGTCAGCGTCTCTGGCACTCCTGGGTCTTCGGACACCGCTGCCGGAGCACGACATTCCTTTGAAGCAATCCGCTTACCAGCCTCCAGCATTGTCTTCGGCTGTAAACCGGACAGTTCGGGGCCGTCATTCTTGGTCCCCGAACCCTGAGTGACAGAGGCACCACCTTCGGGTAGTTCCTTCCTCGTTTCCTGCGCTACTTGCCGGTTGGGAGGAGCCCTCCGGGACGACACCTCGAGATCATCCGCCCTATTAGGCGAGGTGGCCGGAGAAGGCGTGTCACTCTCCATCATCTCCGGAAGAAGGTCTCCCGAGGAGGAGGACGATTGAGAAACACTAGGCGTTAACCTGCGAGGATGCACATATGTCGGAGGGTTATTTCAGTAATACGAATGAGGTATGGTTAAAGTGCCCTGCTCCACTTATGGTCTGGCCGGAGGTTCGTCCTCATCATCAAGCTCAACAACGACATTGCTTGCCCGGCCCAAGCCGCCCGACGATGGCATTTTCCCTTTCTTGGAAGGCTTCCCCTCCTGACCTCCAGAGGCGGCCCTCTTCTTGCCATGAAGTGCCCCCTCCACGCCTTTGCCCCTGGGCAAAAGGGTTTCGGTTTCCCCGAACACAGTGCCTAAATCGCCCTTAGGATGGGCATCTCCTCTGGGCTCCCCGCTCTCTCCCCCCTCTGTAGACACCAGGTACGGTGCCGGGATCATCATCCGCGTCAATAGGGCGGACGCAGGGTCTTCGGGAAGGGGCGTCGGACACCAGATTAACACCGCTTTCTTTATCCAGTCCTGTATAAGGGCAGGTTGTTTAGTGTCGTGTCAAGAGATGCTTGAATGAAAGGTGTGCGGGGATTGAATAATTACCGGAGTGTCCGGATGATTGCAGTCGAGGCTGACGTCTTCGGTGGTGTCTGGCCATTGCTCTCGCTCCCTGAAATATAACTTCCACATTCGTTCGTGCGTAGTACCGAAGAAGTGCTGAAGAGTCCGCCGCCCTTCTGGATTGAACTCCCACATACGGAGAGGCCGCCGTTGACACAGCAGGATCCGGCCGACCAGCATTACCTGAACGACGTTCACAAGATCGATGCCCTTCTCGGTAAGGCTTCGGATGCGACCTTGCAGAGTCTGCACCTCATTAGCGGATCCCCGGTCCAACCCCTTGTTGATCCATGAAGCAAGCTGAGTGGGAGGGCCGGGTCGAAACGCGGGCGTAGCCACCCACTTGGAGCCCCGCGGCTCGTTGACATAAAACCACCCCTGCTGCCATAGTTCGGAAGACTCGGCGGAGGATCCTTCAAACCAAACCGCGCTGGCAAGCTTGTTTATTACAACGCTGCCGCACTCTTCCTGATCCCCCTCTATCACCCGCAGCCTCACATCAAAGGTCTTGAGCCACAAATCAAAGTGCGGAGGAGTCCGGAGGAAGGCCTCACATGTGACGATGAATGCCAAGATGAGAAGAATAGAGTCCGGGGCCAGATCGTGAAAATCTAGCCCATAGTAGAACATGAGCCCCCGGACGAAGGGCTTAAGCGCGAACCCTAACCCATGGAGGAAGTGGGACGCAAATACTACCCTCTCACTGGATTTGGGGGTGGGAATAATCTGCCCCTCGGCAGGAAGCCGATGAAGGATTTCTGGGGTCAGGTACCTTGCTACGCGGAGCTTCGCAATATCCTCCTCCCTGACGGAAGAGGCCACCCACCGGCCTGAATGGCTGGACTCGGACATGATTGGGGCTGGTGGTGATTGGAACTCGAGGGCTAGAACTCGAGGTGGCTGGGGTTGAGGAAGAAGCAAGCACGGAAGAAGAAGACAAGTCTGGGTCCCTATATGAAGGCCCAGAATATCGATCGTCCCCTCCTGGGTCTTTTAACTTACGTATCCCCAAAGAGTTGTACCCAGGGGCCGGTTGGGTTACCCATACCTGCATTATTGAAAATCCCACGAATAAGGGGACACGATCTCTGCTTTGACAAGACGTGCCCATAAAACTGCTTCCCGAGACGTGGGGCGACGGGCTAGCCAACGGTTGGAAACAATAACCGGGCAGGCGTGATACAATGTCATAAACAGTTGTCAGCAGATTGGACTCGTGGAGTATTGTATTTTCTGCAAATTATATACACAGGTCCGGATACAATCGTCACATCCGAAGACTACCTTGGAGTTCGGAAGGAGGGGAACCCGCCTTGCAATGCCGAAGACAATCTGCGCGCCGGACTCCTCGTCATTGAAGCCAGGTTCAGGGGCTACTGAGGGAGTCCTGGACAAAGGGGGTCCTCGGGTGTCCGGCCTGTTATCCCTGGGCCGGACTGATGGGCTGTGAAGATACGAAGGCCGAAGACAATACCCGTGTCCGGATTGGACTCTACTTGGCGTGGAAGGGAAGCTAGGCGACCTATTATGAAGATTTCCTCCTATGTAACCGACCTCATGTAACCCTAGATCTCTCCAGTGTCTATATAAACCACAGAGCATAGTCCGGACGGGAGAGATTCATTAGCATAGTCACATAGGCTAGACTTCTAGGGTTTAGTCATTATGATCTCGTGGTAGATCAACTCTTGTAACACTCATATTCATCTAGATCAATCAAGCAAGAAGTAGGGTATTACCTCCATAGAGAGGGCCCGAACCTGGGTAAACATCGTGTCCCCCGTCTCCTGTTACCATCGATCCTAGACGCACAGTTCGGGACCCCCTACCCGAGATCCGCCGGTTTTGACACCGACAGGGGGATTGTTCTTCGATATGTGACTCCACCAATGGTCCAATTAGTTTTTGTTCTAGTGCTCTATTCATTGCAAATTCTTGCTGCCTAGGTGACCATGTTCTTGAGCTTGCATGTTGATGTCTACTATGCAACCTTGTTCTTGTAGACGTTGTTGGGCCTCCAAGTGCAGAGGTTTGTAAGACAGTGGAAAATTTCCCTCAAGTGGATGACCTAAGGTTTATCAATCCGTGGGAGGCGTAGGTTGAAGATGGTCTCTCTCAAACAACCCTGCAACCAAATAACAAAGAGTCTCTTGTGTCCCCAACACACCCAATACAATGGTAAATTGTATAGGTGCACTAGTTCGGCGAAGAGATGGTGATACAAGTGTGATATGGATGGTAGATATAGGTTTTTGTAAACTGAAAATATTAAAATAGCAAGGTAGCAAGTGGTAAAAGTGAGCGTAAACGGTATTGCAATGCTAGGAAACAAGGCCTAGGGTTCATACTTTCACTAGTGCAAGTTCTCTCAACAATAATAACATAATTGGATCATATAACTATCCCTCAACATGCAACTAGCGGAGAAAAAACGAAGAGATTATGGTAGGGTACGAAACCACCTCAAAGTTATTGTTTATGATCGATCTATTCAAGAGTCCGTAGTAAAATAACACGAAGCTATTCTTTCCGTTCGATCTATCATAGAGTTCGTACTAGAATAACACCTTAAGACACAAATCAACCAAAACCCTAATGTCACCTATATACTCCAATGTCACCTCAAGTATCCGTGGGTATGATTATACGATATGCATCGCACAATCTCAGATTCATCTATTCAAACCAACATAAAGTACTTCAAAGATTGCCCCAAAGTTTCTACTGGAGAGTCAAGACGAAAACGTGTGCCAACCCCTATGCATAAGTTCACGAAGTCACGGAATCCGCAAGTTGATCACCAAAATATACATCAAGTGAATCACGTGAATATCCCATTGTCACCACAGATAAGCACGGCAAGACATACATCAAGTGTTCTCAAATCCTTAAAGACTCAATCCGATAATATAACTTCAAAGGGAAAACTCAATCCATTACAAGAGAGTAGTGGGGCAGAAACATCATAAGATCCAACTGTAATAGCAAATCTCACGATACATCAAGATCTTATCACCTCAAGAACACGAGAGAGAGAGATCAAACACATAGCTACTGGCACATACCCTCAGCCCCGAGGGTGAACTACTCCCTCCTCGTCATGGAGAGCGCCGGGATGATGAAGCTGGCCACCGGTGAGGGTTCCCCCTCCGGTAGGGTGCCGGAACAGGGTTCCGATTGGTTTTTTGGTGGCTACAGAGGCTTGCGGCGGCGGAACTCCCGATCTATTTTGTTCCCCGATGTTTTTAGGGTATATGGATATATATAGGCGAAAAAAGTCAGTCAGGGGAGCCACGAGGGGCCCACGAGGGTGGGCGCGCCCAGGGGGGCAGGTGCGCCTCCCTGCCTCGTGGCCACCTCGTTGCTTCCCTGACGTACACTCCAAGTCTCATGTATTGCTTCCGTTCCAAAAATAACTCTCCCGAAGGTTTCATTCCGTTTGGACTCCGTTTGATATTCCTTTTCTGCGAAACACTAAAACAAGGGGGAAAAACAGAAACTGGCACTGGGCTCTGGGTTAATAGGTTAGTCCCAAAAGTAATATAAAAGTGTTTAATAAAGCCCATAAACATCCAAAAAAGATAATATAATAGCATGGAACAATCAAAAATTATAGATACGTTGGAGACGTATCAAGCATCCCCAAGCTTAATTCCTGCTCGTCCTCGAGTAGGTAAATGATAAAAACAGAATTTTTGATGTGGAATGCTACCTAACATAATTTTCTAAGTAATTTTCTTTATTGTGGCATGAATGTTCAGATCCATAAGATTCAAGACAAAAGTTTAATATTGACATGAAAACAATAATACTTCAAGCATACTAACAAAGCAATCATGTCTTCTCAAAATAACATGGCCAAAACAAGTTATCCCTACAAAATCATATAGTCTGGCTATGCTCTATCTTCATCACACAAAATATTTAAATCATGCACAACCCCGATGACAAGCCAAGCAATTGTTTCATACTTTTGATGCTCTCAAACTTTTTCAATCTTCACGCAATACATGAGCGTGAGCCATGGACATAGCACTATAGGTGGAATAGAATGGTGGTTGTGGAGAAGACAAAAAGGAGAAGATAGTCTCACATCAACTAGACATATCAACGGGCTATGGAGATGCCCATCAATAGATATCAATGTGAGTGAGTAGGGATTGCCATGCAACGGATGCACTAGAGCTATAAGTGTATGAAAGCTCAACAAAAGAAACTAAGTCGGTGTGCATCCAACTCGCTTGCTCACGAAGACCTAGGGCAATTTGAGGAAGCCCATCATTGGAATATACAAGCCAAGTTCTATAATGTAAAATTCCCACTAGTATATGAAAGTGACAACATAGGAGACTCTCTATCATGAAGATTGTGGTGCTACTTTGAACCACAAGTGTGGTAAAAGGATAGTAGCATTGTCCCTTCTCTCTTTTTCTCTCATTTTTTCTTATTTTTTTGTTTGGGCCTTCTCTTTTTTATGGCCTCTTTTTTTCTTTTTTTTATATGGGCTTCTTTGGCCTCTTTTATTTACTTTTTTTGTCCGGAGTCTCATCCCGACTTGTGGGGGAATCATAGTCTCCATCATCCTTTCCTCACTGGGACAATGCTCTAATAATGATGATCATCACACTTTTATTTACTTACAACTCAAGGATTACAACTCAATACTTAGAAAAAAAATATGACTCTATATGAATGCCTCCGGCGGTGTACCGGGATGTGCAATGAATCAAGAGTGACATGTATGAAAGAATTATGAACGGTGGCTTTGCCACAAATACGATGTCAACTATATGATCATGCAAAGCAATATGACAATGATGAAGCGTGTCATAATAAACGGAACGGTGGAAATTTGCATGGCAATATATCTCGGAATGGCTATGGAAATGCCATAATAGGTAGGTATGGTGGCTGCTTTGAGGAAGGTATATGGTGGGTGTATGATACCGGCGAAAGGTGCGCGGTATTAGAGAGGCTAGCAATGGTGGAAGGATGAGAGTGCGTATAATCCATGGACTCAACATTAGTCATAAAGAACTCACATACTTGTTGCAAAAACCTATTAGTTATCGAAACAAAGTACTATGCGCATGCTCCTAGGGGGATAGATTGGTAGGAAAAGACCATTGCTCGTCCCCGACCGCCACTCATAAGGAAGACAATCAATAAATAAATCATGCTCCGACTTCATCACATAACGGTTCACCATACGTGCATGCTACGGGAATCACAAACTTTAACACAAGTATCTCTCAAATTCACAATTACTCAACTAGCATGACTCTAATATTACCATCTTCATATCTCAAAACAATCATAAGGAATCAAACTTCTCATAGTATTCAATGCACTTTATATGAAAGTTTTTATTATATCCCTCTTGGATGCCTATCATATTAGGACTAAATTCATAACCAAAGCAAATTACCATGCTGTTTAGGACTCTCAAAATAATATAAGTGAAGCATGAGAGTTCATATATTTCTTCAAAATAAAACTACCGCCATGCTCTAATAAGATATAAGTGAAGCGCTAGAGCAAACAACAAACTACTCCGAAAGATATAAGTCAAGATCAACGAGTAGTCGAATAATTATGCAACTATGTGAAGACTCTCTAACATTTAAGAATTTCAGATCTTGATACTTTATTCAAACAACAAGCAAAACAAAAGAAAATAAAATGACGCTCCAAGCAAAACACATATCATGTGGTGAATAAAAATATAGCTCCAAGTAAAGTTACCGATGAACGAAGACGAAAGAGGGGATGCCATCTGGGGCATTCCCAAGCTTAGGCTCTTGGTTGTCCTTGAATATTACCTTGGGGTTCCTTGGGCATCCCCAAGCTTAGGCCTTGCCACTCCTTATTCCATAGTCATCGAATATTTACCCAAAACTTGAAAACTTCACAACACAAAACTCAACAGAAAACTCGTAAGCTCCGTTAGTATAAGAAAATAAAACCACCACTTAGGTACTGTTGTGAACTCATTCTAAATTCATATTGGTGTAATATCTACTGTATTCCAACCTCTCTATGGTTCATACCCTCCGATACTACTCATAGATTCATCAAAATAAGCAAACAACACATAGAAAACAGAATCTGTAAAAAACAGAACAGTCTGTAGTAATCTGTAACTAACGCAAACTTCTGGAACTATAAAAATTCTGCCAAAATAGGACGACCTAAATAATTTGTTTATTCATATGCTGCAATTGGAATCAGTATTAAATCACGTTCTGGTAATGTTTAACAATTGTTTTCGTGAACAGAAGGTTTCTGCAATTTTCAGCAAGATCAAATAACTATCATCCAAGAAGATCCTATAGGTTTAACTTGGCACAAACACTAATTAAGACATAAAACCACATCTAACCAGAGGCTAGATAGATTATTTATTCCTAAACAGAACCAAAAAGCAAGAAACTAAAATAAAATTGGGTTGCCTCCCAACAAGCGCTATCGTTTAACGCCCCTAGCTAGGCATGATGGTTTCAATGATGCTCACATAAAAGATAAGAATTGAAACATAAAGAGAGGATCATGAAGAATATGACTAGCAAATTTAAGTCTAACCCACTTCCTATGCATAGGGATTTTGTGAGCAAACAACTTATGGGAACAATAATCAGCTAGCATAGGAAGGCAAAACAAGCATAACTTCAAAACTTTAAGCACATAGAGAGGAAACTTGATATTATTGCAATTCCTACAAGCATATATTCCTCCCTCATAATAATTTTCAGTAGCATTATGAATGAATTCAAAAATATAGCCAGCACCTAAAGCATTCTTTTCATGATCTACAAGCATAGAAATGTTATTACTCTCCACATAAGCAAAATTCTTCTCATTCGGAATAGTGGGAGTATCATAAGAAACTCGAAGACTATAAATTGTTTCCACATTAAAATATTAATATTCGGAAAAAGGGTAATCATAATCATGACAAGTTTTATAAATATAATCATCACTACTTTTTATAGCATAAGTTTCATCACAATAATCATCATAAGTAGCAACTTTGTTCTCATCATAATCAATTGAAACCTCTTCCATGATAGTGGAATCATTACTAAATAAAGTCATGACCTCTCCAAATCCACTTTCATAATTATCATAATAAGATTCAACATCCTCCAAATTAGTGGGATCATTACTTCCTAAAGTTGACACTCTTCCAAACCCACTTTCATCAATATAATCATCATAAGTAGGAGGCATGCTATCATCATTATAAATTTGCATATCAAAACTTGGAAGACTAAAAATATCATCTTCATTAAACGTAGCATCCCCAAGCTTGGGACAAACATTAATTGCAGCAAATATATTCTCAAAAACATCATCTTCATCAAACATAGCATCCCCAAGCTTGGGCCTTTTCATATCATAAGCATAATCACTCTCATCATTAATAGTATGGATAGCACCAATAGTATAGCAATTATCATCATCACAATGAGTAATAGGAGCAACATCATTTGGGAGAGATACCTTTCTACCTTTGTTTCTCCGTCTTTTCTTTTTCTTCTTCACATCATGTGTGGGTTGAATCCTCTTTTTGGAGCTCCTTATTAATGAGATTGGTTGAATAGAAGGCTCCTCCTCGTTACCTGGTTCATCATAAGAAATAATAAGAGAATATTGGGAAGTCTCTTCCCTTTCGTTAGTATTCTCTTCATCTTCTATTTGTTTTCTTTTCTTTAAATACTTGGCAATATAAGGATTTTCAATGCAATTCACCGCACAATACATATAAATTTCTTGTAGATCAATATCGAGGAATTTCTCAAGGTTATATTCTGGAATAAGCTTAGTTTGACGTTTCATTTCTTCATAACCCAAAAGCAAACTAAGTTCATTATGATGTGCAAGGGAAATCAAGTCATCACAATTTTTGGACACGATTCGATCATGAAACAATTTGCATTTGATATTTAAATGACCATGTTCATTGCAAAGTTCACAAGTATGGGTAAGATATTTTAAATTTTCAGCACTAACATCTAGCCTTTCTTGTAACCATTTAGTTTCCAAATACTTATGCCTCTTGCAAAATCTATTTTCCCTGTTTGGTATGTACTTGCAAACTCTATGCACTCCACAAAAATTGACATGCTTATAAGAGATATTTTCATCATGACTAGTGCAATCATCATTAGTACTATGGATATTCAAAGAGTTCATACTAACAACATTGCAATCATGCTCATCATTCAAAGATTTAGTGCCAAACATTTTAATGCATTCTTCTTCTAACACTTTGGCACAATTTTCCTTTCCATCATACTCATGAAAGATATTAAAAAGATGAAGCGTATGAGGCAAACTCAATTCCATTTTTTTGTAGTTTTCTTTTATAAACTAAACTAGTGATAAAATAAGAAACTAAAAGATTTGATTGCAAGATCTAAAGATATACCTTCAAGCACTCACCTCACTGGCAACGGCGCCATAAAAGAGCTTGATGTCTGCTACGCAACCTTCTTCTTGTAGACGTTGTTGGGCCTCCAAATGCAGAGGTTTGTAGGACAATAGCAAATTTCCCTCAAGTGGATGACCTAAGGTTTATCAATCCATGGGAGGCGTAGGTTGAAGCTGGTCACTCTCAAACAACCCTGCAACCAAATAACAAAGAGTCTCTTGTGTCCCCAACACAACCAATACAATGGTAAATTGTATAGGTGCACTAGTTCAGCGAAGAGATGGTGATACAAGTGCGATATGGATGGTAGATATAGGTTTTTGTAAACTGAAAATATAAAAACAGCAAGGTAGCAAGTGGTAAAAGTGAGCGTAAACGGTATTGCAATGCTAGGAAACAAGGCCTAGGGTTCATACTTTCACTAGTGCAAGTTCTCTCAACAATAATAACATAATTGGATCATATAACTATCCCTCAACATGCAACAAAGAGTCACTCCAAAGACACTAGTAGCGGAGAACAAACAAAGAGATTATGGTAGGGTACGAAACCACCTCAAAGTTATTCTTTCTGATCGATCTATTCAAGAGTCCGTAGTAAAATAACATGAAGCTATTCTTTTCGTTCGATCTATCATAGAGTTCGTACTAGAATAACACCTTAAGACACAAATCAACCAAAACCCTAATGTCACCTAGATACTCCAATGTCACCTCAAGTATCCGTGGGTATGATTATACGATATGCATCACGCAATCTCAGATTCATCTATTCAAACCAACACAAAGTACTTCAAAGAGTGCCCCAAAGTTTCTACCAAAGAGTCAAGACGAAAACGTGTGCCAACCCCTATGCATAAGTTCACGAGGTCACGGAACCCGCAAGTTGATCACCAAAACGTACATCAAGTAGATCATGTGATATCCCACTGTCACCACAGATAAGCACATGCAAGACATACATCAAGTGTTCTCAAATCCTTAAAGACTCAATCTGATAAGATCACTTAAAAGGGAAAACTCAATCCATTACAAGAGAGTAGAGGGGGAGAAACATCATAAGATCCAACTATAATAGCAAAGCTCGCGATACATCAAGATCGTGCCATATCAAGAACACGAGAGAGAGAGATATCAAAGACATAGCTACTGGTACATCCCCCCAGCCCCGAGGGTGAACTACTCCCTCCTCATCATGGAGAGCACCGGGATGATGAAGATGGCCACGGGTGAGGGTTCCCCCCTCCGGCAGGGTGCCGGAACAGGGTTCCGATTGGTTTTTGGTGGCTACAGAGGCTTGCGGCGCCGGCACTCCCGATCTATTCTGTTTCTCGGTGTTTTTGGGGTATATGGACATATATAGGCGAAAGAAGTCGGTCAGGGGAGCCATGAGGGGCCCAGGAGGGTGGGGGCGCGCCCAGGGGGCAGGCGCGCCTCCCTGCCTCGTGGCCACCTCGTTGCTTCCCTGACGTACACTCCAAGTCTCCTGGATTGCTTCCGTTCCAAAAATAACTCTCCCGAAGGTTTCATTCTGTTTGGACTCCGTTTGATATTCCTTTTCTATGAAACACTGAAACAAGGGGAAAAAACAGAAACTAGCACTGGGCTCTGGGTTAATAGGTTAGTCCCAAAAATAATATAAAAGTGTTTAATAAAGCCCATAAACATCCAAAACAGATAATATAATAGCATGGAACAATAAAAAATTATAGATACGTTGGAGACGTATCACATGTCAAATTTATTTGGTCCCAAGAAGTTCTAGTGCATGATATAGTCTCTAGGCACATGTGGGAGTAGTTGCTATCAATTTTGTTGAGTTTGGTTCACTTTTATTTGAAGTTACTAAAATTTTGAGAAATTTTTCAGAGGAAGAATTATGTTTAGGAAAATGTACCAAGGTGGTCCTTGAAGGAAGCAATGACCCAGGCTCGCAATACGTGATGCAGACGATGAACCACCGAGGGAAGCTCAAGTGCGGGCTTGTTCATGGCCGTCAGAGGACTTTATGGTTCGAGCATTAATCAAGGAGGAATTTGGCGCATATGTGCGTAACGCTGATCTTGGGAGCTTCGAGGCAGATAAGTGCCGTCAGTACCACTATCTCACTAATTCCGTTGTGAGAAGGTTTGAATTTTCATCATCACGCAATTCTCAAACTTTCCTGTTTGATCTTTATGAAAATTCTTATACTATGGACTTAGAGGATTTTATACTGCTTGCAAACTTCCACAATGGGGTAGCACTAGTGAGCCTCGCAAATCTGAGTTTAGAGATTTTCTTGCTAGTATAACTGTGGGGGAGTCTAGAGATATAACGCAAGCTACCATAGGGAGCATTCATTTTCCTGCTATACATTATTTTGCTCTCTTCGTAGGTAGGTGCATAAATGGTAAGGATGAAGCATGTCACATGTGTGTCCCTGACCTCAGTGTTCTCAGGAGTACTGTATTAGGAGATAAATATTATAATTTGGGAGCCATTGTTGCACGTAGGTTGCATATAATAGAATTAATGGAGATTTCTTTGGTGGAATTTATGCAACCCATTTAGCTAATTTTCTTGATATACCCATATGTGAGTATGATGTTGAGTTGCCTCCTGTTTATTTAGATTATGAGGCTATGGTTCGTCATCAGTTTGTTGAGAGGAACGATCAGTTCCTCCAGTACCGACTAATCTTTGACAGACGACGAACCTATCATGTCGCTCTCCCTGCTCCTACTTTCTTTGATTTTCAGGCAAAAGGGAGACATGTTATAACCAGGGAGGAGGCGAACGAGTACGAGTGGAGGACTGAGACAGCTCGCCTCCAAGCTGCAGCCCACGATGTGATAGCCACTGCATCTCAGTACGACACCAACTACAACTTTGGATATCTGCCAGGCCAGCCGTGGCAATAGACCAACTTAGGCCAAAAGCCTAAGCTTGGGGGAGTACGTATTTCGCACACTCATGCTAGTTGTCGGTGCTCAAACTTTTTCACTGTAATATCCATGCTAGTTTATTTTCTTTTTCTCGCTTTCTTCTTGTGTGTTTGATAAACCTTAACAAAAACAACAACAAAAAGATTAGTTGTAGCTTTTAGCTAGTTTATTTTCCCTGCTGTAGTAGTAATAATTAAAAAGAAAACCCAAAAATATTTCCTGTTCTTCTTTTGCTTGTTGGGAGCTTTCCCGTGTGAATAGTTTTCTTTCTTTTCTTTTCTTTGGGGGTCGAAAGGAGAAGGCCATAATGAAAATGTTATAGTGGCTCTTATATGCATTATTGTTGATTTAACCAAGAGGCCGTATTGCCTTGTCTTCTCCTGTTTATTGAATGCTCGCAGATTCCAGCTTAATCCAATGCACGTGCACTATTATTATTATCCACATCGTTCGGTCGTGCAAGTGAAAGGCAATTATGACGATATATGATGGACTGATTGAGATGAGAGAAGCTGGTATGAACTCGACCTCTCTTGTTTTTATAAATATGATTAGTTCATCATTCCTGATTCAACCTATTATGAATAAACATGTTTGCAATGACAATTAGATATTATAGTTGCTTATGCCATGCTTAATTAGCTAGGAGTTTATAATGGTTTACCTTGCATGCCAACATGCTATTAAAATGGTTGTGATGTGGTATGATGAGGTGGTATCCTCCTTTGAATGATTCGAGTGATTTGACTTGGCACATGTTCACGCATGTAGTTGAAACAAAATCAACATAGCCTCCAGGATATTTATGTTCATGGTGGATTATATCCTACTCATGCTTTCACTCAATGTTTATTAATTTTAATGCATGTTCATGACTGTTGTCGCTCTCTAGTTGGTCGCTTTCTAGTCTTTTTCTAGCCTTCACTTGTACTAAGCGGGAATACTGCTTGTGCATCCAATCCCTTAAACCCCAAAGTTATTCCATATGAGTCCACTATACCTTCCTATATGCGGTATCTACCTGCCATTCCAAGTAAATTTGTATGTGCCAAACTCTAAACCTTCAAATGAAATTCTGTTTTCCATGCTCGAATAGCTCACATATCAACTAGGGTTGTCTGTATCTTCCATGCTAGGCGGGTTATTCTCAAGAGGAGTGGACTCCGGTCCTCACTCACGAGAAAATGGCTGGTCACTGGGATGCCCAGTCCCATGCTTTATGCAAATCAAATCAAAATAATTGCAAACAAAACTCCCCCGGGACTCTTGTTAGCTGGAGGCACTCGTTGTTTTGAGCAAGCCATGGATTGATCCTTGTTGGTGGAGGGGAGTATAAACTTTACCATTCTGTTTGGGAACCGCCTATAATGTGAGTAGCATGGAAGATATCGAGATCTCTCGGTTGTTATGTTGACAATGAAAGTGTGCCGCTCAAAATATTATTTATCTCTGCTTTAAAATCGAGCTCTGGCACCTCTACAAATCCCTGCTTCCCTCTGCGAAGGGCCTATCTATTTACTTTTATGTTGAGTCATCACCCTCTTATTAAAAAGCACCAGCTGGAGAGCACCGCTGTCATTTGCATCCATTACTATTAATTTATATTGGGTATGACTATCACAGGTTTTTCACGATTCATACCATAAAAGTCAAAGATTTCCCTAGCTTTCCCGAATTATGTAGTCAAACTCATTCATAAGAATGAGAGTGGCCAACTTTTTAGCTCTAGGATTCTTTATATCGGGGAGCTCAAAAATCAATCTTTGCAAAGTAGGATGGGTGCGAATAAATTTACTTTCATGTTTTAGAACTAGTGCTGAAATAGCATCCACATAAGATCTAGTAGTTTTAAGTATAGGAGCATCATCAAGACTTCGATTCCCAACACAATTGAAAAATTCTTGGATACGTTCTTTTCCCATAACGTTCCCTTGCCCCAAGATAAAAGTTTTAGCATCCAGATTGCCTGTACGCCCAGTCTTATGAGTCAGGCCATCATCTGTTGGTGCCATACCGAAACCACTCATGATTGCAAGCAAATGATAGATCTGACGAGAAAACGGCGAACGGAAAAAGAGACGAATAAAACGGTAAATTTTTGTGAAGTGGGGGAGAGGAAAACGAGAGGCAAATGGTAAATAATGTAAATGGCAAGGAGATGAGATTTGTGATTAGGAACCTGGTTATGATGAAGATCCTCCCCAGAAATGGCGCCAGAAATTCCTTTTGATGTCGCTTGAAGCTACGTCGGTATTTCCCTAAAGAGGAAGGGATGATGCAGCACAGCGGCGGTAGGTATTTCCCTCAGATATGAAACCAAGGTTATCGAACCAGTAGGAGAACCAAGCAATCACAACGTAAACAGCCTCTGCACAAAAATAACAAATCCTCACAACCCAACGTGTTAAAGGGGTTGTCAATCCCTTTCGAGGTACGGCGCCTGAAGATAGGCAAACGGACATGAGATAATTTTCTAGTAAATTGATAGATCAAACACCAAATAAAATAAGTAAGGAAAAATCGCAGCAAGGTATATTTTTGTATTTTTGGTTTAATAGATCTGAAAATAAAAGCAAAGGAAATGTAGATCGCAAGCAAATATATGAGAAGGAAGACCCGGGGGCCGTAGGTTTCACTAGTGGCTTCTCTAGAGAAAGATAGCAAACGGTGGGTCAACAAATTACTGTTGGGCAATTGATAGAACCTCAAATAATTATGATGATATCTAGGAAATGATCAATACAAAGGCATCACGTCCAAGATTAGTAGACCGACTCCTGCCTGCATCTACTACTATTACTCCACACATCGACCGCTATCTAGCATGCATCTAGTGTATTAAGTTCATGGAAAAACGGAGTAATGCAATAAGAGCGATGACATGATGTAGACAAGATCCATTTATCTATATGGCGGTAGATATAGATCTCGTCTTTTCATCCTTAGTAGCAACGATAGATACGTGTCGGTTCCCTTTCTGTCACTGGGATCGAGCACCGTAAGATCGAACCCACTACCGGGCACCTCTTTCCATTGCCAGATAAATAGATCAAGTTGGCCAAACAAAACCCAAATATCGGAGAAGAAATACGAGGCTATAAGAGATCATGCATGTAAGAGATCAAAGAAACTCAAATAACTTTCATGGATATAAAAAGATATGACTGATCATAAACTCAAAGTTCATCAGATCCCAACAAACACACCGCAAAAAGAGTTATATCATACGGATCTCCAAGATACCATTGTATTGAGAATTCAGCGAGAGAGAGAAAGCCATCTAGCTACTAACTACGGACCCGAATGTCTACAAGGAATTACTCACGCATCATCGGAGAGGCACCAATGGAGGTGGTGAACCCCATCCGAGATGGTGTCTAGATTGGATCTGGTGGTTCTAGACTCTGCGGTGGCTGGATGAATATTTCGTCGACTCTCCAGGGGTTTCTGGAATATTGGGGTATATATAGAGCAAAGAGGCGGTCCGAGGGGCACCCGAGGTGGGCACAACCCACCAGGGCGTGCCTGGGCCTCCTGGCGCGCCCTGGGGGGTTGTCCCCTCCTCGGGACTCCCCCCAGGTGCTACCAGGGCGCAACTTCTTCCTTCTGGTCCATAAAAAATATCCGTAAAGTTTCGTGGCATTTGGACTCGTTTGATAAGGATTTTCTGCGATGTAAAAAACATGAAAAAACAGCAACTGGCACTTGGCACTATGTCAATAGGTTAGTACCAAAAAATGATATAAAATGACTATAAAATAATTATAAAACATCCAAGATTGATACTAAAACAACATGGAATATTCAAAAATTATAGATACGTTGGAGACGTATCATTGACGGCGGCAGCGGCGGCCCGAGGACGAGCCAGCCTCGCGGCCGTGCTTCCCCTTGCGGCCGGTGTTCCAGAAGCCCATGGCTGCATAGCGGCCAGCCGGCGAGATCGAGGACATGGAGAGGGAGATCTAGGGTTTGGGGAGTGTCAGGTTTCGAGGCAGCACGAGCTGGAGTGGGGAGTGTGGACTGCGACCGGTCCACGGCTTCCCATTTAAGAAGGACGGTGACCATTTGCCTGGCGGATGATAGGTGGGGCCGACCGCGCGTGCGCATTTAGTTCGGGCGGTGGGAGGTAGGTGGCCGCCTACCACGCGGCCCCGAAGCGGATGAGCGACGCGTCTGTTTGCTGTCCGCCGTGACCCAAACCCTGCGCATGTTTGCACTCGAAATGGATCGGCCCGAACACAAAACGGACTAGATGGGTCCAGGTCGTCGCGCGCTGGGCCGTCTGGTTTGTCCGTTTTGCCCCAAACGAACAGGGCCGGACGGGATGGGGTCGCGCGCTGGAGTTGGCCTTAGATTGCAGATGGCCTAATTTATGAGGCAGCTGATGGTTGTAACTACTTTCCTCATTTCTATGGTCCTGGTCGGAGCTTTGCACCCCTTCAACTAAGTGTTGTTGTCAAGGCAGACAAAATAGTGCTGGCAAACAATGATTTTACATCCAATATACTTAATGGAGCAGCCATCTAATTCTGAAGTGTAAATGTAAGGTCTCACTCTTGGCCCTTGTTTGCCTTGCCAAATTTATCAAAGACAAGTTGTCCACGTGCTTATGCTAGTAATGGAAATAACACAAATTTATTGTCAACCCTAGAGGGCCATGAAAATGGTAGTGTCGGGGGGATGACCCCCCGGTAGGCACCGGTGCTCAAAGCATTTTTTCAAACATCGGGGCGGCTGGCGCCTCTCAATACGGCTCCCAGCACAGGCAGGCTCGGCACTGTGGTCCCACGACGCCAACCACTCCATGACGGGGGAGGTGACAAGCAACAGTGTCATGCAGCTAGCGGGCCCGGGCAGCCAGTGGGCCCCATTGCCGGCTCCAGATGCTGACACCAGGGCCCCGCTCCTATGTAGTTCTACACTTGTACCCCGGGGGGCGGCCTATAAGACCCCCCCGGGATCCCTCCATACATAGGGTTTGGCCTTCTCCCGGTGGAGCCTCAGTAGAACACGCACACACCCATTCATATGCACGAGAGGCAAGATGGAGAGCTAGATCCTTCTTCCTCCTCCAGCAAACAGCTCCAGGAGCACCGTTGTAACCCTTGTGCCTATCATACCATTTTTGGCAAGATTAGGGGTGTTACCTCCCCCGGAGGGCCCCGAACCTGGGTACTTCTTGAGTCTTGCTCTCGCGCGTGCCAATCTCGCCTCCGGAACCTGCCGGCGTCCTCATGCTCCCCCCCCACACACACACTTTTAGACATCTCATGGCATCTGTCGTGATGCCACCACGACAGGTAGTTATGCAAGGAGACAGTGCGCATAGGCGGAGTAGAGGCCTAGATGCACGATCAAACAATGCAGGACGCAGACCAAATAAGAAATTAAATGTCTAACCAGTGTTTTTACATTGTGTCTCTATTGCCATCTTAATTAGGTGTATTCTCAATCACTAGGACACATGTACACTTGTCGTTTGCTGCTCTTGGATTTGATGCCAGAGCTGCTGCAAATACAAAACCCCTCAAAAAACGTCAAATTTAAGTTTTAGTTTGGAGAACCAGATACATTGATCTCTCTCATATTAAGAAGGTTTGAGACCTTATCCAGGACGTCACATCCAACAATTACAAGCATCTGAGAGATGAATGGGAGGTCCTTCAACATCTTTAAGCAGCCTGCTCCTCTTAAATGGAACGATTCCAAGCTGGTTGCCTCCGGTCCAAGCTGTCGTGGGAGAGCTCTTAACTTGAGGCATCCTTTGAGTAATGACAGCATCTGGATCCTTGGGGTCAGGGCTTCCTCTTTCCCTTCCACAGATGTTGATGTTGCGGCATCTTCTTCAACAATGGATCATTCCTCCTGGTTAGGCATATCCTGTATCCTCAACATTTTGAGCTTGGGGAAAGTAAGAACTGCATCCTTCGACATGGGATTAGCACCAGCACCCCGCAGTCCACAAACTCGGTCCTAGTCTTGGTAAGCCCTGTTACTCTATCAATTTCCAGATATCTCAAGTTGGGCAGCTGACCAATTGGTGGAAGATGCCCACATGAACTGCAGTCTATGAGTTTCAAGTATACAAATGAAGACACGTGGGTGTTGCCAAGCCATGTATCCGGCCAAAGAATCCATTCATAACTACATATTCCAGGTTGTGTGGAGAGATTAACTACTGAAAGATCTTTCCAATATTGTCAGCATCTTCTGAATGTGATTCATATGTCAGATTATTTTTTGCCTGTTAACAATGAGTCTATAGTAGAAGTAGCTGCTCTTTCCAATTTGGTAATCACAAGCTGCCTTAGCTGTGAGAGACTAAGAGATCTTCCAGCCCTTCCAACTTCCACCCGTCTTGTGTTTTTCCATTGTCACTTCCACCACTAAGAGGAAAATCCTTCTAATCCATTGAGGAATTCTAATCTGCATATTCCTTCTGGAACCTGATTTATTGGTATACACTATACAGTCTGAACTAGGTGCCTTAAATTGCACAATCGAGTGAGCGCCAAAGGAGGGCTGTTCAGAGCTCTGCACCTTTGTAGGTTTATTATCTGAAGATTTATGAGGGAACTGATGGACTCTAAAAGGTAAGGTATGTTTGCATCATTAAGATCAAGTAGTCATAGGTGGATCAAACTTCTAATGCAATCTATAATGCTTTGAATAGATGAACTAGTCAGATCTAAAACACCAATGCATGGAAGTCTATTAAGAATTGTATTCTCAACACTTGATCCCTTATAATAGGAAAAAGGCGATGTAATCATCTCTTTGTTCATATTGGGAGTGCTATATAATCCTTGTTAGTGACAACTGAAACACATCTTAGTTTGGACAAAGTTTTATCCCCCGATGGTCTCCACAAAATCTTTCTTCTCCAGACATATGTTGACCAAGCTACCTTAGATGATCATGCATTTTGCACCAACTATGGTCAGCAAGTAAATGGTCACATTGTAGGAGATTCCTATATATGAACTCAGAGTAATATTCTTCAGTTGTATTTTCTTGAAGTTGTTCATCATGCTCCTCCATAAAAGCTTCAGCAACCCAAAGCCTGATTACATCATCATGACATATGTGCCAATCTTCTGGATATGAGGCTAAATAGAGGAAACATTGCTTCTAATGCCATGGTAGATCATCATAACTCGATTACAAAGCACCTCTGAGCTCAGTTGGAAGATTGCCCATAGACCAAGCACTTCTGTTAAAAACCTTTCTCCATTCCTTCTCAGATTTCCATTTAGTTACAAGACACTAGTAGTAACCTTGATTGTGAGAGGTAGTCCACCACATCTATCTCTCGAAGGTTTTCAATTTTCTTTCCTTATCAATGTTCACAGTCTTCCAAAGCAGCTCCCATCATGTATCTGCTGGCAACTCAATTGCATCAATCACTACAGGAATCAGCTACTTTGCCGTCTGCCACGGCAGACGGCAAAGGCAAGGATAGCGGACGGCAAAGGCCTTTGCTGTCTACCGCGGACGGCAAAAGGCTCCGGCAAAGTAGGCATCGGTAAAGAGCTTCTTTGCCGTCTGCTTTTTGAAGCGGACGGCAAAGGGGCCTTTGCCATCAGCGGCAGACGGCAAAGAAAGCCGACGGCAATAAATTCGATGTTAGTCCATTAGGTGGCTAACGGCAGTCTTTGCCGTCCGTGGCTGACGGAAAAGAGCATCAAGCCTTTGCCGTCTGCCACTGTAGGCAAACTGACCAAATGGGTCAGCTGCTAGGAAGCACAGGTGGTTGCCACGTGGCTGGTTTGCCGTCCGCCGTGGACGGCAAAGAGCCCGTTGCCGTCGGTGGTAGACGGCAAAGAGCCTGCATTGCCTCTTTTTTTCTGTTTTTTCTTATACCCAACCATTTTCACAGCAAATAGATGATACATATATATTTTTCACATGGCAAGTTCACAGCAAACATATGAGATATCCAACACATATAATTTCATCATACATGCATAGTTCCATCAACCATACATAGCAAGTTCCACATGCATGCATCCAACCATACATATTACAATAGTGTCATCCTACCATACATGCATAGTTCATCGATACAAAAGAAACATAGTTCATCCAAACAAGCACTCCATCTATGCTAGCTTCCGTGAAGCGAATGAATTCTGCAAAATGGGAAATAAGAAAGTTAGAAGAAGAAGGTTAGAAGAACAAGAAGAAGAAGAAGAAGAAGAAGAAAATGAAGAAGAAGAAGAATATATGACATTTATGAGCTAATTTAGGTGAAATTGATTGTTTGTGAGCTAACTTAGGTGAAATGGATCATTTATGAGCTAACCTAGGTGAAATGGATCGCTTATGAGCTAACTTAGCTAAAATGCATCATTTTAGAGCTAACCTAGGTAAGATGGATCATTTTGGAGCTAACCTAGGTAAAATGGGTCATTTTAGAGCTAACTTGGGTAAAATGGATCATTTTGGAGCTAACCTAGGTAAAATGGGTGATTTTAGAGCTAACTTGGGTAAAATGGATCGTTTATGAGCTAACTAAGGTAAAATGGATCATTTTAGAACTAACTTAGGTAAAATGGATCGTTTATGAGCTAACTAAGCTAATTATGCCATTTTGACATAAGTAAGCTAAGTACATGTCATTATTGAGCAATCCTAGTTAACTAAGCATATTAGAGCTAACTTTGGTCATTTTGGAGGAAACAAAGCTAAGTATAGATCGTTTTAGAGCTAACTTAGGTAAAAATGGATGTTTTGGCTAATCTGCAGAAGAAACTTACCACAAGGAGCTCGTACATGGACCTTGCCTGCATGTCATTCCGTGCCCTCTCCTCCTCCAACATCATTGTCGTCCTCTCCTCCAACTCCCGCTGCCTCTCCGCCGCCTCCGCCAGAAGTTTCTCCGTTCTATCTCTCTCACTCTGTATAGCAGCCTGCAACACCACTCCTCGTTACCATTTGTAATCATTGATGGAAGCACAGACAATGTAATGGAGAAAGATAAATGAGTACGTATAACTAACCTTGATGGCGAGTTGGACTGGCCGTTCACAAGGCCTTATCTCAGGAGCGGAGCTCGACTGGCGCGCCTTGATCTCCGGGAGAGTGCTAGGACAATAGATAAGTCCATCTCCAATGGCTATGGAGCCATGGGACCTCCCGCCACCAGATATCATCACCAGCTCTGGATCAATGGGACCCTGGCTCGGGTTAAAGTCCTCCCCTTTCCTCGCCTTCCCCTCATCTCTATATTTCACGAGCTTGTCGTGGGAGGAGATGTTGGTGAAGTTGTTTGCATCATCGAGGTCAGACGGAGAGAATGCCTTGACTTTCTTGAAAGAGGCAGTGTGGGCCATGGCATACAGGTCGTACACCTCTGGCACCTTATCCGCCTTATTGTAGCGTGCCTGAAAGAGAGAAACAAAGTAAATTAGTAATTAAAGGGCTCAAGCTAGCATGATGAATGAATTTCATGAATCATGAAGCAAACCACATACCCAGTTCCGCCCGAACTGATATAAGTTGGAGCTACCTTGATGGTGTGGCACACCTTCCATTTGGGCACGTTTGTCCTTGGCCGCGTTGTGGACGGCTAGCCATTCTTTTGAGCACCACTCATTGACCAACACCTCCCAACAATCCATCCGATCCGCACACCATCTCGGAGGTGCCTAAGTTAGCAAATAGAAACTTGAGCGCTATGGCTATGAATTACTAAATGAAGGAAGTACAAGGCCTTAAGAATTACCTTCATGTACTGCTCCTTACTCAGGAACTTATCGCGGCACGCCGGCTTGGGCTTCTTGATACCACGCAAGGCGTAGTAGTCTCGAACAGCCTGCACCCGAGCCTCGTGCCGTAAGTTCTGTAGTAGGCGCTTGCAGACGTTCTCGATAACATTTGCCGCCTCCTCCTCGTATCCCTCCTCACACCTGTAGAATGTCTGCAATCAAATGAGACAATATTGATTAGTACAATTAATAACTAGCTAGTTGAAGATTTTTAAATGTGTAAAGGAGAAATTACCCAGAACTTTCTGATCACCACATCTGCCCTCGTGTCGCACAAGACACTGTCGATAATCTCACCCGGCGGGGCCGGGGCAGCCAAGTAGTGCTCCCATCTCAATCCAAGCTCTGGAAGCCGACCCTCACCAGGCAACGTGACAAACCCCGGGAAGTTTTGCCGGCAAAGCACTCCAAGGATGGAGTTGGGCCGGCGGACACTATGATGGTGGTCCCAACCCCTACAGCATGACAAGGCCAGCGCATTAGATATTTGAAGAAACATGAATGCAGAAGGTACAAAAGGATTAAATGCACTTACCTCTCCCCATCAAGGAAAATCAACCACCTCTGCTCGCGGGTCGCCGGCACGGACGGGAGCCGTATACAACCACGCTGGTAGACGGTGCCCCCTCCTCCTCAATATCAGTCGGCTCCCCGCCATCATCAGCATGGCCACTCGGCCCCTCAGGCTCATCCGGCCAGGTACCCCATCCAGACGTGTGCTCCTCCGGGGTCTCGTGGGCCGAAGGCTTATCGACCCAAGGCTCGTGGGCTGAAGGCCCGTCGACCCGAGGCTCGTGGGCCGAAGGCTCGTGGACCGGAGTCCGTGTAGCCTCCTCCTCGGACGAGTCCACCCTAGCAGTCACGTGCTCGGGTGAAACAGCTGGGGGTGGCGGCGAGGAAGGCGCCCTAGCAGTCACCCTACCTCCTCTCCCGCGACCACGTGCTCCAACTCCTCTCTTCTTCCCTCCCTTACCTCGTCCCCTGCTGGGCACCGATGTCGACGAAGAAGGGCCCAGCGGTGTCGCCATACTGTCCAGCAACGCTCGGCGGAGAGGTGTGTGTGGAATGGAAGACCTCCCACCACGCGCCGACGAAGAAGGGGCCTCAGAGCGCTCCCGACCAGCGCCCACCATCTTTCAACACCTGCCATAACAAAGAGTAAACGAAATTAGTACAACATAAAAAAATACCGACATGAATAATAATATGTATATCACTTATGTATCATCATCAAGTACAACATAAAAAAATTGAATACCTGACACTACTAATAATCTCGATCACTATCATCAATAAATGCATAATCATCATCATCACTATAATCAATGACGGGCTCATAGGGTTCAGTGGCATCAAATATATGACCTAACTCATAATTCACAAATATATGACCTCGTCGGCCTCTGGTGTCGTGGGTGTCGTGTCGGGGTCGGGGTGCCGTGTCAGGGGTCGGGGTGTCGTGCCGGGGTGTCGGGGTGGCGTGTCGGGGTCGGGTTGTGGGTCGGGGTGTGGTGTCAGGCTGTCGGGGTGTCGGGGTCGGGGTGTCAGGGTGTCGGGGTCAGGGTGTCGGGGTGTCAGGGTATATTTTTCTTCTTCTTCTTCTTCTTTCCTATTTTTTCCTTTTCTTCTTCTTCTTCTTCTCTTCTTCTTCTTTTCTTCTTCTTCTTCTTCTTCTTCTTCTTCCTCTTCTCCTTTTTCCTCTTCTTCTTCTTCTTTTCTTCTCCTTCTTCTTCTCCTCCTCTTCCTCCCTCCTCCTCTTCCTCTTCCTCTTCTTTCTTCCTCTTCTTCTTCTTCTTCTTCATCTTCTTCTTCTTCTTTCTTCTTCTTCTTTTCTTTCTTCTTCTCCCTCCACCTCTTCCTCCCTCCTCCTCCTCCTTCTACTCTTCTTATTCTTCTAAACTAAAACTAAAACTAATTTAAAATAAACTAAACTAAAAATAAAACTAAAACTAAACTGAAACTAAAACTAAAGTAAAACTATAATTAAAACAGAAACTAAATTAACAAAAAGTAACTAAAAGAAACTAAACTAAAAGAAACTAAACTAAAAAAAGGGGGCAGATCACTCACCTGCGCAGGGGATCGCCGGTGGAGGGGGAGGCGGCGGCCCGGTGGAGGGGGAGGCCGCGGCGGGTGGGGGCGGCAGCGGCCCGGTGGAGGGGAGTCCGCGGCGGGTGGGGGCAGCGGCGGCCTGGTGGAGGGGGAGGCCGCGGCGGGTGGGAGCGGCGGCGGCCCGATGGAGGGGGAGGCCACGGCGGGACGGGGCGGGGACGGCCACGCAGGGGAGGGGAGGGGGCGGTTGGCCGGCGTGGAAGGGGCGCCGCAGGGGAGGGTGCGCGGCGACGGGGCGAGGGGGCGGCGGCGGGCGGTGGGGCGACGGGGCAAGGGGGGCGGCGGGTGGTCGGGGCGACGGGGCGATAGGCGGTGGGTGGGCGGGTGGCGGCGGCGGGTGGTGGGGGTGGCTGGTGGCGGCGGGTGGCGGTGGTCGTCGGGGTGGGGAGGACAGAAACAGAGAGAGAGAGAGAGAGAGAGAGAGAGAGAGAGAGAGAGAGAGAGAGAGAGAGAGAGAGGGAGAGAGGGAGGGGCGGGGTGGGGGGACGGCCGTTAGTTAGGTTATCTCTTTGTCGTCCGCCCCCCTTTGCCGTCCGCTTTTTTGCTCTTTGTCGTCTGCTAGCAGACGGCAAAAGGGGGGGGGGCGTTAGGTTTTTTTCTAAGCAGCTCGTTAGTGGGGCCCACCTCTCTCTTTGCCGTCCGCCAGCTGACGGCAAAGATTCTTTGCCGTCCGCCAGCAGACGGCAAAGAATTGGCTGATGGCAAAGACATTCTTTGCCATCAGCCAGTTCTTTGCCGTCCTTTTTTGCAAGCTGACGGCAAAGACCTTCTTTGCCGTCCGCCAGCAGACGGCAAAGAATAGGCAGACGGCAAATAAGCAAATTCCAGTAGTGAATGTTCAACTCGATGCACATCTTCCACCCCAATTGCATGCAAAACTGTATCATGTCGATTGGTTACTAGAATCACTCCCATTGCAACAGCATGTAAGGGAGTTCTCAGCAAATAGTCCACACCGCATTGCTCAAGAGAGAGAGATATCAGAGATTCAGAGTACCCCTAAGAAAAACAAACCCATGCTTGGTTGTTGAAGGCTCCTTTGACTTTTGGTTGTTATATATCGTGTCATCTAACACTAATGTGGCAACAATATTTGTGTGAACTGTGAATGATGAAGTGCATTCTGAATTTTAGCGCATAGTACTTTTTTGACAAATCGAAGGGCGTGATAGTCACAGGAATTGATGATGATTAAAATGTTTTGTAATATAACTCTTTTATATCAGTAAAAGTTACGTGGTTGGACATCGAGGACCATGATAGGTGGAGCCGGGCAGGCCTCCTCCTGACCTGAATGGTTACTCCACTCTGTTATTCACAACTCTTCTAGTACAATGGACTCGCAAATATTGCAGCCACCTAAGCAACACTTCAGTTCGAATCGAGAGAATAAATCATAAAGCATACAACTATGTACACCAGGGACCCAGCCAAAACAAATGCTTAATTGGCTCACCTCTGCCAAACCATTGGGTCAAATCAAATAAAGATAGTTCTAATGCTTTAAAGCGAGCTCCACCCCTGATGTACACTAAAATTCATGCACATCAAGTTGTGCAAAAACTAACGACCCTTGAGCGTTGTCATACTCATTTCATTTGCTGAACTCATTCCCTCCCTGGCTTCTTCACCTTCATAATTACCTAGAGCAAAGTATACAGGATGCTTTGGAGGTGCAAGCACAGCACTTTCATTCTCTAACATAAACATAACTGAGGACATTAGTGGTCTATCATTTGGATGGTCTTGGACACACAAGAGTCCCACATGAATGCACCGTACAACCTCATGAAGTGGGCAGCTCGCAGCAATGGAGGAGTCCACCAGTTCGGTAGCTTTTCCATCTTCCCATAATCTCCAGGCCTGACCAATAGCAGGAAGTCATGATCAAGTTAATAAATATATTGTTTGGGTGAGAGATTAATTAGAAAATTCCCATATTCACTACCGGGATTGAGGTGATTTCCGAGTGCATCCTGTCGTGCACTCGGCAAAGACCCTCCTAAACCGAGTGTTGCTGAAAAGCACTCGGCAGAAAATGGACACTTGGCAAAGACTTGCCTTTGCCAAGTGTCGGCTAGAAAACGCTCGGCAAAGAGCCAATGGTCAATACGCAATACTTACATAAGATATAAGGCTACAAAATTCCATGTTGAGCTGAGGTGAGCTAATCTTCATGCCACTAACAATCTCCAAGAGAAGAACCCCAAAGCTATAAGTGTCTGATTTCACAGAAAATGCACCTCCCATTGCATATTCAGGGGACATATAACCACTATTTAAAACATTCAACAAGTTAGCAAGGAATGTACAAAACAAACTATACTAAACCATATAAACTAGAGCGCTAAGAGTTTATTAGCACACCAATTACTTACTATGTTCCGACGACTCGGGTTGTGTTAGCATGATTCTGGTTTGCACCAAAGATTCTTGCCATACCAAAATCTGAAATTTTAGGAGTCATTTCTATATCCAACAAAATGTTGCTTGCTTTGAGATCTCTGTGAATTACTGTTAATCTTGAATCTTGATGGAGATAGAGAAGGCCTCTTGCTATTCCTTTAATTATTTTGAACCGTGTCAACCAATCGAGCACATGTTTTCGTGCATGATCTTTCATGATCAATATGGAAGGAAACAGATCATCATGAGTATCATTTTTGTTAATGTAAAAAAGTATGTAATCAACAAACTAGCACATACCAAAAAGAAAGGCATCCAAACTTTTATTAGCTAAGTACTCGTAGATCAATAACTTCTCGTCTTCATGAATGCAGCAGCCGAGAAGTCTGACTAGGTTCTTGTGCTGCAGTTTTGCAATGAGAACTACTTCATTTTTGAACTCCACTATACCTTGTCCAGAACTCTTACTAAGCCTTTTGACAGCAACTTCATTTCCACCTTCCAGTGTGCCCTACATGAGCAAACTTTTTCAACCGAGCAAAAAATTGAAACAAACTTTTCCAAACACTATGTGTAATATTTTAACATGAAGAAATATGTTTTCCAATTGAGCCCGAGATACTTTTCAACTCTAAAATTATTTCCTTTGTACCTCGAATGACAAGGCTAGTACATCATGTTACCTTGTAAACTTTGCCAAAACCTCCACGTCCAAGCAAGCTGGAATCCGCGAAAAAATTTGTTGCTGAAAGTATGTCTTCATAGCTAAAACATGGAAATTCCGTATTATTGCCTTCTAGTGAGTTGGATGTGCTAATGTATCCTAGCATCAGTTTCTTCTGGTTTTTCTTCTTTCCCCATTTGCCTGTTGAGTAGGACATCCACCCTTTTTCTTAACTCTTGCACTAATATAATATGTCGAAAACAAGAGGATATTTTTTACTCTACCTCTATATTTGTACATCCAGACGAAGACTATGCATGCCAATAGTAGCAGACATGATATAATGGGGAGTACAATCTTTACTGGACTGGTTTTCTTGTCGACTGCAGAAATGCGTCCAATCAGGATTCAGAATTAACTTCCATAAGTATCATGACGGATTATTGAAGCTAATTAGGCACCTAGACTATCGTTATTTCTTAACCTGAACTACCAGGGCAGGTGGTAAATCAATGATTTGGTCATCTTAAAAAAAGGTAGTTGATCTTGCAAATATGCATTGGCCATTATTGTCAATTCAAGAAAAAAAAATAGTAACTAGCTATGGCCTTCTGGGAAAGTTTTTTCTTTTGCGGGTGAAAATTCTCCTTCTGGGAACTAAGACATGGAGTCTGGAAAGAATTGTAGTTGAATTTGAAAGTGAAGGCCAGAAGTAATTGAACAACCTAGCAATTGTAAAATGATGTTAAAAGGAATGCCGTGTATATTTAAACAAGAGGACCTTGCTTTTATGTACTCCTTCCAGTTCTAAACAACGTGGTGTTTTGGATATGGAACTTCTAAAACTTTAACTACTGATACTGCTTGATATATTTAGATTGGATATCTTGAAAATGGTACGCTTAGATTTTTTTTGGAAATTATTTTTGTAGTACTACATTTTTTGGGTCAAATATGTATTGATATATATACTAGCAATAGAGTATTAAAAACACTACTGACTAGGTAAAAAAAGATAGGGCATGGAATACCGAATACCAGGAGAGTCGGCAAGTCGGAGGTACAGGTTCTCGCTACCGGTTGCCTTCTGAGCATCAATAAGCTCCCCTGACCAAACTAAGCACCTTGATGGGTCTGCCATAGCACCTCCGCTACTCAAGTCCGCATAAGCATACGCTGTACACGAGCAATTGTTGATGCACTCAGCTGCACAGTCATCCAAGTTTCTGTTCCTTATATGCAAGAACATGTTAGGAACCTTCATTCCAGGAAAAGACGTGAAATGACTTTGCTTGTGGCATTTCAGCGCTTCTTTTCTCTGACATCCCTTAAAAGAGTTACTACTGTCCACAGGCTCAAACCCATCAAAGCACTGACATGTTGGAATGGCCTCGGTGAAGTCACAATAGCCAAACGGGCCACAAGACGCGTAGAGATCGCAAGCACTATTGGGGTGCTCATTGATGACTATCCACGACGCAGAGCGATTGTCCCAACCTAGATTCTTCAACTTGCCAGTGTAGTCAAGCATCATGCGCCTGAACGGTGAGTTGTCGGAGACGGTGAACGTGTAACTGAACTCGTCTCCAGAGGTGACAATTGTTTGATACGAGATGGAGCTAGTGTTGTTTAGTGTGCCACCGGACACCGACACACCGTCCAACACAATGATACGACAATATAACCTAGCCTTGTTCCAAGTTACCAACTGAAGGTCTGGGGATCTTGTGTCGCCGCTGCATGAGAAGTTCCCAGAAGATGGGTCATCTGGGCCCTCCCAAGCAACAAGACGTGCGACAATTTGTGCCTTGTAGCTCACCAAAAATCTCATGGTTGGAAGTATTGTGTCGGTCGGATGATCAAAACTCTGCCATATGTCCATGTTGTTCGACGAACGGAGAACAAAGTTCCCCGAGTTGTTTAGTACTGCATAAGCTCCTGCCGCCACAGTGGTGATATTGCTGGCTACCATCCAAATATCACGGCCTTCAGAGTCAGATAATACCATGCGAGAATTATTAGTTACCGTGAGCATCATGGACGAAGGGTTGGTGATTGGGCTGTCTCGGTTGGCGATCCACACGATGGTCCGTGGCCCGGGGAGGCTGTGGTACCATATGCCAAGGTAAAAACTCATGTTGGAGCTTGTCGGGGAGAAGAAGCCGAGAGCAAAGTCCCCGCTCTCGGAGATGAGAGTGTCGCGGTCGGTGAGCGGCTTTGCTTGTGTGAGCTGGTCATCGGGTTTGCAGAATGAACTCAAGAATAGGAGGAAGAAGATGGGGATGTAGTGGATGGCCATTAGGCCGAAAGATGGCAAAGTGGAATTAATGGAACTAGTTGATAAGGATAAAAACATCAAGGTCGACATACACCATATATAGCACAGGATCGGAGGGCAGAACAGACTCAAAAGTCTTCGGTATAGATGAATACATCAAGGTTGACAATTGACATAGACCATATATAGCACATATGGCCAGATGACCGGCAGGCTGGAGACTCAAAAGTCCAACGATTGTGCTGCACGCTCAAAGAAAATTCGTCACCACGGGGCCAGATTGGAGTCTACGCTCCACACTGAGTGGATGACAGGGGAAACGTAACGGCATGTGGGTTTCCTTGCTGCAGTACTAATTACGGCCGTATCAGCTGAATATCTCCAGAGGTGTGGACGCGTACGCAGAGACTCGGCCACAAAAAAGAGCCAGCTACGAGTAAAGCGGACTTTTGGTGCACGGGTGCATTGGAGCATGTTTATTTGAACTCCTAAAAAATGATACTTAGAAGATTTGATTTTTTTTATTTTTTTTACATAAATACGCATGCATGTGATCTAAGTACTTGGTGAAATTTCGTTCAATAATATGTTGTATTATACACTGCACAAAAAAGACAAAGTTTCGGCCCCAAAATCAACAAAAAACAAGCCCATTTTTTGCATGTATTTGTCTTTTTTGTATCTCTCACATGCAAGCACGTATATTGATGAAAATTTTGCCCGATAAACTACATTGCTATACATGCGTGTACAAAAAACTTTGAATATATTCAGCCTGTAAAAATCCATTTTTTGAACTTAAAGAAAGGTCAATGTTTTTTTTCAGAAACAGGCACAAGAAGCGCCGATTTCAAATTAATAAAGCCAGCAACAGCCATGATACCGACATAGAGTTATTGGAGACCACGCATCAACAAGATGGAAAGCTAAAGCAAAGGTAAAACGCGCAGATACAAGGCGCAACTCATAGAAGAGTGCTAGAACGGCAAACTAGACGGACTGATCTGGCTCAAGCGTTCCTGTGGTAGGCATGAAGCTGCGCTTGATCTTGAGAAGAATGTTTGACATCACATCATTGTCTTTCCTCTTCCCTAGAGGCCACCACTGCTGTAAAAATAGAAACGGTTTGAAAATATAGTCAGCAGGGTGGGATGTGACAATTCCCTCAATAGCCTGTTTGTTCCAAGTAGTCCAAAGCGTCGTAGCTAAGGCAGCAGAACATTCTCCAAGCTAAACCGCGTTCTTGACCGTGCTCAAATGACAATACTTGGCTGATAAGTCATGAGCTTGACCCACACTGGTACAGCGACGTGTGTGTTATTTCTGGGTTGTACAGTATATAGGTTTATGAGAGAGGCCACAGAGAGCTCGACATGGGCATCTCGAAGGATTTGAAGATTATCAAAGTGGCAAAGTCCGGATTCGGGACTAATCGACAGAGACGGCAATGTAAACTGCTCTGAAATTTTCAGGGACCGTGACTAGTACTGATGATTTGACGAGATCAGGCCAACATGTCTCATAGACTTGAACGCTGCTACTGTGCTACACGTACGTACGCCTAAAGAAAAATCGTTACTACTGTAGTACCTAACAATTCAGACTGGAGTAGAATGACAGCTTGAGAGGGTGACCGGGAAACCTCGTGATCACGCGCTCATCACTTTGACATCATCAGAGCCGGTGGAAGGTGGTTGCGTACGCAGCCATGCGGATTTTTCCAAGCAACCGGTAGAAGCTTTTCCTATTCATTAAGAGGGAGTACAATTTACCGGTTAATAAGGTAACACAAGCTTGGGTAGTTAAGGGATAGCCGAGCGAAAACCCGTACAACACGGTCCACTATCAGGTTTGGAGCGGTGCCGAATGATGTCTGCACATCGGCAAGGAGCACTACAACGATCGAATCCATGCAGCTAGAAAGAGAGGCTAGAACCAAAATGGAAACCTTTCGAGCTCTGTAGAAGATGTGAGGCTGTGTAATCATGTTTGTGATTGTTGTCCTGTTTTCCCTTATTTCTTTGAATGTATTTAGTTCTTGATTAAGGTGGATGACAATATGGAACATGTCATCTTTACTATTTCATCACAGGAAATATTCTCATTACATCCTTGAATATCCTTGGTCTCACCTACCTTGATCATAGCCATCCAAAAATCCTATTCTAATTTGTTGGAATATTAAACCCTAGCCTTGGCTTTACCAAGGAACCCTCATCTCCTTATTTACCGGTTAATAAGGTAACGCAGGCTTGGTTAGTTAAGGGATAACCGAGCAAAAACCCGTACAACACGGTCCACTATCAGGTTTGGAGTGGTGCCGAATGATGTCTGCACATCGGCAAGGAGCACTACAACAATCGAATCCATGCATCTAGAAAGAGAGGCTAGAACCAAAATGGAAACCTTTAGAGATCCGTAGAAGACAAGAAGTTGTGTAATCAGGTTTGTGATTGTTGTCCTGTTTTCCTTTCATATATTTTTCTTTGAATTTTATTTTGTTCTTGGTTAAGGTGGATGACAATATGGAACATGGCATCTCTTTACCTTTTCACGAGAGGAACTATTCTCATTCCATCCTTGAATATCCTTGGTCTCACCTACCTTGATCATAGCCATCCAAAAAATCCTATTCTAATTTATTGGAGTATTAATTCCCTAGCCTTGGCTTTACAAAGGAACCCTCATCTACTTTGCTTGCAAGATTATACAAAAAATCGCAGTAGTTCTTCAGTGCATATAAAATCTAGATTTGCAAACAAAAAGCTATCTCCAATGCAATATTTTCTTATTAAAAGTAATTACCTTTCCTGCCCATTTCAGCTGAGAAAATCCTGAAAAATTGTGGAGATATTTCTACTACCATACTCGGCCTTTAGTAAAAATATCGGGTTAAGTTGTATAGTGGATCATCCTTGTCTACTCACTCCACCGTATTTTAGCTCCACATGTTTTTGGATGCTCCCCTTAAATTCTTCTCTTGTTGTTGGTCACTAAACCCACCTACTTAATTCAAAAATTTATACCAACAAGCATTAAAGAGGTTGACACTTCTCCTTTGGTGAAAAGCCACTCCTTTCACCATTTGGCAATTATCCCGTTTTGCCACGTTACAAAGAACCTACCCTATCTGTTGCTATGAAAAAGGCCACAAAATTCAGAGAGATTACTCTATCTATACCTTGATAAAATCAACCAAAATATTAGTTCCATGGTACATTTTTTTTGGCATAAACCACCAATGCCACCTTTTGCGCAAAATGCCAAATATAAATCAACCAATATTTTTTACCATCAAACTTTGTCACCTTTCTCACCTTCCCTGTCAACCTAGTTCTCTAGAACATGGGATTGAATGGAGTAGTAGAAATGTCAACACCACCTATCAAAAACCTCTACCATCAATTTGCATTTTAATTGCTAGCGTTGAACTTGTGATATGCTTTTGTATTCTAACCCTTTTGCCATCCTAAGCATATTCAGTGGCACACGCTTCCCAAAAAATGGGTCCATGTTCATTGCAAAAACAGTTTTGCTAAATCACATCTAGATGAGAATTACTTATGCCACATCTAACTGCTCAATGCACGATGTAAAATGCCAAGATTGTTGTCGCTCTCTTTGTTGTGTGGCTTCGTTGTCGATCCCCTGCACGACCATTGTCATGGGAACCTGCTGGGATGTGTTGGATTATTAGTTCCCCTATCGTGGGCTTTAGCTGGGTTGTGGGTTGCCTTTTCTATGTTTGTAGCGTGTGTTATTTTTCTTTGTGGATAGGAAGTGAAAAGAGGATCAATTGTGAAATATGAAGGGACTCACCCCTTCCACACATCCACTCGTATGATTTGCTTTTTGTTTAGGGCAACTCATATTTTTTGCTGCGCTGTGTGTGCATGTGCATGTTGTGGTGGTGGTGGTGGTGGGGGGGGGGGCATTGTGATCTTCTTTTTTGCTGTAATTTCTATTTTAAAGTCAACACACAGTGAAGAAATTGCATAAACGCGTACCGGCCAATAATTTTCTATTTTGTGATACTATTTTATTTTTCCTTTGTTTTTTTCTAAATTCATGAACTTTTAGAAATTCATAATGAGCCTCAGTTGCAAGTCCATTATTGACATGCAAATAGGCCTAATCCTTTTTTTTTCTCTTCAGTTGGAAGTCCACCCAGCCAACTCACCTATTGTGTTTACCTACAATATTTTCCTTCTTTTCTTCTTTCATCTTTCTTTTTTCTTTGAATGGTTTGGTTTAGTTTTTTCTTTTTCTTTTTCTTTTTTCTATTTTCCATTTTCTTTTCTTTTTCTTATTCTTATTCTTTTTTCTTGTAACGGCTTTGTTCGGTTTTCTCTTTTTTATTTTTATTTTTATGCGTGGATTTCTTTTCAAATTCATGATTTTTTTTCAAATCGATGAACTCTTTTCAAAGTTTGCGGATTTTCTCAAGATTGGTATTTTGTTTTCCAAATTTGATGAATTTTTTCAAATTGTGATTTATTTGTAAAAATTGATGGACTCTTTTCTAAAATTGATGAATTCTTTATTCAAAATTGATGAAGCTTTTTTCAAATTCATGATTATTTTTCAATTCATGATTATTTTCAAATTCATGAATATTTTCTCCAAAATTTATAATTTTTTGAATTCATGAACGTTTTTCAAAATTAGATGAATTTTACTCAAATTTGCGATCTTTTCTCGAAATTCAAGAACTTTTTTTGAATTTCATGAACTTTTTGAATCCGTGAACATTTTTTCAAACTCCTAATCTTTTTTCAAAAACATGAACCTTTTTGGAATTTCTAAACTTTTTTTAGATCCATTATTTTTAAAAGTCAACTGGTGATGAACGATTGATGGGTCAGCAGTTAACCGGTGCGCATGAAGGTTTTTTTAGACAACAGTGCAAATGAAGCTGCTGCGTGACCGAGTGAGCGACTAGCAGCGCTTGTGGGGCCGTCCACGACAGTGGCTGTGTGAGCGCCAGGTTCTAGAACAGGCGCCTGAAGCACCGTATAGAAGCTCAAAAAAAAGGGTACGACACTGGTTGTTGCAATTTGCCACTCTCAATTCTCTTTCTCGTTCACTTTTCATTCGTACCGAGTGACACGATTTTTTATTTTCTCTTTTTCCATTTTATTTTCCTTTATTTTCTTTCCCCCCTTTTCTTATTTATTATTTGGTTGAAATTCATCAACCTTTGTTGTCTCTCTGCAAGTCCATATCTCAATACTCAACTAAGGCCGATCAATTTTTATCTCAATTACTGGAGGGTTTCATTTTTTTTGTCCCAATTATAACTGCATCCCGACATGCAATTGTGAAGCCCATCTCTCTTTTGTTGTCTTAGTTGCAAGCACACCCTGGGCAACTCTTAGAATGCGTGGCTTGGGTGCTGACTGGCTTCTATGGTCGTGTGGGCGGCATGGAGGTTGGGGTCAGTCATTTCATAGCGGTGGTACGGTAGATCGGCGATTGGCCGCACCTTGTTCGGGAGCAGAGTGTGCTTGCCAGGGAAAATCCATGTCTAGCTCTGGCCAGACTGACGGCAGCAACGTCCACGGGCGTCGTACCCTTCTTGCAGGCTCTGTCACGGTTACTCTTTGTCATTTGGGTATCTCCGGGTGAAAGTCTTGATCCTTTTATCAGGTGGTGGTGGTGTTTAGATGTCGTGCCCTTCTTGAAGGCCTCATCTTGGAGCTCATGTCTCTGCGGCGTCAGGCATTTATCTCTGTACGGTGGCTCGTTCATGGTTGATGGCTCCTTTGACTCCCTAGCGTGCTTATTTGTACATCTTTGTTTGCTTGAAGTTATATGGGGTAGTGTTGTTGTATCTCCGCACCCTTTTATCTTGCCTTGGGTGTGTGCGTGTGTTTTGATGTTGTGTGTTTGTATCAGGTTGTATTTTGGTCATTGCTTTTTCTGGGATTCCTTAGTTGGTGAATGTTCGTCAAGAGGGGTGGCATTTGAAAATGTTTTGGTGACATTTTTAGTTGTTTGTGAGGTGACAGATTCTTAACATACATTTTCTCTAGGTAGACCGGCAGTGACGATTGTCGTCCCCTTTTTTAAGGCGTCGTTGCGGCTCTCATCGTCCATTGTGTTGCTCCAGGGGAAACCCTAATCCTCGGATCGGGCGATGGTTACTTTGCGGTGCCGTGACCTTCCTGAAGGCGTCGCCTTAGAGCTCACGGTTTGTCATATGTGGCTTCGTCTCCTCACGGTGGCGTATTCACGGTGGACGACCCTGGTAGCTCTTGTAGTGGCAGGGGTGATGTTGCTTCGCTCAACACCTATGTATTTGGCATTGAGTGCGTGCGTGTGTTAGGGTCGCGTGTGTTTGTATCGGGTTATTGATGATCGTTGCTTTATATATAAAGCGGGGCGAAAGCCACTTTTGGGTAACACACATTTTCTGGGAAGAAGGCTCAGAACCCTCAAAGCAACTGGTCTGCACAGTTTTTTTTCCCTTTTTGCGTACGGGAAGGAGCTGAAGTGGTGGTAGGCGGAGGGGAGAGATGGGCGTGTAGCTCTTCATCGCGGAGAGGGAGTGGCATCTCGCGTGGAGCTTGGATACGGCGGAGGAGAACGCCGGCGCGGTGGGCATCCCCGGTGGGAGTGACGTTTGGTTTTTTTTTTTGAGAATTCTCGTAACCTTTATTGATCAATGTTCAAGGGTACAAGAACATGGTCAGTAGGGGACCCCAACCACAAATATCGGCCTACAGCCAAATTACAAGCATGCTTGGCTACAGCATGAGCTTCAAAATTAAAACTCATATTTTCATAAGCAAAAGTACATGTCTGAAACTCTCTTGCCGTGAAGGAGATTTCTCGGATAATTGCCGCATTAATTCCTCTACTCCCTTTGATGAATCTCCTTGACCAGCGCCTGGCAATCTGACGCAATATGCACCTGATGAAGATTAAGATCAGCTGCTAGCGCAAATGCTTCTCTCGCGGCATATGTTTCGAGCAGCAAAGGATCACTGACGTTTGGTAGTGCTACTAGTGGCTGAGGTGGTGCCACTTGAAGCGAGATGCTGCGGTACCTGATTTGCTATTGTCCATTCAGCTGGCTTGTTTGGTCCATGTTTTCATAACATGAGCATTTCTACGAGTCTGAGAAGATAAATGCTATTCATATGCACCAGTAAATTACATGGATATAAGTGTACCAAAATAACAAAGTTATACGAGCTGATGTCCATCACAGATTGATATTTGTTAGGAAAGCATCTAGTTACTTAGTGCACATGTATAGAGGAAGTTAGGCATGTCTTGCAGTAGAGAAAAGTTCAGATCAACTTAAACTGATTGTAGAGATAATGAGGACCACCTATTATAGTTGGTCCAAAGGTACTTAGCACAGGATAGAAGACCTATGAAGATACAGCCTGATGGCATAGAAAATGTACTACAGACTACTCTTATTAGTTTCACAGCCCTCCACTGCCCCCACAGAGCCGATGCTCTGATGCGTCTCCATCGTATCTACTTTTCCAAACACTTTTGCCCTTATTTTGGATTTTAACTTGCATGATTTGAATGGAACTAACCCGGACTGACGTTGTTTTCAGCAGAATTGCCATGGTGTTATTTTTTGTACAGAAATAAAAGTTCTCGGAATGACCTGAAACTTCACGGAGAATATTTTTGGAATATATAAAAAATACTGGCGAAAGAATCAAGGCCAGGCGGCCCACACCCTGTCCACGAGGGTGGGGGCGCGCCTACCCCCCTGGGCGTGCCCCCTGCCTCCTGGCCCCCTATTGTTCCACCGACCTCAACTCCAACTCCATATATTCACGTTCGGGGAGAAAAAAATCAGAGAGAAGGATTCATCGCGTTTTACGATACAGAGCCGCCGCCAAGCCCTAATCTCTCTCGGGAGGGCTGATCTGGAGTCCGTTCGAGGCTCCGGAGAGGGGAATCCGTCGTCGTCGTCATCATCAACCTTCCTCCATCACCAATTTCATGATGCTCACCACCGTGCGTGAGTAATTCCATCGTAGGCTTGCTGGATGGTGATGGGTTGGAGGAGATTTACCATGTAATCGAGTTAGCTTTGTTAGGGTTTGATCCCTAGTATCCACTATGTTCTGAGATTGATGTTGCTATGACTTTGCTATGCTTAATGCTTGTCACTAGGGCCCGAGTGCCATGATTTCAGATCTGAACCTATTATGTTTTCATGAATATATGTGAGTTCTTGATCCTATCTTGCAAGTCATTAGTCACCTATTATGTGTTATGATTCGTTAACCCCGAAGTGACAATAATCGGTATACTTACCGGTGATGACCGTAGTTTTAGGAGTTCATGTATTCACTAAGTGTTAATGCTTTGGTCTGGTACTCTATTAAAAGGAGGCCTTAATATCCCTTAGTTTCCAATAGGACCCCGCTGCCACGGGAGGGTAGGACAAAAGATGTGATGCAAGTTCTTTTCCATAAGCACGTATGACTATATTCGGAATACATGCCTACGTTACATTGATGAACTGGAGCTAGTGCTGTGTCACCCTATGTTATAACTGTTGCATGAGGAATCGCATCCGACATAATTCTCCATCACCGATCCAATGCCTACGAGCTTTTCACATATTGATCTTTGATTACTTACTTTACCGTTGCCACTGTTACAATTACTACAGAACTGCTACTGTTACTTTTGCCACCGTTACCGTTACTTCCATACTACTTTGCTACTAAATACTTTGCTGCAGATATTAAGTTATCCAGGTGTGGTTGAATTTACAACTCAACTGCTAATACTTGAGAATATTCTTTGGCTCCCCTTGTGTCGAATCAATAAATTTGGGTTGAATACTCTACCCTCGAAAACTGTTGCGATCCCCTATACTTGTGGGTTATCAAGACTATTTTCTGGAGCCGTTGCCGAGGAGCATAGCTCTATTCTTTGAGTCACTTGGGAATTATATCTGCTGATCACTATGAGGAACTTGAAAGACGAGAAAACCAAAATTTATCCCTCAACTACGAGAGGAGGTAAGGAACTGCCATCTAGCTCTGCACTTAATTCACCTTCTGTTTTGAGTAAACCTACGACACCTAAACCTGCTTCTGCTATTAATTCTGATATGTCGCATGTTATTGATGATGCCACTTCTGCTTTGCATGATACTTATGATGAAACTACTTCTATGCTTGATACCACTGTGCCACTAGGTGAATTTCTTGATGAACAACTTGCTAGGGCTAGAGAGAATGAAATTATTGAAACTGATAATATTGATGAAAGTGATGATGAAGATTCTTCCCCTAAATATGAATTGCCTGTTGTGCCTGAGGGTTATGTTATGGATGAAGAAACTGCTAGATACTTTCTTGCTTGCAATGATAGATGTGATCTTAAGAAATTATTAGGTAAGCTGAAAGAAAAATCTTTGAATGCTAGAATGAAATATGACCCTGCTTTTGCTACTTCACCTATCTGTATTTCCGATAAGGATTATGATTTCTCTGTCGACCCTGAGATAATTACTTTGGTTGAATCTGATCCTTTTTATGGCTATGAATCTGAAACTGTTGTGGCACATCTTACTAAATTAAATGGGATAGCCACCCTATTTACTCATGATGAGAAAACTCGCTACTACTATATCCTTAAGTTATTTCCGTTCTCATTAAAGGGTGATGCTAAAACATGGTTTAATTCTCTTGATCCTGGTTGTGTGTGTAGTCCCCAGGATATGATTTATCACTTCTCTGCTAAATATTTCCCCGCTCATAAGAAACAAGCTGCTTTAAGGGAAATATATAATTTTGTGCAAATTGAATAAGAGAGTCTCCCACAAGCTTGGGGGAGGCTTCTCCAATTACTTAATTCTTTGCCTGATCATCCTCTCAAGAAAAATGAAATACTTGATATCTTTAATAATGGACTAACCGATGCTTCCAAAGACCACCTGGATAGTTGTGCTGGTTGTGTTTTCAGGGAAAGAACAGTTGATCAAGCTGAATTGCTATTGAATAATATGTTGACTAATGAAAATAATTGGACACTTCTTGAACCAATTCCTATGTTATGACTGTTACATGATGAAGCGCATCCGGCATAATTCTCCATCACCGATCCAGTGCCTACGAGCTTTTCCCATATTGTTCTCCGTTTATTTACTTTTCCGTTGCTACTGTTACAATAACTACAAAACCCAAAAATATTACTTTTGCTATCGTTGCCGTTATTTCCATATTACTTTGCTACTGAATACTTTGCTGCAGATACTAAGTTATCCAGGTGTGGTTGAATTGACAACTCAACTGCTAATACTTGAGAATATTCTTTGGCTCCCCTTGTGTCGAATCAATAAATTTGGGTTGAATACTCTACCCTCGAAAACTGTTGCGATCCCCTATATTTGTGGGTTATCAAGACTATTTTCTGGCGCCGTTGCCGGGGAGCATAGCTCTATTCTTTGAGTCACTTGGGATTTATATCTGCTGGTCACTATGAGGAACTTGAAAGACGAGAAAACAAAAATTTATCCCTCAACTACGAGGGGAGGTAAGGAACTGCCATCTAGCTCTGCACTTGATTCACCTTCTGTTTTGAGTAAGCTTGCGACACCTAAACCTGCTTCTGCTATTAATTCTGATATGTCGCATGTTATTGATGATGCCACTTCTGCTATGCATGACACTCATGATGAAACTACTTCTATGCTTGATACTACTGTTCCACTTGGTGAATTTCTTGATGAACAACTTGCTAGGGCTAAAGAGAATGAAATTATTGAAACTGATAATATTGATGATAGTGATGATGAAGAATCTCCCCCTAATAAATATGAATTGCCTGTTGTGCCTGAGGGCTATCTTATGGATGAAGAAACTGCTAGAGACTTTGTTGCTCGCAATGATAGAAGTGTTCTTAAGAAATTATTAGCAAAGCTGAAACAAAAAACTCTGAATGCCAGAATGAAATATGATCCTGCTTATGCTACTTCACCTATCTTCGTTACTGATAAGGATTATGAATTCTCTATTGATCCTGATATAATTACTTTGGTTGAGTCTGATCCTTTTTATGGCTATGAATCTGAAACTTTTGTGGCACATCTTACTAAATTAAATGATATAGCCACCCTGTTCACTAATGATGAGAGAACTCGCTACTTTTATATCCTTAAAATATTTTCGTTCTCATTAAAGGGTGATGCTAAGATATGGTTTAATTATCTTGATCCTGGTTGTGTGCGTAGTCCCCAGGAGATGATTTATTACTTCTCTGCTAAATATTTCCGTGCTCATAAGAAACAAGCTGCTTTAAGGGATATATATAATTTTGTGCAAAGTGAAGAAGAGAGTCTCCCACAAGCTTGGGGGAGGCTTCTCCAATCACTTAATGCTTTTCCTGATCATCCTCTTAATAAAAATGAAATACTTGATATCTTTTATAATGGACTAACCGATGCTCCAGAGATTACTTGGATAGTTGTGCTGGTTCTGTTTTTAGGGAAAGAACACTGGATGAAGCTGAAATTCTATTGAATAATATGTTGACCAATGAAAATGATTGGACACTTCCTGAGCCAACTCCTAAGCCTATTCCTAAACCAACTCCGAAGAAAAGAGGTGTTCTATTTCTCAGTCCTGAAGATATGCAAGAGGCAAAGAAATCTATGAAAGAAAAGGGTATTAAAGCTGAAGATGTTAAGAATTTACCTCTTATTGAAGAAATACATGGTCTTAATTTACCGCCTGTTGAAGAAATATATGATCCTAATCTATTACCTATTGAGGAAACACATGGTCTTGATAACCCGACACAGGTAGTAAAGGTAAATTCTCTCTATAGATTTGATGAAGGTGATATTCCTCGTTATAAGTCTGCTAGACAATGCTTAGATGAGTTTGACAATTTTATTGTTAAACAAGAAAACTTCAATGCTTATATTGGTAGACAATTAAAATACAATTCCGATACGCTTGAACACTTGGGTGATTATATGTCTAGAGTTAAAGGTGAACTTAAACTCATTAGTAAACATGCTTCTATGGTTACCACTCAAGTAGAACAAGTACTTAAAGCTCAGAATGATTTGCTTAATGAATTAAATAATAAGAATAATGACTATGCTGTTAGAGTGGCTACTAGAACTGGTAAAATGACCCAGGAACCTTTGTATCCTAAAGGCCATCCTAAGAGAATTGAGCAAGATTCTCAGAGAAATAATATAGATGCACCTAGTCCTTCTAAAAGGAAGAAAAAGAAAAATGATAGGAGTTTGCCTGCTTCTAGTGAACCTATTGCTGAAACACCTGAGAATCCAAATGATATTTCTATTTCTGATGCTGAAACACAATCTGGTAATGAACATGAACCTAGTGATAATGTTAATGATGATGTTCATGTTGATGCTCAACCTACCAATGATAATGATGTAGAAATTGAACCTCCTGTTGATCTTGATAACTCACAATCAAAGAATCAACGTTATGATAAGAGAAACTTTGTTGCCAGGAAGCATGGTAAAGAAAGAGAACCATGGGTTCAGAAACCCATGCCTTTTCCTCCCCAACCATCCAAGAAAAAGGATGATGAGGATTTTGAGCGCTTTGCTGAAATGATTAGACCTATCTTTTTGTGTATGCGATTAACTGATATGCTCAAAATGAATCCTTATGCTAAGTACATGAAAGAAATTGTTACTAATAAGAGAAAGATACCGGAAGCTGAAATTTCCACCATGCTTGCTAATTATACTTTTAAAGGTGGAATACCAAAGAAACTTGGAGATCCAGGAGTACCCACTATACCATGCTCCATTAAAAGAAACTATGTTAAAACTGCTTTATGTGATCTTGGAGCCGGTGTTAGTGTTATGACTCTCTCTTTATATCGTAGACTTGATTTGAATAAGTTGACACCTACTGAAATATCTTTGCAAATGGCTGATAAATCAACTGCTATACCTGTCGATATTTGTGAGGATGTGCCTGTTGTGGTTGCAAACGTTACTATTTTAACAGACTTTGTTATTCTTGCTATTCCCGAGGACGATAGTATGTCTATTATTCTTGGAAGACCTTTTTTGAATATTGTAGGGGCTGTTATTGATTGCAACAAAGGCAATGTCACCTTTCATGTTAATGGTAATGAGCATACGGTACACTTCCCGAGGAAACAACCTCAAGTCCAAAGTATCAATTCTATTGGAAAAATTCCATCGATTATTTTTGGAGGTTTTGAATTTCCTCTACCTACTGTCAAGAAGAAATATGATATTCTTATTATTGGGGATGTGCATATCCCCGCTGAGGTAACATAGTGTTATTCGAAATTTCTCTGGTTCCATGTTATTCGGAATGAGTTTGTTAACAAGACCTGATCAACCTTGTTAGTGGATTCCTTTTGATGAGCATGAGATGGATGAAGTTAGAAGGCACAACCTTCTGTAACCTCCTTTTACTTTCTGTTATTTAGTTGAAATAAAGTAAAAATAGTATTTTTTCTGTCTGTTTTCTGAATTATCCGTGCAATATAAAAATACCCCGAAAATAAAAGTTCTCCAAATGCCCTGCCAATTTAATATGATTTTTTTTAGAATATTTGAGAATATCTGGCACTGAGAACACAGTAGGGGGAGCAAGCACCTGGCCACGAGGGTCCAGGGCGCGCCCCCCTACCTCGTGGCCCCATGGTGGCTCCCCTCCACTTATTCTTGCACCCACACACTTCTTCTTCCTCCCAAAAAAATTACCATCCAGCTCAAGCACGAGTTCTAGCTCATTTTGCTGCGATTTTCGATCTCCTTGCTCAAAGCAGCTCTCACAAAACTGCTTGGGGTATTGTTCCTTGGTATGTGACTCCTCCATTGGTCCAATTAGTTTTGGCTCTTGTGCTTTATTCATTGCAAATTTGTGCTGCCTAGGTGACCATGTTCTTGAGCTTGCATGTCAAATGTATATGGTTCCAAGTAGTTCTAATGCATGATCTAGGCTCTAGGCACTTGTAGGAGTAGTTGCTATCAATTTTGTTGAGCTTGGTTCACTTTTATTTGAAGTTACTAAAAATTTCAGAAATTTTTCAGAGGAAGAAATATGTTTAGGAAAATGTACCAAGGTGGTTCTTCAAGGAAGCAAGGACCCAGGCTTGCAATGCGTGATGCTGATGATGAGCTACCAAGGAGCGCTCCAGTGCGGCCTTGTGAATGGCCTTCGGAGGACTTCATGGATCGAGCAGGAATTAAGGACAAATTTAACGCATATTTGCGCAACGCCGATCTTGTGAGCTTCGAGGCAGAAAAGTGCCGCCAGTACCACTATCTCACTAGTTCCTTTGTGAGGAGGCAAAAGGGAGATATTTTATAACCAGAGAGGAGGCGGAAGAATATAAGAGGAGGGCTGAGATAGCTCGCCTCCAAGCTGCAGCCCATGATGCAATGACTGTTGCATCTCAGTACGACTCCAACTACAACTTTGGATATCCGCCAGGCCATCCGTGGCAATAAACCAACTTAGGCCAAAAGCCTAAGCTTGGGGGAGTACGTATTTCTCACCGACATTATATTCATGTTCACACACTCATTGCTAGATGTCGGTGCTCATACTTTTTCATTGTACTATCCATGCTAGGTTATTTTCCTTTTTATGCTTTCTTCTTGTGTGTTTAATAAACCTTAAGAAAAACCAAAAAAATTAGTTGTAGCTTTTAGCTAGTTTACCTTCTTGCTGTAGTAGTAGTAATAATTAAAAAAACCCAAAAAGATTTCATGTTCTTCTTTTGCTTGTTGGGAGCTTTCCCGTGTAAATAGTCTTATTTCCTTTCTTTTTCTTTGGGGGTCGATAGGAGAAGACCATAATGAAATTGTTAAAGTGGCTCTTATATGCATTATTGTTGATTTAACCAAGAGCCCATATTGCCTTGTCTTCTCCTGTTTATTGAATGCTTGCAGATTCCAGCTTAGTCCAATGCACGTGCACTATTATTATTATTCACATCATTCGGTCATGCAAGTGAAAGGCAATTATGACGATATATGATGGACTGATTGAGATGAGAGAAGCTGGTATGAACTCGACCTCTCTTGTTTTTGTAAATATGATTAGTTCATCGTTCCTGATTCAGCCTATTATGAATAAACATGTTTGCAATGACAATTAGAGATTATAGTTGCTTATGCCATGCTTAATTAGCTAGGAGTTTATAATGGTCTACCTTGTGTGCCAACATGCTATTAAAATGGTTGTGATGTGGTATGATAGGGTGGTATCCTCCTTTGAATGATTCGAGTGACTTGACTTGGCACATGTTCACACATGTAGTTGAAACAAATCAACATAGCCTTCACGATATTTATGTTCATGGTGGATTATATCCTACTCATGCTTGCACTCAATGTTTATTAATTTTAATGCATGTTCATGACTGTTGTCACTCTCTAGTTGGTCGCTTCCTAGTCTTTTGCTAGCCTTCACTTGTATTAAGCGGGAATACTGCTTGTGCATCCAATCACTTAAACCCCAAAGTTATTCCATATGAGTCCACTATACCTTCCTATATGCGGTATCTACCTGCCGTTCCAAGTAAATTGTTATGTGCCAAACTCTAAACCTTCAAATGAAATTCTGTTTTGCATGCTCGAATAGCTCATGTATCAACTAGGGTTGTCCGTATCTTCCATGCTAGGCGGGTTATTCTCAAGAGGAGTGGACTCCGCTCCTCACTCACGAGAAAATGGCTGGTCACCGGGATGCCGAGTCCCATGCTTTAAGAAAAATTAAATCATAATAATTGCAAACAAAACTCCCCCTGGGACTGTTGTTAGTTGGAGGCACTCGTTGTTTCGAGCAAGCCATAGATTGATGCTTGTTGGTGGAGGGGGAGTATAAACTTTACCATTCTGTTTGGGAACCGCCTATAATGTGTGTAGCATGGAAGATATCGCCATCTCTTGGTTGTTATGTTGACAATGAAAGTATGCCGCTCAAAATATTATTTATCTCTATTTTAAAATCGAGCTCTGGCACCTCTACAAATCCCTGCTTCCCTCTGCGAAGGGCCTATCTATTTACTTTTATGTGGAGTCATCACCCTCTTATCAAAAGCACCAGTTGGAGAGCACCGCTGTCATTTGCATGCATTACTATTAATTTATATTGGGTATGACCATGACTGGATCTCTTTTACCATGAATTACAATGTTTAGTCAGTCCTTGATCTTTAAAGGTGCTTTGCATTTATGTTTTGCGGTCTCAGAAAGGGCTAGCGAGATACCATCTTGTTATATCATATTATGATTGTTTTGAGAAAGTGTTGTCATCCGAGATTTATTATTATTGCTCGCTAGTTGATTATGCCATTGATATGAGTAAACATGAGACCTAAGAGTTATTGTGAATATGGTTAGTCATAATCTTTGCTGAAAACTTGAATGCTGGCTTTACATATTTACAACAACAAGAGCAAACAGAGTTTGTAAAAGTTTTTCTTTATCACTTTCAGTTTATCAACTCAATTGCTTGAGGACAAGCAAAGGTTCAAGTTTGGCGGAGTTGATACGTCTCCGTCGTATCTACTTTTCCAAACACTTTTGCCCTTGTTTTGGACTCTAACTTTTATGATTTGAATGGAACTAACCCGGACTGACGCTGTTTTCAGCAGAATTGCCATGGTGTTATTTATGTGCAGAAACAAAAGTTCTCGGAATGACCTGAAACTCCACGGAACTTATTTTTGGAAAATATTAAAAATATTGGCGAAAGAATCAAGGCCAGGGGGCCCACTGTGGCGCCCGGATGATTAAGCTACAGTAATTCCACACTAATGAGGCCACGTCACCTCGGTTATTGTTGTTAATCTCGCGTTAGTTCAAAACCGATTCGAATTTGAATTTGAATTAAAGTCAAACGATAAAAGTTTTCAAACATTAAAACTAAAATGTTTATCATGTGGAAAATATTCATTTGTTAATATTGGTGGTGAACCAACATTTTAAAAAAAGTGTTTAAATGCCCTAAACTATCCAAAACTATGGCTAACGACCCCAAATTTTATCATTTCCATTTAAGCAAATTTTCAAATGAATTCAAATACCTCTCAAACCTTTTGTGCCAGTGCCTAAAAACGTAACATCAATTTTGGACCAAGTTCCACATTTTGCAAAAATCATTTGATGGCTTAGTTAAGTACAAACAGTGCATATTAAAAGAAAAGGCAAAGACCAGAAACGTTTTAGAAAAGGAAAAGAGGTAGAGGAACTGCTACTGCTGCACTGGGCCCAAGTGGCCACAGTGCAGACCCAGCCCACCAGGAGCCATCCTCCTCCTCCCTGTTCACAGGGGGTGGTGGCACGCATCCGAACCACCATGGCCGCGGCTGTGGGTGCGTGGCGACCATCCCACGGTTCCCCGTCGCGCATAAGGGCAACTCCCTGCCCATCTCTCCCTCCCCGAAACCCTAGACCACCCCACTCTTCCTCTTGCCCGCTCTCTCTCTTGATTTCGGCGGCGCCCGAAACCTCCGACGCCATGGCCGACCCCGTCCACGCGACCACCGTCGTCCCCGCGTGCTTGGAGCTTGACCAAGAGCTCCGTTCACCTCCGCTGCATCGTCCACGAGCACCGTCCCGAGTTAGGACGCCTCCAAGCCTCGCCATCATCTTCTTCTTCCCGTCTGCACCGCCACGGTCCTCGCCTCGATTCGTCGCCTCCCGAGCTCCCTCGGCCTCCCCGACCATGTCCCCGGCTCCATGGTGAGCTCCTCCCCTGTATCCCCCTTATCCCCCCTCGATTTAGTCGCCGTATGCCGCTGTCACTGCCGCACCCGAAGTTTGCTGTGCGTGTGCGCTCGTCGCGCTCCGCCGAGTCCTGGCCGCCCCGGGGGCATTCCCTCGCAGCGCCCCACGTGCGCTTGCTGCGCTCGCGCTGCCCGCTGCTCCTAGCCGCCCCTTGGGCACCTTCCCCCGCGCGTTGCTGCCGCTGCCGTCCACTGCTACCGCTGCTCGCCTGCCGGCGTTCTCCGCCGTCGTCGCCCCCAACCGCCCCGCCTCCATCACCGAGCCGCCGCGGCCGCCTCTGCTTCGCCTCCGCCGCTCCGCGACCGGCTCCCCGGGGGCTCGGCCTCTGCCCCGCGGTGTCGCGCCCCGCACCTGGCCGTGCCCGCAGCCACCTGGCTCGCCGCCGTCCTGCGCCCCGTCGGGGACCGCCCTCGCCCCGCGGCCATCCCCTGTGCCCGGGCGGGCTTCGCCCCGCACACGCCCGCTACACTGCCGCCTGTTTTGGCCCCCTGGGCCACTGACCCAGGGGCCCCACGCCCCTTTTTCTAAAAAAATAAAATAAATGAATAATAATAGGAAAATTAATTAATTAATTAGTTAATTAATTAACTTAATTAAAATAGTTTAACTAAACTAATTACTTAGTTAGCCTAACTAATCTGTAATTAGTTAGATGTCTCAATGACAGGGGGGCCCCACCACCTGTTGACCAGTCAAACCTTGACTGGTCAACTGGGTCCCCCTTGGCCCATCTGTCATCCCCTGGGTACACTTCTGTGTACCCTGTGCTGGGTGCGCATAGCATTTTTCCAATTAATTTCGAATTAATAATAATTTCAGAATATTGCTAAAACTTTAGAAAATCATATAAAATAATCCGTAACTCGGATGAAAATATTTTCTACATGAAAGTTGCTCAGAACGACGAGACGAATCCGGATACGTAGCCCGTTCGTCCGCCACACATCCCTAACCTATCGAACTCGCAACTTTCCCCCTCCGTGTCATCTGTCCGAAAACGTGAAACACCGGGGATACTTTCCCGGATGTTTCCCCCCTTCACCGGTATCACCTCATACCGCGTTAGAACACGTCTAGCTCTGCCTGTTGTCCTGTTATGCACTTGCTTGCTATGTATTTACTGTTTCTCCCCCCTCTTCTCTTCGGTAGACCCCGTGACGATGTTGATGCCCCTGTGGTCGACTACGTCACCGACGACCCCTCCTTCTTGTCTGAGCAACCAGGCAAGCCCCCCCCCCCCTGATCACCAGATATCGCATATTCCTTCTCTATACTGCTTGCATTAGAGTAGTGTAGCATGTTACTGCTTTCGGTTAATCCTATACTGATGCATAGCCTGTCATTGTTGCTACAGTTGTTACCCTTACCTGCTATCCTACTGCTTAGTATAGGATGCTAGTGTTCCATCAGTGGCCCTACACTCTTGTCCGTCTGCCATGCTATACTACTGGGCCGTGATCACTTTGGGAGGTGATCACGGGTATATACTTATATACTCTGTACATGACACATGTGGTGACTAAAGTCAGGTCGGCTCGTTGAGTACCCGCAAGTGATTCTGATGAGGGGGCTGAAAGGACAGGTGGCTCCATCCCGGTAGTGGTGGGCCTGGGTTCCTGACGGCCCCCGACTGTTACTTTATGGCGGAGCGACAGGGCAGGTTGAGACCACCTAGGAGAGAGGTGGGCCTGGCCCTGGTCGGCGTTCGCGGATAAATAACACGCTTAACGAGTTCTGGGTATTTGATCTGAGTCTGGCCATTTGGTCTATACGCACTAACCATCTACGCGGGAGTAGTTATGGGTATCCCGACGTCGTGGTATCAGCCGAAGCTCTTCTTGACGTCAGCGACGGAGCGGCGCGCGCCGGATTGGACTGGAACGCCTACTAGGCTAGGTCTGCTTCCGGCCGCGCACGCAACGTGCAGGTGTGCAATGGGCGATGGGCCCAGACCCCTGCGCGCATAGGATTTAGACCGGCGTGTTGACCTCTCTGTTGAGCCTAGGTGGGGCTGCGACGTGTTGATCTTCCGCGGCCGGGCATGACCCAGAAAAGTGTGTCCGGCCAAATGGGATCGAGCGTGTTGGGTTATGTGGTGCACCCCTGCAGGGAAGTTTATCTATTCGAATAGCCGTGTCCCTCGGTAAAAGGACGACCCGGAGTTGTACCTTGACCTTATGACGACTAGAACTGGATACTTAATAAAACACACCCTTCCAAGTGCCAGATATAACCCGGTGATCGCTCTCTAACAGGGCGACGAGGAGGGGATCACCGGGTAGGATTATGCTATGCGATGCTACTTGGTGAACTTACCATCTACTCTCTTCTACATGATGCAAGATGGAGGTGGCTAGAAGCGTAGTCTTCGACAGGACTAGCTATCCCCCCTTATTCTGGCATTCTGCAGTTCAGTCCACTGATATGGCCCTTTACACATATACCCATGCATATGTAGTGTAGCTCCTTGCTTGCGAGTACTTTGGATGAGTACTCACGGTTGCTTTTCTCCCTCTTTTCCCCTTTCTATACCTGATTGTCGCAACCAGATGCTGGAGTCCAGGAGCCAGACGCCACCGCCGACGACGACACCTACGACACTGGAGGTGCCTACTACTACGTGCAGCCCGCTGACGACGACCAGGAGTAGTTAGGAGGATCCCAGGCAGGAGGCCTGCGCCTCGTTCGATCTGTATCCTAGTTTGTGCTAGCCTTCTTAAGGCAAACTTGTTTAACTTATGTCTGTACTCAGATATTGTTGCTTCCGCTGACTCGTCTATGATCGAGCAATTGTATTCGAGCCCTCGAGGCCCCTGGCTTGTATTATGATGCTTGTATGACTTATTTATGTTGTAGAGTTGTGTTGTGATATCTTCCCGTGAGTCCCTGATCTTGATCGTACACATTTGCGTGCATGATTAGTGTACGGTCAAATCGGGGGCGTCACACCCACACCCTGTCCATGAGGGTGGGGGCGCGCCTGCCCCCCCCCTAGGCGCGCCCCTGCCTCGTGGGCCCCCTGGAGCTCCACCGACCTCAACTCCAGCTCCATATATTCGTGTTCGGGGAGAAAAAAATCAGAGTGAAAGATTCATCGCGTTTTACGATACAGAGCCGCCGCCAAGCCCTAAACTCTCTCGGGAGGGCTGATCTGGAGTCTGTTCGGGGCTCCGGAGAGGGGAATCCGTCGTCGTCATCATCATCAACCATCCTCCATCACCAATTTCATGGTGCTCACCGCCGTGCGTGCACTACAAGAAATATGTCAACTTGTGACCCTCACTATTGGCCGCTGAAAGGTCATAGTTTTTCATTTGCGACCTTTTTGTGACCAAAAACAGAATGTTAAAAGCTGGCAGTCGTAAACTGAAATTAACGACCTTCTCTGTGAGAAGGTCGTGGACGTTTACGACCAAAACAAAAGGTCGTCGAACCCATGACCTTTTGTTTTGGTCACTGGCTGTCTGCCCAGGCCACGTCGGATCCGAGGTGGCAATCTGACGTGGCAAAATTGCGACCAATTTAAAAGGTCGTTGATAAGATTCAGCCCGGTCCAATTCGACGCTTTACATGGGCCGAGCCCAACAATTCATTCTTTTATATTATTTTTTCTGTCAATTCTTGTGGGCTACTTGGGCCAAGCCTAGTATTTCAGCTTCTTTGTTTTTGGTCCTTGGCCTTCTTACAATCAATTGATTTTCTATTTTCAGTCATTATATTCCGGAGCTGGTCCCACTAGTCAAAAGGGTCCCACAAGTCATAATGCCATACATGAGTCCCACATGTCAGAAATTTCAAAATTGCTCAGATTATATTCATAAGTGGGTCCCACTGGTGAAGTTTCCATATCTTCTCAACATACATAACTACTATTTCAAACAGCACAGAACAAACATAGTTCATCAAATAACACTACATTAGCCTTTTACAATCCGTTACAATATTACAATTTACAGTCTACTACAGAGCCAAAAGAACTCTTTGCAAAGTACGGCTTCACTGCTTCGCACTTGGCTTCACGGCTTCACACTCAGAAAAATTAGGACTGGAGCTCCTGTAAAAGAGTGAACAAAAAGGAAAAAAATTAGTCTTGGAGCTCCTGAAAAAGAGTGAACGCATAAAGGAAAACAAGTAAGAAAACTATACAGGAAAACAAGTAGAGTGTATTGAGCATATATATGTTGTCCCTGGAATGCGAACACATACAGCATCAAGAACAGCAGGAAAATTATCCATGAATAGTGCATGGAAGCGGATTAACTATATGGAACCAAAAACTGAATCATTGCATATCAGATTACACAGGAACAAAATGTAGAAGCAGATCATATGGAAGCAAAACCAATCATTACGGAGAACATAATAATACATGAAGAGAAAGAAGCAACTATACAGGCCAAAAATGGACAAACCACAAACAACAACAGCACAACGGGATAAGTAGCCCTATTTGCATCATGTTGACCAGCACAAGCATCCATATATGCATCGCAAACAAAGAACACTCGACATCCAACATCTGAAGACATTGCAATGATTTCTAAGCACATCTAGCATAATAGTTTCCACAAAGAGCATAAGCAAGCATGATACAATATCAATTGCATCACATCAACCAAATTATTCAGGGAGCACAATATGCACATGAACAAAGACAGGTTCTGGGTCCTGTTTGATTCACCTAGTTGATGAGGGCGGCAGAGCGGGAGACGAGCTCGATGTCGTTGCCATCGAGGACGATCTCATCCTTGACCTTCTCGGACTGCAGCTCCGCTAGATGCAGCAGCAACAGCACCAATAATGACCTGTGTGACATTTCATATCATCATTACAGAATAAAAAAATTAAGACATAGGCAGCAAATATAGCTTCAGCATTACGGAATTATCATGTAACTGTTGAGCAGACAGGAATATAGCTTCAGCATTATAGAATTATCATGTAACTATTGAGCAGATAGGAATATAGCTTCAGCATTATAGAATTATCATGTAACTGTTGACTGTGAAGCTGTCAAGCAGAAACCTGATTGTAAACTATGGACTATGAGATGTCACAGCCGATCCAGTGGACTGTGAGATGTCAAGTAGAGCAACATCTGCTAGAGCAACAGCTCCATGGACTAAAATAAATTCCCACAAGGATCGTGAGAAAGAGCTAAAAAGGTTTGATGTAAAAGAGTGAACATAAAGCTACCATTAGAGTGTACTACTGCTGAGGCCAGAACCAAACAACTTCAATGGCAACACTAAATGTAAGCGGTAGAACAGATCTAAAAAGGTAAACAAAATATGAATTATGGTTCACTTAAGATGTGATAAATGTTTAGCAAAATTGTTCGTGGGAGTAACCTTAATCGTTCAAAATCAGAGTTGAAAATGCAAGGAAATTAAGTTGGAGAAGACAATCAGGTATTCTATTTACACAGCATTGTCAACAATAAATACAATTCTCTACGAGCGGACAGGGCTGCCGGCTGGGCACGCCCCTACTCCTCCGCCTCCTCGAGCAGGAGACCCCCTTCCCCTACTGCTGCTTGGCGCGCCCCATCACTAGTCACCTCCTCATGCAAGAAGTACACAATAAATAGACAGATGGTCAATGAGGTACATTTTCACAGCAATAGAAGCTTAAAATTAACGGAAATACACACATCAAATGAAGTCACTAAGATACTTAAGTCCACCACGTGAACATCACAAAGGTACTTAAGTACACTAACTGTTGAATTACAATTGTAATCTACACTACATTTGAAGTGTAATTAACAGTAGATGCACTAATAGAAGGAAGCAAGCCTAATTAATAATACTTTACAGTAGATAAACATTTGTTGATGCTAAAAAAGACAAAGGTGTGTACCATGACATGTCCAGCAAGCCTAATTAATAGTGTCAAACTGTAGCTATAAATAGCACATCAGCAGCAGCATAATACTAATCTGAAACCTTAATTGAAGTCCATGTATCACTGTCCCAAAATTAAGAAACATGTCTACTAAAAGCCATGGGTCAGCTATAACTGTCCCAAAATTGTCCAAGGCTTGGCATCTGGTCAAGATGCCGACAAATAAACTCTGCGTCCTTAACTATGTTATCTGCCCTAAAATGCTTCAGATACTCCGCCTGCTCTGCTGCAGATGTTATTTACACTCAATGGTGCACTCTGATGTATAGTTGAAACCAAAGGATAAGTCGAACGAAACTACAAAGAAATAGATGATTTCTCTTCTATAGTTAAAACTCACTCAACAGGAAAATAATACACTCAATGATACACGTGAATTAGAAATGCCCATTATACACAGCACGAAATGCCCATTATACACAGCCCGGAGTCTGTTCTACAGAAAAACACTAATCAACCAACCAAGTAAAACCTTCTGAAAGTAGATGATCTCTTATTCGTCCTTGATATATTATGACTTCTACTAGACTTGCATTTACTATGAACTGCAACATTTTGGTAACCTGTAAGCAACAATGATTACTATCCCTGGTAGATATATACTACACCTCTTGATTTTGATGGACAAACACTCGTACATTCATGAAATTTACTGAACATAAGCAACTCATATATATGACATGTTTGTAATGGCAGTTTGGTACTAGTGGCTGTAGAAATATGGAAAGAACACATTCAGGGTTGGAGCTCAGACACTTGCACGCCCATCTCCAAGGTTGGCTGCTAGTGCTCCATTGATTAATATATGAAATTTGAAAGGGGCTAATCTGACCATCAACCTAAACATCCTTAACTACTTCGTAAATACAGTAGCACGAAATCTGGACCTGACCATGGCTGGAACACACACACACACACCTCTGATCATGACCTTCCTTCCATGGCGATGGCCTCCTCCTTGACTTGTTCCATGGTGATGGTGATGGCCTGCACAAACCAACTACGCAAATCAGATGGGCAAATCAAGAAGAAGAAGAAGAGGGGAAGGAGGGGGCGTACGTACCTTTGGCTTCGCCGGAGTCGAGGGCCACCACATCAGCAAGCTCGGGTCCCCGCCGAGGAACAGAGAAGAGCTCCATGGGGATGGGTGGGTGTGGGGCTAGGGTTTCACCCCTGCCATCAATCCATCCGTCCATCCATGTGTCGGTTGGGGTCGGGCCTCCATGGCCGGTCGGCCTCCCTCGAGGAACAGGTGGACGACAGCGCGCCGGTCCCGGTTCCCCATCCATCCATCCAAGCGGTCGAGGAGGACATTGCTGAAGTGGCGGTCGACCTTGGGAGCGGCCATGGCGAGGGGGGAGTGTGGGTGGTGGAGACGAGGTCGGCGTTGGGTGGAGTTGGCGGCGTTGGGTGGGGGCGGTGGCGATGGAGCTTTCCACGGGTGGGAGACGGAGGGATACGGAGGCAGGGCGGCTGGGTGCCTCGATCTGGATCGAGGAGAGGGAGGCCGCGCGCTGGATCTTGCCGGAGGGGAGAGAGGGAGGGAGGAGCAGAGCGTGGGGATCTTGTCGGAGGGGAGGGAGGGAGGAGCAGAGCACTGCGATCTGGATCGAGGAGAGCGAGGGGAGGGGCGGGTGGCGGCAAGGGCTGGAGTGGAAGGCGATCGAGAGGAGCTCGACGGATTTGGAAGGGGAGAGGAGGAGAACAGAGCGAGGGAAAGAAAGAAGGCGGGGGTGGATGCAAAATGACCACATGGCAGAGCTAGGGTTTCGGGGATGGTGTCAAAGGGCTGAGGACTGCTGTTGGATCCACGATCATCCGACGGTGTTCGATGCATGATCCGCGTGAGACGTCCACGGACCAATCAGAATACAGTACGACATTATGACCATCTAAATTGGTCAAAAAATCCATTTTCTATTTTTCGAGTGCCCAAATTGAGTTTTTTTTAAATGACCTACCATATTTGTTGCAAAATAGGACCAGATAATTTTTATAATATATTAGGCCATATGTAATGTACAATTGACAAAATGGTTGGTTGTCAAAAGTTTTTATACACCTCTGGTGAAAAAGACAAAATTCCGCCGTTTTAGTAGGAAGCGGGTCAAATTTGAACTACAGCTCCCTCATAGTTTGCTATTTATTTTTTCCAAAAAATATTTCTAGGTACATAAGTATCTATTTAATCAGAGAAACATCAAAAAAATCCAAGATTCACCCACTAGCTAGCAACTGTTGGAAATATGCCCTAGAGGCAATAATAAATGGTTATTATTATATTTCTTTGTTCATGATAATTGTCTATTGTTCATGCTATAATTGTATTATCCGGAAATCGTAATACATGTGTGAATACATAGACCGCAATGTGTCCCTAGTAAGCCTCTAGTTGACTAGCTCGTTGATCAACAGATAGTCATGGTTTCCTGACTATGGACATTGGATGTCATTGATAACGGGATCACATCATTAGGAGAATGATGTGATGGACAAGACCCAATCCTAAGCATAGCATAAAAGATCGTGTAGTTTCGTTTGCTAGAGCTTTTCCAATGTCAAGTATCTTTTCCTTAGACCATGAGATCGTGCAACTCCCGGATACCGTAGGAGTGCTTTGGGTGTGCCAAACGTCACAACGTAACTGGGCGACTATAAAGGTACACTACGGGTATCTCCGAAAGTGTCTGTTGGGTTGGCACGGATCGAGACTGGGATTTGTCACTCCGTATGACGGAGAGGTATCTCTGGGCCCACTCGATAATGCATCATCATAATGAGCTCAATGTGACTAAGGCGTTAGTCACAGGATCATGCATTGCGGTACGAGTAAAGAGACTTGCCGGTAACGAGATTGAACAAGGTATTGGGATACCGACGATCGAATCTCGGGCAAGTAACATACCGATTGACAAAGGGAATTGTATACGGGATTGATTGAATCCTCGACATCGTGGTTCATCCGATGGGATCATCGTGGAACATGTGGGAGCCAACATGGGTATCCAGATCCCGCTGTTGGTTATTGACCGGAGAGGCGTCTCGGTCATGTCTGCATGTCTCCCGAACCCGTAGGGTCTACACACTTAATGTTCGGTGACGCTAGGGTTGTAGAGATATGAGTATGCGGAAACCCGAAAGTTGTTCGGAGTCCCGGATGAGATCCCGGACGTCACGAGAAGTTCCGGAATGGTCCGGAGGTGAAGAATTATATATAGGAAGTCCAGTTTCGGCCACCGGGAAAGTTTCGGGGGTTATCGGTATTGTACCGGGACCACCGAAAGGGTCCCGGGGGTCCACCGGGTGGGGCCACCTGTCCCGGAGGGCCCCATGGGCTGAAGTGGGAAGGGAACCAGCCCCTAGTGGGCTGGGGCGCCCCCCATGGGCCTCCCCCCTGCGCCTAGGGTTGGAAACCCTAGGGTGGGGGGCGCCCCACTTGCCTTGGGGGGCAAGTCTCCCCCCTTGGCCGCCGCCCCCTCCCTTGATGGGATCTTGGCCGGCGCCCCCCCCCTCCCAGGGGGCCTATATAAAGGGGGGGAGGGAGGGCAGTAGTATTACAGCCTTGGGCGCCTCCCTCCTCCCCTGCTACACCTCTCCCTCTCGCAGACGCTCGGCGAAGCCCTGCCGAGATCCCGCTACATCCACCACCACGCCGTCGTGCTGCTGGATCTCCATCAACCTCTCCTTCCCCCTTGCTGGATCAAGAAGGAGGAGACGTCGCTGCACCGTACGTGTGTTGAACGCGGAGGTGCCGTCCGTTCGGCACTCGGTCATCGGTGATTTGGATCACGGCGAGTACGACTCCGTCATCCACGTTCATTGGAACGCTTCCGCTCGCGATCTACAAGGGTATGTAGATGCACTCCTTTCCCCTCGTTGCTAGTATACTCCATAGATGGATCTTGGTGAGCGTAGGAAAATTTTAAAATTCTGCTACGATCCCCAACAGTGGTATCAGAGCCAGGCCTATGCGTAGTTACTATGCACGAGTAGAACACAAAGCAGTTGTGGGCGTTGATGTTGCCAATTCTTCTTGCCGCTACTAGTCTTATCTTGTTTCAGTGGCATTGTGAGATGAAGCGGCCCGGACCGACCTTACACGTACGCTTACGTGAGACAGGTTCCACCGACTGACATGCACTAGTTGCATAAGGTGGCTAGCGGGTGTCTGTCTCTCCTACTTTAGTCGGAACGGATTCGATGAAAAGGGTCCTTATGAAGGGTAAATAGAAATTGGCAAATCACGTTGTGGTCATACATAGGTAAGAAACGTTCTTGCTAGAAACCTACAAACCACGTAAAAACTTGCAACAACAATTAGAGGACGTCTAACTTGTTTTTGCAGCATTTGCTATGTGATGTGATATGGCCAGAAGATGTGATGAATGATATATGTGATGTATGAGATTGATCATATTCTTGTAATAGGAATCATGACTTGCATGTCGATGAGTATGACAACCGGCAGGAGCCATAGGAGTTGTCTTTATTATTTTGTATGACCTGCGTGTCATTGAATAACGCCATGTAAATTACTTTACTTTGTTGCTAAACGCGTTAGCCATAGAAGTAGAAGTAATCGTTGGCGTGACGACTTCATGAAGACACAATGATGGAGATCATGATGATGGAGATCATGGTGTCATGCCGGTGACGAAGATGATCATGGTGCCCCGAAGATGGAGATCAAAGGAGCATAATGATATTGGCCATATCATGTCACTATTTGATTGCATGTGATGTTTATCATGTTTTTGCATCTTATTTGCTTAGAACGACGGTAGTAAGTAAGATGATCCCTTATGATAATTTTAAGAAAGTGTTCCCCCTAACTGTGCACCATTGCGAAGGTTCGTTGTTTCGAAGCACCACGTGATGATCGGGTGTGATAGATTCTAACGTTCGCATACAACGGGTGTTGACGAGCCTAGCATGTACAGACATGGCCTCGGAACACACGCAATACACTTAGGTTGACTTGACGAGCCTAGCATGTACAGACATGGCCTCAGAACACGGAGGACCGAAAGGTCGAGCATGAGTCGTACAGAAGATACGATCAACATGGAGATGTTCACCGATCTTGACTAGTCCGTCTCACGTGATGATCGGACACGGCCTAGTTAACTCGCATCATGTTTCACTTAGATGACTAGAGGGATGTCTATCTGAGTGGGAGTTCATTGAGTAATTTGATTAGATGAACTTAATTATCATGAACTTAGTCTAAAATCTTTACACTATGTCTTGTAGATCAAATGGCCCACGTTGTCCTCAATTTCAACGCGTTCCTAGAGAAAACCAAGCTGAAAGATGATGGCAGCAACTATATGGACTGGGTCCGGAACCTGAGGATCATCCTCATAGCAGCCAAGAAAGATTATGTCTTAGAAGCACCGCTAGGTGAAGCACCAATCCCAGAGAACCAAGACGTTATGAACGCTTGCCAGCAGCGTGCTGATGATTACTCCCTCGTTCAGTGCGGCATGCTTTACAGCTTAGAACCGGGTCTCCAAAAGCGTTTTGAGAAACATGGAGCATATGAGATGTTCGAGGAGCTGAAAATGGTTTTCCAAGCTCATGCCCGGGTCGAGAGATATGAAGTCTCCGACAAGTTCTTCAGCTGTAAAATGGAGGAGAATAGTTCTGTTAGTGAGCACATACTCAGAATGTCTGGGTTGCATAACCGCTTGTCTCAGCTGGGAGTCAATCTCCCGGATGACGCGGTCATTGACAGAATCCTCCAGTCGCTTCCACCAAGCTACAAGAGCTTTGTGATGAACTTTAATATGCAACGGATGGAAAAGACCATTCCTGAGGTATATTCAATGCTGAAATCAGCGGAGGTGGAGATCAGAGAAGAACATCAAGTGTTGATGGTGAATAAAACCACTAAGTTCAAGAAGGGCAAGGGTAAGAAGAACTTCAAGAAGGACGGCAAGGGAGTTGTCGCGCCCGGTAAGCCAGTTACTTGGAAGAAGTCGAAGAATGGACCCAAGCCCGAGACTGAGTGCTTTTATTGCAAGGGAAGTGGTCACTGGAAGCGGAACTGCCCCAAATACTTAGCGGACAAGAAGGCCGGCAACACCAAAGGTATATGTGATATACATGTAATTGATGTGTACCTTACCAGTACTCGTAGTAGCTCCTGGGTATTTGATACCGGTGCGGTTGCTCATATTTGTAACTCAAAACAGGAACTACGGAATAAACGGAGACTGGCGAAGGACGAGGTGACGATGCGCGTCGGGAATGGTTCCAAGGTTGATGTGATCGCCGTCGGCACGCTACCTCTGCATCTACCTACGGGATTAGTTTTAAACCTCAATAATTGTTATTTAGTGCCAGCTTTGAGCATGAACATTGTATCTGGATCTCGTTTAATTCGAGATGGCTACTCATTTAAATCCGAGAATAATGGTTGTTCTCTTTATATGAGAGATATGTTTTATGGTCATGCCCCGCTGGTCAATGGTTTATTTTTGATGAATCTCGAACGTGATGTTACACATATTCATAGTGTGAATACCAAAAGATGTAAAGTTGATAACGATAGTCCCACATACTTGTGGCACTGCCGCCTTGGTCACATTGGTGTCAAGCGCATGAAGAAGCTCCATGCAGATGGACTTTTGGAGTCTCTTGATTACGAATCATTTGACACGTGCGAACCATGCCTCATGGGTAAGATGACCAAGACTCCGTTCTCCGGAACAGTGGAGCGAGCAACCAACTTATTGGAAATCATACATACCGATGTGTGCGGTCCAATGAGTGTTGAGGCTCGCGGAGGATATCTTTATGTTCTCACTCTCACTTATGACTTAAGTAGATATGGGTATGTCTACTTAATGAAACACAAGTCTGAAACCTTTGAAAAGTTCAAGGAATTTCAGAGTGAGGTTGAGAATCAACGTGACAGGAAAATAAAATTCTTACGATCAGATCGTGGTGGAGAATATTTAAGTCACGAATTTGGTGTGCACTTAAGGAAATGTGGAATCGTTTCACAACTCACGACGCCTGGAACACCTCAACGAAACGGTGTGTCCGAACGTCGTAATCGCACTCTATTGGATATGGTGCGATCTATGATTGTTGGGAACCGTAGCATAATTTAAAATTTTCCTACGCTCACCAAGATGCATCTATGGAGTCTACTAGCAACGAGGGGAAAGGAGTGGATCTACATACCCTTGTAGATCCCGAGCGGAAGCGTTCCAATGAACGTGGATGACGGAGTCGTACTCGCCGTGATCCAAATCACCGATGACCGAGTGCCGAACGTACGGCACCTCCGCGTTCAACACACGTACGTTGCAGCGACGTCTCCTCCTTCTTGATCCAGCAAGGGGGGAGGAGAGGTTGATGGAGATCCAACAGCACGACGGCGTGGTGGTGGATGTAGCGGGTCTCCGGCAGGGCTTCGCCGAGCTTCTGCGAGAGAGAGAGAGGTGTTGCAGGGGAGGAGGGAGGCGCCCAAGGCTTAGATGTTGCTGCCCTCCCTTCCCCCCACTATATATAGGGCCAAGGGAGAGGGGGGGCGCAGCCTTACCCCTTCCTCCAAGGAAGGGTGCGGCCAGGCGGGAGTCCTTCCCCCCCAAGGCACCTCGGAGGTGCCTTCCCCCTTTAGGACTCTCCCTTCTTTCTTATCTCTTGCGCATGGACCTCTTGGGGCTGGTGCCCTTGGCCCATATAGGCCAAGGCGCACCCCTTACAGCCCATGTGGCCCCCCGGGGCTGGTGGACCCCCGGACCCCTTTCGGCACTCCCGGTACAATACCGATAAAGCGCGAAACTTTTCCGGCGACCAAAATAAGACTTCCCATATATAAATCTTTACCTCCGGACCATTCCGGAACCTCTCGTGACGTCCGGGATCTCATCCGGGACTCCGAACAACTTTCGGGTTTCCGCATACATATATCTCTACAACCCTAGCGTCACCGGACCTTAAGTGTGTAGACCCTACGGGTTCGGGAGACATGTAGACATGACCGAGACGCCTCTCCGGTCAATAACCAACAGCGGGATCTGGATACCCATGTTGGCTCCCACATGTTCCACGATGATATCATCGGATGAACCACGGTGTCGAGGATTCAATCAATCTGTATGCAATTCCTTTTGTCAATCGGTATGTTACTTGCCCGAGATTCGATCGTCGGTATCCCAATACCTAGTTCAATCTCGTTACCGGCAAGTCTCTTTACTCGTACCGCAATGCATGATCCCGTGACTAACGCCTTAGTCACATTGAGCTCATTATGATGATGCATTACCGAGTGGGCCCAGAGATACCTCTCCGTCACACGGAGTGACAAATCCCAGTCTCGATCCGTGCCAACCCAACAGACACTTTCGGAGATACCCGTAATGCACCTTTATAGTCACCCAGTTACGTTGTGACGTTTGGCACACCCAAAGAACTCCTACGGTATCCGGGAGTTGCACGATCTCATGGTCTAAGGAAAAGATACTTGACATTGGAAAAGCTCTAGCAAACGAAACTACACGATCTTTTATGCTATGCTTAAGTTGGGTCTTGTCCATCACATCATTCTCCTAATGATGTGATCCCGTTATCAATGACATCCAATGTCCATAGTCAGGAAACCATGACTATCTGTTTATCAACGAGCTAGTCAACTAGAGGCTTACTAGGGACAGGTTGTGGTCTATGTATTCACACATGTATTACGATTTCCGGACAATACAATTATAGCATGAATAATAGACTATTATCATGAACACAAAAATATAATAATAACCATTTATTATTGCCTCTAGGGCATATTTCCAACAGTCTCCCACTTGCACTAGAGTCAATAATCTAGTTACATTGTGATGAATCGAACACCCATTGCGTCCTGGTGTTGATCATGTTTTGCTCTAGGGAGAGGTTTAGTCAACGGATCTGCTACATTCAGGTCCGTATGTACTTTACAAATATCTATGTCTCCATTTTGAACACTTTCACGAATGGAGTTGAAGCGACGCTTGATATGCCTGGTCTTCCTGTGAAACCTGGGCTCCTTCGCAAGGGCAATAGCTCCAGTGTTGTCACAGAAGAGAGTCATCGGGCCCGACGCATTGGGAATCACCCCTAGGTCGGTAATGAACTCCTTCATCCAGACTGCTTCCTGTGCTGCCTCCGAGGCTGCCATGTATTCCGCTTCACATGTAGATCCCGCCACAATGCTCTGCTTGCAACTGCACCAGCTTACTGCTCCTCTATTCAAAATATACACGTATCCAGTCTGTGACTTCGAGTCATCCAGATCTGTGTCGAAGCTAGCGTCGACGTAACCCTTTACGACGAGCTCTTTGTCACCTCCATAAACGAGAAACATATCCTTAGTCCTTTTCAGGTACTTCAGGATATTCTTGACCGCTGTCCAGTGTTCCTTGCCGGGATTACTTTGGTACCTTCCTACCAAACTTACGGCAAGGTTTACATCAGGTCTGGTACACAGCATGGCATACATAATAGACCCTATGGCCGAGGCATAGGGGATGACACTCATCTCTTCTATATCTTCTGCCGTGGTCGGGCATTGAGCCGTGCTCAATTGCACACCTTGCAATACAGGCAAGAACCCCTTCTTGGACTGATCCATACTGAACTTCTTCAATATCTTGTCAAGGTATGTACTCTGTGAAAGACCAATGAGGCGTCTTGATCTATCTCTATAGATCTTGATGCCTAATATATAAGCAGCTTCTCCAAGGTCCTTCATTGAAAAACACTTATTCAAATAGGCCTTTATACTTTCCAAGAATTCTATATCATTTCCCATCAATAGTATGTCATCCACATATAATATGAGAAATGCTACAGAGCTCCCACTCACTTTCTTGTAAACACAGGCTTCTCCATAAGTCTGTGTAAACCCAAACGCTTTGATCATCTCATCAAAGCGAATGTTCCAACTCCGAGATGCTTGCACCAGCCCATAGATTGAGCGTTGGAGCTTGCATACTTTGTTAGCATTCTTAGGATCGACAAAACCTTCCGGCTGCATCATATACAACTCTTCCTTAAGGAAGCCGTTAAGGAATGCCGTTTTGACGTCCATCTGCCATATCTCATAATCATAGTATGCGGCAATTGCTAACATGATTCGGACGGACTTTAGCTTCGCTACGGGTGAGAAAGTCTCATCGTAGTCAACCCCTTGAACTTGTCGATAAACCTTAGCGACAAGTCGAGCTTTGTAGATGGTCACATTACCATCTGCGTTCGTCTTCTTATTAAAGATCCATTTGTTTTCTATGGCTCGCCGCTCATCGGGCAAGTCAGTCAAAGTCCATACTTTGTTTTCATACATGGATTCTATCTCGGATTTCATGGCTTCTAGCCATTTGTCGGAATCCGGGCCCGCCATCGCTTCTTCATAGTTCGAAGGTTCACCGTTGTCTATCAACATGATTTCCAGGACAGGGTTGCCGTACCACTCTGGTGCGGAACGTGTCCTTGTGGACCTACGAAGTTCAGCAACTTGATCTGAAGCTTCATGATCATCATCATTAACTTCCTCCCCAGTCGGTGTAGGCACCACAGGAACATTTTCCCGTGCTGCGCTACTTTCCGGTTCGGAAGGGGTGACTATCACCTCATCAAGTTCCACTTTCCTCCCACTCAATTCTTTCGAGAGAAACTCCTTCTCTAGAAAGGACCCGTTCTTTGCAACGAAGATCTTGCCTTCGGATCTGAGGTAGAAGGTATACCCAATAGTTTCCTTAGGGTATCCTATGAAGACGCATTTTTCCGATTTGGGTTCGAGCTTTTCAGGTTGAATTTTCTTGACATAAGCATCGCATCCCCAAACTTTTAGAAACGACAGCTTAGGTTTCTTCCCAAACCATAATTCATACGGTGTCGTCTCAACGGATTTAGACGGTGCCCTATTTAAAGTGAACGCGGCAGTCTCTAAAGCATAACCCCAAAATGAGAGCGGTAAATCGGTAAGAGACATCATAGATCGCACCATATCCAATAGAGTGCGATTACGACGTTCGGACACACCATTTCTCTGAGGTGTTCCAGGCGGCGTGAGTTGTGAAACTATTCCACATTTCCTTAAGTGTGTACCAAATTCGTGACTTAAATATTCTCCACCACGATCTGATCGTAAGAATTTTATTTTCCTGTCACGTTGATTCTCAACCTCACTCTGAAATTCCTTGAACTTTTCAAAGGTTTCAGACTTGTGTTTCATTAGGTAGACATACCCATATCTACTTAAATCATCAGTGAGAGTGAGAACATAACGATATCCTCCGCGAGCCTCAACACTCATTGGACCACACACATCGGTATGTATGATTTCCAATAAGTTGGTTGCTCGCTCCATTGTTCCGGAGAACGGAGTCTTGGTCATCTTACCCATGAGGCATGGTTCGCACGTGTCAAATGATTCGTAATCAAGAGACTCCAAAAGTCCATCTGCATGGAGCTTCTTCATGCGCTTGACACCAATGTGACCAAGGCGGCAGTGCCACAAGTATGTGGGACTATCGTTATCAACTTTACATCTTTTGGTATTCACACTATGAACATGTGTAACATCACGTTCGAGATTCATCAAAAATAAACCATTGACCAGCGGGGCATGACCATAAAACATATCTCTCAAATAAATAGAACAACCATTATTCTCAGATTTAAATGAGTAGCCATCTCGAATTAAACGAGATCTAGATACAATGTTCATGCTCAAAGCTGGCACTAAATAACAATTATTGAGGTTTAAAACTAATCCCGTGGGTAGATGCAGAGGTAGCGTGCCAACGGCGATCACATCGACCTTGGAACCATTCCCGACGCGCATCGTCACCTCGTCCTTTGCCAGTCTCCGTTTATTCCGTAGTTCCTGCTTTGAGTTACAAATATGAGCAACCGCACCGGTATCAAATACCCAGGAGCTACTACGAGTACTGGTAAGGTACACATCAATTACTTGTATATCACATATACCTTGGGTGTTGCCGGCCTTCTTCTTGTCCGCTAAATATTTGGGGCAGTTCCGCTTCCAGTGACCACTTCCCTTGCAATAAAAGCACTCAGTCTCGGGCTTGGGTCCATTCTTTGACTTCTTCCCGGTAACTGGCTTACCGGGCGCGGCAACTCCCTTGCCGTCCTTCTTGAAGTTCTTCTTACCCTTGCCCTTCTTGAACTTAGTGGTTTTATTCACCATCAACACTTGATGTTCTTTTCTGATCTCTACCTCAACTGATTTCAGCATTGAATATACCTCGGGAATGGTCTTTTCCATCCCCTGCATATTGTAGTTCATCACAAAGCTCTTGTAGCTTGGTGGAAGCGACTGGAGGATTCTGTCAATAACCGTGTCATCCGGGAGATTAACTCCCAGCTGAGAGAAGCGGTTGTGCAACCCAGACATTCTGAGTATGTGCTCACTAACAGAACTGTTCTCCTCCATTTTACAGCTGAAGAACTTGTCGGAGACATCATATCTCTCGACCCGGGCATGAGCTTGAAAAACCAGTTTCAGCTCCTCGAACATCTCATATGCTCCATGTTTCTCAAAACGCTTTTGGAGACCCGGTTCTAAGCTGTAAAGCATGCCGCACTGAACGAGGGAGTAATCATCAGCACGCTGCTGCCAAGCGTTCATAACGTCTTGGTTCTCAGGGATTGGTGCTTCACCTAGCGGTGCTTCTAAGACATAATCTTTCTTGGCTGCTATGAGGATGATCCTCAGGTTCCGGACCCAGTCCGTATAGTTGCTGCCATCATCTTTCAGCTTGGTTTTCTCTAGGAACGCGTTGAAATTGAGGACAACGTGGGCCATTTGATCTACAATACACAGTGTAAAGATTTAGACTAAGTTCATGATAATTAAGTTCATATAATCAAATTATTTAATGAACTCCCACTCAGATAGACATCCCTCTAGTCATCTAAGTGAAACATGATCCGAATTCGACTAGGCCGTGTCCGATCATCACGTGAGACGGACTAGTCAAGATCGGTGAACATCTCCATGTTGATCGTATCTTCTATACGACTCATGCTCGACCTTTCGGTCCTCCGTATTCCGAGGCCATGTCTGTACATGCTAGGCTCGTCAAGTGAACCTAAGTGTACTGCGTGTGTTCCGAGGCCATGTCTGTACATGCTAGGCTCGTCAACACCCGTTGTATTCGAACGTTAGAATCTATCACACCCGATCATCACGTGGTGCTTCGAAACAACGAACCTTCGCAACGGTGCACAGTTAGGGTGAACACTTTCTTGAAATTATTATAAGGGATCATCCTATTTGCTACCGTCGTTCTAAGCAAATAAGATGCAAAAACATGATAAACATCACATGCAATCAAATAGTGACATGATATGGCCAATATCATCATGCTCCTTTGATCTCCATCTTCGGGGCACCATGATCATCTTTGTCACCGGCATGACACCATGATCTCCATCATTGTGTCTTCATGAAGTCGTCACGCCAACGATTACTTCTACTTGTATGGCTAACGCGTTTAGCAACAAAGTAAAGTAAATTACATGGCGTTATTCAATGACACGCAGGTCATGCAAAATAATAAAGACAACTCCTATGGCTCCTGCCGGTTGTCATACTCATCGACATGCAAGTCGTGATTCCTATTACAAGAATATGATCAATCTCATACATCACATATATCATTCATCACATCTTCTGGCCATATCACATCACATAGCACTTGCTGCAAAAACAAGTTAGACGTCCTCTAATTGTTGTTGCAAGTTTTTACGTGGTTTGTAGGTTTCTAGCAAGAACGTTTCTTACCTACGTATGACCACAACGTGATTTGCCAATTTCTATTTACCCTTCATAAGGACCCTTTTCATCGAATCCGTTCCGACTAAAGTAGGAGAGACAGACACCCGCTAGCCACCTTATGCAACTAGTGCATGTCAGTCGGTGGAACCAGTCTCACGTAAGCGTACGTGTAAGGTCGGTCCGGGCCGCTTCATCCTACAATGCCGCCGAAACAAGAAACGACTAGTAGCGGCAAGAAGAATTGGCAAACTCAACGCCCACAACTGCTTTGTGTTCTACTCGTGCATAGTAACTACGCATAGACCTGGCTCATGATGCCACTGTTGGGAACCGTCGCATAATTTAAAATTTTCCTACGCTCACCAAGATGCATCTATGGAGTCTACTAGCAACGAGGGGAAAGGAGTGGATCTACATACCCTTGTAGATCGCGAGCGGAAGCGTTCCAATGAACGTGGATGACGGAGTCGTACTCGCCGTGATCCAAATCACCGATGACCGAGTGCCGAACGTACGGCACCTCCGCGTTCAACACACGTATGGTGCAGCGACGTCTCCTCCTTCTTGATCCAGCAAGGGGGGAGGAGAGGTTGATGGAGATCCAACAGCACGACGGCGTGGTGGTGGATGTAGCGGGTCTCCGGCAGGGCTTCGCCGAGCTTCTGCGAGAGAGAGAGAGAGAGAGAGAGGTGTTGCAGGGGAGGAGGGAGGCGCCCAAGGCTTAGATGTTGCTTCCCTCCCTTCCCCCCACTATATATAGGGCCAAGGGAGAGGGGGGGCGCAGCCTTACCCCTTCCTCCAAGGAAGGGTGCGGCCAGGGGGGAGTCCTTCCCCCCCAAGGCACCTCGGAGGTGCCTTCCCCCTTTAGGACTCTCCCTTGTTTCTTATCTCTTGCGCATGGGCCTCTTGGGGCTGGTGCCCTTGGCCCATATAGGCCAAGGCGCACCCCTTACAGCCCATGTGGCCCCCCGGGGCTGGTGGACCCCCGGACCCCTTTCGGCACTCCCGGTACAATGATAAAGCGCGAAACTTTTCCGGCGACCAAAATAAGACTTCCCATATATAAATCTTTACCTCCGGACCATTCCGGAACCTCTCGTGACGTCCGGGATCTCATCCGGGACTCCGAACAACTTTCGGGTTTCCGCATACATATATCTCTACAACCCTAGAGTCACCGGACCTTAAGTGTGTAGACCCTACGGGTTCGGGAGACATGCAGACATGACCGAGACGCCTCTCCGGTCAATAACCAACAGCGGGATCTGGATACCCATGTTGGCTCCCACATGTTCCATGATGATATCATCGGATGAACCACGGTGTCGAGGATTCGATCAATCCGTATGCAATTCCCTTTGTCAATCGGTATGTTACTTGCCCGAGATTCGATCGTCGGTATCCCAATACCTAGTTCAATCTCGTTACCGGCAAGTCTCTTTACTCGTACCGCAATGCATGATCCCGTGACTAACGCCTTAGTCACATTGAGCTCATTATGATGATGCATTACCGAGTGGGCCCAGAGATACCTCTCCGTCACACGGAGTGACAAATCCCAGTCTCGATCCGTGCCAACCCAACAGACACTTTCGGAGATACCCGTAATGCACCTTTATAGTCACCCAGTTACGTTGTGACGTTTGGCACACCCAAAGCACTCCTACGGTATCCGGGAGTTGCACGATCTCATGGTCTAAGGAAAAGATACTTGACATTGGAAAAGCTCTAGCAAACGAAACTACACGATCTTTTATGCTATGCTTAAGTTGGGTCTTGTCCATCACATCATTCTCCTAATGTTGTGATCCCGTTATCAATGACATCCAATGTCCATAGTCAGGAAACCATGACTATCTGTTGATCAACGAGCTAGTCAACTAGAGGCTTACTAGGGACAGGTTGTGGTCTATGTATTCACACATGTATTACGATTTCCGGACAATACAATTATAGCATGAATAATAGACTATTATCATGAACACAGAAATATAATAATAACCATTTATTATTGCCTCTAGGGCATATTTCCAACAATGATGTCTCTTACCGATTTACCGCTCTCATTTTGGGGCTATGCTTTAGAGACTGCCGCATTCACTTTAAATAGGGCTCCGTCGAAATCCATTGAGACGACACCGTATGAATTATGGTTTGGGAAGAAACCTAAGCTGTCGTTTCTAAAAGTTTGGGGATGCGATGCTTATGTCAAGAAACTTCAACCTGAAAAGCTCGAACCCAAGTCGGAAAAATGCGTCTTCATAGGATACCCTAGGGAAACTATTGGGTATACCTTCTACCTCAGATCCGAAGGCAAGATCTTCGTTGCCAAGAACGAGTCCTTTCTGGAGAAGGAGTTTCTCTCAAAAGAATTGAGTGGGAGGAAAGTGGAACTTGATGAGGTGATAGTCACCCCTTCCATGCCGGAAAGTAGCGCAGCGCGGGAAGATGTTCCTGTGGTGCCTGCACCGACTGGGGAGGAAGTTAATGATGATGATCATGAAGCTTCGGATCAAGTTGCCACTAAACTTCGTAGGTCCACAAGGACACGTTCCGCACCAGAGTGGTACGGCAACCCTGTCCTGGAAATCATGTTGTTAGACAACGGTGAACCTTCAAACTATGAAGAAGCGATGGCGGGCCCGGATTCCGACAAATGGCTAGAAGCCATGAAATCCGAGATAGGATCCATGTATGAAAATGAAGTATGGACTTTGACTGACTTGCCCGATGATCGGCGGGCCATAGAAAACAAATGGATCTTTAAGAAGAAGACGGACGCGGATGGTAATGTGACCATCTACAAAGCTCGACTTGTCGCTAAGGGTTATCGACAAGTTCAAGGGGTTGACTACGATGAGACTTTCTCACTCGTAGCGAAGCTAAAGTCCGTCCGAATCATGTTAGCAATTGCCGCATACTATGATTATGAGATATGGCAGATGGACGTCAAAACGGCATTCCTTAACGGCTTCCTTAAGGAAGAGTTGTATATGATGCAGCCGGAAGGTTTTGTCGATCCTAAGAATGCTAACAAAGTATGCAAGCTCCAGCGCTCAATCTATGGGCTGGTGCAAGCATCTCGGAGTTGGAACATTCGCTTTGATGAGATGATCAAAGCGTTTGGGTTTACACAGACTTATGGAGAAGCCTGTGTTTACAAGAAAGTGAGTGGGAGCTCTGTAGCATTTCTCATATTATATGTGGATGACATATTATTGATGGGAAATGATATAGAATTCTTGGAAAGTATAAAGGCCTATTTGAATAAGTGTTTTTCAATGAAGGACCTTGGAGAAGCTGCTTATATATTAGGCATCAAGATCTATAGAGATAGATCAAGACGCCTCATTGGTCTTTCACAGAGTACATACCTTGACAAGATATTGAAGAAGTTCAATATGGATCAGTCCAAGAAGGGGTTCTTGCCTGTATTGCAAGGTGTGCAATTGAGCACGGCTCAATGCCCGACCACGGCAGAAGATAGAGAAAAGATGAGTGTCATCCCCTATGCCTCGGCCATAGGGTCTATTATGTATGCCATGCTGTGTACCAGACCTGATGTAAACCTTGCCGTAAGTTTGGTAGGAAGGTACCAAAGTAATCCCGGCATGGAACACTGGACAGCGGTCAAGAATATCCTGAAGTACCTGAAGAGGACTAAGGATATGTTTCTCGTTTATGGAGGTGACGAAGAGCTCGTCGTAAAGGGTTACGTCGACGCTAGCTTCGACACAGATCTGGATGACTCGAAGTCACAAACCGGATACGTGTATATTTTGAATGGAGGAGCAGTAAGCTGGTGCAGTTGCAAGAAAAGCGTCGTGGCGGGATCTACATGTGAAGCGGAGTACATGGTAGCCTCGGAGGCAGCACAGGAAGCAGTCTGGATGAAGGAGTTCATTACCGACCTAGGGGTGATTCCCAATGCGTCGGGCCCGATGACTCTCTTCTGTGACAACACTGGAGCTATTGCCCTTGCGAAGGAGCCCAGGTTTCACAGGAAGACCAGGCATATCAAGCGTCGCTTCAACTCCATTCGTGAAAGTGTTCAAAATGGAGACATAGATATTTGTAAAGTACATACGGACCTGAATGTAGCAGATCCGTTGACTAAACCTCTCCCTAGAGCAAAACATGATCAACACCAGGACGCAATGGGTGTTCGATTCATCACAATGTAACTAGATTATTGACTCTAGTGCAAGTGGGAGACTGTTGGAAATATGCCCTAGAGGCAATAATAAATGGTTATTATTATATTTCTTTGTTCATGATAATTGTCTATTGTTCATGCTATAATTGTATTATCCGGAAATCGTAATACATGTGTGAATACATAGACCACAATGTGTCCCTAGTAAGCCTCTAGTTGACTAGCTCGTTGACTATGGACATTGGATGTCATTGATAACGGGATCACATCATTAGGAGAATGATGTGATGGACAAGACCCAATCCTAAGCATAGCATAAAAGATCGTGTAGTTTCGTTTGCTAGAGCTTTTCCAATGTCGAGTATCTTTTCCTTAGACCATGAGATCGTGCAACTCCCGGATACCGTAGGAGTGCTTTGGGTGTGCCAAACGTCACAACGTAACTGGGTGACTATAAAGGTACACTACGGGTATCTCCGAAAATGTCTGTTGGGTTGGCACGGATCGAGCTGGGATTTGTCACTCCGTATGACGGAGAGGTATCTCTGGGCCCACTCGGTAATGCATCATCATAATGAGCTCAATGTGACTAAGGCGTTAGTCACGGGATCATGCATTGCGGTACGAGTAAAAAGACTTGCCGGTAACGAGATTGAACAAGGTATTGGGATACCGACGATCGAATCTCGGGCAAGTAACATACCGATTGACAAAGGGAATTGTATACGGGATTGATTGAATCCTCGACATCGTGGTTCATCCGATGAGATCATCATGGAACATGTGGGAGCCAACATGGGTATCCAGATCCCGCTGTTGGTTATTGACCGGAGAGGCGTCTCGGTCATGTCTGCATGTCTCCCGAACCCGTAGGGTCTACACACTTAAGGTTCGGTGACGCTAGGGTTGTAGAGATATGAGTATGCGGAAACCCGAAAGTTATTCGGAGTCCCGGATGAGATCCCGGACGTCACGAGAAGTTCCGGAATGGTCCGGAGGTGAAGAATTATATATAGGAAGTCCAGTTTCGGCCACCGGGAAAGTTTCGGGGGTTATCGGTATTGTACCGGGACCACCGAAAGGGTCCCGGGGGTCCACCGGGTGGGGCCACCTGTCCCGGAGGGCCCCATGGGCTGAAGTGGGAAGGGAACCAGCCCCTAGTGGGCTGGGGCGCCCCCCATGGGCCTCCCCCCTGCGCCTAGGGTTGGAAACCCTAGGGTGAGGGGGCGCCCCACTTGCCTTGGGGGGCAAGTCTCCCCCCTTGGCCGCCGCCCCCTCCCTTGATGGGATCTTGGCCGGTGCCCCCCCCTCCCAGGGGGCCTATATAAAGGGGGGGAGGGCAGTAGTATTACAGCCTTGGGCGCCTCCCTCCTCCCCTGCTACACCTCTCCCTCTCGCAGACGCTTGGCGAAGCCCTGCCGAGATCCCGCTACATCCACCACCACGCCGTCGTGCTGCTGGATCTCCATCAACCTCTCCTTCCCCCTTGCTGGATCAAGAAGGAGGAGACGTCGCTGCACCGTACGTGTGTTGAACGCGGAGGTGTCGTCCGTTCGGCACTAGGTCATCGGTGATTTGAATCACGGCGAGTACGACTTCGTCATCCACGTTCATTGGAACGCTTCCGCTCGCGATCTACAAGGGTATGTAGATGCACTCCTTTCCCCTCGTTGCTAGTATACTCCATAGATGGATCTTGGTGAGCGTAGGAAAATTTTAAAATTCTGCTACGATCCCCAACAGCAACGGTCATGCTCGCCGTTTTGACCGCATTTTGAAACGGGCATGAAAAATTCAAAAAAAATCAAAAAATTGGAAAACCTTCGCGTTGTGTCATTATATGTGACCAAGTTAGTAGGAAAAATAATGAACTTGTAATACGATAATTGTTTTAAAAAGTGTTCTCAGAAATGAGCTATCATGTGTGGAGATCAATGGCATTCAAGCCAAATGATCAATCTTATGGCCACATTCATGACATAGTTTGTTAAAATGATCTCATATCATGCACAAGGGTGCATATTGGAATGGCAAACAATGTTGCCTAAGGAAATTTCGCCGCCGTCCAGCCGGCGGCTACTCTGGGATGGATCGAGGTTTAGGCCAACAAATCTAATAAATCTAACTGTAGTGGTTGGTGTTTTGATTTTTTTTTTTGGAATTTCATCTTCTTTGGACGAAAAAAATCATTTTCCATTTTTCGAGTGCCCCAAATGAGGTTTTTTTGTGAAGAACCTACCAAATAATTGTTGCAAAACTGTACCAAATCATTTTTTGTAAAATACTAGTCCATATTTAATTCACAATTAACCAAATGGTTGGGTGTAAAAAGTTTTGATCCACCTCTGGTGAAAAAGACAAATTTTCACCCATTCAGTAGGAAGCGGGTCAAATTTGAACTGCGGCTGCCTCATAGTTTGCTATTTATTTTTTCCAAAAATCATTTCTAGGTACAAAAGTATCTATTTAATCAGATAAACACCAAAAAAATTCCAAGATTCAACCACTAGCTAGGAACGGTCAAGCCCACCGTTTTGACCGCATTTTGAAACGGGCATAAAAAATTCAAAAAAAATCAAAACATTGGGAAACCTTCGGATTGTGTCATTATATGTGACCAAGTTACCAGGAAAAATAATAAACTTGTAATACGACAATTATTTTTAAAAAGTGTTCTTAGAAATGAGCTATTATGCGTGAAGATTCATGGCTTTCAAGCCAAATGATAAATCTTATGGCCACATTCATGGCATAGTTTGTTCAAATGATCTCATATTGTGCAAAGGGGTGCATCTTGGAATTCCAAACAATGTTGCCTAAGGGAGTTTTCATTTTCTTTGCACGGAAAATTCATTTTCCATTTTCCGAGTGCCCGAAATGAGTTTTTTTGTGAAGGACCTACCAAATAATTGTTGCAAAATTGGACCAAAACATTTTTCTAAAATATTAGGACATATTTAATGCACAATTGACCAAATGGTTGGGTGTCAAAAGCTTCGATCCACCTCTCGTGAAAAAGACAAATTTCTGCCGATTCAGCTGGAAGCGGGTCAAATTTGAACTGCAGCTGCCTCATAGTTTCATCTTTATTTTTCCCAAAAATCATTTTTAGGTACAAAAGTATCTATTTAATCATAGAAACACCAAAAGGTTTCCAAGATTCAACCACTAGCTAGGAATGGTCATGCCCACCGTTTTGACCGCATTTTGAAACGGGCATAAAAAATTCAAAAGAAACCAAACAATTGGAAAACCTTCACATTGTGTCATTATATGTGGCCAATTACCAGGAAAAATAATAAACTTGTAATACAATAATTATTTTTAAAAAGTGTTCTCAGAAACGAGCTATCATGTGTGGAGATCAATGGCTTTCAAGCCAAATGATCAACCTTATGGCCACATTCATAGCATAGTTTGTTCAAATGATCTCATATTGTGCACAAGGGTGCATCTTGGAGTGGCAAACAATGTTGCCTAAGGAAGTTTTCATTTTCTTTGGACAAAAAAATCATTTTCCATTTTTCGAGTGCCCAAAAGGAGGTTTTTTTTGTGAAGGACCTCCCAAATAATTGTTGCAAAATTGGACCAAATCATTTTTCTAAAATACTAGGCCATATTTAATGCACAATTGACCAAATGGTTGGGTGTAAAAAGTTTTGATCCACCTCTCGTGAAAAAGACAAATTTCCGCCGATTCAGTTGGAAGCGGGTCAAATTTGAACTGTAGCTGCCTTGTAGTTTGCTATTTATTTTTTTACAAAAATCATTTCTAGGTACATAAGTATCTATTTAATCATAGAAACACCCAAAAAAATTCCAAGATTCAACCACTAGCTAGGAACGGTCATTCCCGCCGTTTTGACCGCATTTTGAAACGGGCATAAAAAATTCAAAAAAAAATCAAAAATTTGGGAAACCTTCGCATTGTGTCATTATATGTGGCCAAGTTCCCAGGAAAAATAACAAGCTTGTAATACGGCAATTATTTTAAAAAAGTGTTCTCAAAAACGAGCTACCACGTGTGGAGATCAATTGGTTTCAAGCCAAATGATCAATCTTATGGCCACATTCATGGCATGGTTTGTTCAAATGATCTCATATTGTGCACAAGGGTGCATATTGGAATGGCAAACAATGTTGCCTAAGGAAGTTTTCATTTTCTTTGGACGAAAAAACCATTTTCCATTTTTCGAGTGCCCAAAAGGAGGTTTTTTTGTGAAGGACCTCCCAAATAATTGTTGCAAAATTGGACCAAATCATTTTTCTAAAATAATAGGACATATTTAATGAACAATGACAAAATGGTTGGGTGTAAAAAGTTTTGATCCACCTCTCATGAAAAAGACAAATTTCTGCCGATTCAGTTGGAAGCGGGTCAAATTTGAATTGCAGCTGCCTCATAGTTTGCTATTTATTTTTTCCAAAAATCATTTCTAGTTACATAAGTACCTATTTAATCATAAATACATGGTTTGGTGGCGATACGTCGAGGTTTAGGCGGTGGCCGAGGGCCCCAACTCTAGAGCGCGTAAACTCGCATGCCCGCCGCGTGGTCACCGCGTGACCGTGGCGTTGCCATGTGTTCTGGGCGGCCTAGGCATGTCTATTGGGTTGGGCACTCCCCAGGTAGGTGCTAGGAAGAAAATTACAACATAAGATTCTCACGAGGAGACCGATCGATGCTCAAACATGAATTAGCAGCCAAGTGTTTGATTAGCGGTACGGGAAATGTACATGGCTAATGGGCGTGAGTTTTGGCTGAGGATGATCAGTTACTAAGAAGACCGTCTTCACAAATTTACAACTCAAAAGGAGGAGCCTAGGTGGTACTTGCTTTGCAAAGCACCACACTGGACATAAATACGAATGTTGAAGCTGGGCTCAGAATAATGAATGGATTGAGCTGGCATTTGGTGGAGGATGGTTATTTGGGCATAGGAAAGCATCATAGAAAATGGATACTATTTGGACATGCCAAAGTGGTACTTCCTTCACAAAATGTTGTTCTGAATAGAATACGAAAATGAATATTGTTGAATTATTTTTGAACTAGGCAAGGAAGGTTTTTTACATATTTGACGAGGATATGACCCAAAGAATTTATGAGATTTTTTTGGGAATTTTGGGAATGACAGAAATATAGGTTGCTTCATAACCTGGGGCAGAAATTGCCACATGGACATGACACATAGGCAAAACTGATGAGGTGGCACCTAGTCATAGCAACCCACCACAATTTACAAGGTTATGACCATCTATATTGGTCGTGATCAGCTAGAAATAAGGCAGCGGACCAGTGCTATCTGCTTTTATGACCATTTCGTGTAAGGAAATTACGACCTTTCTGACCAAAATGGTCGTTCTAGTTTAGGGTTTGGAGCCCCCCGAACAGCTTTTGACCAATTGGTCTGAAATGGTCATAGATCTATGACCAATTCTTCCAGGGTCACTGACAGAAGGTCACTAGTTAACATATTTCTTGTAGTGGTGAGTAATTCCATCGTAGGCTTGCTGGACGGTGATGGGTTGGATGAGATTTATCATGTAATCGAGTTAGTTCTGTTAGGGTTTGATCCCTAGTATCCACTATGTTCTAAGATTGATGTTGCTATGACTTTGCTATGCTTAATGCTTGTCACTAGGGCACGAGTGCCATGATTTCAGATCAGAACCTATTATGTTTTCATGAATATATGTGAGTTCTTGATCCTATCTTGCAAGTCTATAGTCACCTACTATGTGTTATGATCCGGCAACCCCGAAGTGACAATAATCGGGACCACTCCTGGTGATGACAATAGTTTGAGGAGTTCATGTATTCACTATGTGTTAATGCTTTGGTCTGGTACTCTATTAAAAGGAGGCCTTAATATCCCTTAGTTTCCGCTAGGACCCCGCTGCCACGGGAGGGTAGGACAAAAGATGTCATGCAAGTTCTTTTCAATAAGCACGTATGACTGTATTCGGAATACATGCCTACATTACATTGATGAATTGGAGCTAGTTCTGTGTCACCCTATTTATGATTGTTACATGATGAACCGCATCAGGCATAATTCTCCATCACCGATCCAATGCCTACGAGCTTTTCCCATATTGTTCTCCATTTATTTACATTTCCGTTGCTACTATTACAATCACTACAAAACCCAAAAATATTACTTTTTCTATCGTTACCATTATTTCCATATTACTTTGCTACTGAATACTTTGCTGCACATACTAAGTTATCCAGGTGTGGTTGAATTGACAACTCAACTGCTAATACTTGAGAATATTCTTTGGCTCCCCTTGTGTCGAATCAATAAATTTGGGTTGAATACTCTACCCTCGAAAACTGTTGCGATCCCCTATACTTGTGGGTTATCACCTACCCCCCCTGGGCGCGCCCCCTGCCTCGTGGGCCCCCTGTTGCTCCTCCGACCTCAACTCCAACTCCATATATTCACGTTCAGGGAGAAAAAAATCAGAGAGAAGGATTGATCGCGTTTTATGATACGGAGCCGCCGCCAAGCCGTAATCTCTCTCTCGAGGGCTGATCTGGAGTCCGTTTGGGGCTCCAGAGAGGGGAATCTGTCGCCGTTGTCATCATCAACCTTCCTCCATCACCAATTTCATGATGCTCACCACCGTGCGTGAGTAATTCCATCGTAGGCTTGCTGGACGGTGATGGGTTGGATGAGATTTACCATGTAATCGAGTTAGCTTTGTTAGGGTTTGATCCCTAGTATCCACTATGTTCTGAGATTGATGTTACTATGACTTTGCTATGCTTAATGCTTGTTACTAGGGATCGAGTGCCATGATTTCATATCTGAACCTATTATGTTTTCATGAATATATGTGAGTTCTTGATCCTATCTTGCAAGTCATTAGTCACCTATTATGTGTTATGATCCGTTAACCCCGAAGTGACAATAATGAGGATACTTACTGGTGATGACCGTAGTTTTAGGAGTTCATGTATTCACTAAGTGTTAATGCTTTGGTCCGGTACTCTATTAAAAGGAGGCCTTAATATCCCTTGGTTTCCAATAGGACCCCGCTGCCACGGGAGGGTAGGACAAAAGATGTGATGCAAGTTCTTTTCCATAAGCACGTATGACTATATTCGGAATACATGCCTACGTTACATTGATGAACTGGAGCTCGTTCTGTGTCACCCTATGTTATAACTGTTGCATGAGGAATCGCATCCGACATAATTCTCCATCACCGATCCAATGCCTACGAGCTTTTCACATATTGATCTTTGCTTAGTTACTTTACCGTTGCCACTGTTACAATTACTACAAAACTGCTACTGTTACTTTTGTCACCGTTACCGTTACTTCCATACTACTTTTCTACTAAATACTTTGCTGCAGATATTAAGTTATCCAGGTGTGGTTGAATTTACAACTCAACTGCTAATACTTGAGAATATTCTTTGGCTCCCCTTGTGTCGAATCAATAAATTTGGGTTGAATACTCTACCCTCGAAAACTGTTGTGATCCCCTATACTTGTGGGTTATCACGCTCGCCTTCATCATCGCCTCCTTGAGAAGCTGTTCGTTGGCGCCATCATTGGCTCACCATCGTAGTACTCCTCGATGTAGACCACGTCCCTCTTGCAGGTGTCAAGAATGTTCTTCTGATGCTTGTTACGCAATGTCAAATAGAAAGATCAAGTATGGAGATAAGTCACCATCCACTAGCCCGGTCTTGTAAATTTTGTTGCCGCTGATGATTATTGATGTTTGAATGCATCAGAAACCAATTTTTTGCTCCAACAAAATCTAGAAAAGAAACAAAGACAATTGTGTAATAAAAAATTGCAAAACATATGTTTTAAGTGAAAAGAGGAGCATGAACTAATCATTACCATGCAGCAACATTACATAATATTCCCTTTGTGAACTAATATAAGATATTTTAGATCACTAAGACCTTATATTAGTTTACAAAGGGAGTACCATGCAGTGCAAGCCAAAATAAATAAAGTCTCATCTTGTCCAAACCGATGGTTTATTTCTATTATTTTCAAAATTAAATCACGGATCACAACCCTGATTCACTGTGTACAACGGAAAAAATTTATGGAGATGGGAGAGGCAGGGGGAAAATCACCATTTCAGGGCACCATTCTGAGCTCGGTAACGGCGTTGATTCCACATGCTTCTCATATGAACTGTCAACCAAATTAATTAAATGCTACATGTCACTGCACATAATCAAATTTAAGTGCCGAAGGACAATTGAAACCAGTTTAGAAACTATATATAAAAGGGAACTAATCAATTTAAACATGGAGTTTTGGGGTAGACGGGTTTTTGTGCCGTGCAAACAGGCTGCAGCTAACAACAAACAACTGTTTTAGTAAAAGTCAAAGAATTGCAGACCACATGCCAGTAGACCGGAATGTTTCTATTAGACTAACTAGCTACCATCCAGTGGTCATGGCATTGACGACACAAGACTAACACTACAGTCCATGATGTTTAAATACATTGTGTAGGAATTCATCAAGTGAACCAACATTTTTAAATGAGTAAATCAGTAAAGAAACCCATTCAACTTGTCACATAAGAATTTGCATACCTCTATACCATGAAGTAAGGCCTCACTAGAAAGAAAGCCTGGCATCTGGAAATATCAAATTGCAAATGGGTCAGGACAGATGGAAAGTCAAAATTGCAGAATGGAAGAAAGAAAAAGATAGTTCAGACCTCTTTCTCAATCATCATTATGATTGTTCTAAAGCTTCAGATATGTAAGGAAGGAGGGAATAACTCATGGAGTTTGGATGGACGGACTCCCAATCTATAGCTTGATGGTGGGAGAGTTGTAACTGAAATAGGCAACAAAGTAACTAAAAGGAAATGTGCATCATTACTCTAACTGACAAGACTTCAGTATACAATTAGTACCTCACAATTTTTGGCTGATAAAATCAGTGACACACTCTGCAGGGATAACAAAATTCCCTCCCCCCATCATAGTTGCTCTTCTTTTATATTTTCTCTGTTTTCAAAGTGTACTGATAATCCATAAGCTAACAGAAGGGGGAAACTGTCACCAAACTATAGTACGGATGCAAAAACTTTTGCTAAGCTCAAACTCTCCTTTCTATCAATGCATCAAGATGCAAGGCTTTTGTAGTTTCTCAAAAAATAGAAGTGCGGCAAACCAGCTAATATTGGAAAAGTAAAGGAATCAAACATTCTAGAAAGCAATTATGTCCAAGTGGATTGTTTTTTTCCAGTCAAGTGGTTGTCTTCTAGACAATATTGTACTGCTGACACCTTTGTCATAAAGTCATTTTAAGGCACACAATCCAGAGGGTCAATGTAGCCAATTGTTCATGATGATGGCAAAGCAATTACTTATTAAGCATTTCAGTTATCTAAGGGGCTTGTAACAAGTACCTAAAACTCTATGGCCGCAAGAGAACCATGGGATTGAAATGGTACAAATCATGAGATGATACAGTGACCACAAGAGCTGAGTTTGCCCACTTAGATGCTCACCCTGAGAATGACATACCATTGACACACAATTCCGATGGGTTTTGTGCTATTTAGAACAACCTGCAGGCATGTCATGGTATTTCAAGAACATGATTCCGATACTCAATATGTATTAAGGAAAGAAAGGTGAATTAAACAACAACAAAAATGACTGACCTGCCCTCCAAAACAGATGCAAAACGAATAACAACTGTGATTTTGATCTACTTTCTCTATATCATTCTTTACATCTCCTTCACTAATACAGTTCACTTCCGTACTTCAGCAGCCAATTTAGAATACTACAAAGGATGACAATGACACATATCACAAGATTGTTTGAATACAATGTGATTATGTGAAAACAATGTAAATACAGTATGATGCTACCCATACAAGCACAATACCCATTCATTAATATAGAATTTTTAAAACTGTACTGTAAGATCTTTCCGTCTTTTATGCGAAACCAAAACATCCATATCCGCTCTCATCTTAATATTTTTTGCCAAAATATAAGATGTGTTGTAATGGAAGTGGATGGACTGCTGCCATCAATTGCTTTTTTAGTGTAGCTGTATCAAGCCGGCAAATAAGCAAGTGTTAGGAAGTGAGTGTTACGAGTTACTACAATATCAATAGGTCCATACATAAATGGAAAAGGAAAATTAGGACTACATGGTGACCTACCTATAGAAGATGGACACCTTAAAGCAGTGTGTTGTTGGATTGGAATCACCCTTGCCTCACTGTAAGAAATATAGCCTAGTTCCACCGTGATTATCTAAAGCAAAGAGACATAAACCGGCTTAGATCGAAGGAACCCGTCTTGGGCATGAAGGGAGGGGAGAGGGATAGAGAGAGATGGATCTGGAGTGGAGGGGGAAGAAGGATTGGGAAAGCTGACCTTGGCATCGACCATATCTGGACGACTCCCCCCGACCAGTGCTCCTTTCGTGTCCCTCCCAGGCTTTCTTCGCCAGTGACTAGTGCTCCTACCTGGTCGGTTACTCGTCGGCGTCGCTCCTGTGCTCCAGATCCGGCGAGGAAATCGGCTGGCCCGGCCCCCTTTGACTCCTCTCGTGATGCAGGCGCAAGGCTCCCCGGAGGAAGACGCAGAGGAGAGAGACGAGGAGAGGAGGACGGATGGGAGGAAGGGGTGGGGGCAGGGGAGGTCGTTGGTGTGTCAACCTCCGCCGGGACTTGCCGGAATCGGCCGACATGCGTGGTGGCGGTGGCGGTGGCGGTGGCGGCGAGGAGTCGCGGGAGGAGAGAGAGATTGTAAGAGAGGAGACGAGGGGAGGCTTGCGTGCGAGAGCAAGGATCGAAGGGTCCACACTTTTTTATTTTTCCCCTTTGATACAGTAGGTTTGACTTGGTTATTGGACCTCGCCAATCTTTTGTGCCCACGTGGATGCAGCCAGGGGGCGTCCTTACGGTGACTGTTAATGGGTTTAATTCGTCCGCCTCAGCTTATTTTACTGCCAGACAGACACGTACTAGGGCCCACTTATTTCGCTTTGGACAACACAGTTGTTAGCGGGCCACCGCAATGGCAACGCCGCCGCCGCCGCCGCTGCCAGCGTTCGTGTACCGGATCAGCACGGGGGATGAGTGGGCGGAGCTCCAGCGCACCGGCGGCACCCTCGGCGGCGACCTCGACCGCTCCACCGGCTGCTTCCACCTCAGCGACCTCGCCCAGGTACCTCCACAATCTCTTCGATTCCTTCCGTCTCTTACCCCCCTCCTCTCCCCTCCAGGAGTCCGGATCTCTCAGCTCTGTCAGATGTGTACTCTGCTTCAGATTCTAGCGTAGATATATTGTTCCGTCAGTAGATCTTCCCTGTATTGCTTGATTTGGACTTGGGGATTGACCATGGACTCATGGGTGTATATGCTGCTGGGAGGTGCCATTTCCTGTATGATTTCGTTGCTTTTGTTGATCTGGAATTGCGAACCCTCCTTCTCTTGTTGATTTCCGTCGGCAGAGCTTCGGGTTCTTAGCCTCGTCCAGATCTGGGGCTTATTCCTGTGGTTATGCCAAATACAGTAGTCCATACTGTAGTGGATGTCTTTTCTGACTAAATCTTTCAGTTTGTTTAGGTTGGTTCTGCCAAGTAGTAATTTGCAATGGTCCGTAATACACTAGCAAGCAGTTGAAGAATGATTCATGGAACGAGATGTAGATCAATGCTGTTCAAAAGAACATTAACAATAGAGCATATTGTACCAAAATAACATAAAATTTCTTCTATTGAGAAATTAAATTGAAAATGATGTGTTCTTAGGCTTTTTTTTTTTTTAAAGATCGGGGATAAGAAGGTAGGCCTCATTCTACCTTATATATTCCAAACAGGCCGAAGTCTGGGGTTCAAAACAAGTTACAAAGCAACATAAATAAAACGAGGAAACAGAAAGGGGAAAATGGTAGGGCCGAACACTCTGCAGAAGAAACCAAGAAATCCTTCAGAGAATAGTTCTCAATTCTGTTGCTCCATAGCTTAGTCATGCTTGCAATTTGTTGCCGGGAGACAGCCCGAGGGATGAAAATATGATTAAAAATCTGTTTGTTGTGGACCTCCCGGAGTTGCACCGTGCAGGCTGCGAAGATTATATGCCAATGAGGGTCATCAGGCCTGGCAGTCTGCATAAAAGAAAGAATGGAGACCAAGGATTCAGCCAGAGGTAGGAGACCCAAATCTGCGCAAAGATCATGCGTCAGCTTGCATCACAGGATGATATGGTTAATTGACTCAACAGCGGGACAACAGTCACAGAAACAGTTCTGAATATTCCTCCAACACTTGTCATATTTTCATGCGTATTCAATCTTGCTCTGAAAGCAAGCCAAAGAAACACACGATATTTCTTTGGGATCACAAAGCACCAAATATATTTAGCAGGAGACCAAAAGACGGCACGTGTTGTGAGTAGCCTGTAGAAGAAAGCAGTACAGGGCAGTTTGCAATTTAACCATCCCAATCTCAGATCACTCTCGGAATTGTGGTCCACTACTTGTCACAAATAATTTGGTGCAGGCTATCTAGTTCAGCAGCAGCAGTTGTGGACAGGTTTGGGTGCAGCTTAAATGTCCTGATCCCCAATAAATTGTGAGGTGACCGAACAATGCAATTGATGGCAAAAGAAAAACCGGATGGAAACCACCCAGATGAAGTCCAGATCAGTCCGAAAGGAGATGTGCAGACCGTCTACCAATGAGCATGACCTAGCATCCTGGACCAACTGGATAAAAGGGCCGTCTACCATTCACTTTCTTGAATTGTCACATGTTCTGGTTTTGTAATATCTGTTGAGCACTGACGTATACTGTACCAGCTTCATTCTAATCAGTGTTATGCCTGTTCCAGGAGACTATATCAGTTTTTTTCACATATCATCCCTGTTATTTCAATGGTGTGATTTGATCTGGAGTCCTTTTTTTTCTTTCACAAAATATGAATCATATGCATCCATCCTTTTTGTGTGTGTGCTCGCGCGTTGGTCCTTCTCAAAAGCCAAGTTTATTTAATCCTTGACTTGGTGTAGGTGAAGATGACGCTAAAGAATTATTTCCGTGGGCAAAATGATCTATACCTGCTACAAATTGACACTGCCAAGGTATTAATCTTTAAACATCCATTTTTCTTCTTCTCGTATTAGTTTATTGTAGCTATTGAGGAAATTACCAATTTTTTGTATCTTTAGATCTATATTTACTATGGTTAGTGTACTTATCTATACGGGTGTTAGGACACGTGCATAAATTGCCACCTGTTGATGCAACGGCATTTACATGTACACCTTACTGTCCATGTGTATCTTAGATTGCAGATGGCTTAATTTATGAGGCAGCTGATGGCTGTAACTACTTTCCTCATTTCTATGGCCCTGATCGGAGCTTTGCACCCCTTCAACTAAGTGCTGTTGTCAAGGCAGACAAAATAGAGCTGGCGAACAATGATTTTACTTGCAGTCTACTTGATGGAGCGGCCATCTAATTCTAATGTGTAACTGTAAGGTCTCACCCTTGGCCCTTGTTTACATAATTTTCTTGTAAGTTCCCTGTCAAATTTATCAAAGACAGTCCACATGCTTATGATAGTTATGGAAAGTACACAAATTTAATGTCAACCTGGCCATGAAATGGTGGTTATGTAAGGAAACAGTGCGCATAGGCGGAGCAGAGCCTAGATGCACGACCGAACGCCGGATGCAGACCAAATAAGAAATTAAATGTCTGACCAATGTTTGTACTTTGTGTCTCTGTTGCTATCTACTCCCTCCGTCTCATAACGTAAGACGTTTTTTGATACTAGTGTAGTGTAAAAACATCTTACATTATGAACGGAGGGAGTAATTAGGTGTCTTTTCACTCTCTAGGCTACATGTAGACATGTCCTGTGCTGCTCTTAGACTTGAAGCCCCTTTACCCATCGTGGTGACCACAATGACATCCTGCCGGCCGCCGCCGCCTTCAGCGCCGGAGCGGGCCGGCATGGTCGATTGAACTGAGCGAGGCCGCACCTTTTCCATTCGATGTATTTGAGAGCGCTCAACGGGCCTCCCTTCGGCCGATTTTGGGCTTTTGCTACGTAAGCGCCCACGAGAGACCCCTAGGCAGGCAAACAAACATGGAGTTCTATATGAGCCGGCTCAAGAGTGTAGCCCACTAAGCTTAATTTTTCCAGAAGTTTTGTTAAAAAATATATTATCGAATATTGTTTTAAAATATTTTTAATATTTAAAGTTTTATATATTACGAATAAATTAAAAACTGAATGTAAATCTTCATATGTATATAAAAAATAACATGAGTTGGGCATTTTTAAATGTGAATGTAAATGTTCATCTCTAGTTTAAAAAGGTTTTATGTACAAAAATATTCATGTATTTAAAAAATATTGAGGCACCTACATGTAAGTGTTCATGCATATGGAAAATAAATGATAATCACATATTTGAAAATTTTCGTGTATACAAAAGTTGTTCATCGCACATCTAAACAGCATTCATCCGTACAAAAATTATATTAATATATTATAAAATTTCATCATTTTAATAAAATATACATGTATAAAAGGAGGTTTACATAAGTTTGGATAAAATCAAGGAGCAAAGTAAAAAAATTGTGGAACAATAATTTGGATAAAAAATTTGAATATAAAATGTAAGGGAAATGAAAAAGAAAGATAAAACTTCAAAAACGGAAGAAATCGAAATAAACCGAATGAAAACTGGAAGTCACCAAGCCAGAAAAAATCACAGAAAAACTGGAAGAACTGCATAAAGGAAAAAAAATGAAACAGGGTGACCTATCAGGCCACCCCCACCCCTCTCCCTTGCGTGTTGTCGACTATTTGACACTTTATTTGCCCTCGCCTACCCCCCCTTTCCCTCCACCCCTCAAGCGATGTTGAGCAAAATGTTAGCCCAATATGCAACGGACTAGGGATCCCACTTTCCTTTTTCCCTCTTGTTCCTTTCTTTCTTTCTTTCAAATCAAGAGTACATTGTCAAAACGGGAGTAAACAAAAATTCAACACGCATTAGTTCTTTGACAGTATTTTGCTAAATTCTCACAATTCGGTACCAATTTTGAGCTGAACAATTTCTATAGTAAGCGAACAAACTAATAGTATTCCCTCCATTCCAATGAATAATGTGTGCACACATTTCAAAGTCCAATTTCGAACCTAAATTAGACCATTAATATATATTTTTGACTTAAAAATTATACCATTGAAAACTTCTTTTGAATACGAATTCAGTGGTATAATTTTTGTCACATGAAACCCAAATTTGAGTTGTCTAAATTGTGGTCAAACATTAATATTGGGATATGTGCGTGTCTTATTGCTTGGGATGGAGAGAGTAGCACAAACAAAACAAATGATAGTATAAATAGTTCCATGTGTAGACACGTATGAACATTTTATTGATCAAGGTGAACAATATTTCTAATTTAGCAAACAAAAAATAAGCACCATAACACACACAAAAACTTGAGCTGCCGAAAGATCTCCCATGATGGTCATCCCATCTTTTCCTCAAGGTGGTCGTACCATAAGGCAGCGATGCCCATGATGTGGTATGATGCCAACAAGGCCTTTGTTGGACTCCTGTGTGCATTGGCCGAGGAAGAACATACTGTATCTGGTCAGCAAGGGTTGATGGTTGCTCTCACCGTCGAATGTGGGGAAATCTGTTTTCTAGAGTCGAGGGTTATAGATGGAGAGCGTGAGGTAGTAGTCATGGAGAAACGGAGTGCATAGTCGGTAGTTGCGTCAACCTACTGCCGTTAAAGGGTCGGAGCCAAGTACACGTTGGAGGAAAAGAAACAAATTCCAACTAAATTTGGATATAGCAGGAAAACATCTTCTGGGTCAAATATTTCCATATCCAAACTCTATTTCAAAATTAGTGTTGTACCAAATCTGAAATTCTAGGAGTTACTTTTGTGTCTATCATACCGCTTGCCTTGAGATCCCTGTGAATTATTGTTACTCCAGAACCTTGATGGAGACGAAGAAAGCATGAAGTGCTGGATGTCAAAGATTAACCGTGTGCAAAATTTTCAACTAAAAGCATTTTTCTGCCGGTATTGCAGCAAACGTAACCTTAGTAAGATTGCTTCAACCGAACAACCTCCTTTCTCTTATAATGTAAAATCTTACAGTTAAGTACATGACTGAAATGTTACAGTGAAGTACATGACTGAAAAAAGGGAAATGGTTTACACATTAAATTACGGAGTATCTACCGCCCTTCGAACATCGTGACACTCATGTTATTCATTGAGCTGCTGGTATTTTCCCCTGTTTCTTTTGCTTCAGAGTTCCTGTATGCAAAATACACGGGTTGTCTTGGTGTTGAAAGTTCTGTGGTTTCGTTCTCTAACATGAACACAACCGATGACATGAGTGGCCTATTGTAAGGATTATCTTGCACACATAAGAGCCCTATATGAATACACCGTAGAACTTCAGTTGGTGAACAGTTATCAGCAATGGAAGAGTCCACCATATCCATTGGCTTCCCATCATTCCATAAGTTCCATGCCTGAATCAATTGAATCAAATTCCTATAAATTACTAATTCCATCAGAAGTGTGCACAAATTCGCATTAAATTGTACTTACATAAGCTAAGAGGTTTGGAAATTCTGAGAGGTGAGGTAAGCTAATCTTCAGACCACTTATGATCTCCAAGAGTAGAACACCAAAGCTGTAAGTATCGGACTTGACAGAGAAGGCGCCATCCATCGCATATTCAGGAGACATGTAACCACTGCATCATAATTCAACAATAACTTAAGTAACAGAAAAATTGAACGAAATAAATGTCTTGCATGAATTACTCACTATGTACCAACAACTCGGTTAGTGTTTGCTTCTTGCTGGTCACGACCAAAGATTCTTGCCATACCAAAATCGGATATCTTTGGGCTCATATCCACATCTAACAAGATGTTGCTTGATTTAAGGTCTCTATGAATTATGGTCAGCCTTGAATCTTGGTGGAGATAAAGAAGTCCTCTGGCTACCCCTTTGATTATTTGAAACCTTGTTGGCCAATCAAGGACATACTTACTTGCAGCGTCTAGCAAAAGAGTACGCAACGTTGTTATAAGTATGCAGCTAAGCTCTGTTAAATAATGTGTTAGCTTTTATCAACACGGAAATCTGAACGTACCAAAAATGAAGACATCCAAGCTTTTCTTTGGTAAGTACTCGTAAATCAGCAGCCTCTCATCTTCATGAATACAATAACCAAGAAGCCTGACAAGGTTCCTATGCTGCAACTTGGCAATTAGAACAACTTCATTTCTGAATTCCTCCGCTCCTTGTCCAGAACTCTTACTGAGCCTTTTGATAGCAACTTCTTTGTCGTCTTCCAGTATTCCCTGCAGAACATCTCATCATTCTTAAGCTGGGCAAGATTGCTGTCATGTGCATCTTATACACCTACTTGGTGAGATTATTTTGTTACCTTATAAACCTTCCCAAAGCCTCCTTGTCCGAGCATGTTCTCGTTAGAGAAATCGTTTGTGGCGGCAACAATGTCTTTGAAGCTCACCAATGGAAGCTCGATATTTTCATCACCAATTAGTTGGTTTGATGCGCCCCGTAGAATCGACTTTGCCTGGTTATCCCTGTTTCGACGGTTGCCTAGCAGGAAGAGTTGAAATATTGTTTGTTATTAGTAGTTCGGAGAAGTGCTACAACAATACTGCATTCTGAAATTCTACCTCTGAACTTGCATATCCAAACAAGGAATATGCTGCACATCAGTACAAGCAGACATGCAGTAACTGGTAGCAAAATCTTCAACATACTCCCCCTCTTCTTATTAGCAGCTGAAGATATAAATTTCGCAAAGAATACAAACAGTTATACATGACCAAATAAATTTCACGAAGAGACATCACAGATTAATTGTTGGTTAATTCTGTGGGCAAGATGATCCATCCAAAGTCCAAGCTGCACGTACCTGCTAGTTCAGATTTTGCCAGCCTCACGTAGAGATCCTGGCCTTTGTCGACGTACCGGACGTCGACGATGTCACCGGCCCAGATGACGCAGCCACTGCCTCCGCCGCCTCCTCTGATGTCGGCGGCGGCGAAGGCCACGCAGGAGCAGGTGGCCAGGCACCTCGCCCTGCACGCCTCCAGCGTCGCGCCCACGTCCACCGTCGCGTTGTCGGTGTCAGGGAGCTTCACGCCGGACACCACGGCGAAGCCGTCCGTGGTGGCGCCGCCGTCGCGGCAGTCCAGCGGCGTGCTCCTCCGGCAGCCGGCGGCGGCCTCCCTCATGGACCAGTGCGCGGGGGACACGGGCACGTACCCCTGCACGCACCCGCAGAAGAGCGTGGCCGCCGTGTTGACGTTGCACAGCCCGAAGGCGCTGCACTTGGCGTAGTCGTCGCACACGTCCCGCGGCGCCTGCGCGAACACGTTCCACACCCGGCTGCCGCCGTCCCACGCCAGCCGCTGGATCACGCCGGCCTCGCTCAGCACCAGCCGCGAGAAGGGCGCCGCCGCCGTCGCGTTGAACACGTAGGCCACCTCGTCGGGCCGGACCACCACCTGGTTCGTGAACATGTCCGAGTAGGACGCCATCTCCGGGACGCCACTGAACCACAGCCCGTTCCACGGCCCCGTGCGGTACTTCTTGGCGTCGCCGCGCCACGACACGCAGTCCGGCAGCCCCCTCGTGTTCATGGCGCGCCGGCAGTCCCCCGTCGCCGGGTTGTCCGGGGAGCGCCAAGACCTGAGGGACCACTCGGCGCCCGTCTGCGGGTTCCTGCCCAGCCGCATGCCGGCGATCAGGGTGTTGGACGGGTGGTCAAACGACTGCCACAGCACGGCGCCGTTGCTCTCATCATCGTCGCGCACCACCACTAGGTTACCGGACTCGAGCAGCTGCGCGGCCGCGGAGGAAGGAGTCCCACTCCCGCCTGTCGTCGTGTTCGAGGACCACACGGTCAGGCCGGAGCCGTCGAGCAGGAATAGGCGGCCGGCACCGTCAATCTCCAGCACACCGGCGGTGTCGTTGAGCGGGCTGTCGCGGTTGGCCACCCAGACCACGGCGTCCATGGATGCCGAGAACCATATCCCGACGTACCTCCTGTTCAGCTCGCCCGGCGAGAAGAACCCCAGGGTGAAGGAGCCACCGGCCGAGACAAGCATCTGGCCGTCGGTGATGTTGCGCCGACCATCGTTCAGGGTGTCCAGAGATGCAACTCCCCTGGCCGAGGTGCTTCCGAGAGAAAGAAAGAGCACGGAGACGAGCATGAGACGAAGGTTGAGGAACATGGTTGCAGTTCGCAGCCTCGCCTAACACTACAGCGGAAGAAGCTGCTGCTATATGTTTCTGGGAAAGGAGAGTAGGCTGTTATTGAGAACTTGAGATGAGGATGCATGTGATCACTTTGCCGGCCTAGCTACGTACGTGCACGGGAATAGCTAGCTAGTGCATGCGTACAACTTGCATGGTCGGTCGTCTATGGCCGACTAGATCGACTCCGTTCAACAAGGGCAAGCATGCTTGCATACCACGACGGCGCAAAGAAGTCTGATGAAGTCATGGATTGTACGTGACTGCTGCTAGTTTGTCAAGGGAAGTCACGTGACTCGCATCCACTAGCCATGCCCTTTTTTCCAAGGCTAATGGTGTCCTTGAATTCTTTGACCCCAAGAGCTGGAAATTATACAGTACAGTAGTAGAGGACTGATCATTAGTTCCTTATACTTGTCCAGTTGGTTAGTTAACATGTGGACCATGTATATGCAAGATGAGAAAAGGCACTATACCAATTGCCTCACAAGATTTAGCCTCAGCTTTCAACCTATTGCTTTGGATCCAGTGGCCGAAGACGATAAAATTTGAGGTGAGGCGGACTCTAAAGGATATAAAAGATGTACTATGATGCAATACCAAAGTAGTTCATACCTACGAAGCACCGATACCGCGACATGGATACCGTGATATGGATACGGGGACACGGGGATAAAGCAATTTATAGAAACAACCATACAACAATACAACAACTATACATAAAAAATTAATAAAATGCTATGTAGTAAAGACAAAGAATAATTTTGAGGTGTGAGATGATATCAAAATCGAAGCTGCCCCATTTGTTGTCTCCATGCCTCTTTTCAAGTTCTCATCAATTGTTGAATGGTCATCAATTTCCTTAATCCTCGTGGTACTTGCGAAATAAATCATATTCTAGTATTAGATTTTGAAATAGACACAACACATAAGCATGATAAGGTGATAACATCACTAGCCACTGATAGACTTTCAACATAAATACACAATCGAACCATTGAAAAATTCTACACCACAAATACGAACGAATTCAAGCAAGATTTGGGTAGAATATGGTGTAGTAAACTTTTGAAAAGATTTAGGAGAAAAGGCATCTCTACAATTTCATAGGAAAAAGCCAACTAAGGACTTCATGGTCCGATTGAGACTAGAGTAGCGATTGGGGAATGAATTTACCTTACTCTACTCCAGGCGACGGCGGCAGCGACGGCGCGAGGCGATTCCAGGCTGCGGCGAGCAACTCCAGGCGGTGGCGTGCTCGTCCGCCTGCCCGCCGCCGCCGCTCACTGGCGCTAGCCGCTAGGGTTCTGTGTGCGTCGGTGCGTGACTGCGTGCGTGAGTTCGCTTGAGCGCTTTTTCTTTTTTCTTTTTTGAGAACTACGTTCGCTTGAGTGCTTGACCGAGTCACTTCTTCTTAGCGAACGATGGCCAACAACGAGTGTTCGTGGGCTCATGGCGCAAATAACGCGACTAGCCCTTCTCTCTCTCCTTTCCCTTTTGCTAAAAAAAAGTCTCTCTCCTTTCCCTCGAAAAAATCCGTCTCTCTCCTTTTCTTTTTCCCTGGCGACAATAGACAATTCTTTTCACCCAGCCAGCCAACCATGCGAGCTTGCTCCGCGCACGCATCGGGCGCTCCCTGGTGCACGACCCCGCCTCCTCGCTCCCACTCCCGAGCGCTGCCGCCGCCACGGAGCTCCACTCCACCAACACCGACTGCCGCTGTTGTTCAGCGACCGGAGCGCCGCCACCATGCGCCTTCCCTCCTTTTATCTCTTCTGGCCAAGTAGGGGCGCTAACGCGGACGAGCATCTCTCCACCACCGGAGCATGGTGGCCCACTTTTACTGTTATGGGAGCGTGGTGGCCTGCACCGCTCCTGGCTGCCGCCGACAAGCACCTCTCCACCGGAGCTCCCGTCCTCTGCGTGACCGGTTGAAGCGATGGGGAGGAAGAAGGCAATGGATGGATGACAGGTGGGACCTAGGTCCATCTCAGCAAAATTTCCACATAGGCATTGCCACGTCCGCCTTACATGTGGGTCCAACCAGTCAGTTTGACTGTTTTCGTGAGGTTATCCGACTATCAGTGCTCCGTGTTACATATTAGGCACATTTTCAATGGTTTTTTATGCCCTGCCTTCAATATGTGGTACCAAGTTGTTACCCTAGCCTCAAGTGTGATGGTTTTTAGGGTTAATAGTAATGCACAAAGATCTCAAGGCAAGCGGTATGATGGAAACAAAAGTGACTCCCAAAAATTCAGATTTGGAATAACAGTAATTTTGAATTAGATTTTGTATATAGAAATATTCAACCCAGAGAAGTTTTCCGTGCTATATACAAATTTAGTTAGATTTTGCTTCTTTTCCTCCAACTTTTACTTGGCTCTAGCACTGTCCAAGCATTAGATCGGCCCAGCTACCAACAAGTGTCCTCCATTTATATAGGACTACTACCTCTCACATCCAACCTTCACCCTCCCGACCATCAAGTCCTTAACAACTTGGTATCATCTTCATTGATCTTTGCCGCCTCCGACACCATAAGCACACCGCCAAGATATATCTATAATTATTTTGTATGTTTGTGTTACTTTTATATCATTATATTGCATAGTTTTGACATAATTTTATATTGATTTATTGGTGATTTATTGGTAATTTATTGGACTAATATATTAATCTGTCTCCGTTCTTTGTTGTGAGTCTACTCTTCGCTACAAGTGAAGAACAGAATATCCGCAAAACATACGTAGATTACTTGATGTGAAGAGAACCGAGGAAATAAGTTTGATGCATCACACAGAAAAGAAAAGGACGAGAGTTCCATGGCCTCTACCTAACCCTTGCCACTGCCACGAGTCTCCACATTGCCACATTGATCCTCTTGCCCTCCCCTGTTCGGCTGCCTTGTCGTGGTTAAGAGGAGTAAGGACCCATCCATTTCGTTTTCTTTCCCTTATGTTTTGTCGTGGCGGCGGCCAAGGCGTGTGAGAATAAGGTCTGTCTTGTCTCTACCTACCTTGATTATGTCAGATCCGGCGGCGATGAAGGGCTTGTGAGAGTTTTTGTCACTAAATCTGTTGGTTCTCTTTGAATCTTGTCAGCCGGTGTGTTTATCAACGAGTACGATTGGCTCGCTATTGGTGCGACGAATTCGACATCTTCTTTCATGTTGTTCTGCAACATGTTCTGCGTGGGGTGATGCTCCAACTGATGTTTTCATTTTTGCAATTTCTAGATCTTGTTTCACATGGTTGCAGGTATGACAATTACGTTTGCAGGTATGTCTTTCCTTTATTGTTGGTTTGGTTCAATTTTTAATCTTCAAATCACTAGTGTGATTTTCCGTGTAATTTTTTTGTATCGGTCATTCTGCGCTATTGTCTTCCTTAATAATTACCTATGCAAGAATGTTTTCTTCAAGAAAAAAGACAAGAAGGAAGCACGTCTTCACTGTTCCATATGTGACTGTGCCTGCGCCACAAAATAACAAGAATGCTCCATATGCAATGCAATGCATGGCGACTGATCGAGATGCACGAGGAGGCAAAATTTCGTGTTTTGACCCTTCTCGTATACAAATTCAGGATCTGACCCCGATTGAATTTTTTTTTCGGGATTTGACCATTTTTCTTACCGCCAGGGGTGCTGGCGGTAGGGTTAGACAGCCTACTGAGGAAGAAGCCTACCAGACCGGCATCAGAGACATGCATAGTGGATTTAGGGAGTTTGCACCCCTCATCAACAGAGTGGTAAGTTTGAACCGACGGTTGTATTTAAATTATTTTATTCGTCATCGTGACTGACTTATGCCTCTACGGTCCAGTGAGCTGAACAGATGCATCTTCGAAGCCTCTGGTGCAGTAGGTCATATCCCCGGGAGCATACAATCTGAGAACAAATTGAGGGGGACGATGAGGGTACAATTTCAGCCTCCTCGGAACAGATGCATCTTGTTCACTTGCAATCATAAATCTGATACTTATTATGCCCTTGTTTCATTGTGAGTGCAGAAGTTGGTGAAGCGTTGTCACAAGCTGGTAGGCCTGCTTGGGTGTGCTGGAGCTGGGTCGGTTGAAGCTTATCATCCTGCAGCCACATAGGGTCACATCGCCTTTATCGAGCCATGTTCCCTCGTCGTCTAGGTTGGTTGAGGAGGAGGAGGAGGAGGCCACAAATGAAGAAGAGGAGGAGGATGCCTATCATGAGGAAGAGGAGAATGAGAGCGATGGGGAGGAGGAGTACGATGAAGATTACGCACCTCCACCAACTCAATCATCTCAACCATCTCAGCTGCCGAAGAGGAATATGAAGAAGAAGGATTTGCTGAGTCCGGACCCTTTCCAAAGACCGGTTACTCGACGGCCCAAGAAGAAGACTGAGGAGACTCGTTCAAAGAGGAACGAGGACCGTACCTCCAAGAGGGGAGGCATCAATTAAATTCTGCTCTTCGATACTTGGCTCCTGTAGTTGAAAAGTCTAGTGGTTGTGAAACTATGTGTTTGCTATTTGAACTATGTGTTTGCTATTTGTGAAACTATGTGGAACTAAATAGTTGAACTTCGTTTGCTTATTATGCACAAGTTTATGTGGAACTCCGTTTGACATGTGTATGTGATGCCCAAATTTAATTGTTTGAGATCTGGTATTTTGACTCTATATCATTGCTGTGATATTGTTTTTGAAAAGAAGAAAGGAAATGAAATTGGAAAGAGGCAAGAACCTACCGCCAAGGACCCTGGCGGTAGGGTCAGACAACCTACCGCCAGCCCCTCTAGCGGTAGGTTGACCCTACCGCCAGGCCACTCTGATATTTCGTTACAGAAGGTTTTGGAGGCAAAAACCCTGGCACACCCTACCGCCAGGGGTGCTGGCGGTAGGGTTATACAGCCTACTGCCAGGGCCGTTGGCGGTAGGGTGCTAATCCACGTCAGAACGTGGAGACGGCCGCCGTCCTCCTCCGTCGCACCCTACCGCCACCCTGGCGGTAGGCTTGTATAACCCTACCGCCAGCACCCCTGGCGGTAGCGAAAGGGATAAATCCCGAATTTTTTCCAACTGGGGCAGATTCTGAATTGTTATGTGAAAAGGGTTAAAACACGAAATTTTACCGCACGAGAAGCCGATGCGTAATTGTTAGTAATTGGCAGACATACGGTGAGACGTAGTCACGTACAGTAGGACGAGTAGGCCGAGCAGTGCGCATGTAAAAACGCTGGGTCCATTGCAAGTTCAACACCTGGACGCCGCTGCTCCGGTGGCAGGCACACGTCTCCGGATCAGTGACCACAACAGAAAGCTAACGTGGCCTGCCTGGCTGCCACGTCAACATCACTGCCTGACCCGACACCTGTGCCTGCGCTTGTGCTACTCATTCAGCGACCGCACTGCATGGGTATGTGCAGTGAAGTTAACTGACGAAACATAGGCTAGTGCGTACGCTAGTGTGCATGTGTGTGCCCCGGCACGTACGTACTCCAACGCAACGTCTCGTTGAGATGAGATCACGAGAGCAAGCAAAAGCAAAGAAAAACTACCTACACGCAAGTAAATCTACGGTTCCGTCCAGAGTGCGGATATACATGAATATATGTGAGGTCATGGCGGGTCAGAGTGCGTTGGATCCGATGTGGCGGGCGAGCCCGGTCTCATCCATGTGTTCCATATCCGCCTTACATATGGGCTAAGTATGAGGATTGTCGGTCAGTCCAGACTTTTGGGCTACGTTTGGGGTGGTTGGTTGGGTTTGCGTCGAGGCAGTGATCGGGCGGGGCGCCGTGTTTGGGGTGGATATGGGCGCTTGGTTGTAGATGCTCATAGCAAATCTAGCATCAGAATGTCCGCGGACGCGTCTCCGGATGTGTTTGTTTTGAGCCCCTATTCGTCCATGCATATAGCCATGCTTCTTTGTTTTTTTCTTATATTTTCGATCATTTGCATGTGATTGATGGTGATGAAAAGAAAGAAAGAAAAATAAAGAATAAATAAAAGGAAAATGTGGTCTGCGGTGGCCGCGTTCTACGTGGCCGACTGATTGGGCGCGTCCGGCGCATCTGCGAGCCTTCATATCCTCTTCAGATTTCATGTTAATATAAGGGTTTACGGATAGTCCTGACGTATATGAATGATATAGAGGGTTTGGTTGGATCATTTTTTTGGCCTTCTCTTCAGTCTGGTCATTGACGGGGCACGTCCACAACATTTGAGGAGGATTTAAGGGTACCGATGCTTCGATGACAGCAAATCAGTGGCCAATATTGAAGGATGCATGAACAGTGACCATATATTGTACGTCGTCTGTGATATCTCCCTCCACCAGTCCACCGACTTGTTGATTTCCATTGACCTATACTATACCTGGCCATGGGCCGCACTGGGCCAGGCTTGGGCCGGGCCTAAAAAAGCCCACGACAGAAAACCAAGGCCCAGGCCCTACCATCGGGCCTACATTTCAAGCCCAAGCCCGGCCCATCTGGTAAAAAGTCCTGAAAAGCCCTTAGGGATTAGGGCCGTGGGCCGGGCCTCTTCCTTAAAATGCCAATATGCCAAGCCCAAGCCCATTCAGGCCCTGCTAGTGGGCTCAAAACTCAGGCCCAAGCCTGGCCCACAGGCAAGCCCATCGGGCCTAGGCCCTGGATTTTAGGGTCAGGCCTGGGTGGGCTGACAGGGCCGGGCCAGAGATGGCCAGGACTAACCTATACTAATACTAGAAGAAAAAAACTAGAGTACCTGTAGCACTCTGAAGTGTCGATCTACTGTAAGCTAGTGTGCACCCGATAAATATATATTCACATGTGCATAAATGGAAATACTTCTATGGAGTTTCAGAGCAACCCCAACACGGACCTCTAACCGTTCGCATCCATCTGGATCAAGCTGTCTGGACAAAATTTGCCTTCCAATAAGGTACCCGTCTGTCCGTGGATCAGTCCTGTTGTCCGAATTCCCACAAACCGAATGCAAACTTAGGGGAAGGGAGGGCTTTGTGAGAGTTCATACAGCCGCCATGTAGGACTCCGGCACACTCGGTCCACTCAAATTCCCCTCCCGGTCCACTTTTTTTCCAGGCCGCTCCTGCTACCTTTGCTTTGTATCCGCACCCTCGTCCGCCGCAACCGTTGTACCTCTCAGGCCACCGCCCAGGCACCCTCGGACATCTTCAACACCATCGACGCGCCTGCCCGCCTTGGACTATGCCTCCGTCCACACTTAGGATATGTCCGTAACCAGGTACCCTTTGCCCCTGTTGATGCCGTCCATGGCGGGCGCCACGCTCGATAGGTGTTCGGTCAAATACCATAGAATTTCTTTGTTGAACTTCTCGTTGTTTACTAGAGTAAGCACGATGGGGCGGCGGGAGGGGGTTATTCAGTGATGGAGGATGAGTTGTTGTGCAACGTGTGGAAGGTCGTATCTGCCCACTTTGTAGGCACGAGGCAAGGCGACTCGCTGTTTTGGCAAAACATGCGTGCTTCGTTTCTTGAGAAAAAGCACTTGGCTTCTTATGACGCGCAAGTGATCCATGATCGCAATGTGAAATCGCTAGTCCGTCGGTGGTATGCCATCTCCAACACCAACATGATGTTTTGCGGTGCGGTTGCACAAGTGGAGACAATGTGGTCATCGGACTCATCAACCATGCAGATTACAAGTTTTGCTTCTTGTTGTTCTACATGTTCATCGACTCATGATTCACTCAATCTTTTAACTTGATAATCATCATGTTGTATAGCCCGGACGCGTTGCTGTGCTGTACTACAAGACCGAGGGCAGGCTATTTACATGCATTGTTGGATGAAGTTCAAGGGGCAACAGTGCGTGGGATGACTTGTGCCGATTCTGACTTGAGTATTGTCGGATTTGGAATTGCTGAATTTAAAAACTTGTTGAACGCCGATTATTTTGGATGCAATACTTACATGAACTATTGTTGTACCAGGAATATTTGCATGTTATTTATGACTGAGAATTGTGCTATTTTCTATAATTAATTTGTGTGTTGCGGAATTAAAGAAAAAAATACAGTGACTGACATTTAAGGGATAGAATTAGATGGCAGCTCCCGTATCCGTGTGTGGACGGGTCCAGACCAGTTCACACACAAATACGACGTTAGTTTTAGGGTGAGTGTTAGAGATGCCCTTACCATGTACTCCCTTCGTCCCATAATATAAGAACGTTTTTAACACTAGTGTAGTGTTAAAAACGTTCTTATATGATGGGACGAAGGGAGTACTATCATCACATGCATGCATATGCATATTCGTCAGTTATTATTGGCCCATGCTCCAGCTAGCACTACAAAGCGCAAAATATGATGCTGCTTCTCCATAAATGGTTCATGTCAAAAAAGTGCAGATGCACCTATCCATCATTTGGGACAAACGCTCCGACAATACACTGCCCCCCCCCCCCCCCCCCCCCCCCCCCTCTTTTTAAAGGGACACATTGCTCTATGATTAATGGTACCTCAATATTGCTAATTTTGTGTTCATGGTCAAAATACATGAGGACATGAGGTGCACTCCGACCGGACACCACTGTGTCTCTAGCAATATACTCTCACCGTTTCAAAATATAAGATGCATCGTGAAGTCAAATAATTGTATGTTTGACCAAGTGTTACAGAAGAAAATATCAACATCTCCAATGCTTAATACAGTAGATAAAATATGAAAATGTTTTTCATGGTGGATCAAATGATATTTTTCTAGAAACTTGATCAAACATGCACACATTTGATTTTTGTTTTAAAAAAGAAACTAGCACACATTATATTATGAAATAGAGGGAGTATGCACCATGCACGTACGCACTCCTTCTAGCTCGTAGCATTTTTTTAGCGGCCTAGCTCATAATTTATTTCTATGTCTTGGACATGCCCGAAGTCAAACTTTTTTTTAGCACCAATGTTTATAAAATATTGGAAACTTGAAAATTAATTTTGACAATGTTTTTTCTTGAGACTCTTTTTTTTGAAAATTATTATTTTGTTGGTCATTATACATATACTGCAATATTAACTAGTGAACAAAGTCAAAATTTAGACACCGTGTTAATATCTAAAACATCACTACAATTTATATTTGCAACATTTTGCACAAAACTATGACAACATGTGCTATGTGCATGCAGAATTATTTTGCTTGTCTAAATAACATATTATTTCTATTAAAGCCACACCACATCTTTATTTCTGTAAGAAATATGTACAACTTTGCATGTTGGAAATTTAGGTGGGTGCCGAACAACCTGGACCAAATTCAAATTAATTACAAAGCAAATTTAAAACAGGTTATTTTCTACTTTTCATGGACTGAATTTGAAAGATCTGTTTCAGGCCTATACATGCACATGTGCAACCAGAGCAATTGCATAGGGGCCCAAAATTTTCAAGTACCACTATTATTAATACTAATCCAAAAATTAAAGACTAATGAGCCATTAAATTGTACTGACCAATCCTAAAACCATCCCACTGATTGAGGCCCACGGCCCACCTCATGTCCCTTATTCCCATCGCTTTTTCTCATGTTCAAATCCTCATAGCAGAGCTCTCGAAGAAGTCACACCAAATTCTCCACATTCTCTTCTCTCTCTTTCTCGACTCGCCAACGACAAATCAGATCCCTGCATTAACTCGCAACTCCCACATCCTCATCTACTCCGCCGATGGCTTTTGAAATATCCCAAGAGATCACTTCATCGGATATTGGCCATTAACTGCAAGTTCGTTCGGCTATACCCTATAAATTATGTATTTTACTGGTTACTTCATTTATTGATCCATTGAATCATCCTGTTGGAAAATCAGAACGGGTTTGTGTTGCTTAGTCGTGGTGCAATCACAATAATTAATGAAAAATACATCCAAAAAATGATTAATAAAAAGTATTTCAATTGGTTTTCTCATACATGGGTCCTAAATTATGATTTTACTTCGGTATCCCTACTTGGTGTTTGGTGAATTTGAGATTTTTATGTTACCAGAATTTAAACCTTGTGTATCTAGTGTGATTACATTTCTTGTTTTTCTCATTATAGTATTGTGACTATAGTTCTTGCACCCAATTATTGACACTGATCATATTATAGCATCGTTAACATTCACCTTTTTTTCAAATATCTTGACAACTATATATTAAGGGTGAGCAAAACGTAGACACTGAAGCTTCTAGTTTAAGGGTATGTTTACTTGATGCACCAACCATGGCAGACAACAAGCTAGGCAAATGTAAATCAATTAACACTAGTGGAAAACGATTATTTTCTTGCAGACTATCATTGTGACCTCAAAAGGTCTGGAAAATATCTTTTATTGGCGCAAAGTATGACATGAGTTTAGGTTGTCCAAGATATATGTTGCTCCCTCAAAGAAGGCCTATAAAGTTTGTTTGAAGTTAAACAACGTATAAATTTGATCATGTTTATAGGAAAAACCATCTACAACTACAATACCAAATAGATATTATATATATATATAATAATTATTATTATCATTATGCATCCAATGATATTAATTTAGAATCGTGATTCTTGATTATCTTTTTCCTACGAACTTAATAAAACTTTGCGTCGTTTGATGGACTTCAGACAAAATTGATATGTTTTATTTTAAAGGAGGAGGGAGTAGGTTTGGGTTTAAAATTGTAGCGTTAGTACTCTAGTACATATTGTACTCCTGTAGGATATATAAGAGTCACAGCTGGTCGTGCTGGCTAGCTCGCTGTTGAGGAACAGTGTAGTAGGAGTACCGGTGTGCACGTATGCTGTTTTGGCCATGGGCCCGACTCCGATCCTCCTAGCTGAAATCACACTACTGTTGCAATTACGTATTCCCTTTTTGTTTTGCTTTTGGACAAGAAAATTTAAAAAGAGAGTAAAGTTGCAGGGTACTACGTGTGCACCATGGATGGATGGAGGAGACGGCGTGGCTATAAAGAGGGAGCAACATCATCTATCTATCGACCAAATATCTCTCTGCTTGCATTGCCTGCCTGCCTAGCTACATTTGACTTGCTTCCATTCCATCCACTCAACTCAAGGAAGATCTACTGTACTCCCGCCCTTACTAGCCGAGGTTCGTTGGGTAGGAAGGATAAGATCATCGATGGAGGAGGTGTGGAAGGACATGTCGCTGTGCTCCACCCCGCTCGCGCTACAGTCGTACCACCTCCACTCCCCGGCCGCCGCTCCCTACCGCGGCACCGCTGTCTACCCCCAGGACTACCTGGCCGGCGCGGTTCCGCAACCGCCCCGCACGCCGCCGCCGGCTCACACGGCGCTCACCCTGGAGTTCACCTGCCCCGGGGGGACCAGCGCTGCCAACACGGCCACCAGCTCCGGCGACGACCCAGCCGGCTGCCACTTTGGCTTCTCCGCGTCCGGAGGCGGCAGCAGGAGGGCCGTGGTCCAGCCGGCGGTGGGCGGCGACCGGCGGCAGCGCCGGATGGTCAAGAACAAGGAGTCGGCGGCGCGGTCGCGGGCGCGGAAGCAGGCCCACACCAACGAGATGGAGCTGGAGCTGGAGCAGCTGCGCCGGGAGAACAGGATGCTTATCCAGCGCGAGCAGGACTTCATCAACGTACGTACATATCCACACGGCAATTTCTCTCTTTGCTATGGATGAAAGTGCTGAGTGGTTAAATGTTGGCATGCAGGATCGCTTGGCGAAGGCGGCGCAGGTAGCCGTCCCGGACTGCAGCAGCAGCAGCAGCAGCAGCAGCAGCAGGAGCAGGAGGAACACTAGTAGCAGTACCCTCCAGCAGCCGCAGAGGTGCCGCTCCGCCCCTGCACCATGATCGTCGCGGCGGCCATCGACTGTAGCAGCGGCAGCTTCATTCCACTTACTAGTACAACGGATTGATTGTCCAAGCTAGCTAGATGACTTGATTAGCATTGTACTACGCGTTAACCAAGTACTATGTATGTAATCTAGCAGTAGCCTACTTCCTTGCAAAATTAAGCAAGCATGTAGCTCGACGATGGATGGAAGTTAAGCTAAGCTAGTACTCAACTACTGTACTAGTTGCACTATACTACTTGGCGTCTGTCTCCTTAAAGAGCAATACTGAGGCCGGAGAGAGGAATGGATCAATTGTGCCAGCTGCGCATATTAACGGCTTTTCCATCACAAGCCTACTTGCGTGGGGATCGAGTGGCCGAATGGCCTGAGAGAAAGATACTAGTAGATGAATGACGAATGCATGCATGATAAGATAGGATTTTATTCAGGCCAGACATACCGTGGGCGGGTTGATTCAGTTTTGCTTTGTGGCACGTACCAACATGTGGATGTGGAATCCTATGTTTGTACTATCTATGTAGGAGTATGTCCCCACCACCACACATGTAGCACATATGTGGACATAGACACTAACTTCTTTTTCGCCGTTAATGCCGTCAACGACAGCATCTATATATGCAATATATGTGCGTGGCTGCAATAAGCATACTGACGGGTACATATTTTGGGATGGGACGAGGTGACATATGTCACCATCAACTCCCCGGCAAAAGAAATGTGTGAAATCGACATGGGTCATGTTACGCCAACCCCACCGCCCACGATTAGGCTGTAGCAGCCGTATATAGCCTGTCCTGTCCACAAAGAAAACTAAAACCTGAATCATATCCATCGATTAACTAATTAATCTAGTGAGGATAGACACCTAAGTGCTATAGATGAAAACGACCATCTAACAACGTGCCAGCTGGAGCATATCCATCAATTAACACGTACTATTTTTTTGAATTTATCGTTCACACTCAGGTGTAGGCGAGTGAGTCTAGATGCAGAATAGTCGCTCTCGAGTCTCCCTCCTTGAGTGGGTCAACTGATCCATTTATCTTGAGTAATTGAGTAATATATATTGCGGCCAGAGATGAATGAATCAATTCCTAGTTTGCTTCGTACATTTGCAAATTAACGGCCTACTTGAGTGGGTTATGGCCTGGTCTGGTAGGAGGATCTATCAATTACACTATGCTCTTTAATTTTTAATGCCTAATAATCAATTGATGTCTTCAATTTAGAATTTGATCATCCGATTTTGACCGGGTCAATAATTTTATTAAGGAGTTCTCTTATTAATTTTTTTAATTCACTATGCTTCGTAATTTTAAAGCTGGTCAACAATTTTTCAAAACAATTGGCAGCAACCTGCCTAAAAAATATATCAATCCCGCACACCCTCTCATCACCTAGAAAAAAAGCGTCAACATGTGATACTGAGCAGATAACACAGAATCACACCACGAATGACCCATCAACACACCGCACTATAAATAAAAAGAAAAACACATTCCATCACCTCCCCCCACTTGCCAAATCAAATATTCCCCCAGTTTCATAATAGAATGTGTATTAATTTTTTAAAAAGTCAAATTTCTTTAACTTTAACCAAGTCCAGAGCCAAGAATATCGACATCGGCAATACTAATTAAATAAAATATGAAAATCCTTTCATAATGAATCTAATGAAAGGTGGAGTCCATGGTTAGTGTAACAGAATAAGCCGATGTCTTATTCCGGTGTCATATTCCTGGAGACCACACGTACGAGTACCAAGCAGCTAGCTCCCTACTGGATGGATTTTTAAGCTAGCTTGCACACAGCACACGCACGTATAAAACAACACGGCCGCCAGCTTGCTTGATGGACGGCTCGACTCCACGAAACACGCACACGGCACACGCGAACAATACGAGGACACGCCGAAATTTTGTTCCACATCCACTAACTAAAGTTAGAAAAGGCTTCATGTTGTTTATACAAGGATCAATAATGAGGACATATAATTATTTAAAACAAATAAAAAAAATGGTGATAAGGCTAGGGTTCCACCCAAAAACCACTTGATAAAAACCAGTAGAATATTCCTGACCTTAAGTGACTGTTTGGTTATCAACCATGCATCCTGCACCGCCAACTTCATACAAACACGGAAAGGTCGGGCCAAAGCAACAATCACAAACATTCCGAATAAGACACCTTGATAAATTTCATCCTCGTAAGAAGAATATCCACCCCACCCCCCCCCCCCCCTCCCCCCCAAAAAAAATTTCGTAGACGTCGCCACAAAACCCAACTTTCTTCGCGTGGTTCACCATCCACCTCGTTTTCACCATCTTTTGTCCCTTTTTAGCATTGATGAGTATTCCAAAGCTTTTGGGTTGACCGACATCCACATGCTTACCACCACCAGACGACGCACCATATGCTATTTCCTTCTATTCGGATGTTGTGGCTGGCGTTCGACTTCTGAAGATGCCCAAAATCCTCGATATTTTGATTTGGTTGCTATAATTTCAATGGTTGGTTGTTATTCAATGGGGCATGCTTTCATCTCTCATTTCTCCTTGGGTCTTGTTGTGGGGGTCTACCTTGGCTTAACCTTGGCAATGGCGTGCTAGGCTACTCCAAAAGCCTTTGGTTGGCATTGAACTGATACATGTTTTCTTTTTTCAAATTGAGGGCCGTACCCCCGATTTCACTTCATTGATGAAAAGAAACCGATTTATTTTAAACATACGTCTTCAGTACCCCAGGCGCCCTACCATGGCACCCAGGGAAAAGAAAGGATAGGCATCTAAAAAACAATAGGTACAATGCAACAGTAGGTAACCACGCATGGTTCCATCTTGTGCACAAAGTTTTGCACGTATGTCTCACTGCCTAATCCAAACTCATTGTTACACCACAAGTATGAAACAATTGCTTGGCTTGTCATCGGGATTGTGCATGATGAAATACTTTGTGTGATGAAGATGGAGCATAGCCAGACTATATGATTTTATAGGGATAACTTTCTTTGGCCATGTTATTTTGAAAAGACATGATTGCTTTATTAATATGCTTGAAGTATTATTATTTTTATGTCAATATTAAACTTTTGTATTGAATCTTATGGATCTGAATATTCATGCCACAATAAAGAAGATTACATCGATAAATATGTTAGGTAGCATTCAACATCAAAAATTATGTTTTTATCATTTACCTACTTGAGGACGAGCATGAACTAAGCTTGGGGACGCTTGATACGTCTCCAACGTATCTATAATTTTTAATTTTTTCATGCTATTATATTATCTGTTTTGGATGTTTTATATGCATTAATATGCTAATTTTATATTAATTTTGGGACTAACCTATTAACCTAAAGCCCAGTGCCAGTTTTAGTTTTTTTCCCTAGTTTTTGAGTTTTATAGAAAATGAATATCGAACGGAGTCCAAAGGGAATAAAACTTTCGCGATGATTTTTCTTGGACCAGAAGACCTCCAGAGGACTTGGAGAGGGGGCAAGTAGGTTCCCTAGGAGGGCACAAGCCTGTCAGGCTCGCCCTGGGGGGGGGGGGGCTTGAGGGCTTGTGGGTCCCTCGGAGGTCTCCCAACCCTAATCTTTGCACTATAAATTCCCAAATATTTCCAAACCATTAGAGGCATCCACGAAAATACTTTTTCGCCGCCGCAAGCCTCTGTTCCCGTGAGATCCCATCTTGGGGCCTTTTCAGGCGATCTGCCGGAGGGGGATTCGATCACAGAGGGCCTCTACATCAGCCTTGCTGCCCTTCCAATGATGCGTGAGTAGTTTACCACAGACCTACGGGTCCATAGCTAGTACTTAGATGGCTTCTTCTCTCTCTTTGATCTTCAATATAATGTCTCCTCGATGTTCTTGGAGATCTATTTGATGTAATACTTTTTTGCGGTGTGTTTGTTGAGATTCGATGAATTATGGATTTATGATCAGATTATCTATGACTATTATCTGAGTCTTCTCTGAACTCTTTTATGCATGATTAAGATATCTTTGTATTTTTCTTCGAACTATCGGTTTGGTTTGGCCAACTAGATTGGTTTTTCTTGTAATGGAAGATGTGCTTAGTTTTGGGTTCAATCTTGTGGTGTCCTCACCTAGTGCAGAAGGGGTAGTGAGGCACATATTGTATTGTTGCCATCAAGGATAAAAGGATGCGGTTTATATCATATTGCTTGAGTTTATCCCTCTAGATCATGTCATCTTACTTAAGGCGTTACTCCGTTCTTATGAACTTAATACTCTAGATGCATGCTGGATAGCGGTCGATGTGTGGAGTAATAGTAGTAGATGCAGAATCGTTTCAGCCTACTTGACACAGACGTGATGCCTATATTCATAATCATTGCCTTATATATCGTCATAACTTTGCGCTTTTCTATCAATTGCTCAACAGTAATTTATTTATCCACCGTATGCTATCTTCAAGAGAGAAGCCCTAGTGAAACCTATGGCCCCCGGGTCTATTTTCCATCATACATTTTCAGATCTATAAACCAAAAACCCAAAAAAAATACCTTGCTGCAATTTCTTTATATTTACTTTAGTTTGCCTTTTTATTTATCTTTTATACCTATCTCTATTAGATCTCACTTTTGTTCGAGACCGTGAAGGGATTGGCAACCCCTTTTTCGCGTTGAGTGCAAGTGTTTGTTAGTTTGTGCATGTGCATAGATTGGAGATTTGCTTGTGCCTCCTACTGGATTGATACCTTGGTTCTTAACTAAGGGAAATACTTATCTCTACTTTGCTGTATCACCCTTTTCTCTTCAAGAGAAAAATCAAATAAAGCTCCCCGCGCGCCGCCGCCTCACACGGCGCTCACCCTGGAGTTCACCTGCCCCGGGGACCGACGCTGCCAACTCGGCCACCAGCTCCGACGACGACCCAGCCGGCTGTCACTTTGGCTTCTCCGCGTCCGGAGGCGCCAGCAAGAGAGCCGTTGTGTAGCCAGTGGCGGCGGCGACCAGCGGCAGCGCCGGATGATCAAGAACCGGGAGTCGGCGGCGCGGTCGCGAGCGCGGAAACAATACGAGGACACGTGTCATTTAACACCATTATGTCAAAAAATGGACAGAAGTGTTATATTGGGAACAAAATTTAAAGTTGGTGTTATATAGGGAAGAAATATTTCTTCGATGTTAAATAGGGAAACGAAATTTTAAATAGTGTCAAATAGGGAATTTTTTCATTAGTGGATGTGGAGTCCGATGGTGTCCCTATGTATAATAGTATGTCCCCACTGCACTGCACCACCACACATGTAGATACTCACCTTTGTTTCACCATTAATGTCGTCAACAACAGTATCTATGCATATGTGCCTGGCTTGCATTTTTATCGCCAAACATGCGTGCTATCAGCAGGAGTTATCTACTAGCTACATGAGACGGAGTGAGTATTTAACAAAACATTACCACATTAGAGGTTTGTGTGGACAAAGATATGGGATCGTGGTAACCCCCCCCCCCCCCCCCCCCCCCCCCCCCCCCAAGGTTGCAGCAGGCATATATAGCATAGGCATGTCCTATCCACCGAGAAGACCAAAACATGAGTCATATCCATGGATTAAGCAGGTGATGATGGACACCAAACTGCTATAGATGAAAACGACTATCTAACAACGTACCATATCTAGATCATATCCATGGATTAACTAACTGATCTACTCTGCTAGGTGTTCCTAATTTGATAGGAGTACTAGTTGAGATGAGAACGACCACCTGACAGATGGAAATGTAGCGAGGGGGCCATCGGATGTGATGCCCAAAACCAAAAGGACCAAAATGGAGCATAAACCGCCTTGTTTTTCATTGCTGTAACTAGTGAGGGCCGTCCCAGTTGCACTCATGGTCGACACGCAACGCCTGGCTTTCCTTGTTCCCCCCTTCACACCCATCACCCTATCTATCCAGCTTTCCTTTCCTTTTTCTTTTCCTACTTGTGCGTGGAGAATATATTCTCCTTTCTCAACGATTCATCCGTTGATATCCCCTTTCATATCTTGCTTGTATCATATCCATTGAATTTTTTAATTTTTTTTTACAAATCTCAAAACTGTATGATCGATTTCTGAAATTTCATTTATATTACTCCGTCGTCCCGGATGCATACTAGATGAATGGGCCTCGTCCCCTGCCCCCGCGTCGCCTAACCTAGGCGACACGGGGGGCGATTTGCCGCCGCCGGCCCAAAGGCCTCCTCCCTCGTCCTCTCTCCCCTACCGCCGCCGGAGGCTACACCCATAGCCTGGCCGGTGATGGCGGCGGCGGGGCTTTCCCCCTCGCGTGGTGGCTGCGTCTTCCCCTGGCGGCGGCGGCGCACGGAACTGCGGGGCACCGGCGGCGTGGAGCATCGCGTTCCCGGCGGCGAGTGTGACAGCGGCGTCAGCGCAGGCGCGATACCGCAGCAGAGGAGCCCCTGTGGCGGCGGCCAAGATCGCAGATCTTGCCGTAGCCAGATGGGCTTCGGCGGGCCGGCGAATCTGGTGAGCGTCTACAGGCGGGCATGGTGGGCCTGACGACGCCGGCCTGGGCACCATGGTGGTGCCATGGCCGGTCAGGCGGCGGCGGCCTGGATTCTCCGTCCAGTCCCCGGCAGCGATGGCGGCGGTTCGTGCACAAGTTTCTTGATGGAGGTCCTCTGTTCAGATCCGGGTGAAAACCTGGCCAAGGCCGGCGGTGAAGGCGCTGGTATGCGGCGTTTCCTTCTTGAAGGCATCGCCAAGGAGATGTCAAGACAACTATCTGCTACCTCCGGGGGAAACTCTAGATCAGTAGATCGGATGACGGCGGCGCGTTGGTGTCGTTTCCTCCTTGGGGGCGTCATTCTTGGAGGCGTACACGGGATCGAGGGACCAGTGGGCGGCTTTCTTGGTTGGGCGGTGCTTCATCCTACACATTGATGACGGCGGATCTCGGCGGCGTGGCGCAGTGGAGACTCGCGCCCGATGTACGTGTTGGAAATATGCCCTAGAGGCAATAATAAAATGGTTATTATTGTATTTCTTTCTTCATGATAATTGTCTATTGTTCGTGCTATAATTGTATTGACTGAAAACCGTAATACATGTGTGAATACATAGACCAAAACATGTCCCTAGTAAGCCTCTAGTTGACTAGCTCGTTGATCAATAGATGGTCATGGTTTCCTGGCCATGGACATTGGATGTCGTTGATAACGGGATCACATCATTGGGAGAATGATGTGATGGACAAGACCCAATCCTAAGCATAGCACAAGATCGTGTAGTTCGTTTGCTAAGAGCTTTTCTAATGTCAAGTATCATTTCCTTAGACCATGAGATTGTGCAACTCCCGGATACCGTAGGAATGCTTTGGGTGTACCAAACGTCACAACATAACTGGGTGGCTATAAAGGTGCACTACAGGTATCTCCGAAAGTGTCTGTTGGGTTGGCACGAATCGAGACTGGGATTTGTCACTCTGTATGACGGATAGGTATCTCTGGGCCCACTCGGTAATGCATCATCATAATGAGCTCAATGTGACTAATGGGTTAGCCACGGGATCATGCATTACGGAACGAAAAAAGAGACTTGCCGGTAACGAGATTGAACGAGGTATTGGGATACCGACGATCGAATCTCGGGCAAGTAACATACCGATAGACAAAGGGAATTGTATACGGGATTGATTGAATCCCCGACATCGTGGTTCATCCGATGAGATCATCGTGGAACATGTGGGAGCCAATATGGGTATCCAGATCCCGCTATTGGTTATTGGCCGGAGAGGTGTCTCGGTCATGTCTGCATGGTTCCCGAACCCGTAGGGTCTACACACATAAGGTTCGGTGACGCTAGAGTTGTTATGGGAAATAGTATGTGGTTACCGAAGGTTGTTCGGAGTCCCGGATGACATCCCGGACGTGACGAGGAACTCCGGAGTGGTCCGGAGGTTAAGACCGATATATTGGACGAAGGGTATTGGAGTCCGGAATTGTTCTGGGAGTACCGGGTGACGACCAGCGTGACCGAAAGGTGTTTCGGAGGCCCCGGAAAGCGTTGGGGGGCCTTATGGGCCAAGGGGAGGTGGCACACCAGCCCACTAAGGGGTTGTGCGCCCTTCCCAACCCCTCTCACGTAACATGGAGAGGTGGGGGCGCCTCCCCTAGGGCAGCCACCCCTCCCGGCTTGGGGGGCAAGTTTCCCAGGGGTGGGGGCGCCCAAACCCATCTAGGGTTTCCCCTGTGGCCGCCGCCCCTCCCCTAGGGAACCCTAGGGCGCCTCCTCCACCCCCTTCCCCCTATATATAGTGAGGGAGAGAGAGGGCAGCCGCACCCCTGGCTTTGGCGCAGCCCCTCCCTCCTCATACATCTCCTCCTCCTCCGTAGTGCTTGGCGAAGCCCTGCCGGAGAACCACGAGCTCCATTGCCACCATGCCGTCGTGCTGCTGGAGTTCTCCCTCAACTTCTCCTCTCCCCTTGCTGGATCAAGAAGGAGGAGACGTCCCCGGGCTGTATGTGTGTTGAACGCGGAGGCGCCGTCCGTTCGGCGCTAGATCGGATCTTCCGCGATTTGAATCGCCGCGAGTACGACTCCATCAACCGTGTTCTTGTAACGCTTCCGCATCACGATCTTCAAGGGTATGAAGATGCACCCCCCTCTCTCTCGTTGCTAGTTAATCCATAGATTGATCTTGGTGATGCGTAGAAAATTTTGAATTTCTGCTACGTTCCCCAACAGTGGCATCATGAGCCAGGTTTATGCGTAGATTCTATGCACGAGTAGAACACAAAGTAGTTGTGGGCGATGATTTGTTCAATTTGCTTGCCGTTACTAGTCTTATCTTTATTCGGCGGCATTGTGGGATAAAGCGGCCCGGACCGACCTTACACGTACTCTTACGTGAGACAGGTTCCACCAACTGACATGCACTTGATGCATAATGTGGCTAGCGGGTGTCTGTCTCTCCCACTTTAGTCGGATCGGATTCGATGAAGAGGGTCCTTATGAAGGGTAAATAGCAATTGGCATATCACCGTTATGGCTTTTGCGTAGGTAAGAAACGTTCTTGCTAGAAACCCATAGCAGCCACGTAAAACATGCAACAATAATTAGAGGACGTCTAACTTGTTTTTGCAGGGTATGCTATGTGATGTGATATGGCCAAAAGGATGTGATGAATTATATATGTGATGTATGAGATTGATCATGTTCTTGTAATAGGAATCACGACTTGCATGTCGATGAGTATGACAACCGGCAGGAGCCATAGGAGTTGTCTTAATTTATTGTATGACCTGCGTGTCAATGAAAACGCCATGTAATTACTTTACTTTATTGCTAACCGTTAGCCATAGTAGTAGAAGTAATAGTTGGCGAGACAACTTCATGAATACACGATGATGGAGATCATGGTGTCATGCCGGTGACGAAGGTGATCATGCCGCGCCTTGAAGATGGAGATCAAAGGCGCAAGATGATATTGGCCATATCATGTCACTTTATGATTTGCATGTGATGTTTGTCATGTTTACATCTTATTTGCTTAGAACGACGGTAGAATAAATAAGATGATCCCTCACTAAAATTTCAAGAGACGTGTTCCCCCTAACTGTGCACCGTTGCGAAGGTTCGTTGTTTCGAAGCACCACGTGATGATCGGGTGTGATAGATTCTAACGTTCGCATACAACGGGTGTAAGCCAGATTTACACATGCGAAACACTTAGGTTGACTTGACGAGCCTAGCATGTACAGACATGGCCTCGGAACACAAGAGACCGAAAGGTCGAACATGAGTCGTATAGAAGATACGATCAACATGAAGATGTTCACCGATGATGACTAATCCGTCTCACGTGATGATCGAACACGGCCTAGTTGACTCGGATCATGTATCACTTAGATGACTAGAGGGATGTCTATCTGAGTGGGAGTTCATTAAAAATTTGATTAGATGAACTTAATTATCATGAACATAGTCAAAAGGTCTTTGCAAATTATGTCGTAGCTTACGCCTTAGTTCTACTAAGATATGTTCCTAGAGAAAATTTAGTTGAAAGTTGATAGTACCAATTATGCGGACTGGGTCCGTAAACTGAGGATTGTCCTCATTGCTGCATAGAAGGCTTATGTCCTTAATGCACCGCTCGGTGTGCTGAACCTCGAGCGTCGTTTGTGGATGTTGCGAACATCTGACATACACGTTTTGATGACTACGTGATAGTTCAGTGCGTAATGTTAAAACGGTATAGAATTGAGGCACCGAAGACGTTTTTGAAACGTCGCAGAACATGTGAGATGTTCCAAAGACTGAAATTGGGATTTCAGACTAGTGCCCATGTCAAGAGGTATGAGACCTCTGACAAGTTTCTTAAGCCTTCAAACTAAGGGAGAAAAGCTCAATCATTGAGCATGTGCTCAGATTGTCTAAGTACTACAATTGCTTGAATCGAGTGGGAGTTAATCTTCCAGATGAGATAGTGATGGTTCTCCATAGTCACTGCCACCAAGCTATTAGAGCTTCGTGATGAACTATAACATATCAGGGATAGACATGATGATCCTTGAGCAACTCGCGATGTTTAACACCGCGAAAGTAGAAATCAAGTAGGAGCATCAATTGTTGATGGTTAGTAAAACCACTAGTTTCAAGAAGGGCAAGGGAAAGAAGGGATACTTCATGAAACGTCAAATCAGTTGCTGCTCTAGAGAAGAAACCCAAGGTTGAACCCAAACCCGAGACTAAATGCTTCTGTAATGAGGGGAACGGTCACTGAAGCAGAACTACCCTAGATACTTGGTAGATGAGAAGGTAGGCAAGGTCGAGAGAAGTATATTGGATATACATTATATTAATGTGTACTTTACTAGTACTCCTAGTAGCACCAGGGTATTAGATACCGGTTCGGTTGCTAAGTGTTGGTAACTCGAAATAAAAGGCTACGGAATAAACGGAGACTAGCTAAAGATGAGATGACGATATGTGTTGGAAGTGTTTCCAAGGTTGATGTGATCAAGCATCGCATGCTCCCTCTACCATCGAGATTGGTGTTAAACCTAAATAATTGTTATTTGGTGTTTGCGTTGAGCATAGACATGATTGGATTATGTTTATCGCAATATGGTTGTTCATTTAAGGAGAATAATGGTTACTCTGTTTATTTGAATAATACCTTCAATGGTCTTGCACATAAAATGAATGATTTATTGAATCTCGATCGTAGTGATACACATGTTCATGCCAAAAGATATAAAATAGTAATGATAGTACCACATACTTGTGGCACTGCCATTTGAGTCATATTGGTATAAAACGCATGAAGAAGCTCCATGTTGATGGATCTTTGGACTCACTCGTTTTGAAAAGATTGAGACATGCGAACCATGTCTATTGGTAGATATGCATGAAGAAACTCCATACAGATGGATCGTTTGGACTCACTTGATTTTGAATCACTTGAGACATGCAAATCATAACACATGGGCAAGATGACTGAAAGGCCTCGTTTATAGTAAGATGGAACAAGAAAGCAACTTGTTGGAAGTAATACATTTTGATGTGTGCAGTCCAATGAGTGCTGAGGCATGCAGTGGATATCGTTATGTTCTTACTTCACGGATGATTTGAGTAGATGCTGAGTATATTTACTTGATGAAACACAAGTCTGAATTATTGAAAGGTTCAAGTAATTTCAGAGTGAAGTTGAAGATCGTCGTGACAAGAGGATAAAATGTCTGTGATATGATCATAGAGATGAATATCTGAGTTACGAGTTTGGCACACAATTAAGACATTGTAGAAATTGTTTCACAACTAATACTGTCTGGAACACCATAGTGTGATGGTGTGTCCAAACATCATAACTGCACCCTATTGGATATGGTGCATACCATGATGTCTCTTGTCGAATTACCACTATCGTTTATGGGTTAGGCATTAGAGACAACCGCATTCACTTTAAATAGGGCACCACGCAATTCCGTTGAGACGACACCGTATGAACTATGGTTTAGAGAAACCTAAGCTATCGTTTCTTAAAAGTTTGGGGCTGCGACGCTTATGTGAAAAAGTTTCAGGCTGATAAGCTCGAACCCAAAGCGGATAAATGCATCTTCATAGAATACCCAAAACAGTTGGGTATACCTCCTATTTCAGATCTGGAAGCAAAGTGATTGTTTCTAAGAACATGTCCTTTCTCGAGGAAAAGTTTCTCTCGAAAGAATTGAGTGGGAGGATGGTGGAGACTTGATGAGGTTATTGAACCGTCACTTCAACTAGTGTGTAGCAGGGCACAAGAAGTTGTTCGTGTGGCACCTACACCAATTGAAGTGGAAGCCTATGATAGTGATCATGAAACTTCGGATCAAGTCACTACCAAACCTCGTAGGGCGACAAGGATGCGTACTACTTCAGAGTGGTACGTAATCCTGTCTTGGAAGTCATGTTGCTAGACAACAATGAACCTACGAGCTATGGAGAAGCGATGGTGGGCCCAGATTCCGACGAATGGCTCGAGGCCATAAAACAAAGTATAGACTTTGGAAGAACTACTTGATGGTTGTAAGGCTGTTGGGTACAGATGGATTTTAAAGGGAAAACGGACAATGATGGTAAGTATCACCATTAAAAAAGCTCGACTTGTCGTTAAGATGTTTTCTGACAAGTTCAAGGAGTTGACTACGATGAGACTTTCTCACTCGTAGCGATGCTAAGAGTCTATTGGAATTATATTAGCAGTTACTGCATTATTTATGAAATCTTGCAGATAGGATGTCAAAACATTGTTTCCTCAACGATTTTCTTGAGGAAAGGTTGTATGTGATACAACCAGAAGGTTTTGTCAATTTTGAAAGATGCTAACAAGTATGCAAAGCTCCAGCAATCCTTCTAAGGACTGGGGTAAGCATCTCGGAGATGGAATATACGCTTTGATGAGATGATCAAGATTTTGGGTTTATACAAAGTTTATGAGAAACTTGTATTTCCAAAGAAGTGACTGGGAGCAATATAGAATTTCTGATGAGTATATGTTGTTAACATATTGTTGATCAGAAATGATGTAGAATTTCTGGAAAGCATACAGGGTTATTTGAAAAGTGTTTTTCAATGGAAAACCTCGATTAAGCTACTTGAACATTGAGCATCAAGATCTATAAGGATAGATCAAAAACGCTTAATAGTACTTTCAAATGAATACATACCGTGACAAGATTTTGAAGGAGTTCAAAATAGATCAGCAAAGAAGGAGTTCTTGGCTGTGTTACAAGGTGTGAGTATTGAGTAAGACTCAAGACCTGACCACGGCAGAAGAGAGAGCAAGGACGAAGGTCGTCCCCTATGCTTTAGACGTAGGCTCTACAGTATGCTATGCTGTGTACCGCACCTGAAGTGTGCCTTGCCATGAATTAGTCAAGGGGTACAAGAGTGATCCAGGAATGGATCACATGACAGCGGTCGAACTTATCCTTAGTAATTAGTGGACTAAGGAATTTTCTCGATTATGGAGGTGGAAAAGGAGTTCGTCGTAAAGGGTTACGTCGATGCAAACTTTGACACTAATCCGGATGACTCTGAGTAGTAAACCGGATTCGTATAGTAGAGCAGTTATTTGGAATAGCTCCAAGTAGCGCGTGGTAGCTGCATCTACAAGATGACATAGAGATTTGTAAAGCACACACAGATCTGGAAGGTTCAGACCCGTTGACTAAAACCCTCTCTCACAAGCGAGATATGAACAAACCCCATGGGTGTTGGATTCATTACAATCACATAGTGATGTGAACTAGATTATTGACTCTAGTGCAAGTGGGAGACTGTTGGAAATATGCCCTAGAGGCAATAATAAAATGGTTATTATTGTATTTCCTTGCTCATGATAATTGTCTATTGTTCGTGCTATAATTGTATTGACTGAAAACCGTAATACATGTGTGAATACATAGACCAAAACATGTCCCTAGTAAGCCTCTAGTTGACTAGCTCGTTGATCAATAGATGGTCATGGTTTCCTGGCCATGGACATTGGATGTCGTTGATAACGTGATCACATCATTGGGAGAATGATGTGATGGACAAGACCCAATCCTAAGCATAGCACAAGATCGTGTAGTTCGTTTGCTAAGAGCTTTTCTAATGTCAAGTATCATTTCCTTAGACCATGAGATTGTGCAACTCCCGGATACCGTAGGAATGCTTTGGGTGTACCAAACGTCACAACGTAACTGGGTGGCTATAAAGGTGCACTACAGGTATCTCCGAAAGTGTCTGTTGGGTTGGCACGAATCGAGACTGGGATTTGTCACTCTGTATGACGGAGAGGTATCTCTGGGCCCACTCGGTAATGCATCATCATAATGAGCTCAATGTGACTAATGAGTTAGCCACGGGATCATGCGTTACGGAACGAAAAAAGAGACTTGCCGGTAACGAGATTGAACGAGGTATTGGGATACCGACGATCGAATCTCGGGCAAGTAACATACCGATAGATAAAGGGAATTGTATACGGGATTGATTGAATCCCCGACATCGTGGTTCATCTGATGATATCATCGTGGAACATGTGGGAGCCAATATGGGTATCCAGATCCCGCTATTGGTTATTGGCCGGAGAGGTGTCTCGGTCATGTCTGCATGGTTCCCGAACCCGTAGGGTCTACACACATAAGGTTCGGTGACGCTAGAGTTGTTATGGGAAATAGTATGTGGTTACCGAAGGTTGTTCGGAGTCCCGGATGACATCCCGGACGTGACGAGGAACTCCGGAGTGGTCCGGAGGTTAAGACCGATATATTGGACGAAGGGTATTGGAGTCCGGAATTGTTCTGGAAGTACCGGGTGACGACCAGCGTGACCGAAAGGTGTTTCGGAGGCCCCGGAAAGCGTTGGGGGGCCTTATGGGCCAAGGGGAGGTGGCACACCAGCCCACTAAGGGGCTGTGCGCCCTTCCCAACCCCTCTCACGTAACATGGAGAGGTGGGGGCGCCTCCCCTAGGGCAGCCACCCCTCCCGGCTTGGGGGGCAAGTTTCCCAGGGGTGGGGGCGCCCAAACCCATCTAGGGTTTCCCCTGTGGCCGCCGCCCCTCCCCTAGGGAACCCTAGGGCGCCTCCTCCACCCCCTTCCCCCTATATATAGTGAGGGAGAGAGAGGGCAGCCGCACCCCTGGCCTTGGCGCAGCCCCTCCCTCCTCATACATCTCCTCCTCCTCCGTAGTGCTTGGCGAAGCCCTGCCGGAGAACCACGAGCTCCATTGCCACCATGCCGTCGTGCTGCTGGAGTTCTCCCTCAACTTCTCCTCTCCCCTTGCTGGATCAAGAAGGAGGAGACGTCCCCGGGCTGTATGTGTGTTGAACGCGGAGGCGCCGTCCGTTCGGCGCTAGATCGGATCTTCCGCGATTTGAATCGAATCGCCGCGAGTACGACTCCATCAACCGTGTTCTTGTAACGCTTCCGCATCGCGATCTTCAAGGGTATGAAGATGCACTCCCCTCTCTCTCGTTGCTAGTTAATCCATAGATTGATCTTGGTGATGCGTAGAAAAATTTGAATTTCTGCTACGTTCCCCAACAGTGGCATCATGAGCCAGGTTTATGCGTAGATTCTATGCACGAGTAGAACACAAAGTAGTTGTGGGCGATGATTTGTTCAATTTGCTTGCCGTTACTAGTCTTATCTTTATTCGGCGGCATTGTGGGATGAAGCGGCCCGGACCGACCTTACACGTACTCTTACGTGAGACAGGTTCCACCAACTGACATGCACTTGATGCATAATGTGGCTAGCGGGTGTCTGTCTCTCCCACTTTAGTCGGATCGGATTCGATGAAGAGGGTCCTTATGAAGGGTAAATAGCAATTGGCATATCACCGTTGTGGCTTTTGCGTAGGTAAGAAACGTTCTTGCTAGAAACCCATAGCAGCCACGTAAAACATGCAACAATAATTAGAGGACGTCTAACTTGTTTTTGCAGGGTATGCTATGTGATGTGATATGGCCAAAAGGATGTGATGAATTATATATGTGATGTATGAGATTGATCATGTTCTTGTAATAGGAATCACGACTTGCATGTCGATGAGTATGACAACCGGCAGGAGCCATAGGAGTTGTCTTAATTTATTGTATGACCTGCGTGTCAATGAAAACGCCATGTAATTACTTTACTTTATTGCTAACCGTTAGCCATAGTAGTAGAAGTAATAGTTGGCGAGACAACTTCATGAAGACACGATGATGGAGATCATGGTGTCATGCCGGTGACGAAGGTGATCATGCCGCGCCTCGAAGATGGAGATCAAAGGCGCAAGATGATATTGGCCATATCATGTCACTTTATGATTTGCATGTGATGTTTGTCATGTTTACATCTTATTTGCTTAGAACGACGGTAGCATAAATAAGATGATCCCTCACTAAAATTTCAAGAGACGTGTTGACCTCAGGTCTTAGATGTTAGGTTTGGCTACGAGGTCTGTTTGGTATTAGGCCCAGACTATCAGCATCCCTACATCAACTGTATAGGAGTAGCGGCAGATGTTGCCTAGACGGTGGCTTTAGTCTTACTGTTGTATGACTTTGTAAGGTCTTATGTGAATAATTAATATAAAGTGGCTGCATGCATCGTCCAGATGTAGAGGCCAGGGGTCCTCCTCCATTTCTAAAAAAGATGCATACTATAGTACAATAATGCAAAATAAATACAACAATAGCATCTGAATACTCTTCAATCACTCACAACTGACCAGGCAGACTCCATAAATCTTGGTATCCTCGTATCAGTCAGAAATAGCTCCAACACACGCATGTCTTCATGTTGTTTGTACAAGGATTAATAATGAGGACACCTAGTTATTTAAAACAAATAAATAATAGAAACAAAATGACGATAAGGCCAGGGTTCCACCCAGGCCCCATCAACCACTTGATAAAAACCAGTAGAGTATTCCTGACCTCAAGTGACTGTTTGGTTATCAACCATGCATCCTGCACCACCAACTTCATACAAACACGGAAAGGCCTAGCCGAAGCAACAATCACAAATATTCCAGATAAGACACCATGATAAATTTCATCCTCGTAAGCAGAATATCCACCCCCCTCCCATTTCGTAGACGTCGGCACAAAACCCAACTTTCTTCGCTGGCCTTCACCATCTTTTGTCCCTTTTTAGCATTGATGAATATTCCAAAGCTTTTGGTTGACCGACATCCACATGCTTACCACCACCAGACGACGCATCATATGCTATTTCCTTCGATTCGGATGTTGTGGCTGCCGTTCGACTTCTAAAGATGCCCAAAATCCTCGATATTTTGATTCGGTTGCTATAACTGTGATGGTTGGTTGTTATTCAATGGGGCATGCTTTCATCTCTCATTTCTCCTTGGGTCTTGTACTCTTGTTGTGGGGGTCTACCTTGGCTTAACCTTGGCGATGGCATGCTATGCTATTCCAAAAGCCTTTGATTGGCATTGAACTGATACATGTTTTATTTTCTCAAATTGAGGGGCGTACCCCCGATTTCATTTCATTGATGGAAAGAAACCAATTTTTTTAAACATACGTCTTCAGTTCCCCAAGCGCCCTACCATGGCACCCAGGGAAAAGAAAGGGTAGGCATCTAAAAAACAATAGGTAAAATGCAACAGTAGATAACCACGCAGGGTTCCGTCCCGTGCACAAAGTTTTGCACGTATGTCTCACTGCCTAATCTGAACTCATCGTTACAGAAATCGAGCCCTAGAGAAATCAAGCCCTACAACATCATCCTATTCCCGGTCTTTTTGTCATCGGTGCCCAACCTCTTTTTTTGTTGAAGAAACCGTTGGCATGCAACATAAACAAGCAGTGCTGCCACGGCTCGTCGCATCAGTTATCCTTCTTTTTTTAGTCCAGCCCAATAAGACATCCGCCATCCAGTAAGAAACTTGAAAGAATATCACACTAGGGTCATGCGGGTAAACATGACAAAAAGTAGCAACATTTCTAGCTTTCAACAAAGACTAGAAAACTGTCGCGACCCCTACTGCCACAATCTGTCTAACTGATTTTGGGAAAACTCTCAACCCAATTGCTAAAATCCTCAATCTTGCAGGGTATATCGTGTATTCCCATGGCTCTCCTAATAAACCCCCAAATGAATTTAGTAACCACACAGGCAGAAAATAAATGATCCATTGTTTCAGGTTGATCACACAAGCTATAGCTCTTGTCTTTACCTTTCCAGTTTCTTTTTGCCAAGTTATCTCTAGTCAGCCCGCTATTTCTAAATACCATCGACATAAAAGCTTTCACTTTCAAAGGTATCTTGGCATACCATAATTTCCTATGTTTCCATACCACTTGATCAGTTTTTAACACTAAATATAAAGACCTTAAAGAGAACTTTACAGACTTGGTCAGTAACCAGGCTACATCCATCCTCCCGATCATTTAACATTACTCTACTGCAAATATCTTTAAGCACATATATACCACATGTATGCAGTTTCCCCTCAGATAACTCTCCTAAATGTAAGTAGGCTCATGTTATCAGACAAAGCTTTAGCTATAGTAAAGTTAGTGCTAAAAGTAAGAAGATATAGTCTAGGGAATTGTACACTGAGGGGTTTGTCACCCAGCCACACATCACTCTAGAACAAAGTTCTCTCGTCATTCCCTACTATCTTTCTGCTAAATTGCAGATAAATGGGTTTAACCTTCATTAAACCCTACCAAAAAAGAGATGGACCATTCCTTTTCTTACGGTCTCTCAGAGTACATTTATCTAAGTATTTTCTTCTCACTAAATCCTGCCACACCCCTTTCTTATTTTCTAACTTCCAAATCCATTTTCAAAGAAGAAAAACGTTCATGGTGTCAAGATCTTCCCGTTTCTTTAGGTCTACAACTACAAACACCTTCCCATTTCACCAAATGATAATTTTTTAAGATTATCGTCTTCTTGCAAAAGCATCCTTCTCATATAAAAAATCATTCTCTTACTGGGCCCCTTATGTAATTCCAATAAAGATATCATATAAAGAGGAACATTATTTAAACTCAAGTAATCTCAATTAATCTACCTCTGTAGGATCTATTTCTACCTTTCCACACACTTAATCTTCTTCCCATTCTTTTCCAGGCCAGTTCCAATCACTATCGCATAATCTAACAACATTGATAGGACAGCTAAGTATCTAAAAGGTACTTAGTTATACATGTATTCGGATACCCAAGTATTTGAAATGGTAAATGTATTTGTTCTGTTTCTTCTGGTGTCCAAAGGCCTTTGATAGCGGCCTTCATTCAGGCGTGGGGTATCTGCTTCCGAGCTAAAATGTTCTTTGATGACAGAAAAATTAAAAATAGTAAAAAAAATCTAAATTAATGCTCCAAAAATGCTATTTTAAAAGCATTTTGGAGTGCTGATGTGTTTTTTTCCATGACTTGCACGAATGTCTTTTCATAATGAAAAGTTTCAAACTTACAAAACATTTGTCTAAGTTTGCAAAAAAACAGTTTTTTTAATTGTTTTGATATTTTGAATTTACTATTCATCCCGAGAGCTCATTTGAGCTCGGGAGCAGAAAGGGCTTTCGCCATCATTTTCACTTCTTCTCGGGTCTCGCGGAGGTCTACCTTTGTTGTCGCCTCCAGTCTGTTGCCCGGATGCCATACTTTGATTAGCTTTCTCTCGCTTTTGCATGTGATAATTTTTACTCCTAGAACCAAATCCAGGTTGACCAAATCCATGTTGGGATGATTGTGGTCCCCCTGACCATCATTAATCTTGTTGCCTCCAACACTCATGTGTTCCATGTCACCGCCATTGTTTGCCTCTAAAGCCTTTATCTCGCCCCTCGTTTTGCACCAAAGATTCAGGGGAGAGATAGGCGAGCGTTTTGTCGAAATCATCAAATATGAGTGAAACTTAGTCGGTAGATAATAACATGTAAATGTATGTTGTTGATAGAGAAAACACTATAGATGATGTCAGCGATCCCACACAGCAATAAAAACATGCATGGTAGAAAATCCTCTCTCCAACTTGCAAACCATGTTTACTTGTCTTGTCCACCTTTCTTTGTCGCAAACTTCACGTGCATGCCAATAATATAGCTAGTAGCGTGGCTATAAAGAGAGAGCACCATCTATGTGTGGACCAAATAACTCTCTGCTTGCATTGCCTGCCTAGCTACATTTGACTTGCTTCCATTCATTCCATCCACTCCACTCAAGCAAGATCTTCTGTACTCGATCCCTCCCATACCAGGTAGCTTGGATAAGATCATCGATGGAGGATGTGTGGAAGGACATGTCGCTGTGCTCCACCCCGCTCGCGCTACAGTCCTACCACCTCCACTCCCCAGCCGCCGCTCCCTACCGCGGCGCCGCCCACCCCCAGGACTACCTCGCCGGCGCCGTTCCGCAGCCTCCCCGCACGCCGCCGCCTCACACGGCGCTCACCCTGGAGTTCACCTGCCCCGGGGGGACCGGCGCTGCCAACTCGGCCACCAGCTCCGGCGACGACCCAGCCGGCTGTCACTTTGGCTTCTCCGCGTCCGGAGGCGCCAGCAAGAGAGCCGCTGTGCAGCCAGCGGCGGGCGACGACCGGCGGCAGCGCCGGATGATCAAGAACCGGGAGTCGGCGGCGCGGTCGCGAGCGCGGAAACAGGCCTGCACCAACGAGATGGAGCTGGAGCTGGTGCAGCTGCGCCGGGAGAACAGGATGCTCATCCAGCGCGAGCAGGACTTCATCAACGTACACACGGCTACTTCTCTCTTTGCCGTTTACTCCGTAATTATTAGCTACCTGAAAATGTTACTACTCCGTTTGTATGTTGGCATGCAGGACCGTTTGGCGAAGGCGGCGCAGGCACCCGTCCCAGACTGCAGCAGCGGGACCACTAGTAGTACCCTCCAGCAGAAGCAGCAGCGGCAGAAGCAGAGGTGCCGCTCCGCCCCTGCGCCATGAATCCATGATCGCCGGCCGTCGACGGTCGACTGTAGCAGCAGCTTCATTCCACTTACAATGGATTGATTGTCCAAGCTATCTAGCTAGCTAGCTACTGTAGATGACTTATTCAGCACTGGACTACTCGTTAACAAAGTACTACTACTACTATGTACTCTATGTATGTATCGAATCATAGCCTACTTGCTTGCAAAAGTACGTAAGCAAGGATGTAGCTCGACGATGGATGGAAGGGAAGCTAGTTAACTAGAGTAGTATAGTATAATACAGTAGATTAATAGATGAGTCTCTCTCCTTAATATATATTGAGGCCAGAGATGAATGGATCAATTGAGCTACGTACGTGCGCAAATTAACGGCTTTTCCATCACAAGCCTACTTGAGTGGGCAGTGGCCTGGTCTGGCAAGAAGATATATTAGATGAATGACAAATACATGCATGAATCTATGATAAAATGGATTCTCTTCAGGCCAGACATACCGTGGGCGCCTTCATTCGGTTTTGTTTCGTGCCACGTACTACCAAGATGGGGAACCAAGATGGCCTACTTGCTCTATGTTGTCCTAGCAGCAAGATGTGGATGTGGAATCCGATGGTGTAGTAGTATGTCCCCACTGCACTGCGCCACCACACATGCAGCACACTGCACACATGTTCTCGATACTCACCCTTTTTCACTGTTAATGTCGTCAACGAGAGTCTCTATGCAACATATATGTGCCTGGCTTGCATTTTTATGGACAAACATGCGTGCTATCAAGTATCAACTGGAGTTATCTATCTAGCTACATGAGGCGGAGTACACAATATATTTTGGGACGGGTCGATGGTGATATGGATCGTGGTACCCAACCCCGCCCCCACCCCCACCTCAGGGCTGCAGCAGTCATACATATACTCGATGAATCTTGGTATCCTCATACCATTCAAAAATAGTACCTCCATTCCGAAATATAAGATGTTTTGGTAGGCTAGTTTGGCCTGCCAAAATGTCATATATTTTAGAATGGATGTAGTAGTTGTGACACACGCATGGCTTCTTGTTGTTTATAATAGGATCAATAATGAGGAAATTCGATTATCTAAACCAAATAAATTATAACAAGAAAATGGTGTAAATAATGACAAGAAAATGGTCCACGGTTCCACCCAACAACTGCTTGATAAAAAAACCAATATAGTATTCCTGACCTCAAGTGACAATTTGGTTATCAACCATGCATCCTGCACCGCCAACTTCATCCTGAAGCAACAACCACAAGCATTCTGAATAAGACGTCACGATAAATTTCATCCTCGCAAGCAGAATATTTCCACTCCTGTACCGCAAACTTCGCCACAAAACCCATCTTTCTTTACAAGGTTCGTGATCCGCCTCGTTTTCATGAGCATTTATTCCTTCTTTTTTTTGGATTACTGAATATTCCAAAGCTTTCGGCCGACAGACATGGGCGGGCTTATTGTTACCAAACGACGAACCATCTGTTGTGTTCTTCAGCTTGGATGATGTGGCTGGCGTTTGGCTACTAAAGGGCCAAACTCCTGGTTGACAAACCAGGGTTCCCTACATCGCGGCATGTTGGTTTAGTGTTCGTATTCGATTACCAGATCTACAACCACCAGTTGTTATTCAACGGGATATGACTTCCTCCTTCGTTTCTCCTCGGATCTTGCTATGGGGATCTACCTTGGCCGAACCTTGGCAACGTCGGGCTAGGTTCTTCCAAAAGCCTTTGATTGCCATTCAAGCGATACATGTATTTATTCTCATTTCTTCTGGTGTCCTAAGGCCTTTGGTAGTGACTGTCATTTTCACTTCTTCTTGGGCCTTGCGGAGTTGGTTGTCGCCTCCGGTCTACTGCCTACGGCTAGTGTAGATGTTGGTTTGCTCAGGTGCCATGCCTTGATTAACTTTCTCTCACTTTACCATGTGATAAGTTTCACTCTTGGAACCAAGTTCATTTTGCGATGATTGTGCCCCCCTAATCAGCGTTAATCTTGTTACCTCCAGCACTCATGTTGTTTACCACAGTTGTTGCCTCTAAAGCCTCTATCTCGCCCTTCTTTTTGCACCGAAGATTCACATGAGAGATAGGCAGATGTTTTGTCAAAATCCTCAACTTCCAAACCACGTTCACTTGTCTCGTCCCCGCTATCAATAATAGTGGTTGGGGATTCTGAGGTAGTGGTGTGGGGGTACCTTTGGTCGCGTCTTCAATAGCACCTTGCTAGCATTCTTTCCACCTTTCTTGGTCGCAAACTTGCGTGCCTGATAATAACATATGCATTATTGGAGTCCAAATGTGGCCCACTTTACACAATACAAACATCTTGTATTTGTTATAATTGGTGAAACTGTAGAAAGAGATGAATTACATGGGCAACAATTCTTGAAATGAATAGAATGACAAAAAATGTCTCAGTCAAACCAGATTAACAAAAGTATCGACTTCTAGATTATCTAGTAGAGTATACTTATTTAGTCTCATCTACCGCATAATTTATTTCCTTTGGTTGACACTTTTCTTCACATTTTTTATATTCAGCATTACCCATTGGCTTGGTTTTTGCAGCCCTCACATCAAGGCCGAATGTACTTAGTGAAACTGTAAACCATACTGAAAAATATATTAAAAAGGTATAATTTATAAAGTTATATATATCTAACCTATCTCCAATAACCCTAACTTATTTTTACATTGTAAGATACCAAAAAATGACAAAATTTGTAGCCCCTCAGAACTCATCAACCAATCTTTCAACAACCTAGCTTGGGAAAAGATATATGAATATTTTATCTACAAAATACTTTTGTGTATTTTTCATATGAAATATAATGTTCACGTGTTAAGAGAATTTAATTGTAAATTTTATCTAGTAGAATGAAAAAATGAAATGAATTAAAAAGTAGAATTTACAAAAAGGGAAGAAACTATAAGTTACTCGTTTTTTTGAAAAAAAATTACACATTACTTGATGGGACAGCCACACCTCTCCTCGCGTGCATGACTTAGCCCATGTGCACGCTATAGGCTAGGACACCTAGAAGTGTATGGTGTTTGTGTTTGAACTGCTGAGGCGTGTTGCGCAAAAGAAAAATAAATAAATAACTCTTTTTTTGCAAGAAAAAATAAAGAACTCCCGAGACGTGTAGAGCCCGATTGGAGCCGCGGTCATGTCAAAGTAGTGTCTCTTTCCTTTTTAAACACAAAGAAAGGCCCCGAAGGACCCAAAATTATATTAGATAAACATGTAGGTACATTTTATGGAAGAACCCATAAAGAAGTGGAAATTGCACCCCGTTCCAAGCACTTTATAAAAAGGACATAGAAAACAAAGTTGAAAAGCAATCTAGTCCTTGTTGTAGGCTTCCGGAGTACATCATCGCCTGGGACAAGACAACTTGAGGCAGAGGAGTGGCTACAACACTGCCATTGAGACGCCAGAGGTAGAATTTAAGACATCAAGTTGAAGCAAGTAAACTGCCTCCCTCTTTGCACGACGGTCGAGAGAAAAGAAAGGAGCCAACAGTGGAGAGCGTAAAAAATATCATCTTATAAAAATAATTATAGCTGCTAACTCATCTCTAATACCCTCTAACTTTAAATTTCCATTTGGGAGATCCCAAGAAGTTGAGACAAACTCTAACATCCCAAAAACCATCACTCAAGCCCGCTATTTTGAGCAGGGAGGATTTTCAGAAATGTTCACATATGAAAAATGTGCATCTACTTCTAAATATGTTCGTATATTTTGGTGTCAATATTTTATAAATTATTATTATATATAAAAAATGTACATATATCTATGAGAAATATGTTAATATTCTGAAATATAATGCTCACATACTAAGAAACTATATTAGTGTATTTCACCCAATAGAGTAGAATAAAAATCCCCCGAAAGGAATAGAGAACAAAGAAAAAGAATGAAAAATTGAAAATGCAAAAAGGAAATAGTTTTTTATAGGATAATAAAAGCAGGAAAAGGTTAAACTACGCGTTTTGCTGGCTAGGATGTCGTCGCACTGCTCGGCCTGGCCCATGTATGGAAACGATGTAGGCCCGCTGCAGAGGAGAGGCTAGGCCAGCCGACAGAGAATAGTGTTGCGGCGCAACTCCGGAGGCGTGTAGCGCCGGGCTTGAGCCGCGGTGACCCGGAGGTCGTGCTGTCTTCATTATTAGTACCATACCGCTTAGCTAGACTAACTTCGGCTAATTTATAAACCGCACGGCAGGGACTCTTAGCAACCACACGGCAGGTGTGGTCAGCTATTAGAAATTGAATTGGTTAAATGATCCGTTGGAGATTATCACATGCACGGCTTCACATTGCCTGCATGGTTGCTGCTAGCTTTCCACACGCCGACATGGCGTGCGTGCTTTTTTATTTCTTCTCCTTTTTCTTTCACAATTCAGTCTTTTTTTTTCTTGGGGCGAATCTATGGAAATTATACACCAATGACAATGCTGCAATGCTAATGGTTACTTGCCCACACAAGATTCACTTTCCTGACTATGCTAATGGTTATGCACCAGTTCAGAGTGCAAAGCTGTTCTCATCCTTTGAACTGGACTCAGTTCTGAATGCTGTGCCCGGCCTAGTGGCCTGCATAAAAATTCACTTTACAGTGTTCAGTCCGCTCTTCACATAAGAAAGTTCCAAAAATTATGTCGTAGTTTGAACAAGTACATATTCAGACAGGAAACACAATGGGGATATCCTATTTTAAAAGTACACAAATTAAAACATCAACTTCAAAACGCAAGTTCCGGCCTGGTAGTAAATTTTAGGCTTATTTTGCTTGCACTGTCACAATGAAGCCGTAAGGAATGATGAGGCATTCAAACTGGAAGGATCCAGCCCCAAATGATCACGAATCATACGCTGCATTTGCCGCAGGATGTGCCAAGCGAGAGATGGTGCTCGGCCCGGGGGTGTCATCTAAGATTAGCTGTACGCTCGGGCCAGATCCCCTGTTGGCTGTGGGTTTACTTGGCGTACGGAGCTGTGAGTCCGTGCTGGTTAGCATTTTCACAACTTCAGACATGTCAGGCCTGTCTTCCTCAGGCGATTGCTGCATGCAGAGAAGGCCAATCTGGATGCACCTCGCTAGTGCTGACAAGAGCTCACCAGGTTCGCCCACTTCTTGATCAAGAAGCTCCTCAATATCACGTCGATTCCACAATTCCCAGGACTGCAAACATATGCTCAGTTATATGGAGTACCGCTCTTTTTTTCTTTTTCTTTTTTGATATGGCTACATTTGGGAACATGCGTTGGGGTTGTCTGGCAAGCAGAACAAAGATTACTCGTTTATTGCTAGTTGCACCCATTTCAGAGGGAAGAAATTGGAGGACGCATCAGGGACTAGTATGGTTTATCATGGGCAGACTTACATGTACAAGGAGATTTGGCATGCTTGTTCTCTTTGTGCCAGTGACTATCTCCAGCAGGACGACTCCGACGCTATATACATCACACTTGTACGTCAGGGCCCCTTCTGATGAATACTCTGGAGCCACATATCCCCTTCATTTAACACAAAATACGGGAGTTAATTGAGTTCATCTTCTCGGGCTCCACTGTGAGCGAGCGAGAGAGAGGCACAGGCGCACAGGCGCACAACCGCATCTCGCTCGGCCGCCGCCGCCGCTCCCCGCCTCCGCCCAGTCGCTCCCCGCTCGCGCTCGGCCACCGCCGCTGGGCTCTCGCGCGTGGCGGCCGCCGCTGGAGCTCCTTCGGTTGCGGCCATCGACCGTCGCGCCTCCCTTGCCGAGGCGCCGTCGAGCCGATCCGGACCAGACGGCCGCCGCCGCTCCGGTCTCCGGAGGATCTGCTCCCGCCTCCCGACGCTCTCCTTTCCTCCGGTCCTTCCCGCTCCACCGCTCCCCGCCCCGGTCGTGGCCTCGTGGGTGAGTTTTTGATGGCGGCCTCCCCTACAGCTCTGAACATATGCTTAATTTTTGTCTGAACAGCAAGCATAGTGCGCTCATGTTTGTCTGAACAACAAGCATAGTGCGCTCGGCGGCCTCCCCTACAGTTCTCTCAAATTGAATCTTGCATATATAGCAAACTGATGCTTGATTGCTTCTGCTCTGAACATATGCTTGCTGAAAATCTTATATAGCAAACTGATGCTTGCTTCTGCTCTGAACATATGCTTGCTGAAAATCATATGTTTGCAAACTGATGTATTTCGGATGCTGCTTTGAAACATATGCTTGTTATTGCTCTGAATCGTATGCTTACAAACTGATGTAGCAAACCGATGCTTTTCTGAAACAAATGTATGTTTGAAAACTGGGACGTGTGCCATTTTTTGTTCTGTTGTCTTGCTGTCTTGCATGTCGGCTTTGAATCCAATCAACTCATTTGCTTCTTATGATGCACTCAAGGTAATGAGACTTGCTGAATTCTATCCCATGGACATATCAAGCACAGATTTGATAAGGCTAGAATTTCAACTTACTACTTTCATTGATGATATGAGACAAGATGATAGGTTTAGAAATGCAAGTAATATTGGTGAGCTCTCTATTATGCTTGTTGCAACAAAGAAGCATGTTCTTTATGATTTGGTCTACTTACTCATCAAATTGATATTGATTTTACCGGTGGCGACGGCGAGTGTTGAAAGAGTATTTTCAGCTATGAATCTAGTGAAAAGTAAGTTGAGGACTACTATGAGTGATGATCGCTTGAATGATTGCTTGGTGACCTTTATTGAACGAGATGTGTTTATGAAAGTAAGTGAAGATGACATAGTTGATGCTTTCATGGCAATGCAAAAACGTAGAGTTACCTAGTGATGTAATTTTCTACTTGTGCTTCTTTTGTGTAAGACTATTCGTATTGTAATTTCGCATATTTGAGATATATTTTGTGAACTAAATTGTTGTGAAATTTGAATTGAGCTATTCATGTTATTATTTTACCATATTTTGTCTGACACTTGGATTAGTAGAATTTTTTTTAGAGTGTGCACACCCTTCATTTCATTGCTGGGTACGCCACTGTGGAGAAGCAGTATCCGTGCGACGCGTCCAGAAAAATCAAAGATGTACGCCGCACCGGAAGTCCACGAAGAAACAACAGACAAAAGTGCAACTGTTGTAACTTGTGTCGAAAGTAATGACACTGGGGATACGTCTTCTAGCACGAGCGTGAGGATGGACGTGGGTATATCGAGTGGATCCCTGTTGATGAGCTCTAGCGCAAGCATGAAGAAGCATGGAGCAGAGATCATGTCGTGGCTCGAAGGCGATGGGCGCGGTAGCGTTCATGCAACCCAGGAACGGGCGCACCAGGCGAGCGCATAACAGGCTCGTCGCCTCGTTACTCAGCCATCAATGTTCGACGCAGTGGTCCAACTGATGGAACACACGTGGGAACCGAGCCAGAAACCGGAGAAGACCCGGCTGGACGTGGTTCAAGTGACCAGCAGCAGGGACGCATCCCACTTGGGCGTGGTCCAAGAAAATGCTGTAGCATTAAGGAAGGACAGGGCTCACGTGGGGATGTGCCTCATGGTTCATACATGGTGGCACCTGAAAGTTTTCCAAGGGGAAAAGATGCAGCAGTAGTATCACTTGGTGGCCAACCAGCAAGCAAGTCTGCTACTCTACATGTCAGCCCAGAAGCAAGCGTCAGTGATGGCTCGCGGTTGCTAGCAGAGTTGTACGTGGAAGAAGATGCCACTTCGGCACCTACATTGCCTCCGAAAGCACTGGAGGAAAGGGCACCATCACCTGCACCAATACATCTACAGCCAGTGTTACACCCATATCCGGAGAATACTCTTCGGACGCTTGACCCGGTAAAGGTGAAAAGGAGTGGGCGACGGTGTCTAGTAAGCCCCGAGGAACCGATGGAATTTGCGGACGCAAATACAAAGAAGTGTTGGCGTCATGCTATGGAAGAAGAGTTGGGGTCGATCCATGACAATAATACATGGGAGCTTGTGGATCTTCCCAACAATGAAAAAGCTATAGAGCTCAAGTGGGAATTCAAGATCAAGAAAGATGTTGAAAGGTGCATGAAGCACAAAGCGAGGTTTGTGGCCAAAGGGTATGTGCAAGAGGAAAGTATGGACTTCGAAGAAGTGTTCGTTCTCATTGTAAAGATGGAGTCGGTGAGATTACTCATCGTTTTCACGGCTCAGAAATCATGGAAAGTACATCACATGGATGTAAAATCCGTGTTTTTGAATGGTGAGATAGAAGGAGATGTGTATGTGAATCAACCACCGAGTTTCATCAAAGAAGGAGAAGAGCACAAGGTACTGAAGTTACACAAAATCTTGTATGGGCTATGGCAAGGACCTCGGGAGTGGAACATCAAACTTGATCGGACATTGATTTCTCTTGGATTTGAGAAAGCTCCACTAAAGCATGCAATGTACAAGAGAGGTGAAGGAAAGGATCGTCTACTAGTTGGCATCTACATCGACGACCTATTAATTACCGGAGCAGATGAAGAGGTGATTGCAAAGTTCAAGCTACAGATGAAAGAGCTATTCAAGATGGATGATCTCGGTCTTTTGAGCTACTACCCCGGGATAGAGGTACATCAAAAGCCGGAGGAGGTCACACTATGCCAGGAGGCATACGTAAGGAAGGTACTTGAAAGGCGTGGCATGAAATATTGCAATCCAATTGACGCTCCAGTGAAACCTCGTCTTGAGCTGAGCAAGAAGTGTAAAACACCCGCGGTTGATGCAATAGAGTGTATTGCAGCTGCCACTTCGGTGTGTCAAGGTGTGTGGCTAGGGAGGCTACACAGTGATCTCATGGATCGAGATCAGAAACAAGTTGTGCTCAATGTTGATAGCAAGTCTGAAAGTTTTCTACGCGAAGATCCAGTGCGGCATGAAAGGAGCAAGCACATTGATACGATGTATCACTACATAAAGGACTGCGTGGAAGAAGGTAGGATGAAGGTCAACTACGTTCGCACCGATGATCAACTGGCGGATATGCTAACCAAGACTTTGGACCGAGAGAAGTTCTTGAAGATGCGAAGAAGGATCGGCGTCGGAGCTGTGACGTGACGACGTCGTGTTTAGGGGGGTGATTGTTGGAGTTAAACACGTCTCCGTCTCCTAGCCGGCTCGGACTAAGACTCAGTCACCTGATAGGTTTACGTATAGGCTAGCTATACTAGTATATATATGTAACCACCCCTTGTAATCTTTGTACCGTGAGTTGAAATAAAACACAAGGCTCGATACGAGCCTTTGGCAAGACTTGGCCAGCCTCCTCGTGTGCGTACGTGTGTGTAGTGCAGGCCGGCCAGATCAATCAGCCGATTGCTGTTTACGTGCGTGTTCGGCGTAGGAGTTCGTGTACAAGTGCAACTCACCGGGCTACGTAGCTAGCTGTGCTAGTTTCGATCGATCCGGACGGATCGAGCCAGCTTGGGGCAGGAACCAAGACTGTGGGCAAGTTCTTCGTCGTCGTTCGTTGTCGGTCGTTTGCGTGTCGTCGGAAAGTACTCAACGTGCTCGGTCTAGGCCAACAACGGATACACCGATAACACTACCAGTTGGTAACATGGACACAGATGGCCCATCTATTATGAACAATAAAATTTTGAAACTTAAAATTACCTTAAATGTTAAACTTTCCTTTGGTATTTGAGCAAAGGCATAAATCTTCTAAAAAAACTAGAAACACCGTATTAGATGTTGGTGGCAAACATATTTTCTAGCTGGCTGCATGGCCTTGGTTCTAAGCTTAGGACACAAATCCTGGTAGGTGTTGTGATGCTACATTGGTCGGTACAGTATGCTCTTTGAACTAGCCACCTTTGCCATCACATGCCTTAATTAATTGAATGTTGACATATCTACGAACTGCAGTTGTATACCTTTGTTTGGTTGAAATCCTAAACTCTAAACTTTCCTATTGGGAATCTAGAATAGTAGATGTTGGAAATGGGTAAGGAGGGGCGTCCATGAGGTGTGCATCTCAGGAACAACAGTAAATTAGCATCACCAGAAATCTTAAAATGCAAACTATACATTGCTAATGATCTAGAAAGCGAAACAATATAACATACCTAATTCTGACTTGGTGGATCTGAGATACAGGATTTGCCCTCCATCTACATACCGGAGATCCATGAGGTCCTCTGTCCAGATGATGCAGCCAGTTCCAGCGCCTCCTCCTTTGAGATCCAACGGCGCATACGCCAGACAAGAACAGTTGGCCGGGCACCTCGCCCTGCACTCCTCCAACGTGATGCTAGCATTCACCGATACATTGTGCGTGTCGGGAAGCTTCACTCCGTCTATCACCACGAAACCGTCCGTGGTACTGGACATTCCATTGCCACAGTCCAGTACCATGTCTCGGCGGCAACCGTTGGAGGTGTCCCTCATCTTCCACTGCACCGGAGATGTCGGGCTGAACCCCCGGACACAGCTGCAGAACGACGTCGATGGAGCATTGGCGTTGCACAGACCGAATGCCCCACACCTGCCATAGTGGTCGCAGATGTCCCTCGGCGCTTGGAAGAAGATCTTCCACGACCGGCTAGTAGACGCGAGAAGGAGGCTTCAGCGGAAACATAGCTGTAGGTTACCTCACTTGGGCTGCTTGTCAACTGGTAAGCAAACTTGTCAGAATACGAGGCCATCTCCGTGACACCGCTGAACCGTAGGCCATTCCATGGTCCCGACCGGTAGATCATTTTGTCACCATCCAAGAGTATGTTTTGTGGCACACCTTCTCCGTCAGTAATGTAGCGAAACTTCCCTGTGGCAGGGTCATTGGCCGAAGCCCACGACGTAAGGTACCACTCTTCCCTGGTCCATAGGTTCTTGCCAATCTTCATGCTGGGAAGCAAGGTGTTTGATGGGTGGTCAAACGACTGCCACATGGTAGCACCATTGGCACTCCCGTCGCTCAGGACTAGGTTGCCTGAATTGAACAGTTGCAGCGTCGTGGAGGCAGCGCCTGTCGTGTTTGAAGACCACACGACCTGGCCGAAGCTATCGAGCAAGAAAAGGCTTCCCGTGTCACTAATCACCAGCGCCCCGCGGGCGTCGGTGAGAGGACGGTCTCTGTTGGCTACCCAACAGATGGCATCCTCAGACACGAAGAACCATATACCGAGGTATCTCTTGGCAAGCACCCCGGGAGGGAAGAACCCCAGGGTGAATGACCCATCAGCCGAAACAAGGGTGTCGCCGTCTGTGATGTTGCGGCCCTTGTCGAGAATGTCAGTCCCACGGTTCGCAGTAGACGCTGTGGAAACAAGGAGGAGGAGAACAAGGATGCCCAGGAGGCTGTGAAGGTGTGGCTGGTTTTTCAACCACATGATGGCTTGATGTTTCTTTTTCTGGGGTTTGAGCTACTTGAACAAGGTACTGTTAGCTACATGAGTTCCGCATATATGTGGCTGCAACTAGTTTCTTCTTTTTTTTTACGAAAAGGCAGGGCCACTGCTTTTCATTGCGAGTAGGAGAAATAAACAGTTACAAAAGCAAGATTAGAGAAGGGGGGAATGAGTTTAGAGATACAACAGAAATACATCAGTCTGGCTCTAGGGGTCGCTCTACAAGAGCCATTGCACGCTTTCGTCCAGCATCTACCCAGTCCTTCGCTTCTAGCTGAATCTTCTGGAACACTTGTGTGGGGCGGCAAGAACTATTTCTAAAGGTTCTATCATTTCTTTCTTTCCAGAGGTTCCACCATACCAGTGCCAAAATTGATCTCCAAGATTTCGCTTTTTCCTTTCCCATGGAAGAATTTGTACGATGCCACCAGCTTACAAGGGAATCATCATCGGTTGCTGCCCAATTAGAGCTCATATTCAGCTTGCAGAGAGTCAGGTGCCATACTTCCTTCGCATAAGGACAAGAAGCAAGTAGGTGGGCAACAGTTTCAGGTTCTTGTAGGCAAAGCACACACTGCGGGTTATGGGGCCATCCTCGCTTAGCAAGGTTGTCCGCCGTTAGACATCGATCTTGCGCAGCTAGCCAAATGAAAACTGCAACTAGTTTCTGAAGGTAGTTGTATTAACTGATTGGCGGTTAAAGGTCAAATATCTGACTTGCTGTAGTCTATTAGATATAGACAAGAGGGAATCCACAGCTACAATTGGGTACCTTTGAGTTTTGGCTACTGCCAAAATAAGCTTCTTACGTAGTATAAGTATATCGAATAACAAGCAGATCTTTCTCTTCAACACGCAAAGTTCTACACCCCTAAACATCTTTCTTATTTTGGATGCCACTGACGGTTGGCCTAATTTGGTGCTTGGATCATCCAAAAGGGCAGCGGCACAATTATACGCTTGTCTTGAGAAGTCAAATATTCACTGGTGCTAGAACATGTCTTTGGTTGGGTGCATGTGGAGTACTGAGGACGGTGCCTCGCAATTTTGTATTCTTAACATCATCCGCTTCTACATTGAGTAGCATTCTTCATAAAGTTAGCATATAGCACCTTCCACAATAAGCAAGGGTGGCAGGAACTTCCAGGTACTAGCTCTTTCACTAATTCATTGGTTTAGCCTATGGTCTGATTAAGAAATAATAATTTTACAGTCAACTTCACAGAGAAAACCTTTCAGCAAAGCTAGCATTGACAGGTTCTTCAGTACACTAAAACACATGATGCTCTTTGAACAGTTCAAACCAATAATTCTTACTAGTTACATACTTACATATGTGTTGCTGTGACCATGTTTGTCTAATAGCTCAAGCATCATGGAAACATCGCTTTAGTGGACCGTACTTTCGATGCAATTCATCTCCAATGACCAATGATTTGCACACGACAATGCCGTCTGACTTTACAGTTTGTTCACACAACACTGGAGATAAAATATAGCATACCGTGCTTGCCAGTGATGGATCAGTGCGTCTGGAATGTGCGGTGGAATCAACGCGGATTCAGTTAACATCTGAACCTGAAGATGCATCCGGAGGTTGGGCTTCTGCACAACGCCGCCGGCAAGTCGGCACGGATGGAGAGTGTGATGGAGGCGCGTTGCGCCGTTGTTCGGCCGCGCGTGCAAGTCGTGGAGACCGGAGAGTAGGAGAGCAACTAGTTGACAAGCGCTCCCAACGATCATTTGGGGGTGGGCTGAGAGTGCGCCACTTGATGCGCTTTCAGCCGCCGCCACGTGTCGCGGTCTGGGCGCTTCCTTTGAACTTTGTTTTTTATTTATTTTTTCACACGCATTCTCGGCTTTCTAAACGGTATTTTTTTTTGGTTTTTTACAGGTCTTCCTTAGCTTTTGGGCAAAAAAAAACATTTTACGTGAAAAAACACGTTTTTTCTTTTTTTTCGCGAGAGTCACGGTTTTGCTTTCGTGAGAGGCACAGCCATGCCTCTCGGAAACGAAAAAAAAAACGTGTTTTCTATTTTTTTCCTTCCGTGAGAGGCACGGTTTTAGTTTCGCGAGAGACACGGTCATGCTTTCGTGAGAGGCACAACTGTGCCTTTTGAAAACGAAAAAAAGTGTTTTCTGTTTTGTTTTTTCCACTAGAGACACGGTTTTGCTTCTACAAGAGGCATGGTTGTGCTTTCGCGAGAGGCACGGCGGTGCATCCCGGAAACAAAAAAAGAAAAACGCGTTTTCTGTTTTTTTTTTCCTTTCGTAAGAGGTATGGTTTTGCTTCCGCGAGAGGCATGGCCGTGCCTCTTTCAGAAAGAAAAAAAAAATGCTTCCAGTTCGGTTTTTTTGTCGGGTATTTTTTGTGAGAAAAATTCTGTCAAAACCTATCAAATGAGATCTAGTTTGGAAGGCCTCGACACGAGAAATCCAATGGTGGAAACGGTTCGAGATTTAGATGCACGGTTTAAGAGATAAATGTTTTGAATAAATGGATGTACAAAAAAGGGAAGACTTTCAGGTGCGCCACTTGTCGCAACCTGAGGAGGTGGGAGTGATCTTTGAAAGGAATACCCCTTAATTAATGATTTCGTGAATTGTGTCGTCGGGTCGATTCTTTAATTGGCCGGCTCTCTCTGTTTGTAAACCGCAGTACCCCAACCTTGATTGAGCCATCTAAGAAAAACCTTGATTGAAGTTTAAAAGAAAAACCTTGATTGAAAGTCCTCCAAAAAGAAGAAAAACCTTGATTGGTGGGGACTTTAACCTTTTCAGGTTTAGTTCAGAAAAAAGCAATGGTAATGTCAACCTCAAGTGGTGTGATATTTTTAATGCCTGGATTGAAATCTAGAGCTAGCAATAGGAGTTTCACTTGGGCTAGCCTTCTAGAGATCAAGATGGGCAATAGGAGTTTCACTTGGGCTAACAACCAATCTGATTTGGTGATGACCACTATTGATAGTCTTTTGCACAACAGATCTAGATAGACTCTTTCCATTAGCATCCCACCAAGCCACGCGAAGACTTCGTAGTGACCACACCCCTATTTTCTGGGATTTTGGCCTTGGAGTTGTTCCTTGTTACTTAGGGAAGATTTTAGAGAGGTGGTAGTCAAAGCTTGGTCTATAAAAGTTTCTCGGAAGAATTCAGCTCATATATGGCAAAAAAAGATGATAAATCTTTGGAAAAACAACAAAGGAAGGATTTGATAACAGATATGAAAGTGACATACTACTTGGTTTGTGTGCCAGTTATTATTCTCGTACCAGAAGTTTCAACAATCTTGTCCTAGTTTGAACAAGAACAAATCCAGACAGGAAAACAAAAGGCGATATCCAGTGTTCTAAGCACAAAAATAAAACATCAACCATAGACTGCAAGTCCCACATTATGGCCTCGTTTGGTTCATAGGATAGGAATGTTATAGGAATAGGAAAATCATAGGAAGTGAAATGACATGCATCAAACGAGGCCGTAATTTTTTTCCAAAATATGAAGGATTGATTCCTATCCTACATAGGAATAGGAATCCATTCCTACAAACCAAAGGGCTTCAAACGAAATTTTCCTTTGCAAATCCTATCCTACAGAATTCCTATGAAATTTCTACAAACCAAAGGAGGCTTACAACTGGTGTGCAAATTATCATTCTTGGAACCAAGTTCCAACAATCATGCCGTAATTCGAAGAACAAAATCCAGAAAGGAAAATAAAGGTGATATCCAGTTTTAAAGTACAACAAAATAAAACATTGATTCCAAAAAACGAAGGCAACATTTGATAAGAGGTATGAAAGTGACATACAAAATACACTCCCCACATAATTATTCTTATTAGAAAATTCAAACAATCCTACCGTAGTTTGAACACTGGAATTGAACACAAAGGCGACGTCCAGTGTTAAAAGTACAAAAGATAAAACACTAATTTCGGATCGCAAGTCTAGGACCGCTAGTAAGTTTTAGGCGTGTTTCTCTCGCACTGACACTGCCTCGTCCTGATAGGCTTAAACACGATGAAGCCGTGACGAAGGATGTGGAACTCAAATTGAAAGGATCCAGTCCCAAATAATCACAAACCATACGCTGTGATTGCTGCAGGAGATGCTGAGCAAGAGATGGTCAGGGGGTGTCATCGATAATTAGTTGTGCAATAGGTCCTGCTCCCCCGTTGGCTGTGGGTTCCATTGGCATATCAAGCTGTGAGTTGGTGCTGGTTAGCATTGCCACAACTTCAGACATTGCAGGCCTCTCCTCAGGCAAATGCTGCACGCAGAGAAGGCCAATCTGGACGCATCTGGCTAGCCTTGTCAAGAGCTCACCTTCAGGTTCAGCCACTTCTGGATCAAGGAGTAGTTCCCTGGGATCACGACTCCACGCTTCCCAGGACTGCAAAATTTTGTTCAGTTATATGGAGTAATACTCATTATTATTCGATATGCCTATGTTTGGAATGTGTGTAACGTGTGTTGTGCATTGTGTGGAAAGTTGAACAAAGATTACTGGTACATAGTTAGTGGCACACTTTTCAGTTGGAAGAAATTAGAGGACGTATGTTTTGTCATGATCAGACTTACATCAGGAAGGAACGTTGCCATGCTTGTTCTCCTTCTCCCTCTGATTATCTCCAGCAAGACGACTCCGAAGCTATATACATCACACTTGTACGTCAGGGCCCTTTCGGACGAATACTCTGGAGCCACATACCCCCTTCATTTAATAAAAAAAACATGGAGTCAATTCATGTCTACTGGACAAAGAGAAACTGGAAAAGGAACAATCATATATGGTCCATGTCCTAGCAGTCTAATTGAATATGAAACATTAGAGACTTGGAAATATCATTCATACGGTGTCAGTACTACTGTCGGATCTGTCTCCTCTTCGATGAACAGCTTCGCAGTGGTAAAGTCTGCTATCTTAGACTTCCACGTGTCGCTGAGAAGTATGTTGCCAGGTTTTAGATCCCTGTGAACGAATCTCATGCCGTGAAGATATTCAACACCAACGGCGACCCCACAAATTATTTCCAGTCTCTGCGCCCAATTCAATGAGGAGCGGGGCCTGTTTTGTTCCCCTGCATTTCCAAATAGGTGTGAGGCCAAAAGCGTGTACCAATAGCTGTGGATTCCATTTCTACATATAATGATAGATTAGCATGGCATGCATTGCAATGAGTACCAAAAATGTAGCGATCCAAACTTTTGTTCTCCATGTACTCATAGACTAGTATCCACTCATTTCCTTCCCGACAATGGTAGAGGAGCTTAGCAAGATTGACATGCGCGAGCGTTGACATCATTTTCACTTCCCTTTTGAAATCTTCCTTGCCTTTATCAGTAAGACGATCCTTTCTCAGCTTCTTCACAGCAAACTCTCTACCGAATAGCCGCCCCTGGTGATTATACAGTGACATGCTACGATGTAGATTCAGCAGATAATGAAGTATATCCCGCAAAAAAGAAAGATATACGAAGTATACAATCTACGACAAAAGCCACTTCATATGTACAATAACAGTTCATACCATGTAGACGTCGCTAAATCCGCCCTTGCCGATGACATTTTCTCCAGAGAAATTTCCTGTGGCCTTTCTTATAATACAAAGGCAAACTGCATGTCCTTCTGGAAATTAATTATACTTGTGAGATCATTTCCTTCCTTCTTCGGAATAGTAAAAGAAAGGAATACGAAAGAGAATAATGTGTTTATACAGTTGAGCTTTTACCTAATAACCATAATATGAGTTGTCCTATGCTGGTGGAAAACCAGAAAGCAAGGAGAACCAGAATGATGATCAAGGCTACAGATACACCTATAATAATCCAAGTAGGAAACAGGGATACAGATGGCCCACCTATTATAAAAAATCAAACATGGAAACTTAAAATTCTGAACCGATAAACTTATCTTATCAAAAGAAACTGGAAAGATGGTAAAATATGTTGCTTCTATCAAAATGGTGAATTCCATTGATGAAGCATTTTTTTACTGTCATCTCTTCTCAGGCCTCATATTCAATTCAATTTCGAGGGTGGTATTTCTGAGCTCAGGGCTCATATACACCCACATGAACAGTAAAATCAAGAAATATTAAATTAAAATAATAAAAACGGCAGCCAGGTGCACGTAGCTTCTGCTTGCGCAGGGTCTAGGGAAGCGTCCGACCGCTTTTTTACTACATTTCTTTAAAATGTTTCAGCAAAAAAAAAATCTCAAAATTTTATACTACAAGCGTGTTGGTGTGTCTTCTAACTGCATGCATCTTTTTGTGAAAAAGGACGTATGGGGTGATCTCGGCAAAAAAACAAAAATTATAATGCTTAAACATGTTCTTTCTTAAAGCATTTCTATTTTCTTTAAATATGTCACTATTTCCCTTGATTTTACTGTTCATGCGGGTGTATAGCTTAGAATTGAATTTCCGGTCAATTTCCTTCCAAGACAAAAAAAACCATGGATGGCAAGAATGCGTAGATGGATAATCTGTACATACCAAATTCTGATTTGGATAACCTCAGATAGAGATCCTGCTTGCTGTCAATGAGACGAAGATCAACGATGGCATCCGTCCACAAGATGCAGCCGCTACGATTGCCGCCGCCTCTGATATCAGCGGCGGCGTAGGCCAAGCACGAGCAGTTGGCATAGCACCTTGCCTTGCACTCCTCCAGCGAAGCGACATCAATGTCTACCGTCGCATTCTGCGTGTCAGGAAGCTTCACTCCAGGCACCACCTTGAAGCGGTCCGTCGTCTTCCCGGCACGACATTCCAGAACCGCATCTCGCTGGCACCCGCCCACATATTGCTTCATCTGCCACGCCGACGTCGATATGGGCCTGAACCCCGGCACACAGCCACAGAACCCCGACAATGCCGCCTCCGGGTCGCAGAGGCCGAACGCCCCGCACTTGCCATAGGCATCGCAGGTGATGTCCCTCGCCCCCCTGCTGAAAAAGGAGATCCACGCCCCTGTGTCGGTGTTCCACACCAGTCGCTCCGCCACGCCGGTGTGGTTCACAACGACGCGAGTCAGCGGTGCGCCAGGCTCGGCGGTGTACCCATATGTTATCTCCGTCGGCCTGGCCGTCAGGCCCGTCACGTGCAGCGGGTACATGTTCATGTACGTCGATGCCTCTGGGACGCCGTTGAAGTAAAGCCCGTTATATGGCCCCGAGCGGTGCGTCTTGACGTTGCCACGCCACAGGATGAGCTCCGGTAACCCCTTGGTTTCCAGCGTGCGGCGGTATTCCCCCGGAGACGGGTCGTCGGCCGATCGCCACGATGTGAGTTGCCACTCTGTTCCGGTCCAGAAGTTCTTGCCCAGCTTCATGCCGGGCAACAAGGTGTCTGACGGGTAGTCGAAGGACTGCCACGGGTAGGCGACACTGCTGCCGTTGCGCAAGACCAGGTTGCCAGAATCGAGAAGCTGAGCCACCGAGGCAGAAGAGCCGCCAGTGAAGTCTGAAGACCAGACTGTGCGGCGGGCACCGTCGAGCAGGACAAGGGTGGCCGCGTCGTTGAACACCAGCATGCCGGACTTGTCGACCAGAGGCTGGTCGCGGTTGGCCACCCAGTACACGGTGTCATTGGACACCGAGAACCATATGCCGAGGTACCTTTTAGTGGACACCCCGGGAGAGAAGAACCCCAGGGTGAAGGAGCCACCGGCCGAGAGGAGCGTGTCGCCATTGGAGTCGGTGAGGTTTTGGCCTTTCTGGAGCTTGTCAGCAGCGGGGGCCTGGATGGGAAGGAGCGAGATGCATGCCAAGAAGAGCAGCAGGAGGAGCTGGCTGGTTGGTCTCATGACAGATGTCCCCTTACACCAGAGAGATGTTGGTCATGGACTGCAGTTGTTTTGTAGCCTGAACTGGCAACACGATACTTTTTTCCTTCCAAAAGCACAAGATAAATTATTGTGGTTCAACATCCAGCTAACGTGGCCGGTACTTGAATTAAGTTTCGAAGAACTTTAATTCAAAAAGAAAAGGAAATTTCGAAGAACTTGCAATGCACTAGATCGAGATCTCAATTATCAGTGTGATGGAATTGGAAGGAGGACAGGGTGATCATACACTTAAGAAATATAATCTCAAGCAAGTGGTGCTAGCTAGACTCATTAGAGTACTAGATCAGCTATTTGATTGTTGCCAACTTGCCATGATGCCATCTACAAGCCGGTGACGCCCGAATTGTCAACGCAATACTTAACATAGAAAACTTTCTGATCAAATATTGCGAGTCGATGTGCCATCTTGTAATGCCGCATCAGTTCTAGTGGATTTGGAAAGGTTCTTTGTCAATCTAAGCATAAGCACAATAATTAATCAGTTCTTGCCAAAATTATGCCTGTGCTGTATATGGACAGCTGTTTTTTCCATTTTCCTTTTTGAGAATCATATGTTAGTGCTATGGCCTATGGATATGCAATTTTGCAAACCTTTGCTGGACCGGGCTTGCTCGTGCCCATGTCCTCCCTCTCAACACAATAAAAGACTACAAGTATAGCAAATAACAAACAGATCTTGAGCACATTCTACACCCCTAAACATTTTTCTTATTTTGGATGCCGCTGACGGTTGGCCTAATTTGGTGCTTGGATCAGCCAAAAGGGCAGCGGCACAATTAATAAATTGTATTGAAGAAGTCAAATATTCACTGGTAACATGCCTTCGGTTGGGTGCATGTGGAGTGAGGACTGTGCCTCGCAGTTTTGAATTCTTAACCTCACCCGCTTCTTACACACAAACACATAATATTGTTTGAACAGTTCAAACCAATAATGTGTATTAGTTCCATATGTTTAACTGTGAAGTTTGTTTAATATAGCTCAAGCATCTAACAACTCGGGTCATGGAACAGCACTTAGTGAACCGTGTTCTTGATGTAATTCATCTTCAATGATTTGCAAGCGACAATGTCATCTGACTTTACAGTTTTTTCGCGACATCGGGGATAAAATATGAACATACCGTGTTCGCCAGTGGTGGGTCGCCGTGTCTGGAATGTGCGGCGGAATCAAGGCGGATTCAGTTCACGTCTGAACCTGAAGATGCATCCGGAGATTGGGCTTGGTGCGGTGAGGTGCTGGCACTACCTGCCACCACCAGCGAGGCCAGGCGTACCCCGTTGGCACAGCGGGATGCCATCGGAAAGCGATTTCCCGGGAATGGCCCGCCAGTTGGTCGCCGCGGGGGATTGGGGGCAGCAGAGGAGGCCCGCGTGAGGCCGCCGCGCTGCCCCTCAGATCCCGTCGACGACGACGCGCGGTCGCTGGAGGGACAGGGAACTCGTGCGCTTCGACGAGTATGGCGACGGTGGGGACGTCCGCGCGCAGGTGGCCGATGGCCCATCGCCGCCACCGCTGGTCGACCATGGCAAATCCTCCCTTCCTGCTCCCTCCCTCGCGAAGCGAAGTCACGCGAGAACCAGGGGAGAAGCACATATAGCTGTCTGATGGTGGGCACTGGGCAGTGGGCGGTGGCCGTTGCTCATATTGCTGACCGCCGCCGGCGAGTGGGTACTGATAGAGTGTGTCGTTCCTGTGGGTTGTGCCGTGCGTACGAGCGGAGAGAACGGAGTCGGGGAAGAAGCGGGCTGCGGGCTGCGGGCGGAGCGCGGCAGAATGGGCTTTCGGTGGACCGAGTCCAGCACATGTCCTTTCTTTTAATAGAATGCCCATGTCCTAATGAACGTGTTACCTGAGAAAAACAAATAGTGTCAAGATGTACGCGCCAATTTTTTGTTTGCAATGTTTTGACATTTTGAAATGTTATGTACCGGTTGCAGGGGCATATGCTCCCATGTGCCAAAGTGAATTTCCGCAAAATATATTGCTTAGAGCATCTCCAGCCGTTCAGCCCCCCAAGACGTCGAAAAAGAGCGGCCTGAGGGCGAACCGGCGCTAGATTGGCCCCTGGGGGCGACTTACCTCCCAGCCACGCCCCTAGGCGCCCCCCCCCCCCCCCCCCCCAGCCGCGGCAAATTCAAACGTAGTCTCATTCCCGCTCACAAAATAGAAGCCACAAATCCGGCGATCAAGTGACCACAAGTTCGGCGATCGAATGAAAAGTTCGGCGATCGAATGAAAAGTTCGGCGTACAAAAAGCAGAAAGGACGCGCATGCGCATCAGACAGCGAGGTCGGCCTCCGGCGTCGGCGGAGTCGGCGTGCGCGGGCTTGGCGGGGTCTCCGTGCTGGGCGGCGTCGGCGTGGCTTCTGTGCTGCGGGGTGTCTCGGCGGCATCATTGCTCGGGCTTGGCGGCGGCGTCGGCGTGCGCGTCGGCACGGGCGGCATCGTTGAGGGAAGCTGGTTCAGGATGAGGCCACGTTCCACCAAGTACCACGCCTTGATCGCCTCGTCGTTGCTCTGGAGCATGTCCGCCCCGCCCAGCAGGAAAGCCAGGTCAGTGTTTCTCTTCTTCGCGGCGACGTTGGTCCGGAGTAGGTCGAGCTTGACGGCGCTGCTCGACATCAACGCCGACCACCGCGCCTCGGTCTTCTCTTCACGAAGGACGGCTCGGGCCTGTGCGTCGACGAGGCAGTGCTTGATGGACTCCTGCACTCGAGCGGTGGCCGCGTCGGCGTGTTTTCCCTTCTTGGCACCTTTGTTGCCGTCCGGCCGCCCTTCTGACGCGCCCGGAGTCGGCGCGTCCGGCTTGTAGGTCTCCTTGGCCTTGTCGAGGGTGCGCCGGACCTCCGCCCACTTCTCGCACATGTCAATGCGCTTGTAAACGTGGAGGTACTTGAATTCAGCGTCGTTGTTGCCCTGCCGATACAAGGCGAACATGCGCAGCAGCTGCGCGGAGGAACAAACAGTTGGCGGGCGCACACGGCGAAGAGAGGCGGGAGACCGGCGTGCCATACCTGATCCTCAACGCTGGCGCCGCTCTCCGGGCGAGCCGCGACCTCCTCGACGATCCCATGCCATTTGTTGCACGCCCCCTGGATACGCCCCCAATGGTTCGCCATCGCCTTCGCCCCGCGCTGCATGTAGACGCCTTTAAAGTAGGGGTCGACGAGCTTGCGCTCGTCGAACTCGGCCTTGATGTGCTCCCAGTACGTCTCGATGCTCTGATTCGTGCCGGTGGTCGGGTCGAGGCAGACGACTTCCCATGCTTCGGCGAGGCATTCCTCCTCCTTGGACGCTCACTTGATGCGCGGCTCGCCGGACCTGGCCGCCCGCTTCTTCTTCTTGTGCCTCCTCGCCGGAGCAGTCGCCGACTCCTCCTCCTCCTGCTCCTCCTCGCCGTAGACGTAGCCGAGCTCGCCGTCCATGCCGCCGCTGAGATCCACCGTGTCGTCCGGGGTGACGAACTCGGGAGACGCGGCGGCCGCGGTCGAGCCTGTCGCGATGATGTTGTCCATGTCAGCCTCGGTCTCGTCGGTGCCGCCGAGGTGCGAGAAGGGCAGCGCGCCACGGCGGAATGGGGGCGTCGGGGAGGACGCGTAGGCGGGCGGCGAGTAGTTGTATGGAGGGTACTGCACGCCGGCGAAGGCGGGCGAGGGCGTGCGCTGGGCCGGGTGTCCATGCGGGAAGGTGACGTTGGGGTTGAACCCACCGTGCGCGTCCCCGTCGGCGTAGCCCGGCGAGGGCGTGCATCCCCATGGCTGCGGCGACGGAGAGCCGATGCCTTGCTGGCCCCAGGGCGCGTGCTGGGCGTGGCTGCCGGGTGGATTCATCATCCCCGCGCGAGTCGCCTCGGCCTCGGCTTGGTCCGCCGAAGCCGCAGCCGCACACGCCGCGTTGTCACGGGCCTTCTTGGCGATCGCCCTGTTCCGCCGGTCGGCGGTGACAGCCTCCCGCCGTTGAACTTCCGCCCTCCACTCGGCGTTTGTCATGCCCGGTGGATTGGACGGCGGCGCCCTCGGCTTCCTCTGCTTCGGCTGGGCGACAGAGGCGGTCGCGGTTGCCGCGGCCCGGGGGACGACGTACTTCTTTGGTGGCATGGCAGCCGGCCGGCTGGGAGGCGAGCGGGAGGGAGATTGGCGGGAGGAATGGAGAGAATGGGAGGGAAGTGGGGGAAAAGCGGGAAGAAACGGCGCGAAGAGGCGCTCGACTCGCCGACAGGGCGGACCCACGCGCCCTTTTCGCTTGTGCCGGCGCCCCAGGCGCCCCCAGGGCACCGGGTTCGGCCTGGGTCCGCCGGCACCAGTTTCGGCCCGAGCCGGCGAAAAACGGGCTTCTGGGTGCGTGACTGGGCCGTTTTTTCGGCGCCGACGTGGCAAAAACGCCTGGGGAGGGCCTGTTGGGGGCGCGGCTGGAGATGCTCCTAGCTTCTGGTTGTAGTTGGTGTTTGTGCAGTTCCAGGTGGTCGGGGAAGAAAATCTTTCAGGAACAGAGTCTCATGTCATCAATATAAATCACCAAAGAAAACTATATGTAAAGAACATTGTCAAGAAAAATAGAAACCGCAGTATGAACATAATTATTTGTAGACAGCTGAGGAAAAACCTTTCAAATACCCACGAAAAACAAACCTTCAAACTAGTTTGCTTAGCTTATGGGGTGTAGCTATTCTCTGCGTCAATTGGCTCAACTGGTCATCTATTAAAAGTAAGTCGCCAGAGAAAGCTATGGGCAATGATGGTCATCAAGATAGGTGAAACGCATTATGAATGTAATCATTCGTATACATTTGAGGAGAAAATGCTTCAAATAGTTTGCTAAACTTCTGGCCCCGGTTTTGTGTTGCCCGGCGTTGGACCGCTGCGGCTGGCTGGATGGCATGTTTTGCCTCTCTTATGGCCTTTTACCCCTGCTATCTAGCCGAATGACGTGTATGCTTCAAGTGCTCATTTATTCCCGGGTTGGGCTCTCGATTTGAATGTTTCAAGTCATTTTTTGTGGCTCCATCAGGAACAGAGTCTGATGTAATCAAAAGTAAATCATCAAGGGAAATAAGAACGTTTTATGAGCAATCATTTGCAGGCAATTGATAAAAAATCCCATTAAATAGTTCGCTTAACTTCTGGCCCATAGTTGATCTCTACGCCAATTGGCGCAATGGGTAATCTAGCTATCATTAAGAATGACCCCGTCAGTTTGATAAATCTGAAGTTCCAATTAATGTGTTTTGAATCGATGTTCGGCATGAAGATAAACTTTCATAAGAGCAAGCCATATGTCATGGGAGTCTGGAGGACTGTTTGAGGGCAGCCCACATTATGATCTGCAGGTTGGGATCCCTCCCAATCAAATATCTTGGTATGCCGCTCACCCCCAAGCATTTGACCATTGAAGACTTCCTCTTTATCATTGATCGAGTTGCCGGTAGAATTGAACCATGCGTTGGCAGGTACCAATCGACTGGCGGCAAGACGTGGTTCATGCAAAGTTTGATATTGCCAGATCCAGATTCTTTTGGGGTAAATAACTTGAGAAACAAAAATATCACATGGTGCATTGGCATATCATCTGTGCTCCAAAGGAGGTTGGGGGCCTCGGTAATATCATCACCAAACATATGAATTGCTGCTAGATGGCCAAGTGGGCCTTGAAAATTCTGACGGGCGTTGGAGGACTGTGCTTAGACATCATCGGGTAGAAGTACTTCAACATGCTCCAGTTTCAATGGACGCATTTCATAACAAATCATAATTTTAGAAATAAATTACGAAGATCCGCCATCTGCTACGTGTTGGTGTTGTGCACAAAATTGGGAACGACCAATCCACGGTGATTTGGTTGGACGTTTGGCCCGGACCAAATCCGTTTATCTCTTAGTTCCCACGATTCTTTGCAATTAATTTAGCGGTGCCCAAACTCATTAACGAGAATTGGCAAAACTGACGGTGGGGCCCTCAATTTTGTCGCTCCCTAGGGCCATTAGAGTTGGAGGAATGGGTTTGTCTGGTTGCGTTGCTTATTAGGGGCACTCATCTGTGTGCTGAACCTGATTCTTTGCGTTGGAAGTTTGAGCCATCTGGGCAGATTTATACTGGCTCTCTTACCATTCCTACATCAAAATGCCGCTCCTTTCCAAGCAATGGATATCTGGAAAGCACACATTCCAACGAAAATCAAGATTACATTCCAACCAAAATCAAGATTTTTCTTTGGCAGTTGTGCCTGTGGCCTGTGCGCAATAGACTACCATCGGCTGTGGAAGTGTAGAAGCTGAACACAGTGGGGGACGACATGTGCCCGCTCTATGGGAAAATGGAAGACTCAAATCATATTTTCTTCAAATGATTCTTGGCTCATTTCCTTCGGGGATGTGTCCAAGATGTCACGAGGTGCAGCTGGGCACAAACTTCTTTTGTTGCTTTTCATACCCTCAGTGGGAGGCTCATGGGATCTCCCACGCAAATTAGCATGGCTTATCTTTTCTATGCTGCCTTGTGCCCTATGGCAAATTAGAAACAAAATCTCTTATCGAAGGCATTTTTTTTTAACACCCAGCTGATGCGTTGTATAAAATGACCACATTCTTATAGCTGTGAAAATCTCTAAACAAGACCACAGAGGCATCTACTATTGAGGCGATGTGTGGCAAACTCAGACACCATGCAAAGGCTCTCAGGGAGGAGGGCCACTAACATGGAGATTGATCTGTCGTCGTGCGTTGATCTGTCAGTCTGGTCATGTCGTGTGTCGTGCGTTTTTGTCTCTTGAGCCTTTGGCCCCGTGGGCCTGTATCGAACTTAGTTATTTGTTTTATTTTTCTTGTCGTAGAACCTTGTTATAAACGCTTTAAGGCCTTCAATTCGCTAAAGTCGTGCAAGCGTTTCCTCTCTAAGAAGGTATAGATCTAGATTAGTTAGGTATAGGTATAGATATAGATATAGATATAGATATTAGATATTAGATATAGATAGATATAGATATAAATATAGATTAGTTAGGTTTAGAAGATTGGGTACCCCAAATCTTCTATTAAAAATGGTCTAGAAACGTTACATCGTCTGCCTCGCCTCTGCGCCTATAAATATGAGTGGTGTGCTTGGCTTACCTTGCGCCACACCAACTTAAGGGCATTGTGTCCAGAGATAAGTCGCGGACATCAAAGATCATGGCTAGATCGGCGGCAGTGGTGATGTGCGTGGTGCTTGTAGTGGTGGTGGCACGGGGTGCGGTGGCGGAAAAGTGGGTGTGTACTGCTAAGTTGGATATGCTTTTGCCTTGCAATCCATCCATCAAAGAAGGACCTTGGAGTGCACCGTCGACGCTGTGCTGCTCGAACCTCCGGGTACAGGAGCAGGAGGGCTGCATCTGCCCGTACTTGCAGGATCCGGTGTTCTACGGCTACATCAATCGCCCCAACTTCCTCAAGACACTCACCTCATGTGGCATCCGCATTCCGCCAGCATGTCCAACTACATAATAGGAATTACGGGTTATTGTATATCTGGTTTACAATAATAAACGGCATCTTCGACGGGATGGAAGTTGGTGTGGTGGTAGCATATATCAAGAGACTGCAACCGCGTTCTCACTTCTGTCTTTCAGACATGTTGGCCGTTCTCTGAATGCCTTAGCACACATGATAGCACTATCTTCTGAGTTTGATGTTAATTTTCGTATTGTGTATTCTGCTCCGGATTCCATCTGGGAACTCTGTATATTGATGTTCGTAATCAATAACGTGTCGAATTTCTTAAAAAAAACAATATAGGAAGTAGTTTCTCCCTCCGGGGTTTTTAAGGTCCCTTGTATTTCGAGTCAAAGTTTGACCATCTACATAAATAACAAAATAAAATGTATATGCTACAAAAATTATAGTAGTGGATTTTCACATATAATTTTTGTAGCATATACATTTTATTGTTAAAATTATACGTGATTGTAGCATATACTTTTTGTGTCCGTTCGTACGAGGAGCGCCCACACGTGTGGCACTAAATGATAACGCCCACACGACGCTGGGTGCTTACGTGGCTCTCGACCCAGATGGCAACTGCTGCAATATTCATGCAAATGAATCGAACGGCATCGACTGCGTTTGTACCATGTTGATAAGTGCCACACATGTGGGCGTTATCATTTAGGTAAATGTATGGTCAAACTTTGACCGAAAATATTTGGAACAATATATTGCCGAAGGTCGGTACAATAGTAATAGCTGCTACATCATCATAATTAATTGTAATTAGCCAGCAAATCATAAATATCGTGTACTAGCTAGTCATCCATATCAAACTATCCACATAATTCCCCGCAAAAAAAAACATAATGTAACTAGTTGAATACAGTCTTATACTTACAAATGAAACAAAATCGAGGTGTCTTGCACTCATTCTAGGAGAACATAGGTATCATCATGATTCATTAAAAAAAAACCCCTATAGTTTTGACCAAATCTCACACGACTTGAGAGATATCACTTCACATAGTTGTTCTTGTACGTAGCAGATTTATCAACAGCTCAACACTGGTTCCATAGGTCACAGTCCTGCATGCAAATTTTGTATACAATTATCATAAGGAGCTCGCCCTCTTCTGTCCTCTTGTAAAAGGCAATCCAAATATTCTTGTGTCAAGGGCGCTTCAATGATTCCCACCAACTTCAAGTGCTTGCGACATTACCTCATGGTGCTATCAAGTCACCTCGCTCCTACTGTTGGTCATGGTAAAGCCACATGGCCATTTGGTTGCCTCGACAGCTCAACTCAAAGCTCTCTGAATTGAGAAACAACCATGGTCCATCTGTCCAAAATTATGTGGTAGGATACGTATTCAGTAAGTTCAGTGAAAATAATGATATGGGTGTCCACCGTCTTTTCTTTTGAAAGATATTGACACGATCCATTTGTCTCCCATCCATTAACACAAAACATATATTCAAATAGAACATGACTTAAATATGGCCATGTGCTCCATGCAGAAAAACAAAACAATCATATATCAAAATAATTTGACAAACAAGTCACTAAAAATATAACTATCACATGGAAAAGAATATGAAGATAATTGAAATAATATTTGACAAAATAATCATCATCACATCGGAAAAATGTGAAAATAATTGAAACAGGCTAAAATACTTGTATATTTTTACCTAGCAAATTACATGCAGAAAGAAAGTCACAGACCATCCCTTGCTCTCTCTTGCTTCATATATCACTCTCTCCAACCCTCATCTTCCCAACCTCAATGCTGGAAGTCACAAGATCAGCTCCGGCACACGCCACCCCAACCTCGGCTGTGGACTATGTTGGCACCGACCTCGTGTCACGCTATTGTCGTCAAGCTCCCTAACCTCCATGCCACTCGCCGCTGCTCCTTTCCCACAGCACCCGCTGTTGTTCCCTTCCCTTCGGCTGCACACAACCTGAGTTTTTTGGATATATAAGAGCATGTTCTATGTTATACTTGCAGATATTCCTTTTCTGCGTTATTGTCATGCTTCGTACATATTGATGGTTCCCTTTTCTGTATTATTAACATGTTTTGTAGATAACTTCTCGTTCTCAATTGTGTTTCTTGTTCGCTTTGAAAATAAGGCTCCATGGAAATATGTATTTTCTGCAAGGATCAGCACTTGACCAGTTGTCAAGTAATTCTGTTTCTAGTTCAGTTGCATGGCTACAACAGATTCAATGATTTATTAGTATAATAACGTGCAAGTTTCTATTATCCCTATTCACTAGTGTGATCTAGCTTGCAATTTGTCAGTATAATGTAATGCAAGATGAAATTATTGTACACTGAAATATGCTTGCTTTCAGATCTTACGAATGCAGATAATATTGTGTTGTGGGTTGTTTTTTGTTTCATCTTCTTTATTTGTTTGGTCAATCTCTACTTCTCATGGCAGTGGAAGTATGCAGATATCAAATTGTAGACTGCTACATTGTAATCTAGAGTTCTAGACACCTGCTTAAGCTCTATCATACATGCATATATCTAATGTAAGCTAGTGGATTATGCTGCCATTCGGATCTCAGGTTCTGAACATTATCAGTAATTTCTCGTATGATACAAATGTTACCTGCTTACACTACCAGAAACTGCACTTTTCCCCACGGCCAGAAACCCACAGGAAATTGGCGATTACCATCAGGAAAATACTTCCTGTCGGTCAACCGACAGGAAAAATCCGCCAGGAATAAAACGACAGGGAAATACATGAATGCCTGACGGTGGACCGACAGGAATTATTTTCCTGGCGGTTGTTCCTGCCGGTGACTCACAGGAAAATGCTGCTCCGTCAGGTTTATAATTTAGCTTCTTGTGACGGTTCCCCCAGGAAAAGGACGCCAGGAGAACCAAATTTCGTGTCATTCTACCCGACAGGAAAATGGCAGTGCATCACATAGTGGACGTTCCACATGGAAATAACTTGGCCTACAGGAAATCAAGCCGCAGGTGATTAACCATGCGTATATCAATATAAATTCATCTGGTAAAAAAGATACTAAGTGTAACATCCCAAAATTTTCAATTTGGAATGTTATACATAGATCATTCTTGCATGACATATTTTATTGCATTTTGTTTTGCGATCCTAGAAATTCTATGCAACTCAAGGACCCACGGAGAGAGTTGGGGATTTCATCATTTTCATATTTGGGTTTCTCAAATTTTGAAAATAGGATCATTTGTTTTAATTATTTTCTCTCCGAAAATATTTCATATCAATTATATGAGAGGGGATAATATGACTTCTCCAAAAATAATGAAATATTGGAGGAAAAATATTAAAAACAAATATTTGATTTTATTTGGATTTTATTTGAACTAGGAAAAAAATATGCGTTTTTCAAAATTGCATTTTAGGCCAAAATAAATGTTCATCTTGTTCTAAATATTTTATTTAAACGGAGAAAATTTGTTTTGGCATTTTTAGATTTTTTACTTACTTTTCTAGGATTTATTTAAGTTTCGGCGAAATTGATTTTTTTCCGCCCGCGGACCGAACTGGGCCGAAGGCCCAGCCGGCCCATCTGCCCGCGCCGCCTCGCCCGAGCATGGCCGAGCCGGACTCCCGCCGGAGTCCGGGTCAGCGCCGTCGCCGCCGCCCGGAGCCGCCGCCGTCCCGCGCCTCGCCGGAATTCCGCTGGACCCGAGGTAGCCGCCGCCGCCGGTCTTTCCCCAAAAACCGATCGGTTTTTTTATAAAACCCGCAGTTGTTTTTTTATATATAGATCGGTTTTGTTTTTTTCCGGTTTATTTATTTTGCGGACGTTCGTCCGTACGTTCGTTTTAACGAACGGTTTTCGCCCAATAGTTACATACAACGAACGTTCATTCGTTAGCCTGTTCGTCAGTTTTTTTTTTCTCGGATTTTTCGCGATTATTTTCGATCGCGATTTCCGATCTGTTTTTTGTTTTAGTATAATTTTTCGCTCGTTTATCGGAATCAGGCGATTCAAGCGCCTAGAGTTTCGTCTCGAAACCCTCTTTCTGTTTAGCCAACTTGAACAAGATTTTGGTACTGTAAAATTTGACTTAGGTCCAGATTAGTAAACGAAGCTTGTTTCGTTCGCCGTTTGAGTTTCGTTGCTTCGTTCGATTTGATTCTTTTTGCAAACCGGAGTTCTTAAGTTGAACTTTCTGGTTAGATTTCTTATTTTGAGTTTTCCCCGTGCACCCTTGCTTGATTGCTTATGTATATATTGTTTGTTTGCGATAGAGTATCCAGAGTGCGAAGCGTGCTACTACGAGTTTCTAGGTTTCACGGATCATCAGCAAGGCAAGTAACACTTTGATCATACCTCTTTACCACTCAGTTTTATTGCATTAGATCAATCCTCAAACAACTGCATGATTAGGATCTGATTACTATGTGGGTTCTGGGAAGTAGATGAGGTAGTACCTATTGCCCTGTTTATTATCAAACCTTTGGGAGTTAATTCTACGTTTGCTTATATTGCTATGCTATGCTCGTAGACGTGGATTGGGTTTGAGATTTTTCCATGACAGATGTGAGATTGTTAATTAATGGTTCAACTTAAGGTGGCTACTTTAATTTACATCTGGGTGGATTGAGGCACCTGGAGAACCCAGTGTTGCCTGTATTTTTGGATATCCCGGAGTATCCGTGTGATCATCCTATGGACCGCCACCCAGACTCAAAGGGATCATGAGATTTTTCATGCTAGAAACTTCCGTGTGCAGCCACAAGCTATTATAGGCTCTAGCATAGTTGAGTAGGTTACATGACCTCTTGAAGAGGTGGGTAGCAGATGTAGGGGAAAGTAGGTGTAACTGTCCACCCGGAGTAAAGAGTATTGTTTCTGAAAGACCATGTCTCGGTCATCCGTTTCTCAAACACCATGTAGTGCGAGAAATCAAGCGGAGGCGATCGATTCTTGTGGGGAAAAGTGTGCAAACCTCTGCAGAGTGTACAATCTAATCATGGTTAGCCGTGTCCCCGGTTATGGACATCTTGAGTATCTAGTTCTTGGATTATCATGTGAATCTCATCATCATGTTACTTAATTTAATTTGATTGGGTTAATCATGTTCTTAATCGGGATTGAGTTGGAGGTACCTTCTCAATGTTTAACACCCATCATGATAGTTAAATAAAATTTATTCCTTTGTGGTAGGGAAAAATTGGCTTTTCGCAAAACTGTAACCATAGAGCTTTCCACCAGCCAAATATGCATGTAGTGATAGCATTATTCTGTTCATTACTCTCTATGTGTTACATTGCCAGCATATTCCATGTGCTGACCCGTTTTCGGGCTACAACGTATCATGTTGCAGACTTTTCAGACGACGAGTAAGGTGCCATAGGTCGTGGTCTTATACTCAGTGATGCCGTTGGAGTTGATGGACTCACTTTATCTTCCAAGCCTTCCGCTGTTGTCGTTTTTACATGGCCTTAAGCCGTATTTATTGTATTAAGTTCTCTTTTGAGATATTCGATGTAATAAGTCTATGATTGCTACTTTGTTATAAATCCTTCAAGTACTGTGCGTGTCAGCATTACCGATCCAGGGATGACACTGATGCATAGAGACTAGACTGTTTGAGGTCTGGTCGCTACAAAGATGGTATCAGAGCACACGCTGACTGTAGGACACGACCACTAAGCTAAAGCCCTAGATCACTACTCTCTTCTCATTTCTATCTCCTCTCCTTCTCTTCCACTCTTTTAGGATGGCGGATGCAAGGAACAAGTTCGCGCAACCGGATGAGAATACACCTTTTGGACGACACTTGAAGGAAGTTACTAAGTACCTGAATATCGGAATACCAAGCTTCATCGGAACCTACAACGCCACACTACCAGAAGAGGAGCGCTGGATGATTCAAGTTCAAGTTCCAGGAAGGACGTTCATGCCAGTCACTGAGCCCATAGATTTTTCCTTGCCAACCTGGAGTCTAGGAAAGAGCATGGCAGCCCACATCACCATGGGACGCATTGGAGAAGTGTACCACAATGATCTCAAGGATACTATCTATCAGATTCGTGGGCGCCGAGACGAGCAATGGGAGATGATCAGCACCAGGAAGGATAGATCTATTGCAGCTTTCATTCAGGAGTTAAACCAGCACATTCGTCGCCAGGAGGACCAGATGCGCGCAGACATGATAGAACTGAAGAAGGTAAAGACAAGGATCATGGAACTGGAGGAAGAACTTAAGGCTACACGCGATGGATATGAGGAGGAAATCGCAACATTGTTGGAGAAGAATGACGACCTGACAAAGAAGCTAGGAGTTTTCATGGGAGACCCAGCACCAGGAGGAGATGATGACGATTCTACTTGCCCGGAGAACTACATCATCATCGACGACATTGACTCGGACCCCAGTAATGATGATTGGGAGGATGAAGCCGGAGCAGATATCATGGAGTCTTCGACTGAGCAATTTTTCTAGTAGACCACCAAATTAGTAGTAGTATCCAACCATGTATATAGTATAGTCCAAGCACTTTGTAACGATAGTTAGATCGATTGTATGCCTTGTTTGAATTGGTTGGAGTGATATGATTGTGATTGTCTCATGTGCATATGGGTAGTGTTTTCCCTCTAGACCTCATTCTATCCTATTTTGTCATCTTTTCTAAACCCATCAGATGCCTCCGAGACGCGACACCGGATTTGTTTTCCCACTGGAGATCACTCAGTTGATTCAGCAGCAGAATGCCCTGATGCAAGCGCTAGTTCAGAACCAAGGCAACAACAACAACAACAAGAACCCACCACCACCACCACCTGTTGATCACTTAGCCCGTTTTCTTAGGCTGAATCCGCCGGTGTTCTCCAGTAGCACCGAGCCGATTGTGGCAGATGATTGGCTCCGCAAGGTTGCAAGGGAGCTGACCACTGCAGGATGCACAGATGCGGAGAGAGTGCGTTTTGCCGCACATCAGCTTGATGGACCCGCATCATCATGGTGGGAGAATTACACAGCCACTCACCCCATTGACACCGTCACATGGGACCAGTTTCAGCAAGCTTTCCATACTGCCCATGTTTCAGCAGGAGCTATGGCCATGAAGAAGCGTGAGTTTCACAAACTTACGCCAAGGAGGATGTACCGTTGGCCAATACGTGGAGGATTTCAGTAAGTTAGCACGTTATGCCCCAGATGACGTTGCTACGGATGCAGCTAAGCAGGAGAAGTTTCTGGAAGGACTGAGTGATGAGCTGAGCATGCAGTTGATGGTGGCAACTTTTAACAACTACCAGGAGTTGGTAGATAGAGCTCTCATGGTTGAAGGGAAGCAGCAGCAGATTGAGAGCCGTAAGAGGAAGTATGGACAAGGAAAGTATAGTACAGGAGCTCACCAGAAGCCTCGTTTTACCCCGAACTCGGGAGGACATCTTCAGCATAACCATGGAGGTCACAATCACAATGGAGGGAGCTCGCACAATCATAGTGGCCCCAAGAATGGCAATGGGAACGGAGGAAGCAACGGACAGAACCGTACCAACCCATCAACCCCAGCCAAGAGGGATCTAAACCACGTTACTTGTTTCAAGTGCCAGAAGACTGGACATTATGCAACTGAATGTCCGGAAGCTAAGAATGGAAATGGCAATGGAAGCTCGGGGAAGAAGCCGAACCCTTTCAACAGGGGATAGGTGAACCACGTTAATGTGGAGGAGGTTGAAGCACAGCCTGATGCAGTAATAGGTAAGTTTTTGGTTAAGTCATTTACTGCAATCGTTCTTTTTGATACTGGTGCATCACATTCATACATATCAGGGGGACTTGTGGATAAGTTTAAGTTGCCCACCAAAGTTCTTAGAACACCTATGTTAGTAACCTCGCCAGGAGCAGAGTATATGGCAAGCCAAGGATGTTTTCAGATGCCATTGGCCATAGGTAGGCATGTTTGCCCCTCAGACCTAATAGTTTTGGAGTCGCAAGGTTTGGATGTGATTTTGGGAATGGATTGGCTATCGATGTATGGAGGAAACATCGATTGCGCCAGTAAGACGATTTTGCTTACTACCCCAGAAGGAAGAAGGATTAAGTATGTATCCCGGCATGTGCCGAAGAGGACTCAAGTGAATTCCTTATCAGGAGTTGTACAGGAGGAAGTGCCAGTGGTGAAAGATTTCCCTGACGTATTTCCAGAGGAGTTGCCAGGCATGCCACCGGATAGAGACATCGAGTTTTTGATTGAGCTTTTGCCAGGCACTAGGCCAGTATCGAAGAGACTGTACATGATGCCCGCTAAGGATTTGGAAGAAACTAAGAAGCAGATTAAGGGGTTACTGGATAAAGGATATATTCGCCCAAGTTTGTCACCTTGGGGATCACCCGTACTTCTAGTGGAGAAGAAAGATGGATCGTTGAGGATGGTTGTTGATTATTGTGGATTGAATGAAGTAACAATTAAGAACAAGTACCCACTGCCGATGATCAATGATCTGTTTGACCGACTACAAGGAGCTAAAGTATTTTCCAAGATTGATTTGCGATCAGGATACCACCAGTTGAAGATTCGAGAGCAGGATATACCCAAGACAGCTTTTACCACAAGGTATGGGCTATATAAGTACACCGTTATGTCATTTGGCCTGACTAACGCACCCGCCTATTTCATGAACATGATGAACAAAGTGTTTATGGAGTTTTTGGATAAGTTCGTCGTAGTATTCATTGATGATATTCTGATCTATTCGAAGAATGAAGAAGAGCATAAGGAGCATTTGCGTTTGGTACTTGGAAAGCTCAGAGAACATCAGTTATATGCCAAGTTCAGCAAGTGCGAGTTTTGGTTAAAGGAAGTTTGATTCCTTGGACATGTTATATCCGGAGAATGAATAGCAGTAGATCCCACCAAGGTTAACACTGTGACAAATTGGGAGTCACCCACGACAGTTGGAGAAATCCGGAGTTTTCTGGGACTCCTAGGATATTACCGGAGATTCATCGAGAATTTCTCGAAGATTGCAAAGCCTATGACAGAGTTGTTGAAGAAGGACACCAAATTAAATTGGACCGAGGAATGTGAGGCTAGTTTCCAGGAGTTGAAGAAACGTTTGGTTACAGCGCCAGTGTTGATTTTGCCAGATCAACGCAAGAATTATGAAGTATATTGTGACGCTTCTCGTCGAGGACTTGGAGCAGTGCTAATGCAGGAGGGAAGAGTTGTTTCATATGCCTCACGACAGCTTAAACCCCATGAGTTGAATTATGCTACACATGATTTGGAGTTAGCAGCCGTAGTACATGCGTTGAAGACGTGGAGACATTTTCTCATCGGGAACCATTGTGAGGTGTACACGGATCACAAGAGTTTGAAGTACATTTTCAAGCAGAACGAGTTGAATCTCAGGCAAAGGAGATGGTTGGAGCTCATTAAGGATTATGATATGAGATTGCATTATCACCCAGGGAAGGCTAACATAGTAGCCGATGCGTTGAGCCGCAAGGGCCATGTCAACACACTCATGACCGGAGAGTTACCCAAGGAATTAGCAGAAGATCTTCGTGCACTATGTTTGGAAATAGTTCCGAGAGGCTATGTAGAAGCATTGGAGATTCAGTCTACTTTGATGGATAAGATCAGAGAAGCTCAGAAGACAGACAAGGAAATTGCCGAGATAAAGGAAAAGATGAGTAAAGGAAAAGCCAAGGGATTTCGTGAGGATGAGCACGATACCTTATGGTTTGAGGACCGCATTTATGTGCCCAATGATCCGGAGATCAGGATGTTGATCTTGCAAGAGGCCCATGATTCACCATATTCGATTCACCCAGGAAATACCAAGATGTACCTGGATTTAAGGGACAGTTTCTGGTGGACCGGAATGAAGAAGGATATTGCGGAGTATGTAGCAGTTTGTGATGTATGTCAGAGAGTAAAGGCAGAGCATCAGAAGCTAGCAGGATTGCTACAACCATTGCCGATGCCCGAATGGAAGTGGGATAAGCTAGGCATGGATTTTATCACAGGATTGCCCAGGACTCGTTCAGGCTATGACTCGATATGGGTTGTAGTAGATCGTTTAACGAAGGTAGCTCATTTCATCCCAGATAAGACCACTTATACAAGTGCTAAGTTGGCAAAGATATACATGACCAGGATCGTATGTCTGCATGGAGTTCTGAGGACCATTGTATCAGATAGAGGAACCCAGTTTACTTCAAAGTTTTGGAATCAATTGCACGAAACTTTGGGTACCAGGCTAGAGTTCAGTACAGCCTTTCATCCACAGACAGACGGACAGACCGAGAGAGTCAATCAGATTTTGGAGGACATGCTGAGAGCTTGTGCGCTAGATTATGGATCTAGTCGGGACGACAATTTGCCGTATGCAGAGTTCTCTTACAACAACAGTTATCAATCCAGTTTGAAGATGGCCCCTTTTGAAGCTCTGTACGGAAGGAGGTGCAGGACACCATTGTTGTGGGACAAAGTTGGAGACCGCCAGTTGTTTGGACCAGATTTGATTAAAGAGTCTGAACAGAAAGTGAAGTAGATTCGCGATAGGCTCAAGGTAGCCCAGTCCAGGCAGAAGAGTTATGCGGATTCTAAACACAAGGAGACAGTTTACGAAGTCGGAGACAGAGTTTATCTTCGAGTATCACCACTTCGAGGAGTGAAGCGCTTTGGAGTTAAGGGAAAGTTAGCGCCACGTTTTATTGGACCATACAAAGTTTTGGAGCGTATGTGTGAAGTTGCTTACAAGTTGGAATTGCCCGGAGGATTGTCGGGAGTTCACGATGTGTTCCATGTTTCTCAGCTGAAAAAGTGCCACGCAGAGATGGCTGAGATACCACTGAGAGATACAATGCCATTGGAAGCGATTCAGCTGGATAGCGATTTGACCTATGAGGAGAAACCGGTCAAGATTCTCGAATATGCCAGCCGAGTCACCCGCAGCAAGGTTATCAAGTTTTGCAAAGTTCAGTGGAGTCACCATACCGAGGATGAAGCCACCTGGGAGCGAGAGGAAGATCTACGGAAGGACCACTCTCACCTATTTTCTAGCCAACCCGAATCTCGAGGGCGAGATTCATCTTAAGGGGGGTAGGTTTGTAACATCCCAAATTTTCAATTTGGAATGTTATACATAAATCATTCTTGCATGACATATTTTATTGCATTTTGTTTTGCGATCCTAGAAATTCTATGCAACTCTAGGACCCACGGAGAGAGTTGGGAATTTCATTATTTTCATATTTGGGTTTTCTCAAATTTTGAAAATAGGATCATTTGTTTTAATTATTTTCTCTTCGAAAATATTTCATATCAATTATATGAGAGGGGATAATATGACTTCTCCAACAATAATGAAATATTGGAGGAAAAATATTAAAAACAAATATTTGATTTTATTTGAACTAGGAAAAAATATGCGTTTTTCAAAATTGCATTTTAGGCCCAAATAAATGTTCATCTTGGTCTAAATATTTTATTTAGACGGAAACAATTTGTTTTGGCATTTTTAGATTTTTATTTATTTTTCTAGGATTTATTAAATTTCGGCGAAATTGATTTTTTTGAAACAATATTATTTTTCGCCCGCGGACCGAACTGGGCCGAAGGCCCAGCCGGCCCATCTGCCCGCGCCGCCTCGCCCGAGCGTGGCCGAGCCGGACTCCCGTCGGAGTCCGGGTCAGCGCCGCCGCCGCCGCCCGGAGGTGCCCCCTTCCCCAAGTCGGACGCCCCCGACCCCTTTAAGTACCGCCGCTCGCCGCCACCTCTTTCCCACCCCGAGCCGAGCCGCGCCGCCACCGAACGCCGCCGCCGCGCCGCCGAACACCGCCGCCATCGCCGTTCCTGCGCCGCCGCAGGGAGCCGCCGCCGCCCGCCCTCACCGCCGCCCCGCCGCCCGACGCCAACCCCGCCGGAGCCCGCCGCCGTCCCGCGCCTCGCCGGAATCCCGCCGGACCCGAGGTAGCCGCCGCTGCCGGTCTTTCCCAGGAAACCGATCGGTTTTTTTATAAAACCCGCGGTTGTTTTTTTATATATAGATTGGTTTAGTTTTTATTCGGTTTATTTATTTTGCGGACGTTCGTCCGTACGTTCGTTTTAACGAATGGTTTTCGCCCGATAGTTACAGACAACGAACGTTCGTTCATTAGCCTGTTCGTCAGTTTTTCTTTTTCTCGGATTTTTCGCGATTATTTTCGATCGCGATTTTCGATCTGTTTTTCGTTTTAGTATAACTTTTCGCTCGTTTATCGGAATCAGGCGATTCAAGCGCCTAGAGTTTCGTCTCGAAACCCTCTTTCTGTTTAACGAACTTGAACAAGATTTTGGTACTGTAAAATTTGACTTAGGTCCAGATTAGTAAATGAAGCTTGTTTCGTTCGCTGTTTGAGTTTCATTGTTTCGTTCGATTTGATTCTTTTTGCAAACCGGAGTTCTTAAGTTGAACTTTCTGGTTAGATCTCTTATTTTGAGTTTTACCCGTGCACCCTTGCTTGATTGCTTATGTATGTATTGTTTGTTTGCGATAGAGTACCCGGAGTGCGAAGCGTGCTACTACGAGTCTCTAGGTTTCACGGATCATCAGCAAGGCAAGTAACACTTTGATCATACCTCTTTACCACCCAGTTTTATTGCATTAGATCAATCCTCAAACAACTGCATGATTAGGATCTGATTAATATGTGGGTTCTGGGAAGTAGATGAGGTAGTACCTATTGCCATGTTTATTATCAAACCTTTGGGAGTTAATTCTACGTTTGCTTATATTGCAATGCTATGCTCGTAGACGTGGATTGGGTTTGAGATTTTTCCATGACAGATGTGAGATTGTTAATTAATGGTTCAACTTAAGGTGGCTACTTTAATTTACATCTGGGTGGATTGAGGCACCTGGAGAACCCAGTGTTGCCTGTATTTTTGGATATCCCGGAGTACCCGTGTGATCATCCTATGGACCGCCACCCAGACTCAAAGGGATCATGAGATTTTTCATGCTAGAAACTTCCGTGTGCAGCCACAAGCTATTATAGGCTCTAGCATAGTTGAGTAGGTTACATGACCTCTTGAAGAGGTGGGCTAGCAGATGTAGGGGAAAGTAGGTGTAACTGTCCACCCGGAGTAAAGAGTAGTGTTTCTGAAAGACTGTATCTCGGTCATCCGTTTCTCAAACACCATGTAGTGCGAGAAATCAAGCGGAGGCGATCGAGTCTTGTGGGGAAAAGTGCGCAAACGTCTGGAGAGTGTACACTCTAATCATGGTTAGCCGTGTCCCCGGTTATGGACATCTTGAGTATCTAGTTCTTGGATTATCATGTGAATCTCATCATCATGTTACTTAATTTAATTTGATTGGGTTAATCATGTTCTTAATCGGGATTGAGTTGGAGGTACCTTCTCAATGTTTAACACCCACCATGATAGTTAAATAAAATTTATTCCTTTGTGGTAGGGAAAAATTGGCTTTTTGTAAAACTGTAACCATAGAGCTTTCCACCAGCCAAATATGCATGTAGTGATAGCATTATTCTGTTCATTACTCTCTATGTGTTACATTGCCAGCATATTCCATGTGCTGACCCGTTTTCGGGCTGCAACGTATCATGTTGCAGACTTTTCAGACGACGAGTAAGGTGCCATAGGTCGTGGTCTTATACTCAGTGATGCCGTTGGAGTTGATGGACTCACTTTATCTTCCAAGCCTTCCGATGTTATCATTTTTAGATGGCCTTAAGCCGTATTTATTGTATTAAGTTCTCTTTTGAGATATTCGATGTAATAAGTGTGTGATTGCTACTCTATTATAAATCCTTCAAGTACTGTGCGTGTCAGCATTACCGATCCAGGGATGACACTGATGCCCAGAGACTAGACTGTTTGAGGTCTGGTCGATACACTAAGCAAATTGTCCACTTCGTATATCAATGACAGCCAAGCATCCAAAAGGAATATATACATCACATAAAAGCTGAGTCCATATATAGACTTGACCAAGAGTTGCATACAACAGTACTCTACAGGCCAACACCACTCTAATTATCATCCATCACACTGCACAAGGCAATGCAGTGATAGCAAAATACATAGATAGAAAGCCTCCTAGGTTGAAGATAAGGGACATCACTTACATACATATCACTTCAGAAAAGTGAATGCAACAAAAGGATAAGCAGCTAAGTTTGGCCTGGAGCATATGGTACTTCTACACACATATCCAAAATACCGTAAGGACGATTAGTCATCAATTGCCATGCAAGTAGACTAGTGAGATCCTCCTCGTGAGGCACCATCAAGATTGAAGCCACAATTGTTATCATTGACACCAATGTTCCCCTCATCATTGTCGCCTTCAATATTGCCATGGACGACGTCATGGTCGATAGGGCCATCCTCTGAGCTAACATGAGATGAATCGGTATTTGCCTACAAAGTCATACACAACATTAAAGAGAACAAGCATATAAGAACACATGATTTGAAGATATTTCAGTAAACTCAAACCATTTTAGAAGATTGTGTGGACTGATGCAATGTTCCAATTTTATAGGCAATCAACAAGCAAGAGGTTTTACTAGCATAAATGATAGGTTTCATTGGCAGTAGGCAATCAACAAGTAGTATGTCTCACTAGCAAACAGAGAGCCAACAAGAAGTAGGATATACTGACCTATGTATGAGCATTAGATCGACCAAGAAGGAACCACTCAGGTAGCTCTTCTCCCATCTTTGCAAAAACCATCTGCCAAGAATAAAGTATACCATGGATTATGGTAAAACATATTTATTCAAACTTAAACAAGGATTCTAGTACAGGATATTTACATTACCTTGAACAATTGGTCGTGCATTTCTGTTTTCCTTTCTAGACTCTCATTTGCATGACGTAATTGCTCATTCTCTTGGATAGCATTCCGGTAAGCAATGGAAATAGATGGCTTCAGATTTGTTGCCCTAGCAGCGGAAAGAACATCAACTTTCTTCACAGCACCGGATGCAATCGCTACACGGCCATGAGGCATGCCACCTGATGTGTTGTACAAGACCCTTTCATCCAATTCTATGTCCTGCCAATTCTCTGGATATGCTTCCTTCATACCAGTAGAATAATCATCCTAGAACAACAACAATAAACTCATGTCACACATAAATGACAAGCTAACACAAAAAAGGGATAAGAGAAGGAACATACAAGGCGTTTTTGTGCTTTCTGGCTGCTGATTGCACCACTATTGCCATTTTCATCGAGGTTTTTCATACCAGATTTCATCACAGCATATGTGTTCATTATGGTGGCCTTCTCAGGTCTAAACTTATGTTCCTACAAGTGCAAACAGATAGTTAAGTGAAAGCATGCTACATCCACTAAAGATAAATTGCAGTCAAATGTATATTCAGTTCATGTCTTACCAAAAATTGCCTACACTCCGTGAATGGTCGTGAACCTCCATGATTTTGAGCAACATCTTCAGATTGCAAGCGGAATTTTTGGGCTCTGCGCCTTGCTTCCTTGAACTCTTTCGAGCACCAATAACTACAAATGTGAGGCCATACAGTAGGACTAAACTAATCAACTCTGCTAGCTAAGTATTGTTCTAACATTAGTTCCCTTGCACATGCCAGCTTGTCATCAAGCTCCTCTCCTTGGTCATCATAATATATCTTGACTGCATCCACACGAGCTTGGTACAAGATGTCTTTCACTTTCCTCCTCGCATAGCTTTCTAAAATACGATCAGCCTCCACCCTATTTGCCTCGGCAACTTCAAAGCAACGCTGATAGGACAAACACTATGAATTAGACATGGACTACTATTACTTGATGCCAAGTTGAAGTAAATTTAACTCACCCAAAATTCTTGCTTCACCCGGTCAGCATTGGAAACACCTTCATCATCATGCACAAGATAGTAGTCCTCCCATTCTAGTGCTGGGCGGCTTCTAGTTACACCACTATCGTCCATGTACTTAACTAAACCTGGATATTCCCGCTTGAGAATGACTCCCAACTGTGAACCATATTTGTATCCATTGGGAATGCCACCAAGATATTTAAATTGCCTATACATAATGCAAGTAAGATGCCTTAGCCTTTTTTTCTAGAGATAAAATTAATATATGTTACTAGATTTCCAGCTAGCTAATTTATAGGCATATGGCATATATGGCAGCAATGTGATAAGTAGGCGTTACACTAAATTTTAACGCTTCAGGAAAGAATGGATAGAACTAATTAATACTTACGTTTCACCGTTAGGTTCGAGTTGGACCTTGCGACCATTAGGAGGCATTCTTAGTGAGGTCCTTGCTCTCTTTGCCCTCCCCCTCTTCTTTGGAATTGCTTCACGGGCATTGATTGTTTGGCCACCACTTGAGTTATTGCTGCCAGCATTGGTCCTTTGGGGGGCATTGTCACCTGAGTCACCGCCATCACAGTTGGTCCTTTGGGAGTTGCTGCCATTAGAGTTGGTGCAAATACCATTTGAGTTGCTAGCAGCCTTGCGACGTAATCTGGTGTGGCGAATTGTGCCGGTCATCCTGCATTATTACATTTAGACATTAGATCCAGTGCATCAATAATATATATAATTAATTGCTAGCAGTAAACATAATGAAACTTACACAAAATATTACAACAAACAACTCAGTTTTAGAAGCACAAAGTCAGAAATCATTTGGGTCATAAGATGGGGTTTCATGCTCGAGGTCATCGTCTACTTCATCATCTTCATCGTCATCCTCACTGTCGTTAACTTGAACACCTTCTTGCTGCTTCTTTAACCGTTCCAGATCCTTCGGGTCAGTAATCTCAATCTCATCTGATATCAATGATGTTGTAACTTCTAGGTCAATCCCCAAGTCTATCACAAAGGTGCCTTCCAAACCATCTTCTTGATAGACAAACATGTCATCTCTTGGTCCTTCATCATTGCTTCCATTAGGAGGAAGATAGCCATGTGGAGGAACATGATACGCAATCGACCAATCCAATAGATCTGGTCTGGTCTTACATGCGTACGGCAGATAATATACTTGACTGACTTGACTTCCCAGGACAAATGGATCAAAATTTGACAGCCGAGATGTGTGTTTAACCTCCACCAAGCCCAACTTCTCAGTTCGTTTAAGTCCATCAGGTGTAGGGTCAAACCAGTGACAATCAAATAAAACTAGCTCAAGTTGCATGCTTCCTTCCCAAGTTATTTTGAAGATGTCTTTAATCACACCATAGTACTCAAGCACATTGTTATTTTCATCCAAAGAAGACACACACACACCAGTATTGATTGTTGATAATCCTGATTTCTCACTTTCATACAACTCTGACCGGAACCTATACCCATTGACATCATAGATGCCATACCTTCTAACTCTACTACGAAATTCATAAGACATTTGGCGCAAAGCATTGTGAATATTAGATGATTCCATACACTGCAAGGAATAGGTACTTTTGTCAGTGCTAAATGAGTTTTCAGGCTAACAATAGTTGAGTTTCATATGTCCAGGAACATTACATGTGTTTTAAACCAGTCAAAAAAATCCGGACTACGGCCTGATTTCCAACCATTTAATCTTAACTCACGAATTTGCTTTGGTGTGGGTTTGGTTCTGCTCTTCCATTGTTCTTTATCAAATTGTCTGGCAATAAATTTTTTGGTATTAGTTGTGTAACAGAAAATTAAAAACTAAGAGTTAACTTATCTAACTTGAATACGTACTTGAAGAAATCATCCATCTCTGGTATGTTGGTTAATATATATAGGAGAGCAACCTTGTACTTCTCTCTTGTAAGTGTACGATATCCCTGAGGGCTAACGCATCGTCCGGAGCATTGAAATATATCAAGATCACATGCATGGGCGAACGAAGAGGCTCCATCATCATATTGAGGTGCCTTATTTCTAACTGAATGGGCTTTAGGATTGAAGTACAATGATAGAAAATTTGTGGTCTCCTCAACTAGATAAGCTTCAACAATAGAACCCTCAACGCGAGCCTTATTACGCACTTTTGGTTTAAGATTTCCAATGCATCTACATGTCCAGAGCAACAACTTTGGATTAAAAATATAAACATACACATAGTATTTTATATGATAAACTAATAGTTTCATATTTACCTCTCATAGGGGTACATCCATCGAGATAGAACAGAGCCTCCTAGTCGAGCCTCATAGGGAAGATGTATGATTAAATGTTGCATGGGATTAAAGAAACCAGGAGGGAAGATCTTCTCTAATTTGCAAAGAAGCACAACAACATTCTCTTCCATTGAACGTACAACATCTCTGCTAAGTTGTTTTGCACACAATTGCCTATAGAAAAAACTTTGCTCGGCCAAACACAACCATATATCCTCAGGAAGGAAGCCACGGAATGCAGCAGGGAGCAAGCGCTCGATAAAGATATGGTAGTCATGACTTTTCAGGCCAAAGACTTTTCTTTGAAACAAGTTAACTCCACGTGATATGTTCGCTGCATATCCATCAGGAAACTTTAGTTCACGGAACCATTTGAGAATGGTTATAGTGTCGTCCTTACCAATGCAAAATGGTGCCATTGGCTTAAACCACTTTCCATTGTTCTTAAGCTTCAAATGCATATTAGGACGATCACAACTGTCAGCTAAATCTTGCCTTGCCTTCACATTATCTTTGGTTTTGCCAGGTATATCCAAGCATGTGTTCCATATAGCTTCAGCCACATTTTTTTCATTGTGCATCACATCAATGTTGTGTGGGAGCTTTAGCTTCGGAAAGTACTCAAGTTGGGAAAAGCAATTTATGTGGGTCCAATTGTGCAACTTGCCATAGTTTTTTGTATCAGCTACATTGTTGTACATGTGAGCACACAACTCCTCTCCCGTTAGACGCCTTGGTGGCCCCTCAAGCACTACTGTGTTCTTTCTAAATGCATTGGCTTGGTATCTGAATTCATGATCTATAGGTAGAAAGCGTCTATGGCAATCAAACCAACAAGGCTTATGTCCATGTTGGAGCTGAAATGCATTGGAATCAGTCAAGCATATGTGGCAGGCTAGCTTACCATGGGTGCTCCATGCAGCAACCATACCAAGAGCAGGGAAATCATGGACCGACCATAGATACGCAACCCTCATAGGGAAGTTCTGCTTCAGAGAAGCATCCCAAGTTCTTCGTCCCTCCCATAGTTCCATAAGTTCATCAACTAAAGGCTGCATCAGGACACTAAGTTTATTCCCAGGATGTTCAGGACCTGGAATAACAAGGGACAGGAATATGTACTCTTTTTTCAAGAGCTTGCCAGGAGGGAGATTTAATGGAGAAGCAAACACTAGCCAACATGAGTACGGAGCAGCATTTAGACGAACGGTGTGAAATCATCCATTGCAAAAACTAATCTCACGTTTCTTGGGTCTCCCGAAAACGAGGGAAAATCCTTATCGAACTGTTGCCATGCTTCACCATCACATGGACGAACCATGTTACCAGAAGTAGAAGGCCTATGTGATCGCATATCTTTTGTTGTCTCCTCATGTGCATATAGCCTTTGTAGTCTTTCTGTAAGGGGGAGGTACTGCAGAATTTTACGTGGAACTTTATTCTGGCCTTCTTCATAGCGGGATATACCACAAAAGTCACACTTTTCTTTATGCAAGTTATCTTTGTAGAACATCATACAATTGTTCTTACACACATCAATTTTCACATATGGCATACCTAGGCCCTCGATTAATTTCTTGGAATGGTAGAAGTCCTTCGCCATATTAGACTCTCCAGGGAGAAGTTCATGGATAAGTTGCAAGACAGCATCATAGTTTGCAATGGACATGTTGTACTGTGACTTTAAAGCTAGCAAACGAGCAATAGCAGAAAGATGTGAGTGTGTTGTGTTCTCATGGACCGGTTCATCGGCACTAGCAACCATCCTATAGAAGGCTTGGGCAGACACAGATGGCTCCTCCTCAATAGGTGGGGGGTGCGGACCAGCCAGGTCAATTAACATTCTGTCCATCCGGTCAATTAAGATATCCTCATGATCTAACGAAGGCCCAGACTCTTCACCCCTAACACCACGGCTCTCACCATGTGCAGTCCATATTTCATAGTTTTCCTTAAACCCATTGTAACACAAGTGCAACTCTATTGTGTCCCTTTCATGCCTAAAGTGGTTCCGACACTTCATGCATGGACATGGACACTAGCTTGATGGTGTTACCTTCAGCTACACCGACAATAGAGAAGGCTTGATCTAAGAAATGTTTAGTATTTTCAATCCATTCATTAGAGGGGGCTTTACCACGTTGCCAACCACTATACATCCATGTACGGTCTGCCATAAATAGCTTTGTGTTTGTAGATATAAACACATGAGTTACAAATTATCTCACAACGATGGGATACAACACACAATATAACTTGCTTATGTAACATACAACAAGCAGTTCATCAACTGAGAAACGACAATGACTAATACTTAGGTAACAGCCAACACATCATCTTATTCATGCGCAAATTACCACGTCAAGAAAAGCAAATAGATTGCTAAGGTGTAAGAGGTACCTTAGGGTTTGCCTTGCACTTCACTGCAGCTATGTTATATGGCTTCCTTCCGCCACAAAGATTTCTCAATATGAAAGCAATAGTTACAATGGGCTGGCACCATTAAGCAAATGATTACTTTCATCTCCACGAAATAGAAGAGGAGCAACTTGCTTCTTAAACTGAATGCTTACCGCAAAAATGATTTGTCAAAAGAGGCTTGTACCAGTGGCCTACAACTTCAACCACGGATGGATAATACGACAGGTTCAAGCTACAACACATCAAGCATGGAAAACAAGTCAACATTTGAGATATCAAGTTTCAAGACATTATACTGCAATTCACTCATAAAAGTCATGATCCAATGTGCATAACTACCACTGAGAAAATAATATGTCTCATCTTCACATGCGTACACTACATATCCAGAAGGCACATAGCTAGTAAGGGTAAATATATTACATGGATATTAACCGTTCCAGTTTTTCAATGACTTGACAATGGGATTGCTAACATCACACATAACAATACCACCCAAACTTTGAGCTGGCATACAAAGAGCAGTGCCATTTTTGCAACATCAAAACTGAAAAATTCAAACACTTCAAAGGTAAACAAAGAAAGCCATTCTCATGCATAAGACTAATATTTTCACCAATGAGCCAACAAAAAAAGGGCAGTAGCCTTGCCGTTGTCGGACCTAGATTCTAAATAAATTCTATAGGCAAGTGAATCAAGCAATACATCACGTATTCTTTGCTTTTGACGACCAAGGCACAGACTTACCACAACAAATGGAGTAGTTGTTCTGGACAAAAGGAGGGATGATGCAGTCCCGGATGAAAAGCAACCCCACGATGTCCAATGGATACTTGCAAAATGAGGTGAACAAAGCAGCAGCAGGTCAGCAAGATGTCTACAACTACCTGTTGGGAAACATAGAAATTTCAAAAAATTTCCTACGAACACGCAAGATCATGGTGATGCATAGCAACGAGAGGGGAGAGTGTTGTCCACGTACCCTCGTAGACCGATAGCGGTAACGTTAACACAACGCGGTTGATGTAGTCGTACGTCTTCACGATCCGACCGATCAAGTACCGAACGTACGGCACCTCCGAGTTCAGCACACGTTCAGCTCGATGACATCCCTCGAACACCGATCCAGCCGAGTGTCGAGGGAGAGTTTCCTCAGCACGACGGCGTGGTGACGATGATGATGTTCTACCGACGCAGGGCTTCGCCTAAGCACCGCTACGATATTATCGAGGTGTAATATGGTGGAGGGGGGCACCGCACACGGCTAAGAGATCAATAGATCAATTGTTGTGTCTCTGGGGTGCCCCCCTGCCCCCGTATATAAAGGAGCAAGGAGGAGGCCGACCGGCCCTTGTTGGCATGCCAGGAGGAGTCCTCCTCCTCCTAGTAGGAGTAGGACTCCCCTCTTTCCTACTCCTACTAGGAGGGGGAAAGGAAGGGGGAGAGGGAGAAGGAAAGGGGGGCGCCGCCCCCCCTCTCCTAGTCCAATTCGGACCAGAGGGGGAGGGGGCGCACGGCCCCTCCTGGATGCCCCTCTCTCTCTCCACTAAGGCCCATAAGGCCCATTACTTCTCCCAGGGGGGGGGGGGGGAGTTCCGGTAACCCTCCGGCACTCCGGTTTTCTCCGAAATCACCCGGAACACTTCCGGTGTCCGAATATAGTCGTCCAATATATCAATCTTTATGTCTCGACCATTTCGAGACTCCTCGTCATGTCCGTGATCATATCCGGGACTCCGAAAAACCTTCGATACATCAAAACATATGAACTCATAATATAACTGTCATCGTAACGTTAAGCGTGCGGACCCTACGGGTTCGAGAATTATGTAGACATGACCGAGACACGTCTCCGGTCAATAACCAATAGCGGAACCTGGATGCTCATATTGGCTCCCACATATTCTACGAAGATCTTTATCGGTCAGACCGCATAACAACATACGTTGTTCCCTTTGTCATCGGTATGTTACTTGCCCGAGATTCGATTGTCGGTATCTCAATACCTAGTTCAATCTCGTTACCGGCAAGTCTCTTTACTTGTTCCGTAATACATCATCTTGCAACAAACTCTTTAGTTGCAATGCTTGCAAGGCTTAAGTGATGTGCATTACCGAGAGGGCCCAGAGATACCTCTCCGACAATCGGAGTGACAAATCCTAATCTTGAAATACGCCAACCCAACAAGTGCCTTCGGAGACACCTGTAGAGCACCTTTATAATCACCCAGTTACGTTGTGACGTTTGGTATCACACAAAGTGTTCCTCCGGTAAACGGGAGTTGCATAATCTCATAGTCAAAGGAACATGTATAAGTCATGAAGAAAGCAATAGCAACATACTAAACGATCAAGTGCTAAGCTAACGGAATGGGTCAAGTCAATCACATCATTCTCCTAATAATGTGATCTCGTTAATCAAATGACAACTCATGTCTATGGCTAGGAAACATAACCATCTTTGATTAACAAGCTAGTCAAGTAGAGGCATACTAGTGACAATCTGTTTGTCTATGTATTCACACAAGTATTATGTTTCCGGTTAATACAATTCTAGCATGAATAATAAACATTTATCATGAAATAAGGAAATAAATAATAACTTTATTATTGCCTCTAGGGCATATTTCCTTCAGTCTCCCACTTGCACTAGAGTCAATAATCTAGATTACACAGTAATGATTCTTACACCCATGGAGCCTTGGTGCTGATCATGTTTTGCTCGTGGAAGAGGCTTAGTCAACGGGTCTGCAACATTCACATCCGTATGTATCTTGCAAATTTCTATGTCTCCCACCTAGACTAAATCCCGGATGGAATTGAAGCGTCTTTTGATGTGCTTGGTTCTCTTGTGAAATCTGGATTCCTTTGCCAAGGCAATTGCACCAGTATTGTCACAAAAGATTTTCATTGGATCCGATGCACTAGGTATGACACCTAGATCGGATATGAACTCCTTCATCCAAACTCCTTCATTTGCTGCTTCCGAAGCAGCTATGTACTCCGCTTCACATGTAGATCCCGCCACGACACTTTGTTTAGAACTGCACCAACTGACAGCTCCACCGTTCAATGTAAACACGTATCCGGTTTGCGATTTAGAATCGTCCGGATCAGTGTCAAAGCTTGCATCGACGTAACCATTTACGATGAGCTCTTTGTCACCTCCATAAACGAGAAACATATCCTTAGTCCTTTTCAGGTATTTCAGGATGTTCTTGACCGCTGTCCACTGATCCACTCCTGGATTACTTTGGTACCTTCCTGCTAGACTTATAGCAAGGCATACATCAGGTCTGGTACACAGCATTGCATACATGATAGAGCCTATGGCTGAAGCATAGGGAACATCTTTCATCTTCTCTCTATCTTCTGCAGTGGTCGGGCATTGAGTCTTACTCAATTTCACACCTTGTAACACAGGCAAGAATCCTTTCTTTGCTTGATCCATTTTGAACTTTTTCAAAACTTTGTCAAGGTATGTGCTTTGTGAAAGTCCAATTAAGCGTCTTGATCTATTTCTATAAATCTTGATGCCCAATATATACGCAGCTTCACCGAGGTCTTTCATTGAAAAACTCTTATTCAAGTATCCCTTTATGCTATCCAGAAATTCTATATCATTTCCAATCAGCAATATGTCATCCACGTATAATATCAGAAATGCTACAGAGCTCCCACTCACTTTCTTGTAAATACAGGCTTCTCCAAAAGTCTGTATAAAACCAAATGCTTTGATCACACTATCAAAACGTTTATTCCAACTCCGAGAGGCTTGCACCAGTCCATAAATGGATCGCTGGAGCTTGCACACTTTGTTAGCTTCCTTTGGATCGACAAAACCTTTCGGTTGCATCATATACAACTCTTCTTCCAGAAATCCATTCAGGAATGCAGTTTTGACATCCATTTGCCAAATTTCATAATCATAAAATGCGGCAATCGCTAACATGATTCGGATAGACTTAAGCATCGCTACGGGTGAGAAGGTCTCATCGTAGTCAATCCCTTGAACTTGTCGAAAACCTTTCGCAACAAGTCGAGCTTTATAGACAGTAACATTACCGTCAGCGTCAGTCTTCTTCTTGAAGATCCATTTATTTTCAATGGCTTGCCGATCATCGGGCAAGTCAACCAAAGTCCATACTTTGTTTTCATACATGGATCCCATCTCGGATTTCATGGCCTCAAGCCATTTTGCGGAATCTGGGCTCACCATCGCTTCTTCATAGTTCGTAGGTTCGTCATGGTCTAGTAACATAACCTCCAGAACAGGATTACCGTACCACTCTGGTGTGGATCTTGCTCTGGTTGATCTACGAGGTTCAGTAATAACTTGATCTGAAGTTTCATGATCATCATCATTAACTTCCTCACTAATTGGCATAGGTGTCGCAGAAACTGGTTTCTGTGATGAACTACTTTCCAATAAGGGAGCAGGTACAGTTACCTCATCAAGTTCTACTTTCCTCCCACTCACTTCTTTCGAGAGAAACTCCTTCTCCAGAAAATTTCTGAATTTAGCAACAAAAGTTTTGCCTTCGGATCTGTGATAGAAGGTGTACCCAACAGTTTCCTTTGGGTATCCTATGAAGACACATGTCTCCGATTTGGGTTCGAGCTTATCAGGTTGAAGTTTTTTCACATAAGCATCGCAGCCCCAAACTTTAAGAAACGACAACTTTGGTTTCTTGCTAAACCACAGTTCATAAGGCGTCGTCTCAACGGATTTTGATGGTGCCCTATTTAACGTGAATGCAGCCGTCTCTAAAGCATAACCCCAAAACGATAGCGGTAAATCAGTAAGAGACATCATAGATCGCACCATATCTAGTAAAGTACGATTACGACGTTCGGACACACCATTACGTTGTGGTGTTCCGGGTGGCGTGAGTTGCGAAACTATTCCGCATTGTTTCAAATGTAGACCAAACTCGTAACTCAAATATTCTCCTCCACGATCTGATCGTAGAAACTTTATTTTCTTGTACGATGATTTTCAACTTCACTCTGAAATTCTTTGAACCTTTCAAATGTTTCAGACTTATGTTTCATTAAGTAGATATACCCATATCTGCTCAAATCATCTGTGAAGGTGAGAAAATAACGATATCCGCCACGAGCCTCAATATTCATCGGACCACATACATCTGTATGTATGATTTCCAACAAATCTGTTGCTCTCTCCATAGTTCCGGAGAACGGTGTTTTAGTCATCTTGCCCATGAGGCACGGTTCGCAAGTACCAAGTGATTCATAATCAAGTGGTTCCAAAAGTCCATCAGTATGGAGTTTCTTCATGCGCTTTACACCGATATGACCTAAACGGCAGTGCCACAAATAAGTTGCACTATCATTATCAACTCTGCATCTTTTGGCTTCAATATTATGAATATGTGTATCACTATTATCGAGATTCAACAAAAATAGACCACTCTTCAAGGGTGCATGACCATAAAAGATATTACTCATATAAATAGAACAACCATTATTCTCTGATTTAAATGAATAACCGTCTCGCATCAAACAAGATCCAGATATAATGTTCATGCTTAACGCTGGCACCAAATAACAATTATTTAGGTCTAAAACTAATCCTGAAGGTAGATGTAGAGGTAGCGTGCCGACCGCGATCACATCGACTTTGGAACCATTTCCCACGCGCATCGTCACCTCATCCTTAGCCAATCTTCGCTTAATCCGTAGCCCCTGTTTCGAGTTGCAAATATTAACAACAGAACCAGTATCAAATACCCAGGTGCTACTGCGAGCATTAATAAGGTACACATCAATAACATGTATATCACATATACCTTTGTTCACCTTGCCATCCTTCTTATCCGCCAAATACTTGGGGCAGTTCTGCTTCCAGTGACCAGTCTGCTTGCAGTAGAAGCACTCGGTCTCAGGCTTAGGTCCAGACTTGGGTTTCTTCTCCTGAGCAGCAACTTGTTTGCTGTTCTTCTTGAAGTTCCCCTTCTTCTTCCCTTTACCCTTTTTCTTGAAACTAGTGGTCTTATTGACCATCAACACTTGATGCTCCTTTTTGATTTCTACCTCCGCAGCCTTTAGCATTGCGAAGAGCTCGGGAATCGTCTTATTCATCCCTTGCATATTATAGTTCATCACGAAGCTCTTGTAGCTTGGTGGTAGTGATTGAACAATTCTGTCAATGACGCTATCATCCGGAAGATTAACTCCCAGTTGAATCAAGTGATTGTTATACCCAGACATTTTGAGTATATGCTCACTGACAGAACTATTCTCTTCCATCTTGCAGCTGTAGAACTTATTGGAGATTTCATATCTCTCAATCCGGGCATTTGCTTGAAATATTAACTTCAACTCCTGGAACATCTCATATGCTCCATGACGTTCAAAACGTCGTTGAAGACCCGGTTCTAAGCCGTAAAGCATGGCACATTGAACTATCGAGTAGTCATCAACACGTGACTGCCAGGCATTCACAATGTCTGCAGTTGCTGGCGCAGGTGGTACACCTAGCGGTGCTTCCAGGACGTAATTTTTCTGTGCAGCAATGAGGATAATCCTCAAGTTACGGACCCAGTCCGTGTAATTGCTACCATCATCTTTCAACTTTGCTTTCTCAAGGAACGCATTAAAATTCAACGGAACAACAGCACGGGCCATCTATCTACAATTAACATAGACAAGCAAAATACTATCAGGTACTAAGTTCATGATAAATTCAAGTTCAATTAATCATATTACTTAAGAACTCCCACTTAGATAGACATCCCTCTAATCCTCTAAGTGATCATGTGATCCATATCAACTAAACCATGTCCGATCATCACGTGAGATGGAGTAGTTTCAACGGTGAACATCACTATGTTGATCATATCTACTATATGATTCACGCTCGACCTTTCGGTCTCCGTGTTCTGAGGCCATATCTGTTATATGCTAGGCTCATCAAGTTTAACCTGAGTATCCCGCGTGTGCAACTGTTTTGCACCCGTTGTATTTGAACGTAGAGCCTATCACACCCGATCATCACGTGGTGTCTCAGCACGAAGAACTTTCGCAACGGTGCATACTCAGGGAGAACACTTATACTTTGATAATTTAGTGAAGGATCATCTTATAATGCTACTGTCAATCAAAGCAAGATAAGATGCATAAAAGATAAACATCACATGCAATCAATATAAGTGATATGATATGGCCGTCATCATCTTCTGCTTGTGATCTCCATCTCCGAAGCACCGTCATGATCACCATCATCACCGGCGCGACACCTTGATCTCCATCGTAGCATCATTGTCGTCTCGCCAATCTTATGCTTCTATGACTATCGCTACCGCTTAGTGATAAAGTAAAGCATTACAAGGCGATTGCATTGCATACAATAAAGCGACAACCATATGGCTCCTGCCAGTTGCCGATAACTCGGTTACAAAACATGATCATCTCATACAATAAAATTCAGTATAATGTCTTGACCATATCACATCACAACATACCCTGCAAAAACAAGTTAGACGTCCTCTACTTTGTTGTTGCAAGTTTTACGTGGCTGCTACGGGCTTAGCAAGAACCGTTCTTACCTACGCATCAAAACCACAATGATAGTTTGTCAAGTTGGTGCTGTTTTAACCTTCGCAAGGACCGGGCGTAGCCACACTCGGTTCAACTAAAGTGAGAGAGACAGACACCCGCCGGTCACCTTTAAGCAACGAGTGCTCGCAACGGTGAAACCAGTCTCGCGTAAGCGTACGCGTAATGTCGGTCCGGGCCGCTTCATCTCACAATACCGCCGAACCAAAGTATGACATGCTGGTAAGCAGTATGACTTATATCGCCCACAACTCACTTGTGTTCTACTCGTGCATAACATCAACGCATAAAACCAGGCTCGGATGCCACTGTTGGGGAACGTAGTAATTTCAAAAAATTTCCTACGAACACGCAAGATCATGGTGATGCATAGCAACGAGAGGGGAGAGTGTTGTCCACGTACCCTCGTAGACCGATAGCGGAAGCGTTAACACAGCGCGGTTGATGTAGTCATACGTCTTCACGATCCGACCGATCAAGTACCGAACGTATGGCACCTCCGAGTTCAGCACACGTTCAGCTCGATGGCGTCCCTCGAACTCCGATCCAGCCGAGTGTTGAGGGAGAGTTTCATCAGCACGACGGCGTGGTGACGATGATGATGTTCTATCGACGCAGGGCTTCGCCTAAGCACCGCTACGATATTATCGAGGTGTAATATGGTGGAGGGGGGCACCGCACACGGCTAAGAGATCAATAGATCAATTGTTGTGTCTCTGGGGTGCCCCCTGCCCCCGTATATAAAGGAGCAAGGGGGAGGCCGGCCGGCCCTTGTTGGCGCGCCAGGAGGAGGAGTCCTCCTCCTAGTAGGAGTAGGACTCCCCTCTTTCCTACTCCTACTAGGAGGGGGAAAGGAAGGGGGAGAGGGAGAAGGAAAGGGGGGCGCTGCCCCCCCTCTCCTTGTCCAATTCGGACCATAGGGGGAGGGGGCGTGCGGCCCCTCCTGGCTGCCCCTCTCTCTCTCCACTAAGGCCCATAAGGCCAATTACTTCTCCCGGGGGGGGGGGTTCCGGTAACCCTCCGGCACTCCGGTTTTCTCCAATATATCAATCTTTATGTCTCGACCATTTTGAGACTCCTCGTCATGTCCGTGATCACATCCGGGACTCCGAACAACCTTCGATACATCAAAACATATAAACTCATAATATAACTGTCAGTGTAACGTTAAGCGTGCGGACCCTACGGGTTCGAGAACTATGTAGACATGACCGAGACACGTCTCCGGTCAATAACCAATAGCGGAACCTGGATGCTCATATTGGCTCCCACATATTCTACGAAGATCTTTATCGGTCAGACCGCATAACAACATACGTTGTTCCCTTTGTCATCGGTATGTTACTTGCCCGAGATTCGATCGTCGGTATCTCAATACCTAGTTCAATATCGTTACCGGCAAGTCTCTTTACTCGTTCCGTAATACATCATCTTGCAACAAACTCTTTAGTTGCAATGCTTGCAAGGCTTAAGTGATGTGCATTACCGAGAGGGCCCAGAGATACCTCTCCGACAATCGGAGTGACAAATCCTAATCTCGAAATACGCCAACCCAACAAGTACCTTCGGAGACACCTGTAGAGCACCTTTATAATCACCCAGTTACGTTGTGACGTTTGGTAGCACACAAAGTGTTCCTCCGGTAAACGGGAGTGGCATAATCTCATAGTCATAGGAACATGTATAAGTCATGAAGAAAGCAATAACAACATACTAAACGATCAAGTGCTAAGCTAACGGAATGGGTCAAGTCAATCACATCATTCTCCTAATAATGTGATCCCGTTAATCAAATGACAACTCATGTCTATGGCTAGGAAACATAACCATCTTTGATTAACGAGCTAGTCAAGTAGAGGCATACTAGTGATAATCTGTTTGTCTATGTATTCACACAAGTATTATGTTTCCGGTTAATACAATTCTAGCATGAATAATAAACATTTATCATGAAATAAGAAAATAAATAATAACTTTATTATTACCTCTAGGGCATATTTCCTTCACTACCCGCTCTGGGATCACCAAAGAGAAGAAATTAAGGGAAGGAGCAGGGCAGAGGGGAAGAGCAAAGTTACCGTGACGAAGTGGGAGACGATGGGAGGCGATGGGGACGGGAGAAGGGAGACCGGTGGTGATGGGGTGTATCCGGTGATGGGGGCGGGAGAGAGGAGACTGGAGACCTGCGGTGGTGGCTGGAGGGCTGCGGTGGAGACCAGCGATGGTGGTGGGAGGGTCGCGGTGGTGGTGAGAGGGGGCGGCGATGGAGGTGGGTGGGGCTGCTGTGGAGGTGGGGTGGGGCGGCTGCGGAGGCGGCAGTAGGAGGGCGGCGGCGGTGGTGACAGGCCGTGGAGGTGTGGCTGGATCGGGGGCGCGGCGGCAGGACTGTGGAGTCGCGGTGGTGGTGAGAGGGGGCAGCGATGGAGGTGGGATGGGGCGGCGGCAGTGCGAGGGCGCCGGCGGCGGCAGTGGGGGGCGGGGCAGTGGGAGGGCGGCGGCGGCGGTGGCAGTGGGGGGCGGCGAGGTGTGGCTGGATCGGGATTGTTCGATGTGAGCTGGGAGGGGATGAATGGGGAATTGTTTGATAGGTTTCGTTTTCTTTTAGTTATTTTAATATCTCCCGTGGGCTTTTACACACAGGAAAATGGAACCCGCTCGAACCTTCCTTTCTTTTGGCCCGTGAACCTTCTTGTCTATTGGCGCGAGAGCTACAATTTTTTCGCGCGCTCAGCAATTCTTTTGGCGCGAAAACGGGCTGGTTGGGCTGACTCTTTTCGCGTGGGCCAACTCACAGGACAAAGTTTTTTCCTGTGAGTTCCATCCTAGCCTACAGCAAAATGAGTTGTTTTCCTGGCAGCCAGGAAAAGCCCGCCAGGAAAATACATATTTACTGTGAGGAGCTGCGGGCCTCACAGGGAAATTGGTCACCGTGAGGAAAACTTCAGTTTCTGGTAGTGTTAACGGGACTGAACTGCTCTATCTAAACTTCTGCATCCCTTGAGTAATGCACCATTAGTTGGTAAGAAATAATGTTAGGATGAAACATCTTGACGGTACCAGTTTTCTCTGCAAGGAACAATACCAGGTTTCAGCTCTATTTTACCCCATTCCATGTTTTGAGACATTAGTAAATCATATGAAGCATGATAACAATGCTTAAGTTGATTCGGTGAATCAGTATTCCATAGATTACACCTAACTGTTTTCCCCAAATATGCAGCAGTGCAAAACAAAGAAATAGGATATAAGCTTCACTGTGCATGCTAGTGTGAAAAATTACATCATATTTTTTTCCTGGGAGAGCATCATGGACCCAGATGTCAATAACCTCGGTTGTATACTACATCTATGTCCCTGTCAATGAACTTGTGTGCACCATTGAACTACATCTGCATCTACATCTATATATATGAAGATACATATGCATCTGCATCTCGAATGAGAACTATTGTCAGTTTGCAAACATGAGTCATCAAAGGAGAGTATATCTCTGTAAAGATGCATGTATGGCCAAACGAACTTGTGAACCAAAGCAATTCATGCTGACAGACGGAGTTTGGTAGAGGAGCGACCAAGTGGTGGGCTGGGGGCAGCCACGATTTCCTGCTCGGCGACGACGATGGACATAGCTGGGGATGTAGTGCATGATGGGACCTGCAGTTTGTTGTGATCTTGTGGAAAATAAAAATGTTTGGGGAGGAGGAAATAAAATTGGTAGGATGAGGTAATCTCGGCTAGTACAATGAAAATTGAAGATTTGTTGGATTTGCTGACATCGGCTCAAAACCGCACAACGAGATTGGTATCCTTGCTGACCTGGGCTCACAACGGCACAGCGGGATCGGCATCATTGCTGCCCCGGACTCACCAGGGCCCAACGGGCTCGCCATCCTCATTTACCCCAAATGGCTGCGCATGGGACCCCCACATCTGCGCGCACCAACCGGTGCCCACGTCTCAGGAGGGCCCCATCATCCTGACGAAACCACCGCAACAGGGGCATATCGCGTCTTCCAGTCGATCTTGCTGAAGTACTGTGTAAGTTGTACGTGGTCATATGTGCCGTATGGTCATGTGAGTAAGTTGTACGTGGTCATATGAGTAAGTTGTATGTTACTCATCTTCTTTTCCTTTCATGTTTTCGCTTGTCATATGTGTCGTATGTTGCTGGTCGATCTAGTGCTATAGGTCTGGATGTTTTTCCCCTTCCGTTGTCGCATCCCTGCCTACTGAAGATACATGTCTTTCAATAATGTGTGCTGCTCATGCACTGGAAGACTACTTTTAAGTTGGAACATCGGGTTGTAATCAGTTCAACTGGTTGGTCATTTCTAACGCAACTATTTATGTGTGCATGGATTGGTTTTTGTATTTTGTTTGCGCAACGGCAGCCAGCATGACATGCTGCTAGTTTCCAGAAGCTGTAGCTGTAGGAACTGGATAAGACCCCGAGAGCTCTGCTGAATCGTTGGCAGTTCATCTAGTACTAGTACGAAACACGCACCTTGCTGCGCCATTTTTCATCCATGAAAATAATAATAATGGAAGTACTCAAACAATTTTGTCAAAAACCAACAATTTCAATGACGCCACGAACTAAGAGGAAATTTCATTCGAATTCCCTAGCCCATCAACACCTTCTCACTTGCCTCCCCTAATTACAATTCCTGCATTTGGGCCTCCCTAAAACATGTCTTATGTTAAAAAACGTCTTATGTTCTCATGTAACTCATATTCACTGTTTAGAAACTTCCAAATAAGGTATTAATCAAAAGTTATTTTACCAAGAGAAAGCATATCGCATATTCCATACAACAGTCCGCAAGTCACAGACATATAGTACTCATCAACTATTGTATAACTGCATAACAGAGGTGACTCCTGATAAACTTCAAATTAGTTGTTGATGGTGTTGATGATATTATCATCGGATGTGCAATAACGACAACTGATTTAACTTAATTTTGGTTGCTTTAGAAAATGTATGTATGCCTCGATGAGCAAAAGTAATAAAGTAGCACCAAGGGCCATGCATACACAGCTCCCTTACAACATAGAGACCTGAAAAAGTTACTTAACCATCCTCTGAATTTATTTGTTACCAGTACTAAAGGAAGGAGTCAACTAAGGTGCTTTATGTGGTTGCCTTCATTGCGCAACCTGGTTCTTTTAAGCCCGAGTGGAATGCATGGTGTAGATAAAGGATTTGGCTTTATGTCTACCTGAGTTTTTTAATGGTTAAGAAACTCATGAATCAGATGGATAAGTCCGGCAATGAGTGAGCTAAGATTAAATAAGCACATACATATGAAGCACAAAACTGTCAGCACCTATGTGACATATAAAGGTTGTCTCAAGGCTGTCACTTTTTAAACCGAGAAACAGAAACACAACATAAAATTTCCTCTGGATGTTTCTAGTTGTTCAATTTTTTTGAGGTCTTATTGTCTGTCTATGCACCAGGGAAAAAAGTCTATTAAGTGCAAATGATGCAAATTTGGAAGACTCTATTGACAGTGTTTATAACATGGCTGGTATCAAATAGGAGCCAGATTCGAAAAGAAGACAACATTCAAAATGGGAGGGACAGTAGAAGCCATGAGCAAATAATTGCATGAATGTAAAAGGAAGCTGATTGTAAAAATACCAACGACCATGAACATAGTATCTTACATAACCATTTATAAACTATTAGAATATCAAGAATCCAAATAAGCTTTATTAGACTGCTGTATGGTCTGTATGATTTTTACTTACTGGATGTGATCCTAGCGAATGACAGGAATGAAGATAAAGATACTATATTTCTTTCATATGCGAGGGCATTCTTTCTGCATAAACTTCTCCTTTTAATACCTCCCTTTAATCGTGAGTTTTGTTAGTTCAACTGAACCAAAGTATTAATATGATTATCTTATCACTACAAAATTATTAGTCAATGAACTATACAAAAAGAATAAAATTCAATAAACAGTGATAGGAGGTAAATACACACTAGTAGAAAACAGGGCTTTGGTCACAGGGCAATATTCACACTAGTCCCGATTCAGTCACGAACCAGGACTAATGTGAGGATTGGTCCCGGTTCGTGCGGCTAAAGCATTAGTCCCGGTTCACCTGACCCCTTTAGTCCCAGTTTGAGACACGAACCGGGACTAAAGATTAGACCTTTAGTCCCGGTTTGAGACACGAACCGGGAATAAATGGTGCCATGCCCTTTAGTCCCGGTTCGTGTCTCAAACCGGTACTAAAGGTCCCATTTTCAAACTCTACCCCCCTGGATCGCCTTTTCAGTTTTGTAAAAAGCAAAAGAAAATGATAAAAACTTCAAAAATTAAAATCCTTCCAGATGTAGTTATGTTACTACATGTACTAGTTAGGAAAATTTAAAAACTTAAATTTGGACATGTTTTGCAAAAAGTGTAGGGAAAATGTAAAACGGCTATAACTTTTGCATACGATGTCATAAAAAAAGTATAATATATCAAAATGTTCAGCACGAAAATCCGCATCCAGGACTAAAAGGAAAAGGTGTTTGCAAATTTTTAGAATCCTCAAATTCTAAAAGGAAAAAAAGTTATGCTCAAATTTCTGTTTTTTTTGAATTTTTGTTAAATCTGGTCAAACTATGGTCAAAATACTTATTCAAGAAGTATTAGTGTTACTAAATAATTATTCAAGAATATTAGTGTTACTAAATAATTATTTCAGTTTTTTTGAATTTTGGTCAAATCTGGTCAAACTGTTATCAAACTGTGGTCAAACAATGGTCAAACTAATTATTCAAGAAATATTAGTGTTACTAAATAATTATTTCAGTTTTTCTGAATTTTGGTCAAATCTGATCAAACTGTGGTCAAACTGTGGTCAAACTATGGTCAAACTACTTATTCAAGAAATATCAGTGTTACTAAATAATTATTGTTTTTTAGAACAATAGTTTCAAACTCAAACAGTGAAATGTGTGACTTCATGCTCAAGCTAAATTCCTGAGGGTTAATAGGTTTGACATCTTACTATTGTCAGGAAAACAACAAGTGCAGACTTGGAAACGAGGGAGAATAGAACCCGGAAGTTATGCGTGCTCAGGCTGGAGTAGTGAGAGGATGGGTGGCCGTTCGGGAAGTTAGATGATTTGGAATGATGAGGGGTGATTAGAGATTATTAAATTGAGCAGTGATGAGGGGTGATTAGAGATTAGAGGTTAAAAAAATTCAGAAATTTGAAAATAAAAAAAAATTCAAAAAATTTTAAAAAAAATTTCAAAAAAAAAATCATAAAATTTCCTTTAGTACCGGTTGGTGTTACCAACCGGGACTAAAGGTGGACCTCCAGGCAGCGGCCACGTGGAGTGCCTTTAGTCCCGGTTCGTGTAAGAACCGGGACTAAAGGGGAAGGCTTTAGTAACGACCCTTTAGTTCCGGTTCCAGAACCGGAACTAAAGGCTCTTTTTCTACTAGTGACACTTTCTTACACTTACATTAATGTTGGGATTTAGTCGTACATTTTCAATTTATTTTGTATGGTCACAAACATCTTTGGTAACATAGGGGGCGACCACTGCTTTGTTAATTTTTGAACTACATATTGCTTGACCTGACAACATAGAACGAATGAGACTAAAATCATCTTGTCATGTGTGCATAAATAACTGCAGATATAAGAACTATGATGTAAGTTATTGTAGAACAAGATTTGTTATTTTTCGTATTGCACATTGTTCTACCTGACCACACGGAACAAATGCGGCTAGAAGCACCACGTCCCGTGCATAAATAACCACATATATAGGCAATACCTTATCCCGATACCCTAACCCGATACCTGAATGAGAACCGAACCCTAACCCACCCGAATTACGCGACAATTCTCGTAATTTGGTTCGGGTTAGGGTAGCGGGTTAGGGTACCCAAACGCCCAGGGTGGCTTAGAAGTTAGTGTAAAATAATTCCACATCCATATTTCTTTTTAAAAAAGCTGTAGCTAACAACTTCTCAAAGAATGGCAGTACAATTTCAGTTTCATCAATGGAAGCAACCAAAGTTAGACTCGTTGAACTAATTAGGAAATAACCCCGATGCTGCCATATATTAAAGAATCAAAGGTTAGGATTAATGCTATGCTACCATATATGAAAGAATGAAGGCTACGATTAATGTCAGGTGCCAAAATTTCTTAGATAAACATCAAGTGAGAGTAGGCACGGTTCAGGTGTGGGAGACACGGTACAACTATGATGCAGCAAGTTCTGAGGCTGCTAGAGATCCCAAACTAAACCATTGCTTATGCAACTCGTTTCCTCTAGTTGGGCAGCAGTCGCTTCATAATGTAGGAGGCACATCAGTTCTTCAAGCTTCATATGCAGGCAGCCAGGCACATTAGCTTTCTAAGAGCCTCTTTGAATCGCAACACTGTTAACAACGCATGAATAGAGAAAACACAGGATTGGATGGCGTGCCCATACAAAACCTGCAACCAACAAACCAAGCAACTCTGAATTAGAAGATTAGCACAGCCTCCACCACAAACTCGCTATGCAGGCACATAATAATAATATTTCCCTAGTTAAATGATCCTCCTCTCGAGAAAGTGCAAGTGCATCGTAAAGAAAACAATATTTACCTAGTCAAATGATCCTCCTTTGTCAATGTTTAAAATTTACCCTAATAATAATAAAGCAAATAGTGCTTCTGGTCGTCCGTCGCATCTTTTTGCAGAAACCCCCCGCCTTTTTCGTGAATTAACACGCAGTCCATCTTTAAGTCAGAATGAATCGTTTGTTTCACATTTTACACAGAACCCTTAAGTTGTACGCTAATTAACCTGCAGTTCATATTTAAGTACAGCGAATCGTTTTACCAATTTCCAAAATAATGTTCGTCCATCCTAGAAATGTTCGCCGATTCAAGAAAATTGTTAAAAAAACATTCACAATTTTAAAATATATGCTTACAAAGAGTATAAAATGTTCATGTATTCAAAAAATGTTCGAAACTTTGTAAAAGTGTTCATGAATTTGAAAATTGTTCATGATTTCAAATATGTTCATGAGTTTAAAAAATTGATTATGATTTCACGAAATTGACAGTGATAGTGTATCTCGGTGGCGCAGCAAATGTGATCATGGTCATTGGAGATTATGATATTTTTTCCTCCCATTGCAACGCATGGGCCCATACAAAATTTATTCGAACTCAGAATCATTCAGTTTTTGCATTCTAACAGTTAGGATGGAAAGATTTCTATAAGGATTCAGACATTTGTCTTGGCAACACTTAACCCCTACACGAACACTCCAGCATACGAGCCACAACCCAAAAATCACAGCACCCAATCGGATGATGACGACGTGTAAGCACCACCACAACAGCACCGGCCCTCTCAATCTCAAACAAAGAAGGAAAAGGAACACACCAATCCGGACGGAGATAACCGTAGTAGCCGAAACAAGAAGGATACCGAGACAGACGGCCCGCATAGCGATGGCGGCAGCGGCCTCCACCTGCAGCAGGAAGATAAGAGTCGTATGCACCGCGCGCACCACAAAAATCTCAGCCGCCGACCACCTCACGCACGCCCTGACCAGAGTCGCAGCGGGCGGCGCAAGGGACACGCACGCTGCAGAGAAGGCGATGCGAGGAGAACACGCATGGAGCTAATGGCGGCGGGAGGAGCTGTGGCCTGTGGGGAGAATCGGAGGCAGCGCCGGCGTTCAATCCTAGGGTTTGCGTGGGCGTCGGCTCGATTGGTACGTCGGGAAAAGATAGCCCCGAATGTTGCTGGAATTGGATCTAGATGGGGGCGGCGGCAAGGTGATGCGGCGGTGGAGGAGATGGCCGGTGGCGGCCAGAGCTGAGCGAGCAGCGGGCAGAGACTCGGGCAGGAAGAAAATGTTGGAGGAATAAGAGAGAGACTGGTTCACGGAGATGTGTTGGGCAACGGTGGAAAAAAAGCAAACCGGCTATACCTGACAACTGGGGCCACGGGACAGCTACACGTTTGCCTGCCGAACGATCCCTCGCAAGCCACAATTCACCAGGAGGGTGGATTTCTTGGGAGCTTTAGAGTTTTAAGGGACTAGCTAGCTTTGAAGTATGTTGGCCTAAGCCATTTGTTTTATGGGTTTGTATTTTTATATTCAATATATGAAAGTAACATTGATCGGCCTGTACGGAGGAGATACAATATGCTCAAAATTCAATTTCATAATTAAAAAATGTAAATACATTTGCAGTATTTTTCAATATATAAAACTAGACTAACGGTGGAGGAACCACACTGGTATTTTATTAAGAGAGTGGTGAGGCTTGAACTTGGGAGGCCTAGCACACCAGCTCATGTGCTTGACAGTACGTAAGCCCCCAAGTCTTTCTTGTATTTTTCAATATATAGATTGTCAGATTGACAATACTAAAAGTGAAAATGACATAGTATCGTGGTACTACGATCCGATCCGATGATCTGATACAGCTGACAAGAAAACGATACAAGAGACTGAGAGACACACGGGCAGGTGAATATCTTCTGCTCAGGTGAATATCTTGCGCAGACGATCTACTGAATAGGCGAACGACGTCACAGTCTCCTCAAGGCAGCGGTTCTTCTGTTCCCGGGTCCAGCTCTGAGCATAGATGTGATCGGGTTAAGACACTGAGAGACACACGGGCAGAAAAAAAATAAGAGCACGAAATCAAAGCTTGTGGACTTACAGAAGCAACTTGGTTAAGTTTTGTGCGGACATTCTGCAGCAGCTCGGACAGGGTACCTTCCCACTTGTAGAATTCCAGCTCTTTCTTGTTCAGAATCTTGTCAGCAATCTGACATGAATAGATGGCAAGATTACTAGGTTAAACGATATTCATCAATGGAGGAACAGGTGACTCTCGCTCACACCACACTGACAGATTACAGTCTGTCATGATGCCCTGATTTGCATTGGATATGTAAATATAAGGATTCATGCTCCACAACGAAATGGCCAGCTATAGAATGAATGTAGAAGTATTTACATAGTAGAAGAACGAGATATCAAACAGATCCGTGTATAAAGTGACCCTCAACGGAGTGCATAAAGTAATAGCATGCATATTACTATCTTCTTTTGGAATTTCAATCACCAAAACAAGAAGATTGAGAAGAACCAGTGCCAACAACACATTGTTAACACCAATATGGGAAGCCATTCAAACACACACACTATTTGACATCACATGAACGTTTTGGTATAAGGTTTTGTGCTGAAAAGTGGTACCTTTTTGCCGGTCAGTCGACCTCCAGCAGATTGACCAAAGTACATATTATAGAAGTGACAGAAAAATGCTTGCTGGTCCTTCTCAGACAACTCTTCCAGATAAGAAGCATATTTAGTGTCTGAAGCAGATGGTTCTGGAATTGTGTGACCCTGTTCGCTGAACCATTTCAGATCTTTCTTCAGTGCCTCTGATCTCTCTAACCCAGTATTCTGAAACTCCGCATCTGATAGGCATAGATAACTAGAATGTCAATCAGCAGCATCTAGCTAACAATGATGAAAGAAATGTTCCAGCTCCTTACGGCAGGAAAAGGTAGGTAATCTGTCACATAACCACTATGAGATTCCAGTAATTACGCCATTTATTGTTCTATAAGCAGAAATCGAGCCAGCTCGGCTCGACTCGCTAAAGCTCGTTTCGTTAACGAGCTAACTCGACTCGACTCGTTATGAAAACGAGCTCGAATCCAATATTGGCTCGACTCGTACAACTCGCGAGCTAGCTCGTTTAGTATGTTAAGCTCGTTAATGATATGAACATAAAAGCTTACAAATATGATAAAAATGATTACTTGGGAATTTAAAATGTACATATTAAACATGTACAATGTTCACAAACAATTGTAATCATGTGCCAACTTAACTTACAATTGTCAGTACCATCAAGTCAGTACCATGTACATGACCATTGACCACAACCAATTGTACATGACCACAATGGTCAGCACGTTAGTAACATATACATGACCAAATAATTGTAATTTCCTTGAACGTCTAGGCGTTGTGTTGTGCGCCTGGGACGCAGGGTGCTTGGCTGATCTTTTGTACTGAGCCTAACGAGTTACATGAGTACTCGTGAGATCGGCTCGTTTAACTCGTTCTATAAACGATCTTAAACCAAAGCTTGGCTCGACTCGTTATTCTTCTAGTTCGAGTTGATTCGAGTCGAGTCACGAGCTACTCGCTTAGCTCGCGAGATTCGAGCTTTTTTTCTAGCCCTAAGCAGAATAAACAAAGTACATGCATTGAGTTAAACTTTCCAGTTCCAACTACGGCTTTTCCTCATCTTGCTCATTTTAGCTCGAGCTTGGCAAGTTTTCTTGCAGCTTTTCAATCATTCGTCTTATTGTCTCGTGCTTACCATCTCATGCTAATTCTTTTTCCATGCTTGTAGGTTCACCCATCGGTTGGATCCAACAATGTGCCGCTCCACCCCGGTTCTTCTAAAAATCTGCAAGAAAGCCCAGTGACGCCTACTACGGTTCTCAGCCTCTGCCTCAGCACCACACTTCGAACATCAGGAGGGCACTGTGACTCCAGGCGAGTTCTCCTAGTCTTGTGCTACTCATGCTTGTGGGTCTTTAATCCATAGATAGCAATCTTTAATAATTTGGGAAATTTTGGAACTTATGAATTATTCATATTGCTATTGTGCAAACCATATGACTACACTTGTCAAAATTTAGAAGTTGTCAAAATCATGTGAGTACACGGTAGAAATCATGTGACCGTTCTCCTATGTTTAGTCTTTTAACTTGTACGAATTTCAACTTGTAAAAAAAATCATGTTTAGTCTTTTAATTTGTACATATTTGGAACTTGTGGAAATCAGGTGAGCACACTTGTAAAATTCTATAACTTGTCAAAATCTATAATTGTATAATTCATACATTTGCTTTCATATTTGTAGTATCGCATCATGGGCGCCGTCGTCGTTGTGTAGTACTTGTGTTTGATGGATTTGTGATCTTCATGTTTCATGGACAAGTGACTTCAACTTGTTTGATGAATTTGTACATGTTCGGGTACTTCGGAACTCGATGGACCACTTGTGCTTGGAACCTGATAGATTTGTGCTAGATATGTGTGTGCTCTATATATGTTTCTGCTTCTTTTCAGAATGGTAGAATATATTTATTGTGCTGAATTGCAGGGATTTGAAACAAAACAGCTAAAAAATAAAAATAAAACTGGGGCCTTTACCGAGTGTTACACTCAGTCAAGGTGCCACATGGCAGAATCTAGTAGCATCTGGGCGCCTCTCTGACGAAATGGTCAGGCTGGCAATCGTTTTGTCGAGTGTATTCTGAAATACTCGGCAAAAATTTCGCAAAATACACTCGGCAAATAGTCCAGAACCGCGGTGTGTTTTGAAAACACACACTGTAAAGTTTTTGAATATTTGTCGTGTGTTTTCTGTAATACACTCAGCAAAGTTTTCGAAACTTTGTTGTGTATTTCGAAAATACACTCGGCAATTTTCGGAAACTTTGCGGTGTATCGGCTTAAACACTCAGCAAATGATGTCACGATGGCTCTCCGTTAGTGTCAACCGGCCGTCAAGGGTGCTTTTTTGCACAGAGATGCAGAAAGACACTAGGCAAAGACTTTGCCGAGTTCTGGGCTTTATACACTCGGGAAATGTTCTTTGTCGACAATATTTTTACCGTGTCCTATTTGCCGAGTGTAACACTCGGCAAAGTTTTTGCCGAGTTTTATTTTGGGTTTACCTAGTCTTTTTGATACTCGGCAAAGGTGCCAAATCCGGTAGTGCATGATACATAAGGGTTTCTGCTAAGTATGTCAACACAAATAGGGAGACGGAGGTTGCACTGCAAACAGTGATGTAAAAGGAGCCAGCCATCTAGCCCTGGCTATGCGCCACCCTGCCGCCAGCATAGTGCCTAGCGCCATTTAGAGCACTGATTTTCACAGATCAATTTGCAAAAAGGCATTGAAAGCCATCAATGAAAAACAGTCTTCAATTATCATTCTAAATGCAAAGTCCGGGGTAATCCTCCTTTTCGTAAAAAGAAAAAAAAACATTCTAGATGGAGAGACTTCACATGCACGACTAAGATGGCAAATATAGCTTCCAACATGTTTGCCAAGTAGAGGAAAAACCACTATAGCAATACGTACCGTTATATGTGAAGCAAACAAATACACCACATCCATATCACAAGCAAATGCGAATAAAAATGCACCAGTTCCAAATAATTTTAGTTGATAATGACTTGATATACTTCATCAAAATAATGACTTGATATATGAACACTGTCACTAGAAAATGTCGATGAGATTATTCAAACTGGAAAGTGTGAAAAATTGAAGCGAAGTGTTTCCCCTGGAGCATTTTAGATACAAAATATTGTCGAATCACCAAGGAATTGAACATGCCTCTTCGCAACAGGTGAGAACCTACCTACGTTTTACTAAATTTGTGCGGATCCAATCTTAATTCTGAAGTACATCTCATCACAGGTTTATAATAGCAAAAAAAATCACACAACATTCTGTTGAACATTCAGTGTAATATCTGGTTTTACAACAAATTAGGCATGTATTATCTCGAAAGCATCCGCAATAATCATGGGTTAAAATCTTTGAACACCTTAATTTGGATTAGTAACCCATGATTAGTATTAGGATATCATATTTTTCGCAAACATTATCAGTAATGGCAAAAATAATTGCCTGTCTCTGAATCCTGTCTCTTGGTAAACATTCGATTTTAGTTTAGCAGAAAGCAGTATGAATGGATTATTGTGACCAAAATAAACTGTAGCACGAAATCTCTACCCGCCCGCCACACACTAGAGGAGGCAAAACATTGACTGGTAGAGCTAATTAGTAATTACACAAAACCAGACGGAAGGACGGGTTTGCTGTGACTCACACCATGGGACGGCAGCGCGGTCGACGATGTTCTCGAGCGTCTGGAAGATGAGCTTGCTGTCGACGAGGAAGCGCAGGTAGGCCTCAAGGTTAGGCTCCAGCTCGTTGAGTGACGGTCCCTCAAGCTCCTTCTCCCCTTCGCTGGCCTGGTCCTTGGTGTGCATCCGCATCGCCGCAGCCCTCATCTCCTCTACGAAGGTCTTACCGGCCCCTTCGTCCCCTCTTGCCGCTGCCGCTGATGCGACCATCCTCCTCCGCTGGGAATGAATTTGCACAGAAATCCCGGGCACACGGCGCGCCCCCAACGACACGGACCGGCCGCTGCTGTTCATCCCAGCGGCCGAAACGGAGATAGATACGCGCGGAGAGGAGGCAAGGGTTGCTGCTGCGAGCGCCATGGAGTCGACGATGGCGAAAGGGAAGTGCGGGGGTTGGTGGCGAGATACTGCCGCGGGTGCCATGGGAACGGCTTCACTTATAGCGCTTGGGTATCGTGCCAGGGAAGGCGAGTCTAGCACATGGAGGAGCACGACACAGATTCTTTGACTTGCAAGAGGAAAGTCAGATAAGACTTTGGCAATTCTCAGCCATTAGATTTAACATCTGCGGTTCAGATTTGGGGCTACGGGAACAAAACAGTACAACGACAGTGTTTTTCCACGGTGCTTTTGCTAGTGCAATTTGTCCCGGAGCATCTCCAGCCGCGCCCCCGACAGGTCCTCCTAGGCGCCTTTTACGCGTCGGCGTCGAAAAAACCCTGCTCGCGTTCCCAAGACGCCGAAATCTACCGGCTCGGCCCGTTTTTCGGCCCGGCGATCGCAGGCCGAACTCAGCGGGGGGGGGGGGGGGGGGGGGGGGGGGGCAAGGGGCAAACACGCCTAGGCCACACTGTCAGGTGAAAAGTCAAGTCAATCGTCCAGATTCGCCTCCCACCCCCGCGCGCTCGGCCACCACCCTGCCGATCCCGGCGCCGCCCACCGCCCTGCACCGCTAGATAGGCCATTCCCCACCGAAAAAGAGAGAAGGTTTCGCCGCGGCAGCCTCTCCACCACGGTCCGGGCGAGTTTTCCGACGCTTTGTCTGCTCAACGATGGACTCGGACGACGAGGAGGCGCTCGCCGCGCTGCTGGAGGAGGAAGCCGATGCCGACGTCCAGGAAGAGGAACATCTCATGGTCCTCGCCACCCTCGCTAGCCTGCTCGGCCGCGGCGAGGTGGCTCGGCACCGGGGCGGCTGAAAGCAAAGAACTGGCATCGTCTGGAAGGCTACTGCATGCTCTACTCCGACTACTTCACCGACGCTCCACTATATGGCACAAAGTATTTCGGCGCCGTTATCGGATGAGCCGAAAGGTTTTCCTCAGGATTGTGAATTCCATCCTGGAGTTCGACAGCTACTTCAAGTGCAAGAAGGATTGCACCGGCAGACTTGGATTCACCTCAATCCAGAAGTGCACGACATCTATGAGGATGCTTGCTTACGAAGCTCCCGGTGATTCACTCGACGACTATGGGCGCATGGCCGAGTCCACGACCATTGAGTGTTTCTACAAGTTCTACAGGGCAGTGGTGGCAGTAGTTGGACCACAATACTTGCGAACACCCAATGCGGAAGATACTTGCAAACACCCAATGTCGAGCACCTATGGAGGCTCAAGGACAACGCCTAGCTCGAAGTGTGATGAAATATGAGTTTTTATTTGTTGAACTATATAATTTGTATTGAACTATTTGTTGTCAAACTATTTATTGAACTATTGCATTTCTATTGATTTTCTGCGATGAACTATGTGATAGAAAAATTACTGAATTTACGCCGAACCACGGCGAATATGGACCGATTCGCGCCGATATCGGGCCATTTTTCGCTGAAAATGGCCAGAAAAGCAGGCACATTTGCATCAAAGATGGGCCGATATCGGCGACCTAGGGGCGACGGCTGGGTACCGCCGACTCGCCCCCAGGCGGCGATTTTTATGCCTGGGGGGGGGGGGGGGGGGGGCAACGGCTGGAGATGCTCTCACAATCCACCGTGCACTCCAGTTTTAATCTCCGCATCTACATGTATCGCTCCCAGCCGCGAGGATTTCTCCGTGCTCGAAGGATTAAAAGAACGATCCCTTCGCCGGTATATATCAACGCATACTGTATTTCAATCCATCAGCGTTCCACCGTCCAGAGAGCATTGCGTTAATGGCGAGAGTAGAACAGCCTTCCAACCTATGATGGAGAACTCTTGGAGAAGTATTGGGCAGCCCTAGACGGTCCTAGAACTTGCTTGTATGCCTTGTGTGTGAATACCATTCGGGAATAGTGTTTTTATCGGTAACACGACAGTGCGAGGAGAGAGTTAAGAACCTTAGAAGGCGGCTTGGACTTAAACATTGTATTGTGCATGATAGTAAAAGCAAAGGAGCTGGTATAGCTTTGTTTTGGGATTAAGGCATTGAAATAAAAAGGCTCTCATATGGTGTGAGATACATCGATGTCACTATCCGTGATGATCCCCATGGTCCGAAGTGGCGGGGAACTTTTGTGTATGGGGAGCCTAGAAGTCAAGATAGACACTTTATGTGGAGTTTGCTAAGGAGGATTAAACCGAATGTTGGCGTACCTTGGCTCATGATTGGTGACTTCAACGAATGTATGTGGCATCATGAGCATTTTTCTTCAACTCGAAGATCAGAAAGTAAGATGGCAAATTTTAGAGAGTTTTGTCTTACTGTGAAAAAGATTTTTGTTGTGAATGCTACCTAGCATAATCTCGATATGGCATGAATATTAAGACACGAGTGAATCAAGACAATAGTCTATCAATTTTACATAAAAACATCAATTCTCAGGAATACCAACAAACAATCATGCCTTTCAAAGTAACAATGCTAAAGGACACTATCCCTACAAAATCATATAGTCTTCTCATGCTCCATCTTCTTAATACAAAGTATAAATCATGTACTACCCCGGTGTCAGCCAAACAAGTGGTTCATACTTTTTAATGCGTTTCAGTTTTTTCAACTCTCACGTAATACATGAGCGCGAGCCATGAATATAACACTATGGGTGGTATAAAATGCGGTGTTAGAGGTTTATGTAGTGAAGACAAAAATGAGAAAGTCTCACATCGACTAGGTGGATCAATGGGCTATGGAGATTCCCATCAATCGATATCAATGCGAGGAGTAGGGATTGTCATGCAACGGATGCACCAAGAGCTATAAGTGTATGAAAGTTCAAACTGAAAAACTAAGTGGGTGTGCATCCAACTTGTTTGGTCATAAAGACCTCGAGCATTTGAGGAAGCCCATCATCGGAATATACAAGCCAAGTTTATAATAAAAAATTCCCAATAGTTATATGAAAGTGACAATATAGGAGACTCTTTATATGAAAAACATTGTGCTTCTTTGAAGCACAAGTGTGGAAAAGGATAGTAACATTGCCCCTTCTATCTTTTTCTCTTGTTTTCCTTTTTTTTTCTTTTTCGCCTTTTTCCGTTGGGCTCCTTTTGGCCTCTCTTTTATAGAACGGTCTCATGGACTTCATCCCCAGCTTAATTTGAGTAGTCCTTAGTCTCCACATTCTTTTCCTCACTAGGGCAATGCTCTAACAATGATGATCATCACACTTTTATTTTCTTACAACTCGATAAAACTAATACATGATGACTCTATATGAATGTCTCTCGCAGTGTACTAGGATGTGCAATGATCTAGCGTAGCAAAGATATTAAAAAATAAACAAGCCATGAAAATATCATGCTAGTTATCTTGTGATCATGCAAAACAATATGACAATGAATGATCAAGTTATGTATATGATGATGATGGAAATTGCATGGCAATATATCTCGGAATGGCTATGAAAATGTCATAAGGCCTTATACAATGCAAGGTGCATAATAGAGGTGCTTGAAGAAATAAACCTGGCTTTTCTTAAGCACCGGTGCTTATTTATACAGGGCGGACGCTTAATTAAGCGTCTCTCCTATAGAAATAGGCACCAGTGCTTAAACAAAACCCGGTTTATTTTTCTAGCACCTCCCTAAGCACCTAGCATTGTACAAGGTCTAATAGGTAGGTATGGTGGCTGTTTTGACACTAGTAGAAAAAGGGTCAAATGTGAGACACATTAGTCCCGGTTTGCATTTGAGCCGGCACTAATGTGTCCATTAGTGTCGGTTCAAACGGCTAGGCGGGAAGAGATCTTCAGTACCGGTTCAGGTCGAACATTTAGTACCGGTTCATGACACGAACCGGTACTAAAGATGCTGGGGCCCGGCCAGCCCCTTTAGTACCAGTTCGTGACAAGAACCGGTAGTAAAGAGGTTGTCGCAGGCTGGTTTTAGTCCCACCTCGCTCCCCTAGCAAGATTTTTACCACCTTAAATATGTTATTTCTCAAACTAGCACAAGCACTTGGTCTTCATTGAACTCTATGTGTAGAATTTGTGGTTGCAATATGAGTCTTCACCGGTTTTTAAACCGTTGAGGACTGATATTGACAATTCAGATTGTACACAAAAAGTTCATTGATAATCAATGTATTTTTTATGTATATTTTTACATGTTTACGCCCTCACTCTCTCCACTCACTTGGTCTCCCCCTCAATCCCCCCGCGTCGGTCCTCCCCCGCCGGCCGCCCCTCACTCTCTGCTGACTTAGCATCTGTTACACGGGCGCTTCATTTTTTTAAACTTATTTGAACTCCAGACTTTTTTTGCGTTCCGTATGCAGCATTCAAAGCGAAGTCATCAATTTTGAACACGTTGTGACATCATTTTGCTGTTTTTCATTCATTTACCGATTTGTTTAGAGAGCTAAATGACCGTGAAATTGAAAATCACTACAAAATGAACTCTAAAAATATTGAAACTTGGCATGGTATCATCATTTCACCCACATAGCATGTGCAAAAGAGTAGAGAGGGTTACGGCAAAAACTGGACGCACTTCGTGTACAAACTGGACAATCTCTTTCGGAGTATCAGGGTTTCGGACGAGAACTTGTCTGTTACACGGTTACTTCTTTTTTTAAACTTATTTGAACTCTAGACTTTTTTTGCGTTCAGTATGCAGCATTCAAAGCGACATCGTCAATGTTCAACCCTTTCTGACATCATTTGCTGTTTTTCAGTCATTTACTGATTTGTTTAGAGAGCTAAATAACCGTGAAATTGAAAATCACTACAAAATGAACTCTGAAAATGTTGAAACTTGGCATGGTATCATCATTTCACCCACATAGCATGTGCAAAAGAGTAGAGAGGGTTACGGCAAAAACTGGACGCACTTCGTGTACAAACTAGATAATCCTTTTCAGAGTATCAGGGTTTCGGACAAGAACTCGTCTGTTACACGGTTACTTCATTTTTTAAAACTTATTTAAACTCCAGACTTTTTTGCGTTCAGTATGCAGCATTCAAAGCGACGTCGTCAATTTTCAACCCTTTCTGACATCATTTGCTGTTTTTCAGTCATTTACCGATTTGTTTCGAGAGCTAAATGACCGTGAAATTGAAAATCACTACAAAATGAACTCTAAAAATGTTGAAACCTGGCATAGAATCATCATTTCACCCACATAGCATGTACAAAAGAGTAGAGAGGGTTACAGGAAAAACTGGACGCACTTTGTGTACAAAGTTGACAATCTCTTTCGGAGTATCAGGGTTTCGGACGAGAACTCGTCTGTTACACGGTTACTTCATTTTTTTAAACTTATTTGAACTCCATACTTTTTTGTGTTCAGTATGCAGCATTCAAAGAGATGTCGTCAATTTTCAACCCTTTCTGACATCATTTGCTGTTTTCAGTCATTTACCGATTTGTTTAGAGAGCTAAAGGACCGTGAAATTGAAAATCACTACAAAATGAACTCTAAAAATGTTGAAACTTGGCATGGTATCATCATTTCACCCACATAGCATGTGCAAAAGAGTAGAGAGGGTTACGGCAAAAACTGGACGCACTTCGTGTACAAACTGGACAATCTCTTTCGGAGTATCAGGGTTTCGGACGAGAACTCGTCTGTTACACGGTTACTTCATTTTTTAAACTTATTTGAACTCCAGACTTCTTTTGCGTTCAGTATGCATCATTCAAAGCGACGTCGTCAATTTTCAACCCTTTCTGACATCATTTGCTGTTTTTCAGTCATTTACCGATTTGTTTAGAGAGTTAAATGACCGTGAAATTGAAAATCACTACAAAATGAACTCTGAAAATGTTGAAACTTGGCATGGAATCATCATTTCACCCACATAGCATGTGAAAAAGAGTAGAGAGGGTTACGAAAAAAACTGGATGCACTTCGTGTACAAACTGGACAATCTCTTTCAGAGTATCAGGGTTTCGGACGAGAACTCGTCTGTTACACGGTTACTTCATTTTTTTAAACTTATTTGAACTCCAGACTTCTTTTGCGTTCAGTATGCAACATTCAAAGCGATGTCGTCAATTTTCAACCCTTTCTGACATCATTTGCTGTTTTTCAGTCATTTAACGATTTGTTTAGAGAGTTAAATGACCGTGAAATTGAAAATCACTACAAAATGAACTCTGAAAATGTTGAAACTTGGCATGGTATCATCATTTCACCCACATAGCATGTGCAAAAGAGTAGAGAGGGTTACGGCAAAAACTGGACGCACTTCGTGTACAAACTGGACAATCTCTTTCGGAGTATCATGGTTTCAGACGAGAAGTCGTGTGTTACACGGTTACTTCATTTTTTTAAACTTATTTGAACTCCAGACTTCTTTTGCGTTCAGTATGCAGCATTCAAAGCGACGTCGTCAATTTTCAACCCTTTCTGACATCATTTGCTCTTTTTCACTCATTTACCGATTTGTTTAGAGAGCTAAATGACCGTGAAATTGAAAATCACTATAAAATGAACTTATTACAACTCCGGACTTTTTTTGCGTTCAGCAGGCGCCATTCAAAGCCATGTCATCAACTTTCAACCCTTTCTGACATAATTTGCTATTTTTAATGCATTTACTGATTTGTTTTGAGCTAAATGGCCCTGAAATTGAAAAGCACTATAAATGAACTCTGAAAAGCACTACAAATAGAAGAAAATAAATCAAGCAGAAAAGAGAAAAACTATATAAAAAATAGGAGAAAATAAATAAAGCAGAAAAGAAAAAAAACTATATAAAAAAATTACTCAGAAATAAATAGAAGAAAATAAATAATGTAGAAAAGAAAAAACAATATAAAAATTGTTGGGGCGCTGCCCAATGGGCCTGCCAGACCTCAGGTGTGCAAATTCAGGCCCAATAGGCTCACAGGGCAGCGCGCCATAGTTAGGCCCAGAAGCCTGCTATACAGAGGAGTTCGAGGGAGCAGCCGCGACTGGGTTTATAAACCAGTGCGGCTACCCTTCGCCCGGCGAGGTGGTACTAAACTTGCCCGCACTGCACCTGCGCCAGCGCACACCTTTAGTACCGGGTTGTGGCTCCAACCGGTACTAAAGGGGGGGGGGCTTTAGTGCCGGTTGTAGCCACGACCCGGTACTAAAGGTGTGCGCTTCCCGTCGCTTCGCCTGGCCAAAACAGACCTTTAGTACCGGTTGGTAGCTCCAACCGGTACTAAAGGTGGGTTCTATATAAGAAAACACTTCAAAAAAATTTGGCAGTTCGTTCTCCCTCTACCTCTTCTCCTCTGCCCCGTCGCCGCCGCCCCTCGTCGCCGCCCCCGTTGCCGCCCCTCGTCGCCGCCCCCGTCCCCGTCCCCGTCGTCGTCCGTCGTCGTCGCCGCCGCCCCCCTCGCCGTCCCCGTAGCCGTCCGTCGCCGTCCCCTCTGCCTCGCCGTCCCGTCACCGTCGCCATCGCCCGCGCTATGAGCCCCTCTCCTCCCTCCAATCGAAGCCGCCGCGCCGCCGGCGCCGTAGGTGGACACGGGCACGCGCGCGCGCACACACACACGCACACACACGCACACACACACACGATTCTGTTTTTAGTTTTTTTTTTCTTTCTGTTTTTCTGTTTTTTATACAAATGTTTTAGATGAATTAATTAATTAGATTAGATTAATGTCAAATAGTATATAGAAATGTTAGAAATTTTAGAAATGTTAGTTTTAGCTAGATGAAATAGATTAATTTCAAATTGTTATAGAAATGTTAGAAATGTTAGTATTTAGTTTCTTATAATTTTAGTTATAGAAATTTAGAATTTGCATATAAGCCACAATCCAATCATTTAAAAAATGTTACTTTTTGCGGGCATATAGTATTTGTTCTCGACGATGCCCGGCCCGCATCCTCGCCGTCGACCCGTTCGCGACGACGTCCGGCTGACCCATGTCCGGGACTGGGCTCTGCCGGGCTGGCACTGGGAGGTGCTACCTGGAGGGGCGCGCCGCTTGGTGAGGAACCCGGCCTCGGGTCCCGTCGTCAACCCTGATCTCCTTTGGTGGCGTTCGCGTGGCCACATTCGGCGCACAGGGAGCCGGCCCCGCCGGAGGTGGTGCGTCGCCGTGTCAGGGAGGAGGACGAGCACGTCCATCGCTACATGGCTGCTATGGAGGTCAGGTTCTCCAATACCTGGCAGGTTCTTTGGGCAGATGACCGGAGATATGATCCTGTGATGGTTCCTTCTCTTTGGGTGTCCACCGCCCGCGCCCCAGGAACCGCGAGTGGCCTAGATTCTTCTGTAGTATTCGATCTTTATTAGCTACCTAGCCAGTGATGTATTCGATATATAATATTCGAGACGATGTATTCGAGATTATATATATTATTGGAGACGATGTACTCAAGATTATATATTATCCGAGACGATGTACTCGAGATTATATATTATTTGAGACGATGTATTCGAGATTATATATTATTCGAGACGATGTATTTGAGATTATATATTATTCGAGATGATGCATATTATGTACTATATGATTCAGTTTTTCCTTATTGATTGCATCCATGCATTGTAATTTGAATACTAAATTGTTTTATATTTCTTCTATATTAGTTAAATAAAAGCTATGGCGGACAATACCGGCAGAGAGGGAGAAGAGGCCCTATTCGAGATCATACGCAGCCCTAACAGGCCAGGTGATCTGAATGAAGCAGATGACGGCTCCCAATATCTGAACAATACCGGGGAGGGTGATGATAAGATATTCGATCTCGACGACCGAGCTGATGAAGTCATGAACTATGATTATGATTATGATGACGGAGACAATGATTATGATGACGCATACAATGTTGATCTTGAAATAACAAAGACTACCGGCGAGGTATATTTATATAAGCAGGCATCTAGTGATCATCACATGTTTTTTGATTTGAAGATATATTAACGAATCGATCTTTCTTCTTTCAGCCCTCCGGATTGAGCAAATATGCTTTTACAGACAGCAGGACAAAGCGAGGCCCGGGCAAAAAGTTGAAGGAGGGTGTAAAGTACAACATCGATTCCATCAAAGCTAGTGGTGAACCCCTCACGCCTAAGAACATTGCGAACAAGTTCGTTTGTCTGTGCGGAGTTCTTGTGAAGGACCAACTCTCGATCTCCATTCAAGAATGGAAAGAGCCAAAAAATAAACGTCCAGATGTTACTTGGGTCGACGATAGAGCAAAACAAACGCTTTGGGAATCTCTCATGGAACATTTCACCCTACCAGATCATTTCACTGATGCAGATGTGCAGAAAGTCAAGGACGATGCTCTTAGGAAGATGGCTATTGCATTCAACACCCACAAGAAAACTGTATGGGCCGACTACGTCGAAGGAGAAAAGAAGACTCCAGAATTCAAGGGAACACTGGAGAAGCAAAGAGAACACTGGCTTGCTTTCGTGAAATTCAAGGAATCCGAATTAGCTAAGGAACGGTCGATAAAAAACAAGGCCAATGCGGCAAAAAAGACGCAGTTCCATAGGCTGGGGCCAGGTGGCTACGCGGTGGCAATGCCTAAGTGGGATAAGCCTGAGGAAGAGATGCTGGATGCAGGGGTCACTCGAGTTACTAGGAGCTGGCCCCCTAGGTGGAGAACTTGGTTCTATGCGCATGGGGGGGGCGTTGGACCCGAAGACAGGCCTGGTTTCGAAGAAGGCAAGTCTAAAAGGAGCCGAAGAGAAGTTACTTCAAGCAATAGAAGATGCTCGAATGGGGGTGTTCACGCCCAACAGAGAGAACGACGAGCTTACGCGCGCCCTGGGAAATCCTGAACACCCGGGAAGAACACGAGGCAAGGTCGTTATTCCCTGGTATGAGGGCTTTTCGGAATGGAACGTCGACTACAAGACCCGTGCAAGAAGGAAGATGGAGGAGGAGAAGAAGAGGAAGATGGAGGAGGAGCAGAGGAAGCAAGACTATGAATGCCTTCAAGTCCTAGAATCAGCGCACGCAGACTTGGCAGCCAAATTCTAGCGGCAGCAGCAGCAGATCGACTCACTTAGCCAGGAAAGGGGGTCTCAGCAGCGGCGGCAGCTAGCGGATGATCCAGCATTGTATAGCACCGTCCCATCTATGCCGAGAAGCAGCGTTGGTTCCGCCCCAGGGGACGCACTGCTGGATAGATACCCTGTGGATGACATCATGGAGAACACCAACTGTGAGCTACACTTCAAAATGAAGAACATATCCATGAAGGTGGCGGACGCCGTTGCTTATACAAATCCCCCGAAGCAACCTTCCATTGCAACCCGATTCCAGTCGGCTATGCTCGTGTCGTGGTTGATGAGGTGGTGGACCAATATTCGGGGCAAGAGCTTGACATTCCTGGACAACACGAGGAGCACACACTGGGAGAGGCCATACATTGTATCATCCTATGGAGAAAGGATTGCATCATCTTTCGGAGGCCACCTACACCGCGTCGTCATCCGACTCCTCCACGATGTGAGGCCACTCCTCGTCCTCCAAGTCCGGCATAGCAGCAGGCCACTCCTCCTGCTTCAAGTCCGGCACAGCGTGAGGCCACTCCTCCTGCTTCAAGTCCGACTCCGCGTGAGGCCACTCCTCCTGCTTCAAGTCCGGTACAGTGTCAGGCCACTCCTCCTACTCCAACTCAGCTACGAGCCGCGGTAGTACAGGAGGTACAGGCGGAGGCAAGCGATATAAATATGGTCCAAGCCTCGCTCCTCTTCCTCAGAGGCCTTACGACATGACCGAGGAGCAAAACAGAGCCATAGTGAAGGCCCAAGTGGACGCCCATTTTAGACCGAAACCGGCACCGCCGCCAAGGGAGAAAGTGCCTGAGGAAACGATTGACCACTTTATTCGTATGCCTAGACCACCAGCTTCCAAGCCTGTTGACTCAGACTATGAGCGCCAAATCAGGAAGGCACATCGAGCACGAGTACAGAAGGAGTCGAGCTCGAGCCAAGCAGCTGGCAAAAAATGCGGGAAAACCGTTCCCCAGCTGGGAGAACAGGCGACGCAATCGATCCCCCCGCTTGTGGTGCCAACAACACATAAGAGTACCGGCGCCCTATATATATGTGGGCAAACCGTTAACGTTCCCCAGCCTGGCAATCTGCTAATAACCGAGGAGCATATAATGCAGGCTGAAATGCTCGGTATGACTGTTGGACAATTCCTCGAGATCGAGCCCATGTCTTCGCTTAGAGAGGAGGAAATAAAACGGAAATATGTCCGCGGTGAACCTTTGGTCAAGCCTGAGGAGGTCAAGAACCTCCCAACGAGAATGTATGAATTGCATCAATGGTACATGGAAATTTGCAAGACCCACAATCTACAGTCCCTCATGGTGAAAGTCAAGGAAGAGGATTACTTCCATAAGCTAGCTCTGTCTATTGAGTATACATAACTGTTTCAGTTATTCAATTTGACGCACTCGACAAATCTATCGTCAATTGCTATTGTCTGTAAGTGATTTCTTTCTGTAATTTAAGTCTCAAGCTAGCTGTAGTGCTCTCGTTGATCATTACCTGTAATTATCCTCACTGTATTCTTTTCTGTGGTATTATGCAGGATGAAGATGTCCGAAATGAGAAAAGCTGGACGCCATGGCATTGGGTTCATTGGCCCAAATACCATTAATGAAGAGACATGGTCATATGAACATTATAAAAAAGAAGTAGAGAATAACATGCTAGAGTTCTTGAAGCGCCTCAATACCAATGCAGATATACTACTTCCTTACAACTTCTAGTGAGTCCACACTGTCTTGTACTACAAATTCTGTTCTTGTTACTAGCTAGCTAGATACCACTGGTTCTTGGTAGACATTAAAGTGCGCATGCAGGTTCCACTGGATCTTGGTAGACATTAAAGTTAAAGAAGGAAAAGTTGAAGTACTGGACTCACTGCTTAAAAAACATAAAGAGTACTCATTCGTGAAGGGGATAGTCAACAGGTAATTTCAATCTCATTATATATATGTCCTGATATCAACTAATTAATAACTCCTTTATTCATTTTCTTTGCCGGCGGGCCGACAGGGCTTGGCAAAAGTTCATCGAAGACGTTCCAGGCCAGTTCAGAGATAAACTGTATTGGTATCGACCCACGGTAATTAATTAAGTAGTACTATAGCTAGCTAGCTAGCTACCATGCAATCTCTTTAATTCTATAGTTTCAATAACATTAATTATCAGGCTTGATTAATTATTATCTGATTGAACTCTATTCTCGTACAGGCCATGAAGCAAGAGCCGGGGAATGATTTATGTGCATACTACGTTTGCGAGAACATTCGCATGATGACATCCGAAAGGAGCACATCTGATAGACAGATATGGGTACGTTTGCCCGAACACACTATACACAATTTTTACATCATTATCGATATCTACTCACACAACTAACACATGCGTATTGATCTCCTTCTTAACAGTTCAATGAGGTGCGGCAGAAGCTCCTACCAATGGATCGTGTACGAGCAATTGCAGAGGAAATAGCGGGATTTTTGCTCGACCAAGTCATAGATCCTAGAGGAGAATTCTATTACCCGCTACCGCACTAATGCCTCCATGTAGGAGAAATTGTATATACCAAATTGTATATATATACGTACATGCATGTGTATGTGTGAATATGGTGGTGCGAGACATTCGATGATATGTATATATATATGATCGGTTCTACGACAAATTCTATATATATATATATATATATATATATATATATATATATATATATATATATATATATATATATGCATAAGGTGTACAATATGTAGTATCGTAAAATACTAGCAAACGAAAAAGAATTAAATGGAAAACACAAAATTAAAGGAAAAATAAAAAATAAAACCAAAACCCCCCAAACATTTAGTACCGGTTGGTCTTACCAACCGGTACTAATGGTCTACCCGCACCCTGGCCTGGCTCGTGCCACGTGGTGGCACTTTAGCGCCGGTTCGTGACGAACCAGTAGTAAAGGTGGGGGGGGGGCTTTAGTCCCCACTCTTTAGTGCCTATTATGGAACCGGCACCAAAGGCCCTTACGAACCGGCGCTAAAGCCCGGTTCTGCACTAGTGTGAGGAGGTTATAAGGAGGGTTTATGCATCGGCAAAAGTTACGCCGTACTAGAGAGGCTAGCACTGGTGGAAGGGCAAGAGTGCGTATAATCCATGGACTCATATTAGTCATAAAGAACTCACATACTTATTGCAAAATTTTATCAGCCCTCGAAGCAATGTATTACTATGCATGCTCCTAGGTGGGAGGTTGGTAGGAGTTAACCATCTCTACATCGCAAAACTATTGCCATGAATCAAACATATCATATTGAGTGATCTACAAGTTTTATGTAGGATTTTATGACTAACCATGTGAATGATCAATTTCTGTTGGCTCTCTAAATAGATATAAATGTAGCATGAGAGTTTAATAATTTCTACAAAATACTTGGCCGCGCTCTAACAAATATAAGTGAAGCAAAAGAGCATTCTACAAATAACGGTTTTTTATGTTGAGAAACAGGCATCCAAACTTCAATTGATATAAGTGAAGCACATGAAGCATTCTATAAAGCCATACTCAAAAGATATAAGTGAAGTGCAAAGAGCATTCTATAAATCAACAAAGGACTATCTCATACCAGCATGGTGCATTATTAAAATAAAAATAAAAAGCACATGACGCTCCAAGAATTTACGCATATCATGTGAACAAAACAAAAACTGAGACATATTGATAATTGTTGTATAAAGATGGGATGCCTTCCGTCCTCAAGCTTAGCCGCTTGAGTCTCCTTGAATATTTACTTGGGCTGCCTTCGACATCCCCAAGCTTGAGATATTGACTCTAGTTATTCTTCTCATGTCGATACCTCCTCGATCTTCGAACACTTCATCCACACAAAACTTAACCAAACTTTTTATTAGAGGGGTTAGAACATATAACATCAAATCCCATCATGTCCTTCTGTAAGATTTTTTGTATAATTATAATCAAACATTACCCAATGTATGCTATCGCGATTCTATGTCTTCCAAGTCAACGGGGCTCGACAAGATTTCAAACATACGCAAATAAAAAATATATAACAACAATCTTTGAAAACAAGACAGTCTATAAACATGTAGATGGTACATATACTTCTATAAATCAAAACAAATATTGAAAAATAGGATACAATAAACAATTTGCATAGTAGTATTGTGTAAAAATTTCATAAAATTTTGACATTCCAGTAAAAAATGAAAAATCACGCACTACAACCAAAGTTTCTATTTTTGCACCGCACACACCGAACAAGCAATCTAGTCAACCTAAAGGTATTAGCACATTAGTTTTACAATACAATGGATTTTTACAAGGGGATAATTATTTTTGCGAATAACTTCCATGAAAAAATTCTACATTATTTCCATGACCATGAACGCAATTGTTCAAGGTCGACCCTCACTTCTCCAATGCATAACTTTCCAATCGCTTCTCCTTTAGAAAAAAAGGTTCCCCTCTATATTTGTTTGTTTTTAAACTTTTCAAAAGCACACGAAGAAATTAATGACTCTCTAAAACTTTCGGGTTGTCCCCCTGGGAGCACTTTCTTTAAAGCCATTAAGCTAGGCATAAAGTGCTCAAGTAGTTGATCCACTCGGATCCCAAGGTATATCAAAGTCAATTTTAATTAAAACAATGAGTTTTAATTTAGTAGTGAGCACAAAGCAACATATATTATGTAACAACAGAGTCTAACTCTGTTCTTATGCATTGCCATGTCATAAAAGAACAATTTATGCACACAAAGTATAGGCCAATGCATAGTATAAAAAGTTTCATGCAGTTTTATCGTATTGAAAATATAGAGAGGCGGAGATGTAGTTCCCCTCTCATAAGGATTGCCAGTAGAGGTAGCAAGCACATGCAAATTATATTCATCAAAATCATCATGTGTAATAGCAAAACAAAACCCATCAATATAATCCTTACTAAGCGCAAACTTCTCCGATATAGTGTAGTTGGAAGAATTCACAAAGATAATAGGACTATCATGTGTGGGTGCAATAGCAACGATTTCATTTTTAGCATAAGGAACTAGAGCAAGTTTATCTACATAAGCATCATTCATATTGGCATCATGGCCACAAGCATAGCAAGCATCAAGTTCATCAAAAAGAGATATTTCAAACGAATCAACGGGATCATAGAATTCATCATTCGGTAAGCACGAAGGAAAATTACACAATGTATGAGTTGAAGAGTTACTCTCATTGGAAGGTGGGCACGGGTAGCTAATACACTCTTTCTTCCTTTTTTTCCGCTCTCCTCCTCATCTTTTTTATCTAAGGAGCTCACAGTGTCATCAATTTCTTCTTCCATTGATTCCTGCAAAATATTAGTCTCTTCTTGGACAGCGGAGACTTTCTCACTAAACGCATCAATATCGGCATTATATTTATAATTCTCATAACAATATTTAAGTATAGATAAATTTTCAGGTCTGTAAACAGCATCATCACAATTTTCATGCTCTCCAAACAAAGATTCAATTTCACATACACCCTTAAAAGCGACAAATTCTTCTATTCGCTTCCACATAGTAATAATCATATATACCTTTAGCATAAGAAGCCAATGTTTAATTATCATTAAATTCACATGAAAAGGGAAGTTGTGGAGCCTTCATCATAGAGTAACAAGTAATATCATATCTCAAGCATAAATTCCAAGCATACCAATGCAAACAATCAATTTGATCCCATAAGAGTTTCCCTTTTTGAGTCAAGCGATAATCCTTAAAGTATTCACTTTCATCAATGTGTCTCCCATTATCAAGTTAAATGGGGTTTTCTCAGGAATACCAAAGTAGCGTTTAATATTTTCCACATAACGAGCATCGAGGGTTTTAGGAGGTTCCCCATCCCCATGACTAGCAAATACAACTATTTTTTGGTATTCCATGTTCCATATCCATAACTAAAGATATAAAACAACTTAGAATAGAAAATAAAATTTACTTGGAGGTAGAAAATAAAATCTACTTAGTGATAAAGCAAACAAGCACACATGAGAATATTCACCCCATGCATTGCTCCCCGACAACGGCACCAGAAAAAGTTCTTGATAACCCACAAGTATAGGGGATCGTTTGTAGCCTTTTTCGACAAGAGTGTCGAACCCAACAGGGAGCTAAATATAGAATTTATATTCCCTTCAAGTTATATCGACCGCTGATACAACTCTACGCACGCTTAATGTTCCCTTTACCTAGAACAATAATAAAACTACTTTGTAGGTGTAATGGGATAAGTTTGCAAGAACAAAACTAGAAGTACTTAGCGCGAATAAAACCATGAGTAGATTGCAAGATAAGAAAAGTTAGTTGTTTAGTAGAAAGATTTTTGTGACACAAGAGAAGGATTTGTCCCAGGCAATTGATAACTAGACCGGTAATCATTATTGCATTTTTATATGAGGGAGAGGCATGAGCTAACATACTTTCCGTACTTGGATTATATACACTGATGATTGGAACTCTAGCAAGTATCCGCACATACTAAAGATCATTAAGGTAAAACCAAACCATAGCATTAAGTAACAAGTCGTCTTTACTCCCATACGCAACAACCCCCTTACCCGGGTATGTGTTTCCGTCACTGACGCCACCCGCTATAAGAGAATCATGAACGTATTGCAACACCCTATAGAGGTAATCCCACACGCTTGCACGACACGGAGGGCACCATAGGACACCACCAAAATAAAACATACAACTCAAACCAATCACGATCATCAATCAACCAATAGGACAAAACAAATCTACTCAAACATCATAGGATAGCCACACATCATTGGATAATAATATATAACATTGAGCACCATGTTTAAGTAGAGATTGTAGTTGGGAGAAGAGGTGTTACACCGCTCCATAGAGGGGGAGAGAGTTGGTGATGATGGCGGCGAAGTTGTTGGTGTAGATCGCCATCACGATGATTACCCCGGCGGCGTTCCGGTGCCATTGGGAGAGAGGGGGATAGGCCCCTCCTTCTTCTTCTTCCTTGGCCTCCTCCCTAGATGGGAGTAGGGTTTCCCCTCTGGTCCATGGCCTCCATGGCGGCGGAGGGGTGAGAGCCCCACCAAGATTAGATCTCTCTCTCTCTCTCTCTCTCTCTCTCTCTCTCTCTCTCTCTCTCTCTTTCTCTTTCTCTCTCTCTCTCTCCCTCTCTCTCTCTGTTTCGCGTTCTGTTTTCTAGCCGAAAACCGTTTCTTAAATATCCGAAGATCCGTAACTCCGATCGGGCTGAAATTTTAACATGATTTTTTTGGATAAAGCTTTCTTGCGGCCGAAGAAGGACCCCAACCGACCTACCAGGTCCCCCCTGGGCACCACGGCACCGCCAGGGGGTATGGGCGTGCCCAGGTGCCCAGTGGAGGACCTGGGCTCCCGTTTGCGCTTATTCCAACTCCCAAAACTCACATATATTCCAAAATAATTCTCCGTAATTTTTATCGCATTTGGACTTCGTTTGATATCGATTCCCTGCGAAACAAAAAACATGCAAAAAACAGGAACTGGCACTGGGCAATAGATCAATATGTCAGTCCCAAAAATAATATAAAATGTTGGCCAAAGTATATGAAAGTTGTAGAATATTTGCATGAAACAATCAAAAATTATTGACACGATGGAGATGTATCGTCATATAGTCGAGTTAATTGTTAGGGCTTGATGCCTAGTATCCACTATGATTAGAGATTGATGTTGCTATGACTTTGCTATGCTAAATACTTGTCACTAGGGCTCGAGTGCCATGATGTCAGATCTGAACCTATTATGTTTTCGCAAATATATGTGTGTTTCGGATCATATCTTGCAAGTTGTATGCACCTATTACATTTATGATCCGAATACCCCAAGGTGACAATAATTGGAATTATTTTTGATGATTACCATAATTTGAGAAGTTTATCTATTCACAAAGTGCTAGTGCTTTGTTCCGGTTCTCTATAAGGAGGCATTAATATCCATCAGATTTCCTTATGGACCCCGCTGCCACGGGAAGGTAGGACAAAAGATGGCATGCAAGTTCTTATTATAATCATGTAGAACTATATACGGAATACATGTCTACATTATATTGATGAATTGGAGCTATTGTTTGTCGCTCTAGGTTGTATCTGTTACATGATAAATATCATCCAACGCAACTATCCATCACTGATCCAATGCCTACATTTTTATCATATTGGTCTTTGCTAATTTGCTTTCGTTACTATTGGTGTTACAATTACTATAAAACTGCCAGTGTTACTATTTCTATTACTATTGCTACTGTCCTACTAAATACTTTGCTGCAGAAATATAATTTCCCAGGTGTGGTTGATTTGACAACTCAACTGCTAAGACACATAAATATTGTTTGGCTCCCTTGTGTCGAATCAATAAATTTGGGTGAAATATTACCCTCGAAGACTGTCACGATCCCCCGTACTTGTGGGTTATCAATAAGCAACAACATATAATCATTATTTACAACAATAGATTGTAATGACAACAAATACTTATAATCAAAAACACATAAAAAACAACAACATATTTAATAAACAACATCACTTTCTCATAAACAACAACAAATGAAAACAACATCACATAGTCATAAATTGCAACACAATCATACATTTTGAGTTCACAAATTCACGACAGAGTGTAGATTGTAGAGATAATTTTGAGTTCATATAGATTTTATATGGGTACATGGGTATGTTGTATGGGTTATACAATCCGGTTCCCGTACCCTCTATACCCGATGGGTTTCAGATTTTCCTATTGACATACCCATGGGTAACTTTTTGTCCCATACCCTTACCCTAATAGGATTTTTGCCCACATGGTATGTGGGTAATGGGTACCCATTGCCAGGGATGGGGAAGCGCATCACCGCCAACAGACGTATATTAAGATGATATCCAAATTTTCAAAAATACAAGGAACATATTAGCTTTAATAAATATCAAATCAAATCCAAATTAAAATCATGTAAAAGTTGAGGCATGGATAAGTAAACGCATGGTTTAATCTTAAAGGATTTATAGTAGTTGGGGGAAAGTAAGTAAAAAACATTGAAACATATCGAATCAACTAAAAATGATTCAAAAAATCAAGAGTGTGTAACTTGTGTTTAGGGACCTATTGATGGGCTTGCTCTATTTTGAACCTTAACTTCATAATGAAGTTCGGCCACGCTTGAAATTTATTTGGAACATCAGAAAAAAATAGTGGTGGGCCTCTGCCATATCCCGCCTCACCTAGGCAGGCCAATGATACGTCTCCAACGTATCTATATTTTTGATTGTTCAATGCTATTATATTATCTGTTTTGGATGTTTAATGGGCTTTATTATGCACTTTTATATTATTTTTGGGACTAACCTATTAACTGAAGGCCCAGTGCAAATTGCTGTTTTTTTGCCTATTTCAGTGTTTTGCAGAAAAGGAATATCAAACGGAATCCAAATGGAATGAAACCTTCGCGAGGATCGTTTCTGGAACAAACACAATCCAGGAGACTTGGAGTGGACGTCAAGGAAGCAACGAGGCGGCCACGAGGTAGGAGAGCGTGCCCAGGGGGTAGGCGTGCCCCCACCCTCTTGGGCCCCTCGTGGCTCCACCGACCTACTTCTTTCGCCTATATATACTCATATACCCTGAAAACATCCAGGAGCACCACGACACCCTATTTCCACCCCCGCAACCTTCTGTACCCATGAGATCCCATCTTGGGGCCTTTTCCGCCGCTCCGTTGAAGGGGGAATCGATCATGGAGGGCTTCTACATCAACACCATAGCTTCTCCGATGATGTGTGAGTAGTTTACCACAGACCCTCGGGTCCATAGTTATTAACTAGATGGCTTCTTCTCTCTCTTTGGGTCTCAATACAAAGTTCTTGTCGATCTTCTTGGAGATCTATTCGATGTAATTCTTTTTGCGGTGTGTTTGTCGAGATCCGATGAATTGTGGGTTTATGATCAAGATTATCTATGAACAATATTTGATTCTTCTCTGAATTCTTTTATTCATGATTTAATATCTTGGCAAGTCTCTTCGAATTGTCGTTTTAGTTTGTCCTGCTAGATTGATCTTTCTTGCAATGGGAGAAGTGCTTAGCTTTGGGTTTAATCTTGCGGTGTCCTTTCCTAGTGACAGCAGGGGCAGCAAGGCACGTATTGTATTGTTACCATCGAGGATAAAAAGATGGGGTTTATATCATATTGCTTGAGTTTATCCCTCTAGATCATGTCATCTTGCCTAATGCATTACTCTGTTCTTATGAACATAATACTCTAGATGCATGCTGGATAGCGGTCGATGTGTGGAGTAATAGTAGTAGATGCAGAATCGTTTCGGTCTACTTGACACGGACGTGATGCCTATATACATGATCATGCCTAGATATTCTCATAACTATGCGCTTTTCTATCAATTGCTCGACAGTATTTTGTTCACCCACTGTAGAATTTGCTATCTTGAGAGAATCCACTAGTGAAACCTATGGCCCCGGGTCTACTTTCCATCATATTATTTTCCTATCAACTAGCTATTTCTATGATTGTTTATTTTGCAATCTTTACTTTCCAATCTATACAACAAAAATACCAAAAATATTTATCTTATTATCTTTATCAGATCTCACTTTTGCAAGTGGCCGTGAAGGGATTGACAACCCCTTTATCGCGTTGTTTGCAAGGTTCTTGATTGTTTGTGTAGGCACTAGGGACTTGCGTGTAGTCTCCTACTGGATTGATACCTTGGTTCTCAAAAACTGAGGGAAATACTTATGCTACTTTGCTGCATCACCCTTTCCTCTTCAAGGGAAAACCAACGCATGCTCAAGAGGTAGCACCGCTGTCCATGTTCTATTCCGGGATCACTTTGGTACCTCCCTACCAAACTTATGGCAAGGTTCACATCAGGTCTGGTACACAGCATGGCATACATAATAGAGCCTACGGCTGAGGCATAGGGGATGACACTCATCTTTTCTCTATCTTCTGCCGAGGTCGGGCGTTGAGCTGCCCTCAATCTCACACCTTGCAATACAGGCAAGAACCCCTTCTTGGATTGATCCATATTGAACTTCTTCAATATCCTGTCAAGGTATGTGCTTTGTGAAAGACCAATGAGGCGTCTCGATCTATCTCTATAGATCTTGATGCCTTATATGTAATTAAGCAGCTTCTCCAAGGTCCTTCATTGAAAAACACTAATTCAAGTAGGCCTTTATGCTTTCCAAAAGTTCTATATCAATTCCCATTAATAGTATGTCATCCACATATAATATCAGAAATGCTACAGAGCTCCCACTCACTTTCTTGTAAATACAGGCTTCTCCATAAGTCTGTATAAACCCAAACGCTTTGATCACTTCGTTAAAGCAAATGTTCCAACTCCGAGATGCTTGCACCAGCCCATAGATGGAGTGCTGGAGCTTGCATACCTTGTCAGCATTCTTAGGATCGACAAAACCTTCCGGCTGCCTCATATACAATTCTTCCTTAAGGAAATCGTTAAGGAATGTCGTTTTGACGTCCATTTGCTGGATCTCATAATCATAGAATGGCGCAATTGCTAACATGATTCAGATGAACTTCATCATTGCTACGGGTGAGAAGGTCTCATCGTAGTCAACGCCTTGAACTTGTCGATAACCTTTAGCGACAAGCCGAGCCTTATAGATGGTCACATTACCATCCGCGTCAGTCTTCTTAAAGATCCACTTATTCTCTATGGCTTGCCGATCATCGGGCAAGTCCACCAAAGTCCATACTTTGTTCTCATACATGGATCCTATCTCGGATTTCATGGCTTCAAGCCATTTGTTGGAATCCGGGCTCGCCATCGCTTCTTCATAGTTCGAAGGTTCACCGTTTTCTAACAACATGATTTCCAAGACAGGGTTGCCTTACCACTCTGGTGCAGAACGTGTCCTTGTGGTCATACGAAGTTCAGTAGCAACTTGATCCGAAGTTTCATGATCATCATCATTAACTTCATCTCTAGTCGGTGCAGGCACCATAGAAACATCTTTTTGTGCTGCGCTACTCTCCGGTTCAAGAGGGGGTACCTCATCAAGTTCTACTTTCCCCCCACTTCTTTCTGGAGAAACTCTTTCTCCAGAAAGGATCCATTCTTGGCAACAAAGATCTTGCCTTCGGATCTGAGGTAGAAGGTATACCCAATAGTTTCCTTAGGGTATCTTATGAAGACGCATTTTTCCGATTTGGGTTCGAGCTTTTCAGGTTGAAGTTTCTTGACATAAGCATCGCATCCCCAAACTTTCAGAAACAACAGCTTAGGTTTCTTCCCAAACCATAATTCATACGGTGTCGTCTCAACGGATTTTGATGGTGCCCTATTTCAAGTGAATGCGGCAGTCTCTAAAGCATAACGCCAAAATGATAGCGGTAGATCGGTAAGAGACATCATAGATCGCACCATATCCAATAGAGTGCGATTACGACGTTTGGGACACACCATTATGCTGAGGTGTTCCAGGCGGCGTGAGTTGTGAAACAATTCCACATTTCCTTAAGTGCGTGTCAAACTCATGACTCTCAGACTTGTGTTTCATTAAGTAGACATACCCATATCTACTTAAGTCATCAGTGAGGGTGAGAACATAACGATAGCCACCGTGAGCCTCAACGCTCATTGGACCACATACATCAGTATGTATTATTTCCAACAAGTTGGTTGCTCGCTCCATTGTTGCGGAGAATGGAGTCTTGGTCATTTTCCCCATGAGGCATGGTTCGCACGTGTCAAATAATTTATAATGAAGAGACTCCAAAAGTCCATCTGCATGGAGTTTCTTCATGCGTTTGACACCAATGTGACCAAGGCGGCAGTGCCACAAGTATGTGGGACTATCATTATCAACCTTACATCTTTTGGCATTCACACTATGAATATGTGTAACATCACGTTCGAGATTCAATAAAAATAAACCATTGACCAGCAGGGCATGACCATAAAACATATCTCTCATATAAATAGAACAACCATTATTCTCGGTTTTAAATGAGTAGCCATCTCGCATTAAATGAGATCCAGATACAATGTTCATGCTCAAAGCTGGCACTAAGTAACAATTATTGAGGTTTAAAACTAATCTCTAAGGTAAATGTAGAGGTAGCGTGCCGACGGCGATCACATCGACCTTGGAACCATTCCTGGCGTGCATCGTCACCTTGTCCTTCGCCAGCCTCCGCTTATTCACAACTCCTGTTTTGAGTTACAAATGTGAGAAACCGCACAGGTATCAAATACCCAGGAGCTACTACGAGCGCTGGTAAGGTACACATAAATAACATGTATATCATATATACCTTTGGCGTTGCCGGCCTTCTTATCCGCTAAGTACTTGGCGCAGTTCCGCTTCCAGTGACCATTTCCCTTGCAATAAAAGCACTCAGTCTCAGGCTTGGGTCCATTCTTTGGCTTCTTCCTGGCAAATGACTTACCGGGCACGGCAACTCCCTAGCCGTCCTTCTTGAAGTTCTTCTTACCCTTGCCTTTCTTGAAACTAGTGGTCTTATTCACCATCAACACTTGATGTTCCTTTTGATCTCCGCATCTGCTGATTTCAGCATTGAATATAACTCAGGAATGGAGTTCTCCATCCCTTGAATATTGTAGTTCACCACAAAGCTCTTGTAGCTAGGTGGAAGCGACTGGAGGATCCTGTCAATGACCGATTCATCTGGAAGATTAACTCCCAGCTGAGACAAGCGGTTGTGCAACCCAGACATTTTGAGTATATGCTCGCTGACAAAACTTTTTTCCTCCATCTCACAACTGTAGAACTTGTTGGAGACTTCATGTCTCTCGACCCGGGCATGAGCTTGGATACCCATTTTCAGCTCTTGGAACATCTCATATGCTCCGTGTTGCTCAAAGCGCTTCTGGAGCCCCGGTTCTAAGCTGTAAAGCATGCCGCACTGAACCAGGGAGTAATCATCACTACGCGACTGCTAGGCATTCTTAACATCTTGAGTTGCTGGGAAAATGCGTGCGTCACCTAGTGGTGCTTCAAGGACATAAGCTTTCCTGGCAGCTATGAGGATGATCCTCAAGTTACGGACCCAGTCTATATAGTTTCTACCATCGTCTTTCATCTTGGTTTTCTCTAGGAACGCGTTGAAGTTGAGGGCAACATTAGCATGGGCCATTGGATCTACAAGAGAGATTGTAAAGACAATTTTAGACTAAGTTCATGATAATTAAGTTCATCTAATCAAATTATTTACTGAACTGCACTCAGATAGACATCCCTCTAGTCTTCTAAGTGATACATGATCCGAATCGACTAGGCCGTGTCTGATCATCACGTGAGACGGACTAGTCATCAACGGTGGACATCTCCATGTTGATCGCATCTATTATACGACTCATGTTCGAACTTTCGGTATCTCGTCTTCCGAGGCCATGTATGTGTTGGAAATATGCCCTAGAGGCAATAATAAAATGGTTATTATTATATTTCCTTGTTCATGATAATTGTCTATTGTTCATGCTATAATTGTGTTATCCGGAAATCGTAATACATGTGTGAATACATAGACCACAACATGTCCCTAGTGAGCCTCTAGTTGACTAGCTCGTTGATCAACAGATAGTCATGGTTTCCTGACTATGGACATTGGATGTCATTGATAACGGGATCACATCATTAGGAGAATGATGTGATGGACAAGACCCAATCCTAAGCATAGCACAAGATCGTGTAGTTCGTTTGCTAGAGCTTTTCCAAATGTCAAGTATCATTTCCTTAGACCATGAGATTGTGCAACTCCCGGACAGCATAGGAGTGCTTTGGGTGTGCCAAACGTCACAACGTAACTGGGTGGCTATAAAGGTGCACTACGGGTATCTCCGAAAGTGTCTGTTGGGTTGGCACGAATCGAGACTGGGATTTGTCACTCCGTATGATGGAGAGGTATCTCTGGGCCCACTCAGTAATGCATCATCATAATGAGCTCAATGTGACCAAGTGTTTAGTCACGGGATCATGCATTACGGTACGAGTAAAGTGACTTGCCGGTAACAAGATTAAACAAGGTATTGGGATACCGACGATCGAATCTCGGGCAAGTAACGTACCGATTGACAAAGGGAATTGTATACGGGATTGATTGAATCCTCGACATCGTGGTTCATCCGATGAGATCATCGTGGAACATGTGGGAGCCAACATGGGTATCCAGATCCCGCTGTTGGTTATTGACCGGAGAGTCGTCTCGGTCATGTTTGCGTGTCTCCCGAACCCGTAGGGTCTACACACTTAAGGTTCGGTGACGCTAGGGTTGTGGAGATACTAGTATGCGGTAACCCGAAAGTTGTTCGGAGTCCCGGATGAGATCCCATACGTCACGAGGAGTTCCGGAATGGTCCGGAGGTGAAGAATTATATATAGGAAGTCCAGTTTCGGCCACCGGGAAAGTTTCGGGGGTCACCGGTATTGTACCGGGACCACCGGAAGGGTCCCGGGGGTCCACCGGCTGGGGCCACCTATCCCGGAGGGCCCCCATGGGCTGAAGTGGGGAAGGGAACCAGCCCCTGGTGGGCTGGTGCTCCCCCCTTGGGCCTCCCCTGCGCCTAGGGTTGGAAACCCTAGGGGTGGGGGGGGGCGCCCCACTTGACTTGGGGGGCAAGTTCCCCCCCCCTTGGCCGCCGCCCCCCTTGAGATGGGATCTCAGGGGGCCGGCGCCCCTTGGACCCCTATATAAAGAGGGGGAAGGGAGGGCAGCCGCACCCAAGCCCCTGGCGCCTCCCTCTCCTTCCCGTGACACCTCTCCCTCTCGCTGAGCTTGGCGAAGCCCTGCCGAGATCCCCGCTACTTCCACCACCACGCCGTCGTGCTGCTAGATCTCCATCAACCTCTCCTTCCCCCTTGCTGGATCAAGAAGGAGGAGACGTCTTCCCCAACCGTACGTGTGTTGAACGCGGAGGTGCCGTCCGTTCGGCGCTCGGTCATCGGTGATTTGGATCACGACGAGTACGACTCCATCAACCCCGTTCACTTGAACGCTTCCGCTCACGATCTACAAGGGTATGTAGATGCACTCTTTTCCCTCTCGTTGCTAGAAGACTCCATAGATTGTTCTTGGTGATGCGTAGAATTTTTTTAATTTCTGCAACGATCTCCAACAGTGGCATCATGAGCCAGGTCTATGCGTAGTTTCTATGGACGAGTAGAACACAAACTCGTTGTGGGCGTAGATGTTGTCAATTTTCTTGCCACTACTAGTCTAATCTTGTTTCGGCGGCATCGTGGGATGAAGCGGCCCGGACCGACCTTACACGTACGCTTACGTGAGACAGGTTCCACTGACTGACATGCACTAGTTGCATAAGGTGGCTAGTGGGTGTCTGTCTCTCCCACTTTAGTCGGATCGGATTCGATGAAAAAGGTCCTTATGAAGGGTAAATAGAAATTGGCATATCGCATTGTGGTTTTGGCGTTGGTAAGAAACGTTCTTGCTAAGAAACCTATAGCAGCCACGTAAAAACTTGCAACAACAATTAGAGGACGTCTAACTTGTTTTTGCAGCATATGCCGTGTGATGTGATATGGCCAAAAGGATGTGATGAATGATATATGTGATGTATGAGATTGATCATGTTCTTGTAATAGGAATCACGACTTGCATGTCGATGAGCATGACAACCGGCAGGAGCCAAAGGAGTTGTCTTAATTTATTTATGACCTGCGTGTCAACATATAACTTCATGTAAATTACTTTACTTTATTGCTAAACCGTTAGCCATAGTAGTAGAAGTAATAAATGACGAGACAACTTCATGAAGACACGATGATGGAGATCATGGTGTCATGCCGGTGACGACGATGATCATGGTGCCCCGAAGATGGAGATCAAAAGGAGCAAAATGATATTGGCCATATCATGTCACTATTTGATTGCATGTGATGTTTATCATGTTTTACATCTTATTTGCTTAGAACGACGGTAGCTTAAATAAGATGATCCCTTGCAATAATTTCAAGAAACTGTTCCCCTTAACTGTGCACCGTTGCGAAGGTTCGTTGTTTCGAAGCACCACGTGATGATCGGGTGTGATAGATTCTAACGTTCGAATACAACGGGTGTAAGCCAGATTTACACACGCAATACACTTAGGTTGACATGACGAGCCTAGCATGTACAGACATGGCCTCGGAACACGGAAGACCGAAAGGTCGAGCATGAGTCGTATAGAAGATACGATCAACATGAAGATGTTCACTGATGTTGACTAGTCCGTCTCACGTGATGATCGGACACGGCCTAGTTGACTCGGATCATGTTTCACTTAGATGACTAGAGGGATGTCTATCTGAGTGGGAGTTCATTGAATAATTTGATTAGATGAACTTAATTATCATGAACTTAGTCTAAAATCTTTACAATATGTCTTGTAGATCAAATGGCCCACGCTAATGTTGCCCTCAACTTCAACGCGTTCCTAGAGAAAACCAAGCTGAAAGATGATGGCAGCAACTATACGGACTGGGTCCGGAACCTGAGGATCATCCTCATAGCTGCCAAGAAAGATTATGTCCTAGAAGCACCGCTAGGTGACGCACCCATCCCAGAGAACCAAGACGTTATGAACGCTTGGCAGTAGCGTGCTGATGATTATTCCCTCGTTCAGTGCGGCATGCTTTACAGCTTAGAACCGGGGCCTCCAAAAGCGTTTTGAGCAACACGGATCATATGAGATGTTCGAAGAGCTGAAAATGGTTTTCCAAGCTCATGCCCGGGTCGAGAGATATGAAGTCTTCGACAAGTTCTTCAGTTGTAAGATGGAGGAAAATAGTTCTGTCAGTGAGCACATACTCAAAATGTCTGGGTTACACAACCGCTTGACTCAGCTGGGAGTTAATCTCCCGGATGATGCGGTCATTGACAGAATCCTTCAGTCGCTTCCACCGAGCTACAAGAGCTTTGTGATGAACTTCAATATGCAGGGGATGGAAAAGACCATTCCTGAGGTATATTCAATGCTGAAATCAGCGGAGGTGGAGATAAAAAAGGAACATCAAGTGTTGATGGTGAATAAAACCACTAAGTTCAAGAAAGGCAAGGGTAAGAAGAACTTCAAGAAGGACGGCAAGGGAGTTGCCGCGCCCGGTAAGCCAGTTGCCGGGAAGAAGCCAAAGAATGGACCCAAGCCTGAGACTGAGTGCTTTTATTGCAAGCGAAGTGGTCACTGGAAGCGGAACTGCCCCAAGTACTTAGCGGACAGGAAGGCCGGCAACACCAAAGGTATATGTGATATACATGTTATTGATGTGTACCTTACCAGCACTCGTAGTAGCTCCTGGGTATTTGATACCAGTGCGGTTGCTCATATTTGTAACTCAAAGCAGGAGCTGCGGAATAAACGGAGACTGGCAAAGGACGAGGTGACGATGCGCGTCGGGAATGGTTCCAAGGTCGATGTGATCGCCGTCGGCACGCTACCTCTACATTTACCTACGGGATTAGTTTTAAACCTCAATAATTGTTATTTAGTGCCAGCTTTGAGCATGAACATTGTATCAGGATCTCATTTAATTCGAGATGGCTACTCATTTAAATCCGAGAATAATGGTTGTTCTATTTATATGAGAGATATGTTTTATGGTCATGCCCCGCTGGTTAATGGTTTATTCTTAATGAATCTCGAACGTAGTGTTACACATATTCATAGTGTGAATACCAAAAGATGTAAGGTTGATAATGATAGTCCCACATAATTGTGGCACTGCCGTCTTGGTCACATTGGTGTCAAACGCATGAAGAAGCTCCGTGCAGATGGACTTTTGGAGTCTCTTGATTACGAATCATTTGACACGTGCGAACCATGCCTCATGGGTAAGATGACCAAGACTCCGTTCTCCGGAACAATGGAGCGAGCAACCAACTTATTGGAAATCATACATACTGATGTGTGCGGTCCAATGAGTGTTGAGGCTCGCGGTGGCTATCGTTATGTTCTCACTCTCACTGATGACTTGAGTAGATATGGGTATGTCTACCTAATGAAACACAAGTCTGAGACCTTTGAAAAGTTCAAGGAATTTCAGAGTGAGGTTGAGAATCAACGTGACAGGAAGATAAAATTCTTACGATCAGATCGTGGAGGGGAATATTTGAGTCACGAATTTGGCACACACTTAAGGAATTGTGGAATAGTTTCACAACTCATGCCGCCTAGAACACCTCAGTGAAATGGTGTGTCCGAACGTCGTAATCGCACTCTATTGGATATGGTGCGATCTATGATGTCTCTTACCGATCTACCGTTCTCATTTTGGGGCTATGCTTTAGAGACTGCCGCATTCACTTTAAATAGGGCTCCCTCGAAATCCGTTGAGACGACACCGTATGAATTATGGTTTGGGAAGAAACCTAAGCTGTCGTTTCTAAAAGTTTGGGGATGCGATGCTTATGTCAAGAAACTTCAACCTAAAAAGCTCGAACCCAAGTCGGAAAAATGCGTCTTCATAGGATACCCTAAGGAAACCATTGGGTATACCTTCTACCTCAGATCCGAAGGCAAGATCTTTGTTGCCAAGAACGGGTCCTTTCCCGAGAAAGAGTTTCTCTCGAAAGAAGTAAGTGGGAGGAAAGTGGAACTTGATGAAGTACTACCTCTTGAACCGGAAAGTAGCGCAGCTCAGGAAGATGTTCCTGTTGTGCCTGCACCGACTAGAGAGGAAGTTAATGATGATGATGATCAAGGTACTTCGGATCAAGCTCCTACTGAACTTCGTAGGTCCACAAGGACACGTTCCGCGCCAGAGTGGTACGGCAACCCTGTCTTGGAAATCATGTTGTTAGACAACGGTGAACCTTCGAACTATGAAGAAGCAATGGCGGGCCCAGATTCCGACAAATGGCTAGAAGCCATGAAATCCGAGATAGGATCCATGCATGAAAACGAAATATGGACTTTGACTGACTTGCCCGATGATCGGCGAGCCATAGAAAATAAATGGATCTTTAAGAAGAAGACGAACGCGGATGGTAATGTGACCATCTATAAGGCTCGACTTGTCGCTAAGGGTTATCGACAAGTTCAAGGGGTTGACTACGATAAGACTTTCTCACCCGTAGCGAAACTAAAGTCCGTCCGAATCATGTTAGCAATTGCCGCATTCTATGATTATGAGATATGGCAAATGGACGTCAAAACGGCATTCCTTAACGGCTTTCTTAAGGAAGAATTGTATATGATGCAACCGGAAGGTTTTGTCGATCCTAAGAATGCTAACAAGGTATGCAAGCTCCAGCGCTCCATCTATGGGCTGGTGCAAGCATCTCGGAGTTGGAACATTCGATTTGATGAGATGATCAAAGCATTTGGGTTTACACAGACTTATGGAGAAGCCTGTGTTTACAAGAAAGTGAGTGGGAGCTCTGTAGCATTTCTCATATTATATGTGGATGAGATATTGTTGATGGGAAATGATATAGAATTCTTCGGAAGCATAAAGGCCTACTTGAACAAGTGTTTTTCAATGAAGGACCTTGGAGAAGCTGCTTATATATTAGGCATCAAGATCTATAGAGATTGATCAAGACGCCTCATTGGTCTTTCACAAAGTACGTACCTTGAAAAGATATTGAAGAGGTTCAATATGGATCAGTCCAAGAAGGGGTTCTTGCCTGTATTGCAAGGTGTGCAATTGAGCACGGCTCAATGCCCGACCACGGCAGAAGATAGAGAAAAGATGAGTGTCGTCCCCTATGCCTCGGCCATAGGGTCTATTATGTATGCCATGCTGTGTACCAGACCTGATGTAAACCTTGCCATAAATTTGGTAGGAAGGTACCAAAGTAATCCCGGCATGGAACACCGGACAGCGGTCAAGAATATCCTGAAGTACCTGAAAAGGACTAAGGATATGTTTCTCGTTTATGGAGGTGACGAAGAGCTCGTCGTAAAGGGTTACGTCGATGCTAGCTTCGGCACAGATCTGGATGACTCTAAGTCACAAACCGGATACGTGTATATTTTGAATGGTGGGGCAGTAAGCTGGTGCAGTTGCAAGCAAAGCGTTGTGGCGGGATCTACATGTGAAGCAGAATACATGGCGGCCTCAGAGGCAGCACAAGAAGCAATCTGGGTGAAGGAGTTCATTACCGACCTAGGAGTTATTCCCAATGCGTCGGGCCCGATGACTCTCTTCTGTGACAACACTGGAGCTATTGCCCTTGCCAAGGAGCCCAGGTTTCACAGGAAGACCAGGCATATCAAGCGTCGCTTCAACTCCATTCGTGAAGGTGTTCAAAATGGAGACATAGATATTTGTAAAGTACATACGGACCTGAATGTAGCAGATCCGTTGATTAAACCTCTCCCTAGAGCAAAACATGATCAACACCAGAACTCTATGGGTGTTCGATTCATCACAATGTAACTAGATTATTGACTCTAGTGCAAGTGGGAGACTGTTGGAAATATGCCCTAGAGGCAATAATAAAATGGTTATTATTATATTTCCTAGTTCATGATAATTGTCTATTGTTCATGCTATAATTGTGTTATCCGGAAATCGTAATACATCTGTGAATACATAGACCACAACATGTCCCTAGTGAGCCTCTAGTTGACTAGCTCGTTGATCAACAGATAGTCATGGTTTCCTGACTATGGACATTGGATGTCATTGATAACGGGATCACATCATTAGGAGAATGTGGGATGGACAAGACCCAATCCTAAGCATAGCACAAGATCGTGTAGTTCGTTTCCTAGAGCTTTTCCAAATGTCAAGTATCATCTCCTTAGACCATGAGATTATGCAACTCCCGGACAGCATAGGAGTGCTTTGGGTGTGCCAAACGTCACAATGTAACTGGGTGGCTATAAAGGTGCACTACGGGTATCTCCGAAAGTGTCTGTTGGGTTGGCACGAATCGAGACTGGGATTTGTCACTCCGTATGACGGAGAGATATCTCTGGGCCCACTCAGTAATGCATCATCATAATGAGCTCAATGTGACCAAGTGTTTGGTCATGGGATCATCCATTACGGTACGAGTAAAGTGACTTGCCGGTAACGAGATTAAACAAGGTATTGGGATACCGATGATCGAATCTCGGGCAAGTAACGTACCGATTGACAAAGGGAATTGTATACGGGATTGATTGAATCCTCGACATCGTGGTTCATCCGATGAGATCATCGTGGAACATGTGGGAGCCAACATGGGTATCCAGATCCCGCTGTTGGTTATTGACCGGAGAGTCGTCTCGGTCATGTCTGCGTGTCTCCCGAACCCGTAGGGTCTACACACTTAAGGTTCGGTGACGCTAGGGTTGTAGAGATACTAGTATGCGGTAACCCGAAAGTTGTTCGGAGTCCCGGATGAGATCCCGGACGTCACGAGGAGTTCCGGAATGGTCCGGAGGTGAAGAATTATATATAGGGATCGTCTTATTTATGCTACCGTTATTCTAAGCAAATAGACATAAACATGATAAACATCACATGAAAATCATAAAGTGACATGATATGGCCAATATCATCTTGCGTCTTTGATCTCCATCTTCGAGGCGCGGCATGATCACCATCGTCACCGGCATGACACCATGATCTCCATCACCGTGTCTTCATGAAGTTGCCTCTCCAACTATTACTTCTACTACTATGGCTAACGGTTAGCAATAAAGTAAAGTAATTACATGGCGTTTTCATTGACACGCGGGTCATATAATAAATTACGACAAATCCTATGGCTCCTGCCGGTTGTCATACTCATCGACATGCAAGTCGTGATTCCTATTACAAGAACATGATCAATCTCATACATCACATATATAATTCATCACATACTTTTGGCCATATCACATCACATAGTATACCCTGCAAAAACAAGTTAGACGTCCTCTAACTGTTGTTTCATGTTTTACATGGCTGCTAAGGGTTTCTAGCAAGAACGTTTCTTACCTACGCAAAAGCCACAACGGTGATACGCCAATTGCTATTTACCCTTCATAAGGACCCTCTTCATCGAATCTGATCTGACTAAAGTGGGAGAGACAGACACCCGCTAGCCACCTTATGCAACAAGTGCATGTCAGTCGGTGGAACCTATCGAACGTAAGTGTACGTGTACGGTCGGTCCGGGCCGCTTCATTCCACAATGCCGCTGAATCAAGATAGGACTACTAACAGTAAGCAAATTGAACAAACCATCTCCCACAACTACTTGTGTTCTACTCGTGCATAGAATCTATGCATAGACCTAGCTCTGATATCACTGTTGGGGAACGTACTAATAATTCAAAATTTTCCTACGTGTCACCAAGATCAATCTAGGAGATGCTAGGAACGAGAGAGAGGGAGTGCATCTTCATACCCTTGAAGATTGCTAAGAGGAAGCATTACAATAACGCGGTTAATGGAGTCGTACACGCGGCGATTCAAATCGCGGAAGATCCGATCCAAGCGCAGAACGGACGTCGCCTCCACGTTCAGCCCGAGGACTTCTCCTCCTTCTTGATCCAGCAAGGGGGGAGGAGAAGTTGAGGGAGAACTCCGGCAGCACTATGGCGAGGTGGTGGTGGAGCTCGTGGTTCTCCGGCAGGGCTTCGGCAAGCACTACGAAGGAGGAGGAGGTGTAGGTGAAGGAAATATGCCCTAGAGGCAATAATAAAGTTGTTATTTATATTTCCTTATATCATGATAAATTTTTATTATTCATGCTAGAATTGTATTAACCGGAGACTTAGTACATGTGTGAATACATAGACAAACAGAGTGTCCCTAGTATGCCTCTACTAGACTAGCTCGTTAATCAAAGATGGTTAAGTTTCCTAGCCATAGACATGTGTTGTCATTTGATGAACCGGATCAGATCATTAGAGAATGATGTGATGGACAAGACCCATCCGTTAGCTTAGCACTATGATCGTTTAGTTTATTGCTATTTCTTTCTTCATGACTTATACATGTTCCTATGACTATGAGATTATGCAACTCCCGAATACCGGAGTAACACTTAGTGTGCTATCAAACGTCACAACGTAACTGGGTGATTATAAAGATGTTATACAGGTGTCTCCGACGGTGTTTGTTGAGTTGGCATAGATCAAGATTAGGATTTGTCACTCCAATTGTTGGAGAGGTATCTCTTGGCCCTCTCGGTAATGCACGTCACTATAAGCCTTGCAAGCAATGTGACTAATGAGTTAGTTGCCGGATGATGCATTACGTAATGAGTAAAGATACTTGCAGGTAACGAGATTGAACTAGGTATGAGGATACCGACGATCGAATCTCGGGCAAGTAACATACCGATGACAAAGGGAACAACGTATGTTGTTATGCGGTTTGACCGATAAAGATCTTTGTAGAATATGTAGGAGCCAATATGAGCATCCGGGTTCCACTATTGGGTATTGACCGGAGATGTGTCTCGATCATGTCTACATAGTTCTCGAACCCGTAGGGTTCGCACGCTTAACGTTCGATGAAGATTTATATTATGAGTTATGTGATTTGATGTACTGAAGGTTGTTCGGAGTCCCAGATGAGATCACGGACATGATGAGGAGTCTCGAAATGGTCGAGACATAAAGATTGATATATTGGAACATGTTATTCGGACACCGGAAGTGTTCCGGATAGTTTCGGATAAAACCCCCAGGGGAAGTAATGGGCCTTAGTGGGCCTTAGGAGAGAGAGAGAGGGCAGCAGCCAGGAGGTGCCCCCCCAAGGGGAGTCCAAATAGGACTAGGGGAAGGGGCGTGGCTGTCGGTGTCAAAACCGGTAGATCTCGGGTAGGGGGTCCCGAACTATGCGTCTAAGGTCGATGGTAACAGGAGACGGGGCACACGATGTTTACCCAGGTTCAGGCCCTCTCTATGGAGGTAATACCCTACTTCCTGCTTGATTGATCTTGATGAATATGAGTATGACTATGGTAATGAGTATATCCCCTTTCCGGACTAAGTCCTCCGGTTTATATAGACACCGGGGGGATCTAGGGTTACACAAGGTCGGTTACAAAGAAAGGAATCTACATATTCAGTCGCCAAGCTTGCCTTCCACGCCAAGGAGAGTCCTATCCGGACACGGGTGCAGTCTTCGGTCTTCCTATCTTCACAGCCCATCATTCCGGCCCATGGCTAATAGGCCGGACGCCCGAGGACCCCTTAGTCCAGGACTCCCTCAGTAGCCCCTGAACTTGGCTTCAATGACGAGGAGTCCGGCGCGTAGATTTGTCTTCAGCACTGCAAGGCAGGTTCCCTTCTTTCCGGATACTTCACAATGGTCTTCGGATGATCGAGTTCGGATGTGCAACACGAGTAGCATATACTTCCATAGAGGGCATAATAATTTATAAGTCCAATCCTCTGGCAACTTTTTACAACATGACATCAAGTCAGTCCGGTCATTATTTCAAACCGTTGTTTCGCCTGCGGCCCCATGTTCCAAGACGCGGTTGTCACTGGCACGTCTTATCCTAGCAGAGATCGTGTCCCCTTATTAAGGGATTCTTTTATCGACACAGTCGTGGGTAACCCAACCGTCCTCAGGGTACAACTCCTTGGGAATAGGCAAAGTTTAAGGCCCGGGAGGAGGCGTTCGATATTCTCGGCCTTTATAAAGGGGCACAGACCTGCCTTTCCTCTCCACGCTTGCTTCTTCCTCGACTCTTACTACCTCGAGTTCCAACACCCAGGTTTCACCCTCCGTAAGACTCAGTCATGTCCGGATCTAGCCGTCAAGGCCGGTGAGTGGCTTCTTTTGTCACAGAGGAGGATATCGCGAAGATTCGGGTGACAAGATATCTGACCGCAGAAATCCTCCATTGGCTTCCCGCGGAGGGGCAGGTTATCCCTACCCCTAGATCCGGCGAGAGGGTCGTGTTCGTTTCCTACTTCCTCCGAGGATTAGGGTTCGCCCTCAATCCCTTTGTCCGGGGGCTCATGTTCTATTATGGACTAGATTTTCACGATCTCGCCCCGAACTCTGTTCTTCTCATCTCGGCGTTTATCGTCACATGCGAAGCCTTCCTCCGAACTCCTCCACACTTCGGCTTGTGGCTCAAGACCTTCAATGTGAAACCGCAAATGATAGAGGGGGAGCAGGCGGAGTGCGGTGGTGCCTCAGTGAGCAAGCTTACCAGCGCTATTTGGCTAAAAGGATCTTTCAAAGAATCTTCCGACTTATGGCAGCAGGAGTGGTCTATATCACCGAGCCCCGCGGTTCCAAGTGGGCAGCCGCGCTTGCGTTTCTATCCAGCCCCCCAATTCAGCTTGCATCATGGATTAATAAGGGGTTGGACTGGGGATCAGTTGATGAGGTGCGGACTCTGCAAAGTCGCATCCGAAGCCTCATCGAGAAGGACATCGATATTGTCAACGTTATTCAGGTAATGCTAGTCTGCCGGACCCTGCCGTGCCAGCGACGGCCTCTCTGCATGTGGGAGTTTAACCCAGAAGGGCCACTGACTCTTCAGCACTTCTTCGGCAGTACAGACGAAGGAATGTGGAAATTATTTTTCGGGAAACGAAAACAATGGTCAGACACCACCAAAGATACTGGCCTAGACTGTAACCATCCAGACACCACGGTAAGTACTCGTCCGCCGAACACCTCATAATCAGATATCCTATGATAAGACACTGAGCAACCATCTTTTTCCAGGGCTGGATAAAAGAAAGCGGAACGGATTAGGTGTCCGGCCCCTCTTCCCGAAGACTCAGTGGACCCCGTGTTAACAAGGATGCTAGCACCGGCACTGTACCAGGCGCCGGTAGGGGAGGGCAAGGTGGAGAGTGGAGACCCAGGGTGACCTTTGTTCCGGAGGTAAATTAGATACTGAGTCCGGGGAAATCGACATTTCCTCGCCCGAAGACAGAGGCGAAAGAGAAGCAAGCATCCCTTCTCCATTCAGGAAGAAAAGGGCTGCCTCCGAAGGTTGGGAGTGGCGGTCTCCTAAGAGGGGCAAGATGCCACCGTCGAGCGGCTAGGGATTGGAAGGCGACGCCGTTGAACAGCTCCGTCGTGAGGACAAGCCCTCAACCAAATCGTAAGTGAATCCGGGGTCCCGCTCCTTTCCTGTTACCAAAGAGACATGTAATGTGCCTGTGTATTTTTACAGTTCGGCACAGAGTTTTTCTAGGCAATCCTCTTCTTTGGGAGACTCCTCCCAGAGATGATGGAAAGCGAGATGCCTCCCCCGACCTCCTCGCCCAATAAGGCGGACGACTCCGAAGTGTCATCTCGGAGGGTTTTTTCTTGATCAACAAGCGGTGCAGGGGATGAAAGAGGCAGTACCCGAAGGTGGACTTCGATCGTTCGGGATTCGGGGGCCAATAATGAAGGACCCGGACTGTCCGGTTTTCAGCCAACGATGATTCTGGAGACGGATGAACAGGTTCCTTCAAAGGATGGTCGTGCTCCTTCAGCGGCTTCTGGAGACCCGGTGGTGCCGGATATGTTGAGGGATATGCTGCCAAAAGCATCAGTCTCGAGGGAACAACGTACCTTGATGGGTACGGTGGTTGAGAAGATTCTGTCCGCGAAGAGCGGATTGAATGAAGCCTTCATGAGCCTGCTAAGAGGCTTCGAGGTTTGTGATGTAATGTTTTTCAAATATATTTTATTTGAAAAGATGCACCTGTGTATAGGTAGTAGCCCCTGAGACTCGGGTTGGCTTCCCATGGGAGGCGAATGGAGGATCAAGAAGAAATACTCAAGGACTAATCTGATTAACTGGAACAGAGGCTACTTCCCCCTGGCTACTTCCCGGACTACAGATTTTGCTGAGCTGCAGCAGAAGCTTGATGTGGCAGGGGATGACATTGCGCTAATCAATATGCGTCTTGACGAGTCGCAAGGTATGTATTTGGAGCAGTCCTTTCACATAAATTTTTGTAATATAAGCATGACGCTGAAAGTTATATACTGGGATATGCATGGCTGCAGATGGTGCTGCCGCCATTGAGATTCTTCGGGCGGAGCTGGCCCGGGCCAAGGAGCAGGCCCGGTTTAGTAATGCGGTTGCCGAAAAGGCATCGGCTGAGTTAAAGGCCGAACAGGCTGCTCGGCGCCAAGACGAGGAGAAGATATCCACGATGGCGCTCGAACAAAAAAATGGTACTAGCCGCTGTGAATTTCTTGAGAAGGAGAATGAAGCTAAAACGGTTGAACTTGACAAGGCCTTACGAGAGGGAGAGAAGCGCGGTCTGAATCCAGAGCAGCCCGTGAGGAGATCCGGCAAGCTTGGGAGACTGCGGCCGGTAAGCCCTTTTTGCTACACGCTAAGTTCGGCGATCCGAACTATGCTCAGCTTAACCAAGTGTTGAGTTCTCCGGATGAGTTTTTAGACTTGCCAAAGAGTTCTTCCGATGCGGCGCAGTTTTACCAAGCGCGAGAGGGGTATGCAACGGAGAAGCTTTTCTGGTCACAATTTGGCGCGTCAAAGCGCCCCCTATTGCTGAATGAACAGATGTCCCAATGGGCCGAGCTTCATAGGATATCCGGCGCTGCCATGAAGAACGTCATAATCCGGCTGTGGCCAACTGAGCCTGTTCCGAATAGCTACTTCGGCTTGGTGCAGCGGCTTGTTGATGTGGTGCCACGTATAGACGCTGTGAAGCGGTCGGCGTGCATTGAGGGTGCACGGATGGCCTTTGCCCGTGTCAAGACATTCTGGGGGAAGATGAAGGCCATCGGTGTTGCGGCGAGGAGTCCACCCAAGGGCAAGGACCGTCACGCACCGAAGCATTCTTTTGAAGACGTCTTAGAGGCCGCCCGCTTGATAGAGGGTCAATGCTCGAAAGACATAATATTCGAGTGAGGTGTATGGGAATTGTAAAAGACAAATTTATAGTTAATTTATTTTTATGTTTTGCTCGAAAGCTTGTGTTCCTCCTATGCGGCCGTTTTATATAATCTGAAAGTGTTCTAGTCGTCGGCTTCAGCCCCCTCGTAGGAAGTACGGGGGTGTTCAGAAAAGCATTTGATCACTCTTGACCCAACGTCTTGGTCCATGAAGGAGGTGATAATGCGGCGAATCAGGCAATCAGACTATAGGGCGTTAACACTTTCACTTAGCCATAGGAGTTTTATAGGGGGGACTACGATATAGCCCCTGGCATGTGTACGGCTTATTCCAATATGGTGCGTTACATATATGACCTGAAGAAAAAAGGTCCTTCATGTGATACAGAGGGAATCGCGACAGATTCCGATAATTCATCGAGTGGTTGACCAGCTCTCGCAGCATCATGACAGTCGGTTTTCAGCTTTCTCTACTGAGGTGCTTGACCGGATGAACCAGAAGCACAATCGCAGTAGTTCTCCCTTTACTACCCTAGCCGATAGAGCGGAACGTAAGGTAGCAAGCACAGGAGCCGGGCAACCCAACCATTGACCCAAGACATGATTCGGAGCTGATACATATAAGGCCAAACTCGAAATGCCGAAGTATGCTATAAAGCTGTTCGGACTTTGTTGGCAACTCATTTGTTCCTGTACCGAGCCCCTAGCAGGTTATGCCGAGGTATGTTTGTGAAACAGCTATAGGGGCCAAATTCCTTTACGAAAAAGAAACGAATGATTAATGCGGATTATGCTTACTAGGACCTGAGTGATATGCCAATGGTTACTTTATTGGTAGAAAGACCACAACCCCAGCTATTTGACATGCCCAGGGTCGAAGGTGGAGGAAAAAGGCATATTATAGGCTCGAAATAAAGAGTGCGGTCTACAAAAAGTTATTTTGGTCCTCCTGTCGGACGTCCGCGCCGCCTATCCTCGGCGAGGGCAATCCTTGACGGAATTAGCCCCTTAGGTGAGTGTACGGATCCGAACTCCGATAGAGTCAGTTAGATGTTTGTCCTTTGCGTCACCAGTTTTTAAGAGATAATGAGGGAAGAAAGAGTAATGTAGATAAAAATGTTACGGGAATGCAATGCAGGCTTGTCCGTATTGTTCTTTCGCCGATGCCCATGGTATCTTAAGTGCGTAGTGATGTATGCGCGATACAAATTTCACGGGTATAGGAGGTGGGCGGCGGAAGCCGAACTGCTATTTCCGCTCCGGGATTGGTTGATCCTCACGGGGAAATTGCTTCTGACCCCCGATATTTGGTTGGTGAATCTCTTCGTCGTCCCTATCGCCTGGCGGCCTCCTCCCCTTGTGTTCGGCGTTGAGCTTGCCGGCCTGCTTGAAGACCCAACAGCTTCTGTTGGTATGATTAGCTGGTTTATCGGGGTGGCCATGAATCTGGCAGGGTCGGTCCAATATCCTGTCTAGGTTGGATGGTCCGTCTCTATTCGCCTTGAATGGCTTTTTCCGTTGACCGGGTTTGGGATTGCTGAATCCGGCGTTGACCACTGTGTCGCGTGATCTTTCATTATCATTGCGACTGTTGTGTTTGCTTCGTCGTGGCTTGCCATTGCCGTCTCGGATTTGGGAAGTGCCCGACTCGCTGGCACTGTTGCTTCTACGAGCGATCCAGCTATCTTCTCCCGCGCAAAAGCGGGTCATTAGAGCGGTAAGGGCTGTCATGGATTTACGTCTTTCTTGACCGAGGTGGCGTGCAAGCCATTCATCCCGGACGCTATGTTTGAAGGCCGCAAGGGCTTCTGCATCCGGACAGTCGACGATTTGGTTCTTTTTAACTAAGAACCTAGTCCAGAGCTTCCTGGCTGACTCTCCGGGCTGCTGGACAATGTGACTTAAGTCATCGGCATCCGGTGGCCAGACATATGTTCCTTGGAAGTTGTCACGAAAGGCGTCTTCCAAATCTTCCCAGCTGCCAATAGAATTTTCCGGCAGACTGTTTAACCAATACCGAGCTGGTCCTTTGAGTTTTAGTGGTAGGTATTTGATGGCATGAAGGTCATCTCCGCGGGCCATGTGGATATGGAGGAGGAAGTCCTCTATCCATACCGTGGGATCCGTTGTTTCGTCGTATGATTCGATATTCATGGGTTTGAACCCGTCTGGTAATTCATGCTCCATTACTTCGTCTAAGAAGCAAAGAGGGTGTGTGGCGCCTCTATATTGGGCCACACTGCGATGTACCTCCGATGGAGTCCATTTGCGGTTTTCGGCCCGAGCGTGGCTAGATTTGTCACGTCCGAATAGGTAGCCGTCGTCGCGTGTCGAGGCACGTCCTCGCGATCCGTAGATCGATCTTGTGTGTCCTGCTCTACTGTCCAAGTCCTGTCGAAGGTCGCATGTACAACCCCGAGCTGTTTTATTCTTGCCTTTACGGCGAGGTGGGGCGGTCCGAGTTGTGGTCGGCCTGCCGCATTGTGCGATGATGGTACGGGCTCCAGCGCCTCGTCATCGAACTGAGGTAGCAATCTACGCTTCGGGTAACTTTTTGCTGGGCCACTAAGGCCGTATTCTTCGGCGGCCAGGACTTCGGTCCATCTATCATTGAGCAGATCTTGGTCCACTTGAAGCTGCAACTGCTTCTTTTTCAGGCTCCTTGCAGTGGCTATTAGCCGGCGTTTGAAGCGCTCCTGCTCAAGAGGTTCCTCAGGCACGATGAAATCCTTGTTGCCGAGGCTCTCCTCTTCATCGGAGAGCGGAAGATAATTACTGTCCTCCGAGTCTCCGTGTATGGCCTGTTCATCAGGGCTAACTTGCCCATTTTCCCGTTCCTCCTGTTCGGAGGTTACCTTGACGGGGTGTTCATAGTTTTCGGCATCGTCTAGAGTTTTATTTTTTCCGGTGCTTGTATTGAAGTCTTTGGAACGACGTGACTTAGAGCGGCGTCAAGGAAGCTGGCGCTTCGGCTGTCTCTCAGGAGGTTTATCCTCAACTGGATCCTCTTTGTCATCGTTGTTAGTTTTTCCAGGCATGTCCACCATGTATACGTCGTAGGAAGAAGTGGTCGTCCGTCGTCCAGTGAATGGCGGGTTTTGGCCTTGCTCCTTGTCGGAATCGTCGTCTGTATTGGCGATGTCTTCGGAGCCGTAGTCAAGCATGTCGGTTAAGTCCTCGACAGTGGCTATGAAGTGGGTGGCAGGTGGGAAGCAAAATTCCCGATCATCAGCCTCTAGTTTGAACCGTACATAGTTCGGCTGTGAGTCCCCCACAAGGACATATTCTTTAATGAGTTTAGCACATCGCCAAAGGATGAATGTTGGAAGATGTCTGCGGTGCTGAACTCAAAGATCGATAAGCGGTCAAGTTCGGCGTCCGCGGATGCACGTGGCTCAGAATTTATGACCAGAAACGAGTCCGGAGTTCCGGTGACAAAGGCGTCGTGTGGCTTTAGGTCTATGTTCGGCACCAACGCCGTGGAATCTGTGGCCTCCATGCTGGGTTTGAGCTTCCCATCCTCAGACGGCACGATCTGCTCCGGATCTAAGGCCAGAGCGGTTACGGGAGCGATCTCCTGAGTGTGATCCGACGACAGATTTAGATCGTGTGCATCGTGTGACAGGGAGCGCCGCTCCGGTTTCGAATCCGGTGAAGATCAATTCTCCACGGACGTCCGCAACGTAGTTCACGCTTCCAAATCTGACCTGATGGCAAGGGGCGTAGCTATCGATCTGTTCCAGATGGCCAAGCGAGTTGGCCCGCAGTGCGAAGCCGCCGAATACGAAGATCTGTCTGGGGAGAAAGGTTTCTCCTTGGACAGCGTCATTGTAGACGATTGAAGGGGCCACCAAAACCTTTTGGGGACGGCACAGTGGAACTCTCAATGAAAGCACCAATGTCGGTGTCAAAACCGGCGGATCTCGGGTAGGGGGTCCCGAACTGTGCCTCTAAGGTCGATGGTAATAGGAGACGGGGGACACGATGTTTACCCAGGTTCGGGCCCTCTCTATGGAGGTAATACCCTACTTCCTGCTTGATTGATCTTGATGAATATGAGTATTACAAGAGTTGATCTACCACGAGATCGAGATGGCTAAACCCTAAAAGCCTAGCCTGTATGACTATGGTAATGAGTATATCCCCTTTCCGGACTAAGTCCTCCGGTTTATATAGACACCGGGGGGATCTAGGGTTACACAAGGTCGGTTACAAAGAAAGGAATCTACATATTCGGTCGCCAAGCTTGCCTTCCATGCCAAGGAGAGTCCTATCCGGACACGGGTGCAGTCTTCGGTCTTCGTATCTTCACAGCCCATCAGTCCGGCCCATGGCTAACAGGCCGGACGCCCGAGGACCCCTTAGTCCAGGACTCCCTCAGCGGCCCCTCTTTCCCTCTCCCTCTCCCTCTCCTTCCTTCTTCCCCCTTCCACAAGTGGAATCCTACTAGGACTCGGAGTCCTAGTAGGACACCTCTCCTTGGGGCGCGCCTCTAGGGGCTAGCCAGACTCCTCCCTCCCTCCTTTATATACGGGGGAGGGGGCACCCCATAGACACACAAGTTGATCTTTAGCCGTGTGCGGTGCCCCCTCCACAGTTTTACACCTCGGTCATATTGTCGTAGTGCTTAGGCGAAGCCCTGCGCCGGTAACTTCATCATCAACGTCACCATGTCGTCGTGCTGACGAAACTCTCCCTCCGCCTCAGCTGGATCAAGAGTTCGAGGGACGTCACCGAGCTGAACGTGTGCAGATCACGGAGGTGCCGTGCGTTCCGAACTTGGATCGGTCGGATCGCGAAGAAGTTCGACTACATCAACCGCGTTACTAAACGCTTCCGCTTTCTATCTACGAGGGTACGTGGACACACTCTCCATGCTCGTTGCTATGATTCTCCTAGATAGAACTTGCGTGATCGTAGGAATTTTTTTGAAATACTAAATAACCCAACAGTGGCATCCGAGCCAGGTCTATGCGTAGATGTTATATGCATGAGTAGAACACAAACAGTTGTGGGCGATAATATACTGCTTACCAGCATGTCATACTTTGATTCGGCGGTATTGTTGGATGAAGTAGCCTAGACCGACATTACATGACCGCGTTCATAAGACTGGTTCTACCGCCGTGCTTCACTCACAGGTGGCTAGTGGGTGTCTGTTTCTCCAACTTTAGTTGAATCGAGTGTGACTACGCCCGGTCCTTGTTGAAGGTTAAAACAACACATTTGACGAAAAATCGTTGTGGTTTTGATACGTAGGTAAGAACGGTTCTTGCTAGGCCCGTAGCAGCCACGTAAAACTTGCAACAACAAAGTAGAGGACGTCTAACTTGTTTTTGCAGGGCTTGTTGTGATGTGATACGGTCAAGACGTGATGATATATAAATTGTTGTATGAGATGATCATGTTTTGTAACAGTTATCGGCAACTGGCAGGAGCCATATGGTTGTCACTTTATTGTATGAAATGCAATCGCCATGTAATTTCTTTATTTTATCACTAAGCGGTAGCGATAGTCATAGTAACAATAGTTGGCGAGACGACAATGATGCTTCGATGGAGATCAAGGTGTCAAGCCGGTGATGATGGTGATCATGACGGTGATTTGGAGATGGAGATCACAGGCACAAGATGATGATGGCCATATCATATCACTTATATTGATTGCATGTGATGTTTATCCTTTATGCATCTTGTTTTGCCTAGTACGACGTTACCATTATAAGATGATCTCTCACTAAATTTCAAGGTACAAGTGTTCTCCCTGAGTATGCACCATTGCTATAGTTCATTGAGCCGAGACACCACATGATGATCGGGTGTGATAAGCTCTACGTTCACATACAATGAGTGCAAGCCAGTTTTGCACACGCAGAATACTCGGGTTAAACTTCACGAGCCTAGCATATGCAGATATGGCCTCGGAACACTGAGACCGAAAGGTCGAGTGTGAATCATATAGTAGATATGATCAACATAGTGATGTTCACCATTGAAAACTACTCCATCTCACGTGATGATCGGACATTGTTTAGTTGATATGGATCACGTGATCACTTAGATGATTAGAGGGATTTCTATCTAAGTGGGAGTTCTTAAGTAATATGATTAATTGAACTTTAATTTATCATGAACTTAGTACCTGATAGTATTTTGCATGTCTATGTTCTTGTAGATAAATGGCCCGTGCTACTGTTCCTTCAATTTTAATGCGTTCCTAGAGAAAGCTAAGTTGAAAGATGATGGTAGCAACTACACGGACTGGGTCTGTAACTTGAGGATTGTCCTCATTGCTGCACAGAAGAATTACGTCCTGGAAGCACCGCTAGGTGCAAGACCCGCTGCAGGAGCAACACCAGACGTTGTGAACGCCTAACAGAGCAAAGCTGATGACTACTCGATAGTTCAGTGTGCCATGCTTCCGGCTTAGAACCGGGACTTCAACGACGTTTTGAACGTCATGGAGCATATGAGATGTTGCAGGAGTTGAAGTTAATATTTCAAGGAAATGCCTGGATTGAGAGATATGAAGTCTTCAATAAGTTCTACAGCTGCAAAATGGACGGGAGTAGTTCTGTCAGTGAACATATACTCAGAATGTCTCGGTACCACAATCACTTGACTCAACTGGGAGTTAATCTTCCGGTTGATAGTGTCATTGACAGAGTTATTCAATCACTGCCACCAATCTACAAAAGCTTCGTGATGAACTATAATATGCAAGGGATGGATAAGACAATTCCCGAGCTCTTCGCGATGCTAAAGGCTGCGGAGGTAGAAATCAAGAAGGAGCATCAAGTGTTGTTGGTTAACAAGACCACTAGTTTCAAGAAGAAGGGCAAAGGGAATAAGGGGAACTTCAAGAAGAACGGCAAGCAAGTTGCTTGATACGTCTCCAACGTATCTATAATTTTTTATTGTTCCATGCTATATTATATTCTGTTTTGGATGTTTAATGGGCTTTATTATACACTTTTATATTATTTTTGGGACTAACCTATTAACCGGAGGCCCAACCCAAATTGCTGTTTTTTGCCTATTTCAGTGTTTCGCAGAAAAAGAATATCAAACGGAGTCCAAACAGAATGAAACCTTCGGGAACGTGATTTTTGGAACAAACGTGATCCAGAGGACTTGGAGTCCATGTAAAGTAATCAACGAGGAGAGCACGAGGCAGGGGGCGCGCCTACCCCCCCCTCCAGGCGCGCCCTCCACCCTCATGGGGCCCATGTTGCTCCACCAACGTACTACTTCCTCCTATATATATCTCCGTACCCCCAAACCATCAGGGGCATCCACAAAAACCTAATTCCACCGCTGCAACCTTCTGTACCCATGAGATCCCATCTTCGGGCCTTTTCCGGCGTCCTGCCGGAGGGGGCATTGATCACGGAGGGCTTCTACATCAACACCATAGCCTCTCCGATGATGTGTGAGTAGTTTACCTCAGACCTTCGGGTCCATAGTTATTAGCTAGATGGCTTCTTCTCTCTCTTTGGATCTCAATACAAAGTTTTCCTCGATCTTCTTGGAGATCTATTCGATGTAATCTTCTTTTGCGGTGTGTTTGTCGAGACCAATGAATTGTGGGTTTATGATCAAGTTTATCTATGAACAATATTTGAATCTTCTCTGAATTCTTTTATGTATGATTGGTTATCTTTGCAAGTCTCTTTGAATTATCAGTTTGGTTTGGCCTACTAGATTGATCTTTCTTGCAATGGGAGAAGTGCTTAGCTTTGGGTTCAATCTTGCAGTGTCCTTTCCCAGTAACAGCAGGGGCAGCAAGGCACGTATTGTATTGTTGCCATCGAGGATAACAAGATGGGGTTTATATCATATTGCATGAGTTTATCCCTCTACATCATGTCATCTTGCTTAAAGCGTTACTCTGTTCTTATGAACTTAATACTCTGGATGCATGCTAGATAGCGGTCGATGTGTGGAGTAATAGTAGTAGATGCAGGCAGGAGTCGGTCTACTTGTCACGGACGTGATGCCTATATACATGATCATACCTAGATATTCTCATAACTATGCTCAATTCTATCAATTGCTCGACAGTAATTCGTTCACCCACCGTAATACTTATGCTCTTGAGAGAAGCCACTAGTGAAACCTATGGCCCCCGGGTCTATTCTCCATCATATTAATCTTCCAACACTTAGCTATTTCTATTGCCTTTTATTTTACTTTGCATCTTTATTTCTCTTTATCATGAAAATACCAAAAATATTATCTTATCATATCTATCAGATCTCACTCTTGTAAGTGGCCATGAAGGTATTGACAACCCCTTTATTGCGTTGGTTGCGAGGTTCTTATTTGTTTGTGTAGGTGCGCAGGACATGAGCGTGGTCTCCTACTGGATTGATACCTTGGTTCTCAAAAACTGAGGGAAATACTTACGCTACTTTACTGCATCACCCTTTCCTCTTCAAGGGAAAACCAACGCAGTGCTCAAGAGGTAGCAAGAAGGATTTCTGGCGCCGTTGCCGGGGAGATTCACGCCAAGTCAAGTCAAGACATACCAAGTACCCATCACAAACTCTTATCCCTCGCATTACATTATTTGCCATTTGCCTCTCATTTTCCTCTCCCCCACTTCACCCTTGTCGTTTTATTCGCCCTCTCTTTTCCGTTCGCCTCTGTTTCACTCGCTTCTTGTTTGCTCGTGTGTTGGATTGCTTGCTCGTCACGATGGCTCAAGATAATACTAAATTGTGTGACTTTACCAATACCAACAACAATGATTTTCTTAGCACTCTGATTGCTCCTCTTACCGATGCCGAATCTTGTGAAATTAATGCTGCTTTGTTGAATCTTGTCATGAAAGATCAATTCACCGGCCTTCCTAGTGAAGATGCCACTGCCCATCTAAATAGCTTCGTTGATTTGTGTGATATGCAAAAGAAGAAAGATGTGGACAATGATATTGTTAAATTGAAGCTATTTCCTTTTTCGCTTAGAGATCGTGCTAAAGTTTGGTTTTCGTCTTTGCCTAAAAATAGTATTGATTCATGGAATAAGTGCAAAGATGCTTTTATCTCTAAGTATTTTCCTCCCGCTAAAATCATCTCTCTTAGAAACGATATCATGAACATGTTGCACAAGCTTGGGAGAGGATGAAATTAATGATACGTAATTGCCCTACACATGGTTGGAATTTATGGATGATCATACAAAAATTTTATGCCGGATTGAATTTTGCTTCTAGAAATCTTTTAGATTCGGCCGCGGGAGGCACTTTTATGGAAATCACTTTAGGAGAAGCTACTAAACTCCTAGATAATATTATGGTTAATTATTCTCAATGGCATACTGAAAGATCTACTAATAAAAAAGTGCATGCGATAGAAGAAATTAATGTTTTGAGTGGAAAGATGGATGAACTTATGAAATTATTTGCTACTAAAAGTGTTGGTAGGAATTTTGTTGGTAGGAATAATTTTGGTAACAATGCGTATAGAGGAAACTTTAATCCTAGGCCGTTCCCTAGTAATTCCTCTAATAATTATGGTAATTCCTACAACAATTCTTATCAAAATTTTAATAAGATGCCCTATGAATTTGAGACTAGTGTTAAGGAGTTTATGAATTCGCAAAAGAATTTCAATGCTTTGCTTGAAGAAAATTGCTTAAAGTTGATGAATTGTCTAGGAACGTTGATAGAATTTGTCTTGATGTTGATTCTTTGAAACTTAGATCTATTCCACCTAAGCATGATATCAATGAGTCTCTCAAAGCTATGAGAATTTCCATTGATGAGTGCAAAGAAAGAACCGCTAGGATGTGCGGTAAGAAAGATTGCTTTGTGAAAGCGTGTTCTTTCAATTTTTGTGAGAATAAAGATGAAGATCTAAAAGTTATTGATGTGTCCCCTATTAAACCTTTGTTTTGCAATATGAATCTTGATAATGATGGGACTGAATATGAGCCACCCTTACCTAGAAGGCGTTCCAAAAATTCGGAGTTTTTAGATCTTGATGCTAAAATTTGTAAAAGTGGGATTGAAGAAGTCAAAACTTTAGATACCAATGAACCCACTATTTTGGATGTCAAGGAATTTAATTATGAAAATTACTCTTTGATAGATTGTATTTCCTTGTTGCAATCCGTGCTAAATTCTCCTCATGCTTATAGTCAAAATAAAGCTTTTACTAAACATATCATTGATGCTTTAATGCAATCTTATGAAGAAAAACTTGAGTTGGAAGTTTCTATCCCTGGAAAACTTTATGATGAATGGGAACCTACTATTAAAATTAAAATTAAAGATCATGAATGCTATGCTTTGTGTGATTTGGGTGCTAGTGTTTCCACGATTCCAAAAACTTTGTGTGATTTGTTAGGTTTCCGTGAATTTGATGATTGCTCTTTAAACTTACACCTTGCGGATTCCACTATCAAGAAACCTATGGGAAGAATTAATGATGTTATTTTGTTGCAAATAGGAACTATGTTCCCGTATATTTTATTGTTCTTGATATAGATTGCAATCCTTCATGTCCTATTATTCTTGGTAGACCTTTCCTTAGATCGATTGGTGCAATTATTGATATGAAGGAAGGGAATAATAGATTCCAATTTCCGTTAAGGAAAGGCATGGAACACTTCCCTAGAAAGAAAATAAAATTACCTTATGAATCTATTATGAGAGCCACTTATGGATTGCCTACCAAAGATGGCAATACCTAGATCTATCCTTGTTTTTATGCCTAGCTAGGGGCGTTAAACGATAGCGCTCGTTGGGAGGCAACCCAATTTTATCTTTTAGTTTTTTGCTTTTTGCTTCTGTTTAGGAATAAATCTTTGATCTAGCCTCTGGTTGGATTTCTTTTATGTTTTGATTAGTGTTTGTGCCAAGTTAAACCTATAGGAACTTCTTGGATGATAGTTATTTGATCTTCCTGAAAGTTCCAGAAACTTTCTGTTCACGAAAACAATTGTTAAAAATTACCAGAACGTGATATGATATTGATTCCAATTGCAGAAGATCAATAAACAAATTCTCTAGGTCTTCCTATTTTTGCAGAATTTTTAGAGTTCCAGAAGTTTGCGTTAGTTACAGTTTACTACAGACTGTTCTGTTTTTGACAGATTCTGTTTTTGTGTGTTGTTTGCTTATTTTGATGAATCTATGGCTAGTAAAAGAGTTTATAAACCATAGAGAAGTTGGAATAAAGTAGGTTTAACACCAATATAAATAAATAATGAGTTCATTACAGTACCTTGAAGTGGTGTTTTGTTTTCTTTCGCTAACGGAGCTCACGAGATTTTCTGTTAAGTTTTGTGTTGTGAAGTTTTCAAGTTTTGGGTAAAAGATTTGATGGATTACGGAACAAGGAGTGGAAAGAGCCTAATCTTGGGGATGCCCATGGAACCCCAAGATAATCTAAGGACACCTAAAAGCCAAAGCTTGGGGATGCCCCGGAAGGCATCCCCTCTTTCGTCTTCGTCCATCGGTAACTTAATTTACTTGGAGCTATATTTTTATTCACCACATGATATGTGTTTTGCTTGGAGCGTCTTGTATGATTTGAGTCTTTGCTTTTTAGTTTAACACAATCATCCTTGCTGTACACACCTTTTTAGAGAGACACACATGATTCGGAATTTGTTAGAATACTCTATGTGCTTCACTTATATATTTTGAGCTATATAGTTTCGCTCTAGTGCTTCACTTATATCTTTTAGGGCACGGTGGTGGATTTGTTTTGTAGAAACTATTTTTCTCTCATGCTTCACTTATATTATTTTGAGAGTCCTACAAAACAGCATGGTAATTTGCTTTAATTATGATAGGCATCCAAGATTAGTAAAAAAATCTTATGAGTGTGTTGAATACTATGAGAAGTTTGATGCTTGATAATTGTTTTGAGATATGAAGACGGTAATATTAGAGTCATGCTAGTTGAGTAGTTGTGAATTTGAGAAATACTTGTGTTAAAGTTTGTGATTCCTGTAGCATGCACGTATGGTGAACCGTTATGTGATGAAGTCGGAGCATGGTTTATTTATTGATTGTCTTCCTTATGAGTGGCGGTCGGGGACGGGCGATGGTCTTTTCCTACCAATCTATCCCCCTAGGAGCATGCGCGTAATACTTTGCTTTGATAACTTGTAGATTTTTTCAACAAGTATATGAGTTCTTTATGACTAATGTCGAGTCCATGGATTATACGCACTCTCATCCTTCCACAATTGCTAGCCTCTCTAATACCGCGCACTTTTCGCCGGTATCATACACCCACCATATACCTTCCTCAAAACAGCCACCATACCTACCTATCATGGCATTTCCATAGCCATTCCGAGATATATTGCCATGCAACTTACCACCGTTCCGTTTACTATGACACGCTACATCATTGTCATATTGCTTTGCATGATCATGTAGTTCACATCGTATTTGTGGCAAAGCCACCGTTCATAATTCTTTCATACATGTCACTCTTGATTCATTACATATCCTGGTACACCGCCGGAGGCATCCACATAGAGTCATACTTTGTTCTAAGTTTTGAGTTGTAAAGAAAATAAAAGTGTGATGATCATCATTATTAGAGCATTGACCCAAGTGAGGAAAGGATGATGGAGACTATGATTCCCCCATAAGTCGGGATGAGACTCCGGACTAAAAAAAAGAGAAAGGCCATAAAAAAGGAAGAGAAAAGGCCAAAGAAAAAATTAAGAGAAAAAGAGAGAAGGGACAATGCTACTATCCTTTTACCACACTTGTGCTTCAAAGTACACTACAAAAAAAATACACTTCCGTGATGATACGTGTTTGTCACAGTAGGTCGCGTTTTTTGTCATGCATGTACATCCATGACAAATTTATGACAGAATCAAGATAGTCATACCTGTGCTGTCGTAGAAGTGTTCCATGACATTACCAAAATTATCATCACGGAAGTGTCCACTTCCATGACGATAAATCGCGCGTCACAGAAGTGCTTTCGTCAAGGGTGACCGACACGTGGCATCCACCGTAACGGAACGCCGTTAAGCTATCGGGTCGGGTTTTGGATCCAATAACCCGTTAACAGCCCCGACCAATGGGGATTTTCCACGTGTAAAATCATCATTGGCTGGAGGAGACACGTGTCAGGTCCGCGTTGGCACAGGTGTCACTCATCCAATGGGCGAGACGCGCCTATGATATGTTGACACGTGGACCGGCCCATCAAGTTTAAATGGGCCGGCCCAACTGAAGGCCCACAAGATTTTGCGGACCATAATGGGCTGGCCCAGCTAATGGCCCATGAGATTTTGCGGACCATAATGGGCTGGCCCAGCTAAAGGCCCACAAGATTTTGTGGGCCATAATGGGTCGGCCCAGGTAAAGGCCCACAAGATTTTTATGTGCCATAATGGGTCGGCCCACAAGATTCTTGCCGATCATAATGGTACGGCCCAGCTAAAGGCCCATGAGATTTCACCGACATTAATGGGCCGGCCCAGCTGTAGGCCCACAAGATTTTGAGGACCCTAGTAGGCCGGCCCATTAACTGGCTGCCATGTTTTGGGCCAAATGCCGGCCCATATTTGATCCGGTCCATTAATGGCCTGCCACACTCCGGGCCTGATAGTGGCCCATATGAGATCCGGCCCGTTAAAAGCCTACCACGTTCTGGGCCAAATTACAGCCCAGATCAGGTCCGGCCCTTTAAGAGGCTTTGGGCTCAATTATGGCCCATATCAGATTCGGCCCGTCAATTGGACACTATGCTTTTCGGCCCACTTGCTAAAGGCCCACTTAGTAATTCGGCCTGATATTAGTTTTGGCCTGTTAAGGGCCCGTTTAACATTTCGGCCCTATATTAATTTCGGCCTGTTAAAAGCTCGTCATATAGTTGGGCCTAACTAGGGGCCGGTTTGCATCCGGCCTGCTCGCAGCCGATATCTGATTGGGCCAAACAAGGACCGAGACAATTTTGGCCTGTTAAAAGCCCGTGATTTGATTCGCACAATCATGGGCCGGGGTTCATTTCGGGCTGCTGCCGGCCCGTGAGCTGTTCGGCACGTTTCAGGCCCAACCTACATCGTGATTGCATGACGGCCCGATTATGTACCGTAATTTTATGGTTTGGCCGGTTTACTGCGAAGACAAGATATATATACAGTAAAATAACTGCAGCATCGTGAATAAGAAAAAACCTAGACTATACAATAAAAAATTACGGCATATTACATCCACTGGGCATCAAAGTTCGCCACTATGATAATAAAGCACAAGCAGACAGCAGATTGCATACACTGGGCATCAAAGATCGCCACCAGTGCAAATAAACAAGCCGACAAAATAATATACAAAACCGACATCACTTCAATAGAGTTCAAGAAAGGTTAGCCCTGCTGGGGAGCTGCAGCGCAAGCAGCTGAGCAAGATGACGAGACTGCGCTTGTTCAACATTTATATCTTCCTCACTCTGAAAGATAAACAAGCAGACAGATGACAGGTTTTGCACATAAAAGTATCAGTGCTGGCAATTCATCACATTTCTTACTGACGAATAAAGTGACACAGTTTAAAATTGCATTAACACAATATGGTATTGTTCAGGTCAAGACATGGCAGGAAATGACATTGTGAAGGAGTTGGCAGCTTCACGACACCACTGGATTACAGATCAAGAACTCATAAGTATCAATGGTTAGTGTGCTGTCAATTTATACCATTTCAGATTGGCAAATAAAGAGACGGTTTAAATAATAGTAGAATGATATGACATTGTTCATAGTTAAGACATTGCAGAATATGACATTGTGCTGTAGTGGGTAGGTTCACCACACGACTGGATTACGGATGAAGAACAAAAGCATACATGCAGTGCAAAAGAAGATCACTTGCTCTGTATAGTTTAATTTACATGGTATGAAGAAGGAACTTGGTTGTACAACTGAAAACTTAAATTGAGAAAGGACAAACTTTTGTTTATGAACTACATAATAAACTTTAAACAAGCAATTTGATGCAAACACCAAAAATAAACAGCTGTTGCAGTCATGCCTAACCGAATATATACAACAAAGTTTGAAGGCTTGAGATGGACAAACTTACATTATTAGTGAAGACAGGCTCTATAAAGGCCTTGTCCATGCTGATGGGGGGGCAATTCAAGAAGTTTACCACATAATCTTCTTCAAAAGCATTGCCTTTATTCTACATTTTGTTAAGAGTAAATATAGATGTGATAATATACAAAAAAATGGAGAATATTTAAGATAAGATGAAGAGTGATGCTACATAACCAAGTATCTATAAATGTAAGTGCAGCGATACAGGCAAAAGGTACAGCCAAGAGCAATGCACAGCTAAACTTCTTCAGTACCAACCTTATGGTAAGAGTAAATATAGATCTGATGTGTAGAAAATGGAGGGCAAAGGAAAATAAGCTGCAGAGTGATGGTACATGAACAACTACCTGTCATTATAAGTACACTGATAAAGGACAGCATGTACTTACAAGAACAATGCAGAGCTAAAAAAACATTGGCATTGGATATATTCTACACTAATGTAACCATTCATACAGATCAGATAATTTGGAGCGAACAATTGATAAGCAAGCTATCATGCATACTGCTGTCACATAATGAACCAGGTATGTATGCAAGTAGAGTGATACAGGACAACAGGTACTAACAAGAGCAAAGCAGCGGGCAGCATATTTGCGATATCCTGTCGTTCTTGTCAAACCGGAATTCTTCTTCGAACAGATTTCCTGCAAAAAAGATCCGTAAGGCACATGCGGAAAAGTAGAAGTTCAAATTGTCATGTGATTTCATAGACAGTACCTCATCCTGGGAACGAGACCAGTGCATAACAAGGTTTTTCCATTCAATGTCTTCTAAATTTAGCATAGGAGACTTCACCGGAAATTCGTTTATAGACTTGCCATCAAAGTGTGATTTCCTCAGGTAACACCGATACTGCTGCAATGCTTCCTTGAAAAGCACAAGCAAGCTTTGCTCGTCATGACTATCCAGATTGACCCTCGCCTAGTTACAACAATGTAATGTAAATCATTGATGTGTTCAATCAGCAGAAAACAGGAAAATAATAACCATGAATAATAGCACTTACACGTAAGTTGGACAGGAAGATGTGAAAATGGTGTTTGTCTTCACAATAATCTTCCCATGATGGGAATATATGCACGTAGTCCCTAACAACATTGAAAGCATTGTCTTTTAAACTGGGAATAAATGGAATGGGGTTCCAATCTGCAGGAATTGGCCGTCTCTGCAGTTGGGATAGGTCTTCGGCCGGTGGACTTGCTGTACCTTTTGCTGGAGTGGGATTTTTTTGTGGTACAGCTGGTGCTATGGCAAATGAAATCGGTATACCTTTTGCTGGAGTGCAGGTCCTGTGTGGTGGGGCTAGTGGTGTGGCCAGTGAAGTATGGGTACAGTCTGCTGGAGTCGGTCCTACGTTTTGTGTCACTGGTTGTACAGCCAATATAAGCGGGGTGTTGTCTGATTTCTCCGGCACCACCACGTTTTTCAAGGACTTTGCTGGTGCTCCTTCAGGTTCGGCAATCACCCTATTCCTTTTTGATGTCTGATGCACAAGAACAGCATTTGAGTGGAAAAACATGGTATGATGATAGATGGAATATGTATTGATAATGGATGGGCATGGCATCTCGACATATATGATGAGTAAACTAAGCAGATGTCGGTGCAACAAAGTAGAAGAAATGCAAGACAACATATGCAAGATACCCGCAATCAATAAAACATTGCCAAATTAGAACAGGCACCTTAATGGGTGAACAGGACAGGCCATCTGTCTTTGACTCCTTGAGGTTAGAATAGTCATTAGGATCATATTCTGAACAATAATCAATAGGTGGGGAGCGTATGAGTTTCATTGCATCCAGAATGGCACTCAATGCCTTGGTGCCAATTTTGTAAGTCATTGGGGTGTTTAGCTTCAAGAGTGGACTGCTGCTAGTGCGACACAAAGCAGCTACACAGATCATAGTGTAGATATAACGGGAAAACCTTAAGCATCAGAGTAAAACCAGCAAAGTGGAACTTGCTGGAATATATGTGCTAGTATTGCCGGTACGGCTAGAAAGGCTTCAGATACCAGCTCTCTTCAAGTGAAGGTGCGGTACTATTAATATCAGTGTAACTCTCAAAGGCGACACAGCTCCCCACATTTCCTTGCTATTCTTATAGGATTCAAGTGGGCAGGCCACTACAAATCCTATTCCTATGTTTACAAGATCCTACGAATCAAAGAGGCTCAAAGTGTCCATCACAACTGACCGTATAGACCTCTACACTGCAAATGTCCCTGCTCATCTTCAGTACAAGGAACATATTGTACTACTATCATACTCCCTCTGTTCCAAAATGTAAGTCTTGGTAGAGATTTCCACTATGGATCACATACAGATGTATCCAGATACATTTTAGAGTGTAGATTCACTCATTTTGCTCCATATGTAGTCCATGGTGGAATCTATACAAAGACTTATATTTAGGAACGGAGAGAGTACATATTAAAGAAGAACGGAAGAGGAACATGGTAAAGAAGAGGAAGCAGATTTTGGATAATAAAATGTTGGTTGCGCAGTGCCCACACATGATGAACCAGAGCGCATTAAGAATGCAACTCCCAGCTGTCTCTCAACCATTTCAGGCGGTTGGATGAAGATCCTACGTCACCTAACCCTTCTTCTTCCTCGTCTCTGATTCGTCCCATACAGAACACCGCACGGGCCGCCGGCCGGACCACCGGCCCCCACCGCCTGTGTTCCTCCGCCACCCCCACCCCCCACCCCCGCCCCAACCCCCACCCGCGTCGAGTTTTCTTCGTTCGGCGAGGCCCCACAACCACCCGAGCCCCTTCGATCGCACCGGCGAACTCCGGCGAGCTCTGAAAAATCGACTGACTCAATTTTGAAATTTAGTCTACTATGATTTAACTAGTGTGGAATATAAAAGGGGAAAACCATAAGCATTGGTTGAGCGTGCCATGGCGGATCTGAAGGTGCAAATCGGACAAAGGCAACTTCGCAACCAAGACAAGAAATCAGAGTAAAGCAGTGGCGATCTATTTTCTTGCTACGATAAATAAGTTGAGCAGATACGAAAGAGTACCGCCTCTGGTGCGGCGCCGTGTACGCATCTGCTGAGAATTTGACGGTGCTGTGGTAGCGATGGCTGTTGGCGGCGTGGAAGCAGATCTAGGAGGGTAGACGGTGGCGGCGGGGCGCGGTGGACGAGACGGTCGTAGGAGCGGCGCCGGCAAGGTGGACGACGGCGGGGATGAAGCGAGAGGACGGGATGCAAGGATCCCGGTCCGAAGCCGTGGATTAGAGAGGTCGATCTCTTGTAATGGACGGCGGCGTCGGGGTATCAGCTCCGGCATGGTGGAGGACGGCGGTGGATGGGGTGGCGGACGGTGGCGGACGGAGGAGGGTGGGGTGGAGAGGGTGTTTTGGCGCCCACGGAGTACGAATGGGAAAAGGGAGGTAGAGAGGAAGGGGGGAACCATGTATTCAGGGCGCGCTTGTCTCAAATGCAAGGAAATTTACAAACTTAGCCCCCGTTTCAAATTTCTACTACATCACAGCAACATTAGTCGGTTGGGGATAGGACGGTAATCTCGCATACACCGAATATTTGCCGACGAGAGTTTGTTTTTGGCGCCCGCCGTGTATGAATATGAATCGAGGAGGGAGTCGATTTCGGCCGAGGACACACTGTGTTTTGGCGGCCACCGTGTATGAATCCGGGTGAGAGGCGGTTACGTCACGTTTGGGTGAAATTACAAACCTACCCCTATCAAAACCTATAGAAATCCAGCAGATAGGCTTTGCGTGGCAGGGATAGGCAGTAGTGATTTCCATCTCGTAGATTTTGGTTTCGGGCGGTTACTGCGACTTTCCCCGCTTCGTTCAAATTTTGCAGAGTGCACGTTTACTGTGCCAACTCAATTCGAATCCCGTTTGTATTCTATTTTTTCGGGCGGGATCCATTTTCAATTGGAATTACATTCTATATACATCATTTTCTAATATATACTTTCAAAAGCACAACAAAGAATTCTGCTCCTTTATATGTATAATATGATTTACAAATACAACAATCTCGAAATCTTAAGGTTGAATTCAAAAAAATTTAACCAAATTATGTTATACTAAAATGTATGGATCAGTAATATCTACATATTAAATAACATAGATGTGCGTGAATTCATATGAGTATGCATGTTTGATAGATCAATTTTGGTTCGAGTATGGATTACATGTATCATCATCTCGAATTCAAATATTTGAATCCCTTTTTTGTTCACTCCTTTCACGCCCATCTCTCTCGCATGCATGCTCCTTCAGGTAGCTATCACTCTCTTTTCTCCAGCTCACCCGCACGCTCGCTTCATGTTTCTCCTATTCTCGCAAACATGGTCTCTCGACGTCTCCCTTGAGAAGTGTCACACTCTCCCTATCATTATACATTACACGGTTTTCATTATCTCTCACGTCTCTACTGTTCTCTGGTATCACTCGGTACCTAAGCTTTCTTTTTCACCGCCACACACACAGTCTCCACTCGTCTTTCACTTTGTCTTTCTCTCTATGGGATTCTCTCACACACCCTATATGTCTCTACATATGACTCATACCACTAAAATTACTCTCTCTCTCCCTCTCCTGTAGACACAACATTTGTTGTGGTCTCCTTTTCGTCTCCATCCCAGACTGACATTATTCATTTGTTTATCGATCAGACAACCCTGACTACAGTCTCCTCTCTCTGTCTCTCACAGACACACACACACAACTCCTGCTTCCACTCCCCTTCCCAACTACCATCTCTCTCTCTCACACACAAAACTCTCACTTTCGCACCCCGACTCGTATTTCTCTCACAAACATTTATCGACTAGCTAGCCTCTAGATAGGTTTATACACCCGCACACTCGTGCTTCCACCATCGCATACATGTCTCTCTCCCGCTCCTTGTATCTATGTAGATTTTTCTTCCCTTCTTGAGACACGCCCTCTCGATCGTGCACACACACACACTATCGCCTCATTTTAAGCTGATACCTATCGCACACACACTCCTTGTGTCTTTGTCACACATGCACTCCGTCCTCCTCCACTCTCCCTCTCTCTCACACACACATGGGCTTTTTGCAACAACTAGCAAGATGCCCATGCGTTGCACGGAACATCAAGATGCATTTGTATGAGTAGTTTATCTTGTGGGGGAAAAGGATGAACGAGGGAAGGCCTTATTTGCAAATGTGGAGAGGGGTGTGGGTATCTTTTTGCAAAATTGCCATAGTTTCCTTCCTATCCGTCAGATATAGATCGGACGGCCTATATTGCAGGATGGCAGGCACACGATCATCACCTACAATGCTTTTTATAAGAGTAGGGATAAAAATAGAGTTGGTGATGATGGTGGGCCTGCCATCCTGCAATGTAGGTCGTCCGATTTATATCTGACGGACAGGAAGGAAAATATGGCAATTTACCCGCACTCTTCACCACATTTGCAGATAAGGCCTTCCCTCGTTCATCCTTTTCTCCCACAAGATCTTGATGTTCCGTGCAACACACGGGCATCTTGCTAGTAAGAGTAGAAATTAGACATATACCACTTCTCGAATCTTGAAACCAACAACATTCCTCCCTTATCTCATCAAAACCGCCAAAGGAATATATTTTGAGTGAAACATAACATATTTTTAGTGATATACGTATTTCAAAACTAGACTTTTTTTCTATCAAATCGGTGAATATGTATTAATCTACTTTGATCGTGTGGCAATGCATTGGCACATTGCTAGTAGTTATTATAATTTTTTGGACACCAGACAAACGGTGGAGTACATATACGAAGAGAAGAGGCGCACGCACGCAGTCGGCCTCTCGCTGTCTCGCACACATGAGTGTTACGTAAAGGCGACGTTAACAAATAAACCCTAAAACCCTAGGTGCACGATTGCTGCATCTGCGGGTACCGGGTACGTGGTGGAGCACCTTTGTAGGAATAGTCAGCTCGCGTGATAATTTGATCCGTAGGAGTTGATGGTCGGGACCACAGGTGAACGACTTGGAGCGCGGTGGCTCGCCAGTTGCCACAGATCGAGTAGCCATGTTTAAAATATCGTTTTTTTAGCTAGGTTAAGAGTTCCGATTTTCAATGGCGCGTTATAAGTAGTAAGTAGTTTTTAGAACGATTGGTATGGAGCGAAAATGGAATTCATAGTACTACGTACCTCCTTGGCGTATGGTTGTATGGTTTTTTTGTGATGGCGGTTGTATGGGTTTATGTTGCGAGATGTTGAACCTGGTAGTTCTAGGGAAAATACTCTGGTTTAGATTTAGATGCTGGTTTTCAGTAATGAAAATCGGAAGGGGAAACCCTTCTTTGATTAAAAAAACTACTACCTCCATTCTGGTTTACTAGTCCCCATCGTACTTTGGGTCAAAGTTTGTCCACGAATTTTACTTGTAAAATGTGAATGGAAAACGAGATTTTGTTATACCCAAACAAAAAAGGACTGGAGGGAGTGATTGCTCTGACACGGACGCGAACTCGCATAGCGCAGGCATTGAACTGGCGCGTCGGCCAAGAGGGCTGCACTCGCTGCAGGCCCGGCTGAGCACGCCTCCTCGCCGCGTGCAACCAGCTTAAGACTGCCCCGCCTGCCTTCATTGAATCCGCGCGTGTGCCGGCAACACGTCCTTCCGCGAGCCGGCAGGCATTTTAGAACCAAAAAATGACTAAAATATAATTAATTTACGCATGGTCTTGACTTGTTGTGCTCGCACTGGTAGCAGGAACTAGTAGAGGATTTTCTTTATTTATAACTCTCCTCACATTTTTTTGGCTTTGAAGTGAATCATGGTTGTGGACATTATGTATGAATGTATAGATATCTGTGAACATGAGTTTGATGTGGAAGTTGAACTTGGAATGTCGGGCTTGCGCGTGAACTATACCATGTCCAATGCTTCGTCTGTTATTGTTTGGAAAGTAATGGTTGTTATTACATGACCCGAAAAAAACATTTTGTGCCACATCAGTAGATGCACGGACATCACAACAGGCATGCTGACTAGATAAACATTTGAACCTAGCTATTATGAAGGAAATTTTGTATTGATAACAGTTTTAGATAGCAGGAGACGCCTAGCCTGCTCTGCCTCTGCTAGCTTATTTCTGGCTTCTTCCATCTCTTCTTTGGCTTGGGTGAAGAGAGCATCTGATTGCTCTTTTCGCTTCTTCAGGAACTCAGCTACATTCTCAAGGGTTGCTGCACGCTTTCTTTCAGCCTTTACTAATGCCACGAGGACACGAACAGCTGACGACTCCACCTGGCTTGTGTGTAATCCAGCATCATCTGGGAATTTGCACCTTGTGTCTAATCCAGCATCATTAGGGAACTGGCACCTTGTGTGTAATCCAGCCTCATTTTGAAAACATGATCTCGAGGTTGACCATACTTCCCTCCTCGCAGGAACTGCATCCTGACATGAAGTTACTTCTTTTTTAGATCAATACTCAGAGCAACCTAGATCCATTTAGTATAAGCAAGATAAACAGAACTCAAAGAAGTGAATTCAAAAGGAAAAAAATAAATAAAAACAGACTACAAGGTGAGAACACCCACTTCCTACATCAAGCTAAAAACGAAGGCATAGGACGATTAAGACTCTTCTTATTACACATCGAAGAACACCACGCTTAAGAGAAACAGAAACTACAACATATACACATCGAAGAACACGAGGCTACACGAAAGTAATTGAAAGGGTGTTACTTACCAAAGCTCATTTTACAGGTTCGGTGCAGCTCCTCTTTAACTTGCAACGCTCCTTGAAGATGTCCCGAATATCCCGTGTTTGGTCTTCATTGCTCCTCTGCATGTTCGCACTCATGGTTTTAAAATCTCAACATGGCAAGAAAAATATACTACTAGTAATACTCACGCATCTTGTGGGCAACATTAAAGCGCTCGTCTGCCATGTTAGAGCATCTCCAACAGAATCGCAACGCGCGACGCTTTAAAAAGCATTTACAGTGCTGAGATCGAGAAGTAGATACTAGAGAGTAGAGGATAGTTCTCAGCATAGATAGATAAAAAAGATAATTCAACTACTCCTCGTCGTCCGACTCCTCCTCGGTGATGTCCTCCTCCGACGTCTGACTGTAGGCGTGAAGATACCGATCGTCATCGGATTCCCAGGGCGACGCTGCTCCTAGCCTCATGTTGAATTGAGCGTCCGCTTTTCGCCTACGCTTGTCCTCGCGATAGGAGGCTCGCTCCGCCCTCCTCTTATCCCTCTCCGCCCTCCTTTGCGCGTAGAACTCGCGCTCTTTGATGATGTCCTGCGGGAAGTGTTGGCGCCACAGCGCCATGGCTTCCTCGTCCATCTCGGCGATGCCGAGACGGTGCTCCCGCCTCCAGTTGTCGCAACGATCCTCGTCGGTGCTAAGCCGCGGCAGAGGCGCGAGCTCCTGCGCCCGCTTCCGCGTCGGCACGTTGGGGAAGTTCAATGTTCCATGAGGCCACCGGAGGCGCCACACCGCCGCGTCGTACACGCGGGCGGCCTCGTTGGCGGTGTCAAAATTGCCGAGGCCGAGGCACATCCCGCGGAACCGGATCTCGGCAGAGAAGCCGCCGGAGGGGCGCGCGCGGACATCGCGGTATCCCCAAGTTTCCCGGCGACGCGGCGGCATGGTGGCGCGGCGGCGGTGAGGCGAAAAAGAGTGGGGAGAGAGCGGTGGCAAGGCACAGAGCGGGGAGAGAGCGGTGGTAAGGCACAGAGCGGTGGGAGGGCGTTGGATTTTATAAAGCGCGCCGGACGCCGCGCGCCAAAACTAGCGCACACCCGGCCGCTTTTTCCCGCGCGCGCGCGATCCTTTCCCGACGTCTCTGCTATCTCTACTCTCTTCTCTACTGTTATATTTGTTGTATATTTAATATTTAATATTTATCTCTACTTCCTTTACTGTCTACTTTTTTTTCTCTATACTTTTTTTCTTGCAATATAGGCCGTCCGATTTATATCTGACAGATAGGAAGGAAACAAATGGGAATTTTGCAAAAAGATACCCATACCCCTCTCCAGATTTGCAAATAAGGCCTTCCCTCGTTCATCCTTTTCTCCCACAAGATAAACTACTCATACAAATGCATCTTGATGCGTGCAATGCATGGGCATCTTGCTAGTTCTAAAAACCTTTCCATCATTTGCCACACTACTGGTTGCAGATGAAAAACCTACCCAAGCACAGCGCGATACAGGAGCGACGCACAATTACAAGCTGATATTCTGTTGGACAATGGAGGCTATAACCAATTACTTTTACGGGGAGAATAGCACCCAGGAAATTTGAAGGGTAGGTATGAACAAAATTGGAACTGCACATGTACTGCTAAGTGATTCAATACACACATTACCAATCGAGGAGGAGAACGATGGTCGCGGCGGCCTCTATGAGTCATGGTCGGCAACGGGAGTCAGTTCATTGTCCACGACGGTGGTACTTCTGCGCTTGGCGTCGGCTTCCGGGAAGCAGATCCGAGACCGTGGAAGACGATGCTGGGGAAGAGGCTCCGTGTACGACGACGACGGTGGACCGGCTCCAGTGCGGTGTACGAGGTCGTCGATGAGGCAGATGCGCTGCGGTGGACGAGTGCACCGATGTAAAGGGGAGGAGCACGAAGGCTGCGGTGCCGTGGAGAAGTCTATTTTGCGGTGGGGATAGAAAATGGGGAGTATTCAGGTGTACTACTCTGGGTGCCGGGGTGGGGTTGGCTGGGTAGGGTGAACCTGAAGTTACGAAAACAACCCCCTACCAAGCGTCATCCGTAGGCCTGTTCTGAAGGCTATGATGGTAACTTCCCACTGCTCGAATCAGGGTCGCGGGAGATTTTCCCGCCGACCTCAAAATTTTGTGACACTGGACTCCCCGTGTGGCGTGTTGAGTGATTCCGCTAAGCAACTAGCGAGTAGTAGTAGTAAACTCTGCATATTAGGTTTGACCGAAGTCAAACTTCCTAAAGTTTGACCAAGTTTATAGAAAAATATAAACATTTACCATAACAAATATGTATGATGTGAAAGTACATTCAATAATGGATCTAATGGTATTTATTTGTTATTGTATATGTTAATATTTTTTGTTATAAGCTTTCTGAGAGTTAACAAAACTTGACTTTGACCAATGCTAATACGCGGACTTAAATAAAAACGGAGGGAGTACACATTTGTTTTCTTAGTTTGTAGTGAACTAATCATTTGTTGAAATTGTGAAATAAATATATTAGGCTATTGACTTCGAATGTAATGGTCCATACAATTCAATAGTTACAATCATTGTTGAATCCCAAGATGTATACAAGGTCTATAGTACTTCACAACATGCTCAAACTCACATACACACACACACACAAAGTAAACTAGAAGACCGTTCTCTCATGTATACACAACGTATCGGCATCTGCCTATGTCTCACTCATGCATGATCATTTGCACACTCACACCACTCTATGTCTGTATCACACGCACACCGTCTCCACATTGCCCTTCCGCCACAACACACATATGGACACATACACACGTTCTCTCTCACTCACACACACAAAATCAGTATTTAAAAAAACTAGGGCGCACCTAAAACGTCCAAATCCAAATAAACACGAACTGGAGCTAAATTCAAATATATGGAAATATTGCAGCGTCAAGAACTTTCACAGGAAAAAAAGTTGAGTAATATTCGAGGATTGTTTTCACACACACAAAAAGGTTCGGTGGATGTCCTTCGAACGCGACACGGTGACGCACCGTTCGATCGACCGCGCGGCCGCGGTTCACGCGCTTGCACATGATTCCATATCGTGGCTGTGGTACTAACTAATAAAAGCGCTGCCTAAGTCTGTACTAGTACGGTTTTCTTTTAAGTTTGACCAACCTTATATATAAAACTAAAGTAAGCTCCCACACGCGCACTCATCAATATGCCGCCGCCATTGCGCATGCCGGCGCCCGCCTGCTCCGGCTAACAATTTCTCGCCCATCACCGCCGTGTCGCCGCCATCCCTGTGCCATGAAGCCGAAGGCTCGCCCGCTCACGTCGTCTGCAGTCACTCCTCGCGATGCCGCCGCGCTGCCAAGCGCGTGAGCAGCTGGTGGAGCCGCGTCTATGCACGCAGCGTACGGAGAGGAGGACGAGCGCGTGCTCCAGCACGCCGGCGAGGAGGAACTAGCGTGTCATTGTCGTCTCCGCCCGCGCGGAGGAGGCGCGCATGGTGGCTGTCGCAGCGGAAGCCGGTCGCGCGCGCGTCGAGCCCGCAAACCGGGTGCGGACGCGGAATCTACCTTCGAGACCTTGAATGCCACGTGGATCCTGCAATCTGAAGGAGCAATTTGGGTCAGTCGACTCATGTGAGCCATTTGATGCAACATGGATGGCTAGAAGGGCTTCTTCCACCTCTTCTGCCGTCTTCTTCCTTCGCTCCGTCGAACTTCTTTCACAAATCGACTGACCCAAATTATACTACTAGTACGAACGTATTAAGTATAGTAGGAACACGAAGATACGAGCAGTAGTACCAACTGCAAGAAGAACAGTAGTAAGACATAGTACTAGTACTACAGTACGTACTAAAGAGTTGAAATAACGAGAAAGAACATAAACATAGTTCTGCTGGGGCCTCAGCACAACACACCTTGAAAATAAAGTAAGCAACTAGTCCGCTTGACACTGCAGTAGAACCGGCATGAGCGACGGCACTGCCACCTACTCGGAGTCCGAGTCCACGTCCTCGACTTCGTCCTCGTCCCTCTTCCTCTTCCTCTTCGCCGACGCTTCTTTGCTTGAACCGGACACTGGGCTCTGCTTCTTCATCCAACGCTTGTAGATATTTAAACAAAGGTAGGCATCCATTGCTGCGTACAGGATGTGATCTTCATCTAATGTCCTCGACTCCCATGCATGATGAAACTCGTGATGAGGTTTCTTCAGTTTAGCGTACGAAGGATCAATCCTGGCTGCTGCCAGGGTCAGCATTGAAGGTTGAGAGGAGGACACCAGGCTTGCCTTCTGGAGATCGAAGGGCTGGCCTACAACGAGACCTATCCGACGCAGGACATCCCTGTCGTTCTTAAAGCCTACAGTAACGAATTTCACTCTTTTGTCCTTGAGGAAGTTCTTAAAATCCTGGCACTCAACGTCGGCATGGCATATGTGGTAGACCAAGCAAACATTATGTACGCAAACCTGGATCACGGCGGGCTTCTTCCTCTCTTCGTCCTTTAGATCCTTCTCTCGTCCCAGGACTGTGGTGTACTCAACATCTAGCCCAGCGACCCACTCATCCGTTGAACTGTTGAACATGCGTAGGAAGCGAGCAAGCCATGCTTTCACTATCTTGGATCCACGTGTGTAGATGACGATGAACTGATCGCCGGTGATGGCTCTAACCTGGTACTCAGCAGCGACCATGGAGATTTGGGAGGCCATTAATTTTGGAGGAGGGTTAGGAGAAGTTGAACTGTTGTACCCCGCAAAAAAAATTGGGAGCAAACTAATGTGAAAGGACGGGACGACTGGGAGCGAACTATTGTAAGGTAGAAGACGGGGACGGGTAGGGCGTGCGAACGGCGTGGGGTTGCTGGCTTGCCCGGTGGATAAACGGATGCAAGCCCCCAAAGAGTTCTCGAGAACTATGCGGGACCCACTAGATGTCATGTCTACTAGACCGATATCGTAGGCCTGCCGGTATAGCTTCTGCCTGTTCGCACGCCATGCCGGCGCGTGGATGTAACTTCACTTATTTCCGTCAAACGTCGCGCCTCCCACGACCTTCGCCTCCCTCGCGCGGTCGCGCCCTTTGAGACTTCGACCGGCTATAAATGAGCAATTTGTTTTGCCTTTTTTTTAGACAAGCAATTTTTTTTGCCTACTCCGCATGCATGATACTCCCTCTGGTCCTTTTTACTCCCGTCAACCATTTGCAAAGTGTTTGACCAAATTTATACTTTTTTAACACCACCTTATATTAATTAACCAGCCACACCAGTACACTCATTCGATACAATATTCACCACACAGGGCGGTATGTTATTTACAAGAATACCATCTAATCTATTGTCAAAGCTATACTTAGCGATTAAGTGTGCCACCTTATTGGCCGAAGGGCTAATCTTTGACAATTGAAGATTGTTGATCAACTTCGAGATGCTCAACGCTTTCATCTTCAGGTCACGCATTACAGACCTGTCATAGTCCCCCGATGCAAGAGACGCTACCCCAAAAGCGCAATCAGTCTCTAAAATTACAGGATTATGAAGAGAAATACCTATGTAGAGACCGGCAATGCAAGCCCTAAGCTCCGCTTCCTCCACACTTTGACAGGCATCAATGAAATCCCACGACCAAATTTATACTAAAAATATCAATATCTACAATACTGGTTATAATGAGTATAAGAGAGAGATGATTATAGTAACATAGGTAGATACCGTAACATAATAAATGTGATGCTACTATGTGTCATGCATGGCAATAAATGAGACCACCTATGATACTAATCTATGATACTATGCACTATAGAGGTAGTAACATAGACTAGTAACATATGCATGTTACTAGTATAAGTTACTCCCCACTATGACCAGCCTTAGAGTACCACTACCTCCCTTCTAGTTTAAAGGGCTCGATTCAAAAATTTCACCTAATCTTAGCAAGATAGTAGAGGCGGTGGAATAGTTTTTGAAGTCTGCAAAAGTACTCAACTAGTGTTGTCGTTCTTCACAAAAAATGTGTTTACCAATGCATGCATGAACACTAGTTACTCTAACCCCCCTCTCTTCTTTAATTCTTTGCCACATCAGCATGTTTGCTATTCCCGTATGCATGATACCAGCTAAGATACCACCATTATGGCCAGCCTTAATCATCGCATGCAATAATTTAGTGCACCTTGAAATATGAACATGTGTGGGGCGTGTATGTTTTTAATGACTTGAGACTATACCTAGCCCGGCATGCAAGATGACTTATTATGCACCGTTCCCCATACCTGCAAGAAGCCCGTTCGTCTCCAAATCTTTTCCTCTCCATGTGTGGAAACAATATGCCTGCCAAACTCTCCTTCTCCCTCCGGCGGTCCCACCACTCCACCCCGTGTGAAAAAATCTGCATGCATGACTCTCCTCCCCCCACGCTCGTCCAATCCGTTGTGACCAGCAATATTTCCACCCCTTCGCTCCCCCGTAATTTACTCCAACAAATATGCCCACGTAGCTATTACTTAACTGCAGGTGCATCGGGTCACTGACATATGGGCCCAACAGGGGTCTGGCCCACATGTCAGTGACGCAACTGGACCTGCAGTTAAGTCAGTGCAGCTCAGTCCATATCTTACGTAGGTGTGCCATTGCTCGTTATAAATACTGCGCCTCCCACGACATCGCTGTCTCCTCCCCTCACGTTCACGTTCATCGCTATCTCCTCCCCCTCCCTCTCACGTCGACCACCATGGCATCGCCCCTCCCAAGCCCTAGGAGCCCCTCGCTGCACCGGCGGACGGTCACGCGTCGCCGTTCCGTTCCTCGCCGCCACTAGTCGAGGAGGACGCGTCGGTGTTCCGCTCCTCGCCGCTACGCGACGCGTTGCCGTTCCGTTCCTCGCCACCACTAGTCGAGGAGGACGCGTCGGCGTTCCGCTCCTCACCGCGACGCGACGCGTCGCCGTTCCGTTCCTCGCCGCCACTAGTCGAGGAGGAGGCGTCGGCGTTCCGCTCCTCGCCGCGACGCGTCGAGGTGGACGCGTCGGTGTTCCCAATCTCGCTAGCACGCGCGCCGGAGGACGCGTCGGCTCCCCGCTACGAGGAGAACGCCGCGCCGCCCGCCGAGCCCCCAGCCTTGAGGAGCTTTGGAAAGAAATGGATGTCGCCTGGTGGGAGGCTTCGCCTCCAGCAGAGCGCGCCAAAATAGAGGCGGAGAAGAAGGCCGAGGAAGAGAAGCGCACCGCGGAACAAGCTGCCTGGGAGGCCCATGTCGCGTCCGAGAGAGTCAGGCAATTGGCTCTTTGGCAGAAGTCTCGTGCGAGGGTCGTGAGGGTGGCGGAGGACACCCATGCCGACGCCCTGATTGCAGTCGGGCCCAAGCGCCTCATCTACGCTTGGCGGTACATGGACCGGGTGCACGCTTCCAGCAAGGAGGAGTACCTGTTGGCGCCGGATCACCACACCGGTGAGATCGCGCTCGCCCGCCAGCAAGCCGCCAATCAGCACCTCGCGAGTTGTGAGGCTAAGGAAGAGGCGTTGTGTCGGCGCGCTGGGAAACGGCCGTGCACCAGGGCACTCGTGGCCCGCCGCAAGCGCTCCTGCGAGCGCCGTGGCTTTTAGGAGGAGTATAATTTTTGTTTCGTAAGGCGATCTCATTAGTTTTGGGACACAAATGATAAATCCCGAACGTTCAGGAATTTTTAGCGTCCTTAATTTAGTATGTAAAAGGGAAAGTTTGGAAACCTTGTGTATTCATACGCATTTTGCAACTACGTGCATATAGCACAAACTTTACTATATACTATCGCGCTACACATCTCTCTCGATATATGCTTGCAGACTGTGCTACTCCCTCCGTCTAGGTCAATAAGTCATCTTTGGTTGTGCACCGTGACCAAGAAGGAGGGAAGACTTATACACCTAGACGGAGGGAGTACTACTATTACTTATGTACATGCAAATGCACGTTTTAACATTACGATGCGGTTTTTGTAAAAGTAGAAAAACAGCACTAGTCAAGCTTGTGAAACGATTCAATGCAAAACAAATGCAAAAATGCTCGTTTGATTATTTACTTTTAGCTTCCTTCTCTGTGGTTATTTCTCTGTCGTACTTTGTACGGAGTATCTCACTGGTTGGAAAGGCATGCAAATTCCCAAACCACTTCCTACACCCTGTATCGATTTTTTTGCCTAACAAGTTGTGCCGTGCAATTGGAATTCCAACTTGAGTACTACTAGTAGTAGGAGTACCAGGGGCCAGTTCTTTTAGGCTTCTAGATTAGTAATCCCATAAGACCAAGTACAATAGAGCTGAGTCAGCGGGCTATAAGAAATAAACTAGTATATTTCTGCTTAGTTGGAGGAAAGAGAAGAGGAGAGAGAAGGTAAGCAGGCTCTTTGTGAAGAGCCAGCTCTAGCACGTGCTCGTAGGCACTTTGTGAGAATGAGAAGTGGGCCACATAATAAAAAAGTAGTACACTCTTTTGATCTATTATTGTACATGTTGGCTATAAGATGGGCTGTAGATGACATGGCACTGGCTTATAGCCAGCAGCTGGCTATACTATTAACCATGCTCTAACTACTACCTCCGTCCTGGTTTATTGGTCCCCATTGTAATCTGTGTCAAATTTTGATCATAAATTTAACTTATGAAATGTTAGTGCATGTCACATGCACTACTCCATCCGTCTAGGTGAGTAAGTCATCCTAGGCTATGCACCGTGACCAAGGAGGAGGAGAAAATGAGAAACGTTACTGTTTATTTGCTAATTAATAGTATTGCATGCAATGAACTAACCACTGCATGTCGTGTTCGATATCTCAAGTCATTAAAAGCATGCACACTCTTTATCTCTTATTGGTTGATATGTCAAGAAACAAGAAACGAGGTAGAAGTTAATGCACCGCGCCTAAGCGTTTTGGGATTATTTGGTTTTCGTAAGATGACTTACACACCTAGACGGAGGGATTACAATGGTGAGGAATAAACCAGTTAAAGCTTTGGTCAAAATTTAGCACAAATTACAATGGTGAGGAATAAACCAGGACGGAGTAGTAGTTTAGAAGCCCAAATAAATGAGTGAGGCGCCTTATTGTTACTCTCCACTGTGACTAGTCTTGTGGGAAAAGATGGGGAAGCCGCCAAAAGAACTGGCCCTAGGAGTAGTAGCTAGGGATCGAGTGTGCGAGATGAACCGGAGAAAGTAAATGCAGAGAGATGAAATGCAAAAAAGACGGAGGGATGTGATGGTTGCTTGTCCGTTTATTTTACCAGGCCACTTATTACTGGGAGTGGTTAGGTTTTGTGATATGACGGCTTTACTGCTGCGCCACGAGCGGGGTGAGAGGTGAGACTCCCGTGCAGCGCCGCCCTCTACACTTGTACTACATCGGTCGTGGTTTATTAGGCCCCCATTGAATTTGACTAAAGATTTAACTGACAAAATGTTAGTGCATGTCAACAAAAACTATATCGTTGGATTCGTATTTGAACATAGTTTTGAATGATATAATTTTAGGTGACATGCATCAGCATTTATCGTACTATATATAATGTTAGTTCAATTTTTGGTCGTACTAATCTATAGTAGTAAGGTGCCCGTGCGTTGCACCGAAGAGTGAAATGCATTGATCGGGGAGTTGTTTATTTTGACAAAGGATGTGGGGGTCATCTCATGTGTAACGGGTATCGATAGGTTTCTTTGGATATTATTTCATCTCTAGAGCTCACAAACATCCGGGTGAAATAGATAAAAAGGTATCTTTTGCAAACAAAAGCGTTCAACTGTTCAATCTGCATCCAAAACTTGTGAAGAAATAACACTTATTGTGCTTTGCAAGAAATGATCTTTAAGAATTAGTTTTTGAGTATCGATTGTTATACATGTTGGCTACAGATGACATGGCACTTTCTTATAGTCAACAGTTGGCTATACTATTAAGTAATATTAACCATGCCCTTATACACCTAGACGGAGGGATTAAATCAGGATGACTTGCAAGCGGGCAGAGGAGATGTAAGAAATGGTTCATCGTAAGTCTTTCACCAGTACTGTAGTAAAAATTCATACATGGAAGATTCTAGACTAAACCATAAACGGATACACTTTTATTCATGCGTGATACTCCAATAGAGCAAGATCATGCATGGAAGTCCCCACATGCTTAGACAGCGGATTACATTGAGCGAAGACTAATGATCAACATTTAACTTGATAATGCAGATGTCCAGGTGAACCTCCTTGGAGTCCCCGTGCGCATTGTTGGGGGTCAAATAATACCATGCGTCTTCCATGTCCACATCGGCGGGAAGGTCCCAGCTCGGCAGAGTCCAAGTCAACTTGACGTAGCCAGTGTCGCCGCCCACGTACCTCTGAGGGGTAGTAATAGTGAGCACGCACGCGTACATCGGCCTCATGTCAGTGTCAGCGTCAGCGGCATCGCCCCTGACGCACACTACAGAGATGTGGCGGCGGCCTGCGCAGGCCTTGCCAGTGGCCATGATCAAGAGGAAGATGCTGCCGTCCTCCTCCGAGACTAGCAGGCGGCGCTGATCCTCCAGCGACTCCGGCACGGTGAACGGGTAGCACGTCTTGTACTTGATGTTCTTCGCCAAGGGCCAGTAGTGATTGCCGCATGCCTGCGTCAGGTGATGCACGATGTCCGCCGGCGAGCCCCCAAACGGCACCGGGCACTCATATTACTAGACGAAGGGCTCCTTGGAGGCATCGACCAGGCCGTCAATGAAACGGGAGTGGCCGTAGGGGACGTTCCGCCAGTTGAATATATGATCAAGTTACTATGAGATTTAGTCCGAATAAGCACAAAATAAATCATGACGGCTATAAAAGAGATTAAACTAATCATGCGGACTAGCATAGTAGATGAACAGATCGAATCTAGGACACAGACTAGAAACATGAATTCTACCACGATTTCGAACAGGAAGGACAGAAACACATACGGTGCAACAGGAGCAGCACCATTGGCGTTGAGATTGTCGCCCATGTCGTTGAGGAAGAGGTTGCCGAGGTCGGGGAAGAAGTCATCGTCGGTGAAGTCATCGCTGCTAGCAGTCGCGAGAGTGCGCTCCCCAAATTTCAACAGCGCCCGCCAAATGGAGCGCAGGAGGGAGTGGCTGTAGGGGACGTTGCGGCCGCCGAATGGAGCGCAGGAGTAGCCCACGAAGCAGTAGATGGTGCCCTCCCTAGTCTCTATTCTTATCTCTATCTCTACTACTCTTCTTTGTTTTTTATAATATACTAGTTGTAGTTGTCAAATCGAATAGTACTGCGCCGTCAACTGCACGCCCGGCTGAACACGCCTCCTCGCCTCCATCAAACCCCTCCGTTAAACCCGCATGCAAACCGAGAAACCTACTCCGACCCGCGGGAGGAAATTTGCCGGTTGCCGTTGGAGAATAATAGAGTCACGTCCAATCCGTTTGAGTTAATTGCGTGTATGATTCTCCCTCTATAAAAAGTTAATTGCATCCTTAATCTTGTATTCTAAGTACTATGTGGGTTCCACTGTCAGTACAGTGTACATGACTTGCAGGCTGGCTACAGATTCGTACAAAAAGTTAAAAAGAAACAAATACATGACTAGGATTGGAGTTAGCACCGATGGCGGTTCGTAGTCGTTCCACGCTCGGGCATTGAAGTTTGTAACTATTTTAGATTAGAACATACTACTCCTCCGGTGCTAGTAGTAGAGCAGGGTCCTACTCCACTACAAAAGGAAGTCTCTGGAACAATCTGGCATGGTGGCCGCTGCCGGCGCCGTCCATCCCCATGCCTCCGCGCAGTCCGACCACCAGTCACCACCACGCCCCACTCCTCCTCACCTCTATCATCTTTCTCGACATATCATTTTTTCGATGAAATGGTCGACATACTATTTTCCGATAAAAATTCTCAAGATATCAATAGTTTTTACACATGGGATTACTCCTGCCCACGATCAAGAGGAAGACGCTCCCGTCCTCCTTCAAGACTAGCAGGCGGCGGTGATCCTCCAGCGACTCCGGCATGGTGAACGGGTAGCACGTCTCGTACTTGATGTTCTCCGCCAAGGGCCAGGAGTGACCGCTGCACGCATCCATGAGGCGATGCACCATGTCCGCCGGCGAGCCACAAAATGGCATCGGGCACTCGTAGCAGTGGACGAAGGGCTCCTTGCAGGACTTGACCAGGCCGTCCATGAAACGGGAGTGGCTGTAGGGGGCGTTGCGCCAGTTGAATATATGGGCAAGTTACTACGAGATTTAATCCGAATAAGCACAAAATAAATCATGACGGCTATAACAGAGATGAAACTAATCATGTGGACTAGCATAGTAGTAGGATACAGAGTAGAAACATGAATTCTACCACGATTTCGAACAGGAAGGACAGAAACACATACGGTGCAACGGGAGCAGCACCGTTGGCGTTGAGGTTGTCGCCCATGTCCAAACACCACGTAGACACGGTCTTTGAGCACGGTTCGTAGTCGTTCCATGCTCGGGCATTGAAGTTTGTAACTATTTTAGATTAGAATATACTACTCCTCCGGTGCTACTAGTAGAGCAGAGTCCTACTCTACTACTCAACTCAAGCAAGTTAGGGCATAGCACTGTAGGGAGTACCAGTACTGTGATCACTCAAGCAAGTTGTCTGGCATCGACATGACCCTATGCTGCTGGTATGTGTCTCGTAAGTCAAGCGGCGTGCTGTAGTCATCATCACCTGTCCACTTCCTGCAGCACATATTTGCTTCTCCATCTTTGTCCGCACATAATCTCGTCCAATCTTCCATCCCCGCTAACAATGGCAGAACCGAGCAGTGTCCGCCGAAAGAGTGGCTGGAATTCTCTCCCCACAGAGGTAATCAAGCTCATTGTTTCGCGTGTGGACAATCTCAGTACCATGCCGCTCGCCGCGTGCTCGTTGGGGCTGTATCGTTTACTCAAAGCCCTCAGGCCGGAGCTTTTTAAGCCAGCTCCTTGCTTGCTGATGCCGCCTGATCTTCAGAAATGGCGTGTCACGCAACATAACGATCGTAGGGTGGCGAGCATCAACCCCCTTGACTGCGATCCGATCCCCGTCAGCCTCAACTACATTAACGGTATGTACTGGGTCGGCATGAACACGTCTTGGAAGGTGCTCGTCGACGGTCGTGGCAGCTGGATGCTCGTGGAGGTCTACACCCGGCGATTGATCCCCCTTTCTTCAATTAACACTGCACTGCTTTGGCACCGCGGCCCAGAATACTCGGAATCTTACAGTAGCCAACATGATACCAAGTTTGATTTGCTCAAGGTTGTAATCTGCCAAGTGCCCGCTGTTGGAAATATGCCCTAGAGGCAATAATAAAATGGTTATTATTATATTGCCTTGTTCATGATAATTGTCTATTGTTCATGCTTTAATTGTGTTATCCGGAAATCGTAATACATGTGTGAATACATAGACCATAACATGTCCCTAGTGAGCCTCTAGTTGACTAGCTTGTTGATCAATCGATGGTTACGGTTTCCTGACCATGGACATTGGATGTCATTGATAACGGGATCACATCATTAGGAGAATGATGTGATGGACAAGACCCAATCCTAAGCATAGCACTAGATCGTGTAGTTCATTTGCTAAAGCTTTTCTAATGTCAAGTATCATTCCTTAGACCATGAGATCGTGCAACTCCCGGATACCGTAGGAATGCTTTGGGTGTACCAAACGTCACAACGTAACTGGGTGGCTATAAAGGTGCACTACAGGTATCTCCGAAAGTGTCTGTTGGGTTGGCTCGGATCAAGACTGGGATTTGTCACTCCGTATGACGGAGAGGTATCTCTGGGCCCACTCGGTATTGCGTCATCATAATGAGCTCAATGTGACTAAGTAGTTAGTCACGGGATCATGCATTACGGAACGAGTAAAGTGACTTGCCGGTAACGAGATTGAACGAGGTATTGGGATACAGACGATCGAATCTCGGGCAAGTAAAGTACCGATTGACAAAGGGAATTGTATACGGGATTGCTTGAATCCTCGACATCGTCGTTCATCCGATGAGATCATCGTGGAACATGTGGGAGCCAACATGGGTATCCAGATCCCGCTGTTGGTTATTGGCTAGAGAGGTGTCTCGGTCATGTCTGCATGATTCCCGGACCCGTAGGGTCTACACACTTAAGGTTCGATGACGCTAGGGTTATAAGGAAGGTTTGTATGTGATTACCGAATGTTTTTCGGAGTCCCGGATGAGATCCCGGACATCACGAGGAGTTCCGGAATGGTCCGGAGGTAAAGATTTATATATGGGAAGTCACCATACGGTCACCGGAAATATTCGGGGGTATACCGGTATTGTACAGGGACCACCGGAGGGGTTCCGGGGGTCCACCTGCCCCGGAGGGCCATATGGGCTGTAGGTGGAAGGGAACTAGCCCTTAGTGGGCTGGGCGCCAACCCCCTAGGGCCCATGCGCCTAGGGTTTGGGGGGAACCCTAAAGGGGGGGCGCCCCCCTTGCTTGGGGGGCAAGCTCCCTCCCCCCTTGGCCGCCGCTCCCCCTCTAGATCTCATCTAGAGGGGCCGGCCCCCTTCCCCCTTCTCCCTATAAATAGAGGGGTGAGGGGACGGCTGCAGCACCACATCCAAGGCGCAGCCCCTCCCCTCCCCAACACCTCTCCTCCTCCGCGTGTGCTTGGCGAAGCCCTGCCGGAGAACTGTCACTCCACCACCACCACGCCGTCGTGCTGCTGTTGGAGCCTTCTTCCTCAACCTCTCCCTCCTCCTTGCTGGATCAAGGCGTGGGAGACATCACCGCTCCGTACGTGTGTTGAACGCGGAGGTGCCTTCCGTTCGGCGCTTGGATCAACGGTGATTTGGATCACGACGAGTACGACTCCTTCAACCCCATTCTCTTGAACACTTCCGCTCGCGATCTACAAGGGTATGTAGATGCACTCCTCCCCTCTCGTTGCTAGTAAACTCCATAGATTGATCTTGGTGATGCGTAGAAAATTTTAATTTCTGCTACGATCCCCAACAGTGGTATCAGAGCCAGGTTTATGCGTAGTTTCTATGCACGAGTAGAACACAAGTTGTTGTGGGTGTCGATTTTATCAATTTACTTGTCGTTACTAGTCTTATCTTGATTCGGCGGCATCATGGGATGAAGCGGCCCGGACCGACCTTACACGTACGCTTACGTGAGACAGGTTCCACCGACTGACATGCACTAGTTGCATAAGGTGGCTAGCGGGTGTCTGCCTCTCCCACTTTAGTCGGATCGGATTCGATGAAAAGGGTCCTTATGAAGGGTAAATAGAAATTGGCATATCACGTTGTGGTTTTGTCGTAGGTAAGAATCGTTCTTGCTAGAAACCTATAGCAGCCACGTAAAAGTCTGCAACAACAATTAGAGGACGTCTAACTTGTTTTTGCAGCAAGTGTCATGTGATGTGATATGGCCAGAAGGATGTGATGAATGATATATGTGATGTATGAGATTGATCATGTTCTTGTAATAGGAATCACGACTTGCATGTCGATGAGTATGACAACCGGCAGGAGCCATAGGAGTTGTCTTAATTTATTTATGACTTGCGTGTCAACTGGAACGTCATGTAATTACTTTACATTATTGCTAACCGTTAGCCATAGTAGTAGAAGTAATAGTTGGCGAGACAACTTCATGAACACACGATGATGGAGATCATGGTGTCATGCCGGTGACGATGATGAACATGGCGCCCCGAAGATGGAGATCAAAAGGAGCAAAATGATATTGGCCATATCATGTCACTATTTGATTGCATGTGATGTTTATCATGTTTTACATCTTATTTGCTTAGAACGACGGTAGCATAAATAAGATGATCCCTCGCTAAAATTTCAAGAAAGTGTTCCCCCTAATTGTGCACCGTTGCGAAGGTTCGTTGTTCTGAAGCACCACGTGATGATCGGGTGTGATAGGTTCTAACATTCGCATACAACGGGTGTAAGCCAGATTTACACACGCAATACACTTAGGTTGACTTGACGAGTCTAGCATGTACAGACATGGCCTCGGAACACGGAGGACCGAAAGGTCGAACATGAGTCGTATAGCAGATACGATCAACATGAAGATGTTCACCGATGATGACTAGTCCGTCTCACGTGATGATCGGACACGGCCTAGTTGACTCGGATCATGTATCACTTAGATGACTAGAGGGATGTCTGTCTGAGTGGGAGTTCGTTAATAATTTGATTAGGTGAACTTAATTATCATGAACTTAGTCTAAAAAACCTTTACAATATGTCTTGTAGATCAAATGGCCCACGCTAATGTTGCCCTCAACTTCAACGCGTTCCTAGAGAAAACCAAGCTGAAAGACGATGGTAGCAACTACACGAACTGGGTCCGTAACCTGAGGATTATCCTCATAGCTGCCAAGAAAGCATATGTCCTTGAAGCACCGCTAGGTGATGCACCTGTTTTCCCACAAACTCAAGACGTTCTGAACGCCTGGCAGTCACATAGTGATGATTACTCCCTGGTTCAGTGCGGCATGCTTTACAGCTTAGAACCGGGGCTCCAAAAGCGTTTTGAGCAGCACGGAGCATATGAGATGTTCCAAGAGCTGAAAATGGTTTTCCAAGCTCATGCCCGGGTCGAGAGATATGAAGTCTCCGACAAGTTCTACAGTTGTAAGATGGAGGAGAATAGTTCCATCAGCGAACACATACTCAAAATGTCTGGGTTGCACAACCGCTTGTCTCAGCTGGGAGTTAATCTCCCGGATGACGCGGTCGTTGACAGAATCCTTCAGTCGCTCCCACCTAGCTACAAGAGCTTTGTGATGAACTTCAATATGCAGGGGATGGAAAAGACCATTCCTGAGGTATATTCAATGCTGAAATCAGCGGAGGTGGAGATCAAAAAGGAACATCAAGTGTTGATGGTGAATACAACCACTAAGTTCAAGAAAGGCAAGGGTAAGAAGAACTTCAAGAAAGACGGCAAGGGAGTTGCCGCGCCCGGTAAGCAAGCTGCTGGGAAGAAGACAATGAATGGACCCAAGCCTGAGACTGAGTGCTTTTATTGCAAGGGAAACGGTCACTGGAAGCGGAACTGCCCCAAGTACTTAGCGGATAAGAAGGCCGACAATACCAAAGGTATATGTGATATACATGTTATAGATGTGTACCTAACCAGCGCTCGTAGTAGCTCCTGGGTATTTGATACCGGTGCGGTTGCTCATATTTGTAACTCAAAGCAGGAGCTGCCGAATAAGCGGAGACTGGCGAAGGACGAGGTGACGATGCGCGTCGGGAATGGTTCCAAGGTCGATGTGATCGCCGTCGGCACGCTACCTCTACATTTACCTACGGGACTAGTTTTAAACCTCAATAATTGTTATTTAGTGCCAGCTTTGAGCATGAACATTGTATCTGGATCTCGTTTAATGCGAGATGGCTACTCATTTAAATCCGAGAATAATGGTTGTTCTATTTATATGAGAGATATGTTTTATGGTCATGCCCCGCTGGTCAATGGTTTATTCTTAATGAATCTCGAACATGATGTTACACATATTCATAGTGTGAATGCCAAGAAATGTAAGGTTGATAATGATAGTCCCACATACTTGTGGGACTGCCGCCTTGGTCACATTGGTGTCAAACGCATGAAGAAACTCCATGCAGATGGACTTTTGGAGTCTCTTGATTATGAATCATTTGACACGTGCGAACCATGCCTCATGGGTAATATGACCAAGACTCCGTTCTCCGGAACAGTGGAGCGAGCAACCAACTTATTGGAAATCATACATACTGATGTGTGCGGTCCAATGAGCGTTGAGGCTCGCGGTGGCTATCGTTATGTTCTCACCCTCACTGATGACTTGAGTAGATATGGGTATGTCTACTTAATGAAACACAAGTCTGAGACCTTTGAAAAGTTGAAGGAATTTCAGAGTGAGGTTGAGAATCAACGTGACAGGAAAATAAAGTTCTTACGATCAGATCGTGGAGGGGAATATTTGAGTCACAAATTTGGCACACACTTAAGGAAATGTGGAATTGTTTCACAACTCACGCCGCCTGGAACACCTCAGCGTAATGGTGTGTCCGAACGTCGTAATCGCACTCTATTGGATATGGTGCGATCTATGATGTCTCTTACCGATCTACCGCTATCATTCTGGGGTTATGCTTTAGAGACTGCAGCATTCACTTTAAATAGGGCTCCGTCGAAATCCGTTGAGACGACACCATATGAATTATGGTTTGGAAAGAAACCTAAGCTGTTGTTTCTTAAAGTTTGGGGATGCGATGCTTATGTCAAGAAACTTCAACCTGAAAAGTTCGAACCTAAGTCGGCAAAATGCGTCTTCATAGGATACCCTAAGGAAACCATTGGGTATACCTTCTACCTCAGATCCGAAGGCAAGATCTTCGTTGCCAAGAACGGGTCCTTTCTGGAGAAAGAGTTTCTCTCGAAAGAAGTAAGTGGGAGGAAAGTGGAACTTGATGAGATGACCCCTCTCGAACCAGAAAGTAGCGCAGCACAAGAAAATGTTTCTGTGGTGCCTGCACCGAGTAGAGAGGAAGTTAATGATGACGATCATGATCAAGTTACCACTGAACTTCGTAGGTCCACAAGGACACGTTCCGCACCAGAGTGGTACGGCAACCCTGTCCTGGAAATCATGTTGTTGGACAACGGTGAACCTTCGAACTATGAAGAAGCAATGGCGGGTCCAGATTCCAACAAATAGCTTGAAGCCATGCAATCCGAGATAGGATCCATGTATGAAAACAAAGTATGGACTTTGACAGACTTGCCCGATGATCGGCGAGCGATAGAAAATAAATGGATCTTTAAGAAGAAGACGGACGCGGATGGAAATGTTACCATCTATAAAGCTCGACTTGTCGCTAAGGGTTATCGACAAGTTCAAGGAGTCGACTACGATGAGACCTTCTCACCCGTAGCGAAGCTGAAGTCCGTCTGAATCATGTTAGCAATTGCCGCATTCTACGATTATGAAATATGGCAAATGGACGTCAAAACGGCATTCCTTAACGGCTTCCTTAAGGAAGAATTGTATATGATGCAGCCAGAAGGTTTTGTCGATCCTAAGAATGCTGACAAAGTATGCAAGCTCCAGCGCTCAATCTATGGGCTGGTGCAGGCATCTCGGAGTTGGAACATTCGCTTTGCTGAGATGATCAAAGCGTTTGGGTTTACGCAGACTTATGGAGAAGCCTGTGTTTACAAGAAAGTGAGTGGGAGCTCTGTAGCAAATCTCTTATTATATGTGGATGACATACTATTGATGGGAAATGATATAGAATTCTTGGAAAGTATAAAGGCCTACTTGAACAAGTGTTTTTCAATGAAGGACCTTGGAGAAGCTTCTTACATATTAGGCATCAAGATCTATAGAGATAGATCGAGACGCCTCATAGGTCTTTCACAAAGCACATACCTTGACAAGATATTGAAGAAGTTCAATATGGATCAGTCCAAGAAGGGGTTCTTTCCTGTATTGCAAGGTGTGAGATTGAGCACGGCTCAATGCCCGACCACGGCAGAAGATAGAGAAAAGATGAGTGTCGTCCCCTATGCCTCAGCTATAGGGTCTATTATGTATGCCATGCTGTGTACCAGACCTGATGTAAACCTTGCCGTAAGTTTGGTAGGAAGGTACCAAAGTAATCCCGGCATGGAACACTGGACAGCCGTCAAGAACATCCTGAAGTACCTGAAAAGGACTAAGGATATGTTTCTCATTTATGGAGGTGACGAAGAGCTCGTCGTAAAGGGTTATGTCGACGCTAGCTTCGACACAGATCTGGATGACTCTAAGTCACAAACCGGATACATGTATATTTTGAATGGTGGGGCAGTCAGCTGGTGCAGTTGCAAGCAAAGCGTCGTGGCGGGATCTACATGTGAAGCGGAGTACATGGCAGCCTCGGAGGCAGCACATGAAGCAATCTGGATGAAGGAGTTCATTGCCGACCTAGGAGTTATTCCCATTGCATCGGGGCCGATGACTCTCTTCTATGACAACACTGGAGCTATTGCCCTTGCCAAGGAGCCCAGGTTTCACAAGAAGACCAGGCACATCAAGTGTCGCTTCAACTCCATTCGTGAAAATGTTCAAAATGGAGACATAGATATTTGTAAAGTGCATACGGATTTAAATGTCGCAGATCTGTTGACTAAACCTCTTCCACGAGCGAAACAAGATCAACACCAGAACTCTATGGGTGTACGATTCATCACAATGTAACTAGATTATTGACACTAGTGCAAGTGGGAGACTATTGGAAATATGCCCTAGAGGCAATAATAAAATGGTTATTATTATATTTCCTTGTTCATGATAATTGTCTATTGTTCATGCTTTAATTGTGTTATCCGGAAATCGTAATACATGTGTGAATACATAGACCATAACATGTCCCTAGTGAGCCTCTAGTTGACTAGCTCGTTGATCAATAGATGGTTACGGTTTCCTGACCATGGACATTGGATGTCATTGATAACGGGATCACATCATTAGGAGAATGATGTGATGGACAAGACCCAATCCTAAGCATAGCACTAGATCGTGTAGTTCGTTTGCTAAAGCTTTTCTAATGTCAAGTATCGTTTCCTTAGACCATGAGATCGTGCAACTCCCGGATACCGTAGGAATGCTTTGGGTGTACCAAACGTCACGTAACTGGGTGGCTATAAAGGTGCACTACAGGTATCTCCGAAAGTGTCTGTTGGGTTGGCTCGGATCGAGACTGGGATTTGTCACTCTGTATGACGGAGAGGTATCTCTGGGCCCACTCGGTATTGCATCATCATGATGAGCTCAATGTGACTAAGTAGTTAGTCACGGGATCTTGCATTACGGAATGAGTAAAGTGACTTGCCTACCGACGATCGAATCTCGGGCAAGTAAAGTACTGATTGACAAAGGGAATTGTATACGGGATTGCTTGAATCCTCGACATTGTGGTTCATCTGATGAGATCATCGTGGAACATGTGGGAGCCAACATGGGTATCCAGATCCCGCTGTTGGTTATTGGCTAGAGAGGTGTCTCGGTCATGTCTGCATGATTTCCGAACCTGTAGGGTCTACACACTTAAAGTTCGATGACGCTAGGGTTATAAGGAAGGTTTGTATGTGATTACCGAGTGTTGTTCAGAGTCTCGGATGAGATCCCGGACGTCACGAGGAGTTCCGGAATGGTCCGGAGGTAAAGATTTATATGTGGGAAGTCACCATACGGTCACCAGAAATATTCGGGGGTATACCGGTATTGTACAGGGACCACCGGAGGGGTTCCGGGGGGTCCACCGGGAGGGTCCACCTGCCCCGGAGGGCCTTATGGGCTGTAGGTGGAAGGGAACCAACCCTTAGTGGGCTGGGCGCCAACCCCCCTAGGGCCCATGCGCCTAGGGTTTGGGGGGAACCCTAAAGGGGGGGCGCCCCCCTTGCTTGGGGGGCAAGCTCCCTCCCCCCTTGGTCGTCGCCCCCCTCTAGATCTCATCTAGAGGGGCCGGCCCCCTTCCCCCTTCTTCCTATAAACAGAGGGGTGAGGGGAGGGCTGCAGCACCACATCCAAGGCGCTGCCCCTCCCCTCCCCAACACCTCTCCTCCTCCGCGTGTGCTTGGCGAAGCCCTGCCGGAGAACTGTCACTCCACCACCACCACGCCGTCATGCTGCTGTTGGAGCCTTCTTCCTCAACCTCTCCCTCCTCCTTGCTGGATCAAGGCGTGGGAGACGTCACCGCTCCGTACGTGTGTTGAACGCGGAGGTGCCGTCCGTTCAGCGCTTGGATCATCGGTGATTTGGATCACAACGAGTACGACTCCTTCAACCCCGTTCTCTTGAACGCTTCCGCTCGCGATCTACAAGGGTATGTAGATGCACTCCTCCCCTCTTGTTGCTAGTAAACTCCATAGATTGATCTTGGTGATGCGTAGAAAATTTTAATTTCTGCTACGATCCCCAACACCCACAAGATCTGCGAATTATAAAGACTTCAGGCTAATTGCGTTCATCAACCGCGGTCTCGCCTATCTGACAGGTCACTGTGGTACGTGGATAAATCTGCACGTCCATCGCAGGATCATACATCCTCCATGGTTCTCTGATGCCATTGAACACAAGGGCTTCATTTACGCTGTCGACTCCTTCTATGGCTGGACGTATTGCTGGCCTACTCCAGTCATCGCTACAAACGGTTGTTATAGCAGTATGTTACTTTCCTATGATATCATGATGGCTTGCTTATATTACTGACAACATTTGCTGAAAAAATATTCATGCTCATAACATGTTGTTCTTAAGATTGACTAAATCAAGAGCCCTTTTTTATTTGACTCCAACTTGATATGATGTTGTAGGCCGCCTGGTGTCCCTACCCTTCCTAATCCCAGAACCTTTCAAAGAAAAGCGGCATGGCAGTTGCAGGTGGGTCCTGGCTCGATCAGACGACGGTGAAAGATTGATGATCGTTCGCACGTACCGGACGTGTTGTCTCGCGGAATACAATCACAGTCACTGCAAGGTCTTTGAGCGGGATCCCAGCTTCTCTGGGCCTTCAGGAATTTTTGACTAGAGGCTGGTAAGTAGCCTTGGTACACGCTCTCTGTTTGTCGGACTGAATTATCCGATTAACCAGGAGATAACCGACGGCAAGGATCATGATGGCAGCGCGGTTTCGTTCATCAGGAAAAACTGTGTGTACACAGCGTACCATGCGTCTCTGCATGCACCATACCCTGATATGTGCCGCCACGCTCTGCAGCCCAAAGTAGGAGAGAGGTTCGCAAGTATCAGACTTCGACCTGTTGGCTGGAGTTTCCCCCGTCAGGCACCCATCTGGTTCAAGCCGTCAGCCAATCTCCACAGCTTAATAAATAGTAACGTCTAACTGAGCCAGTTAGTTAGATGCGTACACTTGGTGTAGTAGGATCTTTATTTAGTTTGATGCATACACTTGTTCTTTTTTGGTTGCCCTTTTGTAATGATGGCTGATGTTTGGTTTGGAAGAGAGAGTTGTGTCTTCACTCTTTTGGCCTGCTTACTGCTTCTGTTGCACCCCCAGCCCTGGTTGCTGCCGCTACTGTTTTCAATGTACAATCAGTAGTATATTTCGTCTGTTGGTTGAATAAATGTGTTGTTAGAACAACAAACACAATGTTTTGGAAGTCGTTGCATGGTTCGATCCTTTAGTGCCCCGTACCGTACGTAGCGCATACTATTTTTCGTACGGAACACATTTTCCACTTGTTGATAACATGCAGCCCACTGATGAAGGCTCAATAGAGAAGCCCATAATTAACTGGAAGGGAGGCTCTCACATGAATCCGGCCCAGGTACATGCTCATGGTCCTGTAAACATAAATAAGTAAATAAATAAATAAATAAAGCTAAATGCTCATGCACCAGTTCTTTGGGAAAATAGGTAGCCCAGTATTTCTTTTTGAAGAATACCCAAGCTAGGCCTATTTGTTTTCTCCGAATTACTGGGCTGCAAATCTTTCAAGACGAGGAGGGATGCATTCCGGCCTGGCTTAAGAGTATGGTCAATGTCTGTTAAAAGTAATATCAAAAGGGGTTGAAAATTCAAAAAAAAATATAGCAAATGGGATATAAGTTTCTTTTTTTTGTTTTTGTTCTTCACTGATATCTTATACGTATTTCATTGGATTTAACATGACATAGTACTAATTTATTTTTAAATTTGTTTTAGTATGGCTACTAATTTTTGGATTAAGAATATTTCGTTCCCCAGCAAAAATTTGCGAATTTTCAAAATTTCCCACATATTTAGTTAATTTTTTGACCCTGGTACAGACCAAAAAAGGCCAGCAATTCTAAAAATGGAAAACGGGCTGCAATAAATTCCATATGAATTAGAAAATGAGTAAAAATTATAAAAATAATACAAATGGGTTGTACACGCCACAGATTTCGAGGCTGGCTTGTTTACGCAAGGCTTTGTCAGTGAACACACGATTCTAGCAGTAGTGACTGTTGGATGTCCATCCAACGGCCGACGTGCTTCTTCAATCTCTGATCTTCCTGCTCCAGCCGCCTAAACTAGCGCCGGCGGGACTGCCTGCTCCCTCCTCTTGTGGCCCGCTGTGATGCCGCGCAGGCTTCCCTGGCCCACCCTACTCCCTCCGCTGGCCTGGCCGCACGCAATTAACTGCCTCCTTATTACGCGAAAAAAAATGATTCCTCCCACTGACATCTGGGGCGCACCGGTTGGGAGGCTGACCTGTGGGCCTACAAAGTTGACACGTACGCAGGGCTTGTCAACTTAGTCAACAAACGATTCTAGCAGCAGTAACCGTTGGATTTGAATAGAACGGTCCTCCTGCTTCTTCAATCGCTGCTCTTCTTGCACCAGCCGCCCAAACCAGCGCCGGGGAGACCGCCTGCTCCTGCCTCCAGTGGCCGGCTGTGCTGCCGTTGAGGCCTCATCGCCCCCTACTACTCCCACCGCTAGGCAGGCCCTGGGCGAAGGCAGCCTCACACCGCAGCCGAACCAGTGAACCCTCGTACTCCTCTCCACGTGGGCATCCACTGCCGCGTCTTCCCCGGCTCCGCGTCGTCCCCTTCCTAGGCCTCGCCGTCGTCCACCGCCTTGGTGCTCTCGGCGCGGCGTGGTCAACATCGTCAACGACATTCCATCAGAAGAGTACTGTACGTGGAGAGGCTGACAGCTGGGTCCACAGCCCAGTTTTTTGTGATTTGCCAAGTAAGTCGCTTTGTCAGGCCTGTTGGGCTGCAAATCTTTCAAGACGAGGAAAGCTTTCATTCGGCTGGCCGAGAAAATGGCCCATCAGTAATGAGAAATGGGTTGTACATTTTTAAAACACATCAAGCCGGCAATTAGTTTCAAATATTTTTTTTTTCATTTCGAGATTTTAAATTACATTAATTTTTATGCATGGAGAATTTGTTGGATTTTATATCGATATACATTTATTTTTAAAATCAGTAATGTGAGTCGAAATTTCGGGATTAAAAACAGTTCGGACCGCACCGAAATATGCAAAATTTCATATAATTTTTTAACCGTGGCCATGGGCTGTAAATTATTAGAAATAATGGCAGATGGGCTGTATGTTGTTTTCCACAGATTTGAGGCTTTCCTAAAAAAAGGTTGACGCACAAGCACTCACTGTTGGATGTCCATCCAACGGCCGTCGTGCTTCTTCAATCTCTGCTCTTCCTGCTCCAGCCGCTCAAACAAGCGCCGGCGGGACTTCCTGCTCCCTCCTCCCCGTGGCCGGCTCTGCTGCCGCGCAGGCCTCACCGCCCCACCGTACTCCCATCGCTGGCCTAGCCATCCCTCTACTCACCCACACCTACTGTTATTCTCCGGCGACGGCAGACGAACCAGTAAACCCTCGTACAGTCGTACTCCCCTCCGCGTGGGAAACAACTGCCGAGTCTTCCCTGCCTCCGTGTCGTTCCCTTCCTAGGCCTCGCCGTCGTCCACCGCCCTGGTGCTCTCGGCGCGGCCTGGTCAACGTGGTCAACGACCGACATGCATCTGAAGTGGACTGTACGTGGAGAGGCCGACAGCTGGGTCCACGGCCACACGCAAGGAAGTGCCTCCTTATTACGCACAAAAAAATGAATACTCCCCCTGCTAGCTGGGACCCACCATGGTGGGAGGCTGACTTGTGGGCCTACTAAGTTGACTGGGACGGGGGCCTTTGTCAACTTTAGTCAATATGAACAATTCTAGCTCCAGTGACCGTACGATGTCCATCCAACGGCCGTAGTGCTTCTTCAACCTCTGGTCTTCTTGCTCCAGCCGCCCAAAGCAGCACCGGTCGTGCCGCATGCTCCTGCCTCCCGTAGCCTGCTGTGCTGCCGCGGAGGCCTCACCGCCCCCTACTATTCCCACCACTGGTCAGGCCCTGCGGCGACGGCAGCCTCGTACGTACATACGGGCAGGGTCTCGAATGCCTACTCGCCCATACGTACGGCCAGGGCTCGTGTACATGGCTGGGTCGGAACGGAGAAACAGCGTCGTCGTCGTGTTCATGGGGAGCCAACCAGCTGGGTCGGAACGGAATGCGTCGTCGTGTTCATTGGGAGGGCTTGGACGGAACAGCCGATGGAAACGAGGCCTGGCGTACCGCAGAACGGAGGAAACGGCCTTGTGTTCGACCGGCCACGTTTGAAACAGGATCCTGTTCATCGGGAGGGGTCTGTCGTACCGCAAAATGGAGGAAACAGACCTCCTACGATCGAAACGGGGGTCCTGTTGATCGGGAGTGGCGTACCGCAAAACGGAGGAAACGGACTTGTGTTGGAGCGCTACGGTCGAAACGGGGTCCTATTCATCGGGAGGGGTGGGGCGTACCGCAAAACGGGACTCCACGGGATACTGTTCATCTCCATCGTCGACCCCCTCCAGCCTCCACGGGCTACTGTTCATCCACCGTCGACCTCCTCCAGCCTCCACCTGCGACTGTTCATCCACGGGCTCCTGTTCATCCAGCCTCCACCACGCGCTACTCCACCGGCTACTGTTCAACCAGCCCTCTCCACGGGCTCCTGTTCAACCACCCCTCCACGGGATACCGTCATCCAGCCCTCCACCGTCTACTGATCATCCTGCCCTCCACGGGGTGGTCCTGTTCATCCAACCCCAACCGGCTCGATCGATCGGGGTCCTGTTCATCCAGAGGCAACACCACGGGGTCCTGTTCATCCACCCCCACCGGGAACTGTTCATCCAAACCCACCCAGCAACGCTCACTGTTCATCCAGAGGCAGCATCGATCGGCTTCAGTTAGCAGCAGTAGCGAAGGAATCGCTCGACCGGGTTCAGTTAACAGCCATATATCGATCGCTCGGGTTCAGTAACGCGTAGCCTGCAGTGCAATCGCTCGGGTTCAGTTAGAGCCCAACGCCTCGCTCGGGTTCAGTTAGAGCCAACGCCTCGCACACACGCGCGTACGTGTATGAGAGAAACGCGCATCGCTCGGCCCCGACCTCCCACCGTAACCGGGAACTCCCCGAAATTTTCCTCGCCCTCGCTTCTACCATGGTTTTTTCCGTCATGGACGGCCCAAAGAATGTCATGCAGCTGCGTCTCCGGCCCGCCCAGGACGAAAATCCCATTTTCTGTCATGATTTTTTGTCATAGAAGTAGGAGCCCACCACATCTATGATGATACCGGGTTTTGTCACAATTATCGTCATAGAAGTGTCATATGTATGACAGAAAAAATTTCCGTTCGGCCCAAAATGTCACGGATGTGTCTTTTTTTTTGTAGTGACATAGTTCTCGAAACTGTAGGGTCCGCACGCTTAACGTTCGATGACGATTTGTATTATGGGTTATGTGATTTGATGTACCAAAGGTTGTTCGGAGTCCCGGATGAGATCATGGACATGACGAGGAGTCTCGAAATGGGCGAGACATAAAGATTGATATATTAGACCATGTTATTCGGACACCGGAAGTGTTCCGAATAGTTTCGGATAAAACCGTAGTGCCGGAGGGGTTACCAGAACCCTCCGGGGAAGTAATGGGCCTTAGTGGGCCTTAGGGGAGAGAGAGGGCAGCAGCCAGGAGGTGGCGCCCCCCCCCCAAGGGGAGTCCGAGTAGGACTAGGGGAAGGGGGCACGACCCCTCGTTCCCTCTCCCTCTCCCTCTCCTTCCGTCTTCCCCCCTTCCAGCAAGTGGAATCCTACTAGGACTTGGAGTCCTAGTAGGACTCCACTCCTTGGGGCGCGCCTCTAGGGGCCGGCCGGCCTCCTCCTTCCCTCCTTTATATACGGGGGAGGGGGCACCCCATAGACACACAAGTTGATCTTTAGCCGTGTGCGGTGCCCCCCTCCACAGTTTTACACCTCGGTCATATCGTCACAGTGCTTAGGCGAAGCCCTACGCCGGTAACTTCATCATCACCGTCACCACGCTGTCGTGCTAACGAAACTCTCCCTCGCCCTCAGCTGGATCAAGAGTTCGAGGGACGTCACCGAGCTGAACGTGTGCAGATCGCGGAGGTGCCGTGCGTTCGGTACTTGGATCGGTTGGATCGCGAAGAAGTTCGACTACATCAACCGCGTTACTAAACGCTTCCGCTTTCGGTCTACGAGGGTACGTGGACACACTCTCCTCGCTCGTTGCTATGCTTCTCCTAGATAGATCTTGCGTGATCATAGGAATTTTTTTAAAATACTACATAACCCCACACTAGGAGGGGGAGGGCTGCGCCAGGGGAAGGGTGCGGCTGCCCCCCCCCCTCTATTTATAGGGTGAAGGGGAGAGGGGGCCGGCCCCCTTAGATGCATCTAGAGGGGGGCGGCGGCCAGGAGGGGGGACTTGCCCCCTAAGCAGGTGGGAGGCGCCCCCATCCCCTAGGGTTTCCAACCCTAGGCGCCTTGGGCCCTTGGGGGTGTACCAGCCCACTAAAGGACTGGTCCCCACCCATATTCAGCCCACTAGGCCCTCCGGGGCAGGTGGCCCCACCCGGTGGACCCCAGAACCCTTTTGTGTTGGGAATCGTAGCATAATTTTAAAATTTTCCTACGCTCACCAAGATGCATCTATGGAGTCTACTAGCAACGAGGGGAAGGGAGTGCATCTACATACCGTTGTAGATCGCGAGCGGAAGCGTTCCAATGAACGTGGATGACGGAGTCGTACTCGCCGTGATCCAAATCACCGATGACCGAGTGCCGAACGTACGGCACCTCCGCGTTCAACACACGTACGGTGCAGCGACGTCTCCTCCTTTCTTGATCCAGCAAGGGGGGAGGAGAGGTTGATGGAGATCCAACAGCACGACGGCGTGGTGGTGGATGTAGCGGCTCTCCGACAGGGCTTCGCCGAGCTTCTGCGAGAGAGAGAGAGGTGTTGCAGGGGAGGAGGGAGGCGCCAAAGGCTGTAGTGTGCTGCCCTCCCCCCCCCCCCCCTTTATATAGGCCCCTGGGGGTTCGCCAGCCCTAGGAGATGGGATCTCCAAGGGGGGCGGCGGCCAAGGGGGAAGGGGTTGCCTTGCCCCCCAAGGCAAGGGGGAACTCCCCCCCCCCTAGGGTTCCCAACCCTAGGCGCATGGGGGGAGGCCCAAGGGGGCGCCCCAGCCCACTAGGGGCTGGTTCCCTTCCACTTTCAGCCCACGGGGCCCTCCGGGACAGGTGGCCCCACCCGGTGGACCCCCGGGACCCTTCGGTGGTCCCGGTACAATACCGATATCCCCCGAAACTTTCCCGGTGGCCGAAACTGGACTTCCTATATATAATTCTTCACCTCCGGACCATTCCGGAACCTCTCGTGACGTCCGGGATCTCATCCGGGACTCCGAACAACTTTCGGGTTTCCGCATACATATATCTCTACAACCCTAGCGTCACCGGACCTTAAGTGTGTAGACCATAACGGGTTCGGGAGACATGCAGACATGACCGAGACGCTTCTCCGGTCAATAACCAACAGCGGGATCTGGATACCCATGTTGGCTCCCACATGTTCCACGATGATATCATCGGATGAACCACGGTGTCGAGGATTCAATCAATCCGTACGCAATTCCCTTTGTCAAACGGTATGTTACTTGCCCGAGATTCGATCGTCGGTATCCCAATACCTTGTTCAATCTCGTTACCGGCAAGTCTCTTTACTCGTACCGCAATGCATGATCCCGTGACCAACGCCTTAGTCACATTGAGCTCATTATGATGATGCATTACCGAGTGGGCCCAGAGATACCTCTCCGTCACACGGAGTGACAAATCCCAGTCTCGATCCGTGCCAACCCAACAGACACTTTCGGAGATACCCGTAATGCACCTTTATAGTCACCCAGTTACGTTGTGACGTTTGGCACACCCAAAGCACTCCTACGGTATCCGGGAGTTGCACGATCTCATGGTCTAAGGAAAAGATACTTGACATTGGAAAAGCTCTAGCAAACGAAACTACACGATCTTTTATGCTATGCTTAAGTTGGGTCTTGTCCATCACATCATTCTCCTAATGATGTGATCCCGTTATCAATGACATCCTATGTCCATAGTCAGGAAACCATGACTATCTGTTGATCAACGAGCTAGTCAACTAGAGGCTTACTAGGGACAGGTTGTGGTCTATGTATTCACACATGTATTACGATTTCCGGATAATACAATTATAGCATGAATAATAGACTATTATCATGAACACAGAAATATAATAATAACCATTTATTATTGCCTCTAGGGCATATTTCCAACAGTCTCCCACTTGCACTAGAGTCAATAATCTAGTTACATTGTGATGAATCGAACACCCATTGCGTCCTGGTGTTGATCATGTTTTGCCCTAGGGAGAGGTTTAGTCAACGGATCTGCTACATTCAGGTCCGTGTGTACTTTACAAATATCTATGTCTCCATTTTGAACACTTTCACGAATGGAGTTGAAGCGACGCTTGATATGCCTGGTCTTCCTGTGAAACCTGGGCTCCTTCGCAAGGGCAATAGCTCCAGTGTTGTCACAGAAGAGAGTCATCGGGCCCGACGCATTGGGAATCACCCCTAGGTCGGTAATGAACTCCTTCATCCAGACTGCTTCCTGTGCTGCCTCCGAGGCTGCCATGTATTCCGCTTCACATGTAGATCCCGCCACGACGCTTTGCTTGCAACTGCACCAGCTTACTGCTCCTCTATTCAAAATATACACGTATCCGGTCTGTGACTTCGAGTCATCCGGATCTGTGTCGAAGCTAGCGTCGACGTAACCCTTTACGACGAGCTCTTCGTCACCTCCATAAACGAGAAACATATCCTTAGTCCTCTTCAGGTACTTCAGGATATTCTTGACCGCTGTCCAGTGTTCCTTGCCGGGATTACTTTGGTACCTTCCTACCAAACTTACGGCAAGGTTTACATCAGGTCTGGTACACAGCATGGCATACATAATAGACCCTATGGCCGAGGCATAGGGGATGACACTCATCTCTTCTATATCTTCTGCCGTGGTCAGGCATTGAGCCGTGCTCAATTGCACACCTTGCAATACAGGCAAGAACCCCTTCTTGGACTGATCCATACTGAACTTCTTCAATATCTTGTCAAGGTATGTACTCTGTGAAAGACCAATGAGGCGTCTTGATCTATCCCTATAGATCTTGATGCCTAATATATAAGCAGCTTCTCCAAGGTCCTTCATTGAAAAACATTTATTCAAATAGGCCTTTATACCTTCCAAGAATTCTATATCATTTCCCATCAATAATATGTCATCCACATATAATATGAGAAATGCTACAGAGCTCCCACTCACTTTCTTGTAAACACAGGCTTCTCCATAAGTCTGTGTAAACCCAAACGCTTTGATCATCTCACCAAAGCGAATGTTCCAACTCCGAGATGCTTGCACCAGCCCATAGATTGAGCGCTGGAGCTTGCATACTTTGTTAGCATTCTTAGGATCGACAAAACCTTCCGGCTGCATCATATACAACTCTTCCTTAAGGAAGCCATTAAGGAATGCTGTTTTGACGTCCATCTGCCATATCTCATAATCATAGTATGCTGCAATTGCTAACATGATTCGGACGGACTTCAGCTTCGCTACGGGTGAGAAAGTCTCATCGTAGTCAACCCCTTGAATTTGTCGATAACCCTTAGCGACAAGTCGAGCTTTGTAGATGGTCACATTACCATCCGCGTCCGTCTTCTTCTTAAAGATCCATTTGTTTTCTATGGCTCGCCGCTCATCGGGCAAGTCAGTCAAAGTCCATACTTTGTTTTCATACATGGATTCTATCTCGGATTTCATGGCTTCTAGCCATTTGTCGGAATCCGGGCCCGCCATCGCTTCTTCATAGTTCGAAGGTTCACCGTTGTCTAACAACATGACTTCCAGGACAGGGTTGCCGTACCACTCTGGTGCGGAACGTGTCCTTGTGGACCTACGAAGTTCAGTAACTTGATCTGAAGCTTCATGATCATCATCATTAACTTCCTCCCCAGTCGGTGTAGGCACCACAGGAACATCTTCCCGCGCTGCGCTACTTTCCGGTTCGGAAGGGGTGACTATCACCTCATCAAGTTCCACTTTCCTCCCACTCAATTCTTTCGAGAGAAACTCCTTCTCCAGAAAGGACCCGTTCTTGGCAACGAAGATCTTGCCTTCGGATCTGAGGTAGAAGGTATACCCAATAGTTTCCTTAGGGTATCCTATGAAGACGCATTTTTCCGATTTGGGTTCGAGCTTTTCAGGTTGAAGTTTCTTGACATAAGCATCGCATCCCCAAACTTTTAGAAACGACAGCTTAGGTTTCTTCCCAAACCATAATTCATACGGTGTCGTCTCAACGGATTTAGACGGTGCCCTATTTAAAGTGAATGCGGCAGTCTCTAAAGCATAACCCTAAAATGAGAGCGGTAAATCGGTAAGAGACATCATAGATCGCACCATATCCAATAGAGTGCGATTACGACGTTCGGACACACCATTTCTCTGAGGTGTTCCAGGCGGCGTGAGTTGTGAAACTATTCCACATTTCCTTAAGTGTGTACCAAATTCGTGACTTAAATATTCTCCACCACGATCTGATCGTAAGAATTTTATTTTTCTGTCACGTTGATTCTCGACTTCACTCTGAAATTCCTTGAACTTTTCAAAGGTTTCAGACTTGTGTTTCATTAGGTAGACATACCCATATCTACTTAAATCATCAGTGAGAGTGAGAACATAACGATATCCTCCGCGAGCCTCAACACTCATTGGACCGCACACATCGGTACGTATGATTTCCAATAAGTTGGTTGCTCGCTCCATTGTTCCGGAGAACGGAGTCTTGGTCATCTTACCCATGAGGCATGGTTCGCACGTGTCAAATGATTCGTAATCAAGAGACTCCAGAAGTCCATCTGCATGGAGCTTCTTCATGCGCTTGACACCAATGTGACCAAGGCGGCAGTGCCACAAGTATGTGGGACTATCGTTATCAACTTTACATCTTTTGGTATTCACACTATGAACATGTGTAACATCACGTTCGAGATTCATCAAAAATAAACCATTGACCAGCGGGGCATGACCATAAAACATCTCTCTCAAATAAATAGAACAACCATTATTCTCGGATTTAAATGAGTAGCCATCTCGAATTAAACGAGATCCAGACACAATGTTCATGCTCAAAGCTGGCACTAAATAACAATTATTGAGGTTTATAACTAATCCCGTGGGTAGATGCAGAGGTAGCGTGCCGACGGCGATCACATCGACCTTGGAACCATTCCCGACGCGCATCGTCACCTCGTCCTTTGCCAGTCTCCGTTTATTCCGTAGTTCCTGATTTGAGTTACAAATATGAGCAACCGCACCGGTATCAAATACCCAGGAGCTACTACGAGTACTGGTAAGGTACACATCAATTACTTGTATATCACATATACCTTGGGTGTTGCCGGCCTTCTTCTTGTCCGCTAAATATTTGGGGCAGTTCCGCTTCCAGTGACCACTTCCCTTGCAATAAAAGCACTCAGTCTCGGGCTTGGGTCCATTCTTTGACTTCTTCCCGGTAACTGGCTTACCGGGCGCGGCAACTCCCTTGCCGTCCTTCTTGAAGTTCTTCTTACCCTTGCCCTTCTTGAACTTAGTGGTTTTATTCACCATCAACACTTGATGTTCTTTTCTGATCTCTACCTCAGCTGATTTCAGCATTGAATATACCTCGGGAATGGTCTTTTCCATCCCCTGCATATTGTAGTTCATCACAAAGCTCTTGTAGCTTGGTGGAAGCGACTGGAGGATTCTGTCAATGACCGCGTCATCCGGGAGATTAACTCCCAGCTGAGACAAGCGGTTGTGCAACCCAGACATTCTGAGTATGTGCTCACTAACAGAACTGTTCTCCTCCATTTTACAGCTGAAGAACTTGTCGGAGACATCATATCTCTCGACCCGGGCATGAGCTTGAAAAACCAGTTTCAGCTCCTCGAACATCTCATATGCTCCATGTTTCTCAAAACGCTTTTGGAGACCCGGTTCTAAGCTGTAAAGCATGCCGCACTGAACGAGGGAGTAATCATCAGCACGCTGCTGCCAAGCGTTCATAACGTCTTGGTTCTCAGGGATTGGTGCTTCACCTAGCGGTGCTTCTAAGACATAATCTTTCTTGGCTGCTATGAGGATGATCCTTAGGTTCCGGACCCAGTCCGTATAGTTGCTGCCATCATCTTTCAGCTTGGTTTTCTCTAGGAACGCGTTGAAATTGAGGACAACGTGGGCCATTTGATCTACAATACATTGTGTAAAGATTTTAGACTAAGTTCATGATAATTAAGTTCATATAATCAAATTATTTAATGAACTCCCACTCAGATAGACATCCCTCTAGTTATCTAAGTGAAACATGATCCGAACTCAACTAGGCCGTGTCCGATCATCACGTGAGACGGACTAGTCAAGATCGGTGAACATCTCCATGTTGATCGTATCTTCTATACGACTCATGCTCGACCTTTCGGTCCTCCGTGTTCCGAGGCCATGTCTGTACATGCTAGGCTCGTCAAGTCAACCTAAGTGTATTGCGTGTGTTCCGAGGCCATGTCTGTACATGCTAGGCTCGTCAACACCCGTTGTATTCGAACGTAAGAATCTATCACACCCAATCATCACGTGGTGCTTCGAAACGACGAACCTTCGCAACGGTGCACAGTTAGGGTGAACACTTTCTTGAAACTATTATAAGGGATCATCCTATTTGCTACCGTCGTTCTAAGCAAATAAGATGCAAAAACATGATAAACATCACATGCAATCAAATAGTGACATGATATGGCCAATATCATCATGCTCCTTTGATCTCCATCTTCGGGGCACCATGATCATCTTCGTCACCGGCATGACACCATGATCTCCATCATCATGATCTCCATCATTGTGTCTTCATGAAGTTGTCACGCCAACGATTACTTCTACTTCTATGGCTAACCGTTTAGCAACAAAGTAAAGTAAATTACATGGCGTTATTCAATGACACGCAGGTCATGCAAAATAATAAAGACAACTCCTATGGCTCCTGCCGGTTGTCATACTCATCGACATGCAAGTCGTGATTCCTATTACAAGAATATGATCAATCTCATACATCACATATATCATTCATCACATCTTCTGGCCATATCATATCACATATATCACTTGCTGCAAAAACAAGTTAGACGTCCTCTAATTGTTGTTGCAAGTTTTTACGTGGTTTGTAGGTTTCTAGCAAGAACGTTTCTTACCTACGTATGGCCACAACGTGATTTGCCAATTTCTATTTACCCTTCATAAGGACCCTTTTCGTCGAATCCGTTCCGACTAAAGTAGGAGAGACAGACACCCGCTAGCCACCTTATGCAACTAGTGCATGTCAGTCGGTGGAACCTGTCTCACGTAAGCGTACGTGTAAGGTCGGTCCGGGCCGCTTCATCCTACAATGCCGCCGAAACAAGAAACGACTAGTAGCGGCAAGAAGAATTGGCAAACTCAACGCCCACAACTGCTTTGTGTTCTACTCGTGCATAGTAACTACGCATAGACCTGGCTCATGATGCCACTGTTGGGAATCGTAGCATAATTTTAAAATTTTCCTACGCTCACCAAGATGCATCTATGGAGTCTACTAGCAACGAGGGGAAGGGAGTGCATCTACATACCGTTGTAGATCGCGAGCGGAAGCGTTCCAATGAACGTGGATGACGGAGTCGTACTCGCCGTGATCCAAATCACCGATGACCGAGTGCCGAACGTACGGCACCTCCGCGTTCAACACACGTACGGTGCAGCGACGTCTCCTCCTTTCTTGATCCAGCAAGGGGGGAGGAGAGGTTGATGGAGATCCAACAGCACGACGGCGTGGTGGTGGATGTAGCGGCTCTCCGGCAGGGCTTCGCCGAGCTTCTGCGAGAGAGAGAGAGGTGTTGCAGGGGAGGAGGGAGGCGCCAAAGGCTGTAGTGTGCTGCCCTCCCCCCCCTTTATATAGGCCCCTGGGAGTTCGCCAGCCCTAGGAGATGGGATCTCCAAGGGGGGGCGGCGGCCAAGGGGGAAGGGGTTGCCTTGCCCCCCAAGGCAAGGGGGAACTCCCCCCCCCCCTAGGGTTCCCAACCCTAGGCGCATGGGGGGGAGGCCCAAGGGGGCGCCCCAGCCCACTAGGGGCTGGTTCCCTTCCACTTTCAGCCCACGGGGCCCTCCGGGACAGGTGGCCCCACCCGGTGGACCCCCGGGACCCTTCCGGTGGTCCCGGTACAATACCGATATCCCCCGAAACTTTCCCGGTGGCCGAAACTGGACTTCCTATATATAATTCTTCACCTCCGGACCATTCCGGAACCTCTCGTGACGTCCGGGATCTCATCCGGGACTCCGAACAACTTTCGGGTTTCCGCATACATATATCTCTACAACCCTAGCGTCACCGGACCTTAAGTGTGTAGACCCTACGGGTTCGGGAGACATGCAGACATGACCGAGACGCTTCTCCGGTCAATAACCAACAGCGGGATCTGGATACCCATGTCGGCTCCCACATGTTCCACGATGATATCATCGGATGAACCACGGTGTCGAGGATTCAATCAATCCGTACGCAATTCCCTTTGTCAAACGGTATGTTACTTGCCCGAGATTCGATCGTCGGTATCCCAATACCTTGTTCAATCTCGTTACCGGCAAGTCTCTTTACTCGTACCGCAATGCATGATCCCGTGACCAACGCCTTAGTCACATTGAGCTCATTATGATGATGCATTACCGAGTGGGCCCAGAGATACCTCTCCGTCACACGGAGTGACAAATCCCAGTCTCGATCCGTGCCAACCCAACAGACACTTCCGTATCAATGACATCCTATGTCCATAGTCAGGAAACCATGACTATCTGTTGATCAACGAGCTAGTCAACTAGAGGCTTACTAGGGACAGGTTGTGGTCTATGTATTCACACATGTATTACGATTTCCGGATAATACAATTATAGCATGAATAATAGACTATTATCATGAACACAGAAATATAATAATAACCATTTATTATTGCCTCTAGGGCATATTTCCAACATTTTGGTGGTCCCGGTACAAAACTGATGACCCCCGAAACTCTTCCGGCAGCTGAAACTAGACTGCCCATATATAAATCTTTACCTCTGGAACTCCTCGTGACGTCCAGGATCTCATCCGAGACTCCAAACAACCTTCGGTAACCACATACAATTTCCCGTTACAACTCTAGCGTCACCGAACCTTAAGTGTGTAGACCCTACGGGTTCAGCAACCATGCAAACATGACTGAGACACCTCTCTGGCCAATAACCAATAGCAGGATCTGGATACCCATAGTGGCTCCCACATGTTCCACGATGATCTCTAATCGGATGAACCACGATGTCAGGGATTCAATCAATCCCGTATACAATTCCCTTTGTCCATCGGTATGTTACTTTCCCGAGATTCGATCGTCGGTATCCCCATACCTTGTTCAATCTCGTTACCGGCAAGTATCTTTACTCGTTTCGTAACACATGATCCCGTGGCTAACTCCTTAGTCACATTGAGCTCATTACGGATGCATTACCGAGTGGGCCCAGAGATACCTCTCCGTCATACGGAGTGACAAATCCCAGTCTCGATTCATACCAACCCAACAGACACTTTCGGAGATACCTGTAGTGCACCTTTATAGTCACCCAGTTACGTTGTGACGTTTGATATACCCAAAGCATTCCTACGGCATCCGGGAGTTGCACAATCTCATGGTCTAAGGAAATGATACTTCACATTAGAAAAGCTCTAGCAAACGAACTACACGATCTTGTGCTATGCTTAGGATTGGGTCTTGTACATCACATCATTCTCCTAATGATGTGATCCTGTTATCAAGGACATCCAATGTCCATGGTTAGGAAACCATAACCATCTATTGATCAACGAGCTAGTCAGCTAGAGGCTCACTAGGAACATGTTGTGATCTATGTATTCACACATGTATTACGGTTTCTGATTAATACAATTATAGCATGAACAATAGACAATTATCACTACTAGGAAAACGCTTATAGATAGAAGTTTACCAGTAGCGTTTGTTTATGACCCCACGCTACTAGTAGTTAGTAGTAGCGCTGGCTAGAAAGAGCGCTATTGGTATCAGTTAGCAGCAGCGCTTGTCATCTAAACCAACGCTACTGCTAAGTGTAACACACCACAATATCTGATCAATAAATATTAGCAACGCTTGTCGCCCAACCAGCGCTACAGCTAGTGGGCTTAGCAGTAGCGTCGGCCCATTCCCCGCGCTGATGTTAAGCCCACTACCTCCGCCCGCGCAACCCCCGGCCCGGCCTCATCACTCTCACTCACACTCCACACTCCTCCCTCGATCCCCCGCGCGCCGCCGTCGACCCCCGCACGCTACCGTCCCCCGCGCCGGCCCTCCTCCCTGCGTCGGCCGCCCTTGCCCGCGCCGGCCCTCCTCCCCGTCGGCCGCCCAGCTCCCCCGCGTCGGCCTCCTCCTCCGCCCCGGCCCCCGCGCCGGCCCTCATCCACCTAGAGGTACTCCTCCCTCCTTCCTCCTCCTCCCTCCTTCCCTAGTTATAGTTATTAGAGTAGTTATTTTGAATCCTATGTAGTTGAAAAAATGTAGGTTATCAGAATAATGTAGGTTACGATCGAACCCTAGCTAGGACAGATTAGGTATGAACCCTAGTTATTTCGTATGAACCCTAGGTTTTTAAATTTAGCTAGGTTTTAAAGTTAGGACAAAAATTTAGCTAGGTTTTTAATTAGATGTAGTTAATAGAATTTAGGTGTTTTAAGTGTATTTAAAAGAGTTTTAGGTGTTTTAGTTGTTTTATGTGTAGTTAAAAGAATTTTAGGTGTTTTAGTTGTTTTAGGTGTAGTTAACAGAATTCTAGGTATTTTTTTTAGTTAAAGCAATTGTTGTTATTTTTTTAGTTAAAGCAATTTTTCCTGTTATATGCAAATTTGCAGTGGACATGTCATATTTTGAACATGTCACATTTTGGACATGTCATATTTTTCCGAGTGGCCTATGTTTTGCCAGAAATGTTGATTCGTTTACGTTCTGGCAAATTTCAGGCGCTCGATATGTCCTGTTTTTAGCAAAGGTCATGCCAAATTTTGCTAAGTGTTTATTAATTTTGTTTTCATAATTAAGCATTTTGTTCTCGACGTCGACGATGCCTATCCCGCATCCTCGTCGTCGACTCGGCGGAGGACTCCTGGTTGAGCCGAGGGGCCATGTCCGGGACTGGGCTCCGCCGGGCTGGTACTGGGTTGTGCTACCTTCTGGTGAGCGCAGCTTAGTGAGGAGCCAGTCCGTCGTCGATCCGAAGCTTCTTTGGTGGCGGTCACGTGGGCCTGCATCGGTGGAGAGGCTTGAGTCCCCCGCGCAGGTGGTACAGCACCGTGTCATGGAGGAGAACGCGCACGTCCAGCGCTACTTGGTTGCGTTAGCGAACGGTCGGTTCTCCAATACCTGGCAGATTCTTTGGGGATCTCACCGGAGCTATGATCGGTGATGGTTCCTTCTCTTTGGGTGTCCACCGCGGCCCACTGAACCTAGAGGAGCTATTATTCGAGATGTATTAGTGATATTATATGATGATCTTTGCTACAAACTACTATATATGTATTCGATGATGGATTATTAATTACATATTAGGAAATGTCTGACGATGAAAGGGAATTCGCTATGTGCGAGTACTGCGAAGATGAGCGCGGTCTGTGCGACAGGCCTCACCTGGTAGAAGGTCGGCGCTTCAGCATCAAGCTCCAAGAGACCTTCAATGTTGAAACAGTACGCAACGACGACAAGTGTTTTTTGTTATTTTTTGCACGACTTCTCTGCTTCTTCAACGTGTAATTTCCGTCTTTTACAATTCGACTAGCTTATCCCATGCCATGCAAGACACTATGTCTTGGAGAAGATGGGTTTTGAAGATCATGAAAGAATGGAGACAAAGATAATTCAACTAAGGACCCATCATGGTTATGATTTTGCTGTAAATCTATACAATTTTGTGAACTCATCCAATTTTGGTTGCCTGAATTGGGAAGCCCTTTGCAAGGCGTATGATTTTCATGAGGGTATGCTTCTCACCTTCGATCTTGGTGATCATGACATCGACGAAAATGATATGACCATTTGGGTCCTTGTTGACACGCTTCCAGTTCTACCGCTGTGTGAGTTTCTTAAACATATTTACTAAGTAATTTATATTGTTTATTTCAAAATATTTGACAGCTTATTTTCATTGTTCAAAAAATGTATGGAAAATGGTAGACAGAACCTACTACTACAATGATGAAGCACAATTAACTTATAAGGAGCAAGATGGTCTTATCGCATTTTTTACTAATCTTGAGAATTACAATAGCTATTATCAAACTCCTCCACATTATGGTCAATACGTGCCACTAGTGCACGTGTTGAACTACGGTAACATCAATGGAGATATCATGGTAAGATTTTCTACTATTACGACATCCGTGCGTCTTTTGCATAAATTCTTCTAAAACTAAACTACATTGCTAACTACAAAGTTATTACTATGTTTTTTAACAGAAAATCCCGATGGATTGTGTGCCTCATCTGATGTTGCCGAGAGGTCGCGTTAATGTTATGAGTTTACGGCCACCACGGCCAGGTCAGCCGCAGTATCCACATCACTCCTGTCCATACCGGATTCCTATGAGCGAGAAAGCCATGATAATAAATGATTTCAAAAAAAATTTGAACCATCGTAGAGAGCTACTTGGAAGCAACATTGTGCTTAGGCCAAGACTTGGAGACAGGATGATCTCCGTTCTTTATTATGGAGAGTCAATTTTCCTTAATGGAGAGTCAATGCCTATCTTGTTTTATGATATTTTACCTAAGAGAGGGTAGAGTAGGTCCTATGAGAGGAGTAGGTCGTAGCTAGAATGTGTATTTATGTGCTACAATGTGTTAGAGTTGATGATGATGATGAGGAGTTATGATTATGACTAGTGACCAACTTGTTATATGATGTCTCATTGACAAACATTGTTTGGTGGTGATGACAAGTGGTAATGAAGATGTTATTTAAACAGACTAGTTCATGATGAGTTCTTATTGTATAAAAGATATATCTGTTTAAACATGTACATCGCCAAAATGCTAAAAAAACATAAATGTTAGCAATAGCGCTGGCTAAAAACGCGCTACTAGTACTTGAACTTACCAGTAGCGCTGGCCTAAAAACGCGCTACTGCTACAAAATAGCTGTAGCGCCGTAGCAGTAGCGCTGGTGCCCGCGCTACTGGTAGCACAAAAACTAGCGCTACTGGTAAACTTTTCTCTAGTAGTGTATCATGAACAAGGAAATATAATAACCATTTTATTATTGCCTCTAGGGAATATTTCCAACAATGGCTACCTTCAAGAATTTCTAAATCAACCCATCAGAAGTCCTAATATTCAATGTCATCAGCTAGAAAAAAATGTCCTACAACATCTGATTTTGCAGGCGCATGCTAAAATAATAGCCAAAAATGGTGAACATGTGATGGCAATGGATCATTTATTGTTAATAACAGAGCCGAGTTTAACGATGAAACCACTAGCAATGTTGATTTTGTTGTTGTCCTCCAGCACCAGTTTTATTGGTAGTAGCCACGGATTCCGTCAAGAATTTCTGCATTAAACCATCAAAAGTCCTAATGTCTAATATCATCTTGTAGAAAAAGAAGTACTATAGCATCTGATTTTGCAGGCACACACAGAAACGGTGGCCAAACATGGTGACCTTGTGATGGCGATGGATCATTTATTGTTAATAACAGAGCCGTGTTTAACAAGGAAACCACTGATAATGTTGATTTTGTTGTAGTCTTCTTGCACCTCTTTTATTGGTAGTGGCCACGCCTGCCGATAAGAATTCATGCATCAACCCATCAAAAGTCCTAATTTCTAATATCATGTTATAGAAAAAAAATGTCTGACAACATCTGATTATGTAGGCACGCGTAGAAACGATGGCCAAACATGGTGACCTTGTGATGACGATGGATCATTCACCATTAATAATAGAGATGTGTTTAACAAGGAAACCATTGGCAATGATGAATTTTTATAGTCCTCCGGCACCTCTTTGATTGGTAGTGGCCACCGCTGCCATCAAGAATTTCTACATCAACCCATCAAAATCCCTAATGTCTAATATCATCACGTTGAAAAAATGTCCTATAACCTCTGATTTTGCAGGTGCACATGAAACGGTGGCAAAAAATGGCGACCATGTGATGGCGATGGATCGTTTATTTTTAATAACAGAGCCCTGTTTAACATGAAAACCACAGTCGATGTTTCTTTTGTTGTAGTACCCCAGCACCTGTTTTACATATTGGTGGTGGCCACTGCTGCCATCAAGAACTTGTGCATCAACCCATCAAAGTCCTACCTAATGTCCAATATCATCATGTAGCAAAAAGAAATCCTATAGCGTCTGATTTTTCAGGCGCACGCAGAAACGGTGGCCAAACATGGTGACCTTGTGATGGTGATGGGTCGTTTATTGTTAATAACATAGTTGTGTTTAACAAGAAAAACACAGTCAATGTTGGTTTTGTTGTAGTCCTCCAACACTAGTTTTATATATTGGCAGTGGCCACGACTGCCGACAAGAAATTCTAAAAATGCCCAATAGCCTCTGATTTTGCAGGTGCTCGAAGAAACTATGGCCAAAGATGGTGACCTTGTGATGGCGATGGATCGTTTATTGTTAATAAGAGATATGTGTTTAATAAGAAAATCACAATCAATATTGGTTTTGTTGTAGTCCTCCAGCACATGTTTTATATATTTGTAGTGGCCATGGCTGCCGTCAAGAACTTGTGTATCAGCCCATCAAAATTCCTACCTAATGTCCAATATCATCATGTAGAAAAAAAATGTCATACAGCCTCTAATTTTGCAGGCACACGCAGAAACGGTGGCCAAGCATGGTGACCTTGTGATGGCGATGGATCATTTGTTGTTAATAACAGAGCCGTGTTTAACAAGAAAACCACAGTCAATATTTGTTTTGTTGTAGTCCTCTAGCACCAGTTTTATATATTGGTAGTGGCCACGGCTGCCGACAAGAAGTTCTAAAAATGTCTTATAGGCTCTGATTTTGCAGGCGCATGAAGAAATGGTGGCCAAACATGGTGACCTTGTGATGACGATGGATCGTTTATTGTTAACTACAGTCTTGTTTAACAAGAAAACCGCAGTTGATGTTGGTTTTGTTGTAGTCCTCCGGCACTTATTTTCTATATTGGTAGTGGCCACGGCTGTCATCAAGAATTTGTGCATCAACCCATCAAAAGTCCTACCTAATGTCCAATATCATCATGTAGAAAATAGATGTCCCACATCCTCTGATTTTGCAGGCGCACGAAGAAACGATGGCCAAACACGGTGACCTTGTGAACTTTGTGATGGCGATGGATCGTTTATTGTTAATAATAGAGGCGTGTTTCACAAGAAAACCACAGTCAATGTTGGTTTTGTTGTAGTCCTTCAACACCTATTTTATATATTGGCAGTGGACACGGCTACCGTCAAGAACTTCTAGAAATGTCCTACATCCTCTTATTTTGCAGCCGCACGCAGAAACGGTGGCCAAACATGGGGACCTTGTGATGACGATGGATCATTTATTTTTTAATAACAAAGCCATGTTTAACAAAGAAACCATATTCAATGTCGGTTTTGTTGTAGTCCTCCAACACCCGTTATATATATTGGTAGTGCCCACGGCTGCATCAAGCCATGAAAAATCCTACCTAATATCCAATATCATAAGGTCGAAAAAATGTCCCTTTTTTGTACATGACTACTAAACTCACGTTGAAGTCGTGACTGCAAGATTAAACAATTACTCAATAAGTTAAGTTGCGTGCATGAAGCTAATCATTCAATTTAATAGTTATTCAACGTTCAATGTATGCATTGGTTTTCCATGGGCATATGCCACGTCCAGGCAGGCACAAACGCCCCACAGGAAATCAGCCATACAGTGATTGTGCCTATCTTTTACCTTTATCGTTATATCTATCTATATCTATACCTACATACTAGTGTTTGTCTACATATATGCAACATATCCTGTGAATCCGAGGTGTGTCGTCTATCCGCGTATCTCTTCGTTTTCAGCCCCACGATTTAAATCCAATGTCTCACGTGCAATCAAGCAAATATTTACATTTACCTGCCCTCTTTGTAAATATTTACCCCCCTAAAGCTTGTGATCCAAGATCCCAACCCAAGGCCTCGAGTCGTGCGTCCTTCCCCAGATCGTCCTTGCCAAATCAGTCGCATCGGCTCCCGAATCAAATCCCAACCCCGGAGGGCTCCTACGATGGCAACCAGCCAACCATGGACTGGAAGATTCCCTGGAAGTCCTACAAGTAGCCGCGACAATGGGTACCCGATGGTCGTCTTGGCGGCGAAGCCATGACGCTCTGCGGTAGTGACGAAGCGTCTCAGAGGAGGCGCCATCCCCCCTGGATGGCCTTCGTCGTTGGCAATGATTCAGCTGTAGCCTCTTGTCTAGAGAAAGCTGTAGGTTGTAGCAGATGTACAAGTGCAAATATCGTCCTTCCGTATTCAGCCAAGTGACACGCACACTAGTGCGAATGCTCATATCTGCAGAGTGTATCAATATTGTAGTACAATGAATGACAATGACAATGGCTTGGCATTTGGCAAGAAGTATCCGCTTTGCTGTTATCAAAAGATTCAGTTACTAATTCAGTTTATGGGTTGGAAAAATAAGTGACTTTCTCAGTCATGTGATCAAAACATATATTATTCTATAAAGCTTTTGAACTGCATAAGTGGCCTGGGATGGCTATGTCCAGTTTTGAGATCAAAGGTATAAGCAAAAGTCACTATCATAAGTTTCCTAAACATCTAGAAACTTTATTGTGTGCTCCTGGATGATGAAGGTCTGACCAAAAATAAAGAGGCAACAAACATGCATGTATTGCCACTACACAGCATTACAAGTTATCGAGAAACCAGAAATTTAATCATGATTAAATATGTTCAGAAATTTGACATGCATCAAACTTGTCAGAAATCAAGCCAAATTTAATTTGACATAACACAAATTCTCATCCATTACATGAATTCAGTACATCAAAGTGTACATGATAACATAGATACAATCATTCTTTGCTTGGACAACTTTTTGTATCAGGGAGCCTTTATGTACTTCAGGTTTTTCTACCAACTATGGAAACATGATTAAAATTGTGATTTGTATGTAAGGATGTGATGTGTAGTGGGTTAGTGGCAGTATGTCAGGCATCTCAATAAACGCTTTATGACAACCTGGATGGTCAAGTATGTTGCTGAAATTCAGAAGTTTAGATGATGAGAATGCTTGCAGTTGCAATGTTTATTCTCATGCCTGAATTAGACATAACACAACACAATGCAGTTACCAGTATCCTGTAAAGAACTGCAGTTGCCATAGTATCTGAATATATGAATGCAACGATGTTTCAGACTTTAAGAATCAAACGGTAAGAAACTAAGTTTTTGCACAACTGTATATATTCATACGCAAAATGAACAAGATGGCACATTGAGAGAATTGAGGTAGAAGTGTTATAAGCTGGTATCGGTTGTCAGCCATGCGGCACAAATCTATCATGGCAATGCATCCGCTACACAGACAAAAAGAATCTTGTGGTTACCTACGAAAAAATGACGAGGGGATAGTATCAAACCATGAATACAATAAAATTCCTTAAGATTTCCAAACCATTGAGAAATGAACAGAAACAGGTGAAAGCATCACACACTCTACCATTCCATTAGCTGTAAATACAGATACAGTTTACTCATACAAGCTGACACTAATCCATCGGCTACAGCCTATAGCTTCCTATGGGACATGTCTTCGCTGTCGTGTGAGGGCGTCGGTACTTCATCCGAATATTGTAGTGGAGTTTGCCGTCGCCGTCGCCGTCGTCAGGAGCTGTCCATCCACCTCAATCCGACGAAGGAAAAAATGGAGTTGCGAGACTGTAATTACTGGAAAGTACAATTACGTGCGGGACCGGTACGAAAATTAGGTGGGCCAGTCGGTGTAATATTCTATTTTTATGTTTTGAAAATGGTAGATACGTTATTTTCACCATGGTCAGAATCAACCCTTATCTCACACTCTCCCCAAATCTTTAGCTTCTCATCTTTTCTCCTCATGTCCTACGCTGCCAGTACACACAGTAGCCATCCTCTCCACGACCCCCCCCCCCCCCCCCCCACCCCAACCCCCCACCTCTCCGGCGACCCTTGCCGCCATTATCCTCGCCTGCGGTGCCTCTAGCGCGCGACCCTGGTCCTCCTTCGCTCCCTCCCCATCCTCTCCCGCTCATGGATCCGGCCGCTCTCCGCCGTCGCAGCCACTGCGATAGCCTTCGCGCGGGCGCTAGAAAAGGGGGCCAACCTCTTCAGAGGGCTCACTCCGGCAAGTCCTTCTGCAGTTCTCCTTGCCCGCGGGGCATCTCGCCCGGCGTGCCCGGGTCCTCCTCCACTCTGTCCGCTTCTTCTCCGGCTCGTCGATCCGATAGGGTTCCGGCTGTCACCGAAGAGGTTTGTCGCCGTTGCCATGTACTGCTGGTTCGTTTGTTGATTTTGTAAGCCTGCTTTCCTCGCTGTTTATGTAAAACCATGGCCGGAACAGCAGATTTATCCTAAGTTTTAGTAAATTTTAGGCTGCCAACTTTTCTGGCTATGTTAGTGTAATGATGGAGGTTAAATAATACCCCCTCGGTCCCAAAATAAGTGTCTCAAGTTTAGTACAAAGGGAGTATGATACCCCTCGCCTGAGATGAATTTCCTTACAAAGTTTCAAAAATTGTTTCTCACTAGCTAACCGCTGTGAGCGATTGGGGAGCTCATGTTTTAGGAAGTGTACAAACAACAGAAGTATTGCAACTACACAAGACAAATCAGGCGAAATTTACATAAAACATTGTTATATACGTGCAGTATATCTGCAGTTGTACCCCAGCAGACTACTTGAAAGTAATGAGGTATGCTGGTAACTCGCACATTTTTTTCTAAATTTCCTGGCTCCTTTTTTCGTTTTCTTTTTCTTAGTCAGGAAGACATGCTCTGATTTTTCCTATTTCTTGCTGCTACATTGTGTCTGAATAGCACTTCTAGCCTAATCTTGATGGCAAATTGCATGCACCACACACCAGAAAAGCTTTTTCAAGCTGTGATACTTTACCAACATTGTGCAGCCTGATGGACAAGATAGATGTATATTTTAATTAAAGAACACATGGTTTCTTGTACAAATTTACAGAGTAGCATAATGATTGACTCTTTTATAGCACTGTTGGCATGGACACTTCGCCGTAGTGACTATCTGCTAGGGCTATGCCATTCTAATTCTGATGGACAAAATGATACTATGTTACCAACATTTTGTAATCAACAATAGGCAATTCAGAGGCCAGTGTTTGTCCAACCCTAACTGCTACTGAATCTTTATTTGAAGGTGCTGCAATGAGCAGTTGCTCCACCGCCGGCAGAAGGTGCAAGGAGGGAGAGGCGGAAGGAAGAGATGAACGCAGGGGAAGAGATACCTTGCACCCCTGGTCCACCACTACGACCAAACGCGGCCGGAAGCCGGAGCCTCCAGGACCTCGCGCCGTCGTCCCCTCCAGGACCTCACGGCGGTGGCGGCGTGGCCGTGGGGAGTGGCGACTACGACCAAGCCCAGCCTGGGCTTCGCGTCCTAGACCTCGCGTTGCCGTCGTCACTTCCAGGTCCTCACGCCGGCGTTGTTGCCAAGGTCCTCACGCCGGCGCCTCACTCTCGGGAGATGGGTTAAAGCATCTCCACTCGCGTCCCCAACAGACCCCCGGGCAACTTTTTTAGCGCCAGCGCCGAAAAAATCACCCAGTCGCATCCCAAGACGCCGAAATCCGCCGGCTCGGCCCGTTTTTGGGCCCGGCGATCCCAGGCCGAACCCAGCGCACTGGGGGCGTCCTGGGGGCTCCGGCGGAAGGGAAAACGCGTTTCGGCCACCACTGTCAGGCGAAAACGCATCTTGCAAGTCTAGATCCCCCCATAGCCGCTAGATAGGCCATTTTCCCGTCAGAAAAGAGAGAGGGTTCCGCCGCGGCATCCTCCACCCCGTCCCTGGGCGAGCTTTCCGGCGCTCCGGCCGCGCAGGGTGGGATACTGGCGGCTGCGTCTACCACGCCCGCCAGGTGTTCGGCGATTTGTCTGCTCGGCGATGGACTCAGACGACGAGGAGGCGCTCGCGGCGCTGCTGGAGGAGGAAGCCAACTCCGACGCCCAAGATGAAGAGCATCTCATGGTCCTCGCCGCCCTGGCCAGCCTGCTCGCGAGCAATGCAAAGCCTCGGCGAGGTGGCTCGGCACCGGGCCGGATGAAGGCAAAGAACCGGCATCAACTAGAAGGCAATTGATTGATCTACACTAGTAGGAAAAGGGGCTTTTACCCCGGTTTGTAAAGGCCTTTTGTCCCGGTTTTCGAACCGGGACTAAAGGGTTGTTACTAAAGCCCTAACCCTTTAGTCCCGGTTCTTACACGAACCGGGACAGAAGGTCCTCCACGTGGCCGCTGCTGCCAGCCCAGGCAGGGGGGCCTTTGGTCCCGGTTGGTGCCACCAACCAGGACCAATAGGCAGGGCCTTTTGTCCCGGTTGGTGTCAACAACCGGGGCCAATAGGCATCCACGCGTCAGCATTTCAGGGGCTGGGGGTTTTTTTTTAAAGGGGGGGGGGGGGGGGTTGGGGGGTTTTGGGGGTTAATTTAGGTGTTTCATATATTGTGTTAGCTAGCTAATTAATAGAGAGAAGTGTCCTCTCTTATCTCCGTGCTTGGTCGACGCTACGTACTATATACGTATGGAGAGGACTAGACACGCTAGCTAGTAAGCAAATGAAGGAAACAGAAGATCGTCATGAACATATGCATACAGAGAGAAGTGATATCGACCACATCTCCTTCTCCAACAGATTGGTCGAACAACAAGTTCTCGTATATCTATCTGACACTACCGGCTACATATATACAATAATTATCTCTTACAATATAATCTCTTAATTAAATTGTAAGAACACAGGGTCCACATAGTATTCTTCGTTTTCAGCGATCACGTGGTCAAGGAAGAATGCCGCCAATTCCTCTTGAATTGCTCGCATACGATCTTCTGCTAGGAGTTCATCCCGCATCCGAAACATCTAATTTGAAGAAGGGGGTCAATACATATATATATGAATAAATGAAACTCGACACAAATGATGATAATAAAATAAAATTATGAATATTATTGCTTACGCACTTCATATTGTTCGTCAGAGTAGCCCCGCTCACAGGTCGTGTGGCGGATAGACTCGCAAACGTAGTATCCACAGAAATCATTCCCTTGTTCCTGCCACAACCACTTTACAAGAAATAGAGGTCAATCTAACTGATAAGCAAGCATGCTAAATGGTATTGATGAAACTAGCGCTTGAATCACTAGGAGATGTGCGGAACATGCTACTATAGTACTTACTTTCGGGTGTCTAAATTGCAGCTTCTTCGGCAGTTCCGGAGCTTTTGTGGTGAATTTTCTCCAAACCCTGCCAGACAAAGAAAACAATTACTTGATATCAGGAAATGAACAAAGTTGCTGATATGGTGGATAATGATCGATTTAACTTACTTCTCGAGCATTTGAGTCAGGTCCGCATAGTCCTGGGGATCTTTTCGTCTCGAGTCTAAGACGGTTACTACTCCCTGCTCAAGCTTAATCTCTAGGACAATATAGTGGAAGCTGCGCATGCATGCATAAGTCATCAATTACATTACCATAACCTGGACTAATAAGGGAAACCGAATATGCACAAGACAGTAACACTCACTTGAAGTTGTAAGGAAAGAGTATTATATCTTTGTTTTGATTTAATACCAACGATCGTAGCAAGTTGGCCTCGGCTTCTTTGGCATGTTTTTCAACCGTATATGCATCTATGAGATTTGTGTTAATGAACCCAATATCACCGATTTGTCTTTTCTTCAATTCGGCGATCTTCAATCTGCATAATATAGTGAGGATAATTATAAATATATGCAATGAAAGAGCTGACCTATATAGAGAGACTTAATGACAGAAGTAGTACTACTTACAGACAGTAGCAAGTTCAATTCCAACGAGGTCATGCTCCGGTTTAACTCTCAGCGTCAAAGTATTCATCCCATCAGACTCTCTGTAGGTTTTCATGTACCAATCATGTAATCTTCGCATCATCGTTGTTAGAGATCTTTCATCTTTGACGAGAGGCTTCCCATAATGGTATTTGTGTTCATCCACCTCCATGATTTCATAATGTACATCGTCGGGCAGGTAATCTCCAAGATTGCTATAACCGGCCACCATCCTCGGATCATTAGCGACGATGTCTTTAGACACCTTGAGCGGGGGGCACGATTGGTTCGCTTGTTCGCCGAGCTGGGCAATTTTTTTTCCAGCTCGTCGTTCTTTTAACCTTTGATCACTGACAGTACTTCCCGACCGCTCCGCTTCGACAAATGTCTTTGCAATAATGCGCTCATAGTTGCCTTTCGGCGAAGACTTTGGTGGTTTTGTCAGGGCATCCAGAGTGCGCTTCGCTTTCACCAGATCTACCTTCTCCTCCGGAGGTGGATGTTTCTTTGCTTTCACCCCTTCAAAGAAGTTCTTCACTTCGGCTCGCACGATCTTCGCGTTCTCCACCTCGGTCCTCTCATATGGTAACTTCTCTAGAGTCTTCAGAGAAGGACCGAATCTGTATTGCCTCCCGCCTCTGGCAGCTGTACTGCTAGACGCCGGCAGAGCAGACGGAGCGGCTGCGGCTGTCTTCTTTCCTTGCTTACGAGGCGGAGGAGAAGGACTACGACGCGCCGGAGCAGCCGAAGCGGCGGCGGGTCTCTTCCGCCCTTGCTGACGAGGCGGAGAAGGAGGAGGCTGGCTGCTCTGGCACGCCGGCGCGGGCGGAGAAGGAGGCGGAGTGCCGCCACGCGCCGGAGAAGGAGGCTGATGAGTGCCCTGATCACTCGCCGAAGGAGGAGGCGGAGTGCCGCCACGCGCCGAAGAAGGAGGCTGAGTGCCCTGATCACTCGCCGGAGGAGGAGGCGGCGGCGGAGTGCCCTTACTCGCCGGAGGTGTCCAGTTCGGAAGGTTAATGAGCTCCTTCCGCCATAGGTTCAGAGCTAAACCCAGCCGAGTCTCCCCTTCACCGGTAGGGTGGTCAAGCTGGAGGTCCTCAAATCCCTCCGTTATTTCATCCACCATCACCCTAGCATATCCTTCTGGAATCGGCCGGCAGTGGTAGGTTGCGCCGGGTTCAGGAGGTAAAACAGAGCCAACAGCCGCCTTGACTTTGAAGTTCTGCCATTGCGCCATAAGGTGGCAATGTTGAGACTCCGTGATAGCATCCACGGGGTAGCTAGCAGGAGCCGTCAAGACATGCTCCGGCTGAAGCAGCTCGGTGGAAGCCACATTGCTTCTCCGCTGAGATGGCGGGGTAGCTTCGGGGGTAGTTTCGGCATGTCGATTGCCGTCTCGTTCCTCTAGCGCTTGAACCCTTTCGTGCAGCTTCTGAATTTGGGTCTGCTCCATTTTTTTCCTCCTCTCCTGGCTTTTGTAACCGCCTGCGTCCGGAAAACCAGCCTTCCACGGAACGGAGCCTGGCGTGCCTCGTGTCCATCGAGGGTGCTCAGGATTCCCGAGGGCCATTTTGAGCTCGTCGTTCTCTCTGTCTGGAATGAACGTCCCTTCCTGCGCTGCATCCATATATTGCTGAATCTTCTTGACTGGTATTCTCAAAAGCTCGTTCGTCCAAACGCACCTCCCTGATACAGGGTCCAAGGTTCCGCCAGCCCCGAAGAACCAAGTTCGGCAACAGTCTGTCCAGTTCATTGTCTGTGGTTCGATCCCTTTTTCAAGCAGATCATTCTCAGCCTTGGCCCACTTAGGCCGGGCTTTGAGGTAGCCACCTGACCCCGTGCGATGGTGAAGCTTCTTCTTCGCAGCATTCTTCTTGTTTGTCGCTTACATCTTCTTACTCTTTTCCGATGTCTTGTGGGCCACAAATGCGGGCCAGTGATCTCTGATCTTCTCATACCGGTCGATGAATTCTGGTGTCTCTTCTTTGTCGACAAACGTTTTCAGCTCATTCTTCCACCTCCTGAATAGGTCTGCCATCTTCTTAAGAGCATGAGACTTGATTAATTGCTCTTTAACTGGCTTCTCCGGATCCTCCTCTGGCGGTAGGGTGAAATTTGCCTTCAGCTCAGTCCAAAGATCATCTTTCTGCATATCATTGACATAAGACACCTCAGGGACTTCCTTCTTAGGCTTATACCATTGCTGGATGCTGATCGGGATCTTGTCCCTAACTAGAACCCCGCACTGAGCAGCAAATGCATCCTTTGTCCAGATGGGTTCAATCGGTTGGCCGTCGCGCGCGATTGCTGTGATCTCAAACCTTTCATCCGAGCGCAACTTTCTCTTCGGGCCTCGTCTCTTTACCGAAGTTGTGCTCAATCCGGAGGGCTAGAAAAAGAAGAAAGACGAGTGTTAATTAATATGTGTACATACCAAAACAATGAATGCATCAATTAGCTAGTCAGCACAGGCTTAACTAATATATTTACCTGGCCGGACTCTGTTCGGTCACCGGAGCCGTCACCACGGGCTCCTTCTTGCACCAGCATTGGGTCACCGGAGCCATCATAATCATGTCTTTCCTCCTCCACTCCTCGATCACCGTAGCCTGCTTCTTCACCCTGTTCTTCCAGACCATCATTGTCGTTAAGATACGACAAGATATCACCTCCGGCTAAGATTATGTCCCCCAACACCTCTTCTGCTTGCTCGTCTCGTCCGTGCTCCATTGTTTCTGCAAATATTACAACATGGCAATTATTACACAAACATGACCGCAGGTGGATATATTAGTGCAAACGTAGATCTAGCTTATTCCGGGTTTGGGGTGGCCTCGGCAACGCTTCAAGGGTAGGGGCGCGGCGGGAGGGGGTAGGAGACCGACATCATTTTTTTCTAGGGTTTGGGTGTCCTCGAGAGTTTTGGTCGAGCGAGAGGGCCGGGGGGTGCTCCCGTGGTATAAGTTATCACGGTCGAGAGGGGGTATAAATATCGACCGTCCATCATGTCGAAGTTATCTGGGAGGGAGTTATATATATCGACAACGACGATATACATACATGGGAAAATAATGTTATCGGGAAGGGGGTATATCGACCCCCCCCCCCACGTGTTGAAGTTATCGGGAGGGGGTTATATCGACAACGACGACATACGTACATGGGAAAATAATATTATCGGGGAGGGGGTATATCGACCCCCCCCCCTCGTGTTGAAGTTATCAGGAGAGGGGTATATCGACGACGACAAACCCGATAAAACATAAGAAAACGAAGAAGAAATAAAAAGAGGAGAAGAAGAAAAGGAATATAGGAGAAGATCGAAGAAAAAAAAGAAGAAAAAAAAAGAGGAGAAGAAGAAAGGAATAGAGGAGAGAAGAAGAAAAAATAGAATTTTTTCTATTTTTTTCTTCTTCTCTTCTTTCCTTTCTTCTTATCCTCTTCTTTTTCTTCTTTTTTCCTCTTCTTATTTATTTCTCCTCTTCTTCCTCTCCTCTTCTTCTCCTTTCTTCCTCTTCTTATTTTCCTTTTTCCTCTCATTCATAAAAAAAGTTCAAATAGAAAATTTCGAAAAAAAAGTAAAGGTTTTGCCTAATGCATTGTTCATATTTCATCATGTTCTATGAACAAAAAAACATCATATTTCATCCACATCCATGCATACATCATATATGTGATCATCTATGAGAAAAACATCATATTCTATAAAAAATCATTACATATATATGTGAACAAAAACAATTATGATAACAAGCACATATATCATCATATATATAAAAAAACAAGCATATATATGAAAAAAAACAAGCATATATATGAAAAAAATGCTAGGGAGGGCGCCGGCCGGACCAAGGTGAGGAGGACCGTGGGGTCGGCGGCAAGGATGGCGACGGGGCAGTGGGCGCGCGCTCGGGGTAGGGGGCGACGGCGGCGAAGGGCGGGGCAGGGCGACGGCGAAGACGGGGACGGACCGGGGCGGCTAGCGTCGGGGCAGGGGCGCGGCTGACGGCGAGGGCGCGGGCAACGGCGGGCTACGGCGAGGGAGCGGGCGACGGCGACGACGGGCACGGGCGACGGCGACGGCGACGGCGGGGGCGGCGGGCGGCGTCGGGGCAGCCTGGCGGCGTCGGCGTCGTCGGGGCGGCAACTGCAAGGTGAGAGTGAAATTTTCCTAAGTGTGAACTTATATAGCAAAGCCTTTAGTCCCGGTTCGTGGCACCAACCGGGACTAAAGGTGGGCATTAGTCCCGGTTGGTGCCACCAACCGGGAGAGACCTTTGGTCCCGGTTGGTGGCACCAACCGGGACTAAAGGGGGGGCATTGGTCCCGGTTGGTGCCACGAACCGGGACCAAAGGGTGGCATTGGTCCCGGTTCGTGCCACCAACCGGGACCAATGGCCTTGCACAGCGGCGTGGTGGTGGGAGTTTAGTCCCACCTCGTTAGCTGAGAGAAAGCCGCACCTGTTTATAAGGTGCGGTGCGCCTGAGCTGTCGAGCTCCTCTCTAAAGCAGGCTTACGGGCCTAACCTCTCTGTACATGCCTGTGGGCCTACTGGGCCTTCTGTGGGCCGGAATCCTGGCCCATGGATGGGTTTCTAGTCGTATTCAGGCCGTGGTGGCCCAGTAGGTGGCATAATTTTTATTTTTTGCCTTTTTTTGTTTTCTTTTTTGCTTTATTTATTTTGTTTCGTTTCTACTTACAACAAAAAACTTATTTATTTTATTTTATTTTGTTTCTAATTACTTATTTATTTTACTTTATGATAATTCTTTTTGCTATTAAAGTTTCTAACAAAAAAAGTTCTTTATGAAAATTATTTTTGCTTTCAATGATTTTGAACAGAAAATACTTCGATAATTTTATAATGTTTTGAACAGAAAATAATTTGATAATTTAGTTTCATAAATTTTATTTATGTTATTAAAGTTTATTTTATTTTGTTTCTACTTATATATTTTATTAAAGTTTATATTATTTTGTTTCTAATTACTTATTTATTTTATTTATTATTTTTCATGCACCATTTTTCATGCATTTACTGATTATTTTGAGTTACAAGACCCTAAAATTGAAAAGCATTTTAAATGAACTCTGAAAAGGTTGAAAGTTGGCATGGTATCATCATTTCATCCATATAGCATGTGCAAGAAAGTTGAGAGGGTTACGGCAAAAACTAGATGCACTTCGTGTACAAAACGGACAATCTCTTTCGAAGTATCAGGATTTCATACGGAAACTCGTCTGTTACAAAGGGATTTCATTTTTTTAAACTTATTTGAACTCCTGACTTTTGTGTGTTCAAAATGCACCATTCAAAGCCACATCATCAATTTTCAACCCTTTCTGACTTCATTTGTTATTTTTCATGCATTTACTAATTATTTTGAGCTATAAGACCCTAAAATTGAAAAGCATTTCAAATGAACTCTGAAAAGGTTGAAAGTTGGCATGGTATCATCATTTCATCCACATAACATGTGCAAGAAAGTTGAGAGGGTTACGGCAAAAACTAGATGCACTTCGTGTACCAAACGGACAATGGTATCATACTCGTCTGTTACAAAGTTGGCATGGTATCATCATAATAGTTGCGGGAGAAAGTCTTCACTTTTTCTTTGCTTGTGTCATTTGTTTATTGCGCCGTAACCATGGATAATCTTCATCGTTTATCAGGATGCTTGGGTCAGCCTTGACTTTGAAGGGAGGAATTTCATGAAACTTTTCATAATCTTCAGACATGTCTGTCTTGCCCTCCACTCCCACAATGTCCCTTTTTCCTGAAAGAACTATGTGGCGCTTTGGCTCATCGTATGATGTATTCGCTTCCTTATCTTTTCTTTTTCTCGGTCTGGTAGACATGTCCTTCACATAGATAACCTGTGCCACATTATTGGCTAGGACGAACGGTTCGTCAGTGTACCCAAGATTGTTCAGATCCACTGTTGTCATTCCGTACTGTGGGTCTACCTATACCCCGCCTCCTGACAGATTGACCCATTTGCACTTAAACAAAGGGACCTTAAAATCATGTCCGTAGTCAAGTTCCCATATGTCCATTATGTAACCATAATATGTGTCCTTTCCCCTCTCGGTTGCTGCATCAAAGCGGACACCGCTGTTTTGGTTGGTGCTCTTTTGATCTTGGGCGATCGTGTAAAATGTATTCCCATTTATCTCGTATCCTTTGTAAGTCAATACAGTCGAAGATGGTCCCCTGGACAACGAGTACAACTCATCACAAACAGTGGTGTCACCTCTGAGACGTGTTTCCAACCAACTGCTGAAAGTCCTGATGTGTTCACATGTAATCCAGTCGTCACACTGCTCCGGGTGTTTGGAGCGCAGACTGTTCTTGTGTTCATCGACATACGGGGTCACCAAGGTAGAGTTCTGTAGAACTGTGTAGTGTGCTTGAGACCAAGAATATCCGTCCCTGCATATTATTGAGTCCCCTCCAAGCGTGCCTTTTCCAGTCAGTCTCCCCTCATACCGCAATTTAGGGAGACCTATCTTCTTAAGGCCAGGAATGAAGTCAACACAAAACCCAATGACATCCTCTGTTTGATGGCCCATGGAGATGCTTCCTTCTGGCCTAGCGCGGTTACGGACATATTTCTTTAGGACTCCCATGAACCTCTCAAAGGGGAACATATTGTGTAAAAATACGGGCCCCAGAATGACAATCTTGTCGACTAGATGAACTAGGACGTGCGTCATGATATTGAAGAAGGATGGTGGGAACACCAGCTCGAAACTGACAAGACATTGCGCCACATCACTCCTTAGCCTTGGTATGATTTCTGGATCGATCACCTTCCGAGAGATTGCGTTGAGGAATGCACATAGCTTCACAATGGCTAATTGGACGTATTCCGGTAGAAGCCCCCTCAATGCAACCGGAAGCAGTTGCGTCATAATCACATGGCAGTCATGGGACTTTAGGTTCTGGAACTTTTTCTCTGGCATATTTATTATTCCCTTTATATTCGACGAGAAGCCAGTCGGGACCTTCATACTGAGCAGGCATTCAAAGAAGATTTCTTTCTCTTCTTTCGTAAGAGCGTAGCTGGCAGGACCTTCATACTGCTTCGGAGGCATGCTGTCTTTTTCGTGCAAACGTTGCAGGTCCTCCCGTGCCTCAGGTGTATCTTTTGTCTTCCCATACACGCCCAAGAAGCCTAGCAGGTTCACGCAAAGGTTCTTCGTCACGTGCATCACGTCGATTGAAGAGCGGACCTCTAGCTCTTTACGGTAGGGTAGGTCCCAAAATATAGATTTCTTCTTCCACATGGGTGCGTGTCCCTCAGCGTCATTCGGAACAGCTAGTCCGCCGGGACCCTTTCCAAAGATTACGTGTAAATCATTGACCATAGAAAGTACGTGATCACCGGTACGCATGGAGGGCTTCTTCCGGTGATCTGCCTCGCCTTTGAAATGCTTGCCTTTCTTTCGACATTGATGGTTGGTCGGAAGAAATCGACGATGGCCCAGGTACACATTCTTCCTGCATTTGTCCAGGTATATACTTTCAGTGTCATCTAAACAATGCGTGCATGCGTGGTATCCCTTGTTTGTCTGTCCTGAAAGGTTACTGAGAGCGGGCCAATCGTTGATGGTTACAAACAGCAACGCGTGCAAGTTAAATTCCTCCTGTTTGTGCTCATCCCACGTACGTACACCGTTTCCATTCCACAGCTGTAAAAGTTCTTCAACTAATGGCCTTAGGTACACATCAATGTCGTTGTCGGGTTGCTTAGGGCCTTGGATGAGAACTGGCATCATAATGAACTTCCGCTTCATGCACATCCAAGGAGGAAGGTTATACATACATAGAGTCACGGGCCAGGTGTTGTGATTGCTGCTCTGCTCCCCGAAAGGATTAATGCCATCTACGCTTAAACCAAACCATACGTTCCTTGGGTCAGCTGCAAACTCAGCCTAGTACTTTCTCTCGATTTTTCTCCACTGCGACCCGTCAGCGGGTGCTCTCAACTTCCCGTCTTTCTTACGGTCCTCACTGTGCCATCGCATCAACTTGGCATGCTCTTCGTTTCTGAACAGACGTTTCAACCGTGGTATTATAGGAGCATACCACATCACCTTCGCAGGAACCCTCTTCCTGGGGGGCTCGCCGTCAACATCACCAGGGTCATCTCGTCTGATCTTATACCGCAATGCACCGCATACCGGGCATGCGTTCAGATCCTTGTACGCACCGCGGTAGAGGATGCAGTCATTAGGGCATGCATGTATCTTCTGCACCTCCAATCCTAGAGGGCATACGACCTTCTTTGCTGCGTATGTACTGTCGGGCAATTCGTTATCCTTTGGAAGCTTCTTCTTCAATATTTTCAATAGCTTCTCAAATCCTTTGTCAGGCATAGCATTCTCTGCCTTCCACTACAGCAATTCCAGTATGGTACCGAGCTTTGTGTTGCCATCTTCGCAATTGGGGTACAACCATTTTTTGTGATCCTCTAACATGCGATCGAACTTCAGCTTCTCCTTTTGACTTTCGCATTGCGTCCTTGCATCGACAATGACCCGGCGAAAATCATCATCATCAGGCACTGGTTCCTCTTGATCTTCAGCAGCTTCCCCCCTTGCAGCATCATTGGGCACATCGTCTGGTTCCTCTTGATCTTCAGCAGCTTCCCCCGTTGCAGCATCACCGTATTCAGGGGGCACATAGTTGTCATCGTCCTCTTCTTCTTCGCCGTCTTCCATCATAACCCCTATTTCTCCGTGCCTCGTCCAAACATTATAGTGTGGCATGAAACCCTTGTAAAGCAGGTGGGTGTGAAGGATTTTCTGGTCAGAGTAAGACTTCGTATTCCCACATATAGGGCATGGACAACACATAAAACCATTCTGCTTGTTTGCCTCAGCCACTTCGAGAAAATCATGCACGCCCTTAATGTACTCGGAGGTGTGTCTGTCACCGTACATCCATTGCCGGTTCATCTGCGTGCATTATATATAATTAAATGTGTCAAAAACCATTACAGAACATCATGAATAGATAATTAAGTGACCAAATTAATAGTAGTTCATCATCACATTAAAACCAAAGTACATACATAGTTCTCATCTAACAACATATATATAGCTCTCCAGAGCATCTAATTAATTAAACCATACATTGAAACTATGTAAAACATTTCAATGCGAAAACAAATGCGATCATAATCGCAACCAAGGTAACAATTGATCCAACAGCATAATGATACCAAGCCTCGGTATGAATGGCATATTTTCTAATCTTTCTAATCTTCAAGCGCATTGCATCCATCTTGATCTTGTGATCATCGACGACATCCGCAACATGCAACTCCAATATCATCTTCTCCTCCTCAATGTTTTTTATTTTTTCCTTCAAGTAATTGTTTTCTTCTTCAACTAAATTTAACCTCTCGACAATAGGGTCGGTTAGAATTTCCGGTTCAACCACCTCCTAGATAAAAAAAATCTATGTCACGTTGGTCGGCATATTTGTCATAAACAATAAATGAACCAAATAGTTATAAAAAGATAATATATACCACATCCGAATCATAGACAGGACGAGGGCCGACGGGGGCGGATACCAAAACCATCGCACTATGTAATAAGAAGGAATAATAAAAGTAACAAAATTAGACAAGTATCTATCTAAAGTAAGAATTTTTTTTCTTTCAGAAAGAAGATAAGAACAAGAGGCTCACCACAGTGGTGCTGGCGACGAGATCGGCGCGGGCGATCGACAGCGGTGAAGACGGGGACGGGACGTGACGAGCCGCTAAACCTAGACAAATCTCGGGGAAAATGGAGCTCGGAGGTCGAGTTTCGAGAGGAGAAAGATTAACTAGTGTGGCTCAGACATTTCATCGAACACCTCATGTGCATAGGAGGTGAGCTAGAGCACCCAAATGCCCTTCCCTCGCTGGCCAGAAAAAACAGAGCACTGTGGAGTGCTCTGCTGTGGCGATGGGGTATATATAGGCAACTCATTGGTCCCGGTTCGTGGCACCAACCGGGACTAAAGGCCTTTGGTCCCGGTTGGTGCCACGAAACGGGACCAATGCCCCCCTTTAGTCCCGGTTGGTGGCACCAACCGGGACCAAAGGCCTTGTGCTGCCCCACGTCAAAAGTTTAGTCCCACCTCGCTAGTTGACAGAGCTCGAGAGTGGTTTATAAGCGCTGTTGCGCCCACCCTCTCGAGCTCCTCTCAACTGCAGGCTTTCGGGCCTAACCGTTCTCTTTGCCTGTGGGGCCTACTGGGCCTTCTGCGGGCCTGAATCCTGGCCCATGGATGGGTTTCAAGTCGTATTCAGGCCGTGGTGGCCCAGTAGGTGGCATAATTTTTTCTCTTTTTATTGTTTTCTCTTTTGCTTTATTCATTTTGTTTTGTTTCTACTTACAACAAAAAACTTATTTATTTTATTCCATTTTGTTTCTAATTACTTATGTATTTTACTTTATTTATTTTATTTTTATTTATTTTACTGCTGCTATTTTTATTTATTTTACTGCTGCTATTTTTATTTAATTTATTAAGTTTTATTTATTTTAGTTACTATAGTTTATTTTATTTTATTTTATTAAGATTTATTTATTTTATTAAGGTTTATTTATTTTATTTACTATAAAAAATGAACATAGATGCGCCTATAGAGAAAATTCAACCTAAATTCATAATAAATTTCTATGAAATTCAAAGAAATTTACTGTGAATTTAGGTCAAATTCCCTGTATAAGGGCATCTATTTTCACTTTGAGAGGAGCTCAACGAGGCAGAGAGGGACGGGCTGATAAACAGGTGTGAGCGCCCTTCGGTCGGCGAGGTGGGAGTAAACTCTGACCGCTACTAGGACCAACCCTTTAGTCCCGGTTTGTGGTATGAACCGGGACTAAAGGGTGAGCCTCTGGTCCCGGTTCAAGCCACCAACCGGGACCAATGGTGGTGGGCCAGGAGCGAGGCCCATTGGTCCCGGTTTGTCCCACCAACCGGGACCAACGGGGCCGGACAAACTGGGACCAATGCCCCCACGAGGCCCGGCAGGCCCCTGGCCGCACGAACCGGGACCAATGCTCACATTAGTCCCGGTTCATGACTGAACCGGGACTAATATGAATATTGCCCTGTGACCAAAGCCCAGTTTTCTACTAGTGCTACTCCAACTACTTCGTCGACGCTCCACTGCACGGCGACAAAGTATTTCGGCGCCGTTATCGGATGAGCCGAAAGATCTTCCTCAGGATTGTGAAGTCCATCAGGGAGTTCGACAGCTACTTCAAGTGCAAGAAGGATTGCACCGGCACACTTGGATTCACCTCACTCCAAAAGTGCACGACAGCTATGAGGATGCTTGCATACGAGCTCCCGGTGATTCACGGGATGACTATGGGCGCACGGCCGAGTTCATGACCATTGAGTGTTTCTACAAGTTCTGCAGGGCAGTGGTGGCAGTGTTTGGACCGCAATACTTGCGATCACCCAATGCTGAAGTCACTGGTCGGATCCTAGCACAGAATGCAGCTAGAGGATTTCCAGGGATGCTTGGAAGCATCGACTGCATGCATTGGAAATGAAAAAACTATCCATTTGCTTGGCAGGGAATGTACAAAGGCACCAAAAGTGGTTGCAGTGTGGTACTTGAGGCAGTGGCCACACACGACCTATGAATTTGGCACTCCTTCTTTGGTATGCTAGGAACTCACAATGACATCAACGTACTGTAGTGCTCCCCTATCTTTGCCAAGCTTGTTGAAGGTCATTCTCCTCCGGTGAACTTCGAGGTCAATGGGCAGCACTACAACAAGGGATACTACCTAGCAGATGGCATCTATCCGAGATGGTCCACATTTGTGAAGACTATCTCAAACCCTGTGCCAGGAGGCAAGAACTCCCACTTTGCGAAGGTTCAGGAGGCTTGCAGGAAGGATATCGAGCGGGCATTTGGTGTGCTCCATGAAGGAAATATACCCTAGAGGCAATAATAAAGTTTTTATTTTATATTTCCTTATATCATGATAAATGTTTATTATTCATGCTAGAATTGTATTAACCAGAAACTTGATGCATGTGTGGATACATAGACAAAGCACCGTGTCCCTAGTAAGCCTCTACTAGACTAGCTCGTTAATCAAAGATGGTTAAGTTTCCTAACCATAGACATGTGTTGTCATTTGATGAATGGGATCACATCATTAGGAGAATCATATGATAGACAAGACCCATCCGTTAGCTTAGCATATTGATTGTTCAGTTTTATTGCTATTGCTTTCTTCATGTCAAATACATATTCCTTCGACTATGAGATTATGTAACTCCCGGATACCCGAGGAATACCTTGTGTGCTATCAAACGTCACAACGTAACTGGGTGATTATAAAGACGCTCTACAGGTATCTCCGAAGGTGTTTGTTGGGTTGGCATAGATCGAGATTAGGATTTGTCACTCCGAGTATCAGAGAGGTATCTCTGGGCCCTCTCGGTAATACACATCATGAGAAGCCTTGCAAGTAAAGTAACTAATGAGTTAGTTACATGATGATGTATTACGGAATGAGTAAAGAGACTTGCCGGTAACGAGATTGAACTAGGTATGTGGATACGACGATCGAATCTCGGGCAAGTAACATACCGATGGACAAAGGGAATAACATATGTTGTCATAACGGTTCGACCGATAAAGATCTTCGTAGAATATGTAGGAGCCAATATGAGCATCCAGGTTCCGCTATTGGTTATTGACGGAGAGGTGTCTCGGTCATGTCTACATAGTTCTCGAACCCGTAGGGTCCGCACGCTTAACGTTCGATGAGGATTTAGTATTATATGAGTTATGTGATTTGGTGACCGAATGTTGTTCGGGGTCTCGGATGAGATCACGGACATGACGAGGAGTCTCGAAATGGTCGAGAGGTAAAGATTGATCTATAGGATGATGGTATCGGACACCGGAAGTGTTCCGGAGGGTACCGGGTACATATAGGGTCACAGGAAGGGGTTCCGGGCACCCCCGGCAAAGATATGGTCTTAATGGGCCAAGGGAGGGACAGACTAGCCCACAAGGGGCTGGTGCGCCCCTCCACTAGGCCGGCCAGCCCTAGGGAAAGGAAAGGGGGGAGGGCAAGTCCCTCCTTACTTCCCCTCCTCAAGGGAGAAAGGAAAGGGGGGGCACCTCCCCCTTCCTTCCCCTGGAGCCTATACAAGGAAGGGGGGCGAACCAGGGCAGGAGCCCAAGTGGGATTCGGCCCCACTTGGGGCGCCCCTTGGCCTCTTCCCTCTCCCTCCCACCTATATATATGAGGAGGGGGGCGCCTAGAACACACAAGATCAATTGTTAGCCGTGTGCGGCGCCCTCCTCCATAGTTTACACCCCCGGTCATATTCTCGCAGTGCTTAGGCAAAGCCCTGCGTGGATCACTTCACCATCACCGTCACCATGCCGTCGTGCTGACGAAACTCATCTACTTTCTGGACACCTTGCTGGATCAAGAGGACGAGGGACGTCATCGAGCTGAATGTGTGCAGAACTCGGAGGTGTCGTACGTTCGGTGCTTGATCGATCGGATCTAGAATAATTAAGTTCGACTACATCAACCGCGTTGTCAAAACGCTTCCGCTTTCGGTCTACGAGGGTACGTAGACACACTCTTCCCCTCGTTGCTACGCATCTCCTAGATAGATCTTGCGTGAGCATAGGAAATTTTTTGAAATTACATGCTACGTTTCCTAACACTCCAATCTCGATTTGCTATTGTCCGGTACCCCGCTCAGACCTGGTCGAAAGATCAAATGTGGGAGATCATGACTTGTTGTGTCATCTTGCACAACATGATCATTGAGACCGAGCAGGAAGAGCCAGTTTTTGACACTGAACCATACAGGCAGGGTCCTCTAGCCCAAGTTGATCACCACCTACTGGCAACCTGGACTGCCTTCCTCAATATGCGTCAGGAGATCCGAGACCAATTGGCGCATCAACAACTGCAGCAGGATCTGGTGGAGCACCTATGGAGGCTCAAGGGCAACGCCTAGCTCGACGTGTGATGAAATATGAGTTTTTATTTGTTGAACTATATAATTTGTATTGAACTATTTGTTGAACTATTTGATTTCTATTGATTTTCGGTGATGAACTATGTGATAAAAATAGCTTTATGTTGAATTTGTGCCGAAGTATGCCGAATCGGGCCAAAATTGGTCAATTTGCGCCGATAGTGGGCCAATTTGCGCTGAAAATGGGCTCAAAAAATGGGCCAATTTGCGTCGAAAGTGGGCCGAAATCGGCGCATGGGGGCGGCCGCTGGGAACCAGATCGCCCCCAAGCCGATATTTCAGCCGGCGCGCCCCCAGGGCTGCGCTATTTCTAGCCCCTGGGGGCCTAACGAGTGAAGATGCTCTTAGGCAGATGCGGGGATTATTGACAGATTTTTTTTTGCGGGCCAGATTATCGACAGAGTTAGGAGTACTAAAACAACAATCACACATGACCATAATACCCTTGTTGATTAAACTTAATTTTTTAATTACCAGGTTAAAATCAACGGTAGAAAATAAAAGGGAGTTACCAGAAGGTACATGCCGTAACTCTCCAATCACCATAACAGAAACAGTTTCATCTAATTTGCCTTAACTACCCCATTACAGATGATCGTGCACACTGATTTTGAGCTCATGTCCTGATTTTTATAAAATAGCAGAATTATTGTATTCACAAAGAGTCTGGTTAATTTCCATATCCTGCTGGTAATCAAACAATTTGATTAATTTCAAACACATATATCCACCTGGTAAGCAGATATTTTTCATCGGTATGGAACTAACAAAAGAGAATTCACGATCGCCATGTCAATGTAAATCTCTAGGACTGGTTAATCATCAATCCGATAAGAACAAACTCCATCACATCACACTACATCACGCTGCCAATGGGCTATAGGTATCATTCTAATATTTAAAAAGAAGAGATCTTTAGATACATACAATAATAAAAAGCATCTTGCGATATTCTGGCCGTAGCTTTCCCTCGCGGATATTGACGCTGGCAAGAAAAGGGCTTTCCTTTGCTTGCCGTAATGTCTATCCTACCATTCTTTCTTCCTTGATTGATGGATGGGTACCCTAGTGAAATGTCCACTAGGCAGGTCATTAGGTCTAGTTATTCTACAGCACTTTTCCTGTGATTAGTCATGCATCGTGATATTTTCTGCATCCGGATGTGCCATGCCTGTAATGTGTCTTCCTTGCATTTTACGTGTGGTTGTCCTTGCCAGAGTGTAGATAGACATAGACGCTTAGGTACATACTCTAACCCTATGAACACATGCACACACACATCATATTTCTATAAGCAACTTTGAGAGACAGGCCGCCAGATACATATTAAATGGTATATATCTAGCACTATACTAGTATCATCCTATTTCTTTGACATTGTATCATATTAAATGATGTTATACTTGTCGGAGAGATTGGTGTATCTAGACGTATTTTAGTTTGGATACATTTATTTTTATACATTTCGCCCATAAGTATTTTTGGACAGAGAGAGTATCATGCATGACAATAATAAGGTCACCATGATACCAATCTATAATATTATGCCTTGTGAAGATAGTATCATACACTAGTATCATATATATGTATAATACTAATATAGTACTGTACTAGATATATACAATTGAGCAACAAGTTTTTTGGGGACGGAGGGAGTATATGGTAAGTCCGTTGTGAGCAGCCAACACCCTTCACACACCCGGTTCCCCTCTCTATCCATAACTCCTACTAGTACGTGGCAGCTGGCGCCCGAATTGTCTTTAAGTTGAGATTTCATGAAACAAACGACTCCATTAATTAGATGAAAGAGATACAAAAGCATTTTATTATCAACGATCGCTACATCACTGAAGAACGTTTTAGTATCAACGATCAGCCTGACGCACATGCAAGCGTAGGTGTAGGTGCATGTGTGCATGACATGACGGTCGACCGAGCAAGCAGCATTATACAGGAAACACCGCTCGCTCGTTCACTGGATGAGGCCGGTGATGGCTGTGCAGACGATGGCCATCTGCACCGCGTCCGCGCTCTGCCTCGCCAGCGGCGACGGGACGACGCCGGCCCTGGCAAAGGCCTCGCCGCACCGGCGCATGAGAGGCGCGGCCTCGCGCGCCTTGTCTTTCCCCGCCGCGTAGTCGCGCCTGTCGATCCCGTCGTAGGCCTCTGCGAACGCGGACCCCATCCTGCCGTAGAGCGCCTCGCACCGCTCCAGCGGCGCACGCACCTTGCCCCCAGCCGCTTTCTTGGCGAGCATGTGCTTAATGTCGTAGACGCCGTTGCCGGCGAGGAGGACGCCTACGTCGGCGGCCACCTTGGCCAGGCCCCACGTGTCGGCGTCGGGGCTGTCGTGGTGCTGGCTCAGCCTTGACACGCAGAAGTGGTAGTCCACGCGCCTGTCGGCGCCCGCCGCCGCGCTGCACGTCGTCTCCGGGGTCGCGCCCGCGCCGCCCAGCAAGAGGACGGCGGCCGTGAGAATGTGAGCAGCGGTAGATGGCCTCATCGCTGTTGTTTCACAAAATCGAAGTGAACGGGCTACTGCCGGTGATATAGGCCCCTGTTTGGTGATACTTTTGGGAAAGGGTACGATTCAGCCGACTGATTGTAGTGCGCTTGTCGGCCGCCTGCAGCATCTTGTTTATCGGGTGCACAGCGTGCTCAGCCGCTCAGGCGTGCCTGCTTTGTTACGTGTGGTCCCCTACAGACACATGCATAGCTAGTTGATCCGTTTTCAGTCATGATGGCAAAAAAAAATTGATGCGACAAGGTAATTAAGAGAACAGAGATGAGTTTGATGACACCAATAAAAGAAAATACTCGTATACATGAGTTCCTGTACTGTGTTCAAAGAAATAAGAAACAATACCAAGCACACGAACCTAGGTAAAACAAGTTAGGAAAGCTCACCAATGCATAAAATATTTAGTTGCTAAATCATTAAACGAAGGGAGCTTAGCGAGGCAAAAATAGATGTGTACCGGGATGGCTCTCGCGAACGTGCTTGCCGCGGGCGAACTCGCGATGGCACCGCCCTGATCTCTCTCCTCTGGTCGTCCCTGCGTCAAGCTCGACCAGATCCGGGATCCTCGTTGAGCTCTTTTTCCGCCGATGTGCTTCTCCCGCGAAGCTCCCTCGTGCTACTTCGCCTCCCGTCCCGTCAACTCCCTGCTAACGAGTTGTTGCTTGGTTCTCCTACTAGATTGATAACTTTGGTTCTTAACTGAGGAAAATATTTATCTCTACTGTATTGCATCATCCTCTTCTCTTCGGGAAAATCCCAACGCAGTTCACAAGTAGCAGCGCGACACGTGACGCCGCCTAACAGCGCGTCACTTGCGCGCTCCCAAAGTGATCCTTGTGGGGGCTCCCGAAGGAGTACCCGCTAACTAGTTCCTCTCCTCTTTTCTAGTTAGAAAAAGAAGCTAGATGGCATGTACTGCCTGTGTTGTAGTCAACCGTGCGGTGTAGTTGTGAAACTGCTTGGGCTGCCGCTTAAACCATGCACGCGCATTGAAAGAGTGTGGGATGGCAGCGGTCCTCGGCCTGTTTTGTACGCTGGTATTGGCAAGATGACATGGCATCATGCATGTTAAGATTTAGACTCATGTGAACGCTGACATGGCATGAAATTGATGTGGACGATGTACATGTTGAAAGAATTGGTATTAGAGTTCTTAAGAATGTAAGATGTAAAATGTGTCCGATACATTAGTAAGGGTGTTACGCACCAACCTTCGTACTACTAAATAATATACCCACACAAACCACTTATCCTTTATCAAAGTTTTTTTGAATTGGATATTCAATAGATTTGACCCCCAAAACAGTGCAATGTAATCTTCTTTACACTGAAATAATATTATAAAAAGAAGGGTACTAAAAAACTAGAGGCGTGTCCCAAGCCATGTATCCTCCCAAAAATGAGTTGCTCGACCATCCTCAATATGACGAGGCCGTAAGGACGAGCTTTCGTCCTAGTCCTAAGACAAGCATGGAGAGTCCACAGGTGCCAATTGATGGGCCTCGGGCCTGCCAGCGAGCGATCTGCTACTATATGTTGTTTTATCACCGCAAATGCTAAATCTCGCTCATTATGAGATCGTAGCAACTCTTGTCTACATAATTCACATGGTGGGCCAGCCCAATAAGCTGTGCGCGGGCGGTTTTACTTATGGTGGGGATTGGCTAACCATCCACCCAGTTTTGGGGCATTTCCTATTTGGCGCTCTGCAAACGGGAGCACATCCCCACTTCGCGCCGGGCTGACCCATCTACCTTTTATTTATCTTATTTTACTTTTTTAACTTGGAAATAGTGTGCTTGTGGAGCGAATTGAACCAGCGACCTCATGCATCAAGAACGCTGCAATAACCACCCCGCCACCTAACCTGAAGTGATCACTTACATATTTTTCCATCCTTTCTTCTATCTTATTTTTTTCCTTTTCCCTTTTTTCTTTTACCTTCTTCCTAGTTCTCAAATTTTTTGGACTTTTTCTTAAAATCGAGGAACTTTTTCTGGAAATTTGATAAATGTTTATTCAAATTCGATGAAAATTTTCAAATTCATGGACCTTTTTTTCTGGAAAATCCATGAACTTTTTTTGATTTTGTTTTTTCAATTTATGAACTTTTCTTATATCTGAACTTAAAAAATCCATGAACTTTTTCCAAATCGATGAACTTTTTTTCAAATCTGTGAACCTTTTTCTTGAAAAAAGGTGCATGTTGAGAGACCTGGTATCAACTTCTTAAGAATGTAAGATGTAAGATGTGTCTGGTGCATTGGTAAGGGTGTTACACATCGACCTTCGTACTAAATAATGTACCCACACAACCACTTATCATTTATCAGAGTTTTTTTAAACTGGATATTCAACAGAATTTGGCCCCTAGAATGGTGCAACGTAATTTTCTTTGCACTGAATAATATTATAAAGAGAAAGGTACTGAAAAGCTAGAGGGGTGTCCTCAAGTCATGTATCCTCCCAAAAACAAGTTGCTCGACCTTCCCTATATGACGAGGTCGCAAGGAGAGTACACAAGCACCCCTTAGTTGGCGTCGGGCCCTTGGCACAACATAATTGCCAGCGAGCGATCTGCTACTCTATGTTGCTTTATCGCTGGAAATGCTAAATCTCGCTCATTATGAGATCGTAGCAACTCTTGTCTACATAGTTCGCACGGTGAGCCACAAACGGGAGGAAACGCCCCCCCTCCCCTGCGGGCATTTCCTATTTTTCTGTGTTTTTTCTTTATCGATTTCCTTTCGGGTTTTTTCCTATTCGTTTTTAATGTTTTCTATTTTCAGCCCAATATAAATTAGATTAAGAACTTTAGCCCAATAAGAAACGGTCCAAACAGAGGCTGATTCCGGCCCAAGTCTACTCACGCTGGGATCTGGCCTGGTGAGCCCAGCTCGATATCAGTAGAGCCCTCGCGAGAGTGAGAGAGGGGTCGACCGAACCCCTAATCCCCCCAATCCCCAACCTCGAATGCCGCCGCCGTCGCCGTCAATGGATGAGCTGCGTCGGCCGCCCGAGTTCGACCACATGTTCTCGGACGAGGCGTGGGCCAGCATGACTCAGGACACGCGGCGCCGGATCGTCGACATCTCGTGCCGGGAGGTACCAGAGCCCACCCAAGAGGAACGCCGCATGCATCAACTCATCGCCGGCGCCGGCGGGCCCTGCAGCGTATTCACCGATGCCGTTGCCGTCGCTGAGGTACTGGATTTCGCGGACAGACATCACCAGGAGGCGGAGCGAGAGGACTGGGAGGCGGTGGTGCAAGGGCGGCATTACGCCGACGAATGCGCAGATGGCGATAAGGACGACAAGACCACGACGAAGACGACGACGGCGCAGACCGTGGACCCCCGGCGGCCGAACCACCATATCTCCGAACAAACATTGTCCAGGGATATACAGAAATCAAAGGCTTTTCTGTGGACTCGATACCACCAGCTACACCTCCTACACGGCTACACCGACCCTCACCAGGTAAGCTAATTTTATGTTGCACAACCAAATCTTTTTACCAATCAATACTAGCGTTCTTCTTTCTTTTCCAATCTGATGATGATGACACAAGTGGTAGTATGACCCAAACCACTTGATTTATTCAGCTCGGCCGGGTCCGATGAGATACGCTTCGTGTGAATTTGGTGGTGATGACAGATGCCCACACAACCCTGTCCCTGTGCTACAGTTCCTTGATGTCATGGTCGAGCTGTATACGAAATCTTACTGTTTTGTCAAGTTTATGCGTGACAATATGGTACAATCAAATAATATCGAGGTCTATGGCGTGATCGCAGTAAGGGATCACCTGGATTTCTCGCGCAACTACATTTTCCATTGCTCTAGAGAGAATGCACAAGCAATTGACCCAGTACGTAATCCTTCCTTCTTTCCTATACATCATTGATGTTATTTATGGAGAATATTCAATATTAAGTCTCTTCCCTACATTTTAGAAAGGTGGCTATTTATGCCTGAGGAATCCTGCAAGAGGAATACTCGCAACATGCTGCTTGATCGAAATTGACATAAAGGCGAAGGCCAAGGTGGTTGATGAAGACTTGAGTATTGTCTCCGGTTGCCTGAAAGCATGCGAACAGTTTGACCCGTGGAGACTGAACCATGTCGATGATATCAACGGCAAGATTACACTGGAAACATGTGTTGTTCCTAGAGGCATGGAGGCTACTATAGACCTGGATTTTGTGGAGGTGCCTGCAGATGGCTTTCTTGTGCGCATGCGTGGCAACACTGTCCTTTCCCAAGGCTCCTACTCCTTCACTGATGAGCACTGCCCGTGACACAGTGGGTTTTATACCATCCAGCCGTGAATCTAGGGGACACGCTGCGGATAGACTTCATGGAGGAGGGCCAAGACGCGCTTTCGTTTGTGGCGTCCAAGCATGACGAAGAGGAGCAAATGTATCGGTTTAGCAATGGAGCGTTGGTCTCGGTGCGAGTTGTGTGGTCAACCATATTAAGTGTAGACGACTATGAAGAATGATCAGCGGCGCCCAGTTTTCAAAGTCATCTCCTTTGTCGGTGTTGGAGTAGCCTGAGTTATCTTTTTCTTTGTGAAACTTGCCCAAAACAGTCTGCCTATGAATTTCTGAAATTATAAAAAAACTTAAGCCAGACATATAATTGAAATGTTTTTCATAAATGAATTATGTTTTGCGCTCTTATGAAATCAGCAAAGAAGTTTTTTTTTAAACCAGGCGCAATTCAAATTCAGTGTAACTCATGTGTTTTATCTCTGTAAGTAGAAATGAAAGAGAAGGAAAACTTGTGTTTGACACTTATGAAATGAAATCAGAGAAGCCAATCAAATACAAGAACTGAGACGCTGTTACACTTATTCTTCATATAGCGCTTAATTAAACCGTGTTCCAAATATCTCCCTTGCCATATTGAAAGCTTGTCCTAGCTCTTTATTTTGAGAAAAAGGTTCTCGGATAACCAAGGTAATCATAGGAAGATACTGTTAGGTAGAAAACCCTAAGCTAGGGAAAATTCTAGAGCAAAATACTTTTGGTGTTCACCATGCGCTGCCGCTTTCTTGCTTTTGTTTCAGATAAGATAGGAGCTCGGACTGGGCTCTGAAATTGGATAAGGGGGACTAGAGTTTCCTCCCTTACAGAAGAAGAGGGCTTTTGCAAAATTGAGCTCACTCCAGTTTTCAGTACATATAGGAAACTTTCTGATGCATTACTAGCAAGTAGACTTGCTGGGCCACTGTAAAGCATCTGCAACCAATTCAGTAGACAATGGCAGAACAATGGCTTCTCCTGCCGATTGACTTGAGCGCTGTATTCACCCAACCACGCCCTTCTCTGTAGCATTCCACCTGACAAGTTTATCCAACATAAAGGTTCCAACTGTTAGTTAGTCAAAATTATAAGAATAAGAACAGACAAGTTCATACATCAGGAGTTTCTACACTGACACAGATACATACATGCAATGCAATGCAACCACCAAGTTTACTAGTATCTGCAAGTCATGCCTACACCATCAACGATGCTTGGAGGCAAGTTTTGGTGGATCCTCCTGAGTTGTAAGAAAGAGCTAGCTCCCTCCATACTTACATCTTCTCATCAAGAACTACCAGCGTATGAAAGCATCTTTGTGTACTCATCCTTGGGAGCATTTTTCAGTGAGGTTCCCTAGGATCAAGTCTCTCAGCGCAACTGGCAACCAACACCATAATGGCTCTTGGTGAAGCTCGTGTTCTACATGTGCCCAGCAACTCTCAGTTTGTGGATATCTTCACCAAAAGACTACCAACAACAGTCTTTCTCGATTTCAGATCCAGCTTGAACATCTTGCAAGGTGACGTTCCATCTGACGGTACAGTTGAGTTGTACATATTCTGTTATATAGTCACGTGTGTGTTGTACTTATCTCATCCTTCTCCCCTGGTTTATAGGATCCTAGCGTGTGCGCGGGTACAGGAGGGTGTCACTCCATCTATATATAAACCTGTGATCAATGCTGGTCAATACGAGAGATTTACTTCTTTACTGTATATGAGCGCTTGTGTATGTACTGATGTTTAAAAAAGGAAACTGCTGCGAGAGGCGAAGCCCCAAGACTCCAACAGTGGTGGGCCGTGGGCTGTCACAATTTCCTGCTAGGCGACGACGATAGACATAGCTGGGGATGTATTCCATGATGGGAACCACGAGGGACCTGCAGTTGGTTGAGATCTTGTGGCAAATAAAAAAATTAGGGAGGAAATAAAATTGGTAGGATGAGGTAATCTCGGCTCAATGAAAATTGAAGACTTGTGGATTAGCTCCATTTTGTTGCCGTGATGGACTCCTGTTGGGGCCACATGTTCACCAGCGATTTTATTATTGACGCAATGACGTAATTTCATTAGGGCGAACGATTTTGGCGAGATTAATTAGAACGAGGGGATTGCTGTACAAATCTCAGGGTAAAAAACGGTACAGTAGTAATGGCTCCGGGCCAAGTGGTGTGTTTGGCTTACCTTACAATCCAGCCATCTTTTTAATGACCCATTTTAATTGAGCGAGCGATTTTGGCGATCGAGATGAATTGGATCGATCGGGATTGCCGTAAATCTCAGGGTAAAAATGGCAGGTATTAATGGCTGCATAGTAATTTCAGGCGTGAAAGACGCCTTGTGACGCGTATGCCGAAACTGCCTCGCTCCTGCCTATATATACAGGAAAAGGTTTGTTTTAATCCGGCTGAAAACAACGAGACACAAGCCTCCTCCAGCGATTGACACGCGTCCCTGGCTGGACTCACGTGCCGCTCCCCTCTCCGTCTTATCCACACACACGGAAGCCACAACCGTACATTCCTGTCGATTGGGTTGCTCCATCACAGCTTTTGCCATGGGGCCGCGCTGCCTCGCACGCCTACCATCTACGACACTGCGGGCCGCCGGCGCTGCACAACAGCATCCCTCCCGCCCTGCATCGCAGCTTTCGCTGTTGTCGCCACGCACTGCATCGGGGAGCTTCCCCATGGGCTATGGCCACCGCGCTGCATCATAGCACCCATCGCCGCCAATGTGGGCCGCCGAAGCTGCATCGCAGCTCTCCCTGTCGTTGCCGACCACTGCGTCGGGGAGCTTCCGCCATGGCCGCCGCGCTGCATCGAAGCACCATCGCCGGCAACGCTGCATCGGCCATGGCCGTGGGCGCTGCATCTCAGCTTTCGCCATCGTCGCCACGCGCTACGTCACAACACCCGTCACCGCCAATGGAGCTTCGCCGGGGGGCACCGGTGCTGCAATGGAGCTTCGCCGATGCCCACCGGGGTTGCGTTGGAGCACCGCGTGCCGGTGTTGCGGCTGCAATGAAGCAGGGGTCGGAGCTGCGACGGGCCGCCGGCGCTGCGTTGGAGCACCATGTGCCGATGTTGGCGCTGCAATGGCACATGGCCGGAGTTGCTACGGGTCGCAGGAGCTGCGTTGGAGCACCTCCGCGCCGGTTTTGGCGCTGCAATGGCGCATGGCCGGAGTTGCTACGGGTCGCCGGAGCTGCGTTGGAGCACCACCCCGCCGGTTTTGGCGCTGCAATGGCGCATCACCGTGCCGTCGTTGCTGCTGAACACCCAGCTCCGCCGACCGCCGTTGAGGGGGGGTGCGGTTCCTGCTTGCAAAGCCGTGCGGAGCTCTGCTTCCGCAGCGACTCTTGTTGTTTCTTCACTACGAATCCAACAGCTGCCAGGGAAAGATCAAACGGCCGTACAGGCGGATGATTTCTCTATGAAATCATCCGGCTGATCCGGCAGGTGTGCTTGGCTTACCTTGCACCACACCAACTTGAGGACACTGTGTTTAGAGATAAGTCGCAGACATCCAAGATCATGGCTAGACCAGCAGCGGTGATTATGTGCGCGGTATTCATAGTGGTGGTGCCGCTGAGCGCGGTGGTGGCGGAGTTGGAGTGCAGACCGCAGTTGCTCCTGGCTTGCGATCCAGCCATCAGAGACGGCAAGGCTCCTACGACATTGTGCTGCTCGAACCTCCGAGCGGAGGAGGTGTGCATCTGCAAGTACCGGCAGGATCCGATGTACCGGCGCTACATCGCTGGCCCCTACTTCCGAGAGACAACCACCTATCATGCGGCATACATCTTGAGTGTCTATTTATATAATACTATGAATGTGTTATTGTGCATCTCTTTTACAATAATAAATGGTAATGCATGCCTAGATTGTTTTCTACTACTCTGTCCTATAATATAAGATCGTTTTGCAAGCTGTTTTGGAGCTGATTCAGCTTGCAAAATGATCTTATGGAGGGAGTAGTTTATTATCTTTTAAGTTTATATCTATATCTAATTATCTATATACCTATATACCTATATACCAATATACCAATATAACGGGACCAAAGGGGCAGATCCAACAAATTTTGGCCATCAAATCGTGTCAATCCAACGACCTATATTGCTCCAATGGTGAGTGCTCAACATGTTAAGCTTGCAGTTAATATCATATCCTATATCAACATATACACTATCCATATAATTAATGCATAATTGATATCCTAACTAATATTGGCGTATAATTATTTTTCTCCCTAATATCAACATGCATTGCGCATACCATTTACTAGGACTCACAAAAAGGTTTGTTATCTCTTGAATATAAAAAATGAAGAAATAGTATTTCCGACCTTCCCCATTAAAGAATAAATCTAAAAACTATAAGTGATTTATGTTCTATAATTATTTCCTGTTGTCTCTCTCGCCGGCCCACCCTAATCCTAACTTCTCCCTTACAACGATGAGCTGATGAACCACCATTCTCCCCTAACGTCGTCCAATTGTAAAGAAGAGTTTTGCTGTCAGCGCCAACAAGGAGATTTGCAGCAGAGACCAATTTGAGACTGTCTTCACTTGATCAAGGTGACAGTGAGCAGGCCTCTGGCAGATATGAGTGGACATTAGGTGGGTGCGACCATATCCTGGAGCTGGGTGTTGACATTTCTTTTTTTTTGTCTCTTTTTTTACTAGTTGGAAGAAGTTTATGTACTTAATATTATTGAATGTCATAAAAAATGTTGAGAAGTGCTATATTTTTGTTCAAAGATGCAAGGAATTATCTGAAACATGCGTTTTATGTTGAATGTCCAGGAATATTCGTGGCCTATATAAAGTTTTTTTTTAGTCTGAAAGTTGAAAGCTCCAAATTTTATATTTTCTGAAACTTGCAACTCCCTTTTTTTTTGTAATTTTTGGTAGTTGAAAGTTCTAGTTTTTGTAATTTTGTAATTTTGAGATTCCAAGAAAACTCATGGGAAGACAACTCTGATTCATGTTGGAAATTGCTTCAGACATTATGTTTTTCACTAACCTTGCCCAGGGGTGACCCTGAGGTTTTTTTCCATCGTGGGTGAAGCACCCTGTTTGAGGGAGGAATATCTCTTGTGGGGTTTGTGTGGCCCACTTATCTTTAATATTACCAATTTAATACAGAGTATAATGCATGAACCGATAACAAAAAATGGGCCTGTTTTAGAACACAAATTGAATTAAGAAGACATTACAAAATAAGCTGAAGTAATTGAATAGGCTGGGTTGAATCGAATTGTACCAGGTTTCATACGAGCAGAGGGGTTATCAACATTATGGACCAAGCTAAGTCACAGAATTTTCTAAAGGACGCTCGTCCCTGAAATTTTTTGTTTTACAGTCGACAATCTTCTGTTTGGGTAAATTTTTCAGAAAATGTTTAAATTTTCAAGAATTTTTTGTGTTTCAAAAAATGTTCACTTTTTTAAAAACTGTTTGTAATCTGAAAACTGTTCATCTTTTCAAAACATTTTCGCCTGTACAATAAGTGTTCGATTCTTTTAAAAATCTGTTCATGTTTCCTAGAAATGTTCAGGTTTCCAAAATTTCATTACAATATTTTTTAAAACTCACCAAAAAGAGGTGCTACATGTTTTTTGGGTTCACTACAGTGCTTTCTCCGGTTCGGGACAGTACTGTCTCCGTCATCCAAACAAAATCACGCCGCTTGCTCGGTACAGTCTACCGCCCGCGTCATGAATGGGCCAGCCCATTTGGGTGAGCACTGTGCAAAAGGGTGTGTATTTGCCACATAGAGCGTTGCATAGGGAGTCCCCCAAATCACAACATCTCATTTTTTTTGGGTGAAAACTTCCAATCTATTCATATTTAATCATGGCAGTACAACGAATACCAGAAATAATAATAATTACATCCAGATCCGTATACCACCTAGCAGCGACTACAAGCATTGGAGCGAGCCGAAGGCGTGCCGCCGTCATCGCCCCTCCCTCACCGGAGCCGGGGGAAAACTTGTTGTAGTAGACAGTCTGGAAGTCGTCATGCTAAGACCCCATAAAACCAGCGCACCAGAACAGCAACCGTCACTGATAAGGAGTAGCGTAGATCGAAAGGATCCAATCTGAAGACACACAAATGTAGACAAACAACGACCAGATCCGACCAAATCCACCGAAGACAGATCCGCCAGAGACATACATCCACGTGCCCACCGACGATGCAAAACATACCATCGGGACGAACGCTGGGTGGGAAAGACTTTATTCCATCTTCAGGAGTCGCCACAGCCTCATCTTCCTGCGCATGACACAAACCCTAACAAAACACGAAGAAACATCTAAATACACAACCCTCCCGCCGGCAAGGACCGGGATCCACCGCGCCCGATAGCCCTAAGGCCACCAAGGCGGACCGACAACAACGATGGCGGTAGGTGGACGAACCCTAAACTTTTCTTGAAGAGGAGACGTGAGAGGCCAAGACGGCATTCTTTTTTGGCGAATCATCTTGTAAGTGGGTTCTGCTGGACGGCTTTCACACAGCATCTCTCATGAAAAGGAAGGAACTTCTACCGTTCTACATGCGGTTGAGTTACCGCTAAAAAAAACGTATGGTTGAGGTTGACTACTGTATTGCCCATGTATAGTATGAAAAGAAATATTATGGGTTCGCAACATCAGAGGGTACCAGTGCTACATCAAAGGCCACGAGCCCGCAATACCGTCACCTCATGCGGCATTCCCCTTCCAGTCGGAAGAAAATCTTATACGATCTGGTCGTACGCATTATCTCGTGAGACCACATTGATGAGATGACACGTGGCTTCGCAAATCTCAAAGCAGCAGCCAAAGAATGCGTCGTCATCTTCATTATTAGCAAATCAGATCTCGGTTGAAATTCCCCATTTTTGGTCTGCTGGGCACGGTGGCGGGATTCCGCCGGCTGCTGGCACGGCGAGGCGCGGTGGGCTCCGATGGTGTAGAGGGTCGACAGCCCGCGGAGCTCATCGGAGATGGGCAAAAGCTGAAGTTTCTCTCCCAAAAACAAGGTTCGTCCGTTCCTGAGGTTGCGAGGTTGCCGGAGATGACTTGTACAGCGCCACCGCGAGCTCGCGTGCACTCCAAGTTTTGTTGTTGCTGCATCCCAGAGGCCTCAAGTTGAACTACTCCACCCTAGTGGCTGCCTGCAGCGCTCTCTTGCCGCTGCAGCCCGGGACAGCGCGCCGGCGGCTGGTCTTCTGGACATCACGAGCTGGTGGGAACAGCCCAACAGGTAAGGAAGAAGACGACGATGCGTTCTTTGTTGCTTTGAGATTTGCGAAGCCACGCGTCATCTGATCGATGGGGTCTCACGAGACGGTGCGTACGACCAGGTCGTATAAGATTTTCTTCCCTTCCAGTCTGCTCGTAAATGACACATGGTGTGTAATCACATAGCATCGATCCTCCAAAATTAGTACTCCTATAGAATTTCTATGTTGCAAGGTCAATAAACAACTTTTGGCCCTTGCACACTAGCCTGTTTGCTTTGGGAATATGCTAGCAATTACAGGCACATTAATGTTTGTCTATTACCGCTATATCCCTACTATCTAAATCGAAATCCAAATCCAATTGAAATCTAAATTTATACTTACTACCAAAGGACGGCGCCTTTCTCCGAAATTTTCATCGGTCCTATGTTCCGTGTCCAGATTTTGGTCCGGCAATGGGCGAGGTGGTACTAAACTATTCACCGGTTGCTACATGGACTAACAATTTTCATGCATCGCTTCGTAGTTGCACCGCTGGGCTTGTTACACCCACTGAATAACTAACTGGACTAGCGTGTTTTTGTGTCAAATTAGGGGTTACATCTTTTTTTAACACAATACAAACGCAAGTCCTCATTTATACGTAGGCGCCTCGCAGTCGACGGAAATGTCTGCTCCCACTAAACACGCATAGCCGGAAATTCTGAAATAAATCCAGGATATATGCGACCACCAGGACTTGAACCCTGGTGGGCTGGGGATACCACGTTCACCTAACCATCCAATCACAGGTTAGTTCGCGGGGTTACATCCTTTAATAACCGCGCCAATGATTCCGTGCCAATGATTCGATTTGTCCACAACAATGCATTTTTATGAGGGAACCACGACGTGGGTGATTTCGGTGCTTCATTTTCATATATTCTATTGTACTGACTAAACTTAAAATTAGAATATGATATTCTAATTATGAGAGCACTCAATAAAAACTTATGTTAATTCTCGGTAACAAAAAATCACTAACGTATACTGGTCTGGTATATAATATGTATGAACTCTGATTTTTTTTTCAGAAATGGAGAAGGACCCCCGACCTCTGCATTTGGACAACGCATGCAACCAGTTTATTAATTATTCACACAAGACCTTATAAAGTCATATAACAGCAAGACTAAAGCCATCGTCTAGGCAACATCTGTCGCTACTCCTATCCAGTTGATGAAGGGATACTGGTAGTCTGGGCCTAATATCAAACAGACCTCGCAGCCAAACCTAACATCTAAGACCTGAGGTCCCAACCAGGATGCCTGCCGGGTATGGGGCACCCACCAGTCCGGCGCACTTCTCAACCAGGACGCCTGCCGGGTATGAGGCTGCCGCAACCACCTGCAACCAATCCATCTTTAGTGATGTACTACTACATCTACCTTGCCCGGTCTAGCTGCCGTCGACGCCACCACGACGCCAGACAACGCCACCATCCTGCGCTCGTCCATCATCACACGCCCACCGACGAGACCCCGCTGCTCCATGCCGCTGAGACCCGCCGTTGTCGACGTGCCAGATGCCACGACGCTCCTCCTCTTGTCCCCTCCAGCCAGCACTTGCTCCAAAATGATGCCCCCAGGAGGGAGAAAGACATCAAAAACGTCGTCATCGTCCGATCCGGTAGACCCAGATCTACGGTTTCCCCCAGAACCTTCCGATCAGGTTGACGTGACCTGCAACGACGATGCCTCGAGAAGAGAACGACGCCCGAGACGCCGCCATCGTCCGCCATGACTGCAATCAGGCGTGATTTTCACCGGAAGCCGCGTCTTCCCAATCTCGCGGTTGGCTGGAACCGAGCGGAGCTTCGCCATGAAGATGAACACCGTCGTCGGTAATCCGGCGGAGATCCATCATCTCCTCACCGGTCCCTCCACGCGCCGCCGGTCGGCAGAAGGCCTCCCCGCGGCGGATCCGATCGGGGTGTTGGATCCGCAGTCACCGCCGTCACCATCTTCGACCAGATCAGCCAACCCCGCCGGATGGGGCGCTGCCACCGCCGCCGTCCATCTCAGGGCTGCCGCTTCGCCTGCTATGGTGCTTCAGCCACCGCCGCACGGCATGGGGTCGTTGCCCCAGCCGCCTCAGATGAGATCCCGCAGCATCCACCCGACCAGGTGCCTTTGGCACCGGGCCCACCGCCACCGCGGCCCACGCCGGCGGCAGCGTCGGCAGACGGAGGCGCTAGAGGGGCCTACGGTGCTAGGGTTTCGGGGCCCCTGGTGTCACCCCGGGGGAGGCGACGCGAGGGGGAGGGGCTATTAAATTGGGGGAGAATTTCACTTCCCCGGCCTCTGCACCAACTAGGGATGCATATGGCCTTTTAAGTATGAGTACTAGGATTTTTTATCTCGGTTACGCACCGAGCCTAGTCCTCAATAAATGCGTGAGTACCAAAAAAGTCTGGTCCTCAAGAATAAATAGGAACCTAAATTCGCCTCCGTGAGAATTTGAAAACAGGTGTTAGGTTTGTACATCCACTCCCCCAACCAGTTGAGCTAGGCTCACTCCCCCAAACGCTGATTTTTTAAGCAAAAAATAACCGGTGTCTTCGTCCTGGCTCTATCATGCTAGATGTCATGGAGATCATGGTCTTCACCACAGCCCGGAACCCCAGGTCGCTCGCTCTGTCAATCGCATATCCTCATGGTGCGTCAAGATCAAATTTGTCACTCACAAGGGTTTCGTCATTTGCGGGATAACTTCCCTAACTTCGAAAGAAATATTTCGCAGCCAATAAGCCATGTGTTGTTGACATCTAACTGCTGCAGCCATACCATGGTTAGCACATTTTTTTTACTATGATCCATCTTAACGAGGTTCACCATCCAGTTGCCTTCCATGAGGCGCTTAGCTTCCTTCACTAATTAATAGTTCAACTGACCTTATACATACTGGCAATGCCCGCGCGGCGGCACGCCGCACCCCGTTAATGCATCATGACCAAATATGTTACGGCATAGTAATGCTAGTTTGCTAATTTCTTTTATTTGACCAATTTAGAATTTAGAGAAAAAATATATGTGCAATTTGGGGGTTACAGTAAGGCAAGCAATGTATAAAGGTGAATTGCAAGCATAGATTTATTCATCACATGATCGATATATTTTACAAAGTAGGAAGTACACATTGCTACTCTCGTACCAAGATTTGTGTTAGTGTCATTCATAGCTTATGTCATTCTAGTGCAGCCTCCTGCATGGTTGGCATATGCTTCCAGTTCGAGGACAAAGTGGGAGTGCAAAGAGGGTCTAAAAACTGATGACAGATCTTCTACTTTCTTTGTGGAGGGCGAGGCCTTATTGGCGTGCCATCTTGCCTGGCATTTTCTTTCCATCGGAGCCGGGTTTCCTGGGAAGGTGTATGTGCACATTTAAGCCTCTCCTTGTACTCGTGGGACATCCATAGCGGATGGGGTAGCAATGGTATCATGCTTTCTATCACACCAAATCATCACAAACACAAATGACTAAAAAGGGCGAACTGTACTTTGCCAAAAAAAAGAATAAAGAAAGAGAGCAAGCTGTGTGCTGAGATAAACAACCACAACTCGAATGCACATTTATATACAGAAGCGTGAGCGGTCACCCGATACAGTTTCAGTCCTCAAAACCGACCTTCAGTACATATCATAGGGACAGTCCTAAATATAAGACCTGCTGTATGGCCTCCAGTAAATTTTCATCGACCATACGGGAACAACAAAACATCCCTTGAACAGGTCAAGCGGATTAGAGCAGCAGGGGAAGTCCCTAGCCTATGTTGAACTACCGTACTTGTAGCTTTAAAGGTATTACTATGCTATGCAAATACGGACCTCTTTACTCCCACACACAAATAAACATGCTCCTTTTGTCATATAAATAGTGACTGAGCTCTCTCAGTTCAGTTCCTGAAGCCTTCTAACAACTCTGAACATTATTTCGTTGATTCTTGATGGACCACATGAAACAAAAACAAAAACTGCATGTACACGGCAAATACGAAATAACTTCAGAATTATCTCTCTTTGGAAAATTTAACGTGCTGTAGACCTAGAAAGTGCTATACAAGTAACTCATCTGTAGGATTATTTATGTACTACACTAAGCACATTCTGACAATCTGAGTGTCACCCATTTAGTCACTACATGAATTACTTAATCGTAGCACTGAACTCTGGAGAACTACATTCTTACTGTTATAGAACAAATTAGAACTTAGAAACAAATCCTACTATGTGCAACAATTAATAATTGAAACTATAAAATTTACTGGGCCTGTACAGAAAGATGATACTATCATTTACTCCCTCTGTAAACTAATATGAGAGCGTTTAGATCATAGCGCTCTCATATTACTTTACACAGGGAGTACCTATTAGTAAAAATATATACCTATTACTAAAGAAACTATATCATGTAGCTTTCTTTGTGGGTAAGTGACTATGAGAATCAATGATCTCTGTATACTATGTTTTTAGTTTCTTTTGTACGGTTATCTTCAATTAAAATTGGTGGCGGTACATATGAATTCCTGCAGTGTCAAGAGCCGCGCTCTGATCATCTTCCGTCGGTCCTGCAGCACGATTAAATTCAGAGAAGATTATTAGGTCCATCAAGATCCCAAGAGAAATACAAAGAATTTGACGCCAAACAGGACAGGGAGATTAATCTGAGAGAAGATAGCACAGTTGGAGACTTACAAGGATGCATACTCTCTGCCTTCACTACAAGAAAAAAGTACAGAAACAGAACATGTAGTACCAAGTGAACAGGTAATAGAAGAAGAGGTAGTAGCAAGCTAAAAAATTACTACAAAACGGTAGTAGCAAGCTAAGAAAATACTGCAAAACAAGGCGTAGCAAGCACTACAGTATAGACTAAAGCAGTAGCCAGCGAAATACTACCGAAAAATTACTACTAAACATTGCTTTCTTCTATAGGAGAAGTATCAAGCACTACAATACAGACCAAGTAGTAGCCAACGAAGTACTGCCAAAAAATTACTACTGAACATTGCTTTCTTCTATAGAAGAAGGAAGGCAAAAGAGAGATCATCTACATGATCAACAGATCGTCGTGTACGGAGGACGAACCAGAGGATGTCAAACTGGAAATTCAAGCTATTGAAATATCCAAGTATGATCTCTCCAAACGATTGCGTAACTAAGAAAGCAAGGATTGATCCTTATAGAACAGACATATGTGTTATGCAAGACCATGCAACAATATACATAGTAATCTAAGACAGAAATACCAAAGCAAAGAGAAGTAATCTACCTGTAGATGAACAACCAGAATGGCTAGGCTGTTGAGGAACATTTCCAACCTTTGGAAAGCAGGAGAACTGAACTTTAGTGACTGAAATGTACTTGAGCAGGATATTGCAGAGAAGTTCAGCCGGGAGGAGGAGGCCTCGGGAAGCGGCAGCCCGTCGTCGACGGCCAGGGAGCGGTGGCGGCTACAGCGTACACATGAAGCCGTGTGGCGGGTTGAAGAGGAGGACGTCAGCCACAGACTCCGGCGGCGACCACCGTGACGCAGAGGCGACGCGCGAGGCGCCGACGCTGGCTGCAGGAGAGCCTCGTCGTGGTAAAGGAGTCGGGAGACCCGCACTTCCCGGCGAGCATGGCAGAGATGATCGCGGCGGACGACGACGTCCAGGCGTCGGTGAGGGGCCCCGAGGAGCCGCTCGCGTGCTACCTCACCTTCAACGCCACCGAGCACAAGCACGCCATTGTCGCCGCATTCCGAGCCACGGCGCTATGAGCCTGTGACACGCTGCTCCGCTCCAAGGCTGCGTCTCTCTTGAGATGTCCTCCTGGGCTCAGCCGCTGCCGGTGCAAAGGACCTGCTCGCCATGTCCGAGGCCGGCATGGGAAGAGCCACGGCAGAAAAGGACGCTGGGACGGGATGACCGGACGGCGGCGCCGCCGTCGCTCCAGGAGAGCGAGACGGGGCCACGACGTACAAGGAAACCGAGCTCGATGGTGGGGTGGGCAGGGCTGGCCAGGCAAGGCAGGAGGGGGAGGAGAGCTTCATAGTCGTGTACGATGATGGAGCGGTGGCGTCGGAGTCACCCGGTGCTTCTCAAAACATCCGAACAACCATCACGCGTCATCAGCAGAAAGAACACCGCGGGCCGTTCATGCATGCAACCGACCATGCATGAAGCCCCATGCAGCAGCAGCGTGCGCGATCGCAAACTGTACGTGGATCGTGGGGAGACGCACACGCGGGCGACCAATCACGCGGCAGCGACAACAAAGCGCATCCCAAATAGAAAAGGAAGCCCACGCACGTACGCATCGGGCGGCGAAGTCAACACTCCATGCTGGCCCACAAGCAACCGAATTCACTAGCTGCACCAATACATCGATACACACGTTCAAAAAATTTCAAACGAAAACCTGGACACACCACGTATTCGTACACAGTCATTTCCAAAAAAATACACGTGCCCTGTACCAGTTTACGCAGGGGTCATTTTCATACAAGTGGTGAAACCTCAAAGCGAAAACGTCTCCGGAAATAGGGGTTTGGGTATTACCACTAGTAGAAAAAATCCATTTGTCCCGGAGGCCCATTTGTCCCGGTTCAGGAACCGGGACTAAAGGGTCGGGACTAAAGCCCAATACCTTTAGTCCCGGTTCGACTACGAACTGGGACAAATGGGGCTCCACGTGGCCGCTGCGGCTTGCCGAGGCAGGAGGGCCTTTTTGTCCCGGTTGGTAGCACCAACCGGGAACAAAAAGCATCCACGCGTCAGCAGTTCAGGGGCTGGGGTTTTTGTTTTTTAAGGGGGGGGGGGGGGTTTGGAGGTTTTGTAGGATTAATTTAGGGGTTTCATATATTGTGTTAGCTAGCTAATAGAGAGAAGTGTCCTCTCTTATCTCCGTGCTTGGTCGACGCTACGTACTATACGTATAGAGAGGACTCGACATGCTAGCTAGTAAGCAAATGAAGAAAACCATTAAGTACACAAGATCGTCATGAACATATACAGAGAGAAGTGATCGACCTCCTCTTCTCCGAGAGATTGATCGAACAATAAGTTTTCGTATATCTATCCGGCGCTACTGGCTACATATATACAATATAAGATCTCTTACAATTCCTTAACATCTAATGTCAAATTCCACATGGTATTCTCCGGCTTTATTTATGACGTGGTCAAGAAAGAATCCCGCCAATTCCTCTTGGATTACTCGTATGCGATCTTGTGGTAGGAGTTCATTCCGCATCTGCCACATCTAATTTAAAGAAGGAGGTCAATACATATATATGAATGAAACTCAACACAAATGATGGTAATAAAATAAAATTTTGAATATTATTGCTTACGCACTTCATATTATCTTTTAGAGTAGCCCCGCTTAGAGGTCGTCGTGTTGTAGATGAACTCGCAAATGTAGTATCCATAGTAATTATTCCTGGGTTACTACCACAAGCACTTTACGAGAAATAGAGGTCAATCAAACTGATAATCAAGCATTATAAATGGTATTGATGAAAATAGTTAGAATCAATGGGAGATGCGCGGAACTAGCTACTAGTACTTACTTTCGGGTGTGTAAATCGCAGCTCCCCCGGTAGCCCCGGAGCTTCTGCGGTGAACTATTTCCAAACCCTGCCAGACAAAGAAAACAATTACTTGATATCAGGAAATGGACAAAGTTGCCGATATGGTGTGATAACGATCGATTGAACTTACTTCTCGAGCATTTTAGTCATGGCCGCATACTCCTCGGGATCTTTTCGTCTCGAGTCTAAGACAGTTACTAGTCCCTGCTCAAGCTTAATCTCTAGGAGAATAAAGTGGAAGCTGCGAATGCATGCATAACTCATCAATTACATTACTATAACCTCGAGTAATAAAGGAAACCGAATATGCACAAGACAGTAACACTCACTTGAAGTTGTAAGGAAAGAGTATTTTCTCTTTATTTTGATTTTGAAGCAATGATTGTAGCAAGTTGGCCTCAGTTTCTTTGGCATTATATTTAACCGTCCATTCATCTATGAGATTTGTGTTAATGAACCCAATATCATAGATTTGTGTTTTTCTGCATTCGACGATCTTCAATCTGTAAGATTAATGAGGATAATTATATATATACATGCAATGAAAGAGCTGAGCTATATATAGAGACTTAATTAAAGAAGTTGTACTTCCAAACAGTAGCAAGTGACGATTATTTTATCGAGGGCCTTTTGATTGAAAAACTGGAAGAACTCCTCAAATAGAATAGACAACAAATCAATTCCAATGAGGTCGTGCTCCTCTTTAACTCTCAGCGTCAAAGTACCGTTTCCAGACTCGCTGCAGGTGTCCATGTACCACTCATGGAATCTTCACACCATCGTTGTTAGAGGAGGATGACCAGGTTTGACGAGAGGCTTCCCGTACCGGTATTTGAATTCATCCACCTCCATTGTATCAAAATGTGCATTGTCGGGCAGGTAATCTACAGGACTGGTACCGGGCACCATCCCCGGATGATTAGCGACGATATCGCTAGACACCTTGAGCGGGGGGCACGATTGGTTCGCTTGTTCGCCGAGCTGGGGAATTTTTTCCCACTTCTTTGTTCTGCTAACCTACGATCACTGCAAGTACTTCCTGACCGCTCCACTTCCTTATATGTCCTTTCAATAATGCGCTCATAGTTGGTTTGCGGCGGAGACGGTGGTGGTCGCTTCAGGGCATCGACAGTGCGCTGAACTTTCACGGAATCTATCTTCTCCTCTGGAGGTGGATGTTTCATAGCTCTTCGCGTTTCAAAGAAGTCCTTCACATAGGCTTCACAGATCTCCGCATTTTCTTCCACAGTCCTCTCGTATGGTAACTTCTCTAGAGGCTTGAGAGATGGACCGAATCTGTATTTCCTCCCGCCTCTGGCTGTACTGCTAGATGCCGGAGCAGCTGGAGCGGCGGCGGCTGTCTTCCTTCGTTGCTTACGAGGCGGAGAAGGAGGCGGAGTGCTACGACGCGCCGGAGCAGCCGGAGTGGTGGTAGCTGTCTTCCGCCGTTGCTGATGAGGCGGAGGAGGAGGCGGGCTGCTCGGACGCGCCGGAGCAGGCGGAGAAGGAGGCGGAGTGCCACCACGCGCCGGAGCAGCCGGAGAAGGAGGCGGAGTGCCCTGATCACTCACCGGAGGAGGAGGCGGAGTGCCCTGACTCGCCGGAGGAGGAGGAGGAGGAGGTGAAGGCATCCAGTTCGGAAGCTTGATGTGCTCCTTCCGCCATAGACATGGAGTCTTCAGAGCAAGACCCAGCTGAGTCTCCCCTTCACCGGTAGGGTGGTCAAACTCGAGCTCCTCAAATCCCTCTGTTATTTCATCCACCATCACAACAGCATAGCCTTGTGGAATCGGAAGGCAGTGAAAAGTTGCACTGGGTTCAGGAGGTGCAACAGAGCCGACAGCCGCCTTGACTTTGAGGTTCTGCCATTGCATCATAAGGTGGCAATGTTGAGCCTCCGTGATAGCATCCACGGGGTAGCTAGGAGCCGTGAAGTCAGGCTGCTGAAGGAGCTCGGTGGAAGCCACGCTGCTTCTCCGCTTCGGCAGGTTGCTGGCTGTGAACTGCTTGTTCCTCTAGCGCTCGTACCCTTGCATTCAGCTTCCGCAGTTCGCTCTGCTCCACTTTCCTTCTCCTCTCCCGGGTTTTGTAACCGCCTGCGTCGGGAAACCCAACCTTCCATGCAACGGAGCCTGTCGTGCCTCGTGTTCGTCCAGGGTGCTCAGGATTCCCGAGGGCCTCTGTGAGCTTGTCGTTCTCTCTGTCGGGAACGAACATCCCTTGCTGCGCTGCGGCGATATACTTCTGAAGCTTCTTGATGGGTATTTCAAGTTGCTTGTCTGTCCAAACGCACTTCCCTATTTCAGGGTCCAAGGTTCCCGCAACCCCGAAGAACCAAGTCCTTGAACGGTCTGGCCAGTTCAGTGTCTCTGGTTCGACCCCTTTAGCAAGCAGGTCCTTCACAGCCTTGTCCCACAACGGCCGGGCTTTGAGGTAGCCACCTGACCCCGTGCGATGGTGATGCTCCTTCTTTGCAGCATTTATCATGTTTGTCGCTGACATCTTCTTACTCTTCTCCGATGTCTTGTAGGCCACAAATGCAGGCCAGTGATCTCTTATCTTCTCAAATCGGCCGGTGAATTCTGGAGTCTTCCCTTTGTCGACAAACGTTGAGTTCAACTCATTCTTCCACCTCCTGAATAGATCTACCATCTTCTTAAGAGCATGAGCCTTGGCCAATGGCTCTATAACTGGCTTATCCGGATATTCCTCTGGCGGTAGCTAGGGTGAAATTTTCCTTTAGCACAGTCCAAAGATCATCTTTCTGTCTATCGTTGACATAAGGAACTTGAGGGTCTACGTTCTTAGGCTTGTTCCATAGCTAGATGCTGATCAGGATCATGTCCCTAACAAGAACCCCGCACTGAGTAGAAAATGCTTCATTAGTCCAGTTGGGTTCAATCAGTTGGCCATCGTCCGCGATTTCTGTGATCGTGAACCTTTCATCCTGGCGCAACCTTTTCTTCGGGCCTCGTCTCGTTACCGAAGTTTGGCTCGATCCGGAGGGCTAGAAAAGAAGAAAGAAGAGTTAATATGTGTACATACCAAAACAATTAATGCATCAATTAGCTAGTCAGCACAGGCTTAATTAATATATATACCTCGCCGGACTTTGCAACAGCTCCCTCCTCCGTTCGGTCACCGGAGCCGTCATCACGGACATCATGATCATGTCCTTCATCCTCCATTGTTCGCTCACCGGACCCTTCACCCTCTCCTTCCATACCATCGTTGTCGTTGAGATACGACATGACATCACCTCCGCCAAGGATTATGTCCCCCAACAACTGTTTTGTTTCCAAGTCTCGGTGCTCCATAGTTTCTGCAAATATTACAACATGGCAATTAATATACAAACATGACAGATGGATATATTTGAAGGAAATATGCCCTAGAGTCAATAATAAAGTTGTTATTTATATTTCCTTATTTCATGATTAATGTTTATTATTCATCCTAGAACTGTATTAACCGGAAACTTAGTACATGTGTGAATACATAGACAAACAGAGTGTCCCTAGTATGCCTCTACTTGACTAGCTCGTTAATCAAAGATGGTTAAGTTTCCTAGCCATAGACATGAGTTGTCATTTGATGAACGGGATCACATCATTAGAGAATGATGTGATTGTGACGCCCCCGATTTGACCGTACACTAATCATGCACGCAAATGTGTACGATCAAGATCAGGGACTCACGGGAAGATATCACAACACAACTCTAAAACATAAATAAGTCATACAAGCATCATAATACAAGCCAGGGGCCTCGAGGGCTCGAATACAAGTGCTCGATCACAGACGAGTCAGCGGAAGCAACAATATCTGAGTACAGACATAAGTTAAACAAGTTTGCCTTAAGAAGGCTAGCACAAACTGGGATACAGATCGAACGAGGCGGAGGCCTCCTGCCTGGGATCCTCCTAACTACTCCTGGTCGTCGTCAGCGGGCTGCACGTAGTAGTAGGCACCTCCAGTGTCGTAGGTGTCGTCGTCGACGGCGGCGTCTGGCTCCTGGGCTCCAACATCTGGTTGAGACAACCAGATAGAAAGGAAAGGGGGAAAAGAGGGAGAGAAGCAACCGTGAGTACTCATCCAAAGTACTCGCAAGCAAGGAGCTACACTACATATGCATGGGTATATGTGTAAAGGGGCATATCAGTGGAATGAATTGCAGAATGCCAGAATAAGAGGGGGATAGCTAGTCCTGTCGAAGACTACGCTTCTGGACATCTCCATCTTGCAGCATGTAGAAGAGAGTAGATTGAAGTCCTCCAAGTAACATCGCATAGCATAATCCTACCCGGCGATCCCCTCCTCGTCGCCCTGTTAGAGAGCGATCACCGGGTTGTATCTGGCACTTGGAAGGGTGTATTTTATTCAGTATCCAGTTCTAGTTGTCATAAGGTCAAGGTACAACTCCAGGTCGTCCTTTTACCGAGGGACACGGCTATTCGAATAGATAAACTTCCCTGCAGGGGTGCACCACATAACCCAACACGCTCGATCCCATTTGGCCGGACACACTTTTCTGGGTCATGCCCGGCCTCGGAAGATCAACACGTCGCAGCCCCACCTAAGCACAACAGAGAGGTCAGCACGCCGGTCTAACCCTATGCGCGCAGGGGTCTGGGCCCATCGCCCTATGCACACCTGCACGTTGCGTACGCGGCCGGAAGCAGACCTAGCCTAGTGGCGTTCCAGTCCAATCCGGCGCGCGCCACTCAGTCGCTGACGTCACGAAGGCTTCGGCTGATACCACGACGCCGGGATACCCATAACTACTCCCGCGTAGATGGCTAGTGCGTATAGACCAAATGGCCAGACTCAGATCAAATACCAAGATCTCGTTAAGCGTGTTAAGTATCCGCGAACGCCGACCAGGGCCAGGCCCACCTCTTACCTAGGCGGTCTCAACCTGCCCTGTCGCTCCGCCACAAAGATCCACTTGCGGGTACTCCTACGAGCCGACCCAACTTTAGTCATCACATGTGTCATGTATATAATATATAAGTATATACCCGTGATCACCGCCCAGGTGATCACGGCCCGATAGTGTAGCACAGCAGACGGACAAGAATGTAGGGCCACTGATGGAAATCTAGCATCCTATACTAAGCATGTAGGATTGCAGGTAAAGGTATCAACAGTAGTAGCAAGGATAGGCTATGCATCAGGATAGGATATCGAAAAGCAGTAACATGCTACACTACTCTAATGCAAGCAGTATAGAGAAGAGTAGGCGATATCTGGTGATCAAGGGGGGGGGGCTTGCCTGGTTGCTCTGGCAAGTAGGAGGGGTCGTCAACTCCATAGTCGAACTGGGCAGCAGCAGTGTCGGTCTCGTAGTCTACCGGAGAGAAGAGGGGGAAGAAACAGTAAATACAATGCAAACATAAGCATGACGATGCGTGACATGACAATGAACGGTGCTAGGTGTGTCCTAACGCGACAGTAGGTGGTACCGGTGAAGGGGGGGGAACATCCGGGAGGTATTCCCGATGTTTCGCATTTTCGGACAGACGGACCGGAGGGGGAAAGTTGCTAGTTCGATAGGTTAGGGAGGTGTGGTGGACGAACGGACTGCGTATTCGGATTCGTCTCGTCGTTCTGAGCAACTTTCATATAGAAAACATTTTCATCCGAGTTACGGTTTAAAAGATATGAATTTTCAAAGTTTATTTGAATTTCTGGAATTATTTATATTAAGCAAAAATGAAATATGACGTCAGCATGAGGCAATGCTGACGTCAGCAGGTCAACAGGTCGGCTGACCAGTCAAACCAGATAGGTGGGTCCAGTGGGACCCACATGTCAGCCTTTGTTAGTTTAATACTTATTTAAACTAATCTAACAGTCTAATTAGAGGGGGTGGGCCCCATATGTCAGTGAGTGATTAGTTAAACTAATTATTTTTATTTATAAAACATTTTTCTTTTTCTTTTTTTTCTTTTCTTTTAATTTTGCGGCGGGGCCCGCATGTCAGTGGCTGGGCCTGCCCAGTCAGCACGTTGACTGGGTTGACCCAGTCAACGGGGCCCACGGGGCCCACTGGCAGTGGCACTGGGGGTGGCCCCAGGCCAGCCACTTCGGCGGCCGGCGCCGGAGCGGCTCCGGCGAGCCAAACGCGGCGGCGCGGCTCGGGAGGGACGCGGGTTTCACGTATAGGGGGTTTGCGGGGTCGTGGCTGGGCGCGTTCGACGCGGCTCGGCGTCGCGCGTCCAACGGTGGTGGCCGGAGGGGCTGGAACGGGCGGGGGCGAGTGCTACGAGCTCGCCGGCGGCGAGGTGCTACGGGCTGGGGCGGGTGCGGCGTTAGAGCGCGCGAGCGGCCGAACTAACTAGCTAGGCGGGTGCGGCACGACGCGGTCGAGCTAGCGGGCCTACGCCCATGACCATTTGGTCACCGGAGACCCGCCGGCGGCGAGCTCCGCGGCGCGGCGTTCGGGCGCGCGTGGGGAAGCAGCTAGGGAACGGGGGCGAGCTAACGGAGAGGGGGACGAGAAGCGGGAGCTCACAGCGAAGCCGTAGGGAGTGGCAGTGAGCTCGGGGAGGGCGCGGGGTAGCCGGAATCGGCGACGAACGCCGGCGACCCGAAGGTTGAAGACGAGCTCGTGGAGGGCGGTGCAGAGGCGCTCGGCTCGTTCCCGATGGCGTAGTCGACGTAGTCGGCGGCGGGGAGCCGTTCGGGCAGTGGGGATCGAAGGGGAGAGGGAGGTGGATCTGACGGGGGGGGGGGGGGGGGAGGCGCAGAGGCCGAGAGGGAGCGGGGGGGTGAGTGGGAGAGAGGCCCGAGGAGGCGGGGGGTGCTGGCGCCCTTATCCTCCCCGTCGCCGGCGAGGGGGTGCGGCGGGGACGGCCCCTGTTCCGACCCCGGTCGGGGGAACAGGGTAGGGGACGCGGGGGAGAGGTGGGCTGGGCCGGGGGGGTCGGGGTTGGCGGCCCAGTTTGGGCCACGGGTCCAGTGGGGGGGAGGGCCTTCTCTTTTTTTCTTTCTTTTTGTCTGTTCTGTTTTCTGTTGTATTTTCTTTTTATTTATTTACTTTCTTTTCTGTTTTACTTTATTTAAAAGTATTTAGGTATTTTATAAAAATGTGTTTTCTCCACCATAATTACCAGTGTAATATTTGGCACCCACCGAACATTTTTGTTCAATATTTTTTTTGAAAACTTTTATTTTCCACTTTAATTTTTAAATTGGAGTTTGAATTAGGAGTTTGAAAAGAAATGTGTTTCAAATGTGATCAAGCCCTGTTTAGCAACATGATTAGCTTAATCACAGAGAGTTACTGTAGCATGATCCTCAGGGTGTTACAAATCTCCTCTACTACAAGAAATCTCGTCCCGAGATTTAGGAGGTAGAAGGAAACAGTGCGGGGTATTCTTCGCGCAGACGATCCTCTCGTTCCCAAGTGGCCTCATCTTCAGAATGGTGCGACCACTGGACTTTGAGAAAGTTGATCGCCTTCTGACGTGTGCGGCGTTCAGCTTGGTCGAGAATGCGGACCGGATGCTCCTTATAGGAGAGGTCTTGCTGCAATTCGAGCACTTCATGATCCACGGCTCGGATTGGGTCCTTGAAGCAACGGCGGAGCTGTGACACATGGAACACATCGTGAACCTGAGAAAGGTTCGGCGGTAGTTCCAGTTGGTATGCCACTTTTCCACGCCTTTCGAGAATAGTGAATGGGCCAATATAGCGAGGAGCTAGTTTTCCCTTGATCCCGAAGCGGTGAGCACCCTTCATAGGTGTGACTCGGAGATAAGCCTTTTCGCCAGGTTGATAGACCATGTCTTTATGATGACGGTCATACTGACTCTTCTGACGTGACTGAGCAGTCTTGAGATTCTCGCGAATAATGCGGACTTGTTCTTCGGCATCTTGGATAATATCCGGACCGAAGAGTGGACGTTCCCCAGTTTCTGACCAGTTCAGAGGGGTTCGGCACTTTCGTCCATATAACACTTCGAAGGGGGCCATCTTCAGACTAGCTTGATAGCTATTATTATAAGAGAACTCAGCATACAGGAGAGATTCCTCCCATTTCTTGCCGAAGGAAATAACGCAAGCTCGAAGCATGTCTTCGAGAACTTGATTGACGCGTTCAACTTGTCCTTGCGATTGAGGATGAAACGCAGTACTGAATGACAGATGAGTTCCCATAGCTTCTTGGAAACTTGCCCAGAATCTTGAAGTGAATAAGCTGCCACGGTCTGAGCTGATAACCAATGAATACCGTGGAGTGAAACAATCCTGGACATATAGAGCGTTGCCAACTGGCTAGCAGTGATCGTTTCTTTGACTGCCAGAAAATGTGCAACTTTGGAAAGCCGGTCAATGACGACAAGAATAGCATCATTACCTTTCTGTGATTTGGGAAATCCAGTGACGAAGTCCATCTCAACATGGTCCCATTTCCATTCAGGAATAGAGATAGGTTGCAGAGTTCCAGCAGGCCTTTGATGTTCTGCTTTGATACGACGGCAAACGTCACACTCAGCAACATAACGAGCAATGTCTTGCTTCATATTAGACCACCAGAATCTCTGACGGATGTCTTGGTACATCTTTGTACTACCAGGATGGATACATAGAGGCGTATCATGAGCTTCTTTCATAACTTCCTGTGTCATATCCAGGTTTTTCTCTGTACATGGTACCACTAGGCGGCCCTTGAAGTATAGGGTGCCATCTTCAGCAATGGTGAAGAATGAGGGCTTTCCTTCTGCGAGGTAGCGCTTAATCTTGTGGGCTTCAGAGTCATACTTCTGTAGCCTTTTGATGCTGTCCTCGAGATCGGGTTTAGCAACTAGGGTATTAAGGGAACCCTGGGTAACAACGTGGAGGTTCACCTTGCCAAACTCCTTAGGAGGGGGAGCGAGTGCACCCGGAGGAACAATATGGAGGTTCAGCTTCCTGAATTCTTCAACAAGCGAGGGCTGAACTTTGTGAACCTGGAGGTGGTTGCAGTAAGACTTGCGGCTCAAGGCATCAGCCATTACATTAGCCTTGCCTGGCGTATAGGAAATACCCAAGTCAAAGTCTGCAACAAGCTCCATCCATCTCTGTTGACGGAGGTTCAGATCTGGCTGAGTAAACAGATACTTCAGACTTTGGTGGTCAGTGAAGATCTCGCATCGATTACCGAGAAGGTAATGTTGCCACTGCTTCAGCGCATGAATGACAGCAGCAAGTTCGAGGTCATGAACTGGGTAGTTCTCTTCGTGAGGGCGCAATTGTCGAGAGGCATAAGCAATCACTTTGCGGTCTTGCATTAGGACACAGCCTAATCCTTGACGGGAAGCGTCGCAGTAAATGACGAAGTCCTTCTTAGTATCAGGTGGAGCTAGAACTGGAGCAGAAGTCAACTTGTCTTTGAGTGCCTGGAAACTTTCCTGACATTTGTCTGTCCATTGGAACTTGACACCCTTGTGCAACAGGTTAGTCAGAGGCCTGGCGATCTTAGAGAAGTTCTCGACGAATCGGCGGCAATAGCTGGCGAGACCGAGAAAACTTCTGACTTGCTTAACGTTCTTGGGAGGAGTCCAATCAAGAATAGCCTGAACTCGCTCGGGGTTGACGGCAATACCATCCTTAGAGAGGACATGCCCAAGATAGGTTACTTCCGGTAGCTAGAATTCACATTTGGAGAACTTGGCATATAGTTGATGTTCTCGTAGCTTTTCCAGCACAAGTCGAAGATGTTCAGCATGTTCTTCTTCGTTTTTGGAAAATACCAGGATATCATCCAGATAAACCACGACGAACTTGTCGAGGTAATCCATGAATATATAGTTCATCAGACGAGAGAAGGTGGCTGGAGCATTGGTTAAACCGAAAGACATGACGGTGTACTCGTATGAACCATAGCGAGTCACGAAGGCGGTCTTTGGGATATCCTCTTCGCGAACATGGATCTGGTGGTAGCCCAACCTCAAGTCAAGCTTAGAGAACACTGACGAACCCGCCAGTTGATCATACAGATCATTGATCCGAGGAAGAGGGTATTTATTCTGAATGGTAGCTTGGTTTATAGGACGGTAGTCTTGAACTAACCGGTTTGTCCCATCCTTCTTCTTGACAAAGAGAGAAGGTGCTCCCCAAGGAGAGCAACTTGGGCGAATGAATCCTTTGCAAAGAGATTTGTCGATTTCCTCCTTAAGCTCAAGGAGTTCATGCGGCGGCATTTTGTAGGGTCGCTTGGCTATAGGAGTGGTGCCTGGTTTCAAGTCGATGATGAATTCGACAGCTCTAGCAGGGGGAATCCCTGGAAGTTCTTCAGGAAACACGTCGAGGAATTCACGCACGACGGGAATGTTTTCAATGCCCTCGAGTGGTGCAGCGTTCAATGCATTCAATGCATAGAGCCTTGCCTCGGCATTTTGCACCAGATTAGCTTGGTAAGCAACTATTTCATCTGAAGGGTGTAGCAGATGAACGGTTTTAGTGGCACAAACTATAGAAGCAGTATGCGCCTTCAACCAATCCATACCCAAAATGAGGTCGATGTTAGACGACTTCAGGATAATGGGAGAGGCATAGAATTCCAGCCCTTCGATTTCCACGGGGACATCGATGCCAACCAAGGAGGTTTGACACTGTCCCACGGGGGTTTTGACCAGTACCGAAGTGTTCATCTCCTCACATTTAACGTCGTGCTTGTATGCAAAATCTTCTGACATGAATGAATGCGATGCACCTGTATCAAATAAAACGGATGCTGGTACTGAATTTACGAGGAGTGTACCCATCACAGTAGCGGGCTGGTCTTGAGCTTCGTTGAGATCAACGTGGTTGGCATGAGCACGACCATAAGACTTAGCATTGTTGTTGCGGGGCTGGTTGTTACCAAGGCCAGTTGCTGGAAGGGCCAGTTGATTCTGGTTCTGGTTGCATTCTCTAGCACGGTGTCCTGGTTGACCACACCTGAAGCATAAGCCATTATTCGGAGTGGGAACAGGAGCTTGGGCTGGTGGAGCTGGAAGTCTTGACTGCCTAGATGGTGGTGGAGGCAGACGAGGTGCAGCATAGGTCTGCCTTGGGGCAGATGCATTTGGACGGTACATGCTGTTCGGGATCCATATCTTACGCTTCTGTGAGGGCGGGCCCGAAGATGAGCCCGTGTCACGGTTGCGCCTGTGAGAGCTCTGGTATTCCTGCAGACCAGTTTCGACATTGATGGCCTTGTTCACCAAGGTGGCGAAATCAGCAAAGTCATGCACTAGAAGTGCGAGCTTGATGTCAGCTTGAAGGCCATCACGGAACTTCTCCTGTCTGCGTGCATCAGTCGCAATGTCTTCTTCAGCATAGCGGGACAAGTCCAGAAACTCCCGCTGATAAGCTTCGACGGTTTTGTTGCCTTGGGTGAGGTTGCAGAACTCACGCTTCTTCCGGTCCATGACTCCTTGAGGAATGAAGCGGGCACGGAAAGCTGCTTGGAAGTCTGGCCATGTGATGATTGTTCCAGCTGGCAGAGTACGCCTGTGGCTGTCCCACCATTGAGCTACGGGTCCCTTCAAGAAGAAGGAAGCAAAGGTGACATAGTTGGCAGGGGCTACATCAGCAGACTCCATCTCATAGGTGATGTCACGGAGCCAGTCATCAGCATCCAGAGGCTGAGTTGAGCTGCGGTAGATTGTTGGGTTGAGGCATATGAAATCTTGAAGAGTCACTTGGGCTGGTTGCTGGTTCATATTGGGGCGAGGAAACTGAGCCATCATATTTTCCATGAACTGGCGGTTCAGTTCAAACTGTTGGATCATACCAGCCATGTACTCAGGTGGTGGTGGGGCATCGCCACCACGGCCACGACCACCTGGTCTAACCATCCTGCTAATATATAACAGGGGTAGTTCAGCATTGAGATATTTACAATGACAAGAATCATTCATGATGAAACATGCATAATGAAAGGAGCACGATAGCTACTACATAGTAGTCGGCATAACTTACAAAAGGGGGTCATGCATAGAGTTCAGTACATAGAGTTCAGTACATAGACTAAAACATCATAGGCGGCACACAGGCTCGCGGCGAATGCATCTAACACTACAAGCAAGCCTACATCAGTCCCAAGAGGTACTGTGGAGGTAATCGTAGCCCGACAGCTGGTAGTGAGGCAACGGATAGCCCTCCACGTCAGCAGACTGGGGGCCGCGGATACTCAGGTGTAGAGCCCGACGCTCAGGTGGCAGAAGAGGACCAAGTGCGGGAGAGTAGCCTCCCACCTCTGGCCAACCGACACCGTGGGGCATCACGGTCCTGGCTGGGTAGATCGCAGTACGCGGTACCTGTCCAGATCGGACAAAGGGGTGCAGCAGCGTCAGAGCACGGTAAAGGTGCTGACGGGTGGTGTACATCTCGTGGCGAAGAGCTCGGTTAGCTCGATCCAGCCCATCAGCATGCAGAACCAGGTGCTGATGGTAGAAGGGCTCTCGGGTGACAGTGGAGTAGGCAGCAGTATAGTATTCCTCCGCACCAACATCAGATGCGATAGCAATGTGCCTGAAAGGGGAGGTGTCCAACTCCTGATACTCTCCACGAAGACGTGTCAGAGCAGCATAGGCAGCATCGTGGACAGCCATATCGATGGTCACACCAACACCATGTGCGGTGTGCAGCACAGTAGTGGAGTCGTACTCCCGAGAGTAGAGGTGGACGATGGCACGGTACTGCTCCTGGTTAAAATCCTGGTACTCCTCGTAGACGGTGTACTCAGGGTGCCAGCGATAACCCAGATAGGTCATCATCTCAGCTAGCACCGCAGGTGATCCCGAGGCACCAATGGCCGTCGTGTGGCGAACGACCTGCCTCGTGGATTCCATCTGAAAGCAAAGACGTTTCAAAGGAGTCAAATGACAGTGTGTGAATTGTTCAATATACTATTCTAAGAAACAACTATGGCTTATCCAACTTTGGGGTGAACGCGGTCACGGGATCCTAGTGTTAAAGTTAGTAAATTCGTTTAACCCGAGTAGAAGAGAGTTCAGAGTCCCAGAGTAAAGGTCGAGGAGTAAAAGATCCTACTACCACCCAATGGCGACGTGGGCCCGTAAGACACACAGCCATGTTAGTAAAAGTTTTGTAACGTCTACACTCGACTTCGGCCAAGGAGTGTGGAAAGGGGGATTCCTACAGGCAGTCGGCTCTGATACCAACTTGTGACGCCCCCGATTTGACCGTACACTAATCATGCACGCAAATGTGTACGATCAAGATCAGGGACTCACGGGAAGATATCACAACACAACTCTAAAACATAAATAAGTCATACAAGCATCATAATACAAGCCAGGGGCCTCGAGGGCTCGAATACAAGTGCTCGATCACAGACGAGTCAGCGGAAGCAACAATATCTGAGTACAGACATAAGTTAAACAAGTTTGCCTTAAGAAGGCTAGCACAAACTGGGATACAGATCGAACGAGGCGGAGGCCTCCTGCCTGGGATCCTCCTAACTACTCCTGGTCGTCGTCAGCGGGCTGCACGTAGTAGTAGGCACCTCCAGTGTCGTAGGTGTCGTTGTCGATGACGGCGTCTGGCTCCTGGGCTCCAACATCTGGTTGCGACAACCAGATAGAAAGGAAAGGGGGAAAAGAGGGAGAGAAGCAACCGTGAGTACTCATCCAAAGTACTCGCAAGCAAGGAGCTACACTACATATGCATGGGTATATGTGTAAAGGGGCATATCAGTGGAATGAATTGCAGAATGCCAGAATAAGAGGGGGATAGCTAGTCCTGTCGAAGACTACGCTTCTGGACATCTCCATCTTGCAGCATGTAGAAGAGGGTAGATTGAAGTCCTCCAAGTAACATCGCATAGCATAATCCTACCCGGCGATCCCCTCCTCGTCGCCCTGTTAGAGAGCGATCACCGGGTTGTATCTGGCACTTGGAAGGGTGTATTTTATTCAGTATCCAGTTCTAGTTGTCATAAGGTCAAGGTACAACTCCGGGTCGTCCTTTTACCGAGGGACACGGCTATTCGAATAGATAAACTTCCCTGCAGGGGTGCACCACATAACCCAACACGCTCGATCCCATTTGGCCGGACACACTTTTCTGGGTCATGCCCGGCCTCGGAAGATCAACACGTCGCAGCCCCACCTAAGCACAACAGAGAGGTCAGCACGCCGGTCTAACCCTATGCGCGCAAGGGTCTGGGCCCATCGCCCTATGCACACCTGCACGTTGCGTACGCGGCCGGAAGCAGACCTAGCCTAGTGGCGTTCCAGTCCAATCCGGCGCGCGCCACTCAGTCGCTGACATCACAAAGGCTTCGGCTGATACCACGACGCCGGGATACCCATAACTACTCCCGCGTAGATGGCTAGTGCGTATAGACCAAATGGCCAGACTCAGATCAAATACCAAGATCTCGTTAAGCGTGTTAAGTATCCGCGAACGCCGACCAGGGCCAGGCCCACCTCTTACCTAGGCGGTCTCAACCTGCCCTGTCGCTCCGCCACAAAGATCCACTTGCGGGTACTCCTACGAGCCGACCCAACTTTAGTCATCACATGTGTCATGTATATAATATATAAGTATATACCCGTGATCACCGCCCAGGTGATCACGGCCCGATAGTGTAGCACAGCAGACGGACAAGAATGTAGGGCCACTGATGGAAATCTAGCATCCTATACTAAGCATGTAGGATTGCAGGTAAAGGTATCAACAGTAGTAGCAAGGATAGGCTATGCATCAGGATAGGATATCGAAAAGCAGTAACATGCTACACTACTCTAATGCAAGCAGTATAGAGAAGAGTAGGCGATATCTGGTGATCAAGGGGGGGGGGCTTGCCTGGTTGCTCTGGCAAGTAGGAGGGGTCGTCAACTCCATAGTCGAACTGGGCAGCAGCAGTGTCGGTCTCGTAGTCTACCGGAGAGAAGAGGGGGAAGAAACAGTAAATACAATGCAAACATAAGCATGACGATGCGTGACATGACAATGAACGGTGCTAGGTGTGTCCTAACGCGACAGTAGGTGGTACCGGTGAAGGGGGGGGAACATCCGGGAGGTATTCCCGATGTTTCGCATTTTCGGACAGACGGACCGGAGGGGGAAAGTTGCTAGTTCGATAGGTTAGGGAGGTGTGGTGGACGAACGGACTGCGTATTCGGATTCGTCTCGTCGTTCTGAGCAACTTTCATATAGAAAACATTTTCATCCGAGTTACGGTTTAAAAGATATGAATTTTCAAAGTTTATTTGAATTTCTGGAATTATTTATATTAAGCAAAAATGAAATATGACGTCAGCATGAGGCAATGCTGACGTCAGCAGGTCAACAGGTCGGCTGACCAGTCAAACCAGATAGGTGGGTCCAGTGGGACCCACATGTCAGCCTTTGTTAGTTTAATACTTATTTAAACTAATCTAACAGTCTAATTAGAGGGGTTGGGCCCCATATGTCAGTGAGTGATTAGTTAAACTAATTATTTTTATTTATAAAACATTTTTCTTTTTCTTTTTTTTCTTTTTTTTTTAATTTTGCGGCGGGGCCCGCATGTCAGTGGCTGGGCCTGCCCAGTCAGCACGTTGACTGGGTTGACCCAGTCAACGGGGCCCACGAGGCCCACTGGCAGTGGCACTGGGGGTGGCCCCAGGCCAGCCACTTCGGCGGCCGGCGCCGGAGCGGCTCCGGCGAGCCAAACGCGGCGGCGCGGCTCGGGAGGGACGCGGGTTTCACGTACAGGGGGTTTGCGGGGTCGTGGCTGGGCGCGTTCGACGCGGCTCGGCGTCGCGCGTCCAACGGTGGTGGCCGGAGGGGCTGGAACGGGCGGGGGCGAGTGCTACGAGCTCGCCGGCGGCGAGGTGCTACGGGCTGGGGTGGGTGCGGCGTTAGAGCGCGCGAGCGGCCGAACTAACTAGCTAGGCGGGTGCGGCACAACGCGGTCGAGCTAGCGGGCCTACGCCCGTGACCATTTGGTCACCGGAGACCCGCCGGCGGCGAGCTCCGCGGCGCGGCGTTCGGGCGCGCGTGGGGAAGCAGCTAGGGAACGGGGGCGAGCTAACGGAGAGGGGGACGAGAAGCGGGAGCTCACAGCGGAGCCGTAGGGAGTGGCAGTGAGCTCGGGGAGGGCGCGGGGTAGCCGGAATCGGCGACGAACGCCGGCGACCCGAAGGTTGAAGACGAGCCCGTGGAGGGCGGTGCAGAGGCGCTCGGCTCGTTCCCGATGGCGTAGTCGACGTAGTCGACGGCGGGGAGCCGTTCGGGCACGTCGTCGGGGCAATCGGGGCACGGTGGCCGCGAGTACGACGGTGAACGGCGGCGAGCACGCGCGGGCAGTGGGGATCGAAGGGGAGAGGGAGGTGGATCTGACGGGGGGGAGGCGCAGAGGCCGAGAGGGAGCGGGGGGTGAGTGGGAGAGAGGCCCGAGGAGGCGGGGGGTGCTGGCGCCCTTATCCTCCCCGTCGCCAGCGAGGGGGTGCGGCGGGGACGGCCCCTATTCCGACCCCGGTCGGGGGAACGGGGAAGGGGACGCGGGGGAGAGGTGGGCTGGGCCGGGGGGGTCGGGGGTGGCGGCCCAGTTTGGGCCACGGGTCCATGGGGGGGGGGAGGGCCTTCTCTTTTTTTCTTTCTTTTTGTCTGTTCTGTTTTCTGTTGTATTTTCTTTTTATTTATTTACTTTCTTTTCTGTTTTACTTTATTTAAAAGTATTTAGGTATTTTATAAAAATGTGTTTTCTCCACCATAATTACCAGTGTAATATTTGGCACCCACCGAACATTTTTGTTCAATTTTTTTTTGAAAACTTTTATTTTCCACTTTAATTTTTAAATTGGAGTTTGAATTAGGAGTTTGAAAAGAAATGTGTTTCAAATGTGATCAAGCCCTATTTAGCAACATGATTAGCTTAATCACAGAGAGTTACTGTAGCATGATCCTCAGGGTGTTACAGTGATGGACAAGACGCATTCGTTAGCTTAGCACTATGATCGTTTAGTTTATTGCTATTGCTTTCTTCATGACTTATACATGTCCCTATGACTATGAGATTATGCAACTCCCGAATACCGGAGGAACACTTAGTGCGCTATCAAATGTCATAACGTAACATGGTGATTATAAAGATGCTCTGCAGGTGTCTCCTATGGTGTTTGTTGAGTTGGCATAGATCAAGATTAGGATTTGTCACTCCGTGTTTCGGAGAGGTATTTCTGGGCCCTCTCGTTAATGCACATCACTATATGCCTTGCAAGCAATGTGACTAATGAGTTAGTTGTGGGATGATGCATTACGGAACGAGTAAAGAGACTTGCTGGTAACGAGATTGAACTAGGTATGAGATACCGACGATCGAATCTCGGGCAAGTAACATACCGATGACAAAGGGAACAACGTATGCTGTTATGCGGTTTGACCGATAAAGATCTTCGTAGAATATGTAGGAGCCAATATGAGCATTCAGGTTCCGCTATTGGTTATTCACCGGAGATGTGTCTCGGTCATGTCTACATAGTTCTCGAACCCGTAGGGTCCGCACGCTTAATGTTCGATGACGATTTGTATTATGAGTTATGTGATTTAATGACCGAAGTTTGTTCGGAGTCCTGGATGAGATCACGGACATGACGAGGAGTCTCGAAATGGTCGAGAGGTGAAAATCGATATATTGGAAGGCTATATTCGGACATCGGAAAGATTCCGAGTGATTCGGGTATTTTTCGGAGTACCGGAGAGTTACGGGAATTCGTGGGGGGGAAGTAGTGGGCCTTAATGGGCCATAGGGTAAAGGAGAGAAGGGGCTCAAGGGTTGGCCGCCCCCCCAATGACAGGTCCGAATTGGACTAGGGAGGGGGCGGCGCCCCTCTCTTTCCTTCTCCCTCTCCTACTGCTTCCCTCTCTCCCCTCCTGGAAAAGGAAGGGGACTCCAACTAGGATTGGGAATCCTTGTTGGACTCCCCCTATAGGCGCGCCCCTCCTAGGCCGGCCTCCTCCTCCTCCCTCCTTTATATACGTGGCCAAGGGGGCACCCCAGAGGACAACAGACAATCTCTTAGCCGTGTGCGGTGCCCGCCTCCACAGTTACACACCTCGGTCATATTGTCGTAGTGCTTAGGCGAAGCCCTGCGCCGGTAACTTCATCATCACCGTCACCACGCCGTTGTGCAGACGAAACTCTCCCTCGGCCTCAGATGGATCTAGAGTTCATGGAGGTGTCGTGCGTTCGGTACTTGATCGGTTGGATCGCGAAGACGTTCGACTACATCAACCACGTTACTTAACGCTTCCGCTTTCGGTCTACGAGGGTACATGAACACACTCTCCCCGCTCGTTGCTATGCTTCTCCTAGATAGATCTTGCGTGAACGTAGGAATTTTTTTGAAATTACGGCGTTCCCCAAGACTGAAGGAAATATGCCCTAGAGGCAATAATAAAGTTGTTATTTATATTTCCTTATATCATGATAAATGTTTATTATTCATGCTAGAATTGTATTAACCGGAAACTTAGTACACGTGTGAATACATAGACAAACAGAGTGTCACTAGTATGCCTCTACTTGACTAGCTCGTTGATCAAAGATGGTTAAGTTTCCTAGCCATTGACATGAGTTGTCATTTGATGAACGGGATCACATCATTAGAGAATGATGTGATTGACATGACCCATCCGTTAGCTTGGCACTATGGTCGTTTAGTTTGTTGCTATTGCTTTCTTCATAACTTATACATGTTCCTATGACTATGAGATTATGCAACTCCCGAATACCGGAGGAACACTTAGTGTGCTATCAAACATCACAACGTAACTGGGTGATTATAAAGATGCTCTACAGGTGTTTCCAATGGTGTTTGTTTGGTTGGCATAGATCACGATTAGGATTTGTCACTCCGTGTTTCGGAGAGAAGTATCTCTGGGCCCTCTCGGTAATGCACATCACTATAAGCCTTGCAAGCAATGTGACTAATGAGTTAGTTGCGGGATGATGCATTACGGAACGAGTAAAGAGACTTGCCGGTAACGAGATTGAACTACGTATTGAGATACCGACGATCGAATCTCGGGCAAGTAACATACCGATGACAAAGGGAACAACATATGTTGTTATGCGGTTTGACCGATAAAGATCTTCGTAGAATATGTAGGAACCAATATGAGCATCCAAGTTCCGCTATTGGTTATTGACTGGAGATGAGTCTCGGTCATGTCTACATAGTTCTCGAACCCGTAGGGTCCGCACGCTTAACGTTCGATGACGATCGGTATTATGAGTTTATGTGTTTTAATGTACCGAAGGTTGTTCGGAGTCCCGGATGTGATCACGGACATGACGAGGAGTCTTGAAATGGTCGAGACATAAAGATTGATATATTGGAAGGCTATGTTTGGACACCGGAAAGGTTTCGAGTGGTTCGAGCATTTTTCCGGAGTACCGGGAGGTTACCGGAACCCCCCGGGGAGTTTATTGGCCTTAATAGGCCATGGTGGAAGAGAGGAGGAGGCGGCCAAGGTGGGGGCGGCCCCCCAAGCCCAATCCAAATTGGGAAGGGGGCCGGCCCCCCTTTCCTTCTCTCCCTCTCCCTCTTCCTTCTTCTCCTACTCCAACTAGGGAAGGAAGGAAACCTACTCCTACTAGGAGTAGGAATCCCCCCCTTGGGCGTGCCATAGAGAGGGCCGGCCCTCCCCTCCTCCACTCCTTTATATACGGAGGAGGGGGGCACCCGATAGACACACAAGTTGATTGTTTAGCCGTGTGCGGTGCCCCCCTCCACAGATTTCCACCTCGGTCATATCGTTGTAGTGCTTAGGCGAAGCCCTGCGTCGGTAACTTCATCATCACCGTCATCACGCCGTCGTGCTGACGAAACTCTCCCTCGACCTCAGCTGGATCTAGAGTTCGTGGGACATCACCGAGCTGAACGTGTGCAGATCGCGAAGGTGCCATATCTTCGGTGCTAGGATCGGGCGGATCATGAAGACGTACGACTACATCAACCGCGTTGTCATAACGCTTCCGCTTTCGGTCTACGAGGGTACGTAGACAACACTCTCCCCTGATGTTGCTATGCATCACCTAGATAGATCTTGCGTGTTCATAGGATTTTTTTTTGAAATTACTGCATTCCCCAACAGTGGTATCAGAGACAGGTCTATGTGTAGATGTTATATGCACGAGTAGAACACAAAGAGTTGTGGGCGGTAATAGTCATACTGCTTACCAGCATGTCATACTTTGATTCGGCGGTATTGTTGGATGAAGCGGCCCAGACCGACATTACGCGTACGCTTACGCGAGACTGGTTCTACCGACGTGCTTCGCACACAGGTGGCTAGTGGGTGTCTGTTTATCCAACTTTAGTTGAATCAAGTGTGGCTACGCCCGGTCCTTGTTGAAGGTTAAAACAACACACTTGATGAAAAATCGTTGTGGTTTTTGATGCGTAGGTAAGAACGGTTCTTGCTAAGCCTGTAGCAGCCACATAAACTTGCAACAACAAAGTAGAGGACGTCTAACTTCTTTTTGCAGGGCATGTTGTGATGTGATATGGTCAAGACATGATGCTATATTTTATTGTATGAGATGATCATGTTTTCTAACAAAGTTATCGGCAACTGGCAGGAGCCATATGGTTGTCGCTTTAGTGTATTAAATGCAATCGCCATGTAATTGCTTTACTTTATCACTAAGCGGTAGCGATAGTCATAGAAGCAATAGTTGGCTAGACGACAACGATGCTAAGATGGAGATCAAGGTGTCGCGCCGGTGATGATGGTGATCATGACGGTGCCAAAGGCACAAGATGATGATGGCCATATCGTATCACTTATATTGATTGCATGTGATGTTTATCCTTTATGCATCTTATTTTGCTTAGTTCGGCGGTAGCATTATAAGATGATCTCTCACTAAATTTCAAGGTATAAGTGTTCTCCCTGAGTATGCACCATTACGACAGTTCGTCGTGCCGAGACACCACGTGATGATCGGGTGTGATAAGCTCTACATTCACATACAATGGGTGCAAGCCAGTTTTGCACACGCAGAATATTCGGGTTAAACTTGACGAGCCTAACATATGCAGATATGGCCTCGGAACACTGAGACCGAAAGGTCGAGCGTGAATCATATAGTAGATATGATCAACATAGTGATGTTCACCATTGAAAACTACTCCATCTCACGTGATGATCAGACATGGTTTGGTTGATATGGATCACGTGATCACTTAGATGATTAGAGGGATGTCTATCTAAGTGGGAGTTCTTAAGTAATATGATTAATTGAACTTTAATTTATGATGAACTTAGTACCTGATAGTATTTTGCATGTCTATGTTGTTGTAGATAAATGGCCCGTGCTACTGTTCCGTTGAATTTTAATGCGTTCCTAGAGAAAGCTAAGTTGAAAGATGATGGTAGAAACTACACGGACTGGGTCCGTAACTTGAGGATTATCCTCATTGCTGCACAGAAGAATTACGTCCTGGAAGCACTGCTGGGTGCTAGGCCTGCTGCAGATGCTACTGATGACGTTAAGAACGTTTGGCAGAGCAAAGCTGATGACTACTCGATAGTTCAGTGTGCCATGCTTTATGGCTTAGAACCGGGACTTCAACGACGTTTTGAACGTCATGGAGCATATGAGATGTTCCAGGAGTTGAAGTTAATATTTCAAGCAAATGCCCGGATTGAGAGATATGAAGTCTCCAATAAGTTCTATAGCTGCAAGATGGAGGACAATAGTTCTGTCAGTGAACATATACTTAGAATGTCTGGGTACCACAACCACTTGACTCAACTGGGAGTTAATCTTCCTGATGATAGTGTCATTGACAGAGTTCTTCAATCACTGTCACCAAGCTACAAAAGCTTCGTGATGAACTATAATATGCAAGGGATGAATAAGACAATTCTCGAGCTCTTCGCGATGCTAAAAGCTGCGGAGGTAGAAATCAAGAAGGAGCATCAAGTGTTAATGGTCAACAAGACCACCAGTTTCAAGAAGAAGGGCAAAGGGAAGAAGGGGAACTTCAAGAAGAATGGCAAGCAAGTTGCTGCTCAACTGAAGAAACCCAAGTCTGGACCTAAGCCTGAGACTGAGTGCTTCTACTGCAAAGAGACAGGTCACTGGAAGCGGAACTGCCCCAAGTATTTGGCGGATAAGAAGGATGGCAAAGTGAAAGGTATATTTGATATACATGTTATTGATGTGTACTTAACTAATGCTCGCAGTAGTGCCTGGGTATTTGATACTGGTTCTGTTGCTCATATTTGCAACTTGAAACAGGGGCTACGGATTAAGCAAAGATTGGCTAAGGACGAGGTGACGATGCGCGTGCGAAATGGTTCCAAAGTCGATGTGATCGTGGTTGGCACGCTACCTCTACATCTACCTTCGGGATTAGTTTTAGACCTGAATAATTGTTATTTGGTGCCAGCGTTGAGCATGAACATTATATCTGGATCTTGTTTGATGCGAGACGATTATTCATTTAAATCAGAGAATAATGGTTGTTCTATTTATATGAGTAATATCTTTTATGGTCATGCACCCTTGATGAGTGGTCTATTTTTGTTGAATCTCGATAGTAGTGATACACATATTCATAGTATTGAAGCGAAAAGATATAAGTTCAATAATGATAGTGCAACTTATTTGTGGCACTGCTGTTTAGGTCATATTGGTGTAAAGCGCATGAAGAAACTCCATGCTGATGGTCTTTTGGAATCACTTGATTATGAATCACTTGATACTTGCGAACCATGCCTCATGGGCAAGATGACTAAGACTCCATTCTCCGGAACTATGGAGCGAGCAACAGACTTGTTGGAAATAATACATACTGATGTATGCGGTCCAATGAGTGTTGATTCTCACGGCGGGTTTCGTTATTTTCTAACGTTCACAGATGATTTCAGAAAATATGGGTATATCTACTTAATGAAACATAAGTCTGAAACATTTGAAAAGGTCAAAGAATTTCAAAGTGAAGTGGAAAATCATCGTAACAAGAAAATAAAGTTTCTACGATCTGACCGTGGAGGAGAATATTTGAATTACGAGTTTGGTCTTCATTTGTAACAATGTGGAATAGTTTCACAACTCACGCCACCTGGAACACCACAGCGTAATGGTGTGTCCGAACGTCCTAACCACACTTTATTAGATATGGTGCGATCTATGATGTCTCTTATTGATTTACCGCTATCGTTTTGGGGTTATGCTTTAGAGACGGCTGCAATCACGTTAAATAGGGCACCATCTAAATCCGTTGAGACGACACCTTATGAAATGTGGTTTGGCAAGAAACCCAAGTTGTCATTTCTGAAAGTTTGGGGCTGCGATGCTTATGTGAAAAAGCTTCAACCTGATAAGCTCGAACCCAAATCAGAGAAATGTGTCTTCATAGGATACCCAAAGGAGACTGTTGGGTACACCTTCTGTTACAGATCCGAAGGCAAGATATTCGTTGCTAAGAATGGATCCTGTCTAGAGAAGGAGTTTCGCTCGAAAGAAGTGAGTGGGAGGAAAGTAGAACTTGATGAGGTAATTGTACCTGCTCCTGAATCGGAAAGTAGTTCATCACAGAAATCAGTTCCAGTGATTCCTACACCAATTAGTGAGGAAGCTAATGGTAGTGATCATGAAACTTCAGATCAAGTTACTGCTGAACCTCGTAGGTCTACCAGAGTAAGATCCACACCAGAGTGGTACGGTAATCCTGTTCTGGACGTCATGTTACTAGACCATGACGAACCTACGAACTATGAGGAAGCGATGATGAGCCCAGATTACGCGAAATGGCTTGAGGCCATGAAATCTGAGATGGGATCCATGTTCGAGGACAAAGTGTGGACTTTGGTTGACTTGCCCGATGATCGGCAAGCCATCGAGAATAAATGGATCTTCAAGAAGAAGACTGACGCTGACGGTAATGTTACTGGCTACAAAGCTCGACTTGTTGCGAAAGGTTTTTGACAAGTTCAAGAAGTTGACTACGATGAGACTTTCTCACCCGTAGCGATGCTTAAGTCTGTCCGAATCATGTTAGCAATTACCGCATTTTATAATTATGAAATTTGGCAAATGGATGTCAAAACTGCATTCCTGAATGGATTTCTGGAAGAAGAGTTGTATATGATGCAACCAGAAGGTTTTGTTGATCCAAAGGATGCTAACAATGTGTGCAAGCTCCAACGATCCATCTATGGACTGGTGCAAGCATCTCGGAGTTGGAATAAACGTTTTGATAGTGTGATCAAAGCATATGGTTTTATACAGACTTTTGGAGAAGCCTGTATTTACAAGAAAGTGAGTGGGAGGTCTGTAGCATTTCTAATATTATATGTGGATGACATATTGTTGATTGGAAATGATATAGAATTTCTGGATAGCATAAAAGGATACCTGAATAAAAGTTTTTCAATGAAGGACCTCGGTGAAGCTGCTTATATATTGGGCATCAAAAGCACATACCTTGATAAGATTTTGAAGAAGTTCAAAATGTACGAGTCGAAGAAAGGTTTCTTGCCTATGTTACAAGGTGTGAAGTTGAGTGAGACTCAATGCCCAACCACTGCAGAAGATAGTGAGAAAATGAAAGTCATTCCCTATGCTTCAGCTATAGGTTCTATCATGTATGCAATGTTGTGTACCAGACCTGATGTGTGCCTTGCTATAATTATTGTAGGGAGGTACCAAAGTAATCCAGGAGTGGATCACTGGACAGCGGTCAAGAACATCCTGAAATACCTGAAAAGGACTAAGGATATGTTTCTCGTTTATGGAGGTGACAAAGAGCTCGTCGTAAATGGTTACGTCGATGCAAGCTTTGACACTGATCCGGATGACTCTAAGTCACAAACCGGATATGTGTTTATATTGAACGGTGAAGCTGTTAGAGCAACTCTAGCAGACCCCGCAAAACGCTGGCCCGCAAAACGCGTTTGCAGTTCACGCAAAACCGCTTTTGTGGGCCGGCCAGGGCTAGCACAGATGCAGACCCCCCAAATGGACCCGTAAAAAAGTATATTCACGGAATATGCTTTTTTATGGGTCGGCTATGCGGGTTTTGCTGGGCAACAGCGCAACGACCCGCAAACAGAAAAACTGCAAATCTGAAATTTGTCATAGGGTTTAACAAACAAGTTCAAATTTAAATGACATAAACATTTTGCGCGCGAATAAAAGCGAAGTTCATTACACAAAAGAGGGCATGCAAAGGTATGCGCCCATGTCCGGCATCATCTTGGGGGTCGATCTTCACTCGGCGCCATGGAGTCCATCTTGAAGTTCATTGGCGCCACCATAGCCACCTCCGTCGCTTGTTCCAACTCCCGCACCGAAATCATCCACATTGCCACCGTATGGAGCAGAAAAAACATCACCGAAACTGGCAGACGGACCGGCCGAGGCGACCATTCTCCTCTTCAAGATCTCTCTCCTTGCCATATCATGCCATGCTTTGGTGACGTCGTCCATGTCATTGCGGTTCATTGACATGATCTTGTTCTCTTCGGCGAGCAACAATGACAGTGATTTGTTTTCAGAGGCGCGTACTTTTCTCTCCTCAATGGCAGCTCTGCGCAGCCCCACTTCCTTGAGCATTTGCCATTTTTCTTGCTTCTATTTTGCCTTCTTTTCGGCCAACTCTTTCTTGATCTCCAACGACTTCAACAACATTAACTCGTTTGATTGCACCATGGCATCAATCTTCTCCCTCAAGCTTGATGCTTCTTGCTCTCTCTTTATCTTCTCTCTAGTCTTCTTGTCGCCATCGGGCTTGTTCAAATTTCTTGGGCCATCATCATCCTCATCTTCATCCATGTTTGTAAGTGAGCCTCTCTTTGGTGGGGACTCTTTTGAAGGAAATATGCCCTAGAGGCAATAATAAAGTTATTATTTATTTCCTTATATCATGATAAATGTTTATTATTCATGCTAGAATTGTATTAACCGGAAACATAATACATGTGTGAATACATAGACAAACAGAGTGTCACTAGTATGCCTCTACTTGACTAGCTCGTTGATCAAAGATGGTTATGTTTCCTAGCCATAAACATGAGTTGTTATTTGATTAACGGGCTCACATCATTAGGAGAATGATGTGATTGACTTGACCCATTCCGTTAGCTTAGCACTCGATCGTTTAGTATGTTGCTATTACTTTATTCATGACTTATACATGTTCCTATGACTATGAGATTATGCAACTCCCGTTTACCGGAGGAACACTTTGTGTGCTACCAAACGTCACAACGTAACTGGGTGATCATAAAGGTGCTCTACAGGTGTCTCCAAAGCTACTTGTTGGGTTGGCGTATTTCGAGATTAGGATTTGTCACTCCGATTGTCGGAGAGGTATCTGTGAGCCCACTCAGTAATACACAACACTATAAGCCTTGCAAGCATTGTGACTAATGAGTTAGTTGCGGGACGATGTATTACGGAACGAGTAAAGAGACTTGCCGGTAACGAGATTGAACTAGGTATCGAGATACCGACGATCGAATCTCGGGCAAGTGACATACCGATGACAAAGGGAACAACGTATGTTGTTATGCGGTCTGACCGATAAAGATCTTCATAGAATATGTAGGAACCAATATGAGCATCCAGGTTTCGCTATTGGTTATTGACCGGAGAGGTGTCTCGGTCATGTCTACATAGTTCTCGAACCCGTACGGTCTGCCCGCTTAACGTTACGATGACAGTTATATTATGAGTTTATATGTTTTGATGTACCGAAGGTTGTTCGGAGTCCTGGATGTGACCACGGAGATGACGAGGAGTCTCGAAATGGTAGAGACATAAAGATTGATATATTGGAAGCCTATGTTTGGACATCGGAAGTGTTCCGGATGAAATCGGGATTTTTCCGGAGTACCGGGAGGTTACCGGAACCCCCTGGTAACTTAATGGGCCTTAGTAGGCCTAGGTGGAAGAGAGGAGAGGAGGCCAGGGCAGGGCCGCGCGCCCCTCCCCCCCCCCAATCCGAATAGGACAAGGAGAGGGGGTCGGCGCCCGCCCTTCCTTCCTCCCCTCCACCTTTCCCCCCTTTCTCTCCTAGTCCAACATGGAAAAGGGGGGGAGTCCTACTCCCGGTAGGAGTAGGACTCCTCCTGGCGCGCCTCTCCCTTAGGCCGGCCGAACCCCCCCCCCCCTTGCTCCTTTATATACGGGGCAGGGGGGCACCTCTAGACACACAATTGATCAACGATCTTTTAGCCGTGTGCGGTGCCCCCCTCCACCATATTACACCTCGATAATATCGTAGCGGTGCTTAGGCGAAGCCCTGCGTTGGTAGAACATCATCATCGTCACCACGCCGTCGTGCTGACGAAACTCTCCCTCAACACTCGGCTGGATCGGAGTTCGAGGGACGTCATCGAGCTGAACGTGTGCTAAACTCGGAGGTGCCGTGCGTTCGGTACTTGATCGGTCGGATCGTGAAGACGTACGACTACATCAACCGCGTTGTGTTAACGATTCCGCTTTCGGTCTACGAGGGTACGTGGACAACACTCTCCCCTCTCGTTGCTATGCATCACCATGATCTTGCGTGTGCGTAGGAATTTTTTTGAAATTACTACGTTCCCCAACAGTGGTATTAGAGCCAGGTTTTATGCGTTGATGTTATATGCACGAGTAGAACACAAGTGAGTTGTGGGCGATATAAGTCATACTGCTTACCAGCATGTCATATTTTGGTTCAGCGGTATTGTGAGATGAAGCGGCCCGAACCGACATTACGCGTACGCTTACGCGAGACTGGTTTCACCGTTGCGAGCACTCGTTGCTTAAAGGTGACTGGCGGGTGTCTGTCTCTCTCACTTTAGTTGAACCGAGTGTGGCTACGCCCGGTCCTTGCGAAGGTTAAACAACACCAACTTGACAAACTATCGTTGTGGTTTTGATGCGTAGGTAAGAACGGTTCTTGCTAAGCCCGTAGCAGCCACGTAAAACTTGCAACAACAAAGTAGAGGACGTCTAACTTGTTTTTGCAGGGCATGTTGTGATGTGATATGGTCAAGACATGATGCTATATTTTATTGTATGAGATGATCATGTTTTGTAACCAAGTTATTGGCAACTGGCAGGAGCCATATGGTTGTCGCTTTATTGTATGCAATGCAATCGCCATGTAATTGTTTTACTTATCACTAAGCGGTAGCAATAGTCGTAAAAGCAATAGTTGGCGAGACGACAACGGTGCTACGATGGAGATCAAGGTGTCGCGCCGGTGACGATGGTGATCATGACGGTGCTTCAGAGATGGAGATCACAAGCACAAGATGATGATGGCCATATGATATCACTTATATTGATTGCATGTGATGTTTATCTTTTATGCATCTTATCTTGCTTTGATTGACGGTAGCATTATAAGATGATCTCTCACTAAAATTTCAAGATAAAAGTGGTCTCCCTGAGTATGCACCGTTGCGAAAGTTCTTCGTGCTGAGACACCACGTGATGATCGGGTGTGATAGGCTCTACGTTCAAATACAACGGGTGCAAAACAGTTGCACCCGCGGAATACTCAGGTTAAACTTGACGAGCCTAGCATATGCAGATATGGCCTCGGAACACTAAGACCGAAAGGTCGAGCGTGAATCATATAGTAGATATGATCAACATAGTGATGTTCACCATTGAAAACTACTCCATTTCACGTGATGATCGGTTATGGTTTAGTTGATTTGGATCACGTAATCACTTAGATGATTAGAGAGATGTCTATCTAAGTGGGAGTTCTTAAGTAATATGATTAATAGAACTTAAATTTATCATGAACTTAGTACCTGATAGTATCTTGCTTGTCTATGTTAATTGTAGATAGATGGCCCGTGCTGTTGTTCCGTTGAATTTTAATGCGTTCCTTGAGAAAGCAAAGTTGAAAGATGATGGTAGCAATTACACGGACTGGGTCCGTAACTTGAGGATTATCCTCATTGTTGCACAGAAGAATTACGTCCTGGAAGCACCGCTGGGTGCCAGGCCTGCTGCAAGAGCAACACCAGAAGTTATGAACGTCTGGCAGAGCAAAGCTGATGACTACTCGATAGTTCAGTGTGCCATGCTTTACGGCTTAGAACCGGGTCTTCAACGACGTTTTGAACGTCATGGAGCATATGAGATGTTCCAGGAGTTGAAGTTAATATTTCAAGCAAATGCCCGGATTGAGAGATATGAAGTCTCCAATAAGTTCTACAGCTGCAAGATGGAAGAGAATAGTTCTGTCAGTGAGCATATACTCAAAATGTCTGGGTATAATAATCACTTGATTCAACTGGGAGTTAATCTTCCGGATGATAGCGTCACTGACAGAATTCTTCTATCACTGCCACCAAGCTACAAGAGCTTCGTGATGAACTATAACATGCAAGGGATGAATAAGACAATTCCCGAGCTCTTCGCAATGCTAAAGGCAGCGGAGGTAGAAATCAAAAAGGAGCATCAAGTGTTGATGGTCAATAAGACCAATAGTTTCAAGAAAAAGGGCAAAGGGAAGAAGAAGGGGAACTTCAACAAGAACAGCAAGCAAGTTGTTGTTCAGGAGAAGAAACCCAAGTCTGGACCTAAGCCTGAGACTGAGTGCTTCTACTGCAAGCAGACTGGTCACTGGAAGCGGAACTGCCCCAAGTATTTGGCGGATAAGAAAGATGGCAAGGTGAACAAAGGTATATGTGATATACATGTTATTGATGTGTACCTTACTAATGCTCGCAGTAGCACCTGGGTATTTGATACTGGTTCTGTTGCTAATATTTGCAACTCGAAACAGGGCTACGGATTAAGCGAAGATTGGCTAAGGACGAGGTGACGATACGCGTGGGAAATGGTTCCAAAGTCGATGTGATCGCCGTCGGCACGCTACCTCTACATCTACCTTCGGGATTAGTATTAGACCTAAATAATTGTTATTTGGTGCCAGCGTTGAGCATGAACATTATATCTGGATCTTGTTTGATGCGAGACGGCTATTCATTTAAATCAGAGAATAATGGTTGTTCTATTTATATGAGTAATATCTTTTATGGTCATGCACCCTTGAAGAGTGGTCTATTTTTAATGAATCTCGGTAGTAGTGACACACATATTCATAATGTCGAAGCCAAAAGATGCAGAGTTGATAATGATAGTGCAACTTATTTGTGGCACTGCCGTTTAGGTCATATCGGTGTAAAGCGCATGAAGAAACTCCATAACGATGGACTTTTGGAATCACTTGGTACTTGCGAACCGTGTCTCATGGGCAAGATGACTAAAACACCGTTCTCCGGTACTATGGAGAGAGCAACTAATTTGTTGGAAATCATACATACAGATGTATGTGGTCCGATGAATATTGAGGCTCGTGGCGGATATCGTTATTTACTCACCTTCACAGATGATTTGAGCAGATATGGGTATATCTACTTAATGAAACATAAGTCTGAAACATTTGAAAAGTTCAAAGAATTTCAGAGCGAAGTTGAAAATCATCGTAACAAGAAAATAAAGTTTCTACGATCAGATCGTGGAGGAGAATATTTGAGTTACGAGTTTGGCCTACATTTGAAACAATGCGGAATAGTTTCGCAACTCACGCCACCCGGAACACCACAACGTAATGGTGTGTCCGAACGTCGTAATCGTACTTTACTAGATATGATGCGATCTATGATGTCTCTTACCGATTTACCGCTATCGTTTTGGGGTTATGCTTTAGAGACGACTGCATTCACTCTAAATAGGGCACCATCAAAATCCGTTGAAACGACACCTTATGAACTATGGTTTGGCAAGAAACCAAAGTTGTCGTATCTTAAAGTTTGGGGTTGCGATGCTTATGTGAAGAAACTTCAACCTGATAAGCTCGAACCTAAATCGGAGAAATGTGTCTTCATAGGATACCCAAAGGAGACTGTTGGGTACACCTTCTATCACAGATCCGAAGGCAAGACATTCGTTGCTAAGAATGGATCCTTTCTAGAGAAGGAGTTTCTCTCGAAAGAAGTGAGTGGGAGGAAAGTAGAAATTGATGAGGTAATTGTACCTGCTCCCTTATTGGAAAGAAGATCATCACAGAAATCAGTTTCTGCGACACCTACACCAATTAGTGAGGAAGTTAATGATAATGATCATGAAACTTCAGATCAAGTTATTACTGAACCTCGTAGGTCAACCAGATTAAGATCCGCACCAGAGTGGTACGGTAATCCTGTTCTGGAGGTTATGTTACTAGACCATGACGAACCTACAAACTATGAAGAAGCGATGGTGAGCCTAGATTCCGCAAAATGGCTTGAGGCCATGAAATCCGAGATGGGATCCATGTATGAGAACAAAGTATGGACTTTGGTTGACTTGCCCGATGATCGGCAAGCCATTGAAAATAAATGGATCTTCAAGAAGAAGACTGACGCTGACGGTAATATTACTGTCTATAAAGCTCGACTTGTTGCGAAAGGTTTTCGACAAGTTCAAGGGATTGACTACGATGAGACCTTCTCACCCGTAGCGATGCTTAAGTCTGTCCGAATCATGTTAGCAATTGCCGCATTTTATGATTATGAAATTTGGCAAATGGATGTCAAAACTGCATTCCTGAATGGATTTCTGGAAGAAGAGTTGTATACGATGCAACCGGAAGGTTTTGTCTATCCAAAGAGAGCTAACAAAGTGTGCAAGCTCCAGCGATCCATTTATGGACTGGTGCAAGCCTCTCGGAGTTGGAATAAACGCTTTGATAGTGTGATCAAAGCATTTGGTTTTATACAGACTTTTGGGGAAGCCTGTATTTACAAGAAAGTGAGTGGGAGCTCAGTAGCATTTCTGATATTATATGTGGATGACATATTTCTAATTGGAAATGATATAGAATTTCTGGATAGCATAAAGGGATACTTGAATAAGAGTTTTTCAATGAAAAACCTCGGTGAAGCTGCATATATATTAGGCATCAAGATCTATAGAGATAGATCAAGACGCTTAATTGGACTTTCACAAAGCACATACCTTGACAAAGTTTTGAAGAAGTTCAAAATGGATCAAGCAAAGAAAGGGTTCTTGCCTGTACTACAAGGTGTGAGATTGAGTAAGACTCAATGCCCGACCACTGCAGAAGATAGAGAGAAGATGAAAGATGTTCCCTATGCTTCAGCCATAGGCTCTATCATGTATGCAATGTTGTGTACCAGACCTGATGTGTGCCTTGCTATAAGTTTAGCAGGGAGGTACCAAAGTAATCCAGGAGTGGATCACTGGACAGCGGTCAAGAACATCCTGAAATACCTGAAAAGGACTAAGGATATGTTTCTCGTTTATGGAGGCGACAAAGAGCTCATCGTAAATGGTTACGTTGATGCAAGCTTTGACACTGATCCGGACGATTCTAAATCGCAAACCGGATACGTGTTTACATTGAACGGTGGAGCTGTCAGTTGGTGCAGTTCTAAGCAAAGTGTCATGGCGGGATCTACGTGTGAAGCGGACTGCTTCGGAAGCAGCAAATGAAGGAGTCTGGATGAAGGAGTTCATATCCGATCTAGGTGTCATACCTGGTGCATCGGGACCAATAAAAATCTTTTGTGACAATACTGGTGCAATTGCCTTAGCAAAGGAATCCAGATTTCACAAGAGAACCAAGCACATCAAAAGACGCTTCAATTCCATCCGGGATTTAGTCCAGGTGGGAGACATAGAAATTTGCAAGATACATACGGATCTGAATGTTGCAGACCCATTGACTAAGCCTCTTCCACGAGCAAAACATGATCAGCACCAAGACTCCATGGGTGTAAGAATCATTACTGTGTAATCTAGATTATTGACTCTAGTGCAAGTGGGAGACTGAAGGAAATATGCCCTAGAGGCAATAATAAAGTTATTATTTATTTCCTTATATCATGATAAATGTTTATTATTCATGCTAGAATTGTATTAACCGGAAACATAATACATGTGTGAATACATAGACAAACAGAGTGTCCCTAGTATGCCTCTACTTGACTAGCTCGTTGATCAAAGATGGTCATGTTTCCTAGCCATAGACATGAGTTGTTATTTGATTAACGGGATCACATCATTAGGAGAATGATGTGATTGACTTGACCCATTCCGTTAGCTTAGCACTCGATCGTTTAGTATGTTGCTATTGCTTTCTTCATGACTTATACATGTTCCTATGACTATGAGATTATGCAACTCCCGTTTACCGGAGGAACACTTTGTGTGCTACCAAACGTCACAACGTAACTGGGTGATTATAAAGGTGCTCTACAGGTGTCTCCAAAGGTACTTGTTGGGTTGGCGTATTTCGAGATTAGGATTTGGCACTCCGATTGTCGGAGAGGTATCTCTGGGCCCACTCAGTAATACACATCACTATAAGCCTTGCAAGCATTGTGACTAATGAGTTAGTTGCGGGATGATGTATTACGGAACGAGTAAAGAGACTTGCCGGTAACGAGATTGAACAAGGTATCGAGATACCGACGATCGAATCTCGGGCAAGTAACATACCGATGATAAAGGGAACGACGTATGTTGTTATGCGGTCTGACCGATAAAGATCTTCGTAGAATATGTAGGAACCAATATGAGCATCCAGGTGCTGCTATTGGTTATTGACAGGAGAGGTGTCTCGGTCATGTCTACATAGTTCTCGAACCCGCAGGGTTCGCACGCTTAACGTTACGATGACAGTTATATTATGAGTTTATATGTTTTGATGTACCGAAGGTTGTTCGGAGTCCCGGATGTGATCACGGACATGACGAGGAGTCTCGAAATGGTCGAGACATAAAGATTGATATATTGGAAGCCTATGTTTGGACATCGGAAGTGTTCCGGGTGAAATCGGGATTTTTCTGGAGTACCGGGAGGTTACCGGAACCCCCGGTAACTTAATGGGCCTTAGTAGGCCTAGGTGGAAGAGAGGAGAGGAGGCCAGGGCAGGGCCGCGCGCCCCTCCCCCCCAATCCGAATAGGACAAGGAGAGGGGGGCGGTGCCCCCCCTTCCTTCCTCCCCTCCACCTTTTCCCCCTTTCTCTCCTAGTCCAACATGGAAAAGGGGGGGAGTCCTACTCCCGGTAGGAGTAGGACTCCTCCTGGCGCACCTCTCCCTTAGGCCGGCCGAACCCCCCTTGCTCCTTTATATACGGGGGCAGGGGGGCACCTCTAGACACACAATTGATCAACGATCTTTTAGCCGTGTGCGGTGCCCCCCTCCACCATATTACACCTCGATAATATCGTAGCGGTGCTTAGGCGAAGCCCTGCGTCGGTAGAACATCATCATCGTCACCACGCCGTCGTGCTGACGAAACTCTCCCTCAACACTCGGCTGGATCGGAGTTCGAGGGACGTCATCGAGCTGAACGTGTGCTAAACTCGGAGGTGCCGTGCGTTCGGTACTTGATCGGTCGGATCGTGAAGACGTACGACTACATCAACCGCGTTGTGTTATTGCTTCCGCTTTCGGTCTACGAGGGTACGTGGACAACACTCTCCTTTTTTTGAAATTACTACGTTCCCCAACATCTTTGTCTATCAACTTCCACTTGTCGCACTTTTGGAGCAACTCCCAACAATGCTCTAATTTGAAGAATCTTCCTTCTGAAGCTTCCATGTCCTTGTATCTATGTTGAGCAATCTTGTCCTACACAATGCGAACAAGGTGATGCAATCATTTTTCATGATATATTGTGATGATGCACAACTTGAACAAAGGCAAAGCAAACTCACATAGTCGGACTCCACGGTACCACTTGGAGGTGCATTGCGTACTTGCTCCAAGCAAGCTGCCCAACGGCTGCACATAGGCTTGATGTTCTCCCAACGACCTTGAAGCGACCGAAATGTGCGTGGAGTCTTGTGGGGGTAGTTTTTCATAATGCGGAAGTATTGATCTTCGATCCTTTGCCAATATCTCTTGGCAGTTTGATTAGTACCCGTGCATCAAGAGACACTGCACTCCATGCTTTGATCTTCCAAGATGGTGTAGTTCTTCGATCTTTGGCTTTTCCCAGCTTTTGCTTGTGAATTCTCAAACGCTTCCGCTTCGATCTCCGCCAAGTCGTCCGCACAACCATGATGGTCCACGCCGCCCTCCGTTTCATTGTAGTCGAAAGGTTCGAAAGGGGCTTGATCAATGTCAACCGCGTTGGTGTCCAACAAGTTCACGAGCTCGGTTGTTGCATTGTTCGAACCACCGCTATACCGAACGATAACAAGTCACGAGCTATCGAAAACCAATGGCGAAAATGAAAAAGAATCACCAAAGTCCGAAGAGATATACCTTCCGGCCATTTCGTTGAACACCTCGCTCGCGGTGGGAGCGGCACCGTTGAACGGCATCGCCGGAGCACCTCCTTGTGGGGGGATGGAGTGAGAGGTTGAAGAAGATTTTTTCCTTGAAGTCGGAACCTTCTTCCGCTTTGCGCCCGCAGCCTTGCCGGCCTTCTCCTCCGCCGGCCAGGATCGCACAGCGGCATTGGCGCCCGGAGAGCGAGCCATCGCGGCGGGGGCAGCCGGATTCCCGCCCTGCACAAGCACGTTGCCCTGCCGCTTGCGGGAAGGTGTGGCATGTGCTTGGGCGACTCCGGCGGGGCCTACATGGCCGACGACGAGATCCGCCCGAGGGGAAGGGTCGTGCGCGACCTCGACGGTGACGGGGGGCAGCCTGGGGTCGTCCACGGCGGCGAGGGATGGCCGGGGAGGAGCGGTCGGAGCTTTCGGAGGGGGGCAATGGTGGTGGAGGGTGCGGGGAGCGGGAAAGGGGGCGCGGAAATGTCCCTCTCGCCAAATCTCGCGCCGGATGGGGGTTGAGCTCGGGTCGGCCTCCCAGCCCGTGAAGATAGAGGTTGGGGGAGAAGATTTGCCGCGCCCCGCAAAATTTTTTGCGGGCCGGGGCGTTTTCCGGGGTCTGCTCGTGTAGATTTTTTGGCCCTGACCCGCAATTTGGCGGTTATTTTGCGGGTCGAGGCGTTTTGCGGGGTCTGCTAGAGTTGCTCTTAATTGGTGCAGTTCTAAGCAGAGCGTCGTGGTGGGGTCTATGTGTGAAGCGGTATACATAGCTGCTTCGGAAGCAGCAATGAAGGAGTCTGGATGAAGGAGTTCATATCCGATCTAGGTGTCATACCTAGTGAATCGGGTCCAATGAAAATCTTTTGTGACAATACTGGAGCAATTGCCTTGGCGAAGGAATCCAGATTTCACAAGAGAATCAAGCACATCAAGAGATGCTTCAATTCCATCCGTCATCAAGTGTCGGAAGGGGGCATAGAGATTTGCAAGATACATACGGATCTGAATGTTGCAGACTCGTTGACTAAGCCTCTGTCACGAGCAAAACATGATCAGCACCAAGACTCCATGGGTGTTAGAATCATTACAATGTAATCGAGATTATTGACTCTAGTGCAAGTGGGAGACTGAAGGAAATATGCCCTAGAGGCAATAATAAAGTTGTTATTTATATTTCCTTATATCATGATAAATGTTTATTGTTCATGCTAGAATTATATTAACAAGAAACTTAGTACATGTGTGAATACATAGACAAACAGAGTGACTAGTATGCCTCTACTTGACTAGCTCGTTGATCAAAGATGGTTAAGTTTCCTAGCCATTGACATGAGTTGTCATTTGATGAATGGGGTCACATCATTAGAGAATGATGTGATTGACATGACCCATCCGTTAGCTTAGCACTATAGTCATTTAGTTTGTTGCTATTGCTTTCTTCATAACTTATACATGTTCCTATGACTATGAGATTATGCAACTCCCGAATGCCGGAGGAACACTTAGTGTGCTATCAAACGTCACAACGTAACTGGGTGATTATAAAGATGCTCTACAGGTGTTTCCGATGGTGTTTGTTGGGTTGGCATAGATCGAGATTATAATTTGTCACTCCGTGTTTCGGAGAGGAATCTCTGGCCCTCTCGGTAATGCACATTACTATAAGCCTTGCAAGCAATGTGACTAATGAGTTAGTTGCGGGATGATGCATTATGGAACGAGTAAAGAGACTTGCCGGTAATGAGATTGAACTAGGTATTGAGATACCGACGATCGAATCTCGGGCAAGTAACATACCGATGACAAAGGGAACAACATATGTTGTTATGCGGTTTGACCGATAAAGGTCTTCGTAGAATATGTAGGAACCGATATGAGCATCCAGGTTCCGCTATTGGTTATTGACTGGAGATGAGTCTCGGTCATGTCTACATAGTTCTCGAACCCGTAGTGTCCGCACGCTTAATGTTCGATGACGATCAGTATTACGAGTTTATGTGTTTTGATGTACCGAAGGTTGTTCGGAGTCCCGGATGTGATCAAGGACATGACGAGGAGTCTCAAAATGGTCGAGACATAAAGATTGATATATTGGAAGGCTATGTTTGGACACCGGAAAGGTTCCGAGTGGTTCGGGCATTTTTCCGGAGTACTGGGAGATTACCGAAACCCCCCGGTGAGTTAATGGGCCTTAATGGGCCATGGTGGAATAGAGGAGGAGGCAGCCAAGTTGGGGGCGCCCCCAAGCCCAATCCGAATTGGGAAGGGGGCCGGCCCCCCTTTCCTTCTCTCCCTCTCCCTCTTCCTTCTTCTCCTACTTCAACTAGGGAAGGGGGGAAACCTACTCCTACTTGGAGTAGGACTCCCCCCTTGGGCGCGCCATAGAGAGGGCCGGCCCTCCCCTCCTCCACTCCTTTATATACGGGGGAGGGGGCACCCCATAGACACACAAGTTGATTGTTTAGCCGTGTGCGGTGCCCTCCTCCACAGATTTCCACCTCGGTCATATCATTGTAGTGCTTAGGCGAAGCCCTGCGTCGGTAACTTCATCATCACCGTCATCACGCCGTCGTGCTGACGAAACTCTCCTTCGACCTCAGCTAGATCTAGAGTTTGTGGGACGTCACCGAGCTGAATGTGTGCAGATCGCGGAGGTGCCGTATCTTCGGTGCTAGGATCGGTCGGATCGTGAAGACGTATGACTACATCAACCGCGTTGTCATAATGCTTGCGCTTTCGGTCTACGAGGGTCCGTAGAAAACACTCTCCCTTCTCGTTGCTATGCATCACCTAGATAGATCTTGCGTGTTCGTAGGAATTTTTTTGAAATTACTGTGTTCCCCTACAGTGTTAGTGTCAAACATAGACCTAGCTAGCTCGACGCTTCTACGGTTTGGGGTGGCCTCGACAACGCTTCTAGGGTTTGGTCGGGCGAGAGGGGGTTGATTGACGTCCCCCTCATGTTGAAGAGTTACTGGAGTTCTCTCATGAATGTCCGACGTCCGGACCGCCTCTCCCATGAATGTCAAACAAGAGATTTAACAAAATGGTGCCATTCTGGATGTGCATAAAATGGTCCCTATTTTTTCTGATCTCATCTACTCATCTATACGTCACGTTTGTCAGTGTCAAAGGATTCAAGAAAACCAGGGCTTCATCATTAGGTGAAAGTAATAGGCGCATGATGGTACGAAGCTCTCCAAAGTTATTTTGGAACGGAGTCCCACATAGGATAATTCGCTTTTTGTTATGAAGTTCAGCGAGAGCCTTCCGAATATCGCTATTTGGAAGGCATTTGCTGAACTTCGTAGCAAAAATCGGATTATCCTATCCGGGACTCCGTTCCAAAATAACTTTGGAGAGCTTCGTACCATCATGCCCCGGTTACTTCCGGCTAATGATGAAGCCATGGATTTCTTCAATACTTTGACACAAGGCAACCTGACATATAGAACGTTACATAGATGAGATAAGAAAAAAAATGGATCAACTTGTGCACATACATAATGGGGGCATTCTTGATAAATCTCTTATAAATCTTTATCCCCCTCGTGTCGAAGTTATCGGGGAGGGGGTATATCGACCCCCCCTCATGTCGAAGTTATCGGGGAGGGGGTATATCGACAACGACGACATACATATATGGGAAAAAATGTTATCGGGGAAGGAAAAGGAGAAGAAAAAGGAATAGAGGAGAAGAAGAAAAAATAGAATAATAAAAATAGAATAATATATTATTCTATTTTTTCTTCTTCTCCTCTATTCCTTCTTCTTCTCCTCTTTTTTTTTCTTCTTTTTCATCTTCTTATTTATTTCTCCTCTTCTTCCTCTCCTCTTCTTCTCCTTCTTCCTCTTCTTATTTTTTTCCTTTTTCTTCTCCTTCTTTTTCTTCTTTTTCCTTTTACCTTCTTCCTAAATAAAACTGTTCTAAAAATGTAACTTCTGCATATATAAAAGTTTTTCTTCTTCTTCCTCCTTCCTTCTTCCTAGCTAGATATATAAAACTTTTCTACAAATTTAACTTTTGCAGATATAAAACTTTTTCTTCTTCTTCCTTCTTCCTTCTCTTCCTTCTTCCTAAATATATAAAACTTTTCTAAAAATGAAACTAACCTAAAATGCACAGAACATACATAGATAAAACTTATCTAAAAATCCAACTTTTTCATGTAAAACTTATCTATACACAGAGAACGTACATACATATATACATTTTATAAAAATGCAAAAAAAAATCATCATATATATGAACAAAAAATCTGAAAAAAAGGACATATAATCATATATACACACATACATATAATCTGAAAAAAAACATCATATATATTAAAAAAACAGAGAGGAAGGCCGGCCGGACCGAACATGGCGGCGGCGTGTGGTCGGGGCAGGCCGTGGTTGGGGCAGGCCGGGAGCGTGGGACGGCGTCGGGGCAGGGGCATGGGCCGGGGCGCCGCGTCGGGGCAGGGGTGCATAGGCCGGGGCGGCGCGTCGGGGCAGGGCACGGGCCGAGGAGGCGCGTTGGGGAAGGGGACAAGGGCGCGGGGCGACGGCGGCGAGGAGCGGGCGAAGACGGCGACCGCGACGGCGAGCACGGGCAGCCTAGCGGCGTCGATGAGCTCGGCGTTGTCGGGGCGGGGCAAATGGTCGATGAAACTGAAAAATTTACAAGTCCTTCTTATATACAAAGAGCATTGGTCCCGGTTTGTGGTACAAACCGGGACGAAAGCCCACCTTTGATCCCGGTTCGTGCCACCAACCGGGACCAAAGGTCTCTTTTCAGCAGCCCAAAGGGTGGGAAGCAGAGGCCTTTGGCCCCGGTTGGTAACACCAACCGGGACTAAAGGGGGCATTGGTCCCGGTTGGTGCCACGAACCGGAACCAAATGTGAGCATTGGTGCCGGTTCATGGCACCAACCGGGACCAAAGGCCTGCACCTGCCAAAGCCGCGGTGCGGTTGGATGTTTAGTCCCACCTAGCTAGCTGAGGAGCGGCCGCACCTGTTTATAAGCGCTGCCCCGCCTTCTCTCTCGAACTCAGTAGATGGCATTTTTTTCTTCTGTTTTTTGTTTTCTTTTTTGCTTTTTTTACTTTATCTTTTTTGCAGTTTTCCAGAGATTCTTTTTGCTGTTAGGTCACAAAAATTATAGACTTTGTGTTAGTGCCATTAATTTTCAAATTTGAATAGTTTAAATTTGAATTCTTTTAAATTTGTGTGAATCACTAGTTTGTGCATAACTTTACTATAAAAATAGATTTTTGACTGATTCTTTTTCCTACTATATAATATTATTGTGTTTTTATCATTATATTAAATTTGGTAATTTTTAGGTTATTTTAATTGTCTGTTTTAATCAAAAACAGATTTTGTTATTTTAGTTTGCTATTAAAGTTTCTAGCAAAAAATTTCTTTATGAATTTTTTTTGCCATTAATGTTTTGAACAGAAAATACTTTGATAATTTTAGTTGCATAAATTTTATATAACTTTAGTTTGGAAAATACTAGAGGTTTATAAAAGCTTTTTAGTTGATTCCCTTCTGCTATTGGAGTTTTATAAAGGCTTTTTAGCTGATTCTTTTGCTATTGAAGAATATTATAGTTTTGTTTTAGTTGATTATACCCAGCGCTAAATGACCCTGAAATTGAAAAGCACTACAAATGAACTCTGAAAAGGTTGGCATGGTATCATCATTTCACCCACATAGCATGTGTTACAAAGTAGAGATGGTTACGGCAAAAACTGGATACACTTCGTGTACAAAACGGACAATCTCTTTCGAACTATCAGGGTTTCAAACAAAAACTCATCTGTTACAAAGGGATTTATTTTTTTTGAAATTATTTGAACTCCAGACTTTTTGTGTGTTCAAAATACACGATTCAAAGCCACATCATCAATTTTCAACCCTTTCTGACTTCATTTGTTATTTTTCATGCATTTATTGATTTTTTTTGAGCTATATGACCCTGAAATTGAAAAGCACTACAAATGTACTCTGAAAAGGTTGAGTTGGCATGGTATCATCATTTCACCCACATAGCATGTGATAAAAAGTTGAGAGGGTTACGGCAAAAACTGGATGCACTTCGTGTACAAAACGGACAATCTCTTTCGAGGTATCAGGGTTTCATACGGAAACTCGTCTGTTACAAAGGGATTTCATTTTTTTGAACTTATTAGAACTCTAGACTTTTTGTGTGTTCGAAATGCGCCACTCAAGGCCACATCATTAATTTTCAACCCTTTCTAACTTCATTTGTTATTTTTCATGCATTTACTGTTTTTTGAGCTATATGACCCTGAAATTGAAAAGCACTACAAATGAACTTTGAAAAGGTTGAAAGTTGGCATGGTATCATCATTTCACCCACATAACATGTGCTTAAAAGTTGAGAGCGTTACAGTAAATACTGGTTGCACTTCGTGTACAAAACGGACAATCTCTTTTGAAGTATCAGGGTTTCATACGGAAACTCGTCTGTTACAAAGGGATTTCATTTCTTCACATGTAACTGTAGTGATATTCTAGATCAAAGGCATCATCATAATAGTTGTGGAGAGAAAGTCTTCACTTTTTCTTTGCTTATGTCCTTTGCTTTATTGCGCTATAACCATGGATATTCTTCATCGCTTAACAGGGTGTTTGGGTCATCCTTGACTTTGAACGGAGGAATTTCATGAAACTTTTCATAATCTTTAGACATGACTGTGTTGCCCTCCAATCCCACGATGTCTCTTTTTCCTGATAGAAGTATGTGGCGCTTTGGCTCATCGTATGATGTATTCGCTTTCTTATCTTTTCTTTTTCTCGGTTTGGTAGACATGTCCTTCACATAGAAAACCTGCGCCACATCATTGGCTAGGACGAATGGTTCGTCTGTGTACCCAAGATTGTTCAGATCCACTGTTGTCATTCCGTACGGTGGGTCTACCTGTACGACGCCTCCTGACAGATTGAACCATTTGCACTGAAACAAAGGGACCTTAAAATCATGTCTGTAGTCAAGATGTAACCATAATATGTGTCCTTTCCATTCTTGGTTGCTGCATCAAAGCGGACACCGCTGTTTTGGTTGGTGCTCTTTTGATCTTGGGCGATCGTGTAAAATGTATTCTCATTTATCTCGTATCCTTTGTAAGTCAATACAGTTGAAGATGGTCCCCTGGACAACGAGTACAGCTCATCAGAAACAGTGGTGTCACTTCTGTGACGTGTTTCCAACCAACTGCCGCAAGTCCTGATGTGTTCACATCTAATCCAGTCGTCACACTGCTCCGGGTGTTTGGAGTGCACAATGTTCTTGTGTTCATCGACATACGCGGTCACCAAGGTAGAATTTTGTAGAACTGTGTGGTGTGCTTAAGACCAAGAATGCATGTCCCTACATATTATAGAATCCCCTCCTAGCGTGCTTGTCGGGGTAATTGACCACGGGTACCCCGAAGACGACAAGACAATATTTCAAGACATCGGGGCTAGCAAAGCCCCTTAGTCCGACTGCTCAGGCCGCCCAGGCGGCCCCCTGTCCGACTGCCCGAACCGACTCGCCACTCAGCCTGCTCCCCGTCCGGCTGCTCCTGCCAGCCGGCTGCCGACTGCGCCAACGGCCGGCTGCCCGAAGTCAACCGCCGACACCGATGAGACGGCCGTACCCGGCACTGTGCACGCATCACCTTGAGCCATCATGTACAGTGTCCCTTGTCCCTGGGCATTATTTATGAAGTGACCCAGGAGACAAGCATGACACCCCCACCATGCCACTAGCTAGCTAGCTACCAAGCCTACCTAGCTTACATCCTAAGCTAGCTCCCACTATATAAAGCTAGCCATCCATCCATCCACACTCATGCTCTCACGCATGGAGAGCTCACACTCACGCATGCATACATGCTCACAGGCACAAACCCATTCGGCCACTAGAGCTTGCATGCTCATCCGGCTACCCTCATGCATATACGAAACCATATGCTTGTGGCACTGCTTTCGACATAGCTCCAAGAGCAACTCTGTACCAGATATACCACATATATACTCAGATATGCATGCAGGAGTAGGGGTATTATCTCTCTGGAGAGCCTTGAACCAGGATAAACTAGCGCGTGCTACTCGCATACCCGTCCCCGGATATTCTGGCCGCGGTCTTTCCCTCACACTAAGCCACCCTCTGGCATCTGTCGCCTCACAACCACCCCGTGAGAATACCACGACAGTTGGCGCCCACCATGGGGCAAGCTGCTGCTGGAATCACAGTCCGGGCGGGACCATCTTCGTCATCTCCGCCGCGGCGTCGTGCCGTCTCTCCGGTAGCGCTCGGGGGCTCGACATCACCACGGCCCCGGAGAGCCCGCGAGGGGCTGCGCGTCCTCGCTGCAGACCTCTTCGTCACCACCGGTGCGACGCCGGTGATCTGTCCGCGCGCGCCGCGCCACCTCGTTTCGGTCATCCGTGTCCATCCACGCGTCGTTCGCGTCTGCTCCCCTCCGCGTTGCGCCTTGCTTCCGGCCGGAATGCGCGTTCGCTCCTTCATATATCATCTAGACAAACTAGCTAGAGCAAGTCAAACAATGGTCAAACTATAGCCATACATTGCCCATACACTTCTCAGATGCAGGTCGGACACAACCTGTACACTTCCCAGATGGTGCACTAAGCTCGCATTCGCTGTTCTACGCGGGCGCGTACGTGCGTCCGTCCCCGGTCTCCCCTGCGGCTCAGCTCGGCTGTGCGGCCTCTGCGTCCGCTCGCCGCCGTCATACAAGCCTGTGAGCGACCCCTGCTCGGGCACCGCTGCTGCCTCCGCCTGCTGCTGCCGCCGTTTCCTCCACCGCTGGCTCGCGTCGTCCCCGCACTCCCCCGCGCCGCGCGAGCTGTGTCGCCCCCGCGCGCGCTGGCGCTGGTCCTGCCTGCCTCATGCTCGGTCGCATAGCTCTGCACCTGCTACACGCACGTCGCCTCCTACGGATCTCGTCCGTGGCCGCCCCAACCTACACGCGCGTCGCCACCTGCTCCACCCTGCGTGAGTCGCTCGCCCAACGTCACGCCCCTGCACTGCTCCGCCCCGTGGCCGTTGGCTTCCCAATGGCTGGCTCCGCCCCACGCCCGCCGGCTTCGCCCTGCTGGCCCGCCTCCGTGCCCCTGGCCACCTGCAAAGCTTTCGCCACCTCGCGCCCCACGCGTCAAGCTGCCGGCTCCGCGCGACTCGGCTCCCCTGTGGCCGTCCAACCGCTCCCGCGCCGGGTGCTCCACCCCTCGCGCGTCGGCCCCACCGTTCGCTGCCTCCGACTGGCCGCTAGCCGGGTCCGCCTCCGGCCGACAGCCGCTCCAGGCCGGCTGCCCGCGACCTGGCTCCCTCATGCCGCCCCCCGCCTGGCCAGGTCCGGCCTCCTCTACCATCCGGCCTCCAGCACGCTCGCTGGCCGAGTCGCCGCCCCGCGCGCTGGCTTGCCCGCTCGCCTCCGCGTGTTGGCCTAGCCGCCTCGCGCTGCTTCGCCCCTGGCCGGCTCCGCCTCGCAGGGCCGCCTGGCCCCCACACCCGGATGCCGACTCCCGGCCTCCCGCAAGCCGGACCAGCGCCGCTGCTCTGTCTGCGCCCGCGCCGGCTACTGTTGCGTCCGCATCCCGGCCGCCCTGCCGGTCCTCTGCGTCCCCGCCGCCAGCTGGGCACGCCAGCTGGCCCTCTGCGCCCAGGCCGCCGGCTTGCCCCACCCGTCGGCTCGCAGCCGGCTGCTCATGTGGCCGGGATCCAAAGAAGAAGAAGAAGAAGAAAGATGGACCGGCTACCCCAGTGGCCGGCTCGAAAGAAGTGGGCGGATGCCCAGCCGGCTGACTGAAAAAAATAAGATTCTTGCTGGTGGAGAAATGTCAGGCCTGGTGCCCATCCGGCTGACCAAAAAAAGGAAAATAAGGGGGGAGATAAATGCGAGCCGGCTACTCGTTTCCAGACAGCCGGCTGCCCAGGCGGATGAAAGACAAGGAGAGAAAAAAGCATCAACTTCAACAAAGAAAACAAAGTAGTCGCCGGGAGATCCGGCCCGACTGCTCAGCGGTCGGCCTGAATCTCGGGGGCTACACCGAGCGGGTGCGCTGACGCGCCCCCGAGAAGGAAGAAGACAAAGTAGTTAGCGGGAGATCCGACCCGACTGCTCAGCAGTCAGTCCGAATCTCGGGGGCTACACTCAGCGGGTGCGCTGACGCGCCCCCGCGAGAAAGAAGACAAAGTAGTTGCTGAGAGATCCGGCCCGACTACTGAGGGCTACACCCAGTGGGTGCGCTGGCGCGCCCCCACGGAAGATTGCAAGAAACAAAAACAAGAGACAAGAGAAAAGTTTTGTCCGGCTGCTAGTAGCCGGTAGAAGAGAAGAAAGAAGAAAAAGGGCATTGCCAGACGCCTCGCTGCCTGGCCGGCTGTGCCATGCCGGCTCGGCCGCGTCCCGCTCACCCCCTGACCGGTCAAGCCCGACTGGCTGGACCGTCCTCGAGCACCCTGAGGCTCGAGGGCTACACGCAGCGGGTGCGCCGGCACGCTCCGCGAGTGCCGAGCCGCGCCGGCTGTCTTCGGCAAACTCCGCCTCGCCTACACGAAAATCAATGTGAGCTCCTCATCCGCATATTTTTGCACCATGAAAGTACGGATAACCTCGAGCGATGCTCGGGGGGCTATCTCCACATTTTATTAAAGTTGCATCATTGTTTGCCCCGGTGCCAGCCAGAGTTGGCCCGGAGGCTGGCCGCTTGGCCTGAGACGTTAGTTTCCGCAGACGGCTTAGTAGCGTGCGCGGTACCAAAGGCCCACTCTTAGTCACAGACCGCAGAGCGGCTGTTCGGCTAGCAAGAGTGAACGTTGGTGGCCACCCACGCGAAAAACGTCCGGGAAGAAAAATGGTTCGGGCGACCTGGCCGTTTCCTTTACGAGTATCTGCTCGGTCGAATCTGCTCCCAGAGTCTGAGTACAGTACACTCCACTTCGCGGCCCACTCTCAGCCACAGACCGCAGAGCGGCTGTCCGGCAAGCAAGAGCACAAGCCAAAAACCGGAGGGAACACGAAAAAGATTAAGGGGGCTCGGACGAAACCGAGTCGGCACCCTCCACATAAAACTTGCAATGCTAAAAGCAAACATTTGATAAATCTGCGTGGACTAACTTTGTCATTTGCATGATCATTTCCGTGGGGAACCCCCCCTCCTCGCTCGGAGGCTCGGAGGCTACACCCAGCGAGTGCGCTTCCGCGACCCCGCCGGAAGCAAGCCGCGCCGAGTGCGGTCCGCGGCCGGCCGTCATCGACATCTTCTACATCAACACCCGCTAAAAAACCTCCGCCCAACTTCGCCAAGTTGCCCGGAGGCTCGGGGGCTACTGTCGGGGTAATTGACCACGGGTACCCCGAAGACGGCAAGACGATATTTCAAAACATCGGGGCTAGCAAAGCCCCTCAGTCCGACTACTCAGGCCGCCCAGGCGGCCCCCTGTCCGACTGCCCGAACCGACTCGCCACCCGGCCTGCTCCCCGTCCGGCTGCTCCTGCCAGCCAGCTGCCGACTGCGCCAACGACTAGCTGCCAGAAGTCAACCGTCGACACCGACGAGACGGCCGTACCCGGCACTATGCATGCATCACCTCAAGCCATCATGTACAGTGTCCCTTGTCCCTGGGCACTATTTATGAAGCGACCCAGGAGACAAGCATGACACCCCCACCATTCTACTAGCTAGCTAGCTACCATGCCAACCTAGCTTACGTCCTAAGCTAGCTCCCACTATATAAAGCTAGCCATCCATCCATCCACACTCATGCTCTCACGCATGGAGAGCTCACACTCACGCATGCATACATGCTCACAGGCACAAACCCATTCGGCCACTAGAGCTTGCATGCTCATCCGGCTACCCTCATGCATATACGAAACCAGATGCCTGTGGCACTGCTTTCGGACACAGCTCCAGGAGCAACTCTGTACCAGATATACCACATATATACTCAGATATGCAGGAGTAGGGGTATTATCTCTCCGGAGAGCCCCGAACCAGGGTAAACTAGCGCGTGCTACTCGCATACCCGTCCCCGGATATTCCGGCCGCGGTCTTGCCCTCACACAAAGCCACCCTGTGGCATCTGTCGCCTCGCAACCACCCCGTGAGAATACCACAACAGTGCCTTTTCCAGTCAGTCTCCCCTCATACCGCGATTGAGGGAGACCAATCTTCTTAAGGCCAGGAATTAAGTCAACACAAAACCCAAGGACATCCTCTGTTTGATGGCCCATGGAGATGCTTCCTTCTGGCCTTGCGCGGTTACGGACATATTTCTTTAGGACTCCCATGAACCTCTCAAAGGGGAACATATTGTGTAGAAATACGGGGCCCAGAATGACAATCTCGTCAACTAGATGAACTAGGACGTGCTTCATGATATTGAAGAAGGATGGTGGGCACACCAGCTCGAAACTGACAAGACATTGCACCACATCACTCCTTAGCCTTGGTAGGATTTCTGGATCAATCACCTTCTAAGAGATTGCATTGAGGAATACACATAGCTTCACAATGGCTAATCAAACGTTTTCCGGTAGAAGCCCCCTCAATGCACCGGAAGCAGTTGCGTCATAATCACCTGGCAGTGATGAGACTTTAGGTTATGAAACTTTTTCTTGACCATAGTTATTATTTCCTTTATATTTGACGAGAAGCCAGACAGGACCTTCATACTGAGCAGGCATTCAAAGAAGATTTCCTTCTCTTCTTTGGTAAGAGCGTAGCTGGCAGGACCTTCATACTGCTTTGGAGGCATGCCATCTTTTTCGTGCAAACGTTGCAGGTCCTCCCGTGCTCCGGTGTATCTTTTGTCTTCCCATACACGCCCAAGAAGCCTAGCAGATTCACGCAAAGGTTCTTCGTTACGTGCATCACGTCGATTGAAGAGCGGACCTCTAGGTCTTTCCAGTAGGGTAGGTCCCAAAATATAGATTTCTTCTTCCACATGGGTGCGCGTCCCTCAGCGTCATTCAGAACAGATAGTCCGCCAGGACCCTTTTCAAAGATTACCTATAAATCATTGACCATAGCAAGTACGTGATCACCGGTACGCATGGCGGGCTTCTTCCGGTGATCTGCCTCGCCTTTGAAATGCTTTCCTTTCTTTCGACATTGATGGTTGGTCGCAAGAAATCGACGACGCCCCAGGTACACATTCTTCCTGCATTTGTCCAGGTATATACTTTCAGTGTCATCTAAACAGTGCGTGCATGTGTGGTATCCCTTGTTTATCCGTCCTGAAAGGTTACTGAGAGAAGGCCAATCATTGATGGTTACAAAGAGCAACGCATGCAGGTCAAATTCCTCCTGTTTGTGCTCATCCCACACACGTACACATTTTCCATTCCACAACTGTAAAAGTTCTTCAACTAATGGCCTTAGGTACACATCAATGCCGTTGCCGGGTTGCTTAGGGCCTTGGATGAGAACTGGCATCATAATGAACTTCCGCTTCATGCACATCGAATGAGGAAGGTTATAGATACATAGAGTCACGGGCCAGGTGTTGTGATTGCTACTCTGCTCCCCAAAAGGATTAATGCCATCCGCGCTTAAACCAAACCATATGTTCCTTGCGTCACCTGCAAACTCCTTCCAGTACGTTCTCTCGATTTTCCTCCACTGCGACCCGTCAGCGGGTGCTCTCAACTTCCCGTCTTTCTTACGGTCCTCTCTGTGCCATCGCATCAACTTCGCATGCTCTTTGTTTCTGAACAGACGTTTCAACCGTGGTATTATAGGAGCATACCACATCACCTTGGCAGGAACCCTCTTCCTGGGGCGCTCGCCGTCAACATCACCAGGGTCATCTCGTCTGATCTTATACCGCAATGCACCACATACCGGGCATGCGTTCAAATCCTCGTACACACCACGGTAGATGATGCAGTCATTAGGGCATGCATGTATCTTCTGCACCTTCAATCCTATAGGGCATACGACCTTCTTTGCTGCGTACATACTGTCGGGCAATTCGTTATCCTTTGGAAGCTTCTTCTTCAATATTTTCAGTAGCTTCTCAAATCCTTTGTCAGGCACACCATTCTCTGCCATCCACTGCAGCAATTCCAGTACGGTACCGAGCTCTGTGTTGCCATCTTTGCAATTTGGGTACAACCCTTTTTTGTGATCCTCTAACATGCGATCGAACTTCAGCTTCTCCTTTTGACTTTCCCATTGCGTCCTTGCATCGACAATGACCCGGCGGAGATCATCATCATCGGGCACTGGTTCCTCTTGATCTTCAGCAGCTTCTCAAATCCTTTGTCAGGCACACCATTCTCTGCCTTCCACTGCAGCAATTCTAGTATGGTACCGAGCTCTGTGTTGCCATCTTTGCAATTTGGGTACAACCCTTTTTTGATCCTCTAACATGCGATTGAATTTCAGCTTCTCCTTGTCACTTTTGCACTATCTCTTTGCATCAACAATGACACGGCGAAGATCATCATCAGGCACATCGCCTGGTTTCTCTTGATCTTCAGCTTCCCCCGTTGCAGCATCACCGTATTCAGGGGGCACATAGTTGTCATCACCGTCTTCTTCTTCGTTGTCTTCCATCATAACCCCTATTTCTCCGTGCTTGGTCCAAACATTATAGTGTGACATGAAACCCTTATAAAGCAGGTGGGTGTGAAGGATTTTTCGGTCAGAGTAAGACTTCGTATTCCCACATATAGGGCATGGACAACACATAAAACCATTCTGCTTGTTTGCCTCAGCCGCTTCGAGAAAATTATGCACGCCCTTAATGTACTCGGAGGTGTGTAAGTCATCGTACATCCATTGTCGGTTCATCTGCGTGCATTATATATAATTAAGTGTGTCAAAACTGTTACAGAACATCATGAATGGATAAGTGACCAAATTAATAGAAGTTCATCATCACATTAAAACCAAAATACATACATAGTTCTCCAGAGCATCTAATTAAACCATACATTGAAACTATGTAAAACATTTCAATGCAACAACAAATGCGATCATAATCGCAACCAACGTAACAATTGATCCAACAACATAATGATAGCAAGCCTCGGTATGAATGACATATTTTCTAATCTTTCTAATCTTCAAGCACATTGCATCCATCTTGATCTTGTGATCATCGACGACATCCGCAACATGCAACTTCAATATCATCTTCTCCTCCTCAATTTCTTTTAATTTTTCCTTCAAGTAATTTTTTTCTTCTTCAACTAAATTTAACCTCTCGATAATAGGGTCGGTTGGAATTTCCGGTTCACATACCTCCTAGATAAAAAAAATCTATGTTACGTTGGTCGGCATAATTGTCATAAACAATAAATAAACCAAATAGTTATAAAATATAATATATACCACATCCGAATCATAGACAGGACGAGGGCCGACGGGGGCGGATACGAAAACCATCGCACTATATAATAACAAACAAAAATAAAAGTAAGAAAATTATACAAGTATCTATCTAAATCATACAAGTAAGAATATTTTTTTTTAGAAAGAAGATAAGAGCAAGAGGCTCACCACGGTGGTGCCGGCGACGAGATCGGTGCGGGCGATCAACGGCGGTGAAGACGGGGACGGGACGTGACGGACCGCTAAACGTAGACAAATCTTGAGGAAAATGAAGCTTGGAGGTCGAGCTTGTAGAGGAGAAAGCTTAAGTAGTGTGGCTCGGGCATTTCATCGAACACCTCATGTGCATAGGAGGTGGGCTAGAGCACGACAAAGCCCTCCCCTCGCCGACCAGAAAAAACAGAGCAGTGGAGTGCTCTGCTCGCGGGCGAGGGGGTATATATAGGCACCTCATTGATCCCGGTTCGTGCCTGGAACCGAGACTAAAAGCCCCCTTTGGTCCCGGTTCCAGCCACGAACCAGGACCAATAGTTGTGGGCCAGGAGCGAGGCCCATTGGTCCTGGTTCGTGTCTGTAACCGGGCCCCCTTTGGTCCCGGTTCCAGCCACGAACCAGGACCAATAGTTGTGGGCCAGGAGCGAGGCCCATTGGTCCTGGTTTGGTTCGTGTCTGTAACCTGGACCAAAGGGTCCAGACGAACCAGGACCAATGTCCCACGAGGCCCGGCCGGCCCCATGGGCTCACGAACCGGGACCTATGCCCCCATGGGTCCCGGCTCGTGACTGAACCGGGACTAATGGGCCTGGACCAAATCCCTGTTTTCTATTAGTATACTTAATTATTATTTTTGATTAGTTTAACTGAATTGTCGCCTTCGTCACGACAATCATGTTTGCTATGTAGTGAAACACGGGGAGTGTGAGGACTGTGCATGCATCAAGTGTAAATGAGATGGGTGACACCCAATGCCGGAGCATCAAAGAAAAGTTGGGCAGCACGGACTAAAGAAGAGCATTTTTTTCTAATTCTGAATCATAACAACATATTACATGATTATGACTCTATCTATCTCTGAGCTATCAAACCCATTAAGGCGCAAGGGAAGGGCGGCCAACAAGCTATGTCATGTGGCGCATGCTGGTTGGCGACGGGGAGAATTTTTTAAATTTTTTGGAAGATGGAACTGAGACTTTTTTCTTTTTATCTTTGAGAAGAGTTTTTCTAGATTTTTTCTTTTTTAGATGAAGGTGAGGTTGTTTTTCCTTTTTTTTTCCTTTAAGATAGGCAAACACACGGACAACTTGCTTTGAAGCGTCCCGCAATAGCAGGCCCCAACCAATAGTTAGTTATTGCACGAACCATCTTCAGAATCTCCATCCGGAAAAACATAACTGTTAAGGAAGCAATGGACAACAACCGGTGGCTTTTGGACCTGTAGCCCCACATCTCGATGATATTGCTCTGGCTCCTGGATATCAAGACGACCTCTCTTGGCACTTCTCATAGGATGGTAACTTATTCGTTAGTGGTCGTGTGTCTATAGGTTCGATCCTTTCGATCGACGCTTCCCTTCATCGGCAACGGTTGTTATTCTGGTGTGTTGATTTTATAGGGTCTTAACAAGACGACTTCCCGACTGTCTACTGCAATAAGGTTTGCCTGGCTCCGTTGAGGGAAGGGCGATGACGGCGGCACATTGGCTCACTACAGTGCTTATAGTCGTCGATAGGTGGTCTATGGACCTGAATGTACTTTTTACTTTTGGTGTTGTTTACGCTACCTTAACAGTTGATGATTAGATTGAAAAAAAAATCCGCAAAAAGTATAGAGAGAGAGAATTTTTTTTGCATAGAAAATTCATATGTTTACCTCCGCAATAGATTAAAATGAGGCTAAAAACGACATGTTTAGAAGATCAGACAGATTGTAGTGTCTTAAAACGCCATGTTTTTTCACACTCTTGTTGCGTGGAAAATTGGTTGACTGTGATGGCCATGAAAGGGCATTTACCTAGTGAAATAAAAAGGGTGCTGCTGTCTTTCATAAAAAAAAGAGACGATTCCTTCCCCAAACGGGTCCTGCTATGCAGGCGCTGACCTGCGACACCCCCCCCCCCCCCCCCTTCCCTACGTACAGCCACCCCACTCAGGTCGAAGTCATGGTCTAAATTTGACTCGAATTTTAAAGAAGGCCACTAAATCTAGTTATGCGTGGTTAAATAATATCTTATCATTCTTTAATTGATTGAGAGAATTTGTGTCTCGCCCCTGGATAACCATATGGCCAACATATATAGTTTGCCATGTAAGGAGGAGGATTCAAACTATCTCACAAATAAATAAATAAATAAAATCAAAACAAAGCCAAGATTTTTTTTTTTGCGAAAAAAAAGCCTAGATTGACAAAGAATTGTTCCAAATCCAGTATAGTTGGTCTGGCATTACATTGTCACATCGATATCACATAAGATAAAATTGAAAAAAAAATTAAGTATTGCGTTGACATTGCGGCTTATAGATAAGCACATCCGATGAGGCTTGCTTTGATCGAATACTGTAATGAGTCTAGGTGGAATTAATTAGCCACTTGCTGGAGCTTATATTTCTAAAATGTATGATCGCCCTGTCCTTCTGTCATATTAATGATTGAAATTTGAATAATGCTAACCCAGGCCTAGATGGGTTTGAACTGGCGTTCTTTAATTCCAATTGGACTCTGGTTAAGGATGACCTTTTCAATCTTCACACGGATTTCCACGCTTGTTCTGCCCATCTTCGCCGTATCAACAAAGCCTACATTGTGATTCTCCCTAAGAAAATAGGCGCTAATCACCCTGAAAACTACAGGCCTGTCTCCCTTCAGAATTGCGTGGTAAAAATTGCGTCCAAATGCCTGGCCAAACAGAGCTCATTGTCTCATGTCAGATCTAATTCACCATGGTCAAACTGGTTTCATCAGGGGCGAGGCATCGCTGAGAATTTCCTTCTTGGTGCGGATTTAGTTGAAACTTGTTTCAAAAGAAAATCTCCTTCCATTTTTCTTTAATCTAGATTTCCATAAGGATTTCGACTCCGTCTCCTAGGACGCCTTTGCCGCTGTTATGTGCGCTAAAGGTTTTCCTTCTAAGGGCATCTCAAAAGAAGACCCTCAAAGCTCAGGTATATTCCGGATTGTGATGTCCGGACCATTTGTATCAACTTTTGTCATTCAATGGGGACTCCCATCGGTCCACGAAATGGTCCGGACGTCCGTTTTAAAGCAAATCTGAGATAAACGTGGGGAGCTATACCGGAGTCCACCAAACAAATTTCGAATTTTCATTTAGCTTGCTAACAAGGACCGTGTCTACACCAACGAACAAAGACTTTGGACATCTGTCGCTACTTCAGATGCATGCCCTTTCCACGTGCAACCGAGAGCATCGCTCACCCGCTGCTCTGCTACAATCATCTACTGCCTCTTTGGGATGGCCTAAGCAGTATCTTCGAGGTAAGGCCGGCCAACCTAGGGGAAATGTCACTTGGAGCACTTCCAAATAAGTCGCTCCACTGTGATCATTGTTATCCTGTGGAATACTTGGAAGCGTTGCAACACAAAGGTGTTCAGAAATGGAACTCTTGGAGTCCACCACATTGCTAACGCAGCAGCGGACGATCTGATGCTCTGGTCTCACCTATGCAAAAATGCTGATAAACATCCCTGTTGCGTGATTGGGGAGCCTCGTTGTCTCATCTTACTGCGAGATTATTGCCGCCATGTAATTTTACTTTCCTTCTCCTTTTCCCACTTACTGTAACTCTATGCTACTCCCTGTACTTGTTTTAGTTTCAGTAATAATATAAGGTTCAGGCCGGCGTAAGACCGCGGTTGACGTGTAAAAAATAAATATCTGCCAGGTTAACCGTACGTAAGGTGGACTAGTCTACAATAATTTATCTTCTGTTATTTGGAAGAAGAAGAAGAAAAGGCATCCCGTTCCCGGTTCAAGCAGTCCATGTACATCACTAGCATGTCCCTGCTTTGTGCAAGAAGAGCGCAAAGAAACTTCTCCGTCATGAGGCCAACTCGCCAGCTCGTCCTGCTGCTCTTCTTGGCATGCATTTTGCTCCTTTCCGCCCAAACCGCCGGTTCTGACAAGCTCGAGATAGGCCAAAACCTCACCGACGGCGACACGCTCGTCTCAGCCGGCGGCTCGTTCACCCTGGGGTTCTTCTCCCCCGGGGCGTCCACCAAGAGGTACCTGGGCATATGGTTCTCGGTGTCCAACGACACCGTTTACTGGGTAGCCAACCGCGCCGACCCTCTGGGCGACATGTCCGGCATGTTGGTGTTCAACGGCGGCGGCACACTCCTCCTGCTGGACGGCTCCCGCCGGACTGTCTGGTCATCAGATTTCTCCGGCGGCGCTTCTGCCGCGGCGGCCCAGCTTCTTGAGTCCGGCAATCTGGTCGTGCGCAACGGCAGCAGTGTCACCTACCTGTGGTAGTCGTTCGATCACCCGTCGGACTCCTTGCTGTCCGGCATGAAGCTCGGCAGGAACTTCTGGAGAGGAGCCGAGTGGCAGCTCACGTCGTGGCGCTCGGCCGACGATCCGTCTCCAGGAGACTACCGCCGCACGCTGGAATCTAGCGGACTGCCGGAGATCGTCACGTGGTACGGCGGCGTGAAGACGTACCGCACGGGCCCCTGGAACGGGGTCTACTTCAACGGCGTCCCGGAGGCGTTGACGTACCAGGACAGGTACCCGCTGCATGTGACGGGCCTCACGGCCAGGCCGATGGAGATAACCTACGGGTACACCGCCGTGCCAGGCGCTCCGCTGACCCGCGTCGTGGTGAACCACACCGGCGTGGCGGGGCGGCTGGTGTGGGACGCGAGCACCCAGGCGTGGGTCTCCTTCTTCAGCAAGGGGGCGAGGGACAGCACCTGCGATGCCTACGGCAAGTGCGGGGCGTTCGGCCTCTGCGACCCCGAGGCGGCGTCGTCGTCGTTCTGCGGCTGCGTGCCGGGGTTCAGCCCCGTGTCGCCGGCGGCGTGGCAGATGAAGCTATATGCGGGCGGGTGCCAGGTGTGAGGCTTCCCGACACGCAAAATGCGACGGTGGACCTTGATGTGGCTACGTTGGAGGAGTGCCGAGGGACAGGTGCCTCGCCGACTGCTCGTGCTTGTCCTACGCCGCGGCCGACATCCGAGGCGGTGGCAATCGTAGCGGCTGCGTCATGTGGGCGGATGCCATCGTTGATCTTCGACTCATTGTCAGCGAGCAGAGTCTCTACTTGAGGTTGTCCGAATCAGAATTTGGTATGTGCATCCATTCTCGTACTCTTATCCATTTTTTCGACAGAGCATGGCCATTTTTTGTCTTGAAAGAATTGACTAGATTTGCTTTGGCTGCCATAGATGTAGCAGATGGCCGTAAGAGGTTTCCTATTGTACCGGTTGTTGTGGCACCTCTAGCTTCTGCAGCAGCTATTCTTCTGGTCGTTTTTGTGATTTGGTGGAGATGGAGGAGCAGAATCTTAGGTAAATTGTATACCTCCCTTTTGCTCTTATTTTGCATGAGAAAAAAGGGGAAATGCATGGTAAATAGGAGTACGATGCTGAAGTTCGTGCTCATTACAAGCTAGCCTAATATTTACTTTTTTCCAGATAATGAGACCCAATATTTGTTATGTAAGACAGTTTCAAACTTGATGATAAACTAATCATCCATTTGAAAAGGACTTAATAATCGTCATTATCTTGTTTCAGGCGCTATTCCTCAAAATCTATCTATGGGAGCCATCCCTTCAGTTAATCTAGCTACTATAAAACATGTCACCAGAAATTTCTCCGAAAGTAACATCATTGGTCAAGGTGGATTTGGCGTTGTTTATAAGGTTAGCCCTCCGCTCCTCATTCTAGACATCGCGACATGCATCATGCCAACTGGACATTTTAAGTGTGAGTTCATAAAATTGGTCTTGAATTTCTTGTGAGGTAGGTGACTCACTTCATAAATAATTTCTCTAATTTGCTGATTCACCAGGGCCAGCTCACTGGCGGAAGAATGATTGCTGTTAAGCGGCTTAAACAGTCGGCTCTCACCAGAAAAGGAAAGAAAGATTTCGCTAGAGAAGTTGAAGTGATGGCCGGGCTCCGGCACAACAATCTCGTTCGTCTCCTCGCATACTGCAATGAAGGAAAAGAGAGGATACTAGTTTACAAATACATGGAGAACAAGAGCTTGAACGTCTACATATTTGGTACTCGCTGCTCGCTGAAACTAAACAATTTTCTTTCCAATTGTGTTATGGACATTCAACTATCTCATGAAATATTCCTGCGTTCAAAACACATCATGCACTCCTACTTCACTTTTGTTTGAAATTCCTTTGCTTTAATTCTAGTTGTTGTTGTACACTTGTACTAGAGTAGACTACGAGATGCTGTTAGCGAACGTGTGTTTATGTATTCTGTACGTGCCTAGATTTTAGCCTAGCATTGAGTGTGTCAGTTGAGCCGTGTATATAAACTGTGTAACCCCACATGATCAATACAAGGAAGGTTGCACGTCCTCTCTCTTTCCTTACTCGCTCTGGCTCCAATATGGTATCAGCCTAATCTGAGATCCACCTAATCCGCTGCCCCTCTCCCTCCCAAACCGACGCCATGAGCACCTCCTCCTCAGTCTCCTCCACCGGCGGGTCTTCCTCCGACGAGCCATTCGACCTGCCGGTCGCCACCCAAACTCTTCCTACCACCCAGATTCAGTCTCTACGCATCCGTGACCACGTTCTCGTCACTCTTGATTATGAGAAAGAGAACTACGGTCTCTGGCGCCGCCAATTTCTGGCCGCCCTCGCCAAGTTCGGCCTTACGGATCACGTGGACGGCTCGCCGGCGCAGGCTACCTCGGACTGGGTCCTCAATGATTTCGCTGTTCTCTCGTGGTACAACGCCACCGTGACGCCCTCGACATTGGAGATCGTCGAGGAGCGCAAGAACTCGGCCTACTCTCTCTGGCGCTCGCTTCGCTCCCTCTTCCGCAGCAACCGCGACGCCCGCATCACCTATCTCCTTGACGAATTTCACAGCTTCATCCAGGGTGATCTCTCCGTCGTCGACTACACATCCCGGCTCAAGCAGATGGCCGACACCCTTCGGGACCTCGGTCACCGCATCATGGACCGCGAACTCGTCCACAACGTCCTTCGCGGCCTCGACGAGCGCCTACAGCACGCCGTCCCCCACATGACCAGGGGTCGACGGCCCACCTTCATCAAGCTCCGCTCCTTCCTTCAGCTGGAGGAGCAGCGCCTTGCCCGGCAGGCGCGCGTCCAGGCCCGCACGGCTCTTCTCGCCCAGGCCAGCGCCTACTACGCGGCGCGCCCTCCATCGCCTGCACCTGCTCCGGCCGCCTTCAACAACGTCCTGCTCGGCCCCAACCTTCACGCCGCCGGCAGCTCGGGCGGCTCTTCCGGGTCTCGCGGCCGCCCCAAGAAGCGCAAGCCCAACCCCTCGTCAGGGTCCGGCGGCTCCTCTTCCGGCGGGGCCAATCCCGCTGGTCTCCCGCAAGGTTCGCACGCCCCCACAACTGTCGCCGACACCTTCCAAGGAATCCTTGGTGCGCGCCCACCAGCCCCGGCCACGGCCCAAGCGCACCAAGCCACGACCATGGCGACGTCCTCGCCGCAGTGGGACCAGGCGGCTCTGATCGCAGCGCTCAACCAGATGGCTCTGCATCCGCCTTCTCGGCCACCCCGGAGCTGTCGTCCTTGCCAAAGCTTCTAGTTATTTCGATTTTAGCTGCAATAAAACTGCGACGACCCATTGCCATGCTTGTCGTCTCCGCAAACACACTAGACTTCCTTTTAGTTCTTCTTCCTCTCATACATCTTTTCCCTTTGAACTTTGTCATTGTGATTTATGGACAAGTCCACTCTTAAGTGTATCTGGAAATCAATATTATTTAGTCATTCTTGATGATTTTACCCATTACGTTTGGACTTTTCCCATACGTCATAAATCCGAAGTTCATGGCCTACTCGTTCGCTTCTACGCATATGTCAAAACCCAATTCTCTCGCTCTATTCTCGCCCTTCAGACCGACAATGGACGAGAATTCGACAACCTCGCAAATCGATCACTCCTTGCCTTCCACGGCACTCTCTTTCGCCTCACATGTCCTTACACTTCCCAACAAAACGGGAAGGCCGAACGGATCCTCTGCACCCTCAACGATGGCGTTCACACTCTACTTCTCCATGCCTCCATGCCTCCCCGTTGGAGGGCCGAAGCTCTCAACACGTCTACCTATCTCATTAACCGGCGACCGTGCAAACCGAACCTTCTCACCACTCCGTATGAGCTTCTTTTCGGGACAACTCCAAATTTTTGTCACCTCCGCGTTTTTGGGTGCCTCTGTTATCCTAACTTACTAGCCACTACACCCAACAAACTCTCCCCACGCTCAGCTGCCTGCATTTTTCTTGGCTACCCAGACGAGCGAAAAGGATACCGTTGTTATGATCCGATCAGCCGTCGCATCCTATTCTCCAGGCACGTCACGTTTGTAGAGTCCGTTTTTCCCTTCAAGACGTTATCTCCATCTCCCCCAGATTCGCTCAGGCCACCCAACTCCTCTCCCATAGATTACGTGGAGTCTGATCCACCTCCCATCGATCACGTAACAACTGCATGGGAACCGCCCCACTCGCCCCCTCCTGGATCGCCACCTGGAACCACCATGCAGCCCAACCAACCACAATTTACTCCCCCTCCCACGTCCCCGCACGGGCCACAAAATTCGTTCGCGCCGCTCTCAACGATCCAAACTGGCGCTCCGCGATGCAGTCTGAATAGGACGCCCTCATGGCCAACTCCACGTGGACTCTCGTCCCACGCCCCCGTGCACTAATATTGTCTCCGGCAAGTGGGTTTTCAGGCGCAAAACAAATGCCGATGGCTCTCTGGCCCGATACAAAGCTCGTTGGGTCGTCCGTGGATTCGCTCAACGCCCGGGCGTCGATTTCGGGGAGACCTTCTCTCCGGTGGTCAAGCCGACGACGATTCGTACCGTGCTCTCCTTGGCATGCTCACGTGGCTGGCCCGTGCACCAGCTCGACGTGAAGAATGATTTTCTTCACGGCGTCCTCGACGAGCAGGTCTACTGTCATCAACCCGCCGGCTTCGTCGACGACACTCGCCGCGATCGTGTGTGCCGCCTCTCCAAGTCCCTGTACGGCCTCAAGCAGGCCCCGAGGGCTTGGTTTCATCGCTTCGCCACCTTCGCGGCCACCATCGGGTTCACCGCCTCACGCTCGGACGCATCGTTGTTCATCCTCCGACGGGGCGGCGACGCCGCCTATCTTCTATTGTACGTCGACGACATTGTGCTCGCCGCCTCCTCTACGGGCTTGCTTCGCACCATCGTCGATCAGCTCCAGCGCGAGTTCGCCATGACGGACATGGGCGCACTCCACTACTTCCTCGGCATACGCGTGGAGCGTACCTCGCGTGGGTTCTTCCTCAACCACACCCGGTACGCCGAGGAGCTTCTCCAACGCGCTGGCATGTCCCAGTGCCATCCGGCGTCTACTCCGGTCGACACATCGCCCAAGGTGGCCGCCGACGCTGGCCGTCCAGTGGACGATCCCTCGGAGTATCGCAGCCTTGCGGGTGGGTTGCAATATCTCACTATGACACGCCCTGATCTGGCGTACGCGGTCCAGCAAGCGTGTTTACACATGCATGATCCCCGGGATAGTCATCTCGCCATCATCAAGCGCATCTTGCGCTATGTTCGCGGCACCTCCACACATGGTCTTCTTCTTCCGGTGTCCAAGTCGGCGGAGATCATCGCCTACTCTGACGCGGACTGGGCCGGTTGCCCGGACACTCGCCGTTCCACCTCTGGGTACTGCGTCTACCTCGGTGACACACTTGTTAGCTGGTCCTCCAAGCGGCAAGCCATCGTCTCTCGGTCCAGCGCGGAAGCCGAGTATCGCGCCGTCGCAAATGCTATCGCCGACTGTGTCTGGCTCCGGCAACTCCTCGGCGAGCTCGGCTGCTCTCCCCCGAAGGCAACCATCGTTTTCTGTGACAACATATTAGCCGTGTACATGTCCACCAATCCCGTGCATCATCGGAGGACAAAACACATTGAGCTTAACATTCATTTTGTCAGAGAGAAGGTGGCCCTCGGCGATTTTCGCATTGTACATGTTCCTACAGCTCAACAACTAGCAGATATCATGACCAAGGGTTTGCCGACATCCGTCTTCCAGGCTTTCCGGTCCAGTCTTTGTGTCCTGCCAAGCAGCGACGACACGACTGCGGCGGGGTGTTAGCGAACGTGTGTTTATGTATTCTGTACGTGCCTAGATTTTAGCCTAGCGTTGAGTGTGTCAGTTGAGCCGTGTATATAAACTGTGTAACCCCACATGATCAATACAAGGAAGGGTGCACGCCCTCTCTCTTTCCTTACTCGCTCTGGCTCCAATAAATGCAAGTATATTCAGGAACGCATATCAATTTATTTCGTACTAACAGGCACACCTAGCCTTCGTACTTCATTGAACTGGGCAAAGAGACTTCAAATAATCCATGGTATCGCGCATGGTATCTCGTACCTTCACGGTGGATCAGGCGAGAGTGTAATCCACAGGGATCTCAAACCAGGCAATGTTCTTCTAGACGATGAATGGAAGGCTAAGATAGCAGACTTCGGCACTGCCAAGCTATTCGCCATTGATCAAACAGGGCCTGATCAGACAGTCGTTGTTTCACCGTAAGTAAATTTATCTTTTCTAGAACAAATAGGAGGGAGATGAGAACCCCATATATATCACATTGTTGACTTTCATGAAGGGGATATGCAGCGCCAGAGTATGAGAGGCAAGGAGAGATGACGCTAAAATGTGATGTCTATAGCTTTGGAGTTATCCTCTTGGAGACACTAAGTGGGCAAAGGAATGGCAGCATGCAGAGGCTACTTTTGAACGTAAGCGCGGTCTTGTTTGCGGTTTCTTAACCATGTTGTCGTGAATTTATTTATATCATATTGTTACAAATTGCCACACAAAAGTAGAAAAAATTTGTTCGCTATACAAATGCTTCTAAGATAAAGTTATAATTCCATGAACTTTTAGTTGACCTAAATGAGCATGAATGCCTTGGAAATTTACATTCTAAGTCAATGCATCCAAATCCGATACTGGCTGACATAATTAACCATTTTCATTTTGAGATGAACTATGAACATTATATAAGATTCCATAATTTTTCAAAATAAAGTAAGGAAATCTCTTTTTTGCAGGCTTGGGGTCTCTGGGAACAAAACAAGACTATAGAACTTCTCGACACAGCAATATCATTGCCACTTTCTGAGTCTGAGCCTGAGCTCTTGTCTGAGCTGAAAAGGAATTAGGGCGCTATGCATCCAGATTGGACTTCTTTCTGTCCAGGATATTCCCAGCGACAGGCCAACCATGTCTACAATTGTGGCCATGCTAACAAGCACTGCTTCGCTGATTAATCGGCCGGGAAGGCCGACCATGGATAACACGGCTATGCATTCATCCCATGAGCTTGAATCCAACCTCTCGAGCCCGAGTACAGATGATCTGACATAAATTGCCTCTGTGGTTGAGTCGGATATTAACAGTTGTTGCCTAATGATTTCTCTGTTCAAGTTACAGGTGTGAATTGTCTTTATTCCATGGTCTTTTTTGTATGGGTGGTACCTCTCCATAGAGCCCTAATTCCTTTTCTTTTACTTTGTGTTACGCTTTTAGTTTTCCTAATTCTGAGTTGATTATCTCTTCAAATTTTACCTTCTCACTTTTCTGCTGAAAAAAATTGTAAATTTTTATTCTAAAACTGAAGTATAAGAGCAGTGCAACTTATCAACATGTACTGCAATCGATCTTAGTATGTTGATTACATATGAACGAGCCCCCTGACATGAATGGTTGGATGTTGATCAAGAAGGTTCAAAACGGTGACATGCTTTTTAAAACAAAATCAAACAATTTATGCAATGACAATTCCCACTTTTTTCGGAGAGATGGCTTGTGTTATTTTGTCATGATACTTCTATAGACTAGGAGCAACTCTAGTAGAGTCGTCATATTGGCGAAACGGCATGATAACTGCCAATATGTCGATTTGTGCCAAAATGACTTTCTAGCAGAGTTAGTCATATGCCTTCGGATTGCCATAGTTTATGGAGCTCGCTGCATAAACGACCTTCTAGCCTCCATATTTGAGGCTATGGAGGTCTAGTATGGAGCTCATTCTAAAGCACAACGGCCAGCATGGGATGAAAATTTCAGCTTCTTCCTTCTCGTACGACGGCCATGTTTTGAAGTTGCGTGGCCTCCCACACGCCACTAGCGGGCAACCACCAACCATTAATGCGGTCGCATTTCTCACTGGGAAACCGTGGTCGTATTCATGGGAGGCCAAATGAAGAATCTTTGGTTGTGGAGAAAATACAACTCTTGTACTGTGAGGGCGATATGAAAACCCTGAGACTGCCACTGTCAAAGGCCATTGTTCTTCCTGGATACTACTACTACTACTACTGCTACTACTGCTACTACTGCTACTGCTGCTGCTACTGCTGCTGCTACTACTACTACTGCTGCTGCTGCTGCTGCTACTACTACTACTACTACTACATCTGTTTATTTAGAGCCTAATCCTAAATTTCGTAGTCCCTCCATTCCAATGAACAAGTCATGCACGCATACTAAATTCAAGTTTAACCATAAATTAGACAGATAATATATATATTCTGTGACTTAAAAATTATATATAACACTAAAAGCTTCTTTTAAATATAAATCCATCACTATTGGAAAATTAGCTTTGCCGAGAGTCAAGTCACAGGAGCTTGGAAAAAAACACGTAAACCCAGTACAACTCTCGGCAACATGTCGGACTCGGCACAGGCATGCCATTGCAGAGAGACATGTAAAGAGAACTCGACAAACAAAATAAAATCGGATTATATGATCCATGTCGCGTTCTAGACCAAACAAACCCCGCAATGTTCGTGCCCTGTGGCGGTAGCGGCAGTTCTCGTCTGCCCTTTCACGGCAGGGCGCTTTTTCTGAATTCCCGCATTATTAGCCGTTTATTTTTTCTTTTCACCACGTGGACAACTTTATCAATTTCTCTCAGGAAGGCACTCAGAAAAAAGTTCCTATATATAGCTACAAACTGCTCCCGAGAGCCGTCGCCCCACCCACACCTTCATGTTGTGTAGCCGCGTCTCCTCCGACCGTCTCCCATAGCTGCCCTGCTCCTCTCCGTCGGCGCTAGCTCGTCCCACGACGGCGCACTCCGGCTAAATCCCTGCGCGCGGCACAGACGACCTCCTCCCCACTGGGTATGATTATCTTAATTCTGTCATAAAACCATCACAGATGTGCATGGGTGATAGAAAATGTGACCTCATATGACAAATGCGTATTGTCATAAATGTGTCTTAATTTTGTAGTGTTCTTTCATGGGCTACATGGGTCGTCTCTGATTAATTTTCTTAATCTTGTCTGAATGTCAAGTACTAACATGCTTCAGGATTTCTTCCTAAAAATTATAGAAGCAATCCACTTTTCAACAATGAAAACCCATTCTTAACCATCATAAATTGAACGCCTGTGATGGCCAATTATATTGTGGCGAGGATGACAATTTTCTTTAGCAAGGACGAAAAATTCTACCAAAAAACTGAGCATGATAGTCATCCTTGCTACAATATAATTTGCCATCCTGGGAATTCGATTTGCCGTTGTAAAAGAATTTGATGTTCAATTTATATTGGGATCCTTTCTTATAAATGACTTTCTACTAGGCATGCCAACGGCTTGTATGTTTTGCCGCGTGTGTCATTACTTGGAGATTCATTCCGCATTTTCTAGTTTTGACAAAGATTCTCTTGTTCTAGAGGATTAATCGGCCTTTCTCTTGTGGCAAAGTGTATTGTAATGTTTCGTTATCTGCCATCAAAATAAGAGTGCACACCTTAGATTTTAATCTAGTTTCATCGGTTTTGCAACATGGGTCGTGTTGCAGATTTTCTTTACAACATATATCATGTTGTAGGAATTTCTTTGCAACATAGGTTGTGTTGCTAGATCTAGCCACTACGCGATCTAACTCTTGCTCGGTTTGTAACAAGGGATAGTTGCTGATAAATGTGAGCACCAGGACTTGAATTCTGGTGGGCTGGGATACCACAGTCCCTCTAATCACACCAGAACGTTGTTGGCATTCTTTCTCTTATTTTTCTCTTGTTGTTCTTTTGGGCGTGATTGTGCTGTTTGCCCAGCAATGATCGAACAGTTGTATCGGGTGGTTGCTATATTAATATAGCGGGGCGAAAGCATATTTTGAGGAATCATCCAACCATAAGTTGATTCGCGATACGAAGAGTTGTTGGTCATATGATTAAGATCCCATCCAATTAAAGGTGGCGGACGCTCATCGTTCGGTTGAAAGGAATTTCTCATCTAACATTCCGTAATGTTTTATCTTATATATCAGCATAACCCGTATGAATGAATCTCCAATATGTTCAACCGTGGATCAAGCATCAATTAATGCACGCACGCTAAAAACTACTCTACGTCAAAGCGCGCTTGATCCTCACTGGGAGCCCGCCGCTGATGGACGCCGTGAGCCCCGGCACAAACGTCGGCGCCCAGCCACTACGGCCATTCTCTCCGACCACCTCCACGTCGAACGCCCTCACCACGGCCACGCTGACCGCCTTCATCTCAATGACGGCGAGCTCCTTGCCGAGGCACACGCGGAGGCCGGCCTGGAACACCGGGTACTTGTACAGGCTCGCCGGCGCGAACGAACCGCCGGGTCCGGTGAGCCACCGGTCGGGGCGGAACTTCTCGTAGTCGGCTCCCCAGATGCTGGGCATGCGTCCCATGGCGTACGGGTGGTACATCACGCGTGACTCGGCCTCCACGTAGGTGCCGTCTGGGAGCACGTCCGCGGCGGCGCAGAACTTGGAGTCGAACTGCACCGGCGGGAACAGCCGCATGTTCTCGAACAGCACCGCGTGGGTATACTGCAGGCTCATCAGGTGCTCGTAGGTGGACGGCTTGTCGCCGCCGGCCTCCGGGCGAATGGCGGCCGCGACCTCAGGGTTCTTGACTTCTTGTGCAGGTGGATGAAGAGCGTGGTAAGCGCGGAGGCGACCGTATCCCGGCCGGCGAGGAGGAAGCTGACGACGATGTCGCGGAGATACTTGTCGTCCATGGCGACGTCCGAGGCCATGAAGCGGGACAGGAGGTCGTGGGTGTTGTCGAAACCCAGAGTCCGCCGCTGCAGAATCATGGCTGACGAGAGGTCGTCGACGAGCTTGATGGCCTTCTTAAGCTCCCTTTCGGACCCAATGTTGAGCATCCGCTTCGTCTTCCACACCAACGGCGAGGCCGCCGCGCCCCGCATGGCGCAGAGCCGCGAGGCGGTGTCGAACGCGTTGGCTAGGTCCGACATGGGCATGTCGAGGTCGAGGCAGCCCGGGTCGAGCCCGAAGGAGATCTTGCAGACGGTGTCGAAGGCAAACCGCCGGAACACGTCCTGGAGGTCGACCACCTTGCCCTTGTCGGCGGCGTCGGCCAGGACCGGCAGGAGGCGCGTCTCCACCTCCTGGGCGACGATCTTGTAGGCGTAGGAGCGCACGGAAACGCTGCCGAGCTGGAGGCTGGCCATCTTGCGCTGGTGGCGCTAGGCCTCGCCGTCAATGTTGAAGATGCCGCCGCCAAGGAGGTCGCCGAGGAGCGCGGCGAAGCGCTTGCCCTTGGGGAAGTTGTCGAAGCGGGTCTTGAGCATGTACTCGACGTTGGCCGGGTTGGCGGTGACGGTGCAGCCGAGGACGTGGACCTGGACGGTGCCCGTCGGCGACTCGCGGAGCAGGTGCGCGTACCAGTCGGCAAGGTTGGTGAAGTCCTTGGCCCACGACCCCGTGAGGTAAGCTCGGCACACGTGACAGCCGCACCAGCACTAGTGGAAAAAGGGCCTATTGTCCCGGTTGGTAAGGTCCTTTTGTTCCGGGACTAAAAGGTCGTTACTAATGCCCCAACCTTTTAGTCCCGGTTCTTACACGAACCGGGACAAATGGGCCTCCACGTGGCCGGTGCGGCGAGCCCAGGCAGGAGGGCCTTTGGTCCCGGTTGGTGGCACTAACGGGACCAATAGGCATCCACGCGTCAGCATTTCAGGGGCTGGGATTTTTGTTTTTCTTTAAAGGGAGGGGGGGCTTTGGGGGTTTTGAGGGGTTAATTTAGGTGTTTCATATATTGTGTTAGCTAGCTAATTAATAGAGAGAAGTGTCATCTCTTATCTCCGTGCTTGGTCGACGCTACGTACTATATACGTATGGAGAGGACTAGACACGCTTAAAAGGGTCATCTGCTAGGAGTTCATCCCGCTTCCGAAACATCTAATTTGAAGAAGGGGGTCAATACATATATATATGAATAAATGAACCAACACAAATGATGGTAAATAAAATAAAATTGTGAATATTATTGCTTACGCACTTCATATTGTTTTTCAGTGTAGCCCCGCTCACAGGTCGTGTAGCGGATGGACTCGCGAACATAGTATCCACAGTAATTATTCCCGGGTTCTTGCCACAACCACTTTACAAGAAATAGAGGTCAATCAAACTGATAAGCAAGCATGCTAAATGGTATTGATGAAACTAGCGCTTGAATCACTAGGAGATGCGCGGAACATGCTACTATAGTACTTACTTTCGGGTGTTTAAATTGCAGCTTCTTCGGCAGTCCCGGAGCTTTTTTGGTGAATTTTCTACAAACCCTGCCAGACAAAGAAAACAATTACTTGATATCAGGAAATGAACAAAGTTGCTGATATGGTGGATAATGATCGATTTAACTTACTTCTCGAGCATTTGAGTCATGTCCGCATAGTCCTGGGGATCTTTTCGTCTCGAGTCTAAGACGGTTACTACTCCCTGCTCAAGCTTAATCTCTAGGAAAATATAGTGGAAGCTGCGCACGCATGCATAAGTCATCAATTACATTACTATAACCTGGACTAATAAGGGAAACCGAATATGCACAAGACAGTAACACTCACTTGAAGTTGTAAGGAAAGAGTATTATATCTTTGTTTTCATTTATTACCAACGATCGTAGCAAGTTGGCCTAGGTATTTTCCGCATGATATTTAACCTCAGTTGCATCTATGAGATTTGTGTTAATGATTTTCCGCATGATATTTTCACCGATTTGTCTTTTCTTCAATTCGGCGATCTTCAATCTGCATAATATAGTGAGGATAATTATAAATACATGCAATGAAAGAGCTGACCTATATAGAGAGACTTAATGACAGAAGCAGTACTACTTACAGACAGTAGCAAATGATTGTTGATTTATCGAGGGCGCGATCTTCAATCTGCATAATATAGTGAGGATAATTATAAATACATGCAATGAAAGAGCTGACCTATATAGAGAGACTTAATGACAGAAGCAGTACTACTTACAGACAGTAGCAAATGATTGTTGATTTATCGAGGGCCTTTTGATAGAAAAACTGGAATAACTCCTCAAATGGAACATTCAACAGTTCAATTCCAATGAGGTCATGCTCCGGTTTAACTCTCAGCGTCAAAGTATTCGCCCCCCTCCCCCCCAGACTCTCTGCAGGTTTTCATGTACCAATCATGTAATCTTCACATCATCGTTGTTAGAGATCTTTCGTCTTTGACGAGAGGCTTCCCGTAATGGTATTTGTGTTCGTCCACCTCCAAGATATCATAATGTACATCGTCGGGCAGGTAATCTCCAAGATTGCTATAACCGGGTACCATCCTCGGAACATTAGCGATGATGTCGCTAGACACCTTGAGCGGGGGGCACGATTGGTTCGCTTGTTCACGGAGCTGGGCAATTTTTTTCCCAGCTCGTCGTTCTTTTAACCTTTGATCACTAACAGTACTTTCCGACCGCTCCGCTTCGGCAAATGTCTTTGCAATAGTGCGTTCATAGTTGCCTTTCGGCGGAGACTTTGGTGGTTTTGTCAGGGCAGCCAGAGTGCGCTTCGCTTTCACCGGATCTACCTTCTCCTCCGGAGGTGGATGTTTGTTTGCGTTCATCCCTTCAAAGAAGTTCGTCACTTCGGCTCGCACGATCTTCGTGGTTTCCTCCTCGGTCCTCTCGTATGGTAACTTCTCTGGAGTCTTCAGAGAAGGACCGAATCTGTATTGCCTCCCGCCTCTGGCTGTACTGCTAGACGCCGGCAGAGCAGACGGAGCGGCTACGGTTGTCTTCTTTCCTTGCTTACGAGGCGGAGGAGAAGGACTACGATGCGCCGGAGCAGCCGGAGTGGCGGCGGGTCTCTTCCGCCCTTGCTGACGAGGCGGAGAAGGAGGAGGCTGGCTGCCGTGGGGCGCTGGCGCAGGCGGAGAAGGAGGCGGAGTGCCGCCACGCGCCGGAGAAGGAGGCTGAGTGCCCTGATCACTCGCCGGAGGAGGAGGCGGAGTGCCGCCACGCGCCGGAGAAGGAGGCTGAGTGCCCTGATCACTCGCCGGAGGAGGAGGCGGAGGAGGAGGCGGAGTGCCCTTACTCGCCGGAGGCGTCCAGTTCGGAAGGTTGATGAGCTCCTTCCGCCATAGGCATGGAGTCTTCAGAGCAGAACCCAGCCGAGTCTCCCATTCACCGGTAGGGTGGTCAAGCCGGAGGTCCTCAAATCCCTCCGTTATTTCATCCACCATCACCCTAACATATTCTTCTGGAATCGGCCGGCAGTGATAGGTTGCACCGGGTTCAGGAGGTAAAACAGAGCCAACAGCCGCCTTGACTTTAAAGTTCTGCCATTGCGTCATAAGGTGGCAATGTTGAGACTCCGTGATGGCATCCACGGGGTAGCTAGCAGGAGCCGTCAAGACATGCTCCGGCTGAAGCAGCTCGGTGGAAGCCATGTTGCTTCTCCGCTGAGATGGCGGGGTAGCTTCGGGGGTAGTTTCGGCATGTCGATTGCCATCTCGTTCCCTAGTGCTTGAACCCTTTCGTGCAGCTTATGAATTTGGGTCTGCTCCACTTTTTTCCTCCTCTCCTGGCTTTTGTAACCGCCTTCGTCCGGAAAACCAGCCTTTCACGGAACGGGGCCTGGCGTGCCTCGTGTCCGTCCAGGGTGCTCAGGATTTCCGAGGGCCATTGTGAGCTCGTCGTTCTCTCTGTCTAGAATGAACGTCCCTTCCTGCGCTGCATCGATATACTGCTGAAGCCTCTTGACTGGTATTCTCAAAAGCTCGTCCGTCCAAACGCACCTCCCTGATACAGGGTCCAATTTTCCGCCAGCCCCGAAGAACCAAGTCCGGCAACGGTCTGGCCAGTTCATTGTCTGTGGTTCGATCCCTTTATCAAGTAGATCATTCTCAGCCTTGGCCCTCTTAGGCCGGGCTTTGAGGTAGCCACCTGACCCCGTCTGATGGTGAAGCTTCTTCTTCGCAGCATTCTTCTTGTTTGTCGCTGACATCTTCTTACTCTTTTCCGATGTCTTGTGGGCCACAAATGCGGGCCAGTGATCTCTGATCTTCTCATACCGGCCGATGAATTCTGGTGTCTCTTCTTTGTCGACAAACGTTTTCAGCTCATTCTTCCACCTCCTGAATAGGTCTGCCATCTTCTTAAGAGCATGATACTTGATTAATTGCTCTTTAACTGGCTTATCCGGATCCTCCTCTGGCGGTAGGGTGAAATTTGCCTTCAGCTCAGTCCAAAGATCATCTTTCTGCATATCATTGACATAAGACACCTCAGGGTCTTCCTTCTTTGGCTTATACCATTGGTGGATGTTGATCGGGATCTTGTCCCTAACTAGAACCCCGCACTGAGCAGCAAATGCATCCTTCGTCCGGATGGGTTCAATCGGTTGGCCGTCGCGCGCGATTGCTGTGATCTCAAACCTTTCATCCGAGCGCAACTTTCTCTTCGGGCCTCGTCTCTTTACCGAAGTTGTGCTCGATCCAGAGGGCTAGAAAAAACAAGAAAGACGAGAGTTAATTAATATGTGTACATACCAAAACAATGAATGCATCAATTAGCTAGTCAGCACAGGCTTAACTAATATATTTACCTGGCCGGACTCTGTTCGGTCACCGGAGCCGTCACCACGGGCTCCTTCTTGCACCAGCATTGGGTCACCGGAGCCATCATAATCATGTCTTTCCTCCTCCACTCGTCGATCACCGTAGCCTTCTTCTTCATCCTGTTCGTCCAGACCATCATTGTCGTTAAGATATGACAAGATATCACTTCCGGCTAAGATTATGTCCCCCAACACCTCTTCTGCTTGCTCGTCTCGTCCGTGCTCCATTGTTTCTGCAAATATTACAACATGGCAATTATTACACAAACATGACAGCAGGTGGATATATTAGTGCAAACGTAGAACTAGCTTATTCCGGGTTTGGGGTGGCCTCGGCGGGAGGGGGTAGGAGACCGAAATCGTTTTTTTCTAGGGTTTGGGTGTCCTCGAGAGTTTTGGTCGAGCGAGAGGGCCGGGGGGTGCTCCCGTGGTATAAGTTATCACGGTCGAGAGGGGGTATAAATATCGACCGTCCATCATGTCGAAGTTATCTGGGAGGGAGGTATATATATCGACAACGACGACATACATACATGGGAAAATAATGTTATCGGGGAGGGGGTATATCGACAACGACATACCCGATAAAAAATAAGAAGACGAAGAAGAAATAAAAAGAGGAGCAGAAGAAAGGAATAGAGGAGAAGATCGAAGAAGAAAAGAAGAAAAAAAGAGGAGAAGAAGAAAGGAATAGAGGAGAAGAAGAAAAAATAGATATTCCTCTATTCCTTTCTTCTTCTCCTCTTCTTTTTCTTCTTTTTTCCTCTTCTTATTTATTTCTACTCTTCTTCCTCTCCTCTTCTTCTCCTTTCTTCCTCTTCTTATTTTCGTTTTTCCTCTCCTTCTTTTTCTTCTTCTTCCTTTCCTAGCTAGATATATAAAACTTTTCTAAAAATGTAACTTTTGCATATATAAAACTTTTTCATGGATCATCATTTCTCATATATATCCATCTATAGCCACATACATATATAAATGGAAAAAATGCTATGAACAAAAATACATATATACTTGGTAAAAATTCTATGCACATCGTTTCTCATATATATCAATGCATACATCCATGGATCATCATTGCTCATATATCCATAATCATATATAAAAACTTTCTGTATATGAACAAAAAACTTTCTATGAACAAAAAAACATTTTTGACATATTTAGCACATTCTAAATTTTCCTAACTCTTTTACAACCACAAAAATTACTCCAACTTCATGAGAGTACCCACACTCCATTTCACCAAAAACCTTCTGATCCATAGTTCAAAATTTTCAAATTTCATTCAAATGATTTGAACCAGATTCAAATTCCTTGCTGAAAACCTATTCAAATTCCTTTGTAAAAATATAACTTTTGCATATATGTATTTTTAAAACATCATTACAGTTGAAAAAATACATACATACATACAAAAAAATGTAAAAAAATACATACATACATACATAAAAAATACATATATCTAAAAAATACATCGGGGCAGGAGCGGCGCGCGGCGAAGACGTCGGGCGAGGGAGCCGCGACGGCGAGGGCGCGGGCGACAGCGACGACGGGCGTGGGCGACGGCGACGGGCGAGGGCGCGGCGACGCCGAGGGCGCGGGGCAGGGGCGCCGCGCGTCGGGGCAGGGACGGCGCGCGGCGACGGCGAGGGCGCAGGCGACGGCGACGACGGGCGCGGGCGACGGCGACGGCGGGGCGGCAGGAGGCGTCGGGGCAGCCTGGCGGTGTCGATGTCGTCAAGGGGTCTTCAGGGGCAACTGCGAGATGAAGATGAAAATTTTTACAAGTGTTGGTTATATACCCAGAGCTTTGGTCCCGGTTTGTGGCACCAACCGGGACCAATGCCCCCCTTTAGTCCCGGTTGGTGCCACCAACCGGGACCAAAGGTCTCTTTTCAGCTACCCAAAGGGCGGGAAGCGGCGGCCTTTGGTCTCGGTTGGTGGCACCAATCAGGACTAAAGGGGGGGCATTGGTTCCGGTTGGTGACACGAACCGGGACCAAAGGTGTGCATTGGTCCCGGTTCGTGGCACCAACCGAGACCAATGTCCTGCGCCTGCCAAAGCCGCGGTGCGATGGGATGTTTAGTCCCACCTCGCTAGCCGAGGAGCGGCAGGACCTGTTTATAAGCCCTGCCCCCGCCATCTCCATTGAACTCCTCTGAACTGCAGGCCTTTGGGCCTAATCTTGCACTGCTATGCCTGTGGGCCTGCTGGGCCTTCTACGGGCCTGAATCCTGGCCCATTGATGGGTTTCTAGTCGTATTCAGGCCGTGGTGGCCCACTAGGTGGCATTTTTTATTTTTTTCCCAGTTTTTTTGTTTTCTTCTTTGCTTGATTTATTTTATTTTGTTTCTACTTACAATAAAATACTTATTTATTTTATTTTATTTTGTTTCTAATTACTTATTTATTTTACTTTATGATAATTCTTTTTGCTATTAAAGTTTCTATCAAAAAAAGTTCTTTATGAAAATTCTTTTTGCTTTTAATGATTTTGAACAGAAAATACTTCGATAATTTTAGTTGCATCAATTTTATATGATTTTAGTTTCAATAATACTAGAGGTTTCTTATAATGTTTTGAACAGAAAATACTTTGTTAATTTTAGTTTCATAAATTTTATTAAAGTTTATTTTATTTTGTTTCTACTTATATATTTTAATAAAGTTTATATTATTTTGTTTCTAATTACTTATTTATTTTATTTGTTATTTTTCATGCATTTACTAATTTTTTTGAGCTATAAGACCCTAAAATTGAAAAGCATTTCAAATGAACTCTGAAAAGGTTGAAAGTTGGCATGGTATCATCATTTCATCCACATAGCATGTGCAAGAAAGTTGAGAGGGTTACGGCAAAAACTAGATGCACTTCGTGTACAAAACGGACAATGGTATCATACTCGTCTGTTACAAAGTTGGCTTGGTATCACCATAATAGTTGCGGGAGAAAGTCTTCACTTTTTCTTCGCTTGTGGCATTTTCTTATTGCGCCGTAACCATGGATAATCTTCATCGTTTATCAGGATACTTGGGTCAGCCTTGACTTTGAAGGGAGGAATTTCATGAAACTTTTCATAATCTTCAGACATGTATGTCTTGCCCTCCACTCCCACAATGTCCCTTTTTTCCCGAAAGAACTATGTGGCGCTTTGGCTCATCGTATGATGTATTCGCTTCCTTATCTTTTCTTTTTCTCGGTCTGGTAGACATGTCCTTCACATAGATAACCTATGCCACATCATTGGCTAGGACGAACAGTTCGTCAGTGTACACAAGATTGTTCAGATCCACTGTTGTCATTTCATACCGTGGGTCTACCTGTACCCCGCCTCCTGACAGATTGACCCATTTGCACTTAAACAAAGGGACCTTAAAATCATGTCCGTAGTCAAGTTCCCATATGTCCATTATGTAACCATAATATGTGTCCTTTCCCCTCTCGGTTGCTGCATCAAAGCGGACACCGCTGTTTTGGTTGGTGCTTTTTTGATCTTGGGAGATCGTGTAAAATGTATTCCCATTTATCTCGTATCCTTTGTAAGTCAATACAGTCGAAGATGGTCCCCTGGACAACAAGTACAACTCATCACAAACAGTGGTGTCACCTCTGAGATGTGTTTCCAACCAACTGCTGAAAGTCCTGATGTGTTCACATGTAATCCAGTCGTCACACTGCTTCGGGTGTTTGGAGCGCAGACTGTTCTTGTGTTCATCGACATACGGGGTCATCAAGGTAGAGTTCTGTAGAACTGTGTAGTGTGCTTGAGACCAAGAATGCCCGTCCCTGCATATTATTGAGTCCGCTCCTAGCGTGCCTTTGCCAGACAGTCTCCCCTCATACCGCGATTTAGGGAGACCTATCTTCTTAAGGCCAGGAATGAAGTCAACACAAAACCCAATGACATCCTCTGTTTGATGGCCCATGGAGATGCTTCCTTCTAGCCTAGCGCGGTTACGGACATATTTCTTTAGGACTCCCATGAACCTCTCAAAGGGGAACATATTGTGTAGAAATACGGGCCCCAGAATGACAATCTCGTCGACTAGATGAACTAGGACGTGCGTCATGATATTGAAGAAGGATGGTGGGAGCACCAGCTCAAAACTGACAAGACATTGTGCCACATCACTCCTTAGCCTTGGTATGATTTCTGGATCGATCACCTTCTGAGAGATTGCATTGAGGAATGCACATAGCTTCACAATGGCTAATCGGACATTTTCCGGTAGAAGCCCCCTCAATGCAACCGGAACCAGTTGCGTCATAATCATGTGGCAGTCATGAGACTTTAGGTTCTGGAACTTTTTCTCTGGCATATTTATTATTCCCTTTATATTCGACGAGAAGCCAGTCGGGACCTTCATACTGAGCAGGCATTCAAAGAAGATTTCTTTCACTTTTTTCGTAAGAGCGTAGCTGGCAGGACCTTCATACTGCTTCGGAGGCATGCCATCTTTTTCGTGCAAACGTTGCAGGTCCTCCCGTGCCTCAGGTGTATCTTTTGTCTTCCCATACACGCCCAAGAAGCCTAGCAGGTTCACGCAAAGGTTCTTCGTCACGTGCATCACGTCGATTGAAGAGCGGACCTCTAGGTCTTTCCAGTAGGGTAGGTCCCAAAATATAGATTTCTTCTTCCATATGGGTGCGTGTCCCTCAGCGTCATTCGGAACAGCTAGTCCGCCGAGACCCTTTCCAAAGATTACGTGTAAATCATTGGCCATAGCAAGTACGTAATCACCGGTACGCATGGCGGGCTTCTTCCGGTGATCTGCCTCGCCTTTGAAATGATTGTCTTTCTTTCGACATTGATGGTTCGTCGGAAGAAATCGACGATGGCCCAGGTACACATTCTTCCTGCATTTGTCCAGGTATATACTTTCATTGTCATCTAAACAGTGCGTGCATGCATGGTATCCCTTGTTTGTCTGTCCTGAAAGGTTACTGAGAGCGGGCCAATCGTTGATGGTTACAAACAGCAACGTGTGCAGGTTAAATTCCTCCTGTTTGTGCTCATCCCACGTACGTACACCGTTTCCATTTCACAGCTGTAAAAGTTCTTCAACTAATGGCCTTAGGTACACATCAATGTCGTTGCCGGGTTGCTTAGGGCCTTGGATGAGAACTAGCATCATAATGAACTTCCGCTTCATGCACATCCAAGGAGGAAGGTTATACATACATAGAGTCACGGGCCAGGTGCTGTGATTGCTGCTCTGCTTCCCGAAAGGATTAATGCCATCCGCGCCTAAACCAAACCATATGTTCCTTGGGTCAGCTGCAAACTCAGCCCAGTACTTTCTCTCGATTTTTCTCCACTGCGACCCGTCAGCGGGTGCTCTCAACTTCCCATCTTTCTTACGGTCCTCACTGTGCCATCGCATCAACTTGGCATGCTCTTCGTTTCTGAACAGACGTTTCAACCGTGGTATTATAGGAGCATACCACATCACCTTCGCAGGAACCCTCTTCCTGGGGGGCTCGCCGTCAACATCACCAGGGTCATCTCGTCTGATCTTATATCGCAATGCACCGCATACCGGGCATGCGTTCAGATCCTTGTACGCACCGCGGTGTAGAGGATGCAGTCATTAGGGCATGCATGTATCTTCTGCACCTCCAATCCTAGAGGGCATACGACCTTCTTTGCTGCGTATGTACTGTCGGGCAATTCGTTATCCTTTGGAAGCTTCTTCTTCAATATTTTCAATAGCTTATCAAATCCTTTGTCAGGCACAGCATTCTCTGCCTTGCACTGTAGCAATTTCAGTACGGTACCGAGCTTTGTGTTGCCATCTTCGCAATTGGGGTACAACCCTTTTTTGTGATCCTCTAACATGCCATCGAACTTCAGCTTCTCCTTTTGACTTTCGCATTGCGTCCTTGCATCGACAATGACCCGGCGGAGATCATCATCATCGGGCACTGGTTCCTCTTGATCTTCAGCAGCTTCCCCCGTTGCAGCATCATTGGGCACATCGTCTGGTTCCCTTGATCTTCAGCAGCTTCCGCCGTTGCAGCATCACCGTATTCAGGGGGCACATAGTTGTCATCGTCCTCTTCTTCTTCGCCGTCTTCCATCATAACCCCTATTTCTCCGTGCCTCGTCCAAACATTATAGTGTGGCATGAAACCCTTGTAAAGCAGGTGGGTGTGAAGGATTTTCCGGTCAGAGTAAGACTTCGTATTCCCACATGTAGGGCATGGACAACACATAAAACCATTCTGCTTGTTTGCCTCAGCCACTTCGAGAAAATCATGCACGCCCTTAATGTACTCGGAGGTGTGTCTGTCACCGTACATCCATTGCCGGTTCTTCTGCGTGCATTATATATAATTAAGTGTGTCAAAAACCATTACAGAACATCATGAATAGATAATTAAGTGACCAAATTAATAGAAGTTCATCATCACATCAAAACCAAAGTACATACATAGTTCTCATCTAACAACATATAGCTCTCCAGAGCATCTAATTAATTAAACCATACATCAAAACTATGTAAAACATTTCAATGCGAAAACAAATGCGATCATAATCGCAACCAAGGTAACAATTGATCCAACGGCATAATGATACCAAGCCTCGGTATGAATGACATATTTTCTAATCTTTCTAATCTTCAAGCGCATTGCATCCATCTTGATCTTGTGATCATCGACGACATCCGCAACATGCAACTCCAATATCATCTTCTCCTCCTCAATTTTTTTTATTTTTTCCTTCAAGTAATTGTCTTCTTCAACTAAATTTAACCTCTCGACAATAGGGTCAGTTGGAATTTCCGGTTCAACCACCTCCTAGATAAATAAAATCTATGTCACGTTGGTCGGCATAATTGTCATAAACAATAAATGAACCAAATAGTTATAAAAAGATAATATATACCACATCCGAATCATAGACAGGACGAGGGCCTACGGGGGCGGATACCAAAACCATCGCACTATGTAATAAGAAGGAATAATAAAAGTAACAAAATTAAACAAGTATCTATCTGAAGTAAGATTTTTTTTTCTTTCAGAAAGAAGATAAGAACAAGAGGCTCACCACGGTGGTGCTGGCGACGAGATCGGCGCGGGCGATCGACGGCGGTGAAGACGGGGACGGGACGTGACGGACCGCTAAACCTAGACAAATGTCGGGGAAAATGGAGCTCGGGGGTCGAGTTTCGAGAGGAGAAAGATTAACTAGTGTGGCTCGGACATTTCATCGAACACCTCATGTGCATAGGAGGTGAGCTAGAGCACCCAAATGCCCTCCCCTCGACGGCCAGAAAAAATAGAGCACTGTGGAGTGCTCTGCTGCGGCGATGGGGTACATATAGGCAGCTCATTTGTCCCGATTCATGGCTAGAACCGGTACTAAATCCGGGCCTTCTGTCCCGGTTCATGCCAAGAACCGGGACCAATGGTTGTGGGCCAGGAGCGAGGCCCATTAGTCTCGGTTTGTGCCTCGAACCGGGATAAATGGTTCCATACGAACCGGGACCAATGCCCACGAGGCCCTGGCCGGCCCCCTGTGCTCACGAACCGGAACGAATGCCCCCATGGGTCCCGGTTCGTGACTGAACCGGGACTAATGGGCTTGCCATGCCCGAATGAAAGCCCTGTTTTCTACTAGTGCAGGGGTTGGGCCACCGGTGGACGAGCAGGAGCACCGCGGCGAGCGCCACCGAGAAGATGGACATGCTGAAGAAGGCTAGCCCCGCGCACCGCGCCCCCCATGACAGCTCCACGGCATCATCCATTGCTCTTGGATGAGTTGCTCACGAGTCACGAGTAAAGGCGACGATGTAAGAGAGTCAAGCAGGCTGCCTCTGTCTATATACTCCCTGCCATGGAGTTGGGCACATGAAGCATGATGAACGGGGAAGAAGAAGCACATGGAGTATGTGCGCCAATGCTTTTCTTTTTGCGGGGAATGCTTTGAACATACCGGTGTCTTAATGACAGTTGGGCCCGTTCCTTTTTTCGAATTAAGGAGCTAAACTTTTTTTTGAGCATAATTAAGGAGCTAAACTTGATCTGACGGTCGCCCGAAAAAGAATTGCAGTCTTGCTTTCACGTGGTGAAATTATACGTCTACTACCCCTTGCTATGTAGTGTCTCCTTTGAACCATAGTAGATTAGCAGTTGATCTCCATTTTTCGGAAGTACTTTAGACTTTGTCGAAAGTACCATTCTGAGCTCGAGCTCAAATGAGCTTGACTGAACAGTAAAAATAAAAAAGTAGGAAAATTAAAAAATTCTGAATTTTTTTGGTGAACTTTCACAAATATTTGAAGTGTTTGCAAATTTTCATCATGAGGCCACATACGTGAAATACGTGGTAAAAACAAGAAACAAGAAACAGCGTGTTTGGTTCGGGGGAATTCGAGATGGGGAATGGGAGTTGAGGGGTGAGGAGATTAAAAGTCCACTGTTTGATTAGAGGGAATGGGAGTTTAAGTAGGAAGGGGAATGGGAGTTGAGGAAGCCAATTCCCACCTATTTCTTCCCAGGGGCTACCCTGTTAATTCGTGAGCAGAGTTTTATCCCACGCTAATTTCCATCATATACCAAATAAGGGAATGGGAGAAAAAATCTACTTCCCATAACTAATCCCTTCATAAACACCCTTGTGCAAACTCCCATTCCCCTGCCTAAGTGTTTACCAAACAAGCTGTAAGTAGCACTTGTGAGCATTGATTTTGTTTTCTTGGGACAAACTGGAAAGGCAAGGCCCGACATGAAACAGCTTGATTTCCTTTTCTTGCGCTGTGGTCATGGCCGGGCATCCGTCCCATGATATAATGGTTACATATCGCTGCCGGTGCGGCTGGCCACACGTCAATTCCATTGGGTGAGCAAAGGTCAACTCCACATCGGTCGTCTCCCCCGACGGACACCCCACCCAAGGCCAGGCCTGGCACGTCACATCGTCTCGTCGTCGTCGTAGACCCTGTTGCCGCCACACACAACACAGCGCCGCTGATATAATTAGCAGCGACATGCACCCGTACATAACTCCGTCGTGGATCCATGGCAACCGCTCACGCTCAAGCTCTCTCCGTTCTGACCTAACGCGCACGTGCACGGAGTTCCATCGTGGATCCGTGGGATACATCCGCCGAGGATCGTGACATGCCGCTCAAGTGCGATGCATTCGATCCTTAATAAGAAGTGCGATGTGTTCGGGAAAAAAAAAGAGCACGGCTTCACACACGACAGTTACCAGAGGAAACACAGACGACATGTCATATCGAACCATCCAAGCTCAAGGCCAAACAGCCATTGCCGGTTGGATTAGCCATCGTTTCAGCATCGGCCACCAAAGAGTCGTGTGTGAAGCACTTTCCAAGAAAAAACATGTTCGCGCACACTCTAACGCATGACCGCGTCCGTCCGTATCTGTTTAGGTAGAAAGAGGCAAATATGAGGGCCCAACGCGGGAACTTGGGGAGCAAATTTGGTTTGGCTCGACCCAATTGCGATGCAAATTTAGGCCGAATTTGCATTCAGGCGAACACACAACGAAGGCGCACGCATTTCTCGTCGTCCGCCCTCGGGGCCTGCAAGCTGGCCATGCAACTGCTTCCCACCAGCTCCATTTAATCCGCACACGTGGAAGGGCCCGCATTCGGCCACCCTGTTGCCCCCACGTGTCCTTTTTAATGACAACCCATGGACTGGCCAGTCCACTTCCACTGTTGCGACCTTATACACTCTTCCTTGCCCCCTGCCCCCTCCTCCCCCTCCCCCCCCCCCCCCCCCCCCCCCACACTCGCCCGACACGCTCTAGTCCGTGCCGCCCTCATTCGGATGGTCGCTGCGCAACCATGAGGATGTGGAAGTGGATCCCTGAAAAGCCGGGGAACCACGACCGTGAAGCGGGGTCGTCTTCTGGGCCGTCCATAGTCACCGGTCTCCATTTTGCCGCCCGCGTGCCAGCACTACTAGGACACAGCAACCCCGTTGCCATGGCCCGACGCTTCTTCCGAACGGCTGGCATCTCAGCCTAGATCGGGTGCTAGTGCCGACCATCCCGTCGAGCGGCTGTGCCCGTTTGCTGGAGATCAAGAGCCACATGGCCTAGCTGCCTCCGGACCTCGTTGACGAACCTAGGTAAGCTGCGGACTTCCCACTATGGGACAGTTGGTTCCGGAACGAGCACGACCTGCGGCAGCAGCTGTTCTTTGACGGCTGTGATCACAATCCGCGATGGGCGCGCGCTAGGGCACTCTGTCGCTGGGGAAAATTCGCACCACACTCCGCTCCCATCTACTCCTTGCACCATTTTCTTCACAATCTCCATGGCACCTGGCGAGCAGGAAAAGGAGGTCTCCGGCATAAATGCTGGTTGGGTGGCTCATCGAGCCCGCCGGATACAATTCAGGCAATTCTCTATTAAACCACCCTCTCTATGCTCCAGGCCGCTACAGGACAACTCATGGAGGCGGAAGCTCCATGCCGGCGCATCCTTCAGCAACTTGCCGCTCCAAGCCAGCTCGCCGAGGAGTGGCGAGTTGCTCCAGGCTAGCAGCGGGGGACCACGGCAGCATGGGCATCGTGGTTGCCGTGGACGACATCGTGTCGTACCGCTCCTCCCGTGCCTGCCACTGCGCCATGCGCCGTCAACGCTTGCGTAACCGCACCCTCCCGGTGGAGAAAGAAGCTAGCTTCACGGAGATCGATGAAGCGGTGACCAGGACGTCCACGCCCGCCACCATATCGAGGAGAAGTAGAACATGGGAGGCCGCCGCCGCTTGGGTCCCATGAAGGCTACCACCAAGGCAACGCCGGCGTACACAGCTTGTGTCTTGCCCAATCATAGGCCACCGTCGTCCCCTTCCCCTCCGGCTGAAGCACATCCCGGCGGTTCCACCCCGATGAGCGGCGGTGCCAAACCTGGGGAACCAAGCCGTCCTTTGCGCTGAGGCATATACCTCCAGGGCTCAGGGCAGTCCGATGAGCGGGCTACCGGACATGGGGAAGACAAGGGAGATATGATGCGGCCGGCTGTAGACTAGTCAAGGGTATCCGTGTCGTGGAAATGGATATCCGTCGATGCCGGCCGTAGACTAGTTTTACCTTAATCCGGTGTAGTTTTTAGTTAAAATTATCCAAAATGTAATGAATTTCGTTCAGATTATACGAAATCCGCCGTGTTTGGGGCTAACTATTCAGATATAGAAGATTTCATCTGGTTATCTGAAACAGTGCTTGAAATGTATGCAGCCAGCATTGGATGGCCGCTTCCGGTATCCTTGTTCGCGTACTGGTCCCCTTTTCGTGAACAAATTCCGGAGCAAATTTGCAGGTCGGTGAGGTGCCCTTATTAGTGGTATCATTTCTCTCCAGTGATGGTAAACAGGTTCTGTTCACCGTCCACTGCATTTTACTACGGCCTGGATGAGCATCGTAAGAAAGTCAGACTGCGCTGTTGTTTACCGTACGCACAGAATTTTTGTTAAATTTCGTGTAGAAAAGGGCGAAAAGCATTTTTTTTAAATGTCATGTAGAAAAGGGCGGAAATCATAGGACGGGAATCGTTCGGCTCTCGGGTGTAATTACACAAAAAATGGTTATTTGTAAGAAAGTCAAAAAAATCTGAAACTTTTTGCGAACAGAGTAGATTTATTGTTGCACTCGTATATAAACTTTTGCGAAGAAATGACTTTCATGTTGTTGTGAATGTACAAAAATAAATTTGTCGCTATATATGCCATACTGTTCACGCTTTTGTCAGAGAATATTTGTCATTTTTGCCAGAATTTTGTCAGAGAATATTTCGTTGCAGAATATTTTCGTACGCCAGAAACGACAACTCAAGTTTGTTGGGAAAAAGTTTTGAAACGTTTTGACTTTCTCTGAATTTTTCAAAAATAAAATATGTAACCAGGTGTAATTACCACCATGTTCCAAAGGGTATTTTCTGGAAAGCATAGAAGCATTTTTATGTAAACTTAGAGAGACAATAGCAATGTACATAGAAGAATAAATAGGATATGTCATTATAGGCGTTGTTTCCTTGATAAGAATATTTTTGTTGTTTAAAATTGAATCTCTCTATCCCTCGGTCCACTGAAATTTGGTTAAATCTCGGTAGGCTGAGTGTATCATTCGGACGATGAAACCTCTCATATGTCCACCGATTCATTCATCAGATGTCATGTTCAAATGCAAAAATGTGCAAGATCAAGAAATACTTATTAAAGTGAATGGCTCACAGGAAAGCTAAAGATGGTTTGAATAAAAAGATGCCCTCTTAAAAGCAGGCGGCTGTGCTATGTAATCTTTTATATCTAAATAGTTGGCCTTCACTAACCTATATTTCTCTCAACATGCAAGTATGTCACCTCATCATTCAACATGGATGGAAAAAGCCCACCTTTTTTTGCGGGAAAAAAGGAATTCTCATTACTCAAGGAGGCTTCTCAGCGAGAGCCAGGTTTATAACAAAGTCCATCCCGGCAGTAAGCCAGACTGCTGTGCGCGGAGTGCTACAGCCATAGGCGGCCAGCTCATGACTAATCCTGTTCTGCAGACGGCTACAAAGAGTAAAAGAGATCTCCCTAGCATCGCTTCCAGCCAACCTACGAATCTCCTTTATAAGTGCACGATGTGACGATCTATCCATCTCGCGTGCTGTAATCATCGACACCGCCTCCGCGCTATCCAACTCAACCAGAATAGGTAGGTTAGATCGGTGCAAGGCCAGCTCCAAGCCTTCTCTGCACGCTTCTAGCTCCGCCTCTAAAGCGTTGTCGCATGTACGTAGTGTTGGAAATATGCCCTAGAGGCAATAATAAATGGTTATTATTATATTTCTTTGTTCATGGTAATTGTCTATTATTCATGCTATAATTGTATTGTCCGGAAATCGTGATACATGTGTGAATACATAGACCACAACCTGTCCCTAGTAAGCCTCTAGTTGACTAGCTCGTTGATCAACAGATAGTCATGGTTTCCTGACTATGGACATTGGATGTCATTGATAACGGGATCACATCATTAGGAGAATGATGTGATGGACAAGACCCAATCCTAAGCATAGCATAAAAGATCGTGTAGTTTCGTTTGCTAGAGCTTTTCCAATGTCAAGTATCTTTTCCTTGGACCATGAGATCGTGCAACTCCCGGATACCGTAGGAGTGCTTTGGGTGTGCCAAACGTCACAACGTAACTGGGTGACTATAAAGGTGCATTACGGGTATCTCCGAAAGTGTCTGTTGGGTTGGCACGGATCGAGACTGGGATTTGTCACTCCGTGTGACGGAGAGGTATCTCTGGGCCCACTCGGTAATGCATCATCATAATGAGCTCAATATGACTAAGGCGTTAGTCACGGGATCATGCATTGCGGTACGAGTAAAGAGACTTGCCGGTAACGAGATTGAACAAGGTATTGGGATACCGACGATCGAATCTCGGGCAAGTAACATACCGATTGACAAAGGGAATTGCATACGGATTGATTGAATCCTCGACACCGTGGTTCATCCGATGATATCATCGTGGAACATGTGGGAGCCAACATGGGTATCCAGATCCCGCTGTTGGTTATTGACCGGAGAGGCGTCTCGGTCATGTCTGCATGTCTCCCGAACCCGTAGGGTCTACACACTTAAGGTCCGGTGACGCTAGGGTTGTAGAGATATATGTATGCGGAAACCCGAAAGTTGTTCGGAGTCCCGGATGAGATCCCGGACGTCACGAGAGGTTCCGGAATGGTCCGGAGGTAAAGATTTATATATGGGAAGTCTTATTTTGGTCGCCGGAAAAGTTTCGCGCTTTATCGGTATTGTACCGGGAGTGCCGAAAGGGGTCCGGGGGTCCACCAAGGGGGTCCACCAGCCCCGGGGGGCCACATGGGCTGTAAGGGGTGCGCCTTGGCCTATATGGGCCAAGGGCACCAGCCCCAAGAGGCCCATGCGCAAGAGATAAGAAAGAAGGGAGAGTCCTAAAGGGGGAAGGCACCTCCGAGGTGCCTTGGGGGGGAAGGACTCCCCCCTGGCCGCACCCTTCCTTGAAGGAAGGGGCAAGGCTGCGCCCCCCCCCCTCTCCCTTGGCCCTATATATAGTGGGGGGAAGGGAGGGCAGCAAGATCTAAGCCTTGGGCACCTCCCTCCTCCCCTGCAACACCTCTCTCTCTCTCGCAGAAGCTCGGCGAAGCCCTGCCGGAGACCCGCTACATCCACCACCACGCCGTCGTGCTGTTGGATCTCCATCAACCTCTCCTTCCCCCTTGCTGGATCAAGAAGGAGGAGACGTCGCTGCACCGTACGTGTGTTGAACGCGGAGGTGCCGTCCGTTCGGCACTCGGTCATCGGTGATTTGGATCACGGCGAGTACGACTCCGTCATCCACGTTCATTGGAACGCTTCCGCTCGCGATCTACAAGGGTATGTAGATCCACTCCTTTCCCCTCGTTGCTAGTAGACTCCATAGATGCATCTTGGTGAGCGTAGGAAAATTTTAAATTATGCTACGATTCCCAACAGTGGCATCATGAGCCAGGCCTATGCGTAGTTACTATGCACGAGTAGAACACAAAGAAGTTGTGGGCGTTGATGTTGCCAATTCTTCTTGCCGCTACTAGTCGTTTCTTGTTTCGGCGGCATTGTAGGATGAAGCGGCCCGGACCGACCTTACACGTACGCTTACGTGAGACAGGTTCCACCGATTGACATGCACTAGTTGCATAAGGTGGCTAGCGGGTGTCTGTCTCTCCTACTTTAGTCGGAACGGATTCGATGAAAAGGGTCCTTATGAAGGGTAAATAGAAATTGGCAAATCACGTTGTGGTCATACGTAGGTAAGAAAACATTCTTGTTAGAAACCTACAAACCACGTAAAACTTGCAACAACAATTAGAGGACGTCTAACTTGTTTTTGCAGCAAGTGATATATGTGATATGATATGGCCAGAAGATGTGATGAATGATATATGTGATGTATGAGATTGATCATATTCTTGTAATAGGAATCACGACTTGCATGTCGATGAGTATGACAACCGGCAGGAGCCATAGGAGTTGTCTTTATTATTTTGCATGACCTGCGTGTCATTGAATAACGCCATGTAATTTACTTTACTTTGTTGCTAAACGCGTTAGCCATACAAGTAGAAGTAATCATTAGCGTGACGACTTCATGAAGACACAATGATGGAGATCATGATGATGGAGATCATGGTGTCATGCCGGTGAAGAAGATGATCATGGTGCCCCGAAGATGGAGATCAAAGGAGCATGATGATATTGGCCATATCATGTCACTATATGATTGCATGTGATGTTTATCATGTTTTTGCATCTTATTTGCTTAGAACGACGGTAGTAAGTAAGATGATCCCTTATAATAATTTCAAGAAAGTGTTCACCCTAACTGTGCACCGTTGCGAAGGTTCGTTGTTTCGAAGCACCACGTGATGATCGGGTGTGATAGATCCTAACGTTCGAATACAACGGGTGTTGACGAGCCTAGCATGTACAGACATGGCCTCGGAACACACGCAATACACTTAGGTTGACTTGACGAGCCTAGCATGTACAGACATGGCCTCGGAACACGGAGGACCGAAAGGTCGAGCATGAGTCGTATAGAAGATACGATCAACTTGGAGATGTTCACCGATCTTGACTAGTCCGTCTCACGTGATGATCGGACACGGCCTAGTTGAACTCGGATCATGTTTCACTTAGATGACGAGAGGGATGTCTATCTGAGTGGGAGTTCATTAAATAATTTGATTATATGAACTTAATTATCATGAACTTAGTCTAAAATCTTTACACTATGTATTGTAGATCAAATGGCCCACGTTGTCCTCAATTTCAACGCGTTCCTAGAGAAAACCAAGCTGAAAGATGATGGCAGCAACTATACGGACTGGGTCCGGAACCTGAGGATCATCCTCATAGCAGCCAAGAAAGATTATGTCTTAGAAGCACCGCTAGGTGAAGCACCAATCCCTGAGAACCAAGACATTATGAACGCTTGGCAGCAGCGTGCTGATGATTACTCCCTCGTTCAGTGCGGCATGCTTTACAGCTTAGAACCGGGTCTCCAAAAGCGTTTTGAGAAACATGGAGCATATGAGATGTTCGAGGAGCTGAAACTGGTTTTTCAAGCTCATGCCCGGGTCGAGAGATATGATGTCTCCGACAAGTTCTTCAGCTGTAAAATGGAGGAGAACAGTTCTGTTAGTGAGCACATACTCAGAATGTCTGGGTTGCACAACCGCTTGTCTCAGCTGGGAGTTAATCTCCCGGATGACGCGGTCATTGACAGAATCCTCCAGTCGCTTCCACCAAGCTACAAGAGCTTTGTGATGAACTACAATATGCAGGGGATGGAAAAGACCATTCCCGAGGTATATTCAATGCTGAAATCAGCTGAGGTAGAGATCAGAAAAGAACATCAAGTGTTGATGGTGAATAAAACCACTAAGTTCAAGAAGGGCAAGGGTAAGAAGAACTTCAAGAAGGACGGCAAGGGAGTTGCCGCGCCCGGTAAGCCAGTTACCGGGAAGAAGTCAAAGAATGGACCCAAGCCCGAGACTGAGTGCTTTTACTGCAAGGGAAGTGGTCACTGGAAGCGGAACTGCCCCAAATATTTAGCGGACAAGAAGAAGGCCGGCAACACCCAAGGTATATGTGATATACAAGTAATTGATGTGTACCTTACCAGTACTCGTAGTAGCTCCTGGGTATTTGATACCGGTGCGGTTGCTCATATTTGTAACTCAAAACAGGAACTACGGAATAAACGGAGACTGGCAAAGGACGAGGTGACGATGCGCGTCGGGAATGGTTCCAAGGTCGATGTGATCGCCGTCGGCACGCTACCTCTGCATCTACCCACGGGATTAGTTTTAAACCTCAATAATTGTTATTTAGTGCCAGCTTTGAGCATGAACATTGTATCTGGATCTCGTTTAATTCGAGATGGCTACTCATTTAAATCTGAGAATAATGGTTGTTCTATTTATTTGAGAGATATGTTTTATGGTCATGCCCCGCTGGTCAATGGTTTATTTTTGATAAATCTCGAACGTGATGTTACACATGTTCATAGTGTGAATACCAAAAGATGTAAAGTTGATAACGATAGTCCCACATACTTGTGGCACTGCCGCCTTGGTCACATTGGTGTCAAGCGCATGAAGAAGCTCCATGCAGATGGACTTTTGGAGTCTCTTGATTACGAATCATTTGACACGTGCGAACCATGCCTCATGGGTAAGATGACCAAGACTCCGTTCTCCGGAACAATGGAGCGAGCAACCAACTTATTGGAAATCATACATACCGATGTGTGTGGTCCAATGAGTGTTGAGGCTCGCGGAGGATATCGTTATGTTCTCACTCTCACTGATGATTTAAGTAGATATGGGTATGTCTACCTAATAAAACACAAGTCTGAAACCTTTGAAAAGTTCAAGGAATTTCAGAGTGAGGTTGAGAACCAACGTGACAGGAAAATAAAATTCTTACGATCAGATCGTGGTGGAGAATATTTAAGTCACGAATTTGGTACACACTTAAGGAAATGTGGAATAGTTTCACAACTCACGCCGCCTGGAACACCTCAGAGAAATGGTGTGTCCGAACGTCGTAATCCCACTCTATTGGATATGGTGCGATCTATGATGTCTCTTACCGATTTACCGCTCTCATTTTGGGGTTATGCTTTAGAGACTGCCGCATTCACTTTAAATAGGGCACCGTCTAAATCCGTTGAGACGACACCGTATGAATTATGGTTTGGGAAGAAACCTAAGCTGTCGTTTCTAAAAGTTTGGGGATGCGATGCTTATGTCAAGAAACTTCAACCTGAAAAGCTCGAACCCAAATCGGAAAAATGCGTCTTCATAGGATACCCTAAGGAAACTATTGGGTACACCTTCTACCTCAGATCCGAAGGCAAGATCTTCGTTGCCAAGAACGGGTCCTTTCTAGAGAAGGAGTTTCTCTCGAAAGAATTGAGTGGGAGGAAAGTGGAACTTGATGAGGTGATAGTCACCCCTTCCGAGTCGGAAAATAGCGCAGCGCGGGAAAATGTTCCTGTGGTGCCTACACCGACGGGGGAGGAAGTTAATGATGATGATCATGAAGCTTCGGATCAAGTTGCCACTGAACTTCGTAGGTCCACAAGGGCACGTTCCGCACCAGAGTGGTACGGCAACCCTGTCCTTGAAATCATGTTGTTAGACAACGGTGAACCTTCGAACTATGAAGAAGCGATGGCGGGCCCGGATTCCGACAAATGGCTAGAAGCCATGAAATCCGAGATAGAATCCATGTATGAAAACAAAGTATGGACTTTGACTGACTTGCCCGATGAGCGGCGAGCCATAGAAAACAAATGGATCTTTAAGAAGAAGACGGACGCAGATGGTAATGTGACCATCTACAAAGCTCGACTTGTCGCTAAGGGTTATCGACAAGTTCAAGGGGTTGACTATGATGAGACTTTCTCACCCGTAGCGAAGCTGAAGTCCGTCCGAATCATGTTAGCAATTGCCGCATACTATGATTATGAGATATGGCAGATGGACGTCAAAACGGCATTCCTTAACGGCTTCCTTAAGGAAGAGTTGTATATGATGCAGCCGGAAGGTTTTGTCGATCCTAAGAATGCTAGCAAAGTATGCAAGCTCCAACGCTCAATCTATGGGCTGGTGCAAGCATCTCGGAGTTGGAACATTCGCTTTGATGAGATGATCAAAGCGTTTGGGTTTACACAGACTTATGGAGAAGCCTGTGTTTACAAGAAAATGAGTGGGAGCTCTGTAGCATTTCTCATATTATATGTGGATGACATATTATTGATGGGAAATGATGTAGAATTATTGGAAAGTATAAAGGCCTATTTGAATAAGTGTTTTTCAATGAAGGATGGAGAAGCTGCTTATATATTAGGCATCAAAATCTATAGAGATAGATCAAGACGCCTCATTGGTCTTTCACAGAGTACATACCTTGACAAGATATTGAAGAAGTTCAGTATGGATCAGTCCAAGAAGGGGTTCTTGCCTGTATTGCAAGGTGTGCAATTGAGCACGGCTCAATGCCCGACCACGGCAGAAGATATAGAACAGATGAGTGTCATCCCCTATGCCTCGGCCATAGGGTCTATTATGTATGCCATGCTGTGTACCAGACCTGATGTAAACCTTGCCGTAAGTTTGGTAGGAAGGTACCAAAGTAATCCCGGCAAGGAACACTGGACAGCGGTCAAGAATATCCTGAAGTACCTGAAGAGGACTAAGGATATGTTTCTCGTTTATGGAGGTGACGAAGAGCACGTCGTAAACGGTTACGTCAACGCTAGCTTCGACACAGATCTGGATGACTCGAAGTCACAGACCGGATACGTGTATATATTGAATAGAGGAGCAGTAAGCTGGTGCAGTTGCAAGCAAAGCGTCGTGGCGGGATCTACATGTGAAGCGGAGTACATGGCAGCCTCGGAGGCAGCACAGGAAGCAGTCTGGATGAAGGAGTTCATTACCGACCTAGGGGTGATTCCCAATGCGTCGGGCCCAATGACTCTCTTTTGTGACAACACTGGAGCTATTGCCCTTGCGAAGGAGCCCAGGTTTCACAGGAAGACCAGACATATCAAGCGTCGCTTCAACTCCATTCGTGAAAGTGTTCAAAATGGAGACATAGATATTTGTAAAGTGCACACGGACCTGAATGTAGCAGATCCGTTGACTAAACCTCTCCCTAGGGCAAAACATGATCAACACCAGGACGCAATGGGTGTTCGATTCATCACAATGTAACTAGATTATTGACTCTAGTGCAAGTGGGAGACTGTTGGAAATATGCCCTAGAGGCAATAATAAATGGTTATTATTATATTTCTTTGTTCATGGTAATTGTCTATTATTCATGCTATAATTGTATTGTCCGGAAATCGTGATACATGTGTGAATACATAGACCACAACCTGTCCCTAGTAAGCCTCTAGTTGACTAGCTCGTTGATCAACAGATAGTCATGGTTTCCTGACTATGGACATTGGATGTCATTGATAACGGGATCACATCATTAGGAGAATGATGTGATGGACAAGACCCAATCCTAAGCATAGCATAAAAGATCGTGTAGTTTCGTTTGCTAGAGCTTTTCCAATGTCAAGTATCTTTTCCTTGGACCATGAGATCGTGCAACTCCCGGATACCGTAGGAGTGCTTTGGGTGTGCCAAACGTCACAACGTAACTGGGTGACTATAAAGGTGCATTACGGGTATCTCCGAAAGTGTCTGTTGGGTTGGCACGGATCGAGACTGGGATTTGTCACTCCGTGTGACGGAGAGGTATCTCTGGGCCCACTCGGTAATGCATCATCATAATGAGCTCAATATGACTAAGGCGTTAGTCACGGGATCATGCATTGCGGTACGAGTAAAGAGACTTGCCGGTAACGAGATTGAACAAGGTATTGGGATACCGACGATCGAATCTCGGGCAAGTAACATACCGATTGACAAAGGGAATTGCATACGGATTGATTGAATCCTCGACACCGTGGTTCATCCGATGATATCATCGTGGAACATGTGGGAGCCAACATGGGTATCCAGATCCCGCTGTTGGTTATTGACCGGAGAGGCGTCTCGGTCATGTCTGCATGTCTCCCGAACCCGTAGGGTCTACACACTTAAGGTCCGGTGACGCTAGGGTTGTAGAGATATATGTATGCGGAAACCCGAAAGTTGTTCGGAGTCCCGGATGAGATCCCGGACGTCACGAGAGGTTCCGGAATGGTCCGGAGGTAAAGATTTATATATGGGAAGTCTTATTTTGGTCGCCGGAAAAGTTTCGCGCTTTATCGGTATTGTACCGGGAGTGCCGAAAGGGGTCCGGGGGTCCACCAAGGGGGTCCACCAGCCCCGGGGGGCCACATGGGCTGTAAGGGGTGCGCCTTGGCCTATATGGGCCAAGGGCACCAGCCCCAAGAGGCCCATGCGCAAGAGATAAGAAAGAAGGGAGAGTCCTAAAGGGGGAAGGCACCTCCGAGGTGCCTTGGGGGGGAAGGACTCCCCCCTGGTCGCACCCTTCCTTGAAGGAAGGGGCAAGGCTGCGCCCCCCCCCTCTCCCTTGGCCCTATATATAGTGGGGGGAAGGGAGGGCAGCAAGATCTAAGCCTTGGGCGCCTCCCTCCTCCCCTGCAACACCTCTCTCTCTCTCGCAGAAGCTCGGCGAAGCCCTGCCGGAGACCCGCTACATCCACCACCACGCCGTCGTGCTGTTGGATCTCCATCAACCTCTCCTTCCCCCTTGCTGGATCAAGAAGGAGGAGACGTCGCTGCACCGTACGTGTGTTGAACGCGGAGGTGCCGTCCGTTCGGCACTCGGTCATCGGTGATTTGGATCACGGCGAGTACGACTCCTTCATCCACGTTCATTGGAACGCTTCCGCTCGCGATCTACAAGGGTATGTAGATCCACTCCTTTCCCCTCGTTGCTAGTAGACTCCATAGATGCATCTTGGTGAGCGTAGGAAAAGTTTAAATTATGCTACGATTCCCAACACGTAGCTCCCTACATGCGCTGTAGATGATCTCGCCTCTGTCATCACGCAGGATCATACCTCCTCCCGCCGCACCTGTGGCCGCTATGTAGCTCCCATCCGTGTTCAACTTAACCCAGCCCGGCTGGGGCGGTACCCAGTGTGCGCGGACCTTGGGCGCCGTACTTTCTGGAGCGCGTGGTGGTGAAGACAGGACCACCATCTTCCCTTTCTCTAGGTTACCATCAGGATGTTGCTGTATGCACATGAGTGAGTTGATGTATCCGTGCAAAAAGCGTCGAGAGGCTTCGGCAGTGGGCGGCGCCTTGTCGTGTGTGATCTCATTCCGGACATGCCATACTCTCCACATGGTCATGAGCACCACCAGTCTCGCCGTCTCATCCAAGGGGTCCAGCAGTGAAAAGATCCACTCTGGGCCAGTGTTGACGATGGCCTCCACCTTGGGGATGTTCCAGTCCAAGGCCATAACTCGCCAGAGCTCTCTTGCCAGGGGACACCTGCAAAGCGCATGGAATCCATCCTCGCGTTCAACACCACACAAGGGGCAAATGTCAGTAAGCTCGAGGTGTCGCGAGGCTTTATTGGCCCAAGTAGCAAGTGAGTTGGTGACGACTCTCCAAGCGAACACGCGTACCTTAGGGGGAGCAGGGCACCCCCATATGATCTTCCAGATGGCGCGACGACCATCCGGTGCCCTGCTCGTGGCGGAAGCCGAAGGACGCTCGCGCTCGTCCATGGCCAGGCGGTAGGCGGACCGAACGGTGAAGATACCGTTCCTCTCCGGTGCCCATGCAATAATATCCTCGGTGACGCGGGTCGATGTACGGATACTGATGATGACGTCGACATCCGCAGGGAGGAAGTAGCGGCGGAGCAGGTCCATGCGCCAGGACCCCTCGCCATCCAGGAGCTCCGCCACCCTCCTTAGGCGGCACGTACCCTGCAGGGATATGGGTTGGCGTGATGGCTCCCTAGGCAGCCACCGGTCTCGCCAAATGCGGATGTCCTGCCCGCCCCCAACGCGCCATATGATGCCCTTTTTCAAGAGCTCGAGGCCGTGCTGAATCGCCTGCCAAGTCGGAGATGCATTCCCCGAGAATACCGTATCTTCGAGGCGCCCGTCGTGATAGTACCGTGCCTTGAGAACCTGCGCACACAAGCTGGTGGGATTAGTTAGCAAACGCCAAGCCTGTCTCGCCAGGAGCGCCTGGTTGAAGAGGCGGAAATCTCTGAATCCCAAACCACCCTTGCTTTTCTGAGCTTCTATCCTTGGCCATGCTATCCAATGTGTTTTCCGCTTGCCTTCCGATGCCCCCCACCAAAAATTCCGGACCATTCTGTTCAGATCATCGCAGACAGACATAGGTAACTTGAAAACGCTCATAATATACGTAGGGATGGCCTGAGCTACTGCCTTGATCATAGTCTCCTTGCCAGCCAGAGAGAGGGTGTCGCCCCACGCAATAATCCTTTTCAACAACCGGGACTGCAGATTCTGAAATTTACCTCGAGACATGCGACCCTCGGGCGTTGGAAGGCCTAGGTACTTTTCCTCAAAAGTAACAGTACCAATATGGAGAATATCTCTCACCACGTCTTGCATCATGTCTGGACACGAAGTGCCAAACAGGGCACTACATTTAGACGGATTAATATATTGTCCAGTGGCCTTTGCATATGTATTTAGCACTTGTTGGACCTTTTTAGCTTGGTCCGCCTCTGCCTTGAAGAAGAGCAACGTATCATCTGCGAATAATAAGTGAGACACTCCCGGCGCTCTTCGGCATGCACTCATGCATAAGTAAAAGCTAGCTCATGCAAACATGCATCTGAATTTTCATTTTATTCATATTTAATAAATATTTATAACTATACAATAATTTTACACAGCAAATCATTTGTATTTTCAAATTTAGTTCTCATATTATCCAAATATTCATGTTTCATACAACCAAATCTCATTAAAATATATTGCAGAATATTTTTGCAACAACGTGCGGCGTTCATCTAGTTTCTGAAAGGGGGACGGGCTACGCCTTATCCGGCTGATAATGGACACTTATCGGCCGGGTTCCCGCCCGTCGGATCACCCGATCTAGGACCGTTTGAAAATTTGTAGTCCTTGCCTATTGCGGGCCAGTCCCAACCGTAAATTCAATGGTGTGGACAATGATTTAGCGGGTTTGCAATCAACATTTAAGCACTATAAAGCAGCATTCGCGTTACAGATAACAAGAAACCGCATCGACCATAGAGTAGGAAAACTGGTACGTATAATTGGTCAGAGTCATGAGAAATTGAGCCTTGCTACTGGCACTGGCAACCTGATTCTAATCTAATGCAGACATCAGTCGATGTTGGTGCCTCAGCTTCAGCCTTTCACTACGACGTCGCTCATGTGCGATGATCTTTCTACCGCATATATAGTGCGACACAGACTCAATGACATTGCATGGCCGAGTATCACCAACATCGACTTGGATGCCTCCATATAGGAGACGGCAGGCCTCAATGGCACTGCCATGGCCATTTCCGCCTCCGATTCGATGGCTAGATGGGAGATGGGAGGCTCTAATGGCACTGCATAACCTGGCATCACCATAAAGTAGACGGTAGGCCTTGATTCTCGGCGGGCCATCACATCCACCCGGTACGCCTCATAACCTTTCCGGAAAGTGTTGTTATTGTCACGCGGGGTCCGACGCACAAGAACCAGTTCCCCGTCGTTGTCCACTAGTTTCACGGTCTGATCGTACCGCACAGAACCCATATCGCCCAGTTCGGCCGCCACCGCCAGCTGCGGGTTTGTGGATGCGGTCGTGTCCGCCACCATGAGGGCTGTCTCGGTGAGGCAGTAGAAGCGGACCGCGAATGGCAAGGTTGTAATGATGTGGCCGGTGTGCAACCGCGTCCACTGCTTATCGCTGGGCTTGGCGGTGAATAGCCAGAAAGGGTCCATGTGGAGGAATACGGTTGAGTCGTCGGCGAGGCCGGCAACCAACGCACGATCGCCACACAGAGTGTACGCCATTACGCCCTTTGGTTGCTCCCAGTGTACTGCTGCGTGATCGCGGCCGGGAGGGTCGTCAGCTGCCGGGTGAGCGGGTTGAGGAGGCGGACGACGTAGGTGCGCTTGTCGCACAGCACGATGAGGCCGCCATCAGAGGTGGCCCCGACCACGTACTGGTAGCGGAGCTCCGGCAGGTCCACCCGGATGCGCTCCCCGGTCGAGACGTTCAGGAAGTCACGGCGCTGCTTCCAGACGTTCAGGCTGTCGTGCTCGTGCGGGGACGCGGTGCATCGCCGCCATGTGCGGCACACCGCGCGGAAGCGGAGGTAGTCCGCGACGTCGTCCGCGAGGACACGCTCGGCGATCAGGCCTGCCGGCCCGGCGATCCGGTCCGCCCAATCCCTCCTGCAAGCCGCGTATACAGCACGATCGAGTCCCATGCATCAGCCGAGATGAGAGAGGACATATTATATCTGTTGCCATCGATCGGGCCGGAGGAACAGGAAGTCTACTTACCAGTTAGGGTCCACGGCGGTCCCGGCGATGCGAGCGCGTTTTTCTTGCCGGCAACACGTTTCCACGGCTTGGTCAGGTAGCGCAGTGGTCGACGACATGTTCCGGCGAGGCTTGATCAGCGCCGCCGTGAGCCTCAGATTGGAGTATGGTTATGATACGGCATGCAACTAGGTGATAGGTGGTCCTTTTTATAGGCCTGGTGCGTGAACGAGTCCGTCACGAACCCCGATTCCGGAACCAGTACAAACTGGTATACTCTTATAATCTAGAAAAATAGTGTACTAGTATAAATTGTAAGCCATTCTAAAGAAAAAAAACCGAACGCTATATATGAAAAGGGAATTTATGTTCATTTTCTTATCGGCGAGTTGATCCAACATTACTTTTCGAACATGCTAGGGAATTGACGTTCCTCGGGAATGATTCCCGCGCCACGCGACCAGGACCGTCCGATCGCCCCCACGAATCTCCGCGCACATGATGACATGGCAGTCTCAGGCGCAGGCGTCACGGCCCTCCACGAACCAGGCCACTAAGGCCTTGTACAATGGGAGATGCTTAGAGGAGTGCTTAAAAAAATAAACTGAGATTTTCTGAAGCACCGGTGCCTATTTCTACAGGGCAGACGCTTACGCTGTACAAATAAGCACCGGTGCGTAAGAAAAGTCTGGTTTATTTCTCGAAGAGTAAAATGCACTGGCGGTCATCAAACTTGTCGTGATAGCTTACTTTGATCACTGTACTTAAGAATACGGTCAATATGATCACTATATACGACTTAGGTTCGTTGTATGGTCACTGGCTCAGCGTATAACTTTGTATTTTGTCTAGTTGACCGGTCAAAGATTGTACATGCGCCTGGACAGCCCGAGGCTCTCTGTACCTATGCGGCCCCACCTGTCAATTGGTGAAACAAATAAATTAGAGAAACTAAGATTATGCATGGGCGAGGTTGAACCTGGAACCTGCCGTGTAAAAAGCCCCACAAGCGACCCAGTTGAGAGCGAACTTCTTCGTGTTAGAAGTGTAGAATGATACGAGTAGTTTATTACTGCAAAGAAGAAACGCGACGCACACTACGCGGGCACACCCAACATGTGACGCACACAACGCGAACAAAGCATGCACGCACGCGGCGGGCACGCACACGGACCCGACACGCACGCACACACTAGCACACAACGCACACGCGTAGACAGCACACAATACACACTAGCACCCACACGCACACACACACTCACGCTTATGATTGTGCTGAAGTATGTTGTGTGAACTCATGGACATCAAGTCTTTGAATCGTATACGGCACGTACAGACAGCCGGGCATCCATGCAACCGTTCTCGTCGCTAGCTAGCCTTCGACAATCATCATGAGAGGCACACACAACCATGCATACATGTTCTTTCGATCATGGGTTGTCGGTTAGATATACACATAAATAATGAATGGATCGATCAAACACACACTGATGTGCAATGGGTACAAAGGGTGGTATACGTGAGTAAGTTACCGAGCCATGTTGTCACGTCGTGTGCAGAGCCGTGGCTAATGTCGAGCAGCTCGGCGCACAAGCATGAGTATGATGTTGGTGTTGAGCTAGGCGAATATATATATGATTGACGTTAGCAGAGGCCGCGGACAAGCGTCGGGCGCAGTAATGTCAAACACCGCCTTAGGTGACGGGCTCGCCGCTGGGGCCATGAGCAGGACTCTGGCTGGGAGACGATGTGCATGCATTACCTAGAGGAGAGCGGTCATGTGTGACTGCGTGAGCATGAGTGTGTGCACGCTTGCAACGAGTGCTAGTGTGTGTTCTGTGCACTGTGCATGCCGTGTGCCAATGCGGGCATCACAGAAGTAGGAGTATATAAATGGAGTTTGTGTTCAATTAGCTAGCTCGTGCACGCATAGATTGGTCCGTGGTTTGATTCCAACCGATACGAGTTAGCCTACTAAACACAAGCTGACAGATGGGTCTGCATAGATAGATAGAGACAAAACACAAGCTGATGAGGCGCATGTGGACTGTTTGACCGGTCAACTAGACAAAATACGAAGCTATACGCTAAGCCAGTGACTGTACAATCACCCTAAGTCGTATACAGTGACCGTATTGACCGTATTCTTGAGTACAGTGACTAAAGTGAACTATCGAGATAAGTTCAATGACCGCTAGTGCATTTTACTCTTTCTCTAAGCACCTCCCATTATACAAGGCCTAATGCATTGGTGGAGAGCAGCCCCGACTCGGTCTGCATCTCTAGGGTGGCCGGGACGATGGCAAAGTCTTCCGCTGGCCTCGCAGCGACATCACCCAGCCGTGGCTTCGCACCGAGGTCGGAGGAGTCTGGTAGTTGTGGCTTCCCAAGTTGGGGAAGAGGCCAACCCTTGCCTAGACCAGATCATGGACTGTCACAGTGCCAGGACTAGGAAGCGGCGGCGGCACAACGAGGCTTGCGAAGGAGCTGATGGGCCTCCACTTGTTGCCGTAGCCGTGAGCCGCGTGGCCGTTCTCCAGGCAACGCAAGCACCAAACAAGGTGGTGGTAGACGGGTCTAGGAGCCAGAAGTGGTAACAACGACCTTTCAGAGCATCTCTAGCAGTCATTTACGATATCTCGGAAACGATTTTATAGGACGCTGAACGTGCAGCCAGAACAGATCCTGCAACCGATACCGCATATTCAAACTTCTAGTTCGCCCTAAAACACATATCACCGGAGTTCATCAAACATAGCATAGAGGAGTTCATACAAACCAAAATTAAACTTCATACTAAACGCAGACAACCTGCCTCAACGGTCGGTGACGCCGCCGCGGGCCTCATTGCACCGACCTCCTCAAGCCACCGCCTTTGCCAGCTGCGGCCGCCCTCGGCCATCGTTTTTCCCTCCCACCTACCCTCACCGTCAAGCCTCTCACTACCCTTCACTGGCAACGCCATTGCCACGTCGTCCGCGCCATGGGGCGCTATTGGGCAAGGCCTTGAGGCATCGCCAAACAGAAAACACAAATAAATAAACACAATCCAAGGTACTTCCAAAAGAATGAAGATCACCACCGGAAAAGGAAGACATTGCATAGGCAAGGGGTAGTAGATGTATAATATCACCTTCTCTATAAAAGAAAGGTATAATTTCACGATGTAAAGGCGAGAATGCAATCGTCATATCATTTTTAGTAATTTTCATTGAAAAAGTATGTCAGAGTTCACATCGATCGGTTGAAAACTTTGTTGATCATTCTTGCACACACGGGCCCAACTGCCTCTTTTTTCTTTGAGAATTTTTTTCATTCAAATCACGAATCAGTACAAAGTAGTTGACTCTTACAAGCATACTGAAACGCAAACACAAAGGACCATGAACACCTAGAGTACTCTAAGACAACCATAACATAAGAAGATCTCCGGAGCCCTGTGTCACCATCCCTGAATCTTGAGAGAAGACCCCTACAGCAGAAGGATCTGCAACCAGTCGTAAACAGGTCATCATCTTCGACCACGGTACAATTGCCGCCATGCTGCTTCCTCCTTTCTTGACACCAGCGCTGAGAGGGCATGGACATCAATCCAACACACCTGCAACAGCCGTCGTCATCTTTGGCTTTGAGTACCGTGAAATGTGTCACTTCCGGAAGGAAGAGAACTCGAGTCATCCGACCGGTCCAGCACCGCGGCCGGGCCATCCGCCCGGACAAAGCAGGATCTCCCACCAGCATCAGCGCAGAGGAAGGAGAAGAACAGCAGCAGCAAATCATACCAACAAGGAAGAAGAAAGGTCTTCGTCTCCCTGCCTCCATCGCCCATCTGAGGATCCAAACGGCCAGTGCCGATGGACCTCCAACCACCATAGCCCACGACCTCGACGAGATTCGGGGATCCCCAACACCGCTGGCTCCTAGGCGAAGGCAAAAGCCTCGCCTGACCGCGAATGGAGCCCGGAGAAACTTATTCCGATGCGACAGCACCGCAACGGTCTCGGCAGCGTCTCCCTCAACCCTAACCCTACCACACACCCACCTAGCGAACAGACCCGAGGTTCCCCCTCCCTCCTGCCGCCGGAGCGGCCGACGGAGAGAGAGGGAACCGGCGGCGCGCAAGGGATCCCTCTTCGCCTCCTTGATCGCCTAGATCCTACTTTTCCGGGCGCGACAGTCGACCCTTCCCTGGAGAGACGGTGGCTGGAGCACGCGTCGGGGGGCCCATCTGCCTCCGAAATCATTAATTCATCAAAGAAAAAAAAAACAGTCTTGAAAACGGAAAATGTGGAGCCAACAGCTCCTTGACTCGAAAAAGAAGGAACGTGCCCAACTGTGAGAAAGGCTCAAAGCACTGGCACACCGCGCACGTACTCCATGTGGAACTTCCCCCATGCGTCCATAATGCCCCATGTGCCCAACTCGGAGTATATATATAGACGAAACCAGCGAGTGTGGACGTCCTGAACCCATGAACCCACTTAAAAAAATGCATTTTAAATACGTTTTAAAATGTAGAAAAACAAAAGAAATTTCGCGCATACATCTTCACAATATGTGTGGCGGCACCAAGTTTTACGAAAAAAATCTCATTTGGTTTTGCCGTCACAAAAAGACAAAATTCAGTGCTTCTAAATAGCGTTACAATACACTTTTTTTTGTATTTTTCGGATAGGGCAAAGAAAATTTTATTTATCCGTGAAACTTTCTGCGCGCACATAGAATATGAAGATGTAAGCCTGAATCAGAATTTTTTGACATTCAAAAATGAATTGTTCAAAGTGGGTTCTCCAAAACCAGCCTCCATCTTCTCCCCACACCAAGCTCACCATCGTCTCCCCGCCCCCGGCCGGATCCCGCTTGGCATTAGTGAGTCGTGAGCAATTAATCGATCGAAGAGCTAGCAATGGCTGCCGTGGAGCTGTCGTGGGGCGCGCGGTGCACGGGGCTGGTCTTCTTCAGCATGTCCATCTTCCCTCAATGTACGTGTGTGAGAACCACGAAGTACACTCCCTCAATGTGTACAAACCCTGTTGAGCGCCTACAACGCATTTTACTTCGGTTTTTGCAAACGGGCGCATAACCACCCCCCGCTCTGGGCCGGCCGATTTACCCTTTTATTTTTCTATTTTAACCTGCAAATAAGTGCGTGCGAGATGTGATTCGAACCCGGGACGTCCTCGTTTTTAAGGGGTGACCTCCTCGTTTAGTGTTACCTAGGGTAGCCAACCAAAAAACTCTGCTGATGTGATTAGTTACATCCTTTTTCTTCATTCTTTTTTCTTATTTTTCTTTTTTCTTGTTCCTTTTTTATTTCTCTTTTCAAAATGCGTGAACTTCTTTTATCAAAATCTATGAGCTTTCTTCTACCAAAATCTAGCGGAGTTTTTTCAAATTCATGAAGTTTTCCAAAATTGTTATTTTTTTTTCAAATTCATGAACTTTCCTTTTGAAAATCCGTGATTTTTGTCAAAATTGATGAACTTTCATAAAATTCATGAACTTTATTTTTTTATCAAAATCAATGAACCTTTCTTTATCCAGACTGGGGAGTCGTCGACGCCGCCCGAGCCATGATGAAGCGAGGATCACCCTTGCAAAGTGTTTTTTACCGGAGCCGGGAGCTACCGGTGATCCTCCCACCAATGAGGTGCCGCCACATCTAAAGTTGTGGGACAATGTGCATGTGTATATGAAAGTATTCATTGCAAAAAATCTCTTGTATTTCTGATTTTAGTCTAATCAATGTCAGAATGATGTATTACCTTTTCACAGGAACGGTACCCATGCATGCATGCATGCAGAATCTCTCCTCTGTGTCACACACAAATCCATCCATTTTATCTTTGTTTAAAATTTTAGATGGACAATGTCTCTAACACTAATTTTCTATTATTGAAACTTTTTATATATTCAAATTCCTGAACATGTGATCTGCAGAACAAGACCAATTTTGAATATATTTAAACTAGTTTAAGTTTTTCTATTTCAATCATATCAAAATTTAAATTTCACTTATTTCAAATGAGTGAGTGTAATTTGTTTTCTGAAACTAGTGAAATGTGTGAAATCTATCTTTTGGAATGAGTGAAATTAGTTTTTTGAAACGAGTGAAAGATACATTACAACTCAGTGAGTGTAACGTGTTTCTCTAAATTGAGTGAAATATAATTATGTAAGTGAAATTAGTTTTCTGAAATAAATGGAACCAAATTTTTAAGATGAGTGAAATCCATTTAAATACACATGCCACATTTTTCGGTCTGAAATACGTGAAACTAGTTATTTCAAAAAAATTAAACTAGTTATTTCAAACATGTGAAACTGATTATTTCAAAACTTTTTTGAAATGAGCAAAATATGTATTATGAAGCGAGTGAAATTGTTTTTCGAAATAACTGAAATATGTTTTTGAAATAATTGAAATCAGTAAATCAAAATGACCGAAATCAAGTTTTTTTGGCAAATCCTGTGGAATCGGTCTCTTAAGGATTGAAATAAGTTTTTTGAAATGAGTGAAATTATATTCTGAAATGAGTCAAGTGAGTTTTATGCAACAAGTTAGGTCCATTTTTTAAATATGTGAAACTGGTTATTTCGGCAATGTGAAATAGATTGTTGCGTGTGTGAAACTGATTATTTCTTTTTTTTTGCGAGGAGTGAAACTGATTATTTCAAATATATAAAATATTTCTTCAAAGCGAAACAATTTTATGCTTGGTGAAAGTCATTTCAAAGATAACTGAAATATATAAAATAAAAAGTATTTCAAATATATCCAAGATTGATCTTGTTCTAAAGATCTTGTCACCACGATTCCAAATATATAAAATGTTTCAAAAATGGACATTTCATTTAACAGATATCAATCATGTAAAATTTAAGGATGAAATTAAGTACATGTCATTTGTATGGAGAGAGAATGCATGCAGCGTCCGTCTCTCAATTCTAACTCTCTCTCTCTCCTCTGCAAAAAGCTGCTAGTCACTGTTTTATGTCAGACTGTATTACAAAGTATAGTTGCTGGAATGAATTATTGTGTTATCCGAGTCAGACTGCACGGATCTTGATGAAACCGATGGACAATGGATCCAACACCAGTACATCCCGGCTCCGGTAAAATTACTTATTCGGGATCACCCTCCACTCCACCCCTCGCTACCCACATAGCCAAAAGGAGGTGCTACCACCGCTGATACTAAGCTCGCCATGGAGCCACGCACCTAGCCTCACCATCTAGGGTCGCCGCCCCGACATCACAGACTGGGTCACCACCACCATCAAACACCAGGTCACCCGAGAACCAGACACCTAGGCACAAACAATGTCAGAACGGAACCACCGCCAGTTAGGATCGACCATCCTTGATGTTTTCTCCCACACAGAGGAAACCCCGATCATGGGCACCGAAGACAACCAGCACCACCTCATGGGCCAACTGCCCGCCACGCCGTGCCGGGTAGCAGACCTCCACTGGCCAGATCCGGTCGTTCGGAGCCCGCCGAGAACAATCCTCGAGGCATTCCACTGTGCTCCCCCAACTGAAGAACGAACGGGCCCCCGCATGTCGCCACTAGGTCGCCTCTCGTTTAACAGTGCCATGCCTCAGCACACTTGGGTCCCGCACCGGCGAGGAGCCCAGCTTGTGTCGCCCGAAACCCGTCCGCCCAGATCTGGATAACGTGGACGCGCGTGCATGGCTGCCGCCGCCATCGCACAGGATAGGAACACCAACCACGCCCACCATCCCCCGCGTGCCTGCACCGCCAGATCGGCTGCTCCATGCGTCGTGTCACAATTGCCCGAATGAGCGCACCGGCCATCGCCCAGCCACCGCCGTGCCATCTACCATGCCCTGCTTGAGCATGATGTCCCCGCCAGACCGCCACCAAGCAAGGAAGGAGATGGCCCGACTGCCCATGACATCGACCAGGCTTCGGCCGACGGCACCCTCATGCTGCAGCGAGTGGACACTAGTGTTGGGAACGTAGTAATTTCAAAAAAATTCCTACGCACACATAAGATCATGATGATGCATAGCAACGAGAGAGGAAGAGTGTTGTCCACGTACCCTCGTAGACCGAAAGCGGAAGCGTTAGCACAACGCGGTTGATGTAGTCGTACGTCTTCACGATCCGACCGATCCAAGTACCGAACGTACGGCACCTCCGAGTTCAGCACACGTTTAGCTCGATGACGTCCCGCGAACTCCGATCCAGCAGAGCTTCACGGAAGAGTTCCGTCAGCACGACGGCGTGGTGACGGTGATGATGATGCTACCGACGCAGGGCTTCACCTAAGCACCGCTACGATATGATCGAGGTGGAATATGGTGGAGGGGGGCACCGCACACGGCTAAGAGATCAAGAGATCAATTGTTGTGTCTAGAGGTGCCCCCTGCCCCCGTATATAAAGGACCAGGGGGGAGGAGGCGGCCGGCCAAGGGAGGGTGCGCCAGGGAGGAGTCCTACTCCCACCCCCACTCCCACCGGGAGTAGGACTCCCTCTTTTCCTAGTTGGAGTAGGAGGGGGAAACGAAGGGAAGGAGGGAGGGGGGAAAGAAAGGGGGCGCCGCCCCCCCCCCTCCTTGTCCAATTCGGACTAGAGGGCGGCCAGCCCTAGCCGCCCCTCCTCTTCTCCACAAAGGCTCATCTTGGCCCATTAAACTCCCGGGGGGGGGGGGGGGTTCCGGTAACCCCCCGGTACTCCGGTATATGTCTGAAACTCCCCGAAACCATTCCGGTGTCCGAACATAGTCGTCCAATATATCGATCTTTATGTCTCGACCATTTCGAGACTCCTCGTCATGTCCATGATCACATCCGAGACTCCGAACAACCTTCGGTACATCAAAACACAAAAACTCATAATACAATCGTCACCGAAACTTTAAGCGTGCAGACCCTACGAGTTCGAGAACAATGTAGACATGACCGAGACACGTCTCCGGTCAATAACCAATAGCGGAACCTGGGTGCTCATATTGGCTCCTACATATTCTACGAAGATCTTTATCGGTCAAACCGCATAACAACATACGTTGTTCCCTTTGTCATCGGTATGTTACTTGCCCGAGATTCGATCGTCGGTATCTCAATACCTAGTTCAATATCGTTACCGGCAAGTCTCTTTACTCGTTCTGTAATACATCATCTCGCAACAACTCATTAGTTACAATGCTTGCAAGGCTTATAGTGATGTGCATTACCGAGTGGGCCCAGAGATACCTCTCCGACAATCGGAGTGACAAATCCTAATCTCGAAATACGCCAACCCAACAAGTACCTTCGGAGACACCTGTAGAGCACGTTTATAATCACCCAGTTACGTTGTGACGTTTGGTAGCACACAAAGTGTTCCTCCGGTAAACGGGAGTTGCATAATCTCATAGTCATAGGAACATGTATAAGTCATGAAGAAAGCAATAGCAACATACTAAACGATCAAGTTAATACAATTCTAGCATGAATAATAAACATTTATCATGAAATAAGGAAATAAATAATAACTTTATTATTGCCTCTAGGGCGTATTTCCTTCAACTAGTGCAGAACCGGACTTTAGCACCAGTTCGTAAGGCCCTTTAGTGCCGGTTCTGCAACCAGTACTAAAGTGTGGGGACGAAATTGCCCCCCCTTAGTACCGGTTCAACACGAACCGCCACTAAAGGGCCACCACGTGGCACGGGCCGGCACTAGAAACCCAACCTCTAGTTGGGCCAAGTTGCAGGCCCGTACGGCCCAGTAGGCCCCACAGGGCAGAAGACTTGCAATAGGCCCACAAAGGCCTGCTTAGAGAGGAGCTCAACACGGTAGCCGCGGCGGGGCTTATAAACCGGTGCGAGCTCCTCTCAACTAGCGAGGTGGGACTAAACATTGTGCACTGCGGGTGGCAGCGCACCCCTTTAGTACCGGTTGGTGGTACGAACCCGTACTGAAGGGGGGTGTCTTTAGTACCGGTTCGTGGCACGAACCGGTACTGAAGGTTCGCCACGAACCGGTAATAATGAGCGCCGCCCGCCTAGCCGTTGGAACCGGCACTAATGATCACATCATTAGTGCCGGTTCAATTACAAACCGGGACTAATGAGCTTCACATTAGGCCCTTTTTCTACTAGCGGGAGGAAAACGTTTTTCTTTTTTCAAACATATATATCGCACTTGAGCGGCATGTCGCCATCATCGGCTAATGTATCCCATGGATCCATGATGGAACTCCGTGCACGTGCGCGTTAGGTCAGAAGAGAACTTGAGCGTGAGCGGTTGCCATGGATCCACGATGGAACTATGTACGGATGCATGTCCCTGCTAATTATATCAGCGGCGCTGTGTTGTGTGTGGCGGCAACAGGGTCTACGACGACGAGACGATATGACGTGCCAGGCCTGGCCTTGGGTGGGGTGTCCGTCGGGGGAGACGACCGATGTGGAGTTGACATTTGCTCACCCAATGGAATTGACGTGTGGCCAGCCGCACCGGCAGCGATATGTAACCATTATATCATGGGACGGATGCCCGGCCATGACCACAGCGCGAGACAAGGAAGTTAAACTGTTTCGTGTCGGGCCACGCCGCAGCAACTTCCACTTCTTCTCAGCTAGCCTGTATCGGTGCTGTGGAGAAGATGTTTATTCCAGGAAATTTTTTTATGGCGTACATATAACGCCTTTGAGTGTTAAAATGCATACTTGTAATTATGAAGGCGTTAGTCAAATTTTTAGCCATCCGATCTCAATCCAATGGTTGTTGTTTTTTCTCCTCCCTATCACTTTCCTCCAGCCTCCTTCCAACCCATGTCGGGCCGCCTGCCTACATAGTCGGGAGCGTGCCTTGTTGCATCACTCTTATGGTTGCGTTCCGAAAATCAACTGAACACGAATTGCAAATTCAGGCAACTTGCTAGTATCAGACATGAAAAAAAAACACAAAATGCGAACACGGCGTATCTGAGCTCGAACTCAAATGAGGTTGGATGAATAGTAAAATCGAAAGAAGAAGAAGAAAAATTAAAAACATCTTAAACTTTTTATGGTAAACTTTGACAATTTTTGAAGTGCTGCAAATTTTTAGCATGAGATGACATTAATAGAAGGCGTGACAAAAAATCATGGTCCGAAGGAGACACTGCATAGCAAGGGGTAGTAGGCGTATAATTTCACCACGTGGAAGCAGGACTGCAATTCTTTTTCGGGCGCCCATCAGATCAAGTTTAGCAATTTACTAATTTTCTCTAATAAAGGCTTTGTTGATCATTCATGCACACACAGGCCCACACTTTGAAATGAAAAATGTGGAGCCAACAGCTCCTTAATTCGAAAAAAAGGAACGGGCCCAACTGTCGTTAAGACACCGGTATGTTCAAAGCATTGGCGCACGTACTCCATGTGCTTCTTCTTCCCCCGTACGCCCATCATGCTTAATGTGGCCAACTCCATGGGAGTATATAGACGACTCTCCCCACACCATGCTCACACCGTCTCCTTGACTCGTGACTCGTGAGCAACTCATCCCGGAGCAATGGATGATGCCCTGGAGCTGTCATGGGGGGCGCGGTGCGCGGGGCTCGCCTTCTTCAGCCTCTCCATCTTCTCGGTGGCGCTCGGCGCGGTGCTCCTGCTCGTGCGCCGGTGGCCCAACCCCTGGTGCGGCTGTCACGTGTGCCGGGCTTACCTCACGGGGTCGTGGGCCAAGGACTTCACCAACCTCGCCGACTGGTACGCGCACCTGCTGCGCGAGTCGCCGACGGGCACCGTCCAGGTCCACGTCCTCGGCTGCACGGTCACCGCCAACCCGGCCAACGTCGAGTACATGCTCAAGACCCGCTTCGACAACTTCCCCAAGGGCAAGCGCTTCGCCGCGCTCCTCGGCGACCTCCTCGGCGCCGGCATCTTCAACGTCGACGGCGACGCCTGGCGCCACCAGCGCAAGATGGCCAGCCTCCAGCTCGGCAGCGTCACCGTGCGCTCCTACGCCTACAAGATCGTCGCCCAGGAGGTGGAGACGCGCCTCCTGCCAGCCCTAGCCGACGCCGCCGACGAGGGCAAGGTGATCGACCTCCAGGACGTGTTCCGACGGTTCGCCTTCGACACCGTCTGCAAGATCTCCTTCGGGCTGGACCCGGGCTGCCTCGACCTCGACATGCCCATGTCGGACCTAGCCAACGCGTTCGACACCGCCTCGCGGCTCTGCGCCATGCGGGGCGCGGCGGCCTCGCCGTTGGTGTGGAAGATGAAGCGGATGCTCAACATTGGGTCCGAGAGGGAGCTTAAGAAGGCCATCAAGCTCGTCGACGACCTCGCGTCGGCCATGATTCTGCAGCGCCGGACTCTGGGTTTCGACAACACCCACGACCTCCTGTCCCGCTTCATGGCCTCGGACGTCGCCATGGACGACAAGTATCTCCGCGACATCATCGTCAGCTTCCTCCTCGCTGGCCGGGATACGGTCGCCTCCGCGCTTACCACGCTCTTCATCCACCTGCACAAGAACCCTGAAGTCGCGGCCGCCATTCGCGCGGAGGCCGGCGGCGACAAGCCGTCCACCTACGAGCACCTGATGAGCCTGCAGTATACCCACGCGGTGCTGTTCGAGAACATGCGGCTGTTCCCGCCGGTGCAGTTTGACTCCAAGTTCTGCGCCGCCGCGGACGTGCTCCCGGACGGCACCTACGTGGAGGGCGAGTCACGCGTGATGTACCACCCGTACGCCATGGGACGCACGCCCAGCATCTGGGGCGCCGACTACGAGGCGTTCCGCCCCGATCGGTGGCTCACCGGACCCGGCGGTTCGTTCGCGCCGGCGAGCCTGTACAAGTACCCGGTGTTCCAGGCCGGCCTCCGTGTGTGCCTCGGCAAGGAGCTCGCCATAACTGAGATGAAGGCGGTCGGCGTGGCAGTGGTGAAGGCGTTCGACGTGGAGGTGGTTGGAGAGAATGGCCGTAGTGGCTGGGCGCCGACGTTTGTGCCGGGGCTCACGGCGTCCATCAGCGGCGGCCTCCCGGTGAGGATCAAACGCACAACTCAAAATTCATAATTCAGATGACTAGGAGAATGGTTTATAGCATGCGTGCATTAATCCACAGTTGAACATGATACTAGAAGGATTCGCGCGCTTTGCTGCGCCGGAAGCACACTGGGGATTGCAGTGACATCTTTCCGCATTTCGATGTGTTCGCTGAAATCTACTTACAAAATGTTTAATTGGTCAATAGGGTGAAGGACCACATTGCACAGTGGCACCAAAATGACATCCCCTTAAAAGCATAGGAAAACAATAAATAGTCGCTTATATCAAAATGCAGATCAATCATGTGCGTCTACTGCTGCAGTACCAACAAAAAATATATGATCTCTAAGACGATCAACTTTGCTGATTCCTTTACATCCTTCAGCGTCAGCCTGACATTTCTTCTTTTACCTTCCAAAGCATGATTTAGCTGTTGAGTACCACCTAGGAAGAAGTTTCTTTTTAAGATGTTCAGAAGCTTGCCGATGTCACGAATCTTGTCCTCAGATCATATTCTCCTGGGAGTTGCCCACTTACATATTCTCTTTATAAAAGTCAGTCAAAACAGAATATAGTAACAGATTTAGAGTTTTGATTCAAAAATGTCAATAACAAAATTTGTTAACCGAAGGACAGAAAATGGCTTTTCTGTATATTCATCTTTCAATCAAGTATACGTGGATATGCAAGCTTCGCTGTGCCAGGAATTGCAGCAATGGCATTTACGTTACATATATGTACTATTTAGTTCATCTGAATGGCCAAAACAGGGTGCACAAGATTTTAGTAAACCAATTAATCCATTTTAGTAAACAGGCTGTGAACGCAAATTAATGGAGCATGCTGGGAAGAAAATGCCACATTTTTAAAGATGACCAACCCAGAATAATGGCTCGTCTCTGAGAGTACATCAAAGATCAAACAGAGAACTATGTTGAAAATTTGACCCACTTTTTTACTAAATATAACACTATTATACATATATGACTAAATACTATAGAAACGGAAATAAAATCGCTCCGGAGATGAATAGCACATTCGAAGTAAATAAAAGATCTGAAACTTTAAATATGTAAATAATTGATTCACATGTATGCTCGTACATATCCATATGAAAATAATATTATTACTGCACCCCAAAGTAAAACAGCTTTGAGCACTAAAAATTTGCAAGCCTGAACATTTACATGTCTAGTTTTCATGGGAGAAGATTGATGTTTGTAAGATGTCTTTTTTCACCACCTATGTGCAGATCACAAGTCTAACTCCACACTTGCATGAAGAGGAAGTCAAATTAAAAAGCTTAGGATGCTCACCATAAATACTTAGTGGATGACCTGGAGAAAATGCAACTTGTTTAGACCACTGTTGTAGCCTTCTCATACTTAAAGCTTGTTTCGGCTGATACCGGCAATTCTATGGTTCTTCTCTCAGTAACACGTTTAGTGATCTCACTATACATTTGGGAATTGAGATGAATCACTACATGCAGGTAATGTGAGAATGTTACACCAATAAGTATCTTAATAATCTATGCTTACACTGTCACATTTCATAAGTATAGATATCAGGTGTCACCATAAATTAACTACCTACAGAATGAGGGGTGGAAATTCATGTTCATTCAAATTATCTTACCATCCAGATAAATCAAAAAAGGCTAATGCAACTGATTCCACACAAAAAATTGACAGGTAATTCATGCTACAGAGTACAAAATTAAGTAAAACTATTTAATAGGTAAGCTTGACTTTCCTGCACTTTAGATCAATTGGGAGTTTCTTTCAGAAAGATTAATCGATATTAACTACATGTTTCGCCCCTAAAGATGTAACTAACTGTTTGAACATACATCTATGTGATGGACCACAAACAGATACAGTCCATTGTAGTATTTCTTTGAAAGGAAAGGAACTGCTGAAGGGGGAGTAGTAAACACAATTTCTTCACCTGGATCCATATGAGAAGGTTATTAATAGTAGCACTACTAGCAACACACAGTAAGAACTCCCCCTCTGCACTCTTAACTTCTCCTGCCTCCCCAGCATCCTTATGCATGGAGCTGAGAACATCATTCACCTGAAGCTCAAGCACTGCTAGTGCTCGAGCAAAGTTCCCTTTGTTTGTGAACCTTGCGATCCATGTGCAGATTCCCCTTGCATCATCCTTCAAACATGGTGCGAAACCATTGAATGCTGACACAAATATATGGAGACCCGATTTGCATGATCTCCATAGGATCATGCTCGACCCATCTTGTAGTTCACATCAAGAACTGATAACAAAAGTTAGAAGTCATCTCCTAACTGCAAGTTAAGGGACAACAAACAATGGTACAATAATTTCAAGAAGAGAACTGCCAGCACTTTACAAACGAAGAGGACACTGCATGCTACCGTGGCCAGAATCAAATAGCCTAGAACACAGCAACATAAAGCAACTTTCAGTATAGCACGTTTCACTTTTTGGCATGTCGACTAATACATGGAAACAGAAGTGAAACAAAGAAGATTATTTATGTTGCTTTGAAAGCTAGTACAGGAAGAAACATCTGGTGAAGTGGACAGTCAGAAGATTGTTATTCCTAAAAGTGCATCAAGATAATTATATTAGAAGTGTATTAGATTTGAAGGAAGGCCAGTCATTGATCATGCAATTTTCCATGAACGTGTAGAAGGAAAACGGAATATCAAAACAAAGTCGGACTAATCATATGACAAGAAAATGGAATTGTTGTATATCAATCCTGCCGTAATTGTAATAGTGTTTGCGGTAGGCATGGCCGCCCGCGCTGTTAGGGCATGAAAACCCTATCATGATTAGCAAAGCGAGGTGATGTTCTCTGAGGGTGAAAACACTTGTAGTGAAGACACATAATCGAGCGACTGCATCACACAACTTGATACCCTTTTCGCCCGACATCTCACCATCATCCCAATCCTGCCCGTTGGCAACCGCCACATAGCGACCTGCCTCCACTCCGATCTTGATATATTAAAAAATCATATAAATCAATTTTCAAACATCACGAAATAGTATAGTTGAAGAAAAGGAAGATCATTGCCTCAAATACGGATATCATCAACATTTTCTCAAATAAACAACAGGTCACATAGATCGTATAGCAATATCACAATAATCTATCAAAGCTCACAAGAAATCTAGCCTCACATATATGACCATTTCAACAATCTCTCAGATGATCGCTGAACAATCTCACAACAATCTCACAACAACCTCAGAGCTAGATCATATAAAGATCTCACATATCAACATTTTTTTTATCATTTATCATCTACATGACCAACAAAGTGACAACAAACAATCTTGAGCAAAGGTCGGTGGCGAGAAAGATCAGGAACAGAGGAGAGCGTCACCTGGAAGAAGGACAACAAGAGGAGTTGGTGAGGCCAGTTTGGTGCTTGACAACACCTAAACAGAGGGGAGATGATGCGCTGCTCCTGCTCGGTGCTCGGCGGTCAGCAGCACAGCGGAGGTGCTGCTCCTACTCGGTCCTCTTGCGAGGGGTGGAGGGGAATGACAATGGCAGAGGGAGGAGCTCCAGCCCCTGCTCGGGCGGGGGCAGAGTGGCCACCACGTACCCAGCAGATCAGAGGTGCCGATGTAAGGAAGAAGACTCTGGGGACAACACACGCAGTAGCAAGAACACCGCCGCCCTCTCTGCGAATCGAAGAGGAGGGCAAGCCCGCACAGCCGCCGCCGCTGCCTATGCAATCTCCGGAGGGAACGGCAGAATAGGAGGAACCAGCGACACGTAGGGTAAACGAGGCCTCACATGCCAGGAGTCAAAAACCCATTTACAACCGACCATACCCAAAACAGGGCCCACATACCGCCTTAAACACCACCGATGCACCAGATCGCTCCATTTCGAGGGAGCTTAGTATGTCATGATATGCTACATATTTTTTAAGATATGGTTCAAATTGATATGAATAGTTAATTTGAAGTTATCTTTTTTTGCGTGTGAATTTAAAGTTATCTAAATGAGGACGCGGCGTATGTGAGCGTGAGCACACGTGAGCTTGTTATCTGTACCGTCCGGCATAGCTATGTGATTCATAGTATTGAATGCGTCTCACGGTCTCCGGGACCACCTATAATATGGAAATCGAGATATACACGGTCATACGGGCCAGACAGGTGGGCCAGATTTTACACAGACGTTTGGACGCCGTCGAGACATAAGGGCAGGGCCGTGGCCCGAGATGTCACCGGCGTACTGATCTGTGGATCAGTTCTGATGCTTTTTTGATAACCATTCAATTACAGGTTGGTTCGTGCAAATGAGGCAAGTTAGGACCACAAGAAGAGCATTACAATGTTTTAAACTCATCATCTGCACCGTGACAAAGAGTTCTTTAAAGAAAATTACTCAACTAAAAAATCTTTTAGGTACTGTACGTGGCAGTGCGACTTCAGCTCCTCTCGGCTGTTCCGTGTGGCCCGACATGGCCTCCTCCATTGCATGGTTACATGTCGCCGCCGGTGCCGCTGGCTTCGCTGGCCAGATGTTCCATTCCATCGGACAAGGTCAACTCCACGTCGGTCGTCTCCCCCGATAGCTAAGGCACGTCACGTCGTCTCGGTCGTCGTAGACCCTCTTGCCGCCCCCCACACACACACTGTTGGAAATATGAGCAATTTATAAAATGATTTTATTAACAGAAATACTAGATAAAGCATGACTAATATAGCCGCGATAAAGCAAGTCATGCAATCTGACGGAGAGAAAGTAAATAGCATCTGCATATATGAACTTGAACTAAACACATCTAGAACAGACACTAGATGAAGTTGCATATATGAAGTAGAACCTATCATATGTAGGGCAGAAACTAGAGCAAAGAACTGTGTCATGACATCTATAGTTTCATCTTCCTTTTGGGTATAACTTTTCAATAGTACCATCACGCCTAAGCTTCTTCTTGAATACCCATTTGCATCCTATAGGTTTGCACCCATAAGGACGATCAGTTATCTCCCAAGTTTCATTCGCCAAGATGGAATCCATCTCGCTACGAACTGCTTCCTTCCAGTAGTAAGCATCTTCAGATGCATAGGCCTCTGAAATAGAACTGGGAGTGTCATCTATGAGATACACAAGAAAATCATCACCAAAGGACTTTGCGGTCCTCTGTCTCTTGCTCCTAGTAGGAACTTCATTGTTTTCCTCCACAGGACTTTCAAAGTGTTCCATCGAAATGGTAGGTTCGGTAATTGTAACTGGTTCCTGATTCGATGAACTAGGCATCTCCTGATTAGATGAGGTAGCCATATCCTTCATGGGAAAGATATCTTCAAAGAAAGTCGCATCATTCGACTCCATGATCGTACCGACATGCATATAGGTACCTCAGATTTTACAACCAAGAATCTATAGCCAATGCTATGAAAAGCATATCCCAGGAAAACACAATCCACAGTCTTTGGTCCAAGCTTCCGCTTCTTCGGAATTGGAACATTGACTTTCGCCAAACAACCCCATGTTCGTAGATAAGAGAGTTTTAACCTTTTTTTCTCCCATTCCTCGAATGGAGTTATCTCTTTGTTCTTTGTGGGACTCGGTTTAGGACATAACATGCCGTCAATATCGCCTCCCCCCACCATGCCTTGGAGAGACCCAATGTGTCTAACATGGCGTTAACCAAATCAGTTAGAGTACGGTTCTTTCTTTCGGCCACCCCATTTGACTGAGGTGAATAGGGAGGCGTCCTCTCATGGATTATACCATGTTCCGCACAAAAAGCATCAAATTCATTGGAAAAATACTCTCCACCGCGATCGGACCTAAGCCTCTTGATTTTTCGATCAAGTTGGTTTTCCACTTCAGCTTTATAGATCTTGAAAAATTTCAAAGCCTCATCCTTAGATTTCAGAAGATACACACGGCAGTATCTAGTGGAGTCATAAATTAACGTCATGAAATATTTCTTTCCACCTTTTGTCAAAACACCATTCATTTCACATAGATCTGAATGTATGAGCTCTAGTGGTGCAAGATTTCTCGTTTCCGCAGTCGTGTGAGACTTACGAGGTTGCTTAGCTTGCACACACACTTGACACTTAGATCCCTTGACAGTGGTGAAACTAGGGATTAAGTTCAACTTCGCTAGTCGCGACATGCAACCAAAGTTAACATGACAAAGACGTGAATGCCACACATTTGATTCACTATTGTTGCAAATATGATTAACAACTTTATTGCAAACGTCTGACAAGGATAAACGAAACAGGCCTCCTGACTCATAACCTTTACCAACAAAGGTTCCATACTTGGATATTACAAATTTATTCGACTCAAAGACAAGCTTGTAGCCATCTCTACACAAAAGAGATCCGCTAACAAGATTTTTATTGACGGAGGGGACATAATGCACGTTCTTTAGCCGCACGATCTTCCCCGAAGTAAACTTCAGATCGACCGTGCCAACACCACGAACAGAAGCACTTGAACCGTTGCCCATCAGCACGGTTGAAGTCCCTGCGGTCTGATAAGACGAAAACATGGAAATATCACCGCATGCGTGCACATTAGCACCCGTGTCAATCAACCAATCAGGAGAATGACATACTGAAAGAATAGTGGGAAATATACCATACCCAGCATCCTTCATGTCAGTGTCTCCAATGACAACATTAGCGGTCTTGCTGCCTTTCCCAGGATGAAGCTTGTCATAGCGATTAGGGCAACTAGGAGCCCAATGATCAGGATCCCCACACACATGACAAGCACCTTTCTTCTTGTCATTCTTCTTCTTGAAGTTCGTGTGTTGCACAGCCTTGTTCTTCCCATCAAACTTTGCTTTACCATCAAACTTGCCCTTGTTCTTGAACTTGTGGGGCTGGAAGTTCTTCTTCTGTACCAGATTGGCACTAGATCCTCCCTCAATACCTCGAGCACGTGTGTCCTTTGCTCTCGCCTTTTCTTCCACATCAAGAGTACCAATGAGATCCGGGACGGAAAACTCCTATCTCTTATGCTTCAGTAAGGTAGCAAAGTTCCTCCATGAAGGAGGAAGCTTAGTGATAATACCTCCGGCAAAAAACTTGTCCGGTAGCATACAACTGAAGTGCTCAAGTTCTCTAGCAAATGACTGTATCTCATGAGCTTGCTCAACCACGGAGCGCTCTTCAGTCATCCTATAATCATAGAATTGCTCCATGATGTACAACTCAGTGCCAGCATCCGAGACCCCAAACTTGGCCTCGAGTGCATCCCACATATCTTTTCCATTATCAATTGACGCATAAGCATCAACTATGTTCTCACCAAGAACACTCAAGAGAGCAGCCTTAAACAGAGTATCCATTTTCTGAAAAGCTTGTGCTGTTGAGCATCAAGCTCTCCTTCAGGTTTGCCAAGAGTGGCGTCATAGCAACTCATGGTTTGAAACCATAAGACTGCTCTCACGCGCCACCTCTTATAGTGGATACCCTCAAACATAGGAGGTCTCATTGAAGCAGCAAAACCACTCGGGGTAAATTGCATATAATAAGGTTTTTGGATTGTTGGAAACATGAGCAATTTACCAAATGATTTTATTAACAGAAATACTAGATAAAGCATGACTAATATAGCCGCGATAAAGCAAGTCATGCAATCTGACGGAGAGAAAGTAAATAGCATCTGCATATATGAACTTGAACTAAACACATCTAGAACAAACACTAGATGAAGTTGCATATATGAAGTAGAACCTATCATATGTAGGGCAGAAACTAGAGCAAAGAACTGTGTCATGACATCTAACAGAAAGAGCAAGAACACGTACGGGATAGCAGCAGCAGAAGCACTGGACCTGAGGTAGTCGACGTCGGGGAAGTAGTCGTCGGAGTCCGTGATGAAGAAGCCAGTAGTCGCGCAGAACGCTCCCCAAAAACCTTATCACCCTTCTCGCGTACAGGACTCAAAGAGGTGCGGTTTCGGAGGCCTACTGTCCCGACCTGCGGTGCATGCCGCAAGCCGGGATGGGGAAGATCGTAGCAGCAACAACCGAAGGGTGCAACGTTCGTCTTCAATATCGACATCGGCTCGGCTCATTCCCGCAACCCGCGCGGGCAACGGAGGAGGAGCGCGCGTGGATATCCCTCTTGTTCTCATGCTCATACAAGTGGGGAAAGAACCTCTCTTATAAGGAGGTCCAACTCCCACTAAACTAGCAATGTGGGACTAAACTTTAGTAGTATCCCTTGCCTTGCACAAATGGGCTAAGTGGGCCTCTAGGATTTATTAGGAATTTCTGAAATTGTTATTGGGCTAGGCCCATAAATTGATAAAATTCCAGCACACACACAAGGACGCTGAATTAGCACCTCGCGACATGCATCGGTACGTAGTCCCATCAGCTTGATCATCCATCTCTCAAAAGAATAAGGAAAATAACTGAGCATCCATCGTACGTGAATCCATGGAACCACTACTCACTGCTCATGTGACCTATACGCGCACGTGCACTTCCTTCCTTTCACCATGCATGTTGGTTTTGAGAATGACTATGGCAGTCCAACACACTATTTTACCGGTCATCGTTCAATCTGATTCTTCGGAGGCATTTTCGGCTTTGACTGGAGACAACCTATCCCGGTCGGAATATGGTCATTTAGTTGCTGAGATCAAGCATCTTATGGTAGAGAAGGAGTTTATTCCATTGGAGATTAAACGTGAGCAAAGTAGGGTAACAGATCGATTGGCTTTCTATAGTCGTACAGAGAGTACTACTGCTATGTGGCTAGATAGAGGTCCGCCCTGATAGAAGAACTTTTGCCTCTCGATTGTAATGTTATTCATTTGGAATAAAACTCCTTTAACCTCGTAAAAAATGACATTGAGCTACTTACTTGAGGTTGGACCTGGCTTGTTGCCGTGGACCGAGCTGTGGGGCGGGAGAGTAGTATGGCGCATGCAACTGTATCTGTCCATGGCAGCGGCGATTGCACAACCGGCTGAAAGCTGAATAAAAACTGTTGCTTATTGATGATTTGGTGCGGCATACAAGAGTATATAAGAGGGTACAAACCGACTTGGGGTAGGGGTACAAAATTGACTTGGACTAGAAGTCGTCTACCATAATGACTACTCTAACATCCCCCCGCAGTATCAACGGCAGGCTCGACGACGTTGAGACTGAAACAGATATCTTGAAATGGCTTAGTAGGCAGTGCCTTGGTGAAAATGTCAGCAAACTGAGCCGTAGAGGGAACATGAAGCACCCGAACCTGACCAAGAGCAACCTTTTCACGAACAAAATGAATACCAATCTCAATATGCTTTGTGCGTCGGTGTTGAACTGGATTGCTGGTCATGTAGACTGCTGATATGTTGTCACAGTAGACAATAGTGGCCTGCTCAATAGGCCTGTGTAGCTCGGAGAGTAACTGCCGAATCCAGATTGTATCTGCAACGGCATGTGCCACAGCGCGATACTCAGCCTCGGCCGACGAACGTGAGACTGTAACCTGTCTTTTCGAAGACCAAGAAATCAAATTGTTACCAAGAAAAACACAAAAACCGGAAGTGGACCTTCGAGTGTCAGGACAACCAGCCCAGTCTGCATCAGAGTATGCGGTAAGCGAGTTTAGAGAAGAATTATTGAGGTGGAGACCATGATTGAGAGTTCCTTTTAAATACCGAAGAATGCGTTTAACATGATTATAGTGAGGAACCCGGGGATCATGCATATAGAGACATGCTTGTTGAACAGCAAAAGAGATTTCAGGACGAGTAATGGTGAGATATTGGAGAGCACCTGTTAGGCTACGATAGAGAGTAGGATCGAAAAAGGGTTCACCGGTAGCCGAAAGTTTAAAACTAGTATTGACAGGAGTGCGAGATGATTGACAGTCAAGCATACCAGCACGATTAAGAAGATCAAGAATATACTGGCGTTGGGAAAGAAAAAGGCTGGAGAAATCTCGAACAACAGCAATGCCTAAGAAATGATGAAGGAGTCCTAGGTCAGTCATAGAAAATTCAGATCTAAGAAGAGAGACAATATGATCTAAGAACTTTTGAGAGGAGGCGGTAAGAATGATATCATCTACATAGAGAAGTAAATAGGCAGTGTCAGAAGTTTGATGATACACAAAAAGAGAGGTGTCGGAGAGAGATGGAGTGAAGCCTATTGTTTGAATGAAGGAGGAGAAGCGTTGAAACCAAGATCGTGGGGCCTGTTTAAGACCGTAGAGAGATTTCTGAAGAAGACATACATGAGTTGGAAAGGATGGATTTTCAAAACCCAGAGGTTGCTGGCAATAGACAGTTTCTTGAAGGGAACCATGGAGGAAAGCATTTTTAACATCAAGTTGGTGAATGGGCCATGAAGAGGAGACAACAACACTAAGAACGGTGCGAATGGTGCTAGGTTTAACAACAGGAGAGAAGGTTTCTTCGTAATCAATTCCTTGTTGCTGAGAAAAGCCACGACAAACTCACCTGGCTTTATATCGTGAGAGGCTCCCATCGGAGTGGAACTTTTGGCGAAAAATCCATTTGCCAGAAACAATATTTGTATTGGGAGGACGAGGAACAAGTTGCCAGGTGTTGTTTTGAAGTAAAGCATTATATTCTTCTTGCATGGCAGCGGCCCAATTGGGATCAAGTAGAGCAATTTTGTAATTCTTTGGAAGAGAAGTGAGAGATACGAAGGTATGAAGGTTTAGGCGGTCTTGGGGTTGATGAAATCCTGATTTGGCCCTAGTACGCATGCGATGATCATTAATCGGGGCTGCTGTAGGAATAGCACGAGGGGGTAAGGTGGGTACTGGTGAGTCCGGCGCAGCGGAAGAGTCGGACGAAGGAGTAGGGCTGGGTGGTGGAGTGGGAGCAGGGCTGGGTGGTGGAGTGGGAGTAGGGGCTGGGGGTGTTGGGGAGGGAGCAGGGGTCAGGGGTGTTGGGGACGTCTCTGGTGGGGTGAGTGTATGGTTGGGATTGGCTATGGTGGGTGTTAATGGTGGTGGTGATAAGTTGTGTTCGGCAGGTAGGGGAGTATATAGTTGGAAAGGACGGGGAGAGGGGGTGTTTGCGGAGCTAGGGGTGTTGGATGGTGTAGTAGTGCGTTGTGAGAAAGGAAAAATGTGCTCAGCAAACGTGACATGACGAGAGACATGAACGTGTCCGGTGTGAAGGTCGAGACAGCGATAGCCTTTGTGCTCGTCAGAGAAGCCGAGAAAAGCACATGGGATAGAGCGTGGTGACCATTTATTTGCAGAAGTGGCGTAGGCATTGGGAAAACAGAGACAGCCGAAAACACGAACCGCGGAGTAGTCGGGGTGGGAAAGAAAGAGGGAATAATAGGGAGTAGTGTTGGGTTTAGTTTTAGAAGGTCGAATATTTAGAAGGAAGGTGGCCATGTGTAGGGCTTCAGCCCAAAACTTAGGAGGCATAGATGATTGAATGAGGAGAGTGCGAACTATATCATTGAGGGTGCGAAGAGAGCGTTCTGCTTTACCATTTTGAGGGGAGGTGTAGGGACATGAGAACCTAAGCAGGATGCCATGTTGTAAGAAGAAAGTACGATTTTTAATGTTATCAAACTCGCGACCGTTGTCACATTGGATAAATCGAATTGGGAGGAAGAAGTGAACAGACACATAGCGTTGAAAATTAAGGAAAAGAGAATGGACCTCGGATTTGTTGCGTAGAGGAAAAGTCCAGACAAAGTGGGTGAAATCATCTAGGATAACAAGGTAGTATTTAAAACCCAAAACACTTGCAATGGGAGAGGTCCATAAATCACAATGTATTAATTCAAAGGGATAAGTGCTACAAGAACTAGAGGAACTAAAGGGAAGACGCACATGTTTGCCTAATTGACAAGACTCGCAAAACACAGAATTATGAGAGTCCCTATTACATGGTATGGTAAATTCACTAAGCATAGAACCTAAGACGGCGGGGTTGGGATGGCCCAGGCGACGATGCCAGAGATCGACGGAGGCCAGCATGGATGTTGGAGGGGTGGCGGCAGGAACTCCATTAAGAGAATAAAGATCACCGGAGCTATTGAAGCGAGCGATCTCGGCCTTGGTCAGGTAATCCTTCACAGATAAACCAAAAGGGTCAAATTCAGCCGAAACTAGATTGTCGCAAGTAAATTGGCGAATAGAGATAAGATTTTTAATGAGGGCGGGTGCAACTAGAACATCACGAAGTAAAAGAGGTTTGGTGGAAGAGGGAAGTTGAGCCTGACCAACACAATATATAGGAATAGATGATCCATCTCCAAGGATAATGGAAGGGAAAGGAGATTTAGTGCAAGAAGATAACCAATTACTAGATGCAGACATATGACTAGAGGCCCCTGAATCAAAGATCCAATCCGTACCTGAGTTTCCTTGTGCAGCAAAGTTATTCATGGCCTGGAGAAAGGCAGCTTGATCCTAGCTCGGCGTCACAGGTGAGGGTGGCGTCGGAAGCAGTGCCGGCAGATACGATGGTGAAGGCAATAGGGCCGGCTGGGGAGTGTAGTAGGCATTGGCCGGTTGTGGTGGGGGTGGCGTCGGGAGCAGGGCCTGGCTGAGGTGTGTAGTAGGCGCCGCCGTCGGTGGTGTAATGACCATAAGGAGCATACGTCGGGGCGGCGTGATAGGCATTGGCCGGCTGTCGGGGGTTGAGAACCCCGGGAGCACCAGTAGGCGGCCGAAGGCCGGGTTGCCAGGCACCTGAGTATGCCGGCGGAGCACCGAGGGTGGACGGAGCGGACCAGGGCATGGGCCATGCTTGAACAAGCCCCGTCCAAGGATCATGAGGAGGCCGCCATGCAACCGCAGATGGAGCACTGGTGGGTGGTGCAGGACTAGCTGCTGGTGATGTCGTAGGCGGAACCGAACGAGTCGACGGCGGCCTGTAGATAGGGTTTTTGCCGCGGTAGTTCGGACTAGGACGCTAGCCTGGGGGCGGCTGAATAGGTGACGATGCGGACGGCCCGGCGGCAGGAGCCGGCATGGAAGGCGGCGCTGGTGTAGACGACAGAGGAGGACGAGCCGCATCATGAAAGACCTTGGGGCGAGAGTCTTTGCGAGCTTGTGTTTCCGCCGCGAGTTGTAGCAAGGAACGAACTTCAGCGAAGGTAGGTGGGGGCCGTATCATCGTTATGAACAAGGCTTGCTTGTCAAAGTCTTCGCTGAGGCCGACGACGACGATATTGATTACGTTTGAGTCGCTAACTGTATCGCCGAGTTCGCGGAGCTCATCACCAATGGTCTTAACGCGCTGGCAGAACAGGTTCACCGGGGCGTCTCCTTGCACCATATTGCGAAGCTCGGTGTGGAGAGCATTTTTCCGAGCGTCGGTGTTGCTTTGGAAGAGCTGACGGAGGGAGTGCCAGATGTTGGCAGCGGTGTCGCCGTCGTGATCGAGCATGTTGAAGATCTCGGTGGTGATGCGGGTGTAGAACCACTGGACGATCGCGAGATCGTCTTTCAACCATTGCGGATCGTTGGGGCGGGGGAGACAGTTGGCGGCGACATGCGAGCGCAGGTTGCAGCGGCCGAGGTGGAGATCGAAGAGATGTCTCCAATGGTAGTAGTTGTGGGCGGCGAGATCAAGAACTATGGGGATGTAGGGGCTGACGTCGGAGATTGTGTCAGCAAGAGATGTTGGTGCGGCGAGGATGGGTGCAGGGTAGTTTTGTGGAGCTATGGTGAGGGCCGAGAGAGAAGCGGCCGCGGCGTTCGCAGCCTTGGCGATGAGTGCGGCCCGGCGCTCGAAGTAGCCGGGCGGCGGCGGCGGTGGCGTTGGCGGAGCCATACCCTAAACCCTGGGACCGGTATCTGATACCATGAAAGCTATATAAAAACTGTTGCTTATTGATGATTTGGTGTAGCATACAAGAGTATATAAGAGGGTACAAACCGACTTGGGGTAGGGGTACAAAACTAACTTGGACTAGAAGTCGTATACCATAATGACTACTCTAACACCGGCACCTGCCGATTCGCATGCTTTGCCGAACCAAGTACTGGGTGGTCGGCTGCCCCCAAAGCATCCTCCCTCTTTCTTATTTGTAGTGATGGGTGGTGTGTGTGGCCGTGCTGACCTTGCCGGCGACCAAGACTGATGGTTTATCCTCATCCCCCTTCGGGCCCAGCGGGGCTAGGAACATCTCTGCCAGCACCTCCTCCAGCTCCATCGTGGAGGTGGACTGCAAATTGGGTAGGAATTGGAGTGGGTTGCGGCGGCAATTGGAGCAGAGATAATGGAGAAAGGGCAGGTTTTCACGCACTGTGCAATGTTCCAAATGTGTGGGCTCTACCTAGCTTTTGTGTGGGCTCGGTGTGTCAGAGTCCGACATAGCGGTTGTGTGGACGTCCGCAAATCTCTCCTAGGTTTGCTTTCGATTTGTGGGAATTTGGACATGTGAACCGATCCGCGGACGTTTGATGGACGGCTATGGAGGGCACGAAGTATCCGGACCGCGCGGTCTGGACTTTTATGGGCCGTTTGATGTATAGCGTCGGAGATGCCCTCATAGTACATCCAGTCGAATTATTGTTGTCGTCAACCAACATATTTTTGTATACAACTTTTACAGTAGTTGGCATTTTTTGGAGCCGTTCGTTTGTCTCGATCTAACGGCGCATACATACATAGTACTCGAAAGTACACGGATGAAATTACTCGAAAGAATTGGAAAGTACTAATGACAAGGTGGGGACACCTTTCAATCTAGGGGCATTTTAGTCCTAGGAAAAATTTAACAAGGTGGTCAAGGGGCATTTCAGTCCTAGGAAAAATGTGCACGCCCCTCTCGTCTAATGCAAAACCGCCGCCCTCTCGTCCAATGCAAAGCCACCGCCGTGTTCCTTCCCCTCTTCCATCACCATTACAACCACGGCCATCTCCTAGCCTGCTCATCCTTCTCGCGGCCGCAAATTTTCTCTTCTCATCTTCCACTTCCACCCCCCTCTTCCATCCTAGCAAGAATCTCGATGGAGCAGCAGATCGAGCACATCGGCGGCGGCGAGAACGCCGACTTCATGGAGATCGCCGGCGGCGATAACGCTGACTTCATGGAGATCGCCAGCGGCGACCAGGTCAAGATGGCCAGGTTAACGGAGATCCGTTCTTGGTTTCACAACATAATGCAGATGAACTGGACGGCAATGGCCACTTTGAAGCAAATAACAAGGAGGGAGAGGGCAAAGCTTTCCCCCCCACCCGCACAACCGATGCACAAGGTCGAGATCCTCCTCTGGGCGATGGAGCAGGCCGATTCGTCCAGCCCGTGGACCAGGCGGAGGTGGTGGGCATTCAGATCCAGGGTAGAGCATCCACTAGATCAGGAACCCACGGTGCACGAGGTGCCGTTGCAGATTGTGGAGCCTCCAACCGAGTCGGAGATGACTCCGAAGCGCAAGAGGAGGAGGACAGTGGTCGCGACATCGCTTCCTCGCCGTTCTCCACGCTTCCCTCGCTGCTCTCCTCGTGTGAACAGCGGCCATAGCTATGTTTAGTGTAAGATTGCTGACTTTCATTCATCATTACTTGCCACTTGCTTAATTTGATTCTCTGCAATATGTTCTTGCTACCTGTGTACTTGAATCCGTAGCCTATGGACTGGCAGCTTAGTTTGATCGACGAGGCTGGAATGAGTCTAGGCATATAGCATTGCTATGTTTACTTGCTATGTTTTGATGTGCTGGAGTGGTATCCATGATAGGAAATTTTGTCTGTCACCTCAAGAGTTGTGTCCAAATTACGTGATGCAATCTGTGTAAATTGAACTTGCAATATTTTGGCTGCAAGAAGTGCCTCCAGACAAGTTCAGTACACAGTTTTAGAGTGATAGACTCTGGGTTGACACTGAAATATTTCAATACTGCAAGTTCAGTAGATAGTTGTAGGCATTGAAATATTTCAGTACTGATCGGTTCACATTGAAATATTTGAATAGTGCAATTGCAGTACACATGGCACACTGAAATATTTCAGTAGTGCAATGCATTTTCAGTACACACGGGTGGACACTGAAATATTTCAGTACTGCACAGTACACGCACGCAACCCCTGAAATATTTCAGTACTGCAGTTTCGGTACACGCACGCAACCCCTGAATATTTCAGTGTAGCAGTTTCAGTACACGCGCGTAGCCACTGAAATATTTCTAGGGTGTTGTTTCAGTACAAGCACGTAGCCGCTGAAATATTTCAGTGGTGCACTTTCAGTACACGCACGTACCCACTGAAATATTTCTGTGGTTCAATTTCAGTACACGCACGTACCAACTGAAATATTTTAGTGGTGCTGTTTCAGTACACGCATGTAGCAACTGAAATATTTCAGTGGTGCTGTTTCAGTACACACACACACGTAGCCACTGAAATATTTCAGTAATGCACTTTCAGTAGAGAGACGTAGACACTGAAATATTTCAGTAGTGCCCTGTCGGTGAACTTGCATCAAAATATTTAGGGCTTCCTAATGATTCAACAAAAAAACTAGACATAAGCAGTGATATAATTTTAGTATGGATGTTGGCTTACTCATGTTGCCGTGATGTACAACCTTTTGCTTCACTTCCTGTAAGTGCATCTTGCATGTGCTATGGCGTACATGCTGTTTACTCTCATCACAGAAGTGATTTTGCATCTTGCAAAGGTCTTATTAATTCAACATTGACTTCTATGAACTTTGTATTCACAGTCGTATCCTCCTACAGTTGTTGTGACAGATTTCCTTGGCATCTTCAAATTACTGCACTGTCATTTTTCCAATACCAACTGTATTCAATCTAAAATTTTCAGTTACTTATATGCTACAGGTGGAATCATGGATAGGTTGCTGAAGATGCTGCGCCTCACAATAAAAGTCCCTTGCTCAACCTCAATATCAGAAGCTGTTTTGCATTTCTAGTTTTCTCAGTATTTCATGTGATGTATTTGAATACCAGAAGTTGTTATGCATTACAAGTTCAATCTGATAATCGTAGTACCTGTAGTCCATGTGTTATCTGTTTTGTATGTGTGGGATCAAAATCTAATACGGTTCTGATTCCTGTTTCCATGGCCTTGATGCTAAGTTAAGTACATGCTGGTCAGAGTGATCAGAGGGAAGGGTGGCTGATACGTCCATTTTGCATCATGCTTTTATATCGATATTTATTGCATTATGGACTGTTATTACACATTATGTCACAATACTTATTCCTTTTCTCTCTTATTTTACAAGGTTTATATGAAGAGGAAGAATGTCGACAGCTAGAATTCCTGGCTGGAAAAGGAGCAAATATTAGAGACCTATTCTGCACAACTCCAAAAGTCCTGAAACTCCACGGAAGTCATTTTTGGAATTAATAAAAAATTCTGAGTGAAGAAAATACCAGAGGGGGCCCACACCCTGGCCACGAGGGTTGGGGGCGCGCCCTACCCCCTGGGCGCGCCCCCTGCCTCGTGGGCCTCCGGTGCCCATCTTCTGCTATATGAAGTCTTTTACCCTGGAAAAAATCATAAGCAAGCTTTCGGGACGAGACTCCGCCGCCACGAGGCAGAACCTTGGCGGAACCAATCTAGGCTTCCGGCGGAGCTGTTCTGCCGGGGACACTTCCCTCCGGGAGGGGGAAATCATCACCATCGTCATCACCAACGATCCTCCCATCGGGAGAGGGTCAATCTCCATCAACATCTTCACCAGCACCATAGACTCTCAAACCCTAGTTCATCTCTTGTATCCAATCTTTGTATCAAAACCTCAGATTGGTACATGTGGGTTGCTAGTAGTGTTGATTACTCCTTGTAGTTGATGCTAGTTGGTTTATTTGGTGGAAGATTATATGTTCAGATCCTTAATGCATATTAATACCCCTATGATTATGAACATGAATATGCTTTGTGAGTAGTTACGTTTGTTCCTGAGGACATGGGAGAAGTCTTGCTATTAGTAGTCATGTGAATTTGGTATTCGTTCGATATTTTGATGATATGTATGTTGTCTCTCCTCTAGTGGTGTCATGTGAACGTCGACTACATGACACTTCACCATTGTTTGGGCCTAGGGGAAGGCATTGGGAAGTAATAAGTAGATGATGGGTTGCTAGAGTGACAGAAGCTTAAACCCCAGTTTATGCGTTGCTTCGTAAGGGGCTGATGTGGATCCATATGTTTCATGCTATGGTTAGGTTTACCTTAATACTTCTTTTGTAGTTGCGGATGCTTGCAATAGGAGTTAATCATAAGTGGGATGCTTGTCCAAGTAAGGACAGCACCCAAGCACCGGTCCACCCACATATAAAAATTATCAAAGTACCGAACGTGAATCATATGAGCGTGATGAAAACTAGCTTGACGATAATTCCCAAGTGTCCTCGGGAGCGTTTTCCTTCATATAAGAAATTGTCCAGGCTTGTCCTTTTCTACAAAAAGGATTGGGCCACCTTGCTGCACCTTATTTACTTTTGTTACTTGTTGCTCGTTACCAATTATCTTATCACAAAACTATCTGTTACCGATAATTTCAATGCTTGCAGAAAATACCTTACTGAAAACCGCTTGTCATTTCCTTCTGCTCCTCGTTGGGTTTGACACTCTTACTTATTGAAAGGACTACGATAGATCCCCTACACTTGTGGGTCATCAGTGGCGCTGGTGGGAAATATTTTAGGGTTTTATCATCGTGATAACCCTAGAAAATTAATAAAAACGTCGAAAATCAATGGAACTAGTCATGGATGCTTCTCATGTTGGTACAAGGGTGTAGAAAGAATATAGGTCCATTTGAAGCATGTCGAGAAAAACCCGTCCTTCCACACAGACCCTTACCTCCTACCCGAACGGCCGCCGGTGAAGGAGGTGAATTTTTGGCCATGTTAAGAATGACACCAATTTTTTCCTTGTCGTGGGCATGGCCACCCCAGAGGATCGACAACGTGCGCTTGTCGCGTCACCTCAGAGAAGTATTTTAAGCATTTAATCATATTAGAGAATCCATACAAATGCCGACAACCTTACCAAACTAGTCATGCTTCCTTCTCATGTTGATACAAAGAAGTAGAATTTTTTTGCGTCCATTTACATCATGTCCGGCAAGTTTGTTTGTACGTGTTCTCCGTGTGTGTGAATGACATGTGGGATCCACATGTCAAAAACCCATAGGCAAAAAAGAGGGAACTAAACTACCCGACTGAGTTTCGAACCAAGGGCATTAGTATGTGATCGGCAGGGTGTTACCGCAGGGCTGATGATGCATTTTGATACAAATTACGTGCCCTCGGATTTAAGAAATTGATTTACCGTATCTATCATGTGTAACCACTGCTGGTGTCCACGTGTCAGCAGTTTGAAGGGCGGCGCGGGGCGAACCGCACGCGAGGTGCACGGCGCAGGGAAAACCACCCCCCTCGACCCCTCGGTAACTCCAAGAGGCAGCCGCATTCATTTTCTTCCCCAAATCGGGTAGAAAACCCTCGTCCTCTCCCACTCCAGCCATACCACCTCGTCCTCTCCCAAACCCTCCTCCCTTCCTCACCACTCCACTCCTCTCCTCCCTTCCAACATGTCCATCCTCCTCTCGTCGAACGCCGATGAAGCGCGCCCGTGAAGATGCGGCGGATGAGCCGGAGGCAACCATCGGTGGAGAGCAGTCTGCTGCCGTGGCTGCCGCCGCGGTTGCAATGGCTGAGTTCGCCGTAGCGGCGACGGCTGGTGGTACAGCAACTATTGTGCCTCCTCCCACTGCCATCCCAGCCGTCGAGCTACCAGTCGGAGAGCCTGTGCACGAGAAGGTGGGGGAAGATCTGGACGGGGAGAAGGCGAGGCTCCATGACAATATCGAGGAGGAGTTCTACGGGGGGGGGGGGGCAGCGTGGACGAGATAGAGTTCGAGATGGCTGTGGATCCCAGGAAGGGTAGCGACTTCGACGAGGATGTCATCGACGAGCTCTCGGAGGTACTACTCTGGTTTTTTCAGATTTATTTTTCCTTCAAGTACTCTGTTTTTTCATGGCATTGGGTTTTTTCTTGTTAAGTACATGAGCATCAGTTTCATATGGGCGTGCTAGTTGAAAGGATCTAGCATAGATTTTCTTGCATCTTGAATGGTGGTTTTTGAATCTGAATCATTTTCTTCACGTATTGATGAGGTATTTCTACTCATGTACTGGCCCAGCCATAATGTTTGCATACATGTAGGATTGTAGGGATCTAGCATAGATTTTCTTGTTGGATGGTGGTTTTAGAATCTGATTCATTTTCTGATTTGAATAGACAGAAGAAAAAAAGCACTAGTATAGCTAAAACAAAGATTCATTATCTGATTCCATCATGGCGTGCTTTATTGATTAAGCAAACTTACATCATTCACAAGAGATACATGAATGAAATAAGTGGGGTAATCAACCCAAATACAAGATAGATGATTCTCATAGCTATTTCTAGCGATCTCATGTGCGACACCATTGGCTTCCCGAGGACAGTGAGAAATGCGGCAGTTCCTATCTCCAGAACTAGATCAAAACAATCAGCAATAATATGTGATCCTTCGTTCCACCATGTGTTACCTCCAGTAAAAGCTTGAACAACTTGTAAGCAATCCCATTCTACAATAATTTGATGATAGCTTACAGATGCTACCAAAGATAGGCCTTCTTTCATTGCCACCGACTCCATCAAGCAGGCAGATGATGCATTTGGAATATAATGGCAGTTTACTGAATTGACACAAAGTTGCCATACTGATCTCTTAAAACACCACCCATCGACTCATCTCCTTCTTAACTATCATATGATGCATCTACATTCAGTTTTAATTGGTAAGAATCCTGTTCTGACCACTTGATTATTTCTTTGACAAGCCCTGTTTTGCATGACAACATTTCCTTTTCTGGCAATTGGTCTGCCTTGTTGCATGAGGACAGAACCAATAAGTTGACCTGATGCATGTGTTTAAAAAGTAAATGGTAGGGTCAAATAAGGCAAAGCCATAACAAGAGCAGTGACCAGACAATTCTTCAATGTTGTGAAGGCCTCAATTTGAGCATCTGACCACTGGAATGAATTTTTTTTAGACAACATGCCCTAAATACTCAACTTGTATTTGTAAAACTAGAATTCAATTTCTGAATATATTTTTAGACCACTAGAATGAATCTTTTTTTAGCATATATTTGTAAAACTAGAATTCAATTTCTGATTCCAATATATAGACAAAAAAACACTTTATTTTGCATGACAACATTTCCTTTTCCAAGTTAAGTTCCTCCAAAGTATTTTCCTCACCGGTATCATCAGAGTCACAAGATAAGGGATAAAGATAGTAGCCTATAACTCCTTTATCAATTTCCTTCTAAAACTTATCAGGGGCTAACAATGTTGGAGAATTAGTATTGCTGCTCTCAGAAAGAATAATGGTTTCTTGATTCCAGTAGATAGAAGAAACCCCCCTTGTGTGTAACATGGAGAAGTATAATGAAGCCTTTTTTTTCTAATTCCAATTAGAATTACACCTGTAACAAGTATCAAGTATCATTAAAGCAAGCCACATCATGAATTCTTTCATGTGTTAATTATGTACTTCTTGTGCACTAATCTATCAATGCAACTATTACACCGTCCATACTTATGCATGTCAAATTATTTGGGTCAATTATGTATGTGCATATATGCCTTATTTCCAGCAAATAGATAGTTGTCATGTTACACGTCTGTACTTTTCAAACATTCTAATTAAGAGCAATGTAGCAGAATAGATTAACTGAGTTCTTCTTTGTGTACTAATTCACAGGAGGATGACGATGATGTGGGGTATGACATGGACAGCAGGCACAGCAAGAGCCGCTACATCGTGAGGGAGCTAATTGCTGGAAAATTCAAGTACCGTTTCTATGGCAAGCTTGGCTGCCCCTTCTGTGGCAAGGCGATCAAGGGCGGCATAGATGGCTTGATGCAGCATGCCGTCACCACTGGCAACTCCTACAGTAGGACGAAAAAGGCCAGTACTCTGGCTAAATATGTGGCCTACGGGCACTTCCTCAAGATTGTCAAAGTCAATGAGCCCTACTACATCCCGCCGCGCCACCGCTGAACAAGGGAGACAAGTGATGTGCTGCTAGACTGCTACTGCTGCCCCAGGACCGTCATGTCCTTTTATGTTATCGGTATTCGCTGGTCGACTCTAAAACTTATGGTCTATGGTGTGTAAGAACTTATGTCCTATGGTCTATGGTGGGTGTGAACTTATGGTGTGCGGTGGTTAATCTGCCGTTTATCTAAGTGTTTGCTGCTAATCTTCTTAAGTGGTCTAAGTTGTTATTAGTACTATTTTGCTGATGCATGTTAGGCATTGTACAATGGTAGATGCTAAGGGTGGTGCTTACAAAAATAAACCGGGTTTTTCTGAAGCACCATTGCCTATTTCTACAGGACAGACGCCTAGTTAAGCGTCTACCCTATACAAATAAGCACTGGTGCTTATGAAAAGCTTGGTTATCTCTCTAAACACCTCACCTAATCACCTTGCATTGTACAAGGCCATAGCAACTCAAGTATCGTACGGTGGTCTATGTTATGTTTGCTGTGTTATTGTGCCGTTCTAGAATCGTACGGTGATGCATGGTAGGAACTCTACTACTATGACTATGGTAGTTATAGCTTGGCATGATTATGTTCTCTTTATAACTCAGGATGTTCCAGCCATATCTATGACCAGTTACAACTGAACTATGCATTAGTTTTTGACCAAAGTAAAGCATGCAAATGATTGCCAATTGAAGCTTTGTACTGAGGATGCATTAGTTATTGCAATAAATAGAGGATGCTCATGTTTCCCAAAAGTGCCTGTTTCCACTTTCTGGTAAGAACTGAACATGTATCAAATTATGCTAAAAGTAGAGCATGAACATGTATCAATTGCTGCTTCCTATTTGTGTTTGAATGGGCTCAACATATCTGGTGATGGTTTAGGGTCTCTGTGTGACCGTGATGATAACTCAAGATGTTCCAGCCATATCTATGACCAGTTATAACTCAACTATGCGTTAGTTCTTGCCAAAAGTAAATCATGCAAATGATTGCCAATACAACCGTATTGCCAATTCAATTTTTGTACTGAGGATGCATTAGTTATAGCAGTAAGTAGAGGATGCTCATGATTGCCAAAAGTTCATATATCCACTTTATGATAAGAACTGAACATGTATCAAATGATGCTAAAAGTAGAGCATGAGCAAGATCATGTATCAATTGATGCTACCTATTTGTGTTTGAATGGGCTCAACATTTGTTTGGCTATGGTCTTGCTGTCAAATTTAAGTTTGAGTTCTACGAGGCTTTTCTCCGTTACGAAGACTTTTATCTGAAACTGACATTGCTGGCTCGTATGCAATGATGCAAACCGGGTCAATTAATCTGAAGACAATAATTCAAAGATGTATAACAAAATTAGCAGTCAAATAATATTAAAAAAATTAAGTGGGTCATTTATGATCCACTTATGAGTTTAAGCACACAACCTATTTGGTCATGCATAAAATAAGCGTAGTTTAACAAGGGTATCCAATTGCTTAACCATGTGAAGTTGCGCAAACCCTATGAGGGTTCAACTACTAAAAGAGCGGCCGACAACGATTAAAAAAAGCTACGATCAGGAAATACCTTCTCTCGGAGACGGCGGCGCCGAGTTGATGGCCGCGGATAGTGTGTGGCAAACTAGAAGTGCCCCTATAGCGCGGTAGACGGCGGCAAGGATAAACGACGCGTTCCCGCGAGGAGGGGGCGGCGAGGAGAACACTGAAGTCCGCCCCCTCATGGAGGTTGGCGGTGGCCGGCGACTCCTGTAATCTGTGTGAGCCCGGCGTCTCCGATCTGATCTTGCAACGGTCATGGGAGCTGCGGATGGCATGGCCGGGTGGTTAGAATGAGGCGCTGTAATCGCGGGATTTCGGGAGGGGTGGACCGCGTGAGTTATGTGAGATTTCAATAATATCACAATGATATCCCAAAAGATATAGAAAATATTGTCCTTGCTTTTTAAGTATTAACAATGGTTTCTTCGTGTCGCATATGCCCGAAAAATGACATACGTGACAAAACTTGCAATAAATGTTGAATATGGTCCACATTGTACTAATGACCGAAAAAAACACGCATGTGACGAAACTTCCAAAATTTGTTGAAGATGGTTGATTTGGAGATGGTCTACAAATTCACTGCAATATTTCAAATTTATTTTAAAATTAAAATTCAATGATGCAAGGTTTTACATGTTTTTTAATTGTTTCCAAACTTAATTTTTTTACACATGTCCAAGAAAGGCAATGTGGCAAGGTTTTACATGTTTTTCATTGTTATCAAACTTAAACTTGTCACATAAGACACGTGTACCTAAAAAAGGAAGTGTCATTTTAGTATAAGTCAACATGTCACATAGGCAAAAAAAAGATTTTATAGAAAAAAATCCCACCTACCTAACATGATATTTCACACACCACGGCCCGCATATGACTACAAACCAAGTGATATGGGCCGGGATGCAGGCCCGTGGTGGGACTAAACTCAGACGCACATGCACCCAGCAGTGCACAGAGCGCGGTTGCCACGACAGATTGCAACTGCGCCCCACCACCACTACCCCCACGTCCTAGATGAACCGCCTCCCCCACGTCCCCATCCCAGGCGTGAAAAGCCCCAAATCAATCGACGACATCACTGCCTCATTTCGAGAACCTCCATTGCCGCTTCCATCTCCTCTACAAACAGCCCACAAACATCTCTCTTCAAAGCCCGCAGTCGCAGGAGGAGGGTAATGGCAGAGGAAGCGTCTGCCAAGCGTCATTGTGGCCAAACGTCCTACCAGAGCGGCAACCTGGACGTCGTTCACGTTCCCAGTGAGAAGCGCGAGTACACCGTAACCCTCAAAGGGGTTGAGCTCCACGGCAAGGAGACGCTGGAGGCCGTCTGCACCAGCGAACCAGACAAGGCCGATGAGATGATCTGTAGGATCAGGAGGAGCGCCTGCAGCAAGTATCCCCACATCATCGGCGTTGATGTGGAGTTTACCAAAGAAGATGAACCTCCACAGATGGCAGCAGTTCTGCAGTTAAGCGTGGAGGGTCTCTGCCTCGTGTACCACATCGCCGCGGCCACAAGATGGTGAAAAATCCTACTCATTCACCCTCTTCCATTCATCAATACTGCTCCCTCGAAATTTCGTTTGACTAGTTTCCAACTAGATGTACTAGTGTAGTTTGTGAAAATGGATGCACTAGTGCAGTTCCTCAAAGTAGATGCACTAGAGTATATTTTGAACCTGATGCACTTGATTAATATCTGAAATTGTTGCACAAGATTAATTTGTGAGCTTGATGTACCAGTGCAGTTTCTCATCTTGATTCATTAGTGTAATTTCTGAATTTGATGTAGTGAAGTAGTTTCTGAACTTGGTCTGGTTTTATTTTCACCACCAAAAAAACTTAAGAACTTGGTGAAGAAGAGGTATATGTTATTTTACTCAACAAAATAAAACTAAACTAGCACTAAGAAAGCAAATAGATCATTGACTCAACTATATATTCCAAAAAGAAAAATAACATGGTGTACTTGATTTTAATTTCAGAACTTTGTGTACTAGTTTCTGAACTACATTCATCCATGACTTATACTGTATAAGCATGTACTCCATGTATTCATCACTTGTAAACCGTAAAAACAGAAGATTAAATCTTGAAAAACAAACACTAGTACTCCATGTATTCATCACTTGTCTCTCCCCTAGCAGGCCAAAGCGCCTCAAAGCGCTCCTACAGGAGGAGAAGTTGTTCACCTTTGCCGGTTTCAGCATTAAAAATGACAAGGACAAGCTGAAGATGTCTGGTTTGGAGATAAACCCCAACAAGCACATCAACATTCAACGCAACTGGAGAGTTCCATACAACGGAAAACCGTACGACTCCTTGGCTGATGTTGCAGCCAGCGTCATCCACCCATTCTACAGCAAGATGAAGAAGAAGATCGACAAGCAGGCATACCATAAACTGTGGGGGGACAGCCCACTGCCAAATTACCTCATCGAGTACGTAGCAATAGATGCGTACGCCACCTACAAGTCATGGAGGATAATTGACAACATCAAAACAGGTTTGGAAATTTCAAAAGAGCAGGAAGAAGACACCTTCTACGACTGCCACTTTGCGGGATGAGGAGACATCAAAGTCTGCCTTCGTGTTGCTTGCGCTTGTGCTTGTCCTTTATCTTGTTGTTTGAAATTTGTAATTTGCTTATCTTGGGTTAAACCACCTTGTTTATGTCATGTGTGTCAGAGTTGAACCAGTTTGTTTATGTCCTGTTTGTCAGGGTTGAACAAGTTTGCTTATGTCATCAAGTACATAGTTTGCTTATCTCGTTAAATAAGTTTGCTAGCTTCCTATTTTGTTTATCCATCAAAACAAAATTTCAAGTAAATTGTGAATGGAACTCTATGGCTACTCGTTATCAATGGAACTAATCACAGAAGGTTGTGCCATGTGTAGTTTTGGTTCAGAATTGTATGGAAAAGAAAACAATTAGTACAATTAGAGATAAACTCCATTAACCGAACCTACGAAAAAGGATCCCCCAACCCCCCAGCTTTATACTATAAAGCAACAGCACCAAGCATCCAACAACAAGTCAAGACATATTCAAGTTCAAGGAAGTCTCAAATAACCGCTGGGGCAACAGCAAAACAAGCCCCAAACATAACAAGTTCATTTCACATCGATACATGGCCCATTTACTGAACGTAGATATATATAGATATATAGGTACGGTAATACATGGCAAGTACTCGGAAACAAGAGCTAACATACCAAGTTCATTTCACATCGAAACATGGCCCAGCCAGTTCTAAATGAGGTTGATGGTGATCATCATCCTCAAGTCACGGTGACGGGTGTTCACAACAGTGAGTAGAATGCCCTGACCTACTCGAAGATTCTTGCCATGGAGGAACTTCTTCCACCCCGCCCGGTTGAAGATAGTGCGACTGTCCATGTCCACTATGTAGGCACAGGTGGTGATGGAGCCCGTTCTGGTAAGGCGTAGTCCAGCAGCCATGCCTTCTTCATGCGGCTCGATGCCAGCTAACAGATAACCTCTTAGGTAATTTCTGAAAACAGTTGATATGATATATGAGCATGTCACGTGCAATTATCAACAAAGCATACACTTCAAGACACATATATCATTGGATTCAACACTGAGCATATATATCATCACATCACTACACTAGACGCTAATCATCAAATTACTACAATAATTAAGCATATCATTAGATTACTACGTACACTAACCATATCATCGCATATTACTACACTACATAAGCATATATCAATTACTACAACACATGCATACCATAAAATTCTGCACTAAATGAATTCTACACTAGGCATATCATCACAGTACTACAACATGCATATCATATCAACTACTACACTAATTAAGCATGCATATCATGTAATTACCACACTAAGTAACATACCATCATATGTTGTTTAACATTCGTCCTTGTGAGGCGGGTCACAAATGGCATCCCGATGTAGTCTTCACGTAGCGGAAGCATGTACCAGAGGTTGCACGTTTCCTCGCCGCTCAGCCTCAGTCTTTGGGCATAGAGGGCTTCATCAAGTGGGTTCTCGTCATCATCTGAATCTTCACCATCGTCCTCCTCATGAACTTCATCCTCACTATCGGAAATCAAATTCAGATAGATAACAGAAATCCTGGGCCTTTCTCCTCTGAAGGAGAAGCTGATCAATTCACCCCCACTAAGACGCAAGCGGGCGATGAAACGACCCCATTCATCTCGTCCAATCTGGGTTATCGTTCGCCCCTTATCTACCTGCATAGTGTACGGCCCCCCAAGAGCGTCGCATGTCACGGTGTCTCCGACGAGCTCATTCAATGCCAACCTCACATTGCATGGGACAATCTATGCAAGATAAAAACAAATAAAAAACACAATGCATTAGTAGAAATAGCAAAAACAAACAAAATTACTGAACTGTCAGAAGGTTCATATCAATTGTTACCGCTGCAAAAACAAAAGTAGGCTGGAAGTAGATGCCGAACAACGTGGCAGTACAAAGGTGGCCCGGCACCATGACTTGCACCGTCCACATGGTTCTTCCTCCATTCTACACAGAACATGTTGAACTCTAAGTTGAATTGTACGCTACCATAGTACAATACAAAGATCATACATATAATAAATCATAGTGATAACCTAAAATGCAATGCCTATTAAATCTGTTTACTATCATCTACCTAAAAAAGCAATGCCAATGACAATGGCAATGCCAGTATCATCTACCTAATAAATCCCAATCCAGTCCAATCCAATGTCAGTACTACATACTATAGTGAAGAACAGATGAATTATTTTGATTTATTTTTTCACACATAGGGCCTTATTTTGATTTGCACAGGGCCTCTCTTTTCCTTGGTACGGCTCAGATCCTACAGTACGACATCCATCAATCTATCAAAGAACCATCATATCCATCAACAAATCATCTACCACATGTATCAAATAAAATTTCTGGATCAGATCCACGTCTGGAGGGAGACACATGCTTTTAGGGAAGGGAAGCAGATTCGCGAGGGGGATGAAGGGAGATCTCACCTACTTGCCGAAGTTGGCGGCGGCCGCGCAGATCCGGCGGCGAAGAGAGGCGTCGTCGGGAGATGGCGGCGGCGGCGCTTGTCGAGAAGGGGACGAAGACGTTGAAAATGATGTGGAGTAATAGGTGCACTTAGCCAAATGTGGTACATGTGGTGGCGTGTTTGTGTGGATGACAAGGGGACCCCACGTGTCGGTACCCATAGAAAAAAATATTGGCATTTAGAACTGCCTCACGGGGATTCGAACCAGGGCCATGCGGGTGTGAGGTAAAGGGTCTAGCCAGTTCGGCTAATGCAGTGTGTTCGGCCGAACCAATTTGCCTCTCCTTAAGACATTTATCCAGACACAGACACACGGCAAAAAACCATGCACCGAGGCTGTGCTCCATGTGTGGCATAATTGGTCCTATGTAGCCGCAACTAGGACCAATGTTGATATATGTTGTTATTAGCTAGGGTACCAACACTATATAATGGCTTATGTGATCCTTGCTAGTAAAAAACATGATCCATGTTGGCCCAAGTGGCACGTTTGAGTGCAACGTGTCAATATTGGTGCATTTGGCCCTTATGGCATCCGTGAGGCCAAAGAGACCATGATTAGTGAAAACACATGAAGATTGCTACATGACGGGCCGTTGGCGTGTCTCGGTATGCACTGTGCGTGCAATATGACTACAAAAAGTTGTTGCATGTCGAGACATAGTTTATCGGTGCATGTGGATCCTATAGGCTTATTTGTTCCTTGTTTGTGGGCATGCTGCGTGTTGGCCCAAGTGACATGTGTCAGTGCATTGTGACATCTATTGGTGCATCTGGCCCTTGTACCAATTATTTGTGCAAAGAGATCAAGATTGATACATGTCGGTCCATTGTCGCATCTTGGAGTGGAATGTGACTAGAAGAATTGGTGAATGATTTGGACCCCTTATGGCATGTGTGAGTCCAATGAGACCAATGTTGTTGCGTGCTGGTCAAGATGGTATCGACACGTGCAGTGTGAATATTACTGGTACATGTCCGTCGTTATAGCGTCTGTGTGTCGAAGGAGAACAAGTTTAGTGCATGCTCTTGTGTGCCAAGATGTTATGTGGGAACAAAGAAATTGTTAACAGTTCATTTCTGTGGGCCCAGAAACAACGAGAATTATTTCTGGAGTACCTATTTGTAAATTTTGCACAGTTCTAATTGGGTGCTGATGTGGAATGTTTTTTTTCCGTGGTGCACTTACAAACTGGACTCACTTGTCAGAAATCATGTCAACCCACCCAAAATGGCGGATTAGACCTAGCTGCAACAAATTACCCCAATATGTGTTTTTGTGCAACAAACCTGTAATGTAGGTGTTCTATGTAAAAGTAACACCAAAAGTAGGTGGTTTCTGCAATTTCCTCGCTAAACCACAGGTCAAAAAATATACAAATTCATGAAAAAAAAATGAAAGCGGTTGGGGAGTGCACGAGCGCACGACGCCACGCGTCTAGCCTCGGTAACTCCAAACGTCCACCGACACGCCAGATAAAGGCCGCCTCTCCCACCCCCGTCTCCCCACCCCCCCACCCCTGCTGCTTTTCTTCCGCAAATCAGCAAAAGCCCTCTCCTCTCACCTCGAACCCTACCTCCTACGATCCATCAACCACCTCCCTTGCCCTTCATCGTCGGAAGATGAAGGCCGGCCATGAGGACGCGGCGGTGGAGAAGGACGCAGTGGTAGAAGCAGTAGAGAAGCCTGCTGTGGTCATTGCCACCGCGGTTGGCGCGGCCGAGGGCGCCGTCGCGGCAATGGGAGGCGGTGCAGCATCTGCTGTGACTGCTCCGGCCGCCGTCGCAGCGGCCGAGCCTGCGGTCGGGGAGCAGGTGGAGGAGGAGGTGGCGGTGGATGTGGAGGAGCAGAGGGTCAAGCGGAAGCGCGAGCAGTACGAGCTCATCGACAACTACTACGAGGAGGCCGAGCTCGACGCTCAGGAGGTGCAGGACGAGGCCGTTGAGTTCGACGAGGAGGTCGACGACGAGCTCCCGGAGGTACTACTCTGTTCTGTTCTATTCTCCTACTCTGTTTTTGGCGTTTTCTCCCATGGGGTTTTCTCCTAAATTGCATGCAGCACGGATTAGATTTCGTCCAGATAGGTTATGTTTCTTGATCTCTCCCTTAGGGTTAGGATTAGTACTAGTTGTTTCGTACATTTGGAAGGAAACCCCTTCAATCTAAAACCTGGCATGGAACAGTAGTCATGTAGGCCTAAAATCCCCCTATGCGTGCAATTATTTTGTGAAAATCAGTAAGAATATGTTTTAGAAACTGATTATGAATCAGTTCTGCTGTAGAAAACACTGTATTTGTTGGGTATCCCCTCGTCATCTTGAATCCTACACGATTGTATGAGTGTTTGATTGTGCATACTAAAAACGTAGGATACTTTCAGACAGGTTTGAGTGGATGGAAAATTTCCTACAAATTTGTTTATTTCATGACAGTCAAATAGGGGATCAATGATTAATATCTAGAACATGAAAAGTTGACATGCAACAGTAAATATTTATCCACGGTGCTTGAGCTTCTATAAATGGTAACTTCTAAAACATGTACTCTGGAAACAACTTTGAATATTTGCTGTTGAGCACAGCGTTGGTTTTCCCTTGAAGAGGAAAGGGTGATGCAGCAAAGTAGCGTAAGTATTTCCCTCAGTTTTTGAGAACCAAGGTATCAATCCTGTAGGAGGCCACACGCAAGTCCCTCGTACCTACACAATCAAATAAGAACCTTGCAACCAACGCGATAAAGGGGTTGTCAATCCCTTCACAACCACTTGCAAAAGTGAGATTTGAAAGAGATAATAAGATAAATATTTTTGGTATTTTTATTTTATAGATTGGAAAGTAAAGATTGCAAAATAAACGGCGATATAAGTTGGCAAGTTGATGAAAGATTAATATGATGGAAAATAGACCCTGGGGCCATAGGTTTCACTAGTGGCTTCTCTCAAGATAGCATAAGTATTACGGTGGGTGAACAAATTACTGTCGAGCAATTGATAGAAAAATGCATAATTATGAGAATATCTAGGCATGATCATGTATATAGGCATCACGTCCGCGACAAGTAGACCAAAACTATTCTGCATCTACTACTATTACTCCACACATCGACCGCTATCCAGCATGCATCTAGAGTATTAAGTTCATAAGAACAGAGTAACACATTAGGTAAGATGACATGATGTAGAGGGATAAACTCAAGCAATATGATATAAACCCCATCTTTTTATCCTCGATGGCAAGAATACACGTATCGGTTCCCTTTCTGTCACTGGGATCGAACACCGCAAGATTGAACACAAAGCTAAGCACTTCTCCCATTGCAAGAAAGATCAATCTAGTAGGCCAAACCAAACTGATAATTCGAAGAGACTTGCAAAGATAACAAATCATACATAAAAGAATTCAGAGGAGATTCAAATATTGTTCATAGATAATCTTGATCATAAACCCACAATTCATCGGATCTCGACAAACACACCGCAAAAAGAATTACATCGAATAGATCTCCAAGAAGATCGAGGAGAACTCTGTATTGAGATCCAAAGAGAGAGAAGAAGCCATCTAACTATGGACCCGAAGGTCTGAGGTAAACTACTCACACGTCATCGGAGAGGCTATGGTGTTGATGTAGAAGCCCTCCGTGATCAATGCCCCCTCCGGCGGAGCGCCGGGAAAGGCCCCAAGATGGGATCTCACGGGTACAGAAGGTTGCGGCGGTGGAAATAGGGTATCGTGGTGCTCCTCGATGGTTTCAGGGTATATGGGTATATATAGGAGGAAGAAGTAGGTCGGTGGAGCTGCAAGGGGACCACGAGGGTGGGGGTGCGCGCCCAGGGGGGCATGCGCGCCTCCCTGCCTCGTGGCCTCCTCGCTTCTTTCTTGACGTCCACTCCAAGTCCTCTGGATCACGTTTATTCCAAAAATAACTCTCCCGAAGGTTTCATTCCGTTTGGACTCCGTTTGGTATTCCTTTTATGCGAAACACTGAAATAGGCAAAAAAACAACAATTTGCACTGGGCCTCCGGTTAGTAGGTTAGTCCCAAAAAATATAATAAAAGTGTATAATAAAGCCCATTAAACATCCAAAACAGATAATATAATAGCATGGAACAATCAAAAATTATAGATACGTTGGAGACGTATCGAGCATCCCCAAGCTTAATTCATGCTCGCCCTAAAGTAGGTAAATGATGAAAACAGAATTTTTATGTGGAATGCTACCTAGCATATTTCTCAATGTAATTTTCTTTATTGTGGCATGAATATTCAGATCCGAAAGATTCAAGATAAAAGTTTAATATTGACATAAAAGAATAATACTTCAAGCATACTAGCAAAGCAATCATGTCTTCTCAAAATAACATGGCCAAAGAAAGTTATCCCTACAAAATCATATAGTCTGGCTATGCTCTATCTTCACCACACAAAATATTTAAATCATGCACAACCCCGGTTTCAGCCAAGTAATTGTTTCATACTTTAGTATTCTCAAAAAAATTCAATCTTCACGCAATACATGAGCGTGAGCCATGGACATATCACTATATGTGGAATAGAATGGTGGTTGTGGAGAAGACAAAAAGAAGATAGTCTCACATCAACTTGGCGTATCAACGGGCTATGGAGATGCCCATCAATAGATATCAATGTGAGTGAGAAGGGATTGCCATGCAACGGATGCACTAGAGCTATAAGTATATGAAAGCTCAACAAAGGAAACTAAGTGGGTGTGCATCCAACTTGCTCGCTCACGAAGACCTAGGGCACTTTGAGGAAGCCCATCATTGGAATATACAAGCCAATCTCTATAATTAAAAATTCCCACTAGTGTATGAAAATGACAAAACAAGAGACTCTCTATCATGAAGATCATGGTGCTACTTTGAAGCACAAGTGTAGTAAAAGGATAGTAACATTGTCCCTTCTCTCTTTTTCTCTCATTTTTTATTTGGGCCTTTTCCTCTTTTTTATGGCCTCTTTTTTTTCTTTTTTCTTTTTTTATTTTTCGTCCGGAATCTCATACCGACTTGTGGGGGAATCATAGTCTCCATCATCCTTTCCTCACTTGGGACAATGCTCTAATAATGATGATCATCACACTTTTATTTACTTACAACTCAAGAATTACAACTCAGTACTTAGAACAAAATATGACTCTATGTGAATACCTCCGGCGGTGTACCGGGATATGCAATGAATCAAGAGTGACATGTATGAAAGAATTATGAAAGGTGGCTTTGCCACAAGTACGATGTCAACTACACGATCATGCAAAGCAATATGACAATGATGAAGCGTGTCATAATAAACGGAACGGTGGAAAGTTGCATGGCAATATATCTCGGAATGGCTATGGAAATGCCATAATAGGTAGGTATGGTGGCTATTTTGAGGAAGGTATATGGCGGGTGTATGATACCGGCGAAAGGTGCGCGGTATTAGAGAGGCTAGCAACGGTGGAAGGTTGAGAGTGCGTATAATCCATGGACTCAACATTAGTCATAAAGAACTCACATACTTATTGCAAAAATCTACAAGTCATCAAAACAAAGTACTAAACGCATGCTCCTAGGGGAAGGGTTGGTAGGAGTTAACCATCGCGCGATCCCGACCTCCACACATAAGGAAGACAATCAATAAATAAATCATGCTCCAACTTCATCACATAACGGTTCACCATACGTGCATGCTACGGGAATCACAAAACTTAACACAAGTATTTCTCAAATTCACAACTACTCAACTAGCATAACTCTAATATCACCATCTTCATATCTCAAAACAATCATCAAGTATCAAACTTCTCATAGCATTCAATGCACTTTATATGATAGTTTTTATTATACCCATCTTGGATGCTCATCATTTTTAGGACTAAAATTTTAACCAAAGCAAATTACCATGCTGTTCTAAAAGACTCTCAAAATAATATAAGTGAAGCCTGAGAGATCAATAATTTCTATAAAATAAAACAACCACCGTGCTCTAAAAAGATATAAGTGAAGCACTAGAGCAAAATTATCTAGCTCAAAAGATATAAGTGAAGCACATAGAGTATTCTAATAAATTCCGATTCATGTGTGTCTCTCCCAAAAGGTGTGTACAACAAGGATTATTGTGGTAAACTAAAAAGCAAAGACTCAAATCATACAAGACGGTCCAAGCAAAACACATATCATGTGGTGAATAAAAATATAGCATCAAGTAAAGTTACCGATGGACGAAGACGAAAGAGGGGATGCCTTCCGGTGCATCCCCAAGCTTAGGCTTTTGGTTGTCCTTGAATTTTACCTTGGGGTGCCTTGGGCTTCCCCAAGCTTAGGCTCTTGCCACTCCTTATTCCATAATCCATCAAATCTTTACCCAAAAACTTGAAAACTTCACAACACAAAACTCAACAGAAAATCTCATGAGCTCCGTTAGCGAAATAAAACAAACCACCACTTTAAGATACTGTAATGAAATCATTCTTTATTTATATTGGTTTTAAACCTACTGTATTCCAACTTATCTATGGTTCATAACCTCCTATACTAGCCATAGATTCATCAAAATAAGCAAACAACACACGAAAAACAGAATCTGTCAAAAACAGAACAGTCTGTAGCAATCTGTATCAAACGCAAACTTGTGGAACCCCAAAACTTCTACCAAATTAGTAAGTCCTAGATAATTTGTTTATTAATCTACCGCAAAAAGAATCAACTCAAAATCACATTTCTGTGATTTATGAAAACTAATCTCGTGCGTGCAAAAGTTTCTGTTTTTCAGCAAGATCAAATTAACTATCACCGTAGGTTATCCTAAAGGTTTTACTTGGCACAAACACTAATTAAAACACAAAACTGTTGGCGAACGTAGTAATTTCAAAAAAATTCCTACGCACACGCAAGATCATGGTGATGCATAGCAACGGCAGGGGAGAGTGTTGTCCACGTACCCTCGTAGACCGACAGCGGAAGCGTTATCACAACGCGGTTGATGTAGTCGTACGTCTTCACGATCCGACCGATCAAGTACCGAACGCACGGCACCTCTGAGTTCTACACACGTTCAGCTCGATGACGTCCCTCGAACTCCGATCCAGCCGAGTGTTGAGGGAGAGTTTCGTCATCATGACGGCGTGGTGACGATGATGATGTTCTACCGACGCAGGGCTTCGCCTAAGCTCCGCGATGATATTATCGAGGTGTAATTTGGTGGAGGGGGGCACCGCACACGGCTAAAAGATCTCAAGGATCAATTGTTGTGTCTCTGGGGTGCCCCCTGCCCCCGTATATAAAGGAGCAAGGGAGGAGGAGGCCGGCCCTAGGAGGGGGCGCACCAAGTGTGGAGTCCTACTAGGACTCCCTAGTCCTAGTAGGATTCCACCTCCCATATGGAATAGGAAAAGAGGAAGGGAAAAAGAGAAGGAAGGAAGGGGGCGCCCCCCTTCTCCAGTCCAATTCGGACCAGACCAAGGGGAGGGGTGCGGCCATCCTTGAGGCCCTTTTTCTTCTTTCCCGTATGGCCCAATAAGGCCCAATACGTATTCCCGTAACTCTCCGGTACTCCGAAAAATACCCGAATCACTCGGAACCTTTCCGAAGTCCGAATATAGTCGTCCAATATATCGATCTTTACGTCTCAACCATTTCGAGACTCCTCGGCATGTCCCCGATCTCATTCGGGACTCCGAACTCCTTCGGTACATCAACATACATAAACTCATAATAAAACTGTCATCGTAACTTTAAGTGTGCGGACCCTACGGGTTCGAGAACTATGTAGACATGACCGAGACACGTCTCTGGTCAATAACCAACAGCGGGACCTGGATGCCCATATTGGCTCCCACATATTCTACGAAGATCTTTATCGGTCAGACCGCATAACAACATACGTTGTTCCCTTTGTCATCAGTATGTTACTTGCCCGAGATTCGATCGTCGGTATCTCGATACCTAGTTCAATCTCGTTACCGGCAAGTCTCTTTACTCGTTCCATAACACATCATCCCGCAACTAACTTATTAGTCACAATGCTTGCAAGGCTTATAGTGATGTGAATTACCGAGTGGGCCCAGAGATACCTCTCCGACAATCAGAGTGACAAATCCTAATCTCGAAATACGCCAACCCAACAAGTACCTTTGGAGACACCTGTAGAGCACCTTTATAATCACCAATTTACGTTGTGACGTTTGGTAGCACACAAAGTGTTCCTCCGGTAAACGGGAGTTGCATAATCTCATAGTCAGAGGAAAATGTATAAGTCATGAAGAAAGCAATAGCAACATACTAAACGATCGGGTGCTAAGCTAACGGAATGGGTCAAGTCAATCACGTCATTCTCCTAATGAGGTGATCTCGTTAATCAAATGACAACTTATGTCTATGGCTAGGAAACATAACCATCTTTGATTAACGAGCTAGTCAAGTAGAGTCATACTAGTGACACTCTGTTTGTCTATGTATTCACACATGTATTATGTTTCCGGTTAATACAATTCTAGCATGAATAATAAACATTTATCATGATATAAGGAAATAAATAATAACTTTATTATTGCCTCTAGGGCATATTTCCTTCATCCTCCCACTTGCACTAGAGTCAATAATCTAGTCCACATCGCCATGTGATTTAACATGAATAGTTCACATCACCATGTGATTAACACCCATGGTTCACATCGTCATGTGACCATCACCCAAAGGGTTTACTAGAGTCAGTAATCTAGTTCACATCGCTATGTGATTAACACCCAAACAGTACTAAGGTGTGATCATGTTTTGCTTGTGAGATAATTTTAGTCAACGGGTCTGTCACATTCAGATCCGTAAGTATTTTGCAAATTTCCATGTCTACAATGCTCTGCATGGAGCTACTCTAGCTAATTGCTCCCACTTTCAATATGTATCTAGACCGAGACTTAGAGTCATGTAGATTAGTGTCAAAACTTGCATCGACGTAACCTTTTACGATGAGCCTTTTGTCACTTCCATAATCGAGAAACATATCCTTATTCCAGTAAGGATAATTTTGACCGCTGTCTAGTGATCTACTCCTAGATCACTATTGTACTCCCTTGCCAAAATCAGTGTAGGGTATACAATAGATCTGGTACACAGCATGACATACTTTATAGAACCTATGGCCAAGGCATAGGGAATGACTTTCATTCTCTTTCTATCTTTTGCCGTGGTCGGGCTTTGAGTCTTTACTCAATTTCACACCTTGTAACACAGGCAAGAACTCTTTTCTTTAACTGTTCTATTTTGAACTACTTCAAAATTTTGTTAAGGTATGTACTCATTGAAAAACTTATCAAGCGTCTTCATCTATCTCTATAGATCTTGATGCTTAATATGTAAGCAGCTTCACCGAGGTCTATCTTTGAAAAACTCCTTTCAAACACTCCTTTATGCTTTGCAGAATAATTCTACATTATTTCCGATCAACAATATGTCATTCACATATACTTATCAGAAATGCTGTAGTGCTCCCACTCACTTTCTTGTAAATACAGGCTTCACCGCAAGTCTGTATACAACTATATGCTTTGATCAACTTATCAAAGCGTATATTCCAACTCCGAGATGCTTGCACCAGTCCATTGATGGATCGCTGGAGCTTGCATATTTTGTTAGCACCTTTAGGATTGACAAAACCTTCTGGTTGTATCATATACAACTCTTCTTTAATAAATCCATCAAGGAATGCAGGTTTGTTTATCCCTTTGCCAGATTTCATAAAATGCGGCAATTGCTAACATGATTCGGACAGACTTAAGCATAGATACGAGTGAGAAACTCTCATCATAGTCAACATCTTGAACTTGTCAAAAACCTTTTTTTGCGACAATTCTAGCTTTGTAGATAGTGATACTACTATCAGCGTCCGTCTTCCTCTTGACAATCCATTTATTCTCAATTGCTTGCCGATCATCGGGCAAGTCAACCAAAGTCCACACTTTGTTCTCATACATGGATCTCATCTCAGATTTCATGGCCTCAAGCCATTTTGCGGAATCTGGGCTCACCATCGCTTCTTCATAGTTCGTAGGTTTGTCATGGTCTAGTAACATAACCTCCAGAACAGGATTACCGTACCACTCTGGTGCGGATCTTACTCTGGTTTACCTACGAGGTTTGGTAGTAACTTGATCTGAAGTTACATGATCATCATCATTAACTTCCTCACTAATTGGTGTAGAAGTCGCAGGAACAGATTTCTGTGATCCAATAAGGGAGCGGGTACAGTTACCTCATCAAGTTCTACTTTCCTCCCACTCACATCTTTCGAGAGAAACTCCTTCTCTAGAAAGGATCCATACTTAGCAACGAATGTCTTGCCTTCGGATCTGTGATAGAAGGTGTACCCAATTGTCTCCTTTGGGTATCCTATGAAGACACATTTCTCCGATTTGGGTTTGAGCTTATCAGGATGAAATTTTTTCACATAAGCATCGCAACCCCAAAATTTTAAGAAATGACAACTTTGGTTTCTTGCCAAACCACAGTTCATAAGGCGTCGTCTCAACGGATTTTGACGGTGCCCTATTTAACGTGAATGTAGCTGTCTCTAATGCATAACCCAAAACGATAGTGGTAAATTGGTAAGAGACATCATAGATTGCACTATATCCAATAAAGTACGGTTATGACGTTCGGACACACCATTACACTGTGGTGTTCCAGGTGGCGTGAGTAGTGAAACTATTTCATATTGTTTTAACTGAAGGCCAAACTCGTAACTCAAATATTTTACCTCTGCGATCATATCGTAGAAACTTTTATTTTCTTGTTACGATGATTCTCCACTTTACTCTGAAATTCTTTGAACTTTTCAAATGTTTCAGACTTTGTGTTTCATCAAGTAGATATACCCATATCTGCTCAAATCATCTGTGAAGGTCAGAAAATAATGATACCTGCTACGAGCCTCAATATTCATCGGACCACATACATCTGTATGTATGATTTCCAACAAATCTGTTGCTCTCTCCATATTTCCGGAGAACGGCGTTTTAGTCATCTTGCCCATGAGGCACGGTTCGCAAGCATCAAGTGATTCATAATCAAGTGATTCCAAAATCCCATCAGTATGGAGTTTCTTCATGCGCTTTACACCAATATGACCTAAACGGCAGTACCACAAATAAGTTGCACTATCATTATTAACTTTGCATCTTTTGGCTTCAATATTATGAATATGTGTATCACTACGATCGAGATCCAACGAACCATTTTCGTTGGTGTGTATGACCATAAAGGTTTTATTCATGTAAACAGAACAACAATTGTTCTCTAACTTAAATGAATAACCGTATTGCAATAAACATGATCAGATCATATTCATGCTCAACGCAAACACCAAATAACACTTATTTAGTTTCAACACTAATCCCGAAAGTACAGGGAGTGTGCGATGATGATCATATCAATCTTGGAACTACTTCCAACACACATCGTCACCTCGCCTTTTACTAGTCTCTGTTTATTCTGCAACTCCCGTTTTCGAGTTACTCCTCTTTAGCAACTGAACCAGTATCAATTACCGAGGGGTTGCTATAAACACTAGTAAAGTACACATCAATAATCTGTATATCAAATATACCTTTGTTCACTTTTACTCGTCTCTGTTTATTCTGCAACTCCCGTTTCGAGTTACTACTCTTAGCAACTGAACCAGTATCAATTACCGAGGGATTGCTATAAACACTAGTAAAGTACACATCAATAATTTGTATATCAAATATACCTTTGTTCACTTTGCCATCCTTCTTATCCACCAAATAGTTGGGGTAGTTCCGCTTCCAGTGACCAGTCCCTTTGCAGTAGAAGCACTTAGTCTCAGGCTTAGGACCAGACTTAGGCTTCTTCACTTGAGCAGCAACTTGCTTGCCGTTCTTTTTGAAGTTCCCCTTTTTCCCTTCGCCCTTTTCTTGAAACTAGCGGTCTCGTCAACCATCAACACTTGAAGTGGTCTCGTCAACCATCAACACTTGATGTTTTTCTTGATTTCTACCTTCGTCGATTTCAGCATCACGAAGAGCTCGGGAATTACTTTCGTTATCCCTTGCATACCATAGTTCATCACGAAGTTCTACTAACTTGGTGATGGTGACTAGAGAATTCTGTCAATCACTATTTTATCTGGAAGACAAACTCCCACTTGATTCAAGCGATTGTAGTACCCAGACAATCTGAGCACATGCTCACTAGTTGAGCGATTCTCCTCCATCTTTTTGCTATTGAACTTGTTGGAGATTTCATATCTCTCAACTCGAGTATTTGCTTGAAATATTAACTTCAACTCCTGGAACATCTCATATGGTCCATGACGTTCAAAACGTCTTTGAAGTCCCGATTCTAAGCCGTTAAGCATGGTGCACTAAACTATCAAGTAGTCATCATATTGAGCTAGCCAAACGTTCATAACGTCTGCATCTGCTCCTGCAATAGGTCTGTCACCTAGCGGTGCATCAAGGACATAATTTTTCTGTGCAGCAATGAGGATAATCCTCAGATCACGGATCCAATCCGCATCTTTGCTACTAACATCTTTCAACATAATTTTTCTCTAGGAACCAAAAATGAACACAGGGAAGCAACAACGCGAGCTATTGATCTACAACATAATTTGCAAAATACTATCAGGACTAAGTTCATGATAAATTTAAGTTCAATTAATCATATTACTTAAGAACTCCAACTTAGATAGACATCTCTCTAATAATCTAAGTGATTACGTGATCCAAAGCAACTAAACCATGTCCGATTAACACGTGAGATGGAGTAGTTTCAATGGTGAACATCACTATGTTGATCATATCTACTATATGATTCACGCTCGACCTTTCGGTCTCTGTGTTCCGAGGCCATATCTGTATATGCTAGGCTCGTCAAGTTTAACCTGAGTATTCTGCGTGTGCAACTGTTTTCAACCCATTGTATTTGAGCGTAGAGCCTATCACACCCGATTAACACGTGGTGTCTCAGCACGAAGAACTTTTGCAACGGTGCATACTCAGGGAGAACACTTTTATCTTGAAATTTTAGTGAGAGATCATCTTATAATGCTACCTTCAATAAAAGTAAGATAAGATGCATAAAGGATTAACATCACATGCAATCAATATAAGTGATATGATATGGCCATCATCATCTTGTGCTTGTGATCTCCATCTCCGAAGCACCGTGCTTCTGATCTCCATCTCCGAAGCACCGTCATGATCACCATCGTCACCGGCGCGACACCTTGATCTCCATCATAGGATCGTTGTCGTCTCGCCAACTTATTGCTTTTACGACTATCGCTACCGATTAGTGATAAAGTAAAACTATTACATGGCGATTGCATCTCATACAATAAAGCGACAACCATATGGCTCCTGCCAGTTGCCGATAACTCGGTTACAAAACATGATCATCCCATACAACACATTATATCACATCATGTCTTGACCATATCACATCACAACATGCCATGAAAAAACAAGTTAGACGTCCTCTACTTTGTTGTTGCAAGTTTTACGTGGCTGCTATGGGCTTAGCAAGAACCGTTCTTACCTACACATCAAAACCACAACGATAGTTTGTCAAGTTGGTGCTGTTTTAACCTTCGCAAGGACCGGGCGTAGCCACACTCGGTTCAACTAAAGTGAGAGAGACAGACACCCGCCAGTCACCTTTAAGCAACGGGTGCTCCGAACGGTGAAACCAGTCTCGCGTAAGCGTACGCGTAATGTCGGTCCGGGCCGCTTCATCTCACAATACCGCTGAACCAAAGTATGACATGCTGGTCAGAAGTATGACTTATATCGCCCACAACTCACTTGTGTTCTACTCGTGCATAGCATCAACGCATAAAACCAGGCTCGGATGCCACTGTTAGGGAACGTAGTAATTTCAAAAACTTTCCTACGCACACGCAAGATCATGGTGATGCATAGCAACGAGAGGGGAGAGTGTTGTCCACGTACCCTCGTAGACCGACAGCGGAAGCGTTATCACAACGCGGTTGATGTAGTCGTACGTCTTCACGATTCGACCGATCAAGTACCGAATGCACGGCAGCTCTGAGTTCTACACACGTTCAGCTCGATGACGTCCCTCGAACTCCGATCGAGCCGAGTGTTGAGGGAGAGTTTCGTCAGCACGACGGCGTGGTGACGATGATGATGTTCTACCAACGCAGGGCTTCGCCTAAGCTCCGCAATGATATTATCAAGGTGTAATTTGGTGGAGGGGGGCATCGCACACGGCTAAAAGATCTCAAGGATCAATTGTTGTGTCTCTGGGGTGCCCCCCTGCCACCGCATATAAAGGAGCAAGGGAGGAGGAGGCCGGCCCTAGGAGGGGGCGCACCAAGTGTGGAGTCCTACTAGGACTCCCTAGTCCTAGTAGGATTCCACCTCCCATATGGAATAGGAAAAGAGGGAGGGAAAAAGAGAAGGAAGGAAGGGGGCGCCCCCCTTCTCTAGTCCAATTCGGACCAGACCAAGGGGAGGGGTGTGGCCACCCTTGAGGCCCTTTTTCTTCTTTCCCGTATGGCCCAATAAGGCCCAATACGTATTCCCGTAACTCTCCGGTACTCCAAAAAATACCCGAATCACTCGGAACCTTTCCGAAGTCCGAATATAGTCGTCCAATACATCGATCTTTACGTCTCGACCATTTCGAGACTCCTCGTCATGTCCCCGATCTCATTCGGGACTCCGAACTCCTTCGGTACATCAACATACATAAACTCATAATAAAACTGTCATCGTAACTTTAAGTGTGCGGACCCTACGGGTTCGAGAACTATGTAGACATGACCGAGACACGTCTCCGGTCAATAACCAACAGCGGGACCTGGATGCCCATATTGGCTCCCACATATTCTACGAAGATCTTTATCGGTCAGACCGCATAACAACATACATTGTTCCCTTTGTCATCAGTATGTTACTTGCCCGAGATTTGATCGTCGGTATCTCGATACCTAGTTCAATCTCGGTACCGGAAAGTCTCTTTACTCGTTCCGTAACACATCATCCCGCAACTAACTTATTAGTCACAATGCTTGCAAGGCTTATAGTGATGTGAATTACCGAGTGGGCCCAGAGATACCTCTCCGACAATCGGAGTGACAAATCCTAATCTAGAAATACGCCAACCCAACAAGTACCTTTGGAGACACCTGTAGAGCACCTTTATAATCACCCATTTACGTTGTGACGTTTGGTAGCACACAAAGTGTTCCTCCGGTAAACGGGAGTTGCATAATCTCATAGTCAGAGGAACATGTATAAGTCATGAAGAAAGCAATAGCAACATACTAAACGATCGGGTGCTAAGCTAACGGAATGGGTCAAGTCAATCACGTCATTCTCCTAATGAGGTGATCTCGTTAATCAAATGACAACTTATGTCTATGGCTAGGAAACATAACCATCTTTGATTAACGAGCTAGTAAAGTAGAGGCATACTAGTGACACTCTGTTTGTCTGTGTATTCACACATGTATTATGTTTCCGGTTAATACAATTCTAGCATGAATAATAAACATTTATCATGATATAAGGAAATAAATAATAACTTTATTATTGCCTCTAAGGCATATTTCCTTCAAAAACCACATCTAACCAGAGGCTATATGAATTATTTATTACTAAACAGGACCAAAAATAAAGAAAGAAAAATAAAATTGGGTTGCCTCCCAACAAGCGCTATCGTTTAACGCCCTTAGCTAGGCATAAAAACAAGGATAGATCTAAGTATTGCCATATTTGGCATGCAATTGATAAGTGGCTCTCATAATAGATTCATAAGGTAATTTAATTTTCTTCCTAGGAAAGTGTCCCATGCCTTTCCTTAACGGAAATTGGAATCTAATATTCCCTTCCTTCATATCAATAATTGCACCAATCGTTCTAAGTAAAGGTCTACCAAGAATAATAGGACATGTAGGATTGCAATCTATATCAAGAACAATAAAATCTACGGGCACATAGTTCCTATTTGCAACAATAAGAACATCATTAATCCTTCCCATAGGTTTCTTAATGGTGGAATCCGCAAGGTGCAAGTTTAAAGAACAATCATCAAATTCACGGAAACCTAACACATCGCACAAAGTTTTTAGAATTGTGGGAACACTAGCAACCAAATCACACAAAGCATAGAATTCATGATCTTTAATCTTAATTTTATTAGTAGGTTCCCACTCATCATAAAGTTTTCTAGGGATAGAAACTTCTAATTCAAGTTTCTCTTCATAAGATTGCATTAAAGCATCAACGATATGTTTGGTAAAAGCTTTATTTTGACTATTAAGCATGAGGAGAATTTAGCACGGATTGCAACAAGGAAATACAATCTATTAAAGAACAATTATCATAATTAAATTCCTTGAAATCCAAATTGTGGGTTCATTGCTATGTAAATTTTTGACCTCTTCAATCCCACTTTTACCAATTTTTTGCATCAAGATCTAAAAACTCCGAATTATTGGGACGCCTTTTAACTAAAGTTGACTCATCTCCAGTCCCATCATTATCAAGATTCATATTGGAAAACAAGGATTTAATAGGAGACACATCAATCACTTTTAGATCTTCATCCCTATTATCATAAAAACTAGAAGAACACGCTTTTACAAAGCAATATTTCTTAGCACGCATCCTAGCGGTTCTTTCTTTGCATTCATCAATTGAAATTCTCATAGCTTTGAGAGACTCATTGATATCATGCTTAGGTGGAATAGATCTAAGTTTCAAAGAATCAACATCAAGAGAAATTATATCCACGTTCCTAGCCAATTCATCAACCTTAAGCAATTTTTCTTCAAGCAAAGCATTGAAATTCTTTTGTGAATTCATAAACTCTTTAAAACTAGTCTCAAAATCAGAAGGCATCTTTTAAAATTTCCATAAGAGTTGTTGTAGGAATTACCATAATTATTAGAGGAATTACTAGGAAACGGCCTAGGATTAAAGTTTCCTCTATACGGGTTGTTACCAAAATTGTTCCTACCAACAAAATTCACATCCATAGATTCATTATTATTCTCAATCAAAGTATACAAAGGCATATCATTAGGATCAATAGGAGCACTCTTATTAGCAAACAACTTCATAAGTTCATCCATCTTTCCGCTCAAAACATTAATTTCTTCTATCGCATGAACCTTTTTACTAGTAGATCTTTCGGTGTGCCATTGAGAATAATTAACCATAATATTATCTAGGAGTTTAGTAGCTTCTCCTAAAGTGATTTCCATAAAAGTGCCTCCCGCGGACGAATCTAAAAGATTTCTAGAAGCAAAATTCAATCCGGCATAAAAAATTTGTATAATCATCAATAAATTCAATCCATGTGTAGGGCAATTACGTATCATCAATTTCATCCTCTCCCAAGATTGTGCAACATGCTCATGATCAAGTTGCTTAAAATTCATAATATCGTTTCTAAGAGAGATAATCTTAGAGGGAGGAAAATACTTAGAGATAAAAGCATCTTTGCACTTATTCCAAGAATCAATACTATTTTTAGGCAAAGACGAAAACCTAGTTTTAGCACGATCTCTAAGCGAAAACGGAAATAGCTTCAATTTAACAATATCATTATCCACATCTTTCTTATTTTGCATATCACACAAATCAGCAAAGTTGTTTAGATGGGTAGTGGCATCTTCACTAGGAAGGCCAGAGAATTGATCTTTCATAACAAGATTCAGCAAAGCAGCATTAATTTCACAAGATTCAACATCGGTAAGAGGAGCAATCGGAGTGCTAAGGAAATCATTGTTGTTGGTATTGGAAAAGTCACACAATTTAGTATTGTCTTGAGCCATCGTGACAAACAAGCAATCCAACACACAAGCACACAAGAAGCAGGAGAAAAAGAGGCGAACGGAAAACAGGGTGAATAAAACGGCAAGGGTGAAGTGGGGAGAGGAAAACGAGAGGCAAATGGCAAATAATGTAATGCGAGGGATAAGAGTTGTGATGGGTACTTGGTATGTCTTGACTTGTGCGTAGACTCCCCGGCAACGGCGCCAGAAATCCTTCTTGCTACCTCTTGAGCACAGCGTTGGTTTTCTCTTGAAGAGGAAATGGTGATGCAGCAAAGTAGCATAAGTATTTCCCTTAGTTTTTGAGAACCAAGGTATCAATCCAGTAGGAGGCCACACGCAAGTCCCTCGTACCTACACAAACAAATAAGAACCTTGCAACCAACACGATAAAGGGGTTGTCAATCCCTTCATGGCCACTTAGAAAAGTGAGATCTGATAGAGATAATAAGATAAATGGTATTTTTATTTTATAGATTGGAAAGTAAAGATTGCAAAATAAACAGTGACCGAAATTGTCAAGTTGATGAAAGACTAATATGATGGAAAATAAACCCAGGGGCCATAGGTTTCACTAGTGGCTTCTCTCAAGATAGCATAAGTATTACGGTGGGTGAACAAATTACTGTTGAGGAATTGATAGAAAAGTGCATAATTATGAGAATATCTAGGCATGATCATGTATATAGGCATCACGTCCGCAACAAGTAGACTGAAACGATTATGCATCTACTACTATTACTCCACACATCGACCGCTATCCAGCATGCATCTAGAGTATTAAGTTCATAAGAACAGAGTAACGCATTAGGCAAGATGACATGATGTAGAGGGATAAACTCAAGCAATATGATATAAACCCCATCTTTTTATCCTCGATGGCAACAATACAATACGTATCGGTTCCCTTTCTGTCACTGGGATCGAACACCGCAAGATTGAACCCAAAGCTAAGCACTTCTCCCATTGCAAGAAAGATCAATCTAGTAGGCCAAACCAAACTGATAATTCGAAGAGACTTGCAAAGATAACAAATCATACATAAAAGAATTCAGAGGATATTCAAGTATTGTTCATAGATAATCTTGATCATAAACCAACAATTCATCGGATCTCGACAAACACACTGCAAAAATAATTACATCGAATAGATTTCCAAGAAGACCGAGGAGAACTTTGTTTTGAGATCCAAAGAGAGAGAAGAAGCCATCTAGCTAATAACTATGGACCCGAATGTTTGAGGTAAACTACTCACACATCATCAGAGAGGCTATGGTGTTGATGTAGAAGCCCTCCGTGATCAATGCCCCCTCCGGCGGAGCGCCGGAAAAGGCCCCAAGATGGGATCTCACGGGTACAGAAGGTTGCGGCGGTGGAAATAGGGTTTCGTGGTGCTCCTCGATGGTTTCGGGGTATATGGGTATATATAGGAGGAAGAAGTAGGTCAGTGGAGCTGCGAGGGGCCCACGAGGGTGGGGGGCATGCCCAGGGAGGGCAGGCGCGCCTCCCTGCCTCGTGGCCTCCTCGCTTCTTTCTTGACGTCCACTCCAAGTCCTCTGGATAACGTTTGTTCCAAAAATAACTCTCCCGAAGGTTTCATTCCGTTTGGACTCTCTTTGGTATTCCTTTTCTGCGAAACACTGAAATAGGCAAAAAAACAGCAATTTGCACTGGGCCTCCGGTTAGTAGGTTAGTCCCAAAAAATATAATAAAAGTGTATAATAAAGCCCATTAAACATCCAAAACAGATAATATAATAGCATGGAACAATCAAAAATTATAGATACGTTGGAGACGTATCAGTGGATAGATGGGAAATCCAAGCATTTTTGGCCATTCGATATCTTATTTACTACAAAAGAAAAATTCCAAGCATGCATACTATCTAGAATATTTCATTTGTAAGCTTAAGCACAATGCTACCTATGCACAAACAACCTCATAGCACTATGTTTATCCATTGTTCTAGAATCATGGATACTTTAACAGCGCAAACTCTTTTCTTCTAAATGAATTGCTAATGCTTTGAACTTTGTGAATCTGAATGCATAATATGCAAAAACATTATCACTTTATTAAAAAAATACACACCAAAAAATCCATTGCTATAGTAGCATAGCAATGTAAAGTGCATCTGAAATAATTGACATTAACTGTTGCTTTCACGCCCAATGCATGTGTGCTTCGCTAGTACCAACAAGACTATCAATGATGAGAGTTTAAATCAGTAGAACCCATGTTACAACTATGCTCTGTTCCTCAATTGTGCAACCCATTATCTGGTTTTGCTTTCATGAAACTATGCTCCGTTCTTCAATAGTGGCAACCCATTATCTGGTTTTGGTATGCATGAAACTGGGCCACATCATCGAGTCATGCATCTGGTTAGTACTGATGCATGCGGTAACAATTTACGGACACTGTCTGCCATTAACAACTAACATGGATTAGTTCTTCTCTTGCACAAATCAGTCCATGAAACTATGCCACATCAGTAATCATGCATGCCAAGTCCATGCAACAGTACATTTCTAGCAACAAGATTTTCTATTGCATTCTCACTATATAGAATTTTTCATTACTAAGCGTAATCATAATTCTCCATATGCACAAAGATGATACCACATTTTGTCCTTTCTTATAGAATCTTTCATACCTTAACAGTGCAAATTTTTTCTATCTGCTTCATGATTTCCATATAATGAAGTGGACTATGCATCTTATTTTCAATCTGATTACCAAATCTGTTGAGACCTAGTAAACAGTACATTTATTTAGTTGTCAGAAAAACTGGTTTATTTAATGAAAATCATGAAGCCTTACAGCTATATTGTGAAGATATTTTCTGATTGTAGTCAGTAATTCATTGCAGAGTTTCTTATGTACGCACCCTATGTAATTATTAGCAACAAGGATGAGTAATTAAAGCCATAATTTCTTATGTTCGCAACCTATGTAATCCAAAATTTCTCTTTTTATACATAATTCATGACATGATTCATATGTTTTGTTGTCTTCAAAATATCAAGTGAGGGCAATCTTTTCTTTGTTGATGCGGTAATTTTACTTTGTAGTATGTACTCATCTAGTTTGAATATCATTAAATTAGATATTTTCTAGTATCTCTTTATGATAAAACCAGATCATACAAAATATTGTTGCAAGAAATGGCAAGAACTGATCCTGTTTTTGGAATTATCTATTTTCAGTATGAAATAAAATATGTGCTTGAATGGAGTAAAATGATTTGTTCATACCCTAAAACCTGAACCCTTTAGTTAATTGTCAACTTAGATTGTACAAATAGGAGTACTTCTTTACAGGGGAGAACAACTACGCATGCAAAGCAAAGAAAAAAGAACAAGAAAAGATAACAAATAATACAGAAACATATATTGCAATACATGAGGTACATGTTGTGTGAATCATCTGATTGATCATATTTTTGTATTCCTACTTTCGGAATGTTCTTGATACTCTTATGAAATGCTATATTTCTGTATTCCTAATCTGACATAGCTATCGATCAACTAGCACACAGGAAGATGATGAACACGTGGATGATAGTAAGGAGAGCAGGGACAGCAAGAGCCGCTACGTCCTCAGGAGGCTGCGGAATGGGGAAATCCCATACCGCAGCGGCTCCAACAGGCTCTACAGCAACATAGCCTGCCCCTTCTGCTGCGCGAGTATCAAGAGCGACTACGACAGCCTGATCATGCATGGCACCGATATCGGCCGTGGTAATGGGAGGAACCGCAAGCCCCACGTCCAGGCTAAACATGCCGCCTTTGGTGCCTGTCTCAGGAAGTACGTGATGGGGCATCTGCCATTCTACCTCCCGAGGCCTCCTCGTCCGGCCAAGATGCCGAGGATCTGATGCGCTGCTTGGTTGTTACTGCTGGCCCACCCTAGTTAAGACTGTTTTTATGTTATGGTTGTCGTGTGATACTTCTGCCCCACCGTACTGCTTGAACTTATGCGCCGGTTTATCTTTTGGGTTGCAAGTGTTTAACATGCTATGTTTAAGTGTTTGGTAGTACATTGCTCATTTCTGGTAATGGCCAACTTCCAATGCTATGTGCTTAGGTACATGCTAGCAATATTAAACATGGTTTTCTGAAGCAGTGCCAATTTGTACATGATAGGCGCCTAATAAAGTGTCTACCCTGTACTAATAAGCATCGTTGCTTCATTAAACTATTGTTTATCTTGTAAGCACCTACCCTAAGTGCATTGCGGTCAACCTTGTTGGAAATATGCCCTAGAGGCAATAATAAATGGTTATTATTATATTTCTTTGTTCATGATAATTGTCTATTGTTCATGCTATAATTGTGTTATCCGGAAATCGTAATACATGTGTGAATACATAGACCACAACGTGTCCCTAGTAAGCCTCTAGTTGACTAGCTCGTTGATCAACAGATAGTCATGGTTTCCTGACTATGGACATTGGATGTCATTGATAACGGGATCATATCATTAGGAGAACGATGTGATGGACAAGACCCAATCCTAAGCATAGCTCAAAGATCGTGTAGTTCGTTTGCTAGAGCTTTTCCAATGTCAAGTATCTTTTCCTTAGACCATGAGATCGTGCAACTCCCCGGATAATGTGACACCCAAATTTTTATTTGGATTTTTTTCAAAAGATTTTTTATTTGACTTGAGGGAGGTGATTTAATTTTTTAAAAAGGACTCTCCCTTTCAAATATTTTTATGGCAAAGGTTTTATTTGGATTCACCCAAGATCTGTCTTTGGTCTTGGAGGTTCTTGCTTTTTATTTGGACTCAAGACAAAATGCTTTTCACTTGGGAAAATACCTTTTGAAGATCTCTTTGAAATTTGCACTATGGCTTTTGGAATAATCCTTTACCACTGTCAACATTTCTCTCTTGCCATGGCCTTAGTGCAAATACTCTCTCCTAAACCTCCCCTCATCCTTGGATCATGTTTGGCATCTAATCCAGCAAGTTGAACCTCCCCTATGTTTATTTTCCATTTAAATCTTATTCAAACAAATTTCTGCCTTCTATTCTAGCCATTGGTGATTTACAAAGGAACTCCATTTTCTGTTTTGATTTTTGCCCCCAAACCTTTTTCCCCTCCTAGTCCTTTGAACCCTCAACCAAGATCCATGAAGATCCACTGGTCTTCAGTTCAAATTTTTCAAACTACACTTGCTGCAAGTTTGGACCAGATTTGTCAAATTTGGTGAAATTCATTCAAAACTTTCTCCAAAAATTCCAAGTAAAATCAGGCAGCCTCTGGATGCATTGAGTGGTCACCTCACCAAGTTACAGCCCCAGAAAAAATTATCTCATAGCCAAATCTTTCTGTCGAACACCTGCAGTGCATTGTCAATGTCAAGTTTCAGTTAAGTTCAGAGAACATTGCAGTGCATTGTCGTTTTCTTCAGAACCCGACGTCGATCTCACCAGTGCCACTGTGTCGCCTTGCTCCCCGTCCCCTCCCTCTTGTTCCTGCACCGCACGAACGCCTGGCACCTTGCGGACGTCGGCGACGAGCAGCAGAAGGTGCGCCGCCCCGTGACCGACGCCAGCGGCGGCTTTGCGGCCGCTAGCGGGAGGCACGGCGCTGACGGCGCCACCCAGCGCCGCCCAAACCACCGAAGCTCGCCGCGTGGCCTTCCACTCCCTCGAACGCGCTGCCACCCTCGTCGTGAACCGCAGGGCGCGGAGCGCGCTCTCTGCCGCCGTCGAGCCCGTGCGGTCATCTCACCGTGGACCGACGCCATTACGCCAAGACCAACTCCGTTTAGCTGTGGAATGACACCAGTAACCTCCACTGATGCCGCCTGGCCACTCAAACCTCCTGCCAACCCACTGCATCGCCGTAATCGTTCGCCGGAGATTCTCCGTTCACGGCCACCCCATCGATCCGCCTATAAATAGAGGCCCCGAGCTTCAACTCGAGCACCCACCATCCCTGCACTCTACCTAGAGCACGCCTAGCCACTGGAAGAGCCCCGAGGAGGTCTCCTTCCTCGACTCCGGCCGCCGCGACCCGCCACGGGATCCAGCTCGATTCGCCCCCGTGTGTGCACCTCCGCCTCCCTTCTCTTGCCAGTAGCTTCACTATGCATCCCTCCTTCTGACCCGCGCTTCAATTCGAAGTTTGCAGCCCTCCACCGGAGTTCTCCATCCTCACCCGAGCCGCCGTCCGCCGGAGATAGTGTCGCCGTTGACGTGGTGCTCCCTGTTGGTCGAGTCCACCACCCACCGATGTGGAAGAACAAGCTGAAGCTCTTAGTACCCTCCGATCCTCCTGACTCGCCGTGGTTCGACGCCGGCGTCCACCGCAGTCTTCGGGCGCCGGCGAGCTTTTCAAACCTGACATGTGGACCCCGCATGTCAGCCTCTGTTCTATTCTTTCGCGAACCATTTTCTGTTGGCGCCTTCGGGCAAAATACGTTTTCTCTCTTTAGCTAGCGCATTTCTTACCGAAGCGTTTTCTGGTTTCTCAGTTTAAACCCTGGAACTTTTCTGTTTCATTACAGATAAGTCCCTGGACAGAAAACTTTATAACTTTTTATTAAAAAGGGATTTTTGAGTGATTCTTTTTCTGACAGTCTTAAAATTTTGTCTAGTTTTTTATGAGATTTGGTTGGAAATTTTTGTGAGAATTTTCTGTGCACCCATTGGTTTTCACGTTAGTGCCCATTTTCGTGATTGCCGTAGGCTCCGGAAGAGGTGACGGAGCCGCGAACTTCGCCGAGCTAGACTCCGACTTCTCCGAACCAGGCAAGCATGTTTGAACATTTGATATGATAAGTGTTTTGCATGTTTGCTTGAAGGTTTGTGCGTGGCATATGAGTGTCGGTAAATACCTCGTTGCTTGTAAGGCAACTACCTGCTTGTTCCAAAGTTGCGATGATCTCTGATGAGAGATGGCCTAATCATGTGGTGACATGAAGGGCAGCAAGGTGGTATTGTTGTAGCATACCAGCCTTGCGTCATCCGACTTTCTCCGACGTTAACGTGGACGGAGTCACGTTATCGTTCTTTCCCCCTTCCGTACTACCAAATGTTTCATTTGCCAGGATGCGGTTTAGTAAGTTGGTAACCTCTTTCCGTGTACACACCAAACAGAGAGGCCGGGATGATGGTACCTTGGCCCAGGATTAAAGCCAGTCATCCGGTCAGGGGGCATGGGTGTTTCCTGTTGGGACCGAGAGGGGGGGCACCCCCTTAGAGCGCGCGTATAGAAATTTGATCCCATGCTACGCGAGGTTGTAGCCTCCCCGTCTCAAGGTTTTTCTTGAACGTTGCCGAGGGTGATCCCTGGCTTCGGAAGGTTGAATTGGGTGTGTACTGGTTAGACGTGTTTCTTCCAAAACACCATAGACGGAACTAGTCCCTGTGCCTACTGAAATCCGTTGGCTGTGGTTAAGTACAAACTCTGCAGAGTCAATTCCTTCCAAGTCATCGTATCCATGATCAAGTAGTGTAATCAGTATATCCAGGTCTATCCGCGTGGTAGACTTGTCCCCGGTGAACAAGCTCAAGTGGTAAATCCAGTTTGATTTTTTTATTCCTGTGGATGGACTAACTTCATATTTGTCTCGTGCTTGTGATAATTTATGTTCCCGAACTATTGAATTACTAAACTACAATATCAGCCCTTTATGCGACATCGCGCAGACGTCCGACTGTGGCGTGTTCTTGTTTCTTACTTTAAATATAAGCCCTTTATGTGATGTCGCTCCGACGTCCGACTGTGGCACGCACTGCCTTTATTCTCTGTTATAAGCCCTTTATGTGGTGTTGCCCCGACGCCCGACTGTGGCATTATTATTCTGCAGTTTCCGCTCGAGGAGTCATTCACACACTCGTTTGGCACCAGTATTATTATTCTTGCAGTTTCCGCTCGAGGAGTCATTCAGACACTCGTTTGGCACCAGTATTATTATTCTTGCAGTTTCCGCTCGAGGAGTCATTCAGACACTCGTTTGGCACCAGTATTATTATTCTTGCAGTTTCCGCTCGAGGAGTCTTTCAGACACTCGTTTGGTACCAGTATTGCTATTCTGCAGTTTCCGCTCGAGGCGTCATTCAGACCCTCGTTTGGCACCCCGTATTTATTATCTCTATGTCTGAACGCACTGGTTAATTGTTCTTATGCTTCATGTTTACATTTGTTATATCTTATGTCCGAACTGTCTTGCGAGTACTTTCATAGTACTCACCTGGCTTGTTGATTTGGCCAGATGTTGACGAAGGCGATCTCTTGGATGAAGAGTTTGATAGCGCGTCCGACGCCTAGAGGAGTCCCAGTCAGTCCTGGACGATCCCGGATATTGGTCACTTGTTCTATATACGCTTCCGCCACCCGCAATAAGTCTCCTCGAGCTTCACTCCGACGCTCGAAGAGCTGTAGTCTTCAGGAGTCATATCACTCGCTTCGCGGTGATATTTCCACTACCGTCATTATCGTAAGTTAGTAGGATGCCACCCTATCCGCCGTTTTGTTTTATCGGCGTGCATGTAATAAATTGTTGGGCAGTCTCCGCTCAACCTTGTATTATATTTAGTACTCCTGGTATTTTTCTTCTGTGACCAAGAAATTGTCTATCAGTGAGAAGGAATTCTTCCTTACTGATCCGTAAAAGGGATTGGTCTCTCAATAATTATTTTATTGAAAAACCGGTCGTGACACATACCGTAGGAGTACTTTGGGTGTGCCGAACGTCACAACGTAACTGGGTGACTATAAAGGTACACTACGGGTATCTCCGAAAGTGTCTGTTGAGTTGGCACAGATCGAGACTGGGATTTGTCACTCCGTATGACAGAGAGGTATCTCTGGGCCCACTCGGTAATACATCATCATAATGAGCTCAATGTGACTAAGGAGTTAGCCACGGGATCATGCATTACGGTACGAGTAAAGAGACTTGCCGGTATTGAGATTGAACAAGGTATTGGGATACCGACGATCGGATCTCGGGCAAGTAACATACCGATTGACAAAGGGAATTGTATACGGGATTGATTGAATCCTCGACATCGTGGTTCATCCGATGAGATCATCGTGGAACATGTGGGAGCCAACATGGGTATCCAGATCCCGCTGTTGGTTATTGACCGGAGAGGCATCTCGGTCATGTCTGCATGTCTCCCGAACCCGTAGGGTCTACACACTTAAGGTTCAGTGACGCTAGGGTTGTAGAGGTATTAGTATGTGGAAACCCAAAAGTTGTTCGGAGTCCCGGATGAGATCCCGGACGTCACGAGGAGTTCCGGAATGGTCCGGAGGTGAATAATTATATATAGGAACTCCAGTTTCGGCCACCGGGAAAGTTTCGGGGGTTATCGGTATTGTACCGGGACCACCGGAAGGGTCCCGGGGGTCCACCGGGTGGGGCCACCTATCCCGGAGGGCCCCATGGGCTGAAGTGGGAAGGGAACCAGCCCTTAGTGGGCTGGGGCACCCCCCCTTGGGCCTCCCCCTGCGCCTAGGGTTGGAAACCCTAGGGGTGGGGGGCGCCCCACTTGGCTTGGCGGGGAAGCCACCCCCCCTTCCCCCTTGGCCGCCGCCCCCCATGTAGATGGGTTGCAGGGCCGGCGGCCCCCCCTCCAGGGGGCCTATAAATAGTGGGGGGGAGGGAGGGCAGCAGCACCACAGCCCCTGGCGCCTCCCTCTCCCCCTGCAACACCTCTCCCTCTCGCAGAAGCTTGGCGAAGCCCTGCCGAGATCCCGCTACTTCCACCACCACGCCGTCAGGCTGCTGGATCTCCATCAACCTCTCCTTCCCCCTTGCTGGATCAAGAAGGAGGAGACGTCGCTGCTCCGTACGTGTGTTGAACGAGGAGGTGCCGTCCGTTCGGCACTCGGTCATCGGTGATTTGGATCACGGCGAGTACGACTCCATCAACCCCATTCATTGGAACGCTTCCGCTCGCGATCTACAAGGGTATGTAGATGCACTCCTTTCCCCTTGTTGCTAGTATACTCCATAGATGGATCTTGGTGATGCGTAGGAAATTTTAAAATTCTGCTACGATCCCCAACAGTGGCATCATGAGCCAGGCCTATGCGTAGTTACTATGCACGAGTAGAACACAAAGCAGTTGTGGGCATAGATGTTGCCAATTCTTCTTGCCGCTACTAGTCTTATCTTGTTTCGGCGGTATTGTGGGATGAAGCGGCCCGGACCGACCTTACACGTACGCTTACGTGAGACAGGTTCCACCGACTGACATGCACTAGTTGCATAAGGTGGCTAGCGGGTGTTTGTCTCTCCCACTTTAGTCGGAACGGATTCAATGAAAAGGGTCCTTATGAAGGGTAAATAGAAATTGGCATATCACGTTGTGGTTTTACGTAGGTAAGAAACGTTCTTGCTAGAAACCTATACAAGCCACGTAAAAACTTGCAACAACAATTAGAGGACGTCTAACTTGTTTTTGCAGCATGTGCTATGTGATGTGATATGGCCAGAAGATGTGATGAATGATATATGTGATGTATGAGATTGATCATATTCTTGTAATAGGAATCACGAATTGCATGTCGATGAGTATGACAACCGGCAGGAGCCATAGGAGTTGTCTTTATTTTTTGTATGACCTTCGTGTCATTGAATAACGCCATGTAAATTACTTTACTTTGTTGCTAAACGGGTTAGCCATAGAAGTAGAAGTAATCGTTGGCGTGGCAACTTCATGAAGACACAATGATGGAGATCATGATGATGGGGATCATGGTGTCATGCCGGTGACGAAGATGATCATGGTGCCCCGAAGATGGAGATCAAAGGAGCAAAATGATATTGGCCATATCATGTCACTATTTGATTGCATGTGATGTTTATCATGTTTTGCATCTTATTTGCTTAGAACGACGGTAGTAAGTAAGATGATCCCTTATAATAATTTCAAGAAAGTGTTCCCCCTAACTGTGCACCATTGCGAAGGTTCGTTGTTTCAAAGCACCACGTGATGATCGGGTGTGATAGATTCTAACGTTCGCATACAACGGGTGTTGACGAGCCTAGCATGTACAGACATGGCCTCGGAACACACGCAATACACTTAGGTTGACTTGACGAGCCTAGCATGTACAGACATGGCCTCGGAACACGGAGGACCGAGATGTTCACCGATCTTGACTAGTCCGTCTCACGTGATGATCGGACATGGCCTAGTTAACTCGGATCATGTTTCACTTAGATGACTAGAGGGATGTCTATCTGAGTGGGAGTTCATTGAGTAATTTGATTAGATGAACTTAATTATCATGAACTTAGTCTAAAATCTTTACAATATGTCTTGTGGATCAAATGTCCCACCTTGTCCTCAACTTCAACGCGTTCCTAGAGAAAACCAAGCTGAAAGATGATGGCAGCAACTATACGGACTGGGTCCGGAACCTGAGGATCATCCTCATAGCTGCCAAGAAAGATTATGTCCTAGAAGCACCGCTAGGTGAAGCACCAATCCCAAAGAACCAAGACGTTATGAACGCTTGGCAATCACGTGCTGATGATTACTCCCTCGTTCAGTGCGGCATGCTTTACAGCTTAGAACCGGGTCTCCAAAAGCGTTTTGAGAAACATGGAGCATATGAGATGTTCGAAGAGCTGAAAATGGTTTTCCAAGCTCATGCCCGGGTCAAGAGATATGAAGTCTCCGACAAGTTCTTCAGCTGTAAAATGGAGGAAAATAGTTTTGTTAGTGAGCACATACTCAGAATGTCTGGGTTACACAACCGCTTGTCTCAGCTGGGAGTTAATCTCCCGGATGACGCGGTCATTGACAGAATCCTTCAGTCGCTTCCACCAAGCTACAAGAGCTTTGTGATGAACTTCAATATGCAGGGGATGGAAAAGACCATTCCTGAGGTATATTCAATGCTGAAATCCGCGGAGGTGGAGATCAGAAAGGAACATCAAGTGTTGATGGTGAATAAAACCACTAAGTTCAAGAAAGGAAAGGGCAAGAAGAACTTCAAGAAGGACGGCAAGGGAGTTGCCGCGCCCGGTAAGCCAGTTACTGGGAAGAAGTCAAGGAATGGACCCAAGCCTGAGACTGAGTACTTTTATTGCAAGGGAAGTGGTCACTGGAAGCGGAACTGCCCCAAATACTTAGCGGACAAGAAGGCCGGCAACACCAAAGGTATATGTGATATACATGTAATTGATGTGTACCTTACCAGTACTCGTAGTAGCTCCTGGGTATTTGATACCGGTGCGGTTGCTCATATTTGTAACTCAAAACAGGAACTACGGAATAAGCGGAGACTGGCAAAGGACGAGGTGACGATGCGCGTCGGGAATGGTTCCAAGGTCGATGTGATCGCCGTCGGCACGCTACCTCTGCATCTACCTACGGGATTAGTTTTAAACCTCAATAATTGTTATTTAGTGCCAGCTTTGAGCATGAACATTGTATCTGGATCTCGTTTAATTCGAGATGGCTACTCATTTAAATCCGAGAATAATGGTTGTTCTATTTATATGAGAGATATGTTTTATGGTCATGCCCCGCTGGTCAATGGTTTATTCTTGATGAATCTCGAACGTGATGTTACACATATTCATAGTGTGAATACCAACAGATGTAAAGTTGATAACGATAGTCCCACATACTTGTGGCACTGCCGCCTTGGTCACATTGGTGTCAAGCGCATGAAGAAGCTCCATGCAGATGGACTTTTGGAGTCTCTTGATTACGAATCATTTGACACGTGCGAACCATGCCTCATGGGTAAGATGACCAAGACTCCGTTCTCCGGAACAATGGAGCGAGCAACCAACTTATTGGAAATCATACATACCGATGTGTGCGGTCCAATGAGTGTTGAGGCTCGCGGAGGATATCGTTATGTTCTCACTCTCACTGATGACTTAAGTAGATATGGGTATGTCTACCTAATGAAACACAAGTCTGAAACCTTTGAAAAGTTCAAGGAATTTCAGAGTGAGGTTGAGAATCAATGTGACAGGAAAATAAAATTCTTACGATCAGATCGTGGTGGAGAATATTTAAGTCACAAATTTGGTACGCACTTAAGGAAATGTGGAATCGTTTCACAACTCACGCCGCTTAGAACACCTCAGTGAAATGGTGTGTCCGAACGTCGTAATCGCACTCTATTGGATATGGTGCGATCTATGATGTCTCTTACCGATCTACCGCTCTCATTTTGGGGCTATGCTTTAGAGACTGCCGCATTCAATTTAAATAGGGCTCCGTCGAAATCCGTTGAGACGACACCGTATGAATTATGGTTTGGGAAGAAACCTAAGCTGTCGTTTCTAAAAGTTTGGGGATGCGATGCTTATGTCAAGAAACTTCAACCTGAAAAACTCGAACCCAAGTCGGAAAAATGCGTCTTCATAGGATACCCTAAGGAAACCATTGGGTATACCTTCTACCTCAGATCCGAAGGCAAGATCTTTGTTGCCAAGAATGGGTCCTTTCTGGAGAAAGAGTTTCTCTCGAAAGAATTAAGTGGGAGGAAAGTGGAACTTGATGAGGTGATGTGACACCCAAGTTTTTATTTGGATTTTTCAAAAGGTTTTTATTTGACTTGAGGGGAGTAATCTAAATTTTTGTTTCATCAAGAGAACTCTCACTCTCAAATATTTTTCTTTATGGCAAAAGTTTTATTTGGACCCACCCAAGATCTGCCTTTGGTCTTGGAGGTTCTTGCTTTTCATTTGGACTCAAGACAAATGTTTTTCATTTGGGGAAAATAACTTTTGAAAATCTTTTTGGAAATGCACTATGGCTTTTGGAAAACTCCTTTGCCACTTTCAACTTTTCTCTCTTACCTTGGCCTTAGTGCAAATGCTCTCTCCTAACTCCTCCCTCACCTTTGAATCATGATTTGCATCAAATCCAGCAAGTTGAACCTCCCCATGTGATTATTTCCATTTAAATTCTATTCAAATAATTTTCTGCCTCCTTTTCTAGCACTTGGGGATTTACAAAGGAACTCCACTTTCTGTGTTGATTTTTGCCCCCAAACCTTTTTCCCCTCCTAGTCCTTTGAACCCTCAACCTAGAACCATGAAGATCCACTGGTCTTCAGTTCAAAATTTTCAAACTACATCTGCTGTTTGGACCAGATTTGCCAAATTTGGTGAAATTCATTCAAAACCCTCTCCAAAAATTCCAAGTAAAATCAGGCAGCCTCTGGGTGCATTGAGTGGTCATCTCACCAAGTTACAGCTCCAGAAAAATTTATCTCATAGCCAAAACCTTCTGTCGAACACCTGCAGTGCGCTGTCTATGTCAAGTTCAGAAAATTCAGAGAACACTGCAGTGGCTTGCTGTCGTTTTCTTCAGAGATGGACGTCGATCTCGCTAGTGCCACCGCGTCGCCTTGCTCCTCGTCCCCTCCCCCTTGCTCCTGCACCGCACGAACGCCTGGCGCCTTGCGGGCGTCATCGACGAGCAGCAGAAGGTGCGCCGCCCCGTGACCGACGCCGGCGGCGGCTTTGCGGACGCCAGCGGGAGACACGGCGCCGACGACGCCACCCAGCGCCGCCCAAACCACCGGAGCCCGCCGCGTGGCCTCCCACTCCCCCGAAGGTGCTGCCGCTCTCGTCGTGAACCGCAGGGCGCGGAGCGCGCTCTCTGCCGCCGTTGAGCCAGTGCGGTCACCTCACCATGGACCGACGCCATTACGCCAAGACCAACTCCGTTTAGCTGTGAAACGACTCCAGTAACCTCCACTGATGCTGCCTGGCCGCTCAAACCACCTGCCAATCCACTGCCCCGCCGTAATCGCTCGCCGGAGATTCTCCGTTCACGGCCACCCCGTCGATCTGCCTATAAATAGAGGCCCCGAGCTTCAACTCGAGCACCCACCATCCCCGCACTCCCCCTAGAGCACGCCTAGCCACTGGAAGAGCCCCGAGGAGGTCTCCTTCCTCGACTCCGGCCGCCGCGACCCGCCACGGGATCCAGCCCGATTCGCCCCCGTGTGTGCTCCTCCGCCTCCATTCCCTTGCCAGTAGCTTCACCTTGCATCCCTCGTTCTGACCCGCGCCTCAATTTGTAGCTTGCAGCCCTCCACCGGAGTTCCCCATCCTCACCCGAGCCACCGTCCGCCGGAGATAGTGTCGCCGTCGATGTGGTGCTCCCCGTTGGACGAGTCCACCACCCACCGACGCGGAAGAAGACGCTGAAACTCCTAGTACCCTCCGGTTCTCCTAACTCGCCGTGGTTCGACGCCGGCGTCCACCGCAGTCTTCGGGCGCCGGCGAGCTTATTAAACCTGACAGATGGACCCCGCCTGTTAGCCTCTATTCTATTCTCCTTCGAACCGTTTTCTGTTGGCGCCTTCGGGCAAATACGTTTTCTCCTTTGCGCTTGCGCATTCCCAACCGAAGCGTTTTCTGTTTTCTCAGTTAAAACCCTCGAACTTTTCTGTTTCATTACAGATAAGTCCCTGGACAGAAACCTTAAAAACTTTTTAATAAAAAGGTATTTTTGTGTGATTCTTTTTTGACAATCTTCAAATTTTGTTTAGTTTTTTATGGGATTTATTTGAAAAATAATTGGAAATGTTTCTGTGCATGTGTTGGTTTTCACGTTAGTACCCGTTTCGTGATTACCGTAGGTTCCGGGAGAGGTGATGGAGCCGCGAACTTCGCCGAGCTAGACTCCGACTTCTCCGAACCAGGCAAGCATGTTTGTAACATTTGATATGACAGGTGTTTTGCATGTTTGCGTGAAAGTTTGTGCGTGGCATATGAGTGTCGGTAAATACCTCGTTGCTTGTAAGGCAACTACCCGGTTGTTCCAAAGTCGTGATGATCTCTGATGAGAGATGGCCTAATCATGTGGTGACATGAAGGGCAGCAAGGTGGTACTGTTGTAGCATACCTGCCTTGCGTCATCCGACTTTCTCAGACGTTAACGTGGTTGGAGCCACGTTATCGTTCTTTTCCCGCATGTTCCAAAGTTGCGATGATCTCTGTTGAGAGATGGTCAAATCATGTGGTGACATGAAGGGCAGCAAGGTGGTACTGTTGTAGCATACCAGCCTTGCGTCATCCGACTTTCTCCGACGTTAACGTGGTTGGAGCCACGTTATCGTTCTTTCCCCCTTCCGTGCTACCACATGTCTCATTGTCAGGATGCGGTTTAGTAAGTTGGTAACCTCTTTCCGTGTACACACCAAATAGAGAGGCCGGGATGATGGTACCTTGGCCCAGGATTAAAGCCAGTCATCCGGTCAGGGGGCATGGGTGTTTCCGGTTGGGACCGAGAGGGGGGGCACCCCCTTAAAGCGCGCGTATAGAAATTTGATCCCATGCTACTCGAGGTTGTAGCCTCCCCGTCTCAAGGTTTTTCTTGAACGATGCCGAGGGTGATCCCTGGCTTCGGAGGGTTGAATTGGGTGTGTACTGGTTAGACGTGTTTCTTCCAAAACACCATAGACGGAACTAGTCCCCGTGACTACTGAAATCCGTTGGCTGTGGTTAAGTACAAACTCTGCAGAGTCAATTCCTTCCAAATCGTCGTATCCATGTTCTAGTAGTGTAATCTTTATATCCGTATCTGCCCGCATGGAAAACTTGTTCCCCGTGAACAAGCTCAAGAGGTAAATCAAGTTTTATTGTTATTCTTGTGGATGGACTAACTTTATATTTGTCTCATGCTTGTGATAATTTATGTTCCCGAACTATTGTATTATTGAGCTGTGATATAAGCCCTTTATGTGACGTCGCGCAGACGTCCGACTGTGGCGTGTTCTTGTTTCTTACTTTAAATATAAGCCCTTTATGTGATGTCGCTCAGACGTCCGACTGTGGCATGCACTGTCTTTATTTTCTGTTGCAAGCCCTTTAAGTGGTGTCGCCTCGACGCCCGACTGTGGCATTATTATTCTGCATTTTCCTCTCGAGGAGTCTTTCAGACACTCGTTTGGCACCAGTATTATTATCCCGCATTTTCCGCTCGAGGAGTCTTTCAGACACTCGCTTGGCACCAGTATTACTATTCTGCAGTTTCCGCTCGAGGCGTCATTCAGACCCTCGCTTGGCACCCAGCATTTACTACCTCTATGTCTGATCGTACTGGTTAACTTATTCATGTACTTCATGTTCGCATTTGTTATATCTTATGTCCGAACTGTCTTGCGAGTACTTTCATAGTACTCACCTGGCTTGTTGATTTGGCCAGATGTTGACGAAGGCGATCTCTTGGATGAAGAGTTTGATAGCGCGTCCGACGCCTAGAGGAGTCCCAGTCAGTCCCGCGCGATCCTGGATTTTGGTCACTTGTATTGTTTACGCTTCCGCCACCCGCAATAAGTCTTCTCGAGCCTCACTCCGACGCTCGAAGAGCTGTAGTCTTCTGGAATCATATCATTCGCTTCGCGGTGATATTTCCACCACCGTTATTATCGTGAGTTAGTAGTTTGCCACCCTATCCGCCGTATTGTTTTATCGGTGTGCATGTAATAAATTGTCGGGCAGTCTCTGCTCAACCTTGTATTATATTCAGTACTCCTGGTATTTTCTTCTGTGACCAAGATATTGTCTACAAGTGAGAAGGAATTCTTCCTCGCTGGTCCGTAAACGGGATTGGTCTCTCAATAATTATTTTATTGAAAAACCGGTCGTGACAAGCTTGGTATCAGAGCCAGGCTGACTGTAGGAAACCACTAGGTGCGATTGCTAATCGGTTATTAGCGTCTTCTATGCTTTTTCAGCATTTTGCAATTGTAGCTATTTTCTGTTGGTCATCATAAATTTATGACATGACTACTCAGAATTTTTGCCTACTTTTGTAGATGGCTGGCAGCAGCTGTGAGAATCGAGTGTTCACCAACGTGCCCGAGGGGTTTGTCAAGCTCCTCGTCTCCATCACCAAGCTCGCGATCGGGCCAGCAGCTCGCCCGGAGTTCACACTCTATCAGCACAAGCTCAGTGACGACGTGTCTATGCACCAAGCCGTGGTGCAGTTCAAGGGAGGACGTTCTGCTGCTCGCCACTTCCGTTTTACGGGAAGGGCCATGCCTACGGAGAGGCATGCCATGCAGATGGCTGCCCGTGAGGCGATAGCTCACCTTCGGGACATCCTTCCTACGATGAAGACTCGTCGCTACCGCTACCTCCCATGCCATGTTCCCTATACCAGCGACTATGCGTTCGCCTGCCATCGGGGAGAACGAGATGAAGCCATCGAGATGGTTGTGGAGTATCTCAAGGCTCTGGAGGAGTCTTTCGACAACCTCGTAGATGATCTTGTGGCTGCCCGCATGGACTTAGTCCGGGGCGGTCCTGCCAGCAGGAAGGAGCTTCTCCACACAGCGCCGCCTCTGACATTCGTCTCGTCTTCAGCCTCGTACGCACCGGCCGTTTTGGCCACTGCTCGCCGTCTGCCTACCACTGAGGAGTTCGACCGAGTCATCGCTCCTACTCCAGTCAGAGCTGCACCGCCTGCCGCACGCGCTCTACCACCAGTCGCTCCCACACCATCACCGCAGCGCAGCATTACGCGCCAGGAGCCAGCTAGAGAGGAGGTGGAGGTTGACTCTCCTGGACCGCTGAGCCTTGCCATCGGCAAGGGGAAGGAGATCTTCACCATCTCCGACTGAGAGCACCGAGTAGCCGCGTGTTATGTCTGCCTGTATGATGTGCTGTTTTATCAGTACGCTAGTTTTAAATAACATGTCAGGATGTGTACGCGCATCCTGAGTGCTGTATCGCGTGTTTGCTTTTCGCATGTAAGATTTATGTTAAGCACTTCTTCTCCATGAAAAATCATTTGTGTTTCTTTGAAAACCTTGAAGCCCTTTAATTGTTGCCTTTGCAAGATTTCTCTTGTGCTACACAGTTTTTTCTCATGGGTTTTGCAAATAATACCCCAGACTGGAATAATGTCTCGCCCATGGACTCGCTCCATGCCCAATCAGCCAGAAGAGGTTTACGGGACACAGACCAGCAACAATTTCACTCAAGGTCAGTCCAGCCAACAAGACAGCGAAGCAGCACTGTCCCAAGTATGCCGTCTCTTCGAACAAAGTCAGCAACAGCACCAAGAGATGATGAACCATGTCATCAACATGGGAAACCACCGTGAACACTATCAACCACATTCCAAGTTATCTGAGTTACAGAAGACTCGCCCCTCAACTTTTGCTCACACCGACAGGCCGCTGGAAGCCGATGATTGGCTTCGTGAGATTGAAAGGAAACTGATTATTGCTCAGTGCTCAGATCATGAGAAGGTGCTTTATGCACCACACTACCTTACTGGAGCAGCCGCAGCATGGTGGGAAAACTTCCTACACATGCATCCCAGGGAACACAACATCACCTGGGAAGAGTTCAAGGAAGGCTTCCGTGGGGCACACATCCCCAGGAGCATCCTAAAGATCAAGAAGAGAGAGTTTGATGACCTGAAGCAAAGAGGCATGTCAGTGACAGAGTACAATGGTCAGTTCACCCAGCTGTCTCGTTATGCCTACGACGAGCACATGACAGAAAGCAAGAAGATGGAAAAATTCCTGGACGGCCTAGCACCAGCGCTAAGATGCCAACTGATTGTACACACCTTTCCGGATTTTAAGACGCTGGTGGACAAGGCCATCACCTTGGAAAATGAGTGCCGTAGTCTGGAAGATATCCGTAAGCGGAAGAGGGACAAGACGACTCTTGCCCGTAGCAACCGAGGCAAGACTGAGGTCCCAAGGACAGACGCAAGGAGATCCACGACTACCGAGCCAAGGCCCGTCGGACAGTTTCATGCCAGGGACAAGGAGTTCACATACCGTCCAGGGGTCACCTGCTATGCTTGTGGTCAGCAAGGGCATTATGCTAAACAGTGCCCGAAGCCAAGAGACTCGGCACCCAAGCCGAACAATGGTGGAAACAATCCCGCCCCCAAGCGCAACAACTTCAACCCCAACAACAACCACAGGAAGGGTCACCTGAACCATGTGACCAGGGAAGAAGCGCAGAATGCCCCAGACATCGTGCTCGGTACGTTCCCTGTCAACACAGTACCTGCCACGGTTTTGTTTGATTCTGGAGCTTCCCATTCGTTCGTTTCGAAGAGTTTTGTTTCGCAACATGGTTTTCCGATACTTCCCTTGGAAAAATCTATGATCATCAAGTCCCCCGGAAATAAGCAAATCGCTCAGGGTTACTGCCAAGGGGTGGTCATTGAGTTCGAAGGACTACAATTCCATGCGAATCTCATCGTGTTGGAAAGTAAAGGACTGGATGTCATTTTAGGGATGGACTGGTTGACGACCAACAAAGGATTCATCGACTGTTTCAATCGGACAGTGATTCTCACTCACCATCACGGCAAGACGATAAGAGTCTCCGCTCAAGAAAGGCCACGATCACAGAAAAAAAACTGAACAAAATGGACATTGCAGAACTGAGAAAAGTTCCAGTGGTATGCGAGTTTCCTGATGTATTCCCTGAAGAACTACCAGGCATGCCACCAGACCGAGAGATAGAATTCAGCATCGAACTAGCACCTGGCACCGCCCCCATCTATAAGAAGCCGTATAGAATGGCACCCTCAGAATTGGTGGAGTTGAAGAAGCAGATAAAGGAATTCTTGGACAAAGGATTTATTCGAGCCAGCTCCTCACCATGGGGTTCGCCTGTGTTGTTCGCCAAGAAGAAGGATGATACACTGAGACTGTGTATCGACTATCGAGCCCTCAATATGGTCACCATCAAAAACAAATATCCGATGCCACGGATAAATGATTTGTTTGACCAGCTCGCACAAGCCAAGGTATTTTCAAAGATTGATTTGAGATCGGGATACCATCAACTGAAGGTACGGACAGAAGATATTCCCAAGACAGCTTTCACTTCCAGATATGGGTTATACGAGTTCACCGTGATGCCTTTTGGACTAACAAACGCCCCCGCATATTTCGTCCACCTCATGAACAAAGTGTTCATGAAATTCATGGACAAATTTGTGGTGGTATTCATTGACGACATTCTGGTTTACTCAAGGACACCAGAAGAGCATACTGAGCACCTCAGAATTGTTTTGGGAGAATTGAGGAAACATCAGTTGTACGCCAAATTTAGCAAATGCGAATTTTGGCTAAGACAAGTTGGTTTCTTGGGCCATATACTAAACCAAGAAGGAGTGGCCGTAGACCCCGAAAAAGTCAAGGCCATACTGGACTGGAAGCCACCCGCCAACGTCACAGATGTGCGGAGTTTCCTAGGGATGGCCGGATATTACAGGAGATTTATTGAAGGATTCTCGACTGTGGCGAAACCTATGACCCAACTACTCAAGAAGGACAAGAAATTCGTATGGACGGAAGCATGTGAGCAGAGCTTCCAAGAACTCAAGAAGAAGCTGACAACCGCACCGGTCTTAACTGTGCCAGACATACACAAGAGCTTTGAAGTGTATTGTGACGCGTCCCGAAAAGGTCTCGGATGTGTGCTAATGTAGGATGGCAAAGTTGTCGCATATGCCTCCAGGCAGCTGCGAAAACATGAGGAAAATTACCCGACACATGACTTGGAGCTAGCAGCAGTCATACATGCACTCAAGGAGTGGAGGCACTTTCTGTTGGGGAATCGCTGTGAAATATATACGGACCATAAGAGTCTCAAATATATTTTCACACAGCCAGAGCTGAATTTACGCCAACGACACTGGTTGGAACTAGTCAAAGACTATGACGTCGGCATTCACTACCACCCAGGGAAAGCAAATGTACTGGCCGATGCCCTTAGTCGAAACCCCACCCCGGACAATGACGGTCAGCAAGATTTGAGGCCTGAGTTTCAGCGAGAGTTCGCTAGGCTCAACATGATGTTAGTCTTTGAGGGCACCGTATCAAATCTGGAGATACAACCCACCCTGGTGGAACAAATTAAGAAGGCTCAACAGGGACATCCCAGCATCGAAGGCATAAAGAAGAAAATGGATCTTAGTAAGACTTTAGAGTTCGTCACAGACAGTGAAGGAACATTATGGTACCGAGACAGACTTTGCGTGCCTAACATTGAGGAACTCAAGCAACAGATCTTGACGGAAAGCCACACCGCTCCATACTCGATCCATCCTGGAGGAACCAAAATGTACAAGGACATTCAGGAAAGATTTTGGTGGCACGGTATGAAAAGAGATATAGCCACATTTATTGCTTGTTGCGATTCATGTCAGCGCATCAAGGCCGAGCATCAAAAGCCAGCAGGGCTACTCCAGCCAAACAGAATACCAGAGTGGAAATGGGATGAAATAGGAATGGATTTCATCATTGGACTACCCCGATCACAACGTGGGAATGACGCCATATGGGTCATCACAGACCGACTAACCAAGGTTGCTCATTTCATTCCCGTGAAGACTACCTACTCCACACAAAGACTGGCAAAACTTTATCTATATCGTATAGTTTGCTTGCATGGAGTCCCAAAGACTATAATATCAGACCGAGGCACCCAATTCGTCTCCAAATTTTGGGATCACCTACAACAAGCTCTGGGCACGCAGCTAGCTTTCAGTACAGCATACCACCCTCAGACTGATGGACAAATGGAACGTGTAAACCAAATCCTAGAGGATATGCTAAGAGCCTGTGTGCTCACTTATGGATCCAGTTGGGAAGAGAGTTTGCCGTATGCCGAATTTGCGTACAACAACAGTTACCAAGCCAGCTTGCAAATGGCACCCTTTGAAGCATTGTACGGACGAAGGTGTCGTACCCCACTGAATTGGTCAGAAACGGGTGACAGCCGTATCTTCGGCCCAGACATGCTTAAAGAGGCCGAGGAGAAAGTTAAGCAAATCAGGGACAGACTCAAGACAGCACAGAGCAGACAAAAGAGCTACTATGATCAGAAGCATCGTGAGGTCAGCTTTGAACCCGGTGACTCCGTATACCTCCGAGTATCTCCTATGAAGGGTCTGCAACGGTTCAAAATTAAGGGGAAGCTAGCCCCAAGATTTATTGGACCATTTTGTGTGAAGGCACGAAGAGGCACGGTAGCCTACCAACTAGACCCACCCAAGGAGCTGTCAGACGTCCATGACGTATTCCACGTCTCACAGTTGAGGAAATGCGTGAGTAACCCGGAGAAACATGTACCTCATGAGAACATTGATATGCAACCAGATCTCACCTACGGAGAAAGGCCAGTAAAGATTTTAGAAGAGTCTGAACGGAGGACCCGTCAGAAAACGACAAAAATTTTCAGGGTTCAGTGGAGCAACCACACTGAGGATGAAGCCACATGGGAAAGGGAAGATTTCCTTCGAGCAGAGTATCCATATCTATTTGAGGATCAGCAGAAATCTCGAGGACGAGATTTTTCCTAAGGGGGTAGGTGTTGTGACACCCAAGTTTTTATTTGGATTTTTCAAATGGTTTTTATTTGACTTGAGGGGAGTAATCTAAAAAAAATTCATCAAGAGAACTCTCACTCTCAAATATTTTTCTTTATGGCAAAAGTTTTATTTGGACCCACCCAAGATCTACCTTTGGTCTTGGAGGTTCTTGCGTTTCATTTGGACTCAAGACAAATGTTTTTCATTTGGGGAAAATAACTTTTGAAAATCTTTTTGGAAATGCACTATGGCTTTTGGAAAACTCCTTTGCCACTTTCAACTTTTCTCTCTTACCTTGGCCTTAGTGCAAATGCTCTCTCCTAACTCCTCCCTCACCTTTGAATCATGATTTGCATCAAATCCAGCAAGTTGAACCTCCCCATGTGATTATTTCCATTTAAATTATATTCAAATAATTTTCTACCTCCTTTTCTAGCACTTGGGGATTTACAAAGGAACTCCACTTTCTGTGTTGATTTTTGCCCCCAAACCTTTTTCCCCTCCTAGTCCTTTGAACCTTCAACCTAGAACCATGAAGATCCACTGGTCTTCAGTTCAAAATTTTCAAACTACATCTGCTGCAAGTTTGGACCATATTTGCCAAATTTGGTGAAATTCATTCAAAACCCTCTCCAAAAATTCCAAATAAATCAGGCAGCCTCTGGGTGCATTGAGTGGTCATCTCACCAAGTTACAGCTCCAGAAAAATTTATCTCATAGCCAAAACCTTCTGTCGAACACCTGCAGTGCACTGTCTATGTCAAGTTCAGAAAATTCAGAGAACACTACAGTGGCTTGCTGCCGTTTTCTTCAGAGATGGACGTCGATCTCGCCAGTGCCACCGCGTCGCCTTGCTCCTCGTCCCCTCCCCCTTGTTCCTGCACCGCACAAACGCCCGGCGCCTTGCGAGCGTCGGCGACGAGCAGCAGAAGGTGCGCCGCCCCGTGACCGACGCCGGCGGCGGCTTTGCGTACGCCAGCGGGAGACACGGCGCCGACGACGCCACCCAGCGCCGCCCAAATCACCGAAGCCCGCCGCGTGGCCTCCCACTCCCCCGAACGCGCTGCCGCTCTCGTCGTGAACCGCAGGGCGCGTAGCGCGCTCTCTGTCGCCGTTGAGCCCGTGCGGTCACCTCACCATGGACCGACGCCATTACGCCAAGACCAGCTCCGTTTAGCTGTGAAACGACTCCAGTAACCTCCACTGATGCTACCTGGCCGCTCAAACCACCTGCCAATCCACTGCCCCGCCCTAATCGCTCGCCGGAGATTCTCCGTTCACGGCCACCCCGTCGATCTGCCTATAAATAGAGGCCCCGAGCTTCAACTCAAGCACCCACCATCCCCGCACTCCCCCTAGAGCACGCCTAGCCACTGGAAGAGCCCCGAGGAGGTCTCCTTCCTCGACTCCGGCCGCCGCGACCCGCCACGGGATCCAGCCCGATTCGCCCCCGTGTGTGCTCCTCCGCCTCCATTCCCTTGCCAGTAGCTTCACCTTGCATCCCTCGTTCTGACCCGCGCCTCAATTTGTAGCTTGCAGCCCTCCACCGGAGTTCCCCATCCTCACCCGAGCCACCATCCGCCGGAGATAGTGTCGCCGTCGACGTGGTGCTCCCCGTTGGACGAGTCCACCACCCACCGACGCGGAAACTCCTGGTACCCTCCGGTTCTCCTAACTCGCCGTGGTTCGACGCCGGCGTCCACCGCAGTCTTCGGGCGCCGGCGAGCTTTTTAAACCTGACAGGTGGACCCCGCCTGTCAGCCTCTATTCTATTCTCCTTCGAACTGTTTTCTGTTGGCGCCTTCGGGCAAATACGTTTTCTCCTTTGCGCTTGCGCATTCCCAACCGAAGCGTTTTCTGTTTTCTCAGTTAAAACCCTGGAACTTTTCTGTTTCATTACAGATAAGTCCCTGGACAGAAACCTTTATAACCTTTTAATAAAAAGGTATTTTTGAGTGATTCTTTTTCTGACAATCTTCAAATTTTGTCTAGTTTTTTATGGGATTTATTTGAAAAATAATTGGAAATGTTTCTGTGCATGTGTTGGTTTTCACGTTACTACCCGTTTCGTGATTACCGTAGGTTCCGGGAGAGGTGACGGAGCCGCGAACTTCGCCGAGCTAGACTCCGACTTCTCCGAACCAGGAAAGCATGTTTTGAACATTTGATATGACAGGTGTTTTGCATGTTTGCGTGAAAGTTTGTGCGTGGCATATGAGTGTCGGTAAATACCTCGTTGCTTGTAAGGCAACTACCCGGTTGTTCCAAAGTCGTGATGATCTCTGATGAGAGATGGCCTAATCATGTGGTGACATGAAGGGCAGCAAGGTGGTACTGTTGTAGCATACCAGCCTTGCGTCATCCGACTTTCTCAGACGTTAACGTGGTTGGAGCCATGTTATCGTTCTTTTCCCGCATGTTCCAAAGTTGCGATGATCTCTGTTGAGAGATGGTCAAATCATGTGGTGACATGAAGGGCAGCAAGGTGGTACTGTTGTAGCATACCAGCCTTGCGTCATCCGACTTTCTCCGACGTTAACGTGGTTGGAGCCACGTTATCGTTCTTTCCCCCTTCCGTGCTACCACATGTCTCATTGCCAGGATGCGGTTTAGTAAGTTGGTAACCTCTTTCCGTGTACACACCAAATAGAGAGGCCAGGATGATGGTACCTTGGCCCAGGATTAAAGCCAGTCATCCGGCCAGGGGGCATGGGTGTTCCCGGTTGGGACCGAGAGGGGGGCACCCCCTTAAAGCGCGCGTATAGAAATTTGATCCCATGCTACGCGAGGTTGTAGCCTCCCCATCTCAAGGTTTTTCTTGAACGATGCCGAGGGTGATCCCTGGCTTCGGAGGGTTGAATTGGGTGTGTACTAGTTAGACGTGTTTCTTCCAAAACACCGTAGACGGAACTAGTCCCCGTGACTACTGAAATCCGTTGGTTGTGGTTAAGTACAAACTCTGCAGAGTCAATTCCTTCCAAATCGTCGTATCCATGTTCTAGTAGTGTAATCTTTATATCCGTATCTGCCCGCATGGAAAACTTGTTCCCGGTGAACAAGCTCAAGTGGTAAATCCAGTTTTATTGTTATTCTTGTGGATGGACTAACTTTATATTTGTCTCATGCTTGTGATAATTTATGTTCCCGAACTATTGTATTATTGAGCTGTGATATAAGTCCTTTATGTGACATCGCGCAGACGTCCGACTGTGGCGTGTTCTTGTTTCTTACTTTAAATATAAGCCCTTTATGTGATGTCGCTCAGACGTCCGACTGTGGCATGCACTGTCTTTATTTTCTGTTGCAAGCCCTTTAAGTGGTGTCTCCTCGACGCCCGACTATGGCATTATTATTCTGCATTTTCCTCTCGAGGAGTCTTTTAGACACTCGTTTGGCACCAGTATTATTATCCCGCATTTTCCGCTCGAGGAGTCTTTCAGACACTCGCTTGGCACCAGTATTACTATTCTGCAGTTTCCGCTCGAGGCATCATTCAGACCCTCGCTTGGCACCCAGCATTTACTACCTCTATGTCTGATCGTACTGGTTAACTTATTCATGTACTTCATGTTCGCATTTGTTATATCTTATGTCCGAACTGTCTTGCGAGTACTTTCATAGTACTCACCTGGCTTGTTGATTTGGCCAGATGTTGACGAAGGCGATCTCTTGGATGAAGAGTTTGATAGCGCGTCCGACGCCTAGAGGAGTCCCAGTCAGTCCCGCGCGATCCCGGATTTTGGTCACTTGTATTGTTTACGCTTCCGCCACCCGCAATAAGTCTTCTCGAGCCTCACTCCGACGCTCGAAGAGCTGTAGTCTTCTGGAATCATATCACTCGCCTCGCGGTGATATTTCCACCACCGTTATTATCGTGAGTTAGTAGTTTGCCACCCTATCCGCCGTATTCTTTTATCGGCGTGCATGTAATAAATTGTCGGGCAGTCTCTGCTCAACCTTGTATTATATTCAGTACTCCTGGTATTTTCTTCTGTGACCAAGATATTGTCTACCAGTGAGAAGGAATTCTTCCTCGCTGGTCCGTAAAAGGGATTGGTCTCTCAATAATTATTTTATTGAAAAACCGGTCGTGACAGGTGATAGTCACCCCTTCCGAACCGGAAAGTAGCGCAACGTGGGAAGATGATCCTGTGGTGCCTACACCGACCGGGGAGGAAGTTAATGATGATGATCATGAAGCTTCGGATCAAGTTACTGCTGAACTTCGTAGGTACACAAGGACACGTTCCGCACCAGAGTGGTACGGCAACCCTGTCCTAGAAATCATGTTGTTAGACAACGGTGAACCTTCGAACTATGAAGAAGTGATGGCGGGACCTGATTCCGACAAATGGCTAGAAGCCATGAAAGCCGAGATAGGATCCATGTATGAAAACGAAGTATGGACTTTGACTGACTTGCCCGATGATCGGTGAGCCATAGAAAATAAATGGATCTTCAAGAAGAAGACAGACGCGGATGGTAATGTGACCATCTATAAGGCTCGACTTGTCGCTAAGGGTTATCGACAAGTTCAAGGGGTTGACTACGATGAGACTTTCTCACCCGTAGCGAAGCTGAAGTCCGTCCGAATCATGTTAGCGATTGCCGCATACTATGATTATGAGATATGGCAGATGGACGTCAAAACGGCATTCCTTAACGGCTTTCTTAAGGAAGAATTGTATATGATGCAGTCGGAAGGTTTTGTCGATCCTAAGAATGCTAACAAGGTATGCAAGCTCCAGCGCTCCATCTATGGGCTGGTGCAAGCATCTCGGAGTTGGAACATTCGTTTTGATGAGATGATCAAAGCGTTTGGGTTTACACAGACTTATGGAGAAGCCTGTGTTTACAAGAAAGTGAGTGGGAGCTCTGTAGCATTTCTCTTATTATATGTGGATGACATACTATTGATGGGAAATGATATAGAATTCTTGGAAAGTATAAAGGCCTATTTGAATAAGTGTTTTTCAATGAAGGACCTTGGAGAAGCTGCTTATATATTAGGCATCAAGATCTATAGAGATAGATCAAGACGCCTCATTGGTCTTTCACAGAGTACGTACCTTGACAAGATATTGAAGAAGTTCAATATGGATCAGTCCAAGAAGGGGTTCTTGCCTGTATTGCAAGGTGTGGAATTGAGCACGGCTCAATGCCCGACCACGGCAGAAGATAGAGAAAAGATGAGTGTCATCCCCTATGCCTCGGCCATAGGGTCTATTATGTATGCCATGCTGTGTACCAGACCTGATGTAAACCTTGCCGTAAGTTTGGTAGGAAGGTACCAAAGTAATCCCGGCATGGAACACTAGACAGCGGTCAAGAATATCCTGAAGTACCTGAAGAGGACTAAGGATATGTTTCTCATTTATGGAGGTGACGAAGAGCTCGTCGTAAAGGGTTACGTCGACGCTAGCTTCGACACAGATCTGGATGACTCGAAGTCACAAACCGGATACGTGTATATTTTGAATGGAGGAGCAGTAAGCTGGTGCAGTTGCAAGCAAAGCGTCATGGCGGGATCTACATGTGAAGCGGAGTACATGGCAGCCTCAGAGGCAGCGCAAGAAGCAATCTGGATGAAGGAGTTCATTACCGACCTAGGGGTGATTCCCAATGCGTCAGGCCCGATGACTCTCTTCTGTGACAACACTGGAGCTATTGCCCTTGCGAAGGAGCCCAGGTTTCACAGGAAGACCAGGCATATCAAGCGTCGCTTCAACTCCATTCGTGAAAGTGTTCAAAATGGAGACATAGATATTTGTAAAGTACATACGGACCTGAATGTAGCAGATCCGTTGACTAAACCTCTCCCTAGAGCAAAACATGATCAACACCAGAACGCTATCGGTGTTCGATTCATCACAATGTAACTAGATTATTGACTCTAGTGCAAGTGGGAGACTATTGGAAATACGCCCTAGAGGCAATAATAAATGGTTATTATTATATTTCTTTGTTCATGGTAATTGTCTATTGTTCATGCTATAATTGTGTTATCCGGAAATCGTAATACATGTGTGAATACATAGACCACAATGTGTCCCTAGTAAGCCTCTAGTTGACTAGCTCGTTGATCAACAGATAGTCATGGTTTCCTGACTATGGACATTGGATGTCATTGATAACGGGATCACATCATTAGGAGAATGATGTGATGGACAAGACCCAATCCTAAGCATAGCTCAAAGATCGTGTAGTTCGTTTGCTAGAGCTTTTCCAATGTCAAGTATCTTTTCCTTAGACCATGAGATCGTGCAACTCCCGGATACCGTAGGAGTACTTTGGGTGTGCCAAACGTCACAACGTAACTGGGTGACTATAAAGGTACACTACGGGTATCTCCGAAAGTGTCTGTTGAGTTGGCACGGATCGAGACTGGGATTTGTCACTCCGTATGACGGAGAGGTATCTCTGGGCCAACTCGGTAATACATCATCATAATGAGCTCAATATGACTAAGGAGTTAGCCACGGGATCATGCATTACGGTACGAGTAAAGAGATTTGCCGGTAACGAGATTGAACAAGGTATTGGGATACCGACGATCGAATCTCGGGCAAGTAACATACCGATTGACAAAGGGAATTGTATACGGGATTTATTGAATCCTCGACATCGTGGTTCATCCGATGAGATCATCGTGGAACATGTGGGAGCCAACATGGGTATCCAGATCCCGCTGTTGGTTATTGACCGGAGAGGCGTCTCGGTCATGTCTGCATGTCTCCCGAACCCGTAGGGTCTACACACTTAAGGTTTGGTGGCGCTAGGATTGTAGAGATATTAATATGCGGAAACCCGAAAGTTGTTCGGAGTCCCGGATGAGATCCCGGACGTCACGAGGAGTTCCGGAATGGTCCAGAGGTGAAGAATTATATATAGGAAGTCCAGTTTCGGCCACCGGGAAAGTTTCGAGGGTTATCGGTATTGTACCGGGACCACCGGAAGGGTCCCGGGGGTCCACCGGGTGGGGCCACCTATCCCGTAGGGCCCCATGGGCTGAAGTGGGAAGGGAACCAGCCCTTAGTGGGCTGGGGCGCCTCCCCTTGGGCCTCCCCTTGCGCCTAGGGTTGGAAACCCTAGGGGTGGGGGCGCCCCACTTGGCTTGGGGGGGAAGCCACCCCCCTTCCCCTTGGCCGCCGCCCCCCCCCCCCCCATGTAGATGGGTTCCAGGGCCGGCGCCCCCCTCCAGGGGGCCTATAAATAGTGGGGGGGAGGGAGGGCAGCAGCACCACAGCCCCTGGCGCCTCCCTCTCCCCCTGCAACACCTCTCCCTCTCGCAGAAGCTTGGCGAAGCCCTGCCGAGATCCCGCTACTTCCACCACCACGCCGTCGTGCTGCTGGATCTCCATCAACCTCTCCTTCCCCCTTGCTGGATCAAGAAGGAGGAGACGTTGCTGCTCCGTACGTGTGTTGAACGCGGAGGTGCCGTCCGTTCGGCACTCGGTCATCGGTGATTTGGATCACGGCGAGTACGACTCCATCAACCCCGTTCATTGGAACGCTTCCGCTCGCGATCTACAAGGGTATGTAGATGCACTCCTTTCCCCTTGTTTCTAGTATACTCCATAGATGGATCTTGGTGATGCGTAGGAAATTTTAAAATTCTGCTACGATCCCCAACAAACCTTGCCTAATACCTCCACTATGGTGATATATGGTACATATATGTTATGACTCTAACTGAAGATGCTAATGCTATATCTTGCACTGAATTTGGTATGTTTAGAAATAATGACATTCAAGTTATTTCTATGGACAGTTAAAGCATTATAAATGAGCTTGTATTAATAGCTGCCAAAAGTAGAGCGCACAAATGTTTGCCAGGAGTACATACTGTCATTTGAAGCAAAACAAATGAGCATGCATTAGTAATTGCCAGAAATGTAGCATGCACATGATTGCCAAAAGTACCTATTTCCACTTTTTGACATGCACTTAGGTTGTATAAGATATTGCCAAAAGTACATCATGCAAATGATTGGCAGAATGACCTATTGGCAGTTCAACCAAAAGAACTGAGCATGTAACCCTAATTGCCAAAAGTATATAATGTTCGTGATTGCCAAAAGTATGTACTGCGAAAGCAGAGATTGCTATATTGTGGTATGTTATCATACCCTACTTTGTTATAGTCTTAGCTGGTGTTAGCAAGCCATCTTTCACCGCTCGTCGATGCACGTTTGATAAAGTACAATCACCAAATCATAAATGACAAATGTATCATAAGTAGTGCTACCCAGTACGTACCTAAACTACCATTTGGTTGACTTGAATGGGCTCGATACAGCTTGTGATGTCTTGCGTGATCATCTTGATATCGAAGAATACACTTGTTTAGCAATGGTCTTGCTATAAAATTTCACTTTCAGCTCTTCAATAGTTTTTGCTTTTTTAGCTTGCTCTTCATCGACATGCTTCCTTGGGTGTCCACGTGCTCTCCGCTTTTTTGGGGACCTCGGGGTGTCGGGATCCTTTGGGGAGCTCGACGTGTCTGATATCTTACACTCAACAGTACCGATAATTTCTTGGACATCGTCTTGTGAATCCATAGGTTGTGATGCAACATGGGCTTCATACGTCTCCGCCTGTACAGTAGACATCAGTGCATTCGGTAGCGTCATGGCACATGTGAATAAAATAAAATATTCGTGCTTTTTCTCTAACCGTTATGGGGTACTTGTATGTTTCCATGCGAAGACTGTTGCAATCTGAACGCAGCAAGCTTGAAACTATTTTCCAGCTAAAAATATCTATCTATGACTACATTTGATAAGCAACACATATGTCAGGACAGCGTTCATTCATAAGATATTCTACAAGAAAATATAGTGTTTGACTCACCTGCTCCACTTTGTCGGTAAATACTTCACCGTTCCATGTCAACATGTACTTCAGTGTGAAAAACGCACATGAATGCCTGCGGTGTTTAGTTTAGGTTTTAGTAAATTTGAACGTGTTGGCAAGGAATAATTTAGGAGGTTGTACGTACCCGTCATTCTGTTGCGGTATGTCGTCATAGCGTACTACTTCCCAGACGGTAAATTTGACGGGCTTAGCTGGTGTTACCAAGCCGTCCTTCACTGCTTCGTCCATGCAGGCCTGAGTCGCCTCCACCTAGCATAATACGTGTATTACGAAGGGTTACGGTGATTTGGGAGTTCATGTGCCATGCGACAATAAAGACGCAGCAAGATAAAGCTTACAAGAGCAGTTTCCTTGGACTCGTCAAATTGATTTTTCAAGGAGTTTAGGATTTGAATCTCTTCTTTGTCGAAATTGAACACCATTGCCATCCACTGGTTATCATGCACATTCAACGGGATGTGGACCTGCCGTAAAGTCAAAGAGGACTCATTCCACGGAATAATGTAGATAAGGTAACAATTATGGTTCGGGGGACCCCTGAAATATTTCATCTACACTATCTATTACGATATAGGAAAGTGAGGAAAACGGGTACCTTCCGGCGTCCTACAAATTTATTTGCAACACGCTGAACCCACGAGCTTCCACGACCCTTTGGAATAACCCCTTTTGTTTGTAAAAGCTTTCTGGTTTCATTGGGGGATATGACGGAGGTAGTATCAGTCTCAACTCCGCTGATGTGAGCATACGCCATAATAACCTACCAAATTTGTAATTATATAATGATGTGCCAACAGTTCAAATAGTTGATGTACAATGGAGTACAAGGGGCTTACATCACCACAAATGTATTTTTTATCGTAAATTGGCTTCAGTTGTTCCGATTTGAACGACTTCAACAGGGCCGTGTGTTCCCCGGATGAAAATGGCTGCCTCTTTGTCCTCTGCGGTGAGCACGTAATCATTATCAAACAGAGGCTTCAACGGTGTGATTCGAGGATCGTCCTTGTTTGGCAGGACGTGTCTGGCACTTGGTGTTGGAGTCGAAGTATGTGGCGTGGATGCGTCGAACTTAGGAGTCGCCATGAAGGGATCACTGCACACATTGACTTGTTCCTACAACAACAAAAAATGGTCAATTAGAATTAGTTTGGTAATACTACTTATGTGGTGGGCCGTAATTATTACCTCGACGCCTGCTTTCTGTGACTCGGATTGTCGGCTGACTTTAGTTTGGTTTTTTAATTCCTGTAACAATTATAACAATAATGAATATGGAGGAACGTATTCATAACAATAAAAAATGCACAACATGACATACCTTTAGTTCCCTCCTTAACTCCTTAATTTCGTCCTCGAGCAGCGAGAGCCTAGGATTACTGCCAGATTTACTCTTAATGTCGATTAACTCTTCGCTCAGGGTGAGGAATTTCGCGTCAAATCTATGCTGAAATTCCATTAACTGTCTGCCTATCTTCTTTTCTTGCTCAACACAACGTGCATTCAGGGCTGCAACTATCATTTCCACCTGTGCAAATGAAATAACACCCCGTTCAGAACAAAGGAAAATGAATGAGTTTTGATGCGACCTTTTACTGATCTTGGAAAATGAAAATTGTCTTTGTTGGGCTTACTTGGTGGCTACTCATATTTTGGCCTTGTGATTGTGCTCGAGATGAATCACCTTCATCCACCCATACAATTTTTTTGCTTCCTGGATCCTTTCTATTGTTGGCCTCTGGTTGTCGAGCACAAATTTCCATCACAACCTTTGAATCAGGTACAATGAATCAGTAGTAGCAAATAAATAACCGGATATATACATGGGTGATAATCCCCAAGTGCAGGGAATCATCATAGCAATTCCCAATGCTGGAAGTGATAAGTATGGAGTGTCGAACCCACAAGGAGCTAAAGGTAATATCAATATTCTCTCAAGTCCTATCTGCCATTGATACGACTCTACGTACACCGAACGTTTGCCTCAAACTAGAAAGGAGAAATAAAACTACGTTGTGGGTATGAAGAGGATAACTTTGCATGGTATCGGGGAGCTAAAATATAAAAGTAGGTGATGTTATCATAAAGTTAGAATATATTACTAAATATTATAAATAGCGAGTGTGGAATAATGATGGATCGGTGTGCGGAATTATCCTAGGCAATTGTTAACAAGATCGGTAATCACTATTGCAATTTCATATGAGGGAGAGGCATAAGCTAACATACTTTCTCTTCTTGGATCATATGCACTTATGATTAGAACTCTAGCAAGCATCCGCAACTACTAAAGATCATTAAGGTAAAACCCAACCATAGCATTAAAGCATCAAGTCCTCTTTATTCCCATATGCCATGACCCAGTGTTTGTGTTTCAGTCACTCACGCAACACAGACAATAAGCAAACCATGAACATATTGCAACACCCTACAGCTGGAATCCCTCACGCTTGCGCGACACGGGGGGCACCATAGGACAACACCAAAATAAGACATACAACTCATTGCTATCTAGATCATCAATCAGCCCAAAGACAAAGGATATCTACTCAAAACATCATAGGATGGCAACACATCATTGGATAATAATATGTGGCATAAAGCACCATGTTCAAGTAGGGATTACAGTGGGGTGCGGGAGAGTGGACCGCGTAAAAGAGATAGGATGGTGATGATGTTGGTGATGTTGATGAAGACGATCACCGCGGCGATGATTCCCCTCCCGATGGCACTCCGGCGCCACCGAGAGAGAGGAGGAGAGGTTCTTCCCCTTGTGCTTCCTCCTCCATGGCCTCCCCCCTAGATGGGGAGTGGTTCTCCCTCTGGTCCTTGTCCTTCATGGCGATGATGGCCCCTCCAGGATCCTCCTCGATGGCCTCTGGTGATGGTGGCCCCCTCCGGCAGGGTGCCGGAGAGGGCCTAGATTGATTTCTCATGGCTACAGAGGCTTGCGGCGGTGGAACTTCCGATCTAGGTTAATTTCTGGAGGTTTCTGTATTTATAGGAGAGGTTGGCGTTGATTTCACGTCGGGGGGCTCTCGAGGAGTCCACGAGGAATAGGGGCGCGCCCCCCACCCTCGTGGCCCCCCCGAGACTCCCCTCCGATAGCTTTTTCTTCCAGTATTTTTCATATTTTCCAGAAAAACTCTCCGTTGATTTTCATCGCATTTCGAGAACTTTTATTTCTTCACAAAGACAACACCACGGTAGTTCTGCTGAAAATAGTGTCAGTCCGGGTTAGTTCTAATCAAATCATACCAAAATCATATAAAACTATTGTAAACATGGCATGAATACTTCATAAATTATAGATACGTTGGAGATGTATCAGCATCCCCAAGCTTAATTCCTGCTCGTCCTTGAGTAGGTAAATGATAAAAGAAATAATTTATGAAGTGTGAATGCTAGCAAGTGCATAAGTTTGATCAATGATAATTCCAATCACTTTTTCTAGCATCATTATATATCATCACAGTAGCTCAACTCATAAAACTTCTCATGATCAAGTAACAAGCTATTCACATGTTAAAGTATAGATCACAAACTTTCTTGAAAACTATCAAACCGTGCCCTTAGTCATTAAACAATTGCAATTTATCTTATTTTCAGGAAGGGTCTATGTCAGAGCTTTGATTTAGCAAACTCCACATACTCAACTATCATTTAATCTTTCATAATTGCTAACACTCACGTGATATTTATGGGTTGAAAGTTTTAATCGGACACGGAGAAAGATAGGGGCTTACAGTTTCGCCTCCCAACCTTTTACCTCAAGGGCAATGTCAACAATAATAATTTATGAAAACCTACATCCAAGTGGATATATATATCCGGATCGCTCCAACACAAAGTGCTTGCCAAAGGAAAAAAAGTATAAAAGGGAAAGGGGATGATCACCACGACTCTTGTATAAGGGTAGAAGATAAAAGTAAAAGATAGGCCCTTCACAGAGGGAAGCAGAGGTTGTCATGTGCTTTTATGGTTGGATGCACAAAATCTTAATGCAAAAGAACGTCACTTTATATTGCCTCTTGTGATAGAGACCCTTATTATGCAGTCCGTCGCTTTTATTTCTTCCCTATCACAAGTTCGTATAAAGCTTATTTTCTTCGCACTAATAGATCATACATATTTAGAGAGCAATTTTGATTGCATGCACCGATGACAACTTACTTGAAGGATCTTACTCAATCCATAGGTAGGTATGGTGGACTCTCATGGCAAAACTGGGTTAAGGAATGTTTGGAAGCACAAGTAGTATCTCTACTTGGTGCAAAGAATTTGGCTAGCATGAGAGGGAAAGGCAAGCTCATCATGTTGGATGATCCAAGACAATATAATGTTTCGGATATAGGAAAACATAACCCATTAAGTTGTCTTCCTTGTCCAAGATCAACTTTGTAGCATGTCAAATTTTAATGAGTGCTGAAAATTACAAAAGATGTCCAAGATAATATATTTATATGTGAAATCTCTCTTCATTCAATATTCTTTCATGAATTGTTCAAGTGACTAATTCTACGCTTGCTAACTTTCAATAAGTTTAATACCTATACTTATTATGTGTGAAGTCATTACTCCCCATGTTATAAGCATATGAAACATATGTAAATTCAGATTTATGATATTCAATTCATTCAACCATTTACTCATAGGATATACCTGAAGCACGTGAGTAAATGACAAACTACTCCAAAAAGATATAAGTGAAGAACAATGAGTAGTCAAATAATTAACTAGCCATGGGAGGATTCTTTTTCATTCAAGATTTCAGATCAAATGATTTTATTCAAACAACAATTAAAACTTAAAATACGCTCCAAGCAAAACACATATCATGTGACGAATAAAAATATAGCTCCGAGTAAGGTATACCGATAGTTTTGAAGACGAAAGAGGGGATGCCTTCCGGGGCATCCCCAAGCTTAGGCGCTTGAGTCTTCCTTGAATATTACCTTGGGGTGCCTTGGGCATCCCCAAGCTTAGGGTCATTCCACTCCTTATTCTCCTCATATCGATATCTCACCCAAAGCTTGAAAACTTCAATCACACAAAACTTAACGGAACTTCGTGAGATGGGTTAGTATGATAAAGAGTAAACCATTCACTTTGGTACTGTCAAAGACAAGGTTCATAATTGTTCTCACACAATGCCTACTGTACCATATCATTTCTACAATTTATATTGAGAAATATAAGCCATAGAAACTAGAAAACAAGCAAACTATGCAATGAAAACAGAATCTGTCAGAAACAGAACAGTCTGTAATGATCTGAACAGAAACCATACTTCTGCTACCCCAAAAATTATGAACTAAATTGGTGGACGTGAGGAATTTTTCTATTGATCTTCTGAAAAAAGAATCAACTCCAAATCACTCTTCTGTAAAAAACGACAGCTAATCTCGTGAGCTAAAGTTTCTGTTTTTTACAGCAAGATCACATTAACTTTCACCCAAGTCTTCCCAAAGGTCTTACTTGGCACTTTATTGAAACAAAAGCTATAAAACATGATTACTACAGTATCTTAATCATGTATACACATGAAAACAGTAAGGGTAAATATTGGGTTGTCTCCCAACAAGCGTTTTTCTTTAATGCCTTTTAGCTAGGCATGATGATTTCAATGATGCTCACATAAAAGATAAGAATTGAAACATAAAGAGAGCATCATGAAGAATATGACTAGCACATTTAAATCTAACCCACTTTAGATGATAGTATTATTCATACTCCAAAAGATATAAGTGAAGTTCATGGAGCATTCTACAATTAATGTAGATTAACCAATATCCAAGCTCAAAATATATAAGTGAAGCACACGAAGCATTCCACCATACTCAAAAGATTTAAGTGAAGCACCAAGAGCATTCTATAAGGTCATACTCAAAAGATATAAGTGAAGCACATGAAGTATTCTATAAATCGATGAAGGGCTATCTCATACTAGCAAGGTTCTTAAAGAAAAATAATAACACAAAGGACACAAATCATGTGAACAAAACAAAAACCGAGGTATACCGATAATTGTTGAAGAGGAAAGATGGGATGCCAACCGGGGCATCCCCAAGCTTTGATGCTTGATTATCCTTGGAATATTTACTTGGGGTGCCTTGGGAATCCCCAAGCTTGAACTCTTGCCTCTCTTTATTCTTCTCATCACATCGGTAATTCCTCGTTCTTCAAACACTTCATCCACACAAAAACTTAACAAAAACTTTGTGAGATCCGTTAGTATAATAAAGCAAATCACTACCTTTAGGTGCTGTTGCAAACTCATTCCAATTTCGTATTAGCACTTTATCTACTGTATTCCAACTTCACCATGGTACATACCCCCCGATACTACCCATGGATTCATCAAAATAAGCAAACAACACATAGAAAACAGAATCTGCCAAAAACAGGACAGTCTGCAGTAATCTGTAACTCTCGAATACTTATATAACTCCAAAAATTCTACCAAATTAGGAAAACATGAGAAATTTGTGTACCAATCCAGAGCTAAAAGAATCAACTGAAAATCACGTTCTGTGATTTATGAAAATTATTTTTGTGCGCGCAAAAGTTTCTGTTTTTGTACTGCACAACGTAAACAAGCAATCTAATCATCCTAAAACCAAAGCTTGGCACATTATTTTTATAATACAATGGATATACACAAGGGGATAATTATTTACAGAGAAACTTCCATGAAAAATTCTACATTGTTTCCGTGAGCGTGAACACAAGTGCTCAAGGTCGACCCTCACTTCTTCAATGCATAACTTTCCAATCACTTCTCTTTTTGAAAAACTTTTTAGGCATAAGAGGCAAGTAATTATTTCTGTATTTTCATTCTTTTAACTTTTTTATGTTTCACCCACAACTAAACAAAAACAAAATGAAAAACAAAATCTACTTAGTGGAGAAAGCAAACAAGCACACACGAGAATATCAACCCCACGCTATTGCTCCCCGGCAACGGCGCCAGAAAAGAGCTTGATAATCCCCAAGTGCAGGGAATCATCGTAGAAATTCCCAATGGTGGAAGTGATAAGTATGGAGTGTCGAACCCAAAAGGAGCTAAAGGTAAGATTAATATTCTCTCAAGTCCTATCTGCCACTGATACGACTCTACGTACACCGAACGTTTGCTTCCAACAAGAAACGAGAAATAAAACTACTTTGTGGGTATGAAGAGGATAACTTTGCATGGTATCGGAGAGCTAAAATATAAAAGTAGGTGTTGTTATCATAAAGTTAGAATATATTACTAAATATTATAAATAGCGAGTGTGGAATAATGATGGATCGGTTTGCGGAATTATCCTAGGCAATTGTTAACCAGACCGGTAATCACTATTATAATTTCATATGTGGGAGAGGCATAAGCTAACATACTTTCTCTTCTTGGATCATATGCACTTATGATTGGAACTCTAGCAAGCATCCGCAACTACTAAAGATCATTAAGGTAAAACCCAACCATCGCATTAAAGCATCAAGTCCTCTTTATTCCCATACGCCATGACCCACTTATCCATGTTTGTGTTTCAGTCACTCACGCAACGCAGACAATAAGCAAACCATGAACATATTGCAACACCCTACAGCGGGAATCCCTCACGCTTGCACGACACGGAGGGCACCATAGGACAGTACCAAAATAAAACATACAACTCATACCAATCTAGATCATCAATCAACCCAAAGACAAAGGATATCTACTCAAAACATCATAGGATGGCAACACATCATTGGATCATAATATGTGGCATAAAGCACCATGTTCAAGTAGGGATTACAGCGGGGTGCAGGAGAGTGGACCGCATAAAAGGGATGAGGACGGTGATGATGTTGGTGATGTTGATGAAGACAATCACCGCGGCGATGATTCCCCTCCCGATGGCACTCCGGCGCCACCGAGAGAGAGGAGGAGAGGTTCACCCCCTTGTGCTTCCTCCTCCATGGCCTCACCCCTAGATGGGGAGAGGTTCTCCCTCTGGTCCTTGGCCTTCATGTTGATGATGGCCCCTCCGGGATCCTCCTCCATGGCCTCCGGTGATGATGGCCCCCTCTGGCAGGGTGCCGGAGAGGGCCTAGATTGATTTCTCGTGGCTACAGAAGCTTGCGGCAGCGGAACTTCCGATCTAGGTTAATTTCTGGAGGTTTCTGTATTTATATATAGGAGAGGTTGGTGTTCATTTCATGTCAGGGGGGCTCTCGAGGAGTCCACGAGGCACAGGGGCGCGCCCAGGGGGTGGGCGCGCACCCCACCCTCTTGGGCCCCCCGGGACTCCCCTCCGGTAGCTTTTTGTTCTAGTATTTTTCATATTTTCCAGAAAAATTCTCCGTTGATTTTCATCGCATTCCGAGAACTTTTATTTCTGCACAAAGACAACACCACGGTAGTTCTGCTGAAAACAGCGTCAGTCCGGGTTAGTTCTAATCAAATCATACCAAAATCATATAAAACTATTGCAAACATGGCATGAATACTTCATAAATTATAGATACGTTGGAGACGTATCAATGAGTCAAATCTAGAAACACACCAGTCCTTTATGAAGACCTCCTGATGTGTAAGCTTCTGCTCTTATTACGCACGTGCATTCGTCCCATCGTGCGACCAATGGTGGGGGTATTGGAGTATACATCAATTTGCCGGAACGCAGGTGCTCCCAGTACCAAATCTTCACAATAAATTACTTCGTCAATATACAGAGATATAGAAAAGAAAAACAATTGTAGAATGTTAACTAGTGATGTTGCACTGACCTGAAGCAGAGGTAGATTTCCCTATAGAGATACTTGATCAAGAGAGTTAACTTTTTGTATGGACCTTAACAAGTGTTTCATTGTGAAACATCCCCAGTTCAATCTCCGAAGGCTTTTAATATCCGCAAAAAGTTTAAGATATTTTGCTTCGACATAACATTGTGCTGTTGGTGCTAAAACTGTGCCAATAGCGAATAGAACGAATCGCGCCAGGAAATCATTGTCCGGAGTTTTGGAACTTAAGATCGCTGTCTCAAGGTCAGCCAGATCAATGCTCCCATTGTTTTGAAATGTGTTAAACAAGTTTGGATCCGGTGTGCTTTGCAGGTTTTTATCAATATCCTCCCCTTCTATCGCAAGGCCAAATATATGGTGCATGTCTTCTGCGGTGATAGGAATGGGTGTTTTACCTATGGTAATGGACGATGTCTCACTATCGAAGCTCTTTGCTAGTCTTATCAACATAATGCGCCGGAGTTTAAATTCACGAATCATGTTTAGACACCCAAGACCGGTATCACTTATGATTTTCTCTATGTCTTTTGCTGACAACAATTTCATGACTTTGGCGAGCCTTGACGGTGAGCACACTAACTTCATATGGCCGTGCTTCGAAAAGATTTCCTGCAAAAGTGGCAATAGATTTTATCGAGTATGAAAGAAGTGTTTGCAAGTACAGTTTTCAAATGAAATGTCAACTACGTACCTCATCGGTCATTTCGGAGATGTGTTTTTATCCATTAGCAGCACTTTTAACAGTAGTTTCCATTTTACTGGCACCTATGGAACAGAAGCAAAACCGGTTCAATTTATTTGACCTTCACGTTGAGAAATGTGTAACAAAAATAAAATCTTATACGCCGGCACGGATGAGTTTATTAAATAATATGAACTACATGCAACTTTAAACACACTACAGATTTTGGTCATGCATAACATTGGGACAGTTCAACTAGGGTTTTGGGATTGCATAAACATACGACGTGTTATTTCATGATAGAGACACCCTTGTTGTGGTATTACCTCTTCGGACGTTCGTGTAGTGTGCCAAGATTGATTACAAGATAGTTATTACTGAGAGCTATGATCAGGTAATCTTGACGACTGGAATAACTTGTGGGAAGCCTATTAGGGCTTTACTAGTAGACGTGCGTGTCTGAGAAAGATTAAAAAGAGCTATGATCACGTAACCTTCTGTCGTCGACGGTGGCGGCCCAATGCTCCACACGGATATTGCGTCCCACACTAGATGTGGATGTGTGGTGCTCGACGGCAGAAACAGGAGCAGCGGCGCGTGGACGCGCGTAGGAGGCGGCGACAACACCACTGCCGTCCGACCCCTCAGGCGACGTTCCCGGTGGGCGGCGGGCGGCGGCTACAATCTGATCTTGCAGCGGTCATGGGAGGTCGTACGGGACCTGGATGCCGCGGGTGGTTACGAGGGAGGAGCTGTAATTGTGGGATTTTGGGAGATCTGGGCGGCATGAGTTATGGGAGGTTGAAACATTAGCATGTAATTGGCCAAAACAAATGTAATGTTCCAAAGAAAAAACAAATGTGCCATCGAGAAAGGAATGCATTTTTTAAGTGGTAAAATATGTTGTTTGTTCTGAAAATGCCCGAAAATTGGACGTACGTGACAAAACTTGCAACTTTGCTGAAAATGGTTGAAATTTGAACGTACCCCAATAATTACCATGGCTTGCAACCCTGCAAAGTTGGGTTGATTTCAGGTAGGTCAACAAACCAGCATGTGATTTCGGAGGGTGCCAGTCAAGGCCGCAAGGGCGTGTTTGGGGGCACCCCCATGTATAGTAGATCATCTACAATACAAAATGATGTCTACTATTTCCCATGGAATCCCATGACCAAAACAAGCTGCCATGTAAAATGCTTCTCAGCTTAGACTAAGATTTACACATGAAAAAACTTGCAAACTTAGATGAAAATGGTTCAAACTTGGCATATGTATCCCTAACATGGCCATGGATTGTAACCCTACAAACTTGGCGGTCATTTAATATAGGTCATTAAACCAACATGTGCTTTCGAAGGGTACAAGGATAGCCCGGAAGGGTCTGTCTCGGGCCACCTCCTTCAATACACCATCTACATAGGATTCCAAGTTATTTTGACGCCATCCCATGAACCAAATCAAGCATGCATGCACAGTGCGTTCAAGGTTACACATGATTTTTTCATTTCCTCCCAGACGGTCTACCCCCCTAGACAACCATCAAAAGTGGTAGCACATGATGGCTTCAAGCTTCTTTGCCTAAGGGTGGACCTAATTGACACCATACCAAGTGCGAACATTGGTTCAAACTGGATTCCATCCATGGAGTCGATGCGGTACACGCACTGCCTCCGTCGAGAACCTTCGTGCTACACTGTCGAATGTACAAACCAAGTAGATCATGCTTCATGTGGAATGAACCCAACTTATGACATGCAATGGAAAATGTTACATTACAGGCTTCCAGGACAACATTAAAATGAGTTTCAGCAAAATTTGCAAGTTTTGGCAATTGCGGCCACTTTTCGGGCATTTATGACCGAAAAATGGAAGAAAATGGAAAATCTAGTAGAAACTTACAACCATTGTGCATGCATGCTTCATTTGGTCATGGGAGGCCATGAAATATATTTGACAAAATATGAAGATGGTGTGAACATGGAGGTTCCCCGACACAAGCCCTTCTAGCCGAGCCTGGCGCCCTTTGAGAGCAGATGCTATAGTATTATCCTGACCTGTATGAAATCAACCCAACTTTTTGGGGTGAGTATTGAAGGCCATGTTAGGCCTCCATGCCATGTTTGAACCATTTTTTGTAAAGTTTGCAATATGATTCACATGTGGCCAGTTTTCGAGTATTTTCGGCCCAAAAAATTACCGTACATGCTAAATTTTGTGTAAACTGAATAGCATTTTTGCATGCTTGCTTGATTTTGTCATGAGATGCACTTTAAAAGCTTGGGGGAATTTCACAAATTTCATGTTGTACTTGCTTCACAAAGTGGACAGTGCAGTTCGAAGGTTCTAGACGGGAGCAGTTGATGTGCCCGAGCTTTCATACGACATGGAATCTGGTGTAGGCCAATGATCCAACTAGGCTTGGTGTGTCAACTAGTTCCACCATAAGACAAACAAAGTGTAATGCATCATGTGCCCCCTGCTTTCGATGTGTGGCTAGGGGGGTAGACCATGCAGGCGATGTTTCTTTTTTGCTTCGAAATTGTAGAAGGATTATAAATGTTGGCAAAATTAAAAACCATTGTGAATGCATTATTGATTTTCTCATGGGAGATCATGAAATAAAGTTGGCATCATTTGTGGATATTGTAAACACGGAGGTGCTCCAATACGCGCCCTTCCTTTGGGCTAACATGGCATCCTCTGAGAAGACACATGCTGGTTTGTTGACCTTTCTTAAATCAACACAAAATTTTTGGGGTAACAACTCATGGTCATGGTAGTCCTCCATGCCAAGTTTGAAGTATTGTTAGTAAAGTTTGTAACTAATGTCATGTGGGGCTAGTTTTCGGGCATTTTTAATATAAAAAAATCCCAATACGTGGAGAAGTTGTCAAAACTGAGAACCATATTTGCATGTTTGCTTGATTTGCTCATGGGAGGGCATAAAAAAGTTGGAATCATTTGTATGTGGTGTTAACATGGAGGTGCTCCCAGACTCGCCCTTCCGGGCTAGCCTGGCACCCTTCGAAAATGCTCGATGGTTTGTTCACATATCTTAAGTCAACCGAACTTTTTTGTGGTGACAATTCATGGCCATTGTACGCCTCCATGCCTAGTTTGAACCATTTTCGGCAATGATTGCAAGTGTTGTCACGTGCGGCCACATTCGGGCATTTTCGTCCGAAAATGAAAAACTTCGCTAAACTAAAAACCATTTTGCATGCTTGCTTGCATTGGTCATGGCATGTATAGTTGTGAAACTTATTTGCAAAATGGACAAGGCCAATTTTGGAATTATATATCGTTCATACTTGTTTCGAACCAAAAACCTAGTTCACCCTTATGAAATGTATTTTTTAGCACAACATAATGTTTTTTTAATCTTGATGATATATGTTAAAAGATCCCATAACTCACGCACGCCACCTCTCCCGAAATCCCGTGATTGCACCGCCTTCCTCCTAACCACCCGTGGCATCGGGGCCTCCTACCACCGCCACGATCGCTCCAATATAAGATCGGAGACGCCGGGCGTACACGTTTTTAGAAATCTCTGGACGTCGCCGCCGCCGCCATCGTCAGCTTAGGGGTCGGAAGTGACTGCTCTTTTCGCCCCCTCCTCCTCACATCCCTCTCTCGAGCGAAAATGGTTAAGGAGATCAGCACGGTACGTATTTGCACTATAGAATCTGTCAGATCTGAATTCAACTACTAGCACTAATCTTTAAGACTGTACGTACTAGTAATGAGATTGATCTCGATTCGCAGTGTGGCATTTGTTTGGACATCAAGGGTTTGTGCCCCAGTGAGCATCGTATGAGGGAGTTTTGTACCGTCACCCTGCGCGCGGGATTTGCAAACAAGACAGTAAGATCCAGTCTGACATGACCCGTAGCAAATATCATGAGAAATTTAGTACTCCTTCCGATCCAAAATTAATGTGTTAGATTCATGTAGATACGCATGTATCTAGTCATGTTTTCTGCATAGATACATCCGTATGTACAATTCTTTGTCCACAAATTTTTGGACGGAGGCAGTAATATTGAACGAATATTGTACTCGGACCCTTTGTACTCAGTCAGTTGTTTGTAATGTTTACTGCAAAAATAGTTATATTGCATGTTGATTTCTTAGATGATAAAATGGTTTTGTGTATGTGCATGTAAATTTAAATCTTCTATGGGGTTATATGATAATACTGCTAAGAAGTAGTGAACTATACTATGCTAGTCATCTATGATTGGACAAATTCTTTAGATTAATAGGCAGTTCATATATATTAACAATCATACATATGCCACTCAGGTAATCCCCTGCTACGACAGATACAATTTCACGCAGAAATTTGGAGTGCCCTTGGGAAAATATGGGAACTTTGAAGCAAGTTTCAGTACCATTGAGGGGTTTGAATTCCCATGTGAGATTACCAATGAAAATGAGTTGACATACATTTCAGGGGAGTCTTGGAAGGAATTTGTTAGAGTTTACACGCTACATGTGGGTCAAGAGATTACGTTCAGTACTAACAATTCAGAAGTACCAAGTAGCGTCGTGACAACTGGGAATTTGCCTATCATACATCCAAGTAAGATACTTTTTTGCTCCTGCAAGTTTTATTACTCTAACTTTATCATATACCATATATAATAAATTAAATTGTCTGTGCTATAATATTGTAGCATACTACCAATTTTCCAATGAGAAAAGAGATATTATTGACAATGTCGCTGTAACTGAGGGGACAAGCTTAAACTGGAGAATGATGGAGTATGGCATACGCCAAGTGATGGACCTTGACAAGTTAGTGGAGCGTCATGATGCTGGAAACTATCATCAAGGAAGAGCATATGCATTCCTCCATACGTTGACATGGTCAGATTGCAACAAGAACTTCTCGGTAACCATCTTTCTGTTCTTCATTTACTTTGTGTCATTTCAGTATGTTTTTAGCTTTGTTCCAAATTAATTATTCTTCCTTTACTACATAACAATAAGTTGCCACGTGTTGATGTAACAAATATTGTTTTCAAACAGAAACTGCCTAATCGTGTTGTCCCCGAAGAAATGGAGGAATATGGTGCCATAACCATTGTTTGTCATCCACACAGTACTCTGTCAAGTACATACACCATTTCTGATATTGACGGTCGTGTCTGCGTCAAAAAATGGAACGAGTTCATGAAGAAGGAAAAAATCTTGCTGTTAGGACAGAAGGTGCTGATGTTGCTGTACCTGGGAGATCATGGGATTTATCTGTTTGTTTCCCATGTTCCTGATGTGCCTCTCGAGTAGTTTTGGCAAAACGTAGTGTGCGAAAATAAATTAAGGGATTTTTAAGTCATTGCTGTAATGACGTACTTTATTTTTATTTCATGGTACTCTTGTGATCGTGCACAACATAGTGGGCAAGAATTTAAATGGTTGTTTACATTTTTCCATTCGATTGCCTTCATTGCAACTCGGTTTATTCATTCTTTTTTAGCAATTTTAACATGCTCCGTCTTACCCCTTATTTTCTCATAATAGTCAAGAAGGTAAGAAATAATCAAAACTAAAACAACTATTTCATGCAATCATCGTGTAAGATTTAATTCTTACTCTTACCTGTCATGTTAAAAGAGGGGTGGGGGTGTAAGAAGTATCATGTTAGAACACCTCTTCTTATAAGCTTTTATTACATGTGACCATGATAATCGCCTTGATACGATCACAAATATATTATTTCTTCACAATCAACATCACACACAACACCATTACACTAGCCGTCAATAGCTTCAGCATGAAAACAATTTGTCTCCCTAGTCCTAACATCGTATAAGCTTGGTGCTTCGTAATGGTTGCCACATTGCTCTGACTGTAATTTGTCCTGCCTCCAATGTTGCCACTCTTGGTACATGCATTCTTTTCCCACTGTTTTTTGCGTGTTGTAGTTGTTCCCTTCTATCCTGTGCCGTAGCAATTGCATCAAGGGCATAAGCACCAACAAGGACACTTGTACCAACAAGATGTTCCATGTACTCTAGTTCCCAGCGCCAGAAATCACATGGATCCTATGAATCAAGTGAACACAAATCAAACCAGCACTAACGAAACAGTAGAAAAAATTACTCATGCAGTAAATGTCAACCCAAAGTGTAAAGGGATTGTACATCGTGGTGCTTGCACTTGTAGAACACCCAACCATCATGCTCCTCGGTACTGGAGAGATAGAATCTAACCGTTTCGCCACAGTCAGGGCAAGGGATCAGGGGCACATCAACTGATTGGCCCCTCAGCGCGCACCTAATCGAGCTCGACGACGACATGGTTGATTTGGTGTAAGGCGAGTGCGGCAATGACAGATGGTGGTCGTAATCCTTTGGGTAAGAGAAGAACTAGGGACTCCTCCGCTGGGCTAACAAACCCTAACACCAGCACCACAGCATCATGCTCCCTCTAAATAGGCTAACTAACAAATCTTCCAACCGACTAACCCACCCTAAAATCACGGACAGACCATCCATGTGCATTACTTGTAAATATATCGTCAGATATCACGGGAGATATGTACCCTTCCATCGTACCGCATATCCCTCCCATCTTTTCTTTCCGCATATCGCTCCTTACTTAACCGCCCAGAAAGTTTTGGTGTCCAGAGGTAGCCATCGTCGGGATAATCGCCATCGCTCTGCGGAAGCCCACGCCGACGTCGGAGTAAAAAGAAAAAGGTATCATCCTCCACGTCTCCTCCCATCACTTGAAACGTTCATACTTTTTTCCGTTGATTGGACCAAAAAGGAGGTTGTGATGAGATTAGAGATGCCATATTTGTGTGCAATATCTTTGGTATTTGTTCCTGGCGGATTAGTTTTTTGTCGAAGGTACTATTTTGGTGCAAGATTGTGTGTGCTTGTCTTTACTTGGAGTAAAGGCCGTTATGAGATTAGATGTGATTGCAAGTTCACAGTAGTTCATAATACGATCTGGTTACGGAAATATTATGTTGGTTGAGCTAATTTTCTAGCCCTTTCTGCTATACTGGATTACTATGGACGATTTGCATAAGGTTAGAGTGAAGAATTTTATGCAAGAGCTTTGTGATTGGTTGTTAGGGGATCCTGATCATACGATCTAGTTATGGATATATTTTTTGTCGTTGGATTTTCTTTACAAGACCTTTAGGCTATCTTGCACTAGTAGGAATGATTTGGATGATGTTTGATTTAGCCACTTAGATGTGGCGTACAAAGACTTGTTCTCAATACTGCAGTAAAGGAGGTGATGTTGAAGGAGTTGCTGTATTATTTAGGCCTGATTGGGATGAGGTTGCTCATACCAAATTAGGAATACGAATTTTAGGAGATTAGAGCTTTTGCTGGAAATTCATGACTCAGTTTGTCTCACACATACTATGCTATTCTATATTACGAGGTATTTAAATAGTCCTATGTTTTAGTGAGAATCGGTATATTTTGACAATTTGGATCTCATTAATCGCATTCTACTATCTGGTGTTGTAGGCACCATGGATTCACATGTGCATGGCAATAAGCATGCAGAGTACGACAGGTTGTTGCGTGAAGCCCGCCGGGAGATCGACGCGAAGGTCCAACACGAATGTGATGAGATGGACAGGGCACTCAAACAAGAACGTGCGTATGTCGATAGGATGCTTAAGGATGAGCGTGATGATATGTCTCAAAAGATTAAGCAGATGCGTGAAGAGATGGAAAAAAGTTAAAGCAGGACCGCGAGGTCATGGAAAAGAAATTCCAGCTGGCGTACAAGGAGATGCAGGTTAAATTGCAAAAGGACCGGAAGGTTATCGACGGCCTTATACAGACATAGCGTGTCAACATGGACGCGAATGTGTTGCAGGCACGTGCCAATATGGACATTAGGCTGCAACAGGAGCGCAAGGACATGGACTACAAGGCTATGGTGGAGCAGGTCATGATGGAAGGAAAGATGCTGGAAGACCGTGCGATGTTTCAATCCCACGTTCAATGCCACAGCAGTCAACCGCAAGAGCCTGTCTTCAGTACTCCCCCTGTGAGTACCTTGCAACGATGCTATTCAGTCACGATCACGACCGATATTGTGTATGAATAGTTTTTTTTGTGAGTAACTTTGTGTACACCATTCATATGCAGTCCAAGAAGCGTTACACGGCACAATCTCCAAACACTAAAGGCCTAGTGATGTCAGTGTCACCCGTTGAATGCCACAGTCCTCCACTCGAAGAATATGTCTTCAACTCTCCCCCTGTAAGTACCTCGCACCCATGGTAAACATTCACATCCAACATTTTGTATGACCATATTTAATTCGTGTGTAACTCTATGTCGGCGATTCATGCGTAGGCTAACCATCCAGTGAAGGAACAATCCCGAATCCTCGCAGATGAAGTTTACATCCCATATAATAATGAGGTAACTTTGTCGCAATGTTGCTACGCACATCCAAAATTATTTATGGAACTTTGGTGATTGCAATGTATTAAATTGGACGTGAGATACTCGTATGTAGGTGTTGGAATGGAATTCTACATTCATAGGGATTGTGAGCTTTCGCATGTCCCGACAGGATACTTTGACGAAAGACCCATTGAGATGAGATTGTTTGAACCCAGCGTATTGGACTATGATTTTCTCATGAAAGAAGTGGATGGATATGGTTATAAAAAGGATTCAGATTTGTACCACTTCTTACCTGAGCATGTGTGCAAACTACCAGAAGGAATGTTCCTGATTTCAGGACCAGGTGATTTTGCAAAGATGATTTCCCGTCTGAACGGCAGCAAGACATGTCATTCGTATTTGGTGTATAATCGTCCACCAAAAGATGATTATGAGTGGTGGACGGACATGGATTCAGAGGTTCCTATTCTTCATGTTACATCAATTTTACGGCTTCATCATCCTTACGTTTGTCCTAATACGTTCATATGATTTTTGACAGGAACTGCGCATCCAAGACATGTAGCATGAGGAGGCTCTGGCTAGAGAGCTTGAGGCAAAGGAACAACTGAACTCCTTAGGTTACATTGATGTACCGTGTAAAAATATGGGAGAAGGTGGGTTGTCGCCAATCCTGACGCAAACTCCAATGACCAATACGAAGAAGTGTAGCGACCAGACCTCAAACAGTCTGTGCTCTGTGCTTTAGTGTCATCCCTGGATCAGTAATGCTGACACGCACAGTACAAATGGAGGATTCATAACAGAGTAGCAATCACACACTTATTACATCGAGTATCTCAAAAGAGAAATAAGTATGATAAATATGGCTTAAGGCCATCTAATACGATAACAGCGGAAGACTTGGAAGATAAGTGAGTCCATCAACTCCAACGGCATCACTGAGTATAAGACCACGACCTAAGGCACCTTATTCGTCGTTTGAAAAGTCTGCAACATAAAATGTTGCAGCCCGAAAACGGGTCAGCACATGGAATATGCTGGCAATGTAACACATAGAGAGTAATGAACATAATAATGCTATACTACATGCATATTTGGCTGGTAGACGGCTCTATGGTTACAGTTTTGCGAAATTCCAATTTTTCCCTACTGCAAAGGAATAAATTTTATTTAACTATCATGGTGGTTGTTAAACATTGAGATGGTTGACAGCATCTCAATCCCAATTATGTATCATCATTAACCCAACAAAATTTATTTAAGTAACATGGTGATGAGATTCACATGATAATCCAAGTACTAGATACTCAAGATGTCCATAACCGGGGGCACGGCTAACCATGATTAGTTTGTACACTCTGCAGAGGTTTGCGCACTTTTCCCCACAAGACTCGATCACCTCCACTTGATTCTCGCACTACATGATGTTTGAGAAACGGATGACCGAGAAATAGTCTTTCAGAAACAATAACTCTTTACTCCGGGTGGACAGTTACACCTACTTTCCCCTACATCTGCTAGCCCACCTCTTCAAGAGATCATGTAACCTACTCAACTATGCTAGAGCCCATAATAGCTTGTGGCTGCACACGGAAGTTTCTAGCATGAATAATCTTATGATCCCTTTGAGCCTGGGTGGCGGTCCTTAGAAAAACAGGCAACACTGGGTTCTCCAGGTGCCTCAATCGACCCAGATGTGAGTTTTACTTGCCACCTTAAGTAAACCATTAATTAACAATCTCACATCTGTCGTGAATATCTCTCAAACCCAATCCACGTCTACGAGCATAGCATAGCAATATAAGCAACGTAATAGTAACTCCCAAGGGTTTGATAATAAACAGGTAATAGGTACTACCTCAACTACTTCCCAATACCCACAATTTAATTAGATCCTAACCATGCAATGTTTGAGGGTTGGTCTAATGCAATAAAACTGGGTAGTAAAGGTATGATCAAAGTGTTACTTGCCTTGCTGATGATCCGTCAAACTTAGCGATTCGAAGTAGCAAGCGGCGCACTCCGGGTACTCTATCGCAAACAAACATACATACAATAAGCACTCATCAAATGCACAGGTAAAACTCAAATGAATGATCTAACCAGAAAGTTTAACTTAAGAACTTCGGTTTGCAAAAAGAATCAAATCAAACGAAGCAACGAAAGTCAAACGGCGAAAGAAACAAGCTTCGTCTACTAATCTGGATCTAGGTCAAATTTTACAGTAGCAAAAACTTGTTTCAGTAGGTTAAACGGAAAGAGAATTTTGAGACGAAACTCTAGGCGCTTGAATCGCCTGATTCCGATAAATGAGCGAAAAGTTAAACCAGAACGAAAATCTGATCAGAAATCGCGATCGGGAATAATCGTGAAAAATCCGTCGAAAAAGAAAACTGACGAACAGTTAAACGAACGGACGTTCGTTAACAGCGACTAACCGACGAACATGTTCGTTAAAACGAACGGATCAGTGAACGTTCACTAATTAATTAAACCGAAAAAATAAACCGATCTATTAAAAAAACTAGGGTTTTGAAAAAAACTAACGGTTTTATTTATTTATTTTTAAAACCGGCACGGCTACCTTGGTCCGGCGGAACTCCGGCGGGGCTCGGGCGGGGCTCCGGCGGGCTCGGGAGGGGGCGGCGAGGGGCGGCGGGGCTGCGGGCGTCGTCGGGAGGCGGCGGGGCGACGAGGGCGGCGGCGTTCGGGGCTTCCCGCGGCGGCGGCGGCTCGGCTCCAGCGTCGGGCTCCTCGGGGTGGGGAACGAGGTGAGGGAGAGGGGGCGGGCTGGGGTATTTAAGGAGGGGAGGGGGCAAGGCGGCGGCGGCGGTGTCCTAGCGGGACATGGCGGCGGCGGCGTCCGACTCCAGGAGGGAGACGAGGCGCGGGGCTGGCTGGGCCGTCGGCTGGGCTTCGGCCCAGTCGGCGCGCTCGGCTTTTTTTAAATAATTTCGCCGAACCTAAAAAAATCATAGAAAAATAAATAAAAATCCAAAATTGCCAAAACAAATTTTCACCGTCTAACTAAAATAATTAGAACAAGATGAACATTTTCTTGGCCCAAAAATGCAGTTTTGAAAACGTGCAATTGTTTAATGCAGTTAACACAGCAAATAAAATCCGAAAAAAATCAAATATTTGAATCTAATATTTTTCCTCCAATATTTCAATTATTTTGGAGAAGTCATATTTTCTCCTCTCATTTATTTTAATACGAAATATTTTTGGAGAGAAAAATAATTAAAACCAAAAATTCTCGTTTCATTATTTGATAAAAATCAAATATGAAAACCACGAAAATCCCCAACTCTCTCCGAGGGTCCTTGAGTTGCTTAGGATTTTCGAGGATTTGCCAAAATGCAATAAAATATGCTATGCAATGATGATCTAATGTATAACATTCCAAATTGAAAATTTGGGATGTTACAAACCTACCCCCTTAAGATGAATCTCGCCCTCAAGATTCGGGTTGGCTAGAAAATAGGTGAGAGTGGTTTTTCCGTAGATCTTCCTCTCGTTCCCAGGTGGCTTCATCTTCAGTGTGGTGACTCCACTGAACTTTGCAAAACTTGATAACCTTGCTGCGGGTGACTCGGCTGGCATACTCAAGAATCTTAACTGGTTTCTCGTCATAGGTCAAGTCACTTTCCAACTGAATCGCTTCCAGCGGCACGGTATCTCTCAGTGGTATCTCAGCCATCTCTGTGTGGCACTTCTTCAACTGGGAAACGTGAAATACATCATGAACTCCTGACAATCCTTCAGGCAATTCCAACTTGTAAGCAACTTCTCCCATACGCTCCAAAACTTTGTATGGTCCTACAAAACGTGGCGCTAACTTTCCCTTAACTCCAAAGCGCTTCACTCCTCGAAGTGGTGATACTCGAAGATAAACTCTGTCTCCGACTTCGTGAACTGTCTCCTTACGTTTAGAATCCGCATAACTCTTCTGCCTGGACTGGGCTACCTTGAGCCTATCGCGAATCAACTTCACTTTCTGTTCTGATTCCTTAATCAAATCTGGTCCAAACAACTGGCGGTCTCCAACTTCGTCCCATAACAATGGTGTTCTACACCTCCTTCCGTACAAAGCTTCGAAAGGGGCCATCTTCAAACTGGTTTGATAACTGTTGTTGTAAGAAAACTCTGCATATGGCAAATTGTCGTCCCAACTAAATCCATAATCTAGCGCACAAGCTCTCAGCATATCTTCCAAAATCTGATTGACTCTCTCGGTCTGTCCGTCTATCTGTGGGTGAAAAGCTGTACTGAATTCTAGCCTGGTTCCCAAAGTTTCATGTAACTGATTCCAGAACTTCGAGGTAAACTAGGTTCCTCTATCTGATACAATGGTCCTCGGAACTCCATGCAAACATACGATCCTGGTCATGTATATCTTTGCCAACTTAGCACTGGTGTAAGTGGTCTTCACTGGGATGAAATGAGCTACTTTCGTCAAACGATCGACTACAACCCATATCGAGTCGTAGCCTGAACGAGTCCTGGGCAATCCTGTGATAAAATCCATGCCTAGTTTATCCCACTTCCATTCGGGTATCGGCAATGGCTGTAGCAATCCTGCTGGCTTCTGATGCTCTGCCTTCACTCTCTGACAAACATCACAAACTGCTACATACTCCGCAATATCCTTCTTCATTCCAGTCCACCAGAAAGTATCCTTCAAATCCAAATACATCTTGGTATTTCCTGGGTGAATCGAATACGGTGAATCATGGGCCTCTTGCAAGATCAACTTCCTGATCTCCGGATCATTGGGAACATAAACGCGGTCCTCAAACCATAAGGTATCGTGCTCATCCTCACGAAATCCCTTGGCTTTTCCTTTGCTCATCCTTTCCTTTATCTCGTCAATCTTCTTGTCTGTCTTCTGAGCTTCTCTGATCTTTTCCATCAAGGTAGACTGAATCTCCAACGTTGCTAAATAGCCTCTTGGAACTATCTCCAAACATAGCTCGCGAAGATCCTCGGCTAATAATTTCGGTAACTCTCCGGTCATGAGGGTGTTAACATGGCTCTTGCGGCTTAACACATCAGCTACTACGTTAGCCTTCCCTGGGTGATAATGCAATCTCATATCATAATCCTTAATGAGCTCCAACCATCTCCTTTGCCTGAGATTCAACTCCTTCTGCGTGAAAATGTACTTCAAACTCTTGTGATCCGTGTACACCTCACAATGGTTTCCGATGAGAAAATGTCTCCATGTCTTCAACGCATGCACTACGGCTGCTAACTCCAAATCATAGGTGGCATAATTCTTCTCATGGGGTTTAAGTTGTCGTGAAGCATATGAAACAACTCTTCCCTCCTGCATTAGTACTGCTCCAAGTCCTCGACGTGAAGCGTCGCAATATACTTCATAATCCTTGCGTTGATCTGGCAGAATCAACACTGGTGATGTAACCAAACGTTTCTTCAACTCTTGGAAACTAGCTTCACATTCCTCAGTCCAATTGAATTTGATGTCCTTCTTTAACAGCTCTGTCATGGGCTTAGCAATTCTCGAGAAATTTTCAATGAACCTCCGGTAGTATCCTGCAAGTCCAAGAAAACTCCGGATCTCTCCAACTGGCGTGGGTGATTCCCAGCTTGTTACTGTGTCAACTTTGGTGGGGTCTACTGCTATTCCCTCTCCGAATATAACATGTCTGAGGAATCCAACTTCCTTCAACCAAAACTCACATTTGCTGAACTTGGCGTATAACTGATGTTCTCTGAGCTTCTCAAGTACCAAACGCAAATGCTCCTTATGCTCTTCTTCATTCTTGGAGTAGACTAAAATATCATCAATGAACACCACGACGAACTTATCCAAAAACTCCAAAAACACTTTGTTCATCAGGTTCATGAAATAGGCAGGTGCGTTAGTCAGACCAAATGACATAACGGTATACTCATATAGCCCATACCTGGTGGTAAAAGCCGTCTTAGGTATATCATGTTGGAAATATGCCCTAGAGGCAATAATAAAATGGTTATTATTGTATTTCCTTGTTCATGATAATTGTCTGTTGTTCATGCTATAATTGTATTAACTGGAAACCGTAATACATGTGTGAATACATAGACCACAACATGTCCCTAGTAAGCCTCTAGTTGACTAGCTCGTTGATCAATAGATGGTTATGGTTTCCTGACCATGGACATTGGATGTCATTGATAACGGGATCACATCATTAGGAGAATGATGTGATGGACAAGACCCAATCCTAAGCATAGCACAAGATCGTGTAGTTCGTTTGCTAGAGCTTTTCTAATGTCAAGTATCATTTCCTTAGACCATGAGATTGTGCAACTCCCGGATACCGTAGGAATGCTTTGGGTGTACCAAACGTCACAACGTAACTGGGTGGCTATAAAGGTGCACTACAGGTATCTCCGAAAGTGTCTGTTGGGTTGGCACGAATCGAGACTGGGATTTGTCACTCCGTATGACGGAGAGGTATCTCTGGGCCCACTCGGTAATGCATCATCATAATGAGCTCAATGTGACTAAGGAGTTAGCCACGGGATCATGCGTTACGGTACGAGTAAAGTGACTTGCCGGTAACGAGATTGAACAAGGTATTGGGATACCGACGATCGAATCTCGGGCAAGTAACGTACCGATTGACAAAGGGAATTGTATACGGGATTGATTGAATCCTCGACATCGTGGTTCATCCGATAAGATCATCGTGGAACATGTGGGAGCCAACATGGGTATCCAGATCCCGCTGTTGGTTATTGACCGGAGAGTCGTCTCGGTCATGTCTGCATGTCTCCCGAACCCGTAGGGTCTACACACTTAAGGTTCGGTGACGCTAGAGTTGTAGAGATATTAGTATGCGGTTAACTGAAAGTTGTTCGGAGTCCCGGATGAGATCCCGGACGTCACGAGGAGTTCCGGAATGGTCCGGAGGTAAAGATTTATATATGGGAAGTCCTATTTTGGCCACCGAAAAATGTTCGGGATTTTTCGGTATTGTACCGGGAAGGTTCTAGATGGTTCCGAAGTGGGGCCCACCTGCATGGGGGGACCCACATGAACGTGGGTAGTGGGGGCAAGGCCCCACACCCCTGGTCAAGGCGCACCAAGATCCCACCTTAGAAGGAAAAGATCATATCCTGAAGGGATAAGATCAAGATCCCTTAAAAAGGGGGATAACAATCGGTGGGGAAGGGAAATGATGGTATTTCTTTCCCCCACCTTTGCCAACGCCCCAATGGACTTGGAGGGCAAGAAACCAGCCCCCTCCACCCCTATATATAGTGGGGAGGCGCATGGGAGCAGCATCCCAAGCCCTGGCGCCTCCCTCCCTCCCGTGACACCTCTTCCTCCCCGCTTGCGCTTGGCGAAGCCCTACCGAGATCCTGCTACTTCCACCACCACGCCGTCGTGCTGCTGGATCTCCATCAACTTCTCCTCCCCCCTTGCTGGATCAAGAAGGAGGAGACGTCCCCGCTCCGTACGTGTGTTGAACGCGGAGGTGCCGTCCGTTCGGCGCTAGGATCATCGGTGATTTGGATCACGACGAGTACGACTCCATCAACCCCGTTCTCTTGAACGCTTCCGCGCGCGATCTACAAGGGTATGTAGATGCACTCCCCTCTCTCTCGTTGCTAGATGACTCCATAGATTGATCTTGGTGATACGTAGAAAATTTTAAATTTCTACTACGTTCCCCAACAGTGGCATCATGAGCCAGGTTTATGCGTAGATTCTATGCACGAGTAGAACACAAAGTAGTTGTGGGTGACGATTTGTTCAATTTGCTTACCGTTACTAGTCTTATCTTGATTCAGCGGCATTGTGGGATGAAGCAGCCCAGACCGACCTTACACGTACTCTTACGTGAGACAGGTTCCACCGACTAACATGCACTTGATGCATAAGGTGGCTAGCGGGTGTCTGTCTCTCCCACTTTAGTCGGATCGGATTCAATGAAAAGGGTCCTTATGAAGGGTAAATAGCAATTGGCATATCACCGTTGTGTCTTTTGCGTAGGTAAGAAACGTTCTTGCTAGAAACCCATAGCAGCCACGTAAAACATGCAACAACAATTAGAGGACGTCTAACTTGTTTTTGCAGGGTATGCTATGTGATGTGATATGGCCAAAAGGATATGATGAATGATATATGTGATGTATGAGATTGATCACGTTCTTGTAATAGGAATCACGACTTGCATGTCGATGAGTATGACAACCGGCAGGAGCCATAGGAGTTGTCTTAATTTATTGTATGACCTGCGTGTCAATGAAAAACGACATGTAATTACTTTACTTTATTGCTAATCGGTAGCCATAGTAGTAGAAGTAATAGTTGGCGAGACAACTTCATGAAGACACGATGATGGAGATCATGGTGTCATGCCGGTGACGAAGGTGATCATGCCGCGCCTCGAAGATGGAGATCAAAAGGCGCAAGATGATATTGGCCATATCATGTCACTTTATGATTTGCATGTGATGTTTGTCATGTTTACATCTTATTTGCTTAGAACGACGGTAGCATAAATAAGATGATCCCTCACTAAAATTTCAAGAGATGTGTTCCCCCTAACTGTGCACCGTTGCGAAGGTTCGTTGTTTAGAAGCACCATGTGATGATCGGGTGTGATAGATTCTAACGTTCGCATACAACGGGTGTTGACGAGCCTAGCATGTACAGACATGGCCTCGGAACACAAGCAAAACACTTAGGTTGACTTGACGAGCCTAGCATGTACAGACATGGCCTCGGAACACAAGAGACCGAAAGGTCGAACATGAGTAGTATAGTAGATACGATCAACATGGAGATGTTCACCGATGATGACTAGTCCGTCTCACGTGATGATCGGACACGGCCTAGTCGATTCGGATCATGTATCACTTAGATGACTAGAGGGATGTCTATCTAAGTGGGAGTTCATTAAATAATCAGATGAACTTAATTATCATGAACAAAGTCAAAAGGTCTTTGCAAATAATGTCGTAGCTTACGCTTTAGTTCTACTAAGATATGTTCCTAGAGAAAATTTAGTTGAAAGTTGATAGTAGCAATTATGCGGACCGGGTCCGTAAACTGAGGATTGTCCTCATTGCTGCACAGAAGGCTTATGTCCTTAATGCACCGCTCGGTGTGCTGAACCTCGAGCGTCGTCTGTAGATGTTACGAAACATCTGACATACACGTTTTGATGACTACGTGATAGTTTAGTGTGTGATGCTAACGGTTTAAAATTGTGGCACCAAAGACGGTTTTGAAACGTCGCAGAACATATGAGATGTTCCAAATACTGAAATTGGGATTTCAGACTAATGCCCACGTCAAGAGGTATGAGACCTCTGACAAGTTTCTTAAGCCTGCAAACTAAGGGAGAAAAGCTCAATCGTTGAGCATGTGCTCAGATTGTCTGAGTACTACAATCACTTGAATCGAGTGTGAGGTAATCTTCCAGATGAGATAGTGATGGTTCTCCATAGTCACTGCCACCAAGCTATTAGAGCTTCGTGATGAACTATAACATATCAGGGATAGACATGATGATCCTTGAGCAACTCGCGATGTTTGACACCGCGAAAGTAGAAATCAAGAAGGAGCATCAATTGTTGATGGTTAGTAAAACCACTAGTTTCTAGAAGGGCAAGGGCAAGAAGGGATACTTCATGAAACGGCAAATCAGTTGCTGCTCTAGTGAAGAAACCCAAGGTTGAACCCAAACCCGAGACTAAGTGCTTCTGAAATGAGGGGAACGGTCACTGAAGCAGAACTACCCTAGATACTTCGTAGATGAGAAGGCTGGCAAGGTCGACAGAAGTATATTGGATATACATTATATTAATGTGTACTTTACTAGTACTCCTAGCAGCACCAGGGTATTAGATACCGGTTCGGTTGCTAAGTGTTAGTAACTCGAAATAAAAGCTGCGGAATAAACGGAGACTAGCTAAAGGTGAGATGACGATATGTGTTGGAAGTGTTTCCAAGGTTGATGTGATCAAGCATCGCATGCTCCCTCTACCATCGAGATTGGGGTTAAACCTGAATAATTATTATTGGTGTTTGCGTTGAGCATAGACATGATTGGATTATGTTTATCGCAATACGGTTATTCATTAAAGGAGAATAATGGTTACTCTGTCTATTTGAATAATACCTTCAATGGTCTTCCACCTAAAATGAATGGTTTATTGAATCTCGATCGTAGTGATATACTTGTTCATGCCAAAAGATATAAGATAGTAATGATAGTACCACATACTTGTGGCACTGCCACTTGAGTCTTATTGGTATAAAACGCATGAAGAAGCTCCATGTTGATGGATCTTTGGACTCACTCATTTTTGAAAAGATTGAGACATGCGAACCATGTCTATTAGTATATATGCATGAAGAAAGTCCATACAGATGGATCATTTGGACTCACTTGATTTTGAATCACTTGAGACATGCAAATCATACCACATGGGCAAGATGACTGAAAGGCCTCGTTTTCAGTAAGATGGAACAAGAGAGCAACTTGTTGGAAGTAATACATTTGATGTGTGCAGTCCAATGAGTGCTGACGCACGCAGTGGATATCGTTATGTTCTTACTTCACAGATGATTTGAGTAGATGCTGAGAATATTTACTTGATGAAACACAAGTTTGGATTATTGAAAGGTTCAAGTAATTTCAGAGTGAAGTTGAAGATCGTCATGACAAGAGGATAAAATGTCTGTGATATGATCATAGAGATGAATATCTGAGTTACGAGTTTGGCACACAATTAAGAAATTGTGGAAATTGTTTCACGACTAATACCGCCTGGAACACCATATTGTGATGGTGTGTCCGAACATCATAACTGCACCCTATTGGATATGGTGCATACCATGATGTCTCTTATCGAATTACAACTATCGTTTATGGGTTAGGCATTAGAGACAACCGCATTCACTTTAAATAGGGCACCACGCAATTCCGTTGAGACGACACCGTATGAACTATGGTTTAGAGAAACCTAAGCTGTCATTTCTTAAAAGTTTGGGGCTGCGACGCTTATGTGAAAAAGTTTCAGGCAGATAAGCTCGAACCCAAAGCGGATAAATGCATCTTCATAGAATACCCAAAACAGTTGGGTATACCTCCTATTTCAGATCTGGAAGCAAAAGTGATTGTTTCTAGAAACGGGTCCTTTCTCGAGGAAAATTTTCTCTCGAAAGAATTGAGTGGGAGGATGGTGGAGACTTGATGAGGTCATTGAACCATCACTTCAACTAATGTGTAGCAGGGCACAGGAAGTTGTTCCTGTGGCACCTACACCAATTGAAGTGGAAGCTTATGATAGTGATCATGAAACTTCAGATCAAGTCACTACCAAACCTCGTAGGTCGACAAGGATGCGTACTACATCATAGTGGTACGGTAATCCTGTCTTGGAAGTCATGTTGCTAGACAACAATGAACCTACGAGCTATGGAGAAGCGATGGTGGGCCCGGATTACGACGAATGGCTCGAGGCCATAAAATCCGAGAGGATCCATGTGTGAAAACAAAGTATAGACTTTGGAAGAACTACTTGATGGTCGTAAGGCTGTTGGGTACAGATGGATTTTAAAAGGGAAGACGGACAATGATGGTAAGTATCACCATTAAGAAAGCTCGACTTGTCGTTAAGATGTTTTTCGACAAGTTCAAGGAGTTGACTACGATGAGACTTTCTCACTCGTAGCGATGCTAAGAGTCTGTTGGAATTATATTAGCAGTTACTGCATTATTTATGAAATCTTGCAGATAGGATGTCAAAACATTGTTTCCTCGACGATTTTCTTGAGGAAAGGTTGTATGTGATACAACCAGAAGGTTTTGTCAATCCTGAAAGATGCTAACAAGTATGCAAAGCTCCAGCAATCCTTCTAAGGATTGGAGTAAGCATCTCGGAGTTGGAATGAACGCTTTGATGAGATGATCAAAGATTTTGGGTTTATACAAAGTTCATGAGAAACTTGTATTTCCAAAGAAGTGAGTGGGAGCACTATAGAATTTTTGATGAGTATATGTTGTTAACATATTGTTGATCAGAAATGATGTAGAATTTCTGGAAAGCATCCAGGGTTATTTGAAAAGTGTTTTTAATGGAAAACCTGGATTAAGCTACTTGAACATTGAGTATCAAGATCTATAAGGATAGATCAAAAACGCTTAATAGTACTTTCAAAGGAATACATACCGTGACAAGATTTTGAAGGAGTTCAAAATAGATCAGCAAAGAAGGAGTTCTTAGCTGTGTTACAAGGTGTGAGTATTGAGTAAGACTCAAGACCTGACCACGGCAGAAGAAAGAGAAAGGACGAAGGTCGTCCCCTATGCTTTAGACGTAGGCTCTACAATATGCTATGCTGTGTACCGCACCTGAAGTGTGCCTTGCCATGAGTTAGTCAAGGGGTACAATAGTGATCCAGGAAGGGATCACATGACAGCGGTCGAACTTATCCTTAGTGTCTAGTGGACTAAGGAATTTTCTCGATTATGGAGGTGGAAAGGGGGTTCGTCGTAAAGGGTTACGTTGATGCAAACTTTGACACTAATCCGGATGACTCTGAGTAGTGAACCGGATTCGTATAGTAGAGCAGTTATTTGGAATAGCTCCAAGTAGCGCGTGGTAGCTGCATCTATAAGATGACATAGAGATTTGTAAAGCACACACGGATCTGAATGTTGCAGATCCGTTGACTAAAACCTCTCCCGTAAGCATAACATGATCAAACCCTAGAACTCATTGAGTGTTAATCACATGGTGATGTGAACTAGATTATTGACTCTAGTAAACTCTTGGGTATTAGTCACATGGCGATGTGAACTTTGAGTGTTAATCACATGGTGATGTGAACTAGATTATTGACTCTAGTGCAAGTGGGAGACTGTTGGAAATATGCCCTAGAGGCAATAATAAAATGGTTATTATTGTATTTCCTTGTTCATGATAATTGTCTGTTGTTCATGCTATAATTGTATTAACTGGAAACCGTCATACATGTGTGAATACATAGACCACAACATGTCCCTAGTAAGCCTCTAGTTGACTAGCTCGTTGATCAATAGATGGTTATGGTTTCCTGACCATGGACATTGGATGTCATTGATAACGGGATCACATCATTAGGAGAATGATGTGATGGACAAGACCCAATCCTAAGCATAGCACAAGATCGTGTAGTTCGTTTGCTAGAGCTTTTCTAATGTCAAGTATCATTTCCTTAGACCATGAGATTGTGCAACTCCCGGATACCGTAGGAATGCTTTGCGTGTACCAAACGTCACAACGTAACTGGGTGGCTATAAAGGTGCACTACAGGTATCTCCGAAAGTGTCTGCTGGGTTGGCACGAATCGAGACTGGGATTTGTCACTCCGTATGACGGAGAGGTATCTCTGGGCCCACTCAGTAATGCATCATCATAATGACCTCAATGTGACTAAGGAGTTAGCCACGGGATCATGCGTTACGGTACGAGTAAAGTGACTTGCCGATAACGAGATTGAACAAGGTATTGGGATACCGACGATCGAATCTCGGGCAAGTAACGTACCGATTGACAAAGGGAATTGTATACGGGATTGATTGAATCCTCGACATCGTGGTTCATCCGATGAGATCATCGTGGAACATGTGGGAGCCAACATGGGTATCCAGATCCCGCTGTTGGTTATTGACCGGAGAGTCGTCTCGGTCATGTCTGTATGTCTCCCGAACCCGTAGGGTCTACACACTTAAGGTTCGGTGACGCTAGAGTTGTAGAGATATTAGTATGCGGTTAACCGAAAGTTGTTCGGAGTCCCGGATGAGATCCCGGACGTCACAAGGAGTTCCGGAATGGTCCGGAGGTAAAGATTTATATATGGGAAGTCCTATTTTGGCCACCGGAAAATGTTCGGGATTTTTCGGTATTGTACCGGGAAGGTTCTAGAAGGTTCCGAAGTGGGGCCCACCTGCATGGGGGGACCCACATGAACGTGGGTAGTGGGGGCAAGGCCCCACACCCCTGGTCAAGGCGCACCAAGATCCCACCTTAGAAGGAATAAGATCATATCCCGAAGGGATAAGATCAAGATCCCTAAAAAAGGGGGATAACAATCGGTGGGAAAGGGAAATGATGGGATTTCTTTCCCCCACCTTTGCCAACGCCCCAATGGACTTGGAGGGCAAGAAACCAGCCCCCTCCACCCCTATATATAGTGGGGAGGCGAATGGGAGCAGCACCCCAAGCCCTGGCGCCTCCCTCCCTCCCGTGACACCTCTTCCTCCCCGCTTGCGTTTGGCGAAGCCCTGCCGAGATCCCGCTACTTCCACCATCACGCCGTCGTGCTGCTGGATCTCCATCAACTTCTCCTCCCCCCTTGCTGGATCAAGAAGGAGGAGACGTCCCCGCTCCGTACGTGTGTTGAACGCAGAGGTGCCGTCCGTTCGGCGCTAGGATCATCGGTGATGTGGATTACGACGAGTACGACTCCATCAACCCCGTTCTCTTGAACGCTTCTGCGCGCGATCTACAAGGGTATGTAGATGCACTCCCCTCTCTCTCGTTGCTAGATGACTCCATAGATTGATCTTGGTGATACGTAGAAAATTTTAAATTTCTGCTACGTTCCTCAACAGTGGCATCATGAGCCAGGTTTATGCGTAGATTCTATGCACGAGTAAAACACAAAGTAGTTGTGGGCGACGATTTGTTCAATTCGCTTACCGTTACTAGTCTTATCTTGATTCGGCGGCATTGTGGGATGAAGCAGCCCAGACCGACCTTACACGTACTCTTACGTGAGACAGGTTCCACCAACTGACATGCACTTGATGCATAAGGTGGCTAGCGGGTGTCTGTCTCTCCCACTTTAGTCGGATCGGATTCGATGAAAAGGGTCCTTATGAAGGGTAAATAGCAATTGGCATATCACCGTTGTGGCTTTTGCGTAGGTAAGAAACGTTCTTGCTAGAAACCCATAGCAGCCACGTAAAACATGCAACAACAATTAGAGGACGTCTAACTTGTTTTTGCAGGGTATGCTATGTGATGTGATATGGCCAAAAGGATATGATGAATGATATATGTGATGTATGAGATTGATCATGTTCTTGTAATAGGAATCATGACTTGCATGTCGATGAGTATGACAACCGGCAGGAGCCATAGGAGTTGTCTTAATTTATTGTATGACCTGCGTGTCAATGAAAAACGCCATGTAATTATTTTACTTTATTGCTAACCGTTAGCCATAGTAGTAGAAGTAATAGTTGGCGAGACAACTTCATGAAGACACGATGATGGAGATCATGGTGTCATGCCGGTGACGAAGGTGATCATGCCGCGCCTCTCTCCGCATCCGTGCATCAAGCTGATGTGCGGCAAAACGCACTCTCTCCGCATCCGTGCATCCTGCAGTGGTCAACTCCCTTCCAACTTTGCGGAGCCAATCATCTGCAACAATCGGCTCGGTGCTGCTGGAAAACACCAGCGGATTTAGCCTCAAGAAACGGGCTAAGTGATCAACAGGTGGTGGTGGTAGGTTGTTGTTGTTGTTGCCTTGGTTCTGTACTAACACTTGCATCAGGGCATTCTGCTTCTGAATCAACTGAGTGATCTCCGGTGGGAAAACAAATCTGGTGTCGCGTCTCAGAGGCATCTGATAGGTTTAGAAAAGATGAGAATTTAGAATAGAATGAGGTCTAGAGGGAAAACACTACCCATATGCTCATGAGACAAACACAATCAATATCACTCAATCAATCAAACAAGGCATACAATCGATCTAACTATCGTTACAAAGTGCTCGAACTATACTATATACATGGGGGAATACTACTACTGATTTTGGTGGTCTACTAGAAATTTTGATCGGTCGAAGACTCCATGATATCCGCTCCAGCTTCATCAACAAAGTCATCTTCACTAGGGTCTGAGTCGGTGTCGTCGATGAGGATGTAGTTATCCGGGCAAGTAGAATCGTCGTCTTCTCCTCCTGGAGCTGGGTCTCCCATGAATACTCCGATCTTCTTTATCAGGTCGTCATTCTTCTCCAACAACGTGGCGATCTCCTCCTCATATCCATCGTGCATAGCCTTGAGTTCTTCCTCCAACTCCGTGATCTTGGTCAATGCCTTCTTCAGATCTATCATGCCTGAGCACATCTGGTTCTCCTGGCGACGAATGTGTTGGTTTTGCTCCTGGATGAAAGATGCAATTGATCCATCCTTCTTGGTGCTGATCATCTCCCATTGCTCATCTCGGCGTCCACAAATCTGATAGATAGTATCCTTAAGCTCCCTGCGGTAGACGTCTCCAATGCGTCCCATAGAGATGTGGGCTGCCATGCTCTTCCCTAAACTCCAGGTTGGTGCATCAAAGGAAAATTCTATAGGCTCAGTGATTGGCATAAACGTCCTTCCTGGAACTTGAACTTGAATCTTTCAGCGCTCCTCTTCTGGTAGTGTGGCGTTGTCGGTCCCGGTGAAGCTTGGGATTCCGATATTCAGGTACTTAGTGACTTCCTTCAAGTGTCGTCCAAAAGGTGTATCTTCATCCGGTTGCATGAACTTGTTCCTTGCATCCGCCATTCCTAAAAGAGTAGAAAGTGGAGAGGAGTCAGAAATGAGAAGAGAGTAGTGTTCTAGGGTTTAAGCTTAGTGGTCGTGTCCTACAGTCAGCGTGTGCTCTGATACCACCTTTGTAGCGACCAGACCTCAAACAGTCTGTGCTCTGTGCTTTAGTGTCATCCCTGGATCAGTAATGCTGACACGCACAGTACAAATGGAGGATTTATAACAGAGTAGCAATCACACACTTATTACATCGAGTATCTCAAAAGAAAAATAAGTATGATAAATATGGCTTAAGGCCATCTAATACGATAACAGCGGAAGACTTGGAAGATAAGTGAGTCCATCAACTTCAACGGCATCACTGAGTATAAGACCATGACCTAAGGCACCTTACTCGTCGTCTGAAAAGTCTGCAACATAAAACGTTGCAGCCCGAAAATGGGTCAGCACATGGAATATGCTGGCAATGTAACACATAGAGAGTAATGAACATAATAATGCTATACTACATGCATATATGGCTGGTAGAAAGCTCTATGGTTACAGTTTTGCGAAAAGCCAATTTTTCCCTACTGCAAAGGAATAAATTTTATTTAACTATCATGGTGGTTGTTAAACATTGAGATGGTTGACAGCATCTCAATCCCAATTATGTATCATCATTAACCCAACAAAATTTATTTAAGTAACATGGTGATGAGATTCACATGATAATCCAAGTACTAGATACTCAAGATGTCCATAACCGGGGGCACGGCTAACCATGATTAGTTTGTACACTCTGCAGAGGTTTGCGCACATTTCCCCACAAGACTCGATCGCCTCCGCTTGATTCTCGCACTACATGATGTTTGAGAAACGGATGACCGAGACACAGTCTTTCAGAAACAATAACTCTTTACTCCGGGTGGACAGTTACACCTACTTTCCCCTACATCTGCTAGCCCACCTCTTCAAGAGATCATGTAACCTACTCAACTATGCTAGAGCCCATAATAGCTTGTGGCTGCACACGGAAGTTTCTAGCATGAATAATCTTATGATCCCTTTGAGCCTGGGTGGCGGTCCTTAGAAAAACAGGCAACACTGGGTTCTCCAGGTGCCTCAATCGACCCAGATGTGAGTTTTACTTGCCACCTTAAGTAAACCATTAATTAACAATCTCACATCTGTCGTGAATATCTCTCAAACCCAATCCACGTCTACGAGCATAGCATAGCAATATAAGCAACGTAATAGTAACTCCCAAGGGTTTGATAATAAACAGGTAATAGGTACTACCTCAACTACTTCCCAATACCCACAATTTAATTAGATCCTAACCATGCAATGTTTGAGGGTTGGTCTAATGCAATAAAACTGGGTAGTAAAGGTATGATCAAAGTGTTACTTGCCTTGCTGATGATCCGTCAAACTTAGCGATTCGAAGTAGCAAGCGGCGCACTCCGGGTACTCTATCGCAAACAAACATACATACAATAAGCACTCATCAAATGCACAGGTAAAACTCAAATGAATGATCTAACCAGAAAGTTTAACTTAAGAACTTCGGTTTGCAAAAAGAATCAAATCAAACGAAGCAACGAAAGTCAAACGGCGAAAGAAACAAGCTTTGTTTACTAATATGGATCTAGGTCAAATTTTACAGTAGCAAAAACTTGTTTCAGTAGGTTAAACGGAAAGAGAATTTCGAGAGGAAACTCTAGGCGCTTGAATCGCCTCATTCCGATAAACGAGCGAAAAGTTAAACCAGAACGAAAATCTGATCAGAAATCGTGATCGGGAATAATCGTGAAAAATCCGTCGAAAAAGAAAACTGACGAACAGTTAAACGAACGGACGTTCGTTAACAGCGACTAACCGACGATCACGTTCGTTAAAACGAACGGATCGGTGAACGTTCACTAATTAATTAAACCGAAAAAAAACCGATCTATTAAAAAACTAGGGTTTCGAAAAAAACGAACGGTTTTTTTTAACCGGCACGGCTACCTTGATCCGGCGGAACTCCGGCGGGGCTCGGGCGGGACTCCGGTGGGCTCGGGAGGGGGCGGCGAGGGGCGGCGGGGCTGCGGGCGTCGTCGGGAGGCGGCGGGGCGACGAGGGCGGCGGCATTCGGGGCTTCCCGCGGCGGCGGCGGCTCAGCTCCGGCGTCGGGCTTCGGCTCGGCGTCGGGCTCCTCGGGGTGGGGAACGGGGTGAGGGAGAGGGGGCGGGGTGGGGTATTTAAGGAGGGGAGGGGGTGGCGTGGGGGAGGGGGCAAGGCGGCGGCGGTGTCCTAGCAGGACACAGCGGCGGCGGTGTCCTAGCGGGACACAGCGGCGGCGGCGTCCGACTCCAGGAGGGAGACGAGGCGCGGGGCTGGCTGGGCCGTCGGCTGGGCTTCCGCCCAGTCGGCGCGCTCGGCTTTTTTTTTAAATAATTTCGCCGAACCTAAACAAATCATAGAAAAATAAGTAAAAATCCAAAATTGCCGAAACAAATTTTCACCGTCTAATTAAAATAATTAGAACAAGATGAAGATTTTCTTGGCCCAAAAATGCAGTTTTGAAAACGTGCAATTTTTTTATGCAATTAAAATAGCAAATAAAATCCGAATAAAATCAAATATTTGATTTAATATTTTTCCTCCAATATTTCAATTATTTTGGAGAAGTCATATTTTCTCCTCTCATTTATTTTAATACGAAATATTTTCGGGGAGAAAAATAATTAAAACCAAAAATTCTCGTTTCATTATTTGATAAAAATCAAATATGAAAACCACGAAAATCCCCAACTCTCTCCGAGGGTCCTTGAGTTGCTTAGGATTTTCGAGGATTTGCCAAAATGCAATAAAATATGCTATGCAATGATGATCTAATGTATAACATTCCAAATTGAAAATTTGGGATGTTACAAGAAGTCACTGGATTTTGGCACCGGAGACGAGCTTCCGTACGAGGGCTAATGTTATTTGAAATGTTTTAAGCTGGAGACAACATTTTTCGGTTTTTTTACGAATGTTCGCAGTTATGGAACAATACATTCACGATTGAGGTCTTGTAACAACATTTTTGTTAGAATGTGATTTCCATTTCCGACGCGACATGCATGTGTTTATACCCAATTGTACACTCCGTCCGTTCCTAAATATATGTCTTTTAAGACATTTCAGTAGGAACTACTTACGGATGTATATAGACGTATTTTAGAGTGTAGATTCACTTATTTTGCTCCATACATATTTCATACTGAAATCTCAAAAAAGACTTATATTTACGAATGGAGGGAGTAGTTGTTAGTGAGTAGGCCTTTTGTGGAAAAATAAATCTGCAGTTACTTCAGAACATTTATGTACATTCATGCTACGTGGTCGTCGATCTGTCCGCACATGTGCTAGCGATGTTTGTGTACACGGTAGAAGACCCTGCGACAGGTGCTGCAGGATCATGTAGAACTGTGACTGAAAAAAATTTGCTGCAAAACGGTGCAGGAAATAAACCAAACGGACATTTTATGTGGCACAACATGGGAAAAGTGTTGGCGAATCATCCTCGGGATCCGCGGAGTCAGTCCTGACGAGATCTGCTCTGGGATCGGTGCGGTGTCAGGGCGCATCGAAGCGCAGGCGGGATCCCCGCCAAAGCGCACGAGAAAGGATCGTCGCACGCGCGCGCGTCGTCACCCGGAGACAGGCCGACCGAATTAATCGGTGCGGGCCCCGTACATGTACGCCTGTCGGGCCCAGTTCGATAATCTCGCGCCATCCGCCTGCTGTGGAGTCCGTTCGTGCAGGCGTGATTACCGACGCCATGCATGCACGTAGGTTTCCCATGTCCGCCATGCCTCCTCCCCCAAAGCCCGACCCATTCAAGCAATTCAGCGCGGGTCGGCCCATGTCACGCCGATCTCGTGACAGGATAACGTCGTAATATTTTTAGTCCCACCTCGCCCCCCGACCAAGTGCTGCACCGGCTTAAATACCTTCATCTATTTGCTTATTACAAGCATTGGTCTTCCTTGCACTCTATTTGGTGGATATGCAGGATTAATATGATTCATCATCTGTATTCATCCTGTATATTCTTCAATCGGAGAGCATGGATGACTGATGTATTTTTTCGTATTTATAGAAAATGCAAAAAAGAGAATTTGAAATAAGATGTAATATATATTTTTAATAAAGTTATATTATCCTACTTATTAGAATTTTGAAAATGTCACTTATTTATAAGAAAATAAAATATAAATATTTAAAAAGATGTGTTTGATAAAAATACCTTTTGAATTTTTTGTATGTCATTTTTCGAGGCGTCATGTAATTTTTATGTTATTTTTTGAGTGGTCAGGTAATTTTTATGTAAACAAAAGGAAAAGGAAAAAATAAAAAAAAGGAAAAGCATGGGCCAGCCTAGACATCTAGACCCACGCGTTGTCCAGCACGCGGGATAGGCTGGCCTGTGAAAGCCCATCTAATCCGGCCCATCGCATGGGCGCACAAGGGCAGAGCAGACGGTAGTGGGAGTTTAGTGCCACCTCGCCGAGCAAGAGGGAGACGCACCAGCTTATATACCCGGCTGTGCCTCCCCACTCAAGCTCCTCTCATATGCAGGCAGTACTTTGCCTAATCATCATGCTCTCTGCCTCGTTGGGCCTACCAGCAGAAGAGTAATCTGCACCACGGGCCTGCATCCTGGCCCATAAACTGTTGGGTTCCTAGTCGTATACAGGCCGTGGTGTATGAAATCTCCTGCCTCTGGTACACTAGTAGGAAAAGGGGCTTTTACCCCGGTTCATAAGGGCCTTTAGTCCCGGTTCTGGACCGGGACTAAAGGGTCGTTACTAATGCCTAGGCCTTTAGTCCCGGTTCTTACACGAACCGGGACTAAAGGCCGTCCACGTGGCTGGTGCGGGGAGCCCAGGCAGGAGGGTCTTTGGTCCCGGTTGGTGCCACCAACCGGGACCAATAGGCATCCACGCGTCAGCACCTGGCAGGAGCTCAGGTTTTTGTTTTTTTTTTTGAAAGGGGGGGGGTTGGGGGTTTTGGGGGGTTAATTTAGGTTGTTATTAGGTAGCTATTAGAGAGAAGTGTCCTCTCTTATATCTTCGTGCTTGGTTTACCAACGCTACGTACTGCTATGCCTAAACATGGCTTAGATTGAAGTGAAGGCAACATGTGGTGCATGTCGAAAGTAATACTAATCCGGACTTGATCAAGTTTGGATTGTACTACTTTCGACACGCACCACATGCATGTTGCCTTCACTTCAATCCAATCCATGTTCATTTCACCCGCTGATATATAATAACTCTTCATGCGCGCATCATGCATCATCATATATAATAACAAGTCCTACTAATCATCATCATACAACTTCTACTCGTTATTAATAACAAGTCATACGATCATCATCCTCACAGTCATCAAACCAACCCTACTTAATTGTTCTTAGCACATGATCATCAGTATTAGGTAGGACCGAAATACCCTCTTTAAGGTAAAATAGCATAAAACAATATAGACCCTGACTCTCCATTATGGAGAATGGAGATCATCCTGTCTCCAATTCTTGCGCCTCGCTTCCTTTTGCTTCCAAGAACCTCCTTGCGACTGTCCATACATTTTTTCCATTCTTTGATTTGCATGTCTCCACTTCTTTTAGAAATCCGGTATGGACAGTTGAGATTCGAAGGATGACCTGGTTGTATATTCAAAATATCAAGCCTACCATTCTGATACATCAAATGAGGCACACAATCCTCTGGGATTATCTGTTGAAAAACATAGTAATAACTTCATAGTTAGCAATGATAATGTACTAGTTTTAGAACTATGCAAAATATGCACGGATGTCGTAATAGTAAGAAATCTTACCAGGGTATCTCCATAGTAGTTACCGTAGTTCAACACGTGCACTAGTGGCACGTATTGAGGACCATAATGTTGAGGAGTTTGATGGACCATGATGTTGCGGGTCCATCAAGCTGATGTGCGGCAAAACGCACTCTCTCCGCATCCGTGCATCCTGCAGTGGTCAACTCCCTTCCAACTTTGCGGAGCCAATCATCTGCAACAATCGGCTCGGTGCTGCTGGAAAACACCAGCGGATTTAGCCTCAAGAAACGGGCTAAGTGATCAACAGGTGGTGGTGGTGGGTTGTTGTTGTTGTTGCCTTGGTTCTGTACTAACACTTGCATCAGGGCATTCTGCTTCTGAATCAACTGAGTGATCTCCGGTGGGAAAACAAATCTGGTGTCGCGTCTCAGAGGCATCTGATAGGTTTAGAAAAGATGAGAATTTAGAATAGAATGAGGTCTAGAGGGAAAACACTACCCATATGCTCATGAGACAAACACAATCAATATCACTCAATCAATCAAACAAGGCATACAATCGATCTAACTATCGTTACAAAGTGCTCGAACTATACTATATACATGGGGGAATACTACTACTGATTTTGGTGGTCTACTAGAAATTTTGATCGGTCGAAGACTCCATGATATCCGCTCCAGCTTCATCAACAAAGTCATCTTCACTGGGGTCTGAGTCGGTGTCGTCGATGAGGATGTAGTTATCCGGGCAAGTAGAATCGTCGTCTTCTCCTCCTGGAGCTGGGTCTCCCATGAATACTCCGATCTTCTTTATCAGGTCGTCATTCTTCTCCAACAACGTGGCGATCTCCTCCTCATATCCATCGTGCATAGCCTTGAGTTCTTCCTCCAACTCCGTGATCTTGGTCAATGCCTTCTTCAGATCTATCATGCCTGAGCACATCTGGTTCTCCTGGCGACGAATGTGTTGGTTTTGCTCCTGGATGAAAGATGCAATTGATCCATCCTTCTTGGTGCTGATCATCTCCCATTGCTCATCTCGGCGTCCACAAATCTGATAGATAGTATCCTTAAGCTCCCTGCGGTAGACGTCTCCAATGCGTCCCATAGAGATGTGGGCTGCCATGCTCTTCCCTAAACTCCAGGTTGGTGCATCAAAGGAAAATTCTATAGGCTCAGTGACTGGCATAAACGTCCTTCCTGGAACTTGAACTTGAATCTTTCAGCGCTCCTCTTCTGGTAGTGTGGCGTTGTAGGTCCCGGTGAAGCTTGGGATTCCGATATTCAGGTACTTAGTGACTTCCTTCAAGTGTCGTCCAAAAGGTGTATCTTCATCCGGTTGCATGAACTTGTTCCTTGCATCCGCCATTCCTAAAAGAGTAGAAAGTGGAGAGGAGTCAGAAATGAGAAGAGAGTAGTGTTCTAGGGTTTAAGCTTAGTGGTCGTGTCCTACAGTCAGCGTGTGCTCTGATACCACCTTTGTAGCGACCAGACCTCAAACAGTCTGTGCTCTGTGCTTTAGTGTCATCCCTGGATCAGTAATGCTGACACGCACAGTACAAATGGAGGATTTATAACAGAGTAGCAATCACACACTTATTACATCGAGTATCTCAAAAGAAAAATAAGTATGATAAATATGGCTTAAGGCCATCTAATACGATAACAGCGGAAGACTTGGAAGATAAGTGAGTCCATCAACTTCAACGGCATCACTGAGTATAAGACCATGACCTAAGGCACCTTACTCGTCGTCTGAAAAGTCTGCAACATAAAACGTTGCAGCCCGAAAATGGGTCAGCACATGGAATATGCTGGCAATGTAACACATAGAGAGTAATGAACATAATAATGCTATACTACATGCATATATGGCTGGTAGAAAGCTCTATGGTTACAGTTTTGCGAAAAGCCAATTTTTCCCTACTGCAAAGGAATAAATTTTATTTAACTATCATGGTGGTTGTTAAACATTGAGATGGTTGACAGCATCTCAATCCCAATTATGTATCATCATTAACCCAACAAAATTTATTTAAGTAACATGGTGATGAGATTCACATGATAATCCAAGTACTAGATACTCAAGATGTCCATAACCGGGGGCACGGCTAACCATGATTAGTTTGTACACTCTGCAGAGGTTTGCGCACATTTCCCCACAAGACTCGATCGCCTCCGCTTGATTCTCGCACTACATGATGTTTGAGAAACGGATGACCGAGACACAGTCTTTCAGAAACAATAACTCTTTACTCCGGGTGGACAGTTACACCTACTTTCCCCTACATCTGCTAGCCCACCTCTTCAAGAGATCATGTAACCTACTCAACTATGCTAGAGCCCATAATAGCTTGTGGCTGCACACGGAAGTTTCTAGCATGAATAATCTTATGATCCCTTTGAGCCTGGGTGGCGGTCCTTAGAAAAACAGGCAACACTGGGTTCTCCAGGTGCCTCAATCGACCCAGATGTGAGTTTTACTTGCCACCTTAAGTAAACCATTAATTAACAATCTCACATCTGTCGTGAATATCTCTCAAACCCAATCCACGTCTACGAGCATAGCATAGCAATATAAGCAACGTAATAGTAACTCCCAAGGGTTTGATAATAAACAGGTAATAGGTACTACCTCAACTACTTCCCAATACCCACAATTTAATTAGATCCTAACCATGCAATGTTTGAGGGTTGGTCTAATGCAATAAAACTGGGTAGTAAAGGTATGATCAAAGTGTTACTTGCCTTGCTGATGATCCGTCAAACTTAGCGATTCGAAGTAGCAAGCGGCGCACTCCGGGTACTCTATCGCAAACAAACATACATACAATAAGCACTCATCAAATGCACAGGTAAAACTCAAATGAATGATCTAACCAGAAAGTTTAACTTAAGAACTTCGGTTTGCAAAAAGAATCAAATCAAACGAAGCAACGAAAGTCAAACGGCGAAAGAAACAAGCTTTGTTTACTAATCTGGATCTAGGTCAAATTTTACAGTAGCAAAAACTTGTTTCAGTAGGTTAAACGGAAAGAGAATTTCGAGATGAAACTCTAGGCGCTTGAATCGCCTCATTCCGATAAACGAGCGAAAAGTTAAACCAGAACGAAAATCTGATCAGAAATCGTGATCGGGAATAATCGTGAAAAATCCGTCGAAAAAGAAAACTGACGAACAGTTAAACGAACGGACGTTCGTTAACAGCGACTAACCGACGATCACGTTCGTTAAAACGAACGGATCGGTGAACGTTCACTAATTAATTAAACCGAAAAAAAACCGATCTATTAAAAAACTAGGGTTTCGAAAAAAACGAACGGTTTTTTTTAACCGGCACGGCTACCTTGATCCGGCGGAACTCCGGCGGGGCTCGGGCGGGACTCCGGTGGGCTCGGGAGGGGGCGGCGAGGGGCGGCGGGGCTGCGGGCGTCGTCGGGAGGCGGCGGGGCGACGAGGGCGGCGGCATTCGGGGCTTCCCGCGGCGGCGGCGGCTCAGCTCCGGCGTCGGGCTTCGGCTCGGCGTCGGGCTCCTCGGGGTGGGGAACGGGGTGAGGGAGAGGGGGCGGGGTGGGGTATTTAAGGAGGGGAGGGGGTGGCGTGGGGGAGGGGGCAAGGCGGCGGCGGTGTCCTAGCAGGACACAGCGGCGGCGGTGTCCTAGCGGGACACAGCGGCGGCGGCGTCCGACTCCAGGAGGGAGACGAGGCGCGGGGCTGGCTGGGCCGTCGGCTGGGCTTCCGCCCAGTCGGCGCGCTCGGCTTTTTTTTTAAATAATTTCGCCGAACCTAAACAAATCATAGAAAAATAAGTAAAAATCCAAAATTGCCGAAACAAATTTTCACCGTCTAATTAAAATAATTAGAACAAGATGAAGATTTTCTTGGCCCAAAAATGCAGTTTTGAAAACGTGCAATTTTTTTATGCAATTAAAATAGCAAATAAAATCCGAATAAAATCAAATATTTGATTTAATATTTTTCCTCCAATATTTCAATTATTTTGGAGAAGTCATATTTTCTCCTCTCATTTATTTTAATACGAAATATTTTCGGGGAGAAAAATAATTAAAACCAAAAATTCTCGTTTCATTATTTGATAAAAATCAAATATGAAAACCACGAAAATCCCCAACTCTCTCCGAGGGTCCTTGAGTTGCTTAGGATTTTCGAGGATTTGCCAAAATGCAATAAAATATGCTATGCAATGATGATCTAATGTATAACATTCCAAATTGAAAATTTGGGATGTTACAAGAAGTCACTGGATTTTGGCACCGGAGACGAGCTTCCGTACGAGGGCTAATGTTATTTGAAATGTTTTAAGCTGGAGACAACATTTTTTGGTTTTTTTACGAATGTTCGCAGTTATGGAACAATACATTCACGATTGAGGTCTTGTAACAACATTTTTGTTAGAATGTGATTTCCATTTCCGACGCGACATGCATGTGTTTATACCCAATTGTACACTCCGTCCGTTCCTAAATATATGTCTTTTAAGACATTTCAGTAGGAACTACTTACGGATGTATATAGACGTATTTTAGAGTGTAGATTCACTCATTTTGCTCCATACATATTTCATACTGAAATCTCAAAAAAGACTTATATTTACGAATGGAGGGAGTAGTTGTTAGTGAGTAGGCCTTTTGTGGAAAAATAAATCTGCAGTTACTTCAGAACATTTATGTACATTCATGCTACGTGGTCGTCGATCTGTCCGCACATGTGCTAGCGATGTTTGTGTACACGGTAGAAGACCCTGCGACAGGTGCTGCAGGATCATGTAGAACTGTGACTGAAAAAAATTTGCTGCAAAACGGTGCAGGAAATAAACCAAACGGAGATTTTATGTGGCACAACATGGGAAAAGTGTTGGCGAATCATCCTCGGGATCCGCGGAGTCAGTCCTGACGAGATCTGCTCTGGGATCGGTGCGGTGTCAGGGCGCATCGAAGCGCAGGCGGGATCCCCGCCAAAGCGCACGAGAAAGGATCGTCGCACGCGCGCGCGTCGTCACCCGGAGACAGGCCGACCGAATTAATCGGTGCGGGCCCCGTACATGTACGCCTGTCGGGCCCAGTTCGATAATCTCGCGCCATCCGCCTGCTGTGGAGTCCGTTCGTGCAGGCGTGATTACCAACGCCATGCATGCACGTAGGTTTCCCATGTCCGCCATGCCTCCTCCCCCAAAGCCCGACCCATTCAAGCAATTCAGCGCGGGTCGGCCCATGTCACGCCGATCTCGTGACAGGATAACGTCGTAATATTTTTAGTCCCACCTCGCCCCCCGACCAAGTGCTGCACCGGCTTAAATACCTTCATCTATTTGCTTATTACAAGCATTGGTCTTCCTTGCACTCTATTTGGTGGATATGCAGGATTAATATGATTCATCATCTGTATTCATCCTGTATATTCTTCAATCGGAGAGCATGGATGACTGATGTATTTTTTCGTATTTATAGAAAATGCAAAAAAGAGAATTTGAAATAAGATGTAATATATATTTTTAATAAAGTTATATTATCCTACTTATTAGAATTTTGAAAATGTCACTTATTTATAAGAAAATAAAATATAAATATTTAAAAAGATGTGTTTGATAAAAATACCTTTTGAATTTTTTGTATGTCATTTTTTGAGGCGTCATGTAATTTTTATGTTATTTTTTGAGTGGTCAGGTAATTTTTATGTAAACAAAAGGAAAAGGAAAAAATAAAAAAAAGGAAAAGCATGGGCCAGCCTAGACATCTAGACCCACGCGTTGTCCAGCACGCGGGATAGGCTGGCCTGTGAAAGCCCATCTAATCTGGCCCATCGCATGGGCGCACAAGGGCAGAGCAGACGGTAGTGGGAGTTTAGTGCCACCTCGCCGAGCGAGAGGGAGACGCACCAGCTTATATACCCGGCTGTGCCTCCCCACTCAAGCTCCTCTCATATGCAGGCAGTACTTTGCCTAATCATCATGCTCTCTGCCTTGTTGGGCCTACCAGCAGAAGAGTAATCTGCACCACGGGCCTGCATCCTGGCCCATAAACTGTTGCCTAGTCGTATACAGGCCGTGGTGTATGAAATCTCCTGCCTCTGGTACACTAGTAGGAAAAGGGGCTTTTACCCCGGTTCATAAGGGCCTTTAGTCCCGGTTCTGGACCGGGACTAAAGGGTCGTTACTAATGCCTAGGCCTTTAGTCCCGGTTCTTACACGAACCGGGACTAAAGGCCGTCCACGTGGCTGGTGCGGGGAGCCCAGGCAGGAGGGTCTTTGGTCCCGGTTGGTGCCACCAACCGGGACCAATAGGCATCCACGCGTCAGCACCTGGCAGGAGCTCAGGTTTTTGTTTTTTTTTTGAAAGGGGGGGGGGGGGGGGGGGTTGGGGGTTTTGGGGGGTTAATTTAGGTTGTTATTAGGTAGCTATTAGAGAGAAGTGTCCTCTCTTATATCTTCGTGCTTGGTTTACCAACGCTACGTACTGCTATGCCTAAACATGGCTTAGATTGAAGTGAAGGCAACATGTGGTGCATGTCGAAAGTAATACTAATCCGGACTTGATCAAGTTTGGATTGTACTACTTTCGACACGCACCACATGCATGTTGCCTTCACTTCAATCCAATCCATGTTCATTTCACCCGCTGATATATAATAACTCTTCATGCGCGCATCATGCATCATCATATATAATAACAAGTCCTACTAATCATCATCATACAACTTCTACTCGTTATTAATAACAAGTCATACGATCATCATCCTCACAGTCATCAAACCAACCCTACTTAATTGTTCTTAGCACATGATCATCAGTATTAGGTAGGACCGAAATACCCTCTTTAAGGTAAAATAGCATAAAACAATATAGACCCTGACTCTCCATTATGGAGAATGGAGATCATCCTGTCTCCAATTCTTGCGCCTCGCTTCCTTTTGCTTCCAAGAACCTCCTTGCGACTGTCCATACATTTTTTCCATTCTTTGATTTGCATGTCTCCACTTCTTTTAGAAATCCGGTATGGACAGTTGAGATTCGAAGGATGACCTGGTTGTATATTCAAAATATCAAGCCTACCATTCTGATACATCAAATGAGGCACACAATCCTCTGGGATTATCTGTTGAAAAACATAGTAATAACTTCATAGTTAGCAATGATAATGTACTAGTTTTAGAACTATGCAAAATATGCACGGATGTCGTAATAGTAAGAAATCTTACCAGGGTATCTCCATAGTAGTTACCGTAGTTCAACACGTGCACTAGTGGCACGTATTGAGGACCATAATGTTGAGGAGTTTGATGGACCATGATGTTGCGGGTCCATCAAGCTGATGTGCGGCAAAACGCACTCTCTCCGCATCCGTGCATCCTGCAGTGGTCAACTCCCTTCCAACTTTGCGGAGCCAATCATCTGCAACAATCGGCTCGGTGCTGCTGGAAAACACCAGCGGATTTAGCCTCAAGAAACGGGCTAAGTGATCAACAGGTGGTGGTGGTGGGTTGTTGTTGTTGTTGCCTTGGTTCTGTACTAACACTTGCATCAGGGCATTCTGCTTCTGAATCAACTGAGTGATCTCCGGTGGGAAAACAAATCTGGTGTCGCGTCTCAGAGGCATCTGATAGGTTTAGAAAAGATGAGAATTTAGAATAGAATGAGGTCTAGAGGGAAAACACTACCCATATGCTCATGAGACAAACACAATCAATATCACTCAATCAATCAAACAAGGCATACAATCGATCTAACTATCGTTACAAAGTGCTCGAACTATACTATATACATGGGGGAATACTACTACTGATTTTGGTGGTCTACTAGAAATTTTGATCGGTCGAAGACTCCATGATATCCGCTCCAGCTTCATCAACAAAGTCATCTTCACTAGGGTCTGAGTCGGTGTCGTCGATGAGGATGTAGTTATCCGGGCAAGTAGAATCGTCGTCTTCTCCTCCTGGAGCTGGGTCTCCCATGAATACTCCGATCTTCTTTATCAGGTCGTCATTCTTCTCCAACAACGTGGCGATCTCCTCCTCATATCCATCGTGCATAGCCTTGAGTTCTTCCTCCAACTCCGTGATCTTGGTCAATGCCTTCTTCAGATCTATCATGCCTGAGCACATCTGGTTCTCCTGGCGACGAATGTGTTGGTTTTGCTCCTGGATGAAAGATGCAATTGATCCATCCTTCTTGGTGCTGATCATCTCCCATTGCTCATCTCGGCGTCCACAAATCTGATAGATAGTATCCTTAAGCTCCCTGTGGTAGACGTCTCCAATGCGTCCCATAGAGATGTGGGCTGCCATGCTCTTCCCTAAACTCCAGGTTGGTGCATCAAAGGAAAATTCTATAGGCTCAGTGATTGGCATAAACGTCCTTCCTGGAACTTGAACTTGAATCTTTCAGCGCTCCTCTTCTGGTAGTGTGGCGTTGTCGGTCCCGGTGAAGCTTGGGATTCCGATATTCAGTTACTTAGTGACTTCCTTCAAGTGTCGTCCAAAAGGTGTATCTTCATCCGGTTGCATGAACTTGTTCCTTGCATCCGCCATTCCTAAAAGAGTAGAAAGTGGAGAGGAGTCAGAAATGAGAAGAGAGTAGTGTTCTAGGGTTTAAGCTTAGTGGTCGTGTCCTACAGTCAGCGTGTGCTCTGATACCACCTTTGTAGCGACCAGACCTCAAACAGTCTGTGCTCTGTGCTTTAGTGTCATCCCTGGATCAGTAATGCTGACACGCACAGTACAAATGGAGGATTTATAACAGAGTAGCAATCACACACTTATTACATCGAGTATCTCAAAAGAAAAATAAGTATGATAAATATGGCTTAAGGCCATCTAATACGATAACAGCGGAAGACTTGGAAGATAAGTGAGTCCATCAACTTCAACGGCATCACTGAGTATAAGACCATGACCTAAGGCACCTTACTCGTCGTCTGAAAAGTCTGCAACATAAAACGTTGCAGCCCGAAAATGGGTCAGCACATGGAATATGCTGGCAATGTAACACATAGAGAGTAATGAACATAATAATGCTATACTACATGCATATATGGCTGGTAGAAAGCTCTATGGTTACAGTTTTGCGAAAAGCCAATTTTTCCCTACTGCAAAGGAATAAATTTTATTTAACTATCATGGTGGTTGTTAAACATTGAGATGGTTGACAGCATCTCAATCCCAATTATGTATCATCATTAACCCAACAAAATTTATTTAAGTAACATGGTGATGAGATTCACATGATAATCCAAGTACTAGATACTCAAGATGTCCATAACCGGGGGCACGGCTAACCATGATTAGTTTGTACACTCTGCAGAGGTTTGCGCACATTTCCCCACAAGACTCGATCGCCTCCGCTTGATTCTCGCACTACATGATGTTTGAGAAACGGATGACCGAGACACAGTCTTTCAGAAACAATAACTCTTTACTCCGGGTGGACAGTTACACCTACTTTCCCCTACATCTGCTAGCCCACCTCTTCAAGAGATCATGTAACCTACTCAACTATGCTAGAGCCCATAATAGCTTGTGGCTGCACACGGAAGTTTCTAGCATGAATAATCTTATGATCCCTTTGAGCCTGGGTGGCGGTCCTTAGAAAAACAGGCAACACTGGGTTCTCCAGGTGCCTCAATCGACCCAGATGTGAGTTTTACTTGCCACCTTAAGTAAACCATTAATTAACAATCTCACATCTGTCGTGAATATCTCTCAAACCCAATCCACGTCTACGAGCATAGCATAGCAATATAAGCAACGTAATAGTAACTCCCAAGGGTTTGATAATAAACAGGTAATAGGTACTACCTCAACTACTTCCCAATACCCACAATTTAATTAGATCCTAACCATGCAATGTTTGAGGGTTGGTCTAATGCAATAAAACTGGGTAGTAAAGGTATGATCAAAGTGTTACTTGCCTTGCTGATGATCCGTCAAACTTAGCGATTCGAAGTAGCAAGCGGCGCACTCCGGGTACTCTATCGCAAACAAACATACATACAATAAGCACTCATCAAATGCACAGGTAAAACTCAAATGAATGATCTAACCAGAAAGTTTAACTTAAGAACTTCGGTTTGCAAAAAGAATCAAATCAAACGAAGCAACGAAAGTCAAACGGCGAAAGAAACAAGCTTTGTTTACTAATCTGGATCTAGGTCAAATTTTACAGTAGCAAAAACTTGTTTCAGTAGGTTAAACAGAAAGAGAATTTCGAGACGAAACTCTAGGCGCTTGAATCGCCTCATTCCGATAAACGAGCGAAAAGTTAAACCAGAACGAAAATCTGATCAGAAATCGTGATCGGGAATAATCGTGAAAAATCCGTCGAAAAAGAAAACTGACGAACAGTTAAACGAACGGACGTTCGTTAACAGCGACTAACCGACGATCACGTTCGTTAAAACGAACGGATCGGTGAACGTTCACTAATTAATTAAACCGAAAAAAATAAACCGATCTATTAAAAAAACTAGGGTTTCGAAAAAAACGAATGGTTTTTTTTAACCGGCACGGCTACCTTGATCCGGCGGAACTCCGGCGGGGCTCGGGCGGGACTCCGGTGGGCTCGGGAGGGGGCGGCGAGGGGCGGCGGGGCTGCGGGCGTCGTCGGGAGGCGGCGGGGCGACGAGGGCGGCGGCATTCGGGGCTTCCCGCGGCGGCGGCGGCTCAGCTCCGGCGTCGGGCTTCGGCTCGGCGTCGGGCTCCTCGGGGTGGGGAACGGGGTGAGGGAGAGGGGGCGGGGTGGGGTATTTAAGGAGGGGAGGGGGTGGCGTGGGGGAGGGGGCAAGGCGGCGGCGGTGTCCTAGCAGGACACAGCGGCGGCGGTGTCCTAGCGGGACACAGCGGCGGCGGCGTCCGACTCCAGGAGGGAGACGAGGCGCGGGGCTGGCTGGGCCGTCGGCTGGGCTTCCGCCCAGTCGGCGCGCTCAGCTTTTTTTTTAAATAATTTCGCCGAACCTAAACAAATCATAGAAAAATAAGTAAAAATCCAAAATTGCCGAAACAAATTTTCACCGTCTAATTAAAATAATTAAAACAAGATGAACATTTTCTTGGCCCAAAAATGCAGTTTTGAAAACGTGCAATTTTTTTATGCAATTAAAATAGCAAATAAAATCAAATATTTGATTTAATATTTTTCCTCCAATATTTCAATTATTTTGGAGAAGTCATATTTTCTCCTCTCATTTATTTTAATACGAAATATTTTCGGAGAGAAAAATAATTAAAACCAAAAATTCTCGTTTCATTATTTGATAAAAATCAAATATGAAAACCACGAAAATCCCCAACTCTCTCCGAGGGTCCTGGAGTTGCTTAGGATTTTCGAGGATTTGCCAAAATGCAATAAAATATGCTATGCAATGATGATCTAATGTATAACATTCCAAATTGAAAATTTGGGATGTTACAAGAAGTCACTGGATTTTGGCACCGGAGACGAGCTTCCGTACGAGGGCTAATGTTATTTGAAATGTTTTAAGCTGGAGACAACATTTTTTGGTTTTTTTACGAATGTTCGCAGTTATGGAACAATACATTCACGATGGAGGTCTTGTAACAACATTTTTGTTAGAATGTGATTTCCATTTCCGACGCGACATGCATGTGTTTATACCCAATTGTACACTCCGTCCGTTCCTAAATATATGTCTTTTAAGACATTTCAGTATGAACTACTTACGGATGTATATAGACGTATTTTAGAGTGTAGATTCACTCATTTTGCTCCATACATATTTCATACTGAAATCTCAAAAAAGACTTATATTTACGAATGGAGGGAGTAGTTGTTAGTGAGTAGGCCTTTTGTGGAAAAATAAATCTGCAGTTACTTCAGAACATTTATGTACATTCATGCTACGTGGTCGTCGATCTGTCCGCACATGTGCTAGCGATGTTTGTGTACACGGTAGAAGACCCTGCGACAGGTGCTGCAGGATCATGTAGAACTGTGACTGAAAAAAAATTGCTGCAAAACGGTGCAGGAAATAAACCAAACGGACATTTTATGTGGCACAACATGGGAAAAGTGTTGGCGAATCATCCTCGGGATCCGCGGAGTCAGACCTGACGAGATCTGCTCTGGGATCGGTGCGGTGTCAGGGCGCATCGAAGCGCAGGCGGGATCCCCGCCAAAGCGCACGAGAAAGGATCGTCGCACGCGCGCGCGTCGTCACCCGGAGACAGGCCGACCGAATTAATCGGTGCGGGCCCCGTACATGTACGCCTGTCGGGCCCAGTTCGATAATCTCGCGCCATCCGCCTGCTGTGGAGTCCGTTCGTGCAGGCGTGATTACCGACGCCATGCATGCACGTAGGTTTCCCATGTCCGCCATGCCTCCTCCCCCAAAGCCCGACCCATTCAAGCAATTCAGCGCGGGTCGGCCCATGTCACGCCGATCTCGTGACAGGATAACGTCGTAATATTTTTAGTCCCACCTCGCCCCCCGACCAAGTGCTGCACCGGCTTAAATACCTTCATCTATTTGCTTATTACAAGCATTGGTCTTCCTTGCACTCTATTTGGTGGATATGCAGGATTAATATGATTCATCATCTGTATTCATCCTGTATATTCTTCAATCGGAGAGCATGGATGACTGATGTATTTTTTCGTATTTATAGAAAATGCAAAAAAGAGAATTTGAAATAAGATGTAATATATATTTTTAATAAAGTTATATTATCCTACTTATTAGAATTTTGAAAATGTCACTTATTTATAAGAAAATAAAATATAAATATTTAAAAAGATGTGTTTGATAAAAATACCTTTTGAATTTTTTGTATGTCATTTTTCGAGGCGTCATGTAATTTTTATGTTATTTTTTGAGTGGTCAGGTAATTTTTATGTAAACAAAAGGAAAAGGAAAAAATAAAAAAAAGGAAAAGCATGGGCCAGCCTAGACATCTAGACCCACGCGTTGTCCAGCATGCGGGATAGGCTGGCCTGTGAAAGCCCATCTAATCTGGCCCATCGCATGGGCGCACAAGGGCAGAGCAGACGGTAGTGGGAGTTTAGTGCCACCTCGCCGAGCGAGAGGGAGACGCACCAGCTTATATACCCGGCTGTGCCTCCCCACTCAAGCTCCTCTCATATGCAGGCAGTACTTTGCCTAATCATCATGCTCTCTGCCTCGTTGGGCCTACCAGCAGAAGAGTAATCTGCACCACGGGCCTGCATCTTGGCCCATAAACTGTTGGGTTCCTAGTCGTATACAGGCCGTGGTGTATGAAATCTCCTGCCTCTGGTACACTAGTAGGAAAAGGGGCTTTTACCCCGGTTCATAAGGGCCTTTAGTCCCGGTTCTGGAACCGGGACTAAAGGGTCGTTACTAATGCCTAGGCCTTTAGTCCCGGTTCTTACACGAACCGGGACTAAAGGCCGTCCACGTGGCTGGTGCGGGGAGCCCAGGCAGGAGGGTCTTTGGTCCCGGTTGGTGCCACCAACCGGGACCAATAGGCATCCACGCGTCAGCACCTGGCAGGAGCTCAGGTTTTTGTTTTTTTTTTTGAAAGGGGGGGGTTGGGGGGTTTTGGGGGGTTAATTTAGGTTGTTATTAGGTAGCTATTAGAGAGAAGTGTCCTCTCTTATATCTTCGTGCTTGGTTTACCAACGCTACGTACTGCTATGCCTAAACATGGCTTAGATTGAAGTGAAGGCAACATGTGGTGCATGTCGAAAGTAATACTAATCCGGACTTGATCAAGTTTGGATTGTACTACTTTCGACACGCACCACATGCATGTTGCCTTCACTTCAATCCAATCCATGTTCATTTCACCCGCTGATATATAATAACTCTTCATGCGCGCATCATGCATCATCATATATAATAACAAGTCCTACTAATCATCATCATACAACTTCTACTCGTTATTAATAACAAGTCATACGATCATCATCCTCACAGTCATCGAACCAACCCTACTTAATTGTTCTTAGCACATGATCATCAGTATTAGGTAGGACCGAAATACCCTCTTTAAGGTAAAATAGCATAAAACAATATAGACCCTGACTCTCCATTATGGAGAATGGAGATCATCCTGTCTCCAATTCTTGCGCCTCGCTTCCTTTTGCTTCCAAGAACCTCCTTGCGACTGTCCATACATTTTTTCCATTCTTTGATTTGCATGTCTCCACTTCTTTTAGAAATCCGGTATGGACAGTTGAGATTCGTAGGATGACCTGGTTGTATATTCAAAATATCAAGCCTACCATTCTGATACATCAAATGAGGCACACAATCCTCTGGGATTATCTGTTGAAAAACATAGTAATAACTTCATAGTTAGCAATGATAATGTACTAGTTTTAGAACTATGCAAAATATGCACGGATGTCGTAATAGTAAGAAATCTTACCAGGGTATCTCCATAGTAGTTACCGTAGTTCAACACGTGCACTAGTGGCACGTATTGAGGACCATAATGTTGAGGAGTTTGATTGTAGATATTGTAATTCTCAATATCAGTACAAAATCCGACCAGATGAGTTTTCTCCTTATAAGTTAACTCAGAGCCATCGGTGTAGTAGGTTCTGTCTACCATGTTCCGCACATTGTTTGAACAATCAAAATAAGCTGTCAATGAAAATAAGCTGTCAACTATTTTGAAATGAACAATATAAATTAGCTAATAACTATGTTTGAGAAACTCACATAGCGGTAGAATTGGAGGCATATCAACAAGGACCCAAATGTCCATATTGTCTTGCTCGATGTCAGGATCACCAAGATCCATGGGGACAAGCATACCCTCATCAAAACCATACATCTTGCAAAATGCTTCCCAATTTTTGCAACCAAAATGGGTTACGCTCTCAGAATTATACAGCTTTACTTCAAAATCTATATCATAATGGGTCCTTAGGTGAATTTTCTTTGTTTCCATACTTTCATGGTCTTCAAAACCCATCCTCTCCAAGACGTAGCGTCTTGCATGGCATGGGATAAGCTAGCCGAATTGTAAAAGATGAAAAGTACACGTTGAAATAGTTGAAGTTGTGCTTAATTACGAAAGAATAACACTTGTTGTCGTTGCGTACCGTTTCAACATCGAACGTCTCCTCCAGCTTAATACTGAAGCGCCGATCTTCGTCCAGGTGAGGCCTGTCGCACTGACCTCGGTCGTCGTGGCACCAGTCGCACTCCCCCGGGAGACTTTCGTCGTCCGAGTACGACATTTCCTATGTTCATAATTCAAATATTAAACATCTACAATTAAATATATGTACTAAAAACCTAAGTTAGATCATTATTATTCATCACGGGTTGACTATCGGTTTGTCGAGTCTTTTCTTGAAAACTCTCAGCTCACATGGTGTATACATTCGACCGTTGGTGATGGTTGCTCCTCCCTTTGTCCCCGTGTGCATTACACCAAAATGTCTAGCTAGCACACGGGAACAAAGGAGAAGCGACCCCCACGACAACAGTCGGGATTCTTCGTCCTCTCATATATATAGGTGGAACTCTCCCTCACTGATTCCTCTCTGACATTTGCGACCGTCGGTGATGGTAGCTCCTCCTTTCGTTCTCGAGTGCATTACACCAAATTGACTAGCACACGGGAACGAAGGAGAAGCTACCCCCACGACAACAGTCGGGATTCTTCGTCCTCTCATATATGGTGAAGACTCGACAGAGACTTACAGTCAACCCGAAATATCGTTTAATTATCTTTCTAAAAGAGGATTTGGCTGGTCTCACCTCGATGTCGGAGGGGGGCGGTGATGGGGACGACGGCGGGGATGATGGAGGGGCCGGGGGCTCCTAGATTTCTGCGAAAACAAAAACCCTATAAGCTATCAACTAATCATAGTGCTCTCCAATTTTAGCATTCAAACTAGGATCGGAGTAGTTTTCCACTTTGAGCATTCAATAAGCAAAATCAAATCACAAAATAAAAGTAGTATTCAAATTAGGATGCATTCAATTATAAGCAAAACTACATCATCTCCATGCGTCCGTACATCGTCGAATATTATCACTAATACACCTCGAATACTATCATACATATAGCATCGCTAGTACAGCTAGAACAGTAGCGCCCGACGGGTATCGGCGCGGGCGGTGGACACCCAAAGGGACGGAACCATCACAGGATCATAGCTCCAGTGAGATCCCTGAAGAACCTGCCAGGTATTGTCGGACCTGCCCTCCAACGCAACCATGTAGCGACGGACGTGCTGGTCCTCCTCGCTGACACGGTGACGTACCACCTCCGCGGTGTCCGGAAGCCTCGGCACCGTCACTGGCCCACGCGAGCGCCACCAAACAAGGATCGGGTCAACGACGGGCTGGTTCCTCACCAACCTACGCCCACCGGAAGGTAGCACCTCCCAAAACCAGCCCGGCGGAGCCCAGTCCCGGACATGGCCCCTCTGATCAAGCCGGCCTCCTCCGCCGAGTCGACGACGAGGATGCAGGATAGGCATCGTCGACGTCGATGCGGGAATAATTGCTTTAACTAAAAAAACCAACTAGTTCTATTAATTTCCTTACTATAAATAGAATAAAGTAGTACTTACTAAAAATAAACTAGCTAGTTTAACTAGTTCTATTATTTTTCTAACTAATTCTATTAAACACTTTCTAAGTAGTACTTACTAAAAGTTATCGGGGAGGGGGGTACATATATCGACAACGACATACCTGATAAAAAATAAGAAGAGGAAGAAGACGAAAAAAAAGAGGAGAAGAAGAAAGGAATAGAGGAGGAGATCGAAGAAAAAAAAAAGAAAAAAAAAGAGGAGAAGAAGAAGGAATAGAGGAGAAGAAGAAAAAATAGAATAATATATTATTCTATTTCTTCTTCTTCTCCTCTATTTCTTCTTCTTCTACTCTTTTTTTTCTTCTTTTTCATCTTCTTATTTATTTCTCCTCTACTTCCTCTCCTCTTCTTCTTATTCTTCTTCTTCTTCTCCTTCTTCCTCCTCTTATTTTCCTTTTTTCTCTCCTTTTTCTTCTAAATATGAACATACATAAATGACTTCTAAATATGAAAAATCTAAACTACACATCTAAATTAATACATCTAAATTACAACAACTAAATTAACTACGCATCTAACTACACATCCAAATTAATACAACTAAATTACAAATCTAAATTAAACTACGTACACATATAATAGCTAGGGGGCGCAGCGGCAATGGCGGCGGCCATTACAGGGAGGAGGAGGAGGGGATCGGGGCGGCGCTCACAGGGTGGCGGAGGGCGACGGCGACCGCGGCGGGCCGGGGGCGGAGGGCGGCGACGGTGACGTACGGGGCGACGGCTCGGGGGCGCGCGGCGGAGGCCGATGGCGACGGCGGCGGGGGGCGGAGGACGACGGCGACGGGCGATGGCATGGGCTCGGGGGCACGGGCGACAGCGACGACGGCGGGGCAGCCTGGCGGCGTAGATCGAGCTCGCGACGTCGTCGGGCGGGGGGACACTGGCGATGGAAATCAGAAAATTTCCAAAGTGCTGCTTATATATCAAAGGCTTTGGTCCCGGTTCAACGCACAAACCGGAACCAATACCCACCCTTTGGTCCCGGTTGGTGCCACCAACCGGGACCAAAGCCCTCTGCTTCCAAAGGGGAGCATTCGTTCCGGTTGGAGCCACCAACCGGGACTAATGTGCTGGCGCGGTGCGGTGGCAAGTTTAGTCCCACCTCGCTAGCTGAGAGAGCTCAGCACCTGTTTATAAGCTGCGTTGCAGCTCAGGTGCTGAGCTCCTCTCTAATATGCAGGCATTACATGCCTACCTTTGTCACTGCCATGTTGGGCCTATTGGGCCTGCGGGCCTGCATCCTGGCCCATGTGCAGATGGGTTTCTAGTCGTATGCAGGCCGTGTGGCCCATTAGGCGGCATTTTTTTATTTTTTCCAGTATTTTTTTGTTTTTTGAATTATTTATTTTCTTTTGATTTTTGCTTTATTTTTTTATTCTTTTTGCTTTTAGCTCAGAATAATTATAAACTTTCTGTTACTCCATTAGTTTCCAAATTTGAATAGTTTAAATTTCATCCGGAAACTCGTCTGTTACAAAGGGATTTCATTTTTTAAAACTTATTTGAACTCCTGACTTTTTGTGTGTTCAAAATGCACCATTCAAAGCCGCATCATCATTTTTCAATCCTTTCTGACTTCATTTGTTATTTTTCATGCATTTACTAATTATTTTGAGCTATAAGACCCTAAAATTGGAAAGCATTTCAAATGAACTCTGAAAAGGTTGAAAGTTGACATGATATCATCATTTCATCCACATAGCATGTGCAAGAAAGTTGAGAGGGTTACGGCAAAAACTGGATGCACTTCATGTACAAAACGGACAATCTCTTTCAAAGTATCAGGATTTCATCCGGAAACTCGTCTGTTACAAAGGGATTTCATTTTTTAAACCTTATTTGAACTCCTGACTTTTTGTGTGTTCAAAATGCACCATTCAAAGCCACATCATCATTTTTCAATCCTTTCTGACTTCATTTGTTATTTTTCATGCATTTACTAATTATTTAAAATTGAAAAGCATTTCAAATGAACTCTGAAAAGGTTGAAAGTTGGCATGATATCATCATTTCATCCACATAGCATGTGCAAGAAAGTTGAGAGGGTTACGGCAAAAACTGGATGCACTTCGTGTACAAAACGGACAATCTCTTTCAAAGTATCAGGATTTCATCCGGAAACTCGTCTGTTACAAAGGGATTTCATTTTTTAAACCTTATTTGAACTCCTGACTTTTTATGTGTTCAAAATGCACCATTCAAAGCCACATCATCATTTTGCAATCCTTTCTGACTTCATTTGTTATTTTTCATGCATTTACTAATTATTTTGAGCTATAAGACCCTAAAATTGAAAAGCATTTCAAATGAACTCTGAAAAGGTTGAAAGTTGGCATGATATCATCATTTCATCCACATAGCATGTGCAAGAAAGTTGAGAGGGTTACGGCAAAAACTGGATGCACTTCGTGTACAAAACGGACAATCTCTTTCAAAGTATCAGGATTTCATCCGGAAACTCGTCTGTTACAAAGGGATTTCATTTTTTAAAAATTATTTGAACTCCTAACTTTTTCTGTGTTCAAAATGCACCATTCAAAGCCACATCATCATTTTTCAATCCTTTCTGACTTCATTTGTTATTTTTCATGCATTTACTAATTATTTTGAGCTATAGGACCCTAAAATTGAAAAGCATTTCAAATGAACTCTGAAAAGGTTGAAAGTTGGCATGATATCATCATTTCATCCACATAGCATGTGCAAGAAAGTTGAGAGGGTTACGGCAAAAACTGGATGCACTTCGTGTACAAAACGGACAATCTCTTTCAAAGTATCAGGATTTCATCCGGAAACTCGTCTGTTACAAAGGGATTTCATTTTTTAAAACTTATTTGAACTCCTGACTTTTTGTGTGTTCAAAATGCACCATTCAAAGCCACATCATCATTTTTCAATCCTTTCTGACTTCATTTGTTATTTTTCATGCATTTACTAATTATTTTGAGCTATAAGACCCTCAAATTGAAAAGCATTTCAAATGAACTCTGAAAAGGTTTTGTTTCTACTTACAACAAGAAACTTATTTATTTTATTTCTAATTACTTATGTATTTTACTTTAATTATTTTATTTTTATTTATTTTACTGCTGCTATTTTTATTTATTTTACTACTACTATTTTTACTTAATTTAGTAAGGTTTATTTATTGTAGTTACTATAGTTTATTTTATTTTATTTTATTAAGGTTTATTTAGTTTTATTTATTTTATTAAGGTTTATTTATTTTATAAATATAAAAAAATGAACATAGATGCGCTTATAGAGAAAATTAAACCTAAATTCACAGTAAATTTCAATTTACCGTGAATTTAGGTGAAATTTCATGTATAAGGGCATCTATTTTCACTTTAAGAGAAGCTCAACAAGGCATAGAGGGACGGGCTTATAAACTGGTGTGAGCGCCCTTCGGTTGGCGAGGTGGGACTAAACACTGGCCGCAACTAGGACCAGCCCTTTAGTCCCGGTTTGTGGTATGAACCGGGAGTAAAGGTGTTGGAAATATGCCCTAGATGCAATAATAAATTGGTTATTATTATATTTCCTTGTTCATGATAAACGTTTATTATCCATGCTAGAATTGTATTGATAGGAAACTCAGATACATGTGTGGATACATAGACAACACCATGTCCCTAGTAAGCCTCTAGTTGACTAGCTCGTTGATCAATAGATGGTTACGGTTTCCTGACCATGGACATTGGATGTCGTTGATAACGGGATCACATCATTAGGAGAATGATGTGATGGACAAGACCCAATCCTAAGCCTAGCACAAGATCGTGTAGTTCGTTTGCTCAGAGCTTTTCTAATGTTAAGTATCACTTCCTTAGACCATGAGATTGTGCAACTCCCGGATACCGTAGGAATGCTTTGGGTGTACCAAATGTCACAACGTAACTGGGTGGCTATAAAGGTGCACTACAGGTATTTTCGAAAGTGTCTGTTGGGTTGGCACGAATCGAGACTGGGATTTGTCACTCCGTGTAAACGAAGAGGTATCTCTGGGCCCACTCGGTAGGACATCATCATAATGTGCACAATGTGACCAAGGAGTTGATCACGGGATGATGTGTTACGGAACGAGTAAAGAGACTTGCCGGTAACGAGATTGAACAAGGTATCGGGATACCGACGATCGAATCTCGGGCAAGTACCATACCGATAGACAAAGGGAATTGTATACGGGATTGATTGAATCCCCGACATCGTGGTTCATCCGATGAGATCATCGTGGAACATGTGGGAGCCAACATGGGTATCTAGATCCCGCTGTTGGTTATTGACCGGAGAACATCTCGGTCATGTCTGCATGGTTCCCGAACCCGTAGGGTCTACACACTTAAGGTTCGATGACCCTAGGGTTATAGGGAAAGTTTGTACGTGGTTACCGAATGTTGTTCGGAGTCCCGGATGAGATCCCGGAAGTCACGAGGAGTTCCGGAATGGTCCGGAGGTAAAGATTTATATATGGGAAGTCCTGTTTTGGTCACCGGAAAAGTTTCGGGTGATATCGGTAATGTACCGGGACCACCGGGAGGGTCCCGGGGGTCCACCAAGTGGGGCCACCGGCCCCAGAGGACTGCATGGGCCAAGTGTGGGAGGGTACCAGCCCCAGGTGGGCTGGTGCGCCCCCCCCCTCCCCCACAAGAGGCCTAGGGCGCAGGAAAGGGGGGAAGGGGGAAACCCTAGGCTCAGATGGGCCTAAGGCCCATCTAGTGGGGCGCCCCCTCTCTTCCCCCCTTTGGACGCCCCCCCCCCCCAAGCCCCATCTAGGGCTGGCCGCACCCCTTGGGGGGGGGAACCCTAGATGGGGGCGCAGCCCTCCCCCTCCCCTATATATATTGGGGTTTTGGGGCTGCCCAAGACACGAGAACGTCTCTCTTTCGGCGCAGCCCTACCCCTCTCCCTCCTCCTCCTCTCCCGCGGTGCTTGGCGAAGCCCTGCGGGATTGCCACGCTCCTCCATCACCACCATGCCGTTGTGCTGCTGCTGGATGGAGTCTTCCCAAACCTCTCCCTCTCTCCTTGCTGGATCAAGGCGCAGGAGACATCACCGGGCTGCACGTGTGTTGAACGCGGAGGCGCCGTGGTTCGGCGCTTAGATCGGAATCAACCGCGATCTGAATCGCTACGAGTACGACTCCTTCATCCGCGTTCTTGCAACGCTTCCGCATCGCGATCTACAAGGGTATGTAGATGCACTCCCCTTCCCCTCGTTGCTAGATTACTCCATAGATTGATCTTGGTGATGCGTAGAAAATTTTGAATTTCTGCTACGTTCCCCAACAAAGGGTGGTGGGCCAGGAGCGTGGCCCATTGGTCCCGGTTTGTACCACCTACCGGGACCAAAGGGTCCATACGAACCGGGACCAATGCCCACGAGGCCCCGGCCGGCCCCCTGGGCTCACGAACCGGGACCAATGCTCACATTAGTCCCGGTTCGTGACTGAACCGGGGCTAATGTGAAAACTGCCCTGTGACCTAAGCCCTGTTTTCTACTAGTGGTAGGTGGGCATTTTTTTCATGTTGAAATTAGTTTTGATCTTCTTCATATCACCAACAAAATTTTACACATGCTCACTCACTTACATGTAATACACATTTGTTTTGCATATATGTCTTTAAATGTACTGCTAGTAAGGGTGGTTTTTTTTCATCTGTCACATGTTTTTCATCCCAAATCAATTGCTACTATTTTTAATCTGTCACATGTTTTTGAACCCAAATCAATTAGTATTATGTTTCATCTGTCACATGTTACTTCATCCCAAATGAATTACTACTATTTTTTTATAAAGTACACTTGGAAACCTAGAGGGCAGTATAGACCGATGTTGGTGATATGAAGGTGGTCAAAAAAATCACAGCATTCCGGAGGGACCATTTGGTATAACTTAAGCCAGTTTTTGAACAAAGATGATTTTTTTCCACCACCTCCAAATCACCCACATTTTCTTTTACACGGTGACCCACATGTGCCAAACATGTCTATGAAAGAAAATTTGGGAAAAAAATATTTTACAATGCCGCTAGAGGTATAAACCGATGTTTTGATCAGTCAGTCTAGAGGGCAGTATAAATTCAAAACAATTCAGAAAAATATAAAACCTTGGAAACCTAGCTTTGTTTGTTCAAGAGATCATGTGTGCCAAAATTTGTGTGATTTGGAGGTGGTCGAAAAAATCACCGCATTACGGAGGGACCATTTGGTCTAACTTAAGCCAGTTTTTTAACAAAGGTGATTTTTCCACCACCTCCAAATCACCCAAATTTTCTTTTACACGGTGACCCACATGTGCCAAACATGTCTATGAAAGAAAAAATTTGGGAAAATAATATTTTACAATGCTCCCTTGAGGTATAGACCGATATTTTGATCAGTCTGTCTAGAGGGCAGTATAAATTCAAAAAAAACCTTGGAAACCTAGTTTTGTTTGTGCAAGAGATCATGTGTGCCAAAATTTGGGTGATTTGGAGGTGGTCGAAACAAAGGTGATTTTTTCCACCACCTCCAAATCACCCAAATTTTCTTTTACACGGTGACCCACATGTGCCAGACATGTCTATGAAAGAAAATTTGGAAAAAATATATTTTACAATGCCCCCTTGAGGTATAGACCAATGTTTTGATCAGTCAGTCAAGAGGGAAGTATAAATTCAAAAATATTCAGAAAAATATAAAACCTTGGAAACTTAGCTTTGTTTGTGCAAGAGATCATGTGTGGCAAAATTTGGGTGATTTGGAGGTGGTCGAAAAAATCACCGCATTCCGGAGGGACCATTTGGTCTAACTTAAGCAAGTTTTTGAACAGGTGATTTTTTCCACCACCTCCAAATCACCCAAATTTTCTTTTACACGGTGACCCACATGTGCCAGACATGTCTATGAAAGAAAATTTGGAAAAAATATATTTTACAATGCCCCCTTGAGGTATAGACCGATGTTTTGATCAGTCAGTCTAGAGGGCAGTATAAATTCAAAAATATTCAAAAATATATAAAACATTGGCAACCTAGCTTTCTTTGTGCAAAAGATCATGTGTGCCAAAATTTGGGTGATTTGGAGGTGGTCGAAAAAATCACCGCATTCCGGAGGGACCATTTGGTCACTTAAGCCAGTTTTTGAACAAAGGTGATTTTTTCCACCACCTCCAAATCACCCACATTTTCTTTTAAACGGTGACCCACATGTGCCAAACATGTCTATGAAAGAAAATTTAGAAAACAAAAATATTACAATGCCCCCTTGAGGTATAGACCGATGTTTTGATCAGTCAGTCTAGAGGGCAGTATAAATTCAAAAAAATTCTAAAAAATATAAAACCTTGGAAACCTAGCTTTGTTTGTGCAAGAGATCATGTGTGCCAAATTTTGGTTATTTTGAGGAGGTCGAAAAAATCACCGCATTCCGGAAGGACCATTTGGTCTAAAACTTAAGCCAGTTTTTGAACAAAGGTGATTTTTTCCACCACCTCTGAATCACCCACATTTTCTTTTACACGGTGACCCACATGTGCCAAACATGGCTATCAAAGAAAATTTGTAAAATATATGTTTTACAATGCTCCCTAGAGGTATAGGCCGATGTTTTGATCAGTCAGTCTAGAGCGCAGTATAAATTCAAAAAAATCAAAAAAATATAAAACCTTTGAGGAGTTGAAAAAATTCACCATTTCTCGTGCCCGGACTTAACATTTTTAGTCCCACCTCGCCCCCCGAGCAAGTCCTGCACCTGCTTAAATACCTTCATCTATTTTATTATTACAAGCATTGGTCTTCCTTGCACTCTACATGGAGGATATGTAGGATGAGTATGATTCATCATCTGTATTGATCCTGTATATTCTTCAATTGGAGAGCATGGATGACTAATGTATTTTTCGGATTTATCAGCTTTTATTTTGTTTTCGGGAGCGAAATATAATTCCTCCATTACATCTATTTCCACATTTTATCGTGCAACATAAACAAGCTACACACTGGCCACGAAGAAACCATGATTCTTGAGGTTGCACTTCAAAAACTCACATATAAAATGCAAAAAAATATCCCAAACTCATACTGTTACAAGGGAGTGGACAACCAAATAGCTGAGTCATACATTGTGAGGAAGTCACTAACTGACAGAATGAAGTATTTTAGACAAAAGGTCACACGATACTAGACATAGACAACAATGCACACGCCAACATCAGGTTGATCGTGAACGTACTTGTTGTCCGACCGTGCGCACAATGTTGTAGCTATCATAGTTCTGCTTTGAGATCCTACACGTAAGGATATTATTAATGCCATGGGATATATTTGGACACATGAAAACATTAAATTACGGCATATTAGGTACCTCTGTCAATTTGGCGCACGTACGTCTATTGTGACCATCTGCCTCATGACAATAGCTACATCTACCCTTTGTTCTTGTTTTCTTCATCTTTGCCTGTAGCCTTTTCTTCGGAGCACCTCGGCCTGGCACATGCACGCGATCCAGAACCTTTTCGAAACCTTCACCATCAAGGTTAGCCGATTGTGGCATCAATGGGCCAAACCTAATGTTGTTACCCTGAGCATTAGTTGATCCCTTACTATCAGCTTGTTCACTTGTTGATCCCTTGCAAACATCTTGTCCTTCCAAAACCCATTTTAGATGCTGAAATGCCTCATCAGAGTGGCATGCCTTGAAACATGCTGCGTGACTAAAATTCCTTAGCTTACGGTACCTTTGTTGGGCTGCAGAGTATGCATACATTTCGCTCTTTCTGGTCGGTGCGAATTTACATTTTGCACTCATTGTCCACCTAGTGGGAACACAACACCTGGGCAGTGTTTCTTCTTGTAAAATTCCCAATATGTAAAATATGTGGGAACATGGTGTGCCTGCGCATTTCAATTTGCGGCAAGAAAAACTGATACTGCGAAGCAGACCTTCCTTCGACTCCGTGCGCACTTCGATCTTTTTATCCATTCTTGCCTTCTTAGACACAACGTATGTGGTAACTTCTCCTGCATCAACTACCTCTCTGATCTCACATTTCTTGACAGCATCTATGCTCCATAAGACCAACTTCAACACAGCAGGAGTGAAAACTTTCATGGCGTGTTTCTCAAGAACTGAAGCATTTTCCTCTGTGAACGGAACGGACTGCAAGGCCTCGACGTCTTGGAGAGCCTCGTTCAAGCATCGCGACGCAAGGCAACGCTCATAGTGCTCTAGCATTTGAAACAACGTCATCTTAGCCTCAAGATGCGTATGTAGCACCGAGTTTAAACTCTCACTCCGCTGATTGCTGCTCAATCCTAGGAAACAACGGCCCTCAAGATATGGAGCACACCACAGTATTCGCATCTTATACATCTGATGCAGCCAGGAGTCCTCACTTGTTACTTTATTCCGTTGTAAGAAGTGTAACCATTTTCTCTCATGCTCTTCAATGGAAGATGTATCATATATGAAAGGTCTGAATTCATCCTTTACCGCGTCATCATGCAGATGGCGTACAATGTTCTGCTGAATGTGCCATATACAGAGCCTATGGTTTGAGTCAGGCCACACCACCCTGATTGCTCTCTGCATTGCAAGGTCCTCATCCGTGATCACAGATATAGGATGCTTCTGTCCCATAGCATCAGAAAAGGTCCGCAACATCCACTCGTATGCCTGGCTTGTTTCATGTGAAATGATACCACATGCAAAAATAACGGTGCTGCGGTGGTGATTCAACCCGACAAACGGCACAAATGGCAGATTGTACTTATTGGTTCTGTATGTGCTATCAAAAATAATAACGTCTCCCAAAGCCTCGTAGTCAAGTCGGGATTGACTATCACACCAGAACAGTCCCTTCAGATGGCCAGCTTCATCAACCAAGTACCTGAAAAAATAATCTGAATCTCGCTCTTGCCTCGCCACCATGTGATTGATCACCGTTTGAGCATCCCCGGAAGAAATTATTTCCTGCTTGTTAGCATGGCAGAAATTGTAAATGTCCCTCATAATGCATCCAACCTCATCATATCCACCATATTGCATGCACATAATATCCATAATATGGTGTTTTCTGATCCTAGATTTTTTCATGTCTGCAATGTTCGCTTTCTGCTCATCGCTAATTCTTCTGTGTGAACGCAAAAGACACGACAGATCCCGTGGGGCTAGAGGATGGTTGTGTTCATCGATGAAATCCTTCACAAACCACTGACCTGTTTCCTCCTGTCTTGCAATCACCAATTTAGCTTTACACCCTACACGAGTTATACTCCGTGGCCTCCTCTTTCTATCTTCCATCTTCCTCTTCATTTGCTTCTCTTCACGAACCCCTTCACGACTACACAAAAATTTCCTTAAAATTATATGGCAGTTGGATCCATCCCACTCGACATAGCTTCTCCGGACACTAAAACCTTTCTCAAGACCATATTTGTTATAGAATGTATAACCTTCATCCTCACTATTAAACATCTTTTTGGCAATATGATAGTACTCCATCATTGACTCATGACTTACATCCGCCATGTCTTCCTGCATTACAATTCGGACGAATAAAAATCTGAAGGGACAAACATAAATGCATGCAAAACCCAGTACGAAATCTTGCGTGGAATTTTAAACTTTGCTCCTTGTACATGTTATGGCAAGCGATCATAAACGTCCATAAACTGGGTCCCCCATAAACTAGTGAAGTGACCATGGATGATGAAAAATTCTAAATTGAATTGCATGCACTAGGGAAACCTAAATTGATGATGACTAAACAAATCTAAGTAGGAAGTGCAGGCTAGGAAAAAAGTAAGTTTATGGCGATATCTCCCACAGGCATTGATATATCCTGCTGCATCAAGAAAAACAAGCCTACTTTCAGAACAAGCATTGATATCTCCCGGCGGCCTAACCGAGGGGCCAACCGCAGAGTATAGATCCATCTACGAGGAAGTTGGAGTTCCTGTCAAGAGTTGCTTCCAACGGGCCAATCAAACAGGGAGTAGTTGAGATTCGGGTGATTCATACCTTAGGATGCAAGTCCGGAAGCGATGTGATCGGCGGGGGCGAGTTCCTATAGCGCCGCCGCCGACACTGCCGCCGCAGATGTCGCGCCTTAATCTTCTTCCTGCCGCCGGGCACGTCATTTATAGTGAAGGGGACGAGGTGGATGACGAGGACGACGCCGACGACGGTGTTGGTTCCTCTCGTCGGGCTCGTCGGACATAAGGAAGAGGACGAGAACGAGGACTTGACAAGAACGAGGACTGGATCTAGACGTCGTGGACGTGATCGGTTGAAAACAAAATATTTTACCCTGAACCATTATGCCCTTCTCTGATTAAACTAATTAGGTTAATTCATTTCAATCCCCCACCAGATCAGACGGCTAATAAAAATCGGAGGGGTAAGTACTCGAAAGTACTCCCAGTACTGCCCCAATCACCGTAAAGGAGCTCATTTTTGTAACTTTCCTATGTTCTTTCACGAACGGACGATGAATTTGTAGGATAATCACGAAGCGCCTCACACCCCGTAGGGTGCTTATCTCGATACCTACATATGCCTAAAGATTACATGTGATGGTTAGAAAGATTGATACGCAAGGAAACTAGACATAACATGAAATGTAGTTTGGTTTTCTCATCTAAACATATCGTAACACCCTCCCTTAATCACAATGCAGACACGTTGAGATTGCAACTGAATTCTTCAAAAGTCCGACAAGGAAGATAATTGGTGAAACTATCTGCCACTTGGTCATGTGAAGATATGAATCTTATTTTCTTACTGCGTGTGTGCTACTCTTTCTCAAACAAAATGAAATTTCAATGTGTTTTGCTCTTGAATTAAACGCTGGATTTGCAGAACGATAAGTCACCCCTATGTTTGCATAAAGGAGATGAAACATACATGTGCTTAGACCTTTCAAACTAGGGATTGATGAAAATGAGAAGGATCGCATAAAGGGGGCATCACACTATGACCAAGTGATGGTTTCACACCATCGCACAAATATCGCATTATGGTGTGCAAGAAGTCCTATGAGGAAGAATTGCTCATTTCCTAATTTGTAATCTTTATTATTAAAGGGGGTTGGTACATTCTCCTCACCTCCTTGGTTTAGAATATCTAAATCAAGTTGGTATTTTCCTTTCCTCGTCCTACTGAAAACCATGTCCTACATTAACTCAATCAAATCTTATAAAAACCATGTCCTACATTAACTCAGTGAAATTAAATCAAATCTTATCAAAATCTCAACTAAATCAAAACTTTTCTTGTCTTCCCTTGCACATACCTAAATCAAATTAAATCTTACCAACACCTACTCTAAATCCAAATTTTCCTTGTGTTTCCCTTCACATACTCAAATCAATTCGAATACCAAAACCACTATATCTCGAAAAGTTTTTGCCTCCAGATTTACCCACTTGTGTGAAAGTGACTTTTTGATCAGCTAGATGGCGACACGTGCATTTTTTTTGGTAGATTACCGTGTAGGATCACGCGGTGGCCGTAGGCCTTCGATGAAAATTTTGTTAACTGATTCGCATTTTCCCGTGTGCACTTGGGGTGTCTTTAGCGATTTTGGTTCAAATGGTTGTTTGATCTTGAAAGCAACCTATGGGCGTTTGGGCTGTTGACACGTGCATTTTTCTGGGATGTGGCTGTGTACAAATGCATGTGTGGGCGTATATGCACCGGCTAAATTTTTTGAACGTGCTTGCTTCACTGTCGTGTGCTTCTAGCCATTTATGTTGTAATTAAGTCAGCCATGCGGTGTGTTGGTTTCAAGTTTTGCTTTCGTCGTCGGGAACAAACAAGAAACAAGCAAATCGATGCTTAGCAAAGGAACGTGGGCAATCAGTCACCTCATGCATGCAGACCAATCGGTACACATTGCTTTGATATGCGGCCGACCAATAGCAGTCTGACGAAGCGGTGATTGGGGAATGGGCAACTATGTCCAGTTACAAGGCACATGCGCAGGCAGCGGGACAGGCAACTACATCCAGTTACAAGACGACAGAGGGATATGGCCAAGACAGCCACCGCACCGCTCGAGCGCGATTCTAGGCTAGATACGTGACATTCCTTTTGTCTCCCTCGCATGTGTGTTGCATGCATCCCGTCCAATCCACCGTTTCGTAGCTTTCTTATCTGCCTCACGGCTTACTTCTCCTTCCTTATCTCTTCTTCTTCCGGATGCCTCTGCGGCTTACCGGCCTTGATGATCGAGGTGTTTTCCGGAAGATTCCGGTTGAATCGTCCACCGCCATAAGCATCTATAAATCTCTCCTTCCTCTTCTCTGTGGTCATCACTCCCTTCCGCATCTCAACCGAAGCACCAGTGAGAAATAGCGTCGGCGCAAAACATCGAGCCTCTCTCCGCTTCTCTCGTGTGGGATGGAAAGGAGCTTCGTTTACCGCCTCGCCGGGAATGCCCCTCCCTCCTAGGCTCCTCCTTTCTTCGACGTGCAGCACGGAGCAAGCTCGGCCATCGCGAGTTGTGGAGCCGCGCTCCAAGGTTCAGAGTGGCTTCCCGCGGGCTCTCCCCACGCTGCACCTCCGGGCTTGCGGGGAGGAGCTGCGTCCAGCCTCCGTCGCTGCTACTCCGCCGATCAAGAAACTGCATCATTGTCGCTACCACGTGGAGGTTGTCGACGTCCACCATGGGATAGCGAGGTGTTCGACGGCCGACGGGCACGCCAGCGAGCTGGTTCCACTTGGGCGCCTCAAAGGCATGGGTTACCGCCGGCGATGTGTCCCTGGCGTCGCTGGACGCGATCGCTTCCCTGGAGTAGTCGGCGACGGTGCACGAGATTGGCCACCTGCTTGGCTCGGTCACTTCTCGGTGATAGTAAAAAAAATGTATGAAAGAAGGAAAAAATTATTAACTACATACGGTGTATATATAATTCCGACTATTTGCGTCTCTTTACTACTTCATCATAGGAGCTAATCCAATGGGAGGCTACACCAGATGATCTAATCTGGCAATGACTCGCACCATGTTCGGAAAAATAAATCATCCCTACTAGAGATGTGTCATCGTGTTTTCCCCTGTTTGTTCACATGCATCATCCTCCCATCTTTTTTTCCTACATCCATAGTTTTTCATGCAATCATCTGGCATCCTAAAATAACAACACTTATTACAAAGAAGAAACATAATCCATATAACCGCACTGTATCGACGGGCGCGGCGTGCCGCCGCGCGGGGGTAAACTAGTCTTACCAAAATCTAAAATGTGGCAGGTGTAAGATATGTCAGACACAATTGGTATTGAACCACTAGAATATGTATGCCCCTATTACAGCACAGGGGCAATTAGCTAGTAGTATATGCTAATAGCGCGGGAAGTGATAAAAAGTCCCTATAGATTGAATAATAGTTAGCCTATAGCTGTAAGGTAACCTCGGCGCACTAGGAGTAGACCGACTGCGTAAGCCAATGGAGACGACGTCCTCGACCACTGCCACAAGCCCAACCGAAGAGGTGACGATGTGGCTGTCCTCGAGAGCCATGTTACGAGACTCTCACCTCCCTATGGCTTCGTCGACAACTTCCAGCCTTTGGAGCCCGAGCACGGTCGACGATCAAGTCATCGATTCTTGCCGGCTATGATGCCATTTGCCCGCCTGTGACAGACTTGTGATTTGCAGCTAGCATTGCAATCGCATTTTTTTTAATGGAGGACTCCCCGGCCTTTGTATCAAAAAGATGCATATGGCCAATTTATATAAATAAGCAAATAGGTTCAACAAAGGTCTTACAGTCTGAACGAAAGGAAAAAAGCTCATAGAGAGCAAAACAAAGTAAGCAAACATGAGGCCACAACCGGCTGGCAAAAGAAAGATAGGAAAACTAATTGCCTATCCTATTACATGACCGCCATCCAAACCGGTTGAAAATAGCCCGAGCTACCATCTCCCACCGGATAGATCCAGTAACCAAACGCTCTCTGGCCTCCGTCGGAGTGAGTAGCGACCACATACGGATCAACGCAGTGGCTCGGAAGATAACCTGCAAAAAATGCATATTTGTTGTTCTGTTAAAAACCAAATCATTTCTGCAGTTTCAAACTGCCCATAATAAAGCACATACTCCTACGCGAATGTGTCTCGCTGTTTCGGAATCTATCCCGTTAAGCCACGTCCCAAATAATGTGCTAACAGAATTCGGAGGAGTAATGTTAAACGCTATATGAACCGACCGCCATAAATTTTTTGCTAACATGCAGTCAAGAAAGAGGTGTTTGATGGATTCATCGATATTACAAAAACTACATCTTGTAGGTCCTGTCTAGTTGCGTTTTGCCAGGTTGTCCTTAGTTAAAATGACTTGTTTATGCACAAACCACATAAACACTTTTAATTTTCAAAGGAACGTTGACTTTCCAAACATGTTTGGAACTAAGAATAGAGTTAGAATTGATAACATCCATATACATGGATTTAACCGAAAACTCTTCATTCCTAGTAAGCTTCCAGCGCAACTGATCGGGCTGTTGAGAAAGCTGAACCTCCATCAGTCTACTCACAAGATGGATCCAGGATTCCCAACGGCTTCCGGCAAGCGTCCTCCTGAAGTGAATATTGAGGGGGGTGGACTGAAGCACTGATGCAACGGAATCATCCCGTCGTTGAACAATACGATATAGGGACGGATAATGAAGCGCTAGGGGTGTTTCCCCTAGCCAATTATCCTCCCAGAATCTCGTGGTGGTACCATTTCTGACTATAAACTTTGTCCTATTGAAAAAAAACGATTTAACTCTCATCAGTCCTTTCCAGAAAGGCGAATCCGTCGGCCTCACTGTTACCTGGGACAAAGTTTTGGAGCGAAGGTACTTACTACGAAGAATCTGCGTCCATGTGGCCTCCGTTTCAACAGATAACTTATACAGCCACTTACGGAGAAGGCATCTGTTCTTCACTTCAAGATTCCCAATGCCAAGACCCCCTTGGTCTTTTGGTCTACAAATAATGTCCCATTTGGCTAGCCTGTATTTTCGCTTTAGTTCATCACTCTGCCAGAAGAATCGGGATCGATAGAAGTCCAGCCTTTTCCTAACTCCAACTGGAACCTCACAAAAAGACAAGAGAAACATAGGCATACTCATGAGAACCGAATTAATAAGAATTAACCGGCCTCCGTATGACATGAGCTTGCCCTTCCAGCAGTTCAGTTTCTTCTCAAATCGATCCTCAATGCACTTCTATTCTCTGTTTGTTAGCTTACGATGGTGAATTGGTATACCTAAATATGTAAAAGGTAAAGCCCCCAATTCACACCCAAACAATTGCCTATAAGCCTCTTGTTCCTCATTGGCTCTTCCAAAACAGAACAATTCGGCTTTATGAAAGTTAATCTTTAACCCGGTCAATTGTTCAAATAAGCATAACACCAGCTTCATGTTTCTCGCTTTTGCCAAGTCATGCTCCATAAAGATGATAGTATCATTGGCGTACTGTAGGATAGACACACCTCCATCAACTAGATGAGGTACCAGGCCACCTACCTGACCAGCGTCCTTAGCCCTTCCTATTAGAATTGCCAACATATCGACTACAATGTTGAACAAAATAGGAGACATCTGATCACCTTGTCTCAGGCCCTTATGTGTCTGGAAATAATGACCTATGTCGTCATTCACTTTAATTCCAACACTCCCTTTTTGTTGAAAGATTCTACCTGACGTCGCCAGGCTTGATCAAAACCTTTCATACGCAAGGCCTGTTGAAGAAAGGGCCATTTGACTTTATCGTATGCTTTCTCGAAATCCACCTTGAAAACAACTCCATCTAGTTTTTCCGTGTGAATTTCGTGGAGCGTTTTATGAAGGACCACAACCCCTTCTAGGATGTTTCTGTCTGGCATGAAAGCAGTTTGGGAATGCTGCACCACAGAATGCGCAATCTGCGTGAGCCTATTAGTCCCTACCTTGGTGAAAATCTTGAAACTAACGTTAAGAAGACGAATCGGCCTGAACTGCTCAATTCTCACAGCCTCTGTTTTCTTAGGAAGCAGAGTTATCGTTCCAAAATTCAGGTGAAACAACTGAAGTTGTCCAGAGAATAAATCATGGAACATCGGCATCAAATCCCCCTTAATAATATGCCAGCACTTTTTATAAAACTCCGCCAGAAATCCATCCAGCCCTGGAGCCTTATTATTTTTCATCTGTGAAATGGCTTCAAACACCTCTTTCTTCGAAAATGGGGCAGTCAAAATATCATTCTCATCTGCAGCAAGTTGAGGAACATCTTCAATCCTAGACTCATCCAGGGATACACAATTATCCTTCGGAGGCGGTTTTCCTATCCTAAAATCGTTCCTTCGTCTTGCTCAAGCTGAAAGATTCTTTTCTTTCTATGCTTGCCATTAGCGATCATGTGAAAGAATTGAGTGTTCGCGTCCCCCTGGACAACTTTGCGAACCTTAGCTCGCAACGCCCACTTCAATTCCTCTTCACGGAGAAGTTCTTTCAATCGCATCTCCGCATCAATTTTAGCATGAAGCTCCGTGGTCTCTAGAATTGTGGACTCGGCTTTTAAATCTAGGGACTGAATAAGTGTAAGGAGCCTTTCCTTTTCAGCCTTATAAATCCCACTAAGATGTTTAGCCCACCCACGTAAGAAGCTTCTCAAGTGCCTAATCTTATTCTGCCATCGCTCAACGGAAGTCCGACCTCCTGCATCTTTAGCCCATTCCCTGGCTATCAGATCCAAAAAGCCTTCTCTTTCGAACCACGCCAATTCGAAAGAGAAAGTATTTTTGTTCCCCATATGCGTTGCCTCACCAGAGTCAACCAGTAGGGGGGTCGCATGTCTCTGCCTCAAGTCACATCTGTTTCTATTAAACCGCCAGAAGCACGTGCACCAATCAAAAGATAAATTCCTATTTGACACTTGTCAAGGCCATGCCCGCAAACGAGGCAAGTTCGGCCGACCCAGTTCAGGGGTCCACTGCGCTGTTGCAGTCTTATTTCTAGTGTGGTTTTTTTTGGGACCCTTTTTGCTTTAAATTATTTTATACATTTATTTTTTTATCCTTTTCTCCTTGTTTTTAGACTCTTTTTTGCACTTTACTGTTTATATGTATTATAATCATTTCTTAATATTCGGTGAACTTTTTTAAATACACACGCTATTTTCTAATATATGTTGAACTTTTTAAAATATATTATTTTTTAAGACACCATGAACATTTTTAAATTTACACTAATCTTATTTTAAACACACACTCAACATTAGTAGGTTTTCCAATATTTAGTTCCATAAATAAATCCTACAACCGTTTTATAACTAGAAAACCGAAGAGAAAAATACAAAAAATCGCTCAAGTGAGCTAGCCAGAGTGGGCCGGCCTGTTTGCACGTCGCTTTAGTATGGCCTCAACTAATTGACACCACTGACTGAGAGGTCTCGGTGAGAGGTACCAAGACTCATGTTACACCAAGAAACGCTGCTACAAGACCGAAATCACCACCACCGGGTTATGCTAAGACCCTTGCGGACGCTAGTGTAGTGCGTCTGGCTTGGGTGGCTCGGCAGTAGCGGTGTGCCGAGATGCAGAAGGTCTATTTATGGGCAGTTTGGTCCTAGTTCTTCGTGGAATCTCTGATGCTACCACGTTGGAAGCAATTACCTGTTGAGAGGCCATGTTGCTTGTTGAAGATTTGGAACTCCAAAATTTTGTTGTTGCATCATATTCGAAGCAGATTATCAAGGATATATATGAAGGGACGAGTAGTAGCTATGGGAGTATTGCCAGGGAGATCAAGCAGCAAGCGTCCAGTTTTAACTGCAAATTTACTTTTGAAGGAAGAGCGGAGAGTACAGAAGCAGTTAGTCTAGCTAAGTTTTCAAATTCTTTGCATGAGGGCCGCCTTGTTTGGTTCCACCCTCAAGATCCATATTGTATCCCACTTCATGTGATTTTTTTTATTAATAATACTTAGCTTTCTCCTAAAAAAACTAATTGACGCCACTGACTGTCAAATAGGAAGTTTCTAATCGAGACATCATATATGACATTCTGTAGCGTCATAAAGTTCGGGCTATGCAACAACCCACCAAAAAAAGGTCGAGGCTCTGCTGTAGGCTCGAGCCTAATGGTCTAGCTCGTTCTGACGATGATGGGTGGTGCGCTTTGTTGAGTGGGTTTTTTCTTTGGGTTTACAGTTAGATGTTTAAAGCTGGGTAATTTTTTTGCAGCGTTCAATATTGAAAAATGTTCATGATGTAAATAAACATATTAATGACCATGTGCTTAATAATTGTTCATCATGTATTTAAATAAGTTAGTGTACAGTTTGAAAAAAGTTCAGTATGTATTTAAAAGATGTTTACTCTGTATTAAACTTCTCACTTATACAAAAAAATGCTCACTCTATATTAAAATGTTGAATGTGTATTTGAAAAAGTTCATTGTATATTTAAAAATGATTCACCCTATGATGGAGAAACATTAAATCTACAAAAAAAAGAAACATGAAAGGAAAAAAGTGCATGTTACAAAAACCGAAGAAAAACAAGGAGAAAATCAAACCTAAAAGAAATCATGATAAAGAAAAGACCAACTAAACCCGGAATCAAGTAAGGAAAATAATAATAATAATAAAGTGAAATATTAAATGGAAGAAAATAAGAAAGCTGAACAAAACTGTGCTCCATATCGATACGTGTTTTCAGAAAAATGTTCTCAATTAAGAAAATTGTTGAAAAATTCAAAAAAATCGCATATTGTAAAAAAAACTGGAATTTTTCAAAAAATAAATAAATCAAGTTTTCACATATTTTTCAGCAATTCAAAGAATGTTTCTGCTTTCAAAATTTGTTCACAAATTCCAAAAAAAAGCATTTTCACAAAAGTTTCAGATTTGTGCAAAATATCGGAGTTTTCTAAAATTGTTACCAATATAAAAATGTTTTGAATTCCAAAAATATTTGTGTTTTTAGAAACATGCAGAAATAAAAATTGTTTTGATTTTCCGAAACCATTTGTTTTTATAGAAAAATCTATTTCTAGGAAAGTCTAAAATTGAAAAAAAAACATAGGTACCATTCCCCGATTGCTGCAGTAAAAGCGGTGTGGTAGAGCCGGCTCGCCACATTGCAGGATCGCTAGTAGCCAACGCTACATTACTCCTGACCCACAAAATCTGTATATCTCAGGACGCGGATTTTTAGGACATGGTGCCACGCGAGGATGTAATCTGGGCAATCCATGCATGCTATGTGATTAACACTTTATATAGCGGTTAAATGAATACGCCAACGCTACGCTAGGTTAATTCAGCAAATACGGGTATATGACCTGGTGGTTGGGCATCTTAATTGAAGTTGGATATGTACTTGAGAGATCAATGTGAGGTGCTGCGCATCTTTAATGGCCCAGTGGTTTTCCTGCACACCTTGAATGTTGGTAATTAAACCGCATGGGGTTAACGACTCGTTTCTTCTTCTTTGGTCAACCGTTGTTCATAGTACTTTTTTTAAGTTGTTCATAGTACTTGTTCTTGCAAGAGATCCTGCGGGAAAAGTGTTGCTAAATTTCTTCCGTCGTCCATTTCATATGCCACTGTAGGGCGAACGGAAACAAAATAATTTTCCTTACTCTTGATAACTTTTTTCCGGGATTGTGATAGTGCCTCCCCTAATGATGTTAGGGGTCTGAGACAATTTAGTTACTAGTCTTTCTTGAAATAAAAAATGTTAACACAAATATCTATATCTAGTATTACATTTAGGAGCAGTTGCGTTGTGGTCTTCATTACTACTAAAGGAACATGATAAGGATGCAAATAATACTAGCAAATTACATGAACATGAGTACATCTGCTAGGGTGGATTTTGACAATGAGCCATAATCAACATCATTATGGTGGGATCAATGGCAAACAAGATGTGGGCCAGGTATCATCATTGTTGACGAAAGGCCAGCATACGTCTGGTCTCTGACATAGTTTTTGGATTATTTTCACAACTGCCACTCCTACCCATCTCCTCCTCTCGCCTGGGGTGGATATCCTATGCTCCCACACATTAGGTGTTCCCATGATACAATTTTTCAAAAAACATATTTAGATGTTTCAAAAAATTCTGAGAATAATTATGAGTGTTCATAAGACATATGTCGACAACCTGTTAAAAGTTCAAGTCAAAAATTCGAAATACACATGGGGAAACAAAAAGTACAAATCCGAACGTAAATAGTTTCATTCTGGCTTTTGTCTTTTTTTGGCACTATTCATACTAAATTTGTCTTTCTTGTTTCTCAATGTGTGTTCCGAATTTTGATTCGACCTTTTTACAGATTGTAGACACACAATTTTTTTCAGAATTTTGTGAAACGTTTAAATACGATTTTTGAAAAATGGGTGCATGGTAGCATGTAATGTGTGATAGCATCTAATGTTTTTCCCTATCGCCTGAAGCTGGTAGCACATAAATGGAGAGTAACTCAATGCGTGTTGCAGGTACCGATTCAGACTGACAGAACTAAATGCGCTCAGAGCGGAAAAGAAAATTATACTACCTGAATACGGTCAAGAGATATTAGTATACATGCTTTGTGTATTAAAACTGCACGAATCACGTGGGAGCTGATGGACAGGATTACATCCTCGCGTGGCACCATGTCCATTCGTGATTTATCGGTATATCTCATCACTACATAGCGAGTAAACCTTGCGGGGACCTCCTATCTCCCGCTCGCTGCGGCATATTTGCAGAGGTTCGCACAGGCGGGTAACACAAGTGGGCCGTAGCGAGCGGTGTAAAATTCACAAAAAAAAAAAGAGCGCAGTACCAGCGATCGTACTCGGTTCCCCTCGCTATATGGCGTGTAGCTAGCCACGGCACAAGATACCTGTTAGTGACTAATATGCACCATGATATTTTAAGAACTAATTACAACAGCATATCTGAATATTTTTCTAAAGATTTGAACACCTTTTTGAAACTCTGAACTTCTTTCACAAACACGAACAATTTTAGAAAATGTGAACAACTGACTTCCTGTACACTTTTCAAAACGTGAACAAAATTTTGAAATTCCATTGTTTTGAACATTTTCTTAAAAGTGATCAAATTTTGAAAAGTGTGAACAAAATTCTAAAATTCTATACAAAAAGTGTGAACAATTTTTTATAGGGTGGACAAATCTCAAAATTCCAAACAATTTTTGTAAAAGGTTACTCAAATTCTTAAGATCTATGTAAAAAACGTGAACAGTTTTTGAAAACATGAACAGATTTCAAATTGCCGAACATTTTTGGGAAATGTGAATAAAATTTTAAAAACATGAAAAAATATTTGGATTCTGATATTTTTTCTAACGTGACCAAATATTTGCAATCCAATCATTTTTCAAAAATTGAACAAATTTGGAAATTCTGAACTTTTTATAAATTCTTTGAAATTATGAAAAACAGAAAAAGGACACAAAAAATAATAAAAAGAAACAGGAAAAAACGAAGAAAGAAAGGAAAAGACAAAAAGACAAAAAACGAAAAAACCCAGAAGTAGAAACCAACAAGGAAAAACCGGTCCAGGAACAAAGGGTCCGAAAACCAGTAGAAATACTGTACCAATAAAAACATGGGTAGCAATTGGACCGGACCACTCCGTCGTAGGCTTGCGCAACCCTTAAACTTTTTTCGCCCCCGTTTGTAACTGGCCGGCCATTTGACTGTTTTTTTTGGTCCTGGATGTAGTCTTCGACTGCTGGACGTACAGGTTAGGTCTCTTTTGTTTTCTTTTCTTTTTGGTTTTCTTTATGTTTTCATTCAGTTTAATCAGTTTCTTCATATATTTTTCAATTTTTCTTTTTTCCTATGTTTTTTCATAGGTTTTCATAGTTGCTTTCACCATTTTCACTTGTTTTTCTTATCTTTGTTTCTTTCTCAGTTTTCACTCGTTTGTTTGCTTTTCTTTCTTTATTTTTTTTGTTTTCCTTTGTTTATTTCTTGGTTTCATCGGTTTTCTTTGTTTTTTCCTCGGCTTTCTCTATTTCCATTCGTTTGCATTGTTTTGATCAGGTTTTATTTTCTGCTTTTGGTTTTCTTTTTTTATTTGGTTTCTTTGTTATTTTGTTTCTTTGTCGACTTTCAGAGGCTTCATTTCTGTTCAACACATGTCAACTTTATTTAGTACGCATTCACATTTTCGTATACAATAGAACCATATTTTTTATACACGTTTAACTTTTTGAAATAGATGATTAATATTTTTGGAAACCTTATGTTTTTTATGTATACTTTTGTCCATAAACATTGTGATTTTGGTATATATAAAATATATTTTAAATACATGTTTAACATTGTTCAAATATAAGATTACCAGTTTTTAAATACATGGTCAACATTTTTCAGTAAACAATCAACATTTTTTCACACATAATGTACATTTATTGTATATGTCTGGAGCATTTTTATATACATGTCTAATAATTTTTAATTACAAAATAATTTTTTTGAATATAAATTTTTATGTGTACTTTAATTTAATGTATGTTGTACATTTATTTTGCATACACAAGGAATATATTTTTATACATGTTTAACTTTTTTCAGATAGATGATCAACATTTTGCCATACACATTGTATATTTTTGTATATATGGCAAACATTTTTCTATAAACATTTGAAAAAAATTCAAATGCTTCAATAAAAAATTTCAAATGCTGAATTTGAATTTTTAAAATGTTTTATGTAATATTTATAAGTACGAACGAAAGTAAGAAAATTGAAGCAAAAAATGAAAACAAAAAACATGAAAAAAAATGAGGTTGTGACCTGTGGCCTCCTGTGCCTGGGCCGGTCCATCTCGCACTAGCCTTCAGGTGAGGCTACTAAAAGTGAGTCATATGTGTCCCCTGACCATGTTCTCAAAAAAAAGTGCCTCCTGGCCCTGAGCAGCTACATTGTGCGGTATTGGGCCGCCCAATTGGAAGGATCCGTGCTGTGAATCACTGTCTTCTCTTCTTGTATATGATTGCCGTTAAGGGTGTGTTTGGTTGACGGGCTATCCCTCAAGGGACAGGGACACACGATGACATTTGTTGGTAACCAGAAAAAGGGAAATGAGTGAAGCAATTATTATTGCGGTATGTTAAAAATTTGTATGTTAAGGGAGTAACCTCACATGCTTAATAAAAAAAGTAGTTGTAACACTTATCCACTATTTATCCCTCAAACCAAACGCTCTAATGGATATCCTCAACCACTTTTCATCCTTTGAACCAAACAAAATAGTGGCTACCCTCACCCCTTAACCAAACAAAAAAAGTGGCTATCCCTAGCCAGGTGGTTGGGAATACCCACAACCACCCTAAAGTATCCCCCGAACCAAACACACCCTAAGCCCAACACCTCGTTGCATTTTTGGACTTATATTTTTGAAAAACTCACATCTTTTGATTGAGACATCATTTTATGAGTATTCATGGGAAAGCAGTTTTCCTTAATCCAACAATATCAACAGTCAATTTGCCAATTGATTTTCCGTCGGCGCTCCTTCACAGTAATTGTCCTTCAGCCACTGTTCCTCCCTTCAATGTTCTCCTGCCGACCCTCTTCCCCAATTTTCATTGTCCTAACTTTCAAATTTTAAAACCTCGTCATGGCTTCACCGCTTCAAATAATAGTGCTCCCTTTGACCGATGCAGTTGCACAACTGTAGTGATGCATGTTCATTTCTTTTTTTTCCTCTGCCGCTCAACGTCCTAGCACTCCATTGTTTCAAGAGTTAAATACACCGGAGGTGCCTAAACTTGTCTTGCACGATCTGTTTGGTGCCTAAAGTTGCAAAATACATAAAACTAGTGCCCGAATTTGTCCAGTCGTGCAAATACGGTGCCTCCTTCCGTATTCAAACATACGGCCTGCCCACGTGAAGTGCCAGCATGGCAATGGCCCACATGTAAGTGGATATGTGCGGGGAGGAACTATTTTGCAGAAACATCCCTTGTATTTTATTTAATTATGTAGGAAAGCCCTCAAATACAGTGTATACTAGAGAGAAATAATATTTAAAAAAATCACCATGACGGTGTTTTGAACCTGCACCTCCAGGTTACCAAACGTCACGATCTGCCCACATGGGAAAACTATCCGGTATGTACAAGTAATAGCTAGAAAGTTATGTAGACCAATTCCACGTGTTGCTTTGCAATTTTTCTGATGTATAATCCATCGGTTTTTTTTTTACCTTTTTCCAAGTTCCTGTTTAGTTTTATGACACGCAAATTTCCCATATAAAAAATACAACAATTATCGATATGCACTTACTGTGTATTTTTGTTTATTTTTTATCTTTTCATTGTGTACTTTGAAGAGGTAATTAACTTTTTCAAAAAATTATATGGATTTAAAATTTTCAAAAAATATTTAAGATTATTGTGTAAATTTATATATCTTCATTCTAGACCAGAAGGATACATGATTATGGTGTACCTTCATTGTATTTCTGAAATACAAAATTATCAAAAAATTGACAGCATTGTATTTTTGAAATTATTCAACATATATGAAAATTACAGTGTAATAATATTAAATTCTAGAAATGTATCAAAACATGTCAACCGTGTTTGTAGAATTGTAAGGATAATTTTACACAACAATTTTTTAATACTTGATGAACATATTTTAAAACATGTTGAACCTGATGAATTTTGAAAACACGTTATAACTTTTGAATACATGTGAAACATTTTCCGAAAACATGAAATGCACTAGCGCTTTCTTTTAAGTTTATGTCAGTTGTAACTTTTTCTTGCATTTCTTCATTCAAAAGGTAAAGCGATATCAAAGACAAAAAATAAACACAAACTTGAAAAATAAAAATAAAACTTGTGTGGGCCCAAATGAGTACCATATATAAAAGAATAGCTTGAAGAGGTACATAGCGGCCAAATCGGATTTTCGGAGCACGGTGGCCACTGGGCATGTTTTTTTAAGGTTCAAAACTGTCACTTAAAAGTTCAGCTTTTTTTCACACCAGAAACGTATGCATGTGCTCTGACTGTCAAATTTCATACAAATTTATGTTATATTATGCCTTGCAATAAAGACAAAATTCCAGCCAAATAACAAGCAAAATTTTGAATGTATGTATCTTTTTTTTTATCTCTACATACAAATGCGAATTTTGATGAAGATTCACACAATATATTACACTTCTATGTGTGCACGTATAAAGATTTTGGAATTTTTTTTAGTTGTAAAAATCCAATTCTCTGAACTTCAGAGAAACAGGCACAATGCCCGTGCTCCAAAGTAACCTTTTGCAAAGCAACGCTGTATATATAATTCGACCTCATGGAAGTCCACTGTGCATATTTTGGTGTGGTTGATAGCCTGTGCGTATAATGCAATCTGCGACCGTGAGATCTCAACATGGATTCTAAGTCATGCAATTTATTTTTACTGTTGGCTTTAATACATGATTAAATAAAATATGAGGCGATTCCTCACGCGCAGGCTACCCAGCTCCTCCCCTTGCTCTCAGTCACTTACATGTGAACCACCGCCACGCTGTCACGCCATGCGGGCATAGCGTACGCCTGGAAACGGAAGGAGGCACCGTATTTGCACAGCTAGACAAGTTTGAGCACCAGTTTCATGTATTTTACAATTTTAGACACCAAACTGACCGCGCCGAACAAGCTGAGTCACCCTTAGTGTATTTAACTCTTGTTTGAATTGCACCGGGAATGTGGATCTTAGTAAGTGTACTAATTGTTGTAACTACTATTTCAAAACAACTACACTCATTTTGATGATTTTGTAGCATCCTACATGCATTATACTACTAAGGGACTGTCTAGGTCTCTGAGACTTCACAGTCGGCTGACGTCATCATATGTAGATTAGGCCTGTTAAGTAGCTCTCTATCTGCTGGGTTGAACCGGCTTAACACCTGGGCTGGTTTCTCTTTTCCTGTTTGTTTGTTTGTTGGGCTGGGCCATGACATTGTTTGCTTGTGGGCCCGGACGACATAGGAAAAGATAAAAAATATATTTGCTGCTCTGCTTTATGAACTGTACTTTTTGACTGAACCCAGGCAAAACCTCATGCCCACAAGCATGGAGAAACTCACTAGTGTAAGGGCGTCTGATCTCCTGATTTTCTCCCCCTCCCACCTTTCCTCCCGCCTTCTCTTCTCTGATTTGTTCTAGATCTGATTTTCTTTTCTCTCTTCTCATGTTTGTAACAGCAATCCTGCAGCAGTATGGAAGATTCCTGATGGGACAGAGGTTAGAGTTATAATTGGTAGGAAAAATTCAAGAAGAGGCAAAACTGAATCAAGTAGTATTTGACCGGCATGTGTGTTGTAGCAATTCTGACAGCAGAAAATCATTTTATTTTTAACTGTATGTCCATGAAAAATTGATGTTGGACTCCTCCCTACAAAAGTTGTATATGGATTGATTGGTTCATGTTTTAGGGCATAATATGGCTTGGTAATTAAAACAGAAATCAGTAGGGTGCTGCCCTCTCCCCTGCACAAGACACTAAAAAGAAAGACTGAACTTTTTTCAAGATTTGCTACAGTGGGGTTGTATTACAAGGATATTATCATACATGACCCTGCCTAGTGTACAGAAAAAGATGAGAAAAATGTAGCATAGTTAACATCTAGTTTGGTGACTACAGAAGATCAAGAATGTATAGTGTGAACTAAGAAAAAAGAAACAGAGGCATAGAAAAAATGAACCTTTCTTGTGGATGGCCAAATATACCTCAGCAACAATGTTTTCTCTTCATTTTGTAGGTGCTGGACGGAACTATGGCACAAAGAACTCCAAACAGCTGCGGACCAGTCCCAGTTAATCTGCTGACACCGGTTCATGTAAGATTGCTTTTTTTTTTGGAAAAAAGGTTGTTCACAAGGGTGGCCAAAAAAAGGAACTTAGAACATCATTCTCCATGTGCAGCAGCCATACCTTGGTGTCCAACATGTGCAACATCAACAAACGGTGATGAATCTGGCATCCCAACCATCTTTTTTTCGAGAAAACGCAAAAGAGTTTGCGTTTCATTTCATTGAACAGGAAGAGAACAGTAGTACAGGTACAACCTCCCAAGAGGAGGGACACACGCACACACATCATCGTCCTCACCAAACGAGCAGGCGAGGAGGTGCTACCAACTACAGACTGCAACTACGAAAGGTTTAGCCTTGTCCAGCCTCCAACCATGAACGGTGAGGTAACTAGACTCAGAGCCTCAAGGCCACATCACAGCCGTTGCCAGGCGCCTCCAAAGAAGATCGCATCTCCAGGGCTGTCCAGGCCAACGTACCTTCCACCCATAAGTGCCTAGGAGACGGCAGGTGGATGGCAGGACCCAACCAGGACTAGTGAAGCCATCGTCTTGGACATGCCGGCGCCGGCGTACATAGCGCCCCGGACGCCCACGCTCTACGCTGAAGCACTCATCACAGCATTGCATTACCAGCAAGCCTCGCCGGAAGACCGGGGAGGCCACCATCTCCAGTTGCCGCATCGGGGACTCCAAGTGCGACCCAAGCAACGCCTTCAAGAAGGGAATGGCGCTGAGACGCCGCCGCTGCCTTGTCCAATGAACTGGACCAAGGGTTTCCCCCGGTGCTCGAGGAGAGGGTCAGTCTGGGCCATGACAGCGCCTCCGTGGAGGTTACGGCACTCTCAGGTGTCGCCGTTGTCAGCGCAGGCCATCGCTGCGCAGGGATTTCACCCCGGCCCAAGACCAGAACCCCAAATACCGCCGAAGTAGAGCAGGCAGGAGACGGGGAAGCAGACCGCCGGAGAGGACCGTCAGCACCGAGAGGGAAACCACGTGTCGTCACCGTCGATGTAGGGAAGCACCGGCCAGCGCAGAGCAGCAGCCGCCGGATGGCTGCCAAACAAGGCCAGCCACCGCAAGGGGTCGCGTCGAGCAGGGGTAGTGGCGCCGTCGCTGGAACCTGCCACCTGCACCTTGCTATCTTCAAGTGCATTTGCACAACATGTATGTGCTTTCATGAACAACAAAAATAAACTCTTTAAGTTATCTGCCTTGATGAATATAATCTGGTACTCTGTTGCACATCAAGTTCTAGCATGCAAGAAAAGTAAAAAAATGCAGGGTCATGCCAAATGCGAGTGCCTTAGAAAATAAATAATAATAATCTCAGTATGCCGAATACCTCAGAAAATTCAAACAAGCATTGGCAATGCTCAGTGCAAGCAGGCAATTGAAGGGACATCAGTAACAACCAAGTCCAAGTACATCACAGCAGAATTCAATAGTTACCTTTGAAAAAATCTCAGCTACCTACCTCTATTTCAACGTCGGCCATGGAATTTGTTCTCTTCATTTCGCACTCAGAAAAGTACGAGGTCAAGCCAAACAAAACACTAATTCGCTCCCTCAGATTTGTGATTCACACCCAAAAAAAGCGCAAAAAAAAAAAACATACCCAAAAATCGTCATCTCCATTTGCAAACTCCATCCCAGAATCTAGATTCGCACCATATATCCCCTAGCTGGCAAACAAAAAAAATCTGAGATAATAAAAGCTTGTCATAAAACTGTGGTAGAGATTAAGTGAGGATGGTTAATCCGTTCACATATTGCTAATTGTAACTAGTAAAAGGAAACACTCCCAGATTTTCTTATGGAAATGTAAAACATCAAGTGTCTGTTTCGGTAGTTCAGACAAACAAAACCAAAACAGGCACTACAAATCCAACATTCCATGAGTTGGAGAGAGGAAGCTAAAAGCAGAACAACTTTGAATATGAAAAAATTGATGTTGAAAAGATTAAGAGATGCCTTAATTAGTCAAGACTATCAGCAGCAAATCTCCTACCTTGAGAGACACAGAAGATAGCTAAATCCATCAACTATAGTGGTAAAAAAACTAACAGGTGCAGATCACTTGCACGGTAGTACTACAGGAGTACTGACCTAAGTAATTCAGACATGTCTACTGACAGTGAACTTGGATACTTGTAAATTCACAACCACAGAATGTCTACTGGCAGTGAACAGAATTAGACAGACGCTCTCGTAAAGCACAGAAAATTCAGATGTAGTCCTACCAAGTTCCCCATCTCGCTGACCGGGGCGGCGCCGGAGGATGATGGAGAAGACGGCCGAGCTGCCCCTGCCCCCTTTTCGTCGGGCAGCACCACCGGCGCAGCTGCTGTGCAGCGGGATGGGGAACTGGCGTGGTCCGCCGTAATTCAGACATGTCTACTGACAGTGAACTTGGATACTTGTAAATTCACAACCACAGAATGTCTACTGGCAGTGAACAGAATTAGACAGACGCTCTCGTAAAGCACAGAAAATTCAGATGTAGTCCTACCAAGTTCCCCATCTCGCTGACCGGGGCGGCGCCGGAGGATGATGGAGAAGACGGCCGAGCTGCCCCTGCCCCCTTTTCGTCGGGCAGCACCACCGGCGCAGCTGCTGTGCAGCGGGATGGGGAACTGGCGTGGTCCGCCGTGAACTGGTGTGCCCCCCCCCCCCCCCCCCCCCCCCCAAATCCCTCTTCTGGACTTGCAAGTCCCTCTCATAATCGTGATTCTCACCAAATTATGGAACCCTAGACTATAGAAAATTGACACCCGCAGCTCGATTTCACCTCGCGTACACGCAACGGGGGCATGATTTGTGGGGTGGAGGGGAGAGAGGGGAAAAGGGGCCGTAGCTAACCTCACCAGCAGGGCGCGAGGACTCTGGAGGGGCGCCGGGATCGCCGAGCATCTCGTCGCCGGCGACTTCCGCCGCGGAAACCTTCGATGTGGCCGCCCCCGTGATGCGGCTTCCTTCCTCTCGCGTTTTCTCTCTCTGTGTATGCTCTTCTCTCAATTCAAACAGTGATGTGGCCTCCAGAAAGATGTTGAGCCTGGGTCCACATTCCAGAGACTTTAAAAAGAAATAAATAGAAAACAGCAGCAACCGTCTATAGTCACTCCCTTCACAAACAACACTAAAAATGTGTCTGAGGATCTGGACAAGTAACTCTTCTCTCCTTTAATATGCTCCCTTTTTTGGAAAATGAGCTCTGTTGTTGAATCAGATACAAAAAACAAATTAGATTTTTTATTAAATCCTTGGGAAAACAAAAAAATGCAAAAAGGAAAGAAGAAAAAATGTATATGGTTTCAAAAAAAAAGAGAAAAAACACAAACTAGTTGTGAGATCGGGTGCTTGATTTGTGTTTGCGGGCATGGCAAAAAACGGCGGTGTTATGGTGCTCATGTGATACATAGCGAGGATAGAGGATTCACGGGGGAGCTGCCACCTTCCGACCAAGCAAAAAAGTCTAGTTGCGAAAATGTTTGTAAAGAGACATAGTTATAGTCTGGGGGGCCGCGCTTGCATATTGCATGACTAGTTGCCCCCCTCTCTCTTACCGCCACCCCGCCGACAAAACAAAGGCCCCTAGTTGAAACTAAGTTAGAAGACACTAAGTACGACCATGCTAGAAAGACATGTGGTTGCATGAGTATATTTGGACATGCAGCTGGTCACCTCTCTATCGTTGCCGCCCCCTCCGACAAAACAAAGGTCCCCCAGTTGCAACCAAGTTAGAAGACATGCAGTTGCATGCCTACTGAGGGACATGAAATTGGCCCCATGTCTCTAGACGCCGCCCCCTCCGACAAAACAAATGTTCCCCGGTTGCGACCAAATTAGAAGACATGCAGTTGCCTGCCCATTGTGGCACATGCAACTAGTGCGTCTACCCGTACAAAAAAATGAAGTCGAGTTGCAACCAAGTTATAAGACATGGAGTTGCGACCATGCTCGAAGACATGCAATTGCGTGCCTAGTGTGGGGCATACACTTGGCCCTATCTCTCTCGACGCGGCCCCCTCCGACAAAACAAAGGCTCACCCAGTTGCGACCAAGTTAAAAGACATGCAGTTGCGTGCCTAGTGTGGGACATGCAACTGGGGCCCCTCTCTCTCGACGCCGCTCCCTCTGACAAAACAAAGGTCCCCAGTTGCGACCGTAGTAAGAAGACATGCAGTTGCGTGCGCATTGTGGGACATGAAACTGGCAAAGTCGGAGTTGCAACTAAGTTGTAAGACATGCAGTTGCAACCATGCTCAAAGACATGCAGTTGCGTGCTTAGTGTGGGGCATGCAGTTGGGCCCCTCTCTCTCTTGACGTCGCCACCTGCGACAAAACAAAGGTACACCAAGTTGCGACCAAGTTAGAAGACATGTAGTTGCATGCCTAGTGTGGGACATGCAATTAGCCCCATCTCTCTCGACGCGACCCCCTCCGGCAAAATAAATGCCCCCCGGTTGCGACCAAGTTAAAAGACATGCAGTTGCGTGCCTAGTGTGGGACATGCAACTAGGGACCATCTCTCTCGACGCCGCTCCCTCGGGCAAAACAAAAGTCCCCAGTTGCGACCAAGTAAGTGTTAGGGAACGTAGCATGCAATTTCAAAAAAAATCCTACGCTCACGCAAGATCTATCTAGGAGATGCATAGCAATGAGAGGGGGAGAGTGTGTCCACGTACCCTCGTAGACCGAAAGCGGAAGCGTTAGATTAACGTGGTTGATGTAGTCGAACGTCTTCGCGATCCAACCGATCAAGTACCGAACGTACGGCACCTCTGAGTTCAGCACACGTTCAGCTCGATGACGTCCCTCGAACTCTTGATCTAGCAAAGTGTCGAGGGAGAGTTTCGTCGGCATGACGGCGTGGCAACGGTGATGGTGATGTGATCCGCAGAGGGCTTCGCCTAAGCACTACGACGCTATGACCGGAGGAGTAAACTGTGAAGGGGGGCACCGCACACGGCTAAGAACAATTGATGTGCCTTGGGGTGCCCCCCTGCCCCCGTATATAAAGGATGAGGGGAGGAGGCCGACCACCAGGGGGCGCGTCAAGAGAGGGGAGTCCTACTAGGACTCCTAGTCCTAGTAGGATTTCCCCTTCCTTTTCCGGAGTGGGAAAGGGGGAAAAAGGAGAGGGAGTAGGAGAGGGAAAGGGGAGCGCCGCCCCCTCCCCTAGTCCAATTCGGACTCCCATGGGGGGGCGCGGCCACCCCTTGTGGGTTGTCCCCTCTCTCCCCTATGGCCCATGAGGCCCATTGCCTCTCCCCGGGGGTTCCGGTAACCTCCCGGTACTCCGAAAAATACCCGAAACGATCTGGAACTATTCCGGTGTCCGAATACCATCGTCCACTATATCAATCGTTACCTCTCGACCATTTCGAGGCTCCTCGTCATGTCCATGATCTCATCTAGGACTCCGAACAATCTTCGGTCACCAAAACACATAACTCATAATACAATTCGTCATCAAACATTAAGCGCGCGGACCCTATGGGTTCGAGAACTATGTAGACATGACCGAGACACATCTCCGATCAATAACAAACAGCAGAACCTGGATGCTCATATTGGCTCCTACATATTCTACGAAGATCTTTATCGGTCAAATCGTAATGACAACATACGTTATTCCCTTCGTCATCGGTATGTTACTTGCCCGAGATTCGATCGTCGGTATATTCATACCTAGTTCAATCTCGTTACCGGCAAGTCTCTTTACTCGTTCCGTAATGCATCATCCCGCAACTAACTCATTAGTCACATTGCTTGCAAGGCTTATCTGATGTGCATTACCGAGAGGGCCCAGAGATACCTCTCTGATACTCGGAGTGACAAATCCTAACCTCGATCTATGCCAACCCAACAAACACCTTTGGGGACACCTGTAGAGCATCTTTATAATCACCCAATTACGTTTTGACGTTTGATAGCACACAAGGTGTTCCTCCGGTATTCGGGAGTTGCATAATCTCATAGACAAAGGAATATGTATAAGTCATGAAGAAAGCAATAGCAATAAAACTTAACGATCATTATGCTAAGCTAACAGATGGGTCTTGTCCATCACATCATTCTCCTAATGATGTGATCTCGTTCATCAAATGACAACACATGTCTATGGTTAGGAAACTTAACCATCTTTGATTAACGAGCTAGTCTAGTAGAGGCTTACTAGGGACACTGTGTTTTGTCTATGTATCGACACATGTATTAAGTTTCCGGTTAATACAATTCTAGCATGAATAATAAAAATTTATCATGATATAAGAAAATATATAAATAACAACTTTGTTATTGCCTCTAGGGCATATTTCCTTCAGTAAGAAGACATGCAATTGCGTGCCCATTGTGGGACATGAAACTGGCAAAGTCGGAGTTACAACCAAGTTATAAGACATGCAGTTGTGTGCCTAGTGTGGGGCATGCAACTGAGCCCCTCTCTCTCTCTCTCTCGATGCCGTCACCTCCGACAAAACAAAGGTCCCCCAAGCTGCGACCAAGTTAGAAGACATGCAGTTGCGTGCCTAGTGTGGGACATGCAACTAGACCCATCTCTCTCGACGCGCCCCCTCCGGCAAAACAAAGGTCCCCCCAATTGCGACCATGTAAGAAGACATGCAGTTGCATGCCTAGTGTGGGACATGCAACTCAGCCCAATCTCTCTCGGCGCCGCCCCCTCTGACAGAATAAAAGGTCCCCCAATTGCGACGAAGTTAGAAGACATGCAATTGCGTGCCCATTGTGGGACATGAAACTCGCAAAAGTCGAGTTGCAACCAAGTTATAAGACATGTAGTTGCGACCATGCTCGAAGACATGCAGTTGCGTGCCTAGTGTGGGTCATGCAACTGGGCTCCTCTCTCTCGATGCCCCCCCTTCGACAAAGAAAAGGTCCCCCCAAGTTGCGACCAAGTTAGAAGACATGGAGTTGTGTGCCTAGTGTGGGACATGCACCTGGACCCATCTCCTTCGATGCGGCCCCATCCGACAAAACAAAGCCCCCCTCCCCAGTTGCGACCAAGTTAAAAGACATGCAGTTGCATGCCTAGTGTGGGACATGCAGCTGGGGCCATCTCTCTCGACGCTGCTCCCTCTAATAAAACAAAGGTCCCTAGTTGCGACCAAGTAAGTGTTGGGGAACGTAGTAATTTCAAAAAATTTCCTACGCACACACAGGATCATGGTGATGCATAGCAACGAGGGGGGAGAGTGTGTCCACGTACCCTCGTAGACTGAAAGCGGAAGCGTTAGCACAACGCGGTTGATGTAGCCGTACGTCATCACGATCCGACCGATCCAAGTACCGAACGTACGGCACCTCCGAGTTCAGCACACGTTCAGCTCGATGACGTCCCGCGAACTCCGATCCAGCAGAGCTTCACAGGAGAGTTCCGTCAGCACGAGGGCGTGGTGACGGTGATGAAGTTGCTACCGACGCAGGGCTTCGCCTAAGCACCGCTACGATATGACCAAGGTGGTTTATGGTGGAGGGGGGCACCGCACACGGCTGGAATAGATCAATAGATCAACTTGTGTGTCTATGGGGTGCCCCCTGCCCCCGTATATAAAGGAGAAAGGGAGAGGCCGGCCCTAGAGGGGGCGCGCCAAGTGTGGGGAGTCCTACTAGGACTCCCAAGTCCTAGTAGGATTCCCCTTTCCTGTCCGGAGTAGGAGAGAAGGAAAGAGGGGGAGAGGGAGAAGGAAAATGGGGCTGCACCCCTTGTCCAATTCGGACCAGAGGGGGGGGCGCCTCCTTCCTTTTGGCCTCTCTCCTATATTCCCATATGGCCCAATAAGACCCAATACTTCTCCCGGTGAATTCCCGTAACTCCCCGGTACTCCGAAAATACCCGAATCACTTGGAACCTTTCCGATGTCCGAATATAGTCGTCCAATATATCGATCTTTACGTCTCGACCATTTCGAGACTCCTCGTCATGTCCCCGATCTCATCCAGGACTTCGAACTACCTTCGGTACATCAAATCACATAACTCATAATACAAATCGTCATCAAACTTTAAGCGTGCGGACCCTACGGGTTCGAGAACTATGTAGACATGACCGAGACACGTCTCCGGTCAATAACCAATAGCGAACCTGGATGCTTATATTGGCTCCTACATACTCTACGAAGATGTTTATCGGTCAAACCGCATAACAACATACGTTGTTCCCTTTGTCATCGGTATGTTACTTGCCCGAGATTCGATCGTCGGTATCTCAATACCTAGTTCAATCTCGTTACCGGCAAGTCTCTTTACTCGTTTCGTAATACATCATCCCGCAACTAACTCATTAGTTACAATGCTTGCCAGGCTTATAGTGATGTGCATTACCGAGTGGACCCAGAGATACCTCCCCGACAATCGGAGTGACAAATCCTAATCTCGAAATACGCTAACCCAACAAGTACCTTCGGAGACACCTGTAGAGCACCTTTATAATCACCCAGTTACGTTGTGACGCTTGATAGCACACAAAGTGTTCCTCCGGTAAACGGGAGTTGCATAATCTCATAGTCATAGGAACATGTACAAGTCATGAAGAAAGCAATAGCAGAATACTAAACGATCAAGTGCTAAGCTAACGGAATGGGTCAAGTCAATCACATTATTCTCCTAATGATGTGATCCCGTTAATCAAATGACAACTCATGTCTATGGCTAGGAAACAGAACCATCTTTGATCAACGAGCTAGTCAAGTAGAGGCATACTAGTGACACTCTGTTTGTCTATGTATTCACACAAGTATTATGTTTCCGGTTAATACAATTCTAGCATGAATAATAAACATTTATCATGAAATAAGGAAATAAATAATAACTTTATTATTGCCTCTAGGGCATATTTCCTTCAGTCTCCCACTTGCACTAGAGTCAATAATCTAGATCACATCGCCATGTGATTTAATATCAATAGTTCACATCATCATGTGATTAACACCCATAGTTCACATCGTCATGTAACACCCAAAGGGTTTACTAGAGTCAATAATCTAGTTCACATCGCTATGTGATTAACACCCAAAGAGTACTAAGGTGTGATCATGTTTTGCTTGTGAGAGAAGTTTAGTCAACGGGTCTGCCATATTCAGATATGTATGTATTTTGCAAATTTCTATGTCAACAATGCTCTGCACGGAGCTACTCTAGCTAATTGCTCCCACTATCAATATGCATCTAGATCGAGACTTAGAGTCATCTAGATCGATGTCAAAGCTTGCATTGACGTAACTCTTGACGACCAACCTTTTGTCACTTCCATAATCGAGAAACATATCCTGATTCCGCTAAGGATAATTTTGACTGTTGTCCAGTGATCTACTCCTAGATCACTATTGTACTCCCTTGCCAAACTTATGGTGAGGTACACAATAGGTCTGGTACTCAGAATAACATACTTGATAGAACCTATGACTGAGGCATAGGGAATAACTCTTCATTCTCTTTCTATTTTTCTGCCGTGGTCGGGTTTTGAGTTTTTACTCAACTTCACACCTTGTAACACAGGCAATAACTCTTTCTTTGACTGTTCCATTTTGAACTATTTCAAAAACTTGTCAAGGTATGTACTCATTGACAAAACTTATCAAGCGTCTTGATCTATCTCTATAGATCTTGATGCTCAATATGTAAGCAGCTTCACCGAGGTCTTTCTTTGAAAAACTACTTTCAAATACTCCTTTATGCTTTGCAGAATAATTCTACATTATTTCCGATCAACAATATGTCATTCACATATACTTATCAGAAATGTTGCAGTGCTCCCACTCACTTTCTTGTAAATACAGGCTTCACCGCAAGTCTGTATAAAACTATATGCTTTGATCAATTTATCAAAGTGTACATTCCAACTCCGAGATGCTTGCACCAGTCCATAGATGGATCGCTGGAGCTTGCATATTTTGTTAGCACCTTTAGGATTGACAAAACCTTCTGGTTGCATCATATACAACTCTTCTTTAATAAATCCATTAAGGAATGCAGTTTTGTTTATTCATTTGCCAGATTTCATAAAATGCGGCAATTGCTAACATGATTCGGACAGACTTAAGCATCTCTACGAGTGAGAAAATCTCATCGTAGTCAACACCTTGAACTTGTCGAAAACCTTTTTGCGACAATTCTAGTTTTGTAGATAGTAACATTACTATCAGCGTTCGTCTTCCTCTTGAAGATCCGTTTATTTTCTATGGCTTGCCGATCATCGGGCAAGTCAACCAAAGTGCACACTTTGTTCTCATACATGGATCCCATCTCAGATTTCATGGCCTCAAGCCATTTCGCGGAATCTGGGCTCATCATCGCTTCCTCATAGTTCGCAGGTTCATCATGGTCTAGTAACATGACTTCCAAAACAGGATTACCGTACCACTCTGGTGTGGATCTTACTCTGGTTGACCTACGAGGTTCGGTAGTAACTTGATCTGAAGTTTCATGATCATCATCATTAACTTCCTCACTAATTCGTGTAGGCATCACTGGAACTGATTTCAGTGATGAGCTACTTTCCAATTCGAGAGAAGGTACAATTACCTTATCAAGTTCTACTTTCCTCCCGCTCACTTCTTTCGAGAGAAACTCCTTCTCTAGAAAGGATCCATTCTCAGCAACGAATATCTTGCCTTCGGATCTGTGATAGAAGGTGTACCCAACAGTTTCTTTTGGGTATCCTATGAAGATTTACTTCTCCGATTTGGGTTCGAGCTTATCATGTTGAAACTTTTTTCACATAAGCATCGCAGTCCCAAACTTTAAGAAACGACATCTTAGGTTTCTCGCCAAACCACAGTTCATACGGTGTCATATCCACGGATTTAGATGGTGCCCTATTTAACGTGAATGTAGCTGTCTCTAATGCATAACCCCAAAACAATAGTGGTAGATCGGTAAGAGACATCATAGATCGCACCATATCTAATAAAGTACGGTTACGATGTTCGGACACACCATTACACTGTGGTGTTCCAGGTGGCATGAGTAGTGAAACTATTTCACATTGTTTTAACTGAAGGCCAAACTCGTTAACTCAAATATTTTACCTCTGCAATCATATCGTAGAAACTTTTATTTTCTTGTTACGATGATTCTCCACTTCACTCTGAAATTCTTTGAAATTTTCAAATGTTTCAGACTTGTGTTTCATCAAGTAGATATACCCATATCTGCTCAAATCATCTGTGAAGGTGAGAAAATAACGATACCTGCCGCGATCCTCAATATTCATCGGACCACATACATCAGTATGTATGATTTCCAATAAATCTGTTGCTCGCTCCATTGTTCCGGAGAATGGCGTTTTTAGTCATCTTGCCCATGAGGCATGGTTCGCAAGCATCAAGTGATTCATAATCAAGTGATTCCAAAAGCCCATCAGCATGGATTTTCTTCATGCGCTTTACACCAATATGACCTAAACGGCAGTGCTACAAATAAGTTGCACTATCATTATTAACTTTGCATCTTTTGGCTTCAATATTATGAATATGTGTATCACTACGATCGAGATCCAACAAACCATTTTCATTGGGTGTATGACCATAGAAGGTTTTATTCATGTAAATAGAACAACAATTATTCTCTAATTTAAATGAATAACCGTATTGCAATAAACATGATCAAATCATATTCATGCTCAACGCAAACAGCAAATAACATTTATTTAGGTTCAACACTAATCCCGAAAGTATAGGGAGTGTGCGATGATGATCATATCAATCTTGAAACTACTTCCAACACACATCGTCACTTCACCCTTAACTAGTTTCTGTTCATTCTGCAACTCCCGTTTCGAGTTACTACTCTTAGCAACTGAACCAGTATCAAATACCGAGGGGTTGCTATAAACACTAGTAAAGTACACATCAATAACATGTATATCAAATATAGCTTTGTTCACTTTGCCATCCTTCTTATCCACCAAATACTTGGGGCAGTTCCGCTTCTAGTGACCAGTTCCTTTGCAGTAGAAGCACTCAGTTTCAGGCTTAGGTCCAGACTTGGGCTTTTCACTTGAGCAGCAACTTGCTTGCCGTTCTTCTTGAAGTTCCCCTTTCTTCCATTTGCCCTTTTACTTGAAACTAGTGGTCTTGTTAACCATCAACACTTGATGCTCTTTCTTGATTTCTACCTTCGTCGATTTCAGCATCGCGAAGAGCTCGGGAATTACTTTCGTCATCCCTTGCATATTATAGTTCATCACGAAGTTCTAGTAACTTGGTGACAGTGACTAGAGAACTTTGTCAATTACTACCTTATCTGGAAGATTAACTCCCACTTGATTCAAGTAATTGTAGTACCCAGACAATCTGAGCACATGCTCACTGGTTGAGCTATTCTCCTCCATCTTGTGGCAAAGTACTGTCAGAGGTCTCATACCTCTTGACATGGGCATGAGTATGAAATACCAATTTCAACTCTTGGAACATCGTATATGCTCCGTGGCGTTCAAAACATTTTTGAAGTCCCGGTTCTAAGCCGTAAAGCATGGTGCACTAAACTATCAAGTAGTCATCATACCGAGCTTTTGTCAAAACGTTCATAACGTCTGCATCTGCTCCTGCAATAGGTCTGTCATCTAGCGGTGCATCAAGGACATAATTCTTCTGTGCAGCAATGAGGATAATCCTCAGATCACGGACCAAGTCCGCATCATTGCTAATATCATTTTTCAACATATATTTCTCTAGGAACATATAAAAAGTAAACGGGGAGCTACATCGCGAGCTATTGATCTACAACATAGATATGCTAATACTACCAGGACTAAGTTCATGATAAATTAAAGTTCAATTAATCATATTACTTAAGAACTCCCACTTAGATAGACATCCCTCTAATCATCTAAGTGATCACGTGATCCAAATCAACTAAACCATGTCCGATCATCACGTGAGATGGAGTAGTTTTCAATGGTGAACATCACTATGTTGATCATATCTACTATATGATTCACACTCGACCTTTCTGTCTCCAGTGTTCCGAGGCCATATTTGCATATGCTAGGCTCGTCAAGTTTAACCTGAGTATTCCGCGTGTGCAACTGTTTTGCACCCGTTGTATTTGAACGTAGAGCCTATCACACCCGATCATCACGTGGTGTCTCAGCACGAAGAACTTTCGCAACGGTGCATACTCAGGGAGAACACTTATACCTTGATAATTTAGTGAGAGATCATCTTATAATGCTACCATCAATCAAAGCAAGATAAGATGCATAAAAGATAAACATCACATGCAATCAATATAAGTGATATGATATGGCCATCATCATCTTGTGCTTGTGATCTCCATCTCCGAAGCACCGTCATGATCACCATCGTCACCGGCGCGACACCTTGATCTCCATCGTAGCATCGTTGTCGTCTCGCCAACTTATGCTTCTACGACTACCGCTACCGCTTAGTGATAAAGTAAAGCATTACAGGGCAATTGCATTGCATACAATAAAGCGACAACCATATGGCTCCTGCCAGTTGCCGATAACTCGGTTACAAAACATGATCATCTCATACAATCAAATATAGCATCATGTCTTGACCATATCACATCACAACATGCCCTACAAAAACAAGTTAGACGTCCTCTACTTTGTTGTTGCAAGTTTTATGTGGCTGCTACGGGCTAAGCAAGAACCGTTCTTACCTACGCATCAAAACCACAACGATAGTTCGTCAAGTTAGTGTTGTTTTAACCTTCTCAAGGACCGGGCGTAGCCACACTCGGTTCAACTAAAGTTGGAGAAACTGACACCCGCCAGCCACCTATGTGCAAAGCACGTCGGTAGAACCAGTCTTGCGTAAGCGTACGCATAATGTCGGTCCGGGCCGCTTCATCCAACAATACCGCCGAACCAAAGTATGACATGCTGGTAAGCAGTATGACTTGTATCGCCCACAACTCACTTGTGTTCTACTCGTGCATATAACATCTACGCATAAAACCAGGCTCAGATGCCACTGTTGGGGAACGTAGTAATTTCAAAAAAAAATCCTACGTGTCGTGGAATTGTCACGGCAGATGTCCTCGTGCAAGGACTTAGTCGTGGAGCCATCGCAGCTAGGAAGCTTAAAGGGGTTAAACGGGACAAAGGACACGAGGATTATACTGGTTCGGCCCCTTACATTGAAGGTAAAAGCCTACTCCAGTTGAGGTGGTATTGCTTAGGATTTCGATGACCAGGAGCTAAACCGCTCTGCTTGGCTATCGATCTGATCTTCCTTGTCCTGAACCGCCGCCGGGTCGTCCCTTTATATAGAAAGGTTAACGCCCAGCGGCTCTCAGAGTTCCGGCCGGCTCATAAACTGTGTCCGGCTTGGACTCTTAACTATTCTTGCCTTACACTACAAGTCATGCCACAACGGCGGTTTACCACTACGGGCCTTAAGTCGCCTCTGGGCCTTAGGCCTATTACTAAACCGCCATCCTTAACCTGTCCTTGGGCTTCTGAACGAAGAGCTGTCGCAACGTAACCCGGCCCATCTTGGGCGGGTTACACTAATAGCTATATCCTCAACATTAGGCCCCAGATTGATTTGTACCGGTTCATGTCAATCTTCAATACCTTAAGAAAAAAATCTTCCGTCTTCTGTTTGCGCAAAGGTTATAACCCGCCATGATGTCATCCTCTGGATTCTTGGTAACCCGCTATGACGTCATCCGCCATTAATGCACGTTCTGCCCAATGTATCTCAACGGATCCTTATCTTTAATAATTATCCCAAAAATCGAGGAGCCTCAGCAGCTGGATAATCATGTCTTCAGCCTCCTCGTTTCTCGCGCCCACTTAACAGCCGTCCCTTATAAATAGGCCCGACCGGGTCCTCTCTCACTCTTCCCTTTCCATCGTCTTCCTCCTCTCAACGCCTCAGAGCCCGAGCTCCGCCGCCGCCGCCGCGCCTCTCGTCTTCCTCAGCCTCAGCCGCTGCATCAACCTGAACTAGTCTAGAGAACGGCGGCGACTCTCCGCAGTGAACCTACAACTGTAAGTCCTCTTCTTCTCAAACGTCAGATCCGCATTAGGGTTCCACGTTCCTCCCTGTTCTTCGTAATTCATCTCAGTTCTTTTATAGTTCTTCCACCGCGACTTCTTTTGATTCGAAAAACAGTACAGAACTCCTGCGGTAGTGGTTTCGCACCCATTTCCAATACTAGCAGATCCCTTTTGCTTGCAAAAAGACCTCATTAGAACTTATGAACTTCTCTGTGCCAGTTTTTAGGTCTAGAAAATTTTCCTTTCTGGACGACCGTTTGATCCAAAATAATTACTGCAACCTGTGAAACTTGTTTGTGCAACACTCCGGCAAAAATTGCATCTGTTAGCTATGGCGGCTCATATCACCGGCTTAAAAAAGGCGATGCTTCATGAATATTCCGGGTCATCCATAACAGAGTCAAATAACTTAATTGCTCACGATATCCATAGCGGCTTAAATGACCTGACACAATTGGCCATATATCATTAGGCCCCTTCATAAGCCGCCACCTTAAATACTGAACCAAAATTTTCCTCCGGCTTAAATTTGAACCGGAAATTTTATTTTGTTATAGGCTTCCATCCTTCACAATGCCACCCAAGGCTCCCAAGGCGCCCATTACATGCAACTGGGTTAGATCCAACGTTACTGATAGCACCTTAGCTGACTTCGTGAAAACGGGTTACCTGCCCAAGAAAGAGGTCATGTCCTATCGTGCTCCTGACCCGTCCGAAGAGAGACCTCAACCCAAGGACGGAGAGGTTGTCATATTTGCTGATCACATGAGCCGGGGCTTTGCTCCTCCCGGCTCAAAATTCTTCAGAGATGTTCTGCACCTTTTCGACCTGCGACCTCAAGACATTGGACCCAATTTTGTGTCAAACATTTGTAACTTCCAAGTGTTCTGTGAGGTGTACCTTGGAGAAGAGCCCAACTTGCTACTCTTTAGGGAGTTATTTTATCTGAACCGCCAGAATGAATGTGCCAACGGGCCTAGCTTGGAACTCGGTGGAATCTCAATCCAACGACAGAGAGATTGTCTCCTCCCTTATGCTGAGCCGCCAAGCCACCCAAAAGATTGGAACCAGACATGGTTCTACTACCAAGATACTTCTCCGGCTGATGAAAACCCTCTGCCCGGCTTTCGCGCCCTGCGTCTGGAGTCAAATCACCCCCTGCCAGACAAATTATCAGCTGAACGTCAACCACTTATTCCCACCATCAACAAAATCAAAGCTCTTCTGGGGAACGGCCTAAATGGCATTGATCTGTTTCGGGTCTGGATTGCCTGGCGGGTGATTCCTTTAAGCCGCCGCCCCGGCTTAATGTGTGATTACACGGGCCGGAAGGATGATCCTCTTCGGCACAGTCCCGACGACTTACCTGAGGACGTCATTGATGATATGACCAAGTCTCTTCTGAACAAGAGCCTGGCAGATTGCGGGAGGACAGGCTTAAGTCCTTTCTGTAAGGCTAACCCGGCCCCAGCGGTAAACTATTGACCTGAACACCTCACCTTCCATTTTAACGATTTCGTCTTAACTTCAAAAACCTTTGTTGTATTTTACAGGCTAATGAAAAATTCTGGAAGGTCAAGTATGACCATGAAGCTGCTAAGAAAGCCAGAAAGGTTTAAAAAGCCGCCAGGAAAGCCGCTCCCCGCAAGAAGGGGAGTAAACCTAGCGCCTCGGACCTGCTTCACCTGGAAGACACCTCCGAGTCAGAGGTAGCCCTTGAATCTTTAGGCTCCTTTTTTAACCATCTTATTGACATGCATTATCAGCAGGAGGACACCGGAACGAGTCATGAAGTGATTGAAGAGGTAACTATAATTTCCTCCGACACGGAGCCCTTGCCAAGACTTAAAGGCCGAAGAGTAACCCGGAAAGTAAGATTTTCACATCCTTTAGCTTATCAAGATCCTCAATTTCTTTTGAAGCGACAGATTTATGAAAATCGGAGGCAGACCCGGACCAGCAAGGATGCAGACCTCTCCTCCGGCTTACCCGAAGCATCAAGGAAGCGCCAAACTGAGGTTATCTCCGACTTATATCCTTTTCATCCTTTGGCGGGTGTCACTCGTCAACCACTCAATTCTTCTGATTCAAACTACCAGGGAACTTCACCTTCCTCCGGCGACTCCATGCAGTCTAGTCTGCCAGCTTTCAAAACCGCACCCGGGTAATGATGATCAGCTTATTTTGTGCTTATCTTACTCATGTTTTTGCACTAACCCTTTGACTTTCAGTGTACATGTAAATCCCAGCAAGAGGGCGAAGAAAAATAAGCCGGCCGAAGAGCCGGTCCTGACTGAACCTGATGCTTCTGCTCATGAGCCACCGTCTGCACCAGCTCCTGAAACCGCCACTGCTCCATATGATGAACAAGTTATGGAAGGTTCTGATAACCCGGAGATCCCCAGATGATCCGGACGTTGTAATTACCCAGACCGAGTTTGTTGAACCGGGAAGACCCACCGTGTTGGCTAGGTGCTCTGCCAAGGAAGAGCTTCTGGAACGCCGCAGGGCCAGGCTGGACATCACTGATTATGCTCATCTGAGCATTGGAGATATTGTCTCTAGCTATATTAATCAAGTGCAGAACAGCCGGGACCTGGAAATTGATATGGTGAAGCAAATACAGCAAAAGTCTGAGGTATAACTCTCTTGCTTACTCCATAATTATCCTTACCATGCCAGCCCCCAAGTCTATTACTTATGATGAAATATGTTGTAGACTTAATGCCGGCTTAGTAATCACTGCAAGAAAACCGGCTTACCTGGTAACGCTCGAGGGCCGGTTTAAACAGCATAGTTGAACCGGTCCTTACCTTGTTTTAATCAAGTAGTTGAGCAGCTTTACGCATTAGCCCCCAAGTGCCAAGTACCTTTGCCTGCAAAGTGCTTGGGACTTATTTTCATGATCTGGCACTGTAAACAGAGCTCTTCAGCATACATTAGCCCCCAAGTGTCAAGTGTCTTTGCTTGCAAAGTGCTTGGGACTTAATGTTGCATTATAATCACCCTAACCGTAACCCGGAACTTGTGCAGGTCGTCTGTAAGAAATTTGAATCGGAAATCTCTGATCTGAAGAACTGCCTGAAGACTCAGGAAAGTGAAACCCAAAAGGCCAACTCCAAATTTGAATTCAGTGTATCTGCACAAGAGAAACTGAAGAAAAAGTTTGAAGCAGAAAGAAAATCCTGGGCAGATGAAAAAACTGCTTTGCTCAGCCGGGCCGAACAAGCGGAGGCCACTCTTACTGAAAGAACCGCCGAGCTATCCGGCTTAAAAGGCCATGTATCTCAGATGGTCTCCGCAATCTTTGGTAAGTTACTCTGTAAGTTTGTAACTAGTTTACATCGTTCATTTCCCATAAATATCTCAATTGCCATCAACTCACCTGACTTTGTAATGCAGGTCCCAGGAGTTCCAATCTCAACCAGAACGTGCTGACCAAGCTGAAGGCGGTTTATACCTTGGTAGAACAACTTTACACCGGGTCACAGCGTGCCTTAGCCGTTGTGGCTCTGTCAAACAAAGTTCCCACTCATCTGGCAGATGTACTCAGGCGGCTTGCCGTGCTTCCTCAACGCTTCCAAGAGTTAAGACGAGCTTCTGCAAGAGCCGGAGCCATAGCCGCTCTAAGCCGGGCCAAGGCGTTTCTACCGGAGCTAGACCCGGCCGACATCGCCCTTGGGTATCCTAGCTTGAAGGAAGATGGCACTCCCTTTGACCAGAAAGACTTTGCCGCTTGTGTGAAGAGTGTATGCCCGGTGGCCACTTTGATTGGTAATGATACAGACCTTACCAAATATCAACCGGGCTATGACGCAGAGAATCAGAGGATCCCAACACCTCATTATGAAGCAGTCAGCCTGATTCCTCCGACTCGTAAGCATACATTCGCCCCTGAAGTTGACCCGGCCGGGTTAATTGATGATGAAGCTCAATTTGAAGCCTTGAGTGGCATTGACTGAAAATCATCAACCTTCCAGGACATGGAAACAGCCGGAGGAGCGGAGAGGGATGAGCCGGTAGCTTCAACCCAACAAGCACCTTTGATTTCTTAGGCGGCTCATGGTTATGTCTCAAAAACAATGCCTCACCTTTTGGACTCGGGGAGTCCTGTAATAGAGTAGGACGAACACTTAATTTTGTCGTGCCATCGTGCACGTGTGTAGTGCTTAACTCTATTTAAACTGCCCTTTTATATTCTTCCGGGTTATGTTTGATCCTCTGCTTTCCTTAAGTTTAAAGAGCTGTCTTTAATTGTCCTGCATAGAAAACAAATCACAAGTCCCTAGGCGGCTCACCGCATGGAGAGTCATATATCGTACATATAACCCGGAATATGAATCAGAGTCATAATAACCCGGTTCTCAATTATATCTTGGAGATAACCATAACAGCATACCTGCGAGCTTTCGAGTATACTTCCGGTTTATGTAACCCGAATAATGAGGTTAAGAACTCAACTCCGGTTCACCAGCACATATAATGCTTATTATGTGCTATCAACATTATTAATCAAGGTTAAGCCGGTGGAATAAGAACCACCCTTGAACACTTTTGATATGATCAAAAGAACTTGTTTGCAACAAAAAGATTTCAAAAATTTAGGGGCTTCTGATTCGAATGCGATCATATAGCCCCCAGTGGCTTGGCGTTGCCGATCAAGAGGGTACCGACAGCTATGTTCTCTTTGGTTCGAATATGACCTATGTTTGAACAGGAAGCCCCCAAATGACCTTGAGAGTTGTTTAACGACGCTGATTCGAATACGATCCACGTCGGTTCTCAAAGGGGGTTGAGCTATGATTCAAATATGATCAAGCAAAACTCCCCAATGAGCTCGGCAATATGCCAATCAAGTGGGTATCGACAGCTATGTTCTCTTTGGTTCGAATACGACCTATGTTTGAACAGGAAGCCCCCAAGTGATCATTTTTTAACAGCTAGATTCGAATACGATCATAAGCCGGACCAACCTCCAAGTGACCATGTAATATTACAATGAAAATAACAATGATACATTTACCTTTGGAGGAAAAAAGGACAGAGGTCCTGCTTTATTATTTATCACCATATATACATGGCTATAGAAATATGTACATTATGAGAGCCGGTGGCTCAAGTGTAATAAGGCTGAAGCTGAGCTATGTTCCATGGCCGGCGGGTCTCCTCCTCCGACTTACGTGAATCTTTGTGCTCTCGAACATCGATGAGGTAGTATGACCCGTTGTGCAAGTTCTTGCTAACCACAAAGGGCCCTTCCCAAGGTGGGGATAGTTTGTGTGCATCTGTTTGATCCTGGATGAGCCGGAGCACCAAACCACCTTCCTGAAAGACCCTGGACTTAACCCGGCGGCTGTGATAGCGGCGCAGGTCTTGTTGGTAAATCGCCGAGCGAGCTGCTGCTACATCACGTTGTTCGTCCAACAAGTCAAGAGCATCTTGACGCGCCTGCTCATTATCCGCCTCGACATAAGCCGCCACTCGAGGCGAGTCATGACGGATGTCGCTAGGGAGGACCGCCTCAGCTCCGTAAACCATGAAGAAAGGTGTGTAACCCGTAGACCTGTTAGGAGTAGTGTTGATGCTCCATAATACAGAAGGTAATTCCTCCACCCAACAACCCGGCGTCCATTGCAAAGGGACCAAAAGCCGGGGCTTGATGCCCTTCAAGATTTCCTGATTGGCTCTCTCAGCTTGACCATTGGATTGAGGGTGAGCCACTGATGAAACATCAAGCCGAATATGCTCTCGTTGACAAAAATCCGCCATGGAGCCTTTAGATAGATTGGTACCATTGTCAGTTATAATGCTGTGTGGAAAACCAAAGCGAAATATCACCTTTTTCATGAACTGAACCGCTGTGGCTGCGTCACACTTACTAACTGGCTCTGCCTCAACCCACTTTGTGAACTTGTCAACCGCCACCAAGAGGTGGGTCTTCTTATCTTTGGAACTTTTGAAAGGTCCAACCATATCGAGCCCCCAGATTGCAAACGGCCAAGTGATTGGAATCATCCTCAACTCTTGAGCCGGCACGTGAGCCCGTCTTGAGAACTTCTGACATCCGTCACATTTACTGACCAAGTCCTCTGCATCAGCATGAGCCGTCAGCCAATAAAAACCATGACGATAAGCCTTGGCCACAAGGGATTTTGAGCCGGCATGATGGCCACAATCCCCCTCGTGAATCTCACGTAAAATTTCTTGACCTTCCTTAGAGGAAACACAACGCTGAAAAGCTCCAGTGACACTGCGATGATGCAGCTCGCCATTGACAATTATCATTGACTTAGACCGCCGGGTTATTTGTCTGGCCAAAGTTTCATCCTCAGGCAATTCTCCCCGGACCATGTAAGCCAAGTATGGCACTGTCCAATCTGGGATAACGTGGAAAGCCGCCACCAACTGTGCTTCTGGGTCAGGAACAACCAAGTCTTCCTCTGTAGGCAACTTGACAGAAGGGTTATGCAGAATATCCAAGAAAGTATTAGGCGGCACCGGCTTTCGCTGAGAACCTAACCGGCTTAATGCATCAGCCGCCTCGTTCTTTCTGCGATCGATGTGCTCTACTTGGTAACCCTGAAAATGTCCAGCAATGGCATCAACTTCGCGGCGATAAGCCGCCATGAGCGGGTCCTTGGAATCCCACTTGCCCGATACTGGCTGGGCCACCAAATCTGAGTCGCCAAAACACATTACCCGGCTTAAGCTCATCTCCTTAGCCATCCGAAGACCATGGAGCAAGGCCTCGTACTCAGCTGCATTGTTAGTACAGGGAAACATCAACCGTAGTACATAACAAAACTTGTCACCTCGAGGGGAAGCTAACACAACTCCAGCCCCCGAGCCCTCCAATTGCCTGGACCCGTCGAAGTGAATAGTCCAGTATGTATTATCCGGTTTTTCTTCAGGCACCTGCAGCTCTGTCCAATCGTTGATGAAATCCACCAACGCTTGAGATTTGATAGCAGTACGTGGCACGTACTTTAGACCATGAGGCCCAAGCTCTATGGCCCACTTAGCAACTCTTCCTGTGGCTTCTCTGTTTTGGATGATATCTCCTAGGGGAGCAGAACTAACCACAGTGATAGGGTGGCCCTGGAAATAATGCTTAAGCTTCCGGCTTGCCATGAACACCCCATAAACAAGCTTATGTCAATGTGGATACCGTTGCTTGGACTCAATGAGTACTTCGCTGACGTAGTAAACCGGCCGCTGAACCGAATGTTCCTTACCCGCTTCCTTACGCTCCACCACCAAAGCCACACTGACGGCTCGTGTGTTAGCGGCTACATACAACAATAAAGGCTCCTTATCGACAGGAGCGGCAAGGACTGGCGGCTCAGCTAGCTGTCTTTTCAAATCCTCGAAAGCAGCATTAGCAGCATCATTCCATACAAAGTCATCTGTTTTCTTCATCATCTGATATAGTGGCATGGCCTTTTCACCCAACCGGCTTATAAACCGACTCAAAGCAGCGATACGACCCGCCAGACGCTGGACGTCATTTATGCACGCCGGCTTAGCCAGAGAGGTGATTGCCTTGATCTTCTCCGGGTTAGCTTCAATGCCTCTGTGAGAAACCAGAAAACCCAAGAGCTTGCCTGCAGGAACACCAAAAACACACTTGGCCGGATTAAGCATCATCTTGTAGACCCGGAGATTATCAAAGGTCTCTTTCAGATCATCTACCAAGGTTTCCTTCTCTCTGGATTTGACCACAATATCATCCACATAAGCATGAACGTTGCGCCCAATCTGATTATGAAGACAATTCTGCACGCAACGCTGGTAAGTCGCCTGTGCACTCTTGCGCCCGGAAGTCATAGACACATAACAGAAGGCTCCAAAGGGAGTAATGAACGCCGTCTTCTCTTGGTCCTTAACAACCATTTTGATCTGATGGTAACCAGAGTACGCATCCAAAAAACTCAAACGCTCACAACCTGCCGTAGCATCAATAATTTGATCAATACGGGGGAGAGCAAAAGGATCAGCCGGACAAGCCTTGTTTAAATCCGTATAGTCCACACACATACGCCAGGTGCCATTCTTCTTGAGCACGAGCACCAGGTTAGCTAACCATTCTGGATGAAAGACTTCAACGATAAACCCGGCCGCCAAGAGCTGGGCTACTTCCTCACCAATGGCTTTCCGCCTCTTCTCATTAAACCGCCGAAGGAACTGCCTGACTGGCTTAAACTTCGGATCAATATTGAGAGTGTGCTCAGCGAGTTCTCTTGGTACACCCGGCATGTCCGAAGGTTTCCATGCAAAGATGTCCCTGTTCTCACGGATGAACTCGATGAGCGCGCCTTCCTATTTCGGATCCAGATTGGCACTGATGCTGAACTGCTTAGATGAGTCACCTGGAACAAAGTCAACAAGTTTAGTCTCATCGGCTGACTTAAATTTCATTACCGGCTCATGCTCCGTGGTTGGCTTTTTCAAAGACGTCATATCTGCGCCGGGTCAACATTATCCTTGTAAAACTTCAATTCCTCTGTCGCACAAACAGATTCAGCGTAAGCAGCGTCACCTTCCTCACACTCCAAGGCTATCTTTCGGCTGCCATGAGCCGTAATGGTCCCATTGTGACCCGGCATCTTGAGCTGCAAATACACGTAACACGGCCGTGCCATGAACTTGGCGTAAGCCGGCCGCCCAAATAAAGCATGGTACGGGCTTCTTATTTTAACCACCTCAAAAGTCAGTCTTTCCGCCCTGTAGTTGTACTCATCTCCAAAGGCTACTTCCAGCTCGATCTTACCGACTGGATACGCCGACTTACCGGGCACCACCCCATGGAAAACAGTGTTGGACTGGCTGAGGTTTTTATCAGTTAGTCCCATACAAGGGAAGGTCTCATAATAGAGGATGTTGATGCTACTGCCTCCGTCCATGAGCACTTTGGTGAATTTATACCCCCCGACCTGAGGAGCCACCACCAAGGCCAGGTGACCCGGATTATCAACCCGGGGAGGGTGATCTTCCCTACTCCATACAATAGGCTGCTCAGACCATCTTAAATAGCGTGGAACCGCCGGCTCAACATCATTCACAGCCCTCTTATGAAGCTTATGATCCCGCTTGCACAGACTGGTAGTAAACACATGATACTGTCCACCATTGAGCTGCTTTGGATTGGTCTGGTATCCCCCCTGCTGCTGCTGCTGCTGATTACCCTGGCCAGATTGCTGATTAAAACCCCTTTGAAAATTCTGAGAATTGGAATTAGAGCCGCCGCCCGGGCCATGAAAGCCGCCGGCGCCTGAGCCGCCGCCCTGCCCATTGTTGCTATTAAAAGCGTTGGAACTTTTGAAGGCTTTCATGATTGCGCAGTCTTTCCATAGATGAGTGGCCGACTTCTCCCTAGAGCCATGCCTTGGACAGGGCTCATTCAACAATTGCTCAAGCGTCGGGCCTGACCCGCCGGCTCGGGGAGGTGGTCTCCCCTTGCGTCGGTGGTTGTTACCCTGCGCATTGGTGTTGGCCACAAACTCCATACTGCCATTAGCCTTACGTTTGTTACCTCCCTGGTTCGTCGGCTTATGCTGAGGGCCCTTGCCATTGCCATTCTTCTTTCCCTTCCCTATCCTTTCATCATCAGACGCGGGATCCTTGGTACTATCAGAGTCGGCGTACTTGACCAGAGCCGCCATCAGCGTACCCATATCATTGCAATCGCGCTTGAGCCGCCCGAGCTTCATCTTCAGGGGCGCAAAACGACAATTTTGCTCCAACATTAAGACTGCAGAGCCGGCATCCATCTTATTAGACGAATGTATTATCTCTTTGACCCGGCGAACCCAATGGGTTGTAGACTCGCCCTCTTGCTGCTTGCAGTTAGTCAAATCCACAATTGACATAGATTGCCTACATGTATCTTTGAAGTTTTGGATGAACCGGGCTTTTAGCTCTGCCCATGACCTGATAGAATTAGGCGGCAGTCCTTTCAACCAAGTGCGGGCAGTCCCATCCAACATCATGGTGAAGTATTTGGCCATTGCCGCTTCGCTGACCTCCAGCAACTCCATAGCCATCTCGTAGCTCTCGATCCATGCTCCGGGTTGTAAATCAGCCGTGTAATCAGGTACCTTCCTAGGTCCTTTGAAATCCTTGGGCAGACGTTCATTACGGAGAGCCGACACCAGACAAGGGACACCTCCGGTCCTCGTAGGTACGCCCGCCTCGATAGAAGCCGTCGGATAAACCGGGAGGGGCTGGTAAGCTGTCAGCTGAGCCGCCTGCTCCACCTCTTGTCGTGCTCTGTCTTGGTCTACCGCGTTAAAGGCTCCATTATGTGCCGGGCCGTGGCCAACTGGCAAGTCACGGCGCCGGACGTTGCTTGAGCCGGTCGCTGAAACCATGTGTCTGCTATAACTTGGGCTCCGGTTTGGACGAGGGGTTGAATGAATCCTGTCCCGGCTATATGAATATGCCTCCTGTTGTGCCAGAGCCGTCTGAAGAAGCTCTCTGACCCGGCGGGTTTCGACCGCCGTCGGAGAGTCGCCCTCGACTGGGAGAGCCGCCAGTCGCGCCGCTGTGGCGATCATGTTTTCCAACGGGTTGGCATAATGACCCGGTGGTATAGGCACGTATTGAGGCGGGGCAGTGTTCACACGGGGAGGCCCCATCACTTGCGGTTGAATCGGCGTTCCAGCCGCGGGTGCCGTGATTTCTGGCGGGTTACTGGGCCCTGCACCAGGCGTGTTGAAGAGGTTTCGAGGATCGTAAACCGGAGGGAGTCGAGATTGAGCCTTCTGATGCCTCCTTCTCATGGTCTCATTGGATGCGTTCTGATCCATCGTGAGCCGGAAAGACTGCGCCTGAATCAGCCGAGTCTGGGCGTCGAGAGCCGCCCGCTCTGCAGCCATCCTGATCCCTTCCGCTGCCAGATCTTCCTTGGCTCTTGCTATATCCAGCTTTAACTATGCCACCTCCGCATCATGTTGAGCTTGATCCGCTGGGGCGACCGTAGCGGTTAACAGGGCCGTCATCTTGTCCGTGAGATCCATCAGCACCTGAGCCGGCGAGTGCACAGGGCCTCCTGCCCCAGCGGCGGAGTTTTGGACAGGATGTGTGCCGGCCATGAAGATTCCAACCCGGCTCTGCGGCTCAAAGGGGTCCGAAATACTGTCGCCATCGGAACAACCCCTGAGCCTGCCATCTTGAAGTTGATATAACGAGTCGGTCTCACCTGTGGACGACTCACCGTCAGAGCGGGTGGCCGTCTCCTCGCCAGATCCAGATCCTTCAAAGAGTTCTCCATGGACACATCCCACGAAAGCACGCTTCAAGGCCGGCAGAGTCCGAGCGGGTCTTGCACGCTGAGCCGTCTCGACGGGGTCGGTGCAGATGTCCGGCTCAGGGCCCGGCTCGCCAATCTTGCCAATGAAAACGTGGATTCTGCCGAAGGGGACCCGGTACCCGTACTCAATTGAGCCGGCGTCGGGGCCCTAGCCTGCGTCGTCGATGTAGAGCTTGCCGCGACGACTCTTGGTCATCCGGCCCACAGCGTATCCCTTGAGCCCTTCGAAGCTGCCCTTCAAGAACTCAAATCCACCGTGCGCTGGCCCCACAGTGGGCGCCAACTGTCGTGGAATTGTCACGGCAGATGTCCTCGTGCAAGGACTTAGTCGTGGAGCCATCGCAGCTAGGAAGCTTAAAGGGGTTAAACGGGACAAAGGACACGAGGATTATACCGGTTCGGCCCCTTACGTTGAAGGTAAAAGCCTACTCCAGTTGAGGTGGTATTGCTTAGGATTTCGATGACCAGGAGCTAAACCGCTCTGCTTGGCTATCGATCTGATCTTCCTTGTCCTGAACCGCCGCCAGGTCGTCCCTTTATATAGAAAGGTTAACGCCCAGCGGCTCTCAGAGTTTCGGCCGGCTCATAAACTGTGTCCGGCTTGGACTCTTAACTATTCTTGCCTTACACTACAAGTCATGCCACAACGGCGGTTTACTACTACGGGCCTTAAGTCGCCTATGGGCCTTAGGCCTATTACTAAACCGCCATCCTTAACCTGTCCTTGGGCTTCTGAACGAAGAGCTGTCGCAACGTAACCCGGCCCATCTTGGGCGGGTTACACTAGTAGCTACATCCTCAACACTACGCACACACAGGATCATGGTGATGCATAGCAACGAGAGGGGAGAGTGTGTCCACGTACCCTCGTAGACCGAAAGCGGAAGCGTTAGCACAACGCAGTTGATGTAGTCGTACGTCTTCACGATCCGACCGATCCAAGTACCGAACGTACGGCACCTCCGAGTTTAGCACACGTTCAGCTCGATGACGTCCCGCGAACTCCGATCCAGCAGAGCTTCACGGGAGAGTGATGTCTACTACCCAACCTTCTCCCTGTAGACGTTGTTGGGCCTCCAAGTGCAGAGGTTTGTAGGACAGTAGCAAATTTCCCTCAAGTGGATGACCTAAGGTTTATCAATCCGTGGGAGGTGTAGGATGAAGATGGTCTCTCTCAAGCAACCCTGCAACCAAATGGCAAAGAGTCTCTTGTGTCCCCAACACACCCAATACAATGGTAAATTGTATAGGTGCACTAGTTCGGCGAAGAGATGGTGATACAAGTGCAATATGGATGATAGATATGAGTATTTGTAATCTGAAAATATAAAAACAGCAAGGTAACACGTCATAAAAGTGAGCGTAAACGGTATTGCAATGCTAGGAAATAAGGCCTAGGGTTCATACTTTCACTAGTGCAAGTTCTCTCAACAATAATAACATAATTGGATCATATAACTATCCCTCAACATGCAACAAAGAGTCACTCCAAAGTCACTAATAGCGGAGAACAAACGAAGAGATTATGGTAGGGTACGAAACCACCTCAAAGTTATTCTTTCCAATCAATCCGTTGGGCTATTCCTATAAGTGTCACAAAGAGCCCTAGAGTTCGTACTAGAATAACACCTTAAGACACAAATCAACCAAAACCCTAATGTCACCTAGATACTCCAATGTCACCTCAAGTATCCGTGGGTATGATTATACGATATGCATCACACAATCTCAGATTCATCTATTCAACCAACACATAGAACCTCAAAGAGTGCCCCAAAGTTTCTACCGGAGAATCACGACGAAAACGTGTGCCAACCCCTATGCATAAGTTCATGGGCGGAACCCGCAAGTTGATCACCAAAACATACATCAAGTGAATCACGTGATATCCCATTGTCACCATAGATACGCACGGCAAGACATACATCAAGTGTTCTCAAATCTTTAAAGACTCAATCCGATAAGATTAATTCAAAGGGAAAACTCAATCCATTACAAGAGAGTAGAGGGGGAGAAGCAACATAAGATCCAACTATAATAGCAAAGCTCGCGATACATCAAGATCGTGCCAAATCAAGAACACGAGAGAGAGAGAGAGATCAAACACATAGCTACTGGTACATACCCTCAGCCCCGAGGGTGAACTACTCCCTCCTCGTCATGGAGAGCGCCGGGATGATGAAGATGGCCACCGGTGAGGGATCCCCCCCTCCGGCAGGGTGCCGGAACGGCCTCCCGAGAGGTTTTTGGTGGCTACAGAGGCTTGCGGCGGCGGAACTCCAGATCTATTCTGTTCCCCAAAGGTTTTAGGGTATATTGGTATATATAGGAGGAAGAAATACGTCAGGGGAGCCACGAGGGGCCCATGAGGGTGGAGGGCGCGCCCAGGGGGGTGGGCGCGCCCCCTGCCTCGTGCCTCCCTCGTTTCTTTCCTGACGTACACTCCAAGTCTCCTGTATTGCTTTCTTTCCAAAAATAACTTTTTCGAAGGTTTCATTCCGTTTGGACTCCGTTTGATATTGCTTTTCCGCGAAACACTGAAACAAGGGAAAAAAACAGAAACTGGCACCGGGCTCTGGGTCAATAGGTTAGTCCCAAAAGAATATAAAAGTGCATAGTAAAGCCCAATAAACATCCAAGATGGATAATATAATAGCATGAGTACTTCATAAATTATAGATACGTTGGAGACGTATCAGCATCCCCAAGCTTAATTCATGCTCGTCCTCGAGTAGGTAAATGATAAAAGAAATAATTTATGAAGTGTGAATGCTAGAAGGTGCACAAGTTTGATCAATGATAATTTCAATCACCTTTTCTAGCTTCATTATATGTCATAACAGTAGCTCAACTCATAGAACTTTGAATGATCAAGTAACAAACTATTCACATGTTAAAGTATAGATCATAAACTTTCTTGAAAACTAACAAACCGTGTTATTAGTCATCAAACAATTACAATTCATCTTATTTTCAGGAAGAGTCTATGTCAGAGCTTTGATTTAGCAAACTCCACATACTCAACTATCATTTAGTCTTCCATGATTGCTACCACTCAAAGCATATTTTTAGAACAAATAATATTCATCGAACACAGAGAAAGATAGGGGCTTAATGTTTCGCCTCCCAACCTTTTACCTCAAGGGTAATGTCAACAGTAATAATTCATGATCAAATATATTTGAATGGCCATATATGCTCAGATATTTCCATCATATGATGCTTGCCAACTAAAGTGTAGGTTGGAATGAGAAGGAATACTATGGACTCTTGCATAAAAGTAAAAGATAGGCCCTTCGCAGAGGGAAGCAGGGATTTGCAGAGGTGCCAGAGCTCAGAGCAAAAACAGAGATGAAAATAATTTTGAGAGGTATGCTTTCATTGTCAACATAACGACCAAGAGTTCCCAATATCTTCCATACTACATACATTATAGGCGGTTCCCAAACAGAAAGGTAAAGTTTTTTACTCCCCCTCCACCAACAATCATCAATCCATGGCTTGCCCGAAACAACGGGTGCCTCCAACTAACATCAAACCTGGGGGGAGTTTTGTTTGCAATTATTTTTTATTTGATTTCAATCTTTTGATCATGGGACTGGGCATCCCAGTTACCAGCCATTTTCTCGTGAATGATGAACGGAGTCCACTCATCGTGAGAATAACCCACCTAGCATGGAAGATACTACTAACCCGTAGTCGCTACATGAGCGATTCGGGCATACAAAATAGATTATTATTTGAAGGTTTAGAGTTTGGCACATGCAAATTTACTTGGAACGGCAGGTAAATACCGCATATAGGTAGATATGGTGGACACTCATGGAAGAAACTTGGTTCAAGGAATTTGGATGCACAAGCAGTATTCCCGCTTAGTACAGATATTTTGGCTAGCAAAGGATTCTAAATAGCAAGCACCACATGTTAGAGGATCCATAACAATATAACTTCTATACAAATATACCCAAGCATAACTCATTATGCTGTCTTCCTTGTCCAACTTCAACTAATTTGCTCAAGTTTGAAAATAATTAATGGGGCTCACAATCATAGAAGATGTCCAAGATAGTATATTTATATGTGAAATCTCTCTTCCTTCAATATTCTTTCATGAATTGTTCAAGTGACCAATACAGAGTTTGCCAACCTTAAATAAATTTACCACCTCTACTTCTTATATGTGAAGGTATTACTCCCCATGGGAAAGGCATATGAAACATATATAATTTCAGATTTATGATATTCAATTCATTCAACCATTTACTCATAGGATATAAGTGAAGCACACGAGTCAATGACAAACTACTCCAAAAAGATATAAGTGAAGATCAATGAGTAGTTAAATAATTATTTAGCTATGTGAAGACTCTCTCTCATTTAATAATTTCAGATCTTGGTATTCTATTCAAACAGCAAGCAAATCTAAAGAAAATAAAATGACGCTCCAAGCAAAACACATATCATGTGGTGAATAAAAATATAGCTCCAAGTAAAGTTACCGATGAACGAAGACTAAAGAGGGGATGCCTTCCGGGGCATCCTCAAGCTTAGGCTATTGGTTGTCCTTGAATATTACCTTGGGGTGCCTTGGGCATCCCCAAGCTTAGGCTCTTGCCACTCCTTATTCCATAGTCCATCGAATCTTTACCCAAAACTTGAAAACTTCACAACACAAAACTCAACAGAAAACTCTTGAGCTCCGTTAGCGAAAGAAAACAAAACACCACTTCAAGCTACTGTAATGAACTCATTGTTTATTTATATTGGTGTTAAACCTACTGTATTCCAACTTCTCTATGGTTTATAAACTATTTTACTAGCCATAGAGTCATCAAAATAAGCAAACAACACACGAAAAACAGAATCTGTCAAAAACAGAACAGTCTGTAGTAATCTGTAACTAACGCAAACTTCTAGAACTCAGAAAAATCTACCAAAATAGGAGGACCTAGATAATTTGCTTATTGATCTTATGCAATTGGAATCAACTGAAAAGCACGTTCCTGTGATTTATTAAAACTAATCTCGTGCGCACAAAGTTTCTGTTTTTTACAGCAAGATCAAATAACTATCACCGTAGGTTATCCCAAAGGTCTTACTTGGCACTTTATTGAAACAAAAGCTATAAAACATGATTACTACAGTAGCATAATCATGTGAACACACAAAAACAGTAAGGGTAAATATTGGGTTGTCTCCCAACAAGCGCTTTTCTTTATTGCCTTATTAGCTAGGCATGATGATGACAATGATGCTCACATAAAAGATAAGAATTGAAACATAACGGGAGCATAATGAAGAATATGACTAGAACATTTAAGTCTAACCCACTTCCTATGCATAGGGATTTTGTGAGAAAACAACTTATGGGAACAAGAATCAACTTGCATAGGAAGGTAAAACAAGCATAACTTCAAAACCTTAAGCACATAGAGAGGAAACTTGATATCATTGCAATATGTAAAAGCACATGTTCCTCTCTCATAATAATTTTCAGTAGCATCATGAATGAATTCAACAATATAACCAGCACATAAAGCATTATTTTCATGATCTACTTGCATAGAAATTTTACTACTCTCCACATAAGCAAAATTCTTCTCATTCGGAATAGTGGGAGTATCATAAGAGACTTGAATACTATAAATTGTTTACACATTAAAAGAGTAATGTTCAGAAAAAGGGGAATCATAATCATGACAAGTTTTATAAATATAATCATCACTACTATTTATAGCATAAGTTTCATCACAATAATCATCATAAGTAGCAACTTTGTTCTCAGCATAATCGATTGAAACCTCTTCCAAGATAGTGGACTCATCACTAAATAAAGTCATGACCTCTCCAAATCCACTTTTATAAATATTATAAGATTCAACATCCTCCAAAATAGTGGGATCATTACTTCCTAAAGTTGACACTCTTCCAAACCCACTTTCATCAATATAATCATCATAGGTAGAAGGCATGCTATCATCATTATAAATTTGCATATCAAAACTTGGGAGGCTAAAAATATCATCTTCATTAAACGTAGCATCCCTAAGCTTGGGACAAACATTAATTGCAGAAAATATATTCTCAAAAACATCATCTTCATCAAACATAGCATCCCCAAGCTTGGGCCTTTTCATATCATAAGCATAATCACTCTCATCATTAATAGTATGGATAACACCAATAGTATAGCAATTATCATATTCCAAGCAAGTGCCAAAAAGATTTTCAAGATCATAAGAAGTATCATTATCTTCCCAATCATAATCATCACAACAAGCAATAGGCATAACGAGATCATCATCAAGTGCATCATCTTCATTTTCATGAGGCACAACAATAATAGGAGCAACATTATTTGGGAGAGATATCTTTTTACCTCTCTTCCTTTTTCTTTTCTTCTTCTTCACCACATCATGTGTGGGTTCAATCCTCTTTTTGGAGCTCCTTATTAATGAGATTGGTTGAATAGAAGGCTCCTCCTCGTTACCTGATTCATCATAAGAAATAATAGGAGAATACTGGGAAGTCTCTTCCCTTTCGTTAGCATTCTCTTCATCTTCTATTTGTTTTATTTTCTTTATGTAATTGCAATATAAGGATTTTCAATGCAATTCCCCGCACAATACATATAAATTTCCTCTAGATCAAAACCAAGAAGTTTGTAACGGGCAAATTCTGGAAGAGGCCTAGTTATATGTTTCATTTCTTCGCAACCCATAAGCAAGCTAAGTTCATTATAATGTGCAAGGGAAATCAACTCATCACAATTTTTGGACACGATTAGATCATGAAACAATTTGCATCAGATAGCTAAATGACCACTTTCATTGCAAAGTCCACAAGTACGCCCAAGAAAATTTAAAATTTCAGCACAAACATCTAGCCTTTCTTGCAACAATTTAGTTTCTAAATGCTTATGTCTCTTGCAATATCTATCTTCACTATTTGGTGTGTACTTGCAAACCCAATGCACTCCACAAAAATTGACATGTTTATAGGAGACATTTTCATCATAACTAGTGCAATCATCATTAGTATCATGGATATTCAAAGAATTCGTACTAACAACATTGCAATCATGCTCATCATTCACATATTTTATGCCAAGCATTCTATGTAATTATTCTTCTAGCACTTTGGCATAATTTTCCTTTCCATCATACTCACGAAAGATATTAAAAAGATGAAGCGTATGAGGCCAACTCAATTCCATTTTTTTGTAATTTTCTTTTATAGAATAAACTAGTGATAAAACAAGAAACAAAAAGATTCGATTGCAAGATCTAAAGATATACCTTCAAGCACTCACCTCCCCGGCAACGGCGCCAGAAAAGAGCTTGATGTCTACTACGCAACCTTCTCCTTGTAGACGTTGTTGGGCCCTCCAAGTGCAGAGGTTTGTAGGACAGTAACAAATTTCCCTCAAGTGGATGACCTAAGGTTTATCAATCCGTGGGAGGTGTAGGATGAAGATGGTCTCTCTCAAGCAACCCTGCAACCAAATGGCAAAGAGTCTCTTGTGTCCCCAACACACCCAATACAATGGTGAATTGTATAGGTGCACTAGTTCGGTGAAGAGATGGTGATACAAGTGCAATATGGATGATAGATATGAGTATTTGTAATCTGAAAATATAAAAACAGCAAGGTAACAAGTGATAAAAGTGAGCGTAAACGGTATTGCAATGCTAGGAAACAAGGCCTAGGGTTCATACTTTCACTAGTGCAAGTTCTCTCAACAATAATAACATAATTGGATCATATAACTATCCCTCAACATGCAACAAAGAATCACTCCAAAGTCACTAATAGCGGAGAACAAACGAAGAGATTATGGTAGGGTATGAAACCACCTCAAAGTTATTCTTTCCAATCAATCCGTTGGGCTATTCCTATAAGTGTCACAAACAGCCCTAGAGTTCGTACTAGAATAACACCTTAAGACACAAATCAACCAAAACCCTAATGTCACCTAGACACTCCAATGTCACCTCAAGTATCCGTGGGTATGATTATACGATATGCATCACACAATCTCAGATTCATCTATTCAACCAACACATAGAACCTCAAAGAGTGCCCCAAAGTTTCTACCGGAGAATCACGACGAAAACGTGTGCCAACCCCTATGCATAGGTTCATGGGCGGAACCCGCAAGTTGATCACCAAAACATACATCAAGTGAATCACGTGATATCCCATTGTCACCACAGATACGCACGGCAAGACATACATCAAGTGTTCTCAAATCTTTAAAGACTCAATCCGATAAGATTACTTCAAAGGGAAAACTCAATCCATTACAAGAGAGTAGAGGGGGAGAAGCAACATAAGATTCAACTATAATAGCAAAGCTCGCGATACATCAAGATCGTGCCAAATCAAGAACACGAGAGAGAGAGAGAGAGATCAAACACATAGCTACTGGTACATACCCTCAGCCCCGAGGGTGAACTACTCCCTCCTCGTCATGGAGAGCGCCGGGATGATGAATATGGCCACCGGTGAGGGATCCCCCCTCCGGCAGGGTGCCGAAACGGGCTCCCGAGAGGTTTTTGGTGGCTACAGAGGCTTGCGGCGGTGGAACTCCATATCCATTCTGTTCCCCGAAGGTTTTAGGGTATATTGGTATATATAGGAGGAAGAAATACGTCAGGGGAGCCACGAGGGTGGAGGGCGCGCCCACGGGGGTGGGCGCGCCCCCCTGCCTCGTGCCTCCCTCGTTTCTTTCCTGCCGTGCACTCCAAGTATCCTGTATTGCTTTCTTTCCAAAAATAACTTCTCCGAAGGTTTCATTCCGTTTGGACTCCGTTTGATATTCCTTTTCCGCGAAACACTGAAACAAGGGAAAAAACAGAAACTGGCACTGGGCTCTGGGTCAATAGGTTAGTCCCAAAAGTAAAGCCCAATAAACATCCAAAATGGATAATATAATAGCATGAATACTTCATAAATTATAGATACGTTGGAGACGTATCAGAGAGTTCCGTCAGCACGACGGCGTGGTGACGGTGATGAAGTTGCTACCGACGCGGGGCTTCGCCTAAGCACCGCTACGATATGACCGAGGTAGAATATGGTGGAGGGGGGCACCGCACACGGCTGGAATAGATCAATAGATCAACTTGTGTGTCTATGGGGTCCCCCTGCCCCCGTATATAAAGGAGCAAGGGAGAGGCCAGCCCTAGAGGGGGCGCGCCAAGTGTGGGGAGTCCTACTAGGACTCCCAAGTCCTAGTAGGATTCCCCTTTCCTGTCCGGAGTAGGAGAGAAGGAAAGAGGGGGAGAGGGAGAAGGAAAATGGGGCTGCACCCCTTGTCCAATTCGGACCAGAGGGGGGGCGCGCGCCTCCTTCCTTTTGGCCTCTCTCCTATATTCCCGTATGGCCCACTAAGGCCCAATACTTCTCCCGGTGAATTCCCGTAACTCCCTGGTACTCCGAAAATACCCGAATCACTCGGAACATTTCCGATGTCCGAATATAGTCGTCCAATATATCGATCTTTACGTCTCGACCATTTTGAGACTCCTCGTCATGTCCCCGATCTCATCCGGGACTCCGAACTACCTTCGGTACATCAAATCACATAACTCATAATACAAATCATCATCAAACTTTAAGCGTGCGGAACCTACGGGTTCGAGAACTATGTAGACATGACCGAGACACGTCTCCGGTCAATAACCAATAGCGGAACCTGGATGCTCATATTGGCTCCTACATACTCTACGAAGATCTTTATCGGTCAAACCGCATAACAACATACGTTGTTCCCTTTGTCATCGGTATGTTACTTGCCCGAGATTCGATCGTCGGTATCTCAATACCTAGTTCAATCTCGTTACCGGCAAGTCTCTTTACTCATTCCGTAATACATCATCCCGCAACTAACTCATTAGTTACAATGCTTGCAAGGCTTATAGTGATGTGCATTACCGAGTGGGCCCAGAGATACCTCTCCGACAATCGGAGTGACAAATCCTAATCTTGAAATATGCCAACCCAACAAGTACCTTCGGAGACACCTGCAGAGCACCTTTATAATCATCCAGTTACGTCGTGACGTTTGGTAGCACACAAAGTGTTCCTCCGGTAAACGGGAGTTGCATAATCTCATAGTCATAGGAACATGTATAAGTCATGAAGAAAGCAATAGCAGAATATTAAACGATCAAGTGCTAAGCTAACGGAATGGGTCAAGTCAATCACATCATTCTCCTAATGATGTGATCCCGTTAATCAAATGACAACTCATGTCTATGGCTAGGAAACAGAACCATCTTTGATCAGCGAGCTAGTCAAGTAGAGGCATACTAGTGACACTCTGTTTGTCTATGTATTCACACAAGTATTATGTTGGTTAATACAATTCTAGCATGAATAATAAACATTTATCATGAAATAAGGAAATAAATAATAACTTTATTATTGCCTCTAGGGCATATTTCCTTCAGTAAGAAGACATGAAGTTGCGTGCCCATTGTGGGACATGAAACTGGCAAAGTCAGAGTTGCAACCAAGTTATAAGACATGCAGTTGCGACCATGCTCGAAGACATGTAGTTGCGTGCCTAGTGTGGGGCATGCAACTGGGCCCCTCTCTCTCGACACCACCACCTCTGACAATACAAAGGTCCCCCAAGTTGCAACCATTGTAGAAGACATGCAGTTGCGTACCTAGTATGGGACATGCAACTGGCCCCATCTCTCTCGACGCTGCCCCCTCCTACAAAAACAAAGGTCACCCGGTTACGATCAAGTTAGAAAGCATGTGGTTGCCTGTCCTGGTTTGGGACATGCAACTACCCCTCACCCCGTACAACAAAAAATGAAAAGGTCGAGTTGGGACCAAGTTATAACACATGCAATTGCGCCCATGCTGGAAAAGGACCTACAGTTGCGTGCGTACAGTTTAGCATGCGGCTGGGCCCCTCTCTCTCAACGCCGCTCCCTCCGACAAAACAAAGGTTCCCAGTTGTAACCAAGTTAGAAGACATGCAGTTGCATGCCTAGTGTTGGGACATTTAACTTGCCCCCTCTCTCTCGACGCCACCCCCTCTGGTTGTGGGACATGCAACTGACACTTGTCCCCGTACAACAAAAAATGGAGTCGAGCTGCAGCCAAGTTATAAGACATGTAGTTGCGACCAATTTAGAAGACATGTAGTTGCGTGCCTAGTGTGGGGCATGCAACTGGCCCCCTCTCTCTCGACGCCGCTCCTTTAATATGCTCCTTTTAAAAAAAACTAATCTAAATGATTGTCCAACATTTCTTTAAAAAATCCTCCAAATAAATGAACAACACACATATGCAATTGTTATTTTCGTTTCAGAACATGATCTCAGAATTGTTTCTCTCGTTCGTGGAGGCATTTTGAAAAACTAATGAAACTACAAAACACAATAAATGCACATCAGGAAAGAATGAAAAAGATGCTTCATCATTGGGGGGAGGAAAAAAATAAAGAAAATATTTCAAACATGGATAGAACATACTCATAGTTTTCCCACGAAAAAGCATAACAAACTTAGTTGCATTAAACATAAACACACAACGACGGATCTTGACATACGAGTTAGAGAGTTCAACATAGCATAAAAAGAAGGGTACGTTGGGTCTCATCCTCGAATCCTTCATTCTTCGGTGCCATTCCCGAATTAAATCACACATACAGCTGCCCTTGAGGAAGGCCAGTCCAAGTAGAAGAGCTTCCCCAACTTGTTGTCTGAAATGAACTTCCTCCAACCAGTCCCATACATTGCACCCTCTCTGGGCCCCTTGTGGCACTTGACGGTGTATGTCCATTTGTTTGCCTTAAACTTCAGCCTATCTCCTGTCAGGTCGTTGAAATGAACTCTTTCACGTTGCATGGCACAACCTGTTTTGTTGAGCAGAAAAGCAAAAAAAACGATCATGAATCTGCCTAAAAAGCATTTCAGCACTGATAGAAAAGTCAAAAAGCTGCCTCAAACCTAAAATTCAGTCTAGAAACTAGTGTATATTACTAGGCATGACTGAAAAAAAAATGAAAAAACCCTACACGAAAACAAGGTACAAAATCAGGATTTTTTTGACAAAGTGACGGAAACAAAAAAAATAAACAACCTACATCGTTTGAACACGAACAACATACCATAAAAATTCTACAAAAAGTCTATGCCCTCACATTGTACATTATACATGGGCCAGAAAAAAAATGGCTAGAAAAAAGATACACTGAACACTTAAAAAAAATGAACCAACCATATCAGAAGAGCTAGGCACGCTTGATAAAAAAACAATGATTGGATGTAAACAACTCGTTAAACTATGGGCTCCCCTCTATTTCAAAAACTCCAGGATCAGACAATGAAAAATAAACCTTCAACAAATATATTCTGTGATAATGAGTATAAACTAGAAAAATAAGGATCAGACAATGAAAAGAAACAAAAAAATATAGAGGCTGTGGAGTTACCCCTGTATTTTTGAACTCCTTCCAGACATACATGCTGATGCCGCTTGTTGCTCTCACGGTAGCAAGGGCTCAGACAAACTCTGCAAACCATCTCCTGTGCACATAAAAAAAGGCCAAAAACATAAATATGTGCTACTGATATGCATACATATTCAGCTAAATGATTTTTAGTGCAAAATAAACTTGTATGCTTCCGAAGAAAAAGGATTTCGAGATAATGATATATATCATTAGCGTCGCCGCTGATGAAAAAAAGAAGCATACATACATTTGCGATGTGGAGATAAAAAAGATGATGAATACTCCCTCCGCCCTTTAAAGAGTGTACTTCCAACTTTGTTGGAAAGTCAAACTGTTTTATGTTTGACCGTATTTATACAATAGTACACCAACATTTATGCCATCAAATGAGTAGATTTAGATTCATGATAAAATATATTTTCATCGTATGCCCATTTGGTTTCACAAACATTGATATATTTTTGCATAAACTCGGTCAAAGTTTGAGATAGTTTGACCCTCCAACAAAGTTGGAAGTACACTCTTTAAAGGACGGAGGGAGTATATCAAAAGACCAGATTAATTCATATACAAAATAAAAATGAACATCACACTAATTTCATATGGTTTTTAGGGCGAAAAAAAAGAAAACTAAAGAAAACATGCTGCTGCTAGAAACTTACTTTCATTAAATCATTCTCTTTTTGAATACGCAAAAAAATGATAGATTTGAACATGCTTCTGAATTAAAAAGGAGTCGAAGCAAAATAAAATAAAAAATAAACAACCCACTCCCTAGTGATAAATTTCAGCAGTAATATCTCCTGTTTACAAAAAAAAGATTTCAGATTAAACATGCTGCAGATTAGATAGGGATTATGAGAAATAAAATAAACATACCACACTACTGCTAATACATCCAGTAATAAAAAACCTCTCTTGTTTCGAGAGAAAAGATTTCAGCGAAAAACCTAAGTAAAACAAACAAAAGGACTATACAACTCCTAGTGATGGCCCAGTAATACATATGAGGGGATTTGAGTTCGGAGATAATCCTCAAAAAACATGGAACTGATTTCACGAAAGTAATGTTTCAGCAAAATCATATTCTTCGACCTACTACTCTCGACTAGAATAAAACAAAACAAGGGATTGAATCACTCCCACTAATGGTTACAGTAATGTGTATGAGGGGATATGAGAGAAGCACTTCTTGAGACACCAAAAATATCCCAGTTAAGAACAGTATAAGTGATAGCACTCACCCGATAAAAAAGAAGAAGAAAAAGTGTCCAAAAAAAGGATAACTAGCAGAGGTTTATATACTAAAAAATAAAAAAGAATGTTCAACATAGCAAAAAATCCTAAACACACATCTCTCTTGTCACCTACTCATGAACAGAGGGTGTAAAAAAAGTGCACTATACTCTCTGTACAGAGGATGTACAGAGCGGTGTAAAAATTTCTCTATATGTACCTACAAGCATAAAAAAACATGTTGATAAAAAACGACTTCCAGTACAATCCAGCGGAGAAACACACTTCATCTCAGTCTCTTGGCCTACTAAGAAATTTAGTGCTACTGGTTGTAAAATAATCTTTACTGGAAAGAACCTCAAAAAACGCAGCAAAAAATCTGAATGACAAAAAAGGTGACACATAAAAACGGGGCTTTATTTATCGAGGTAAGTGAATCTAGCTACAAGCAAAGAATCCAGTTTCATCATTAAAAAATCCACCACACCGACATTGCCGATAGACACGCGAGAGCGAGAGACTATTGTGCATCAACGCACAAAAGAATCAAACCTAAGAAAATAAGGTCTAAACTATGGGGGTGATTCTCTGCTTGAAACTACTAATCACATATTTGATACAAAACAAAAAAAGAACAGGCGGGGGCGGGGGGGGGGGGGGGGGGGGGGATATGGACATACAAAATCCCATCTACTCTAATGGATACAGGGGCACAGTGACGAACTCCTACAGTGTAGCAGACATGAATTTCAGACTAAGAAGCAAAATAACTAAACTAACTGAAATTAAACACTAAAGAGTGCAGTTTACTTGGTGTTACATCTGCATCACCTAACAAAAAAACAAAAGCACCCGCTCACTCTGGCCGCTCTTGATGCACTACAAAAACTACCCCAAACCTTACATCTGCATGAACCACAGAAAAAACACCTCCAATCTATTGACTGCTTAAACAATAATGACATGAAAAAATAACTATGCTATTAATCTTCGCTTGATCCACACAAAAAATGAACCTAATCTCTTCAGATCTACGGTGTACCATGAACAAGAAGAAGACAAACAAGAAAAAGATGCACTACTAGGAAAAAGGCTATTAGTAGCGTGGGGTTTTTTGGCTATCAGTAGCACTGGTGCCCGCGCTAATGCTACGACGCTACAGCTAAATTTTAGCAGTAGCGCGTTTTTTACCCTGCACTACAGCTAGTTGTGATCCCATGCTAGTTGTGATAGTAGTAGCGTGGGATGCACACGCGCTACTGCTAATAGCAGCAGCGCAGGATGCTGCCCCGCGCTACTACTAACTAATTAGGATTTTTTTTTAAATCCACAAATTCCAATTTATGCTTTTGAGATGTACACAATTCAATCAGCATCTTAATTAACTGGACAGACAACACAAATGTTTGCTTTTGAGATGTATACGCTCCAAACATCAATTGATCACTTGCATTAACTAGTACACGGTGCATTGGGTTGGAGATGAGCCGCAGCCACCAGCATCCAAGTTGCCAGATCCACTCGCCATCCACGGATCCAAGCTAGGTAGGACGAGATCTACAACAAAAAAACATGGGCTCCCTTGTTAATTTTTCTGACATGGAGCATGAAGAAGAGTGAGACGGGAAGAAGAGGGGGCTCACTGTTGCTGGCCGGATGGGAGACAACCGGGACGGGGGATGACATGAGCTGCGGGGAGGGAGATGCTGAGTAGCGTGTCAGCCGCGTCCTCGCCGTTGGCGGACGTGTAGGTCACCGTGAGCTGCTGCACAAGGAACGACACGACCCCCACGTCGGCCAGCGGCCGGCGCCCGCACCTCGCCGACGGGTGGAGAAGTAGCATACCTCGCCGCTCTAAGGTGGGTGAGAGGAAACCTTGGCTGTGGCCGGATCCAGTGGTGGAGGAGGATGAGGATGCAGAGGCCAGATAGGGATAAGATGTGGGGGAGGGAGAGATTGAGGCGACAGGACGCATTGGCATTTTATAAATACACGGTTGTAGTTACAGCGCAGCCAGCGACGAAATAATAGTAGCGCGGCATGTTTCACCTGCGCTACAACTATAGCATGTCCGGGTGGTCTACTTAGTAGTAGCGTAGGCCTTATAACCCACGCTACTACTCTCAACTTAGTAGCAACGTGGGATTGATACCCCGCGCTACTATTATGGCCGATCCCGGGGGTACGGTGGGAATCACTTAGTAGTAGCGTGGGATTTATACACCACGCTACTACTATCAACTTAGTAGTAGCGTGGGTTTATACCCTGCGCTACTGCTAAGCTTCTATCTATAAGGTATTTCCTTGTAGTGATGGAGAAGAATGGTAGGGGGAAACTCGCTCCATCAGCAACGCCGGCCATCCCTCTCTCTTTGGGTGTGCAGTAGCACGCCAATCTTCGAGCTCGGCCTCTCTTCTCCCCCTGCGGAGTTCTTTCGATTTGAGACCGAGGGAATGGAGAGAGATGAAGTAGAATGAAACCTGACTGCTCGTTACCCTCTTTTTTTTGAGCAAACGTTACCCTCTTTTTTTTGAGGGGCACGTTACCCTCTTCTTAATCACCACGGGGTGACCGCTTCCCCTTCTTCACTTTAATGCGGCCCAAAAAACAAAGACAGAAGAAAAAAAAAAGAATGACCCGCACTGAAAACACAGCCCAGCCCCAGCCCATCAGCAGCGCTTGCATATGGGATCATCGGTTCGACGGGAAAAAACAAAGCGGGCCGGTCCACGCCTTAGACAGGCCGAAACAAGGACAAAAGCGCCCCCAGCGCAAATCTACAAGCTGCTGAAGATCGGACGGCTGGCCCGTCGACTGAGACTTCGCGAAGTCTCAATCGACTGATTTTTAGCATTACCATTATACTACTGTGTTGTGAAGTCCAAGTTTTGGTAAAGTTGACTTGTGGAGTACACACTTTATCTCAAGCGTCAGAAATAAATGGAGCATGCATGTTCCTTAACTGTCATGCCAAATCTAAATTACCGCCACATCAAAGCTATACAAGAAAAATGAATTCACACCCCGACCCTATATGACTAGGATGGACATAACAAAAACAATCACACATTCTCTGAAAAATGCGGCAAAAAACAAAGTCGTTCAAGACTAGATAATGCCTCAGTAGACTATGTTGTAACCTATGTTGGATAAAAATATCATTGGCCGCCTACTCGAACCGTGTACACAATGTCATTAATAGACAACGAATCATAGCTATTGTGTACATTGATAGATAACCTGTAGCGAGGAGAACTTTTTATCATTAAAAACCATATTATTTTTAGATAGCCTTAGTGACTTGTAAGGTGAAATTTATATGGAAATATAACTACATCATAATCTCTCTAAGAGAAATCAAGAATGGGAAGTATAGTCAACCGCTGGGTTAGCTTAGTTGTTGGTTGAGTTATACCTTACTGTGCACAGTTGCAACTTCTAGAAATCAATTGGACTTCCGAACATGTAAATGTAATTAAAAGGCCATATCAAACCCGAAGCTAGTGCATATGTTAATGTGCATCGTTTTCAGAGCACAATAACGTGGAAGTCCATCCACTCATGACATAGTAACATAAGCCACAAGGAAAGACCGACATTTTTATATAGAGAGCTTAAGAGCTTATGTACCGTGCGTACCCAAAAAGACCACGGAACAAAGACCTAGAATTTTAGTTAAACCGGTTGCTAACAAGGAGGCAACAGCTGGTCCGACCCGGTCCTACGTCAAATCAATCGTAGTAGTTGGGATCAAGAGTTCGGTCTCGAGCCCATGTGACGAATCTGAAGGCACAAATCCTTCGCGATCCAATGGTGGCCTTCTTCTTGGCCGATCGATTTGCGACGCCGTGCTCGTCAACATGGAAACAACGGAGGACATGGTCGGTCTGTCACATGGAGTTTCCTGGACGCAGAGGAGCCCAATCTGGATGCATCGTGTCAGCTTGGACAAGAGCTCGGGCTCAGACTCGGAGAGTGGCACCATTGTTGTGTCCAGAAGTTCTGCGATCATGTTCGTCTCCCACAATCCCCAGGCCTGCAAAAGGAGATTCGCCAACTACTGTAAGATTATGTGTAGATAATCTTTTTATAATATGTTCAAGCTTGATGCTTCGTCTCAAGAAGAAAAGCAATTATGTGTATCGACCAATTATAAGATGCAGATGCATTTGTGAGATAGTAGCACTTACATGCGAAAGGAGGCCTTGCATGCCGCCGTTCCTTCGCCCACTGAGTGTCTCCAAGAGAATAACTCCGAAACTATAGACGTCACACTTAAGTGTCATGTTCCCTTGCCGCGCATACTCCGGCGCTGCATACCCCCTTCAAGAAACTCAATAATATCAGGATATTTGTATTGAGTTGATTCCACTCAATTTGAATGGAGAAACAAAGATCCTAGGGATATCGATGCTTGCATTTTTTTACTTACGGTGAAACTACAATTGTTTGATCAGGCCCAATCTGATCCACAGCGAACAACTTGGCAGTTCCAAAGTCTGCGATTTTAGGCTTCCATTCGTCATCTAGCAGAATGTTGCCTGGCTTGAGATCCCTATGGATAACATTGTCACCAGATCCTCCGTGTAGGTATGCAATGCCATGCGCAATCCCTTGGATTAATTCCAGTCTCCTTGCCCAGTTCAGTGAGGCACGAAGGTTAACATTGCCTGTCAATGTCAAATATGCATTCATTAGATACAAACATATGAGAGAAAACTTGAGGAGCTTCCCCACCATATATATGGTGGTCCTGCTGGTATTCCTACATGAGAAAGTTCAGTTCTCGTAGCAACTTGAGAAAACACTTTTGTTCCAGCAAGTAGCGAGTACCGAAAATGTGGAAGTTTAGGCTCTTGTTCTGCATGTACTCGTAGATGAGTATCCGCTCCTTGCCTTCGTTGCAGTAGGCAAGGAGACGGACAAGACTACCATGCCGGAGCCCAGCCATCACCTCCACTTCTCTTGCAAAATCTTTCTTGCCTTTCGTGGTGAGCACCGACTGCTTAAGCCTCTTGACAGCAATTGTTCTTCCTTCAGGCAGCTGCCCCTGATGATTTTGGAGTTTGAGATGTCAGAAATGAATTTGTCAACGGATACTTTTCTATATGGGAATGCCACAACAAATGAAAGAATCATGTGTTTCTTGGAGAACCTTGTAAACGATGCTAAATCCACCCTGGCCGATCATATTACTTTCGGAGAAATTTCCAGTGACATCCTTTATAATAGCTAGACTAACTAAGGGAACGGCCATGGCATGGCTCTGAGGAATAGCACCTGTCAACAGAGCTTATATACATTACAACATTGCATGTAACCATGCATTTCCTTATTTCTGCTTCATGCAAAATAATTGTAAAATTGAGCCATTAGAGCAGAATTTACCTATGATTGTGCGCTTCCTTCTCCACCAAATCGCAAAGACGACCAGTAGAATAATAACAATGGAAGCTAAAGGTATGGCAACAGGTATAACAGGAAACCTTTTATGGTCATCTGTTATCGCAGCAAAAGAGAAAGATCAAAATGCAATTGAGCACTTATACAGACTTAGAATCCATTAAAGAAATAAAATTTCAAATTGGAATTAATATAGTTATTTCAATAATATTTCATGATGTGGCGTCCGAGTGAGCTTACACATAATAAAATACGGCAAATTATACAGGCATGACTAGAAGTAAAAGAGAAACAAAATTTAAAAGCAGATAATATTTATCAGATTTGCTATTCTTAGGCAGCTGAAAAATAAAAAGTTGTAATTCAACGCTCACAACAATCTGATCAGACTTCCGGATGTGTACAACACGCTCACAATCAAAAATCCTACACTTACGGACTACTAGCTACGGACTCCTCGTACGGACGGACGTGTCCTCCCCACGCTAACCTCTCCGCCCCTGATTTCCGGGGTGTGTGTGTGTGTGTGGGGGGGGGGCGCAAAGTTACTCAATAGGATCAGGCCACCATCAGCCCATAACTACAATCCGTAAGTTTCATCCCGTAACTGTAGCAAAGCTCCACTACAATAGATGATCGTGAAATAGCTATTTCTAATTGAGAAAGGTGTAACAGCTCCCAAGTGCCCCTACACCCTCATGAACAGTAAATTCATAAAAAAAATTATGAAAATTTCAGGAATCAAAGATTTGATGTTCTTGCAAAGTTTCAGCAAAAAAAAAAATCTTCGTGGAGCCTCACAAAAAAATCACTGCTAAAAATGTACATAAATTTTGAACAATGGTTTTGTTTTTTTAGGTGAGGGCTCCTCAAATGTTGTTTTTAGCTAAAACTTTGCAAGGTCATCAAAAGTTTGATCATGTTTGATGTCCCAAAGTTGTGGACTTTTAAAAAAATAACTTACTGTTCACAGAGGGTGTAGGGGCACTCGGGTGCTGAGAATTCTGTCTCTAAGTCGATCAGTTGAGTGAGTATTTCAAAATCAAAACCATGATTTTTTTTTGTCAACTTTTTTTTTAATATTTGTTTGTCCAATGTGAGTAAATCTAGTCAGTTAACTTTTTGTAAGACAATGGAAAAAACATGCACGGCGAGTGTAGAGATTATGTACATACCAAGTTCTGATTTTGACAACCTGAGGTAGAGATTCTGCCCCATGTCAACGAGACGTAGATCAACGATGGCATCTGCCCACATGACGCAGCCGGAACCATCGCCGCCTCCCCTGATGTCGGCGGCGGCGTAGGCCAAGCACGAGCAGTTGGCGAAGCACCTCGCCCTGCACTCCTCCAGCGTGACGCCCATGTCCACCGACGCGTTCTGCGTGTCGGGAAGCTTCACCCCCCGCACCACGGCGAAGCCGTCCGTCGTAGTGCCGCCGGCACAGTCCAGCGCTGCGTGCCTTTGGCAGGTGGTACCCTTCACCTCCTGCGCCGGCGGAGTTTCGGCGGGAGGGCTGCCGAAGCTGAAGCCCTCGACGCAGCCGCAGAACCCCGATGACGCCGCCTCGGGGTCGCAGAGGCCGAACGGCCCGCATCTCCCGTACTCGTCGCACGGGTCCCTCGGCCCCTGGAATATGCGAGTCCACGTCCAGCTGCTCGCGTCCCACTCCCACCGCTCCGCCTTGCCGGTGTGGTTCACCACGACGCGGGTCAGCGGCGCGCCGGGCGCGGCGGTGTAGCCGTAGGTGACCTCCCACGGACTCGTCGTCGCCCGCAGAGGGTACTTGCCCGCGTACGCCGACACCTCCGGGACGCCGTTGAAGTAGAGACCGTTCCACGGCCCCGTGCGGTACGTCTTGACGTTGCCACGCCACACGACGAGCTCCGGTAACCCCTTGGTTTCCAGCGTGCGGCGGTAGTCCCCCGGAGCCGGGTCGTCCGCCGAGCGCCACGACGTGAGCTGCCACTCGGCTCCGGTCCAGCGGTTCTTGCCCAGCTTCATGTCGGGCAGCAAGGTGTCCGACGGGTGGTCGAATGATTGCCACAGGGAGACGTCGCTGCTGCCATTGTGTATGAGTACGACCAGGTTGCCGGACACGAGAAGCTGAGCCGCCGCGGCGGAAGCGCCGCCGGAGAAATCTGAAGACCAGACCTTCCGGCGGGAGCCATCGAGCAGAACAAGGCTGCCGAGGTCGTTGAACACCAGCATGCCGGACTTGTCGACCAGAGGCTGGTCGCGGTTGGCGACCCAGCAGGCGATGGTGGCGTTGGACACGGAGAACCATACGCCGAGGTACCTCTTCGTGGAAACTCCGGGAGAGAAGAAGCCGAGGGTGAAGGAGCCGCCGGCCGAGACGAGCGTGTCGCCGTCGGTGAGGTTCTGGCCCTTTTCGAGCTTGTCACCAACACCGGCGGCGCCGAAGGTGTGGACCGAAAGGAGGTAGAAGCAGATCAAGAGCAGCCGCAGTAGACTGGTCGCCCTCATGCTGCCGGACGCCTCTTGGAGAATGCAATGGATACACGCATGTACTCAAGTTATTAGCTGTTAAATACGAGTAGTATGGTATTCCGCATGTACTGATAGAGATTGCAATACAGTTTGTCTAATTCATATCTAGATGTTTTTTAAGGATGTTACATCTAAGCTTCCACAAATAACACAACAACCAGGAACAAAAAAAACTGAGACAAAAAAAAACCACAAACATAGTAGACATCAGGTTAGATGTGACATAATTAATGTCACATCTAGATGTGTCCTAGACAGACTCATTGAAATAACTTCTTTTTTTGACGGAACTCGTCAAGATCAGGGCAGGAGCACTGTAGTTATATTCTATTTTTGAATTTAGAAGAAGAGAAAATTCTCATCTTCCCATCTCAAACCAGTAAAATAGGAACAATTCCGCGTCGCGCCTTCGCTGTCAAGAGTAGCCAAAAATGTCCAGGAAGTTGCAATCTTTGTTGATTTTCTTCAATTATAGATGCAAGGTGATGTTAGGGGCATATTCAAACCGCATGTGTCTGCAGATCGATGGGGACCAATCCTCAAACACCGATGCGGAAGCCGGTCATCCAGCCGTAGCCGTAAGCATCCGCCTCTTTTTTCTAAAGCTTGCAAACTCTAAATAACGACATATCAAATCCTGTCGGACGAATCAATGTAGTGCTCTTATATGTACTGCATATCCGAATCCATTGCTTCAAAGAAAAAGGGACAAAAAATTTAGCACAGGCATTTCACCAAACACTTGTCGGGCGTGGTGAGTACCATACGGCCAAATGGTACCTACGCGGAGGAAGAGGAGGAGAGGTGTGGACCAACGACGAAGCTAAAAGCAGTGTGGGAGCCGGGGTGTAGCGGTGGAGGTCGCGGAGCTCCAGGAAGGGTTTGGCAGGCGGCCTAGGAGGTGGTGCGGCGGTGTCAGCGAGAGAGAAAACAGATGCAGAGAAAGAGGGAAGAATAGAGACACTGAGCCCCGGAGGGGTTTTGGGTGGGCCGTGGTGTCGGAGTCCTACATAGTTGTTGTCCGGTCTTTCGCAAAGCCCCCTAGTTTACTTTCGGTTTGAGGGAAAAATGAGGTACGGACCGGCCACCGAACGGATACACAGCCGTGTTGGATGACAAAACACGTCTAAACCACGTGATGGTTTAAGCGTTCACTGTGAAGTTGCTCTAATGGTTTAGCCTCCGGTTGACCTTTCAAAAACAAAAAGGAAAAGAGCAATCCAATCATAGAGTTAAAAAAATAGCTCGGTTCTCCTTTGAAGAACAATACAAGTGGTTCAATAGTCATTAGACTGGACTAAGGCGACCACCGTGGCCGGCGCATGTGATGTGTCTATTATTCTAGTAAAAATGCAGAGCATGTCATCAATCCCAGCCGGATGCCAAGCATGTTGGCGGACGTCATTTTTCAACGTCACGCATGACCGAAACTGCTCTCGATTAAATCCTGTAGGAGGTTGATTGGTCATCCTGTAATCCCAGACCAGTTTAAGTACACTTGGGGAGTCCTTTGTCATCATTCTTGAAAGAAAAACAAGTCTTTTGTCCTTGGATCAAGCGTAGTGGCCGGCTAATCTTTGGCAAAGATCGCCCGAGCCGGGTGTCATTGGATATTTTCCATGGAGCCGTCCGATCATCGTAGCACGGATCATGTTGCAGTTATCCATTGCAACATGGACCATGCCGCGGTCACGTTTAGCATGCTACAACATGGACCATGTTATGATCACCTTCAACTTGCATAGTGTTGAAAACCATGTGGGCCTTTGGTCATCCCTTGCAACATGAATCATGTTGCGGTCACCTATTGCAAGTGTTGGGGAACGTAGTAATTTCAAAAAAATTCCTACGCACACACAGGATCATGGTGATGCATAACAACGAGAGGGGAGAGTGTGTCCACGTACTCTCGTAGACCGAAAGCGGAAGCGTTAGCACAACGCGGTTGATGTAGTCGTACGTCTTCACGATCCGACCGATCAAGTACCGAACGTACGACACCTCCGAGTTCTGCACACGTTCAACTCGATGACGTCCCTCGAACTCCGATCCAGCCGAGATTTGAGGGAGAGTTCCGTCAGCACGACGGCGTGGTGACGATGATGATGTTCTACCGACGCAGGGCTTCGCCTAAGCACCGCTACGATATTATCAAGGTGGACTATGGTGGACAGGGGCACCGCACACGGCTAAAAGATCCAAGAGATCAATTATTGTGTCTATGGGGTGCCCCTCTCCTCCGTATATAAAGGGGGGAGGAGAGGGCCGGCCAAGGGGAGGAGGCGCGCCCAAGGGGGGAATCCTACTCCCACCGGGAGTAGGACTCCTCCTTTTCCTATTTGGAGAGGGAAAGGGAAGGAAGAGGAAGGAGGGAGGAAGGAAAGGCGGGGCCGGCCCACCTCTCAATTCGGATTGGGCTTGGGGAGGGGGGGCGGGCGCGCCCCCTCCCTTGCTCCTTTCCCCTCCTTTTCACTAAAGCCCGTTAAGGCCCATATACCCCCGGGGGGTTCCGATAACCTCCCGGTGCTCCGGTATTATTCCGATCTCTCCCGGAACCATTCCGGTATCCAAATATAGTCGTCCAATATATCGATCTTTACGTCTCGACCATTTCGAGACTCCTCGTCATGTCCATGATCACATCCGGGACTCCGAACTACCTTCGGTACATCAAAACACATAAACCCATAATATAACCGTCATCAAACTTTAAGCGTGTGGACCCTACGGGTTCGAGAACTATGTAGACATGACCGAGACACGTCTCCGGTCAATAACCAATAGCGGAACCTGGATGCTCATATTGGCTCCCACATATTCTACGAAGATCTTTATCGGTCAAAACGCATAACAACATACGTTGTTCCCTTTGTCATCGGTATGTTACTTGCCCGAGATTCGATCATCGGTATCTCAATACCTAGTTCAATCTCGTTACCAGCAAGTCTCTTTACTCGTTCCGTAATACATCATCCCACAACTAACTCATTAGTTGCAATGCTTGCAAGGCTTATAGTGATGTGCATTACCGAGTGGGCCCAGAGATACCTCTCCGACAATCGGAGTGACAAATCCTAATCTCGAAATACGCCAACCCAACAAGTACCTTCAGAGACACCTGTAGAGCACCTTTATAATCACCCAGTTACGTTGTGACGTTTGGTAGCACACAAAGTGTTCCTCCGATAAACGGGAGTTGCATAATCTCATAGTCATAGGAACATGTATAAGTCATGAAGAAAGCAATAGCAACATACTAGACGATCAAGTGCTAAGCTAACGGAATGGGTCATGTCAATCACATCATTCTCCTAATGATGTGATCCCGTTAATCAAATAACAACTTAATGATGTGATCCCGTTAATCAAATAACAACTCTTTGTCTATGGCTAGGAAACATAACCATCTTTGATCAACGAGCTAGTCAAGTAGAGGCATACTAGTGACACTCTGTTTGTCTATGTATTCACACATGTATCATGTTTCCGGTTAATACAATTCTAGCATGAATAATAAACATTTATCATGAAATAAGGAAATAAATAATAACTTTATTATTGCCTCTAGGGCATATTTCCTTCAGTCTCCCACTTGCACTAGAGTCAATAATCTAGTTCACATCGCCATGTGATTTAACACCAATAGTTCACATCACCATGTGATTAACACCCATAGTTCACATCGTCATGTGACCAACACTCAAAGTATTTACTAGAGTCAATAATCTAGTTCACATCGCTATGTGATTAACACCCAAAGAGTACTAAGGTGTGATTATGTTTTGCTTGTGAGAGAAGTTTAGTCAACGGGTCTGCCACATTCAGATCCATATGTATTTTGCAAATTTCTATGTCAACAATGCTCTGCACGGAGCTACTCTAGCTAATTGCTCCCACTTTCAATATGTATCCAGATTGTGACTTAGAGTCATCTGGATCAGTGTCAAAACTTGCATCGACGTAACCCTTTACGACGAACCTTTTTGTCACCTCCATAATCGAGAAACATATCCTTATTCCACTAAGGATAATTTTGACCGCTGTCCAGAGATCTACTCCTAGATCACTATTGTACTCCCTTGCCAAAATCAGTGTAGGGTATACAAATAGATCTGGTACGCAGCATGGCATACTTTATAGAACCTATGGTTGAGGCATAGGGAATGACTTTCATTCTCTTTCTATCTTCTGCCGTGGTCGGGCTTTGAGTCTTACTCAATTTCACACCTTGTAACACAGGCAAGAAACTCTTTCTTTGACTGTTCCATTTTGAACTACTTCAAAATCTTGTCAAGGTATGTACTCATTGAAAAAAACTTATCAAGCGTCTTGATCTATCTCTATAGATCTTGATGCTCAATATGTAAGCAGCTTCACCGAGGTCTTTCTTTGAAAAACTCCTTTCAAACACTTCTTTATGCTTTGCAGAATAATTCTACATTATTTCCGATCAACAATATGTCATTCACATATACTTATCAGAAATGCTGTAGTGCTCCCACTCACTTTCTTGTAAATACAGGCTTCACCGCAAGTCTGTATAAAACTATATGCTTTGATCAACTTATCAAAGCGTATGTTCCAACTCCGAGATGCTTGCACCAGTCCATAGATGGATCGCTGGAGCTTGCATATTTTGTTAGCACCTTTAGGATTGACAAAACCTTCTGGTTGCATCATATACAACTCTTCTTTAATGAATCCATTAAGGAATGCAGTTTTGTTTATCCATTTGCCAGATTTCATAAAATGCGGTAATTGCTAACATGATTCGGACAGACTTAAGCATAGATACGAGTGAGAAACTCTCATCGTAGTCAACACCTTGAACTTGTCAAAAACCTTTTGCGACAATTCTAGCTTTGTAGATAGTAACACTACTATCAGCGTCCGTCTTCCTCTTGAAGATCCATTTAATCTCAATGGCTCGCCGATCATTGGGCAAGTCAATCAAAGTCCATACTTTGTTCTCATACATGGATCCCATCTCAGATTTCATGGCCTCAAGCCATTTTACGGAATCGGGGCTCATCATCGCTTCCTCATAGTTCGTAGGTTCGTCATGGTCAAGTAACATGACCTCCAGAACAGGATTACCATACCACTCTGGTGCGGATCTTACTCTGGTTGACATACGAGGTTCGGTAGTAACTTGATCTAGTTTCATGATCATCATCATTAGCTTCCTTACTAATTGGTGTAGGTGTCACAAGAACCGGTTTGTGATGAACTACTTTCCTATAAGGGAGCAGGTACAGTTACCTCATCAAGTTCTACTTTCCTCCCACTCACTTCTTTCGAGAGAAACTCCTTCTCTAGAAAGGATCTATTCTCAGCAACGAATATCTTGCCTTTGGATCTGTGATAGAAGGTGTACCCAACATTTTCTTTTGGGTATCCTATGAAGACGCACTTCTCCGATTTGGGTTTGAGCTTATCAGGTTGAAACTTTTTCACATAAGCATTTCAACCTCAAACTTTAAGAAATGACAGCTTAGGTTTCTTGCCAAACCATAGTTCATACGGTGTCATCTCAACGGATTTAAATGGTGCCCTATTTAACGTGAATGTAGCTGTCTCTAATGCATAACCCCAAAATGATAGTGGTAGATCGGTAAGAGACATCATAGATCGCACCATATCTAATAAAGTACGGTTATGACGTTCGGACACACCATTACACTGTGGTGTTCCAGGTGGCGTGAGTAGTGAAACTATTTCACATTGTTTTAACTGAAGGCCAAACTCGTAACTCAAATATTTTACTTCTGCGATCATATCATAGAAACTTTTTATTTTGTTGCGATGATTCTCCACTTCACTCTGAAATTCTTTGAACTTTTCAAATGTTTCAGACTTGTGTTTCATCAAGTAGATATACCCATATCTGCTCAAATCATCTGTGAAGGCCAGAAAATAGCGATACCCGCCGCGAGCCTCAACACTCATCGGATCGCATACATCAGTATGTATCATTTCCAATAAGTCAGTTGCTTGCTCCATTGTTCTGGAGAACGGAGTTTTAGTCATCTTGCCCATAAGGCATGGTTCGCAAGCATCAAGTGATTCCAAAATCCCATCAGCATGGAGTTTCTTCATGCGCTTTACACCAATATGACCTAAACGGCAGTGCCACAAATAAGTTGCACTATCATTATTAACTTTGCATCTTTTGGCTTCAATATTATGAAAATGTGTATCACCACGATCGAGATCCAACAAACCATTTTCATTGGGTGTATGACCATAGAAGGTTTTATTCATGTAAACAGAACAACAATTATTCTCTAACTTACATGAATAACCGTATTGCAATAAACATGATCCAATCATATTCATGCTCAACGCAAACACTAAATAACAATTATTTTAGGTTCAACACTAATCCCGAAAGTATAGGGAGTGTGCGATGATGATCATATCAATCTTGGAACCACTTCCAATACACATCGTCACTTCACCCTTAACTAGTCTCTGTTCAATCTGCAACTCCCGTTCGAGTTACTACTCTTAGCAACTGAACCAGTATAAAATACCGAGGGGTTCCTATAAACACTAGTAAAGTACACATCAATAACATGTATATCAAATATATCTTTGTTCACTTTGCCATCCTTCTTATCCACCAAATACTTGGGGCAGTTCCGCTTCCAGTGACCAGTCCCTTTGCAGTAGAAGCACTTAGTTTCAGGCTTAGGTCCAGACTTGGGATTTTTTACTTGAGCAGAAACTTGCTTGCCGTTCTTCGCGAAGTTCCCTTTTCTTCCCTTTGTCCCTTTACTTGAAACTAGTGGTCTTGTTAACCATCAATACTTGATGCTCTTTCTTGATTTCTACCTTCGTTGATTTCAGCATCGCGAGGAGCTCGGGAATTACTTTCGTCATCCCTTGCATATTATAGTTCATCACAAAGTTCTAGTAACTTAGTGATAGTGACTAGAGAATTCTGTCAATTACTATCTTATCTGGAAGATTAACTCCCACTTGATTCAAGAAATTGTAGTACCCAGACAATCTGAGCACATGCTCACTGGTTGACCTATTCTCCTCCATCTTGTAGGCGAAGTACTGTCAGAGGTCTCATACCTCTTGACATGGGCATGAGTATGAAATACCAATTTCAACTCTTGGAACATCTCATATGCTCCGTGGCGTTTCAAAAAAACGTCTTTGAAGCCCCGATTCTAAGCCGTAAAGCATGGTACACTAAACTATCAAGTAGTCATCATACCGAGCTATGCCAAATGTTCATAACGTCTGCATATGCTCCTGCAATAGGTCCATCACCTAGCGGTGCATCAAGGACATAATTCTTCTGTGCAGCAATGAAGATAATCCTCAGATCACGGACCAAGTCCGCATCATTGCTACTAACATCTTTCAACGTAGTTTTTCTCTAGGAACATATCAACATAAACAGGGAGCAACATCGCGAGCTATTGATCTACAACATAGATATGCTAATACTACCAGGACTAAGTTCATGATAAATTAAAGTTCAATTAATCATATTACTTAAGAACTCCCACTTAGATAGACATCCCTCTATTCATCCAAGTGATCACGTGATCCATATCAACTAAACCATGTCCGATCATCACGTGAGATGGAGTAGTTTTCAATGGTGAACATCACTATGTTGATCATATCTACTATATGATTCACGCTCGACCTTTCGGTCTCCAGTGTTCCGAGGCCATATCTGCATATGCTAGGCTCGTCAAGTTTAACCTGAGTATTCCGCATGTGCAACTGTTTTGCACCCGTTGTATTTGAATGTAGAGCCTATCACACCGGATCATCACGTGGTGTCTTAGCACGAAGAACTTTCGCAACGGTGCATACTCAGGGAGAACACTTTTATCTTGAAATTTAGTGAGAGATCATCTTATAATGCTACCGTCAATCAAAGCAAGATAAGATGCATAAAAGATAAACATCACATGCAATCAATATAAGTGATATGATATGGCCATCATCATCTTGTGCTTGTGATCTCCATCTCCGAAGCACCGTCATGATCACCATCGTCACCGGCGCGACACCTTGACCTCTATCGTAGCATCGTTGTCGTCTCGCCAACTTATGCTTCTACAACTATCGCTATCGCTTAGTGATAAAGTAAAGCATTACAGGACGATTGCATTGCATACAATAAACTCGGTTACAAAACATGATCATCTCATACAATAAAATTTAGCATCATGCCTTAACCATATCGCATCACAACATGCCCTGCAAAAACAAGTTAGACGTCCTCTACTTTGTTGTTGCAAGTTTTACGTGGCTGCTACGGGCTTAGCAAGAACCGTTCTTACCTACGCATCAAAACCACAACGATAGTTCATCAAGTTAGTGTTGTTTTAACCTTCTCAAGGACCGGGCGTAGCCACACTCGGTTCAACTAAAGTTGGAGAAACTGACACCCGCCAGCCACTTGTGTGCAAAGCACGTCGGTAGAACCAGTCTCGCGTAAGAGTACGTGTAATGTCGGTCCGGGCCGCTTCATCCAACAATACCGCCGAACCAAAGTATGACATGCTGGTAAGCAGTATGACTTGTATCACCCACAACTCACTTGTGTTCTACTCGTGCATATAATATCTATGCATAAGACCTGGCTCGGATGTCACTGTTGGGGAACGTAGTAATTTCAAAAAAATTCCTACGCACACACAGGATCATGGTGATGCATAACAACGAGAGGGGAGAGTGTGTCCACGTACCTCGTAGACCGAAAGCGGAAGCGTTAGCACAACACGGTTGATGTAGTCGTACGTCTTCGCGATCCGACCTATCAAGTACCGAACGTACGACATCTCCGAGTTCTGCACACGTTCAACTCGATGACGTCCCTCGAACTCCGATCCAGCCGAGCTTTGAGGGAGAGTTCCGTCAGCACGACGGCGTGGTGACGATGATGATGTTCTACCGACGCAGGGCTTCGCCTAAGCACCGCTACGATATTATCGAGGTGGACTATGGTGGAGAGGGGCACCGCACACGGCTAAAAGATCCAAGCGATCAATTGTTGTGTCTATGGGGTGCCCCTCTCCTCCGTATATAAAGGGGGGAAGGAGAGGGCCGGTCAAGGGGAGGAGGCGCGCCCAAGGGGGGGAGTCCTACTCCCACCAGGAGTAGGACTCCTCCTTTTCCTATTTGGAGAGGGAGAGGGAAGGAAGAGGAAGGAGGGAGGAAGGAAAGGGGGGCCGACCCCCCTCCCAATTCGGATTGGGCTGGGGGGGCGCCCCCTCCCTTGCTCCTTTCCCCTTCTTTCCACTAAAGCCCGTTAAGGCCCATATACCCCCCGGGGGGTTCAGATAACCTCCCGGTGCTCCGGTATTATTCCGATCTCTCCTGGAACCATTCCGGTATCCAAATATAGTCGTCCAATATATCGATCTTTACGTCTCAACCATTTCGAGACTCCTCGTCATGTCCATGATCACATCCGAGACTCCGAACTACCTTCGGTACATCAAAACACATAAACTCATAATATAACCGTCATCAAACTTTAAGTGTGCGGACCCTACGGGTTCGAGAACTATGTAGATATGACTGAGACACGTCTCCGGTCAATAACCAATAGCGGAACCTGGATGCTCATATTGGCTCCCACATATTCTACGAAGATCTTTATCGGTCAAACCGCATAACAACATACGTTGTTCCCTTTGTCATCAGTATGTTACTTGCCCGAGATTTGATCGTCGGTATCTCAATACCTAGTTCAATCTCGTTACCGGCAAGTCTCTTTACTCGTTCTGTAATACATCATCCCACAACTAACTCATTAGTTTCAATGCTTGCAAGGCTTATAGTGATGTGCATTACCGAGTGGGCCCAGAGATACCTCTCGGACAATCGGAGTGACAAATCCTAATCTCGAAATACGCCAACCCAACAAGTACCTTCGGAGACACCTGTAGAGCACTTTTATAATCACCCAATTACGTTGTGACATTTGGTAGCACACAAAGTGTTCCTCCGGTAAACGGAAGTTGCATAATCTCATAGTCATAGGAACATGTATAAGTCATGAAGAAAGCAATAGCAACATACTAGACGATCAAGTGCTAAGCTAACGGAATGGGTCATGTCAATCACATCATTCTCCTAATGATGTGATCCCGTTAATCAAATAACAACTCTTTGTCTATGGCTAGGAAACATAACCATCTTTGATCAACGAGCTAGTCAAGTAGAGGCATACTAGTGACACTCTGTTTGTCTATGTATTCACACATGTATCATGTTTCCGGTTAATACAATTCTAGCATGAATAATAAACATTTATCATGAAATAAGGAAATAAATAATAACTTTATTATTGCCTCTAGGGCATATTTCCTTCAGCAAGATGCATCATGTTGCGGTAATCTTCAGCTTGCATGACGTTGCAAAACACGTGGGCCTCTGCAATGATGGTGTTGCGGTCTTAGCTGTCAACGCACCCCATGAAGATTCAATGGACGCCTGCAGCAGCTGACTCCTCTCGCAGCAATGCTTCTCACGCGGAGGGATGGCTAAGGATTGGGAAGGGAAACATTGAATAGGGGGATGCTCTGGGTCGCAGCCGGAGGGAACGGAGAGAGGAGAAGGCCAATTGCACGGAAGAGTTGAGAGAAGGAAAAAGAGAGGAGGGATAAGGTGGGTCAACGAAAGAAGGGATAAGGATAGACGAGGAAGAGAGGGGTGCGTCTGCACGGGCCCATGGACACGCATTAAATGGACCTCGCCGCCGAATCGCCTGAGCAACCAATCAGGTGATTGCCAGCGTATCCCTTTTGTCATTTGGTGTTAACTTCCCTTCAGGACATTTGTGACGTGGTGCTCCACGCTGCACTTTATTTCTTTATTTTTCTTGTCAGTATCACCACTCGGTTGTAAGCTAAAATTGCACTATGAACCTTTTGCCCCTTTCTTGTCTTTTATATGTAATTTTTGGGTCCATGTAATTCTTGTTGGTTGCTGACCTTTTTGAAGTTGCTTATTGATGAAATTCTTAATTCAAAGTTGGGCTCGTCTTAAGCCTTCGTTAATAATCACAATAACCGCCTTCGGCTCGCTTCAATTCTTATAGTCGTCGCTAGGTGGTCTATAAATCTGGATGTAATTTTTCTTATTTCTGGTGTTTGTTGTACAACCATGATTGAAGATGAATAGATTGAAAATGTTCTCGTAAAAAAGAAACATACTCTCTATGTCCCATAATATCAATTTTTGACACTAGTGTAGTGTAAAAACACGCTTATATTACTTAACACTGTTTAACACGCACACTCACTCTTATAAACCCACCTACATCCATCTTAGTCTTATTCAAGAGACTGAGCTGATAATCTTGAGATTTATGAAATTGCCACAGACAGCTCGTAGTTGACGTGCACGGCATACCACGAAATTAATATTACCAAAAAGCATACAATACATCCTGGAAAATGTGTACACCCGCGGCAAGTCTACGCAGTACTTAATCTGGTGGAGCAGGGTACACCATAAGGAACCTGATAAATGCGAACAACCTATGGTTGAATGGTTAGAGGGACCGTGGTATCCCCAGCTCATCAAAGTTCAAGTCCTGGTGCTTGCATTTATTCCTGGATTTATTTCAGAATTTTCAGCGATGCACATTCAGTGGGAGGAGACGTTTCCGTCGACGACGAGGTGCCTACGGTGACTTCGTAAATTTCAAGATGATATGTCGGCTCAGTCTTTCGGATGTGCTCATATGAGTAGGTTGTGTGTGTGTGCGTTCATAGGGGTGACAATATGTGCGTGTATATGAGCGTTTGCGTCTGTACGGTGTTAAAAAAAAGGGTTCCTGATAAATATTCAAAATAACTATCTAAAAAAAGATTCAAAATAACTTCTTCCTCATCAGACGAAAGTCATCAAGAGGGCAGGAACACCGCCATTATATTGGAAGAACAGAAAATAGGAACAATTCCATTTCGCTGCCAGGAGTAGCCAAATTTCCTGGAAGTTGCAGTCTCAGTTGATTTCTTTCGATTGTACATGTACGGAGTGATGATAGAGCAACCATAGAGTTAAGAAATGAGCTCAAACGAGTGGTCCTAATTGGAAGAACAAGACAAGTGGTTCAACACTCATTGACTGGACCAAGTCGACCGCGGCATGCGTTATTCCAGCAAAATGCCAAGCAAGCATCTGTTGTTATCACCGTTGGGATTCAAGCATGTCGGCGACGTAATTATAAACGTGGCATGTAACTGAAACTACTCTCGATCAAGTCTTGTACGAGAGGTTGATTTGTCGTCGATCAAGTGGACTTGGAAGAGTCCTTGTCAATCTAATTGGGCACCTATATAATTTTGTTCTGATTTTTATTGCTACTCCGGTTGAATCTTCTTCGCGATCGTAACGTATCTTTCTTGATAGACTAGTCATGCATGGTTGTGGTATTTTTATGGAGGTTGTTGCAACCTGCAGCATTTCGATCACAACGAAAAACAAAAGCTCTTAGGGAGTTGACCCAAGTTTTGGTCGTTGGAAAGTTATTGCCCTACCATCTCTTGTTCATGGTTATCCATTCATCCCAACTCACGACACACTATTATAGAACTTGGACAGTGGTCCACACATTTCTATTGTTGGATTTTTGTATGTACTATTATATTTGTCTTTTTGTGTATTTCTTATAGTTAGCTTTAAGAAGTTGTTGGCCATCAGGTAGACACCAAAATCAGGACTGACTATTGGGTAGTCCATTGACAAAACATGAAGTCTCTTTCCAGGGCAGCTATGTATTATTCTTCGAGTAGACCCTTGGACAAACTAGCTAGGAGATGATATTGCCTTGTCAAGCTAGTTCAATTCCCTTGGGCAGTGTACAAAGATACAAGTTCTTTTTCTTCTTTTTTTGGAGGTGAACAACTTATTTTGCTAATTATCCGCCACGTTTGCAAATGATCTGGAGCCTGGAATTTTTTTAGGCCAAGACAGGGCCGGTGCAGGCTTGATTGGTTCGGGTGGGAGGGGGGCGTTTTGACGGTCTATCAGATTCAACATTAGCCGAGCTCGAGACAGTGATGTCGCTGCGAGGGCTAACCAGGACCTTCTCGAAGATGAGGACACACAGCTCACCATGGTGTCCCCGTTGGAGGAGAGGCGGGAGGGAGGGGTGGGGCGTTCAGACGGAGAAGATATGTGCATCCTGAGCCGGTGGAGGAGAAAGCCTGCAATTGCTGGAATTTCAGTCCAACGAAACTCAAGAAAAAAATAAAGGTGATTATTCGATAGTCAGTCCCATTACTCACATGTAGCTAATGCAGATCCCATTCCCAGCGTAGGTCGGGGAATAACGATGAAACATGTACAACCCACGCGCCTCGTCCTCTGTATGGGTCAGTCCATTCCGAGTAGTTTCCCCACTGATTTCGGGAAAGTTCTACAACCTCCTTGAACCCTTTTTATCTTTTGGTTTTCCTCTCGTTTTCCTAGTTTTATTTTTATTTTCAAAATTTAAGAAAGGGCCAAATAAGGAATTCTCTTTTTTTTTGAATGAAGATTAAAAACCGGATCTGCCTCCGTACATAGTACTTCAAGTTTACGTTGTACTTACAACCAATCCAAGTCGCTAGGTGCAGTGGCTGAGGATGCAGCCGTACAGCGTAGGTCGCCGGTTCGAATCCAACCAGGCTTTAATATTTCGTTTGTAGCGTTTTTTCTTATGTTCACTCGTGGCCTGGTAATGGGCCGGCCCGTTTGCGCGAGCCCTGCGCGGAAGCTCTGCTGTTTGAAGCTAACGAGCGTCAAATAGGAGCTCCCCGTTGAAACGCATAGGAGGAGAGGGGGCGAATGAGAGTTAGATGGGCCAGACCACATTTCCACACGTTCTGGTTTGGGAACCTTCCAGAAGGTTCCTGACTGAGTTTGGGAAAGGAATCTTCCAGAAGGCTCCTGTACCGGTTTTCCGTTTTCTATTATTTTCTTTAATGGTTTTTCCGTTCTCAATTGTTCCTTTATAGTTTTTTCCTTTTATTTTTGTTTCTTTTTCTTCTCTTTTTCCCTTTTTTGCAAAAAATCACAATTTTTTATAAACTTTTCGTGAATTTAGAAAAAACACAATTTCAGAAATGTTTGTAAATTTTAAATTAGTTCACAATTCAAAAACGTTCAAATTTTATAAAATAATGCTTGCAAATTAAAAAAATGTTTGATTTTCCAAAAAGCTGTTCACAATTTCAAAAAAATATTTCTTCTCAAAATATGTTCGGAAAACTGAAAGAAGGTTGGCATATTTGAGGAATTATCACGTTTTCAAAAAGTGATCACATATTTGAACAATGTTCAAGTTTTAAAAAATTGTTTACTTTCAAAAATTGTCCAGAATTTCAGATTTTTTTGTTTCCAATTTTTTTTCAGAATTCTAAAAAACATTCCCTTTTTCAAAATCTTATTCACAAATTCAAGAAAAGTTCACGTTTCCAAAACATATTCCCAATTTTATATAATTCGGAATTTCAAAAAATGTTTGTTTATTGAACAAAAAAAATCCGCTACACTTCTTCGAGTCGCTACAGTGGCGGCCGCTACAAAAGCTAGTTCATACCCGTCGTTCATTCCGCTACATGCGCCCGCTCACTACACCTTGTGGCCAATAGGCCGGCCCAGGCGACACGTCCTCTGTGAGATGGGGCGACTACTTGACGCTTAAAGCATCATATAGGAGCTCCCGAGACCGCCCCGAGAATGCCGTTGGTGCTGCGGCCGCGCCATGTTTTATTTGATTTTCCCCTTTATGTGGCCTGCCTGTGGCAATGAACGACCAACTTTTCTTTGTGTGTAGCCTTCTGGCCGGGTACCAAAAATATCATAGGTTCAAAATAGTTATGATAGTACCTTTATGGGCCTTTTAGTTTCACCTAGAAAAATGGGAGGCACGGTTATATCCCTTGTTAGCATATAATGTGGAATTGTCGGCACAGCTCTCCATCCCCAGCCGTTCGCCAATGGAAACCATGGAGACCGATGGGGATAGTCTTAGTCTACAAAGCAAGATGCGTGAGATGTTTAAAAATAAATCGGTTTATTTAAAGCACCATGCTTATTTGTGGAGGGATAAACGCTTGATTTGCTACCCCCTCTGGTATAGATAAGCATCTATTTTGTTGTTATGTATCCTTTTATTTTCTGTTTGTAAAATATATTTTCTTGTGTGTATATGAACATTTTTAAAAATACATTGTGATTATTTAATAAAGTATTCATGTATTTTTACAAAAATGTTCACGCATTTTTTTAAAAGTACATGTAATTACACAAAAATCATTTAAAAAATTGTGTTCTGTGTAAATAACAAAAAACCAATTGGAAAATTTGAAAAGGAAAGAAAACTCACAAGAAACCGCAGATGGCGTGCAGACAGTGCTAGACCCCCGAACTGAGCCGGCCCATGAACGCACGCGCCTGTGTGTTTCCTTGGCAGTTTGTCACACAGAGCAACAAATTGTAGGAGCACTCACCGTTCAAGAATGCACCCTAATGGCATATGGTGCAGAGAGTTGCTGTCCACACTAACCCAAATGCATTCAGGTAGTATATACACAGCCTGATATGAATCAGCTCTAATCTTCTGAAGTGTTGACACGAGATGCTTTTCGAAGTTCTAACAGCCTCCAATTCAATCGCGTTGGAAGCCTACCCGCAGAAAAAAAATCGCGTTGGATGCATGGAACAGGAGTGCTGTGGCCTACAAAGCCACAAAGTATAGCTGACCCGGAGAGGGCCAAGGCGTTTCTAGTTCGATAGCAGTTTGCTAAATGCCAGTGTTTTTTAAGTAACATTATAGCTACCAAGAGCTACAGCGACAAGGAATAACAAGACTGCAACAAATGGCAATTGAGTTCTACAGTAGCATGCAAAGCCGTGGCTGGGGACTTTTGCTGAGAAGAATTGCTGACTAGCGATGAAATCAGTACATGTAGAAAGATAGTAAAATTCTTGTTGTTGTGCAAGTTTTTCTGTATGCTTATGTGGTTTAAGTGGTAGTTTTCAGTAGAGAGTTGTGAGATGTCCCGAACCTGTTACCGGAGGGTGTTGTGATTCCCCTGCAATGTCCTTGGAGAGTGAAATGCAAAAAGCACCACAGTAGCGGTGTCGTTAGCGAAAAACCACCACTTTACAAAAAGACTTTTTACGGTACATCATACTACCGGAAACAATGGGTAGTATATAAGTGATCTAATGGTCATTATTAATCCAATTTTTTTTCTGCAGGACATTTTGGTAATTGTCTGTTAGGGGATTTGACCTTTCTTACTCTTATAATTGTAATGATTAATAAGTACTCTATATGAGTAATTGCAATTGACACCTGAAGAAAAGAATTATCCCTCATCTTAGTTCGTAGGTTGGCCCCTCGTTCTCACACAGTTCATAAGTTTGCCCCTCATCTCTCCGTACAGTTCACGTCTCCCGCCCCTCCCATCCCTCGCGTCGCCCCTAGGGCGACTCAGGGGAGTCTAGGGTTCTCCCCCACCGCCACCCCCCACCGCCACCCCCCTCGCCGCCACCGGAGACGACCGCCGGGAAAGCCCGCGCGGGCGCCGGGGAAGGTGGCGGCGGGGTCTTCGGCGCTCCTCTCTCGCGGAGGCCCTCGGATCCAGGGGCGGCGGCCCCTACTGGCGGGGCGTGCGGCGTGCGGCGTGCCTGGGGGTTCGGCCGTGAGGACGGCGAGCCGCAGGTGGTGGCCGAGCGCGGCGCGGATCTTCCCGTGCCTGATCTGGAGGTATTGCCCCTCCCTTCCATGCATCCCTTCCCAGTCCCCGGTTTGGCTTTGGATCTTGCCGGATCCACCTCCGGTGTGTTCTGGTGGAGCAGATCGGTGTCCGAGGGAAACCTTGGCCGCCTTGGCTGGCCGGCAGCGGCGCCGCCGCCTTTTGGCGCCGCTTTCCTCCTTGGGGGCGCTGCTGAGGACACCATCTCTCCACTCCGACCCATGTCCTGGCGAAAGCCCAAGATCCGATGCGGATCGGGCGTCGGCGGCGCCCCGTGCACCGTAACCTTCCTGGAGGCGGCGCCAAGGACATTGGGATCGGATGGGAGGGTCTGCAGGTGAGGGGTGGGGGTGTGCTGCCTCCCTTTCGGTGGAGCGGTGTTTCTTTTCTACATGTTCTTGGCGGCGGCTCTTGGCGGCATGGAGCAGCGGAGGCTTGGCGTCAGATGTGTGATGACGGACACGCGCAGGAGGTCGACGTTGTCTGGTGTCATGGTGGCGTCGGCGGCAGCGAGACCGGGCAAGGCCGATGCAGCAGTACAGCTCTGAAGATGGATATGTGGCAGGTGGCTGTGGCGGCCTCATACCCGGCAGGCGTCCTGGTTGAGGAGCACGCCGGACTGGTGGGTGCCCATACCCGGCAGGCGTCCTGGTTGGGACCTCAGGCCTTAGATGTTAGGTTTGGCTGCGAGGTCTGTTTGGTATTACGCCCAGATCATCAGTGCCCCTTCATCAGCTAGATAGGAGTAGCGATAGAGGTTGCTCAGATGGTGGCTTTGGTCTTACCGTTGTACGACTTTATAAGGTCTTGAGTTAATAATTAATAAATTGGCCGTATGCATGTCCAAATGCAGAGGTCGGGGTATTCCTCCTGTTCTAAAAAAGAAAAATCTCAGTACAGTTCATCATTATTTTGTCGACGCAGGCGCTCCGGCAGCCAACGGCCGCACAGGGCCGGCCGCTGCGTCTCCCGGCCTGTGGTCGTCACCTCAAGATATTCGACGGCGCAACCGCCACACGGCCCTTGTTTCGGCTAGTTGCTACCAAGATCGATCCGCCGGCCGGCTGCTCGTAGCCGTGTACGTGCACCTTCAAGCCAGGGGAAGAATCGATCCAGGAGCCTACTAGTCTGCTTCGTGTATACGTCTACCTCTCTGATGGAACCGATTAGCTCTCTCTCCGTTGTCGAGGTCGGGCCTGTGCCAACAGCCCTCTCTCCGTCGCAGTTCTTCGGACGGCGCCTTAAATCGGTTCCTCCGCATGTCGTAGTGGAGATCCCTCGCATAGCTGGCCCTGCTGGTGCTCCCAAGACGCCATAGATGCGTATTTGCTAAACAGAACTACCGAAACTGCCCCTGGTCATAAAATATACTACCAATAAACGGCATAAACTGCCCCTGGTCGTATTTTCAAATCTGGACCGTCCAAACACATAAAATAAACGGCCAATATTGATCTGATGTATCGTAAAAGGTCTTTTTACAAACCATGGCAAAAATCACTGCAGCAAAAAAATTGACAATGGTTTAGTTTTCAGCCCTGTCTTTTTTTCTCTCTCTCGAATATGCACGAATGTGCATATCATATATTAAAGAAGAAGGGTAAAAGAATGCCTTCACCATAGTTACAAGAGATTTAAGGCACTCTACTCCTCACGCCTATCCCACCTCGCTACCTGACTAAAAAAGGGGTTTACATCGCCCTTTAGTAGGCCTGCCGACAATCACACTAAACCCTCTAGCCTAATTCTACGTAGCAGCACCTCACACGAAGGCTGTGCGCCGTCAAAGACAATGGCATTCCTGTGCTTCCATAGTTCCCACATTGTTAGCCCTAGGATGGTGCGCAGATCCTTCATGCTCATGTTGTTTGATCCTTGTTTGCTGCTCAACCAAGGTGTAAGATTGTCCTGTTGTGCCGGCACCCAATCTGGCCGCCCCAGGGCCTCACAGATCACAGTCCAGACCGTCCTGGCAAAGACGCACATGAGCAATAGATGGTTGATTGTTTTCCGCTCCTGGTCGCAAAAGGGGCACGCGTCCTAGTGCAGTAGCCCTCGCCGTGCCAGGCGATCCGGTGTCCAGCATCTATCTCGTAGAGCAAGCCAAGTGAAAAACTTGCGTTGTGACGGCGCACGCAGTTAGATCCGTCATATGTACCGCTTCTCTCGCCCAAAACTTGGCCGCATATGCCGAGCGAACCGAGAACTGACCGTTGGTCTCCCAGGACCATGTAATTTCATCCTGCATGTTCTCCGTAGGCTACCAAGTGATAACTTTCTGCCAAAGCAAAAGAAATTCCTGCAATGCTTCCGGTCCTAGATTCGGACCCACATCCCGGGCCCATGATCCATCCTCTATGGCATGCCCGACCATCCTGGTAGTTCTAGTCCGTGCTGGTATCATGCTGTAAATCAAGGGGGCAACCTCCTGAACCCTCTGCCCATGTAACCAACGGTCCTCCCAGAAGAGTGTCGTGACCCCGTTGTGTGCAATGCTCCTCGTGGCTGCCTGGAAGAGAAGCATGGAATCATTTGGCACTTTGATTTTGAACTCATTCCAAGGCCTGGTCGTGTCTGTTCTTTTGAGCCAGGGCCATCTAGACTGCATGGCCACGTTCATCCAGCGCAAGTTTTGGCAATCCTAAACCACCTGCCCACATTGGTGTGCAAACTGTCTCCCAAGCGACTGCACAGTTTCCACCGTTAGCTTCCGTCCTTCTGCACCATATGAATACCCTACATATCTTGTTCATAGCTGCAATCGTTTTCATGGGCAAGTCCAACGCCATCATCGCATGGATCGGCATGGCACATAGGACGGACTGCACCAAGGTCAGCCTTCCACTCTTCGGCATTAGAGCGGCACTCCACTTCGACAGTTTATTAGCCATTTGATCCACGAGATATTGCAGTTGAGGCGCGGTCTGCTTTCGTAAAGACAGTGGCAGCCCGAGGTACTTAATAGGGAACGAACCCAAGGGGCATCCAAGCTGTGTGCATACCAAGTTGATTTCTTCTTCTGTACATCGAATCGGCAAGGCAGCCGACTTGTTCACATTGATCCTTAAGCCTGATGCTTCCCCAAACAGCTGGAAGATGCACTGGCAAACTGCAAGATCCATCGGAATCAGCCCTGTTCAACGGTGCGGTGATTTTTTGGTCTGGTGATTTTTGTCACGGCCTGAAAAGTGGTGGTTTTTCGCTAATGACATCACTATTACGGTTGTTTTTTGCATTTCAGTCGTCCTTAGACACACTGAAATAGTTGTACTGTCAGTTTTCGTGTCAGCAAAAATCGGTGTGAGAGCTGTATATTCGAAAAATTAAGGCAAAGTACCCTCTCATGGTTGTTGATGCTCAACGCATGTACAATTGTTGTTCGGTTTCTGAAGGTTGCTTAGTTTAGCTACAAAGCCTGTGAACTGCTATGTGAACGTGTGAACGCAAGTGTAGTAGTACTTTATTTTTCTAGTATGAAGAAAGATGCAGGCAACAATGGATCAATCTCTTTGGATGAAGGAAAGCGGAACTCACAGGCAGCCGGTGCAAGTAAAGCCATGATTATGGCGCAACAGATACTGATAAGACCGCTTCAGATAACACCATCTGAATGGCAACTAGGAGAAGGCAAAGAACAATAACCGCGTCAACGTGAGATGTGGTACTGTTAGAGTACGTAATGGGCCTAATGGCCTGGGCTGGTGGTATAGCCCGTTAGTCCTAACTTATAACCATGACTCGACGCAACACAAACCTAACACCTAAAAATAAGCCTTTTACATCTCGGCTTGTTTTATTACTCTCAACCTGAAATGGACTGGGACACTTTATTTTGGACCCCTGACATAAAGTGGACACCATCCGCACGTCGGGCGTGCACGTGTACAGCCACCTGGATCCCATGAACACCATCTGGACAAAAGGAGTGCATGTGTATGGCCACCTGGAAGTGGTCGCAAGAGCGACCAGCAGAGGCGCCCTCGCGGCAGCCGGCGGCGGAATGCAGTGGTGCTACGTGGTGCGCCCCTGTCGGTGACACCATGCCTTCTCCCCGCCGGACGGCTATTGGTCTGCACCACACAGAGAAGAGTGGAGGGCTATTGATGGAGAATGGCGAGGAGGGGTGTGCCTCCCCAACCGCCGACATCGCAGACTTTGAGGTCGCTGTCTGTGGGGAAAACAGCATGCCCAAGATCCCCAATGCAGTGGACGAGATCGAGGTCCTTTGCGCAGTGAAGCGCAACTGGGAGTAGCGACAGCTGCAGACCACACATCTCCCGCACACGCCGACGCGCTAGGAGGCCGCGCGCAGCAGCCTGCAACCTCACCGCTGCTGACACGTGGCGGGTAGTGATCCAAGCCGGAAGCGGTGACGGCGACGTCGGGAACTTGATCTGCTGGATGGGGATGCCCTGGGGAAACGGTGATGGCGACGGCAGGAACTTGATCTGGTGGATCGGGACTCCCCAGGTGCGGTCGATGAGGGGCCGGAGCTGACCGGCGGTGGCTGCAGCGGCTGCTGCGGTGCCGCGCCGGGCAGTGGCAGTGGCTGCTGCGGCGGAGCGCCGGGCGCGGCGGAGCCCGCCAGGAGCGCCGGCTGCCACTGCAGCCAGGGTGGGGCGATGGTGGCGGTGGATGGCAGCTGCAGCGGCTGCTGCAGCGGCCCGGCGAGCGCGACGAAGGCCGCCTGATGTGGCGGCTGCCACGGCAGCCACGGCGGCGCAGCCGGGTGCGACCAGGTGAGCGCGGCGGAGGCCGCCTGGTGCGGCGTCTGCCACGGCAGCCACGGCGGCGCGGTGGCGGCGATAGGCGGCGCAGCCGGGTGCGGCCTGTAGGACCCGACCAAGAACAGGCGGATCTCCTGGACCGCCTGGGTTAGGTCCCGCAGCGCCCCGGACACCTCCTCCAGGGTGAGGACGGCGGGGGCGGGCGCGATGGAGGAAGACATGATCGAAGCAAAGTTAGCTGATACCAAATTGCGCAAAGGACCCCGATTTCGTCCGTTGCGTCGAGGATCTTGGGCATGCTATTTTCCCCGCGGGCAGCGACCTCAAAGTCTGCGACATCGGCGGTTGGGGGGGCTCACCCCTCCTCGTCATTCTCCATCGCAAGCCCTCCACTCTTCTCTGTGCGGTGCAAACCAACAGCCATCCGACAGGGAGAAGGCAGGGTGTCACCAACAGGAGCGCATCGCGTAGCACCACTGCATTCCGCTGACCGCCGCGAGGGTGTCTCTGCTGGTCGCTCTGGCGACTACTTCCAGGTGCCCATACACATGCACTCCTTTGTCCAGATGGTGTCCATGGGATCCAGGTGGCTGTACACGTACACGTCCGACGTGCGAATGGTGTCCACTTTTTGTTAAGGGGTCCAAAATAAATCGTCCCAGTCCATTTCAGGTTGAGAGTAATAAAACAAGTCGAGATGTAAAAGGCTTGTTTTTAGATGTTAGGTTTGTGTTGCGTAGAGTCATGGTTATAAGTTGGTTAGGCTGCAGCTCGAGGACAAGCTGCATGTCCAGGTGGAGTGTAGTGTTAGAGTATGTAATGGGCCTAATGGCCTGGGCTGGCGGTATAGCCCGTTAGTCTTAGGGTTAATTAGAGATAAGGATTGCTTGCTTAGGTGTCAAGTAAGCCTTGCTTGGAAGTCAAGTAAACCTCTCTATATAAAGAGAGGAGATGTATTAATCTAATCAAGCAAGAATTAAGAAGAAAATCCCTTCCCTCTTGTCCGGCCGTGGGCAAAAAGGCCCCGGCCGGCCCTCTCGCACCCTCCTTCTAACAGGAGCGCCATAACAGGTACCCTCTTCTCTGTGCCACGAGGAAACCATGAGTGCCGCGTTCCTCTTTCTTATGTACACGCCCAGCTGACTGATCAAGGTCCTGCTTCTCAAGATACCATTCCTTTCGGCTTTCATTATCAGCTTGGCTCCGCACAAAAATGTTGTTCAGGTCTTCAGGGCACAGCAACAACTTATCAACACTAAGGCCCCGTTTGATAGCAAAGTATTAAAAAAACTACAGTATCAAAAACTACAGTAATTTAGTCAGTTGGTATGAAATACCGTGGTATTGACATAGCAGAGTATTTTAAAGTATTAACAATACAGAGAAGCTGTTTGACACAGCGTTGTAAAATTAGTTGTACTGCTTCAAACACGTCCGTTTTTCTAAAGGAGCTAGCCATTGCATAGCGACCGGCCAAAGAACGGCCATGCACACGGCCATAGAGGCATTTTCTATCTAGTTACCCAGCTGGCCACTCCTTACCATCCGCATGCATAACAACCGAAGCTTGCACAAACTGAACTCCACTACACAGCCATGCTCAAGGCTTGCAGGTTATAAAAAAGGACGCTTGGGCAGGGCAGCAGCCGCGGCAGGGAGCAAAGGCGAGTTGTTGAGAATAGCGGGGGAGAGGATAACGGAGTGCCATGCCGTTCTTTACCGCTGCTCTGTTTTTAAAAAAGAGGTATGGGGCTTTTTTTTTAATACAGAGAAAAAACCATGATTTAGTAAATACTGTAGTATTGAAAACACAGTTTTAAAGGACAGCCAAACACCTCATTGTAAATAAAACTATGATAATCTAAAAAACTGTAGTATTGTCAAAAACTTAGAAAATACTTTGCTATCAAACAGGGCCTAAGTTGCTGACAACAACATAACCAGGTATTCTCTGCTAGCCGACTGTTTCGGTGCACCTGCACACAGAATGATAAGATAAATTTCGTATGATTTACTTGGAACGAAACCTTACACACAATTTGCAGAGGTAATCGTTTAAGCCAACCAATGAAGATCTTCTGTTGTCATTTCTGAATACCACAGTGTGAAGTCAGACATGTAAACCTAGCGCCGCCAGTTTCCTTGCTCCGTCTTGCCGTCGCCGGAGGGGCCGACCGACAAAGCTCGGCTGGCTCCTAGGATGGCGGCGGCAGGGCGCTTTTCGGGATGGTGTGGCAGCGGTGTGCGCGGCGTCGGCCGCGTGATTGGGCGCAGTTCCCCACGTGGGCTGCTGGATCTGGCGGCGGCGGCTGCCTCGGTGGAGTTGGTGATTCGTCGCGTCCGGGCTTGAGGCCATGGCGTACTGTGCTGGACGTCTGCAGCGTCGACCGCTGAATTGGGCGAGGGTGCACGCAAAGCTTGCTGGATCCTTCCCCCGATCTGATGCCCATGGGCTCGTGGTTTGACCAACAGATGATTGGTGCATCGTGTTGTAGGTCTCCACATTGGGACGGGCGGGCTGCTAGTGTTTCCTGTAGCTACCATTGATGTGCTTCGGCCATGCTTGAGCAGAACATTGGTCTTGGACTGGCTACAGCAGTGGTGACCTTGCTAAGTTTTGTGGTGGCCATGGAAAGTTCTTTGTGAGTTTTTTCTCTCCAGATCCGATGGCGGCTACCAGCGGCTCGTACTGACGGCGTTGCGCGATGTGGCCGGATGGCTCCTTTGTGAGTTCCGGTAGCTCTTATTCCGGCCAGTTTGCTTTCGATGATAAGATGCAATCTATGGACGACACTTGACGCAGAGGGTATGAATGTGCAGCAGCGTCGGGTATTTCTCGCCAAGCATGCAGCTGTTGGGATCGGGGGAAAGTGGTGGCGACAACACATGATTGACTTCGATTTGATGGTACTTCTCGAGTACCCGATCTTGAGCTCCAGGGTGAAAAATCCTAGGTTTGACCCAAGTTGGTTACATCTGGCAATGATGATGTGTTTGCATCGTTACCTTGTTGAAGGCATTACTCGGATATGCTCGGATTTGTTTTTCAGGGTGAAAACCTAAAATATGGCCTCTAATGGTTTGATTCGGTGACGGCGACACTTGAGCGTCGTTTCCTTCCTGAAGACGTTGCTGTTGAAGAATCTCGTGGTCCTTGTGATGTCAAGATATAGTTCGTGTGGATACGGTCGTTGTTGTAGTTTGTCGATCGTTGTTGATCGCTTCAGGTCCTTTTTTTCCTCGCTTAGGCATGGCTTTGGTCTTGTATTACTTTGCTATTTGCCGACGGATTTATTTGTGTGGGTTAGTGTTGGCTGTGTGCATCTTAGTTATGCATAGGCCGGGTGTGTATTCATTGTGTTTGTATCTTCTTGATGCTTCATTCTGGGCAATAAAATCCACCCTTTGTCAAAAAAAAGAGACATGTAATAGATGTGATAATCATGTAAATAGGCACGCAATACATCACAATAAGATCAAGTTAACCAATCACCAAATACAGAGAAGTTATGTTCAAGCTTGGAAACATGAGATGTCACGAACTAACCAATCACGAGGTTCGTGTATCCGACAAAAAAAGGCATGCTGCCGGACATTACATGCCACTTCTATTAGGAAAAATAACAGAAAACGCAGTCACTGAAGAACAAGCGGTACAGACCCACACCATGATGAACAAATGGGTGGTGCAGTGCTACACGCTTCCAACTTGATGATCCTCCTGCCTCTCAAGGATATCTGAATGAGTAAGCAAAGCCCACAGGTACGTAATGAACTCCCCACCCGGAGATGGCGGCGGCCGGCGAAGACGAAGCCTATGAGACGGTGGACCATGAGAGCTTCAGCTAGCTGTTCTTCGCGACGAAGCTCTAGGGGAAGAGCTTCTTGGACAGGCCGAAGCTGAACTAGCTAGCAGCGCCATAGCAGGTAATAAACCATATTGTTGGTCCCGCATCATTCTCCTTCAGATATTCAGATATCATAGTAGACATATGTGTAACCTTTGCTTTTCTCAAAGACATTGATAATTGGTTCTGCTGTCTCGAGCCCTCCAACTAGTAGTAGCTAGCTAGTTCCCTTTTTGTTCGGTGAGAAAGTTGGCCGAAGATAGCCTCGTCTAGTCTTGGCTTATATGAAAAAAGTAAAGAGGGCGCAAGCTGCATAAGGGAGCTGAGTTTAGCTAAACATGTCTGTATGGTCTTGGTCTACTTGAGCACATGTCGGCTTAAAATTAACTTTCATAAAAAGTGAATTGTGCGAGTAGGCCGGTGATTACGCTGACCTGTTTGGATGTGCGCAAGGCCAATTTCTGATTAAATATTTGAGAATTCCGATCCATTATCAACGTCTCACTAATGCAGAGTAGAAACATGTTTCGTAGCGCTTAGAGAAATGATTGAGCAGTTAGAAAGGCATGTTGCTCGACAGTTAGTATTTGTCAATTCTGTCCTCACAAATATGATTTTCTATATGCTTTTTTTAACTCTCAAAAGGATCTTGCAAAGACTGGATTATTTCAAATACAGATTCTTGTTGCAAGGAGACTAAATAAAAAAGAAAGTATAGATTAGTCAAATAAAGCGTGGTTTGTAGGCGAAAAGACCAATGTGGTCTTGGCATTCATGACTGGCAGGTCAAGAATGATGTCTTACTTGAAAAATGGCTGTTTAAACTACTCCCTCCGTTTCTAAATATTTGTCTTTCTAAAGATTTCAACAAGTAACTACATACGGAGCAAAACGAGTGAATCTGCACTCTAAAATATGTCTATATACATCCATATGTGATAGTCCATTTAAAATCTCTAAATATATATATTTTTTAACGGAGGGAGTACTTATTAAGGATGACGTTTGGCAAGCCTTGTTGCGCAACAATATCTAAGCCAAAAGGTTGTGTCTCAGGCTTATTGAAAACCTGAGACTCCCACTCTGTATTGGTCTAACGACGGCAAATAAATATGTTTTCCTCTTTGGATTTTTCACGATTAAAGATGGGTCGGAAATTTATTTCTGAGAGAACATCTGGCTAGGCAATGCCATCCTTCTAGAACAATATCCGACGTTGCACCACAATGTTCGTGTTAAGAATGATACTCTTGCGTGGTTGCTCATTTTATTCCCGTCAGATATTTCTTTTAGACGAGACTTGATTGATCCTTCGTGTTATGTCATGGAAAAATCTTCTATCCTGTTTGGATTCGATTAACATGGCAGAAAGAAAGGATGTGTTTCGTTGTAACCTCACTACATCTAATTAAGTCATTCACAGTTGACTCTATGTACCATGCGCTCACGCATTCAGAGGTCACGGTGGATAATAACATGAAAATTTGGAGGTCTAAGATTCCACCAAAAGTCAAAATACTTATGTGATATCTTCGAATGGAGTTGTGCTTACCAAAGACAACCTCGCCAATCGCAATTGACATGGAAGTATGAAGTGTGGCTGTTGTACACGCGACGAGTCAATCAAACACCTCTTTTTTTAGTGCACGTTTGGGTTTGACATGGTCAACATCCAAATAGCATCCAACTTGTATCCGTCCACAAGTGTTGCAAATATTTTTGGTCACTGGTTGGATGGTATTTCAAATAGGTTTAAAACACTTACAAGGGTGAGAGTGTATACCTTATTATGGCCGCTTTGTCTATGTAGAAATGATTTGATTTTTGATGAAAGAACTCATCTCCTATGCAGGTTATTTTCCGATGTACACACTCTTCCATATGTGGTCTACGCTACACCAAACGGGGTACTAACCGCTGTTCAAGGCGGTGCGTATGCGGTTGGAGCGGGTGGACATGAAGGTTTTTACCGAATATGGTTGACAACATAATCTATGGATCATTCCACCTCCTCCTTTAACATAGGCATAGTATCGGTCTTATATGACTCTACTGTTGGGGTGAGGGCTTTTGGAGGCCGAGCTCCTTGGAGCTCGTTTTGAAAAAAAATGTAATTCCACAAGGTGAAAAAAATTGAAACTTTTGTGTTTTGTAGGCTGTACAAAAGAAAACAGTCCATGGAAAAATTTGGAACTTTGAAATATGACTTTTTTTTTGAAATAACGAGCTCCCTGGGGCTGGGCCTCCATAGGAAGTTTTCGTCTATTGTTGCGCATATGTCATTTAAAAAAAATCTTTGTCAGACTGTTGGTGCTTGCTTGTGTGCATCTTAGTTATGCTTATGCAGAGGTGCGGTGTGACTTATCATGCTTTGTATCCATTTGATGCTATATTTTGAGTTAATAATAATGCCCTTTATCGAAAATATGGTCTTGGTCTTGTCTAGTCTGGTCAGGTATATTAGAGCAACTCTAGCAAAATCGTCATATCGATCCAATCCATATAATAATCATATGTATGTCGGTTTTAATTGAAAATCCGCTCTAGTAGAGTCGCCATCTGGCAGTGGATCACTATGATTTATGAAGGGCGCAACATATCAAGAAGACGATCCTCCATATTTTGAAGGTTGTGGGGTGTTGGTTCGGAGCGTGGTCCATTTGCCAACTGCTCGCGCGGGAGGGAACTTTCACCTACCTTCCCAGTCTTCTGCGGGGCTCATCTCTTCTTCCTCTCAATGGTGCAGATAGCTAGACGCCTATGACATCGGGAAGTGGGCCAATTGATGGAGACCGCCACGTGCCCAATTGCCGACGCCTCTTCCCGCCACGTTTCCGCGTCACCCGTTCCACTATATTGCATCGAGTTCCTCATTTTCTCTACTTCCATAACCATTTTTGCGATGTTGCCTCCCCTTCGGCCAGGCTAGGTTTCACTCTCGGATATGGAGGAACGACTGCTCAACAAGGAGGAAACGGCGTAGGAGGCTGTCGGCATCGCTGAGGAGGAGTGGGATCACTACGACATGAAGGAGACCCTACAGGGGGAACTCACCATCTTCACTGAGTGGAAGGGTTGGGATCCCAAAATGCACGCGCTGATTTGGGATAACTAGCATGGTTATGTGAAGATCCCAAACTCGCCCGAGATGTCTCTCTGATGCAACGTCTAGTGTCCAACTTCACTGTAAAGGAGGCATGAGATGAGTGGTACGCCGCCTACGCGTAGGCAATCCGCCCAAGGAAAATCTTTGAGCAGACTGTCGCTTGGCAGGCACTGGCCGTAGAGCAAAGTGCCCAAGTATGGATCCACTACGAGGAAGTATAGGAGAATTTCGCGGTGGCCGGTGGAGTGTGCTAATTCGATGCTAATATGATGAGATTCGAGGAAACAACTAACACCATATTGAGCCTTTTCCGAGTTGAGAAAGCCGTCTCCGACCTCACGACCGCATGGGACAGGAATGAAACGAAGACAAGGTCGCCGTACCGACACGCCACCGTACATGGAGGGCGAGTGGACTCGTCACATATGCATGTGCCCCGTGTAGAGCATTCACACATCGACGTCGTGGGGCTCAAAATCATGCTATAGGATAAAATTTGAACCTATATGAAAATTTCACTAGAAACTTTTCTCCCCCTATGTAAGAACTTTGTAATGTAACATTAGTTGAAAATTAGTGTTTTAATCCTTCTAATTGAGTGTGACTATTGAGTTGATGCAACAAAAATAGGAAAGAAGAGAAAAGATATGAAAACATTCAATATAGCGCCTCTGAGTTTGCACATCGCCTCGACAACCTTCATATTTGTATTATGAAGCGCGCTCCATGCACTCTGCGATATGGAGAAGGTCAATACGTCGATTCTGCTAAATTTGCTATTAGATGGGTAAAAGTGGTGTGACATTGTGTTTCATGAATTAAAGGTTTCGAGTCAACCTTGAAAAGAACATAGTACTACTACATAAACTGGCGCCACCAACAAAACAACAGAACACAATCCCCACAAAATCAGGAGCAGCGTGAGTCCGGTCCGTACTCCAAAGAGATCATCCGCCCATCAGCTTCCGAAAGAAAAGAAATAAAGATGGGAGCAGGAACATACTCCACTACACAGGTGGCGAGTGGCGACGAATTGGAGCTGAAAGCTCCGTGTCTCTGAGCAAGAGACGACACGGATCAAGTTCCAAACAACGCCCCATTTTCTGCATCTCCTTTTTGGAAGCAAGAGCTGAGCTCCAAATTAAGACAGAGACAACAAAGCTTCGTCCTGCGGTCGGTGTGGCCCGAGCCAAAGTACACGAGCCCGCCCCTCAACATTCTTTCTTCTTCTTGCACCTCCCCTGTTTCCAAGTACACGAGTGCCTCTAGTCGCTTAAAAGTGACACATTTTAAACTTATGACATGAAAATGTCACTAATCCCCTTCTCCCCTACGTAAGAATTTTTAATACAATGCTAGCTCTGATTAGTGTTTTAATTCTTCTAAATGTGTAACTACCGAGTTGATGGAAAAAAAATAGAGACATCCAATATAGTGACTCTGAGTTTGCGCATTGCCTCGACAGCCTTCATGTAATTTCGAAGCACGCCCCATACGGGAAGCACGCTCCCAACGAGACCATCCATCCATCAGCTTGAAATATGGGGGCAGGAACATAATCCAGGTGGCGAGGAACTGGAGACGAAAACTCCGTGTCTCTCAGGAGAAACGACACGCAGCAAGTTCCAAACAACACCCCATTTTGTTCTTTTGTTCTCCTCCTCCTTTTTCGAAGCCAGAGCTGAGCACCAAAATTATAAGACAGGGGACAACAATACTAGCAGCACACTAGTCAAAGTTTCGTCCTACGGTGTGGCCCTCGACATTCTTTCCTCTTCTTCTTATATGCGCGCAGTCATGTAGAACTAGAAGTAGCCATATGCGCGCGCGCCCATGTCCATCTTCTTCTTCTCCTTCTTCTTGGCCCTGCTCCTGTTTCCACCATGCTGCAGCTGCTGCTCCCGGCACCTTCTTCTCCACGGCGACGCCAACCCCTCCTCCTCGCTCGCGGGCATGCTCCAGGCGCGGGACGGCAACGTCACCGACGGCCTCAGGCGCTACCTGGCGCGCTTCGGCTACGCGTCCACGCCTGACGACGCCGACGGCCAGCTCGTGGTGCGGCTCTACCAGTCCACCCTCGGCCTCCCCGTCACCGGCCGCCTCGACGCCCGCACGCTCGACCTCCTCGCCACCCCGCGCTGCGGCGTCCCGGACTTCCAGACGAACGCCACCGCCCGCTTCGCCTTCTTCGCCGGCCAGCCGCGCTGGGCGCGCGCGCCGGGCCACTTCCTGCTCACCTACGCCGTGCTCTCCGACCCTCCCTACCAGCCCCTCCCTGATCATCTCCCGCGCGGGGCCGTGCGCGCCGCCTTCCGCCGCGCGTTCGCGCGCTGGGCGCGCGTCATCCCGGTGCGGTTCCGCGAGATGCGCGACTACAACACGGCGGACGTGCGCGTGGGCTTCCTCGCGGGCGACCACGGCGACGGCGAGCCCTTCGACGGCCCGCTCGGCGTGCTCGGCCACGCCTTCTCCCCGCCCAGCGGCCAGCTCCACCTCGACGCCGCCGAGCGGTGGGCCGTCCTCGGCCACGACGGCGACGACCCCGGCTCCGGCGCCGTGGACCTCGAGTCGGTGGCCACGCACGAGATCGGCCACGTGCTGGGCCTGGCGCACTCGTCGGTCCCGGACGCCGTCATGTACCCGAGCCTGAAGCCGCGCAGCCGCAAGGCGGACCTCACCCTGGACGACGTCCGCGGCGTGCAGGCGCTCTACGGCTCCAACCCGCGCTTCAGCCTCAGCTCCCTCTCCGAGCCCGACACCTCCTCAGCCGCCCCGGCGGTGGCCACCACCAGGTCGCCCGGGAAGACGACGACGACGCATACGGCCATCCTGCTCTTGCTTGTCACCGTCGCTCCTCTGCTCCTCCTCTGCTAGCTTGATTGATTAAGCTCTACTATAAGTAGATAGATATATACACTGTACACATGACACGTCTTAAGAGGAACTGGTCACGATTTTAATTAGTTGGACTTAAGAGAAACTGATGAATATTTTGTCAAGTAAGGTCGAGTTTCTCGTGAATTAATTGTCTTCCTTTCTTTGAATGCAAGTAACGAACAATTTATTGCGATTGGATATTGTAGAGAAAGAAGAAGAAAAATGGATAAACAAGTCAAGCATGTCGTCGTACTGTGTTTGTCAAGCAAACAGGACAAATCAAGCAAGGATTCTTGCCTTCTTTCTTCTCTCTCTTTTTTTTTTTTTTTTGAAATTTTCTTCTCTTTTGGTTGGTTGACAGATCACCAATGAATTCAGCGTGATTTTAATTTGGAGAAGAGCACCCGCAAAAAAAAAAATTTAAATTGGAGAAGAAAACAATCAAGGAGATGCTCAGTGTGATTTTAAATTGGAGATGAAAACAATCAAGGTTATGCGTGTGCGTTGGACCGTTGGTGCCTGTGTTATGTGGCTAGCAACTTTTTCTCGGTGTGTGTTTCACGGACCTGGCTACTTGGGCTAGCACTATCAGCAAGGCATAGGCATATCATGTAGCAAGAAAAAGAGATGAGGCGAAAGCAACATGCACGACGAGACATTGTCAATCGATATTTATCCTCTTAGGATCATGAAGTTGCAGGTTGCATCACGCGTGAAATAGACAGATTTTCTTTGAGGAAAGTATATAGTTTTTATCCTGATATCCTTCACGATGGATCCATACCCATGAACATTATGGATGGGCATCTCCAACACTAACCGCGAAACGGACACCGCATCCGGTACGTAGGATTAGTCCGCGGACACAGAAGCATGAGCCGGACTATCCACATACATTTCAAACAACGTTTGAACAAACCGGACAAACTTTATTCAAATCGTCGTATATAGCCACATCAATTTTTTTTGCCACGACTTCCACGAATGTTATTTTGTGATAAAATTTTGCAAGCATGCAAAACATTAGTCAAATGTTGCCACAAAAAAATCAGATTTGTTTGAATTTGTGTTCATTTTTTCGGATTTTACTGTTCATCAAACTCATATGAGCTCAAGCTTAGTTTATCCGCTTCCCCATATCTGTTTTGTGTTAAGAACCGCACGTTAATGCCTCCTTGGGACTACAGTATGTAGAATATATTTTTGCGGGGCAACATATAGAAATGTTTCATGTTTATGTTTGCGTGATAAATAAAAATATCTATAATGAGAAATTTTTGAATAAGTTCTGTCACTTAATTATTTATGGTCCACAAACAAATCCATAAACAATTTTACATGTTGTTTTTAATATATATGTTGTGGATTTGCAAAGTTTCAAGTTTATATGTTTTCTCGCTTGAAAAAGAAAAAACAGAATTTCTATGACGTTAAGAACGGATCTCTATCAACACTAGACTGTCTAGATTGAAGATCCACCAACAATTAATGGGTTCAGAGAATTATGTACATACCAAATTCTGATTTTGACAGCCTGAGGTAGAGTTCTACCCATCGTCGACGAAGCGAAGATCAATGATACCATCCGCCCACATGATGTACCTGCAGACCCGTGACGTGGGAGATCACCTATAGGTACCCCGCCTCACCCAGCGCACCGCAGACCCGTCGTGGTGAGAGCATCTCCAGCCGCGTCCGCAACAGCCCCCCCCCCCCCCCCTCCCCGTTGAATTTTTAGCGCCGGTGACCGAAAATCGGCCCAGTCGCGACCCCAGGATCTCGTTTAGCGCCTGTTTGGGCGAAATACAGAGCCGGCGATCCCGCCCCGAACCCAAGAGGCCGGGTGTTGCCTGGGCGCGCCGGCACAAGCGAAAAGCGGCGTGGGGCCGCTCCGTCGGCGACTGAAGCCCTTTCCCGCCGTTTTCTCCCGCTTTCCCCCTAGGCTCCCCTCTCTTCTCCATTCCTCCCACCAAACGCTCGGCTCCTCCCGCCAAACGCCCGCCATGCCGCCGAAGAAGTACATGATGCCGCGCGCCGCGACGGATCCCACAGCCGCCGCCGCCCAGCCGAAGCAAAGGAAGCCGAGGGCGCCGCTATCCAAGCCCCCGGCATGAGCAACGCCGAGTGGAAGGCGGATGTGGAGCGCCGGGAGGCCGTCACCACCGACAGGCGCAACAGGGCCAAGAAGGCCAGGGAAAAAGCGGCGCAGGCTGCGGCGGCGGAACAAGCGGAGGCGGTGCGCGCGGCGATGATGAATCCACCCGGTGGGCACCCGTACGCGGCCTGGAGCCAGCAAAGCGTCGGCTCTCCAGCAGGGTTCTCGTCGTCGCCGCACCCATGGAGCACGTCGTCGCCAGGCTATGCCGATGGGGACGCCCATGGTGGCTTCAACCCCAACATCACCTTCCCCCATGAGCGCCCTGTCCAGCGCACGCCCTCGCCCGCGTTCGCCGGCGTGCAGTACCCGCCATACACGTACTCGCCGCCGGACTACGCAGCCTCACCGACGCCATTGCCGCGTCCTCTACTCGCAACCGCATCCTTGACGCATCTCGGCGATGCCGACTCGACGGAGGCCGACATGGAGGACATCATCGCAGCCGGCTCGGCTGCCGCCGCCGCTTCCCCCGGGTTCACTACCCAGGACGACTCGATTGACCTCGGCGACATGGACGACGAGCTCGACTACGGCGAGGAAGAGTCGGAGGACGAGGAAGAGGAGGAGGAGGAACCGGCGCCGACGAGGAAAGGCAAGAAGAAGAGGAAGAAGAAGGCGGCCAAGCCCGGCGAGCCACGCATCAAGTGGGCGTCCAAGGAACAGGAGTGCCTCGCCGAAGCGTGGAAGGTCGTCTGCCTCGACCCGGTCACCGGCATGAACCAGAGCATCGAGATGTATTGGGACCGCATCAAGGCCGACTTCGACGAGCGGAAGCTCGTCGACCCCTACTTCAAAAGCGTGCACATGAAGCGTGGGGCGAAGACGATGGCGAACCATTGGGGGCTCATCCAGACAGCGTGCAATAAATGGCATGGGATCGTCGAGGAGGTCGCAGCTCGCCCAGAGAGCGGCACCAGCGTCGAGGATCAGGTATCTCATACTGTTGCCTTCCGTCGTGCGCGCCGCGCGCGCGCCGAGCACGCCGACTGATGTTCTTTCGTTCGGCGCAGCTGCTACGCATGTTCGCCATGTTCCGCGATGACAACAGCGACGCAGAGTTCAAGTACCTCCACGTCTTCAGGCGGATCGACAGGTGCGAGAAATGGGCGGCCGTCCGGTGCACCCTCGCCAAAGCCAAAGAGACGTACAAGCCGGACGCGCCGACCGCGGGCGCGGCTGACGGGCGACCGGGCGGCAACAAAGGTGCCAAGATGGCGAAATACGCCGAGTCGGCTGCCTCGCGCGTGCAAGAGTCCATCGAACACTGCCTCGCCGACGCCAAGACCAGGGCCGCCCAGCGAGAAGAGAAAACTGAGGCGAGGTGGGCTGTTTTGATGACGAGCAGCGCCGTCAAACTCGACTTGCTCCGGACCAACGCCGCCGCGAAACTCAAAGCTCAAGACGCGAAGAAGAGGAACAACGACCTCGCCTTCTTAATGGGTGGCGCTGACATGCTCCAGAGCGGCGACGAGAAGCTCAAGGCGTGGTTCTTGTCGGAGCGCGGCCTCATCCTGAATCAGATACCGGCGACGCCGACGCCGACGCCGCCGCCCAGCCCGGCGGCTGATGACGATGCCTCCGCGACGCCCAGCCCCACCGACGATGCCTCCGCAACGCCTAGCCCCACCGACGATGCCTCCGCCGCGCCCGGCAGCACAGAAGCCACGCCGACCAGCCCGGAAGCCGCGCCGACTCCTTCCAGCCCGCGTACGCCGCCGACGACGCCGCCGGAGGTTGAGCTCGACGTTTGATGTACTTCTTCCGCGTCCTTCCTTTTCTGTACGCCGAACTACTGCGTGTCCTTTTATTTGATCGCCGAACTGTGGCACTGAATCGCCGAACTATTGCGATGATCGCTTTTCTTTGAGCGGGAACGATGGAGTTCGAATATGGGGCGCCTTGGGGGGCGGCACCTGGGGGCGTGGCTGGGGAGAAACGAACCCCAGGGACCGATCTAGCGCCGGCTCGCCCCCATGCCGCTCTTTTTCGGTGCCTGGGGGGCCGAACGGCTGGAGATGCTCTGAACTACAACGTCAAAGTGGAGCGGCTGGAGTGGGACGCGAGCAGCTTGACGTGGAACCGTATTCCAGGGGCCGAGGGATCCTTGCGATGACTACGGGAAGTGGGGGCCGTTCGGCCTCTGCGACCCCGACGCGGCATCATCGGGGTTCTGCGGCTGCGTCGCTGGGAACAGCATTGTCCGGGGTCACCGTCGACGTGGGAGGTCAAGGATACCACATGCGGGTGCCGACAAGATACGGCATTGGACTGTGCCGGCAGGACAACGACGGACAACTTCAAGGTGGTGACAGGGGTGATCGATGCTTCCTGACACACACAACTCATCGGTGGACATGAGCGTCGAGCTGGAGGAGTGCAGTGCGAGGTGCTTAGCCCACTGCCCGTCACTACTACAAAAACAGCTATAGCCAATATGTACACTAATGACGCACTGTGCATGTGGTGCGCCATTACTGCCATTACTAAATAGTAATGGCGCACCATGTGTTGGTGCGCCATTAGTATTGCATACTAATGGCGCACCACATCCATGGTGCGCCATTAGTAAAATTTATTTTTATTTTTTCAAAACTACTAATGGCGCACCGTGGGATGGTGCGCCATTACTAGTTCAACTAGTAATGGCGCACCACTCCCACGGTGCGCCATTTAAACTACTAATGGCGCACCGTGGGAGTGGTGCGCCATTACTAGTCGAACTAGTAATGGCGCACCATCCCACGGTGCGCCATTAGTAACTTGGCCACCACTTCCACCGAATGCACCCCCCCCCCCGGTCCCCCCCGTGGACCGCCTTTTCAGTTTAAAAAAAATAAAAAAATGATGGAAACGTCAAAAAAAAAAAAGCTCCTCCTCCCTCCTCTCCGGTGAGCTGCTCCTCCCTCCTCTCCTCCCATCCCCTCATGGTTTCTCCTTCCTCCTCTCCGATGCTCCGGTGAACTCCTCTTCGGCGACCTCCTCCTCCTCTCCGGCGATGTAGGCGAGCGCCTCTCCGGTGACCTCCTCCTCCTCCTCTCCGGCGAACTCCTCTCCGGCAAAAGAACACGTCAAAAGAACGTACAAGATCCAAAAACGGGAACAAATTTTGAAATAATATCGTGCAAAAAAACGAGCAAAAAATGGGCAAAAAATCGCGATCCAGATCCAAATTCAAAATTCAAAAATAGCAATGGCGCACGGTGGGGGTTAGACGGTGCGCCACTACTATTTTCCCGCCTTCAAAATTCAAAAATACTAATGACGTACCGTGGCCTATACTAATGGCGCACCAGTGGCCTATACTAATGGCGCACCGTGGCCTATACTAATGGCGCACCAGTGGTGCGTCATTAGTACGCCATTAGTAAAAAAATACTAGTGGCGTGGTACTAGTGGCGCACGAGTAGTGCGTCATTAGTAGGCAAAACTGATGCGCCACTAGTAGGCCTTTTCCTAGTAGTGCGTGATTGGCCTACGCTGCCGCTGATATCCGAGGAGGCGGCGATGGTACCAGGTGTGTCATGTGGGTGGATGACATCATCCCTTCTCTCTACATTTGTACGACATCAAATTACTAGTACTACTACATTCTCACTCTGCAACCACATGTATTATCTTCTATGAAGGATCAAAGATATCGACTAGATGGGGATGAATAGGTGACAATTTTTTTCTATCCTTCCTTTAACAAATTTAAGGATGGTAGATAGAGTAAGTTCTCTAAATATGCAACTGCATGATTCAACCTATTTTACAAAGCAAATCTAGCTACACAAGTAAGCAAAACTAGCAAGAGTAAGACTTGCACAAGTTAAGTAAAGGGGATTAAAATAACCATAAGCCGGAGACGAAGATTTAACCCAAATTTCACACTCTTGGGGAAGTGCTACCCTCTGTTGGAGAAGAGTAGGCACCGCCAAAGCCAATGAGCACCAAAATAGGCTCACATTCTTCTCCTTGGGGCACCCACACATAGTAAGAGCTCAATCACTAGGGGCGTGTTTGGTTGCCGTAGTCTACAGTAGCTGCATTGCATAGCCTTCTCAACTCAACCTGGCTATGCAAATGCAGCCTCAAATGCATCATCTGCAAGTTGTTTGGCTGCCTGCATGGGTTGAACAACACTGTCTGGTGTTTGGTTGCCTGCATGTTAGTGGACAAACCCAAGGCATGGTGTTTGATTGCATGCAACACCTGGTGTGTGGTAACCTCTTTGGCTAGTTGGTGAGGTTACCAGCACACTTCGGCACAACCATGTAGCACACATCATAAGCAGAGAAGAGTATAAACAGAGGATCAACTTAACAACATATTTCAGATAAGCAGTACCACACTTCATAACAGTTCAACTCATAAACCATAAACATAAACAGTTCAAAGCAGACTCAATAGTACTTACGAAGGAGGTGCCCCGGCCCTAGTCCTTGGCGGCGAAGGCTTCGTCGTGCTTCCCACACTTGTTGACGACCTCAATGCCTTCGTCGTCGAAGATGATGACCTTGAGGGTGTCGGGAGTGAGGAGCTTGAACGTCATCATGTAGCCGATCTTGATCTGATGAACGGTTGCGTAGGTGGACCAACCCTGATCCAGGGTCACCCTGCCGTTCATCAGCTTCACCGTCACCTTCCAGGAGCAGCCGGTGTTGTTCCTGAGCTTGAACTCCGTCGGCACCACGACGAAGTGCTTGGTGAAGTCCAGGGGCATGGGGATGCACTCAAGCTTCGGTGCAAGGATGCCCTTGTAGAAGTGAGCGATGAACAAGAAGACGAAGGCCAGCCACTCGACCCGCTGCTCCGCACGCCTGTGACGGCCACCGCGGTTAGCCGGTGTCCGTTGTGTACACCCAATCCCCCAATCCCCCTGCTACTGCATCCGCATCTACCTCTATTCCGATCTTGCATGAACTAGTATGAAGTAGTATGAACTCGTATGAACTATCTCTACATGCTTATCTACCTCTATTTCCCATTCCCCTCTCCGCCGTGGATCGAATCTATCGCCGGATCGAACGGGAAAAAGTAGTGCATGACGAACAGAGAGAAGTGCTTACCGCCATTGCCGCAAGCCAAGTGATGGTCCGGTCGCCGGTGATGGAGTCCGGTGGTCTTCTTGCTCTCGTCCGATCCGCCGCCACCGGTGAGAGTTGGGAGAGTGGGGAGAGTGGGGAGAGGGAGAGGTGAGGGGCGGTGAGGCTAATAACTATCGGCGCTTCGGAAAGCAACGCGGCTTCTCGAGCGTGGCCGCGCACGTGCAGCCGCCGCCGCCCACGTGCACCGCTCGGGCCTGGCCCTGGAGAAACTGCCGATTCGAGCGTTCCAGGGAGCCAGGCCGAGGAGTGCTTTAAACATCGTGTCATCCAGGCCCAACAGTGTATGCAGCCAACCAAACATGTCGTTTTCTTCCCGCGCGGGCCTGGTTGGGCCTCATGCAGGCAACCAAACACGCCCTAGTGGTTGGCACATTCACAAACTTCTCCACAGAAAATCTGCATATAGGTGATTTCAGAAGGACTCTAACCTTATAGGATTCCCCATAACTCCAAGAGTAACAAGATGCACCAAGGATTCGTAAGGGGAATTCATCTTTTGGTTTGGTGAAAGTATAGTTTTGGCTTTTTTCGAATACAGTACAGACGCAAGCGCTCATATACACGTGCATACACTCACCCCTATGAACACACACACGCACACCCTACCCCTATGAGCACCTCCGAAAGACTGAGCCGGCATATCATCTTGAAATTTACGAAGTCACCGTAGGCACCTCGTCATCGACGGGAATGTCTCCTCCCACTAAATGCGCTTCGCCGGAAATCCTGAAATAAATCTAGGAATAAATGCGAGCACCAGGACTTGAACCCTGGTGGGCTGGGGATACCACAGTCCCTCTAACCATCCAACCACAGGTTGGTTCGCTTCTCTCTCTCTCGGGCTTTGTGTATGAGTTTTGCGGGTGCAAATATTTATGTACGTGAAGTTGAATATCACAACTCATCCAAAGTGTACCCTCTTTATAGTATGGCTTTTCAGTTGACCCCCAAAAAATAAAGTAAATCAAACTTTAGTCGTCTTCCTTTTTGTTGGTGTGGTGGTCCAACCAAGAATGCTTCTCATCAAATGTGCTAAAGCACCGGGTAAAAACTCAAAACTCATGGTTAGATCACTAGTCATGTTAACACCAAACCCAACTTGGGGTCGAATATGTCCTTGAACCCTGCCTCTAGCTGATTTGCTAGGACATGATATCAACTTATTCTCTAAATAAAAGTGAAGAGAGGAGAAATCAGGGAGATGAAGATGACACCTTAGGGTTCCAGTTATTATGTTTGACGCGCCTTCGCTTCTCCTTTTCAGGTTGATGTTGTATATCTGATGTCGTAGTTATTAGCACATTGTTTATACAGATTTGGTTAAGTATCTAGAAATGTGACATAAGATTAAGATGGAGCTCCAAATAATTTGGAACATAGGAAAAAAAAATCTAAGCCAAACCCTTTTAAATTTGATCACTTATATAAAAATAATAATGTGTACAATACCAAATAAATATCTATGAAAATATTAATTTGATATTGTATGTTGTTATTTTTCTATAACTTAGTTAAACTTCAAAGAGTTTGGACTAGATGAAATAGATAAACCTCATGAACTGAAAGTAACTTAATATTTACCAACCCAGGCACCCATCCAACTCTACTTGAGCCACATCCCACGAAGAGAAAAAAATATAGCGAGGCATCTTTATCAGGAACAGAATATGCAACAAGTAGGAAGAAACGCAAACTAACGACTCCAATTTACACAACTATATATAACCAGTATCCCCAATACACGTGCTGCTCATAGATAGAAGTAGATTCACACCGAAAAAAGAAGGCTACTATAAGTTTCGGCCAGCACTAGATAGCATGAAAGGGCAATGGAACAGTGAGACTGCTACACCAACTATGATAGTAATAATCCAGAAACACAAATTAGTAACCTGAGCCAACGGCGCTCTAATAACATTCTAATAATGTCAAGTAACCTGAGCCAACGACACACTGGCTACCTGCCTTCCTATTCAGTATAGGTCAATTGGTCCCTGATTCGTATCTTGTCGTTCGCGGGAGCTCTTCCAACAAAGAACACTACACGCTTCGGAGCGGGAAGTTCGACATCACTGCACAACATCGTCAAAATGAGAGCATGGCGGGCCTCTCCCACGGCAACGACATATCCTATTCCCCACGTAGGTTCGGGAATATCGATCAAACACGCACCTTGGTCGCTGATGTAGGTACTTTTCGGCAGAGCTATTTAGGTTTCTTAGAAGCTATTTCCCAAAAGGTTTTAGGAAGGTTCTATAACCTTCCTAAACATGTTTTTCATTTTTCTATGTTTCTTTGTGCCGGTTTTCAGTTTTGTCAGGGTTTTTTCAAATATATATTTGCTTCGTTATTTATCCTTTTTATTTTTGTTTTTCCTTTTTATTTTTGTTTTTCCTTTTTTTTTGTTTCATTTCCTTTTTTTCTTGTTCTTTTATTTTTTTGGTTTTGTGAATAGTTTTTGAAATGCGGGAACCTTTTTCAAATGTGTGAAAAATTCTACAATTTCGGAATTTTTATTATAATTCAAGAATATTTTTGAAATTGATGAACATTTTTAAAATTTTGGGAATAGTTTTTTATTTTAAAATTTTATTTAAAATCCAGGGATATTTTCAAATTCATGATCATGTTTTTATATGTAAGTAATTTTTCAAAATTGTAGGCATTTTCTGAAATTGGAATTTCTTTAAAATTCAAGAAATTTTTTCAAATTCATGATCATTTTTCTAAATCTAAGAGCTCTCCCAAGCTTATGGACATTTTTTGGAATTATATTTTTTCTTTAAATCTCAATCATTTTAGTAATAAGCAAAAGAAGAAAATAAACAAGAAGAAATACCAGGCTTATGTGCCCCCGCATTGGGCCCGCCCACTATCCATGTGGATAAGAGCTCTTGGGAGTCATCAGCCTGTTATCCTCGGCATGCCTTTGATCCATTGAGTGAGAGAACTTCCACATGGGACTCCCATATCACTATGGCCGACTTTCGTCTCTGTTCGACCTGTACGCGGGGGTACGTGTTTGCTCACGCTCCACCTCAGGGACGGGGATCCTATTAGTCGTGTAGGTTGGCAGGTAGCGGGCAATCACTCAGCACGCTTTAGCGCTAGCACGCTATTGGGTTGGTGCAGTAAGATTGTCTAGGTTTTTCTTATTTCTCACCGGTTTTGGAAATGGTGTTTTTTTGTGTGTGTGTGTGTGTGTGTGTCTTTTTTCTTTCGGTTTTTGGGTTTTCTTTTCTTCTTCTTCTTTTTGTGTTTTTTCTTTTGTTCTTGTTTTCTATTTCTCTTTTATATATGTTATTTATCGTTTTTATATATCAAAATTTGGAACATTTTAAAAATTTGGAAATAGTTCCTAAAACTCAGGAACATTTTTGAATTAGTGAATTTTAATAATTTTGAGAATAACTTTTTAAACTCACAAACAGTTTATGAAATTGGCGAACATGAACATTTTCTGGAATTTGGGAATAATTTTTATACTTGCAGATTTGTTTTGAATCCATTAATGTTTTTTAAGTGTGGACAGTTTTTGGAATTTGAACCTTTGATTCATGAACATTTTTCAAAATTTGGAATATTTCTTACATTTGAAAACATTTCTTGAAGTTGAGGAATATTACTTTTAAAAAATTATCAACATTCTTTGAAATGCATGAACATATTTTGAAATCAAAAACTTTTTTATGAAGCAAAAAACATAAAATAGAAAACAAAAACAAAAACATAAAAAAAGGAAAAAAGGAGCGCCTCGCCCCACACATGGGCTGGCCCAAAAACAGGAGCAGGCGAGCGTGTTTGGGCGACTTGTTTCGCATCAGGCGTGAAATAGTGAAATTACTAGTTAAGCGGTAACCCTTGCAAAGGTCACTCCCACCTTTTCTGGTGGTGACAAGTATCGCACTATATGTGCAACACTTGTCGCAACTTGGGGTTTTGTGTTTTTTTTCGTAGATTCATTTTTTAGTTGTTTTATCTTCTAAACCATGCGTCCAAATCGCGAACCGGTTTCACTGTTGGGTTTTTGTGTTAAGATCTTTGAAACTACTTCCTTTGCTCCATATTAATTGACGCTCAAACAGATGTATCTAGCACTTAAATATGTCTACATACATCCGTTTGGCGATGGGACGAATGGAGTAGAACCCATGTTGATATAGTGGTGGGGTCAACGGATTTAGTGTGCACCCAAATATTTTGTTAGGGCCAGGCTTTCCGTCCAAGAACAAAGATGTCCTAAAGCCACATATCAGCCGGACTTTTACAGGCCGCGCGGGGGGGGGGGGGGGGGGGTGTTATCCGGAATCTTCTAGAGAGCGGAGTAGGCATTTTTCTGTTTTTTTAATGGGAAAGAGTTACCATTTTTATTGATTAAGAAAAAGTTAGAATTGCCTGGTTAATTGAAGGAAAGCCAACCTAAAACCAATACAATACAGGAAATAGCATGGGCACCACCAACCAACCTAGCCACCGACATGGAACACGGAGCTGCAAAGAAGAAAGACATCCGCCGAGGAGTCACAAGGGTCATCGTCATCACCGGTTGCCTCCGAACAGGCGACTCCAACTTCATGGAAAGTACGCACGTAAATTTTTTTTTTCTGAAAAAACAGAAAAAACAGTGGTCAAGTACTTCGAAGTACATGTACCTCTAAGTACAAGCATATTAGTTTTAGAAGTATAGTACTTATGTATTTATTTATTTATTTGAGTAGAGTACATATGTATTTTAAAAGTGCGGCACATGTACTTCCAAATACAACTATATTTGTTTTGGAAGTAGACACGCTAAGAAGTGTAAGCGTCTGTAGTTTGAACTATAAGGGTACTAATTCGGGAAGTACATCAAACATGTCATTGTAATTTGAAGATTAATCATATCCCTAAACTCATAATTTCCGAAGGACATTAATAGTCATCCAAATATTCTATATAAATTCAGAGAACTGAAACATGATAAATGGAATCAGTAAAACAAGTTCCGTAATTTTTGGAAGAACATTGCTTCATCCATTAATTTGTAAATGGTATTTTAAACCATTTTAAATCCAAACGGAGTCCAAATAATTATAAGAAAATTATGGAGATATCCAAGGGTGTGTATTAGCACTATAGTTAATCACCACAAAATGTTCAAGACAATTGGATACACACAACATAGGATTGCTATGTGTAACCTCTAATCATCTTATAGTAATAATGTTAATGCACAATTTTTATTTCCATGCAATTCTTTAGTGCAAATATGATGACATGCCAAGAAAATTATGCAGAATTAATACTAAGTAGGTTTTATTAATTTGGGGATCCTTACATAAACCACAATATCATCATAAGAAAACCCTATCCAATATTATTCCAATCAAAATCACAATAAATATTAATTTCTTCAATGTGGAAGAAAAAAACAGTGGTGCATGTGCTTCGGCCGGAAATGGTATGATTTAAGTACTATGTAGCTTAGGGACTCATCACGTATGATGTTGATGTCTAAATTTGCTTTTCTCTTAGGAGATAACTCCTATACAAAATATGTAAAGTAAAAAATTATTATTATTTTATCTTAATTAATAATAGTCATTATACATGATTATATTATTTTGAGCTATCAGGCTAAAAATCGAGCGAGTCACTGTTGGCTCAATTTTTCAGTCCAGCTATATACGACATCCTAGGGAACTCATTTATTTCCCCTAAAAAAAGGTAACTCATTTATTTTTTAGCCGATCTTCAATATCTACTACTTCAAAATAAGTAGCATTCCTTTCTTGCCAGGTAGAGCTGTTTGTCAACCGGTTTCCCTCTCCCACCATGTTTCTCCATCCTTTTTTTATCCAACCCGTTTTTTCCCCCATGTCATATTTGACCGTACCTTTCGAATACACCGCTCAATGATATTATTTTACTTACTTTTTGCAGCCCTACATGAACTCCATCTTAATTAACTTATCATTCCCAATAACTTGGAATTACATCATTCGATTTCACACAATATTTCACCGCGTCTTCCGGTATGCCGCTCAATCATATTAATTTACTTACCATGTATGACCCAGGCTACCAAATTATTGAGATAAAAAATATGTGACCCCGTGGCAACACACAGGCACGTACCTAGTCGAGCTAAAAAGGAGTCGATCTTCAGCCGCTCGTTGTTCGAGCTTTTCTCGCAGCCCAATTTCGAGGACGGTGGCACCGAACAGCTTTTTCGTACTAGTACTTACATCTAATTCAGCAGTAGGTGTTTTGCTTGTTTTGCTTATCTGGGCGCTAGCTGCTTGTCAGTTGTCTATGCCCTGTCTTTATGTTACTCCCACCATTTGCATAACCGAAAGTTTTAATCAATAATTTTTTTATGATTGATGTTGCGCCGATGAAAGATTGGACCGAATCAATGACGCGTCTACAGCGATATCTCTCTTTCTGTTCCACTTTTTGTATTTTGATTGATGCATGAGCTGCAGAAAGCCAGAAAGCTCAATTTGTACATATAATAAGAAAAGTAAGAGCAAGTGGAATTTCAGTGTAGTCACAAGGAGGATTGACTCTCTGTTAGAAGATGGAAAAAGCCATTATCACGCATTAGGCGCCTAGTCCTTTTTCTCTAATACTCCCTCTGTAAACTTTTGTAAGATCGTTTAGATCGTTAAGCTTTCTTCACACATTGAATTGGAATGAAGTTAGACAGAAGCCTTAGCCGCTAATTATCAGATCCACTTTACTATTAGTAAATTAGCTGCAGCTTTGCATGGGCTATATGCATTAAGATTTAGTGCTTTTGGAAACATTTTAAATTTGAGGTGCCGCCGTCACGAATCGCATCTCTCCACCAAACTTCCACTCAGCCTTCTCCTATTTAAAAGCCCCCGCAAAACATAGCAGCATTCAGCAAGCTGGTTGAGCAAACCCAGCAAATTAAGCTCACTCTAGTGATCACTTGTCAACCCGGCCAGGAAGCGAGGAAGCAGCCATGGTGCTTCGCATGCAAAGCCTCAGCCCCCCTCGTCGTGTGTCGGTGGATGGCCCAATCATCGTCGGCGCCGGTCCCTCCGGGCTCGCCGTGGCGGCCAGCCTCGGCGAGGAGGGCATGCCATTCCTCATGCTGGAGCGCGAGGACTGCATCGCCTCGCTCTGGCAGAAGCGCACCTACGACCGCGTCAAGCTCCACATCCCCAAGCACTTCTGCGAGCTCCCTCGCATGCCCTTCCCGGAGAGCTACCCGGAGTACCCCACCCGCCGCCAGTTCATCGACTACCTCGAGAGCTACGCCGCCAGGTTCGACATTAAGCCGGAGTTCAACACCACCGTGCTCTCCGCCCACTACGACAACACCTCCGGACTCTGGCACGCGCAAGCCACCCGCGCGGGCGGTGCCCAGATGGAGTACATCGGCCGCTGGCTCGTGGTCGCCACCGGCGAGAACGCCGTCAACGTCGTCCCGGACATCCCGGGCCTCGGCGGCTTCTGCGGCGAGGTCACCCACGTCAGCCACTACAAGTCCGGCGAGCCCTACAGCGGGAAGCGCGTGCTCGTCGTCGGCTGCGGGAACTCCGGCATGGAGGTCTCCCTCGACCTCTGCGACCACGGCGCCCACCCTTTCATGGTGGTGCGCGACGCCATGCACGTCATTCCGCGCGAGGTGCTCGGCAAGTCCACTTTCGAGCTGGCCATGCTGCTCATGGCGTGGCTCCCGCTCTGGATCGTGGACAAGATCATGATCTTCCTCGCCTGGCTCGTCCTCGGCGACCTCGACAAGCTCGGCATCCACCGCCCGGCTGTCGGCCCGCTCACGCTCAAGCACACGCAAGGCCGCGCCCCGGTGCTCGACACCGGCGCGCTCGCCAGGATCAGGTGCGGCCAAATCACCGTCGTCCCCGGCATCACCCGCTTCACCAACTCCGACGCCGTGCTCTCCGATGGCACCGCCGTCCATGTCGACGCTGTCATCCTGGCCACCGGCTACAGAAGCAATGTGCCACAGTGGCTCCGGGCGACGGACTTCTTCGGCAAGGACGGCTACCCAAAGACGGAGTTCCCCAACGGCTGGAAGGGCCAGTTTGGACTCTACTCCGTCGGCTTCGCACGCCGCGGCATCTCCGGTGCCTCCGCCGACGCCGTGCGCATCGCCAAGGATCTCTGCCAGCTCTGGAAGGAGGAGAGCAGGCCCGCAAAGAAGGCCGGCCGCCCGTGCTATAGGAGGTCTATCTCCGTCGTCTTGTAATCTATCTAAGCAAGCTTTCAATCTGGATTTTCCTCATGTAACTTGGGTCCTGGAATTGTGTGGAGATGGGATTTTTTTGGGGACCGGCTATTGGTAAGTTGGCTGAAACAAAACTTGGGTCAGTGTGTAAGTCATTTGCTTTTTTTTTTTTTCCTTAGCCTGTTTAAGTTGATTTGCTCTCAGCTGACAATACGTGCGTACAACGTTTGACGCAGGGCCTTGATCCACACGCATTGGGTTTATCTGCTCGCATGCACGTACGTGCCATCCTGTTTTGTATGGTTCAGCACGTGTTATGTTTGTAATCACAGTCACAGGTGTTTAGTTACTTTATTACTCTATCTGTCCCATAATATAAGAGCGTTTTTGACACTATACTAGTTAAAAAATGGTCTTATATTATGAAACAAAGAGAGTATTACTTTAACGCCATTGCCCAGTGTCTGTCTATGCATACGTGCGGACGCTGGAAGGTTAAAGATAGTCTTTTCAAATGTGTACGGGTTGGTATTAGCCTTCTAATACTTGTGAGTTCCTGTCTAAGCTATGTACCTATTACTCCCTCGGTCTCAAAATAAGTATCTTAAAATTAATACAACTTTATATTAGAGTTAGCATAAAATTGAGATACTTATTTTAAGATGGGGGAATATTAGCTAATAATGCACGCGCACAAATTCCGAATCATATATAACTAAGGCTCTGTTTGATAGCAAAGTATTTCCTAATTATTCTTATAATATCATGTTTTACGCAGACATACAACATTGGGTTTAGTGTCATTGGTATTACCCTTAAAACACAAAGAAATTGATACACAAACATAAATAAAAAATAAAATAAAAATTCCAAGGAAGAATTATGACATTAGTATTTCCCTTCTAGAAGAAAGAAAAAAAAGACAAAATTTACACACAACTTACATACAAATTGTGCTTTTTTAAATATGCAAGAATAAGCCGAACATAGTGGAATTTTTAAATAATGAAGTTCCTTAAGAAGGAAATGATTTAGTGGTATTGGTATTACCCTTACAAAAAAGAAAAAGAAAATCTAAAAAAACATAATAATGAAGTTTTTGTAAGAAATATTGAATTTGTGGCATTGGTATTACCCTTTCATACGAAAAAACAAAAAATGTTACTCCCTCCGTCTGGAAATACTTGTTGGAGGAATGGATGTATCTAGACATATTTTAGTTCTAGATACATCCATTTTTATGCATTTCTCCGACAAGTAATTCTGGACGGAGGGAGTATAATTTACACACAAATTGCACTTTTTTATAATATGCAAGAATAAGTATAAAATAGTGGAACTTCAAAAAATGAATTTTCCTAAGAAGTAGTGAATTTAATGGCATTAGTATTATCTATAAGAAAGAAAGAAAATGAAACACAAAATAAAATAAAATAACAAGAAATGAAGTTTTCTAAGGAAGAGTGAATTTGTGGCATTAGTATTTCTCTTCCAGAAGAAAGAAAAATAATTATAAGAGACTAAATTTGCACACAACTTACATAGAAATTGCGCTTTTTTACAATATGAAAGAATAAGCATAACATAGGGAAATTTCAAAATGAATGAAGTTCCCTAAGAAAGAAATAATTTATTGGCATTTGGCATTACCCTTAAAGAACAAAAAATGAAGCAAAAACAAAATAATGAAGTTTTCAAGGCAGGAATGAATTTGTGGCATTAGTATTACCCTTTCACAGGAAACAAATATATCAAAATTTACACAATTTACACAGAAATTGCGATTTTTATAACATGCAAGAATAAGCATATAATAGTGGAATTTCCAAAAGTAAATTTTCCTATTAAGAATGAATTTAGTGGCATTAGTATTATCTATAAAAAAGAAAGAATATGAAACTACAAATAAAACAAAAACAAAAATAAAGTTTCCAAAGGAAGAATGAATCAATGGCATTGTTATTACCCTTTAAGACGACAGAAAATGAAGAAGAAAAAAAATATAAAAATTCAAAATATTGACATGAAAATTATGCTTTTCTATAATATGCAAGAACGAGCAAAACATGGCGGTAATCCAAGAAAAAAAGATGTTCCTTAAGAAGTAATGATATAGTGACAGTAGTATCAACCTCAAAGAAAAATGAAATGAAATAAAACTATAACATAATAAAAAGTAATGAAGTTTTTCATTTAAGAATAAAGAAAAATAAAAAATAAGCTTAAAAATTGGCACACAACTTTGCACATATTTACTACAAGAAATAAACGTATAGTGGTTTAATTTACACTATAATATAGTTTATACTATGTTATATAGTATTCGTGTGTATACATTTTACACTCACCCAACATCTCAAAAATACCCATCGTAACCAACTAAGAAAAGGAAAAACCAAAAAACGCATACAAACAGAAAAAAAGGGAGCATCATGGGCCTATAAAAACAGGAAATGCACTTCAGCCCAATTAGGATTCGATTGGCCCAATACGGTGGTCAGTTGAAAATATCAGCCCAAAACAAGACAACATACACAACAGAGAAAAAACAAGTAGCACGAATCCTAATGGAGAATCAATGGCTCAAAAATTGACTGACCCAAATTCATTTTTGAGGCGACTTACATGTAGCTAAAGTGTAAAATTAAAAAAGTTTGGTTTAGATGAAATAGATAAACCTCGTGAACTGAAAGTAACTATTACCAACCCGGACACCCATCCAACTCTACTTGAGCCACAATCCACGAAGAGAAAAAAAATACAGCTCGACTTCTTTATCCAGCATGAACAAAATATACAACAACAAGAAACTCAAACTAATGATTCCAATTTACACAACTATATACAACCAGTATCCCCAATGCACGTGCTGCTCGCAAATACAAGTAGACTCACACAGAAAACATAAGCGCTACAATAAGTTATAGAAAGCACAAGATAATAGGAAAGGGCAATGGAACAGTGACAGTGATACACCAACCATGGAAGTAATAATCCACAGACACAAATTTCAGTAGCATGAGACAACACACTCTAATAACATTCTAATAAGGTCAAGTAACCCAAACCAACGACGCGATGGCTACCCGCCTTCCCTATCAATATAGGTCAACTGGTTCCCATTCAATATAGGTCGTCCGCGAGAGCTCTTCCAACAAAGAACAATGGCACGCTTCAGAGCGGGAAGTTCGACATCAACACACAATATCTTCAGCATGAGACGCATAGCATGCCTCTCGCCTGGCAACGGCAGATCCTATTAGCCGCGTATTGGGGAATAGTGATCCAACACGCACCTTGGTCGCTGATGTAGGTACTTTCGGGCAGGCCTAAACCTGCTTTTTCTTTTTTCTATGTTTCTTTGTGTTGGTTTTCGTTAGGTTTTTTCAGGGGCCTTCATTGTTTTTGTTTTTGCTTCATTATATTTCCATTTTTATTTTCTACTTTTCTTTATCATTTTTCTTTTGTTTTCTTTATTTATTCTTCTTATTTTTTTATTTTTTTCCATAATATTATAAATATTTAGAAAATTTTAAAAATGTGGTAACTTTTTAAAATTTGTAAAAGAAAATAAAAATATTTGAATTTTTCATTGAAATTCAATAATATTTTGTAAATTGATGAACATTTTCTGAATTTTAGTATATTTTTGAATTTCCGATCAGTTTTTTTAAATCCAAGGACATTTTCTAAATCATGATCATTTTGTAAATCTAAGAAATTTTTCAAAATATTGGACATTTTCTGAAATTCGTTTTTTTAAGACTCCAAGAACATTTTCAAATTCTAAATCTAATCAATTTTCTGTGGACTTTTTTAAAATTCAGTTTTTTTAAATCTTGAACGTCTTCAAAGTAAGCAAAAGACAAATAAAGAAAAGGAAAAACTAGGCGCCTGTGCCCCCACATTGGGCCGGGTGTATCGCCTGGCACAGGCCGGGATTTAGAAATATATCTCGCTTATAGCGAGAGTACCTACGGTCTCGCCTGAAGCTTTTCCTGTGTGCTACAGTAATGGGCTGGCCCCTTCTGTGCGTCCGTTCACTCACACGCTTCGTTTACTTCGTATATTATTTTTCTTTTTCATCTTTTTCTTTTTCTTATGGTTTTCTCTGTTTCTTCTATGGTTTTCTTAGGTTTTTTCTTTTTCTTTTTTATCCAGTTTTATTGTTTCTTCTCCGAAGGTGAGCACTATTGCAGGGGGTTGATAAGCCACAAGTGTAGGGGGTCTATTGTACCCTTTTTCAATAAGTAAGAGTGTTAAACCCAACGAGGAGCAGAAGGAATTGGTTAATATATTTCAGCAAGCATTCAATGTAAAAGCTACAACGATTGTTTGATCACAAGAATAATGGCAAGCACATGAATTGTAATAAAAATAAAAAGGCGAGTCAAGTTGCTCAATCCTTAGTTGTGCTAAGTACAAATCTGTTGTCTTACTTATAGAAATCAAATGGCTCTCAAGGACACACGGAGTTTCACCAAGTTATTTTCATCTAGTTTCATTGAGTTAAGATTCATTGCCTTGATAATTTGTTGTGTGATGGAACCTATAATAATGTGACGTTCTTTCTTGAACAAACAATATACTTATGATTATACCCTCTAATCATAGCATTAAACGTTGGGGTTCCAACAACCCCTCGTGCAATAGTTCATAAACTTAGGGTTTAGTCATTTTTGTCACTCCAATCATCCATCATAGATAAAATAATCACATAATGCTCTCCACTAGGCCCATAAAGGTGAACATATCTGCAGTCAACGTTCGCACATCACCACTAGAGAATTACAACAACATAATGTCAAGTCATTGAATTATTCAACTTCATAAGATTACTAGCAACAAGGTTTATCCCGTGTCCTCCAGAACGTAATGGACTATTCACGAGACATCTTTTGGATCATGATCAGTGGGGATGAAAATATGATCAACAATCTGAACATATAAATCTTTCACCAATAAAACTTCTAATCATCAACTACAGACAATAATCAACACCATGAATTATTCCGAGAAAGGGATATGAGACAATACTTCATAGATTGAAAGCTAGGGTTGGAGATGGATGACGGTGATGATGGTTTGATGATCCCCATGGTGAATGGAGCGTTGGTGATGTCGATGGCTTCGAATCTCCCTTCCAGAGGGAAAGGGGGAATACAAATGTGAATAGTGTAGTTCTATACATTGTTCATGTTTTTGTCTTTATTGACACTATTCATGTTGAATTTGTCTTTTGTATCTATGTGTACTTTGAATTTGGATATGGATTATGTAGGGTTTGTAGAACATGTGTTGTGAACATCCACAGCTTTTCTTGGAATTTTTTTGAATCATTTGAAAATAAACTTTTTAAAATTGGTATCATGGGAGCATCTAAGTGATGGTATCACATGAAATTCTCCTTGTGCAAGCGACGTGCTAACTAGTGCTAGTGCGCCACTATAGAACTAGTGCATGAGTGTTGGTGTTGTTACTTGTTATAGTTAGAAAATTTCTCGGCATGTATGTTTGTGTGATGTGGTGTCACTATGTTGTTATAAATTCGTGTCAACTTTAGTTTATATGGTATTTACCAAAATTGTATTGGTATTTACTGAACTGAACCGAACAATATTTTCCCTGCAAAAAAAAGAAACAGAATGAACTATATTTACCAAAGTATGGAAGCTGTATTTACCAAATACCATATTTACATAATGAACCGGACACACACGGCTATGAGACGCGGACATACACGAGAGCATACAACTATCAAATTTAGCGGGCACGAGGTTTGTGGATAGTTTGCTTCGTGTACTTGCAACTCAAAGCCTGATCGTATAAACATATTATTCGAAGAAAAATATTATTAGCTTGATAATGAAGTATTATTTTACAAGTTTTTGTGTTATGGATGAAGGAAATATGCCCTAGAGGCAATAACAAAGTTGTTATTTATATTTCCTTATATCATGATAAATGTTTATTATTCATGCTAAATTGTATTAACCGGAAACTTAGTACATGTGTGAATACATAGACAAACAGAGTGTCACTAGTATGCCAGCTCGTTGAATCAAAGATGGTTAAGTTTCCTAGCCATAGACATGAGTTGTCATTTGATTAATGGGATCACATCATTAGATAATGATGTGATTGACTTGACCCATTTCGTTAGTTTAGCACTTGATCGTTTAGTTTGTTGCTATTGCTTTCTTCATGACTTATACATATTCCTATGACTATGAGATTATGCAACTCTCGAATACCGGAGGAACACTTAGTGTGCTATCAAACGTCACAACGTAACTGGGTGATTATAAAGATGCTCTACAGGTGTCTTCGATGGTGTTTGTTGAGTTGGCATAGATCGAGATTAGGATTTGTCACTCCGAGTATCGGAGAGGTATCTCCGGGCCCTCTCGGTAATGCACATCACTATAAGCCTTGCAAGCAATGTGACTAATAAGTTAGTTGCGGGATGATGCATTATGGAACGAGTAAAGAGACTTGCTGGTAACGAGATTGAACTAGGTATTGAGATACCGACGATCGAATCTCGGGCAAGTAACATACCGATGACAAAGGGAACAACGTACGTTGTTATGCGGTTTGACCGATAAAGATCTTCGTAGAATATGTAGGAACCAATATGAGCATCCAGGTTCCGCTATTGGTTATTGACCGGAGATGAGTCTCGGTCATGTCTACATAGTTCTTGAACCCGTAGGGTCCGCACGCTTAACGTTTGGCGACGATCAGTATTATGAGTTTATGTGTTTTGATATACCGAAGGTTGTTCGGAGTCCCAGATGTGATCACGGACATGACGAGGAGTCTCGAAATGGTCGAGACATAAAGATCGATATATTGGATGGCTATGTTTGGACATCAGAATGGTTCCGGGTGAGTTCGGGCATTTACCGGAGTACCGGAAGGTTACCGGAACCCCCCGGGGAGTATATGGGCCTTATTGGGCCTTAGGGGGAGAGAGGAGGAGGCAGCCAAGGTGGGGGGGGGGGGGGGGCGCCCCCCCAAACCCAATCCGAATTGGCCCCCACCCTTCTCCCTCTCTCCTCCTTCCTTCCTCTCCTACTCCAACTAGGGAAGGGGGGGAATCCTACTCCCAGTGGGAGTAGGACTCCCCTTGGGCGCACCATAGAGAGGGCCGGCCCCTCCCCTCCTCCACTCCTTTATATACGGGAGAGGGGGGCACCCCATAGACACACAAGTTGATTGTTTAGCCGTGTGCGGTGCCCCCCCTCCACAGATTTCCACCTCGGTCATATCGTTGTAGTGCTTAGGCGAAGCCCTGCGTCGGTAACTTCATCATCACCGTCATGACACCGTCGTGCTGACGAAGCTCTCCCGCGACCTCAGCTGGATCTAGAGTTCGTGGGACGTCACTGAGCTGAACGTGTGCAGATCGCGGAGGTGCCGTACTTCCGGTACTAGGATCGGTCGGATCGTGAAGACGTACAACTACATCAACCGCGTTGTCATAATGCTTCCGCTTTCGGTCTACGAGGGTACGTGGACAACACTCTCCCCTCTCATTGCTATGCATCACCTAGATGGATCTTGCGTGTGCGTAGGATTTTTTTTGAAATTACTGCGTTCCCCAAAAGTGGCATCCGAGCCAGGTCTATGCGAGATGTTATATGCACGAGTAGAACACAAAGAGTTGTGGGCGATAATAGTCATACCGCTTACCAGCATGTCATACTTTGATTCGGCGGTATTTTTGGATGAAGCGGCCCGAACCGACATTATGTGTACGCTTACGCGAGACTGGTTCTACCGACGTGCTTTGCACACAGCTGGCTGGCGGGTGTCAGTTTCTTCAACTTTAGTTGAATCGAGTGTGACTACGCCCGGTCCTTGTTGAAGGTTAAAACAACACACTTGACGAAAAATCATTGTGGTTTTGATGCGTAGGTAAGAATGGTTCTTGCTCAGCCCGTAGCAGCCACGTAAAACTTGCAATAACAAAGTAGAGGACGTCTAACTTGTTTTTGCAGGGCATGTTGTGATGTGATATGGTCAAGACATGATGCTAAATTTTATTGTATGAGCTGATCATGTTTTGTAACAGAGTTATCGACAACTGGCAGGAGCCATATGGTTGTCGCTTTATGGTGTGCAATGCAATCGCCCTGTAATTGTTTTTACTTTATCACTAAGCGGCAGCGATAGTCATAGAAACAATAGTTGGCGAGACGACAACAATGCTACAATGGAGATCAAGGTGTCGCGCCGGTGACGATGGTGATCATGACGGTGCTTTGGAGATGGAGATCAAAGGCACATGATGATGATGGCCATATCATATCACTTATATTGATTGCATGTGATGTTTATCCTTTATGCATCTTATTTTGCTTAGTTCGGTGGTAGCATTATAAGATGATCTCTCACTAAATTTCAAGGTACAAGTGTTCTCCCTGAGTATGCACCGTTGCGAAAGTTCGTCGTGCCGAGACACCACGTGATGATCGGGTGTGATAAGCTCTACGTTCACATACAATGGGTGCAAGCCAATTTCACACGCGGAATACTCGGGTTAAACTTGACGAGCCTAGCATATGCAAATATGGCCTCGGAACACTGAGACCGAAAGGTCGAGCGTGAATCATATAGTAGATATGATCAACATAGTGATGTTCACCATTGAAAACTACTCCATCTCATGTGATGATCGGACATGGTTTAGTTGATTTGGATCACGTGATCACTTAGATGATTAGAGGCATGTCTATCTAAGTGGGAGTTCTTAAGTAATATGATTAATTGAACTTTAATTTATCATGAACTTAGTACCTGATAGTATTTTGCATGTCTATGTTGTTGTAGATCAATGGCCTGTGCTACTGTTCCTTTGAATTTTAATGCGTTCCTAGAGAAAGCTAAGTTGAAAGATGATGGTAGCAACTACACGGACTGGGTCCATAACTTGAGGATTATCCTCATTGCTGCACAGAAGAATTACGTCCTGGAAGCATCGCTAGGTACCAGGCCTGCTGCAGATGCTGCTGAAGACGTTAAGAACGTCTGGCAAAGCAAAGCTGATGACTACTCGATAGTTCAGTGTGCCATGCTTTACGGCTTAGAAGTGGGACTTCAACGTCGTTTTGAACGTCATGGATCATATGAAATGTTCCAGGAGTTGAAGTTAATATTTCAAGTAAATGCCCGAATTGAGAGATATGAAGTCTCCAATAAGTTCTACAGCTACAAAAAGGAGGAGAATAGTTCTGTCAGTGAACATATACTCAGAATGTCTGGGTACCACAACCACTTGACTCAGCTGGGAGTTAATCTTCCTGATGATAGTGTCATTAACAGAGTTCTTCAATCACTGCCACCAAGCTACAAGAGCTTCGTGATGAACTATAATATGCAAGGGATGGATAAGACTATTCCCGAGCTCTTCGCAATGCTAAAGGCTGCGGAGGTAGAAATCAACAAGACCACCAGTTTCAAGAAAAAGGGTAAAGGGAAGAAGGGGAACTTCAAGAAGAACAACAAGCAAGTTGCTGCTCAAGTGAAGAAGCCCAAGTCTGGACCTAAGCCTGTAATTGAGTGCTTCTACTACAAAGGGACTGGTCACTGGAAGCGGAACTGCCCCAAGTATTTGGCGGATAAGAAGGATGGCAAGGTGAACAAAGGTATATGTGATATACATGTTATTGATGTGTACCTTACTAATGCTCGCAGTAGTGCCTGGGTATTTGATACTGGTTCTGTTGCTAATATTTGCAACTCGAAACAGGGACTACGGATTAAGTGAAGATTGGCTAAGGACGAGGTGACGATGCGCGTGGAAAATGATTCCAAAGTCGATGTGATCGCCGTCGGCATGCTACCTCTACATCTACCTTCGGGATTAGTTTTAGACCTGAATAATTGTTATTTGGTGCCACCGTTAAGCATGAACATTATATCTGGATCTTGTTTGATGCGAGACGGTTATTCATTTAAATCCGAGAATAATGGTTGTTCTATTTATATGAGTAATATCTTTTATGGTCATGCACCCTTGAAGAGTGATCTATTTTTGTTGAAACTCGATAGTAGTGACACACATATTCATAATATTGAAGCCAAAAGATGCAGAGTTGATAATGATAGTGCAACTTATTTGTGGCACTGCCGTTTGGGTCATATTGGTGTAAAGCGCATGAAGAAACTCCATTCTGATGGACTTTTGGAATCACTTGATTATGAATCACTTGGTACTTGCGAACCATGCCTCATGGGAAAGATGAGTAAAACTCCATTCTGTAGAACAATGGAGCGAGCAAGAGACTTATTGGAAATCATACATACTGTTGTATGTGGTCCGATGAATATTGAGGCTCGCGGCGGGTATTGTTATTTTCTGACCTTCACAGATATTTAAGCAGATATGGGTATATCTACTTGATGAAACATAAGTCTGAAACATTTGAAAAGTTAAAAGAATTTCAGAGTGAAGTAGAAAATCATCGTAACAAGAAAATAAAGTTTCTGCGATCTGATCGTGGAGGAGAATATTTGAGTTACGAGTTTGGTCTTCATTTGAAACAATGCGGAATAGTTTCGAACCTCACGCCACCTGGAACACCACAGCGTAATGGTGTGTCCGAACGTCGTAATCGTACTTTACTAGATATGGTGCTACCTATGATGTCTCTTACTGATTTACTGCTATCGTTTTGGGGTTATGCTTTAGAGACGGTTGCTTTCACTTTAAATAGGGCACCATCTAAATCTGTTGAGACGACACCTTATGAACTGTGGTTTGGCAAGAAACCAAAGTTGTCATTTCTTAAAGTTTGGGGCTGCGATGCTTATGTGAAAAAGCTTCAACCTGATAAGCTCGGAACCAAATCGGAGAAATGTGTCTTCATAGGATACCCAAAGGAGACTGTTGGGTACACCTTCTATCACAGATCCGAAGGCAAGACATTCGTTGCTAAGAATGGATCCTTTCTAGAGAAGGAGTTTCTCTCGAAAGAAGTGAGTGGGAGGAAAGTAGAACTTGATGACGTAACAGTACCTGCTCCCTTATTGGAAAGTAGTTCATCACAGAAATCAGTTCCTGTGACTCCTACACCAATTAGTGAGGAAGATAATGATGATGATCATGTAACTTCAGATCAAGTTACTACCGAACCTCGTAGGTCAACCAGAGTAAGATCCGCACCAGAGTGGTACGGTAATCCTGTTCTGGAGGTCATGTTACTTGACCATGACGAACCTACGAACTATGAGGAAGCGATGATGAGCCCAGATTCCGCAAAATGGCTTGAGGCCATGAAATCTGAGATGGGATCCATATATGAGAACAAAGTGTGGACTTTTGTTAACTTGCCCGTTGATCGGCAACCCATCGAGAATAAATGGATTTTCAAGAAGAAGACTGTCGCTGACGGTAATGTTACTGTCTACAAAGATCGACCTGTTGCGAAAGGTTTTCGACAAGTTCAAGGAGTTGACTATGATGAGACCTTCTCACCCGTAGCGATGCTTAAGTCCGTCCGAATCATGTTAGCAATTACTGCATTTTATGATTATGAAATTTGGCAAATGGATGTAAAGACTGCATTCCTGAATGGTTTTCTGGAAGAAGAGTTGTATATGATGCAACCCGAAGGTTTTATCAATCCAAAGGATGCTAACAAAGTGGGCAAGCTCCAGCGATCCATTTATGGACTGGTGCAAGCATCTTGGAGTTGGAATAAAAGTTTTGATAATGTGATCAAAGCATATCGTTTTATACAGTCTTTTGGAGAAGCCTGTATTTACAAGAAAGGAGTGGGAGCTCTGTAGCATTTCTAATATTATATGTGGATGACATATTGTTGATTGGAAATGATATAGAATTTCTGGATAGCATAAAAGGATACTTGAATAAAAGTTTTTCAATGAAAGACCTTGGTGAAGCTGCTTATATATTGGGCATCAAGATCTATAGAGATAGATCAAGACGCTTAATTGGACTTTCACAAAGCACATACCTTGATAAAGTTTTGAAGAAGTTCAAAATGGATCAAGCAAAGAAAGGGTTCTTGCCTGTGTTACATGGTGCGAAGTTGAGTCAGACTCAATGCCCGACCACTACAGAAGATAGAGAGAAAATGAAAGTCATCCCCTATGCTTCAGCCATAGGTTCTATCATGTATGCAATGCTGTGTACCACACCTGATGTGTGCCTTGTTATTAGTTTAGCAGGGAGGTACCAAAGTAATCCAGGAGTGGATCACTGGACAGCGGTCAAGAACATCCTGAAATACCTGAAAAGGACTAAGGATATGTTTCTCGTTTATGGAGGTGACAAAGAGCTTATCGTAAATGGTTACGTCGATGCAAGCTTTGACACTGATCCGGATGACTCTAAGTCACAAACCGGATACGTATTTATATTGAACGGTGGAGCTGTAAGTTGGTGTAGTTCTAAGCAAAGAGTTGTGGCGGGATCTACGTGTGAAGCGGAGTACATAGCCGCTTCAGAAGCAGCAAATGAAGGAGTCTGGATGAAGGAGTTCATATCCGATCTAGGTGTCATACCTAGTGCATCGGGTCCAATGAAAATCTTTTGTGACAATACTGGTGCAATTGCCTTGGCAAAGGAATCCAGATTTCACAAGAGAACCAAGCACATCAAGAGATGCTTCAATTCCATCCGCGATCAAGTCAAGGAGGGAGACATAGAGATTTGCAAGATACATGCAGATCTGAATGTTGCAGACCTGTTGACTAAGCCTCTCTCACGAGCAAAACATGATCAGCACCAAGACTCCATGGGTGTTAAAATCATTACTATGTAATCTAGATTATTGACTCTAGTGCAAGTGGGAGACTGAAGGAAATATGCCCTAGAGGCAATAATAAAGTTGTTATTTATATTTCCTTATATCATGATAAATGTTTATTATTCATGCTAGAATTGTATTAACGGGAAACTTAGTACATGTGTGAATACATAGACAAACAGAGTATCACTAGTATGCCTCTACTTGACTAGCTCGTTGAATCAAAGATGGTTAAGTTTCGACATGAGTTGTCATTTGATTAACGGGATCACATCATTAGAGAATGATGTGATTGACTTGACCCATTTCGTTAGTTTAGCACTTGATCATTTAGTTTGTTGCTATTGCTTTCTTCATGACCTATACATGTTCCTATGACTATGAGATTATGCAACTCCCGAATACCGGAGGAACACTTAGTGTGCTATCAAATGTCACAATGTAACTAGGTGATTATAAAGATGCTCTACAGGTGTATCCGATGGTGTTTGTTGAGTTGGCATAGATCGAGATTAGGATTTGTCACTCCGAGTATCGGAGAGGTACCTCTGGGCCCTCTCGGCAATGCACATCACTATAAGCCTTGCAAGCAATGTGACTAATGAGTTAGTTGCGGGATGATGCATTATGGAACGAGTAAAGAGACTTGCCGGTAACGAGATTGAACTAGGTATTGAGATACCGACGATCGAATCTCGCGCAACTAACATACCGATGACAAAGGGAACAACGTATGTTGTTATGCGGTTTGACCGATAAAGATCTTCGTAGAATATGTAGGAACCAATATGAGCATCCAGGTTCCGCTATTGGTTATTGACCGGAGATGAGTCTCGGTCATGTCTACATAGTTCTCATACCCGTAGGGTCCGCACGCTTAACGTTCGGTGACGATCGGTATTATGAGTTTACGTGTTTTGATGTACCGAAGGTTTTTCGGAGTCCCAGATGGGATCACGGACATGACGAGGAGTCTCGAAATGGTCGAGACATAAAGATCCATATATTGGATGGATATGTTTGGACATCGGAATGGTTCCGGGTGAGTTCGGGCATTTACCGAAGTACCGGGAGGTTACCGGAACCCCCCCGGGGAGTATATGGGCCTTATTGGGCCTTAGTGGGAGAGAGAAGGAGGCAGCCAAGGTGGGGGCGCCCCCCCAAGCCCAATCCGAATTGGGGTGGGGGCCCGGCCCCCATTTCCTTCTCCCTCTCTCCTCCTTCCTTCCTCTCCTACTCCAACTAGGGAAGGGGGGGATCCTCCCGGTGGGAGTAGGACTCCCCTTGGGCGCGCCATAAAGAGGGCCGGCCCCTCCCCTCCTCCACTCGTTTATATACGGGAGAGGGGGCACCCCATAGACACACAAGTTGATTGTTTAGCCGTGTGCGGTGCCCCCTTCCACAGATTTCCACCTCGGTCATATCGTTGTAGTGCATAGGCGAAGCCCTGTGAGGGAGTCCTGGATTAAGGGGTCCTCGGGCGTCTGGCCCATGTGATGTGGGCCGGACTGATGGGCCATGAAGATACAAGCCAGAAGACTTCTTTCCGTGTCCGGACGGGACTCTCCTTTGCGTGGATGGCAAGCTTAGCATGCGGATATGAAGATTCCTTTCTCTGTAACCGACTTTGTACAACCCTAGTCCCCTCCGGTGTCTATATAAACCGGAGGGTTTAGTCCGTAGAGGCAATCATAATCATACAGGCTAGACATCTAGGGTTTAGCCATTACGATCTCGTGGTATATGAACTCTTGTAATACTCATATTCATCAAGATCAATCAAGCTGGAAGTAGGCTATTACCTCCATAGAGAGGGCCCGAACTTGGGTAAACATCGTGTCCCCTATCTCCTGTTACCATCGACCTTAGACGCACAGTTCGGGACCCCCTACCCGAGAGCCGCCGGTTTTGACACCGACATTGGTGCTTTCATTGAGAGGCTCCGCTGTGACGTCGAAAACAAGATTGATGGCTCGCCTTGTCATCAAGAACAGTATCACCTCTGGAGGAGCCCTAGCTTCAGGCCAAACCCTCCGGCTGGGCGACTTTACCATGATCGCTCGTTCAGCCGTTAAGCCAACGATGATTTCTCGGGTCATCGAAAATCACCTCCGTGTTGACTCCGAATACCCTAAACGGATGGATCCGGTGGAGTTGTCGTCTTTAAACGAACTCCTGGATCGCATTGCCGCCATGGGGGTCACGACAGACTACGATCGGATTGGGCTTAAACCCGATCAGAGAGAAATCAAATCTCAGCCGATCACCCACCAGATAGCGGTCGTAGAAGAGCAGTACAACAACTCTCCCTCTATGCTGAAGACGAGCGGTGTTCAGATCTCCGATCTCGAAGAGCCAGATACCTGTCTGCGGAACAACACTCCCAGTCCCCCGAACTTAGAATCGGGCGTAGGGCCGGGAGAATCATTGGACATCCCGGAACCCGAACTAATAAGTTCGGAAGCTTTTCAAACCGCGGACTCCAAATTGGGTCAGGGTTCGGATTTAAAGCTACCCACCCACCACAAACAATATTCGACAAGCAATTCCGACTCTCCGGATATAGGCGACCTCATGTACGTACAACGGTAGTCTCAGGAAACAGTCCATCACTTTTGGGCCAGATTCCTCCTTATAAAAAACAAAATTAAAGATTGCCGCGATGAGGACGCGATTTCAGCATTCTGCAATAATTGCATGGACGAAGGGATTCTCAACGCCATCAACCGCCGTCGCGTACTACACTTCGCTGACTTGGCAACCATAGTATAGAAGTACTGCCCAATGGAAAGCGCCTGGAAAACTCAGGCAGCTCGCTGGGAACCACCGGTTTCCACTCAACCCCTTGGGCAGGCAAAAAGGATACACCCTCGCGGGGCACCCGACCCCATAGTAAAGAAACCTAAGCCCATTACGGGGCGTGGAACCGTTCTGGAGGGATGGCTCGATAGGCCATGCAAAATACACACGACACCGGATACCATACCAAGCCACAACCTTAGAGCATGTTGGATACTCCGGCAAGTGGCCAAGAGCGGCGAGGATATCCTCACCAAAAACAGCTTAGAGCAACACCCCCCGGAAAAGGACGACCTCAGAGTATTGACGGTCTTCGAGACTTTCGCTTCAAACAATCGGTGCAAGAGGGCACTCCGCGACCTCACTGAAGTCTGCCAAGTCGCATCAATAACCCCCTGGAACGACACGGCCATAACTTTCAATGCCAGTGACGAACCAAAATTCAGGACAGTCCGGGCACCAGCCGCCTTGGTCCTCAGTCCAATCGTGGATGGCTTTCGGCTCACCAAAGTGCTCATGGACGGCGGCAGCAGACTAAACCTCATCTACGAGGACACACTCAACAAAATGGAAATAGACAGGAGCTGCATCAAACAAAGCAGCACGACCTTCCGAGGAATCATTCCTAGTCGGGAGGCGCGATGTGCGGGAAAAATTACACTCGACGTGGTATTCGGCACGCCAGAGAACTATCGGTCCGAAGAGATAACCTTCCAAGTGGCCCCTTTCAACAGTGGATATCATGCCCTATTGGGGCGAGATGCATTCATGCGCTTCCAAGATATACCCCATTACGGGTACATGAAGCTCAAGATGCCCGGGCCCAATGGTATTATCACTCTTGCCAGTGATCCGGACATAGCATTCTGCGCCAAAAACAAAACCGCATCCCTGGCCCTCGAGGCACTGTCCGAGACCCTCGCGGTCGAAGAGTTAACCGCACTACGCTCCACAGTGGATAGGGACGACGTAATCCTGGACAAGCGACCCAAATCCACCTCCTTTAAACCAGCAGATGAAATAGTCAAATTTCAAGTCCATCCGACGGACCCCAAGAAGACAGCATCCATCGGGGCACAGCTGGACCCAACGGTTGACGCCGCGCTACGAGAGTTCCTGCGCGAGAACTGGGACATATTCGCCTGGCACCCTTCTGATATGCCAGGAATCCCACGCAGGTTGGCCGAACACAACCTCAATATATTGAAGGGATATAAACCGGTCAAGCAAACACTGCGGCGTTTTTTCGAACCCAAACGACAAGCTACGGGGGAGGAGCTAGCCAAGTTAATCAAGGCCGGATTCATCAGAGAAATAAAACACCCGGACTGTCTAGCAAACCTGGTGATGGTGCCAAAGAAGGATAAATCCTGGCGCCTATGCGTCGATTTCAAAGACCTCAACAAGGCCTGCCCTAAGGATCCCTTCCCCCTCCCCCGCATCGACCAGATTATTGATGCTACTACAGGACACGACTCACTGTGTTTCCTCGACGCATACTCCGGATACCATCAAATCAAAATGAAGGAGTCCGACCAAGCCGCAACGGCATTCATTACCCCACATGGGCCATTCTGCTTCAACACTATGCCCTTCGGGCTCAAAAACGCCGACGCCACCTACCAACGCATGATTCAAACATGCCTGGAGAAACAGATCGGCAAGACAGTTGAAGCATATACGTCGTCATCAAAACTAGGCACGTTGAGTCATTGATAGACGATCTGCGTCTCACATTCGACAAACTCCGTACATATGACATCAAGCTCAATCCGGAAAAATGTGTTTTCGGCGTCCCCGCTGGAAAACTGCTGGGCTTCATTGTTTCCAATAGAGGAATTGAGGCAAATCCTGCCAAAATCCGACCTTTGTCACAATTGGCTACACCAACATACACTAGTAGAAAAAGGGCCTATTGTCCCGGTTCGTGAGGGCCTTCTGTCCCGGTTTGTGAACCGGGACTAAAAGGTCGTTACTAATGCCCTTGGCCTTTAGTTCCGGTTCTTACACGAACCGGGACAGAAGGTCCTCCTCGTGGCTGCTGCGGCCAGCCCAGGACGGAGGGCCTTTGGTCCCGGTTGGTGACACCAACCGGGACCAATAGGCATCCACGCGTTTTTGAAAGGGCGGGAAGCAGAGGGCTTTGGTCCCGGTTGGTGGCACCAACCGGGACCAAAGGGGTGCATTGGTTCCGGTTGGAGCCACCAACCGGGACTAATGTGCTGGCGCGGTGCGGTGGGAAGTTGAGTCCCACCTCGCTAGCTGAGAGAGCTCAGCACCTGTTTATAAGCTGCGTTGCAGCTCAGGTGCTGAGCTCCTCTCTAATATGCAGGCATTACATGCCTACCCTTGTCACTGCCATGTTGGGCCTATTGGGCCTGCGGGCCTGCATCCTGGCCCATGTGCAGATGGGTTTCTAGTCGTATGCAGGCCGTGTGGCCCATTAGGCGGCATTTTTTATTTTTTCCAGTATTTTTTTGTTTTTTGAATTATTTATTTTCTTTTGATTTTTGCTTTATTTTTTATTCTTTTTGCTTTTAGCTCAGAATAATTATAAACTTTCTGTTACTCCATTAGTTTCCAAATTTGAATAGTTTAAATTTTAATTCTTTACGAAAATACTAGAGGTTTATAAAAGCTTTTTAGTTGATTCCTTTTGCTATTAGAGTTTATAAAAGCATATCAAATGAACTCTGAAAAGGTTGAAAGTTTGCATGGTATCATCATTTCATCCACATAGCATGTGCAAGAAAGTTGAGAGGGTTACGGCAAATACTGGATGCACTTCGTGTACAAAACGGACAATCTCTTTCAAAGTATCAGGATTTCATCCGGAAACTCGTCTGTTACAAAGGGATTTCATTTTTTAATACTTATTTGAACTCCTGACTTTTTGTGTGTTCAAAATGCACCATCCAAAGCCACATCATCATTTTTCAATCCTTTCTGACTTCATTTGTTATTTTTCATGCATTTACTAATTATTTTGAGCTATAAGACCCTAAAATTGAAAAGCATTTCAAATGAACTCTGAAAAGGTTGAAAGTTTGCATGGTATCATCATTTCATCCACATAGCATGTGCAAGAAAGTTGAGAGGGTTACGGCAAAAACTGGATGCACTTCGTGTACAAAACGGACAATCTCTTTCAAAGTATCAGGATTTCATACGGAAACTTGTCTGTTATAAAGGGATTTCATTTTTTAATACTTATTTGAACTCCTGACTTTTTGTGTGTTTAAAATGCACCATTCAAAGCCACATCATCATTTTCCAATCCTTTCTGACTTCATTTGTTATTTTTCATGCATTTACTAATTATTTTGAGCTACAAGACCCTAAAATTGAAAAGCATTTCAAATGAACTCTGAAAAGGTTGAAATTTGGCATGGTATCATCATTTCATCCACATAGCATGTGCAAGAAAGTTGAGAGGGTTACGGCAAATACTGGATGCACTTCGTGTACAAAACGGACAATCTCTTTCAAAGTATCAGGATTTCATCCAGAAACTCGTCTGTTACAAAGAGATTTCATTTTTTAATACTTATTTGAACTCCTGACTTTTTGTGTGTTCAAAATGCACCATTCAAAGCCACATCATCATTTTTCAATCCTTTCTGACTTCATTTGTTATTTTTCATGCATTTACTAATTATTTTGAGCTATAAGACCCTAAAATTGAAAAGCATTTCAAATGAACTCTGAAAAGGTTGAAAGTTTGCATGGTATCATCATTTCATCCACATAGCATGTGCAAGAAAGTTGAGAGGGTTACGGCAAAAACTGGATGCACTTCGTGTACAAAACGGACAATCTCTTTCAAAGTATCAGGATTTCATACGGAAACTTGTCTGTTATAAAGGGATTTCATTTTTTAATACTTATTTGAACTCCTGACTTTTTGTGTGTTTAAAATGCACCATTCAAAGCCACATCATCATTTTTCAATCCTTTCTGACTTCATTTGTTATTTTTCATGCATTTACTAATTATTTTGAGCTACAAGACCCTAAAATTGAAAAGCATTTCAAATGAACTCTGAAAAGGTTGAAAGTTGGCATGGTATCATCATTTCAGCCACATAACATGTGCAAGAAAGTTGAGAGGGTTACGGCAAAAACTGGATGCACTTCGTGTACAAAACGGACAATCTCTTTCAAAGTATCAGGATTTCGTACGGAAACTCGTCTGTTACACAGGGATTTCATTTTTTAAAACTTATTTGAACTCCTGACTTTTTGTGTGTTCAAAATGCACCATTCAAAGCAGAGACTGATTTTGAATGGTGCATATTCAACACACAAAAAGTCTATAAAGATCGCCAACCCCAACATAAAAAAATGAGCATATGCGCTTATAGAGAACATTCAACCTAAATTCATAATAAATTTCTATGAATTTCAGAGAAACTCACTCTGAATTTAGGCCAAATTCCCTGTATAAGGGCACTATTTTCATTTTGAGAGGAGCTCAACAAGGCAGAGAGGGACGTGTTTTTTTTCTCTTTTGCTTTATTTGTTTTGTTTTGTTTCTACTTACAACAAAAAACTTATTTATTTTATTTCTAATTACTTATGTATTTTACTTTAATTATTTTATTTTTATTTATTTTACTGCTGCTATTTTTATTTATTTTACTGCTGCCATTTTTACTTAATTTATTAAAGTTTATTTATTGTAGTTACTATAGTTTATTTTATTTTATTTTATTAAGGTTTATTTAGTTTTATTTATTTTATTAAGGTTTATTTATTTTATAAATATAAAAAAATGAACATAGATGCGCTTATAGAGAAAATTAAACCTAAATTCACAGTAAATTTCAATTTACTGTGAATTTAGGTGAAATTCCCTGTATAAGGGCATCTATTTTCACTTTAAGAGAAGCTCAACAAGGCATAGAGGGACGGGCTTATAAACTGGTGTGAGCGCCCTTCGGTTGGCGAGGTGGGACTAAACACTGGTCGCAACTAGGACTAGCCCTTTAGTCCCGGTTTGTGGTATGAACCGAGACTAAAGGGTGGTGGGCCAGGAGCGTGGCCCATTGGTCCCGGTTTGTCCCACCAACCGGGACCAAAGGGTCCGGACGAACCGGGACCAATGCCCCCACGAGGCCCGGCAGGCCCCTGGCCGCATGAACCGGGACCAATGCTCACATTAGTCCCGGTTCGTGACTGAACCGGGTCTAATGTGAAAATTGCCCTGTGACCTAAGCCCTGTTTTCTACTAGTGATACCTTAAACAAGTCCAAAAACTAGCCGGATGTGTGGCAGCTTTAAGCCGCTTTATCTCCAGACTAGGAGAAAAAACATTGCCACTTTATCGCCTTCTCCGACGCACCGACCACATCGAGTGGACAGATGCGGCAACGGCCGGACTGGAAGAAATAAAGGCTCTTTTAGCGAGCAACCCAATCCTGGCCACGCGGAACGTCAGCGAACCCATGTTATTATACATCTCGGCAATACACCAGGTGGTGAGCGCGGTGCTCGTCGTTGAGCGAGAGGAGGACAGACACAAATTCCCACTTCAGAAACCGGTATACTACGTATCCACCGTCCTCACACCATGCAAATCCCGGTACCCTCATTACCAAAAGATCGCATACGCGGTCTTCATGGCGTCCCGGAAGCTACGACACTACTTTCAAGAATGCTCGATCACGGTGGTTTCCGAAGTACCACTCAATGACATAATAAACAACCGCGATGCCACGGGCCGGATTGCCAAGTGGGCCATTGAGCTCCTTCCATTCGACATAACATACAAACCGCGCCGAGCCATTAAATCCCAAGTACTGGCCGACTTCATCGCCAAATGGACAGAGGCCGAACTCCCTAAAGAGTACGGCACATATTCCAACTGGGTCATGCACTTCGATGGTTCCAAAATGCTGGCGGGCTTAGGAGCGGGCGTTGTCTTAACGTCCTCCACCGGAGACACAGTTCAGTACGTACTCCAAATATTATACACAGACTCCAACAATGCAGCCGAATATGAGGCCTCATTGCATGGTCTTCGGATGGCTGCCTCCATGGGCATACAACGCCTGGAGGTGCGCGGGGATTCAAACCTCGCAATATCCCAAATAAATGGACATTTCGACGCCAAAGATCCAAAGATGGCAGCCTATCGTAACGCCATTCTCAAAATACCGGCTCGGTTCGAGGGGCTTGAGTTTCATCATGTGGCTCGAGAAAGTAATCAAGCGGCGGATGTCCTTGCTCGCATCGGCGCCAAGCGCGACCCCATCCCGCCTAACATATTCCTCGAAAGGCTCTTCAAGCCATCCGTGGTGTGGCAAGGGGAGAGCGACAACACCAGTCCGGATCCGATCATACCCCCAGATTTCGAACACAATACCAATATCATTGGGGGCTCAGCCACCGAAATAACACCATTGGCCCATCTTATAATGGCAGTAATTGCCCCATGGACCGAACCCTTCTTGGCCTACCTTAATAGGCGAGAGCTCCCTGAGGATCAGAATGAGACTCGCTGCATCGTCCGATGCTCGAAAGCCTACAAGGTCCATGACGAAGAGCTCTACAAGAAAAGCGCTACCGGAGTACTTCAAAGATGTATCTCCGAAGAAGAGGGACGGCAGCTCTTGGATGAAATCCTTGCTGGTCTCGGTGGTCACCACGCCGCGGCTCAGGCCCTGGTAAGTAAGGCCTTCCATACAGGTTTCTTTTGGCCGACGGCCCGAGCAGATGCACAGGACCTTGTCCAGCGATGTGTCGGATGCCAGCTTTTTGCCAATCAAAGCCATATGCCGCCCACCGCTCTACAAACAATCCCCATTACTTGGCCTTTTGCGGTCTAGGGGCTTGATATGGTCGGACCCCTTAAAGGAGGAAGCCATAAGAAAAAATATCTGCTGGTCATGGTAGATAAATTCACCAAGTGGAGAGAGGCCAAACCCGTTAAAACGGCCGAAGCCAGACCAGTGATAGACTTTATATCCGGTGTCGTGCACCGCTATGGCGTCCCACACAGCATCATCACCGATAACGGCTCCAATTTTACAGCCGATGAGGTGAAAACCTGGTGTGCTAATCTGGGCGTGAAGCTCGATTACGCCTCCATCTATCACCCACAAACAAACGGTCAAGTCGAACGAGCTAATGGTCTTATTATGAGCGGCATTAAACCTAGACTAGTGCGGTCTTTGAAAGAATCAGACAAGCACTGGGTTGAGGAGCTCGACTCCGTACTCTGGGGGCTGCGGACCACGCCCAATCACACTACCGGATACACACCTTTCTTCATGGTGTACGACACAGAGGCCGTGTTGCCCTACGACATTATTCATGACTCACCTCGAGTGCGCATGTATGAAGAGAGGGAGGCCGAGCTTGATCGACAGGACAGCTTAGATGCCCTGAAGGAGGAGCGCGATGTTGCAAAAGCCTGTTCTGCATTTTATCAACAACAGGCTCGCAGATATCAAAGCAGAGATGTGCGGGCCAAGACTTATAATGTTGGCGAACTCATTCTATGCTTACCAGAGAAGAAAAAGGACAAACTCAAGCCCAAGTGGGAGGGTCCCTTCATCATAGATGAGGTTCTCACTGGAGGAGCGTACCGCCTGCGCGATGCATCGGACAATCGCTTAGAGCCAACCCGTGGAATGCCGCCAGACTCCGAAGATTCTACGCCTAGAGCCGGACTCTTTGTTCGTCTTCTTCTTCCTTTGTTTTCATTATTTTTCCCTCTCTTTAACTTTTTTCTTTCTAGCTTTAAGCTCTTGTGCGGCTAAACCGCGCACCTATGACGTACACATCCTTAAATATGTACGCCCATAATACCTGGGGGCTTCTTGTACAGAAGCTTATCATTATTTTCCGAGCATCAAGCTCACCACATATGTGCCCTGTCCTCATATGTACCTTTTCTTCGCCATTATATGCATCGTTATGACTTAAGTTTTGGCCAATCTGGGTTGCCTGGCTCCTGTGCTTATGCCCTACGTTCCCGTTTGTTCGGCTTGGGCATAAAGGGAGCACCTCTGCGATTGTTACTGCCGGGTCATCCGGACGTGTACCTCAGACTGGGTGAAGCCGAAAGCTAGCATTCTTAAGTGAATATTCGGTCGGCGGACTAAACACGTTTTACACTCATTACACTATGAACCCCCATATGTCACGTATACTGCGATTTTTCAATCACAGTTCGGGCATGCACAATAGCACATGTTCACCCAGGGAAAGGAACCCTTAACGGAACTATTCTCCCTAGAAAATGTTTCTTACAATTACAATGTAATATAACATAGCTAGTCGGATACAACTTGTCTGTTCAAGCAACTACGCACACGCAACATCATGGTGATGCATAGCAACGAGAGGGGAGAGTGTGTCCACGTACCGTCGTAGACCGATAGAGGAAGCGTTATGACAACGCGGTTGATGTAGTCGTACGTCTTCACGATCGACTGATCCTCAGTACCGAACGTACGACACCTCCGTGTTCTGCACACGTTCAGCTTGGAGACGTCCCGTGAACTCATGATCCAGTAGAGCTTTGCCGGAGAGTTTCGTCAGCACGATGGCATGATGACGGTGATGATGATGCTATCGACGCAGGGCTTCGCCTAAGCACCGCTACGATATTACCAAGGTGGATTATGGTGGAGGGGGGCACCGCACACGGCTAAGAGATCAATGATCAATTGTTGTGTCTCCAAGGGGTGCCCCCCTCCCCGTATATAAAGGAGTGGAGGAGGGGAAGGGGGCCGGCCTCCTATGGCGCGCCCCATGAGGAGTCCTACTCCCACCGGGAGTAGGACTCCCCCTTCCAAGTAGGAGTAGGAGAGGAGAAGGAAGGGAGAGAAGGAAAGGGGGGCGCCGCCCCCTCCTTGTCCAATTCGTACTAGAGGGGGAGGGGGCGCGCGGCTGCCCTGGTCGCCCCTCCTCTTCTCCCACTAGGGCCCATTAGGCCCAATATACTCCCCGGGGGGTTCCGGTAACCCCCCGGTACTCCAGTATAAGTCCGAAACCTCCCGAAACACTTCCGGTGTCCGAACATAGTCGTCCAATATATCGATCTTTACGTCTCGACCATTTCGAGACTCCTCATCATGTCCGTGATCATATCCGGGACACCGAACTACCTTCGGTGCATCAAAACACAAAACTCAAAATACCGATCGTCACCGAACTTTAAGCGTGCGGACCCTAGGGGTTCGAGAACTATGTAGACATGACCGAGACACGTCTCCGGTCAATAACCAATAGCGGAACCTGGATGCTCATATTGGCTCCCACATATTCTACGAAGATCTTTATCAGTCAAACCGCATAACAACATACGTTGTTCCCTTTGTCATCGGTATGTTACTTGCCCGAGAATCGATCGTCGGTATCTCAATACCTAGTTCAATCTCGTTACCGACAAGTCTCTTTACTCGTTCCGTAATGCATCATCCCGCAACTAACTCATTAGTTACAATGCTTGCAAGGCTTATAGTGATGTGCATTACCGAGAGGGCCTAGAGATACCTCTCCGACAATCGGAGTGACAAATCCTAATCTCGATCTATGCCAACTCAACAAGTACCTTCGGAGACACCTGTAGAGCACCTTTATAATCACCCAGTTACGTTGTGACGTTTGGTAGCACACAAAGTGTTCCTCTGGTATTCGGGAGTTGCATAATCTCATAGTCATAGGAACATGTATAAGTCATGAAGAAAGCAATAGCAATATACTAAACGATCAAGTGCTAGGCCAACGGAATGGGTCATGTCAATCACATCATTCTCTAATGATGTGATCCCGTTGATCAAATGACAACTCATGTCTATGGCCAGGAAACTTAACCATCTTTGATCCAACGAGCTAGTTAAGTAGAGGCATACTAGTGACACTCAGTTTGTCTATGTATTCACACATGTACTAAGTTTTCGGTTAATATATACAATTCTAGCATGAATAATAAACATTTATCATGATTTTAGGAAATATAAATAACAACTTTATTATTGCCTCTAGGGCATATTTCCTTCGGTCTCCCACTTGCACTGGAGTCAATAATCTAGATTACACAGTAATGATTCTAACACCCATGGAGTCTTGGTGCTGATCATGTTTTGCTCGTGAGAGAGGCTTAGTCAACGGGTCCGCAACATTCAGATCCGTATGTATCTTGCAAATCTCTATGTCCCCACCTTGGACTTGATCGCGGATGGAATTGAAGCGTCTCTTGATGTGCTTGGTTCTCTTTTGAAATCTGGATTCCTTTGCCAAGGCAATTGCACCAGTATTGTCATAAAAGATTTTCATTGGACCCGATGCACTAGGTATGACACCTAGATCGGATATGAACTCCTTCATCCAGATTCCTTCATTTGCTGCTTCCGAAGCAGCTATGTACTCCGCTTCACACGTAGATCCCGCCATGACGATTTGTTTAGAACTGCTCCAACTGACAACTCCACCATTGAATATAAACACGTATCCGGTTTGCGATTTAGAATCGTCCGGATCAATGTCAAAGCTTGCATTGACGTAACCATTTACGACGAGCTCTTTGTCACCGCCATAAACGAGAAACATATCCTTAGTCCTTTTTAGGTATTTCAGGATGTTCTTGACCGCTGTCCAGTGATCCACTCCTGGATTACTTTGGTACCTTCCTGCTAAACTAATAGCAAGGCACACATCAGGTCTGGTACACAACATTGCATACATGATGGAGCCTATGGCTGAAGCATAGGGAACACTTTTCATTTTCTCTCTATCTTCTCCAGTGGTCGGACATTGAGTCTTACTCAACTTCACACCTTGTAACACAAGTAAGAACCCTTTCTTTGCCTGATCCATCTTGAACTTCTTCAAACTTTGTCAAGGTATGTGCTTTGTGAAAGTCCAATTAAGCGTCTTGATCTATCTCTATAGATCTTGATGCCCAATATATAAGCAGCTTCACCGAGGTCTTTCACTGAAAAACTCTTATTCAAGTATCCTTTTATGCTATCCAGAAATTCTATATCATTTCCAATCAACAATATGTCATCCACATATAATATTAGAAATGCTACAGAGCTCCCACTCACTTTCTTGTAAATACAGGCTTCTCCAAAAGTCTGCATAAAACCATATGCTTTGATCACACTATCAAAGCGTTTATTCCAACTCCGAGAGGCTTGCACCAGTCCATAAATGGATCGCTGGAGCTTGCACACTTTGTTAGCACCCTTTGGATCGATAAAACCTTCGGGTTGCATCATATACAACTCTTCTTCCAGAAAACCATTCAGGAATGCAGTCTTTACATCCATTTGCCAAATTTCATAATCATAAAATGCGGCAATTGCTAACATGATTCGGAAGGACTTAAGCATCGCTACGGGTGAGAAGGTCTCATCGTAGTCAACTCCTTGAACTTGTCAAAAACCTTTCGCAACAAGTCGAGCTTTGTAGACAGTAATGTTACCGTCAGCGCCAGCCTTCTTCTTGAAGATCCATTTATTCTCGATGGCTTGCCGATCATCGGGCAAGTCAACCAAATTCCACACTTTGTTCTCATACATGGATCCCATCTCAGATTTCATAGCCTCAAGCCATTTTGCGGAATCTGGGCTCATCATCGCTTCCTCATAGTTCGTAGGTTCGTCATGGTCTAGTAACATGACCTCCAGACCAGGATTACCGTACCACTATGGTGCAGATCTTACTCTGGTTGACCTACGAGCTTCGGTAGTAACTTGATCTGAAGTTTCATGATTATCATCATTAGCTTCCTCACTAATTGGTGTAGGTGTCACAGGAACCGGTTTCTGTGATGAACTACTTTCCAATAAGGGAGCAGGTACAGTTACCTCATCAAGTTCTACTTTCCTCCTACTCACTTCTTTCGAGAGAAACTCCTTCTCTAGAAAGGATCCATTCTTAGCAACGAAAGTCTTGCCTTCGGATCTGTGATAGAAGGTGTACCCAACTGTCTCTTTTGGGTATCCTATGAAGACACATTTCTCCGATTTGGGTTCGAGCTTATCAGGTTGAAGCTTTTTCACATAAGCATCGCAACCCCAAATTTTAAGAAACGACAACTTTGGTTTCTTGCCAAACCACAGTTCATATGGAGTCGTCTCAACAGATTTAGATGGTGCCCTATTTAACGTGAATGCAGCTGTCTCTAGAGCATATCCCCAAAATGATAGCGGTAAATCAGTAAGAGACATCATAGATCGCACCATATCCAGTAAAGTACAATTACGATGTTCGGACAGACCATTACGCTGTGGTGTTCCGGGTGGCGTGAGTTGCGAAACTATTCCGCATTGTTTCAAATGAAGACCAAACTCGTAACTCAAATATTCTCCTCCACGATCAGATCGCAGAAACTTTATTTTCTTGTTACGATGATTTTCCACTTCACTCTGAAATTCTTTGAACATTTCAAATGTTTCAGACTTATGTTTCATTAAGTAGATATACCCATATCTGCTTAAATCATCTGTGAAGGTGAGAAAATAACGATACCCGCCGCGAGCCTCAACATTCATCGGACCACATACATCAGTATGTATGATTTCCAACAAATCTGTTGCTCGCTCCATTGTTCCGGAGAACAGCGTTTTAGTCATCTTGCCCATGAGGCATGGTTCGCAATGCCAAGTGATTCATAATCAAGTGATTCCAAAAGTCCATCAGAATGGAGTTTCTTCATGCGCTTTACACCAATATGACCTAAACGGCAGTGCCACAAATATGTTGCACTATCATTATCAACTCTGCATCTTTTAGCTTCAATACTATGAATATGTGTATCTCCACTATCGAGATTCAAAAAGAATAGACCACACTTCAAGGGTGCATGACCATAAAAGATATTACTCATATAAATAGAACAACAATTATTCTCTGATTTAAATGAATAACCGTCTCGCATCAAACAAGATCCAGATATAATGTTCATGCTCAACGCTGGCACCAAATAACAATTATTCAGGTCTAAAACTAATCCCGAAGGTAGATGTAGAGGTAGCGTGCCGACCGCAATCACATCGACTTTGGAACCATTTCCCACGCGCATCGTCACCTCGTCCTTAGCCAATCTTCGCTTAATCTGCAGTCCCTATTTCGAGTTGCAAATATTAGCAACAGAACCAGTATCAAATACCCAGGCACTACTGCGAGCATTAGTAAGGTACAGATCAATAACATGTATATCACATATACCTTTGTTCACCTGTCCATCCTTCTTATCCACCAAATACTTGGGACAGTTCCGCTTCCAGTGACCAGTCCCTTTGCAGTAGAAGCACTCAGTCTCAGGCTTAGGTCCAGACTTGGGTTTCTTCTCCTGAACAACAACTTTTTTGCCGTTCTTCTTGAAGTTCCCCTTCTTCTTCCCTTTGCCCTTTTTCTTGAAACTGGTGGTCTTGTTGACCATCAACACTTGATGCTCCTTCTTGATTTCTACTTCCGCAGCCTTTGGCATTGCGAAGAGCTCGGGAATTGTCTTATCCATCCCTTGCATGTTATAGTTCATCACGAAGCTCTTGTAGCTTGGTGGCAGTGATTGAAGAATTCTGTCAATGACACTATCATCCGGAAGATTAACTCCCAGTTGAATCAAGTTATTGTTATACCCAGACATTTTGAGTATATGTTCACTGACAGAACTATTCTCCTCCATTTTGCAGCTGTAGAACTTATTGGAGACTTCATATCTCTCAATCCGGGCATTTGCTTGAAATATTAACTTCAACTCCTGGAACATATCATATGCTCCATGACGTTCAAAACATCGTTGAAGTCCCGGTTCTAAGCCGTAAAGCATAGCACACTGAACTATCGAGTAGTCATCAGCTTTGCTTTGCCAGATGTTCATAACATCTGGTTCAGCTCCTGCAGCAGGTTTGGCACCCAGCGGTGCTTCCAGGATGTAATTCTTCTGTGCAGCAACATAGACATGCAAAATATTATCAGGTACTAAGTTCATGATAAATTAAAGTTCAGTTAATCAAATTATTAAAGAACTCGCACTTAGATAGACATCCCTCTAATCATCTAAGTGATAGCGTGATCCATATCAACTAAACCATGTCCGATCATCACGTGAGATGGAGTAGTTTTCAATGGTGAACATCACTATGTTGATCATATCTACTATATGATTCACGCTCGACCTTTCGGTCTCAGTGTTCCGAGGCCATATCTGCATATGCTATGCTCGTCAAGTTTAACCCGAGTTTTCTACATGTGCAAAACTGGCTTGCATCCGTTGTATGTGAACGTAGAGCTTATCACACCCGATCATCACGTGGTTTCTCGGCATGACGAACTTTCGCAATGATACATACTCAGGGAGAACACTTGTACCTTGAAATTTAGTGAGAGATCATCTTATAATGCTACCGTCGAACTAAGCAAAATAAGATGCATAAAGGATAAACATCACATGCAATCAATATAAGTGATATGACATGGCAATCATCATCTTGTGCCTGTGATCTCCATCTCCAAAGCACCGTCATGATCACCATCGTCACCGGCGCGACACCTTGATCTCCATCGTAGTACCGTTGTCGTCTCGCCAACTATTGCTTCTACGACTATTGCTACCGCTTAGTGATAAAGTAAGGCAATTACAGGGCGATTGCATTGCATACAATAAAGCGACAACCATATGGCTACTGCCAGTTGCCGGTAACTTTGTTACAAAACATGATCATCTCATACAATAAAATTTAGCATCATGTCTTGACCATATCACATCACAACATGCCCTGCAAAAACAAGTTAGACGTCCTCTACTTTGTTGTTGCAAGTTTTACGTGGCTGCTACGGGCTGAGCAAGAACCGTTCTTACCTACGCATCAAAACCACAACGATAGTTCGTCAAGTTAGTGCTATTTTAACCTTCGCAAGGACCGGGCGTAGCCACACTCGATTCAACTAAAGTTGGAGAAACTAACACCCGCCAGTCACCTGTGTGCGAAGCATGGCGCTGAAACTAGTCTCGGGTAAGCGTACGCGTAATGTCGGTCCGGGCCGCTTCATCCAACAATACCGCCGAATCAAAGTGTGACATGCTGGTAAGCAATATGACTTGTATCGCCCACAACTCACTTGTGTTCTACTTGTGCATATAACATCTACGCATAAACCTGGCTCGGATGCCACTGTTGGGGAACGTAGTAATTTCAAAAAAATTCCTACGCACATGCAATATCATGGTGATGCATAGCAACAAGAGGGGAGAGTGTGTCCACGTACCCTCGTAGACCGATAGCGGAAGCGTTATGACAACGCGGTTGATGTAGTCGTACGTCTTCACGATCGACCGATCCTCAGTACCGAACATACGGCACCTCCGTGTTCTGCACACGTTCAGCTCGGAGACGTCCCGCGAACTCACGATCTAGTAGAGCTTCACCGGAGAGTTTCGTCAGCCCGACGGCGTGATGACGGTGATGATGATGCTACCGACGCAGGGCTTTGCGTAAGCACCGCTACGATATTACCGAGGTGGATTATGGTGGAGGGGGGCACGGCACACGGCTAAGAGATCAATGATCAATTGTTGGGTCTCCAAGGGGTGCCCTCCTCCCCGTATATAAAGGAGTGGAGGAGGGGGAGGGGGCCGACCTCCTATGGCGCCCCCCATGAGGAGTCCTACTCCCACTGGGAGTAGGACTCCCCCCTTCCAAGTAGGAGTAGGAGAGGAGAAGGAAGGGAGAGAAGGAAAGGGGGGCGCCCCCCTCCTTGTCCAATTCAGACTAGAGGGGGAGGGGGTGCGCGGCTGCCCTGGTCGCCCCTCCTCTTCTCCCACTAGGGCCCATTAGGCCCAATATACTTCCCGGGGGGTTCCGGTAAGCCCCCGGTACTCCGGTATATGTCCGAAACCTCCCGAAACACTTCCGGTGTCTGAACATAGTCGTCCAATATATCAATCTTTACGTCTCGACCATTTCGAGACTCCTCGTCATGTCTGTGATTATATCTGCGACTCCGAACTACCTTCGGTACATCAAAACACAAAACTCATAATACCGATCGTCACCGAACTTTAAGCGTGCGGACCCTGCGGGTTCGAGAACTATGTAGACATGACCGAGACACGTCTCCGGTCAATAACCAATAGCGGAACCTGGATGCTCATATTGGCTCCCACATATTCTACGAAGATCTTTATCGGTCAAACCGCATAACAACATACGTTGTTCCCTTTGTCATCGGTATGTTACTTGCCCGAGATTCGATCGTCGGTATCTCAATACCTAGTTCAATCTCGTTACCGGCAAGTCTCTTTACTCGTTCTGTAAGGCATCATCCCGCAACTAACTCATTAGTTACAATGCTTGCAAGGCTTATAGTGATGTGCATTACCGAGAGGGCCCAGAGATACCTCTCCGACAATCGGAGTGACAAATCCTAATCTCGATCTATGCCAACTCAACAAGTACCTTCGGAGACACCTGTAGGGCACCTTTATAATCACCCAGTTACGTTGTGACGTTTGGTAGCACACAAAGTGTTCCTCCGGTATTCGGGAGTTGCATAATCTCATAGTCATAGGAACATGTATAAGTCATGAAGAAAGCAATAGCAACATACTAAACGATCAAGTGCTAAGCTAACAGAATGTGTCATGTCAATCACATCATTCTCTAATGATGTGATCCCGTTGATCAAATGACAACTCATGTCTATGGCCAGGAAACTTAACCATCTTTGATCCAACGAGCTAGTTAAGTAGAGGCATACTAGTGACACTCAGTTTGTCTATGTATTCACACATGTACTAAGTTTTCGATTAATATATACAATTCTAGCATGAATAATAAACATTTATCATGATTTAAGGAAATATAAATAACAACTTTATTATTGCCTCTAGGGCATATTTCCTTCACCCTACGCCTGGTTTCCACGCATACCCCGGTCTATATTGCCGCTCCGGTATTCGAAAACACTCAGCACCTTCGGGTCCGGAGGTCGAAGCGAAAAGGTCCGCCATGACAATTGTTTTACAATTAGGCTAGGGACAATTATGTCAATTGAAGTACATAGTCACTTGGACTCAAAAATTTCTTCCTCTACGCCGTCTAACAGGCTGTCTAGCTTACAATCCCGTTGGGAATATTTGGCGGCTACCTTTACTTGGTCATATACCAAACCAACTGGAATTTCTTTTCCATCTGACGCCTTAGGTCGGACCCGGGCCATATGATTCGGATCAAGATTGGTGTACCGTGTCTTCACCATGGCCCAGGCCTCTCGCGCACCTTCTCGGTAGGCTTATATCTTCCATAGTCGAATACGCTGCCGAGCCCCCTTGAACAGATTCACAAGCTCCTCCATACTTCCTGGAGGAGAAGCGGATGGCCACAAGGCCTTGGCAAAACTCCGCATTGCTTGCCGAGCTCACTCGTGCACTTGGGATAGCTCTTGTAGCAGATCGCCTTGAGATCCGGACATTTCCTCTTTGGGACGGCCAGTCAGCATACCTACAGACATAAATATGTTAGTTCCTTTCTTCGCCGAATTATACGGAGGCAAGTTCGAAAGCATACTGAATATGCTGCCTCGTAGCCTCTTATTCTCCTTCACGGACTTAGCCAGCTGGGCTCGCACATCTTTTAGTTCCTCGCCCAGCAGGGTGTTGGAATTCTCCAGCTTATTTTTCTCATCCCTGACCCGTGTTAGCACACGTTCGCCCGCGACCAGTTGCCTTTTGCCTTTGGTTTGCCCGCTTGCGCGACTTTCAGTTCCTCCTTCAGTTGATCGGACGATCCTGACATGGGAAATACAACAGTATTAATATTGATGGTATATGATTACATCTTTCTCAATGAAGGGGAACATTACCAGGCGGTGCCTCCTTGAATTTCTCAAGTTTGGCAGTTGCCGCAGCTAGCTGGGTCCGGCACTTTTCCAGCTCTTGAGACGAAAGGTGATTCTTCTCCGTGAGTGCCTGGTTATAAAATGATCCTTAAATCAGTTGTACCAACTACTTCAAGTCTCGGGGGCTACTGGTATATGATTATCAGATCTGTACAATGTGTACTTACCCGCATATCTTTCAAATGCTGGTCTGTGGCTCTCGTAAGCCCGTCTCGAGCAGCTCGGATGTATGCATCAGCCAAGATGAAGGCATTGAATGCCTCTTTTGTAAAGCCGGGGTCGCGAAGAGCGGCCCGTCGGCGCCGATGATTCATGGCGCTTTCCACTTCAGAGTTTGTGACGGATACATCATCTGAATCCTCTGCCGAAGGACATTCCGGCGTCACTCTCGTATCAGCCCTCGTCTTTAAGGCAGGGTCTGGAACCTGACTTGTGGAGGCGCGGCTGGCAGGATCCCCAGACATAGTCCGGCGAACGCTTTTCCTGATAAGACACAGCGGACAATGTCACAGTTTGATGTGACTGCCAGGGGGCATGTTTAAAAAGCCATACCTCTTTGATGAAGGCTTTGCCATGTTGTTATTCGCCTTCCTCTTCGAAGATTTGCTTGGCGCGGGCGCCGCTCTCTTAGGAGATGCCTCTGGTGCAGCATGGGGCGTCGGGCGCCTCCCCTTTGGAGCACGAAATAGTGCGGTGGGTGAGGCGTAATGAGGAAGCTCTTTCGAAGAAGGTGTCTCCTGATTACTTACATGCGAGGCAGGAAGGAGGCCGGGATAGTCAGCTATGATGGCCACTTCGGTACCGTCATAGATCGCCTGGTAGAATACTCCATCCTCGAGCTCTACAAATATGTCCGGATCTTCTTCGAATCCGGGGTCGAGGTCCCGGTTATGATCCTCTGGCTGTGGAGCGGGGCTATGGATACCCGCAGTAACCTTCCTCCATTCCTGTTCAAGCGGATGGGCTAATATCGATTAAACGTGACCCAGGGAGAGGATTGAGTAAAAATGATGGGATTAAAACTCACCCAGCTTGGAGGACTGTACATGGAAAATCCATCTCGACGTTTGAGACGAGTGAACTCCTCTTTCTCCCCTTTGTACAGTTCGGCCAATATTTTGGCCAAAGCGGCGGGGGTGTCCGGACCCTTCCGACCGCAGCGTGAGGCGTCATCTTCCCCATTATAGTGCCACATGGGAAGCCCTCTGTATTGGAGCGGCTGGACACCCCGCACTATGGAAGTCGCCATTACCTCGATTATTGATAATCCGGACTAGGCGAGTGTCCTTATTTTGCCCATTAATTGACGGACTTCCGCGCTATCTTCCTCCTCGACGCTTCGAGGGCGCCAGCTGTGGCGTTTCTTCAATGGAGCACTGGAGAATTAGGGAAGACCCATTCGGATTGGGTCGGGGAGAGCGACGTCCTCAACATAGAACCACTCCGAGGGCCACTCTTCGGATGCCTTCTTCGGTGTGCCGGATAGGTATCCGGTCCCGGCTATGCGCCATACCTCGGCGCCGACCACCTCGAATACGGATCCCTCTTGGGTGCGAGGGACGAGGCAGAATAGCTTCCACAGATCAAAGTGGGCTTCACAGCCGAGGAAAAGCTCGCAAAGAGCAACAAAACCCGTGATGTGCAGGATTGAGGCCGGTGTGAGGTTGTGCAGTTGGAGGCCATAGTACTCCAGGAGTCCTCGGAGGAAAGGGTGGACTGGAAACCCGACGCCTCTCAACAAGTAGGATACGAAGCACACTCGTTCCCCCCTGGTTGGATTGGGGAAATTTTCCGCCAGAACTTCGCCTGTGAAGGAGGTCAATCCTGCTCGAACAGGGACCAGATCCGCGGGGGGAAGGAATCCATGTGTTTGGAGCTTAACCAACTACTCATGGGATACAGAACATCTCTCCCAATCGCCTTTTTCAGAGCTGTGAGGGCGGGAGGAAGAACTGGGGACGCCAGCCATGTTGAATGGTTTCCCCTGGCAAAGCTCTAAGGATTTTCCGCTGGGTGTGGAATGGGATCTGAGATCCAATCCCTTTAAATAGAAGCCTTTCTTACATGGCCGGGGTGTTATGTGCAAAAAATACCCTGACCTCTCATATTCGCTCGACACGTGGAATCAGAAGCCGTGGAGGCGCAGAAGCCGATGGGTGCGACATTAAATGGAATGCTGAATACAGCTCTTTAAGTCAGGTGCTTTGAAGTAATCGGAGGAGGAACCCGCATTGCAATGCCGAAGACAATCTGCGCGCCGGACACATAGTCATTGAAGCCTGGTTCGGGGGCTACTAAGGGAGTCCTGGATTAAGGGGTCCTCGGGCGTCTGGCCCATGTGACGTGGGTCAGACTGATGGGCCATGAAGATACAAGCCAGAAGACTTCTTCTCGTGTCCGGACGGGACTCTCCTTTGCGTGGATGGCAAGCTTAGCGTGAGGATATGAAGATTCCTTTCTCTGTAACTGACTTTGTACAACCCTAGTCCCCTCTGGTGTCTATATAAACCGGAGGGTTTAGTCCGTAGAGGCAATCATAATCATACAGGCTAGACATCTAGGGTTTAGCCATTACGATCTCGTGGTAGATCAACTCTTGTAATACTCATATTCATCAAGATCAATCAAGCAGGAAGTAGGGTATTACCTCCATAGAGAGGGCCCGAACCTGGGTAAACATCGTGTCCCCTGTCTCCTGTTACCATCGACCTTAGACGCACAGTTCGGGACCCCCTACCCGAGATCCGCCGGTTTTGACACCGACACCCTGCGTCGGTAACCTCATCTTCACCGTCATCACACCGTCGTGCTGACGAAGCTCTCCCTCGACCTCAGCTGGATCTAGAGTTCATGGGACGTCACCGAGCTGAACGTGTGCAGATCGCGGAGGTGCCGTACTTTCGGTACTAGGATCGGAAGGATCGTGAAGACATACGACTACATCAACCGCGTTGTCATAACGCTTCCGCTTTCGGTCTACGAGGGTACGTGAACAACACTCTCCCCTCTCGTTGCTGTGCATCACCTAGATGGATCTTGCGTGTGCGTAGGAATTTTTTTGAAATTACTGCGTTCCCCAACAATGGACTATCACCATAATCATATGTTTAGAATATAAAGGTCAATGTTACACCTTGAGACATGTATCGATGCCTCAAATGTTGTCTATTAATTAAGTAGTGAAAGGATAAATAGGAGGAAAAGAAGACAGGAAAAAATGCTTGACACTTTCATAAGCTAAACACATGATGCTCTTGCATTTGTCAGGGCCACCTTGCTAGTCACATATGAAAGCCGCATGATTAAAAGAAGTCTGTAAATATTCTAAAAGCATACTTTCTTGAGTTGAAGCAAATTTCATTCAGCATGCTTTAGATCAAAGTAAACTTCACCGAGCACCGTCAACAAATACCGAAAGCAAAATATACTTCATACGGATGTATATTCTAAAATCACTGTGCTTAAGTAATTAATTTATATTCTTTAAATAAGTACTCCCTCCATTCCTAAATATAAGTCTTTTTAGAGATTTAAACATGGACTATATACTGATGTATATAGACGTAGTTTAGAGTGTAGATTCACTCATTTTGCTACGTATAAAGTCATATTAAAATCTCTAAAAAAATTAATATTTAGGAACGGAAGGAGTAGTAATAAGTATTTATCGCAAGGTAAACATCTAAGAGTGATTACTGGGAGCTCTCAAACCTCACCTACATTGATTCTTTTGTACTCCCTCCAGTCCTTTTTATTCCGCATATAAGTTTTGTCCGAAGTCAAAGTACCTCTACTTTGACCAAACTTACAGAAAAATTATTAACATTTACAATGCTAAACCAATATAGTTAGATTCACTATGAAATGTAGTTTCATAGTATATAAATTTGGTACTGTAGATGTTGATACTTTTTTAATATAATTTTGGCCAAACTTTGTAAAGTTTGACTTGACACAAATTTAATACGTGAAGTAAAAAGGAGCGGAGGGAGTAATGTACTAGAAAACTTCTGCGTTGGGGTTAGCGTAATTTGGAAACCGGCCGAGCATTGGTTTAATATCTCTACTCCTATAAAAGACTCAGTTGATGATGATGGTGCGTCTGTCATCCATTATTTCTGAACATTAGATTCGCATCTAACAACTATGAGATAAGTTGTGACTTTTTTGCAATAATAACCCACTTTTTTGCTTCAATTTGCAGAAAATCTTTAGTATCTTGAAACCAACCATATCCTCAGCCTGAGGAATATATTTTGAGTGAAACAATTTTTAGTGATATGTGTATATCAAAACTAGAGTGTTTTCTTTTCAAGTTTGTGAACAAGTATTATTTTACTTTTGATCCGTTGCAACGCATGGTCATATTGATAGTAAAAAGAAGAAAAAACCTCCACACAAATGAAAAATGTTCCACTGGCTGTCGCTGCAAGGCTGCAAAGTCCGCCCACGTCTCTCCTCGTGTTGACGTTGACTTTGACTTGTGCACGCGCTTCTTGCGACTTACTTCGTCTCGACTCTCAGGCGGAGATCTGCAACGCTGCCACAGCAAGCACTAACCTGCGACGGGCAACATGGCGTCGCAGCCGCCGGGAACCGACGACTCCATTGCCGACCTCGGCCTCCGGAGGCTGGAGGCCGCCGATGAGGCCGTAAGGAGGTGGGCATCTCGGGGCGCGGCCGTCGAGGACAGCCACGGCGTCGTCTCCTACTCGGCTGGTCTTGTGGCGGCGGTCAAGGACCTCATCTCCCTCTGCTCAGGTGGTGGCGGCCTCTACGCCCGACGCGCCGAAATCGCCTTACAGGTAAACCTAACTGTCCAGCCTCACTTCTGGTAGTAGTAGATTCATGTAGGAGTATCATTATTCATTGATATCTGAATCTGACGCTCAATTTGGCAAATCGAGTATAGCTTCTGAAGGTAGAAAGTTCAGAATTGGGAGTAGTATTCTTGTTTCAGCAAATGTTGTGTTGTATGAGAAAATTACAGTAATGGAGAGACATCTCTCAAACATATAAATCTTGAAAAGTAGTTGTGAGATGGGGAAAGCAAATCTGAGAAGAAAATTACTACATGACGCAGCATAAAACTATGATGTAACAATGATTCAAATACAAATAAAAAATAACTCGGAAAGAAATGTAGTTTTGTTAGATGACAATATTATCCATGACATATTTTTCTCCAGATTTTGTAAGAGCTTTCAAAGATGTGAACCGGGATCTGATTGCGTGCACCGGTGCACAAGAAGCCCCTGCACACTGAGGCATCTCCCTAACTGGAATTGTCTGCTCCATTTTAACATATATGTTCTTCAATCTGTAGGGTTGATTTTAATACTTCCAGTGCTACTAGCAGATATTATGATTTGAACATATGACGAATTCTTGTTCACAGCGACTTCTTTAACAACATACTATATTATCGGTCAGGCAGTTGACCTAACACATCTATTTTTCTCAATGCCACAATCTCACTAATTGAGTATTTCCCTAGAAACTAACCTACCACACTTATATCTTCAAGCTCATAAAACTATGCTAATTCAGCAAAATTTGGTCATGTGCGAGTTATCCAGGAAGTACTTGAATTAACCGCTTAGTTCTCCTGCAGGCTGCCATGGTACACCTTGAGGATCACTTCCGCCAAGTTCTCAATTCGGGCACATATTTACACCCCCCTAGCAGTCTCCAAGAATCACTGCACGAGTGCATTGCCCCCTTTATATGATCCTTCTCGTTTTCATCAATCCCCACTTTGGAAGATCTCAGCATCTCCTCATTTTCCACAAGTCCTAGTGGTGAGAGCCGAAGTTATGGTACTGGATATAGCAGAGGTCCTGTGTACATGGAGAAAGTACACATGTATCTGATTGACCCTGAAGCTTCAATCTTGCTAAAGGAGATTGCTGAGCTTATGATCCTTGTTGGCCATGCACCAAACATATGTCGTGATTACGGAGAAACACGCCACCACATGTTAATGCAATTCCTTTCTTTGCTCAGTGTTCAGATTGAGCAAAAAAGCTACAACAACCCAGCAGCAACAACTACTAACGGTGCATGCAGCATGCAGCTTTATGAGAAGAATCAGAAAATGTGGATCCAAGCACTCAAAGTCTTTGTCAGCACAGTCCTCCCTGAAGAACGCAACTCTTGCGCTCAGATTTTCGGATGTGATCGTAAGGTGGAGGAAGATTGTTTTGCCAGAGCCACCACGCGGTGTACTGGACAATTGCTCGCAGTTGGAAGTATGATGACAAATGTCAAAGTGTATGACCAGCAACATCATAAAGTACCCCTACTTCTACAGATGCATGAGGAATTGATAAAGCTTCAACGAAGTATAAATGTCCTCTTGTCTGGTGATGCCAAGGGTGTGATCAGTGAGCAGGCCAGTATGCTTCTCGATAAGCTTGGGGAAGAAGCATCAAGTCTCCTTATGGAGTTCCTGAATGTATGTTCTAACCCTAAACCATGCCAAAATATAGTACTTGATGGAGATATCCTGCCATTGACACGACATGTCATGGGTTTTGTCGAACAACTCACTGAGTGCAGTGACACGGTCAATCTTATCTTACTACCCATTCTGGAGGAGGAGGAGGAGGGCGCAGAGATAACCAAGAGTCCTTGGGAATGCTATGTGCGCATTCTGCTCGCACGCTTGCAGCTGAAGTTTGAGGAGAACGCTGAATCTTACAAGGACGAGCGCCTGAGGTACATTTTCCTGATGAATAATGCAATGCATGTGCTTAAAGGCTTAGGGTCTTCCGATCTGAGTATGTCCATGGGGAACGACAACCACCAACAGCTTGTCGTACGGGTAGAACAGTATGGGACAGCTTACCTTCGAGCATCATGGACTGGAGCTCTGTCTCACTTGAGTGATCACGCCGTGAGTGATTATGATGTGCTTTTCAGGCCAGGATTTCTCTGTCATTGGATGAGAAAAGGCATAAAGAATTTCAATTCGGCATTCGGAGAAATAACCAGGGTCCAAACAACATGGAAAGTGCCCGATCCTCAACTTAGACAACACTTACGGTTAATTATATTGCAGCAAGTTCTTACCGCTTATCGCACATATTTAGAAAGGTACGGCTGCTATCTGGGGAATAATGAAAGCGAGTATGTAAAGTATACTCCTGACGAGATAGAGAATGATGTTTTAGACTTGTTTGAAGGTTAACAAGGGTCAGCGGTAAGTAGCAGACACACAAATGGAGTACTAGCGTACATGTACATCTGTAATATATTTTGTGCTTATATATTGATCAATGATTCAGATTTCAGAGAGCAGTAGGCACGGACAACTGTCTATACTGGTGTGGTGTCTACATACTGCACCGACACATCATGAGGATCAAAATTTTGTTGTACAAACCCTGTTGTGTTGATATTGGCCAATAGCCGAACTTGCGAATAAAGCACTCCACATATCTCTCCCTTCTCGCCCCACCATCTCACTTTTGCTCTTTTATAATTGGATCTCTCATGTGTTGGATTTCTGGTTTCCTGAGTTCAGATAGGTTACATAGTACATGATTGCATTATTTGGGTACCCTTCACTGTTCTGTTATCAACTCGCAAGTTGCACAGACTGCCACTTTGTTGCACATTTGACGTTTAATCAGCTCATTCCATGCATATAATTTTGTACCACCGAGCACTCATGTGCTTGTTTGCAGGCTCCTTCATTCCTTACTTTCATGCCTATTATCATTCCAATGCCGCAGCTCACACCGGCCCAACATGGTCTGCTCGCCCAAACATCACAGTTTATCCTACAGAACAACAGAATATACAGCAACAAAAACAACAGAACACAAAAATAAAATTATTCCAATCATTTACATAACTATATACAATCAATATCCCAAATATACATACTGCTCACAAATTACAAGTAGATTCATACCGAAAACAGAAGCAGTGGCAATAAGTTTTGAAAAGCACTACAGGTAACAGGAAGAGCAATAGAACAGTCACATTGAAACACCATCTTTGGTAGTATATATGCACAGGCACAAACATCAGCAACTTGAGCCAAGGGCGCACTCCGAAATCTGTCTACCTGCCTTCCAGTTCAGTATAGGTCAAGTGGTTCCCTGATTCGGTATCCTTGTCGTCGGCAGGAGCTCTTCCGACGAAGAACGCGGCACGCTTCGGAGCGGGAAGTTCGACGTCGCCACACAGCATCCTGAGCACGAGAGGCATGGCCGGCCTGTCGCCCGGCAGCTCCTGCACGCACAGGAGACCCACCTGGATGCACCTCCAGACCTCGTCCTTAGAGTATGTGGTGCCCATCAGCGCGTCGATGAGCTCTGAGGGTCTGCCTTCCTGCCACAGCGTCCATGCCTGAAATTTGGAGCCAAGCAAGAATGATGGAATGCATGATGAAATGATTATTAATAAGTTGTTCAACAGCAAAATGGTAGATTGGAGAAGACAGTGCAGGCTGTCGTACGTGGCCCACGAGGTTCATTGACCACTCGTGATCAATGAGGGAGCTGTTCCTACGGCCACACACAATCTCCAGGATCAACACGCCGAAACTGAAGACGTCGGATTTCTCGGAGAATTTTCCCTCCATCGCGTACTCCGGGGCGATATAGCCACTGCATTTCCACAGATTTTAGAACATTAGCCTGCAGCCAGGGAACTTCTTGTACCGCCGAATTGTCAACTAGTGGGCCCAATTTAATTCTAAAAGGTGTGCAGGCATTAATGGTGCAAGTCAAAATTATCATCCAATTTTGAGAAGCAGGTCATGACAATTCGGCTTATATTATAGACTTTCCTGTTCAATTTATTCTTCTGTGAGGCCCTATCCATTTGTATTTTGTACTGAGTGAAAATCTGCTTCAGAAACTTGTAGTGAGTGAACAAAAGGGAAAAAGCAGCCTTACTAGGTTCCAACGATTCGGTGAGTAAGGGCTTGACGTTGATATTCACCGAAAATTCTCGCCATGCCGAAGTCAGATATCTTGGGGATGAAATCATCATCAAGCAGAACATTGCTCGCTTTCAGGTCCCTATGGATAATTCTCAGCGTGGAATCCTGATGAAGGTACAGTAACCCTTTCCCTATCCCCTGAATGATATTGTACCGCAATTTCCAACCCAACACTGATCTCTTAGTTTCATCTGATAAAAAATTGCCATCAAGCAGACAAGTTCAGTTACAGGCTCACTGCTATCAGATTCACACCGTTCATCTGATAAATTTAGCTTACCAAAGATGAAAGAGTCAAGGCTGTTGTTAGGCATGTATTCATACACCAGCATCTTCTCTTCTCCATGAACACAGCAACCAAAAAGCCTAACCAAGTTTCGGTGCTGCAGTTTGGACAGAACAGTCACCTCGTTCTTGAACTCTTCTGATCCCTGACTGGAGCTGTTCGACAGCCTCTTGATAGCGATTTCCTGGCCATCTGGTAGTCTCCCCTGAAAGTATGAAATCAGAGCTCGATGACATTGCTGGAACAAGAGATGTGGAAGTTTGAATAACCCTACCTTGTAAACTGGACCAAATCCACCAGCGCCAAGCTTGTCGTTGAAATTGTTTGTTGCTGAAAGAACTGTGCTGAACTCAATCAAAGGTGAGCTCAGAACTGCTCCTTTCAGTGAATTGCTTTCAAATGCGTTTTCGTCTGCAAATGGTTTAGCTTCTTCAATGGCCCCTTGTGGCCTTCCTTGTATTCTCCTTGTGCCTGCAGTTTGGCCGAAAGATTGATGTGAAACAATTGATAGCTATTTATGCAAATCGAACTGTTCACTGTTGGTCAGGAGAAAAAGAAGCGTAATATGTAAACGAAAATCATTCAGACACATGAAAGAATGAATTTAGAACCCATTGATCACCTATTTTCTTGATGATGAACCTCGACACGCATCCAACTACGCAGAAAACCATGTTGCTAATCGGGAATTCCGTTCGTACCCCACAATCTAATCAGTATGGCCTTTATAGCTCGCATAGTGGGATACAAGTCAGGGAGGAAATTGCGCGGTTTTGCGAGCCAAGGCGTTGACAATGCACAATTTTCCCCATCAGAAGCAGTTAGTCAACTAGATGTGGGTGGCGTGATGATTAAAAAACTGTCAGCTCTACATGACCATGGACATGATAGACTTTGCTTGCTTGACACCTCCCATCCGGTCCAACTTCTCGGGTGAGCGCCGCACTTGTCTATGGCATCACTATTTAATTACTGCAGGATAAACTGCCTGCCCATGCCACCTGCAAACACGCGGTTTCTGAAGATGTACTTATACACGTAATAAGAGAGGGTTGAATGGCACTGGTTGGTTAAGAAGATGATTCGACGGGGACAAAGGCATACAAAATTAACTGCAAACGATTAGTCCTGGATCACTCCAGTCAAACGTGCAAATCTGTATATCTTGTAGCTGTCGAAATATATTGCCCCCCTCTCTCCACCAGTTAGGACTTTTGAAGCAACTAGCTGGAGCATAAATTCAATACGGTATCCGAGCCAAGAGGTCTTGAGTTCGAGACTCTGCCAACGCAGTATTAAAAAAAGATTCTACGGCCTACATAAATCCCACGTCTAAGGACTAAATAAGCCTACTAGCATTCTTGTCACCCTTGATATGCCGCGACGAAGAGCTGGCGAGTGGTCGCGGTTACACGCGGCGGATTCCTCCCGTTCATCGCTGGCGAGATACTCGTCGCCAGACAGGAGGCCTCGGTGCTGCCCGTTGCCCACCATCACCTCCCCTCGACCTAGCACAGCGGGCATCGGGCATGGTCTAGTGTATGGCCTAGTGTAGGATGACCCGGGTGGGCGAGGGCAGCCCGAGACGAGTTCAAACGCTATGTCTCCCTTATACTGAGGGTATCATCCGTCTCGCTGAAGCTTTCTCAACATGGGCGAAGCCAGGATAAAACATCGCTGGGGTCAATACAAACAAGTAGCAGTAATGTATCCTCTAAAAAAATGGCAATAATATATGGCTAAAAATGTGTAACTCGTATATTAAGTAACATGTCTATAATGTTTTTTAGTAACCTCACATAAATAAGAAACCATAGTTGCCAATGGATCATAACAAAATAATGTTGGATTATAGATGGGCTTAGGCCCCTGGTTAATCTCTAAGGCCCACTAGGTGCATGTCAAGTGGTGAGAAGTTTTCGTACCATATTGCTATTGTAAGAAGAGTGAGATCCCTTTATAAGGGCTGCTCTACCACATGTCATTGGGAGCTTGGGAAGAGGAGTTGTACACGCGCTTTTCTCCTCCTCCGCCGCATGCCTCGCCACGACACGCGCGCGCCGCAGGTTACAGGAATGAGCCGAGCCAAAGCTTATTTTCACCGGTCAAGAACGGTTAATTAATCCGAGATTAATTAATGAGTCGTTAACAGATGCGCCACTATCCGAGACGTTGGACCGTGGGCTGTTTGTGTTCCTGGGATGCGTCGACCCCCTTCACGGGTGTGTGACCCCTTCTCCGGGAAAGACGACTCCCTTCCCGGGGTGCGTCGACTCGGTCATGGGCCTAAGCCCAGGCCCATGACTCCCTATCCGACGGACTATATAAGAATGTTGGAAATACGCCCTAGAGGCAATAATAAATGGTTATTATTATATTTCTTTGTTCATGATAATTGTCTATTTCATGCTATAATTGTGTTATCCGGAAATCGTAATACATGTGCGAATACATAGACCTCAACGTGTCCCTAGTGAGCCTCTAGTTGACTAGCTCGTTGATCAACAGATAGTCATGGTTTCCTGACTATGGACATTGGATGTCATTGATAACGGGATCACATCATTAGGAGAATGATGTGATGGACAAGACCCAATCCTAAGCATAGCTCAAAGATCGTGTAGTTCGTTTGCTAGAGCTTTTCCAATGTCAAGTATCTTTTCCTTAGACCATGAGATCGTGTAACTCCCGGATACCGTAGGAGTGCTTTGGGTGTGCCAAACGTCACAACGTAACTGGGTGACTATAAAGGTACACTACGGGTATCTCTGAAAGTGTCTGTTGGGTTGACACGGATCGAGACTGGGATTTGTCACTCCGTATGACGGAGAGGTATCTCTGGGCCCACTCGGTAATGCATCATCATAATGAGCTCAGTGTGACTAAGGAGTTAGCCACGGGATCATGCATTATGGTACGAGTAAAGAGACTTGCCGGTAACGAGATTGAACAAGGTATTGGGATACCGACGATCGAATCTCGGGCAAGTAACATACCGATTGACAAAGGGAATTGTATACGGGATTGATTGAATCCTCGACATCGTGGTTCATCCGATGAGATCATCGTGGAACATGTGGGAGCCAACATGGGTATCCAGATCCCGCTGTTGGTTATTGACCGGAGAGGCGTCTCGGTCATGTCTGCATGTCTCCCGAACCCGTAGGGTCTACACACTTAAGGTTCGGTGACGCTAGGGTTGTAGAGATATTAGTATGCGGAAACCCGAAAGTTGTTCGGAGTCCCGGATGAGATCCCGGACGTCACGAGGAGTTCCGGAATGGTCCGGAGGTGAAGAATTATATATGGGAAGTCCAGTTTCGGCCATCGGGAAAGTTTCGGGGGTTATCGGTATTGTACCGGGACCACCGGAAGGGTCCCGGGGGTCCACCGAGTGGGGCCACCTATCCCGGAGGGCCCCATGGGCTGAAGTGGGAAGGGAACCAGCCCTTAGTGGGCTGGGGCGCCCCCCTTGGGCCTCCCCCTGCGCCTAGGGTTGGAAACCCTAGGGGTGGGCGGCGCCCCACTTGGCTTGGGGAGGGGGGGAAGCCACCCCCCTTCCCCCTTGGCCGCCGCCCCCCCCCCCCATGTAGGTGGGTTCCAGGGCTGGCGCCCCCCCTCCAGGGGACCTATATATAGTGGGGGGAGGGAGGGCAGCAACACCACAGCCCCTGGCGCCTCCCTCTCCCTCCCGTGACACCTCTCTCTCCCGTTTGTGCTTGGCGAAGCCCTGCCGGGAACCCCGCTACTTCCACCACCACGCCGTCGTGCTCCTGGATCTCCATCAACCTCTCCTTCCCCCTTGCTGGATCAAGAAGGAGGAGACGTCGCTGCTCCGTACGTGTGTTGAACGCGGAGGTGCCGTCCGTTCGGCACTCGGTCATCGGTGATTTGGATCACGGCGAGTACGACTCCATCAACCCCGTTCATTAGAACGCTTCCGCTCGCGATCTACAAGGGTATGTAGATGCACTCCTTTCCCCTCGTTGCTAGTATACTCCATAGATGGATCTTGGTGATGCGTAGGAAATTTTAAAATTCTGCTACGATCCCCAACAGTGGCATCATGAGCCAGGCCTATGCGTAGTTACTATGCACGAGTAGAACACAAAGCAGTTGTGGGCGTAGATGTTGTCAATTTTCTTGCCACTACTAGTCTTATCTTGTTTCGGCGGCATTGTGGGATGAAGCGGCCCGGACCGACCTTACACGTACGCTTACGTGAGACAGGTTCCACCGACTGACATGCACTAGTTGCATAAGGTGGCTAGCGGGTGTCTGTCTCTCCCACTTTAGTCGGAACGGATTCAATGAAAAGGGTCCTTATGAAGGGTAAATAGAAATTGGCATATCACGTTGTGGTTTTACGTAGGTAAGAAACGTTCTTGCTAGAAACCTATAGAAGCCACGTAAAAACTTGCAACAACAATTAGAGGACGTCTAACTTGTTTTTGCAGCATGTGCTATGTGATGTGATATGGCCAGAAGATGTGATGAATGATATATGTGATGTATGAGATTGATCATATTCTTGTAATAGGAATCACGACTTGCATGTCGATGAGTATGACAACCGGCAGGAGCCATAGGAGTTGTCTTTATTTTTTTGTATGACCTGCGTGTCATTGAATAACGCCATGTAAATTACTTTACTTTATTGCTAAACGCGTTAGCCATAGAAGTAGAAGTAATCGTTGGCGTGACAACTTCATGAAGACACAATGATGGAGATCATGATGATGGAGATCATGGTGTCATGCCGGTGACGAAGATGATCATGGCGCCCCGAAGATGGAGATCAAAGGAGCAAAATGATATTGGCCATATCATGTCACTATTTGATTGCATGTGATGTTTATCATGTTTTGCATCTTATTTGCTTAGAATGACGGTAGTAAGTAAGATGATCCCTTATAATAATTTCAAGAAAGTGTTCCCCCTAACTGTGCACCGTTGCGAAGGTTCGTTGTTTCGAAGCACCACGTGATGATCGGGTGTGATAGATTCTAACGTTCGCATACAACGGGTGTTGACGAGCCTAGCATGTACAGACATGGCCTCGGAACACACGCAATACACTTAGGTTGACTTGACGAGCCTAGCATGTACAGACATGGCCTCGGAACACGGAGGACCGAAAGGTCGAGCATGAGTCGTATAGAAGATACGATCAACATGGAGATGTTCACCGATCTTGACTAGTCCGTCTCACGTGATGATCGGACACGGCCTAGTTAACTCGGATCATGTTTCACTTAGATGACTAGAGGGATGTCTATCTGAGTGGGAGTTCATTGAATAATTTGAATAGATGAACTTAATTATCATGAACTTAGTCTAAAATCTTTACAATATGTCTTGTAGATCAAATGGCCCACGTTGTCCTCAACTTCAACGCGTTCCTAAAGAAAACCAAGCTGAAAGATGATGGCAGCAACTATACGGACTAGGTCCGGAACCTGAGGATCATCCTCATAGCTGCCAAGAAAGATTATGTCCTAGAAGCACCGCTAGGTGAAGCACCAATCCCAGAGAACCAAGACATTATGAACGCTTGGCAATCACGTGCTGATGATTACTCCCTCGTTCAGTGCGGCATGCTTTACAGCTTAGAACTGGGTCTCCAAAAGCGTTTTGAGAAACATGGAGCATATGAGATGTTCGAAGAGCTGAAAATGGTTTTCCAAGCTCATGCCCGGGTCGAGAGATATGAAGTCTCCGACAAGTTCTTCAGCTGTAAAATGGAGGAAAATAGTTCTGTTAGTGAGCACATACTCAGAATGTCCGGGTTACACAACCGCTTGTCTCAGCTGGGAGTTAATCTCCCGGATGACGCGGTCATTGACAGAATCCTTCAGTCGCTTCCACCAAGCTACAAGAGCTTTGTGATGAACTTCAATATGCAGGGGATGGAAAAGACCATTCCTGAGGTATATTCAATGCTGAAATCAGCGGAGGTGGAGATCAGAAAAGAACATCAAGTGTTGATGGTGAATAAAACCACTAAGTTCAAGAAGGGAAAGGGTAAGAAGAACTTCAAGAAGGACGGCAAGGGAGTTGCCGGGAAGAAGCCAAGGAATGGACCCAAGCCTGAGACTGAGTGCTTTTATTGCAAGGGAAGTGGTCACTGGAAGCGGAACTGCCCCAAATACTTAGCGGACAAGAAGGCCGGCAACACCAAAGGTATATGTGATATACATGTAATTGATGTGTACCTTACCAGTACTCGTAGTAGCTCCTGGGTATTTGATACCGGTGCGGTTGCTCATATTTGTAACTCAAAACAGGAACTGCGGAATAAACGGAGACTGGCGAAGGACGAGGTGACGATGCGCGTCGGGAATGGTTCCAAGGTCGATTTGATCGCCGTCGGCACGCTACCTCTGCATCTACCTACGGGATTAGTTTTAAACCTCAATAATTGTTATTTAGTGCCAGCTTTGAGCATGAACATTGTATCTGGATCTCGTTTAATTCGAGATGGCTACTCATTTAAATCCGAGAATAATGGTTGTTCTATTTATTTGAGAGATATGTTTTATGGTCATGCCCCGCTGGTCAATGGTTTATTCTTGATGAATCTCGAACGTGATGTTACACATATTCATAGTGTGAATACCAAAAGTTGTAAAGTTGATAACGATAGTCCCACATACTTGTGGCACTGCCGCCTTGGTCACATTGGTGTCAAGCGCATGAAGAAGCTCCATGCAGATGGACTTTTGGAGTCTCTTGATTACGAATCATTTGACACGTGCGAACCATGCCTCATGGGTAAGATGACCAAGACTCCGTTCTCCGGAACAATGGAGCAAGCATCCAACTTACTGGAAATCATACATACCGATGTGTGCGGTCCAATGAGTGTTGAGGCTCGCGGAGGATATCGTTATGTTCTCACTCTCACATGATGACTTAAGTAGATATGGGTATGTCTACCTAATGAAACACAAGTCTGAAACCTTTGAAAAGTTCAAGGAATTTCAGAGTGAGGTTGAGAATCAACGTGACAGGAAAATAAAATTCTTATGATCAGATCGTGGTGGAGAATATTTAAGTCACGAATTTGGTACACACTTAAGGAAATGTGGAATCGTTTCACAACTCACGCCGCCTAGAACACCTCAGCGAAATGGTGTGTCCGAACGTCGTAATCGCACTCTATTAGATATGGTGCGATCTATGATGTCTCTTACCGATCTACCGCTCTCATTTTGGGGCTATGCTTTAGAGACTGCCGCATTCACATTAAATAGGGCTCCGTCGAAATCCGTTGAGACGACACCGTATGAATTATGGTTTGGGAAGAAACCTAAGCTGTCGTTTCTAAAAGTTTGGGGATGCGATGCTTATGTCAAGAAACTTCAACCTGAAAAGCTCGAACCCAAGTCGGAAAAATGCGTCTTCATAGGATACCCTAAGGAAACCATTGGGTATACCTTCTACCTCAGATCCGAAGGCAAAATCTTTGTTGCCAAGAATGGGTCCTTTCTGGAGAAAGAGTTTCTCTCGAAAGAATTAAGTGGGAGGAAAGTGGAACTTGATGAGGTGATAGTCACCCCTTCCGAACCGGAAAGTAGCGCAGCGCGGGAAGATGTTCCTGTGGTGCCTACACCGACTGGGGAGGAAGTTAATGATGATGATCATGAAGCTTCGGATCAAGTTACTGCTGAACTTCGTAGGTCCACAAGGACACGTTCCGCACCAGAGTGGTACAGCAACCCTGTCCTGGAAATCATGTTGTTAGACAACGGTGAACCTTCGAACTATGAAGAAGCGATGGCGGGCCCGGATTTCGACAAATGGCTAGAAGCCATGAAATCCGAGATAGGATCCATGTATGAAAACGAAGTATGGACTTTGACCGACTTGCCCGATGATCGGCGAGCCATAGAAAATAAATGGATCTTTAAGAAGAAGACAGACGCGGATGGTAATGTGACCATCTATAAGGCTCGACTTGTCGCTAAGGGTTATCGACAAGTTCAAGGGGTTGACTACGATGAGACTTTCTCACCCGTAGCGAAGCTGAAGTCCGTCCGAATCATGTTAGCAATTGCCGCATTCTATGATTATGAGATATGGCAAATGGACGTCAAAACGGCATTACTTAATGGCTTCCTTAAGGAAGAATTGTATATGGTGCAGCCGGAAGGTTTTGTCGATCCTAAGAATGCTGACAAAGTATGCAAGCTCCAGCGCTCAATCTATGGGCTGGTGCAAGCATCTCGGAGTTGGAACATTCGCTTTGATGAGATGATCAAAGCGTTTGGGTTCACACAGACTTGTGGAGAAGCCTGTGTTTACAAGAAAGTGAGTGGGAGCTCTGTAGCATTTCTCTTATTATATGTGGATGACATACTATTGATGGGAAATGATATATAATTCTTGGAAAGTATAAAGGCCTATTTGAATAAGTGTTTTTCAATGAAGGACCTTGGAGAAGCTGCTTATATATTAGGCATCGAGATTTATAGAGATAGATCAAGACGCCTCATTGGTCTTTCACAAAGTACATACCTTGACAAGATATTGAAGAAGTTCAATATGGATCAGTCCAAGAAGGGGTTCTTGCCTGTATTGCAAGGTGTGCAATTGAGCACGGCTCAATGCCCGACCACGGCAGAAGATAGAGAAAAGATGAGTGTCATCCCCTATGCCTCGGCCATAGGGTCTATTATGTATGCCATGCTGTGTACCAGACCTGATGTAAACCTTGCCGTAAGTTTGGTAGGAAGGTACCAAAGTAATCCCGGCATGGAACACTGGACAGCGGTCAAGAATATCCTGAAGTACCTGAAGAGGACTAAGGATATGTTTCTCGTTTATGGAGGTGACGAAGAGCTCGTCGTAAAGGGTTACGTCGACGCTAGCTTCGACACAGATCTAGATGACTCGAAGTCACAAACCGGATACGTGTATATTTTGAATGGAGGAGCAGTAAGCTGGTGCAGTTGCAAGCAAAGCGTCGTGGTAGGATCTACATGTGAAGCGGAGTACATGGCATCCTCAGAGGCAGCGCAAGAAGCAATCTGGATGAAGGAGTTCATTACCGACCTAGGGGTGATTCCCAATGCGTCGGGCCCGATGACTCTCTTCTGTGACAACACTGGAGCTATTGCCCTTGCCAAGGAGCCCAGGTTTCACAGGAAGACCAGGCATATCAAGCGTCGCTTCAACTCCATTCGTGAAAGTGTTCAAAATGGAGACATAGATATTTGTAAAGTACATACGGACCTGAATGTGGCAGATCCGTTGACTAAACCTCTCCCTAGAGCAAAACATGATCAACACCAGGACGCTATGGGTGTTCGATTCATCACAATGTAACTAGATTATTGACTCTAGTGCAAGTGGGAGACTGTTGGAAATATGTCCTAGAGGCAATAATAAATGGTTATTATTATATTTCTTTGTTCATGATAATTGTCTATTGTTCATGCTATAATTGTGTTATCCGGAAATCGTAATACATGCGTGAATACATAGACCTCAACATGTCCCTAGTGAGCCTCTAGTTGACTAGCTCGTTGATCAACAGATAGTCATGGTTTCCTGACTATGGACATTGGATGTCATTGATAACGGGATCACATCATTAGGAGAATGATGTGATGGACAAGACCCAATCCTAAGCATAGCTCAAAGATCGTGTAGTTCGTTTTCTAGAGCTTTTCCAATGTCAAGTATCTTTTCCTTAGACCATGAGATCGTGTAACTCCCGGATACCGTAGGAGTGCTTTGGGTGTGCCAAACGTCACAACGTAACTGGGTGACTATAAAGGTACACTATGGGTATCTCTGAAAGTGTCTGTTGGGTTGACACGGATTGAGACTGGGATTTGTCACTCCGTATGACGGAGAGGTATCTCTGGGCCCACTCGGTAATGCATCATCATAATGAGCTCAATGTGACTAAGGAGTTAGCCACGGGATCATGCATTACGGTACGAGTAAAGAGACTTGCCGGTAACGAGATTGAACAAGGTATTGGGATACCGACGATCGAATCTCGGGCAAGTAACATACCGATTGACAAAGGGAATTGTATACGGGATTGATTGAATCCTCGACGTCGTGGTTCATCCGATGAGATCATCGTGGAAAATGTGGGAGCCAACATGGGTATCCAGATCCCGCTGTTGGTTATTGACCGGAGAGGCGTCTCGGTCATGTCTACATGTCTCCCAAACCCGTAGGGTCTACACACTTAAGGTTTGGTGACGCTAGGGTTGTAGAGATATTAGTATGCGGAAACCCGAAAGTTGTTCGGAGTCCCGGATGAGATCCCGGACGTCACGAGGAGTTCCGGAATGGTCCGGAGGTGAAGAATTATATATGGGAAGTCCAGTTTCGGCCATCGGGAAAGTTTCGGGGGTTATCGGTATTGTACCGGGACCACCGGAAGGGTCCCGGGGGTCCACCGGGTGGGGCCACCTATCCCGGAGGGCCCCATGGGCTGAAGTGGGAAGGGAACCAGCCCTTAGTGGGCTGGGGCGCCCCCCTTGGGCCTCCCCCTACGCCTAGGGTTGGAAACCCTAGGGGTGGGGGCGCCCCACTTGGCTTGGGGGGGGGGAAGCCACCCCCCTTCCCCCTTGGCCGCCGCCCCCCCATGTAGATGGGTTCCAAGGCTGGCGCCCCCCCTCCAGGGGGCCTATATATAGTGGGGGGAGGGAGGGCAGCAACACCACAGCCCCTGGCGCCTCCCTCTCCCTCCCGTGACACCTCTCTCTCCCGTTTGTGCTTGGCGAAGCCCTGCCGGGAACCCCGCTACTTCCACCACCACGCCGTCGTGCTGCTGGATCTCCATCAACCTCTCCTTCCCCCTTGCTGGATCAACAAGGAGGAGACGTCGCTGCTCCGTACGTGTGTTGAACGCGGAGGTGCCGTCCGTTCGGCACTCGGTCATCGGTGATTTGGATCACGGCGAGTACGACTCCATCAACCCCATTCATTAGAACGCTTCCGCTCGCGATCTACAAGGGTATGTAGATGCACTCCTTTCCCCTCATTGCTAGTATACTCCATAGATGGATCTTGGTGATGCGTAGGAAATTTTAAAATTCTGCTACGATCCCCAACAAAGAAGGCACCGGCCAGTGGAGTGACCCAGGTCGCTCACTCCCTCTTACACAACCCTAACCGTCATCTACTGTTTCTCCCACCGTGCTGCTTCTGGCGATCCACCCCGACGACCGCGTGCACGGTTGGTCGGGAGAGCAGGTGCCTCCGGAAACCTGTCGTTCGAGATCCTGCTCGGGAGAACGGCAATAAGGTTTTTGGGGAGCGTCTTGACGCGAGTGCTCCCAATTTGGCCCTGTCTTCGTCCTCCTCTGGTTCCACTACTTCCCCTGCATCGACACCCTGGTCGATGACGCTGCCGCCAAGAAGAAGGCCACTGACGATGCTGAGGCTGCTACCGCCGCCGCCATGTTGGCCTGGCCAACCGAAGGGTATGATTCATTCATCCCCTATTTGCTCATTCATGTGCTAGTCGTATATATGTTGTACATAGATGTTTTGGTTCTATGTACTGTATGTGCTCACATCCTTAGGTATCAGTATGAGTTGCATACCGAATTTTCCATGCTTACTGTTAACTCGTGGACTAGTCTAATAGAAAATGTGCTGATATTATCAAAAATCCAAAAATCTTATTATAGATACTTTTTGATGCAAGGCTTTGCCGCTACTCTGAAACCAGAAAATTTTACTAGAACGCATTTTAAGCGTTGGCAGACAAGGACCACCTTGTGGCTGACAGTGATGAACGTGTTCTGGATTGGTGGTGTGCTTCCCGCTGAAACAATTGCCCCTGATCAGGAGAAGGCATTTAGGGAGGCAACCACCATCTTTGTAGGAGCAGTTCTGACTGTAATTGGAGATAAGTTGGTTGACGCATATATTCATATGTGGATTGCCAAATACTTGCGGGATGCGCTCGAAGTTAAGTTCGGCGAACCGATGCTGAAAACAAACTGTATGCCATGGAGTAGTTCCATGATTACAGGATGGTTGATAACCCTTCTGTATTGGACCTGGCTCATGAGCTACAGTGCATGCTAAGGAGCTGGAGCTCCTGAAGTGTGAGTTACTGGACAAGTTTGTCACGTTTTACATTATTGCAAAACTCCCTCCTGGATGGAGGAACTTTGCTACTTCCCCTCAAGCACTTGAGACCTGAATTCTCTGTTGAGGATGTCATCGGTCATCTAAGTGGTGAGCAGAACTTGAGAGCAAAGGACTCACATATGAAAGGGGTAGAGGGTTCTTCTAGTGCCAATGTAGTGCAGAAGAATTTCCACAAGTTCAAGGGAAAGAACACTATCCAGCAGAATACCACTTTCAAGAAGAAGGGTATGAAGAAAGACAAAAAGAGAGATGGTTGCTTTACTTGTGGTTAAGAGAAACATTGGGCAAACAAGTGCCCAAACAAGTAAAAGAAGCCAGTACAGGACTCCAAGTCTATCAATGTGACTATGAGCAACAATGATGGGGCATCTGGGTATGGTAATCTGTTTACCGTACTTTCAATTTGTCAATCCACTAATTCGTGGGTTGATATAGGTGCATATATTTCTGTGTATGCTGATATGTCTATGTTCTCCTCTTACCAGGTCACATGAGACTGCTCCGTCCTAATGGGAAATGGCTCGCATGCTTCTGTTCATGGTGTTGGCACCAGGGGCGGAGACCGGGGAGGGGGCGAGCAGGGGCTAGACCCCTCCCCCCACACGATCGGCCCCCCTTATATAGGTTAACTAACAATTATACTAGTAAGGCCCAAACTCAGTTGTCTTCTGTGTACGTGCCGAAGCCCAAAAAGAGCCCATGCCCCACATTGATTGGTCATTCAGTTGTGAACTGTAACTTGCACGAAGAAACCTAGCGTGCGTCTGCAGTTTGTCTAGATCGACTCCATGTCGCCGCCGTCGTTATTCGAGGCCACCACTCGTCGTGATGCCAGTCACCAGACACCAGATAAGGGCACCACCGCGATGCGACGATGGTGCCGTAGCCATGGGCGCCGTTGCCCCTGCCTCTGCTAATCCTGCCGCAATGTCGACTGCATCCGAGTCTGTTGATCATGGTATTTATTCTTCAAACACTCAAATCTAAAGGTATCATCTACTTTACACTTTTGTTGATGGACTGCCGGCTGCACCCTACTCATCTAATTAATTGGTTCACTTTCATACAAGAAAATTGATAAATTTACTGCATGCGTTCTTTCTTATAATGAGAGATCACTTTCTTTGAACCTTTACATTAATTGTCGCTATATGAAAAGATTGTTTGAGGGAAACTTCTTCCAATTAGATTATCAAATTCTTTGATGAGCTTCATAGTCATGGATCTAAATTTATTAAGTGAAGTGAAGTTTTATAATGCCAAATATACATTTCTATGTGGTTTATATCAATGTGCTGCCCAGACTTGTTTTTCTGTGACATCTTATCGCTTGTGCAAAGCTGCACCTTTTAGCGCGACACTGCATTTGTTTGCCATTGTTGTGTGCTCACACTTGCGACGAAGTAGAGTGAAGTGGAAAAGGTAGCATTAGACCGTGCATTGAACTCCTCTTACTTTAGGCCAATTTTTATCTCTTGTGTGGTTAAGTGGAAAAAAAATTCTTCTTCGGCCCCCTCATGTTCAAATCTTGGCTCCGCCCCTAGTTGGCACGATAGATCTAAAGTTTACTTCGAAAAAGATTGTACAGCATGTCCCCGCCATCAAGAAGAATCTCGTTAGTGGCCTCTTCTATGTAACGAAGGGTTTAAGTTAGTATTTGAGTCCAATAAAGTAGTCGTATCTTGATATGGACTATTTGTTGGAAAAGGATATGATTGCGTTGGTTTGTTTCGCCTTTCCCTTATGGTTTCTATAATAAAGTCATGAACCAAATTTATGCTAATGTGAACGAATCTGAGGTTTGCCATTCAAGTCTTTGTCGCATTAATTTCGGTTGTATGACACGGCTAGCTAAGATGGATCTCATCTCGAGTTTCACTTTAGCCAAAGGCTTTAAGTGCCATTGGTGTGTGCAAGCAAAGCAACCTTGTCAGCCTCACAAGCGAAGGAGAGACACTTGGCACCACTAGAGCTCATACATTTAGATATGTCCGAGATGAATGGTGTGTTGACTAAAGGTGGAAAGAAATATTCTATGACGTTGATTGATAATTTCATTAGATTCTGCTACATGTATTTTCTAAACACCAAGGATGAGGCTCTACACTACATTAAAATCTATAAGGCAGAAGTTGTGAACCAACTTGAAAATAAAATAAAACGACTTCAGTCTGATCGTGGTGGAGAGAACTTTTCTAATGAGTTCGATTTATTTTATGCGGAACATGGTATTATTCATGAGAGGACGCCTCCATATTCACCCTAGTCAAAGTCAAACGAGGTTGCCGAACGGAAAAATCATACTCTAACAGATTTGGTTAACACCATGTTAGTTACATCGGGTTTATCCAAGGCACACTACAAAAAAAACACTTCCGTGGTGATATGCGTTTGTCATAGTAGGTTACATTTTCTATCTTGCATGTACATCCATGACGATTTTATGAAATAATCAAGATAGTCATACATGTGCTGTCGTAGAAGTGTTCCATGACAATACTGAAATTATCATCACGGAAGTGTCCACTTCCATGATGATAAATGCCGCGTCATGGAAGTGTTTTCGTCAAGGGTAACCAACACGAGGCTTCCACCGTAACGGATCACCGTTAAGCTATCGGGTCTGGTTTTGGATCCGATAACCCGTTAACACCCAGGACCAATGGCGATTTTCCATGTGTAAATTTCTCATTCGCCAGCGCATCCACGTGTTAGCTCAGCGTTGGAACAGATGTCATTCACCCAATGGACAAGACGCGCCCATGACACTTCGACATGTGGCACGGCCCAAATGTGGCCCATTTACCTAAATGGGCCAGCCCAGCCAACAACCAACAAGATTTTTTCTGACACTAGTAGGCCGGCCCGTTAACAGCCTGCCATGTTTTGAGCCAAATTACGGCCCATATCAGATCAGGTCTGTTAACAACCTGACCTGTTTTGGGCCGACTTACGATCCATATCACATCCGTCCCATTAACAAGCCATTGTACTTTTTGGCCCATCGAAGGCCCAGTTTGTATTCCGGCCTGTTAAAGGCCCATTTAACAGTTCGGTCTTATATTCGCTTCGGCCTGTTAGCGGCCTTGGTGCATATGGGATTTTGTCGACCCGGTTACACTTTCGGCCATTTAATGGCTCGTGCTGGATCTGTGCCTATTTCTGGTGCGAAGTGACTTTTGGCCTCTTAACGATCCATAGTCTTCATGGATAAATTGCAGCCCAACCTGACTATCGGTCTGTTAAAGGCTTGTGACATAGTTGGGCCTAATTATGGTATGCTTTGCATCCACCTACTTATAACCCAGAATGTTATTGGGCTAACCAAGGCCCAAGATAAATTTTGGCATGTTAACGGCTCATATGTAGTTGGGCCAATCATGGGCATACGTATGTTTTGGCCTGCTGTCGGCCCGCAAATTGTTCGCCACAATTCAGTCCCAATCTACTTTTCAGTCTGTTAAAAGCTCATGGTTTTTTCTGGCCCAACCAAGGCCCGTAGTTTACTCGTCATGTTAAAGACCCGAAACTATTAGTGGGCAAGTTTACGTTTAGGCCTGCTAATGGCCCGAGATGATTGTGGGCTCACATTTCGGCCAATATGTACGGCATTGCGGGCCAGCCCGTTTGAGTATCGTAATTTTTATGTATATACCAAAGTTTTGTCCTGTTGGCCTCCGTCGAAGCTTACGGCTTTTTTAGAGAGCGACGACAACATTTACATTAAATAAATTACAACATTGTGACTAAGAATAAACCTAGACTATACAAAAAAGATATTACGACGTATTACATCCACTGGGCATCAAAGATCGCTACAAGTGATAATAAAGCGCAACCAGACAACAGATTACATACAATGGGCATCAAAGATCGCCACCAGTGCAAATGAACATCCCGACAAAATAAATACAGAATCGACAACACTTCAGCATAGTTCAAGAAAGGTTAGCCCTTCCCAGGAGTTGCAGCGCAAGCAGCTGAGCAAGCCGATGAGACTGCACTTGTTTGACGCTTATATCCTCCAACTCTAGCTGCATAGCATCAATAGACGTCCTGTACTTATGGTTAATCTTCCATAGAGATTGGAGTTCAAGTAGAATTTGAACCGAATCATGTCTTTCTTCTTGAATTTGAGACTGAAGAAGTCGAACAGATTCATGCAGCGACTTCTTCGAGCTTATGTCACTACTATTAGCGAGTAACTCTGACACTATATCAAGACATGACTTTGAGGTTGTATCTCTATCCCAATATGTGTTTCCTTCTTCCCTGTAATATTTGTTAGAGGGACAAGCAATGGGTTCGTCTCACTACCATTGTGACAGTTCTTCCTGGCGTCAGTGATGTCACCCTGAAAGAGAAACAAGCAGACAGATAACATGTTTTGCACTTATGAGCATCAGTGTTGTCAATTCATATCATTTCTTAGTGTCAACTAAAGAGACACGGTTTAAAATAGCATTACAATAATAGGCATTGTTCATAGTAGGACATGGCAGGAAAATGGCATTGTGCAGGAGTGGCCAGCTTCACCACACCACTGGATTACAGATCAAGAACACCATACATGCAGTATAAGCATCAATGGTCACTACTAGGGAAAACCCTAGCAGTAGCGCGGGTATTTTGCCTATCAGTAGCTGATGTCTAGTACGCAACCTTCTCCTTGTAGACGTTGTTGGGCCTCCAAATGCAGAGGTTTGTAGGACAATAGCAAATTTCCATCAAGTGGATGACCTAAGGTTTATCAATCCGTGGGAGGCGTAGGATGAAGATGGTCTCTCTCAAGCAACCCTGCAACCAAATAACAAAGAGTCTCTTGTGTCCCCAACACACCCAATACAATGGTAAATTGTATAGGTGCACTAGTTCGGCGAAGAGATGGTGATACAAGTGCAATATAGATGATAGATATAGGTTTATGTAATCTGAAAATATAAAAACAGCAAGGTAACTAATGATAAAAGTGAGCACAAATGGTACTGCAATGCGTTGAAACAAGGCCTAGGGTTCATACTTTCACTAGTGCAAGTTCTCTCAACAATAATAACATAATTGGATCATATAACTATCCCTCAACATGCAACAAAGAGTCACTCCAAAGACACTAATATCGGAGAACAAACGAAGAGATTATGGTAGGGTACGAAACCACCTCAAAGTTATCCTTTCTGATCGATCTATTCAAGAGTCCATAGTAAAATAACACTAAGCTATTCTTTCCATTCGATCTATCATAGAGTTCATACTAGAATAACACCTTAAGACACAAATCAACCAAAACCCTAATGTCACCTAGATACTCCAATGTCACCTCAAGTATCCGTGGGTATGATTATACGATATGCATCACACAATCTTAGATTCATCTATTCAATCCAACACAAAGTACTTCAAAGAGTGCCCCAAAGTTTCTACCGGAGAGTCAAGACAAAAACGTGTGCCAACCCCTATGCATAGGTTCATGGGCGGAACCCGCAAGTTGATCACCAAAACATACATCAAGTGGATCACGTGATATCCCATTGTCACCACAGATAAGCACGGCAAGACATACATCAAGTGTTCTCAAATCCTTAAAGACTCAATCCGATAAGATATCTTCAAAGGGAAAACTCAATCCATTACAAGAGAGTAGAGGGGGAGAAACATCATAAGATCCAACTATAATAGCAAAGCTCGCGATACATCAAGATCGTACCACCGCAAGAACACGAGAGAGAGAGAGAGAGAGAGAGAGAGAGAGAGATCAAACACATAGCTACTGGTACATACCCTCCGCCCCGAGGGTGAACTACTCCCTCCTCGTCATGGAGAGCGTCGGGATGATGAAGATGGCCACCGGTGAGGGATCCCCCCTCCGGCAGGGTGCCGAAACAGGGCCCCGATTGGTTTTTGGTGGCTACAGAGGCTTGCGGCGGCGGAACTCCCGATCTATTCTATTCCTCAATGTTTTTAGGGTATATGGACATATATAGGCGAAAGAAGTCGGTCAGGGGAGCCACAAGGGGCCCATGAGGGTGGAGGGCGCGCCCAGGGGGGTAGGCGCGCCCCCCTGCCTCGTGCTCTCCTCGTTGATTCCCTGACGTGCACTCCAAGTCTCCTGGATTGCTTCCATTCCAAAAATAACTCTCCCGAAGGTTTCATTCCGTTTGAACTCCGTTTGATATTCCTTTTCTGCGAAACACTAAAATAGGCAAAAAAACAGAAACTGGCACTGGGCTCTAGGTTAATAGGTTAGTGCCAAAAATCATATAAAAGTTCTTAGTAAAGCCCATTAAACATCCAAATCAGATAATATAATAGCATGGAACAATCAAAAATTATAGATACGTTGGAGACGTATCAAGCATCCCCAAGCTTAATTCCTGCTCGTCCTCGAGTAGGTAAATGATAAAAACTGAATTTTTGATGTGGAATGCTACTTGGCATAATTTCAATGTAATTCTCTTAATTGTGGTATGAATATTCAGATCCGAAAGATTCAAGACAAAAGTTTAATATTGACATAAAATAATAATACTTCAACCATACTAACTAAGCAATTATGTCTTCTCAAAATAACATGGCCAAAGAAAGTTATCCCTACAAAATCATATAGTCTGGCTATGCTCTATCTTCACCACACAAAGTATTTAAATCATGCACAACCCCGATGACAAGCCAAGCAATTGTTTCATACTTTTGATGTTCTCAAACTTTTTCAATATTCACGCAATACATGAGCGTGAGCCATGGACATAGCACTATATGTGGAATAGAATGGTGGTTGTGGAGAAGACAAAAAAGGAGAAGATAGTCTCACATCATCTAGGCGTATCAACGGGCTATGGAGATGCCCATTAATAGATATCAATGTGAGTGAGTAGGGATTGCCATGCAACGGATGCACTAGAGCTATAAGTATATGAAAGCTCAACAAAAGAAACTAAGTGGGTGTGCATCCAACTCGCTTGCTCACGAAGACCTAGGGCATTTTGAGGAAGCCCATCATTGGAATATACAAGCCAAGTTCTATAATGAAAATTTCCCACTAGTATATGAAAGTTATATCATAGGAGACTCTCTATCATGAAGATCATGGTGCTACTTTGAAGCACAAGTGTGGTAAAAGGATAGTAACATTGTCCCTTCTCTCTTTTTCTCTCATATTTTTTTATTTGGGCCTTTCCCATTTTTTATGGCCTCTTCTTCTTCTTTTATTTAGTCCAGAGTCTCATCCCCTCTTATGGGGGAATCATAGTCTCCATCATCCTTTCCTCACTTGGGACAATGCTCTAATAATGATGATCATCACACTTTTATTTACTTACAACTCAAGAATTACAACTCGATTCTTAGAACAAAATATGACTCTATATGAATGCCTCCGGCGGTGTACCGGGATATGCAATGAATCAAGAGTGACATGTATGAAAGAACTATGAACGGTGGCTTCGCCACAAATACGATGTCAACTACATGATCATGCGAAGCAATATGACAATGATGGAGCGTGTCATAGTAAACGAAACGGTGGTAAGTTGCATGTCAATATATCTCGGAATGGCTATGGAAATGCCATGATAGGTAGGTATGGTGGCTGTTTTGAGGAAGGTATATGGTGGGTGTATGATACCGGCGAAAAGTGTGCGGTATTAGAGAGGCTAGCAATGGTGGAAGGGTGAGAGTGCGTATAATCCATGGACTCAACATTAGTCATAAAGAACTCACATACTTATTGCAAAAATCTATTAGTTATTGAAACAAGGTACTACGCGCATGCTCCTAGGGGGATATATTGGTAGGAAAAGACCATCGCTCGTCCCCGACCGCCACTCATAAGGAGGACAATCAATAAATAAATCATGCTCTGACTTCATCACATAACGGTTCACCATACGTGCATGCTACGGGAATCACAAACTTTAACACAAGTATTTCTCAAATTCACAACTACTCCACTAGCATGAATCTAATATCACCATCTTCATATCTCAAAACAATCATCAAGTATCAAACTTCTCATAGTATTCAATGCACTTTATATGAAAGTTTTTATTATACCCATCTTGCATGCCCATCATATTAGGACTAAATTCATAATCAAAGCAAATTACCATTCTGTTCTAAATACTTTCAAAATAATATAAGTGAAGCACGAGAGTTCATATATTTCTTCAAAATAAAGCCACCGCCGTGCTCTAAAAGGATATAAGTGAAGCACTAGAGCAAATGACAAACTACTCCGAAAGATATAAGTGAAGATCAATGAGTAGTCGAATAATTATGTAACTATGTGAAGACTCTCTAACATTTAAGAATTTCAGATCTTGGTATTTTATTCAAACAGAAAGCAAAACAAAAGAAAAGAAAATGACGCTCCAAGCAAAACACATATCATGTGGTGAATAAAAATATAGCTCCAAGTAAAGTCACCGATGAACGAAGACGAAAGAGGGGATGCCTTCCGGGGCATCCCCAAGCTTAGGCTCTTGGTTGTCCTTGAATATTACCTTGGGTTGCCTTGTGCATCCCCAAGCTTAGGCTCTTACCACTCCTTATTCCATAGTCCATCGAATCTTTACCCAAAACTTGAAAACTTCACAACACAAAACTTAACAGAAAACTTGTAAGCTCTGTTAGTATAAGAAAATAAATCACCACTTAGGTACTGTTGTGAACTCATTCTAAATTCATATTGGTGTAATATCTACTGTATTCCAACTTATCTATGGCTCATACCCTCCGATACTACTCATAGATTCATCAAAATAAGCAAACAACACATAGAAAACAGAATCTGTCAAAAAACAGAACAGTCTGTAGTAATCTGTACCATTCGAATACTTCTGTAACTCAAAAAATTCTAAAATAAATTGGTGGACCTGAGGAATTTATCTAGTAATCATCTGCAAAAAGAATCAACTAAATAGCACTCTCCAGTAAAAAGTTTTAGCTAATATCGTGAGCGCTAAAGTTTTTTGTTTTTTACAGCAAGATCATAAAGACTTCACCCAAGTCTTCCCAAAGGTTCTACTTGGCACAAACACTAACTAAAACACAAAACCACATCTAAACAGAAGCTAGATGGATTATTTATTCCTAAACAGAATCAAAAAGCAAGAAACTAAAATAAAATTGGGTTGCCTCCCAACAAGCGCAAACGTTTAACGCCCCTAGCTAGGCATGATGATTTCAATGATGCTCACATAGGACATAAGAATTGAAACATAAAGAGAGCATCATGAAGAATATTACTAGCACATTTAAGTCTAACCCACTTCCTATGCATAGGGATTTTGTGAGCAAACAACTTATGGGAACAATAATCAACTAGCATAGGAAGGCAAAACAAGCATAGCTTTGAAACTTTAAACACATAGAGAGGAAACTTGATATTATTGCAATTCCTACAAGCATATGTTCCTTTCTCATAAAAATTTTCAGTAGCATCATGAATGAATTCAACAATATAACCAGCACCTAAAGCATTCTTTTCATGATCTACAAGTATAGAATTTTTACTACTCTCCACATAAGGAAAATTCTTCTCATTCGGAATAGTGGGAATATCATAAGAAACTCAAATACTATAAATTGTTTCCACATTAAAAGAGTGATGTTCAGAAAAAGGGTAATCATAATCATGCCAAGTTTTATAAATATAATCATCTCTACTTTTTGTAGCATAAGTATCATCACAATAATCATCATTAGTAGGAGGCATGCTATCATCATAATAAATTTGCTCATCAAAACTTGGGAGGCTAAAAATATCATCTTCATTAAACATATCATCCCCAAGCTTGGGACAAACATTAATTGCAGCAAATATATTCTCAAAAACATCATCTTCATCAAACATAGCATCCCAAGCTTGGGCCTTTTCATATCATAAGCATAATCACTCTCATCATTAATAGTATGGATAGCACTAATAGTATAGCAATTAGCATCATCACGATGAGTAATAGGAGCAACATCATTTGGGGGAGATACCTTTCTACCTTTGCTTCTCCGTATTTTCTTTTTCTTCTTCACATCATGTGTAGGTTCAATCCTCTTTTTGGATCTCCTTATTGATGAGATTGGTTGAATAGAAGGCTCCTCCTCGTTACCTGATTCATCATACGAAATAATAGGAGAATATTGGGAAGTCTCTTCCCTTTCGTTAGTATTCTCTTCATCTTCTATTTGTTTTCTTTTCTTTATGTAATTGGCAATATAAGGATTTTCAATGCAATTCACCGCACAATACATATAAATTTCTTCTAGATCAATATCGAGGAATTTCTCGAGGTTATATTCTGGAATAAACTTAGTTTGACGTTTCAATTCTTCATAACCCAAAAGCAGACTAAGTTCATTATGATGTGCAAGGGAAATCAAGTCATCACAAATTTTGGACACGATTCGATCATGAAACAATTTGCATTTGATATTTAAATGACCATGTTCATTGCAAAGTTCACAAGTATGGTTAAGATATTTTAAATTTTCAGCACTAACATTTAGCCTCTCTTCCAACCATTTAGTTTCTAAGTGCGTGTGCCTCTTACAAAATCTATCTTCCCTTTTTGGTATGTATTTGCAAACTCTATGCACTCCACAAAAATCGACATGCTTATAGGAAACATTTTCATCATGACTAGTGCAATCATCATTAGTACCATGGATATTCAAGGAGTTCATACTAACAACATTGCAATCATGCTCATCATTCAAAGATTTAGTGCCAAACATTTTAATGCATTCTTCTTCTAACACTTTGGCACAATTTTCCTTTCAATCATACTCAAGAAAGATATTAAAAAGATGAAGCGTATGAGACAAACTCAATTCCATTTTTTAGTTTTCTTTTATAGACTAAACTAGTGCTAAAACAAGAAACAAAAAGATTCGATTGCAAGATCTAAATATATACCTTCAAGCACTCACCTCCCCGGTAACGGCGCCAGAAAAGAGCTTGATGTCTACTACGCAACCTTCTCCTTGTAGACGTTGTTGGGCCTCCAAGTGCAGAGGTTTGTAGGACAGTAGCAAATTTTCCTCAAGTGGATGACCTAAGGTTTATCAATCCGTGGGAGGCGTAGGATGAAGATGGTCTCTCTCAAGAAACCCTGCAACCAAATAACAAAGAGTCTCTTGTGTCCCCAACACACCCAATACAATGGTAAATTGTATAGGTGCACTAGTTCGGCGAAGAGATGGTGATACAAGTGCAATATAGATGATAGATATAGGTTTTTGTAATCTGAAAATATAAAAACAGCAAGGTAACTAATGATAAAAGTGAGCACAAACGGTATTGCAATGCGTTGAAACAAGCCCTAGGGTTCATACTTTCACTAGTGCAAGTTCTCTCAACAATAATAGCATAATTGGATCATATAACTATCCCTCAACATGCAACAAAGAGTCACTCCAAAGTCACTAATAGCGGAGAACAAACGAAGAGATTATGGTAGGGTACGAAACCACCTCAAAGTTATCCTTTCTGATTGATCTATTCAAGAGTCCCTAGTAAAATAACACGAAGCTATTCTTTCCGTTCGATCTATCATAGAGTTCGTACTAGAATAATACCTTAAGACACAAATCAACCAAAACCCTAATGTCACCTAGATACTCCAATGTCACCTCAAGTATCCGTGGGTATGATTATACGATATGCATCACACAATCTCAGATTCATCTATTCAATCCAACACAAAGTACTTCAAAGAGTGCCCCAAAGTTTCTACCAGAGAGTCAAGACGAAAACGTGTGCCAACCCCTATGCATAGGTTCATGGGCGGAACCCGCAAGTTGATCACCAAAACATACATCAAGTGGATCATGTGATATCCCATTGTCACCACAGATAAGCACGGCAAGACATACATCAAGTGTTCTCAAATCCTTAAAGACTCAATCCGCTAAGATATCTTCAAAGGGAAAACTCAATCCATTACAAGAGAGTAGAGGGGGAGAAACATCATAAGATCCAACTATAATAGCAAAGCTTGCGATACATCAAGATCGTACCACCTCAAGAACACGAGAGAGAGAGATATCAAACACATAGCTACTGGTACATACCCTCAGCCCTGAGGGTGAACTACTCCCTCCTCGTCATGGAGAGCGCCGGGATGATGAAGATGGCCACCGGTGAGGGATCCCCCCTCCGGCAGGATGCCGGAACAGGGTCCCGATTGATTTTTGGTGGCCACAGAGGCTTGCGGCGGCGGAACTCCCGATCTATTCTGTTCCTCGATGTTTTTAGGGTATATGGACATATATAGGCGAAAGAAGTCGGTCAGGGGAGCCACGAGGGTCCCACGAGGGTGGAGGGCGCGCCCCTTGCCTTGTGCTCTCCTCGTTGATTCCCTGACGTGCACTCCAAGTCTCCTGGATTGCTTCCATTCCAAAAATAACTGGTTTCATTCCATTTGGACTTCGTTTGATATTCCTTTTCTGCGAAACACTAAAATAGACAAAAAACAGAAACTGGCACTGGGCTCTAGGTTAATAGGTTAGTCCCAAAAATCATATAAAAGTGCTTAGTAAAGCCCATTAAACATCCAAAACAGATAATATAATAGCATGTAACAATCAAAAATTATAGATACGTTGGAGACGTATCAGTAGCGCGGGACGACGCGCTACTGATAAGGCGCTACAGCTAACGTGTAGCAGTAGCGCCCGTCGTCCCACGCTACTGCTATACATGGCTAGCAGTAGCGCGCTTTAGTGAAGAGCGCTGCTGCAAATATCTGCAGCGCTTTTTAGCAGGAAGCGCTACTGGTAAGGCAGCGCTACTGTTTACTTTGTTCCCCTCGCTACTGCTAGTTTTATTAGTTTTTTTTGCATATTTGTTTTGTATTTGAATATGCTTTATACTATAATCTTTACCATATCATACACATACAAATGTAATCATAGCATATACATACAAATAGTCTCATCAAATCATGTCATCATCATAATCATCATCCAACACAAAGTGGTCTCTCGTCATCACCTCGAAAAATAGCGATACAAGTCTCGATTACTTGCAATTACATCGTTATCCATCTAAACAATGATATACGCGAGAAGAGCTATCACTTTGAGTGAGAGCGGAACTATGCAGTACATGAGTTTGTATCCCTCTCTCGCATTAGCGTGAACCTAAACTAACTACTGCCTGTCGCTCGGAAACCGAAAACTGGTACACCTAGGCCTGACACTCCGGCCACTTGTCGTATATATACTCCTGGCGTAGCACTTCTTCGCCATCGATGATCTATGCACCTGCATCGTCACATGAGTTGATGATATGCAACATATATAGTTGAGCAATAGAAAGAGACAGACTTGGCAAAAATAGAAGAAACATATCATAAGCATAAATAACAAAGTTGATCGTATCCAAAATGCCCTAACTAGAGTGATCGTCGCTAGTCGAGGGGGACGATTTAATTACATCACAAATAAAGTTTCGTCGTGCATAACTCAAAGTTTCGTCATACAGAAAGTATGGACTAAATGGACACATTGTCATATATCGACAATCACTCCACCATGTCGTGTCATCCATCCAAGTCAGGGAGATAGTCCCCGAGCCTAGTGAAAGGCTTCAGGTCGAGACGCTGAGCGGCTACCTGTGTTCGGACATCTTCCCGCGACATTTATCCTTCTTCGTAGAACATCCCTGTTTTTCCGACAACCTCCTTCATGATGATTTGGGCAAGTTCGCGCTGGATGTGATAGAACTCAGCTCGAAGTTGATGATCCTCGATATCTCCTACGTTCTTTGCCCATTGCAGAATATGGGCATCGCCGGATGTAGGTGACATGCGAAGGTTCTGGTGATCCCGTCTGTACTCCAGCATGTGGTGTAGGACATAGAATCCATCATTAAGAGAATCACTCGGTTGCTGGATGCAGCAGAAGTCGGTCTTATGGCCGAAGGCGGGCCTGCCGTCCCTTCTCTTCTTGTTCTTGACCTCTCCACCCCGTGCGTCGTAGTAAAACATAGCACTGTTGAGAACATCCTTGATGTGGGTGTAATCCTTTTTGTTAATGTTCTTCGATGAGTCCAAGTAAAGAGCGTGGGAGTATCGGGGGTAGAGGATGATGAGGACGGCGCGCCCGCCGCTGCACAAAATAAGTACACCTCAAATTAATTAGCCTCCACCATGCAAATGAATGATTGAAATCGAAGGAAGGATATCCGCGTGGATGACTTACAGGGGATGATAAGGCACGAGAATCGCCTCCTTGTCCTTATTGGCGAGCATGAAATTGACGATGTATTCCCTCGCGTATTCACGGTGCTTTGCGCAGACTCCCAAGAAGCCCTCGTGCATGAAGTACGGGTCAGCGACACAGATATGAGGTATCTGCTCAACCCCGATGATGTAGTTAATGTGCAAGGCATAAAGGCGGAAAAACGTAAAATCCAGCTTCTTCACATGAAACATGTCGAATATGTAATTGAATCGAAGGAAGAACTTCTCCGCGGGGAATGTGTCGATGTACGATAATTGCCGCGGAATGTTAACCACGTAGAGTGGGTATCCTGGATCTTTCGAGGCGATGAGGCCTTTCTCTATCTGCAGCACATCATCATGAAGTGTCCTTAGATCGCCGAATCTAGCCCCTAGGGCTGCTGCAGGTAGGATTGGCTGACCGGGGATATGCCATTTATCCGCACCGGGGATTTCTATACGGTCTTGAACCTGAGGCTGCTGAGGCGGCTGGATCATAGAATCAGCTTTTTTGCCTTTCCTCGATCTCTTCCTAGACTTCTTTACTACCGGAAGGTCGTCCATAATACGTTCAGCCTCCGGAGATGGCAATTCAGGCACCGACTCATGACGCTCAAACCCTAAGTAGGCGCCAATATAGATATACTGTTGAGTGCCATCGTCATTCTCATCCTCATCTATGGCGACGTCACCAGCGACTAATGGAGCCTTTTCCTCGCCCCCTCCGCTATCACCTAGCACGACAGCCGACGCTAATTGGGTAGGTGAGGTGTTGATGTTCATACCTAACTGCGTGCTCGTGGGTGTGCTCCCGGCCACCTCCAGACGAAGCAGACTCTTTGGCCACAACAGGACCCACCCATTGCAACAATCACCAAGCCGCCGCAGGGTCTCGTCGTCATCCCCCACTAGTACCAGAGGAGGTAAATTCTCGTGGCCCGGTTTGACACTGGCCACGGAAACCTTGAAGACGTTCGGGGGGATCGGCCGGCTGTGAAACAATGGTTCCTTCGGCTTCAATATCGTCGCCTTCCCCACATCCACCTTCTGGTCGCCGATGGTGTACAATATGGTGCACGGGGTTTCGTCGGCCTGCAAAGAAAAACGTGAGACATCTGAAAGGCAACGAAAACAGGAGATTATACATTTATTGAAGGGGGCCGATGTGACAGATACCGTGAGGGCGTCGAGCTCAGCCAAAGACGAAGCACCGCCGAGCACGTCCGGTGCGGGATCAGGTACGGGAGCAGGTGTGGGAGCCGGTGCGGGAGCAGGTGCAGCTGTAGGTGCTGGTGCAATGCTAGTCGAGCTGCTCCCCAAGAAGTCAGCAATGGGAAAGTCCGCTGCATTTTTTTCTGGATTTTGACTGGTCCAATTGAAAATGGCCGGAACCAAGGAAGTAGACATATCTACAACCACCTGTTTTGCGGCAGCTACCGCTGTTGCAATTATCTGAGATGATTTCTTCTCAACCGGAATCTCAACCTTCTTCGATGTTTTCTTCAGTTAACCTCCGTCTTTCCTTTCTCTCCTCTGTGGTCTCATGGTAGTACTTCTTCCACGTGGCGCCGTCTCTGACACCATGCACGCGTCCATACAACGGTCGAGTCTCCACCGGGAGTCGTTTCAGTATGTTCAACGCCCGATTGAATGGAGTGTCCCACTTGGGCCTCGCCAACGCCTCAGACGGCAAGTCGCTTTCGGCCGCAATCCTGTGCTGCTCTCTCTGCAAAAGGCACAAGGATCGTTTACAAATATGACTAACGTGTAGTCAAATTGATCAGAAACTAAAATTACCAGCAGTCTCATGAACTCCGTCGTGACCGTGTTTGTCTCGAAAACCTTCTTCACTGGGTCCCAATGGTGCCGGGCCCTGAGGACGTCACGCTCCTACGGGATGGTGAACTCGGCCAAGGGGTCTGGGATGCCCAAACTCGCGGCTTCCGTGTCCTCCTTGGCCCATATGGACCTCTTCCCGCCGTAACCACGGCTTCCGAGGTGGTGGCACCCAATGTTCCTGTGTTGAAGCCCCTTCATGTACTTCGACTTTTTTTGGCAGCTTCGGCCTCGCAAGCCGCCTTGAATATTTCAAAGTGCTCTGCCGTGCTTGTCGGATAATCCTTTACAATCTCGGAGTAGGGTTCCTTTTTGTCGATGATCCTTGCTTTCACCCTTGTTTTCTAGGTGGCCAACGCGTCGCTAAACTTGGTCATGGCGTGTTTGTTTATCTTCTTCATTGTCGGGTCCTTATCTGGATCTTTATAATCCTTTTCATTCCGGCCCGGGAACAAGAATATCTGGTGCAGCTTCTTTAGGAGGGAGGGCCTCATATTATCTATCTTCTGTAGTTTCTCATCGTTGATTTTGGCGGTTGTCCATACGATGCAGCCTATTTGATTGCCGTTGCACGCGCGCGCTTCCTCGGGCGCGTTTGGCTCAAAATTTCCGTCGTCCACCTCCGTGACCACCAGTCTAGTAGTCCTGAGTTTGTTAGGAAGCCTTTGCCTCTTTGCTTTCGGTTCTACACCGGCTCCGCTCCCCGAGGCAGCGCCAGTCTCAGTCTCAGCACCGGTCTGCGTGTCAGTCTCAGTCCCCGATACGACCGGTGGGCCCAGCAACAACATCGGGTGATCGTTGGCAAGGCTCAAAAATTTGTCTGCCGCCAGGTAGACGTCGTCGCAATAACCAGAACCCTGTCCTTCATCGTTGCTAGCCATGTTTCCTACGATTAAATCTAGTCAATTAATTCTAGACCTAATAAAATGAATAATGACATAAAAAAGGCCTATGTTTTGCAGGAACGTTGACTCCTTCCCGGTGCGGCAAATCCCGGGCACTCGATATGTCCTAGTTTGTAGCACAAGTCATGCCGAAATTCATGGAAAATTTAGGCATGACCTTTGCTAAAAAGTGGACAAATCGAGAACCTGAAATTTGCCGGAACGAAAATGAATCCACATTCCGGCAAAACATAGGCCACTCAGCTTCATTCCCTGGAAACAACAAAAGGCCACTTGGGCACAATCGAACCGCTTCAATGAAAAGATATAACATGACCACTTCAATGAAAAGATATAATCAACAATAAAAGTCTAGGAAGGGATCATCTTTAAAATAAAACTTGCCTAAATTCTTTTCCTAGAAAAATAGTGGTCGAAAATAAATTTTTCCTCTAACCTAGCGAACCTAGTTAACCTAGCTTGTTAACCTAACGAACCAAATTAACCTAGCTAGTTAGTTAACCTAGTTTGTTAACCTAGTTTACCTATATAATTAACCTAATTAAAGTAGTTAACCTAGCTAGTTCTCTGTCAAAGCCCTAAATAAATTTTTTCCTAACCTAGATAATTAACCTAATTAAACTAGTTAACCTAACTAGTTCTCTGTGAAAGCCCTAACTACATTTTTGCACTAACCTAGAAAATTAACCTAATTAAACTAGTTAACCTAGCTAGTTAGTATGTCCAATGTTTGTGCTATGCATCAGAGAGAGAGAGGAGGGGTGCTTACAGACGATGGCTCCGGTGGTGGCGAGGGAGGCAGTGGTGGCGAGGGAGGCAGGGGCGTCTCCGGTGACGGCGAGGGAGGCAGGGGCATCGAGGGCGGCTCCGGTGGCGCCGAGGGCGGGTCCGGTGGCGTTGATGAGGCCGCGCGGCTCCGGTGGCGTTGGGGGCGGCTCTGGTGGCGTCGACGGCGCGCGGCTCTGGTGGCTCCGGGGGCGTCGACGTCGGCAGGAGACGGCGGCGAAGTGGGGCGACGGCGAATTGGGGACACGGCAGTGAAGTGGGGGCGAGGGATTTGGGGGAGAAGTGGTGGCCGGGTGGAGGGAAAACCGCTGGTTAAGTGAAACAGAGCGGTAACGCGTTAGGGGAAATGCGCTATAGCTAAGTTAGCTATAGCGCATTTCACAAAACACGCTACTGCTAAGCCTGTCTCTTTTTTTTTCCCTTTCTCATCTATTTTTCTTTACATTTTATTTTTTCCTTTCTCCTTTTTCTATTTCTTTCATTTTCATTTACTTTTCTATTTGTTGGTTGATTTATTTTCTTTTCGTTAGCAGTAGCGCCTTTCTACGTAAACGCGCTGCTACAATAGACATAGCGGTAGCGCGGTTTAAACAAGAACGCTACTACTATGTGTAGCTTATCGGCTTAGTCGTGAGAATTTTAGTTGTAGCGCATTTATAGTTAGGCGCGCTACTGCTAAGTTTGTATCTGTAGCGCCCTTATCCTGCACGCGCTACTGCTATTTAGCACTAGCGCCCTTTTTTAACAAGCGCTACTACTAAAGTTCTGTGCATAAGGTTTTCCCTAATAGTGGGTGAATGTACTATCAATTTATCCCATTTTAGATTCGTAATAAAGAGACATGATTTAAATAACATTAACATAATATGGCATTGTTCATAGTTAAGACATAGCAGGATATATATGGCATTGTGATGGAGTTGGTAGTTTCCCCACACCACTGGATTACAGATGAAGAACACAAGTATACATGTGGTGCTAAAGAAAATCACTTGCTCTTTTTAGTTTAATTTACATGGTATGAATAACAAACTTGGTTGTCCAGTCAAAAAAAACTTGGTTGTACAACTAAAAACTGAAATTGAGAAGGACAAACTTATGTTTATGAACTTCTTTGTAATAAAGTTTGAACATGAAATTTTGATGCAAACGACAAAAATAAACAGCAGTTGCAGTCATTGCTAGCCAAATGTACACAACAAAGTTTGAAGACATGAGAAGGACAAACTTGCGTTAGTAGTGAAGACCGGCTCTATAAAGCCCTTGTCCATGTTGATGGGGAAGGGGAATTCAAGAAATTTACCATAGAGTCTTCTTTATAAGCATTCCTTTATTCTTCATTTTGTTAAGAGGAAATATATATGTGATAATATAGAAACAATTGGAGATTATATAAGATAAGATGCATAGTGATGCTTCATAATCAACTAGCTCTAAATTAAGTACAACATGCAGGCAAAAGGTACTGACAAGAGCAATGCAGAGCTAAAATTCTTTAGTAGCATTGGTTTTATTCAACATTTTGATAATAGTAAATATAGATCTGATGTGTAGAAAATGGAGGACAAGGGAAAATAAGCTGCAAAGTGATGATACATGAACAACTAGCTGACAATATTAGTTCAGTGATAAATGACAGTGGATACTTACAAGAACAATGCAGAGCTAAACTTCTTCATAAGCATTGGATTTATTTCACATTAATGTAAGCATTAATATAGGTCTGATAATCTGGAGCGAACAGTGGATAAGCAAGCTATTATGCAAACTAACACTACTAGGGAAAAGCCTATACACAGAGGTATAGCAATAGCGCTGGTTAAAATAGGTCGCTACTGCTACTTTGTAGTAGTGCGTTCTAGCAAAGCGCGCTATAGCTACAACTATAGCAGTAGCGCGTGTGCAGCAAAAAGCGCTACTGCTATAATTCCCACCGAGTTGGCGGTAGGCTAGGAATAGTAGTAGCGGTTCCGTGTAAAGCGCACTACCACTATGATCGTTGTTGCAGCGCATTTCCTATGTAGAGCGCTACTGCTAAGAAAGAAAAGAAAAAAGAAAAAAAATAGAAAAGTAAATGAAAATGAAAGACGTAGGAAACAGAGAAATGAAAAAAAGAAAATGTAAAGATAAACAAAAGAAATAACTGCTTCCTATAGCAGTAGCGTGTTTTGCTAAAGCGCGCTATAGCTAACTTAGCTATAGCGCGTTTCCGAAACAGCGCTACTGCTAGTTCGACTAAACCACCCGCGGGCTCAAAATTTTGTTAAGTCCTCCTTTCCCCCTCTCCCCGTGTTCCGCCAACTCCTCTGTCACCGCCGTTGATCGCGCCGCCCGAGCCCGAGCCTGCCCTCACCGCCGCCGCCCGAGGCCGCCCTCAACCTCACCGCCGCCGCTCTCGACCTCACCGCCGCCGCCCTCGACCTCACCGCCGCTGCCCGAGCCCGCCCAGGACCGCCGCCTCCTGATCCCGAGCCCGCCCTCGCCGCCCCTACATCCGTCGCCGAGCACCTCCCCGCCACCGTCTCTCCCCTCTCTGTAAGCCCCCCACCCCTCCCCTCACCCCCTCTCTCTCTGTTTTTTCTTCCTCTGCCATGTTAATTAGCAGTAGTAGTAGATGTTAATTAGTACTAGGGTTCATAGATAATTTTTTTTAGTAGTAGTAGATGTTAATTAGTAGTAGTGATGGTACTAGTTAACTAGGGCAGTATGGTTAATAGTAGATTTTTTTTAGTTAGGGTAATAATAGAATTTTTTAGGGAAGCCGACGATCAAGAGTTGATGTTGCTGGGTCCATCTGTCACATCGGAGATTGAGACCGATATCGAGACCGGCACTGAGACTGAGATCGGCACTGAGACTGAGACCGGCATCGAGACCGGCGCTGGGATTGAGAACGGCGCCGAGACTAGCGGAGCCGGTATAGAACCAAAAGCAAAGAGGCAACGGCTTATTAACAAGCTCGGGACTACTAGACTGGTGGTCATGGAGGTGGACGACGGCAATTTTGAGCCAAACGCGCCCGAGGAAGCGTGCGTGCTACGACAATCAAATAGGCTGCATCATGCGGACAACCGCCACCATCAACGATGAGAAACTAAAGAAGATAGATAGTATGAGGCCCTCCCTCCTAAAGAAGCTGCACCAGATATTCTTGTTCCCGAGCCGGAATGAAAAGGATTATAAAGATCCAGATAAGGAACAGGCAATGAAGAAGATAAACAAACACACCATGACCAAGTTTAGCGATGTGTTGGCCGCCTAGAAATCAAGCGTGAAATATCGGATCGTCAACAAAAAGGAACCCTACTCCGAGATTGTAAAGGATAATCCGACAATCACGACAGAGCACTTTCAAATATTCAAGGCGCCTTGCAAGGCCGAAGCTGCCAAAAAAAGTCGAAGTACATGAAGGGGCTTCAACAGAGGAACATTGGGTGCCACCTCCTCGGAAGTCGTGGTTACGGCAGGAAGAGGTCCATATGGGCCAAGGAGGACGCGGAAGCCGCGAGTCTGGGCATCCCAGACCCCTTGCCGGAGTTCAACGTCCCGTAGGAGCGTGACGTCCTCAGGGCCCGGCACCGTTGGGACCCAGTGAAGAAGGTTTTCGAGACGAACGCGGTCACGACGGATTTCATGAGACTGCTGGTAATTTTAGTTTCTGATCAATTCTACTGCACGTTAGTCATATTTGTAAACGATCCTTGTGCCTTTTGCAGAGAGAGCAGCACAGGATTGCAGCCAAAAGCGACTCGCCGTCTGAGGCATTGGCGAGGCCCAAGTGGGACACTCCGTTCAACCGGGCGTTGAACATATTGAAAGGACTCCCGGTGGAGACTCGACCGTCGTATACGCGTGCACGGTGTCGGAGACGGCGCCACGTGGAAGAAGTACTACCGTGAGACCACGGAGGAGAGAAAGGAAAGATGGAGGTTAACTGAAGAAAACATCAACAAGAAGGTTGAGATTGCGGTTGAGAAGAAATCATCTGAGACAGTCGCAACAGCGGTAGCTGCCGCAAAACAGGTGGTTGCAGATATGTCTACTGCCTTGGTTCCGGCCGTTTTCAATTGGAGCAGGCAAAATCCAGAAAAAATGCAGCAGACTTTCCCCTTGCTGACTTCTTCGGGAGCAGCTCGACTAGCGTTGCACCAACACCTGCTCCTGCACCTGCTCGCGCACCGGCTCCGGCACCGGACTTACTTGGTGGTGCTTCGTCTTTTGGCTGAGCTCGACGCCCTCACGGTATCTGTCACACCGGCCCTCTTCAATAAATGTATAATCTCCCGTTTCCGTTGCCTTTCGGATGTCTTACATCGCAGACATTTCTTTGCAGGCCGACGTAACCCCGTGCACCATAGTGTACACCATCGGCGGCTAGAAGGTGGACGTGGGGAAGGCGACGATAATGAAGCCGAAGGAACCATTGTTTCACAGCCGGCCGATCCCCCCGGACGTCTTCAAGGTTTCCGTGGCTAGTGTCAAACCGGGCCACGAGAATTTGGCTCCTTTGGTACTAGGGGGGATGATGAAGAGACCCCGCGGCGGCTTGGTGATTGCAATGGGTGGGTCCTGTTGTGGCCAAGGAGTCTGCTTCGTCTGGAGGCGGCCGGGAGTACAACCACGAGCACGCAGTTAGGTATGAACATCAACACCCCACCTACCCAATTAGCGTCGGCTGTCGTGCTGGGTGATAGCGGACGGGGTGAGGAAGAGGCTCCATTAGTCGCTGGTGACGGTGCCATAGATAAGGATGAGGATGATGATGACACTCAACAGTATTTCAATACTGGCGCCTACTCAGGGTTTGAGCGTCATGAGTCGGTGCCTGAATTGCCGCCTCCGGAGGCTGAACTTATTATAGACGACCTTTCGGTAGCAAAGAAGCCTAGGAAGAGAACGAGGAAAGGCAACAAAGCTGCTTCTATGATCCAGTTGAAGGAAATATGCCCTAGAGGCAATAATAAAGTTATTATTTATTTCCTTATTTCATGATAAATGTTTATTATTCATGCTAGAATTGTATTAACCGGAAACTTGATACATGTGTGAATACATAGACAAAAAAAGAGTGTCACTAGTATGCCTCTACTTGACTAGCTCGTTGAATCAAAGATGGTTAAGTTTCCTAGCCATAGACATGAGTTGTCATTTGATTAACGGGATCACATCATTAGAGAATGATGTGATTGACTTGACCCATTCCGTTAGCTTAGCACTTGATCGTTTAGTATGTTGCTACTGCTTTCTTCATGACTTATACATGTTCCTGTGACTATGAGATTATGCAACTCCCGAATACCGGAGGAACACTTTGTGTGCTACCAAACATCACAACGTAATTGGGTGATTATAAAGGTGCTCTACAGGTGTCTCCGATGGTGTTTATTGAGTTGGCATAGATCGAGATTAGGATTTGTCACTCCAATTGTCGGAGAAGTATCTCTGGGCCCTCTCGGTAATGCACATCACTATAAGCCTTGCAAGCAATGTAACTAATGAGTTAGTTACGGGATGATGCATTACGGAACGAGTAAAGAAACTTGCTGGTAACGAGATTGAACTAGGTATTGAGATACCGACGATCGAATCTCGGGCAAGTAACATACCGATGACAAAGGGAATAACGTATGTTGTTATGCGGTTTGACCGATAAAGATCTTCGTAGAATATGTGGGAGCCAATATGAGCATCCAGGTTCCGCTATTGGTTATTGACCAGAAATGAGTCTCGGTCATGTCTACATAGTTCTCGAACCCGCAGGGTCCGCACGCTTAACGTTCGGTGACGATCGGTATTATGAGTTTATGTGTTTTGATGTACCGAAGGTAGTTCGGAGTCCCGGATGAGATCGGGGACATGACGAGGAGTCTCGAAATGTTCGAGATGTAAAGATCGATATATTGGAAGGCTATATTCAGACATCGGAAAGGTTCTGAGTGGTTCGTGTATTTATCGGAGTACCGGAGAGTTACGGGAATTCGCCGGGGAGTATATGGGCCTTATTGGGCTTTAGGGGAAAGAGAGTAGGGCACGCCTCGTGCTCCCCCCCCCCCAAGGCCTGTCCGAATTGGACTAGGGGAGGGGTTGTGCCCTCTCCTTCCTTCTCTTCTCTCTTCCCTTTCCCTGTCTCCTACTCCTACTACTTGGAAGGGGGGGAATCCTACTCCTGGTGGGAGTAGGACTCCTGCAGGTCGCACCATAGGGGCCGGCCCTCTTCCCCTCCTCCACTCCTTTATATACGTGGCCAAGGGGCACCCCATAGACACACAAGTTGATCATTGATCTCTCTTAGCCGTGTGCGGTGCCCCCTCCACCATAATCCACCTCGGTCATATCGTAGCGGTGCTTAGGCGAAGCCCTGCGTCGGTAGCATCATCAACACCGTCATCACATCATTGTGTTGACGGAACTCTCCCGCGAAGCTCTGCTGGATCGTGAGTTCGTGGGACGTCGCCAAGCTGAACGTGTGCAGAACTCAGAGGTGCCGTGTGTTCGGTACTTGGATTGGTCGGATCGTGAAGACGTACGACTACATCAACCGCGTTGTCATAACGCTTCCGCTTACGGTCTACGAGGGTACGTAGACAACACTCTTCCCTCTCGTTGCTATGCATCACCATGATCTTGCGTGTGCGTAGGAAATTTTGAAATTACTACGTTCCCCAATAGTGGCATCCGAGCCAGGTTTATGCGTAGATGTTATATGCACAAGTAGAACACAAGAGAGTTGTGGGCGATACAAGTCATACTGCTTACCAGCATGTCATACTCTGGTTCGGCGGTATTGTTGGATGAAGCGGCCCGGACCGACATTACGCGTACGCTTACGCGAGACTGGTTCTACCGACGTGCTTTGCACACAGGTGGCTGGCTGATAACCCACAAGTATAGGGGATCGCAACAATTTTCGAGGGTAGAGTATTCAACCCAAATTTATTGATTCGACACAAGGGGAGCTAAAGAATATTCTCAAGTATTAGCCGTTGAGTTGTCAATTCAACCACACCTAGATAACTTAGTATCTGTAGCAAAGTATTTAGTAGCAAAGTAATATGATAGTAGTGGTAACGGTAACAAAAGTAATATTTTTGGGTTTTGTAGTGATTGTAACAGTAGCAACGGAAAAGTAAATAAGCGAAGAACAATATGTGAAAAGCTCGTAGGCATTGGATCGGTGATGGAGAATTATGCCGGATGCGGTTCATCATGTAACAGTCATAACATAGGGTGACACAGAACTAGCTCCAATTCATCAATGTAATGTAGGCATGTATTCTGAATATAGTCATACGTGCTTATGGAAAAGAACTTGCATGACATCTTTTGTCCTACCCTTCCATGGCAGCGGGGTCCTAGCGGAAACTAAGGGATATTAAGGCCTCCTTTTAATAGAGTACCGGACCAAAGCATTAACACATAGTGAATACATGAACTCCTCAAACTATGGTCATCACCGGGAGTGGTCCCGATTATTGTCACTTCGGGGTTGCCGGATCATAACACATATTAGGTGACTATAGACTTGCAAGATAGGATCAAGAACTCACATATATTCATGAAAACATAATAGGTTCAGATCTGAAATCATGGCACTCGGGCCCTAGTGACAAGCATTAAGCATAGCAAAGTCATAGCAACATCAATCTCAGAACATAGTGGATACTAGGGATCAAACCCTAACAAAACTAACTCGATTACATGATAGATCTCATCCAACCCATCACCGTCCAGCAAGCCTACGATGGAATTACTCACGCACGGCGGTGAGCATCATGAAATTGGTGATGGAGGATGGTTGATGATGACGACAGCGACGAATTCCCCCCTCCGGAGCCCCGAACAGACTCCAGATCAGCCCTCCCGAGAGGTTTTAGGGCTTGGCGGCGGCTCTGTATCGTAAAACGTGATGAATCCTTCTCTCTGATTTTTTTCTCCCCGAAAGTGAATATATGGAGTTGGAGTTGAGGTCGGTGGAGCAACAGGGGGCCCACGAGGTAGGGGGCGCGCCTAGGGGGAGCAAGCGCGCCCCCACCCTCATGGACAGGGTGTGGGCCCCCTGACGTGGATTTTTCTTCCAGTATTTTTAATATTTTCCAAAAAGATGTTCCGTGGAGTTTCAGGTCATTCCGAGAACTTTTGTTTCTGCACATAAATAGCACCATGGAAAGTCTGCTGAAAACAGCGTCAGTCCGGGTTAGTTCCATTGAAATCATGCAAGTTAGAGTCCAAAACAAGGGCAAAAGTGTTTGGAAAAGTTGATACGACGGCAATATGCTATCCAGAAATTCTATATTATTTCCAATCAGCAATATGTCATCCACATATAATATCAGAAATGCTACTGAGCTCCCACTCACTTTCTTGTAAATACAGGCTTCTCCAAAAGTCTGTATAAAACCAAATGCTTTGATCACACTATCAAAGCGTTTATTCCAACTCCGAGAGGCTTGCACTAGTCCATAAATGGATCGCTGGAGCTTCCACACTTTGTTAGCTCCCTTTGGATCGACAAAACCTTCTGGTTGCATCATATACAACTCTTCTTCCAGAAATCCATTCAAGAATGCAGTTTTGACATCCATTTGCCAAATTTCATAATCATAAAATGCGGCAATTGCTAACATGATTCGGACAGACTTAAGCATCGCTACGGGTGAGAAGGTCTCATTGTAGTCAATCCCTTGAACTTGTCAAAAACCTTTCGCAACAAGTCGAGCTTTATAGACAGTAACATTACCATCAGCGTCAGTCTTCTTCTTGAAGATCCATTTATTTTCAATGGCTTGCCGACCATCGGGCAAGTCAACCAAAGTCCATACTTTGTTCTCATACATGGATCCCATCTCGGATTTCATGGCTTCAAGCCATTTTGCGGAATCTGGGCTCACCATCGCTTCTTCATAGTTCGTAGGTTCGTCATGGTCTAGTAACATAACCTCCAGAAAAGGATTACCGTACCACTCTGGTACGGATCTTGATCTAGTTGACCTACGATGTTCAGTAATAACTTGATCTGAAGTTTCATGATCATTATCATTAACTTCCTCACTAATTGGTGTAGGTGTCGCAGAAACTGATTTCTGTGATGATCTACTTTCCAATAAGGGAGCAGGTACAGTTACCTCATCAAGTTCTACTTTCCTCCCACTCACTTCTTTCGAGAGAAACTCCTTCTCTAGAAAGGATCCATTCTTAGCAACGAATATCTTGCCTTCGGATCTGTGATAGAAGGTGTACCCAACAGTCTCCTTTGGGTATCCTATGAAGACACATTTCTCCGATTTAGGTTTGAGCTTATCAGGTTGAAGTTTCTTCACATAAGCATCGCAACCCCAAACTTTAAGATACAACAACTTTGGTTTCTTGCCAAACCATAGTTCATAAGGCGTCGTCTCAACGGATTTCGGTGGTGTCCTATTTAGAGTGAATGCAGCCGTCTCTAAAGCATAACCCCAAAACGATAGCGGTAAATCAGTAAGAGACATCATAGATCGCACCATATCTAATAAAGTACGATTACGACGTTCGGACACACCATTACGCTGTGGTGTTCCGGGTGGCGTGAGTTGCGAAACTATTCCGCATTGTTTCAAATGAAGACCAAACTCATAACTCAAATATTCTCCTCCACGATCAGATCGTAGAAATTTTATTTTCTTGTTACGATGATTTTCAACTTCACTCTGAAATTCTTTGAACTTTTCAAATGTTTCAGACTTATGTTTCATTAAGTAGATATACCCATATCTGCTCAAATCATCTGTGAAGGTGAGAAAATAACGATATCCGCCACGAGCCTCAATATTCATCGGACCACATACATCTGTATGTATGATTTCCAATAAATCTGTTGCTCTCTCCAAAGATCCGGAGAACGGTGTTTTAGTCATCTTGCCCATGAGGCACGGTTCGCAAGTACCAAGTGATTCATAATCAAGTGATTCCAAAAGTCCATCAGTATGGAGTTTCTTCATGTGCTTTACACCGATATGACCTAAACGGCAGTGCCACATATAAGTTGCACTGTCATTATCAACTCTGCATCTTTTGGCTTCGACATTATGAATATGTGTGTCACTACTATCGAGATTCATTAAAAATAGACCACTCTTCAAGGGTGCATGACCATAAAAGATATTATTCATATAAATAGAACAACCATTATTCTCTGATTTAAATGAATAACCGTCTCGCATCAAACAAGATCCAGATATAATGTTCATGCTCAACGCTGGCACCAAATAACAATTATTTAGGTCTAATACTAATCCCGAAGGTAGATGTAGAGGTAGCGTGCCGACCGCGATCACATCGACTTTGGAACCATTTCCCACGCGCATCGTCACCTCGTCCTTAGCCAATCTTCGCTTAATCCGTAGTCCCTGTTTCGAGTTGCAAATATTAGCAACAGAACCAGTATCAAATACCCAGGTGCTACCGCGAGCATTAGTAAGGTACACATCAATAACATGTATATCACATATACCTTTGTTAACCTTGTCATCCTTCTTATCCGCCAAATACTTGGGGCAGTTCCGCTTCCAGTGACCAGTCTGCTTGCAGTAGAAGCACTCAGTTTCAGGCTTAGGTCCAGACTTGGGTTTCTTCTCCTGAACAGCAACTTGCTTGCTGTTCTTCTTGAAGTTCCCCTTCTTCTTCCCTTTGCCCTTTTTCTTGAAACTAGTGGTTTTACAGACCATCAACACTTGATGCTCCTTTTTGATTTCTACCTCCGCTGCCTTTAGCATTGCGAAGAGCTCGGGAATTGTCTTATTCATCCCTTGCATGTTATAGTTCATCACGAAGCTCTTGTAGCTTGGTGGCAGTGATTGAAGAATTCTGTCAATGACGCTATCATCCGGAAGATTAACTCCCAGTTGAATCAAGTGATTATTATACCCATATATTTTGAGTATATGCTCACTGACAGAACTATTCTCTTCCATCTTGCAGCTGTAGAACTTCTTGGAGACTTCATATCTCTCAATCCGGGCATTTGCTTGAAATATTAACTTCAACTCCTGGAACATCTCATATGCTCCATGACGTTCAAAACGTCGTTGAAGACCCGGTTCTAAGCCGTAAAGCATGGCACACTGAACTATCGAGTAGTCATCAGCTTTGCTCTGCCAGACGTTCATAACTTCTGGTGTTGCTCTTGCAGGAGGCCTGGCACCTAGCGGTGCTTCCAGGACGTAATTCTTCTGTGCAACAATGAGGATAATCCTCAAGTTACGGACCCAGTCCGTGTAATTGCTACCATCATCTTTCAACTTTGCTTTCCCAAGGAACGCATTAAAATTCAACGGAACAACAGCACGGGCCATTTATCTACAATTAACATAGACAAGCAAGATACTATCAGGTACTAAGTTCATGATAAATTCAAGTTCAATTAATCATATTACTTAAGAACTCCCACTTAGATAGGCATCCCTCTAATCATCTAAGTGATTACGTGATCCAAATCAACTAAACCATGTCCGATCATGACGTGAGATGGAGTAGTTTCAATGGTGAAAATCACTATGTTGATCATATCTACTATATGATTCACGCTCGACCTTTCGTTCTCCGTGTTCCGAAGCCATATCTGCATATGCTAGGCTCGTCAAGTTTAACCTGAGTATTCCGCATGTGCAACTGTTTTGCACCCGTTGCATTTGAACGTAGAGCCTATCACAGCCGATCATCACGTGGTGTCTCAGCACGAAGAACTTTCGCAACGGTGCATACTCAGGGAGAACACTTTTATCTTGAAATTTTAGTGAGAGATCATCTTATAATGCTACCGTCAATCAAAGCAAGATAAGATGCATAAAAGAAACATCACATGCAATCAATATAAGTAATATGATATGGCCATCATCATCTTGTGCTTGTGATCTCCATCTCCGAAGCACCGTCATCATCACCATCGTCACCGGCGCGACACCTTGATCTCCATCATAGTATCGTTGTCGTCTCGCCAACTTATTGCTTTTACGACTATCGCTAACGCTTAGTGATAAAGTAAAACAATTACATGGCGATAGCATTGCATACAATAAAGCGACAACCATATGGCTCCTGCCAGTTGCCGATAACTCGGTTACAAAACATGATCATCTCATACAATAAAATATAGCATCATGTCTTGACCATATCACATCACAACATGCCCTGCAAAAACAAGTTAGACGTCCTCTACTTTGTTGTTGCAAATTTTACGTGGCTGCTACGGGCTTAGCAAGAACCGTTCTTACCTACGCATTAAAACCACAACGATAGTTTGTCAAGTTGGTGTTGTTTTAACCTTCGCAAGGACCGGGCGTAGCCACACTCGGTTCAACTAAAGTGAGAGAGACAGACACCCGCCAGTCACCTTTAAGCAACGAGTGCTCGCAACGGTGAAACCAGTCTCGCGTAAGCGTACGCATAATGTCGGTCCGGGCCGCTTCATCTCACAATACTGCTGAACCAAAGTATGACATGCTGGTAAGCAGTATGACTTATATCGCCCACAACTCACTTGTGTTCTACTCGTGCATAGCATCAACGCATAAAACCAGGCTCGGATGCCACTGTTGGGGAACGTAGTAATTTCAAAAATATTCCTACGCACACGCAAGATCATGGTGATGCATAGCAACGAGAGGGGAGAGTGTTGTCCACGTACCGTCGTAGACCGAAAGCGGAAGCGTTATCACAACGCGGTTGATGTAGTCGTACGTCTTCACGATCCGATCGATCAAGTACCGAATGCACGGCACCTCCGAGTTCAGCAAATGTTCAGCTCGATGACGTCCCTCGAACTCCGATCCAGCCGAGTGTTGAGGGAGAGTTTCGTCAGCACGACGGCGTGGTGACGATGATGATGTTCTACTGACGCAGGGCTTCGCCTAAGCTCCGCAACGATATTATCGAGGTGTAATATGGTGGAGGGGGCACCGCACACGGCTAAAATATCGTATATCAATTGTGTGTCCAGAGGTGCCCCCCTGCCCCCGTATATAAAGGAGCAAGGGGGAGGCCACCGGCCTAGGAGGTGTGGCGCGCCAGGAGGAGTCCTACTCCTACCGGGAGTAGGACTCCCTCCCTTTCCTTGTTGGACTAGGAGTGGAAGAGGGGAAGAGGTGGAGGGGAGGAAGGAAGGGGGGCGCCGCCCCCCCCCCCCTCTCCTTGTCCTATTCGGACTAGGGGGAAGGGCGACGCGGCCCTGCCCTAGCCTCCTCTCCTCTCTTCCACCTAGGCCCACTAAGGCCCATTAAGTTACCGGGGGGTTCCTGTAACCTCCCGGTACTCCGGAAAAATCCCGATTTCACCCGGAACACTTCCGATGTCTAAACATAGGCTTCCAATATATCAATCTTTATGTCTCGACCATTTCGAGACTCCTCGTCATGTCTGTGATCACATCCGGGACTCCGAACAACCTTCGGTACATCAAAACATATAAACTCATAATATAACTGTCATCGTAACGTTAAGCGTGCGGACCCTACGGGTTCGAGAACTATGTAGACATGACTGAGACACCTCTCCGGTCAATAACCAATAGCGGAACCTGGATGCTCATATTGGTTCCTACATATTCTACGAAGATCTTTATCGGTCAGACCGCATAACAACATACGTTGTTCCCTTTGTCATCGGTATGTTACTTGCCCGAGATTTGATCGTCGGTATCTCGATACCTAGTTCAATCTCGTTACCGGCAAGTCTCTTTACTCGTTCCGTAATACATCATCCCGCAACTAACTCATTAGTCTTAATGCTTGCAAGGCTTATAGTGATGTGCATTACCGAGTGGGCCCAGAGATACCTCTCCGACAATCGGAGTGACAAATCCTAATCTCGAAATACGCCAACCCAACAAGTACCTTTGGAGACACCTGTAGAGCACCTTTATAATCACCCAGTTACGTTGTGACGTTTGGTAGCACACAAAGTGTTCCTCCGGTAAACGGGAGTTGCATAATCTCATAGTCATAGGAACATGTATAAGTCATGAAGAAATCAATAGCAACATACTAAACGATCGAGTGCTAAGCTAACGGAATGGGTCAAGTCAATCACGTCATTCTCCTAATGAGGTGATCCCGTTAATCAAATGACAACTCATGTCTATGGCTAGGAAACATAACCATCTTTGATTAACGAGCTAGTCAAGTAGAGGCATACTAGTGACACTCTGTTTGTCTATGTATTCACACATGTATTATGTTTCCGGTTAATACAATTCTAGCATGAATAATAAACATTTATCATGATATAAGGAAATAAATAATACTTTATTATTGCCTCTAGGGCATATTTCCTACACAATTATTTTCATTTGTCAACATATTATTCAATAAAATTTCAGCTTCATCCGGTGTTCTTTCCCTGAAAATAGAACCAGCACAACTATCCAGGTAATCTCTGGAAGCAGCGGTTAGTCCATTATAAAAGATATCAAGTATTCATTTTTCTTAAGAGGATGATCAGGCAAAGCATTAAGTAATTGGAGAAGCCTCCCCCAAGCTTGTGGGAGACTCTCTTCTTCAATTTGCACAAAATTATATATATCCCTTAAAGCAGCTTGTTTCTTAATTATGAGCAGGGAAATATTTAGCAGAGAAGTAATAAATCATATCCTGGGGACTACGCACACAACCAGGATCAAGAGAATTAAACCATATCTTAGCATCACCCTTTAATGAGAACGGAAATATTTTAAGGATATAAAGATAGCGAGATTTCTCATCATTAGTGAACAGGGTGGCTATATCATTTAATTTAGTGAGATGTGCCACAACAGTTTCAGATTCATAGCCATGAAAAGGATCAGATTCAACCAAAGTAATTACATCAGGATCAACAGAGAATTCATAATCCTTATCCGTAACACAGATAGGTGAAGTAGCAAAAGCAGGGTCAGGTTTCATTCTAGCATTAAGAGATTGCTGCTTCCATTTAGCTAATAACCTCTTGAGCTCGTATCTATCTTTGCAAGCTAAAATAGCTACAGCAGCTTCTTTTTCAAAAACATAACCCTCAGGAACAACAGGCGATTCATATTTATTAGGGGAAGAGTCTTCATCATCACTTTCATCAATGTTATCAGTTTCAATAATTTCATTCTCTCTAACCCTAGCAAGTTGTTCATCAAGAAATTCACCAAGTGGCACAGTAGTATCAAGCATAGAAGTAGTTTCATCATAAGTATCATGCATAGCAGAAGTGGCATCATCAATAACATGCGACATATCAGAACGAATAGCAGAAGCAGGTTTAGGTGTCGCAAGCTTACTCAAAACAGAAGGTGAATCAAGTGCAGAGCTAGATGGCAGTTCCTTACCTCCCCTCGTAGTTGAGGGATAAATTTTTGTTTTCTCGTCTTTCAAGTTCTTCATAGTGACCAGCAGATATAAATCCCAAGTGACTCAAAGAATAGAGCTATGCTCCCCGGCAACGGCGCCAGAAAATAGTCTTGATAACCCACAAGTATAGGGGATCGCAACAGTTTTCGAGGGTAGAGTATTCAACCCAAATTTATTGATTCGACACAAGGGGAGCCAAAGAATATTCTCAAGTATTAGCAGTTGAGTTGTCAATTCAACCACACCTGGATAACTTAGTATCTGCAGCAAAGTATTTAGCAGCAAAGTAATATGATAGTAGTGGTAATGGTAACAAAAGTAATATTTTTGGGTTTTGTAGTGATTGTAACAGTAGCAACGGAAAAGTAAATAAGCGAAGAACAATATGTGAAAAGCACGTAGGCATTGGATCGGTGATGGAGAATTATGCCGGATGCGGTTCATCATGTAACAGTCATAACATAGGGTGACACAGAACTAGCTCCAATTCATCAATGTAATGTAGGCATGTATTCCGAATATAGTCATACGTGCTTATGGAAAAGAACTTGCATGACATCTTTTGTCCTACCCTCCCGTGGCAGTGGGGTCCTAGCGGAAACTAAGGGATATTAAGGCCTCCTTTTAATAGAGTACCGGACCAAAGCATTAACACATAGTGAATACATGAACTCCTCAAACTATGGTCATCACCAGGAGTGGTCCCGATTATTGTCACTTCGGGGTTGCCGGATCATAACACATAGTAGGTGACTATAGACTTGCAAGATAGGATCAAGAACTCACATATATTCATGAAAACATAATAGGTTCAGATCTGAAATCATGGTACTCGGGCCCTAGTGACAAGCATTAAGCATAGCAAAGTCATAGCAACATCAATCTCAGAACATAGTGGATACTAGGGATCAAACCCTAACAAAACTAACTCGATTACATGATAGATCTTATCCAACCCATCACCGTCCAGCAAGCCTACGATGGAATTACTCATGCACGGCGGTGAGCATCATGAAATTGGTGATGGAGGATGGTTGATGATGACGACGGCGACGAATTCCCCTCTCCGGAGCCCCGAACGGACTCCAGATCAGCCCTCACGAGAGGTTTTAGGGCTTGGCGGCGGCTCCGTGTCGTAAAACGCGATGAATCCTTCTCTCTGATTTTTTTCCCCGAAAGTGAATATATGGAGTTGGAGTTGAGGTCGGTGGAGCAACAGGGGGCCCACGAGGCAGGGGGCGCGCCCCCCACCCTTGTGGACAGAGTGTGGGCCCCCTGACGTGGATTTTTCTTCCAGTATTTTTAATATTTTCCAAAAAGATGTTCCGTGGAGTTTTAGGTCATTCCGAGAACTTTTCTTTCTGCACATAAATAACACCATGGAAAGTCTGCTGAAAACAGCGTCAGTCCGGGTTAGTTCCATTCAAATCATGCAAGTTAGAGTCCAAAACAAGGGCAAAAGTGTTTGGAAAAGTAGATACGACGGAGACGTATCACTGGCGGGTGTCAGTTTCTCCAACTTTAGTTGAACTGAGTGTGACTACGCCTGGTCCTTGTTGAAGGTTAAAACATCACTAACTTGACGAAATATCGTTGTGGTTTTGATGCGTAGGTAAGAACGGTTCTTGCTCAGCCCGTAGCAGCCACGTAAAACTTGCAACAACAAAGTAGAGGATGTCTAACTTGTTTTTGCAGGGCATGCTGTGATGTGATATGGTCAAGACATGATGCTAAATCTTATTGTATGAGATGATCATGTTTTGTAACCGAGTTATCAGCAACTGGCAGGAGCCATATGGTTGTCGCTTTATTGTATGCAATTCAATCGCCCTGTAATTGCTTTACTTTATCACTAAGCGGTAGCGATAGTCGTAGAAGCAATAGTTGGCGAGACGACAACGATGCTACGGTGGAGATCAAGGTGTCGCGCCGGTGACGATGGTGATCATGACGGTGCTTTGGAGATGGAGATCAAAGGCACAAGATGATGATGGCCATATCATATCACTTATATTGATTGCATGTGATGTTTATCCTTTATGCATCTTATTCTGCTTTGATTGACGGTAGCATTATAAGATGATCTCTCACTAAATTTCAAGGTAAAAGTGTTCTCCCTGAGTATGCACTGTTGCCAAAGTTCGTCGTGCCGAGACACCACGTGATGATCGGGTGTGATAAGCTCAACGTCCATCTACAACGGGTGCAAGCCAGTTTTGCACACGCAGAAATACTCGGGTTAAACTTGACGAGCCTAGCATATGAAGATATGGCCTCGGAACACTGAGACCGAAAGGTCGAGCGTGAAGCATATAGTAGATATGATCAACATAGTGATGTTCACCATTGAAAACTACTCCATCTCACGTGATGATCGGTTATGGTTTAGTTGATTTGGATCATGTGATCACTTAGATGATTAGAGGGATATCTATCTAAGTGGGAGTTCTTTAGTAATATGATTAATTGAACTTAAATTTATCATGAACTTAGTCATGATAGTATTTGCATATCTATGTTGTAGATCAATAGCTCGCGATGTTGTTCCCCGTTTATTTTTGATATGTTCCTAGAGAAAAATAAGTTGAAAGATGTTAGTAGCAAAGATGCGGACTAGCTCCGTGATCTGAGGATTATCCTCATTGCTGCACAGAAGTATTATGTCATTGATGCACCGCTAGGTGACAGAACTATTGCAGGAGCAGATACAGACGTTATGAACGTTTTTTGACAAAAGCTCGGTATGATGACTACTTGATAGTTTAGTGCACCATGCTTTATGGCTTAGAACCGGGACTTCAAAAATGTTTTGAACGCCACGGAGCATATAAGATGTTCCAAGAGTTGAAATTGGTATTTCATACTCATGCCCGTGTCGAGAGGTATGAGACCTCTGACAGTACTTTGCCTACAAGATGGAGGAGAATAGCTCAACCAGTGAGCATGTGCTCAGATTGTCTGAGTACTACAATTGCTTGAATCAAGTGGGAGTTAATCTTCTAGATAAGATAGTAATTGACAAAGTTCTCTAGTCACTATCACCAAGTTACTAGAACTTCGTGATGAACTATAATATGCAAGGGATGATGAAAACAACTCCCAAGCTCTTCGCGATGCTAAAATCGGCGAAGGTAGAAATCAAAGAAAAACATCAAGTGTTGATGGTTGACAAGATCACTAGTTTCAAGAAAAAGGGCAAAGGGAAGAAGGGGAACTTCAAGAAGAACGGCAAGCAAGTTGCTGCTCAAGTGAAGAAGCCCAAGTCTGGACCTAAGCCTGATACTAAGTGCTTCTACTGCAAAGGGACTGGTCACTGGAAGCAGAACTACCCCAAGTATTTGGCGGATAAGAAGGATGGCAAAGTGAACAAAGGTATATTGGATATACATGTTATTGATGTGTACTTTACTAATGTTTATAGCAACCCCTCGGCATTTGATACTGGTTCAGTTGCTAAGAGTAGTAACTCGAAATGGGAGTTGCAGAATGAACATAAACTAGTTAAGGGTTAAGTGACGATGTGTGTTGGAAGTAGTTTCAAGATTCATATGATCATCATGGCACACTCCCTATACTTTCGGGATTAGTGTTGAACCTAAATAAATGTTATTTGGTGTTTGCGTTGAGCATGAATATGATTTGATCATGTTTATTGCAATATGGTTATTCATTTAAATTAGAGAATAATTGTTGTTCTGTTTACATGAATAAAACCTTCTATGGTCATACACCCAATGAAAATGGTTTGTTGGATCTCGATCGTAGTGATACACATATTCATAATATTGAAGCCAAAAGATGCAAATTTAATAATGATAGTGCAACTTATTTGTGGCACTGCCGTTTAGGTCATATTGGTGTAAAGCGCATGAAGAAACTCCATGCTGATGGGCTTTTGGAATCATGTGATTATGAATCACTTGATGCTTGCGAACCATGCGTCATGGGCAAGATGACTAAAACTCCGTTCTCCGGAACAATGGAGCGAGCAACTGACTTATTGGAAATAATACATACTGATGTATGCGGTCCGATGAGTGTTGAGGCTCGCGGTGGGTATCGTTATTTTCTGACCTTCACAGATGATTTGAGCAGATATGGGTATATCTACTTGATGAAACAAAAGTCTGAAACATTTGAAAAGTTCAAAGAATTTCAGAGTAAAGTGGAGAATCATCGTAACAAGAAAATAAAAGTTTCTACAATATGATCGCAGATGTAAAATATTTGAGTTATGAGTTTGGCCTTCAGTTAAAACAATGTGAAATAGTTTCACTACTCACGCCACCTGGAACACCACAGTGTAATGGTGTGTCCGAACGTCATAACCGTACTTTATTAGATATGGTGCAATCTATGATGTCTCTTACCGATCTACCACTATCGTTTTGGGGTTATGCATTAGAGACGGCTGCATTCACGTTAAATAGGGCACCATCTACATCCGATGAGATGACGCCTTATGAACTGTGGTTTGGCAAGAAACCAAAGTTGTCATTTCTTAAAGTTTAGGGTTGCGATGCCTATGTGAAAAAGTTTCAAACTGATAAGCTCAAACCCAAATCGGAAAAATGTGTCTTCATAGGATACCCAAAGGAGGCTGTTGGGTACACCTTCTATCACAGATCCGAAGGCAAAATTTTCGTTGCTGAGAATGGATCCTTTCTAGAGAAGGAATTTCTCTCGAAAGAAGTGAATGGGAGGAAAGTAGAACTTGATGAGGTAACTGTACCTGCTCCCTTGTTGGAAAGTAGTTCATCATAGAAATCAGTTCCAGTGATTCCTACACCAATTAGTGAGGAAGCTAATGATAGTGATCATGAAACTTCAGATCAAGTTACTACCAGACCTCGTAGGTCAACCAGAGTACGGTCTGCACCAGAGTGGTATGGTAATCCTGTTCTGGAAGTCATGTTACTAGACCATGACGAACCTACGAACTATGAGGAAGCGATGACGAGCCCAGATTCCGCAAAATGGCTTGAGGCCATAAAATCTGAGATGGGATCCATGTATGAGGACAAATTATAGACTTTGATTGATTTTCCCGATGATCGGCGAGCCAGTAAGAATAAATGGATCTTCAAGAGGAAGACGGACGCTGATAGTAGTGTTACTATCTACAAAGCTCGAATTGTCGCAAAAATGTTTTCGACAAGTTCAAGATGTTGAATACAATGAGATCTTCTCACTTGTATCGATGCTTAAAAGTCTGTCCGAATCATGTTAGCAATTGCCGGATTTTATGAAATTTGGCAAATGGATGTCAAACCTGCATTCCTTAATGGATTTCTTAAAAGAAGAGTTGTATATGATGCAACCAGAAGGATTTGTCGATCCTAAAGGTGCTAACAAAGTGTGCAAAGCTCCATCGATCCATCTATGGACTGGTGCAAGCATCTCGGAGTTGGAATATACGCTTTGATAAGTTGATCAAAGCATATAGTTTTATACAGACTTACGGTGAAGCCTGTATTTACAAAAGTGAGTGGGAGCAATACAGCCTTTCTGATAAGTATATGTGAATGACATATTGTTGATCGGAAATAATGTAGAATTTTCTGAAAAGCATAAAGGAGTTTTTCAAACAAAGACCTCGGTGAAGCTGCTTACATATTGAGCATCAAGATCTATAGAGATAGATCAAGACGCTTGATAAGTTTTTTCAATGAGTACATACCTTGACAAGATTTTGAAGTAGTTCAAAATGGAACAGTCAAAGAAGGAGTTCTTGCCTGTGTTGCTAGGTGTGAAGTTGAGTAAGACTCAAAACCTGACCACGGCAGAAAATAGAAAGAGAATGAAAAGTCATTCCCTATGCCTCGGTAATAGGTTCTATAAAGTATGCTATGCTATGTACCAAATCTATTGTATACCCTACCCTGAGTTTGGCAAGGGAGTACAATAGTGATCTAGGAGTAGATCACTGGACATCGGTCAAAATTATCCTTAGAGGACTAAGGAAATATTTCTCGGTTATGGAGGTGATAAGGAGTTTGTCGTAAAAGTTACGTCGATGCAAACTTTGACACCGATCTAGATGACTCTGAGTCTCAATCTAGATACATGTTGAAAGTGGGAGCATTTAGCTAGAGTAGCTCCGCGCAGAGCATTGTAGACATAAAATATTTGCAAAATACATACGGCTCTGAATGTGGCAGACCCGTTGACTAAACTTCTCTCACAAGCAAAACATGATCACACCTTAGTACTCTATGGGTGTTAATCACATAGCGATGTGAACTAGATTATTGACTCTAGTAAACCCTTTGGGTATTGGTCACATGACGATGTGAACTATTGGCGTTAAATCACATGGCGATGTGAACTAGATTATTGACTCTAGTACAAGTGGGAGACTGAAGGAAATATGCCCTAGAGGCAATAATAAAGTTATTATTTATTTCCTTATTTCATGATAAATGTTTATTATTCATGCTAGAATTGTAATAACCGGAAACTTGATACATGTGTGAATACATAGACAAAAAAAGAGTGTCACTAGTATGCCTCTACTTGACTAGCTCGTTGAATCAAAGATGGTTAAGTTTCCTAGCCATAGACATGAGTTGTCATTTGATTAATGGGATCACATCATTAGAGAATGATGTGATTGACTTGACCCATTCCGTTAGCTTAGCACTTGATCGTTTAGTATGTTGCTATTGCTTTCTTCATGACTTATACATGTTCCTATGACTATGAGATTATGCAACTCCCGAATACCAGAGGAACACTTTGTGTGCTACCAAACGTCACAACGTAACTGGGTGATTATAAAGGTGCTCTACAGGTGTCTCCGCTGGTGTTTGTTGAGTTAGCATAGATCGAGATTAGGATTTGTCACTCCGATTGTCGGAGAAGTATCTCTGGGCCCTCTCGGTAATGCACATCACTATAAGCCTTGCAAGCAATGTAACTAATGAGTTAGTTACGGGATGATGCATTACGGAATGAGTAAAGAGACTTGCCGGTAACGAGATTGAACTAGGTATTGAGATACCGACGATCAAATCTCGGGCAAGTAACATACCGATGACAAAGGGAACAACGTATGTTGTTATGCGGTTTGACCGATAAAGATCTTCGTAGAATATGTGGGAGCCAATATGAGCATCCAGGTTCCGCTATTGGTTATTAACCGGAAACGAGTCTCGGTCATGTCTACATAGTTCTCGAACCCGTAGGGTCCGCACGCTTAACGTTCGGTGACGATCGGTATTATGAGTTTATGTGTTTTGATGTACCGAAGGTAGTTCGGAGTCCCGGATGAGATCAGGGACATGACGAGGAGTCTCGAAATGTTCGAGACGTAAAGATTGATATATTGGAAGGCTATATTCGGACATCGGAAAGGTTCTGAGTGGTTCGTGTATTTATCGGAGTACCAGAGAGTTACGGGAATTCGCCGGGGAGTATATGGGACTTATTGGGCTTTAGGGGAAAGAGAGTAGGGCAGGCCGCCCCCCCCCCCCCCCCCAAGGCCTAGTCCGAATTTTGGACTAGAAGGAGGGGTTGCGCTCCCTCCTTCCTTCTCTTCTCTCTTCCCTTTCCTTGTCTCCTACTCCTACTACTTGGAAGGGGGGAATCCTACTCCCAGTGGGAGTAGGACTCCTCCAGGGCACGCCATAGGGGCCGGCCCTCTCCCCCTCCTCCACTCCTTTATATACGTGGCCAGGGGCACCCCATAGACACACAAGTTGATCATTGATCTCTCTTAGCCGTGTGTGGTGCCCCCCTCCACCATAATCCACCTCGATCATATCGTAGCGGTGCTTAGGGGAAGCCCTGCGTCGGTAGCATCATCAACACCGTCATCACACCGTCGTGTTGACGGAACTCTCCCGCGAAGCTCTGCTGGATCGTGAGTTCGTGGGACGTCGCCGAGCTGAACGTGCGCAGAACTCGGAGGTGCCGTGTGTTCGGTACTTGGATCGGTCGGATCGTGAAGATGTATGACTACATCAACCGCGTTGTCATAACGCTTCCGCTTACGGTCTACGAGGGTATGTAGACAACACTCTTCCCTCTCGTTGCTATGCATCACCATGATCTTGCGTGTGCGTAGGAAATTTTGAAATTACTACGTTCCCCAACACCAGCCGCCTCAGCAGCCTCGGGTTCAAGACCGTATAGATATCCCCGGTGCGGCAAAATGGCATATCCCCCGGTGAATCAATCCTACCTAAAGCAGCGCTAGGGGCCAGATTTGGCGATCTAAGGAGACTTCATGACGATGTGCTGCGGATAGAGAAAGGCCTCATCGCCTCGAAAAATCCAGGATACCCACTCTACGTGGTTAACGTGCCGCGGCAATTGTCGTACGTCGACACATTCCCCGCGGAGAAGTTCTTCCTTCGATTCGATTACATCTTCGACATGTTTCAGTTGAAGAAGCTGGATTTTACGTTTGTCCGCCTTTATGCCTTGCACATGAACTACCTCATCGGGGTTGAGCAGATACCTCATATCTGTGTCGCTGACCCGTACTACATGCACGAGGGCTTCTTGGAAGTCTGCGCAAAGCACCATGAATACGCGAGGGAATACATCGTCAATTTCATGCTCGCCAATAAGGACATGGAGGCGATTCTCATGCCTTATCATCCCCTATAAGTCATCCGCGCGGATATCCTTCCTTCGATTTAAATCATTCATTTGCACGGTGGAGGCTAATTAATTTGAGGTGTACTTATTTTGCGCAGCGGCGGGCGCGCCGTCCTCATCATCCTCTACCCCCGATACTCCCACGCTCTTTACTTGGACTCGTCGAAGAACATTAACAAAAAGGATTACACCCACATCAAGTCTGTTCTCGACAGTGCTATGTTTTACTACGGCGCACGGGGTGGAGAGGTCAAGGACAAGAAGAAAAGGGACGACAGGCCCGCCTTCGGCCATAAGACCGACTTCTGCTGCATCCAGCAACCGAGTGATTCTCTTAATGATGGATTCTATGTCCTACACCACATGCTGGAGTACAGACGGGATCACCAGAACATTCGCATGTCACCTAGATCCGGCGATGCCCATATTATGCAATGGGCAAAGACCTTAGGGGATATCGAGGATCATCGACTTCGAGCTGAGTTCTATCACATCCAGCGCGAACTTGCCCAAATCATCATGAAGGAGGTCGTCGAAAAAACAGGGATGTTCTACGAAGAAGGACAAATGTCGCGGGAAGACGTCCGAACACGCGTAGCCGCTCAGCTTCTCGACCTGAAGCCTTTCACTAAGCTCGGGGACTATCTCCCTGACTTGGATGGATGGCAAGACATGTTGTAGTGATTGTCGATATATGACAATGTGTCTATTTAGTCCATACTTTCTATATGACGAAACATTGAGTTATCCACGACGAAACTTTATTTGTGATGTAATTAAACCGTCCTCCTCGACTAGCGAAGATCACTCTCATTAGGGCATTTTGGGTACGATGAACTTTGTTATTTATGCTTATGATATGTTGCTTCTATTTTTGCCAAGTCTGTCTCTTTCTGTTGCTCAACTATGTATGTTGCATATCATCGACTCATGTGACGATGCAGGTGCATAGATCATCGATGGCAAAGAAGTGCTACGCCAGGAGTATACGACGAGTGGTCGGAGTGTCAGGCCCAAGTGTACCGGTTTCCGGTTTCCGAGCGACAGCCAGTAGTTAGTTTAGCTAGGTTCACGCTAATGCGAGAGAGGGATATATACGAACTCATGTACTGCATAGTTCCGCTATCACTCATAGTGATAGCACTTCTCGTGTATATCTTTATTTAGATGGATGATGTTATAGTTGCAAGTATTCGAGACTTGCATGTATCTCTATTTTCGAGATGATGACGAGAGACCACTTTGTGTTGGATGATGATTATGATGAGACTATTTGTATGTATATGCTACGATTACATTTGTGGTCTCACAACCATTTGTATTTGTATGATGATGACATTTGTATGTGCTAAAGATTCTTGTATAAAGCCTGATCAAATAAAAAATAAATATGCAGAAAAAAAACTAATAAAATTAGCAGTAGCTAGTGGAGAAAAGTTAGCAGCAGCGTGCACTAGCAATAGCGCGGCCTAACGAAGTGCGCTAGAGCTATTGGCAGTAGCGCGCTTTCCTAGAGCTTGCAGCTGCTACGCTTGTATAGCAGTAGCGCGGGTGCACACGCGCTGCTGGTACAGGTTAGCTGTAGTGTCGTATCAGTAGCGCGGGACCCCGCGCTACTGATATACCTAAAACCCGCGCTACTGCTAGGCTTTTCCCTAGTAGTGTAATGTCACATAATCAACCAGGTATAAATGTATGTACAGCGATACAGGACAACAGGTACTAACAAGAGCAAATCAGCGAGCAGCATAGTTGCGATATCCTAGATTTTGTGGCGCTGGTTCTGTCGCCAATATAACTGGGGTGCTATCTGATTTCTCTGGTACCACCACATTTTTTAAGGACTTTGCTTGTACTCCTTCAGATTTGATTCTGCAATCACCCTCTTCCTTTTGGATGTCTGATACATAAGAACAACATTTAAATGGAAAAACATGGTATGAATAGGTATTGATAATGGATGGGCATGACATCTTCACATATATGATGAGTAAGCTAAACAGATGGCGGTGCAACGAAATAGAAGAAATGCAAGCCATCTTATGCAAGATACATACAACTAATAAAACCTTGCCAAATTAAAACAGACACCTTGTTGGGTGAACAAGATAGGCGATCTGCCATTGACTCCTTGAGCTCAGAATAGTTATTAGGATTATATTCTGAACACGAATCTGTAGGTGAGGAGCGTGTGGCTTTCATTGCATCTAGAATGGAACTCAGTCCCTTGAATCATTTCTTTGATTCATTTATATACATTATAGCCTGTAGCAATGCACATGTGTTTTACTAATATTCTTTTATTTGTGATCCAAAGTGTTACTTGGGTGACTAGTGGAGGTCGATGTATCTCAATATCTCTTGCTGAATATGAATAATGCAAACCGGGAGTCACCAATTGCATACGATGTTGCTGCAGCCATAAATAGAAAATCTTCAAATTTCTCAAACCGGAGGAACATGATTATTCGACTTAAAAATGCAAAACTTCAAATTTATCAAGAGAAACCGAAAAGTTGAACATTTATTGCTACTATAATGATCCAGGAAAGAAAAGTGGTTAGAAAGATCTCAGATGAATCACCAAAGACCGAAAGTCATTTAGAAAATAAATTTCAATCTGAAGAGTTCCTACCGTGGATAAGCTCATATTAACCCACCAATTTTGGATGTAATTGTAAATTTTCCAGGATGTTTGGGGAAGAAATTGGAACGGAACAATACACATTCATACAAACGTCCTTCCTAGGGTACGTAACGTATACTTAAAATTCCAGAAAGGCCATTAGGTCACCTTTGGAAGCTAAAGCGAAAGTTTTAGTTGCTTTCCTTCATTTTGTTTTGTAAAAAAGATAACATAAAAAGTACTCTTTTATTTTTTTCTTCTTCAGTTCTTTTGGAAACCTAAAATCAGAAAATGTTTTCTTTTGTATTTGTTGTTTCTTTTCACCGTTTACAAAATATTTTGGAAAAGAACAAAAACTTTTTACTATATTGATTGTATGACTCTTATCTGTGTCTTTTTCAAGACAGCAACAATCGCACAAGATTTTATTTCCATTTGCATCTTGATGCATTTTATGATATATGAAAAGAGAAATTGACAAAAAATTTGCTTTAGCTTTTTTACCTTTTGTCTTAAGTTAATGAAACTAATATATATATATATATATATATATATATATATATATATATATATATATTATTGTGTGCTCTCCCTCATGCTTACTTCTCTACTTTTGAGTATTTTAGCTTCATTTCATGGTCAAGTCTGCATGTGCTTATTATTATAAATATTGATCATTCATTTGAGCAGGTGACAAAGCAATAACGATGCTATATCATGGAGTGCTATGGCAGGAAAGCTGCTATGATCATCTTTACTTTGCTTATGTGCAGATTTTCATTAATGTGTTCTATTCATATCTCATATTTTACCAATCATGTGCATAGTGATAGTTTGATGAATCAATCTTTTCCATGCGAACTTTTTATTAAATAGTGAGTTATATTAACTACTAATGAAAAAAGTTGAATCATAATATGTTGTGCTAATATAGTATATCATTTTTGAAACTTGGGTGATTAACCTGGGGTATGATCAGGCATGTTCTAAAAAGCCTCAAATAATTCTCTGTGGTATTATAACTCTGAGTACTAATATCCTACCCAACCATATTACCACTTAATAATTACTTGTGCAAAATGCATGATTGTGATCTTTTATACTATCTAGTTGGTCGCTCCCAGTCGTGTGCTAGGGTTCACCTGTACCACCATGACTTCTGATTATGCATCCAAAATACTTGAGTCAAGTTTAGACATTAAGTGTATGTTATACCTATAGATCCATATGATTTCGTTAGGTCATTCCAAGTAAATTTTCATAGGCACGACAACAAAATAAAATAGGTTACTAAATGTTTTATTGTTTAAGTTTTTGATGATTTGAGATAGGTTCACCTCACTCCGGGTTTGTATAAGTTTAAATGTTGAACGAATAAGTTTTTGATGATTTTGAATAGGTTACTAAATAGGTGCATCTCTACTCCGTGTTTGTATTCCTAGTCATCACCAGAACTTCATTGATGTCTTCGCAGATAGTAATGTCAATCTTGAAATTTACAAACTTGCGAGATACTATGTTATCACTTTATATTGGTCATTGTAACCCCGTTGACGCTTCATGGTATTGCATTATTAGTCACTATTTGGTTAAGATGATATCGTGGGAAGACATTGGTCATTAAACAATTTTTATTCACTTGATAACTCTCATATGATATCTTATAACATAAACATATTGATTAATTTTGCACATTTGTGAAGGAAGGTGACCACAAAATTTTCTTTCTCGCTTCACGTTGTCCATTGAATTGCTTGAGAAAGAAATAGTCTAACCTTCGGGGAGCCAATATGTCCAAAACACTTACATTTTTCTTAACACTTATGCTTATTTTTCGTCCTCTAAACTTTCTTAAATGAATAAAAACTAACTGGACCGACTTTGTTTTCAGGAGAACTACATTGGGGTTATTTATGTACGGAAAATAACATAGTTTTAAATAGCGTGCTAAGCCTCTGAGCGGCGGACCTCTTCTAAACGCTATAGCGAAGCTATAGCGCACTATTTAAAATGTTTGTTCATTTGTTTAGACCAAAGTCTCTTAGCGCAAGACCTTTTGTAAATGCTATAGTGTGCTATTTAAAACCATGAAAAATAAACTTCACCAAGAAAAATCTAGAAAAACCAGCAACAACTTTTGGAGGAGAATGGGCCTGAGCCAGGAGATGGGGCCGTGGGGACTCTACGTCCACATGCCCTAGGTTCTTGGGCGTGTGGGTTCACACACATCCCTTTCTTTGTAAGAACCCTCAAGCGATTTTTGAGCGTATTTTCCCCGGAGCTGAGACACCGCCATTGTTGTTCTTCGTCCTGGATGGTTGTTTGGAAGCTGGTCCTGCCTCCGGAGTGGAAATTTCGTCACCATTGAGTCCATCAACTCCTTCTCCACCACCTCAGTCATGCTTTACTCGCCCATGTTAGAACAATCCGATGTATGCACATGGGGTGATGGGAATTGGATTATGCCAATAATGTAATAGTGTCTAGATTGATGGGCCTTTGACACCTTGTATGATGATCGTTCACCAAGTCCTCCGACCATGCCGGCATGGAGCGAATTCTAAGTGCTCAAAAGAAGAAACTGAAAAGGAAGAACACTAGTGGCATATAAAAAAGGTTACCCTCAGGGCCAGTCAATAGCTACTGCTCCCACAACAAACGAAGTTGGCCTCCACATTGATCCCTTAAAGACAGGTCACAATAGCGCCAGAAGCACCCCAACACCTCAGCGATGAAGTCGCTAAAAAGACTGGTTGCAAGCAGTGTGATAAGGATGTTGTCTTCACATGGCGGCTGTTAGAAAGATAATTAAGCAAGGGTAGCATATCATACTACTACCTTGTACTTTCTCCATCCCAAAATAAGTGTCTCAATCTTACACTTATTTTGCGACGGAGGGAGTACTAATTAAAATGTCTTGAATGTTTCAAAAATAACTAAAATGTCTTGAACATGTTCCAAAGTCTGCTGGTGTGAAACAACACTTTGCAGTACGATAACAACAACTCAAAAATGATAACAAGTTCAGGCAAATAACCAAAACACATGCATCCGATCTACTATGAAATTACGGCAATGAATTGGGAAGATCTGCAAGAAGATCACAGGTCACAGTATGTGGCGATCCTCGTCACGCTCACACCGTGCGCCAGGTCGAGACGGAGAACATCGGAACGTCGCCCCGGTAGATGAAGATGCATCGGCCATCATTCTCACCGCAAACCCTGTACGCCCTGCTATCGCCGGCCAGCATACGTGCTAGGATCGCCGTTTGCGCCACGGTGCCGGGGCTCATTGTCGCTGGCACGAATCCTGCGGCTTCCATCCGCGCCGCCCAGTGCACCATCTGCTCGTGGCGCTCCAGGCGCTGCGCGCCATCACAGGCAATGATATCCCTGATCTCTGGCAGGAGCAAGCACCGTTCCACTTCTGCCCGCTCCAGTGCCGACCCGCGCGCAGGTACGCTCTCCTCCAGGGCGTCGAACAGAGCCCCGTAGTACTTGAGCGCGTTCCCGAACCGGTCCTTAAACTCCATGCCGTTGTGGTTGGCCTCCTGCTCCGTCACTACCATAAGCTTCGGCGATAGCTCAGCTAGGTTCCGGAGGAGCGCGTCAGCCCTCGTCATGGTAGCATGCGCCTGCCTTTTTCCTTTCCTGTCGTGAGGACAAGTAGCCGCTTCTGCAAACTCGTCGGCGAGCAGACGGTGGAGCTGTAAGGTGGAGACGACAACCAGTGCTTCGCCGCTCCTGACATCGAGGGGCTCGATGCTGAGCAGCTGATCGATATGGAGTTTCACCGGGTGGAACTGGAAGCCGACGTGCAGGTGCTCGGCTTCCAAGGCGAGGAGGGCAGCGGTGCTGGACAGGAACTCGTCCTCCTCGTTGACAATGGTCAGACGGAGGATTTGGTGGTGTGTGCTCGCCCCAGGGCGGTTGGCAAAGAAGCAGAGGAGCAGAAGCCACTGGCCGGGGTCAGCGCCTCCGAGATCGACGACGTGGAGCACGGCATTCCTCTCGCTCTGCACAGCGTCGATGATGGCATAGTTCGCTGCGGTCCCGGCGAGGCGGAGGAAAGGGCACATCACAGCGAAGCGGCGGCGTGCTGCGGCGGCCGCCGGTGCCGGGGTAGTCGTCGGCAGCTGCAGAGCGCGGCACACGCCCTGCCATGGCTGGACAATGCGCCGCGCCAGAGCGTGGGCAAACGAAGCCACGAGGCGATGCACGGGCTCGCCGTCGTCCGTTGCGAGACTGCATATCATCTCTAGCCCCTTGTTTGCCAGCTCCTTCTTCCCTTCATCCAACGCAGCGGCGCAGGAATATAGAAGCTTGATAAGGTGTACCGCGCGCTCCTCGTCTTGACTCTGCGGTGCAGGTGCAGTCGGATGAGTAGGCGCCGCTGCCGACCTCACGCCCGGCAGCAGGAATGTCATAGTACCGTCGATGTTTGAGCGTACGAATGTCCCGTTCACTCCGTTTCCGAAATCCACCGACAACGCTGTCCTTAGAGGTACCGGCGCATACACTGGCCTGGTCGGTTCCTGACCTCTATTGTCAGAATTCATTATCGATCTGCACACATGAATCATGGATTGAATATTAGTAATCAACATGCGAAAAACGACAAAAGACATATAAACTGTGACATCACGTACGAGATGCTTAAATATGCAAATTTCGGTGCTCCACATTCTATGTGTTGTCAGTTTCTTTGATCTCATAATTCTGGTATATATAGTAATCTAAGTGGCAAGCGAGCCTGCTAACAATCCAAAATATATACTAAGTGTGCAGTCAACGTTCTAAAACTCCGACCGATGATACACATGTAATTGTGCACGTGCATGAATGAACAATTTGATACTCCCTCTCTAAACTAATATAAACATTTCATTAAAATAGTAATCTAAACGCACTTATATTAGTTTACGGAGGGAGTGGTATTTTGATGTGCTTTACATCCACTTCTTCCACTCCCGTAACTCCCCTATAGCTGCGCCTAAGTATTTGGTTCGTGAGCAATAGTATGAGCTAAATATAGTGTGTCGGTCTTGTTCTGGTCACTTTAAATAGGCCACATCTAAAACTACAATGACACCGACACTTGAACACTCAAAGATAGTCTACAACTGGACCTCTTAGAGCATCTACAACCGGATCTTTCAAACCTGTCTTATACGTCCGGGCGGGCCGTCCGGTCACTGCTCAGACACAATTTTTTGACCCAGACGGCCGTCTCAAACGGGCCTCAAACGCCTGGGCTGACCGGCACCCCTTATATACAGTCCAAATATGAGGCGGATATGGGGCGCCTAGGCACGCCCGCCGACCCCGCTGCTGATCGTAGCGGTCCCACCTGCAGCAACAGAAGCTCCTCCATCTCTCATCGGTGCAACCAAATTTTAGTCCCACGTCGCCGGCCGAGGCGGACGCCGCCCGGCTTAAATAGCTACGCCAGCGATGGCAGCAAGCTTGGTTGTTGTTGTGTAGGTCTATCAATTGTGGCATGTGTGATCGAGATATATTTGACACTAGATTGCATTTCATTGACTGATAAGTGTTCATCAAGTGTCAAGTTTGTCTCGATCATATACGTTGATACCTTTACTACAATGACAGTAGATTTTTATTTTGTTTTCATGCATGGACGTGATTCAAAAAAAGACAAGCCGACACCAATGTTCCCTTTGTGAAGGATATAGACCCTGACTATGAATCTTCTATGTGATAAACATAGAAGATATCCTTAACAAAGGATGCAATCATGTCAGAAGCTTGTCCCTTCTCGACAACGCGGATATTTAAGATGGTCGACTAACTCATCAGTCGGCGAGGTGGGACTAATATGGGTGTGAAAATGTTAAGTATGAGCAATTTTCGGTGCCCAGCCGGCCCAAGACGGACAGGATGATCGACGTCATGGCCTTGCATGTAACAGATGTTTTGAAAATAGGATACGTGGTTGTAAATTCTAAATTTGAGGCACGCCCGGTCACTGTCCGCGAGTGCGTCCGGACGCGTCCGCGGGCGTTTGATGGTCCAAATTTGCAACCTCCGGTTGTAAATGCTCTTAAACCCGTCTCAAACGCCCGGGCAAGCCGCCCGGTCACTGGCTGGTCGTGAAAAACCGACCCAGACGGGCTCCTTAAACGGGCTTCAAACGCCAAGACTGACCGGCACCCCTTATATCCAGCCCAAATATAGGACGGATATGGGGGCATCCGGACGCGTTCGGGCCACTCCTCCACGTCGCCTTGGCCCAGCCTGGCCCACTCGGTCCCCACAAATATCCCCATTTGAAAAACCCTAGACACTAGTCGATCCGAACTCAACTTCACTCCCGTGCCTGTCGACTCCACTTTCGATCCCCTCGCCTTCGGTCCGATGGCCGGCGAAGGAAGTAGCGGCGGCTCCGGCAGAGAATCCGACGCCTCGACCATGGATGTGGAGGAGGTCGCCTCCGCATCGCCTTGAGGCGGTCACTGCTCGACCAAGGCGCCAGCGGCAGATCTTCTTCCTCAGCGCCCATCACCCGTCGACGTAGCGTCGGCGACGTCGCCGGCCCGTCCCACCCGGCACGCGGCTACGGCCGGTCCGCTCTCGCCGTTTAGGTACACCGACAAACTCCCTTTGTTCCACAAGTAGTTTCGGGCCACCACTGGGTCCTCGTGCCCGCGTAGGCGCCGACGCGCACGAAGACGCCTGAGTCCGAGGCACGAGGAGCCCGCCACAAGGGACAACGGGAAAGGGAGATCGCGGCGGCGAGGGAGGCGCTGACCACACGGCAGTCACGCGCGACCGCATCGGTCGATCCCAATGCCGCGCTCCTTGCGTCGGTCCACCGCCGCTCTCGCACGACGGCAGAGATAGATGCGCGGCGCCTCTTCTGCAAGAATGCCAAAGCACTCCGACTCGCCATCGAGTTGTCGGAGCACGGGGCAAGCAAGGAGGCGGCGGCGAAGGGAAGGTGGCCCGACATGCCAAGGAGTAGGACCGCCTGCTCCGCAGGCTATTGGGCCAAAGATGCTGCTCAGACTCCAACTTGATGAGCTGCTCCACCTCCAGCTCCGACGACGACGGACCACCACACGTCGACGCCTACAGAGGGGAGAGGCATAGCCGCATCGATGACCGGAAGGGGATGGGGCCCGTGAGGAAATTGTGATTTCCTCCACCCTTCACCCTTGTGTTTATATTTTAACTATGTTTTAATTAGTTTGTAGTATGGATTTGCACTGCTCCGACAAACTATGCTCCTTTTGTCCGACGATGAAACGGTGATTTGATGAAGCCTGTGATGATCATCTTTTATGTAGCGTTGCATGCTTTTGTATGGTTTTGAGATTTCAGATATGAGGGATGCTGGTTGGAAGCCACCAAATGAGGCATGCCCGCAGACGCGCCCGGGCGCGTCCTCGGACGTTTGAGGGCTCGGATTTTCCCATCGCAGCTGTAGATGCTCTAAGATACTAATATAGTATATTCCACATTTCTTCTCCGCACGACAATCAATGTTATTTCCAATATTGATTGTCATTAGTAAATAATTTTGTTTCTTAATAATTATAGGTAATGCTATTTCCAAGATTAACTACCATTAATGCAATTAATGTTGTTTCTAGAGAATTGCTTAATGTTCGTTCCAGATTGACGATGATGTATTGAATACATCACTGGAGCAATATGGGTCATTCGATATCATTTGGATTCACCACACTCGTTCTTTTATAAGTAGTACTAATAATGTGTGTATGGACGTTAATATCAGACAAACGTGGGGGGCTTTGTGGGCGTCCAGACCGCTGCCACACCCGCGTTTGACCGTGCTGACCCACCCAAACCTGGTCCCTTACCCGCAAGCGCTTCCCGCCCAAAATGGTCAGCGCCGCTCCAGTGTGTCAGTGCCACATTCATATCCTGCCAGAGCGGACGCGGCCTCTCACTGGCGCCAGCACTGAAGCAGCGCACCGATCAAGAGAGCGCCACCCATGCCACTTCTCGGTGCATGCGGCTACTCCGCGTTCAAATGACACCATGGCTGGCCATCCGACAATGTGCCACCCACAGTTATGACATGCGGTTGCCGAGGAACCTACTCCGGCGCCACCCGTCCGTCCATCTGCCGCCCACCATTGCCATTCACCCACTATATAAACTGCAGCCTCGGTCATGGCCGCATTCATCCTTGTCCGGTCCCTTTCTCCTCTTCCGCACCACTCCCCCCATGCCCTCATCGCGCTCCAAAGCTCTTGCAATTTTGAAGTTATAGGACTAAACTAACACACTTGCAATAGTTATAGGACCTAAAACAGCAGTTTCAAAGTTATAGGACTAAACGGACACACCTCCAATAGTTGTAGGACATGTGATACATTTTATTGAGGTAGGTAAAGTTCCATGTTGCATGAATTGGCATTGAAGCGGATATGTTAATTACGTAGTTTTCAGGCTCATTTCACCAATATACACATCACCTCTAACAAGACCCCTCATCGCACACGGTTGGTCTAACAATGGGTCTAACAACGCTTGAGAAATAGTTGTAGCACAGGGAGACCCAAATATGTGTGTTTGTGAAGAGGCGGACCCTGAACGGTAGCACACCCAGTGCAAATTATAGCACGTGGATAGTACTTAATGAGCATGTACAAAATTCCTAGGTGTTATATAAACGTAATCACTCCTCACTAACCCCAATCCTTCTCACTCTTTCACCCTCTCCTGATATAAACGAGAAAATGACGACCTCTTTCTCTCCTCCCGCCGCCACCCCTCCACCCATAAACACTGCTCATATCTGCATTCTTACGTTCACCTCCCGATTTCCGCTTCCCTCCATGCATGCACTCCTCCACCATGGTGGTCTCTCCCTATCTTTTTTTCTATCTCCCAGTTTGCACCCCTCCACCCACCGGCCATGCCAGGACGCCACCATTTTAATATCACTGAGATAGTGCAAAACCTAAGGATAAGAGGATTTCTTCTGATGGGTACCATCCTCGATGCAAGGAACATGAAGCAGAGTCCATAGACAACTATGTTTGTTCTCAATTCTATCATGTACAGTTATAGTTTGTTTCTACTATCATCTTTTTGTGTATTATGTGATCATGGTGGTACATCCCTCTTTAGATCCGGCGCCAAGGAAACATCACGTATCCTTAGATCCATTTGTACTAAATTAGCAACAACTAATATGGAACGAGGGGAGTAACAAAGAACAAGTTCCTAAACATGGAGAGGCTTCAGTGTTTAACTGGATGTTCCTTTGGTAGTGAACCAACTTAATGCACCTGCTGAACGACGAGAGGGGCAAAAGTATCATCGATCACTCTATTTTCATATATCAATTATAATGGTTCATATATGAATGGGCCATCACTTATGTCTGTTCATGTATGTATGGTCAAAACCGAATGGTCAATCTATTATGTTGGTTCATATATAAATGTTATCTATTACTTCATCTTGTTGATGAATGTGTGAGCTATATGGATGTAACATATGCAAAAGTGAATGGATGATTGTGATATATAGATGTAATATACATGAATATGAATGAATGGATGGTTGAAAAGGATGGCCGTGATCGTTTGCGATGAGATCTACATCATGGATAGTCATTCGACATTCCTCATTTGCAATGTGTGAAAACTTGCAAGCATGTTGTTTCATGTTTGTGATGAGAGATTCTCACATCAATGATATGCCATTGGCAATGAAGCTGTTTAACCATTTACACCATGGGATGGTTCTGTAGTTGTGTTTCTACCAATTGGCGGTAGAATGCTTGGGTTGACCCAAGTATCGTTGCCAAAATAATTGGGCTATAGTTGGCTAACTAGACTTCAGTAACATGTCCCACTAGTATGGCGTCATGTTGGATTTACATGATGGTTAGGGTTTCACCACAAATCAAAAAGACGTTCAATGATGACATGGAAACCCTATGACTATACTTGGAATGTTGGATGATGATGTTCATGTCATGTTGAACATTTACATGTCGCCTATGTGCTTAAGGACAAAAGTGAGTGTCAACATGTCACCGTAGTATTTTGGTGAGGGCCCAAATGAAAAACTTGCACTTATTCCAAAAGATGTTATTGAATAAATTGTGGATTCACTGAATTACATGAGTTATGAAAACTGGGCCATAGAGTTGGCCCTCAAATACAACCATTATGTAGATCGAAGGAAGAAACTATCATTTGGTTACATGCTTTAGTACAATAAATAAAATATCATCACTAGAATAATAAACATATTCAGAAAGCTCCTCTTGATCGTCATGGCAATATGGGCATTGGCAATTCATGGCCAAGAATGTCGATATACATTAGACAAGGCAAAGGTGATGGAATTGAGGGATCCAAGAGGTTTGAGCATGGACCATGGTGGTGGATGAGCATCAACGATGGAAACCACTGTAACCATTCATCTTTATACTTTCTCTTTTAGTGATATCAATGATGGTGGCAGTAGTGAAGAGTTCCGTTCCCACATTTTTGTGAAGTATTTAGGTCTGGATTAATGGTATGGTGGTATTGATCCCGCCCCTCAACAAAAAAGGGCCAGGCAAGAAGACTTGATGTGTCTATGTCCAAGGCAGTAAAAGTTCTTAGTCTACCAAACTTTGTTCAGTTTGATACAGCCTAACCCCATTAGTGTAATGTTTTGTCCTCCATTGGAATTAACCCCTGATTTTGTACATCTTGCTCTGCCCCAATTAGGCAAGACACTGGTGAGCTATGTTTGAAGATTGTACAATGATAATGAACCTTGCTGCAATAGAGGGAAACTTGCTTCCCCCTTTTGAGCAAAATTCACCCATTCTACCGATGATTGGATACATATGAACTTTGGCCAACCATTAGATATGCAACCAGTAGTCAGAACATATGTACAATATATCAATGCAGAACCATCTACCACAGTATCTTCGTGCTTATCCAAATTAAATGATATGTTATTATTTTATTCTATTTAAAATGTGAACAAGTATTGGCCCAAAATCTACTCGGCCAGTGTTGGCTAGGATTCTAAAATTTAGGTGATACATTTAAACTTAAAGTTTGTTTCATTATTTATTGGGTTTGTCTATAGTTAAGCCATATATAGTTAGCTACATTTTTTGCAATCCCTTTTGGATATATATCCACATTCTTTCAAAAACACCAAGATCTACAAATCATTATATTAAGATACAGACAAATATATTACAAGAGGGTGGTGTTAATGCGGGCACAAATGCCACACATACTGAACTCCATAGAAATACAAGAAAGGGCCTACATCCTCTGAAATACAACGGTGTTGTTTAGCTCTCTGTAGGCAAAAGTTAACCTAGAATTGCTTAACCACTCGGTTGTTATGATATCATTTTATGACCGATGACATGGAATTGTAGTCAAGCCATATGTAGTGAAGCATAAATGAGACTGTCAAGTTGAAGTCCTTCCTTCCTCCATTGGAACGCACTCGTTGAGGCGGCACTACGGGGAGTATATCACAACATTGTCTTTGAGAAGGCCAATTAGCCCTCAATTCCCTCAAGCCATTGAACAAGAACTCAAATGCAAATATCTGAAGTCTCAAGATGCTCTTCGCCAACTGTAGAATGCCCTTCGGTTGGAAAACCATACCCTCATCAGGACAGTCAAGTATCCAACAAGGGTCCTTTCAGGTGAACCACATGAAGAATAGTGCCTCGATGGTGCCTAGTTTTTTTAGATAAGGATTGCTCCTCACTACTTATGTGGTACCACAATGAAGGCATGCACTATCATGAGCTTAATGAACCATTTTAGGTCCACTTATATAGCATCATATCTTCCATATCCACTTATATATCATCACATCTTCCACGTCCACTTTGGGATGCCTATTATGCAGTGAGATCTAAAATAGCAAGAAATGTTTGATAGTTGGGATGGACAACTTTCCCAAGGATGAGTAATGTGTGTGTGTTACTCTACAAGGTAGTAGTAATTGATTACTCTTTGAATAACTGCTTAATCAACCATGACATGGACACATTGGACTCAACACATTTGTGGAATCTGGATAACAATCTTTCCATACTAGAATTCATTTTCCCTTTCCTAAGAAGAACTTAACAAGTATGTAAAATCACTTAAAATAGCATAGAAGCATAAATTGAAACCTTGGTTTTCCATTCCTCTCTTGAGCATTGTAGCCAAAGGCATTTGATGCACTTGGAATCATTGTGAAATGCCGGGTTGTGGAGGCCAAGATTTCTTAATGATTGTATCCTAGGTAACTAGAGATCACTCGCCCTTGCCATCATGCCCTATTTTGCACCAAAATCCCCTATGAGAGGTGTCAATAGTACTTAATTAACCATGCATAGAGGTTCACCTAGATAATTTATAACTATGGCTGATAACATGGGTGTTTTCTCAAATATGGCTCCTTGTCATTGGAGAGCATCAGAGCTTTCTAACTAGTCGGTAGATGTGTGATCTTCTCCAACATCGTTTGAATGTTTAGATGGAAAAAGAAGACATTGAAATGGGGTTGCCAATCTTTCTCAAAGAACGAATGGTTGATGATAGATGTTTACATGATTGATGTCATACTCGGGTGTTCATAAAGTGGTGAATGACTACTAAGGAGGTATAATGTATGAGGAAAAGGATCATAACATAGGAATTCCCGGGGTCTCTCAGGATCGTAAGTAGTCATGCTAGGTAGGCACTCAGAGGAAAAAGGATGAAGGTTTAGGGAATACATGATCCTAACTTATCCAGGAGATTTTTCCTAGTTAGTGACCATGGTGATACCATACTGAAGATTGAACACTTGCCAGCGGAGAAGGTGTCACTATATAAGGACCTAGAGCCCCATGCCAAAAGAAGAGACCATTCCAATTAATCAGTAATGTAAGATCTTGTCGGTAGTTCAAATATATCCCCTGCACTTATTTTAAACGCATCTGGATATCATTATACACTAGCAATAAATAGAGCTATTAGCCGTCTCGGGGTCCTAAACTCAGGTAAGAGTACCATATTCTTAGTCTCCTATGCAATCCTCTTGGATTCTAAACCCTCTTTCTATTAGCTCTACATGATCTAAACATTGGTGCTGAACTCGTCGTTGACATCAAAAGCATTAGCTAAATATTACAACTCGGGGTCTGGGTATCAAATCGTTTCTACGATGTTCTGCGTGTAATTGGTGGTATCTTCCACATACTATAGTAAGTTAGGCCCGAACCACCATTACCCCACTAAAACCACCATTGTCATCTTACCCTTATATTGTCATGGCAACAGAACCCTTGAACTACACATCGCCACTATTAGCTTACCAGGCTCACCTCTTTACTCTCACATTCTCCATACATAAAAGTTTTACCTTTTGTAAGATAGCAAAAATAATAATTATGCTTTCATACTAGCCATGATGAAGCCAATGACAAGGTAGACTACAATGGAACAAATATGGATTCTGTGAAGGGCACATTTGGGTAAAAGGGCACTTAGCATTGAAGATTTGCCGACCAAATCTCGATCCTCACTAGCTTGAGATTGAAATCATTGTTTCTTGGATGCCCATGCATGTGATCAAATGCGTCGCCACTAATTGAAATCAAAAAATCAAGACTATGTGGGAAAATGGTCAAGAGAGGCCAAGAGATGTGTGCTCTAAAATCTTACACTAGTTTAGGATGCTAGTAACAATACCACCTAGAGCAAAAAACTGACAAGTTCTACTAGAGAGAAGAAGCAAAGGCCAAATTTGAAGACCTTAAGAAACTCCTACAATACAACCCACAGTTGGCACCCATGGCACAATCAGAGCCATTCTCTCCATTTAATATCTGCCACTACCCCGGTTGTCACCGCGGTCATGGCTATGGAAAGAGAGGAGCAGGCAAAGGCATAGCGGGTTTAGCACTCGGTCTACTATGTCAGTGAAGTGCTGACCCCATGCAAGAATCAGTACCCAGACTACCAGAAAATCATGTACTACATGTTCATGGCAGCCCGCAAGTTGCTCCACTACTTCCAAGCCAACATCATCACATTAGTCAGCCATGCCTCGGTGAAGAAGGTCACTATCTCTTGCAAGAAATTCATGTGAGGGCATGCGGTCATCACGTAGCCCCACAAACATTGCTGGGCATGGCTTCTTCTAGCCTCACGCCTCGTGTGACACTAAAGAGATCATCCGCAGGTGTGTCGGCTGTCAACAACTCACACAGAAGTCGCACATCCAGGCCACCGCCCGCAAAACAATACCTCTGATATGGCCATTCGCTATATGGGGCTGCACAGGGTGGGGCCCCTCGCAACAATTCCAGGCAGCTTCAAGTTCCTTCTAGTCACCACTGACAAATTGACAAAATGGATAGGGGCCAAGACCGTTATGAATGTTGAGTCCGACACAACGACCAAGTTCATCTCTAGCATTACACATAGATTGGGCGTGCCCCAAAATATCATTACTGACAACGGCACGGACTTCACAGCAGACACATTTGAGGGATTCTTCCAAAATTGGAGAAGCCAAATAGACTAGTACTCAATCTCACACCTGCAGTCCAACAGACAGGTAGAGCAAGCCAACGGGCTAATCATGCAAGGTATGAAGCCTTGGCTCATCACCCTTCTGATGCAAGCAAAAGGAAAGTGGGTTGACAAGCTCCCATTCTTTCTCTGGAGCCTCTTAATGATGCCAAGCCACTCCATCGGCTACACACCTTTCTTTATGGTATATGGGGCAGAGGTCATAGTACCTTCTGATATAGTGTACAACTCCCCGTGCATTGCGCGCACGACGAGGATGCCATAGAAGAATCTAGGAAGGATGACATCAACGCGAAAGAAGAACCAGGCTCATTTCCTTCGAGCACACAACCGTCTACCAGCAGAAGTTGTGCCAGTACCAAGGCGACTTGTCCAGGCTCGTGAGTTCAACAACAGCGACATTATCTCCGCCTCGAGCAAAAGTCGTGGAAGAACAAGTTCTCATCCCCATGGAAGGTACCATATATCATTCATGAAGCCCACAGCAATAGGGCCTACTACCACCGCAATCGCAAGAAAGGCCGGGTTACAAAGCGTGCCTAGAATGTTGCTGAGCTACGTCTCTTTTAGGCAGAAGTTACCTTTAGCGATCATGTTTTTTAGCGTATATGTTTTGGCTTGATCCGAATAAACTGGTCAAGAAAGGAATCATTGCTACTCTCCCATATCGGTCTACTATCTCAATTGATAAATAAACAACGAACACCCTGGGATACACCAAGAGGTGGAAACAAATGTAACTATCTGCTCGCCTGGATCAGAGGTTGCATGTTGTGCATAGCGGACCTCTCCACAACCAGCACAGAGGTTGCATCATTCATTCCCTCTACTTGTCCAAACCCAGGGGCTACTATGTCATTACCGACCTCCCAGTGTCACTGACACATGGCTGCATCGACGTAAGACATAACCACTGAAAATAACGGTGGTCCCCTCCCACAGGGCATAACCACGGGAAGCCGGATACTAGAAATATTCTTGGCCGTCCCGGCTCCTAACATAAACATAAAGACAAAGAGCTTTAGGCAATATCATAAGCTTGGTCAGGAGCAAAGCAAGTTTCACACTAATATTAAATTCAAGTGCGCTAAAAATGCATAAAACTGAATTTTTATGCGTGTAACCTAGGCCACAAAGGTCATTCTATCTTTTTAGGCTACTCCACGCCAACATCCAGGTCACAGTTTGCCGCCACCATCGTGGCGGGATCCTTCACTTACTCAAATAAGTCCAAAACTTGGCAGTCCTCGGGAAATGAAGTAGCGACGATCATCATGGAAATACCCGGATGGTGCGCCTTAAGCAGTGCGAGGACAATCCGGGCTCCTTCAAAAGGTTAATTATAGCCCACAAGCGAACTTCTACCATGCCCGGGTTCCACATTGAACCCAGTATCCGAATAAGAGCCTTTTCCAACTGCTACAACAAGGGTACGACCATACTCAAACTCTACTCGCCAAAGACGATGTCCATCTCCAGGGAAATACCGGCATGCAAAAGGGAATAAAAATGCCCTAACATAAAAATTCTTGAGACAAATTGATCAGGAGGAAACTTACAAACATTTCATAGCTTCAACAAGATTTTTAGCATGCACTTACATGCGGCTCCTCCAACTCCAGGGAAGCTTGTCGACTGACCTCATGCAAGGAAGCAGCTTCCACAATGACTAATGTGCACTCTCAGGCCTCTACAATAGCCAGGTCGGTTCTGAGCGTCATGACGCACTGCTGGAGCACACCCTCTGCACATCACTTCTCTTTGAGAAGGTCACGGAGGTTGGGAGTGATCTTTTTGTTGGACTCCACTACAGACTTGTCATGGGGCAATTACTCCAGACACAAACGGGCCTCTTTGAGATCGGCATCAGTGATAGAGCATATCATTCACTTCTTTCCATGCTAGGCCTAACCATCGTAGCATTTCATAATACTGGTTTTCTGCTACATCATTCAAAAGAAGATATTGATGTCATCTGCAAGCTTATCACATAATAAGGTAGCATAGGCAACTCTACTGATAGATGGATCATCAATGGAGTCCTCCAAGATAGCGGTTTGGGACCTCCCTTCAACCAGTAACCGTCAAAGCTCTTCGGCCTCAGCTTTAAGCCGGTCCTTGCACTGACGCAGTACCTACGGAACCGAAACAAGTCAAAAATTCATGTCCGGGGCTAACGATCAGACAAGACCTACATGGTCCGGGGTCTAATGGGAATAGGAAGCGCTACTCTAAGGGATTACCTCCATTCTAGGATGGATCTTTGCCCAAGTCTCTTGAAAGCATTTCCTAAGGCTCGAGCGCGCTTGCTGCTCTGTCGTACAGTGGCATCCATCTCCTCAAGAACGACATGATCGTCAGCTTCCTGTTCAGGCATGAAGGAAGGGCTGGAGGATGGTGTGCCTGCAGGACAGGTCTCTAGCTCCGATGACCCCTCCCCCCTTCATAGTGCTTAGACCCATGGCTTCATTGGTAGCTCTGAAGGAGAACTTGTGACCGCCATCATAGGCGGACTCTTTTCGTGCCTCCTGATAGGTGAGCGCTCTCTGTGCCCCGTAGAGACCGCGGGCTCCTGTGCAAGACCGTTAACAAACTCCAAGGGGCTCATGACAAGGGAGACCACCTCCCAAAAAAGGAAAATAACCAAGGGAATGAGCAGCTGCGGAGGCTCCCGGTTCGCCAATTTCTTCTTTAGTCGAGCCGACCAGCAACAATGCTTTAGCATCACGACACCGGACAAGAGAAGATGACTTAAAATAATAACAAGTGCATACTCAGGTGGCGGTTTCCGTGCTTCGATGTTGGGGCATTTTCACAAAACGGTAGAACAAAAAGGGATCAGCACCTATGAATTCATTGCATGAGAAGGCGACATCGACGGGCATGTCTCTGATGCAACAATGGGCTTCGACAATGGGCCCGCTGCGACTTCCGATCGAGGCTCTAGAGCGTTGACAGGCTACGCCGGATGGGTCACCACGACCTACTTTTGAACCTCTGCTGGGATGATAGTCTGGGTCAACTGGACCGCCGATGAATCCCTTTGGGGCGCCTCGTTTCTTGTGGCCAACGACAAAGTGTTCATCCTCTTTGGTCCCTCTCGCGGTATCTTCAAAGGTGTCATGGCCTGCACAGATTGATGCTGCGACATACATGCTAACACTGCTGGTACCTCACGGCAAGGCTATGGGGCTCCAAAAAATAGGCTTTGAATTTTTGGGCATGAGGCAGAAATAAAATATCAATCAATCGGCCGAAAGTGGTCAAGTACTAAAGCAAGAAAATTGCGCTGACCTTGCTTGGAGAGTTACCCCAATGAAAGGGTTCTACCGTGACCTCTAGGAAGATCTCATCCATGGGCACGTAGATCACAAATACATGTGCGACTTCAACTCAGATTGTGAGACCTTCTGGCCGTTGGGACGACAGGGGTCATTCCGAACTCTGTACTCATACATTGAGTGCTTCTTCCATGCCAGTGGCTAGATGTTCCTCTCTATCCACGTCTTCAAGATCTACATACCTGTAAGCCCTGCGTCCTTGAGCTGGTAGACCACCTCCACCAACTTAGTGTTTTTCATGGGGAGCTCGTTCACCAAGCTCTAAGATTGTAGCTCCTATGGTGGTTCATTTGTGAAAACATGCAAGCCCGTCTCCTTATGTATCTTCGGGAGGTATAAAGCATAAAACCAATCTCATTGCCATGACTCTATCATCTGTGGCATTGGTAGCTTGAAGTATCCAGAGCCTGGACAAGGTTTAATGACCGCTCTGCCACAATCTGGAGTCTAGCCATTCTCCTTGTGAGGTGTCACCTCAAAGAAATAGCGCCGGAAGGCCAAAATGTAGGGTTGTTCCAAGAAAGCACTCACATAGGGTAATGAAAGAGGCAAGATGTAAAACCCTGTTTGGGGTGAGATGATGGAGTTGGCACCCATAGTAGGTCAAAATCCCTCGGACAAAGCTGTGTCGAGGCAGGGAGAGGCTACGGCGGATGAAGGAAGTATGGACGGCCAGTTTCCAATGCTAAGGCTCCGGGACCCTGTCCAATGACTACATGGCGAGCCATGACAAAACACTCCGTTTGGGCAGAAGTCATCGTGCAACTAATCCCTATAGATGATTGAAGTTGGTCGTAGAAGACCTCCAGCTCCCCAGTCCCTTTTGAGGCACAACTGCCCAGGCCAGGGGAGGAGGCTGGGAACTTCAGGATTCCTCTGTTGCGATGCTCCCATGGCCAGCCGCCGCATCACTCCCGCTCATCCTGACCACCCTGGGTCTGTGCTTCTCCGCCGCAATGGAGGATGGATATTAGGAGAATTGGAGGAAGGAGATGTGCTATTTGCGCTTACCTCCATCGGTTTGTAAAGCCATGTAAGGATGTGAACCAGCGGCATGACTCCTGAAGATTGCACCAAAACAAGAAGCAACACGTGGAGCGTTGGCTCGGGAGACGGGTGCAAAACTACCACTGTCACGCAGTTTGGGCCTTGGCCCGTGGTCGAGAGCCTCTTCAGCGGCCCAACTGAGTGCTCCAATTTTGACTCTTCTCCGATGCAGGGATGTTCTGGCAGGCCATGGACACAAGGGACTCGCTACTTCAAGTCAGGCGCGACGAAGGTTGTGAACCTGGGGGCTATGGGCCGAAGGCCCTGTGAGATCATCATGCCCAGAGACATTACGCTAAGCCCAAGAATTTTGAAGATTGGATTGGAAGGTCGCGCATCCGCAGAGCCCCAAGAATGCATGAAGTTGCGCAAACGCTAGCTCTCTGGAAACATTAGGAGCCCATGTGGGTTCTCGTCCCCCAACATACTAAGACATTCCAACTATAAACAAGCTCGATTGCTACAGACACTATGGTTCACTGGAGCTGGCTTGCCTAAGGGAAGCCCGGCAATAGCCCACCACGGGTCCACATGGCCTAAAAGGAGCCTGGCGAAAGGAGGGATCCTGGAGGCCTGGAAGGAGCTCAATATCATCTAGGAGTGTAAGCCAAGCAAGGTGGCGGTTGGAGGTCGGTTAGATTCATGTATACCCTAGCCCTCGTCATCTATATAAGACCGGTCATGAGGGTTAGCGAGGCCATCTACTCTTGTAGAAAATACTCTCAGTAGTCACAGATCACCCCCCCCCCCCCATTATAACCCTCGCACGAGGCACTCAATCATAAATACAAAATAAAAATACAATGTAGGGTGTTACCCCTCAAGGGAGGCCCGAACCTGGGTAACTTCCTCGTGTGATTTTCGATCTGCTACTTCCGGCCACGTTCGCCACCCTGCCGAGGGTTCTGGCAGTTTCACCTACAGTTAGATAGTATAACAACTAGGAATAAGTCAACTACAATCCTGCACCAAGTGCACGAGGCACCCATCTTAAGTTTAGGTACTTAACAAAATATGTGAATATAGTGCTAGGGATACATGCAACTAAACACATGGCCAAATCTTAGTTTCATGCCCCAAAGTGGAGTTAAAAAAATTCGAATATACACATCAATAGAGAAAAAGCAAGAACTAAAGGACATGTTCATGAATTTCTATAAGACATTTCATCACTAGAAATATAACATCTCAACTTCCAAATAGAAAAATATGGTAACTTCAAATTGTGAAGAAGATTAACCATGATATAAGACCTCCATCTTATTGTTCCACCTAAATTCTATACCACTTCATGACATCTCCTTATATATTAATTTCCATTGATCTTTTAAAGGAATTATTGTGGACGATCCTCCTTATGCATTTTATTATGGATATGTCTTAATAAATTCAAATCGTCTAAAGATCTATCATCAACTATTCATTGAAAACACCGGAACTCGGCCATGAGGACGGGTATGTATTCACATTGGTCCACTTATTTACAAATGGAAAACTATTGACACATTGTAAACAATATCATTGTCTTAACACTTGCATGTAGTACTATATATTACAATGATAAGAGCCACGTACCCAAGTTATGGCAGTTTCTTCGTCAAAAGTGTTCCCCGTGAATGAACTGGGCCCCTACAGGAATGATAGCACCATTGTAAATCCTATGGTATATTTGATGCATCGATATGTGAATGGTTTCTTGCTACCCTAGCAAATAGTCCCTTCACTTTTGTTTTGGTATTTCATTTGGGACTATAGAATATTAAACTAAACACTTCTTTTTGTGCACCTAGATTCTCATGAACTATGAATTTTGCACGATCCAAGGGCTAGTATGGTCGATACCTCAAGTAAATAAGGAAGTAAATAATTAAGGAATATGCTCATTAAAATCATGGTAAACAAGGTAGACATTTAATTACTAAAATATTCTTTGGAATAATGTTAAATATTATACTCCATTTAAAAAATATTATTCATAAGATGGACATATAATTATTGAAATATTTAAGTAGAAATTAATGATAACAATCTCACTGGGGAAATTTATATATTGGAGGCATTAATTTATGAGATATCCAAATTCAAGAACTTTAAATGCTCAATTCGATAGATATTGTAAATGGATTGTGCGGACCACTCTCTTTTTAGGAATATCTTTTTGTGGTTGTATCCTATTAAATTCAGATCATCTAAAGATCTAGCACAAATAATGCAACCAAAACACTAGAAACCGTCCATGAGAATTGTTGACCCACAAAACAGAAAACAATAGAGTATTTTTAATAGGTTTACAACAAAAATCAACCTACACAATGTAAGCAATAGTATTGTTTTAACACATGCATGCAGTATTGGGGTGAATTTGGTAAGGTGAATCAAACCTACTGTAAAATTTGTAAACTATAACAAATAACTTTCAAATAAATTTAAAATACTCCCAACTAAAGTTTGTGAATTTAGACGGCTTACCAGTTAAAACTCGTCCGAGACAAATCAAGATTGAAGTCTTTAAAATTCCCAAGAAGATCTTTGAGAGAATCTATAAAGAACAACACTTGCATAATGTTTAAAAAGGCAATAAATTTCCATAAGGACGGATCTACTCGGAGTAAGAAATTTGCACCTTTCTCTTCGCGATGGAAATAGATAGATAGATATGGAGAGGGAGGAAGGGAGGGTGAGAGACAGAGTTTGCGTAAGGGAGAGAGAGCAATGTGCAAGAAAATAAGGAACTATCTGTATATATATACTCATGAAATGCATATATACTCATTAAAACATATGTATTTACGCATTAAAAGCATATGTATTTACTAATGAAAAAGCATATACATATATATATATATATACTCATTAAAAGCATCATTAATAAGGTAGAAATTTAATAAAAATATTCCTTGGAAGAAAATTAATGATTATATTCATTAAGAGCAAGGTTGTTTATAAGATAGACATTTAATTATGAAAATATTTTAGTAAACATTAAGTGATAATAATTTCGTTAAAAACTTTATATATGGCGCCATTAATTTTATAGGGATCCCAGTTCATGAACTATAAATGAAATGTATTGACGTCCGAACACTGATTTACCATAGAAAGCAACTCACACAATGTAAACAATTGTATTGTTGTAAAACATGCATGTAGTATGGGGGTGTCTGTTTTCATTTGCATGTCCATGGTAATGAGGTGAATCCTAGCTACCCTAAATGGTGACAGAACAAGACGATGCTTCCCATTTTAGAATCCTGTAAAGGAGAGAATTTTCGACTAAATGGTGACAGAACAAGATGAATCGACAATCGCTACCTCTTACGGCCTTGAATTTTTTTTCTATCGTTAACATGCACGAATAAAAACTGTCATGTTAAAATTTGGAAATTTCAGGGCTCATTTGGCATTTTAAGACATTAAATGAGTTTCTACCCATTTAATGGCCGTAATTAAAATTTGGACTACATATACATGCAACAACAAACCAAAATAGGTTGGGAAAATCATATTTGTGTATTTGTGTGCTTGTTTCTGCCTGATGCAATAAATTTGAATGAAATTTCAAACATCTTGGTGTCACGGCTTGGACGCAAAAAGTGAGAATCTTGGTTTTTAGATTCCAAAAAAAATCAAAAAATGGTCTGCATACATGAAACTTTGAATGATGACATGACATGGCACCAAGATGCCGTGATATTTTTTTTATCAATTTGAGTAACACAAATAGCATTTATGTATTACATTTTACCATAATACCAAAGTTGTAACACAAATAGCATTCATGCATTATATTTGGAAAGAAAACGTAAATATCTGGCAAGTCAACTAGGGCCATGTGATTGGCACTCTGTTTCGCCTCCCGGGGTTTGAAAGGTGAGCAGCGCGGGTTATTAATCGCAGGCGGTTCTACAACGGGAACCGTTAGCAATGCGAAGTCACACACGGCTTTTGCTTCGGGAATTATGTGCAATTGAAGCCATTGAACTTCGGCTACCAGTGCGTCTAGCAGTCTCCCCTCCCCCCTCCCCTATTTTACCGCTCACGTCGATCAAGATTTCGGCCGCCTATAAATACTAACCTGCCGATGTTGTCCCCACCTTCATTCTCATCTGCACACTAGTAGGGGAACCCTTAATTAGTGGCGTACAATAGTGATGACTGGCAGCATTCGCAGGGCGCACAGTTAGTACGACACTGCTGCTAAGTTCAGACTATCAGCGCGCGGGCTGGACGCTGCTAGTCCTTGATAGCTAGCAGCTTTCGAGTTAGACGCTGCTAGTGTGTGTTACTTCAGCAGCGTTTCTGCTGCGAAGTGTTGATGACTCGTAAAGCACTAGTTGCATGTCCACACGACGAACGCTGCTAATAGGGAATTCAAGTAGTAGCGATGATTTCAGGTTACACGATGTTGATTTAATTTCCCGAATAGAAAATGAAATCATTTATATTGTTTTGCATCATTTTGATCATGTTTTGCAGCCAAACAAAATGATGTAACTCACTTGGTGCAATCAGTAGCTTTTTTAATTTAGGTTCTACCACATAGTGCAAATGTACAACTGATTTATTTAAATAGTACACATAGCAGTAGTCATACCATAGGAGGATTAGTCCTAACTAATTTTTCTGCCACTTTTGTAGCCCAACTGGTTGCCATGGTAGCTTTTATGATCCAGAAGATTAATTATGCTTCCATGACACCTTTTTGGGCTAGCAAAATATAATGAAACATTATGTAACATAAGTTCAACACACTTAACTAACATGCATACTAAATAGTAATGTTCTCAAAGATGCACTCTTGAAACCCCTACTCGTCGGAGGACCGGTGCTGGTTGGGGCATATCCATCCTCCATGGTGGTGGGTGTCGGGCCTTTGGGACCGAGGTACCCAGGCCCGTCTGCCTGTGGCCCATCGCGCGGCATCATCAAGGGGCCCGACGCGGCCCAGCGTCAAGGCTTCACAAGGCAAGGCCCTCGCGAGGGCCCTCGCCTCACGAGGCAAGCATCGGCAGGCGTCGTCAAGAGCTCCTGAGGGCTTCCCGCGGGGTGGCCTCCTCAGGCTGCCTCCTGAGGCCCCTCGCGGGGCGGACATCTCTATGCTCGCCACCCCACCTCGCGATGCACGTGGGTGACGCGGACCGTAACAGACGGAGCCAGAAGGGCGCCATCTGGTGTAGACAAGGACACTTTCCTCTTTGGTGCTAAGGAAACAAGATATCTCGCCGGTTCCCAAAGCAATCCCTAAAGGTTGCCGTTTCGGTGCTACAAGACCAAGACATGGGCTCGCCAAGACGGATGTCATCTCCGAGCCCGCCTGCGCGTTATGGACAGAAGCTTTGCAGGAGAACACCACATTTAGTGAAGATAAGATGTACCACTGTCCCCTTTCAAATGTGGTCATTGTGGCATCCCTTCCCGCCTAGAGCTTTCGGGGGAAGAGGACCAAGGCGAGTATAAGTATAGGTTAGTCTCCACCATAGAGAGGGGTCGAGTTCGTCCACCGCTCAAGCCCAGAGTCGCTGCTGAAGCCTCCGAGAGCCTCTTGTACTAGTTCATACTCATCCTCCCTCGCGAGGCAATTCATCATAAAGCAGGAGTAGGGTATTACACCGCAAGGTGGCCCGAACCTGGGTAAATCGTCGTGTTTTTTCCTTCCTCCCTCTCCCTCGAGCACGTCGGAGCATCGCCGTGAGGCGGTGAGCAACAGGGCTAGCGCAGCGGAGTTCGTTGTGCACACCGCAGAGTTCGAACCTTTCTTCGGGTCCGCGGAGCCCCGATTCCGACATTTGGCGCGCCAGGTAGAGGTGTGCCGGTTTTCTTCCGCTTTGTTCCGTCCCAGCTCCGCCGTTCCCATGGCCGACGCTCGTCATGTTCGTGCCGAGCGTCGCGCGGCTCACGTCGCCCAGACGGAGCCTGCTGGTCGCGGCGGTCGCCGCCACTCTCCACCGCTCGTGGCCAACGCTGCTACCGATCCCGCCGCTCACGAGCAGCAGGACTCTTCTCTGCCGCCCTCCGTGCCGCGCGTTGGCCGCACTGCTACGCCTTCGCTCACCCCGGCCACGGCTTCGTCCTCCCATGCATGGTTAACATTTTTATCCAAATGTATGATTAATATTTTTTAAATACATGATCAATTTTTTTTACACACACATTTTTTTTGCATACATGAGAAACATTTTGTATATACATATTTAACATTTGTAAATGCTTGGTTGCATTTTTCAAAAAAATATGTAAAGTTTTTTTGTAATATATTTATTTCTAGTATTTATAAGTACAAAAAAAGTTAAAAAAATCAAAGAAAGAAAATCAATAAGCATGAAAAAAACACACAAAGAAACGAGGTCGTGGCATCCTGCGCGACTCTGCCAGCCCTTCTGGCGCTCATCTGACGCGACGTAGGGGCGCCGATTGAGTGCTTGACAGAGCTCCTGGTCAGCGCCTTAGCAAAACTGGCGATCGCAGCCACTCTTCGAGTGGGCCAGCCCATCAAACACGAGCTACACTCACTCATGTCGTCTCATCGCTGGCTCGTTCGATCGATCCACCGGTTTGATGATTGACCGGTTGACTTCTGGACCAGTGACCCATGGACTGTTAAGCATTGAGATTTTCCCACAAAAAAAAGGATTGTGATTTTCAAAAAACTCTGAAACACATAAATTCAAAACATGGCAAAAAATAATAACACACGAATAAAAAAACATAAACATGCAAAAATTTCAAAAAACTTGATAAATTTGCAAACTTGAATAGAAGTTAACAAAATTTGAAAAAACAAATCATATATTTTTGAAAAAGACTCATCAATTCAAAAAGAAGTTTATCGAATTTAAACAAATAATTCATCAAATTTACACAAAGTTCATCGGATTTGAAAAAACTTTCATCAAACTTGAAAAAAGATAATCTAATTTGAAAAAGTATTAATCTGTTTGAAATAATGTTCATCAAATTTGAAAAAAGTTCATAAAATATAAATGAACTTCATCAAAGTTAGAAACAAAAGTTCATTGAATTGGGAAAAATCATCAATTTTGAAAATTAAAATCATTGAATTTGAAAAAAGCTCATCAATATTTAAAAAATAAAAAAATTGGAAAAAAGTTCATGAATTTGAATAAATGTTTGGGATTTTTGGAAAAGAACCATCAATTTTGAAGAAAAAATTCGCGAATTTAAAAAATGTCAATTTAAAAAACTCATAAATTTGAAAAAAAATTGCTTTTAGGAAAACAAAAAATACAAAAAGGGAAACCGAATAGAAATATCAGAAAACTGACCAGCGAACCAGGAAAAAAACTACGAACTCAAGAAAGAAAAGTAAGGAGAAAGATCAAGTGTGTACAAGCGGGTAAGGTAGGCCAGTGGTTATTGTTGTTACCTTCGAACGAAGAGGTTGCGAATTTGAACCCTTCACTTGCACTTTTTTCTGTTTTCAATAGAAAAATATACAAGAGTGATAAATCCCAAATGTTCGGGATTTTCCCATGGCAAATCGAACTTTTGTATGGCAACTTTATTTGACGCGAGGATTGAAGTTGGCAAGCTTGGCAACTGATAGGAAAATACAAACTGGGGACAAAATGTCATGCTACCAACCAAGCTTGCCATCCTCGCGTTAACTAAAGTTGTCATAAAAACGTTCAATTTGCCATGGGCAAATCTCAAACGTTCAGGACTTATCGGAGTCCAAAAAATAAGGCATATCAGATGGCCCAGAGCGGAGCGAGGGGTGTGCGCCGGTTTACAATTTATGTTCTAACTGGCGCCTGAAGCGCCAAATAGGAAATGCTGGCATTTGATGTGAGATTTGTTTTATTTTGCACAAGAGAGCGTTCTGTTGGGCCAGTCCAAGTAGCTTCCTTAAGGTTAGTTCGTTTTTCCTTCTATGTTTTACATTTGTTGGTCTTTTTCATATTTTAGATAATATTCTAGCTACATTTAATACAAAGGCTCGGTTAAGTTCAAATATAAAAAACTGCGAATTTCAAAAATTGTAACACAGTGTAGACACAATTGTTGACGTAATTTGAAAATTTTTGTGACAGTATTAAAAATGTTCACGTATTAATTGTATGTAACATTTAAAAAGCAATGTAAAAAATCAAGTAATTAAAAAAGAATATTGTGTACCATTCAAAAAAAGTATGTTCTTTTAAAAATTATTCACCTGCTTCTAAAATGCTTGAGACATTTTAAAAGTACTTATACAATGTATAATATGTTGAGTAGTTTCAGAAAATGTTTCTATAATTCAAAAATATTTTAAAATGTATTTGAAAAAATGTTTAACACGTATTCGAAAAGATGTTCAAAAATATGTAGTTGACAAAATATTAATCATGTATTTGTAAAATGTTAAACATGTAGAAAAATGTTTTGGATGTATAAAAAATGTATAATATGTATAAAAAATAGACATCAAAACATATATTGAAAAAAAATATGCTAATCATGTATTTGAAAAATGTTAAATGTGTATAAAACATATGTGTGAGCTATACGAAAAAATGTATAGTGTGTGTGAAAAGAACATAGAAAATCTGTATAGAAACATAAAAACCAAAACCAAAAAAGAAACCATTGAAAACTAACACAAAATATTGTTGAAAACCAACACCGAAAATCAAAAGAAAATTAAAAAAACAAAACTAGAAAACCAGGGAAAGTAGGTAAAGCAACACAGAAAATTGAAAAAAGATGGAAACAAACATAGAAAACACACAGAAAATAAAACTAAACGTAAAAAACGCTCCTGCAGGAACCCATATTTGGCCGGCCCAGTAACCCTGATGCGAAAACCCTTAGGCGACGCGGAAGATAGCGTCGCAATAGGCAATATAGAGTCATGCCGACCCGAGAGGCAGGATGACTAACTAATCTTGGGCTACACCTATGTATGGTCCAGTGCGCTTTATAATTGGCTTGTTTGTTAGCCGAGGGAATATGTCGACGTGCTGTATAATTAGCACTTGTATGGCTCTTTTGTCCGGGGCTGCAGGACACCACAGTGGCCCAAGGCATAAGAGCATGCGCAGCAATGGGTGATAGTTTTCTCAAACAAAAAGTCTGAAAAAATGTTTTCTGGAAGATGGGGTGATGATTTTTCTCAAAATGAATAAATTGAGTGACAATTAGTGCATCTTAGGCCTTGTACAATGCTAGGTGCTTAGGGAGGTGCTTAGAAAAATAAACCGGGTTTTTCTGAAGCACCAGTGCCTATTTGTAAATGAGAGACGTGTAATTAAGCGTCTATCCTGTACAAATAAGCACCGGTGTTTGAGGAAAGTCTAGTTTATTTCTCTAAGCACCTTGCATTGTACAAGGCCTTAGTCTCTTAGATGAGGTTGAAGAAAGAGAAATTGTTGATTGATAGAGTTATAGTTGACTAGCACAGATGCCCGTGCGTTGCAACGGGAGATAAAATAGTATGCATTTAAAGTCAATGAGAATTGTATGTGCAAGCAAAATCCTATGTGCACACGAAAAAACAAACGATTAGCTTCTCGGTTTCGCAGCGTGTGGAGGAATCAATCCTCTATTTTTCCATTCATTGATCAATGGTGTTTAAGAGTTTTGTTATGTCATCGTACGTCGGGGAAGACCCATGAGTTATTCAATATACTTTTCCCTTCAATCCTTCCAATCGAGGGGACTTTAAGGTATGGAGTTTATGAATATTCTAGGAAACATGAACAATATTTTAAATCTGGAATAGTTTTTTGAAAATAATGTACACTTTCTAAAACGCGAACAAAATATGAAAGGAAACATCTTTTTCAATTCACAAATATTTTCTGAAAACACCAATTTTTCTATAAAAACATTAACATTATTTGACTTTGTGAACATTTTTAAAAAGGGAACATATGTTCAAAATTCGTAATATTTTTAGAAAATGTGTATATTTTATACAAAACATTATTTTTAATTATGAAAATTTCAGTAAAACGGAATATTTTTCGAATTTGGAGCATTTTTTAAATGCTATTTTCTTTTTCGACATCTCAAACTATTTTGAGAAACAATAATTGTTTTTGAAAAAATGGGAACCTTTTCGCAAGCTCTGAATATTTTTTAAAAATAGCTTAAAAAATTGGAAGTCTTAATATTTTCAAAAAAAAAAAAATCGTAAGTCTAAACTTTTTTTGAGAATTTTTTATTTACAAAATGAATTCTAAAAGAAAAATAAACTTGGAAGGGAAAAAAGAGATAGGAAAGAGAATAAAAATAGAAGTAAAACACAGAAATAAAGAAAATTGGGCCAGCCCATTATTGGTTGTCCTGTGCGAAACTCCAACTAAAAACATGAAAATTATTTAAATTTATGAACATTTTTTAAAAACAGGAACATGTGTTGAAAATTCAAGAAAAATAGAAAATGTGTATCTTTTTTAAACGAACATTATTTTTTATTATGAAAATTTCACAAAAACAAGACTAATTTTCGAATTTGGACCATTTTTTAAATTCTATTTGATTTTTAGACATCTCAAACAATTTTGAAAAACAATATTTTTTGAAAAATGGGAAACTCTTTGAAAGTTCGGAATATTTTTTGAAATAGTAACAAAATTTTGGAATTTTGAACTTTTTCAAAAAAATAATTCTGACAGTTTTTTGAGGATTTTAAATTTAATAAATAAATTCTAAAAGAAAAATAAACTTGGAAGGGAAAAAAGAGATACGAAGATAAGAATAAAAATAGAAGTAAAACACAGAAAAAAGAAAAAATTGGCCAGCCCAATATTGGTTATCCTGTGGGAAACTCACCTATTTCTTGCCCTGTGCGGAAAAAAGAAATCTCCCAAGTGCGTGGGCAGAAAAATAAATGGGCTGGCTTTGCTGGGCCATAGCGTGCAGCCCACGTACGAATTTTTTTCTAGCAGACAAACATATATAAATTTAGTAAAAAAAATATTTTCAGCGGTGAACGGATGAAAAAATTGGCGAAACACACCTTGCTTTATTAGTAGGTATAGATACGCTATGTTTTATCGATGTCATCCACGTCCTCCCGTTTATTTTACTTTCCTTTAACTTTTTGCTACCTCTATGGCTATTGTTGTTCTTGTCGTCCTTCACAATTAGTGTTTACCATCGTTGATGTGCCTCTATCGTCCACCACTTTCTATGGCAGGGAAGGTGTCCGTCATTAGTGTTGAACTAGAGCACGACAAAAGGGGCCCGAGCGAGCGGAGGTATGGAGAGGTCGTGTAGTGTTTCTTTGTGGGGATGGATCGATCACATACCATGGACAAAAGGCCCAATAGAACTATTAACATAGGATAGCGAATTTTGTCACAAGAGTAGTGGCCACGCTCGTCCAACACGATATTCACATCAACAAAGCCCATGTAGTATTAACTGAAGATCCAATAGTCAGAAACGCCCACAAGTCCAGATTTGACAATAAAAATGATGATGGCACTCAGGATGGACTAGTGCATGATTTTAATGTCTCTATAATGTGATATAGCTTTGTCCACTGACCCTGACTTGTCCACACCTAAGCTATGGTCACACCACGTGTAGCTTTGGGACATGGACCAGGACCTATCGAGGCGGAAGAAACCAAGGGCATAATGGGAAACGAGGAGTGCATGGAAGGTGCCAAAAAGTGATGACGGAGGCAGATGCAGAGTGGTCGTGCGACGGAGGACGTGTGAGAACCAAAGATGCCAGATCCCTTTCACGTGTCCGACCGTTGAAATGACAGGGGGAGAGAAAAAACCTATGATTTGAGAGATGATTCATGTTACAGGATATGAGTAGGGGATCGGTTGGACGACGTTTTTCTTTTCTAAAATAGTTGCATAGGGCAGAGAGAGGATTTGAGCATGAATGCCCCAATATGCTCTTAGTCGAGAGTAAGAGCATCTCCAGCAAGTGCCCTTGACCCCCCCCCCCCCCCTCCCCCCCCCCCCAAAGTGGTTATACGGGGTGGCCACATAATTTAGGGGAGGTTTGGAGGTGAGCTGTTCTATGAGACCCGGGCCCTATATATCTTCCCCATAAATGTCTTTCTTCCCTCTTACAAGTAGCATACAAATGGCACATGCATGCCTATGTAAAGGAAGCAATGGCCGGTCAGGAAAAGTCTGATAAGCGCAGGATGCACGGCTCGGAGAGGAGGCTGCGAGAGGCGGCCGACCATATGTAGAGAGGCAACGACGAGGCAAGGCATTCGAGCGATGCATCATGGCGGTGGGGCTGTCAGGAGCGGCGGTAGGGCGTTGGGTGGCATGACGGGGCTGCTGTCCACTAGTCGGCGTGGAGACATATGTGGATGTAGGGTGAGACTTCAACAGTTGCCTACTACAGTTTTAGGGGAAGATTTACGGGAAGACTTTCTTCCTCTAGATAGAGCGGAGGTTGGACTGATTATCCCTAGTCTCTTAAAAAAGTCGAGTTTACGAATTCCGTTGAACTTTCTGCTTAGAGTTGTGGTGGCAGTGGTGCGAGACTAATTGGACGGTGTTGTCCAATTCCAAGAAACGTGTTGATGGTGCGATGCGCGGATGAAAATCTTGCTTCAGCTCCTGTCGGGCCGGCAGTGATGGCACCTGTGGGTGTCATCCCCTTCTTGGCGGCTTTGCCGATGTCGGATGTGGGGTTCCGACAAACCCTTAAGGTTCAAACACTGGGGTGCGCGCAAAGTCTCTCCCTCCTACCGATCTACGCTCTAGCTCGCTAAGATCTCGCGGATGAACTCGACGAACTTGCAACACAAAAAGACACGGGGTTTATACTGGTTCGGGCCACCGTTGTGGTGTAATACCCTACTCCAGTGTGGTGGTGGTGGATTGCCTCTTGGGCTGATGAACAGTACAAGGGAAGAACAGCCTCCTGAGGTTGAGGTGTTCTTGTGCTTGTGAACTTGTGGCGTGAGGATTCTGTGCCTCTATTGTGGTGGCTAGCTCTACTTATATAGGCCCTGGTCCTCTTCCCAAATATCGAGCGGGAAGGGAGCCAACAACGGCGGGCAAATTTGAAGGGGGACAACTAGTACAAGCTATCCTGACAAAAGCGGTCTTCGCCTGCGAAAAGCTCTGGGGTGACGCCGTCTTGGGCTCCACGATGACCTCCGCCTTGCTGTCCTCCGGTCTTGGTCTCGTTGCACCAATATGGCAATCCTTTTCCTGGTGCCTCGGTACTCTTCGCCTGCGCTGGCCGCCTTAGCACCAAAGAGGAAATAGAGATGCTGCGCGCACTGGCGCCCGCCTGGCACCCGCCTGGTGCCGTTCGTCATGGCTCACGTCACGAGAGCCTTGTGAGGTTTGCCTCGCCTTGATATCTCTGCTCCTCGTGAGCCTGCCTGGCTAGGCCACTCCAGAGGAGGCCTTGTGTCGTCCTCCTCATGAGGCTTGGACCCTCGCGAGGGTCTTTGGTGCCTTGTTGACGAAGATGGGCCGTATGGCCTGCTGCTTAGCCACGCTGTGGGCCGCAGGCAGGCAAGTTTGGGGACCCCCGTTCCCAGAACGCCGACAGTAGCCCCCAGGCCCAAGGTGCGCTCGGGCTTGGCTTCGCGGCGAAGCCAAGGGTCAAGTTCGGAGCACCGCGGGCCCCAAAAGCCTACGGCCTTGGTCGACGCGTGGCGGTTGATTGGACGTGGGCGTCTCCGCTTCCCCACGCTGCCTCGGCAACTGCATGACTTGACAAGTCCCTGCGACATGCAAGGAAAATCATCATTACCTGCGATCGTGGGAGACGCCGGTTGGCCTTCTCTTGCTATAAATGGGGGGGGGCGGAGCCCCCGTTGCCCATCTCTTCCTTGCTTGCTTGCTTCTCTGCTCCATTGCTCGCAGTGCCATCGATGGCGCCACGAAAGAAGTTCTCTGCCGCCGAGAAAGGAAAGGCCTCTCGCGAGGGCCCCGGCTCCCCGGCGCCTAAGCGCGGCCACGGCCGTCCGCGCAAGCACGCCGCGACCCCCGCCGTGGCCCACCGTCGAGGTGGCGCCACGGTACGCGGTGGGGATCGTCCCATCCATGGTGGTTCAGCCGATGAGGGGAGGCGCGCAATGGTGGCGCGGCCTCCCTGCATGCGCTTCCATTCGGCTGAGGTGTCGCCGGAGTTCGTTGTCTGGTCGGAGAGCCCGGCCGGCAACTGGCTCCAACTTCCGTGCTTCTTCGCCGGCGAACTGCCGGCCTTTGGTCCGGGCGGGCTCTGGCTGCAGGCGGACGGCTGCTGCAGCAAGGCCTCTTGGGTTGCGGTCAAGACTTCCGCCGCGGGCAACATAGCCCTGGCCCGTGGCTGGCAGACGTTCGCCCGCGCGCGCAGCCTGGGCAGGCGGTGCACCCTCCACTTCAGGTACGATGGTGAATCGACCCTCTATGTGAGGGTGTTCGGGGAAGATGGTCGCCGCGCCGGGTGCTGCCCCGAGATGAACGACGGTGAGGAGGTGCTCGGCCTTGGTGATGGTCGCGATGTGGACGAGGGCGAGCCTGCCCTCGGCGGCGACCGCGTCTCCTCCAGCTACGGCGGCTCTTCCTCCGGTGACAGCTCCAGCAGCGGTGGCTACGACCAGCCGCTGCGTCGCCGTGCCCGCTTCGAAGGAGGCAGTGGGTCATCTCGTCGTCGCGCCTCCGTGAAGCGCGAGGAGGGGTCTGGCTAGGCTCGGGGTGTCGCCAAGGGCCTGCCTCTGCGGATTGCTGCAACGCTGCTTGCTTAGCTTTTTCTTTCTTTCCTGCATCGGAAAACGGAACCAGTATGGGCCCAGAGGGGCGTGTATCGAACTGTGGTTCTTTGGTTAATGCATTGTGCGAGTCGTTCCCATGCCATGTTGTTATTTTGCGCAAAGATAACTTAACCTGGTGTGTTTGGGAAGCCCTTTCGCTCACGTGGTGTCCGCGTTGCTCGGAAACTGCAAAAAATTCGTTAGGGGGTGCACCAAAGGATTTGCCATCCACCCAAGCCTTGACTTGGCGCCTTGTATCGCGGTACCCGAGGGGCATGGATTTAGGAGAGATGTGCCAGCTTCCAGGCTCGAACGAGGGTGGCTCGTGAGAAGGCAAAGAGAAGAGAAATGCTCGCAAGGGCACCTGCCTAGCCCCCTCGCGAGGTATGCAAGAGAGAGAACATGAGCAAACTAGAGCCGAAAAAAGCGGTAAAAGGCTGGGGAACCAAATCAGCAACAAACACCAAGAGCACCTCTGATTAAGGAAAAGCGAGCCAACTACGGAAAGCAAATGAAAAGCCGCGTCCGGCACCTAATCTAGTCTTCAAGTCTTCTCACCAGCGCGGAGCTAAGTGCTGTCCACTAGGCGTGGGAGGGAGCCCCAGGACCTGAGGCCGGCGCTCCTGAGACTCCGGGGCGTGTACAGCCCCAACTCATTATTACGTGAGAGTGTCACGGGCGGCTGAAGGAAATATGCCCTAGAGGCAATAATAAAGTTATTATTTATTTCCTTATATCATGGTAAATGTTTATTATTCATGCTAGAATTGTATTAACTGGAAACTTGATACATGTGTGAATACATAGACAAACAGAGTGTCACTAGTATGCCTCTACTTGACTAGCTCGTTGATCAAAGATGGTTATGTTTCCTAGCCATAGACATGAGTTGTCATTTGATTAACGGGATCACATCATTAGGAGAATGATGTGATTGACTTGACCCATTCTGTTAGCTTAGCACTCGATCGTTTAGTATGTTGCTATTGCTTTCTTCATGACTTATACATGTTCCTATGACTATGAGATTATGCAACTCCCGTTTACCGGAGGAACACTTTGTGTGCTACCAAACGTCACAACATAACTGGGTGATTATAAAGGTGCTCTACAGGTGCTTCCAAAGGTACTTGTTGGGTTGGCGTATTTCGAGATTAGGATTTGTCACTCCGATTGTCGGAGAGGTATCTCTGGGCCCACTCAGTAATGCACATCACTATAAGCCTTGCAAGCATTGTAACTAATGAGTTAGTTGCGGGATGATGTATTACGGAATGAGTAAAGAGACTTACCGGTAACGAGATTGAACTAGGTATTAAGATACCGACGATCAAATCTCGGACAAGTAACATACCGATGAAAAAGGGAACAACGTATGTTGTTATGCGGTCTGACCGATAAAGATCTTCGTAGAATATGTGGGAGCCAATATGAGCATCCAGGTTCCGCTATTGGTTATTGACCGGAGAGGTGTCTCGGTCATGTCTACATAGTTCTCGAACCCGTAGGGTCCGCACGCTTAACGTTACGATGACAGTTATATTATGAGTTTATATGTTTTGATGTACCAAAGGAGTTCGGAGTCCCGGATGAGATCAGGGACTTGATGAGGAGTCTCGAAATGGTCGAGACGTAAAGATCGATATATTGGACGACTATATTCGGACATCGGAAAGGTTCCGAGTGATTCGGGTATTTTTCGGAGTACCGGAGAGTTACGGGAATTCGTATTGGGCCTTAATGGGCCATACGGGAAAGGAGAGAAAGGCCCCAAAGGGTGGCCGCACCCCTCCCCATGGACTAGTCCGAATTGGACTAGGGAGGGGGGGCACCCCCTTCCTTCTTTCTCCTTCTCCCTTCCCTTTTCCTACTCCAACAAGGAAAGGAGGAGTCCTACTCCCGGTGGGAGTAGGACTCCCCCCTTGGCGCGCCCTCCTCCTAGGCCGGCCGCCTCCCCCCTTGCTCCTTTATATACGGGGGCAGGGGGGGCACCCCATAGACACACAATTGATCAACGATCTCTTAGCCGTGTGCGGTGCCCCCCTCCACCATATTACACCTCGAAAATATCGTAGCGGTGCTTAGGTGAAGCCCTGCTGATGAAACTCTCCCTCAACACTCGGCTGGATCGGAGTTCGAGGGACGTCATCGAGCTGAACGTGTGCTGAACTCGGAGGTACCGTACGTTCGGTACTTGATCGGTCGGATCGTGAAGACGTACGACTACATCAACCGCGTTGTGTTAATGCTTCCGCTTTCGGTCTACGAGGGTACGTGGACAACACTCACCCCTCTCGTTGATATGCATCACCATGATCTTGCGTGTGCGTAGGATTTTTTTTTGAAATTACTACGTTCTCCAACAGTGGCATCCGAGCCTGGTTTTATGCGTTGATGTTATATGCACGAGTAGAACACAAGTGAGTTGTGGGCGATATAAGTCATACTGCTTACCAGCATGTCATACTTTGGTTCGGCGGTATTGTGAGATGAAGTGGCTCGGACCGACATTACGCGTACGCTTACGCGAGACTGGTTTCACCGTTGCGAGCACTCGTTGCTTAAAGGTGACTGGCGGGTGTCTGTCTCTCTCACTTTAGTTGAACCGAGTGTGGCTACGCCCGGTCCTTGCGAAGGTTAAAACAGCACCAACTTGACAAACTATCGTTGTGGTTTTGATGCGTAGGTAAGAACGGTTCTTGCTAAGCCCGTAGCAGCCACGTAAAACTTGCAACAACAAAGTAGAGGACGTCTAACTTGTTTTTGCAGGGATGTTGTGATGTGATATGGTCAAGACATGATGCTATATTTTATTGTATGAGATGATCATGTTTTGTAACCGAGTTATCGGCAACTGGCAGGAGCCATATGGTTGTCGCTTTATTGTATGCAATGCAATCGCCATGTAATTGTTTTACTTTATCACTAAGCGGTAGCGATAGTCGTAAAAGCAATAGTTGGCGAGACGACAACGATGCTACGATGGAGATCAAGGTGTCGCGCCGGTGATGATGGTGATCATGACGGTGCTTCGGAGATGGAGATCACAAGCACAAGATGATGATGGCCATATCATATCACTTATATTGATTGCATGTGATGTTTATCTTTTATGCATCTTATCTTGCTTTGATTGACGGTAGCATTATAAGATGATCTCTCACTAAATTTCTAGATAAAAGTGTTCTCCGTGAGTATGCACCGTTGCCAAAGTTCGTCGTGCCCAGACACCACGTGATGATCGGGTGTGATAAGCTCTACGTCCATCTACAACGGGTGCAAGCCAGTTTTGCACACGCAGAATACTCAGGTTAAACTTGACGAGCCTAGCATATGCAGATATGGCTGCGGAACACTGAGACCGAAAGATCCAGCGTGAATCATATAGTAGATATGATCAACATAGTGATGTTCACCATTGAAAGCTACTCCATTTCACGTGATGATCGGTTATGGATTAGTTGATATGGATCACGTGATCACTTAGAGGATTAGAGGGATGTCTATCTAAGTGGGAGTTCTTAAGTAGTATGATTAATTGAACTTAAATTTATCATGAACTTAGTCCTGATAGTAATTTGCAAATTATGTTGTAGATCAATAGCTCGCGTTGTTGCTTCCCTGTGTTTATTTTTGATATGTTCCTAGAGAAAAATTATGTTGAAAGATGTTAGTAGCAAAGATGCGGATTGGATCTGTGATCTGAGGATTATCCTCATTGCTGCACAGAAGAATTATGTCCTTGATGCACCGCTAGGTGACAGACCTATTGCAGGAGCAGATGCAGACGTTATGAACGTTTGGCTAGCTCAATATGATGACTACTTGATAGTTTAGTGTACCATGCTTAACGGCTTAGAATCGGGACTTCAAAGACGTTTTTAACGTCATGGACCATATGAGATGTTCCAGGAGTTGAAGTTAATATTTCTAGCAAATACCCGAGTTGAGAGATATGAAGTCTCCAACAAGTTCTATAGCTAAAAGATGGAGGAGAATAGCTCAAGCAGTGAGCATGTGCTCAGATTGTCTGGGTACTACAATCGCTTGAATCAAGTGGGAGTTAATCTTCCAGATAAAATAGTGATTGACAGAATTCTCTAGTCACCATCACCAAGTTAGTAGAACTTCGTGATGAACTATAGTATGCAAGGGATGACGAAAGTAATTCCCGAGCTCTTCGCGATGCTGAAATCGATGAAGGTAGAAATCAAAGAAAGAGCATCAAGTGTTGATGGTTAACAAGACCACTAGTTTCAAGAAAAGGGCAAAGGGATAGAAGGGGAACTTCAAGAAGAACGGCAAGCAAGTTGTTGTTCAGGAGAAGAAACCCAAATCTGGACCTAAGCCTGAGACTGAGTGCTTCTACTGCAAGCAGACTGGTCACTGGAAGCGGAACTGCCCCAAGTATTTGGCGGATAAGAAGGATGGCAAAGTGAACAAAGGTATATTGGATATACATGTTATTGATGTGTACTTTACTAGTGTTTATAGCAACCCCTCGGTATTTGATACTGGTTCAGTTGCTAAGAGTAGTAACTCGAAACGTGAGTTGCAGAATAAACAGAGACTAGTAAAAGGCGAGGTGACGATGTGTGTTGGAAGTAGTTCCAAGATTGATATGATCATCATCGCACACTCCCTATACTTTCGGGATTAGTGTTGAAACTAAATAAGTGTTATTTGGTGTTTGCGTTGAGCATAAATATGATTTGATCATGTTTGTTGCAATATGATTATTCATTTAAATTAGAGAATAATTGTTGTTCTGTTTACATGAATAAAACCTTCTATGGTCATATACCCAATAAAATGGTTTGTTGGATCTCGATCGTAGTGATACACATATTCATAATAATGAAGCCAAAAGATGCAAAGTTAATAATGATAGTGCAACTTAATTGTGGCACTGCCGTTTAGGTCATATTGGTGTAAAGCGCATGAAGAAACTCCATACTGATGGGATTTTGGAATCACTTGATTATGAATCACTTGATTCTTGCGAACCGTGCCTCATGGGCAAGATGACTAAAACGCCGTTCTCCGGAACTATGGAGAGAGCAACAGATTTGTTGGAAATCATACATACAGATGTATGTGGTCCGATGAATATTGAGGCTCGTAGCAGGTATCATTATTTTCTGACCTTCACAGATGATTTGAGCAGATATGGGTATATCTACTTAATGAAACAGAAGTCTGAAACATTTGAAAAGTTCATATAATTTCAGAGTGAAGCGGAAAATCATCGTAACAAGAAAATAAAGTTTCTACGATCTGATTGTGGAGAAGAGTGTTTGAGTTACGAGTTTGGCCTTCAGTTAAAACAATGTGAAATAGTTTCACTACTCACGCCACCTAGAACACCACGGTGTAATGGTGTGTCCGAACATCGTAACCGTACTTTATTAGATATGGTGCAATATATGATGTCTCTTACTGATCTACCACTATCGTTTTGGGGTTATGCATTAGAGACAGCTACATTCACGTTAAATAGGGTACCATCTAAATCCGTTGAGACGACATCTTATGAACTTTGGTTTGGCAAGAAACCAAAGTTGTCGTTTCTTAAAGTTTTGGGTTGCAATGCTTATGTGAAAAAACTTCAACCTGATAAGCTCGAACCTAAATCGGAGAAATGTGTCTTCATAGGATACCCAAAGGAGACTGTTGGGTACACCTTCTATCACAGATCCGAAGGCAAGACATTCGTTTCTAAGAATGGATTCTTTCTAGAGAAGGAGTTTCTCTCGAAAGAAGTGAGTGGGAGGAAAGTAGAACTTGATGAGGTAACTGTACCTGCTCCCTTATTGGAAAGTAGATCATCACAGAAACCAGTTCCTGTGACACCTACACCAATTAGTGAGGAAGTTAATGATGATGATCATGAAACTTCAGATCAAGTTGTTACTGAACCTCGTAGGTCAACCAGAGTAAGATCCGCACCAGAGTGGTACGGTAATCCTGTTCTGGAGGTTATGTTACTAGACCATGACGAACCTACGAACTATGAAGAAGCGATGGTGAGCCCAGATTCCGCAAAATGGCTTGAGGCCATGAAATCTGAGATGGGATCCATGTATGAGAACAAAGTATGGACTTTGATTGACTTGGCCAATGATCGGCGAGCCATAAAAAATAAATGGATCTTCAAGAGGAAGACGGACGCTGATAGTAGTGTTACTATCTACAAAGCTAGACTTGTCGGAAAAAGGTTTTTGACAAAGTTCAAAGTGTTGAATACGATGAGATTTTCTCACTCGCAGCGATGCTTAAGTCCGTCCGAATCATGTTAGCAATTGCCGCATTTTATGAAATCTGGCAAATGGATAAACAAAATTGCATTCCTTAATGGATTCATTAAAGAAGAGTTGTATATGATGCAACCAGAAGGTTTTGTCAATCCTAAAGGTGCTAACAAAATATGCAAACTCCAGCGATCCATCTATGGACTGGTGCAAGCATCTCGGAGTTGGAATATACGCTTTGATAAGTTGATCAAAGCATATAGTTTTATACAGACTTGCGGTGAAGCCTGTATTTACAAGAAAGTGAGTGGGAGCACTACAACATTTCTGATAAGTACATGTGAATGACATATTGTTGATCGGAAATAATGTAGAATTATTCTGCAAAGCATAAAGGAGTGTTTGAAAGGAGTTTTTCAAAGAAAGACCTCGGTGAAGCTGCTTACATATTGAGCATCAAGATCTGTAGAGATAGATCAAGACGCTTGATAAGTTTTTTCAATGAGTACATACCTTAACAAGATTTTGAAGTAGTTCAAAATGGAACAGTCAAAGAAAGAGTTTCATGCCTGTGTTACAAGGTGTGAAATTGAGTAAGACTCAAAGCCCGACCACGGCAGAAGATAGAAAAAGAATGAAAGTCATTCCCTATGCCTCGGCCATAGGTTCTATAAAGTATGCCATGCTGTGTACCAGATCTATTGTATACCCTACACTGATTTTGGCAAGGGAGTACAATAGTGATCTAGGAGTAGATCACTGGACAGCGGTCAAAATTATCCTTACTGGAATAAGGATATGTTTCTCGATTATGGAAGTGACAAAAGGTTCGTCGTAAAGGGTTACGTTGATGCAAGTTTTGACACTAATCTAGATGACTCTAAGTCTCGGTCTAGATACATATTGAAAGAGGGAGTAATTAGCTATAGTAGCTCCGTGCAGAGCATTGTAGACATAGAAATTTGCAAAATACTTACGGATCTGAATGTGACAGACCCGTTGACTAAAATTATCTCACAAGGAAAACATGATCACACCTTAGTACTCTTTGGGTGTTAATCACATAAGCGATGTGAACTAGATTACTGACTCTAGTAAACCCTTTGGGTGTTGGTCACATGACGATGTGAACTATGGGTGTTAATCACATGGTGATGTGAACTATTGATGTTAAATCACATGGCGATGTGAACTAGATTATTGACTCTAGTGCAAGTGGGAGACTGAAGGAAATATGCCCTAGAGGCAATAATAAAGTTATTATTTATTTCCTTATATCATGATAAATGTTTATTATTCATGCTAGAATTGTATTAACTGGAAACTTGATACATGTGTGAATACATAGACAAACAGAGTGTCACTAGTATGCCTCTACTTGACTAGCTCGTTGATCAAAGATGGTTATGTTTCCTAGCCATAGACATGAGTTGTCATTTGATTAACGGGATCACATCATTAGGAGAATGATGTGATTGACTTGACCCATTCCGTTAGCTTAGCACTCGATCGTTTAGTATGTTGCTATTGCTTTCTTCATGACTTATACATGTTCCTATGACTATGAGATTATGCAACTCCCGTTTACCGGAGGAACACTTTGTGTGCTACCAAACGTCACAACATAACTGGGTGATTATAAAGGTGCTCTACAGGTGCTTCCAAAGGTACTTGTTGGGTTGGCGTATTTCGAGATTAGGATTTGTCACTCCGATTGTCGGACAGGTATCTCTGGGCTCACTCAGTAATGCACATCACTATAAGCCTTGCAAGCATTGTAACTAATGAGTTAGTTGCGGGATGATGTATTACGGAACGAGTAAAGAGACTTGCCGGTAACGAGATTGAACTAGGTATTAAGATACCGACGATCGAATCTCGGACAAGTAACATACCGATGACAAAGGGAACAACGTATGTTGTTATGCGGTCTGACCGATAAAGATCTTCGTAGAATATGTGGGAGCCAATATGAGCATCCAGGTTCCGCTATTGGTTATTGACCGGAGAGGTGTCTCGGTCATGTCTACATAGTTCTCGAACCCGTAGGGTCCGCACGCTTAACGTTACGATGACAGTTATATTATGAGTTTATATGTTTTGATGTACCGAAGGAGTTCGGAGTCCCGGATGAGATCAGGGAGTTGACGAGGAGTCTCGAAATGGTCGAGATGTAAAGATTGATATATTGGACGACTATATTCGGACATCGGAAAGGTTCCGAGTGATTCGGGTATTCTTCGGAGTACCGGAGAGTTACGGGAATTCGTATTGGGCCTTAATGGGCCATACGGGAAAGGAGAGAAAGGCCCCAAAGGGTGGCCGCACCCCTCCCCATGGACTAGTCCGAATTGGACTAGGGAGGGGGGGCGCCCCCTTCCTTCTTTCTCCTTCTCCCTTCCCTTTTCCTACTCCAACAAGGAAAGGAGGAGTCCTACTCCCGGTGGGAGTAGGACTCCCCCCTTGGCGCGCCCTCCTCCTAGGCCGGCCGCCTCCCCCCTTGCTCCTTTATATACGGGGGCAGGGGGGCACCCCATAGACACACAATTGATCAACGATCTCTTAGCCGTGTGCGGTGCCCCCCTCCACCATATTACACCTCGATAATATCGTAGCGGTGCTTAGGCGAAGCCCTGTCGGTAGAACATCATCATTGTCACCACGCCGTCGTGCTGACGAAAATCTCCCTCAACACTTGGCTGGATCGGAGTTCGAGGGACGTCATCGAGCTGGACGTGTGCTGAACTCGGAGGTACCGTACGTTCGGTACTTGATCGGTCGGATCGTGAAGACGTACGACTACATCAACCGCGTTGTGTTAACGCTTCCGCTTTCGGTCTACGAGGGTACGTGGACAACACTCTCCCCTCTCGTTGCTATGCATCACCATGATCTTGCGTGTGCGTAGGAATTTTTTTTGAAATTACTACGTTCTCCAACAGCGGCGATTCTTCACAGGCACCGGGTCTTCTTCACAGGCTCTGGGCCTTTCTTCTCAGGCTCTCGGCCTTGCTTCTCAGGCTCTGGGCCTCGCTTCATGGATAGAACTTCCGGAGGTGCTGGATGTTCCAGGCATTCTGGATGGGTGTCCCATCCTGCGTCTCCAGGCGCGCTGCACCAGGCCTGGAGACATGAACGACCCTGAACGGGCCCTCCCACATGGGCGAAAGCTTGTGCAGCCCTTCCCTGGAGAGGACCCGCCTCAGGACGAGGTCGCCTACCTCGAGCGTCCTGGAGCGGATGTTGCGGCAGTGGTACCGCCGCAGAGCTTGTTGGTACCTTGCCGCCCACAATGCGGCTTCGCGACGGCGCTCCTCCCCCAGCACGAGATCCATCCCCCGCGTGGCGTCCTGCTGCGTTGCATCCCGCGCGGAGTGATGCTTGACCTCATGAGGAAGGACTGCCTCAGCTCCATAGATGAGGAAGAATGGAGTCTTGCCCGTTGGCTTGCTGGCAGTGGTACGGATGGACCACAGCACGGACTGGAGGTCGTTGTGCCAGCCCCTGCCGCAGGCCTCCAGCTTCTTCTTGAAGGTCCTGGTCTTGAGACCCCTCAGGACCTCAGCGTTGGCGCGTTCGGCCTGACCATTGTTCCTGGGGTGGGCCACCGAAGCGTAGCAGATCTGCGTTCCAAGGTTAGCACAGTAGGTTTTGAAGAGGTTACCAGTAAACTGTGAGCCGTTATGTGTGATGATGCGGTTGGGGACCCCGAAGCGGCTCACGAGGCCCTTGATGAACTTGGCAGCAGAGCCGGCTGGAATGGTACGGACGGCTTCCATTTCCGCCCACTTGGTGAACTTGTCGATGGCGACGTAGAGATAGCGGTAGCCCCCTGGCGCTCGTGGGAACGGACCTAAGATGTCCAGCCCCCAGACCGCGAACGGCCACGTGAGCGGAATGGTTTGGAGGCCCTGTGCAGGCTGATGGATCTGCTTCGCGTGGAATTGGCAAGCTTCACAAAACTTCACCAGCTCGGCCGCATCGTTGAGTGCTGTAGGCCAATAGAACCCACTGCGGAACATCTTGCCAACAAGGGTCCGTGATGACGAGTGGTGTCCGCAATCACCGCCGTGTATGTCAACCAGCAACTCCCTTCCTTGATCGCTGGAGATGCAGCGCAGCGTGACATCGTTCGGTCGCTTCCTGTACAACTCGTCGTCTTGAATGCAGTATGCCGTGGCCTGTCGGGCCATGCACTCCGCGTCTTCTTCCTTCTCCGGCAGCGTCCCATGCATCAAGTACTCCTTGAATTCCTTGGTCCAACACTCCTCCTGGGGCTCGAGCGCCAGAAGCAGCCGAGCTCCTGTGGTTGGGCCGCAGGCTGGGGCTCCCATGGCCGGGGGCTGTGGGAGCTCCTCCCGAGGCTGAGTCATGCTTTAAAGAGGTGGCGTAGCCAATGGCTTGAAGAGCTGCTCTTCGAAGACGCCGGGCTCTTGCGGTTGCCGCTTGGATGCTCTCTTGGCGATGTCGTCGGCTTCCTTGTTGGTGCCCCGGGGCACGTGCTGCAGCTCCAGTCCCGAGAACTGCTTTTCCATCTTGCGCACCTCCGCAAGGTAGGCCTCCATGTGCTCGTCCTTTGGCTCGTACACTTTGTTGGAGAAGTTGACGAGGAGCTGCGAGTCGCCCTTGACGGTAAGGCGCCTCACCCCTAGAGCCGCCGCAGCTTTCAGGCCAGCTATGAGGCCTTCGTATTCTGCGATATTGTTGGAGACCTTCTCGCCGTGCTGGAAGCAGAGTTGCACGGCGTAGTAAAGCTTGTCCTGAGTGGGCGAGATGAGCACTGCTCCAGCCCTGGTGCGCGAAGGCGCCATCGAAATACATGACCCAGCCGTCTGGTGCCTCACTTCCTGGGGAGGTGGACCGGTCTTCTCCTTCCTCAAGAGCTGGGGCATCGGTCCATTCTGCCACAAAATCGGTGAGCGCGGCTCCCTTGATGACCCCGGTAGTGCTGAACTCCAACTGGAATGCTTGTAGCTCGATGTTCCATTCAGCGACCCTTCCGGCCGAGTTCGGGCTCCTGAGTACCCTCTCCAATGGGTAAGATGAGATGACCTTGATGGGGTGGCCCTGGAAGTAGTGTCGTAGCTTGCGCGAGGCCACCAAGAGTGCGAGCAGGAGCTTTTGCGGCATGGGGTAGCGTGCCCTTGCGTCCCGCAGTACGCTGCTGACGAAGTACATCGGGTGCTCGATGAGGGCTGGCACACTGTTGAGGCTCGGGTCCTGCGGAGACTGTGGCATATCCTGAGGTGGAGGGTTTCCTGAGTCCTGACCATCCTCAGGAGCTTCTGTGATGTTGCCCTGCTGAGCTTGGTCTTCCGCCGCTGACGGCTCTGCCGCGCCTTCCTGACCCTGCGCTGCATCAGCTCTGGCTTGGCGCGGCGCACCCTTGTCTTGGCGCTCCACCCGAACTGCCACTAGCGCCGCGCTGGCGGAGTATAGGGTGGCGGCAAGGTAAAGTACCAGAGGCTCGAGAGGCCGTGGTGCCACCATCATCGGGAGGCTGGTGAGGTATTTCTTGAGGTCTTGGAAGGCTCGGTCGGCCTCCGGGGTCCACTCGAAGGGGCCCTTCTTCTTCATGAGCTTAAAGAAGGGCAAGGTGCGCTCGCCTAGATTGGAGATAAAACGCCCTAACGCGGTCACCCGCCCTGCTAGCTTTTGCATCTCCTTGAGGGTCTGTGGTGGGCTCATGTCTTCGATGGCCTTGATCTTCTCCGGGTTCGCCTCGATCCCTCTATGGGATACGAGGAACCCTAGCAGCTTGCCCGAGGGGACGCCAAACACGCACTTCTCCGGGTTAAGCCTCAAGTTCACCCGGCGCAAGCTCTCAAAGGTCTCCTCCAAGTCTTGAATCAACGTCCTCGCCTTGCGAGATTTGACAACTATGTCACCAACGTAGGCCTCTGTGTTCCTGCCGAGCTGCCACCCCAAGGCGATGTGCATCAGTCGCTGAAAGGTTGCGCCCGCGTTGCGTAGGCCAAAGGGCATGCAGGTGTAGCAGTACACCCCACACGGTGTCAGGAAGGCCGTCTTCTCCACATCCTCCACCGCCATCTTGATTTGATGGTATCCAGAGAACGCATCCAGGAAACATAGCAAGTCGCACTCGGCGGTGGAGTCGACGATTTGATCGATGCGCGGAAGGGGGAACGGATCTTGGGGGCAAGATTTGTTAAGGTTGGTGAAGTCGACGCACATCCGTTCCTTCCCACCTTTCTTCGGTACCACGACAGGGTTCGCCAGCCATTTGGGGTATCGAACCTCTCGGATGGTACCTGCTGCCTCCAGCTTGCGCGTCTCTTGGACGATGAAGGCCTGCTTCTCAGTGGACTGCCGTCTTGCCCGCTGCTTCATGGGGCGCATGTTGGGGCACACCCTTAGATGATGCTGGATCAGCTCTCTCGGGACCCCTACCAGCTGATTGGGCTCCCACGCGAATATCTCCTTGTTTGCGCGCAAAAACCTCACCAAAGCTTCTTCTTGTCCCGGGTCAAGGCCGATTCCTATGGTAAAGGTGGCTCCTGAAGACCCGTCCTCGTCAACCGGCACCTGCTTGGTCTCCGCCTTGTCTTGGGTGAACAACTGCTTTTTCTTGGCGGGCGCGGTCTCCTTGGCCTCGGGCGTACCGGCGCCGGCTGGCTGCGCTGCTGCCGCGGTCTTGAAGGCGAGCCTGAGCGCCGTCACTACCTCATTAGTGTCCCCCTCGATGGTGAGGACGCCCTTGCTCCCTGGCATCTTCATGAGGTTGTAGGCCGGGTGAGTCGCTGCCATGAACTGAGCAAGAGCCGGGTACCCGAGTATGGCATTGTATGGGAGACCGATGCGGGCGATGTCGAAGTCCACCAGCTCAGTGCGGTAGTTGTCGCGTGTGCTGAAGGTGACAGGGAGGCAGATCTGCCCCAGAGAGTGGGCAGCTCCATCACCCACTCCCGAAAAAGGCTTGCTGAGGCTGAGCCGCTCGGGTGGCACATGGAGGAGGCTGAAGGCTTCTACGGAGAGCAAGTTGAGGCCGGCACCGCCGTCGATGAGGGTCTTGGTGACGGCCACGTTGCAGATGGTAGGCATGCAGAGCATTGGGAGTATGCCAGAGCCGGCGGTGGAGCCGGGGTGGTCTTCCGAGTCGAAGGTGAGGTCGGCCTCCGGCGCAGCCCAACCCGGCGGAGCCCCCGAGTGCTTGAAGGCTGCCCCAATCTGACGAAAGAAAGGCTTGATGTGGCGATCTGAAGGCGGCGCTTGAGAGCCACCTAGCAGCGCCGCGACTGCGTGGTGCACCGGCACCGCGTAGCGCGCGGTGAAGAGGTTGCGGAGTTCCTCCCAGGACGCCATCGTGGACCCCGGAAGGTTGAGCAACCAGGCGCGCGGCTCGCCGGCGAGGGCCATGGGGAACCAGTTGGCCATGATCTTGTTGTCGCCTCCGGCTTCAAGGATGGCCTCCTCGTATGCCAGCAGGAACGGCGCCGGACCTGCCGCGCCGTCGTAACGCGGCGGCATCTCCGGCTTGAACTTGGTTGGCCACTGCACCTGCCGTAGGGCGGGGGCCAGGGCCCGGTACCCAGACTCCCTGCTGCTGGTGTCGGTCGCAGAGGCGGGTGGCGGCGCTCCTGCCATGGGAGCGAAGCGCGGCGGCACGGGGCGCAGGTTGGTGGAGAGGAGCTCCGGCGCACCCCTACCTGGCGCGCCAAATGTCGGATGTGGGGTTCCGGCAAACCCTTAAGGTTTGAACACTGGGGTGCGCGCGAAGTCTCTCCCTCCTACCGATCTACGCTCTAGCTCGCTAAGATCTCGCGGATGAACTCGACGAAATTGCAACACAGAAAGACACGGGGTTTATACTGGTTCGGGCCACCGTTGTGGTGTAATACCCTACTCCAGTGTGGTGGTGGTGGATTGCCTCTTGGGCTGATGAACAGTACAAGGGAAGAACAACCTCCTAAGGTTGAGGTGTTCTTGTGCTTGTGAACTTGTGGCGTGAGGATTCCGTGCCTCTATTGTGGTGGCCAGCTCTACTTATATAGGCCCTGGTCCTCTTCCCAAATATCGAGCGGGAAGGGAGCCAACAACGGCGGGCAAATTTGAGGGGGGACAACTAGTACAAGCTATCCTGACAAAAGCGGTCTTCGCCTGTGAAAAGCTCTGGGGTGACGCCGTCTTGGGCTCCACGATGAGATCTGCCTTGCCGTCCTCCGGTCTTGGTCTCGTTGCACCAATATGGCAATCCTTTGCCTGATGCCTCGGTACTCTTCGCCTGCGCTGGCCGGCTTAGCACCAAAGAGGAAATAGAGACGCTGCACGCACTGGCGCCCGCCTGGAACCCGCCTGGTGCCGTTCGTCATGGCTCGCGTCATGAGAGCCTCGTGAGGTTTGCCTCGCCTTGATATCTCCGCTCCTCGTGAGCCTGCCTGGCTAGGACACTCTAGAGGAGGCCTTGCGTCGTCCTCCTCGCGAGGCTTGGACCCTCGCGAGGGTCTTTGGTGCCTTGTTGACGAAGATGGGCCGTACGGCCTGCTGCTTAGCCACGCTGTGGGCCGCAGGCAGGCAAGTTTGGGGACCCCCGTTCCCAGAACGCCGACAGCCGAGGCGTGTTCGCCATGCCCCTCGCATCTTGGATTTGGTGGTTGTATCCGGGCGAAAGCCTCGATTCGGTTGGATCGGCACATTGGCGGCGTCCTCAACGTCGTATCTCTGTTGGGACTTTGTGTGTGGAGACACGGTTTGGTCCTGTTGGGGAACGTAGCATGCAATTTTAAAAAATCCTATGCTCACGCAAGATCTATCTAGGAGATGCATAGCAATGAGAGGGGGAGAGTGTGTCCACGTACCCTCATAGACCGAAAGCGGAAGCGTTTGACAACGCGGTTGATGTAGTCGAACTTCTTCTCGTTCCAACCGATCAAGCACCGAACATACAGCACCTCCGAGTTCTGCACACGTTCAGCTCGATGACGTCCCTCGAACTCTTGATCCAACAAAGTGTCGAGGGAGAGTTCCGTCAGCACAAAGGCGTGGTGATGGTGATGGTGAAGTAATCCGCGCAGGGCTTCGCCTAAGCACTACGTGAATATGGCCGGAGGCGTAAACTGTGGAGGGGGCGCCGCACACGGCTAACAATTGTTGGTCTGTGTTCTAGGCGCCCCCTCCCCATGTATATATAGGTGGGAGAGGGAGGGGAGCAGCCTTGGGGCGCCCAAGTAGGAGGAATCCTACTTGGGGGCCTCCTCCAATTCGGCCTCCCCTTTCCTTATCTCCGGAGGGGGAAGGAAAGAGGGGAGAGGGGAAAGGAAGGGGAATCCTATTCCCTCTATTTCCTTTCCTCCTCCCCTTTTCCTTTCCTCCTCCCCTTTTCCTTTCTCCACTTAGATCGGCCCATATGAGGGTGCACCAACCCACAAGGGGCTGGTCTGTCCCGCCCTAGGCCCAATAAGGCCCATTGTTGGGAATCGTAGCATAATTTTAAAATTTTCCTACGCTCACCAAGATGCATCTATGGAGTATACTAGCAACGAGGGGAAAGGAGTGCATCTACATACCCTTGTAGATCGCGAGCGGAAGCGTTCCAATGAACGTGGATGACGGAGTCATACTCGCCGTGATCCAAATCACCGATGACCGAGTGCCGAACGGACGGCACCTCCGCGTTCAACACACGTACGGTGCGGCAACGTCTCCTCCTTCTTGATCCAGCAAGGGGAAGGAGAGGTTGATGGAGATCCAGCAGCACGACGGCGTGGTGGTGGATGTAGCGGGTCTCGGCAGGGCTTCGTCGAGCTTCTACGAGAGGGAGAGGTGTAGCAGGGGAGGAGGGAGGCGCCCAAGGCTGTGATGATACTGCCCTCCCTCCCCCCCCTTTATATAGGCCCCCTGGGAGGGGGGGCGCCGGCCACAACCCATCTAGGGCAAGGGGCGGCGGCCAAGGGGGGAACTTGCCCCCCAAGGCAAGTGGGGCGCCCCCCACCCTAGGGTTTCCAACCCTAGGCGCAGGGGGAAGGCCCATGGGGGGCGCCCCAGCCCACCAGGGGCTGGTTACCCTCCCACTTCAGCCCATGGGGCCCTCCGGGATAGGTGGCCCCACCCGGTGGTCCCGGTACAATACCGGTAACCCCCGAAACTTTCCCGGTGGCCGAAACTTGACTTCCTATATATAATTCTTCACCTCCGGACCATTCCGGAACTCCTCGTGACGTCCGGGATCTCATCCGGGACTCCGAACAACTTTCGGGTTTCCGCATACACATATCTCTACAACCCTAGCGTCACCGAACCTTAAGTGTGTAGACCCTACGGGTTCGGGAGACATGCAGACATGACCGAGACGCCTCTCCGGTCAATAACCAACAGCGGGATCTGGATACCCATGTTGGCTCCCACATGTTCCACGATGATCTCATCGGATGAACCATGGTGTCGAGGATTCAATCAATCCCGTATGCAATTCCCTTTGTCAATCGGTATGTTACTTGCCCGAGATTCGATCGTCGGTATCCCAATACCTTGTTCAATCTCGTTACCGGCAAGTCTCTTTACTCGTACCGCAATGCATGATCCCGTGACTAACGCCTTAGTCACATTGAGCTCATTATGATGATGCATTACCGAGTGGGCCCAGAGATACCTCTCCGTCACACGGAGTGACAAATCCCAGTCTCGATCCGTGCCAACCCAACAGACACTTTCGGAGATACCCGTAGTGCACCTTTATAGTCACCCAGTTACGTTGTGACGTTTGGCACACCCAAAGCACTCCTACGGTATCCGGGAGTTGCACGATCTCATGGTCTAAGGAAAAGATACTTGACATTGGAAAAGCTCTAGCAAACGAAACTACACGATCTTTTATGCTATGCTTAGGATTGGGTCTTGTCCATCACATCATTCTCCTAATGATGTGATCCCGTTATCAATGACATCCAATGTCCATAGTCAGGAAACCATGACTATCTGTTGATCAACGAGCTAGTCAACTAGAGGCTTACTAGGGACACGTTGTGGTCTATGTATTCACACATGTATTACGATTTCCGGACAATACAATTATAGCATGAACAATAGACAATTACCATGAACAAAGAAATATAATAATAACCATTTATTATTGCCTCTAGGGCATATTTCCAACAGTCTCCCACTTGCACTAGAGTCAATAATCTAGTTACATTGTGATGAATCGAACACCCATTGCGTCCTGGTGTTGATCATGTTTTGCTCTAGGGAGAGGTTTAGTCAACGGATCTGCTACATTCAGGTCCGTATGTACTTTACAAATATCTATGTCTCCATTTTGAACACTTTCACGAATGGAGTTGAAGCGACGCTTGATATGCCTGGTCTTCCTGTGAAACCTGGGCTCCTTCGCAAGGGAAATAGCTCTAGTGTTGTCACAGAAGAGAGTCATCGGGCCCGACGCATTGGGAATCACCCCTAGGTCGGTAATGAACTCCTTCATCCAGACTGCTTCCTGTGCTGCCTCCGAGGCTGCCATGTACTCCGCTTCACATGTAGATCCCGCCACGACGCTTTGCTTGCAACTGCACCAGCTTACTGCTCCTCCATTCAAAATATACACGTATCCGGTCTGTGACTTCGAGTCATCCAGATCTGTGTCGAAGCTAGCGTCGACGTAACCCTTTACGATGAGCTCTTCGTCACCTCCATAAACGAGAAACATATCCTTAGTCCTCTTCAGGTACTTCAGGATATTCTTGACCGCTGTCCAGTGTTCCATGCCGGGATTACTTTGGTACCTTCCTACCAAACTTACGGCAAGGTTTACATCAGGTTTGGTACACAGCATGGCATACATAATAGACCCTATGGCCGAGGCATAGGGGATGACACTCATCTTTTCTCTATCTTCTGCCGTGGTCGGGCATTGAGCCGTGCTCAATTGCACACCTTGCAATACAGGCAAGAACCCTTCTTGGACTAATCCATATTGAACTTCTTCAATATCTTGTCAAGGTATGTACTCTGTGAAAGACCAATGAGGCGTCTTGATCTATCTCTATAGATCTTGATGCCTAATATATAAGCAGCTTCTCCAAGGTCCTTCATTGAAAAACACTTATTCAAATAGGCCTTTATACTCTCCAAGAATTCTATATCATTTCCCATCAACAGTACGTCATCCACATATAATATGAGAAATGCTACAGAGCTCCCACTCACTTTCTTGTAAACACAGGCTTCTCCATAAGTCTGTGTAAACCCAAACGCTTTGATCATCTCATCAAAGCGAATGTTCCAACTCCGAGATGCTTGCACCAGCCCATAGATTGAGCGCTGGAGCTTGCACACTTTGTTAGCATTCTTAGGATCGACAAAACCTTCCGGCTGCATCATATACAACTCTTCCTTAAGGAAGCCGTTAAGGAATGCCTTTTTGACGTCCATCTGCCATATCTCATAATCATAGTATGCGACAATTGCTAACATGATTCGGACGGACTTCAGCTTCGCTATGGGTGAGAAAGTCTCATCGTAGTCAACCCCTTGAACTTGTCGATAACCCTTAGCGACAAGTCGAGCTTTGTAGATGGTCACATTACCATCCACGTCCGTCTTCTTCTTAAAGATCCATTTGTTTTCTATGGCTCGACGATCATCGGGCAAGTCAGTCAAAGTCCATACTTCGTTTTCATACATGGATCCTATCTCGGATTTCATGGCTTCTAGCCATTTGTCGGAATCCGGGCCCGCCATCGCTTCTTCATAGTTCGAAGGTTCACCATTGTCTAACAACATGATTTCCAGGACAGGGTTGCCGTACCACTCTGGTGCGGAACGTGTCCTTGTGGACCTACGAAGTTCAGTAGTAACTTGATCCGAAGCTTCATGATCATCATCATTAACTTCCTCCCCAGTCGGTGTAGGCACCACGGGAACATTTTCCCGCGCTGCGCTACTTTCCGGTTCGGAAGGGGTGACTATCACCTCATCAAGTTCCACTTTCCTCCCACTCAATTCTTTCGAGAGAAACTCCTTCTCCAAAAAGGACCCGTTCTTGGCAACGAAGATCTTGCCTTCGGATCTGAGGTAGAAGGTATACCCAATAGTTTCCTTAGGGTATCCTATGAAGACGCATTTTTCCGACTTGGGTTCGAGCTTTTCAGGTTGAAGTTTCTTGACATAAGCATCGCATCCCCAAACTTTTAGAAACGACAGCTTAGGTTTCTTCCCAAACCATAATTCATACGGTGTCGTCTCAACGGATTTCGACGGAGCCCTATTTAAAGTGAATGCGGCAGTCTCTAAAGCATAGCCCCAAAATGAGAGCGGTAAATCGGTAAGAGACATCATAGATCGCACCATATCCAATAGAGTGCGATTACGACGTTCGGACACACCATTTCTATGAGGTGTTCTAGGCGGCGTGAGTTGTGAAACTATTCTACATTTCCTTAAGTGTGTACCAAATTCGTGACTTAAATATTCTCCACCACGATCTGATCGTAAGAATTTTAGTTTCCTGTCACGTTGATTCTCAACTTCACTCTGAAATTCCTTGAACTTTTCAAAGGTTTAAGACTTGTGTTTCATTAGGTAGACATACCCATATCTACTTAAATCATCAGTGAGAGTGAGAACATAACGATATCCTCCGCGAGCCTCAATACTCATTGGACCACACACATCGGTATGTATGATTTCCAATAAGTTGGTTGCTCGCTCCATTGTTCCGGAGAACGGAGTCTTGGTCATCTTACCCATGAGGCATGGTTCGCACGTGTCAAATGATTCGTAATCAAGAGACTCCAAAAGTCCATCTGCATGGAGCTTCTTCATGCGCTTGACACCAATGTGACCAAGGCGGCAGTGCCACAAGTATGTGGGACTATCGTTATCAACTTTACATCTTTTGGTATTCACACTATGAACATGTGTAACATCACGTTCGAGATTCATCAAAAATAAACCATTGACCAGCGGGGCATGACCATAAAACATATCTCTCAAATAAATAGAACAACCATTATTCTCGGATTTAAATGAGTAGCCATCTCGAATTAAACAAGATCTAGATACAATGTTCATGCTCAAAGCTGGCACTAAATAACAATTATTGAGGTTTAAAACTAATCCCGTGGGTAGATGCAGAGGTAGCGTGCCGACGGCGATCACATCGACCTTGGAACCATTCCCGACGCGCATCGTCACCTCGTCCTTCGCCAGTCTCCGTTTATTCCGTAGTTCCTGTTTTGAGTTACAAATATGAGCAACCGCACCGGTATCAAATACCCAGGAGCTACTACGAGTACTGGTAAGGTACACATCAATTACATGTATATCACATATACCTTTGGTGTTGCCGGCCTTCTTCTTGTCCGCTAAGTATTTGGGGCAGTTCCGCTTCCAGTGACCACTTCCCTTGCAATAAAAGCACTCAGTCTCAGGCTTGGGTCCATTCTTTGACTTCTTCCCAGTAACTGGTTTACCGGGCGCGGCAACTCCCTTGCCGTCCTTCTTGAAGTTCTTCTTACCCTTGCCCTTCTTGAACTTAGTGGTTTTATTCACCATCAACACTTGATGTTCTTTTCTGATCTCTACCTCAGCTGATTTCAGCATTGAATATACCTCAGGAATGGTCTTTTCCATCCCCTGCATATTGAAGTTCATCACAAAGCTCTTGTAGCTTGGTGGAAGCGACTGGAGGATTCTGTCAATGACCGCGTCATCCGGGAGATTGACTCCCAGCTGAGACAAGCGGTTATGCAACCCAGACATTCTGAGTATGTGCTCACTAACAGAACTATTCTCCTCCATTTTACAGCTGAAGAACTTGTCGGAGACATCATATCTCTCGACCCGGGCATGAGCTTGGAAAACCAATTTCAGCTCCTCGAACATCTCATATGCTCCATGTTTCTCAAAACGCTTTTGGAGACCCGGTTCTAAGCTGTAAAGCATGCCGCACTGAACGAGGGAGTAATCATCAGCACGCTGCTGCCAAGCGTTCATAACGTCTTGGTTTTCTGGGATTGGTGCTTCACCTAGCGGTGCTTCTAAGACATAATCTTTCTTGGCTACTATGAGGATGATCCTCAGGTTCCGGACCCAGTCTGAATAGTTGCTGCCATCATCTTTCAGCTTGGTTTTCTCTAAGAATGCGTTGAAATTGAGGACAACGTTGGCCATTTGATCTACAAGACATAGTGTAAAGATTTTAGACTAAGTTCATGATAATTAAGTTCATATAATCGAATTATTTAATGAACTCCCACTTAGATAGACATCCCTCTAGTCATCTAAGTGAAACATGATCCGAGTTTAACTAGGCCGTGTCCGATCATCACGTGAGACGGACTAGTCAAGATCGGTGAACATCTCCATGTTGATCGTATCTTCTATACGACTCATGCTCGACCTTTCGGTCCTCCGTGTTCCGAGGCCATGTCTGTACATGCTAGGCTCGTCAAGTCAACCTAAGTGTATTGCGTGTGTTCCGAGGCCATGTCTGTACATGCTAGGCTCGTCAACACCCGTTGTATTCGAACGTTAGAATCTGTCACACCCGATCATCACGTGGTGCTTCGAAACAACGAACCTTCGCAACGGTGCACAGTTAGGGGGAACACTTTTCTTGAAATTATCATAAGGGATCATCTTACTTACTACCGTCGTTCTAAGCAAATAAGATGCAAAAACATGATAAACATCACATGCAATCAAATAGTGACATGATATGGCCAATATCATTATGCTCCTTTGATCTCCATCTTCGGGGCACCATGATCATCTTCGTCACCGGCATGACACCATGATCTCCATCATCATGATCTCCATCATTGTGTCTTCATGAAGTCGTCACGCCAACGATTACTTCTACTTCTATGGCTAACGCGTTTAGCAACAAAGTAAAGTAAATTACATGGCGTTATTCAATGACACGCAGGTCATACAAAATAATAAAGACAACTCCTATGGCTCCTGCCGGTTGTCATACTCATCGACATGCAAGTCGTGATTCCTATTACAAGAATATGATCAATCTCATACATCACATATATCATTCATCACATCTTCTGGCCATATCACATCACATAGCACTTGCTGCAAAAACAAGTTAGACGTCCTCTAATTGTTGTTGCAAGTTTTTACGTGGTTTGTAGGTTTCTAGCAAGAACGTTTTCTTACCTACGTATGACCACAACGTGATTTGCCAATTTCTATTTACCCTTCATAAGGACCCTTTTCATCGAATCCGTTCCGACTAAAGTAGGAGAGACAGACACCCGCTAGCCACCTTATGCAACTAGTGCATGTCAATCGGTGGAACCTGTCTCACGTAAGCGTACGTGTAAGGTCGGTCCGGGCCGCTTCATCCTACAATGCCGCCGAAACAAGAAAAGACTAGTAGCGGCAAAAAGAATTGGCAAACTCAACGCCCACAACTGCTTTGTGTTCTACTCGTGCATAGTAACTACGCATAGGCCTGGCTCATGATGCCACTGTTGGGAATCATAGCATAATTTTAAAATTTTCCTACGCTCACCAAGATGCATCTATGGAGTATACTAGCAACGAGGGGAAAGGAGTGCATCTACATACCCTTGTAGATCACGAGCGGAAGCGTTCCAATGAACGTGGATGACGGAGTCGTACTCGCCGTGATCCAAATCACCGATGACCGAGTGCCGAACGGACGGCACCTCCGCGTTCAACACACGTACGGTGCAGCGACGTCTCCTCCTTCTTGATCCGGCAAGGGGAAGGAGAGGTTGATGGAGATCCAGCAGCACGACGGCGTGGTGGTGGATGTAGCAGGTCTCGGCAGGGCTTCGCCGACCTTCTGCGAGAGGGAGAGGTGTAGCAGGGGAGGAGGGAGGCGCCCAAGGCTGTGATGATACTGCCCTCCCTCCCCCCCTTTATATAGGCCCCCTGGGAGGGGGGCGCCGGCCACAACCCATCTAGGGCAAGGGGCGGCGGCCAAGGGGGGAATTTGCCCCCCAAGGCAAGTGGGGCGCCCCCCCACCCTAGGGTTTCCAACCCTAGGCGCAGGGGGAAGGCCCATGGGGGGCGCCCCAGCCCACTAGGGGCTGGTTACCCTCCCACTTCAGCCCATGGGGCCCTCCGGGATAGGTGGCCCCACCCGGTGGACCCCCGGGACCCTTCCGGTGGTCCCGGTACAATACCGGTAACCCCCGAAACTTTCCCGGTGGCCGAAACTTGACTTCCTATATATAATTCTTCACCTCCGGAACTCCTCGTGACGTCCGGGATCTCATCCGGGACTCCGAACAACTTTCGGGTTTCTGCATACACATATCTCTACAACCCTAGCGTCACCGAACCTTAAGTGTGTAGACCCTACGGGTTCGGGAGACATGCAGACATGACCGAGACGCCTCTCCGGTCAATAACCAACAGCGGGATCTGGATACCCATGTTGGCTCCCACATGTTCCACGATGATCTCATCGGATGAACCACGGTGTCGAGGATTCAATCAATCCCGTATGCAATTCCCTTTGTCAATCGGTATGTTACTTGCCCGAGATTCGATCGTCGGTATCCCAATACCTTGTTCAATCTCGTTACCGGCAAGTCTCTTTACTCGTACCGCAATGCATGATCCCGTGACTAACGCCTTAGTCACATTGAGCTCATTATGATGATGCATTACCGAGTGGGCCCAGAGATACCTCTCCGTCACACGGAGTGACAAATCCCAGTCTCGATCCGTGCCAACCCAACAGACACTTTCGGAGATACCCGTAGTGCACCTTTATAGTCACCCAGTTACGTTGTGACGTTTGGCACACCCAAAGCACTCCTACGGTATCCGGGAGTTGCACGATCTCATGGTCTAAGGAAAAGATACTTGACATTGGAAAAGCTCTAGCAAACGAAACTACACGATCTTTTATGCTATGCTTAGGATTGGGTCTTGTCCATCACATCATTCTCCTAATGATGTGATCCCGTTATCAATGACATCCAATGTCCATAGTCAGGAAGCCATGACTATCTGTTGATCGACGAGCTAGTCAACTAGAGGCTTACTAGGGACACGTTGTGGTCTATGTATTCACACATGTATTACGATTTCCGGACAATACAATTATAGCATGAACAATAGACAATTACCATGAACAAAGAAATATAATAATAACCATTCATTATTGCCTCTAGGGCATATTTCCAACTCCCATATCTTTGCCGGGGGGGGGGGGGGGGGGTGCCCGGAACCCCTTCCGGTGACCCGATACCCCCGGAACACTTCTGGTGTCCGAATACTATCGTCCTATATATGAATCTTTACCTCTCGACCATTTCGAGACTCCTCGTCATGTCCGTGATCTCATCCGGGACTCTGAACAACATTCGGTCACCAAGTTACATAACTCATATAATACAAAATCATCATCGAACGTTAAGCGTGCAGACCCTACGGGTTCGAGAACTATGTAGACATGACCGAGACACCTCTCCGATCAATAACCAACAACGGAACCTAGATGCTCATATTGGTTCCCACATATTCTACGAAGATCTTTATAGGTCGTACCGTAATGACAACATACGTTATTCCCTTTGTCATCGGTATGTTACTTGCCCGAGATTCGATCGTCGGTATCTTCATACCTAGTTCAATCTCGTTACCGGCAAGTGAAAGAACATGCGGTGCCCCCATGTTTGGTTTTGGTAATTGATGACAATCTCTATGGACTAATGGTTGCCCTGAGTTATATTTGAAGGGTTTGTCCATAGGCTTTTCTTGGAGTCCATTTGTTGGTTTCAAGGAGAGTTTGTGATGACCAAGGTGCTATTAAGGAATTATCCAAAGATTGGTCTTACATCATCCAAATGAATAGAGTTGGAAAGATTCAAGGTTGATCAAGACTAAGTACAGAGAGTGTTTCAAGTTGATCAACACATAAAGCGTAGAAGATGTACCGAGAGGGATCAAGCGATCCAATGGTATGGTAAGCATTGTCAATTACGCTTTGTGTACTAACCCATGGTCTTTGTGAGAGCTCTATGTGGGGTTAGGTTATCTTCCATGGGCTTGCGTCAAGAGGAAGATCACATACAACCCATGGAGGATGACATCAAATCAAGGTTGTGGTGTGCAAGTTCAAGTGATGCATCACGAAGAGATCAAGTGCTTGAAGCTTGCCGTCCATTGTGGTGACAATGGACTTGTGAAGATGTGCCAAAGAGTGGCTCACCCATAGTGGAGTATGGGGGAGCAATCTACTAGTCTTCACCGAGCCAACGAAATCAAGAAAGGTGGTCCAACTTCAGGAAGTCAAGATCGTCTACATCTAGCTCAAGTGGACTTTGTGCAAGGCAAAGGTTTGCCCTTGATAGGTTCTCTATTTTACCGGTCTCATGGTGGTAGTTTGGAGACCGGGTTATAGGATCGATTGTCGTACTATCAAGGGGGGCTCTTGATGAGTAGCTTGATCGTATCGTTCGTAGAGAGCTCAAACCATTGCATCCTTGCATCATCTTTCTTGGTTCTTGTTTGGTTCTCTTTGTGTGTCTTAGAGCTTATGGTCATCTTCTTGACAAGCTCAAGTTCATCGAAAACGGAGTTCACATGCTTCTTCTATTGCGTTTTCGGTGTTGGAGGTTTTACCGGTCTTTTTTGAGGAAGGGTTCTCACCATTTTCTTTTGGGACTTTTCTAATTTGCTTATTATTGTTATTTCTATCAAGATTGTGTTAGCCCTTGTCGCTAGCTTTCCAACATACTTGGTTTCGTTGAATTCGGAGTCCGTTTGCAGAAGTTGTGGCAGTTTTGGTGTTCTGAAAAGGCTGCAGCGGTACTACCGCGGACAGGAGCGGATGTAATTTTTTACTACCGCTCCAGAGCGGTACTACCGCGGCTACTACAGCGGTAGTACCGCTCCGGACCAAAAACTCGTCCCAAGTCCATCGGAAGTAGGCACGGATGTATTTTTTTAGTACCGCTCGCAAGCAGTAGTACCACTACCCCTAGCGGTAGTACCGCTACACCTAGCGGTAGTACCGTGAGGACAAGCGGTAGTACCGCTCTGACGGTTTTTCTGGCCTTTTGCCTCCTCGTTGTTGTTTTTCAAAGGGCTACTGCCGCCCTAGCGGTAGTACCGCTCGGTGCGGGGTGTGAGCATAACGGTTGGATTTCCCCCCACCTATAAAAGGGGGGCTTCTTCCCCAATGAACCTTATCCTTTGAGCTCGTGTTCTTCCCCCATTGTTGACCTTCTTCAAGCTTGCTAACTCTCAATCCCTTCATGGATTCTTGCTAGTTTTTGAGGGAAAAGAGAGAGGAGATCTAGATCCACATTTCCACCAATCACTTTCTCCTCTATGTGAGGGGAACCCCTTGGATCTAGATCTTGGAGTTCTTGGTGTTCTCCTTCTTGTTCTTCCTCTTATTTTCCTCCCTAGCATTAGTTGTTTCGGTGGGATTTGAGAGAGAAGGACTTGGGCACTCCGTGTGCCCTTGCCATTGCATTTGGTGCATCGGTTTGAGTTCTCCACGTGATACATGGAAGTTACAAGTTGAGAAGCTTATTACTCTTGGGTGCTTGGTACCCTTGAGCTTGTTCCTCTTGGGTGCTTGGGCGCCCTAGACGGTTGGTGGTGTTTGAAGCTCAATCATTGTGGTGTAAAGCTCCGGGCAAGCGTCCGGGTCTCCAATTAGGTTGTGGAGATCGCCCCGAGCAATTTGACGGGTTCCGATGACCGCCCCCAAGGGTTGCCAAAGTGTACGGGTTCGGTGACCGCCCCCAAGGGTTGGTATTTGTACAGGTTCGGTGACCGCCCTCAAGGGTCCCTTAGTGGAATCACGGCATCTTGCATTGTGCGAGGGCGTGAGGAGATTACGGTGGCCCTAGTGGCTTCTTGGGGAGCATTGTGCCTCCACACCGCTCCAAACGGAGATTAGCATCCGCAAGGGTGTGAACTTCGGGATACATCGTCGCCTCCGCGTGCCTCGGTTATCTCTTACCCGAGCCCTTTACTTATGCACTTTACTCTGTGATAGCCATATTGTTTCTTGTCATATATCATGCTATCACCTAGTAGTTTATCTTGTTTAGCATAAGTTGTTGGTGCACATAGGTAAGCCTAGTTGTTGTAGGTTTTGTGCTTGACAAATTAACCGCTAGGTTTATTCCGCATTTGTTCAAGCCTAAACCGTAATTATTTTAAGGCGCCTATTCACCCCCCTCTAGGCGACATCCACGATCTTTCAACAAGTCTCTTTACTCGTTCCGTAATGCATCATCCTGCAGCTAACTCATTAGTCACATTGCTTGCAAGGCTTATTATGATGTGCATTACCGAGAGGGCCCAGAGATACCTCTCCGATACTCGATGTGACAAATCCTAATCTCGATCTATGCCAACCCAACAAACACCTTCGGAGATACCTGTAGAGCATCTTTATAATCACCCAGTTACGTTGTGACGTTTGATAGCACACAAGGTGTTCCTCCGGTATTCGGGAGTTGCATAATCTCATAGTCAAAGGAATATGTATAAGTCATGAAGAAAGCAATAGCAATAAAACTTAATGATCATTATGCTAAGCCAATGGATGGGTCTTGTCCATCACATCATTCTCCTAATGATGTGATCCCGTTCATCAAATGACAACACATGTCAATGGTCAGGAAACTTAACCATCTTTGATTAACGAGCTAGTCTAGTAGAGGCATATTAGGGACACTTTGTCTTGTCTATGTATTCACACATGTATCAAGTTTCCGGTTAATACAATTCTAGCATGAATAATAAACACTTATCATGATATAAGGAAATATAAATAACAACTTTATTATTGACTCTAGGGCATATTTCCTTCAGGTCCTTATTACCCTCCTCCGGCGTTCGCGGTTGTCCTCTTTTGGTACGTTGTGACACTATGTACGCTCGTCTCCGGTGTCTCCAAGATGGTGTCTCCCTTAGATCGGAGCAAGTTCTGTCGTCGGCCTGCCACTTCCTCTTAGGCACTTAGAGTGGATGGTGCGTCGTCAAGCGATGTTCTACGAAAGATGGTGGTCTTCGGAGGTGTCCAGCGTCAGTCGAGACGCGATGTGTGTCAGCTGAGGATAGGCTCTTTTGTGTTGTAGTTTGCTTTGCAGTGTTATCCTTCTATGCACTTGATCGAGAGTGGTGTGGTGTGTGCTACGCTCGTTGTTCGCAACGAGTGGTAGTTTCTTATAATTTCAATTCTGCTTTCTATAAAGCTATAGTACGCCTAGACATACTCTTGAAAAAAAACTTTTTCTAAACCAGTTTTTATACGGTCGTGAACCGTAGCACTTAACCGGCCTGGTGGAGTAAATTGCTCAAAACCACCACATTTGTGGCTAGGGTACTGCAAAACTACCTATTTTGTCAAAAATCACGAAAGACCACCACTTTTGTGGCGAGTGAATAAAGAAACGCACTAAACGAGCTGTGAGCCGCGACTAAGTGAAAATCTAACATTTAGGGCCCACCTGTCGGATCCACGTGGCCATGGCAAATGGCCGAGGTCAGACGGCCGTTACCACCACTCGTTAAGCTCACCGCCTCACACTCTTCACCTTCCCTCGCTCTCATTCCCCTCTGTTTCCTCCCTTGCGCGTGAAACCATGGCGACCGCTCCAAACTCCGGTGATGTTGAGGGTGGTGGCGACGACGGTTCCAGATCCGGCCGGGATCACGGGCGGAACCTTCTTGGCATCGACTTCGGGTCATCTTCGTCAGATGAGGATGGCCCGCCCTCGCCATGCCACGTGCACAGGGCGTGTGTAGAGGCGGCGGCAGCAGCGCCGCTACAACAGGTGGCTCCAGATCCATGGACGATGAAGGCAAGGAAGGCTAATCCGACGGGGATGAGCCGCCATCTCCGTGTCGCGTGCACAAGGCGTGTACGGAGGTGGCGGTGCGGGCACAAGTGGCTGCACCAGTCCTCCCTACTAACGTCGGCAACGAGGCCCCAACATACGGCCTCTCTGTGGTTATCTCTTTGATTTATTTCCTGCATTTTATGGTTTGATTTAGGCTCTGAATCTAGTTCTCATTTAGGTTAATTTAGGGTTTCATTTAGCCTCTGAATATAGTTATGATTAGAGTTTGTCTACAGATGACAACCTACAGATTAGGGGTCATTTAGCCTATGAATGTAGTTCTCACTTAGGATTACTGTTAAATTACAGATGACAACCTACAATGTATTTATTGTCTGAGTAGTTCTTGTTTGTGTTTCAGGTCATTTTGCCTCTGAATTGTAGAATGCAGTTCATTTAGTCTCTGCTCATTGAGTTGTTTTAGTTCTATACAAGATGGAACTTACTTCCTTTGTTTTTACCCCTCTCATAAATTTAGGTTATACTTACATGTACTTTTAATTGGTATTGTAGGTTGAAGTATGAGCAGTGGGACATTCACATTGAATTTTAAGGGAGGGAATTCATCAGGACTAAGATGTTTTGGAAAGACATAAGATATTTCAATCTTATGTCTGCGCTGCTTGAGAAGGGCTACATTTTTTCAGACTGTATGTATTACATGAATAGTGATGGGATAGGATTGGATGGTTTTAAACTATTGGGCAAGGTGGATGAAATGTTGAGGCAATACCAGGATAGCAAGAGGATCAGATTGGCAGCTACCGAGGGCAAGAGGTAGCAGGCAATTGTAGTCTCTCCATCAAAGAATGGCAAGAGAAAGGCAGCACCAATAGAGATATCTGATGAAGACACACCATTGTTCCTCCTGTAGTATTTGCAGTCAATGAAGAAGGTTTGGCCCACAAGGGATTTGGTGAGTATGTTGGATCTAGTTTGGCAGGCATAGATGCTTGCTTACTCTTGGGCACACAACAAAGTGTAAATTATGAGCCCATCTAAACAAGGCCACCTCCCCAGCCAGAAGCTTTTGATGAGTACCAAAACTTCCAGAAAAGAAGACAGTGGCAATTATTCAGACATGGAACTAGATCCAAAAAGTGCAGATAGGGGAGAGTATGTACCTGGTACATAAATTACAAATGATAACTCTTGTGAAGATAGTGCTGATCCGCAGTCAACTATAGCAGATATGAAGAAGAAGGCTGCAGTGCACTGTGAGGGTGACACTGACCAGAGGACATTTATGATGTTCCTGAGAAGCGGGAAGAGGAAGACCACACTGAACAAGCTGCAAATAAAGATGAACAACAACATTTCAGTGAAGAGGGAGCATTGCAGCAGCTTGTGCTGAAGATTGTAAAGAGAGTAGGGCCAACAACAAGATCACACTCATCAACAAATGATCCAATTATGGCCAGAGCATTATACTTTTAACATCCTAATTTCCGACTAATTCTATCTGTCAACTAAGAAGTAATCAATTCATATATTTCACAAAATCACTAAAACAACAAAGCAATATAATTCGTACACTTTAACACCCAATTGCAGTGCTCACTTACCTTTTTTGCACAGCCTAGAAACCTCCTGCGCTATCAGTGGATTCACATGCCACCGAATTTTCACAGGGGGCTCGATGCTCACAACGTGCAACATGATTCAGACCCAGGCCGCTCCATTATGTGCACTCCATGGTCGCAGGTGGCTAAACATAAGGAAAATGGCTTCAATTTCTATCGGGAACAGAAATTCCCCTTTGTCCCTCGAACCCTAACCCTAGATGTTGTTGAAAGGAGCAGATGCTAACCTGGCCTGTCACAAAATCAACGTCAGACGACGAGTCAGAATCATCATCCCAAGAACCCATTTTGCCCTCCCATCGGCGGCACAAAGCTGGTGGCGGCGGCGGCAGCTGCGGGGCGAGAGTGGAACGGGTAGAGGAGGGAGCGGTTGGATGAATGCCCTCCTGCATGCGACGAAGACTTAACAAGCTGTGGTAACGGCCGTCTGGCCTCAGCCGTTTGCCATGGCCATGTGGTTCCGACAGGTGGGCCCGAAATGTCAGATTTTCACTTAGTCACGGCTCACAGCTCGTTTAGTGCATTTTGTTATTCACTTGCCATAGAAGCGGCGGTCTTTCGTGATTTTTGGCAAAAAAAAATATAGTTTTGAGGTACCCTAGCCATAAACGTGGTGGTTTTGAGCAATTTACTCGTCCGGGTGTGACGGTAGGTTTCTCGGCTTACCAATTCGCATCCGACCACTACGACCCGAGGTCAAGGCGCAGCCGCGCAACGAAGGGTGTGACGCGAGCACGCAGAACCGTGTCGTGTTTCGCATCCGTTTCCGTTTGGACGGACCCCATGTTCCAGAAATAGACCTCACATTGTACTGTAGAGTATGGACCGTAGGCTTACTCAGAGCTTTTTTTTTGAGAATTTTTGCATTCATATCACGAATCAGTACAAAGAAGTTGACCCTTACAAGCACACTAAAACGCAAACACAAAGGACCACAAACACCTAGAGTACCCTAAGACAACCATAACACAAGAAGATCTCCGGAGCCCTGTGTCATCATCCCTGAATCTTGAGAGACGCTGCTTCCTCCTTTCTTGACACCAGCGCTGAGAGGGCATGGACATCAATCAAACACACCTGCAACAGCCGTCGCCATCTTTGGCTTTGAGTACCGCGAAAAGTGTCCATTCCGGAAGGAAGAGAACTCGAGTCATCCGACCGGTCCAGCACCGCGGTCGGGCCATCCGCCCGGACAAAGCAGAATCTCCCACCAGCATCAGTGCAGAGGAAGGAGAAGAACATCACGCCACACCTCTTTGTTTGATTTTTCCTCGTCTTTATAATCTAACTTTTTGCAAACATGTTACTGTTGCGAAGGTATTTACCTTGGAGTTTAATTGTATTAGGTTCAGAAGATGTTTACATGGGGAGACTCTTGATATGTGGAATAAGTTACTTGATATGTGTGGTCAGGTGATTTTGTCGGATAAGCCTGAGAAAGTTAAATAGTTACTCACAAACTACGGTAGCTTTTCCGTTAAATCTCTGTATCACTATCTTATAGCTAGACAAGTTGCTTTCCCTTTTAAAAAACTATGGAGGATGAAGATGCCTCTTAAAGTTAAGGCATTCTCTTGGTTAGTAATCAAAAATAGGATTCTGACCAAGGATAATCTAAGTAAAAAAGGCTGGAAAGGTGCTAAGTTTTGTGAATTTTATGACTGTGAAGAGAGTGTGAATCATTTATTTTTCTCTTGTTCCTTAGCTAAGTTCCTGTGGAATATTGTGGGATGTGCTCTAGGGAACCAGAGAGCTCCAATGTCTTTTTTCAACCTATGTCAGAACTGGTTGTCTAGCTATACTGGCAAAGATAGAGTAGTTGTTTTATTGGGTACTGCTGCCCTCTTGTGGTCTATATGGAAAATAAGGAACAAATCCTGTTTTCAAAGTGTTATGCCTAGATATCCTACTGACATTATCTTTCTTGTTTGTTCCCTACTTGACTTTTGGAAAAATCTGCAGAAAAGAGGGGTGCAAAGCATACTTCATCAGGTGTCTAGGCGTATCGTGAGGGTGACTCGTGATATCTTCAGAGGAGGGCATGGTTTGGCGCCGCATGTGAGAAGGATTTTGTGAAGCTAGCCGCTGGAAATGCTTGCTGGCTTCAAAGCATTTATGTCAATTTGGTTATCGTCCTTTAGTCTGTTGATACCTTTGTAGCTAGCGTAGCAGTAGGCCCTTTCATGGCTAGTTTTGGACAGATTGAAGCCTCCTGATGTGGTGATATATATCAGTGGTGTGATGATTAGGCTGGAGCATCCTGGTATGGCTTCTAGATCAGTGATGTAATGTTGGTTTGATGCCTTGTAAACAACTCCATTTTCATAATGAAATGGGGGGCCGTGTGGCCCCTTCGATCGAAAAAAAAACAGCAGCAGCAAATCATACAAACAAGGAAGAAGAAGGGTCTTCGTCTCCCTGCATCCATCGCCCATCTGAGGACCCAACGGTCAGTGTCGATGGACCTCCAGCCACCATAGCCCGCGACCTTGAGGAGATCCGGGGATCCCCAACCCCGCTGGCTCCTAGACGAAGACAAAAGCCTCGCCTGACCACGAACGGAGCCCGGAGAAACTTATTCCAACGCGACACCACCGCAAAGGCCCCGGCAGCGTCTCCCTCAACCCTAACCCTACCACACACCCACCTAGCGAACAGACCCAAGGTTCCCCCACCCTCCCGTCGCCGGAGCGGCCGATGGAGAGAGAGGGAACCGGCGGCGCCTCCCTTGATCGCCTCGTGCGATCCTACTTTTCGGGGGCGGTCGGAGGGTTCCTGGATGTGGTCTCGTTTGCTCAGAGCTTATTAACGCGGCTAAGCATCGTAGAGCCGTCGCTACCCCGAAATACGTACCTATCCACTCCACCGTTTCCGTCCATTTCTAGTCGCCGATCGCTGCCCGCCTACGCACGCAGCCGCAGTCGCAGTCGCGCTGCTGTAATTGCACGCGCCCGCGTCAGCGTACCTGTGGATGTGGAGGTACCTGACCGGAACGCCGGGGCAGCCAACGGACGCGCTACGTGCGTACGCGGGACGGCAGAACGCACATGGCGCGGCGGCCCCGCCCGGGTCGCTGCGAGCGGGGAGAGATTCCACGCGCACGAACCCGTCTGGTTTCTCACCGCGCCCGCGCGTCCTGGGGGCGTTTGAACCGTCGCCCCACCAACACTTGCCACTGCTCGCTGGTGGTGGTGGTCCGGTGGTCGTCCCGCGGCTACTAATCAGCCCGGCGGCGGCACGGTGGTGCGTTGTTTCTGGCCAGAATCAACCCTAGCAGCTGGTGCGGTGCGCCTAAACGGCTGCGTTTGTCGTCGGTCGCTGCGTCTGCGCGCACGAGTTTCCTGCTACTCGTCCTCGGTTCTAGATACGATGGGTGGTTACGTAGCCTGGTAGGAGCACCTCTATCTTTGACGCTGGACCCGTGTGGAGTTGAAGTTGGACGTGCCGCTACTGCCGTCGTAGCCCCGTTTGTATGGAACATAAGATTACACACGGTAGGTTTCCATTTCGTACAAAAAACGCCTCGCATTTTCAAAAATAAACTCGAAAAGCAGGGGAAGGCCAGCAGACCATCCGCACGAGCGCAACAAACCCACGCCTCGCATTTGCAAAAAAGATCGAGTGAAATGCAATATAGTAGTAGGTTCTAAAAGTGTTTGAGGGTTTTTTTTTCCCGCAAAAAAAAGTGTTTGAGGTTTAATTCAGTTTTAAGAAACTAGCCAAGGATTGCTAAGTGGGTCATGGAATTCCGAAAATGCACATTTGGATCGTATTTGTGAGTACGTGATCGGCGGCGGGTCATATCCGCAGCTGACCCAAGTGTGTCAAGTTGACTATCATTCCAAAGAACACCCTAGAAAATGACACACACAGAGAGACATGACTTTTATACATTTGCCAAAAAAAGTACCAAGTGAAAGGTGCCACACGTGTTGCAGGAAGCAGTCCCGCCTTGACGTTTTTCACAACTAAAGTTGCCATCCGAAAAGAAAAGGCACGCTGAAACCTATCATCCGAAAATAAAGTTGCCATGTTTGACAACGAAACTTGCCATCCTCGCGTCACTAAACTTGCCATGAAAAAACTTTCGAGTTGCTATGTATTCGTGCCGCATGTGTGACACTCATCAGGGTCAAAAAGTATTACCAAAACAGAGAACGACATTTAATGTGACTCAATCAAAAAGAAAAAAAACTACCCTTACTAGTACTATTTCCTATGGCTATATATACCTTTTATGTTCTTTTCCTTCTAGTAATAATTACTTTCATATGGTTTACTCAGCCTAATAAATATAAGTAAGGAAATGAAAGAAAACAAAACAAAACAAAAGGAAAAGTCGGAAGCGCAGGGGGTCACGCCGCTGCCACCGCGGGCGCCAGTGGGACGTTGCGGACTTGGACAAACTGCTGACGCCCGCCTCCCCGCTCCATGAATGAACCGCAGGCCAGGGCCGGGGGTCGCTTTCGTCTGCTCTTTCCTCGGCGTCCTCGCCCTCTCGGCGCCCGCCACCACCACCATCCGGGGAAGGAAAGCCCAGCCCCGAATCCACTAGCCCCCCTCCCCTATTAGTACCCCGCTCCCACCAAGAATCTCCCCCAACTCCTCCCTCCCCGGTCTCCGGCCAGTCCATCCACCGAATCCGCCGGACGCGCTGAGCCTCCCCCGACCTCTCCGAACCCGCCGGGCAGTCCAGGTAAAGATCCACGGCCGGCCACCCACCGGTCTGAATCTTGCGAGGGGATCTTTCGGCTGAAGATATTTTCTTTTCTTTTCTTTTCTTGGGTCGTTTGTTTTCCCCCGCATTCCGGTTACCGGAATTCGATCCACGTTCTCTACTGTCGGTGCTGGCCGCATCTGTCTCTCCCCCTCTAGATCCACGCGCGGCTGTTACTACATGTGTGGTGACCTGATTCCCGATGGGTGTTGCCGTGTTGCCGAGGGTTGGGGATCTGGTTCTTCCTCTGGCGCAGGGGTTTCAGTCGCCGGGCCTTTTCTTTCCTACACGGTACATGGCGTGCCTGGTTCTTTCTGCGGTTAGCGTCGATGGTTCGTCGAAGAAACTGGGGACGGCTGTGTGCCTGCGGTGGCATTGTTTTCCCAAAGAAGATGAACTGGTAGCATCGTCGCAGCGCAATTCACTTCCGATTCTTCTTATGTAGTACTGCTATAAGAATATCATTTTTCTTTTCGGGAGCAGTATAATATCGTTGGGGGAAAGCAGGGCCCCTTGTTTAGTTGTTTCCAAGTTCTGCACTCGCTTCTTGTGCGTGCGCGCCGTATCTGCCATACTTTATCATGCTTCATGTTTCTTGTTACTTGGTGTACTGCTGCACTGTGCTGGCATAGTGCTGCACAGTGTTAATTTCAGAAAAGATGGTGAATTGGTGAACTGTAAGCAATGGTAACGGGAATTTTGTGCAGTCATGGGATATGCATATGAAGTTCTTTCGCCAATATTGCTTGCTATTATTGTAAAAATCACCTAGTCGGAAAAATACCATGCAAGGTGTCATTTTCATGTGGCACCAGGCCCCCATGTCATCCTCGCTTTGAATGATTTTCCAGTTTCAACATGGTATTGAGATGATTTTTTCTGTCAAATGTGCCCACAATTTGTGGTTGGTAATGCGATATGAACTCTGTTTCGTTCATTTCCAGTCTAGATAGAAATATTTCTTTTCAGGCAATTATACTTATTGACTTTGCATCAAGAATCTCAATGAACTGCTTCCAGCATGCTTTTATTGGAGAATGACTTAGGTGTTGTAGTTCAATAATGGGGATGGCTATGGTACTTGGTTCTAAAAGATACTTTTAAACCACCACTTTAAATTTTCAACTTCCCCCACTCACACTTGTAGAACGAGTGGTAGACTGCTGGTCCAAGAGTCTTGGTAAGGTGTGTAAACTAAAATTGTCTACCATGATGTGCAGGATGGACTGCAGGATGGACGGATGTGCAATTGGTTCTAACGGTTCTGGCAGCAAGTCATGCGGGCCGCTGTCGGACTACCGCATTCCAGACTACATACTAAAGCCGGACTCTGAACGGGTCATCGTTGATAATGCACCATCTTGTCCCGTGGTAGTCTTCATCAACTCTAGAAGCGGTGGCCAACTTGGAAGTGGTTTGATCAAATCATACCGGGAAGTTCTCAATGAAGCACAGGTACCCGGCCTAGCAGTTGCACAAGCTGTGATGCTGAAACAGTGCATTCCATTGATCTATTGGTCCACAGTAGCTATTTAAATCTTGTTTGATTGCTGGGGTGATTTACATCATTCACCTTTTCACAGGTTTTTGATCTCTCTGAAGAGTCCCCTGACAAGGTGCTGCACAGGTTGTATGCCAACTTCCAAAGGCTCAAGTCCAACGGTGACCTTCTTGCTATTCAAATAGAGAAGAGCCTGAGACTAATTGTGAGCGTCCTACCTTTATAATCTTAAGTGCAAAAGAATGTCCTTTTGCCTTTCTGTTTCTTTTTTTTAACCAAGGAACTTTCAAACAGGTTGCTGGTGGTGATGGCACGGCAAGTTGGCTGCTTGGAGTAGTTAGTGATCTTAAGCTTACACACTCACCCCCTGTCGCTACTGTGCCTCTGGGAACCGGAAACAACCTTCCTTTTTCATTTGGATGGGTAATGCTAGTGCCTAATTTTTGTTATGACTTACAAGCACATACTCTCTTAATGTGTGATGAATACGTCTCTTTATGCACTTCATGTTTGCTGTTACTGGAACATTCATGTGTTCCCGACAAACAAAAGAACATACCAGTACCACAAGTTAATTTTCTTGTTTGGCTGTTCCATGAGGAATGCAACTTTTCGTTTTAACGTAACACGGTTGTCAGTTTCCTTTGACATGTTATTTTTACCTGGTCTGTGTACAGTGCAAGGCCTGAATTTTCTCTACCTTGCTTCCTCAGTTCACCAAGGAATTAAGTTTTTGATATTCATTTTAACTTGAACTGCAGGGAAAGAAGAACCCAGCTACTGACCAAGAGGCAGTGAAATCCTTCCTTGGGCTAGTGAAAGAAGCAAGAGAAATGAGCATTGATAGGTATTGTCTCACCTATAATTGTGCTTCTGGAAAGAAACTATCATTCTGATTACCGTGCACATCTTGGCACCAACGGTTATTTCACATACTATTTCTCTATTCCAGTTGTTGTCCCAGTCAGTTTAATGCATGAGAAACATGTTCTCTGTTCTGCTTATGACAGAAAAACTCAATCTAGATGCACTTTACTGTTTCAGTTGGCATATCATCATGAGGATGCGAGTTCCACAGGAAGGTCCATGTGATCCTATTGCTCCCTTAGAGCTGCCTCATTCACTGCACGCGTTCCACCGTGTAACTGGCTCTGATGAGCTCAATGTGGTAGGACATATTTCTGCTGCTACCATTTATTGTTAATCCTTCGATTACTAATATAATTGTACCAATGGACTATCACTTATAAATGCCATTTATACACTGAAAAGTCGAAATGTCATGAGTTTATTAACCAATTATGTCTTTGTTCAGGAGGGTTACCACACATTCCGTGGAGGATTTTGGAATTACTTTAGTATGGGTAAGAGTTGCTCTGCTTACTGCTTAGCTTATATTTCAGACAAAGGCTGCGTACCATTTCAGATGATAAACATTTTTCACAACTATATTTGTAACTACCATAGTACATGTCTCAGTGTCCAATTATGGGATACATTTTCTATTAAATATGTACATGTGTCCTGATTTTGAACCATGCAAGAAATTATGAACATGACCATGACTTTATACACTACAGGAATGGATGCTCAAGTGTCGTATGGGTTCCACTCTGAAAGGAAGAAAAATCCAGAGAAGTTCAAAAACCAGCTATCGAATCAGGTATTTTTTGGTGTGTTTGTGCGGGAAACAATTTTCTTTTATCCTTTCCTTTGGTTGGTAATTCAGACATCAGAATTGCTAGCCCGCCTGCGTGATGTATGGATGTATGATGAATCTTGCAATGCATTTGTGTATGCAGGGTACATATGCTAAGCTTGGACTTAAACAAGGATGGTTTGCTCCTTCTCTAACCCATTCCTCTTCAAGGTAATTTATCACTAATGCAGCCATTGTGCTTCTGATCTTGCTTATATTATCTTTGTTTTCCAATTATTAGCATTTTGATGTGTTATTAAGCCATCAAAGTACAGTATCTATCAATTTAGATCTGTAGGTAGAACCCTAATAACCTCGCCATCAGCTAAGAGTTCTTATATACCTTGACCTCAGACATGTATATGACATCTCGAGCTCGCATTTTCAGGAACATTTCGCAACTTGCAAAGGTGAAGATCATGAAAAGACCTGGTGGCAAATGGGAAGAGCTTAAAATCCCCAGCAGGTAAATAAATTCTTATTGCCTTTTGGCAGTATCAGCAGTATTTGTGCACAGTCAGGCAATTTCAGCAGTATTTGTGTAGAGTCAGGCAATTTTCATTTTGTACATCTTAAATGTCTGCGCTTGCAATCAATTTGCCACCTGCTAATTTCTTCTTGTTGAGGTGGCAATACTTGAAATTCTGGTTATCATTATTTGTAAGAATTGGATTACAGCCAGTGACAAAAAATAATATCAACAAACTTTCTCTTGTTTCAGTATTCGATCGATTATCTGCCTCAATTTGCCAAGTTTCTCGGGAGGATTCAATCCCTGGGGAACCCCTGGGACGAGGAAGAAACAAGACGTAAGATCCCCTTCTTGCACAGAGTCGCCTTGTTCGTTGTCATATTTAATGACTTGCTTCTGCAGAAATTAACAAGCTTACCTGGCAATATATGCAGAGGGACCTGACTGCACCTTATGTTGATGATGGACTCATTGAGGTTGTCGGCTTCCGTGATGCCTGGCATGGTCTCGTTTTGCTGGCCCCTAATGGACACGGAACTCGTCTAGCGCAGGTGAAATACCTCGGTTCTTTCACCACTCGGTACACTGCAGATTCATGGTCGCTGACTGACTGACTGACTGTCTGACATCAATGGCAATTTCACTGTCCAGGCTCATAGGATCCGGTTCGAGTTCCACAAAGGAGCAGCAGACCACACGTTCATGAGGGTCGACGGTGAGCCATGGAAGCAGCCACTCCCCAGCAACGACGAGACTGTCGTCGTCGAGATCTCCCATCTCCGTCAGGTCACCATGCTCGCCAACGGCCACTGCAAGTCGAAGAGCGTCGAGGAACCCCTGACCCCGTCAAGCCACGGGCATGAGAACGACGACAGCGACAGCCTGGAGGATGAAGACGAGTGGAAGGAGGGAAGGAAGAAGTTTGGCGCTGCGGACACCTTCAAGTTACCTGATGAGGTCGACATTGCGCATCTTAGCTGAGTGATTAGTCGAGGTTCCCGCGACTTGTTGATATGGTTGAGATTTCAGAATGCTCGCTACTGCTGGCAGTGATTATTCCCCTTTGTTATGGTGTTAATTTCGGAGCTTAAATAGTAGCCTTGTGTATACCGGCAATATTGACTAACCGCAAAAATGGCAAGTGTTCTTTTGTTGGAAGCGTATAGTGGTACCTCTCAAGTCTGAATCGTCTATTCAGCTGCACTGTGACGAGGTGCGGCAATTCAGATTACACTGCTTAGGCAGTCAGGTTCAGTCTGCAGTTGTTTTAATGTTTTTTCTTTTCTTTTGCGGGGCAGTCTGTAGTTGTAAATCCGCAAGAAATTTTTTAGCACTCTATAATTTTTCTGCAAAGAGTTCTTTTTGTATATTTAATTAAAAAAAATCTGTCGGCTCAAATCTCTTGCAAGAATTAATTCTTTGTTGCTGAAGCAACGGAACAAAATTTGTTTGCGGCGTTTTGAGACTCTTGTCAAAGAGGCCCACAATTCACCGCAGTTCCAAAACGCAACCTTTAAAAGAAAAACTGGTTAAAATAGAGGGGAGATGCCCTTATTGCTTTTTTTAGTCTTTTTTTTTAACATTAATACAGACACAAGCGCTCATACACGCGCATACACTCACCTCTATGAGACCTTCGAAATACTGAGACGACATATCATCTTGAGATTTACGAAGTCACCGTAGGCGCCTCGTCGTCGACGGGAACATCTCCCACCGAAAGCGCATTGCCGGAAATCCTGAAATAAATCTAGAAATAATGCGAGCACTAGGACTTGAACGTTGGTGGGCCGGGGATACCACTGTCCCTCTAACCATCCAACCACATATTAGTTCGCATTGCTTTTTTTAGTTAAAAAGGAAAATATGAGACAACAAAGTTCCAGCCGACACTCAAAACGCGTCCGGCTGTGAGACGCCACTGGGCTAGCAGCCCATCCACAACGCAACCTCGATCTGTACGAAGTGAAGCATCTAGAACACAACTAATCTATCCACCTAAGAATCACTTCCCGGGTCCTACCCTGTGCATTGTCCACCAAGCTTCCGGCTCCCATCATCGTCTTCCTACCACTCGTCTGAGATTGGAAGCGACCATTGCGCCATCTCGTTGAAGCCTCGACTGACAAAAACGCGCAATGGATGACGTCGAAATCGTGTAGCAGCAGTGGTGCTAGGATAAGGACTTGGTGAGCGGTGACAAGGCAAAGGCATCTTCCAGACCCCCCTCCGTCAGCGGCACGCCCCCCGTTTCCCAGAGAACACCACCAAAACCGTGCGCCGTGCCCGCAGGAACCGAGCCCGCGTTATGCACGCCAACACGCTAACCGCGTTATATAAACGCCGGCGCGCCCCATTTCCATCCACGTCGAAACCACAACCAAACCAAGCCAAAGCAAGAGGAGAAAGCGATCGGTGGATGAGCGTGAGGTACATGATGAGCCGGGTGGGCGCGAGGGCGGCGCAGGCCGTGCGGGACGCCGTCGGCAGGTCCGCCGGCAAGGCCGACAGGGCGCAGGCGCAGCAGCAGTCCATGGCCAGGGCCGGCAGGGCGCCGGCGGAGTCGGCGCGGGCGAAGGCGCCGCTGGCCAGGAAGGCGGCCGAGGAGCAGCGGAGGCGGGCGGCGGCCCAGGAGGAGTCGCTCCGCACCGTCATGTTCCTCTCCATGTGGGGCCCCAACGCCTAGCACCGCATGGATTAGTACTACTGATTATAGTAATTAGCAGCGACTCGCCAAAAAATATATAATTAGCAGTGTGCGTGCTCATGGTTCACGTGCCGTGTGGCCAAGTAACCCTTGTAAGTTTCTGCAAATCTGTGCGTAATGTAAAGTGTACTGTAAAAAAAATCGATCTCGAAGAAGAAATACTATAAAATGGCATAGGGTTACACTGATTCTTGCCGTGTTGATCTACTGATTTGTTCTTGCGTGTACATACATCTTCACCTGCAGGCTACTGACTGAACCTGTCATGTAGTAGCAGCAAGGCTCTGTTTTTGCTGTGTGTGTCATGCGTGTTACGCCAACTCCAACCACCCCGAGTCGTGTGTCTGTTTTGGCCCAAACAAACACAAGACACGGTCCAATGCGTCACCTTATCCGTAAATATGTATGTTTTCCGGCTTTATCCATTTCAGTGCAAATTTGATCCGGCTTTGCAGTCAGACGGGCACCGAACAGACGCGCACGTGTCCTCTCGTCTTCCGTCTTAGGCCCGCGTGTCGACCGTCCAAATACCTCCTACCGATCCCATTTAATTCACACGACTGGGCAGGCCCGCTGGTCAGCCACCCCAGCCGCCCTGGCAGCATCCTTTTTTATGGCGAAGCCGTGGACTCTAGTGATCTGTGTGTACACTTCCCCACCGCGTCCACACAACACAATGCCATTGCTCTCATCCTCCGTGATCTGTGTGTACATGGACAAAGAGTGAAGTATATGAACATTTTATATGCGATCTTTAGGAGGAAAAATGAGAGTATGGTACAAGATCACGGAGGTTGTAAACCTACACAAACAGACAACAGACGTTTACATAATTTTACGGATCTTTCCAACCAATTAATCTCCCCCTTCCTGATTTAACACCCCCCCCCCCCCCCCCCCCCCCCCCCGCGCGGCGGTGTGTCTATCTTAAGAGCTTCTCTTAAACCGTGGAACTATCCGGTAATTTCCTTGTTGCATAGTGTTGACCGGTTTTCAGTCCTCCTTATGTTTTGCCTTCAAATCTGCAAATAAAAAGGTCATGGGAATGAATTCTTAGGGGCCTGAAAAAAGTTTATGGGTTTGACCACTTTTACCGGACTTATTTTGGCACCGCGGAAATAAAAACACAGATTTTGAGATGCTCTAACTCGTGTGAGGTGGTTACCTGCGTGGTTAAGTATGAAATCTGTGCATATCTGTGTGTACAGGGCGAAAGCAAAGTAGCATATGTGAATGGCATACCGTAAAAAGACGTCGATTTAAAAAAGAAATATGCGTATGTGAATGGCACATGCGTACACTACAACTGTTACTAGTTCTTTCTGTGTTGATCTACTCGTCCCGATTTTCTCATGCGTGTACACATCTTACCTGATGGCTTAGAGGAACTGGATTTGTCATGTAGCCACGCTCAAACCTTTTTTTTCGAGAGGGCCGTGCTCTGTTTTTAGCTGAACTTGACACGAAGCCAGGGCCTCGTCGCTACTTCTCCCGTCTGAGCTTCTGATGTGTGATGGGTAGTAGGCCTACTCTGTCACCAACTCACGATCGATGCAAAATAAGGAGAGACAAAACTTCTGTTGCTGACATCCATGTTGGTTCGTTATTGGTGCGGTTGTGGTAGAAGATCAAGTCGAGTGTGGGGGATTTAAGCCATACTTCATCTCAAATGGCCTCTTGCTTTCCATTGAATGAATTGCATGATTGTAGGCGAATTGAACATGAGGTAGACAATCTTCCCACATATTCAAGTTCTTTTTTATCAATGCTCTCAAAGTATAGTTGACAAAGTTCAGTTCACGAGCTCCATTTCACCACCACTTTATGGGTAGCAAATTGTGGAGAAGAGAAGCTTCATTCCCAAGTTGACCAAAAATGTATAGTAAAATTAGCTTATGAACTTGACGCCACCGTCAGAGATGATGATGGTCTTAGTTACTTCAAGGAGTCTCACAATATTCCTAAATAGCACATTTGTGAATCAATATTGCTCTTATGAAAAGGAATGCAATGTGCCATCCTAGAAAATCTATCACCAACCACATACATAGACTCCTTTTCGTCTTAGTTCTTGGCAACCCAAGCAGAAAATCCATGTTAATATCCTCCCAAGGTGCTCACGGATAAAGGAGTGTAAACACCATGCTATTTGACCTCAACATACAATAGACAAATGACCAATTCTCCAGCTCGTAGTGGATTAAGTAATCTTACTTTGTAAACTGGCTATAACTAGTCATATGCACTTGCAAGACATCATATTCACAATTCCTTTTCATGCCTCCGCTCCTCCTCGCCTTTGTAGCCACATTGAACAAGAGGTCAATGGGGATTAGGAGAGATAGAGCTAATTATTTCATTCTCTCTCCTCACAAGTATCAAGTGGGGTTCAAAATTATAGGTGCATGGTCGCGAAAATGTTTCTCACCTAATGCCTCTGCCAGTTTTGAATGGTCCTATTCGATGATACAACCATACGCTAGAAACTGCTTTCAAGATATTCACTAGGACATACACTTTAGAGATCTATGTTAAGATATCAAAGAATATTTAATTATTTATACATATGTGTGCGCGCGCGCACACACACACAAAAAGCTTGCATATGTTACAGATAGTAATCAGTGGAAGCATTATACTCCATCCGTTCCATAATATAAAAATGTTTTTGAAGCTAAGTTGGCTTGAAAAATGTTCTTATATTATGGGATGGAGAGAGTATTCTCTTATGTTCCACCTCCCCGTATTCAAGGGATTTAACTTGAAGATCCTTCAAAGGACATTGTGAGAAAAGAAGAAAATGCATGTAATTTTTGTTAGAAATATAATTTAAATTTAGCACACTGCAAGCATATATATTTTAATAACAAACATTACAAACTATATAAAGAACATGATTATGTATATGCATACATGTTTTTATGTGATTAACTTGGTTATCTATATAGTAAAATATATTAACTAACATTTTAATTAAGTAAAAGTATTAAATATAAGGAAGTAACAAAGTTTAGTACAAATAATATTTATTTTAACGCACCTCGGTGTGTAAGTCGGGAATACTAATAATTCTACGCCGCAAATAAATCGTGCACTCAATAATATAGTCAACTATCTGAGGCCTTGTATTACATGAAGCTACGTGATGGTTTGGACATGTTGTGCCAACACTGCATGAGATTATATAAACTTAGCCGTAGCTACCATGAGGGGGATAATCAAGTTTAACCACGAGACAAAACCCGTCATGACACCATTGTCTTTGATTGACTATAAACACGACTCTTGGTTAACATCTACGACCAATGTTACCCCCGTTACATGAGATAACGGGATAAGATTAACCCTTTGCTCACACTTGTACCACGTGAATCTCAATAGTAGCTCTCTGCTAATATTCACCAACATCTTAAAGCTATTATGAGAAATATACACTAAAAGACAAACATAATAATGTTTAAGAATTCTAACCAAGTAAATGTGGAGCAACACAAGTCACTCTGATCTTTTTCAAGGTAAAATCGATGACGGATATCATGTGACTTCTTTGACGCGGGAGAACCTTCAATTTCCAAGGCTACTAAGCAGAGCAGACATCTGATCTCTTCAACCATGATTTTCGTTAACATGTTTTGTGTGTGTAGACCGACAAGGACACTTCCAAAATGAATTAGTCTATGACACCGCGGTAACATGATCTCTTCGAAGATTTGATCGAGGGTCGTTTAAGACTTTGAGTTACCCCCTCCATTCGAAGATATAAGGCACATTACTATTTTTCTGAAGTCAAATACTTCTATGTTTGGCCAAATTTATAGAAAAATAGCAACATCTACATTACCAACTAAATAAAGTATGAAAATATTTTCCTAATGAATATAATAATACCGATTTGGTATTGTAGATATCAATATTTTTCTGTATAAACTTGATCAAATAAAGAGAAGTTTGACTTGTCAAAAGTTCAGTACACCTTGTATTTTCGAAGGGACGGAGCACGTGCACGTAGCGATCGATGCCATGCTCTGCATTTATTCTGCTTACTAGAGCAGTAGGCATATCAGATGGCGGCTACGGGTGGCAATTTGATCCAGTCTAATGAATTCATCTAGAACCACACTATAGCTTGTACTATTCCGACGAGCAAGAGCTCTGCAATGACTGTGATTGCTCTGTTATCCCCTCCACACGCGTCACATCTGCCACTGAAAAAAATCAACTGATGATTGCAACTTCCTTGAAAAATTGGCTGCTCCTGAACGGCGAAACCGAAATGTTTGAATTTCAATCTCGAAAACGAAAACAGAACATTTTTAGTCCCATCTCTATCAAGTACGTAGCACACTACTAACCAAATTAACAAGTACTTAAATGTTTTGATATCGGTCCAAGAGAGGTAACAACTTAATTACATGACCAGTCTAATCTAGCTTTGAAAAGGTCGCAGAATTCGGCCGTATACATCCCAATCCCACGGTCCATGCATGAGCTGTGCTGTGGAAAGAGGCATCCTGCATCCATCCGCCATGAGAGCTACCAGCCAACAGCCGGCACGTCTCCTACTGCGGCTGCTCTTGATCGGCTTCTTCCTCCTTTCGATCGCCGCCGGCGTCACTGACAAGCTCGAGAGGGGCCAGAAGCTCACCGATGGCGACACGCTCGTCTCATCCGGCGGCTCCTTCACCCTCGGGTTCTTCTCTCCCGGGGCGTCCACCAAGAGGTACCTCGGCATATGGTTCTCCGTGTCCAACGCCACCGTCTGCTGGGTCGCCAACCGCGACCAGCCGCTCCTTGACAAGTCCGGCACGCTGCTGCTCAACGACGTCGGCAGCCTCGTCCTGCTTGACGGCTCACGCCAGACACGGACGGCGTGGTCTTCGAACTTCCTGCCCGCCTCCGCCGCGGCGGTTCAGCTTCTCGACTCCGGCAACCTGGTCGTGCGCAACGGCAGCAGCAGCACCTCCCTGTGGCAGTCGTTCGATCAGCCGTCGGACACCTTGCTGCCCGGCATGAAGCTGGGCAAGAACCTCTGGACCGGAGGCGAGTGGCAGCTCACGTCGTGGCGCTCCGCCGACGACCCGTCGCCAGGAGACTACCGCCGCACGCTGCAAACCACCGGGTTACCGGAGATCATCCTGTGGTACCGCGACGTCAAGACGTACCGCACTGGCCCATGGAACGGGATCTACTTCAACGGCGTCCCGGAGGCGCGTGCGTACGCGGGCAAGTACCCGCTCCTGGTGACGACGAGCCCGTGGGAGATCACCTACGGGTACACCGCCGCGCCCGGCGCGCCGCTGACCCGCGTCGTGGTGAACTACACCGGCAAGGCGGAGCGGCTGGAGTGGGACGCGAGCAGCCGGGAGTGGAACCGCATATTCCAGGGGCCGAGGGACCCGTGCGACGAGTACGGGAAGTGCGGCCCGTTCGGCCTCTGCGACCCCGAGGCGGCGTCGTCGGGGTTCTGCGGCTGTGTCGACGGGTTCAGCGCCGCGAACACGTCGGCTCTGGTGGTGAAGGATAACTCCGATGGGTGCCGACGAGACGTGGCGCTGGACTGTGCCGGCGGGACGACGACGGACGGGTTCAAGGTGGTGCCAGGGATGAAGCTTCCCGACACGCAGAATGCGTCGGTGGACATGGGCGTCACGCTGGAGGAGTGCAGGGCGAGGTGCCTCGCCGACTGCTCGTGCTTGGCCTACGCCGCCGCCGATATTCGAGGAGGCGGCGATGGCACCGGGTGCGTCAGGTGGGCCGATGCCATTGTTGATCTACGTCTCGTCGACAGAGGGCAGAATCTCTACCTGAGGCTGTCAAAATCAGAAATGGGTATGTACAGTACAGATTATGGGTGGACACTACATTTTCGCCCCAAATGTTTAACTTCAGTCCTAATCCTTGTATTGTAGATACAATTTCAGAATTTCAAATTATAAGTTACACTAATTCTTATGGTCCGCTTTATGGAGAGTAAATTATTCAGTGGAAAAGCTGAATTTGTTAAGGATTTCAAAATTATCATAAATTGAAATTAAAATAGAAAGTATGAATTCAAGCAATTTAAAGCATAAAACTTAGTATAAATTTGATCTTAGTTCTACAAAATTTTGAAACCAGCCGGTCACATTTATTTGGAGTTAAAATCGATGAGATGTGATTTTTTGTTCTCTCCAAAATTTAAGAGAGTTCATATTGTTTTACAACATTTTGCAAGTGAAGACATGTGTGGGTACAAGACTTCAAGGTTTCTGGATGGGGAACAATGATTAGATGACATAAATTGTGATAATACACTAAAAAAATGATACCTGCAAAAATAAAATTTAAATGATTCTAAGTATGTATGTTCAATTTATTTTTGATCTTTTTTCTCCAAAAACAGGTGGCCGTAAAAGGTTTCCTACACTACTTGTTGCCACAACTCTACCTTCTGCTGTTACTATTCTTCTGCTCGTCTTTATGATTTGGTGGAGAAGGAAAAACCGAATAATAGGTAAATTATGCTCTTATAGCTCAATCTTGTTGTTATTTGCATGAATGAAAAAAATGGAAATGCATGGTAAATGCAATGTTGTAAAGTACGCAAGCTCGTTTTGCAGGTGCTATTCCTCAAAATCCTACCATGGCGGTTCCTTCAGTTAGTCTAGCAATTATAAAGGATGTCACTGGGAATTTCTCTAAAAGTAACATCATCGGGCAGGGTGGATTTAGCGTTGTTTACAAGGTTCGTCAATGTGTGTGTGTGTGTGCGTGTTATCCTTCATGGGAAAACATCTCATTGTTTAAGGCATTGGCATATAGAAAAGCAGCCATTGGCAAATCTAATTTCTGACATATCAAATTCTAAAATCACCAGGGGCAGCTTCCTGAAGGAAGAACTATTGCTGTCAAGAGGCTTAAACAAACGGCACTGACAACAAAAGGCAAGAATGATTTCGCGAGAGAAGTGGAAGTGATGGTTGGGCTCCGGCATGGCAGTCTTGTTCGTCTTCTCGCTTACTGTGATGAAGGCAAGGAGCGGATACTCGTATACGAATACATGCAGAACAAGAGTTTGAACATCTACATATTTGGTACTCCCTTCTTATTGGAATTTCTGAAGTTCTTGCGAAAAGTTAAATGTCGAATCCTTGTGTTCCAAACAAGATCATACATATATATATTGCGTGCTAGGTCCTCGTGTTTCGCTAATTTCTCACGCACATGCATGATCTCCTAAGTCCAAGTTCCCCAAAAAATTCCAGCTTTTCGCCCTAATCATTAGCTTGGCAACCTTAACATTTTCTGTGCAGGACAAAATCGTGTGTAGAAGGTTTTTCAAATCTAAAAAATCATACATATAGATTTGCGTGGTTTATATGTGCAACTTTGGTAACAAAAGAATTATTATTATTAGCAGTATGAGCACATATTATATATATTATATTATATATTTTTATTATATATTATATTATATTATAAATAGGTTATTATTAGTCATACATCATCATATGTTTTGTAAGAAAACGCTGTATATACTCCCTCCCGTCATTTTTAGTCTGCATAAATTTTGACCAAAGTTAAAGCATCTCTACTTTGACCAAATTATATAAAAAAATGTATCAACATTCACAATGCCAAATGAATATTTTTAGATTCATTACCAAATGAAGTTTCATGGAATATATATTTGGTATTGTATATATTGGTATTTTCAGTATGTATTTGGTCAAACTTTGTAAAGCTTGACTTGGCACAAGTCTAATACGCGAAATAAAAAGGACCAAAGGGTGTACCTCACATACAATCTGCATGTTTTTCCTTCTTTCAAGTTCCTTTTTTTTTGAATCAAGAGTGAAGTTTTCATTCTAGAAACCTCTTAGAGCATATTTTGTTTGAGACTTGATAGTGTTTATAAGCAGCTTTTAGAGAGTCCGCTAATAATTTGGATGTTAAATTTTGAAGTAACATAGGCATTTTGTTTTCGAACCATAATTTCTATATAGTAGATTTAGGTATCTAATTGATCTATATTTGACTGGACAGGCACACCTAATCTTCGTGCTTCACTGGACTGGGCAAGAAGGTTAGAATTACTACGCGAGATCGCGCATGGTGTTGCATACCTCCACGCAGGATCAGGCGAGAGTGTGATCCACCGTGACCTTAAACCCGGGAACATTCTTCTTGATGACGAGTGGAAGCCAAAAATCGCTGACTTTGGCACCGCCAAACTGTTTGCCGATAATCAGACTGGGCCTGATCAAACAATTGTCATTTCGCCGTAAGTATTAAAGACATATGTATATTCACCACACAAAAATGTTCCGGATCCGACATACCTAACACTGCTGCGTTCCATGAAGGGGATACGCAGCTCCGGAGTATGTGCGGGGAGGGGAGATGACGCTGAAATGCGACGTTTATAGCTTTGGAGTTATTCTTCTAGAGACTCTTAGCGGGCAAAGGAATGGTAGCTTGCAAAGGCTTCTTTCCCAAGTAAGTCCAAATAAATTATAAATTCATGTTTCTTTGCATGTGCATGCACAGTTCATATTGACATTGGTGTTGCAAAGCTCTACATTTGTTTTATTTCTTGATTGAGATGTACATACTCTGATGGAACTTGACAATTCTTTTTGGTAGGCCTGGGAACTGTGGGAGCAGAATAGGATCATTGAACTTCTCGACACGACAATTGTGCCGCTCCCCAAGTCCGAGCCTGAGATACTGCCCGGGCTAAAACGTTGTATCCAGATCGGGCTCCTCTGCGTCCAGGAAATGCCAGATGATAGGCCAGCCATGTCTGAAGTTGTGGCCATGTTTACGAGCGCAACATCTCAAATTGATTGGCCCAGAAGATCGGTACTAGATAGCGGAATAGCCATGCCTTTGAATCCGTCCCTTGAACTTGAGACTGATCACTTGAACCCCACTACAATTGAAATGAGATCGCCATCAAGTCGATCCAGCTATTGTTGTCTAGCTAGCAACCAATCTAATTAAGTTCGTACATAGGAATCATTTACACACAGCCTTTTGGTTGTGATGTTGGTACCTTTTCCTTTTGCATATATTGGTACCTTGATTCATTGTAGAAAGATGCGGAATAGCGATTCAACATATATGGAGGTAAGACTTGAGAAGAAACTGAGTTGTTGGAAGGTAAACATCTATCCTCGTCTGGGTGGATGGTGCTCACCAAAATGCCTATGTTTTTGTTGTCATTCTTTGAAGTGGCGGTGGAAGTTTGTAAGAGGTTAGAACAATCCTAAAAAAATCAGCAGTGAATGAGTCCGACTCTAGTTCGTGATTCAAACGCATTGCAAGAGAGCGAATTCGGCTCGTGAACGATCCATGCTCTTAGGAAAACCGATCCTTTAACGATAGTATTGTTGCGAGACTGGTACTTGGCAGCTCAGAGCAATATATAGACTAAGGTTGCCCATCACTCCCTCCTCCTTTTTGTAGGCCCACCATTCCCCTTTCTCTGGGTATTTATTCGGAATCAAAATATATCTTACAAAATGATAGTTTGAAACCGAAGTACAAGTAGTCAAATTGGGCATTCTCTGCAACCCAAGAGAGAACGGGAGATTGAGTGTTCAAGATTTTAACTATAAAAGACCATTGTCTCTTGATCAATTGGCTTTTAAGCTACTTAACGGGGAGGTTGTGTGGAAAGATTTAATTAGAAATAACATTGTGGCAAACCACAATTAATAGTCTTGTGGACGGCGGATGTGATAGCATACATATCTTATTTCACCATTCGGAAGTCATTTTGGGCACCCTGACATGCAAAACAATGCTTACGGATGTTGTAGACTGAAATAAGGGTTGTTTGACATAGTTAGCAAGCTGAGGGGTCTTCCTGCAAAGCTATTTACATAGGCATCTTCCCAAGCTCAAGAACGGAAAGAGAGTTGAGCTCTTTTGTTCTATTAAGATTTTTAGGGTAAGCAGAAGAGTGAGACTATTTGATATACAAATTCACCCAAATCAGAGTATTAAAATTTGGGATTTGGAGCCTCCCTTAATTGTTGGCTTCCACCTTGCACTTTATTCATCTATTGATGCAGAGGCCGAGGGCATTCCTCATTTTCAAAAAAGGAAAACCTTGCGCTTTATTCATCTATGTAGTTAAAGACTGTTTGCTCTTGCCCGTGGTTTTTCGCTGCAAGGGGGTTTCATGTAAATCCTTGTGTATCCCCTTGATTTGGTGTTTTTCTTATCATATTGGTTGTTGCTCCTGTGATTGCCTTCTATTGGCCTATCTTGCTCAAGTTTTGTGTGGTTTTGTTGAAAGCATGACACATGAGTTATTTCGTATATTGATGATTATGTGGTGGAATTAATATTGTCGTGAGTTGTTCTTGCAAGTATACTATTATTGTGAATGTCGAATAGATTGGTGTTTGTGGATTTCATGATATGGTTCGTGCTGTATAAGTGCACATAAAGCGTTTGCTGAATGCATGTGAAGATGTAGCTTGTCGTTTTGGTTGCTTCGTTACCCCTCTTATGTTCACAAAGTTGTCAGGTCTCATGAATGTTTTCTCCTATCATTTCAGTTTGGCTCGTTTCACTGACACAAAGTATTCAGAATCCTCTGTTTCTTCTCCTTCACCCGAACAGTCAACCATTACAATTAGCATGTTTGACCATAAGCGAATCACGGGCAAGATTAATTTACCGAAAGGGAAAGAGAACAAGTGTGCATCAGTGATGCATTACCGTCCTAATTTTACATCTCCTCTACGTTTTACATGCATACACGGGGAGACGGAGAGCACATCCAGCCACCCACTCGTATGCTCCGATCACCGTGCCTTGGATACTCGAGAACGAACGAACAGCCAGCAGGGGCTAGCTGGGTCCCCAGCACACGAGGTGCATCACGTTCTCGGACTTCTCGGCCCTCCTCCTGATCGTCTTGGCCCTCTGCGTCGACGCGTCGGCCAGGCCGCCGGAGAGCCGCCTGGCCTGCTGCTGCGGCGGGTGAGCGGCTCCCGACACCGGCGGCTTCAGAGCGCCAGCAGCAGCCGGCTTGGCCGCCGCCGGCGGCTGCAGCCTCGCCCTCACGACGGCCTGCGCCGCCCTCAGCAGCACCCTGCTCGCGTGCCTCAGGCTCATCGGTTGTTTGAGGAAAACGTCAGAGGAAATGGATTGCCGCTTCTGAACCACGGTGGTGATGGTGGTCGGCTACTGCAGGTTGGGGTTTATATGGGAGCAGAGGGCGGCACATGCCGTGGACCGTGGTGACTAGTGCCGTGTAGTACGGTTGGGCTCCAAAACCATCAGATTACTGAGCCTGATGAACCGATTGGTTCTTCGTCGCATCGTCGGCATGCCGGTGTTTTTCTCTTCCGGCGTGCGGTATTGGCCGTCCATGGGGCATCATCGGTTTTTGTTTCGCTTGTGGAGCACACAGGTAACGGGAATCTAGTGTGCGGCATAGATGTGGACATTCGTATGGTTTGCAAAATTCGGACTGTCGTTTTCGATCGATAGCAGAACGGACAGTTTTCGTTTTCCCTTTGGACCGCAGAACGAAATAGTAACAAGGATGAACCGGACGAACATTTCAACAACAACAAAAGGATGGGCCATACGAAGGCACCTGTAAATTCGGACGACCGTATATGTACTGAATTTCTCCCGGATGGAGGCATGTACTGCAGCGCACCGTGTTTTACGCAAGCTCGACAAGGAGCATAATGCTGTGTTCACAATTCACATCCAGATCCAGCCAAACGAACTGGTGCAGCCAGTGCACCGTTTTAGCTATCTAGGAAGAAGAGAGGACTGATGACAAATCAGCTAGCTAGTTGTTTGGTCCCCAGTTACTGAGGTACATGACAGTCCGGAGCTCCTCCTCCTGCTCCTGCCTCGCCTTCCTCCTCCTCGCCGCCGCCCCGCCGGCAGCGGGCGCCGCCATGGTCTTGCCGTTCCCGGCGTGCTGCAGGACGCACGGGAGCGCGTGGTAGTTCCAGCGGCACAGCCCGGCGTGCCGCTCCTTGAGCGCCTCCACCGTGCCCGCGCCCACGCTCATCGCCGCCGCCCACGACGAGGCCGTCACCTTCCCGCCGCCGCTCGCCATCTGACCAACTTTAGGATTGCAGATATCGAGGTGCTCAACTGAGTGCTTCGTTCGATGCTGTGCGTGCAAGTGTGCTCAGCTGCCTGCGAAATGGCGGTGCTTTTTATAGGAGGTGCCGCTGTCGGCATGTGAACCGTACGTGCCCGCCGTCGCTGCCTCGTAGTACGTAAGGGCGCGCGCATGGTTTGTGGACTCGTGGGCGGAAACCGGGTGCAGTGCCGGCGGCCTTGTCGCTTCAGGTTGTTGTCCGACGCCGAGGTCGGGCGATGCGGCGCCCCGCTTGTGCCACAAGTTGTGTGCTGCTCACACTGTGCTACTCACATCAGATGAGGCTTCATGATGGCCCATGAATTTTGTTGCTTTTAGCACATGGCCGGGGAGATAAAGATCTGTCCATCATGCAAATCTGCCAACGTAGTGTTGATTCGAGGCACGCAGCGTCCGGCAAATCTTCTCCCCCTTTTGGGATCGGAAAGTGATTAGACTACCGGAGGCCGGTTAAGTACCATTTTTGCCACATGCTCTTGGGGAGACGCGGACACGCAGGGGAAACCGGAGGCCGGTGGCCATGGTTTCCACGATATCGGCCGGACACTGCCGGCCCCGCCCTCTCCCTTTGTCCAATCACACCCCGCCAACTCAAATTCTCCCTGTAAAACGCCCGTAAGAGTCCGTTGATGTAGCATTGCCGCTGCTCTCTGCTTCGTGTCAGCGTCTGCTCACGCAGTAGCATCGCGGGTGTATTCTAATTCTACGCGGCGCAAAAAGTAGAACCCTCCCCGGCCCCCGCGTCGCCTCGCTCTGGCGACACGGGGGGCACAAACCCTAGCGCCGCCAGTGTTCTCCCCTTCCCCCACCCGTCTTGCTGCCGCCAGAGGGTGCCCGCCGGCGAAGCCTGGCCGGCCTCGAGGAAGGCGGCGGCAGGGCACTTCCCCTTGTTGGTGTGGCGCGTCGAGAGGAGCCGCTGGAGGACGTGTAGAGGAGATCCACGAGCTCTGGATCTGCGGTCCGCGCGCCGGATCCGCGCGATGCACATCCATGACGACGCAGTGGAGGTGCCTGGCCGCGCGCCCGTCCAGCAGCTAGTGAGCACGCGCGCTTGGTTGCGTGTGGGAGCCGTTGGGCGCGGTCACCGCAACGTGGAGGCCCAGGAGCGGCGCGAGCACGCACGTCGCCGTTGTGGGTTGCCGCTGGGGGACGCGGGCTCCCTCGGCTGGCGGCCTTTGGCTGGGAGCGGCCGGATCTGGCGCTATGGCGGCCGGAGGCCCGGAGGTGGCTCGGCCGGCGACTGTTTGCAAGCGGATTGCGTGGTGGCTCCTTGTCGGGATGGTGGTCTGGGGTAGCGTGGTCTGGGCAGTGCCTTCGGGATGCTCTGGGCTTGCGCTGCCGGCGGTGCTCTGGCTAGTTTTGTGCGGTGCAGCAAGTAGCATCTGCTGCTCCGGTCTGGTGGTGGTGTGTTGGAGACGTCGTCCCAGCATAGGTGCCCGGTTCCCTGACGAAAGTCATGCTCGACTACGGTTTGTGCTGATGGCGAATGATGCCTTTGGGTGTGATTTTCCTTGTTGGAGGCGCCATCGAGGGGATCCGACACCTCTCCTTGCTCTATGTTCTTGTCTCCCGGTGAAAACCGTGTGTAATGGTGGCGCCAGTGGTGTCATTACTTTGTTGGAAGCATTGCCTTGGATTCAAATTCTGGTGTGAGGAGCACTTGGTCAGTGGTGGTGTGGTGGATCTGGAGCGGGCAGCGTTTCGGTGAGCTTGGAGCTTTTGGTGGTGCATCCGTTTGCGGCTGGTCGTTCGGTCGACGGTGAGAGCATTAAGAGCAACCTTCACATGCAAGTTGCGCCAGGCGAGCTATGTCTACTTGCCTCGTGGGATCGGAGCGGCATACATATCGTTCCTCTTTGGTGTCCTCGATGTTTGCAGATATCCTCGTGGCAGCCCGGTACAAGATGACGGTTGTCGGTGTGCACTTTGGTAGCGGCGAAGGCGCTCGAGTGCCCGCCCGGGTGTGTTGTGGGGTTTTGGCTTTCCGGCGCTTTTGTATGTGTTGTGATGCTTTAGACCTAGTATAACTAGGTGTTGCTTGGTTTTTGCCCGGTTTTCCTCAATAAACCGAGCAGTCCTATTTTTCTTTTTTTCTTTTTTAGCACTCGTCTTTATGCGGTGCATTCCTCCTTTGAGGGTGTTTTTGTAATACCTCTTTCTGATCAACGAATTTGGTAGTTCTCACTCGGTCATCACTCTGATTACCAGTTAACTCGTTTACTTAACTTATTAACGTTGTCGTATCAACAACATCACTCTGGTCATGCTTTTAGTTTAACTTGTTATTTTGTCCGTTGAGCAGATTGCAGAGCAAATAAATTCAGAACAGGTTCGCCTCGCATGCACAGGCGGCCGGCTCGAGCCACACAAAGCACATCTAGCAGGTCAGTCATCATCAAAATATATAATCAGAGAAGAAGAACTTGGTTGGAGGGCAGCCGGGTGTATCGCTGAAATTCAACTCCCTTTCTGTCTCCCCCTGTTCCATCCTTTCGGCATGCTTCTCAGCTTTGCGGAGTTGCTCTGCCTGTGCAACTCTCAACATTTTTCTGCCTCTTTTGATAAAGATTGGCCTTCGGCCTTTCGGAAAGTAGTCACAGAAGCACAAGGGCAAGGTAGGGTGATGTAGAGTCATAAACTGAGGCCAAAATTTTCATCATCATCATAATCATTATGGTATCTTACAATCGTGGGGAAAGGGCAATCAGCCATGGTTGCTTACTTTGCTCCGACGAACACAACACCTCTAGCTACTAGTACTCCTAGTTTGGGCCCCAGCAGCTGAGGTACATGACCGTCCTCAGCCCCTCCTCGGCCTTCTCTGCTCGCCGCCTCTCCGCCACGGCCGCCGCAAAGGCCGGAAGCTGCTTCTTGCCTTGCGAGACGCCGCCGCGGACGTTGGCCTTTGCCTTGGCGGCCCGATGGATGGAGCTGAGCGCATAGTTCCAGCGGCAGAGCCCCGCCTGGTCCTTGAGCGCCTCCACGGCGCCGACGCTCATCGCCACCATCCACGAAGCCTTCGCCGGAGCAGCCATCTCCTCCTAAGTTGCTGGAGAGAAGATACTGAATTGTGATCTCCGTGTCTATAGAGCTACTGAACTTGCGGAGCTGCGGTGGTGAAGAAAGTGTGCTGATGCTTGTTTTTCTTGCTCGACTGCCTCAACTGATGCCTGTTTGTGTTGATGGGAGGAAGAGCGAGAGTGGCCCGGGATTATATACGGGAGAGCCGGAGCAAAACAGCCGGCCGCCGGTGCTGGTTTTCCAGGATACCGGGTGCTTTTGGACACACCTTTGCTTGCTTGCGCCGTACCTCTCGCTGTCGATGTCCCGTTGCAGGTGGCTGCCTACCTCGTGCCGTCTTTGTTTTCTTACCGCCGAGCGGCTGGTTTTGTCCACTCGGACCGGACAGAGTTGAGATACCAGCAGTGGACGACGAAGGTGTCCAGCTTTACCGAGTAAAACTAGTAATACACCCTCTGTTGTCAAATATAACATGTGTTGACAGTTCAAAATTGTGTGCAAGACCGTAATTTCTATGTAAGTATTACTTACTCAAGGAAAAAAGACCAACAAAATTTCTAATAATACTCTTATTACTTTCAAATTATGTAGAATATCTAACAAGAGGCTGGCATATTTATATAATCTTTTTGGTGTATTATGTGCATGTCTAAATCTCTGCAATGCCCTCATGCCGGTTCCAAGGTACCGTGAAGTTCTTATAAACTATGAGTGCCTATTTGTGCTAGTGATCTTTTATTTGATATAAATCAAGTAGTTAGTAGACAATATTCGAACAATTTTCTCTCTTAAAAGATGTCCGATAAATGTTCATCATTTGTTCAATCCTCGTGACAATTCACTACATCAACTTTAAGGGATATATCTTTTTTTCACTAGCGAAAAAAAACTTGAATATACGAAATTTGTTTGTGAACTACAAAGCAATATTTGAAGACCCATGAACATTTTACTGTGAGATGACAACAATGAAAAATGTTTCCTCAGATGAGGAAAACAAACTCAGGCCACATCTTGACGTTGCCACAAAACTATCGAAATATTGTGCATACTTGCTGGTCTCTGCACGAAAGCTTCTTCCTGGCCGCCCATACGATACACTGTGTGTGCTTGATGCAGTTGCAGTGGAAGCAACTGTATTCCTGAAAAATTCGAGGGACAAGTACGAAGTGATGAGGAATTTAGCAGGATCAGAGGAGACCATCTTCGAGGGTGGCGCCAAGCTGGGGAAGCAGCTCGAGGACATTCAAGATGTGACACAGCGTTGGAAGGTGCTGGCTGATTTCTGGGCAGAGATGTTGCTCTACCTTGCGCCATCAGATAATGTAAAGGAGCACATTGAGGAGCTCGCGAATGGTGGGGAGTTCATCACGCACCTGTGGGCTTTGCTCAGTCATGCAGTCATCCTTGAGAGGCAGGAGGATCATCAAGTTGGAAGCGTGTAACACTGCACCACCCTTTTATTCTTCATGGTGCGGGTATGTGTACCGTTTGTTCTTATGTGACAGTCTTCTGTTATTTTCCTAATAAAAGTGGCATATAATGCCCAGTAGCATACCTTTTGTGTTGTGTGACGAACCCTATGTTTGTTTAGTTTGTGAAAATCCTATATTTGTAAGTTTTGTTTCCCAAGAACGCTTATATTTGTAAGTTTGAATACAAGTTCTCTGTATTAGTCATTGGGTGACTTGACCTTATTGTAATAGTACTTATATTGTGTGCGTTTTTATAGAACTATCACATGTGTTATATGTCCGACTTCACACAGAAGATATTAAGAACTGGCCGCAGAGGATCTTCAATGGTTGGCCCAAACGATTACCAATGCAAACTGTGTGTATGATATTGTTCCTAGTAAACCATGCCAAATGTATCTTATGTTTGTAAGCTTGAACTCAAGTTTCCTGTATTTGGTGATTTGTTGGCTTGATCTGATTGTAACATATTGTGCGCCTATTTACAGGATCATCACATCTATCACATGTCTGACTTCACACTGAAAAAATTCACAACTGTCCGAAGAATATCTTCATTGGTTGGGGGAAACAGTTACCACTGTAAATTTGTGTATGATTGAGTCATAATAGATGCATCTTATCATGCCATGTGCAGTGGGCCGAAAGAGTCAGTTGCTCAGAATATCTTCATTATGGTTTGATATGTGAAACTGATGCACCAAAGGTGAGCTCGATTCCTGTCTTGAGCAAGTTATGTTAACACCCTGCTCGCGTGCCTGAGGCTCGTCGCTTGGAAAAATATCAAGGAAATGGATTGCCACTTCTGAACATACTCACGCTGCTGCTGCTGCTGCTGCAGGTAATGTTTATATGGGAGCAACCGAGCAAGGACTTCAGGAACCAGGCCGCTCTGTCTGCAAGTAATTCATGCAGCATTTCGGGATATGCCGTTTTTGACAACTGAATGGACTGTCTTCCCTTCGTCATATGACTGCCTGCCTAACGAGTAACGATGATGGATTGTATGAAGGCCCTCTCCTGCTGCGAATTCTGATTTCTGAGCAACCGCTTGCAAATTGCAGCCAAGCCGGGAAGAGGCGCGGGAAGTTACCCCCAGTCTCTGTTTCTGAAATCCTTCTGGGGTCATGGAGATCTGTATGCTCAACGCTGTAAATTCAGAGCGACAGTTTGCAGATTGCCGCTAAGCATTGAGGAGGCCGCCCGGAAGCGATGTCAATCTCTGTTTCTGAAACCTTCCGGGTCATGGAAGTATATAAGGTGTCTTACACTAGCTCGAGACTGAATGTGCATGCTGAGCTCACATCATCCAGCCAGAGGAAATGGTGCAGCTAGCCATCCAAGAAGATCTAGAGGACTCTAGTATGTAAGTAATGACTAATCCGCTACAGTTAGTTGTTGGGTCCCCAGTTGCTGAGGTACATCACCGTCCGAAGCTCCTCTTCCTGCTCCTGCCTCGCCTTCCTCCTCATCGCCGCCCCACCGGCAGTGGTCGCCGCCTTGCCCTTGCCGCAGGCGGCCGAGGTGCCGGCGCGCTGCTGGAACACGAACGGGGGTGCGTGTTGGTTCCAGCGGCACAGCCCGGCATGCCGGTCCTTGAGCGCCTCAACCGTGCCCGCGCCCACGCTCATCGCCGCCGCCCACGACGAGGCCGTCGCCTTGCCGCCACCACTCGCCATCCGAGTAAATTGTTCGGTTGTAGTACTACGTAGGTATCACGGTGCTCGAGTGCGTGCTTCCTTCGGTGCTGTGTGCAAGTGGCGGTTTTCAGCTGCCTGCAAATTGGCGGTGCTCCTCATGGTGGGTTTTATAGAGTGGAGATGCTGATGTTGGCATGGGTAACCGTACATGCCGGCCGTCGCTAGCAAGCTGCCTCGTAGTACGTACGGGCGCGCGCGTGGTTTGTGGACTAGTCGTGGGCGGAAACCGGGTGCCTAGCTAGCTTGGCGCCTCAGGTTGCTGTCGGACGCCAGCCGAGGCTGGGAATTCCGGCGTGCCACAAGTTGTGTGTTGCTGTCAGAATGTCACTGTGCTCAAGTCAGTGTGTTATCCACTTGCTGGGAGTGGGAGTAGTAGCAGTGTAGCACTTGCTCTAATATAATATGCTTGGTGGTAACACACAGCGAGATAAAGATACTCTCTGCATCATGCAGATGTGCCAATATAGAGTTGTTCATTCAGCTCAGGCACGCAGCGTCCCACAGATAAAGATACCAGCCGGCCATGACGATCTGCTTCTTCGTGTCAGCAGCGTTCCACGAGGAGCACCCACGGCTGCAAACGGGCCTGCGCTGTGTCATCACTCTGATCAGAAAAAAAAACATGCTTACTTAACTTATTAACGTTGTCTTAGTAAACGACATCACTCTGATCAAGCTTTTAGTTCAACTTGGTGTCGTGCCGTCCGTTCAGCAGAGTGCAGATCAAGGAAATTCAGAACAGGTTCGCCACCAACGATCTCATCGAATGCACAGCCGGCCGACTCGAGTCACAGAAAGCACATCCAGATCCAGCAGGTCAGACTTCATCGAAAAATAATCAGAAAAGAAGAATTTGGTTGGGAGGAACGCAACGCCGGAATCTCTAACGGACACCGCTTGCAGAGATTGGAGGTGTTCGAATTTATCAGAGAAGATGTGAATCAGACCTTGGAGGGCAGCCGGGTGTATCGCTGAGATTCAACTCCTTTTCTGTTGCCCCCTGTTCTATCCTTTCTGCAGAGTAGGGTCTGTTTTCTCTGTATGCCTCTCTGCTTGCTTTGCTGTCACTCTCCCTGTGTTTTCCTCTTACCTTCAGACTGCTGGCCCAATGATGCCTGTGCCTGGAAAACACACAAAAACTCACTGTACTTGTTACTATTTGTTAACAAATAAAGCGATCTTCATTCCCTCTATGAAATCAGGTCACATAATAACAGATTGTTTTATTGAATTACCAACAAGAAACTCGTGTAATTGGGAAAAATCCAGAAAATAAGGGGCAACCGATCCAATTCTTGCCAGCATGGAGTAGGAACATGGAAAAATAGCAGACTCCAACAAGAAACTGAGAAGACAGTCTCTGCTGCATAACAATATGGTCGATGCTCCACGGAAACAGAAATAGTAGCTGAGGCGACAGTGCAACTGCTTATCATCCCAGGACAGTTACAGTTACTGATACAATTTTTAGTTTTTTTAGCGTGATATAATTCTCAGTTACCATCACTTATTCCAAGTTATCAAGGAACAATGATTTTCAGCCTTTTGCTGCAAACCAAATCAAATCACTTGTTTGACATGCCCGCAACTGCTACTGCATTTTTGTACAACGTTTTGCTTGGGACCAACACAGATTTTTCAACATAATTTTGAGGTAAGTTGCCTTCCTTTCCCTTACTTAATCTGGTACATTTGCATGCCTAACAGTAATATATCGACAAACCGATACTTTGAGGCGATCAAAGTATCCGCAAGATATATAATGCTGTGAAACCATTCATTACCTCATAATCCAAGTTACTGTCAAAACAACTCTAGTCACAAAGAAGAAGAAAAATCCACTGCTATTGCTGTCAGGTGTTGGTTTCCATGGGGCGCACGCACGCAACAAGGATCGGAACAGCAAAGCCGGTCCTGTGTCGTGAAGGGTTGTGCATAAGATCAGGAGGCTCATATTGATATGATCCAACAGGTGCGAGCCATCATCGTCAGTGCCAAGATGGTTACAGTAGTAATGTTGATGCTGCAGTACAAGGGGTCACCATCCCAGATCTTGCTCAAGTAATAGCTGAGGTTTGACCAGGTCCAAAACAACTGATTTGCTCTCAGGCACAAAACTAATTGACAGAAATATATAACCAAACAATGACCGACATAGTAAACTTAATATAGCAACAGAAATCTGCAAGTGCTCCAATCTTGAGAAGAAGAGCAACCAGATGAACATAACACATCAAGCTTCAACAAAGCAGCACAAATCATAAAGAATCAACAAGACAAGGATGATAACACCAACCAAAACATCCACTTGACGATAACGATTCAGTTTGACAAGTGATAACCACTGACCACGATAGGTTCTTTTCTTCTCGCGAACATAACCACTGACCCAAGATGTTCACCGGCAGGTCAAAATGGACTTTTCACCATGACACGCCTTGTTCTTCTCCAAAATATTAGCATGTCAGGCCAAATCCTGCAAGGAACAACAGAACGAACAGTTCAGTATATCAAACTCTGTGTGCAAGAAAGAAACAACAGAATGTGCAAGAAAGAAACTACATAATGTTCAGTAGAGACACTGTCTCACAGGCAAAAATGGACTATTACCAGAACGTGCCAAAAACAACAGAACCAACAATTCGGCACTGAAACTATCCCAGGCAAAAAAAAAAAAAAACACTTGTAAAATGTGCAAGAAACAAAAGAACCAACAATAATAAATTTGTATGTACAGTGCAGCGTGAGTTGAAAAGATTAAATTTTGTAACATGCATTTTAATATTCACATTCAGAATTCAAATGTCCAAGGAGAGACAATTAGCCACTCATGGACAAGATGGCACACGCACTGCTCGTTGGGCTAGATGGCTGCTGCTTTTTTATCGAGCTTACATGTTGTGGCCCTCTACGTGCTAGCATCGAGTACAATTACCTTTTTTATATGGACCGAGTACTATTACTTGGCTGCTATTTGTTTGTACGACCATGGTTTAATGTTCATGCCTATCATATCTTACGAATGCATTAGTAGTTGCAGTAACTAAAAAACGTGTGACTGGATTTAAATAATTAGGTACTTCAAAAAGTTCCAAAAACTAAAAAAAGAGAACTTTAAATAAAAAATTAATAAATCATAAAATGTATGTGTATTCAAAAAATGTTCTTAATTTTTCTAAAAATGTTCGCATATTCAAAAAATCTTCACAATTTTGAAAACAAATTTTTTAAAAATAAAAAAATGTTCGTCATTTTTCTAAAAAGTTCGTGTATTAAAACTGTTAATGAAATTGACCAAAATGTTATCGGTGATACAACATTATGCTTTTATGGCCTTTGAAGGTTATGATTTTGCTTCTCCCGTTGCAATGCACGGGCCCTTTCGCTATAGTTTTAAATGTATCTTCTTTGGACTAATGTAGTTTTAAGAGAGATTCCAGTTTGATATGAAATTGCATGATTTATATGTGCTCCGTTATAATGTATACATTTACAGGAAAATGATGATATTCCTACTAGAGTGTTTTCGGGATAATACTGTAAGTGGCTACTTTCTAGTTCTGTTATCCTTGGCATATCTTCTCTACTTTGAAACCGAAGCTTTGTAACACCTACAATGGCAGCTCTATAGTGTTGCTCTTGTAGTTCCAGTTTCACTTGTGCAAAGACAAAATTTTAGTAGATAACAATTAATATTTATGATGATTATTTGATGAAGCTACCAAGATAAACTTACTAAACTATGTTTGTTATTATCTATGTTTGACTGCATCCGTCACGAGGACAAATTTATCTTGTTTGTAGAGTTTAGAGAGTACTCTTTTCTATTAGTTGGTCTCTATTATGTTCCTTGTGTGATGCTTAAAATAATAGAATAGGGAATTAGGGGCCTCAATTGTCCTTTCGTCGTTAGTCCAATTTCATTAAGATTCGGAGAACCCATGGAAATGCCAGCAAAGGCAAAATAAGAACATGTGTGATGGCATAGAATGCATTTTCATGTTTTTTGCATATATCTTTGCTGCAGTTTTTCCTGGGTCATCCTGGCGTCTTTGTTGTTTGCCTGTCTCATCCAATGGTTGGGGTTTACTAACCCGTCTGACATTGGTATAGCAATTTGTACTTGCAGCCAATGTTGGGTCGATAAATTAATGTCTATCGTGGCTTGCAAAATTTTAGTGGTGAACTTGAAGATGTTTATTTCCTCACCCAGATTTGTTGGGTAAGCAATGTCCCTTGGTTGGCGCTTACTAATGCTTCTGGTGAAGAGAAGGGCACAAAGCCGATTTTATTTCGGTGAAGCCACATGTATAATGCATTTCCTTTTAGAGAAAAACAGTATCTTGCATTCCAGTTCAGGTTTTAGCTCACTAGATGCACCTGACTTGTTTGCTTGCTGTAGCGAAATGAATTTCTGTGAATCAAAATTCTGGGTTGATGGAGCTATTATACGTTTGCATTTGGTTTGCCATCCTTTAGTAGTGCTTTTGTTGAGCTGCTTTTTGTGAGTGCCCAGTGTGTACTATCTTTGGTCTTTTAAGGATAGTTCTTTTTGGATACATGTTCTTGAGTGAGTTAAAAACACATCCCAACGTTATCAAAAGGAAAAAGAACTTTCCTATGATTGTAATTATGATTATGCCCATGAGAAATCAAAATAAGCATCTTTTAGCTCCAGTTTGTTGAGTTTATGTCTTCTGGATCAAGCATGGCCAGTATATTTCAAGCCCCGGGATAATGTTTCTTAGGCTATGGAGTACTCAAATAACTACATAGTATGTTTTCATCTAATTGAACATGGGGATACTTTTTACCGACTAGATGCACTTTGTCTTTCATCGAAATGAACAACCGAATATTTTGTATCCAGTAGATCAACTTGTCTTTTCATCTAAATGAACAAGTGGATATTTGGTACCTAGTAGATCAACTTGTCTTTTTTATCTAAATGAACAAGTGCATATTTTGTATCCAGTAGATCTACCTTGCATATTTCCCGCAAAAAAAAGATCAACTTGCATATGCACACAAGGTTTTCATCAATTGTTATGATTTTTCACTAACCAACTGGTTGTTCCAGTATTTGTTTCCCTCTTCTTTATGTTTTTTCAGTACCTCCCACACTTCTACCTTGTAAAAAGTAAGAGCATTTACTACCAAGTCATAGAAGTTAGCAGATAGTCAATGGCTATACTTTTTTTGTGTGGCTGAGGACTGGATGGCTATATTTTCTTTTTTCTTCCATCATGCCAGGATTATTTTCCTCCATATGTTCAAACCATGCATAGCGTTGGTGCGATAGTGGCTTATTTTGTCAAGTAGTGTGTATACACGTGCATGGCATAGAACTGATGTACCTTCTTCTGATTTACAGTTTATGATTTGTTACATCTATTACTAGTGGCATGCTATCCAGTGTGTTGTGTGTCAAGTCTTTCAAATTCGGAAATTCACTTTGGCACATGGGAGCATATGCTCCTGCCATCGAAAAATATATTTCAAAATGTCAAAAAATCCCGAACACAAATTTGACGCACACATTTCAACATTGTATGTGCACATGCCAAGTTTCGTGAAAAAACAACATTTTATACACCTTGTGTAAAAAAAGACAAAAAAACAATGTCTCATAAAAAGCCTTTTTTAACACTAAAATTTTGTCTTTTTGCATGTGGCACAAAAGTTGTCGATTTTCCATGAAACGAGTTTGTGTGCAGGTAAAATGTCGAGATGTACGCGAGAATCATTTTATCAGAATTTTGTGACATTTCATAATATGTTTAAAACACATTTTAAAATCCAGGAGCATATGCTCCCATGTGTCAAAACACCACTCTTTGTAAAATTTACCTTTACTGTTAATTAACACTTCTGCTTCGATACAACCCCCTAAACACATCAACAAAGAAGATCTCTCCATACCTCTTCATAATAAAGGGTAGGGTGGTCTTTTCTAAAAGCTAGATAATTCCCCGCGCGTTATAGCGGGAATTGGTTAACGAAAATTCAGATTTATAACATGACAACCAAAATTTAAAATTCATATGACTTATTATATTTGATCATCTGTAGTTGTAACAATATTTATTAAATACAAGTAGAATAATTAAATAGAATTTTTTTCACATGCATGGTTGAATGTAGTGGAGAGCCTTTTCTCATGCATTATTGCATGTAGAGGTGGGTCTTATACTATTTATAATAGCATGGTGAGTAAGTTAGTGGGGATCACTCTCTTAGTGGTGTGTGTATGTACCGCCTATACACAGATTTTTTCCTCTTCTTTTTAATCTTCAAAATTGTGCATCACGCGAGATTCAAACTCCTACCCTCCAGGTTTACTTTAAATTCTAGTAACCAACCGGGACAGGTCACTTGTTGCGTCCACTTGCTTTCTTTTTTCTTTCTTATGTGGCAAATATAACTTCTTGAACTTTCAGGCCAGTTTTTTCATGTTTTTTCTAAACCAGGTTTTGTTATGTTTATTCTTGGTTTTTTGTTTTCTTTATTGTCTTACTTTTTCTGCCTTTTCAAATGCGTGAACTTTCTAAATTAAAAAAACAAATTTGTGAACTTTTTCTCAAATTTGTGAATCCTTTTCGATTTCTTGGACTTTTTAGTGTGTGTTTTAAAACACTTCTTTCAAAATCAATGAACTTTTTTCAAATTCGCAAATGCTTAGGCCAACCCAACAGGCGGTCCACGAGAGCGATGTTGTCACCTAGTTGCGCCAACGCCTAAGAGTTTTCCTTCTTTTTTTTTGTTTTTCTTCTCTTTTTTTTGTTAATTCATTTTTCTCCTTCTTAAACTTTATTATTCTTTTCAAAACATGTTTAAAATGTGAAAAATTGTTTGGTTTAATAAAAAATTCTTGATTTCATATATTGTTTAGAATTAAAAAAATGCTGTAAAATTCAAAAAATGTTCCCGTTTTCGATTTGTTTTATTCACAAATTTAAGAAATGTTTGTGTTTCAGAAATAGTTGATATTTTTTCTAAAAGTATGTGGCTTGCCATTTATGTTCAAAGTTTTCATCAATTGTTGGAAATTTGTTAACAATTTTAGAAAAAATGTTCAAGTTTGTAAAATTTTCATACACAATTGGAAATTTCAAAATTGTTGACAAATTTCAAGAAATAGTTAGGCTATAAGAAAATGTTCATGCTGATTGATAATAAAGGAAATTCCAAAATAATAGAAGCATTCAAATTAGGGAAAACAATATGCTCGCGGATGCACCCGCTTGACTTAGTCTAGCACACACCTCTTAACTGGTGGTTTGTTTTACTATGGATAAATGACCCTAGCATTTTGCAGCAACCTGGCACGAACATATGAGGCATCCATGGTAGGTTTGAAAGACTTCCGACATTGTTTGCACATTGCAACACAATCGGCCATTTATTGGCCCTTTTTCACCGAAAACTCTAGAAAACGCAAAACTTGTCAAAAATCCAAACAACTTGGCTTTGCTGCCTTGAATTTCTCATAAAAGATGATGGGGGAATTTTGGTATCATTTGACGGATGTCGAAAAGCACCCTCCGTTGAACATGATCTATTTTTGCACATCCTTGAAATGACCTCAACCTTTTCAAGCATGTGGGTATGCCTAGTAAGCATCCATGTCTTGTTTGAATGACTTTCGATACCGTATACAAGTTGCGACACGTCTGTAAGGGCATATTTATCCCTAAGATGTTTTGGTGATTGATGACAATGCTTTTGCGGACTAATCGTGTGCGTTGAATGTTTTTCAGAGATTCATCCTTTTGGCACGAGACGATTTCCTCCCCTCGGAGCTTAAAGCGAAGACGGTGTAGTCCTTTCGGATTAGTTTGGTGGACTAGTTTCATAGGGATCACCGTACTATCAAGAGGGGGTCCGTTTTGGAAAGGCTAGGGCGGAATCATCACGTACACTTCCTTTGCCCCTCCCTCCGAGCCTTTCCGTTTCGATGATGGGCTTGGGTCTCCTCTCTTTGTGCCCTCTCTGGTCCCAGCAGTAGTACCGCGGGCCAGAGCGGTAGTACCGCTCTGGAGCGGTAGTACCGCCCAGAGCAGTAGTACCGCTAGTAGCCCCATGTGTGTACTAACTCTGGTCCCAGCGGTAGTACCGCGGGACGGAGCGGTAGTACCGCTTGGGTGCCACAAGCGGTAGTACCGCTCTGGGAGCGGTAGTACCGCTCCAGAGCAGTAGTACTGCTAGTGGCCCCAAGCCGTAGTACCGCGGTGGTCTCGTGCTAGTACCGCCTCGATTCGAGGGCTCCTTTTTCGTGTTGGGTTTTACGGTACTGGCCGCGGCTGTGGGGGGCCGTAGTACCGCTCCTGTGCGGTAGTACCGCCCTCCCTCCGCGGTAGTACCGCTGTGGGCCAAGCGGTAGTACCGCGTTGTGTAGCGGTAGTACCGCCTATAGTGGCAAGCGGTAGTACCGCTGGCACAGCGGTACTACCGCTCTCTTCGGGGCAGAAGGGGGGTAACGGTTGGTTTGTTCCCCCCACTATTTAAAGGGGTCTTCTTCCCCAAAGTTGACTCACCTCTTCCCCCAAAAGCTCCATTGTTGCTCCAAGCTCCATTTTCGCCCGATCTCTCTCCCTAGCCAATCAAACTTGTTGATTTGCTCGGGATTGGTTGAGAAGGCCACGATCTACACTTCCACCAAGAGAAATTTGATTCCCCCCACTTATCCCTAGCGGATCTTGTTACTCTTGGGTGTTTGAGCACCCTAGACGGTTGAGGTCACCGCGGAGCCATAGTCCATTGTGGTGAAGCTTTGTGGTGTCGTTGGGAGCCTCCAATTAAGTTGTGGAGATTGCCCCAACCTTGTTTGTAAAGGTCCGGTCGCCGCCTTCAAGGGCACCAATAGTGGAATCACGGCATCTCGCACTGTGTGAGGGCGTGAGGAGAATACGGTGGCCCTTGTGGCTTCTTGGGGAGCATTGTGCCTCCACACCGCTCCAACGGAGACGTACTTCCCCTCAAAAGGAAGGAACTTCGGTAACACATCCTTGTCTTCACCGGCTCCACTCTTGGTTATCTCGTTCCTTTACTTTAGCTAGTTTACTTGTGTTATATCTCTTACTTGCTTGCGTGCTTGTTGTCGTTGCATCATATAGGTTGCTCACTTAGTTGCATATCTAGACAACCTATTTTGATGCAAACTTTAATTTGGTAAAGAAAAGCTAAAAATTGTTAGTTGCCTATTCACCCCCCTCTAGTCAACTATATCGATCCTTTCAATTGGTATCAGAGCCTCGTCTCTTTATTAAGGACTTTACCATCCAAAGAGTATGGTTGACGTCGTAGACGGTGCGGAGGAGCACTCCTGTGAGAATCCAGTCTCGTCTATGGGAGATGGGGGAACCGCGGTCTCTCGTGAGGAATTCAATGTGGCGTTGGACACATTGAAAACCTCCATGACGACCAAGGTCGAAAGCATGTTGAATAAATTCTTAGAAGGGCTTAAACTTACCACCGCACCATTGAAAGTGGGTGATCCCGCTAACAAGGTAACGGATGCTACCTCCGACAAGGGGGAAGCTTCGAGTTTGCAATGAAAGAAGATGAAGAACCTCGTGAGCTTTTTCGGAGAGTAACCAAACTCGCGGTCTCTCTCCGAGATCATGGAAGTAAGGACACGGATGACAATTGGATCAAGCGCAAATTCCTCAAGGCAATGATGCCATACCACAAAGCCATGTCCTCCGTAATTCGTCAAAGGCCGGATTTCCACACCTTGTCATCAAGTGAAGTGTTGGATGAGTTTGTTGCTATGAGCATTTTGGACAAGACCGCCGACAATGCGGTTCTTCGCTCTCAAAGAGTTAAGAAGCCCAACCTTGCTCTAAAGGCCAAGGTTAGTATGGAGGAAGAGGATGAAGAGGAAGAAGAGGAGGGCAACCTCGAAGATACAAAGTATGCCTATCATGAACACATGGCTCTTGCTTCAAGGAAATTTTGGAGCAAGAAGAACACGAGGCCAAACTTCAACAAAAGCAACTCAAGTGGCGCAAAGGGCAAGCAACGGATGAGGACTTGCTTCAATTGTGGCAATGTGAGCCACTTTGTTGCGGAGTGCCCTTACGAGAAGAGGGAAGACAATGGTGGCAAGCTCATTAGAAAAGACAAGGCCAAGTCGTTCCCCAACAAGTGCAACTTCACCAAGAAGACTCCTCCCAAGGCGTTGGTGGTTCAAGAAGAGTACAATGAGGATGATGACGATGATGAAGATAGTGAGTCGGTTGCCATGGCCTCCGTTGCCATTGCGAAGACTCCACGGGTGTCTCTCTTCGACTCACCCAATGAGAACATCACCGCCAAGTGCCTCATGGCTAAAGCCACCAATAAGGTAACCTCCAACATCAAAACTACCATCATTAATCATCCTTCTACGACGGATAGCATTGATGAACATGAGGGGAAAAATGTGGAGGAAAATGAGTTTGAGATCTTTATGGGTAAACTCAAGGGTAAATCCAAGAAGCACTTCGTTGCTCTCTTGGAACAACTTGGTGAAGCCAATGACATGATCGAGGCTCACGAAGATACCATCTCTAAGATGGAGGGGCATAGTCATGACTATGCCGATGAGATTTCGGATCTTTCCAATGCTCTTGACGAAGAGCGTGGTCTTCGTTTGGCTCTTGAGGAGTCATGCAACGATGATCATGCTAAGTTAAAGAAAGATCTCGATCATGCTCTTGTTGTGTCTCGTGTGCTAAACTCCGAGAAGGCAAAACTTGGGGTTGATCTTGCTAGACTCAAAGAGGAGTTTGGCATTCTCGACAAGGCTCACAAAGTCTTGAAGGGTGTTCATGCTAGCCTCAAGGAGTCTCATGATCAACTCCAAGTGAAGCTAACAAAGGAGAAAGCCACCTTTCCTCATATGGTGTTAATTGATAATGCAAATGCTACTAACCCGTGTTGTGAGCATGTGCATCTTGTTGAGGAGAATGCTAAGTTGAAGGAGCAACTTGAGAAAGGCCTTGTGTCATGCATACAAGGTGAGAAGAACCTCAACGACCTCTTGAGCAATCAAAAGGAAGTTGTGGCCAAGGAGGGGATTGGGTTCGCACCCAATCCCAAGAACAAGAAGAAGAATGACAAGACCAAGCGACCTCCTCCTCTCAAGCAAACTTTTGTGAAGGAGGGAGAGGGTGCTTCCAAGGAGAAGAAGAACAATGCGAAGGGTGGCGGTGTCAAGAAGAGCAATGCCACTCCTTCCAACAAAGCCGGCGACTTTAATCCTTCTTATGTGTTATGCCGTGCTAGTGATGGGCATGTTTATGCCAAATTCATTGGTTCTCCTCATGAGTACATTGAATGATCTATTTGGGTTCCTAAGACCCTTGTTGCTAACATCAAAGGACCCATTACAAAATGGGTACCTAAAACCAAGCATTGATCTCTTGTAGGTGTTTGCTTCCGGTGGGGGATCATGGTTGCTCGATAGTGGAGCTACAAATCATATGACCGGAAGCAAGGACTTGGTGGTGGACGTGCACAAGATTCCATCTATGCCCACCAATGTCGAGTGGGGTGATGCCTCGTCTTCTAAGGTATTGGGACTCGGCAAAGTTGTCATTTCTCATGATCTCACGATCGAGAAGGGAGTCCCTTGCATACAATTTACTTTCCGTTCGTCAACTTGCTATCATGGGCTTTGCCACCTTCTTTGATATTGATACCGTGGCCCTCTTGTGGAGCAAGACTCTTAAAGTAGCCTTTGTTGGGCATGTCGAGAACGGTCTCTATGTGATTAACTTTTCGGAGCAACCCACTAAGACCGCGCCATGCCTAATGGCTAACGTTGACGTGGGATGGCTTTGGCATCGCCGTTTAGCCCATGTCAATATGAGATCTTTGCAAAGTCTTCTCAAGGGGGACCATGTCCGTGGACTAACGAACGTTAGTTTTGCCAAAGATCGTGCTTGCAGTGCTTGTATTGAAGGAAAGCTTCATGAGAAGGCTCACCCTCCCACGACTCTTATTTACTCGAAGAGGCCGTTGGAGCTCCTTCATTTGGATCTCTTTGGGCCTCCATCCTTTGATAGTCTTGGGGGTAGAAAGTACTGCTTGGTAATTGTGGATGATTATTCTAGATACACGTGGGTGTATTTCTTCAAGAGGAAGAGTGAGACCCAACAAACAGTCATTGACTTTGCAAATGAAGCCCAACGTCAACACAATGCAAAGATCTTGACAATAAGAAGTGACAATGGCACCGAGTTCAAGAACTACACCTTGGATGAGTTTCTCAGTGATGAGGGGATCAAGCATCAATATTCCGCACCTTACACCCCTCAACAAAATAGTGTTGCGGAGAGGAAGAATCGGACGTTGATGGATGCGGCAAGGACCATGATGGCGGAGTTCAAGTCTCCATACAACTTTTGGGCCGAAGCCATCAACACCGCGTGTCATGCTTCAAATCGGCTCTATCTTCGCAAAGGCTTGAACAAGACTCCATATGAGATCCTCACCGGTAACAAGCCCAACCTCAAGTACTTTCGGGTGTTCGGGTGTAAGTGTTTCATTCTCAAGAAAGGTGTTCGTTTGTCTAAATTTGAGACTAGAGCTCATGAGGGCATATTTTTTGGTTATGCTACAAACTCCCATGCTTACCGTGTTCTCAATAAGTCCACAGGACTTATTGAGGAGACGTGTAACGTGGAGTTTGATGAAAATAACGGCTCCCAAGTGGAGCAAAGTGGTACTTGTGATGTAGGTGATGAAATTCCTCCCCAAGCCATAAGAAGAATGGGTATTGGATATATCCTACCCATTGAGGAACCCCTTGTGGCCGAAGGAGAAGGACAATGCTCCACTCAAGTGGAGCCATCACCAACCCAAGACCCACATGCTTCCGAAGAACAAAGTGAAGGCCCTCAACCTCATGAACAAGATCAAGGGCAAGATCAACCTCAAGATGGTGGTGATCCACCAAATGATGCCCAAGGTCAAGTTCTTCCCCTCGAGCTAGTTCAAGATCAAGAACAAGTTCAAGACGACGCTCAAGATGATCAAGTAACCCCTCCTCACTTCACTTCCGAGGAGGAATTGGAGCGTCGTGCCGCTAAGATCGCTTCCAAGCTCACCACCAAAGGTCATCTCATGGAGAATGTGGTTGGAAGCCTAAGAAAGGGGGTAAGCACTCGTAGACAATTAGCAAACTATTGTGAACATCATGCGTTTGTTTCTTCTGTCGAACCCCAAAAGGTTTATGAAGCGCTTGAGGACCCGGATTGGCTCAACGCCGTGCATGAAGAACTCAACAACTTCGAACATAACCAAGTGTGGAAGTTAGTGCCAAGGCCAACCGGGAATCATAATGTCATTGGAACCAAGTGGATATTCAAGAACAAGCAAGACGCTCATGGAATCATTGTTCACAACAAGGCTCGTTTGGTGGCACAAGGCTACTCCCAAGTCGAGGGTATCGACTACGGTGAAACCTTTGCCCCCGTTGCTCGCATTGAATCTATTCGTTTGTTGATTGCTTATGCTTCTCATCATAATTTCACTTTGCAACAAATGGATGTGAAGAGTGCTTTTCTTAATGGTCCCATAAATGAGTTGGTATATGTCAAACAACCCCCCGGGTTCGAAGATCCCTATTTCCCCGATCATGTGTATCAACTCCACAAGGCACTCTATGGCCTTAAACAAGCCCCACGTGCGTGGTATGAGCATCTTACGGAGTTGTTACAAGATCGTGGATTCGAAATCAGGAAAATTGACCCCACTCTTTTTACTAAGAAGGTCAAAGGGGAGTTGTTTGTGTGCCAACTATATGTTGATGATATTATTTTTGGTTCCCCTAACAAAGCTTTCAATGAAGAATTTGCCGCTCTCATGACCTCAAAGTTAAAGATGTCTATGATGGGAGAGTTGAAGTTCTTTCTCGGATTCGAAATCAAACAAAGAAGAGAAGGAACCTTCATCAACCAAGCCAAATACACTCAAGACATGCTAAAGAGATTCAAGCTAAGTGATGTCAAGCCGGCTTCCACTCCAATGCCCACCAAGTGCCAACTTGACATTGATCCCAATGGTAAAGCGGTGGATCAAAAGGTATATCGCTCTATGATTGGATCCTTGCTTTACCTTTGTGCATCTAGACCAGATATCATGTTGAGTGTGGGAATATGTGCACGGTTTCAAGCCGCACCTAAGGAAAGCCACTTTGTGGCGGTCAAGCGTATCTTTGGATATTTGGCTCATACCCCAAACTTTGGCCTATGGTACCCAAGAGGAGCAAACTTCAAGCTTGTAGGTTATTCGGACTCCGATTGGGCGGGGGACAAAGTGGATAGGAAGTCCACTTCCGGAGGGTGCCAATTTCTTGGTTGCTCTTTGGTAAGTTGGTCTTCTAAAAAGCAAAGTTGTGTGTCTCTCTCGTCCACCGAAGCGGAGTATGTGGCGGCCGGAAGTTGTTGTGCACAACTATTATGGATGAGGCAAACTTTAAAGGATTACGGTGTCATTTGTGACAAAGTGCCTCTTTGGTGTGACAATGAAAGTGCTATCAAGATTTCTCTCAACCCGGTGCAACACTTCAAGACAAAGCATATTGAGATTCGGTATCACTTCATCTGGGATCATATTAGGCGAGGGGAGATCGAGCTCAACTATGTCAACACTCATGATAACCTTGCAGATATTTTCACGAAGCCATTGGATGAAGCAAGATTTCGCGAGTTAAGGCATGAGCTAAATATCATTGATTCGAGAAATGTGGTTTGAACCTTTGCACACCCCTCACATTCATTGTGCTTTCTTGTCTAGGTGTAGGCATGGACGTAGGGGGAGTGTTGTTCTCTCAATGAACTTTCCCTCCCCCCACAATGCATAAACTGATCTCACTCTTTCACATTAGCCATTTTTGATGGTACTTGTGCTTCAAAGACGAGCTTTGGTCATGGGCCCAAGGATAATTCTTCGCGGTGCCATACCAAGTGACTCAAACATAGGTGGCCTCGGCCACCGCCCTCTCATATAGAGGCGTGTGATTCTTGTTCTCTTGCTAGTGCTCTTGTTGGTCTTCTTGCCGTTGTTTCCCGTCTTTCGTTTTGCACCATATGTGTTGAGTCTGGTTCGAGTTGCGCTGGGCGGTACTACCGTTGTGCAGGAGCGGTACTACCGCTGGAGCGGTACTACCGCTCCATGGAGCGGTACTACCGCTTATACGGCTAAGCGGTACTACCGCCCCTCACCACGGTACTACTGCTGAGGGGCGGGGCCAGGGGGTTAAGTCGTGGGCAGGGGTGGTTTCCTCCACCCCATACCCATTTGCTTCGTCCCCTGGTTCCTCTTCCTCTATCTCCAGCGCCATCTCGCCGCGGGAAGGCTCCGGCGGCCCTCCGTCTCCGGACCGTTCCTCTCCATTTCCTTCGGTGGAGTCGATCCCCACCTCGTCCTCTTGCCATGGATGCCGGTATTGCCCCCATTCCTCTTCTCTTCTTGTCTAGTTTTCAGATCTCGCGTTTTAGGGGCAATAGTAATTGCATCTCTAGATTTTTTGGCCAAATCTAGGCTTGAGTAGGTTGGAGAAGGCAACTAGACTCTTTGGATTGATGTTTGGTAGGTTTATTTTTGAATTTGGCATCCCCGGTAGTGCCGGATCTGACCACGGCAGTAGGGATCCGCCGTGCCCCGTCTCGGGCGGTACTACCGCCCATCTGGCACGGTACTACCGCTGGAGCGGTACTACCGCTCCACGGAGCGGTACTACCGCTTATGTGGCTAAGCGGTACTACCGCTGAGCAGGCACGGTACTACCGCTGGATGCCCAGTTCCATTGTTTCCTACCACATGTTGATCCATATTTGTTGTGTTTATTTGGTTTTGATCGTTCCTTCTGGTTGTTTCTTGTGTCCGTGTGTTTGGTTCCAGGTGATGAACATCCTGAGCAGCAAGTCCGCCGTGTCAACCCCGGGCGTTCAACGTCGAAGTGGTACCGCTCATCTAAGACTGCAGGTGGTTCTTCCAGTGCTCCACAGCCAGCAGGGGGTGCTTCCTCAAGTGCTAATCCACCTCGCAAGAAGAAGATTGCCAGCCGACCAAAGCCAAGTGGCAAGAAAGTGACTGAGATGTCTAGCAAGGAATTCTGGGACAGGCGTCGGCGCAACCCCTATGAGGAAGACCAAGAACCCAATCTTGTCAATCGCCCGTTCTGGAACCGGTTTCACTATGCCACATACTTTGATGTGATCAAGGCTAAGAAGAATCTCTTTGTCAATGTTCATTCCATCAACACGGATGCTATGGAGAAGGACCTTGAGTACTTTGGTGATGCCCTACAGATGTGCTCTCAGTTGAACATTCTCAGGATCATGCAGTTCAACAAGGACTTTGATGCAGATTTGCTGGCACAGTTCTTTGCCATTGTTCACCTAGGAACTGATGCAGACAGGACTCTGACTTGGATGACAAATGGAAAGGTGCTAGCTGTCAAGTGGCAGGCCTTCATGGGGCTGCTTGAGGTGGAAGATCAAGGGCTCGAGACTCCAGTTGGCTTTCGTCCTCACCAAAATGTCACCTCCACTCACAAGCAAGCCCTCTGGCCCTACTGTACTCGGAAGGTCCACCCTGAGACCAGGAAGGAAACCTATGAGTTGTCTACCTATCTGGACATCCTTCACCGTATCTTCCGCGAGACTCTCTTCCCTCGTATTGGGAATCTGGACATGGTACACTCTTACCTTGTGGACATGCTTCTCTTCTGCCAGCGTGAGAAGGACGCAAACACCGGCGAGTCCCTGGACATCTCTCACGTCATGTGGTCTGAGCTTCTGGCGGCTGTTTCTGAGTGCAAGTGCCCAATTTATGGTCCGTTCATCATGTTGCTTATTGAGAGGGCCTGGAGACATACCTATCCTGAGGAGCAGCTGGAAACTGGAGAGTTGGTCTCTCATGAGATCAAGCGTCTGAGGAAGAAGGATAATTGGGGTAGATCTGGAGCTCCATCTTCTGCTGCTGCCATGGAGACCGAGGACGAGGCTGATGCCGGTGATGATGATGAGGATTATGTGCCTCCTGGGACAGAGCCTTCTGCAGCAGAGCCCTCTTGGGCAAAGAAGCTCAAACGCAAGATGAAGAAGCTGTTCTGCATGGAGTCTCATGGTCAGTACATGACTCATGTGGCTGAGAAGAAGGCAAGAGGACGTCACAAGGAGCTGATGCGTCAGATGGGTGCGACAGTCACCAGCGGCTCAGAGGGTCAGATTACTGAGGAGGAGGAGTGGATCCAGCAGCACTGTCCGTGGACCGACTCAGATGCCGAGCAGTTTCCAGGCGAGGACGACAGTGCAGATGATCACGCATAGTCCTGATGTTCGAGATCCTCAGCATGCTCTCACCTGGAGCTGTAGGTTAGCTCTTTGCCCCTTTTGGTGTCTCGATGCCAAAGGGGGAGAGAGTTTAGGGATTTGCGTCGTTGTGTTGCGAGTGTGTCTTCGTTGTGTTGCGAGTGTGTCTTTGCGCTTTCGTTATGTGCTACTTTGTGCTTTGCTTGGACCTTGTGCTTTGCTTGGTTTTGTGTTCAGTGAGACTTTAGTTCGAGTCATATGGTGTGAGTCATATGCTACCCTATCATTATCATATCTTTATCTTTGTCTCTAGTCATTTGATATCTCATGAGTTATATGCTTCTTTATGTTATATATCCTGCTATCTTGTATCTCGCTTAGGTTGTTGGTCTCTAAAATACAGGGGGAGTGTTGATCCTAGTATGTGTGTTGTGCAGTTCAAAGCACTTATCTTGATGGCACACATCTAGGGGGAGCCCGTCTATATTTTAGAGATTTGGGGTTTGCTTATGTCCTTTGTTTTTTTCCCAGTTGTGCAAATCTCGTATTGTCATCAATCCACCAAAAAGGGGGAGATTGTAAGGGCATATTTATCCCTAAGATGTTTTGGTGATTGATGACAATGCTTTTGCGGACTAATCATGTGCGTTGAATGTTTTTCAGAGATTCATCCTTTTGGCACGAGACGATTTCCTCCCCTCGGAGCTTAAAGCGAAGACGGTGTAGTCCTTTCGGATTATTTTGGTGGACTAGTTTCATAGGGATCACCGTACTATCAAGAGGGGGTCCGTTTTGGAAAGGCTAGGGCGGAATCATCACGTACACTTCCTTTGCCCCTCCCTCCGAGCCTTTCCGTTTCGATGATGGGCTTGGGTCTCCTCTCTTTGTGCCCTCTCTGGTCCCAGCAGTAGTACCGCGGGCCAGAGCGGTAGTACCGCGGGACGGAGCGGTAGTACCGCTTGGGTGCCACAAGCAGTAGTACCGCTCTGGGAGCGGTAGTACCGCTCCAGAGCAGTAGTACCGCTCCAGAGCAGTAGTACCGCTAGTGGCCCCAAGCCGTAGTACCGCGGTGGTCTCGTGCTAGTACCGCCTCGATTCGAGGGCTCCTTTGTTGTGTCGGGTTTTACGGTACTGGCCGCGGCTGTGGGGGGCCGTAGTACCGCTCCTGTGCGGTAGTACCGCCCTCCCTCCGCGGTAGTACCGTGTGGGCCAAGCGGTAGTACCGCGTTGTGTAGCGGTAGTACCGCCTATAGTGGCAAGCGGTAGTACCGCTGGCACAGCGGTACTACCGCTCTCTTCGGGGCAGAAGGGGGGTAACGGTTGGTTTGTTCCCCCCACTATTTAAAGGGGTCTTCTTCCCCAAAGTTGACTCACCTCTTCCCCCAAAAGCTCCATTGTTGCTCCAAGCTCCATTTTCGCCCGATCTCTCTCCCTAGCCAATCAAACTTGTTGATTTGCTCGGGATTGGTTGAGAAGGCCACGATCTACACTTCCACCAAGAGAAATTTGATTCCCCCACTTATCCCTAGCGGATCTTGTTACTCTTGGGTGTTTGAGCACCCTAGATGGTTGAGGTCACCGCGGAGCCATAGTCCATTGTGGTGAAGCTTTGTGGTGTCGTTGGGAGCCTCCAATTAAGTTGTGGAGATTGCCCCAACCTTGTTTGTAAAGGTCCGGTCGCCGCCTTCAAGGGCACCAATAGTGGAATCACGGCATCTCGCGTTGTGTGAGGGCGTGAGGAGAATACGGTGGCCCTTGTGGCTTCTTGGGGAGCATTGTGCCTCCACACCGCTCCAACGGAGACGTACTTCCCCTCAAAAGGAAGGAACTTCGGTAACACATCCTCGTCTTCACCGGCTCCACTCTTGGTTATCTCGTTCCTTTACTTTAGCTAGTTTACTTGTGTTATATCTCTTACTTGCTTGCGTGCTTGTTGTCGTTGCATCATATAGGTTGCTCACTTAGTTGCATATCTAGACAACCTATTTTGATGCAAACTTTAATTTGGTAAAGAAAAGCTAAAAATTGTTAGTTGCCTATTCACCCCCCTCTAGTCAACTATATCGATCCTTTCAACGTCCGACCATTTATCTCCCTTTTTTAACTGAGAAAACTTCAAACAATGCAAAACTTATGGAAAACTCAAATAACTTGGCATGGTGCCTTGAATTGGTCATATAAGCTCTGAAATAAAAATTGAGGCCATTTAAGGGTTGTCGAGAAACAAGGTGCTCCCAAACAGACCCTCCTCTGCCTTACCCGAACACTCTCTGTCGAACATGGTCTATTTTTTGAACAACCTTGAACTTTTTCAAGAAGGTGGGCATGCCTATGGTAAGCATGAATGCCAGGTTTGAACGGATTTCGACATCATTTGCATGTTGCGACACGTCTAGCCATTTATTGGCATTTTTTCACTGGGAAAATTTAGAAAATGCAAAACTTGTCGAAGGCCCAAAAATGATCGAAAACCCAAAAACTTGACAATGGTGCCTTGAATTGGTCATACAAGTCCATGAAAAAATTGGGTCATTTCAAGGATGTCGAGAAATAGTGCGCTCTCAAACAGAGTCTTCTGGCCTACCTGAACACTCTCCATTCAACATGGTCTATTTTTGGACATCCTTGAAATGACCACACCTTTTTCAAGCTGGTAGGCATGCCCATGGTAGGCCATACATGTTTAAATTGATTTCGACACCATTTGCACGTTGCGGCATATCCGGCCATTTATCAGCCTTTTTAACCGAGAAAACTCCAAAAAAATGCAAAATTTGTTGAAAACCCAAACAACTTGGTGCATTGATTGGTCATACAAGTCCGGAAAAATAAATTGGGATCATCTCAAGGATGTCGAAAAATGACATGCTCTCAGACAGAGCCTTCTGGCCTACCTAAACACTCTTCGTACAACATGGTCTATTTTTTGACATATTTCAAATGACCCCAACTTTTACAAGCAGGTGGGCATGCCCATGGTAGGCATCCATGTCAGATTTGGACAATTTTCCGATAATGTATGCAAGTTGCGACACGTCCGACCATTTATTGGCCTCTGTTGGAAAAGAAAAAAGAAATGAAAAATTGGAAAGAAATGAAAAATTAAAAAGAAAGAAATAGTGAGGAAAAGACCGGTTCGGTACAGTAAAACGGTCGCCGAGGGATAGTTCTTGTTGTTTGCGTTTTGCTAGTTAGACACTCAAGATTATTAGCTCGCATGGCTGGCGACGAGTGATCAGCAGTGGGAATCACAAGGTTCGATCCCTCGCACTGTCATCCCTTTTCGGTGAAATTATCCATGTTTCCGATGATGTATGCAAGTTGTGACACGTCCGACCATTTATTGGCCTCTGTTGGAAAAGAAAAAAGAAATGAAAAATGAAAAAGAAAGAAATAGTAAGGAAAAGATCGGTTTGGTACAGTAAAACGGTCGCCGAGGGATAGTTCTTGTTGTTTGCGTTTTGCTAGTTAGACACTCAAGATTATTAGCTCGCATGGCTGGCGACGAGTGATCAGCAGTGGGAATCACAAGGTTCGATCCCTCGCACTGCCATCCCCTTTTCGGTGAAATTATCCATGTTTCCGTGTGCGACAATTGGCTGACCCAGTTGGTTGGCCTCCTTAGCGTGGCGTCATCTATTTGACGCGGACGCTGATATGCCTCGTCTACAGCAAGCAAGACGGGAGGAAGTCTCGCTGAAGGCGAGCTCCATATGAGGCCGACCCATCTCGCCATAGGCCACATGCCATATTCTCGTTTTTTCTTTTTTAAAACTTTTTTGTTTTTCTTTTTTTATTCTTTTACTTTATTTACACTAGCAAAAATGCTCGTGCGTTGCAACGGGTGATAAATCTTCATATGCCTCTAACCGTAATACATAAACCGCATTTGATGGTTAGTTCTCTTCCGGACATGTGCAAGGAAGGCTTCTGCACTTGGCGAGTGTTGTGAGCTAACACACCCTCGCGTCCAATGAACTGCGCAACATATGCCGATGATTTTCATTTAATTATGGTAATACATATGTTTAATAATTAGCCCAAGTGCCCTTCAAATATTTCTGTAAGTAGGTGTAGAGAGGCTACCGATTATAACCTTTTAATAATTAGCCAAAGTGCCCTTCAAATATTTCTGTACGTAGGTGTAGAGAGGCTACCGATTACAACCTTTTAATAATTAGCCCAAGTCCCATCAATTTATTCAAAACCCATCAACATGTCTCTTTGCGTTTTCTCGGGATCATTCAAATAGTGTGTGCAAGCCCTCCGATCTGGCGACAATGCGCCACCGGTCGCTGCCTCCAGCGCCCTCCTTTCTCTGGCGTTCCTTCCTTATTTCCATTTCCAAGGATTTATTCGCCACTAATTCTGGAGTTCCTTCCTTATTATCTCCTTGTCCTTCGCTAATTGATTCCGGACACAACTTCCTGATACGCAGAAGACCAAAGTGTATATAAATTACAAAAAATTGACATAAGGAGGCAAGGTGGGACTAATTTTTTGCTGGTTTATCATATTTTGTACCAAGCACTTTGACTGATTTATTGGATATATACCCACGTTCAGACACAGTTGAATCAGAGATGCAAGGCCCTGGCTGCATGTGTGGGCAGGTCGGTCCAGGCTATGCAAGCCCCGTGCAATGATTAAATAAATATTTGTGTTTTCACTTTGACACGAACAAGGCATGGTTGAGTTGTGTAGCCGGTCAAGCTGTGTTGGCTATTTTTTCTGCCAACTCGAGTTCGCATCTGGGCAGGCATGAAACGTTTTTATTTATATTTACTTACGTGATGAAACGCAAACGACCGAGTGAAGAAAAAATGTTTTTATTTAGGGGTAATAACTTTTTTGAGATAAAAAAATTGTGCTGTTGCTTTTTTTTGAGATACATCTGGCTTATGGAACGTGAGGGCAGGCCCAAGTTGAGGCCCAATCAAGCTATGTGTATGTAGGCGGACTCAGCCCAGCCGGGTGGAAGAAACCAAAAAATAGGTCCCCGGATTAGTACCACCTCGCTTATATATGGCTCAAATATAAAATCGCCAAAGCGGGACGAAACCAAGAATATCACCTTGCTTTATTAGTAGGTATAGATATAGATATAGATTTCAAGATATTCTATATTACAAAAATTACTTTACATAAAAAATTCAACAAATGTTAATCAAGCATTTAAAAAATAATAAATGTGTATAAAAATATTTCTAATGTATGCATAAAATGTATAAAACATATACAATGTGTATTAAAAAGTTGAACATGTAATTAAAAAATTTAATCAACCATTTGAAAAAAAATTAATCTGTATGAAAATGTTGACCACCATGTATTAAAAAAATGTTAATCTGGTATTTTAAAAAGTTAATCAAGCGTTTGAAATATGTATGTGTATTAAATAATGTTGACCATGTATTCAAGAAATGTTAATTTGATATCTAGGAGACCCGGGATCGATCCCTCATTTCTTTCAAAAGTGTGCCGGAATGGTCCGGCCATTTACTGTATCCGCTTCAACGAGAGCCTTCCACAAAATTAGAAAGTGTGCCGTAATGGTCCGGCCATTTACTGTCCGCTTCAACGAGAGATCCTTCCACAAAATTAGCTCAGATATGCATTTCTTATTTGCATGCTTTCAATGATGAGATCAGTTGCCGGACTTGGCGAAAGCAGGGCCAACGAGAGATCCTTCCACAAAATTAGCTCGGATATGCAATCTTTGACCAGATTTCCATAGGAATGCTATACATTTCTTATTTGCATGCTTTCAATGATGAGATCAATTGCCGGACTTAGAGCAACTCTAGCAGACCCCGCAAAAATTCAACCCGCAAAACGTGTTTGCGGTTTCACGAAGATCACGTTTGCGGGTCGAAAACATGCGCGGCCGATCAGATACCGTATCTAAACCTGCATAATTTGAAAAAACACTTTCGCGGGAGAAATTGCACAAACATAGTTCATCACATCATCTACTACAGAGTACATACATACTACATGATCAACAAATTAAACATAGATCATACTACATGCTACGTTAACTAGTAGTAGAGGGGGTCGGATCTGACGGCGGCGAGGTCGCGCCAAAATGGACGACGCCGTGGAGGCCGAGCGACGCTCAATCCTCCTCGCCGGAGCTGCAGAGGTCGACGTACTTCGCCGCCTGCTCTGCGCGGATGCGGCGCCACTCCTCAGCCTTCTCGTTGGCGACAACGTTGGTGGCGACCGCCTGCCGCCACTCGAGGGCTTCGAGCTCCTCGGCGTGGCGCCGACGCTCCGCCTCCTCACGCACGCTCCGCTTGGCGAGGGCGGCAGCAACGGCTTCGAGCTCCTCGGCGTGGCGCCGACGCTCCGCCTCCTCGCGCCCGCTCCGCTTGGGGATGGCGACAGCAACGACATCGAAGTCCGCGGCGGCCGAGCGGAGCGGACTCCTCCTTCACCGAGACGAAGGCGAATGGCGCCGGCTCCTCCTCGTCCTCCGACCACTCCCTCTTCACGGGGAGAAAGCCCGCGCCGGAGGACGAGGAGGATCCGGCGTAGGAAGACCTCGCGGAGGAGAAGGACGTGCGCCGGCGGTCGTACTCCTCTGTCTCGCGGCGGTTGAAACTCGCCGGCAGTGACATCCCGTGGTTGGTCCATTTTCGGGCGCCGCGCTTCCTCGCGCCGTCCGACCGGACGCGCCGCTCGCGCTCCGGGTCCCTTTCACGGCCGGATCTGCTGCCGGAGCCGCGTCCGGAGCTCCACATCCGACCCCACATGGCGGCTGGAGGCGGGACGGGTGGTCGCCGGCGGCGAGAAATGTGGAGAGGGGAAAGGGGAATCGGGTGACTCGCGACGGCGGGGGATAGGGTTTGGACCCGCAAAAGGGTCGCGGAACCGCAGTTATAGTGCTCGGGGCGTGCGGTTTGCGGGCTGCGGCAAAAAAATTTGTGGGCCGTGCAAGTATGCGGGCTCTGTTTTGGCCAGAAAATTGGGCCGAGCCCGCATACTCGCCGGAATTTTTGCGGACCGGGCATTTTACGGGGTGTGCTAGAGTTGCTCTTAGCGAAAGCAGGGCCGCAAGTATCAAAGGAAAGGAGAAAGAGGTCAGGAAGGACAATGGAAATCACAGCAACTACCAAGACAAAAGACTTCTTTTTTTAGGGAATGGCAGCTTAGTCTGCCTATATATTAAGCAGGAGAAAAATCAAATACACATGTCTTACAGATTAAAGGACAAGGGAAGGCCCGAAACAGTGGGCAAAAACACAAGGAGCTAGTTAGGCTCCGGTTCTGGATCATTTTCGCGAACGCTGAACCAGTGCAAGGAGAAGTGCAGGTTACATGATGTCCAACTTAATGAGCTCCAAGAGGGAATGCTCGGAAATGAATTTATGCTCGAACGCCCTTCGGTTCCTTTCCTTCCATAAATTCTACTCCCTCCGTTCCTAAATATAAGTCTTTTTAGACATTTCAAATGGACAACAACATATGGATGTATGTAGACATATTTTAGAGTGTAGATTCACTCATTTTGCTCCGTATATAGTCTTTTGTTGAAATCTCTAAAAAGACTTATATTTAGGAACAGAGGGAGTAATTGATGTATACTCCATACTTCAAAGAGTACGCGATTTTGTTCGAATTCCAGCCTTGATCGCCCTATGCCCAAGGTGACAAGTCAGATAATTCCACCAAGCCTTGGTTGAAGTATCAGCCATAGCATTGCCTCCAAGAGCGGGAATATCGATCACATAAAGTGCAGAGGCGATTCGTTGACCTGATCACATAAGGTGCAGCAGGGGTCGTGGATGATTCCTCGTTTTGCCAGGTTGTTGGTGGTCTGAATTCTGCCCTTGAGCCACAACTAGAAGGAAAACCGACACTTAGGCTCAACCTTGGCCTTCCAAACTTGCCCGAGAAAGATCCCAGGAATTGGCAAGTGTATGCAGAACTAGCAGAGTAAGTACCAGAGGTGTGGCAACTCCAGGTAAGGATGTCTACAACTTGAGGGTCCAGAACAATGTGCTGCACTTCAGCCATAGCGACATGAATTGCCCAAGCTGAATTGTTTGGCAACTTTCCTCGATCGGATGTCCCGCTAGCAGGATTCAAGTAAGTCTGTTCATATCTCAGTGATATTTTACTAGTCTCTTGTATATACTGTATAATCATCATGGCTCTCTTAATTATGCCTTTTTGCAGGCACATCGCTATTCAAAGAAACATATGCAAGTGGATGCTAGCTACAAGAAGTTTCAAAACACACTATCTGAAATGATACAGTGTTTTTTCTTCCGACTGACTATAAAATGGTATTGCCCCATCTTGCACGTAGAACCTGCAAGCGTGTTGACAAATCATCTTATGTGCACACACTGACAGACCTGCAGGTCATCTTGTGCCTGAGCTTCCTAGATGATTTATGCATGCGTCCACATATGAACGTGCAGACGAATTTGTTATCAACGGCCGGAAACATATACAATCCAGCTAGACGTAATTAAATTTCATTTTCCTTTCGTACTATATATAGTTTCTCGTACTCTGATATCTTTTGTTCAGAGTTGGGCTGTTTGGTAATGGGTACAGTACATGAATGAAGTTGCTCTGTTTTCTGTATGCCTCGCCCTGCTCACTTGCTTTCCCCGTCTAACTATGAACGTTGTTCCTCTCTTGACAAACACAGCCTTTAGCCTTTCAAAAAATAGTCACAGAAGCACATGGATGGACTCGTAGCCAAAAAATTTCATCATCATCATCGTGGACTCGTGGTGTCTTTACAAGCGATCAGGGCAACCGGCCAAATCTGATCCGAGACTATGGCTGCATGCTACCTCCTGTGTCCGAAAATACTTGTGATCAAAATGGATAAAGGGGATGTATCTAGATGTATTTTAGTTCTAGATACATCTCTTTTTTATCCATTTTGATGATAAGTATTTTTGAACGGAGAGAGTACTAAGCAGTAAGCACTAATACTAATTGGGTCCCCAGCAGCTGAGGTACATGACCGTCCTCAGCGCCTCCTCGGCCTTCTCCGCTCGCCGCCTCTCCACCAGGGCCGCCGCGAGACCTGGCCGGACTCTCCCGTATATGACCGTCCTCTGCTTCGTGCTCTGCGACTGCGAGACGCCGACGCTGGCCTTGGCCTTGGCAGCTCGGTGGATGGACTTGAGCGCGTAGTTCCAGCGGCAGAGTCCGGCCTGGTCCTTGAGCGCCTCCACCGCCCCCACGCTCATGGCCACCATCCACGACGCCTTCGCTGGACCAGCCATCTCTCCTCCTCCTTCTTGGTCTTGAACTCTTGAAGAGTGGAGACTGGCTTGTGATCGCTGCGTATGTCTAGTAGTACTGGACTTGCGGGGTTGCGGTTGTGAAAGAACTGAACTGATGCTCGTTTGCGTCGACGCAAAGAAGAGTGGGAGTGAGACGGGGTTATATACGGGACAGCCGGAGCAAAACAGGCGGCTGTGGGCGCTGGTTTCCCAGGAAACCGGGTGCTTCCGGATTCACCTTTGCTTGCTTGCGCCGCACCTCTCGCTGTCGACGTCCCGGTGCAAGTTGCTGCCCACCACGTCTCATCTTGTTTTTTCTTTCAGCAGACCAAGCCAGCCGGCAGAGAAATAGATACGAGCAATGGACGAAGAGTGTGCCAAAGCTTTTTCCGTAAAAAAAGTGTGCCAAGATTTACTTAGTAAAACTAGTAGTATTGTATTTTCATCAAGAAAGAAACACAATACTTCTTCGTTTTCATTTTAGTGGCTCTTTTTCCTCAGCGTGCAAGTCCACATGTTTTCTCTATAAATATTCGTTAGATCAAGGAAATAGACCCAACAAAATTTCTAATAATTTTCTTACTACTTTCAAATTCTGTAGATTTTCCAACAAGAGGCTGCATTTTCTAATATATTTTTGGTGTATTATGTGCATGTCTAAATCTCTGCCACGCTCTCATGTCAATTTCGAGGAATCTGAAGTTCTTACAAACTAAGAAAACTATGAGTGTCTATTGAAAAGCCGACTTAAAAAAAATCTTATTTATAAGCACCATTGATTTTTATTTGATGTAAAGCAAGTAGTTATTATTAGACAATATCCAAACAATTTTCTGCTCTTAAAATATATACCGATAACTGTTATTTATTTTTAATGCTCTTAGCATAGAAAATGTTCACTACATCAACTTTAAGGGATATATCACCAGCAAAAAAGAATTTAAGGGGTATATGTTTTTTAACTACAAAGCAATATTTGAAGACACATGACATTTTTCTGAACTATTCGAACATATTTTTTTAAACCACCAAAACATCCATTTATACGAATATATAACGTGAGTGTTCAACATGAACATTTTTTATGATTATTTAAAATAGTTTATTGATATACACGAATATATATTTATGAATCGAAATAATTCTAACATGCTATGCTGAAATTCCATTTTATTTTACCGATGTTGTATTTTGGAAATCCATTTATACATACAATAAATTTGTTTCTGATGACTTTAGGTATGATTTATGCAGTTTTTAAGTTCTCTTTTTGCATGCACGCACTATTGTGGAACAAACATGTGTCAAGTTGAAAAAACGGCCACACTTGTATAGAGCTAGCCCAAGATCCAACTCATCGCTTGGGCAGGCTACAAGCCGTACATAGAGCTCCCTCTGGCAAAATGTCGGCTAAAATATTTGCAAACAACATTGATTGGCATAATTAAGGATCACAAACAATAAAAAAATATGCGAAATACGTATGAGTTTGCTATATCTAGCAATAATATTTAAATGAAGTGCCTTTGAGAATTGAGGTGAGACAGACTCAAAAAGATGCTTTGTTGGACTTAATTTTTTCAATGTGAAAAGTTGTCTTAAAACCAATCCAAAATGGACTTAGCTAGGCATGCAATTTAGAAACTTGCTATTATCCATTTATACTAATCAATTTTACTTTTTAAAACAACATAATGATAATACAAATTGTTTTTCTTGGTTTGACAAAACATAGCCAAATAATTTTAACTATTTTCAGTACTATATATTAACAATAAAACTAACTCGATTACATGATGAATCTCATCCAACTCCTCACCGACCAGCGAGCCTACGAAGGAATTACTCACTCCCGGTGGGGAGCATCATGGAATTGGCGATGGAGAAGGGTTGGTGATGATGAAGAACGAAGACCCCCCCCCTCCGGAGCCCCAAACGGACTCCAGATCTGGCCTCCCAATGTAGAACAGGAGGTGACGGCGGCTCCTTCTCATGGATCGTGATAATTCTTTCTCCCTGATTTTTTTCTTCTGAAAAATAGGATTTTATAGCGTAGGTTTCAGGGTCTGCAGGGCCACCAGGTGGGGACAACCCACCTGGGCGCGCCAGGAGGGGGGCGCCCTGGTGGGTTGTGCCCACCCATGTGCCCCCCTCTGGTGGGTCTTGGCTTCAGAAATTCTTGTTTATTGTATAAAAATTCCTCGCAAAGTTTCGTTCCATTCCGAGAACTTTTATTTCTGCACAAAAACAACACCATGGTAGTTCTGCTGAAAACAGCGTCAGTCCGGGGTTAGTTTCATTCAAATCATGCAAATTAGAGTCCAAAACAAAAGGAAAAGCGTTAGGAAAAGTAGATACGTTGGCGACGTATCAGACACACCAGCTGGACCATGGAAGCACTCACCGGTACGAACCATGATTAAACATAGGGGCTGTCGTCGGCATGGGAACGGCGACGACCACAAGCAGTTTAGACGACGTGAAGGAGGAACATGCATTAGGGGCTCCCTATGGAGTGCTCTTCACCGTTGGTTAAGGTACCGTGGAAGATGGTCATCGGCGGGACAACATGCCAAGGAAGATGGAGCGTGGTGTTGCGGGCCGTGGAGAACTTGCGCGCCTGACATCCTCCGGCATTGGATTCATTGCTCCGGCTTCTACCTCCCGCAGAGTGCCTTCCTTACCGCCACTTGATGAGGGATAGACGATCTCGTTGTTGCCGAGGTGTTCGGTGACACGAGATCGGATCTGCTTGCCTCCTTGTTTCATGGGATGAGGGGAGAGGCTGACTCGTCGTCATCGAGGCATCCAGCGGCATGATATCGGATCGGCTTGTGGGTTGTCCGTGCTCTGCATTTGGCGAGACCAACGCCATCAGAAGCAGCAGCGTCAACAGGTGCTTAGGGTTTGATAATCGTGGATTGGGGACATGTGATAAGGAGATAGTATATATAGGGCAAGCAGGTGACGTTGGATGAGAGTGCCGGCATCAACGGCCCAACAGGCGTCTGATGATTTCCTCCTATCAGTCTACTGATGGAAAAAGCGTTTCCCTAACATGAAGTGCCTTTGAGTACTGAGGTGCCAGGCATACTGAAAAATATTATTTGTCGGACTTCATTTTTCTCCTATGAAAAGTTGTCTTTAAAAAACCAAACGCCTTTTCTAGGCATGTAGTTTATAAATTTGGTTATTATCCATTTATACTAAATACGTTTACTTATTAAAATAACATAATGGATATACATTTTTTTTTCGTTTGATACAACATTACCAAACAATTTAACTATTTTCTCTGGTATACTGACATCATAAATCACAACTAGTAACTTAAATGTAACTATTATACAATTGAAATTACTATAATGCTAAGCTAACTCCATTTTGTTGCAAAATATATGTTATTTTAAGAAACTTGTTTTGTACTATGTTAAATTACATCTAGATGTAAGAAAATGGAAAAAAAAATTAGTATGTCAGCATTCATATACATATTAATTTTTGTGTCACTTAGATGTACAAATAAAGCTATGTGTTTGATTTAGTAGTATCTTTAAATATTTTGATACAGAGTTCTATGATATATGTGCCTAGCAAATATCTTAATAGAGATTTGTGGAGAACAATCATTTATCAGAATAGTAATTGTTATGATATTATTGATCTAGTCAATTACTTGGAAGGAACTCGTATTTTTGTTAGAAAGTTAACCTATTTTTCAATTTTCTTGCTTCATTGGCCCTAGGACAAAATCCAAACTGTTGGTCATTCGACGGGAATTGGAAAGGCACATGTGTTATGCCTCCCCATGGCATTGCTCTCGCTCTGACCAGAACACATTTTGAGAGCCCTCCTTTCCTCCCCCTCCCACTCTGACTCCCTCCCCACCATCTTCGACAGCCACGATGGCTAGTGGTGAGTGGGAGGGGGGCTTGGATCTTGTATATATGTCCTTCTTCCAAATAAACCCGATCGTGGCTTAACTCTCCTGCTCTTCATGATCCATCTTGTGGTCATGAGGGCTGGAGCTAGGGTGGTCGGAGCTCGCCGGCTAACTAGATTTGAGACCCGATCAAGTCTTTCCCCCGTGGTAGGGTTGAAAAGGGTGGTGGTGGTGGTGTGTGAGATGTGAATTCACCCTCCTAATCCTGAGTTTTTTCTTGCCTCCATCGTGAAGGGAAGAGACATGCGCGGGGAGAAGAACATCTAAATTTGGTGTTGTGGCTCGCTAGTGTGGCCTCTCAGGGGATGGAATTGCAATTGTCTTTGTTAATTTATCTCAAGGTCATTACATGTTGTGTTTGTTGATAATCTACGGTGCCAATTGAGGTCGTCTCTCTCTCGGACTATACCTCCATGGTGCGCGGTCGGTATGTCTTGCTCCGGTGTTGGTTTTCTACGCGATTAGTTCTCATGCAAAAACATCATGCGTGCATTCTATGCGGCGTACCTACAATTGCAAATGGGACTGCAAAGAAGAAACTTATTAGGGAGAAATCACTTATGGTTCCTTCAAAACAAACTTATTAGGTTGCTAGCGACATGGTTCAGGTTCAACCTTTGTGACAAAGTCCATGTAATCTTAACTTCCTCCTCTCTCGTATCCCACATGTACGCTGAATCCGCCTGAACGCCACCCATATGAGGACTAAAAACCTTAACTTAAACTACTAACCGAAGTTGAGACACGACTCTCCTCCATGCCACCAAGCACCGGAGAGGCAAGTGGAGGGGAGGTGAATCCATAGACTCACAAGTGATGCTTGGAGGGGAGGTGTATGCCCTAGCCACCACTTTGGAAAAATAAACTATTTGTAAGTTCTACTACTAGTACTTGCTACAGCGAGCACACCACCCCTAAGAGCAACTCTAGCAGACCCCGCAAAATCCCGACCCGCAAAACGCGTTTGCAGTTCGACGAAGATCTCGTTTGCTGGTCGAAAACCGTATATGAAACTGCATAATTTGAAAAGAAGTTTCCCGGAAGAAATTGCAACCATAGTAGTTCATCACATACTACATATACTACATGATCAAACACTAATTCATTACAAATACTAGTTCATACTACATACTACATTCACTACTAGTACTAGAGGGGGTGGGGATCTCACGGCGGCGAGCTCGCGGCCATGGACGACGCGGTGGAGGAGCTCAATCCTCCTCGTCGGAGCTGCCGAGGTCGATGTTCTTCTCCCTCTGCTCCTCGCGGATGCGCAGCCACTCCTTGTGCTTCTCCTTGGCGGCGAGGTTCACCGCGACCGCCTGCTGGAACACGAGGTCTTCGAGCTCCTCGTGGTGGCACCGATGCTCCGCCTCCTCGCGCAAGCTGCGTTCGGCAATGGCGGCCACGACCGCGTCATCGGCGACGAAGTCCTCGGGCCCGACGACGCCGCAGCGCATGATCTCCTCGGGCTCCTGCGGCTCCTCCGGCTCCTCCGACCACTCCCTCTTCACGGGAAGAAGCCTCGCGCCGGAAGAGGAAGAGCTCGCGGAGTGGGAAGATCTCGCGACGGAGGACGAGCCCGCGGCCGAGGAGGGCATACGCCCGTGCCGACGGTCGTATTCGTCCATCTCGGGGACGAGGAAGCTCGGCGGTGAGAGGCCCCTGTTCGTCCCTTCCTCGCCCCGCGCTTCCTCGCGCCGTCCGACCGGACACGCCGCTCGCGCTTGGGGTCGCCGCCCCCGCCGGAGCCGCGGCCGGAGCTCCACATGCGGCCCCACATGGCGGCTGGAGGCGGAAGGGGCTCACCGGTGGCGAGAAATGTGAGGAGGGGAGTGGGGAATTGCGGAGAGACGCGGCGGTGGGGGATAGGGTTTCGACCCGCAAATGCACCGCGAACCCGTAGATATAATGCTTGGGGGGGGGGGGGGGGGGGCGGTTTGCGGGCCGTGGTAAAAAAAATTACGGGTCGGGCGAGTATACGGGCTCTGTTCTGGCCAGAAAATTGGGCCGAGTCCGTATACTCACCGAAATTTTGCAGGTTTGCGGCTTTTGCGGGGTCTGCTAGAGTTGCTCCGACCTTGTACTAGCACTCCATCCTAATTTGGGCCCCAACAGCTGAGGTACATGAAAGTCCTCAAACCCTCCTCCTCCTTCTATGTTGGGCATATGACCAATTTTCTAATTAATTTAATTCATAAATAAATCTGATGATACTTTAACAATATTAATCTCATATTGGTAGATAAATGTATGAGACGTACTAGACATAGAATAGTTAAATCTATGATAGCAACAATTATTCAGGATTTCCAGCGAGGCGCTTTTAGTGGGAGGAGACGTTCCCGTCGACGACGAGGCGCCTACGGCAACTTCGTAAATCTAAAGACAATATGCTGACTCAGTCCCTTGAAGGTGCTCATAGGGATAGGGTGTGCGTGTGTGTAGTCATAGAGGTGAGTGTATGCGCATATGTATGAGCGCTTGCGTCCGTACTGTGTTAAAAAAAGCAATTATGGCCAACACATGAACAAGTAAATAAGCGACGAACAAATCATACTCTCCAGTTAAAAGGTCAGAGCCATGGCGGTGGCAGATGCTTCACTAGTCTTCTTTGTGGAGTTGGTCACACCAGCCATGGCGATGTCAGGGAGGTCCAGGAAGTAGTACGTACAAATTGACGATGAGTGGGTCTTGTGTCATGGTTTAGAGCTCACTTGTTGCACACTTTCGTATCAAAATCTCTGATATCGCATCCATCTAGCCATTTTCATGTCAATTTTGCATATAAAAAAATTGTTGTGCATTTTATTGAGGTCATTGTCTAACGTTTCGTTTTCATTAGTTTTTCCTTGCTTTTGTTTTGTCTATGTAGGTGTATTGGAGCCCCCTGATGAGGAAAGGGACCAAGTTGGGGCCAAACACAAGAAGTTAGACGCACTACATTCATGCTTTCTAGAGAGTATAACAAACAAAATACATTTTCCAACGAGCCCAAATTGAAAATCAAATATCATGAGATTATCGGGTCGTCCATAAATTCCAACTAGCCTAGGAACGCCTAAATTGCAGTTCGTATAAGGAAATGATGACCAAAATATGAAAGACCACGTGCAGGTTCCAGAAGGGCACGGTATGATCGCGCATGGTCGTACCGCCCGACCCTGGCTGCGGATTTGCGTATAACTTCCGCGATTCTTCATTGATTTCATCCTCGTTTGTTCTTTTTTTTTAAGAAGGATAACCCTGGCCTCTGTATCTGGAAGATGCATGTGGCCATTTTATTAATTATTTTTGAGGACCTTATAAAATAGAATAACAATATGCCTGAATCCGCCATCTTGGCAACATCTGTCGCTATTCCTATTCAAATGATGAAGGGGTGCAAGCTGGGCCACATACCCAGACCTCTCACCTAAGCCTAACATCTAAAGCCGGAGGCCCCGACCAAGCCATCTGCCGGGTCCGGGGCTCAAACCGGTCTGATGCACTCACATGTGTCGTCGCCGCCAGCTTCCACTGGTCCATCTTCAGAGCAGATTGAGGTGATAACCTTGGCAGGTCCTCCGCCATCGACGCCACCACGACGCCAAACGACGACCTCCACCTACGCGAGCCTTGGCAGGTCCTCCGCCATTGACGCCATCACGACGCCAGCCGACGACCTCCACCTACGCGAGTCCATCTCCAAGCAACGGACGTAAATCCATGCTAGGATAGGGCCGCACCACCGCCGTCGTCCACCACCCACAAGCGCCACCCAACCCCAAGGTTCCCAAAGTGACGCCTTCAAAAAGGGAACGGCGCCGTGAGCGCCGCCGCCAAAGTTAGGGCTTCTCTGGAGCCCTTGGATCAAAGGGGAGGAGATGCATTAGACCTGTTGTGGAGACAGGCTATATGCACAACACCATCCCTAGCCGCTGCCTCTTGTCTATCACTAGATGACCTGTTGCGCCAATGGCGCAAAGGCCGAGAGCAAGCCAACTATTGAAAGAGTGTGCATCAAAATATGTAGACACATAATGAAACATATGGAAATAAGTATGGATTGATGATAAATAGATGGTTGCTGATGATACATGTTTTCTAAGAACCTTACGAACGATCATTTACAATGTTATAAGCAAGGAATGTAGATAGGCAGAGATACGTTAGACAGATGTATCGCTGGACGTTTAGAACGACTTCTTTGAGGAAACTCTTCATAACTGCTATTCTTCGTGGACTGCATTGCTCAGAGCAAAAATTCCTTCGATATCATTGTCCAGGCTCCAATAATAGTGGTTTGTTTGTTTGCTGGAGATCATATTCAGACTGTGTTGTTATATCGCTAAGACAGTCAGGAACATATGTTACCTGTGATAAAACATGATTGAGATTGTTGTCTTTGGATGTTGAGCCAGCTCTGAAGTTTGTATCTATTATGCGATAAAATTCCTTTGCTGCCATGCGTTCTCCACTAAGGCTATTGGGCCAGCTGCTGCTAAAATAGTTGATTATTTCGTCCTTTCGGTTGGTGAGCAATTGAAGGCCGGCTGTTGTTGTGGAGGGTGGATGGATAGGGTTAAGGCATCAACATCTGTCTGTGTGGATAAATCAGGAGGCCCAGTAAACCGAGACCCTCACCTTTTTGATTTTAAGCCCATTTGCTAGCACACATGTGCACTGAAACATGCTGTTGGCAGCTGTGGTGTAAAGAATTTGAACATCTAATTTGAATTTGTAATGTTCAGTAAATAAACACATAAAGAGCCTGAGCCTTTTCAGGTGGTATATGTCTGGACTTATTCGAGCTAATATTCTTGTTAGGGCAAACAACAATATTTGTTTTTACACCAAGACGTAGACATGAACAAATGTATCAGTTGACATGTATGGTAGAAGGCAAGCATTAATGAGCGAAGGCACTACATGCATTGTTGAAACAGTAACCACTTTTTAAAGAGGCCCTAACAGCATGTCTTCCATGTGTAAAGGGTTTGCAAGAATAGACATACCACTCAGGCACGCTCGTTCCATTGCTTTGTCGCATTCTTTAGAAACAAACAGGGTTGCATCCTTCCTTGTGTATCCCTTGTAGAATGTGGTATCTAGCTCGATGCACTTCTCAGTATCCTTCAGTACTTCAGGCATGGCACCCGTCTTGTGTAACAGGCAGCCGTGTTGCCGTATACCTGAAACGTTGCCAATAGCTTAGCACTACAAAACACTCCACATCACAACACCTACACTGCAGAAGCACCTATAGCCAATGGTCATCTACAGGCTAGCTAATTCAAATGGCATACATGCAGTGTGAGATGTTATCCACATGATAACAGCGAAACAACTTCACATATTTTTTTAGCTCAAGCAATTGAATATCATAAAACATCAGAAATTACCTTTGGATCCTTTGGGTTTCTTCTGAGCGCCTCAGTGTAATGCTTCTGGTTCTGCTACGAGTTGCTGTTGCCGGTACAGGAGCTCAGGGGCAAGGAGAGCAGGTACACATGCTTGCTGGAGCTCCTTGGCAGCGTAGCACAAACTCACTTAAAAACTCAAGGAAGATAAAGATATTCCAAGAAAGTGATGCTTGTTCCCAGTGAGCAATACAATATCTTATTTCAAATATTGTAGGTAGAACGGAAACATCACAAAGCAAATGCAAATATGAGATGGTTAACTAAATTTGATGTTTCACTGCTCTCGTTGGACAAAATGGCAATCCATAGAAACATGGCATGATCATCCGAAACACTTAAATTCTGAAGAACATGAACTGACATACATCATACATGCAACACCTCGATGTAATTGTTTTCTTAGATTTCACTCAACTAAAAGTGCTGGTTTCATCATCTTTACCACATCAGAGTTAAAACATCGTAAACAAAATCCAAATCCTTATATATTAACTCAAGCTGTGATGGCAGAGGAACATTTAGATATTGACCGCAGGCTTCTCATTCTATCAGAATTCAGAAAGCCTAGTCCAGTTCATGGATCTTCAAAGTATAGATCACAACCACTTGAAACCCATAGAAAATTCATAAATATAACACGTACACACATGAGAAAGAAGCACCAACAGGAAGACCAAAGTGTTCAACGTTCACAAGCTAGAGAAAAAAAATGCAGTTGTTGTTCTTCACCAAAATCAATTACAGCAGACATAAGTTCTTAACATGATCCAACCACAATTTGCACTTATAATGAACGAACATATGTCTGTTGATATGATACACAATAACCATAATGCATTCACTTACACCATTTCATAGGATTCACAAAGCAAAAAGTAGAAGATATAGTCAGTAAAAAAATTGGAACCAACTCACAAGGAAGGCTCAGATCAGCATAAGGGAGCGGGTGGATCCTCTTTCTCGCACCGCCAATGAAAGAAGGGACAGGCATGTGCTGCTCTGTCGGGATGTCTTCGACCTACAGGGCGCACCACAATAAGCAAATAGGTGGAGGCAGAGCACCCCGGTGGCAGTGTGAGATTTGCGGGTACTTGCCATCTGGCCGTGGGTGGCGAGGGAAACATTGGGGTTGGGCCGAAATGATGCGGCACGCCATCTAGGTCAGTGCCGCACACTGTCGGCCATCCTTGTAAATGTTTCTATTAAGGAAATGAGCATTTCACACATAAATATCAGCATTTCTCTAATTAGAAGATTAAGTAAATGTGCATTGCACCTCATAATATCAGCATTTCTCTCAAGTCCTGAAATGACATGAAATGACATTGCACGTGTATTCAAGTAGCTCTTCACGCTTCACCTATTCACACAGATATAATGAATTAGTAGAGTTGGACATATTTCCCTATCTACAGAGCTTAATAATGTGTGCATCACAGTTAGTTTTTCACCTCGCAAATATATGACTATATGAGAATACACACCTTGGAAAATATTTCCAAAAATAAGAACCGCTAACAAAAGGCTATCTGTTTTTTCTTAAGAAATAGTTTCTTAAGTTTCTGCAGTATTGCCTGGGTAAACAGACACTGCATAAGCACTTCCCCAAATGCACGGGGTAAGCACAGTGAAGAGTGTGAAGCCCAACCAAAAGAATTTAGCATGGCAACTACAGTTTTGCCAAAATGTCTTCATGAAGAACACGTTTAATTTCAAATATCCACAAGAATCTATTGGAGGCATATCCATGTATGGTGTGACAGTAAGGAACATCTACAACTCAATTAGTTCTTGAAATAAAATTAGGCAGTGGTTCAAAAAATTCAGCCACCTCAGGAGTATAAAGGTAACAGATGACGACTATCCAAAAGGCCATGTAACACAAGAAAGGGGTCTACCGCACACACATATACTACTTTGGCAAACAAAGAAAAACCGTGTGATCTATCCAGGAACAAAAAGCCTAATGTATTGATTTGGCAAACAAAGAAAGGGGTCTAGCGCACGCACATATACTAATGTATTGATTTTGATCCTGGCCTTTGCGATATCATTTTTTTGCTCAAAAAGACTGTCCAGCTCCATTCTTGGAACTATGGCTCGAACTACTATTCTCCAGAAAAAGAATACCAACTTAGCCTTTGAAAAAACAGTATAACGACACAGCAAAATAATAATATTTACCATCAAAGACGTAGGACTGAATTTGCTGTTGGGGGGTCTGCAAGTCGTAGAATATGCATCATCAACATTCTCCTTAACAACTCGGTATTGAAACTGTACAGATCAGCGGAACAAACACATTATCCTGCAGGAAAAAAGAGGTCATTGATTGTTTCAACAAGTACAGAAACAAGAAAAGATGTCGTTGCGCCACTGCAGCTTTTGTTGGGTAACGTAGTAATTTCAAAAAAATTCCTACGCACACGCAAGATCATGGTGATGCATAGCAACGAGAGGGGAGAGTGTTGTCCACGTACCCTCATAGACCGACAGCGGAAGCGTTATCACAACGCGGTTGATGTAGTCGTACGTCTTCACGATCCGACCGATCAAGTACCGAACGCACGGCACCTCCGAGTTCTACACACGTTCAGCTCGATGACGTCCCTCGAACTCTGATCCAGCCGAGTGTTGAGGGAGAGTTTCGTCAGCACGACGGCGTGGTGACGATGATGATGTTCTACCGACGCAGGGCTTCGCCTAAGCTCCGCAACGATATTATCGAGGTGTAATTTGGTGGAGGGGGGCACCGCACACGGCTAAAAGATCTCAAGGATCAATTGTTGTGTCTCTGGGGTGCCCCCCTGCCCCCGTATATAAAGGAGCAAGGGGGAGGCAGCCGGCCAAGGGGAGAGGCGCGCCATAGGGGGGAGTCCTACTCCCACCGGGAGTAGGACTCCTCCTTTCCTTGTGGGAGTAGGAGAAGGGAAGGGGGAAGGAGAAAGAAGGAAGGGTGCGCCCCCCTTCCCTAGTCCAATTCGGACCAGACCATGGGGAGGGGTGCGGCCACCTTTTGAGGCCTTTCTCTCCTTTCCCGTATGGCCCATTAAGGCCCAATACGAATTCCCGTAACTCTCCGGTACTCCGAAAAATACCCGAATCACTCGGAACCTTTCCGAAGTCCGAATATAGTCGTCCAATATATCGATTTTTACGTCTCGACCATTTCGAGACTCCTCGTCACATCCCCGATCTCATCCGGGACTCCGAACTCCTTCGGTACATCAACATACATAAACTCATAATAAAACTGTCATCGTAACTTTAAGCGTGCGGACCCTACGGGTTCGAGAACTATGTAGACATGACCGAGACACGTCTCCGGTCAATAACCAATAGCGGGACCTGGATGCCCATATTGGCTCCCACATATTCTACGAAGATCTTTATCGGTCAGACCGCATAACAACATACGTTGTTCCCTTTGTCACCGGTATGTTACTTGCCCGAGATTTGATCGTCGGTATCTCGATACCTAGTTCAATCTCGTTACCGGCAAGTCTCTTTACTCGTTCCGTAACACATCATCCCGCAACTAACTCATTAGTCACAATGCTTGCAAGGCTTATAGTGATGTGCATTACCGAGTGGGCCCAGAGATACCTCTCCGACAATTGGAGTGACGAATCCTAATCTCGAAATACGCCAACCCAACAAGTACCTTTGGAGACACCTGTAGAGCACCTTTATAATCACCCATTTACGTTGTGACGTTTGGTAGCACACAAAGTGTTCCTCCGGTAATCGGGAGTTGCATAATCTCATAGTCATAGGAACATGTATAAGTTATGAACGAAAGCAATAGCAACATACTAAACGATCGAGTGCTAAGCTAACGGAATGGGTCAAGTCAATCACGTCATTCTCCTAATGAGGTGATCCCGTTAATCAAATGGCAACTCATGTCTATGGCTAGGAAACATAACCATCTTTGATTAATGAGCTAGTCAAGTAGAGGCATACTAGTGACACTCTGTTTGTCTATGTATTCACACATGTATTATGTTTCCGGTTAATACAATTCTAGCATGAATAATAAACATTTATCATGATATAAGGAAATAAATAATACTTTATTATTGCCTCTTGGGCATATTTACTTCAGCTTCGACATCGCCTCGTCCGGCCATGAGAGCGTACATGACAGTGAGAGAGGATGGAGGTGAGGAAGTGGGGACGGACCTCAAGGGTGGACAGACGGCAGCGCGAGGGTCGGACGAATCCTCTGCAGCCCACGCTTCTCCTGCCGAGGACGAAGGCGACGGAACCATGGACCACCGCTGCGGCTCGAGCTCCTCCCGGGGTCATCGCTGCACACGTGGAGACGGAGGCGGGGGAGGAAGCGAATTTGCACCAATGCGAGAGGAGCAGGGCATAGGAGGGCCATCAAATACAGGACATCTGCATCAGCTTTAGCATGCATTAAATTAAACAAAAGGTTACAGATTCACTTCCAAACCAATGTAGGGTCTCAGATTTACAGAAAAAAATCTAAACAATTTGTTCAACACCCAAATTAGCTAGTACTCCCTCCGTCCGGAAATACTTGTCCTAGGAATGGATGTATCTATAAGTAAAATAAGTCTAGATACAACCATTCCTAGGACAAGTATTTCCGGACAGAGGGAGTAACAACAATATAAGCAACAAATTAATCATACAAATTAAAAGGGTAAACTAATAAAAGTTAAAGATATGTAGGCATGGAAGAAAAAGAAAACAAATGAAAGAGGATCGTACCAGGAGCTTAGGTCCTTGACTGGAGCAAGAAGTAGAGCGGGCAATGCCCCTCTCTACTTTTTCATCATAGTCCATCATGGTACACTTGCACCACAACAGAACAGGCAACAAGAAATACTTTTTCATCATAGTCCATCATGGGAGCTCCCGCAATACTTTCAGATCCATGGATGTGCAAGCAGCAGAGTAAAATTGCATAAATACATTTAGAATATATATAGGACTCGAGCCCTGTGAAATCCAGGAGAGAGGAAAATAAGAAGTGTAAATGGACTGGACAGTAGTCGGCATAGCAACACATTCATTTGGTGGCCATGTATCTTTTTTCTCAAAATTGTGTCTCTGGAAAAAAACTATACTGATGATGCTCTCAAATAATTAAATGGATGAGCTTGGACTTCCAGACCAATTTAATGAAACGCCTAAATATTTCAATTAATATTCTAATTTACCGAAGCTTTCCTTTTGAGCCTTAGGTTTTACATAACATTCCAGTAAATATTCTTTTACAGAACATCCATATTATAAATGATCCACAAAATAGTTTAACCTGACAATAAGTTTTCAGCTCAAGATAAGAAAAACACACACAAAGTACTATGAGATTGATCAATGGAAACAATATTGGTGTATAGGTTAATAAATAAAGAATCATCTACTCAAAAGTCAAAACAGGGCATCATTAATGGATGTCAAAAACATGCTCGTCATGAAGTATATCAGCATGGCGCATATTTAGTTTTCTGAAATAAGGCATGAACAGTTCACTTTTTTCATCACAGAGGGCTCCAGCAGGTTAAAATCACCTACTTAAAGCATTAAAATCACCTACTTAAAGCAGGTAAGTAAGTGATATAAGTTGCAAACCATCAGCTGAACTAAGATGCTGGGCACGAAATATTATTTACACAGCAGTGTCAACAACATCACATGCCCAATCACTTTGAGCAGGCAGCTGAAAAGGAGCTAGGAAGGCATGATGAACCACATCAATAAACATGCAGGGTACATAGGCTTAAGCCTCAAGTACCATGTAAGCATCTCGTGAGCGAAATCACCCGAATAAAAAAAGATTACATACATCAAGATAATTGTAAGAGTATAAATGAAAAAGGGCGGCATTTAGATGCATAGAACATAAATAAGAGGTAGGCCTAGCTCCCCACTGATGCTCTTGTATATGGTTAGAAGCAGAATCAAAGTACCAATAGCAGTGCAATTTAAAAGACGAAACACTACTACAGAAAGACAAAAAAAGATAATCAAATTTGAAGTAGCAATCATGGTTCAAAATCTGAACTAAATCAGAATTGAAAAAAATGAGCTGAGGTCACCTCAGGCTCAACGCTAGTCCTTCATCACCTAGAGTCCAACATGACTTTAGTTGCAGAGCAAATTAAAATGTAAAACGGTTTCATTTTTCTACAGACTCCAGATAGAAACAAAATAACAAAATCTCAGGATCAGGGAAAAACCACTGAAGTAGCAAATAGGAACCAAACAACAAAAAAGATGGTGGAATTACTCGCTAAGAAAAAGATGTCATAAGGCGAAGAAGGCACAATCTCAAATAAGATATGTCTAAAGGGGAATGGTAATAGGAGAGCAAAAGAAGGCAAATTGATGAAAAAATAGGTACACCCTCCCCATCAGCGTATGATTACCTTCCAAGAAAAAACAGGTTGAAATATGTACAAATATCGGGTCCCATGGAGCTCGAGCTCCAAAAGGCACTGGATAATAATTCAGAAACTGCACTAATAAAAATATGAAATGGAAGTATGGTGAAAATACAGAGGCAAAAAAGTCTCTTGCTAAATCCGTAGGTATAAAAATAAGAAACAAGACCCAACGAAGACATGTTAACAAAGTAGCATCAATGAGTGCATTGCTCTTCACAAAAAAAGGAGCGCATTGTTGAAGCGAAGAGCAGAAATGTTTCCAAACAACAATGAGGGCCATAGACAAGCTAGTGCACCTTTTACACGTCAAGAAAAAATGTAAGAGCGGATCATCTCAGCATATATACACCTAGCTCTTCTGCTTTTTTGATAATATTTGATCTGGGGCATCTCATTCTTCCAAATACAATGTGAAACCAACCTCTCCTGCAGTAAGATGAAAACATATGCTCGCCACAATCTTGGAAAATTATAGGTGAAATACTTAAATGTTCCAGTACGCATTGATCTTAACTATAACTAAGACAAAGTAAGACCTATCTGCATAGGTTCAGGACACATGATAACACCTAACAAAACAATAATGCTAACTAAGCAACGACTACGACCCACATGAAAAATTGAGATATCTAACTAATGCTTTGCTAAGGTACAAAAGGACATATGTTAAGTAAAGGGTGCATGATCATTTAAGTAAAATAAAGAACTACCGAAGGAACTCAAGCCTCCAAGCTGGGGTCACAACCTTAGTAATTCATTGATCACAGAAACATGCTAATTAATCAAGCTAGTTATCCTGAAGCAAAATCAGTTCATTAAGTAGAGAGTAGAAGTCTTGCACTTTCTGTATCTATCATTGGTACAAAATAACATATGCCCCACCACAGAAGAGTGCTAGGCTGTACGAAAGCAGCAGAATAAATGGCAGCAGCTAAAGAGAATGTGCTCGCCGCAAGACCCTAGGCACCAACTCATTGGAAATTGATCCTATGGGTAAAATACAATGATATCTAGGAATCAGTCCAGTCTAATTTATAGTAAACTGTTGAAGCTTTGTAACTATAGCAACAGGTAATAAGTAGATATTAGTGTAACAACCGCAGTAGGTACAACTACCTAATGCCATTGTGACAAAGAAAATGCAATGGCTCCTGTGATTGCCGTCCCAAAACTGAAGAAAACATCAAATAAATTGAACCATCATGAACTTTGGTTGAGGAATCTATGTAGCTGAAGGTATTCATTACAGGGTACTATTTCCATAAACACAAGAAATAGTCATCGATTGGTGATCATCTTAGCCCTCCATGTTCTGAACTGAAGTGCAATGTACACAGAACCTCAAACAAAGCATCATCAACAAATCTTAGTATCTTACGTGAAGAATCACGGAACATTCTGCCGTTACGAAGATGTTAGTTAATTCCCTTTCCAATCTGTACAAATCCTCGCCGCACAACATATTCTTATGCATGTATATATAAACATGGACTGTTGATCTGTATCGTTCTGCTCAAAATTTACAGCCTATTGAACAAACCCAGCTGAAAAAGTAATTTTGTACCCCGCAACAGTATGTGGGTTCTTTTTGAATCACACAAAGGCTGACTTGAAAGTGATAAATTATAAACATTGTCAAACTATTCAGTCATGTGCTAAGATAAACATCGACATGGGGAACTTGTTACATCCTAAGAACAAATAACAATAGAGAAAATTTTATCATTGCTAAATAATTCATGAACCACAATACGTTTTAAGAATCCGCCGCAGCTTGAAAGCAAACCTGAGTGTTCATGGGGCATCGAAGAAGCTTTAATCAAAAGTACTTCTCGAAGCAAGGAGTACTCCCTCAACCTATATGCAAATGGCCAAAAACTATTGGTCAAGGTTACTTTGTTATCAAATTGAATATCAAACATATGTGCATTCAGAATATTAAATTGAGAACCTCACTGAACGTAATCATCATGTTTCATGGAAAATGCTAATAGGAAACTAATAAAATGATCTTTTAATCAATTCCAACAGGATCAATGTAAGGCAGAAACTTCAACTACTACAGAGAAATGATCAAAACTTAACTGAATCAAGAGGGGGCGGAGGCACAGGAAAGTTTGGGGAAATTCTTTGGGGCTCCTCGGCTAGCAGTCGTCGTCCAGGTCTTCCTCTGGCGGCTTCATCGCAGCGGGCCCGCGAGCCTGGGAAGGGCTCCTCCTCCTGCTCATGTGTTGCCGGTGCCTGCTCGGCCTGGGTGTGGCGGAGGAGGAGAGCAAACCTTAAAAAAATTAGGAAGAGCTCAGGGCACCATGGGAAGATGGAGAATTAGAAAGAAAGAGCTCACCTGTATCAGCATCCCCTCCATGAACTGGGAGTTGTACTCGATCTCTCCTCGCTGCGGTGGGTGCTCGACCAGCCGTCGTCCCGTGGCCTGCCTAGTCCGTGTACCCGTCTCCACCGTGCTAAACAGGAGAGATTGAAGGATGTAGAGGAGCAGTGAGGAAGAGAGAAAAAAGAGAAGGAGAACTCACCGGAAGCCGAGGGTATTTGGAGAGGAAGCGCAGAGGAGGGCACGGTCGTGGCCGCTGCCTCCGCTGCTTTCGTCATCCGCGCACTCCAGCACACCACAGAAGCCCGCCGCTGTACTCCGGCACACCGACAGATGCCCGCCGCTGCTCATCCCGATGACCCTACCGTGCTAGCGTGGAGAGGGGGGGGTGAGAAGCGGCGACGGCACAGGAGAGAGAAGAAGAGGAGGAGAGGCGGCGGCGGCAGAAGAGGAGGAAGGTCGAGGAGAAGGAGCGTGCCGGCTAGGTTTTTCACCGTATGACCGCTGCAGTCCACCCTTTTTTGACCCGAACTTACGCACGCAGCACACGCTGCGACGCCGGCCCCGCCCATATGCCTGGCCCAGCCGTCATCTGCTCAAAACTGAGATCATGGCGTGAGTTTAAACCAATGGCTGGATATTTGACAGAGAGGTAAAACATACAGAAAACTTTACAGCGCGGCGGAACGAACTACCCAGATCGCATGCGCGACGCGAAGGCTCCAGAATAGCGGGTACTCTAGCAAGGTTTATATGTTCAATTCGCCCACACGTTCTACCATGAACCGCTACACCTCCATTGCCGCGGCAAGATCACTCCACCATATAGGAAAGGCCAAGATAAGGAAGGAGTCTTCGTCAGTGCCCCGCACTGGCCGTAGGGCCGGTGCCAGCTATCTCCACCATCGTCATTCCAACATACAGGAAATTTGTATATGATTTTGTTCTTAGTGAATCATAACAGATGTACTATCTTGTCATGCCATGTGCAGGTGGACCGAAACTGTCAGTTTGACAGGTCTGTGAGCAGATGGAGCAAATGGATGCAAACCTGGAGTGTGGCTGCCTCAGTGAACTCAGCGCAATCGATTGGGGATGCTCAAACTGGTTAGCAGGATACCTTGTTCTGTTGTTGTCAGCAAAGTACTGCTCATAGGCTGTCGCTGTGTACATTCTGAACTAGTAGTACATTTTTGTCCGCGGCCAAGCTGATTCCTTGTGATGGTGAGCAGCTCCACACTGCCCTGACGACGGTCTGCGTCGCCCTTGGCTCGAAATGAAGGAATGGTTTGGTACGTGAAACTGATGCCCCAAAGGTGAGCTTGGAATGCGAACTAGGATTCGTGTCTTAAGAAGTTCTCCTAACACCCTGCTCGCGTGCCTCAGGCTCATTGCTTGGAAAAATATCCGGGAAATGCATCGCCATTTCTGAACCAATTCAGGCTGCTGCTGCAGCATGCAGGTAAAGTTTAATATGGGAGCAATCGAGCAAGGATGGGTGCTCTGTCCGCAACAATAATTCAGGCCGGATTAGCTGGTTCACGCAGCATCGACTGCAATAGTCCGGATATGCCCTTTTTTTGCAGCAGAATTGACACTTTTCCCTGGGTCATATGACTGACTAACTTGTAACGGCGATGAACTGTACGAAAGCCTAGACGCTCGATGCTGGAAATTCAGAGCGACCGTTTGGACATTGCAGTTAGTTGAGCCAGGAGGAGGCCGGAAGGGACGTCGATTTATGCTTTTCTGAAATCCTTCCAGATCATGGAAGTACTACGTACGGCGCCGTGTCTTACACGAGCTCGAGAGTGAGTCTGCATGCTGAGCTAACATCATCCAGCCACTGCCACACGAACTGGTGCAGCTAGGACAAACCAATCTAGCCATCTGATAAGAAGATCTAGAGGTCTGTAACTGATGACTAATCGGCTAGTTAGTTTAGTTGTTGGGTCCCCAGTTGCTGAGGTACATGACAGTCCGGAGCTCCTCCTCCTGCTCCTGCCTCACCTTCCTCCTCGCCACCATCCCACCGGCAGTGGTCGCCGCCTTGCCCTTGCCGCAGGCGCCGTTCCCGGCGGCCGAGGTGCCGGGGCGCTGCTGGAAGACGCACGGGAGCGCCTGGTGGTTCCAGCGGCACAGCCCGGCGTGCCGCTCCTTGAGCGCCTCCACCGTGCCCGCGCCCACGCTCATCGCCGCCGCCCAGGAGGAGGCCGTCGTCTTCCCGCCGCCGCTCGCCATAGGACTAACTGCACGATTCCAGGTATAACCGTGCTGAGTGAGTAGTGCAGAGTGCTTGGTTCGTTGCTGTGCGTGTGAGTGTGCTCAGCTGCCTGCCAAATGGCGGTGCTCCTCTTGGTAGTTTTATAGGAGATGCCGATGTCGGCACGGGTAACCGTACGTACGTACGTACGGGGGCGCGCATGGTTTGTGGACTCGTGGGCGGAAACCGGGTGCCTCAGGTTACTGTCGGACGCACGCCGAGGTCGGGAAATGCGGCGTGCCGCTTGTGTCGCAAGTTGTGCGCTGCTGTCAGACTCTCACTGTGCTAATGTCAGCGTGTTATCCACTTGCTGCGAATACATCAGATCAGGCTTCGTGGTGGCCCATGAAATGTGTCGCTTTTAGAGCATCTCCACCCGCGCCCCCAACAAGGCCCTTCAGACGATTTTCGGTCGCCGGCGCCAAAAAATCGGTCCAGTCACGCCCTTAGGGGCCCTTTTTTTCGCCGGCTCGGGCCAAAATTGGCGCCGGCGGACCCAACCCAAACCCGGCGCGCTGGGGCGCTCGGGGGCACCGGGCGAATCGTTTTTGGCGCGAAAACGCCGCGGGCCAGCCGCGTCAGCGACACCGCCCGCCTCATCTTCTCCCGACGCTTCGGTTTTCCACGGGGAATCAATGGCAAGGCTGCCGCCGGTCAGCTTTGCCATTGATTCCTCACGGGCGGCGCGTTCACGGGGCGGCGCGCCGACGCCTGCCCTCCCTCGGACGCGTACACACGGACGCGGCGCGGCTATATATGGCATCGCTCGCCTGTGATGGGTGCCACCTCTCCACCTCTCCCGAGCGCCGCCGCCGAGCTCTTCTCCCCCAGCCCTCCCTCTCCCGAGCGCCGCCGCCGAGCTCTTCTCCCCCAGCCCTCCCTCTCCCGAGCGCCGCCGCCGATCTCTTCTTCCCCAGCCACTCCATCTTCCGAGCGCCGCCGCCGATCTCTTCTCCCCAGCCACTCCATCTCCCCGATGGCCGAGCGTTTCCCCGGAGACGAGGCGGCGGCCAACGGCTTCGGCCGCCGTTCGCTCCGCGAACAGGAGTCCTGGCTCCTGTTCCAGGCGAACATCCCGGCGCCACCGGACATGCGCACCGGGCCGACGGGCTGGAGGCTCAGCAATGGGGGAGTGCCCATTCCCCCGTTGCCCGACGCCGTGGCCAAACCATCCTACTTCGCCGACGAGGTCGAGATCGTGCGCGCCTCCCTCACCGACGCCGAGCTCTCCCTCCCCCAGTACGCCGCCGACAACCACGCGGCTTGGGCGGCGTACTTCGAGCGCCGCCAGCAGCAGCGGCTGGCGTCCACCAACGGGGCGCCGGTGGTCGGCGGCGTGAAGAACAGCGAGGGGCGCCACCTGTGGTGGGGCGCCCCCGGCCGCACACTTGAGGGCGTGCTAACGCACCTCGAGGGCGGCAACTACCCGCCGTTGGCGTACCCCCGGCGAGGACGGCCGCCCGGCGCACCGCCGACGCGACGGGCAATGGGCGCCAAGGAGGTTCGGCGCGTCCTCCTCCTCTTCCTCCTCCCGCTCCTTCTCCCACTCCTCCGGCACTCCGACGCTGCTCGGCGTCAAGGCCGAGCCCGGCATCGTCATCAACGAGGGCGGCCGGCGCGCCTCCTCGTCGGCTCCTCCTCCGCGCTTCGTCAAGCCAAAGACGGAGCTGGGGCTCGCGCCGGTGAAGACGGAGCCGGGGCTGGCGCCGGTGAAAACGGAGCACGGCGAGGTCGAGCTCGACGACGACGCGGCCCTTGAATGGGCACGCCAGGACTCCATCAAGATGTCGACGGAGCGCCAGCGCGCCGCCCTGCGGCGCTTCGAGCAGCGCCGCCGAGGCCGCGACGAAGGAGGAGTCGTCATCATCGACGACAGCGACGACGACGACGACTTCTCGGCCTTCAGCAAGGTTTTTTTAATTAGTTTTTATATTAATGACGACTACTCGACTTAAATCCGCGAATATAAGCCCAAGTTTGCCGAAATTTGGCGTGTTTAGCCGAACTTTACGTAAATTTGCTACACAATTTTTTTCCCACACCTGGGGCCGGCCTTGGGGCGGCGGCTGGGGGCCAACTCGCCCCCAGGCCCACTTTTTTCACCCGGTCACCCCAGACGTCGATTTTAGGCGCCCCTGGGGGGCCAACGGCCAGAGCTGCTCTTAGCACACAGCAAGATAAAGATCGCTCCATCTTGCAAATCTGCCAACCTAGAGTTCATTCTGTCCACTCCAGGCACGCAGCGTCCGGGCATCTTCTCCCCCCTCTTAGGATCAGCAAGTGATTACACTAAACAATCCTCCTTTCAGCAACGCGGTTTACTCGTACTCACACCGTCACACGTAAGTAAACTACACCTTTTGGCCACATGCTCTTGGGGTCGCGGTGAGAGCGGAGGTACGGGAGACTTGGACAGGCAGGGAATACCAGAGGCCGGAGGCCATGGTTTCCATGATACCAGAGGCCGCCGGTCGTCTGCTTCGTGTCAGTCTCATTCTCCAAGTGGAAGGCGGACTGCTCTGTGTCTTACTCACTCTGTGAGATATCACTCCGATCAGAAAACACGTTTAGTTAATTTATTAACGTCATCAGTCTCATCACATTTAGTTTTACATATCTTCTTGTCGGCTCAGGAGAGTGCAGATCGAAGAAATTCAGAGCACGTTCGCCACGAACGATCTCAGTCGCGCCGCAGGTCAATGCCGCGCGTGATCACCACAGCGATACAGAAGGGTGTAAACGTTGAGCCGTGGCCGTGCGATGGATGACATCTGAATTCACATATCCTTTCTCTGCTCCTCACCTTCTTCTCTTCCAAGTCTCACCATCCTCTCCTGCTACCTCACCTACGCCTTCGGTGTGACCTGGATCGGATCCGCGGGTCAACTCCGACCAACGGAAAATACTTGCAATCAATTCAAAGCATACAACGTCAAAATAACCAGTAGATGATATGTTAACAAAACCTCAGAATCTCTAAGGCTCTAACGGCCTCCATTGCAGCGACCTTGAGGTGTTAAAATTGATGGCTTTTATGGAAGCTTTAACAATTTATGGACTAGTTGTGGCACTAGCGCTTTTATTTGTGAACCCTTCTGCTTAATCTTAAAAATAGTTCTTTCGAATTCGATAAGATTTTTTTCTTTTTTTATTAAATTGGTATTTGCTTCCGCAATTCCAATTATATCAATACTTCATTTATACTCCTATTTATTACTCTTGAAATTATCTATTTATCGGGAGAGATAATACCCCATTCGAGAAAGGCCTGGGTTGAGTATTATTAATTTAGAAGATATGCCACCTTCTTATTTCCTGTCCTTAGTTTAGGAAAGTGAAAAGTTTTTTCCTTTTATTTTAGGAATTTTGGAAACAGAAAATTTCAACAAAAGAAGTCTTTCACCGGTCAAACAAGACTTAAGACTTAACCTAAAAGAAATTACTAGATTGAATCTATTTGCATTAAAAAAACCGATCAAAAAAGGGTGAGCGAAGTAAGGGCATGTATAATGGTTCTATCTTAGGAATGCCACGTAGAATAAATGATGAGATGGAGGAGAGAGAAATTATAAGAAAAGGCTTGTCTTCTGAAAGAACATGCGGTGCCCCCATGTTTGGTTTTGGTAATTGATGACAATCTCTATGGACTAATGGTTGCCTTGAGTTATATTTGAAGGATTTGTCCATAGGCATTTCTTGAAGTTTATGTGTTGGTTTCAAGGAGTTTATCCAAAGATTGGTCATGTGAGAGTTGAGCTTATTGCAAGCATGTCTTGAAGAAGAAGATTGTGTGATCATTCATGTTTACCTTCAAGACATCATCCAAATGAAGAGAGTTGGAAAGAGTCAATGTTGATCAAGACTAAGTCAAGAGTGAATCAAGTTGATCAACACACAAAGCGCACAAGATGTACCGAGGGATCAAGCGATCCCATGGTATGGTAAGCATTGTCAATTACGCTTTGTGTACTAACCCATGATCTTCGTGAGAGTTCTTTGTGGGGTTAGGTTGCGGTGTGCAAGTTCAAGGAAGCATCACGAAGAGATCAAATGCTTGAAGCTTGTCGTCCATTGTGGTGACAATGGACTTGTGAAGATGTGCGGAAGAGTGGCTCACCCATAGTGGAGTATGGGGGAGCAATCAACTAGTCTTCATCGAGCCAACGCATTCAAGAAAGGTGGTCCAACTTGAGGGAGTCAAGATCGTCTTCATCTAGCTCAAGTGGTCCATGTGCAAGGCAAAGGTTTGCCCTTGATAGATTTTCTATTTTACCGGTCTCATGATGGTAGTTGGGAGACCGGGTTATATGATCGATTGCCGTACTATCAAGGGGGGCTCTCGATGAGTAGCTTGATCGTATCATTCGTAGAGAGCTCAAACCATTGCATTCTTGCATCATCTTTCTTGGTTCTTGTTTGCTTCTCTTTATGTGTTTTGGAGCTTCCGGTCATCTTGTTGACAAGCTCGAGTTCATCGAAAATGGAGTTCACTTGCATCTTCTATGATGTTTTCGATGTTGGAGGTTATGCCGGTTCTTCTCTGTTGAAGGTTTCACTCCTCTATGTGTTAGGCATGCCTCTCCTCACTGTTTTGATGCCACTCGTTGTCTTGTATCCAACAAGCTTGAGTTTGCTCAATTCGGAGCTCATTTGCAGAAGTTATGGTAGTTCTGGTTTTATTGGATCCATCTGTTGTCTTTAGCTGCGTTTTGATAGCATCCTATGTTTTCCTTGTTGAAAGTGCAAGTATCACTTAGATTATATTTTGGTGTGATGACAATGTGGTTAGTGGAACTAATGTTGGTTGCTAAAGTTTATCTCAGGACTTTGGTTCCAAGGTGTCCATTGATGGAGGTGTGCGACCCCCCAGTCCAAAAAGATCAAAGGCGTGGTTACCGGCGACTCGAAGTTTTTTCGTTTTGGTTCGATTTGAGTCGTAGGTAAAACCGCACTATCAAGAGGGGTCTTCGTGGATTTAGTGTCGTGTGGGAATGCCTCCAAGACAGATACACCAGCCCTCCTACACCTCCTCAGATATTCCACTTTTTGTGTGCTTTGCCGTGGTGTCCTGTGATGTTTCATCAGAAATCTTCTGGACACCCCGTGTGCACGGGGTCTCTGACCCCCGTGCGCACGGGGTAGTTAGAATATTTCGGGACACCCGTGCGCACGGGGTCTCTGACCCCCGTGCGCACGGGGTACCTCGAAACTCACTGGACACCCCGTGCGCACGGGGCTGACTTGGCCCGTGCGCACGGGGTCCAACGGGCAGAAATCCCCTCCCGGCCAAGAACACTATATAAGCCCCCTTCTTCCTCCTCCATCCCTCAACCCTAATGTCTTGTTGAGCTCCTCCATTGCTACACCCCATTTTGCTCACTACTCTCAATCCCTCCACCCAATCTTGTTGAAACTTTGGGGATTGGGAGAGCAAGACCCCATCTACACTTTGACCAAACCAAATCGCGTTCCCCGCAACATTCATCCACCATGACTTGTTACTCTTGGAGCTTGGGCTCCTAGGCGGTTAGAGGTTCCTCCGGAAGCTTCCTTGCTTGTGGTGTGCTCCGGAGAAGTTTGTAAAGGTGTGGTGGTCGCCTTCAAGACCAACCCCGAGTGATTCGAGGCTCATCCGTTGGGGGTGACTCGAAGGAGATTACGGTGAGCCTTCGGTGGCGTTCCGCAAGCTTTGGCTCCGGCACCGCTCCAAACGGAGAGTAGCTCTTCCCCAAGGAAGAGTGAACTTCGGGATAAAATCCGCGTCCTCGTCTCACTTGTGGTTAATCCTTTCCCGCACTTTACTTAGCCTTGTATGCTTGTTGGCTTGCTAATTAGTTTGTTGCCTAGCATATTTAGCTTAGAGCTTGCTTGTCATATAGGTTGTGTTCACCTAGTTGCATATCTAGTGAACCCTTTTTATCCGCTAAGCCTTAAAATTGACAAGAAAGAGTAAAATTTGTAGTCTCCTATTCACCCCCCTCTAGTCGACCGTATCAATCCTTTCAATTGGTACCAGAGCCTCGTGCTCTAATATAAGGTTTTACAACCTTAAAGGATATGGTCGATCTTGGGAATGAGGGAGGTGACGCACCACTTGCGGAGGATGGTCAAAACCTACCCCCGCCGCGGCCGACGCACTTGTTGCTCCGGCCGTTGCTCCCGTCGCCCCCATTAACCCGGGCGCCCCGTTGATCGCGGACGGTATTCTTTCAATGTTTGCGGACCTCGAAACTGCTATGTTGAAAGAAGTTCGCTCCTCGGTCAAGGAGGAAATTGATGCTCGCTTAAAGCCCTCGACATCCGCCTCAAACTCATTTGATCCAAATGCGGTTCATGATGCGGATGATTCGAGAGAACCTCTTGCATCCCCGGCTCGCACTCAAGTTCCCAAGTACAATGCCGTGGAACCCTTTTACTCACCACAACCCTTGCAGCACCCTCACATTAATCCTGTGGGGCCTCCGCCCCCTTTGAAAGCTAACGCGTTTGCTAAGTGGAAGCTAGATATGGAGTGTCATATTCACAGTGCATCTACACAACTATGGTGGATTGTGGTCAACGGTTTCAACCCCAAGGATCCCATGAATCTCACTCCAAGAGAAGCGGTTGATGATCAACTCAATGCTACCGCCCACAACATGTTGCGCACCGCGGTGACCGATGACTATAGTGACTCCATTGCTCTACTCAAGACCGCCAAGGAAATTTGGGATTGCCTTGAGGAGGCCCTCGAAGGTGATGAAGCAATTCGAAGATCTCGGTTGGCTTTGCTCAAGCAAGAAGTCAACCTATTTGTGAGAAATGAGGGTGAGTCCGCGGAAGAGGTATATCGAAGGTTGAAGTCTCTTGTGCTCAATTTGAGAACCTTTGGGTGCACTTGGGCAAATGATGATTTCATTAAGGACAAGTTCATTAATGCTATGGTTCTCACGAAACATACCATGGTGATGATGATACATCAACGCCCGGACTATCAAAAGTTGACCGCGGCACAAGTTGTATCCACTTTCTCAACTCATGTTCTCTTGGAGACCAAGTCCAAGAAGACCTTTGCCATAGCTCAAGCCACCAAGAACTCAAATCTTGCATTGAAGGCCAAGAAAGTAGTTGCCCAACCCTCAAGGGATGAAGAAGTTGTTGAAGAGACTTGTGAGGAAGATGTTGACACCTCATGCCCGGCAAATGACTTTGCGGAAGACTTGGCTCTCTTGGTCAAGAAATATTCCGGGACCATGGCAAACAAAGGGAAGAATCTGCAAGGAAGATCGTTTGGACGAAGAAAATGCTACAATTGTGATAGCCCAAGACATTTTGTGCACGATTGTCCTTATGAGAGACGTGAAGACAAGTTCGAGAAGCTTGTGCTCAAGAAGAAGAAGTTCACCAAGTTTTCCAAGAGGAAAGATGACAAGGCTCTTGTTCATGAGGAGTACATGTCCGGAGATGAAGATGACGGTGATGATGATCATGTGGGCACGGCCGCCATTGCCATGCATGCCACTACCTCCTCCTCCACCACCGGCCTCTTCGACTCTCCCAACGAGGACAAGCCGTTCACTCATCATTGCCTCATGGCCAAAGAGGTAAAAACAAAGTCCAAATCTCTAAAACCCTTCATCCACACTCCCAATGTTTCATGTGAGATAGTGGAGGATGAGTGTGATGATGGTGTGGATAATGATGAGGAATCCTTGATGGCTTTGATGAAAACTCTTCATGGTGAAGCTCGTGCTCGTTTTAGTGATCTCCTTAAATCACTCGCCGAACGCGATGATTTTATTGAGAACGTTGAAAACCTCCTCATAGAGGAAAAAGAGAGAGTCGAACTCCTTGAGCACGAGCTACATGAAGAGAGTGTCATGAGAGCATCACTTGAGGAAGCCTTGTCTTCTCATAAAATTGACTTCGTTAAAACCGATGATGCGTTGCAACTTGCTCTTGAGAACAAAGATGCCCTTAAAGTAAGGGTTGAAAAGCTTCTAGTTGATCACACAAGACTTGTTGAGGAACATGAGCTCCTTGTGACTAGTTCCAAGGTTGTCAAAGGTGACCTCATTGCCCTCACCGAGTCTTATGCTCAACTTAAAGCTACAACCATTAAGGCTCTTACTTCCGTCCCTCATATTGATTTAAATGATGAATCTTGTACGGCTAACTTTGCTCATGATTGCACCTCTCTCCAAGAGGAGAATAAGAAGTTAAAAGCCCAAATTGAGAAAGGGCTTGTGTCGTGCATTCAAGGGGAGAAAAGCCTCAATGACCTCTTGAGCAACCAAAAGGAGTGTGTTGCCAAGGAGGGAATTGGGTTTGACCCCTCTTCTAAGAAGAAGAAGACCAAAGAAGAAGAGCCACAAGAAGAAGATCGGTCCTACTCCTCCTCCCCAACAAAAGATAGCATTTGTTCATGAAGGACACAAGGAGAAGGAGAAGGGAAAAGGGAATGTTGGGGATGGCAAGGTCACTAGGGACAAGGCCATTCCCAAAGAGTTTGCCGGCAAGAACAACCCATCTTATGTCCTCATGAGAGGAGATGATGGTTATACCTTTGCTAAATTTGTTGGCACTAACTATGATGATTATGCTTGGACTATTTGGGTTCCTAAGACCCTTGTTGCTAACTCTCTAGGACCCATTGCAAAATGGGGACCTAAAATCAAAGCTTGATTCTTGTAGGACTATACCTCCGGTGGAACACAATGGGTGATCGATAGTGGTTGCACCAATCATATGACCGGAGAGAGGGAGATACTTGTGGAGTTCATTGATTCGCTCAAGGCCACTTCAAACATCTGTTTTGGTGACAATAGCAAGGGCAAGGTATTGGGTTTGGGCAAGGTGGTAATCTCTAGTGATGCATCACTTAAGAATGTCATGCTTGTTCAACCCCTTCACTACAATTTACTTTCTACGATTCAATTGGCACGTGCCGGTTATGATTCTCATTTCGGTGAATTTCATGTGACCGTCTTTAAGAGAAGCAATCTCAAAGTGGTCTTTGTTGGGCATGTTGAAGACAACCTTTACGTGGTTGATTTCTCAAATGAGAAAACTTATCTTGCAACATGTCTAATGGCTAAGGCCGACGTGGGGTGGCTTTGGCACCATCGGCTAGCACACGTTGGCATGAGAAATTTACAAGCTCTCTTAAAGGGGGAGCACATCCTTGGACTAACCAATGTGTCTTTTGCCAAAGATCGTCCTTGTAGTGCTTGCATTGCCGGAAAACTTCATGAAAAAGCTCATAAGGTGACGACTATCATTACCACTTTGAGGCCTCTCGAGCTCATTCACTTGGATCTCTTTGGGCCTCCATCTTATGATAGTTTGGGAGGGAGGAGGTATTGCCTTGTCATTGTCGATGACTATACAAGATATACATGGGTGTTCTTTCTCAAGACTAAAGATGAAACTCAAGACACCTTCATCAACTTTGCCAAAGAAGCTCAACGTCAACATAATTGTGAGATCAAGGCAATTCGAAGTGACAACGGCACCGAGTTTAAAAATTACACTATGAACGAGTTCTTGAGCGATGAGGGGATCAAGCATCAATATGCCGCGCCATACACTCCCGAACAAAATGGTGTTGCGGAAAGGAAGAACCGGACTCTCATTGAGATGGCAAGGACCATGCTTGACGAGTACAAGTCTCCATACAAGCTTTGGGCCGAAGCCATCAACACCGCGTGCCATGCTACAAACCGGCTTTATCTTCGTAAGCTCAAGAACAAGACTCCCTACGAACTCCTAATCGGGAGAAAGCCTAACGTCAAATACTTTCGAGTACTCGGTTGTAAGTGTTTCATTCTAAATAAGAAATCCCGTTTAGCTAAGTTTGCGCCTAAAACTTATGAGGGCATATTTGTTGGATATGCATCAAACTCTCATGCTTACCGTGTTCTCAACAAATCCACCGGATGTATTGAGGAAACGGTAAATGTGGAGTTTGATGAAGATAACGGTTCCCGTGCGGAGCAAATTGTTCCTAGTGTTGTAGGTGATGAGGCTCCTTCACAAGCTATAAGGACTATGGGGATAGGCCACATTCGTCCACAAGAAACACCCCAAGTCCAAGTAGAAGAAGAAGGAGTAAGAGCCCCTCTTGTGGATTCTCCACAAGGGAAGTCATCACCGCCACCACAAGGTCAAGATGCTATGGGAAATCATGAACCTATCCAAGAACAAGATCAAGTCCCTCATGTTCCCGAGCAAGATCAAGGGCAAGCTCAACCAAATGGCGAAGAACCAATCCGTGAGGCCCAAGGTCAAGCTCTTGATCAAGATCAAGATCAATCCCAACCTCAAGTGTCTTCCACATCATCACATCTAAGTGATCAAGAACTAGAGGTTGTGAAGAGAAGGGTGTCTCCAAGGCTAAAGCATTCCCAAGGCCAAGCTTCTTCCACAAGTTCAAAACCAAGTGAAGAAGAGCTTACCCTCAAAGTGCAAAAAGCGGCCGCCAAGTTAAAGCATCTTCAACATCTCACCGACAACATTTATGGAAGCATCAACAAAGGGGTAACTACTCGTAGACGTTTGGCAAACTTTTGTGAACATCACTCGTTTGTCTCTTGTGTTGAGCCCCTTAAGGTTGAAGATGCACTTGACGACCCGGATTGGGTAAATGCCATGCATGAAGAACTCAACAACTTCACCCGCAACAAAGTATGGACTCTTGTGAAGAGACCCAAAGAACATCATAATGTCATTGGAACAAAGTGGATCTTTAAGAACAAACAAGATGAGCATGGACAAGTCACTAGAAACAAGGCAAGGTTAGTGGCACAAGGGTTCACCCAAGTTGAAGGTTTGGACTTCGGTGAAACCTTTGCCCCCGTTGCCCGTCTTGAGTCCATTCGTATCTTGCTTGCATATGCTTCACATCATGATTTTAAATTGTATCAAATGGATGTGAAGAGTGCATTTCTTAATGGTCCTCTTAAGGAGTTGGTGTATGTCAAACAACCTCCCGGTTTCGAAGATCCCGATCACCCCTCTCACGTTTATGAACTCCATAAGGCGCTCTATGGACTTAAACAAGCACCTCGTGCTTGGTATGATCACCTTACGGCGTTCTTAAGCGAGAAGGGGTTCCAGATCGGGTTAATAGATTCCACTCTCTTCACGAAGAGGGTAAAAGGAGAATTGTTTGTGTGCCAAATATATGTTGATGATATTATTTTTGGTTCCACTAACCATGCTATTAACGTTGAGTTTGAGAATATTATGACCAAGGAATTTGCTATGAGCATGATGGGAGAGTTGAAGTTTTTCCTCGGATTTCAAGTGAAGCAATTGAGAGGAGGAACCTTCATCAACCAAGCACTTTATATTCAAGACATGCTCAAGAGGTTCAAAATGCAAGATGTCAAGCCCATGAAGACGCCCATGCCCACAAATGGCCAACTTAATCTTGATCCCAATGGTAAAGATGTGGATCAAAAGGTATATCGCTCTATGATCGGTTCTTTGCTTTACCTTTGTGCATCTAGGCCGGATATTATGTTGAGTGTGTGTATGTGTGCAAGATTTCAATCCGCTCCCAAGGAGAGCCATTTTTCGGCAGTGAAAAGAATCCTTCGATATTTGGTTCATACCCCAAACTTGGGCCTTTGGTATCCCAAAGGAGCAACTTTCAAGTTATTGGGATATTCGGATTCGGATTGGGCCGGAGACAAGGTAGACCGCAAGTCCACTTCCGGGTCATGTCAATTCCTAGGGAGGTCATTGGTAAGTTGGTCTTCAAAGAAGCAGAATTATGTGTCCCTTTCAACCACCGAGGCCGAGTACATTGCCGCAGGAAGTTGTTGTGCACAATTATTATGGATGAGGCAAACTTTGATGGATTATGGTGTCAAATGTGACAAAGTGCCTCTATTTTGTGACAATGAAAGTGCAATCAAGATCGCCGACAATCCAGTGCAACATAGCCGAACCAAACATATTGAGATTCGTCATCACTTCATTCGAGATCATGTGGCCAAGGGAGACATTGATTTATTCCATGTCAACACCGAGAAGCAACTTGCCGACATTTTCACCAAGCCACTTGATGAAGCAAGATTCCGCGAGTTAAGGCATGAGCTGAATATCGTGGATATAAGTAACTTGGATTGAGGTTCTTGCATACACACACATACTCTACTAGTATCTTGTTTTAGATGTAGGCACCTAAGTAGGGGGAGCTAGCTCAACTAATGAGCTATCTTATCCTACTAGTGCATAAATTGAACAAAATCTTTCACATTAGCCATTTGAAGATGGCATTTGTGCTTCAAAGATGAGTATTGGTCTTGGGCCCAAGGTTCATATCTTCGCGGTGCCATACCAAACAAACTCAAACATGGTGGCTTCGGCCACCGCCCTCCGTTGGAGGCTGGATCTTTTTTTCTTTTTTTGTGTGGTTCTTCTTGTCCTTGTGTTCGTGTTTCGGTGTGTGTGTGTTTCTCGATTCTCTTCCAGTGCAAGTGCTACACATACTCCTTTCTAGTAGTGTTGGATTTCTTCTGCGACGTGTTCAGAAGTGAGGCGGAAATGCTCTTTGGGGTCTTGGTAAGAATTTGCATTCAGCCATAACCCAACAAGCTTCTTCCTGTCAAAATCCTCTGGATACCCCGTGCCCACGGCCCTTGTACCGTGCGCACGGGGACCCCGTGCCCACGGCCCTTGTACCGTGCGCACGGGCCTCCGTGCGCACGGGGCCTTTAGCCCGTGCGCACGAGGTCTGCGGTTTCTGGCCTTGAAGAGGTGGGACGTGGGGGGGGGGGGTTGGGTTCTTTCCCACCCAGTCGCCCCCTTCACGCCCCAGATCGCCTCCAGGCCGCCGCCGCCGCCTCCTTGTCGCCGGTGCTCCTCCGTGCGCCGTGGGACTTCGCTGCTCCGTGGAGATCTCCCAGGATGGGGTCCTCCTCTGGTATCCCCCTCCCCTTGTCCTTCTTTTTCCTCCTTGGATCCTTATTAGTCTAGGGTTTCCTCCTCTACTAGTCTAGGCCAGTCGTTCCCTTGTGATAGACTAGAATCGGATGGGCATTACTGTGGCGGTTCTCCCTGCCGCACTCACTCCCGGATCTCGATCTGGAAGTGGTTGCCGCTGGGCGAACCCCGTGTCCACGGGCCTTGTACCGTGCGCACGGGACCCCCGTGTGCACGGGGTACACAGTGGTGCCAGTCCTGTTTCTTCTCTGTCTTCCATTCCTCGCCAGCTTCTCGAGCACTTGTACTTATTTGTGTCTCTCATGTTTGTTGTGTTTTGTTGCTGTTGTGTTTCAGACTGTGCTGACAAGAGGTCCGAGCTCCGTCGCAAGCGCACCAAGGCAGGTTCCAGGGAATTCACTTTGGCTCTTCGTCAGCCGTCCGAAAGAATTGGTCAGGGCTCTGAGCTGGGCCGTGTTCGCCGTGCCGCCTCCAAGCAGCCAGTGATTGAAGCCTCCGAGGATTCAGAAGAGGAGTATGATTCGCAGGAAGATGCTCACTATGAGAACCCCGCAGATGCAGAGATAGAAGATGAGGATGATTCTGCTGATGATGTTGATGAGGAGGAAGGAGAGGAACATGTGCTCCCAGGAGGTCGGAATGTCAAGAATCTACCTCTCTCTAAGTGGACCAAGCCAGAGCTTTGGGCTCGCAGGCAGGATTTCCCCTATGTGCCAAACACTGATGCAGGGGTTGACCCAAGATTCAAGAGTGATTTTCAACACCGTGTGTTCTCTGAGCTGATCATGACCAAGAAAAACAAGTTTGCCCCCCACAAGCAAATCAATGTGGAGGCTCTTCGGGACAATGATCATATCTATCCCGGTGTGTATAATGCTCTTGGGAGGCTTTGGCTTGATCCCGTTCGTCGCCTTCCACCATCCGTACAGTGAAGATCTTGTGATGCAGTTCTTTGCCACCGTATACTTCCATAGTGATGAGGCTCGCACTATGACATGGATGTCTGGCACATATGAGTGTGAGGCCTCCATGGCCAAGTTCTCTGACATCATTCCGTATCGGTTCTTTGCTGAGGTGCATCCTGAGTATGGCCGTGCTCGGGAGACAGGTAGAGACAAGGATGAGATTGCTTTTGCTTACAAGCCAGACAAGGCCTTCACCACCGGTTCTATCAAACATTTGAAGCCAACCTATGATACTATGCGTCACATTCTTAGGTACATGCTTAATCCTAAGACCGGGCAGTGGATGTTCTGGACTTCATGTTCTTTGAGATCAGGCAGTGTGTTCAGGAGAACAAGTCATGCATCTATGCTCCGTTCATCCAAGCTTTGATTGAGTCTGTCTGTCCCGCCAGGTACATTGCCAAGTACCGCACCTCCTTTCCGAAGCGTGATGCCAACTGGCTTCCGGCTGCTCCTCCACCATATGTGCCTCCCAAGAAGGGGCGCAACCCCAGGCCTGAGGATCGTGCTACCTACACTGAGGGATGTTCATCCTATGTGCGGATTCCGCGTAGCAAAGGGAAGCAGGTTGCTACTGATGCCAGTTTCACCAGAGAGGAGAAGAAGTCTCTTTTGAAGACCGTGAGCAACATGTTCAAAATGTGTCAGTCCATTCAGCGCCGTCAGGTCAAGGAGATCAACAAGGGCAAGCTGGTGAGGCGTCAGAAGAAGGTTGAGCGTGCTGCAGCTGGTGAGGAGGTTGGTCCAGGGTCCGAGGACAACGACAGTGTGGCCACAGCTCGTTCTTTTCCCTTGGAGGGATGGCACTTTGATGATGATGATGCTTCGAGCGCACCTCCTCTTGTCTAGAGTCTCGTTAGCATCACCTTTTCCCTTTTTGTTGTCTTGATGACAAAGGGGGAGAAGTGTTCTATTAGGGGCGTTTGCAGTTGGTTTCAGTTGGGTGAGATCTCAAGGCCTCGTTTGTTTTGGTTGTGTTTATTTGGCTTGAGATACTCTTATTTACTTGCTTTCGCGGTGTGGTCGTGAGCTACCTAGTCTATGTGAGAGACTATCTACTTTATGGAATTTATCTATGCTTATGTTGATATATCTTGTGGAGTATGATCAAGCTTCTATAGGTTAGTCTCACGTTTTCTGCTCACCACACTTGCATGTGATCTAGGCACCGTGTTGGGTATTATTATGTTGATCGCATGCCTTGACAATGTGGATCTAGGGGGAGCCTCATATGTGTGTGCTTGATGCATAATCAAGCATTTTTTCCTTGCACATATATAGGGGGAGCTCCTTTGATCAACTATTGTCGCATGGCTGTTTACTTAAGTTGTATCCTGTATGCCATGTCCTAACCATATTGTCATCAATGCACCAAAAAGGGGGAGATTGAAAGTGCAAGTATCACTTAGATTATATTTTGGTGTGATGACAATGTGGTTAGTGGAACTAATGTTGGTTGCTAAAGTTTATCTCAGGACATTGGTTCCAAGGTGTCCATTGATGGAGGTGTGCGACCCCCCAGTCCAAAAAGATCAAAGGCGTGGTTACCGGTGACTCGAAGGTTTTTCGTTTTGGTTCGATTTGAGTCGTAGGTAAAACCGCACTATCAAGAGGGGTCTTCGTGGATTTAGTGTCGTGTGGGAATGCCTCCAAGACAGATACACCAGCCCTCCTACACCTCCTCAGATATTCCACTTTTTGTGTGCTTTGCCGTGGTGTCCTGTGATGTTTCATCAGAAATCTTCTGGACACCCTGTGTGCACGGGGTCTCTGACCCCCGTGCGCACGGGGTAGTCAGAATATTTCGGGACACCCCGTGCACACGGGGTACCTCGAAACTCACTGGACACCCCGTCGCAAGGGGCTGACTTGGCCCGTGCGCACGGGGTCCAACGGGCAGAAATCCCCTCCCGGCCAAGAACACTATATAAGCCCCCTTCTTCCTCCTCCATCCCTCAACCCTAATGTCTTGTTGAGCTCCTCCATTGCTACACCCCATTTTGCTCACTACTCTCAATCCCTCCACCCAATCTTGTTGAAACTTTGGGGATTGGGAGAGCAAGACCCCATCTACACTTTGACCAAACCAAATCGCGTTCCCCGCAACATTCATCCACCATGACTTGTTACTCTTGGAGCTTGGGCTCCTAGGCGGTTAGAGGTTCCTCCGGAAGCTTCCTTGCTTGTGGTGTGCTCCGGAGAAGTTTGTAAAGGTGTGGTGGTCGCCTTCAAGACCAACCCCGAGTGATTCGAGGCTCATCCGTTGGGGGTGACTCGAAGGAGATTACGGTGAGCCTTCGGTGGCGTTCCGCAAGCTTTGGCTCCGGCACCGCTCCAAACGGAGAGTAGCTCTTCCCCAAGGAAGAGTGAACTTGGGATAAAATCCGCGTCCTCGTCTCACTTGTGGTTAATCCTTTCCCGCACTTTACTTAGCCTTGTATGCTTGTTGGCTTGCTAATTAGTTTGTTGCCTAGCATATTTAGCTTAGAGCTTGCTTGTCATATAGGTTGTGTTCACCTAGTTGCATATCTAGTGAACCCTTTTTATCCGCTAAGCCTTCAAATTGACAAGAAAGAGTAAAATTTGTAGTCTCCTATTCACCCCCCCCTCTAGTCGACTGTATCGATCCTTTCACTTGTCTATGCAAATATTGCTCTTGTTTGCCGAACTAGGGGGTGCGGTAGTACCGCAAGGACCCACGGTAGTACCGCTTCTAGTAAGCGGTAGTACCGTGGTCCCTGCTTAGTTCCGCAGGTACGCGGCCGTAAGGGGCAGATGTAATTTTTTACATCCGCGCCTCGCGCGGTAGTACCGCGGCTGGCTTACGGTACTACCGCGTCGGGTTTTTGCATCGACTCCAACTCTGCGGAAGTAGCCACGGATGTAATTTTTTTATATCCGTGCCTTCCCCTCCCTGGACAGCCCCTGCCTCCCGGTAGTACCGCAAGGGGGAGCGGTAGTACCGCGTCAGCAGTACTACCGCCCTCTGCCTTAGTGCATGTGTGGCTGTTCTGGTCTCTGCTGCATGGACGGTAGTACCGCGGGGCTCTGCGGTAGTACCGCGTGCCCCTGCGGTAGTACCGCGCCTCAGGTGCGGCAGTACCGTGTGCCCCTGCGGTAGTACCGCACGTCAGGTGCGATAGTACCACGCTGCGCAGGCTGAGTTGGTGGATAACGGTTGGATTTTCCCCCTCCTATAAAAGGGGGTCTTCTTCCCCAATGAACCTTATCCTTTGAGCTCGTGTTCTTTCCCCATTGTTGACCTTCTTCGAGCTTGCTAACTCTCAATCCCTCCATGGAATCTTGCTAGTTTTCGAGGGAAAAGAGAGAGAGGAGATCTAGATCCACATTTCTACCAATCACTTTCTCCTCTATGTGAGGGGAACCCCTTGGATCTAGATCTTGGAGTTCTTGGTGTTCTCCTTCTTGTTCTTCCTCTCATTTTCCTCCCTAGCATTAGTTGCTTCGGTGGGATTTGAGAGAGAAGGACTTGGGCACTCCGTGTGCCCTTGCCATTGCATTTGGTGCATCGGTTTGAGTTCTTCACGGTGATACGTGGAAGTTACAAGTTGAGAAGCTTATTACTCTTGGGTGCTTGGTACCCTTGAGCTTGTTCCTCTTGGGTGCTTGGGCGCCCTAGACGGTTGGTGGTGTTCGGAGCTCAATCATTATGGTGTAAAACTCCGGAAAAGCGTCGGGGTCTCCAATTAGGTTGTGGAGATCGCTCCGAGCAATTTGACGGGTTTCGGTGACCGCCCCCAAGGGTTGCCAAAGTGTATGGGTTCGGTGACCGCCCCCAAGGGTTGCCATTTGTACGGGTTCGGTGACCGCCCTCAAGGGTCCCTTAGTGGAATCACGGCATCTTGCATTGTGCGAGGGCGTGAGGAGATTACGGTGGCCCTAGTGGCTTCTTGGGGAGCATTGTGCCTCCACACCGCTCCAAACGGAGATTAGCATCCGCAGGGGTGTGAACTTCGGGATACATCGTCGTCTCCGCGTGCCTCGGTTATCTCTTACCCAAGCCCTTTACTTTGTGATAGCCATATTGTTTCTTGTCATATATCTTGCTATCACCTAAGTAGTTTTTCTTGCTTAGCATAAGTTGTTGGTGCACATAGGTGAGCCTAGTTGTTGTAGGTTTTGTGCTTGACAAATTAACCGCCAGGTTTATTCCGCATTTGTTCAAGCCTCAACCGTAATTATTTTAAAGCGCCTATTCACCCCTCCCCCCTCTAGGCGACATCCACGATCTTTCATCTTCTCTTATTTAAGAGAAGACAAGAGATGATCTCTTAGCACAATATGTCTCAACCCCCCCCCCCCCCCTAGGCGACATCCACGTCTTTTTTCTTAGCTCGATGGTCATCCGCTGGCAGTTTAGGTCTTAATACCGATATTTTAGCAACAAAACTAATAAATCTAACTCTGGTGGTTGGTGTTTTTTTTTGGAAAGGGAGTGTGTGCAGGTTGCCTATTTCAAGAATAGATTGGATCTATCCGGCTGCACTTTATAATATTTTTTAGTATTTTCGGATAAATAAGAAAAGGGTGCACGATCTTGACGAATTACTTCTGAATAAATTCAGAAATCACACAGAAGAACCATAGCATTACAAGGTCTGAGATCTTGGAGGGCGGCTGAGTGTATCGCTGAGATCGAACTCCTCCTCTGTTTTTCACTGTTATAACCTCTTTGTTCAGAGTTTAGCTGTTTTGTACAGGCAGCTGAAGCTGCTCTACTTTCTGTACAACGGCTCGCTTTTCTGAGTGAGTTACTCTCCCTCTGTAACTCTGAAATTTGTCCCTCTCTTGATACAGATCGCCCTTTGGCCTTTTAAAAGATAGTCACAGAAGCACATGGATGGACAAGCAGAGTGATATAAATTATAAACTCATAACCAAAATTTTCATCATCATCATCGTCGTGATATCTTTACAATCGATCAGGGGGCAACCAGCTCAGTCTCAGGACATGGCTGCATGCTTATACTAATACTAAGTTACTTGCTGCAATAAACACAACACTCCTAGCTACTACCACTCCTAATTTAGGCCCCAGCAGCTAAGGTACATGACAGTCCTCAGCCCCTCCTCGGCCTTCTCCGCTCGCCACCTCTCCGCCACGGCGGCCACTGTGGCAGGCAGCTGCTTGTTACCCTGCGAGACGCCGCTGCGGACGTTGGCCTTGGCTGCACGGTGGATGGACCTGAGCGCGTATTTCCAGCGGCAGAGGCCGGCCTGGTCCTTGAGCGCCTCGAGCGCGCCCACGCTCATCGCCACCATCCACGACGCCTTGGCTGCAGCTGCCGTGGTCTATGCTTCTTGCCGCGCTGCTTGCTGGAGAGTGGAGAGCGATTTGTGTACTGGACTCACGGAGTTACAGCTACGGTACCGAAGGAACCAAGCTGATGCTTGTCTTTCTTGCTGGACTGCTTGAACTAAGCTTGCTTGTGTTGATGGGGGAAGAGTGGGAGTGGGACGGGGTGTTATATACGCCGAGAGCCCGAGCAAAACAGGCGGCCGCGGGCTCTGGTTTTCCAGCTTTCACGAGAGCTCGTTCTCGCAGCAGATCTTGCTTTCGTTCGTGGTTTACAGAAAAAGGCTTTCGCCCTGTTTTATATATAAAGCATAGATCAACAGTGCCCAGTACAACCGCACGCACCCACCACAAACGCACACACCCAAGACAGGATACATAAGCGCTGAGCGCAGCAACACACTCCCTAGCACTACACGAGCCGCCGGGAGCTTCATCTGTGGACACCGCGAAGAAGTGAAGCCGCATATGACGAACCGTGGGCTCCAAGGCGGCGCCTTCAGGAAGGATACGGCACCGGAGCGCCGCTACCGCCCGATCCGAGGATCAGAGTTTCCCCTGGAGCAACACGATGGGCAGTAATAGCCGCGACGACGCCTTCAAGAAGGGATCTTCGCCGTCGCCAGTCCGTCCAAAGATAGAGTAGGTTTTCACCCCGGCCAACACACACTGCCACCGAACGCACACCCCGGCTACCACGCCGCCCACACGGCCGTGGCAGCCGGGCAACACCGAGGCACGAGCTCTGCCCATGAGCACTGCGCCACCACCACCAGGGCCGCCGCCCCGGAATCCAAGACCTTGACACCAAGTCCTCCGAGCCCCATCGATACCCCAACCGCAGAGACGGGCGGAAAGGCTCCGCCTTTCGCACCCCTGGCCGGTCCCAGCGCCGAGACCCAATAGGCCGGCGACAAGCCTCCATCGAGCCGTCCTGCGACACCGGGCGCGAGACGAGCGTAGTCTTGCCGCCGGCCGCGAGACGGGCCGGTCCTGTTGCCGGGCGCGAGACGAGCGCAGTCCTGCTGCCGGGCGCGAGACCAGCTCGGTCCTATGGCACCGGGTGCGAGACGGTCGATGGACAGCAGCCGGGAGAAGGCCAGCCAACCGGCGAGAGAAGCGAACGGACGCCGAGGAGAGGAGTCGAAGGCCGATACAGGCAGCCTACAGACGAGCCGATGCCAGAACAATCTGGCCGCCGCCGCAATCAACCTGCCACCACCACGGTAGCCGCTGGGCACGCACTCGCGCAGCCACCGGCACTGCGCCGCCACCCCGACCAGCCGAGGGGGCCTCGGTCAGGGCCGCCGCCCGCAGCCCTAGCCGTCGCGGCCCACGCCGCCGAGAGGGCAGATCCGAAAGAGCCGCCGCGGCCGCCGTCTCCAACCTCCGGCCCGCACCACCACCACCAACTGCCGCGGTGCCACCACCACCTGCCGCGGCCACGGCAGAGGTGGCCACCGGCAGCCCGCGCCGCCCGCAGCCCGCGCCGCCATGGGCCAGATCTGGCCGCGCTGGAGCCGCCGCCGTCTCGGGCACACACGCGCCACCCACCTAGCCGCCCGCCGCGGGGGGAGGCAGGGACGGCAGGGCGCCGCCCCAGCCCGCCGCGCCGCCATGGGGCCCGGCTGCAGCTCCACGACCCGGCCCGGGACGCCGGCCCGCGCCAGCACCGCCCGAGCAGGGAGACAAAGGGGCCCCGCCGCCGCCGGCAACAGCAGGGCTTCACCCGGCCGTGCCCCTGGGCGGTGGCGAGGGAGGAGGAGGGGGGAGGAGGGAGCGGCGACGAGGGTTGGGGTTGGCCTCCGGGCCGCCTCGCGGGAGACGACGCGATGGGAGTCTGACTAGTCCAAGAGCTCTTGTTGGTTCTCCGTTCGTGGTTTGTCCATTACGATCGGACAAGGCAGAGATTAGATAAGATAGGAGTGACGCTTCCTCGAGGACATGGTTTCCACGATACCAGGGGCCGGCTGTGTGCTCTTCGTGACTTCGTGTCAGCGTTTGATACGCATACGCGGCGCACCTGCACACCGCGAGTCTGATCAGAAAAGGCTTCTTATCAGCATGGCTTAATGACTGTATATCACTCTGATCTGATCAGAAAACCTGCAGATGATCAGGATTAATCGACTCTGTAGTGTGTGCAATCCTCCTTTGTTCTCTGCTTACTCATTCTCAGACGTAGGTTAACTAGGATTTTTGTCAGCATGCTCTTGGGCTGACCACGAGAGCGGATGTATGGGAGACACGGACGGGCAGCGGAAACCAGAGGCCGGAGGCCATGGTTTCCACGATATAACAGCCGGCCATAACCGCCTGCTTCGTGTCAGTTCAGCAGAGTGCAGAGAAATTCAGAATAGGTTCATCACGAACGACCTCGTCGCATGCTCGGAATCTCCACATGCCGTAAGCCAGGTCAACTCGAGCAACAAAGCATATGCATGTTCCCCATCAGAATAATCAGAGAAAAAATTGGTTGGACAATTTCATTTCTGAACTCCATAATCTTTTCGTAGATTGTGATACTCCTACCCTTATTGTGGGAGATTTTTATCTAATTAGATACACTGTAGATAAGAACAATGATAGATAGATCACAAACGGTGTGACAAATTTAATGCTTGGATTGAGGTTTGGTGTTTACTAGAATCAAGTTAGGTAATAGGCAATTTACTTGGGCAAATAATTAGGCTGACCTGATTATATCTACCATAGATAGATTCGTTTGTAGTACTGACACTGACGCAAAAAAAGAAGATAGGCTTTTCCCCCTAGCTTTGCCTAGATTAAGGAGTGACCATACCCCAATCCTATGGGATGCTGGGATTAGACTTCAACCCAAAGCTCTAGTTATAAGTTAGAAAAATGGTGGCTCCTTAGGGATGATTTTAAATCTGTAGTTGTGGAGGAACGCATCCTGGCCCCGGAGGCCTCCACCGCGGCGCCCAGGACCAGGAGGCTGGCAACTACGTGGGATGGGACCAGCGTCCTACGGTGGCCGACCATTGTGGTCGAGCTCTGGTGATGGGAAAGGGCGGCGTGGTCGAGCTCCTGTGGAGAGATAGGGAGGCGAGGATGGGCGCGACGACGGAGACGCGGGAGCTCATCGACGGCCAGGAAGACGGTGGTGGCGCCCAACCCTAGTTCACACGGGGGAGATGTGGGTTGGGAGAAGGGAACCAGAGATGGGGGATCGGGAGGATGGGTGTGATGGGCTCGAAAGCCACTGCGCTCCCGAGTCAGTGGAAAAAATGGATGAAAAAACTAGACGGGGAAAGGGGAGGTGGGATGAAGTCGAGGAGGTTTGCTGAAACAAAGAGCGAAATGGTTTTATAGGGGAGAGGAAATCTTATTCTTTTTTTACATAGTAGAGATTTGGTCCTTCAAGATTGATTAGAGATCACGTTGATTGATTCCTTTCCATGACGATATTACTAAATGGCAGATAAAAACCGAAATAAGTAGATCAGTGGGCTAAAAACCTATTTAACAAAAACGGTGGGGGAGGTTTAACCGGAATGGAGGCGACGCTACAAACTCACCATGCCGTACAGGTTGGTGCCGATTCTGATAGTATGCCGAGCACAAAATAGTAGGTTGGTCATAGAAAAAATATAACAAAAAAACCAAAAAAGAAACACATGAAAAAACCGAAAAATAAAAACATGCGCACGCATCAAATGGTCTAGCCAACTTTGATTATAATTTATGTTTTTGATAAGACTTGATTTGATTTTGCTATGGGTAGTGGAAGCCAAGGAAAGTTTTGACTTGGTTGAGATTTTCTTAAGATTTGATTTGAATGAATTAATGCATGACATTGTTTTGAAAAAGTACAGATTTGATTGAGCTAATGCACGCTCCAAATGGGCCGGCCCAAATTGGCCGTTATTGAGCGAAAGGTCGCATGTAAGACGCTTGTGGGATAATAGGGTTGGTGGGACTTGAGGCGACGCTACCAACCCTCCCTTTAGAAGTAGAGATGATGTATTTCTTACTTTTGTAGGGAATACTTCATTTCAGCCACATCCATGACTTCCGGAACCTCCGCAAGCTCCGCGACTTGCTTTACCAGACACTGCCCAGTCCTTGATGTGCAAATGGAACCCAACAGTGAAGAACGTGTCATATTTTCGGTAAAAACAATTCGATTTGGTGACCTCTGTAAAGATCCTGTATGGCATAACTTAGGACCATAATTTAAGATGTATGCTTTTGAAAATTATGCATTTCGCTTTGACATGTACTCCCTCCATAAAGAAATATAAGAGTGCCTAGTTCACTAAATTTGTAATCTAAATGCTCTTTTATTTGTTTACATAGGGGGTATATTGTAAGGCGCCTAAATTCTCACGAGCTTGTATTGACATATTTTAAAAAATTAGTTCATTTTCAGATGGGTGATAGTCAACACAAAATTTTCATGACTATATCTAATGAATATACTAAAATATTCACATGAAACAAGACATCATATGTGTGGATCTTTATCTGTAATCTTATTACATAACTAATACAATTCAGTCAGATTATTTTGTTTCCAAAATGAACAGGGTAAAAAGATTCAGAATAAACAACGCTCGGCAAATGGGCCAGCGACGGTTATATAAACTGGGCTATCTCCGTCCTTGACGACAAAGGAGAACTGCGCGGGATAACATGCGTCGGAGAAGGAGTTGAGGTGGCAGATTACGAAATATTGAGCGGGAGAAGTGCGGTGGCGGCGGTTATTCAAGGGGAATGGTTACATCTATGCGTGGGGACGTACGATGAACAGGTCTTCACGAATGAATTGGCGACAAAATGAATTAATCAAATATTATTATACCCTTATTACAAATTTTAATATTTTAAATAATTTTCTGCTTAAAAAAGAATATAGTTGAGTGACATGAAATTATCCGTCGTAACTCTCCAATCACCATAAAAGAGCTCAACTAATCCATTTATACTAAATATTTTTACTTTTTTAATATAATATTCACGATTTGTTTTATTGATATAGTGTTTACCACCAAATTTGACCTATTTTTTTCTACAATACGTAATAACATGAGCCAAAAATGCTAAGAAATTAAGTATTTCCCACTTTATTATAATTGTAAACTAAATCCATTTTGTTGCAAACCTTATGTTATTTTTAAAATTTGTTCAATACATTTCAGTAATATATATTCCATCTAGATCCAAGAAAATGAAAAAAAATTCATATATAGATTAATTGTTGTGCCACTTAGACGCGTAGTTGTGTTATGTGTTTGACTGATTACTATGTTCAAATATCTTGCTAAGAATTTAATAATATACGTGCCTAGCAAATATCTTGGTTGGTTTGTGGAGCACAATTGTTTATGAGAATAGTAATCGTTATGGTATCATCAATCTGCTTAATTACTTGAAAGGAACTCGTGTGTACTTGTAAGAAGTACCCGCTTCATCTGGAATTACTTGTCGTAGAAATAGATGTATCTAGACATATTTTAGTTTTAGACACATTTATTTTTATCCATTTCTGCGACAATGAATTCCGGACGGAGGGAGTACTTCTTGTTAGGAAGTCAATTTTTTCTTTTGCTTCCATGGACCTAGGCTAAAATCAAAAACAGATGAATCTACTACAACAACAAAAAAACATCATCACTGCCAACAGGCTCCTACAACAAGATCAATAGTTTTCATGCCGACAAGACCGACTCGAGTCCTGTCAAACCCTTAACTGAGCCTATATCAACACCCAGATCCAACTCCAAGCCGACACCAAAATCTAACCACATTTCCATATCCACACCAAAATCTAACGCCATATCGAAATCTAACCCCATACCCACACACCCAAATATAACCCCATATCCACACTCAAATACAACCGACTTGAACACCCAAATCGAACCAATATCCACAGTTCCACACCCTAATCAAGCCATATGAAACCCTTAATCGACACCCTAATCAAGTCGCATGAGAATCTAAATAAAACCCTAAACCCAAATCAAAGCCTCCAAGTCTAAATCGATGCCTGCATGGATCCCTAAATTGGGCAGACAAGGGCTTACCGTCATTGACGAATGGATGAAGAAGGGGTAATGAAGCCGGTGGTCGCCGCCAATGCTCGTCATCCAGATCTTCGACCTGGTGTGTGTGTGTGTGGCAGTGGAGAGAGTGGAGAGTGAGCGGTGAGATAAGGGTGAGGGGATTTATGACACTGCTTACGGAAACAATGTGGCTTCTCCCGCTCGTCCCTTCGCATGCAAGTGCCTGCCATCCTTGCGCTTGATCGGGCGGGCCTGGCTCATTAGAAATGGTTGATTTGACCATTTCTCCAGAGCCAGGATCTGGACTGTGTTGATTACTGTTTATGCAGACCCAACCATACACACAGGTAACCAACGATCCAAAATTGAATTCCGAGGATGTGAAGGTGTTATGCAGGGAACCAAACAAGGCGCGTAGAGTTCAGGCGAGGCACGCAGCGTTCTAGAATCTTCTCCCCTCCTAGGATCAGCAAGTGAATCTTAAACTAACAATCCTCCTTTTTGTGACGCGGTTTGCTCTGCTCACACGTGGGTTAACTACAACTTTTGGCCACATGCTCTTTTGGCTGTTGGGTTGACGGCAAGGGCGAAGGTACGGGAGACGCGGACGGGCTGTGAAAACAAGACGTCGGAGGCCACGGTTTCCACCGTACCAGCGGCCGGTGGTGGCCGTCTACCAATTTGTGTCAGCATTTGCTCATGCAAACGTATCATGCGCATAATCTACTCGGTGCACCTACAACTGGAAAGGGGACTGCTCCGTGTCTCACTCTTTCACCACTCTGATGAGAAAAAAAAAACATATTTAGTTAACTTATTAGCGCCATCCCTCTGATCACATTTAGTTTAACATGCCATCGTCTGCACCTACAGCAGAGTGCAGAGTGATGAAATTCAGAGCACGTTCGCCATGAACGATCTCCAGGTCAACTCCGAGAAACAGAAAGTACTTGCAACTAATGCAGAGCATACAACGCCAAAATAATCATCAGAGGATAATATGTTGTAAGGAACCAGCGTCAGAATCTCTAACGGCATCCATTGCAGCGAACTTGAGGTGTGCGAATGGATCAGACAAGATCTGAGATCTTGGAGGGAGGCCGGGTGTATCGCTGAGATCGAACTCCTTTTCGTTTTTTCACTGTTCTACCCTTTGTTGACAGTTTGTCTGCATATGAAGCTGCTCTGTTTTGTGTAGAACGGCTCGCTTTGTTGAGTTACTCTCCCTGTGTTCTGTGTACCTATGAACTTTTTCCCTCTCTTGATACAGATCATTCTTTGGCCTTTCAAAGAAGTCACTGAAGCACATGGATGGGCAAGTAGGGCGATATAAATTATAAACTCTTAGCCGATTTTTTCATCATCATCATCGTCGTCGTCGTCGTCATGGTATCTTTACAATCGATCAGGGGGCAGCCAGCCAAGTCGCGGGCCATGGCTGCATGCTTCCCTAGCTACCAGTGCTCCTAATTTAGGCCCCAGCAACTGAGGTACACGACCGTCCTCAGCCCCTCCTCGGCCTTCCGCGCTCGCCGCCTCTCCGCCACGGCTGCTGCGGAGGCAGGCAGCTGCTTCTTGACTTGCGATGCACCGCCGGGGACATTGGCCTTGGCCTTGGTGGTCCGGTGAATGGACCTCAGCGCATAGTTCCAGCGGCAGAGCCCTGCCTGGTCCTTGAGCGCTTCCACAGCGCCCACGCTCATCGCCACCATCTAGGACGCCTTCTTCTTGTTCTTGCCGCGTTGCTAGAGAGTGGAAACTTTTTTTTTAACCGGGCATTACCCCTTTCCATTACTGCGACATAACGGAAATATAACCAAAAGAGAGAGTGGAAACTGATTTGTGATTGCTGTGTCTAGTACTAGTGGACTTGCAAAGTTGCGGTGTTGAAAGAACAGAGCTGATTTTCTTGAACTATCTCACTGAATTGATGTTCGTTTGAATTGTTGGTAAAAAGTGGGAGTGGGACGGGGTTATATACGTGATAGCCGGAGCAAAACAGGCGGCTGCGGGCGCTGGTTTTCTAGGATACCTGGTGCTTTCAGCAGAGCTCACTTTGCTCCGCATCTCTCGCTGTCGTCCCGGTGCTGTGCAGTGTCTGCCCTTCCGGGTCCTGACACCATGACCGTCTGCTCATCCAAAAGCATTCGTGCGCATATTTTACACGGCGCGCTTCTAACTAAAAAGAGGACTATGTGTGTCTCACTCTGATGAGAGAAAACACGTTTAGTTAATTAGATATCGTGTGCCTTGAGCAGACTGCAGAGCAAAGAAATTCAGAACAGGTTCGCCTCGAGCCACAAGAAGCACATCCAGCAGGTCGACTCCATCAAAGTACACAAAGCAATAATCTCTGACGGCCACCTCTTGCAGCGATCCGGAGGTGTTCGAATTTGATCAAAGAAGATGTGAAATCTTGGAGGGCAGCCGGGTGTATCGCTGAGATCAACCACCCCTGTTCTACCCGGCCTTTATTCAGAGTTTGGCTGTTCGGTACAGGAAGCTGAATTTCCTCTGTATTCTGTATGCCTCGTTTTGTAGAGTTCCTCTCTTCACAAACGTCAACTTTTGGCCTTTCAAAAAATAGTCATGGAAGAACATGCACAAGGAGGGTAATATAAATTCATAGCCGAAATTTTCATCATCATCATCATCGTGCTGTATTTACAAACGGTCATGGGGTTGTCGCATAAGTATAAGCACAAGCTGCAACGAACACAACACCCCTAACCAACTAGTACTCCTAATTTGGGCCCCAGCAGCTGAGGTACATCACCGTTCTTAGCCCCTCCTCGGCCTTCTCCGCTCGCCGCCTCTCCGCCACCGCCGACGCGGAGGCCGGAAGCTGCTTGCTGCCCTGCGAGACGCCGCCGCGGACGTTGGCCTTGGCTGCCCGGTGGATGGACCTGAGGGCATAGTTCCAGCGGCAAAGCCCGGCCTGGTCCTTGAGCGCTTCCACCGCGCCCACGCTCATGGCCACCATCCACGATGCCTTCGCCGGACCAGCCATGGCTTCTCCTATACTTCTTGTTCTTGCCGCGCTGCTGGGAGTGAAAACTGACTTGTGATCCTAGTGGACTTGCGAAGTTGAACAGAGCTAGTTTGATTTTCTTGAACTGTCTCAGTGAGCTGATGCTCGTTTGTGTTGATGGTAGGAAGAGTTGGAGTGGGACGGGGTTATATACGGGAGAGCCGAAGCAAAACAAGCGGCTGCCGGTGCTGGTATTCCAGGAAACCGGGTGCTTCCGGATACACATTTGCTTGCTTGCGCCGCTCCTCTCGCTGTCGACGCCCGGCCGTTGCAGGTGGCTGCCCACCTCGCCCCGTCTTGTTTTTTCTGCGGCAGAGCGGCTGGTTTTGTCCACTGGGATGGGACCAGACCAATCCCGCAGATATGAGATACTTCATTTTCCTTTTATATATAGCTTTTTTTCCTCAGTGTGTAAGAGCAACTCCAGCACATCCATTTCGTCCATCACCGTAAGTTTGGGCCGCCGCGGACAAAAGTGCTGGCCCAACACGCCGACTCATTTTTAAAATGCGTCCGCTTCGTGTTCACGCAGACCCATTTGCGGCCAAAAATTACGGCTGAAATGCGTCGGCGTGGACGCGAAGCGGATACGCCACGCGTCCTTTCGGTGTCCGCCATGTCCCCATCTGGCGGCCACCGAACTACCGCGGCCGTCTTTATTAATGACGACTGCCCACCGCGGGTCCAAGCGTCAACGACGGCGGTCGGCCTTTTTTAATCCGAGCATGAGGTGGGGGGCCGTCCTCATCCGCTTCCAGACGCCTCCATCCCCATCTCACCACCCACGGTGCTCCCCGTCGGCGACAAATCCTAGCCACCGCCATGGGCTTCATCTCCGACATGGACAAGGGCAAGGCCTCCGCCGCCCCTCTCCCCCGCCTCCCCCCGCCTCCGCCGGCGTCTTCCCACCGACCTCGGCAGCGCGTCAACGTCCCAGTGCACCAGGCAAAGTGGCACTGGGAGCACCGCGTCCCCCTCCCATATCCCGACATGACGCTGCCACACGACTGGCACTTGGATCTGGAGAGGATCCCAGTGCCGGCAGCGCCGCGGTCGGCGCGGGCGCACACGGAGGAGGTGCGGCGCCGGCGGCAGTTGCTGACGCTGGAGCAGCATCGCGATCCTGCCTACGCACTCGACTCTCCCCCTTGGGAGCAGTGGTTCGCATTCGAGCATGAGGAGGCCAGGAGCGCGGCGTCCACAACGTGCGGCATATCCCGCTGCCGCCCCTTGTTGTGCGCGACGAGGACCAGGAGGCGGAGGCCGCCTACCAGGCGGCGCTGGCGGCAGTCCTCCGCGAAAGCGAGGAGGAGCGGCGCAAGGAGTAGGAGGAGGCTGAGGCGTACCAGGCGTGCATGACGAAGGCCATGGCGCTCTCCGCGACGGGAGACTGCGTCGTGCCGCCGTTGAGGGCGTTGTCCCCGTCAAGGCCGAGCCGGCACCGACCCCATCGAGCGCTACTCATGGACTGCAGTGGTGCACGAGTGGGTTAGCGCGCCACCGGTCCGGTTGGGGGCGACGCCGGCATAGGAGCAGGCCTACCTCGACCAATGGCAGCAGCAAAGGCTGGCTGAGGAGCGTCGTGAGGGCGAGTACTTCGAGCAGCTGGAACGCGACGCGGAGAAGGAGCGCCTTGCCTGCGGTGGGCCAGCCCAGTTGGCGGCGGTACCACGGCGGACGACGTTGCTAGAGCCTGGTCGACGACGTTTCCTTGGGCTGGCCCGGCGCCGACGCTCACCGGCCCCAACACGACGAGGACGCCTAGGGCAGCACCTCCTCGTAGTTTGTTTTATTTAATGTTTTAGTTAATATAAATCATTTCACTACGTGTTATGAATTTATTCTCTACAACAAAACAACAGTTCAATACAACAAATCATTGTTTTTTCTCTTGAAAATATCCACATAAATGTTCATTATTTCTTAAATGTATGTACCGTAGGAACTGATCATTGTGTTATTTATTTTATGAATAAAAGAAATTTTTCTGTGAATTATAAAACAACTTTCTAAGATCCATGAACATATTTTTGATCAATCAAAACAAGTATTTCCTAAGATAAAAATCGTGAAAAGCCTTGTGAGCAACATTATCATGTTTTGTGAACTATAAAAAAATTTGGTGAAATATATGAACAAACAACATGCATCTTCTACGCGAACAATTTTGATAATCATTCGAATTCTTTTTGTGATTGAAAATAATTATAACATACTATGTATTTTCTATTTTTATATAAGTAATATTTTGTTTTGAAAGTCCAATAATAAAAAAAATTCTCTTTTGACGAGTTTGTTATGAAACTTTTGTATTTACCAAATATTATTTCATGTACACATAAGACTTTATTTTTTGTCATTAGCAACCTTCTAATTTATGATGATTTGAACTGGTGACCCTTTGGAAAATGCATAAAAGAAGAAACTAAGAAAAAAAGAAACATATATGGGAAACAACATCGATGCCATAACTAGAGCTCATAAGAAATACATATAAAAACACAATAAAAATGTATATGATAATGTTAGATTCTCATTGTTTAACTAGTTAGGAAATTTACAACTATGGTTGATATCCATTTATATTAAATATTTTTACTTATTTACATATAATATTCATTATACATAAATAGTTTTTAATTGATACAATGTTAATACACAAATTCAACTATTTTTCGTATTATACCTAACAACATAAATCACAACTAGTAACTTAAAATAACTATTTTACATTTCAACTTTTTCCACTAAAATTACTATAATTGTAACAACCTTATGTTATTTTTAATATATGTTTAGGATATTTAAGTAATTTAAATTCCATCTAGATTTGAGAAAATGAAAAATAACGTTCATATATAAATTAATTTGTGTGCCACTTAGATGCATTGTGGTGTTATGTGTTTACTTTATTAGTATCTTCAAGTATCTTGATAAGAGTTTTATAATGTACGTGCCTAGCAAATATCTCAACAGAGATTTGGGGAGCACAATTGTTTATGGGAATAGTAACCATTATGACATTATGGATCTCCTTAATTGCTTGAGAGGGAATTGTGTGTATTCGTACTTCTTGTTAGAAAGTCATTTTTTCTTTTGCATCCATGGACCTGCGTCAAAATCAAAATAGATGGTCGTTCCGTAGAAAATGGAAAGGCATTGTGTCGGTTTACAAAAGTAGGGGTCCTTTTGGTACCCCTTTACTTGTGTACGGGCAGTCGCAGCCACGAGCCGACAGCCACGCTTGGCACGGCAAAGGAGGCAAAAGTACAAGACTACCAGAGCAGTGCTCCAACCAGGGGCGCGGACAACGAGGCAACAAGATGGGCTTCCCCCCGGCAAGATCCTTGCCGGGGCGGCCCACGCAGCCCCGGCAAGAGCCTTGCCGGGGGCAACTTGCCCAACTCCGGTGAGGCCCCCACCCTTGAGCCTGAGAGTTCCGACACCATCGACAAACATTGGAACCAAGACTCGATAGCCGCCTGCATGGTGGCATGCAGATCTTTATGAAGACAAAGAGCCTGCAAGGCCTAGATGAGAACCAGAAGGCAAGACTACAGCAAGGCTCCTTGCCGAGGATGCCCACGAGGCCCCGGCAAGGCTCCTGCCCAAGGCACCAACGAGGCCCCGGCAAGACCCTTGCCGAGGGCGCTCACAAGGCCCCGGCAAGACCCTTGCCGGGAATATCAGCACGACCGCGGCAAGGCCTTGCCGCCCCGTCGCCGCCCTAGCTCAGCGGTCGACCCACCAACTAAACAAGTACCCACGTGGCAGTACGTGACTCCTAAGCCAACTAGACAAGCACCTGCGTGGTGGCATGCAAATCTTCGTGAAGACCCTGCCACAGCGCCAGCTCAGCAGCCTGCCAGCCCACATGGCGCTGCATGCCCCGTTGGCCTGGACGCATATCGAAGCAAGGCGATGCGGCGACGGACGGGACGGGCTTCGTTACCGTCCCCGATAAAGCAAGAGGACACCTAAGTAGCGCATTTAATGCGTTTTGTCCTGTGATGCCAGGCGATAAGCTTGTGCACTGTACAACTTTCCACCTCCTGTGTGACACTGTGGCAACCCCTTTTTTACTATAAAAGGAGGCCCGCGGCGTACTGAGAGAGGATTCAGACTTTTTGGACCACGCACGCACCGTAGCTAGTTCAAGAACTCAAGAACACTCAAATATATACTAAAGCAGGACTAGGGTATTACGCATCTACGCAGCCCGAACCATGGTAAAATCTCCTTGTGCTAACTACTAGACCCGCTCTTTGCACAACCCCGCGCCCGCCAACCGCAGAAGGGATCCTCGTGATCCCATAGGTGTCGTTTCCGCTGACATCTTTGGCGCGCCAGGTAGGGGAGACGCAGTTGTGAAAATCCGGCCTAGCAGTTAGTATAGCAGTTCTTCATCGCCATGGTTCCTAAGAAGAAAACGATCACGGCAATCGGTTCATCTGGAGCCGAACGGCCCGTACCTGTGCGGGCGGAAGACGGGGCGGTCGCGGACAGGGGCCGAGGCGCGGCCCGCTGGCAGCCAAAGCCTGGCGAGCGGCATCGTTCGTGCGCGGGACGACGGGCCGCACGCCGCTAAATCCAAAGATGGAGCCATGCCCCCGCAGGCGGCGCGGGGCCCTCCAAGGGCAGAGTCATGCAGCCTGCTGGTGGCGCCGCGACTTCCAAGACGCCTACGCCAGCGCCCGCAACGCGCTCTTCCCAGGTCGTGCGCGACGAGTAGCGCCACCACGTTAGCGACCCCGAGCACCGCCGCGGGAAGAGTCCTATGCATCATTCGCGGGACACACCAGACAAGCATGCACGCCGAGACGCTGGCGAAAATGGCGCCCAGCTGCAAGGCCATGATAGAGCTCCTTCTAACGTGGTTAGAAGTCGTAGCGCGTCACGGTACACGCAACTTTCGCCGCCACCCACGCCAGTAGAAGCTTTGGCGCGCGCATAGTTTCTCCTCGACTTCCCTCCTGCTGCGGAAAAGCTCGACGAGTGGAGAGCCACCATCCGGAGCCTCGTCAGCATCGCCAACAAGGACGAGCTGCGACCTGCGGGGCCCTCAGGCCGACACTGTCGAACCACCGCATGCGAGTGGTGGAAGGACCGGAGGTGTTGCGGCCACGGTGCACTCCCCTCCTCCGCGCCAGCTACCGCGGCGCCGCTCCGTCAGGACGATGCTTGAGATAACATTTCTATAGCGTCGTCCGACCGACGGACCCACCGCGATCAACGTCAAGTTCTTCGGGAGCGAGCCCATGAAGACGCTCGAACCACCATTGAGCGGCGGCGTGAAGCACGCCATCAGTCAGATAGGCGGGCAGGGCCCACTATAGACCACCAGGCACCGGGAGGCTCTGGTGGCCTACCTTACGAGGTGGGTTGCCCAGCCTTTACCCGTGAGCTGCGGCAGTTCCAGTGGCCCACTCACCGCATGTTCAAGCCTGATGTCGGCGAGAAGTACAACGGCAAGACTCACCCGTCAGAGTTCCTCAGCATCTACACCATCGCGATGCAAGATGCTGGAGCTCGCGACGGCAAGGTGCTTGCCAATTACTTCCCGTTGGCACTCAAACCCAACGTCATGTCATGGTTGATGCACTTGCCAGCGGACTCCATTTCTTCCTGGTCGGATTTGTGCCATGAGTTTTTCGGCGCTTTTACTGGAGGCCACCAAGCTCATGGCCAGGCAAGCGATTTGCATGTCATCCCCCAGAAGGAAGGCGAAAACCTGTGCAAGTACATATAGAGGTTCAGCCGGGTGCAGTACAACATCCCACATGTTCATCCTACCGCTGTCTTCAGCGCGTTCCATCAGAATGTGCGCAACCACAAGATGCGTGAAGAGCTAGCGATGAACAAGGTCAGGGATGTGGCCGAACTTTATGTTCTGGCCGATAGATGTGCTCGGGCTGAAGAGGGGAGGAAGTACCCCGGCGAAGACGCCGGAGCAGAAACCGGCTCTACAGACGAATACGCCATCACCCCGACAAAGAAGGGCGGATGCCGCAATAGGAAGCGTAAGGGCAAGACCGTGCTTGTCGTCAAGGGATCCGACGACGCCGGCACTGCCAGGAAGGCCAAGGCAGACGACCCCGGCAAGGAGGTTGCCGGGTGCGCCGCCAGCCGGGCCTTGGCGGCCGCCGACAAACCGGGAAGCCCCGACAAGAAGTACTGCAAGATCCATCGCACCAAGGGCCGTGACCTTCAGAACTGCCGACAAGTTGAGCAGCTCGCAGAGAAGCAGAAAATCGAATACAAGAGGCGGGACAAGGAGAAGGGCCAGGATGGCGCTCAGGGATCCGGCAAGAAGCGTGGCGGCCAAGCTGGCCGCCGCGGCAAAGATAATCAACAAGATAGGCCCGCGCGGGGCCGCGACAAGAAGCAAGAAGACGACGATCATGACGAGGACGACGAGTCCGGCGAGCATGAGTTCCAGAAAGCTACGGAGGCCCTGTGCGTCGACGGTGGCACCTCGCTGCACACCTCTCATCGCCGACTCAAGCAGTGGGCGCGTGAGATCACGGCGGCGGAACCATCGTTCGATGCTCAAATGCCACTGAAGTGGTCCAACACGCCTATCATTTTTGACATCGAGGATCACCCTGATCGCACAACTGCGGTCGGGTGTTTGCTGTTGTTGGTTTCACTAACAATACGCAACCTCAAGGTGACAAAAGTGCTAGTTGACGGCGGGGCCGGTCTGAACTTGATCTCGCCTGTTGTGATCGAAAGGCTGCAGATTCCTGATGGAGACCTCAAAGAGACGGGCACGTTTCAAGGGGTCAATCCGGGAAGGAGTCAGCCGAAAGGTAAGGTTACGCTGCCCGTTACATTTGGGGGTGAGCTGAACTATAGAACAGAGAGGATTGTTTTTGATGTTGCAGAGATCCCTTTGCCCTACAATGGGATCCTCGGCCGCCCAGCACTAGCCAAGTTTATGGCGGCATCACACTACGCCTACAACACGTTGAAGATGCCTAGGCCGATGAGCATCATCACCGTCCCCTCCGACAAGAAAGATGCGCTCATCTGCGCCGACCAACTCTACCGAGAGGTAGTTGCAGCAACTGCCGCCAAGGCGCTTGCTCCTGCCGCTGAAGCCCCGGGAGGGAAGAAGACCGGCAAGACCTCTCGCACCCACTCCGGCAAGCGCACCTCTTCGGAGTGCTGTGCTACCGTCGAGGACGTGCCAGAGAGCTCCACCGGCAAGAGCAAGAAATCCAGAGCTGCCCCACCAAAGAGCAAGAAGGTGCCTGTCAAGGAGGATGGCACGGGAGGAGCTTTTACCATAAGCTCCACCCTCGACAGCAAATAGGAAGGCGCGCTCGTCACCTTCCTGCGGGCGAATGTCGATGTGTTTGCATGGCAAGCATCCGACATCCCCGACGTTCCCAGGGAGGTGATTGAGCACCATCTCGCTGTCTGTCCTCAAGCGCGACCCATCAAGCAGAAGGTCAGGAAGCAAGCTTTGGAACGACAAGAGTTTATCACAGAGGATATCAGGAAGTTAGAAGTGGCGGGCTTGGTCAGAGGAGTACTCCACCCAACGTGATTGGCCAATCCGATGGTAGTGCGCAAGGCAAATGGAAAGTGGAGGCTGTGTATTGATTACACAAACATCAATAAAGCTTGTCCAAAGGATCCTTTCCCTTTGCCACGCATTGACCAGATTGTGGACTCCACGGCCGGGTGTGACTTGCTGTCATTCCTTGAAGCTTACTCAGGATACCACCAGATCTTCATGACAAGAGAAGATGAAGAAAAGGCCGCGTTCATCACCCCATGTGGTACGTATTGTTTTATACGAATGCCTTTCGGGTTGAAGAGCGCTGGTTCAACATTTGCAAGAGCAGTCCAAATTGGTTTTGAGCCTCAGCTACATAGAAATATGGAAGCCTATATGGATGACATAGTGGTCAAAACCAAGGACAGGGCAACGCTTATACAAGACTTAGAAGTGTGTCTTCGGCGTTCCGTTCGGCAAGCTTCTCGGGTTCTTTGTGTCACAACGTGGGATCGAAGTGAATCCCGACAAGGTCAAAGCAATTGAGCAGATTGAGGTGCCAAGGCGAGTCAAGATGTACGTCGGCTTGCTGGCTGTGTTGTGATACGTCTCCAACGTATCTATAATTTATGAAGTATTCATGCTATTATATTATCTGTTTTGGATGTTTATGCTTTACTAAACACTTTTACATTATTTTTGGGACTAACCTATTAACGGGAGGCCCATCCCAAATTGTTGTTTTCTTGCCTATTTCAGTGTTTCGAAGAAAAGGAATATCAAACGGAGTCCAAATGGAATGAAACCTTCGGGAGAGTTATTTTTGGAACGGAAGCAATCCAGGAGACTTGGAGTAGACGTCAGGGAAGCTTCGAGGTGGCCACGAGGCAGGGAGGCGCGCGTGCCCCCCTGGGCGCGCCCCCACCCTCGTGGGCCCCTCATGGCTCCCTTGACCGACTTCTTTCGCCTATATATATCCATATACCCTAAAAACATCGGGGAGCAGAATAGATTGGGAGTTCCGCCGCCGCAAGCCTCTGTAGCCACCAAAAACCAATCGGGACCCTATTCTGGCACCCTGCCGGAGGGGGGAACCCTAACCGGTGGCCATCTTCATCATCCCGGCGCTCTCCATGACGAGGAGGGAGTAGTTCACCCTCGGGGCTGAGGGTATGTACCAGTAGCTATGTGTTTGATCTCTCTCTCTCTCGTGTTCTTGAGATGGTACGATCTTGATGTATCGCGAGCTTTGCTATTATAGTTGGATCTTATGATGTTTCTCCCCCTCTACTCTCTTGTAATGGATTGAGTTTTCCCTTTGAAGTTATCTTATCGGATTGAGTCTTTAAGGATTTGAGAACACTTGATGTATGTCTTGCATGTGCTTATCTGTGGTGACAATGGGATATCACGTGATCTACTTGATGTATGTTTTGGTGATCAACTTGCGGGTTCCGTAACATTGTGAACTTATGAATAGGGGTTGGCACACGTTTTCGTCTTGACTCTCCAGTAGAAACTTTGGGGCACTCTTTGAAGTACTTTGTGTTGGTTAAATAGATGAATCTGAGATTGTGTGATGCATATCGTATGATCATACCCACGGATACTTGAGGTGACATTGGAGTATCTAGGTGACATTAGGGTTTTGGTTGATATGTGTCTTAAGGTGTTATGATAGTACGAACTCTTGAATAGATCGATCCAAAAGAATAACTTTGAGGTGGTTTCGTACCCTACAATAATCCCTTCGTTTGTTCTCCGCTAATAGTGACTTTGGAGTGACTCTTTGTTGCATGTTTATGGATAGTTATATGATCCAATTATGTTATTATTGTTGAGAGAACTTGCACTAGTGAAAGTATGAACCCTAGGCCTTGTTTCAACGCATTGCAATACCGTTTACGCTCACTTTTACCGCTTGCTACCTTGCGGTTTTTATATTTTCAGATTACAAAAACCTATATCTACCTTCCATATTGCACTTGTATCACCATCTCTTCGCCGAACTAGTGCACCTATACAATTTACCATTGTATTGGGTGTGTTGGGGACACAAGAGACTCTTTACTATTTGGTTGCAGGGTTGCTTGAGAGAGACCATCTTCATCCTACGCCTCCCACGGATTGATAAACCTTAGGTCATCCACTTGAGGGAAATTTGCTACTATCCTACAAACCTCTGCACTTGGAGGCCCAACAACGTCTACAAGAAGAATGTTGCATAGTAGACATCAAGAAGTTTCTGGCGCCGTTGCCGGGGAGGTTAGTGCTTGAAGGTATATCTTTAGATCTTGCAATCGAATCTTTTAGTTTCTTGTTTTATCACTAGTTTAATTTATAAAAGAAAACTACAAAAAAATGGAATTGAGGGTGCCTCATATGCTTCATCTTTTTAATGTCTTCCTTGAAAATAAGGATTCCGATAATTGTGCTCAATTGCTAGAGGAAGAATGCATTACTCCCTCCGTTCCTTGATATAAGGTGTATAGATTTTTGAGAAAAGATCCAAAATATAAGGTGTACTGCGTTGCGCCACTCGTTTGGATATTTTTTTTGGGATTTGATTACATTTCCTTATATTAGGCAAGCTCCTCTATTTTCTCATGTCAATTAGTCAGGTATAATCTCGCCCAAAACTTGTGAAATTTTTCCTCCACGTGCGTTCTTTAATTTCCGTGCCAAAAAGTATACACCCTATATATAGGAACGGAGGGAGTAGAATATTTGGCACTCAATATTTGAATGATGAGCATGATTGCAATGTTGTTACTATGAATTCCTTGAATATCCATGATGCTAATGATATGCAAAGCCACAAGCTTGGGGAAGCTATGTTTGATGAAGATGATATTTTTTGTCCCCCAAGTTTTGATGAGCAAATTTATTATGATGATAGCATGCCTCCTATTTATGATGATTATATTGATGAAAGTGGGTTTGGAAGAGTGTCAACTTTAGGAAGTAATGACCCCGCTTTTTTTTAGGGTGTTGAATCTTATTGTGATAATTATGAAAGTGGATTTGGAGAGGTCATGACTTTATTTAGTGATGAGTCCACTATTTCGGAAGAGGTTCCAATTGGTTATGAGAACAAAGTTGCTATCTATGATGATTATTGTGATGACTTGTATGCTATTAAGAATAATGATAACCATGAAACTTGTCATCATGATTTTAGTTTTCAATTGGATTATGCCTCACATGATAATTACTTTGTTGAGTTTGCTCCCACTACTATTCCGAATGAGAAGAATTTTGCTTATGTGGAGAGTAATAAAAATTCTATGCTTGTGCATCATGAAAATAGTGCTTTATGTGATAGTTACATTGTTGAATTTATTCATGATGCTACTCAAAATTATTATGAGGGAGGAATATATGCTTGTAGGAATTGCAATAATATCAAGTTTCCTCTCTATGTGCTTAAAATCTTGAAGTTATGCTTGTTTTGCCTTCCTATGCTAGTTGTTTTTTGTTCCCATAAGTTGTTTGCTCACAAAATCCCTATGCACAGGAAGTGGGTTAGACTTAAATGTGCTAGTCATATTCTTCATGATGCTCTCTTTATGTTTCAATTCTTATCTTTTATGTGAGCATCATTGAAATCATCATGCCTAGCTAGGGGCGTTAAACGTTAGCGCTTGTTGGGAGGCAACCCAATCTTATTTTTGTTCCTTGCTTTTTTTTCTCCTGTTTATTAATAAATGATTCATCTAGCCTCTGGTTAGATGTGGTTTTATGTTTTAATTAGTGTTTTTGCCAAGTAGAACCTTTGGGAAGACCTGGGTGAAGTCTTTATGATCTTGCTGTAAAAAACAGAAACTTTAGCACTCACGAGACGTGCTGCCTTTCTTTTACTGGAGAGTGATTTTAGGTTGATTCTTTTTCCAGATGATTAATAGACAATTTCCGCAGGTCCACCAATTTATTTCAGAATTTTTGGAGTTCCAGAAGTATACGTTTGATACAGATTACTACAGACTGTTCTGTTTTTGACAGATTCTGTTTTCTATGTGTTGTTTGCTTATTTTGATGAATCTATGAGTAGTATCGGAGGGTATGAACCATACAGAAGTTGGAATACATTATATATTACACCAATATGAATTTAGAATGAGTTCACAACAGTACCAAAAGTGGTGATTTATTTTCTTATACTAACGGATCTTACGAGTTTTCTGTTGAGTTTTCTGTTGTGAAGTTTTCAAGTTTTGGGTAAAGGATTCGATGGACTATGGAATGAGTAGTGGAAAGAGCCTAAGCTTGGGGATGCCCAAGGCACCCCAAGGTAATATTCAAGGACAACCAAGAGCCTAAGCTTCGGGATGCCCCGGAAGGCATCCCCTCTTTCGTCTTCGTTCATCGGTAACTTTACTGGGAGCTATATTTTTATTCACCACATGATATGTGTTTTGCTTGGAGAGTCAATTTATTTTGCTAGTATTTGCTTGCTGTTATTTATAACAATGTTTTTCATCTTTTATTTCAATAAAAGTGGCATTGATAGCCTTTACTATGCCTACTTTACAAGTCTACATGTTGCTGTTTGAAAACAGAAAGTTTACCGCTGTTGCAAAAATTCCCTAGAAAAGTCAGAATGAGATAAAATGTTGAAACCTTTTGCATAATAAGCTCTGATAAATATACTATAGTGGGAATTTTCTTTCATAATTTTTGGAGCTAGGGAAGTATGGATCCTGCTGCATTCTTTACAGACTGTCCTGTTTAGGCAGATTGCTGTTATGTTTGCATTGTTTGCATATGTTTGCTTCTTTAATGATTCTATTTGATTATAGGACTATTAAATATGCACAGGCATTTAGTATGCAATGTTAAATAATAATTTTAGTGATTTGCTACAGAAGAGTATGATAAGTTTTTTTTTTGCATTGGTTTATACTAACTTATCTCACGAGTCCTTGTTGAGTTTTGTGTGGATGAAGCTTTTGAGATTTAGGGAGACCGTGATATGAGAGGAATTAAGGAGACACAAAATCTCAAGCTTGGAGATGCCCAAGGCATCCCAAGATAATATTTCAAGAAGTCTCAAGCGTCTAAGCTTGGGGATGCCCCGGTTGGCATCCCACCTTTCTTCTTCGACAACTATCGGTTAGTATCGGTTGATCCTAAGTTTTTGCTTCTTCACGTGATGTTTGCTATTCTTAGAATATCATTTTATTTTGTTTTGCTTGCTGTTTGAATAAAATATCAAGATATGAAATTCTTAAATGAGAGAGAATCTTCACATAGTTACATAATTATTTAACTACTCATTGATCTTCACTTATATCTTTTTGGAGTAGTTTGTCATTTACTCGTGTGCTTCACTTATATCCTATGAGTAAATAGTTGAATGAGCGAATATCATAAATCTGAAATTATATATGTTTCATATGCTTATCCCATGGGGAGTAATGACTTCACATATAAGAAGTAGAGGTGGTAAATTTATTGAAGGTTAGCAAACATTGTATTGGTCACTTGAACAATTCATGAAAGAATATTGAGGGAAGAGAGATTTCACATATAAATATACTATCTTGGACATCTTTTATGATTGTGAGCACTCATTAAAATATGACATGCTAAAAGGTTGATGTTGGACAAGGAAGACAACGTAATGGGTTATGTTTTCTTATATCCGAAATAAAGTATATTGTCATGGATCATTCAACATGCTGAGCTTGCCTTTCCCCCTCATGCTAGCCAAATTCTTTGCACCAAGTAGAGATGCTACTTGTGCTGCCAAACATCCCTTAAACCAGTATTGCCATGAGAGTCCATCATACCTACCTATGGATTGAGTAAGATCCTTCAAGTAAGTTATCATCGGTGCATGCAATAAAAATTGCTCTGCAAGTGGAGAAAATAAGCTTTATACGATCTTGTGATATGGAAGCAATAAAATCGACGGACTGCATAATAAAGGTCCCTATCACAAGTGGCAATATAAAGTGACGTTCTTTCGCATTAAGATTTTGTGCATCTAACTATAAAAGCGCATGACAACCTCTGCTTCCCTTTGCGAAGGGCCTATCTTTTATTCTTGTCTTTTACCTTATGCAAGAGTCATGGTGATCTTCGCCTTTCCTTTTTACATTTTATCCTTTGGCAAGCACATTGTGTTGGAAAGATCCTGATATATATATCCAATTGGATGTAAGGCATCATGAACTATTATTGTTGACATTACCCTTGAGGTAAAAGGTTGGGAGGCGAATCTATAAGCCCCTATCTTTCTCTGTGTCTGATTAAAACTTTGAACCCATAAATATCGCGTGAGTGTTAGCAATTGTGAAAGACTAAATGATAGTTGAGTATGTGAAGTTTGCTGAATCAAAGCTCTGACATAGACTCTTCCGGAAAATAAGATGAATTGTAATTGTTTGATGACTAATAACACGGTTTGTTAGTTTTCAAGAAAGTTTATGATCTATACTTTAACATGTGAATAGTTTGTTACTTGATCATGAAAAGTTTTATGAGATGAGCTACTGTTATGGCATATGATGATGCTAGAAAAGGTGATTGAAATTATCACTGATCAAACTTGTGCACCTGCGAGCATTCACACTTCATAAATTCTTTCTTTTATCATTTACCTACTCGAGGACGAGCAGGAATTAAGCTTGGGGATGCTGATACGTCTCCAACGTATCTATAATTTATGAAGTATTCGTGCTATTATATTATCTGTTTTGGATGTTTATGGGCTTTACTAAACACTTTTATATTATTTTTGGGACTAACCTATTAACCGGAGGCCCAGCCCAAATTGCTGTTTTCTTGCCTATTTCAGTGTTTCGAAGAAAAGGAATATCAAACGGAGTCCAAACGGAATGAAACCTTCGGGAGAGTTATTTTTGGAACGGAAGCAATCCAGGAGACTTGGAGTAGACGTCAGGGAAGCTTCGAGGTAGCCACGAGGCAGGGAGGCGCGCCTGCCCCCTAGGTGCGCCCCCACCCTCGTGGCTCCCCTGACTGACTTCTTTCGCCTATATATATCCATATACCCTAAAAACATCGGGGAGTAGAATAGATCGGGAGTTCCGCCGTCGCAAGCCTCTATAGCCACCAAAAACCAATCGGGGCCCTGTTCCGGCACCCTGCCGGAGGGGGGAACCCTCACCGGTGGCCATCTTCATCATCCCGGCGCTCTCCATGACGAGGAGGGAGTAGTTCACCCTCGGGGCTGAGGGTATGTACCAGTAGCTATGTGTTTGATCTCTCTCTCTCTCTCGTGTTCTTGAGATGGTACGATCTTGATGTATCGCGAGCTTTGCTATTATAGTTGGATCTTATGATGTTTCTCCCCCTCTACTCTCTTGTAATGGATTGAGTTTTCCCTTTGAAGTTATCTTATCGGATTGAGTCTTTAAGGATTTGAGAACACTTGATGTATGTCTTGCATGTGCTTATCTGTGGTGACAATGGGATATCACGTGATCTACTTGATGTATGTTTTGGTGATCAACTTGCGGGTTTCGTAACATTGTGAACTTATGCATAGGGGTTGGCACACGTTTTCGTCTTGAGTCTCCGGTAGAAACTTTGGGGCACTCTTTGAAGTACTTTGTGTTGGTTGAATAGATGAATCTGAGATTGTGTGATGCATACCGTATGATCATACCCACGGATACTTGAGGTGACATTGGAGTATCTAGGTGACATTAGGGTTTTGGTTGATATGTGTCTTAAGGTGTTATTCTAGTACGAACTCTTGAATAGATCTATCCGAAAGAATAACTTTGAGGTGGTTTCGTACCCTACAATAATCTCTTCGTTTGTTCTCCGCTATTAGTGACTTTGGAGTGACTCTTTGTTGCATGTTGATGGATAGTTATATGATCCAATTATGTTATTATTGTTGAGAGAACTTGCACTAGTGAAAGTATGAACCCTAGGCCTTGTTTCAACGCATTGCAATACCTTTTACGCTCACTTTTATCGCTTGCTACCTTGCTGTTTTTATATTTTCAGATTACAAAAACCTATATCTACCTTCCATATTGCACTTGTATCACCATCTCTTCGCCGAACTAGTGCACCTATACAATTTAACATTGTATTGGGTGTGTTGGGGACACAAGAGACTCTTTGCTATTTGGTTGCAGGGTTGCTTGAGAGAGACCATCTTCATCCTACGCCTCCCACGGATTGATAAACCTTAGGTTATCCACTTGAGGGAAATTTGCTACTGTCCTACAAACCTCTGCACTTGGAGGCCCAACAACGTCTACAAGAAGAAGGTTGCGTAGTAGACATCATGTTGCTGCCCTGAGCAGGTTCATCTCCAAATCTGCTGAGCGCGCCCTCCCCTTTTTCAAAATCCTGAAAAAGGCGGGCCCAATTAAATGGACCCCAGAGGCCGAAGCAGCGCTGCAGGATTTGAAAGGTACCTCTCCTCTACGCCAATACTAGTTGCACATAAACCATAAGAACCGTTGCTGCTGTATCTAGTGGCAACTAATCAAGTGGTCAGTACTGCACTAGTGGCGCAGAGGGAGGTCGATGTGGAAGTGGTAGCAACGGCGGAGTTGACGGATGGCGAGCCAGGGTCCCCCCCGGCAGGGTCTAGTGCTGGCAAGGCAGGACCTGAGGGAGTCCTGGATTAGGGGGTCCTCGGACGGCCGAACTATATACTTTAGCCGGACCGTTGGACTATGAATATACAAGATTGAAGACATCGTCCCGTGTCCGGATGGGACTCTCCTTGGCGTGGAAGGCAAGCTTGGCAATACGGATATGTAGATCTCCTCCCTTGTAACCGACTCTGTGTAACCCTAGTCCCCTCCGGTGTCTATATAAACCGGAGGGTTTAGTCCGTAGGACAACAACAATCATACCATAGGCTAGCTTCTAGGGTTTAGCCTCTACGATCTCGTGGTAGATCAACTCTTGTAATACTCATATCATCAAGATCAATCAAGCAGGAAGTAGGGTATTACCTCCATCGAGAGGGCCCGAACCTGGGTAAACATCGTGTCCCCCGCCTCCTGTTACCATCCACCTTAGACGCATAGTTTGGGACCCCCTACCCGAGGTCCGCGGGTTTTGACACCGACATTGGTGCTTTCATTGATAGTTCCACTGTGCCGTCACCGTAAGGCTTGATGGCTCCTTCGATCATTGGCAACGATGCGATCCAGGGTGAGGTTTTCCTCCCCGGACAGATCTTCGTATTCGGCGGCTTCGTACTGCGGGCCAACTCGCTTGGCCATCTGGAGCAGATCGAGAGCTACGCCCCTGGCCATCAGGTCAGGTTCGAAAACTTGAACTATACTGCCGACATCCGCGGAGACTTGATCTTCGACGGATTCGAGCCCATGTCAGGTGCGTCGCATAATCACGAGAGCATGACTTAACTCTGCTGTCGGACAGTGTTCGGGAGATCACACCTGCAACTACTTCGGCCCTCAATCCGGAACAAATTGCGCCATCTGAGGACGGGTGGATAGACCCCGCCACGGAGGCCGCACTCTCAGTGGCGATAGAGCCGAATACTGACTCCACCTCCTACGAGAGCCATGTTGCCGAACCATTGGATTCGTCCCCGGCCACAGGCTCCAAGCCGCCTGCGTCCGTGCCTATCGAATCCGATTGGGCACCGATCATGGAGTTTACCTCCGCGGATATCTTTCAGCACTCGCCTTTTGGCGATGTGCTAAATTCATTAAGGTCTCTCTCCTTGTCAGGAGAACCTTGGCCGAACTATGTCCGGCTAGAATGGGATGCGGACAACGAAGAAATTCGCTCCCCACCCACCACCCACTTAATAGCCACTGTCGACGATTTAACCGACATGCTCGACTTCGACTCCGAAGACATCGACGGTATGGACGACGATGCAGGAGACGAGCAGGAACCACCGCCTACAGGGCGTCGGACAGCCACCTCATCATATGATATATACATGGTGGATACCCCCAAAGAAGGCGATGGTGATAAGACAGTGGAGGATGACCCCTCCAAGAAGCAACCCAAGCACCGACGTCAGCGGCGCCGCTCTAAGTCCCGCCATAGCAAAAGTAGCGATACCGGCGCAAGAGACAATAACACTCCGGATAGTGCCGAAGACGACGAAAATCCCCTCCAGCCAGATTTAGAGCGGGAGGATGAACAAGCTAGCCCTCCAGAACAGGCAGCAGACGAAGAAACGGAGGATGACAACATTACATGCCTCTCTCCGAAGACGAGGTGAACCTCGGCGATGAAGAATTTATCCTGCCCGAGGATCCCGTCGAGCAGGAGCGCTTCAAGCGCCGGCTTATAGCCACAGCAAATAGCCTGAAGAAAAAGCAACAACAGCTTCGAGCTGATCAAGATTTGCTAGCGGACAGATGGACCGAAGTCCTTGCGGCCGAGGAATACGAACTCGAACGCCCCTCCAAGAGTTACCCAAAGAGCAGGTTGCTACCCCGACTCGAGGAGGAAGCATTAAAACCAACGTCACCAGCGTATGATGCGGCTGATCGGCCACCTCGTGGCCGAGACAGAGAGGCATATCAGCCCGAAGTCCGGACCGCACCCCGCCGCCGTTGAACCGAAAACACCAAGGCCCGGGGCAACATGTGGGACCTGCGAGACGTATTGGAAAACAAAGCAGGGCATACAAGATCGATCTACGGATCACGGGGTCGCGCCCCAACGCGAGACGATGATCGTCATGCCAGATATACGAAAAGCAAATCCGGCCGGGCCGAATACAGCAGACAAGACTCGTATGAACTGCGTCGTGATATAGCCCGGCACAGAGGCGCCTGCTACCTCTTGAGCACTGCGTTGGTTTTCCCTTGAAGAGGAAAGGGTGATGCAGCAAAGTAGCGTAAGTATTTCCCTCAGTTTTTGAGAACCAAGGTATCAATCCAGTAGGAGGCTATGCCCGAGTACCTCGCACCTACACAAAACAAATAAATCCTCGCAACCAACGCGATAAGGGGTTGTCAATCCCTTCACGGTCACTTACGAGAGTGAGATCTGATAGATATGATAGGATAATATTTTTGGTATTTTTGTGATAAAGATGCAAAGTAAAATAAAAGCAAAGGAAATAACTAAGTGTTGGAAGATTAATATGATGAAGATAGACCCGGGGGCCATAGGTTTCACTAGTGGCTTCTCTCAAGAGCATAAGTATTTTACGGTGGGTGAATGAATTACTGTTGAGCAATTGACAGAATTGAGCATAGTTATGAGAATATCTAGGTATGATCATGTATATAGGCATCACGTCCGAGACAAGTAGACCGACTCCTGCCTGCATCTACTACTATTACTCCACTCATCGACCGCTATCCAGCATGCATCTAGAGTATTAAGTTCATAGAAACAGAGTAACATCTTAAGCAAGATGACATGATGTAGAGGGATAAATTCATGCAATATGATATAAAAAACCATCTTGTTATCCTCGATGGCAACAATACAATACGTGCCTTGCTGCCCCTACTGTCACTGGGAAAGGACACCGCAAGATTGAACCCAAAGCTAAGCACTTCTCCCATTGCAAGAAAGATCAATCTAGTAGGCCAAACCAAACTGATAATTCGAAGAGACTTGCAAAGATAACCAATCATACATAAAAGAATTCAGAAAAGATTCAAATATTGTTCATAGATAATCTTGATCATAAACCCCACAATTCATCGATCTCAACAAACACACCGCAAAAAGAAGATTACATCGAATAGATCTCCACGAGAGAGGGGGAGAACATTGTATTGAGATCCAAAAAGAGAGAAGAAGCCATCTAGCTACTAACTATGGACCCGAAGGTCTGAGGTAAACTACTCACACTTCATCGGAGAGGCTATGGCGTTGATGTAGAAGCCCTCCTGATGGATGCCCCCTTCGGCGGAGCTCCGGAACAGGCCCCAAGATGGGATCTCGTGGGTACAGAAGGTTGCGGCGGTGGAATTAGGTTTTTGGCTCCGTATCTGATCGTTTGGGGGTACGTAGGTATATATAGGAGGAAGGAGTATGTCGGTGGAGCAACAGGGGCCCCACGAGGGTGGAGGGTGCGCCCTAGGGGGTGGGCGCGCCCCCTACCTCGTGGCCTCCTCTTTTATTTCTTGACGTAGGGTCCAAGTCTCCTGGATCATATTCTTCCTAAAAATCACGTTCCCGAAGGTTTCATTCCGTTTGGACTCCGTTTGATATTCCTTCTCTGCGAAACTCTGAAATAGGCAAAAAACAACAATTCTGGGCTGGGCCTCCGGTTAATAGGTTAGCCCCAAAAATAATATAAAAGTGAATAATAAAGCCCAATAATGTCCAAAACAGTAGATAATATAGCATGGAGCAATCAAAAATTATAGATACGTTGGAGACGTATCAAGCATCCCCAAGCTTAATTCCTGCTCGTCCTCGAGTAGGTAAATGATAAAAACAGAATTTTTGATGCGGAGTGCTACTTGGCATAATCTCAATGTACTTCTTCTTAATTGTGGAATGAATATTCAGATCCAAAAGATTCAAGACAAAAGTTTAATATTGACAAAAAATAATAATACTTCAAGCATACTAACAAAGCAATCATGTCTTCTCAAAATAACATGGCCAAAGAAAGTTATCCCTACAAAATCATATAGTCTGGCTATGCTCTATCTTCACCACACAAAGTATTTAAATCACGCACAACCCCGATGACAAGCCAAGCAATTGTTTCATACTTTTGACGTTCCCAAACTTTTTCAATCTTCACGTAATACATGAGCGTGAGCCATGGATATAGCACTATATGTGGAATAGAATGGTGGTTGTGGAGAAGACAAAAAAGGGAGAAGATAGTCTCACATCAACTAGGCGTATCAACGGGCTATGGAGATGCCCATCAATAGATATCAATGTGAGTGAGTAGGGATTGCCATGCAACAGATGCACTAGAGCTATAAGTATATGAAAGCTCAACAAAAGAAACTAAGTGGGTGTGCATCCAACTCGCTTGCTCACAAAGACCTAGGGCATTTTGAGGAAGCCCATCATTGGAATATACAAGCCAAGTTCTATTTGTTGGGGATCGTTGCAGAATTTTAAAATTTTCTACGCATCACCAAGATCCATCTATGGAGTATACTAGCAACGAGGGGAAAGGAGTGCATCTACATACCCTTGTAGATCGCGAGCGGAAGCGTTCAAGTGAACGGGGTTGATGGAGTCGTACTCGCCGTGATCCAAATCACCGATGACCGAGTGCCGAACGGACGGCACCTCCGCGTTCAACACACGTACAGAGCAGCGACATCTCCTCCTTCTTGATCCAGCAAGGGGAAAGGAGAGGTTGATGGAGATCCAGCAGCACGACGGCGTGGTGGTGGAAGTAGCGGGGATCCCGGCAGGGCTTCCCCAAGCGCAAGCGGGAGGGAGAGGTGTTGCAGGGGGAGAGGGAGGCGCCAGGGGCTGTGGTGCTGCTGCCCTCCCTCCCCCCCACTATATATAGGCCCCCTGGGGGGGGCGCCGGCCCTGGGAGATCAGATCTCCAAGGGGGGGCGGCGGCCAAGGGGGAAGGGGGGGTGGCTTCCCCCCCAAGCCAAGTGGGGCGCCCCCCACCCCCAGGGTTTCCAACCCTAGGCGCAGGGGGAGGCCCAAGGGGGGCGCCCCAGCCCACTAAGGGCTGGTTCCCTTCCCACTTAAGCCCATGGGGCCCTCCGGGATAGGTGGCCCCACCCGGTGGACCCCTGGGACCCTTCCGGTGGTCCCGGTACAATACCGATAACCCCCGAAACTTTCCCGGTGGCCGAAACTGGACTTCCTATATACAATTCTTCACCTCCGGACCATTCCGGAACTCCTCGTGACGTCCGGGATCTCATCCGGGACTCCGAACAACTTTCGGGTCTCCGCGTACTAATATCTCTACAACCCTAGCGTCACCGAACCTTAAGTGTGTAGACCCTACGGGTTCGGGAGACATGCAGACATGACCGAGACGCCTCTCCGGTCAATAACCAACAGCGGGATCTGGATACCCATGTTGGCTCCTACATGTTCCACGATGATCTCATCGGATGAACCACGATGTCGAGGATTCAATCAATCCCGTAAACAATTCCCTTTGTCAATCGGTACGTTACTTGCCCGAGATTCGATCGTCGGTATCCCAATACCTTGTTCAATCTCGTTACCGGCAAGTCACTTTACTCGTACCGTAATGCATGATCCCGTGGCTAACTCCTTAGTCACATTGAGCTCATTATGATGATGCATTACCGAGCGGGCCCAGAGATACCTCTCCGTCATACGGAGTGACAAATCCCAGTCTCGATCCGTGCCAACCCAACAGACACTTTCGGAGATACCCGTAGTGCACCTTTATAGTCACCCGGTTACGTTGTGATGTTTGGTACACCCAAAGCACTCCTACGGCATCCGGGAGTTGCACGATCTCATGGTCTAAGGAAATGATACTTGACATTGGAAAAGCTCTAGCAAACGAACTACACGATCTTTGTGCTATGCTTAGGATTGGGTCTTGTCCATCACATCATTCTCCTAATGATGTGATCCCGTTATCAATGACATCCAATGTCCATAGTCAGGAAACCATGACTATCTGTTGATCAACGAGCTAGTCAACTAGAGGCTTACTAGGGACACGTTGTGGTCTATGTATTCACACATGTATTACGATTTCCGGATAACACAATTATAGCATGAACAATAGACAATTATCATGAACAAAGAAATATAATAATAACCATTTTATTATTGCCTCTAGGGCATATTTCCAACAGTCTCCCACTTGCACTAGAGTCAATAATCTAGTTACATTGTGATGAATCGAACACCCATAGAGTTCTGGTGTTGATCATGTTTTGCTCTAGGGAGAGGTTTAGTCAACGGATCTGCTACATTCAGGTCCGTATGTACTTTACAAATATCTATGTCTCCATTTTGAACACTTTCACGAATGGAGTTGAAGCGACGCTTGATATGCCTGGTCTTCCTGTGAAACCTGGGCTCCTTGGCAAGGGCAATAGCTCCAGTGTTGTCACAGAAGAGAGTCATCGGGCCCGACGCATTGGGAATCACCCCTAGGTCGGTAATGAACTCATTTATCCAGACTGCTTCCTGTGCTGCCTCTGAGGCCGCCATGTACTCCGCTTCACAAGTAGATCCCGCCATGACGCTTTGCTTGAAACAGCACCAGCTTACTGCCCCTCCATTCAAAATATACACGTATCCGGTTTGTGACTTAGAGTCATCCAGATCTGTGTCGAAGCTAGCGTCGACGTAACCCTTTACGACGAGCTCTTCGTCACCTCCATATACGAGAAACATATCCTTAGTCCTTTTCAGGTACTTCAGGATGTTCTTGACCGCTGTCCAGTGTTCCATGCCGGGATTACTTTGGTACCTACCTACCAAACTTACGGCAAGGTTTACATCAGGTCTGGTACACAGCATGGCATACATAATAGACCCTATGGCCGAGGCATAGGGGATGACACTCATCTTTTCTCTATCTTCTGCCGTGGTCGGGCATTGAGCCGTGCTCAATTGCACACCTTGCAATACAGGCAAGAACCCCTTCTTGGACTGATCCATATTGAACTTCTTCAATATCTTGTCAAGGTACGTACTCTGTGAAAGACCAATGAGGCGTCTTGATCTATCTCTATAGATCTTGATGCCTAATATATAAGCAGCTTCTCCAAGGTCCTTCATTGAAAAACACTTATTCAAATAGGCCTTTATACTTTCCAAGAATTCTATATCATTTCCCATCAATAGTATGTCATCCACATATAATATGAGAAATTCTACAGAGCTCCCACTCACTTTCTTGTAAACACAGGCTTCTCCATAAGTCTGTGTAAACCCAAACGCTTTGATCATCTCATCAAAACGAATGTTCCAACTCCGAGATTCTTGCACCAGCCCATAGATGGAGCGCTGGAGCTTGCATACCTTGTTAGCATTCTTAGGATCGACAAAACCATCCGGCTGCATCATATACAATTCTTCCTTAAGAAAGCCGTTAAGGAATGCCGTTTTGACGTCCATTTGCCATATCTCATAATCATAGAATGCGGCAATTGCTAACATGATTCGGACGGACTTCAGCTTCGCTACGGGTGAGAAAGTCTCATCGTAGTCAACCCCTTGAACTTGTCGATAACCCTTAGGGACAAGTCGAGCCTTGTAGATGGTCACATTACCATCCACGTCTGTCTTCTTCTTAAAGATCCATTTATTTTGTATGGCTCGCCGATCATCGGGCAAGTCAGTCAAAGTCCATACTTCGTTTTCATACATGGATCCTATCTCGGATTTCATGGCTTCTAGCCATTTGTCGGAATCCGGGCCCGCCATCGCTTCTTCATAGTTCGAAGGTTCACCGTTGTCTAACAACATGATTTCCAGGACAGGGTTGTCGTACCACTCTGGTGCGGAACGTGTCCATGTGGACCTACGAAATTCAGCAGTAACTTGATCCGAAGCTTCATGATCATCATCATTAACTTCCTCCCTAGTCGGTGCAGGCACCACAGGAATATCTTCCCGCGCTGCGCTACTTTCCGGTTCGGAAGGGGTGACTATCACCTCATTAAGTTCCACTTTCCTCCCACTCAATTCTTTCAAGAGAAACTCTTTCTCCAGAAAGGACCCGTTCTTGGCAACAAAGATCTTGCCTTCGGATCTGAGGTAGAAGGTATACCCAATGGTTTCCTTAGGGTATCCTATGAAGATGCATTTTTCCGACTTGGGTTCGAGCTTTTCAGGTTGAAGTTTCTTGACATAAGCATCGCATCCCCAAACTTTTAGAAACGACAGCTTAGGTTTCTTCCCAAACCATAATTCATACGGTGTCGTCTCAACGGATTTCGACGGAGCCCTATTTAAAGTGAGTGCGGCAGTCTCTAAAGCATAGCCCCAAAATGAGAGCGGTAGATCGGTAAGAGACATCATAGATCGCACCATATCCAATAGAGTGCGATTACGACGTTCGGATACACCATTTCGCTGAGGTGTTCCAGGCGGCGTGAGTTGTGAAACGATTCCACATTTCCTTAAGTGTGCGCCAAATTCGTGACTTAAATATTCTCCACCATGATCTGATCGTAAGAACTTTATTTTCCCGTCACGTTGATTCTCTACCTCACTCTGAAATTCCTTGAACTTTTCAAAGGTTTCAGACTTGTGTTTCATTAGGTAGACATACCCATATCTACTTAAGTCATCAGTGAGAGTGAGAACATAACGATATCCTCCGCGAGCCTCAACACTCATTGGACCGCACACATCGGTATGTATGATTTCCAATAAGTTGGTTGCTCGCTCCATTGTTCCGGAGAACGGAGTCTTGGTCATCTTACCCATGAGGCATGGTTCGCACGTGTCAAATGATTCGTAATCAAGAGACTCCAAAAGTCCATCTGCATGGAGCTTCTTCATGCGTTTGACACCAATGTGACCAAGGCGGCAGTGCCACAAGTATGTGGGACTATCGTTATCAACTTTACATCTTTTGGTATTCACACTATGAATATGTGTAACATCACGTTCGAGATTCATCAAGAATAAACCATTGACCAGCGGGGCATGACCATAAAACATATCTCTCATATAAATAGAACAACCATTATTCTCGGATTTAAATGAGTAGCCATCTTGAATTAAACGAGATCCATATACAATGTTCATGCTCAAAGCTGGCACTAAATAACAATTATTGAGGTTTAAAACTAATCCCGTAGGTAAATGTAGAGGCAGCGTGCCGACGGCGATCACATCGACCTTGGATACATTCCCGAGGCGCATCGTCACCTCGTCCTTTGCCAGTCTCCGCTTATTCCGCAGTTCCTGTTTTGAGTTACAAATATGAGCAACCGCACCGGTATCAAATACCCAGGAGCTACTACGAGTACTGGTAAGGTACACATCAATTACATGTATATCACATATACCTTTGGTATTGCCGGCCTTCTTGTCCGCTAAGTATTTGGGGCAGTTCCGCTTCCAGTGACCACTTCCCTTGCAATAAAAGCACTCAGTCTCAGGCTTGGGTCCAATCTTTGACTTATTCCCGGCAACTGGCTTACCGGGCGCGGCAACTCCCTTGCCGTCCTTCTTGAAGTTCTTCTTACCCTTGCCTTTCTTGAACTTAGTGGTTTTATTCACCATCAACACTTGATGTTCCTTTTTGATCTCCACCTCCGCTGATTTCAGCATTGAATATACCTCAGGAATGGTCTTCTCCATCCCCTGCATATTGAAGTTCATCACAAAGCTCTTGTAGCTTGGTGGAAGCGACTGAAGGATTCTGTCAATGACCGCGTCATCCGGGAGATTAACTCCCAGCAGAGACAAGCGGTTGTGTAACCCAGACATTCTGAGTATGTGCTCACTGACAGAACTATTCTCCTCCATTTTACAGCTGAAGAACTTGTCGGAGACTTCATATCTCTCGACCCGGGCATGAGCTTGGAAAACCATTTTCAGCTCTTCGAACATCTCATATGCTCCATGTTTCTCAAAACGCTTTTGGAGCCCCGGTTCTAAGCTGTAAAGCATGCCGCACTGAACGAGGGAGTAATCATCAGCGCGTGATTGCCAAGCGTTCATAACGTCTTGGTTCTCTGGGATGGGTGCTTCACCTAGCGGTGCTTCTAGGACATAATCTTTCTTGGCAGCTATGAGGATGATCCTCAGGTTTCGGACCCAGTCCGTATAGTTGCTGCCATCATCTTTCAGCTTGGTTTTCTCTAGGAACGCGTTGAAGTTGAGGAAAACGTGGGCCATTTGATCTACAAGACATATTGTAAAGATTTTAGACTAAGTTCATGATAATTAAGTTCATCTAATCAAATTATTCAATGAACTCCCACTCAGGTAGACATCCCTCTAGTCATCTAAGTGAAACATGATCCGAGTTAACTAAGCCGTGTCCGATCATCACGTGAGACGGATTAGTCAAGATCGGTGAACATCTCCATGTTGATCGTATCTTCTATACGACTCATGCTCGACCTTTCGGTCTTCCGTGTTCCGAGGCCATGTCTGTACATGCTAGGCTCGTCAAGTCAACCGAAGTGTATTGCGTGTGTTCCGAGGCCATGTCTGTACATGCTAGGCTCGTCAACACCCGTTGTATGCGAACGTTAGAATCTATCACACCCGATCATCACGTGGTGCTTCGAAACAACGAACCTTCGCAACGGTGCACAGTTAGGGGGAACACTTTCTTGAAATTATTATAAGGGATTATCTTACTTACTACCGTCGTTCTAAGCAAATAAGATGCAAAACATGATAAACATCACATGCAATCAAATAGTGACATGATATGGCCAATATCATTTTGCTCCTTTGATCTCCATCTTCGGGGCGCCATGATCATCTTCGTCACCGGCATGACACCATGATCTCCATCATCATGATCTCCATCATCGTGTCTTCATGAAGTTGTCACGCCAACGATTACTTCTACTTCTATGGCTAACGCGTTTAGCAATAAAGTAAAGTAATTTACATGGCGTTATTCAATGACACGCAGGTCATACAAAAAATAAAGACAACTCCTATGGCTCCTGCCGGTTGTCATATTCATCAACATGCAAGTCGTGATTCCTATTACAAGAATATGATCAATCTCATACATCACATATATCATTCATCACATCTTCCGGCCATATCACATCACAAGGCACACGCTGCAAAAACAAGTTAGACGTCCTCTAATTGTTGTTGCAAGTTTTTACGTGGCTTGTATAGGTTTCTAGCAAGAACGTTTCTTACCTGCGTAAAACCACAACGTGATATGCCAACTAAAGTGGGAGAGACAGACACCCGCTAGCCACCTTATGCAACTAGTGCATGTCAGTCGGTGGAACCTGTCTCACGTAAGCGTACGTGTAAGGTCGGTCCGGGCCGCTTCATCCCACAATACCGCCGAAACAAGATAAGACTAGTAGTGGCAAGAAAAATTGACAACATCTACGCCCACAACTGCTTTGTGTTCTACTCGTGCATAGTAACTACACATAGGCCTGGCTCATGATGCCACTGCTGGGGATCGTTGCAGAATTTTAAAATTTGCTACGCATCACCAAGATCCATCTATGGAGTATACTAGCAACGAGGGGAAAGGAGTGCATCTACATACCCTTGTAGATCGCGAGCGGAAGCGTTCAAGTGAACGGGGTTGATGGAGTCGTACTCGCCGTGATCCAAATCACCGATGACCGAGTGCCGAACGGACGGCACCTCCGCGTTCAACACACGTACGGAGCAGCGACATCTCCTCCTTCTTGATCCAGCAAGGGGGAAGGAGAGGTTGATGGAGATCCAGCAGCACGACGGCGTGGTGGTGGAAGTAGCGGGGATCCCGGCAGGGCTTCGCCAAGCGCAAGCGGGAGGGAGAGGTGTTGCAGGGGGAGAGGGAGGCGCCAGGGGCTGTGGTGCTGCTGCCCTCCCTCCCCCCACTATATATAGGCCCCCTGGGGGGGGCCGGCCCTGGGAGATCAGATCTCCAAGGGGGCGGCGGCCAAGGGGGAAGGGGGGGTGGCTTCCCCCCCAAGCCAAGTGGGGCGCCCCCACCCCCAGGGTTTCCAACCCTAGGCGCAGGGGGAGGCCCAAGGGGGGGCGCCCCAGCCCACTAAGGGCTGGTTCCCTTCCCACTTCAGCCCATGGGGCCCTCCGGGATAGGTGGCCCCACCCGGTGGACCCCCGGGACCCTTCCGGTGGTCCCGGTACAATACCGATAACCCCCGAAACTTTCCCGGTGGCCGAAACTGGACTTCCTATATATAATTCTTCACCTCCGGACCATTCCGTAACTCCTCGTGACGTCCGGGATCTCATCCGGGACTCCGAACAACTTTCGGGTTTCCGCATACTAATATCTCTACAACCCTAGCGTCACCGAACCTTAAGTGTGTAGACCCTACGGGTTCGCGAGACATGCAGACATGACCGAGACGCCTCTCTGGTCAATAACCAACAGCGGGATCTGGATACCCATGTTGGCTCCTACATGTTCCACGATGATCTCATCGGATGAACCACGATGTCGAGGATTCAATCAATCCCGTAAACAATTCCCTTTGTCAATCGGTACGTTACTTGCCCGAGATTCGATCGTCGGTATCCCAATACCTTGTTCAATCTCGTTACCGGCAAGTCACTTTACTCGTACCGTAATGCATGATCCCGTGGCTAACTCCTTAGTCACATTGAGCTCATTATGATGATGCATTACCGAGCGGGCCCAGAGATACCTCTCCGTCATATGGAGTGACAAATCCCAGTCTCGATCCGTGCCAACCCAACATACACTTTCGGAGATACCCGTAGTGCACCTTTATAGTCACCCAGTTACATTGTGACGTTTGGTACACCCAAAGCACTCCTACGGCATCCGGGAGTTGCACGATCTCATGGTCTAAGGAAATGATACTTGACATTGGAAAAGCTCTAGCAAACGAACTACACGATCTTTGTGCTATGCTTAGGATTGGGTCTTGTCCATCACACCATTCTCCTAATGATGTGATCCCGTTATCAATGACATCCAATGTCCATAGTCAGGAAACCATGACTATCTGTTGATCAACGAGCTAGTCAACTAGAGGCTTACTAGGGACACATTGTGGTCTATGTATTCACACATGTATTACGATTTCCGGATAACACAATTATAGCATGAACAATAGACAATTATCATGAACAAAGAAATATAATAATAACCATTTTATTATTGCCTCTAGGGCATATTTCCAACACTATTAATGAAAAATTCCCACTAGTATATGAAAGTGACAAAATGAGAGACTCTCTATCATGAAGATCATGGTGCTAGTTTGAAGCACAAGTGTGGTAAAAGGATAGTAACCTTGTCCCTTCTATCTTTTTCTCTCATTTTTTTATTTGGGCCTTTTCTCTTTGTTTTTATGGCCTCTTTTTTTCGTCCGGAGTCTCATCCTGACTTGTGGGGGAATCATAGTCTCCATCATCCTTTTCCTCACTTGGGACAATGCTCTAAAAATGAAGATCATCACACTTTTATTTTCTTACAACTCAACAATTACAACTCGATACTTAGAACAAAATATGACTCTATATGAATGCCTCCGGCGGTGTACCGGGATATGCAATGAATCAAGAGTGACATGTATGAAAGAATTATGAACGGTGGCTTTGCCACAAATACGATGTCAACTCCATGATCATGCAAAGCAATATGACAATGATGGAGCGTGTCATAATAAACGAACGGTGGAAAGTTGCATGGCAATATATCTCGGAATGGCTATGGAAATGCCATGATAGGTAGGTATGGTGGCTGTTTTGAGGAAGGTATATGGTGGGTGTATGATACCGGCGAAAAGAGCGTGGTATTAGAGAGGCTAGCAATGGTGGAAGGAAGAAAGTGCGTATAATCCATGGACTCAACATTAGTCATAAAGAACTCATATACTTATTGCAAAAATGTACAAGTTATCAAAGCAAAGTATTACGCGCATGCTCCTAGGGGGATAGATTGGTAGGAAAAGACCATCGCTCGTCCCCGACCGCCACTCATAAGGAAGACAATCAATAAATAAATCATGCTCCGACTTCATCACATAATGGTTCACCATACGTGCATGCTACGGGAATCACAAACTTTAACACAAGTATTTCTCAAATTCACAACTACTCAACTAGCATGACTCTAATATCACCATCTTTATATCTCAAAACAATTATCAAGCATCAAACTTTTCTTAGCATTCAACACACTCATAAGAAAGTTTTTACTAATCTTGAATACCAAGCATATTAGGATTATTTAAGCAAATTACCATGCTATATAAGACTCTCAAAATAATCTAAGTGAAGCATGAGAGATCAATAGTTTCTATAAAACAAATCCACCACCGTGCTCTAAAAGATATAAGTGAAGTACTAGAGCAAAACTATATAACTCAAAAGATATAAGCGAATCACATAGAGTATTCTAACAAAATTCCAAATCATGTTTGGCTCTCTCAAAAGGTGTGTACAGCAAGGATGATTGTGGTAAAATAAAAAGCAAAGACTCAAATCATACAAGACGCTCCAAGCAAAACACATATCATGTGGTGAATAAAAATATAGCTCCAAGTAAAGTTACCGATGGAAGTAGACGAAAGAGGGGATGCCTTCCGGGGCATCCCCAAGCTTTGGCTTTATGGTGTCCTTAGATTATCTTGGGGGTGCCATGGGCATCCCCAAGCTTAGGCTCTAGCCACTCCTTGTTCCATAATCCATCAAAAATCTTTCACCCAAAACTTGAAAACTTCACAACACAAAACTTAACAGAAATCTCGTGAGCTCCGTTAGCGAAAGAAAACAAAAGACCACTTCAAGGTACTGTAATGAACCCATTCTTTATTTATATTGGTGTTAAACCTACTGTATTCCAACTTCTCTATGGTTTATAAACTATTTTACTAGCCATAGATTCACCAAAATAAGCAAAGAACACACGAAAAACAGAATCTGTCAAAAACAGAACAGTCTGTAGTAATCTGTAACTAACGCAAACTTCTGGAACTCCAAAAAATCAGCCAAAATAGGAAGACCTAGGCAATTTGTTTATTGATCAGCAGCAATTGGAATCACTATTTTATCACGTTCTGGTGATTTTTAACAATTATTTTTGTGAACAGAAAGTTTCTGGAAATTACAGCAAGATCAAATAACTATCATCCAAGAAGATCCTATAGGTTTAACTTGGCACAAACACTAATTGAAACATAAAAACACATATAACCAGAGGCTAGATCAAATATTTATTCCTAAACAGAAGCAAAAAGCAAAAAACTAAAAATAAAATTGGGTTGCCTCCCAACAAGCGCTATCGTTTAACGCCCCTAGTTAGGCATAAAAGCAAGGATAGATCTAGGTATTGCCATCTTTGGTAGGCAATTCTTCAATGAGACATCTATCATCCTTAGGAATTTCTTTATTTTTAGTAATTATCAAACTTTTAGGCACAAGATCGAAAACTTCATTCGTAGCAAATGGTTCCTTAATGAAGGCAAAAAGATTGGGATGAATACTTATAGATTTGAGATCCGCAGTTTCCTTACTAGAGGATTCACCCTTATTTTTAGGAACATACATAAGCTTGGGAATTTTAGTAGGAGGATTTGGAGTATTCTTTACAGAAGAAAAATTGGTTCCCAAGTTGGTAATGATACCCTCAAGTTTATCGATTCTAGTGGAATCTTGATTTATTCTCTCATTAACTATGGGTTCCTTCTCCTTAATATTTTTCAAAGTGAATCCTACCTTAGATCCATATTGGGTAATTTGGTTGTGGATCTTTTTATCCAGATTTTCAATTAACTCTACGGTAGCAACTTTATTTTCAATAATTTCAAGTCTTTGCATTACATGCTCCAAAGTTAACATAGTTCCATTAACCAAAAGAGGTGGTGAGCCAAATAAATCTATCATAGCATTATAAGAGTCAAAAGTATGGCTACCCAAGAAATTCCCTCCGGTAATGGTATCAAGAATATATCTATACCAAGGATTAGCGCCTACATAAAAATTGCGGAGAAGAACGGAAGTAGATTGCTTCCTGGCATATCTATTTTGAGCATTGCAAATTCTATACCAAGAATCTTTTAGATTTTCTCCCTCCCTTTGTTTAAAATTTAGAACTTCATCCTCGGGAGACAACGGAGAAGATAGAGGACTAGCCATAACGACAAGCAAGCGAAAAAGAGGTGAATGAAAAAGAGAGGGCGAATAAAACGGCAAGGGTGAAGTGCGGGAGAGGAAAACGAGAGGCAAATGGCAAATAATGTAATGCGGGAGATAAGGGATTTGTGATGGGTACTTGGTATGTTGACTTTTGCGTAGACCTCCCCGGCAACGGCGCCAGAAATCCTTCTTGCTACCTCTTGAGCACTGCGTTGGTTTTCCCTTGAAGAGGAAAGGGTGATGCAGCAAACTAGCATAAGTATTTCCCTCAGTTTTTTAGAACCAAGGTATCAATCCAGTAGGAGGCTACGCCCGAGTCCCTCGCACCTACACAAAACAAATAAATCCTCGCAACCAACGCGATAAGGGGTTGTCAATCCCTTCACGGTCACTTACGAGAGTGAGATCTGATAGATATGATAGGATAATATTTTTGGTATTTTTGTGATAAAGATGCAAAGTAAAATAAAAGCAAAGGAAATAACTAAGTGTTGGAAGATTAATATGATGAAGATAGACCCGGGGGCCATAGGTTTCACTAGTGGCTTCTCTCAAGAGCATAAGTATTTTACGGTGGGTGAACGAATTACTGTTGAGCAATTGACAGAATTGAGCATAGTTATGAGAATATTTAGGTATGATCATGTATATAGGCATCACGTCCGAGACAAGTAGACCGACACCTGCCTGCATCTACTACTATTACTCCACTCATCGACCGCTATCCAGCATGCATCTAGAGTATTAAGTTCATGGAAACAGAGTAATGCCTTAAGCAAGATGACATGATGTAGAGGGATAAATTCATGCAATATGATAAAAAACCCATCTTGTTATCCTCGATGGCAACAATACAATACGTGCCTTGCTGCCCCTACTGTCACTGGGAAAGGACACCGCAAGATTGAACCCAAAGCTAAGCACTTCTCCCATTGCAAGAAAGATCAATCTGGTAGGCCAAACCAAACTTATAATTCGAAGAGACTTGCAAAGATAACCAATCATACATAAAAGAATTCAGAGAAGATTCAAATATTGTTCATAGATAATCTTGATCATAAACCCACAATTCATCGGTCTCAACAAACACACCGCAAAAAGAAGATTACATCGAATAGATCTCCATGAGAGAGGGGGAGAACATTGTATTGAGATCCAAAAAGAGAGAAGAAGCCATCTAGCTACTAACTATGGACCCGAAGGTCTGAGGTAAACTACTCACACTTCCTATGCTTCACACCCCCTATAATATAGCATGGAGCAATCAAAAATTATAGATACGTTGGAGACGTATCAGCGCCGCACACCCCCTATGCTTCACTGATGAAATAATGGATCACGAATTCCCAGAGGGTTTTAAACCCATAAATATTGAATCATATGATGGTACAACAGACCCCGTGGTATGGATCGAGGACTTCCTCCTCCACATCCACATGGCTCGCGGTAATGATCTACATGCCATCAAGTACCTCCCACTAAAACTCAAAGGACCAGCTCGGCATTGGCCGAATAGCTTGCCAGCAGACTCCATTTTGGCAGTTGGGAGGATTTGGAAGATGCATTCCTTCACAACTTCCAGGGTACTTATGTGCGGCCACCAGCTGCTGATGACTTGAGCCATATAATTCAGCAGCCAGGGGAATCGGCCAGGAAATTCTGGACCAGGTTCCTAACTAAGAAAAACCAAATTGTCGACTGTCCGGATGCAGAGGCCTTAGCGGCATTCAAGCATAACATCCGTGACGAGTGGCTCGCCCAACACCTCGGCCAGGAGAAGCCGAAGTCTATGGCAGCCCTCACGACACTCATGACCCGCTTTTGCGCGGGCGAGGATAGCTGGCTGGCTCGCAGCAACAACACATCAAGGAATCCGGGCACTTCAGCTACCAAAGATACTAACGACAGACCACGTCGTAACAGACATAAGCGCCGCAACAATGGCGATAACGCCGAAGATACGGTAGTCAATGCCGGATTCAGTGGCTCTAAATCCGGTCAGTGGAAAAAGCCATTCAAAAGAGGTACTCCGGGCCCGTCCAGTTTGGACCGCATACTCGATCGATCATGTCAAATTCACGGCACCCCCGATAAGCCAGCCAATCACACCAACAGAGAATGCTGGGTGTTCAAGCAGGCCGGCAAGTTGAATGCCGAAAACAAGGACAAGGGGCTGCATAGCGACGACGAGGAGGAGCCCCGGCCGCCGAACACGGGAGGACAGAAGAGGTTCCCCCCACAAGTGAAAACGGTGAACATGATATACGCGACCCACATTCCCAAGAGGGAACGGAAGCATGCACTAAGGGACGTCTATGCGATGGAGCCTGTCGCCCCAAAGTTCAACCCATGGTCCTCTTGTCCGATCACCTTCGATCGAGGGACCACCCCACTAGTATCCGTCATGGCGGATCTGCCGCATTGGTCCTCGACCCCATCATTGACGGATTTCACCTCACTCGAGTCCTTATGGACGGCGGCGGCAGCCTGAACCTGCTCTATCAGGATACAGTGCGTAAAATGGGTATAGACCCCTCGAGGATCAAACCCACTAAAACCACCTTTAAAGGCGTCATCCCAGGTGTAGAGGCCCATTGCACGGGCTCAATCACACTGGATGTGGTCTTCGGATCTCCGGACAACTTCCGAAGCGAGGAGTTAATCTTCGATATCGTCCCGTTCCGTAGTGGCTATCACGCACTGCTCGGGCGAACCGCATTTGCAAGATTCAATGCGGTACCGCATTATACATACCTCAAGCTCAAAATGCCAGGACCTCGTGGGGTAATAACAGTCAATGGAAACACAGAGCGCTCGCTCCGCACGGAGGAGCACACTGCAGCCCTCGCAGCAGAAGTGCAAAGCTGCCTTATTAGGCAAACCGCCAATTCGGCGAAAAAGACCCCGGACACCTTCAAGCGAGTCCGGAGTACCCCGCAGGCGGATCGACAGGCACATTTTGAGCTCGACTAGCAATTCGGCCTCCGTCCTAGTCCCAGTCAAGTGGCGAGATTCGTGCCACGCGTACATAACTACGCACTCAAGATACCATGGGCATCGGCGGAGGCACCACTACGGCACGTCCCACAATGCGGCTCAACCGCCCCAGGAGCCGTATACCTTCATCATTTTCTCTTTCAGGACCTTACTCTCTGGAACCCCTTTTCGGTAGTCTGATTGCTGGATGCACTACGAGAAGAAAATACCAAGGAAGCAAGAAGCTCTGACGTACAAGGGAATCCCCAGGTGGTCTCTGCTAACGATCGAAATACCTGTTTTAAATACCCACACGCAGCTTGCCCTTGGATAGGACATGTCAAATAGTCTTTTTTTTTCTTATTGCACTACTTGTATCCGTACGCTTTGACATACTATTTAATAACAATGCGTAGCGTTAGCCTATTATTGCATTACCCTTTCTTTTTTTTCTTTCTCTTGTCTGCTTAATTACGACAGATTGCACCCGTACATTCTAGTACGACTAGTACGCCAGGGGCTTCAGCATACCCCATAATACGGCGTGAGAAGTCCGAACACTTTCGACAGTGCGGCACCCCGAACTTATAGCATTATATGCATCAGCTCCGAATCATGTCTTGGGTCGATAGTTGGGTTTGCCCGGCTCCCATGTTTTGGTACCTTATGTTCCGCAAAATCGGCTAAGGTAGCGCTGGGAGAACTACTGCGATTGTGTCCCGGTTCTTCCGGACGAGCACCTCAGTAGAGAAAGCCGAAAACTGACTGTCACGATGAGGCGAGAGCTGGTCGCTGTTCACGAGGTCTCAAGTCCTTAAAGACTTTTTCCGCTTCGGGCGAGGAGTCGGCCTTGCCCGACTTAGGCGTATATAGCGCCCCAAATTCGGCCTTCCGAATACTAGGGGCTTCGCCAAAATTTAAAATTGTAGACTTCTATGGCTAAGTGAGGGTGATAAAGCTTTATAGTCCGATTGCCTGGTTCGATGTGCTGAACACCTCCTTCGAAGGACCGAAAATTGGGATAAAGAGTGTTCAGGTTTACCCCGAACACCCCAGTACTAGTTACATGGGGGCAGAAACCGACGACTGGCCAACCCTCAGATTTCATAAACGGCCGCACAGAAGGTAATATTTTAAATTAACAAGCGTTGCACAGCACAAATGAACTCGTTTCACATTACAGGATCACATGAGTACATTCATTCGAATATTACATCCTTAGCACATTCCTCCGCCACAAGGCGGGAACCCTTCAGGACACTGTCATAATACATTTCGGGGTGTTGATGCTCCTTGCCTTCCGGCAGCCCCTCCTTCACCAGCTTTACGGCGTCCAGCTTCGCCCAGTGCACCTTCGCCCGGGCAAAAGCCCTACGCGCACCCTCGATGCAGACGGACCGCTTTATGACTTCAAGCCGTGGGCAGGCGTTCACAAGCTGCCTCATGAGACCGAAGTAGCTATCAGGCAGGGGCTCGCCAGGCCACATCCGGGCTATAAGACCCTTCATGGCCTGTTCGGCCGCCTTGTGGAGCTCGACCAGTTGCTTCATCTGGTCGCTCAAGGGCATTGGGTGTTCGGCCCCAGTATACTGAGACCAGAACAACTTCTCCGTCGAGCTCCCCTCCTCAGCCCGGTAGAACTCCACGGCATCCAACACACTGCGGGGAAGATCTGCGAACGCTCCTGGAGAGCTCCGAACTCGGGTAAGTAAAAGGAAAGTTTCCTTCACATGCTTGCTTTGCATAATGAATGCCTTACCCGCTGCTATCTTCTTAACCGCCTCAATTTCGTAGAGGGCCTTCTGGGCTTCGGCCTTGGCATTTTGTGCGCTTTCGAGGGCCTTCGCAAGCTCGGACTCTCGCGTCTTAGAGTCAAGCTCCAAGGACTCATGTTTTTTGGTGAGAGCCTGGAGCTCTTGCTGCACCTCGCCCACCCGGGCTTCTTGCTTTTCTCGCTCGATGCGGTCCTTGGCCGCTTTGTCTTCGGCCTCGGATAGCGCCTTCTGAAGGGTCGCCACTTCGACAGTGGCCCCTAGCAACATTCATGGCGATCCTATTATTTTACAACCAAATTTCTTTTTAATATACAGACGGGGTATCGCTTACCTTTGTTCTCTTCGAGCTGCCTCTTGGTAAGGCCGAGCTCTTCCTTGGACCACTCAAGGTCCTGCTTCAGTGCAGCGACCTCCGCAGTGCGTGCGGCAGCGGCCAGCAATGAAGCCTGCATATGCACATAGACATATTCTGATTAGACTCCTGCGGTCATTATTTGATCCTCTATTCGGCCTTTCTTCGCGAACGCCAAACAGAGCATCAGGGGCTACTGTCTATGCGGTAATATTTTCTTATAATTTGATTACTTTCCTGAAAGCCTGTTAGGAGGCTGGCACAGGCTTCAGTTAGCCCGCTTTTGGCGGACTGAACCTTCTCGATCACCGCACTCATGATAGTGCGGTGCTCTTCGTCGATGGAAGCGCCGTGAAGCGCTTCCAGCAAGTTGTCCGGTGCCTCTAGATGGACAGAGGCCACCGACACAGACAGCTTGCCCCTCTTAGCGAGGGGTTGCCTGACAGAATCAGGAACCACTGGAGGTTCCGGCACCGTATTCGGATTGGGGCTAGACTTGCTGCCCCCGGCGTTAGGGCCCGGGGGAGTCTTGCCCCTCGTGCGCCCAGCGCCCGGAATGTCGCCTTGAGGCGCCTCCGGAACTGTCTCCCCCTGGTTCAGTTCCCTTTGGGACAACACCTCGGCGTTGTCCGTAGGGCGGGGGGAGAAGGCGGTAGGGAGAGAATCACTGCTCAGGTCCGATAGGCCCAAAGAATCATCCGACAAAGATACGTCGATGCGGGCTCAGGACGGACTGCATAATCATGTTCAGCGTGATGAGAGGCAGTACAATAAAACATACCATGAATTACTATGGTATCCGGATACTTACGACTTCGCCAGGGGCTTGTCCCTGGGCAACCACTCGTCGTCGCTATAGGCGGCCGTCGTGGAGCAGTCCAGGAGGAGGGTCCTTCCCTTCTTGGACCCTTTGGCCTCCCCGGATGGGGCGGCCTTCCTTTTCTTGTCTCCACCGGCTGGGGGGGAGAACTTTCCTCTTCCTCCTCCTCGTTTTCGTGGGAGGAGTACGCCTCGGTGTTTTCGAACGATGAGTCCGATATAACCTTGCGCCGGAGACCCTTCCGGGTCCCCGTGGCCTTCTTCTTGGCCTTCTTCACCGGCACCTTGTAAGGCGCCGGAACCAGCATCTCCGTTAGGAGAGCATCTGCTGGATCTTCAGGAAGGGGGGCTGGGCAATCAATCTGCTCCGATGTCTCTACCCAGTCCTGTTAAATAGCGTGGAGGCTTAGATCCCGCACATGGTTAAACTGGGGAAAATAAACATCTTATGAGATATAAAAAAACTTACCGGATTGGCAGGGCGCTTTGCGCTGAGTCCGCGGTCCTCGGTAAGGGGAGGAGGTACCTCGGCGCCCTTGAACAGCACCTTCCAGACGTCCTTGTGCGTCGTGTCGAAGAGCTCTCACAGCGTCTGGTGCTCGGCCGGGTCGAACTCCCACAAATTGAATGCCCGTCATTGACACGGGAGGATCCGGTGGAAGAGTATGACCTGGACCACGTTGACAAGCTTGATTTTCTTGCTCATCATGTTTTTGATGCATGTCTGGAGTCCGGTCAGCTCTACCGAGGAACCCCAGGACAGGCCCTTCTCTTTCCAGGAGGTGAGCCGCGTGGGGATTCCGGATCGGAATTCGGGGGCCGCCACCCAGTTGGTGTCGTGCGGCTCGGTGATGTAGAACCACCCCGATTGCCACCCCTTTATGGTCTCCACATAGGAGCCTTTGAGCCAGGTGACGTTAGGCATTTTGCCCACCATGGCGCCTCCGCACTTTGCTTGCTGGCCGACCACCACCTTCGGCTTAACATTGAAGGTCTTCAGCCACAGGCCGAAGTGGGGCTTGATGTGGAGGAAGGCCTCGCACACGACGATAAACGCCGAGATGTTGAGGATGAAATTGGGGGCCAGGTCGTGAAAATCCATCCCATAATAGAACATGAGCCTGCGGACAAACGGGTGGAGGGGAAATCCCAGTCCACGGACGAAGTGGGTAAGAAAAACCATCCTCTCATGGGGTTCTGGAGTAGGGATGATCTGCCCCGCATCTGGCAGCCAGTGTGCGATGTCCGCGGCCAGATATCCAGCTCCCCGTAGCTTTGTGATGTTCTCCTCCGTGACGGAGGAGACCATCCACTTGCCTCCTGCTCCGGACATGCTTGGAGTGGTTTGAGGAGAAAAACGTGAACCTGCGTGCTGGAGCTCGAGTGCGCACGAATGGGTGAGCAAGGAGGAAGAAGGCGTGGGTAAAAAGAGGAATCCTTGTCCCTTTATAAGGGCGGAAGAAACTATACGCCTCCCCACCTGCCTACTAAAACTCGCTTATTCCCCAAGCGTCGTAATTGATGGCGCGGTTGGGTTACCCACATCCGTATTGATGAGAATCCCGTGATAAGGGGACACGATCTCTGCTTCAACAAGACGTGCCAAGAAAACCTCCTCGCAATATGTGCAATAGCTGGTTGAGAAAAACGGTTCGAATAATGACCGGGCCGTGGTATGATGTCATGCTGCCGAATGTGTCAGCAGATTAGATTTGTGGAAATATCATTCTCTCTACGGTGGTATGTGGAATTTGTTTTGCAGAGCCGGACACTGTCCTTGTGTTCAAGATCTTCTATGGAGTATTCGGAGGAAGAACCCGCCTTGCAATGCCGAAAACAAATCTGTGCGCCGGACTCATCGTCATTGAAGCCTGGTTCAGGGGCTACTGAGGGAGTCCTGGATTAGGGGGTCCTCGAACGGCCGGACTATATACTTTAGCCGGACTGTTGGACTATGAAGATACAAGATTGAAGACTTCGTCCCGTGTCTGGATAGGACTCTCCTTGCCGTGGAAGGCAAGCTTGGCAATACGGATATGTAGATCTCCTCCCTTGTAACCGACTCTGTGTAACCCTAGCCCCCTCCGGTGTCTATATAAACTGGAGGGTTTAGTCCGTAGGACAACAACAATCATACCATAGGCTAGCTTCTAGGGTTTAGCCTCTACGATCTCGTGGTAGATCAACTCTTGTAATACTCATATCATCAAGATCAATCAAGCAGGAAGTAGGGTATTACCTCCATCGAGAGGGCCCGAACCTGGGTAAACATCGTGTCCCCCGCCTCCTGTTACCATCCGCCTTAGACGCACAGTTCGGGACCCCCTACCCGAGATCCGCCGGTTTTGACACCGACAGGACCCCCGGCAGAGTCTGATGCCGGCGGGGCGAAAACGGCACAAGCAAATGAAGTGGTACAGAAGAAGAAGATGATGCAGCACCCAGATTACTTTGTTAGTTCCCTCCTGCAGGGGGCTAGATCAAGGTACTCCGGTGTGCAGAAATTGCTCTTCGGCCTCCTTATGGCCTCGAGGAAGTTGCGTCATTATTTTCAAGCACATGAGATCACCGTCGTCACCCGCCTCCCGTTGCAAAGGATCTTACCCAACTAAGATGCAACCGGGAGGATTGTGGAATGGGCATTGGAACTGTCGAGCTTTGGTACGAAGTTTGAGAGTACTACAACAATTCGGAGTAGAGTCTTGGCGGAGTTCATTGCGGAATGGACCTCGACACCCGACGAAGAGGTTCAAGAGACTACTCTCCTCGGCAAGGAAACAAGTCGCGACTGGATTATGTACTTTGATGGGCTTTCTCGCTGCAAGGCGCCGGTGCTGGTGTGCTGCTTGTTGCACCCACCGGAGAGCACCTCAAGTATGTAGTCCAGATGCACTTTCCCAGGGAGAGGTCAACGAACAACACCGCTGAGTACGAAGGGCTGCTTGCCGGTCTCAGGATTGCGGCGGACCTCGGAATAAGGAAGTTCATCGTCAGAGGTGACTCACAGCTTGTCGTCAAGCCAACAAAGATTATCATAGCCCGTTGATGGAGGCCTACGTAGATCAAGTGAGAAAGTTGGAGGAACGTTTTGACGGTCTGCAAGCAGAGCATGTTCCTCGAGCAGAGAACAACATTGCTGAGGACCTGTCAAAACGTGCTGCCTTAAAGTTACCTGTGGAACTAGGGACCTTTGTGCTCCAACTAACTAAGCCGTCCGTGGAACCATCGGCAAGGCAGGATAAGCGAAGGAAGTTGAGCCCCGGCAAGTACTTTCCCGTCGAGCTCCCAGGAGCCGCCGGCAAGGATGTTGCCGGAGACACTAAGATGGCCGAGGAGCAACAGTCTCCGGCAGGGCCTCAAGCCCTTGCCATAGAGACGACCGCTCCCACAGCAGAAGAGATGCCTTTAGTCCTTGCCGTCGAGCCTCAGGCTCCGGCATGGGCACAACATACCGTTCGATTTCTCCAAACAGGGAAGCTCCCTGGGGAGCAGGAAGAAGCGGAGAAAGTAGCCCGTCGGTCTGCCATGTACCAATTCGTTGACGACATTTTGTACAGAAATAGACCAAACGGTTTGAGATTGAAGTGCATTCCCCGGGAGGACGGACTGGAGCTGTTGGCAGAGATACACAGAGGCATATGTGGCTCCCACATAGGGTCGAGAGCCCTTGACGGCAAGGCATTCCGGCAAGGTTTCTTCTGGCCCACTGCCCTCCAGGATGCAACGGCACTAGTAACTAAGTGTGAAGCGTGTCAGTTTCATTCAAAGAAGCTTCATCAAGCAGCTCAAGCTCTCCAAAACATCCATCTTTCCTGGCCATTCTCGGTCTGGGGGCTCGACATACTGGGCCCCTTTCCCCGTGCTGTCAGGGGCTTTGAGTACTTGTACGTTGCCATCGACAAGTTCACGAAGTGGCCGGAAGTGGAAGCAGTGAGAAAGGTGATAGCACAATCAGCCGTGAAGTTCTTCAAGGGGCTAGTCTGCCGTTTTGGTGTGCCAAATAGAGTCATCACCGACAACGCACTACTGTAGGATGCTGCTAACGCGACACTACGATCAGAGACCCTTCGAGAAACTGTGTGCGATAACATAATCGCAAACGGTGCTGTATGAAAACCGTCAAAAAGGTGAAAACGTTTGCGATGGAGGATGCATCAAACACGGTTCAGATTTTAGTTGCGTGTGCGATCCAGGGCATAAGGTTCAGTCCAAGGAACTGTTTGCGATGAGGCGGAACAAAAGAAACGGGAAGCCTGATGAAGGCGTGTGCGATATAGAGCATACGATTCACTCGGATGAACTGTTTGTGATTAGGCAACACAAAAGAAACGGGCAGCCAGATGAAGGTGTGTGCGATATACAACATACGGTTCACTCGGATGAACTATTTGTGATTAGGCAACACAAAAGAAACGGTCAGCCAGATCAAGGTGTGTGTGATTGAGGGCATACGCTTCAGAAGGATTAACTGTTTGCGATTAGGCAGTAGAACAGAAACGGGTAAGCCAGATCAAAGTGTCTGCGATCGATGGCATACACTTCACATGGATGAACTGTTTGCGATTAGCCACAACAAACTGAAATAGTTAGATAGATCAACGTATGTGCGCTAGACGGGCACACCCATTCTAATTAAAAGACATGTGCTGACATTGCCTATTGCGGTGCACCCTATGGTGCAAACGCCACGTAGGCGGCCGAGAAGGCGTACGTGCCCACGTTACGCCTTCCTGGAATAGTGCCGCACTTATAACCGTCAGTAAATTTTGAGCAGGCGTCCCATCACATTCCAAATTGCAAACCTGTTCACACTGATCAAAACCTAAACGGTTTCCCACTTAGGAGCGTATTACTACGCGGTTATAAATACTACTACTCCAAGATGACTGCACATTCCTCCTCAACTCCTCATCCACAAAAAGTCAAAAACAAACAAGTCATTCATCATCGTTCCCTTGCATCCGCCATGGCCAGCGTCAGTTCTGGGTCGAGAGATTGCGACTAGGGAGAGGCGAACCTGGAAGCGGGGGCACGAGAGATGTCCCGCCTCACCGCGATAGCATCCAACATGTCCTGCCGCACGGCAGTAGCAGCAGAGAGGTCCCGCCGCACTGCCGAAGCAACACGGAGGACCCGTCGCGCCGTCGATGTAGCAGACTGGTCCGGCCGTGCCGCGGAAGCAGAAGAGATGTCCCACCGCGCCGCGAATGCAGTAGAGATGTCCTCCCTTGCCGCCGCGGCCTGGGAAAATGCCTCGCGGGCAGGCGAGGACTCTTACAGGCGCATGCGTGCCCTCGTCCATAGGCAGATGGATTAGATCTCCAGGTGGGTGAGGTTGCAGGATGACCTGCATGCCTCGTTTGAACAGTCTACCGACATCATCCGGCAACTAAATGAGAGCAATGCGAAGCTCCGGGCCGAGCGCGACCCGCTGAGGGCGAAGATTGTCGGAAGTGCGGAGCAGCAGGAGCAGACCACTGCCTTGTTGAAGAGGACCGGCGTCATCGTCGAGAAACTTATGGACGAGAATAACAAGCTGCGCATCGAGCGCAGAAGGCTGGTGGAGGAATCCGTGGATGCTCTCAAGCAGCATCTTGAGGACAAGAAAGAGCTCGGCGCCGCTCGCCAAGGAGACTAGTTCCCGCGGCCTGCAGCAACGCATCAAGAAAGTAGAGATCAGCGAGCCAGATCGTTGTCTTCCTTCTTCTTTTGCCCTTGTGTATTTCGGGCGTTGCCGCATGTGGCTTTTTTTAATTATGTTTCTAAATATGTAAGACAATTATTATCCACTGTCATCGTCCTTATATTCACCATGCTTGCTATAAGTCGCAGTCAATTCTATATAGGTCCGTCGAATCTTACATCAAGATCCGTGCAAAACTTTCTTTTCAGATTTTCATTTTTCTCTCTTAAATCTCAGTCCAGTGAGACATATAGCCACGCCGTAGAATAGGTGCTCGGGTGCCATTAATGGAGACGTTGGGAGGGAGGTGTGCGGCGGGTAGGGGTCAAAGGGCTCTCCTCCCGATGAGCACGCTCAGGGGTCTGATCGCACGCCTCCCGTACTCAAATAGCTACCCCGCACGGCATCTCCCGATGAGACCTTGCCAAGTTTCATGATTTTCAGGCATGTTTTGTAATTACAGGAATTAAAAAACCAAGTTTCTCAATCTTTCCGGCCGAGCCACGACGCCCAGATGTTTGAATTTCACTCTCATCTCTTGCATGGGACCTAGAAATTCACCCAATGACACATATGTGATTTTTCAAACAACTATGGTGCAATGGAGCATGTGCTTGTAGTTCAAATTTGGATTATGCACATTGATTGGCCAGAAACTCAATTAATGTATAAAAAAGGCCAAACGAACCCGGAATAATTCCAAAATTTAGCACGGTACTTCTATTTGGTCTAATCTGGCTGTGTAAAAAAATAAGGCAGGAGAAGGCAGTGTACGTATATCGTTTCGCATACGGAGATGACACACTCCCTCTCGGAACCACGAGCCTTCTTGAGGGAAGCTCCGATTTGCAAGAAGCTTACACCAAAGCTTGTCCCAATTCGGCCAAGAATATTACCGCAGCATGTTGGTGCCATGTCATGACACCATGCCAAGTTTCATGATTTTCAGGCGTGTTTTGGAATTACAGGAATTAAAAAACCAAGTTTCTCAATCTTTCCGACCGAGCCACGACGTCCAGATGTTTGAATTTCACTCCCATCTCTTGCATGGGACCTAGAAATTCACCCAAGGACACACATGTGATTTTTCAAACAACTATGGTGCACTGGAGCATGTGCTTGTAGTTCATATTTGAATTATGCACATTAAATGCCCAAAAACTCAATTAATGTATAAAAAAGGCGAAACGAGCCCGGAATAATTCTAAAATTTAGCACGGTACTTCTATTTGGTCTAATCTGGCTGTGTAAAAAAATAAGGCGGGAGAAGGCAATGTACGTATGTCGTTTTGCACACGGAGGTGACACACGTTCCCTCTCGGAACCACGAGCCTACTTGAGGGAAGCTCCGGTTTGCAAGAAGCTTACACCAAAGCTTGTCCCAATTCGGCCAAGAATATTACCGCAGCATGTTGGTGCCATGTCATGACACCATGCCAAATTTCATGATTTTCAGGCGTCTTTTGGAATTACAAGAATTAAAAAATCAAGTTTCTCAATATTTTCGGCCGAGCCACGACGCCCAGATGTTTGAATTTCACTCCCATCTCTTGCATGGGACCTAGAAATTCACCCAAGGACACACATGTGATTTTTTCAAACAACTTTGGTGCACTGGAGCATGTGCTTGTAGTTCAAATTTGAATTATGCACATTAAATGCCCAGAAACTCAATTAATGTATAAAAAAGGCGAAACGAGCCCGGAATAATTCCAAAATTTAGCACGGTACTTCTATTTGGTCTAATCTGGCTGTGTAAAAAAAATAAGGCGGGAGAAGGCAGTGTACGTATGTCGTTTCACCACGGAGGTGACGCGTTTCCTCTCGGAACCACGAGCCTTCTTGAGGGAAGCTCCGGTTTGCAAGAAGCTTACACCAAAGCTTGTCCCAATTTGGCAAAAAATATTACCGCAGCATGTTGGTGCCATGTCATGACACCATGTCAAGTTTCATGAATTTCAGGCGTGTTTTGGAATTACAGGAATTAAAAAATCAAGTTTCTCAATCTTTCCGGTCGAGCCACGACCCCCAGATGTTTGAATTTCACTCACATCTATTGCATGGGACCTAGAAATTCACCCAAGGACACACATGTGATTTTTCAAACAACTTTGGTGCACTAGAGAATGTGCTTGTAGTTCAAATTTGAGTTATGCACATTAAATGCCCAAAAACTCAATTAATGTATAAAAAAGGCGAAACGAGCCCGGAATAATTCCAAAATTTAGCACAGTACTTCTATTTGGTCTAATCTGGATGTGCAAAAAAGTTAAGGCGGAAGAAGGCAGTGTACGTATGTCATTTCGCACACGAAGGTGGCACGTTCCCTCTCGGAACCACGAGCCTTCTTGAGGGAAGCTCTGGTTTGCAAGAAGCTTACACCAAAGCTTGTCCCAATTCGGCCAAAAAAATTAACGCAGCATGTTCGTGCCATGCCATGAGACCATGCCAAGTTTCATGATTTTCAGGCGTTTTTTGGAATTACAGGAATTAAAAAACCAAGTTTCTCAATATTTTCGGCCGAGCCACGATGCCCAGATGTTTGAATTTCACTCCCATCTCTTGCATGTGACCTAAAAATTCACCCAAGGACACACATGTGATTTTTCAAACAACTATGGTGCACTGAAGCATGTGCTTGTAGTTCAAATTTGAATTATGCACATTAAATGCCCAGAAACTCAATTAATGCATAAAAATGCCAAACGAACCCGGAATAATTCCAAATTTAAACACGACACTTATGTACTAGTTGCATATTCACTGTACGTAAATGTTCTAGCAATTCAAACACCATCCTTTCCCTCCGTAACACCATTTTGTCTTTCAAAACATAATGAAAAAATCAGGTATACCACAAACAGTTTACTAGAAAGAATCGTGTGGGAGGCGATATAAAATATCTTGGCGCACCGTCTTGTCTGGCTTACGCAGGAAGCTTCGTCAACTACAGTCCACCGCCCCCGCTTGAACCACACTTGCGCGCCAGTTTCTCGCGACACCGAGCGAATTTTTTTTGCCACCGCGGAAATATCTATCTCCCCGCCCCCTCCCTCCTACCAAAAGCCACATTTCCAATGTTCCTCCTTGCTTTCCAAGTTCAAACCTTCACTGTTGCTTACTGGCAGCTCAGCCTCCTCGCCGGCGACCCTTCTTCTTGCAGCGCCGCCTCCTCGCCGGCTACCCTTCTTCTTGCAGTGCCGCCTCCTCGCCGGCGACCCTTCTTCTTGCAGCGCCGCCTCCTCGCCGGCAACCCTTCTTCTTGCTGCGCAGCCTCCTCGCCACCGACCCTTCTTCTTGCTGCGCGGCCTTGTCGATATGGTCAGGTAATCCACACCCCACCCACGCCATCCTCCTCCTTTCCCGTCCCACATGCCCCGACTGATGGAGCGACACCTTCCACCAAAATCACTGCCCCCCTCCTCCAATTAAGCGCCACCCACAACCATGCATTTTACACGCAGTATAACGTGGAGCTGAATAGTATGCGGCCGCATGCGCGAACAAGGTCACTATGGCTGACATGCGTGTCGACCGCCATATCTTGGAGGAGCACCTTGTCTTCGAGGCCACTGTCGACACCGCCGCGCGGTTGTCTACTTTAAAATACAGTTCGTGATGTTTTCTCGTGGCCACTGCCAGTGCCTTCTAGTGATTTGTTCTCTGTAATGTTAATATGCAATCTGATGTTCAGTTAATAGTTTGGTCCTCTGAAATGTAATGTTCAGTTAACACTTTGGTCCAACAATTGCTACATTTCGTAGTACTGTTCTCAAGCATTCCTTGTTTTGTTAACTATCTTATCTTCTAGTACATGTTTCTATTCTGCAATGTCGTGCTCAGTTAACTATTTTGGTTCATTTGGTTTGCTGTCCATTTAACTGTTTGGTTCAGTTCTGCAATTTGATTTTCATTTGCTGTGGGTACAATTTTGTATTGTTATGCATGTGACACCAATCGCATTTGGCTGTACTCAATACATATTCTACTGATAGTATGGCAACTCTCAGTTAACCTGATCAAGATCTTCCTTATGTGTGTTGCAGGGAAACAATGGGAGACACTGCGGTTTACCGTCGAGGTTTGTTCAAGCAGGGTCCTTTGGCTAATAGCACATTATTGTGCAGTTGCAGGAATCATTCTAATATTTAGGTTTCTTACAATTTGGTCTTGCACATGTAGGTCCTGCTGTCAGAGGCTTAGACCCACTGTTCGACCCATTTTGCATATGGGGAAATGAGATGTCCATGAATATCAGTCAAGTCAAGAAACTCAGAAAGATTGTTAGGATGAAGAAACTTGCGAGGAATAACAGCAAGATCTTTGTTTGCACAATGAAGAAGACATCAGTCAACTATAGGATGGTACCAACTCTTTTACCTTGTTTTTACCCCTTGCGCCATTTCAAAATTTACAACAGTGATTTATGCATAGCTTTGTTTTCAGTACTTTTCAATGCAGTTCACCGATGATTAGTTCTCAAACTACCTGCATGGTCAAGAGGCGAGGAAGGTATTCATTCAACACCCACGGTACAATATTGAAGTCTTGCTGAAGAGGACAAAGGTTGGGCGGGCAATTATCCATAGCCACTGGCCTAAAGTTGCAAGGACATTCAACATCACTGAAGGCTCAATATTTGTCTTCCGCTTCTGCAGTTTCCCAGATGAGATTCATCTGTCTATTTACGTGTATGATGCTACTTTCCAAAGGTTTTTGATGCTGCATGTGAAGCTTGGTGCTGCTGTGTAATGGTGTAACTGAGTGCCGAAGCTATCTGATGTAATTCCATTATGAAATCCTGGTTGCTTTTATTCGGATATGAAATATCTGGCGTGTTTTATAAGAAATATCAGTTTGATTAGTACATGGATTATCAATAATAGGCTAATTACCCTGCTTATTGGGGTTTTCTATTGCAGACGGTTACTCAGACAGCACCGTGGGCGATGAACTCAAACAACCCGCACGGTTTCTAGAAAGTAGGCGTGTTCGATCAACTAACAATCATACACGGCTTCCGGCAGCGAACTGTTTGCGTTAGGCCACCTTGCACACACGTTTCCACACAAAGAACTGTGTGGGACGTACATACCTACGGAAATGATTTTCTGGGATTCACCGTGTGGGATGTACATACCTACGGAAATGATTTCTGGGATTCATCGTGTGGGATGAACATACCTACGGAAATGATTTCTGGGATTCACCGTGTGGGATGTACATACCTACAGAAATGATTTCTGGGATTCACCGTGTGGGATGTACATACCTACGGAAATGATTTCTGGGATTCACCGTGTGGGATGTACATACCTATGGAAATGATTTCTGGGATTCACCGTGTGGGATGTACATATTTGGTTTCCATGCCTTGCCCGATCGCACACGGCCCCAGCCTGGGTCCCACGAGGGCCTATCCCCGACGATTTCTGGGTCGTGTGGGAAGGACCCCCCCTATCGCCCACACTCACTTGGCGACGGTTCCAAATGCCGTCGCGGAAAGGGGTTTTAAACCGTTTGTTTAGGACCGATGCGCACCAGTGACGGCACGCGGTTCACAAGCCACACCTTCATGCAGTACATCCAAGACCTCGGCAGCAACGTCTGTTTTGCTTTTGTTGCACATCCACGGAGCAACGGCCAGGCGGAGAGGGCAAATGCTGAAGTACTGCGGGGCCTCCGGACAAAGACTTTTGACAGGCTACACAAGTGCGGAAGGCGTTGGATTGATGAATTGCCGACGATTCTTTGGTCAATCAGAACGACACCAAGTCGAGCCACCGGCCAGACGCCCTTCTCCCTCATTTACGGGGCAGAAGCAGTTCTCCCCACGGAACTCACATACGGGTCACCCCGAGTGCTCACTTATGATGAGCTGGAGCAAGAGCAATTGCGGAAAGATGACGCAACGCTCCTTGAGGAAGATCGTCTTCGGGCGGCTGTGCGAGCAGCACGCTACCAGCAAGCCTTGCGTCGCTACCATAGCCGCAAGGTTTATGCCCGAAGCTTTGAGGAAGGCGACCTTGTTCTTCGGCACGCTCAGTCGGCCAAGAATTCCAACAAGTTGACGCCGAAGTGGGAAGGCCCTTATCAGGTAATACGAGTCACCAGGCCCGGCGCAGTCCGCCTGGAGACCGAATATGGTATTCCAGTGAGCAACTCCTGGAACATCGAACATCTTCGCAAGTTTTACCCGTAAGGCGCGGTTGCCTGGCCCCCGGGCAGACCACCTTTTGTACAAGCCTTGCCGGCGAGGCATGTATCCCTTTGTACAAAGCCAGGCGCAGACCCTGAGCATAAATAGATGAAGCGCTGGCGCCCTAAGTTTTAGCATGCATGCTAGGTTGAGTCTCCCTCTTTGTTAGGGTTGATAGTGCTTGGCGACGACTAACCCTTAGCATAGAGGTCGAGTCTGCGTCTTTCTTCTGTTCCTTCCCGTCCTTTGTTTTAGTTCGCAGGATGCGCGGGCGTTTTCTGCTGAGCTGTTTGGAAGAAAGGGAACAGGTCGACGCCCTAACGCCGGCAAGCCAAGGTTGTTGGGGGCTGCAGATCCAGATATCCAACCACGGCAAGCCAAGATTGCCGGGGGCTGCAGAATCAGATAAGTTTTTCATCCCCCACTCTACGCTTCCGTATGAGACTTGAACATATGAAGCTTCACTTACTCCTATACCGCCGTGCTCCCTCTTTCCCGCGTCCAAAAACCTTTCTTTGGCCGGAACTTGGTTGTAGTGCGATGGAAAGGGAACCAAATGAAGGGCCTAATCCTACTTTGCCCCTACCTCCGCCAAGGGCGTGAGCGTGGTCGGGCTATGGAGCGGGAGGACGACAAGGTCTGTTGCTGGGTGACGATGTTTATCTTAAGATAACAAGGGCTCGTTCCTTTGTGTGAGATCCGGTCGCACACAAAAGGACCCGGCAAGAACCCTCTTTCGTTAATATGTTGTTAACAAGTACAATTCATACGGAATGTGAACATGAACAAGGGGATTACAAAGTTTAAATCTGGCAAATGCCCGCGGGCTTAAAAACTAAAAAGAGATAAGTTACCCGTAATCCCTTTCTTGTCCCTCTCCTCAGGAAATGGATCAAGATTGTGGGAGGGCAAAAGAAGTGCCTAGGCGAGGTACGAGCCGCAGAAGACACCAAGAGAACATCCGGCGGTCGTCCAGAAGAGAGCTGGTGATGATGGTGCCGGGAGAAGAGCCGGAAGATGAGGCAGCGGGGCGGCAATACGCGATGAAGGCGTCGGTGCCATCGTACTCCGACTTGACGGCCCGCCACCCGCCTTCTTCATCTTCTCCGGCCTCCCAACGCCAGCCGCCCAAGGCGACAACCCCGAGAAGTTCAAGGAGCTGGCCCCACCCCCAGCAAATCGCTCTGCCTGGGGGAAGGCCAGGTGCAGATGATGGTGCTGTCGACGTCGCCCGGGGACGGCATGTCCGACACTTAGTCGGACCCGTCCCCGTCGTCTTCCCCATCGGTGTCCTCCTCATCACTTTCGCTCGAGGAGGAGCTTTCGTCATTGGTCGAGCTCTCCGCACAGCACCCTAACCTGATTCCCGAACGCCCAAAAACCTTGATGGAGAGCAGGCCGTTCTCCATTAATTTGAACTGGAGAACGTGCCCCTCCGACAGGCTATGGGCACGAGCAAAGGTCTTCCACCAATGACGGAGATACATAATGTGAGGGGCGGGGAAGTCGACATCAACCTGTATGGCGCCAATCCCACAGCCCCTTATGTGCAATCTCAAGGATTCTGGCGGGTCGAGCTCCATCTCCCAAGCGAACGGGGTGGGGAGGCGAAGATGACCGCACACCGGCTTGTACAGCCTGATGAAGAACTCGCGAGGCTGATCTTCGACGTGGCCCTCCATTGGGAGAGGAGCCGCTGGCGGGAGCACGGCCGGTGCGCCGCCCCGTCCTCCTCTCCCCGAGCGCCACGGCGACCTCGGCCTCGCCCCCTCCCTCCTCCTCTCACTGCGGGCTCCGCCACCATGAGTTCCGGAGGAGGGGGACACGCTGTTGAGCAGAAGCCCTCGTCGCCACCGCTAGAGCGCCGCCGCACCCTCTCGCCATGACAAGGGAAGGGAAGGGATTGAACTGGCAGAGGATGAATGCGAGAAGGTGCTGCCCCTCTCCCCTTTTTATAGGGGGACGGGGCCGAACCAGCCTGAGGGCGACCGCCCCAGTCAACCGATGCAGCTGCCGGAGGCGCAAGGAGACATGACCGACCCGCTGCCCCAATTAGCGACGCCCGGCCCTCGCCCCGACGTTAAAGCCCATACCTTCTGTGTCCACCGCCTGCCCTCCCCGACGCATGGAGGACACGTGGCGGGAGAGCCAGAATTCAGATAACAAGTGGAACGGCTGTTTCGCCCCCCGTGGTCGTAGGTGAAAGCTGAATAAAACTGTTGCTTATTGATGATTTGGTGCGGCATACAAGAGTATATAAGAGGGTACAAACCGACTTGGGGTAGGGGTACAAAACTGACTTGGACTAGAAGTCGTATACCATAATGACTACTCTAACATCCCCCCGCAGTATCAACGGCAGGCTCGACGACGTTGAGACTGAAACAGATATCTTGAAACGGCTTAGTAGGCAGTGCCTTGGTGAAAATGTCAGCAAACTGAGCCGTAGAGGGAACATGAAGCACCCGAACCTGACCAAGAGCAACCTTTTCACGAACAAAATGAATATCAATCTCAATATGCTTTGTGCGTCGGTGTTGAACTGGATTGCTGGTCATGTAGACTCTGATATGTTGTCACAGTAGACAATAGTGGCCTGCTCAATAGGCCTGTGTAGCTCGGAGAGTAACTGCCGAATCCAGATGGTATCTGCAACGGCATGTGCCACAGCGCGATACTCAGCCTCGGCCGACGAACGTGAGACTATAACCTGTCTTTTCGAAGACCAAGAAATCAAATTGTTACCAAGAAAAACACAAAAACCGGAAGTGGACCTTCGAGTGTCAGGACAACCAGCCCAGTCTGCATCAGAGTATGCGGTAAGCGAGTTTGGAGAAGAATTATTGAGGTGGAGACCATGATTGAGAGTTCCTTTTAAATACCGAAGAATGCGTTTAACATGATTATAGTGAGGAACCCGGGGATCATGCATATAGAGACATGCTTGTTGAACAGCAAAAGAGATTTCAAGACGAGTAATGGTGAGATATTGGAGAGCACCTGTTAGGCTACGATAGAGAGTAGGATCGGAAAAGGGTTCACCGGTAGCCGAAAGTTTAAAACTAGTATCGATAGGAGTGCGAATGATTGACAGTCAAGCATACCAGCACGATTAAGAAGATCAAGAATATACTGGTGTTGGGAAAGAAAAAGGCTGGAGGAATCTCGAACAACAGCAATGCCTAAGAAATGATGAAGGAGTCCTAGGTCAGTCATAGAAAATTCAGATCTAAGAAGAGAGACAATATGATCTAAGAACTTTTGAGAGGAGGCGGTAAGAATGATATCATCTACATAGAGAAGTAAATAGGCAGTGTCAGAAGTTTGATGATACACAAAAAGAGAGGTGTCGGAGAGAGATGGAGTGAAGCCTATTGTTTGAATGAAGGAGGAGAAGCGTTGAAACCAAGCTCGTGGGGCCTGTTTAAGACCGTAGAGAGATTTCTGAAGAAGACATACATGAGTTGGAAAGGATGGATTTTCAAAACCCAGAGGTTGCTGGCAGTAGATAGTTTCTTGAAGGGAACCATGGAGGAAAGCATTTTTAACATCAAGTTGGTGAATGGGCCATGAAGAGGAGACAACAACACTAAGAACGGTGCGAATGGTGCTAGGTTTAACAACAGGAGAGAAGGTTTCTTCATAATCAATTCCTTGTTGCTGAGAAAAGCCACGACAAACCCACCTGGCTTTATATCATGAGAGGCTCCCATCGGAGTGGAACTTTTGGCAAAAAATCCATTTGCCAGAAACAATATTTGTATTGGGAGGATGAGGAACAAGTTGCCAGGTGTTGTTTTGAAGTAAAGCATTATATTCTTCTTGCATGGCAGCGGCCCAATTGGGATCAAGTAGAGCAGTTTTGTAATTCTTTGGAAGATAAGTGAGAGATACGGAGGTATGAAGGTTTAGGCGGTCTTGGGGTTGATGAAATCCTGATTTGGCCCTAGTACGCATGCGATGATCATTAATCGGGGCTGCTGTAGGAATAGCACGAGGGGGTAAGGTGGGTACTGGTGAGTCCGGCGCAGCGGAAGAGTCGGACGAAGGAGTAGGGCTGGGTGGTGGAGTGGGAGCAGGGCTGGGTGGTGGAGTGGGAGTAGGGGCCGGGGGTGTTGGGGAGGAAGCAGGGGTCGGGGGAGTTGGAGACGTCTCGGGTGGGGTGAGTGTATGGTTGGGATTGGCTATGGTGGGTGTTAATGGTGGTGGTGATAAGTTGTGTTCGGCAGGTAGGGGAGTATATAGTTGGAAAGGACGGGAAGAGGGGGTGTTTGCGGAGCTAGGGGTGTTGGATGGTGTAGTAGTGCGTTGTGAGAAAGGAAAAATGTGCTCAGCAAACGTGACATGACGAGAGACATGAACGTGTCCGGTGTGAAGGTCGAGACAGCGATAGCCTTTGTGCTCGTCAGAGAAGCCGAGAAAAGCACATGGGATAGAGCGTGGTGACAATTTATTTGCAGAAGTGGCGTAGGCATTGGGAAAATAGAGACAGCCGAAAACACGAACAACGGAGTAGTCGGGGTGGGAAAGAAAGAGGGAATAATAGGGAGTAGTGTTGGGTTTAGTTTTAGAAGGTCGAATATTTAGAAGGAAGGTGGCCATGTGTAGGGCTTCAGCCCAAAACTTGGGAGGCATAGATGATTGAATGAGGAGAGTGCGAACTATATCATTGAGGGTGCGAAGAGAGCGTTCTGCTTTACCATTTTGAGGGGAGGTGTAGGGACATGAGAACCTAAGCAGGATGCCATGTTGTAAGAAGAAAGTACGATTTTTAATGTTATCAAACTCGCGACCATTGTCACATTGGATAAAGCGAAATGGGAGGAAGAAGTGAACAGACACATAGCGTTGAAAATTAAGGAAAAGAGAATGGACCTCGGATTTGTTGCGTAGAGGAAAAGTCCAGACAAAGTGGGTGAAATCATCTAGGATAACAAGGTAGTATTTAAAACCCGAAATACTTGCAATGGGAGAGGTCCATAAATCACAATGTATTAATTCAAAGGGATAAGTGCTACAAGAACTAGAGGAACTAAAGGGAAGATGCACATGTTTGCCTAATTGACAAGACTCGCAAAACACAGAATTATGAGAGTCCCTATGACATGGTATGGTAAATTCACTAAGCATAGAAGCTAAGACGGCGGGGTTGGGATGGCCCAAGCGACGATGCCAGAGATCGACGGAGGCCAGCATGGATGTTGGAGGGGTAGCGGCAGGAACTCCATTAAGAGAATAAAGATCACCGGAGCTATTGAAGTGAGCGATCTCGGCCTTGGTCAGGTAATCCTTCACGGATAAACCAAAAGGGTCAAATTCAGCCGAAACTAGTTTGTCGCAAGTAAATTGGCGAACAGAGATAAGATTTTTAATGAGGGCGGGTGCAACTAGAACATCGCGAAGTAAAAGAGGTTTGGTGGAAGAGGGAAGTTGAGCCTGACCAACACAATATATAGGAATAGATGATCCATCTCCAAGGATAATGGAAGGGAAAGGAGATTTAGTGCAAGAAGATAACCAATTACTAGATGCAGACATATGACTAGAGGCCCCTGAATCAAAGATCCAATCCGTACCTGAGTTTCCTTGTGCAGCAAAGTTATTCATGGCCTGGAGAAAGGCAGCTTGATCCCAGCTTGGCGTCGCAGGTGAGGGTGGCGTCGGAAGCGGTGCCGGCGGATACGATGGTGAAGGCAGTAGGGCCGGCTGGGGAGTGTAGTAGGCATTGGCCGGCTGTGGTGGGGGTGGCGTCGGGAGCAGGACTGGCTGAGGTGTGTAGTAGGCGCCGCCGTCGGTGCTGTAATGACCATAAGGAGCATACGTCGGGGCGGCGTGATAGGCATTGGCCGGCTGTCGGGGGTTGAGAACCCCGGGAGCACCAGTAGGCGGCCGAAGGCCGGGTTGCCAGGCACCTGAGTATGCCGGCGGAGCACCGAGGGTGGACGGAGCGGACCAGGGCATGGGCCATGCTTGAACAAGCCCCGTCCAAGGATCATGAGGAGGCCGCCATGCAACCGCAGATGGAGCACTGGTGGGTGGTGCAGGACTCGGTGCTGGGGATGTCGTAGGCGGAACCGAACGAGTCGACGGCGGCCTGTAGATAGGGTTTTTGCCGCGGTAGTTCAGACTAGGACGCCAGCCTGGGGGCGGTTCAACAGATGACGATGCGGACGGCCCGGCGGCAGGAGCCGGCCTGGAAGGCGGCGCTGGTGTAGACGACAGAGGAGGACGAGCCGCAGCATGAAAGACCTTGGGGCGAGAGTCCTTGCGAGCTTGTGTTTCCGCCGCGAGTTGTAGCAAGGAACGAACTTCAGCGAAGGTAGGAGGGGGCCGTATCATCGGTATGAACGAGGCTTGCTTGTCAAAGTCTTCGCTGAGGCCGACGACGACGATATTGATTAGCCGTGAGTCGCTAACTGTATCGCCGAGTTCGCGGAGCTCATCACTAATGGTCTTAACGCGCTGGCAGAACAGGTTCACCGGGCGTCTCCTTGCACCATATTGCGAAGCTCGGTGTGGAGAGCGTTTTTCCGAGCGTCGGTGTTGCTGTGGAAGAGCTGACGGAGGGAGTGCCAGATGTTGGCAGCGGTGGCGCCGTCGTGATCGAGCATGTTGAAGATCTCGGTGGTGATGCGGGTGTAGAACCACTGGACGATCGCAAGATCGTCTTTCAACCATTGTGGATCGTCGGGGCGGGGAAGACAGTTGGCGGTGACATGCGAGCGCAGGTTGCAGCGGCCGAGGTGGAGATCGAAGAGATGTCTCCAATGGTAGTAGTTGTGGGCAGCGAGATCAAGAACTATGGGGATGTAGGGGCTGACGTCGGAGATTGTGTCAGCAAGAGATATTGGTGCGGCGAGGATCGGTGCAGGGTAGTTTTGTGGAGCTATGGTGAGGGCCGAGAGAGAAGCGGCCGTGGCGTTGGCAGCCTTGGCGATGAGTGCGGCCCGGCGCTCGAAGTAGCCGGGCGGCGGCGGCGGCGGCGGCGGTGGCGTTGGCGGAGCCATACCCTAAACCCTGGGACCGGTATCTGATACCATGAAAACTGAATAAAACTGTTGCTTATTGATGATTTGGTGCGGCATACAAGAGTATATAAGAGGGTACAAACCGACTTGGGGTAGGGATACAAAACTGACTTGGACTAGAAGTCGTATACCATAATGACTACTCTAACAGTAGGACGAGGCTGCCATAATGGCCATGACCCGAGTCCACTTAGTAAATGAGCCGCGCCCCTGCAGCTTCCTCTATTCTTTGTAGGGGAGACGCGGGCCGCCTCTTTACCATTTACCACGATGGGACGCGCGCGTGCAGCAATCACTCCACGCACGACCCCCACGTCACGCATTCAACGCGGGTCATGGGGAAGCGCAACTGGCGAGGGAATTAATGCGGTAAAACTCCGCCACACGCGGACCCGCGCACTCTTCTGGGCCTGGCCCAATAACGCTCCGCACTTATATGTGGCCCAGGCCTGGGGGCTCCTGTCGGTGTACAAAATTAGCGGTCCTTTTGGTACCCCTTTACTTGTGCGCCCGCAGTCACAACCACGAGCCGATGGCCACGCTTGGCGTGGCAAAGGAGGCAAAAGTACAAGACTACCAGAGCAGCGCTCCAACCAGGGGCGCGGACGACGAGGCAACAAGATGGGCTTCCTCCCGGGAAGACCCTAGCCGGGGCAGCCCACACAGCCCCGGCAAGAGCCTTGCAGGGGCAACTTGCCCAACTCCAGCGAGGCCCCCACACTTGAGCCTGAGAGTTCCGACACCATCGACAAACATTGGAACCAAGACTCGGGAGGCGCCTGCATGGTGGCATGCAGATCTTTGTGAAGACAAAGAGCCTGCAAGGCCTTAGATGAGAACCAGAAGACAAGACTACAGCAAGGCTCCTTGCCGAGGATGCCCACGAGGCCCCGGCAAGACTTCTGCCGAAGATACCTACGAGGCCCCGGCAAGACTCTTGCCGAGGGCGCTCACAAGGCCCCGGCAAGACCCTTGCCGGGAATATCAGCACGACCGCGGCAAGGCCTTGCCGCCCCGTCGCCGCCCCAGCTCAGCGGTCGACCCACCAACTAAACAAGTACCCACGTGGCAGTACATGACTCCTAAGCCAACTAGACAAGCACCTGCGTGGTGGCATGCAGATCTTCGTGGCCACCGCGCCAGCTCAGCAGCCTGCCAGCCTACATGGCGCTGCATGCCCCGTTGGCCTGGACGCATGTCGAAGCAAGGCGAAGCGGCGACGGACGGGACGGGCTTTGTTACCGTTCCTGATAAAGCAAGAGGAGACCTAAATAGCGCATTTAATGCGTTTTGTCCTGTGATGCCAGGCGATAAGCTTGTGCACTGTATAACTTTCCACCTCCTGTGTGTCACTGTGGCAACCCCTTTTTTACTATAAAAGGAGGCCCGCGGCGTACTGAGAGAGGATTTGGACTTTTTGAACCACGCACGCACCGTAGCTAGATCAAGAACTCAAGAACACTCAAATATACATTAAAGCAGGACTAGGGTATTACGCATCTACGCGGCCCGAACCTAGGTAAAATCTCCTTGTGCTAACTACTAGACCCGCTCTTTACACAACCCCGCGCCCGCCAACCGCAGAAGGGATCCTCGTGATTCCATAGATGTCGTTTCCACCGACACATTGCGATGTGCTTCACTGTGCCGTCGCGCTCGTTCTAATAAAAAAGAACATATTTAGAGAATGACGACTCTGCCTTAGTGGCGACTGGCTTCAGTGGCATCCCTATCCCTTGAACCCTGCACTTGCTGTGAGCCGGGTCGACTCGCGCAACAGAAAGTACTTGCAACCAATGCAAAGCATATACATGTTGTTCCGAATCAAAACAACTGGAGAAGAATTTGTTGGACAGAACGCGACGCCATAATCATTAATAGCCACCGTTTCAGCGACCTGGAGGTGTTCGAGTTGATCAGACAAGACGAAGATCTTGGAGGGCAGCCGGGTGTATCGCCAAGATCCGTTCTATCCTTTATTCCTTTGTGCAGAGTTTTGGGTTGTATTGTACAGGCGGCTGAACTTGCTCTGTTTTCTGTATGCTTCTCACCTCGCCTCCCTGAGTTGCTCTCCCGGAGTAACTCTCAACTTTCTTCCTCTCAAGACAAATAGTCAAAGATGCACATGACCAAGGACAGTGATATAAACTCGTAGGCGAAATTTTCATCATCATCATGGTATCTTTACAACCGATCATGGGACAACCAGGAAGTCTCTCAGGCCATGTCTTCGTACAAGGTTACTCTTGCTGCAACGAACACAAGCGCCCCTATGCCCTAGCTACTAGTACTCCTAATTTGGGCCCCAACAGCTGAGGTACATGACCGTCCTCAGCCCCTCCTCGGAATTCTCCGCTCGCCGCCTCTCTGCCACGGCTGCCGCGGAGGCAGGCAGCTGCTTCTTGCCCTGCGAGGCGCCGCCTCGAACGTTGGCCTTGGCTGTCCGGTGGACGGACCTGAGTGCGTAGTTCCAGCGGCAGAGTCCAGCCTGGTCCTTGAGGGCCTCCACAGCGCCCACGCTCATGGCCACCATCCACGACGCCTTCGCCGGAGCAGCCATCTCTCCTCCTCCTCCTCCTCCTTGTTCTTGCTGCGCTGCTGGAGAGTGGACACTGACTTGTGATCCTTCTGTATGGTAGTAGTGGACTTGCAAAGTTGCGGTACTGAAAGAACAGAGCTGATTCTCTTGAACTATCTCGCTGAATTGATACTGGTTTGTGTTGACGGGAGGAAGAGTGGGAGTGGGACGGGGTTATATACACGGAAGAGCCGGAGCAAAACAGGCGGCCGCGGATCTCAAAAAAAAAAAAAAAAACCGGGTGCTTTCAGTTTCAGGAGAGCTCGCTTTTGCTTGCTTGCGCTGCACCTCTCGCTCTGGTTCCCGCACAGTGGGCCATGGTTTTGTCCTTTACGACCAGACAAGGCAGAGAGATAAGATAAGATTAGATGGGGGTGATGCACACGCTGAAAGACATGGTTTCCACCATACCACGGGCCGCGTGCGCTTCGTGTCAACGTCGGATGGAGGAGTCATCCATGTGTGCGCCTCAGGCAAAACATCTTGATTATTAATAATGATATAAATACATCATGATTATTTCCAAGAAACTCGTGGTACTGCTATTAATTGAGAGGGGTTAACCTGGTTCAAAAGAAAAACTTGTGGTACTCGAAACGTGTGGGGATTCCTCTTGTTGAAAAGCCAATTCATTTGCTTGAATGACCCTAGGAAAACTTGGAAAGAAAAACGGGTGACCTGCCTTTTTGGCTCTTGGTTCTTGCTATAGCTCTGATCAGAAAACCTGCAGATAGTAAGGATTAGTTAACTACTACTCCTACTATTTGTTGAGTATAATATTTATTAGGAAAAACGAGATAGACTAGGATTTGTTCTGACTTGTCTTGTACTCCAAGTAAATCATTGTACTCCTATATATATGCCCACGAGGCTTAAGCAATAAATCAACTATTCCACCAAATCCCTTTCTCCCTTCTAACATGATATCTATCGCAAGTTGATCCTAAACCCTAGCCGCCGCCGCTTCCACACCCGTGCGCTGTCCCCGGGGCGATCGGCCTCCATGACCGCCGCTGGGGGCCGCGTCGCCCGTACCTAGTGTTCGTCCGCCGATCGTGTTGACCGGCTGCCTTAGAGAGTCTTTTCCCCGAGTCTTGCTCCGAGGTTTTCTCTCTCCCGCCGGTCATCTTGATCGCGCGGTTTCTTTTTGGTTTTCCGATCTATTCTCGATCGGTTTGCGTCGCCCACCGCCGCCGTCGACCCCGAGCGCCTCTACTCCGACCCCGGCGCGACCAGCCGGCCTCTCCTCCGACCCGGCGGCCACGCGCGCCGAGGCGGCCCGTCAGGGCCAGCCGCCGTCCGCCCATCGCCCTACGCCGCCCGTCACCGCCATGCTCCGACTGGGACACTTGCATCGCTCCGACCCGGCGGCCTCGCGCCATGCGACGGCCAATCATAGCCGTCGCTCGCGCGCCGGCCCGCCCATCGATCCACATCACCCGCCTCCGTCGCGTCTGCACGGCGGCCCGGTGGTCTACCTCGCCGGTCTCGTTCTCGGCTGCGTCGGGATGGCTGCGTCAGGCTCGTTGGCTGCCTCAACTCGGGCGCCGCTGCTCCGTTGTTCGCTAGGGCCTCGCTGCCCGGGCGCCGGCGTTGCTTTGGCAGCCCGGGTGCCGGTGCTGACAAGCTCGTCCGCACGATGTCCCACGCCGTCCGTCGTCGCCGGCTTCATCTCGGACTCCGCCGCCACCACGCCTCCACCGAGCGGCGTCCCCGACCTCGCGCGCGATCGGCTTGATCACCCGCTCGCCGCCGCGATCCGCCTCATCTACGCCGTGCGACCGACCTGGCCCGTCGGTTACGCGAGCCTCCGCAGGTCCCGTGAAGATCGTCCCCGAGTTCAGCGCGCCTCTCCACCGATCGAGCATCGGGCTGCCGCTGCGTCGCCCCGTCGGGCCGCAGCATCGCCGCCCCGTGGTTCTCCTCGCGGCTACATCGACTCATGCGTCGCCGCTGCGTCGCCCCTTTGGGCTGTAGTGTCGCGATATGCGGTCCCCGCCGCCGCCCTGAGGCCGTCCCCGCGGTTGTACCGACTCGCGAACCGTCGTTGTGTCGCCCCTTCGGGCCGCAGCGTCGCGGCCCGCGGTCCCTGCCGCCGCCCAGAGGTCTTCCCGCCGTCGCTTCGACCCGCCTGCAGCCGCTGCGTCGCCCCTTCGGGCCGTAGCGCCGCGGCCCGCGGTCCGCTCCGCCGATACTGCGCATCGACCTCCCGTGGTATGCGTCGCGCCATCTTCTTGGCACGGGAACGCCACCGTCCGTGCCGGTCTTCGTCACGCTGTCAGGGTTCTGCGCCTACTTCGAGCACCGCCGCCGCACTCCTAACCTAGCCGTCGCCGCCGCTCTTCTTTGGCCGCCGCCGCCGCTACCTTCGTAGCCGCCGCCGCCCGTTTGTAACACCCCGAGAATCATGCTACAGTAATCTCCCCCTAATGGTGGCCATGTCATGGTGATTACTATGTAGCTTGCCACTTGTCCAAAAATCAAAGCCTTTTTCAAATTTAAAATAAGTCGAATAAATTATTTCTTTGGCAGTAAAACTAAAATGTTCACCTTATCCTATAAATTTCCCTGATCACTGCCATGTTGAACCAACCTCTTCTGAATTTCCAAAATGCCCATGGGATTTAATTTGGTGCTCCAGCAGCATTTAAATTGGACTTTTCAATTTCTAAAATTGATTAGGCAACTCCTTTTGACCCCAAACTTTTTGTTCCATCTCAAGGTTTTGTGCTAGTTTTATGTGCCAAGTTTTGTTGAAAACAAAACTCATTTTGGTACTGAAAGAAAAATGCAAAACAGAACAAATAAAAGAAACAAAAAGGAAAAAAGAAAAGGGAAAAGGCAGAGGAGAGAGAGAGAGAGAGAAGCCCCTGGCCTTCCCTTGGGCCTCGGCCCATCCCAGCAGGTCGGCCCACGCCCCCTCCCCGGTCGCTCTCCCCTCCCTCCTGTTCCACCGACCCGGTGCGCGCGCCGAGCGCGCCCCAACCGCACCCGCTCGCCGGCGTCGAGGTGGATAAGGGCGACGCCTCGGGCTCCCCTTTCCCTAGATCCTCCTCATCCACTCCCCCTGGACGCCTCCTCCATTCTGCCCTCTCTCTCTCGTCTCTCCCTCGAGCTCTCTCCCTCTCCACCGAGCGCATCCGACGCCGCGTCTTCGTCGTCCCCGCGGCCACCGGCGTCCCTGAGCCCGGCAACCGAGCCTGGGAGGTGCGCCGTCCTCCGCTTCATCGTCCTCGTGCATCAGCTGGAGCCGGGGAGGTTGGCGACGTCGGCATCGCCCTCTTCCCCTTCTCGGTGGTCACCGGCGATCACCGGAGCCACATGCCTCCCTCTGCGCTCCCGACCCTCGAGAGGCCTCCGTGTGCCTGCCCCGTAAGCTCCGCCTCCTCCCTCCCAGTCCTTGCTCCTCCTTCCCTAGCTAGCTGGCCGTAAGCGTCGGCTCCGCCGTCCGCCATTGCTGCCGTGCACAAGCTCCCGAGCTCCTCCTGCTCCGTCTAGTCCCCCTAGCGCGCTCCTGGAGGACTGCTGCTGCCGCTTAGCTTTCTTAGAATCAAGCTGTAGCCGCACCTGCATGTTTCCGAATTTGGGCCGCCGCGGTACCTCGTCGTCAGGCCATCTCCGGTCGTTTCCGAGGCCCCGCGCTACCTCGTTTGGATGAGGCGTTGCTTACTTGTTCGAACGCACCAAACGCGCGGGCCAAATGGCCCCTGTATGAGGATTCCGGCGAGGTCCCGAGCGCCTCCGCCATGTTTTCGGTCGCCGGCGCTCAGCCGCCGGCCACCGCCAACGTGGCACACCTGGGGCTACCCCTGGGTCACTGCCAGTGGGCCCCGCAGGCCCCGTTGACTGGGTTTGACCCAGTCAACATGCTGACTAGGCATCTCTGTGACGCTGACGCGCGGGCCCCACCGCTTAATCCTATAATTAAAATGTTTTCATAATTAAAACTAATTAGTTTAGTTAATTAGTCCATGACAGGTGGGGCCTTCCTGATAAATAACTCTGTTAGTTAGTTTTAAAACTCTGTTAACTCTCTCTCTATGACATATGGGTCCCGCTGGACCTACAGGTCAGTTTTGACCTGGTCAGCGGGTCTGTTGACTGTTGACATCATCCCCACGCAATGCTGACGTCATTTTCCTTTTCTGTGAATTCTGTTAAATTAATAATTTCAGAAAATGCATTAATCTTTTAAAATTCGTAGAAAATAAACTGTAGCTCGGATCGAAAAACTTTATACATGAAAGTTGCTCAGAACGACGAGACGAATCCGAAAACGCGGTCCGTTCGTCCGCCACACATCCCTAGCATAGCGAACATGTAACCTTTCCCCTCCGTTTCATCTGTCCGAAAATGCCAAACTTCGGGAAAGCATTCCCGGATGTTTTCCCCCTTCACCTATATCGTGTAGCCATACGTTAGGTCACACCCGGCACAGCATATTGCCACGTTATGCTTTGTGATGCTATGTTTGCTTTATATTTACTGTTTCTTCCCCCTCTTCTCTCCGGTAGACCCCGAGACCGATGCTGCCCTTGTGATCGACTACGTCGACGACGATCCCTCCTTGCCAGAGCAACCAGGCAAGCCCCCCCTTTGATCATTCCGATATCGCCCATTCCATTCTCTCATGCTTGCATTAGATTTTGCTACTGTTATTGTTTGCTCCTATTCTGATGCATAGCCTGCTTTTGTAACCTGCTCATTGTTACCTACCTGCTTATCCTAAAACTGCTTAGTATAGGTTGGTTGGTGATCCATCAATGACCCCCACCTTGTCCTTGTTGCCCCTGCTTCATCATTGAAGACCCGATCAACGGGATCGAAGACCAGGCCCCGGCACCGCACATCACTTTCCCCTTAGTTGCTCGACAGTACTGGGTTACTATCGAGTGCCGAGGGTGAGACCTCTACAGCACTTCTGATGTTAACCCTGTAGTGTAGCTAATCGGTCATGGTCATCAAGGGCGATTCCGCCTTAACCACTTCCGATACGACTCTGTCGTGCAACCCCTCAAGTGTGAACCTCGGGGGTGGTTCCTCTTACGTTCACCTTGATGATTACATCGAGTGGAATTCACCGGGGGTGATTCCTCGGGTTTTCCCCTTGATGTTTGGACACACAGTTACTATGGTTACTATGACTTTACACTGGACCATGTTACTAAAGACGGGTCGGCCCCGAGGGGTACCCGCGCGAGCTTAATTGCGAGTGATGTGGAGACGGGTTGACCTGGAGGGTGCCCGCGAGATAATTACGAGGCGTGGCCGGGCATTCCTAGCCCTTGCCGCAAGTCCTCGAGACGGGGCAACGGGGTCACATCTTTCGTGAGTCTCTGCTTGTTACCGCGCGTTCCTAATCCACTACGATTTGGATATTTGATCCGAGGGGCCTCTGGCCTGATAGCACTAACCATCACGTGGGCATAGTATGGGCGTTCTGCATCGTATGCATCAGCCGAAGCTTAATAGACGTCAGCGACTGAGCGGCGCGCGCCGGGTTGGACTGCGTAAGCACCTGCCTTGTTGAAGGAGGTAGCTAGGTCTGCTCACCATCCGCGTACGCAACGTGCAGGAGTTCCCCGGGAGATGGCCCATGACCCCTGGGGGCATAGGTTTAGTCCGGCGTGCTGACCTCTCTATTAAGCCTAGGTCGGGTTGCGGCGTATTGTTTGGCCGAGGCCGGGCATGACCCAGGAAAGTGTGTCCGGCCGGAGTTAATCGAGCGTGGTGGGTAAGTTGGTGCACCCCTGCAGGGAAGAAAACATCTATCGATAGCCTGTCCTACGGTAACGGACACTTGGAGTTGTATCCCGATCGATACAACTAGAACTGGATACTTGTGATGAGAATTGGTTTGTGATGATAACTGGATAGTATGGCTCTGGGATTGCTTTCTCGCAGGGAGTCGAGAAGGGATCTCTGGCCGAGGTTGATAACACTTCTACTACATTACTTTATGCTACTCTACTCCCTCATGTTGCTGCAAGATGGTGGTTTCCAGAAGATGCTAGTCTTCGATAGGACTAGGTTCTCCCCTCTATTCTGGCATTTCTGCAGCCCAGTCCACATATACAGCCTTCCTTTGATAATGCTGCATATGTAGTGTAGATCCTTGCTTGCGAGTACTTTGGATGAGTACTCACGATTGCTTTGCTCCCCCTTTTCCCCCTTTCTTCTTCTTTTCGGTTGATGCAACCAGATGTCGGAGCCCAGGAGCCAGATGCCACCGTCGATGCCTACTACTACGTGGAGACCGCTGACGACCAGGAGTAGTTAGGAGGCTCCCAGGCAGGAGGCCTTGCCTTTTCGATCGTTGCTACTTTTGTGCTAGCCTTCTTAAGGCAATCTTGTTTAACTCATGTCTGTGCTCAGATATTGTTGCTTCCGCTGACTCTTGTGTATTCGAGCTTATGTATTCCGGCCCTCGAGGCCCCTGGCTTGTAATATAAAGCTTGTATTATTTTAATTTGTGTCTAGAGTTGTGTTGTGATATCTTCCCGTAAGTCCTTAATCTTGATCGTACACATTTGCATGTATGATTAGTGTACGATTGAATCGAGGGCGTCACACCGTCCACCCCCTTCGTCTTCGTCCAAGCACCAGCCCGTCGCCAGCGTCGCTGTCATCTACCCCGACCACTTCGTCTACTCCGACCACCGTTGGTGAAATCGGCCCCGCGCCGATGGACGCCACAATCGTCGTCGAGTTCTTCTCTGCTGGCCCCTCCGACTTCTCCGACATGGCGTACAGCTCGTACATGTCCCTTGTCTACGCATGCCCGGTGCTGGCAACACCGATGCGTGCCTTCATCCACGACGTGTCCCCGGGCCTGGCATGCCTGGTCGGCGCTTCGTCAACTTCGTCTTCGTCCGTCTACGCATGCCCGGTGCTGGCAACACCGGTGCGTGCCTTCGTCCACAATGTGTCCCCGGGCTTGGCAAACCCGCCGCGACGCGTCGTCAACAACATTTTCTTCCCGGCGCACCCCTACTTCGACACCACTGCGCCCATGCTAACTCGGCGCCCCCTTGCGCCCGCGGCTCCACGACGACTTCCTCGACACCGGCTACCCCGACTCGATATCGACCACGGCATTCTTCGCACGGCTACCTCGACCACGGCTCCACCACCCACGCTCTCGGCTACATCGACAAACGGCACAAAGGGCTACCGCCTGCTTGAGCAACCTCGTCGGTTTCCACTCCAGCCACGACTCCGCGATGCGTCGACCGTTACGACTGGGGGGGGGGGGGGGGTGGGGTGTCCGTCGGCTTGCCTTCGGATTCTTCTCCAGTCTCACCGTCTGCGTCGCTATCGTTGTGACTGCAGGGGAATGTTGAGTATAATATTTATTAGGAAAGACGAGATAGACTAGGATTTGTTCTGGCTTGTCTTGTACTCCAAGTAGATCATTGTACTCCTATATATATATGCCCACGAGGCTCAAGCAATAAATCAACTATTCCACCAAATCCCTCTCTCCCTTCTAACACTATTTAATGTGAACGAACTAAGCAACTGGAGGCAGGTCAAGGAGCAAAACCGAATGTAAATGGATTGCTTGATGAGACCTTCAGTACAGATATGGGAATTTACCATGTGTGTCACTTCAACATCTGCAGATGACACCTTCATGTGTGCTGCAGACTGAAGAAATTCAGCAGGTTTGCTACGAACTCGTCGCTCTTGTGTGTTGTAATGCCATACGACCAAAAGGCCGGGTTCATAGATAACGGAACAGCTGTAAACTGAAACCAAATTAAAGCATCAATGCATATTCCTCATTAAGATATAAAAAAATACAGATAAGGAGAGTAATATGAACTGAAGTAACAGAAATTTGTCATCATCATCATCGTGGTTTTTATAATGGGGGATTCCACGGGAAGCCAGCTAGTACCAAGCTTTTACATCGCGGTATCAGGCCATGGTTGTTTCAGCAAACACAAACACGCCTAGCTAGTAGTAGCAAGGTGCACTGCTAATTGGGACCCCAACACGCCTAGCTAGTAGGTTCAACAGACTCTCATTATGTTTATATTCTCTTGATGCTTTATTTTGAGCCAATAAAATCCATCCTTTATCAAAAAAACAGTGGGCCATGGTTTTGTCTGTTACAACCAGACAAGGCAGAGTGATAAGATAAGATTAGATGGGGGTGACCCACACGCTGGAAGACATGGTTTCCACCATACCAGGGGCCGTGTGAGGTTGCTTCAGATATGGGAATTTATCATGTGTCTCTTTTCAACACCTGCAGAGGACACCTTCACGTGTGCTGCAGACTGAAGAGATACAGCATGTTGCTATGAACTCAGGTAAAAAAATGAAGTCCTTGTAAGTTGTAATGACATACGACCAAAAGGCCGGGTTCAAAGACAAGGGAATAGCTGAAACTAAAGTAAAGCATCTATTCATATTTCTCATCAAGATAACAAAAAGGCAAACAGATAAGGAGAGTGATATGAACTGAAGTAACAGAAATTTGTCATCATCATCATCGGGGTTTTTACAATGGGGGATTCCTCGGGAAGCCAGCTAGTACCAAGTTTTTACATCGTGGTTCCAGGCCATGGTTGTTGCAGCAAACACACACACGCCTAGCTAGTACCAAGTTGCAGCTTCTAATTGGGACCCCAGCAGCTGAGGTACATCACCGTCCTCAGCCCTTCCTCGGCCTTCTCCCCTCGCCGCTTCTCGGCCGCCGCCTCAACAGAGGCCGGAAGCTGCTTGGCGCCCTGCAAGACGCCGCCGCGGACGTTGGCTGCCCGGTGGATGGATTTGAGGGCGTAGTTCCAGCGGCAGAGGCCGACCTGGTCCTTGAGGGCCTCCACGGCGCCCACACTCATCGCCACCATCCAAGACGCCTTCGCCGCACCCGCCATGATCTCTCTGTGTGTTGGTGGTCTGAAGTAGGTGATGACTGAAGAGTAGTAGAGTAGCTAGTTGTCGAGTGTAGAGTGCAGAGCGCGGACTTTGTGAGTGTAGATGCTTGTGTTGATGAGAGGGGGAGAGGGGCTGGGACGTGGTTATATACGGGAGGTCTGGAGCAAAACAGTGGTCGCGGACGTTGGTTTTCCCACGAAACCGGGTGCTTCTGGAGTCATCACTCTGCTGCTACTCTGCTTCTTCACGCCGCAACCATCGTTGCCGTGTCGTTTGTTTATTCTCTGTGGAAGTGGTGGTTTTGGCCATTGCGATAGAGTCTGGGATTGGAACAAGCCGACAGAGATAAGATATGAATAAAGGATAGGTGATGTGTGTAAATATTCAGTAAGCAGATTCAAATGTTATTGCCACTTGCGAGTAGTAACATTAGTTGTCTTAGAATACTGTAGGACTATTGTTCGTAGGCTAAAAAATGTCAGGATTGTCGAATTTTTTTTTTTTTGCGGGTAGAATTGTCGAAGTTACTGCTTCATGGAAAACAATTTATTTTAGTTGCCATAGAGGGGGTTCTGCACATGTCGTAACTAAGTGTGCAAATAAAATTGGCAGAACACAAATAAAATGGGGAAATTAACACATTATTTTTTAGGAAAAACATAAAAAATCAGGTAAGATTTCAGGAGTTTTGAAATTGGATAATTATCATATACTATATTCAGGAAACCATGTAATCTGATAAAACTCAAAAGATTTAATTTCCTCGATTTAATTCTTCAAATTTGAAATTCTCTTAGTTTTAATACATCTTCAAATATAAAAGGTTTTTCGCAAATTCGTTCATTTTGACCAATTTTTTCTGTACCTCTTCATTTCCATGCTTTTTTTTGTATAGACAAAAAATTCCTAAAATAAACATATATTGTTCAGCAAATGTCTGAAATTTTTATTGTTCTATTTTCTCATCTTTCCCATGTGATGTAAAAAAATCATTGTGGTGATTATGCTACCATGTATGCAAAACCACTTTCAATGGGGCAAAATACCAAGTCTAGATGTTTTTGATACTTGATTGGCAAAGAATTTTTTTGATGTTTGGAGCCAAATTTAAGATTTGACAATAGTTGGAGAATCATTTTCCCCCCGAAGGAATAACATGAATTCGGTATATTCAAAATCATCGCGTCAACTTTATGGTAAGACAACTATAAATGTAGTTTTATACTTTGACAACTGATGGAGAAAAATATATATTTATTAAAATATACAAAATATATATAATACATGCCCCTGCAAATTAATAAAAAGGTATAACCACTGGTGACATGTAAAGCCAAGAATGTTAATTGTACAAAAAAAAATCTCCGCTCCTGCTCTTGTGCGAACTCCCGTCTAGGGTTTCCCTACCTCTCGCTGGCGCCGCCACCGGTCCGCCTCGTCTTCTATGGTCCTTGGACCATGGAGGCGCGGTGGATACCGGCCCTTGCCGGCGGGAGGGCTTCATTTTTACATGCTTTTCAGAGTTTTGTTAGGATTTGTGCCATGCTCAAGAAGATGAGGCGGCGACGGCTTTTTGTAGATGAAATAAGGTTCTCCCTGCCTAGCCCACGCCCGGTTGATGCTTCAAGCTCGTCGGAGGGCGTGTGGACGTGTGTTTCCAACGGATCTCATGGGATACGGTCGGCGTTTGTCTTCGATGGATCCGATCTTCGTTCGTCTAGGTCTGTGTGTCTGCAAGTTGGATCCTTCCGATCTACACTTGTCTTCATCGGCTGGTCTGTGGTCTGATGCGCTGGTCCTATAGCAAGCAATCACCTTTTCAGTGCAGTAGCCAAATATTGTAAGTTTCTTCACCGACTTAACTGGAGAAACTTTATCACCTCAGGGCTTCAGGCTCATGTTGTGGACATGTGACAGTGAGAACACGTACGAGTGTGAGAGCTGGCCGGGGGGGAGGGGGAACCAGAGGAGCAACACATGGTTTCCACTTTCAGCGCTTGTTTGGTAGTAACAGTCCCGCGTACGTCTGATGGACGAACACAACAAAGAAGACGCATGTGAGGTTGCACAAATAGTGGAAAGATGCATACTGTACTACTACCTCCGGGTGAATAAGTTATTTACGTAGTTCTAGGTCATTGATTTGAGCAATTAAATATGAGTTATATGTTATGAAAAGTATATCACTAGATTTCTACACGGATGTAATTTCTAAATATATATTTTTTATACACATAATCTATATTTAGATAGTTAAATCATCGACCTAGAACTACGCGAATGACTTATTCACCGAGACGGAGGTAGTATCATATTCATATGTTTATAAAACTGAACCTACAACACTAATTCGCAAAAAAAAGAAGGTTTTGATTATCATCTGCACAAGCTGGCGGAAAATGGAGCAGGATCAATGCTCTGCCCATCGAACAGAGCAACAGGCAAAGCTTGCGCCCAACTCGAAACAACAATCTTCCCAAAGAATTTGAAACAAACAGATCAGTTTGAAAGGCAATTCAAACCTTTCTGAAGAAGGATAATGTGAACTCGAAGTGGGGAAAGGTTTCATCATCATCATCGTGATACGTATTTATAATCGGCAGGGAATTAACCAGCCAAGTCACACGGCGTGGTTGTTGCTAGAAGTTTCTAACAGATGCTGGAGCTAGGAGAAAACACCTCTTGGTAGCTAGTAGTACTAATTGGGACCCCAGCAGCTGAGGTACATCACGGTCCTCAGCCCCTCTTCGGTCTTCTCTGCTCGTCGCTTCTCCGCCACCGCTGCGGAAGCCGGAAGCTGCCTTGCGCCCTGCGAGACGCCGCCACGGACGTTGGCCCTGGCCTTGGCAGTCCGGTGGATGGACCGGAGCGCGTAGTTCCAGCGGCAGAGCCCGGCCTGATCCTTGAGCGCCTCCACGGCGCCCACGCTCATCGCAACCATCCATGACGCCTTCGCCGCACCCGCCATGATCTCTCTACAACTCTGTTCTTCTCGCCGCGTTGGAGGAGATGATGCCGCTCAATGGTCTGCCTGAACTCTCTGATGCTTGAAGCTTGATAGCAGTGGAGTGTGGATTTTGTGGTGGTGAAGCAAGCTGATCGATACTTGTTTGTGTTGATGAGAAGAAGAGTGGGAGCCGATGGTGTTATATACACGTGAGGGCCAGAGGAAAACAGGCGGCAGCGGACGTTGGTTTTCCAGGATACCGGGTGCTTTCAGAATTCAGAATCAGTTTGCTCACCTCTCGCTGTCATTCCGGTGCAGTGGGCTGCTCACCTCACGTCGTTTTGTTTATTCCCGGCGGAAGAAGTAGCGGCTTTGTCCATTGCGACAGTTTCGGATCGACGCAAGTCCGCAGAGATAAGAGCATCTCTAGCAGACCCCACATACCGTCTCGACCCGCAAAATAACCGTCAAAATACGGGTTGGGGCGGAAAAACCTGTCCGATCAAACACCGTATTCGCAGCCGACCCTTAAATTTTTTTGCGGGGCGCGGCAAAAGATCTCCCACGACCTCTAGATTCACAGGCTGGGAGGACGATCCGAGCTCGGCCCCTATCCGCAGCGAGATTTGGCGGGAGGGACATTTCCGAGCGGCCGTTCCCGCTCCCCCCACCTTCCGTCACCATTGCCCCGTCACCTCCCGCTCCGGTGCATCTTCCTCGGCAGTCCTTCGCCGCCATGGATGACTCCGTGATGTCCCTCGTCACCGTCGAGGTCGAGCACGCTCAATCCCCTCGGGCGGATCTCGTCGCCGGCCATGTTGGCCCGGCCGTCGCCCAAGGTACCTCGCGCCTGCCCGCAAGCGGCAGGGCAACGTGGTCGTGCAGGGCGGGAATCCGCCTGCCCCCGCCGCGAAGGCCCGCGCTCCGGGCGCCAACGCCGCTGCGCGATCCCGGCCGGCGGCGGAGAAGGTCGCGAAGGCCACCGGCGTAAAGAGGAAGAGGATTCCGGCTACAAAGAAGCCGCCTCCTTCATCCACTCCCTCCGCCCCGGAAAGAGGTTCCCCGGCGATGCCGCTCAACGGTGCTGCTCCCACCGCAGGCGAGGTGTTTGACGAAATGGCCGGTAGGTATGCGTCTTTGGTCATGGCAATTTCCTTTGCTTTTCGCCATTTGCAATAGCTCGTGACTTGTTGTCGTTCACTATAGCGGTGGTTCGAACAATGCAACTGCTGAGTTCGTGAGCTTGTTGGACACCAACACCGTCGACATCGATCAAGCCCCGTTCGCCGCATTCGATTACAATGAAACGGAGGGCGGCGTGGATGATCATGGTGGTGAGGAAGAAGTGGAGGAGATCGATGAGGGGGCGTATGAGCAATCGCAAACAAAAAGTGAAAAAAGCCAGAGATCGAAGAACTACACGATCTTGGAAGATCAAATCTTGATCAGGGCATGGAGTGCGGGGTCTCTTGATGCATGCACGGGAACTTCTCAAACCACCAAGAGGTATTGGCAAAGGATCGAAGATCAATACTTCCGCATGATGGCAAAATATCCCAATAGGACTCCATGCACCTTTCAGTCGCTTCAAGGGTGTTGGGATGTGATCGAGCCAATTTGCAGCCGTTTGGCAGCTTGCTTGGAGCAAGCACGCAATGCACCTCCAAGTGGAACCGTGGAATCCGACTATGTGAGTTCGTTTTGACTTTGTTCAAGTTGTGCACATCATATTGAGTTTGTTCAAATTGTGTAGGACAAAATTGGCCAACATAGATACAAAGACATGGAAGCTTCGGAAGGTAAATTCTTCAAACTAGAGAATTGTTGGGACTTGCTCAAAGAGTGCGAGAAGTGGGAGTTGATTGACAAAGAATCCCCACCGAAGAGAGGTTCACTTACTAACATGGATGAAGATGAGGATGATGATGGTCCAAGAAACTTGAACAAGCCCGATGTCGACAAGAAGACTAAGGAGAAGATGAAGAGAGAGCACGAATCTTCGAGCTTGAGGGAGAAGATTGATGTCATAGTGCAATCAAATGATTTGATGTTGTTGAAGTCGTTGGAGATTAAGAAAGAGTTGGTCGAGAAGAAGGCAAGGAAGAAGCAAAAAAATGGCAGTTGCTCAAGGAAGAGGGGCGGCGCAAAGCGGCCATTGAGGAGAGAAGAGCATGCGCCGCTGAAAACAAAGCCATGTCCAAGTTGCTCGCCGAAGAGAACAAGATCATCACAATGAACCGCAATGACATGGACGACCTCACCAAAGAATGGCATGATATGGCAAGAAGAGAAATCTTAAAAAAGAGAATGGTTGCATCGGCTAGTGTGTGTTACAGTGCCGAAGAGGTTTTCTCAGCGGGGTTTGGAACCAATATCGATGATTTCGGTGCGGGAGTTGGAACAAGCATCGAAGATGGATTCGGTGGTTCCGATGAACTCCATGGACTCGATGGCGCGGAGTGAAGATCGACCAAGATGATGCCAGACGTGGTCGTCACTTCTGCAAGACCATCTTTTGCGTTTGTCCTACAAAACTTAAGTTTTTATTTGCGCGTGAACTGTGTTCTATTGTTTGAATTTGAACTTATTTGTTAGAACCGATGTCAAATTCGTGAATTGGGTGTATTCGGTTTGTGGGTCAACGCGGCGGTGCCCGAGCAGACCCCGCGTAGCCGACCCGTAAAAGAGCATATTTGCCGAATATCCTTTTTTACGGGTCCATTTTGCAGGATCCGAGTCTGACCTCGCCCGTGCCGGCCTGCATATGGACTTTTCCACGAACTGCAAAAAACACTTATGTGGGTTGGGATTTTGCGGGTCTGCTAGAGATGCTCTAATATCGGAACGACGCATTGACAATAACCTGTGTCAAGATCCAACGAGCATAATTGAATTTCTTATTGCGAGTCACTGAACCTGTCTCCTAGAAATAGCATCAATAATTCAAATGGCCCTCCCATGGTTTCTCAGGCACATCAAAAATAGAAAGACTTCTATTTTCAAATAAGAAATAATAATCATCATCTAATTTTGACTCCTTCATACTGCTGTTTTGCTATCGGCATGAAAAAAAATTAAGAATTTTATAGAACTTTAATCCATGCACAACTTAGAAAAAACAAATTTTCTTTACTACAATAGCCACTTATAAGTTTTGGCAGAGGGAGACAGGGAGTACTGAACATCTATATGACACAGTCGTAGTACGAGAACCGTCCCAATTTAGCATGTTGCTTCACTGAAAGTAATTTTAATGCTAACATGGCCAATTCCTTGGCAGCTCGGCGAGAAAATAAATTCGACTCAGTCAAGAAATATATGAAGAGAAAAACCATTATAAAATATTTCAGGAATTTAAATATGCAAAAAATAAAAAATGTTATGAAAAACATAGAGATAGATGAAAATTAGAAGCTTTTTGTTTCAGTTATGTTAACTGGCTGGCATTCCCTCGGAGGCAGGTCACAATGAACCCCCTCACAGCCGTTTGGTTGAGATAAAGCGGTGGTAATTTTCTCCTATTTTTATTTTAATATCCTCATATTTTTAATGTTTTCTAGAATATCAGAGTTTTTTGTTTATTTCCTTCTGTTTTTTTAAGTTTTATCTAAATGTAATCCTGGATTTCTATTTGTTTCATTAATACTCAAAGATAATAAATTTACTAGACTTATTATTGAAATTTGCTGAGTTTCCATAAAATGAAATATTTATTTCTTTATTTCCTCTATTTCTGAGTTTTGTCAATTGTTTGTGGCAGCTATGTTGTCACGTACGCAAAACTGTTGTCTCCACATTGTTCAGATCTCTTTCAGTGTGGCAAATACAAAATTTTGACTGTTTTGACATTTCGCAAGGGTCACCACAATCACAAATTCAACCGGAGAGTTCTACCACAATACCACACGCTCTTGTGATGATAGTGAGACCACAAGCTTGTGTTCGTTTTAGTTTGATCCGCCAACTTTTGGCTAAAAAGGCTAGAATCTGAACCAAAGGCTGGGGTGTTCTAAGGTACCAACACTTCTATAAAAGCTGGATTTCCCCTAGTTCATTTTTGCTAACTGGTGTTTGTTCACTTTGAGCTGCCAACTTTTGGCTAAAAAAGTTGAAATCTGAACCAAAGGGGTATTCTAAACAATCAACTTCTTTAAAAGCTAAGGTTTCCCCCTAGTTCATTTTTGGCGGCTGGTGTACCCCAACTTTTTGGCTTGTCAACCAACCATTCAGCTTCTAGTCATCTTCATTGACCGGCCACCTGGCTCGTTTGTGATGATACAGTCATCACCGTCCAGGAACTACTGACGGGTCGTTGGCGCATCAGTGATGATATGATTTGGCCGGTCAGTAATATTCAGTTCTGTAGTAGTGGGGGTTGGAAACCCTAGATTGGGAGGTAGTAAGAAGGGTGAGGGAGGCATCGGTTCGATTGTGGTGTGTGGGTTGCGTCCTAGCGTACCAAGAATGGGAGGCACACGTAAATAAAGCGGGCATGGACAAAAAGGGAGACGATGTGGGGGTGCAGGGATGTGGGGGGTCGCACGAAAGAGAAGATATAAGATTTGAGACGGAATATTAAGTCTTTCTAGATGGTGTTAGAAGATAATAATGATGACATAATTAAGGTCAACACATATTAAGAGGAAAATTGCAAAACATGGTGAAAGCATAGACGATCGATTAGAATGGTCAAATTTAATTGTTAATACAGTTTAGAAATATGATTATCACTAGTGGCAGATTCACCACTTGGGTAAGCATGGTCTGTTGTCTTGGTCTCCGATGCAGATTCATACCTCCCGTACATATTCACCAATGGGAATAAACTAATCGAGGAATGTCGTTGTGCGTCACCTCCACAAAACTTGATTTGGTTTCGCTAATGGGTTATAACTTATTTATGCCAAAAAATTACTTTCTATTATATATCATATTTTCTATACATTATTTTGTTTTAAATTGCTTTTTTTAAAACAACAATTTTTGTCTACTATACCTAACAACAAAAATGCCAAATATAGTTAACATTTATCCACAAAAAATTACCATTGACATTGCTATAATGATAAACTAACTCTATTTTGTTGTAAAACTTATCTTATATTTTCCAAATATGTTTGGGACATTTAATTAAGTTAAATTCCATCCATATCAGAGAAAAATTAGAAGTAGCATTCATATACAAAATAATTTTGTTTATGAGTCTATTTTATTACCTTTGAATAGTTTGCTATAGAATTCTATAATATAAACGTCTAAGAAATATGTTAGTACAAGTTTGTCGAGCACAGTTTGTTTATCTTAGTTGCAAGTATTTTTTATCTTATATCGATCAGCTTATTAATTGGAAGGAACTACTGTGCGCCTGATTGTACCTATTATCTGAATGACTGATTTTATTTATTTTTCTTCTATTTTGGTTCCATGGTCCTAGGGCAAAATCCAAATTGCTGCTCTTTTAGTGGAAACTAGAAAGATACGGAGTACCCCTCCGTCCCACAATATAGAATCGTTTTGCGAGCTATTTTAGTTGGCAAAACGATGTTATATTATGGAATGGAGGGAGTAACTTTGATGTACCTCGCTGTGATAGTTGTGATAAAGAAAGCATGTTTCCTTTTTAAGGTGGTCTAACCTGAAGTTGTATCATGTTTAGTTGACTTACTACTGCTTCAGTTTCGGGAATATACACCCGCAATTTTTTTTAGCGAATATACAACAAAGGAATCCAAACATATTAGTACATCAGGTCGACTGGAGCCACAAAAAGTACTTTCAACCAATTCGAAGTACTTCTTGTTTGGTCTCGTTTTGGACTAACAAAACAACCAAAGGCAGGTCCATCAACAAAACTGATAAGTACTAAATGGATTGGTTGCTTATCTCCAACATTTGTCAGTCCACATCGTCGTATGACGGCTCACCCGCTTGAGGGGCGTACAACGTGCAGGCAACGAGTTGCTCCATGCCCGGCATCCGCATCCGGACAAACTGAGGCGACACAGACTCCGAGAAAAGCACATGTCCGACGGCAGATGCCTCAAGCCTGTGATAGTAGTGAGACAACAAGCCTGAGTTTGTTTCAGTTTGAGCTGCCAACTTTTGGCTAAAAAAGTTGGAATTTAAACCAAAGTGGTATTCTAAACAACCAACACTTCTTTAAAAACTGAGGTTTTTCCTAGTTCTTTTTTGGCAATTGGTGTTTGTTTCAGTTTGTGCTGCCAACTTTTGGCTAAAAAATTGGAATCTAACCAAAGGGGTATTTTAAACCAACACTTCTTTAAAAGCTGAGGTTTATCCTGGTTCATTTTTGGCAGCTGGTGTACCCCAACTTTTTTGGTTTCTCAGCCAACCATTCAGACGGTAGTCATCATCAGCCACATTCCATTGGGATTGTTAGTGATGATAAAGTCATTACCGACCCGGAACTAATGATAGGCCGTTGGCACAGCAATGATGTTATGATTTGCCGGTGTTATTCGGTTCTATAGTAGTGGAGTCTGGAAACCCAAGGTTGGGAGAAGTGAGAAGAGTGTGGGAGGCGTCGATAGTGATTGATTATGGTGTGTGGGTTGCATCCTATCGAACCAGGAAAGGGAGTGACATGAAAATAAACCAGAGATAGACAAAAGAAGGGGAGACGATGTGGGGTTGCAGGGATGTGGGAGGTTGGACGAAACAAAAGACGTAAGACTAAAGACGGAATATTACGTCTTTTTAAATAGTGTTGAAGATAACAATGATGACATAACTAAGGCATCGAAAAAAGAATTCACAATACATGATGAAAGTATGCAGGATTGATTAGAATAATCAATTTTAATTGTGCATGCAGTTTAGAAATAAGGTTATCATCAATGGAAGAATAAAGCGCTGGGTTGAGCATAGTCGATCGCCCTGGGTCTCCGGTAGTGATTCATACCACCCATACATAGTGACCAATGGGAGCAAACTAATCTAGGAATGTCATCGCCCGTCACTCCAGTAAACCTCGATCTCTGGTTCCACCAATGGTTATAACTTATTTATAGACAACACTTCTATTTATTATATCAAATTTACTATACATAATTTTGTTTTAAATTGATACTCTTCCGATCCAAAGTTAGTGTCGTAGTTTTACTTAAGACACTTATTTTCATCGGAGAGAGTACAACATTTTTTAAAAATTGTCTGCTATACCTAACAACATGAACCCCAAGTAGTAACTTAGAGTTAAATATTATTAAAAAAAGCCATTAAGATTACAATAATGACAAACCAACTCCAATTTGTTGTTAAACTTATATTATTTTTCCAAATATGTTTGGGACATTTAAGTAAGTTAAATTCCATCCATATAAGAGAAAAATTAGATGAACATTCATATAAAAAATAATTTTATTTATTCGTCTATTTTATTACGTTTGAATATTTTGCTAGAGAGTTCTATAACATAAGCGGCTAACATATATCTTAGTACAAGTTTGTGGAGGACAATTTGTTTATCTTAGTTGTACGTATTTTTTATCTTATATCGATCAGCTTATTAATTGGAAGGAACTACTGTGCACCTGATTGTACCTATTAACTGAATGTCTGATTTTATTTGTTTTTCTTCTCTTTTGGTTTCATGGCCCTAGGGCAAAATCGAAAGTGTTGATCTTTCATTGGAAGAAGAAAGATATTGAGTAACTTTGATGTGCCTCACTCTATGATAGCTGTGATCAGAAAGCACATTTACTTATTAATGTGCACATGTGGTTTAATCTGAAGCTGGAGCTGTATCATGTTTAGTTGAATTAGTACCAATGTTGAGGATATCGCTTAGCGTTAGCGTCTCGGTCAGCTGGGGATTAGAGACTAATCGGAAATCGATAGATTAATCGATTTTATCGGTCGACTATTAATCTGTCATTTTTTTTTCAAATTCGGGGTTCCCAATACTAAAATATGCTAAATTCAAAACCAAAAAAATATTGGACAAAAGTGTTACCTTGATTCCCAGCCTTTGAATCCTCTTATAATGACAAGCAAAATAGCACAACAATACATATTGCGTAACAAGGTCCACAAAATGCAAATAAACATAACTTTTGCAAACATAGTGCTATTAATAGGTCCTATTTATCGGCAGATTCCTGATAAATCGCTTGTCATAGCGATAAATCGGCTCAAACGATAAACGGTGAAGATAAGGCATAATCTTATCGGTCACCCCAAGAGTAGCGATAAATCGGACGATAAATCGCTGAATCGGAAGATTTTTTGGACAGTGATTACTACTGTATCAGCTTAGCGAATAAAGTATACAGCAAAGAAATTCAAAATATATTCATTCGACCTCGTCGCGCATCAGGTCGACTAGAGCCACAGAAAGTACTTTCTTCAAACTATGCGCGAAAAAGAAGAAGAAAGAAAGTACTTTCAACCAATTCGAAGTGCTTCTCGTTTGGTCTTGTTTCGGACTAACAAAGCAACCGAAGACAGGTTCACCAACAAAACTGATAAGTACTGTAAATGGATTGGTTGCTTGATGACACCTTGAGTATAGATACGAGGATTCATCGCCTGTGCCGCATACTGAAGAAATTCAGCATGTTTGTGTCGAGCCTGTGGGGCGGGCCACTGCATTAACTGAAGATCAAAGGGGAACCGAGACAGCCCGACATGTTTAGCAAAGGGTGGTGTTGCGTGTGCATGAGTTGGCTGTATCCAGGTAGGAGGCTGATGTAACTAAAGATTGGTCTGGATCCGGGAATGCATCTCCTCTCCTCTTCTTGATGTCCATGTATCCCCAACCCCAAATCCTCCTGTTGGACACTGAAAAATTGATCTGAACCTATTCAGTGTGCTGCCACTAGGCTCTTGACCCATTGAACGTTACAATTTGCTATGATTTGTTGTTTAAGTGTAGCTGTAAGTTCTTTCTGAGTTGTAAGCAGACACCAAATCAGAGCATGGATGCATATTCCTCACCAAGATAATAACTAAGCAAATAGACATGGAGCTCAAGTAACATCATTCATCACCATCATCATCATTATGGTGGTATTTTACAATGGGGGATTCCACGGGAAGCCAGACATGTTTCAGGCCATCGTTGTTACAGCAAACACAGACGCGCCTAGGTAGTAGCAACTACCAAGTTGCAGCTGCTAATTGGGACCCCGGCAGCTGAGCTACATCAGCGTCCTCAGCCCCTTCTCATCCTTCTCCACTCGCCGCCTCTCCGCCACCGCCGCCACAGAGGTTGGAAGCTTCTTGCCGCCCTGGGAGACGCCGCCGCGGATGTTGGCCCTCGCCTTCGCTACCAAGTGGATGGACCTAAGCGCGTAGTTCCACCGGCAGAGGCCGGCCTAATCCTTGAGCGCCTCCACCGCGCCAACGCTCATCACCACCATCCAAGACGCCTTTGCCGCACCCGGCATGATCCCTCTCTGTGTTGGTGGAGACAGCACCGCTGACTGATCTGTTGATTCTAGACTAGGTGATGACTGAAGATTAGTAGCTACTAGTCGAGTGTAGAGCGCAGGCTTTGTGGTTGTGAATGTACTGAGCTGAAGGGTGATTGATGCTTGTGTTGACGAGAGTAAGAGTGGGACTAAGGTGGCGTTTGGTTCACGGGCGAGGTTGGCTTGGCTGAGGATATCCTTAACCACCTGGTTGGGGATAGCCAGTTTTTGTCGTTTGGTTGCGAAAGATTAGATGAGATGGATAACCGCTTTTTATTGTTTGGTTGCAAGGATAAAAGGTGGATATGGATAGTCATTAGTTATTTTTTTATGTTCTTCTACAACGCAATATTAATACATGCTCTTCTTTGTATATCAAATACATATATACATGTTCCTCTTTGCACAATCAAATACGTGTATACATGTTCTTTGTACAATCATACACGTGACTGTCCATACAATCAAATACCATGAACTGGTCACTATTTACCAAATATTCATGTTTCTTCGGGACCTCCCCACCTCTCTCGCTTCCCTCGCCGCCGCCGAACGACGCTGCCGAGCAAAGCCTGTGTGGCTGACGGCGGCAGCGGGGCTCCGGGCGATGGCTTCTACGCAAGGCGCTGAACGGCGCGCGAGGTGAACAACAACTCAGCAGCGATCTTCATGCAACGTCCGAAGGCTAGAGCGATCTGCGCATGGACATGCAGCGGCAGGCGATCTGTGCACAGGGACATGCATAGGTCAATGGCTAGAGCGATCTGGGAATCTGAACTGGGCAGCATAGTGATGCCTTGGCAATGGCCTGGGTGGAGATGACCATCCATTCTCCTCCAGCAGCCTGCGGTCAAGATCATGCAGGTTCGGACCGAAGCTTCCTCCGGCTGTCCAGAGCATGGCAGCGTTGGTGATAAGGGTCATCTTCCCAAGCGACCCAAGACGCTCGCCGCTGTTGCCGCCGACAGATCACAAGGCCGAAGGAGGTTGGTGGTGGCGCCTTGGGACTTACATCGGTTGACCGATGCTTGTCACTTGGCCGCAGGTGGTTCGTCCGATCGATGCGAGGGGGCAATTTTCGTCCTGACCATGGCGGCACCGTCCGGCCACTCGAGCCGCAGATTGCAGTGGCCATTCAAGGGTCTTCATGAGAGTTTTTTCTTAGGATCCATTGGTTATTGCCAGCAGCTCGCACTGGCGAGGTTGTGTGATGTAACCGGAAGGCTCCATTGGGAGTTTCGGTGGCTCTCAATCCGGCCAGTTTGCATTCAGCGGTGAGATAAATTCTATGGACGACGGCTTGATGCAGAGGAGATGGTTGTGCAGCGGCAAGCCATGCCGGCATGTAAAGACTGTGCCTCACCTTTAGCTGCTGGGATCGCGGAAAGTGGTGGCGACAACATGATGACTTTGATTTGGTGGTGCTTCTCGAGTACCCGGTCTCGAGTTCCGGGGTGAAAACCCTAGGTCTGGCCTGAATTGGTTATACCTGGCGATGCCGATGTTTTTGCGTCGTTACCTTGATGAAGGCATTGCTCGGATGTGCTCAGACTTGTTCTTCGGGGTGAAAACCTAGAGTCTGACCTTTGTTGGTCGGGTCCAGTGACGGCGACGTTTAAGCGTCGTTTCCTTCCTGAAGGCGTTGCTGTTGAAGAAACTTTCTCGTTGCGCTTGTTCTGTCAAGAGATGGTTGGTGCGGATATGGTCGTTGATGTAGTTTATCAACCGTTGTTTTGATCGTTTCAGAGTGTTTTTTCCTTTTTCTTTTCCCTCGCTTAGGCATAGCTTGAGTCTTGTATGACTTTGCTCTTTGCTGGCGTTTTTTTTCTCTTTTGTGTGTGTTGGTGTTGGCTGTGTGCATCCTGGTTATGCAGAGGCCGGGTGTGTGCTCAATGTGTTTGTATCCCCTTGATGCTTCATTTTGAGTTAATAAAATCCACGCTTTGTCGAATTTTTTTACCAAATATTCATACATGTATACATGTTCTTCTTTGTACAATCATACAGGTGATTGTCCATACTATTAAATCAGTAGTGTTCATATGTGCTACCTGTAGAGAAAACGGGAGAGTTGAAAGACTGTCACATACATATAGACAACAGATAGGCAAGCTCTCCTCGTTCCAAACCACAGGAGATCTCCTTGTTCCCCACCACCAGAGGTCTCCCCATCTGCGTCACATGTGTCCGCTGGAAGATCTCAAGTGATCCTCGTTCCCAGCCGCCGGAGCTCCCCGTTCCCCGCCAGCCACGGTCACAACAGGCCGAGAGAGGGGGGTTGATGGAGGTAGGGGCCATGGCCGAGAGTGGGAGGCGAGTTGCCTGGAAAGGATGGAGCACCCGCGGCTCGCCTCGTCTCGAGGAGCAGGGCCTTGGCCGACGGCCAAGCAGGGCGCCGGCGTGGGCTGTGGTGTGCCAGCGGCGGAGGCATCCGAGAGCGCCGCCGGGCCGATTGCCACGGACACGCGACAGAGGGCGCGCATGGGAAAACGTTTCACGCAAGCGCGGGTGGCTGCCCTCATCCGCCATAATCTCGTGACTCCCGTCAACCACGTTTTGAAGGAATATTCGCTAGTATCTGGTTATCCCTATCCCTCCTGGCTAGTAAACCAAACAAGTGATATCCCCTAAAAAATTGTCTATCCCTGTCCCTATGGTGAATAGCCTGTAAACCAAACGCCCCCTAAGAGGAGGTTATATACAGGGATGTACTTTGAAGGATGTACGGTAAAAACCGAGTACAGACAGAGTGATAGGAGAAGATAGCATCCAGTGTTAGCAATGCTTTTACCCTCCCCAAAAGAAAAGGAAAAAGTAGTCAGGCTTTTCACCTCGCAGTTCGCTCGCTATACTGTCTGGCTCCATGCACCCGCACCCCGAACGCTTCAAAGACGCCTCCACCTTTGTGGGGTGGGGATCCATTCAGAAAACCCCTTCCCAAAATCTTACGATGCTCCGAGCTTTCCCTCCCACACCGGCAGCCATGTGGCGGCCACTGGCAGTCCTATGCTGCTGCCGCGTCCCCACGCGTCCACCCTGATCACCTTTGTCCCAACTTCCTGCCCGCGCCGCCGATTCTCCCGGCCCAAACTTTCAGGACCAAATCCTTCTGGCACCGCCTTCTCTTCTCCGACCACAGATTCATCCTGCCCCTCGCTTTCAGTACGGTCAGGACCACGGCCTCCTCCACCACCATGGTCAGTCGTTTCCCCCCAACTCTCAGCACCCTCAACGCCACATCCAAACGGGCCGACCACCGTGTTGGGAATCGTAGCATAATTTTAAAATTTTCCTACGTTCACCAAGATGCATCTATGGAGTATACTAGCAACGAGGGGAAGGGAGTGCATCTACATACCCTTGTAGATCGCGAGCGGAAGCGTTCCAATGAACGTGGATAACGGAGTCGTACTCGCCGTGATCCAAATCACCGATGACCGAGTGCCGAACGGACGGCACCTCCGCGTTCAACACACGTACGGTGCAGCGACGTCTCCTCCTTCTTGATCCAGCAAGGGGGAAGGAGAGGTTGATGGAGATCCAGCAGCACGACGGCGTGGTGGTGGATGTAGCGGTTCTCCGGCAGGGCTTCGCCGAGCTTCTGCGAGAGAGAGAGAGAGGTGTTGCAGGGGAGGAGGGAGGCGCCCAAGGCTGTAGGTTGCTGCCCTCCCTCCCCCCCCCCTTTATATAGGCCCCCTGGGGGGCGCCGGCCCAGGGAGATGGGATCTCCAAGGGGGGGCGGCGGCCAAAGAGGGGAAAGTGTTGCCTTGCCCCCCAAGGCAAGGGGGAAGCTCCCCCCCTAGGGTTCCCAACCCTAGGCGCATGGGGGGAGGCCCAAGGGGGGCGCCCCAGCCCACTAAGGGCTGGTTCCCTTCCACTTTCAGCCCACGGGGCCCTCCGGGATAGGTGGCCCCACCCGGTGGACCCCCGGGACCCTTCCGGTGGTCCCGGTACAATACCGGTAACCCCCGAAACTTTCCCGGTGGCCGAAACTTGACTTCCTATATATAATTCTTCACCTCCGGACCATTCCGGAACCTCTCGTGACGTCCGGGATCTCATCCGGGACTCCGAACAACTTAACTTTCGGGTTTCCGCATACATATATCTCTACAACCCTAGCGTCACCGAACCTTAAGTGTGTAGACCCTACGGGTTCGGGAGACATGCAGACATGACCGAGACGCCTCTCTGGTCAATAACCAACAGCGGGATCTGGATACCCATGTTGGCTCCCACATGTTCCACGATGATCTCATCGGATGAACCACGGTGTCGAGGATTCAATCAATCAGTATGCAATTCCCTTTGTCAATCGGTATGTTACTTGCCCGAGATTCGATCGTCGGTATCCCAATACCTTGTTCAATCTCGCTACCGGCAAGTCTCTTTACTCGTACCGCAATGCATGATCCCGTGACTAACGCCTTAGTCACATTGAGCTCATTATGATGATGCATTACCGAGTGGGCCCAGAGATACCTCTCCGTCACACGGAGTGACAAATCCCAGTCTCGATCCGTGCCAACCCAACAGACACTTTCGGAGATACCCGTAGTGCACCTTTATAGTCACCCAGTTACGTTGTGACGTTTGGCACACCCAAAGCACTCCTACGGTATCCGGGAGTTGCACGATCTCATGGTCTAAGGAAAAGATACTTGACATTGGAAAAGCTCTAGCAAACGAAACTACACGATCTTTTATGCTATGCTTAGGATTGGGTCTTGTCCATCACATCATTCTCCTAATGATGTGATCCCGTTATCAATGACATCCAATGTCCATAGTCAGGAAACCATGACTATCTGTTGATCAACGAGCTAGTCAACTAGAGGCTTACTAGGGACATATTGTGGTCTATGTATTCACACATGTATTACGATTTCCGGATAATACAATTATAGCATGAACAATAGACTATTATCATGAACAAAGAAATATAATAATAACCATTTATTATTGCCTCTAGGGCATATTTCCAACACACCGCACAACCAGCACGGCAAGACAGGCCGACCACCGCAGGTTCACCACCACAGCCAGACGGCCCCAGCGCCGAATGACCATCCCTATGGCATGCCATCACCATCATCATGCGGCAGTGACGCGCGCCCGATGCCTCTGGTTTCGCACGGCCCGACGCCACCGTCTTCGTCTTTGGGTCTTATCGATCACCCAACGCTGGCGCACGGCGCGACACCACTGATACGTCTCTAACGTATCTATAATTTTTTATTGCTCCATGCTATTATATATTCTGTTTTGGATATTTAATGGACTTTATTATACACTTTTATATTATTTTTGGGACTAACCTACTAAACCAAGGCCCAGTGCAAATTGCTGTTTTTTTGTCTATTTCAGTGTTTCGCGGAAAAGGAATACCAAGCAGGTCCAAACGGAATGAAACCTTCGGGAGTGTGATTTTTGGAACAAACGTGATCCAGAGGACTTGGAGTGGACGTCAAGAAATCAACGAGGAGGCCACGAGGCAGGGAGGCGCACCTCCCTCCCCCCCCCCCCCCGGGCGCGCCCCCACCCTCGTGGGCCCCTCGTGGCTCCACCGACCTACATCTTCCTCCTATATATACCCATGTACCCCGAAACCATCGAGGAGCACCATGAAACCCTATTTCCACCGCCGCAACCTTCTGTACCCGCGAGATCCCATCTTGGGGCCTTTTCCGGCACTCCGCCGGAGGGGGAATCGATCACGGAGGGCTTCTACACCAACACCATAGCCTCTCCGATGATGTGTGAGTAGTTTACCACAGAACTTCGGGTCCATAGTTATTAGCTAGATGGGTCCTTCTCTCTATTTGGATCTCAATACAAAGTTCTCCTCGATCTTCTTGGAGATCTATTCGATGTAACTCTTTTTGCGGTGTGTTTGTCGAGATCCAATGAATTGTGGGTTTATGATCAAGATTATCTATGAACAATATTTGAATCTTCTCTGAATTCTTTTATGTATGATTGGTTATCTTTGCAAGTCTCTTTGAATTATCAGTTTGGTTTGGCCTACTAGATTGATCTTTCTTGCAATGGGAGAAGTGCTTAGCTTTGGGTTCAATCTTGCGTTGCTCGATCCCAGTGACAGAAGGGGAAACGACACGTATTGTATTATTGCCATCGAGGATAAAAAGATGGGGTTTATATCATATTGCTTGAGTTTATCCCTCTACATCATGTCATCTTGCCTAATGCGTTACTCTGTTCTTATGAACTTAATACTCTAGATGCATGCTGGATAGCGGTCGATGTGTGGAGTAATAGTAGTAGATGCAGGCAGGAGTCGGTCTACTTGTTGCGGACGTGATGCCTATATACATGATCATGCCTAGATATTCTCATAATTATGCACTTTTCTATCAATTGCTCGACAGTAATTTGTTCACCCACCGTAATACTTATACTATCTTGAGAGAAGCCACTAGTGAAACCTATGGCCCCCGGGTCTATTTTCCATCATATTAATCTCCCGTCAACTAGCTATTTCTGTCGCCGTTTATTTTGCAATCTTTACTTTCAATTTTTATCATAAAAATACCAAAAATATTATCTTATCATCTCTATCAGATCTCACTTTTGCAAGTGGCCGTGAAGGGATTGACAACCCCTTTATCGTGTTGGTTGCAAGGTTTTTATTTGTTTGTGTAGGTACGAGGGACTTGCATGTGGCCTCCTACTGGATTGATACCTTGGTTCTCAAAAACTGAGGGAAATACTTACGCTACTTTACTGCATCACCCTTTCCTCTTCAAGGGAAAACCAACGCATGCTCAAGAGGTAGCAACCACCACCCCCTCCATCTGGTCGGCCTCCACTTCCGCCCGGTCCTCCACCATGGGCGGCACAAACCTCGTCGTTCGCCGAGATGCAGCCACCATGGGCGGCACCAACCTCGTCGTCCGCCGGGACGCAGCCGTCATGGCTAGCATCCTCGTCGTCCGCCAGATAACTTACTTATACCAAATACTTTTATTTATTTTATATATCAAATTTACTATATATAATTTTATTTTAAATTGATACTCCTTCCGATCCAAAATAAGTGTCATAGTTTTATTTTAAGACACTTATGTTTGATAGGAGAGAGTACAACATTTACAAAAAAAAATGTCTACTATACCTAACAACATGAACCCCAAGTAGTAACTTAGAGTTAAATATTATAAAAAAAACTATTGAGATTACTATAATGACAAAGCAACTCCAATTTGTTGTAAAACTTCTATTATTTTTTCCAAATATGTTTGGGACTTTTAAGTAAGTTAAATTCCATCCATATAAGAGGAAAATTAGATGAACATTCATATACAACATAATTTTATTTATGTGTCTAGTTTATTATCTTTGAATATCTTGCTATAGAGTTCTATAACATAAGCGGCTAACAAATATCTTAGTAAAGCTTTGTGGAGGACAGTTAGTTTTTTTTTTGAACGAGCCAGCCATGGCTGGGGTTTCATTGGTTAAGCAGGGAGCAGATGACAAAGTGACAAAGGCGATGATCCTGGGATCAAGGAGGTAAACAAAAAGAAGGAAAAAGCCTTGGTGCCTGAGGCACCCGGATCTAAGACTACTATCTCATGGAGGATCCCCGAAGGGGCTCAGAATGGATTTGAAACCGCCCTGTTGCCAAAGACAGAGCTCTCTCCTGATGTCATTGATCACCGCTTGCACCGTAGCCTCTTTCTTTCTGAAAACGCGGTTGTTGCGCTCTTGCCAGATTTTCCAAAGCACCAGCATGATCAGCGACTTGATTCCTTTCGCATGTGCTGGCCCTGTTGCTGAAACCATGGCTTCGACCTTTTCCAGGGAGCTGCATTCGTTGGGCAGACACGCCTTACTTAGCCCCTGGCAGTGCTGCCAAGAGGACAAGCTAGTCCATACTGTCTTCGTGAACGGGCAGCTCCAGAACAGATGAGCCGAGGTCTCCAGGTTCCTGAGGCAGAGCTGGCAAAAGTAGGAGTTTGGCCAGCCCCTACGTTGGAGACGGTCATTGCACCACAGCCGGTTCTGGTGGAGGAGCCACGCAAACATCTTAAGCTTCGCCGGAGCCCAGATGGCCCAGATCATGGCCTGGAACATGCCCGTCGTCGAGCCCAAGAACTGGAGGGCGTAGGCCGAGCGGGAGCTGTACTGACCTGATCCCTCCAAGTTCCAGCGGATCTGGTCCTGATCTTCGGCCTGGAAGTTGAGCTGCCGGCGCTGAATGAGACGATGCAGATCAAGAACCTCGCTGACAAGGTTGCTGTTGTTGCCGTGTGCAAGGTCCAAGACCCAGCGGTCGTCAGTGATAGCTTGTGCCACAGTTCTGCCCTTACGCCTCGAGTGTTTGAAGAGAGACGGGAAGCAGAACTTCCGCGGCCCGAGCCAAGGACAGTTAGTTATCAATCAGCTTAATTAATTGGAAGGAACTACTGTGCAGCCGATTGTACCTATTATCTGAAAGTCTGATTTTATTTATTTTTCTTCTCTTTTGGTTTCATGGCCCTAGGGAAAAATCCAAAATTGCTGGTAGAAAGATACGGAGTAACTTTTTTTAGTTCAAGATACGGAGTAACTTTGATGTGCCTCCCTCTGTGATACTTATTAATGTGGTCTAACCTGAAGAGGTATCATGTTTCTATTGTGTCAGTTTAGCGAATATACAACGGAGAAATTCAGAACATATTCGCCATGACCTAATTCAAAGTACTTCTCGTTTGGTCTCGTTTTGGAGTAACAAAGCAACCGAAGACAGGTCCACCAACAAAACTTATAAGTTATAAGTACAGTAAATAGATTGGTTGATTGATGACACCTTGAGCACAGATACGAGGATTCATCGCGTGTGTCACTTTAACAAAGTGCCGCAGATGGAAGAAATTCAGCATGTTTGTGTCGCGCCCGTGGGCCGGGCCACTGTATTAACTAAAGATCGAAGGGAAACGGAGACAACCCAGCCTGCTTAGCAAATCATTGTGTTGCGTGTGCGTGAGGTGGCCGTGTCCAGGTTGGAGGCTGATGCCTACTGTATGTAACTGAAGATTGGTATTCAGAACTGAGATAGAACTCACTTGCTCTCCTCTTCTTGCTGTCCCTGTATCCCCAAATCCTCTTGTTGGACACTGAAAATTTGATCTGACCCTACTCAGTGTCCTGCCACTAGGTCCTTGACCCGTTGACCGTCACAATTTGCTGGGTTGTAAGCAGAAACCAAATCAGAGCATGTATGCATATTCCTCACCAAGATCATAAATAAGCAAATAGACATGGGCTCAAGTAACATCATTTTTCATCATCATCATTGTGGTGGTATTTTGCAACGGGGGATTCCACGGGAAGCCAGACAGATTTCAGGCCATGGTTGTTGCAGCAAACACTAACACGCCTAGCTAGTACCAAGCTGCAGCTGCTGTACCAAGCTGCAGCTGCTAATTTGGCCCCCAGCAGCTGAGGTACATCACCGTCCTCAGCCCTTCCTCGGCCTTCTCGGCTCGCTGCTTCTCCGCCACGGCTGCGGCGGAGGCCGGAAGCTGCTTGGAGCCTTGAGAGACGGCGCCGTGGACGTTGGCCCTGGCCTTGGCAGTCCGGTGGATGGACCTGAGCGCGTAGTTCCAGCGGCAGAGTCCAGCCTGATCCTTGAGGGCCTCCACGGCGCCCACGCTCATCGCCACCATCCAAGACGCCTTCGCCGCACCCGCCATGATCTTTCTCTGCGTTGGTGGAGGCAGTACAACTGCTTGATCCGTCCGAACTATGTGATGCCTGGAGATTGGTAGCTAGCAGTCGAGTGTGGAGTATGGAATGAATTTTGAGCTGAAGGCTGATTGATGCTTGTGTAATTTGTTGATGAGAGGAAGAGTGGGATTGGAACGAGGTTATATACAGGAGGGAGGCTTGGGATGTCTGCAGCAAAACAGTGGTCGCGGACGTTGGTTTTCAGGGATACCGGGTGCTTTCGGAGGGGTCACTCTGCTGCTACTCTGCTTGTGCACGTCACACCTATCGCTGCCGTGTCGTTTTGTTTATTTGCCGTGGAAGTAGCGGTTTTTGTCCATTGCGAGAGTTTCGCTTTGACACACGCCGACAGAAATAAGATCGGAATGAGGCATAGATAACGTGTGTCAATATTCAGTGAGCAGAATCAAATTTTATTGCGAGAATAAAAAGTAATCGTCTTACAAATAGCATCCATGGTCACTCGACCAAGAGCCTCTATGGTCCCTCAAAACTGTCTCAAGCGTCCGGCTGGCGTCCCGGTCACTGACCGGATCAAAAAAATCCAACCCACTCGGATGCCTCAAACCGATGTCAAATGCCCAGGCTGACCGGCATTCTCTCATATTCGGACCAATTCTGGAGCAGGTATGGGGCGGCCAGGACACGGTCGCCGTGTCGAACTGACGATCGGGTCCCACATGTAATTGTCCGGAAACCCGACGGTCCAACATGCGTCTCCTTCGGTGGGGGTGTGAATGTCGCATGGCGCCGCTCCGGCTCGCTGCGAGAGGGCCAAAATCCTGCTATTTAAGCTGTTCAAAGGTCTCGCAGCCCTAGCCACATCCGCTTCCTCCCTCTCCGTGCCGACAGCCCGAGCCCATCCACTTCTCCCTCTCCGCCTCTCTTTTCCCTCGCCGTCTGTCTCCCCATGACCCGGCAGAAAAAAAAACCACATACACTATGCTAACTCCGGAGCGGCATTTCTAGCTGCTCGAGGGGATTTGGGCTAGGCACGTCGCCCGGCTCGCAACCGGCCTACCTCTGGACTCGCCGGATCCGGAGGAGGAGCAGCAGCCAGACCCATGGTGGGGACGGATCCGGATGGGCCGGAGGAGTACGCGGCGGAGCTGAAGCTGGTTGCGGGCTTTGTCATGGAAGGCGCCATGGCGGAGTTCGAGATCGCCCAAGCGACATAGATGGCGGAGCATACCACCATCCTGGAGTCCGATGTGGACGCCAACCGGCGCTTCATCCGGCAGAAACAAGCAAAGACCGACATGCTTTCTGTCAAACTAGAGGTGGAGGTCGACGCACGGGAGACGGAGTTGCAGCTGCCGCCTATGTACCCGTTGCCTGGCATGAAGATCGTGGACATCTCCGACGACAAGGATTAGGATAGTGTAGGATTTAGTTGATCTACGTAGTGCGCAAGTTTTCGTTTTGCATACTTGGTATGTATTTAAGGTTTTAAATATGAGATATTCGGGTGCAGAGAAGGAAATTTGAGGGCTGCCTAATCACTGCCCACGAACGCACCCATGCACGTCCGCAGTCGTTTGAGGGGCCGGATTTAGTGTTTGCGGCTGTAGATGCTCTAAGTATAGTCCAAATTTCTTTTTGTCCATCAAACGTCAAGTTTGTCGAAAATAGTTTAACTGCTTCATAGAAAGCGGTTTTGAAGTTGCCATAGAGGTGGTTTGCACATGTCGTAGCTAAGTGTCTAAATTCCTTCAATTTTGATCATTTTTATAGGCCTGCAAATTCCTATCATAAACATATTGTTCACTAAATGTATGGAATTTTGACTTGTTTTCCCCAAGTTTTACTTTCTAGTTGCGTGCGCTTTTTCAATATTAACTTTTCTAATTTCTCATCTTCCCGAGTTTTGCACATGGTTTAGCTAAGTGTGCAAATAAACATGGAAAGCAGCACCTCAAACACTTGGAAAACAGCATGAATAAAGTGGGGAAATTAAAATACTTTTAGAAAAACATAAAAATCAAAGTAACATTTTAGGAATTTTGAAATTGAGTAATTATCACAAATATTCTAAAAATGACGGAATCTGATAAAATTCAAAATATTTATTTTTTCAAGAAACATAATTCTTCACATTTTAAATTGATTTTAGGTTTAATAAATTTTGATATATTCCAGATTGTTCGCAGGTTCCTTCAGTTTTACCGATTTTTCACGAAGTTCTTCATTTCCATTGTTATTTTATATAGACTTGCAAATTCCTAAAATAAACATATTGCTTGTCAATTGTCTGAAATTTTGACTTGTTTTTCCCTACTTTTCTTTCTAGTTGCTTCGATTTTTTCTAATGTTACACTATTCTATTATCATATCTTTCCCAAACTATATAAAAAAACTATGGTGATATGAATGCAAAACCATTGCCACAACATTGTCAAAATCCTTTTCAATGGGACGAAATAAAAATCTCGACGGTTTTAACACTTGATAGACAAAGATTTTTTTTTGTGTTGAATATGCGAAGCCAAATTTGGCTTTGACAATAGTTAGGAATCATATTTTTTTCGTCAGGAATAATATGAGTTTAATTTCATGCATGCAAATTTATCGTTTCAACTTTATGGTAAGACAACAAATAGATAAAATGCAACTCTGGACAATTTGACAGTTGGGAGACCAGAATTTTTCAACATTTTTGTTTTATACTTTGAAAATTGATGGAGCAAAATATATATTTCATAAAAGATAGTATAAAATATAATACATGGTCTGCGCAGCCGCCTGCTGATACTCCGCACCTGACGAACTTAAACTTTGTTTCCCACTCTAACTTATGTCCTGATTAACTTGATTCAATTGCACCTAAGTTGGTGGTGTGGTTTGCTTAGAAAACAGTAAATAACTTATTTAATTTGGTGATGTGGTTTTGACATGAGAAAACTGTAGCCTAAGCCTTTGTTCAGCCAAAAATGAGGAAATTGTATACTTTTTCCTGGTATTATTAAATGATCGGTGTTGTTCGGTTAGGACCGATTATTGGCCCAAACTCACAATGCACAAAAACATCGGTCAATGCTTTCCCCATTAACCGATCAGTGCGTGATTCTGCACAACGAAATTTTTCTAAACACCGAATTAACAACTCGAACGGTTCGGGGGAACCAAACTCCTAGGCATAAGAGTGACCAATGGGAACAAACTAATCTAGCAATGCCGTCGCCCATCACTCTGGTAAACCTTTGGTTCCGCCAATAGTTATAACTTATTTATACCAAACACTTTTATTATTTTATATATCAAATTTACTATACATAATTTGTTTTAAATTGATACTCCTTCCGATCCAAAATAAGAGTCGTAGTTCTACTTTAAGACACTTATTCTTTATTGGAGAGAGTACACCATTTACAATAGATGAGCATTCATATATAAAATAATTTTATTTATGCGTATATTTTATTACCTTTTAATATTTTTCTACAGAGTTCTATAATATAAGCGGCTAACAAATATCTTAGTACAAGTTTCTGGAGGATAATTTGTTTATCTTAGTTGTAAGTATTTTTTTATCTTATATCGATCAGCTTATTAATTGGAAGTAACTTCTGTTCTGGAATCCTTTCCTCTGAATATGACGTTCGGACGAGATTTAATAGGCCCCAGACTTGCATGGTGGATGATTTGATAAATCGTCTCGCTACGGTACATTTATCACATGGAGTCGATGAATTTCTGTGGAATCTAAATGGAGTGGGAAATTCTCGGAAGATTCAGTGTATAGAGCGTTGATCAAATCTGATGTGCCAGTTGATAATAATAAGAAGAAGATATTGAAGATAAAGATACCGCTTAAGAATAAAATCTTTGCGTGGTATCTTCGTCGAGGAGTCATTCTTACCAAAGATAACGTTATTAAGAGGAATTTGAATGGAAATACGTAATGTGTCTTTTGTCATCACTAGTCAATGTGTACGTGCAATGCACGTTAATTTGCAAGTATATTAAGTGCATGCGGATATTAAGTAAGATATTATTTGCGTGGTATTACGTGATTATCACTATTTTTGGCATGAAATTAACTACTCCCTCCGTAAACTAAAATAGTGATCTAAACACTCTTATATTAGTTTACTGAGGGAGTACATGCTAAACATGTTAAGCGCTCGACATTAAAGCAGTCTAGGTCGTTGGATTGACATGATTTAATGGATAAGATTAATTAAATCTGCCCGTTTGGGTCTTTTAATATTGGTATAGATATAGATGATAAAACAATAAAACACTTGTTCTTTCAGTGGAACCTTACGGAGTAACTTTGACGTGCCTCACTCTGTGATAGCTGTGATCAGAAAGCACGTTTATTTATTAATGTGGACATGTGGTCTAACCTAGAGTTGTATCATGTTTAGTTGAATTAATTACTACTCTGTCAGTTTAGCGAATATACAACAAAGAAATTCAAAATATATTCGTTCGACCTCGTCGCATATCAGGTCGACTGGAGCCACAGAAAGTACTTTCTTCAACCTATGCGCAAAAAAGAAGAAGAAAGAAAGTACTTTCTTCAACCTATGCGCAAAAAAGAAGAAAAAAGAAAGTACTTTCTTCAACCTATGCGCAAAAAAGAAGAAAAAAGAAAGTACTTTCAACCAATCCGAAGTACTTCTCGTTTGGTCTCGCTTTGTACTAACAAAGCAACCGAAGGCAGGTCCACCAACAAAACTGATAAGTACTATAAATGGATTGGTTGCTTGATGACACCTTGAGTACAGATACGAGGATTCATCGCGTGTGTCACTTTAACGAAGTGCCGCAGACTGAAGAAATTCAGCACGTTTGTGTCGAGCCCGTCGGCTGGGCCACTGCACTAACTGAAGATTGATATTCAGAACTAAGATAGAACTCGCATGCTCTCCTCTTCTTGCTGTCCCTGTATCCCCAAATCCTCTTGTTGGACACTGAAAAATGGATCTAAACCTATTCAGTGTGCTGCCACTAGGTCCTTGATTCGGTGACCGTTACAATTGGCTACGATTTGTCAAGTGTTGTGTAACTTCTGTTTGGGTTGCAAGTAGAAACCAAATCAGAGCATGTAGAAACCAAATCAGAGCATGTATGCATATTCCTCACAAGATAATAAATAAGCAAATAAACATTGGCTCAAATAACAGCATTTTTCATCATCATCATCGTGGTATTTTACAATGGGGGATTCCACGGAAGGCCAACCAGATAGGCCATGGTTGTTGCAGCAAACACTGACACGCCTAACTAGTACCATGTAGGCAGCTGCTAATTTGGGCCCCAGCAGCTGAGGTACATGACGCTCATGGCCACCATCCACGACGCCTTCGCCGGACCAGCCATATCTTCTTTTCTTCTTGGTCTTGCTGCGCTGCTGGAGAGTGGAGGCTGATTTGTGGTACTAGTGGACTTGCAAAGTTGTGATACTGAAAGAACAAAGCTGAATTTCTCGAACTGTGTCACTGCGCTGCCTGAACTGATGCTTGTTTGAGTTGATGCGAGGAAGAGTGGGGATGGGCCGGGTTTTTATACCGGAACGTCGGAGCAAAACAGCTGGCTGCGGCCGCTGGTTTTCCAGGATACCGGGTGCTTTTCATGAGAGTTCACTTGCTTGCCTGCGCCGCACCTCTCGCTTTCGTCCCCGTACGTGGGCGGTGGTTCTGTCCGTTACGATCAGACAAGGCAGAGATAAGATAGGAGTGACGCATGCTTGAGAACATGGTTTCCACCATACCAGTGGCCGTGTTGAGCTTCGTGGCAGGATCTGCTGGATTATTTTAAAGAAACTGGTTTACTCAGGCGTACGGAGATTCCTCTTGTTAAAAAGCCATTTCGTTTATTTTATTCGCAAAAAAGTGGCCATTTCTTTTACTTGCATGGCCCTGGGAAACTAGAAAGGAAAACGTGTGACCTACTCCCTCCGTCGACCTTTTTTTACACTATCATCATTCTAGCTCTTTCTATAACTCTGACCAGGAAACCGGGAGATTGTTTTTTTTTTGAAGGTCACCAGGGAGGGGCAAAGCCCTCCACCTGAATTTTCTTGTTTTATTGGATTCACACCCCCGGGGGGAGACAGAGAGATCTACATGGGAGGGAGAGAGAGGGAGGAGGGGGGGGGGGGGGGGGGGGGGGGGGGTTACACAGTCCACCAAGCACGGCGCAGGCTACCTCTCAGGGTGCGAGAACACCTGTAGCCATCTGTCGACGCACGCGCGTTCAACTACTTTCAGTCGTCCTCGCCACAGGGCCGAATCCTCCCTGCAGCAAGCTAGAAGGCGGGCGAGGGAGGGCACCGCCCCACGGAAGACCACGGCATTCCTATGCTTCCATAGCTGCCAGCAGCACAGAAGAGCGAAGGTAGCGCACGCAGTATCCCCGACCACTCCCCGGACGTCAAGATCCTGGAGCGCGGCCACCTGATAACCTTTGTCGACCACATCGACCCCTACCGCCCCCCAGAAGGCTCGGGCGAAAGGGCACTCGAACACCATGTGATCCGCCGTCTCCAGCTCGCTCGAACAGATCGGACAGGAAGCCCCCTCCGCTGTGATGATGGTCTTTCGCAACAGGACGTCCCTTGTGTTGACCCGTCGTTGGACCAGGAGCCACCCGAAAAAACGAACACGGGAGGGAGCCGCGCACCCCCAAAGGAACGCCGCGAACGACACCTGCAGGCCCCCGAATCTCTCCAGGGCGTAGACGGCCGCCGTGACCAGGCTCCCACGCGCGTCTGAGCACAGCGTTGGTCTGCGCTTGTCGTCACCCAGCCCCGTAACCTGATCGCCGATCAGTGCCAGAAGGGTAGCCCGCTCCACGGTGCCGGCAGAGGTAAGCCTGGGCACCAGCACACTGTCCAGGGCGCGCGTACGCACCCGCCACACCGTGGCCTCCTTCATCGTCGTGTGCGAGTGCAGCACCGGGAGAGCCACCGCGAGCGGTCCACACGGGAGCCAGGAGTCGAGCCAGAAGGACGTCCGTCTCCCATCGCGCACCGTCACCCTGGTGATCCCGCGGTACAGCGGGAGCAGCCGCGCCAGCGCCTGGCCATGCTCCCCTGCGCGCCTGCTGGCTGTTGGCGAGAGGAGGGAGCGGCCGTCGAGCTCCGCCCACACCCACAGGGCCCATCTCGAAGGCGAGGAAGACGCGTGAAGCCGGTGCAGCATCTTGAGCAGTAGGCAGCGATTCTGTGTAGCGAGGTCGCGGACGCCCAGCCCGCCTTCCGCCTTGGTCCTGCAAACACGCTCCCAAGCCACCAGGCATTGGGCTCCGGAGGCGCGCTCGGCTGCATTCCAGAGGAAGGCCCGACGGAGCGAGTCGAGCTCCTTGATCACCGCTGGTGGGAGCAACATCGCTGCCATAGCATATGTGGGAAGGGCGTCGAGGACAGCGTTGATCAGGACCAAACGCCCAGCCGGGGAGAGAAGACGGGCTCTCCATCCAGCCAGGTACCTGTCAACCTTCGCGATCATGGGTAGGAAGTCGGCGAAGCAGAGCTTTTCCCACGACAAAGGGAGCCCCAGGTAGGCTTGCGGGAACCCTTGTACGGCGCAGCCAAGGGCGCCAACAGTCTCCGCCAACACCTCCTCGGGCACGTGCATGGGGACCAGAGTACTTTTGTCGAAGTTGATGTCCAGCCCTGTCGCCGCCGCAAAGTCGTCGAGGATACGGCGGAGGCGGGCCGCGGCGCCGGAGTCCTCTCGGAGGATGACAAGCGTATCATCGGCATCACCAGGGGGGCTTGCCATCGATGAGAGGGTGGAACAGGGCCCCGTCTTGACAGATCATTTGTTGCAGCACATCGGCGACGATGAGGAAGAGGTAGGGCGAACATGGGTCGCCTTGCCGCAGCCCCCGGCGCACCGTGAACCACCGCCCGGGCACGCCGTTCAGCAGCACAGCCGACCGCGAGGACTCGAAGATCAGGTCCATCCAGTCGCACCACCGACAGGGAAAGCCGCGCGCCATGAGGATTCGGCGCAGTGCCCCCCAGTTGACCGAGTCGAACGCCTTAGTGAAGTCCAGCTTGAACACGAGGGCAGGCGCCCCCCGTTTGTGGCAGCACTGGATCACCTCGGCGGCATACACGAAGTTCTCGGAGATGCTCCTCCCCGCCAAGAACCCAGACTGGTCGACGTCGATGATGCCCCCAATCTGTTTCTGCAACCTCGAGGTAAGGCCACGACAGAGGATTTTCACGTCCCCATTCTGAAGGGAGACAGGGCGGAAAGCGCCCGGCGTAGGCACGCCCACCCCCTTGGGCAGCAGGGCAATGTACGCACGGTTGATGGCGTCGAGGTCCGCGGTGCCGTCATGAACCGCGTCGAAGAGTCACTGTAGGTCGCCCGCGACCGTACTCCAGGCGGCCTGGTAGAACGCGGGGCCAAGGCCATCCGGTCCGGGCGCGCTAGTCCGGTCGAGGAGGTTCGCAGCATCTTTAATCTCGCTGGGCAAGAAAGGCGCGACCAGAGCCGCCGCGTCCACCCTCAGCGCGTGGCGGTAGAGAGCCTCCAAGTCGAAGCTCCACACAGCGGGCCGAGCCCTGCCCAATAGGTCGGAGTAGAACGTGAGCAGGGCCGCCGCCTTGCCAGCGTGGTCCAACACCATCGCACCGTCGACGTCGAGCACACGGATCGAGTTGGCGCGGCGGCGGTGGGAGGCGCTCGCGTGGAAGAAGCCGGTGTTCTCGTCCCCCTCGCAGACAGCCCGGCACTTCCCGCGCTGCTTCCAGTACGCGCTCTGCCGCCGGATCGAAGCCGCCAAGGCCACGCGCGTGTCCTGCCTGAGCTGGTGTTCATCAGAGGACAAGGTGCGGCACTCCTCCCAAAAGTCAAGCAGGTCAATCACAAATTTGCAGTTATTATCAAAAGCAGGAATGTATTTGTGTAGCCTTTTCCAAACCTTGGCCGCGGCCCTGAACCTTTTCTTGCGAGTTGCCAGGCAACCCACAGCGCACCGACTGGCCCCCGTGTTCGACCAGGACGAGAGGGTAGAGGGGAGAAACTGAGGATCGCGGAGCCAAGCATTCTCGAAGAAAAACCGAGAAGGGGAAGGAATCCGCGTCGCGGCCTCCACCACTAGGGGCACATGATCCGAGGTAGAACGGGGGCGAGACGACAGACCCGAGTCCGGGAAGGCGACGTCCCAAGCGTGGTCAAAGAAGACGCGATCCAGACGAGCGAGGGTGGGGGGATCCCGCCTGTTCGTCCAAGTAAAAAGCCTGTCCGACAGGGCGAGCTCGTGCAGAGCAAGAGAGTTAACGAGGGAGTTGAACACAGCCGCACGAGAAGCATCAAAGCGATCGTTATTCTTCTCGTGAGGGAAGCGGATGAGGTTGAAGTCCCCAAGCACCAGCCAGGGGCCAGTGATGCCCGCTGCGACCGACATGAGGTCCTCGACAAAGTCCGCCGTGAACGCATGATCGGAGGGAGCGTAGACGTTAGTGATCCGGAAGGAGAGGGCGCACCGCGTGGAAGAAAGGGAGGCAGTAAGCGTGTAACGGGAGGCCGAAGACGCGGACAGACTGAGGACGTTGGGGTCCCAAGCGGTGACCATCCCGCCTCTACTACCCTCCGCATTTTTGGACACGAAAGAGCCCAGGCGGGAGGGCAAGAACGAGCGAGCCTTACTGGTGGACAAATCAGATAGTTTGCTTTCCTGGATACAAGCGAGGACGGGGTTGACAGTGTGGATAGCGTTCCGCACGACGCCGCACTTGTCAACACCCCCCAGCCCTTGCACGTTCCAACACAGGAACGAAAGTTTAGAATAGGAGGCACTATCCATCACAGACCGCGGCACCGAGGACAGATAGGGAAGGAAACAGAGACGACAGCACGCCCTCGACGGGGTACAAACTAACCCTACCGCGGCGGACAGCACAAACGCTGTAGATACCCGCAAAGCTAGCCCTAGGATACGAGAGAGGGCGGGGGGGGGGGGGGGGGTAGGCGCCACACACGCGGCACTGGGTGACGCACGCAGGCGTCCTAACCATCGGAGCTAGCCTGCGCCGGAGCAGACGGGATCGCAGCCGCCGAGCGCACGGCCGCCGTAGCCGCCGCGGTCAATGGGTCGAGCACCCCATCGAGCATCTTGGCCCTCGCCACCTTGGACTTGAGGCGCGGCGAGCAGCCGGTCAGAGCGTCCCGAAGAGCCCTAAGCCTCATAGCTTTTTCTTCCACGCCGAGCCAGGTGGACGGCTCGTTACGAGCAATCCTAGCGCTCCGGCGTCGTTCGGGCGGCAGCACCGCCACTCTGTCACCGGGCTCGTCCAACTCCACCAAGGCGACGCTGGAGCGGCCACGGGACGCCGGGGCCTGCACAGCGGAGGCCGGACCGTCCGGGGCAGGTGGGTCATCATCCGCAGGAGGCGCAAGGATGCGCCGCTGCGGGCTGAGACGCAGGGGGGGAGCACCCAAAAGCCGCAGCATGCAGGCGAGGCGCTGCCCACCCCCGCGGGCGCCGACGTGCATGGCTTGCATGCTAGCGGGCCCCCCATCACGCGCTCCCACAGGAGCCAAGCAACTGGACCTAGGTCAACTAGCAAAACTGAAACTAGATGGATTGCTTGATGACACCTTCATAACATATATACGAGAATTTGTCATGTGTTTCTGTCACTTTTAACACCTGCAGATGACACCTTCATGTGTGATGCAGACTCAAGAAATGCATCATGTTTGCTATGAACTCGTCATATGTAACTTGCAAGTTCCTTTTTTGCCATACGACCAAAAGGCCGGGTTCAAAGATAATGGAATAGCTGTAAGATGAAACTAAATTAAAGCATCAATTCATATTTCTCATCAAGATAACAAAAGGCAAATAGATAAGGAGAGTAATATGAACTGAAGTAACAGAAATATGTTGTCATCATCATCATGTGAGGCAACGCAACTCCGCCAGATCTAGCCGTGTCGTGACGCGGGCTGCGGGCGGCGAGGACTGTGGACGGCGCCGTGGGGTCCGGCTTCCTCGGGCGCGGCGGCGGAGCGCGGCGACCGGTGTGTCGGATCTGAGGCGCCGGCCTCGCTGGTACGGACGGCGCTCCTCTGGCGACAGGGAGTGCTCGTCGGTGAGGTAGGCCGGATCCCCTCGGCTGCGTGGGCAGCGAGGTCCCGGTGGGCGCTGGTCATGGCGCGGGGAGGTCCCGGTCTCCCCTCGTCGGATCGGAGGCGAGCTGGTCCGCTCGTCATGCATGACCTCCGGCCGGTCTGGATCTCCGGCGTGCACGCGCCTGCTGATGTTGTGACTGGTTCGGAGGTGGCGGCAGGGTGCTTGGCCGGGGGAAACCCTTGGCCGCCACCGGCGGCCACGGCGTCGATGGCATCCCGGACACCATTCCCTCCTTGGTGGCGGCGCCGAGGCTAAACCTCCCCTGCCTCCCCCCTCCCCCTGCGCCCGGGTGAAAACCCTAGCCCCGGTGGCTAAGCGGCGGCGGCGCCACAGCGTCGTTACCTTCTTGAAGGCGCCGACTTGGGCATGGGGATGTTGGGTGTGCATGGCGAGTCTGTCTGGTTCCTGGTGGCGGCCCATGTCTGGCCGTGTCTCCGATTGCGACCTCGCCCTTTCTCACCTTGTACTTGCCGTGGTGGAGCGGTACTTCATCTCACTCATTGATGGCGGCGGAGATCGGCGGCATGGCGCCGTGGAGGCTCGGCGTCCGATGTGCGGAGATGGACTCGCGCAGGAGGAGGTAGTTGTCTGGCGTCATGGTGACGTCGATGGCAGTAGTGTCCTTCACAAGATAGAAGATTCAATATAATCTGAAGACGGACTTGTGGAAGATGGCGGCGACGACATAAGAGTGCGTCTGACCGGATTGTGCCCCAGTATGTGGCTCGGCTGGGGCTTCCGGCTTTTGATGTTAGGTTTAGGTGAGTGGTTTGGGTAGTGGCCCAGCTAGCATCCCTACATCATATGGATAAGAGGAGCGGCATATGTTGCCAAGATGGTAGTTTCAGGTATATTGTTTGTAATACTTTGTAAGGTCCTCGAGAATAATTAATAAAGTGGCCGTATGCATCTCCCAGATGCAGAGGCCGGGGGTCATCCTCCTTTTCAAAAAAAAAAAATCATCATGGTGGTATTTTACAATGGGCGATTCAACGGGAAGCCACACAGGTTTCAGGCCATGGTTGTTGCAGCAAACAGAGACACGCCTAGCAGTTGAGGTACGTCACCGTCCTCAGCCCCTCCTCAGCTAGCAGCAAGTTGCAGCTGCTAATTGGGACCCCAGCAGCTGAGGTACATCACCGTCCTCAGCCCCTCCTCGGCCTTCTCCGCTCGCCGCCTCTCCGCCGCCGCCGCCGCGGAGGCTGGAAGCTGCTTGGCGCCCTGCGAGACGCCGCCGCGGACGTTGGCCCTGGCCTTGGCGGCCCGGTGGATGATGGACCTGAGGGCGTAGTTCCATCGGCAGAGCCCAGCCTGGTCCTTGAGCGCCTCCACGGCGCCGACGCTCATCGCCACCATCCATGACGCCTTCGCCGCTCCCGCCATGATCTCTCTTGCGTTGGTGGAGACAGCACTGTTGATTGATGTGTCTGAACTATGTGATGCCTGGAGATTGGTAGCTGAAGTCTGAGTGTGGAGTATGGAATGAATTTTGAGCTGAAGGCTGATTGATGCTTGTGTTGATGAGAGGACGAGTGGGATTGGGACGAGGTTATATACAGGAGGGAGGCTGGGAGGTCTAGAGCAAAACAGTGGTCGCAGACGTTGGTTTTCTAGGATACCGGGTGCTTCCGGAGTTACTCTGCTGCTACTCTGCTTGTTCAACGCCACACCTATCGTTTTTTTTTTTAGAAAAAAAAAGTACTTATGGCCCCTCAACTATGCATGGTCCTGATTCCTTTTTTACATCAAGTGTATTTTTTAGAGATTTTTTTCCATCAAATGTTAGAATTGTTTGAAGTTACCGTAGAGGTGGTTTTGCACATGGCGTAGCTAAGTGTGCAAATAAAGTTGAAAAGGAACAAGAATAGAATGGGGAAATGAAAATACTTTTAGGGAATACATAAAAAATCAAGTGACATTTTAGGAAATGTGAAATTGGATAGCTATCATATATAATCTTGAAACTACAGAATCTGATAAATTTCAAAACATTTATTTCCTCAAATCTCAGTTCTTCACATTTAAAATTCCCTTTGTTTTAATAAATTTTGAAATGTTTCTGATTGTTTAAAAATAGTTCATTTTTACCAAATTTTCTTGTAACTCTTCATTTCCAAAGTTATGTTTATAGACTTACAAATTCCCGGCTTCTTCTCGTTTTCCTTCCCTAACCCTAGGCGTCTAGGGCAAACTTTTCTCTTGAAACTTTGCCCGCAAGCCCGTCGATTCGCCCCCCCCCCCTCCCCCTCTGTTTGCCGCTCTGGCGGCCCGCGAGCCCGCTGAACTTTGATAATAGGTCTGGATCATTTTCACACACACAAAAAAAAAAGACTTACAAATTCCTACAATAAACATATTATTCGTGAAATGTTTGAAATTTTGACTTGTTGTTTTCCATAGTTTTACTTTCTAGTCGCCAGGAATTTTTTACAATGTTCTACTTTTCTATTTTCTTATCTTTCCCGAGCTTTGTCAGAAAAATCACGTTGTGGTGACTATGCTACTTTGTATGCAAAACCAATTATTTAAGAGCAATCACCTTTTCAGTGCGGTATCAAAATACTTTAAGTTTCTGCACCAACTTAATTGGAGAATCTTATCAGTATCACCTCACGTTCATGTTGTGGACGGGTGACGGTGAGACCACATGTATGAGAGTTGACAAGGGGAAAACCAGAGGAGCCGGACATGGTTTCCAGTGCCACATGCTTCGTTTCAGCGCTTGTTTGTTAATAGTCACGCAACACAACAAAGTAGACCAATGAATAGTGGAAACATATCCCTTGTATGTTTATGAAACTGAACCTACGAAATAGGAAAAGGACCGGGATAAATTTTTTGGGTCTCTGCCGGTCGAAGCAGCGAACAGAAAAGAGCAACAGGCAAAGCTTGTGACCAACTGGAAGCAATAGTCTTCCAAAAGAATCCTAAGACCTGTTTGAACTTTGAAGGGCAATGCAAACCTTTTTCTGAAGGAGGGTAATATGGACTCAAAGTGGGGGAAGATTTCATCATCATCATCATCATCATCATGGTGAGACATATTTACAATCGTGAGGGAATTAACCAGCCGAGTCACACGGCATGGTTGTTGCTGGATGATAGAGCTAGCAGAACTGCAGAAACACCTCATGCTAGCTACCACTAATTGGGACCCCAGCAACTGAGGTACATGACGGTCCTCAGCCCCTCCTCGGCCTTCTCCGCTCGCCGCCTCTCCGCTACCGCTGCAGCAGACGCCGGAAGCTGCTTCGTGCTCTGTGAGGCGCCACCGTGGACATTTACTCTGGCCTTGGCGGTCCTGTGGATGGACTTGAGCGCGTAGTTCCAGCGGCAGAGCCCGGCCTGGTCCTTGAGCGCCTCCACGGCGCCCACGCTCATCGCCACCGTCCATGACGCCTTCGCCGCACCCGCCATGATCTCTCTCTTCTTCTTGTCGCGCTGGTGGAAAACTCTGTGATGCCTGAAGATTGGGTTGATGAGAGGAAGAGTGGGAGTCGGATGGCGTTATATACACAAGGGCAGGAGGAAAACAGGAGGCTGGGACGTTGGTTTTCCAGGATACCAGGTGCTGTCGGTGTCGGGGTCACTTTGCTTGTGTACGCCGCAGCTCTCTTTGTCGTCCCGGTGCAGTGGAACTTGGCGTTTTGATTATTCTCCGCAGTTTTGTCCATTGCAAGAGTTTGGGATCGGCTCAATCCGACAGAGATAAGATCTGGTGAGCGAAAGAAAATTTGATTCTCGAGTGATCTACACCAGACATCTAAGACACAACAACACATCAATAGCCGTCTCATTATTTCTCACACACATGGAAAATAGTGGGGTTTTATAGCTCAATTCTGTCACTTCCATCATAGTGGTAGGAGTTGATCAGGATTCTTTTCATTTGAAGCAGTCACCAGGAGAAGGCTCCCCACCTAAATTTGATCTCATTTCAAAAAGAAATTTGATCAAGCTTATAAGTTACTCTTATTTCAAGAAAAATAAGATCGAAAGTTTATGAGAAAAACCAGGCGCGCCTCTGGTTGTTGGTACTTAGCAGTGGCTGCCCACCTCAGCCCGTCTTATCTTTGTTTATTCAGGCCAAAAGATGCGGTTTTGTCCACTGCCACCAGACCAAGATGGCCGAGACAAGACAGGGGTAATGGATGGAGAACATGTATCAAGATGAAACGAGTAAAAAGCAGTCATCATCTATGAACTGCTTAGTACTAGCTGTTTTCCCAACTTGCAAACTAACTCAGCAATTTCGTAAGACCTTAAAACATACAGTATGATTTTCTTAAAAAAATTCTTTACATTGAGGAAGCAAGATCATCAAATTTCTATGAACTGCTTTACTACGTTCTAATTGATGCATGTCTACGCCTCTATGAATTATACAGACATCCCTCATTGACCATAGGCTTTATTTACCTTCTTACTTCTTCTCACGGGACACCGGACACGCGCTTCTTTAGCTTTCTTTACCAAGCCAGCCAACATATCTTTGTGGCGAGTCTTGATTTGATAGTTAGAGACTACTTCATGGTGATTCAACATGCAGACTAGCTTATTTATCTTCTTTTCGTATTTATCCGCATCATCCAGCAACTTTGTTTGCACGTCTTCTGAAAGCATCTGCAAGAGACATGACTCAACCCAAGTGTATATATGAAATGCATGGCGAGCAGGTGAGAACCCATTTGCAAAGTATGGTTTACCTCATCAGAATCACCAATTTCACGGCTGCATATGATTTTATAGCCCTTTTACGGTGATTGGGGCGGTACTGGGAGTACTTTCAAGTACTTACCCCTTCGATTTTTATTAGCCGTCCGATCTGGTGGGGGATTAAAAATGAATTAACTTAATTAGTTTAATCAGAGAAGGGCATAATGGTCCAGGGTAAAAAAAAATTTTCAACCGATCACGTCCACGACCAGAACCACGTCTAGATCTAGTAGCTCGGTCAAGTCCTCCTTCTCGTCCTCTTCCTTCTGTCCGACGAGCCCGGCGAGAGGAACCAATTCACCGTCGTCGGCGTCGTTCTCGTCCTCCTCCTGGTCCCCTTCACTATAAAAGACGTGGTCGGCGGCAGGAAGAAGAATAAGGCGTGACATCTGCGGCGGCAGTGTCGGTGGCGACGGCGGCGGCGGTATAGGAGAAAGCCCCCCACTGATCCCATCGCTTCCGGACTTGCATCTTAAGGTATGAATCGCCTGAATCTCAACTTACTTTGATTCGTAGCCTTCACTTCCTACTTAGATTTGTTTAGTCATCATCGATTTAGGTTTCCCTAGTGCATGCAATTCAATTTAGCAGTACTTACATCTCTGATCACGTCTGATTTTTATTAGCCGTCCGATCTTGCGGGGAATTAAACTTGAGTTTATTAGAGTCATCATCCATGCTAGGATAGTACTTGTTGGGCGTTGATGATTGGTTTCCCTCACATGTCAAACGAGCAAAGTCTTTTCCATGCACTTGTCTTTGCCTATAAGCTATTTTACACCTGCAACATTGATAAACAGAAAGATGTTGATGATTGGTTTCCCTCACATGTCATATGCAGGAAGACATGGCGTATGCAAGTGATGAGAGTATGTTCGAGTATCTAAATGTTGTCAGCAAGATGTTTGATAGTGAGGCTGAAGGCTATGAATTCTACAACAAATATGCTCTTGAAAAAGGTTTTAGTGTGAGGAGAAGCTACGTTGAGTGGGATGGATCCAACAAATACATAATTTTAAGGAAAATTGTGTGTAGTCGTCAAGGGTTTCGCGAAGAGAAGCACATGAAAAGAAAGATGGAAGATAGAAAGAGGAGGCCACGAAGTTTAACTCGTGTTGGGTGTAATGCTAAATTGGTCATTACGAGACAGGAGGAAACCGGTCGGTGGTTTGTCAAGGATTTCATCGATGAGCACAGCCATCCTCTAGCCCCACGGGATCTTTCTTGTCTGCTGCGTTCGCACAGACGAATTAGCGATGAGCAGAAAGCGGACATTGCGGACATGGAAAAATATGGGATCCGCAAATACCGTATTATGGATATTTTGTGCTTTCAATACGGTGGATTTGATAAGGTTGGATGCATAAAGAGGGACATTTATAATTTCTGCCATGCTAATAAGCAGGAGACAATCAGTGCCGGTGATGCTAATACGGTGATCATGCACATGATGGCGAGGCGAGAGCGAGATGTGGATTTTTTTCTTCAAGTACTTGGTAGACGAGCATGGCCATTTGAAGGGACTGTTCTGGGTTGATAGTCAATCGCGACTTGACTACGAGGCTTTCGGAGACGTCATTGTTTTCGATAGCACATACGGAACCAACAAATACAATCTGCCATTCGTGCCATTTGTCGGGTTGAATCACCACCGCAGCACTGTTATTTTTGGCTGTGGTATAATTTCTCATGAAACAAGCCAGGCATACGAGTGGATGTTGCGGACCTTTTCTGATTGCATGGCACAGAAGCATCCGATATCTGTGATCACAGATGGGGACCTTGCAATGCAGAGAGCAATCAGGGTGGTCTGGCCAGACTCAAACCATAGACTATGTATATGGCACATTCAGCAGAACATTGTACGCCATCTGCATGATGACGACGTAAAGGAGGAATTCAGATCTTTCATTTATGATACTTCTTCCATTGAAGAGCATGAGATAGAATGGATACACTTCTTACAACGGAATAAAGTAACCAGTGAGGAGTCTTGGCTGTATCAGATGTATCAGATGAGAAAGTTGTGGTGTGCTCCATATCTTGAGGGGCGTTGTTTCCTAGGATTGAGCAGCAATCAGAGGAGTGAGAGCTTGAACTCTGTGCTACATACGCATCTTGAGGGTAAGATGTCGTTGTTTGAAATGCTAGAGCACTATGAGCGTTGCCTTGCGTCGCGGCGGATTAACGAAGCTCTCCAAGACGTCGAAGCCTTGCAGTCCGTTCCATTTACAGAGGAAAATGCTTCGCCGCTTGAGAAACACGCCGCAACAGTTTTCACACCTAGTGTCTTTAAGATGGTCTTATGGAGCATAGATGCTGTCAGCAAATGTCAGATCAGAGAGATACTAGATGGATCAGAAGATTCCACTTATGTTGTGTCCAAGCAGGAAAGAATGGATAAAAAATTTGGAGTGCGCATTGAAGAGCAAGGAGGTCTTTTGCACAGGGTGAGTTGTTCTTGCCGTAAGCTGGAATGCGCAGGCACACCATGTTCCCACATTTTTTACATATTAGGGATTTTAAAACAAACAATTCTGCCCAGTTGTTGCGTTCCCACTAGGTGGACTATGAATGCAAAATGTGCATACGCACGTACCAGAAAAAACCAGATGTATGACTATTCGGTAAGCCTGCAGAGGTACCGCGAGTTGCGGAATTGTAGTCACGCCGCAAGTTTCAAGGCATGCCACTCTGATGAGGACTATCACCGTCTAAAGATGCTTTTGGAAGCACAACATCATGGCAAGCAATCAAGTTTTGAACAAGCTGACAGCAAGGAGTCAACTAATGCTTAGCATAACAGCATTAGGTTTGGCCCGTTGATGCCGCACTCGGAGAAAGTTGATAAGGTTCTGGATCCCGTGCATGTGCCAGGCCGAGGTGCACCGAAGAAAAGGCTGCAGGCAAAGACAAAGAAGTCAAGATCACAGAATATGTGTGGCTATTGCAAGAATCCTGGTCACAATCGACGTAAATGCGCTAAATTGCTAGAGGTACGAAATATGTTCATATTTATTTTTTGCATGTGTTTTACTCATAATTGATGTCCATGTGATTTATTCTATTCTTCTGTGTAGGATCTCGAGGCTGAACTGTGATGTCTACATACAGCATGAACCGACGATGAGCCAGAGAAAGTCGTGTGCCATTCAGCTTTGTGTGACGTGGTCTTTACATTCTATTTCATCGTGACAGTAATTTAGTGAAGTGCGGTTGTACTGCCATGTTACTGTATTAGTTCGACATCTTTCGTTTCCATTTTCTGTGTGTATCATTTGATGTCCAACTTTAAGAATGATGATGTATTTCGAACAGGAATAAGGGCTAGCATGGAGCACTTGTTATTGTCGAGTAGAATAATTTTTGTGATGTATTTCTGCACGCACGCACGGCCGCCAGACGGATCTCCCGCGCGATCCCACGGTCTGCATGGCTCATGCATCGCAGGCCGTTTTCCTACGTCGACCCAAACACCGGCCCATCCGAGGTTGCAGCTCCGGACGGCCCACGTCACGTACGATCTCGCGCGTTGTTCTCGTGTAACTAAAAATAGTCCCACCTCGCCCCTCGACCAGCTCCTTTACCTGCTTAAATACCTTCATCGAGGTGATTTTAGCAAGCGTTGGTCCTCATTGTAGGATGAATATGGCAGAGAAATACAAAACCTTGGAAACCTAGCATTGTTTGTGCAAGAGATCATGTGTGCCAAAATTGAGGTGATTTGGAGGTGGTCGAAAAAATGCCCGCATTCCGGAGGGACCATTTGGTCTTTTAACTTAAGCCAGTTTTTGAAAAAAGGTGAATTTTTCCACCGCCTCCAAATTACCCAAATTTTCTTGTACATGGTGACACACATGTGCCAAACATGTCTATGAAAGAAATTTTTTAGAAACATTATTCTACAATGCCCCCTTGAGGCATAGACCGATGTTTTCAGCAGTCAGTCTAGAGGGCATTATAAATTCAAAAAAATTCAGAAAAATACAAAACCTTGGAAACCTAGCATTGTTTGTGCAAGAGATCATGTGTGCCAAAATTGAGGTGATTTGGAGGTGGTCGAAAAAATGCCCGCATTCCGGAGGGACCATTTGGTCTAACTTAAGCCAGTTTTTGAAAAAAGGTGAATTTTTCCACCGCCTCCAAATCACCCAAATTTTCTTGTACATGGTGACACACATGTGCCAAACATGTCTATGAAAGAAATTTTTGAAAAACATTATTCAACAATGCCCCCTTGAGGCATAGACCGATGTTTTCAGCAGTCAGTCTAGAGGGCATTATAAATTCAAAAAAATTCAGAAAAATACAAAACCTTGGAAACCTAGCATTGTTTGTGCAAGAGATCATGTGTGCCAAAATTGAGGTGATTTGGAGGTGGTCGAAAAAATGCCCGCATTCCGGAGGGACCATTTGGTCTTAACTTAAGCCAGTTTTTGAAAAAAGGTGAATTTTTCCACCGCCTCCAAATCACCCAAATTTTCTTGTACGTGGTGACACACATGTGCCAAACATGTCTATGAAAGAAATTTTTAAAAACATTATTCTACAATGCCCCCTTGAGGCATAGACCGATGTTTTCAGCAGTCAGTCTAGAGGGCATTATAAATTCAAAAAAAATCAGAAAAATACAAAACCTTGGAAACCTAGCATTGTTTGTGCAAGAGATCATGTGTGCCAAAATTGAGGTGATTTGGAGGTGGTCGAAAAAATGCCCGCATTCCGGAGGGACCATTTGGTCTTAACTTAAGCCAGTTTTTGAAAAAAGGTGAATTTTTCCACCGCCTCCAAATCACCCAAATTTTCTTGTACATGGTGACACACATGTGCCAAACATGTCTATGAAAGAAATTTTTGAAAAACATTATTCTACAATGCCCCCTTGAGGCATAGACCGATGTTTTCAGCAGTCAGTTTAGAGGGCATTATAAATTCAAAAAAATTCAGAAAAATACAAAACCTTGGAAACCTAGCATTGTTTGTGCAAGAGATCATGTGTGCCAAAATTGAGGTGATTTGGAGGTGGTCGAAAAAATGCCCGCATTCCGGAGGGACCATTTGGTCTTTTAACTTAAGCCAGTTTTTGAAAAAAGGTGAATTTTTCCACCGCCTCCAAATTACCCAAATTTTCTTGTACATGGTGACACACATGTGCCAAACATGTCTATGAAAGAAATTTTTGAGAAACATTATTCTACAATGCCCCCTTGAGGCATAGACCGATGTTTTCAGCAGTCAGTCTAGAGGGCATTATAAATTCAAAAAAATTCAGAAAAATACAAAACCTTGGAAACCTAGCATTGTTTGTGCAAGAGATCATGTGTGCCAAAATTGAGGTGATTTGGAGGTGGTCGAAAAAATGCCCGCATTCCGGAGGGACCATTTGGTCTAACTTAAGCCAGTTTTTGAAAAAAGGTGAATTTTTCCACCGCCTCCAAATCACCCAAATTTTCTTGTACATGGTGACACACATGTGCCAAACATGTCTATGAAAGAAATTTTTGAAAAACATTATTCAACAATGCCCCCTTGAGGCATAGACCGATGTTTTCAGCAGTCAGTCTAGAGGGCATTATAAATTCAAAAAAATTCAGAAAAATACAAAACCTTGGAAACCTAGCATTGTTTGTGCAAGAGATCATGTGTGCCAAAATTGAGGTGATTTGGAGGTGGTCGAAAAAATGCCCGCATTTCGGAGGGACCATTTGGTCTTAACTTAAGCCAGTTTTTGAAAAAAGGTGAATTTTTCCACCGCCTCCAAATTACCCAAATTTTCTTGTACATGGTGACACACATGTGCCAAACATGTCTATGAAAGAAATTTTTGAGAAACATTATTCTACAATGCCCCCTTGAGGCATAGACCGATGTTTTCAGCAGTCAGTCTAGAGGGCATTATAAATTCAAAAAAATTCATAAAAATACAAAACCTTGGAAACCTAGCATTGTTTGTGCAAGAGATCATGTGTGCCAAAATTAAGGTGATTTGGAGGTGGTCGAAAAAATGCCCGCATTCCGGAGGGACCATTTGGTCTAACTTAAGCCAGTTTTTGAAAAAAGGTGAATTTTTCCACCGCCTCCAAATCACCCAAATTTTCTTGTACATGGTGACACACATGTGCCAAACATGTCTATGAAAGAAATTTTTGAAAAACATTATTCAACAATGCCCCCTTGAGGCATAGACCGATGTTTTCAGCAGTCAGTCTAGAGGGCATTATAAATTCAAAAAAATTCAGAAAAATACAAAACCTTGGAAACCTAGCATTGTTTGTGCAAGAGATCATGTGTGCCAAAATTGAGGTGATTTGGAGGTGGTCGAAAAAATGCCCGCATTCCGGAGGGACCATTTGGTCTAACTTAAGCCAGTTTTTGAAAAAAAGTGAATTTTTCCACTGCCTCCAATTCACCCAAATTTTCTTGTACATGGTGACACACATGTGCCAAACATGTCTATGAAAGAAATTTTTGAAAAACATTATTCTACAATGCCCCCTTGAGGCATAGACCGATGTTTTCAGCAGTCAGTCTAGAGGGCATTATAAATTCAAAAAAATTCAGAAAAATACAAAACCTTGGAAACCTAGCATTGTTTGTGCAAGAGATCATGTGTGCAACATGTCTATGAAAGAAATTTTTGAAAACAATTATTTTACAATGTCCCCTTGAGGTATAGACCGACGTTTTGAGCATTAAATCAGGGTGTGTACAACTCTAGCTTGTTTTTGCCAAATTGCAGCATGATGGACAGGCTGCAATGGAAATAATGGTGACAAATGAAAAAAATGAAATAGACAAAAAAAGCCCGCCTACTTGCCCGCTTTCACAATTCAACGGCCTGCGTACGACTAGTAACCCAATCATTTATTGGGCCAGGATGCAGAGGCCCGCCAGATTGTGAAAACAGGTAGCAAGTAGGCCCCACAGGGCAGGAACGGAGACGGTTAGGCAATGTGATGCCCGCTTTAGAAAGGAACTTGATAGGGAAAGCTCAGCCCGCTATATAAACCGGTGCTAGCTCCCCTCGCTCGGCGAGGTGGGACTAAACTCCCTGCACCCCTGGGATGTGCCCGGCGCGAAGCTCGCTTGGGCCTAATTCGGGTGGGCCGTCCCACGCCAGCCTCACCCGCTGGGTCGCTGGATGGACCGTTGGGCCATCTCGTTGTCTGCGCCTGAAGCCTGCATGCATGGGAAGGGCGGCGACGTGGGTTTGCATGCGCGGGTGGCGGACGTGCATGCATGCGAGCGAGGCGATTAAAACCTTGTTTTCACACTTTTCGATTCAACGTGGCAATTAAAACCTTGGTTTCACACTTTTTTGATCCACCCGCATGTATTCAACGTGGCAATTAAAGCCTTGGTTTCACACTTTTTTGATCCACCCGCATCTATTCAACGTGGCAATTAAAGTGGCATATGGATCGTTCGACGCGGCTAGTTTGAACGTAAGCGCGGTCGGTTCCCTTCCCTTCCCCTTTCCCTATTTAAACCACCAGCCCTCACCTTCTGCACACATCCATTTGCGCCGCCCTTCTCTTCTTCCCCAAACCCAGAGCACTCTCTGAGCGAGCCGCGAGGATGCAGTACAACGGCCCCACCTACCGGCTCCCACCGACCGTGCCGGAGAGACAGTATCTGGCCGGCGTCGTCGTGGAGAGCACGCTTCGCGTGTGGGCGTTCTCACGCTGGAGGGGTGCAAGGGGCTTTGCCCAGTGGTTCCTCCGTGCGGGCTTCGCCCACCTCCCGGCGGGCTCGCCGGTGATGTTCCGACTGCATGAAGTGCGTCCAAACTCCTGGTCTCCGCCGATAGGGCTCACCGTCACCTTCACCAACAGATTTGATGCGTACTACCTCCTCGGCAAGGTGTTTTGGTGTGGATGCGAATTCATCGCATTCACAACCCACAACATCTTCACAAACTTCGACTGCGTCTTCCCCACCCGCGACGGTATGCACACCCTCCCCTACTACATCGGCGAGGACGGGATGGAGAGGAGCACTGGAGAGGAGGCGCAGTGAAGATGGTGGTGAAGGCCCGGTCGCGTCAGCTTGTCTTGCCTTAGCATGTTAGGGCAAGTTTTTTATCTTTTAAATATTTCTATTAAGAGCAAATCATGTTGTTGGTTCTACCGTGAACTTTATCTATCCGAACTATGTTATGATTTCTACCCGTCTATTTGATATGTTGTTGGTTATCTGTGTTTTGCTTGCTATTTCTATCTTCTTCCCTTGATATTTCTATCTTATTTGACGTCAAAACCAGCAAGTTTTGGGGTTAGCTCAGATTTCACGCGGCCCACGGGGGTGTGCTTGCGCGCTTGATGGAAAAAATTGGTGTCATTCAACTTAGCCGTTCGGGTAGCAGGGGATGTTCCATCTGGGAAGACGGATTTTTTCGGCATGCTTGAAATGGACCCAAATTTTTTTTGAAACCCTTGTACCAACATGACAAGCATGCATGCCAACTGGAAATTGTTTTGCGACGTTGCATGGTTTTGTAGGCTATAATGATTACACGTGTAGATGAAAGGCACGAAAAAACAGTTTCAACAAAGACAACATCAATGATTTTTTACAAGTTTTATAGATGGAAACTTTTTAGATGCAATGCCATCTCACAAACAACTCAGAAACAACTGTATGATTGATCATAAAACTCATGCATTGTTGTTCAAAGAACTGTCTCATGAATAAATTGTACCATAATTGCGAACATAGTGTGAAACAGAAAAAAAATGTTTGTTTGCAACAAAATAATCCTGGTTTGAAGCTTAAACTGGTTGAAAAACAATTGAGCCTACTCCATATGGTCTCTTGCACTGCCAAAATCCAGTGACCTCTTGCGTTGCGACGTTGGAGATTGCGTCGGGCTTGGCGACGACCCATGTGCTTCAATCTTTTTCTCTTTAACATCAATGAAACCATACAACTGAAGTTGTTCTTGTTCTTTCTCCGCCAACTCTCTAGCAAGACCCTCCATTTCTTGGATTCTCACTTCCTGTAGAAAACCATAGGAATTGTATTAGGAAGAACTTAAAAATGACGTAGCCATAAACTAGATGCATGTAACATGTAAAATTTGAACCTCTGGATCAATGTCATGCTCGGGATAACGACCCGTAGTTCTATTGTACACAATGTACAGGTGACATGTCTTGCTGCCATTTAGATCAGAAAGCATTTTTTCTACATCATCTGGTCCTGCAATCAAGAACATTCCTTCTGGCAGCTTCCACGCAGACCCGGGTAAGAAGTAGTACAGTTCTGCTCCCATTTTGCAACCAAAAGTATCTCTCATTTCACTCATAATGAGATCGTAGGTCACTTTGGCGGGTTCAAAAATTCTGACTTCTGCCGGGTGTTCATCAAAGTATGCTCTCGGGACATGTGACATCTCATCATCCCTACTAACGAAAAATTCCATGACCAGCACCTAGTATCTCACATCAGAGTTAATACATTAAATGAGTAAAGGGGCAAACATAATTTTTTATGTGCATAGCAAAATTGCGGTGTTGTTACCTGCTTTTGTGGAATGAGTAAAGGCTGTCATGGAAATTTGTGCTCCTCAACGACCATCTGAGAATTCTAATAATTTTCCAAGAAAAAATGATGAACATGTGCATCAACATGATTCGTATCGAGCACCATCACAAGGACAGCAATTTAGTAGCCAGCAAGTATGTACTCCAAAGACTATTTGTTTTTGCAATATCACAAATAGGTGTCATGGAACCTCATTCATTTAGCTATTGTTATCAACGGGGTTTTATTTGGTTTATACAGATTGACATGGTAGTTGAAGCCATGAATGCACGCTTAGCTGATCATGAAAAGAAGGTAGGCAGGAAGTTAATGGAAATTGAGCACAGATTTGATGTCAAATACCAGACGCTTGCTGAAGACTTGATCGACATGAAGACTAAAACTGGCACTAATCCTAGGTTGTCGAAGGCCGAGGACAAAATTAAAGACTTAAGGAGGGAACTACATGTATGTCATACTGTGCATTTTGTATTTTGTATGAATATGTTCCTTCATGTTCATTATTGTTTGCATTGTTACAGGAATTAAAATACGAATTTAGAAGCAACCGACAATCAGTGTCACAGAAAGGAGGCGTGCAGGTGATCTTTATGGCCCAACACGTTAATATCTAAAAGTAACAATCTAATGATGAACTACCTTTGTTCTTTGTAGGATCAAGTCAATGTGTGCAATTCATCACTGACAGGAACTCCTAGGGCTATCCAATTCACGGCAGGGACTTCGACTACACCAAGTGCAAGACATGTGACGGAAAACAATGAGAATCCAGAATTAACTCCAATGAAGCCTGTCTTTGGTAATGATTACAAGTTCATGGATGAGGACATAGAGACAGCCGTTTACATCCGCGGAACATACGACCCTGTTGAAATAGCTAGAATCGGAGACATTACCCTCACAGCAGAAAAACTGAAGCGAAATTTGGACGAGAAATACATTTATGGTGATGTAAGCCCATTATACTCTAGTCTACATCATTACTGCAACAACTTTCTTATTATTGTATGATTGAAAATTTGGCAGGTTATTATGGCATATGCTCGCATTAGCCAAATTGAGAATGATACTACCTCAATCATATCCCCTGAAGAAACCGAAAAGCTGTTACAAATGAAGGGGGTGGTTCCTGTTGGACGTGCAGCCTCATGGTTAGCTCGTGTAGCAGAAAAATTTGTAGGGCGCCGAAAGGTACATGTTTTCCTCACTTTCATAGTTTATGTACACACTGTACACGACAAATTTCAGTTCTCAACCCAACCCAAATTTTACTGCAGGTGCATGTCCCACTGAATGTACACCAAAACCATTGGATGCTAATGATGTTTAATTTTGACAAAAAAGAAATTCAGACTCTGAACTCCATGAATTATCATTGCGACAAGACCAAGGAAGATTCTCTTGTAAGTGTTCTCTTGCTGCCTCTTTTGATCCGCATGGCACATGAGCTCCCAAAGTACCGTAACCCTATGTATAACTCGTCGTACCCTAGGTGGACTCGATTCAGTTCTGCATCGACGAAGCTGTCAAGAATGGGTTGGTATCACCAGCTAAGAACATCAATTTTGCCGAATGGACCAAAAAACGCTATGAGAACATACCACAACAGACCGATGGGTAGGCATGGCCTCATAAATTATTATTTGCCTACACGAATAAGATTACTGATCTTTAACTAAACATCGCAGGACTTCCTGTGCGGTTTGGACACTGCAGTACATGTTGTCATGGAACGGGGATGAAATGACCGATATTTTCAACCAGGTAATTGAATGCCTAATTAACATTTGTACTTTGTTTAGCTTGAAAGCTATGCTGACATAAGTGTCGGTTATCAAATATAGGCAAGGATAGATATTTTCAGGTGGAAAATATGTACAGCCTTACTGCATTCAAATTGCAACGCGCTTCGTCTCGAATCATATAAGTTCCCCATAACGGTTAGTGCTACATCAAGAATATATCATTTATTTCATAAGTCTCATGATTAGAACTAACGCAGCACTCTCTCTTATACAGAAGGAGGTGTACGATGCCCAGCAAGCAGTTCTACCTGATGGTTCAGAAGACGACGTGCAATTAGTAAACAATCCTGATGGTTCCAACGAACCCGACACATCCAACTCCCAGAAGGATACCGGTGCACCCAACTCCCCCAAAAGTGGTGCACCCAACTCCCCAAAAAGGAAGAGAGCACGTGGACGCCCAAGAAAGCTAGTCAATCCCGAGGAAGCAGCAAAAACAAAGAGTCTTAAAGAACTGAAACTTAAATTTGACAGCAAGACCATAGCCAACCAAGTGTCTTCGTTTCCATCACGGTCACGCAGAGAGCATAAACCAGCACCATCTTTATTGAGCCCATTCAAACACAAATAGGTTGCATCAATTGATCATCAATTGATAAATGCTCATGCTCATGCTCTACTTTTAGCATCATTTCATACACGTTTACTTCTTATCAGAAAGTGGAAATAGGTACTTTTGGCAATCATGAGCATCCTCTACTTATAGCAATATCTAATGCATCATCAGTACAAAGCTTGATTTGGCAATAGGTGGAATCGGCAATCATTTGCATGGTTTAATTTTGTGAAGCTATAATCATGCTGAGTTATACACTAAACATAATCATGCCAAGCTATAACTACCATAGTCATAAACCAGGCTTTTCTTAAGCACAGGTGCTTATTTGTACAGGGTAGACGCATAACTAGGCGTCTCTCCTATAGAAATAGGCACCAGTGCTTCAGAAAAACCCTGTTTATTTTTCTAAGCACCACCGTACGCATCAAGCATTGTACAAGGCTTATCATGCATCACCAAAATAGTATTAACAACTTGGAACACTAAACCAGAGTAGCAGCAAACTCTTAAGATAAACGGCAGATCAACCACCGCACAGCATAAGTTCAGACACACCATAGGACATAAGTTCAGACACATCGAACAACAAAGAAACATAGATATCATAAAAGGACACTGCGCTAGCAACTTGAAGGCAGACTTTGATCTCTCTTCATGCCGCGTAGTGGCAATGGTAGTAGGGGTCAGCCTCCTGTGCTTCTGAAATTTCCACACCTGATTTGATGTTGTCTATTATCTTCCAAGCCTTGTAGGTGGCGTACGCATTCTTCGCTGCGTACTCGATGAGGTAGTCTGGCAGCGGGCTGATCCCCCACAGTTTATGGTCTTCGGTCCTGTTGATCTTCTTCTTCATGTTTTGGTAAAATGGGTGGATGACGCTGGCTGCAACATCAGCCAAGGAGTCGTACTGCTTCTTTCTGCCGGCATATGGAACTCTATAGTTTTTCTGAATGTCGATGTACTTTTCGGGATTGATCTCCAAACCAGACATCTTCAGCATCTGTTTGTCATTATGAATGCTGAAACCGGCGAAGGTGAACAACTTCTTCTCCTGGAGGAAGCTCTTGAGGCACTTGGGCCTTCAAGGGGAGAGACATATTGAAGATTAGTAGTAATTTTGAAGATGAATGCATGAAGTACATGATGTTATTTCTCTTTTTGGATCATACAGTTGAAAATAACACTACAGCAAACTACTTCACTACATCAACTTCAGAAACAACTTTTAATACATCTAGTCCAGTGCATCCACACCGGTAGACACAACACTAATGCATCAATATCAGAAACTACACTAGTATATCAGAAACTACACTAGTAGACACAACACTTATACATCTAGTCCAGTGCATCAACTTCAGAAAATAACACTAATGCATCCACAGCGGTAGACACAACACTAATGCATCAAGATCAGAAACTACACTAGTATATCAAGTTTGGTGATTAATCTGGTGCAAGATTTTAAGATACTAATCCAGTGCATCAGGGTAAAAATCTATGCCAGTGCATGTACTTGAGAAACCACACTAGTGCGTCCACTTCACAATCTACACTAGTAGATGTAGTTGAGAAACTAGGGTATATGAGTAGGATGGCTCACCATTTTGTGGCCGCAGCGATGTGGTAGACCAGGCAGAGTTCATCCACGCATAACTGCAGAACTGCTGCGTACTGCGGAGGTTCGTCATCCCTGGTATACTCCACATCAACGCCGACGAATCTAGGATACCTGCCGACGGCTTTCATGAAGAGCCTGGTGAGCATTTCGTCGGCAGTGTCTGGATTGCTGGTGCAGACGACCTCCAGCGTCTCTTTGCCGTGGAGTTCCACCTTGTCAAGTTTGGTGGTGTAGTCGCGCTTCTCACCGGGGACCTGAACGTCGTCTTCCTTGATGCTATGCTCTTCCTTGATGCTCTGGTCGGACGTCTCGCCACAGTGACGCTTGGTAGACGGCTCCTCCGCCATTGCCCTTCTCCAGCGACGGCGGTTTTGAGACAGAGACGGTGGTTGCAGTTTGTGGAGTAGATGGACGTGGTTCGCATAATGAGGGAGGAATGGAGGAGAAGGTGCCTTTTTGAGTTCTGGGGGAGGCGGTTCGTCGTGTGAGGGAGGCGCTCGTCGTTATCGTGATCGTGGGGGTCGTGGGGCTCGTGTTGTTCGTGTTCCATTCTGTAACCACCCACGGGCCTGCAACGATAAAATGCTTAAAACACTTCTGACATGAAAAAAAGAGAGCAAAAAACATAGTACTATCGGTCTCACAAGTGCACGCGGTCGTGCACCTCCTGCGGTCGTGCACCTCCTGCGGTTTGCCATCAATTGCTATCGGTCTCACAAGTGGGTCCCCTTGTCATCCACACAACCGCGCCACCACATGTACCACATTTTTCTTTCTCCCCGTCTCGACCACTCCACATCTTTCTTTCTCCCCTTCTCGACCAGCGCCGCCACCGCCGCCATCTCCCGACGACCCCTCTCTTCGCTGCCGGTGCACGTCCGCCGCCAACTCCGGCAAGTACGTGAGATCTCCCCTCTTCTTCCCTTCCCCAACCGCGTCTCCCTACGGAGGCGGATCTGAGCCGATTGGTTTGGACTGAAACTTAGTTTTTGGATTGGATCTTGATTTGGTTTCTATGGTTTGAACCTTTGGATTCAATCCAAAAGTTGAAAACGGTTTGGACTGGGTTGGATGACGAGCATGTATAGTTCGGTTTGGTCTAGATTCTAAATGAAAATATCTGGATTGGTTTGGTTTTGATGTGTGCCGTGGATTGGACTGGTTTTAGTTTGGATGCCGAACTATTCCCAGGTTTAGATGAGACGGGCATTGCCATTGTCATTGGCATTGCTTTATTACGTAGATGATAGTAAATAGATTGATTGGCCATTGCCAGTATAGGTTATCACTATGATTTATTATATGTATGATCTTTGTATTGTACTATGTACAATTCAACTTAGAGTTCAACATGTTCTGTGTAGAATGGAGGAAGCACCATGTGGACGCTGCAACTCACGGTGCCGGACCAGCCTTTCTACTGCCACGCTGTTCGGCATCTATTTCCAGCCTTCTTTTGTTGTTGCAGCGGTAACAATTTATATGAACCTTCTGACAGTACATTCTTTTTTTTTTTGCTATTTCCACTAATGTATTGTGTTTGTTATTTGTTTTTATCTTACACAGATCGTACCATGCAATGTGAGATTGGCATTCAATGAGCTCATCGGAGACACCGTGACCTTCGACGCTCTTGGGGGCCCATACACTATGCAGGTCGAGAAGGGGCGAAAGATAACCCAGATAGGAGGAGATGATTGGGATCGTTTCATCGCCCGCATGCGTCTTAGTGGGGGTGAATTGATCAGCTTCTCCTTCAGAAGAGATAGGCCCAGGATTTCTGTTATCTATCTAAATTTGATTCCGGATAGTGAGGATGAAGTTCATGAGGAGGAAGATGGTGCTGATTCAGATGATGACGATTCAGATGATGATGAGAACCCACTTGTTGAATACCTGTATGCCCAAGGACTCAGACTGGGCGACATGCTTCCGCTACGTGAAGACTACCTAGGGAAGCCATTCGTGACCCGCCTCACAAGGACGAATGTTAAACGGCATATCATGGTATGTTACTTAGTGTGGTAATTACATGATATGCATGCTTAGTTAGTGTAGTAGTTCATATGATATGCATGTTGTAGTACTGTGATGAGAGGCCTAGTTTAGAATTCATTTAGTGAAGAATTTTATGACATGCATGTAGTGTAGTAATATGCGATGATATATCATGTCAACTGTTTTCAGAAATTACCTAAGAGGTTACTTGATAGCTGTGGCATCGACCCGGACGAACAAGGCATGGCTGCTGGACTACGCCTTACCAGAACGGGCTCCATCACCAGCTGTGCCTATGCAGTGGACACGGACGGTCGCACTGTCTTGAGCAGGGCAGGGTGGAAGAAGTTCCTTCGTGCCAAGAATCTTCGGGTAGGACAGGCCATCCTACTCACTGTTGCGAACACCCGTCGCCATGACTTGAGGATGATGATCACCATCCACCTCATTTAGAACTAGGGTGGGCCATGTATCAATGTGAAATGAACTTGTTATGTTAGCTCTTGTTTGCGAGTACTTGTCGTGTATTACCGTACCTATATCTACTCATATCTAGGTACTATTGCTTCTGATGGATTGCAACTATTATTAACGCGTAACTAATGCTCTACTAGCTATGATTATTCCACTGTGTGATGTTTTATAGGCTGTAGTGTGACATGGTAACTGTTATACATGGTAACTGTTATATATGTTTGCTGAAGCTTCCGAAGAAATTTATATACATTTTCTGAAATTCGAGAACATTTTTTTTAATTTTTGATTTTTTTAGATTTGAACTTTTTTTAAAAAAGTTGAACACTTTTGAATTATATTTTTTCATCAACTTCAAAAAATATTCGTATTATTAAGAAATTGCGAAATTTTTTAAAATTCACGCTTTCTTAAGAAAAACATAAACATATTTTGAATTCAGGAACAATTTTTTAAACGATGAACTGTTCTTGAAATCAGGAAAATTTTCCAAATTCAGAAATATATTTTTGAAATTGTGAACATTTTTAAAATTTCCTAATATCTTTTACGAATTCATGAACATTTTTGAAAAATTCATACATTTTTCAAAATATTTTGAACATTTACGAAAAATTCATGAACATTTTTTTAACATATGAACACTTTCTGAAATCACGAACATTTTTTGAATCTGTGAGATTTATCATGTCCTGAACATTTTTTCAAGCCATGAAGAACTTTGGAATGCGAACATTTTTTCGCATTTTGCAACTTTGTAGAAATCCTGAATTATTTTCAAAAGGAAAAATAGAAAACAGAAAAAATAAAAAGGAAAAACGGAAGGGGCTTCCCGCCCCTCACATGGGCTGGCCTTAAGGGCGCACGAGGGACGGCGGGTGCACGCTTCCTTGGTTTCGGGCGTGTTGGTCGTCATATAGGATCGTATGCCCGGCCGTATACGTATTTGTTTGTATACGGCGGCCTTTCGTGCACGCGTGAAGCTGCCCGCGCGTGGGGCAGCACGTGTCACGGGTAGTTGCCAAAACTGTCCCATCATATAAATGTGGACGGCAACCACCTCCGGCCGCATCGCCCACCATTTTCCCCCGCCGCATCGTCTCCCTCTCTCCACTCCCCACTCCCCAAAACCCTCTCCTCTCCAACCTCCTCGTCTCCCTCACCGCATCCTCTCCATCGCCATGGCGGACGCAGGAGGCGAGCGCCCCGATTGGGGCGCAGATCTGGTGGAGCAGGCGCGGCAGGTCGCTGCGGGCACCTTTGTGAGGGGGCGTGCCGGCGTCCAGCGCGGTGCTCCCTCCGCTGGATATCTGGAGAAGGCGGGGCCGGGCCGCAGCAGCGCGGTCCAGCCAGATGCGCCCGCTCTGGCGATCTCTGGCGAGGCGCAGAAGGTGGAGGCGGGCTCTGGCGAGGCGCAGAAGGTGGGGGCGGGCTGTGGCGAGGCGCACGAGGTGGAGAAGGTGGAGGCCGGCTCCAGCGAGGAGGAGGCGGAGCAGAAGGTATCTGCTTATCACTTTTAGTTGGTAGTTTTTAGATTGTAGTGTTTGTGGCCAGAACTTTGTTTGGTTAGATTTGTGCATGGCCTTGTGATTTGGAAATTGTCTACCTGAGGTGATTAGATGGTGCATTAGTTTGGTTGTAAATATAGTGAAGGATGTGCTCATGTACTGGGTGTTGTCATGTTAATCCAAAAGAGCTTTTCAAGGGCTGGATTTTTGTGTGCTGGATTGGGGCTTCTGAAGGAGAGGGGAAGCGTGGTCGAGGGGAAGGGGCAGTCTATGCTTATTTAGTTTGGGTTAGTTGTGGAATTTTGTTGTTGCTTCAGACATATTGACAGCATTGAACATCCTCTGCAATGCCGTTGCTTCAGAGATAAAAGCATCTTGGGGTTTTTTCAGATGCTTATTAGATTAGTAGTTGAATTTTTGCTTGTTAGATTTTAATTAGTATGAGGTTGAATACCTTATTTAAGGGGGAATTTAAGGTCAGATAGATGTCATATGATTATTAGATCTGTAGTTCAATGCTGCTGACATTTATGATTATTTGATTTGATCTATGGTTCAATGATACTGGATGGAAACATATTTGATTTGGAATGCATTAATTTTGATGTGCCAATGAATTGATTTAGATGATACAAGATTCATCTATAGTATAATTTGTTGTTGTTTTGGTAAGTAATGAAATTTTAGATGTTTGTTGGAGATGTATGCATTTATAGTTGAAGTTGTACCTAATTAACTACTGCATTATGTTAATATGTGTAGGAGCTTTGCTGCATTATCCCAAAAACAGTAATCTGTGCATATTGAAATTTGTAGTTGGCTTCTGTAATTAGTATATACTATATGTAAAGAGTGAATTAAACATTCCAAGGCAGGATCCTAGCAACAAAATATACTATATGTTTCCATTAAGTAGTGTGTGGGGGGGGGGGGATTCCCTCAAAAGAAAAGTGTTGGGTTAATCCAGGGAATGTCAAGAATCCAGCTTGGATTTTCATTAGCATTTATGAAGGAAAGCATTTGTCTGTTGATTGATTGCTTAGATTCTGTATTTATAAGGAAAGCATTTGGTCACTTGCAACATACCAATGTGGTTCACATTCACAATTTTGTGTGTAATGACGTTCTTTGAACTGCAATTCAATTCATTGTAATTGATGTGCTTGTTTGACAATATAGCAGGAGGAGGAGGATCTTGCGGTTGTGGGCAACAAGAGGAAGTGGGACAAGACTGGGTTCTACCCATATGACTCTGATGAAGATGAGCCGTATGAGGTAAGGCCTAGTTGAAATGTTATTTGTGCATTGAGTTAGTGTGTTTATAGTATTTGAATGCATAATGTATTAATGTCAGTCATTAATGTGTGCAGTATGAATCTGGAGATGATGTGGACGAGGGGAACGTCGAGTCGTTTGAAGAGAAGGTGGTGTTGAAGATCAGGACCCAAGGACCTGGTATGTACCACAACTGGAGGACGGAAAAGTACCGCTGCCCCTTCTGCAGCAAGCCCAAGCCCAGGTCTGGGTTATTGGAGCATCTGATGGAACATTGCCGGGCTACATCGATCTCCAGTGATGAGTACAAGATCAGGGCTGAGCATTCTGCCCTCCTGAAGGTCCTGAGAAACCCTAACCTCTAGTCCTACATCATGCTGATCATCAGAAGCCGGAAGCCGTACTCATCATCAGTATATTTGATGATGTTTTACTTTTGGAAAGCTGCATCTGGGTCTGAACTGGTTAAAAACTACCTCTATTAATGTAATGTAATGTATTGTGTGTCTTAACTGGATCTGTTGTGAACTGCCTGGTACCTAATGCTATCTATATATGTCTGGCCTTAACTTTATTGGTGGTGAATGCTTCCTTCATGTTTACTTGTTGTTTCGATGGTGCAATGATCACAAATGGCGCTTCAGTGTTGCTTCAGACATGCTGCAACACTTGTCTATGCTGTGCGCAAGTGCAACATGCTGTGCGCATGTGCCAATTATACCAAATATTGAATCTGGCAATGTTCCAAATTGGCTGTCATGAATTATATTACAAGGGGTTTCGTAAAGTTACTGATAATTGTTCATCCTCACACATTCCATCAATGCGTAATTTGAATACTACAAATTCGAAGGAACTACTTAATACATTAACAGCACATAGGGAAGTAGCCCTGGTCCAACGGCATGAGAAAGGACGAACAAAAGCTGAAAGAAGAAGGATCAACCAGTAGCAGCACCATCAGCCTCCCAGCCTCACAACTGCAGCCAGCCTGGTGAACTCCAGGTTTTTTCCTGCAAAACACACCTGGGATGTTGGAGGCAAGAAAATAAATTTGCCAGGGGTCTTGTCATGGCAGCTAATCGCACGGAATGCTAGTACAAATGATGGAGAACAAAACATCCAACATGAGCAAATTCATAGGAGTTCTAGATCCATGGATACCATCAAGAAAAAAATGCTCAGTTCTAATTCAGACACAACACTTGGTGAAAACATGCATATTCATATCAGCAACATTGATATGGCATCGGAGTACTACCCAGTACTTCGTATTTGTCTGCCGTTAGATCGACATCAACGAACGGTTCTAAAAAAACCCAACCACTCTAAAACATGAGTAAGCCAACATCCCTACAAAAATTATTTCACTGCTTATGTCTATTTTTTTGCTGAATCATTAGGAAGGCCTAAATATTTGGATGCAAGATCACCGACATGGCACTACTGAAATATTTCAGTGTCTACATCTCTGTACTGAAAGTGCATTACTGAAATATTTCAGTGGCTACGTGTGTGTACTGAAACAGCACCACTGAAATATTTCAGTTGCTACATGCGTGTACTGAAACAGCACCACTGAAATATTTCATTTCGTACGTGCGTGTACTGAAAGTGAACCACTGAAATATTTCAGTGGGTATGTGCATGTACTGAAAGTGCACCACCGAAATATTTCAGAGGCTACGTGCTTGTACTGAAACAGCACCACCAAAATATTTCAGTGGCTACGCGCGTGTACTGAAACTGCTACACCGAAATATTTCTGGGGTTGCGTGCGTGTACTGAAACTGCAGTACTGAAATATTCAGTGTCTACCCGTGTGTACTGAAATTGCATTGCACTACTGAAATTTTTCAGTGTGTACCCGTGTGTACTGCAATTGCACTACTCAAATATTTCAGTGTGAACCTGTCAGTACTGAAATATTTCAATGCCTACAACTATCTACTAAACTTGCAGTATTGAAATATTTCAGTGTCAACCCAGAGTCTATCACTCTAAACTGTGTACTGAACTTTTCTGGAGGCACTGCTTGCAGCCAAAATATTGCAAGTTCAATTTACACAGATTGCATTACGTAATTTGAACACAACTCTTGAGGTGACAGACAAAATTTCCTATCATGGATACAACTCCAGCACATCAAAACATAGCAAGTAAACATAGCAATGCTATATGCCTAGACTCATTACAGCCTCGTCGATCAAACTAAGCTGCCATCCAGAGGCTACGGATTCAAGTACACAGGTAGCAAGAACATATTGCAGAGAATCAAATTAAGCAAGTGGCAAGTAATGATGAATGAAATTCAGCAATCTTACCCTAAACATAGCTACGGCCGCCGTTCAGACGAGGAGAGCGACGAGGGAAGCGTGGAGAACGGCGGGGAAGCGATGTCGCGACCACTGTCCTCCTCCTCTTGCACTTCGGAGTCATCTCCGACTCGGTTGGAGGCTCCACAATCTGCAACGGCACCTCGTGCACCGTGGGTTCCTGATCGGATGCTCTACCCTGGATCTGAACGCCCACCACCTACGCCTGGTCCACGGGCTGGACGAATCGGCCTGCTCCATCGCCCAGAGGAGGATCTCGACCTTGTGCATCGGTTGTGCGGGTGGGGGGGAAAGCTTTGCCCTCTCCCTCCTCGTCATTTGCTTCAAAGTGGCCATTGCCGTCCAGTTCATCTGCAATATGTTGTGAAACCAAGAACGGATCTCCGTCAACCTGGCCATCTTGACCTGGTCGCCGCCGGCGATCTCCATGAAGTCGGTGTTCTCGCCGCCGGCGATCTCCACGAAGTCGGCGTTCTCGCCGCCGCCGATGTGCTCGATCTGCTGCTCCATCGAGGATCTTGCGTGGATGGAAGAGGGGGTGGATGTGGAAGATGAGAAGAGCAAAGTTGCGGCCGCGAGAAGGAGGAGAAGGCTAGGAGATGGCCGCGGTTGCAATGGTGATGGAAGAGGGGAAGGAGCACGGTGGCGGCTTTGCATTGGACGAGAGGGGCGGCGGTTTTGCATTGGAGGAGAGGGGCGGCGGTTTTGCATTGGACGAGAGGGCCCCACCTTGTCATATATTTCCTAGGACTAAAATGCCCCTAGACTAATAGTACTTTCGAGTACTTTCATCCGCGTACTTTCGAGTACTACGTATGTATGCGCCGTTAGATCGAGACAAACGAACGGCTCCAAAAAATGCCAACTACTGTAAAACTTGTAATGATTTTAAAAGCTGTCGCAAGTTTCAGAAGGTCCCAGTTCTCATACTCAATGCCAGACACATTCTTAAGGTGGCGACCAAGAGCATGGAAGTCTCTGTACTGTTTCTTCTCAGCAGCATCACAATCAAACAAGACGGATGCAGTCGCAACAATCTGGTCGTTGACCTGGATACAAAGATGTTGCTTCATCATTTAAATGAAAATGCAATGGAAATTTATTCTACTCTACAAGATATTGCATCCAAAGCTTTGCTCAGTGAGAATAAGGCAAAAGCATGGCAGCTGGTAAACTCACCATCTCTGGTTTGACATCAAAGCCGTAACTACTCAATAGCATTTGTAGTCCTTGACTCACTGGGAGCAGATCTTCTTTAGGAAGCTCTGATTTTTCTCTGCGCACCAAACTAGGCATGAAACGCTTCATGCCCCACATTACCTCCATTACAAGTTCATCATGCCGGCAGGGTATTCCCTGAAAAGAAGTAACATATATGAAAAATGGCGCTCAAAGTTGTTCAGAAATAGTATAAGAAACAAGGAGCTTTATACTTACCAAGCTTGCTTCAATTACTGATTTATATTCCGGTTTTCCAACAAGTAGTTCCTGCCCAGGGCGGCGCCACTTCAAGATCATCTGAGTGAGCTGTTTGTTAACACCAGTATCAGCATTAATGGCTCTGGACTTGTCATCAAAAGTTTGAAATTCCTTCAGCCAAACAACCTGATAAAAGAGGCAACCAAAGATAAGCAGGTTCAGGGGCAAGGAGAAACAATTAATTAAAAAGCATGCAATGTTTTGATTAGGAGAATTTAACACATTCTATTCAGTAGGTGCATCTCCATTGTAAATATGTACCCCCTTTTCAAGCCCTCGTTGATCAAAACTCTGCAGTGTAATTCAGAAAAGTTCCGTGTTCTATAAAGCAGTGTAATTTGGGGAAAAAAATGTCAATCATAAACAATGAAAGGTCCCTAATCGAATCGATTTGGCGATAAGCATACAAAGAGCGAAATAAGAAGCCGTGACAAATAAGAAGGGAAGGAAAGGAAAGACTCACCCGCCTTGCCCTATAATAGTTAGCAAATTTTACCCACATACTCTGGAGACAAGATGAAATATAGGTTAGTTAGTATCGACGACTAGAGGAAGCCAAGCACATCAGTACTCCATCTGTAAACTAATATAAAAATGTTTAGATCACTATTTTAGTGATCTAAACGCTCTTATATTAGTTTACGGAGGGAGTAATAATTAACCACAGGAAGGAAGATGACATTACTTGTATTGCATCTGGTAAGTAGAGGTAGATCCCACAGAAATTGAAAACCGCGAAGCCGGATGGCATCTCTAGCAGCACCAAGAGCACCCCATTGTTTCGCAAAGTCATCGCCTATACCAACACACCAAAATTAAGCAAGCTGGATTAAGGAGGGGAAATAAAAAACCTACGGAGGCAAAAGCGTGAAGCCTAGATCCGAGGCAAAAGGTTCTCCACGAACCCAAACACGCCGATCTATGGAGGGAAAGGTGTGGGATCGGATGCATATTAATCTGTTCCCCAAACGCAGAGATCTCCTCGCCGCCACGGTTTCCACTGGGGCAGATTACGATAGAGGATGAGATAATGACGGCGGGCTGGCTGCTCACCTATACTGGCGGCTAGCTCCCCGAAAGTACCGGGTATAATCTTTCGTCGACGCGCCGGAGGAGGGTCCGGCGCCGGAGGGGCAGACCCGCGGCGCCGCACGACGGGAGGAGGCATTGCGATTTTGCGAATGATTTGCTGACGTGTGAATGGGGGAACCGCCAATACCATATACTCCAACAAAATTCCACTGCCCGACAGCGGCCTAACGAAGCCCAGTGAATGGAGGGGGCAATTGGGCCGGCTAAGGTAGGGGGCTATACCAACATGAGAGGCTCGTGAAGGAAAAACCAGGCATTGCACCTTCCTCTGTTTCGAAACAGCATATACTTTTATTAAAATAATAAATTACATGATTTCCTAATAAAAAGATCTTCGTGCATGTTTTTTCGTTGTACACCAAAAAATAATCCCTTAAAATTTTCTTTACTTATTTATTTTCATATTTATCTAAGAAAAAATTATTCATCTTGAAATATATTTCCATTTAGTGTATATTTGTCATTCTAGATATAGATGATTTTCTCTACAAACTTGGACAAATTTGTGAAGCTTGACTTTCGTGAAAACTAATGCACATTATATCATGGGATGGATGGGTATGAGATAGCATCAGTCTTCACATAACCAAGCATCATGGGGCGATATATGCCGATTCAATCGCTATCAGAGGTGTTTAGGGGAGAAGAAGATATTGACGGCTATTAGAGATTTCATAATGGAGTAGCTCATGATTTTCATATTGATCTGTTATCCTCCAATGGAATTTCTTCCGTAGGTTGCTCATTGTTTTTAAAAATGTTTGTGGCAACTAGGTTGTTGCCATATATGAAAAATTGTCGCACTCACCATGGTAAAACCACTGTAAAGTAGAGTATATGAGCAAAAAAATGGAGTATATGAGCTTTGACCTTTGTCAATGTTTGATAGACCAAACATATATTTTGAGAAAATATGGGAAGCATTAATATTGTGTTGGATATAATGTCCATGCCCGCAAAATACCAAAGCAACTATTTGTGACATGTAGAAGACAAAAAGGTAAAATTGCATTGTTGTTTACTTTTTTGAGGTAAACTAGCTAATATCCCCGCACCTTGTTGCGGAAATGAACAGGCATACATTTTTTCAGCGATAAAATTCGAATATATGAGAATAATGCCCCTCAACATTCTCGTTATATATGAACGGTACATACCTAGTAATAAATGGAAGTTGGCTGCACCTTCTGACTTGGGCGCGGGGGGTGGGGGGGGGGGGGGATGTGAAGGCGTTATATGTGCTTGATGACGTAGATGACTCGTCAATATTTACGTTCAGCACATTCTTCTTTCGTCTCGTCCGGGAAGAGCCCACGAGGAGGGCCTGGACATGACACGACTCAAGCAAGGTGGCTGGTGAGAAAAATAGTGGGCGGGGAAGAGGAAGATGGATGAGCATGGGTGTGTCGTGGCGAGTGGGGAAACGTCGATTTGAAAAACTGCAACCCAGAGGACACTAGCATCCCGGTCATTAATTAGAAGAAATGTCAATTTATATAGCTGTGCTCTGGTGAGAAAAGGGCCTGAAAATGACACGCTCTTATGGGAAACAAAGGGGGAGGTGAGGGATAGGGTGCAGATGGACAAGAAACGCAGGGCTGCCCATTAATGGGCGCTTTTTCATGAAAACCGCACATGTGAAAGTTGTACGGACGACTGCGCCATTGATTGGAGAAGGAGAGGGAGAGGAACGAAATTAATGGCTAAAGTTTCATACAGATTTTATTATCCTTATCAGTAGTTCTTTTTTCAGCTTGCAAACTAACTCAGAATTTTTATAAAATTTAAGATTTTTCCTATAGGCTTTCTTTACATTGTAAGATATAGACCAGCAAAATTTCTGTGAGCTACTTTGCTACACTCTAATTCATGCACGCCTCAACTCAAGAAAAAAAAAATCATGCACGCCTAAGTCTATGGATTATACAGCTATCCGTGCCGGTTTGCGTTAGCGCTAGATTCAAGTGGCATATTGACATGGTGATCTTGTAAGTTTGGGTTTGTTGCATAATTTTGTTTGGCTTGCAATAAAGCCAGGTTTCATCTGTTTGCTAAATTACAAGATCATGTTTACAAGCTGCCAATGCTGAAAGAGCAGAAATTTCCTGGGACATGACTAAGAAGTAAGGCGTGGTGTTCATTGGCCATGCTGTTGATCAGGAACGTATAAATAATACATCATGTTGCACCAACAAAACAAGCATATCAGAGTGGCGCAGCGGAAGCGTGGTGGGCCCATAACCCACAGGTCCCAGGATCGAAACCTGGCTCTGATAATTTTTCATTTCTCTATTTATTTTTTGCTCTGCAAGTCTGCATCATCGGGAATTATCTCTGAAAATTTTTAGAAGCTCCGTGCTTCTCGTAAACCAGCTGCATCGTCCTTGATCCAGTCTCTTGTCATAGTTATGATTTTCGTGTGTACAAAGTGGAAGAAGAACATGGTTTAACAGGGGGAACCGAAAAGAATAATGACTCTTTATTTTTACAGAGGTCAGCAAAGCGCCCATGGAAGTAGCAGAGTGAGCCAAGTGCAGAACTTGCGAGGCAGTGAAGTTTCTATACTAGGATTTCATATGAACTCATAGAGTTTCGATGGAGTTTCTGCCGATTTAGATCGGAAGCAAGACCAGCGAAATTTCTATTTACTGCTGTACTTATAGAGACTCCAATTGATGCATGCCAAAACCTCTACTGATTATACATGCTAACCTTGTGAACTAACAGAGCTTTTCCAACAATTTTTATTTTTTTTGAATACAGCTTGCCATCCTCCGTAAAGAAAAGAGGAAGGATCCAACGGCACAGATTCATCTCCCCCAGTCCTCCCTCCTCTCCCGTCCAGACTCTCCAGACTCGTCAGCCGACTCCGGGGCCGCTCGCCGGCGGCCAGACCCACCGGTCCTGCCTCCTGCGCTCCCGTCCTCATTGACGGAGGTGAGCTGCTCCTCCCGCGCTTTCCGCTCGGCGCCGGGGTCTCCTCTTCGTCGCCGCTACTGAGCGCGGTCGGCATTGATTGCAACCCGCGGCGGCGGCGGCGGCGACCGGTTCCCCCGAGAGGCTGGTTGGTGCGCGCGCGCGCCGAGCGTCGCAGGTGACGCCACCCGAGCGCGGTGCCGGTGCGCCTCGTCAGGGGACACACGCACGGCCGGTCAGTCTCCCCAGAGGGCGAGACCCGCAGCACTTGCGCGCCGAGCTCGGCTGGAGACGGCCAGCAATGCCAACCGCCCGCCTGTCCTCCGTCTTCGCCTCCTCCTTCAAGTCTTCTTTACGGAAGCCACGAGCTCCCGTCGCCGCTTTGGCTGCTGCCACGGAGCGTGTGCGCGCCAGAACGCTAAGCCAGCAGGACGCGCACCACCTGTTCGACGAATTGCTGAGCCAAGCCGCCGCCGTCCCCGAACGCGGGCTGAACAACTTTCTTGCCGCACTAGCCCGTGCTCCGCCCTCATCTGCCTGCAGCGATGGCCCCGGCCTTGCCATTGCCCTCTTCAACCGCATGTCCCAAGGTGCTGGTGCACGGGTGGTGTCGCCCACGCTCTGTACCTATTCCATCCTCATGGACTGCTGCTGCCGCGCAGGCCGCCCGGACTTGGTGGTTGCCTTCTTCGGTCGCCTCATCAGGTTGGGGCTGCGCTTGGACGTCATCTCCTTCAACAACCTCCTCAAGGGGCTTTGCAAGGCCAAGCGCTCAAATGAGGCTTTGGATCTGCTGCTCCACCGGATGCCCGAACTGGACTGTGCGCCTGATGTCTTCTCCTACAGCATTGTAATCAACGGCTGCTTTAAAGAAGGTGAAGTAGACAAAGCGTGCAATCTCTTCCATGAGATGATCCAACTGGGAGTTCAACCTAATGTGGTCATCTACACCTCAATTATCGATGCACTAAGCAAGTGCGGAGCCATGGACAAGGCAGAAGTGGTCCTTCGGCAAATGGTTGATCAAGGCATTGGACCCGATGTCATGACATATAGCAGTCTGATCCATGGATATTCTACTTTGGGTCAGTGGAAGGCAGCAGTTAGGGTATTCAAAGATATGGTAAGTGTTGGTGTTCGACCAGATGCTGTCACGTTGAACTCATTTATGGATTCACTTTGCAAGCATAGAAGGACAAAGGAAGCTAGAGATATTTTTGACTCCATGGCTGCAAAGGGCCACAAACCTAATATTGTCTCCTACACTATTATGCTTAATGGGTATGTTAAAGAAGGATGCTTCGATGATATGACTGGTCTCATCAATTCGATGCTACAGAATGGTATTGTACCTGATCACCATGTTTTCAACATACTGATCAATGCATATTCTAAACGTGGGCTGATGGATGAGGCTATGCACATGTTCGAAGTAATGAAGCAACAAGGAGTAAACCCAGATGTAGTTGACTATCTAGTAGTAATGGATTCACTTTGCAAAATGGGTAAGATGGCTGCTGCTATGGATAAATTTAATCAGATGATCAATCAAGGAGTTTCACCTCATATAGGCATTTACCAATGTCTGGTTCTGGGTTTTTGCTCTCATGGCGATTTTGTGAAAGCCAAGGAATTGATCTCTGAAACAATTAATAGAGGTCTGTGTTCTAACAATGTTCTCTTCTATTCTATAATAAACAACCTGTGCAAAGAAGGAAAGGTAACGGAGGCACAAGATATGTTTGACTTCATTGTAGGTATTGGTCATCAACCTGATGTTATTATGTACAATTCACTGATGGATGGATATTGCCTTGTTGGCAAGGTGGAGGAAGCACTGAGAGTACTTGATGCTATGAAGTCTGCTGGCCTCCAACCTGATGCTATTACGTATGCTATACTTCTTAATGGCTACTGTAAAATTGGCAAGATCGCCGATGGATTGAGTCTTTTCAGGGAAATGTCACTCAGCGGGGTTAAGCCCACGACTATTATGTACAGCATTATACTTGATGGGCTGTTTCGCTCCGGGAGAACAGTTTCTGCAAAGGAAAAATTCAATACGATGGTTGAAAGTGGCTTACCAGTGGACGTTCGCACATACAACATAGTTCTTCATGGACTTTGTAGAAACAATTGCACTGGTGAAGCAATAGAGTTGTTCAAAAAATTATGTGCAACGAACGTGAAGATTAATGTCATAACATTCAATACCATGATTTCTGCAATGTTTAAAACTAGGAGAATTGAAGAAGCCAAGGATTTGTTTGCTACTATACCAGCCATTGGGTTGGTGCCTTCTGTTGTGACCTACACTGTAATGATGACGAATTTCATAAAAGAAGGGTTGCTGGCAGAGGCTGATGATATGTTTTTAGCAATGGAGAAGGCTGGCTGTGCTCCTGACTGCAGGCTGCTAAATCATGTAGTCAGGGTGTTGCTGGAAAAAGGTGCAGTTGTAAAGGCTGCAACTTATCTTGCTAAACTTGATGCGAAAGAGCTGTCACTTGAAGCTTCAACAGTTTCGTTAATAGTATCTCTCTTCTCAAGGAGAGGCAAATTAAGGGAGCACGTAAAATTGCTTCCGGTAAAGTACCAGCCTCCTGAGATGTTGGGCTGACAATTGATATAGTATTACTTGAAACTTCGTACTGGAAAACAAGGTGGCATTCACTCATAGCTGACACAATGACATTGCCCCACCTGCCTTTTCTGGAAATGCAGATATTTCATCGCTTTTTTTATCAATATTAATTCCTTTTGTTGCTGTTTGCTGATGTCATGTTCGTAATTAAAATAATAAGCCTGGGCCTGCGCGCTGAGCATCATATGAGGTTCCCTCTTTTTGTGATGAAGATGGCGTAACGCTGATCTGGAAAGTTTGGATATGTGTGTGTCATATTAGGCCTATCCAGCGTATCCAAGTTTGTGGCAAAATACTTGGTTAGTTGCCTCTGGGAATACCCAAACTCGGTGCTTATGCATTAATTTATGCAACATGAAGGCTTGACCAAGGAGTGCAACACAAACCAGATATGAAATAGCCTGTTTAACAACTGTGAGAGGGTTGATGCACGGCGTTTTCTCTCTATCGATGATATAAAATAGTCTGTTCACTCTTAAAACTTCAACTAACCTATGATCTCTCTCTCTCTCTCTCTCTCCATAATGTTACAGAAAACTAGGATTGCTCTATATTAGATGCTTGCATTATTGAAATTTAACAACCATCGCATGGAAAACCACTTTTGTCACCAATGATATCGTGGTTATTTTCAGTAATGCATCTCTCAACAGTAGTGCTAATTGTGTTGTATTCATGGGCTGCAGGAACTGCTGACTGTAAAAAAAATATTGCAGATCTGGATCTCTCCAGTAAGAAATATTTACCTTAATTCATTGTCTATGTTTCTTTTTCTGCCCCAGCTAGAGCTATCAAAGGTTAGATGAACAGAGCATGAAGGATCACTGCTGACTGCCGTTGGGATTCTCATCCCAGAAACATTTATCATGGCGCATTCTAGGGCGTTGTGCAATTATCGTGAAGACAAATTTTAGATGAGAAGTTGTGCAATCTGGAGGCCACCAATTGATGCACACATTGGACATATTTTGTATGGTCATGGTGAGTCAGTGCGTGAAAGTAGCTCCTTTGGTTGAAACACAATGCTTATGCCTGAAACCAAATAAAGACTGCATTATTGGAAAGAGGCAGAAGGAATTATGTGACAAAGCATGCATTTCCAAGAGCACACGACAGCTTCTTGCGCAGGCTTTCTGTTGAAGAAATCACAAGAATTAAGTATTTGTTATTCTTGTGACCATCTGGTCAACCTGTATCTCATTAGAGGAGGGTTGCTGGGAAGGGCAGGCAATATCTTGTCAACAATGGAGAAGACTGGCTGTGCTCCCAACTCTCAGTTGCAAAATCGTGTGGTCCTTGAGCGCACAGGTTTTATACTTTGGCAAAGAGTTAACGCCGACATCCCCAAGGGCAGCAAGGTCAAGTACGAGGTGAACAAGAAGATGGGGCTCATCAAGGTCGATTGTGTCCTTTACTCCTCTGTTTCTTACCGCACAACTACGGCTTCATCCCTGAAGCCTTGCGATGACTCCGACCCAATCGACTTCCTTGTCATCATGCATTAGTTCTAGGCTGCTTCATCAGGGCAAAGGCCATCGGACTCATGCCCATCAACCATACTGGTGACTTCCCCGCTGTTTGAGAAGCACGGCACGTCGGGCACAGTTGGTCGCCAGCACCGTTCGTCCTTACTCCTTTTCTTCTTTCAGTTTTAGATACTTCCCAGTATCATTCTATGTTGTGAATAATTACTTTTTACCTCCAGCAACATGCTAAACATAGTAACTAGGGACCTTCATGTTGCATTCTGAGTATCTTCATTGTGTGTCAATTTGCGTCGTTCATACCACATATACCAAGCCGCTGTTGCCACTGTTTTACTTTCGCTGTTGCCACTGTTTCTTTTACTTTCGGTAGCCCAAGTACTTGGACTTGTTGTTCGGGGAGGCACAACAGATTTGACAGGACGAGCTCACCTGCTCTTTCAATTTTCAGCGCCTGTTTGATCAGGACCTTGAGCCCTAGTAGCTCCCATACTACCATAGCTACCTTGCATTCGAAAAGCAGATGTCTAATGCTGTCCGATCCAGTATGTTATAGATGTCGTTTCTTTGTGAAACTTCATACTCGGGTAGAATGGTCGACCGTGTATAAAAAAAAGATTCAATTTTTTTAGTATTTTTTTTAATTTACTATTCATAACGGGTGCATGTGGAATCATGTCTTAAAAAATTCTGTCCCTACATACATGATTTAAAATGTTTTATATTAGTTTACAGAGGGAGCAGCTGATTAGTGGATTATGCTAAAAAATGATGTTTCCAGAGTGGAGTACATAACGGGAAGGGGGCAACTTGTATACGATCAGGGCTTGGGATGCGATGGTACGATCAATACATCTGAGCCATCTAATGGCGATCCTATGGTACAGATCGAGCAAGGTGGAGAGGTGCTACACATTTTGCACGAAACACCTCGACGTGCCGAAATATAGCAGTCCGAGCTCCTCTCACCACACGACTCAACAGTCAACAGCAAAATCAAGCCATTCTCGGCACGAGCAGCCGGAGTGCATCGCCGTGAGCGGTGCGCCGCTCCGACGTGCGCCGCTGACCTCGCTGGATCAACCATGCCCGAGCCTCACAGCCACCCAGATCCACCCGTCCCAATCCTTCATGTCGCTGTGATCATCACGAGACCCGCCGCCGCCATCCCGTGCAATCCAACTGCTAGAAAGCGCCGCCCCTCTTCCAAGACGTCCTCGAGTTCCTGCCACCCGCATCCGTTGGATATGGCGTCCCGGTACCCTCGGCTGCGGATCTAGCCGCAACTCTGTTCACTGGTAGAAAATGGGCCTTTAGTCCCGGTTCGCAAAGGCCATTAATCCCGGCTGTGCAACCGGGACTAAATATGCACGACTAAAGCCCTCCCCCTTAGTCGCGCCTCTTACGAACCGCGACTAAAGGCCCGTCCACGTGGGCGCCAGGAGTCCGTCGGGGCGGAGGACCTTTAGTCCCGGTTCTCGTGGCTAACCGGGACTAAAGGCCTCCTCCGCAGGTTTAGGGTTTTAGCCCCCCTAAACCTGGTTTCTTTTTAATTTATAGTGTTTTATTTCTTTTATATTTTATTTTGTGTTTTATTTTAATTTTGATGAAGTTTCAGTACACATATTCTACGCTACTATATACATGCATATGAAATTTCAAACAAGAAGAATTCAAGAGGAATATATAATATATATTCAATCTCGGGTGACCATATACAACTTCGAACAAGTTTCCATACACAATTAGGATGGATGACCATATACAACTTCGAACAAGTTTCAATCTCGGGTATGCATATAAATTTCTTCGTCCTCGGTATAGTGTTCTCCTTTAGGATTGATGACTTCCCTCATGAAAAATCCTGCTAATTCATCTTGAATTGGTCGGAAGCGAGCTTCTGGACTAAGCCTCCTCCGTAAGTTATCCGTCGCGTTCCGCATGCTATCCGATGCCTTCCGCTCAGAGGTGTGTCTCCGGATGTTCTCACAAACATAGTATCCACATAGATTGGTCCCCGGTGGCTGCTTATCCACATTAACTAACCTTCTAAAATCTAGCTCATGTTTGAATTCACCGACAATTTCTTCTGAGAACCGTCTCCAAACCCTACAGGGCAAAGAAAATTAAATGAACAATTATTAGTTACTTGATATTAGGAAATGAACGAAAGAGACCGATCGATATAGAGCTCAAATGATTGAAAATAATTACTTTTGCAGCATTTTTCTCATGTCGGCCCAACACTTTGGATCCGAATCCATAGAGTCCATGATTAGAAGTCTGGAGGTGTGAAGTTCAATATTTAGCAGAATCCAGTGGAACCTGCGGACACGTTACATGCACAGTCATGCATAACTCATCGATTAGACATACCATGCATGGAGTAAACAAAAGAGAATGGGCACAAGAGAGAAACACTCACCCAAAATGGTAAGGAAATAGAATATGACTTTTGAGTTGATGCTTTCTAAGAAACTTGTACAAGTCTTTCTCCACGTCTTCGGGATGATTTTGTAACACATGTCCATTAACGATATGTGGGTCAATGAACCCAACATCATGGATGTTTCTTATTTTGCATTCCCAAATCTTCAATCTGCATAATAGCGTACGCAACAATATAGTTAGGACAATATATATATATATATAGTGCAGGCAATGAAGAACGAGATAAGGTAGAAATAAATCACTTACAGAACGTAGCAACTCAGCATAGATTTGTCGAGGTCGCGCAGATTGAACAGCTGGAACAATTCACTCATATGAACTTGTACAGAGTACCGTTTGGTGTGATGCTCCTCTGTAACATCCGCATAAACATATTCTTTGTCGGCCCATGTTATGAATTGCTGGTACCAACGTAGCAGATTTCGCATTTGTGGTGGTAGACTCTTTTCCCGCGCAGGCTCGACGAGAGGCCCATTCCGCACATATTGTAATGCTATCTCACATACTGGCGCATCCTCAAGGCCTAAGAAGGCACGAAGAGTCAAACCCATCTCGGACGCTTGTTTCATGGCACTCGCTACAGTCAATCCAAGTGCTGCCGCAGCTGCTATGATCTCGGGGTCCTCTTCCGGACCGGCTTTCACTATGAGCGGGGGGATCGATTGTTTATTCTGCATCCCGAGCTGGTCAACTTGTTTCCCGCTTTTTTTTACTTTCTTCTTTCTCCTCCTTCAATATTTTTGCTTGCCTACGAAGTTCATGTCCATAGTCGTGAGGCATATTCAGCTCGGCTTGGGACGGTGTCGTCAAAAAATCCTTAGCCCACTTCTTTGCTTCTCAGTGAATACTTGCTTGGGCTCAGGCTCTTTTTTCGCCTTCGTATCCGCCTTCCATTTCTCATAATGAGCAGACGCGGCCAATTTGGTTTCAGCTTCACTAAGTTCCCAAGGCCTTGGGAGGAGAGGCTTCAGTGATGGCTCCGGTACCCTTGTGGTCTTAGGTACATAAGGGTCCGGGTTAATAGTCCAGGAGCGGGTTTCCTTGCTGTCCGCCTGCTTCTGCTTCTTCGCCGGAGGTGGATTGGGGGGCGTCGTACCCGCCGGAGGAGGATTAGGGGGCGTCGTTGTTGGGAATCGTAGCATAATTTAAAATTTTCCTACGCTCACCAAGATGCATCTATGGAGTCTACTAGCAACGAGGGGAAAGGAGTGGATCTACATACCCTTGTAGATCGCGAGCGGAAGCGTTCCAATGAACGTGGATGACGGAGTCGTACTCGCCGTGATCCAAATCACCGATGACCGAGTGCCGAACGGACGGCACCTCCGCGTTCAACACACGTACACGTACGGTGCAGCGACGTCTCCTCCTTCTTGATCCAGCAAGGGGGAAGGAGAGGTTGATGGAGATCCAACAGCACGACGGCGTGGTGGTGGATGTAGCGGGTCTCCGGCAGGGCTTCGTCGAGCTTCTGCGAGAGAGAGAGAGGTGTTGCAGGGGAGGAGGGAGGCGCCCAAGGCTTAGATGTTGCTGCCCTCCCTTCCCCCCACTATATATAGGGCCAAGGGAGAGGGGGGGGCGCAGCCTTGCCCCTTCCTTCAAGGAAGGGTGCGGCCAGGGGGGAGTCCTTCCCCCCCAAGGCACCTCGGAGGTGCCTTCCCCCTTTAGGACTCTCCCTTCTTTCTTATCTCTTGCGCATGGGCCTCTTGGGGCTGGTGCCCTTGGCCCATATAGGCCAAGGCGCACCCCTTACAGCCCATGTGGCCCCCCGGGGCTGGTGGACCCCCTTGGTGGACCCCCGGACCCCTTTCGGCACTCCCGGTACAATACCGATAAAGCGCGAAACTTTTCCGGCGACCAAAATAAGACTTCCCATATATAAATCTTTACCTCCGGACCATTCCGGAACCTCTCGTGACGTCCGGGATCTCATCCGAGACTCCGAACAACTTTCGGGTTTCCGCATACATATATCTCTACAACCCTAGCGTCACCGGACCTTAAGTGTGTAGACCCTACGGGTTCGGGAGACATGCAGACATGACCGAGACGCCTCTCCGGTCAATAACCAACAGCGGGATCTGGATACCCATGTTGGCTCCCACATGTTCCACGATGATATCATCGGATGAACCACGGTGTCGAGGATTCAATCAATCCGTATGCAATTCCCTTTGTCAATCGGTATGTTACTTGCCCGAGATTCGATCGTCGGTATCCCAATACCTTGTTCAATCTCGTTACCGGCAAGTCTCTTTACTCGTACCGCAATGCATGATCCCGTGACTAACGCCTTAGTCACATTGAGCTCATTATGATGATGCTTTACCGAGTGGGCCCAGAGATACCTCTCCGTCACACGGAGTGACAAATCCCAGTCTCGATCCGTGCCAACCCACAGACACTTTCGGAGATACCCGTAATGCACCTTTATAGTCACCCAGTTACGTTGTGACGTTTGGCACACCCAAAGCACTCCTACGGTATCCGGGAGTTGCACGATCTCATGGTCTAAGGAAAAGATACTTGACATTGGAAAAGCTCTAGCAAACGAAACTACACGATCTTTTATGCTATGCTTAAGTTGGGTCTTGTCCATCACATCATTCTCCTAATGATGTGATCCCGTTATCAATGACATCCAATGTCCATAGTCAGGAAACCATGACTATCTGTTGATCAACGAGCTAGTCAACTAGAGGCTTACTAGGGACAGGTTGAGGTCTATGTATTCACACATGTATCACGATTTCCGGACAATACAATTATAGCATGAATAATAGACAATTACCATGAACAAAGAAATATAATAATAACCATTTATTATTGCCTCTAGGGCATATTTCCAACAGTCTCCCACTTGCACTAGAGTCAATAATCTAGTTACATTGTGATGAATCGAACACCCATTGCGTCCTGGTGTTGATCATGTTTTGCCCTAGGGAGAGGTTTAGTCAACGGATCTGCTACATTCAGGTCCGTGTGCACTTTACAAATATCTATGTCTCCAGTTTGAACACTTTCACGAATGGAGTTGAAGCGACGCTTGATATGTCTGGTCTTCCTGTGAAACCTGGGCTCCTTCGCAAGGGCAATAGCTCCAGTGTTGTCACAAAAGAGAGTCATTGGGCCCGACGCATTGGGAATCACCCCTAGGTCGGTAATGAACTCCTTCATCCAGACTGCTTCCTGTGCTGCCTCCGAGGCTGCCATGTACTCCGCTTCACATGTAGATCCCGCCACGACGCTTTGCTTGCAACTGCACCAGCTTACTGCTCCTCTATTCAATATATACACGTATCCGGTCTGTGACTTCGAGTCATCCAGATCTGTGTCGAAGCTAGCGTCGACGTAACCCTTTACGACGAGCTCTTCGTCACCTCCATAAACGAGAAACATATCCTTAGTCCTCTTCAGGTACTTCAGGATATTCTTGACCGCTGTCCAGTGTTCCTTGCCGGGATTACTTTGGTACCTTCCTACCAAACTTACGGCAAGGTTTACATCAGGTCTGGTACACAGCATGGCATACATAATAGACCCTATGGCCGAGGCATAGGGGATGACACTCATCTGTTCTATATCTTCTGCCGTGGTCGGGCATTGAGCCGTGCTCAATTGCACACCTTGCAATACAGGCAAGAACCCCTTCTTGGACTGATCCATACTGAACTTCTTCAATATCTTGTCAAGGTATGTACTCTGTGAAAGACCAATGAGGCGTCTTGATCTATCTCTATAGATTTTGATGCCTAATATATAAGCAGCTTCTCCAAGGTCCTTCATTGAAAAACACTTATTCAAATAGGCCTTTATACTTTCCAATAATTCTACATCATTTCCCATCAATAATATGTCATCCACATATAATATGAGAAATGCTACAGAGCTCCCACTCACTTTCTTGTAAACACAGGCTTCTCCATAAGTCTGTGTAAACCCAAACGCTTTGATCATCTCATCAAAGCGAATGTTCCAACTCCGAGATGCTTGCACCAGCCCATAGATTGAGCGTTGGAGCTTGCATACTTTGTTAGCATTCTTAGGATCGACAAAACCTTTCGGCTGCATCATATACAACTCTTCCTTAAGGAAGCCGTTAAGGAATGCCGTTTTGACGTCCATCTGCCATATCTCATAATCATAGTATGCGGCAATTGCTAACATGATTCGGACGGACTTCAGCTTCGCTACGGGTGAGAAAGTCTCATCGTAGTCAACCCCTTGAACTTGTCGATAACCCTTAGCGACAAGTCGAGCTTTGTAGATGGTCACATTACCATCTGCGTCCGTCTTCTTCTTAAAGATCCATTTGTTTTCTATGGCTCGCCGCTCATCGGGCAAGTCAGTCAAAGTCCATACTTTGTTTTCATACATGGATTCTATCTCGGATTTCATGGCTTCTAGCCATTTGTCGGAATCCGGGCCCGCCATCGCTTCTTCATAGTTCGAAGGTTCACCGTTGTCTAACAACATGATTTCAAGGACAGGGTTGCCGTACCACTCTGGTGCGGAACGTGTCCTTGTGGACCTACGAAGTTCAGTGGCAACTTGATCCGAAGCTTCATGATCATCATCATTAACTTCCTCCCCCGTCGGTGTAGGCACCACAAGAACATTTTCCCGCACTGCGCTATTTTCCGACTCGGAAGGGGTGACTATCACCTCATCAAGTTCCACTTTCCTCCCACTCAATTCTTTCGAGAGAAACTCCTTCTCTAGAAAGGACCCGTTCTTGGCAACGAAGATCTTGCCTTCGGATCTGAGGTAGAAGGTGTACCCAATAGTTTCCTTAGGGTATCCTATGAAGACGCATTTTTCCGATTTGGGTTCGAGCTTTTCAGGTTGAAGTTTCTTGACATAAGCATCGCATCCCCAAACTTTTAGAAACGACAGCTTAGGTTTCTTCCCAGACCATAATTCATACAGTGTCGTCTCAACGGATTTAGACGGTGCCCTATTTAAAGTGAATGCGGCAGTCTCTAAAGCATAACCCCAAAATGAGAGCGGTAAATCGGTAAGAGACATCATAGATCGCACCATATCCAATAGAGTGCGATTACGACGTTCGGACACACCATTTCTCTGAGGTGTTCCAGGCGGCGTGAGTTGTGAAACTATTCCACATTTCCTTAAGTGTGTACCAAATTCGTGACTTAAATATTCTCCACCACGATCTGATCGTAAGAATTTTATTTTCCTGTCACGTTGATTCTCAACCTCACTCTGAAATTCCTTGAACTTTTCAAAGGTTTCAGACTTGTGTTTTATTAGGTAGACATACCCATATCTACTTAAATCATCAGTGAGAGTGAGAACATAACGATATCCTCCGCGAGCCTCAACACTCATTGGACCACACACATCGGTATGTATGATTTCCAATAAGTTGGTTGCTCGCTCCATTGTTCCGGAGAACGGAGTCTTGGTCATCTTACCCATGAGGCATGGTTCGCACGTGTCAAATGATTCGTAATCAAGAGACTCCAAAAGTCCATCTGCATGGAGCTTCTTCATGCGCTTGACACCAATGTGACCAAGGCGGCAGTGCCACAAGTATGTGGGACTATCGTTATCAACTTTACATCTTTTGGTATTCACACTATGAACATGTGTAACATCACGTTCGAGATTTATCAAAAATAAACCATTGACCAGCGGGGCATGACCATAAAACATATCTCTCAAATAAATAGAACAACCATTATTCTCAGATTTAAATGAGTAGCCATCTCGAATTAAACGAGATCCAGATACAATGTTCATGCTCAAAGCTGGCACTAAATAACAATTATTGAGGTTTAAAACTAATCCCGTGGGTAGATGCAGAGGTAGCGTGCCGACGGCGATCACATCGACCTTGGAACCATTCCCGACGCGCATCGTCACCTCGTCCTTTGCCAGTCTCCGTTTATTCCGTAGCTCCTGTTTTGAGTTACAAATATGAGCAACCGCACCGGTATCAAATACCCAGGAGCTACTACGAGTACTGGTAAGGTACACATCAATTACTTGTATATCACATATACCTTGGGTGTTGCCGGCCTTCTTCTTGTCCGCTAAATATTTGGGGCAGTTCCGCTTCCAGTGACCACTTCCCTTGCAGTAAAAGCACTCAGTCTCGGGCTTGGGTCCATTCTTTGACTTCTTCCCGGTAACTGGTTACCGGGCGCGGCAACTCCCTTGCCGTCCTTCTTGAAGTTCTTCTTACCCTTGCCCTTCTTGAACTTAGTGGTTTTATTCACCATCAACACTTGATGTTCTTTTCTGATCTCTACCTCAGCTGATTTCAGCATTGAATATACCTCGGGAATGGTCTTTTCCATCCCCTGCATATTGTAGTTCATCACAAAGCTCTTGTAGCTTGGTGGAAGCGACTGGAGGATTCTGTCAATGACCGCGTCATCCGGGAGATTAACTCCCAGCTGAGACAAGCGGTTGTGCAACCCAGACATTCTGAGTATGTGCTCACTAACAGAACTGTTCTCCTCCATTTTACAGCTGAAGAACTTGTCGGAGACATCATATCTCTCGACCCGGGCATGAGCTTGAAAAACCAGTTTCAGCTCCTCGAACATCTCATATGCTCCATGTTTCTCAAAACGCTTTTGGAGACCCGGTTCTAAGCTGTAAAGCATGCCGCACTGAACGAGGGAGTAATCATCAGCACGCTGCTGCCAAGCGTTCATAATGTCTTGGTTCTCAGGGATTGGTGCTTCACCTAGCGGTGCTTCTAAGACATAATCTTTCTTGGCTGCTATGAGGATGATCCTCAGGTTCCGGACCCAGTCCGTATAGTTGCTACCATCATCTTTCAGCTTGGTTTTCTCTAGGAACGCGTTGAAATTGAGGACAACGTGGGCCATTTGATCTACAATACATAGTGTAAAGATTTTAGACTAAGTTCATGATAATTAAGTTCATATAATCAAATTATTTAATGAACTCCCACTCAGATAGACATCCCTCTCGTCATCTAAGTGAAACATGATCCGAGTTCAACTAGGCCGTGTCCGATCATCACGTGAGACGGACTAGTCAAGATCGGTGAACATCTCCATGTTGATCGTATCTTCTATACGACTCATGCTCGACCTTTCGGTCCTCCGTGTTCCGAGGCCATGTCTGTACATGCTAGGCTCGTCAAGTCAACCTAAGTGTATTGCGTGTGTTCCGAGGCCATGTCTGTACATGCTAGGCTCGTCAACACCCGTTGTATTCGAACGTTAGGATCTATCACACCCGATCATCACGTGGTGCTTCGAAACAACGAACCTTCGCAACGGTGCACAGTTAGGGTGAACACTTTCTTGAAATTATTATAAGGGATCATCTTACTTACTACCGTCGTTCTAAGCAAATAAGATGCAAAAACATGATAAACATCACATGCAATCATATAGTGACATGATATGGCCAATATCATCATGCTCCTTTGATCTCCATCTTCGGGGCACCATGATCATCTTCTTCACCGGCATGACACCATGATCTCCATCATCATGATCTCCATCATTGTGTCTTCATGAAGTCGTCACGCCAATGATTACTTCTACTTGTATGGCTAACGCGTTTAGCAACAAAGTAAAGTAAATTACATGGCGTTATTCAATGACACGCAGGTCATGCAAAATAATAAAGACAACTCCTATGGCTCCTGCCGGTTGTCATACTCATCGACATGCAAGTCGTGATTCCTATTACAAGAATATGATCAATCTCATACATCACATATATCATTCATCACATCTTCTGGCCATATCATATCACATATATCACTTGCTGCAAAAACAAGTTAGACGTCCTCTAATTGTTGTTGCAAGTTTTACGTGGTTTGTAGGTTTCTAACAAGAACGTTTTCTTACCTACGTATGACCACAACGTGATTTGCCAATTTCTATTTACCCTTCATAAGGACCCTTTTCATCGAATCCGTTCCGACTAAAGTAGGAGAGACAGACACCCGCTAGCCACCTTATGCAACTAGTGCATGTCAATCGGTGGAACCTGTCTCACGTAAGCGTACGTGTAAGGTCGGTCCGGGCCGCTTCATCCTACAATGCCGCCGAAACAAGAAACGATTAGTAGCGGCAAGAAGAATTGGCAACATCAACGCCCACAACTTCTTTGTGTTCTACTCGTGCATAGTAACTACGCATAGGCCTGGCTCATGATGCCACTGTTGGGAATCGTAGCATAATTTAAAATTTTCCTACGCTCACCAAGATGCATCTATGGAGTCTACTAGCAATGAGGGGAAAGGAGTGGATCTACATACCCTTGTAGATCGCGAGCGGAAGCGTTCCAATGAACGTGGATGACGGAGTCGTACTCGCCGTGATCCAAATCACCGATGACCGAGTGCCGAACGGATGGCACCTCCGCGTTCAACACACGTACGGTGCAGCGACGTCTCCTCCTTCTTGATCCAGCAAGGGGGAAGGAGAGGTTGATGGAGATCCAACAGCACGACGGCGTGGTGGTGGATGTAGCGGGTCTCCGGCAGGGCTTCGCCGAGCTTCTGCGAGAGAGAGAGAGGTGTTGCAGGGGAGGAGGGAGGCGCCCAAGGCTTAGATGTTGCTGCCCTCCCTTCCCCCCACTATATATAGGGCCAAGGGAGAGGGGGGGGGCGCAGCCTTGCCCCTTCCTTCAAGGAAGGGTGCGGCCAGGGGGGAGTCCTTCCCCCCCAAGGCACCTCGGAGGTGCCTTCCCCCTTTAGGACTCTCCCTTCTTTCTTATCTCTTGCGCATGGGCCTCTTGGGGCTGGTGCCCTTGGCCCATATAGGCCAAGGCGCACCCCTTACAGCCCATGTGGCCCCCCGGGGCTGGTGGACCCCCTTGGTGGACCCCCCGGACCCCTTTCGGCACTCCCGGTACAATACCGATAAAGCGCGAAACTTTTCCGGCGACCAAAATAAGACTTCCCATATATAAATCTTTACCTCCGGACCATTCCGGAACCTCTCGTGACGTCCGGGATCTCATCCGGGACTCCGAACAACTTTCGGGTTTCCGCATACATATATCTCTACAACCCTAGCGTCACCGGACCTTAAGTGTGTAGACCCTACGGGTTCGGGAGACATGCAGACATGACCGAGACGCCTCTCCGGTCAATAACCAACAGCGGGATCTGGATACCCATGTTGGCTCCCACATGTTCCACGATGATATCATCGGATGAACCACGGTGTCGAGGATTCAATCAATCCGTATGCAATTCCCTTTGTCAATTGGTATGTTACTTGCCCGAGATTCGATCGTCGGTATCCCAATACCTTGTTCAATCTCGTTACCGGCAAGTCTCTTTACTCGTACCGCAATGCATGATCCCGTGACTAACGCCTTAGTCACATTGAGCTCATTATGATGATGCATTACCGAGTGGGCCCAGAGATACCTCTCCGTCACACGGAGTGACAAATCCCAGTCTCGATCCGTGCCAACCCAACAGACACTTTCGGAGATACCCGTAATGCACCTTTATAGTCACCCAGTTACGTTGTGACGTTTGGCACACCCAAAGCACTCCTACGGTATCCGGGAGTTGCACGATCTCATGGTCTAAGGAAAAGATACTTGACATTGGAAAAGCTCTAGCAAACGAAACTACACGATCTTTTATGCTATGCTTAAGTTGGGTCTTGTCCATCACATCATTCTCCTAATGATGTGATCCCGTTATCAATGACATCCAATGTCCATAGTCAGGAAACCATGACTATCTGTTGATCAACGAGCTAGTCAACTAGAGGCTTACTAGGGACAGGTTGAGGTCTATGTATTCACACATGTATCACGATTTCCGGACAATACAATTATAGCATGAATAATAGACAATTACCATGAACAAAGAAATATAATAATAACCATTTATTATTGCCTCTAGGGCATATTTCCAACAGTCGTACCCGCCGGAGGTTGTGGATCGGGGGATGGCGTCGAATGGCGTGAAGGAGGTGTAGGTGAACCACCACGACCACCACCACCGCCACCACCACCACCACCACTACCATCGGAGGGGGGTGGACTTGTTAGCCTTGGCGCCTCGCCTGGAAACACAATGTACTTCTTTTTCCATAGAATGATCTGGCGCTTGACATCTCCAAGTCTTCTCTCCCCTTCGGGTGTAGCTTTGTCAATCTCCAGGTCCTCAAACCCTTGGACTATGTCTTCCACCGTGACACGAGCATAGCCATATGCAATGGGGTTGTTGTGGTGGAGTGCTCCAGGTGTACAGGGTAAAGCACTGCCGGTAGCTACCTTCGTGGAAACGTTCCCCACGGGATAATGCAGATCACATTCTTTCATCTCCTTTACATCATCCACGGGGTAGTGAGGCTCCGGTGCACGAATCTCGATCATCGGTGCATTAGCACCAGGCGGGGCATCCGTGGAAGCCACGTTGCTTCTCCGCTGCTGGCTTCCGCGATCCGCTTCATGATCTTCATGCGGCCCTGCAGCCGATTTTTCTTTTACTAGTTCATGCACGGTTTGCTTCAACTCATGGAGTTCCGATGCAAACTTCGCCAGAAGATCTGCATCCCGGTCCGTCTTTCTCTTACGGCTTCTGTAACAGTACGGGTCATTGTCCTGGGAAAACCCTACTTTCCACGGAACTCTGCCTTTGCCTCGTACACGTCCTCCGTGTTCATCATTCCCGAGGGCTGTTGTCAGTGCGTCTTTCTCTCTGTTGAACTTGATCAAGCCCTCTTGAGCTTGGGTCATTGCGTCAATAAGGGCTTGGGTGGGAGCAAACTTTTTCTTCCGGTGAACACACACCCCTGTCTCCGGGTCTAGCGATCCCCCATGCCCGTACCACCAGCTTTTGGCCCTTGGGTCCCATCCTTCTGTACCTAGAGGGATTCCTCGCACCCTCAGGTCCTCCTCCATCTTCTGCCACTTAGGCTCCGAAAGGCGGTATCCTCCTGGCCCCATAATATGATGGAACTTTTTCTTACTCGCATTATCCTTATTTTTTTCGATATTTCCTTGAAATGCTCCGATTTCTTTTGCCTCACAAATTCTGGCCAATCATCTTTCAGTTTCTCATGTTGTCCATTGAAATCCGGAGTCTTGCCCTTGTTGACATAGTCACGGGTTAAATTTTTCTTGAAGTTCCGGAATGCTTCGCCCATCTTCTGAAGAGCGAACTCTTTAACTAGCCTCCTCCTCTCACGTCCACCCAGAACCTTGTTACCGAATTCATCGACTTTGTTGTATTCCGGAGGTAGAATGAAATGTTCCATAAGCTTTCTCCAGCAATCCTTTTTCGTTCTCTTGTCGACAAAACTGAAACCAAGACGTGCCTTCTTTGGCTCCTTCCATTCCTGGACGGTGATCGGGACGTTGTCTCTAACAACGACTCCGCATTGGTTGATAAACTTTGAGGTGTGCTATAGGGGCTTGCCGGTTTCACTGACAAAATCAATGGCATATGTTTCTCCTGTTTTCATCGCCTTGGATTTGCCACGCTTTGTCGTACTCGATCCGGCCGAGGGCCAAAAAAAGAAAGAGAGTCGCGCGCATTAATACATATGTATTCACATTTCAGTAAGTTTGTATCACGAGAGGCTCAATGTATATATATATACCTCGCCGGAGGTGGTTGCTACTTGCAATTCGAGATCGTCGTTTGTTGACGGTTGACCTCCGTCGACAATGTCCGTTCCTTCACCTTCTTGATCATCGACAATGTCTGTTCCACCGTCAAGGTTCAGAAAAGAAGAGACTACATCCTCTTCTTGCTCATATTCTGAGCCCGACACATAAGGAATCTCGTTGTTTATGATGCCCATTAAATAACGTTCAGCCTCCGGATCCCTAAGCGGCTCGGCTCTATCGTCCGCCATATGTCACTCCTGCATGTAGTAAAAATTAATTAAGTATAAAGGAATTAAAAAATAAGATTAAGGGGACATAGAGGAGGAGGAATTAAAAAATAAGATTATTGAGCACTAATTTGCATAGAAGTTTTTGTTTGAGCACTGCCAAGTATTTTGTTTTTCCTTTTCTTATTTTGTTTTTTCTTCCTTTCCTTTTTCCTTTTCTTCTTCCTTTTCTTTTTCCTTTTCTTCTTCCTTTTCTTCTTCCTTTTCTTTTTCCTTTTCTTATTTTGTTTTTCCTTTTCTTCTTCCTTTTCTTTTTTCCTTTTCTTCTTCCTTTTCTTTTTTCCTTTTCTTATTTTGTTTTTCCTTTTCTTCTTCCTTTTCTTTTTCCTTTTCTTCTTCCTTTTCTTTTTCCTTTTCTTCTTCCTTTTCTTTTTCCTTTTCTTCTTCCTTTTCTTATTTTGTTTTTCCTTTTCTTTTTCCTTTTCTTCTTCCTTTTCTTTTTCCTTTTCTTATTTTGTTTTTCCTTTTCTTCTTCCTTTCCTTTTTCCTTTTCTTATTTTCTTTTTCCTTTTCTTCTTCCTTTTCTTTTTCCTTTTCTTATTTTGTTTTTCCTTTTCTTATTTTCTTTTTCCTTTTCTTCTTCCTTTTCTTTTTCCTTTTCTTATATTGTTTTTCCTTTTCTTCTTCGTTTTCTTTTTCTTTTTCTTATTTTGTTTTTCCTTTTCTTCTTCTTTTCCTTTTTCCTTTTCTTCTTCCTTTTCTTCTTCCTTTTCTTTGTTTGAGGAGGACGGCAGGCGGCGGCGGGAGGCGGAGGACGGCAGGCAGGCGGCGGCGGGCGGCGGGCAGGGCAGGGGCAGCGGGCAGCGGGCGGCGGGCAGGGGCAGGGGCGGCGGGCGGCGGGCAAGGGCAGGGGCAGGGGCGGCGGGCGGCGGGCAGTGCAGGGCAGGGCAGGGGCGGCGGCGGCGCGCAGGGGCAGGGCAGGGGCAGGGGCGGCGGCGGCGCGCAGGGCAGGGCAGGGGCGGCGGCGGAGCTCACTGGGGGCAGGGGCGGCGGCGCGCAGGGCAGGGGAAGTGGGGGGCGGTGGAGCTCACTGGGGGCAGGGCGTCGGCGTCGGGGCAGGGCGTCGGCGTCGGGGCAGCAGCCTGGCGGCGTCGGCGTCGATCGGCGTCGGGGCAGGGCGTCGGCGTCGAGAGGAGAATGGGAGGTGGGGGAAAATTTACTAAGTGCTGTATATATAGACAGAGCATTAGTCCCGGTTGGGGACGCCAACCGCGACTAAAGGTATCCTTTAGTCCCGGTTGGGGACACCAACCGCGACTAAAGGGTACCTTTAGTCGCGGTTGGTGTCCCCAACCGGGACTAAAGGTTCTTTCGCGCCGCTTTCGTTCCCGCGCGGAAAGAGCAGTCGCGGTTCGTGTCACGAACCGCGACTAAAGGTCCTTTTTCATATACTTTTCAGAAAATACAAATAATATATCAAAAAATTTAGAAAAATAAAACTAATTCATTTTAAAATCTTAAAAATAGAAATAATATATCAAAAATTCAGAAAAATAAAACTAATTCATTTTAAAATCTTAAAAATAGAAATAATATATCAAAAAATTCAGAAAAATAAAACTAATTCATTTTAAAATCTTAAAAATAGAAATAATATATCAAAAAATTCAGGAAAATAAAACTAATTCATTTTAAAATCTTAAAAATAGAAATAATATATCAAAAAATTCAGAAAAATAAAACTAATTCATTTTAAAATCTTAAAAATAGAAATAATATATCAAAAAAATCAGGAAAATAAAACTAATTCATTTTAAAATCTTAAAAATAGAAATAATATATCAAAAAATTCAGAAAAATAAAACTAATTCATTTTAAAATCTTAAAAATAGAAATAATATATCAATAAATTCAATAAAATAAAACTAATTCATTTTAAAATCTTAAAAATAGAAATAATATATCAAAAAATTCAGAAAAATAAAACTAATTCATTTTAAAATCTTAAAAATAGAAATAATATATCAAAAATTCAATAAAATAAAACTAATTCATTTTAAAATCTTAAAAATACAAATAATATATCAAATACAAATCATCCGGATTCGCCATCGTACGGTTTAATTCACATGATCCATTCAACAAAGTTTGGTACAATAAATTATTACACATCAATTCTTCCCTTGTGTCCCTGCTTGCTTACGATTGTGCCGTATCCATGGAGCATCCTCATCATTTAACTTAATGCTTGGGTCAGTGTTCACTTTGAAGGGCGGAATTTCACCAAACATATTATAATCTTCTGACATGTCTGTCTTGTCCTCCACTCCCACGATGTTTCTTTTCCCTGAAAGAACAATGTGGCGCTTTGGATCATCGCATGATGTACTGATCGTTTTCTTATCTTTCCGTTTCCTCGGTTTGCTACTCATGTCCTTCAAATAAAAAACCTGAGCGACATCTTTGGCAAGGACGAATGGTTCGTCAAGGTAACCAAGATTGTTGAAATCCACCATTGTCATTCCGTATTGCTCGTCCACCTTTACCCCACCTCCTGTTAGCTTGAACCATTTGCACCGGAACAAAGGGACCTTAAAGGAGGGTCCATAGTCAAGTTCCCATATCTCCTCTATGTAACCATAATATGTGACCTTTTGCCCATTCTCGGTTGCTGCATCAAAGCGGACACCACTGTTTTGGTTGGTGCTCTTTTTATCTTGGGCGATGGTGTAAAATGTATTCCCATTTATCTCGTACCCTTGGAAAGTCGTTATAGTCGAAGATGGTGTCTTGGCCAACATGTACAGCTGATCTCCAACATCATTGTCATTCATTAAATGTTTTCGCAACCAACTGCCGAAAGTCTCCATGTGGGCCTTTCTAATCCAGGATTCAGGCTTCCCCGGGTTGTCCGAGCGTAAAATATTCTTGTGTTGCTCGAAGTACGGAGCCACCAAGCTGGAATTTTGCAGAACTGTGTGGTGTGCTTCAGTCATAGAATGACCGTCCATACATATCGTTGATTTCCTTCCGATCGTGCCTTTTCCACTTAGTCTCCCCTCGTGCCGCGATTGAGGAATACCAATCGGCTTAAGGTCAGGAACATAGTCAATACAGAACTCAATTACCTCCTCATTTCCATAGCCCTTGACGATGCTTCCTTCTGGCCTAGCACGGTTACGAACATATTTCTTTAATACTCCCATGAACCTCTCAAAGGGGAACATATTGTGTAGAAATACAGGACCGAGAATGGAAATCTCTTCGACTAGGTGGAGCAGGAGGTGCGTCATAATATCGAAGAAGGATGGTGGGAACACCAACTCGAAACTGACAAGGCATTGGACCACATCGTTCTGTAACCGTGGTAGATCTTCTGGATTGATTACCTTCTGAGAGATTGCATTGAGGAATGCACATAGCTTCACAATGGCTACTCGAACATTTTCCGGTAGGAGCCCCCTCAAAGCAATCGGAAGCAATTGCGTCATAATCACGTGGCAGTCGTGAGACTTCAGGTTTTGGAACTTTTTCTCCGCCATGTTTATTATTCCCTTTATATTCGACGAGAAGCCAGACGGGACCTTCATACTGCTCAGGCATTCAAAAAAAATGACCTTCTCTTCTTTGGTAAGAGTGTAGCTGGCACGACCTTGAAACCATTCCGGATGCCGGTCATCTGGGTCTTTCAAAAGTTGCTGGTCCTGCCGTGCTTCCTTTGTATCATTTGTCTTCCCATACACGCCCAAGAAGCTTAGCAGGTTCACGCAAATATTCTTCGTAACATGCATCACGTCGATTGCAGAGCGGACATCTAGGACTTTCCAATATTCTAGCTCCCAAAATATAGATTTCTTCTTCCACATGGGTGCGTGCCCGTCAACTCCCCGCGGAACTGATTGTCCGCCAGGACCCTTTCCAAAGATGACTTTCAAATCCTTGACCATATCAAATATCTCAGCACCAGTACGTTCCGCAGGCTTCGGCCGGTGATCTGCCTTGCCGTTGAAATGCTTGCCTTTCTTTCTTACGTTATGATTTCGGGGAAGAAATCGACGATGACCCAGGTACACGTTCTTCTTACAATTACCCAAACGTACACTTTCAGTCTCATGTAAGCAGTGCGTGCATGCATTGTATCCCTTATTTGTCTGTCCCGAAAGGTTACTGAGAGCAGGCCAATCGTTGATGGTTACAAAAAGCAACGCTCGTAGGTCAAATTCCTCTCCTTTGTGCTCATCCCAGACACGTACACCAGGTCTACCCCACAACTGTAAAAGTTCATCAACTAATGGCCTTAGGTACACATCGATGTCGTTCCCGGGTTGCTTTGGACCTTGGATGAGCACTGGCATCATAATGAACTTCCGCTTCATGCACAACCAAGGAGGAAGGTTGTAGATGCATAGAGTCACGGGCCAGGTGCTATGGCTGGAGCTCTGCTCGCCAAAAGGATTCATGCCATCAGTACTTAGACCAAATCTTATGTTCCTTGCGTCAGCTGCAAAATCTTTGAACACTCTGTCGATCTTTCTCCATTGCGTTCCATCAGCGGTGTGTCTCAACTCCCCGTCGGACTTACGGTCCTCTTTGTGCCATCGCAACGACTTGCATGCTTTTTGTTCCTGAACAGACGTTTCAACCGTGGTATTATAGGAGCATACCACATCACCTTGGCGGGAACTCTTCCTGGGTTTCTCGCCCTCAACATCGTCACCAGGGTCACCGCCTCTGATCTTATAATGCAATGCAGTGCATACAGGGCATTCATTCAAATTATCGTATTCACCGCGGTAGAGGATGCAGTCGTTAATGCATGCATGTATCTTCAGAACCTCTAAACCTAGAGGGCAGACAACCTTCTTTGCTTCGTACGTACTGGCGGGCAACTCGTTATTCTTCGGAAACATATTCTTCAACATTTTCAGCAAATTTTCAAATGATGAGTCAGCTACACCTTCCTGTGCCTTCCATTTTAGCAAATCCAGTGTGCAGCCCAGCTTTTTCAGACTATTATCGCATCCTGGGTACAACGACTTTTTGTGATCCTCTAACATGCGATCCAAATTCTCCCTCTCCTTGTCAGTTTCGCAGCGTCTCCGTGCATCAGCAATGGTCCGACCAAGATCATCAGCGGGCTCATCATGTGCCTCTTCTTCACCTTCACCTAACCCTTCCCCACCTTCAGCATCATTCTCCATGAAAGTATCACCGAAATGATCATGATAGTTGTCATCGATATCATCCCCTTCTTCATCTTCTTCCATTCTAACCCCTCTTTCTCCATGCTTGGTCCAACAATTATAGCTTCGCATGAAACCGTGCCGAAGCAGGTGCATGTGAACGTCTCTTGAGGAGGAGTAACCCTTCTGATTCTTACAGACAGCACATGGACAGATAATAAAACCTCGCTGCTTGTTCGCATTTGCCACTACGAGGAAATCTTTCAAACCCGTAGTGAACTCGCCGGAGAGTCGGGGACCGTACATCCATTGCCGATTCATCTGCATTATTATTATATAAAGTATATAATTAACCATCATGCATTTGTTAAACTAACTAGCTAGAAATAATACAAATTAAACAATGAACTACACACATGCATATTTTATCAATGACACATGAAAGGTTCAAGTTGCTAACCGCGATCGCAGAGGAAAAATAAATGAGAAAGCTCAAGTGTGGCTCGGACACTTCATATCATGTTTGTTTCATGCTCTCGGGCATTTCATCAAACACCTTGTGTGCATAGGAGGAACCAAAAGCAAACCCACCACCCCCCTTCTGAATTGTGGCTAAGTGAAGTGAGCTGAGTCCTATATATAGGGATGGGCCTTTAGTCCCGGTTGGCCTGGCCAACCGCGACTAAAGGCCTTCGGGCCAGCCTGAGGACCTTTAGTCCCGGTTGGCCAGGCTAGCCGGGACTAAAGCCCCTCCCGTCCGCCAGCTGTCGACCGAGCGCGCTGGGCCCAGATAGTTGGTCGCGGGTCTCCTCCCGAACCGCGACTAAAGACCCCTTTTGTCGCGGTTCGATTATTTTAGGGACTAATGGGGGCGTATGGAAGCCTCTGTTTCTACTAGTGGTTGTTCCCCTTTTGCCAGATTCATTTCTTGGGCGGATGGCGTGGTTTGTGTGTTAATTCATGTCTTGATATGTGGAGCAGATGCTCCTCTCGTCCAATCCTATGTTTTTGTTGTTCACTAATCTTATGCAAGCAAGCTTCTTTGCTTGTACACCCAATCATCTCTTTTCGGATGTACGTGTATTCATCAATTTGTCCGTTTCAAAAAAAGTATTCATCAGTTTGTAAGCCATTCTTCTTTCTGGTGCATTTTATCTAGCGAAAGTTTCTTTTTGGGTATATTTCTTCTTCCATACCTGTCAATGAAGTTATTATTGTGACATAAACACATTGGTGATTTTTTTTCTTGTAGGCAAAAAAGATCTTTTTTAGGCAAGAACACTTAGATGATGTTGTTCAGTACAATTTTCAGCTTTTGAAAACAAGCACGGTGGACTTCCTCGACAGTTATTACAAGTCCATCAAGCTAGCTGGTCGGTTTTCGGTGGATGAAATTCTGAAAGGAAAAATGCCATCTTCGGCGATTCCAACAGCTCTTCCCAGGAAAGAAAATATACTACTATCTTGGCCGGCGCCGGGTCCGGGTTATGTTGCCCTAACTGTCGATGGATCTTTCCAGGCAGCAGATAGCTCGGCGGCCGCCGGAATGGTGTTGCGCGACCATCAAGGACAGATCATCTTTGCAGCATACCGAGTCCTGTTCCACTGTAACAACGCTCTGGAGGCTGAACTTCACGCGCTCATGCAGGGTATGGCCTTGGCCATCCAACACTCGGATCTTCCAGTCGTCGTCCAGTCAGATTCTTCTGAAGCTTTGGCGGGTCTCTCAGGCAATGCTTTATCTCACTCGGCTTACGGTCATTTGGTTCTAGAGATTAAGGAGTTGATGAGTAATAGGGAGTTTGTACCTTTGAAAATCTGTCGTTCTCAGAATAGAGTTGCCGATCGGTTGGCCAATTATAGCCGATCCGAGCGGGCTACATCGGTGTGGTTGCGTTCGGTTCGACCTTGTATTGAGGATTTGTGGCCTCTCGACTGTAACACTATGACATTTGAATAAAACTCCCTTTACTCTCACTTTGAATATAACTCCCTTTACACTAGGATCAGTTTTGTACTGCCATTGAGATTCTCATCTCAAAAACATTTATCATGGCGCCTTCTAGGGCATTATGCGATTATCGTAAAGGCAAATTTTAGATAAAAAGTTTTCTGCAATCTGGAGGCCAACAATGGATGCACACATCGCACATATTCTGTATGGTCATGGTCAGTCAATGCGTGAAAGTAGCTCCGTTGGTTGGAACACAATGCTTGTCTCCGAAATCAAATAAATAGTGTATTATTTGAAAGGAGTGCAAGGAACTAGGCAAAATATGCATTTCCAAGAGAACATGAGAGCTTCTTGTTCAGGTTCGCTGTTGTGGAAATCACAGGAATTAAGTATTTATTATACTTGTGACCATCTCATTGGAGGAGGGTTGCTGGAAAGGGCAGGCTATATCTTCTCAAGAATGGAGAAGACTGGCTGTGCTCTCAACTCTCAGTTGCGAAATCTTGTGGCCACGGTGTTACTGGAGAAAGGTGTGATAATCAGGGCCGGAGGTTATCTTTCTGAAATTGATGATAAGAATTTTGTACTTGAAGCTTCAGTCATTGAGTTTGCAGTTGCTGACCCTCTTCCCAGGGAAGGAGGCATGCCAGAAAGTACAGTTTTTGCTGTTAATCAGGAAGCGTTGAAATACAAGAGCAATGCAACTAAAAATCAAACAAATCAGAGTGGCGCAGCGGAAGCGTGGTGGGCCCATAACCCACAGGTCCCAGGATCGAAACCTGGCTCTGATAAATGTTTTCTGGATCTTTGGTTTCCTTTTTCTTTTTTGCTTTACAACGCTGCATCATCTAGAGTTTTCTCTGAAAAAAAAAAGTTAAAAATCTCTGTGTACTTCTTGTAAACCAGCTACATCATGCTGTTGTTTCTGGTTGCAGTAAATGACAGTGGAGTTTTTCCTGTATACAATTATGCTTGATCCACTCTTGTTAGAGTTATGATTGTCGTGTGTACAAACTGGAAGAAGAACATGGTTCCGAAGGTGTTTAAACGTGGTTCAAAAGGGTGATCCGAAAAGAATACTCTCTTATCACTCTTGAGCCTTACAGATGTCGGTCAGCAAAGTGCAGAACTTGTTACAAGCTTAAAGCTAGTAATCCTTGATAGTAAACTTCAAACCAAATGGAGGCAATGTAAATTTCCTTCTGGAGCAAGGGCATTGTAATTTTTGAACTCAAGTGTCAGCAGTTTTCATCGTCATCATCATGATACTATTTACAAAATTTACATTCTAATTGGTTCATGCCAAAACCTCTACAGATTATACAACCATCCGTTGACCATAGGCTTCATTTACAGTCTTGCTTCTCATCTCAAACACCGGTGCATCATGCGCTTCTTTCGCTTTCTTTACCAAGACAGAGCGTGAAGGATCAGTGCTGTACTGCCATCGGGATTCTCATCTCAAACACCGGTGCATTCTAGGGTGTTGTGCGATTACCTTGAAGAAATTTTTTAGATAAAAAGTTGTGCAATCTGGAGGCCTCCAATGGATGCACACATTACACATCGTCTGTAGCTCCTTTGGTTGAAACACAATGCATGCTTGTCTCTGAAACCAAATAAATACTGCATTATTCTTTGGCTTTCTGTTGTGGAAATCGCAGGAGTTGATTATTTTGTTAGTCTTGTGACCTTCTGGTCAACCTGTATCTCAACCTGGAAGGGGTAGACAATATCTTCTCAACAATGGAGAAGTCTAGCTGTGCTCTCAACTCTCAGTTGCAAAAAAAACATGTGGTCAGGGTGTTACTGGATCTCATAAAGTGAGGGTTGCTGGAAGGGGCAGACAATATCTTGTCAACAATGGAGAAGACTGGCTGTTCTCCAACTCTCAGTTGCAAAAAAACAGGGTGTTACTGGAGAAAGGTGAAGTTTTTTTTTTTTTTTGAGAATCACCGGGGAAGGAGTCCCTCCACCTGAATATATTGCTCAAATGGCCATAATGCCAGGAGAGTGATCCAGTTTATAAGGAAAACCGGATCGAAAACCTTAACAAATTGACCCCATTTATGAGGAAAACCGAGCCGAAAACCAGACAAGTAACAAGTGTTACAAGAAGAGGAGAGGAACATGATGCCCAACATAAGGCAAGACCTAGCTAGCAAACTAACAGGACTAGGTAGATGAGGTGTGCGTCGAGGGATCACAATACCAAGACTCTACAAGCAGCCTAACGCACCGCACCGGCGTGCGTATCAAACCCCACGGCGCAACAGAGGAGCATCCACAATCAACGAGTGCCAACGCCTCACACGAACCTTGACTGGGAGCTCTGCCACGGAAGTTCAAGACGATTAGAAAGTCGGGGAGGCATCATTGCGTCGTCATTGAGCAAAGATGAATCAAGACGAGACCAAGAGCCCGAGGCTCGCCTCAACAGAGCAGGGTCATGAGCATGCAAAGTAGCAGGCCGGAGACCACACATAGGACAACCGAAGAGAAACACCTGAAGAAGAACACACCACCCTCGGTCCTGAGCAGGCCACACCACCACCACCACGCGAACCACTCTCAACCAGCCGCAGCAACTGAAGCCGTCGTTTGGGTCTCCAAGACGACGCCTCCAAGGAGGTAGTGTTGTCGAGAACACAACACCGCCATCCGACCCGGCAAGCCCGGTCTTAGGTTTTCACCCGGAGACCACAAAGCAAAGTATTGTAGGTGCTAGAGCTCCACAACGGCACCTCCTGCAAGGAAAACGACGCCCATAGACGCCGTTGCCGCTGGCATCGACATAGTCGATGCAGGGTTCTCACTCGGAGTTGAGCACATCCCTACAATAAGACGACAGCCGACCACCACCACCATCGAACCCTTCAAAAGACGAAGAAGCATGACAAGCCGCCGGAGCCAACCGCACCCTGCGGAGACCACCGACAACCAAACGTCAGCACTAGGCGCCAGATCCATCAACGGCCGCCCGAGCGCAGGCCACCGGACGCAGCGCAGGCCACCATGCCCATCCGAGCACCGTGCCGGCAAGGAGCAGAGGAGCACTGCCCGAGGCCAGGAACCACCATGGTCCGGGCTGCAGCCATACATCAGGTGCGCCGACACGCCCCACGCGTGCGCCACCGCACACCTGTCGGAGAAAGGTGAAGTAATCTTTCTAAAATTGATGAGAAAAATTTAGTATTTGAAGCTTCAACCATTGAGCTACAGTTGCTGATCTCTCTCTTCCAAAGGAAAGAGACATGCCAGAAAATACAGTATTTTTTCCTCTAGACGTTTAAGGATGCTGAAATAATCTGTGCCGGGCCTGAGGTTCTCTGGACGGTTTCATTTGAACGAAACCGGAAGCGGAATAATTCGAAGGAATAAAACGAAATCATGTGTGTATGCGCTACCGGGATGAGAACCAACTCGAAGCAATAATCTTCGAGAAGAATCCTAAGCGGGCATACTGGTTTGGGGTGCACTGTGAACGTTTTTTTCTGGAGCAGGGCAATGTGAATTCGAATTAGGGATAGGGAAGCTTTCATCATCAGCGTTTATCGCAACACACATATTTACAATCAAGAGGGGATTAGTTGGCCGGCCGAGTCAATTAGTTCTGGCCAAGATTCAATGGGCATAATTAAATTTGAATTTACAAAATATATCATTTCTTTCCATAGATTGTCACTCATGTGAATTATGTATACACTATGGCAAAAATGTTATATGTAGAGTGTCAGGCTGTTTGCCGAGTGATTTTTCAAGGGGTTCTTGGCAAACAAGGCATTTGCTGAGTATCTCACGGCAAATAGAAACTTCACGTCACTTTGCTGAGTACTACACTCGACAAAGTAGGGACTTTGAAAACACTCGGAAAATAGGTACTCTATTTGCCAAGTCATTTTTTTACAAGACACTCAGTAAACAAATAAAAAGAAATAAAAAGCATGTGTTTATTTGGATTTAAAACCAAGCTTCATCCACTGCCCTGAAATTTTGTTACCTCTCTGGTGTTCATTGTACTATCATGATTGATTATCAATAGATCGACAGTTTTACCCTTAAAAAAAATAAAGAGTCAAACAACATTATACTGAAATAGTGCATTATTACCTCCGTCTGGGTTTATTAGACCCCTTTGTATTTTTGTCTAAACTTTGACCATCGATTTAATTTGCAAAATATAAGTTTTATGTCATAAAATTATGTTGTTATATTTCATATTCGAATGAATTTTTCAATAATACCATTTATTTGATGTATAACTCATATTTTATTACGCAAATGTATGGTTAGGTCAAACTCTGTCTCAAAATATGAGGAGGCCTAATAAATCCGGACAGAGGGAATAGGCGGCAAATGACACATAAGAGGAGGCCCACGATAGATTCCTACAACAGTTAGGGATCAAAGATTATACTCTCTTTTCTATAAACAAAGTAGGTTTGTGATTGTCTGCATCCATCACTACTCAATCATGCAACAAGTATCGAGCGAACCAGCCCACAAAGGCCCTCTTTAGCTCCCCCCATGGGCCTCTAGGCCTCCATGCCCAATTACCGTTTTATTTTCTACATAAAAATTAAAAATGTCAAAAAGAAAGATTTGTATGATGTATGTAAAAGAAAGTAATATAAAAAAATGCCATCTTGTAGAGAACAATTTTGCCCTTGATGTGAATTACGAAAAATGTCATGCTATATAAAACTGACATTACTCTAATTTATAAATTTACAATAAGTATATGATAAAACATAAAGAGGTCGTGTGATCTAGGAAACATATCATTGCCTTGTTGCTAAACTTTAAAACTACCATCCTATAGATAAAAAATGTTTTATTTGGATAATAATATTTAGAAAAATGCCATGATAAAAATGCCATCACTTATTAGTATAAATGTCACCTCTTAATAACAAGAATGACATCTCTTAATACTAAAAAAATGTCATATCTTAATAATAAAAATGGCATATCTTAATAATAAAAAATTCCATCTCTTCATAATAAAAATACCGTCTCCTAATTATAAAAATGCCGTCTATTAATAATAAAAATGCCATTCAAAAATATGCCATCTTTTAATAATAAAAAATGTCATCTCGTAATAATAAACATGTCATATCTTAAAATAAAAAATTCCATGTACAAAAACAAACTTGACTTGTGAAAAAAAAATTAATTGCCATGTGACGTATTTCTAAAATTTATAAACTGCGATGTTGATTTATTTTTTCTAGAAAATTGCCATGTACCTAAGCAAAAAAACATAAAATTCCATCATGGTAAAAAAAGAAGGCAAAAAAGGAGGGCTTGGGATTCAAACCCAAGTCTGCCATGCAAGCTCACGCCGCTAGCAAGTGTAGTGCACAGGGGCGTTTGAGAAATAAAATGTTCGCTTGGTTTTATCTTATAGCAAACTAGTTTCAAAATCTGAACTTGGCATCGGCCCTGCGCTGAGATCCGTGCAATGGTGGGGACGGCGTTCACTGGCAGATGCCAAAAATCTGATGGACGCCAGATAACATGGTTCACAAATATAAGATGATTTTTTTCTACTATGGACTACATACGGACTGAAATGGGTGAATAAACACACTAAAACGTGTTGTGTCCGATTCTGGAAAAAGTTAGAACATCTTATAGTATTAGTGAACGGGGGGAGTAGCATATATGGAATGCTAGCTAGCTCCCTCCCTCCCTCCAAATAAGGCAGGTAGTGAAGAATCCAGGGCTAGCTTAGCACACAACGATAGATGGATGGGATGGATGGTATGCATGCCTGCTGCCATTGGCCATGGAATGGAATGGATGCAGCACGACGCGGTTGGCAACTCCACTCCATATAGATGGATCCCACACGCACGCACGCACGCACACGGTTTTATTTATTAATTTCTGTGCGGAATTACTAGTGCGTATATATGGTATATCTCCTGGCTAGCTAAGCTTAGCGTGTTCATATGCATAAATGTGCATAAATAAATAAATAAATAAATAAAGGTTCAATCATGCACAACAGAAAGAGATGGATGGATACCATGCAACATACAAACTCAGTTTAATTTGCTTTTCTTCTGTTTTGTGTTGGTAGTATGTGAATGCGAAGCACACTTGATTCACCATGAAGTAGCTAGGTACATATGGACCTTGCTTGTTTGTTTCTTCACCAATCAATATACTTACAAAGACAGCGGTTCGCTCGGCTAGCTTAGCTTGTACGCATATGTGGTAATTTGTACTGGCCTGCATGCATGTCTTCACTCTTGTGGCTGGCTGCACCACCGCACCTACCCACCCAGTGTATTAGTACAGATAGCAAGCACTAATGCTGGTGCTAATCTTGCCCTCAACTGTGCCAGATAGTGCTTTCTGGCTGTCACCAGGTCAATGCCATGCCCCAAGTTTATAACCTTCCCCTTTGGGCTCTGATCTAGCCTGGCCCCCAATTGCATGCAATTTAAGTATATAATTAGCCTCCACCAATCTGTCTATATACGCACCTACCAAGATCAGTTTAGCAAAACCCTACATATAATCCAAGCTTTTGAAATAATTAGGAGAAGAAGAAGAAGAAGAAGAAGAGAAGAAGTTCAATCTCTTTCTTGCTCTCTTTTGGAGGAGGAAGAAGAAGGATGAAGGGGGTGAGCATGTTGACGATGGCGCGTGCGGCGTGGGCGGTGGTCCGGTACGCGGTGGTGGTGCCGCTGCTGCAGCTGGCCGTGTACCTCTGCGCCGCCATGTCCCTCATGCTCTTCGCCGAGCGCCTCTACATGGGGCTCGTCGTCGCGGCGCTATGGCTCCGCCGCCGACGCCGTCAGCGCCGCAGCCCAAGCAGGAACAAGGGGGGCGACGACGACCTGGAGTCCGGCGCCGCAGAGGACCTGCCCCTGGTCCTGGTCCAGATCCCCATGTTCAACGAGAAGCAGGTCAGTACGTACAATATGATCGATCGATTGCTCGTCTACGATGGATGATATGATATGCATGACCACTCTGATGGCTGTTGCTCGCCGCACGCATGATCCATCACTCGTATACACTGCTGGTAACGCTAGCTGCATGTGTACTCGATTTTGTTGCTTTCTTCAACCATCATCATGCAAAAGCCGCTGCTTTACAGCTCCATTTCCACAACATATGCATGCATGCATGCACGCACAACAAATATTGTCGTTGTTGCACTCCCTCCTGTACGTCCATCCAAATTCATCAAGACAATAAAAAAGAAACAGCTAGCACTATGCTTTACTGCACGCAAAGACAAGAGTCAACTCTCTCCGGTACGTTAGTACTACTTTGCCCGATGTGGGGAGTGACAACATACTTACGAAAGTTTTGTCTGTCAATGTGTGTGCCCCTGAGTGAAACAAGTAGAATTATTTGGTGGCAGGTGTACCGTCTGTCCATCGGCGCGGCGTGCGGGCTGTGGTGGCCGGCAGACAAGCTGGTGATCCAGGTGCTGGATGACTCGACGGACGCCGGCATCCGGGCGATGGTGGAGGCGGAGTGCCGGCGGTGGGCGGGCAAGGGGGTGCAAATCCGGTACGAGAACCGCAGCAACCGGAGCGGCTACAAGGCGGGCGCCATGCGGGAGGGCCTCAAGAAGGGCTACGCCAAGGACTGCGAGCTGGTGGCCGTGTTCGACGCCGACTTCCAGCCGGACGCCGACTTCCTCCGGCGCACGGTGCCGGTCCTCCAGGCCGACCCGTCGGTGGCGCTGGTGCAGGCGCGGTGGCGGTTCGTGAACGCGGACGAGTGCATCCTGACCCGCATCCAGGAGATGTCGCTGGACTACCACTTCTCGGTGGAGCAGGAGGTGGGGTCGGCGTGCCACGGCTTCTTCGGCTTCAACGGCACGGCGGGGGTGTGGCGGGTGCAGGCGCTGGCGGACGCGGGGGGCTGGAAGGACCGCACCACCGTGGAGGACATGGACCTCGCCGTGCGGGCGTCGATGCGGGGCTGGAGGTTCGTCTACGCCGGCGACGTGCAGGTGCGCAACGAGCTGCCCAGCAGCTTCAAGGCGTACCGGTACCAGCAGCACCGGTGGTCGTGCGGGCCGGCGAACCTGATGCGCAAGATGTTCTGGGAGATCGTGGCGAGCCGGCAGGTGTCGGCGTGGAAGAAGGTGCACGTGCTCTACGGCTTCTTCTTCGTGAGGAAGGTGGTGGCGCACCTCGTCACCTTCCTCTTCTACTGCGTGGTCATCCCGGCCTACGTGCTCGTCGGCGGCCAGGACGTGCGCCTGCCCAAGTACGTGGCCATGTACGTGCCCGCCATCATCACCCTGCTCAACGCCGTCTGCACCCCGAGGTCGTGGCACCTGCTCGTCTTCTGGATCCTCTTCGAGAACGTCATGTCCATGCACCGCTCCAAGGCCACCATCATCGGCCTCGTCGAGGCCAGCCGCGCAAACGAGTGGGTCGTCACGGAGAAGCTCGGCTCCGTGACCTCCTCCACCCCTGCCGCGACGACCACCATGGCCACCAACAAGGGGGCAACGAAGAAGAAGAAGAGCCAAAGCAGCATCCTGGCGCCGGAGATCGTCATGGGGCTCTGCCTGCTCTACTGCGCCGTCTACGACATCGTCTTCGGCCACGACCACTTCTATGTCTACCTCCTCATGCAGTCCGCCGCCGCCTTCGTCATCGGATTCGGCTACGTCGGCTCCCAATGAAGTGACGCCAACAAAACAAAAACCGTACCTGCTGGCTGCCTCTACCTAGTTAATAAGCTATCTGCAACTTAATTTGCATTGCATACTAGATAGATAGCTTATTGTTTTTCAGGACCAACCCAACAATACATACATACATATACCTGCAGGCACCAGCTTAATTTCCAAGGCAGGACAATTACTTGCTTCATTATATTCATTCATCCATCCATTTTGCATCATGTACAGAACCAAAAATAATCGCTTCAGAAAAGCCTTAGTTCGAAGCGGATGAGCATTCTATTCTCAGGCAGCAAAAAGGCATTCTCAATACATGTTGGTGAATGGCAAAACCTACAATTTCTTTGTTTGTTGCAAGATGAATGATCCGAACCAAGATATCAATAGCCTTTAAAGCCACCTAATTGTTTGTATACACAACGTGAATTGCAAAACTTACAGTGTTGAAGATGATCAGAAAGGGGACAAGTCAAACCTTCAAATCGATCAGATCAGCTAACAGCTACTGCAATTCGCCCGCCTTGACCTCAAACTCTTCTCTGGTTGATAGTATCTTCACACGAACCATGCCTCGCTCCCACTCGGATTTCCCAACCAAGATCAGCCTGCTAGCGTTTATCCTCTCAGCATGTTTGAACACCCTGCAGCATAGTAAAAAGTAATTACAGATACACCCACCCACATAATTATTCAACACAAAGAAAAAAAAATTACCATTTCAGACGCTTGTCTTCTACAAGGTCTACAGATCTGCCCTTCTTCCGCAGAGAGGATGCAACACTAGATGCTGGCCCCTCAAGCTCCTCGTCCAATGGGAACACAATGTCATCTATTTGACGTGGCAGGTCAGGCAAAAGACCCTTTTCTTTCAGCAGCTGCCAGAAAATGTGTAAATTATAGAGTTGGTATTACTGCCACTCAAACTGCATCACAAATTCATAATGACATGTAAACAACGACAATCTTTTCCACATGAATTTATGTTCTCAGCACTACTCAACTTGATAAAATCTTGGCCCAACCTTGTGCAATGCTGGGCTTCTGAATTTTATACTGTTACTTCTTTTTTTTACTTAATATTAGCAGGTATTTCTCATATCTTTATCAAAATATCAATTTTACAGGAACTTTAATCTTCGACCAAGCAGCTTTCTTCGCTCGACACGGGAAAAGGAACCAGAGGAGGGGGGGGGGGGGCATACCTCCACTATAACAGCATCTCCAAATCCAAAGCCACAGGCTGGTACATCTTCAGTTCCAAATGTTGACAGTAGCCTGTCATACCTCCCCCCACCACAAATCGCTCTCAGTTCCCCTTCCCTATCAAAAGCCTGAAAACATGGATCAAGAGAGTTCGGCATGAAACAAGAGTTGGTGACAAAAAAAATAAAAGATGGAATGCCACTTGATTAGGACCTCAAAAACAATCCCTGTGTAGTATGCAAGGCCACGAACAACAGATGCATCGAAACAGATCCAATCAGCATAACCATATTGCTCAGCAAGCGAGAAGAGCTTCTTCAAGTCAGCAACGGCTTCAACACCTGAGCCTAGCACCTCTGCATGGGAATATCAAAATGAGCGATCCTTTTCTGGATAAAAGGGTCGACTTCGATTTCTTTTTCCAAAAAGTTGCACAAATATGGATGCCATAAGAAAAAGAGTTTGGACAGTATCAACAAGAAGTTTAACACAAAGGTACCACAGTACAGCCCAACAGTTTAAGAACATGTCGAATGCTAAAGCCAGTAACAGACCTTCAAGTTTGGACAGTGACTTGAGAGAGAGCACTTCAATGATGCCCTGTACTGCTTCAGATGACAGCCCAGTTGAAATCAATTCCTTCTCAATTTCTTCCCTACTCAGTTTCCCCAGCTGCACAATATTGTAAATTCATGATGCAATAAACAATTACATAGTGCATGCAAATTCATCTAGTAGTTATGAACAGAGTAAATATGCAACACAGAAACAACTATGATATGGTTAACTTTAAAATCAGTAGACAACAGGATTGTGGTTTTGTAATGACTATTTTACTAGTTATTTACAATATAGAGGGTTAGATGAGAACGGATTTTAATCACAAATTGAGAAACAAGCATGGGGAAATTGGCCCATGTGATATGTATTAGCTACCAAGTTCTGAGTCATACAAAGAACACTCAGTGATTATTTCCTATATCTTTACATGGACTGCATAGTAAAGGATAAACAGCACGAAGTCCAGCAAAAATAAACATCTTGATTTTTTAGCAATCTTATCCTAGGTCTCCACCCGGACAGCATAGCTAAGAAGAAAGTGCGTAGAAATAAATAAAAACATAAAGATCTTACTATGTTCTTTTTAATGAGCAGTGGAAAGAGGTGAACATGAACCTTTTTAACATCAGCATACGAACAAAAGCAGTTTAGGAGCAAACTTCCAAACTATACAGTTATTCAGAATGCCATGGCTGATAAAGTTGGGCTTGAAACAAAGTAGGATGTGCATGAAGGCATCATGATACAACAAATAGGAAGGTGGAAAGAGGGTTTGGATGTACCTTGTCAACAATAACACAAACTTGAGTAAACAAGTGTTGTGGTACGGAGTACATATCCAACACGGCCTGAAGAACCTGGAGAGAAGAGAGAACAGTGAGGCACAAAACAGAGAGATTGGTCCTAATAAACCCACGCATAGGACATATATGCCATCAAATGGAAGGGAACAAAATGGTTTGTTTACTTGTAATTAGAGGGCAAATAGTGAGGTGAAAGGCTACCTTTCGGCTGGACAGTCTGATCCCCACATCCGAAGACGTGATCCCAAGACGCTCGAACAAGAGAACGATAGCTTGAATGAGCTCAGCCTCAGCCTGAATTTGAACAAGGTGGAGAAGTGAAGTCAGTGTGAATCATACAGGACAAGGTGAATCAGAATGGGCGTAGATACATACATACCCGGACTTTAGGCATACCAAAAATGTCCATGTTCCACTGATAATGCTCGCGGCGCCTTCCCCTTGTCATTCGCTCGTATCGCCAGCATTGTCCTATGGTGAACCACTTGAGTGGGAGGGAGACTGACTTTCTAGAGAGAGAGACATTCACAAGAAGAATATGAAGAAATGCACTTACTAGGCGTCAATTGGGACAAATTGAATGAAGTGAGACTGGTATCTACTATGCTAGGTTGGGAAAAATCAATCAAACAAATCTAATGGTCGAATGAATTGAGATTGGCATCCAATCCAGCCTTCATAAGTAGTACCTGGGTTGAATCATATTCATATCATACATAGACATGGGAGTAGATACATACCCTTGCTTGATGACGAGGCGTGCGAGGGAAGGGGTGATCTCCGGCCTGAGCACGACGCGGCGGCCGCCCTTGTCCTCGAAGTTGTAGAGCTGCTGCGTGATCTCCTCCCCGGCCTTGCGGATGAAGAGCGCCTCGGACTCGAGCACGGGGAAGTCCACCTCCTCGAAGGCCATGGAGCGGGACACCTCCCTGAAGTTGTCGAAGAGCCAGGAGCGGAGCCGCATCTCCTCCGGCGGGAAGTCCCTGGTGCCGCGCGGCGGGTTCACGTCCACCACCGCCGGCTGCGCCATGGAAGCAGAAGAAGCAGGGGAGGAGTCGCCGTCGGTGGCCAGCGCGGCCGTGGGGGAGGCGACGCAGAGGAGGCGGCGGGCGGGGCGAAGGGGGGCGAGGCCGATAGGGCGGCGGAGGAGGCGGAGCGACGCCGCCGACGACGCGGAGGCCATCGCCGTCGCCGAAGAGGGGAAGAAGGGGGAGGAGCTCTGCTCTGCCTCGGCGAAGATGAGATAACTTCCTTCCTTCCTCTGGGCCTGCTTCTCCGGCCCATTCATTCATTCAAGGCCAGGCCAGGCCCGACCCCGGTCCAGTTCAGTTCAGCCCCCCACTCCCTACCTCATCACAGGGAAGGAAGGGAAGGAGAGGTCGTCAGTCAATGTGACAAAATGTCGCCGTCGGCGTGGTCATGGACGAGGAAGCTCCTTCCCCTTCCCCTTCCGCTGCTCGCCGCCGGCCGTAGCAGAGCAAGCATCTCATTTTCCTTCCTAACTCTTGTAACTACGCACTCATCATGTCATGAGCACACAAGAAATGGCTTTCGTTCCTTTCATCAGCAACAAAAATAAACTGGAGAACCTTAACAACAAATGCACAACGCCATCGAATGCGCCGCGCAACATGTTTCTGGGATGCGAATCCCAACGGCAGTAGTACAGCAAACTGATCATTCACGCTCACTCCATCTTCCCTCTGATAGCTCTAGCTGGACCAGAAAAAAGAAACATAGACAATGAATTGATGTATTAAATACTGGTCCTTCATGCTCTGTTCGTCTCTCCCCTTTATAGCTCTAGCTGGAGCAGAAAGAAAAAAAACATATACGATGAATTAAGGTAAATATCTCTTACTGGGGAGACTGCAATGTAGTAGTATTTTGACAGTCAGCAGTTGCTGGGAGTAGCACAAAACATGCTTAATAGCCCTGAGGTAACATCATATTACTAACTAAGGTGCACTAGCGCTGGCAACTACATTTTAGATGACAACACAGTTCAATCCTGTTTACCAGTATGCAACCCATGAATACAGCGCACTTAACGCTTTCCCAAAATAAAATAAAAAAACACTACTGTTGAGGGAGGCACTACTGAAAAATATCACAGTTGTTAAACAAAATATTTTATATCGTGTTTGTGTTGCACTCCTTGTCCTTGGTCAAGCATAAATGCGTAAACACCGAGATTGGGTATTCCCAGAGGTAGGCAGCCAAGTACCCTGCCACAAATTTGGATACTCTGAATAGGCCTAAATGTGTGACATATCCAAACTTTCCAGATCAGAGTTACGCCTTCTTCATCACAGAAAAAAGGGAAACTCATATGACTCTCAGGCCACAGGCTTGTTATATTAACTAGAACGTGACATCAAACATCAGGCAACAACAGAATGGATGAATTTTCTGCATTTTCCAAAAAGGAAGGTGGGGGGCTATGCCATTGTGTCAGCTATGAGTGAATACCACCTTGTTTTTCAGTAGGAAGTTCCAAGTAATAATGCATCAATTGTCAGTCCAACATCTCAGGAGGCTGGTACTTTACCGGAAGCAACTTTACATGCTCCCTTAATTTCCCTTTCCTTGAGAAGAGAGATACAATTAACGAAACTGTCGAAGCTTCAAGTGAAAGCTGTTTTGCATCAAGTTTAGCGAGATAAGTTGCAGCCTTTACAACTGCACCATTCTCCAGCAACACTCTGACCACGTGATTTAGCAGCCTGGAGTTGGGAGCACAGCCAGCCTTCTCCATTGCTAAAAACATATCATCAGCCTCCGCCAGCAACCCTTCTTTTATGAAATTCGTCGTCATTACACTGTAAGTCACAACAGAAGGCACCAACCCGATGGCTGATATAGTAGCAAACAAATCCTTGGCTTCTCCAATTCTCCTAGTTTTAAACATTGCAGAAATCATGGTATTGAATGTTATGACATTAATCTTCACGTTCGTTGCACATAATTTTTTGAACAACTCTATTGCTTCACCAGTGCAATTGTTTCTACAAAGTCCATGAAGAACTATGTTGTATGTGCGAACGTCCACTGGTAAGCCACTTTCAACCATCGTATTGAATTTTTCCTTTGCAGAAACTGTTCTCCCGGAGCGAAACAGCCCATCAAGTATAATGCTGTACATAATAGTCGTGGGCTTAACCCCGCTGAGTGACATTTCCCTGAAAAGACTCAATCCATCGGCGATCCTGCCAATTTTACAGTAGCCATTAAGAAGTATAGCATACGTAATAGCATCAGGTTGGAGGCCAGCAGACTTCATAGCATCAAGTACTCTCAGTGCTTCCTCCACCTTGCCAACAAGGCAATATCCATCCATCAGTGAATTGTACATAATCACATCGGGCCGCTGACCAATACCTACAATGAAGTCAAACATATCCTGTGCCTCCTTCACCTTTCCTTCTTTGCACAGGTCGTTTATTACAGGATAGAAGAACACATTGTTAGAACACAGACCTCTATTAATTGTTTCAGAGATCAATTCCTTGGCTTTCACAAAATCGCCATGAGAGCAAAAACCCAGAACCAGGCATTGGTAAACAGCTTTGTTAGGTGAAACTCCTTGATTGACCATCTGATTAAATTTGTCCAGAGCAGCATCCATCCTACCCATTTTGCAAAGTGAATCCATTACTACTAGATAGTCAACTACATCTGGGTTTACTCCTTGTTGCCTCATTACTTCGAACATGTGCATAGCCTCATCCATCAGTCCACGTTTAGCATATGCATTGATCAGTATGTTGAAAATATGGTGGTTAGGTACAACACCGTTCTGTAGCATCGAATTGAAGAGACCGGTCATATCATCAAAGCATCCTTCTTTCACATACCCGTTAAGCATAATAGAGTAGGAGACAGTATCAGGTTTCTGGCCCTTTGCAGCCATGGAGTCAAAAATAACTCTAGCTTCCTTTGTCCTTCTATGCTTGCAAAGTGAATCCACAAATAAGTTCCACATGACGGTATCTGGTACAACACCAAGACTTATCATCTCTTTGAATACCCTTACTGCCGCCTTCCACCTACCCGAAATGGAATATCCATGGATCAGACTAGTGCATGTCATGACATCGGGTCCAATACCTTTATCAACCATTTGCCGAAAGACCACTTCTGCCTTGTCCATGGCTCCGCACTTGCTTAGTGCATCGATAATTGAGGTGTAGATGACCACATTAGGTTGAACTCCCAGTTGGATCATCCCATGGAAGAGATTGCACGCTTTGTCTACTTCACCTTCTTTAAAACAGCCGTTGATTACTATGCTGTACGAGAAGACATCAGGCGCACAGTCCAGTTCGGGCATCCGGTGGAGCAGCAGATCCAATGCCTCATTTGAGCGCTTGGCCTTGCAAAGCCCCTTGAGGAGGTTGTTGAAGGGGATGACATTCAAGCGCAGCCCCAACCTGATGAGGCGGCCGAAGAAGGCAACCACCAAGTCCGGGCGGCCTGCGCGGCAGCAGCAGTCCATGAGGATGGAATAGGTACAGAGCGTGGGCGACACCACCCGTGCACCAGCGCCTTGGGACATGCGGTTGAAGAGGGCGATGGCAAGGCCCGGGCCATCGCTGCAGGTAGATGAGGGTGGAGCACGGGCTAGTGCGGCAAGAAAGTTGTTCAGCCCGCGTACCGGGACGGCGGCGGCTTGGCTCAGCAATTCGTCGAACAGGTGGTGCGCCTCCTCCGGTCTTAGCGTTCCGGCACACACGCGCTCTGTGGCGGCAGCCAAGGCGGCGAGGGGGGCTCGTGGCTGTGGCGAAGGAGCCCTGAAGGAGGAGGTTGCATTGCTGGTGAAGATGGAGGACAGCCGGCCGGTCGGCATTGCTGGCCGTCTCCAGCGGAGCTCGGCGCGCAACTGCCGCGGGTCTTGCCCTCCGGGAAGGCTGACCGTGCGTGCGCCGCCGCACCGCGCTCTAGTGGCGTCACCCGCGATGCTCGGCACTAACCAAGCACTCGGGGGAACCGCTCGCCGCCGCCGCGGGGTTGCAACCGATGCCCTCAACAGTGGCGATGAAGAGGAGGCGTGCCTCCGTCGGAGAGAAAGGGGACTCAGGAACTCCGGTGGTCCTGGCCGCCGGCGAGCGGCCTGGGAGGCGGCTGACGAATCTAGACTGTGAACGGAGAGGGTGCCGACGGGCGTGGATTTTGTCCCCGTCCGCTCGGGTCAGTGCATCCAACGCCTTGATGCATTTTCGTCCGCGCGACCGATATGCGGCTATATTTTTACAATTTTTTCTACGTACTACATATCAAAGGTATTGCCTAAACTTCCCATAATTCATAACCACAATAAAAATATCACAGTGTTATTACAATCAAATAAAAATCTCATAGTTTACGAGCCAAATGAAATTTAAATTATCGCAAATGCATTTCAAAGAAAAGAGCCGATACATCTATTGGTTACCAAGGTGAACCCACATATGCTCAATCAAATCATAGTGTAGTTGGATGTGAGTTGCTCAATAACGCATTTCATGGTAAAATTAGGTGAATTGTGCAAACGTTGCCACACATTTATGCTCAGGCACAATATTTTCACCCTAAAAGTAAAACCCCTGGTCGAAATTTCCACCCTCACGCTTATCCTCTACGATCATGTTGTGCATGATCACACAAGCAGTCATCATCTTCCACTTCTTGGTGCTCCAAGTTCTAGCAGGATACCGAACGATGCCTCATCGAGATTGAAGAACACCAAAAGTACGCTCCACTATCAATTTGTACCTTGCGAGCAAAACGTCGAACACCTTGCGGGCGTGGTGGAAGAAGCCGGTCGGTGAAGAGCCTCACGCCTCTCCCAGACCTTGCAGCAGGCCTGCCGGCGTGCAGGCGACAGTGGCTGGGACCGTCGAGCGAGGACGCCGGCTTGGAGCGTTTTCGGCGATGGTGGAGACGAGGGTGTGGCGTGGTCCTGGGGTTGCTACGACAGCAGCGAAACACATGCCACCAACACCGGCAAGAGCTGTCGTCAGGAGCGGCGTGCTGCTTGGGGGTGTGTGGGTGCGAGCAGCGGCTCGGGCGACGTCTAATCGGCCGGAACTGGGCGGCCGCGGCGAGGGCGGGGTGGACATGTTTCTTGGTTATGGCTGGGAGAAGGGGAGAATGGCCAATGTGTCACCGACTGACGAGCCAGGGGGAGGACAAGGGCGCGCATCACGCATGTCCGCGCTGACACAAATCCGACCCAAATTTGAGTCTGAAATGGGTCACACGTGGACAAAAAGCGGACGCTTGTTCGTTTGCGTCAGTGCGTTGGATCGCAGTTTTTGTCTGTTTCGATCCACACGGACGCGCCTGGACAGAATCCGTCGACGCGCTAGAGTTGCTCTTAGATCCTTCTTCTTGTTGGGAATCGTAGCATAATTTTAAAATTTTCCTACGCTCACCAAGATGCATCTATGGAGTATACTAGCAACGAGGGGAAAGGAGTGCATCTACATACCCTTGTAGATCGCGAGCGGAAGCGTTCCAATGAACGTGGATGACGGAGTCGTACTCGCCGTGATTCAAATCACCGATGACCGAGTGCCGAACGGACGGCACCTCCGCGTTCAACACACGTACGGTGCAGCGACGTCTCCTCCTTCTTGATCCAGCAAGGGGGAAGGAGAGGTTGATGGAGATCCAGCAGCACGACGGCGTGGTGGTGGATGTAGCGGGATCTCGGCAGGGCTTCGCCGAGCTTCTGCGAGAGAGAGAGGTGTAGCAGGGGAGGAGGGAGGCGCCCAAGGCTGAGATATTGCTTCCCTCCCTCACCCCCTTTATATAGGCCCCCTGGGAGGGGGGGGGGGCGCCGGCCACAACCCATCTAGAGGGGGGGCGGCGGCCAAGGGGGGTGCCTTGCCCCCCAAGGCAAGTGGGGCGCCCCCAACCCTAGGGTTTCCAACCCTAGGCGCAGGGGGAGGCCCATGGGGGGGGCGCCCAGCCCACTAGGGGCTGGTTCCCTTCCCACTTCAGCCCACGGGGCCCTCCGGGATAGGTGGCCCCACCCGGTGGACCCCCGGGACCCTTCCGGTGGTCCCGGTACAATACCGGTAACCCCCGAAACTTTCCCGGTGGCCGAAACTTGACTTCCTATATATAATTCTTCACCTCCGGACCATTCCGAAACTCCTCGTGACGTCCGGGATATCATCCGGGACTCCGAACAACTTTCGGGTTTCCGCATACACATATCTCTACAACCCTAGCGTCACCGAACCTTAAGTGTGTAGACCCTACGGGTTCGGGAGACATGCAGACATGACCGAGACGCCTCTCCGGTCAATAACCAACAGCGGGATCTGGATAGCCATGTTGGCTCCCACATGTTCCACGATGATCTCATCGGATGAACCATGATGTCGAGGATTCAATCAATCCCGTATACAATTCCCTTTGTCAATCGGTATGTTACTTGCCCGAGATTCGATCGTCGGTATCCCAATACCTTGTTCAATCTCGTTACCGGCAAGTCTCTTTACTCGTACCGCAATGCATGATCCCGTGACTAACGCCTTAGTCACATAGAGCTCATTATGATGATGCATTACCGAGTAGGCCCAGAGATACCTCTCCGTCACACGGAGTGACAAATCCCAGTCTCGATCCGTGCCAACCCAACAGACACTTTTGGAGATACCCGTAGTGCACCTTTATAGTCACCCAGTTACGTTGTGACGTTTGGCACACCCAAAGCACTCCTACGGTATCCGGGAGTTGCACGATCTCATGGTCTAAGGAAAAGATACTTGACATTGGAAAAGCTCTAGCAAACGAAACTACACGATCTTTTATGCTATGCTTAGGATTGGGTCTTGTCCATCACATCATTCTCCTAATGATGTGATCCCGTTATCAATGACATCCAATGTCCATAGTCAGGAAACCATGACTATCGGTTGATCAACGAGCTAGTTAACTAGAGGCTTACTAGGGACACGTTGTGGTCTATATATTCACACATGCATTACGATTTCCGGATAACACAATTATAGCATGAATAATAGACAATTACCATGAACAAAGAAATATAATAATAACCATTTATTATTGCCTCTTGGGCATATTTCCAACAGTCTCCCACTTGCACTAGAGTCAATAATCTAGTTACATTGTGATGAATCGAACACCCATTGCGTCCTGGTGTTGATCATGTTTTGCTCTAGGGAGAGGTTTAGTCAACGGATCTGCTACATTCAGGTCCGTATGTACTTTACAAATATCTATGTCTCCATTTTGAACACTTTCACGAATGGAGTTGAAGCGACGCTTGATATGCCTGGTCTTCCTGTGAAACCTGGGCTCCTTCGCAAGGGCAATAGCTCCAGTGTTGTCACAGAAGAGAGTCAACGGGCCCGACGCATTGGGAATCACCCCTAGGTCGGTAATGAACTCCTTCATCCAGACTGCTTCCTGTGCTGCCTCCGAGGCTGCCATGTACTCCGCTTCACATGTAGATCCCGCCACGACGCTTTGCTTGCAACTGCACCAGCTTACTGCTCCTCCATTCAAAATATACACGTATCCGGTTTGTGACTTCGAGTCATCCAGATCCGTGTCGAAGCTAGCGTCGACGTAACCCTTTACGACGAGCTCTTCGTCACCTCCATAAACGAGAAACATATCCTTAGTCCTCTTCAGGTACTTTAGGATATTCTTGACCGCTGTCCAGTGTTCCATGCCGGGATTACTTTGGTACCTTCCTACCAAACTTACGGCAAGGTTTACATCAGGTCTGGTACACAGCATGGCATACATAATAGACCCTATGGCCGAGGCATAGGGGATGACACTCATCTTTTCTCTATCTTCTGCCGTGGTCGGGCATTGAGCCGTGCTCAATTGCACACCTTGCAATACAGGCAAGAACCCCTTCTTGGACTGATCCATATTGAACTTCTTCAATATCTTGTCAAGGTATGTACTCTGTGAAAGACCAATGAGGCGTCTTGATCTATCTCTATAGATCTTGATGCCTAATATATAAGCAGCTTCTCCAAGGTCCTTCATTGAAAAACACTTATTCAAATAGGCCTTTATACTTTCCAAGAATTCTATATCATTTCCCATCAATAATATGTCATCCACATATAATATGAGAAATGCTACAGAGCTCCCACTCACTTTCTTGTAAACACAGGCTTCTCCATAAGTCTGTGTAAACCCAAATGCTTTGATCATCTCATCAAAGCGAATGTTCCAACTCCGAGATGCTTGCACCAGCCCATAGATTGAGCGCTGGAGCTTGCATACTTTGTTAGCATTCTTAGGATCGACAAAACCTTCCGGCTGCATCATATACAACTCTTCCTTAAGGAAGCCGTTAAGGAATGCCGTTTTGACGTCCATCTGCCATATCTCATAATCATAGTATGCGGCAATTGCTAACATGATTCGGACGGACTTCAGCTTCGCTACGGGTGAGAAAGTCTCATCGTAGTCAACCCCTTGAACTTGTCGATAACCCTTAGCGACAAGTCGAGCCTTATAGATGGTCACATTACCATCCGCGTCCGTCTTCTTCTTAAAGATCCATTTGTTTTCTATGGCTCGCCGATCATCGGGCAAGTCAGTCAAAGTCCATACTTCGTTTTCATACATGGATCCTATCTCGGATTTCATGGCTTCTAGACATTTGTCGGAATCCGGGCCCGCCATCGCTTCTTCATAGTTCGAAGGTTCACCGTTGTCTAACAACATGATTTCCAGGACAGGGTTGCCGTACCACTCTGGTGCGGAACGTGTCATTGTGGACCTACGAAGTTCAGTAGTAACTTGATCCGAAGCTTCATGATCATCATCATTAACTTCCTCCCCAGTCGGTGTAGGCACCACAGGAACATCTTCCCGCGCTGCGCTACTTTCCGGTTCGGAAGGGGTGACTATCACCTCATCAAGTTCCACTTTCCTCCCACTCAATTCTTTCGAGAGAAACTCCTTCTCCAGAAAGGACCCGTTCTTGGCAACGAAGATCTTGCCTTCGGATCTGAGGTAGAAGGTATACCCAATAGTTTCCTTAGGGTATCCTATGAAGACGCATTTTTCCGACTTGGGTTCGAGCTTTTCAGGTTGAAGTTTCTTGACATAAGCATCGCATCCCCAAACTTTTAGAAACGACAGCTTAGGTTTCTTCCCAAACCATAATTCATACGGTGTCGTCTCAACGGATTTCGGCGGAGCCCTATTTAAAGTGAATGCGGCAGTCTCTAAAGCATAGCCCCAAAATGAGAGCGGTAAATCGGTAAGAGACATCATAGATCGCACCATATCCAATAGATTGCGATTACGATGTTCGGACACACCATTTCTCTGAGGTGTTCCAGGCGGCGTGAGTTGTGAAATTATTCCACATTTCCTTAAGTGTGTACCAAATTCGTGACTTAAATATTCTCCACCACGATCTGATCGTAAGAATTTTATTTTCCTGTCACGTTGATTCTCAACTTCACTCTCAAATTCCTTGAACTTTTCAAAGGTTTCAGACTTGTGTTTCATTAGGTAGACATACCCATATCTACTTAAGTCATCAGTGAGAGTGAGAACATAACGATATCCTCCGCGAGCCTCAACACTCATTGGACCGCACACATCGGTATGTATGATTTCCAATAAGTTGGTTGCTCGCTCCATTGTTCCGGAGAACGGAGTCTTGGTCATCTTACCCATGAGGCATGGTTCACACGTGTCAAATGATTCGTAATCAAGAGACTCCAAAAGTCCATCTGCATGGAGCTTCTTCATGCGCTTGACACCAATGTGACCAAGGCGGCAGTGCCACAAGTATGTGGGACTATCGTTATCAACTTTACATCTTTTGGTATTCACACTATGAATATGTGTAACATCATGTTCGAGATTCATCAAGAATAAACCATTGACCAGCGGGGCATGACCATAAAACATATCTCTCAAATAAATAGAACAACCATTATTCTCGGATTTAAATGAGTAGCCATCTCGAATTAAACGAGATCCAGATACAATGTTCATGCTCAAAGCTGGCACTAAATAACAATTATTGAGGTTCAAAACTAATCCCGTAGGTAGATGCAGAGGCAGCGTGCCGACGGCGATCACATCGACCTTGGAACCATTCCCGACGCGCATCGTCACCTCGTCCTTTGCCAGTCTCCGTTTATTCCGTAGTTCCTGTTTTGAGTTACAAATATGAGCAACCGCACCGGTATCAAATACCCAGGAGCTACTACGAGTACTGGTAAGGTACACATCAATTACATGTATATCACATATACCTTTGGTGTTGCCGGCCTTCTTGTCCGCTAAGTATTTGGGGCAGTTCCGCTTCCAGTGACCACTTCCCTTGCAATAAAAGCACTCTGTCTCAGGCTTGGGTCCATTCTTCGACTTCTTCCCAGTAACTGGCTTACCGGGCGCGGCAACTCCCTTGCCGTCCTTCTTGAAGTTCTTCTTACCCTTGCCCTTCTTGAACTTAGTGGTTTTATTCACCATCAACACTTGATGTTCTTTTCTGATCTCCACCTCCGCTGATTTCAGCATTGAATATACCTCAGGAATGGTCTTTTCCATCCCCTGCATATTGAAGTTCATCACAAAGCTCTTGTAGCTTGGTGGAAGCGACTGGAGGATTCTGTCAATGACCGCGTCATCTGGGAGATTAACTCCCAGCTGAGTCAAGCGGTTGTGCAACCCAGACATTCTGAGTATGTGCTCACTAACAGAACTATTCTCCTCCATTTTACAGCTGAAGAACTTGTCGGAGACTTCATATCTCTCGACCCGGGCATGAGCTTGGAAAACCAATTTCAGCTCCTCGAACATCTCATATGCTCCATGTTTCTCAAAACACTTTTGGAGACCCGGTTCTAAGCTGTAAAGCATGCCGCACTGAACGAGGGAGTAATCATCAGCACGCTACTGCCAAGCGTTCATAACGTCTTGGTTCTCTGGGATTGGTGCATCACCTAGCGATGCTTCTAAGACATATATCTTTCTTGGCTACTATGAGGATGATCCTCAGGTTCCGGACCCAGTCCGTATAGTTGCTGCCATCATCTTTCAGCTTGGTTTTCTCTAGGAACGCGTTGAAATTGAGGACAACGTTGGCCATTAGATCTACAAGACATAGTGTAAAGATTTTAGACTAAGTTCATGATAATTAAGTTCATCTAATCAAATTACTCAATGAACTCCCACTCAGATAGACATCCCTCTAGTCATCTAAGTGAAACATGGCCATGTCTGTACATGCTAGGCTCGTCAACACCCGTTGTATTCGAACGTTAGAATCTATCACACCCGATCATCACGTGGTGCTTCGAAACAACGAACCTTCGCAACGGTGCACAGTTAGGGTGAACACTTTCTTGAAATTATCATAAGGGATCATCTTACTTACTACCGTCGTTCTAAGCAAATAAGATGCAAAAACATGATAAACATCACATGCAATCAAATAGTGACATGATATGGCCAATATCATTATGCTCCTTTGATCTCCATCTTCGGGGCACCATGATCATCTTCGTCACTGGCATGACACCATGATCTCCATCATCATGATCTCCATCATCGTGTCTTCATGATGTCGTCACGCCAACGATTACTTCTACTTCTATGGCTAACGCGTTTAGCAACAAAGTAAAGTAATTTACATGGCGTTATTCAATGACACGCAGGTCATACAAAATAATAAAGACAACTCCTATGGCTCCTGCCGGTTGTCATACTCATCGACATGCAAGTCGTGATTCCTATTACAAGAACATGATCAATCTCATACATCACATCTTCTGGCCATATCACATCACATAGCACATGCTGCAAAAACAAGTTAGACGTCCTCTAATTGTTGTTGCAAGTTTTTACGTGGTTTGTAGGTTTCTAGCAAGAACGTTTCTTACCTACGTATGACCACAACATGATTTGCCAATTTCTATTTACCCTTCATAAGGACCCTTTTCATCGAATCCGTTCCGACTAAAGTAGGAGAGACAGACACCCGCTAGCCACCTTGTGCAACTAGTGCATGTCAGTCGGTGGAACCTGTCTCACGTAAGCGTACATGTAAGGTCGGTCCGGGCCGCTTCATCCTACAATGCCGCCGAAACAAGAAACGACTAGTAGCGGCAAGAAGAATTGGCAACATCAACGCCCACAACTTCTTTGTGTTCTACTCGTGCATAGTAACTACGCATAGGCCTGGCTCATGATGCCACTGTTGGGAATCGTAGCATAATTTTAAAATTTTCCTACGCTCACCAAGATGCATCTATGGAGTATACTAGCAATGAGGGGAAAGGAGTGCATCTACATACCCTTGTAGATCGCGAGCGGAAGCGTTCCAATGAACGTGGATGACGGAGTCGTACTCGCCGTGATTCAAATCACCGATGACCGAGTGCCGAACGGACGGCACCTCCGCGTTCAACACACGTACGATGCAGCGACGTCTCCTCCTTCTTGATCCAGCAAGGGGGAAGGAGAGGTTGATGGAGATCCAGCAGCACGACGGCGTGGTGGTGGATGTAGCGGGATCTCGGCAGGGCTTCGCCGAGCTTCTGCGAGAGAGAGAGGTGTAGCAGGGGAGGAGGGAGGCGCCCAAGGCTGAGATATTGCTGCCCTCCCTCCCCCCTTTATATAGGCCCCCTGGGAGGGGGGGGGGCCGGCCACAACCCATCTTGAGGGGGGGGGGGCAGCGGCCAAGGGGGGTGCCTTGCCCCCCACCCTAGGGTTTCCAACCCTAGGCGCAGGGGGGAGGCCCATGGGGGGGCGCCCAGCCCACTAGGGGCTGGTTCCCTTCCCACTTCAGCCCACGGGGCCCTCCGGGATAGGTGGCCCCACCCGATGGACCCCCGGGACCCTTCCGGTGGTCCCGGTACAATACCGGTAACCCCCGAAACTTTCCCGGTGGCCGAAACTTGACTTCCTATATATAATTCTTCACCTCCGGACCATTCCGGAACTCCTCGTGACGTCCGGGATCTCATCCGGGACACCGAACAACTTTCGGGTTTCCGCATACACATATCTCTACAACCCCAGCGTCACCGAACCTTAAGTGTGTAGACCCTACGGGTTCGGGAGACATGCAGACATGACCGAGACGCCTCTCCGGTCAATAACCAACAGCGGGATCTGGATACCCATGTTGGCTCCCACATGTTCCACGATGATCTCATCGGATGAACCATGATGTCAAGGATTCAATCAATCCCGTATACAATTCCCTTTGTCAATCGGTATGTTACTTGCCCGAGATTCGATCGTCGGTATCCCAATACCTTGTTCAATCTCGTTACCGGCAAGTCTCTTTACTCGTACCGCAATGCATGATCCCGTGACTAACGCCTTAGTCACATAGAGCTCATTATGATGATGCATTACCGAGTGGGCCCAGAGATACCTCTCCGTCACACGGAGTGACAAATCCCAGTCTCGATCCGTGCCAACCCAACAGACACTTTCGGAGATACCCGTAGTGCACCTTTATAGTCACCCAGTTACGTTGTGACGTTTGGCACACCCAAAGCACTCCTACGGTATCCGGGAGTTGCACGATCTCATGGTCTAAGGAAAAGATACTTGACATTGGAAAAGCTCTAGCAAACGAAACTACATGATCTTTTATGCTATGCTTAGGATTGGGTCTTGTCCATCACATCATTCTCCTAATGATGTGATCCCGTTATCAATGACATCCAATGTCCATAGTCAGGAAACCATGACTATCGGTTGATCAACGAGCTAGTTAACTAGAGGCTTACTAGGGACACGTTGTGGTCTATATATTCACACATGCATTACGATTTCCGGATAACACAATTATAGCATGAATAATAGACAATTACCATGAACAAAGAAATATAATAATAACCATTTATTATTGCCTCTAGGGCATATTTCCAACACTTCTATGGGAAAGTGTTTAAATCAACCCGCCGATCTATCGTGAGCGTAGGCCGTGTCTAACGTTTGATACGCGTCCTGGTGGGGCACACGCGTCACAACTCCCATCACTTTGTCCTATCCCAATTGGAAAACTCTTTCTTTAAACCGGATGATTTTCTCTCCCTTTAAGCCGCCTACTGTGGTTGACACGTGTCTGGGTCCACTGCATCCCCTCCGAGCCTTTATCCCCGCAACATTATCCTCTCCAGATCCAGCCGCAGGTCGTCTTCTCCCTCATGCCTTTTCCTCTTGATTTGGGGCGAAGCACACCACACTGCCGATTGCTTGCTCCCCCTTCCTCCCCACCCATCCCCCCCATGTCAAGGATGCTGCAAGCCCGCTGCCCAAAGCTGCTGCAATCCAACACATGTCACCCGCTGCTACAAGCAATTTTTGCCTCTACTATTGCATCCCCGTGCCAATTCTACTCCTTCGGCGAGCTCTGCCACTCCTCCTCCAGCAAAGCAGACGCTATTGTTGCATCCTCGCCATGGACGGAGACACTGATGTTGGTACGGAGCGTCTCCTTCAACTCCGGCTGCAATGGAGCTTCATTGCGCCGCAGGTGCAGCGTCGGAGCTTCGCCGCGACGCCGGGGCTGCAATGAAGCGTTGCCCATGGCTGCAACGGAGCTTTGTCGGCACATCGCCTGATACGTCTCCAACGTATATATAATTTTTGATTGTTCCATGCTATTATATTATCTGTTTTGGATGTTTTATATGCATTAATATGTTATTTTATATTATTTTTGGGATTAACCTATTAACCTAGAGCCCAGTGTCAGTTTCTGTTTTTTTGTTGTTTTTGAGTTTCGCGGAAAAGGAATATTAAACGGAGTCCAAACGGAATAAAACTTCCACAATGATGTTTCTTGGACCAGAAGACACACGAAGGACTTGGAGTCCAAGTCAGAAACCCTTGGAGTAGACGACAAGCTAGGGGGGCTCCCCTAGGGCTTGTGGCCTCCACGAAGACCCCCTGACGTACTTCTTCCTCCTATATATTCACATATATATTCCAAAACCCTCAGAAGCATCCAGGAAAACACTTTTCCACCGCCGCAACCTTTTGTACCCGTGAGATCCCATCTTGGGGCCTTTTTCAGCATCCGATCGGAGGGGGATTCGACCAATGAGGGCTTCTACATCAACTCTATTGCCCTTTTGATGAAGCCTGAGTAGTTTACCACAGACCTACGGGTCCATAGCTAGTAGCTAGATGGCTTATTCTCTCTCTTTGATTCTCAATACCATGTTATCCTCGATGTTCTTGGAGATCTATCCGATGTAATCTTCTTTTGCGGTGTGTTTGTCGAGATCTGATAAATTGTGGATTTATGACCAGCTTATCTATGAATATTATTTGAATCTTCTCTGAATTCTTATATGCATGATTTGGTATCTTTGTATTTCTCTTCGAATTATTGGTTTAGTTTGGCCAACTAGATTGTTTTTTCTTGCAATGGGAGAGGTGCTTAGCTTTGGGTTCAGACTTGCGTGATTTCACCCAGTGACATAGTAGGGGTAGCGAGACACATATTGCTTTGTTGCCATCGAGGATAACAAGATGGGGCATTCATCATATTGCTTGAGTTTATCCCGCTACATCATGTTATCTTACTTAATGCGTTACTCTATTCTTATGAACTTAATACTCTAGATGCAGGCAGGAGTCGGTCGATGTGTGGAGTAATAGTAGTAGATGCAGGTAGGAGTCGGTCCACTTGATATAGATGTGATGCTTATATTGCTTAATCATTGCCTTGGATATCGTCATAACTTTGCGCTTTTCTATCAATTGCTCAACAGTATTTGTTTACTCGCCGTATTATTTGCCTTCAAGAGAGAAGCCTCTAGTGAAACCTATGGCCCCGGGTCTATTTTCCTCATTGTATTTTCAGATCTATATATTAAAAATACCAAAAATACATTGCTGCAATTTATTTACTTTTACGTTTTAGTAATCTTTTATATCTATCTCTATCAGATCTCACCTTTGCAAGTGACCGTGAAGGGATTGACAACCCCTTTATCGCGTTGGGTGCGAGTGTTTGATTGTTTGTGTAGGTGCATCTATTGGGTACTTGCGCGTTTCTCCTACTGGATTGATACCTTGGTTCTTAATTGAGGGAAATACTTATCTCTACTGTGTTGCATCACCCTTTTCTCTTCACGGGAAAAACCAACGCAAGCTCAAGAAGTAGCATCACCGCGGTCGTTCGGCTACAATGGAGCTTCGTCGGCGCATCGCCGCGGTCATTTAGCTGCAAGGGAGCTCCGTCGGTGCTGCATTGGAGCGCCGTTCGTGCTGCAATGGAGCTTCGCCAGCGTCGTCGGTGCTGTGTCACCGCTTTGTCTCGCCACCGTGGGTTGCAGTGAAGCTTCGTCGGGGAGTGCATGTGTCCCGGTGCTGATGTCACATGTTTCTTGCATCTTCTTCACTGCTACAGAGGAGATGGAATGCGAGAGAAAGGAGAAAGACAACAGGCTGTGTTCGCTTTAATCGGACGGGCTAGGTGAGCCTAATCAGACGGCTGGACAGGCGGATGATCTTTCCCTAAGATCATCCGGCTGATCCGTAGCACCCACCATCCCAATTCCCAACCGAGGAGCACTCATCACATGTCTCTTCTCTCCCCATACACCACGTGGGGGGTGCTGCAACGAGCGACCACATCCACCGCGGGGCTGCTGCAACCCATGCCGAAATGACGGGTGATGTTGTCGACGTTGCAACCGCACAGCTCGCCGGAGCTGCAACGAAGGAAGCAGCCACATCGTCGGGGCCGTCGGCTGCGGTTGGTGTTGCCGACCATGCAGATGCAGTGTCGTCGGTGCTGCGAAGAGGAGCGCTGCAACCATTGATCTCGTCGGCGGCAGGGGATGCTTTCATGGAGCGCGTGTGCCCTGTCCTCGCAGCTCTTGACAGACGATGGAGCTACAGTGCAACTCGTCAATGGGCTGGGGGAGCTGCAGTGCAATGGGCATGGTGCGACTCACCGGCGGCGGAGCTGCGGTGCAACGGGTGTGGCGCTACGTGCCGGGCGGTGGAGCTTCAGTGCAACACACTGGTGTGCGGCGGAGCTATAGTGTAACGAGGGTGATACATCTCCATCGTATCTACTTTTCCAAACTCTTTTACCCTAGTTTTGGACTCTAACTTGCATGATTTGAATGGAACTAACCCGGACTGATGCTGTTTTTAGCAGAATTGCCATGGTGTTATTATGTGCAGAATAAAAAGTTCTCGGATTGACCTGAAACTTCACGGAGATCAGTTTTGGAAATAATAAAGAATCAACAGAAGGGGGCCCACACCCTGGCCACAAGGGTGGGGGGGGGGCGCCCTCCTACCCTGTGGCCCCCCTGGACCTCCACCGACCTCAACTCCAACTCCATATATTCACGTTCGGGGAGAAAAAAAATCAAAGAGAAGGATTCATCGCGTTTTACGATAGGGAGCAGCCGCCACCTCCTGTTCTTCCTCGGGAGGGCAGATCTGGAGTCCGTTTTGGGCTCCGGAGAGGGGAAATCGTCGCCATCGTCATCATCAACCATCCTCTATCACCAATTTCATGATGCTCACCGCCGCGCATGAGTAATTCCATCATAGGCTTGCTGGACCGTGATGGGTCGGATGAGATTTATCATGTAATCGAGTTAATTTTGTTACGATTTGATCCCTAGTATCCACTATGTTCTAAGATTGATGTTGCGATGCTTAATGCTTGTCACTAGGGCCCGAGTGCCATGGTTTCAGATCTGAACCTATTATGTTTTCATGAATATATTTGTGTTCTTGATCCTATCTTGCAAGTCAATTGTCACCTACTACGTGTTATGATCCGGCAAACCCGGAGCGACAATAGTCGGGACACTTCCCGGTGATGACCGTAGTTTGAGGAGTTCATGTATTCACTAAGTGCTAATGCTTTGGTCTGGTACTCTATTAAAAGGAGGCCTTAATATCCCTTAGTTTCCAATATGACCCCGCTGCCACGGGAGGGTAGGACAAAAGATGTCATGCAAGTTCTTTTCCATAAGCATGTATGACTATATTCGGAATACATGCCTACATTATATTGATGAATTGGAGCTAGTTCTGTGTCACCATATGTTATAACCGTTGCATGATGAATGTCATCTGACATAATTATCCATCATTGATCCATTGCCTACGAGCTCGTTTCATATTGATTTTTGCTTCGTTACTTTACTATTGCCACTGTTACAATCTCTACAAAACTGCTACTGTTACTTTTGCTACCTTTACCGTTACTTCCATACTACTTTGCTACTAAATACGTTGTTGCAGATATTAAGTCTTTCAGGTGTGGTTGAATTGATAACTCAACTGCTAATACTTGAGAATATTCTTTGGCTCCCCTTGTGTCAAATCAATAAATTTGGATTGAATACTCTACCCTCAAAAACTGTTGTGATCCCCTATACTTGTGGGTTATCAAGACCTTTTTCTGGCGCCGTTGCCGGGGAGCATAGCTCTATTCTCTGAGTCACTTGGTATTTATATCTGTTGATCACTATGAGGAATCCGAAAGATCCAAAAACCAAGATTTATCCCTCTACTACGAGGGGAGGTAAGGAACTGCCATCACACTCTGCACTTGATGCACCTTCTGTTTTGAGTAAGTTTGCGACACCACCACCTGCTAGTAATCTTAATATGTTGCAAGTAATTGATGATGCTACCTCTGCTATGAATGATACAAATGATGATGCTACTACTCTGCTTGATAATACTGTACCTTTGGGTGAATTTCTTGATGAACAACTTGCTAGGGTTAGAGAGAATGAAATTACTAAAACCGATGATATTATTGAAGATGATGATTATGATTCTCCCCCTATATATGAATTGCCTGTTGTGTTTGAGGGTTATGTTATGGATGAAGAAACCGCTAGAGACTTCTTTGCTTGCAATGATAGAAACGATCTTAAGAAACTGTTATCTAAGCTTAAAGAAATACCCTTGAATACTAGAATGAAATATGACCCCGCTTTTGCTACTTCACCTATCTTTGTTACTGATAAGGATTATGAATTCTCTGTCGATCCTGAGTTAATTACTTTGGTTGAATCTGATCCTTTCTATGGTTATGAATCTGAAACTGTTGTGGCACATCTTACTAAGCTGAATGATATAGCCACCCTATTTGCTCATGAGGAAAAAATTCGCTATTACTATATTCTTAAATTGTTTTCTTCCTCACTAAAGGGTGATGCTAAGTTATGGTTTAATTCTCTTGCTCCTAGTTGTGTGCGTAGTCCCAAGATATGGTTTACCACTTCTCTAAAAAATATTTCCCTGCTCATAAGAAACAAGCTGCTTTAAAGGAAATATTTAATTTTGTGCAAATTGAAGAAGAGAGTCTCCCACAAGATTGGGGGAGCCTTCTCCAATTACTTAATGCTTTGCCAGATCATCCTCTCAAGAAAAATGAAATATTTGATATCTTTTATAATGGACTAACCGATGCTTCCAGAGACCACCTGGATAGTTGCGCTGGTTGTGTTTTCAGGGAAAGAACTGTTGAGCAAGCTGAATTACTATTGAATAATATATTGAGTAATGATAATGGTTGGACACTTCCTGAACCAACTCCTAAGCCAACTCCAAAGAAAAGGGGTATTCTATTTCTCAGTCCTGAAGATATGCAAGAGGCAAAGAAATCTATGAAAGAAAAATGTATTAAAGCTGAAGATGTTAAGAATTTACCGCCTATTGAAGAAATACATGGTCTTGATAACCCGACACAGGTAGTAGAGGTAAAATCTCTTCATAGATTTGATGAAGGTGATATTCCTCATAATAACTCTGCTAGTCAATGCTTGGATGAGTTTGATAATTTTATTGTTAAACAAGAAAACTTCAATCCTTATGTTAGTAGACAATTGAAACGTAATGCTTACATGCTTGACCACTTGGGCGATTGTATGAATAGAAATGTTAATGATCTTAAGCTTATTAGTAAACATGCTTCCATGGTTACAACTCAAGTAGAACAAGTACTTAAAGCACAAAATGATTTGCTGAATGAGTTGAATAGTAATAATAATGACAATGCTATCAGGGTTATGACCAGAGGTGGTAAAATTACCTAGCACTAGTACAACGACGTGCTATACAAATGGGTTTTAACCCCTTTCCGCGATGGCATTTGGAACCGTTGCCAAGTGAGTGTGGGCGATAGGGGGGGGGGTCCTTCCCACACGACCCAGAAACCGTCGGGGATAGGCCCTCCTGGCTCACAGGCTAGGGCAAAATGAGCTCGTGTGTGATCTGGCGGGGCATCGAAACCCAATTGTTTCTGTTCGTATGTACATCCCACACGGTGAATCCCAGAAAATCATTTCCGTTCGTATGTATATCACACATAGTTTTTTGTGTGGAAATGTTTGTGCAAGGTGGCCTAACGCAAACAGTTCTCTGCCGGAAGCCATGTGTGATTGTTAGTTGATCGAACACGCCTACTTTCTAGAAATCGTGCGGGTTGTTTGATTTCATCGCCCACGGTGATGTCTGAGTACCCGTCTGCAATAGAAAACCCCAATAAGCAGGGTAATTAGCCTATTATTGATAATCCATGTACTAATCAAATTGATGTTTCTTATAAAACACACCCGATATTTCATATCCGTATAACAGCAACCAGGATTTCATAATCGAATTACATCAGATAGCTTCGGCACTCATTTGTGCCATTACACAACAACACCAAATTTCACATGAAACATCAAAAACCTTTGGAAAGTAGCATCATACACGGTAAATAGACAGATGAATCTCATCTGGGAAACTGCAGAAGCAGAAGGCAAATATTGAGCCTTCAGTGATGTTGAATGTCCTTGCAACTTTAGGCTAGTGGCTATGGATAATTGCCCGCCCAACCTTCGTCCTCTTTAGCAAGACTTCAATATTGTACCGTGGGTGTTGAATGAATACCTTCCTCGCCTCTTGACCATGCAGGTGGTTGATACGTCTCCAACGTATCTACTTTTCCAAACACTTTTGCCCTTGTTTTGGACTCTAACTTGCATGATTTGAATGGAACTAACCCGGACTGATGCTGTTTTCAGAAGAATTGCCATGGTGTTATTTTTGTACAGAAATAAAAGTTCTCGGAATGACCTGAAACTTCACGGAGAATATTTTTGGATTTAATAAAAATACTGGCGAAAGAATCAATACTAGGGGGGCAACACCCTGTCCACGAGGGTGGAGTGCGCGCCCACCCCCTGGGGCGCGCCCCCTGCCTCGTGGGCCCCCTGAGGCTCCACCGACGTCAACTCCAACTCTATATATTCACGTTCGGGGAGAAAAAAATCAGAGAGAAGGATTCATCGCGTTTTACGATACGGAGCCGCCGCCAAGCCCTAATCTCTCTCGGAGGGCTGATCTAGAGTCCGTTCGGGGCTCCGGAGAGGGGAATCCGTTGCTGTCGTCATCATCAACCTTCCTCCATCACCAATTTCATGATGCTCACTGCCGTGCGTGAGTAATTCCATCGTAGGCTTGCTGGACGGTGATGGGTTGGATGAGATTTATCATGTAATCGAGTTAGTTTTGTTAGGGTTTGATCCCTAGTATCCACTATGTTCTGAGATTGATGTTGCTATGACTTTGCTATGCTTAATGCTTGTCACTAGGGCCCGAGTAACATGATTTCAGATCTGAACCTATTATGTTTTCATGAATATATGTGAGTTCTTGATCCTATTTTGCAAGTCAATAGTCACCTACTATGTGTTATGATCCGGTAACCCCGAAGTGATAATAATCGGGACCACTCCCGGTGATGATCGTAGTTTGAGTAGTTCATGTATTCACTAAGTGTTAATGCTTTGGTCCGGTACTCTATTAAAAGGAGGCCTTAATATTCGTTAGTTTCCAATAGGACCCCGCTGCCATGGGATGGTAGGACAAAAGATATCATGCAAGTTCTTTTTCCTAAGCAGGTATGACTATATTCAGAATACATGCCTACATTACATTGATGAACTGGAGCTAGTTCTGTGTCAGCCTATGTTATAACCGTTGCATGAGGAATTGCATCCGACATAATTATCCATCACTGATCCAATGCCTACGAGCTTTTCACATATTGATCTTTACTTAGTTACTTTACCGTTGCCACTGTTACAATTACTACAAAACTGCTACTGTTACCTTTGCCACCGTTACCGTTACTTCCATACTACTTTGCTACTAAATACTTTGCTGCAGATATTAAGTTTTCCAGGTGTGGTTGAATTGACAACTCAACTGCTAATACTTGAGAATATTCTTTGGCTCCCCTTGTGTCAAATCAATAAATTTGGGTTGAATACTCTACCCTCGAAAACTGTTGCGATCCCCTATACTTGTGGGTTATCAGGACTATTTTCTGGCGCCGTTGCCGGGGAGCATAGCTCTATTCTTTGAGTCACTTGGGATTTACATCTGCTGATCACTATGAGGAACTTGAAAGATGAAAAAACCAAGATTTATCCCTCAACTACGAGGGAAGGTAAGGAACTGCCATGTCGCATGTTATTGATGATGCCACTTCTGCTATGCATGATACTTATGATGAAACTACTTCTATGCTTGATAATACTGTGCCATTAGGTGAATTTCTTGATGAACAACTTGCTAGGGTTAGAGAGAATGAAATTATTGAAACTGATAATAATGAAAGTGATGATGAAGATTCTCCCCCTAGATATGAATTGCCTGATGTACCTGAGGGTTATGTTATGGATGAAGAAACTGCTAGAGATTTTTTTGCTTGCAAAGATAGATATGATCTTAAGAAATTGTTAGCTAAGCTGAAAGAGAAATCTTTGAATGCTAGAATGAAATATGACCCTGCTTTTGCTACTTCACCTATCTGTATTTCTGATAAGGATTATGATTTCTCTGTCGATCCTGAGTTAATTACTTTGGTTGAATCTGATCCTTCTAATGGCCATGAAGCTCAAACTGTTGTGGCACATCTTACTAAATTAAATGATATAGCCACCCTATTCACTCACGAGGAAAAAATTCATTACTACTATATCCTTAAGTTATTTCCGTTCTCATTAAAGGGTGATGCTAAAACATGGTTTAATTCTCTTACTCCTGGTTGTGTGCGTAGTCCCCAGGATATGATTTATTACTTCTCTGCTAAATATTTCCCTGCTCATAAGAAACAAAGCTGCTTTAAGGGAAATATATAATTTCGTGCAAATTGAAGAAGAGAGTCTCCCACAAGCTTGGGGGAGGCTTCTCCAATTATTTAATGCTTTTCCTGATCATCCTCTCAAGAAAAATGAAATACTTGATATCTTTTATAATGGACTAACTGATGCTTCTAGAGACCACCTGGATAGTTGTGCTGGTTGTGTTTTCAGGAAAAGAACTGTTGATCAAGCTGAATTGCTATTGAATAATATGTTGAGTAATGATAATAATTGGACACTTCCCGAACCAACTCCTAAACCAACTCCGAAGAAAAGGGGTATTCTATTTCTCAGTCCTGGAGATATGCAAGAGGCAAAGAAATCCATGAAAGAAAAGGGTATTAAAGCTAAAGATGTCAAGAATTTACCACCTATTGAAGAAATACATGATCTTGATAACCCAACACAGGTAGTAAAGGTAAATTCTCTCTATAGATTTGATGAAGGTGATATCCCTCGTTATAAGTCTGCTAGCCAATGCTTGGATGAGTTTGATAATTTTATTGTTAAGCAAGAAAACTTCAATGCTTATGTTGGTAGACAATTGAAACAAAATGCTTATATGATTGAACACTTGAGTGATTATATGTCTAGAGTTAAAAGTGACCTTAAACTTATTAGTAAACATGCTTCTATGGTCACCACTCAACTAGAACAAGTGCTTAAAGCTCAGAATGATGTGCTCAATGAATTAAATAATAAGAAAAATGATAATGCTGTTAGAGTTGTGACTAGAGGGGGTAAAATGACTCAGGAACCTTTGTATCCTGAGGGCCACCCTAAGAGAGTCGAGCAAGATTCTCAGAGAACTAATGTTGATGCACCTAGTCCTTCTAAGAGGAAGAAAAAGAAAAATGATAGGACTTTGCATGCTTCTAGTGAACCTGTTGTTGACACCCCTGAGAATCCCAATGATATTTCTATTTCTGATGCTGAAACACAATCTGGTACTGAACATGAACCTAGTGATAATATTAATGATGATGTTCATGTTGATGCTCAACCTAGCAATAACAATGATGTAGAGGTTGAACCTGCTGTTGATCTTGATAACCCACAATCAAAGAATCAACGTAATGATAAGAGAGACTTTGTTGCTAGGAAGCACGGTAAAGAAAGAGAACCATGGGTTCAGAAACCCATGCCTTTTCCTCCTAAACCATCCAAGAAAAAGGATGATGAGGATTTTGAGCGCTTTGCTGAAATGATTAGACCTATCTTTTTGCGTATGCGTTTGACTGATATGCTTAAAATGAATCCTTATTCTAAGTATATGAAAGATATTGTTACAAATAAAAGAAAGATACCAGAAGCTGAAATTTCCACCATGCTTGCCAATTATACTTTTAAAGGTGGAATACCTAAGAAACTTGGAGATCCAGGAGTACCAACTATACCATGCTCCATTAAAAGAAACTATGTTAAAACTGCTTTATGTGATCTTGGAGCCGGTGTTAGTGTTATGCCTCTCTCTTTATATCGTAGACTTGATTTGAATAAGTTGACACCTACTGAAATATCTCTGCAAATGGCCGATAAATCGACTGCTATACCTGTCGGTATTTGTGAGGATGTGCCTGTTGTGGTTGCAAATGTTACTATTTTAACAGACTTTGTTATTCTTGATATTCTCGAGGATGATAGTATGTCAATTATCCTTGGTAGACCCTTTTTGAATACTGCAGGAGCTGTTATTGATTGCAACAAAGGCAATGTCACTTTTCATGTTAATGGTAATGAGCATATGGTACACTTTCCAAGGAAACAACCTCAAGTCCACACTATCAATTCTATTGGAAAAACTTCAACGATTACTATTGGAGGTTTTGAATTTCCTCTTCCTACTGTCAAGAAGAAATATGATATTCTTATTGTTGGGGATGTGCATATCCCCGTTGAGGTAACTTAGTGTTATTCGAAAATTCTCCGGTTTCATGCGATTTGGAAAGAGTTTGTTAACAAGACTTTATCAACCTTGTTAGTGGATTCCTTTTGACGAGCATGAGATGGATGAAGTTAGAAAGCACAACCCTCTATACCCTCCTTTTACTTTCTGTTATTTAGATTAAATAAAGCAAAAATAGTATTTTCTGTCTGAATTATCCTTGCAATAAAAAAATACTCTGAAAATAAAAGTTCTCCAAATGTCTCGAAAATTAAATATGATTTTTTGTAGAATATTTAAGAATATCTGGCACTGAGAACACACCAGGGGGAGCCACTACCTGGACACGAGGGCACAAGGCGCGCCCACCCCCCTGGGGCGCGCCCCCTGCCTCGTGGACCCCACGTGGACCCCCTCCACTTATTCCAGCACCCACACACTTCTTCTTCCTCCAGAAAAAAATCCTCCCCTAGCTCAAACCCGTGTTCTAGCTCATCTTGCTGTGATATTCGATCTCCTTGCTCAAAGCTCCACTCACAAAACTGCTTTGGGGGATTGTTCTTCGGTATGTGACTCCTCCAATGGTCCAATTAGTTTTTGTTCTAGTGCTTTATTTATTGCAAATTTTTGCTCCTTAGGTGACCCTGTTCTTGAGCTTGCATGTCAAATTTATATGGTCCCAAGTAGTTCTAATGCATGATATAGTCTGTAGGCACTTGTGGGAGTAGTTGCTATCAATCTTGTTGAGTTTGGTTCACTTTTATTTTGAGTCACTAAAAATTTCAGAAATTTTTTAGAGGGAGAAAATGTTGAAGAGATTGTTGAGAGGCTCTTCGAGCCGAAGCTCGAAGGATAAGCAAAGTGAAGAGAATAAGAAGCCCAAATATAATCTTCCTCGCACCGTGGAGGTTCGGCCGTGTGAATGGCCTTGTGATGAGTTCTTGCGAGCCGCCGAAATTTATGAAGATTTTTATTACTTGGCTGAGAATGCAGGCCTCACCGACTTCCTCCACGACCAGCTCGAACAGTATCTCCTACTCACTAATATTTTTGTGCACAGTTTTCATTTCCATGCTAGGAGATCACCACCTTCGCTAGATTTTTATTTATATGATGAGTTTAAGGATATGTCACTCTATGATTTTTGTGTGGCTTGCAAGTTGCCTTTTGAGGGCAGCGTCGAGGAACCACATCCTAGTGATGGATGGCAATGGGGACAATCCCCTATGGGGATACCTACAACATCCCCATCCCCATCTACTCCCTATCATCCCATCCCCATCCCCGTTTACATGGCTGGGGATGAAATTTCCCCATACCCATGCCCCACTGGGGAACGGGGCCCCATTAGGGTCCCCATCCCCATAAACAAACAAATACTCATATACATAATATGACACCCTATAATCAACATACATAAATGGTGTTGTCCTTGTCCTGTTAATGCATATCTAGGTCGTACTGACTTCTTGGTCATGGTGACAACTGAGGTGAGGACGTGAGATAGGTTTAAGGTTTTTTCAGAGCTTTTAATTTGTTTTCGCAAGTTTGTTTGTGAATATTTTAAGGTTGACCGCAGTGTCATAGTTACTAAAAGGGTCCCCGGTGGGTATTGGGTCTGGGGAATAGGATATCGTTCCCATCCCTGTTGTACCCTATGGGGAATAAATTAGTTTGGTAAATATCCCCATGAGGATGTTTTCGCCCATCCCCACTCCCTAATAGATGAAATCCCCATGGGTTTGGCGGGTATGGGGCCCCGTTGCCATGTGGCAGAATTCATTGATGAAATTGCTGTAGGGGAAAAGAGAAAAGTGTCAGATGCAAGAACTACTAGTATACATTTTCCTGTTCTACGTTACTATGCGATATTTGCTAGTAGATGTTTAATTGGTCGCGGGAACAGTGGGGGCCTCAGTGCTCCTGACCTTGCCATTTTGCGCCATGCTTTACTCCATGACAGAACTTTCAGTTTAGGCGTTATGGTTGCTAAACGGTTGAGTCTAAACCGTACAAAGGGCCCCATTTTTGGAGGTATCTTTGCTTCGCGTCTTGCTAAATATTTTGAGATACCTATTACACATTATGAGAAGGAAGAAAAGGTGTTGCCCCCTATTTTATTAGACTATAAAAGTATGGTAGCACATGATTTTATTTGCGATGATAAGGAGAAGAGACTCATTTATAACTTGGTATTCAGTGAAAATACTTGCCAGATTATTACCCTGCCTGCACCTTCTTTGTTTAACATTTATTCAGGCACATACATCATCCTGCCCGATGACATTTATGCATATTGGGAGCGAACACGATCCCCAGAGCCAGAGCCAGAGCCATCTCCTGATCCATATCAGGAGTCTATTTATCAGTGGGATCCGCAAGAGCTCGCTAACCAGTGGCACCCCGAGGATCCTCCTCTGTACACTGGAGAGGATCACTTTGATCCGTGGGCATAGACCAACTTAGGCCAAAAGCCTAAGCTTGGGGGAGTACGCATTTCTCACCGAAATTACATTCATGTTCACACACTCATGCCAGTTGTCAGTGCTCATACTTTTTCATTGTACTATCCATGCTAGTTTATTTTCTGTTTTAAGCCTTCTTCTTGTGTGTTTGAAAAACCTGAAGAAAAAGCAAAAAAATTACTTGTAGCTTTTAGCTAATTTACTTTCCATGCCTGTAGTAGTAATAACTAAAAGAAAACCCAAAAAGATTTCTCATTCTTCTTTTGCTTGTTGGGAGCTTTCCCGTGTAAATAGTTTTATTAGCTTTGTTTTCTTTGGGGGTCGAGAGGAGAAGACCATGATGAAAATATTAAGCGGCTCTTATATGCATTATTGTTGATTTAACAAAGAGCCCATGTTACCTTGTCTTCTCATGTGTATTAAATGCTTGCAGATTCCAACTTAGTCCAATGCACGTGCACTGTTATTATTATCCACACCGTTCGGTCGTGCGAGTGAAAGGCAATAATGACGATATATGATGGACTGATTGAGATGAGAAAATCTGGTATGTACTCGACCTATCTATTTTTTGTAAATGGGACTAGTTCATCGTTCCTGATTCAGCTTATTATGAATGAAACATGTTTGCAATGACAATTAGAGATTATAGTTGCTCATGCCATGCTTAATTTGCTAGGAGTTTATAATGGTTTACCTTGCGTGCCAACATGCTATTAAAATGGTTGTGATGTGGTATGATAGGGTGGTATCCTCCTTTGAACGATTTGAGTGGCTTGACTTGGCACATGTTCACGCATGTAGTTGAAACAAAATCAACATAGCCTCCACGATATGTATGTTCATGGTGAATTATATCCTACTCATGCTTGCACTCAGTGTTGATTAATTTTAATGCATGTTCATGACTGTTGCCGCTCTCTAGTTGGTCGCTTCCCAGTCTTTTTCTAGCCTTCACTTGTACTAAGAGGGAATGCTGCTTGTGCATCCACTTCCATAAACCCCAAAGTTATTCCATATGAGTCCACCATACTTCCTATATGCGGTATCTACCTGCCGTTCCAAGTAAATTTGTATGTGCCAAACTCTAAACCTTCAAATGAAATTCTGTTTTGTATGCTCGAATAGCTCATGTATCAACTAGGGCTGTCTGTATCTTCCTTGCTAGGTGGGTTATTCTCACGAGGAGTGGACTCCGCTCCTCATTCATGAGAAAATGGCCGGTCACCGGGATGCCCAGTCCCATGCTCAAATCAAAATAATTGCAAACAAAACTCCCCCAGGACTATTGTTAGTTGGAGGCACCCATTGTTTCGGGCAAGCCATGGATTGATGCTTGTTGGTGGTGGGGGAGTATAAACTTTACCATTCTGTTTGGGAACCGCCTATAATGTGTGTAGCATGGAAGATATCGAGATCTCTCGGTTGTTATGTTGACAATGAAAGTATGCCGCTCAAAGTATTATTTATCTCTGTTTCAAAACTCGAGCTCTGGCAGCTCTACAAATCCCTGCTTCCCTCTGCGAAGGGCCTATCTATTTACTTTTATGTTGAGTCATCATCCTCTTATTAAAAAGCACCAGTTGGAGAGCACCGCTGTCATTTGCATGCATTACTATTAATTTACATTGAATATGACTATGACTGGATCTCTTTTACCATGAACTACAATGTCTAGTCAGTCCTTGATCTTCAGAGGTGCTCTGCATTTATGTTTTGTAGTCTCAGAAAGGGCTAGCGAGATACCATCTTGTTATATCATATTATGATTGTTTTGAGGAAGTGTTGTCATCCGAGATTTATTATTATTGCTCGCTAGGTGATTATGCTATTGATATGAGTAAACATGAGACCTAAGTGTTATTATGAATATGGTTAGTTCATAATCTTTGCTAAAAACTTGAATGCTAGCTTCACATATTTACAACAACAAGAGCAAACAGAGTTTGTAAAAGTTTTTCTTTATCACTTTCAGTTTGTCAACTGAATTGCTTGAGGACAAGCAAAGGTTTAAGCTTGGGGGAGTTGATACGTCTCCAACGTATCTACTTTTCCAAACACTTTTGCACTTGTTTTGGACTCTAACTTGCATGATTTGAATGGAACTATCCCGGACTGACGCTGTTTTCAGCAGAATTGCCATGGTGTTATTTTTGTGCAGAAATAAAAGTTCTCGGAATGACCTAAAGCTTCACGGAGAATATTTTTGGAATTAATAAAAAATACTGGCGAAAGAATCAATACCAGGGGGCCACCCAAGGAAATATGCCCTAGAGGCAATAATAAAGTTATTATTTATTTCCTTATATCATGATAAATGTTTATTATTCATGCTAGAATTGTATTAACCGGAAACATGATACATGTGTGAATACATAGACAAACAGAGTGTCACTAGTATGCCTCTACTTGACTAGATCGTTGATCAAAGATGGTTATGTTTCCTAGCCATAGACATGAGTTGCCATTTGATTAACGGGATCACATCATTAGGAGAATGATGTGATTGACTTGACCCATTCCGTTAGCTTAGCACTCAATCGTTTAGTATGTTGCTATTGCTTTCTTCATGACTTATACATGTTCCTATGACTATGAGATTATGCAACTCCCATTTACCGGAGGAACACTTTGTGTGCTACCAAATGTCACAACGTAACTGGGTGATTATAAAGGTGCTCTACAGGTGTCTCCAAAGGTACTTGTTGGGTTGGCGTATTTTGAGATTAGGATTTGTCACTCCGATTGTCGAAGAGGTATCTCTGGGCCCTCTCGGTAATGCACATCACTTAAGCCTTGCAAGCATTGCAACTAATGAGTTAGTTGTGGGATGATGTATTACGGAATGAGTAAAGAGACTTGCCGGTAACGAGATTGAACTAGGTATTGAGATACCGACGATCGAATCTCGGGCAAGTAACATACCGATGACAAAGGGAACAATGTATGTTGTTATGCGGTCTGACCGATAAAGATCTTTGTAGAATATGTGGGAGCCAAATTTGAGCATCCAGGTTCCGCTATTGGTTATTAACCGGAGACGTGTCTCGGTCATGTCTACATAGTTCTCGAACCCGTAGGGTCCGCACGCTTAATGTTTTGATGACAGTTATATTATGAGTTTATATGTTTTTATGTACCGAAGGTTGTTTGGAGTCCCGGATGTGATCACGGACATGACGAGGAGTCTAGAAATGGCCGAGGTATGAAGATTGATATATTGGATGACTATATTCGGACACCGGAATGGTTCCGGGGGTTATCGGATATATACCGGAGTACTGGGGGGTTACCGGAACCCCCCCGGAGGCTATTGGGCCTCATGGGCCCAATTGGTGGAAGAGGAGAGGCGGCCAAGGGGCAGCCGCGCGCCCCTCCCCCTCCCAAGTCCGAATTGGACAAGGAGGGGGGGGGGGCGGCCCCCCCTTTCCTTGCCCCCTCTCTCCTTCCCTCTCCTCTCCTAGTCCAACAAGGAAGGGAGGGAGTCCTACTCCCGGTGGGAGTAGGACTCCTCCTGGCGCGCCTCCTCCTGGCCGGCCGCACCTCCCCCCTTGCTCCTTTATATACGGGGGTAGGGGGGCACCCCAGAGACACAACAGTTGATCTCTTGATCTCTTAGCCGTGTGCGGTGCCCCCCTCCACCATAATCCACCTCGATAATATCATAGCGGTGCTTAGGCGAAGCCCTGCGTCGGTAGAAGATCATCATCGTCACCACGCCGTCGTGCTGACGGAACTCTCCCTCAAAGCTCGGCTGGATCGGAGTTCGAGGGACGTCATCGAGCTGAACGTGTGCTGAACTCGGAGGTGTCGTGCGTTCGGTACTTGATCGGTCGGATCGTGAAGACATACGACTACATCAATCGCGTTGTGCTAATGCTTCCGCTTTCGGTCTACGTGGGTACGTGGACAACACTCTCCCCTCTCGTTGCTATGCATCACCATGATCCTGTGTGTGCGTAGGAATTTTTTTGAAATTACTACGTTCTCCAACAGTGGCATCCGAGCCTGGTTTTATGCGTTGATGTTATATGCACGAGTAGAACACAAGTGAGTTGTGGGCGATATAAGTCATACTGCTTACCAGCATGTCATACTTTGGTTCGGCGGTATTGTTGGATGAAGCGTCCCGGACCGACATTACGCGTACGCTTACGCGAGACTGGTTCTACCGACATGCTTTGCACACAGGTGGCTGGCGGGTGTCAGTTTCTCCAACTTTAGTTGAACCGATTGTGGCTAGACCCAGTCCTTGCGAAGGTTAAAACAACACCAACTTGACAAACTATCGTTGTGGTTTTGATGCTTAGGTAAGAACGGTTCTTGCTAAGCCCGTAGCAGCCACGTAAAATTTGCAACAACAAAGTAGAGGACGTCTAACTTGTTTTTGCAGGGCATGTTGTGATGTGATATGGTCAATACATGATGCTAAATTTATTGTATGAGATGATCATGTTTTGTAACCGAGTTATGGGCAACTGGCAGGAGCCATATGGTTGTCGCTTTATTGTATGCAATGCAATCGCCCTGTAATGCTTTACTTTATCACTAAGTGGTAGCGATAGTCGTAGAAGCATAAGATTGGCGAGACAACAACAATGCTACGATGAAGATCAAGGTGTCACGCCGGTGACGATGGTGATCATGACGGTGCTTCGGAGATGGAGATCACAAGCACAAGATGATGATGGCCATATCATATCACTTATATTGATTGCATGTGATGTTTATATTTTATGCATCTTATCTTGCTTTGATTGATGGTAGCATTATAAGATGATCCCTCACTAAATTATCAAAGTATAAGTGTTCTCCCTGAGTATGCACCGTTGCGAAAGTTCTTCGGGCTGAGACACCACGTGATGATCGGGTGTGATAGGCTCTACATTCAAATACAACGGGTGCAAAACAGTTGCACACGCGGAATACTCAGGTTAAACTTGACGAGCCTAGCATATAACAGATATGGCCTCGGAACACTGAGACCGAAAGGTCGAGCATGAATCATATAGTAGATATGATCAACATAGTGATGTTCACCATTGAAACCACTCCATCTCACGTGATGATCGGACATTGTTTAGTTGATATGGATCACGTGATCACTTAGAAGATTAGAGGGATGTCTATCTAAGTGGGAGTGTTGGGAATCGTAGCATAATTTTAAAATTTTCCTACACTCACCAAGATGCATCTATGGAGTATACTAGCAACGAGGGGAAAGGAGTGCATCTACATACCCTTGTAGATCGCAAGCGGAAGCGTTCCAATGAACGTGGATGACGGAGTCGTACTCGCCGTGATCCAAATCACCGATGACCGAGTGCCGAACGGACGGCACCTCCGCGTTCAACACACGTACGGTGCAGAGACGTCTCCTCCTTCTTGATCCAGCAAGGGGGAAGGAGAGGTTGATGGAGATCCAGCAGCACGACGGCGTGGTGGTGGATGTAGAGCGGGTCTCGGCAGGGCTTCGCCGAGCTTCTGCGAGAGGGAGAGGTGTAGCAGGGGAGGAGGGAGGCGCCCAAGGCTGTCATCTTGCTGCCCTCCCTCCCCCTTTATATAGGCCCCCTGGGGGGGGGGGGGGGCGAAGGCCACAACCCATCTAGAGGGGGGGCGGCGGCCAAGGGGGGTGCCTTGCCCCCCAAGGCAAGTGGGGCGCCCCCCCACCCTAGGGTTTCCAACCCTAGGCGCAGGGGGGAGGCCCATGGGGGGGCGCCCAGCCCACTAGGGGCTGGTTACCTTCCCACTTCAGCCCACGGGGCCCTCCGGGATAGGTGGCCCCACCCGGTGGACCCCCGGGACCCTTCCGGTGGTCCCGGTACAATACCGGTAACCCCCGAAACTTTCCCGGTGGCCGAAACTTGACTTCCTATATATAATTCTTCACCTCCGGACCATTCCGGAACTCCTCGTGACGTCCGCGATCTCATCCGGGACTCCGAACAACTTTCGGGTTTCCGCATACACATATCTCTACAACCCTAGTGTCACCGAACCTTAAGTGTGTAGACCCTATGGGTTCGGGAGACATGCAGACATGACCGAGACGCCTCTCCGGTCAATAACCAACAGGGGGATCTGGATACCCATGTTGGCTCCCACATGTTCCACGATGATCTCATCGGATGAACCACAATGTCGAGGATTCAATCATCCCGTATGCAATTCCCTTTGTCAATCGGTATGTTACTTGCCCGAGATTCGATCATCGGTATCCCAATACCTTGTTCAATCTCGTTACCGGCAAGTCTCTTTACTCGTACCGCAATGCATGATCCCGTGACTAACGCCTTAGTCACATAGAGCTCATTATGATGATGCATTACCGAGTGGGCCCAGAGATACCTATCCGTCACACGGAGTGACAAATCCCAGTCTCGATCCGTGCCAACCCAACAGACACTTTCGGAGATACCCGTAGTGCACCTTTATAGTCACCCAGTTACGTTGTGACGTTTGGCACACCCAAAGTACTCCTACGGTATCCAGGAGTTGCACGATCTCATGGTCTAAGGAAAAGATACTTGACATTGGAAAAGCTCTAGCAAACGAAACTACACGATCTTTTATGCTATGCTTAGGATTGGATCTTGTCCATCACATCATTCTCCTAATGATGTGATCCCGTTATCAATGACATCCAATGTCCATAGTCAGGAAACCATGACTATCGGTTGATCAACGAGCTAGTCAACTAGAGGCTTACTAGGGACATGTTGTGGTCTATATATTCACACATGTATTACGATTTCCAGATAACACAATTATAGCATGAATAATAGACAAATACCATGAACAAAGAAATATAATAATAACCATTAATTATTGCCTCTAGGGCATATTTCCAACAGTCTCCCACTTGCACTAGAGTCAATAATCTAGTTACATTGTGATGAATCGAACACCCATTGCGTCCTGATGTTGATCATGTTTTGCTCTAGGGAGAGGTTTACTCAACGGATCTGCTACATTCAGGTCCGTTGTACTTTACAAATATCTATGTCTCCATTTTGAACACTTTCATGAATGGAGTTGAAGCGACGCTTGATATGCCTGGTCTTCCTGTGAAACCTGGGCTCCTTCGCAAGTGCAATAGCTCCAGTGTTGTCACAGAAGAGAGTCATCGGGCCCGACGCATTGGGAATCACCCCTAGGTCGGTAATGAACTCCTTCATCCAGACTGCTTCCTGTGCTGCCTCCGAGGCTGCCATGTACTCCGATTCACATGTAGATCCCGCCACGACGCTTTGCTTGCAACTGCACCAGCTTACTGCTCCTCCATTCAAAATATACACGTATCCGGTTTGTGACTTCGAGTCATCCAGATCTGTGTCGAAGCTAGCGTCGACGTAACCCTTTACGACGAGCTCTTCGTCACCTCCATAAACGAGAAACATATCCTTAGTCCTCTTCAGGTACTTCAGAATATTCTTGACCGATGTCCAGTGTTCCATGCCGGGATTACTTTGGTACCTTCCTACCAAACTTACGACAAGGTTTACATCAGGTCTGGTACACATCATGGCATACATAATAGACCCTATGGCCGAGGCATAGGGGATGACACTCATCTTTTCTCTATCTACTGCCGTGGTCGAGCATTGAGCCATGCTCAATTGCACACCTTGCAATACAGGCAAGAACCCCTTCTTGGACTGATCCATATTGAACTTCTTCAATATCTTGTCAAGGTATGTACTCTGTGAAAGACCAATGAGGCGTCTTGATCTATCTCTATAGATCTTGATGCCTAATATATAAGCAGCTTCTCCAAGGTCCTTCATTGAAAAACACTTATTCAAATAGGCCTTTATACTTTCCAAGAATTCTATATCATTTCCCATCAATAATATGTCATCCACATATAATATGAGAAATGCTACAGAGCTCCCACTCACTTTCTTGTAAACACAGGCTTCTCCATAAGTCTGTGTAAACCCAAAAGCTTTGATCATCTCATCAAAGCGAATGTTCCAACTCCGAGATGCTTGCACCAGCCCATAGATTGAGCGCTGGAGCTTGCATACTTTGTTAGCATTCTTAGGATCGACAAAACCTTCCGGCTGCATCATATACAACTCTGCCTTAAGGAAGCCGTTAAGGAATGCCGTTTTGACGTCCATCTACCATATCTCATAATCATAGTATGCGGCAATTGCTAACATGATTCGGACGGACTTCAGCTTCGCTACGGGTGAGAAAGTCTCATCGTAGTCAACCCCTTGAACTTGTCGATAACCCTTAGCGTCAAGTCGAGCTTTGTAGATGGTCACATTACCATCCGCGTCTGTCTTCTTCTTAAGGATCCATTTGTTTTCTATGGCTCGCCGATCATCGGGCAAGTCATTCAAAGTCCATACTTCATTTTCATACATGGATCCTATCTCGGATTTCATGGCTTCTAGCCATTTTTCAGAATCCGGGCCCGCCATCGCTTCTTCATAGTTCGAAGGTTCACCGTTGTCTAACAACATGATTTCCAGGACAGGGTTGCCGTACCATTCTGGTGCGGAACGTGTCCTTGTGGACCTACGAAGTTCAGTAGTAACTTGATCCGAAGCTTCATGATCATCATCATTAACTTCCTCCCCAGTCGGTGTAGGCACCACAGGAACATCTTCCCGCGCTGCGCTACTTTCCAGTTCGGAAGGGGTGACTATCACCTCATCAAGTTCCACTTTCCTCCCACTCAATTCTTTCGAGAGAAACTCCTTCTCCAGAAAGGACCCGTTCTTGGCAACGAAGATCTTGCCTTCGGATCTGAGGTAGAAGGTATACCCAATAGTTTCCTTGGGGTATCCTATGAAGACGCATCTTTCCGACTTGGGTTCGAGCGTTTCAGGTTGAAGTTTCTTGACATAAGCATCGCATCCCCAAACTTTTAGAAACGACAGCTTAGGTTTCTTCCCAAACCATAATTCATACGGTGTCGTCTCAACGGATTTCGACGGAGCCCTATTTAAAGTGAATGCGGCAGTCTCTAAAGCATAGCCCCAAAAGGAGAGCGGTAAATCGGTAAGAGACATCATAGATCGCACCATATCCAATAGAGTGCGATTACGACGTTCGGACACACCATTTCTCTAAGGTGTTCCAGGTGGCGTGAGTTGTGAAATATTCCACATTTCCTTAAGTGTGTACCAAATTCATGACTTAAATATTCTTTACCACGATCTGATCATAAGAATTTTATTTTCCTGTCACGTTGATTCTCAACCTCACTCTGAAATTCCTGGAACTTTTCAAAGGTTTCAGACTTGTGTTTCATTAGGTAGACATACCCATATCTACTTAAGTCATCAGTGAGAGTGAGAACATAACGATATCCTCTGCGAGCCTCAACACTCATTGGACCGCACACATCGGTATGTATGATTTCTAATAAGTTGGTTGCTCGCTCCATTGTTCCGGAGAACGGAGTCTTGGTCATCTTACCCATGAGGCATGGTTCGCACGTGTCAAATGATTCGTAATCAAGAGACTCCAAAAGTCCATCTGCATGGAGCTTCTTCATGCGCTTGACACCAATGTGACCAAGGCGGCAGTGCCACAAGTATGTGGGACTATCGTTATCAACTTTACATCTTTTGGTATTCACACTATGAATATGTGTAACATCACGTTCGAGATTCATCAAAAATAAACCATTGACTAGCGGGGCATGACGATAAAACATATCTCTCAAATAAATAGAACAACCATTATTCTCGGATTTAAATGAGTAGCCATCTCGAATTAAACGAGATCCAGATACAATGTTCATGCTCAAAGATGGCACTAAATAACAATTATTGAGGTTTAAAACTAATCCCGTGGGTAGATGCAGAGTTAGCGTGCCGACGGCGATCACATCGACCTTGGAACCATTCCTGATGCGCATCGTCACCTCGTCCTTCGCCAGTCTCCGTTTATTCCGTAGCTCCTGTTTTGAGTTACAAATATGAGCAACCACACCGGTATCAAATACCCAGGAGCTACTACGAGTACTGGTAAGGTACACATCAATTACATGTATATCACATATACCTTTGGTGTTGCCGGCCTTCTTGTCCGCTAAGTATTTGGGGCAGTTCCACTTCCAGTGACCACTTCCCTTGCAATAAAAGCACTCTGTCTCAGGCTTGGGTCCATTCTTCGACTTCTTCCCAGTAACTGGCTTACCGGGCGCGGCAACTCCCTTGCCGTCCTTCTTGAAGTTCTTCTTACCCTTGCCCTTCTTGAACTTAGTGGTTTTATTCACCATCAACACTTGATGTTCTTTTCTGATCTCCACCTCCACTGATTTCAGCATTGAATATACCTCGGGAATGGTCTTTTCCATCCCCTGCATATTGAAGTTCATCACAAAGCTCTTGTAGCTAGGTGGAAGCGACTGGAGGATTCTATCAATGACCGCGTCATCCGGGAGATTAACTCCCAGCTGAGTCAAGCGGTTGTGCAACCCAGACATTCTGAGTATGTGCTCACTAACAGAACTATTCTCCTCCATTTTACAGCTGAAGAACTTGTCGGAGACGTCATATCTCTCGACCCGGGCATGAGCTTGGAAAACCATTTTCAGCTCCTCGAACATCTCATATGCTCCATGTTTCTCAAAACGCTTTTGGAGACCCGGTTCTAAGCTGTAAAGCATGCCGCACTGAATGAGGGAGTAATCATCAGCACGCTGTTGCCAAGCGTTCATAACGTCTTGGTTCTCTGGGATTGGCGCATCACCTAGCGGTGCTTCTAAGACATAATCTTTCTTGGCTACTATGAGGATGATCCTCAGGTTCTGGACCCAGTCCGTATAGTTGCTGCCATCATCTTTCAGCTTGGTTTTCTCTAGGAACGCGTTGAAATTGAGGACAACGTTGGCCATTAGATCTACAAGACATAGTGTAAAGATTTTAGACTAAGTTCATGATAATTAAGTTCATCTAATCAAATTACACAATGAACTCCCACTCAGACAGACATCCCTCTAGTCATCTAAGTGAAACATGATCCGAGTTAACTAGGTCGTGTCCGATCATCACGTGAGACGGACTAGTCAAGTTCGGTGAACATCTCCATGTTGATCGTATCTTCTATACGACTCATGCTCGACCTTTCGGTCCTCCGTGTTCCGAGGCCATGTCTGTACATGCTAGGCTCGTCAAGTCAACCTAAGTGTATTGCGTGTGTTCCGAGGCCATGTCTGTACATGCTAGGCTCGTCAACACCCGTTGTATGCGAACGTTAGAATCTATCAGACCCGATCATCACGTGGTGCTTCGAAACAACGAACCTTCGCAACGGTGCACAGTTAGGGTGAACACTTTCTTGAAATTATCATAAGGGATCATCTTACTTACTACCGTCGTTCTAAGCAAATAAGATGCAAAACATGATAAACATCACATGCAATCAAATAGTTACATGATATGGCCAATATCATTATGCTCCTTTGATCTCCATCTTCGGGGCACCATGATCATCTTCGTCACCGGCATGACACCATGATCTCCATCATCATGATCTCCATCATCGTGTCTTCATGAAGTCGTCACGCCAATGATTACTTCTACTTCTATGGCTAACGCGTTTAGCAACAAAGTAAAGTAATTTACATGGCGTTATTCAATGACACGCAGGTCATACAAAATAATAAAGACAACTCCTATGGCTCCTGCCGGTTGTCATACTCATCGACATGCAAGTCGTGATTCCTATTACAAGAATATGATCAATCTCATACATCACATCTTCTGGCCATATCACATCACATAGCACATGCTGCAAAAACAAGTTAGACGTCCTCTAATAGTTGTTGCAAGTTTTTACGTGGTTTGTAGGTTTCTAGCAAGAACGTATCTTACCTACGTATGACCACAACGTGATTTGCCAATTTCTATTTACCCTTCATAAGGACCCTTTTCATCGAATCCGTTTCGACTAAAGTAGGAGAAACAGACACCCGCTAGCCACCTTATGCAACTAGTGCATGTCAGTCGGTGGAACCTGTCTCACGTAAGCGTACGTGTAAGGTCGGTCCGGGCCGCTTCATCCTACAATGCTGCCGAAACAAGAAACGACTAGTAGCGGCCCGAAGAATTGGCAACATCAACGCCCACAACTTCTTTGTGTTCTACTCGTGCATAGTAACTACGCATAGGCCTGGCTCATGATGCCACTGTTGGGAATCGTAGCATAATTTTAAAATTTTCCTACGCTCACCAAGATGCATCTATGGAGTATACTAGCAACGAGGGGAAAGGAGTGCATCTACATACCCTTGTAGATCGCAAGCGGAAGCGTTCCAATGAACGTGGATGACGGAGTCGTTCTCGCCGTGATCCAAATCACCGATGACCAAGTGCCGAACGGACGGCACCTCCGCGTTCAACACACGTACGGTGCAGCGACGTCTCCTCCTTCTTGATCCAGCAAGGGGGAAGGAGAGGTTGATGGAGATCCAGCAGCACGACGGCGTGGTGGTGGATGTAGCGGGTCTCGGCAGGGCTTCGCCGAGCTTCTGCGAGAGGGAGAGGTGTAGCAGGGGAGGAGGGAGGCGCCCAAGGCTGTCATCTTGCTGCCCTCCCTCCCCCTTTATATAGGCCCCCTGGGAGGGGGGGGGGGGGCGCCGGCCACAACCCATCTAGAGGGGGGGGGGGCGGCCAAGGGGGGTGCCTTGCCCCCCAAGGCAAGTGGGGCGCCCCCCACCCTAGGGTTTCCAACCCTAGGCGCAGGGGGGAGGCCCATGGGGGGCGCCCAGCCCACTAGGGGCTGGTTCCCTTCCCACTTCAGCCCACGGGGCCCTCCGGGATAGGTGGCCCCACCCGGTGGACCCCCGGGACCCTTTCGGTGGTCCCGGTACAATACCGGTAACCCCCGAAACTTTCCCGGTGGCCGAAACTTGACTTCCTATATATAATTCTTCACCTCCGGACCATTCCGGAACTCCTCGTGACGTCCGGGATCTCATCCGGGACTCCGAACAACTTTCGGGTTTCCGCATACACATATCTCTACAACCCTAGCGTCACCGAACCTTAAGTGTGTAGACCCTACGGGTTCGGGAGACATGCAGACATGACCGAGACGCCTCTCCGGTCAATAACCAACAGCGGGATCTGGATACCCATGTTGGCTCCCACATGTTCCACGATGATCTCATCGGATGAACCACGATGTCGAGGATTCAATCAATCCCGTATGCAATTCCCTTTGTCAATGGGTATGTTACTTGCCCGAGATTCGATCATCGGTATCCCAATACCTTGTTCAATCTCGTTACCGGCAAGTCTCTTTACTTGTACATCAATGCATGATCCCGTGACTAACGCCTTAGTCACATAGATCTCATTATGATGATGCATTACCGAGTGGGCCCAGAGATACCTATCCGTCACACGGAGTGACAAATCCCAGTCTCGATCCGTGCCAACCCAACAGACACTTTCGGAGATACCCGTAGTGCACCTTTATAGTCACCCAGTTACGTTGTGACGTTTGGCACACCCAAAGTACTCCTACGGTAGCCAGGAGTTGCACGATCTCATGGTCTAAGGAAAAGATACTTGACATTGGAAAAGCTCTAGCAAACGAAACTACACGATCTTTTATGCTATGCTTAGGATTGGGTCTTGTCCATCACATCATTCTCCTAATGATGTGATCCCGTTATCAATGACATCCAATGTCCATAGTCAGGAAACCGTGACTATCGGTTGATCAACGAGCTAGTCAACTAGAGGCTTACTAGGGACACGTTGTGGTCTATATATTCACACATGTATTACGATTTCCAGATAACACAATTATAGCATGAATAATAGACAATTACCATGAACAAAGAAATATAATAATAACCATTTATTATTGCCTCTAGGGCATATTTCCAACAGGGAGGTCTTAAGTAATATGATTAATTAAACTTTAATTTATCATGAACTTAGTCCTGGTAGTATTAGCATATCTATGTTGTAGATCAATAGCTCGCGTTGTTGCTTCCCTATGTTTTATATATGTTCCTAGAGAAAACTAAGTTGAAAGATGATAGTAGCAATGATGCGGACTGTGTCTGTGATCTGAGGTTTATCCTCATTGCTGCACAGAAGAATTATGTCCTTGATGCACCACTAGGTGACAGACCTATTGCAGGAGCAGATGCAGACGTTATGAGCGTTTGGCTAGCTCAATATGATGACTACTTGATAGTTTAGTGCACCATGCTTAACAGCTTAGAATCGGGACTTCAAAGACGTTTTGAACGTCATGGACCATATGAGATGTTCCAGGAGTTGAAGTTAATATTTCAAGCAAATACCCGAGTTGAGAGATATGAAGTCTCCAACAAGTTCTACAGCTAAAAGATGGAGGAGAATAGCTCAAGCAGTGAGCATGTGCTCAGATTGTCCGGGTACTACAATCGCTTGAATAAAGTGGGAGTTAATCTTCCAGATAAGATAGTGATTGACAGAATTCTCTAGTCACCATCACCAAGTTAGTAGAACTTTGTGATGAACTATAATATGCAAGGGATAACAGAAACAATTCCCAAGCTCTTCGTGATGATGAAATCGACGAAGGTAGAAATCAAGAAAAACATCAAGTGTTGATGGTTGACGAGACTACTAATTTCAAGAAAAGGGCAAAGGGAAGAAGGGGAACTTCAAGAAGAACGGCAAGCAAGTTGCTGCTCAAGTGAAGAAGCCCAAGTCTAGTCCTAAGCCTGAGACTAAGTGCTTCTACTGCAAAGGGACTGGTGTTGGGGAACGTAGCGATAATTCAAAATTTTCCTACGTGTCACCAAGATCAATCTAGGAGATGCTAGCAACGAGAGAGAGGGAGTGCATCTTCATACCCTTGAAGATCGCTAAGCGGAAGCGTTACAAGAACGCGGTTGATGGAGTCGTACTCGCAGCGATTCAAACCGCGGAAGATCCGATCTAGCGCCGAACGGACGGCGCCTCCGCGTTCAACACACGTACAGCCCGGGGACGTCTCCTCCTTCTTGATCCAGCAAGGGGAGAGGAGAAGTTGAGGGAGAACTCCAGCAGCACGACGGCGTGGTGGCAATGGAGCTCATGGTTCTCCGGCAGAGCTTCGCTAAGCACTACGGAGGAGGAGGAGGTGTATGAGGAGGGAGGGCTGCGCCAGGTAAGAGGTGCGGCTGCCCTCCCACCCCTCCACTATATATAGGGGCAAGGGCAGAGGGGGAGGCGCCCTAGGGTTTCCCCTAGGGGCGGCGGCCAAGCAGATTGGATCTCCCTAGGGAAAATCCTAGGGAGACTTGCCCCCCAAGCCAAGCAGGTGGAGGCTTGCCTCCCAAGCCAGGTGGGGGCGCCCCACCTCCCCAAGTAACGTGGGAAAGGGTGTGGGGGGCGCACCACCCCTTAGTGGGCTGGTTTGCCCCTTCCCCTTTGGCCCATGAGGCCCTCCAACACTTGTCGGGGCTCCCGAAACACCTTTCGGTCATGCTGGCCATAGCCTGGTACCCCCGGAACACTTCCGGACTCCAATACCCTTCGTCCAATATATTGATCTTCACCGCCGGACCATTTCGGAACTCCTCGTGATGTCCGGGATCTCATCCGGGACTCCGAACAACCTTCGGTAACCACATACTATTTCCCATAACAACTCTAGCGTCACCGAACCTTAAGTGTGTAGACCCTACGGGTTCGGGAACCATGCAGACATGACCGAGACACCTCTCCGGCCAATAACCAATAGCGGGATCTGGATACCCATATTGGCTCCCACATGTTCCACGATGATCTCATCGGATGAACCACGATGTCGGGGATTCAATCAATCCCATATACAATTCCCTTTGTCTATCGGTATGTTACTTGCCCGAGATTCAATCGTCGGTATCCCAATACCTCGTTCAATCTCGTTACCGGCAAGTCTCTTTACTCGTTCCATAACGCATGATCCCGTGGCTAACTCATTAGTCACATTGAGCTCGCATTACCGAGTGGGCCCAGAGATACCTCTCCGTCATACGGAGTGACAAATCCCAGTCTCGATTCGTGCCAACCCAACAGACACTTTCGGAGATACCTGTAATGCACCTTTATAGCCACCCAGTTACGTTGTGACGTTTGGTACACCCAAAGCATTCCTACGGTATCCGGGAGTTGCACAATCTCGTGGTCTAAGGAAATGATACTTGACATTAGAAAAGCTCTTAGCAAACGAACTACACGATCTTGTGCTATGCTTAGGATTGGGTCTTGTCCATCACATCATTCTCCTAATGATGTGATCCCGTTATCAATGACATCCAATGTCCATGGTCAGGAAACCATAACCATCTATTGATCAACGAGCTAGTCAACTAGAGGCTTACTAGGGACATGTTGTGGTCTATGTATTCACACATGTATTACGGTTTCCAGTTAATACAATTATAGCATGAACAATAGACAATTATCATGAACAAGGAAATACAATAATAACCATTTTATTATTGCCTCTAGGGCATATTTCCAACAGTCTCCCACTTGCACTAGAGTCAATAATCTAGTTCACATCACTATGTGATTGTAATGAATCCAACACCCATGGGGTTTGTTCATATCTCGCTTGTGAGAGAGGTTATTTGTCAATGGGTCTGAACCTTTCAGATCCGTGTGTGCTTTGCAAATCTCCATGTCATCTTGTAGATGCAGCTACCGCGCGCTACTTGGAGCTCTTCCAAATAACTGCTCTACTATACGAATCCGGTTTACTACTCAGAGTCATCCGGATTAGTGTCAAAGTTTGCATCGACGTAACCCTTTACGACGAACTCCTTTTCCACCTCCATAATCGAGAAAATTTGTCGGGTGGTTGATGCGACATATGCCAAGGGATGGCTTATCATTGTGGGAGCCAATAAAATGTCGCCGGTGCCTGGAAACGGGATGAGGAGAAGACATGCACGCCGGCGAATCTTACCCAGGTTCGGGGCTCTCCGAGGAGATAACACCCCTAGTCCTGCTTTGCGGGGTCTCCGCATGATCACTAGATCGATAAAGGGTAGCTACAATCGCTCCTAGAGCTGTTGGGATCAAGGGAGAAGGAGAACAAGGCTAGCTCTTGCTTCTCTCTATCTATGTGTGCGCGTGTGTTATCTTGGATGCCAACCCTTTGCATGGGTGCTCCGGGGAGTTTATATAGGCCTACCCCCCGGGGGTACAATGGTAATCCGTCTGGGATCTGGTCCCAGCCGTCAGTGTCTACGATCGCCGGCTTCTCCGCCGGCTGCCGGGTCCCGTCGGCTGGTGGGTCCCACCGGCTGCCGGCTACTCGGTCGACAGGCCGGTCCCACCGCCTAGGGTTTTGTCGGCGGCTACTTACTGTAGCCGCGCCTCGGATGATGAGGGCTTTGTCGAGGTGAGCGTGGCTACAGTGGGCCGCGTCGGGGGCTATCACTGTAGCCTCACCTCGTCTTGTCTCCTTAATGGGGCTCCTGCTTCGAGGAAGGGCATGGTCGGCTTCTGGAGGCCGGCTATGCTCCCGGCCGACTAGGGAAAGCCGGGCCGCCTTCACGCCTCTCTCTGGCTGAAGGGGCCCGCAGTCCTTGGGTCGTGCAAGAATGGGTCGTGGATGACGTCGAGGCTAACGTGGCTACAGTGCTGGGCCGCACGGGAGACCTCCCTCCTGTACGGCCTCCTGTAGCCATGCTCGCCTCGGGCTTCGGGGGTCGTGGGCCGCACTGTGGCCACGCCCCGTCACCGTTAAGTTGGAGTAGTTGTGGTCGTGGCCAGCTTCTAGGAGTCGGCGTCCTTCTGGGCCGGCTTCTTGGAGTCGGCGAGGCTGGGTCGTCTTCCGGGAGAAGGCTTTAGTGGTAGCCGGCCCGGGAAGGCGGCCCAAATGCTTGGAGTGCTTGAAGGCCCAAAGGCCTGATAAATTTTCGGAAGAGCCAGGGGTAGCCGGTTTGGCTACCCGTGGCCACTTACTCCGACAAAATTCCTTAGTCCACTAGATACTAAGGATAAGTTCGACCGCTGTCATGTGATCCATTCCTGGATCACTATTGTACCCCTTGACTAACTCATGGAAAGGCACACTTCACGTGCGGTACACAGCATAGCATACTGTAGAGCCTACGTCTAAAGCATAGTGGACGACCTTCGTCCTTTCTCTCTCTTCTGCCATGGTCAGGTCTTGAGTCTTACTCAATACTCACACCTTGTAACACAGCCAAGAACTCCTTCTTTGCGGATCTATTTTGAACTCCTTCAAAATCTTGTCACGGTATGTATTCATTTGAAAGTACTATTAAGCATTTTTGATCTATCCTTATAGATCTTGATGCTCAATGTTCAAGTAGCTTAATCCAGGTTTTCCATTGAAAAACACTTTTCAAATAACCCTGTATGCTTTCCAGAAATTCTACATCATTTCTGATCAACAATATGTTAACAACATATACTCATCAAAAATTCTATAGTGCTCCCACTCACTTCTTTGGAAATACAAGTTTCTCATAAACTTTGTATAAACCCAAAATCTTTGATCATCTCATCAAAGCGTACATTCCAACTCCGAGATGCTTACTCCAGTCCTTAGAAGGATTGCTGGAGCTTTCATACTTGTTAGCATCTTTCAGGATTGACAAAACCTTCTGGTTGTATCACATACAACCTTTCCTCAAGAAAATCGTCGAGGAAACAATGTTTTTTTGACATCCTATCTGCAAGATTTCATAAATAATGCAGTAACTGCTAATATAATTCCAACAGACTCTTAGCATCGCTACGAGTGAGAAAATCTCATCGTAGTCAACTCCTTGAACTTGTCGGAAAACATCTTAATGACAAGTCGAGCTTTCTTAATGGTGATACTTACCATCATTGTCCGTCTTCCTTTTAAAATCCATCTGTACCCAACAGCCTTACGACCATCAAGTAGTTCTTCCAAAGTCTATACTTTGGTTTTATACATGGATCCTCTCTCGGATTTTCTGGCCTCGAGCCGTTCGTCGGAATCCGGGCCCACCATCGCTTCTCCATAGCTCGTAGGTTCATTGTTGTCTAGCAACATGACTTCCAAGACAGGATTACGTACCACTCTGAAGTAGCATGCATCCTTGTCGTCCTACGAGGTTTGGTAGTGACTTGATCCGAAGTTTCATGATCACTATCATAAGCTTCCACTTCAATTGGTGTAGGTGCCACAGGAACAACTTCCTGTGCCCTGCTACACACTAGTTGAAGTCATGGTTCAATAACCTCATCAAGTCTCCACCATCCTCCCACTCAATTCTTTCGAGAGAAACTTTTCCTCGAGAAAGGACCTGTTTCTAGAAACAATCACTTTGCCTCCGGATCTGAAATAGGAGGTATACCCAATTGTTTTGGGTATTCTATGAAGATGCATTTATCCGCTTTGGGTTTGAGCTTATCAGCCTGAAACTTTTTCACATAAGCGTCGCAGCCCCGGACTTTTAAGAAACGACAGCTTAGGTTTCTCTAAACCATAGTTCATACGGTGTCGTCTCAAAGGAATTGCGTGGTGCCCTATTTAAAGTGAATGCGGTTGTCTCTAATGCCTAACCCGTAAACGATAGTGTAATTTGATAAGAGACATCATGGTATGCACCATATCCAATAGGGTGCAGTTATGATGTTCGGACACACCATCACACTATGGTGTTCCAGGCGGTATTAGTTGTGAAACAATTTCCACAATGTCTTAATTGTGTGCCAAACTCGTAACTCAGATATTCATCTCTATGATCATATCACAGACATTTTGTCCTCTTGTCACGACGATCTTCAACTTCACTCTGAAATTACTTGAACCTTTCAATAATTCAGACTTGTGTTTCATCAAGTAAATATACTCAGCATCTACTCAAATCATCTGTGAAGTAAGAACATAACGATATCCACTGCATGCCTCAGCACTCATTGGACTGCACACATCAAAATGTATTACTTCCAACAAGTTGCTTTCTTGTTCCATCTTACTAAAAACGAGGCCTTTCAATCATCTTGCCCATGTGGTATGATTTGCATGTCTCAAGTGATTCAAAATCAAGTGAGTCCAAATGATCCATCTGTATGGACTTTCTTCATGCATATATACTAATAGACGTGGTTCGCATGTCTCAATCTTTTCAAAAACGAGCGAGTCCAAAGATCCATCAACATGGAGCTTCTTCATGCGTTTTATACCAATATGACTCAAGTGGCAGTGCCACAAGTATGTGGTACTATCTTATATCTTTTGGCATGAACATGTGTATCACTACGATCGAGATTCAATAAACCATTCATTTTAAGTGCAAGACCATTGAAGGTATTATTCAAATAGACAGAGTAACCATTATTCTCCTTAAATGAATAACCGTATTGCGATAAACATAATCCAATCATGTCTATGCTCAACGCAAACACCAAATAACAATTATTTAGGTTTAACACCAATCTCGATGGTAGAGGGAGCATGCGATGCTTGATCACATCAACCTTGGAAACACTTCCAACACATATCGTCATCTCACCTTTAGCTAGTCTCCGTTTATTCTGTAGCCTTTTATTTCGAGTTACCAACACTTAGCAACCAAACCGGTATCTAATACCCTAGTGCTACTAGGAGTACTAGTAAAGTACACATTAATATAATGTATATCCAATATACTTCTGTCGACCTTGCCTGCCTTCTCATCTACGAAGTATCTAGGGTAGTTCTGCTTCAGTGACCGTTACCCTCATTACAGAAGCACTTAGTCTCGGGTTTGGATTCAACCTTGGGTTTCTTCACTAGAGCAGCAACTGATTTGCCGTTTCATGAAGTATCCCTTCTTTCCCTTGCCCTTCTTGAAACTAGTGGTTTTACTAACCATCAACAATTGATGCTCTTACTTGTTCTCTACTTTCGTGGTGTCAAACATCGCGAATTGCTCAAGGATCATCATGTCTGTCCCTGATATGTTATAGTTCATCACGAAGCTCTAATAGCTTGGTGGCAGTGACTATGGAGAACCATCACTATCTCATCTGGAAGATTAACTCCCACTCGATTCAAGCGATTGTAGTACTCAGACAATCTGAGCACATGCTCAACGGTTGAGCTTTTCTCCCTTAGTTTGCAGGCTTAAGAAACTTGTTAGAGGTCTCATACCTCTTGACGTGGGCACGAGCCTAAAATCCCAATTTCAGCTCTTGGAACATCTCATATGTTCCGCGACGTTTCAAAATGTCTTCGGTGCCTCAATTCTAAACCGTTCAATATTACGCACTGAACTATCACGTAGTCATCAAAACGTGTATGTCAGATGTTCGCAACATCCACAAACGACGCTCGAGGTTCAGCACACTGAGTGGTGCATTAAGGACATAAGCCTTCTATGCAGCAATGAGGACAATCCTCTGTTTACGGACCCAGTCTGCATAATTGCTACTATCAACTTTCAACTAAATTTTCTCTAGGAACATATCTTAAACAGTAGAACTAAAGCATAAGCTACGACATAATTTGCAAAGACCTTTTGACTATGTTCATGATAATTAAGTTCATCTAATTATTTAATGAACTCCTACTCAGATAGACATCCCTCTAGTCATCTAAGTGATACATGATCCGAGTCAACTAGGCCGTGTCCGATCATCACGTGAGACGGACTAGTCATCATCGGTGAACATCTCCATGTTGATCGTATCTACTATACGACTCATGTTCGACCTTTCGGTCTCTTGTGTTCCGAGGCCATGTCTGTACATGCTAGGCTCGTCAAGTCAAGCTAAGTGTTTCGCATGTGTAAATCTGGCTTACACCCGTTGTATGCGAACGTTAGAATCTATCACACCCGATCATCACGTGGTGCTTCGAAACAACGAACCTTCGCAATGGTGCACAGTTAGGGGGAACACGTCTCTTGAAATTTTAGTGAGGGATCATCTTATTTATGCTACCGTCGTTCTAAGCAAATAAGATGTAAACATGACAAACATCACATGCAAATCATAAAGTGACATGATATGGCCAATATCATCTTGCGCCTTTGATCTCCATCTTCGAGGCGCGGCATGATCACCTTCCTCACTGGCATGACACCATGATCTCCATCATCGTGTCTTCATGAAGTTGTCTCGCCAACTATTACTTCTACTACTATGGCTAACAGTTAGCAATAAAGTAAAGTAATTACATGGCGTTTTTCATTGACACGCAGGTCATACAATAAATTAAGACAACTCCTATCGCTCCTGCCGGTTGTCATACTCATCGACATGCTAGTCGTGATTCCTATTACAAGAACATGATCAATCTCATACATCACATATATATAATTCGTCACATCCTTTTGTCCATATCACATCACATAGCATACCCTGCAAAAACAAGTTAGACGTCCTCTAATTGTTGTTGCATGTTTTACGTGGCTGCTATGGGTTTCTAGCAAGAATGTTTCTTACCTACGCAAAAGCCACAACGGTGATATGTCAATTGCTATTTACCCTTCATAAGGACCCTCTTCATCGAATCCGATCCGACTAAACTGGGAGAGACAGACACCCGCTAGCCACCTTATGCATCAAGTGCATGTCAGTCGGTGGAACCTGTCTCACGTAAGTGTACGTGTAAGGTCGGTCCGGGCCGCTTCATCCCACAATGCCGCTGAATCAAGATAAGACTAGTAACGGTAAGCAAATTGAACAAATCATCGCCCACAACTACTTTGTGTTCTACTCGTGCATAGAATCTACGCATAGACCTGGCTCATGATGCCACTGTTGGGGAACGTAGCGATAATTCAAAATTTTCCTACGTGTCACCAAGATCAATCTAGGAGATGCTAGCAACGAGAGAGAGGGAGTGCATCTTCATACCCTTGAAGATCGCTAAGCGGAAGCGTTACAAGAACGCGGTTGATGGAGTCGTACTCGCAGCGATTCAAATCGCGGAAGATCCGATCTAGCGCCGAACGGACGGCGCCTCCGCGTTCAACACACGTACAGCCCGGGGACTTCTCCTCCTTGATCCAGCAAGGGGAGAGGAGAAGTTGAGGGAGAACTCCAGCAGCACGACGGCGTGGTGGCAATGGAGCTCATGGTTCTCCGGCAGAGCTTCGCTAAGCACTACGGAGGAGGAGGAGGAGGTGTATGAGGAGGGAGGGCTGCGCCAGGGAAGAGGTGCGGCTGCCCTCCCACCCCTCCATTATATATAGGGGCAAGGGCAGAGGGGGAGGCGCCCTAGGGTTTCCCCTAGGGGCGGCGGCCAAGCAGATTGGATCTCCCTAGGGAAAATCCTAGGGAGACTTGCCCCCCAAGCCAAGCAGGTGGAGGCTTGCCTCCCAAGCCAGGTGGAGGTGCCCCACCTCCCCAAGTAACGTGGGAAAGGGTGTGGGGGGCGCACCACCCCTTAGTGGGCTGGTTTGCCCCTTCCCCTTTGGCCCATGAGGCCCTCCAACACTTGCCGGGGCTCCCGTAACACCTTTCGGTCATGCTGGCCATAGCCTGGTACCCCCGGAACACTTCCGGACTCCAATACCCTTCGTCCAATATATCGATCTTCACCGCCGGACCATTCCGAAACTCCTCGTGATGTCCGGGATCTCATCGGGGACTCCGAACAACCTTCGGTAACCACATACTATTTCCCATAACAACTCTAGCGTCACCGAACCTTAAGTGTGTAGACCCTACGGGTTCGGGAACCATGCAGACATGACCGAGACACCTCTCCGGCCAATAACCAATAGCGGGATCTGGATACCCATATTGGCTCCCACATGTTCCACGATGATCTCATCGGATGAACCACGATGTTGGGGATTCAATCAATCCCGTATACAATTCCCTTTGTCTATCGGTATGTTACTTGCCCGAGATTCGATCATCGGTATCCCAATACCTCGTTCAATCTCGTTACCGGCAAGTCTCTTTACTCGTTCCATAACGCATGATCTCGTGGCTAACTCATTAGTCACATTGAGCTCGCATTACCGAGTGGGCCCAGAGATACCTCTCCGTCATACGGAGTGACAAATCCCAGTCTCGATTTGCGCCAACCCAACAGACACTTTCGGAGATACCTGTAATGCACCTTTATAGCCACCCAGTTACGTTGACGTTTGGTACACCCAAAGCATTCCTACGGTATCTGGGAGTTGCACAATCTCGTGGTCTAAGGAAATGATACTTGACATTAGAAAAGCTCTTAGCAAACGAACTACACGATCTTGTGCTATGCTTAGGATTGGGTCTTGTCCATCACATCATTCTCCTAATGATGTGATCCCGTTATCAATGACATCCAATGTCCATGGTCAGGAAACCATAACCATCTATTGATCAACGAGCTAGTCAACTAGAGGCTTACTAGGGACATGTTGTGGTCTATGTATTCACACATGTATTACGGTTTCCAGTTAATACAATTATAGCATGAACAATAGACAATTATCATGAACAAGGAAATACAATAATAACCATTTTATTATTGCCTCTAGGGCATATTTCCAACAACTGGTCACTGGAAGCGGAACTACCCCAAGTATTTGGTGGATAAGAAGGATGGCAAAGTGAACAAAGGTATATTGGATATACATGTTATTGATGTGTACTTTACTAGTGTTTATAGCAACCCCTCGGCATTTGATACTGGTTCAGTTGCTAAGAGTAGTAACTCGAAACAGGAGTTGCAGAATAAACAGAAACTAGTAAAAGGCGAGGTGACGATGTGTGTTGGAAGTAGTTCCAAGATTGATATGATCATCATCGCACACTCCCTATACTTTCGGGATTAGTGTTGAAACTAAATAAGTGTTATTTGGTGTTTGCGTTGAGCATGAATATGATTTGATCATGTTTGTTGCAATACGGTTATTCATTTAAATTAGAGAATAATTGTTGTTCTGTTTACATGAATAAAACCTTCTATGGTCATACACCCAATAAAATGGTTTGTTGGATCTCGATCGTAGTGATACACATATTCATAATAATGAAGCCAAAAGATGCAAAGTTAATAATGATAGTGCAACTTATTTGTGGCACTACCGTTTAGGTCATATTGGTGTAAAGCGCATGAAGAAACTCCATGCTGATGGGATTTTGGAATCACTTGATGCTTGCGAACCATGCCTCTTGGGCAAGATGACTAAAATGCCGTTCTCCGGAACAATGGAGCAAGCAACAGATTTGTTGGAAATCATACATACTGATGTATGTGGTCCGATGAATATTAAGGCTTGCGGCGGGTATCATTATTTTCTGACATTCACAGATGATTTGAGCAGATATGGGTATATCTACTTGATGAAACACAAGTATGAAACATTTGAAAAGTTCAAAGAAATTCAGAGTGAAGTGGAGAATCATCGTAACAAAAATAAAAGTTTCTATGATATGATTGCAGAGGTAAAATATTTGAGTTACGAGTTTGGCCTTCAGTTAAAACAATGTGAAATAGTTTCACTACTCACGCCACCTGGAACACCACAGTGTAATGGTGTGTCCGAACGTCGTAACCATACTTTATTAGATATGGTGCGATCTATGATGTCTCTTACCGATCTACCACTATCGTTTTAGGGTTATGCATTAGCGACAGCTACATTCACGTTAAATAGGGCACCATCTAAATCCGTTGAGACGACACCGTATGAACTATGGTTTGGCAAGAAACGTAAGCTGTTGTTTCTTAAATTTGAGGTTGCAATGCTTATGTGAGAAAGTTTCAACATGATAAGCTCAAACCCAAATCGGAGAAATGCGTCTTCATAGGATACCCAACTGAAAATGTTGGGTACACCTTCTATCACAGATCCGAAGGCAAGATATTCGTTGCTGAAAATGGATCCTTTCTAGAGAAGGAGTTTCTCTCGAAAGAAGTGAGTGGGAGGAAAGTAGAACTTGATGAGGTAACTGTACCTGCTCCCTTATTGGAAAGTAGTTCATCACAGAAACTGGTTCCTGTGACACCTACACCAATTAATGAGGAAGCTAATGATGATGATCATGAAACTTCAGATCAAGTTACTACCGAACCTCGTAGGTCAACCAGAGTAAGATCCGCACCAGAGTGGTACGGTAATCCTGTTCTGGAGGTCATGTTACTTGACCATGACGAACCTACGAACTATGAGGAAGCGATGATGAGCCCAGATTCCGGAAAATGGCTTGAGGCCGTGAAATCTGAGATGGGATCCATGTATGAGAAAAAAGTATGGACTTTGATTGACTTGCCCAATGATCGGCGAGCCATTGAGATTAAATGGATCTTCAAGAGGAAGACGGACGCTGATAGTAGTGTTACTATCTACAAAGCTAGAATTGTCGCAAAAGGTTTTCGACAAGTTCAAGGTGTTGACTACGATGAGAGTTTCTCACTCATATCTATGCTTAAGTCTGTCCAAATCATGTTAGCAATTGCCGCATTTTATGAAATCTGGCAAATGGATAAACAAAACTGCATTCTTTAATGGATTTATTAAAGAAGAGTTGTATATGATGCAACCAGAAGGTTTTGTCAATCCTAAAAGTGCTAACAAAATATGCAAGCTCCAGCGATCCATCTATGGACTGGTGCAAGCATCTCGGAGTTGGAATATACGCTTTGATAAGTTGATCAAAGCATATAGTTTTATACAGACTTGCGGTGAAGCCTGTATTTACAAGAAAGTGAGTGGGAGCACTACAACATTTCTGATAAGTATATGTGAATGACATATTGTTGATCGAAAATAATGTAGAATTATTCTGCAAAGCATAAAGGAGTGTTTGAAAGGAGTTTTTCAAAGAAAGACCTCGGTGAAGCTGCTTACATGTTGAGCATCAAGATCTATAGAGATAGATCAAGACGCTTGATAAGTTTTTTTTCAATGAGTACGTACCTTGACAGGATTTTGAAATAGTCCAAAATGGAACAGTCAAAGAAAGAGTTCTTGCTTGTGTTACAAGGTGTGAAGTTGAGTAAAGACTCAAAACCCGACCACGGCAGAAAAATAGAAAGAGAATGAAGAGTCATTCCCTATGCCTCAGTCATAGGTTCTATCAAGTATGCTATGCTGAGTAACAGACCTATTGTGTACCTCACCATAAGGTTGGCAAGGGAGTACAATAGTGATCTAGGAGTAGATCACTGGACAGCGGTCAAAATTATCCTTAGCGGAATAAGGATATATTTCTCGGTTATGGAGGTGATAAGGAGTTCGTCGTAAAGAGTTACGTCGATGCAAGCTTTGACACCGATCTGGATGACTCTAAGTCACAATCCAGATACATTGAAAAGTGGGAGCAATTAGCTAAAGTAGCTCCGTGCAGAGCATTGTAAACATAGAAATTTGCAAAATACTTACGGATCTGAATGTGACAGACCCGTTGACTAAAATTATCTCACAAGCAAAACATGATCACACCTTAGTACTCTTTGGGTGTTAATCACATAGCGATGTGAACTAGATTACTGACTCTAGTAAACCCTTTGGGTGTTGGTCACATGTCGATGTGAACTATGGGTGTTAACCACATAAAGATGTGAACCATTGATGTTAAATCACATAGCGATGTGAACTAGATTACTGAGTCTAGTGCAAGTGGGAGACTGGAGGAAATATGCCCTAGAGGCAATAATAAAGTTATTATTTATTTCCTTATATCATGATAAATGTTTATTATTCATGCTAGAATTGTATTAACCGGAAACATGATACATGTGTGAATACATAGACAAACAGAGTGTCACTAGTATGCCTCTACTTGACTAGCTCATTGATCAAAGATGGTTATGTTTCCTAGCCATAGACATGAGTTGTCATTTGATTAACGGGATCACATCATTAGGAGAATGATGTGATTGACTTGACCCATTCCGTTAGCTTAGCACTCGATCGTTTAGTATGTTGCTATTGCTTTCTTCATGACTTATACATGTTCCTATGACTATGAGATTATGCAACTCCCGTTTACCGGAGGAACACTTTGTGTGCTACCAAACGTCACAACGTAACTGGGTGATTATAAAGGTGCTCTACAGGTGTCTCCAAAGGTACTTGTTGGGTTGGCGTATTTCGAGATTAGGATTTGTCACTCCGATTGTCGGAGAGGTATCTCTGGGCCCTCTCGGTAATGCACATCACTTAAGCCTTGCAAGCATTGCAACTAATGAGTTAGTTGTGGGATGATGTATTACGGAACGAGTAAAGAGACTTGCTGGTAACGAGATTGAACTAGGTATTGAGATACCGACGATCGAATCTCGGGCAAGTAACATACCGATGACAAAGGGAACAATGTATGTTGTTATGCGGTCTGACCGATAAAGATCTTCGTAGAATATGTGGGAGCCAAATTTGAGCATCCAGGTTCCGCTATTGGTTATTAACCGGAGACGTGTCTCGGTCATGTCTACATAGTTCTCGAACTCGTAGGGTCCGCACGCTTAACGTTTTGATGACAGTTATATTATGAGTTTATATGTTTTGATGTACCGAAGGTTGTTCGGAGTCCCGGATGTGATCACGGACATGAAGAGGAGTCTCAAAATGGTCGAGACATGAAGATTGATATATTGGATGACTATATTCGGACACCGGAATGGTTCCGGGGGTTATCGGATATATACCGGAGTACCGGGGGGGGGGGGGTTACCGGAACCCCCCGGAGGCTATTTGGCCTCATGGGCCCAATTGGTGGAAGAGGAGAGGCGGCCAAGGGGCAGCCGCGCGCCCCTCCCCCCCAAGTCCGAATTGGACAAGGAGGGGGGCGGCGCCCCCTTTCCTTTCCCCCTCTCTCCTTCCCTCTCCTCTCCTAGTCCAACAAGGAAGGGAGGGAGTCCTACTCCCGGTGGGAGTAGGACTCCTCCTGGCGTGCCTCCTCCTGGCCGGCCGCACCTCCCCCCTTGCTCCTTTATATACGGGGGCAGGGGGGCACCCCAGAGACACAAAAATTGATCTCTTGGTCTCTTAGCCGTGTGCGGTGCCCCCCTCCACCATAATCCACCTCGATAATATCATAGCGGTGCTTAGGCGAAGCCCTGCGTCGGTAGAACATCATCATCGTCACCACGCCGTCGTGCTGACGGAACTCTCCCTCAAAGCTCGGCTGGATCGGAGTTCGAGGGACGTCATCGAGCTGAACGTGTGCTGAACTCGGAGGTGCCGTGCGTTCGGTACTTGATCGGTCGGATCGTGAAGACATACGACTACATCAACCGCGTTGTGCTAACGCTTCTGCTTTCGGTCTACGAGGGTACGTGGACAACACTCTCCCCTCTCTTTGCTATGCATCACCATGATCCTGTGTGTGCATAGGAATTTTTTTGAAATTACTACGTTCTCCAACAGCCACACCTTGTCCATGAGAGTGGAGGGCGCACCCACCCCCTGGGGCGCGCCTCCCTGCCTCGTGGGCCCCCTGAGGCTCCACCGACGTCAACTCCAACTCTATATATTCACGTTCGGGGAGAAAAAAATCAGAGCAAAGGATTCATCGCGTTTTACGATACGGAGTCGCCGCCAAGTGTCGGTGGAAAACGACACCTATGGGATCACAGGAATCCCTACTACGGTTGCCAGGGCGCAGGGTTGTGAGAAGAGCAGGATCAATAGTCAACACAGAGATCGTTTACCCAGGTTCGGGCCGCGAGGATGCATAATACCCTAGTCCTGCTTTGGTGGCTATATTTCAGAGAGTTCTTGGGCTCTCGAACTAGCTATGGTGGCTGCGTAGTTCAAAAGAGCCGAATCCCTCTCCAGTATGCCATGGGCCTCCTAGATAAGCGCGACACGTTGTTGGGCCAGGCCCAGAACGGTGCGCGGGCGGGAGGGGCGGATTTTACTGCAGTAACAGTTCGTCCGCTGCGCTCCCCCACGACCCGTGTTGAATGCGCGACGTGGAGGGGTGCGCATGACGTGGGGGGCATGCGTGGGGCGGTTCCCACACGCATGCATCACATCGTGGTTAATGGGAAAGGAGGCGGCCTGTGTCTTCCCCGTAAAAAGGGAATAACCGCGGGCGCGCTGCTCACTTTACCCCATGTGCCTTTTCCAATCTCAGAGCCGCTGCCCCCTTCTCCTTCCTCCCTAAGCTTTCGCCTTTGCTTGCCGTCGTTGCGTCTCCGCCACCTTCTGTCTCTTGCTCCCCCTAGCCGCCATGGCGCCCAAATCCACCAAGGACAAGGGAGTGGCCAAGGACGCCGGAGCGACGGAGCCGCCGGAGAGTGCGCTGGCGGCGCAGCGGATGCAACTCGCCTACTTCCCCTCGACGGTCGACGTGTTCGAGCTCCGGGAGGCCTTCAAACCCCTGTGGGGGGTGAAGACGGGGGGAGAGAAGACGGGGCATCCAGCCACGCGCGTCATCCCTGCCAATTGCGCCGAGGCCGCCCCAAATCGGCACCCTTTCTTTGTCGACTACTTCTCCTGCGGGCTCTGTCCCCCCTTCTTCGATTTCTTCAGGGACGTCATGCACACCTATGGCTTCCACCTTTTGGATTTTACTCCAAATTCCGTGGCGTGCATGGCCCTTTTCGTGCACCTCTACGAGGGCTTTGCCGGGGTGCATCAACACGACGCTCTTCCACCACAACTTCTCCCCTCGGATCCAACCGGGGGGCGCCATTTCCGGTTGCGTCACCTGGATCCCAAGGTCCAAGGGGGCGTACCCGGAGAGCGCCATGAAGGAGAGGTGGGAAGAATGGCGAAGCCGGTGGTGCTGGATTGAAGAGAAAGACCCGCCGGCGTTCTGCGAGGTTCGCCAGGTGCCGCCGGTCCGCAGAAGCGATTGGAGCGATGTCGATATCAACGACGAGAAGCTCACGATCGCCACCACCAGGATCCTTCGGCTCACCGAGGCTGGGCTCACCCTCAAGATGATCAGGGCGGACTTCATCCGCCACCGAATCGCTCCCTTGCACAACAAAGGGAGGCCGGCTGGCTCTTCACGAATGCCGCCGACATCATGAGGCTTCGCCCTGGCCTCTACCCACAATTTCACAATGATGGGGCATGCCCACTTCTGCCAGCGGCTCTTCCAGCTCGATGTGGGCCGTGACGGCGAGGTCGAGCGGACCGGCAAGGCCGCGAGGGCCGCCGCGAAGGCCGGCAAGGCGCCAAGGGGCCCTTGTTCAAGTTGCTGGCAGGAGTGGTCCCACTGAGCAACAACTCGCGCCGGACCGACATCATCGCCATGATGCCGGACTGCAACGCACATGGCCTTGAACCAAGCTGGGTCGAGCCGGAAGACATCCAGGTGCAGGGGTTCTTTGATACCTTGCACGAGGGGTACGTCACCGACAAGCCGCGGCTCATTCAGGACGCCACCCAGGCGAAGCTGGACTACATCGCCGCCAGGGCGATGGAGGCGAAGCTTGCCGAGGAGGCCGGCAGCGCTGGTGGCGTGGAGGACAAGGCTGCGACAACTGCGGAGGAGGAGGAGGAGCTCGCCCGGTGGGCGAAGGCCGCTGGGGAGGCCAGCAGCGCCGGCACCGGGGCCCCTCTCGTTGAGGATGCGGCCGACGAGACGTCGGAGGAGGAGGCCGAGGCTGTCGACCCTCCGGCCATGGGGAGCGGGCGAGTCCTGCGGCGGGCCATCTCCGGCGAGCCGGTCCGGCCCAGCAAGGCTTCTCCACCGCAGCGGGCCCAGGAGGGGTCCGCGCGCCAGACAAGGGCCACGACAGCGTGGAAGTTGGTGAAGGCCGCGGTGGTGAAGAAGAAGGCAACTGCCTCCTCTTCATCCAGGCGTAGCCTGACTCCGCCTTCTGCCCCACCTTCGGCAGATGTTGGCACGGAGGTCGACTTCGACTACGGGTCCCTCAGCCCAAGGAGGAAGAGGAAGGCAATAGAGGAGGAGATGGACGTCGAGTAAGCATCTTGCTTCTTTTTGCCATCTCTGTCTCCTCAGTCTGTGCCGCTCATCTTGACTTGTTTTTATCTGTGCAGGGACGCAGAGACGCTGGCCCACAGAGTGAAGAGGGCCAAGGCCTCAGCGGGTGGCCAGCCCTCGGCTGGTACTTCGAGGGTGCCACTGGTGGTGTTGAGCAGTCCAGAGAGCAGCCCCCGGTGCAGCCCCCAGCGTAAGTTCATCACTCACCCCTCGTCGACGTGTGTCAGGGGCATGATGCTTTGGTGCTGACCTTGCCGTGAATGCAGGAGGAGAGCAACGGCAGGAGGAGCCACAGGGGGCTACTCCCAATACGCCGCCCCCATCAACCACGCCGCCCTGAGGGTGTCCCCGGCAAGGGCGCCAAGCACCAAGCCCACGCACATGGAGGAAGAGGAGGAGAACTCGGGCGCCGGTGGCTTTGCCTCGGTGCTAAATGTTGGCGGGGAGGGGACTTCTGCTTCCCAGCCCGGCACTGGTAAGTTTCTGGCTTTCCGTCCCTGCTCTTTCTTCTTCTTTTTGAATCTTGGTCTTGGCTTCACCTCACCCTCTTCTTGATATCCAGATCCTCCCTTGGCAGACCGGGAGGACCTGGACACCATCATCGAGGACGTTGCCAAGGACGCCGCGGTGGAGGCCGAGAAGATCGCCACTGAGGAGGCCACCAAGGGCGCTGCGGAGGACGCCGCCAAGGGGCCTGCCGGGGAGCCCGGCAAGGCTACTGCCGAGGAGGCCGGCAAGGGGCCTGCCGGAGAGACCGGCAAGGCCGCTGCCGAGGAGGAGGTGGTCGATGACCATCCTTCTTTCTCCGCTGCCTCTGGCTCCGGCAAGTATCTGAGGGTGAGCGACGATCTGTTCATCCACCTTCCAGGCGCGTCGAGCACCAGGGCGCCCGTCGAGGGAGAGGTGTTCGATGACGAAGTGCTTGCCGCTGCCGGGCTCGAGGTCGTCGACGAGCCGAGCGCTGGTGGTGACGGCTCCCAGGAGGAGCGGCTCCTCCAGGCCATGGGCGCCAGCTTCCGGAAGCTCCAGGCGCTCCACCGCGCCCGCCTGGACAAAGCCAAGTCCAAGATGGCAGTGGCAGAGAAGGTGGAGGCGGACCTCAAGGTGCGCGTCGCTGAGACGCAGACTTGGTTCCGTCAAGCCTGCGAAGAGCTGAAGACCTCCCAGGGCAAGCTGGCCAAGCATGAGGTGGAGCTCACCATGCAGTGGGCTGACATCGAGAAGGCCCAAGAGTCGGCGGAGAACTTGACCGCCGTTGCCGAGGCCGCCCGGACCCAACACGAGGCCGCGTTGAACTCCTAGGAGGAGGATCTCGCCAAGCGTGAGGCGGACATCGATGCCAAACTCCGCGCCAAGGACGAGGAGGTGGAGAAACTTGTCGTGCAGCGGACCCAAGAGCTGGAGCAGAGGCACAGGGAGGCGCTTGATGCCAGGCTCTAGTTCACGCCGGCAAGGTGAAGGAGCTGGAGGTGGAGCGGGACGGGCTGAAGGACCAGACCCTGAAGTTGGCCGAGGAGAAGAACACGCTCAACGGTGCCCTGACGGAGGCGCAGGGCGCAGTCCTTGGCAAGGCTGAGCAGCCCTCCAAGGCCAACGACTCCATCAAGGACCTGAAGCTGAAGCTGGAGGGCCTTGAGGGGATGCTTTCGGAGGCCAAGGCCCAGGAGGAGACCCTGTCCAAGGCTCTGGAGGCCGAGAAGCTACAGCGGAAGAACGATGCCGCCAACCACAAGGATTTTGTGGAGGGCGAGAATCGCTGGATCAGCCGCCTCGAGGACATCGCCGGCAGGATCACCACGCAGCTGGCTACCATGGGGATGCCAAATGTGAGGTACGCCCCAGAGCGCAGCGGGACTCCCAACGCCAATCTGACCCTGTTCTTCGAGGGTGTTCTCGGGGCCCTGGAGCAGTTCCACTCCAACAGGGCGGCTTCACTGGCCGACGAGAGCCGAAGGCTCTTCCGGGGTGCCATGACCAAGGTCCTCACCAAGGTGGCGTACTGGAACCCCACCCTTGACTTCGACGCCGCGCTGGAGAGCTTGCCAGAGGGTACTGACCTCGCGCCGCTCAGGGAGCATATCAAGCCCATCATCAGCCTCATCGACGGAATTCAAAGGGTGGAGGGCCAGCGCCGGGATTAGGCACCCCGTTTCTTATCGCCGCTGCAGGTTCATGACCAAGACAATTTCTATCTTTAGTTAGAACCGCAACAACAATTTGATGTAATATAACTCTGCAGTACTTTTGATATTATGCATGTTATTTTACTGTTCGATTTTCCTTTGTATGTCCACCCTACGTTCATCGGGTAGGCTTGTCGGCGCGTAAATCCAGGGCGGCGTCTTGAGGATGGATCCCCATTGGCCTGCCCGGTGTGCTTGCTGCCGGGCGAACCACCTTACCGCCCTTAATGCGGCCGCCCGAACTGTCGAGCTTGACTCGAGTCAGAATCGAGAGCGTTGCCAAGTGCGGAAGGCTACCCCGCCACTCTCGAGCGGCCGCTTGAGCTGTTGAGCGGACTCGAAACAGAACAAGGGTGTTGCCAATTGCGGGAGGGCCCCTTTGCATGCAGGTTTTCCATACATAGGCGGGATCTTCGAGGACGATAACCTTATGTAGAAAAGGAAATAGCTCAAGGCTCTGAATAACTTAGCTTTTTTGTTGCCGCGCTGGTGTCCTTCGCGCTCGCAGGCGGCGTCGTTTTCTCCTGGCCGTCTTCTTCTTTAGAAGACATGGCGATGGAGACATTGCTAGGCTAACTGCTAGACCAGATTCTCACAATTGCGCGCCCTACCTGGCGCGCCAAAGATGTCGGTGGAAAACGACACCTATGGGATCACAAGAATCCCTACTACGGTTGCCGGGGCACAGGGTTGTGAGAAGAGCAGGATCAACAGTCAACACAGAGATCGTTTACCCAGGTTCGGGCCGCGAGGGTGCGTAATACCCTAGTCCTACTTTGGTGGCTATATTTCAGAGAGTTCTTGGGCTCTCGAACTAGCTATGGTGGCTGCGTAGTTCAAAAGAGCCGAATCCCTCTCCAGTATGCCATGGGCCTCCTTTTATAGTCGAAAGGGGCTGCCACAGTGGCACACAGGAGGTGGAAAGGCGTACAGTACTATGAGCTTATCACCCGTATTACAGGACAAGACACATTTAATGCATCGCTGAGGTGTCCCTATGCTTTATTGGGGACGGGAACGAGGCCCGTCCCGTCCGTCGTTGCTCCGCCTTGCTTCGACACGCGCCGAGGTCAGTGATGCATGCAGCGCCATGTAGGCAGGCAGGCTGCTGAGGTGGCGCGGTGGTGGAGCCTTCATGAAGATATGCATGCCGCCACGCAGGCGCTCGCTGAGTTGGCCTAGGAGCCGCATGTTGCCACGCAGGTACCTACCCAGTTGGTTGGGCTGGCAGCTGTATGAGGGTGGCGGTGGAGACTTGGCTGGTGCGGGCCTGGCAGTGGCCCTGCTGGCGTCCTCGGCAGGGGTCTTGCCGGGAGGCCCGGCAAGGGTCTTGCCATGGCGCGCAGTCGTCCCCGGCAAGGATCTTGCCGGGGGTCTTGTGGCTCTCCTCGGCAAGGATCTTGCGGAGGATCGTTGTCTTCCAATCCTCATCTGATCTTGAATATTCTTTATCTTCACAAAGATCTGCATGCCGCCATGGAGGTGCCTCCCGAGCCCTGGCCCAACGTAGTTGATGGTGTTGGAAACCGTGGGCTCAAGGGTGGCGCGCACTGCTGGTGTGGGTGAGCTGCCCCGGCAAGGGTCATGCCGGGGCCGCTGAGGCTGCCCTGGCAAGGGTCTTGCCAGGGGAACCTGCTTCGTCCCTCTGCTTCTTTGTGTTCTTGGCCTTGGCGTTGTCTTGGATGTCTGCTGCTTTGGCTTCTCTCCGGCTTCCCTCCCTTGCCCAGTTACGTGCGGCCGTGGCGCGTGGCTTTGACTGCCCGTGCACAAGTAAAGAGGTCAAAAGGAGAGCCCATACTTTTGTACACCAACACCAAGACCTAATCTCTCTCGGGAGGGCTGATCTAGAGTCCGTTCGGGGCTCCGGAGAGGGGAATCCGTCGCCGTCATCATCATCAACCTTCCTCCGTCACCAATTTCATGATGCTCACCGCCATGCGTGAGTAATTCCATCGTAGGCTTGCTAGACGGTGATGGGTTGGATGAGATTTATCATGTAATCGAGTTAGTTTTGTTAGGGTTTGATCCCTAGTATCCACTATGTTCTGAGATTGATGTTGCTATGTCTTTGCTATGCCTAATGCTTGTCACTAGGGCCCGAGTGCCAAGATTTCAGATCTGAACCTATTATGTTTTCATGAATATATTTGAGTTCTTGATCCTATCTTGCAAGTCAATAGTCACCTACTATGTGTTATGATCCGGTAACCCTGAAGTGACAATAATCGGGACCACTCCCCGTGATGACCGTAGTTTGAGGAGTTCATGTATTCACTAAGTGTTAATGCTTTGGTCCGGCACTCTATTAAAAGGAGGCCTTAATATCCCTTAGTTTCCAATAGGACCCCGCTGCCACGGGAGGGTAGGACAAAAGATGTCATGCTAGTTCTTTTCCCTAAGCACGTATGACTATATTCAGAATACATGCCTACATTACATTGATGAACTGGAGCTAGTTTTGTGTCACCCTATGTTATAACTGTGCATGAGGAATCGCATCCGGCACAATTATCCGTCACTGATCCAATGCCTACGAGCTTTTCACATATTGATCTTTCCTTAGTTACTTTACCGTTGCCACTGTTACAATTACTACAAAACTGCTACTGTTACCTTTGCCACCGTTGCCGTTACTTCCATAGTACTTTGCTACTAAATACTTTGCTGCAGATATTAAGTTTTCCAGGTGTGGTTGAATTCACAACTCAACTGCTAATACTTGAGAATATTCTTTGGCCTCCCTTGTGTGGAATCAGTGGTTTGAGAGGTAATCATCGGTGAACTGCTTTGAAAATTACTGAAAACAAACATATGCATAAATCGCTGTTATAAATGTTGAAATGGCGCAAGGGGTAAAAACAAGGTAAAAGAGTTAGTACCATCCTATAGTCGACTGATGTCTTCTTCATTGTGCAAACAAAGATCTTGCTGTTATTCATCGCAAGTTTCTTCATCCTAACAATCTTTCTAAGTTTCTTGACTTGACTGATATTCATGGACATATCATTTCCCCATATGCAAAATGGGTTGAACAGTGGGTCTAAGCCTCTGACAGCAGGACCTACATGTGCAAGACCAAATTGTAAGAAACCTAAATATTAGAATGATTCCTATAACTACACAATAATGTGCTATTAGCCAAAGGACCATGCTTGAACAAACCTCGATGGTAAACCACAGTGTCTCCCATTGTTTCCCTGCAACATACATAAGGAAGATCTTGATCAGGTCAACTGAGAGTTCCATACTATCAGTAGAATATGTATTGAGTACAGCCAAATTCGATTTATTTCACATGCATAACAATACAAAATTATACCCACAGCAAATGAAAATCAAATTGCAGAACTTAACCAAACATTAAATGGACAACAGACCAAATGAACCAAAATAGTTAACTGAGCACGACATTGCAGAATAGAAACATGTACTAGAAGATAAGAAAGTTAACAGAACAAAGAATGCTTGAGAACAGTACTACAAAATGTAGCAATTGTTGGACCAAAGTGTTAACTGAACATTACATTTCAGAGGACCAAACTGTTAACTGAACATCAGATTCCATATTAACATCATAGAGGACAAATCACTAGAAGGCACTGGCGGTGGCCTCGAGAAAACAGCACGAATTGTATTTTAAAGTAGACAACCGCGTGGCGGTGTCGATGGTGGCCTCGAAGACGAGGTGCACCTCCAAGATCTGGCGGTCGGCACGCATGGTAGCCATAGTGACCTCATGCGCGCGTGCGGCCGCATGCTACTGAGCTACACGTTATACTGCGTGCAAAATGGCTGTGGGCGACGCTTAATTGGAGGAGGGGGACAGTGATTTCGGCGGAAGGTGTAGCACCGTCGGTCGGGGCATGTGGGACGGGAAAGGAGGAGGATGGTGTGGGTGGGGTGTGGATTATCTGACCATATCGACGAGGCCGCGCAACAAGAAGAAGGGTCGGCGTTTAGGAGGCCATGCAGCAAGAAGAAGGGTCGCCGACGAGGAGGCGGCGCTGCAAGAAGAAGGGTCGCCGGTGAGGAGGCTCAGCTGCCAGTAAGCAGCAGTGAAGGTCTGAACTTGGAAAGCAAGGAGGAACAGTGGAAATGTGGATTTTGGTGGGAGGGAGGGGCGGGGAGATAGATATTTCCGCGGTGGCAAAAGAAATTTGCTCGGTGCCGCGAGAAACTAGCGCGCAAGTGTGGTTCAAGCGGGGGCGGTGGACTGTAGACGACGAAGCTTCCTGCGTAAGCTAGACAAGACGGTGCGCCAAGATATTTTATATCGCATCCCACATGATTCTTTCTAGTAAACTGTTTGTGGTATACCTGATTTTTTCATTATGTTTTGAAAGACAAAATAGTGTTACGGAGGGAAAGGATGGTATTTGAATTGCTATAACGTTTACGTACCGTGAACATGCAACTAGTACATGAGTGTCGTGTGATAACCCACAAGTGTAGGGGATCGCAACAGTTTTCAAGGGTAGAGTATTCAACCCAAACTTATAGATTCGACACAAGGGGAGCCATAGAATATTTGGTATTAGCAGCTGAGTTGTCAATTCAACCACACCTGGAGATTAATTATCCGCAGCAAGTAATCATTAGCACAGTAGTATGATAGTTTTGATAGTAGTGACAACAGCAATGGTAACAGTAACAGTGATTGCAGTAATTTTGTAGCTAGTGTAACAGTGATGATATCAGTAGTAACACAGCAAGATCAATATAAATAAATTCGTATGCAGTGGATCGGTTACTTGTTGGATGATATTCAACATGTGACAGTTACAACCTAGGGCGATACAGCACTAGCTCCAGTTCATCGATATAATGTAGGCATGTATTCCGTATATAGTCATACGTGCTTTATTAAAAGAACTTGCATGACATCTTTTGTCCTACCCTCCCGTGGCAGCGGGGTCCATATTGGAAACTAAGGGATATTAAGGCCCCCTTTTATAGAGAACCGGAACAAAGCATTAATACATAGTGAATACATGAACTCCTCAAACTACGTTCATCACCGGGAGTGGGCCCGATTGGTGTCACTCCGGGGTTGCCGGATCATAACACGTAGTAGGTGACTATAACTTGCAAGATCGGATCTAAAACATGGATATAATGATGTATTCATAGACGGTTCATATCTGAGTTCATGGCACCCGGGCCCAAAGTGACAAGCATTAAGCATAGCAAAGTCATAGCAACATAAATCTAAGAACAAAGTGGATACTAGGAATCTCATCCAACTCCTCACCGACCAGCGAGCCTACGAAGGAATTAATCACTCCCGGTGGGGAGCATCATGGAATTGGCGATGGAGATTGGTTGGTGATGACGAAGAACGAAGATCCCCCTCTCCGGAGCCCCAAACGGACTCCAGATCTGCCCTCACGATGAAGAACAGGGCTTGGCGGCGGCTCTGTCTCATGGATCGCGATAATTATTTCTCCCTGATTTCTTTTTCTGGAATAATGTGATTTTATAGTATCAGGGGGGTCGTCAGCGGGGCCGCCAGGTGGGTACAACCCACTTGGGCGCGCCAGGACAGGGGAGCGCGCCCTGGTGGGTTGTGCCCACCCAGGGCCCCCTCTCTGGTGGGTCTTAGCTCCAAAAATCCTCATTATTGATATAAAAAATCCTTGCAAAGTTTCGTTCCATTCCGAGAACTTTCATTTCTGCACAAAAACAACACCATGATAGTTATGCTAAAAACAGCGTCCGTCCGGGGTTAGTTTCATCCAAATCATGCAAATTAGAGTCCAAAACAAGAGGAAAAGTGTGAGAAAAAGGAGATACGTTGGAGACGTATCAACTCCCCCAAGCTTAAACCTTTGCTTGTCCTCAAACAATTCGGTTGATAAACTGAAAGTGAGAAAGAAAAACTTTTACGAACTCTTTTTCTCTTGTTTGCATAAATAAGCTTAAACAACACCCAGGTTTTCAGCCAACATTATAACTAACCATGTCAACAATAACTCTTAAAGATTATAATGATTCATATCAATGACATAATTAGCTAGCGAGCAATAATAAGATATCTCAAACAGCAACATGTTGTGAAAACAACGATGATATAATATGACAATAATGGTATCTCGCTAGCCCTTTCTGAGACCGCAAAACATAAATGCAGAGCACCTCCGAAGTTCAAGCAGCGACTAAACATTGTAATTCATGGTAGGAAAGATCCAGTCATGATGCACCCAACATTAGCTATACACAATGCATAAATCATGACAACTGTGCTCTACTCAGTTTTTGGCGCTTGGTTTTAGAAGGTGATGACACAACATAAAAGTAAATAGAAAGTCCCTTCGCAGAGGGAAGCAGTGATTTGCAGAGGTGCCAGAGCTCAATTTTTAAAACAGAGATAAATGATAATTTTGAGACATGCCCCCTTCTCATTCACTTCACGACCATCAGTTATCCACATCTTCCATGCTAAGCATGCTAGTGGCGGTTCCCAAGCGGAAAGTAAAGGTTTTGACTCCATTGGGAGTTTTTGTTTGATTATTTCAGAGATGAACTCTTTTCATGTTTGCAGTTTGGGACTAGGCATCCCTATTACCGCCCATTTCCTCATGCGATGGCGAGTGAATAAACACTCGACCTGAGGATAACCCGCTTAGCACGGAAGATATCGACTACCTCCTGTCGTTCCATGAACGATCCAGGCACACAAAACGGATAGTTTTTTTTAGAAGTTTTTATAGGTGGCACATGCAAATTTACTTAGGACGGCAGGGTAATACCGTATATAGGTAGGTATGGTGGACCCATCTGAAATAACTTTGGTTTCAAGGTTTTGATGTACAAGCGGAATTCCCACTTAGTACAGGCGAAGGATAGCAATTAAGATTGGGAAGCGGCCAACTAGAGAGCAACAACGGTCATGACCAGGCGTTATGCATAAGTACATTGGACACTAGCATGAGTAGGATATGAACACCATGAACATAAACATTATAGAGGCTATGTTGGTTTTGATTCAACTACATGCATGAACATGTACCAAGTCAAGCCACTCGAACATTCAGAGGAGGATACCATATCATCATACTACATCACAATCATTTTAACGCTATGTTGATATCCAAGATAAATCACTATCAACTCCCAGCTACTTATGCATGGCATGAGAAACTATAATCTCTAATTGTCATTGCAAACATGTTTAATCATAATGGGCTGAAGCCTGGATACTAGGTTAAACATATTTACACAGATAGAACACGTCGAGTTCATACCAGTTTCTCTTTGCCACGGCCAGCTCATCGAATGTTGTCATTATTGCCTTTCACTTGCACGACCGAATGATATGAAAATAATAATAATAGTGCAAGAGTGCCGTGGACTAAGCTGGAATCTGCAAAACATTTTATTCAACAGGAGAAGACAAGGTAAAATGGGCTCTTTATTAGTTCGACAGTTATTCATATGAGAGCCACTCAACATTTTCATCGTGGTCTTCTCCTCGGTACAACTCGAATAAAAAGAAACTGAAATATTTTTGGAGTTTTTGGTTTTCTTCAACAAGCAAATAGAAAGCAAAAACGAGAAAAACTATTTACACGGGAAAGCTCCCAACAAACAAAAGAAGAACAAGGAAATCTTTTTGGATTTTCTTTTTAATACTACTACTAAGCATGCATAGAAAGTAAATTACTACAACTATTTTTTGGTTTTTTTCTAAAGTGTTTCAAACACAAAAGAAGAAAGCAGGAAAATAAATCTAAGCATGGATGATAAAATGAAAAAGTGTGAGCACCGACAGACAGAATGATATGTGAACATGAATATAATGTCGGTGAGAAACACGTACTCCCCCAAGCTTAGGCTTTTGGCCTAAGTTGGTAACCGATCAGTAGCCTGGAGGGTAGTAGGGATCCTGAGGAGCGGGCATCTACTCATCCCACTGCGGAGGTGCCTGTGCAGCCTTTGCAGCAGCTTGAGCGTTCCAGTAGGCGAGGATGTCTGCAAGCATAATCCGGTATCCGCCCCTGGCAACAGAATCAAACAAAGCAGGTGCAGGCAAGGGGATAACATCATGAGTGTCAACATTAAGGAATGGCAAGATTAGAACGATCATGTGCAAGAAAGTGACAGTGATCCATGGCTGCACGGTCTAGGTAAACTGTGGTAAGAGGGACATCATTGGGGCGTATCGCCACCTCGAAGTGAGCCGCCAACCGAGTAGCAAAAATTCCACCATGTATTTTACCCTGCGATTTATTAAGATGGAGGTGACGAGCCACAATAGCTCCCAAGCTATAAGTGTTGTCGCCCTCTATTGCACGACGTAAAACATCAAGGTCTGGTGAACTAAGTGCACCCACCTTCTCCCTAGCAAGCAAGCATTTGGTAATAAAAAGTGCAAAGTAAAAAACAGCAGGAAAATGTAAGCCACCGACAGTGATGGCTGACACTCTCCTCTCATCACCCACTGTCAAAGTGCGTCAGAAATCCTCAAACTCAGCCGGCCTAGGCTCAGCCAAGCTCCCATCAGACGGGATCATGCATATGTCACAAAATGCAGTAAGTGGTATCTGGTGGTTCAGCATATAAGTCAAAGCTCACTTCAGGAGGATTATTTCTAGGCAAGAATGTAAAGCTCTGAACAAAGACATTTGTGAGGATTTGGTGTTGGTCACACTCATCTGCGATGAAGTCGGCGAGACCGGCATTGGCGATGAATTGCATGAACTCCTCATGAATTCCAGCTTCTTGTAGGAACGGGATGTGCGGCCATTCGCACGGCCGTACCTCCGCCAACCTCCGAAGGTGGAGATCATTGCCACAAGACTCCCCAATAACACCCTTGGAGTTCTTCTTAAAGCCAAATTTCCTGAAGATATGCATGCGTACAATTTTTCCTATGAACAAAAATCTGAATTTTTAGTTCACAGAATTTTTCCAACAAAACTTCACAAAACTAATAGCAACTACTCATAGGGATACATAGAGGCCATAGCAAGCATTCAAACTACTTAGAACACTAAGAATTGAACATGCCAGCACATCTACAGCAGCACCAAGAGTGGCTATTTATTCAAAGTATAAACTACTAGAACAAAAACTAATTGGACAAATGATGGAGTCACATACCAAGAAACAATCCCCCGAAACAGTTTCGGAAATGGAGCTTCGAGCAAAGAGATCGAAATCCGCGGGTTTGAGCTCAAGAACACGGGAGAGAGAGCAATGGGGATTTTTTTTCTGGAGGTGATTGATGATATGGGCTAAAGAGATAAGTGAGTGGGACCATGTGGGGACCACAACCCACCAGGGCGCGCCTGGGGGCTCTGGCACGCCCAGGTGGGTTGTGCCCACCTGGTGCACCTCCCTCTGGTAATTTTTGCACCAAAAATTCTTAAATATTCAGGAAAAAATCGTATAAAATTTTCAGGGCATTCTGAGAACTTTTATTTTTGGGTCATTTTTTATTGCACGAGAAATTCAGAAAACAGACAAAACATGGCATTTTATTTTATTTAACTAATAAAAACAGAGAATAAAAAGTAAGGACAGATGGTAGTGCTTACTAAATTCATCAACTTCATACTGTTCAAAAATGATTCATTAATAAGGTTGATCAGGACTTATTAACAACAACTTTCGATTAGCATGAAACCGAAGAACTTCCGTAAATCACTAAGTTACCTCAATGGGGATTTGCATTTCCCCAACAATAAGCATTTCATATTTATTTTTGATAGTAGGTAGAGGTATTTGAAAACTTCCAATAGTGATTGTCGGAGATTTTTGAATAACATTAATACCATTCACTTGGAATTGTTTCTTCGGAAAGTGCACCGTATGCTCATTACCATTGATATGAAAAGTGACCTTGCTTTTATTGCAATCAATAACAGCCCCTGCAGTATTCAAGAAGGGTCTACCAAGGATAATCGACATGTTGTCGTCCTCGGGCATCTCAAGTATAACAAAGTTAGTCAAAATAGTAACATTAGCAACAACAACGGGCACATCCTCACAGATACCGATAGGTATGGCTGTTGATTTGTCAACCATTTGCAAAGATATTTCAATAGGTGTGAGTTTATTCAAGTCAAGTCTTTTATATATAGAGAAAGGCATAACACTAACACCATCTCCTAAATCACACAAAGCAGTTTTCACATAATTCTTTTTGATAGAGCAAGGTATAGTTGGTATCCTGGATCTCCAAGTTTTTTTAGGTACTCCATCTTCGAAAGTATAATTAGCAAGCATAGTGGAGATTTCAGCTTCCAGTATTTTTCTCTTATTAGTGATGATGTCTTTCATGTATTTTGCACAAGGAGGCATTTTCAAGATATCAGTCAAGCGAGTACGCAAAAAGACTAGCCTCAGCATTTCAGCAAAGCGTTCAAATTCTTCATCATCATTCTTTTTAGTTGACTTGGGTGGAAAAGGCATAGGTTTTTGAACCCACGGTTCTCTTTCTTTACCATGTTTCCTAGCAACAAAGTCTCTTTTATCATACCTTTTATTTTTAGTTTGTGGGTTATCAAGATCAACAGGTGGTTCTATCTCAACATCATTATCTGGTTCTTTTTCATTATTTGGTTGAGAGTCTTCATGAACCTCATCCTTATCTTTTTCATTATCACTGGGTGAGTGCTCATTACCAGATTGAGTTTCAGCATCAGAGATAGAAGTTTCATTTTCATTATCATGGGGTTTTTCTATTTTAGGTTCACTAGAAGTATGAAAAGTCCTATCATTTTTCTTTTTCTTTTTCATTCTAGAAGGACTAGGTGCACTAGTGTTGTTTCTTTGTGAATCTTGTATAATTCTTTTTGGGTGCCCCTCAGGATAAATTGGTTCCTGAGTCATTGTACCTCCTCTAGTTGCAACTCTAACAGCAAAGTCATGCATATTATGATTCATTTCATCAAGTAATTCTCTTTGTGATTTAGCAACTTGTTCTAGTTGAGTTTGTACCATAGAAGCATGTTTTCCAACACCTCTAACATCATTTGATATTATAAATAACAAGTCACTCAAGTGAGCAATCATATCAGAATTGTATTTAAATTGTTTCATAACATTTGCATTGAAGTGATCTTGTTTTCTAATATAGTTTTCAATCTCATAATGGCATTGACTAGGATGCATATTGTGAGGATTATCATTATCATTAAACTTCATAAGAGAATTTACCTCTACCACCTTAGGCATTGGTGGTGTATTAAGCCCATGTATTTCTTCAATAGGAGGTAAATTTTTAGCATCCTCAGCTTTAATACCTTTTTCCTTCATAGATTTCTTTGCCTCTTGCATACCTTTGAGACTGAGATATAATATACAGAGTGGGTTTAGGCGGTGGTTCAGGAATAGTCCAATCATCATAATTTTTCAATATATTATTCAACAATTCTTCAGCTTGACCAACAGTTCATTCCCTGAAAACACAACCAGCACAACTATCTAGGAAGTCCCTACAAGCATCGGTTAGTCCATTATAGAAGATATCAAGTATTTCATTTTTCTTAAGAGGATGATCAGGCAAAGCATTAAGTAACCGGAGAAGCCTCGCCCAAGCTTGTGGGAGACTCTCTTCTTTAGTTTGCACAAAGTTAAATATTTCCTGTAAGGCAGCTTGTTTCATATGAGCAGGAAAATAATTTTCAGAGAAGTAATAAATCATATCCTGGGGACTACGCACACAACTAGGAGCAAGAGTATTGTACCAAGCTTTAGCATCACCCTTTAATGAGAAAGGAAATAATTTGAGAATAAAGTAATAGCGAGTCTTCTCATCATGAGTAAAAAGGGTGGCTATATCATTCAACTTAGTAAGATGTGCCACAATAGTTTCAGTTTCATAACCTTGGAAAGGATCAGATTCAACCAAAGTAATTAACTCTGGGTCAACAGATAATTCATAATACTTATCAGCAATACAGATAGGTGAAGTAGCAAACTTAGGATCACATTTCATTCTAGCATTCAGAGATTTTTCTTTGTACTTGCATAGTAATTTCTCTAGATCATCTCTATCATTGCAAGCAAGAATATCTCTAGTTGCTTCTTCACTCATAACATAACCTTCCGGTACCTTAGGCAATCCATATATAGGAAGGCTAGTTCTAGCAGGTGTTTCAGGAGTTTCAGTTTCAAGCTCATCATCAGATTAAACAACATCATGTTGTATAACTCTAGCAATTTGTTTATCAAGAAAATCACCAAGTGGCACATCATCATTATCAAGGAAGGTACTAGCATCATCATAAGCATCATTCATAGTGGAAGTAGCATCATCAATAACTTGCGACATATCAGAATTAATAGCATGTGGTGGTGTTGCAAGTTTACTCATAACAGAAGGTGAATCTAAAGCAGATCTGGATGGCAGTTTCTTACCTCCCCTCATACTTGAGGAAAATATCTTCGATTTAGGATCCTTTAGATTCTTCATAGTGATAATATGATAATAATCCCAAGTGACTCAACAAATATAGGTATGCTCCCCGGCAACGGCGCCAGAAAAAGTTCTTGATAACCCACAAGTATAGGGGATCGCAACAGTTTTCGAGGGTAGAGTATTCAACCCTAACTTATAGATTCTACACAAGGGGAGCCAAAGAATATTTGAAGGTATTAGCAGCTGAGTTGTCAATTCAACCACACCTGGAGATTAATTATCTGCAGCAAGTAATCAGTAGCACAGCAGTATGATAGTTTTGATAGTAGTGACAACAGCAATGGTAACAGTAACAGTGATTGCAGTAATTTTGTAGCCAGTGTAACAGTGATGATAGCAGTAGTAACACAACAATATCAATATAAATAAATTCATAGGCATTGGATCAGTGACTTGTTGGATGATATTCATCATGTGACAGTTACAACCTAGGGCGATACAACACTAGCTCTAGTTCATCGATATAATGTAGGCATGTATTCCGTAAATAGTCATACGTGCTTTATTAAAAGAACTTGCATGACATCTTTTGTCCTACCCTCCCGTGGCAGCGGGGTCCATATTGAAAACTAAGGGATATTAAGGCCTCCTTTTAATAGCGAACCGGAACAAAGCATTAACACATAGTGAATACATGAACTCCTCAAACTACGGTCATCACCGGGAGTGGGCCCGGCTGTTGTCACTCCGGGGTTGCCGGATCATAACACGTAGTAGGTGACTATAACTTGCAAGATCGGATCTAAAACATGGATATAATGATGAATTCATAAACGGTTCAGATCTGAGTTCATGGCACCCGGTCCCAAAGTGACAAGCATTAAGCATAGCAAAGTCATAGCAACATCAATCTAAGAACATAGTGGATACTAGGGATCGGGCCCTAACAAAACTAACTCGATTACATGATGAATCTCATGCAAGTCCTCACCAAACAGCGAGCCTACGAAGGAATTACTCACTCCCGATGGGAAGCATCATGGAATTGGCGATGTAGATTGGTTGGTGATGATGAAGAACGATGATCCCCCTCTCCGAAGCCCCAAGCGGACTCCAGATCTGCCCTCCCGAGGAAGAACAGGGCTTGGCGGCGGCTCCGTCTCGTGGATCGTGATAATTCTTTCTCCCTGATTTTTTCTGGAATAATGTGATTTTATAGTATTAGGGGGGTCGTCAGTGGGGCCACCAGGTGGGTACAACCCACCTGGGCGTGCAAGGAGAGGGGGCGCGCCCGGGTGGGTTGTGCCCACCCGGGGGGCCCCTCTCTGGTGGGTCTTGGATCAAAAAATCCTTATTATTGATGTAAATAATCCTCGCAAAGTTTCATTCCATTCTGAGAACTTTCATTTCTGCACAAAAACAACACCATGGTAGTTTTGCTAAAAACAGCGTCAGTCAAGGGTTAGTTTCATCCAAATCATGCAAATTAGAGTCCAAAACAAGAGGAAAAGCATGAGAAAACGTAGATACGCTGGGATGTATCATCATGTTTAAATTTGGAATTATTCTGGGTTCGTTTGGCATTTTTATGCATTAATTGAATTTCTCGGCATTTAATGTGCATAATTCAAATTTGAACTACAAGCACATGCAAGAAATGGGAATGAAATTCAAACATCTGGGCGTCGTGGCTCGGCCGGAAAGATTGAGAAACTTGGTTTTTTAATTCCTGTAAATCCAAAACACGCCTGAAAATCATGAAACTTGGCATGGTGTCATGACATGGCACCAACATGCCGCAGTAATTTTTTGGGCCGAATTGGTACAAGCTTTGGTATATTCTTCTTGCAAACCTGAGCTTCCCTCAAGAAGGCTTGTGGTTCCGGGAGGGAACGTGTCACCTCCGTGTGCGAAACAACATATGTACACTGCCTTCTCCCGCCTTAACTTTTTACACACGAAGATTAGACCAAATAGAAGTATCGTGCTGAATTTTGGAATTATTCCGGGTTCGTTGGCCTTTTTATACATTACTTGAGTTTCTGGGCATTCAATGTGCATAATTCAAATTTGAACTACAAGCACATGCTCCAGTGCACCAAAGTTGGTTGAAAAATCACATGTGTGTCCTTGGGTGAATTTATAGGTCCCATGCAAGAAATGTGAATGAAATTCAAACATCTGGGCGTCGTGGCTCCACTGGAAAGATTGAGAAACTTGGTTTTTTAATTCCTGTAAATGCAAAACACGCCTGAAAATCACGAAACTTGGCATGGTGTCATGACTTGGCACCAACATGTTGTGGTAATTTTTTTAGCCAAATTGGGACAAAATTTGGTGTAAGCTTCTTGCAAACCGGAGCTTCCCTCAAGAAGGCTCGTGATTCCGAGAGGGAACGTGTCACCTCCGTGTGTGAAACGACATACGTACACTGCCTTCTCCCGCCTTAATTTTTTTACACAGGCAGATTAGACCAAATAGAAGTATCGTGCTAAATTTTGGAATTATTCCGGGTTTGTTTGGCCTTTTTATACTTTAATTGAGTTTCTGGGCATTTAATGTGAATAATTCAAATTTGAACTACAAGCACATGCTCCAGTGCACCAAAGTTGGTTGAGAAATCACATGTGTGTCCTTGGGTGAATTTCTAGGTCCCATGCAAGAAATGGGAATGGAATTCAAACATCTGGGAAATTCAAACATCTGGGCGTCGTGGCTCGGCCGGAAAGATTGAGAAACTTGGTTTTTTAATTCCTGTAAATCCAAAACTGTGACGCCCCCAATTCGACCGTACACTAATCATACACGAAAATGTGTACGATCAAGATCAAGGACTCACGGGAAGATATCACAACACAACTCTAGAGACAAATTAAAATAATACAAGCTTCATATTACAAGCCAGGGGCCTCGAGGGCTCGAATATGAGCTCGATACACAAGAGTCAGCGGAAGCAACAATATCTGAGAACAGACATAAGTTAAACAAGTTTTGCCTTAAGAAGGCTAGCACAAACATCAACGATCGAAGAGGCAAGGCCTCCTGCCTGGGACCTCCTAACTACTCCTGGTCGTCGGCGGTCTCCACGTAGTAGTATCCGTCGGCAGTGGTATCTGGCTCCTGGGATCCACCATCTGGTTGCATCAACCAGAAAGAAAAAAGAAGGGAGAAAAGGGGTAGGAAAGCAACCGTGAGTACTCATCCAAAGTACTCGCAAGCATCAGATCTATACTAAGTATGCATTGGTATCAAAGGAAGGTATGTATCTGTGGACTGAACTACAAAATGCCAGAATAGAGGGGAAGGCCTAGCCTATGAAGACTAGTGTCTTCAAGCAGCTCCAAGCATCTTGCAGCATGTAGAAGAGTAAAGAATAGAAGTTTATAATTAACAAGCATGTTATAGAATTAATGCCCAGAGATCCTTCCTCAACTTCCTGCGAGAAAGCAATCCCGGAGCCGCATATCTCAAGTATCCATTTCTAGTTGTAAAAGATCAAGATATAAGTCTAAACATATGTTACCATGGACACGGCTATTAATAGATAATCTTCCCTGCAGGGGTGCACCACGTTTTCCAACACGCTTGATTACTCTGGCCTGACACACTTTTCTGGTCAATGCCCGGTCTCGCAAAACCAACACGTCGTAGCCCTACATAGGCTCAGCAGAGAGGTCCCCACCGGTCTACATCCTAAGCACTCCGGGGTCTTGGCCCATCGCCCGTTGCACTCCGGGTCGTTGCGAGCAGGGCGGGTCCAGGCTCCACCACTACATGGATGGTGCCGACCTGATACGTCCATTTTGCATCATGATTTTATATCAATATTTATTGCATTATGGGTTGTTATTACAAATTATGTCACAATACTTATGCCTTTTCTCTGTTATTTTACAAGGTTTACATGAAGAGGGAGAATGCCGACAGCTGGAATTCTGGGCTGGAAAAGGAGCAAATATTAGAGACCTATTCTGCACAACTCCAAAAGTCCTAAAAATCCACAAAAGTCAGTATTGGAATATATTAAAAATATTGGGCGAAGAAAGCACCAGAGGGGGGCTACCCACCGTCCACGAGGGTGGGGGCGTGCCCTACCCCCCTAGGCGCGCCCTTGCCTCATGGGCCACCTGGAAGCCCCCCGATGCCCATCTTCTGGTATAATGTGTCTTTCGCCCAGGAAAAAATAAGGAGGAAGCTTTCAGGATGAAGCGCCACCGTCTCGAGGCGGAACCTGGCGAAACCAATCTAGGGCTCCAGCGAAGCTGTTCTGCCGGGGAAACATCCCTCAGGGAGGGGGAAATCGTCACCATCGTCATCACCATCAATCCTCTCATCGGGAGGAGGTCAATCTCCATCAACATCTTCACCAGCACCATCTCCTCTCAAACCCTAGTTCATCTCTTGTATCCGATCTTTGTCTCAAAACCTCAGATTGGTGCCTATGGGTTACTAGTAGTGTTGATTACTCCTTGTAGTTGATGCTAGTTGGTTTATTCGGTGGAAGATTATATGTTCAGATCCTTTATGCACATTAATACCCCTCTGATTATGAACATGAATATGATTTGTGAGTAGTTACGTTTGTTCATGAGAACATGGGAGATGTCTTGTTATAAGTAGTCATGTGAATTTGGTATTCGTTCGATATTTTGATGAGATGTATCTTGTCTTTCCTCTAGTGGTGTTATGTGAAGTCGACTACATGACACTTCACCATTGTTTGGGCCTAGGGGAAGGCATTGGGAAGTAATAAGAAGATGATGGGTTGCTAGAGTGATAGAAGCTTAAACCCTAGTTTATGCGTTGTTTCATAAGGGGCTGATTTGGATCCATATGTTTCATGCTATGGTTAGGTTTACCTTAATTCTTCTTTCGTAGTTGCGGATGCTTGCGAGGTGGGTTAATAATAAGTGGGATGCTTTTCTAAGGAAGGGTAGTCCCAAGCACCGGTCCACCCACATATCAAATTATCAAAGTAACGAACGCGAATCATATGAGCATGATGAAAACTAGCTTGACGATAATTCCCATGTGTCCTCGGGAGCGCTTTTCCTTATATTAGAGTTTGTCCAGGATTGTCCTTTGCTACAAAAAGGATTAGGCCACCTTGCTGCACCTTGTTTACTTTTGTTACTTGTTACCCGTTACGAATTACCTTATCACAAAACTATCTGTTACCGATAATTTCAGTGCTTGCAGAGAATACCTTACTGAAAACTGCTTGTCATTTCCTTCTGCTCCTCATTGGGTTCAACACTCTTACTTATCGAAAGGACTACGATAGATCCCCTATACTTGTGGGTCATCAAGACTCTTTTCTGGCGCCGTTTCCGGGGAGTGAAGCGCCTTTGGTGGGTGGAATTTGGTAAGGAAAAATTTATATAGTGTGCTGAAATTTACTGTCACTTGTTACTATGGAAAGTAATCCTTTGAGGGGCTTGTTCGGGGTATCTTCACCCCGAACAGTAGAGCAAAGAGTTGCTCCTCAACCTACTGAACCTACTGAAAATGTTTACTTTGAAATTCCTTCAGGTATGATAGAGAAACTGCTAGCTAATCCTTTTACAGGAGATGGAACATTACATCCCGATATGCACCTAATCTATGTGGATGAAGTTTGTTGATTATTTAAGCTTGCAGGTATGCCCGAGGATGTTATCAATAAGAAGGTCTTCCCTTTATCTTTGAAGGGAAAGGCATTGAAATGGTTTAGGCTATGTGATGATATTGGATCATGGAACTACAACCGATTGAAATTGGAATTTCATCAGAAGTTTTACCCTATGCATCTGGTTCATCGTGATCGTAATTATATATATAATTTTTGGCCTCGCAAAGGAGAAAGTATCGCTCAAGCTTGGGGGAGGCTTAAGTCAATGTTATATTCATGCCCCAATCATGAGCTCTCAAGAGAAATTATTATTCAAAAATTTTATGCTCGACTTTCTCTCAATAATCGCTCCATGCTTGATACTTCTTGTACTGGTTATTTTATGATGAAGACTATTGAATTCGGATGGGATTTATTGGAAAGAATTAAACACAACTCTGAAGATTGGGAACTCGACGAAGGTAAGGAGTCAGGTATAACACCTAAGTTCGATTGTGTTAAATCTTTTATGGATACCGATGCTTTTCGTGAATTTAGCGCTAAATATGGACTTGACTCTGAGATAGTAGCTTGTTTCTGTGAATCATTTGCTACTCATGTTGATCTCCCTAAGGATAAGTGGTTTAAATATCATCCTCCCATTGAAGTAAAAGTAGTTGAACCTATTAAAGTTGAAGAAAAGACTATCACTATAATGTCGATCCTATTGTTCCTACCGCTTATATTGAGAAACCACCTTTCCCTGTTAGAATAAAGGATCATGCGCTTCAACTGTGGTTCGTAAGAGTAATGCTAGAACACCTACACCCCCTGAGCAAATTAAAGTTGAACCTAGTATTGCTATGGTTAAAGATCTCTTGGTCGATAATATTGATGGGCATGTTATTTACTTATGTAATGAAGCTGCTACAATTGCGAGACCCGATACTAAAAATAAACATAGACTTATTGTAGGCATGCCTCTTGTTTCTGTTAAAATAGGAGATCATTGCTATCATGGCTTATGTGATATGGGTGCTAGTGCAAGTGCAATACCTCATTCCTTATACGAAGAAATTATGCATGATATTGCACCTGCTGAGATAGAAGATATTGATGTTACAAGTAAGCTTGCCAATAGAGATACTATTTCACCAGTTGGGATTGTTAGAGATGTTGAAGTCTTGTGTGGGAAAGTTAAATATCCTATTGATTTTCTTGTTCTTGGTTCCCCACAAGATGACTTTTGTCCCATTATATTTGGTAGACCCTTCTTGGATACTGTTAATGCTAGGATAGACTGCGAAAAGGATATTGTTACTGTTGGTTTAGGGGATATGTCTCATGATTTTAATTTTGCTAAATTTCGTAGACAACCCCATGATAAAGAATTGCCTAGTAAAGATGAAATTATTGGTCTCGCTTCTATTGCTGTGCCTCCTAATGATCCTTTAGAACAATATTTGCTAGACCATGAAAATGATATGTTTATGAATGAAAGAAGGAAAATAGATGAAGTATTCTTTAAACAGGGACCTATTTGGAAACACAACTTGCCTGTTGAAATCTTAGGGGATCCTCCTCCACCCAGGGGTGATCCCGTGTTTGAGCTTAAACCATTACTTGATACTCTTAAATATGCTTATCTTGATGAAAAGAAGATATATCCTGTTATTATTAGTGCTAACCTTTCAGAGCAGGAAGAAGAGAAATTATTGAAAACTCTGAAGAAGCACCGTGCTGCTATTGGATATACTCCTGATGATCTTAAGGGCATTATTCCCACTCTATGCTAGCACAAAATAAAATTGGAGAAAGACGCTAAACCGGTTGTTGATCATCAACGACGGTTGAATCCTAAGATGAAAAAAGTGGTAAGAAAAGAAATACTAAAGCTTCTAGAGGCAGGTATAATTTATCCTGTTGCTAATAGTCAGTGAGTAAGTCCTGTCCATTGTGTCCCTAAGAAGGGAGGTATTACTGTTGTTCCTAATGATAAAGATGAATTCATCCCACAAAGAATTGTTAGAGGTTATAGAATGGTAATTGACTTCCGCAAGTTAAATAAAGCTACTAAAAAGGATCATTACCCTTTACCTTTTGTTGACCAAATGCTAGAAAGATTATCCAAACATACACATTTTTGCTTTCTAGACGGTTATTCTGGCTTCTCTCAAATACCTGTGTCAAAAGAGGATCAGGAAAAGACCAATTTTACTTACCCTTCCGGGACCTTTGCTTATAGACGTATGCCTTTTGGTTTATGTAATGCACCTGCTACCTTTCAAAGATGTATGACTGCTATATTCTCTGACTTTTGTGAAAAGATTGTTGAGGTTTTCATGGATGATTTCTCCGTGTATGGAACTTCTTTTGATGATTGCTTAAGCAACCTTGATCGAGTTTTGCAGAGATGTGAAGAAACTAATCTTGTCTTGAATTGGGAGAAGTGCCACTTTATGGTTAATGAAGGTATTGTCTTGGGGCATAAAATTTCTGAAAGAGGTATTGAAGTTGATAAAGCTAAAGTTGATGCTATTGAAAAGATGCCGTGTCCTAAGGACATTAAATGTATAAGAAGTTTCCTTGGTCATGCCGGTTTTTATAGGAGGTTCATTAAGGACTTCTCAAAAATTTCTAGGCCTCTGACTAATCTCTTACAAAAAAATGTTCCTTTTGTCTTTGATGATGATTGCGTAGAAGCTTTTGAAATACTGAAGAAAGCCTTGATTTCTGCACCTATTGTTCAGCCACCTGATTGGAATTTACCCTTTGAAATTATGAGTGATGCTAGTGATTATGCTGTAGGTGTTGTTCTAGGACAAAGATTTGATAAGAAATTAAATGTTATCCAATATGCTAGTAAAACTTTAGACAGTGCCCAGAGAAATTATGCTACTACTGAAAAAGAATTTTTAGCAGTTGTATTTGCTTGTGATAAGTTCAGACCTTATATTGTTGATTCTAAAGTAACTGTTCACACTGATCATGCTGCTATTAAATATCTTATGGAAAAGAAAGATGCTAAACCTAGACTTATTACATGGGTTCTCTTACTACAAGAATTTGATTTGCATATTATTGATAGAAAGGGAGCTAAGAACCCCGTTGCAGACAACTTATCTAGGTTAGAGAATGTTCTTGATGACCCACTACCTATTGATGATAGGTTTCCTGATGAACAATTAGTTGTCATAAATGCTTCTCGTATTGCTCCATGGTATGCTGATTATGCTAATTACATTGTTGCTAAATTTATACCACCTAGTTTCACATACCAGCAAAAGAAAAGTTTTTCTATGATTTATGACATTACTTCTGGGATGACCCACACCTTTATATAAAGAAGGAGTAGATGGTGTTATTAGGCGTTGTGTACCTGAGCATGAACAGGAACATATCCTATGCAAGTGTCACTCCGAGGCTTATGGAGGACACCACGCTGGAGATAGAACTGCACATAAGGTATTGCAATCTGGTTTTTATTGCCCTACTCTTTTCAAATATGCCCGTAAGTTTGTATTGTCTTGTGATGAATGTAAAAGAATTGGTAATATTAGTAGACGTCAAGAAATGCCTATGAACTATTCACTTGTTATGGAACCATTTGATGGTTGGGGCTTTGATTATATGGAACCGTTTCCTTCCTCTAATGGGTATACACATATTCTAGTTGCCGTTGATTACGTTACTAAGTGTGTAGAAGCTATTCCAACTAGTAGTGTTGATCATAACACCTCTATTAAGATGCTTAATGACTGATGGTGGTTCACATTTTATTCATGGTGCTTTTCATAAAATGCTTGCTAAGTATGATGTCAATCATAGAATTGCATCTCCATACCACCCATAGTCTAGTGGTAAAGTAGAACTGAGTAATAGAGAGATTAAATTAATTTTGCAAAAGACTGTTAATAGATCTAGAAAGAATTGGTCCAAGAAAGTTGATGATGCATTATGGGCCTATAGAACTGCACATAAAAATCCTATGGGTATGTCTCCGTATAAAATGGTTTATGGAAAAGCATGTCACTTACCTCTCGAACTAGAACATAAGACTTATTGGGCCATTAAAGAGCTCAATTATGATTTCAAACTTGCCGGTGAGAAGAGACTATTTGACATTAGCTCACTTGATGAGTGGAGAACCCAGGCCTATGAGAATGCCAAACTGTTTACAGAAAAGGTTAAAAGATGGCATGACAAAAGGATACAAAACCACGAGTTTAATGTAGGTGATTATGTTCTGTTATACAACTCCCGTTTACGATTTTTTGCAGGAAAACTCCTCTCTAAATGGGAAGGTCCTTACATTATCGAGGAGGTCTATCATTCCGGTGCCATAAAAATCAACAACTTCGAAGGCACAAATCCGAAGGTGGTGAACGATCAAAGAATCAAACATTATATCTCAACTAATCCCATAAATGTTGAAACCAATGTTATTGAAACCGTAACCCCGGAGGAGTACATAAGGGACACTTCCCAGAACGTTTCAGACTCCGAAAAGGAATAGGTATGTGGTACTGTTGGGGATATAACTATTGGGTCAACCCGACCAGGAGGGGCCGGGTTAAGTCCCTGGAGGTTTATCAAGACAAAGCCCATGAAGACCTTTAAGGCGGTAGTCTATTATACAGATGACAAGGCCTGGAGCCCGAAGGCGACTTAAGGCCCAAACAATTGTAAACCGTCATATGTATGTAACTTGTAGTATAAGGCATGTGCAGTTAGTTATCGAGCCGGACACGTTCTTTATGAGCCGACCGGGACTCTGTAAACTGCCGGGCATCGACCCGTGTATATAAAGGGACGACCCAGCGGCGACTTAGGGAAAGAAACAACAGATCGAAAGCTAGGCAAAGCGTATTCGCTCCCTGGTAATCGAAACCCTAAAACTGGATTAGGCTTTTACCTTCACCGCAAGGGGCCGAACCAGTATAAACTCCTCGTGCCCTTTGTCCCGTTTTAACCCCTTTAAGCTAACCCCGTCGCAATGGCTCCACAACTAAGTCCTTCCATGAGGACATCTGCCGTGACACTTCCACGGCAGTTGGCGCCCACCGTGGGGCCTGCGCACGGTGGTTTTGAGTTCTTGAAGGGCAGCTTCGAGGGGATGAAGGGATGCGTTGTGGGCCGGATGACCAAGAGTCGTCGCGGCAAGCTCTACATCGACGATGAAGGCCGGGGCCCTGAGGCCGGCTCAATTGAGTACGGGTACCGGGTCCCCTTCGGCGGAATCGACGTCTTTATCAGCAAAATCGGCGAGTCGGGCCCTAGGCCAGACATCTGCACCAACATCATCGAGACTGCTCAGCATGCACGACCCGCCCGAGTTCAACCCGCCGTGAAGCGTGCCTTCGTTGGGTTCATCCATGGGGCTGAGTTGGAAGGCTCTGTGTCTGGCGGTGAGACGGCCATCTACTCTGATGGTGAGTCGTCCACGGGCGAGACCAACTCAATCTATCAACTACAAGACCGACAGCTTGGGGGCTGTTCCGATGGCAACAGTATTGTGGACCCCCGTGAGCTGCCGAACAGGGTGGCGACCTTCATGGCTGGCACCTAGCCGGTTCTCGGTTCAACAGCCGCTGCGGCTACGACTTCCAGTGCAGCGGCGGTGATGGCAGCAGGTGCTGGCGGGTCAGCACGACTGCCAGCTGAGGTTTTAATGGATCTGTTAGAGGACCCGGCGACTCTGATGGGGATGGAGGTAACCCCAGATAACCAGGAACAGCATAAGGCGGATGTGGCTAAACTGTGCGATGAGATAGCACAAGCCAAGGTAGAACTGGCGGCGGAAAACGCTAGGATGGCTGCAGAGTGGGCCGTTTTGAACGCCCAGGCGCAGCGGATTCAAGCAGATTCATACCGGCTTATGGTGGATCGGAACGCTTTAAACGAAGTCTTGAGGAGAAAGCACCGGAGTCGTCTACCCTCGGTTTATGAGTCGAGGGACCTCATCAACACACCCGGGGCGGGGGCCAATAACCCGGCAATGATAAACCGGATGACCGAAGCGCCAGGGGGTGGAGTGCCGATTCGGCCGCGCGCGATAGGTTCTCCGCATATGAATAACACCCCACCTCGACATTGGTGACACCGCCGGGTCATTATTCCACCCCTTTAGACAATATGATTGCTGCAGCTACGCGGTTAGTGGCTATACCAGTCGAGGGCGAGACCCCGACGGCGATTGAAACCCGAAGGGCCAGGGAACTTCTTCAGACAGCGCTGGTGCAGCAGCAGGCTTATTCTTATAGTCGGGATCGGCTTCATTCGACCCCTCGTCCAAGCCGGAGCTACAGTAGGCACATTGACTCGCCAGCGGCTTCAAGTACTGAGCAGCGCCGTAATCAACCTCATGGGGATAAGCCGGTGCGGAATGGTGGCAATGCACAAGATTTGGTGGACCAGGGCAGAGCACGTCAGGAGGCCGAGCTGGCGGCTCAGCTGGCGGCTCATCAGCACGCACCGGTTTACCCGACGGCTTCAGTGGAAGCAGGTGTGACCTCTAGGTCTTGGGGTGTGCCGTGCTTAACGGCGGCTCTGCGAAACGAGCGTCTGCCCAAGGACTTCAAGGGCCCTCGTAAGGTGCCTAATTACACAGCAGATCAGCCCCCTGAAGCTTGGGTGGAGAGTTATGAGATGGCTATGGAGGTGCTGGATGTTAGTGACGCTGCATGCGCTAAGTATTTCACCATGATGCTGGAAGGGACGGCTCATACCTGGTTGAAGGGGCTGCCGGCCAACTCCATCGGGTCATGGGCAGAACTGAAGGCCCGATTTATCCAGAATTTCAAAGATACATGCAATCAACCCATGTCAATCGTGGATTTGGTTTCTTGCATTCAAGCTGAGGGCGAGTCAACAACCAGCTGGGTGCGCCGGCTCTCGACTATCATACATTCCTCAGATAACATCAACATCGGCTCAGCGGTTTTAATGTTCGAGAAAACTTGCCGTCTTATTCCACTCAAGCAGAAGCTTGGGCAGCTTAAGCGTCATTGCAACTATATGGGGGAGCTTATGGCGGCTCTTGTCAAGTATGCCGACTCTGATGGTACTAAGGACCCCGACTCTGAGGATGAAAGATCGGGAAAGGGAAAGAAGAGCAGCGGCATGAAGGGACAGCAGTACAACCCTACTAATCAGGGCAGCAACGGTAAGCGCAAGGCTGATGATTTTGTGGCTAACCCCGGTGTGCGAAATTATAACCAGCGTCGTAAGGGGAGGCCGACTCAAGGAACACGGTTTGACCTTGAAGCAATATTAAATCAGCCATGTCCCAAGCACGGGACGGAGGAGAAGCCGGCTACCCACTTGTGGAAGGGTTGTAGTATCATGAGACACTTCAGGGAGTCTGTCAAGCACAACCATGGCCCGAACAGCGGTTCAGGATCCGGCTCTCATGGTCCGGGTCATGGAGGTGGCGGTTCAAATTCCGGGTTTCACGGCCAAGGCAATCAAGGTGGTTACAACCAGCAGAATAATCAAGGAAATCAGCAGCAGCAACAGTTTGGTTATCAGAGTAACCCGAAGCAATTGAATAGTGGACAATACAGAAGCTCCATAAGAGGGCAGTGAATGCTGTTGAGCCGGCGGTGCGACGTTATTTACGGTGGTCAGAACAACCTATTGTGTGGAGTCGTGAGGATCACCCGCCCCGGGTTGATAATCCGGGTCACCTGGCTCTGGTGGTGGCACCTCAGGTTGGGGGCTATAAATTTACTAAGGTACTCATGGATGGAGAAATCAGCATTAATATACTTTATTATGAAACCTTTCGTCGCATGGGACTGACTGACAAAAATCTTAAGCCGTCGAACACACTGTGTTCCATGGTGTGGTGCCGGGTACGTCAGCATATCCGGTGGGTAAGATATCTTTGGAAGTTGCCTTTGGAGATGAGCATGATTCTGGATCTGAAACCCTGACCTTCAAAGTAGTCAAGATCAAGAGCCCTTGTCATGCTCTGTTTGGGCGGCCGGCTTATGCTAGCTAAATTCATGGCAAGGCCTTGTTATGTTTACTTGCAGCTTAAGATGCCGGGTAACAAGGGCACCATCACAGTGCATGGAGTCGCAAGGTGGCCCTGGAGTGTGAAGAAGGTAATGCTGCTTATGCTGAATCAGTTTGTGCAACAGAGGAGCTGAAATTTTACAAAGATAATGTTGACCCGGTGGACATGACGTCCTTGAAGAAGCCAACCACGGAGCATGATCCTTCGTTAAAGTTTAAATCGACAGATGACACTAAGTTGGTTGATTTTGTTCCTGGTGATTCATCCAAGCAGTTCAGCATCAGTGCCAATTTGTATCCGAAATAGGAAAGTGCGCTCATCGAGTTCATCCGTGAGAACCGGGACATCTTTGCATGGAAGCCTTCTGACATGCCGGGTGTACCGAGGGAACTCGCTGAGCACACTCTTAATATTGATCCAAAGTTTAAGCCGGTCAAGCAATTTCTTCGTCATTTTAACGAGGAGAGATGGAAGGCCATTGGTGAAGAAGTGGCCCGGCTCTTGGCGGCCGGGTTTATCGTTGAAGTTTTTCATCCTGAATGGTTGGCTAACCCGGTGTTGGTGCTTAAGAAGAACGGCACTTGGCGAATGTGTGTGGACTACACGGACTTAAACAAGGCTTGTCCGGCTGATCCGTTTGCTCTCCCACGTATTGATCAAATCATTGATGCTACGACGGGTTGTGAGCATTTGAGTTTTTTGCATGCTTACTCTGGTTATCATCATATCAAGATGGCAGTTAAGGACCAGGAGAAGACATCTTTCATTACTCCATTTGGAGCTTTCTGCTATGTGTCTATGCCTTTTGGGCTCAAGAGTGCCCAGGCGACTTACCAGCGGTGCGTGCAGAATTGCCTTCACAAACAAATCGGGTGTAATGTTCATGCTTACGTAGATGACATTGTGGTGAAATCCAGGAAGAAGGAAACCCTAATTGATGATTTGAAGGAGACGTTTGACAATCTCCGGGTTTATAAAATGATGCTTAACCTGGTCAAGTTTGTTTTTGGTGTACCGGCGGGTAAGATTTTGGGTTTTCTAGTCTCTAACAGAGGCATTGAAGCTAACCCGGAGAAGATCAAGGTTATTACTTCCTTGGCTAAACCGGCATGTATCAATGACGTCCAACGCTTGGCAGGTCAGATAGCGGCTTTGAGCCGGTTCATAAGCCGCCTGGGAGAAAAAGCTATTCCTCTGTATCAGATGATGAAGAAGACAGATAATTTCGTCTGGAGTGATGCGGCTAATGAGGTTTTTGAGGCGCTTAAGAAGCAACTGGCTGAGCCGCCGGTTCTTGCTGCCCCTATTGATAAGGAACCTCTGTTGTTATATGTGGCTGCCAATGGCCGGGCCGTCAGTGTAGCTATTGTGGTGGAAAGGAAAGAGGCAGGCAAGGAGTACCCGGTTCAACGGTCGGTTTACTACATCAGTGAGGTACTTATTGAGTCCCAGAAGAGGTATCTGTCGTGGATTTGTCACATCAGATGTCCTAGTAAAAGGACTTAGTCGTGAGGCCAGCGCATCTATGTAGTAGCTTGAGAGGGGTTGAGCGGAATCGACAGACGCAACACAAGACAAAGATTTAGATAGCTTCGGGTCCCGGGAAACATCATCCGGTAATAACCCTACATGCTGTTTGTGGCTAGGTCTCATTATCATCATGAGGGAGACACCGTAAACCGGCTCTTTGTGTCTAGCCCTAGAGATTGTTTCTTCTTGCTTGTCCTTTGTTTGGGGAGCCCTGCCCCTCCTTATATATGTTGAAGGGGCGGGTTACATGTGGAGTCCTATTAGGATTAGGACTACTCTATCTCTAATACAAACCAGATACAAGTCCAGGTCTTAACTCCTTGTAAGGTAAATATTCCTCATGCCTTTCCTCTTAAACCGGCCCACCATTAACATAAACTGGCCTTCTGCGCCTTGGGCCTTGCCATCCGTCCGCCGCCCGCCGGGTTACCAGTGTGTCATAATGTTTAAGCAGGTTGCTTGTAAACCACCAGGTCAGGGCGGGTCGCCAGTAAATCGCCAAGTGTCAGCGGGGTCTTCAAATAAACAGCCAAGTCTGGCCGGGTTATACTTCCGGCCGGTTTACGCCACGGGGTATATCCCCGACATTAGCCCCCAGTTTAATTTGGATTTATCCATGTTAAACTGATCCTGTAAAATAAATACAAGAACAAAACTTGATAGGTTGTGCTCCGGGTTAAATATTTTCCTGAACCGGGACCTGATTATCCTTAAGTCCAATTGTCATTTCCTTCATCTAGAAAATCCGGGTTAACAAGCCAGCTTCATACTCAGCTTCATACTCAATTTGCTGACATTGGTTTCTCACAGAGAAATATTGTGAAGAATAATCCACTTGAGTCGGCTTCCAAAGCGCCGGTTTAAGAAATATGGGTCTTGAAATACTTATCTGATATTCAGCCGGTTTGAAGATGTAAAACTTGCCGGTTTAATATTACCAAAATTGTCGGGTTATAAATAAATGATGCCGGATCATGATTGTTGCAGACACCGGGTCATGTAATTGATCTTCCTGATTTGCTCAAAACTGATAAACTGAAGACGTTCCTCCTTTATATGCATAATACCTGTAGCCCCCAACTCTTAAGAGGAGAACATAGTGATAACTTAATACTTTCTCCAATAAGTGTTTTCAACCTTGAAGAAATCCGGTTTGTTCATCTCAATCATATAAACTGAATACTCCATATATGTAACCCCCAAGTGCCGGGTTGTCATGCTTGCAGCAACCTGGGACTTGTAATTGCTTATAAAAGCTTCAATCAGTGTAGCCCCCAAGGGCCGGGTCATTATGCAATAATGAGCAGGGACTTTGTAAATATAATCATGTAGATTTTAGCAGTGATGTGTAGCCCCCAAGGGTCGGTTCATTATGATGTGAGCTTTGTGCTTTACCAACTGAGCAATGAACCCTTTAATATAATGGATTAAGGCTTGTATACCTTGAATGTTTGACAGGAGCAATTGGTAGCCCCCAAGGGCCGGCTCATTATGATGTGATGAGTCGGGTCTTTAATAAGGCCAATAAAAATGACTTTGCATTAGCCCCCAAGTGTCATGGTGCATGCTTGCAGCGACATGAGACTTGCATGTAATCTTAATTCGAATAATGTAGCCCCCAAGTGCCAGGTCGTAAACCTGCAGCGACTCGGGACTATTCCTTCCATTGTAGAATACATCATATCCTTTGATAAAATAATAGCCATTGCGCTAAAGCGACTTTGAAAACCTCAATATACCGGTTACTAATAACCATAATAAAATCCAGCCATGTTGGCTATTCAAGATAGTATAATCCGGTATGAAAACCTTATTCATTCAATATCATAATGAAAATTCAGCCAAGTTTGGCTATTTGAATAATATAACCCAATGATTTATAAGCGCATGATTCCAATGGCGCAATCCAAATATATACTGGCGACTTATAGTCCAAAGCCAGGCCGGTTTAATAAACACCGGATAATTTCTCATCATACTGGCGACATATAGTCGAAAGCCAGGCCGGGTTAATAAACGCCGGTGATTTATAATGATGCTTTATTCAACCTGTTTCTGCATACAACAAGTTTAAAATGTCCTGGCGGTTTACCGCCGGACGGATCATAATGCCCAACATATAACCCGGGTTTATAACCAAGGCTGCAATTAAGAATAATCAAATATGAAATATATCATACCTGTGACATTGAATCACATCGTTGGTTTACCAACTTTTTGTAGTAAGGGTGATAACCCCAATCTTGAGTACTGATAACTCCTTCCATATTGTGCCGGTTTATGATAAAACCATGCCGGGTTGTGATAAACACCGGATTAACCATATATAATACTGGCGACTTGTAGTCAAAACCAGGCCGGGTTGATAATCTCCGGATTAGGACTGATCATATACTGACAACTTGTAGTTGAAAGTCAAGCCAGGTTAATGAACGCCGGTTTATCAAAAATAGTATAAATCTCATCAAAGAAGAAAAAACTTAGCAAATAAAAGCAGATGAAAACTTGTAGTCGAGGCTTTTCACGGGCTGCCAGGCCCCAAATGCGAGGCTTTTCATGGGCTACCAGGCCGCTGAGTTAAACCGTTTTACAAAGCCTTTTAAGATGGTCCTCCGTCTTTAACCAATCGCCGGTCTATCATTGACAAGTTTAGGGTCATATGCGATTGACTTGTCAAGTTGGTGGGTTATACCAGGCTTACCTGGGCGGAGTGACTTACTTAATGAAGGCAGGTTAACCCGGGGTGCCTATGTTTGAGTTGTTCTTGACAACACTCTTTGGCCCCCATGTAATGGCATTGCGCCAGCCAAAAGGTGTAGCTATGGTTTGTACACAACCAAGCCCCCCAGTGACTTACTGTCGTGGCTTTTGAGCCAGCCAAGTGGTGTAGCTATGGTTTGAACACAACCAAGCCCCCAAGTGACTTTTCTTTCGTGGCTTGAGCCAGCCAAGAGGTGTAGCGATGGTTCAAACATGACCAAGCCCCCAAGTGACTTTCTTTCGTGGCCTTGAGCCAGCCAAGAGGTGTAGCTATGGTTCAAACATGACCAAGCCCCCAAGTGACTTTCTTTCGTGGCCTTGAACCAGCCAAGAGGTGTAGCTATGGTTCAAACATGACCAAGCCCCCAAGTGATGCCGTGGCATTGCGCCGATCAAGAGGTGTAGCTATGGTTTGGGTACGACCAAGCCCCCAAGTGACCATAAGTTTTGGCATTGCGCCCATCAAGAGGTGTAGCTATGGTTCGGATACGACCAAGCCCCCAAATGACCATTGAAGCAGGGTACCTATGTTTGAGTTGTGCTTTGCAACAGACTCTCTTTGGTCCCTTTAATTTTTGCAAGAGATAAATTCTTCTTGAGCCGGGATTTTGAACCGGATATTGAGAGCTTGAAAGCTTTGTGGGAGACATCTTTCCCTTGAACCGGATTTTAAACCGGAATCTTCATTTTCAGCCGGATATTTTCTGACGGCCTTTAAACTCGAATTTGTGAGAAGTTAATTCCTTTTTTAATCGGACATTTTTAAACCGGATTTGAGCACTTCAGAGCTTTGTGGGAGAATAGATTTCCCTTGAACTGGACTTTAAACCGGATATTGAGAGCTTCAGTGAGACTGACTTCCCTTGAGCCGGATTTTAAACCGGAATCCTTTTTGATGACCCGGAACTTCTTCATTGAGCCGGGATTTTGTAACTGTCATATACTTTATAAGCCGGAAATTTTCTAACGGCCTTTAAATTTTCATCAATATAACAGTAGTCTCCGGGACCGGGTTATCTTTCCCTCCAACGTCCTGGGGTTCTTGACTTCACTGAAAACCGGCATATAGCTGAATCATATCATTGTAGCCCCCGAGTCTCAAGGTGACTCGAGGAGTTGGCTTGAGATTCCCCGTGTTTGACCATAGCAGAAGGGTATATCATTGATGTTGATAACGCGATGTGAATCCATAGAAAGTTGAGGTGACTGCGGCGGGTTATAAATGATCCCGTACGAGCCGTGTCAGCAACTCGGCCAATGGTTCCTTCCAACTGGCGATTTCAAGTTAACCAAAACTGTAGTGGCGGTGACTTGTGCGCCTGCCCATTGAGCCATCTAGTGCAAACGCGGTTGATGATAATTTGCCTCCAATTTGAAAGAAAACCGGGCTACCCAAGCTGTGACTTGCTCATACCCAATAAACAGCTCATGCAGACAGGTGCGGCCCGGTATGCTGATGTAGACCAGGCCGCGAGAGACGGACGACAAGGATGACCGCAACATCAGAGGCGGCACAGACAGATGAACCGGCCGCAGCATTGTAAACCAGTGCGGACATGCGAGTTGTCCTCCTTGTTGTAAACCGGCGTGTTCGTGAAAGACGGCCACGGCGTTGTAAGCCGGCGCGGTCGCGAGAGACGGCCACGGCGTTGTAAGCCAGCGCGGTCGCGAGAGACGGCCACGGCGTTGTAAGCCGGCGCGGTCGCGAGAGACGGCCACGGCGTTGTAAGCCAGTGCGGGAGTCCGTTGAGTATCGACGACCACCTGTGCCAAAAGATATTGGCGTGCCTCCATCCCCGTGGTATAATATCACTTTTTGTCATAAATGATTGCCCTGCATAAACAATATTGCAGACCAAGGCAAAGATAAACTTGTTCTTTGACAAAAACAACATGTGCTAATAAAACAAACTTGGATGGATATCACCTGATTTGTTTGGACGACGGATGATCCGTTTATCGCGATAGAGGTGGGTCAGGCAGACCAGCGACTCAATATAGTTCCGGCGGCTCAGGTAGACCGGCGACTTAATATAACCCCGGCGGCTCAAAGTGGCAAGGGCGGCTCAACGCGGCTCCGGCGGGTTGATGTAGATTAAGCTGCACGGGTGGCAACTTTGCACACACCTGTTCCATCAGTAAGCGGGCGCAGACGTCGGTGCGTGATGGTGCTGACGTACACTTCATAGGCACAACATGGCACCACCTTTGCTGCACATAAAAATATACAGACCAAAGTAATTGTTCCTTTTAAAGAAAATACTATGTAATAAAAATATACTGGATGGATTTCACCGGATATGTCAGGCCAGTGATTATCCACCGCGGAGTTGATGATCACTATGGTGAAGCTGAAATCAATTCACGAGTGAGCCGACCGCGGCGTTGTAAGCCATCGCGGACGGGCGAGTCAACCGCAGGTGCGGTAAACCGTGCGGACGGGCGAGTCAATCGCAGGCGCGGTATATATCCATGACACAACCATCGCTCTTGCAGTGAACAATTGTCCTGCATACAAAAAATATAGCATGGCGGAGCAGTATTGCTCGAATGATTTAATATGTACTTCAAAATAGATAGAATTGAATAGCACCTGGTATTTTTATCAGATGAACGCATACACCTGTGCTGGATAATGCACCGTGGTGCTTTTAGCTTTTTACAAAAGAATTGATCTGGTGTGTACTGTTGAAAATGAATAGTAGTACTAGCTCTCTTGTCTTTGAGCGCCCAGTATGATTGAGGTCTCCACGTGGGGAGACTCCCCCTTTTTTTAGCAAGTCCAGAACAGTGCACACGCGGCCCATTGAGTAGAATTGAACTTGATCCATTGATTAGGTGTTTCATGTGCCTTGTGTCAAGAGCAAATGTGATACAAATCTGCGGAAAGCGGCGGAACGCGGCTCAAGGCGGGCTCGGTCGCGACAGCGGAGGTCCTCGTGAGGCACAGCAGGGCCGGCGGGCGGATCAGAAAGGCGCCGTCCACGGGCGGCTCAGGAGGCCATAGCTGCAGCGGCGACGGAGGCCTCAGCAGTGACGGGGCGGCTCAGCGCGGCGTCGGGCGGCGACTTATAACAGAGCGAAGTCAGTCGACACCGGAGCGAGGCAGAATGGCAGCGGCTCACGGCGGGTCACGGCGACGGCGGCTGACGGGATGGCGGAAGCGGCTCTAGGCACGGACAACGGAAGCGAGTCAGGCGGCGGCGGCTTAGGGCCGGCACAGCAGACGGCGGCTCACGGCGGGAGCAACCGCACGCTACTGCTGCGGTGAGGGCTGCGGACGTGGCTCGGTCCGCGCGGGGTCGACACCGGCGAAGAAAAATCCGCAGCAGAGGGATCCAGAGGGTTTGCTAGAACCATGGTTGGCAGGGGTGGCAGCTCGTCAACAGCGGGCGATGGCTTGATGAGGCGACGGCCGGTCAACGAAACGCGGCGACGGGATGGCCCGATCAGACCGCAAGCAGCAGAGCCCGAATCCAAAACCTCCCTCCACGCCCTTTCCGGGTCGTAGTTGCTTTGACCTTTCCTTCTTTTCTTTTTCCTTTTTTTTTCTCGAGCTTGATCTTTGTGAGCAGACCGAACATGGCTTTGGCATTTGATGGATAGTGAATCAGCTTAATCCTTCACGTGAGATGAACTTTTTTAGCAATAATTGGCCTAGGAACTTGTGCCTTTGTAGGTTTTCCTCCCCTTGTATCAAACGGATACTTAAAAGTGTAAATTCACTTGACTCGATCTTTACGCCAGGGAGTAGTACTCCATATAGTCTGTACGGCTTGGTCCCTCGTGTGCAGATAGCAAACCGAGATCAAAGAAGCAGATAATGTTGATGGATGTTGTACGGCTTGGAAGTAGCACTAAAAACAACTCGAGATTTGACATGCAGGCGAAATAGGTTGCAGGAGAAAATGACGGTCCCGCTTGCCAGGCGCACAGAACACTCGAACTATTTTTTTTCTTTTCTTTTCCTTGTACTCTTGTTGGTCTCGGTGATCTGTTCCTTGCGCTGATCGATCTCCGACAGGTCTTCGACTTGCAGCAGCGCCGGTGCATCCGATGCAACCCTAATTTTCTCTTGATCTCAAATCTTGTATATATCGCTTTGACTGTTCTTCGGACGTTTTCAATGCCGGCTCTTTTTCATCCAACCCATCATGAACTCCTCGATCCCTGAAACTGAGATATATCCCTCCAAGAAATCAACACCACCGTGCGCGAGCCCCACGGTGGGCGCCAACTGTCGTGGATTTGTCACGTCAGATGTCCTAGTAAAATGACTTAGTCGTGTGGCCAGCGCATCTATGTAGTAGCTTGAGAGGGGTTGAGCGAAATCGAGAGACGCAACACAAGACAAAGATTTAGACAGCTTCGGGCCCCGGAAAACATCATCCGGTAATAACCCACATGCTGTTTGTGGCTAGGTCTCATTATCATGATGAGGGAGACGTCGTAAACCGGCTCTTTGTGTCTAGCCCTAGAGATTGTTTCTTCTTGCTTGTCCTTTGTTTGGGGAGCCCTGCCCCTCCTTATATATGTTGAAGGGGCGGGTTACATGTGGAGTCCTATTAGGATTAGGACTAGTCTATCTCTAATACAAACCGGATACAAGTCCAGGTCTTAACTCCTTGTAAGGTAAATATTCCTCATGCCTTTGCTCTTAAACCGGACCACCATTAACATAAACCGGCCTTCTGGGCCTTGGGCCTTGTCATCCGTCCCCCGCCCGCCGGGTTACCAGTGTGTCATAATGTTTAAGCAGGTTGCTTGTAAACCGCCAGGTCAGGGCGGGTCGCCAGTAAATCACCAAGTGTCAGCGGGGTCTTCAAATAAACCGCCAAGTCCGGCCGGGTTATACTTCCGGCCGGTTTACGCCGCGGGGTATATCCCCGACAGTATCCGCACTGGAAGAAGCTTGTGTACAGGGTTTTCATGGCAAGCCGGAAGCTTAAGCAATATTTGCTGGGTCATCCCATTACTGTGGTTACCTCTGCTCCTTTGGGAGACATCATCCAAAACAGACAAGGCACAGGCCGGATTGCCAAGTGGGCCATTGAGCTTGGACCCCATGGTTTGAAGTATGTACCTCATACGGCCATCAAGTCCCAAGCACTCGTGGATTTTATCAATGAATGGACAGAGTTGCAGACGCCTGAGGAAAAGCCGGATAACATGTATTGGACTGTTCAGTTTGATGGATCCAGGTAGTTGGAAGGCTCGGGGGCTGGAGTTGTTTTGACTTCCCCACGAGGTGATAAATTTTCTTATGTTCTCCGGTTAATGTTCCCTTGTACTAACAATGCAGCTGAGTATGAGGCCTTGCTCCACGGTCTTCGGATGGCAAAGGAGATGAACTTAAGCCGGGTGAGATGTTTCGGCGACTCAGATCTGGTAGCTCAGCAAGTTTCTGGTACTTGGAGATTCTAAGGATCCACTCATGGCAGCTTATCGTCGAGAAGTTGATGCTATTGCGGGTCACTTCAAGGGTTATCAAGTTGAACATATTGATCGCAGGAAGAATGAGGTGGTTGATACTTTAAGCCGGTACCACCTAACACGTTCCTGGATGTTCTGCTTAACCCTTTTGTCAAATTACCTACAGAGGAGGATCTTGCTATCCATGACCTAGAGGTACAATTGGTGGCGGCTCTTCATGCCATTCCTAACTGGACAGTTCCGTATTTGGCATACATGACCCAGGGCGAGTTGCCAGAGGATGAGATCTTGGCCAGACAGATAACCCGGCGGTCTAAGTCAATTTCGATTGTCAATGGGGAGTTGCACCATCACAGTGTCACAGGGGCGTTTCAGTGTTGCGTCTCTCCTGAAGAAGGCTGTGAGATTCTACGGGAGATTCATGAAGGAGACTGGTCATCATGCCGGCTCTAAATCTCTTGTAGCCAAGGCTTTCCATCATGGGTTCTATTGGTTGATGGCTCATGCTGATGCTGAGGATTTGGTCAGCAAATGTGACGGTTGTCAGAAGTTTTCACGACGAGCTCATGTGCCGGCTCAAGAATTGAGGATGATTCCAATTACTTGGCCGTTTGCAACTCGAGGGCTTGATACGGTTGGGCCTTTCAAGAGATCCAAGGATAAGAAAACTCACCTTTTGGTGGCGGTTGATAAGTTTACGAAGTGGGTTGAAGCAGAGCCGGTTAGTAAGTGTGATGCGGCAACGGCGGTTCAATTCATCAAGAAGGTGATCTTCCGTTTTGGCTTTCCACACAGCATTATAACAGATAATGGTACTAATCTCTCTAAAGGCGCTATGAAGGAATTTTGTCAACGGGAGCATATTCGACTTGACGTTTCCTCCGTGGCTCACCCTCAGTCCAATGGTCAAGCGAAACAAGCTAATCAAGAGATTATGCAAGGTATCAAGCCCCGGCTTATGGTTCCTTTGCAAAGAACGCCGGGTTGTTGGGTGGAGGAGTTGCCTTCGGTGTTATGGAGTATAAATACAACACCCAACAGGTCTACGGGTTACACACCTTTTTTCATGGTTTATGGGGCAGAGGCGGTTCTCCCTAGTGACATCCGTCACGATTCACCCCGCGTGGCGGCTTATGTTGAAGCTGATAATGAAAAGGCGCGTCAGGATGCACTTGACCTGTTGGATGAGGAGCGTGATCTCGCGGCGGCTCGTTCGGCGATTTATCAGCAAGACCTACGTCGTTATCACAGCCGCCGGTTCAAAACCAGAACCTTTCAAGAAGGCGACTTAGTGCTCTGGCTCATCCAGGATCAGACAAATATGCATAAACTATCACCGCCTTGGGAAGGACCTTTTGTGGTCAGCAAGAATCTGCAAAATGGGTCATACTATCTTATCGATGTTCGAGACCACAAGGACTCACATAAGTCGGAGGAGGAGACCCGTCGGCCGTGGAATATTGCACATCTTCGGCCCTACTATACTTGAGCCACCGGCTCTCATGATGTACATAGTCTGATGGTGTATATATTATAAACAGTATAATAAAGCCGGCATCCCTGATAATTCAGGGCCTCTGTTGTTTCACTTTTTGAAGCTGAGTCTTTATCATCTTCTTACATGTTCATTTAAGAGGCTTGACACCCAAACTACAGGGACCAAAGAGAGTTGGATGCACAACACAGCTCAAACATAGGTCCCCGGCGAGCACAATTCGTAAGTATGTCACTTGGGGGCTTCCTGTTCAAACATACGCGTATTCGACCAAAGAGAACATAGCGTGACTACCCTCTTGACCAGCTTATCTTGTTCAAACATAGGCGCATTCGACCAAAGAGAACATAACCTTTCCGGGTCATCCTACCTGTAGCCAGCTGCTTCAACTCCATCGGGTAATCCCGATTGACCCGTCGAACTCTTAACAATCAATCTTTTACGGTGTATTCACCAAAGATCCTGAGCTTGTTAAGGTTAAAATGCCGGTTTGTCATGTGAGAGCACGGCTTACAGATAGTCAGGATAGATCCAGGCTTCATAAGCCGCCTTCCTTGAAACTTGGATAAATCGGCCCGTGAGGCATGCTGCTACTCTGACCCCGCGTACTCCTGATAAGTCTATCTTTAAAAAAGACCTGAACTTATCTGGGTTCAAATGTCGATTGGGTACTGTGAGTGCTGGCTCACGGAAAGCACATACCTTCCAGTGGCTCAGGCTAGTTTCATTGAAGAAGAAACTTTGGCTTGGCGGCCTGCAAAAGCCTCGAATTTTTTGATTTCTTATTTCTTTTCTTTATATGATCTCTTTTTTGCCATCTGTTTTTTTTACAATCGGGCCAGGCTGCCCTACTTATGGCTCATATTTGAAGCATCTTTTGGGTTTCTACAACCCACCAGAATGGCAGACTCTAAGTCGCAAGAGGATAATAATCTTATGTTTTAGAGTCATCGCTCTAAAAACTCTAGATGCGTCGAGCTGATAAGCCAGCAGTCTAAACATACACCACAGGTATGATTGTTTATTTAACAATTGAGTTAGCATTGTGATTACACTGGCTCTGATTATGGACTATCTGTCCCCAGTGGATTCAATTGGGTATCATGACCCGCCCGGCGGTAAGCCGCCAGGGCACTTGTGATCTGTTTGTGTGCAGGGCAATGATCAATCTGATCTGCATAAATCAAGACTATCATAAGCATAAAGTGATATTTTCTTAAACAGGAGGAGCCGCAGTATTGTGCAAAACAGAAACGTGCACGATGGCATGGCATATTAAAGTTTCACTACCCTATTACATGGCTCCGTGAGCCAAACAGCATCAAGTATTTTTAAAAAGGATCCAATAGATAAACCACCCGGCGGTTCACTCTTCTTGGCCTTGCTGACTTGAGGGCTCTGGATCATCCTTTTCCGATTCATCTGCCTCCTCTTCACCCAATGGCTGGAAGTTAGTGGTCGACCAGTCGATCCCAATTAATGCTTGGAAGACAGCTTCATCACTTATAAGTGTGGATGGATCAACATCAGGGGCATAAGTGTGCTTACGGATCGGAGGAGTCAGGTCCGGAGCATCATGAGTCAGCGCCTTCACCTTCTTATTGTTGGCATAAAAAACCGGCTGATAATGGGTCAGATCAGTTTCTCCAGCCAGTTAGCTAGCCAAAGTGCGCATTTCTCTAGTAAGAGCGGCGAAGTCGTCTGCAGTAAAGGGTGATCCATCTTCTTTTATGCTTGGGCAGCCATTGGCTAAGTCTGTCGGTTCAAGATCGACTAGCCACGCGTTGGCCCGGGTTAGTGCAGTAAGGGCACCGGCTCTAGCGGCTGATTTTTTCAATTCCCCAATCCGTGCAGGCAGCATAGATAATTTGTCCAACGTATCCTTGATAAGGGTTGGAGCCGGTTTGTTGTGAGCAGCTGTGCAGATGGCTCGTTGTGCGCCCATATAGATTTGCTCTATGAGTGTATAAGCAGCCTTCAGCTTCATCTGCATATCTGAGCCCAGATGGGTAACCCTTGAGGTAAAAACTTGGGAGGCAAAACTATAAGCCCCTATCTTTCTCTGTGTCCGGTTAAAACTTCATACCAATAAGTATTGCGTGAGTGTTAGCAATTGTGAAAGACTAAATGATAGTTGAGTATGTGGACTTTCTGAAAAGCTCTTATATTGACTCTTTCCGATGTTATGATAAATTGCAATTGCTTCAATGACTAAGGTTATAGTTTGCTAGTTTTTCAATGAAGTTTCTGATTCATACTTTACATTGTGAATAGATTGTTACTTTAGCATAAGAAATCATATGACAATATATATATATATATATATATATATATATATATATATATATATATATATATGTTGCTATTCTAAGAATGATCATGATGCCCTCATGTCCGTATTTTGTTTTATCGACACCTCTATCTCTAAACATGGGGACATATTTTTCGATACCGGCTTCCGCTTGAGGACAAGCGAGGTCTAAGCTTGGGGGAGTTGATACGTCCATTTTGCATCATGCTTTTATATCGATATTTATTGCATTATGGGCTGTTATTACACATTATGTCACAATACTTATGCCTTTTCTCTCTTATTTTACAGGGTTTACATGAAGAGGGAGAATGCCGGCAGCTGGAATTCTATTCTGGAAAAGGAGCAAATATTAGAGACCTATTCTGCACAACTCCAAAAGTCCTGAAAATTCACGAAAGTCAGTTTTGGAATATATTAAAAATATTGGGCAAAGAAAGCACCAGAGGGGGGCCACCCACCGTCCACGAGGGTGGGGGCGCGCCCCCCTGCCTCGTGGGCCACCTGGAAGCCCCCCGATGCCCATCTTCTAGTATAAGGTGTCTTTTGCCCTGGAAAAAATAAGGAGGAAGCTTTCAGGACGAAGCGCCGCCGTCTCGAGGCAGAACCTGGCGTAACCAATCTAGGGCTCCGGCGGAGCTGTTCTGCCGGGGGAACATCACTCCGGGAGGGGGAAATCGTCACCATCGTCATCACCATCAATCCTCTCATCGGGAGGGGGTCAATCTCCATCAACATCTTCAGCAGCACCATCTCCTCTCAAACCCTAGTTCATCTCTTGTATCCGATCTTTGTCTCAAAACCTCAGATTGGTACCTGTGGGTTGCTTGTAGTGTTGATTCACTACTGCAGGATGCTGCTAACGCGGCACTACGATCAGAGACCCTTCGAGAAACTGTGTGCGATGCCATAATCGCAAACGGTGCTGTATGAACACCATCAAAAAAGGTGAAAACGTTTGCGATGGAGGATGCATCAAACACGGTTCAGATTTTAGTTGCGTGTGCGATCCAGGGCATACGATTCAGTCCAATGAACTGTTTGCGATGAGGCGGAAGAAAAGAAACGGGTATCCTGATGAAGGCGTGTGCGATATATGGCATACGGTTCACTCAGATGAACTGTTTGTGATTAGGCAACACAAAAGAAACGGGCAGCCAGATGAAGGTGTGTGCGATATACAACATACGGTTCACTCGGATGAACAGTTTGTGATTAGGCAACACAAAAGAAATGGGCAGCCAGATGAAGGTGTGTGTGATTGAGGGCATACGCTTCAGAAGGATTAACTGTTTGCGATTAGGCAACAGAACAGAAACGGGTAAGCCAGATCAAAGTGTCTGCGATTGATGGCATACACTTCACATGGATTGCAATTAGCCACAACAAACTGAAACAGTTAGATAGATCAACGTGTGTGCGCTAGACGGGCACACCCATTCTAATTAAAAGATGTGTGCTGACATTGCCTATTGCGGTGCACCCTATGGTGCAAACGCCACGTACGCGGCCGAGAAGGCGTACGTGCCCACGTTACACCTTCCGAGAAATAGTGCCGCACTTATAACCGTCAGTAAATTTTGAGCATGCGTCCCGTCACATTCCAAATTGCAAACCTGTTCACACCGATCAAAACCTAAATGGTTTCCCACTTAGGAGCGTATTACTACACGGTTATAAATACTACTACTCCAAGATGACTACACATTCCTCCTCATCTCCTCATCCACAAAAAGTCAAAAACAAACAAGTCATTCATCATCGTTCCCTTATGTTCGCCATGGCCAGCGTGAGTTCTGGGTCGAGAGCAGGGAGAGGCGAGCCTGGAAGTGGGATCACGAGAGATGTCCCGCCTCGCCGCGATAGCAGCCAACATGTCCAGCCGCACGGCCGTAGCAGCAGAGAGGTCCCGCCGCGCTGCCGAAGCAGCACGGAGGACCCGCCGCACCGTCGATGCAGCAGACTGGTCCGGCTGCGCCGCGGAAGCAGAAGAGATGTCCCATCGCGCCGCGAATGCAGCAGAGATGTCCTCCCTTGCCACGACGGCCTGGGAAAATGCCTCGCGGGCAGGCAAGGACTCTTACAGGCGCATGCGTGCCCTCGTCCATAGGCAGATGGATCAGATCTCCAGGTGGGCGAGGTTGCAGGATGACCTGCAAGCCTCATTTGAACAGTCTACCGATGTCATCCGGCAACTAAATGAGAGCAATGCGAAGCTCCGGGCCGAGCGCGACCTGCTGAGGGCGAAGATCATCGGAAGTGCTTAGCAGCAGGAGCAGACCACTGCCTTGTTGAAGAGGACCGACGTCATCGTCGAGAAACTTATGGACGAGAATAGCGAGCTGCGCATCGAGCGCAAAAGGCTGGTGGAGGAATCCGTGGATGCTCTCAAGCAGCATCTTGAGGACAAGAAAGAGCTCATCGCTGCTCGCTGTGGAGACTAGTTCCCGCGGCCTGCAGCAATGCATCAAGAAAGTAGAGATCAGCGAGCCAGATCGTTGTCTTCCTACTTCCTTTGCCCTTGTGTATTTCGGGCGTTGCCGCATGTGGCTTTTTTAATTATGTTTCTAAATATGTAAGACAATTATTATCCACTATCATCGTCCTTATATTAATCATGCTTGTTATAAGTCACAGTCGATGCTATATAGGTCCGTCGGATCTTACATCAAGATCCGTGCAAAACTTTCTTTTCAGATTTTCATTTTTCTCTCTTAAATCTCAGTCCAGTGAGACATATAGCCACGCCGTAGAGCAGGTGCTCGGGCGCCATTAATGGAGACGTTGGGAGGGAGGTGCGCGGCGGGTAGCGGTCAAAGGGCTCTCCTCCCGATGAGCACGCGCAGGGGTCCGATCGCACGCCTCCCGTACTCAAATAGCTACCCCGCACGGCACCTCCTAGCCAATAAAAAAGGGGACGCGTGGCCGCACGTAATTGGTAAGTCGAACGCCCATGGTTTCAATAATACTTTTGTTTCCGATTTGTAACGTGACAGCACTTGTTCCAAAATGACTTTGTTGATTGTTAATGTGTGGGCCTTCGCAAATCAGATAGAAAAATTACCACAGCATGTTGGTGCCATGTCATGAGACCATGCCAAGTTTCATGATTTTCAGGCGTGTTTTGGAATTACATGTCACGACCGGTTTTTCAATAAAATATTTATTGAGAGACCAATCCCTTTTACGGACCAGTAAAGAAGAATTCCTTCTCACTGGTAGACAATATCTTGGTCACAGAAGAAAAATACCAGGAGTACTGAATATCATACAAGGTTGAGCGGAGACTGCTCAAACCATTTATTACAAACTCGCCGATAAAGCATAACAGCGGATAGGGTGGCACAACTACTAACTCACGATAACAACGGTGGAGGAAATATCACCGTGAAGTGGGTGATATGACTCCTGAAAACTACAGCTCTTCGAGCGTCGGAGTGAGGCTCGAGGAGACTTATAGCGGGTGGCGGAAGCGTATATAATACAAGTGACCAATATCCAAGATCGCACAGGACTGACTGGGACTCCTCTAGGTGTCGGACGCACTATCAAACTCTTCATCCAAGAGATCGCCTTCGTCAACATCTGGCCAAATCAACAAGCCAGGTGAGTACTATGAAAGTACTCGCAAGACAGTTCGGACATAAGATATAACAAATGTAAACATGAAGCATATGAACAGATCAACAAGTGCGTTCAGACATAGAGATAATGATGCATGGGGAAAATAACAGAGAAGTCGGGCGGTAGTCCTCCCGAAATCCCAAAATAAATACTGGGTGCCAAACGAGGGTCTGAATGACTCCTCGAGAGGAAACTGCAAGAATAGTAATACCGGTGCCAAACGAGGGTCTGAATGACTCCTCGAGAGGAAACTGCAAGAATAATAATGCCACAGTCGGGCGTCAGGGCGACACCGCATAAAGGGCTTATAACAGGAATAAAAGACAAACATGCCACAGTCGGACGTCTGAGCGACATCACATAAAGGGCTTATATTAAAAGTAAACGGCAAACATGCCACAGTCGGATGTCTGAGCGACATCACATAAAGGGCTTATATTGTAGCTCAATGATTCAGTAGCTCGAGAATATAAATTATTACAAGTACGAGACAAATATAAGGTTAGTCCATCCGTAGGAATAACAATTAAACAGGGTTTACCACTTGAGCTTGTTCACCGGGGAATAAACTTCCACGAGGATAGATATGGATATACTGATCATCCTACTGGATCATGGATACGATGACTTGGAAGGAATTGACTCTGCAGAGTTTGTACTTAACCACAGCCAACGGATTTCAGTAATCACGGGGACTAGTTCCGTTTACGGTGTTTTGGAAGAAACACGTCTAACCAGTACACACCCATTCAACATTCCGAAGCCAGGGATCACCCTCGGCAACGTTCAAGAAAAACCTTGAGACGGGGAGGCTAGAACCTCGCGTAGCACGGGATCAAATTTCTATACGTGCGCTCTAAGGGGTGCCCCCCTCTCGGTCCCAACTGGAAACACCCATGCCCCCTGACCGGATGACTGGCTTTAATCCAGGGCCATGGAACCATCATCCCGGCCCCTCTGTTTGGTGTGTACATGGAAAGAGGTTACCAACTTACTAAACCGCATCCTGGCAAAGAAACATGTGGTAGCACGGAAGGGAAAAGAACGATAACGTGACTCCGTCCACGTTAACGTCGGAATCTGTCGGATGACGCAAGGCTGGTATGCTACAACAGTACCACCTTGCTGCCCTTCATGTCACCACATGATTAGGCCATCTCTCACCAGAGATCATCGCAACTTTGGAACATGCGGGTAGTTGCCTCACAAGCAACGAGGTGTTCACCGACACTCATATGCCACGCACAAACTTACACGCAAACATGCAAAACACCTATCATATCAAAGGTTCAAACATGCTTGCCTGGTTCGGAGAAGTCGGAGTCTAGCTCGGCGAAGTTCGCGGCTCCGTCACCTCTTCCGGAACCTACGGCATAACGAAAACGGGCACTAACGTGAAAACCAACGCGTGCATAAAAACTTCTCCAAAATTTTTACAAATAAATCCCATAAAAAACTAGACAAAATTTTAAGACTGTCAGAAAAAGAATCACTCAAAAATCACTTTTTATTAAAAAGTTATAAGGGTTTCTGTCCAGGGACTCATCTGTAATGAAACAGAAAAGTTCTAGGGGCTTAACTAAGAAAACAGAAAACGCTTCGAATAGGAATGCGTAAGCCCACAGAGAAAACGTACTCTGCCCGAAGGCGCCAACAGAAAACGGTTCGAGAGAGAAGAGAATAAAGGCTGACAGGGGGGGTCCACATGTCAGGTTTAAAAAGCTCGCCGGCGCCCGAAGACTGCGGTGGTCGCCGGCGTCGAACCACGACGAGACAGGGAGATCGGAGTGTACCAAGAGCTTCAGCGTGTCCTTCCGCATTGGTGGGTGGTGGACTCGACCGACGGAGAGCATTACGTCGACGGCGACACTTTCTCCGGCGGACGGCGGTTCGGGTGATGGTGGAGAACTCCGGTGGTGAGCTGCAAACTTCGAATTGAAGCGCGGGTCAAAAGGAGGGATGCATTAGAGGCTACTGGCAAGAAATGGGAGGCAGAGGCGCACGCACGGGAGCGAATCGAGCTGGATCCCGTGGCGGGTCGCGGCGGCCGGAGTTGAGGAAGGAGACCTCCTCGGGGCTCTTCCAGTGGCTAGGCAGGGTCTTGGTGGAGTACAGAGGTGGTGTGGGTTCGAGTTGAAGCTCGGGGCCTCTATTTATAGGCGGATCGAGGGGGTGGCCGTGAACGGAGAATCTCCGGCGAGCAATTACGGTGATGTAGTGGATCGGCAGGGGGTTTAGGCGGCCAGGCAGCATCAGTGGGAGTTACTGGTGTCGTTCCCCCGCTAATCCTGGTCGGTCTTGGCGTAATGGCGCCGGTCCACGGTGGGGTGGCCGCACGGGCACGTCGGCGGCAGAGAGCGCGCTCCGCGCCCAGCGGTTCACGACGAGGGTGGCAGCGTGCACTGGGGAGTGGAAGGCCACGCGGCGATCTCCGGTGGCTTGGGCGGCGCTGGGTGGCGCCGTCTGTGCCGCGCCTCTCTCTGGCGGCCGCAAAGCCGCCGCTGGCGTCGATCACGGGGCGGCGCACCTCTTCCAGCACGTCGCCGACGTCCGCAAGGCTCTAGGTGCTCGTGCGGTGCAGAGGACAAGGGGGAGGGGACAGGGAACACGGCGACACAGCGGCACTGGCGAGATCGACGTCGGGTTCTGAAGAAAACGACAGTGGGTACTGAAGTGTTCTTCTGAATCTCTGAACTTGACATTGACAATGCTCTACAGGTGTTCGACAGAATGATTTGGCAAGAAGAAAAATTTTCCTGGGGCTGGGACTTGATGAGGTGACCTCTCAATGCACCCAGAGGTTGCCTGATTTTTCCCAGAATTTTTGGAAAAGAATTTGAATGAATTTCATCGAATTTGACAAATCTGGTCCAAACTTGCAGCAAGTGTAGTTTGAAAATTTTGAACTGGAGACCAGTGGATCTTCATGGATCTTGGTTGAGGGTTCAAAGGTCTAGGAAGGGGAAAAGGTTTGGGGGCAAAAATCAAAATAGAAATGGTAGCTCCTTTGTAAATCTCCAAGGGCTAGAATAGAAGACAGAAATTGTTTTGATAAGATTTAAATGGAAAAATAATCATATGGGGAGGTTCAACTTGCTGGATTTGATGCAAATCATGATCCAAAGAGGAGGGAAGGTTTAGGAGAGTGGATTTGTACTAAGGCCATGGCAAGAGGGATTTGTTGAAAGTGGTAAAGGATAATTCCAAAAGCCATAGAGTATTTTCAAAGAAATCTTCAAAGACATTTTTCTCAAGTGAAAAGCATTTTGGTTTGAGTCCAAATAAAAAGCAAGAACCTCCAAGACCAAATACAAGTCTTGGGTGAATCCAAACAAAACTCTTGCCATAAAAAAATATTTTGAAAGGGAGGGTTCTTTTTGAAGAAAAATTTAAATCACCTCCCTCAAGTCAAATAAAAATTTTGAAAAACCCAAATAAAATTTTGGGTGTCACATTACAGGAATTAAAAAACAAAGTTTCTCAATCTTTCCGGCCGAGCCACGAGGCCAAGATGTTTGAATTTCACTCCCATCTCTTGCATGGGACCTAGAAATTCACCCAAGGACACACATGTGATTTTTCAAACAACTTTGGTGCACTAGAGCATGTGCTTGTAGTTCAAATGTGAATTATGCACATTGAATGCCCAGAAACTCAATTAATGTATAAAAAGGGCCAAACGAACCCGGAATAATTCCAAAATTTAGCACGGTACTTCTATTTGGTCTAATCTGGCTGTGTAAAAAAATAAGGCGGGAGAAGGCAGTGTATGTATGTCGTTTCGCACACAGAGGTGACACGTTCCCTCTCGGAACCACGAGCCTTCTTGACGGAAGCTCCGGTTTGCAAGAAGCTTACACCAAAGCTTGTCCCAATTCGGCCAAAAATATTACCGCAGCATGTTGGTGCCATGTCATGAGACCATGCCAAGTTTCATGATTTTCAGGCGTGTTTTGAAATTACAGGAATTAAAAGACCAAGTTCCTCAATCTTTCTGGCCGAGTCATGACGCCCAGATGTTTGAATTTCACTCCCATCTATTGCATGGGACCTAGAAATTCACCCAAGGACACACATGTGATTTTCAAACAACTTCGGTGCACTGGAGCATGTGCTTGTAGTTCAAATTTGAATTATGCACATTAAATGCCCAGAAACTCAATTAATGTATAAAAAAGGCGAAACGAGCCCGGAATAATTTCAAAATTTAGCATGGTACTTCTATTTGGTCTAATCTGGCTATGTAAAAAAATAAGGCAGGAGAAGGTAGTGTACATATGTCGTTTCGCACATGGAGGTGACACGTTCCCTCTCGGAACCACGAGCCTTCTTGAGGGAAGCTCCGGTTTGCAAGAAGCTTACACCAAAGCTTGTCCCAATTCGGCCAAAACTATTATCGCAGCATGTTGGTGCCATGTCATGAGACCATGCCAAGTTTCATGATTTTCAGGCGTGTTTTGGATTAAAAACCAAGTTTCTCAATATTTCCGGCCGAGCCACGACGCCCACATGTTTGAATTTCACTCCCATCTCTTGCATTGGACCTAGAAATTCACCCAAGGACACACATGTGATTTTCAAACAACTTTGGTGCACTGGAGCATGTGCTTGTAGTTCAAATTTGAATTATGCACATTGAATGCCCAGAAACTCAATTAATGTATAAAAAAGGCGAAACGAGCCCGGAATAATTCCAAAATTTAGCACGGTACTTCTATTTGGTCTAATCTGGCTGTGTAAAAAAATTAAGGCGGGAGAAGGCAGTGTACGTATGTCGTTTCGCATGCGGAGGTGACAGGTCCCTCTCGGAACCAGGAGCATTCTTGAGGGAAGCTCCGGATTGCAAGAAGCTTAGACCAAAGCTTGTCCCAATTCGTCCAAAAAAATTACCGCAGCATGTTCGTGCCATGTCATGAGACCATGCCAAGTTTCATGATTTTCAGGCGTGTTTTGGAATTATAGGAATTAGAAAACCAAGTTTCTCAATATTTCTGGCCGAGCCACGATGCCCAGATGTTTGAATTTCACTCCCATCTCTTGCATGGGACCTAGAAATTCACCCAATGACACACATGTGATTTTTCAAACAACTATGGTGCACTGGAGCACGTGCTTGTAGTTCAAATTTGAATTATGCACATTAAATGCCCAGAAACTCAATTAATGTATAAAAAAGGCCAAACGAACATGGAATAATTCCAAAATTTAGCACGATACTTCTATTTGGTCTAATCTACCTGTGTAAAAAAAATTAAGGCGGGAGAAGGCAGTGTACGTATGTCGTTTCATACAGGGAGGTGACACGTTCCCTCTCGGAACCAGGAGCCTTCTTGAGGGAAGCTCCGGTTTGCAAGAAGCTTACACCAAAGCTTGTCCCAATTCGGCCAAAAAATTTACTGCAGCATGTTGGTGCCATGTCATGACACCATGCCAAGTTTCATGATTTTTAGCCGTGTTTTGGATATACATGAATTAAAAAACCAAGTTTCTCAATCATTCCGGCTGAGCCACGACACCCAGATGTTTGAATTTTATTCCCATTTTCTGCATGGGACCTATAAATTCACCCAAAAACACACATGTGATTTTTCAGCAAACTTTGGTGCATTGGAGCATGTGCTTGTAGTTCAAATTTGAATTATGCACATTAAATGCCCAGAAACTCAATTAATGCATAAAAATGCCAAACGAACCCGGAATAATTCCAAATTTAAACACGACACTCATGTACTAGTTGCATGTTCACTGTACGTAAATGTTCTAGCAATTCAAACACCATCCTTTCCCTCCGTAACACCATTTTGTCTTTCAAAACATAATGAAAAAATCAGGTATACCACAAATAGTTTACTAGAAAGAATCGTGTGGGATGCGATATAAAATAGCTTGGCGCACTGTCTTGTCTGGCTTACGCAGGAAGCTTCGTCGTCTACAGTCCACCGCCCTCACTTGAACCACACTTGCGCGCCAGTTTCTCGCGGCACCGAGCGAAATTTTTTTGCCACCACGGAAATATCTATCTCCCCGCCCCCTCCATCCTACCAAAAGCCACATTTCCACTGTTCCTCCTTGCTTTCCAAGTTCAAACCTTCACTGATGCTTACTGACAGCTCATCCTCCTCGCCGGCGACCCTTCTTCTTGCAGCGCCGCCTCCTCGCCGGCTACCCTTCTTCTTGCAGCGCCGCCTCCTCACCGGCGACCCTTCTTCTTGCAGCGCCGCCTCCTCGCCGGCGACCCTTCTTCTTGCTGTGCGGCCTCCTCGCCGCTGACCCTTCTTCTTGCTGCGCGGCCTCGTCGATATGGTCAGGTAATCAACACCCCACCCACACCATCCTCCTCCTTTCCCGTCCCACATGCCCCGACTGACGGAGCAACACCTTCCACCGAAATCACTGCCCCCCTCCTCCAATTAAGCGCCGCCCACAGCCATTTTACACGCAGTATAACATGGAGCTGAGTAGCATGCGGCCGCACGCGCGAACGAGGTCGCTATGGCTGACATACGTGTCGACCGCCAGATCTTGGAGGAGCACCTCGTCTTCGAGGCCACCGTCGACACCGCCGCGTGGTTGTCTATTTTAAAATATAGTTCGTGATGTTTTCTCGAGTCCACCGCCAGTGCCTTCTAGTGATTTGTCCTCTATAATGTTAATATGCAATCTGATGTTTAGTTAACAGTTTGGTCCTCTGAAATGTAATGTTCAGTTAACACTTTGGTCCAACAATTGCTACATTTCGTACTACTGTTCTCAAGCATTCTTTGTTTTGTTAACTATCTTATCTTCTAGTACATGCTTCTATTCTGCAATGTCGTGCTCAGTTAACTATTTTGGTTCATTTGGTCTGCTGTCCATTTAACTGTTTGGTTCAGTTCTGCAATTTGATTTTCATTTGCTGTGGGTACAATTTTGTATTGTTATGCATGTGACACCAATCGAATTTGACTGTACTCAATACATATTCTACTGATAGTATGGCAACTCTCAGTTAACCTGATCAAGATCTTCCTTATGTGTGTTGCAGGGAAACAATGGCAGACACTGCGGTTTACCATCGAGATTTGTTCAAGCAGGGTCCTTTGGCTAATAGCACATTATTGTGCAGTTGCAGGAATCATTCTAATATTTAGGTTTCTTACAATTTGGCCTTGCACATGTAGGTCCTGCTGTCGGAGGCTTAGACCACTGTTCGACCCACTTTGCATATGGGGAAATGAGATGTCCATGAATATCAGTCAAGTCAAGAAACTCAGAAAGATTGTTAGGATGAAGAAACTTGTGACGAATAACAGCAAGATCTTTGTTTGCACAATGAAGAAGACATCAGTCAACTATAGGATGGTACCAACTCTTTTACCTTGTTTTTACCCCTTGCGCCATTTCAAAATTTACAACAGCGATTTATGCATAGCTTTGTTTTCAGTACTTTTCAAAGCAGTTCACCGATGATTACCTCTCAAACCACCTGCATGTTCAAGAGGCGAGGAAGGTATTCATTCAACACCCATGGTACAATATTGAAGTCTTGCTGAAGAGGACGAAGGTTGGGCGGGCAATTATCCATAGCCATTGGCCTAAAGTTACAAGGACATTCAACATCACTGTAGGCTCAATATTTGCCTTCTGCTTCTGTAGTTTCCCAGATGAGATTCATCTGTCTATTTACCGTGTATGATGCTACTTTCCAAAGGTTTTTGATGCTGCATGTGAAGCTTGGTGCTGCTGTGTAATGGCGTAACTGAGTGCCGAAGCTAGCTGATGTAATTCGATTATGAAATCCTGGTTGCTTTTATACGGATATGAAATATCTAGCGTGTTTTATAAGAAATATCAGTTTTATTAGTACATGGATTATTAATAATAGGCTAATTACCCTGCTTATTGGGGTTTTCTATTGCAAACGGTTACTCAGACAGCACCGTGGGCGATGAACTCAAACAACCCGCACGGTTTCTAGAAAGTAGGCGTGTTCAATCAACTAACAATCACACACGGCTTCCGGCAGCGAACTGTTTGCGTTAGGCCACCTTGCACACATGTTTCCACACAAAGAACTGTGTGGGATGTACATACCTACGGAAATGATTTTCTGGGATTCACCGTGTGGCATGAACATACCTACGGAAATGATTTCTGGGATTCACCGTGTGGGATGTACATACCTACGGAAATGATTTCTGGGATTCACCGTGTGGGATGTACATACCTAAGGAAATTATTTCTGGGATTCACCGTGTGGGATGTACATACCTACGGAAATGATTTCTGGGATTCACCGTGTTGGATGTACATATCCACAGAAATGATTGGGTTTCCATGCCTCGCCCGATCGCACACGACCCCAGCCTGGGTCCCACGAGGGCCTTTCCCCGACGATTTCGGGAAGGACCCCCCCCCCCCCCCTATCGCACACACTCACTTGGCGACGGTTCCAAATGTCGTTGCGGAAAGGGGTTTTAAACCGTTTGTGTAGGACCGACGCGCACCAGTGATTACTCCTTGTAGTTGATGCTAGTTGGTTTATTCGATGGAAGATTATATGTTCAGATCCTTTATCCACATTAATACCCCTCTGATTATGAACATGAATATGATTTGTGACTAGTTATGTTTGTTCCTGAGGACATGGAAGAAGTCTTGTTATAAGTAGTCATGTGAATTTGGTATTCGTTCGATATTTTGATGAGATGTATGTTGTCTTTCCTCTAGTGGTGTTATGTGAACGTCGACTACATGACACTTCACCATTGTTTGGGCCTAGGGGAAGGCATTGGGAAGTAATAAGTACATGATGCACTACTAGGGAAAACCCTAGCAGTAGCGCGGGTTTAATGCCTATCAGTAGCACGGGGAACCGCGCTACTAGTAAGGCGCTACAGCTAAAGGTTAGCAGTAGCATGTGTTAACCCACGCTACTGCTATGTCGACTTAGTAGTAGCGCTTTCATCAAAGAGCGCTACTGGTAATTACTAGTAGCGCTTCTCGCAGCCCGCGCTACTACTATTATTCCGTATTTTACTTCTTTTTTATTTCATGTTGTATTGATACACCTTTATACAAGTTTTCATACAGCAGTAATTTAGAGATTGTTTTTACATCATAGTGAGTTATTACATCACTGGGTGAAAGAACCGTGGACTAGTTTCAAGTGGATGGACATCCACTTGAAACTAATCCGCGGTTCTTTCACCCAATGATATAATAAATATCATCATCATCATATCATTAACAACTTATCATCATAATACATCATTGTCATATAACACCTCCTCATGATCATCGTTTTCATCAATGAGACATCACATAGCAAGTTGGTCACTAGTCATAATCACAACTACTCCTCATCATCAACTCTAACACATTGTACCACATAATAAACATATTGTACCTCATAGGACCTACTACATTCTCTTAGGACCTACTATATTCTCTTAGGTAAAATAGCATAAAACAAGATAGCCCCTGACTCTCCATTATGGAGAATGGAGATTATCCTGTCTCCAATTCTTGCCTTTCGCTTAATGTTGCTTCCAAGAACCTCCTTATGACTGTCCATACATTTTTTCCATTCTTTGATTAGCATGTGTTCACCGGTTTTAGAAATCTGATATGGACAGGTGAGATTCGTAGGATGACCTGGTTGTATGTTCAAAACATCAAGGAGACCATTCTGATACATCAGATGAGGCACACAATCCATTGGGATTTTCTATTGAAAAACACAGTAATAACTTCATAGTTAGCAATGTAGTTCAGTTTTAGAAGTATGCAAAAGATGCATGGATGTCGTAATAGTAAAAAATCTTACCATGGTGTCTCCATAGAAGTTACCGTGGTTCAACACGCACTAGTGGCACGTCTTCACCATAATTTGGAGGAGTTTGATAATAGGTATTGTAATTCTCAAGTTCAGTACAAAATGCGATCAGATGATTTTTCTCCTGATAAGTTAATTCGGAGCCATCGGTGCAGTAGGTTCTGTCTACCATCTTCCGCACATTGTTTGAAGAATGAAAATAAGCTGTCAATGGAAATAAGCTGTCAACTATTTTGAAATAAACAATATAAATTAGTTAATAACTATGTTTGAGAAACTGATATAGCGGTAGAATTGGAAGCGTATCAACAAGGACCCAAATGTCCATATTGTCTTGCTCGATGTCAGGATCACCAAGATCAATGGTGACAAGCATATCCTCATAAAAACCATACATCTTGCAAAGTGCTTCCCAATTTGGGCAACCAAAATGGGTTACGCTCTGAGAATTGTACAGATTTACTTCAAAAACCATACCATGATGGATCCTTAGGTGAATTTTCTTTGTTTCAAAACTTTCATGGTCTTCAAAACCCATCCTCTCCAAGACATAGCGTCTTGCATGGCATGGGATAAGCTAGTCGAATTGTAAAAGATGAAAATTACACGTTGAAATAGTTGAAGTCGTGCTTAATTATGAAAAAAACACTTGTCGTCGTTGTGTATCGTTTCAACATCGAAGGTCTCCTGGAGCTTAATGCTAAAGCGCCGATCTTCGTCCAGGTGAGGCCTGTCGCACAGACCTCGGTCGTTGTTGCACCAGTTGTAATCCCCCAGGAGACTTTCGTCGTCCGAGTACGACATTTTCTATGTTCATAATTCAAAGATTAAACTTGTACAATTAAATATATGTACTACAAAAACTAAATTAGATCATTATTATTCATCACGGGTTGACTATGGAGACACCAACATGTAAACCCAAGTTGAATGTCCAAGCCCAACATGCAGCTCATGCCTGACATAGTTGCATGTCCACTCTCGTCACATAACTCGTTTTGAACCTAGTATCCCTATATAGTTCTATTTTCTTTCAAATACATGTTCACTTTTGTAATACACATTGTATATTTTATGTATACTCAGGGAACGTTTTTTAACAAACATTGAACGCTTTTGTAAAATATACATGAAGATTTTCTTTCAAATACAGGCCTGAATACCTGGTAAACATTTTTCAAATTCCTATTGATCATTTTTCTAAATGGCATACAACCTTTTTAAAAAGATTATGTGAAAATTTTATTCACATTGCGTAAAAAAATTCTAGAAAACGTCGTGTTTTTTTAAATGCGTGATGTTTCTTTTAAAAAACTGTCACGAACATTTATTTGAATGTCCCGATTTTTTCCACAGTATAATACATTTTTTAAAAGTCACAAAACGTTATTTTGAAATGTATGAACATTTTTTAAATGGTGCAAAAAATATTGAAATTTATTATTAAAATAAAAATAGAATAAATTTATTCGCGTTTTAAAAAAATGTTTCCAATCTTCAAAAGTGTCCACACTCTAAAAACTCTTCGGGAATTTTCATAAATTGTACATGTTTCAAAATTTGTTCGAGAAGAAATTTTCCGGAATACCGAATTTTGTTCTTATTTTTCAAGAAAAAACAGAATTATAAAGTTTGTTCATATTTGAAAAAAATAATTCGAAATCTTAAAGTTGTTTGTGTTTAAAAAAATCAAAATCTGTAAAAAAGGTTTCAAAATTTTCAAACATGCCTTCTAATCTGAATGTTGTATTATGTTGTTAAACGTTTTCCATTTCCTGAATGTCAATAGTAGCTGTTGTTGGAGTGGTAGGTGCTCTCATTATGCATCAAGAGGTCTTGATTTCAATTCCTGTTGAATCCAATGCATAAGTTACATCTTTTTCCGTACTCCAATAAAAAAACTTAGACAGACCCTTTGTAAATTAAATCGATGGTCAAAGTTTAGACAAAAATACAAATGGGTCTAATAAACCCGGACGGAAGTAGTAATACACAATTCAGTATAATGATGTTTGACTCTTTTCTTTTTTAGGATGAAACTTCCGATCCATTGATAATCAATCATGATAGTATAAAGGACACCAGAGGTAACATAATTTCAGGGCCAACGGATAAAGCTTGGTCTTCTCAATCCAAATAAACATATGCATTTTATTGCCTTTTATTTGCTTACCGAGTGTCTTGGCAAAGACCTATTTTTCTAGTGTTATAAAACAATCGGCAAAGTCCCTACTTTGTCGAGTGTGGTACTCATCAAAGGGAGGCAAAGTCCCTACTTTGTCGAGTGTGGTACTCATCAAAGGGACGTGAAGTTTATATTTGCCGTGAGATGCTCAGCAAAGGCCTTGTTTGCCAAGAACCCCGTGAAAAATCACTTGACAAACAGCCCGACACTCTGCATATAGTAACATTTTTCGTGGTGTATAGATAATTCACATGAGTAACAATCTATGGAAAGAAATTATATATTTTGTAAAATTAAATTTAGTTATGCTCACTGAATCTTGGCCAGAATTAATTGATTCAGCTGGCCAACTAATGCCCTCCTGATTGTAAATATGTGTGTTGCGATAAACGATGATGATGAAAGCTTCCCCAATACGAATTCACATTGCCCTGCTCCAGATAAAACGTTCACAGTGCGCCCCAATTTTGCTTTCTTTCTTCGAATTAAGGAGTCTCCCGCTTCGGATTCTTCTGGAAGATCATTGCTTCGAGTTGGTTCTTGTCCCGATAGCCCTGATTACTTCACCTTTCTCCATTGTTGAGAAGATACCAGAAGGTCACAAGACTAACAAAATAATCGAGACAAGCATTGTGTTTCAACCAAAGGAGCTACTTTTAAGCGTACTGGTATTGACTGACGGACCGATCATGACCATACAGAATATGTGTAATGTGTGCATCCAGTGGAGGCCTCCAGATCGCACAACTTTTATCTAGAATTTTTCTTCACGGTAATCGCACAACACCCTAGAATGCACCACGACAAATGTTTCTGAGATGAGAATCCCAATGGCAGTACAGCGCTGATCCTTCAAGCTCTTTTCATGATCAGTCAGTCAGTCAATATAATGAACAAAGGTAAATATTTCTTACCGGAGAGACCTAGGCATCTGCAATGTATTTTTACAGTCAGCAGTTCCTGGGAGTAGCTTAAGGCTTCTCATATTCAAAACATGCTTAGCACATAACATCAGATTATACTAACTAAAGTGCACTACGCAGCAACTGGATTTTAGATGAGAACACAGCTCAATACTGTTTACCAGTCTGCAGCCCATGAATACAACACACTTAACGCTTCACATAAAAAATTAGCACTACTGTTGAGAGAGGCATAACTGAAAGTAACCAGGATATCATTGCTGACAAATTGGGTTTACATGCAATGGTTGCTGAAATTTCAAAAATGCAAGCATTTAATCTAGAGCAACCTAGCTTTCTGTAACATTATGAGGAGAGAGATCATAGCTTAGTTGGAGTTTTAAGAGTGAACATAATAGTAACTATCATCAACAGAGATCAAAAGCAGTGCATCAACCATCTCATAGTTATTAAACATACTATTTTATATCTGGTTTGTGTTGCACTCCTTGGTCACGCCTTCTTGCTGGATGAAGGCATAAACGCTGAGATTGGGTATTCCCAGAGGAAAGTAGCTAAGTACTTTGCCACAAACTTGGATGCTGATAAATATGTAATGAGTCACAGATATCTAAACATTCCAGATCAGAGTTACACTTTCTTCATCACAAAAAGGGGGAAAATCATATGACCCTCAGGCCTCAGGCTTCTTGTTTCAATTTACCACCTTGTTTTTAAGTAGGAAGTTTCAAGTATACTCTTTCAATTGTCAGCCGAACTCTCAGGAGGCTGGTACTTTACCGGAAGCAACTGTACGTGCTCCCTTAATTTCCCTTCCCCTGAGAAGAGAGATACTATTAAGGAAATCGTTGAAGCTTCAACTGACAGCTGTTTAGCATCAAGTTTAGCGAGATAAGTTGCAGCCTTCACAACTGCACCTTTTTCCAGCAACGCCCTGACCACTTGATTTAGCAGAATGGAGTCGGGAGCACAGCTAGCCTTCTCCATTGCTAAAAACATATCATCAGCCTCTGCCAACAACCCTTCTTTTATGAAATTCGTCATCATTACACTGTAAGTCACAACAGAAGGCACCAACCCAATGGCTGATATAGTAGCAAACAAATCCTTGGCTTCTTCAATTCTCCTAGTTTTAAACATTGCAGAAATCATGGTATTGAGTGTTATGACATTAATCTTCAATTTCATAGCACGTAATTTGTTGAACAGCTCTATTGCTTCATCAGTGCAATTGTTTCTACAAAGTCCATGAAGAACTATGTTGTATGTGTCAACGCCCACTGGTATGCCACTTTCGCTCATCGTACGGAATTTTTCCTTTGCAGGAACTGTTCTCCCGGAGCGAAACAGCCCATCAAGTATAATGTTGTACATAATAGTCGTGGGCTTAACCCCGAGGAGTGACATTTCCCTGAAAAGACTCAATCCATCGGCGATCCTGCCAATTTTACAGTAGCCATTAAGAAGTATAGCATACGTAATAGCATCAGGTTGGAGGCCAGCAGACTTCATAGCATCAAGTACTCTCAGTGCTTCCTCCACCTTGCCAACAAGGCAATATCCATCCATCAGTGAATTGTACATAATCACATCGGGCCGCTGACCAATACCTACAATGAAGTCAAACATATCCTGTGCCTCCTTCACCTTTCCTTCTTTGCACAGGTCGTTTATTACAGGATAGAAGAACACACTGTTAGAACAGAGACCTCTATTAACTGCTTCAGAAATCAATTCCTTGGCTTTCACAAAATCACCATGAGAGCAAGAACCCAGAACCAGGCATCGGTAAACAGCTTTGTCAGGTGAAACTCCTTGATTGACCATCTGATTAAATTTGTCCAGAGCAGCATCCATCCTACCCATTTTGCAAAGTGAATCCATTACAATTTGATAGTCAACTACATCTGGGTTTACTCCTTGTTGCCTCATTACTTCAAACATGTGCATAGCCTCATCCATCAGTCCACGTTTAGCATATGCATTGATCAGTATGTTGAAAATATGGTGGTTAGGTACACCACCGTTCTGTAGCATCGAATTGAAGAGACCGGTCATATCATCAAAGCATCCTTCTTTCACATACCCGTTAAGCATAATAGAGTAGGAGACAGTATCAGGTTTCTGGCCCTTTGCAGCCATGGAGTCAAAAATAACTCTAGCTTCCTTTGTCCTTCTATGCTTGCAAAGTGAATCCACAAATGAGTTCCACATGACGGTATCTGGTACAACACCAAGACTTATCATCTCTTTGAATACCCTTACTGCCGCCTTCCACCTACCCGAAATGGAATGTCCATGGATCAGACTAGTGCATGTCATGACATCGGGTCCAATACCTTTATCAACCATTTGCCGAAAGACCACTTCTGCCTTGTCCATGGCTCCGCACTTGCTTAGTGCATCGATAATTGAGGTGTAGATGACCACATTAGGTTGAACTCCCAGTTGGATCATCTGATGGAAGAGATTGCACGCTTTGTCTACTTCACCTTGTTTAAAACAGCCGTTGATTACGATGCTGTACGAGAAGACATTAGGCGCACAGTCCAGTTCAGGTGTCCGGTGGAGCAGCAAGTCCACAGCCTCATTTGTACGCTTGACCTGGCAGAGCCCCTTGAGGAGGTTGCTCAAGGAGATGACATTCAAGCACAGCCCCAATCTGAGGAGGCGGCCAAAGAAGGCAACCACCAAGTCCGGGCGGCCTGCACGGCAGCAGCAGTCCATGAGAATGGAATAGGTACAGAGCGTGGGCGACACCACCCGTGCACCAGCGCCTCGGGGCATGCGGTTGAAGAGGGCGATGGCAAGGCCCGGGCCATCGCTGCAGGTAGATGAGGGTGGAGCACGGGCTAGTGCGGCAAGAAAGTTGTTCAGCCCGCGTTCCGGGACGGCGGCGGCTTGGCTCAGCAATTCGTCGAACAGGTGGTGCGCCTCCTCCGGTCTTAGCGTTCCGGCACACACGCGCTCTGTGGCGGCAGCCAAGGCGGCGAGGGGGGCTCGTGGCTGTGGCGAAGGAGCCCTGAAGGAGGAGGTTGCATTGCTGGTGAAGATGGAGGACAGCCGGCCGGTCGGCATTGCTGGCCGTCTCCAGCGGAGCTCGGCGCGCAACTGCCGCGGGTCTCGCCCTCCGGGAAGGCTGACCGTGCGTGCGCCGCCGCACCGCGCTCTAGTGGCGTCACCCGCGATGCTCGGCGCGCGCGCGCACTAACCAAGCTCTCGGGGGAACCGCTCGCCGCCGCCGCGGGTTGCAATCGATGCCCTCAACAGTGGCGATGAAGAGGAGGCGCACCTCCGTTGGAGAGAAAGGGGACACAGGAACTCCGGTGGTCCTGGCCGCCGGCGAGCGGCCTGGGAGGCGGTTGACGAATCTAGACTGAACGGAGAGGGAGGGGTGAGAGGTTGCCGGCGGAGTGGGAGAGCTGGACCTATCGCGCCGACGGGCGTGGATTTTGTCCCGGTCCGCTCGGGTCAGTGCATCCAACGCGACCGATGTGCGGCTATATTTTTACAATTTTTTTACGTAGGAGTACATATCAAAGGCATTGCCTAAACTTCCCATAATTCATAACCACATAAAAATATCAACAGTGTTATTACAATCAAATAAAAATCTCATAGTTTACGAGCCGGATGAAATTTAAATTATCACAAATACATTTCAAAGAAAAGAGCCGATACATCTATTGGTTACCAAGGTGAGCCCACATATGCTCAATCAAATCATAGTGTAGTTGAATGTGAATTGCTCAATAACGCATTTCATGGTAAAATTAGCTGAACTGTACAAACGTTGTCACTCCTTCATGCTCAGGCGCAATATTTTTACCCTGAAAGTGAAAGCCCTGGTCGAAAATTTCATCCTCACGTTTCATCCTCTACGATCATGTTGTGCATGATCACACAACCAATCATCATCTTTCACAACTTCTTGGTGCTCCAAGTTCTAGCAGAATACCGAACGATGCCCCATCGAGATTGAAGAACACGAAAAGTATGCTCCATTAACATTTTGTACCTTGCGAGCAAAACGTCGAACACCTTGCGGGCATGGTAGAAGAAGCCGCCGGTGAAGAGCCTCGTGCCTCTCCTAGACCATGCAGCAGGCATGTCGGCATGCATGCGACAATGGTGGTGACCGTCGAACGAGGACATCGGGCTTGGAGCGTTTCTGGCGATGACGGAGTCGAGGGTGTGGCGTGGTCGTGGGGTTGCTACGACAGCAGGGAAAACAGGCCACCAACGCCGGCAAGAGCGGTCGTCACGAGCGGCATGTTGCTGGAGGGGGGTGTGGGTGCGAGCGGCGGCTTGGGCAACGTCCAATCGGCGGAACAGGGCGGCGGCAGCGAGGGCGGGGTGGACGGGTTTCTTGGTTATGGGTGGGAGAAGGGGAGAATGGACAATGTGTCACTGACTGGCGGGCCAAGGGGAGGACAAGGGCGCATCGCGCTTGTCCGTGTCGACACAAACTCGGTCCAAATTTGAGTCGAAAATGAATCACGCGTGGACAAAAAGCGAACGCTTGTCCGTTTGCGTCAGTGCATTGGGCCACAGTTTGTGTCTAATCGACCCAAACGGATGCGCCCGGACAAAATGGGTCGGCGCGCTAGAGTTGCTCTTAGGTCCTTCTAAGGGAAAGTGTTTAAATCAACCGGCTGGTCTATCACGAGCGTAGGCCGCGTCTAATGTTTAACGAGCGTCCTGGTGGGGCCTGCACATCACAAATGATCTATATGTTGTCATCAATTACCAAAAAGGGGGAGATTGAAAGTGCAACTATCCCTGGGTGGTTTTGGTAATTCCTAACAACATATAGATCATTGAGCTAATGCTATTTCAAGATAAATATTTCAGGAAAGCTCAATGATTGGCATGGCATGGATTAGAAAGTGGACCCCTCAAAATGCTAAGGACAAAAGATTGGCTCAAGCTCAAAGCACAAGACTCTACATTTTCATTTTCGTGATCCAAGATCACATTGAGTCCATAGGAAAAGCCAATACTATCAAGAGGGGGTGAGGTGTTGCTTAATGAATTTCTTGCTCAAAGTGCTTAGTGATGTGCTCCAAAACCCTCAACTACTTTCTCACATCCACATATGTCCCAAACCAAAAGTCAAACTCGGCCCCACGGAAACTTTATATCCGGCGCCACCGAGTTCAGTTGACATAGCCACTGCCAGAAACCCTAGTCTTTTCGGTCTCACCGATAGGGATCTCAGTCTCACCGAGATGGGATTGTAATCAATCTGTTTCCCTTCGTAACATTTCCGTCAAACCGAGATGAGCGATCGGTCCCACCGATATTGCAATGCAAATTCTCTGTTTCCCTTTCGTAACGTTTCAGTCCAACCGAAATGAGCGAATCGGTCCCACCGAGTTTGCCTGACCAACTCTCTGTTAGTTTATTACCAAAATCGGTCTCACCGAGTTTGTGTAATCGGTCTCACCGAGATTACGTTATGCCCTAACCCTAACGAAATCGGTCCCACCGAGTTGACATGTCGGTCCCACCGAAAATCCTAACGTTCACATTTTGAACTAAATCGGTCCGACCGAGTTTCATGATTCGGTCCCACCGAGTTTGGTGATTTGTGTGTAACGGTTAGATTTTGTGTGGAGGCTATATATACCCCTCCACCCATTCTTCATTCGTGGAGAGAGCCATCAGAACATGCCTACACTTCCAACATACATTTTCTGAGAGAGAACCACCTACACTTGTGTTGAGGTCAAGATATTCCATTCCAACCACATAAATCTTGATCTCTAGCCTTCCTAAGTTGCTTTCCACTCAAATCTTCTTTCCACCAAATCCAAATCCTGTGAGAGAGAGTTGAGTGTTGGGGAGACTATCATTTGAAGCACAAGAGCAAGGAGTTCATCATCAACACACCATTTGTTACCTCTTGGAGAGTGGTGTCTCCTAGATTGGCTAGGTGTCACTTGGGAGCCTCCGTCAAGATTGTGGAGTTGAACCAAGGAGTTTGTAAGGGCAAGGAGATCGCCTACTTCATGAAGATCTACCCCAGTGAGGCAAGTCCTTTATGGGCGACGGCCATGGTGGGATAGACAAGGTTGCTTCTTCGTGGACCCTTCGTGGGTGGAGCCCTCCGTGGACTCGTGCAACCGTTACCCTTCGTGGGTTGAAGTCTCCATCAATGTGGATGTATGATAGCACCACCTATCGGAACCACGGATAAAAAATCTCCGTGTCGACATTGCGTTTGCTCCCTCAAACTCCTCCCTTCACCTTCATATGCAATTGTTTTACATTCCGCTGCTATACTCTTAGAATTGCATGTGTAGGTTGATTGCTTGACTTGTGCAAAGTTGCTAAAATCTGCCAAGAACTAAAATTGGGAAAAGGCTAGATTTTTATTTGGTCAAGTAGTCTAATCACCCCCCTCTAGACATACTTTCGATCCTACAAGTGGTATCAGAGCTTTGGTCTCCATTTGCTTTGATTTCCATAGCTTTTGGTGGTCATAGCCTTGGTTTCACAACCTAGGAGAGTATGGCGTCTAGCGAGGGAAATTACCACCGTAGAGGCCCTTACTTTGATGGTACAAATTTTGCTAGTTGGAAGCATAAGATGAAAATGCATATTCTTGGACATAACCCCGCTGTTTGGGCTATTGTGTGTATTGGCTTGCAAGGTGAATTCTTCGATGGGAGAGAACCAAACCGTGAAGCTACCGCGGAAGGAGTTGAAGATGCTACAATACAATGCTCAAGCTTGTGATATTCTCTTCAACGGATTGTGCCCCGAAGAATTCAACAAAATCAGCCGTCTTGAGAATGCAAAGGAAATTTGGGATACTTTGATTGATATGCACGAAGGTACCGATTCCGTCAAGGAATCCAAATTGGATGTGCTCCAAAGTCAGCTTGACAAGTTCAAAATGAAGGATGGTGAAGGCGCCGCTGAAATGTACTCTAGGCTTGCTCTCATCACAAATGATATTGCCGGCTTAGGAAGTGAAGAGATGACCGATAGATTCATCATCAAGAAGATCCTAAGAGCCTTGGATGGAAAATATGATACCGTGTGCACATTGATCCAAATGATGCCCAATTACAAAGATCTCAAGCCAATGGAAGTTATTGGAAGAATTGTTTCTCATGAGATGTCACTCAAGGATAAGGAAGAGCTTCACAACAAGTCAAGTGGTGCTTACAAAGCCTCGTGTGATGCTCCCACATCATCAAGTGAGAAGCAAACCTTCAATGAGGAATTGAGTCTAATGGTGAAGAACTTCAACAAGTTCTACAAGAGTAGAAGCAAGGAAAGAAGTTCCAAGTTAAGGTCCTACAATGACAAAAGATCTTCTAGTCGTGAGCGTAATTGCTACAATTGTGGAAGACTCAGACACTACTCCAATGAGTGTATGGCTCCCTACAAAAGAAGAGAAGATTCTCCCAAAAGAAGGAGTAGAAGAGAGGAATCACCATTAAGAGAAAGAAGGAGTAGAGATGATCGTGAGAAGCAAGGATTCGGAAAGGAAGGACAAGTTATCAAGGAGCTACACAAAAAGAAGACATCAAGCTCATGTTGGTGAATGGGTATCCGGTTCCGACTCTGACCATCACTCCGAAAGAAGTTATCACTCCGACTCCGAATATACTCAAGATGAAGGTGTTGCCGGACTAGCACTTGTGACAACCAACTCCTACGACATATTTGACTCACCAAATGAAGGAATTGGGAGATGCTTCATGGCTAAAGGTCCAAAGGTAACACACCCCGAGTATGTTGATTTCAATAGTGATGAAGATGATTTGCTAGGAGATGATGATTTACTTGTTGACAACTCTAGTTATGAAAACTATGATGAGCTTGCTATTAATCATGATAATCAAGACAAAACGAATGATGATGATAAGAAGGAGAATGAGCGTCTAACTAAAGAACTAAACACTCTTAAGTTAGCTCATGAAACTACCTTGGAAAATCATCGAGAACTTTTAAAGACTCATGATAAGCTACGCTTTGAAAAGCTCAACCTTGAGCAAGAACATGAGATTTTAAAGGCAATCAATGATGATCTTCGCAATAAAAGTTCTTCTTACATTGCCAAGCGTTTACTCTTGTCTACTTACATGCCACAAGTTAAATCTAGCAACAAGAACAAGAAAGATTCTTCATCTAGTAGTAACAACAATCATGCTAAATCCAATGATGTTGCTTCTAGTAGTTCTCTTGATTCCACCAATGATTCTCTTAGCCAAGTTACACTTGAGCAAGAAAATAGCTTATTGAAGGGAATTATAGAGAAAGGTGTTTACAAGAGCCTTGCCGGAAGTAAGCAATTTGAGGAAATTGTACGCAAGCAAGGAAGACACCGGAAGAATCAAGGTGTTGGTTTTGAACGAAAGTTCAATGCCAATGGAGTTGAGTGGGAAGAACATCAATACCCCAAGACGAAGTTTGTTCCTCAACAAGAGAAGTATGATCCTACTTCTTTCAAAGGAACACAAGCTCAAGATGATCTTCCACCACAAGACCACAAGCAAAAAGGCAAGGACAAGCTTCAAGAGGAGATTGATGCATTTGAAGAAGCACCCAAGGCCTTGGTCAAGTGGATTCCCAAGACTACATCAAGTTCTACTTCATCAAGTATGACTACAACTCCAAGGATTCCCATCAAGATGGTGTGGATCCCGAAGAAGAAGAACTAGAGAGTTCTTGAGGGTGACTCTGTTGGAAATATGCCCTAGAGGCAATAATAAATGGTTATTATTATATTTCTTTGTTCATGGTAATTGTCTATTGTTCATGCTATAATTGTGTTATCCGGAAATCGTAATACATGTGTGAATACATAGACCACAACGTGTCCCTAGTAAGCCTCTAGTTGACTAGCTCGTTGATCAACAGATAGTCATGGTTTCCTGACTATGGGCATTGGTTGTCATTGATAACGGGATCGCATCATTAGGAGAATGATGTGATGGACAAGACCCAATCCTAAGCATAGCTTAAAGGATCGTGTAGTTTCGTTTGCTAGAGCTTTTCCAATGTCAAGTATCTTTTCCTTAGACCATGAGATTGTGCAACTCCCGGATACCGTAGGAGTTCTTTGGGTGCACCAAACGTCACAACGTAACTGGGTGACTATAAAGGTGCACTACGGGTATCCCCGAAAGTGTCTGTTGGGTTGGCACGGATCGAGACTGGGATTTGTCACTCCGTGTGACGGAGAGGTATCTCTGGGCCCACTCGGTAATGCATCATCATAATGAGCTCAATGTGGCTAAGGCGTTAGTCACGGGATCATGCATTGCGGTAGGAGTAAAGAGACTTGCCGGTAACGAGATTGAACAAGGTATTGGGATATCGACGATCGAATCTCGGGCAAGTAACATACCGACTAACAAAGGGAATTGTATACGGGATTGATTGAATCCTCGACATCGTGGTTCGTCCGATGAGATCATCGTGGAACATGTGGGAGCCAACATGGGTATCCAGATCCCGCTGTTGGTTATTGACCGGAGAGGCGTCTCGGTCATGTCTGCATGTCTCCCGAACCCGTAGGGTCTACACACTTAAGGTTCGGTGACGCTAGGGTATTAGAGATATGTGTATGCGGAAACCCGAAAGTTGTTCAGAGTCCCGGATGAGATCCCGGACGTCACGAGGAGTTCCGGAATGGTCCGGAGGTGAAGAATTATATATAGGAAGTCAAGTTTCGGCCACCGGGAAAGTTTCGGGGGTTACCGGTATTGTACCGGGACCACCGGAAGGGTCCCGGGGGTCCACCGGGTGGGGCCATCTATCTCGGAGGGCCCCGTGGGCTGAAGTGGGAAGGGAACCAGCCCCTAGTGGGCTGGGCGCCCCCCCATGGGCCTCCCCCATGCGCCTAGGGTTGCAAACCCTAGGGGGGGGCTTCCCACTTGCCTTGGGGGGCAAGGCACCCCCTTGGCCGCCGCCCCCCACCCTAGATGGGGTTTGGCCGGCGCCCCCCTCCCAGGGGGCCTATATAAAGGGGGGGAAGGAGGGCAGCAACATTACAGCCTGGGGCGCCTCCCTCCTCCCCTGCTACACCTCTCCCTCTCGCAGAAACTCGGCGAAGCCCTGCCGAGACTCGCTACATCCACCACCAGGCCGTCGTGTTGCTGGATCTCCATCAACCTCTCCTTCCCCCTTGCTGGATCAAGAAGGAGGAGACTTCGCTGCACCGTACGTGTGTTGAACGTGGAGGTGTCGTCCGTTCGGCACTCGGTCATCGGTGATTTGGATCACGGCGAGTACGACTCCGTCATCCACGTTCATTGGAACGCTTCCGCTCGCGATCTACAAGGGTATGTAGATGCACTCCTTTCCCCTCGTTGCTAGTATACTCCATAGATGCATCTTCGTGAGCATAGGAAAATTTTAAAATTATGCTACGATTCCCAACAGTGGCATCATGAGCCAGGCCTATGCGTAGTTACTATGCACGAGTAGAACACAAAGCAGTTGTGGGCGTTGATGTTGCCAATTCTTCTTGCCGCTACTAGTCTTTTCTTGTTTCGGCGGTATTGTAGGATGAAGCGGCCCGGACCGACCTTACACGTACGCTTACGTGAGACAGGTTCCACCGACTGACATGCACTAGTTGCATAAGGTGGCTAGCGGGTGTCTGTCTCTCCTACTTTAGTCGGAACGAATTCGATGAAAAGGGTCCTTATGAAGGGTAAATAGAAATTGGCAAATCACGTTGTGGTCATACGTAGGTAAGGAACGTTCTTGCTAGAAACCTACAAACCACGTAAAAACTTGCAACAACAATTAGAGGACGTCTAACTTGTTTTTGCAGCATGTGTTATGTGATGTGATATGGCCAGAAGATGTGATGAATGATATATGTGATGTATGAGATTGATCATATTCTTGTAATAGGAATCACGACTTGCATGTCGATGAGTATGACAACCGGCAGGAGCCATAGGAGTTGTCTTTATTATTTTGTATGACCTGCGTGTCATTGGATAATGCCATGTAAATTACTTTACTTTGTTGCTAAACGCGTTAGCCATAGAAGTAGAAGTAATCGTTGGCGTGACGACTTCATGAAGACACAATGATGGAGATCATGATGATGGAGATCATGGTGTCATGCCGGTGACGAAGATGATCATGATGCCCCGAAGATGGAGATCAAAGGAGCATAATGATATTGGCCATATCATGTCACTATTTGATTGCATGTGATGTTTATCATGTTTTTGCATCTTATTTGCTTAGAACGACGGTAGTAAGTAAGATGATCCCTTATGATAATTTCAAGAAAAGTGTTCCCCCTAACTGTGCACCGTTGCGAAGGTTCGTTGTTTCGAAGCACCACGTGATGATCGGGTGTGATAGATCCTAACGTTCGAATACAACGGGTGTTGACGAGCCTAGCATGTACAGACATGGCCTCGGAACACACGCAATACACTTAGGTTGACTTGACGAGCCTAGCATGTACAGACATGGCCTCGGAACACGGAGGACCGGAAGGTCGAGCATGAGTCGTATAGAAGATACGATCAACATGGAGATGTTCACCGATCTTGACTAGTCCGTCTCACGTGATGATCGGACACGGCCTAGTTAACTCGGATCATGTTTCACTTACATGACTAGAGGGATGTCTATCTGAGTGGGAGTTCATTAAATAATTTGATTAGATGAACTTCATTATCATGAACTTAGTCTAAAATCTTTACACTATGTCTTGTAGATCTAATGGCCAACGTTGTCCTCAATTTCAACGCGTTCCTAGAGAAAACTAAGCTGAAAGATGATGGCAGCAACTATACGGACTGGGTCCGGAACCTGAGGATCATCCTCATAGTAGCCAAGAAAGATTATGTCTTAGAAGCACCGCTAGGTGATGCACCAATCCCACAGAACCAAGACGTTATGAACGCTTGGCAGCAGCGTGCTGATGATTACTCCCTCGTTCAGTGCGACATGCTTTACAGCCTAGAACCGGGTCTTCAAAAGCGTTTTGAGAAACATGGAGCATATGAGATGTTTGAGGAGCTGAAATTAGTTTTCCAAGCTCATGCCCGGGTCGAGAGATATGAAGTCTCCGACAAGTTCTTCAGCTGTAAAATGGAGGAAAATAGTTCTGTAAGTGAGCACATACTCAGAATGTCTGGGTTGCACAACCGCTTGACTCAGCTGGGAGTTAATCTCCCGGATGACGCGGTCATTGACAGAATCCTTCAGTCGCTTCCACCAAGCTTCAAGAGCTTTGTGATGAACTACAATATGCAGGGGATGGAAAAGACCATTCCTGAGGTATATTCGATGCTGAAATCAGCGGAGGTGGAAATCAGAAAAGAACATCAAGTGTTGATGGTGAATAAAACCACTAAGTTCAAGAAGGGCAAGGGTAAGAAGAACTTCAAGAAGGACGGCAAGGGAGTTGCCGCGCCCGGTAAACCAGTTACTGGGAAGAAGTCAAAGAATGGACCCAAGCCTGAAACTGAGTGCTTTTATTGCAAGGGAAGTGGTCACTGGAAGCGGAACTGCCCCAAATACTTAGCGGAAAAGAAGGCCGGCAACACCAAAGGTATATGTGATATACATGTAATTGATGTGTACCTTACCAGTACTCGTAGTAGCTCCTGGGTATTTGATACCGGTGCGGTTGCTCATATTTGTAACTCAAAACAGGAACTACGGAATAAACGGAGACTGGCAAAGGACGAGGTGACGATGCGCGTCGGGTATGGTTCCAAGGTCGATGTGATCGCCGTCGGCACGCTACCTCTGCATCTACCCACGGGATTAGTTTTAAACCTCAATAATTGTTATTTAGTGCCAGCTTTGAGCATGAACATTGTATCTGAATCTCGTTTAATTCGAGATGGCTACTCATTTAAATCTGAGAATAATAGTTGTTCTATTTATTTGAGAGATATGTTTTATGGTCATGCCCCGCTGGTTAATGGTTTATTCTTGATGAATCTCGAACGTGATGTTACACATGTTCATAGTGTGAATACCAAAAGATGTAAAGTTGATAACGATAGTCCCACATATCTGTGGCACTGCCGCCTTGGTCACATTGGTGTCAAGCGCATGAAGAAGCTCCATGCTGATGGACTTTTGGAGTCTCTTGATTATGAATCATTTGACATGTGCGAACCATGCCTCATGGGTAAGATGACCAAGACTCCGTTCTCCGGAACAATGGAGCGAGCAACCAACTTATTGGAAATCATACATACCGATGTGTGCGGTCCAATGAGTGTTGAGGCTCGCGGAGGATATCGTTATGTTCTCACTCTCACTGATGATTTAAGTAGATATGGGTATGTCTACCTAATGAAACACAAGTCTGAAACCTTTGAAAAGTTCAAGGAATTTCAGAGTGAAGTTGAGAATCAACGTGAAAGGAAAATAAAATTCTTACGATCAGATCGTGGTGGAGAATATTTAAGTCACGAATTTGGTACACACTTAAGGAAATGTGGAATAGTTTCACAACTCACGCCGCCTGGAACACCTCAGAGAAATGGTGTGTCCGAACGTCGTAATCGCACTCTATTGGATATGGTGCGATCTATGATGTCTCTTACCGATTTACCGCTCTCATTTTGGGGCTATGCTTTAGAGACTGCCGCATTCACTTTAAATCTGGCTCCGTCTAAATCCGTTGAGACGACACCGTATGAATTATGGTTTGGGAAGAAACCTAAGCCGTCGTTTCTAAAAGTTTGGGGATGCGATGCTTATGTCAAGAAACTTCAACCTGAAAAGCTCGAACCCAAGTCGGAGAAATGCGTCTTCATAGGGTACCCTAAGGAAACTATTGGGTATACCTTCTACCTCAGATCCGAAGGCAAGATCTTCGTTGCCAAGAACGGGTCCTTTCTGGAGAAGGAGTTTCTCTCGAAAGAATTGAGTGGGAGGAAAGTGGAACTTGATGAGGTGATAGTCACCCCTTCCGTGCCGGAAAGTAGCGCAGCGCGGGAAGATGTTCCTGTGGTGCCTACACTGACTGGGGAGGAAGTTAATGATGATGATCATGAAGCTTCGGATCAAGTTGCCACTGAACTTTGTAGGTCCACAAGGACACGTTCCGCACCAGAGTGGCACGGCAACCCTGTCCTGGAAATCATGTTGTTAGACAACGGTGAACCTTCGAACTATGAAGAAGCGATGGCGGGCCCGGATTCCAACAAATGGCTGGAAGCCATGAAATCCGAGATAGGATCCATGTATGAAAACGAAGTATGGACTTTGACTGACTTGCCCGATGATCGGTGAGCCATAGAAAACAAATGGATCTTTAAGAAGAAGACGGACGCGGATGGTAATGTGACCATCTACAAAGCTCGACTTGTCGCTAAGGGTTATCGACAAGTTCAAGGGGTTGACTACGATGAGACTTTCTCACCCGTAGCGAAGCTAAAGTCCGTCCGAATCATGTTAGCAATTGTCGCATACTATGATTATGAGATATGGCAGAATGACGTCAAAACGGCATTCCCTAATGGCTTCCTTAAGGAAGAGTTGTATATGATGCAGCCGGAAGGTTTTGTCGATCCTAAGAATGCTAACAAAGTATGCAAGCTCCAGCGCTCAATCTATGGGCTGGTGCAAGCATCTCGGAGTTGGAACATTCGCTTTGATGAGATGATCAAAGCGTTTGGCTTTACACAGACTTATGGAGAAGCCTGTGTTTACAAGAAAGTGAGTGGGAGCTCTGTAGCATTTCTCATATTATATGTGGATGACATACTATTGATGGGAAATGATATAGAATTCTTGGAAAGTATAAAGGCCTATTTGAATAAGTGTTTTTCAATGAAGGACCTTGGAGAAGCTGCTTATATATTAGGCATCAAGATCTATAGAGATAGATCAAGACGCCTCATTGGTCTTTCACAGAGTACATACCTTGACAAGATATTGAATAAGTTCAATATGGATCAGTCCAAGAAGGGGTTCTTGCCTGTATTGCAAGGTGTGCAATTGAGCACGGCTCAATGCCCGACCACGGAAGAAGATATAGAAAAGATGAGTGTCATCCCCTATGCCTCGGCCATAGGATCTATTATGTATGCCATGCTGTGTACCAGACCTGATGTAAACCTTGCCGTAAGTTTGGTAGGAAGGTACCAAAGTAATCCCGGCATGGAACACTGGACAGCGGTCAAGAATATCCTAAAATACCTGAAAAGGACTAAGGATATGTTTCTCATTTATGGAGGTGACGAAGAGCTCGTCGTAAAGGGTTACGTCGACGCTAGCTTCGACACAGATCTGGATGACTCGAAGTCACAAACCGGATACGTGTATATTTTGAATGGAGGAGCAGTAAGCTGGTGCAGTTGCAAGCAAAGCATCGTGGCGGGATCTACATGTGAAGCGGAGTACATGGCAGCCTCGGAGGCAGCACAGGAAGCAGTCTGGATGAAGGAGTTCATTACCGACCTAGGGGTGATTCCCAATGCGTCGGGCCCGATGACTCTCTTCTGTGACAACACTGGAGCTATTGCCCTTGCGAAGGAGCCCAGGTTTCACAGGAAGACCAGGCATATCAAGCGTCGCTTCAACTCCATTCGTGAAAGTGTTCAAAATGGAGACATAGATATTTGTAAAGTACATACGGACCTGAATGTAGCAGATCCGTTGACTAAACCTCTCCCTAGGGCAAAACATGATCAACACCAGGACGCAATGGGTGTACGATTCATCACAATGTAACTAGATTATTGACTCTAGTGCAAGTGGGAGACTGTTGGAAATATGCCCTAGAGGCAATAATAAATGGTTATTATTATATTTCTTTGTTCATGGTAATTGTCTATTGTTCATGCTATAATTCTGTTATCCGGAAATCGTAATACATGTGTGAATACATAGACCACAACGTGTCCCTAGTAAGCCTCTAGTTGACTAGCTCGTTGATCAACAGATAGTCATGGTTTCCTGACTATGGGCATTGGATGTCATTGATAACGGGATCACATCATTAGGAGAATGATGTGATGGACAAGACCCAATCCTAAGCATAGCTTAAAAGATCGTGTAGTTTCGTTTGCTAGAGCTTTTCCAATGTCAAGTATCTTTTCCTTAGACCATGAGATCGTGCAACTCCCGGATACCGTAGGAGTGCTTTGGGTGCACCAAACGTCACAACGTAACTGGGTGACTATAAAGGTGCACTACGGGTATCCTCGAAAGTGTCTGTTGGGTTGGCACGGATCGAGACTGGGATTTGTCACTCCGTGTGACGGAGAGGTATCTCTGGGCCCACTCGGTAATGCATCATCATAATGAGCTCAATGTGGCTAAGGCGTTAGTCACGGGATCATGCATTGCGGTACGAGTAAAGAGACTTGCCGGTAACGAGATTGAACAAGGTATTGGGATACCAACGATCGAATCTCGGGCAAGTAACATACCGATTAACAAAGGGAATTGTATACGGGATTGATTGAATCCTCGACATCGTGGTTCGTCCGATGAGATCATCGTGGAACATGTGGGAGCCAACATGGGTATCCAGATCCCGCTATTGGTTATTGACCGGAGAGGCGTCTCGGTCATGTCTGCATGTCTCCCGAACCCGTAGGGTCTACACACTTAAGCTTCGGTGACGCTAGGGTATTAGAGATATGTGTATGCGGAAACCCGAAAGCTGTTCGGAGTCCCGGATGATATCCCGGACGTCACGAGGAGTTCCGGAATGGTCCGGAGGTGAAGAATTATATATAGGAAGTCAAGTTTCGGCCACCGGGAAAGTTTCGGGGGTTACCGGTATTGTACCGGGACCACCGGAACGGTCCCGGGGGTCCACCGGGTGGGGCCACCTATCCCGGAGGGCCCCGTGGGCTGAAGTGGGAAGGGAACCAGCCCCTAGTGGGCTGGGCGCCCCCCCATGGGCCTCCCCCCATGCGCCTAGGGTTGCAAACCCTAGGGTGGGGGGGCTTCCCACTTGCCTTGGGGGGCAAGGCACCCCCTTGGCCGCCGCCCCCCACCCTAGATGGGGTTTGGCCGGCGCCCCCCCTCCCAGGGGGCCTATATAAAGGGGGGAGGGAGGGCAGCAACATTACAGCCTTGGGCGCCTCCCTCCTCCCCTGCTACACCTCTCCCTCTCGCAGAAACTCGGCGAAGCCCTGCCGAGACCCGCTACATCCACCACCACGCCGTCGTGCTGCTGGATCTCCATCAACCTCTCCTTCCCCCTTGCTGGATCAAGGAGGAGGAGACGTCGCTGCACCGTACGTGTGTTGAACGCGGAGGTGCCGTCCGTTCGGCACTCGGTCATCGGTGATTTGGATCACGGCGAGTACGACTCCGTCATCCACGTTCATTGGAACGCTTCCGCTCGCGATCTACAAGGGTATGTAGATGCACTCCTTTCCCCTCGTTGCTAGTATACTCCATAGATGCATCTTGGTGAGCGTAGGAAAATTTTAAAATTATGCTACGATTCCCAACAGACTCCGCCAACGTACTTCACTCTCATCATTTTGGCATGGACAAGTGCAAACAACTTTATATCCTGCACTAGTTCAAGGAGTCACAAACCCTCTTGTTGGCAAGACAAGGGACAAGGTAACCTAATGCTTTCATGGACATCATCTTGTGTACACATCACTCCATGCATGTCTATAGATATCCTTGTTTGTTCCTTGTGGGACTAACCCGTGTAGGTATTGAAAGTGCAACTCACTCCATGGATTGCTCCGAATGATCTACATCAACATTGAGCATCCACATCTTCAACACCTACATGAAGTCATCATCGACAAAACCCAAGGTTAGTTCATCCCTCTTGTCGGGGATATACCCCGCGGTATGACCCGGCCGGAAGTATGACCCGGCCGGACTTGGCGCCTCACCATGACCCGCCGGAAGATTGGCGACTCACGGGTCTGGCGGCTCACTGTCAGACGACTCACTACCAGACGACTCACAGATGACCCCGACGGCGGGTCAGATAGAAGACTAGGCCCAAGGCCCAGAAGGCCGGCTCACGTTTATGATGGGCCGGCTTAAAAGGAAAGGGATGACGAATATTTCCTTTACAAGGAAGCAAGACCCGGACTTGTAATTAACTTGTAAGAGAAGATAGACTAGTCCTAGTCCTACTAGGACTCCACATGTAACCCGCCCCTCTAGCTTATATAAGGAGGGGCAGGGCTCCCCAAAGAGGGACGAGCAACAAGAAACAACCTCTAGGGCTAAACACCGAGAGCCGGAGCCGGCGACTCTCCCGTGATCATAATGAGACCTAGCCTCAAACAGCACGTAGGGTTGTTACCGGATGATGTTTCCCGGGGCCCGAAGCTGTCTAAACCCTTGTCTTGTGCGTTGATCCGCCCTGCGTCTCTCATCCCAACCAACCCCTCTCAAGCTACTACATAGATGCGTTGGCCTCACGACTAAGTCCTTACACTTAGGACATCTGACGTGTTAATTCCACGACAGTTGGCGCCCACCGTGGGGCATGCGCATAGTGGTGATGAGTTCTTGAAGGGATCTCCCCAAGGATCGAGGAGTTTGCAATTTTTCGGATGAAGATTTTACAATCCATGAGATTGAAGTTGAAAAAGAATTAGGGTTACAGTTGATCCGCTCCGGCCTTCCTATGATTTATTTAATTGTTTTTTACAAGTCACCGAAACGGACAGACTTTTGAAGAAGACACGTCAAATCTGAGTTGGCTGGCTACTTCAGCGTGGACTTGGACTCGTCGGACTACCTCCGTTGACTGGCGTCGCCTCTGAGCCGCCATGGCCAAAGCTCGCCCCGTGGCCCTGCGTCGTCGAGTCGCTGTCACCGCCTCTGCCTCTGCGGGTCTCCGTCTCAATCCTCCGCGGCCAAGTCGCCATGCCACGCCTGAGAGTCGCTCTGCGGCGCGGCTGTCTCACGTCCAAAGGGGACCTGCTAAAAATCTCGATGTGAAGTAAATACCGGATCAGACAAGCACTCCAATTAGTACTATCTCAACTAGTACTCCTCATGTACAAATACTGAAGCAATACATCTTGGAGGAACGCTACGATCTGTATTCATGAAGAAGTAAAACCGAATCAGCATGCTACTTTGGTTGTTTCCCTGATGCTACTGCTAATCAAGACAGTATAGTAATTTCATCTGAGAACAGATGAGCTACACTAGAAAATTTTCCGCGCAGGCAGGATTCAAACCCCCGCGACCTGTCGCACGCTGGAGTCCCGCGCTGGCCACCTCGCTGCAATAGTTTGTGATATAATCATTGGATCGATGGTGGTCTTCAGATACTATATGAATCATAGCTGCTCCACCTGCGAGCTTTCTCCACTGATGAACCGGCCGGGCGTCTCTGCCGCCGTCACACGATGAGCCGCCGCCTGCCCCCGGGTCGACTCGCGTCCGTGTCAAGCTGTTCAAGTCGCCGCCTCCGCCGTCTCAAACGCGCTGCCGCTGCAGTTTCTGAGGCGCCGCCATGGTGATGCCTCCGTTTCGCTGCTGTGTTGAGCCGCCTCTGCCATGTTGAGCCGCCCGGGCAATATGGAGTTGTCGGTCTACCTGAGCCGCCTCTATCACGATAAACGGATCATACGTCGTCCAAACAAATCAGGTGATATACATCCAAGTTTGTTTTATTAGCACATGTTGTTTTGTCAAAAGAACAAGCTTATCTCTGCCTTGATCTGCAATATTGTTTATGCAGGGCAATTATTTATGACAAATAGTGATACTATACTGCGGAGATGGAGGCACGCCAACATCTTTTGGCACAGGTGGTCTTCGTTATTCAACGGACCCCCGCACCGGCGTATAGCACCGTAGCCGTCTCTTGCGACCGCGCCGGCTTACCATGCCGTGGCCGTTTCTTGCGACCGCGCCGGTTTACAACGAGGAGGACAATTTGCCCGTTTGCACCGGCTTACAACGCCACGGGCGACTCGCCCGTCCGCCCTCGCGGCCGGTTCACGTGTCTGCGCCAGCTTACAACGCCGTGGCCGACTCGCTGTCTGCGCCGGCTTACAACGCCACGGTCGACTCACCCGTCTGCACCGGTTTACCACGCCGCGGCCGGTTCACCCGTGAGCGACTTCAACTTCACCTAGCAATCATTAAATTTCATGGCGGATTATTTCCGGCCTGGCACATCAGTAGTGTTGATGCAGGACAATTGTTCACTACGTCAAAACGATGTGGTTAAACTCGCTCATCCGCGCCAGCTTACAACGCCATGGCCGAATCATCTGTTTGAGCTGCCTCTGACGCGGCGGTCGTCTTTTCCATCCGTCTCTCGCGGCCTGGTCTACATCAACGCACCGGGCCGCACCCGTCTGCATGAGTTGTTTATTGATTATGAGCAAGTCACTACTTGGGAAGCCCGGTTTTCTTCCAATAAACTGGAGGCAAATTATCGTATATTATCAGCCATCATCTGCACTGGATGGTTCAATGGGCAGGCGCACGAGTCACCGCCACTACAGTTTGGTTAAACTTCGAACAGCCAGTTGGAAGGAACCATTGGCCGAGTTGCTGACACGGCTCATACGAGATCATTTATAACCCGCCGGAGTCACCTCAACCTTTTGTAGATACACATCGTGTTATCAACACCAATGATATACAAGTTATGCCGGTTTACATCACGGTTAAATATGGAGAATCTCAAGCCAACTCCTCGAGTCATCTTGAGACTCGGGGGCTACAGTGACGTGACTCGGGAACCTCGGGTCGTTGGAGGGATACAGTGACGTGACTCGGGAACCCCGGGTCATTGGAGGGAATGATAACCCGGTTCCGGAGGCTGCTACCATGTTGATGAAACTTTAAAGGCCGTCGGAAAATTGCCGGTTCAAATAAAGATTCCGGTTTAAAATCCGGTTCCAGAGATATCTTTCTCCCGCAAAGTTTTGAAGCTCTCAAATCCGGTTCAAACGTCCGGCTCAAGGTAAATTTGTATCTAATAAAGCTTTGAAGCTCTTAATATCCGGTTTACAAATTTCCGGTTCAAAAAGAGGTTATCTCTCACAAAGTTCGAGTTCTCAGGAAAAATTAAAGGGACCAAAGAGAGTCTGTTACAAAGCACAACTCAAATATAGGTACCCTGCTTTAATGACCATTGGGAGCTGATCGTATTTTGAATTTAGCTTAACCCTTTTGGTGTGACCCTGATCGTATTCGAATCAGAGTCGTTAAATATTCTCATGATCACTAGGGGGCTTCCTGTTCAAACATAGGTCGTATTCGAACCAAAGAGAACATAGCTGTCGATACCCTTTTGATCGGCACACTGCCGAGCTCATTGGGAAGTTTCTTGGTCATATTTGAACCATAGCTCAACCCCCTTTGGGAACCGACGTGGATCGTATTCGAATCAGCGTCATTAAACAACTCTCAAGGTCATTTGGGGGCTTCCTGTTCAAACATAGGTCGTATTCGAACCAAAGAGAACATAGCTGTCGGTACCCTCTTGATCGGCAACGCCAAAGCCACTGGGGGCTATATGATCGTATTCGAATCTTAGCTTAACCCCTTTGGGACGGTTTTCTGATCGTATTCGAATCAGAAGCCTCAAAAACTTTGAAGTCTCTTTTTGCAAACAATTTTTGGATTTTATTTGAAGCTCTTTTTCATATCTAAAGTGTATATGAGTGGTTGTTATTTAACCCGGCTTGATTTTCAATGATAAATCGCCAGCTTATGGCAATCGTCATCTATGTGGAAGCATTGGCTTCTAAGGATTGGGTTATCACCCTTACTGCAAAGGTCATGTAAACCGGCAGTACAAATTCAATATCACAGTGGTTATATGTGAGATATTATGACCCGCCCTGCGGTAAACCGCCAAGGGATCTTGTGATCTAATTATGTGCAGGGGTTATCAATTATTGATTTTCTCAAAGGATACAGGCCACCGGATTACAAAAGTTCCGGCTTATAAGGAATGCGCATTAAGTCGTCATCAGCCAAGAGCCGCCAGGTATTTAAACTCCGGATTTACTTGTCAACCGATGAGGTATTCAAATCTTTAATAGCCAAAACTGGCTGGATTTTCATAATGATATTGAATGATTGAGCTTTTCATACCGGATTATATTATTCAAATCTTGAATAGCCATCATGGCTGGATTTCTATTGTGATTATCAATAACCAGTGTTATGATTGAGGTTTTCAAAGTCGCTTTAGCGCAACGGCTATTATTTTTATCAATGGATATGATTTATTCTACAATGAAAGGAATAGTCCCGAGTCGCTGCAGGCTTACAACCCGGCACTTGGGGGATACATTATTCAAATTGATATTACATCAAATATGCAAGTCCCATGTCACTGCCAGCATGCACCATGGCACTTGGGGGCTAATGCAAAGTCATTTTTTGCTCACCTCATTTGAAGACCCGACTCATCACATCATAATGAGCCGGCCCTTGGGGACTACTAATTTCTCCTGTCAAACAATTCAAGACAATTCTAGGATGACCCGGCTACACTACTATGACTATAGCTGACTCATGGGGGCTACACAGCTGGATTTTATTTAAAGCCATGGTGATAAGTCCCGGCTTATTCATGCTGATTAAACCGGCCCTTGGGGGCTACAGGTAATATGGATATAAGGGGAAAATATCTTCAAATTCTCAGTTTTGAGTAAATCAGATTGACCTAGTGTCTGCAAAAATCATAAACCGGCATCGGCGACAATTATGACTTGGCATCAGTTATTTATAACCCGGCAATTTTGGTACTCATAAACCGGCAAGTTTTATATCTTTAAGCCAGATGAATATAAGTTGAATATTTGAAGACCAATATTTTTGTCAAGTCAGAGCATTGAAAGCCGACTCAAGTGGATTATCTCTTACAGTATTTCTCAACAAGAGACCAATGTCAGCAAGTTGACTCTGAAGCTGGCCTGTTGACCCAGATTTTTCAAAGAAAGTATCTGGATTTTTTGCATTGGCAAAATTTGAACATATCTGCTAAAGAGATTTGCTATGAGATTATGGATACATATCAAGAAGGAAGATGACAAGGACTTAAGGATGATCAAGTGCCGGCTACCAAGAATATTTAACCCGGAACACAATCTGTCAAATTTGTTCTTGTGTTTATATTGCAGATTAGTTTAACATGGATAAATCCAAATTAAACTGGGGGCTAATGTCGGGGATATACCCCGCGGTATGACCCGGCCGGAAGTATGACCCGGCCGGACTTGGCGCCTCACCGTGACCCTCCGGAAGATTGGCGACTCACGGGTCTGGCGGCTCACTATCAGACGGCTCACTACCAGACGACTCACGGATGACCCCGACGGCGGGTCAGATAGAAGACTAGGCCCAAGGCCCAGAAGGCCAGCTCACGTTTATGATGGGCCGGCTTAAAAGGAAAGGGATGACGAATATTTCCTTTACATGGAAGCAAGACCCGGACTTGTAATTAACTTGTAAGAGAAGATAGACTAGTCCTAGTCCTACTAGGACTCCACATGTAACCCGCCCCTCTAGCTTATATAAGGAGGGGCAGGGCTCCCCAAAGAGGGAAGAGCAACAAGAAACAACCTCTAGGGCTAAACACCGAGAGCCGGAGCCGGCGACTCTCCCGTGATCATAATGAGACCTAGCCTCAAACAGCACGTAGGGTTGTTACCGGATGATGTTTCCCAGGGCCCGAAGCTGTCTAAACCCTTGTCTTGTGCGTTGATCCGCCCTGCGTCTCTCATCCCAACCAACCCCTCTCAAGCTACTACATAGATGCGTTGGCCTCACGACTAAGTCCTTACACTTAGGACATCTGACGTGTTAATTCCACGACACCTCTTAGGGGGGATATCACATCTAGGGGGAGCTTTACTCTAATCAATTGAGCTAAAGCAACTCTAATGATGTGAGCACAACAATGCTTTATGTAAAAGTGGCAACCCCACTTGTGCTTAAACGATGAGTATGACCTATGATCAAATGTTCTCATTTGACTCCTAAGTCAATATACTCATATATAGATGACCTAGTCATCGCGAAATTGCTTGATAGATGCTAGAGTGTTTGTGCATGCTTTGTCACATATTTCATTTGTCAGTTTATTGTGTGAGCATGTTGGATGCATATTTTACTCATTCAAGGACATCCATTTGTCGCTTTGATTGTTTGGATTTTTCTCTTTTGCCAAATGGATGGACAAGAATGCCTAAGAACTCCCTCTAGCTATCTATGCTTTTCTCGTCTCAAACTCTATTCACGCTACATCACAAAGTTTGATCAATTCAGATTCGAACCACTCTGTGTGAGGAGCACTCGGAGTCCCCGATTCGTCATAGACTTAAACTTCCAAAACCTCTTTGTGCATTTCGGTCTGACTGATTCATCCTTTTCGGTCCTACCGAGATCACTAAGTTGATCTAGGTTTTCAATCTCGGTGCAACCGATTAGAACCTTTCGGTCACACCGAGTTGCAGTAACTGCCTGCAGTTTTGCATCTCGGTGCAACCGAGTTGTTCGACTCGGTCACACCGACAGGGTCAGGTTATATATACCGACGGGTCAAATTTTGGAAAAAATTTTGAAACCCTTCACCCGCGCGTAACCTACTCTGCCTTTTCGGGTCTCCGAATCGTCTTCTCGCCGCCAGCGACCTCCCGCCGCTGGTCTCCGCCACCGTCAACAGCAATCTGCTCCGCCGTTGCCGCCGTAGCGAACACTCACCGCTCTAGGGTAAGTGTTAGATCCCTTGTGATGTCTTCTTCGCTCTGATTCCTAGCACAAGGACAATGCCATGTTTCTTGCCACGATTGAGATTGATCCATCCAGCTGAAACTTCCTTAGGTCTAGATTGATTCGAAAATTTTAGGGTTAGCTCTCCGCAGAACTCATCTCGGACCGACCGAACTGTAGAAATCGGTCTCACCGATTCAGCCTTGGCCATTGCACATGCGCTCTTCGGTCTGACCGAAATGTGCAAATCGGTGTGACCGAGTTCAAGATTCTGTGAAACCCTAGCAATCTCGGTGCCATCGAACTGTGACTCGGCCCTACCGAGTTCACTAGTTTGGATTCCAAGTGTTGCTTCGGTATCACCGAGTTTGTCAATTCGGTAGCTCCGAGATCACTTCTGTAGAGAACTAAAACTAAACTTTTTGACTCAATTGGTTTGCAAAACTTCTGTACTTTGTGATGCTCATCTTCTCTACCTCATCTATAATCTATTCATAGGGTCTGCTGACAGTTTGCCTGCAAGATGTCTGACCAAAGTGACAGCCAGAACAAGTCTGAACAGCAGGTGCAGATGAGTGAGGGTTATGATCCCTCTAGCAGCTATGATGAGGGCAGCAGGAGCACACCTAGTAACTTGCCAAAGGCAGCTACCAGGACAAGGAAGAAGAAAAATTCTGATTCATAGGATGAAGATTATGTGGCTGTAGAGGATGAAGCCACTTCAAGGAAAAATGTGCTGAAAAAGGAGTATGGCACAACTGCTGCAAGTAAGCCAGGAATGAAAACAAAGGCTCCAGCAAGAAGAGTTCCAATGTCAAAGCCAAGGAAAGTTGGTACAGGTGAAACCATGAAGTTCACCATTGAATCTAAAGAAGAAGCAGCTGGTGAGGATAAGAAGAAGAAAAGGGCAAGAACCACTACTGCCAAAGTTCTTGGCAAGCCCTCAATGAGGAGAGATTCTGAAGAAGAAGAAGAACAGGAGGATGCTGCCCCAGCACCCAAAGCTCAGAAGCTCATGGGAGATGCAATCAGATCAGGGGCTGCTCCATCTAAGCCCAAAGCTGCTCCCAAGGCTGCTGCTCCAGCTCAAAAGCCTAAACCCAAGAGAAGCACTAAAAACATTCCTGCTGAGGAGAAAAACAAGGCCCCAGTGCCTGAGGCTGCTGAAGAAGAGGAAGATGACTCACATGTTTTGAGAAAGCTCAAGCCCAAGATCCCTAACCACAATGATGCACATCCCATTGCAGAAAACATGAAGATCAGGAAGGATGCAGGACTGAGATTATGGAGACAGTCTGGTCCATATGCTGTCAGGAGGAGAACTGCTGTTGACTACAAGTTTCACACTAAGGAACAACAAGACTTTTATGAGACAATTTTGCTTGACAAGAAGCCCATTGTGTGTGACATGAGATGGGTTGACTGGGAGTACATCAAGAAGAATGAAGATCACTATCCAGGAGTATATGACAGCTTCAAAGCATGTGGAGTTGATACATTTGTTGCCCAGAAGCTCACCAAGTGGAATGATGAGCTGATCATGCTGTTTTACTCCACTGCCCACTTCTATCCAGATGGAAGGATAGTTTGGATGTCTGAAGGTACAAAGTACCAATCCACTATTGAAGAATGGGCTCAGTTGATCAATGCCCCGGAAGAAAATGAGGATGACTTAGATGTTTATGCTGAGAAGAAGAAAGACCACAACACTATGGCACACATGTACAGAGAGATCCCAGATGATGCTTTGGAGAATCACAAGTTTGGATCTGTCCACTTCTTGTTATCTGGTCTGCCTACCATAAATTGGATCCTAGGGAACACTTTGCTACCCAAGTCAGGTGATCACAAGATGATCAGAGGACATGCTATCAACTTGCTACATTTGTTTGATGTGCCTCAAAAGTTCAAAGTCATGAGTCTGATTGTGGAAACAATCAAAAGGACAGTAGCTGATCAGAAGAGAAGTTATGGGTATGCCCCACATATTTAGGAGCTCATCAACTCAAAGATGGGCACAGGCACATATCTGTTGGATAAGGAGCATCTACCCTTATATCCTGAGTTTGAAGACAGCACTGTAGTCATGACTGAGATTGAACCATCATCAGCTCAAGCACATGAGAAGAGAGAGAAGGCAAGGGCAGAGAAAGCTGCAAAGATGCCAACTGCTGAAGAGGCATCTCAAGTTTTCCTGAAGAGCAAGCAAGATCAGTTAGCATATCTGATCCAATCCACCTTGAGGATTGAGAAGGGCTTGGCCACCCTGACTCAAAACCAGGAGAGCTTGGAGAGGATTATAGAGACCAAATTCTATGATCTTGATCTGAAGGTAACTGAGATCCAAACTGTAGTTGAGCAGCTTCAGGAGGAAGCAGAAGAGAAGAAGGGCAAGTCTACTACAGATGCTTTTGCTAGAGTGCCCAGAGGACAAAGATCTGCTGCAGTTCCCGTGACAGATACTCGAGCTACAGCATCAGCACCAGCAGCTACAGCTCCAGTGCCACCTCCAGCAGCCACTCCACCAGCTCCAGCTACATCATCTGAAGCCTTCGTCCTTGGAGTTCTCTCAACACCACCTCCCGAAGATCAAGCCTGAGAGTTTGCATTGCAATCTCGGTTGGACCGATCGCTCATCTCGGTTTGACCGAAATGTTATGAAGGGAAACAGAGTGATTACAATCCCATCTCGGTGAGACCGAGATCCCTATCGGTGAGACCGAAAAGACTAGGGTTTCTGGCAGTGGCTATGTCAACTGAACTCGGTGGCGCCGGATAGAAAGTTTCGGTGGGGCCGAGTTTGACTTTTGGTTTGGGACATATGTGGATGTGAGAAAGTAGTTGAGGGTTTTGGATCACATCACTAAGCACTTTGAGCAAGAAATTCATTAAGCAACACCTCACCCCCTCTTGATAGTATTGGCTTTTCCTATGGACTCAATGTGATCTTGGATCACTAAAATGAAAATGTAGAGTCTTGTGCTTTGAGCTTGAGCCAATCTTTTGTCCTTAGCATTTTGAGGGGTCCACTTTCTAATCCATGCCATGCCAATCATTGAGCTTTCCTGAAATATTTATCTTGAAATAGCATTAGCTCAATGAGCTATATGTTGTTAGGAATTACCAAAACCACCCAGGGATAGTTGCACTTTCACTAAGCCATTCAGATTATACATGCACCCGGCATTAGTGAATTCATTATGGACGAATTGGTAGAGCAGATCCTTGCAAGTGGTACCACATACAAGTTTATGCTTATAATTCAACCATTTACTGAATGGCTACATGCCTCGATGCATATGATTGAAGGACATATTCTCCAGTAAGTTACAAATTGAACACTATTTGCATTTCAATATGTATGACACGTTTCTTGTTCAGACTCATTTCAATATATAAGGTCTGCATGTAATTTTAATAATAATATCTTATTGCTCTCATTTATTTGTTGTCTTTTCAGATTGAATATTTTCTTCATAATAAATTATACTCCACTTTATGTTTTGTGTATAACTGTTACCTGCACTTTCACTTGGTTATTTGCTTGCACATTTATTTGGACAGGAAAGGAAGCTTGGAATTTTTTCTCTCTCTCTACATATGCAGAATCATGCGAATGTACGTATCTCATAAGTAAATCCAACAAAGATTTATTGAATTTTTGGATGGTTTCCATGTGGAAGTTATAGCAATTACAAGTCTCAGGAACAGCTTGTCATGTTTAAACTAAATGTTAACTATTTTTATCCTCTTCTGTGGCAATACTAGAGATGTTCTTCCGGTAAAAGAAAGTACAAGATATGTTCCTATCTTATTCTCCCCTCTCTGTGTGAAACACTAATTTCGTATTATTATTTCCAGGCTCAGAAGCATTAATGTGGCAATGTGACCCTAATAGTGATTGTTGTGAGTAGGGAATGTCCTTTTAGATTTAATTATGCACTAGGGAAAATAGAAACAATCTAGAAGTTTTTGTTTAGTAACATACCATAAACCTCACTGATACTGAATTAGTAAGGCGCACTAGCTACTGGCTGCATTACTTGATCTATCTATCTAATATAGAACGTATACTTTGTGTTCCCTTCATTTTCCCATCTTGTGTTCACACAGTTCAGTAAAAATTCCTTTTGGGTGTTTCCTGCCAAACTGAAGAAATAAAATTCAAGCTTAGGATTGTACTTACACATGTAGCAACGTTTGTAAATTCAAAAAAGGGAAGCAAAATCCACCTGCTGATTCGGGGAACAAAATGCATCTACTGACATGTAATTTTTTTTGCGGTAACTTGCAGTTGAGGAGGGCCACCGCTCCCAATGAGGGCAACCGCAAGGTAAAGTCGTGTCCCTGTTCCATCAAGTTCAGCCCAGTGCATATTCTTCAAACCAATTTGGCATGATTCATTGGTCGCATGGTGTTCTTGTAATCTGATAATTGGGTGTCAATTGCTAATTACTATGGTCCAGTTAGGATTTTTTTGTTACGGTAGCCCGCTTTCACTTCCATGACATGTTTTAGTCATGTATCCACCACCATTGCAACGCATGGGAAATCTTAGGTTGTGTTTTTTTTAAATTTGTTCTTCATCTAGGATCTCGCAGATATGTGTCCTGGTCGGCCAAGTACAAGTGCATGCATGATTACTTAGTACATGTTGAGGATTGATATTTTATCCGAGTATGACCATATCTGGGATTGTGTCTTCACCTACCGACCCATTTCCTCCCTCCAACCTCACTTCCGAGGTTAATTTTCGACTCGCTGACTAGGGCATTTTCTAGGAATTTCTGTGTACTCCTAATTGCTTAGTTAAGTCATTGGTTGGTGTCCTAATTTCTTTGTATATGTATCTGAAGGAGTTCCCAGAATCCTGTTGGGCGATCCTTGAAGGTTGCGTCAGATAATTACAAACTTTTTGGGAACTCAATTAAGGTAAGTGTCCACTGAAGCCTCACATTCTCGTAAAAAAGAATAGGCATGTGTTGGCATATCGTACAAGTGGGTTTACTTAAATTCAATTCCACCCTAGCTTACGATGTATTGTTGTTTGATGTGTGATTACCTTCTCACAGTTCAAAGAAAGGGGACATATTTTTTCGATGTTCACCTGGTAGACCACTTAAATCTAGCAACCGAAGCGACAATTTAATCATCTGGGAATTCCATAAATGGACATAAAGATGAGAAAAGTGTTGTATCATCAAGCGTGTCTCACAATAGAGTAAGTGGTTTTGAGGCTGTTGAGAATATAAATACCTGGGGAAATTTTAAGCTCTTGCTTTCTTACGAGACAAATGATATTCCGTATGGAAGTGATTCTGAGAATTGCAGGCCACGCAGTCCTACAGTGGTGGACGGAGCCTCCGATGGGGAGGAGTGCAAGGGCGATACTATCCGCAAAGAAGAAGCGGAGGGTGGCGGGGAAGCAGCACTACACATTGTCCTCTGCCGAACCAGCCTCCATGATGTCGCTCTTGCAGCCCCAGCACCACGTTACACACGCTACTCGGTCTCGCTAATCCGTCTCCATCTTGATCGGGATTGCGCTGATTTGAGGGTGTGTGCCGAGAGGGATCCTTACCGTGCGTTTGTGTAGATTAATTTTTGTTAGCTCCTTGCCTCTCGTTTGTGATATTGCGGCTGTAGGGCACTCGTTTTGGTGAAACAAAAGGAGCTTGCTTTGTTGATATTGGGCACAATGTACGTTCTGCCATGTATTAGTTGATAAGTTACTTCTCTTTGTAGGGTAACGATTAGTGATTGAATCTCTGCGTCACCTTTCTTTCTTATCCAATCTAACTTATCTTCAACTATGCAGATATTGGTCCGATTAAATTATGCCATCTAATGGGAGTATGTAGGTTGTTTGGTTCCCATCCATTGAACAAAGACATCATCACATCGATCCCCACCCCCACCGATTTTCTTTTCCTCTACAAAAACCCATAATGCCCCTACCGTCTTGCTTCGCCGATATCACGTGGTTAGTTACCTACCGACTACCACTTCAACAAAAATTTCTCCGAATCTTGATTTTGGCTACTCTTGCGGGTTCCTGCCGCAAACCCTTTTCTCTACCATGTCAGTTCAATATTATCTTGATATTTATGGCCCCAATCGACAGGAAAAGGAATGCTACTTATTTTTTAGATAGTAGAGATTGCAGGTCAATTCAGACATAAAAAGCACGCACACAAGATAGGAGCATACCTACAGATAGGTCGTAAGGCAAACATCACATTCACAAATAATATGGAACCAATACCATGCATGCCAATGAAGGCAATGTAGCTTATGCTTCATATGTTCTAATTTGTATGTTACGTGCCCGTGGTAAAAAGCACACACACATGATAGGAACATATGAAGCTTGAAAATTAGAACATATGAAGCTTGAACTATACTGCCTTCATATGTTCACGGTGGAGTATCAGTTGCATGCCCAACAACGGACATCATATTTTTGTTTTGTGGTAATGCATGGTATTCAACTGTATGTTACAATGTGGCAATGACTTAGGAGACATCGGAGCCTTCTGGGCTCGATGGGCATCATGGGCGGCACACGCCTCCTCCCGCTTGCACTTGATGGTGGTGGCGGATTAGCACAAACATGTGGGGAGGGGATCAGTGCGGAGAGCAAGGCGGTTGGGGGAGGACTCCTCCTTGGCGGTACGTGAGGAACTACAGTTTGAAGGAGAGAGGACGCCATGACGAAGGTGAGGTGGGCGCCATCCGGTTTTAAAGGAGAGGGCTCCAATGAGAAATGTCCCGCTATGAGGGAAAACAGAGTGGGAGAGGGAGATCCGATAGGAAAAGAGAATAATTCATCATGGGATGGGGTTTTTGAGTTGGGCTCGCGTGTTCAAGATAATATGACGGATAGTTCGGACAACCACATTTGTCCCCCAAATATGCGCTAGATTTTGGGGTGCTCGGACTGTTCAGACGGTCAAATTTGGAGAGCCTGTTGGGCCCTAACTCGAACGTATGAGGAAGAAATGAGTTTCGACCTTAAAGATCATCTTAATTATTTGAGCGATTCTTTTATATGCATTGTAGCCCGTAGCAACGCACAGGCGTTCTACTAGCTACCACTTGTAGATTTATCTTCCATATGCATTCATCAGCCCATACATCTTGTACGTCACCGAAAAAGAGGCACGTCGTGTATCTATTCTGGAACCTATTCATACAACACAGTCGTCAGAGCTTGAAATTTGGAGGCACTTAGTGAAATTAAAAAGTTTCACGAGGGAATTCAAAAAAGCATTCGAAATAAAGTCCAGGATGGAGAAATGTCCTGCTATGAGGGAAAACCGAGTGGGAGAGGGAGGTCCGATAGGAAAAGATAATAATTCGTCATGGGATGGGTTTTTTGAGTTGGGATCGCGTGTTCAAGATAATATGACGGATAGTCCGGACAACCACATTTGTCCACCAAATTTGCGCTAGATTTTGGGGTGCTCGGACTGTCCAGACGGTCGAATTTGGAGAGCCTGCTGGGCCCAAACTCGAACGTATGAGGAAGAAATGAGTTTCGACCTTGAAGATGATCTTAATTATTTGAGCGATTCTTTTATATGCATTGTAGCCCGTAGCAATGCACGGGCGTTCTACTAGCTACCACTTGTAGATTTATCTTCCATGTGCATTCATCAGCCCATACATCTTGTACGTCACCGAAAAAGAGGCACGTCTTGTATCTATTCTGGAACCTATTCATACAACACAGTCGTCAGAGCTTGAAATTTGGAGGCACTTAGTGAAATTAAAAAGTTTCACGAGGGAATTCAAAAAAGCATTCAAAATAAAGTAACCAGGATGGAATTCCGATATATCAAAATGGCAACATTCATTTCCTAATGGTATTCCAACGAGCGTAGACGGGTAATAAATTCATAATATAAACATTTATTTTTGTTATCATCATATTTAATTTAATAACAATTTAGGAAATTGCAAGGATTTGTCTTGCTATTTTATTTTTCATTTTATGCTCTCGTGGAATGATAAAGACATGGTGAAGTCGGTTTGTGCAGTGAGTATTGTCTGTTACATAAGTTTTTAGACCTTTTACGTGAAGTATTCGTGCTAACTACATATATTGCTTTTGCGGAATGGGTATGATGAGTTGAGGAAGTAGTTTTTATTATACTTGCTCAAATATCGTGCGAATGAAGCTAAAGACAACTTTCCTGATATTGTGCGAGAATTTAACCGCATCAAGTACATCTCAATAATTTGTAATAGATTTTTAGTTGGATCGTCACTTTATATGTATACATTGTCAATTTGCCATTTTGTTATCATACATTACAAGTGAAGTGGACTTCTATTATTATGCAATTGTGATTGTGTTATATTGTCTCAACCTGTGAAATTTAACATGCAATATCTTTATATAACTTTCGCAAAATAGTTCAGAAGCCCGTGGCAACGCACGTGCATTCTAATAGTACTAGTAATTTTCGGCTGCTGGGCATCATTAGTGGAAGAAGGTAATGCGGTTTCCAGATTCCCATCAATCTTCTCTTAACCGCAAATTTTCTCTTTCTTTGTTGTTAGATTGTTCGTTTGTTTCCTGAAGATTATTCTCTCGTACATATCTCTTTCTCACACTTCAATTTCTTATATTGATTGGGATTAGAAAAGAGAAACTTGGACTTTTGTTCGTGACGCAGCAGCAAAATCTTGCGATTTCGAATTATCTAGCCATTCGGGTACCTTGTTCCATGCCTTTCTTAGCACTTTTATTTAATTAGCAGTACTCTTAATTTCTTGTATCATATGTTGTGTGCTGATTAGCAAGATTGTTATTCATTTAGCAAGATGCTATCTAGAAAGAATCCATCTGATAATGGGGAAAAACATGCATATGAGTTGATCGAGTCCCACATGAGTTGTTGGCATTTTTTTTAGAGCAGATACAAGTGCTCTACTGATTCCCTGCAAAAAACAGTCTTTCTACTGCCAATTCCAAGGAGTAATTTTTTTAAATAGTGTTAGCTTTAGTTGTCAAGGACAACTAGTGAAAACTGTAGGAAGACAAAAAAAATTAGTAGGCATGAAAGTGCTACTAATTCACCTAAAAATTAGTAGGCCAGATCAACTTTTACTGTGAATGTTTATGACCCCTGTTTTTTATAGTCAAGAAGACAAGGCACCATAATTTATAGTCTGCCAAATATTTATTTGTGGTTGAAATAGAAACAAAAATATCAGTATGTTTATGTGGCTTTAGGGCCCCTCCGTGTTGTCTCGCCCCGGGCCCCAAAAATCTCAGGACCGGCCCTGATGAGATGATTTTCCATCTTGAACTTACTCCAAAAATGGTGTTTACACTGTTAGATCAACATATAATTTAGTAAGAACCTATCAATTTTGAAGTAACCAAAGCATTTTTTTTCTCTGCCTCTCCGCCTCATGAGCATCCTTGCAATGTCTTTCCTCCTCTTCCATGCGAAGTCCATCTTCCCGATTTTTCTTCAGTAGATCCTCAAAGAAAAGCTTTTGCTCTGCCCCGTATTCTTTTAACTCCCCCACTTGCTCTGCATTTTCCTCTGCCGCTGCCTTTTCCCGTTGCTCTTTCGCGTACAGACTTTCCCATGCACGACGTCCTCTTTCACGAATCTCAATCACCATTCAATCTGGCATCTCCGTGTCAATCCAACGATAATAAAGAAATCAACAAGAACACCAACGATATGTGTATTCATCATTGTTAAAACATATCGGAGGCTTGTCGTATGGCGGAATAGCTATGGGTGAATCATGCTCATAATTGGCGCACATAAAAAACTTTATGCCCAACCAATCAGAAAAATTTGTCACCTCCTTCACGTTGCAAGGCAACACCACATGACTCTCACCCCAGGGGCAAACTCACATTCTTCATTTTCCTTGGCCTAATGCCTTGGCCAGACCAAGGAAAACTCATAGAAACTAAAAATATTAGGGTACGAATAGAGTAGTGACCATTTCAAAGGTTGCTCGATGAAAGATGAAGAGACGTTCAATGGCTCGTTTTATAGTCTCAGATTATAAGTGCGATGCAGGAAAATAAGGCATCGTTCAGAATGGCGTTTTGGCTCTCGGCCTTCATAGAGGCTGAAATTTTGAAAAAATCAAAATTCGGAAATTTTGGTTTCAAAAAAATCTGAAAGAAATTATACAAGTAAACAAGGATGTGAGGCGTACATGTGTAAAATCTCAGGATGAAATACGTTAAAACGCAACCTGTACAAAAAAGACATATTCATAGTCTGAGAGGATGAATAGTATCATGTGTTAAAAAGCACCAGATTTGTATTTTTTGCACAGCCCACATTTCAACATATTTCGTCCTGAAAATTTCCACACTTCTGCGTTCACCAGTTGCAGCACCGCCTCTTTCGGCTTGTCACGCCAGCCGCCAGGTAGTCACCTCCAGACTGCAGAAGTTTTTGTCTAAACTTTGGTTTCACAATAATTGCACAACGACATCGAATGCACCATGGTAAGTGTTTCTGGGATGAGAATCACAACGGCGGTACAGTAAACTGATCCTGGAGCAGAGAAAATAACATAGACAATGAATTAAGGTAAATATTTCCTACTGGAGAGATTGCAATGTATTTTTACAGTCAGCAGTTGCTGGAAGTAGCACAAAACATGCTTAATAGCCTTGCAGTAACATCAGATTGCTAACTAAAGTGCACTGGCGCTGGCAACTACTCCCTCCGTCCCATAATGTAAGACGATTTTTTACATTAGTGTAGTGTCAAAAAACATCTTACATTATGGGACGGACGGAGTAGATTTTAGATGACAACACAGTTCAATTATGTTTACCAGTCTGCACCCGATGAATACAGCGCACTTAACACTTTCCCAAAAATAAAAAATAGCACTACTGTTATGAGAGGCATTACTGAAAGATATCACAGTTGTTAAAACAAACTATTCTATATCGTGTTTGTGTTGCACTCCTTGTCCTTGGTAAAGAGTAAAGACTTCATATTGCATAAATGTGTAAACAGCGAGTTTCGGTATTCCCAGAGGCAGGCAGCCAAGTACTTTGTCACAAATTTGGATACTCTGAATAGGCCTAAATGTGTGACATATCCAAACTTTCCAGATCAGAGTTACGCCTTCTTCATCACAAAATAAAGGGAAACTCATATGATCCTCAGGCCACAGACTTGTTATTTTAATTTAGAACGTGACATCAAACATCAGGCAACAACAGAATGGATGAATTATCTGCATTTTCAAAAATGGCAGGCGGGGGCAATGTCATTCTGTCAGCTATGAGTGAATACCACCTTGCTTTTTTGTACGAAGTTCCAAGTAATAATGTATCAATTGTCAGTCGAACATCTCAGGAGGCTGGTACTTTACCGGAAGCAATTTTACATGCTCCCATAGTTCCCCTTTCCTTGAGAAGAGAGATATTATTAACGAAACCGTTGAAGCTTCAAGTGACAGATGTTTTGCATCAATTTTAGCCAGATAAGTTGCAGCCTGTACAGCTGCACCTTTTTCCAGCAACACTCTGACCACTTGATTTAGCAAACTGGAGTTGGGAGCACATCCAGCCTTCTCCATTGCTAAAAACATATCATCAGCCTCTGCTAGCAGCCCTTCTTTAATGAAATTCGTTATCATTAAAATGTAAGTTACAACAGAAGGCACTAACCCAATGGCTGATATAGTAGCAAACAAATCCTTGGCTTCTTCAATTCTCCTAGTTTTAAACATTGCAGAAATCATGGTATTGAGAGTTATGACATCAATCTTCACGTTCATAGCACGTAATTTCTTGAATAGCTCTATTGCTTCATCAGTGCAATTGTTTTTACAAAGTCCACTAAGAACTATGTTGTATGTGTCAATGCCCACTGGTATGCCACTTTCAATCATCGTATCAAATTTTTCCTTTGCAGAAACTGTTCTCCCAGAGCAAAACAGCCCATCAAGTATAATGTTGTACATAATAGTAGTGGGCTTCACCCCGCTGAGTGACATTTCCATGAAAAGACTCAATCCATCAGTGATCCTTCCAATTTTACAGTAGCCATTAAGAAGTATACCATACGTAATAGCATCAGGTTGGAGGCCAGCAGACTTCATAGCATCAAGTACTCTCAGTGCTTCCTCCACCTTGCCAACAAGGCAATATCCATCCATCAGTGAAGTGTACATAATCACATCAGGCTGCTGACCAATACCTACAATGAAGTCAAACATATCCTGTGCCTCCTTCACCTTTCCTTCTTTGCACAGGTCGTTTATTACAGGATAGAAGAACGCACTGTTCGAACACAGACCTCTATTAACTGCTTCAGAAATCAATTCCTTGGCTTTCACAAAATCACCATGAGAGCAAGAACCCAGAACCAGGCATCGGTAAACAACTATGTTAGGTGAAACTCCTTGATTGACCATCTGATTAAATTTGTCCAGAGCAGCATCCATCCTACCCATTTTGCAAAGTGAATCTATTACTACTAGATAGTCAACTACATCTGGGTTTACTCCTTGTTGCCTCATTACTTCGAACATGTGCATAGCCTCATCCATCAGTCCACGTTTAGCATATGCATTGATCAGTATGTTGAAAATATGGTGGTTAGGTACAACACCGTTCTGTAGCATCGAATTGAAGAGACCGGTCATATCATCAAAGCATCCTTCTTTCACATACCCGTTAAGCATAATAGAGTAGGAGACAGTATCTGGTTTCTGGCCCTTTGCAGCCATGGAGTCAAAAATAACTCTAGCTTCCTTTGTCCTTCTATGCTTGCAAAGTGAATCCATAAATGAGTTCCACATGACAGCATTTGGTACAACACCAAGACTTATCATCTCTTTGAATACCCTTACTGCCGCCTTCCACCTACCCGAAATGGAATATCCATGGATCAGACTAGTGCATGTCATGACATCGGGTCCAATACCTTTATCAACCATTTGCCGAAAGACCACTTCTGCCTTGTCCATGGCTCCGCACTTGCTTAGTGCATCGATAATTGAGGTGTAGATGACCACATTAGGTTGAACTCCCAGTTGGATCATCCCATGGAAGAGATTGCACGCTTTGTCTACTTCACCTTCTTTAAAACAGCCGTTGATTACGATGCTGTACGAGAAGACATTAGGCACACAGTCCAGTTCAGGTGTCCGGTGGAGCAGCAAGTCCACCGCCTCATTTGTACGCTTGGCCTGGCAGAGCCCCTTGAGGAGATTGCTGAAGGAGATGACCTCCAAGCGCAGCCCCAACCTGAGGAGGTGGCCGAAGAAGGCAACCACCAAGTCCGGGCGGCCTGCGCGGCAGCAGCAGTCCATGAGGATGGAATAGGTACAGAGCGTGGGCGACACCACCCGTGCACCAGCGCCTCGGGACATGCGGTTGAAGAGGGTGACGGCAAGGGCAGGGCCATCGCCACAGGCAGCTGAGGGCGGAGCACGGGCGAGGGCGGCAAGAAAATTGTTGAGCGTGCGTACTGGGACTGTCGCGGCTTGGCTCAGCAATTCGTCGAACAGGTGGTGCGCGTCCTGCCGACTTAGCGTTCCGGCGCGGACGCGCTCCGTGGCGGCAGCCAAGGCGGCGAGGCGGGGGGCTCGTGGTTTCCGTGAAGGAGCCTTGAAGGAGGAGGTGAAGGTGGAGGACAGGCGGGCGGTTGACATTGCTGGCCGTCTCCAGCGGAGCTCGGCGCGCCAGGTGCCACGGATCTCTGGCTCTGGAGAGGCCGACAGTGCGTGCGTCCCCTGATGAGGCGCACCGCGCTCGAGTGGAGTAACCTGCGACGCTCGGCGCGCGCGCGCACCAGCCAATCTCTCGGGGAACCGGTCACCGCCGCCGCCGCCGAACGCACTCAGCAACCGCAACGAAGAGGAGGCCCCGAGCCCCGGCGCCCGAGAGGAAAGCGCGGGAACAGCAGCGCACCTCCGTCGACGAGGACCAGTGGGCCTGGCCGCCGGCGAGGGGCCCTGGAGGCGGCTGACGAGTCTGGAATCTGGATCGTGACTGGAGAGGGGTGGCCACTCGGAGCTCGGGAGTGGGGAGATGAATCTGCCGTTGGATCCTTCCTCTAGTCTAGACTGTAGACAGTAGACAGGAACTTCTTAATTCAGTATGGCAAGCTTTATATTAAAAAAAAACAAAAAGATCCAGATCTATTAGAGCAACTCCAATGGGCCGACCCAAACAGATGGCGTTTTTGTTTGCTTTTTGCCCGTTTGGGTCGGCCGCCCGTCCGCCGTCCGCCCTTTTTAAATTTGGGTCGGCAGTGCGCCCAACAGATCGACCCATTTCATGACCAATCACACTTTAGATCATGCCAGCGGCCATGCCGTCGCCCTGGTTTTGGCGCTCCAGCGCGCGGGGGGAAAGCGGCCTAGTGCGCGCTGGTTTTGGCGCTCCAGCGCACGGGAAAGGTTCGCGCGCGCGCCGCGGCCGGCGCTCGTTATAAGAAGGCGCTCCCTCCACACTATGTCCGCCGCCCACTCGTCTCGCCCCTTCTCACTAGCCTCGCCGCCTCTGCGTCACCATGTCGATGCGCCGCCTGGGCGCTTCGGATTTTCACGGAGTCCGCGAGCGCCGCTCCGGCACCTTCTCCTCCGAGATCTGGTTTGGCGAGAAACGCCTCATCCTCGGCACCTTCGACACCCGCAGAGGAGGCGGCCCGCGCGCACGACGCGGCGGCGTGGCGCCTCCTGAGGCCTTGTCGGGATATGAATTTTCCTGACGTGTCGAGCTAGCGGGCGCAGGATCTCGCACCTCTCCCGCGGCTTTTCACCAACGAGGATCGTCGTGTCCACCGCGCCGAGATGGACGTGGAAGCCATGGTGGTGTGGCGCGAACGCTTCCCGCAGGACATCGTTGACGAGTGCCAGTTCTACAAGCAAAGGAGGACGGAAAGGGACGCGAGGAGGACGGAGCGAGCCGCCTATCGGGAGGACAAGCGTTCGCGGAAGCAGGCCGCTCAATTGAAACTGAAGCTACGAGAAACGTCGGGTTGGGACTTCGAAGACGAGCAGCATGCTGACGCCTACATTCAGACGTCGAAGGAGGACATTACCGAGTCGGAGTCGGAAAGTGACGAGTAGTTGGTCTTTTCTTTTATCCGTGTACGCTAGAACTATCTATATATCCATTTTTATCGGAAAAATGGCCGGCGGCGTCGGCGACGAAGCAGGCGGGCGAGGGTGTGCTGTTTGATGTGGAGAGGCCAATGTGCCACCGACCAGCGGGCCCGGTGAGGGAAGAGGGCGAGCGAGCGCGCGTCCGTCTTGTGTCCGCGCCGTGCAAATCCGGCTCAAAAATGGGCCGGGAATGGGTCGGCAGGCGGACGAAAGCGGACCCGCGTCCATTTGGGTCGGCGCGTTGGGCCGACTTTTCTGTCCGCGCCGACCCAAATGGACGGCCGTGGACGAAATGGGTCGCCCCATTGGAGTTGCTCTTAGTTGACCAGAAGTACAAGTCCTCAACGTAATCCAGAAATAAGCATAGCAGGAGCCACCCAGCCTCCTCGCCGCTCGGTGCTCCTGGCCATCGGATCCTTCTTTTGACGTGTTCTGAACCGTACGATTTTGCTCGGGAGAGATCTCGGCTGTTGGATCAAGCCGGATCACTGCTACAATGAATAGTAGCCCCCATCTGATATTTCTTACTGGTTTTGTTTACTCCAGAATTACTTTGCTGGGGTCGATTCCTGGTGGGCCGCGCCTGTCGGTTACCGTGGCTGGCATGGTGTCTTGTGTGCCCCGTCGTCGCGCTCCAGCAGTAAATGATCTTGTGCCACCGCCTGTGATTTCGTAGCCCCGCCGAGGGTATTTTCATCTTTCCACCTTTTGCCCCTGTGCGTGGTTGGATGAGGGGAGGGGGTGTGCCTAACGCACTCACGAAACTCTCTCGCTTGCCCAACTATTTTCCTCTCTCGTACTTCTCTCGCTCGATCCCCACTGTCGTTGCCTCGATCGCCGGCCGATTCCGGCCGCTCCGGTGAGCTGCGGCGCCGCCCAACACACACATGGCTGCTCCTCGACGAGCTCTACTAGCTTCACCTCGTCGGTCTACTTTTCCTCGCCTCCTGTGGTTGCCCCATCGATGTACCTTGCTAGGGTTTCGGTGGTGGAGGTGGGCCTCGCCTTCAACGGCCACCTGCTCATTGCCCCGGTCATCTCCGCCCCTTGGTGCTCCTGGATGTGCTATACATCACCTCCTCACCTCCTTGTCCGCTTCAGTGCATGTGGCATTCGTACTCGTCGGCGGGATGGTGCAAGGTGCAACTCCGACGTGGCGGCGTGGATGTGCGGTGTAGGAAGCGGCGTTCTGGCTACAACCTCCCTCCGGCAACCGGCCGCGCCGGTGAGTAGCCGGGGAACTGCGCCCCTTTTCTTCCTTCTCCTCGCTGCATTCTCTCTCTCCCTGTGTGGACAACATCCATGTAAGAGATAAAATATAAAATGTGATTTTGAATCTGCAGTAGGCCTATATGTCCTACTTATTTGAGATTATCCTGACTATATGCTTCAATAGAAAATCTATGGTGTCTCAGGCATGTAAATCTAGCTATGTTAGGCTTATCCTAACCATAGATCTATCCTAATCACATCTTTAGATAAAATAAAAATAGTTCATGTTCATATCTATGCTCAGTTTGAAATTAAATATGGGATGTGCTTTTTGAATCTGCAATAGTTTCAGCTTGTAGGCTTTACTTGTGCTTTTGAATCTGCAGTATTTTCAGCTTGTTTTGGTTGTATGCCTGAACAGAATAACTCAAGTTTGTATTTATGTGTGGTGACAAATAAATAAGAGGAACATTTGTTATGTTTGAAGCAACAATAGACTGTACAAGTTGGGGTGATTTTTGTCCCACCATACAAAATCAATGAGACAAACTGTTAGTTTTCAATCTCACTTGTGCATTTCTTGTGTTTTATCTTATAGTCGTCGTTGCTATATGCTTTATTCAGAGCAGGTTTTACTGCAAGCTTTTGAGCATTCACAACCTAGGTTGTTTTTTATGTGGTTCCTTAGTTACTTTCTCGGGCCACATGGGTGCCACCGAATAGATTTTCTGTATTTTTATATATTTTGCTCAGGATCTTATGCTCCATATATGTCTTTTCTATACATTTTAAAGGACATGTACAGTAGAGAATGATAAAGTCCTTTTAACAATAGTGTACCCAGGAATATTGTGTGGTCATTAGATTGATGGAGCTTAGTAAGTTAATTGCTTTTTTGGTTTTGCCAACATGTACAAGATTGGGTTACTATCATTTTGTACATTTTTTGTATTGCTAACATGTACAAGATTGGGTTACTATCAATTTTTACAGTTTCCGTATTCAAACATTTTGAATAATGCTAAAATACCATAGACATGCGCTTCTACAATGCGATGAACTTGGACGTATCCCACTTGATAATGTAGAAAATATAGTAGAATCTTGATAATGGCCATGATTGCCACCTTTGATAGTAATACCTTTGGTACTACTCCCTCTGTAAAGAAATATAAGATAGTGATCTAAACGATCTTATATTAATTTACAGAGGGAGTAATACCTTTACAGAGGGAGTATTTATTTATTTATCTATCTTATGCACTGCTTTAGTCGCATGCTATTTATTTATCTATCTTATTATGGACTGCTTCAGTGTTTAGTCACATGCTATATATCTATTTATTTATCTTTTGTACTGCTTTAAAAGTATATCATTTGAATTTTGTGTCTCTTGCATGACATGCACTCATGTTTATTTACCCCTTGTTATTTAAGTCTTACAACGTATTTCCTTCACTCTTTTTTGCTTTCATTTACAGTACCAATACCAAATATAAATAAATACTCAAGGAGTTCGGTCTGACAATGATCGTAACAATACCACCGTGCGTTCTTAGTTCTACTTTTCTGTATTACACCAATTGATTTTCAGTGTGTTGAACATATTTGTTTCTTTGGTCTCAGATATTTGTTGGAGGCCTTTGACTCCAATGTCACTGAAGATGCCTTCAAGCAAGTGTTCACTCCATATGGGGAAGTCGTCCATGTCAAAGTCCCTGTTGGGAAGAGATGTGGCTTTGTTCAGTATGCTAACAGGTAAAAAAATAGTTCTTTCTTGTGCTCGTATTTTTGAAGTACTTCCTTCTAAATTACTCCTGTCACTGGATATTTAGGCCTTCTGCTGAGCAAGCTCTGCAATTGCTGCAAGGGACCTTGGTTGGTGGTTAGAATGTGAGGCTTCCATAGGGAAGAAGCCCTTCGAACAAACAAACTCAGGTTAATTCTTGCGTACCGAACTTCTATCCTGTCTTGAGTTGTATATATACTAGAGGTAAAATGGGTAATATATAACATGTGAACATTTTGAACCTCGGGAAGCCATCCAGTTGTATGTCCAGTTCTCCACTATAAAATTGTTTGTGCTCTGCCTGTTTTTGCCTCTTTCTTTGATATGTAACAGTGCCTAGAACATAAACGATTGTGTTTCTATATTTACTTTCCCTTTAGGATGATGGAAATTCGTATTCTATTCAAAAGCACTTCATGTATATATATAGTCAAATGCTTCAGAAACAGTAGTATGCTACTTCAGTTTTTATCTTCCTGGGGGTTCATATTCATCTGTATTAACTAAAGAAGCTTGTGATATTATTTTCGTTAGCACAGTGCAAATCAAACCAAAAAATACACGCGCTTGCCCTTTGTAAAGAACCACTATTACTATATATGTTCTACTTTGTACTGAATCATATGTATATTATGCTTGCCCCTAAATTGTTGCTTTATGCTAGACCACTATTACTATATTATGCTTTGATCCTTCTTTTGATGCATTCTGGATTGCGATATAACTTACACATTCCATTTTACTGTAGTTTAACATGTTGTACAATTCTGCTATCCATGGATGATTGGGCCTGTTTCTTTCATGCAGTCCATTTTCCCTTTAGGATATGTTTCGAAAACATGTTGTCATGTAGATTTGTGTAGTCATGGTCAACTGGTACATATATGTATAGTTTCAAAAGAACATTACAGATATGTATAGTTTCAAAGAACAAAATGACAACTAATTATCGCTGCCTTGCATCTCTCTTTTTGTTGTGTTTATTGTTTTTGCCAAGTCATTTTGTGCTTTACTATATTTAGTTATTTACAAATGCTTAACAATTGGCGCAGACGCGTGCTCCCAGCGTCGGGCCCCTCCGCATCACGGGGCCAGCCCTCCCGCCGGCGCCGCGCCGTGATGCCGACGGCTTGGAGGCCCGTGTTCGGGCAGCCACCATGGTGTCGGCGCCGGCGGATGCGGTGGCCGGGCCTCTGGGGACCGTGTGTCGGGCGACCATCGTGTCTTCCGGCCGCGGGTTTCGGCGACGCCAAGCCGTAGGTCTAAGCCGCCGTCTCCACTTGGTTTCCTCCATGTTTCGATCTGGTACCTCCACTTCTCACCACCTCTCCCCCTCTCACCCACCCGCTTGTCGTGCAAGAGTGTGGGTGTGTGTATAAATGCAGCCCTTGGTTTGGTCGGTCGCTGGTTCCTCGCAGCTCGGGATTCCTGGTCGTTGGATCCTTCTTTTGATGCATTCTGGACCGTAGGATATCGCCCTCAGATGACTTTGGCCATCGGATCAAGCCCGAATCACTGCTATAATGAATAGTAGCTTCAGTTTCTTACTCTAGAATTACATTGCTGGTGACCCAGCGATGTGAGGAATCAATCAGTGGCAGTGTGGCACTGCCGCAACCTTTGCAAAAAGCATAGCGGGAGGAACCCAGCCTCCTCGGAGCCTTCCTGCCGCTGGATCAGCTTCTTGATGTGTTCTCAGTCGTGCGATCTCTCCTTCGGATGACCTCGGCCGTCGGACTGAATCCGGTTACTGCTACAATGAATAGTGATGAATGGTGTAGAAACATTCGTGCCACCGCCTGTAGAACTGGGTGGCCGCTGCGGGCAGCCAGCCGGTCGGAGGCCATTCTTGCTAGGGCGACGATGATTAACCGTGGCTGAAATAAGTGTGCCTTTGAGAAATCGAGGCACCTGTGGGTATCAAGTTGGATCCTCCCTCTTGTCTCTAGAATCCTTTTTGATCCTATGATACTTATTGTTCTGTCCTTGGATGGTCATTCTTGTTGAGTGATAACCAGGGCAGCTCCACTGTATGAACAGATTGATCTGGTGATAAGAGATGACGGGGGTAGGTTATATGATCGAGCAAAGGCGGATCTGAGCCCACTATGCAATGAACCCTGAACCCTTCTTATTTGTATTTAAAGGTGTTGCTTATTTATGCTCCTGTGTTTTTAGCCGTCTTATGTAAAGATTTCTTCTCTCTCATACCTTTATTGCATATGAAGCATATAAGTTGTTCTTGATCTTTTATTGTTTGTTGTTGGTCCTTGATTTAATCTGGTTAAGAGTATATTGCAGTTTGTTATACTAGAAAGACTCGCTCCCAGTGTTTATAGCCGTCTTATGAGAAGATTTCACTGATGTATTGTTAACATATCTTGATGTGATAATTTGTTCTTGATTTCATTACTTAGTTGGTTCCCCTTTAAATTGTTTTTGGTTCAATTGGTTCCTTAGTTGCTTCCTCGGGCCACATGACTGCTACCAAATAGATTTTCTGTATTTTTGTATATTTTGCGCAGGATCCTATGCTCCATTTATGCCTTTTCTATACATTTTTAAAATTCTCAACTTCATGAAAGTGGAACATTTCTGTTCTCTTGTTGGTTATGAAGATAGCAGTTTGGAAGTTCTTTTTATTCTTACTATAGTTTTGTAATTGCTTTTCCATGTTCTTTTTAAGCATTGAAGGGCAAAACTAATTTGTTGCTAGTTTCTTTGTGGTGTATCGATTATGGATTGTTGTACCACATGACAAACATGGATTATGTCAATATCTAAAGCATGTATGGGGCTGACCATGACGGCGCCGTCCACGTCTTGCACGCCTGGTCCTAGGTTTGCCTGTTGATTTAAATACTGTGATTTTACTGATGTAAATCACTTCCTGGACAGACTCTCTCTCTCTCTCTCTCTCTCTCTCTCTCTCTCTCTCTCTCGCTATTAGTTGCCCCAATTTATCTTGGCATTAGTTGGTTTCTAATTGCTAATGCCTTGCTATTGGATTTTACAAGGTCATATGGTTTGTGATTCGGTGTTCTTCATTTATGCTTTCTATATTCATTGCATCATACATGCTCTCTTCATTGGTATGTCATCTAGATTGCGGACAGCTACATGTACCATGGCCCCAATTTACCTTGATATTAGTTGGATTCTAATTGCTAATGCCTTGCTCTTCCCAGAAGAAGACAACATAAAAAAGGCCATAGTAGAGGTGAATCTTTCAACAAGGTCTTGACCATCAACCTCTTATTCATTTTTGGAGCCGTTAATTTTTTTATCTCGCAAAATAGTTTAAGATGTTATGACTTAGCATATTATATCAACGACAAGTGGATGTGTTTTATCTCATATCTTCTAAATTAATGTTTTCCATCGTATATCAGAAATTAATTGCTCATGTTTTCTATTTCGGTTATATCGTGTACTTCAAAATTTGAATCTCAACCTAGCCTTCTTAGTGATAATTTTATTGAAAGACATTATAAGTCTTTTTGAGTATGAGGATGTTATTTATTAACAACAAGTATTTAGCACCTTTAACATAAAGAAGTCTCATTATTAAAAGAAATACACTTATCCTATTCTTCCACTGTAATTTAGTTCATGTGCTGTGGGCATCACCGTCATTGCAATTCCTAAAGATATAGAATTCACATACTAATGCTGCTAATATAATTGAGGTCTCAACTTGAAAGCTAGGCATACTCTTCTTGATAAATCGTGTTTTATAACCAAATCAACAGAGTTTTTGTATTTCATGATTAAGAGATGATGTCAGTTTGCCAATGTCACCCAAAAAAACACTAATTATTTTCCATCCTGAGCTCATTTCCAGGCCTACTCTCGAACATTTTCCTACGGATAAGAGGGCCACAATACCAATTGGTCAGACTTTCTCAAGGCTGAAGGAATAAACGAATAACATATGGTTAGATATGGGTCTTCACCTTCAAGATTAGAAGGGAAACCATCGCTCACTGTCCATACGCCTTAGAAGGATTTCACAAGTGCATTTTGTATACAAAAGCTTTATGTGGTCATCTATCTTACAAACTATTCACTCTAGATTCATATGGAATTGCACTCATGCAGGTACTTGAACCAAGCTATGTATGCCTAACTATGCTTCGTAGTTTTATCGCCTCCATTGCCACCATGCTGGCTTTTCCTTTCTTATGTTCTTGCTCATATTACTGAACTTAATGTCGGCTAATTAGTTTTTGTAATCTCATGACTGCATTGAACTCGACATTGGCTTACTTCTGGGGCAGGTTAGTTTTTAAAATCTCATAGCTCTGTTGAACTCAATGATGTTACTGTTCTGAAATGTTTATTCTTTTCCCTGAACCAGAAAATCAGTTATGGATTTACACGTGCTAAACTTGCCTTCCTACTAATGCATTATGAGGTTTGATTGTTCCACTGCTTGGCCATGTCGGTTGGACTAGCACCCTCGCGCCAAGGCGCGTTGCCGATCTAGTAAAAGTTATAGTGAGGTCCTTGCACCATCGAATGACCACTACCGCCATCAGAACAAGTCGTTGACGCGACATTGTTGTCGCTCCCCTACCAGAGTCGGCCTGACCTTGTCGACGACAACTGAAAAGTATTCGTGCATGTGCCCCTAAGGACCAACACTTTGGAACTGCACTCTTCACTGCTAAACCCTTGGATCGATCGGAAGCACCTGACACCATATATCGCTGTCACGACCATAGGGCGAGAAACCCTAACCTCACAGTCCCAAAGAAACGGCAGGAATCTATATCAAAGCTCCATTGAATCTGTTATGATGGACAAATTCGAGAAGGATCAGAGCTCGGAGACCAACTCGAAGGTGAGATATCGCCATTCCCCTGAACTCCACCACTTCAAGAAAATAACCTAACAAAATTACTACCTAGAGCCAAGGCATCAAGATTCCCCTCCCCTGTCATCAGTTGCCGAAGCGTCCTGTCATCAGCTGCCGAAGCGTCAGACAGAGGGGAGGAAAATACATGAGCTGGTCGGTGGAGCCGGAAGGGATTAGATGAGTAGCCATCGTCGCTTGAATGCAACACAGGAAAACGAAAACGGCCAACTTTGTTCATTTGTAAATATAGTTACATACATTGTTCACAATGTTTGCGGGAATAAATCAAAAGGGTCATCATCCCAAATACAAGAAATACCATGAGGTTGGTAACTAAACTTAGCAATTGTGGACTAAACGGTTTGCTTCTTGCAATTGTTACACATAAAGTATCAGCTTCATCTTGAGTGTTCTTGCACCCCAGTAGAAGTTCTCACTACATAGATGTCGCTTTCGCCGTTAAGGCACCTGACGCATGACCAATGGGACAGCAGGTTGTCGCAGTTAAATTCCCATTATAGCCCCATAGAATGTCTCTCGTCACCCCCACCCCTTTATCTTCACAGAATGTTGCATCAACATTTAACTTCAAAAATCCCGCTCCATCTTTTTCACCACTTGAAACTCCACTTCCCGTTCGACTTGCATGTGTAAGCATGCTGCCAACGTTCATCCTAAGCCAGGATTGAACTCTCCATGAGATTCATAGTTTGTCTAGGAGTTCTATGAGATTCCGCCACATAGTTTGATGCAAGAGCGAATATCGAAAGCGCAATGTTTGCCGTCAGTGAGACACATTTACCGTGTGTACTTGTCGACGCAACCACCACAGGTACCAACCTGACACCACAACAAGCTCAAAGATCATTACCTGGGGCACACTGATGACCCACAAGTACAAGGGATCAATTGTAGCTCTTTTCGATAAGTAAGAGTGTCGAACCCAATGAGGAGCAGAAGGAAATGACAAGTAGTTTTCAGTAAGGTAATGTCTACAAGTGCTGAAATTGTAAGTAGTGGAGTAGTTTGATAGCAAGATAATTTGTAACGAGCAAGTAACAATAGTAGTAGGAAAAGTGCAGCAAGGTAGCCCAGTCCTTTTGAGGCAAAGCACAGGCCAAAACGGTCTCTTATGATAAGCAAAGTGTTCTTGAGGGTACACGGGAATTTCATCTAGTCACTTTCATCATGTTGGTTCGATTTGTATTCGCTACTTTGATAATTTGATATGTGGGTGGACCGGTGCTTAGGTGTTGTTCTTACTTGAACAAACCTCCTACCTATGATTAACCCTCCCACAAGCATCCGCAAGTACGAGAAAAGTATTAAGAATAAATTCTAACCATAGCATTAAACTTTTGGATCCAATCGGTCCATTACGGAATAGCGGATAAACTGGGGTTTAAGCTTCTGTCACTCTTACAACCCATCATTTAATTGCTACTCCACAATGCGTTCCCTTAGGCCCAAATATGGTGAAGTGTCATGTAGTCGACATTCAGATGACACCACTAAGGAAATCACAACATACATACTATCAAAATATCGAACACATATCAAGTTCACATGATTACTTGCAACATGATTTCTCCCGTGACCGCAAGAACAAAAGTAACTACTCACAAATGATAAACATGCTCATGATCAGAGGAGTATTAAATAGCATAATGGATCTGAACATATAATCTCCCACCAAATAAACCATATAGTAATCAACTACAAGATGTAATCAACACTACTAGTCACCCACAACTACCAATCTATAGTTCCGGTAACAAGATTGAACACAATAGATGAACTAGGGTTTGAGATGAGATGGTGCTGCTGAAGATGTTGATGGAGATTTCCCTCCCCATGACGGGAGAGTTGTTGGTGATGATGATGGCGATGATTTCCCCCTTCGGGAGGGAAGTTCCCCCGGCATAATTGCTCCGCCGAAGGGAAAAAGTGCTCCTGCCCAAGTTCCGCCTCGAGACGGTGGCGCTCTGTCCCGAAAGTCCTCCCCTTATTTTTTCTAGGTCAAAATGACTTATATACTAGAAGATGGGCACCGGAGGTGGGCCGAGGAGGGCACAACCCACCAGGGCGCGCCTGGGCTCCCTGGCACACCCAGGTGGGTTGTGCCCACCTGGTGGGCCCCCTCTGGTAGTTATTTGCTCCAATAATTCTTAAATATTCCATAAAAATCTCCGTGAAGTTTCAGCTTGTTTGGAGTTGTGCAGAATAGGTGGCCTGACGTAGCTTTTCCAGGTCCAGATTTCCAGCTGCCATAATTCTCCCCCTTGGTGTATACCTTGCAAATTATGAGAGAAAAGGCATTAGAATTACTCCAAAAAGCATTAGTAAGAAAACATGATGCAAAATGGATGTATCAGCTCCCCCAAGCTTAGACCTCGCTTGTCCTCAAGCGAAAACCAAAATCGAAAACATGTCCACATGCTTTGAGAGAGAGGTGTCGATAAAAACAAAATACGGACATAGAAGCATCATGTTGATTATTATAACAACAACATATTTAAACATAAGACTTTTATCATAGAACTTTTATCATATACTTCTCATGAATAAGTAACAGTTCATCACACAATTGAAGTATAAAGCAAAAACTCTATTAGAAACCAACAAACTATGTTCTCAGTCAACTTTGCAACTACAATTCATCATCTTTTCAGGAAGAGTCATGTGTCGGAGCCTTTAGGCAAGTCCACATACTCAACCATCATATAGTCTTCTATGGTTGCTAACACTCACCGCGTACCCATGAACAAAACATTTCAACCGGACACATGGAAAGATAGGGGCTTATAGTTTCGCCTCCCAACATACTCACCTCAAGGGTGATGTCAACAATAATAATGTTGGGGAATGCAGTATTTCAAAAAATTTACCTACGATCAGGCAAGATCTATCTAGGAGATGCATAGCAACGAGCGGGGAGAGTGTGTCCACGTACCCTCGTATACCAAAAGCGGAAGCATTTAGTAACGCGGTTGATGTAGTCGAACGCCTTCGCGATCCAACCGATCCAAGCACCGAAAATATGACACTTCCGCGTTCAGCACACGTTCAACTCGATGACATCCCTCGAGCTCTTGATCCAGTTGAGGTCGAGGGAGAGTTCCGTCAGCACGACGGCGTGGCGACGATGATGATGAAGTTACCGGCGCAGGGCTACGCCTAAGCACTACGACGATATGACCGAGGTGTGTAACTGTGGAGGGGGCACCGCACACGGCTAAGAGAAACTTTGGTTGTGCTATTGGGGTGCCCCCTAGCCACATATATAAAGGAGGGAGGGAGAGAGGATGCCGGCCAGGTTGGGTGCGCCAGGGGGGAGTCCTACTTGGACTCCTATTCCAAGTAGGATTCGCCCCCCCTTTCCCTTTCTTGCACCGGAGGGAAAGGGAAGGGAGAGAGAGGGGGAAGGAAAGAGGGGGGCCGGGCCCCTCCCCTAGTCCAATTCGGTTTGGGCAAGGGGAGGGCGCACCCCTCTCTTGTGGCCCTTTCTCCTCTCCTCCAATAAGGCCCACTAGGCCCAATACTTCTCCCGGGGGGTTCCGCCAACCTCCCGGTACTCCGGAAAAATGCCCGAACCACTCGGAACCATTCCGATGTCCAAATGCAACCTTCCAATATATGAATCTTTACCTCTCGACCATTTCGAGACTCCTCGTCATGTCCATGATCTCATCCGGGACTCCAAACAAACTTCGGTCATCAAATCACATAACTCATAATATAAATCGTCATCGAACGTTAAGCGTGCGGACCCTACGGGTTCGAGAACTATGTAGACATGACCGAGACACATCTCCGGTCAATAACCAATAGAGGAACCTGGATGCTCATATTGGCTCCTACATAATCTACGAAGACCTTTATCGGTCAAACCGCATAACAACATACGTTGTTCCCTTTGTCATCGGTATGTTATATACTTGCCCGAGATTCGATCGTCGGTATCATCATACCTAGTTTAATCTTGTTACCGTCAAGTCTCTTTACTCGTTCTGTAATGCATCATCCCTTAACTAACTCATTAGTTACATTGCTTGCAAGGCTTATAGTGATGAGCATTACCGAGAGGGCCCAGAGATACCTCTCCGAAACTCGGAGTGACAAATCCTAATCTCAATCTATGCCAACTCAACAAACACCATCGGAGACACCTGTAGAGCATCTTTATAATCACCCAGTTATGTTGTGACATTTGATAGAACACTAAGTGTTCCTCTAATATTCGGGAGTTGCATAATCTCATAGTCAGAGGAACACATATAAGTCATGAAGAAAGCAATAGTAATAAAACTAAACGATCATTTATGCTAAGCTAACGGATGGGTCTTATCCATCACATCATTCTCTAATGATGTGATCCTGTTCATCAAATGACAACACATGTCTATGGTCAGGAAATATAACCATCTTGGATTAACGAGCTAGTCAAGTAGAGGCATACTAGGGACACTCTGTTTTGTCTATGTATTCACACATGTACTAAGTTTCCGGTTAATACATTTTTAGCATGAGTAATAAACATTTATCATGATAAGGAAATATAAATAACAACTTTATTATTGCCTCTAGGGCATATTTCCTCCAGTCTCCCACTTGTACTAGAGTCAATAATCTAGTTCACATCGCCATGTGATTTAACACCAATAGTTCACATCACCATGTGATTAGTTGACATCACCATGTGACTAATACCCAAAGGGTTTTACTAGAGTCAATAATCTAGTTCACATCGCTATGTGATTTAACACCCAAAGAGTACTAACGTGTGATCATGTTTTGCTTGTGAGAGAAGCTTAGTCAATGGGTCTGTCACATTCAGAGTCGTATGTATTTTGCAAATTTTCTATGTCTACAATGCTCTGCATGGAGCTACTCTAGCTAATTGCTCCCACTTTCAATATGTATCCAGATTGAGACTCAGAGTCATCCGGATCGGTGTAAAAGCTTGCGTTGGTGTAACTCTTGACGATGAACTCTTTATCACCTCCATAACCGAGAAATATCTCCTTAGTCTTCTAAGGATAATTTTGACCGCTGTAAGTGATCCACTCCTAGATCAATATCGTACCCCCTAGCCAAACTCATGGCAAGGTACACAATAGGTTTGGTACACAACATATCATACTTTATAAAACCTATGGCTGAGGCATAGGGAATGACTTTCATTCTCTTTCTATTTTCTGCCGTGGTCGTGTTTTGAGTCTTACTCAACTTTACACCTTGCAATACAAGCAAGAACTCCTTCTTTGACTGTTCCATTTTGAACTACTTCAAAAATCTTGTCAAGGTATGTACTCATTGAAAAATCTTATCAAGCGTCTTGATCTATCTCTATTGATCTTGATGCCCAATATGTAAGCAGCTTCACCGAGGTCTTTCTTTGGAACACTCCTTTCAAACACTCCTTTATGCTCCCACTCACTTTCTTGTAAATACAGGCTTCACCGCAAGTATGTATAAAACTATATGCTTTGATCAACTTATCAAAGCGTATATTCCAACTCCGAGATGCTTGCACCAGTCGATAGATGGATCACTGGAGTTTGCACACTTTGTTAGCACCTTTAGGATCGTCAAAACCTTCTGGTTGCATCATATACAACTCTTCTTTAAGAAATCCAGTAAGGAATGCATTTTTGACATGCATTTGCCAGATTTCATAAAATGTGGCAATTGCTAACATGATTCGGACAGACTTAAGCATCACTACGAGTGAGAAAATCTCATTGTAGTCAACACTTTGAACTTGTCAAAAACCTTTTTCGACAAGTCTAGATTTGTAGATAGTAACACTACTATCAGCGTCTGTCTTCCTCTTGAAGATCCATTGCCAATCATAGGTCAAGTCAACCAAAGTCCACACTTTGTTCTCATACATGGATCCATCTCAGATTTCATGGCCTCAAGCCATTTCGCGGAATCTGGGCTCATCATCGCTTCCTCATAGTTCGTAGGTTCGTCATGGTCAAGTAACATGACCTCGAGAACAGGACTACCGTACCACTCTAGTGCGGATCTTACTCTGGTTGACCTACGAGGTTCGGTAGTAAGTTGATCTGAATTTTCATGATTATTATCATTAGCTTCATCGCTAATTGGTGTAGGAATCACTGGAACTGATTTCTGTGATGAACTACTTTCCAATTCGAGAGCAGGTACAATTACCTCATCAAGTTCTACTTTCCTCCCACTCACTTCTTTCGAGAGAAACTCCTTCTCTAGAAAGGATCCACTCTTAGCAACAAAGATCTTGCCTTCGGATCTATGATAGAAGGTGTACCCAGCAGTTTCTTTTGGGCATCCTATGAAGACGCACTTCTCCGATTTGGGTTCAAGCTTATCAGGCTGAAACTTTTTCACATAAGCATCGCAACCCCATACTTTAAGAAACGACAGCTTAGGTTTTTTGATAAACCACAGTTCACACAGTGTCGTCTCAATGGATTTTTAGACGGTGCCCTATTTAACGTGAATGCAGCTGTCTCTAATGCATAACCCCAAAACGATAGTGGTAAATCGGTAAGAGACATCATAGATCGCACCATATCCAATAAAGTGCGGTTACGACGTTCGTACACACCATTACGCTGTGGTGTTCCAGGTGGCGTGATTTGCGAAACTATTTCACATTGTTTCAAATAAAGACCAAACTCGTAACTCAAATATCCGTCTCTGCGATCAGATCATAGAAACTTTATTTTCTTGTTATGATGATTTTCTACTTCACTCTAAAATTCTTTGAACTTTTCAAATGTTTCAGACTCATGTTTCATTAAGTAGATATACCCATATCTGCTCAAATCATCTGTGAAGGTCAGAAAATAACGATACCCGACATGAGCCTCAACACTCATCGGACCGCATACATCAGTATGTATTATTTCCAATAAGTAAGTTGCTCGCTCCATTGTTCCGGAGAACGGAGTCTTAGTCATCTTGCCCATGAGGCATGGTTCGCAAGAATCAAGTGATTCATAATCAAGTGATTCCAAAAATCCATCAACATGGAGTTTCTTCATGCGCTTTACACCAACATGACCTAAACGGCAGTGCCACAAATAAGTTGCACTATCATTATTAACCTTGCATCTTTTGGCTTCAATATTATGAACATGTGTATCACTACGATCGAGATTCAATAAACCATTTATATTAAGTGTATGACCATAGAAGGTTTTATTCATGTAAACAGAACAGAAATTATTCTTTGACTTAAATGAATAACCGTATTGCAATAAACATGATCCAATCATATTCATGCTCAACGCAAACACCAAATAACATTTATTTTAGGTTCAACACTAATCCCGAAGGTAAAAGGAGTGTGCGATGGTGATCTTATCAACCTTGGAATCATTTCCAATACACATCGTCACCTCATCCTTAATTAGTCTCTGTTTATTTTGCAACTCCTGTTTTCGTGTTACTACTGTTAGCAACTGAACCAGTATCAAATACCGAGGGGTTGCTATAAACACTAGTAAAGTACACATCAATAACATGTATATCAAATATAGCTTTGTTCACTTTGCCATCCTTCTTATCCACCAAGTATCTAGGGTAGTTCAACTTCCACTGACCATTTCCTTTGCAGTAGAAGCACTCAGTTTCAGGCTTGGGTCTAGCTTTGGGTTTCTTCATGGGAGTGGCAACGTGCTTGCCATTCTTCTTGAAGTTCCCTTTCTTTTCCTTTGCCCTTTTACTTGAAACTAGTGGTCTTGTCAACCATCAACACTTGATGCTTTTTCTTGATTTCTACCTTCGTTGATTTCAGCATCGCGAAGAGCTCGGGAATCGTTTATGCTATCCCTTGCATATTATAGTTCATCACTAAGTTCTAGTAACTTGGTGATAGTGACTAGAGAACTCTATCAATCACTATCTTATCTTGGAAGATTAACTCCCACTTGATTGAAGCGATTGTAGTACTCAGACATCTGAGCACATGCTCACTAGCTGAGCTATTCTCTTCCACCTTGTAGGCAAAGTTCTTGTCAGAGGTCTCATACCTCTTAACACGCGCATGCGTCTGAAATATCATTTTCAGCTCTTGGAACATCTCATATGCTCTGTGGCGTTCAAAACGTTTTTGAAGTCCTGGATTTAAGCCGTAAGCATGGTGCACTAAACTATCAAGTAGTCATCATATCGAGCTTGCCAATCGTTCATAATGTCTGCATATACTCCTGCAATAGTTCTGTCACCTAGCGGTGCATCAAGGACATAATTCTTCTGTGCAGCAATGAGGATAATCCTCAGATCACGGACCCAGTCCACTTCATTGCTACCATCATCTTTCAACTTATTTTTCTCTAGGAACATATCAAAAATAAAACAGGGGAGCTATACGCGAGCTATTGATCTACAACATAGATATACAAAAACTATCAGGACTAAGTACTTGATAAATTAAAGTTCAATTAATCATATTACTTAAGAACTCCCACTTAGATAGACATCCCTCGAGTCATCTAAATGATCACGTGATCCAAATCAACTAAACCATGTCTGATCATCACGTGAGATGGAATAGTTTTCAATGGTGAACATCACTATGTTGATCATATCTACTATATGATTCACGCTCGACCTTTCGGTCTCAATGTTCCGAGGCCATGTCTGCATTTGCTAGGCTCGTCAAGTTTAACCCGAGTATTCTGCGTGTGCAAAACTGGCTTGCACCCGTTCTATGTGAACGCAGAGCTTATCACACCCGGTCATCACGTGGTGTCTCATCACGACGAAGTGTAGAACACTTATACCTTGAAATTTAGTGAGAGATCATCTTATAATGCTACCGCCGTACTAAGCAAAATAAGATGCATAAAGGACAAACATCACATGAAATCAAAATAAGTGATATGATATGGCCATCACCATCTTGTGTCTTTGATCTCCATCTCCAAAGCACCATCATGATCACCATCGTCATCAGCTTGACACCTTGATCTCCATCAAAGCATCGTTGTTGTCTCGCCAACTATTGATTCTAAGACTATCGCTACCGCTTAGTTATAAAGTAAAGTAATTACATGGCGATTGCATTTCATACAATAAAGCGACAACCATATGGCTCCTGCCAGTTGCTGATAACTGTTACAAAACATGATCATCTCATACAACAATTTATATCTCATCACGTTTTGACCATATCCCATCACAGCAAGCCGTGCAAAAACAAGTTAGACATCCTCTACTTAGTAGTTGCAAGTTTTACGTGGCTGGTACGGGCTTCTAGCAAGAACCGTTCTTACCTATGCATCAAAACCACAACGATTTTTCATCAAGTGTGCTGTTTTAACCTTCAACAAGGACCGGGCATAGTCAAAACTCGATTCAACTAAAGTTGGAGAAACAGACACCCGCTAGCCACCTGTGTGCGAAGCACGTCGGTAGAACCAGTCTCATGAACGCGGTCATGTAATGTCGGTCCGGGCCGCTTCATCCAACAATGTCGCCGAATCAAAGTAAGACGTTGCTGGTAAGCAATATGACTATTATCACCCACAACTCTTTGTGTTTAATTCGTGTATATAACATCTACGCATAGACCTGGCTCGGATGCCACTGCTGGGGAACGCAGTATTTCAAAAAATTTACCTACGATCACGCAAGATCTATCTAGGAGATGAATAGTAACGAGCGGGGAGAGTGTGTCCACGTACCCTCGTAGACCGAAAGTGGAAGCGTTTAGTAACACGATTGATGTAATCAAACGTCTTCGCGATCCAACCGATCCAAGCACCGAACGTACGACACCTCCGCGTTCAGCACACGTTCAGCTCGATGACGTCCCAGTTGAGGTCAAGGGAGACTTCTGTCAGCACGATGGCATGGCGACGGTGATGATGAAGTTACCGGCGCAAGGCTTCGCCTAAGCACTATGACGATATGACCGAGGTGTGTAACTGTGGAGGGGTGCACCGCACACGGCTAAGAGAAACTTTGGTTGTGCTATTGGGGTGCCCCCTAGCCACGTATATAAAGGAGGGAGGGAGAGAGGAGGCCGGCCAGGTTGGGCGCGTCAGGGGGAGTCCTACTTGGACTCCTAGTCCAAGTAGGATTCGCCCACCCCCATTTTCCTTTCTTCCACCGGAGGGAAAGGGAAGGGAGAGAGAGGGGGAAGGAAAGAGTGGGGCCGACCCCTCCCCTAGTCCAATTTGGTTTGGGCAAGGGGAGGGCGCCCCCCTCTCTTATGGCCCTTTATCCTCTCCTCCAATAAGGCCCACTAGGCCCAATACTTCTCCCGGGGGGTTCCAGCAACCTCCCGGTACTCCTAAAAATGCCCGAACCACTCGGAACAATTCCGATGTCCAAATGCAACCTTCCAATATATGAATCTTTACCTCTCGACCATTTCGAGACTCCTCGTCATGTCTGTGATCTCATCCGGGACTCCGAACAAACTTCGGTCATCAAATCACATAACTCATAATATAAATCGTCATCAAACATTAAGCGTGCGGACCCTACGGGTTTGAGAACTATGTAGACATGAGCGAGACACATCTCCGGTCAATAACCAATGGTGGAACCTGGATGCTCATATTGGCTCCTACATATTCTACGAAGATCTTTATCGGTCAAACTGCATAACAGCATACGTTGTTCCCTTTGTCATCGGTATGTTACTTGCCCGAGATTCGATCGTCGGTATCATCATACCTAGTTCAATCTCATTACCGGCAAGTCTCTTTACTCATTCCGTAATGCATCAACCCATAACTAACTCATTAGTTACATTGCTTGCAAGGCTTATAGTGATGAGCATTACCGAGAGGGCCCAGAGATACCTCTCCGAAACACGGAGTGACAAATCCTAATCTCGATCTATGCCAACTCAACAAACACCATCGGAGACACTTGTAGAGCATCTTTATAATCACCCAGTTACGTTGTGACATTTGATAGCACACTAAGTGTTCCTCCGGTATTCGGGTGTTGCATAATCTCATAGTCAGAGGAACATGCATAAGTCATGAAGGAAGCAATAGCAATAAAACTAAACGATCATTTATGCTAAGCTAACGGATGGGTCTTGTACATCACATCATTCTCTAATGATGTGATCCCATTCATCAAATGACAACACATGTCTATGGTCAGGAAACATAACCATCTTTGATTAACGAGCTAGTCAAGTAGAGGCATACCAGGGACACTCTGTTTTGTCTATGTATTCACACATGTACTAAGTTTCCGGTTAATACAATTCTAGCATGAATAATAAACATTTGTCATGATATAAGTAAATATAAATGTCGGTGTACAAAAGTAGGGGCTCTCCTTTGACCCCTTTACTTGTGCACGGGCAGTCAGAGCCGCGCCCGTGGCCACACTTGGCAGGGCAGAGGAGGGAAGCCGGAGAGAAGCTAAAGCACAAGACAACCAAGGCAACGCCAAGGCCGAAAACGCAGGAGAGCAAAGGGGCGAGGTGGACCCCCCCGGCAAGTCCCTTGCCGGGGCGGCCTCCGCGGCCCTGGCAAGAGCCTTGCCGGGGCAACTTGCCCAACACCAGCAGAGCGAGCCACCCTTGAGCCCACGGGTTCCAACCCAATCAACTACGTTGGGACCAGGGCTCGGGAGGCACCTCCGTGGTGGCATGCAGATCTTTGTCAAGATCACAAACACACAAGATCAGATGAGGACCAGAAGACGGCGACCCTCGGCGGGATCCTGATACGTCTCCAACGTATCTATAATTTTTGATTGTTCCATGCTATATTATATTCTGTTTTGGATGTTTAATGGGCTTTATTATACACTTTTATATTATTTTTGGGACTAACCCATTAACCGGAGGCCCAGCCCAAATTGTTGTTTTTTGCCTATTTCAGTGTTTCGAAGGAAAAGGATATCAAACGGAGTCCAAACGGAATGAAACCTTCGGGAACGTGATTTTCGGAACAAACGTGATCCAGAGGACTTGGAGTCTACGCAAAGTAATCAACGAGGAAGGCACGAGGTAGGGGGTGCGCCTTCCCCCCTGGGCGCGCCCTCCACCCTCGTGGGCCCCTTGTTGCTCCACCGACGTACTTCTTCCTCCTATATATTTACCTACGTACCCCCAAACAATTAGATACGGAGCCAAAATCCTATTTCCACCGCCGCAACCTTCTGTATCCATGAGATCCCATCTCGGGGCCTTTTCCGGCGCTCCGCCGGAGGGGGCATTGATCACGGAGGGCTTCTACATCAACACCATAGCCTCTCCGATGATGTGTGAGTAGTTTACCTCAGACCTTCGGGTCCATAGTTATTAGATAGATGGCTTCTTCTCTCTCTTTGGATCTCAATACAAAGTTCTCCTTGATCTTCTTGGAGATCTAATCGATGTAATCTTCTTTTGCGGTGTGTTTGTCGAGATCCGATGAATTGTGGGTTTATGATCAAGATTATCTATGAACAATATTTGAATCTCCTTTGAATTCTTTTATGTATGATTAGTTATCTTTGCAAGTCTCTTCGAATTATCAGTTTGGTTTGGCCTACTAGATTGATCTTTCTTGCAATAGGAGAAGTGCTTAGCTTTGGGTTCAATCTTGCGGTGCTCGATCCCAGTGACAGTAGGGGAAACGACACGTATTGTATTGTTGCCATCGAGGATAAAAAGATGGGGTTTATGTCATATTGCATGCGTTTATCCCTCTACATCATGTCATCTTGCTTAAAGCATTACTCTGTTCTTATGAACTTAATACTCTAGATGCATGCTGGATAGCGGTCGATGTGTGGAGTAATAGTAGTAGATGCAGAATCGTTTTGGTCTACTTGTCGCAGATGTGATGCCTATATACATGATCATACGTAGATATTCTCATAACTATGCTCAATTCTATCAATTGCTCGACAGTAATTCGTTTACCCACCGTAATACTTATGCTCTTGAGAGAAGCCACTAGTGAAACCTATGGCCCCCGGGTCTATTTTCCATCATATTAATCTTCCAACACTTAGTTATTTCTATTGCCTTTTATTTTACTTTGCATCTTTATCATAAAAATACCAAAAATATTATCTTATCATATCTATCAGATCTCACTCTCGTAAGTGACCGTGGAGGGATTGACAACCCCTTTATCGCGTTGGTTGCGAGGTTCTTATTTGTTTGTGTAGGTGTGAGGGACTCGTGCGTGATCTCCTACTGGATTGATACCTTGGTTCTCAAAAACTGAGGGAAATACTTACGCTACTTTACTGCATCACCCTTTCCACTTCAAGGGAAATCCAACACAGTGCTCAAGAGGTAGCAAGAAGGATTTCTGGCACCATTGCCGGGGAAATTCACGCCAAGTCAAGTCAAGTCAAGACATACCAAGTACCCATCACAAACTTGTCGGATCTCGGGTTCCGGCAAAACCCTTAAGGTTCAAACACTGGGGTGCGCGCGAAGGTTTCCTCCCTACCGATCTATGCCCTAGGTCGCTAAGATCTCGCGGACAAACTCGACGAACTCACAACACAAAGACACAAGATTTATACTGGTTCGGGCCACCGTTGTGGTGTAATACCCTACTCTAGTGTGGTGGTGGTGGATTGCCTCTTGGGCTGATGAACAACAGTACAAAGGGAAGAACAGCCTCCTGAGGTTGAGGTGTTCTTGTGCTTGGCGAACTTGTGGATGTGGGGGTGATCTGAATCTGTTGCCTCCAACTGTGGTGGCTAGTCCTATTTATAGAGGCCCTGGTCCTCTTCCCAAATATTGAGCGGGAAGGGAGCCAACAACGGCCAATTTGAAAGGGGACAGCTAGTACAGCTTATCCTGACAAAAGCAGTCTTCGCCTGCGAAAGGCTCTGGTGATGACGCCATCTTGGGCTCCACGGTGACCTCCGTCCTGCTGGTCTTGGTCTCGTTGCACCGATATGGAAACCTTTGCTTGATGCCTCGGTACTCCGCGCCTGCGCCTGCCTCCTTAGCACCAAAGAGGAAACAAGGACGCTGCGCGCGCTGGCGCCCTCCTGGTCTTGATCGTCATGGCTCACGTCACGAGAGCCTCGCGAGGTTTGCCCTGCCTTGATTTCTCCGCTCCTTGCGAGGCAGCCTGGTGAGGCCGCTCCTGAGAAGGTCTTGCATCGTCCGCCCCGCGAGGCTTGGCCCCTCGCGAGGGTCTTGAATGTCTTGTTGATGAAGATGGGTCGTACAGGCCTGCTAGCACAGCCACGCCGTGGGCCGCAGGCAGGCAAGTCTGGGGACCCCCTTTCCTAGAACGTCGACAGTAGCCCCCGGGCCCAAGGCGTGCTCGGGCTTGGCTTCGAGGCGAAGCCAAAGGTCAAGCGCGGAGCACCGCGGGCCCCAAAAGCCTGCGGCCTCGGTCGACGTGTGGCGGTTGATTGGACGTGGGCGTCTCCGGTTCCCCATGCTGCCTCGGCAACTGCTCGACTTGACAAAAGGCTGGCGCAGACAGCGCTTGCCTTCACTGTTCCTCTTCGCCTTGCCTCAGATCCCCTTTCTCGCTCCTCGCTACCGATACCTCCAGATCTGATCCAATCTTGCTCCGCAGCTGCGACTAATGGCGCCGCGCAAGGTCCAGTCCTCCTCGGCGCCGGCTTGGTACGAGCCAGCTCTTGAAGCGCCCAACGTCACAAAGAAGAGCCTCGCCTCCGCACGCTTACTGACGGCGGGGGAGAGCAATGAATGGGGGAAGACAGAGCTCCGGCTTGCCTCCGACATGCCGGAGCCTGAGGGAAGCACCTTCTTCCCCTTCTTCTCGAGCAGCGTCACCGCCGGGTTGGTTGCTCCCTTCTCCGATTTCTTTTATGAGGTCCTCGACCACTACGGGCTGCAGGCGTTGCACCTCCATCTCAACTCTATCCTCCTCCTATCCATCTTCGCCTACTATTGTGAGGCATATCTGGGCGTGATGTCGTCCGTGGCTCTTCTGCGCCACCTCTTCTTCCTTCGCGTCAGTGATGGACACGTCTCCGGGTGCGCCAATTTCATCGCATCCGGCAAGGCCAACTCGATCTCAAACACCGGGAAGAGAGCCGACAACATCCGGGCCAAATGGGTCATGATGGACGCCAAGTGCATCCACCCGCGCTTGGCGTTGCCGACGGAGGCGCCCCAGTTTATCAAGGGGTGGCCTCACGTAGAGCTCGCTGACGAGCGGGCGTCGTCGGTGTTGGCGCAGATGCAGACCGACCTGAAGCCGGGCAACGCGAAGGCGGCAAAGGTCACAGGGGCCATGCTCCTGAGGGAATTCCTGATGTTGCGCGTCGCCCCGCTCCAGGCACGTGCACGCCCCTTATGGAGGCTTGGGGATGAAGAAGACAAGATCGCCTGAGGCCGGGGGCCCTGCCTGACGATGAGCTGGCTGCTGTCCTGCGCCTCCTGGTTGGGGACAACCAGGAGTACCCGCCGAGCGCCTTCACTCCTTTGTTCCATCGCAAGGACTAGGAGCCAATCGTGGTCTCCAGGCCGACCTTTGACGCGTGCGGGCTAGTGCCGCCTGCGCTCTCCGGAGCCCCCGCGGCGCCGAAGCCATTGGAGCTATCTTCTGACGAGTCCTGCGGAGGGAGAGAAGAGGAGGAGGACTCGGAGGCGACCCCCAAGGAGATGGGGGAATACTCCCCCTTGAGCAAAGCTGAAATCCTCCGCGCCCTTCCTGACGACGCCGAGGTCGACGCCCGCCAAGAGGAGGGAGAACTCCCCGTCGTCCCGACAAGGAGAAGGTCATCACTGATTCCTCGGGATGCCGCCTCAGCCTTGACGCCGCCTGGAGCTGCCTTTGGCCCTTCTGCTGCGCTGTCTTCTGCTCCTGGAGTCCGTGTGCCCACACCTCGGGCTTCGACACTTTCAGGCTTCAAGCTTCCCAAGCGGAGGGTGGAATATGCCGCGGTGGATCAGTAAGTGTTTTGAGCTTCATCTTGCTTCTGCTTATACTTGCTATTTCCTGACGTTCACCCTTGGTTGATCAGGCCGGTGCCTTCAGCGAAGAAACGGAAGGAGGACACGGTGGTCGCGCCCCCCTCGGCGGAGAAAGGAGGTGGCAGCACTCGTAGCTCCCCAGCCCGGTCGCCCTCGCGAGGCCAAGGGGAGTATCATCGGGAGGAGTTAGCCCCCGTGGCCTCGCTGGCTCCGGAAGTGCCGGCGCCTGGCACGGCTGATGAGGTCCCAAAGGCTCAGGAGTCCTTGATCTCCTAGGCTCTGGTGACGACGCCGATTCCTCCTTCTGCCGCGCCACTACTCCCAGGCTCTTCTGCTTCCTCCACCACCCTGGAGCGCGTTCTTTCAGAGATGGCACAGCTGCGGGAAGACCTTCTGGGCGCGGACCCGCGCCTGGTGGCCGAGCGCCTGGAACTGGCCTCCGGCTGGCTTCACTCTGACTCGGCGGTCCGAGCGGCGCTGAGCCAGGCCGCAGCGTCCTCCGAGAAGGAGAAGCAAAGCGCCGCCAAAGCCGCGGCTGATCACTACGCGGCACTGAAGGACGCCGAGGCTGCCCGTGGCCGCTGTCAAGAGCTGGAGGACAAGCTGAAGCATCTGCGCGACCAACACGCGGAAGAAGCACGCGGTCGCCAGGTGAAGGAGGAGGAGATGAGGGCCCGGGAGGATGCCATCAAGAACCGTTACGCCGAGTTGGAGGAGCTAGAGAAGACGCAGGCTGCTGAGCGCAGCCGGCTGGAGGAGTTGGAGCGGGAGGCGAAGGCGAAGGAGGCTGATCTTGACGCCAAGGCGAAGGTCCCGACTGAGGATCGCGCGACCTTCGCTGATCTCGAGGAGAGGTCTCGCGCGGCACTGAAGATGCTCTATGAGAACGGCTTGGAGAGGCCGCTGGCCATCGATGAGGAAGGCCCTGCCCAGCTGCTTCCCTTCTTGGTGAAGGCGCTCGAGGAAGTTGTGGAGGGCGTCGGTCCCATGGCAGAGGCGGAGGCTCGTGTTCTTTCTTCAGCTGCGTTGACTCGCATCTTCAGCCACCTGCACCTCCGCGACCCCAGCGCTCGTCTTGACGAGCTGCTGGAGCCTGTGGCTGATGAGCACTGCACAGCTGCCGCCGCAGCCGTGCAAGGTCAAGTGGAGGCCCTGCTGAAGAAGTTCCGCAGCTTTGCTTCCATGCCCTTGACCGGGGGTGACACCACCAAAGGAGGAATGTCGCCCTCGGGCATCGATGGTGTTCAGGGGTGACCTGCGGCTCCCTTCCTGTTTTATTCCTGCGATCATGCATCGGGCCTCATGGAGGCGTTAAAACTTGCGTTTGATATTGTGAGGACAATATGTTTTGTAATATTTGCTTCGAGATTTTGCGATTTTCTTCCTATCTGCTTTGTGTTCTGCGTCGGCAGAGCCCGGCCCCGCGCATACCTCAACCGCCGTTGGGCCGACCGGAGACCAGGACGGACCAAGGAGTGAGGGGCTACGTGACCAGTTAGGCTCCTGAGTCGCATGCTTAGGAGCCCCCCTTGACGCGCAAACAGCTTATAGGGAGAGTACGCGAGGATAGATTAATGTTCTACGTCGGCAGAGCCTGGCCCCCCGCATACATCAACCGCCGTTGGGCCGACCAGAGACCAGTACGGACCAAGGAGTGAGGGGCTATGTGACCAGTTAGGCTCCTGAGTCGCGATGCTCAGGAGTCCCCCTTGACGTGCAAACAATCTCCATACCTGCCCTCGCCAAGGTCTCGGGAGGGGCGTGCGACGACTAGTCCGGGAGACCTGGTTGGGTGGCGTGCGTTTGGGCGTGACCCGAGCGCAGCCCCCAGGTCCGGGAGACCTGGTTTGGTCGCATACGCTTGGGCGTGACCCGAGCGCAGCCCCCGTGCCCAGCCCCCTCGCGCGGCTCTCCCGAGGGGAGGCGTTGCGGTGAGGCCGGACGCTGAGCTCCGGGGATCCCTGAGGTTGGTACGACCATGGAGCTGCCCTCAGTTGTTTATCACCAGCGCGGAGCATAATGCTTCCGCTTGTGCATGGGAATAGCCGCTCCTCGGCAGTGTCGACGGCCAGCGCAGAGCATGGTGCTTCCACTTGTGCGTGGAAGGGGGGCTCCCTCTTAGGAGAGCCCCTGGGGCGTGTACAGCCCCACCCTGACACGTGGGTTGCACGGCAGGGCTAGACGAGGTGTATATGGGCACTCGTGAGCCAGCACGGGACTCACGAGGCCCTACCTCAAGGCGGGTTGCGCCTGGTCTTGGGTCTTTGATAGCTGTATGTTCCTGCGAGACGGTTAGGTACAAGTGCTCTACGTCCTCAGGTCCCGTCCCTCGAGCGAGCTCAGCCGCCGCTGGTATGCCAGGTCGCGATGCCGTGGTCAAGGCCAGGGGGTGAGGGCGGGAGAGCCAGTAAGAGCTCCTGAGTCGCGATGCTCAGGAGCCCCCTTTTAACGCGCAAGCAAATTGCAAGAGAAAGGGGTGGACCCGTAGCAGGTGGCAATCGAGCAGGTGATAACCACAGGTAGATTACGCATGAAAGGCAGATCAGCTTGGGTAAATGCAGGAAGATACGTGCCACTGGGTCAGGCCCGAGTGGCTTGGGGATGATGCAGCCCGAGGGGCGCCCCCAATAGGGTAAGCTAAAGACATAAAAGGGACACATGCCACAGGGACGGACCCACGCAGCCTGGGAATGATGCAGCCCGAGGGGCGCTCCCAGCTGAATGAACTTGGAAAATGTCACCTGGTTCTGTTGATGAAGGGAGTTGGGGCAGCTGAAGGTACACGGCGAAGGGATTGCTCCTCACGAGCCACAAGGCCCTGAGCCTCGGGAGGATTTGGGGGCTCAGGTGGTTCCCTGAGGACCATCTCCATCTCCGCCAGGATGGCATGGTGCTTGGCTTCCTGAGCTGCCAGGACACGCCGCAGGTTGCGCTGATAGGCTGACGACACGCTCGGCAGGCTGAAAGGCATGCGAACATAGCTGTGTGGTGGACCCTCGCAACGGCCCACGCGCGAAGGCCAGAAAAGCTCCTAAGAAGCGGCCGTGTTGATCCCTGGGACGTCGATGCAGACACGCAGCCCGACATCCTCGCCTGGATGGGGAGCCGCGTCTCATGAGCGGCGATCGCCGCGCATGGCCCTTGCGTCTTGCAGTTCCTGAGTGGTCTTGGTGATGAATTCCTGAGCGGTGGGCGCTCCTCGCCCTGTGTCCTCCTGAGGGAATCGTGCCGTGAAGCACGCCTCCAAGTGGTGCCCAAGCGCCTCCCTCGTGATGTTGGCAAGGTCTGAGGCCCTCTAGAAGAGAGCCCCCGAGCCCGGCCCGAGGAGGGCGCTGGGCGCGCCTTCCTATGCGACGGAGGGAGGTGCCCCTGGAGCAGGCGCTGATCCTGACGAGGTTTCGGTTACGACACCATCCTCCTGAGATCCTGCACGGCGCAGCTGCTTCTTCTTCTTGGGGATGGCCTCAGGAGGGCCCTCGCCCTTGCTGTCGGGGTCGTCGATTACTGCAGCTTGGAAGGCACGATCGAGGGAGCACACCGCGTCTCTTTCTTCACATGGGACCGTGATGATTCCGCCACTTCTCGGCATCTTGAGGACATTGTAGCCGTGGTGTGTCACCGCCATGAACTTGGCCAGGGCTGTATACCCAAGGATGGCGTTGTATGGCTGACGGATGTGCGCGACGTCAAAGTCGATGAGCTTGGTGCGGTAGTTCTTGCGTTCTCCGAAGGTGACAGGGAGGCGGACCTGCCCTATCGGTGTGGTGGAGCCGTCGGTCACTCCTGAGAAAGGCTTGGTAGGCTGAAGCTGGTCATATGGCACTTGGAGGTTGTCAAACGTGTCGACGGACAGGACGTTGAGTCCTGCACCGCCGTCGATGAGGGTCTTGTTAACTTGCATGTTGCTGATGACTGGTGAACAAAGCATCGGGAGGGCGCCAGCGGTCGCTGCGCACTTGAACTGATCTGCCGAGTTGAAGGTGATGGCACACTGGGACCACCTGAGCGGGCGCGTGGCTTCAAGCTTGGGGAGGACTGCATTCACTTCACGAGCAAACTATTTGAAGATATGCTGCGAGGCTGGGGCCTAGGCTCCGCCCAAGATGCAGGCGATAGCGCGCGGCTCCTGGAAGCCCCCAGCCCCCTCATCCTGATGGTGGTCGTCATTCCTTCTTGGTGGTGGCGGTAGCGGGGGAAGACCGGCGTTGCCCTGAGGATGATCCTCGCGAAGCTGGTCCCTCCAGACGCCCTCGCGAGGATGATCCTACCAGCGGTCCTCACGAGGCCGATCGCGCCACTCCTGACGCGGGCCACGGTCATCCCAACGCCCGCCACCACGTCCTCCTCCTCGGCCGTTGCCCCGGTCGCCGCGCTCGGGGCGTCGACCTAAGCGTCCTTCATGAATGGCTCTGAGCTCTTGACAGTCGCTGGTGTTGTGGGTATTCAGGTTGTGAAAGGCGCAGAATGGTCGGCTGCTTTTGGATGACTCGGGCTGGTCTCTGCCTCGCTTGGTGTCCGGCTCCGCTGCGAGCATGGCTGCTCCCTTGCGCTTCATGTCCTTAGCCTTGGCTTTCTTCTCCTCTGGGTCTGCAGCCGGCAGCTCGAGGAGGGAGAGGCACCCTTCCTCAGCTCTTGCGCACTTGGTCGCCAGGTTGAACAGCTCCTGAGATGTGCACAGTTCCTCGTGGATAGCGAGCTCTTCCTTCATCTTGACGTCACGGACGCCATCAGAGAACGCAGAGATGATGGCCTCATCCGTCACCTTGGGGATCTTGAGACGAATGTTGTTGAAGCACTGGATGAACTTCTGGAGGGTCTCTCCTGGTTGTTGCTTGACACGGCGCAGCTCACCCGCGGCCGGCGGGCGGTCGCGAGTGCCCTGGAAGTTGGCAATGAAGCGGTCGCGCATCTTGTCCCAGGAGGAGATCGTGCCCGGAGGCAGGTTCAGGAGCCACGAACGGGCGCCGTCTTTGAGTGCCATGGGGAACCAGTTCGCCATGATCTTTTCGTCGCCGTTGGCCGCCTCGATGCTCAGCTCGTAGAGCTGCAGGAACTCCGCGGGGTCGGGGATGCCGTCGTAGCGAGGAGGCAGATCTGGCTTGAACTTGCCAGGCCAAGCAACGCTACGCAGCTCGGGGGTGAAGGCGCGGCAGCCGGCCGTGGTCGCCAGGGCCCGTCTTGGGGGTGGAGCTTGGTCTTGACGCCCACGTGCCGCCACGGCAAGCGGCGCGGGGCCCTGCCACGGCAGACGATCCTAGCGCGGCGGTGCGAGGAGTGGCGGAGCGTTCTCTTGCGGCGGAGGAACTTCTTGACAGCTTCTTTCTTTGCACGCGGGCGCGGGATGCTGGACGCGGTGGGTCGCGTCGTGGGGCCGCGTGCCTTGGCGCCAGGGCGCCGTCTTGGGGCAGAGGCAGTGGAGGCGCTCCATGAGCTACGTCGCCCGTAGCTGGCGAAGGGTGAGGCAGAGAGAGGGACGGCGTAGGGGAGCCCCCTGCGGCGCGGACGAGCTCGGCGATGCGGTCGAGCCAGTCCTCGTAGAGGTCGTCGACCGGGCGGTAGCGCAGGAGCTCGTGCGCCATGAGGAGTGCGCCCCGTGCGTCCATGGGAGCGCGACGAGCATGGGACAAGGAACCGGCCGGGGTCAGCGATGGAGTGGCGTTGCGGCCGTCCCGCCGCACCGAGGGGTGCAGCGAGGACGCTTCCTGCTCGTTCCCCGACGGACCGGTGGCGGCGTTGGCGGCAGGAGACGGAGAACGACAAGGTCGCCCACCGACGGGAGCCGTCTGAGCGACGCCAATGGCTAGGGTAGCCCGGCGCTCAGCACGAGCGCGACGAGCGTCGCCCATGGAGACGACGGAGCAACTGGACGCGAGACGGCTGGAAGGAAGCTCTGGCGCACCCCTACCTGGCGCGCCAAATGTCGGATCTCGGGTTCCGGCAAAACCCTTCAGGTTCAAACACTGGGGTGCGCGCGAAGATTTCCTCCCTACCGATCTACGCCCTAGCTCGCTAAGATCTTGCGGACGAACTCGACAAACTCACAACACAAAGACACAAGATTTATATTGGTTCGGGCCACTGTTGTGGTGTAATACCCTACTCCAGTGTGGTGGTGGTGGTGGTGTTGGATTGCCTCTTGGGCTGATGAACAATAGTACAAAGGGAAGAACAGCCTCCTGAGGTTGAGGTGTTCTTGTGCTTGGCGAACTTGTGGATGTGGGGGTGATCTGAATCTGTTGCCTCCTACTATGGTGGCTAGTCCTATTTATAGAGGCCCTGGTCCTCTTCCCTGATATTGAGCGGGAAGGGAGCCAACAACGACCAATTTGAAAGGGGACAGCTAGTACAACTTATCCTGACAAAAGCGGTCTTCGCCTGCGAAAGGCTCTAGTGATGACTCCGTCTTGGGCTCCACGGTGACCTCCGTCCTGCCGTCCTGCTGGTCTTGGTCTCATTGCACCGATATGGAAACCTTTGCTTGATGCCTCGGTACTCCGCGCCTGCGCCTGCCTCCTTAGCACCAAAGAGGAAACAAGGACGCTGCGCGCGCTGGAGCCCGCCTGGAGCCCGTCTGATCTTGATCGTCATGGCTCACGTCACGAGAGCCTCGCGGGGTTTGCCCTGCCTTGATTTCTCCGCTCCTGGTGAGGCCGCTCCTGAGGAGGTCTTGCGTCGTCCGCCCCGCGAGGCTTGGCCCCTCGCAAGGGTCTTGAATGTCTTATTGATGAAGATGGGCCGTACGGGCCTGCTAGCACAGCCACGCCATGGGCCGCAGGCAGGCAAGTTTGGGGACCCCCATTCCCAGAACGCCGACAAAACTCTTATCCCTCGCATTACATTATTTGCCATTTGCCTCTCGTTTTCCTCTCCCCCACTTCACCCTTGCCGTTTTATTCGCCTCTTTTCTGTTCAATCTTGTGTTACCATGTGCCTTCTTTTTTCTTGCATCCTTGCTTGCTAAGAGTTTATGCATCCTCATCCCCTTGCTAATCTTTTCAAGAGATCCAATTATGATGAAGCTATTGCTAGTGAGTTGAGTGCACTAGATTATCTTTATGAGGTTTTGCTTGAAATTCGTGAATCTGAAAATTGTGATGAAGTACTTTATGAAGCGGTTCATGATAGATCTTTGAATAAAAAGCATGATTGCAATGATTTTACTGTAAATTCTCTTGATGTCAATTGTGCTAATAATATGCAAAATCCTAAGCTTGGGGATGCTAGTTTTGCTATGTCATCTACTTATTGCAATGATCATGATTGGGGTGATTCTTCTTATGATCTCAAAAATTTATTTAAGCCCCATGATGAATATGAGATTGATAATAGTGTTTGCAATAATATTGAAAGTGGGTTTGGAAGAGTGTCAACTTTAGATCCCACATATTTGGAGGATTTTCAATCTTATGAAATTTTTGATAAAGGTGGGTTTGGAGAGGTCATGACTTTAGTTAATGTTAATCCCACTATTTTGGAAGAGTGTCAACTTTGCATGCATGTGGATCATGTTGAGAATATTTCATATGATAGCTATATTGTTGAATTTGATTATGATCCCACATGTAATTATTATGAGAGAGGGAAATATGGTTGTAGAGATTTTCATGTTGCTAAATTACCTCTCATTATGTTGAGATTGCTTTTGTTTCTTTCTTCTTCCTTGCATATGCTAGATCTTGCTTGTCTTGCTAATTTGTTTGCCTATAAGATGCCTATGCATAGGAAGTATGTTAGACTTAGATGTGTTTATCATGTGTTTTATGATGCTCTCTTTGTGCTTCAATTCTTGTCTTTCATGTGAGCATCATTAAAATTATCAATGCCTAGCTAGGGGCGTTAAACGATAGCGCTTGTTGGGAGGTAACCCAATTTTATTTTTAGTTTTTTTTGCTTTTTTCTTCTGTTTAGGAATAAATATTTGATCTAGCCTCTCGTTAGATTTTTTTATGTTTTAATTAGTGTTTGTGCCAAGTTAAACCTATAGGATCTTCTTGGATGACAGTTATTTGATCTTGCTGAAAATTCCAGAAACTTTCTGTTCACGAAAACAATTGTTAAAAATCACCAGAACGTGATAAAATACTGATTCCAATTGCAGTAGATCAATAAACAAATTGCTAGGTCGTCCTATTTTGGTAGTTTTTTCTGAGTTCCAGAAGTTTGCGTTAGTACAGATTACTACAGACAGTTCTGTTTTTGACAGATTCTGTTTTTCGTGTGTTGTTTGCTCATTTTGATGAATCTATGGCTAATAAAATAGTTTATAAACCATAGAGAAGTTGGAATACAGTAGGTTTAACACCAATATAAATAAAGAATGAGTTCATTACAGTACCTTGAAGTGGTGTTTTGTTTTCTTTCGCTAACGGAGCTCACGAGATTTTCTGTTAAGTTTTGTGTTGTGAAGTTTTCAAGTTTTGGGTAAAAGATTTGATGGATTATGGAACAAGGAGTGGCAAGAGCCTAAGCTTGGGGATGCCCATGGCACCCCAATATAATCCAAGGACACCAAAAAGCCAAAGCTTGGGGATGCCCCGGAAGGCATCCCCTCTTTCGTCTTCGTCCATCGGTAACTTTACTTGGAGCTATATTTTTATTCACCACATGATATGTGTTTTGCTTGGAGCGTCTTGTATGATATGAGTCTTTGCTTTTTTGTTTACCACAATCATCCTTGCTGTACACACCTTTTGAGAGACACACATGATTCGGAATTTATTAGAATACTCTATGTGCTTCACTTATATCTTTTGAGCTATATAGTTTTTGCTCTAGTGCTTCACTTATATCTTTTAGAGCACAGTGGTGGATTTGTTTTATAGAAACTATTGTTCTCTCATGCTTCACTTATATTATTTTGAGAGTCCTACAAAACAGCATGGTAATTTGCTTTAATTATGATAGGCATCCAAGATTAGTAAAAAATATTCTTATAAGTGTGTTGAATACTATGAGAAGTTTGATGCTTGATAATTGTTTCAAGATATGAAGATGGTGATATTAGAGTCATGCTAGTTGAGTGGTTGTGGATTTGAGGAATACTTTTGTTAAAGTTTGTGATTCCCGTAGCATGCACGTATGGTGAACCGTTATGTGATGAAGTCGGAGCATGATTTATTTATTGATTGTCTTCCTTATGAGTGGCGGTCGGGGACGAGCGATGGTCTTTTCCTACCAATCTATCCCCCTAGGAGCATGCGTGTAATACTTTGCTTTGATAACTTGTAGATTTTTGCAACAAGTATATGAGTTCTTTATGACTAATGTTGAGTCCATGGATTATACACACTCTCTTCCTTCCACCATTGCTAGCCTCTCTAATACCGCACACTTTTCGCCGGTATCATACACCCACCATATACCTTCCTCAAAACATCCACCATACCTACCTATCATGGCATTTCCATAGCCATTCCGAGATATATTGCCATGCAACTTACCACCGTTCCGTTTACTATGACACGCTCCATCATTGTAGCGACCCGACCTCAGACGGTCAAGTCTCTGTGCTTAAGTGTCATCCCTGGATCGGTATGCTGACACACACAGTACTCGAGGATTTATAATAGAGGTAAATCACATGTATAAAGTAACGTAAATACTATTACCTCAATCCAAAAAGCGGAAGTAATAACAAGGTTGAGGATTCCCATCAACACCAACGACAAAGTTGAGTGTAGAAATCATAACCCTAACGTATCACTTACTCGTCGTAAGAATCTCCTGCAACATGAGACGTTGCAGCCACAAAGGGTCAGTACATTGAATGTACTGGCAAATTCACACAATAGGATAATGATGAATAAATGCTATCTCTACATGCATATTTGGCTGGTGGAGGCTCTATGGTTATAATGTTTTTGCGAAAAGCCAATTTTTCCCTACTGCAAAGGAATATATTTTATTTAACTACAAAGTTTGTTGAAAACATTGAGAAGGTTCCTCCAACCCAATCCCAAAATCATAATCATTAACCCAATCAATTTAATTAAATAGAGTGTTGAGATTAACAGGATAATCCAAGAACCAGAGACTCAAGATTGCCCATAACCGGGGACACGGCTAATCATGATTAGTTTGTACACTCTGCAGAGGTTTGCGCACTTTTCCCACAAGACTCGATCTGCTCCGTTGGATTTCTCGCACTACATGATGTTTGAGAAACGGATGACCGAGACACAGTCTTTCTGAAGCATTAACTCTCTACTCTGGGTAGACAGTACCACCTACAACCCACTACATCTGCTAGTCTACCTCTTCAAGAGCTTCACACAACTTACTCAACTATGCTAGAGCCCATAATGGCTTGTGGCTGCACACGGAAGTTTCTAGCATGAATAATCTTATGATCCCTTTGAGCCTTGGTGGCGAGTCGTAGGATGATCACATGGGTCCTCCGGGATATCCTAGGACAACACTGGATTCTCCAGGTGCCCGCAACCAATCCACCCAGATGTGTATTAAAGTAGCCACCTTAAGTTGAACCATTAAGTAAACAATCTCACATCCGTCATGGAATACACTCAAACCCAATCCACGTCTACGAGCATAGCATGGCAACATAAGCATAACATAATAGTAACTCCCAAGGTTTGAATGCAAGGCAATAGGCTCCTACCTCATCAACTACTTCCCAATACCCACATGTTTTCAATCCTACTCATGCAATGTTTGAGGGTTGAAACTAATGCATAAAAACTGGGTAATGAAAAGTATGATCAAAGTGTGCACATGCGTGTACTGTTGAAGAAGATGATTTGCACTCATAACTCCTGATAGTTCTACTCGTCTCACTCCGGTCAATCTATCGTGAGCAAGCAATAGTAACCACACATAAGCAATCACTCAAAAGATCGGAAAGAACGAAGAAGACAATTCAGAAAGCATCAAAACCAATCAAATAACTCTTGCAACATAAAAGAATTTCTAACAGTACCAAAATTATGTGAATTTGGCCTTATCAGAAAGTTTAGGTCAAGTGCTTCGATTTGCAAAAAGAATCAACTGAAACGGAGTTATAAAACTCGAGTTACGATCAAACGAAGTTCAAAATTACAAATCTGTTTGAATTCAAATTTTAAAACTTTCAAAAATATGTTTAAGTTGTTTATCTGGATAGAGGGGATCATAACGAAGAAGTGGGTGTTCGTTTCGTTGGAGTTGGACAAACGAGTAAAAAGATGCGGTCGTTTGAAAACTAGGGGCTAATCTATAAAATAATTTATTCACAAACGGGTCCCTGGCAGAAATTAAAAAGAAAAAGAAAAATACTAAGCAACGAACGTTCGTTACAGAACCTAATCTAATGAATCTGTTCACTAACGATCCTAAACGAACGAACGTTCGTTAAATAACCGGTAAATCGAGTTTTAAAGAAAAACCGAAGAGAAAACCTAACCCTAATAAAATAAACTGGGTCGGTGGCGGTTATACCGGTTGGCGGCGGTCGGGCGGTTTTCGGTGAGAAAACCGGCGGCGGCGGCAGTTGGGATCGGCGGAGCGGCGGCTCCGGCGAGGGCGGCGAGCTCCGGAGCGGCGGGGTGCGGCGCAGGCAGCGGCAGCGAGCGGCGCGGGAGGCGACGCAGCAGCGGCGCGGCTGGGCGAGATGCAGCAGCGGCGGCGACGTCGATCTGCGGCGGCGGCGGCACGACGATCTGTGGCAGCGTCGAGGAGAGGCGAGGGGAGACAGGGCGGCGACGCTTGCAGAGAGAGGGGAGGGGACACTTATAAAGGGGCGGCGACCGACTTGGGCGAGGGGCGACGGTGTCGTGGCGGTGCCGGACTTCGGGGAAGTCCCGGTCGGGGACGACGGGCGAGGCGGCGCGGCGCTGGGCCGGCTGGGCTTCGGCCTAGTCGGTCCGAGAAGAGTTTTTTTAAATAAACATTTTTTAAACACAAACAAACAAAATAATATAACAAAAGAAATAAAAATATTATATAAGCCTATAATATATCAAAATTTTCAGAAAAAGATTTTCTACAACGTGAACATTTTTATAACGTCAAATAAAATCCACAAAAATTGAAATAAAACAAAGAGTGCTACAGCTCTAATAAAATCCAGTAAAAATCATTTTAAAAATACCAAAATGATTTCAAATTTATTTTTCTTGAATTTTCTGATGTAGGGAATCATTTTACCCTAATTTCCATATTTTATTTTTGGAGAAAAATAATTTGAATAAAAGCCAAATAACTCCAAATTGAAAATAATTTCCTAAAGGATTTTAAATTTGATCCTTTTTAAACTTCCAACTCATATTTCATATGTTTTGAAGAAGTCATTTTATCTTCTCTCATGAAAATCATTGAGTTGCTTAAAGTTTCTGAATTTGAAAATTGTTCCAAATGAAATTCAAATATTTTCAATTGCCCTTTCATTTAATTAAATGGAAGAAGTCATATCATCTTCACTCAAGGGTTTTGTATTTGAAAAGAATTTGAATTCATGGAGATCAGAAAGCAAAGATGAAAGTTTGGGAAAGTCCTTGTATTCCCTCTCATTTAACTTCCAAAAGTTTCAAATTTCACTCAATCGATCAAACAATCAATCATAACTATCTATTTAATATAACATTCCAAAATTTAGAATTTTGGGATGTTACAAACCTACCACCCTTAAAATGAATCTCGTCCTCGAGATTCGGAGAGGCTAGCAAGAAATAGGTTAGGTTTGGAGGTCTTCTCAAAATCCATCGATCGTCTCCGGGGTCTCGGGTGCTACCACCCTTAGAAGCATTGATACGGATTCATAAAAACTCATATACTCCATCCTTATTGTTGACAGTGTCGGTCTTCTCAAATCCTCGAAAAAATTCCTTCTCTGGGCTCTTCTGGTAGTGGCATAACCTTTACCGCAATCCTTCTGTTCTTTCATCCTGGTAAGGTTCTCCTATGACTAGGTCTTCTTAGCTGACGGGTCTGGCGCCAATACTAAACAACTATCGATATCTCATGGTGGCCAACAATTTATGGTTTGTCCTGCAAGAAATGGGTCTGGGTTGGACCTCACCGTATAACCTACGGTTGGCAAAAGCTGCCTTGTACCAGGGAAAATGCTTATACCATTCTAAGGTTCAGACAAGGTTTAACATCGTCGTCGCTCTACTATAGGCAAGTCACTCAGATTTACCATCCCATATAGCAAGGCGAATAATAAGAGTACGTCGGTATGGTGATCAATCCATCCCGCACCCAAATCATTACCCTGTATATGGTTTAGCGAATCTCGTATTCTAACACTCGGTCATCCTCACAAGCATTGCAGAATGTTTCTTGTCCACGAACTAATTTCAGATAAATCCATTGATTCTGCAAGCCAAATAAACATCTATCATTTCTTCACAACTCTTAGGTTTTGCGTAACTCCTATAAGATCGTCTATCGATAAAATCATACTTCTTCCAGGGTTATTCCTTCAGCAAGAATGTGCTTGCTTCTTGGCAGGTCCTGGGGCTTGTGGGTTATGGCCCATCTCATCACTTGTAAACCTTGAACTCATCATCGGGGCAACTGGTCATTATTCCAACATCCAGCTTCCTAGCATACTTAAAATCCTTCCGGTTGTACTGTCTTTCTTCCTTCTATTGGCACCAAGCTAAGATGTGATTACTCAGACTCATTATGGACTTGCAATTGCTCCATATTTCCAACATCATACCTCCTTTATATCCAATAGTACTTCATATATCCTTGGGATATTCCACATATCAAGACAAAACTAGTAATTATCTTGTCCAACGTCCACTCCGTGGAATATCATTATCTTTTCCAAGGGTCAAGTCTCCTCACACGGTACTACCACCCTTAAAATGCGCAAATTCATCCATAGACCATATTTCTCATATCCTCGAAAATGGTCAAAATCTTTCTCCATAGAGTAACAACTCATAAAATCGAATCGGTTCCAAAGATGCTAACTTCATTGATTCTCGAAGTATTACAATCTCTTGCATTTCCATTACATGACTCAACTCAACACCTCAGTATAAAAGAAAATGTTGTCACTTCTACTTCTATACTTCTCGTTGTGACTCAACTATTCATCACCAGTCTCCTTCTCCTTGGGACAATCTCTGGCAAAGTGCCCTGCTTCATCACAATGGAAACATATTACTTCTGACAAGTCTCGAGGTTTCCTTTTTTGGGCAACCGCTGAAGTAGTGCCCTGACTCCTTGCACCTGTAGCAGGTGATATGACTCAGGTCCTTCCTGGTATCCAATGTACTTCTCTTCCCGGACTTTTCCGTTCCAATCAGGGCTTCTATTTCCTGCGGGTCATACCCCACTTCCTCTGTCGGGAATTCTACTAGATCCCCACAGACAATTCTGGGAGATGTGTCCTTCTTCTCCACATGAATAGCAAGACTTGGTGCAGGGTTTAATTGGGCCTTCTTCGGGTGTGTCCTCCACCTCTTCCTTCATCACAGGTTCTTCTAAAATTTCCATGAGGGCTGCTTTCATTGCTTCTTTCTTTTGCTGGATGGTTCTTTGTACCATGGGGCAAATGTGACACTGAGCTGGGTAGTGGGTAGTTCCTTCACACAAGAAACAAGTAATCTGCCTAGTTGGGCATTCTTCAGCTGGGTGACTTCCTTCACAATTAGGGCATTCATCCTTGTGTTCCTTATGGTTGTGTCCTATTTCTCCACAAAGCTTGCATGCACAGGGTTTCTTTATATCATTTCCAAAAGGCTCCAACGTCTGGGACACAAGACGAGATCTTTGCAGAGTCAACTTAAATTCTTTCCAAGTGGTTACTCCTTGCCATCCATTGATGGTTTGGTTCATCCTCCACCAAGTAGCGGCACCTTTTTCAAAGCACTTAAGAGCATGCTGGGTCATATCCTTTCCGACTATAGGGTTATTCTCCATGTGATCCTCCATGTTCTGAATCCATCGGTTCATCTCCAATTGACTCGTCGGTCTAGAAAATATAAGCTCATCTCCATTCATCCTCTATTGGGTCCATGGGTTTTTGGGGTGGGATAAGAGAGATCGAGAGGGATGCACACAATACAAACAAAAGCTTTTGAAAAGACAGATTTTATTTTGTGGCTGTCAGAAAAACATCAAACAAATGACAACTCACAAACATCGCATCTAACGTAAGTATATAACAGTGGTTTAGTCTTCTAAAGGTCAATAAATCTTCAACGTCGCCAAACTCTTCAAGTCTTACTCATGTCTCCGATGACTTTTTCCGATCATGCCTGTCCTTCTCAAGTTATTTTGCCAGATCAGCTCTGTTAACCCGAAGTCTCTCATGTCATCCTTTAATACTTTGGAGATGCGTTCCAAACTTCTGGGTTTCAACCCCCTTGGCATGAACCCTGTTCCTACTATCCTTCAGTTCCTGACGAATTCTCCGGTATCTCGAGGTTTTGCTCCTCCAGCTTGGCTACTTTCAGCTTCTAGGTTCCTGAGTTCTTCACAAAATGCTTCCTTGTCAAGTACGGCTTCCTGCAGGTCCATCTTAAAACTCCTGATGTAATTCTCCAGATTCTGGGGATACATCAGCCAAGGTTAAACTTCATCTTTTGCTGATAGGTGTTCCATCAGTCTTCTTGTCATCCAATCTTCCTGACGAAATGCATGCTTAAGTCAGGACGGTGACAATAGCATAAGCGGGCGATAACATCATGGATAGCCGTGTTTCTGCTCTTGTCATTTCCATGAGCTTTCATTCCATAATTGATCTCTCCTGCCTTAGGGTTTTCTTGACAAAAACTTTGAGGTTTAACGCTCCATGTACCGGTCTTTCTCCGATACACCTTGATCTCGGGTATTGATAACTTCCATAGTCTGTCAAGTTCCATCAAGGGAGCCTTACAAGGTCATACTAAATTTGGAAATTCTTCAGAGCCTTCAAATTCTCCTAGTCTTCGGAGTCTCCAACCGTTGTAGTTTCCATTGTTATAATGCACGGTAAAATCCTCTTCATTCCGAAGTGGTCTTAGTTGTCCGATATCTTGTCCTTCTCGGAGTGGTCTCATCAGTCGAATCTTCATGTGGTCAAAACGGAAAGGGGGTATGGTCTCACTAAAGGGAATTTTTGAATAAGCTCAGAAGAGAAGAGAGGTAAAAGATCTTTTTGAAAATGAAGTTGTAGAGAAAATCGTTCCTATGGGCTTGCCAGTTCCTAGGGGTCATGTCCTACAGTCAACATGTGCTCTGATACCATCTTGTAGCGACCCGACCTCAGACGGTCAAGTCTCTGTGCTTAAGTGTCATCCCTGGATCGGTATGCTGACACACAGTACTCGAGGATTTATAACAGAGGTAAATCACATGTATAAAGTAACGTAAATACTATTACCTCAATCCAAAAAGCGGAAGTAACAACAAGGTTGAGGATTGGATTCCCATCAACGCCAACGGCAAAGTTGAGTGTAGAAATCGTAACCCTAACGTATCACTTACTCGTCGTAAGAATATCCTACAACATGAGACGTTGCAGCCACAAAGGGCCAGTACATTAAATGTACTGGCAAATTCACACCATAGGATAATGATGAATAAATGCTATCTCTACATGCATATTTGGCTGGTGGAGGCTCTATGGTTATAATGTTTTGGCGAAAAGCCAATTTTTCCCTACTGCAAAGGAATATATTTTATTTAACTACAAAGTTTCTTGAAAACATTGAGAAGGTTCCTCCAACTCAATCCCAAAATTATAATCATTAACCCAATCAATTTAATTAAATAGAGTGTTGAGATCAACAGGATAATCCAAGAACCAGAGACTCAAGATTGTCCATAACCGGGGACACGGCTAATCATGATTAGTTTGTACACTCTGCAGAGGTTTGCGCACTTTTCCCCACAAGACTTGATCTCCTCCGTTGGATTTCTCGCACTACATGATGTTTGAGAAACGGATGACCGAGACACAGTCTTTCTGAAGCATTAACTCTCTACTCTGGGTAGACAGTACCACCTACAACCCACTACATCTGCTAGAATACCTCTTCAAGAGCTTCACGCAACTTACTCATCTATGCCAGAGCCCATAATGGCTTGTGGCTGCACACGGAAGTTTCTAGCATGAATAATCTTATGATCCCTTTGAGCCTGGGTGGCGAGCCGTAGGATGATCACACGGGTCCTCCGGGATATCCTAGGACAACACTGGATTCTCCAGGTGCCCGCAACCAATCCACCCAGATGTGTATTAAAGTAGCCACCTTAAGTTGACCCATTAAGTAAACAATCTCACATCTGTCATGGAATACACTCAAACCCAATCCACGTCTACGAGCATAGCATGGCAACATAAGCATAACGTAATAGTAACTCCCAAGGTTTGAATGCAAGGCAATAGGCTCCTACCTCATCAACTATTTCCCAATACCCACATGTTATCAATCCTACTCATGCAATGTTTGAGGGTTGAAACTAATGCATAAAAACTGGGTAATGAAAAGTATGATCAAAGTGTGAACTTGCTTGTACTGTTGAAGAAGATGATTCGCACTCATAACTCCTGATGGTTCTACTCATCTCACTCCGGTCAATCTATCGTGAGCAAGCAATAGTAACCACACATAAGCAATCACTCAAAAGATCGGAAAGAACGAAGAAGACAATTCGGAAAGCATCAAAACCAATCAAATAACTCTTGCAACATAAAACAATTTCTAACTGTACCAAAATTATGTGAATCTGGCCTTATCAAAAAGTTTAGGTCAAGTGCTTCGATTTGCAAAAAGAATCAACTGAAACGGAGTTATAAAACTCCAGTTATGATCAAACGAAGTTCAAAATACAAATCTGTTTTGAATTCAAATTTTAAAACTTTCAAAAATATGTTTAAGTTGTTTATCTGGATACAGGGGATCATAACGAAGAAGTGGGCATTGGTTTCGTTGGATTTGGACAAACGTGTAAAAAGATGCGGTCGTTTGAAAACCAGGGGCTAATCTGTAAAATAATTTATTCACAAACGGGTCCCTGGCAGAAATTAAAAAGAAAAAGAAAAATACTAAGCAACGAACGTTCGTTACAGAACCTAATCTAATGAATCTGTTCACTAACGATCCTAAGCGAACGAACGTTCGTTAAATAACCGGTAAATCGAGTTTTAAAGAAAAACCAAAGAGAAAAACCTAACCCTAATAAAATAAACCGGGTCGGCGGCGGTTATACTGGTTGGCGGCGGTTGGGCGGTCTTAGGTGAGAATACCGGCAGCGGCGGCAGTTGGGATCGGCAGAGCGGCGGCTCCGGCGAGGGCGGCGAGCTCCGGCGCGGGGGCGGCGGCGCGAGCGGCGGGGTGCGGCGCAGGCGGCGGCAGCGAGCGGCGCGGGCGACGGCGCTTGCGGCGGCGGCGGCGCAGCAGCGGCACGGCTCGGGCGAGATGCAGCAGCGGCGGCGGTGGCACGACGATCTGTGGCAGCGGCGAGGAGAGGCGAGGGGAGACAGGGCGGCGGCGCTTGCAGAGAGAGGGGGAGGGGACACTTATAAAGGGGCGGCGGCCGACTTGGGTGAGGGGCGACGGTGTCGTGGTGGCGCCAGACTTCGGGGAAGTCCCGGTCGGGGACGACGGGCGAGGCGGCGCGGCGCTGGGCCGGCTGGGCTTCGGCCCAGTCGGTCCGAGAAGAGTTTTTTTTAAATAAACATTTTTTTAAACACAAACAAATAAAATAATATAACAAAAGAAATAAAAATATTATATTAGCATATAATATATCGAAATTTCCAGAAAAAGATTTTCTACAACGTGAACATTTTTATAACGCCAAATAAATCCACAAAATTTCAAATAATGAAAAGAGTGCCACAGCTCTAATAAAATCCAGTAAAAATCATTTTAAAAATACCAAAATGATTCCAAATTTATTTTTCTCCAATTTTCTGATGTAGGGAATCATTTTACCCTAATTTCCATATATTTTATTTTTGGAGAAAAATAATTTGAATAAAAACCAAATAACTCCAAATTGAAAATAATTTCCTAAAGTATTTTAAATTTGATCCTTTTTAAACTTCCAACTCATATTTCATATGTTTTGAAGAAGTCATTTTATCTTCTCTCATGAAAATCATTGAGTTCCTTAAAGTTTCTGAATTTGAAAATAGTTCCAAATGAAATTCAAATATTTTCAAATACCCTTTGATTTAATTAAATGGAAGAAGTCATATCATCTTCACTCAAGGGTTTTGTATTTGAAAAGAATTTGAATTCATGGAGATCAGAAAGCAAAGATGAAAGTTTGGGAAAGTCCTTTTATTCCCTCTCATTTAACTTCCAAAAGTTTCAAATTTCACTCAATCAATCAAACAGTCAATCATAACTATCTATTTAATATAACATTCCAAAATTTACAATTTTGGGATGTTACAATCATTGTCATATTGCTTTGCATGATCATGTAGTTGACATCGTATTTGTGGCAAAGCCACCGTTCATAATTCTTTCATACATGTCACTCATGATTCATAGCATATCCCGGTACACCGCCGGAGGCATTCACATAGAGTCATATTTTGTTCTAAGTATTGAGTTGTAATTGTTGAGTTGTAAGTAATAAAAGTGTGATGATCATTAGTAGAGCATTGTCCCAAGTGAGGAAAGGATGATGGAGACTATGATTCCCCCACAAGTCGGGATGAGACTCCGGACGAAAAAAAGAGAAAAAAAGAGGCCATAAAAAAGACAAAAGGCCCAAACAAAAAAAATGATGAGAGAAAAAGAGAGAAGGGACAATGCTACTATCCTTTTTCCACACTTGTGCTTCAAAGTAGCACCATGATCTTCATGATAGAGAGTCTCCTATGATATCACTTTCATATACTAGTGGGAATATTTGATTATAGAACTTGGCTTGTATATTCCAATGATGGGCTTCCTCAAAATGCCCTAGGTCTTCGTGAGCAAGCGAGTTGGATGCACACCCACTTAGTTTCTTTTGTTGAGCTTTCATATACTTATAGCTCTAGTGCATCCGTTGCATGGCAGTCCCTACTCACTCACATTGATATCTATTGATGGGCATCTCCATAGCCCGTTGATACGCCTAGTTGATGTGAGACTATCTTCTCCTTTTTGTCTTCTCCACAACCACCATTCTATTCCACATATAGTGCTATGTACATGGCTCACGCTCATGTCTTGCGTGAAGATTAAAAAAGTTTGAGAACACCAAAAGTATGAAACAATTGCTTGGCTTGTCATCGGGGTTGTGCATGATTTCAATACTTTGTGTGATGAAGATAGAGCATAGCTAGACTATATGATTTTGTAGGGATAACTTCCTTTGGCCATGTTATTTTGAGAAGACATAATTGCTTAGTTAGTATGCTTGAAGTATTATTATTTTTATGTCAATATTAAACTTTTATCTTAAATCTTTCGGATCTGAATATTCATGCCACAAATAAGAGAATTACATTGAAAATTATGCTAAGTAGCATTCCACATCAAAAATTCTATTTTTATCATTTACCTACTCGAGGACGAGCAGGAATTAAGCTTGGGGATGCTTGATACGTCTCCAACGTATCTATAATTTTTTATTGTTCCATGCTATATTATATTCTGTTTTGGATGTTTAATGGGCTTTATTATACACTTTTATATTATTTTTGGGACTAACCCATTAACCGGAGGCCCAGCCCAAATTGCTGTTTTTTTGCCTATTTCAGTGTTTCGAAGGAAAAGGATATCAAACGGAGTCCAAACGGAATGACACCTTCGGGAACGTGATTTTCAGAACAAACGTGATCCAGAGGACTTGGAGTCTACACAAAGTAATCAACGAGGAAGGCACGAGGTAGGGGGGCACGCCTACCCCCCTGGGCGCGCCCTCCACCCTCGTGGGCCCCTTGTTGCTCCACTGACGTACTTCTTCCTCCTATATATACCTACGTACCCTCTACATTGATCTTTGCAAGTCTCTTCGAATTATCAGTTGGTTATCTTTGCAAGTCTCTTCGAATTATCATTTTGGTTTGGGCTACTAGATTGATCTTTCTTGCAATAGGAGAAGTGCTTAGCTTTGGGTTCAATCTTGCGGTGCTCGATCCCAGTGACAGTAGGGGAAACGACATGTATTGTATTGTTGCCATCGAGGATAAAAAGATGGGGTTTATGTCATATTGCATGAGTTTATCCCTCTACATCATGTCATCTTGCTTAAAGCATTACTCTGTTCTTATGAACTTAATACTCTAGATGCATGCTGGATAGCGGTCGATGTGTGGAGTAATAGTAGTAGATGCAGAATCGTTTCGGTCTACTTGTCGCGGACGTGATGCCTAGATACATGATCATACCTAGATATTCTCATAACTATGCTCAATTCTATCAATTGCTCGACAGTAATTCGTTTACCCACCGTAATACTTATCCTCTTGAGAGAAGCCACTAGTGAAACCTATGTCCCCCGGGTCTATTTTCCATCATATTAATCTTCCAACACTTAGTTATTTCTATTGCCTTTTATTTTACTTTTCATCTTTATCATAAGAATACCAAAAATATTATCTTATCATATCTATCAGATCTCACTCTCGTAAGTGACCATGGAGGGATTGACAACCCCTTTATCGCGTTGGTTGCGAGGTTCTTATTTGTTTGTGTAGGTGTAAGGGACTCGTGCGTGATCTCCTACTGGATTGATATCTTGGTTCTCAAAAACTGAGGGAAATACTTACGCTACTTTACTGCATCACCCTTTCCTCTTCAAGGGAAAACCAACGCAGTGCTCAAGAGGTAGCAGATCCTAGCCGAGGGAATCTCGTTTGCCGGGGACGACTGCAATGCCACGACAAGACCCTTGCAGGTCCCCCGGCAAGACCCTTGCCGAAGGCATCAACGGGGCCACTGCCAGGCCCGCACTAGCCAAGAATCCACCGCCGGCCCCAAGCAACTACTAGCTCAATCAGTTGAGCAGGCACCTACGTGGCGACGGGCGGCTTCTACCCGGACTCAACAAGCACCTGCGTGGTGGCATGCAACCCTACGTGGAGGCTCTACCACCGAGCCAGCCCAGCAGCCAGCCAACGTGGCGCCACGACGCCTCATCAGCTCGGACGCGTGTCGAAGCCAGGCGAGGCGGCGACAGCTGGGATGTGCTTCCTTATCGTCCCCGATAAAGCAAGGGGGACACATCGGCAGCGCATTAAATGCGTTTGTCCGACGGTCCCAAAGGATAGGCTTATCAACTGTAGACCTTTCCACCTCCTGTGTGCCACTGTGGCAACCCCTTTTGTCTATAAAAGGAGGCCCGAGGCGACCAGGAGGGGGATTCGGCTCTTTTGGGAAAGTTGCACCACGTAGCTAGCTCAAGAACTCAAGAACACTCAATACATCCACCAAAGCAGGACTAGGGTTTTACGCATCCTCGCGGCCCGAACCTGGGTAAACGATCCGTGTGCTGGCTCCTGGACCTGCTCTTTGCACAACCCCACGCCCGCCGACCGTAGAAGGGATCCCAGTGATTCCATAGGTGTCGTTCTCACCGACAATAAATAACAACTTTATTATTGCCTCTAGGTCATATTTCCTTCAGTCTCCCACTTGCACTAGAGTCAATAATCTACTTCACATCGCCATGTGACTTAACACCAATTGTTCACATCTTTATGTGATCAGTATCCATAGTTCATATCGCCATGTGACCAACACTCAAAGGGTTTACTAGAGTTAGTAATATAGTTCACATCGCTATGTGATTAACACCCAAGAGTAATAAGGTGTGATCATATTTTGCTTGTGAGAGAAATTTAGTCAACGGGTCTGCCACATTCAGAGCCGTATGTATTTTGCAAAATTTCTATGTCTACAATGCTCTGCACAGAGCTACTCTAGCTAATTGCTCCCACTTTCAATATGTATCTAGATCAAGACTCAGAAGTCATCTAGATCGGTGTCAAAGCTTGCATCACGTAACTCTTTACGACAAACTCTTTATCACCTCCATTACCGAGAAATATTTCCTTAGTCCTCTAAGGATAATTTTGACCGTTGTCCAGTGATCTACTCCTTGATCACTATTGTACTCCCTTGCCAAAATCATGCTAAGGCATACAATAGGTCTGGTACACAGCATGGCTTACTTTATAGAACCTATGACTAAGGCATAGGGAATGACTTTTCATTCTCTTTCTATTTTCTGCCGTGGTCGAGTTTTGAGTCTTTACTCAACTTCACACCTTGCAACACAGGCAAGAACTCCTTCTTTGATTGTTCCATTTTGAACTACTTCAAAGACTTGTCAAGGTATGTACTCATTGAAAGAACTTATCAAGCGTCTTGATATATATATATATATATATATATATATATATATATATATATAGATCTTGATGCTCAATATGTAAGCAGCTTTACCGAGGTCTTTCTTTGAAAAAACTCCTTTCAAACACTCCTTTATGCTTTCCAGAAAATTCTACATCATTTCTGATCAACAATATGTCATTCACATATACTTACCAGAAAGGCTGTAGTGCTCCCACTCACTTTCTTGTAATACAGGGTTTACCAAAAGTCTGGATAAAACCATATGCTTTGATCACCTTATCAAAGTGTATATTCCAACTCCGAGATGCTTGCACCAGTCCATAGATGGATCGATGGAGCTTGCACACTTTGTTAGCACCTTTAGGATTCACAAAACCTTCTTGTTGCATCATATACAACTCTTCTTTAAGAAATCCATTGAGGAATGTAGTTTCGGCATCCATTTGCCAGATTTCATAAAATGTGGCAATTGCTAACATGATTCAGACAGACTTTAGCATTGCTACGAGTGAAAAAATCTTATCATAGTCAACACCTTGAACTTGTCAAAAAGATTTTGTGACAATTTGAGCTTTGTAGATAGGAACACTACTATCAACGTCCGTCTTCCTCTTGAAGATCCATTTATTCTCAATGGCTCGCCGATCATCGGGCAAGTCAATCAAAGTCCATACTTTGTTCTCATACATGGATCCCATCTCAGATTTCATGGCCTCGAGCCATTTCGCGGAATCTGGGCTCATCATCGCTTCCTCATAGTTCGTAGGTTCGTCATGGTCTAGTAACATGACTTCCAGAACAGGATTACCGTACCACTCTGGTGTGGACCGTACTCTAGTTGACCAATGAGGTTCGGTAATAACTTGATCTGAAGTTTCATGATCATCATCATTAGCTTCCTCACTAATTGGTGTAGGAATCACTGGAACTGATTTTTGTGATGAACTACTTTCCAATTCGGGAGAAGGTACAATTACCTCATCAAGTTCTACATTCCTCCCACTCACTTCTTTCGAGAGAAACTCCTTCTCTAGAAAGGATCCATTCTTAGCAACGAATATCTTGCCTTTGGATCTATGATAGAAGGTGTACCCAACAGTCTCCTTTGGGTATCCTACGAAGACGCATTTCTCCGATTTGGGTTTGAGCTTATCAGGTTGAAGCTTTTTCACATAAGCATCGCAGCCCCAAACTTTAAGAAACGACAGCTTAGGTTTCTTGCCAAACCATAGTTCATACGGTGTCGTCTCAACGGATTAGATGGTGCCCTATTTAACGTGAATGCAGCTGTCTCTAATGCATAATCCCAAAACGATAGTGGTAAATAGGTAAGAGACATCATAGATCGCACCATATCTAATAAAGTACGGTCACGATGTTCGGACACACCATTACACTATGGTGTTCCAGGTGCACTAGTAGAAAAAGGGCCATTTGTCCCGGTTGGTAAGGCCCTTTTGTCCCGGTTGGGGAACCGGGACTAAAGGGTCGGTACTAAAGCCCTACCCCTTTAGTCCCGGTTCTTACACCAACCGAGACAGATGGGCCTCCACATGGCCGCTGCGGCTTGCCCAGGCAGGGGGGCCTTTGGTCCCGGTTGGTGGCACCAACCAGGACCAAAAGGCATCCACGTGTCAGCAGTTCAGGGGCTAGGATTTTTTTTCTGAAAGGGGGGGTTGGGGTTTTGGGGGGTTTTGTAGGGTTAATTTAGGTGTTTCATATATTGTGTTAGCTAGCTAATAGAGAGAAGTGTCCTCTCTTATCTCCGTGCTTGGTCAATGCTACGTACTATACGTATAGAGAGGACTTGACACGCTAGCTAGTAAGCAAATGAAGTAATCCATTAAGTACAAAAGATCGTCATGAACATATGCATACAGAGATAAGTGATATACCTCTCCTTCTCCGAGAGATTGGTCGAACAACAAGTTTCCGTATATCTATCTGACGCTACTAGTGGCTACATATATACAATATAAGATCTATTACAATCCCCTAATTAACCTCTGAACTCATATTCCACATAGTATTATCCGTCTTTATCGATGACATGGTCAAGAAAGAATCCCGCCAATTCCTCTTGAATTGCTTTCATGCGATCTTGTGGTAGGAGTTCATCCCGCATCTGCCACATCTAATTTCAAGAAGGGGGGTCAATACATATATATGAATGAAACTTAACACCAATGATGGTAATAAAAGAAAATTGTGAATATTATTGCTTACGCACTTCATATTGTTTTATAGAGTAGCCCCGCTCACAGGTCGTGTGGCGGATGGACTCGCAAACGTAGTATCCACAGTAATTAGTCGCGGATTCCTGCCACAACCACTTTACAAGAAATAGAGGTGAATCAAACTGATAAGCAAGCATGCTAAATGGTATTGATGAAACTAGCGCTAGAATCATTGGGAGATGCGCGGAACTAGCTAGTAGTACTTACTTTCGGGTGGATAATTTGCAGCTCCCCCGGCAGTCCCAGAGTTTGTGCGGTGAACTTTTTCCAAACCTTGCCAGACAAAGAAAACAATTACTTGATATCAGGAAATGAAGAAAGTTGCCGATATGCATGGTGCGATAATGATCGATTGAACTTACTTCTGGAGCATGCTAGTCATGTCCGCATATTCCTCGGGATTTTTTCGTCTCGAGTCTAGGACGGTTACTAGTCCCTGCTCAAGCTTAATCTCTAGGAGAATATAGTGGAAGTTGCGCACGCATATGCATAACTCATCAATTACATTACTATAATTAACCTCGAGTAATAAGGGAAACTGAATATGCACAAGACAGTAACACTCACTTGAAGTTGTAAGGAAAGAGTATTATAGCTTTGTTTTGATTTTTTTTACCAACGATCGTAGCAAGTTGGCCTCGGTATCTTTGGCATGAAATTTAACCGTATATTCATCTATGAGATTTGTGTTGATGAACCCAATATCACAGACTTGTCTTTTCTTGCATTCGGCGATCTTCAATCTGCATAATATAGTGAGGATAATTATATATACATGCAATGAAAGAGCTGAGCTATATATAGAGACTTAATGACAGAAGTATAGTACTTACAGATAGTAGCAAGTGATCGTTAATTTATCGAGGGCCTTTTGATTGAATAACTGGAAGATCTCCTCAAATGGAAGAGTCAACAGTTCAATTCCAACGAAGTCGTGCTCCTCTTTAACTCTCAGCGTCAAAGTATCCTCCCCCGCAGACTCTCTGCAGGTTTTCATGTACCAATCATGCAATCTTCGCATCATCGTTGTTAGAATAGTTCCATCTTTGATGAGAGGCTTACCGTAATGGTATTTGTGTTCGTCCACCTCCAAGAAATCATAATGTACATCGTCGGGCAGGTAATCTCCAAGATTGGTATTGGGCAAAATCACCGGATGATTAGCGACGATATCGCTAGACACCTTGAGCGGGGGGCACGATTGGTTCGCTTGTTCGCCGAGCTGGACAATTTTTTTCCCAGCTCGTCGTTCTGCTAACCTTCGATCACTCATAGTACTTCCCGACCGATCCGCTTTGATATATGACCTTTCAATAATGCGCTCATAGTTGTTTTTCGGTGGAGACGGTGGTGGTTTCTTCAGTGCATTGATAGTGCGCTTTGCTTTCACCGGATCTATCTTCTCCGGAGGAGGTGGATGTTTCTTTGATTTCACCCCTTCAAAGAAGTCCCTCACTTGGATTTGATAGATCTCCGTGTTTTCCTCCATGCTCCTCTCGTATGGTAACTTCTCTAGAGGCTTGAGAGATAGACCGAATCTGTATTGCCTACCGCCTCTGGTTGTACTGCTAGACGCCGGAGCGGATGGAGCGGCTGCGGCTGTCTTCTTTCCTTGCTTACGAGGAGGAGGAGAAGGGCTACGACGCGCCGGAGCAGCCGGAGCGGCGGCGGGTCTCTTCCGCCCTTGCTGACGAGGCAGAGAAGGAGGAGGCTGGCTGCAAGGGCGCACCGGCGCAGGCGGAGAAGGAGGCGGAGTGCCGCCACGCGCTGGAGAAGGAGGCTGAGTGCCCTGATCACTCGCCGGAGGAGGCGGAGGAGGAGGCGGAGTGCCCTGACTCGCCGGAGGAGGAGGAGGCGGAGGCGTCCAGTTCGGAAGGTTGATGAGCTCCTTCCCCCATAGGCATGGAGTCTTCAGAGCAGAACCTAGCTGAGTCTCCCCTTCTCCGATAGGGTGGTCAAGCTCGAGGTCCTCAAATCCCTCCGTTATTTCATCCACCGTCACCCTAGCATATCCTTCTGGAATTGGACGGCAGTGAAAACTTGCGTTGGGTTCAGGAGGTCGAACAGAGCCGTCAGCCGCCTTGACTTTGAAGTTCTGCCATTGTGTCATAAGGTGGCAATGTTGAGACTCTGTGATAGCATCCACGGGGTAGCTAGCAGGAGCCGTGAAGACAGGCTCCAGCTGAAGCAGCTCGGTGGAAGCCACGCTGCTTCTCCGCTGAGATGGCGGGGTAGCTCCGGGGGTAGCTTCGGCAGGTCGCTTGCTGTGAACTCCTTCTCGTTCCTCTATCGCTTGTACCCTTGCGTGCAGCGCCTGCAGTTGGGTCTGCTCCACTTTCTTCCTCCTCTCCTGGCATTTGTAACTGCCTGCGTCTGGAAACCCAGCCTTCCATAGAACGGAGCCTGGCGTGCCTCGTGTCCGTCCAGGGTGCTCAGGATTCCCGAGGGCCATTGTGAGCTCGTCGTTCTCTCTGTCTGGAACGAACGTCCCTTGCTGCGTTGCATCAATATACTGCTGAAGCTTCGTCACGGGTATTCGCAGTTGCTCGTTCGTCCAAATGCACTTCCCTGATACAGGGTCCAAGGTTCCGCCAGCCCCGAAGAACCAAGTCCGGCAACGGTCTGGCCAGTTCAATGTCTCTGGTTCGACCCCTTTATCAAGCAGGTCCCTCTCAGCCTTGGCCCACAAGAGCCGGGCTTTGAGGCAACCACCTGATCCCATGGAATGGTGAAGCTTCTTCTTCGCATCATTTTTCTTGTTTGTCGCTGACATCTTCTTACTGTTGTCCGATGTCTTGTGGGCCACAAATGCAGGCCAGTGATCTCTGATCTTCTCATACCGGCCGGTGAATTCTGGTGCCTTTTCTTGGTCGACAAATGATGTTTTCAGCTCATTCTTCCACCTCCTGAATAGTTCTGCCATCTTCTCAAGAGCATGAGACTTGATCAATTGCTCTTTAACTGGCTTCTCCGGATCCTCCTCTGGCGGTAGGGTGAAATTTGCCTTCAGCGCGGTCCAAAGATCATCTTTCTACATATCGTTGACATAAGACACCTCAGGGTCTTCCTTCTTAGCCGGCTTACACCATTGGTGGATGCTGATCGGGATCTTGTCCCTAACAAGAACCCCGTACTGAGCAGCAAATGCTTCCTTTGTCCGGATGGGTTAAATCGGTTGGCCATCGCGCGTGATTGCTGTGATCTCAAACCTTTCATCCGAGCGCAACTTTTTCTTCGGGCCTCATCTCTTTACCGAAGTTGTGCTCGATCTGGAGGGCTAGAAAAAAGAAGAAAGATGAGAGTTAATTAATATGTGTACATACCAAAACAATGAATGCATCAATTAGCTAGTCAGCACAGGCTTAACTAATATATATACCTGGCCGGACTCTGTTCGGTCACCGGAGCCGTCATCACGGTCTCCTTCTTGCACCGGCATTGGGTCACCGGAGCCATCATAATCATGTCTTTCCTCCTCCATTGTTCGATCACCGTAGCCTGCTTCTTCACCCTGTCCTTCCAGACCATCATTGTCGTTAAGATACGACAAGACATCACCTCCGGCTAAGATTATGTCCCCCAACACCTCTTCTGCTGCCTCGACTCATCCATGCTCCATTGTTTCTACAAATATTACAACATGGCAAATATTATACAAACATGACAGCAGGTGGATATATTACTGGCAAACACAGACCTAGCTACCTAATCACAACAAGGAATCATATTAGTGGCCTCGACGCTTCTCTAGGGTTTGGGGTGGCCTCGGCAACGCTTCAAGGGTTCGGGGTGGCCTCGACGACAACGCTCTTTTAACTTGGTAAATTTGGTTGGCCTCGGCAACACTTCAAGGGTTTGGATCAACTTGTGCACATTGCGAGACCCCCGACCCTCGACCGCTCGGCGATCCTCGACCCTCGACCCCTCGACGACCCTCGACCCTCAAACCCTCGGTCCCTCGACGACCCCTGAACCCTCGACCCTCAACCACTCGACCCTCGAACCCTCGGCGACCCTCGACCCCTCGGTGACCCTCGACCCTCTACGCTAGCTAGTTCCCGACCCTCGCCCCTCGAACCCTCGGCGACCCCTCCCCCCCTCATGTCGAAGTTATCGGGGTGGGGGTATATCGATAACGACATACCCGATAAAAAAAGGAAGAAGAAGAAAAAAAGAAAAAAAAAGAGGAGAAGAAGAAAAAATAGAAAATAATCTATTTTTTTTCTTCTTCTCCTCTATTCCTTTCTTCTTCTCCTCTTTTTTTTACTTTTTCCTCTTCTTATTTATTTCTCCTCTTCTTCTCCTTTTTATTTTCCTTCTTCCTAAACTAAACATAAACTAAAATAATCCTAAAACTAAACGAAACTTCTCCTCCTCCCTTTTTTTCTTCTTCTTCTTTTTTTATCCTAAAACTTTATGAACAAAATTACAACAGCAAAAAAATAAAAAATTCTATGAACAAAATAAAAATTCTATGAACAAAATTACAACAGAAAAAAATCATAAAAATTCTATAAATAATGACATATTCTTTGCATATGAACATACAAACATTTGCATATTCTACAATAATATCACCAAAAAAATTCTATGAACAGAAAAAAAATCCTAACTTTTGCATATGAACATACATACATCATCATCATCATCATCTACTACTACAATATGAACAAAAAAATCTATATATGTGAACAGGGCCTTCATCGTCGGCGTCGGGGCGCGCGGCGACGTTGGTGCGCGGGGCGGAAGGGGGAGAGGAGGGGGAACGACGCGGTGAGGCTCACAGTGCAGGCGAGCGGCGGCGAGGTCAAGGCAGGGCGCTCGGCGTGCGTGACGGCGAGGTCGGGGCAGCGCGCGGCGAGGTCGGGGCAGGGCTCGGCGATGGCGAGGTCAGTGCAGGGCGCGTCGAGGTCGGGGCAGGGTGCGGCGAGGCCGTGGCAGGGGCGACGGTGACGACGGGGACGACGGTCGGGGGCGGCAGCCTGGCGGCGTCGATGTCGTCGGCGTCGTCGGGGCGACAACTACGAGATGAGAAGTGGAAATTTTCACAAGTCTTGCTTATATACACGAAGCGTTGGTCCCGGTTCGTGGCACCAACCGGGACCAATGCCCCCTTTAGTCCCGGTTGGTGCCACCAACCGGGACCAAAGGTCTCTTTTCAGCAGCCCAAAGGGCGGGAAGCAGAGGCCTTTGGTCTCGGGGGCATTGGTCCCGGTTGTTTCCACGAACCGGTACCAATGCACACCTTTAGTCCCGGTTGGTGCCACCAACCGGGACCAAAAGCCTTGTACTGGCGCGGTGCGGTGGGAAGTTTAGTCCCACCTCGGTAATTGAGGAGCTCCGGCACCTGTTTATAAGCGCTGATGTGCCATCCCATTCAAACTCCTCACTATCGCAGACCTTCTGGCCTAAACTTGTCTCTGTGCCTGTGGGCGTGCTGCGGGCCTGAATCCTGGCCCAATAGGGTTTTTAGTCGTATTCAGGTCGTGGTGGCCCAGTAGGTGGCATTTTTTCTAGTTTTTTTTTTGCATTATTTATTTTCTTTTGTTTTTTGCTTCATTTCTTTAATTCTTTTTGCTGTTAGGTCACAAAAATTATAGACTTTCTATTAGTGCCATTAATTTTCAAATTTGAATAGTTTAAATTTGAATTCTTTTAAATTACTGTGAATTACTAGTTTGTGAATACCTTTACTAAAAAATAGATTTTTGAGTGATTCTTTTTCCAGCTATTTAATATTATTGTGTTTTATCATTATATTAAATTTGGTAATTTTTAGGTTATTTTAAATCTATGTTTTAATCAAGAACAGATTTTGTTATTTTAGTTTTCTATTAAAGTTTTTAACCAAAAATTTTCTTTATGAAAATTCTTTTTGCCATTAATGTTTTGAACAGAAAATACTTCGATAATTTTAGTTGCATAAATTTTATATAATTTTAGTTTAAAAAATACTAGAGGTTTATAAAAGCTTTTTAGTTGATTCCTTTTGCTATTAGAGTTTTATAAAAACTTTTTCGTTGATTGTTTTTGCTATTGAAGAATATTATAGTTTTGTTTTAGTTGATCATAACATAATATTTTAATTGATTATTTTAAGTTCATTATTTTTGCTATTAGTTCATTCTTTTTGCGCTCAATGACCCTGAAATTGAAAAGCACTACAAATGAACTCTGAAAAGATTGAAAGTTGGCATGGTACCATCATTTCACCCACATAGCATGTGCAAAAAAGTTGAGAGGGTTACGGCAAAAACTAGATGCACTTCATGTACAAAACGGGCAATCTCTTTCGAAGTATCAGGGTTTCGGACGAAAACTCATCTGTTACAAAGGGATTTCATTTTTTTGAACTTATTTGAACTCCAGACTTTTTGTGTGTTCAAAATGCACCATTCAAAGCTACATCATCAATTTTCAACCCTTTGTGACTTCATTTGTTATTTTTTATGCATTTACTGATTTTTTTTTGAGATATAAGACCCTGAAATTGAAAAGCATTTCAAATGAACTCTGAAAAGTTTGAAAGTTGGCATGCTATCATCATTACGCCCATATAGCATGTGCATAAAAGTTGAGAGGGTTACGACAAAAACTAGATGCACTTCGTGTACAAAACGGACAATCTCTTTCGAAGTATCAAGGTTTCATACGGAAACTCATCTGTTACAAAGGGATTTCATTTTCTTGAACTTATTTGAACTCTAGACTTTTTGTGTGTTCAAAATGCACCATTCAAAGCCACATCATCAATTTTCAACCCTTTCTGACTTCATTTGTTATTTTTCATGCATTTACTGATTATTTTAGCTAAATGAACCTGAAATTGAAAAGCACTACAAATGAACTCTGAAAAGGTTGAAAGTTGGCATGGTATCGTAATTTCACCCACATAGCATGTGCTAAAAAGTTGAGAGGGTTACAGGAAAAACTGGATGCACTTCGTGTACAAAATGGACAATCTCTTTCGAGGTATCAGGGTTTCGGACGAAAACACATCTGTTACAAAGGGATTTCATTTTCTTGAAATTATATGAACTCCAGACTTTTTGTGTGTTCAAAATGCACCATTCAAAGCCACATCATCAATTTTCAACCCTTTCCGACTTCATTTGTTATTTTTCATGCATTTACTGATTTTTTTGAGCCATAAGACCCTGAAATTGAAAAGCATTTCAAATGAACTCTGAAAAGGTTGAAAGTTGGCATGGTATCATCATTTCACCCACATAGCATGTGCTAAAAAGTTGAGAAGGTTATGGGAAAAACTGGATGCGCTTCGTGTACAAAATGGACAATCTCTTTCGAAGTATCAGGGTTTCATACGGAAACTCATCTGTTCCAAAGGGATTTCATTTGTTTGAACTCCAGACTTTTTGTGTGTTCAAAATGCACCATTCAAAGCCACATCATAAATTTTGAACCCTTTCCGACTTCATTTGTTATTTTTCATGCATTTACTGATTTTTTTGAGCTATAAGACCCTGGAATTGAAAAGCATTTCAAATGAACTCTGAAAAGGTTGAAAGTTGGCATGGTATCATCATTTCACCCACATAGCATGTGCTAAAATGTTGAGAGGGTTAGGGCATGGACAACACATAAAACCATTCTGCTTGTTTGCCTCAGCCACTTTGAGAAAATTATGCAGGCCCATAATGTACTCAGAGGTGTGTCTGTCATCGTACATCCATTGCCGGTTCATCTGCGTGCATTATATATAATTATGTGTGTCAAAAACCATTACAGATTCACATGGATACACTACAGGAATCAGCTATTTTGCCGTCTGCCACGGCGGACGGCAAAGGCATGAACGGCGGACGGCAAAGGCCTTTGCCGTCAGCCGCGGACGGCAAAAGGCTCCGGCAAAGTAGGCTACGGTAAACAGCTACTTTGTCGTCTGCTTCCTGGCGGCTGACGGCAAAGGCCCTTTGCCGTCAGCCACGGACGGCAAAGAGAGCGGACGGCAAAAATTGTGCTCTCAGTCCGTTAAGTGGCTAACGGCAGGCCTTTGCCGTCCGCCAGCGGACGGCAAATTTTCTAGTGCCTTTGCCGTCCGCCAGCGGACGGCAAACTTTCTAGTGTCTTTGTCGTCCGCCGTATGATGTCATCTACACATCACCACATGGCAGGCCTTTGCCGTCCACCGCTGACGGCAATCTCTTTTACTCTTTGCCGTCTGCCACTGTAGGCAAATTGACCAAATGGGTCAGCTCCCAGGAAGCACAGCTGGATGCCACGTGGCCTCTTTGCCGTCCGCGGCAGACGGCAAAGAGCCTGCATATTGGCTCTTTTTTTTGTTTTTTATTAAATCCAACAATTTTCATCACAAATATATATGACATATATAGATATATTTCACAAGGCCATTACAGGGCAAACATATAAGATATCCAACACATAACTTCATCATACATAGTTCCATGCATAGTTCCATCATACATAGCAAGTTCAACATAGAGGCATCCAACCATATATATTACAATAGTTTCATCCAACGATACATGCATAGTTCAACGATACAAAATAAACAGAGAAAGGGATAAGGAGCACTCCATCTATGCAAGCTTTCGTCAAGTGAATGAAATCTGCAAAATGAAAAATAAGAAAGTTAGAAATAGGTGACTAGAACAAGAAGAAGACTAGAACAAGAAGAGTATGTCATTTATGGGCTAACTTACGTGAAATGGATCATATATGAGCTAACTAAGTTGAAATGGGTCGTTTATGAGCTAACTAAGGTCAAATGGATCGTTTTTGAGGTAACTAAGGTGAAATGGATCGTTTTTTAGCTCACTTAGGTCAAATGGATCATTTATGAGCTAACTTAGTTGAAATGGATCATTTTTGAGCTAACTTTGTTGAAATGGATCATTTATGAGCTAATTTAGTTGAAATGGATCTTTTTGAGCTAACTTTGTTGAAATGGATCATTTATGAGCTAATTTAGTTGAAATGGATCTTTTTGAGCTAACTTAGGTGAAATGGATCATTTAAGAGCTAATTTAGGTGAAATGGATCGTTTTTTAGCTAACTTGGTGAAATGGATCGTTTATGAGCTAAATTAGTTGAAATGGATCGTCTATGAGATAACCTAGGTAAGATGGGTCATTTTGGAGTTAACCTAGGTGAAATGGGCCATTTTAAAGCTAACGTAGGTAAAATGGATCATTTAGGAGCTAATCTAGGTAAAATGGGTCATTTTGGAGGAAAAGAAGCTAACTCTAGGTCATTATGGTAAGCATATTGGAGGAAATAAAGCTAAGTCTAGGTCTTTATGCATTTGTTAAGCAAAACACTAGAGAAACTTACCGTGATCAGGGAGGTGTAGGAGCGGGGTGGCTAGTGCCGCTACCTGGAGAAGGATCGTGCGATGCGTTTCTGGAGTTAAGCTACACCAAAGATCATTTCCAATGTCTCGTTAGCATTATGACACTCAAATGTTAAGACTAGCAAGTAATGTCCATTCAAATTAAACTCACCGTGCTCCCAGGAGCAATCACTGGCATCGGCGGAGCGGGCTGACCGGACTTCTCGTACACAAACTGCACATTTGGTTTTCACAACAGAGTCATACTAGTTAGTAATGAGACTCAAATGTTAAGACTAGCAAGTAATCTGCAGAAGAAACTTACCACAAGGAGCTCGTACATGGCCCTTGCCTGCATGTCATTCCGTGCCCTCTCCTCCTCCATCATCTTTCTCGTCCTCTCCTCCATCTCCCGCTGCCTCTCCGCCGCCTCCGCCAGAAGTTTCTCCGTTCTATCTCTCTCAGCCTGTATAGCAGCCTGCAACACCACTCACATGACCATTTGTAATCATTGATGGAAGCGCACACAATGTAATGGACAAAGATAACTGAGTACGTATCACTAACCTTGATGGCGAGTTGCACTGGCCGTTCACGAGGCCTTATCTCAGGAGCGGAGCTCGACTGGCGCCTTGATCTCCGGGAGAGTGCTAGGACAGCGGATAAGTCCATCTCCAATGGCTATCGAGCCATGGGACCTCCCGCCACCAGATATCATCACCAGCTCTGGATCAATGGGACCCTGGCTCGGGTTAAAGTCCTCCCCTTTCCTCGCCTTCCCCTCATCTCTATATCTCACGAGCTTGTTGTGGGAGGAGATGTTGGTGAAGTTGTTTGCATCATCGAGGTCAGACTGAGAGAAAGCCTTGACTTTCTTGAAAGAGGAAGTGTGGGCCATGGCATACAGGTCGTACACCTCTGGCACCTTATCCGCCTTATTGTGGCGTGCCTGAAAGAGAGAAACAATGAAAATTAGTAATTAAAGGGCTCAAGCTAGCATGATGAATGAATTCCATGAATCATGAAGCAAACCACATACCCAGTTGCGCCCGAACTGATATAAGTTGGAGCTGCCTTGATGGTGTGGCACACCTTCCATTTGGGCACGTTTGTCCTTGGCCTCGTTGTGGAGGGCTAGCCATTCTTTTGAGCACCACTCATCGACCAATACCTCCCAACAATCCATCTGATCCGCACACCATCTCGGAGGCGCCTAAGTTAGCAAATAGAAACTTGAGCGCTACGGCTAAGAATTACTAAATGAAGGAACTTAAGTAGAAGGCCTTAAGAATTACCTTCATGTACTGCTCCTTACTCAGGAACTTATCGCGGCACGTCGGCTTGGTCTTCTTGATACCACGCAAGGCGTAGTAGTCTCGAACAGCCTGCACCCGAGCCTCGTGTCGTAAGTTCTGGAGTAGGCGCTTGCAGACGTTCTCGATAACATGTGCCGCGTCCTCCTCGTATCCCTCCTCACACCTGTAGAATGTCTGCAATCAAATGAGACAATATTGATTAGTACAATTAATAACTAGCTAGTTGAAGATTTTTAAATGTGTAAAGGAGAAATTACCCAGAACTTTCTGATCACCATGTCTGCGCTCGTGTCGCACACGACACCGTCGATAATCTCATCCGGCGGCGCCGGGGCAGCCACGTAGTGCTCCCAGCTCAATCCAAGCTCTGGAAGCCTACACTCTAATAGGTAATGATAGGTCCTAATCCCACCCGAGTATGTTTAGATTGGGTTCATTTTCCCATGCTATGCACCGGATCCTACGCAAAATTTCGGCAGCACCTCCCCGCTGTTCTCCTGATACACGTCTCTGCAATAAACAAAGAGGATGTGTACCCGGAGAACAACAGGGGAGGCACTGACGAAATTTATGCGTCGGATCCGGAGCAAAGCATATGGGAAAACGAACCCAATCTAAACATACTCAGGCTGTCCATGGATAGCGTTGGACAATTCGAAAGAATCAAGGTTATAAATATGCAAAGGCATGCATATTTATAACTATGACGCTTTCGAACGGGAGACACATGTTGGTTACGCATACTGATGATTCAAGACACATATATAGCTAGCTATCAAGTTTCATCGGAATAGATCAAATAATTAATGGGGGAGGAGGACATGTCATTTGTGCTCACCCACGAACGAAGGGGCAGAGCTCATCAAACGCACGGCGAGGTCGTCGAACACCAAACCTCGCAGCGATGAAACAACTGCACATTTAAAACTACCCCATCAACACAATTATATATGATGTTTTTCATAACAAAATCGAAAGATATATGACCTAACTAATAGTTCACAAATATATGACCCCGTCGGCTTCTGGAAGGCCAAAGAACACCTTTTCGGGAGGTGTCGGGGGTCGGGGTGTCGTGTCGGTCTCGGGGTGCCGTGTCGGGGTCGGGGTCGGGGTCTCGGGGTCGGGGTGTCGGGTCGGGGTGCCGGGTCGGGGTTGGGGTGCCGTGTCAGTGTCGGGGTCGGGGTGTTGGGTCAGGCTCGGGGTCGGGGTGTCGGGGTCGGGGTCGGGGTCGGGGTCTCGGGGTCGGGGTGTCGGGTCGGGGTGCCGGGTCGGGGTCGGGGTGCCGTGTCGGTGTCGGGGTCGGGGTGTCGGGTCAGGCTCGGGGTCGGGGTCTCGCGGTCGGGGTGTCGGGTCGGGGTGCCAGGTCGGGGTGTCGGGTCGGGGTGTCGGGTCGGGGTGCCGTCTCGGGGTCGGGGTGTCGGGTCGGGGTGCCGGGTCGTGGTCGGGGTGCCGTGTCGGTGTCGGGGTAAGGGTGGGTGTGGTGTCAGGGTGTCGGTGTCGGGGTGTCGTGTCGGTGTCAGGGTCGGGGTCTCGGGGTCGGGGTGTCGGGTCGGGGTGCCGGGTCAGGGTCGGGGTCGGGGTGTCGGGTCAGGCTCGGGGTCGGGGTGTCGGGGTCGGGGTGCCGGGTCGGGGTCGGGGTGCCGTGTCGGTGTCGGGGTCGGGGTGTCGGGTCAGGCTCGGGGTCGGGGTGTCGGGGTCGGGGTTGGGGTCCGGATGTCGGGGTCGGGGTCTAGGGGTCGGGGTGTCGTGTCGGGGTGCCGGGTCGGGGTCGGGGTGCCGTGTCGGGTCGGGGTTTTTTTCCTTTTCTTCTTCTTCCTATTCTTCCTTTTCTTCCTTTTTTCCTTCTTCTTCTTCTTCTTCTTCTTCTTCTTCTTCCTCCTTTCCTTTTTCCTCTTCTTCTTCTCCTCCTCTCCTCTTTTTTCTTCTTCTTCTTCCTCTTCTTCTTTTTTCTTCTCCTCCTCCTCTTCTTCTTCTTCCTTTCCTTTTTCCTCTTCTTCTTCTCCTCCTCTCCTCTTTTTTCTTCTTCTTCTTCCTCTTCTTCTTTTTTCTTCTCCTCCTCCTCTTCTTCTTCTTCCTTTCCTTTTTCCTCTTCTTCTTCTCCTCCTCTCCTCTTTTTTCTTCTTCTTCTTCTTCTTCTTCCTCTTCTTCTTTTTTCTTCTCCTCCTCCTCTTCTTCTTCTTCCTTTCCTTTTTCCTCTTCTTCTTCTCCTCCTCTCCTCTTTTTTCTTCTTCTTCTTCCTCTTCTTCTTTTTTCTTCTCCTCCTCCTCTTCTTCTTCTTCTTCCTTTCCTTTTTCCTCTTCTTCTTCTCCTCCTCTCCTCTTTTTTCTTCTTCTTCTTCTTCTTCTTCTTCCTCTTCTTCTTTTTTCTTCTCCTCCTCCTCTTCTTCTTCTTCCTTTCCTTTTTCCTCTTCTTCTTCTCCTCCTCTCCTCTTTTTTCTTCTTCTTCTTCCTCTTCTTCTTTTTTCTTCTCCTCCTCCTCTTCTTCTTCTTCCTTTCCTTTTTCCTCTTCTTCTTCTCCTCCTCTCCTCTTTTTCTCTTCTTCTTCTTCTTTCCTCAAACTAAACTAAACCTAAAACTAAAACTAAAACTAAACTAAAACTAAACCTAAAACTAAAACTAAAACTAAAACTAAATCTAAACTAAAACTAAAACTAAAAAGGAAAAAAAACAGAAAAAACAAAAAAAAGGAGGGGGGCTCACCTGGGGCGCGGGGCGGCGGGGGGCCGGGGCGGCGGGGGCGACGGGGCGGTGGTGCGGCGGGGCCCCGGGGCGGCGGAGAGCCGGGGCGGCGGGGCGACGGGGCGGCGGGGGCGACGGGTGGTGGGGCGACGGTGGGCGACGGGCGGTGGGGCGGCGGGGGCGACGGGCGGTGGGGCGGCGGGGCCCCGGGGCGGTGGCGAGTGGTGGGGGCGGCGGCGGCGGCGGGGTGGGAGGAGAGAACGGCGAGAGAACAGAGTAACGGGCGGGGGGGGGGGGGGTACGGGCCGTTAGGTAGTGCAATCTTTGCCGTCCGCCTCTCTTTGTCGTCCGCCCTTTTGCCTCTTTGCCGTCTGCTGGCAGACGGCAAAGAGGTGGGCCGTTAAGTTTTTTCCAAACGGGCGGGGGGTGGGGGCCACCTCTCTCTTTGCCGTCTGCCAGCGGACGGCAAAGATTCTTTGCCGTCTGCTGGCAGACGGCAAAGAGCCCGCAGATGGCAAAGAGCTTCTTTGCCGTCTGCCGTTTCTTTGCCGTCTGCTTTTGGGTAGCTGATGGCAAAGAGCTTCTTTGCCGTCAGCTAGCAGACGGCAAATAGCTGGCAGATGGCAAATTAGCTGATTCCAGTAGTGATAGATAAGTGACCAAATTAACAGTAGGTCATCATCACATTAAAACGAAAGTACATACATAGTTCAAATTGAACAACATATAGCTCTCTAGAGCATCTAGTTAAACCATACATTGAAACTATGTAAAACCTTTAAATGCAACAACAAATGCGATCATAATCACAACCAAAGTAACAATTGATCCAACGGCATAATGATACCAAGCCTCGGTATGAATGGCATATTTTCTAATCTTTCTAATCTTCAACCGCATTGTATCCATCTTGATCTTGTGATCATCGACGACATCCGCAACATGCAACTCCAATATCATCTTCTCCTCCTCAATTTTTTTATTTTTTCCTTCAACTAAATTTAACCACTCGACAATAGGGTCAGTTGGAATTTCGGGTTCAACCACCTCCTAGATAAATAAAATCTATGTCACGTTGGTCGGCATAATTGTCATAAACAATAAATGAACCAAATAGTTATAAAAAGATAATATATACCACATCTGAATCATAGACAGGACGAGGGCTGACGGGGGCGGATACCAAAACCATCGCACTATATAATAACAAGGAATAATAAAAGTAAGAAAATTAGACAAGTATGTATCTGAAGTAAGAATTTTTTTTTCATTCAGAAAGAAGATAAGAACAAGAGGCTCACCACGGTGGTGCCGGCGATGAGATCGGGGCGGGCGATCGACGGCGGTGAAGACGGGGACGGGACGGGACGGACCGCTAAACCTATGCAAATCTCGGGGAAAATGGAGCTTGGAGGTCGAGCTTCGAGAGGAGAAAACTTAACTAGTGTGGCTCGGGCATTTCATCGAACACCTCATGTGCATAGGAGGTGAGCTAGAGCACCCAAATGCCCTCCCCTCGCCGGCCAAAAAAAAACAGAGCACTGTGGAGTGCTCTGCTGCGGCGAGGGGGTATATATAGGCAACTCATTTGTCCCAGTTCGTGGCTCGAACCGGGACTAAAGCTCCCCCTTCTGTCCCGGTTCGAGCCACGAACCGGGACCAATGTATGTGGGCCAGGAGCGAGGCCCATTGGTCCTGGTTCGTGCCAGGAACTGGGACAAATGGGTCCAGACGAACCGGGACCAATGGCCACGAGGCCCCGGCCGCCCCCCTGGGCTCACGAACCGGGATGTATGCCCCTATGGGTCCCGGTTCGTGACTGAACCGGGACTAATGGGCTGGCCAGGCCCCAACCAAAGCCCTGTTTTCTACTAGTGATGGCGTGAGTTGTGAAACTATTCCACATTGTTTCAAATGAATACCAAACTCATAACTCAAATATTCACTTCCATGATCAGATCGTATAAACTTTATTTTCTTGTTATGATGATTTTCTACTTCACTATGAAATTCTTTGAACTTTTCAAATGTTTCAGATTTATGTTTCATTAAGTAGATATACATATATCTGCTCAAATCATCTGTGAAGGTCAGAAAATAATGATACCCACCGCGAGCCTCAACACTCATCGGACCGCATACATCAGTATGTATTATTTCCAATAAGTCAGTATCTCGCTCCAATAAGTCAGTCTTAGTCATCTTGCCCATGAGGCATGGTTCACAAGCATCAAGTGATTCATAATCAAGTGATTCCAAAAGCCCATCAGCATGGAGTTTCTTCATGCGCTTTACACCAATATGACCTAAACAGCAGTGCCACAAATAAGTTGCACTATCATTATTAACTTTGCATCTTTTGGCTTCAATATTATGAATATGTGTATCACTACCACTACTAGGGAAAACCTTATACACAGAACTTTAGCATTAGCGCTTGTTAAAAAAGCACGCTAGTGCTAACTAGCAGTAGCGCGCTGGGTAAAACCGCGCTACAGATATATATGTAGCAGTAGCGCGTCTAACAATAAAAGCGCTACTACTAAAACTCCCACTGCTAAGCCGATAGGCTACACATAGTAGTAGCGATCTTATTGAAACAGCGCTACCGCTACTTGTTTTGTAGCAGCGCGTTTACGAAGAAAGGCGCTACTGCTAACGAGAATAAAATTAAATGGAAAGCAAATAAAAAAGAGAAAGGAATAGCAGTAGTGCATGTTCAGAAACACGTTGTAGCTAACATAGCAGTAGCGCACTTCCTGGAACGCGCTACTGCTACTTTTGACTTAACCGCGCGGTTCGTTCTTCCCCATGGCCACTTCCCCCAAATCCCAACTCCTCCGCTGTCGCCGCCCTGCATCGCCGTCGGTCGCCGCGCGCTCTCCCGTCGCTCTCCGCACACCCTCGACGCCGCCCCCGGCCCTGACCTCGACGCCGCCCCCGACCCCGACCTTGACGCCGTCCCCGACCCCGACCTCGACGCCGCCCTCCGCCGCGTGCCCGAGCCCCGACCCCGACCTCGACGACTCCTGCCCCTCCCTCGCCGCAGGCACCCTAGGTGAGCACGCGTCCTCCTCCCCCTCCCCTACCTCTGCCTAGCTAAATTTCCTAGGGTTCTTCGAATTTTAGATTGTATCAAATTAGTTAGGGTTCATCAAATTAGATGGTAATTAGGGTAGTAGTTCCTAGGTACTAATTAGTTAGTAAGAACTAGGGCAGTAGTGCTTAATAGAATTAGTAAGAAATTTAATAGAACTAGTTGAACTAGTTTTTTTTAGTAAGAACTAGTTGAATTAATAGAGCAAGTGTATTTTTAGTAAGAAAATTAATATAACTAGTTGAACTAGTTTATTTTTAGTAAGAATTAGTTTATTTTTATTTATAGTAAGTTTATTTTTAGACAGAACTAGTTGAATTAATAGAACTAGTTGAACATGTCACATTTATTATTATTATTTTATTTAAAGCAATTATTCCCGCATCGACGTCGATGATGCCTATCCCGCATCCTCGTCGTCGACTCGGCGGAGCACACCTACTTGACCAGGTGAGCCATGTCCGGGACTGGGCTCCGCCGGGCTGGTACTGGGAGGCGCTACCTACCGGGGGATGCGGCTTGGTGAGGAGCCATCCCGTCATTGACCCGAACCTTCTTTGGTGGCGGTCGCGTGGGCCAGTGACGGTGCAGAGGCTTGAGGACCCCGCGGAGGTGGTACGTCACCGTGTCAGCGAGAAGGACGCATTGTTTGCGTTGGAGCAGTGGTTCTCCAATACCTGGCAGGTTCTCCAGGGATCTCATTGGAGCTATGATCCCGTGATTGTTCCTTCTCTTTGGGTGTCCACCGCCCGCGCTGATACCCGTCGTGCGCTATGGTTTTAGTTGTATTAGTGATGTTATCTGTATGATACTATTCGAGATGTATTAGTGATAATATTCGATGATGTATGGACGCAAGATGATTTACTTTTTCTTATTGAATGCATGCTAATTAGAATACTTATTTATTTTACGATTTGGTTTTGCTTATTGAATGCATGTCAATATGTGTCCTATAAGATATTTTGAAATGTTTTTTCTCATATTTTCAACTATTGAAATGCAATGACCATCAAGCTTGAATGCTCATATGATGTAGATAATAAAAACATGTATATCTTGTGTTGCTCAAATAGGATATGTGCTTGCCCAAGTGGCCGGTCATGTTTGCAGGTTACACCTCCGAGTGGCCTATGTTTTGCCGGAGTGTTGATTCATTTCTGTTCCGACAAATTTCAGGCACTCAATATGTCCTATTTTAGCAAAGGTCATGCCAGATTTTTCCGTGAATTTTGGCATGACTTGTGCTAGAATATGTAGGAAATATCGAGTGCCCCGAATTTTTGTGTTGAGTATCCTGGTAGTTGCCTTCGATCGATTTTCAATTAATGTTTCATAGGAAATGTCTGACAACGAAAAGGATTTCGGTATTTGCGAATACTGCGAAAACGAGTGCGGCATGTGCGACAGAATCTTCCTTGATGATGATAGGTGCTTCAGCATCAAGCTGGATGAGAGCTTCGAAGTGGATATAGTATGTCACAACGACAAGTCTTTTTTCGTAATTAAGCATGACATCTGCTTCATTTGCTTCAACTTATAATTTATTTATTTTTTACTATGCTACTAGCGTATCCCCTTCCATGCAAGAGTTTTTGTCTTGGATAAGATAGGTTTCAGTCCTATGAAAACTATGGAGTTAAAGAGAGTTTACTTGAAGACCGAGCATGGTTATACTTTCCACGCAAAATTATACAACGCAGACACCTACACCTATTTTGAATGCAAAACTTGGCAAGTACTATGCAAGACTTATACATTTGAGCCTGATATGGTTATCACCTTTGATATTCATCCGGAAGATGATATTGAAGGTAATATCGACATCTGGGTCGATGTGCAGACGCCTCCAGTTATACCATTATGTGAGTTTCTCAACCATATTTATGTCTTCGATATTGTTTATTCAAAAATAGTTGACAACTAATTTCTATTGACAGCTTATTTCCATTCAAGCAAACATGTCCGGCGCTTGGTAGACATGACCGTCCACTGTCCCGGGGCTGAACTAAATTGCGAGGAGATAAGTCATTATGTTTCATGGCTTGAGGATCTTGATGCTGTCAAGACAAATTATTTTCCTGGACTTAAAAATCTTAGTACTCAAAATGTGCGACCAATAGTGATCGTATTGAACTATGGTCACATCTATTTAGGAAAGATGGTAAGATTTTTACTATTAGTCCTCAGTGCATCTTTTGCATACATTATTTTGTAATCTAAACTTCATTGCTAAGTATGTTACTATACAATGTTCTTCAACAGGGACTCCCGATGACAGTTGTTCCTCACTGGATCAAGACTAAAGGTCGCATGTCAATGATTAGCCTACGGCCAAGACATCCTACATTGCACATGAGTGCATTCAGGATTTCTAGAACCGAGGAATGCTTAATAGTTCAAGACTGGAGAAGAATTGTGAATGATCGCAGAGAAGTACTAGGAGGCAGCAATAAGAAGAGCAGCCCACTATTAGGAGACAGGTTCATCTGCATGCTCCAACATGATGAAGCAGGAGTGCTACACATGTTCTATGCTATTTTACCTGAGAGAGAGCAGAAGGAGTGATTAGCTAGCTATAATAAGTTTGAAGATGATGATGTGCTACACTATGACTATGATGATTAAATAGCTAGTGTTGGTGGTAATGACTATGATTATTATTATTAGCTAGTGTTGGTGGTGATTAGATAGCTACACTATGACTATGATGATTAAATAGTGGTAATGACTATGATGATTATTAGCTAGTGTTGTTGGTGACGATATGATGCAAGAGTTTTTATATTAATATGATGATGATGATGATCATGATTATCATGATGATTTGTTATTATGATCATGATTAGTTATTATATCATTGGTGGAAGGAACGCCGATTAGATTCATGTGGATGGATCAAAAGTTGAATTAGCAGGATTGTCGTCCTAATTCAACTTTTGATTCATCCAAATGAATCTAATCCATGTTTCTTCCTCACAATGATATATTAATTCATCATGGACATAATGATATAACAACCTCTTAATTGGTACTGCATCAAAATTTGTATAACGGCGTATAAATACACTAAAAACAAAATACCAGTAGCGCTGGTGAGCGAACATGCTGCTACTAGTTATATTAGCAGGAGCGCTAGAAACAACACACGCTACAGCTATGTGTATTAGCAGTAGCGTGTGTCACACGCGCTACTGCTAAGGAATAGCTGTAGCGCCTTACTAGTAGCGCGGTGCCCCGCGCTACTAGTAGGCATTAAACCCGTGCTACTACTAGGGTTTTCCCTAGTAGTGTACTATCGAGATTCAATAAACCATTTACATTTGGTGTATGACCATAGAAGGTTTTATTCATGTAAACAGAACAACAATTATTCTTTGACTTAAATGAATAACCGTATCGCAATAAACATGATCCAATCATATTCATGCTCAACGCAAACACCAAAGAACATTTATTTTAGGTTCAACACTAATCCCGAAGGTAAAGGGAGTGTGCGATGGTGATCTTATCAACCTTGGAATCACTTCCAACACACATTGTCACCTCGCCCTTAACTAGTCTCTGTTTTTTTTTTGCAACTCCTGTTTCGAGTTACTACTCTTAGCAACTGAACCAGTATCAAATACCAAGGGGTTGCTATAAACACTAGTAAAGTACACATCAATAACATGTATATCAAATATACCTTTGTTCACTCTGCCATCCTTCTTACCCGCCAAGTATTTGGGGCAGTTCCGCTTCCAGTGACCATTTCCTTTGAAGTAGAAGCACTCAGTTTCAGGCTTGGGTCTAGCTTTGGGCTTCGTCATGGGAGTGCCAACTTTCTAGTCATTCTTCTTGAAGTTCCCCTTCTTTCCCTTGCCCTTTTACTTGAAACTAGTGGTCTTGTCGTCAACACTTGATGCTTTTCTTGAACCTTCGCCGATTTCAGCATCGCGAAGAGCTCGAGGAATCGTTTTCGTTATCCCTTGCATATTATAGTTCATCACGAAGTTCCAGTAACTTGGTGATAGTGACTAGAGAACTCTGTCAATCACTATCTTATCTGGAAGATTAACTCCCACTTGATTGAAGCGATTGTAGTACTCAGATATTCTGAGCACATGCTCACTGGTTGAGCTATTCTCCTCCATCTTGTAAGCAAAATACTTGTCAGAGGTCTCATACCTCTCGACTCGGGCATGAGTCTGAAATACCAATTTCAACTCTTGGAACATCTCATATGCTCCATGGCGTTACAAAACATTTTTGAAGTCCTAGTTCTAAGCCGTAAAGCATGGTGCACTAAACTATCAAGTAGTCATCATGGTAAAACGTTCATAATGTCTGCATCTGCTCCTGCAATAGTTCTGTCACCTAGAGGTGCATCAAGGACATAATTCTTCTGTGCAGCAATGAGGATAATCCTCAGATCACGGACCTAGTCCACATCATTGCTACTACGATCTTTCAACTTAGTTTTCTCTAGGAACATATCATAAATAAAATGGGGAAGCTATAGGCGAGCTATTGATCTACAACATAGATATGCAAATACTATTAGGACTAAGTTCATGATAAATTTAAGTTCAATTAATCATATTATTTGAGAACTCCCACTTAGATAGACATCCCTCAAGTCATCTAAATGATCACGTGATCCAAATCAACTAAACCATGTCCGATCATCACGTGAGATGGAGTAGTTTTCAATGGTGAACATCACTATGTTGATCCTATCTACTATATGATTCATGCTCGACCTTTCGGTCTGAGTGTTCCGAGGCCATATCTGCATATGCTAGGCTCATCAAGTTTAACCGGAGTATTCTGCGGGTGCAAAACTAGCTTGCATCCGTTGTATGTGAACGTACAGCTTATCACACCCGATCATCACGTGGTGTCTCGGCACGACGAACTGTAGCAAAAGTGCATACTCAGGGAGAACAATTATACCTTGAAATTTAGTGAGAGATCATCTTATAGTGCTACCGCCGTACTAAGCAAAATAAGATGCATAAAAGATAAACATCACATGCAATCAAAATAAGTGACATGATATGGCCATCATCATCTTGTGCCTTTGATCTCCATCTCCAAAGCACCATCATTATCACCATCGTCGCCGGCTTGACACCTTGATCTCCATCGAAGCATCATTGTCGTCTCGCCAACTATTGCTTCTACGACTATCGCTACCGCTTAGTGATAAAGTAAAGCAATTACATGGCGATTGCATTTCATACAATAAAGCGACAACCATAAGGCTCCTGCCAGTTGCCGATAACTTTTACAAAACATGATCATCTCATACAACAATTTATATTTCATCACGTCTTGACCATATCACATCACAGCAAGCCCTGCAAAAACAAGTTAGACGTCCTCTACTTTGTTGTTGCAAGTATTACGTGGCTGCTACGGGCTTCTAGCTAGAACCGTTCTTACCTACGCATCAAAACCACAATGATTTTTCGTCAAGTGTGCTCTTTTATCCTTCAACAAGGACCGAGCGTAGTCAAACTTGATTCAACTAAAGTTGGAGAAATAGACACCCGCTAGCCTCCTGTGTGCGAAGCACGTCGGTAGAACCAGTCTCATGAACGCGGTCATGTAATGTCGGTCCGGGCCGCTTCACCCAACAATATCGCTGAATCAAAGTAAGACGTTGCTAGTAAGCAGTATGACTATTATCGCCCACAACTCTTTGTGTTCTACTCGTGCATATAACATCTACGCATAGACCTGGCTTTGATACCACTGTTGGGGAACGTAGTATTTCAAAAAAAATTACCTATGATCACGCAAGATCTATCTAACAGATGTATAGCAACGAGCGGGGAGAGTTTGTCCACGTACCCTCATAGACCGAAAAGCGAAAGCGTTTAGTAACGTGGTTGATGTAGTCGAACGTCTTCATGATCCAATCGATCAAAGTACCGAACGTACGGCACCTCCGCGTTCAGCACACGTTCAGCTCGATGACGTCCCTCAAGCACTTGATCCAGTTGAGGCCGAGAGAGAGTTCCTCAGCACGACGGCGTGGCGACGGTGATGATGAAGTTACCGGCGCAGTGCTTCGCCTAAGCACTACGGCGATATGACCGAGGTGTGTAACTGTGGAGGGGGGCACCGCACACGGCTAAGAGAAGACTTGGTGTGCCTTTGGGGTGCCTTTGGGGTGCCCCCCTCCCACGTATATAAAGGAGGGAGGGAGAGAGGCCGGCCCCCTAGGGGCGCGCCAAGAGTATGGTGTCCTACTAGGAATCCCTTTCCCTTTTCAGAGTAGGAGAGAAGGAAAGAGGGAAAGAGAGAGGGGGTAGGAAAAGGCAAGGGGGGGGCGCCCCTTCCCTTAGTCCAATTCGGACCCATGGGGGGCGCAACCTCCCCTTGGCCTGCCTCCTCTTTTCCCGTATGGCCCAATAAGGCCCATTACTTCTCCCGGTGAATTCCCGTGACTCCCCGGTGATAACCCACAAGTATAGGGGATCGCAACAGTTTTCGAGGGTAGAGTATTCAACCCAAATTTATAGATTCGACACAAGGGGAGCCACAGACTATTTGAAGGTATTAGCAGCTGAGTTGTCAATTCAACCACACCTGGAGATTAATTATCTGCAGCAAAATGATCAGTAGCAAAGTAGTTTGATAGTTTTGATAGTAGTGACAGCAGCATCGGTAACAGTAACAGTGATAGCAGTAATTTTGTAACAAGTGTAACAGTGATGAAAGAAATACTAACTTAGCAGAAACAATATAAGATAAATTTGTAGGCATTGGATCGGTGACTTGTTGGATGATATTCATCATGTGACAGTTATAACCTAGGGCGATACGGCACTAGCTCCAGTTCATCGATACAATGTAGGCATGTATTCCGTAAATAGTCATACGAGCTTTATTAAAAGAACTCGCATGACATCTTTTGTCCTACCCTCCCGTGGCAGCGGGGTCCATACTGGAAACTAAGGGATATTAAGGCTTCCTTTTAATAGAGAACCGGAACAAAGCATTAACACATAGTGAATACATGAACTCCTCAAACTACGGTCATCACCGAGAGTGGGCCCGGTTGTTGTCACTCCGGGGTTGTCGGAAACCGTAGTAGGTGGCTATAGCTTGCAAGATCGGACCTAAAACATGGATATAATGATGAATTCATAAACGGTTCAGACCTGAGTTCATGGCACCCGGGCCCAAAGTGACAAGCATTAAGCATAGCAAAGTCATAGCAACATCAATCTAAGAACATAGTGGATACTAGGGATCGGTCCCTAACAAAAGTATCTCGATTACATGATGAATCTCATCCAGCTCCTCACCGACCAGCGAGCCTACGAAGGAATTACTCACTACTGGTGGGGAGCATCATGGAATTGGCGATGGAGATTGGTTGGTGATGACTAAGAACGAAGATCCCCCTCTCCGGAGCCCCAAACGGACTCCAGACCTGCCCTCCCGAGGAAGAACAGGGCTTGGCGGTGGCTCCGTCTCGTGGATCATGATTATTCTTTTTCCCTGATTTTTTTTCTAGAAATATGTGATTTTATAGTATCAGGGGGGTCGTCAGCGGGGCCACTAGATGGGTACAACCCACCTGGGTGCGCCAGGAGAGGGGGGCGCGCCCTGGTGGGTTGTGCCCAACCAGGGGCCCCTCTCTTGTGGGTCTTGGCTCCAGAAATTCTTATTATTGATATAAAAAATCCTCGCAAAGTTTTGTTCCATTCCGAGAACTTTTATTTCTGCACAAAAAACAACACCATGGTAGTTCTGCTGAAAACAGCGTCAGTCCGGGGTCAGTTTCATCCAAATCATGCAAATTAGAGTCCAAAACAAGAGCAAAAGTGTGAGAAAAAGTAGATACGTTGGAGACGTATCAACTCCCCCAAGCTTGAACCTTTGCTTGTCCTCAAGCAATTCAGTTGATAAACTAAAAGTGAGAAAGAAAAACTTTTACGAACTCTTTTGCTCTTGTTTGACTAAATAAGCCTAAACAGCACCCAGGTTTTCAGCCAGCATTATAACTAACCATGTCAACAATAACTCTTAAAGATTATAATGACTCATATCAATGACATAATCAGCTAGCGAGCAATAATAAGATATCTCAAACAGAACATGTTGTCAAAACAATCATGATATAATATGACAATAGTGGTATCTCGCTAGCCCTTTCTGAGACCGCAAAACATAAATGCAGAGCACCTCCAAAGTTCAAGCAGTGACTAAACATTGTAATTCATGGTAGAAAATATCTAGTCATGATGCACCCAACATTAGCTACACACAATGCATAAATCATGACAGCTGTGCTCTACTCAGTTTCTGGCGCTTGTTTTTAGAAGGTGATGACACAACATAAAAGTAAATAGATAGTCTTTTCGCAGAGGGAAGCAGTGATTTGCAGAGGTGCCAGAGCTCAATCTTTAAAACAGAGATAAATGATATTTTGAGACATGCACCCTTCTTATTCACTTCACGACCATCAATTATCAACATCTTCCATGCTAAGCACGCTAGTGGCGGTTCCCAAGCGATAAAAGTAAAGGTTTTGACTCTGTTGGGAGTTTTTGTTTGATTATTTCAGAGATGAACTCTTTTTCATGTTTGCAGTTTGGGACTAGGCATCCCTATTACCGCCCATTTCCTCGTGCGATGGCGACTGAATAAACACCCGACCTGAGGATAACCCGCTTAGCACGGAAGATATCGACCACCTCCTTTCCTTCCATGAACGATCCAGGCACACAAAACGGATAATTTTTAGAAGTTTTTTAGAGGTGGCACATGCAAATTTACTTAGGACGGCAGGGTAATACCGTATATAGGTTGGTATGGTGGACTCATCTGGAATAACTTTGGGTTCAAGGTTTTTGATGTACAAGCAGAATTCCCACTTAGTACAGGCGAAGGCTACCAATTAAGATTGAGAAGTGGCCAGCTAGAGAGCAAAAACGATCATAACCATGCATTATGCATAAGTAACATTGGACACTAGCATGAGTAGGATATGAGCACCATGAACATAAATATTATAGAGGCTATGTTGGTTTTGATTCAACTACATGCATGAACATGTACCAAGTCAAGCCACTCGAACATTCAGAGGAGGATACCATATCATCATACTACATCACAATCATTTTAACGCTATGTTGATATCCAAGATAAATCATTATCCACTCCTAGCTACTTATGCATGGCATGAGAAACTATAATCTCTAATTGTCATTGCAAACATGTTTAATCATAATGGGCTGAAGCCTGGATACTAGGTTAAACATATTTACACAGACAGAACAAGTCGAGTTCATACCAGTTTCTCTCTGCCACGGCCAGTTCATCGAATGTCGTCATTATTGCCTTTCACTTGCACGACCGAATGATGTGAAAATAATAATAGTGCAAGAATGCCGTGGACTAAGCTGGAATGTGCAAACATTTTATTCAACAGGAGAAGACAAGGTAAAATGGGCTCTTTATTAGTTCAACAGTTATTCATATGAGAGCCACTCAATGTTTTTATCGTGGTCTTCTCCTTGGTACAACTCGAATAAAAAGAAAAGAAATTCAGAGAAACACACTGAAATATTTTTGGAGTTTTTGGTTTTCTTTAACAGGCAAATAAAAAGCAAAAACGAGAAAAACTATTTACACGGGAAAGCTCCCAACAAGCAAAAGAAGAACAAGGTAATCTTTTTGGATTTTCTTTTTAGTACTACTACTAAGCATGCATAGAAATTAAATTACTACAACTAATTTTTTTGGTTTTTCTAAAGTTTTTCAAACACACAAGAAGAAAGCAAGAAATAAATCTAAGCATGGATGGTACAATGAAAAAGTATGAACACCGACAAGTGGAATGATATGTAGACATGAATATAATGTCGGTGAGAAACACATACTCCCCCAAGCTTAGGCTTTTGGCCTAACTTGGTAATCAATCAGTAGCCTGGAGGGTAGTAGTCAGCGTGTTAGCTCACAGAGGCTCTCGGTACGGATGCCTCGGCATGCCGTGCCGCCAGCACTGCTGTGTTGTGAGCTCAGGCCTCGCTCTCAAGAACAAAATGTCTTTCCTTGCTGTTATAGTCAAAAGGAGCAGGAGCAGGCAAATATGTGTCCACAACATGTGATTGGTTAAACAACAAATTTTAAGTGAAGTTATCAGCCCTTCCCTTGATAATCTTATGCTCTTTTAAGGCATCAAAATCCAAATACCGAGTGGGTAGGATAGGATCAAAGGGTAAAGGTGAAACACCCAGCCCTCGTGCTAGACGTGTGGCATAAATTCCACCATAGAACCAGCCACTTTTGGCGTTATGCTAAAGTCTACGTGCAACAATTGCTCCAAGGTTATAATTCCTTTCACCAGTGAGAGCGGTGTGAATGAGGCTCAAGTCTAGCACACAAAGTATGCTACAGTCTTGCTTGCCTACTATGCATTTCCCGTTAAATAAAGCAAAATACTGAATTGCGGGAAAGTGAATGCTCTTTATTCTTCCTTGTCTCACTCCCCTATTTTCACCATAACAAAGGCTAGTCAAGAAAGATTCATACTCAGCTTTTGGTGACTCATCAAGTGAACACCAAAATGGAAGTTTGCAATGATAAGAAAAATTCTCTAATGGAATATTATAAGGATTATCATAAAGCATAAACGACACCCTAGACTCACGTGGAAAATAATTAAATCCTTTGACAAATGATTCCGTGAGAAGTTGGTGTTGTTCACACTTATCTGAGAGGTAGGGACCGAGACCGGCATTGTGAACATATTGCTCAAATTCCTCTTTAATGCCCACTTGCATCATATAATCATCGCAAGGCCATAAGCATGTTTTGGTGGCAGCATCTCGCGTGGAACTTTCACTTGGTTCAACATAAGACCGGCGAGTAGAACTATCACTAGAAGATGCCCCCGAGGATCGTCTCCTCGAAGAACTCCTTCCAAATAGGTTCATCATGTCCGCGTACAATTTTTTGAAAAATAAAAAATTTGGGGTGACAAAAATTTGTCAACAAAACTTTACAAAATTGATAGCAACTACTCATAGGGATACATAGAGGCCATAGCAAGCATTCAAACTACTTAGAACACTAAGAATTGAACATGCAAGCACATCTACAGCAGCACCAAGAGTAGCTAATTATTCAAAGTATAAACCACTAAAACAAAAATTAATTGGACAAATGGTGGAGTCACATACAAAGCAACAATCCCCCGAAACAGTTTCGGAAACAGAGCTTCAAGCAAACAGATCAAAATCCGCGGGTTTGAGCTCAAGAACACGGGAGAGAGAGCAATGGGGATTTTTTCTGGAGGTGAGTGATGATGTGGGATGAAGAGGTAAGTGAGGGGGCCCACGTGGGGACCACAACCCACCAGGGCGCTCCTGGGGGTCCTGGCGCGCCCAGGTGGGTTGTGCCCACCTGGTGCACCTCCCTCTGGTATTATTTGCACCAAAAATTCTTAAATATTCAGAAAAAATCATATAGAATTTTCAGGGCATTCTGAGAACTTTTATTTTTGGGTCATTTTTTATTGCACGGGAAATTCAGAAAACAGACAATACATGACATTTTATTTTATTTAACTAACAAAAACATAAAAAAAAGTAGGGACACAAGGTAGTCCTTACTAAATTCATCAACTTCACACCGTTCAAAAATGATTCATTAATAAGGTTGATCAGGTCTTATTAACAACCACTTTCGATTAGCATGAAACCGAAGAACTTTCGTAAGTCACTAAGTTACCTCAATGGGGATATGCATTTTCCCAACAATAAGCATTTCATATTTCTTTTTGACAGTAGGTAGAGGTATTTGAAAACTTCCAATAGTGATTGTCGGAGATTTTTCAATAACATTAATACCATTCACTTGGAATTGTTTCTTCGGAAAGTGCACCGTATGCTCATTACCATCAATATGAAAAGTGATCTTGCTTTTATTGCAATCAATAACAACCCCTGCAGTGTTCAAGAAGGTTCTACCAAGGATAATCGACATGTTATCGTCCTCCGACATCTCAAGTATAACAAAGTCAGTCAAAATAGTAACATTAGCAACAACAAAGGGCACATCCTCACAGATACCGATAGGTATGGCAGTTGACTTGTTAGCCATTTGCAAAGATATTTCAGTAGGTGTGAGCAAGTCAAGTCTTTTATATAAAGAGAAAGGCATAACACTAACACCTGCAGCTCCTAAATCACACAAAGCAGTCTTCACATAATTCTTTTTGATAGAGCAAGGTATAATTGGTATTCCCGGGTCTCCAAGTTTTTTAGGTACTCCATCTTTAAAAGTATAATTAGCAAGCATAGTGGAGATTTCAGCTTCCGGTATTTTTCTCTTATCTGTGATGATGTCTTTCATATCCTTTGCATAAGGAGGCATTTTCAAGATGCCAGTCAAGCGAGTACGCAAAAAGACTGGCCTTAGCATTTCAGCAAAGCGTTCAAATTCTTCATCATCTTTCTTTTTAGTTGACTTGGGTGGAAAAGGCATAGGTTTTTGAACCCACGGTTCTCTTTCTTTACCGTGTTTTCTAGCAACAAAGTCTCTTTTATCATACCTTTTATTCTTAGGTTGTGGGTTATCAAGATCAACAGGTGGTTCTATCTCAACATCATTATTTGGTTCTTTATCATTATTTGGTTGAGTGTCTTCATGAACCTCAGCATTATCTTTTTCATTATCACTAGGTGAGTGGTCATTACCAGATTGAGTTTCAGCATCAGAGATAGAAGTTTCATTTTGATTATCAGGAGGTTTTTCTATTTCAGGTTCACCAGAAGTGTGCAAAATCCTATCATTTTTCTTCTTCTTTTTCCTTTTAGAAGAGGTGCACTAGTGTTAGCTCTTTGTGAATCTTGTATAATTATTTTTGGGTGTCCCTCAAGATAAAGTGGTTCCTGAGTCATTTTACCTCCTCTAGTTGCAACTCTAACAGCAAAGTCATGCATATTATGATTCATTTCATCAAGTAATTCTCTTTGTGATTTAGCGACTTGTTCTAACTGAGTTTGAACCATAGAAGCATGTTTTCCAACACCTCTAACATCACTTGATATTCTAAATAACAAGTCACTCAAGCGAGCAATCATATCAGAATTATATTTCAATTGTTTCATAACATTTGCATTGAAGTGATCTTGTTTTCTAATAAAGTTTTCAAACTCATAAAGGCATTGACTAGGATGCATATTGTGAGGATTATCATTTTCATTGAACTTCATAAGAGAATTTACCTCTACCACCTTAGGCAGTGGTGGTGTATTAAACCCATGTATTTCTTCAATAGGAGGTAAATTTTTAATATCCTCAGCTTTAATACTTTTTTCCTTCATATATTTCTTTGCCTCTTGCATATCTTCAGGACTGAGATATAATATACCCCTCTTCTTAGGAGTGGCTTTAGCCGGTGGTTCAGGGATAGTCCAATCATCATAATTTTTCAATATATTATTCTATAATTCTTCAGCTTGTCAAACAGTTCGTTCCCTGAAAACACAACCAGCACAACTATCTAGGAAGTCCCTAGAAGCATCGGTTAGTCCATTATAGAAGATATCAACTATTTCATTTTTCCTAAGAGGATGATCAGGCAAAGCATCAAGTAACTGGCAAAGCCTCCCCCAAGCTTGTGGGAGACTCTCTTCTTTAATTTGCACAAAGTTAAATATTTCCTGTAAGGCAGCTTGTTTCTTATGAGCAGGAAAATATTTTTCAGAGAAGTAATAAATCATATCCTGGGGACTACGCACACAAACAGGAGCAAGAGTATGGTACCAAGCTTTAGCATCACCCTTTAATGAGAAAGCAAATAATTTTAGAATAAAGTAATAGCGAGTTTTCTCATCATGACTAAAAAGGGTGGCTATATCATTCAACTTAGTAAGATGTGCCACAACAGTTTCAGTTTCATAACCATGGAAAGGATCAGATTCAACTAAAGTAATCAACTCTGGGTCGATAGAGAATTCATAATCCTTATCATAAATAAAGATAGGTGAAGTAGCAAACTTAGGATCACATTTCATTCTAGCATTCATAGATTTTTCTTTATACATTTGTAATAATTTCTCTAGATCATCTCTATCATTGCAAGCAATAATATCTCTAGTTGTTTCTTCACTCATAACATAACCTTCCGGTACCTTAGGCAATTCATATCTAGGAAGGCTAGTTCTAGCAGGTGTTTCAGGAGATTCAGTTTCAAGCTCATCATCAGATTCAACAACATCATGTTTTATTACTCTAGCAATTTGTGCATCAAGAAAATCACCAAGTGGCACATCATCGTTATCAAGCAAGGTACTAGCATCATCATAAGCATTATCAATAGTAGAAGTAGCATCATCAACAACTTGCGACATATCAGAATTAATAGCATGTGGTGGTGTTGCAAGTTTACTCATAATAGAAGGTGAATCTAAAGCAGAACTGGATGGCAGTTTCTTACCTCCCCTCGTCTTTGAGGGAAATATCTTAGTCTTTGGATCCTTCAGATTCTTCATAGTGATAATATGATAATAATCCCAAGTGACTCAACAATTATAGCTATGCTCCCCGGCAATGGCGCCAGCAAAAGGTCTTGATAACCCACAAGTATAGGGGATCGCAACAGTTTTCGAGGGTAGAGTATTCAACCCAAATTTATAGATTCGACACAAGGGGAGCCAAAGAATATTTGAAGGTATTACAGCTGAGTTGTCAATTCAACCACACCTGGAGATTAATTATCCGCAGCAAAATGATCAGTAGCAAAGTAGTTTGATAGTTTTGATAGTAGTGACAGTAGCAACGGTAATAGTAGCAGTGATAGCAGTAATTTTGTAACAAGTGTAACAGTGATGAAAGCAGTAGTAACTTAGCAGAAACAATGTAAGATAAATTCGTAGGCATTGGATCGGTGACTTGTTGGATGATATTCATCATGTGACAGTTATAACCTAGGGCGATATGGCACTAGCTCTAGTTCATCGATATAATGTAGGCATGTATTCCGTAAATAGTCATACATGCTTTATTAAAAGAACTTGCATGACATCTTTTGTCCTACCCTCCCGTGGCAGTGGGGTCCATATTGGAAACTAAGGGATATTAAGGCCTCCTTTTAATAGAGAACCGGAACAAAGCATTAACACATAGTGAATACATGAACTCCTCAAACTACGGTCATCACCAAGAGTGGTCCCGGTTGTTGTCACTCCGGGATTGTCGGATCTATAACCGTAGTAGGTGACTATAACTTGCAAGATCGGATCTGAAACATGGATATAATGATGAATTCATAAACGGTTCAGATCTGAGTTCATGGCACCCGGGCCCAAAGTGACAAGCATTAAGCATAGCAAAGTCATAGTAACATCAATCTAAGAACATAGTGGATACTAGGGATCGGGCCCTGACAAAACTAACTCAATTACATGATGAATCTCATCCAACTCCTCACCGACCAGCGAGCCTATGAAGGAATTACTCACTCCCGGTGGGGAGCATCATGGAATTAGTGATGGATATTGGTTGATGATGACAAAGAACGAAGATCCCCCTCTCCGGAGCCCCAAACGGACTCCAGATCTGCCCTCTCGAGGAAGAACAAGGCTTGGCGGCGGCTCCGTCTCGTGGATCATGATAATTCTTTTTCCCTGATTTTTTCTGCAAATATGTGATTTTATAGTATCAGGGGGGTCGTCAGCGGGGCCACCAGGTGGGTTGTACCCACCTGGGTGTGCCAGGAGAGGGGGCGCGTCCTGGTGGGTTGTGCCCAACCAGGGGCCCCTCTCTGATGGGTCTTGGCTCTAGAAATTCTTATTATTGATATAAAAAATCCTCGCAAAGTTTCGTTCCATTCCGAGAACTTTTATTTCTGCGCAAAAAAACACCATGGTAGTTCTGCTGAAAACAGCGTCAGTCTTGGGTTAGTTTCATCCAAATCATGCAAATTAGATTCCAAAACAAGAGGAAAAACGTGAGAAAAAGTAGATACGTTGGAGACGTATCACCCGATACTCCGAAAAACACCCGAATCACTCGGAACCTTTCCGATGTCCGAATATAGCCTTCCAATATATGAATCTTTACCTCTCGACCATTTGGGGACTCCTCGTCATGTCCGTGATCTCGTCTGGGACTCTGAACAAACTTCGGTCATCAAATCACATAACTCATAATACAAATCGTCATTGAACGTTAAGCGTGCGGACCCTACGGGTTCGAGAACTATGTAGACATGACCGAGACACATCTCCGGTCAATAACAAATAGCGGAACTTGGATGCTCATATTAGCTCCTACATATTCTACGAAGATCTTTATCGGTCAAACCGCATAACAACATACGTCATTCCCTTTGTCATCGGTATGTTACTTGCCCGAGATTCGATCGTCGGTATCATCATACCTAGTTCAATCTCATTATCGGCAAGTCTCTTTACTCGTTTTGTAATGCATCATCCCGCAACTAACTCATTAGTCACATTTCTTGCAAGGCTTACAGTGATGTGCATTACCGAGAGGGCCCAGAGATACCTCTCCGATACTTGGAGTGACAAATCCTAATCTCGATCTACGCCAACCCGACAAACCCCTTCGGAGACTCCTGTAAAGCATCTTTATAATCACCCAGTTACGTTGTGACGTTTGATAGCACACAAGGTGTTCCTCCGATATTCGAGAGTTGCATAATCTCATAGTTATAGGAATATGTATAAGTCACGAAGAAAGCAATACAATAAAACTTAACGATCATTATGCTAAGCTAACGGATGGATCTTGTCCATCACATCATTCTCTAATGATGTGATCCCGTTCATCAAATGACAACACATGTCTATGGTTAGGAACTTAACCATCTTTGATTAACGAGCTAGTCAAGTAGAGGCATACTAGGGACACTCTGTTTGTCTATGTATTCACACATGTACTAAGTTTCCGATTAATACAATTCCAGCATGAATAATAAACACTTATCATGATAAGGAAATATAAATAACAACTTTGTTATTGCCTCTAGGGCATATTTCCTTCAGTATTGCCCCTTAAGATGACAACCTTTATTATGCAGTCTGTCGCTTTTATTCTTTGTCATCCTAGTTCATACAACGCTCAATTTTCTCTTACACTAAATGATCTCACATTTTTAGAAGCAATTTTTATTGCCTTTTTGCACCGATGACAACTTACTTGAGGGATCTTGCTCAATACCTAGGTAGGTATGGTGGACTCTTGAAAATAATATTTGGGTTTAAGGGTTTTTGGATGCACAAGTAGTATCTCTACTTAGTGCGGAATTTTTGGCTAGCAAAGATAGGGGCAAGCACCACATGTTGAAGGATCTATGACAATATGACTTCTATGTGAATATGAACAAACATAAATCATTAAGTTGTCTTCCTTGTCCAACGTCAACAATTTTGGCATATAATATTTTGATGAGGGCTCACAATCACAAAAGATTTCTAGGATAGTATATTTATATGTGAATCTTCTCTTCCCTTATTAATTCTTTCATGAGTTGCATCATGACTAATGCTATGTTTGTCGATCTCTAATAAAATTTCCTACTTATACTTTTCCTTATGTGGTGCCATCACCTACCATAGGATTACTATATGATCTTATTGATTTATTTTCTTTCTTTTATTTATTTCCTTTATCTTTTTCTTTCTTTCTTATTTGCAACATGAAAGTAAAGAAAGCAAAAACTCAAACTAAACTTTATTATATAACTTGCACACGATTACAATGATATATCACTAAGCAAACTCTCAAAGAGGAAAGGATCGAACTAACTTTTATTCATCTAATGCAAAAGATCGAACTGAAATAAGTAAAAGCAAAAAGATAGTGGGATGATACGATACCGGGGCACCTCCCCCAAGCTTGGCGGAAGCCAAGGGGAGTGCCCATACCCAATACTTTGTTCTCCTTTGGTGGTGAAGAAGATGGTGGTGGTGATGAAGAAGAGATCTTGTCCTCGGATTTCCATGGCAGTGGTCCACCATCATAAGAGGAGGAGTGAGTCTCACGGGTCCTGCAACTAACAGCCAAACTCATACCTTTAAACCTCGCCTCATTCTCAAAGACTTGGTTTTGGAGGTCATAGATCTGGCTTTGGAGGAAGTTGATTTGCTCGTTGAGGGTGAAGATGATGTCCTTCATGGGCTTGCCATCCACCTTGAGATCACGGGAAAGGTCCGTGATCGTGAGGTGATTGGCATTGAGCCCACGCTCCACCATCCCCTTGCACCGGAAGACTTCCTGCTCCATGGCTTCAAGCCTGGCCTCCATGGTTCCCGTGCCCTTGGGACCTTGCTCATCGCGGATGTACAGCACCCCCTCATGCATCTGGATGGTTTGAGGGTGCTGCACCACCTCCCGCAGATATGGGTTGATGACGTTCTTGAAGAACTTATCCTTGGAGGAGCTTGAGGAGGCCATGGTAGATGGGATCTGATAGAAAACAGCAAGGAAAAAGAGAACAGAGGATTTCTTCATGATACGCAGGTTAACAGGTTCGGGAAGTATATATAGATTTTTTATCTTGGAGGACAAGCATACAGGAGAAAAACAAAGTACGGAAGGTGTCCCAGGTGGGCACAACCCACCTGGGCACGCCAAGCAAGCCTGGCGCGCCTTGGTGTCTTGTGCCCACCAGGGGACGCTTCGTGGAAGTTTCTTTATTTCCAAAATTCTTAAATATTCCAAAACTGATAAAAAATATTTTTGCGGATTTTTCGGAGTCCGTTTACTTACCGTATCATGTACCTCCTTATTTTCACGATTCTGGAGTGTTCCGGAAGGACTCTTTTATGTGTTCTTTCGGTGTCAAAGTTTGGATGATATTACTTTCAACATTAATGGGCGTACCTGAGATATAATGCTTTATTCGTTGTCCATTGACAACCTTCGGGTTAGTACCTTCGGGATTATTTATTTTGATGGCTCCAGACCGGCAAACCTCCTCGATGACACAGGGGCCTTCCCATTTTGAGAGGAGCTTTCCTGCAAAGAATCTGAAATGAGAGTTGTACAAAAGAACATATTCTCCGACTTTAAACTCACGCTTTTGAATTATTTTGTCATGCCATCTTTTAACCTTTTCCTTGTATAATTTTGCATTTTCATAAGTCGGGTTCTCCATTCATCCAATGAGCTTATATCAAATAGCCTCTTTTCACCAGCAAGTTTGAAATCATAATTGAGTTCTTTAACTGCCCAATATGCTTCATGTTATAACTCAAGAGGCAAATGACAAGATTTTCCATAAACCATTTTATAAGGAGACATACCCATAGGGTTTTTATATGTTGTTCTATAAGCCCAAAGTGCATCATCTAATTTCTTAGACCAATTTTTCCTGGACCTATTGACAGTCTTTTGCAAAATTAATTTTATTTCTCTATTGCTAAGTTCAACTTGACCACTAGGCTGAGGATGATAGGGTGATGCAATTCTAAGGTTAACATCATACTTGGCAAGCATTTTACGAAAAGCACCATGAATAAAGTGCGAACCACCATCAGTCATTAAATATCTAGGGACTCCAAACCTTGGGAAAATAACTTCCTTAAGCATTTTAATAGAGCTGTTGTGATCAGCACTACTAGTTGGAATAGCTTCTACCCACTTAGTAACATAATCAACAGCAACCAAAATATGTGTATACCCATTAGAGGAAGGAAAAGGTCCCATGTAATCAAATCCCCAAACATCAAATGGTTCAACAGCAAGTGAATAATTCATAGGCATTTCTTGACGCTTACCGATATTACCTATTCTTTGGCATTCATCACAGGATGAGACAAACTTACGGGCATCCTTGAAGAGAGTAGGCCAATAAAATCCAGACTGCAATACCTTATGAGCAGTTCTATCCCCAGCATGATGCCCTCCATAAGCTTCGGAGTAACATTTCCATAGGATTTGTCCCTGTTCATGCTCAGGTACACAACATCTAATAATACCATCTACTCCTTCCTTATAAATATGTGGGTCATCCCAAAAGTAATGTCTTAAATCATAGAAGAATTTTTTTTCTTTTGTTGGTAAGTAAAGCTATGTGGTAAATATTTAGCAACAATGTAATTAGCATAGTCAGCATACCAAGGAGTACTATGAGAAACATTTATTGCAGCTAACTGCTTATCAGGAAAACTATCATCAATAGGAAGTGGGTCATCAAGCACATTTTCAAGCCTAAACAAGTTATCAGCTACGGGGTTCTCAGCTCCTTTTCTATCAATGATATGTAAATCAAATTCTTGTAACAAGAGAACCAATCGAATAAGTCTAGGTTTAGCATTTTTCTTTTCCATAAGATATTTAATAGCAGCATGGTCTGTGTGAACAGTTACTTTGGAATCAACAATATAAGGCCTAAATTTATCACAAGCAAACACCACTGCTAAGAATTCTTTTTCAGTAGTAGCATAATTTCTTTGAGCACTGTCTAGAGTTTTACTAGCATAATGAATTGCATTAAGTTTCTTATCAACTATTTGTCCTAGAACTGCACCAACAGCATAATCACTAGCATCACACATAATTTCAAAAGGCAAGTTCCAATCAGGTGGTTGAACAATAGGTGCAGAAATTAAGGCTTTCTTGAGTGTTTCAAAAGCTTCTAAACAATCATCTTAAAAAACAAATGGAATATCCTTCTGCAAAAGATTAGTGAGAGGCCTAGAAATTTTAGAGAAGTCCTTGATAAATCTCCTATAGAAACCAGCATGACCTAGGAAACTACGAATACCTTTTATATCTTTAGGACATGGCATTTTATCAATTGCATCAACCTTAGCTTTGTCCACTTCAATACCTCTTTCATAAATTTTATGACCCAGGACAATGCCTTCATTTACCATAAAGTGGCACTTCTCCCAATTCAAGACAAGATTTGTTTGTTCACATCTCTGCAAAACTCACTCAAGGTTGCTTAAACAATCATCAAAAGACTTCCCATAGACAGAAAAGTCATCCATGAAAACCTCAACAATCTTTTCACAGAAGTCAAAGAATATAGCAGTCATACATCTTTGAAAGGTAGCAGGTGCATTACATAAACCAAAAGGCATATGTCTATAAGCATAGGTTCCAAAAGGACAAGTAAAAGTCGTCTTTTCTTGATCAGGTTGAGAAATAGGTATTTGTGAAAAACCAGAATATCCATCAAGGAAGCAAAAGTGTCTGTACTTAGATAATATTTCAAGCATTTGATCAATAAAAGGCAAAGGGTAATGATCTTTTCTAGTTGATTTATTTAATTTTCTAAAATCAATTACCATCCTATAGCCTGTTACAATTCTTTGTGGAATTAGTTCATTCTTATCATTAGGAATAACAGTTATACCTCCTTTCTTAGGGACACAATGAACCGGACTTACCCATCTACTATCAGCTATAGGATAGATTATACCTGCTTCCAGAAGTTTTAATATTTCCGTTCTTACAACCTCTTTCATCTTCGGATTTAACCGACGTTGGTGATCAACAACGGATTTAGCATCAGGTTCCATATTAATTTTATGCTGACATAGAGTGGGACTAATACCCTTTAAATCATCAAGAGTATATCCGATAGCAGCTCGGTGCTTCCTTAGAACTTTCAATAATCTTTCTTTTTCATGTTCTGAAAGGTTAGCACTAATAATAACAGATATATTTTCTTTTCATCAAGATAAGCATATATTAAAGTGTCTGACAACTGTTTTAATTCAAGCTCAGGATCACCTTTGGGTGGAGGAGGACCTCCCAGAGTTTCAATAGGCAAGTTGTGTTTAAGTAGAGGATGTTGTTCAAAGAAAATCTTATCTATTTCATTTCTTTCATGCATATGTAAATCATTTTCATGGTCTAGAAAATATTGTTCTAAAGGATCAGTAGGTGGCACAGCAATAGAGGCAAGACCAATTAATTCAACCTTACTAGGCAATTCTTTTTCATGAAGATTTCTACTAAACTTGGAAAAATTAAATTCATGAGACTCATCACCAAAGCTAACACCGACAGTTTGTTTCTTACAATCTATCTTAGCATTAACTGTGTTCAAGAAAGGTCTACCAAAGATAATGGGACAAAAGTCATCTTGTGGGGAACCAAGAACAAGAAAATCAGTAGGGTATTTTATTTTCCCACACAAGACTTCAACATCTCTAATGATCCCAGATGGTGATATGGTGTCTCTATTAGCAAGTTTAATAGTAACATCTATTTCTTCTAACTCTGCAGGTGCTATGTCTTTCATAATTTCTTGATATAAGGTGTAAGGAATAGCACTCACACTAGCACCCATGTCACATAAGCCATGATAACAGTGATCTCCTATTTTAACTGAGATGACAGGCATGCCCACAACGGGTCTATGTTTATCCCTTTTATCAGGTTTAGCAATTCTAGCAGCTTCTTCACAGAAATAAATAACATGCCCATCCATGTCTTCTTCTAAGAGATCTTTAACCATAGCTATGCTAGGTTCTACTTGATTTGTTCATCGGGTTTTGGTGTTCTAATATAGCTTTTGTTAACCACAGTTGAAACTTTAGCATGTTCCTTTATCCTAGCAGGAAAAGGTGGTTTCTCAATATAAGCAGAAGGAACAACTGGATCAACATTGTAAAGTATAGTTTCTTCTTTAACTGGTACCGGTTCTTTAATTTATTCTTTAATAGGTGGGTGATATTTAAACCACTTCTCTTTAGGGAGTTCAACATGAGTAGCAAATGATTCACAAAAGGAGGCTACTATCTCAGAGTCAAGTCCATATTTAGTGCTAAACTTTTGAAAAGCATCGGTATGCATAAAAGATTTAACACAATCATACTTAAGTTTAATACCTGACTCTTTATCTTCGTCGAGTTCCCAATCTTCAGAGTTTCGTTTAATTATTTCCAAGAGATCCCACTAGAACTCAATAGTCTTCTTCATAAAAGAACCAGCACAAGAAGTATCAAGCATGGTTTGATCATTACGAGAAAGCCAAGCATAAAAATTCTGGATAATAATTTCTCTTGAGAGCTCATGATTGGGGCATGAATATAACATTGACTTAAGCCTCCCCCAAGCTAGAGCGATACTTTCTCCTTCACGAGGCCAAAAATTATATATATAATTCCAATCACGATGAACTAGATTCATAGTATAATTTTTTTGATGAAACTCCAATTTCAAACGATTCCAATTCCATGATCCAATATCATCGCATAGCCTATACCATGACAATGCTTTTCCCTTCAAAGATAAAGGGAAAACCTTTTTCATAACTTCATCCCTGGGTAAACCTGCAAGCTTAAACAATCCACAAATTTGTTCTACATATATCAAGTGCATATCAGGATGTTCAGTTCCATCTTCTGCATAAGGATTAGCTAGCAGTTGTTCTATCATACCCGAAGGAATTTCATATTCAATATTTTCAGTAGGTGCAGTAGGTTGAGGGGTAGCTAATTGTGGTTCCGGACGAGGTGAAGATACCCCGAACAAACCCCTCAAAGGATTGTTTTCCATAGTAACAAGTGACAATAAATTTCAGCACACTATATAAATGTTTCCTTACCAAAGGCGCTTCACTCCCCGGCAACAGCGCCAGAAAATAGCCTTGATGACCCACAAGTATAGGGGATCAATTGTAGCTCTTTTCGATAAGTAAGAGTGTCGAACCCAATGAGGAGCAGAAGGAAATGACAAGTAGTTTTGAGTAAGGTAATGTCTGCAAGTGCTGAAATTGTAAGTAGTGGAGTAGTTTGATAGCAAGATAATTTGTAACGAGCAAGTAACGATAGTAGTAGCAAAAGTGCAGCAAGGTAGCCTAATCCTTTTGAGGCAAAGGACAGGCCAAAACGGTCTCTTATGATAAGCAAAGTGTTGTTGAGGGTACACGGGAATTTCATCTAGTCACTTTCATCATGTTGGTTCGATTTGTGTTCGCTACTTTGATAATTTGATATGTGGGTGGACCGGTGCTTAGGTGATGTTCTTACTTGAACAAACCTCCTACCTATGATTAACCCTCCCGCAAGCATCCGCAACTACGAGAAAAGTATTAAGAATAAATTCTAACCATAGCATTAAACTTTTGGATCCAATCGGTCCCTTACAGAATAGCGCATAAACTGGGGTTTAAGCTTCTGTCACTCTCGCAACCCATCATCTAATTGCTGCTCCACAATGCGTTCCCTTAGGCCCAAATATGGTGAAGTGTCATGTAGTCGACGTTCACATGACACCACTAAGGAAATCACAACATACATACTATCAAAATATCGAACACATATCAAGTTCACATGATTACTTGCAACATGATTTCTCCCGTGACCTCAAGAACAAAAGTAACTACTCACAAATGATAAACATGCTCATCATCAGAGGAGTATTAAATAGCATAATGGATCTGAACATATAATCTTCCACCAAATAAACCATATAGTAATCAACTACAAGATGTAATCAACACTACTAGTCACCCACAAGTATCAATCTATAGTTCTGGTAACAAGATTGAACACAAGAGATGAACTAGGGTTTGAGATGAGATGGTGTTGTTGAAGATGTTGATGGAGATTGCCCTCCCCAAGATGAGAGAGTTGTTGGTGATGATGATGACGATGGTTTCCCCCTCCGGGAGGGAAGTTCCCTCGGCGGAATCGCTTTGTCGGAGGGCAAAAGTGCTCCTGCCCAAGTTCCGCCTCGAGACGGCGGTGCTCCGTCCCGAAAGTCCTCCCCTTATTTTTTTTCTAGGTCAAAATGACTTATATACCAGAAGATGGGCACCGGAGGTGGGCCGAGGAGGGCACAACCCACCAGGGCGCGCCTGGGCTCCCTGGCGCACTCAGGTGGGTTGTGCCCACCTGGTGGGCCCCCTCTGGTAGTTATTTGCTCCAATAATTCTTAAATATTCTGTAAAAAATCTCCGTGAAGTTTCAGCTTGTTTGGAGTTGTGCAGATTAGGTGGCCTGACGTAGGTTTTCCAGGTCCAGATTTCCAGCTGCCGGAATTCTCCCGCTTGGTGTATACCTTGCAAATTATGAGAGAAAAGGCATTAGAATTACTTTAAAAAGCATTATTATGGAAAAAAAACATTATAAATAACAGTAAGAAAACATGATGCAAAATGGACGTACCACACACTCAATGCAGGTTGTGTGTGTGTGTGTGGGGTGGTGTGTGGGGGGGGGGGGGGGGGGGGGTGTTGAGCATGACAGAACCTGACATATCAACCTAATACGCTTAGTTGATGACATCAAATTATTGGAGTCGCTTCCAAATCTCTTGCGCTGGTTGACATAATAACATGAGATGTTTGATATCTTTTCAAGACTTGATTACAAATAGGACAACTACCATTTGAGCCTATATGATGATTTTCCAGGATCACCTTGACCGGAATAGCTCCACGTAACACCTCCCGGCAAAAAAATCACTTCTCTGTGTGTTGTATTCTAATTTCCACAAGCTCTTCCGAACAGGGTTCAACACAGATGAACCAGCTCCACCTGAAAACATCATCAGATGTTCGAACTGGTGGCGCTACTCCACCTCTAGTAGACCAAACTAACGGTAAATGTGCCAGTTCTCATAAACTTCCATGCTATGAAATCCTCAAAGGAGTTGTCGAGTTGGTATGTAGCGGGATCCACAGAATGTGACATGCATCAACCGTGGTAAAAAATAATGCGAACAAGATCTTCATCACATATGCTCCACTCTCGGGCACACTAAGATCAGGAACTTTCGGAATGGCACTTATACCTTGTCTCATCATTATCTTCCTGATCGGGCTAGAAGGGAATCAATGATCCGACCATATGTTTATATTACTGCCATCTCCAATCCTCAAAATGTGGCCCCGCTTGAACGTTGAATGCTCGCAGGCATGCTTTGCTAGGTGAAAGAAGAACCTTGTTTAGGACACACATTAAGAATATGGCAATTAGGGTAGTACTTTGCTTTGAGCATTCTCAGAACAAGTCTGCTTCCATGATTTATCATGTATTTAAACACATAATGTATTTTTAAAATGGTCGTCATGTATTTTAAAAATTGTTTATGGTTTAGTTTAAAATATGATTTTCAAAAATGTTCATGGTGTATTTAGAAAATATATTTTACCTAATATTTAGAAAATGTTCATCATGTAAAAAATGTTTATCATGTTTTCTTTCTATCATGCATTTAAAAAGTGTCATCACGTATCTCTACTATTAAAGGGGGGTTGATCGTTGTTGTTTGCCTTCGCCTCCACCCTTCCTCCATTTGGTTTTTCCCTCGTGTATGCCACTCATCTCACGCCCTGCATTAGCTCAACCAAATTAAATCAGATCTAACCAAAACGTCAACTAACAAAACTTTCCTTGTGTTTCTCTACCCATACCCAAATCAAATCAAGTGTTACCAAAATCTCAACTAAATCCAAATGGTCTTACCTTCCCAAATCAAATCAAGTGTTACCAAAATCTCAACTAAATCCAAATGGTCTTACCTTCCCCTATCGATACTCAAATCAAATCAAATTTTACAAAAGTCTAGAATATGGTGGGTGTGAGATATATGTCAGGCAAGATTGGTCTTGAACCACTAGAATATGTATGCCCGCACGAGCAATTAGCTACTATAAAAATGTTCAAAATGAATTTAGCAGATATTTATCATGTATTTAAAAAATGTTCATTATCTATTTCCAAAATTTTCTTGTGAATTTAAAATTTGTCCATCGTTGTATTTTATGAAATGTTTGTCGTGCAATATTTAACAATTATTAATATGTAACATTTTTCTTCAATTAAACTATGAATTAATTTTTAAATAAATGACAGAAAGGCTTTTCAATACACGACAACTAATCTTTAATACATGTTGGGCCTTTTTGGAAAATAAACTATGCACATTTTTAATTACCCTATGAACATTCTAAAAATAGATGATGCACATTTTCTAAATCGCGATGAACAGTTTCTGATATGTGACAAATATGTTTTTCAATATACGAAGAAATTGTTTAAAATGATGGACAATTTTTGTTACACTAAGAACATCTTATATACATGATAACATTTTAGAAATACACTAAGAACAATTATTTTAATACATGAAGAATACATTTAAATACACGATGATCATATTTTGGGGAATACACGATGAACATTTTGAATTTGCAAAGATCATTTTTCCAATACACCATGAACATTTTAGATATATGCTTCATAGTATAATTGAAGAAAAATAATTGAGAAAGTAAAAGAAACCTAGGAAACCCGTATTTAAATCGGCACCAAACTACTACTGATGCACATTTTTGGTGAGCCACCTTGGAGGTCCGCAAAACTGCATATCAGTGATGCAGCCGCGTCGAGCTCGGGTGAGGAGGTGATCCGTCATTCTTTTCTTCGGTGGCTGCTGTAGTGGTGCCGAAGGCAGGTGACGGGCATTGGTGTCAAGCTTAGAGATGTTCCGTTATCTTTTCAGTTTTGTCGTGTCGGTCCTTACGTGACTTGTACTTTATTCTTTATGATATGAATGAGACACGTATTACCATGAAAAAAACATGCTTGCGAGTCATCTTTTTTTTTTTTTGAGAAAGAGAAGGCGTGCTTTGTGGGCCGAGCCCAACAGAAGCTCGAAATTGACGCTTCTTCTGATTCAAAGAGACCAGAGCGCCGCCCGTGTCCGTCTCGGCAGCAAACCGCTGGCAATGCCCCGGCGGCTTCCCCCTCCGGATCCATCTCCGTCGCGTCCTCCTCCTCCTTCAGATCCTTCTCCGGCGCATCGACGGAAGAGAAAGATGATCCCCGGCTCTGCCGGGGAGCTAGCCGCCAGCGTAGGTGAGCCGCCAGCCCCCCGGCCGTCATCATCCCCAACCTCAATCGTATTCCTTTTCTTCCTTCGCTTAGCTCCGGTGTGATCGCAGGTGAGGACTTTCTGAAAAATTTAGGGGTCGTGTTGGTGCTGCTAGAGACCCCATCCGGCTTCGCGATCTTCTACTTCTGTGGGCTCTTCCTCTACGCACCAGATGCACTGCGGGTAATGTGATCTACCTCCCTTCCTTCCTTCATTCCTTCGGTTAATCCATCATGCGCTAATGGCTTCCTCTTGTCCTCCATTACTAATCTACATCCAGAGCTTGTGGGTACACTTCGCTACTTGTGCTAGGGCAAAAAACGTGAGTCTTTCCTCTTCCCTCCCTTCTCTGTTATACCACTTCACCTTAGCACATGCAACTTTTTCTGAATTACATTGCAAAGATTGATTAACGAGGGCTTACTGAGTTGAGAATACATTAGGTTCCCTTGATTGAAACATTTCATGCTATTTGATTAATTTTGTCTTCTTGCCCCTGAACTGAACGTACTCACCTTTTGTTCAATTTCTCTTTCAATTATCAGGTTGTTTGGCTGAAGGAATTTCAAACTTTTGACGACAAGTCCAGTGCTATTAATGTTTTTTTTTCTCGAATACGCACGAGTGTGCGTACTATATTATATAGAAGGAATCGGGGTAAAGAGCCCGTCCACGTTAGCATTACAGATTATATATATACACTACACACTAACTCTACTTCCACCCTCCACCTAGTCTCAAAAACTATCTACTCTCCGCTGCCCACTCCTCCACCTCTGCAAAGAAGGCGCCCATGTCTCCTCGTAGTATGCCCGCCTTCTTCCATACACGGCCCTCTCTTACGACTGCATGGATAATCCTGTTCTTTGAAGGTGTAGCTCCGTCGAAGACAATCGAGTTGCGGTGCTTCCATATTTGCCATAGCCCTAGGATGATGATTGCATTTGCATCCCTCCCGGCCTTTCCTCTTCCTCTCTTGTCTTGGCACCATGCACCGAGGCTTCCATTCACAGTAGGTATCCATTCCGGTCCACACTTCCCGCGCGACGACACACTGGAGCAAAATGTGGTTTATGCTCTCCTCTTCTTGGCTGCACATTGGGCAGCAATCCTGATGATCGAGCCCTCGTCTTGCCAGCCGATCGGACGTCCAGCACCTATCCTGGATTGCCAGCCATGTGAAGAAGCGGCAGGGCGTCGGTGCTCTAGATTTCCAAGTGAATTCGGCCGTGGGGACGACCTGCCTGCCCCAGAATTTGGCTGCATAGGCAGTCCTCGCTGAATAGCATCCGCTTGCTTCCCATGACCAAGTGATGGTATCATGTTGCGCTGGGTCAAGTTGAACTTCTTGGATCATGTTCCATAGCTGTAGATATTCCCTTAGCGAGTCAGTTGATACCTCTGGGCTTACTTGGGCGACCCAACCGTCATTCAGTAGGGCCTGGGCTACGGTGCATGTGTTCCTCGTTTTCTTCCTGACTCGGCCGTAGGTCAAGGGTGCAATCTCCACGATCCGGTGTCCTTCGAGCCATCTATCTTCCCAAAGGAGTGTTGTATTTCCGTCGCCGAGAACCCAGCGAGCAGCCGCGTTGAAGAGTTGTCTTGAAGCTTTTGGTACTGTGATGTCAAATTCTGCCCATGGTCGCGATGTGTCTGATCTCTGTAACCAAGGCCACCTGGCCTGCACAGCTTTGTTCATCCACCCTAGGTTGGGTATGCCTAATCCACCCGCCCATTTGGGGGCACACACAGCCTCCCAAGCGACTGCGCAGTTTCCGCCGGACGAGCTTGACTCAGCGCACCATAAGAAGCTGCGGCATATTCTGTTCATTGCTGAAATTGTCTTCTGTGGGAGGTCGAGCGCCATCATCGCGTGCAGCGGAATTGCACAGAGTACAGATTGAACAAGAAGCATTCTTCCACTCTTTGGCATCCTTGCTGCTTTCCATTTTGGCAATGCCGTTGCTAGTTGGTCCACAAGGCCTGATAGCTGTACATGTGACTGTTTTCTCAGGGTGAGCGGCAGACCAAGGTATTTGCATGGGAAGGCGCCTCTCGGGCATCCAAGTGCTCTCTCCACTGATTCCATGATCTCGTCAGAGCATCGTATAGGGTAAACCGCGCTCTTGGCAAGGTTGACGCGGAGGCCCGATGCCTCCCCAAACAGGGTATAATGTTGATACAGGTGTTAACAAACATCTGACTGAGATGATCACAAAGTCGCGCCGCCCTGGGCAGGAACTACTTGTTGGGAAACCGGAATATAAATCCATAATTGAAACAAGCCTGGTGAGTATATAACTATATATGTAAGCTCCTAGTTTTCTTATATTTGGGAACAACTTGGATCACCATTATTATATCACCTCTTTTCAGGGAATACCCTGTTGGCATGATGAACTTGTGATGGAGGTAATGTGGGGATTGAAGCGTCTCCTGCCTGGTTTGGTGAGCAGAGAAAAAATCAGAGCGGCCTAAAGAGGATCGCCTCACTATGAGTCAAGGACTACAAATGCTATTGAGTCGTTATGGCTTTGATGTCAAACCAGAGATGGTGAGCAGATTTGGACGCAATAATGTTTTGTAGATTATCTGTTTCAAAAACAAAAAAAAATGTAAAATAAATTGCCATATCATTTTTATTTGAGTGATGAATCAACCTCTTTGTATCCTGCAGGTCAATGAGCAGATTGTTGCGACCGCATCCGTCTTGTTTGACTGTGATGCTTTTGAGGAGAAACGTTCTCCAGGCTTTCGGTGCATTGGTCGCCACCTTAAGAAAATTTCCGGCATCGAATGTTAGAACTGGGGCCTTCTGAAACTTGCGACAGCTTTTAAGATCATATGCAGCCGTGAAATTGACGATTCTGATGAGGTAAAACCATACATACAAACTATGCGAATGGGTTCTCTGCTAGCTGCTCGCCGTGCATTTCATCTACAATTGTGAAGGCTTTTAACAAAGCCTTGTCTCTTGCAGATGTTTCCAGAAGACGTGCAAAAAAAGTTGCTGGATGACGCGGATAAATACGAAAAGAAGATAAATAAGTTAGTTTGCCTGTTGCATCACAAACAGATAGAGTCGAACCATCAGACCAAGACTCGTCACAAAGATATGTTGGCTGTCCTGGTAAAGAAAGCGAAAGAAGCGCATGAGGCTGAACTAGCGGATGTCCCGTGAGAAGTAACACTGTAAATAAACGCATGAGGCTGAACTAGTGGATGTCCCGTGAGAAGTAACACTGTAAATAAACGCTATGGCCAACGGATGGTTGTATAACCCGTAGAGGTTTTGGCATGCACCAATTAGAGTGTTCTAGTAAACTAGTAAAACAGTTCACAGAAATTTCGTTGGTCTTGCTTCCTAAATCTGAAGAAACTCTATCGAGCTTGTTTCAGAACAAAATTTACATTGCCTCCATTTGGTTTGAAGTATACTGTCAAGGATTAAAGCTGGTAACAAGTTTCAAATGAAGGGCGCTTCATTCGCTCTGCTACTGATGGGCGCTTTGATAGCTCAAGATGGTCATGTACCTCAGCTAACTAGACAAGTAGTATCATGCTAATTAATGATGACTAAAATTTCTGACACTTGAGTTAAAACATTACAATGAACTTGCTCCACAACATCAAGGATTCCCTCAAAAAAATAAGGTAACTATGAAGGATTGACCTCTGTAAGAATCAAGAGTGATAAGAGAGTACTCTTTCTGGTTCCCCCTTTCAGCCTTCGTTTAAACACCTTGTAAACCAGAAAAGAAATAGAAAAACCAAGAATAAAATTATCAGAGCCAGGTTTCGATCCTGGGACCTGTGGGTTATGGGCCCACCACGCTTCCGCTGCGCCACTCTGATTTGCTTGTTTCATTAGTGCAAGGGTACTTTATTTAAACGTTCCTGATCAACAGCATAACCAATGAACACCACGACTGATCTTGCAACCAAAGGAGCTACTTTTACACCTACTGGTATTGACTGACTGACTGATCATGACCATACAGAATATGTGTAAATGTGTGCTTCCATTGGAGGCCTCCGTATTGCACAACTTTTTATCTAAAAAATGTCTTCAAGGTAATCGCTCAACAGTCAACACCCTAGAATGCACCATGACAAATGTTTCTGAGATGAGAATCCCAATGGCAGTACAGCGCTGATCCTTCACCCTCTGTTCATGATTAGTCAGTTAGTCAATACAGTGAATAAACGCAAATATTTCTTACCGGAGAGACCTAGGCGTCTGCAATGTATTTTTACAGTCAGCAGTTCCTGGGAGTAGCTTAACGCTTCTCATCTTCAAAACATGCTCAGCACAGAACATCAGATTACTAACTAAAGTGCAGTAACGCAGGCAACTACTCCCTCCATTCCTAAATATAAGCCTTTTTAGACATTTTAAATGGACTACAACATACGGATGTATGTAGACATATTTTAGAATGTAGATTCACTCATTTTGTTCCGCATATAATCACTTGTTGAAATCTCTAGAAAGACTTATATTTGGGAACGGAGGGAGTAGATTTTAGATGAAAACACAGTTCATAACACACCTAACGCTTCACGGAAACAATTAGCACTATTGTTGAGAGAGGCATAACTGAAAGTAACCAGGATATCACTGGTGACAAATTGGGTTTACGTGCAATGGTTGCTGAAATTTCAAAAATGCAAGCATTTAATCTAGAGCAACCTAACTTTCTGTAACATTATGAAGAGAGAGATCATAGCTTAGTTGGAGTTTTAAGAGTGAACATGATAGTAAGTATCATCAACAGAGAGCAAAAGCAGTGCATCAACCATCTCACAGTTATTAAACAGACTATTTTATATCTGGTTTGTGTTGCACTCCTTGGTCACGCATTCTTGCGGCATGAATGCATAAACGCGGAGATTGGGTATTCCCATAGGCAAGTAGCTAAGTACTTTGCCACAAACTTGGATGCTGATAAATATGTAATGTGTGACAGATATCCAAATATTCCAAATCAGAGTTACACTTTCTTCATCAGAAAAAGGCTCAGGAGTCAGGCTTGTTACTTTAATTTACCACCTTGTTTTTCAGTACGAAGTTTCAAGTATACTCTTTCAATTGTCAGCCGAACTCTCAGGAGGCTGGTACTTTACTGGAAGCAACTCTACATGCTCCCTTAGTTTCCCTTCCCCTGAGAAGAGAGATACTATTAATGAAATCGTTGAAACTTCAAGTGACAGATGGTTTGCATCAAGTTTAGCGAGATAAGTTGCAGCCTTTACAACTGCACCATTCTCCAGCAACACTCTGACCACGTGATTTAGCAGTCTGGAGTCAGGAGCACAGCCAGCCTTCTCCATTGCTAAAAACATATCATCAGCCTCTGCCAGCAACCCTTCTTTTATGAAATTCGTCATCATTACACTGTAAGTCACAACAGAAGGCACCAACCCAATGGCTGATATAGTAGCAAACAAATCCTTGGCTTCTTCAATTCTCCTAGTTTTAAACATAGCAGAAATCATGGTATTGATTGTTATGACATTAATCTTCAATTTCATAGCACGTAATTTGTTGAACAGCTCTATTGCTTCATCAGTGCAATTGTTTCTACAAAGTCCATGAAGAACTATGTTGTATGTGCCAATGCCCACTGGTATGCCACTTTCGCTCATCGTACAGAATTTTTCCTTTGCAGAAACTGCTCTCCCGGAGCGAAACAGCCCATCAAGTATAATGTTGTACATAATAGTTGTGGGCTTAACCCCGCTGAGTGACATTTCCCTGAAAAGACTCAATCCATCGGCGATCCTGCCAATTTTACAGTAGCCATTAAGAAGTATACCATATGTAAAAGCATCAGGTTGGAGGCCAGCAAACTTCATAGCATCAAGTACTCTCAGTGCTTCCTCCACCTTGCCAACAAGGCAATATCCATCCATCAGTGAATTGTACATAATAACATCAGGCGGACGACCAATACCCACAATGAAGTCAAACATATCCTGTGCATCCTTCAACTTTCCTTCTTTGCTCAGGTTGTTTATTACAGGATAGAAGAATACACTGTTAGAACACAGACCTCTATTAACTGCTTCAGAAATCAATTCCTTGGCTTTCACAAAATCACCATTAGAGCAAGAACCCAGAACCAGGCATTGGTAAACAGCTTTGTTGGGTGAAACTCCTTGATTGACCATCTGATTAAATTTGTCCAGAGCAGCATCCACCCTACCCATTTTGCAAAGTGAATCCATTACAATTTGATAGCCAAATACATCTGGGTTTACTCCTTGTTGCCTCATTACTTCAAACATGTGCATAGCCTCATCCATCAGCCCACGTTTAGAATATGCATTGATCAGTATGTTGAAAACATGGTGGTTAGGTACAATACCATTCTGTAGCATCAAATTGAAGAGACCAGTCATATCATCGAAGTATCCTTCTTTAGCATACCCATTTAGCATAATAGAGTAGGAGACAATATTAGGTTTTTGGCCCTTTGCAGCCATGGAGTCAAAAATAACTCTAGCATCCTTTGTCCTTCTATGCTTGCAAAGTGAATCCATAAATGAGTTCCACGCGACAGCATCTGGTAGAACACCAACACTTACCATTTCCTTGAATACTCTAGCTGCCGCCTTCCACTGACCCGAAGCGGAATATCCATGTATCAGGCTAGTATATGTCCTGATGTTGGGTTCAATTCCTTGATCAACCATTTGCCGAAGGACCACTTCTGCCTTGTCCATTGCTCCGGATTTGCTTAGTGCGTCGATAATTGAGTTGTAGATCACCAAATTAGGTTGAACTCCCAGTTGGATCATCTGATGGAAGAGATTGCACGCTTTGTCTACTTCGCCTTGTTTAAAACAGCCGTTGATTACGATGCTGTACGAGAAGACATTAGGCACACAGTCCAGTTCAGGTGTCCGGTGGAGCAGCAAGTCCACAGCCTCATTTGTACGCTTGACCTGGCAGAGCCCCTTGAGGAGGTTGTTGAAGGAGATGACATTCAAGCACAGCCCCAATCTGAGGAGGCGGCCAAAGAAGGCAACCACCAAGTCCGGGCGGCCTGCACGGCAGCAGCAGTCCATGAGAATGGAATAGGTACAGAGCGTGGGCGACACCACCCGTGCACCAGCGCCTCGGGACATGCGGTTGAAGAGGGCGATGGCAAGGCCCGGGCCATCGAATCAGGTAGATGAGGGTGGAGCATGGGCTAGTGCGGCAAGAAAGTTGTTCAGCCCGCGTTCCGGGACGGCGGCGGCTTGGCTCAGCAATTCGTCGAACAGGTGGTGCGCCTCCTCCGGTCTTAGCGTTCCGGCACACACGCGCTCTGTGGCGGCAGCCAAGGCGGCGAGAGGGGCTCGTGGCTGTGGCGAAGGAGCCCTGAAGGAGGAGGTTGCATTGCTGGTGAAGATGGAGGACAGCCGGCCGGTCGGCATTGCTGGCCGTCTCCAGCGGAGCTCGGCGCGCAACTGCCGCGGGTCTCGCCCTCCGGGAAGGCTGACCGTGCGTGCGCCCCCGCACCGCGCTCTAGTGGCGTCACCCGCGATGCTCGGCGCGCGCGCGCACTAACCAAGCACTCGGGGGAACCGCTCGCCGCCGCCGCGGGTTGCAATCGATGCCCTCAACAGTGGCGATGAAGAGGAGCGGCAAGCGCAGGACGAGCAGCGCACCTCCGTCAGAGAGAAAGGGGACTCAGGAACTCCGGTGGTCCTGGCCGCCGGCGAGCGGCGTGGGAGGCGGTTGACGAATCTAGACTGTGAACGGAGAGGGGTGAGGTTGCCGGCGGAGTGGGGGAGTTGGATTTATGCCGTTGAATCCTTGGTCCAATCCAATCGTAGGCGGTACCCAAACACTTTTTTTTCTTCTAAGGAACATATGTAATTTTATTCATTTCTCGTATAAAACCGGTCGGTTACTCTACACGTTATGCTTGTGTGCTTCAGTGGATGATGTGTGGGCCTCCTTTACCGCCTGGCCCAGCCTTGCAGTGTCGGGTGGTAGGTGCGACATATGCCAACGGATGGCTTATCATTGTGGGAGCCAGTAAGGCATCGCCGGTGTCTGGAAACGGGATAAGGCGAAGACATGCACGCCGGCGAGTCTTACCCAGGTTCGGGGCTCTCCGTGGAGATAACACCCCTAGTCCTGCTCTGCGGGGTCTCCGCATGATCACTAGATCAACACAAGTAGCTACAAGAGGCTCCTTGAGCTGTTTGGCTAGAGGAAGAAGAAGGGCAAGGCTAGCTCTCCTCTTCCCTCTACGTGGTGTCTAAAACTCTAAGAGATCAACCCTTTGCATGGGTGCCCTGGGGGGTTTATATAGGCCTACCCCCAGGGGTACGATGGTAATCCGGCTGGACGCGGGTCTCAGCCGTCAATGTCTGTTCTCGCCGGCTTTTTCGCCGACCGCCGGGGCCCGCCGACTGGTGGGTCCCGATGGCGGCTAGTTACTGTAGCCTCGCCCCTGGTGACGAGGGCTTTGCTGAGGTAAGCATGGCTACAGTGCCGCCATCTAGCGGGCTCTTACTGTAGCCTTACCCCGTCTTGTCTTCTTAATGGTGCACATACTTTGAGGGAGGGAGGTAGCCGGCTAGTGGGAGCCGGCTACGCCCCAGGCCGACTGGCGAAAGCATGGCCGCCTTCGATCGTCTCTCTGGTTGGAGGGGCCCGCAGCCTGCGGGCCGTACCGGCGCCTGTCGTGGGTGGCGTCATGGTCAACATGGCAACAGTGCCACGCCGGACGGGTGATGGCCGACCCGTACGGCACACTGTGGCCAGGCGTGCTCCGGGATTCGGGGGTGGCAGGTTGTACTGTAGCCATGCCCCATCTCATCACCGTTAGGTGGATGCAGTCCTTGAGGGCGCGGTCTTGGCCGGCTTCTGGGAGTCGGTCCTCTTGTGGCCGGCTTCTGGGAGGCGGCTTCTGAGATAGCCGGCTAGGGGGAGGCGGCCCTGTGAGGTAGCCGGCTAGGGGAAGGCAGCCCTGCGTGTTGGATGCTTGTAGGTTCCATCAGCTTGATAATTTCTTGAAGTGCCAGGGGGAGTCGGTTAGACTACCCGTGGCCATTTACTCCGACATGCAGTGTGCCTCGCACGTGTCCTGTGTGAGAAAAGACATGCCGCACGGTGAAACCCTAGCCAATTGTTTGCGTCTTGGAGCCATCAATCGCTCGCCTCTCCAGCCCCGCGCCCCTCCTCCCATTCTCTCAACCACGACTGCGCCGCCTCCTCCTCCCCTCCGCTGCTCTCGAAGCCCCATGGCGTGGTCACTACCACCTTCGGGACGAATGCAGGAGAGGAGCCATGGAGGAAGACAATGGCGGCGCAAATCGATCCAGCGCCATGGGTCAACCCCTAGTGCAGGAAGATGGGAGGGGGAGAGAAGGATGGAGAGCGAGAGAGAGATAGAGAGAGACGGGAAAGAGAAAAGGGAGGTGCGCCAGTTGACGAGAGAGGTAATCGGACGGCGTTTTTTTTACGTTGGCGAGGTCGTGCAGGACCTGGCGGTTGGCAGCGGCTCGATCCGCTCCTGGATCGGGAGCTATGAGGAGATTGGGCTCGGGCGCGATGCACGGGAGGCTCGGCTCTGCCTCTTCCTCACTCAGCAAGAGCAGCGTGTGCAGAGCGATGTTGTGTGATAACCCACAAGTGTAGGGAGTGACGACAGTCTTCGAGGGTAGTATTTCATCCAAATTTACTGATTCGACACAAGAGGAGCCATATAATATTTATGAGCCTTAGCAGTTGAGTTATCAATTCAACCACACCTGGGAAATTGTCTCTCTACAGCAAAATGTTTAGTAGCACATTAGTAATAGTAACAGAAATAATAAGAGTTTGCATTTTTGTGCTGATTGTGACAACAACATCAATAGCAACTTAGCAAAGATTGTGAAAAAACGCAGGCATTGGATCAGTGATAGATATTTCTGTTGGGTGATATTCATCATATAACAGTCACAACCTAGAGCGATACACAATAGCTTCAATTCATCAATGTAATGTAGGCATGTATTCCGTATATAGTCATACGTGCTAATAATAATAACTTACATGCCATCTTTTGCCCTACCCACCCATGGCAGTGGGGTCCATAAGGAAATCTAAGGGATGTTAAGGTCTCTTTTTAATAGAGAACCGGAACAAAGCATTAGCACTTAGTGAATACATGAACTCTTCATACTATGGTAATCACCGGAAATAATCTCAATTATTGTCACCTTGGGGTATGCGAATCATAACACGTAATAGGTGCATACAACTTGCAAGATAGGATTCAAAACACACATATATTCATTAAAACATAATAGGTTCACATCTGAAATCATGGCACTCGGGCCTTAGTGGCAAGCATTAAGCATAGCAAAGTCATAGCAACATCAATCTCAAAACATATGGATACTAGGGATCAAGCCCTAACAAATTGACTCTATTACATGAAAAATCTCATCCAACTCCATCATCGTCTAGCAAGCCTACGAATGAATTACTCACTCCCGGTGGTGAGCATCATAGAATTGTTGATGGAGAAGGGTTGATGATAACGACGACGACCAATTTCACCCCCCGGAGCCCCAACAGACTCCAGATCAGCGGTGACGGCGGCTCCGTATCGTAAAACACAATGAAACTATCTCTTTGATCTTTTCTCTCCGCTAAACGATCTTTATAGAGTTGGAGTTAGGGTCGCCGGAGGCTTGAGGGGCCCACAAGCTCACAGGGCGCGCCTCTGAGCTTGTGGCTCTTGGGTGCCCCCCTCTAGTAGTTCTCTTCGCCTATATTTTTCATATATTCTGGAAATAATCTTTGTAAAATTTCAGCTCATTCTGAGAACTTTTATTTCTGCACAAAAGTAACACCATAGCAATTCTGTTGAAAACAACAATAGTTCGGGTTAGTTCCATTCAAACCATGCAAATTAGATTTCAAAACAAGAGCAAAAATGTTTGAAAAGGTAGATATTTTTGGGACGTATCATTGTGGCAGATGACGGCTCGTACGACGGTGTGGTGGACGGCGACCTCAGTGGGAGGGGGTGGCTGGGTGGGGGGGACGACACCTGTAGCTCGTGCTCTACCCAACATGAGTACTTGCCACATCTGAACTTTACATTCTATAGCTTTCAGATTCCTTGATTGTCCAGCACACACTTCTCTGATGCTTTTGTGCTTTTGATTTGGTGTTAATTATTTAGAACATGATCACTGGTGCTGCTCAAATGGATGGTCGTATTCTTGTTGTGTCAGCTCCTGATGGCCCGATGCCACAAACAAAGGAGCACATTCTTCTAGCTCTACAGGTTCCAAATTCTTAGAGCATCTCCAGCCGCGCCCCCAACAGGCCCTCCCCAGGCGATTTTTTTAGCCCGGGCAAAAATTGGCCCAGTCGCCCCCCCCCAACATCTCATTTAGCGGCGGTTTGGACCGAAATAACAGCCGGCGCTCCCGAGCCGAACCCAAGCACCGGGGGGTCGCCTGAGGGGGCCGGCAGAAGCGAAAAGGGGCGTGGGGCCGCTCTGTCGGCGAGAGGAGGCCCTTTTCCCGCCGTTTCCTCCCGCTTTCCCCCTCGGCTTCCCTCTCATTCTCCATTCCTCCCGCCAATCTCCTCCTCCTCCCCTCCCAGCCGGCCGCCATGCCGCCGAAGAATTACGTGGTCCCCCACGTCGCGACGGATGCCACAACCGCCCAACCGAAGCAGAGGAAGCAGAGGGCGCCGCCGTCCAAGCCCCCGGGCATGTCTAACACCGACTGGAGGGCCGAAGTTCAGCGCCGGGAGGCTGTCACCACCGACCGGTGGAACAGGGCAAACTGAAAGTGCTTTATATCGACTAGAGGGGGGGTGAATAGGCGATTTTTATGAATTCTTCACTGAGGAATTTCAGGGTGAGGAAATTCCTAAGCGAAGAACTACTTGTAGCGGAATAAGTACTTAGATGTAGACATAACAGAACACAAGCATGGTCATCATGATGAAATGAAGACAAACACATAGTACAGAAAGCGTAAACACAGGATAACACAGGATGAAGACAAACAGACTGAAGAAATTGAACTGAGGAAATTGAGAAAGTCTTCAGTCAAAGTCTTCAAACACAGATATGAACAAGCACACAACACAGTTATGAGGAAATGAAAAAGTTGAGGAAATAGAACCAGTAAGCTTGGTGAAGACAATGATTTGGTAGACAAGTTCCAACTGTTGTCTCAGTTGTACGTCTGGTTGGAGCGGCTAGGTATTGAAACCTGAGGACACACAATCCCGGACACACAGTCCTCACCGTATTCTCCTTGAGCTAAGGTCACACAGACCTCGCCCAATCACTCGTGGTAAGTCTTCAGGTGACTTCCAAACCTTCACAAACTCGGTCACTCGACGATCCACAATTTTCTCTTGGATGCTCAGACCATGACGCCTAACCGTCTGGAAGAAGCACAGTCTTCAAAGGTAACAAGCGTCGGATCTACGCAAGATCAATCTCTTCAGTGATGCTCAATCACTTTGGGTTTGTAGGTGTTTGGGTTTGGGTTTTTCCTCACTTGATGATTTTCGCTCAAAGTCCTTGGAGGATGGGATGCTCTCAATTGACAGGTTTCAGTTTCTCTCGGAGCAGCCAACCAGCTAGTGGTTGTAGGGGGCGGCTATTTATAGCCTAGGGAGCAGCCCGACATGATAAGACATAAATGCCCTTCAATAATATGACCGTTAGGTGGGTAGATATTTTGGGACAGCTGGCGCGCAGCACAGCAACGGTCGGATATTTTGAGGCTCAAATTCCTCAGGGCTATCATGCTCCTCACTATGTAGGCAATCCGCACTGGCGAATTCCTAACTCCTCGGTCAGAACAAATTCCTCAGCGACCAAAAGAACTTCGTCTCTGTCACTGAAGAAATTGACTGAGCTGTATGAGATTTCCAATGGCTTCACTCAAAGGGATTGGTAGGTGTGGGATTTTGAGTTGAGCATCACATGGAAATTTTTCCTTAGTATTTCCTCGACCCCCTTTAACAGTACGGTGTTTCCTATGACTCAAGAAAGAGAAAATGAAACTACGAAAACAAAAGTCTTCACGCTTCATGTTCCTCGTATGAATATCAAGTCTTCAGGTCACACCAATTTCTTCACTTTCAAAGTCTTCAGAAAGTCTTCAAAAAACCAAAGTCTTCAGTCGAAGATATTCATTTTTAGGGGTCGACTTTCTCTGTAAATATCAAACTCCTCATAGACTTATAGACCTGTGTACACTCATAAACACATTAGTCCCTTAACCTATAAGTCTTCAATACACCAAAATCACTAAGGGGCACTATATGCACTTACAATCTCCCCCTTTTTGGTGATTGATGACAATATAGGTTAAGTTTTCAACGGGGGATAATCATATGAAGTGTAAATACTGATATTGAGGAATTTGATTGCAAGATATAGAAGAACTCCCCCTGAAGATGTGCATAGTGAGGAATTTGCTTTTGAAGCAATGCACACTTGAAGAGTAGAATCATGGAGATCTCCCCCTATATCTTGTAATTCATACACGCATTTGACATATAATATGAAGAATTTGAAATGCATGATGAAATATGGTGACTGATGTAATTCAGCATGCGTGCATCAACATTAATGAGGAATAAGCATGCAAAAAATCACAACAAAAGTATCAGGCCACCATAGAGTTTAAGTTTACAACTCGGTCGAATAAAGTCTCAGAAGAACGAGAGTTGTAACTTTGCAAAAAACGCCCATATAGGTAGACCCGCTTGAAGACTAACTCAAATTTCTCCCCCTTTGTCATCGAATGACCAAAAGGATCGAAAATAAGGACTAACGCCCCTGAAGAATATCAAGTTGATGAGGGAGCGCCAGCGTTGTTGGGGTCGTTTGTTGTTGTAGGGCCTGCCGTAGTGTCGTCCAAGTCTTCATATTCGTCGGTGTCGCGTGATGAAGAATAGGAGCTGGCCACCAAGGAAGGAACCTTGACCTTCTTGTATTTCTTCGGTGGAGGTGCAGACCAGTCAAAATCCTCCTTGAGACCAATTTGCTTCAGATCTTCACCATATAGATGTGACAGAATAGCCCAGGTGCGACCGAAGACTTCATGGAGGTAGTAATGGTTTTTCTTCACTACATTATGTGTAGCAGTCATGTTGTGAAGAATAGAATCAAACTGACGCTTAAACCATTTATGGTTTTGATCCACCTTCTGGTGAAGACTGAGAAGAAGCTCACGGTCAGTCATCACTCTTGGAGCTGTGGCTTGAGGATTTGGCTTGGATGCATTGGCAGCAGAATCATGAGTGGCAGAGTCATCATTGGTGGAATAGGATGCAGCTTTGCGAAACTGACCATCCAATGGACGAATGCCTTCGTCTATAACAGAAGCGGCCTTGCCCTTTTCATCAGCTGAGGAAAATTTCCTTTTGAGGACTTCAATGGGGGGCAAGTAGCTGCAATGGTTGAGAGTGTCAGCCTTGTAGTTGAGCGAAGACCTTGTTCTAATGAATCTCATAATCCAAGGTGCGTAAGGCTTCAACTCAAACGGAGAGAGTGCCACATTTGCCAGAGTCCTAAGGAAGAAATCGTGATAATTGACAGGAATGCCATGAATGATGTTGAATAGCAGATTCTTCATGATGCCAACAATTTCCTCATCAGATGAGTCGTGGCCTTTGATAGGACTCATAGTCTTCGTCAGAATGCGATAGACTGTTCTTGGTACATACAACAATTCCTTCACGAGGAATTTGGTCCTTGGGGCTTGACCTGGCTTCAGAGGCTTCCTAAGCACTTGCATGTAATGAGAAGTGAGTTCTGGCTCCTGGTACAGGCAGCGAGCTCCTTCAATGGGTGGAATGATGGGCAGGAGCTACCTCTTGAGCACTGTGTTGGTTTTCCCTTGAAGAGGAAAGGGTGATGCAGCAAAGTAGCGTAAGTATTTCCCTCAGTTTTTGAGAACCAAGGTATCAATCCAGTAGGAGGCCACGCACGAGTCCCTCGCACCTACACAAACAAATAAATCCTCGCAACCAACGCAATAAAGGGGTTGTCAATCCCTTCACGGTCACTTACGAGAGCATAAGTATTTACGATGGGTGAACAAATTACTGTTGAGCAATTGACAGAATTGAGCATAGTTATGAGAATATCTAGGTATGATCATGTATATAGGCATCATGTCCGAGACAAGTAGACCGACTCCTGCCTGCATCTACTACTATTACTCCACACATCGACCGCTATCCAACATGCATCTAGAGTATTAAGTTCATAAGAACAGAGTAATGCTTTAAGCAAGATGACATGATGTAGAGGGATAAATTCATGCAATATGATATAAACCCCATATTGTTATCCTCGATGGCAACAATACTATACGTGCCTTGCTGCCCCTACTGTCACTAGGAAAGGACACCGCAAGATTGAACCCAAAGCTAAGCACTTCTCCCATTGCAAGAAAGATCAATCTAGTAGGCCAAACCAAACTACTAATTCGAAGAGACTTGCAAAGATAACCAATCATACATAAAAGAATTCAGAGAAGATTCAAATATTGTTCATAGATAAACTTGATCATAAACCCACAATTCATCGGTCTCAACAAACACACCGCAAAAGAAGATTACATCAAATAGATCTCCACGAGAGAGGGGGAGAATTGTATTGAGATCCAAAAAGAGAGAAGAAGCCATCTAGCTAATAACTATGGACCCGAAGGTCTGAGGTAAACTACTCACACATCATCGGAGAGGCTATGGTGTTGATGTAGAAGCCCTTCGTGATCGATGCCCCTTCCGGCGGAGCTCCAGAACAGGCCCCAAGATGGGATCTCACGGGTACAGAAGGTTGCAGCGGTGGAATTAGGTTTTTGGCTCCGTATCTGGTAGTTTGGGGGTATGTAGGTATATATAGGAGGAAGAAGTACATCGGTGGACCAACAGGGGGCCCACGAGGGTGGAGGGCGCGCCCAGGGGGGTAGGCGTGCCCCCTACCTCGTGGCTTCCTGGTTGATTTCTTGACGTAGGGTCCAAGTCCTCTGGATCACGTTCGTTCCGAAAATCACGTTCCCGAAGGTTTCATTCCGTTTGGACTCCGTTTGATATTCTTTTTCTGCGAAACTCTGAAATAGGCAAAAGACAACAATTCTGGGCTGGGCCTTCGGTTAATAGGTTAGTCCCAAAAATAATATAAAAGTGTATAATAAAGCCCAATAATGTCCAAAACAGAATATAATATAGCATGGAGCAATAAAAAATTATAGATATATTGGAGACGTATCAAGCATCCCCAAGCTTAATTCCTGCTCGGCCTCAAGTAGGTAAATGATAAAAACAGAATTTTTGATGTGGAATGCTACTTGGCATAATTTCAATGTAATTCTTCTTAATTGTGGTATGAATATTCAGATCCGAAAGATTCAAGATAAAAGTCCAATATTGACATAAAATAATAATAATTCAATTATACTAACTAAGCAATTATGTCCTCTCAAAATAACATGGCCAAAGAAAGTTCATCCCTACAAAATCATATAGTTTAGTCATGCTCCATTTTCGTCACACAAGAATGCTCTCATCATGCACAATCCCGATGACAAGCCAAGCAATTGTTTCATACTTTAGCAATCTAAAACTTTTCAACTTTCACGCAATACATGAGCATGAGCCATGGACATAGAATTATGGGTGGAATAGAATATAATGATGGGGGTTATGTGGAGAAGACAAAAAGGGAGAAAGTCTCACATCAACGAGGCTAATCAATGAGCTATGGAGATGCCCATCGATTGATGTTAATGCAAGGAGTAGGGATTGCCATGCAACGGATGCACTAGAGCTATAAATATATGAAAGCTCAACAAAAGAAACTAAGTGGGTGTGCATCCAACTTGCTTGCTCACGAAGACCTAATGCATTTGAGGAAGCCCATTGTTGGAATATACAAGCCAAGTTCTATAATGAAAAATTCCCACTAGTATATGAAAGTGACAGAACAAGAGACTCTCTATCATGAAGATTATGGTGCTACTTTAAAGCACAAGTGTGGTAAATAGGATAGTAACATTGTCCCTTCTCTCTTTTCTCTCTCATGTTTTTGGGACTTCTCTTTTTTTATGGCCTTTCTCTTTTTTTTCCTCACTTGGGACAATGCTCTAGAAAATGATGATCATCACACTTCTATTTATTTACAACTCAATGATTACAACTCGATACTAGAACAAAGTATGACTCTATATGAATGCCTCCGGCGGTGTACCGGGATATGCAATGAACCAAGAGTGACATGTATGAAAGAATTATGAATGGTGGCTTTGCCACAAATACTATGTCAACTACATGATCATGCAAAGCAATATGACAATGATGAACGTGTCATGATAAACGGAACGGTGGAAAGTTGCATGGCAATATATCTCGGAATGGCTATGGAAATGCCATAATAGGTAGGTATGGTGGCTGTTTTGAGGAAGATATAAGGAGGTTTATGTGTGAAAGAGCATATCATATCACGGGGTTTGGATGCACCAGCGAAGTTTGCACCAACTCTCAATGTGAGAAAGGGCAATGCACGGTACCGAAGAGGCTAGCAATGATGGAAAGGTGAGAGTGCGTATAATTCGTGGACTCAACATTAGTCATAAAGAACTCACATACTTGTTGCAAAAATCTACAAGTCATCAAAAACCAAGCACTACGCGCATGCTCCTAGGGGGATAGATTGGTAGGAAAAGACCATTGCTCGTCCCCGACCGCCACTCATAAGGAGGACACTCAAAGAACACCTCATGTTTCAAATTTGTTACATAACATTTACCATATGTGCATGCTACGGGACTTGCAAACTTCAACACAAGTATTTCTCAACTTCACAATTACTCAACTAGCACGACTTTAATATCACTACCTCCATATCTCAAAACAATCATCAAGCATCAAACTTCTCTTAGTATTCAACACACTCATAAGAAAGTTTTTACTAATCTTGAATACCTAGCATATTAGGATTATTTAAGCAAATTACCATGCTGTTTAAGACTCTCAAAATAATCTAAGTGAAGCATGAGAGATCAATAGTTTCTATAAAACAAATCCACCACCGTGCTCTAAAAGATGTAAGTGAAGTACTAGAGCAAAAACTATATGACTCAAAAGATATAAGTGAAGCACATAGAGTATTCTAATAATTTCCGAATCATGTGTGTCTCTCTCAAAAGGTGTGTACGGCAAAGATGATTGTGGTAAAATAAAAAATAAAGACTCAAATCATACAAGACGCTCCAAGCAAAACACATATCATGTGGTGAATAAAAATATAGCTCCAAGTAACGTTACCGATGGAAGTAGACGAAAGGGGGGATGCCTTCCGGGGCATCCCCAAGCTTTGGCTTTTAGGTGTCCTTAGATTATATTGGGGGTGCCATGGGCATCCCCAAGCTTAGGCTCTTGCCACTCCTTGTTCCATAATCCATCAAATCTTTCACCCAAAACTTGAAAACTTCACAACACAAAACTCAGCAGAAAATCTCGTGAGCTCCGTTAGCGAAAGAAAACAAAAGACTACTTCAAGGTACTGTAATGAACTCATTATTTATATATATTGGTGTTAAACCTACTGTATTCCAACTTCTCTATGGTTTATAGACTAGTACTAGCCATAGATTCATCAAAATAAGCAAACAACACACGAAAAACAGAATCTGTCAAAAACAGAACAGTCTGTAGTAATCTGTAACTAACGCAAACTTCTGGAACTGAAAAAATTCAGCCAAAATAGGAAGACCTAGACAATTTGTTTATTGATCAGCAGCGATTGGAATAAATATTTTATCACGTTCTGGTGATTTTTAACAATTGTTTTCGTGAACAGAAAGTTTCTGGAATTTACAGCAAGATCAAATAACTATCATCCAAGAAGATCCTATAGGTTTAACTTGGCACAAACACTAATTAAAACATAAAAACACATCTAACAAGAGGCTAGATCAAAGATTTATTCCAAAACATAAGCAAAAAGCAAAAAAACTAAAAATAAAATTTGGTTGCCTCCCAACAAGCGCTATCGTTTAATGCCCGTAGCTAGGCATAAAAGCAAGGATAGATCTAGGTATTGCCATCTTTGGTAGGCAATCCATAAGTGGCTCTCATGATAGATTCATAAGGTAATTTTATTATCTTTCTAGGGAAGTGTTCCATGCCTTTCTTTAATGGAAATTGGAATATAATATTCCCTTCCTTCATATCAATAATTGCACCAATCGTTCTAAGGAAAGGTCTACCAAGAATAATAGGACATGAAGGATTGCAATCTATGTCAAGAACAATAAAGTCTATGGGCACATAGTTCCTATTTGAAACAATAAGAACATCATTAATTCTTCCCATAGGTTTCTTAATAGTGGAATCCGCAAGGTGCAAGTTTAGAGAGCAATCATCAAATTCACGGAAACCTAGTAAATCACATAAAGTCTTTGGAATCGTGAAAACACTAGCACCCAAATCACACAAAGCATAGCATTCATGATCATTAATTTTAATTTTAATAGTAGGTTCCCACTCATCATAAAGTTTTCTAGGGATAGAAACTTCCAACTCAAGTTTTTCTTCATAAGATTGCATCAAAGCATCAACAATATGTTTGGTAAAGGCTTTATTTTGACTATAAGCATGAGGAGAATTTAGCACGGATTGCAACAAGGAAATACAATCTATCAAAGATCAATTATCATAATTAAATTCCTTGAAATCCAAAATAGTGGGTTCATTAATATCTAGAGTTTTGATCTCTTCAATCCCACTTTTACCAATTTTTGCATCAAGATCTAAAAACTCCGAATTTCTAGAACGCCTTCTAGGTAAAGGTGGATCATATTCAGTCCCATCATTATCAAGATTCATATTGCAAAACAAAGATTTAATAGGGGACACATCAATAAATTTTAGATCTTCATCTTTATTTTCATAGAAATTAGAAGAACACGCTTTCATAAAGGAATCTTTCTTAGCCCGCATCCTAGCGGTTCTTTCTTTGCACTCATCAATGGAAATTCTCATGGCTTTGAGAGACTCATTGATATCATGCTTAGGAGGAATAGATCTAAGTTTTAAAGAATCAACATCAAGAGAAATTCTATCAACGTTCCTAGCCAATTCATCAACTTTAAGCAATTTTTCTTCAAGCAAAGCATTGAAATTCTTTTGCGAATTCATAAATTCCTTAACACTAGTCTCAAATTCAGAGGACATCTTATTAAAATTTCCATAAGAAGTGTTGTAGGAATTACCATAATTATTAGAGGAATTACTAGGATAAGGCCTAGGATTAAAGTTTCCTCTATATGTGTTGTTACCAAAATTATTCCTACCAACAAAATTCACATCCATAAGTTCATTATTATTCTCAATCAAAGTAGACAAAGGCATATCATTAGGATCAAAAGAAACACTCTTAGTAGCAAATAATTTCATAAGTTCATCCATCTTTCCACTCAAAACATTAATTTCTTCTATCGCATGCACTTTTTTACTAGTAGATCTTTCAGTGTGCCATTGAGAATAATTAACCATAATATTATCTAGGAGTTTAGTAGCTTCTCCTAAAGTGATTTCCATAAAAGTGCCTCCCGCGGCCAAATCTAAAAGATTTCTAGAAGCAAAATTCAATCCGGCATAAAATTTTTGTATAATCATCCACAAATTCAAACCATGAGTAGGGCAATTACGTATCATTAATTTCATCCTCTCCCAAGCTTGTGCAACATGTTCATGATCAAGTTGCTTAAAATTCATAATATCGTTTCTAAGAGAGATGATCTTAGCGGGAGGAAAATATTTAGAGATAAAAGCATCTTTGCACTTATTCCAAGAATCAATACTATTTTTAGGCAAGGACGAAAACCAAGCTTTAGCGCGATCTCTAAGCGAAAAAGGAAATAGCTTCAATTTAACAATATCATTATCCACATCTTTCTTCTTTTGCATATCACACAAATCAACGAAGCTATTTAGATGGGTAGCGACATCTTCACTAGGAAGGCCGGCGAATTGATCTCTCATGACAAGATTCAACAAAGCAACATTGATTTCACAAGATTCAGTATCGGTAAGAGGAGCAATCGGAGTGCTAAGAAAATCATTGTTGTTGGTATTGGTGAAGTCACACAATTTAGTATTGTCTTGAGCCATCGCGACAAGCAAGCAATCCAACACACGAGCAAACAAGAGACGGGCAAAAAGAGGCAAACGGAAAAGAGAGGGCGAATAAAACGACAAGGGTGAAGTGGGGGAGAGGAAAATGAGAGGCAAATGGCAAATAATGTAATGCGGGAGATAAGGGTTTGTGATGGGTACTTGGCATGTTGACTTTTGCGTAGACTCCCCGGCAACGGCTCCAGAAATGGATAGTTGACGAGAGAGTAAATCTTGTCTTGACTTGGCGTAAGCCTCCTCGGCCACAGCGCCAGAAATCCTTCTTGCTACCTCTTGAGCACTGCGTTGGTTTTCCCTTGAAGAGGAAAGGGTGATGCAGCAAAGTAGCGTAAGTATTTCCCTCAGTTTTTGAGAACCAAGGTATCAATCCAGTAGGAGGCCACGCACGAGTCCCTCGCACCTACACAAACAAATAAATCCTCGCAACCAACACAATAAAGGGGTTGTCAATCCCTTCACGGTCACTTACGAGAGTGAGATTTGATAGATATGATAAGATAATATGTTTGGTATTTTTATGATAAAGATGCAAAGTAAAGAAAGCAAAACAAAAACGGCGCCAGAAATAGTTTGTTGTCGGGAGATTAATATGATGGAAAATAAACCCGGGGGCCATAGGTTTTACTAGTGGCTTCTCTCAAGAGCATAAGTATTTACAGTGGGTGAACAAATTACTGTTGAGCAATTGACAGAATTGAGCATAGTTATGAGAATATCTAGGTATGATCATGTATATAGGCATCACGTCCGAGACAAGTAGACCGACTCCTGCCTGCATCTACTACTATTACTCCACACATCGACCGCTATCCAGCATGCATCTAGAGTATTAAGTTCATAAGAACAGAGTAATGCTTTAAGCAAGATGACATGATGTAGAGGGATAAATTCATGCAATATGATACAAACCCCATCTTGTTATCCTCGATGGCAACAATACTATACGTGCCTTGCTGCCCCTACTGTCACTGGGAAAGGACACCGCAAGATTGAACCCAAAGCTAAGCACTTCTCCCATTGCAAGAAAGATCAATCTAGTAGGCCAAACCAAACTGATAATTCGAAGAGACTTGCAAAGATAACCAATCATACATAAAAGAATTCAGAGAAGATTCAAATATTGTTCATAGATAAACTTGATCATAAACCCACAATTCATCGGTCTCAACAAACACACCGCAAAAGAAGATTACATCGAATAGATCTCCACGAGAGAGGGGGAGAACATTGTATTGAGATCCAAAAAGAGAGAAGAAGCCATCTAGCTAATAACTATGGACCCGAAGGTCTGAGGTAAACTACTCACACATCATCGGAGAGGCTATGGTGTTGATGTAGAAGCCCTCCTTGATCGATGCCCCTTTCGGCGGAGCTCCGGAACAGGCCCCAAGATGGGATCTCACGGGTACAGAAGGTTGCGGCAGTGGAATTAGGTTTTTGGCTCTGTATCTGGTAGTTTGGGGGTACGTAGGTATATATAGGAGGAAGAAGTATGTCGGTGGAGCAATAGGGGGCCCACGAGGGTGGAGGGCGCGCCCAGGGGGGTAGGCGCGCCCCCTACCTCGTGGCTTCCTGGTTGATTTCTTAACGTAGGGTCCAAGTCCTCTGGATCACGTTCGTTCTGAAAATCACGTTCCCGAAGGTTTCATTCCGTTTGGACTCCGTTTGATATTCTTTTCTGCGAAACTCTGAAATAGGCAAAAAACAGCAATTCTGGGCTGGGCCTCCGGTTAATATGTTAGTCCCAAAAATAATATAAAAGTGTATAATAAAGCCCAATAATGTCCAAAACAGAATATAATATAGCATGGAGCAATCAAAAATTATAGATACGTTGGAGACGTATCAGCAGGGCGTGAAGTAATTCAGAGGCCGGTGCCTTATAATGAGTGTTTTTGGTCATCCAGTCCAACACCCAAGAGTTGATATCATCAGCATCGCCTGTGATGTGCAGGGTTGCATAGAATTGAAGAATGAGCTCTTCATTCCAATCGCAAATATCCGTGCAAAAGTTGAGCAATCCTGCATCATGAAGCACACTGAGGACGGGGGTGAAACAAGGCATTGATTCCATGTCGACGTGAGGAATATGCTCGTGGTCGAAGACTTTGTCCTTGTTGAAGAGCAGTGTAGAATAAAAATTTGCTTGGCTGGCAGTCCAGAACCGCTTCCTTCTAAGACGAGCAGAGTCATATGGATTGAAGTCAGTGAAGAAAACATGCTCGCCGAAGAAGTCATCAGCCTTGAATTTCTGCTTGTTCGAGAAGGGATCCTTTGGCTTGGGCTGAGGAGTATCATTCAATTGGATCACCACCTCAGGACTCGCAATATCAGGCTCCATAGGTTGAGGAATTTCAGGCTCTTCTTCAGTGAAAGCCTGGGTCTTTAATTCTTCATTAACATTTTCTTCAGCACTAGTGGCTGGAATCTCTTCATGGACAGACGGGGTTGCACGAGGTTCATCATATCCCATTTGTACTTCAGTGTTGACAGCGGACTGAGGAATTTGTTGTAGTGGTGTGAACAGAGGAGAGTTGGGGTGCTGACTTTCCCAAAAGTCATCATTCAGCACTGGTGTTGTACACCCAATGTCCACATCTTCATCTTCACTCTTTTCCTCAACGCCGACCTCTTCAGGAGTGAACTGAGGCATGGGCGATGAGACTATTGGGGTTGAAGGGATTGAATTCGCTTCAATTTCTTCATCCAACTGCTCTGACGAAGCAGCAGAAGGAATTTCTTCATCTGATTCACTTGGAATCACATATTCTTCATCAAAAGGAACAAGGTCCTTTGATGGCATGGATGAGACCGGAATAGCATCAATTGGATTTGCAAAAGAGCTGGTCAATGGCTTCATCTTCTTCGGAGCTGAAGAATCTGATGAAGTTGATGCCTTCCTTTTCTTCACAGCTGCACGCTCTGCGGCCTTGGTTTTCTTCACATCTGAAGCAGACGGAAGGATCGGAGTTGGAGTTGGCGCAGGAGGAGCAGAGGAATTTGGTTCAATTACTTCAGGCACAACTGTTGCAGTTGCCCTGATTTCTTCATTTTCTTCAGGCACAACTGTTGAAGCTTCAGCTGCCCTGGCAGTTTCTTCAGGCGCAACACTAGTGGTTGTTAGGGAACGTAGTAATTTCAAAAAAATTCCTACGCACACGCAAGATCATGGTGATGCATAGCAACGAGAGGGGAGAGTGTGTCCACGTACCCTCGTAGACCGAAAGTGGAAGCGTTAGCACAACGCGGTTGATGTAGTCGTACGTCTTCACGATCCGACCGATCAAGTACCGAACACACGGCACCTCTGAGTTCAGCACACGTTCAACTCGATGACGTCCCTCGAACTCCGATCCAGCCGAGCTTTGAGGGAGAGTTCCATCAGCACGACGGTGTGGTGACGATGATGATGTTCTACCGACGCAGGGCTTCGCCTAAGCACCGCTACGATATGACCGAGGTGGATTATGGTGGAGGGGGGCACCGCACACAGCTAAGAGATCCAAGGGATCAATTGTTGTATCTCTAAGGGGTGCCTCCCTCCCCGTATATAAAGGAGTGGAGGAGGGGGAGGGGGCCGGCCACCCTTGGCGCGCCCCATGAGGAGTCCTACTCCCACCGGGAGTAGGACTCCCCCCTTCCATGTTGGAGTAGGAGAGGAGAGGGAAGGAGAGAGAGGGGGAAAGGAAAGGGGGGGCGCCGCCCCCCCTGTCGGTGTCAAAACCGGCGGATCTCGGGTAGGGGGTCCCGAACTGTGCGTCTAAGGCGGATGGTAACAGGAGGCGGGGGACACGATGTTTACCCAGGTTCGGGCCCTCTCGATGGAGGTAATACCCTACTTCCTGCTTGATTGATCTTGATGATATGAGTATTACAAGAGTTGATCTACCACGAGATCGTAGAGGCTAAACCCTAGAAGCTAGCCTATGGTATGATTATTGTTGTCCTACGGACTAAACCCTCCGGTTTATATAGACACCGGAGGGGGATAGGGTTACATAGAGTCGGTTACAAGGGAGGACATCTACACATCCGTATTGCCAAGCTTGCCTTCCACGCCAAGGAGAGTCCCATCCGGACACGGGACGAAGTCTTCAATCTTGTATCTTCATAGTCCAATAGTCCGGCCAAAGGATATAGTCCGGCTGTCCGAGGACCCCCTAATCCAGGACTCCCTCAGTAGCCCCTGAACCAGGCTTCAATGACGATGAGTCCGTCGCGCAGATTGTCTTCGGCATTGCAAGGCAGGTTCCTCCTCCGAATACTCCACAAAGATTTTGAACACGAGGATAGTGTCCGGCTCTGCAAAACAAATTCCACATACCACCATAGAGAGAATAATATTTCCACAAATCTAATCTGCTGACAGCTTTTCATAGCGTGACGTTCTGCCATGGTCTGGTCATGACGAACCGTTTTTCCGAGCCTGCCACTGCACGTGTCGCGAGGCGGTTTTATTGGCACGTCCTGTCGAAGCAGAGATCGTGCCCCTCTTTTCACAGGATTCTCATCAATACGAGCGTGGGTAACCCAACCGTGCCCGCTGGTATGACTCCTCAATTTTAGGCAAGTTCCAGACGGTCGCGCGGAGGACGCTTGATATTTACCCTCTTTATAAAGGGGTCAAGGCCTGTCCTTTTCTTCTTGCGCTCGATCTTTCCCTTCTCCCACCTCAAATTCCAGCACCCAAGGCGGAGGCCAAGCGCTTCGGACCTTCAATCATGTCCGGATCCAACCTTCAAGGCCGGTGGGTGGCCTCCTCTGTTACAGAGGAGGACATCAAGAAGCTAAGAGAAGCCAGGTATCTGACCGCCGAAATCTTGCACAGGCTGCCTGCTCAAGGGCAGGTCATCCCCACTCCCGAACCTAACGGGAGCGTCGTATTTGTTTCCCACTTCCTCCGAGGGCTGGGCTTTAGTCTTGATCCCTTTGTTAGAGGGCTTATGTTCTACTACGGGCTCGATTTCCATGATCTGGCTCCGGATTCCATCCTTCACATCTCGTCGTTCATCGTCGTGTGTGAAGCCTTCCTCCGCATCACCCCACACTTCGGCTTATGGCTCAAGACCTTCAATGTGAAGCCGAAGATGATTGCGGGGCGACACGCAGAGTGCAGAGGTGCCATAATAAACAAAGGCGCCAATGCTCCATGGCCAAAGGGTTCCTTCCCGGAGACATCCAAGTTATGGCAGCGGGAGTGGTTGTACATCACCGCTCCCTGAAGCGCTAAGTGGGTAGCTGCCCCCACCTTCCGTCCGGGCCCTCCGCCACAATTGGCGTCATGGGTCGACAAAGGGCTGGACTGGGGGCCAGCTAATGATGTGCCGACATTGCAGAGACGCATCCAAGATCTCCTCAAGGGAGATGTCAGCCTTGCCAAGGTAATGCAAGTCATGCTAGTTCGTCGGGTCCTGCCATGCCAACTTCAATCTCCCCGTATGTGGGAGTTCAACCCGGAAGGACCGCAAACTATTCAGCAATTCTTCGGCGCGACGCTCGAAGAAATGTATGGATTGTTCTTCGGATCACGAATAAAGTGTCCGGACACCACCGAGGATGCGGGTCTGAACTGCAATCTTCCAGGCACCCAAGTAAGTAATTCCGCGGCTGAACACGTTGTTTTTTAATTTATCACAACATCATTCTGAAAATTCGCCTTTTGACCAGGACTGGATAAAAAAGGCGAAGATGACCAGGTGTTCGGCCCCCCTTCCCAAAGGCTCACCGGATCCTGTACTAGCCAGGATGCTTGAGCTTGCGCCTTATCAAGCGCCATCAGGGGAAGATAAAGGGAGGAACAAAGAAGCCGAAAGCAAGCCTCACTCATTATTCATCCAAACCGGGGGAATTAGTGCCTCCGCGAAGGAGGATAACCGGGGAGAAGAATCTAAAATTCCCTCTCCCCAAGGAAGGAAGAGGGCCGCCTCTGAAGACTTGGAAACAATGGTTTCCAAACGAGGGAAGAAACCTTTGTCAGGGGGCCCTGCCCCGAAGGACATCCTTACCGCACAGTGCCCGCAAGGGGACCAGCTCTCCACCGAGCTGTAAGTAAACAAAAGCACTTTATAGTAAATATATCTTACTTTATTTCCGAGGACAATAACCGAGACGTATGTCTTGTAGTTCGGATCGTAGCCCTTCTCGACAGAGTTCGTCTTCGGGGGATCTTCTTCCGGATATGATGGAGAGCGAAACGCCTCCCCGTGCCTCCCCGCCTCGTGAGGTGGACAACCCTGAGGTGTCGTCACGGAGGATTTCTCCTGACCCGCCAAGGCCAGAAGGTAACCCTTCGGCCACCCGAAGTTCGGAGTATTCGGCTCCTAAGGAGAGCCACAAAAAGAGTCCAGGACTGTCTGGCGCACGACCGGACGCACTGATGAGTCTTCTGGAGCAAGCGGCTATCTCGGAGGCGCATCATACTCTAATGCGTATGGTGTTTGAGAGAATTTCATCCGCCGAAAGTGGGTTGCATGAAGCTTTTATGAGCCTGCTGAGAGGCTTTGAGGTACGCAAGATAATGTGTATATTTTTTAGGTACTGCACATGCTAGTTGTGCCCTATGCAGATAGTAGCCCCTGAGACTCTGGTTGCTATCGAAAATGGCGGCAAACAGAGGATCATAGTCCCAGGTAATGATCATGCTGCTTTCATGTGCAAGCGGCTGAGGGTCCGGTGGCTAGCCGGACTGGTGAGTTTGCCGAACTGAAGCGGCAACTTGATGCGGCGGATGCCGACATCATGCTTGTAAACAGGCGGCTTGACGAGGCACAGGGTATGTATTCTCCGGTGGTCAACATATATTAAGAGGAGCATGATGCTAGTATCTATAATATGCTGTAACTGCAGATGGAGCTGCCGCCGTGGAGACCCTTCGGGCGGAACTTGCCCGAGCCAAGGAACAAGCCAGGAGGAGTGATGCGGCCGCCCTAAAGGCGGTCGAAGAGTTAAGAGCCGAACAGGCTGCGCATTGCCAGAGCAAAGAGAAAATAGCCAAGATGGCTGTTGAGTTGAAAGATGCCGCCGACCGTTATGAGCTTCTTGAAAGGGAAAGTCGAACGAAGACGGCAGACCTGGAGAAAGCCATGGTAGCAGCCAAGGAAACCCGCTCTAAAATAAGAGCGGCGAAGGAGGAGCTACATTAAGCCGGAGATATCACGGCTGGGAAGCCCTTTTTGTTGCGGACGAAGTTCGGAGATCCTAAGTATGCCCTTCTGGAACAATTATGGAGTTCTGCGGATGCGTACTTGGATTTGGCAGCGAGTGCTGCTGATGCGACCAAGTTTTTCAATGATAAAAAAGATCACGGAGTGGAAAAGTTGTTCTGGTCGCAGTTCAATGCTCCAGCGCGTCCGCTGCTGTTAAATGAGCAAATGGCCGAGTGGGCCGAGCTCCATAGGTTGTCCAGACTTGCCATGAGGTCTGTCGAGGATCATCTTTGGCCGGAAGGACCAGGACCGAATAGTTATTTTGGTCTAGTGCAACGATTCCTTGATGCTGTGTGATACGTCTCCAACGTATCTATAATTTTTGATTGCTCCATGCTATATTATCTACTGTTTTGGACATTATTGGGCTTTATTATTAACTTTTATAATAGTTTTGGGACTAACCTATTAACCGGAGGCCCAGCCCAGAATTGCTGTTTTTTCGCCTATTTCGGAGTTTCGCAGAAAAAGAATATCAAACGGAGTCCAAACGGAATGAAACCTTCAGGAACGTGATTTTCGGAACGAACATGATCTAGAGGACTTGGACCCTACGTCAAGAAACAAAGCAGGAAGCCACGAGGTAGGGGGGGGCGCCTACCCGCCCCCCCAGGCGCGCCCTCCACCCTCGTGGGCCCCCTGTTGCTCCACCAACGTAGTCCTTCCTCCTATATATACCTACGTACCCCCAAACGATCAGATACGGAGCCAAAAACCTAATTCCACCGCCGCAACCTTCTGTACCCATGAGATCCCATCTTGGGGCCTGTTCCAGAGCTCCGCCGGAAGGGGCATCGATCATGGAGGGCTTCTACATCAACACCATAGCCCCTCCGATGAAGTGTGAGTATTTTACCTCAGACCTTCGGGTCCATAGTTATTAGCTGGATGGATTCCTCTATCTTTTTGGATCTCAATACAATGTTCTCCCCCTCTCTCGTGGAGATCTATTCGATGTAACCTTCTTTTTGCGGTGTGTTTGTTGAGACCGATGAATTGTGGGTTTATGATCAAGTTTATCTATGAACAATATTTGAATCTTCTCTGAATTCTTTTATGTATGATTGGTTATCTTTGCAAGTCTCTTCGAATTATCAGTTTGGTTTGGCCTACTAGATTGATCTTTCTTGCAATGGGAGAAGTGCTTAGCTTTGGGTTCAATCTTGCGGTGTCCTTTCCCAGTGACAGCAGGGGCAGCAAGGCACGTATTGTATTGGTGCCAGCGAGGATAACAAGATGGGGTTTTTATCATATTGGATGAATTTATCCCTCTACATCATGTCATCTTGCTTAAGGCGTTACTCTGTTCTTATGAACTTAATACTCTAGATGCATGCTGGATAGCGGTCGATGTGTGGAGTAATAGTAGTAGATGCAGGCAGGAGTCGGTCTACTTGTCTCGGACGTGATGCCTATATACATGATCATACCTAGATATTCTCATAACTATGCTCAATGCTGTCAATTGCTCAACAGTAATTTGTTCACCCACCGTAAAATACTTATGCTCATGAGAGAAGCCACTAGTGAAACCTATGGCCCCCGGGTCTATTTTCCATCATATTAATCTTCCAACACTTAGTTGTTTTCCTTTGCTTTTATTTTACTTTGCATCTTTATCATAAATACCAAAAATATTATCTTATCATATCTATCAGATCTCACTCTCGTAAGTGACCGTGTAGGGATTGACAATCCCTTATCGCGTTGGTTGCGAGGATTTATTTGTTTTTTGTAGGTGCGAGGGACACGCGCGTAGCCTCCTACTGGATTGATACCTTGGTTCTCAAAAACTGAGGGAAATACTTACGCTACTTCGCTGCATCACCCTTTCATCTTCAAGGGAAAACCAACGCAGTGCTCAAGAGGTAGCAAGAAGGATTTCTGGCGCCGTTGCCGAGGAGGTCTACGCAAAAGTCAACATACCAAGTACCCATCACAAACCCTTATCTCCCGCATTACATTATTTGCCATTTGCCTCTTGTTTTCCTCTCCCCCTCTTCACCATTGCCGTTTTATTCGCCCTCTCTTTTGTTCGCCTCTTTTCCGTTTGCTTGTCGTTATGGATAGTCCCTTATCAACTCCGTTGTCCCCAGAGTTTGAAGTCTTTCACTTCAAACAAAGACAAGGAGAAAACTTAAAAGATGCCTGGTTGAGAATAATGGAGTCTTACCGTAATTGTACCTTTGAAGTGAACCTGAGAATTTTGCTTTGCAATTTTTATGTTGGATTAAATATGTCCCATAGACAACTCTTGGATTGCGTTGCCAAAGGCAATTTTATTGAAATTGATCCCCATATTGCGCATGAAGTTATAGAAGGTATAGTGGGAACATTACCTCAACAAAAGGGGCCTCATCATACCCAGGAGGAAGCAAAAGTTTTTGAAAAAATTTGCGAAGTAACTAAGATTTTACAGAAGTCTCTTGAACCTCTCAAGAACGTTAGCGGGAATATTCACCGCATGAATATGTTGATTACTCTTTGCAATAAGCGGTTGGATTCTTTAGATCTAAAAATGTCAGAATATGAAGGGAAACGTAAAGAACCTCCCGGATTTGAGCTTGATTCCGCTAAAAGGTTGAAAGCCAAAGATGGCAATACCTAGATCTATCCTTGCTTTTATGCCTAGCCAGGGGCGTTAAATGATAGCGCTTGTTGGGAGGCAACCCAATTTTATTTTTAGTTTTTTTTTTTGCTTTTTGCTTCTGTTTAGGAATAAATATTTGTTCTAGCCTCTGGTTAGATGTGTTTTTATGTTTTAATTAGTGTTTGTGCCAAGTTAAACCTATAGGATCTTCTTGGATGTTAGTTATTTGATCTTGCAGAAAATTCCAGAAACTTTCTGTTCACGAAAATAATTGTTAAAAATCACCAGAACGTGATAAAATATTTATTCCAATTGCTGCTGATCAATAAACAAATTGTCTAGGTCTTCCTAATTTGGCTGACTTTTTTTGGAGTTCCAGAAGTTTGCGTTAGTTACAGATTACTACAGACTGTTCTGTTTTTGACAGATTCTGTTTTTCGTGTGTTGTTTGCTTATTTTGATGAATCTATGGCTAGTAAAATAGTTTATAAACCATAGAGAAGTTGGAATACAGTAGGTTTAACACCAATATAAACAAAGAATGAGTTCATTATAGTACCTTGAAGTGGTCTTTTGTTTTCTTTCGCTAACGGAGCTCACGAGATTTTCTGGTAAGTTTTGTGTTGTGAAGTTTTCAAGTTTTGGGTGAAAGATTTGATGGATTATGGAACAAGGAGTGGCAAGAGCCTAAGCTTGGGGATGACCATGGCACCCCCAAGATAATCTAAGGACACCAAAAATCCAAAGCTTGGGGATGCCCTGGAAGGCATCCCCTCTTTCGTCTACTTCCATCGGTAACTTTACTTGGAGCTATATTTTTATTCACCACATGATATGTGTTTTGCTTGGAGCGTCTTGTATGATTTGAGTCTTTGCTTTTTAGTTTAACACAATCATCCTTGCTGTACACACCTTTTGAGAGAGACACACATGATTCGGAAATTATTAGAATACTCTATGTGCTTCACTTTAATCTTTTGAGTTATATAGTTTTTGCTCTAGTACTTCACTTATATCTTTTAGAGCACGGTGGTGGATTTGTTTTATAGAAACTATTGATCTCTAATGCTTCACTTGGATTATTTTGAGAGTCTTAAATAGCATGGTAATTTGCTTAAATAATCCTAATATGCTAGGTATTCAAGAATAGTAAAAACGTTCTTATGAGTGTGTTGAATACTAAGAGAAGTTTGATGCTTGATGATTGTTTTGAGATATGGAGGTAGTGATATCAAAGTTGTGCTAGTTGAGTAGTTGTGAATTTGAGAAATACTTGTGTTGAAGTTTGCAAGTCCCGTAGCATGCACGTATGGTAAACGTTATGTAACAAATTTGAAACATGAGGTGTTCTTTGATTGTCCTCCTTATGAGTGGCGGTCGGGGACGAGCGATGGTCTTTTCCTACCAATCTATCCCCCTAGGAGCATGCGCGTAGTGCTTGGTTTTTGATGACTTGTAGATTTTTGCAATAAGTATGTGAGTTCTTTATGACTAATGTTGAGTCCATGGATTATACGCACCCTCACCTTTCCATCATTGCTAGCCTCTTCGGTACCGTGCATTGCCCTTTCTCACATTGAGAGTTGGTGCAAACTTCGCTGGTGCATCCAAACCCCGTGATATGATACGCTCTTTCACACACAAACCTCCTTATATCTTCCTCAAACAGCCACCATACCTACCTATTATGGCATTTCCATAGCCATTCCGAGATATATTGCCATGCAACTTTCCACCATTCCGTTTATCATGACACGTTCATCATTGTCATATTGCTTAGCATGATCATGTAGTTTGACATAGTATTTGTGGCAAAGCCACCATTCATAATTCTTTCATACATGTCACTCTTGGTTCATTGCATATCCCGGTACACCGCCGGAGGCATTCATATAGAGTCATACTTTGTTCTAGTATCGAGTTGTAATCATTGAGTTGTAAATAAATAGAAGTGTGATGATCATCATTTTCTAGAGCATTGTCCCAAGTGAGGAATAAAAAAAAGAAAGAAAGAAAAAGAGAAAGGCCATAAAAAAAGAGAAGGCCCAAAAAAATAAGAGAAAAAGAGAGAAGGGACAATGTTACTATCCTTTTACAACACTTGTGCTTCAAAGTAGCACCATAATCTTCATGATAGAGAGTCTCTTGTTTTGTCACTTTCATATACTAGTGGGAATTTTTCATTATAGAACTTGGCTTGTATATTCCAACAATGGGCCTCCTCAAGTGCCCTAGGTCTTCGTGAGCAAGCAAGTTGGATGCACACCCACTTAGTTTCTTTTGTTGAGCTTTCATATATTTATAGCTCTAGTGCATCCGTTGCATGGCAATCCCTAATCCTTGCATTAACATCAATCGATGGGCATCTCCATAGCTCATTGATTAGCCTCGTTGATGTGAGACTTTCTCCTTTTTTGTCTTCTCCACATAACCCCCATCATCATATTCTATTCCACCCATAGTGCTATGTCCATGGCTCACGCTCATGTATTGCGTGAAGGTTGAAAAAGTTTGAGATTACTAAAGTATGAAACAATTGCTTGGCTTGTCATCGGGGTTGTGCATGATGAGAGCATTCTTGTGTGACGAAAATGGAGCATGACTAAACTATATGATTTTGTAGGGATGAATTTTCTTTGGCCATGTTATTTTGAGAGGACATAATTGCTTAATTAGTATGCTTGAAGTATTATTATTTTTATGTCAATACGAACTTTTATCTTGAATCTTTTGGATCTGAATATTCATACCACAATTAAGAAGAATTACATTGAAATAATGCCAAGTATCACTCCGCATCAAAAATTCTGTTTTTATCATTTACCTACTCGAGGACGAGCAGGAATTAAGCTTGGGGATGCTTGATACGTCTCCAAAGTATCTATAATTTTTGATTGCTCCATGCTATATTATCTACTATTTTGGACATTATTGGGCTTTATTATTCACTTTTATATTATTTGTGGGACTAACCTATTAATCGGAGGCCCAGCCCAGAATTGCTGTTTTTTTGCCTATTTCAGAGTTTCGCAGAAAAAGAATATCAAACGGAGTCCAAATGGAATGAAACCTTCGGGAACGTGATTTTTGGAACAAACATGATCCAGAGGACTAGGACCCTACATCAAGAAACAAAGCAGGAAGCCACGTGGTAGGGGGCGCGCCGACCCCCCCCCCCCCCAGGCGCGCCCTCCACCCTCGTGGGCCCCCTGTTGCTCCACCGACGTACTCCTTCCTCCTATATATACCTACGTACCCCCAAACGATCAAATACGGAGCCAAAAACCTAATTCCACCGCCGCAACCTTCTGTACCTACGAGATCCCATCTTGGGGCCTATTCCGGAGCTCCGCCGGAAGGGGCATCGATCACGGAGGACTTCTACATCAACACCATAGCCCTCGGATGAAGTGTGAGTAGTTTACCTCAGACCTTCGGGTCCATAGTTATTAGCTAGATGGCTTCCTCTCTCCTTTTGGATCTCAATACAATGTTCTCCCCCTCTCTCGTGGAGATCTATTTGATGTAACCTTCTTTTTGCGGTGTGTTTGTTGAGACCGATGAATTGTGGGTTTATGATCAAGTTTATCTATGAACAATATTTGAATCTTCTCTGAATTATTTTATGTATGATTGGTTATCTTTGCAAGTCTCTTCGAATTATCAGTTTTGTTTGGCCTACTAGATTGATCTTTCTTGCAATGGGAGAAGTGCTTAGCTTTGGGTTCAATCTTGCGGTGTCCTTTCCCAGTGACACTAGGGGCAGCAAGGCACGTATTGTATTGTTGCCATCGAGGATAACAAGATGGGATTTTTATCATATTGCATGAATTTATCCCTCTACAACATGTCATCTTGCTTAAGGCGTTACTCTTTTCTTATGAACTTAATACTATAGATGCATGCTGGATAGCGGTCGATGTGTGGAGTAATAGTAGTAGATGCAGGCAGGAGTCGGTCTACTTGTCTCGGACGTGATGCCTATATACATGATCATACCTAGATATTCTCATAACTATGCTCAATTCTGTCAATTGCTCAACAGTAATTTGTTCACCCACCGAAAATACTTATGCTCATGAGAGAAGCCACTAGTGAAACCTATGGCCCCCGGGTCTATTTTCCATCATATTAATCTTCCAACACTTAGTTATTTTCCTTTGATTTTATTCTACTTTGCATCTTTATCATAAAAATACCAAAAATATTATCTTATCATATCTATCAGATCTCACTCTCGTAAGTGATCGTGTAGGGATTGACAACCCCTTATCGCGTTGGTTGTGAGGATTTATTTGTTTTGTGTAGGTGCGAGGGACTCGCGCGTAGCCTCCTACTGGATTGATACCTTGGTTCTCAAAAACTGAGGGAAATACTTACGCTACTTTGCTGCATCACCCTTTCCTCTTGAAGGGAAAACCAACGTAGTGCTCAAGAGGTAGCACTGTGCTGCATATCGACGCTGTAAAGAGGTCGGCGTGCATAGAAGGTGCGCGGATGGCTCTTGCCCGTGTCAAGACATACTGGGCAGAGATGGAGGCCACCGCTATTGCAACCGAGAATCCGGCCGTAGGCCAGGTTTCGGCCGAGCATTATTTTGCAGAAGTCCTAGAAGGTGCTCGTTTAATAGAGGCTCAGTGCTCGAAGAGTGTCATGTTCGAGTGACATGTATCCTGATTGTAAGGACAATGCTATTTGAATTATAAAGGATGTGTTTATACTTTTGCCTGAAAGTATTATGATGCCTCCTGTGCGGCCGTTTATGTATATATATGTATATATAACCTGAAAGTTTGCAGTCGTCGGCTTCAGCCCCCACGCATATAATGCAGGGGTGTTCGCAAAAGTGTGTGTTCACACTTGATCCAACGATCTTGGTCCATTAAGGAGGTGGTAGCGCGGCGAACGAGGCAATCGGACTATATTGCTTTAACACTATCACTTAACCATAGGAGTTTGAAAGTGGGGCTACTATATAGCCCCTGGCACTTCCGCGCTCATCCGAATACGGGGCGCGTACGTACATGACCAGGAAAACCGGCCCTTCGTTAATGCGGAGGAATCCCGAAGATTCCGCTAGATCATCCAGTGGTTGACCAGTCTCGCGCTTTATCATGACAGTCAGTTTTCGGCTTTCTCTACTGAGGTGCTCATCCGGATGAACCAGGGCACAATCGCAGTAGTTCTCCCGGTGCCACCTTAGCCGATAGAGCGGAACGTAAGGTAGCAAAACGCGGGAGCCGAGCAAACCCAACATTTGACCAAAGACATGATTCGGAGCTGGCGCATATAAGGCCAAACTCGCGACGCCAAACACTCCCTAAGGTGTTCGGTCTTTACAACATGTACCGGGCTGAGTAACGCCCTTGATAATGGACCCCAAATTTCCAGGTACGTGCATTAGTCTGACGTGGCGAAATTCCAACAACGCCAGCCTCCCTCACGGCTGTGTTAGGTATCCGGGGGGTCAAGCAACAAGAGACAGTAAGAAAGGTTTACACAGGGTCTTAATCTAAAAAGAAACCTTTGAGCGGGTCCCTGCTGCACGTCTGCGCCTGTGTCTCCGTTGTGCCGTATCTTGGAAGGGTGTAGCACGATTGTCATCTGTAAAAGAGAAAAACTTAGATGAAAGTCGTCGTGCAAAAAACTGATTATTCTCATTAAAATTCAATCTAAATGAGATAAAGCCGAACTGTAGTCCTTTTTACATGCGGGAAGCCCCTGGTACCGCCTATGGGGGTATATCCATCAAACCAATCTCAGGTTTATCTAAGCTGTTGCAGCTAGTGGTGCGCCGGACTCGTCTAGCCGTGTCCGCGGTCTTGACGACCGACCATTTATTCTGGTTGGAGAGGCCCTTAGTGTTCGGCTGCTAAAGCCGCCACACGTTCTTTCGCGCGTAAGGAACGCTCAGTGTTTCTGCTAACTATGATGATGCCACGTGGACCGGGCATTCTTAAGCTTAATAGAAGCGTACTGCGGTACTGCATTAAAACGAGCGAAGGTTGTTCTTTCGAGTAGTGCTTGATAGCCTCTTCGGAATGGAGCGATGTCGAAGGTTAACTTTTCACTTCGGAAGTTGTCGGGAGAACCGAATACAACCTCTAGTAGTAGAGAGCCCGTACAGCGGGCCTCTGGGCCTGGTATTACTCCTTTAAAGGTAGTATTGTTTTGGCTAATTCTCGTTGGGTCTATCCCCATTTTGCGGACGGTGTCCTGATATATCAGATTAAGACTACTGCCGCCGTCCATGAGGACTCAGGTGAGATGGTATCCGTTGATTATTGGGTCTAGCACCAAGGCAGCCAATCCTCCGTGCCGGATACTAGTCGGGTGATCCCTACGATCAAAAGTGATCGGGCAGGCCGACCAAGGGTTGAACTTAGGGGTGACGGGCTCTACGGCGCATATGTCTCGGAGTGCTTGTTTGCTCCTCCTCTTCGTCTCGTGAATCATGTTCACTGTTTTGACCTCTGGTGGGAATTTTTTCTGTCCCCCAGTGTTTTGCTGGCGAGGCTCATCCTCGTCTTCACTTGGTGTCTCCCTCCCCTTGTGTTTGGCGTTTAGCTTGCCGGCCTGCTTGAAGACCCAGCATTCTCTGTGGGTGTGATTTGCAGGTTTATCGGAGGTGCCATGAATCTGGCATAATTTGTCTAGAATCTTGTTTAGGCTGGACGGTCCATCTCTGTTGCCTTTGAAAGGCTTTTTCCATTGACCGGGTCGAGAGCCCCTAAATCCGGCGTTTACCGCCGTGTTGTCTGGGCTTTCTTCGTTATTTCAACGCTTGCTTTTACTGCGTCGTGGTTTTCCATTGCCATCCCTGACTTCAGATGTGCCTGGGTCGCCGGTGCTACTACGGGCCAGCCAGCTATCTTCGCCCGCGCAAAAGCGAGTCATAAGGCTTGTTAGGGCTGCCATTGTCCTCGGTTTTTCTTGGCCGAGGTGTCTGGCGAGCCATTCATCTCGGACGCTGTGTTTGAAAGATGCTAAGGCTTTGGCGTCCGGGCAGTCAATGATTTGATTCTTCTTAGTCAGAAATCTGTTCCAAAGCTTTCGGGCTGACTCTCCGGGCTGTTGAATTATATGACTTAAATCGTTTGTATCCGGAGGTCGGACATAGGTCCCTTGAAAGTTATCCCTAAAAGTATCCTCAAGTTCCTCCCAACTTCCAATTGAATTTTCGGGGAGGCTCTTCAGCCAGTGCCGAGCTGGTCCTTTCAACTTGAAGGGCAGGTATTTGATGGCGTGGAGATCGTCTCCGTGAGCCATATGGATATGGAGGATGAAGTCCTCAATCCAGACCCCAGGATCTGTCATTCCGTCGTACGCCTCTATGTTCACGGGTTTGAATCCCTCTGGAAATTCGTGATCCAGCACCTCATCGGTGAAACATAGGGGGTGCGCGACACCCATGTATTTGGATGTGTCATGGCGTCCTGACGGTTGTAGTGTTCGGTTTTGATTCTGCGTTGGAGCGCACTTCCTAGATCCGTAGATGGATCTGGTCACGCCGGCTTTTTGATGCAAGTCCTCGCGTGAATCGTGTGCTGACTTATGTGCGGCCTCGTTAGCCGCCCTATCGCGGCCACAAGGTGGTCTGTCCGATCGGTCGGCCATTTTATTTTTTGGCTGTGTAGGCTCTAAGGCCTCATCATCGAATTCAGGCAACAACTTGCGCTTTGGATAGCTCTTTGTGTGGCGACTGCCACCATACTTTTCTTCAGTGTCGAGCACTTTGTTCCATCTACTGTTGAGCGTATTCTGTGCGGCCTTGAGCCTTTGCTTCTGCTTCTTCAGACTCCTCGCGGTGGCAATAAGCCTTCTATGGAGGTTCTCTTGTTCCAAGTGCCTTTCCGGGATGATGTGTGCATCGTCGTCCGGACTGTTTTCATCTTCGGAGAGAGGTTGATGAGCTTTATCCTCGGCGTCGCCGTGATCGGACAGCGGCTCCGTACTGTGTTCGCCGTCCGCTGGTTCATCCTGCTCTGTCGCTGGGTCTGTGTGGTCGTCGTTTCCTCTGGAGTCGACCGGGGTATTATTTTTTCTTGCGCTGTTATCGCTGTTTTTGCCAAGGCGGGATTTGGAGCGGCGCCTATGCCGTCTCTTTGGTTGCTTCTCGAAGGAGCTATCCTTCGCTGCATCCTTCCGTTCCTCGTCATTGTTCTCTTTGGGTGTATCCACCATATATATATCGTGTGACGAAGTGGTTGTCTAGCGCCCTGTGGGCGGTGGTTCCTGTTCCTCTCTTGCATCGTCATCCATACCGTCGATGTCTTCGGAGTCGAAATGGCGCATGTCGGTTAAATCGTCGACAGTGGCTATTAAGTGGGTGGTGGGTGGGGAACGAATTTCTTCGTCATCCGCTTCCCGTTCGAGCCGGACATAATTTGGTGTGACACCCAAAAATTTTATTTTGGTTTTATCAAAATCTTTACTTGATTTGAAGGAGGGTTTTTAAATTTTTCTTCTAAAGAACTCTCCCTCTCAAAAATTTTCTTTTATGACAAGTGTTTTGTTGGGATGTACCCAAGACTTGATCTTTGGTCTTGGAGGTTTTTCCATCTCATGTTGGCTCATCCCAAATGTTTCTCATTTGGAAAAGTTTTTGAAAATCTTTTTTTTTAATAGCCCTAGGGCATTTGGAGTGAGCCTTTCTCCTTTCAAAAACTCCTCTTGCCATGACATGAGTGGAAATCCCCTCCCAAAAGCCATTCCCCACCTTTGTGTCAAGATATACCTCAAATCCAGCAAGTTGAACTCCCCCATGATTTTTATTCCATTTATTTCTAATCAAATATATTTTCTGCCTTCCACTTTGGCTCTTGGAGATTTACAAAGGAACTATCTTTTCTCCTTTGAGTTTTGCCTCCAAACCAATTTCCCTAGCTAGTCCTTAGAGCCCTCAACCAAGTTCCATGAAGATCCACTGGTCTCCAGTTCAAATATTTCAAATTATACTTGCTGCAAGTTTGGACCATATTTGCCAAATTTGATGAAATTCATTTGTTTTCTTCTCCTAAAAAATCTGAGATAATTCAGGCAGCCTCTGGATGCATTGAGAGGTCACCTCACCAAGCCCCAGCTCCAGAAATTTTTTTCTTCATGCCAAATCATTTCGTCGAAAACCTGAAGGAGACTGTTACTGTCAAATTCAGAAAGTTCAGTAAACAGTTTCAGAAGCTGCTGTCATTTTCTTCAGAACCTTTCCTCGATCTCGCCAGTAGCCGCGGTGGCGCCGTGCGCCCTGTGTTTCCTTCTTATCCCTGCGCCGCACGATCGCCTGGAAGCTTGCGGGCGTCGGCGACGAGCAGGAGGAGGTGCGCCACCCCGTGAGCGACGGCAGCAGCGCCCTTTGCGGCTGCCAGAGAGGCGCAGCGTTGGACGGCGCCGTCCAGCGCCGCCCAAGCCACCAGAGGCCACCGCGTGGCCATCCACTCACCCGTGCACGCTGCAGTCCGTCGTCATGGACTGGTAGGCGCGGAGCGCGCTCCCTGCCGCCGCCGTGCCCGTACGGCCGTTCCGTCGGGGACCGACGTATTACACCAAGCCCGACCGAGGTTTAGCGGAGGAATGGCACCAGTGATCCTCCACGGTGATGCCTAGCCACCTAAACCCCCTGCCCAACCCCTGCCTCGCCGTAATTGCTCGCCGGAGCTATCCCGTTCACGGCCACCCCCTCGGATCGCCTATAAAAGGAGGCCCCGAGCTCGAACTCGAACCCGCACCACCTCTGCACACCACCAATACCACGCCAAGCCACTGGAAGAGCCCCGAGGGAGTCTCCTTCCCCAACTCCGGCCGCCTCGACCCGCTTCGGGATCCAGCTCGATTCACTCCCGTGCGTGCACCCCTACCCCTCAGCTCTTGCCAGTAGCCTTCTAGTGCATCCACATCTCTGACCCGCGCATCAATTTGAAGCTTGCAGCACCCACCGGGGCATTCCACCATCGCCCGAACCGCCGTCCGCCGGAGATAGTGTCGCCGTCGACGTGGTGCTCTCCGACGGCCAAGTCCACCACCCACCGACGTGGCAGAACACACTGAACCTGTAGGTACCCTCCGATCACTCTGCCTCGCCGTGGTTCAACGCCGGCGACCACCGCAGCCTTCGGGCGCCGGCGAGCTCCGTTGGGAGTTTTGAACCTGACGGGTGGGACCCCCTGTCAGCCTCTCTCCTCTCTCCCTCGAACCGTTTTCTGAAAGCGCCTTCAGGAAAAACGTGTTTTCTCTCTGGGCTGGCGTATTTCATACCGAACCGTTTTCTGTTTTCTCAAACAAGCCCCTGGATCTTTTCTGTTTCATCACAGATTAGTCCTTGGACTAAAACCCTTATATCTTTTAAATAAAAGATGCTTTTTGATTGATTCTTTTTCTGTCAGTCTTATATTTTTGTCTAGTTTTTTATAGTATTTATTTGGAAAAAAATTGGAACAATTTTTATGCACGCAACGATTTTCACGTTAGTATACGGTTTCGTTATGCCGTAGGTTCCGGAGGAGGTGACGGAGCCGCGAACTTCGCCGAGCTAGACTCCGACTTCTCCGAACCAGGCAAGCATGTTTGAACCTTTGATATGATAGGTGTTTTGCATGTTTACTTGAATGGTTTGTGCATGGCCCATGAGCATCGGTGAGTATTACGTTGCATGCAAGGCAACTAACCGTGTGTTTCGAAGTTACTGTGATCTTTGATGAGATATGACCTGATCATGTGGTGACATGAAAGGTAGTAAGATGGTATGGTTGTAGCATGCCAGTCTTACGTCATCCAATAAACTCCGACGTTAACGTGGACTGAGCCACGTTACCGTCCTTCCCCTTTCGTGCTACCACATGTCTTCTGCAAAGAGTACGGATTAGTAAGTTGCTAACCTCTTTCCTTGTACACACCAAATAGAGGGGGGTTCCATGGCCCTGGATTAAAGCCAGTCATCTGGTCAGGGGGCATGGGTGTTTCCGGTTGGGACCGAGAGGGGGGGCACCCCTTAGAGCGCGCGGTATAAATTTGATCCCATGCTACGCGAGGTTGTAGCCTCCCCGTCTCAAGGTTTTTCTTGAACGTTGCCGAGGGTGATTCCTGGCATCGGAATGTTGAATGGGTGTGTACTGGTTAGATGTGTTTCTCCTAAAACACAGTAAACGGAACTAGTCCCCTATGGCTACTGAAATCCGTTGGTTGTGGTTATGAGTACAAACTCTGCAGAGTCAAATCCTTCCGAGTCATCGTGTCCATGGTCAAGGACCATGGCCAGTATGTCCACATCCATGTCAGTCCCTATGTCAGTCTCCGTGGTAAATCCCCGGTGAACAAGCTTGAGTGGTAAACCCAGTTGAACGTTATTCCTGTGGATGGACTAACCTTTTATTTATCTCGTAAACTGAATATTCCCTTGAAATGATTTAAATTCATGAGCTACTGAAATATAATGTTATGAAATATAAGCCCTTTATGTGATGTCGCTCAGACGTCCGACTGTGGCACTCTTGTCATTTACTTTCAATATAAGCCCTTTATGAGATGTCGCTCAGACGTCCGACTGTGGCACTCTTGTCACTTACTTTTGATATAAGCCCTTTATGTGATGTCGCTCCGACGTCCGACTGTGGCACGCTCGTTATTTACTTTTGATATAAGCCCTTTACGTGATGTCGCTCAGACGTCCGACTGGGCACGCACTGTCTTTTATATTCTATTATAAGCCCTTTATGTGGTGTCGCCTTGACGCCCGACTGCGGCATTGTTATTTCATTTGTACCCTTCCGAGGAGTCATTCAGACACTCGATTGGCCTTCAACATTACTTTGGGATTTCGGGAGGACTACCGCCCGACTTCCTTTTTATTTCTCATGCATAGCTATTTTATTATCTGAGTGCGCTTTATTAATCTGTTCATATGCATCATGTTTGCATTTGTTATATCTTATGTCCAAACTGTCTTGCGAGTACTTTCATAGTACTCACCTGGCTTGTTGATTTGGCCAGATGTTGACGAAGGCGATCTCATGGATGAAGAGTTTGATAGTGAGTCCGACGCCTAGAGGAGTCCCAGTCAGTCCCGTGCGATCCTGGATATTGGTCACTTGTATTATATACGCTTCCGCCACCCACAATAAGAATCCTCGAGCCTCACTCCAACGCTCGAAGAGCTGTTAGATTCAGGAGTCATGTCACCCACTTCACTGTGACATACCCACCACCGCTTTTATTGTGAGTCAGTAGTTATGCCACCCTATCCGCCTTTATGTATTATCGGCGTGCTTGTAATAAATTGTTGAGCTGTCTCCGCTCAACCTTGTATTATATTTAGTACTCCTGGTTTTTTCTTCGGTGATCAAGAATTTGTCTACCAGTGAGGAGGATTCTTCTCTACTGGTCCGTAAAAGGGATCGGTTTCTCAATAAATATTTTTATCGGAAAACCGGTCGTGGCAAGCTTGGTATCAGAGCCAGGCTGATGTAGGAAGCCACTAGGTGCGATCGCTAATCGGTTATTAGCGTCTTTAGTGCTTTTTCAGCATTTTGCAAATGTAGCTATTTTCTGTTGGTAATCATAAATTTATGATTTGACTACTCAGAATTTTTGCCTACTTTTGTAGATGGCTGGCAACGACTGCGAGTCCCGGGTGTTCACCAATGTGCCTGAGGGGTTTGTCAAACTTCTCGTCCCCATCACCAAGCTCACGATCGGGCCAGCGACTCGTCTGGAGTTCACGCTTTACCAGCACAAGCTCAGCGACGACGTGTCTATGCACCAGGCCGTGGTGCAATTCAAGGGAGGACGTTCTGCATCTCGCCATTTCCGTTTTGTGGGAAGAGCCATGCCTACGGAGAGGCATGCCATGCAGATGGCCGCCCGTGAGGCGATAGCTCGCCTTCGGGATATTCTTCCTTCGATGAAGACTCGTCGCTACCGCTACCTCCCATGCCATGTGCCATATACTTGTCACTATGCATTCGCCTGCCATAGGGGAGAGCGAGATGAAGCTATCGAGATGCTTGTTGAGTATCTCAAAGCTCTGGAGGCAGCTTTCGACGACCTCGTGGACGGTCTTGTGGCTGCCCGTATGGACTTAGTTCGGGGATGTTCTGCCAACAGGAGGGAGCTTCTCAAGATGGCACCGCCACTGACGTTCGTCTCATCCTCAGCATCCTATTCACCTGCCATTTTGGCCACCGCTCGCCGTCTGCCTACCACTGAGGAGTTCGACCAGGTCATTGCTCCTACTCCAGTCAGAGCTGCACCGCCTGCCGCACCCACACTACCGCCTGTCGCACCCGCGCCATCTCCTCAGCGCAGTGCTACGCGCCTGGAGCCTATTAGGGAGGAGGTGGAGGTTGAGTCTCCTGCACCGCTGGGTCTTACCCTCGGCAGGGGAAGGACATCTTCACCATCTCCGACTGAGTGCGCCTAGTAGCCGCGCGATCTGTCTGCTTGTATGATATGTTTTATATGTACACAAGTTTGTGGTTGTTGTGTGCGCATCATGTAGGATCCCGGAGAAGTGTGCTAGCCTAATAACATGTCAGGAGTGTGTACGCACATCCTGAGTGATGTATCGTATGTTTGCGTATCTCGTGTAAGATTTGTACTGAGCAGTCCTTCTCCGTGCGCAATCAAATATTTTCTTGAAAAATCTTGAGGTCTTTTAAAAATTTTGCCTTTACAAGATTTCTCCTTGTGCCACACAGTTCATCTCATGAGTTTTGCAAAATATACCCCAGAGTGGAAAATGTCTCGTCCGTGGACTCGTTCCATGCCAAATCCACCCGAAGAAGTTTATGGAACACAGACAAGCAACAACTTCACACAGGGGCAGTCTAGTCAACAGGACAGCGAGGCAGCCTTATCTCAAGTATGCCGCCTTTTCGAACAAAGCCAGCAACAACACCAAGAGATGATGAATCACGTCATCAATATGGGAAACCACCGTGAGCCATACCAACCACACTCCAAGTTGTCTGAACTACAGAAGACACGCCCTCCAACGTTTGCTCACACTGATAGGCCGCTTGAAGCCGATGATTGGCTTCGAGACATCAAAAGAAAGTTGATTATTGCTCAATGTTCTGATCATGAGAAGGTGCTTTATGCACCTCACTACCTCACTGGAGCAGCTGCAGCATGGTGGGAGAACTTCCTACACATGCATCCCAGTGAACATAACATCACCTGAGAAGAGTTTAAGGAAGGCTTTCGTGGGGCACACATTCCCAGGAGCATCCTAAAGATCAAGAAGAGGGAGTTCGATGACCTCAAGCAGAGAGGCATGACAGTGACGGAATACAACAGTCAGTTTACCCAACTATCTCGTTATGCCTACGATGAGCATATGACTGAGAACATAAGGATGGAAAAAAATTTGGACGGCCTGGCGCCAGCACTAAAATGCCAACTGGTCGTACACACTTTCCCAGATTTCAAAACTCTGGTTGACAAGGCCATTACGTTGGAGAATGAGCGCCGCAGTCTGGAGGATATCCGTAAGCGGAAAAGGGACAAGACGACTCTTGCTCGCAACAATCGAAACAAGACTGATGTTCAGAGGAATGAAGCGAGAAAATCCATGACTACTACTCTAAGGCCAACCAGACAGTTTCATTCAAGGGACAAGGACTTTACATACCATCCAGGGGTCACTTGCTATGCTTGTGGAGAGGAAGGGCACTATGCCAAACAGTGCCCAAAACCAAGGAACTCGGCCCCCAAGCCGAACAATGGTGGGAACAATCCAGCCACCAAGCGTAACAATTTCAATCCCAACAACAATCACAGGAAGGGTCACCTGAACCATGTGACCAAGGAAGAAGCACAGAATGCCCCAGACATCGTACTCGGTACGTTCCCTGTCGACACAGTACCTGCCACGGTTTTGTTTGATTCTGGAGTTTCTCACTTGTTCATTTCGAAGAGTTTTGTTTTGCAACATGGTTTTCCGATTCTTCCTTTGGAAAAATCTATGATTATCAAGTCCCCCGGGAATAAGCAGATCACTCAGAGTTACTGTCAAGGAGTGATTATTGAATTTGAAGGACTAAAGTTTCGGGCTAATCTCATCGTGTTGGAAAATAAAGGACTGGATGTTATCCTAGGGATGGACCGGTTGACCACCAACAAGGGATTTATTGAATGTTTCAATCGGACTGTGATTCTCACTCACCATCACGGCAAGACAATAAAGGTTACAGCTCAAGAGAGACCACGGTCACGGCAACCAAAGTTGAACAAAGTGGACATTTCAGAATGGAGAAAAGTTCCAGTGGTGTGCGAGTTTCCCGACGTGTTTCCTGAAGAACTACCAGGCATGCCACCAGACCGAGAGATAGAGTTCAGCATTGAACTAGCACCGGGCACCACCCCCATCTATAAGAAACCTTATAGAATGGCACCCTCTGAGTTGGTAGAATTGAAGAAGCAAATCAAGGAATTACTGGACAAAGGATTTATTCGAGCCAGCTCCTCACCTTGGGGTTCGCCAGTATTATTCACCAAGAAAAAGGATGGGACACTGAGGTTGTGTATAGACTATCGAGCTCTCAACATGGTCACCATCAAAAACAAATATCCGATGCCACGGATAAATGATTTGTTTGACCAGCTCGCCCAAGCCAAGGTGTTCTCAAAAATTGATTTAAGATCGGGATATCATCAATTAAAAGTACGGACAGAAGATATCCCTAAGACAGCATTCACCTCCAGATACGGATTATATGAGTTCACAGTAATGCCATTTGGATTGACGAACGCCCCCGCATATTTTGTCCACCTCATGAACAAAGTGTTTATGAAATTCATGGACAAATTTGTTGTGGTGTTCATTGACGATATTCTGGTATACTCAAGGACACCAGAAGAACATGCTGAGCATCTCAGAATTGTATTGGGAGAATTAAGGAAACATCAATTGTACGCCAAATTTAGCAAATGCGAATTTTGGCTAAGACAAGTTGGTTTTCTGGGCCATATATTGACCCAAGAAGGCGTGACCGTAGACCCAGAAAAAGTCAAAGCCATACTTGACTGGAAACCACCAGCCAACATAACAGATGTACGGAGTTTCCTAGGAATGGCTGGATATTACCGAAGGTTTATTGAAGGATTCTCCACTGTGGCAAAACCAATGACCCAGTTGCTCAAGAAAGACAAGAAATTTGTACGGACGGAAGCGTGCGAGAAAAGCTTCCAAGAGCTCAAGAAGAAACTAACAACAGCACCGGTCTTGGTTGTGCCGGATATACACAAGAGTTTGGAAGTGTATTGTGACGCGTCCCGGAAGGGCCTCGGATGCGTATTGATGCAGGACAGCAAAGTTGTCGCATATGCTTCCCGGCAACTACGGAAGCATGAGGAAAATTATGCTACTCATGACTTGGAGCTAGCAGCAGTCATCCATGCACTCAAAGAGTGGAGGCACTTTCTGTTGGGAAATCGCTGTGAAATATATACGGACCATAAGAGCCTTAAATATATTTTCACACAACCAGAGCTAAATTTACGACAACGACGCTGGTTGGAATTGGTCAAGGACTATGAAGTCGGCATTCACTACCATCCAGGGAAAGCAAATGTAGTGGCAGATGCTCTTAGTCGGAACCCCAGCCCGGGCAACGACAGTCCACCGAACTTGAGACCTGCGTTTCAGCAGGAGTTCGCTAAACTCAACATGGTGATAGTCTCTAAGGGCACCGTATCAAATCTGGAGGTACAGCCCACCCTAATGGAACAAATTAAGAAGGCTCAGCATGGACATCCCAGCATCGAAGGTATAAAGAGTAAAATGAGCCTTGGCAAGGCTTCAGAGTTCGTCATCGACAATGAGGGAGTATCATGGTACGGGGACAGACTTTGCGTACCAAACATTGAGGAACTCAAATAGCAAATCCTAACCAAAAGCCACACCGCTCCATATTCAATCCACCCTGGAGGAACCAAAATGTACAAAGACATTCAGGAAAGATTTTGGTGGCACGGTATGAAAAGGGATATAGCCGCATTCATCGCTTGTTGCGATTCATGTCAGCGCATAAAAGCCGAGCATCAAAAGCCAGCAGGGCTACTTCAGCCAAACAGGATACCTGAGTGGAAATGGGATGAAATTGGAATGGACTTCATCGTCGGACTACCTCGATCACAACGCGGAAATGATGCCATATGGGTCATCACAGATAGGCTAACCAAGGTAGCACATTTCATTCCCGTGAAGACGACCTACTCCACTCAGAGGCTTGCTAAGCTGTATCTCTCCCGTATAGTTTGTCTGCATGGAGTCCCAAAGACTATAATATCCGACCGAGGCACTCAATTTGTCTCTAAATTTTGGGATCACTTACAACAAGCTCTGGGCACTCAACTAGCATTCAGTACAGCGTACCACCCCCAGACTGATGGACAAACTGAACGCGTGAACCAAATCCTAGAGGACATGCTGAGAGCCTGTGTACTCACCTATGGATCCAGTTGGGAAGAAAGTTTGCCGTACGCCGAGTTCGCATACAACAACAGTTACCAAGCCAGCTTGCAAATGGCACCTTTTGAAGCATTGTACGGACGGAGGTGTCGTACCCCATTAAACTGGTCAGAAACAGGTGACAGTCGTATCTTCGGCCCAGACATGCTCAAGGAAGCCGAGGAGAAGGTTAAACAGATCAGGGACAGACTCAAGACAGCTCAAAGCCGGCAAAAGAGCTACTACGATCGAAAACATCGTGAGGTCAGCTTTGAACCCGGTGATTACGTGTACCTCCGAGTGTCTCCTATGAGGGGCCTGCAACGGTTCAAAATTAAGGGGAAGCTAGCCCCAAGATTTATTGGACCCTTCTGTGTAACTGCACGAAAAGGCACAGTAGCCTACCAGTTAGACCTACCCAAAGAGCTGTCAGACGTCCACGACGTGTTCCACGTCTCACAGTTGAGGAAATGTGTGAGCAACCCGGAAAAGCATGTATCTCATGAGAGCATTGATGTGCAACCAGACCTCACCTACAGAGAGCGGCCAGTAAAGATATTGGAAGAGTCGAAAAGGAGGACCTGTCAGAAAACAACTAAATTTTTCAAGGTTCAGTGGAGCAATCACACCGAGGATGAAGCTACATGGGAAAGAGAAGATTTTCTTCAGGCAGAATACCCACAGCTATTTGAGGATCAGCTGAAATCTCGGGGACGAGATTTTTCCTAAGGGGGTAGGTGTTGTGACACCCAAAAATTTTATTTTGGTTTTATCAAAATCTTTACTTGATTTGAAGGAGGGTTTTTAAATTTTTCTTCTAAAGAACTCTCCCTCTCAAAATTTTTCTTTTATGACAAGTGTTTTGTTGGGATGTACCCAAGACTTGATCTTTGGTCTTGGAGGTTTTTCCATCTCATGTTGGCTCATCCCAAATGTTTCTCATTTGGAAAAGTTTTTGAAAATCTTTTTTTAATAGCCCTAGGGCATTTGGAGTGAGCCTTTCTCCTTTCAAAAACTCCTCTTGCCATGACATGACTGGAAATCCCCTCCCAAAAGCCATTCCCCACCTTTGTGTCAAGATATACCTCAAATCCAGCAAGTTGAACTCCCCCATGATTTTTCTTCCATTTATTTCTAATCAAATATATTTTCTGCCTTCCACTTTGGCTCTTGGAGATTTACAAAGGAACTATCTTTTCTCCTTTGAGTTTTGCCTCCAAACCAATTTCCCTGGCTAGTCCTTAGAGCCCTCAACCAAGTTCCATGAAGATCCACTGGTCTCCAGTTCAAATATTTCAAATTATACTTGCTGCAAGTTTGGACCATATTTTCCAAATTTGATGAAATTCATTTGTTTTCTCCTCCTAAAAAATCTGAGATAATTCAGGCAGCCTCTGGATGCATTGAGAGGTCACCTCACCAAGCCCCAGCTCCAGAAATTTTTTTCTTCATGCCAAATCATTTCGTCGAACACCTGAAGGACACTGTTACTATCAAATTCAGAAAGTTCAGTAAACAGTTTCAGAAGCTGCTGTCATTTTCTTCAGAACCTTTCCTCGATCTCGCCAGTAGCCGCGGTGGCGCCGTGCGCCCTGTGTTTACTTCTTATCCCTGCACCGCACGATCACCTGGAAGCTTGCGGGCGTCGGCGACGAGTAGGAGGAGGTGCGCCACCCCGTGAGCGACGGCAGCAGCGCCCTTTGCGGCTGCCAGAGAGGCGCAGCGTTGGACGGCGCCGTCCAGCGCCGCCCAAGCCACCAGAGGCCACCGCGTGGCCATCCACTCACCCGTGCACGCTGCAGTCCGTCGTCGTGGACTGGTAGGCGCGGAGCACGCTCCCTGCCGCCGCCGTGCCCGTACGGCCGTTCCGTCGGGGACCGACGTATTACACCAAGCCCGACCGAGGTTTAGCGGAGGAATGGCACCAGTGATCCTCCACGGTGATGCCTAGCCACCTAAACCCCCTGCCCAACCCCTGCCTCGCCGTAATTGCTCGCCGGAGCTATCCCGTTCACGTCCACCCCCTCGGATCGCCTATAAAAGGAGGCCCCGAGCTCGAACTCGAACCCGCACCACCTCTGCACACCACCAATACCACACCAAGCCACTGGAAGAGCCCCGAGGGAGTCTCCTTCCCCAACTCTGGCCGCCTCGACCCGCTTCGGGATCCAGCTCGATTCACTCCCGTGTGTACACCCCTACCCCTCAGCTCTTGCCAGTAGCCTTCTAGTGCATCCACATCTCTGACCCGCGCATCAATTTGAAGCTTGCAGCACCCACCGGGGCATTCCACCATCGCCCGAACCGCCGTCCGCCGGAGATAGTGTCGCCGTCGACGTGGTGCTCTCCGACGGCCAAGTCCACCACCCACCGACGCGGAAGAACACACTGAACCTGTAGGTACCCTCCGATCACTCTGCCTCGCCGTGGTTCAACGCCGGCGACCACCGCAGCCTTCGGGCGCCGGCGAGCTCCGTTGGGAGTTTTGAACCTGCCGGGTGGGACCCCCCGTCAGCCTCTCTCCTCTCTCCCTCGAACCGTTTTCTGAAAGCGCCTTCGGGCAAAACGTGTTTTCTCTCTGGGCTGGCGTATTTCATACCGAACCGTTTTCTGTTTTCTCAAACAAGCCCCTGGATCTTTTCTGTTTCATCACAAATTAGTCCTTGGACTAAAACCCTTATATCTTTTAAATAAAAGATGCTTTTTGATTGATTCTTTTTCTGCCAGTCTTATATTTTTGTCTAGTTTTTTATAGTATTTATTTGGAAAAAATTTGGAACAATTTTTATGCACGCAACGATTTTCACGTTAGTATACGGTTTCGTTATGCCGTAGGTTCCGGAGGAGGTGACGGAGCCGCGAACTTCGCCGAGCTAGACTCCGACTTCTCCGAACCAGGCAAGCATGTTTGAACCTTTGATATGATAGGTGTTTTGCATGTTTGCTTGAATGGTTTGTGCATGGCCCATGAGCATCGGTGAGTATTACGTTGCATGCAAGGCAACTAACCGTGTGTTTCGAAGTTACTGTGATCTTTGATGAGATATGACCTGATCATGTGGTGACATGAAAGGTAGTAAGATGGTATTGTTGTAGCATGCCAGTCTTACGTCATCCAATAAACTCCGACGTTAACGTGGACTGAGCCACGTTACCGTCCTTCCCCTTTCGTGCTACCACATGTCTTCTGCAAAGAGTATGGTTTAGTAAGTTGCTAACCTCTTTCCTTGTACACACCAAATAGAGGGGCCGGGATGAGGGTTCCATGGCCCTGGATTAAAGCCAGTCATCCGGTCAGGGGGCATGGGTGTTTCCGGTTGGGACCGAGAGGGGGGCACCCCTTAGAGCGCGCGGTATAAATTTGATCCCATGCTACGCGAGGTTGTAGCCTCCCCGTCTCAAGGTTTTTCTTGAACGTTGCCGAGGGTGATTCCTGGCATCGGAATGTTGAATGGGTGTGTACTGGTTAGATGTGTTTCTCCTAAAACACCGTAAACGGAACTAGTCCCCTGTGGCTACTGAAATCCGTTGGTTGTGGTTATGACTACAAACTCTGCAGAGTCAAATCCTTCCGAGTCATCGTGTCCATGGTCAAGGACCATGGCCAGTATGTCCACATCCATGTCAGTCCCTATGTCAGTCTCCGTGGTAAATCCCCGGTGAACAAGCTTGAGTGGTAAACCCGGTTGAACGTTATTCCTGTGGATGGACTAACCTTTTATTTATCTCGTAAACTGAATATTCCCTTGAAATGATTTAAATTCATGAGCTACTGAAATATCAAGTTATGAAATATAAGCCCTTTATGTGATGTCGCTCAGACGTCCGACTGTGGCACTCTTGTCATTTACTTTCAATATAAGCCCTTTATGAGATGTCGCTCAGACGTCCGACTGTGGCACTCTTGTCACTTACTTTTGATATAAGCCCTTTATGTGATGTCGCTCCGACGTCCGACTGTGGCACGCTCGTTATTTACTTTTGATATAAGCCCTTTACGTGATGTCGCTCAGACGTCCGACTGTGGCACACACTGTCTTTTATATTCTATTATAAGCCCTTTATGTGGTGTCGCCTTGACGCCCAACTGCGGCATTGTTATTTCATTTGTACCCTTCCGAGGAGTCATTCAGACACTCGATTGGCCTTCAACATTACTTTGGGATTTCGGGAGGACTACCGCCCGACTTCCTTTTTATTTCTCATGCATAGCTATTTTATTATCTGAGTGCGCTTTATTAATCTGTTCATATGCATCATGTTTGCATTTGTTATATCTTATGTCCAAACTGTCTTGCGAGTACTTTCATAGTACTCACCTGGCTTGTTGATTTGGCCAGATGTTGACGAAGGCGATCTCATGGATGAAGAGTTTGATAGTGAGTCCGACGCCTAGAGGAGTCCCAGTCAGTCCCGTGCGATCCTGGATATTGGTCACTTGTATTATATACGCTTCCGCCACCCACAATAAGAATCCTTGAGCCTCACTCCGACGCTCGAAGAGCTGTTAGATTCAGGAGTCATGTCACCCACTTCACTGTGACATACCCACCACCGCTTTTATTGTGAGTCAGTAGTTATGCCACCCTATCCGCCTTTATGTATTATCGGCGTGCTTGTAATAAATTGTTGAGCTGTCTCCGCTCAACCTTGTATTATATTTAGTACTCCTGGTTTTTTCTTCGGTGATCAAGAATTTGTCTACCAGTGAGGAGGATTCTTCTCTACTGGTCCGTAAAAGGGATCGGTTTCTCAATAAAAATTTTTATCAGAAAACCGGTCGTGACATCTGGCCAAGGGCCTCCTGACAAGGAGAGAGACCTTAATGAATTTAGCACATCGCCCAAGGGCGAGTGCTGAAAGATATCCGCGGAGGAAAACTCCATGATCGGTGCCCAATCAGATTCGATTGGCACGGACGCAGGCGGTTCGAAGCCCGTGGCCGGCGACGAATCCAAGTATCCGGCAACACGGGTCTCACAAGAGGTGAAGTCAGTATTCAGCTCTATCGCCGCTGAGTGTGCGGCCTCCATGGCGGGGTCCATCCACCCGTCCTCGGACGGCGCAATCTGCTCCGGATCGAGGGCCGGAGTAGCTGCAGGTGGGATCTCCCGAACACTGTCCGTCGGCAGAGCTAAGTCATGCCTGTCGTGACTGTGTGGCGCACCTGACATGGGCTCGAATCCGTCAAAGATCAAGTCTCCGCAGATGTCGGCAGTATAGCTCAAGCTTCCAAACCTGACCTGATGGCCAGGGGCGTAGCTTTCGATCTGCTCCAGATGGCCAAGCGAGTTGGCCTGCAGTGCGAAGCCGCCGAATACGAAGATTTGTCCGGGGAGGAAAACCTCACCCTGGATCGCATCATTGCCGATGATCGAAGGAGCCATCAAGCCTTATGGTGACGGCACAGTGGAACTCTCAATGAAAGCACCAATGTCGGTGTCAAAACCGGCGGATCTTGGGTAGGGGGTCCCGAACTGTGCGTCTAAGGCGGATGGTAACAGGAGGCGGGGGACACAATGTTTACCCAGGTTCGGGCCCTCTCGATGGAGGTAATACCCTACTTCCTGCTTGATTGATCTTGATGATATGAGTATTACAAGAGTTGATCTACCACAAGATCGTAGAGGCTAAACCCTAGAAGCTAGCCTATGGTATGATTGTTGTTGTCCTACGGACTAAACCCTCCGGTTTATATAGACACCGGAGGAGGCTAGGGTTACACAGAGTCGGTTACAAGGGAGGACATCTACACATCCATATTGCCAAGCTTGCCTTCCATGCCAAGGAGAGTCCCATCCGGTCACAGGACGAAGTCTTCAATCTTGTATCTTCATAGTCCAACAGTCCGGCCAAAGGATATAGTCCGGCTGTCCGAGGACCCCCTAATCCAGGACTCCCTCACCCCCTCCTTGTCTAATTCGGACTTGGGGGGGAGGGGCGCGCGGCTGCCCCTTGGCCGCCTCTCCTCTTCCACCACTTGGGCCCATGAGGCCCAATAACCTCCGGGGGGTCCGGTAACCCTCCGGTACTCCGGTATTTATCCGATCACCCGCGGAACCATTCCGGTGTCTGAATATAGTCGTCCAATATATCAATCTTCATGTCTCGACCATTTCGAGACTCCTCGTCATGTCCGTGATCACATCCGGGACTCCGAACTACCTTCGGTACATCAAAACACATAAACTCATAATATAACCGTCATCGAACTTTAAGCGTGCGGACCCTACGGGTTCGAGAACTATGTAGACATGACCGAGACACGTCTCCGGTCAATAACCAATAGCGGAACCTGGATGCTCATATTGGCTCCCACATATTCTACGAAGATCTTTATCGGTCAAACCGCATAACTACATACGTCGTTCCCTTTGTCATCGGTATGTTACTTGCCCGAGATTCGATCGTCGGTATCTTAATACCTAGCTCAGTCTCGTTACCGGCAAGTCTCTTTACTCGTTCTGTAATACATCATCCCGCAACTAACTCATTAGTTGCAATGCTTGCAAGGCTTAAGTGATGTGCATTATCGAGTGGGCCCAGAGATACCTCTCCGACAATCGGAGTGACAAATCCTAATCTCGAAATATGCCAACCCAACAAGTACCTTCGGAGACACCTGTGGAGCACCTTTATAATCACCCAGTTACGTTGTGACGCTTGGTAGCACACAAAGTGTTCCTCCGGTAAACGGGAGTTGCATAACCTCATAGTCATAGGAGCATGTATAAGTCATGAAGAAAGCAATAGCAACATACTAAACGATCAAGTGCTAAGCTAACGGAATGGGTCAAGTCAATCACATCATTCTCCTAATGATGTGACCCCATTAATCAAATGACAACTCTTTGTCCATGGCCAGGATACATAACCATCTTTGATCAACGAGCTAGTCAAGTAGAGGCATACTAGTGACACTCTGTTTGTCTATGTATTAACACATGTATCATGTTTCCGGTTAATACAATTCTAGCATGAATAATAAACATTATCACGATATAAGGAAATAAATAATAACTTTATTATTGCCTCTAGGGCATATTTCCTTCAGTCTCCCACTTGCACTAGAGTAAATAATCTAGATTACATAGTAATGATTCTAACACCCATGGAGCCTTGGTGCTGATCATGTTTTGCTCGTGGAAGAGGCTTAGTCAACGGGTCTGCAACATTCAGATCCATATGTATCTTGCAAATCTCTATGTCTCCCACCCGGACTTGATCCCGGATGGAGTTGAAGCGTCTCTTGATGTGCTTGGTTCTCTTGTGAAATCTGGATTCCTTTGCCAAAGCAATTTCACCAGTATTGTCACAAAAGATTTTCATTGGACCCGATGCACTAGGTATGACACCTAGATCGGATATGAACTCCTTCATCCAGACTCCTTCATTTGCTGCTTCCGAAGCAGCTATGTACTCCGCTTCACATGTAGATCCCGCTACGACGCTTTGTTTAGAACTGCACCAACTGACAGCTCCACCGTTCAATATAAACACGTATCCGGTTTGCGATTTAGAATCGTCCGGATCAGTGTCAAAGCTTGCATCTACGTAACCATTTACGATGAGCTCGTTGTCACCTCCATAAACAAGAAACATATGCTTAGTCCTTCTCAAGTATTTCAGGATGTTCTTGACCGCTGTCCAGTGATCCACTCCTGGATTACTTTGGTACCTCCCTGCTAAACTAATAGCAAGGCACACATCAGGTCTGGTACACATCATTTCATACATGATAGAGCCTATGGCTGAAGCATAGGGAACATCTTTCATTTTCTCTCTATCTTTTGCAGTGGCCGGGCATTGAGTCTTACTCAACTTCACACCTTGTAACACAGGTAAGAACCCTTTCTTTGCTTGATCCATTTTGAACTTCTTCAAAACTTTGTCAAGGTATGTGCTTTGTGAAAGTCCAATTAAGCGTCTTGATCTATCTCTATAGATCTTGATGCCCAATATATAAGCAGCTTCACCGAGGTCCTTCATTGAAAAACTCTTATTCAAATATCCCTTTATGCTATCCAGAAATTCTATATCATTTCCGATCAACAATATTTCATCCACAGATAATATCAGAAATGCTACAGAGCTCCCACTCACTTTCTTGTAAATACAGGCTTCTCCAAAAGTCTGTATAAAACCATATGCCTTGATCACACTATCAAAACGTTTATTCCAACTCCGAGAGGCTTGCACCAGTCCATAAATGGATCGCTGGAGCTTGCACACTTTGTTAGCTCCCTTTGGATCAACAAAACCTTCCGGTTGCATCATATACAACTCTTCTTCCAGAAATCCATTCAGGAATGCAGTTTTTACATCCATTTGCCAAATTTCATAATCATAAAATGCGGCAATTGCTAACATGATTCAGACAGACTTAAGCATCGCTACGGGTGAGAAGGTCTCATCGTAGTCAATCCCTTGAACTTGTCGAAAACCTTTTGCAACAAGTCGAGCTTTATAGACAGTAACATTACCGTCAGCATCAGTCTTCTTCTTGAAGATCCATTTATTCTCGATGGCTTGCCGATCATTGGGCAAGTCAACCAAAGTCCATACTTTGTTCTCATACATGGATCCCATCTCAGATTTCATGGCCTCAAGCCATTTTGTGGAATCTGGGCTCACCATCGCTTCTTCATAGTTCGTAGGTTCGTCATGGTCTAGTAACATAACCTCCATAACAGGATTACCGTACCACTCTGGTGCGGATCTTACTCTGGTTGACCTACGAGGTTTAGTAACAACTTGATCTGAAGTTTCATGATCATCATCATTAACTTCCTCACTAATTGGTGTAGGTGTCACAGAAACCGGTTTCTGTGATGAACTACTTTCCAATAAGGGAGCAGGTACTGTTACCTCATCAAGTTCTACTTTCCTCCCACTCACTTCTTTCGAGAGAAACTCCTTCTCTAGAAAGGATCCATTCTTAGCAAAGAATGTCTTGCCTTCGGATCTGTGATAGAAGGTGTACCCAACAGTTTCCTTTGGGTATCCTATGAAGACACATTTCTCCGATTTGGGTTCGAGCTTATCAGGTTGAAGCTTTTTCACATAAGCATCGCAGCCCCAAACTTTAAGAAACGACAACTTTGGTTTCTTGCCAAACCATAGTTCATAAGGCGTCATCTCAACGGATTTTGATGGTGCCCTATTTAACGTGAATGGGGCTTTCTCTAAAGCATAACCCCAAAACGATAGTGGTAAATCAGTAAGAGACATCATAGATCGCACCATATCTACTAAAGTACGATTACGACGTTCGGACACACCATTACGCTGTGGTGTTCCGGGTGGCGTGAGTTGCGAAACTATTCCGCATTGTTTCAAATGTAGACCAAACTCGTAACTCAAATATTCTCTTCCACGATCAGATCGTAGAAACTTTATTTTCTTGTTACGATGATTTTCAACTTCACTCTGAAATTCTTTGAACTTTTCAAAAGTTTCAGACTTATGTTTCATTAAGTAGATATACCCATATCTACTTAAATCATCTGTGAAGGTGAGAAAATAACGATACCCTCCGCGAGCTTCAACATTCATTGGACCACATACATCAGTATGTATGATCTCCAATAAATCAGTTGCTCGCTTCATAGTTCCGGAGAACGGCGTTTTAGTCATCTTGACCATGAGGCATGGTTCGCAAGTACCAAGTGATTCATAATCAAGTGATTCCAAAAAGTCCATCAGTATGGAGTTTCTTCATGCGCTTTACACCAATATGACCCAAACGGCAGTGCCACAAATAAGTTGCACTATCATTATCAACTCTGCATATTTTGTCTTCAACATTATGAATATGTGTATCACTGCTATCGAGATTCATCAAAAATGGAACACTCTTCAAGGGTGCATGACCATAAAAGATATTACTCATATAAATAGAACAACCATTATTCTCTGATTTAAATGAATAACCTTCTCGCATCAAACAAGATCCAGATATAATGTTCATGCTCAACGCTGGCACCAAATAACAATTATTTAGGTCTAACACTAATCCCGAAGGTAGATGTAGAGGTAGCGTACCGACGGCGATCACATCGACTTTGGAACCGTTTCCCACGCGCATCGTCACCTTGTCCTTAGCCAGTGTCCGCTTAATCCGTAGTCCCTGTTTCGAGTTGCAAATATTAGCAACAGAACCAGTATCAAATACCCAGGTGCTACTACAAGCTCTGGTAAGGTACACATCAATAACATGTATATCACATATACCTTTCTTCACCTTGCCATCCTTCTTATCCGCTAAATACTTGGGGCAGTTCCGCTTCCAGTGACCAGTCTGCTTGCAGTAGAAGCACTCAGTCTCAGGCTTAGGTCCAGACTTGGGTTTCTTCTCTTGAGCAGCAACTTGTTTGCTGTTCTTCTTGAAGTTCCCCTTCTTCTTCCCTTTGCCCTTTTTCTTGAAACTGGTGTCTTATTAACCATCAACACTTGATGCTCTTTCTTGATTTCTACCTCCGCAGCCTTCAGCATTGCGAAGAGCTCGGGAATCGTCTTATCCATCCCTTGCATCTTATAGTTCATCACGAAGCTCTTGTAGCTTGGTGGTAGTGATTGAAGAATTATGTCAATGACGCTATCATCCGGAAGATTAACTCCCAGTTGAATCAAGTGATTGTTATACCCAGACATTCTAAGTATATGCTCACTGACAGAACTATTCTCCTCCATCTTGCAGCTGTAGAACTTATTGGAGACTTCATATCTCTCAATCTGGGCATTTGCTTGAAATATTAACTTCAACTCCTGGAACATCTCATATGCTCCATGACGTTCAAAATGTCGTTGAAGTCCCGGTTCTAAGCCGTAAAGCATGGCACACTGAACTATCGAGCAGTCATCAGCTTTGCTCTGCCAGACATTCATAACATCTGGTGTTGCTCCTGCAGCAGGTTTGGCACCTAGCGGTGCTTCCAAGACATAATTCTTCTGTGCAGCAATGAGGATAATCCTCAAGTTACGGACCCAGTCCGTGTAATTGCTACCATCATCTTTCAACTTTGTTTTCTCAAGGAACGCATTAAAATTCAACGGAACAATAGCACGAGCCATCTATCTACAACAAACATAGACATGCAAAATACTATCAGGTACTAAGTTCATGATAGATTTAAGTTCAATTAATCATATTACTTAAGAACTCCCACTTAGATAGACATCCCTCTAATCATCTAAGTGATCACGTGATCCAAATCAACTAAACCATAACCGATCATCACGTGAAATGGAGTAGTTTTCAATGGTGAACATCATTATGTTGATCATATCTACTATATGATTCACGCTCGACCTTTCGGTCTCAATGTTCCAAGGCCATATATGCATATGCTAGGCTCGTCAAGTTTAACCTGAGTATTCTGCGTGTGCAAAACTGGCTTGCACCCGTTGTAGATGGACGTAGAGCTTATCACACCCGATCATCACGTGGTGTCTGGGCACGACGAACTTTGGCAACGGTGCATACTCAGGGAGAACACTATTATCTTGAAATTTAGTGAGAGATCATCTTATAATGCTACCGTCAATCAAAGCAAGATAAGATGCATAAAAGATAAACATCACATGCAATCAATATAAGTGATATGATATGGCCATCATCATCTTGTGCTTGTGATCTCCATCTTCGAAGCACCGTCATGATCACCATCGTCACCGGCGCGACACCTTGATCTCCATTGTAGCATCGTTGTCGTCTCGCCAACTTATGCTTCTACGACTATCGCTACCGCTTAGTGATAAAGTAAAGCATTACAAGGCGTTTGCATTGCATACAATAAAGCGACAACCATATGGCTCCTGCCAGTTGCCGATAACTCAGTTACAAAACATGAGCATCTCATACAATAAAATATAGCATCATGCCTTGACCATATCACATCACAACATGCCCTGCAAAAACCAGTTAGACGTCCTCTACTTTGTTGTTGCAAGTTTTACGTGGCTGCTACGGGCTGAGCAAGAACCGTTCTTACCTATGCATCAAAACCACAACGATAGTTCGTCAAGTTAGTGCTGTTTTAACCTTCTCAAGGACCGGGCGTAGCCACACTCGGTTCAACTAAAGTTGGAGAAACTGACACCCGCCAGCCACCTGTGTGCAAAGCACGTCGGTAGAACCAGTCTCGCGTAAGCGTACGCGTAATGTCGGGCCGGGCCGCTTCATCCAACAATACCGCCGAACCAAAGTATGACATGCTGGTAAGCAATATGACTTGTATCGCCCACAACTCACTTATGTTCTACTCGTGCATATAACACGCATAAAACCAGGCTTTGATACCACTGTTGGGGAACGTAGTAATTTCAAAAAAATAACTACGCACACGCAAGATCATGGTGATGCATAGCAACGAGAGGGGAGAGTGTGTCCACGTACCCTCATAGACCGAAAGCGGAAGCGTTAGCACAACACGGTTGATGTAGTCGTACGTCTTCATGATCCGACCGATCAAGTACCGAACGCACGGCACCTCCGAGTTCAGCACACGTTCAACTCGATGACGTCCCTCGAACTCCGATCCAGCCGAGCTTTGAGGGAGAGTTCCGTCAGCACGATGGCGTGGTGACGATGATGGTGTTCTACCGACGCAGGGCTTCGCGTAAGCACCGCTACGATATGACCGAGGTGGATTATGGTGGAGGGGGGCACCGCACACGGCTAAAAGATCCAAGGGATCAATTGTTGTGTCTCTAGGGGGTGCCTCCCTCCTCGTATATAAAGGAGTGGAGGAGGGGGAGGGGGCCGGCCACCCTCGGCGCGCCCCATGAGGAATCCTACTCCCACCGGGAGTAGGACTCCCCCCTTCCATGTTGGAGTAGGAGAGGAGAGGGAAGGAGAGAGAGGGCGAAAGGAAAGGGGGGGCGTCGCCCCCCTCCTTGTCCAATTCAGACTTGGGGGGAGGGGCGCGTGGCTGCCCCTTGGCCGCCTCTCCTCTTCCACCACTTGGGCCCATGAGGCCCAATAACCTCCGGGGGGTTCCGGTAACCCCCCGGTACTCCAATATTTATCCGATAACCCCCAGAACCATTCCGGTGTCCGAATATAGTCGTCCAATATATCAATCTTCATGTCTCGACCATTTCGAGACTCCTCGTCATGTCCGTGATCACATCCGGGACTCCGAACTACCTTCGGTACATCAAAACACATAAACTCATAATATAACCGTCATCGAACTTTAAGCATGCGGACCCTATGGGTTCGAGAACTATGTAGACATGACCGAGACACGTCTCCGGTCAATAACCAATAGCGGAACCTGGATGCTCATATTGGCTCCCACATATTCTACGAAGATCTTTATCGGTCAAACCACATACTACATACGTTGTTCCCTTTGTCATCGGTATGTTACTTGCCCGAGATTCGATCGTCGGTATCTCAATACCTAGCTCAATCTCGTTACCGGCAAGTCTCTTTACTCGTTCTGTAATACATCATCCCGCAACTAACTCATTAGTTGCAATGCTTGCAAGGCTAAAGTGATGTGCACTACCGAGTGGGCCCAGAGATACCTCTCCGACAATCGGAGTGACAAATCCTAATCTCGAAATACGCCAACCCAACAAGTACCTTCGGAGACACCTGTAGAGCACCTTTATAATCACCCAGTTACGTTGTGACGCTTGGTAGCACACAAAGTGCTCCTTCTGTAAACGGGAGTTGCATAATCTCATAGTCATAGGAACATGTATAAGTCATGAAGAAAGCAATAGCAACATACTAAACGATCAAGTGCTAAGCTAACGGAATGGGTCAAGTCAATCACATCATTCTCCTAATGATGTGACCTCGTTAATCAAATGACAACTCTTTGTCCATGGCCAGGAAACATAACCATCTTTAATCAACGAGCTAGTCAAGTAGAGGCATACTAGTGACACTCTGTTTGACTATGTATTCACACATGTATCATGTTTCCGGTTAATACAATTCTAGCATGAATAATAAACATTTATCACGATATAAGGAAATAAATAATAACTTTATTATTGCATCTAGGGCATATTTCCTTCAGTGGTTGCCCTGGCAATTTCTTCAGCGGCTGGAATGCACTCATCAGCCCTGGTACTCTGAGTTTCTTCAGCAGCCTGATTTTCATCAGCGGTGCTGGCATGTTCTTCAGTAGGCTGAGCAGATCCCTCAGCCTGAGGATTTTCTTGTTGCATTGGGGCTGCAACATTGGAAGTGAACTTCTCAGCTATCTTTACAAATCTGACCTTGGCTCCAAGCCAGTCAGCATAGTAGCGATCAAATTCATCACTTAGCCGCTTGATCTCAACTTGCAAGGCAACGAGTTCTTCAGGGGAAAGCTTCAGAAACCGCTGTTTCTTGTACTGCGATTTATTCACTCTCCTTCCTTGTTCAAATTTCCATTTCTCTTCTTCAATGAAGGCAGTCAAAACATGACTTTGACCAGGAGTGAGGTTCATCTCCGGCAAAGGTGTGTTGGGATCCTTGTGCCATAGGTCGATGAAGTCTAGAATCAACTTTGGATCCAGAATCAATGGCACATTGCTACCTTTGGCTCTAGCGGCCTTGGCCTGCCTGTCTCTGATGATTTCGGCAAGTTCCTCATCATCAGCTTCGTCATCATCATACGACACTTTAAAGGCGACCTACTTCTTGTGAGGACTTGGTCGTGTGCCTCATCCAGCAGTGGCCTTTTTCTTCAGCAGAGAGGGGCCAGTTGAAGAATTTGGTGGAGATGAAGAACTAGCAGAAGCTCCTGAGGCAATCGAGATGCCTGTTGTCCTTTGGCACGTGGTGAGATGCACAGGTGCTGAGGATTTCGTCGGAGGAGCTGAGGACTTTGGTGGAGGAGCTGGAGCAGCTTGAGGAGTTGGTCGTGAGGGCTTTGAAGAGTCTGGCCGTGAGGGCATTGCTGAGGAACTTGGTCATGAGGGCATTGAGGATGAAGCACTTGGCTTATGAGCAGGCTTCTTTGCCATGGCCTTCTTTGGCTTGACAGCAGAGGCCGCGGCAGTGGTAGCAGCAGCAGCAGAATCTTCATTAAATTTCCTCACTTCTTCTTTTGCCTGTTTGGCCAGTTTGGCCTAGCGCTTGGCCCATTCTTCAGGATAGTCCTCACCGCGCTTGAGGCTGGTGGGATCTGCTTCTTGGCCAGGTGCCAATGGAGGCCTTGAGCATGGAGGGGTAACAGCGAATTTCTTCATGTACTTGGGAGTAACATATCTGTACTCCCTCCATTCCCATGCCCATCTCCTCTCAATCTTTTGAATGTGCACCTTGCGCTGATTTTTATCTTCCTCAGGGGGTGTGCAGTACCCAGCATAGATGTCATCAGGGATCTCAAATGCTGTGTTGACCTCAGGCCTCTTTCCTCCTTTCTGTGGCTTCTTACCGTCAGCCATTTTCTTCAGCTGAGGAATATGAACAACTGAATTTTCTGAAGAGGTGTGCAACTTTTCTTCGAGGAACGCTGCAAATGAGTTAAGTTGATGAGAACCTAGTGATTCAGCAGCGGACATGAGTACCTGTGAACAGAGTATAGTTGCGAGGAATTTGGAGAGGTCATATGCGTTCTCAGAAGGTTTTTCAAAAAAGAACAAGTTTGAGGAATTTGACCAGATGTTTCTTGAAGAATTTCACTAAGCGTTCTTTCTCTTAGGTTCTAGAGTTGTACAGATCGAAAATCCACACAATTTAGGAATCTTGAAGAAAAATGTTGCTTAGAGAAACGGATCAAGAATAGATGAAACGTGAGGTGTTTAGTGTGTGAGAATATGAAGAATAAACACCTTTGAAGATTTTGAAGTAAACATTTGAATCAAAGATGGCAGTAAAAGTAACTTTTAATTACCCTGGATGAAGAACACGATGAACTGGGAAGTGTAGATGTGAAGTTCGTCAGTTCAGATCTTCCACACCCTAACTCGGCAGAGGAAGACAGCTACGGCGGCGGCAGAGAGAAAAAATCCGCAGCCGGCGCGAGTACGACGGCGACGAGGTCGAGGCAGTGAAGCTCTTCCTCACCGGCGATGATGGATGTAGCGGCGGCGCTAGGTTTTGGGAAGCTCGAGCAGGAGAGAGGTCGAGCGGAGTAAAAGTGAAGTGAGGAAGGGGAGGGGTATTTATAGTCAGAGTGAAAAACTGTTCGCCCGAAGAAATTGGACGAACGTGCCCCTGTCCCTTCTCATTCGCTTGACATCTGTCACCCACGCATAGAGAGGTAGCGATCGTGTGAGATCGTGGGTGAATAGATAAACATTACATAGAATGCGGAACGGTTTGAGTGGCAAAGCCGAAAATTTAGACAAGATAGGTTTTAAAGTACTGTTTGCAAATTCTTCAGCTAACAAGGACACAGTGAAGATTTTGAACGAGTTTCAAATAGAACGCACATGAAGAATTTGTGAATACACTAGCATAGAGGGGGAAGGGTCCGATCACATTCACTTAGCAGAAAAAGCAACTTGAAGAATTAGCAATAAGTGAATGTTGTAGAGGACATAAACTCTCTATATATAAATAGCCAATGAAGAAAAACGACGGAAATGGTGAAGACAATGCAAACTTGAATAAAATGAACAACTGAGGAATTTCAAAAACTGAAAAAAAAACTCAATTGAAGATTTTTCAACTTTTGGTGGTGGCGTAACCCACCGTGTAAGAATGATGATTTCAGACACCGCGTACAATTGTCGTAGGGCTCTGAAAATCAAATTATTCGTTAATTTCTTCACACTTAGAGTGTTAGTCTTCATTGATTGAAGAAAAACGTTTCTTCATGTGTTTCACATCTAAGTCATCAATTTTGCATAAGTGTTAGGATGAGTGTCCTTTTCAAAGAACATTCGAAGATTATAGGATATTTAGCTCACACCTCAACTTGCTAAATCTCTTCTCATCCAAGGGCTTAGTGAAGATATCAGCTAGCTGTTCTTCAGTCCGTACATGCTCAATAGAGATGTCACCCTTCCACACATGATCACGAAGAAAATGATGATGAATTTGAATGTGCTAAGTCTTCGAGTGCTGAACTGGGTTGTGAGAAATCTTGATTGCACTCTCATTGTCACAGTAGAGAGGCACATTCTTCATGTTGATGCCGTAGTCCTTGAGAGTTTGCTTCATCCACAGTAATTGAGCACAACAAGAACCAGCAGCAATGTACTCAGCTTCAGCAGTATACAGTGACATGGAGTTATGTTTCTTCGAGGACCAACAGACCAAAGATCGTCCGAGGAAATGGCATGTGCCTGATGTTGACTTGCGGTCCACATGATCACCAGCATAGTCAGAGTCTGAATATCCAATGAGATCAAAAGCCAAGCCCTTGGAGTACCATAATCCAAGTGTTGGTGTGTAAGCTAGATATCGAAGAATATGCTTCACAGCCTTATGGTGTGATTCCTTCTGTGTAGCTTGAAATCGGGCACACATGCAAACACTAAGCATAATATCTGGCCTAGATGCACATAAATACAATAAAGAACCAATCATGGAGCGGTATACCTTTTGATCAAAGTCAATACCATTTTCATCAGTGCATAGATGGCCATTTATGGGCATTGGAATTTTGACCCCTTTGCAATCTTGCATGCCGAATTTCCTCAGTACATCCTTGGGGTATTTCTCCTGAGATATGAATATGCCATTGCGTTGTTGACGAATTTGAAGACCTAAGAAGAACTTCAATGCTCCCATCATAGACATTTGATATTCTTCACTCATCATATAGGCAAATTCATCACTGTAACGTTGGTCAGTACAGCCAAAGATAATATCATCAACATAAATTTGGCACACAAACAATTCACCATCATAAGATTTAGTGAAAAGATTAGGGTCAAGTGAACCGGGTTTGAAGCCTTTCTTCATGAGGAATCCCTTCAAAGTATCATACCACGCCCGAGGGGCCTGCTTGAGGCCATAGAGGGCCTTATTGAGTCTGAAGACTTTGTCAGGATGCTTTGGATCTTCAAAACCTGGGGGTTGAGCAACATATACTTTTCCTCAAGCTTACCATTGAAGAATGCACTTTTCACATCCATTTGATATAAAGTGATATCATGATGGTTAGCATAAGCAAGTAATATGCGAATAGCCTCAAGTCTAGCAACAGGTGCAAAATTTTCATCAAAATCAATTCCTTCAACATGTGTGTAGCCTTGAGCTACAAGCCGTGCCTTATTACTCACCATAAGGCCATTTTCATCTTGCTTGTTGCGGTAGATCCTCTTTGTGCCAATGATATTGTGCTTGCGAGGATCTGGGCGATTAACCAGTTCCCAGATGTTGTTCAGCTTGAACTGATGCAATTCTTCTTGCATAGTTTGAATCCACTCAGGCTCCAGAAATGCTTCATCTACCTTAATGGGCTCTGTGATAGAGACGAAAGCAAAGTGCCCACAAAAGTTAGACAAATGTGAAGCTTTTGAGCATGTGAGAGGACCTGGAATGTTGATGTCGCTGATGATTTTCTCAATTTGCACTTCGTTTGCAACGCGAGGATGAGCGGGTTGTCGTTGAGGAATTTGATCAGCATTTTCTTCAGGTGCATCAGTATGATGTTCTTCACGTTCTGGAATGATTTCTTCAACAGATTCTTCGGTAGGAATGACATCCTCGGTAGCTTTGAACTTGATAGATTCCTCAGGTGACTGTTCATCTAACACAGAAGGTAGGTGCTCTCTTTGCGAGCCATTAGTTTCATCGAACCGCACATCTACAGTTTCACCAACTTCGTGAAGAACGTTGCTGAAGACTCTGTAGGTGTGCGAGTCCTTTCCGTAACCAAGCATAAAATCTTCATGTGCTTTCGGTGCAAATTTTGAGTTGTGGTGAGGATCTCTAATCCAACATTTAGCATCGAAGACTTTGAAATAACTCACATTGGGTTTCTTGTCAGTGAGGAGTTCATAAGTAGTCTTCTTGAAGAATTTGTGAAGATATACCCAGTTGATGATGTGGCACGCAGTATCAATTGCCTCAATCCAGAAACGATGAGGCGTCTTGTATTCTCTCAACAAGAGTCCTGTTCTTGCGCTCCACGATGCCATTTTGCTGAGGAGTAAAACGAGCAGATAACTCATGAGTAATACTGAGTTCATCAAGATAGTCATCAAGACCAGAATTCTTGAACTCAGTTCCATTGTCACTTCTGATGTGCTTGATCTTCACACCGAAGTTGGTTGAAGCCCTCGAAGAAAATCGTTTGAAGACTTCCTGCACCTCATGTTTGTAAGTGACAATATGCACCCATGTGTAACGAGAATAATCATCAACAATAACGAAGCCATATAGAGATGCATCATTTGTAACTGCAGAATAATGATTAGGACCAAAAGATCCATGTGAAGCAATTCAAATGGTCGAGTGGTAGTCATGATTGTCTTCGCTGGATGCTTGGCCTTCGTCATCTTTCCAGCTTCACAGGCTCTGCATAAGTGATCCTTGAGGAATTTGACATGCTTCTTCTTTGCGAGTGTGTTCAGGTTCCTCATGCCAGCATGACCAAGTCGTCGATGCCATAGCCAGCCTTCTGAAGCTTTTGCAAGTAGGAATACAGCTGGTTGAGGTCCTGTAGAGAAATCAACAATATACAAGTCTCCTCTCCTAAAGCCTTCGACGACTTTGGAATTGTCAGCTTCCATGATCACAACACAACGATACTTGCCAAAGACAATAACCATATCAAGATCACAAAGCATTGAGACAGACATGAGGCTGTATCCTAAGGACTCGACAAGCATGACTTTGTCCATGTGTCGATCCTTTGAGATTGCAACCTTACCTAGACCCAATACCTGAGTTTTGCCTTTATCAGCGAAGATGATATGCTTCAGATGCGATGGAGATAAGGGAACATCCATCAATAGATTCTTGTCACCAGTCATGTGATTTGTACATCCACTATCGAGGACCCACTCGTTGGCTTTGGGTTGATCATCCTGCAGATGAATTAGTGCATCTTACGAACTCATATACTTCATAAGTGAAGAATATGACATCAATTCATCAGATCAATTTCATCAACCAATAGAATAGATAAAACAGTATGAGGACGTGAGAAATGAGGGTTCATTTCTTCATGATTAGCCTGCGTCCTTTCAGGCATTTTCAGGTCTCCAGCAAATTCTTCAGACGTTTAAGCACGTCTGGAGACCTGACCCTGCAGAAGAAATTAGTTCTTTTTCTTCACCACCCACATCTGAAGGGGTGGCAAAGAGTTCATTACTCTGCAAGCTCCATACGAGAAAGGTGGCATAGAAGCCAGTCCACTTCGTTTCACATAAGAGGAGTTAGAGTAAGCATATGAATAAGCAGAGAAATTCTTCGAGGACTTATGAACATAATGGTTAGAAGAATAATGCTCATTCATAGCCCTTAGCTCTTCCCTGCAAAACAGAGGTGTTAGCACGATATGAAGAATTTGATCCACGTGAGGAATTTGGTCCATATGAGGACTTGGATCCATATGAAGAATTTGGTTCATATGAAGAATTTTATCTGGGGTTCCTTTTCTTGAAAGGTGGTGTCATGAGGACATTCACCTGAAGTTTTTCAAGGTACCTTTTGGGAACCCAGATTTTCTTCATAGGGGAACCGTTCCTGCAGTTAGTGCCAACATATCTAGCAAATACTTCACCATTCTGATTTTTGAACAGTTTATAGTTGGAGTCAAATGACTCATCAGAAGAATGAGGAGATTCACATGTAAAGCCAGATAGATTAGATGGATCTACTGGAGGTCCCTTTGCAGCAACCCATGAGGTTTTGGGGTACTGCTCAGGCCTCCAATATGTTCCATCAGCATTGATTTTCCTCTCAAAGGCAATACCCTCTTTCCTAGGGTTCCTGTTGAGGATCTGCTTTTTAAGCACATCACAAAGAGTCTGATGCCCTTTGAGGCTTTTGTACATGCCTGTCATGTACAATTCCTTCAGCCCTGCATCATCAGTGATACTAGCAATGTCCTCAGATGAGGAATTAGTGATAGCAGAGACAGGTGAAGAATTTGTAGCATTAGAAGCATTTGAACATTCAGGTGAAGAATTAGCAGATTCACGTTCAATGCACTTCAAACATGGAGGAACAAATTCTTCTTGAGCAGCGCTGATTTGTTGAGCAAGTAATGAATCGCGCTCCTTTTGAAGATCTTCATAACTCACCCTTAGCTTTTCAAGATCTTGCTTTCTTTGAAGAAATTCATAAGAAAGCTTCTCATGATCAGATAAGAGAGTGTTATGATGACCTTGAAGGTTGTCAAACCTAGACTGAAGTCTCTGAAGATTTTCAGTCAAGGTTTTAGTGCGATCCATTTCTTCACCCAACATATCATCACTTTTGTCTAGCATGTTTTGAACCTTTTCAAAAGCCTTTTGTTGTTTCACAGAAATCTTAGCAAGTTTAGAGTAGGCGGGCTTGAGGTTTTCATCAGATTCATTCTCACTTGATTCAGAGGAGGTATATTTGAGTACCTTGGCACCCTTTGCCATGAAGCAATAGGTGGGAGCGTAGTCATCATTGCCTTCATCAGCCTTGTTGGTGGAGCCATTTTCTTCAGAGTTGAAGATAGACTTGCTGACGAATGCAGTACCGAGAGCTAGACTCGCCACACCAGACTCAGACTCCTCAGATGCCTCCTCTTCCTCATGTTCCTCAGATTCAGCCTCAGAGTCCATTTCCTTGCCAATGAATGCCCGAGCATTCTTGGAGCCGCTCTTCTTGTGAGATGAAGACTTTGAGGATTTTGATGATGAAGATTTTGAAGATTTCTTCTTCTTCTTCGCATCATCAGAACTGTAATCCTTGTATTTCTTCTTCTTTGATTCCTTTTCCCACTGAGGACAATCTTGAATGTAGTGACCAGGTTTCTTGCATTTGTGGCATAGTCTCTCCTTGTAGTCACTCCCGGTGATGACCATAGTTTGAGGAGTTCAGTATTCACTATGTGTTAATGCTTTGGTCCGGTACTTTATTAAAAGGAGGCCTTAATATCCCTTAGTTTCCATTAGGACCCCACTGCCACGGGAGGGTAGGACAAAAGATGTCATGCAAGTTCTTTTCCATAAGCACGTATGACTATATTCGGAATACATGCCTACATTACATTGATGAATTGGAGCTAGTTCTGTGTCACCCTATGTTATGGCTGTTACATGATGAACCGCATCCGGCATAATTCTCCATCACCGATCCAATGCCTACGAGCTTTTCACATATTGTTCTTCGCTTATTTACTTTTCCGTTGCTACTGTTACAATCACTACAAAACACCAAAAAATATTACTTTTGCTATTGTTACTTTTCTTACCGTTACCACTACTATCATACTACTTTGCTACTAAATACTTTGCTGCAGATATTAAGTTATCCAGGTGTGGCTGAACTGACAACTCAGTTGCTAATACTTGAGAATATTCTTTGGCTCCCCTTGTGTCGAATCAATAAATTTGGGTTGAATACTCTACCCTCGAAAACTGTTGCGATCCCCTATACTTGTGGGTTATCAAGACCATTTTCTGGCGCCGTTGCCGGGGAGCATAGCTCTATTCTTTGAGTCACTTGGGATTTATATCTGCTGGTCACTATGAAGAACTTGAAAGACGCAAAAAAAATATCCCTCAACTACGAGGGGAGGTAAGGAACTGCCATCTAGCTCTGCAGTTGATTCACCTTCTGTTTTGAGTAAGCTTGCGACACCTAAACCTGCTTCTGCTATTCATTCTGATATGTCGCATGTTATTGATGATGCCACTTCTGCTATGCATGATACTTATGATGAAACTACTTCTATGCTTGATACTACTGTGGCACTTGGTGAATTTCTTGATGAACAACTTGCTAGGGCTAGAGAGGATGAAATTATTGAAATTGATAATATTGAAGATAGTGATGATGAGGACTCTCCCCTAATAAATATGAATTGACTGTTGTGCCTGAGGGTTATGTTCTGGATGAAGAATCTGCTAGAGCCATTCTTGCTTGCAATGATAGAAGTGATCTTAAGAAATTATTAGCTAAATGGAAGCAGCGATCTCTTAATGCTAGAATGAAACCTGACCCTGCTTTTGCTACTTCACCTATCTGTGTTACTGATAAGGATTATGAATTCTCTGTTGATCCTGATATAATTACTTTGGTTGAATCTGATCCTTTTTATGGCTATGAATCTGAAACTGTTGTGGCACATCTTACTAAATTAAATGATATAGCCACCCTGTTCACTAATGATGAGAAATCTCGCTACCTTTATATCCTTAAAATATTTCCGTTCTCATTAAAGGGTGATGCTAAGATATGGTTTAATTCTCTTGATCCTGGTTGTGTGCGTAGTCCCTAGGATATGATTTATTACTTCTCTACTAAATATTTCCCTGCTCATAAGAAACAAGCTGCTTTAAGGGATATATATAATTTTGTGCAAATTGAAGAAGAGAGTCTCCCACAAGCTTGGGGGAGGCTTCTCCAATTACTTAATGCTTTGCCTGATCATCCTCTTAAGAAAAATGAAATACTTGATATCTTTTATAATGGACTAACCGATGCTTCCAGAGATTACCTGGATAATTGTGCTGGTTCTGTTTACAGGGAAAGAGCACCGGATGAAGCTGAAATTTTATTGAATAATATGTTGACAAATGAAAATAATTGGACACGTCCTGAGCCAACTCCTAAACCAACTCCGAAGAAGAGAGGTGTTCTATTTCTCAGTCCTGAAGATATGCAAGAGGCAAACAAATCTATGAAAGAAAAAGGTATTAAAGCTGAAGATGTTAAGAATTTACCTCCTATTGAAGAAATACATGGCCTTAATTTACCGCTTGTTGAGGAAACATATGATCTTAATCCATTACCTATTGAAGAAACGCATGGTCTTGATAACCCGACACAGGTAGTAAAGGTAAATTCTCTCTATAGATATGATAAAGCTGAAATCCCTCCTACTAAGTTTGCTAGCCAATGCTTGGATGAGTTTGATAACTTTATGGTTAAGCAAGAAGATTTTAATGCTTATTTTGGTAGACAATTAAAACAAAATGCTTATATGCTTGAACACTTGGGTGATTATATGTCTAGAGTTAAAGGTGAACTTAAACTCATTAGTAAACATGCTTCTATGGTTACCACTCAAGTAGAACAAGTACTTAAAGCTCAAAGTGATTTGCTCAATGAATTGAATAGTAAGAATAATGATTATGCTGTTAGAGTGGCTACTAGAACTGGTAAAATGACTCAGGAACCTTTGTATCATGAAGGCCATCCTGAGAGAATTGAGCAAGATTCTCAGAGAAATAATATTGATGCACCTAGTCCTTTTAAAAGGAAGAAAAAGAAAAATGATAGGACTTTGCATGCTTCTAGTGAACCTATTGCTGAAGCGCCTGAGAATCCAAATGATATTTCTATTTCTAATGTTGAAACACAATCTGGTAATGAACATGAACCTAATGATAATGTTCATGTTGATGCTCAACCTAGCAATGATAATGATGTAGAAATTGAACCTGCTGTTGATCTTGATAACCCACAATCAAAGAATCAACGTTATGATAAGAGAGACTTTGTTGCTAGGAAGCACGGTAAAGAAAGAGAACCTTGGGTTCAGAAACCCATGCCTTTTCCTCCCAAACCATCCAAGAAAAAGGATGATGAGGATTTTGAGAGCTTTGCTAAAATGATTAGACCTATCTTTTTGCGTATGCGTTTGACTGATATGCTCAAAATGAATCCTTATGCTAAGTATATGAAAGAAAATGTTACTAATAAAAGGAAGATACCGGAAGCTGAAATTTCCACCATGCTTGCTAATTATACTTTTAAAGGTGGAATACCAAAGAAACTTGGAGATCCAGGGGTACCAACTATACCATGCTCCATTAAAAGAAACTATGTTAAAACTGCTTTATGTGATCTTGGAGCCGGTGTTAGTGTTATGCCTCTCTCTTTATATCATAGACCTGATTTGAATAAGTTGACACCTACTGAAATATCTTTGCAAATGGCTGATAAATCAACTGCTATACCCGTCGGTATTTGTGAGGATGTGCCTGTTGTAGTTGCAAACGTTACTATTTTAACGGACTTTGTTATTCTTGATATTCCCGAGGACGATAGTATGTCTATTATTCTTGGAAGTCCTTTTTTGAATACTGTGGGGGCTGTTATTGATTGCAACAAAGGCAATGTCACTTTTCATGTTAATGGTAATGAGCATACGGTACACTTTCCGAGGAAACAACCTCAAGTTCATAGTATCAACTCTATTGGAAAAATTCCATCTATAATTTCTGGAGGTTTTGAATTTCCTCTACCTACTGTCAAGAAGAAATATGATATTCTTATTATTGGGGACGTGCATATCCCCGTTGAGGTAACATAGTGTTATTCGAAATTTCTCCGGTTCCATGTTATTCGGAATGAGTTTGTTAATAAGACTTGATCAACCTTGTTAGTGGATTCCTTTTGATGAGCATGAGATGGATGAAATTAGAAGGCACAACCTTCTGTACCCTCCTTCTACTTTCTGTTGTTTAGTTGAAATAAAGTAAAAATAGTATTTTTCTGTCTGTTTTCTGATTTATCCGTGCAATATAGAAATACCTCGAAAATAAAAGTTCTCCAAATGCCCTGCCAATTTAATATGATTTTTTCTGGAATATTTGAGAATATCTGGCACTGAGAACACAGCAGGGGGAGCAAGCACCTGGCCACAAGGGGCCAGGGCGCGCCCACCCCTACAGGGCGCGCCCCCTGCCTCGTGGGCCCATGGTGGCTCCCCTCCACTTATTCCTGCACCCACACACTTCTTCTTCCTCCAAAAAAAAATCACCATCCAGCTCAAGCACGAGTTCTAGCTCATTTTGCTGCGATTTTCGATCTCCTTGCTCAAAGCACCTCTCACAAAACTGCTTTGGGGGATTGTTCCTTAATATGTGACTCCTCCATTGGTCCAATTAGTTTTTGTTCTAGTGCTTTATTCATTGCAAATTTGTGCTACCTAGGTGACCATGTTCTTGAGCTTGCATGTCAAATTTATATGGTCCCAAGTAGTTCTAATGCTTGATATAGGCTCTAGGCACTTGTAGGAGTAGTTGCTATCAATTTTGTTGAGCTTGGTTCACTTTTATTTGAAGTTACTAAAAATTTCAGAATTTTTCAGAAAATAATGAAGAGATTTTTGAGGGGCTCATCGAGCCGAAGTTCGAAGGAAAAGCAAAGTGAAGAAGCACAGAGGCCCAAATATAATCTGCCTCGCACCGCGGAGGCCTCACCAACTTCCTCCGCGACCAACGCGAACAGTATCTCTTACTCACCAATACTTTTGTGCAAAACTTCTACTATTATCCTAAGGAATCACCTCCTTCAGTAGAGTTTCATTTATATGATGTGGTTAAGAAGATATCACTAGATGAATTTTGCAAGGTTTGCAAAATACCTTTCGAGGGTGGTTTAGAGGAACCGCATCGTAAAGATGTGGACGGGTTTATTGACACTATTACTGTAGGGGAAACTAGGAAGGTTTCTGATGCAAGAATCACTAGCATACATTTTCCTGTTTTACGCTACTTTGCCATATTTGCTAGTCGTTGCTTAATTGGTCGCGGAAACTATGGAAACCTCAGTGTTCTGATATTATTATTTTGTTCCATGGTTTATTCTGTGATAATACTGTTAGTATGGGCGGTATTGTTGCCAAACGGTTAAGTTTGAACCGTACAAAGGGTCCCATCTTTGGAGGTATTTATGCTTCACGCCTAGCTGCACATTTTAACATACCCATTAGGCACTATGAAAAAGAAGAAAAATTGTTGCCCACTATTTATTTAGATTATAAGAGTATGGTAGCGCATGATTTTATTGTTAAGAATAGGGAAGGGGCGCTTAAATACAAGTTGTTCTTTGACAAACATCACCCTGAAACTATTACCTTGCCTGCTCCTTCCTTGTTTGATTTATCTGCAGGCCCGTACCTCGTTCCGCTGGCGGCCATTCACCCCTACTGGAACCCTACATCAGCCATAGAGCCAGAGCCGGAACCATATTTTGATCCTCCACGACAGTCTAATTACTATTGGGATCCGGAGATGATTGCCAACCAGTGGCAATCAGAGTCTTCTTCATCTCAGTACGACCCCGGCTACAACTATGGATATCCACCAGGCCATCCGTGGCAATAAACCAACTTAGGCCAAAAGCCTAAGCTTGGGGGAGTACGTATTTCCCACCGACATTACATTTATGTTCACACACTCATTGCTAGATGTCGGTGCTCATACTCTTTCATTGTATTATCCATGCTAGTTTACTTTCTTTTTCTTGCTTTCTTCTTGTGTGTTTGAAAAACCTTAAGAAAAACCAAAAAAATAGTTGTAGTTTTTAGCTAGCTTACTTTCTTGTTGTAGTAGTAATAATTAAAAAGAAAATCCAAAAAGATTTCCTGTTCTTCTTTTGCTTGTTGGGAGCTTTCCCGTGTAAATAGTTTTATTTCTTTTCTTTGGGGGTCGATAGGAGAAGACCATGATTAAAATTGTTAAAGTGGCTCTTATATGCATTATTGTTGATTTAACCAAGAGCCCATATTGCCTTGTCTTCTCCTGTTTATTGAATGCTCGCATATTCCACCTTAGTCCAATGCACGTGCACTCTTTTATTATTCACATCGTTCGGTCATGCAAGTGAAAGGCAATTATGACGATATATGATGGACTGACTGAGATGAGAGAAGCTGGTATGAACTCGACCTCTCTTGTTTTTGTAAATATGATTAGTTCATCGTTCCTGATTCAGCCTATTATGAATAAACATGTTTGCAATGACAATTAGAGATCATAGTTGCTTATGTCATGCTTGATTAGCTATGAGTTATAATGGTTTACCTTGCGTGCCAACATGCTATTAAAATGGTTGTGATGTGGTATAGTGGGGTGGTATCCTCCTTTGAATGATTTAAGTGACTCGACTTGGCACATTTTTTTGACCATGAACAGTAGGAAAGACTCCTACTGTGTTAATATTAAGGAAAAGAACACACTGTACAATGAGTATTTACATGGGGGTGAAAATACAATCTTGTCAACTTTGTGACAAGAGAAGAAAGGGCAACTTGGAGGGGCTACTACAGGGAGTGTACAAAGTCAAGAACAAAGGGCCTACGCTCCTCTTTTACTCTATATTGAAGAAGCCCAAAATCTCCTTTGAATCTGTCCAGCCAAGAGTTGAAGGATGGCATTATTGCTCTAAAGTGTTTGTTATTCCTCTCCTTCCAAATACTCCAGGCTGCCACAATGAATTTTTCCAAGAACATAGGAGTGGGGTGAGTGATTTTTTGGACCTCAATGGCTTGCAATCAGCCATGAAAAGGCTCCCAGTTGATCCTAAGTTTATCCCAGCAAAGCTTGCTGAAAGAGCAGGTGAAGATCATGTGTTCCACAGCTTCCTCAATGATCATTGCACATAAGAGACAATTGTGATCATCCCCTATGTTGTAATGCCTTCTTTTCAACATGTTCCTTGTATTGAGCCTGTCCTGGAAGAGAAGCCAGGCAAAAACCTTCAACTTCATTGTGCATTTGGACTTCCAGATCCAGCAAAAAACTTGGTGGACTTGGACGTCCTTGAAGACGAATTTATAGTAGTCAGTTGATTTGTAGTTGGCCTTGCCCCAAGAGTAGTGCCAAACATCCGAGGCAGTCGTGGAGGGTTGTAGATGAGATGCAATAATTTGCATGTCCCGGACCTCCTCCAGCGCTTGGGGGGTCAAGGGTAGGTGGAACGCTTCCCCCAGCGACGTGCTCCCCAAGAAATCCTTGACAGAAACATCTTCGTCCAAAGAGTGTGAGAAAGCCCGAGGGTGGGGGTCTTGAATAATCTGCCCTGCCCATAAATCTTTCCAAAACAAAGTTGTAGTGCCACAAACAATATTGACTTTAGAAATCCCCCTAAATGTAGGAGTGAGCTTGAGAATGTCTTTCCACCAGAACGAGCCAACTGGGTCAGAAGCATGTGGGATTTTATGGGCGTAGTACGAATCCCAAGTTAGTTGCACCCAAGGGATATCCAACTTGTTGTAGAATTTATGCAGGAATTTCAAGAGAAGTGCATCATTTTGTATTCGGAGGTTGAGCACACCAAGTCCTCCCTTATTTTTAGGTTTACAAACCATATCCCAGGCCGCCAAAGAGTTACATTTATCGCCCTGTTCAGTCTTCTTGATCCAAAGGCACCTGCGCCTAATTTTGTCCAGCAACTCGATGAGTTTGGGTGGAAAGTGCAACGTGCACATTGCATATATAAGGAGCAAGGTGACCGTGGAGTTGAGGAGCGTTAACTTGCCAGCATGGGACATGAGTGACAGTGTGGAGGACAAACTTCGTTCAACTGTGCTGACCAGGGGCGTGAAATCATGAATGGTAGGCCGAGACGTGCCCAGAGGCAGGCCAAGATAGGTGAAGGGCATGGTACCAATTGAGCATTCAAAGATAGCAGCCAGTTGTGCAGATAAAGCAGCGTCCACGTTTATTGGAATGAGTGTTGACTTGTGGAAATTGATTTTAAGACCGATGGACTGAGCATATTTGGTTAGAATGCCTTTGATAATCAAAGCTTGATGAGGGCAAGCGGGCATGAGGAGAATCGTGTCATCGGCGTACTACACAATAGGGTAGTCCATGTTTCCATTAGATGGAAAGGGAAGCTGGATTTTACCTTCCCTATAAGCTTCATTAATTGCAGACTGAAGAAGGTCGGCCGCCAGCACGAAAATAAGTGGAGACAGCGGATCACCCTGTCGGACCCCATGCTTGCAATGAAATTGTCTGCCCGGGACACCGTTAAGGAGAACCGAAGATCTGCCAGAAGAGAAAATTGAATTTATCCAAGACAGCCATTTCTCATTAAAGCCCATATGCCTCATAATGTTGATCATGGGATCATGCTCGATGGTGTCAAAGGCTTTGGCAAAATCGAGTTTAAGCAAAACTATTGGCCGTTTGGAAGCTTGGCATTGGTGGATGTATTGGAAAGTCCATGCGAGGCAGTCCTGTATAGATCTCCCACGAATGAAACCATATTGGTTGCGGTGAATAATTTGCAGAATAACCTTTTGCAGGCGGTTGGCCAGGAGCTTAGTAATGAGTTTAAGGCAGCAGTTGAGTAGTGTGATTGGCCTGTAATCATTAACTGTGGAGGGAGACCCATTCTTTGGGATCAGAGTGATTAAACCATCATTAATGCACTGCAGATTAAGTGTTCCTGCATGGAACTGATCGCACAACGAGTAGAAATCTTCCCTGATGATTGGCCAACAAGCTTTGAGAAAAAGGCCACTAAAACCGTCCGGACCAGGAGCCCTATCACTTGGCATTTCTTTAATGACCCCATCAATTTCTTCACGCGTGAAAGGGAGCATGAGATGATCCAAGTTTGCATGAGGCCGTATCAGAGAGGGTAGATCAAAGTGCATATGGGTGGGGCTAGAGGTACCTAGTCTGTCCGAATATGCATGAAACAGTAGAGCCTCTTTGCCGTTATGATCTTCCACTACAAGCCCATCAGGGGTTTGAAGATTGGCAATGTTATTTTTGCGATATCTTTCTGTGGCCACTGCTTGAAAGAACTTTGTGTTTTCGTCTCCAAATTGAACCCATCGAATGGTGCAACATTTCTTCCAGTACTGCCTCTGATAGTCCAATAACCGAAGGAGATGATTTTTGATGATCTTGCGGAAGTTGCTCTCAGGCAGTGTGAGAGCCCGTTGATTTTCCAACTCATCCAGGTCAGCTAGTGTTTTATTCGTGTTTTCAATAGCCACCGATAACCGAGATATGCTTTTACTCCAAACCTTGAGCTCTTGTCGAAGCTTCTTAAACTTTAGTCAAAGGACCGTAGCCGCATTGGACAGGGCAATAGGTTTATCCCAAACCCTCTTAACCACATCCATAAATCCAGGGTGCAGCAGCCAATATGATTCAAACCTGAAGAGCTTGGCCCGAGGGATTTTTGTCTCAATGTTTACCACACAGGGTGTGTGATCCGAGGTGGGTTTACAAAGAGGTTTTACCATTGTGTTGGGGTAAACACTTGTCCAATGAGTGGATGTAAGAACCAATCTAGTTGCTCGAGGAGGGGATCGTTTTGCATGTTACTCCATGTGTATAGTCTGCCTTTAATGGGCAACTCCACTAGGTTAAGCTTGCGGATAATGTCATTAAAGGTTGACATATCATTGACATCACCTCCCGGTTTGTTACGATTTTCAGGCCCTCTAATATAATTGAAATCTCCAAGGAAATCTTCAGATGTCTGGATATTTCTGTCGTAAAGCCACTGAGTAAACATGTCCCGAGAGGGCCCTGTGCAGGGACCATAGATGTTGTAGAGAGTCCAAGCTTGTGCCGAAATTGTGCTGGTGAATTGAATTCCTAAAGCAAAATCTTCTTGAACAACCACAGTCCCCGAGAAGATGGAGTTGTTCCATACTGTGAGTAAACCACCCGAAGCCCCACGAGAAGGAATATAAGAAAATTTATCGAAGTGCTTAGGACAGCAGGTTTTAATAAACGCTAGATCGATAACAGGTTTTTTAGTTTCCTGCAAACAAACGATGGCACAACCACTAATAGATATCGCGTTCAACAGACTTGGCACATGTTCACACATGTAGTTGAAACAAATCAACATAGCCTTCACGATATTTATGTTCATGGTGGGTTATATCCTACTCATGCTTGTACTCAATGTTTATTAATTTTAATGCATGTTCATGACTGTTGTCGCTCTCTAGTTGGTCGCTTCCCAGTCTTTTGCTAGCCTTCACTTGTACTAAGCGGGAATACTGCTTGTGCATCCAATCCCTTAAACCCCAAAGTTATGCCATATGAGTCCACCATACCTTCCTATATGTGATATCTACCTGCCGTTCCAAGTAAATTTGTATGTGCCAAACTCTAAACCTTCAAATGAAATTCTGTTTTGTATGCTCGAATAGCTCATGTATCAACTAGGGTTGTCCTTATCTTCCATGTTAGGCGGGTTATTCTCAAGAGGAGTGGACTCCGCTCCTCACTCACGAGAAAATGGCTGGTCAACGGGATGCCCAGTCCCATGCTTTATGCAAACTAAATCAAAATAATTGCAAACAAAACTCCCCCTGGGACTGTTGTTAGTTGGAGGCACTCGTTGTTTCGAGCAAGCCATGGATTGATGCTTGTGGTGGAGGGGGAGTATAAACTTTACCATTCTGTTTGGGAACCGCCTATAATGTGTGTAGCATGGAAGATATCGCCATCTCTTGGTTGTTATGTTGACAATGAAAGTATGCCGCTCAAAATATTATTTATCTCTATTTCAAAACTGAGCTCTGGCACCTCTACAAATCCCTGCTTCCCTCTGCGAAGGGCCTATCTATTTACTTTTATGTTGAGTCATGACCCTCTTATTAAAAAGCACCAGCTGGAGAGCACTGCATTCATTTGCATCCATTACTATTAATTTATATTGGGCATGACTATGACTGGATCTCTTTTACCATGAATTACAATGTCTCCGTCGTATCTACTTTTCCAAACACTTTTGCCCTTGTTTTGGACTCTAACTTGCATGATTTGAATGGAACTAACCCGGACTGACGCTGTTTTCAGCAGACTTTCCATGGTGTTATTTATGTGCAGAAACAAAAGTTCTCGGAATGACCTGAAACTCCACGGAACTTATTTTTGGAAAATATTAAAAATACTGGAAGAAGAATCCACGTCAGGGGGGCCTCCACCTATCCACAAGGGTGGGGGCCGCGCCCCCTGCCTCGTGGGCCCCCTGACGCTCCACCGACCTCAACTCCAACTCCATATATTCGTGTTCGGGGAGAAAAAAATCAGAGAGAAGGATTCATCACGTTTTACGATACAGAGCCGCCGCCAAGCCCTAAAACCTCTCGGGAGGGCTGATCTGGAGTCCGTTCGGGGCTACGGAGAGGGGAATCCATCGCCGTCGTCATTATCAACCATCCTCCATCACCAATTTCATGATGCTCACCGCCGTGCGTGAGTAATTCCATCGTAGGCTTGTTGGATGAGATCTATCATGTAATCGAGTTAGTTTTGTTAGGGTTTGATCCCTAGTATCCACTATGTTCTGAGATTGATGTTGCTATGACTTTGCTATGCTTAATGCTTGTCACTAGGGCCCGAGTGCCATGATTTCATATCTGAACCTATTATGTTTTCATGAATATATGTGAGTTATTGATCCTATCTTGCAAGTCTATAGTCACCTACTATGTGTTATGATCCGGCAACCCCGAAGTGACAATAATCGGGACCACTCCCGGTGATGACCATAGTTTGAGGAGTTCATGTATTCACTATGTGTTAATGCTTTGGTCCGATACTTTATTAAAAGGAGGCCTTAACATCCCTTAGTTTCCATTAGGACCCCGCTGCCATGGGAGGGTAGGGCAAAAGATGTCATGCAAGTTCTTTTCCATAAGCACGTATGACTATATTCGGAATACATGCCTACATTACATTGATGAATTGGAGCTAGTTCTGTGTCACCCTATGTTATGACTGTTACATGAGGAACCGCATCCGGCATAATTCTCCATCACCGATCCAATGCCTACGAGCTTTTCACATATTGTTCTTCGCTTATTTACTTTTCCGTTGCTACTGTTACAATCACTACAAAACACCCAAAAAAATTACTTTTGCTACTGTTACTTTTCTTACCGTTACCACTACTATCATACTACTTTGCTACTAAATACTTTGCTGCAGATATTAAGTTATCCAGGTGTGGCTGAATTGACAACTCAGTTGCTAATACTTGAGAATATTCTTTGGCTCCCCTTGTGTCGAATCAATAAATTTGGGTTGAATACTCTACCCTCGAAAACTGTTGCGATCCCCTATACTTGTGGGTTATCAGGAGTCATTGCTCCTTGAGGATTTTCCAAAGCGACCACGTCTTCAGAACTTCTGAAATTTCTTCACGAGCAGTGCTAGCTCCTGGCTTAGTTCTTCGGGGTCACCAAGGCTGCTGCCAGAATCTTCATCTTCAGACTCAGAAACTGCCTTGGCCTTCAGGGCATGTGATCTGCCATAGCTCGAACCATAGAGATCTCTCTTCCCAGCAAGCTGGAACTCATGAGTGTTTAGCCTCTCGTGGATATCAGCGGGATCAAGTGACTTGCAATCTCCATGTTCTTGTATCATCAGTGCCAGAGTATCAAATGAGGAATCAAGCGATCTCAGCAGTTTCTTCACCACCTCATGGTCGGTGATGTCAGTGGCACCAAGTGCTTGAAGCTCATTTGAGATGTCAGTGAGGCGATCGAAGGTTTGTTGAACATTTTCATTGTCGAGTCTTTTGAAACGGTTGAAGAGATTGCGAAGGACGTCAACTCGAGAGTCACGCTGTGTTGAGACTCCTTCGTTGACTTTGGACAGCCTATCCCAGATAAGTTTAGCAGTTTCCAAAGCACTCACTCTACCATACTGTCCTTTGCTCAGATGCCCACATATGATGTTCTTCGCTTGAGAATCGAGTTGCTTGAGTCTCTTCACATCAGCAGCATTCAGAGAAGGTGTGACTGAGGGAACACCATTTTCCACAACGTACCAGAGATCGTTATCAATTGCCTCAAGATGCATTCGCATCTTATTCTTCCAGTAGGGGTAGTCCGTCCCATCGAAGGTAGGACACCCAGCAGAGACCTTGATCATACCTGCAGTCGACATAACTAAAACTCCAGGCGGTTAAACCAAAATCACACAGAACAAGGGAGTACCTTGCTCTAATACCAATTGAAAGTGTGTTATATTGACTAGAGGGGAGGTGAATAGGCGATTTTTATGAATTATACACTGAGGAATTTTAGGGTGAGGAAATTCCTAAGCGAACAACTACTTGCAGCGGAATAAGTACTCAGATGTAAACATAACAGAACACAAGCATGGTCATCATGATGAAATGAAGACAAACACAGAGTACAGAAAGCGTAAACACAGGATAACACAGGATGAAGACAAACAGGCTGAAGAAATTGAACTGAGGAAATTGAAAAAGTCTTCAGTCAAAGTCTTCAAACACAGATATGAACAAGCACACAACACAGTTATGAGGAAATGAAAGAGTTGAGGAAATAGAACCAGTAAGCTTGGTGAAGACAATGATTTGGTAGACCAGTTCCAACCGTTGTCTCAGTTGTACGTCTGGTTGGAGCGGCTAGGTATTGAAACCTGAGGACACACAGTCCTCACCGTATTATCCTTGAGCTAAGGCCACACAGACCTCGCCCAATCACTCGTGGTAAGTCTTCAGGTGACTTCCAAACTTTCACAAACTCGGTCACTCGGCGATCCACAATTTTCTCTTGGATGCTCAGACCATGATGCCTAACCGTCTGGAAGAAGCACAGTCTTCAAAGGTAACAAGCGTCGGATCTATGCAAGATCAATCTCTTCAGTGATGCTCAATCACTTTGGGTTTGTAGGTGTTTGGGTTTGGGTTTTTTCTCACTTGATGATTTTCGCTCAAAGTCCTCGGAGGATGGGATGCTCTCAATTGACAGGTGTCAGTTTCTCTCGGAGCAGCCAACCAGCTAGTGGTTGTAGGGGGCGGCTATTTATAGCCTAGGGAGCAGCCCGACATGATAAGACATAAATGCCCTTCAATAATATGACCGTTAGGTGGGTAGATATTTTGGGACAGCTGGCGCGCAGCACAACAACGGTCGGATATTTTGAGGCTCAAATTCCTCAGGGCTATCATGCTCCTCACTCTGTAGGCAATCTGCACTGGTGAATTCCTAACTCCTCAGTCAGAACAAATTCCTCAGCGACCAGAAGAACTTCGTCTCTGTCACTGAAGAAATTGACTGAGCTGTATGAGATTTCCAATGGCTTCACTCGAAGGGATTGGTAGGTGTGGGAAATTTTTCCTTAGTATTTCCTCGACCCCCTTTAACAGTACGGTGTTTCCTATGACTCAAGAAAGAGAAAATGAAACTACCAAAACAAAAGTCTTCACGCTTCATGTTCCTCGTATGAATACCAAGTCTTCAGGTCACACCAATTTCTTCCCTTTCAAAGTCTTCAGAAAGTCTTCAGAAAACCAAAGTCTTCAGTCGAAGATATTCATTTTTAGGGGTCGACTTTTTCTGTAAATATCAAACTCCTCATAGACTTATAGACCTGTGTACACTCATAAACACATTAGTCCCTTAACCTATAAGTCTTCAATACACCAAAATAACTAAGGGGCACTACATGCACTTACACAAACGCCAAGAAAGCCCGGGACAGGGCGGCGCTCGCGGCTGCGGCGGTGGCGGAGGATCGCTCGGCCGAACAAGCCGAGGCGGCTCGCGCGGGGATGATGAATCCACCCGGCGGCCACGGCCCGTACGCGTCCTGGAGCCAGCGTCGGGTCTCCGGCCGTCTTCTCGTCGTTGCCATAACCCTGGAGGTGCACGCCATCACTGGGCTACACCAACGGTGACGCGCACGGCAGGTTCAACCCCAACATCACCTTCCCCCATGGTCACCCGGCCCAGCGCATGCCCTCACCCGCCTTCGCCGGCATGCAGTACCATCCGTACACCTACTCACCGCCGGCCTACGCAGCCTCCCCGATGCCACCTCTCCGCCGTGGCGCGCTGCTCTTCTCACAAGCCACGTCGTCGCATCTCGGCGACACAGATGCGACGGAGGCCGACATGGACGACATCATCACGACCGGCTCGACCGCCGCCGCCTCCCCTAGGTTCGCAACCCAAGAGGACACAATGGAATTCAACGGCGACATGGATGGCGAGCTCGACTACGGCGAGGAGGAGCCAGAGGAGGAGGACGAGGAGGACGAGGAGGAGCCGGCACCTGCTTCGGCGAGGAAAGGGAAGAAGAGGAAGAAGGGGGCGGCCAGGACCGGCGAGCCGCGCGTCAAGTGGGCATCCAAGGAGGACGAGTGCCTCGCCAAAGCGTGGAAAGTCGTCTACCTCGACCCGATCACCGGCACGAACCAGAGCATTGACACGTATTGGGAGCGCATCAAGGCCGAGTTCGACGAACGAAAGCTCGTCGACTCCTACTTCAAAGGCGTCTACATGCAGCACGGGGCGAAGGCAATGGCGAACCATCGGGGGCTCATCCAAACGGCGTGCAACAAATGGCATGGGATCGTCGAGGAGATCGCGGCTCGCCCGGAGAGCGGTGCTAGCATCGAGGACCAGGTATGGCACGCCGGTGCCGGCATGGGATTCCCTTTCTTTTCGCCGTGTTCGCGCCCACCGACTATTGTTTCTCGGCGCAGCTGCTGCGGATGTTCGCCATGTTTCGCTAGGACAGCAGCGACCAAGATTTCAAGTACCTCCATGTCTTCAAGCGGATCGAGAAGTACGAGAAGTGGGCAGATGTCCGGCGCACCCTCGCCAAGGCCAAGGAGACGTACAAGCCGGACACGCCGACGCCAGGCGCTCGGACGGCAACAAAGGGGCCAAGAAGGGAAAGCACGCCGAGTCGGCTACCACACGCGTTCAAGAGTCCATCGAGCATTCCATCGCCGACGCCCAGACCCAAGCCGCGCAGCGTGAAGAGAAAACCGAGGCGCGGTGGTCGGCATTGATGAGGAACAACGCCGTCAAGCTCGACCTGCTCCGGACCAATGTTGGTGCGAAGAAGAGGAACACCGACCTGGCTTTCCTGATGGGGTGCGCGGAGATGCTCCAGAGCGACGACGAGTAGCTCAAGGCGTGGTACCTGGCGGAGCGCGGGCTCATCCTGAACCAGATACCGTCGACCGCGACGCCAACTCCCACGCCGATGCCAACGCCGACGCCAAGCCTGAGCGATGATGCCTCCACGATGCCAAGCAGTACAGAAGCCGTGCCGACGCCGCCCAGCACAGAAGCCGCACCGACGCCGCCCAGCCCGCGCATGCCGACTCCACCGATGCCGGAGGAGGACACCATCGTGTGATGCATTGCCTACGCGTCATTTTTTTTGCACGCCAAACTTTTCATTTGGTCACCGAATTATGGCAAAGGTGATCGCCGAACTGTGGCGCTGAACGCCGGACTTGTGGCGTTTTTTGGGGGCGGGAATGGACCAAGTTTGAATTTGCGACTCCTTGGGGGCGGCACCTGGGGGCGTGACTGGACCTAGATCGCCCCCGGGGCCTAAATATCGCCGGGCGAGCGCCCGAAAGAGCGCCGGCCTATATGTTGGGGGGTCGAACGAGTGGAGATGCTCTTAGGATTTTCTACAGCAGTTTGTCTCTTTAGCATGTTCACTTTGCAGTTCTTAGCAGATGCACATTTCCCCCCTCTTTTTCTAGGTTGGTGTGCCATCACTTGTTTGTTTCTTGAACAAAGTTGATGTTGGTGAGGATGAAGAGTTACTAGAACTTGTGATGATGGAGCTTTGAGGTATGCTACCATTTTTTTAGTTGTCCATACTGTTTTTGGTTGGTCGATTATGTTCCTGTTGTAAGGAAATTTGTTGTCTCCCTTTTCTTTGCAGAGCTCCTTAGTTTCTACAAGTTCCCTGGCTATGATATTCCTATCATTTTTGGATTTGCTATGTCAGCTTTGAACGGGAAAAACGAAGAGATCGGAAAGAATGCTATTTTAAAACTGATGGATGTCATTGATTCGTACATTCCTGATTCTGTGAGGGTGCTTGACAAGTACTTAATGCCAATTGAAGGCATTTTCTCAATTCAGGTGATTATACTTTCTGATTGCTGCATTAACCACTGTGATATATGGTTATTGATGTCACATTTTCACTCCGATGCTTGATTGTTAGAAAGCCTGGAGAAGTATTACGTGTAAGAATTAAAGCATCTCCGTTGTTTGATGATATGTGTACTATGCAATGTGGTGGTAGGCTACTTATGTCAGTTCCGTAGCAATCTATTGCCTATGTTCTATGACGTTATGTCTTGTTCCAAGGATAATTTTTCACAAGGTGTCATTTGCACTAAACTATGTAAGATCAGACTATTGTAATTTTGCTTCTCTAATATTTTGGCTATTCCATTATAGTTAACCTTCTTAATCAGGATTCCGCACAGCTTGAAACACTCAGGCGGGCAATTAGAAACTTCTCCATTTAAATATGTTGGGACTGCTACGTGGATAAAACTCCATTTGAAATGTTAGTTGTGAATTCGTTCTTTTGCTCATGATGTGATTTCTTTTGCTAGGATAAATTAGGCCTGAGTAGAGTAGCAGATGTGCGTAGGTTCGCTTGTAATCTGTATTTTTTTGTATTTCATTTAGCTAAGTTCAGCAAATGCATAATTTTTTCCCTGTAGCAGATCTGAGCAGTTGGGTGCCCAATCTGGATCTGAGCAAGAGAAGATGGTTACAGTCATTTTTTTATCGAGAAAAATATACTTTTCGTGCCTCAATTTTTTATGAAGTCTAGATTTAGTCCCTCAACTTTGAAACCGGACAACTTGCGTTCCCAATTCTTGAAACCGGGTAAGTTTTGTCCCTCAATCCAACCAAAGCTGTTTTGTGCTGACTCATGCGCGGTTTTGACTGGTTCTAGTCCATGTGGCAATCTGTTTCTCGCCTTTGATTTATCTCTAATGTGGGCATTCTTTCAAGCACTTGGCGTGCAAGGTCTGGAGCTGCTGGCGATGGTGAGCTCTTGGAGGAGCAGGACCACGAGCGAGTCGATGCTGCCGTCCATGGCCAGTTGACCAGTGGCGCCATAACCGCCGTACCAGATTCATCACCGGAGGAACTTCATGGGGAAGACCACGGAGTGGCACATTCAAGGAGCGAGGTTGTCCGGCTACAGGTATCGAGCAGCGGCGGCGGCCAAACTCGTCCTCGCGGCGCTCGTACTGGAGCCAGAGCCCAGAGGACGAGGTGACGCGACGTTGCAGGTCGCTGGCATCGAAGCTCGTTGAAACCCGCACCATGCTCGCCGCAAAGCACGGACGGTGCGCGTCTATAGCTCTAGGCTGAGCGTGATGGCGCGCGTGCTCAGTCAACAAGTTCCTCTTCCTACGCGCGCTCGTGGATGGAGCGGGGGACGATGCCCACGGCATGCACATGCATGCATGCAGCTATGGCATGCACATGCACTGCATCCACGAGCGTTGCACATCATCAGTGTCTTCCAGCGCAGGCGCATCTGAACCCGGACACGAGGGTTGCAAGCTTCGGCATCCCCGACACGGAGTGCCGTCGCGCAGAGCCACCGCGGCCAAGGGGATGACACGGCTAAACACTGCACTATCGCCAGGTTGCCGCGGCGAGCACTCTGTCAGTGAGGACGGCAGCAACTGAGACGACGTCGAACTGCGCCTAGCTGCTCCCCCGACGAGCCCGGCGACCCGTCAACTTAACAGGGCTTGAACGCAACTGGCAAGCCGTGCACTGAGCCGAGCGAGGGGGGCGAGTCCGACGCGGGCACCAGCACGCCCGACGCACGCCGCGCGAGTTTCTGCCGGTGGTGGACTGGTAGTGATGGTGATGATGAACGTCGTGTGGCGGGGGCGTGTAGTTGGCAGCGGCAGACATTGCACGCCAAATGTTTGTGAAAATGTCCATACCAGAGTAGATGGAAGGAAAGATAAACCTTGCCACGTGGCCTCAACGACTGGTCAAAACCAGAGTGAGTCAGCATCGTAACCCAATCGGCTGGGTCGAGGGATGAAACTTGCCCGGTTTCAAGAATTGAGGGTGCAAATTATCCGGTTTTGAAGTTAAGTGACAAAATCTAGACTTCGCTAAGAGTTGAGGGATGAAAAGTATACTTTTCTCTTTTTTATCTCGCCTTATTACATCTTGATGTTAGTATGCTTCAGAAGGTACTATGCACTCCTTTGAAGGTTTACATAATTTGCTTATGTGTTTTATATTCTTTGCAGAGTTCATATAAGCTATGTAAGATGTTGATTCATTCTATCCAGAGAAAACTTTTATATTTAGTTCATTCTGTCCAAAGTTGACATGTTAAGCAGCCAGCTATTGGTAATATGGCTGGCGGTAGCATCATAGCATTGAGCGGTGACCAAACTGAAATTTCATTTGTACACTTTTTTAACATGTAGGGAGATTTCAGTTAATATGGTTGGCGCTTATTATTATCATACTGCATATTATATATCTTTGACATTATTTATAACATCAGTTTCCATTGTAGCATTTTCATATGTTTGAATATTCACCAGAATAGCCATCTACTTGCTAGAGTTTACCACAGATGGAGTGCAATCTAGAAGTTAGGACGATGGTACGCTCTATCCAGCTATCCATTGGCAGGGAATCTTTGGTTATGAGTTCTAATAGGAAATTTTGCATGTAGTCATCAAGCCTTACTCAGACACATGTTTTTCTTGTCAGCAGGATTTTCCTTAGGAAAACAAGGTGGGGCAGGCTAGGCGGCAAGGCGACGGGCCAAGGTGGCGGTGCAGGGATACAGTCAATCTACTGTTCTGCTGCCAGCGGACCGAGGAGGCGCTCTCGGGTCGAGGTGGCAGCGCCGTCGGTGATGCCAAGGTGAGCTTTCTCTGAATCCTTATCCCCCCTTTGCTCTTGATCTCTATCACTCTCTCTCTTTCTGCACACCAATGCAAGTTCTTGTATGCCTTTGGGCTTTGGTGAAACATAGGTGACCAACAAGGAAGCCGAGGCAAACTTCTCACCTCCTATCAGGTTATTATAATTCCAGTATGCATCTACGTATAAGCTAATTAGCACTGTATTTGTAGGGCTCCATTGTAAGTCAAATAAATGTGTAGTGTGACATACTGGTTGAATTGTCCATTTTGTATTTGGAATGAGGTTTAAGATTCAGTATGGGAATGAAGATGTTAATGAGAGGTCTGTCTGTTTAAACTCAACTAAAATTCAGTTTTGTACAATGTTTACTAAGTTTTACCTCCAGTTTTGTAGGCGATCTGGAATGATTAAAGGTATTAATGAAGTGGACCCTATTAGGGTGGTTTGGTTCAAAGTGGAAAAGCCTGTTGGTAGGTGAAATTCACAACGCCATTATCTTCGGGCTGCCTTGCAGTATTTTAGATAACTATATTTTTCTGGACCTTTTATATTGCGTGACCATGAATCTGACTCAAAATGCTCCCGTTGAGGCTTAAAACACTTGAAAATGTTCGCAATGTGCTAAGACCCACCCTCACATCTAGGTTATTCACGCTTAAAGTGGGACTTGCCAATCCACCTTACGTCCTTACCGAAAGAGTGTCTACACATAGCCTGAAATGCAGTTCTTAAGATTTTAAGTCTGCGTATTCTTTTATAAAGATTTTATCCTTCAGGTAGGGGTACTTTCTAAAACATAGAATGGTGATGAAAATGCCTTCTTAGAAAATGAATTGATGCCTTAAGAGTTAGTAATGGAATGGTATATCCTAATTTGCTCTAGCTATAGAATCACTAAAGATGCATTAAGAGTTGTACCTTTTTATCAAGCATGAATTGCTCATTATGTTTATCTTAGTCCTGAGATGGACCTTGCTCATGATGTGTTTTTTTACTTGATAATCTTCAGATTTCTAATTCATAGCTCTGTGTAGTGGTGTTGTATAATGTATATATACTTCCCAATGGAAGATCACTGTTTTAATTTCTTTTTTAAAACAATTATGAGTGAGTTGCTTTCTGTCTGTTTACTAAACTCACCTCCATGATTGTTTCCGTACATGCAGATACCCTTTTTTGGTCATTGTAGACATATACTGTTGTAACAATGCATGTTAGCTATAGATTTCATATGATTCTTGTTATAAATCTTGACTGAATCGAGATATCTTCTCTAGGAAAATCGTTTTTCAACTTCCTGGGCCAGTGTTTCTCAACTTCTTTTGAAGCATGCCTTTTGTTTCTGTCAGTCAATGTCAGAAAATGTCGCCGCTGGCCGGCGTGGTCGTGGACGAGGAAGCTCCTCCCCCTTCCCTTGCTCGCTGCCGGCCGTAGCAGAGCAAGCATCTCATTTTCCTTCCTGCTCTTCTAACTCCGCACTCATCAGGCTTGGGGCTTGACTTTCTTTGATTTAGCACCATCTCACGCTCTTCCGGTGACTGGTGACAATGAGACGCCATCGAATGCACCATGGTGTGTTTCTGGGATGAGAATCCCAACGGCGGTACAACAAACTGATCCTAGAGCAGCGAAAATAACATAGACAGTGAATCAAGGTCAATATTTCCTATTGGAGAGATTGCAATGTATTTTTACAGTCAGCAAGCAGTTCCTGGGAGTAGCAAAAAAACATGCTTAATAGCCCTGAAGTAACATCAGATTACTAACTAAAGTGCACTACCGCTGGCAACTAGGAGTAGATTTTAGATGACAACACAGTTCAATTCTGTTTACCAGTCTGCACCTCATGAATACAGCGCAATTAACGCTTTCCCCCCAAGAAATAGCACTACTGTTGAGAGAGCCATTACTCAAACATATCACAGTTGTTAAACAAACTATTTTATATCGTGTTTGTCTTGCAATCCCTGCTCAAGCCTTCATATTGCATAAATGCGTAAACACCGAGTTTGGGTATTCCCAGAGGTAGGCAGCCAAATACTTTGCCACAAATTTGGATACTCTGAATAGGCCTAAATGTGTGACATAACAAAACTTCACAGATCAGAGTTACGCCTTCTTCATCACAAGAAGAGGCAAACTCATATGACTCGGAGACCACAGGCTTGTTATTTTAATTTAGAACGTGACATCAAACATCAGGCAACAATAAAATGGATGAATTTTCTGCATTTTGAAAAAAAAGGCAGGTTGGGGCAATGACATTCTGTCAGCTATGAGAGAATACCACCTTGCTTTTTTGTACGAAGTTCCAAGTAATACTGTATCGATCCTCAGCCCAACATCTCAGGAGGCTGGTACTTTACCGGAAGCAATTTTACGTGCTCCCTTAATTTCCCTTTCCTTGAGAAGAGAGATACTATTAACGAAATCGTTGAAGCTTCAACTGACAGCTGTTTAGCATCAAGTTTAGCGAGATAAGTCACAGCCTTTACAACTTCACCATTCTTCAGAAATACCCTGACCACTTGATTTAGCAGCCTGGAGTCAGGAGCACAGCCAGCCTTCTCCATTGCTAAAAACATATCATCAGCATCTGCCAGCAACCCTTCTTTTATGAAATTCGTCATCATTAAACTGTAAGTCACAACAGAAGGCACCAACCCAATGGCTGATATAGTAGCAAACAAATCCTTGGCCTCTTCAATTCTCCTAGTTTTAAACATTGCAGAAATCATGGTACTGAATGTTATGACATCAATCTTCACGTTCGTTGCACGTAATTTCTTGAACAGCTCTATTGCTTCATCAGTGCAATTGTTTTTGCAAAGTCCATTAAGAACTATGTTGTATGTGTCAATGCCCACTGGTATGCCACTTTCGCTCATCGTACGGAATTTTTCCTTTGCAGAAACTGTTCTCCCGGAGCGAAACAGCCCATCAAGTATAATGTTGTACATAATAGTCGTGGGCTTAACCCTGCTGAGTGACATTTCCATGAAAAGACTCAATCCAGCGGCGATCCTTCCAATTTTACAGTAGCCATTAAGAAGTATACCGTATGTAAAAGCATCAGGTTGGAGGCCAGCAGACTTCATAGCATCAAGTACTCTCAGTGCTTCCTCCACTTTGCCAACAAGGCAATATCCATCCATCAGTGAATTGTACATAATCACATCAGGCCGCTGACCAATACCTACAATGAAGTCAAACATATCCTGTGCCTCCTTCACCTTTCCTTCTTTGCACAGGTCGTTTATTACAGGTTAGAAGAACACACTGTTAGAACAGGGACCTCTAGTAACTGCTTCAGAAATCAATTCCTTGGCTTTCACAAAATCACCATGAGAGCAAGAACCCAGAACCAGGCATTGGTAAACAGCTTTCTTAGGTGAAACTCCTTGATTGACCATCTGATTAAATTTGTCCAGAGCAGCATCCATCCTACCCATTTTGCAAAGTGAATCCATTATGATTTGATAGCCAAATACATCCGGGTTTACTCCTTGTTGCCTCATTACTTCGAACATGTGCATAGCCTCATCCATCAGTCCACGTTTAGCATATGCATTAATCAATGTTGAAAACACGGTGATCAGGTAGAATACCATTCTGTAGCATCGAATTGAAGAGACAAGTCATATCATCGAAGCATCCTTCTTTCGCATACCCGTTAAGCATAGTAGAATAGGAGAAAATATCAGGTTTTTGGCCCTTTGCAGCCATGGAGTCAAAAATATCTCTAGCATCCTTTGTCCTTCTATGCTTGCAAAGTGAATCCATAAATGAGTTCCACATGACGGTATCTGGTAGAGCACCAAGCCTTATCATTTTCTTGAATAACCTAACTGCCTCCTTCCACTGACCCGAAGCGGAATATCCATGTATCAGGCTAGTATATGTCCTGATGTTGGGTCCAATGCCTTGATCAACCATTTGCCGAAGGACCACTTCTGCCTTGTCCATGGCTCCGCACTTGCTTAGTGCATCGATAATTGAGGTGTAGATGGCCACATTAGGTTGAACTCCCAGTTGGATCATCTCATGGAAGAGATTGCACGCTTTGTCTACTTCACCTTCTTTAAAGCAGCCGTTGATTACAATGCTGTAGGAGAAGACATCAGGCGCACAGTCCAGTTCAGGCATCCGGTGGAGCAGCAGATCCAATGCCTCATTTGAGCGCTTGGCCTTGCAAAGCCCCTTGAGGAGATTGCTGAAGGAGATGACCTCCAAGCGCAACCCCAACCTGATGAGGCGACCGAAGAAGGCAACCACCAAGTCCGGGCGGCCTGCGCGGCAGCAGCAGTCCATGAGGATGGAATAGGTACAGAGCGTGGGCGACACCACCCGTGCACCAGCGCCTTGGGACATGCGGTTGAAGAGGGCAATGGCAAGGCCGGGGCCATCGCTGCAGGCAGATGAGGGCGGAGCACGGGCTAGTGCGGCAAGAAAGTTGTTCAGCCCGCGTTCCGGGACGGCGGCGGCTTGGCCTAGCAATTCGTCGAACAGGTGGTGCGCGTCCTGCCGACTTAGCGTTCCCTCGCGGACGCGCTCCGTGGCGGCAGCCAAGGCGGCGAGGGGGGCTCGGCGCTCTCGTGAAGGAGCCTTGAAGGAGGAGGTGGAGAGGGAGGACAGGCGGGCGGTTGGCATTGCTGGCCGATTCCAGCCGAGCTCGACTCGCCCTCTGGGGTGGTGCGTGCGTCCGCTGAAGAGGCGCACCGCGATCGAGTGGCGTCGCCTGCGACGCTCGGCGCGCGCGCGCGCAGCAACCAGCGCCGCCGCCTCCGCCGCCGCGGGTTGCAATCGATGCCGAACGCGCTCAGCAGAGGCGACGAATAGGAGGCCCTGGCGCCCGAGCGGAAAGCGGGGGAGGAGCAGCGCACCTCCGTCGACGAGGAAGGGAACGCAGGAGGCAGGACCCGTGGGCCTGCCCGCCGGCGAGCCGCCTCGAACGCGGCTGACCGGAGAGGGGTGAGAGATAGCCGGACGGAGGAGTTGGGATGCCGCCGCAGCGCCGGGGGCGTGTGCTTGACTGCTTGGGGTGTCGGGTGGGCGCTACAAGGGCACTTCATGATTTTTATCTCTCCGTAGCTATAGAGGAAATGGGCGCACGAAACCGGGATCCCGTAAAAAAATTAGGATGGACGATTTTGGGATCTATTCTGGCCGGCAAATTGGCGGTTATTTTACCGGATGGCCATGTTTGCAGAATCTGCTAGAGATGATTTAATGCTCGATGACTGCTTACAGCCTTGCACTCATAAGGTGAGCTGCACTATTCAAACTATGCTGCTATCTACACCCTCTCTGTCGCTCCCCGCGAGCGGCCCAGGAGAATCTGGGCGCCCCCGCAAACTACCCCACCACTCCACCCCTCCCCCTCGCCGCCACCGGAGGGCGTCGCCGGGAAAAACCCGCGCGGTGTCGACGGCGGCGGGCCCTTCTCTCCCTCTCACGAGGAGCTCGGGCGACGCGAGGCAGCTCGGCCAAGCAAAGGTGTGGCGAGCATCATCGGGCTGATGGCGGCATCCGTGCGTGCAAAGGCGCGGAGGGAGCGTGCGAGCACGGTGTGGAGCGCGCAGATCTGACAGGGATGGCGCGGTGAGCGTCCGCCGCGCAGATCTAGGCCCATGGCCTGCCAGTGTGGCGGCAAGGGGCGCCCTCGCTTGAGCGCCTGCATGGGGCGGCGCGGGTGTGCGGATGCGCGCATGCGGCGAGGATGGTTTGCGGTTGGGGTTCGCATGCTCTGTGGTTGTGCGTCCATGGCGGCGCGGATCTTGGGCCGACGACGGGGGTGGTCTCCCTGGGTTGCTTTGCAATAAGGTTGGTGTTGCGGCGGCACCATGCGACAATGCGGCTCCTTGGAGCGCAAGTCACAGCGTCCTGCGAAGGCGGCATGGGAGCATCGCATGGCTTCACCGGCGGCAGGCTTCGGTCTACTGGGGGTGCGGCTCTGGCTGGCCACATGACGTCGTCTGCTCCATGCGGTGTGGCTCCGACAGTTCGCAGGACGCCAAGGCAGCAAGGCGGAGGCTTCGATCTGGGAGCTCTCTGTTGCAGGTTGTGGGCGAGTGGAGGCAGGCGGTCTAGCTGGTTTGGTTGGGGCTTCGGATGACAAAACCAGACGAATACTTGACTATGGTCACGGTCGGAGCCGACAACGGCGGGGTCCGAGGGCGTTGCGACCTTGTTGAAGGTGTTGTCATGGTGTGGTGTCTCCCCTACCAATCCTTCTTCAAAGGAAACCTCGTATCCTATTCTGGATCGAATGATGGCGGCACCCTTGTGTCGTGCCCCTCTTGAGGACTTCGTTTTTTGAGGAGGGGCCAGTTGGAGGGACTAGTGGCGGGTCTGATGTGGCGAGGGTGATTTTAGGGCGGTCATGGCGGCGACAGGTGAAGATGTTGGTGTGTGTTGGCATCGAGGCTGCTGTGGTGACAATGAGCGATGTCGGGGACATGGCAATGGTTGAGGTAGTCGGCTCTTCTTCGGCGTGTTCATGGGATTGCCTCGGCTTGTTTGTTGCACTGAAGTCGAAGTTGCTGTGGCGGGGCCCGGTGGCGTACGATGACGAGCAGCAGGTGGTCCGTTTGGTGATCTTCCATGACGCCGGCCGTGCCTAGTTCTCCTTCGTAGTTCTTTGCCAGAGTCGGAGCTGCGCTTTCTGGGCGCGGGTGGCCGAGTTCTGGCGCGGATCTTCATATAGCTCCACTCGGTCTCTACGGAGTGAGTTGGGTCTACGATCGCCTACGGCGAAGCCGGAGTCGTTTGCTCATAGTTTAGTGATGGCGATGATGCCTTCTAGGGCAGGAGTGATGACGATGACGCCTGCGTGCTGTCTCGATTAGACCCTCTTTGAAGAGGTGTGTGTGGGGGGGGGGGGGGGGTACACCGTGTGTGCCGCTCACTGGTTTGTGATGGTTTTCGCCCGATTTTCCACTAATTAACTGGACAATTCTCTTCTGCTTAATTAATGGACGAGGCAAATCTTTTTCCTCCGTTTAAAAATAAATAAATAAATAAATAAATAAGGTGAGCTGCACTCTAACATGCTATTTCTCGATCCCCAGGGCGGAGTCGGTTCCATCCCCCTAGACCAGATCAGGGGATGCAACACACTTTCTTCATGAGTGAGTTGCAACTCAGGGTGGGAATGGGCCGGGTCGCTGACCCAACCCAAAAATTTGAGGCCAACGGGTCATGTTGTTCGGTCTCAAACAGGGATTGGGTCAACAATGCCGGCACCCGGTGACCCACTGGATCAGCCGGGTTGGCCCACCTTATAGTCTTATATCTCACGACAGCTATAATCTTCGTCGCATCGGCATTGTCGTAGAACCCGATCTTGCGACGTAGTCTATCATATTTTTTTTGGTGAATGCTTGCGTATATGAACAACAAAATTGTCTTGATATGTTTCTGCAAAATCTGCACGTATAAAACCACAAGCAGACAGCTTGATTTTTTTCTATTAACCACATATTTGAAATCTTGTTAATTCTCATACTAGCCGGAATCCATTAAACCGTGCCTAATTTTAACATCTCGTCTGCCACAAGGCAATGTAAAGCAAGAATTTGGGCCGACCCAAAATATCCATCGAGCCAACGAGGCCATTGACTATTCTTTATATGATGGGTTGACCCATGACCTCTCAAATTGGTCCTGGGGCCACAGGGGCCGGGTTCAAGGCCATGTCCGACCCGACCCATTCCCATCCTGAGTTGCAACCCAGCAAATTTCTGCCACATGTAGCACGCGCCAGGTTGATCACTTGCACACAAAAAAAAATCAAAAATTGACAAAAAGTTCATCCATCTGAAAAATGTTGACGGATTTGAGAAAAAAAATCAGAAAATTCAAAAATATTCATTCATTTGAAAAAGTTCACGGATTCAACAAATAAGTTCACGAAATTGAAAAAAGTTCACAAATTTAAGGAAATGTCGATGAATTTAAGAAAATGAAAATAAAAGATAAAAATAAGAAGAAATAAAGAAAAATAAAAAGAATAAACCAACAAATGGCGATACAAAACCAAAGAAGAAGAAAACTGGACTGAGAAGATCCACAACGAAGAATAAAATGAGTAACTAGGGACAATAAATGAGTTGTCCTTACAATGGGCGGAAGTAAACCAATAGGTTGGTAGTTTGAATCCTACCTCACACACCTATTATTTGAAGGCTAGAAAAAGAAAAAATATGCCAAGCCCAGGACGGAGCATTTGGGTGAGGGGGCAGGCGGATCGGCTATGCACGACTACATACAGCTTGTACATGCCACATATGGAGGTGGTCAAATCCATGCAAAAAAAGAACTTTATACACTTTGTGAGGGGGTGGCTTCTCCCTCATTTTATATTACTGAAAATCTAACAATCCTATACTTCAGAAGAAACGAACACGGGGTTTGGCTCTCGGGTGCATCTGCATATGAGGTGAACAATAAATTCATTTAAAATAGTACAAAAATTCAAAAAAAACTCTAAAAAAATTGTGATGCTAGATGCTCATGTGCGTGAAGTCCGTGCCAAATTTCGTGGAGTTTGAACATTTCAGTAGCTCTCAAAAAAAACAAATTTTAGGGTTGTAAGAAAGTTTATTGTTTACGTATTGCTTTGTCCAATATTGTCTTTTTTGCCATGAGCTTCTTGGACGTCTGAAAAAGCTGAAATTTCTCACGGACATCATACATTGGAACATCTTCCACCTATATTTTCTTCGAATTTGTTGAAACCTATTTTTTGAATTTTTTTTAATTTACTGCTCACCGGGCGCAGATGAGCCCGGGCACCCAATTGAATATCTGATAAGTAAACCATTTCTTTGATTTGCATGATTGAGTGATGGATGCGGACAATCACAAGCCTGCTTTGTTTATAGAAGAAAGAGTATAATCTCTGATCTCTACCTGTCGTAGGAATCTATCGTGCGCCTCCTCTTCTGTGTCATTCGCCGCCTAGTAATGCACTATTTAAGTATAATGTTGTTTGATTCTTTTTTTCAAGGAAGAAACTTATGACCTATTCATAATCAATCATGATAGTACAAGGAACAACAGAGGTAACAAAATTTCAAGGCCAATGGATGAAGCTTGGTCTTCTAAATTTGTAACATTTTCCCGTAGTGTACAGATTAAATGATTTCACATGGGTGACAATCTATGGAAAGAAATGATAAATTTTGTAAAATTAAATTTAGTTATGCTCATTGAATCTTGGCCAGAATTAGTTGACTCGGCCGGTCAACAAATCCTCTCCTGATTGTACACTACGGGAAAAATGTTACTCCATTTTCATCAATTTTAGAAAGATAACCTCCGGCCCTGATTACTTCACCTTTCTCCAGTAACACCCTGACCACATGTTTTTTGGCAACTGAGAGTTGAGAGCACAGCTAGACTTCTGCATTGTTGAGAAGATATTGTCTACCCCTTCCAGGTTGAGATACAGGTTGACCAGAAGGTCACAAGACTAACAAAATAATCAACTCCTGCGATTTCCACAACAGAAAGCCAAAAAAAGAATGCAGTATTTATTTGGTTTCAGAGACAAGCATGCATTGTGTTTCAACCAAAGGAGCTACTTTTAAGCGTACTGGTATTGACTGGCTGACTGATCATGACCATACAGAATACGTGTAATGTGTGCATCAATTCATCGACTATAGAGCGTGAAGGATCAGTTTGTTGTACTGCCGTTGGGATTCTCATCCCAGAAACATGTACCACGGTGCATTCGATGGCCCAATAGTCACCACCCTCCTCATCAGCGGTCTCTTCTTGATCTCAGTCTCTGGCGGCACTGGCAGAGTAGGAGGAGCTGAAACGAAAGAAACTTGGATGTTGATAAATATGTAATGTGTGACAGATATGACCCTCAGGCCTCAGGCTTCTTGTTTCAATTTACCACCTTGTTTTTCAGTAGGAAGTTCCAAGTAATAATGCATCAATTGTCAGTCCAACATCTCAGGAGGCTGGTACTTTACCGGAAGCAACTCTACGTGCTCCCTTAGTTTCCCTTCCCCTGAGAAGAGAGATACTATTAACGAAATTGTTGAAGCTTCAACTGACAGCTGTTTAGCATCAAGTTTAGCGAGATAAGTTGCAGCCTTTACAACTGCACCATTCTCCAGCAACGCTCTGACCACGTGATTTAGCAGTCTGGAGTCAGGAGCACAGCCAGCCTTCTCCATTGCTAAAAACATATCATCAGCCTCCGCCAGCAACCCTTCTTTTATGAAATTCGTCGTCATTACACTGTAAGTCACAACAGAAGGCACCAACCCGATGGCTGATATAGTAGCAAACAAATCCTTGGCTTCTCCAATTCTCCTAGTTTTAAACATTGCAGAAATCATGGTATTGAATGTTATGACATTAATCTTCACGTTCGTTGCACATAATTTTTTGAACAACTCTATTGCTTCACCAGTGCAATTGTTTCTACAAAGTCCATGAAGAACTATGTTGTATGTGCGAACGTCCACTGGTAAGCCACTTTCAACCATCGTATTGAATTTTTCCTTTGCAGAAACTGTTCTCCCGGAGCGAAACAGCCCATCAAGTATAATGCTGTACATAATAGTCGTGGGCTTAACCCCGCTGAGTGACATTTCCCTGAAAAGACTCAATCCATCGGCGATCCTGCCAATTTTACAGTAGCCATTAAGAAGTATAGCATACGTAATAGCATCAGGTTGGAGGCCAGCAGACTTCATAGCATCAAGTACTCTCAGTGCTTCCTCCACCTTGCCAACAAGGCAATACCCATCCATCAGTGAATTGTACATAATCACATCAGGCCGCTGACCAATACCTAGAATGAAGTCAAACATATCCTGTGCCTCCTTCACCTTTCCTTCTTTGCACAGGTCGTTTATTACAGGATAGAAGAACACACTGTTAGAACAGAGACCTCTATTAATTGCTTCACAAATCAATTCCTTGGCTTTCACAAAATCACCATGAGAGCAAGAACCCAGAACCAGGCATTGGTAAACAGCTTTGTTAGGTGAAACTCCTTGATTGACCATCTGATTAAATTTGTCCAGAGCAGCATCCATCCTACCCATTTTACAAAATGAATCCATTATGATTTGATAGCCAAATACATCCGGGTCTACTCCTTGTTGCCTCATTACTTCGAACATGTGCATAGCCTCATCCATCAGTCCACGTTTAGCATATGCATTGATCAGTATGTTGAAAATATGGTGGTTAGGTACAACACCGTTCTGTAGCATCGAATTGAAGAGACCGGTCATATCATCAAAGCATCCTTCTTTCACATACCCGTTAAGCATAATAGAGTAGGAGACAATATCAGGTTTCTGGCCCTTTGCAGCCATGGAGTCAAAAATAACTCTAGCTTCCTTTGTCCTTCTATGCTTGCAAAGTGAATCCATAAATGAGTTCAAAGTGACAGCATTTGGTAGAACACCAACACTTACCATTTCCTTGAATACTCTAACTGCCGCCTTCCACTGACCCGAAGCGGAATATCCATGGATCAGGCTAGTATATGTCATGACGTTTGGTCCAATGCCTTGGCCAACCATTCGCCGAAGGACCACTTCTGCCTTTACCATGGCTCCGGATTTGCTTAGTGCGTCGATAATTGAGGTGTAGGTCACCACATCAGGTTGAACTCCCAGTTGGGGCATCTCATGGAAGAGATTGCACGCTTTGTCTACTTCACCTTCTTTTAAACAGCCGTTGATTACTATGCTGTACGAGAAGACATCAGGCACACAGTCCAGTTCAGGTGTCCGGTGGAGCAGCAAGTCCACCGCCTCATTTGTACGCTTGGCCTGGCAGAGCCCCTTGAGGAGATTGTTCAAGGAGATGACATTCAAGCGCAGCCCCAACCTAAGGAGGCGGCCGAAGAAGGCAACCACCAGGTCCGGGCGGCCTGCACGGCAGCAGCAGTCCATGAGGATGGAATAGGTACAGCACGTGGGCGACACCACCCGTGCACCAGCGCCTCGGGACATGCCGTTGAAGAGGGTGACGGCAAGGGCCGGGCCATTGCCACAGGCAGCTGAGGGTGGTGCACGGGCGAGGGCGGCAAGAAAATTGTTGAGCGTGCGTACTGGGACTGTCGCGGCTTGGCTCAGCAATTCGTCGAACAGGTGGTGCGCATCCTGCCGACTTAGCGTTCCGGCGCGGACGCGCTCCGTGGCGGCAGCCAAGGCGGCGAGGGGAGCTCGGCGCTCTCGTGAAGGAGCCTTGAAGGAGGAGGTGAAGATGGAGGACAGGCGGGCGGTTGGCATTGCTGGCCGTCTCCAGCGGAGGTCGGCGCGCCAGTGCACGGATCTCGCCCTCTGGAGAGGCTGACCGACCGTCCGTGCGTCCCCTGACGAGGCGCACCGAGCTCGGCGCGCGCGCGCGCGCGCACCAACCAGCCTCTCGGGGGAACCGGTCGCCGCCGCCGCCGCCGCCGCCGCGGGTTGCAATCAATGCCGACCGCGCTCAGCAGCGGCGACTTAGAGGCCCCGGCGCCCGAGTGGAGAGCGCGGGAGGAGCAGCGCACCTCCGTGGAGGAGGCAGGACCGGTAGGCCTGGCCGGCGGCGAGCGGCCCCGGATGTGAGTGACAAGTCCGGACAGGAGGGAGGACCGGGGAGATGAATCCTTCCGATGCAGCTGGTGGAGGCGCGGGGATGCAGCTGTTTTTTTTCTTCAGAGAAACCTTCCCGGTGATGTAGACTTGTAGGGCAAAAAAGAAATAGATAAATGAAAAACCAAGAATAAAATTATCAGAGCCAGGTTTCGATCCTGGGACCTGTGGGTTATGGGCCCACCACGCTTCCGCTGCGCCACTCTGATTTTCTTGTTCTGTTGTTGCAATGCCGTACTATAACAATGTTTCTTCATTGACAGCAAAATCAACGTTCCTTCATTATATAGCTATAAGAACATGGACACGCTGACTTAGTTATGTGCCAAGAAAATCTTTTCCCGTGGAGCAATGGAAGCTTACGAACATAATCTTGTAATTTACCAAACAGATAAAACCTCACTTTGTTGCAGGCCAAGCCAAACTGAATTGGCTCACGATGCCGATAAACCAAATTGGATGTTTGATAAATCAACCTGCTGTTGTTCTGTATCTATGTATACATTATTGATAGACTTTGTGTTGTGTAACACAATCTTATAGTTAATCACTGCTGACTTGTGATTTCCATGTTCAGCTTCATTTGACAGAAGGAGGAAGGAGGCCTTCAGACAGATATTAATGGAGATCGGGTTCTGGGTCATGTTCAGGTGTGTTGAAGTGTCAAAATTAGAGCTGCAATTTTCATCTGCACCACATTTTTGGGGTCCAGAGAATACTCTTCTGGCAACTGCCACTCGTAATTTATGCCTGTAAGTTCCAGTAAAATTACGGGGATTTGTTTCTCGACTGTTCGTGTCACAAGGTGTACTGTGGCTGTTAGGACTTTCCAATCATTAGACAAATTAGCTCAAATGATTTATAGGACTTCAGTTAATTTCTAATAGAGGAGAAATCGAGCTTTCTGCTCAAACATTAACTGAATATTGCTTGTTCTCTCTGTACAATTGTTACTTAATTTGCTTTGCAATCATTTTATCCTAGCTAGTAGTAGTAAGTTCCCTTTTCAGGAGATTATATCCTGTCATAAACGATTTGCCAAAATTTCTGCAATGCCTGCACCAGTACAAAGTTTTTATGATTCCCTTATCAATTCACCTTTAAAATAAACAGAGTTCATGTTTACCATGGAACTTGAGGTCTACTAATGAAATTTGAACATGAGAGAATTAGCATACACATACCAAACTGAAGGCAGTATCATATATTTTATCTTAATACTTCTTTGTATACGTTAATCCTCGTGGACCTCGTCTGCTGAGATGGGCAATTTCATCGCTCCAGTTCTTCTATGAATCTGAGAGTGTCAGAGATGACCTTTTTGCTAGGTAGCCTCCATGGTGCTTTTTTACTTCATAATCGTTATCAAAACTGCCTCTTCATTCTTTGGAGGTCACTAGGCTGTCGGTGCAAATGGTGCTGAGCAAACTGTTGGTAGCTGGTTCATGGAAGTTCTGTAACCCTGTTAGGTAGTTGCCACATCCGATGTGACGGTGCAGGAACAAACTTTTAATGTTTCTGTCTGCCATTACAACTATTTCTATCTGTTTCTCAAGAAGATGTGGGGACATTTGATCCATCTGGCTTGAGGTGGCAACCCCTGTTCTGCTCCAGAGAGGCGATGGTCATAGTACAGAAGAGGAAGTCATGGAGTGTAATCTTTCTGACAAGCCAGGTGATTTCAGTATATATTCTGGCGATTTTAGACACATCAAGTCGATGACACGAGCGGTGGTTTTACTTCCACTACCACGACTTGTCTGTATATCACTCTGGGTGACTTCATGCTCTCCAGGCCTACTTGGTCTTGATGCGATGAGGATTCTGCCCATCGAAGCAGCGAAGGGAGCAACGGGCAGAGCTTAATTCTGATCTGACCAACTCGAAGCAATAGTATTCGAAAAGAATCTGAGACGAACAGACAGTTTGGAATTGGAGGGCAATGTAAACCTCTTTTCTACTCCCTCCGTCTCATAATATAAGAGCGTTTTTGACACTACTCTAGCAGGGGAATTTCATCATCATCATCATCGAGTGATACATTTACAATCAGGAGGGAACTAAACCAGCCAAGTGAGTGACACGGCGTGGTTGTTGCTAGAGGTTTCTAACAGAGGCTAGAACTAGAAGAAACACCTATTGCTAAGCCGAGGTACTAGTTGGGACCCCAGCAGCTGAGGTACATGACGGTCCTCAGCCCCTCCTCGGCCTTCTCCGCTCGCCGCCTCTCCGCCGCCGCCGCTGCGGAGGCCGGAAGCTGCTTGGCGCCCTGCGAGACGCTGCCACTGACGTTGGCCTTGGCCTTGGCTGCCCGGTGGAGGGCGCCCACGCTCATCGCCACCATCCACGATGCCTTCGCTGGACCTGCCATGATCCTCCCTTCTTCTCGCCTGGGAAAACTGGAAACTGTACTGATCTGCTTGGAGCCCTGAACTGTGTGATATCCGTGTATTTAGCTAGCAGTGAGTCTGGATTTTTGTAGCAGCGGAGGAGTTGGGCTGAAAACTGAGTAACTGACTCGATGCTTGTGTTGATGGGAGGAAGCGTGGGAGTGGGACGGGGTTATATACGGGGGAGCCGGAGGAAAACGGGTGGCTGGCGGCGCTGGTTTTACAGGAAACCGGGTGCTTTCTGTTCACCTTGCTTGCCTTCTCCGCACCCTCGCTTTGGTACACTTCCGCTTCGGTAGACCCCCTCCAACACAAGGACGGCTAAAATTGTCCCATACCCCTTCATAACGGAGGGCACGATGGGCAAAAATCGGAAAGAGGCCGCCCGCCCGCTGTCCCAATCGCAATGTCTACGTATTCGTATACGCGCCTTGTTTTTTCCGGCCGGGTCGCCCCGCCAGCGCGCCCACCCCCACGTCCCCCACTTCCTACGCTGATTGCACGCCCACCCCGCTATGTACGCGCAGATAGGCATGCATGCATGCATGCATGGCGCGGTTACGGGGCCCCGATGCTGCCTGTCGCGCTGCACCCCGCTGCCGCCTGCCGCCCGCTTCCGCCTCGCCCGCCGCGTCGGCCGCCCCCGCTTCCGCCTCGGCCTGCGGCGCTGCTCAGCCGCCGCGTCGCGTCGCGTCGGCCGCCCCCGCTGAGGCGCTGCCGCCTGCCCCCCGCTGCCCGCTGCCGCCTCGCCTGCCCCGACGCCTCCTGCCCCCCGCTGCCCGCTGCCGCGCTGCACGCCTGCCGCGCTGCCGGTTGCCGCCTCGCCTGCCCCGCGTGCCCCGATGCCTCGCGGTCAACGCGACTGCATGGGATCTCGTCTTCCGCGCGCCGCCCCGTCCCATCCCGCGCTTGCCGCACGCCCGCGCCTGCCGCGGCCCGGCGCCTCCCTGCCGCAGTTTAATGCCCCGCTCCGCCCCGCCACGGCGCCTCACCTGCCGCGCATTAATTCCCGGCGCTATAAAACCCGCCCTGCGCGGCGAGTTTGGTCACACGGCCCGTCCATCCCTCCTCTCCCTCTTCACACGCGCGTTCTCTTCACTGATCTGCGCGGGATGGCGTCCAGCGACTCGGACTCCGACGGCGCGGCACCGGGTGGCCACTGGCCGTCGAGCCTCATGTTGGGGCAGACGGAGGACCTCGCTCGGTTCTGCCTCTACGTGCCGCCGGCGGCGAAGGTGCCGCGGCCGTGGAGGATCTCCGCGGACGGATTCCCCACGCAGGGCGTACCGGCGACCAAGGCAGAGCTTCGCGCGCACCCCGGGGGACGCTACAACCGGAAGGGCCGCCGCCGTTTTTGGACGGGCAAGCGGTTCGACGACGTCATCGGCGCCTTCAAGCGCGCCGCCCGAGGGCTCCCTGTCGGTGATCTCTCTGGTGGAGCCGGGCCCTCCCAGCCGCGCGGGTGCATACCCGCTCCCACCCCCGCCCCAGCAGCCCCGACCGACGTTGTGATCCCGCCGGAGCAGGCGGCGCTCCAGCAGGATGGCGACCCAGAGGACACGCCCGGGCTCATCGCGATCCTGGCGCAGTCAGCGGAGGAGGCCGCCGCGGCGACGGCGCTGGAGGCCCAGGAGGAGGCGGCGCAGCAGGCGGCGATGGCGCTGCCGGAGTGGCAGCAGGCGCCGGCGGCGGAGGAGGAAGAGGATTCGGACGACGTCCCGGTGGACTGGGACGACGTCGCGAACCGGTCCAGCAGCGACGATGACGGCGGCAACGGCCCGGCCGTGATTAACCTCGTTGATAGCGACGCCGAGTAGTTTTTTTAGTGTGTTGTTTAGGTAATTTGGTTATGTCGTTCTAAGCCTAAGTACTAGACTTTATGTACGAACTAGACTTTATGTACGAACTTATCATCATCGAGTTCGCTCGAGTATGTAAAATCTCTTATCTATGTTGAATGAAATTTGAGTGAAATTTGTTTTGTCCATTTCATTTGAGAGTATTGATTTGATGATGCATTTGTACACGAATATATGGTAAAACATAAGAAATTAGTAACGATGCTCAATGTAAAGTTACGTGATTGAATGCATGTAATGAAACGAAATTTTGCGAGTGTGTGCGCATCCCGAATTTAGTCCTGCACGCATGATATGAACGAAATCACACAAGAAACACACGTCGCGGCACGTCCGGACAGCGGTTTAGGGTACTTTCGCCTAAAAAACCCTAGAAAATGCATCGGACGTAAAAAAATACCAAAAATTGCCGTGCGTTCTGTGGATGGTCAAAGCAACGTGTGGAAAAAGTTACGTGACGTTTGACGGAGTAGAAAAAAAACCGTAGTTGGGAACCCCCTCTCCGGCAGACCGAAAAGTAGCTGGTTGCACTGGGGCTACGTGATCGCATGCATGCAAGTGGACCAAAGTGTGCGTACACGTGGGCACGGCCAACGTAGGCCCCCACGCAAGGTTGTAACGAAAACGGATACAAAACGAACGTTGCGTCACGTCCGGCCAGTGTTTTATTGATTTTTGACCGGGAAAACCATAGAAAATGCATCGAGCGTCGGAAAAATATGCAAATTGGCGTGGGCGCTGAGGATGGTGATGCCAACGTGTGGAAAAAGTTACGTGACGTTTGACGAAGTAGAAAAAAAAACATAGTTGGGAACCCCCTCTCCGGCAGACCGAAAAGTAGCTGGTTGCACTGGGGCTACGTGATTGCATGCATGCAAGTGGACCAAAGTGTGCGTACACGTGGGCATGGCCAACGTAGGCCCCCACGCAAGGTTGTAACGAAAACGGATACAAAACGAACGTTGCGTCACGTCCGACCAGTGTTTTATTGATTTTTGACCGGGAAAACCATAGAAAATGCATCGAGCGTCGGAAAAATATGCAAATTGGCGTGGGCGCTGTGGATGGTGATGCCAACGTGTGGAAAAAGTTACGTGACGTTTGACGGAGTAGAAAAAAACCGTAGTTGGGAACCCCCTCTCCGGCAGACCGAAAAGTAGCTGGTTGCACTGGGGCTACGTGATCGCATGCATGCAAGTGGACCAAAGTGTGCGTACACGTGGGCACGGCCAACGTAGGCCCCCACGCAAGGTTGTAACGAAAACGGATACAAAACGAACGTTGCGTCACGTCCGGCCAGTGTTTTATTGATTTTTGACCGGGAAAACCATAGAAAATGCATCGAGCGTCGGAAAAATATGCAAATTGGCGTGGGCGCTGTGGATGGTGATGCCAACGTGTGGAAAAAGTTACGTGACGTTTGACGGAGTAGGAAAAAAACCGTAGTTGGGAACCCCCTCTCCGGCAGACCGAAAAGTAGCTGGTTGCACTGGGGCTACGTGATCGCATGCATTCAAGTGGACCAAAGTGTGCGTACACGTGGGCACGGCCAACGTAGGCCCCCACACAAGGTTGTAACGAAAACGGATACAAAACGAACGTTGCGTCACGTCCTGCCAGTGTTTTATTGATTTTTGACCGGGAAAACCATAGAAAATGGCACTCCGGAGAATGATGGGAAACGCAAGAGGAAACAGTCAAAATATTGTCTTTCACCTTACCAGCAGAACGGTGGACGTAAACGTGCAAAGAAAAGTAAGTGCTAGGTAATTTATTCTTGCAACATACTTCTGTACTTGCATTCACACTTTATTAACTCATTGTTTCTTACTATTTTAGGTCTGTTTGGTGTAAGAGCTGCTATGATTAATACTGATTACATTAATGAGGATCACATAGAGGCCGCGAAGGTTTATATCCGGACACTGGCAGACTCAGAGAAGCTTTGCAGCAAAACTGTCGTGCACATGACGGGAATTGGTGGGGAAACATCTACACCTGAAATGCTTGAAGCCATCATTTGAAAAAGTGGTTGCATGGCGGTGTAAGTATTGTCAATAATTTATTAAGTTGTACATGTCATATACATAAATTATCTAATAGGCGTATTGATGTTATGTTATTTTGTAGGTCATCAATAGTTATTGCAACCATATGCAGACCCATAATCCTCGTGCTGACCGTCACATATTATCATCTTGGGTGTCCCACTGGCTTATTCTTCGTGCTGATGGAAAGGTTAACAACTCTAAGAGGCATTTTATGGATCACTTCACAAACCAAACTAAAATGGTGTCTAGAGTTAGTGAAGAGTATTTCATCAAAGATAAGGTACTTCAGTTTAGTATGCTCATTCGTAGTACATCTGTGTGTACACCAACATGAATAAACTTTGTTGTAGGCATACTTTCCTTTTCATGTGGAAGAAAATCATTGGATAACAGTTCTTATGCACAACAAGAAAAAAGAGTTTCAAGTTTTAAACTCTACTGGTAAATGCAGCAAAAGAGTTCTTGCAACGATTGCTAAGCTGGTAAGCTTGCAACGTTACATAAAACAATATATAGTTATTCGAAACGTACTTCATATGAATTTGTCATTTTTATTTCAGAGGGCAGAAATAGCAAATGATACAAAGGAGGTGAATGCTCTTATTGAAACGGAACATCCTGACGTATCATCCTGGCCAATAAGGGAGTACGATATGCCGTCACAAACAGACGGGTATGTTCCAAATGTTTAATTAGTATGTACTTGTCTGATCCATCAATAATTGACTTGTGGTTTCTTGCAGAGTCTCTTGTGGTCTTTTCGTGGTGAAATGCGTTCAAAACTGGGACGGAGATGATTGGACATTTGAGTTCGATCAAGATGAGGTTAATGCTTCAAGGGGACGCATTCTAGCTGAAATACTTTTTTCAGAATGCAACACAAAGGAAGTAGTGAAAGAGAAGATCCTCAAGATCATGGAGAAGAAATGAGTCGGAGGATGGGGTGTTGGCTATTATCTCCACTAAATAAACGTGCCGTTGTCGGTACTTGATACAATTTACATATTAAGACATCTCATTATTTGCAGTGGTCGGTATTTGCTCCAATATCACTCATATCTGCGGCATGGTTTAGCATGTTTCGCAACTAAATAAATGTGATGTGGTCTGCTACAATATCACTCTTATTTGCAGCATTGTGGGTGATGATTTTTGAACATGTTATATTCGCACTTTGTATTATGCACTGTTTGCCATTTTCAATGTGGGCTAATATTATCCACTGTTTCCCATTTTAACTTTGTATGTACTGCCATTTGTTTGTCATACTTCCTGTATTCCAATGATCCTTTGTATGTCAGCTTTGTAATCCCACATAAAAAGTGGTGGTCAGTGCGGGCAGTCCCACAAACGTCCAGCGGACTGGCCATTTGCATCCTGACCGGCCGGCAGCTCCTTTCTGTGCAAGTAGTTAAGTTACAAAAAATGTCCAAAAGAACAGTTATAAAAAAATGCCCAACCACCGCTGCTGGGCCCATAGTAGCTTACAAAACGTACCCAAATCAAGCCCAAAGGCGACTCGGGCGGCTGATCGAGCCCACTAGCGGGCCCAGCAACGGGTTCCAACGGGGCACAGGAGAGTAGTAATAGAGGAGTTCGAAACAGGGGGCGGAGGCAGCTATTTAAGCCGCTCCTCGCGCCCCCCCCCCCCCCCCCCCGCTTCCGAGGTGGTACTAAAGATGGCGCCCCCATTGCGCCCAACGCTGCACGCGGTCGCCGCAAGGCTCAGGAGGCCTAATTTGCGTTGTCTCGGGCCGGCCCAGTTTGGCCCAATGAAGGCACGCCGCCACTGGCCCCCTCCCCCGGCCCACGCCCCCTCCCGTCGCCTACGCGGGGCACCATCGCCGTTTTTAGTCCCACCTCGGAAGCGGGAGGTCGCGAGGAGCGGCTTAAATAGCTGCCTCCGCCCCCTGTTTCGAACTCCTCTGCTACTACTCTCCTGTGCCCCGTTGGACCCCGTTGCTGGGTCCGCTAGTTGGCTCGATCAGACGCCCGAGTTGCCTTTGGGCTTGATTTGGGTACGTTCTGTAAGCTACTATGGGCCTAGCAGCGGTGGTTGGGCTATTTTTTTGTAACTTCACTTTTTGAAAAAAAATTGACAGAAGGAGCGGCCGGAAACAGCAACAAACAACAAACAAAATCATCATCATGCCCAGGTAGTACAACATATATGCCCAGATAGCAAACAGCAAACAAAATCATCATCATGCCCAGGTAGTATAACATATGCAATGTCATCTCCAAATTTATTACATAAATCTTTTGACAAAACATAAACAAATATCTTATCAAGTTTTCTTGCACACACGTACGAATAAAAAACAACATAGGTTCATGCGACCACTTTTATTCTTCCTACAAACCTAGCCGCATCTCTACGCCCAGTTCCTGAACAAAACATAAAGAAATGGGTGAGCAAATATAGTTGGTAAAATCAAAGTAGCAACATAACAAAAATAAGAAGATAACATCTTACTTCTCGTTCAAATGACATGTAGCCTTATTATGACCTGGGAGACTACACAGACTGCACAAAGGACCACTTTTCTTCTCTGTAAAATCTTTTGGCCTACCATTCTTTGTAACGTCGGGGCCCCCCTTTGACCGCCCCTTCTTAGGTGCACCCTTCGTCGAAACTTTCTGAGGATCACCAATACCAGGCTCAACTTGTTGTGCCTGACTTGCCTCCTTCTTAAGCATAGCATACCTTCTACTTCCTATAAGTTCCTCTGAAATATTTTTCTGCGCTATTATGTTGTCCAGACACTTCATCAACTCGTCGAACAAGAAGGGATCATTTGCTGCAACATGAGCAGCTTCTGCGGTTTTAATGGTTATTGCACTATACCGTTCTCTCTCCCATGGCCCTGACCAACCCCATCCAAACATATCACTCTTCCGCTGCACAGGCAACCCATCTCTCGCATGTTTGGACAACCGATGCAGGACACAACACTTTGGTATTTCAGTTAAGTTCAGATGATGGAGAACAAACAGAATGTGTTTGCATGGCAGCCCTTTCCGAACCATCCTAAGACAACTACATGTAATAGTTTCTTCTGAGTTACCTGGTTCATAAACAACATTGTACCTGAACTTGTGGTTATCCTTCCATGTCACCATGAATGTCTGAAGCCCAATTCCCACGAGCGTCTCAAATATCTCCAGCTGACCCATCTTATGCAAATCATCTTGCAGGATGTAGAAATTAGCAGGTGTGAATACTTTGGCGGCATGCTCCTCAAGGGCCTTATATTCAGTAACCGACGGTGGTTCCTTCTGGAATGCCTCGCAGTCATCGTACGCCTCGTTCTCACGCAGGCGAACTATACATTTCTCATAATGCACCACCAAATCAACAATTGTCATACCGTAGTCCAGGTGAAGGTGAAGGCAGGAGTTGAGGCTTTCACTCCTCTGGTTACTTCGCATACCAAGGAAAAACCCATCGGAAAGATATGAAGCTGCCCAAAGTCTCCTCTTCCTGTACATCCTGTCAAGCCACTCTTCAGTTCTATCCGTCTTCCACTTATCATAGAAAGCTTTCCATCTCTGCTCAAAGTTAGCTTGAGAGGTGGCATAGTACAGGAGCGATCTGAACTCATCCAGTGAGTTGTAATGCAGGTGCCTCTGCATATTTTTCTCGATATGCCAGGAGCAAAGACGATGGAAAACATCTGTAAGGACAGTCCGAATAGCCCGGATCATTGCAGCGTCACCGTCTGTGATTATTGACTTTGGCTTCACCTGACAGTTTGCCTTCATAAATGTCTGTAGCAGCCACACGTATGTCCCTTCCGTCTCGTCAGCAATGATGGCACAACCAAACACTGTGGTGCAACGGTGGTTGTTAACTCCGACAAAGGGGACGAACGGCATACCGTATCTGTTCATCTTATACGTGCTATCAAACACGACCACATCTCCGTAGTCCTGATAGTCCCTCCGCGACTGTGCATCGCACCAGAACATACTCTTCAGTCGCCCTTCCTTGTCACGCACATACTAAAAAAAACTCAGGGTCCTTCTCCTTCCTGCTCCTCATAATGCCAACTGCCGTCTCTGCATCACCCTTCGCAATGAGCTTCATTTTTTCTCTGCAACAAAGATTGTAAATGTCCCTCCTGATAAGCCCGCACTTATCGTACGAACCGTATCTGCTGATGAAGTTGTCCATTATAATATGCTTTCTTATCCCGGCCGCTTCCATCGCCAATATCTCGGCCCTCTGGCCATCTCCAATCCGTCTGTGTGACCACAAAAAACAAACCTCGTCGGGCCGAGCCATCGTGTGGTTGTGATCATCCACGAATGATGCGACGAACCAAACGCCACGTTCTCTGTCCAGCTTCACCACCATATGTGCACCGCAGTCGCAACGAGTCTCCGGTCGAAGCCTGCGCTTGCGGCCCTCCATGGTTATGAACTTGCTCTGCCTCCTCCCTGCCCTGGAGCAAAGAAACCGCCGGTACCGTATCATTCCCGAAGCACCTCGTTTCACCTTCTGTTTCCTGATGCTAAACCCGTGCTCTCTGGCGTGATTGTTGTAGAATATGTATGCATCCCCTTGCGACCGAAAGGTCATAGCCATGACCTTCCAATGTGTCTCAAGCATCTTCTGCTGCCTTTGAGCCTCCTCAATATCGATCTCTCCCTCATCGTGATCAACGCTAGGACCATCTGACTCCTCCTACAACATTCATTTCAAAATATATATGTCAACTACTATCATTTAAATCATAGTATTGACCGATGTACAACATCTATCAACTAACCTGGCTCAAGTTATCTGCAAATGATTCCTGCCAACTATGTTGCACATTGTCAACATCCACATCTTCCTGCAAATTTGTACACAAGGATATATAGTTAGCCATGCCATACTTTACAAATTCAAAAATAAAATCAAAATATACGCCACTTACGTTTTCACTATTTGCGCCATGTTCATTATTATGAAAATCATCCGGAGGTAAGATATCATATGACGAGACGGAATCATTGTCGCTGCTCTCATCATCTTCGTTCAAATTTTCGTTATCGGTCTTAGTCACCTTATCAGTATCATTCTCGTCCCTCCCGAATGCGGATTCTTCGTCCATGTCAACACGCCTAACTCACAGAACTGCAAAACATCGTGTGTTAGGTTTAGTACACTGCATCATGCCCAAAGCAACGATAGTTCTCTAAATCATGCGGTAGTCCGTAGAGGCGGCGCTGCGGCATGAGGTTTTGATGAACCCTAAACCCTAAATCAGTACATGCATGAACTATCCCTCACTTCTATCCATCATGCCCGCCCCATGCCCGCTAGGTTTAGATGACAAACCTTGGCCCGCGGTGTAGACGTCGCCGGCGTTCGACGACGGCCTTCAGGCGGTGACGTGCACGACGATCAACCGGCCGGATGCTTGGCAGGATCCGCGGCGGGGGGGGGGGGGGACCGTGGTGCGGATGCGGCGTCGGACGTCGACGGTGAGAGGCGGCCCCGGACGACGTTGGGACGGCGAGGGCGGCGACGGAGGACGACAGTGAGAGGGACGACGGACGACGACGGTGACAGGCGGCGACGGACGACTTTGGGACAAACGTTGAGAGGCGGCGATGGACGACGTTGGGATGGACGGTGAGAGGCGGCCACGGACGATGACGGTGCGAGGCGGCGACGGACGAAGTTGGGACGGCGAGGGCGGCGTCGGGCGGGGTTCGTACGGCGGCGATCCGCGGCGGCGGTGATAGACCAGTTGGAACTACCGTGATCGGGCGACCAGATGGGGCGGGCGAGAAGATTGGGCGGGCGAGTAGATTGAGGCGTTTTTTTTGGCCATGCGCGCGGTATACGTATGCCCGGCACAACTGTACAATACGAGGTGGGCATACGTTTCTTCCGTATGACCATTTTGCCCTTCTATGTTTTGTTGGGGGGGGGGGGTCTACCGAAGCAAGCCCCATTTAGTTATCTGAAGACAAACGACAAAGTTATGAAGCATGGCAACTTTTTGTTTGGATAGCAAGTTTCTGAATTTTGTTTTTTTCTTCAGATGGCAATTTTAATTGTGAAACCGTCAAGGCGGTGTTATTTATTGCCACACGTGTGACACTTATCATTTGAGCTTTATTTTCTTGATTGATGAGTCGGTCATACTGTCTTGTTTATTTATGGCACAAAATTGTTTTGTCCGTTGTAACCAGACCAAATCGAAAAAAAAGGTATAGATCGCTATGGCAAGATTTATGAGCATAACTGAATTAGCTCTTGCAAAATATTCGGTGCATTTCTGTCTAGCTTCGTTTTCTTCTTGGTACTTGTGAAATTTAAGTCAAGCAAATTATCTTTTGAGTTTCTTCACATTAAAGACCAAATTCCACTGCTTATACACAACGACCACGCGGGAGGTATTTACGCAAAACCACCACATTTGAGTATAGGGTAACAACTTCGAGCATTTACAGTGGCACCAAGCTAATTTGACCCCTCAAACGTCCTCGAACGCGCCGGTCAGTGCCCAGATGCGTCCGTTTTGACCCCTCATTTTCCTGCAAAATTACCACACCCTTGAACCTCCACTTTTGTTTCTACATGGGAACATCGAACACTCTGTGTGCGACACTGTCGGAGCAAGTGGAGAGCACGCACAACAGCAACATGACCTGAAAAACACACTGCAGCTCACGCGGCCAGCCAGCCAGCCAGCGCGGCCCACCGACACGCGGCGACGGCCAGCCAGCCATCGCACGCAGCGGCTCGCCATCCCGTCGGAAGCACACAGAGCAGCCGCTGGCTAGCTAGCAATAGCATGCAAGCATGTGTGTGGCCAGCTGCAGCTAGCTCGCCAGCACGCGTCTGCGGCGGCCGGCACGCACGCACGGCTGCGAGCACGACGGCCAGAGCACAGCGGCCATGACGCGCGCGAGCTCCGAGGCGGCGCAGGCGTGGCAGCCATGTCGTGCTCCGGCACGAGCGCGGTGCGGCGGGCACAGGAGTCGGCTGCACGCGGCGCTAGAGCTCGACGGCTGAACTGCAGCACCAGCGCGGCACAGCACGCCGGCCCCGCATGCACGCCTAGCGCGGCACAACGGCCCCGGCTAGCGTCGGGAGCTACGGGCAGCGCTGCGCGGGCGAGCTCCGGCCCTAGTGCGCCTAGCTCCGGCAGCTTTCCTCCCCGATGCGGGTTTGATGGCACTGTTGCGGCGACGGTTTTCTCGCCAAGTCGCTGTAGGTGGAACCGTGTGGGCATGCAGCGGGCTGCCCGAACGTGACAAAGTGGGGGGTCCGGTTGGATGCCGGCTGTAGATGCTACGAGAGAAGAGTGGAACAGTGCGAAAGTACTCATGTGGTCTCGAGCTCCAGGGATCTGGGATGAACAATAAAATTCAAAAAAATGGTAAAAACATGCACACAAAAAAAAACTGAATTCCTCTGCCAAGAAACATTGATGTTTTTTCTACGTGCATGCAAACTTTCATGATGAAATTATATTTGTGGAGGTGTGAAAAAAAAACAAAATGGATGTTCCAAAGTGCTTCCGAAAACATTTTTTTTGGAACATCAATTTCATTTTTCCCCAACCTCCACAAATGTAATTTCATCATGAAAATTTGTACTCCCTCCGTTCCAAATTTGAACTAAAACCATGACGAGTAATTTGAAACGGAGGAAGTATGCGTCTAGACAAAACATCAATGTTTCTTGCCAAAAAGTCAGATTACAACATCTATCTGTAGCAAATTATTACTTAACTTGCTTTGCAATCATTTTATCCTAGCTAGTAGTAAGTTCATGGAAGTTCTGTAACCCTGTTAGGTAGTGAGAGGTAGTTGCCACATCCGATGTGCCGGTGCAGGAACAAACTTTTAATGTTTCTATTTGCCATTACAACCATTTCAATCTGTTCCTCAAGAAGTTTTGGGAGGACATTTGATCCATCTGGCTTAGAGATGGCAACCCCTGTTCTGCTCCAGAGAGGCGATATTAATACCAGTCATGGCGATATTATCTTTCTAATAACAAACCAGGGAGATGTCAGTATATATATTCTAGTAGCGATTTTAGACACATCAAGTCGATGACACGAGCAGTGGTTTACTTCCAATACCCCAACTTGTCTGTTTAGAACTGGGCGACGATCAATTATTTTGGGCCAACGATCTTGTTCCGTCCATCCAAGTGTTCTCCGATCCTGCCCATCGAAGCATTGAATGGAGCAACGGGCAGAGCTTAATCGTGACCAACTAGAAGCAATAATATTCCAAAAGAATCTGAAACGAACAGACAGTTTGGAATTGGAGGGGAATGTAAAGCCATATTCTGAAGCAGGGCATTGTGAACTCAAGCAGGGGAATTTCATCATCATCGAGTGATACATTTACAATCAGGAGGGAACTAAACCAGCCAAGTGACACGGCGTGGTTGTTGCTAGAGGTTTCTTCTAACGGAGGCTAGAACTAGAAGAAGGTAGCTGGTACTAATTGGGACCCCAGCAGCTGAGGTACATCACGGTCCTCAGCCCCTCCTCGGCCTTCTCCGCCACCGCGGCCGCAGAGGCAGGCAGCTGCTTCTTGCCCTGCGAGACGCCGGCTCGGACGTTGGACTTGCCCTTGGCAGCTCGGTGAATGGACCTGAGCGCGTAGTTCCAGCGGCAGAGGCCGGCCTGGTCCTTGAGCGCCTCCACGGCGCCCACGCTCATCGCCGCCGTCCACGACGCCTTGCCCGGACCTGCTGCCATATCTCCTCTCATTCCTTTCTGCTGCGTTGATGGACACACTGATCGCTGCAGATTAGCTGGTGACCGTGAAGGGGAATTGAGCTGAAGCTTTGTGTTGTTGAGAGGAGAGTGGAAGAGGAGTGGGTAAATATAAACGGGACATAGTAGGCCGGGAGGGACGGGGCGAAAGCGGAACAGGTGGCTGCGGACGTTGGTTTTCCAGCAAACAGGGTATAAGAAAACGTTTGTGGATTTGAAAAAGTTTGCAAACTCAAAAAAAAAAATTCGTGGATTTGAAATAAAACGTGAACTTGAAAAAGTTCATGAGTTAAAAAAAAAACCACAGGTTTTAAAAAGTTCACATATTCAGAAAAAGTTCGTGATTTGAAAAACGTTCACGCATTCAAGAAATATTCATGTATTTGAAAAAGTTCATACATTTGAAAAAAAAAGTTCCCGGAAATATAAAAAAACAACAAAAATAGAAACCGAAAAAACGCTCGGAGCTTCTAGAAGCTTTAGAAAATTGGATGGGACAATTTGGAAAAACAAAGCAGCGCCCGCTTTACATGGGCTGGCCCATTCAAGTTGCGGAGAAGCAAAAAATGCGGAATGAGCCAAGCCCAAGGTGGAGACGGGGTGTGCGTCCGTTTGTCAAATGCACTATAATTCCACTAAAAAAATGCACTATAATTGGATGGGACTATTTTGGTTCAGGAAAGGAAACTAGTCCGTGCCGATGGAACCTAATTTGCTTCGCATCGCACCACCAATGGCTTTAGATATCAACGTTGCAACATATCTAGAGCTTTTTTTTTACCTGAGTTGGATGTAAATTATCTGAGTGGCTTTTTTTCTTGAGTTGGATGTAAAATATCTGGAGCTTTTCAAAAAGTTGTGTGCTTGCAGTTTGTATTCGTGTCAGATCATGCATCTGATCCATTGTATTGTGATAAATAAAAATTAATGAAGTTTTTGCAAGTCTTTAATCTGCTTTTTTTTTTTGAAGTTAAGTCTTTAATCTGCTAATCAACATGATGGTGCTTCATCCTCGTATCGTATATGTACATGATTGGTGTAAACAATTATTGAAACTAGAAGATACCCTGCATTGCCATGGGAATTGGTTGATGAAAAATTGGGTTCATAACATGAGAACCAAAATTAAACACAGATATGACTTATTATAGTTGATTACGTATAGTTGTAAAATATTTACTGAATATAAGTAGAATAATTGAATAGAAAATATTTCCCCATGCATGGTTAAATGTTGTGGTGGGTTTTCTCATGCATGATTGCACGTTGAGGTGGGCCTTCTCCGATTCATAATTGTGTGGTGAAGTGTCATGCTTGCATGTTGAGATAAATAAGTTACGATGGGTGAAAAAATGACTGGACAAAAGAGTGAATCAATCGGGTTAGGAGTAGCGTAGCACCAGTCGCGGGTGGAAGGTGTGGAAGGTCTATTAGTGATGACAATGTTGAGACAGGTCGAGCGCACGCCGCACATGAGGGTTCCGTGTTGCGGATGAACTCGTTTATGCTAGTGTATGTTAGTACATCTTGCTATAAACTTGGTTAAACATAAAAGATAGTTTATTTAGAAAAAGTGTGAATATCTTTAAGTTTGGAACAAAGGGGGCGACATTCATACTTTGTATTACAATTTACAAGCACAATAATTTCTCTTTTCAAATACATGTAAGGTTGTACTTGTAATAAAAATATACACGCACACTAATGTTGTCACGTGAATGTTCTAAACAGTGTCAACTTAAATCTCCCCTACATAAGAAAAATGTGTCCACTCGTCCTTCGTCCAACCTATTGTATGTATGTTTCCTTATATTGACTTACCAAGTAAAATTACAGAAATACCAGCTGGGAACGAAATGCCAGTGAACCACCTCTGAACCACACGATCTTCATCCAATTGATGGTAGTTTTTTTGCAGAAAAGACAAAAAAGCACTCTTAAAGGAAGAAACTGCCATGGCAATTTCTAAAAACTGCCACCCCTGCCCCCATAAAATGCACTAAAACTGCCACCTGAAGACGTTCGCCTGCCACCCTGCTCCTGGCGAACGTTCGCCATGTATGCGCGTCCTAAAATTAAGTTTTCTTTGTTAAGCCAATAAGTGTGTACCAAAGGAAATCATGATTCTTTTTTCAATCATATTAGCAATAACATGACCTGTAAATTGTGGGCTAACCTTCTGGGATATTTATCACAAACTATCTATTGGTTGCAAATGTTAGTACCATATTCCTGCCTTTTTGAAGGTTGTCATCGATGAGGACGTTTTTGGTGCACCGGAGCTTGACTTGCTTAAGACATGGACCACCACGTATGGGCGATCCAACAAGAAGTGTTTGAACCATACAATAGTTGGCTACTGAGACACCCATTGCACCATACAAAAAGTCCAAAAAAAACTAGGCAGACGAAAATACGGAAAATCGAGAGTGACATGACGCCACCAGAGATTGTCATGACATATTGCTACACAAATTCTTATCCAGAAAAATTCCTCCAACAAAAATTTTATCCCAGAAAAACAATTAGTATCCAGCTCATAATGGCGAAGCATAGACAGATGTACGAATCAACAAGGCCTTGGTGGTAGACGTGAAGCAATGGGAATACGAACATCGGGAAGTTTGTGGACTGCATAGTGCGTTTGATCTGCGTCGAAGGCACGTCATCTGGAGCATACGCCGTTGTGACCTCTACATCTATTAATTGATGCTGGGTTGTGCTTTTTTTTCACTGTAATACGTATCTCATTTATATATCACTAGCAAAAATGCCCGTGCGTTGCAAGGGGAGAAAAAATGTCACGACCCTAACCCGATAAGTATTCCCTCTCATCCCACACACGATCAAAAATCTATCCTCGACCAAAAATCTATCTTACTGACCTGTTCATTTAATCAAATCGAGACTCATGCAAACTCGAGACTCTGAATATTCAGGATGCGGAATGGAGTGCAGAGTTGAAATCCTAGAATAGAAGTACAACTGTACATGAGGAGGGACATGAACAACCTCGTTCGCAGAATGGCCTTCATGGCAAACTGACCCAAAGATGATGATGTAGATCTTGCGGATGATGAACTGAAAGAAACAAGAAGACCAGGATGAAAAACAACCAACGATAACTTTGGCAAATTTTCAGCATATCAGAATCTGAGGAAAGCATGAACACATTAGCGACAATATATGTTAGACAAAATAATCAATTTATTTTATAAACTTAATACCAGCCAATCAGTGCTGTTATCTCGTCGCTCCAACTTTTTGATCTACTCTGTGATGATATTCTTATAGAAGGCTTTAGATTGCAGCTTCTGGAGGCAGTAACAACACAAGTGATCACAAAAACAAGCAGGAAAGCACCGGTTGCGATTTCCAAAACAATAAGCCAAGTCAATTGCTGGACTTTAACATGCTTATGCTCAGAAGTATTATGTTTTCATTGAAAAATCACTCACTTTTCTTTTGATTGCAGAAACTGAAGGTTCATTTTTTAGTCACACTGTCCCAAGACACACCTCAACTTGTATCTTCAAATTCGAGCTTAGCATAGAAAGTGAGAATTTTTTTAAAAGTTTAAGACATACACATGATCCAAGTCAACCAGTCTAGGCATGGTAAAGTCTACAAAGATGATTCACTACCTTACTGTGTTATCAATTGATGAAAAATTGGCACAGCTTCTAGGATAATCCTGCTAGTACAACTGTAACAGTTACAATAATAATCTTGGTTTTTTCATTTGAATAAAAGAACACAAACCATCATGAGGCCCCTATGGAATCAGCACAACCATGATTCTGATCTCTCTTTTTTTTTTGCGTGGACCATGATTTTGATCTGCTATAAGATTTATCCTTAAGTTCATAGTATTCAGAGTTCAGACCTCACCAGTGGAAAAACTCCTAGCAAAGCCATGTATGCGTGAAAGAAACATCAACAGTTAGTATTATCCAGATAATCATGGGAAGAACATATAAAATTAATAAAGTCCTAAAGGAATAAATCAAGCGTGGGAAATTTACATGGTTGCTAGCTAGCTAGCATGGGCTATTGGCCAATGAAACACGTACCGGAGGATCAATCAGGCATGATGTATGGTCGTTTCGTGCACATCTGGTTGGCTTGCTTCATCGTCGTTGCCGGCTACTACTTGTACATCTGGTCAGCTTGCTTCTTCGTACTTCTACAACAGTACCTTGCTCTGAAGTGGATTTGAGTTTCACTCACTCCCTCCAGATCCTCCCAAGGAGAGGCGCTCCTCACGCGGGAGACCAGTGCCCTCGCACCGCTGCACCCTGCCGCACCCTTCCTTCTTCTCCTACCTCTCCTCCTCCCTGGATCCTCCTCTGTCTCTCTTTTCTACCAGAAAAATCAAAGCCCCGCCATGACCTTGGAGCTCTCCCTGCCAGCCATGGAGGCCCGCCTCCAGCTGCAAGGACTTCGCCCACGGCGCCGGATCCCTCATTCTCCCGCGCCCGCTGGATCCCGCCACCGCCATTCTGCACCGAGCAGATGCGTCGTCCCCAGCCTCTCGAGCAGCCGCGTTGACCTGATCCAGAAGCTGCGGTCGAGCAGCCTCTCATGTACCCTGAATTGTTAGCATGTAAGATTTCAAATGAAGTATACCCTTCAGTTTTAATCTAAATAAACAGCAAGATCCCTCCAGATCACAAACTCTTCATCCAGATCCATTCAACATCTACCAAATTGTCAGTGGATGAGAAATTCAGGTTTTAATCTATTGCATGGAACCTCAGATGCATTCAACATCAAATGAAGTGTAATAATGGATCATAAAAATCACAAACATCCAGATCCATCCAGATCACAAACTCTGAATAAAATTGCATAGAAGCTAATTTAGGAATAGTAAGCTGTCGATGCTTATGTATTGAATAAAAGAACAGCTTCAGACAGAGAAATAGGGATAGAAACAGGGGCCACCATTGATTTCATTGGCCTTGTTATACATAATTTTCTCCTGTTTTGGGGTCAGATCAAGTGGTTTCCCGTAAAGCACAAAATCCAATACTTGAATTAGCAGCAATTATACAATGCAGAGCTAAAAAATTGCAACAAAAAAAGGGGTGAGACATCAGAATAATAGAGACAACTAACAGAGCAGCTGCATACCACAGGCTGATACTTGTAAACATGTGGAAAAATTCAGAGAGGTTCACCTGAAATACGATTCCGGCAAGGAACGATCGCCTCTGCTCAAACAGAAGCTGCAGCTAGCCCGCAGTTGTCTCTGCGTTCACCTCCTCCATAGCTGCAAACATACCAATGAAGGATGAACCATTTTTTGTGCAGGGAGAGGCAGGAGGATGGACTGAATAAACCTTCCTCCTTCCAAAAACAGAAAGCCACCCAACCACATTAGCAAACATCCTTCCTTCCCTCCGTGAGGACCCAACTTTCTTCTGCAAATTGAAGATGATAGCAGCAAGCTTGGACCTGCAAGTCCCCGACAGCGTACATGGATGGAGAACCGGAGCGGCAGGGCTCGGCGAGCAGGGTCGGGGCATAAAGTGCGGCGGTCGCAGCCAGAGCCTCCACGTCCGTGTCGCCGTAAGCCGAGGCCGGATTCGACGCGTTGATTCTGACGCTGCCGCGCCTCCCGCGCGTCCTCCTCCTCCTCCCGGCCGTTGCCCGCGGCGGCGAGGAGAGTGCTGAGCAGCTCGTCGTGGTGGGCGGCGCGGCGGCCGGTGGCCATGGCTGCTCCTGTAGAAGAAGGGGAGAGGCAATCCTTGTGTGAGGGAGAGAAACAGAGGGGAAGGAAACGGAGAAGAGGGATAACCATAAGAGGGGGCGCGAGGCGTGGAGGTCCGGCTATGGTCGACGGCGGCGCGGCGGCCGGTGGCGAGGCCGAGCGCGAAGGCAGCGGGGCGGCGAGGGGCTCTGGATCGGGAGCTCCCCTCCCGATCTGGAGCTCGGGGGGCGCTGCGCGTGGGGAGGAGAGCCCGTGCGTCAGCCCACGAACGAAACGTTTTTTCACCGCAGACCACTTAAATTAGTACCGCGGGTTAATTACCAAAAACAGTAGGGACTTCTTTGCAAAAAAGCCACGACGGTGAACGTGCTTCATTACACCTAGCGCAAATGCCGGTGCGTTGCAACAGGAAAAAAAATTCTGTTCTTATAAACCATGGCTGGTTGGGTCGAGGAACTATATCACGGGATAAGTTGCTTATGATAAAAAAATGTATAATTTGAGGATCACGAGTTCATGACATGAAGCTTAGGACATGGTGCGATTCAGAGTAAATTGATCTGCTGACAACATTTTCTTTTCGTAAAACTTTTGATCTATTCTTAACATCATGGCAACATAAAGAACATCAAAAATAATAAAATGTAGTAAGTAATAACAATTACGTCGAGCATTTCAATGGAAAATAAAACTGTTGCAAATTTAGTTCTAATATTAATGCCCATGACAACGTCTGGGAAAGAAATCTAGTTCCTATGAACAAAGATAGAACTTGGGGTACGATTCGAGTAAATTGATCCGATTAACAATATTTTCTTATGAAAAAAGTTCTGTTTTATTCATAGCATCATTGTGATAATATAAAGCACATTAAAAGTAATTAAATTTAATGAGTATTCAAAACTACATCATATGTTTCAACGAAAAATAAAATTAACACAAATTTAGTAAGGAATATTAATGCCGATGGCAACGTCCTCCTCTACCATGCATTATAAACCATTGTGCAACATCCTCTTCAATCATTGTGCAATGTCTTCCTTTCATTATTTTGTTGTTACTTGTGCGCCCAATCCCAATGGATGGTACTTTCTTTCTACCTTGCATGTATGTGAAGCCCCATAATTACCCCACAATTCTGGGAATTATTTCCTACCCAATCGACGATGCATCTTTTTTTTAGATGCATGGCAAGCCCCCATGGTTGCGATGGTCAAGACTCGAGACTGCACTTGGTAATTCTACACAAATATGGCAATGGAAAAGGAAGATAAGGGTACCTGTCCACGTAATTGAAGCTTGGTAGTGGTCATGGCATGCTGGTTCAATTAGCTTGGAGCAATCCCAGGTCAAGGTCACAACAACGGTGATTTGGATGCATGCATGGTTGTAAAGCTACATCGACAGCACTCGGTCCTTCAGCCTCTGCCGCTTTTTTTATCTGATGAATTTTGCTGCTCTACTCCTGCTGCTATTGTATCACACAACAGAATTTGATCGAAAGACGAAATCTGCGTCCACTGCGACCACAAGGCTGGGCACGAATCCTTTTGTGACTGTGATTGAGACGTGTGTTCTCGACGAGTTCATTTTAACTGCGTCACCTGCATAAGAGAACTCGGCAAGGATGGTCCTTGTCGTCGGCAGCGGCGAGGCCGCAGACGGAGGAGTTGAGCCGGAGAAGCTGCAAGACGCTCTTGTAGAATGCTGGCTCAGGTATGCGGCTCGACGACTGCTTTCGGAGACGCCGAGTACAAACGCCACGCTTGAACGATTCTCTTTGGAGAGATACACGTACAAGGCCAATGCTAGCTAGCCAACGCTAGCGCCTTGATTAGAACATATAAGTTGAGCGGATCGATTTCGCCGGCTACGGACGCACACACGACGAGATGCTAGTTGACGGCAACAGGCTTGCCGGCGGCGCGCGGTGATCAGTACGTGCGCCAACGCTGAGGACGTGGAGGCGGAGCGGCACTGATTTCTTCCAGCGGAGGTATCCATCCTCTCCGTCCAGAGCAAAGGCAACGGCGGCGACGATATTGATCCCTTCGCATCTGTCGTGTTGTGATTCTTCCCACGATCTCACGATTTGAGCAACGACTTCGATCCCGATCTAGCATCGAGGTGAGAAGCGGCGGCGGCGGCGGCGGCTTCGTGCGTGTGGAGGACGAAGGGATCGTGTGCGTGATGTCTTTGTTTGCTCGTAATATGTAACCTGGTGGAGGCACTATGCTTTCAGGAGGAGTCATGCCCGTGCTCTCTCCTTCGAGGCCCAATACAATCCTGGTGGCCCAATCGATCGAATCGTCATCTTTCTGCGACACTTATCATTATTATTAGAACCACCTCACGTATTAGTACCACCTCACGTATATGTTTTAAATTCAAACTGAAAGCGTAAATTCATAGAAAGAAAGCGTATTGTGACGGTGAACCCGACAAAGTCAATATGTGCTTTATTATTAGGAAAAGATATATATATATATATATATATATATATATATATATATATATATATATATATATATATATATATAAGGGAGAGATAAGAATCCTAGTACATACTGACCTGACAAAACTAAAATAATAATAAAACACTAGCCTTTACACAAATGAACACCGGTGGCTTGTGCATTTGTACATGACACTCCAAACTTTGGAGCTTACCTGTATGGATCTGAAAACGTATCTAATTCATTATTATTATTTTTCTCATGTCCAAATTGCAATTACTTGGTCCATTGCGCTCTCGATTCGAAGAAGCACTTTAACATTGCATGCTCTGGCTATCGCAAGCCAAAAGCAGTGCAAGCTAGTTGACCATCAATTTATTATTATTATTATTATTATTATTATTTGTTAGTCCTCTAACCTATTAATAATATGCAGAGCCATGCAAAGCTCCCTACAAGTAACAAAAATCACAACTGAGGTCCATTGACCACTTAGCGATGATCATAAGCACTAGAACAAACCTGAGGCATGCCACCATCGCCATCCTCCCTCGCTGGAGCCGAGCAAACCCTTTTGTAGAAGACGGTCAGGAAGTCGTAGTGCTAAGTCCACAAAGGGCTAGGGCATCAGAGCAACATCTGTCACTATGACAAGAACGTACTCCCTCCGTTCCTAATTAAATATTTGTCTTTTTAGAGATTTCAAATGGACTATTACATACAGATGTATATATACTACATACATGGTCCTTACTCACTCCCGTGGACTCCAGGGAGCCTTTGGTTACTGGGTGCAATCAGTGGAAGATGGTAGCACGGGCTATATTCAACCGGTTCGGATGGCGGTCGCATAACCGGATAGGAGTCTAGGGGGCTTATCCTTAACCGGTTGTAATTTGGAGCTTATACTTTCATTTTCTTTGTTTTGCTCCGCTTGCGAGCTGTAATACCTTTATGACTTCGTGCTATTTGAAGACTTTTTAATAAGATGGCTGCATGCATCATTATGATGCAGAGGCCGGGGGTATGCCTCCATTTCCAAAAAAACTCATTTTGCTCCATATGTAGCCACTTGTTGAAATCTCTAGAAAGACAAATATTTAGGAACGGAGGGAGTAGGAAAGAAGGGCCATGCCTACAACCACACTAATGTACACGCCAGCCTAATCCATTGTGATGTATATCTGAATTATGTCTGTTTCTTTATTTCCCTGGTCAAAGATTTGACATTGTTCTATCCACATTAGATCTCCAGTGTGCTTGTTTGTTCTCTACACACCAAAATGCAGAAATTTGGTCCATATGGTAAAGATCCAAATTGGCTCATCAATGCTTTTGGTTCGTGCCATGATTTTTTAATTATTTGATTTGGATACCACAATTTTGAACTTGAGCTTTTTCATATTATTGGTGCCGCGTATAACAAAGGTACACATTGTTTCAGCTATGAAAAAGATGTGGAATATGAAAGATTTATGAACTTTCGAATGTGCAAAAGATTTAAATGCGAAATTATGAACATTGAAGATGATAATTCTCATGACGACGAATTATGAACAATGAAGTTTTAGAATCTTTGAGTGGCGTATATATTCTGTTGTGAAAAATATACATGTCTGATTTTCCTCCTCTGAGAACAATTACTATTGTTCGAACACAATACTTAAGGTGTAAAGGTGAAATCGCCATATTAAGTTAACCATTTGTCTTCTCTTTAAGGCTCTCAATAGTACTCATTGGATGATCATCCACCATCCACCGCATGCGAATGAAATGTTGTATTTTTTTCAGTAATGCATTTACTTTTTTTGCAACATGGTGTTATACAAACCTGAAAAGTTAATCTGGGTGGCTAGGATGGCATGTATGAATACCTTTGTAGGATCAACAACTTTGTAACACATCATATCTCCCCGCAAAAACAACATATCATTCAACTTGTACACTCCGAGGAAGTCAAGTTTTTTAAAAGAATTATTTTAACTATGACATAAATAACGGTATAAATTCCATGGGTGATACATTTGGATTATTACATATTAAAACATTAAGCAGTCTTACTAGGGACACATTTTGTTTGTAATTCAAATCGGTGTTGGTACAATACGAAGAGCGGGGCGCACCTGCTCTAAAATATATTTTCGCTATGCACTGCTCTCCTTTCTCTGTGGCCATGTGAATTAATCATCACAGGTTTCATCATGCCCTGAAATCTCAGTGGGATTCAGGTTCCACGCTAATAAGCTTAGTCGAGTTCCATCAGTGCTAAGAAATCAAGGTGCCATTTACTGAACCTCTTCATCCCCTTTTTGAAATAAAAGCTTCCTTCTTAACAATTTACACAATGTCTGTGTATTCCAGGTGAAATACGAGAAGTTGGTGATTGAGAAGGAAGGCGCTACGTCCGCTCTTGTAGTTGAAGCCGCCGCAGACAAGCACTACACGAGGTATGATATACTCTGTTTCTTGCAAATACAGACATCACAGGTATGAGACGTTGCGGCTCGTCTCGTCGAGCAAGTAGGAAGCTGATGCCAAGCTAGATGGTCGATGTGTTTCGCCGTGTAGTGTCTACGTCAGATCGATCGCTGGATTACCTAGCTCGCTTTATGTCCTTGTCATGCAGCCGACGTACTAATTGATCAGAGGTTTTGCTGGTACAGCCGGCCGAAAAGTATTCGTCCGGATCCGAACTACTTTGTTATGACGTATTGGCATGTGATGTCGTCCAACAAATTGCTGTCATACGCTATCCATCGTGTTTCAATTTTTTTCTCTTGCATCGCCCAAACTGCTTGAGGGAAGCTCCTCTAAGCTAACCTTCCGGCTGCTGTGGCAAGCATGTCCATGTTCGGTGCTTTCAACAGCAAACAATCTTCTAACGGGTAGGTCTTGTAAGTGGGAGCATAGTAAATAAATACTCCCTCCGTCCCACAATATAGGAGCCTTTTTGACACTACATTTGTGTAAAAAATGCTCTTATATTATGGGACAGAGGGAGTATGATTTATCTAATCCATTGTATTAAGGAGTTCTATACTTCTGCTTCATGCAAAGACTATTCTGTTATTAATTTGGCTATATATAGTGGAAAAGTCAAAAAGTATCCTACTTAAGTAGTTGCCTTATTTGTAATAACAACACTAACCTGAAAGTTAAGCACACCAACTAAGCTTGATTTTTTCTCTAGACGCAGTTCAAAGAGCTCAAAGGGATATTTTCCTACGTAATCAAACTGTAAAATGTACACTGTCAAATTGTTGTTATCTTCGTCATCTCCTCCAAATTGCACAATATTTCTTTATTATTAATTTCACCACAACAGAATTATTGTACTTTTCTTACTTGAGAATTATTTCACCACAACCGAATTATTGTACTTAGTATGCTAAACAATACGTTATTTCTAATCCTCAAACCAGAGTTCGGGTAGTTCCTAAAACTTTACTTCTCGCGTGGTCATGGCTTTTAGTAAGATGTCATCTTGTAGTTAGTTTCACAATAAAAGAAAAAGTTGTTATCCTGAAATTTATTTTACTTTATTTTTGTTCAGCAGTGATTATTTTATTTTTGTTCAGGGGTATCTCTCGTGTGTCTCAAAATATTTTTTTAAAGGTCTAGGGGCTATTTTTAGTCACCACTAATCTATCTAGAAGTGAGTCAATATGTGTTCATGAGTGATTATGCTGTAGGCGCTTCCCCTCTATCGAGGCTGGTATGTATAAATGGAGTATTGACCTTAACTTTGAGTGTGGGTTCCGGTTTTGAGTGAATGGACTAATTGCATTGTTGTTAAGAGTGGGCTGGCCTGCTTGAAACACCAATGTGCTATAGATACAAGTACCCTTCCCTTGGGGATCAATTAACGGATTACTCAGTATCGGATGGGTGAAAGCCTCGATCCCCCACCCTTGTCGTTGATCCTTGCCGAGCTTCAAAGATCCTACCACAAAACGCCAGTTCACTAAAGTATTCTATTCTCTTTTCTGCTTTTGTGTCTATACTGTAATCACATGCCATACAATTCCTCTCAAAAAATTACTCCCTCCGTTCCTAAATATAAGTCTTTTTAGAGATTCCACTATGAACTACATGCGAAGTAAAATGAATGAATCTACACTCTAAAATGTGTCTATATACATCCGTATATAGTTTGTAGTAGAATCTCTAAAAAAGACTTATAATTAGGAATGGAGGGAGTAGATAATAACACGCACCTTCTTATTTTTATATGTTTTGTTATCTGGTTGCTCTGGTTGATAAAGGGGAATTTGCATAGGTGCACTTAAAATGATTACTGTTATAGCTGATGTATGACTTGCATGATTTAATTTGGTACATTTTTTTTGCGCCTAAACATTAGGTATATAAACATGCTCATCGAGGTTGAGAAGTCATTATCGAATTTGAAATTATCAGGATCTCATGCATTGTCAGGTTGTTGTACGTCATATAGAGCAAGAAGAGTGCCAACCAGGACATGACAAGATCAAAACAAGCATAACCCTTTCGGGTTTTCTTCCTTGCTCAGTTCGATGCCACAAAAAAAAATTAACACTGTATTCCCGTTGCAACGCACGGGGAATTTTCTTATTGGATTTAAGTACACAGCAGTTTTATCTCCCGTTGCAACGCACGGGCATGTGTGCTAGTACATTTCTAAGACGAGGATGGGGTCGATAAATTTAGTTGATGGAAATGGTAAGTATGCAAAAATAGGGTCAATTCTAGGCTTAAAGGCCACCCCAAAAATGGCAGGGCAAAATAATATTGACAGACTAATTTCACTCGGCATTTGGGATACACGGCAAACAAGATGGTGCACACTTAAAAGAGATTTTCTAGTGTTTTGAGGAGAACAAAATTAACATTCATTTACTCGAATAGCAGGAGATGTATTTCTACAATTGAATCTTGGGATCTCTGGCGGTGCCGAATTCAACGTCATTACATTTCCTACAAAATGAAGTGCGAGATAAAATGTTATGATGGCATATGATGCTATTCTGACCAACGTTGATTATTTTCATGTGTTATTTATGAATATGGATTAAGCATCTCTTTGATTCATCTCATTGCATGGATAATACATGCTTGATGTTTTTGTGATGCTCATAATGTTGTCTCCTTAATGTTGAGACTTAACAATTACCCTGTGATTGATAATGTGTGTGAATGATCATCTTAGAGGCTTGCGTGATAACGAGCTCTAATGACATATGAAACTCAATAGATTTTCCTTGGCGAGTTATTGTGATGCTTGGGTTATCATTATAACATGCTATTGTGTTGACTAAGTTAAGAATGTATGTATGACTGAACCGTAAGGTTTCGTCAAATATATGAAGTTAACATAAGGTATGTTGCCTCAAGAAATTCAATTATGAAATAAGAAGAGCATTGGGGCACTCATACTATAAAACGAGGGGGATTAAGTTTACTACCTTGCGAAGATGGAATTTTTTTGGCAGGTCAAGAAATTTCTATCTTCTCTTTACGACATAAAGGATCATGGTGATGCCTTATACTTTGTTTGTATCGAGTTTCCCCAAGATATAGGTCCAGAAGGAGTCAAAGTTCTATTATGACGACATACGTCAATAGAGTACGAAAGAAAATATTCCGTGGTATTACTCTATCGCACCTGCTACTAAAGTTAAGGGCAACAAAGGTGGACATTTTAGTGTCCAAGGAACCATTATGTACTAATTAGATAATGTTTGTTCCTTATGCTTCAGCTATCAGAAGCAATGTGTGTATTTAAATATGAACGTGCCCTTGTTTGTGATCGGGATAATTGGTAAATATACAAGTAAGTCCAGAAATGGACCACTAGAAAAGCCGCTAAAAGTCTTGCAAATATGTACACAAGACATAATGTCATAATTGTATACCTTAATGCCATAAGAGCACTAATGTACCTCGCAAATTGTACTAGAAAAGACATTGCCTTTGCAGTAAATTTGTTGGCTAGACATATCGCAGGTCCAACAAAATGACATTTGGTAGGAGTAAAGAATATCTCAGATATTGCATGGTACTAAAGTTATTAGTTTATTCTATAGGGAAAAAAACAAGAAATGGCCCCGATTGGTTATACTGATGATGGTTATCTTTTTGATCCCCATAATTAATGTCATCTCACAAACAGGGTTTGCATTTTTATATGGTGAAACTGCAATTTCATGGAAGTCAACAATACAGACTTTAGTAGCAACTTCCACTAACCACTCTAAAATAATTGTATTATATGAAGAATCGTGTGAATGTGCATGGCTTCGCGGAGTAATCAATGATATTCAAACATCATGCGTATCGGCTCATTAGAATCACCAACCATTATCTATGAGGATAATGTTGTACATGTGTTACTCAAATGCATCTGGGGTATATTAAAAGTAGTATCACAAAACATGTTGCTCCAAAACTGTTTTTTCCTCATGAATTATTAGAAAATGAAGAAATTGATATTTTGCAAACAAAATCGTGTGATAATCTTACAGATTTGTTCACTAAGTCTTTACCAACAACAACATTTCAAAAATGCATCATGGCATTGGCATGAGCCGACTACAGAATTTGCAAAGTTCGGGGGGAGAAATCTCCTGGAACTTAACTTATTAATTATCATCTCGTCAATAAAGTATTGTACTATTTTCCTTATGAGTTTTCCAAAGGGTTTCTCATATAGGTTTTAATATGACAATTGATTATACACTAATGGTATATTAAATTTCTGTAGTTCTCCTTATACTTTTCCCACATGATTTTGAAGGACATTACTAGTACAAGATCAAAGATTCGTGAAGTTTCAAGAGCAAGGACTATCAATAAAAAGGCAAGACGATCCAGCACTCTCAAGACAGTGAAGCTAAGAAACATCGTTGTCCAAGGGGAGTGTTAGGAAATATTAATAGTTAGAAGTCAGCGTTACTTTTATGCTAACATAGCAGTTAGGATTTCCTATGTACTGACTACTTATAAGTCAGCTTTGCCAAAGGTTGTTGATGTTGAAGGGGCATCATGCCTCTTAGAACAGATGGAATCATTGTAACCAACGTATGTACATGCCTGTCGGGGAGATATAGATACCCAACTCGACATTAATATAAGTCACTTGATTTACTTAAATCTCTATTTCTCTTCAACACTTAGCCCTTAGTGACATTTCACATTGAGTCGAATATCCCGAGGAGAAACTGAACTGGCGCGGAGAAGGATGGGGAGGGGAGCATCGTGGCGCCGAGGGTTATTTTTTCACCCACGAGCATCTCCGTTGAAATCAGCAACTACAGGAGTGTTGTCGACGTCGGTGTACACGCATATATCATGCCACCTTGCATTTGCGCTAAGGGCATTGCCAACCGCAGATCACCAAATTGCCCGCAAATGTCCAGACCGAAGTGTCCGGACACCTTTGGCCACCCAACGAGGGACACCTAATTTGTCCGAAAAAGTTTGGACGTTCGAAATCCCACGATCTGGCACCAAACTGGGGGGGGGGGGGAACGGTGACATTTGAAGTTTTCTCCAAATGCATTACCAAATTCGCCATCGAGGAACTTATGCGCAACTTCGAAATGATCAAATTGAGCATATGTGAGCATTGCAAGGAGACAACTAGAACATATGTTCGAATAAGTTGAATTCAAATCTGGAATAATTCCCGAACTTTATGTTTGGATTGCAATATTTACATTTGAATTATTGTTGCATCGGAATATTTATCTTCGAATCACCGAAGAATCGTGCTATTTATGTTTGGTTATTTTCAATACTCCAGGCATAGGAAAAAAGATCGAGCAGGCGGACATTTCGTGCCTATGGTTGGATGGCCGATCGGACCCCCGCGCGCTGTCCATGGACACGTCCGGACGTGTTCACAACCATTTGGTGCCGTCCGTTTGGTGATTCGTGTTGGAGCTGCCCTGATGCGCCGCACACCCGATGTATAGCAAACCCTCCGGCCCCTTTTCTCTCCGACAAATTTCTTTCTGTTTGCGTTTGGTTTCGCCGATTTGTTCTGTAAAAAAAAATACGATTCATTTGTGAGTTCGTGAAAGTAGGTGTTCACATTGGACTAGTTGTTGCAAACGGTGTCTGTCACCCGTTACCTAGCTTCGTTTGGTAAAACTGAGGGTTGCATGGCTCGGGGTCAGGGCCAGCGGCTGGCTGGCTGGCTGCTAGCCTTGTGTTGTGGATCAAGCATTCTGGTTCAGGATTTGTTGTTTTCTTCCGGAGCGTTCTCGGTCAGAGGGGTAGGAAATCCGGACGTGGCGATGGAACGTTATCTGCTCGCACCGGACACCCATCGTCGTCGTCTTCCAACTCCCTCGGCTCGCCTCGCCAGGAACCTCGTGAGCTATCATGCAGCAGCAGCAGCACCACATGGTGGCGCCGTGCAAGCCCCACGCAGCGCGGCGGGCGGCGCTCCCGCTGCCCGGGCCGTCGCTCCGACGAGCTTTCCTTTGCAGTCCAGGTTAGTCGACCACCCGCCGCTCTGCACCGGCTTAAATTCGTGCCTGCAAGTACGTGCCCGTGACTGACTGCGTGCACCACCGCGCTCGCAGCGAGGGCGGGAGCGGCGGCGTCAAAGCGGACGGCGGTGAGGACGAGGTGCCAGGAAGAGAAGCAGCAGAGCGGTGACGGCGAGAAGAAGCAGCAGGAGAAGGAGAAGAGGACGTTCCTGAGCCTGGAGGAGGCCGGGCTGGTGGAGATGTCCGGGCTCAGCACCCACGAGCGCTTCCTCTGCCGCCTCACCGTGAGTTGTTTGCAGTTTGCAGCCATGTGTTTACCTGGATTTTATTAAGAACATCATGGTTAGCATGTGTTGATACGAATGATTCTTGGGAGGAATTGGTCAGATCTCGTCGCTGAACCTGCTGCGGGTGATCTCGGAGCAGGAGGGGGTGGCGATCGAGGAGCTCAACGCCGGGCGGGTGTGCGACTGGTTCCTCAAGGACAAGCTCAAGCGGGAGCAGAACCTCGACACCGCCGTCCTGCAGTGGGACGACCCGCCGCCCATCTGACCCCGCCGTCTTTGGTTTGGGTGCTGCTCTTTCCTTTCCTGTAGTTGAGACAAGTATGTAGTGCAGTTGCACGATTGCATCATCGCGCCTGAATGCCTGATGACCATCTGTAATGCTTCCATACACGCATGACAGATGATGCTTCATTGCCTTTTTTGTGGATTGCACTGAAGCTACGGATATACTCTACTTACATTATGTTCTTGGCATGAAAATTCTCTTGCAGTAGGTCGATTTCGCCAGGGTAGGAAGATGGAGCTTTCAGGACGTATCCTGCTAACCGGCGAACGTTCGTCAGGGAGGGTGGCATTTGCAAACATTTTAGATGGTATTTTTAGTTGGTGACAGATTCTTCAGACATTTTCTTCATGGAGGGCATTTTTCGATTTAAAACTGCCGTCGTTTGATCGCTCCTCACAGATACAACTGCTATCAAATGGCGTTCGCTTGCCACCCCTCTCCCAGCGAACGTCAGATGGGTCCCCTTACAAAATTTTCAATCTAGCAAAGTTGTCGCTGCGATTATGTGCGAAAATTCCCTGGGAAAAGTAAGCGTGACAACTGACAAAGAGCAAAATCTAGCCTCAAGAACGCCTCCACGCTCTCTTCGTCCAACACCTCTGCAGCGATGCGAAGGTTCTGCAGCGTCCCGCGCGGCCGGCGGGCGTCGGGCCCCCACGGCGGCGGCCACCCTCCGCCGGAGTGGATCGAGCCGTACACCGACCTCGCCGACCCGAGCCCGTACACCGCCTCCTCGGCCGCGCCGCCCACCCCGTCGCCGTGGCTGCCGCGCGTCGTCTCCCTGGTCCTCCGCGCGCCGCCTGCCACGCTCGCCGCCGACCTGCGCGCCTTCTGCCGCACCTTCCTCCTGCGCCTCTCCCCGGCCTTCGTCGCCGCCGCGCTGCGCTCCCCGCAGCTCCTGCCCCACCCGCTCCCGTCGCTCCGCTTCTTCCGCGCCCTGCCCGGCGGCACCGACGACCTCGCCGCCCACCCGCAGCACCTCCTCGGCTGCTACGTCTCGCTGCTCCACTCCTTCGCGCGCGCCAGGGAGGCCACCCCCGACGCCGCCGGCCACGCGGGGCGGCTCGTCGCCGAGCTGCGCGCCCGCGGGGACGGGGACGGCCTGCTGCGGCACCTCACGCCGCCGTCGGCCGCGTCGCTGGTCCGTAGCCTCGCGGCCCTCGGCCTCGCCGACGAGCTGCTGTGGGCGTGGAACGGCATGCGCCTCGCCGGCGTCGAGCCGTCCAGGGTCACCTACAACTGCCTCCTCGACGGCCTCGTCAACGCGGGCCTCCTTGACACCGCCGTCAACGTGTTCGACGCAATGTCCACGGAAGACCCGGTTCGCCCTGACGTGGTCTCCTACAACATTCTCATCAAGGGGTACTGCCGCGCCGGGAGGGTGCAGGATGCGATGGCTCGGCTCGATCACATGAGGGAACAGGAGGAGCTGTCGCCCGACAAGATAACGTACCTTACACTGATGCAGTGCCATTACAGCGAGGGCACGTTTTCACAGTGCGTGGCATTGTTCCAAGAAATGGAAGAGAGGGGAATTGGCAAGGACATTCCGCAGCATGCATATGTGCTGGTGATCGGCGCGCTCTGCAAGGATGGGAAGCCGTTTGAGGGGATGGCCGTGTTCGAGAGAATGCTGAAGCGTGGTTGCCCAGCCAAAGCAGCCATGTACACTGCGCTCATTGATTCAATGGGTAAATTTGGAAGGGAGACCGAGGCAATGTCACTCTTTGAGAGGATGAAGAGTAGCGGGCTTGAGCTCGACGCCGTCACATATGGAGTGATTGTTAACTGCTTGTGCCGGTTTGGGAGGCTGGATGAGGCCATTTCATGTTTCAGGAGTTGTGTGGAGAAAGGTATTGCAGTGAACCCTATCTTCTATACAAGCCTGATTGATGGCTTTGGGAAAGCTGGAATGGTCGACCAAGCACAGGAGCTCTTCGAGGAGATGAAAGTTAAAGGTTTTGTGCCGGACTCATATTGCTACAACGTGCTGATTGATGGTTTAGCTAAAGCAGGAAGGACGGATGATGCTTGTGCCTTGTACAAGAGAATGGAAGATGATGGCTGTGATCAGACTGTTTACACGTATACCATACTGATCGATGGTTTGTTCAAGGAACACAAGAATGAGGAGGCACTGAAGTTGTGGGATGCGATGATCGACAAGGGGATCACTCCCACAGCTGCAGCTTTCAGGGCCCTTGCCAACGGGCTATGTCTTTCTGGCAAATACAGCCGAGCATGCAGGATATTGGATGAACTGGCTCCAATGGGTGTGATTCCTGAGACGGCACACGAGGACATGATCAATGCTCTGTGCAGGGCCGGCAGATTCAAGCAGGCCTGCAAATTGGCAGATGGCATCGTAGGAAAGGGCCGTGAGATACCTGGCAGGGTTCGAACAATGATGATCAACGCACTCAGGAAAGCGGGGAATACTGATCTAGCTGTCAAGCTGGTGCATAGTAAGATAGGCATTGGGTATGAAAGATCTGGCAGCATCAAGAGAAGAGTGAAGTTTCAGACGCTGTTTGCCTGAGCCGCTGATGTTTGTTCTCACTTCTCAGTGGTGCAAAGACATGAAGAGGTGCGAAAGATTTACTGGAAGTGCGAAGACATGCCATAGGCTACACCGAGGCATCGCATCATGCTCTAGACCATGTTCTGAAAAGGCTCCACGCCAACAGGAATGAATTTTGACATTGTTCTGGAGCCAAAAAGCTTAAAACTCTTCCAGATTTGAGCAGTCAAGGGGAAACAAAATTGCTTGGTACATGAGTCTCGCACACGAGAGATCTTGTGTGCTACTAGATTCCAGGAAATGTGGGCCGCCCATTGTTGTTCAAGGGACAGGATCAAAACATAAGTCCCAGACTACTAAATCAAGCGGTCAGGGTGTTGCTGGAAAAATGTGCAGTTGCAGAGGCTGCAACTTATCTGGCTAAACTTGATGCAAAACAGCTGTCACTTGATGTTTCGACGATTTTGTTAATCGTGTCTCCCTTCTCGGGGAAAGGGAAATTAAGGGAGCACATAAAATTGCTTCCGGTAAAGTACCAGCCTTGTGAGAATTTCAGCTGACAATTGATACAGTATGCTTTAAACTTCGTACTGAAAAACAAGGTGGTATTCACTCATAGCTGCTGTTTGATGATGCCACATTCAAAATTAAAATGACAAGTTTGAGGCCTGAGGGTCAGATGAGTTTCCCCCTTTTTTGTTACACATCACATATTCAGGCCTATTCAGAGTATCCAAGTTTGTGGCCAAGTACTTGGCTGCTTGCCTCTGGGAATACCCAATCTCAGCGTTTATGCATTTATGCAACAAGAAGGCGTGACCAAGGAGTGCAACACAAACCAGATATAAAATAGTTTGTTTAATAACTGTGAGATAGTTGATGCACTGCATTTTCTCTCTGTCGATGATACTTAATATTTTGTTCACTCTTAAAATTTCAACTAACCTATGATCTCTCTCTCTCTCTCTTCATAATGTTACAGAAAACTAGGATTGCTCTTAGTTAAATGCTTGCATCTGCATTTTGAAAATTTAGCGACCATTGCAAGAAAACCCTATTTGATTTTACTTCAGGGCTATTAAGCATGTTTTGTGCCTCTCCCAGGAACTGCTGACTGTAAAAATACATTGCACATGCCTCGATCTCTCCTGTAAAAAAATATTTACCTTAATTCATCGTCTATGTTTTTTTTTCTGCTCCAGCTAGAGCCATCAAAAGAAAGATGAACAGAGCGTGAAGGATCAGTGCTATACTGCTGTTGGGATTCTCATCCAGAAACATTTACCATGATGCATTCCAGGGCGTTGTGCAGTTATTGTGAAGACAAATTTTAGATAAAAAGTTCTGCAATCTGGAGGCCACCGATGAATACTTGGAAGTACCAGTATGCGGGAAAGTGGCTGCTTTGGTTGAAACACAATGCTTGTCAATGAGACCAAACAAATGCTGCAATATTTGAAAGAAGTAGGTAAGGAACTATCTAACAAAGTATGCATTTCCAAGAGAACATGATCGAGCTTCCTTCTCGGGCTCGCTGTGAGCAAAGAAATATTCTGATGAAACCGAGAAGAATGTTGTGCGTCTATGTTAAAACTTTCAGTTGGCTATGTGCACAACCAAATAAAGGTCTACATAAAATAATTTTGATTTTTAATGTATGAGTAACATTTCTGCAATGCTGCTTGCTTTACTCGGAAAAGGTTCATCTAATTTTTTGTCCAGTTGGATTTCTTTTTGAGAGATGTTCACTTGAAATTTTATGTGCAAGCCACACAGATTTGTTTGTACTACATCATTATTATGCATCCCTATTGTCTTTGCAGGGCAACCATATGCTTCTCTCAGACATGACAGTCACAGAACATGACAAGTGCCAGGATGACTTTCATCAAATCACGTAGGCAATTACAATTTGCATCCATCAGAAACAAAGGGCTCCGGCCATGAAAAACAGGAAGCAAAAGAAGAGAACAATCTCGCATCTTCAACAAAAGCTATACCAATATATTCATCTTTTGATGCAGAGTAATACAAGATGTCAATATGTTTCTCTCCTATTACAGTTTACAAGATGCCAACATCCCAAGGCTCGCCGACGTCCGCCGCGGTTGATCTCCTCTGGTGGCTGCGACGCGGTGCCGACGTGGGCGACAAGGCTTCTAATTAACACCATGGGCAACAGAGGCAGCATGCTGGGCGTGTAGTCCGGCGACGCGGCGCCGCCAGAAGGAGGCGGCGGTGTGTGATACGGCGGCGCGCGCGACTCGGCGCCGGAGAGCAGCACCAGCACCAGGGGGGCGGAGACGGCGTATTGGGCGTGTAATCCGGAGAAGAAGCGTGCGGAGGAGGAGTTGACCAAGTGTAGTAAGGTGATGCAGCAGCAGCGTGCTCTGACGGCGTGTACTCTGGGTCTGGGGACGCGGGTCGCGGAGAAGGCGTCGTCGCCGGGGAAGCGAACCGAGCAGCAGGCTCTGGTGACCAAGTGTAATCCGGCGACGGCGGAGGGCACGAGGGAGCGTAATCCGGCGACGGCGGACGGCCCGAGGCAGCGTAATCCGGCGACGCCGGAGGGCCCGAGGGAGCGTAATCCGGCGACGGCGGAGGGCACGAGGGAGCGTAGTCGGGCGACGGCGGAGGGCACGAGGGAGCGTAGTCGGGCGACGGCGGAGGGCCCGGCGAAGTGTAATCCTGCGATGTGTACTCCTCGTAGTGCCCGCCATACGGCCGGCTGCAGCGCTCGTCGCCCACGCCGAAGCCACGGAAGAAGGGGTGGTCTGCCAGCATGATGCCGCAGCGGGACGGAGGCGAGCGCGCGCCCGGGGTGTACGACGGCGGCGGCGGCGAGGGCGAGCAGGACCGGGATGCGAGCGCCGTCGTCGCCGGCCGTCGGGAACTTGGGCGCGCGCGTAGGCACGTACGATGTGGCGCCATCTGGAAGCGGGGAGAGGCGGAGGAAAATCGTTGGGGGGCGGGGAGAACTCGGTTCAAAACGCAACTCGGATGATTGATGAAGCTTCCATGCATTGCATTCCCTAGCTAGCCTCGTGCATCCGCTTGTGCTGGTGGATCGTCGCTTTTATTTATTGTTGAGCAGCTGAAGAGAAGCATATTGTTCTTGCTAAATCAACGCGCATCCGGCGTTTGTCCATTTAAATAACTAAGAAGAAAAATATTGCACGGTTAATTACAAAAAATCTGGCGAAAAACGATACAAACATGACCAAACCTACTCGAGCAAAGACTCCGCATGGCCGCACCCGCTCTCGGCACATGGCGAAAGCCCACTCAAAAACAGACATAATGGGGCCACACCCACTCTCATCAACGGCGGGACAAAACATCACAGAAACACGCCAACAAATTACAATCAAACCAACGGTGACCCACTCCACCAAGCTAGTCGGCCTCCCACCGCTGTCAAAGAGCAGACACGAGACACCCCTGCAGCGGTGAAGATGCAAGCCCATTCACAGGACTCTGCCAAATGCGACGACCAATGTCGGGAGCAACCTCGCCACCCACGCGACATGAGGTCAACACAATCGATGTTGCTGAACTCTCGGGGCTACTGCCCCCACTTCCATCCACTACGTCCTGCGCGGTTCACCAACACCGTCTTCCGGGGCCACCACCCCGACATGCCGCCGCTCGACCTCGAGCTGCAACTCCGCACGACCTAACCACCCCAGCACAAGCCGCTCAGGGCAACCCCCGCAGACACGACCGCTACCCCACCACATCTGGAGCCATCGCCCGGACATAAAGTCAAACCGGGTGCGTCGACTGAGCCGAAAAACCTACCACCCAAGTAACGAAGGGTGCCACCCAAGCGAAGGTTGAGTCTTTACCCCGCCTCGTCGAGCCGTCTCCCCACATCATTGCCCGAGGCCATAGCCTGGACGCACATCAGCCTCCCGGGGTCCCCGACATCCTTCAAACTCGACGAAGGAGAAACCGCGCGCAACAAGCAAACTAGCTCTCCCAAGCAACTCCTCTAAGGGGGAGACGATGAAGACACCGCCGCCGCCCGCTCTGAAAACTATCCAGAGCTTAGGTTTTTACCCAAAGAGCCGCAATGCCTCCAAAGGGAAAAACGATTGCCTCCAAAGGGAAAAACGATTGCCTCCAAAGGGAAAAACGACATCCAAAGGCACCACCAAAGAAGGCACTGACACGAGTCGGTTCAAAGCTTGCGCACAGAACTCATCAATCCCCCGAGCACGGTTTCTCCATCCCCTTCGGTCCCAAACAATCACCGCACCGACGATGTCACCAAGCGGAGTGGGAGTTCAATGCAGGGCTCCAGGTCCAACATTACATTCGAAGAGGCGACAACTCAGTTTTGGGTTCAAGGCGTGCTCTGTTTTGTTATTTAAGCACCATATACGTTCAAGGAGATGACCATTGCATGTATGTTCAACAAATGTGATCTTACACCACAATGCTCATTTTGATCATAGAAGAGGGCATCAAAACAAATTTTATTGAGTGCTCGTCTAACCGTCCACACTTCAGGCATGGTTGCCCCCAAAATTTCAGGCACAACAACAAATGGGAGGTAGTTAAAATATGTGCATGTCAATAATTCTCACAAGAATTACAAGAGACTATGGCCAACATGACCAGGCAAGCCTACAGATCACAGTACAATGTTCCCTCTGTATCATTGGTACAAGGCTACAATCATGAACCAGAAGGAGAGCACCATATGCTTCATATCATCCAGTAGGTTCAGCAGCTCTTTGCGCATGAAATGGCTTTCTGCAATCAGGAGAAAGAAAATACATTTGAGAAACCACATGTAAGCAAAGCTGATACATGATTGGCGTGTACAATTGTCAAAAAAAGAAGAGATGAAACACTTAATTAGGAAATACAAGCTCCAGTAGAAGTTTTTTGGTTTTACAATGCCTCAGGTTTGTCGATTGATGTCATTTTCTCGAGAGGTTCTCCCTGGAAACAGGGGCTCGAGCGTCCATTTTGCAGACAGAAACATCATTGGCAAAACCGCAAGTAATTCAGTGAAAACAGGGACTTGAGCATTCCTCTACAATGCAACAAGGTTGTCAAAACTAGAGGGCACTCCATTTGTTTTGAACCAAATTCCCAGTACATTCATAACAATGAGGAAAAACCATTGAAAGATATGGAGGATTGGGAAGAAGAACCATCAGCGGCAAATGTTTTGACCTCAATGTAATTCAGTCCGCATCATGGTACGATCGCTCACAGGCAACCCTCATCATCTGGTTCTATACATTATTCCTCCAAATCCAGTTAATATCCAAGACTTACAGTTTCAAAACTACAGTATTCTCACAAAGGCAAAAGCTGAAAACAGTTTCTCAAAACCAATAAACAAATCAGAAAATACGAAAGTCATGAGATGGCTCAGAATTAAAATGGGTTGTAAGTTTGTTTATCAGCACAAAGAGATAAATCTCTTCAGAGTGGTGCATGACTTTTCTCATCATAGCCATTATCATCACTGGAAAACCAAGGGGAAAATCCATTCAAGATTTGGGGGATTGGAAAGAACCATCAGCGGCAAATGTATTTGACCTCAATGTAAATTCAGTCCGCATCATGGTAGGATCGCTCATAGGCAATCCTCATCATCTGGTTCTGTTATTATCCCTCCAATCCAGTTATTACCTTAAAATACTTGGTTTCTCAAAAACCAATAGACAAATCAGAAAATACAAACACGTAAGGCGGCTCAGATGTAAAATGGGTTGTAAGTTTGTTTATCAGCACAAGGAGATAAATCTCTTCAGAGTGGTGCATGACTTTTCTCATCATAGCCTTTGCTTCTACAAAGCACCTATTTTGCAGACATAAATATCAACAGAAAACAAAGTAATTCACATGCAATGCAACAAGGTTCACGAAAGAAGTTACCAAGAACTGCGCTGGCATTCAAAATATGCGGGATTGTAAAGTAAGAACCATCAGCGGCAAATGTATTTGACCTCAATGAAATTTCAGTCCGCATCATGGTAGGATTGCACTTGGGCAACCCTCATCATCTGGTACTGTACATTATTTCCCCAAACTGGTTTATAAAAACTACCATCTATGGCATGAAAAGCAAATGAAGAAATACGAAAGTAGGTATCCAAGAGGTGGCTCAGATGTAAAATGGGTTGTAAGTTTGTTTATCAGCACAAAGAGATGAATCTCTTCAGAGTGGTGCATGACTTTTCTCATCATAGCCTTTTGCTTCAGCAGGAAGCACAATGTCATGGAATACCTCAGATTTGTCGATTGATGTCATAATACTAGGAAGCACAATATGGAATACCTCAGATTTGTCATTTGATGTCATTTTACATCTGCTTTCTCAAGAGGTTCTCCCTGAAACAGGGGCTTGAGTCCACAGGGCATCCATTTTGCAGACAGAATCATCATAGGAAAACGATATATAATTTATACATATCATGCAACAAAGGAAGCTAAATAAAAACTCAAATCTCAATTAAATTAACTAGCACAAACTAATGTCTCAGATTTGTCAATTGATGTCACATTATATCTGCTTCATCAAGAGGTTCTCCCTGAAACAGGGGCTTGAATCCACAGAGCATACATTTTGCAGACAAAATCATCATTGGCAAAACTTATGAAAATGATGGTTAAGGCAACAAAGATAGTTGCAAAATCAGAAGTCACACCTCAATACATTCTAACTACAAAAATAACAAGGCAATAAGCAGAACAATGCTATACTATTGTCTCAGATTTGTCAATTGATGTCATATTATATCTGCTTCATCAAGAGGTTCTCCCTGAAACAGGGGCTTGAATCCACAGAGCATACATTTTGCAGACAGAATCATCATTGTCATAACTTCAGAAAATGATGTTTAAGGTATCAGGCAATAAAGATAGTTGCAAAATCAGAAGTCACAAACCTCAAATACATTTAACAACTAAAATAACGAGGCAATAAGCAAAACAATGCTACAAGATGTCTCAGATTTGTCAATTGATGTCATATTATATCTGCTTCATCAAGAGGTTCTCCCTGAAACAGGGGCTTGAATCCACAGAGCATACATTTTGCAGACAGAATCATCACTGACAAAACTTGGCAAGATGCAACAAATTCAAGCAACAATAGTTTTACGTAACTTAATTGCACATAACCACTATATTCACAATACAATGAGAAGAAAAGTGATTTAATCCAACAGATGTAGCGAGAGATTTTGGAAGCATAACCATAAAGAGTAAACTCCCACGTTAAACTCACCAAGAATTACTATGTGCCACTATGACTGGGCAACTTTGAGAAAGAACAATCTCAAGATGCCAAAGGTGAGAGAGGCACCAGAGCACGTTATAGCTCCAGTTAGCACAAGGTCAGAACTGAAAAACGTATATCAAACCGCATGAGATGTGGCGAGAGATTTTGGAAGCCTGGCAACAAACTGCTAGCTCCCACGTTAAACCGGCCAGTGATTACTATGCGCCTCCATGACTGGGCAACTTTGAGAAAGGACAATCTCAAGAAGCCAAAGGTGAGAGAGGCGCCGCACACACAAGATCCAACAGAAAGATTTGGGTATGATGGTAATCGCACGGCACTATTCAATTCATCAGTAGGAAAGCAGAGTTGCCACAAGCATCAACTTAATTTTCCTAGCAAAATCCAAGATCCAGCAGAGAGATTTGGCTATGATATTTTCCTAGTAAAATCGCCACTAAATAACAGGGAACACGCTCATCACATAGCAGTATTCAATTCAGTATGATAAAAGAGTTACCACAAGCATCAATTTAACTTTCTACAGTTTATATTGTGCAAAAATTAACAGATCGAGAGGAGGCAACAGCTTACCATCTCACGAGTCGGCCTTCTTCTCCGGCGAAGCAGAAGTCGGGGACGAGCCGGCCGCCGCGGCAGCGGGGGCGTCGTGGGAGCAGCAGCCCCCGCCGGCGTGGTGGTGGTGATGGTGCTTCTTGGGCACGGGCTGGCGCAGCATCTTGCGCATGTCGTAGGCGTCCTCGCCGTCGGCGTAGTACTTGGCCTCGATGTCATGGATCTGGTAGCCGAGGGTGGAGGTGTAGAGGTTGAAGGCGGCGCGGTTGGAGCGGCGGACGTGGAGCGACACGTACTCGGCGCCGAAGACCTGGTCCATGGCGGCCTGCGCGGCCGACATGAGCTTGGTGGCGAGGCCGAGCTTGCGGTGGGATCGGAGGACCGCGAGCGAGGTGATGTGGCCGTGGCAGGGCTCCGAGGGGTCCTCCTCCATCTTTGCCAGCACGTAGCCGACGATGCGGCCGCCGTAGTCCTCGGCGACGAACAGCAGCTGCGGCCACGACAGCATGTGGTAGAAGTAGTACTTCATCTGGTAGTTCTCCGGCAGGCACATCAGGTTGCACGCCTGCATCGCCAGCAGGTCGTCGATCGTCGCCTGCCGGATGCACACCATCTTCGCCGCCGCCGCCGCCGGCGCTCGAGATCGGATCTGACTGGTGGAATCTAGGGTTCGGTGGTGGGGAGGCTTCGCCGGCGGGATGGGATGAGGTGATGGTGATGGAATCGGCGGCGGTGGAGGGTATTAATAGAGGTGAGGTGGGGAACGGAGGAGAGACCTTGACCTAACCGGCTAACCCTAGAGGAAAAGGGCCGAAATTGGCCCATGGGCCAAGGCAAGTTAGCCCAAGACAGAACCGTATTATAACAAAAAAAGTCCATCCCCTAAAAAAAGTCCAAACTCTTAAAAAAACTAAATAAATAGAGTAAAAAACGATGTGAGTTGGCAAAAACTTTATGACCAAGCGAAAGCTTTTAAAAACTCTTCAAGATTGACAAGTGGTGGTGAAGGTACATTATATGACTATGCAAAATGTTACTCTCTTAGTTAAATAGTATGTAGTATTTGGTATTATATATGTACATACATTTTTGTATAAAGTTGATCAAAGGCCGCGGAGTTGACTCTAAAAAAAATTATATTAGCATTGTATTTTGTAATGGAGGGACCTAGCACACACACTATCCCCCATATGGTTTTTGTTTTTCGGCTTTTTTAGTTAACTTATATATTCCCCTAATATTTCTTCAAGCGAATACAAGATGGATGAAGCACAATACAGGTGCAGATTCTCCAAAATGAAGATACATGCAACCATTTTTGCTCTCAGAGGATGTTTGGAGTACCTCAATAGAAATTACAAGTTCATCGACACATGTCAAATACGGGCATAATTACTTCTTCCAAAAGAATATAAGCTCGTTTGGAACATGTTTTGTGTAACACAGTTTTGAACCAATCGACCAGTACAAAGCTTATGACACCCCGTCCGCCGCGAGGAAGGGGTTGGCAATCTCATCGGTTCCATCAATTGGTGACACCAACATGACAACAGTGCCTCTACATTTTGATTCATCATGTTGGTTGGACACGGTTCGGAAGATGAATTTCATTTTCGCATGTTCCAATGTTGAATTGCGGTTCACTTTGCTTTTTGTTGCATTGATGAATTGTCAAACTGGTGATGAATTTGTGCTATCTAATCAACGTTCATGGATTTGAGGGTTTTGAAATGAGGAGTGTGGTTGTCTGGCAGGACTTTTGAGGGGTTGTTCGGCGCTGTCCAAGATCGCACCCGCCTGCCTCCGTGAAATTTTCCGGGGGGGGGGGCAGATTTGCCAAGTCAGTCTGTAGATGCTCTAACTGTGCAAAATGTTACTACTTTTGTTCCATAATGTAGTGCTTAAGGATATTTTTAGAAGTCAAACTTTATAAAGTTTAACCAAATTTATTGATAAAATTATACTATGTATTTTCAATTAATTATGTAAATATATTATGAAATAAATGTCTCATTACGCGTCTATATATTTGGCATTCGGTATTGCAAATGAAGATAACCTTTTAAACGACCAAGTTTTCAAAGTTCGACTTAAATTCAAAATCAAATTTCAGGGACAAAAAAGTGACACAGTACATGTACTGAGATCCAGCCGCCGTGCCTCTCTGCCACGGTCATTCGAGCACGAATTGATCATGCCTGAGCACTGTACTGAGATTCGGGAGCTCCCGCGAGGCCATCTAGCGGCTTAGCTCGCTCGCTTGCAAGTTGTAACTCGGCGCTCGCGCAAGCCCGAGCTCCGACACCGCCCAACTCGCCATCGTCAACGCTACTGGCCACCCTAGCACCTTAACGTCGGCGGTCCCTTCCCGCTCCTCCCCCCTTTCCCCTCGAAGGCCATCTCCCGCCAACATGCCCGTGTGCTTGCCTCCGGTCCGGACCAACCGCCGAAGGGCAGAGTAAGAGAGGAGGAAGAAGAAGGTAAGAGGAGTAAGACGATGAGTGGTTGGCTGGTGGGTCCTCCGTCCACCTCAGCGGGGCAAACATTGACTTGGATTAGTCATTTCCACGTCGGCTCGACAAGCGGGGCCCACCTATCAATTTTGTTGTTTCCGTGACCAAATTACAGCATCAGTGCTCCACGTTACGCATTAGGCGCGGGTTTGGTGTTTTTTTGTGCCATGGTTTAAATATGGTACTAAGTTGTTACCCTAGCCTCAAGTGTGGTGGTTTGGGGTAAATAACTCTCGGATGTCATTTGACCACGAAAATTTGCAAGCATCTCTAACATTTGTTGATGATTATTCCCAGAAAGTTTTAGATTTTTTCAAAATGTTTTGGTATGTTTTATTACGTGGGTGTGATACGTCTCCAACGTATCTATAATTTTTGATTATTCCATGCTATAATATATTATGTTTTGGACATTATTGGGCTTTATTATACACTTTTATATTATTTTTGGGACTAACCTATTAACTGGAGGCCCAGCCCAGAATTGTCGTTTTTTGCCTATTTCAGAGTTTCATAGAAAAAGAATATCAAACGGAGTCCAAACGAAATGAAACCTTCGGGAACGTGATTTTTGGAACGAACGTGATCCAGAGGACTTGGACCCTACGTCAAGACATCAAACAGGAGGCCACGAGGTAGGGGGGCGCGCCTACCCCCCCCCCCCCCCCGGCGCGCCCTCCACCCTCGCGGGCCCCCTGTTGCTCCACCGACGTACTTCTTCCTCCTATATATACCTACGTACCCCCAAACTACCAGATACGGAGCCAAAAACCTAATTCCACCGCCGCAACCTTCTGTACCCGTGAGATCCCATCTTGGGGCCTGTTCCAGAGCTCCGCCGGAGGGGGCATCGATCACGGAGGGCTTCTACATCAACACCATAGCCTCTCCGATGATGTGTGAGTAGTTTATCTCAGACCTTCGGGTCCATAGTTATTAGCTAGATGGCTTCTTCTCTCTTTTTGGATCTCAATACAATGTTCTCCCCCTCTCTCGTGGAGATCTATTCGATGTAATGTTCTTTTGCGGTGTGTTTGTTGAGACCGATGAATTGTGGGTTTATGATCAAGTTTATCTATGAACAATATTTGAATCTTCTGAATTCTTTTATGTATGATTGGTTATCTTTGCAAGTCTCTTCGAATTATCAGTTTGGTTTGGCCTACTAGATTGATATTTCTTGCAATGGGAGAAGTGCTTAGCTTTGGGTTCAATCTTGCGGTGTCCTTTCCCAGTGACAGTAGGGGCGGCAAGGCACGTATTGTATTGTTGCCATCGAGGATAACAAGATGGGGTTTATATCATATTGCATGAATTTATCCCTCTACATCATGTCATGTTGCTTAAAGCGTTACTCTGTTCTTATGAACTTAATACTCTAGATGCATGCTGGATAGCGGTCGATGTGTGGAGTAATAGTAGTAGATGCAGGCAGGAGTCGGTCTACTTGTCTCGGACGTGATGCCTATATACATGATCATACCTAGATATTCTCATAACTATGCTCAATTCTGTCAATTGCTCAACAGTAATTTGTTCACCCACCGTAAATACTTATGCTCTTGAGAGAAGCCACTAGTGAAACCTATGGCCCACGGGTCTATTTTCCATCATATTAATCTTCCAACACTTAGCTATTTCTGGCGCCTTTTTCATTTTACTTTCTTTACTTTGCATCTTTATCATAAAAATACCAAAAATATTATCTTATCATATCTATCAGATCTCACTCTCGTAAGTGACCGTGTAGGGATTGACAACCCCTTATCGCGTTGGTTGCGAGGATTTATTTGTTTGTGTAGGTGCGAGGGACTCGTGTGTGGTCTCCTACTTGATTGATACCTTGGTTCTCAAAAACTGAGGGAAATACTTACGCTACTTTGCTGCATCACCCTTTCCTCTTCAAGGGAAAACCAACGCAGTGCTCAAGAGGTAGCAAGAAGGATTTCTGGCGCCGTTGCCGGGGAGTCTACGCAAAAGTCAACATACCAAGTACCCATCACAAACCCTTATCTCCCGCATTACATTATTTGTCATTTGCCTCTCGTTTTCCTCTCCCCACTTCACCCTTGTCGTTTTATTCGCCCTCTCCTTTTTCCGTTCGCCTCTTTTTTCGCTTGCTTCTTGTTTGCTCGTGTGTTGGATTGCTTGCTTGTCACGATGGCTCAAGATAATACCAAATTATGTGACTTTACCAATACCAACAACAATGATTTCCTTAGCACTCCGATTGCTCCTCTTACCGATACTGAATCTTGTGAAATCAATGTTGCTTTGTTGAATCTTGTCATGAAAGATCAATTTGCCGACCTTCCTAGTGAAGATGCTGCTACTCATCTAAATAGCTTCGTTGATTTGTGTGATATGCAAAAGAAGAAAGATGTGGACAATGATATTGTTAAATTGAAGCTATTTCCTTTTTCGCTTAGAGATCGTGCTAAAGCTTGGTTTTCGTCTTTGCCTAAAAATAGTATTGATTCTTGGAATAAGTGCAAAGATGCTTTTATCTCTAAGTATTTTCCTCCCGCTAAGATCATCTCTCTTAGAAACGATATTATGAATTTTAAGCAACTTGATCATGAACATGTTGCACAAGCTTGGGAGAGGATGAAATTAATGATACGTAATTGCCCTACGCATGGTTTGAATTTGTGGATGATTATACAAAATTTCTATGCCGGATTGAATTTTGCTTCTAGAAATCTTTTAGATTCGGCCGCGGGAGGCATTTTTATGGAAATCACTTTAGGAGAAGCTACTAAACTCCAAGATAATACTATGGTTAATTATTCTCAATGGCACACTGAAAGATCTACTAATAAAAAAGTGCATGCGATAGAAGAAATTAATGTTTTGAGTGGAAAGATGGATGAACTTATGAAATTATTTGCTAATAAAAGTGTTTCTTCTTATCCTAATGATATGCCTTTGTCTACTTTGATCGAGAATAATAATGAATCTTTGGATGTGAATTTTGTTGGTAGGAATAATTTTGGTAACAACGCGTATAGAGGAAACTTTAATCCTAGGCCTTATCCCAGTAATTCCTCAATTAATTATGGTAATTCCTACAAAAATTATTATGGAATTTTAATAAGATGCCCTATGAATTTGAGACTAGTGTTAAGGAATTTATGAATTTGCAAAAGAATTTCAATGCTTTGCTTGAAGAGAAATTGCTTAAAGTTGAGTGAATTGGCTAGGAACGTTGATAGAATTTCTCTTGATGTTGATTCTTTAAAACTTATATCTATTCCTCCTAAGCATGATATCAATGAGTCTCTCAAAGCTATGAGAATTTCCATTGATGAGTGCAAAGAAAGAACCGCTAGGATGCGTGCTAAGAAAGATTGCTTTGTGAGAGCGTGTTCTTCAAATCTCTATGAAAATAAAGATGAAGATCTAAAAGTTATTGATGTGTCCCCTATTGAATCTTTGTTTTGCAATATGAATCTTGATAATGATGGGACTGAATATGATCCAACTTTACCTAGAAGGCGTTCCAGAAATTCGGAGTTTTTAGATCTTGATGCTAAAATTGATAAAAGTGGGATTGAAGAGATCAAAACTCTAGATATTAATGAACCTACTATTTTGGATTTCAAGGAATTTAATTATGATAATTGCTCTTTGATAGATTGTATTTCCTTGCTGCAATCCGTGCTAAATTCTCCTCATGCTTATAGTCGAAATAAAGCTTTTACTAAACATATCGTTGATGCTTTGATGCAATCTTATGAAGAAAAACTTGAGTTGGAAGTTTCTATCCCTAGAAAACTTTATGATGAGTGGGAACCTACTATTAAAATTAAAATTAAAGATCATGAATGATATGCTTTGTGTGATTTGGGTGCTAGTGTTTCCACGATTTCAAAGACTTTATGTGATTTATTAGGTTTCCGTGATTTTGATGATTGTTCTCTAAACTTGCACCTTGCGGATTCCACTATTAAGAAACCTATGGGAAGCATTAATGATGTTCTTATTGTTTCAAATAGGAACTATGTGCCCGTATATTTTATTGTTCTTGATATAGATTGCAATCCTTCATGTCCTATTATTCTTGGTAGACCTTTCCTTAGAACGATTGGTGCAACTATTGATATGAAGGAAGGGAATATTAGATTCCAATTTCCATTAAAGAAAGGCTTGGAACACTTCCCTAGAAAGAAAATAAAATTACCTTATGAATCTATTATGAGAGCCACTTATGGATTGCCTACCAAAGATGGCAATACCTAGATCTATCCTTGCTTTTATGCCTAGCTAGGGGCGTTAGACGATAGCGCTTGTTGGGAGGCAACCCAATTTTATTTTTAGTTTTTGCTTTTTGCTTCTGTTTAGGAATAAATCTTTGATCTAGCCTCTGGTTAGATGTCTTTTTATGTTTTGATTAGTGTTTGTGCCAAGTTAAACCTATAGGATCTTCTTGGATGATAGTTATTTGATCTTGCAGAAATTTCCAGAAACTTTCTGTTCACGAAAATAATTGTTAAAAATCACCAGAACGTGATAAAATATTGATTTCAATTGCTGCTGATCAATAAACAAATTGTTTAAGTCGTCCTATTTTGGCTGAATTTTTGGAGTTCCAGAAGTTCGCGTTAGTTACAGATTACTACAGACTGTTCTGTTTTTGACAGATTCTGTTTTTCGTGTGTTGTTTGCTTATTTTGATGAATCTATGGCTAGTAAAATAGTTTATAAACCATATAGAAGTTGGAATACAGTAGGTTTAACACCAATATAAATAAAGAATGAGTTCATTACAGTACCTTGAAGTGGTGTTTTCTTTTCTTTCGCTAACGGAGCTCACGAGTGTTTCTGCTAAGTTTTGTGTTGTGAAGTTTTCAAGTTTTGGGTAAAAGATTTGATGGATTATGGAACAAGGAGTGGCAAGAGCCTAATCTTGGGGATTCTCATGGCACCCCCAATATAATCTAAGGACACCTAAAATCTAAAGCTTGGGGATGCCCCGGAAGGCATCCCCTCTTTCGTCTACTTCCATCGGTAACTTCACTTGGAGCTATATTTTTATTCACCACATGATATGTGTTTTGCTTGGAGCGTCTTGTATGATTTGAGTCTTTGTTTGTTAGTTTGCCACAATCATCTTTGTTGTACACACCTTTTGGGAGAGGCACACATGATTCAGAAATTATTAGAATACTCTATGTGCTTCACTTATATCTTTTGAGTTATATAGTTTTTGCTCTAGTACTTCAGTTATATCTTTTTAGAGCACGGTGGTGGATTTGTTTTATAGAAACTATTGATATCTCATGCTTCACTTAGATTATTTTGAGAGTCTTAAATACCATGGTAATTTGCTTAAATAATCCTAATATGCTAGGTATTCAAGATTAGTAAAAACCTTCTTATGAGTGTGTTGAATACTAAGAGAAGTTTGATGCTTGATGATTGTTTTGAGACATGGAGGTAGTGATATCAAAGTTGTGCTAGTTGAGTAGTTGTGAATTTGAGAAATACTTGTGTTGAAGTTTGCAAGTCCCGTAGCATGCACGTATGGTAAACGTTATGTAACAAATTTGAAACATGAGGTGTTCTTTGATTGTCCTCCTTATGAGTGGCGGTCGGGGACGAGCGATGGTCTTTTCCTACCAATCTATCCCCCTAGGAGCATGCGCGTAGTGCTTGGTTTTTGATGACTTGTAGATTTTTGCAATAAGTATGTGAGTTCTTTTATGACTAATGTTGAGTCCATGGATTATACGCACTCTCACCTTTCCATCATTGCTAGCCTCTTCGGTACCGTGCATTGCCCTTTCTCACATTGAGAGTTGGTGCAAACTTCGCCGGTGCATCCAAACCCCGTGATATGATACGCTCTTTCACACATAAACCTCCTTATATCTTCCTCAAAACAACCACCATACCTACCTATTATGGCATTTTCATAACCATTTCGAGATATATTGCCATGCAACTTTCCACCGTTCCGTTTATCATGACACGTTCATCATTTTCATGTTGCTTTGCATGATCATGTAGTTGACATAGTATTCGTGGCAAAGCCACCGTTCATAATTCTTTCATACATGTCACTCTTGGTTCATTGCATATCCCGGTACACCGCCGGAGGCATTCATATAGAGTCATACTTTGTTCTAGTATCGAGTTGTAATCATTGAGTTGTAAATAAATAGAAGTGTGATGATCATCATTTTCTAGAGCATTGTCCCAAGTGAGGAATAAAAAAAAGAGAAAGGCCATAAAAAAAGAGGAAGGCCCAAAAAAAGAGAGAGAAAGAGAGAAGGGACAATGTTACTATCCTTTTTCCCCACTTGTGCTTCAAAGTAGCACCATGATCTTCATGATAGAGAGTCTCTTGTTATGTCACTTTCATATACTAGTGGGAATTTTTAATTATAGAACTTGGCTTGTATATTCCAACAATGGGCCTCCTCAAGTGCCCTAGGTCTTCGTGAGCAAGCAAGTTGGATGCACACCCACTTAGTTTCTTTTATTGAGCTTTCATACATTTATAGCTCTAGTGCATCCGTTGCATGGCAATCCCTACTCCTTGCATTAACATCAATCGATGGGCATCTCCATAGCTCATTGATTAGCCTCGTTGATGTGAGCCTTTCTCCTTTTTTATCTTCTCCACATAACCCCCATCATTATACTCTATTCCACCCATAGTGCTATATCCATGGCTCACGCTCATGTATTGCGTGAAGGTTGAAAAAGTTTGAGATTACTAAAGTATGAAACAATTGCTTGGCTTGTCATCGGGGTTGTGCATGTGAGAGCATTCTTGTGTGAAGAAAATGGAGCATGACTAAACTATATGATTTTGTAGGGATGAACTTTCTTTGGCCATGTTATTTTGAGAAAACATAATTGCTTAGTTAGTATGCTTGAAGTATTATTATTTTTATGTCAATATTGAACTTTTATCTTGAATCTTTCGGATCTGAATATTCATACCACAATTAAGAAGAATTACATTAAAATTATGCCTAGTAGCATTCCACATCAAAAATTCTGTTTTTATCATTTACCTACTCGAGGACGAGCAGGAATTAAGTTTGGGGATGCTTGATACGTCTCCAACGTATCTATAATTTTTTATTGTTCCATGCTATAATATATTCTGTTTTGGACATTATTGGGCTTTATTATACACTTTTATATTATTTTTGGGACTAACCTATTAACCGGAGGCCCAGCCCATAATTGCTGTTTTTTTGCCTAATTCAAAGTTTCGCAGAAAAAGAATATCAAACGGAGTCCAAACGGAATGAAACCTTCGGGAACGTGATTTTCGGAACGAACGTGATCCAGAGGACTTGGACCCTACATCAAGACATCAAACAGGAGGCCACGAGGTAAGGGGGCGCGCCTACCCCCCCCCCAGGTGCGCCCTCCACCCTCGTGGGCCCCCTGTTGCTCCACCGACGTACTTCTTCCTCCTATATATACTTACGTACCCCCAAACTACCAGATACGGAGCCAAAAACCTAATTCCACCGCCGCAACCTTTTGTACCCGTGAGATCCCATCTTGGGGCTTGTTCCAGAGCTCCGCCGGAGGGGGCATCGATCACGGAGGGCTTCTACATCAACACCATAGCCTCTCCGATGATGTGTGAGTAGTTTACCTCAGACCTTCGGGTCCATAGTTATTAGCTAGATGGCTTATTCTCTCTTTTTGGATCTCAATACAATGTCCCCCCCCTCTCTCGTGGAGGTCTATTCGATGTAATCTTCTTTTGCGGTGTGTTTGTTGAGACCGATGAATTGTGGGTTTATGATCAAGTTTATCTATGAACAATATTTGAATCTTCTGAATTCTTTTATGTATGATTGGTTATCTTTGCAAGTCCCTTCGAATTATCAGTTTGGTTTGGCCTACTAGATTGATCTTTCTTGCAATGCGAGAAGTGCTTAGCTTTTGGTTCAATCTTGCGATGTCCTTTCCCAGTGACAGTAGGGGCAGCAAGGCACGTATTGTATTGTTGCCATTGATAACCCATAAGTATAGGGGATCGCAACAGTTTTCGAGGGGAGAGTATTTAACCCAAATTTATTGATTCGACACAAGGGGAGCCAAAGAATATTCTCAAGTATTAGCAGTTGAGTTGTCAATTCAACCACACCTGGATAACTTAGTATCTGCAGCAAAGTGTTTAGTAGCAAAGTAATATGATAGTAGTGGTAACAGTAACAAAAGTAACGGTAGCAAAAGTAATATTTTTGGTGTTTTGTAGTGATTGTAACAGTAGCAACGGAAAAGTAAATAAGCGAAGAACAATATGTGAAAAGCTCGTAGGCATTGGATCGGTGATGGAGAATTATGCCGGATGTGGTTCATCATGTAACAATCATAACATAGGGTGACACAGAACTAGCTCCAATTCATCAATGTAATGTAGGCATGTATTCCGAATATAGTCATACGTGCTTATGGAAAAGAACTTGCATGACATCTTTTGTCCTACCCTCCCGTGGCAGCGGGGTCCTAGCGGAAACTAAGGGATATTAAGGCCTCCTTTTAATAGAGTACCGGAACAAAACATTAACACATAGTGAATACATGAACTCCTCAAACTATGGTCATCACCGGGAGTGGTCCTGATTATTGTCACTTCGGGGTTGCCGGATCATAACACATAGTAGGTGACTATAGACTTGCAAGATAGGATCAAGAACTCACATATATTCATGAAAACATAATAGGTTCAAATCTGAAATCATGGCACTCGGGCCCTAGTGACAAGCATTAAGCATAGCAAAGTCATAGCAACATCAATCTCAGAACATAGTGGATACTAGGGATCAAACCCTAACAAAACTAACTCGATTACATGATAGATCTCATCCAACCCATCACCGTCCAGCAAGCCTACGATGGAATTACTCACACACGGCGGTGAGCATCATGAAATTGGTGATGGAGGATGGTTGATGATGACGACAGCGACGAATCCCCCTCTCCGGAGCCCCGAACGGACTCCAGATCAGCCCTCCCGAGAGGTTTTAGGGCTTGGCAGCGGCTCCGTATCGTAAAACGCGATGAATCCTTCTCTCTGATTTTTTTCTCCCCGAAAGTGAATATATGGAGTTGGAGCTGAGGTCGGTGGAGCGTCAGGGGGCCCACGAGGTAGGGGGGCGCGCCCAGGGGGGCAGGCGCGCCTCCCACCCTCGTGGACAGGGTGTGGGCCCCCTGACGTGGATTTTTCTTCCAGTATTTTTAATATTTTCCAAAAAGATGTTCCGTGGAGTTTCAGGTCATTCCGAGAACTTTTGTTTCTGCACATAAATAACACCATGGAAAGTCTGCTGAAAACAGCGTCAGTCCGGGTTAGTTCCATTCAAATCATGCAAGTTAGAGTCCAAAACAAGGGCAAAAGTGTTTGGAAAAGTAGATACGATGGAGACGTATCAGCCATCAGGGATAACAAGATGGGGTTTATATCATATTGCATGAATTTATCCCTCTACATCATGTCATCTTGCTTAAAGTGTTACTCTGTTCTTATGGACTTAATATTCTAGATGCATGCTGGATAGCGGTCGATGTGTGGAGTAATAGTAGTAGATGCAGGCAGGAGTCGGTCTACTTGTCTCGGACGTGATGCCTATATACATGATCATACCTAGATATTCTCATAACTATGCTCAATTCTGTCAATTGCTCAACAGTAATTTGTTCACCCACCGTAAATACTTATGCTCTTGAGAGAAGCCAATAGTGAAACCTATGGCCCCCGGGTCTATTTTCCATCATATTACTCTTCCAACACTTAGCTATTTCTGGCGCCTTTTTCATTTTACTTTCTTTACTTTGCATCTTTATCATAAAAATACCAAAAATATTATCTTATCATATCTATCAGATCTCACTCTCGTAAGTGACCGTGTAGGGATTGACAACCCCTTATCACGTTGGTTGCGAGGATTTATTTGTTTGTGTAGGTGCGAGGGACTCGTGCGTGGCCTCCTACTGGATTGATACCTTGGTTCTCAAAAACTGAGGGAAATACTTACGCTACTTTGCTGCATCACCCTTTCCTCTTCAAGGGAAAACCAACGCAGTGCTCAAGAGGTAGCAGGGTGCACCGTACCAAGGGTGGGTGTAGAAAAACCACTCTCTTAACCATATTGATCAGAAATTGGTATAAGTCTTTTCTACACCTTTCCTTGCTCACTGTGGTGAATTAAACACCATGTCGATAATATGATATGCTTACATATAGACGTCACTCAATTGTTATGACTGCATGAGCGCGAAACAAGCAGCAAGTCAGAGCTTCGATGACAAGCTGAGGGTTAACAGTTGAGTGGTATTTTGCTTAGATGTATTTCTTTCAATTTTGATCTGAATAGCCATGAATATTTAGCTGCAGATGGTATTTAGCAAGCTACTGGGAGTCCTCGAACAAACATCCAAATTTACCTGCTCTATCTGAGCTGCCACCTTAGACTCAGAGGACTCTCGGGATGCACGCAACGGCTTGCCAGACTAATGGGTTGCTATTCAATTCTCAGTCTCGATTGGATCAGAGTCTTCAAGGCGTGCATCTTTAACACATTATTCCGTGTGTTTGTTTAGTATAGTTGGATTGAGTTACTTTATGTGCTTATTCCCAATTGACTATGCGCAGTTCAGTTAATAGAATTTTTGGATTTAATTTTCTGAAATATTTCATATGCACAAGAACCGAGGCACATGTGTGGTCATAGGGTGACTGATGTGCCAAGTTGTGAATCTTCAGGTGTTTAGATAGGTTGATATGAGGATGTGCTTTCCAATGCATCAAGTAAGGAGCTGGCGGATTTGATTCATGGTGATTTGTGTTCATTAATGTCTGAGTGCCAAATGAAACTAGGTACTTGCGTACATTGCAAGACATTAGTTTGTCTCCTCCAGAGATGTGTTTTATACTCTTCTGATGAAACTTTACACAAGGTTCTTCATGTCAAATGACATGGAGAAGCTTCCATCATATTAGAATAGCTGTGTTATGTCTAAAGTTCATTTCAGTTCATTTTTACACATCGTGTTTGAAGCACTGAGAGAATTACCTATGGTATGTTTCATAAATTGATGTTAACTATGTAAGTTGGAATAGAACAATCTATTCTCGTCTTATTATGCTTTCGTCACACATACACTGCATTGTTATATAGTAGTATATGAATGTCATGAGGAACCAACATCTCAGTTAAAGCTCTCTGATGTGCACTGAAGAAGTCTTCTCAAACAAGGTCAATAATTCTTATTTGTATTTCAACACATGCGATGTGATTCGTCGGGTGATGCCAAGTGTTCCCCTTGCACATCGCATGCCTTGCGTGGGTTGAACTGCGGAATGACCAGTGTAAGAGGTTTTACTTGAACAAGTGTGATAGTGACAATCACTGTACCTATGAGGCTACGAGCACCATGAGGAAAACACTCGGATATTTGGAAGAGGCCGGTGATAATGTAAAAAGGTTCTAACTTGACACACGAGTGGCAATACGAAGATGGTCTATTTTGACACATGAGAACGAGACTTTGACCATGGAATATCAAGGAGTGATTACGTGCAATCTTACTAGTGTTCTACTAACTTTTCACTGCTCCAACGAAGGTTTTTTATTTTTATTTTTTACAATTGATATTGAAGATCAGATTCTCAGGGGCAGGAGCATATCCTGTCACCCAATTGTTCGTTGCCCGACGCGGCTCTGCCTCTGCCTGGCACTAAGCATCTACAGATTGAGGAGAGCAGCAAAAGACGCCCACGAAAAAGGAGCTGCTATTTTTCCTGACGCGGCTCTGCCTCTGCCTGGCACTAAGAGCATCTCTAGCAGACCCCGTAAAAGCGGTCAAATCCGCAAAAATCCGCGTTTGCAGTTTCGTGATGTCAAAAAACGTTCCGAATAGACCCCGCAAAAGCGGTTAAACCCGTAAAAAATTTGCAGGCCCCTGGGAATCCATCCCCACGACCCTTAATTTTGCAGATTTGGAAGCAAAATATAAGGGGAACTGCAAACCGGTCAACGCTACGCGACAAGAAAATTCCTCCGTGCGCACACGTGCTCCGGTGACCTTCCGTCACAGAACTCGCCGGAATCTCGTCGTTTACCGCTACCGCGGCATCGGCTTGCGGAGTAGATCACAGGAGCAATGGCTGAAGACTCGAGCAGCTACCCGGCCACGAACGAGCTAGCTAGCTAGCTCGCTCGCAAGGTCCTCGATCCATCCGGCCACGAACGTTGAGGGAGTAGCTAGAAAGCTCCTCGATCCAGCCGGCCATGGAATAGCTAGCTAGCTCCCAGATCCATCCGGCAACACGGAGGAGCTGCCTCCTGGATCGATTCGGCGACTACCATGAACGACGGGAGCTGACTATGAACACAGGCGAGAGGAAGAAGACACGGGAAAGAATATACGCAGATATTCTTTTTTACGGGTCCGTTATGCGGGGTCTACATCCGCGGCCATCCGCGCCGGCCCGCAAAGCCGTTTTTTCGTAAACTGCAAACGCGTTTTGCGGGCCGGCAGAATGCGAGGTCTGCTAGAGATGCTCTAAGCATCTACAAATTGAGGAGAGCAGCAAACGACGCCCACGAAAACGGAGCTGCTATTTTTCCTGACTAGCAAGTGGGCAGGCTGGATCTTTTATTGGCCATTTTTTTCTTTCTCTCAAGGGACTGAAGACTTTCCTCTATACTGACAGAAACAGAGAGGCTGGTAAAAAAGGAAGCAGGCCTGGGCACACATGGTAATAGAACCCACCCACTGGAGATCATTCAATCAGGCGTCTTCCATGGTATTTTGTCTGTGAGCAAATCTGGTAAACTTGTATCTTCACCTGATATTTCATCAAGCTAGAATGCAAGATAGATGCAGCCATTCTCCTAGAACCATGACAACATTCTCCAGCAATGAAGATACATGCAACCATGGCTGCTATGGAAGGATGTTTTAAGCAGCTCGATACAAATTACAAGTTCATCAGCACATGTCAAACACGGGTACAATTAGTTTTTTCCAAAAGAACAGAAGCTCTTTCGGCACATGCTTGAGTAATACAGCTCTGAACCAATTGCCCAGTATAAAGCTTATGACGCCCCCTCCGCTGCGAGGAAGGGGTTGGCAATCTCGTCGGTTCCATCAGTTGGTGACACCAGCATGACAGCAGTGCCTCTGCACACCTGCAACACAAAGTATCATTGTGTCAATAGATGTATGGCATATGTACTCAACAATAGCAAAGCAAAACACACAAAAGGATTTATGAAACAATCAATTCATATCCAGCATAACAACTGATGAGCACATGGGTAACTAATTGCTGAGAAAGATTAAGGGCCACATGGTATATATGTTAATATAACGTCGGTAAACAATGGAGGATAGCATCCACTATCAAGATATTCAAAATGATAGGCAGAGGATTGAATCCACATGTTGACTGATAGACAATAGTAAAAGAGTACTTACAATGAGACCAAGTTGTCTGGTCTTGGTTGACAGCTTCAACGGGTCATCTTGCTCTAAAAAAGAAAATTGCAACATGAGGATTATAAGACATGATACTGTAGAAGAAAGGAGGGGCATTGTTCTCTTTATTAGATGTCCAAGAGTCACGATGATCATGCTGTTTATAGAAAACATATTTGTTGTAATCTACTACTCCATGCAGTGCTCTAGTACAAGGTCAGCCTTGACGAAATTTTAGTAGAACAAAAGATTCTATGCTGAACAAATAAGTCATAACTCTCATCCTAAGCTCTAACTGTAGACACTGTCAATGATTTAGGAAAAAGAATAGATGGTCAGTAAAACCCAAAGGAAGGAAGCCTAAATACCTCTTTCAGACTCGACTGCTTCATCCAGCACTAAGTTGAGCAGCTGGTCATATCCCTTCAAGGTTCCTGTAACTGCAAACATGCTTATGTCACGTCAGTATACGACTGCAAGCAAGAGCACAGGAGGAGACAAACAGGTACATGGGTTTCATAGACCTGGCCACCGTAGGAGCTTAAATACTTCTCAACTACGTAGTAAGGTAAGAGACGACTCATACGAGCTGAAATACTTGTCAACTACTAAGGTAAGAGACACCTCATACCCATACCCATCAAAATCTGTAGACAAACATGCCCAACAAAAAAGAGGTGCAAGCAAGCACAAGCTTGTAAATGATTTGCCATAAAAATCCGTACATCACGCTAACACACGATGAATTACCATGAACCAGCTTAATTTTGCTTTTCCCACCCCACCCGTTTGCTCACTGTAGGGACTAGATAAACAACTTACACAGAGGCATTTGTTTGCTGACTAGAATGAAAACAGCAAACAAACCCACAGAGAGGCATTTATCAGCATACTACAGGAACACAAGATGCAACAACTGAATCAGACGAAGACCAAACTAACAAGTTGTGTCGGTGACATTTGTACACCCATCTCTGCACCAAATACTCCACCGGCGACAGAGCCTAACGCAAACAAATCGGGGGCGCCTCTAGCGGATCTGACAATGTATCATAACACAGGGACAGAAGAAAAAGAGGGGTTTCGGCTGTGCCAATCAAACCTTGGCGGCCGCCGGTGAGCTTGACCTGGACGCCCTTGTCGACGAACTTGGCCAGGTCGAGCGCCGTCTCCTTGCGCCCCGCCTGAGCAGAAACCAACAGCAAACCATCAACGGCACGCCCGCACCAACACGAATCGGACCACCGAACCAGCCCGCGCACCAGCTTACCATCTCACCAGCCGAACCCTGCTCTCGCCTCGAGCGCGCGGACCGGGCTTGGAGTTTGCCCTAGAAATCGATCGCCGCCGCAGGTCGGGAAGGAACACTCTCGTCTCGCGTAGGAGGAAGCCGGGAGCAGCTCGTGGCTATGGCTATGGGCTACGGACGGGCAGGGGAGAGACCGAGAGAGGTTCTATCCTGGGCGGCCCAGGTGGAGCTGCCGCGTGGGCCGGGGTTCCAGGCCCAGGGCTTTCGGGCCGGTTTAGCCTGGCGAAGTGGCGACCCAGGAAGGAAAGTAAAGCCGCGACGGACCCCGCGACCGGCGCGTCAATTCTTTTCTTTCCTTTCCTCCCGCTGCCTCCGGTTCGTCCGCCGCTGACACCGGTGCTGCCGCGCCGCGCCGCCCGGGGTCGTCAGCAGCCGCGACTCCGCTGCCGCGGCCTGCGCGTGCAGGGGTAGGTTGCGAGCGGTCCGTCGCTCCCGCCGGCTGCGGCTTCGCGCCAGGTCGGTCGCCGCGGTGGGCTTCTCCCATCGACGGCGGTGGAGGCGGCCACAGGAGAAGCGAAGGTGATTGCTGTGCTTCTCTCGCCGTAGAATCCGACGTCTTCGCGTTTTCTGCGTGCCTTGTTTCGTGGCGGCTTGCTGCGTGCGAGGTTGGCTCTGGTTTGGGTGTGCGGGGTAGCTACTCTGGCGCCTTGCACGTGTTCGACGAAAAGCCTCCAAGTCTCCATCCTGCTCCAGCCACTCTCGTCGTTGGTATATTCGCTTGTCAACTAACTAATTAACTATTGTTGCGTGTCTGTTGTCGTTGCAGTGAGCCGTTGATCGGAGACGAGTGCTTTGGCTCTAGTTAGAACCAGCAGAGGCAATGTGAGTCCACCTGATCATCATACTGCCTTAGTGGAACGATAATCTGGATAAATACATAGTAGTCAATCCCTATTGTTTGCAAGTAACTGCCCGTTGCATAGAGAGAACTACCTTTGTGCATTGGGGCATTCGATTGACCGCCACCTGCCACTAGGTTGACAGCGGCATGATGCTGTCCTCTCCACCTGACCTGTTTGCTGTTGAATGCCACTGCAGGGAAGACGACAAGGACACGCTCCGGATACTTGTGGCCACCGATTGCCATCTGGGCTACATGGAGAAGGACGAGATACGAAGGTTTGATTCGTTCGAGGCTTTTGAGGAGATATGCTCATTAGCAAAGCAGAAGGAGGTTCGTAGGAGCAACACTTTGTGCGCGGTTATTTCGATCCGCCTGTTCGTCCTGCCGTGGGCAGCCCGTTGTTGGTGTGTAATAACTGTGATGAGACTGTTTCGCAGGTAGACTTTGTGCTTCTCGGTGGTGACCTGTTCCATGAGAACAAGCCTTCACGTTCAACCTTGGTGAAGACCATTGAGATTCTACGTCGCTACTGCCTGAATGACCTGCCAGTGAAGTTCCAGGTTGTCAGTGATCAGACAGTCAACTTCCCAAACAGGTTAAACAATGAATCTCAAAGCTCAACGTTCCATTTCATAATGGTCCTCGTATTTTGGTGATCACTCGATTTAAATTCAAGAAGGACAACCACATGAGTTTTCATGAGAAAGCCTGTTACTTTGAACGTATTGTGATCTTATTTATCTCTTTATCATGCATGAAAACCGTAGGAAAGATGTGTGCAGTTATATTCTTGTATACTTCATGTTCTCAGATAAACTTTCCTGTTGCATTTCCAGATTTGGCCATGTAAACTATGAAGACCCACATTTCAATGTTGGCTTGCCTGTGTTCACTATCCATGGAAATCATGATGATCCTGCTGGGGTGGTATGAGCTTATTTTTATGATCTTTTGAATTGTATGGGTTTCTACTGAAATTATCTATATTATGTCTCTCGACTTTCTTTTATGCATTCATTCATTTTTCCTCATTGTAGGATAACCTCTCTGCTATTGATATCCTTTCGGCTTGCAATCTTGTAAATTATTTTGGGAAGATGGACCTTGGCGGCTCTGGTGTTGGTCAAATAGCTGTCCATCCAGTACTTGTTAAAAAGGTGAACTACTTCAGTCCCAGGCAATATCATGAGCTGTCAGATGCCAAATCTGCAATTTCATATCATTTCAGGGTACAACTACAGTTGCACTATATGGCCTTGGGAACATTAGAGATGAGCGACTGAACAGAATGTTTCAGGTGCCTTTCAATTCTGCTAGTTTGGTTTGGAGCTTTTTATAGAGCATTTTTCTTATCTTTGTACATCTGCAACGCAGTCACCCCTTAATGATTTCATATTCTGTATCTCAACACTTCAGACACCACATTCAGTACAATGGATGCGACCTGAAAGCCAAGAGGGTCTGTCAGTATCTGACTGGTTCAATATCCTGGTACTTCATCAGAACAGGTATGCGTAGCAAGTGAACAGCAGCAAAGTAAATTATTTTACTAATTTATTTCAGTCCTTAATCCTGCACGCTGGAAAGCAATTTTACATCTGAAGTTCTGAACACATACAGGATAAAGACAAACCCGAAAAGTGCCATCAATGAGCATTTCTTACCACGTTTTCTAGACTTCGTGGTATGGGGCCATGAGCATGAATGCCTTATTGACCCCCAGGTAATAATTTGGGATTTCTTTTTGAAATTAATTTTTTTTCAAGGAAGAAACTTACTGTGCTGACTTCTGATCAATTGCCTGTAGGAGGTCCCTGGAATGGGTTTTCACATTACGCAGCCAGGCTCATCAGTTGCAACCTCCCTGATTGATGGTGAAGCAAAACCAAAGCATGTTCTTTTGTTGGAAATCAAGGTCAATTTTCTTCTTCTTTTATGTTAAGCATTATGTTGTTGTGTTGTTCAGAGTTTTCTTGTTCCTTACATATTCCTTAAACAGGGAAACCAGTATAGGCCAAACAAAATACCTTTGATGACCGTTAGACCTTTTGAGTATGCTGAGGTATGCCACTCCTTACTTCATGCTTATATAAGTAAGTGATTCTCAGTTTCTCATGTTGTTCAAATGTGTAGGTTGTGCTGAAAGATGAAGCAGATGTCGACCCTAATGATCAGGCCTCTGTTCTTGAACATTTGGATAAAATTGTGAGTTTTAAGTTTCCTGTTTTGTGTTTAGAACTTCAGATATTGTCCCTTTTCCTATAAGCGTATGGCCTTGCTCGTGTGAATTGATCAAGAATTCTTATTTGCCAGTTTCTTTAGTCTGGTGAAACTCCCTTGTTAAATTGAAACGATTTACCTCAATTTCAGGTAAGAAATCTGATCGAAAAGAGTAGTCAACCAACAGCCAGTAGATCTGAAGCCAAACTTCCATTAGTTCGAATCAAGGTAAAATATCAAGAGAAGTTCCGTGAAAAATAATGAAGATATATAAAACACATTAAAGTCTGGGTACTGTTTTGCAGGTAGATTACTCTGGGTTTTCAACAATAAACCCGCAACGATTTGGTCAGAAGTATGTCGGCAAGGTACCTCGGACACTAATGCATTAATTATTTAAGTGTTCTTCTCAAGCTTACCTGAACGAACTCATTTCATGGCCTCTTGTTGTAAAGGTTGCGAACCCCCAAGATATTCTCATTTTCTCAAAAGCAGCAAAGAAGCGCCAGACTACTACAGGAGGTATTTTGCTGTGTTTAAGAAAACAGTGCTATGAGAAATTTTGAGTAAACGTTCATTGACGTTGTCTTTAATATGTTGTAGAGAATATCGATGAGTCCGAGAAACTTCGTCCTGAGGAACTAAACCAACAAACTATTGAAGCTTTGGTTGCAGAAAATAACTTGGTATTTCTTGAAACTACACCTATTACATTTCTTCTTTCAGAAGGGGATGGGATACATATTGGTATCTGTTTTATTCTTAATGTCATGCCCTCTACTTGTATAATACATGATATCAGGAAAACAATCTACTAAGCATCATACGTTAAACCCGTTTCAAATGCTCACTGTTAGTTTAGGTATTGGAGAGAAATGTAATATGCTTCATAAAATCATAAATATAATGAAAGATTAAATACTTTTGGCTAGAAGGTAGAAGCTGCATTGTGATAGGCATTGGACCATTGATCAGTTAATATGATGCACCTACATGGCTATTCGGCCGCGTTATAACTTTACATGAGCTGAAAGTTGATAACAGTATTGTGAGACGATGGATGATTTTATTGTCCAGCGGACTTCCAAATTTTGTTCTACAGATTTGAACACATTCCAACTTTATTTTTTGTTTCTACAATGGCGCACATTTCTTGTTTGCAGAAAATGGAGATTCTTCCAGTTGACGACTTGGACATTGCATTGCATGACTTTGTCAGCAAGGATGACAAGACCGCATTCTATGCCTGTTTGCAGCGAAATCTGGATGAAACAAGGGTATGATTTGCTACCGTTCTGTAGTCTTAGGCATATAGAGTTAGTCCTCAACTTGACCGCATGATTCCTGAGAAGTTATGTCTAAGCTCCAAACGTTTTGTTCGAAATTGCAGAAGAAACTGAATTCTGAAGCAGAGAAATTTAAAATCGAGGAAGAAGATATAATAGTCAAAGTCGGCGAGTGCATGCAGGTATAAACCCTTGTACTATAGTTTTGGGACGAGGTTCTGGCAGAAAGGTTTATGAATCGCAATAAATGCAAAGATGGAACATCTTGGATACGGTATTGAAGGAGTTGAACCAGGATTTCCAAATGGTTGACCATTTTACTCTCTACTAGGAACGTGTAAAGGAAATATCCCTCCGCTCCAAGGGAGACACAGGGCTTGCATCAAGCACTCAAAATTTGGTGATCACATTTATTTAAGCCCTTGCCATCTGCTGCACCTCCTTATGCTGTATGCCATTTTTTTTTAGTTTCTGACCTGCTTATTGCTCTGATGGTACTCAAAGCAGGATACTACTAGAGGTAAATCTGTAGCAGCTGAAAGTAGCCTGAACACTTTTAGTGATGACGAGGACACCAGGGAGTTGCTTCTTGGTACGAGATCAACCCGATCTACAGCTGGATTTACTAGACCCTCTAAAGATGCTACTGGTGCCGCTAGAGGTGGAGCTTCCAAAAGAGGCAGGGGGAAAGGCTCATTGAAACAAACCACCCTTAGTTTCAGTCAATCAAGGTTTGTTAAAATTCCTTGCCATTTTTGTCTTTTCAGCACTAAAAATTTCTAGTCTGGTGTGAACTATATGTTACCTTGGAGAAATCTATGGATTAACACCATGCATGTGGAGCTCATGGACAAAGGGAACTCTAATCAGTTGTCTGCCATTTACCAATGTTTTAGTTTTTGAATGTCGTAGAACTTGTGTGTTGGAACTTCAACATTGATCTGACCGAACAACATGTTCAGGTCAAGTGCTGCTATTCGCAGTGAGGAGGTGGACTCTTCCTCGGATGAGGACGCAGCAAACGAAGCAAATGAAGTTGTTGAAAATTCAGTACGTCTGTTTCCTCTTTATACTTACGCAGACTTTATACATCCATGACAAATCGGCAATCTGGACCGCCTTTGACAAACGACTTCATGAAGTGTTTTATGGTTCCTCGAATGCTCGTAGGATCCTGAGGACAGTTTCCCACAAAGTGGACGGAAAAGGCCGGCTCCTAGAGGTAGAGGTCGGGCCAGAGGCACTAGCACTGCGAAAAGAGGGAGGAAAGCCGACACTGGTTCCATGCCAAGCATGGTGATGAGCAAAGACGATGACAGCGACGAAGATGACAAGCCTAAGAAACCTCCGCCTCGGGTAAGCGAAGTCACCTCGTAATTGTCGCGTGAGGATGTTGTTTGTGTTGTGTTACATGATTGATATTAAGAGTTCTGTTGTTTTGCAGGTCACGAGGAACTACGGGGCCGTCAAGAGGAGATGATTCTCGTTCTCATGAAGCGATTCGGAGAATCAAGGGCACGGTTATAATAGCTGATGTGTTCCCATGGACCTGGCTGGCGGTCTGTTTGCGGTGAAAGACAAGTGGAACTCGATTACCCGATCTCGTGTACTGTAATTTATATGCTTGTGTAACTGCTAAACGCTGGTAGTTAGTTTGCCAGTTACCATTGGGAACTATTATCATTGACATATACTGTTCCAGGCTAGTCGGTCGTGTGATGCCTATGGCATCCACAGAAGTCTGTTAAGCAAGGCATTGAACTGAAACTCATCAGAGAATCATTTTTCTCGAGCAATGAGGGAAACAATGCTGATAATGCAGGAAAGGCCATCTTCTCATACTTGCAAAACTATACATAATGTCACAATCCAAGAAACAGTTTCCTGGGAACCTCAAAAGCAAATTACAGAGGCATGTAGTAACGGCCTGGCTGCGCATTCATGTAGTAGGGAGGAGGGGGAGGTGCGGAAAGCGGCGGCCCAGCAACTGGATGCAGAAGAGCTCTGCGCGGAGGCGGCATGTGGCTTGAGCTAACTTGGGTGTATGTAATAGAGTTAACTAAAGTAAGAGCCTGGGGCTTGAGCTAAGCGCTTACCAAGAGGCTGCTGTCCATATGGTCCATAACTGCCAGAGCTCCATGACGAAGCACCATCATGACGCTGATGAACAGCTTGAGGCAATGGCTGGGCATGGACTGGAGTTGCAGGTCCATAGCCGGATCCCACGTAGTCTCCCACTGGCTCAGGAGTCTGGTAGATGTTCGTCGCGTAACCAGGGCTGCTGTATGGACTTGGGTACCCTTGGGAACCATATGCATTTTGTGATCCATATCCAGGAAGCGGGGTGCTTGGGTAGCTTCCGTAGGCTTGATGTTGGTTCGCGGTGCTTGCGTAGCTTGTGTGAACTTGATGCTGGTCTGCGGTGCTTGGGTAGCTTGCGTGAACTTGATGCTGGTCTGCGGTGTTTGGGTAGCTCGGATTCGGGTAGCTTGCGCATGTCTGTTGCTGATATGGGGCATTCGAGTAGCTTGACTGGATCTGATGTGGAGCACTTGAGTAGCCAGACGGCGCACACGGAGCATGCACGCCTTGTCCATATGAGTAGTTCATTGGTGGTTCAAAGCTTGACGACGGAGATGGTCCTGCCGCAGAAACACTCCCGGTATATGCTGAGCTAACCTGGAAAACAATCTCAGAGAAGTCAGGGCATTGCTGTTGTCACTTAGGATCGTTATATGGAAAGACGCATGGGCAGAACAATTTCAGAAAGAATAATGACACCGTACCATCTGGTTACTGAAATTGCCATGGCTGGGAGTTGAGGCTCTTGGCAGCAAACGTTTCATCTCGTCTAGGTCTCTCTGGGCATCATCCCTGGAAAGCTCCACAAAAATCACCTGTGCACACATGAAGAAAAAATGAGTTGGATAAAAACATGAAGTGGCCAAACGATGCATTGCATTATCATGATTTGTAGTATACCTCATCGAAAGGCTCCTTTGAACCAGGCATATCCTTTGACAGTGGCAAGACAAAATTGGCTGAAAAGAGAAGCATTTAGCAAATTAGTGACTTATAAAGGATGTAGATAGAACAGGGATAAAAAACACCCAAAAGTTTGTCTAGATAGTTACCTGTCATCTGGTCAACTGCTTCAGCTGGTACATCTTTCCCCATCTCCTGGAATCGTTTTGCTGCCCGGGAATTGAGTTCAGTTGACGATGGGAAAACGACCACAGCAATCTGTTCCGTATAAGATATAAGCCATCCAACATTAGCACTCTATTAATTTATTTAATAAAAACTCCTGAAAACAGGGTATGTCTCTTTTTCGGCGGCTTACTTTACAGTAGTTTGCAAATGGCCTCAGCTTGCGAATGCGGGCGCTTTTGTACACATTTGTTTGGTCGAGAATGTAATTGCGGGGGATCCTTGCGGCTCTGTCCAGCAATGTGTTGAAAATCTGTGTGGCATGATCCATCAAACGGTCAAAGCGCTCACCGTAGTTGTTCTTACGGAGCAATCCTGGCACCTGCAAACAGCACAACAAGATGAAAAGCAAATTCCGAGAGCACAAACAGTGCTTGTAAGATGGGCGGCGGGGTTGCGGTTACCTTCATTTGGTCCAATGCAAGGTTAGTTCCAAGAAGGACGAAGCGTTTCTCCGGATGTTCCTTGACCCACTTCTCTGCCCAAGTAGTCTTCCCCGACGCCGGGAGGCCGACCATCATCATAACCTCACACTCCTTCTGTTCCGGAAACACAGGCCCGAACACCGCATTGCCATCGACGAGAGCTGAGGACCAGGGCTCGTAGCCATCGACCAGCTCCAGCCCATCCTCCCTGCTAAACTGCATCTCGACGACGACATTCTTCAGCAGAACGTGCGGGAAAATTGCCGACCCACTGCATTGGCCTGACAGGAGCATCAACCAGACCAAACCCTTTGTGGCCGGCATCAAAGTAGTGAGCAATGCCGAGCCACTCGCCGTTCTTGGCGAACCCAATCGAGGCCATGGGCTTGGAATCGAGGTCCACGGCGCAGACGACGGTGTCCCCGACCCCGAACCCGGCGCCGTAATCGAAGAACCTGCCCCGGTGGGAGAGCTTCCCCGTGCCCCCGAACCCGAAGCCGCGGCCGCCGGCCTCCCCGAGGCCGCCCACGGGGTCGTCCCCCCTGGAGACGCCGACGCGGCAGAGGTGGCGCTGGGCGGCCTCCGTGTCGCCCATCTCCACGGCCTGCTCCGCCACCACCCTGCACCCGAAGCAGTAGCGCCCGCCGCGGCGGACCCCCGCCGTCGCGCGCGCGCCCGACCAGCAGTAGGCGAACCCGCCCCCGTGCAGCGCCTCCCCCCGCAGCCCGCCGGCGCCGACGTCGAAGTCTGGAGAGAGAGAGAGAAGCGGGACGCGTGTCCAGCAGTCCTTGTGTGAGCGAGGGTTTGCAGACAGTTTTAATTTCGGCGGGTGTGCGCGCTTACCGAGGTTGCAGTCCGCCGGGTTGAGCTGCACGCGCGGCGGCGCCGGCGCCGGCTCGGGGTCGGCTTGGTCGCCGTCGTGGCGGGGGCGCTTCGGCGGGGGCTGCGCGGCATCGTCGCCCGGCCTCGTCGCCATTGGTGGGTCGGTGATGTTTCGGTTGAGCCGAAGTCGCTCGCGGTCGATTCGATTGGGACGGAACGGAGTCGAGTCGGTACGGAAGGTGCGGCAAAAGGCGAGAGGATTAAAAAGGGAACGTGCTTTTTTTTAGGAAAAAAATACTGCCGCTTTATTTAAAACACGAAGTTTGGAATGTCATCCGAAATTACATCAAAAACAAAATCCGGGGGAGCTTCTAACCAAACCTTACATAGTTCGTCTCCCACCCCTACTTTAGCGAACTTGTGCGCGGCAACATTAGCAGATCTCCTAACCCAAGAGACTTTAAAACCCTGAAAAGAATGCAGCAAAAGCTTTAAATCTTCCACCCATGGAACAGTGACGCCCAGGTTCTTCGTGGGCTGTTTTAGCATCTGCACCAAGGCTTGATTGTCCAACTCCAGATGTATGCGCTATGCATTGATCTCCCTGGCCAGTTCCAAAGCCCTTCTGCACGCCAAAATTTCAGTCGCTTCCGGGTCAGCAATATTCGGAAAGTGATGGCACAAACCCACCCTGAACGCTCCATGGTGATCTCTCACCACAGCGCCCCCTCCACCCTTGTCCCCATGCCTAGACGTAGCACCATCAGAGTTGATTTTAAGCCATCCATCATCAGGTGGCTGCCATCTCTGGCGCGGTGTTGGGGCTGCATGTTGTCTCCCCTCCATGTGCACGCTCTTCCACTCCTTCATATGTGCTACAACAGTAGCCATTACTTCATGTGGCGCTGCTATTTTCCATCCCTCCCTTGCCTCATTTCGAGCCAGCCACAAGCCGTAAGTCGCCTGTATCATCGCCTCCCTTTCGTCGCCAGAAGCACCAGAGAACCAGTTCAGAAGCCAGCTAGCTAACGCACTTTGGGAGCCGAGCTGAGGCGGTGGGATCACCACCGCAACTCCCCTTGCTAAGTGTAGTAGCTGCCAGAATTGTACTGAATGTTGACACGCCCAAAATCTGTGATAGATAGTCTCCTCTCGACCGCATGCAACACAAAAAACTCCGGGTTTAATCCGACGTCGGTGAAGTTCAGCTCCGACTGCCAAGCCATTTCTAATTAGTCGCCACATGTGAATTTTCGCCTTGGCTGGCACTTGTGTGTCCCATAATGCCATGTATCCTCTATGCTTCGCAACTGAGCTAGACGTATCTGGCTGTCCAGACCTCGCTCTTAACTTTGCCATGCACATGTGATATGCTGATTTGACCGTGAAACAACCATTCTTTGTATAGTTCCATGCGAGATAATCTGCCCGGCCGGGTCCTCCCACCGCAATTTGCTGTATATCATGCACGTCCTCCGGCGTGAACATTGCCTGCAGCCTTCCCAGGTTCCAACTCATTCCATCCGAGGACAGTAGATGTGCAACCCGTGTGACACCCGGCATATAAACCTGACCAAGCGGTTTCATGCTGTTGCTTCGTGGGATCCAACTGGCATGGTGTATGCGTACTTGGGACCCGTCCCCGATGCGCCAGATCAGTCCCTCCCTAAGGAGATCACGCCCGTGCAGAATGCTACGGAAAGTGTATGACGCCGTCGATGGACAGGTTGCTGTAAGTATTGAATCCTTGCTGAAATACCTCGCCTTAAGGACTCGAGCGCATAAAGAAGTCGGCACCTGCAAGATTCTCCATGCCTGCTTTGCGAGCAAAGCTTGATTAAACGCCTCCGGGTCTCTAAAGCCCATGCCACCATATCTTTTTGCCTCACACATCTTCTGCCATGAGATCCAATGTACTTTCCTTTCACCGTTCGCCTCGCCCCACCAGAATTTTGAAGAGATAGAAGTCAGATTCCCGCACATCTTCTTTGTAAGGCGAAAACAACTCATGGTGAAAGTAGGTACAGATTGTAGACCTGATTTGACAAGTACTTCCCTCGCAGCCTTAGACAGTCCCTGCCCCTTCCATCCACACACCTTTCCTTTAGAGCTCTCCGTCACATATTTGAAAGTGCTGTCCTTTGTGAAGGAAATATGCCCTAGAGGCAATAATAAAGTATTATATATTTCCTTATATCATGATAAATGTTTATTATTCATGCTAGAATTGTATTAACCGGAAACATAATACATGTGTGAATATATAGACAAACAGAGTGTCACTAGTATGCCTCTACTTGACTAGCTCGTTAATCAAAGATGGTTATGTTTCCTAGCCATAGACATAAGTTGTCATTTGATTAACGAGATCACCTCATTAGGAGAATGACGTGATTGACTTGACCCATTCCGTTAGCTTAGCACTCGATCGTTTAGTATGTTGCTATTGCTTTCTTCATGACTTATACATGTTCCTATGACTATGAGATTATGCAACTCCCGTTTACCGGAGGAACACTTTGTGTGCTACCAAACGTCACAACGTAAATGGGTGATTATAAAGGTGCTCTACAGGTGTCTCCAAAGGTACTTGTTGGGTTGGCGTATTTCGAGATTAGGATTTGTCACTCCAATTATCGGAGAGGTATCTCTGGGCCCACTCGGTAATGCACATCACTATAAGCCTTGCAAGCATTGTGACTAATGAGTTAGTTGCGGGATGATGTGTTACGGAACGAGTAAAGAGACTTGCCAGTAACGAGATTGAACTAGGTATCGAGATACCGACGATCGAATCTCGGGCAAGTAACATACCGATGACAAAGGGAACAACGTATGTTGTTATGCGGTCTGACCGATAAAGATCTTCGTAGAATATGTGGGAGCCAATATGGGCATCCAGGTCCCGCTATTGGTTATTGACCGGAGACGTGTCTCGGTCATGTCTACATAGTTCTCGAACCCGTAGGGTCCGCACGCTTAACGTTATGATGACAGTTTTATTGAGTTTTGATGTACCGAAGGAGTTCAGAGTCCCGGATGAGATCGGGGATATGACGAGGAGTCTCGAAATGGTCGAGACGTAAAAATCGATATATTGGACGACTATATTCGGACTATATTCGGGTATTTTCGGAGTACCGGAGAGTTACGGGAATTCGTATTGGGCCTTAATGGGCCATACGGGAAAGGAGAGAAAGGCCTCAAAAGGTGGCCGCACCCCTCCCCATGGTCTGGTCCGAATTGGACTAGGGAAGGGGGGCGCACCCTTCCTTCTTTCTCCTTCCCCCTTCCCTTCTCCTACTCCCACAAGGAAAGGAGGAGTCCTACTCCCGGTGGGAGTAGGACTCCCCCCTATGGCGCGCCTCTCCCCTTGGCCGGCTGCCTCCCCCTTGCTCCTTTATATACGGGGGCAGGGGGGCACCCCAGAGACACAACAATTGATCCTTGTGATCTCTTAGCCGTGCGCGGTGCCCCCCTCCACCATATTACACCTCGATAATACCGTTGCGGAGCTTAGGCGAAGCCCTGTGTCGGTGGAACATCATCATCGTCACCACGCCGTCGTGCTGACGAAACTCTCCTTCAACACTCGGCTGGATCGGAGTTCGAGGGATGTCATCGAGCTGAACGTGTGTAGAACTCGGAGGTGCCGTACGTTCGGTACTTGATCGGTCGGATCGTGAAGACGTACGACTACATCAACCGCGTTGTGATAACGCTTCCGCTGTCGGTCTACGAGGGTACGTGGACAACACTCTCCCCTCTCGTTGCTATGCATCACCATGATCTTGCGTGTGCGTAGGAATTTTTTTGAAATTACTACGTTCCCCAACACTTTGATCTCCCAACCAGTGTTGGAAGACCCAAATACCGCTCACTCAGAGCTTCCGTCTGTACACCCAAAGTGTTCTTCAACTCCACCTTCATCACATCTTGACATCCTTTGCCAAAGAAAATAGAAGACTTTTGCAAGTTAACTCGTTGACCGGAGGCCACCTCGTACTGTGTTAATATATCCTTAAGCGCCTCCATATTTTCATTTGTCCCTTCAAGAAAGACAATGCTATCATCTGCAAAGAGAAGGTGCGTGACATGGGGGCCAGTGCTCCCGAAGTTCACTCCCTTAATCCTTTTGTCCCTTTGCGCCTTCCTTAGTAGGGCTGAGAATCCCTCCACACAGAACAGAAACAGGTAGGGTGAGAGTGGATCACCCTGCCGTAACCCCCTGGAAGGAGAGAAACACCTTGAACAGTCGCCATTTAATTTAACCCGGAAGCTTGCTGTTGTTACACACCTCATTATCATAGCAATCCATTCAGGAGCAAAACCATACCGTCCTAGCATTTGCTCCAAGAAAATCCACTCCACCCGATCGTACGCTTTCATCATGTCCAACTTCACCGCACACAATGCCTTCTTCCTCTTCCGCGTTCGAATAGCATGAACGCACTCATATGCAACCAAGACATTGTCAGAAATAAGCCTCCCTGGCACGAACGCACTCTGCTCCTCAGAGATAAGGATAGGGAGGATGCGCTTCAGGCGGTTTGCCAACACCTTTGTGGCGATCTTGTAGAGAACGTTACAGAGGCTAATAGGTCGAAATTGCGATAACAACTCTGGCGAGTTCACCTTGGGAATCATAACAATAACGGTAGCGTTGAAAGCACCCGGGGCTGCTACCCCATTTAGAAAATCCCTCACTGCTCCACACACATCCTCCCTTAACAACGACCAGTGTCGCTGATAGAATAGAGCCGGAAGGCCGTCCGGTCCCGGGGCCTTCGTCGGACCCATTTGAAACAATGCCTCTTCGATCTCCTCATCTGAGACTGGGGATACAAGGGAAGCATTCATGTCCTGTGTGACCGCATGTGATATATTCTGCAGTAATGCGTTTGTCCCAGTTGATCCCTCGGATGTGAAGAGTTGTTCATAAAAACCTGCGGCCATCTCCCTCATATCGTCATTTACTGTACACTTTGTACCATCATCCCTCCTCAGTGCCTTGATAGTGTTTTTGCGCTTCCGATGTGAAGCCCTATTCTGAAAGTATTTTGTATTTTGGTCCCCAACACGCAGCCAATCTACCCTCGACCTCTGCCTATACATGATTTCTTCCCTTGCATAAATTTCTCGTAACTCTTCTTCTATTGCCCTGACCTCCAGTGAGCAGCCCGTCTCCAGCGCTTTATTTTTAGCTTCAAGTAGTTGTGATTTCAGCTTGGCAATTCTCTTCCTAATAGAGCCAAAGACCTCACATGCCCAACGTTGGAGGGAACCAGACACACGTCCCAGTCGCTGCCAAACTGCTGCCAGCCCATGATCGCCCGTCCCGGCCGCCTCCCAGGCTTCAGTAAGCATCTCATCGTACTTCTCATGCCGCGTCCATGCTTCTTCAAACCGGAACTGTCGAGCACCATGTTTGTCATTACGTGGAGCCGTCTCCAACGCCCTGACAATTAGTGCTTGATGATCAGACTCCTCAGTGAGTATGTGTTCAACACTTGTTTCCGGGAACAAATCCAAAAAACCATCATTGCATGTTGCACGGTCCAGGCGGACCTGAATATTTGCTGCACCATCTCGCTTATTGTCCCACGTATAAGGATATCCCGAGAAACCAAGATCCGCTAGCCCACATTCAGCTAAGCAGTCCCTGAAATCCTCCATCTGCTGGAAACATCTTGGGTTGCCTCCTCGTTGATCAGTTTGAAAGAGAGCCTCGTTGTAATCACCTACACATATCCAGGGGAGGCTGTCCTGACCCCTTAGATAGCGTAGCGCATCCCAAGATTTCTTTCGCAAATCTGTTTTTGGTTCACCATAAAATCCAGTGATTCTAAAGTTTTTTCCTGTCCACTTCAACCGCCGCATCAAGAAAATACTGACACCATGGCCGTATGGTGACATGAACATGGTCTCGCCACCACAAGGCCAAACCTCCACTCTGACCCACACTATCCACTACCACTCCATTACGAAAACCTAGGCTCCATTTAAGTTTTTCCATAGCCCTAGTCTTCTTTTTTGTCTCTGAAAGAAACACCACCGCTGGGTTGTAGGACCGTATCAGGTCTCTCAATTCGCCTACTGTCGATTCCAACCCCAGTCCTCGACAGTTCCAGGCCAGAATATTCATGGCGTCCGGCGGCCCCGCACCTCGGGGTCCGCCGATATATCGTCCGTCTCAGTGATGTGGTCAAACACCGAAGACGTCTTCTGTCTTGTGTCGCGAATGAACCCATCATTTGTCGTCTGCCTGTCAGGGTCGTTTTTTGCCACCCAATACTGTCTTGGCCCTCTCTTTCTTCCCCCCCATTCATACTTAGGCTGGTTGGTGTCATGTTGGACTTCTCTGTATCCCAGCCGTGGCTTTCGGACATAGTGTCCCTTCGTCCTTCTTCGGTCACCCGAGTCTCTCTCTCCGAAACTGGGAGGCTCGCTTCCTCTGTTATCACCCGTGTATTGCATACCTCCACCATACTTTCTGTCCCTCTCCCAGCCCCTTGAGCTACTGCCGCCGTGGTGCTTCTGATTCTCATAAAGTTTGTTCCTCAAGTCTCTCTCCTTCTTCTGTATTACTCCCTCGTTGAATAATGTGCGTATAAATTTTCGGAAAAGTCAAAACTCAACAACTTTGGTCAAGTTTGTGGAGGAAGACATTTACATCTAGGATCATTAGATTCATCAAAAGACGTCGTTTCATATTTATATATATATCTGGTTAATATTTTTCTCTATAAATTTGGTCAAAGTTTGACTTTAAAAAAAAATTATACGCAGTACATTGTGGAACGGAGGGAGCATTAGTATTTCGAAAAATTAATTTCTTTCTAAGCTCCCTATAAGAGATTTAACCCTTTTTTTTGAAGTGGACAGCGTTTGTAACCGTCTGGTCGGGTCATTTGTCTTGCATAACAGTATCAGAACCAACATCCATTAACATACTTTTAAAATAGGAATTTTTTATTTTGTGAATTTCCAAAATATTCATTTGTTTTGGAAAAAACATTGAATTTAAACAATCCTAGTTACAATTACTAAGCTCCCTACAAATAGAGGCCCAAGAAAGCTTTAAAGTTTTTCCTTCAAAGTGGACACTGCTTGTAAGCGTCTGGTTGGGTCACTGGTCTTGCATAACAGTATCAGAACCAACATTCCATTAGCACAAGCATTCATTAATTTTATTTTATTTGAATTTCCAATAATATTCATAAAGTTAGAAAACATGTACGAATTTAAATTTTTTTCATAAATTTTAAAATTGTTCATGAATATGAAAAGATATCAATGAATTCTAAAAACTGTTAACGAGTTTTATAATTGTTCATTACTTAATAATGTTCATGGACTTAGAAAATCTCCGTAAGTTTTTAAAAAGTTCATGAATATGAAAAAATCTTCAAGAATTTTAAAAGAATGCTCACAATTTTGAAGAAAACATTTTTTATTTGAGGAAATGTTCAAAAGTTCAAATTATGTTCCTGATTTTCAAAAACAACTCATGAATAAACAATGAAAAGTAAAACAAATATACAAGCTAATAGGAAAAATCTGGTAGAGAGATTATTTTCTAGGAAAAATCGAACGAAATCACAAACCTGCATGGCCAACCCAGTACTGCCCATGAGGTTCGTGTTTGCTCGCGTCTTGCGGGATTAAGTCGGTGTTGGTATTCGGTGGATCCGTTTTTGATCCAGTCTTTGTCCGTATGTTTATAGGTTTAATCCTTTTGATATACGATTCTCTTCATCGGTGATGGTTGCTGCTCTGCTACTCTAGTCCTGTAGGGCTTAGCACGACGAGTTTTTTGACTCTCTATTACAATAAGGTTTGCCGGCTTCGGTGAGGGATGGACGAAGAAGGCGACATGTCTTTTATCTTGCTCCAGTGCTTATAGTCGTCGCTGGTGGTCATATATTTTTGGTTGTAATTTTTGTACATCTGGTGTTCTTTGCACTGCCACGATTGATTATAAATAGGTTGGAAATTCCCCGCAGGAAAAACGATGATCACCACCATAGTGCTAAACTGACACATAGCATATCATTAGATAGCATAAAAAATAGCAAGTTCATCTTACCCATCGATAACCTTATAGGGCCCACACTCTTCCACATCCTCCTCTTAGATGCTGGGGCTATTTCTCGCACATTGTGAGACTTAACTCGGCTTTGCCTTTGGCTCGGCCCAGTATTATAATCAGAGAAGAAAAATAAACTAACATGCAGGAAGCTACTTGGGCCCGCCCATTACTAACAACGCCTGAGGCGATACGAGCTTGTGTCTCGCCATAAATGAGACAAAGCAGCTCCCCCTATTAGACACCGCTTGGATGTAGATGTTGGGCCTAGAATTCAACTTTGGCGTTTGGGTGGCTCAAATATCATTGTTTGAAAAGCCATGACATTCTTTGGCAATGAATATATGACGTCCCGCGACAACACTCACGGGCTCCAGCCATCAATTTGGAGACAAAACCCTAAGTTTTCCCTCTTAGTTGGCAGCCCTCCCCCTCCGCGTGCGCCTCGCATACCCCTTCGTCTTGCTCGTGACGAAAATAAAAGTGGTGTTAAACAGTCCTCGACGCATTGCGCAAGTCAGTCGCCTGTCTTCGCCCTCCTCCTCCGTCTCTCACCTCTCCAGCGAATCTCCGACACCCCATAGCGAGCGCCTCCTAGAAATGAGCAATTCCAATTTGGGCAATGACCATCCAAACAAGCATCATGATTCATAATGGAGTCTGTCCTCCGAATTCCAAGTGCCAATTGCTGGAACATCCAAACAACAAATTTTGAGTTCAGTCTCATTATCAATGTCCTTGGTTGGAACCAATTCAATTCCATGGCCTCCAATAACAAAGCCTTGCTTTCCCATTCACTTAGCGCTGATCCAACACCTAATGTTTCTGACGCTAAAACAGACAGCTAATGCTTTTTGTTAGACTAGGCACTCGACTCTCTACAGTCTACACTCTACAAGTACGTACTTAAGTTGAGTTGGAGGGCTTACGTTGAGATGGACAGTCGGGGCAGCTGTCTAGCATGGAGAGTTGGCCATGGCCTTATTCAACCGGAGAAGGATTGGGGATGGAGGGCGACAAGTAAAACTCCACTTGCTCCCAGTGAATTTCCTTATGCTATTTTCACCCTTTTTTTTTCATATAAAACTGTATTTTAACATCGTATTGATTCATGGATGCAATTTTCAAGTACAACTTTGCAGCAAAAGGAAAATACATTCGCCTTGTTTTCATCACGGCCAAAGCACCGCAGTGATCGGAGAGAGGTCGTGGGGGAGGTGGGAAGGTGTGGGGGATGCAATGCAAGGAGAAGATTCTTTGCATCGCCGGAGTTCAAGGCCGTGGCACGTCTTGGGAGATGGGGTGGCTGGCTAACACATGCTTTGGATGTGGCACAGAGACAGAGCTTGCGAAGGACGGACGGCGATGATGCCTCCCTGGAGCACTGACAGTGGGAGGCTTCGGTTAATTCACATGTGGCAGCTTCTGCGACGGCGGGGAGAGTCGGTGAGGGAAGGATCAAGGAACACAAAAAGGCGGCAGCGGCGCGCCTCACACACAGGAGGTGTGCCTACGACAGAGAACAGAGGCAACCGGAGGCGTTGGTTGGACGGTGAAAATTCCTCCGACCAGGTGTTTCTTTTAGAGCTCTTATTATTAAAATATTTCAAGAGTTTCCCGCAAAGGAAAGAAAACAGTTAAACATTTTCTTCGATTGTTTTCTGGAGTGCTTATGTCTTGTGATCACTGAATGCAAACCCATGATCAAGACAACTACATCAGTTTTCCTACGAAAGTATCCTATTCCTACGTTTTGCTTGCTTATTTCACCTGTCTTTCTATGCAAGCGCAAACATATATAATCTAAGACTTCATTTTTTCTGTTGGCTAGCTTGCATGTCTTCACCATCATGATCATGATATGCGTCCCAACCTGCTGCTGATATGAGGTTCTACTTTCTATCTGAACTGTGTGTATTTACTGGACCCAAATAAGAGACAGTAGGAGTATAATGCAAACTGTCTCGCTTGAATCTTAACCATAAGGAACAGCCGAACAGGGGCATTGGAAGAATTGTCATGCACACAAGAAAGAGCCAAGTACTAATCTGACAATCATATATAATGCCTCAGAGCCAACAAAAAATGCCACTTTTCAAACACCTAGCGCATCAGCACAACATACACAACACACCGACGTTCAAGAATGGCACTGATATATACTCCCTCCGCCCGAAAAAGTTTGTCCCTCAAATAGATGTATCTAGCACCAGGGACAAGTTTTTTCGACGGAGGGAGTATCAAGCATCACATGCTCACAAAGCAGAAAACTTGTCCAACAGAAAAACACCCATATTTCTTTCTGCCATGTAGTACCAACAAAACCACAACTTAATAGTACAATAGCAGACAGAGGGACATAACTGGGTGAATCAGTATACTATTATTATTCAAGGTGTTCATCAAGAGCTAGCATGGCTTTATTAGCACATCAAGTCGACAGAGCTGTGCATGGACACTTAGAGTCTTAGACAGATAACAAAGATGTGCATGAAAGTAAATCCTCATTCTCAGGGTCGGAGCATCCTTTGCCATCCAACGAGGAAGTCGTCGTCGACCTCGACGTAGCCGCGCTTCTCTTACTCAGCACGGACAAGTGCGTGGTACTTGGCCAGTCTCTCTCGAAAGGCGAACATAGCGCGGGCAGCATTATAGAGATCAACCTTGGACCTGTCCATCTGCTCCTCCGGTGAAGGCAGCAAGCTAGGGTTTTCGCGCCTCAGGGATTCGTAGTGATGGGAGACCGGACCATCCACCACAAAGGCAAGGCTCCAATTGATCACTTCCTGCGGCAGCCGCGTCAACCTTTTCTCGCGTACGGCCTCCACTGCCGGCTTCAACGAATCTGCGGCGACTTCCGGCGCCGCCTCCGCTTTGCACACCTTCAGCGGACACTCCTCGCCGGCCGCCGCAGCCTTCCGGCACCGCTGACCGGCCATCGAGGAGCACTTCCCAACACTGCAATTTTGGCACCCTTCATGGCCGGACATCCCCTTGCTCGCCGACTCCTCATCCGCCGCCATAGGTCCCCCGCTTGGAACCGATCTACCTCTCGTGATCTTATAATTTGTTTGTGTTGTTAGAGTTTTTCTTTTTCGAGACAAGTTTTGCATGCGGCCCGTGCGACGGCACAGGGCGTTCAATTTTTAGGGTCCCCGGATTCCCATTGCAGCATTTTTTTTTTCCAATGGCACGTATGCGCTATTTCTGTCGGTTGCCCATTTTTTATATCAAGCCCTAAAATTTGCTACAAGTACTTCTAGCGGCTGCCGTAAAAATACAAACTCTGCTGCACGAACCCAACCGCGCCACAGAAACTTTCCGTTACCGAGTCGCCACCCAGCCGCCACCGCTACCTGACATCTACGCCATGGAAGGCACCTCCAATGCGACCGCCGATGCCACCGACCTCCCCTTTCCCCGTAATTTTCAAAACAAATATCATCCCGGTCGTCCCCGGAAAGAAATTTGGGGCTTGTTATCTTCAAAACCCAATGATAATCTTATCGGACCCACGCTCTCCCGTATCCTCCTCTTAGACGCTAGGGCTGTTTCTCGGACGATGCGATAGTTAACTCGGTCTTGCCTATGGCGGGGTGTTACTGGGCCGACCAAGTGTTGTAACTGCCGCGAAGTTTTTCCTCCGTGGTTTTCTTTATCCCTTTTTCACTACTTCCATCAGTTTCCTTCGTTTTTTTCTCTATTTTTCTTTGTTTTTTATTTTTCTTTTTCCTTTTTATTTTTTTCTTCGTTTTCATTGTTTCTTTATTTTTTTTATTTTTTACCTTCTAGTTTTCCTTTCTATTCCAACACAGTTTTCATGCACACTTACCTTTTTAAATAAATTATAAAAAATTTACAAATATTTTTTTGATACCTTATTTTCTTTACTACACATTGTATATTTTTGGTATACATCTGAAACATTATTTATGTACATGTTTAAGATTTTTCAAAGAAACAATTAACCTTTTTTCAAATTCATGTTTTTGAACATTTTAACTGTTAAATATTTTTCTTTATTTTTTTGCAGTTGAACTGTTAAATATTTTTTAAATAGACACTTGAAACATTTTTCTGAATGATATGGTTTTTAAAGAATGTGAACACATTTTTAGATTGTATAAACAATTTTTTTAATTTCATATTTTTGAAAAGTGTGAGTATTTTTTAAATTCTAAGGTACATTTTTTGAATGGTATGATTTTGGAATCACACTAACATTTTTTACATTGTATGAAGCTTTAAAAAAAATGCACATACATTTTATGCGTGAACCTTTTTCTTAAATGGTATCAACATTTTCTTAAATTAATTTTCAGTTTTTATTTTTTTAGGTAAAATTAAGTTTTGAAATATATGTATTTAGAATGTTTTCAGAAATATTAACAAAAGAAAAAAGTGAATGTTAAAAAAACAAAGAAGAAAAATAAACTAACCTACATGAAGCTACTTGGCCCGGCCCATTAGTAGCAATGCCTGAGGCCGAGACGAGCTTGTATCTTGCTATAAGCGAGACAAAGTGGCTCCCTAGACACGAGCTTGTGCCAAAGTTGCTAAACCCTAGGCACGGCTTGGATGTAGATACTGTGCCTAGAATTCAAGAGCCATGCTATGCACACGATAGAAATCAGACGATGATTAATTCAGGTCGGACATGCGTATGATTGAAAGAGCCCCAGCCGCTGGATTTACATGTCGTGCAGACGTCGGGCACAAGTATCGTGCACAGAGTAGTTTCGAGAATTCAACTTTGGCGTTCAGGAGGCTCAAATATCATTGTTTGGAAAGCCGTGACATTTAGTCTAATATATTTGATGCCCCACCACAATAAGCATGTGCCCTAGCCTTTAATTTGGAGGCAAAACCCTTGGTTCCCTCTTATGTGGGCAGCCCCCCCGCCCCCCTCTGAGTGCGCCTTGTATACCCCTTTTGTCTTGCTCGTGGGGAAAATAAAAGTGGTGTTAAACAGTCCTCGACGCATTGCGTAAGTCAGTTGCCCGTCTCCGCTCTCCTCTTCCGTCTCTCACCTCCTCGGTGAATCTCCGTCAATCCTTAGCGACCGCCTCCTACAAATGAGGAATTCCAATTTGGACAATGGCCATCCAAGCAAGCATCACAATGGAGTCTATTCTCCAAATTCCAAGTGCCAATTGCTCGAACATCCAAACAAATTTTGAGTTCTGTCTCAGTACCAATATCCTTGGTTTGAACCAATTGAATTCCATGGCCTCCAGTAACAAAACCTTGCTTTCCCACTCACTCGTCTTTTCCCTGATCAACACCTCGTTGTGGTACCGATCAAAGTCTTATCACAAAGCCAACACCTAATGCTTTTGTCAGGCTCTCTACAAGCACATACTCCCTCCATTCCAGGCTATTTTCACCCTTGTTAATATAAAACTGTATTCTAACATCATATTAATTCATTGATGCAATCTTCAAGTACAACTTTGTAGCAAAATGAAAATAAAAGAAATACATTCGCCCCTTTGTCCAAATAATTTACGTTCATCACGGTCAAAGCACCGCCATGATCGGCGAGAGCTCGTGGGGGAGGTGGGAAGGTGTGGGGGATGCAAGGACCAGATTCTCTGCATCGCCGGAGCTCAAGGCCACAACATGGCTCGGGAGACGGGTGGTTGACCGACACATGCTTTGGATGTGGCGCAGAGCTTGCGAAGGACCACACCTCCCTTGAGCACCGGCAGTGGGGTGCTTTGGTTCACATCACATGTGGCAGCTTCTCCGACAGTGGGGAGAGTCCGTGAGGGCAAGGAACACAAAAAGGAGGCAGCGGTGCACCTATGACAGAGAACAACGGCGGCCGGAGGCGGTGGTTGGACGTTGCAAATTCCTCCAACAAGATTTTATTTTTATAAACGATTTTCTTGTTTTGTCAGTTGGATTGGGAGGTCCCAAAGTACGTATTAGAAGAAGCCAGGATGTGTTTCTTTTAGAGCTCTTAAAATATTATTGGAGTTATTATTTTTTGATTATTTCCTAGAATGCTAAGTCTTGGTGATCACTGAATGCAAACCCATGATCGAAGACAAACATCAGTTTTCCTACGAAAGTATCCTACCTTTTGCAGATTTCACGAGTCTTTGTAAGTGCAAACGTATATAATCTGAGACTTGGTTTTCACGTGTCTTTGTAAGTGCAAACAAACATAATTTGAGACTTGCAATCCTTCACCATTATGATCATGATGCGTCCCGATCCGCTAATGACATGAGGTTCTACTTTCTATCTGAACATTGTGTAATGGAATTGGCCCAAATAAGAGGCACTCACACCTCTTTTCCGTCTCTCTTTTATTGCCTAGTAATGCAAACTTACTATAAGGAACATGCAGATATGAAAGCAATTGAGACAAGTGATAATCTGGCAATCATACTGTCCAGTTCATCAGAGCCAACAAAAAATGCCGCGTTTCAAACACCTAGCGAGTTAGCACAGCATACACATTGAAGTTCAAGAATGACACTGATATATGATCACAAAGCAGAAAACTTGTCCAACAAAAAAAAACACTTACGAACAGGACATGACTGGATGAACTAGTATACGATCGACTTCCTCCGCCCGTTGTAGATTCAATACGGACAGGACATAACTGGATGAACTAGTATACTACTTCCTACGTATGCTTCAATACGGACTACATACGGATGTATATCGATATATTTTAGAGTGTAGATTCACTCATTTTGTTTCGTATGTAGTCTATATTGAAATCTCTAAAAGGTCTTATATTTAGGAGAAACTGAGGGAGTATTATTCAAGGTGCTCATCAAGGAATGGCTTCATCAGCACATCAAGTCGACGGAGCTGTGCACATGAAGTGGAATCGTTCATTCTCAGGAGCATCCTTTGCCATCCAACTCAATCTATTCTTCGTGGGCTGCGGCCAGCGACCAAAAGTTCGCCGGTGTCAACCAAATGGGCGACATATTTCATTGCCTTGGCGCGTAGGACATCGTTATACGCACGGAGGTGCGCCCTGCGGGTCAGGAAGTCGTCGTCAACCTCAACGTAGCCGCGCTTCTCATACTCAGCCCGGACAAGTGGCTGATACTTGGCGAATCTCTCTCGAACGGCAAAGAAAGCGCGGCAACCATTATAGAAATCAACCTTCCAGCTGTCCATCTGCTCCGCCGGCGAGGGCAGCAAGCTGGGGTTTTCGCGCTTCAAGGACTCGTAGTGATGAGGGACAGGACCATCCACCACATGGGCAAGGGTCCAATTGATCTCTTCCTGCGGCAGCCGCGTCAACCTTTTCTCGCGTACGGCGGCCTCCACCGCCGGCTTCAATGAATCTGCGACATCGTCCGGCGCAGCCGCAGAAAAGGCATCAGAACGGCCGGCCGCCGCCTCCACTTTGCAAACCTTCAGCGGACACTCCTCGCCGGCCGCCGCCGCCTCCTCGGCCTTCCTTTTGGTGGCGCACCGGCCGCCGGTCAACGAGCAATTCTGAACGCTACAATTTTGCTGGCACCCTTCATGGCCGGCCATCCCCTTGCTCGCCGACTCCTCATCCGCCGCCATAGGTTTAATGGTGCGCCGCTTGGTGATACTTCCTTACTCCCGTGAAATTTGGGGATTTGGAACCGACCCACCTCGTGATCTTATACTTTGTTTGCGTAGTTGGAGTTTTTTTTGGAAAACACTTCTTTTTCCACTCATTGATTTCTCGTATTCTTGGTAAGCAATCCAAACAATTAAAAAAAACTCGTCTACGTCTTGCGCCACGTGTCCCGGTGGGACCGACGCATCGCTTCCCTCTCCCTTCCTTATCTTCTCAGGCGAATCATTCCCATCAGATGAGTCAATTACATTGATGGTCCTAAAACTTGGCGCAAACGGTCACTTTAGTGCTAGAAGTTGAGGTGTACATCTAAGTGGTGCAAAAACTTGGCTGAAACGTGCAAATACAGTGCTAATCGCGTGGGTAAACAGAATTAATCTTACAACGTACACAATGGATAATGAACCTATATGTTTTCACGAGGTTCTTTTTAGCAACATGTATTTAATAGGTACGCATCTGAAGTTTGGATGGGCTGCAGATATTGCGGCCCATTTTGCACTGATTTTTAAAGATAAATACAAACCATGGTTAGTAAATAAATAAAATTAAATACACATGCATGTACTATATAAAATATTTAGTTAATACAGAAATTTAAAATGTATACTAAATAAAAATGTTCATGTGTTATTTTCAATACAATGGTATATTTCTTTTAAAAATACCATGTATCCCAACGAAATAACTTATATTGAAAACATCTTCATGCATTATTTCAAAACACCTTCGTTTATTTAAAATAATATTTATGAATTGTAAATATATTTATATTATTTAAAATGATACAATTTCTTTTAAAATTACATTTAAAATATATTTTTATTATACAGAAAATTCAATAATTATAATCACATTTGTATAGTTCAATTTTTATAATTAGAAATATACATAAGTCATGAGTAAAAATATACTATTAAAAACTGTTGATATGGATATTTAATCGTGTATAATACTAAAAATATATACTGTTTTCGAATATAAGTCATTAGTAAAAATATACACTTGTGAATAATTATAGTTGTTAAGTAAATGTTTGTATTCATGATTTTAAAATTTAAATACAAGCCAGGAGTGTATACTTTTTTTGTATTCATTAAACACTGTATATAATACACATTTTAAATGTCCGTATTAACTAAATATTTTATATATACACGTGTATATATTTCATTGTTTTTTATTTACAAATTATTGATAACAAACATATTGGAACATAATTTTTATTACTTACGTTTTAAAATATCTTTTAAAAATTGCTTGTGCAAAATGAGCTGTAATATCTGCAGCCCACTTAAGGTCCACATGTGTTTTCACTAAATACTTATACGGTTGTGATCATTAGACAACTAATATGTGTTTAGTTTGGAGTGGTTAGCTAGTTGTTTTGGTAACCTGTGGTCGTGGGATCAAAACCTGGGTGAAATCTTTTTGTTTTAATATTGACACAGGCGGGACCCACTGGGCATAAATATATTTTTTGAGGGGGTTTTCGAAAAAAATATTCTGCCTCGTCCACGGGCTGACAGCGGACCCCACGCGCCTAGTCAGCACAGATTATGTATACAAAATGGGATATGCACTGTATTTGCACGCCCAAGCCAAGGTTTTGCACCACTTCAATGTACACCGCAACTTCTAGCACCAAAATGACCATTTACGCCAAGTTCTAGCATCGCCGGTATAATTGACTCCCATCAGATCCACACGCTCGACCCCCTGTGCTAGCTCCCGCTTTCTCTCTCTTTTATCCCCAATCAACTCCGTCATCGGCAAGCATGTGCTCCGAGGTCCGTCCAGCCACCACTCATCGCTGACGCTTTCATGTTGCAGGGACTCCGCAAGCTGCCGGATGGGGTGCGACGCCGTCGGGGGCATCTCCCAGCTGAGGCGCCGCATGCCGATGCTACAGAACGTCAATGGCGTCGCAGAGGGGGGTGCCTGGCGCGCTGCATTGCAATATCCACCGTGTTGCATGCCGGATGGGGCGCAACGCCGTCAGGTCATCGGTGCTGCGATGCCGGCGGGGCTGCAATAGCCAGTGAAGCAGAGGGGGCCCACCGCGTTGCGATGAAGCATCGCTGGGGGGACCGCCGGGGCTGCAGTGAAGCGTGCGGGGTCGTTGAAGCTCCACCTAGGTTGCAATGAAGCGCCCCCGGAGTTGCAATGAAGCGCTGAGGGGTTGTTGAAGCTCGTCGACGCTACAACGAAGCATTCGCCGGAGCTGCAATGAAGCTTCCCGCTGCGGCAGCAACACGCTTTGTGTTGCCATGGAGCAGCCCCGGTGGCTCCCGGTGTTGTGATGCAGCAGTCGTCGGTGGCTCTGGGAACTGTGTGCGCTCGTCGGCATGGGTGCGACGACGGGTGCGTCAGTGCTGCGGTTGCTGGTTTTCTTTCGCATCGTCGCTGTTGCTGAGAGGAAGCGGGTGTAGCAGCGGCGGCGGGGGAAGAAGGGTGACGTGGGGGCTGAGTTTCTCTGATCGGGCGGGTCACATGCGCCTAATCGAACGGCTGGCTAGGCGGATGATTTCTCTAGGGAATCATCCGGCTGATCCGTAGCAGCCGCCTTCTTTTTAAAACAAGTTTGCGTTGGTTTGAGTGAGAAAATTTGAAAAATGGAAGCGTGCAGCAATTTCGGCGGGGGGGGGGGGGGGGGGAGGGGTGTTTCGAAATAGGGACAGTAGCGTTGACGAGCTGACATGACTACCAGTATACCGGTCTAACTTTGCTGTTTATTAGCAGGAAACATCACTATTTGACTTAGTATAAACCATTTTAAAAAAGAAACATACTTTCAACAAAACCTGACTCCCTGCTAGCTCATCAGTTGATTCTAAAAAAACCGGGCATCAGTTGAGCACTGAAACTTCATAGTTGACCATGTTGACTTTTAAAAAATTTAAAAGTTCTTAAATTTTGAAAAAAAATCATATATTTGGAAAATGTTCATGAATTGAAAAACATACGGCGATATTTTAAAATGTTCACCGAATTTGAAATTTTTTTGCCGAATTTGAAAAAAGTTCATCGTTTTTTTTTGAACCGGGCATTACCCCTTTCCATTAACCGAATAACGGAAATACAGCAGTTTCAGAACATAGCTAGAAAGGAGGCGGGAAAGGGGAAAGAGAGTTCAACACATCGCCGGGAAACCCACCACAGGAACTCGCCTACGAGACACCTGCTGTGGGGCAAAAACCCGACGACACCTACAGGTCTCAACAACCAACACACACCAGCAACATATTATGCAAAATACATGACCCATCAGGCCACATCCTCGCGCAGGAGTGAACACAAAAGCAGCCCTGTCCTCTTGGACCGGGAAAGATAGATGGAGGTTGAAGACGCGATCTATCAAGTTGTCGCCGAATCTTCTGTCGCAGCGGCGTAGATCATCATCATGTTGCTTGTGCTGCTCCTCAGCATCTGCGACCCACGCTCCATCGCCTCACGATCTGCCCCCTTCAGGAGACCTGCCCAGTAGGTGATGAAGACACAAGCGGCAAACACAATCTCAAAAGGAGTTTTAGGAAGCTTAAACTCGAAGGTTGCTCTGTTTCGAAAGTTCCATACTGCCCAGCAGATGGCAGCAAGACCGAAGGTATAGAATTTAGCACCATCAGGAAGATAGATATAGCACCAAGTGTAATATTGCCAAAGGTTATTGGGACATAAGTCAGTGCCCAGGACCACTCCCACCGATCGCCAGATCACCCTGGCAACTGGGCAGAGGAAGAAAAGATGTTGTGCCGTCTCACGAGCAGCACAAAACGAACAGTTAGCATTACCAGGCCATTTTCGACGTTTCATAACATCTCTAGTCAGGACCGCGTCCTGAAACAACTGCCACATAAAGATTCTGATCTTAAGGGGAATTTTAGCTTTCCAAATCCACCGGTAGTCACACCCTGCAAGGTTGCTTTCAAGTAACTTGTACATGGATTTAGTAGTAAAGCGGCGCTTAGGCCCAGGAGCCCAGCCAACCTGGTCTGGTTCTGTCGAAGAGATAGTATTCAGCACAGTCGTGCACATCTCATTCCACATGTTATCGAGAGGGGGGTTTAGCCTCCTGCGAAACATGTCGCCGGCCTCCACTCCCCCTAGCTTGTCCACCGTAATCTTAGGCATATTACAGATGCTAAACAGCTGTGGGTACTGAACACGCATAGGAGGCATTCCATTCAAAGAGTCCTCCCAAACTTGAGCCACATCCCCCGAGTTAATCTGAACCGATCTACCCCGCATGTATCTTTCACTTTCATAATATCTTTCCAGATGGGAGAATCATTGAACTTGCTTTTCACCGTGGCAACCGTATCCCTTTTCAAGTATTTGGCCTTAACGATATCTTGCAAAAGCCCATTTTGAGTATCAAGTTTCCACCACCATTTTACTAGGAGGCTGATATTTTGTTTACGTAAGTCCTTTACACCCAGACCACCCTTGTCTTTGGAGCGGCACACTCTGCTCCAACGGACCAAGTGATATCTTTTTCGTCCCTCCCAACTTTGCCAGAAAAACCGTCGTCTCCTCTTGTCCAGTTTTTCAATGAAGGTTTTAGGGAGAAGGAACATAGCCATATAGTAAAAGACTATACTAGACAAGAAGGAATTTAGCAGCGTAAGCCTGCCACCCGATGAAGCAGCATTGCCTATCCAGGCTTCACAACACTTGCCAAATTTCTCGTCAACAAAGATCCACTCAAGGCATCTAAGAGAGGAAAAACTAACTGGCACTCCTAAGTAACGCATAGGAAAGTGACCAATTTGGCAGTTAAAAAGTTCCGCATAGTAACTTAGGATACTGTTGTCACCCCCACACACAGGATTTCACTTTTGAGATAGTTTATTTTCAGACCTGACATAAGTTCAAACATATAAAGAAGCAGTTGAGGTTTATTGCAGCAGAGGTGTCATGTTCAAAGCATAACACCGTGTCATCTGCGTATTGCAACACGGCAACACCCCCCTCAATAAGGTCAGAGGCTAAGCCAGTAATCAATTTCTCTTTTTGAGCATTGAAAATCATCTTCGAGAGACACTCAACCGCTAGGTTAAACAAGAAGGGTGAGTGGGGATCGCCCTGGCGAACCCCTTTGCGGCTCACAAAGTAAGGCCCAGTCTCATTATTCAATTTAATGCTCACCGTGCCGTTATTCAGGATATTTTTAATCCATCCGCACCATTTATCATTAAAACCCCTCATCCTATGACATTCCAGAAGGAAATCCCAATTGATTTTGTCATAAGCTTTTCCGAAATCAAGCTTTAAAACCACTCCAATTTTTCTCTTATTGTGAGTGTGATGTAGAACCTCATGCAAAGACAAAACTCCATCCATGATGTTTCTGTTTTTAATGAAGGCATTTTGGTGACGGCTGATCAGCTTATCCGCGTAGATAGCTACACGGTTATCCAACACCTTTGTAATTAGTTTATAGGGGCAGCGAAGGAGGCAAATGGGGCAGAATTGCTGGATTTTCTTAGCCCCTGTCATTTTAGGAATCAGTGTAATTACACCATAGTCCAGCCGGGCAACATCCAATGTTCCAGTATGGAAGGCCTCAAAGATGCGCATGATATCTACCTTAACAAAATCCCAACAAGCTTTATACACTAGTAGAAAAAGGGTCATCTGTCCCGGTTGGTAAGGGCCTTTTGTCCCAGTTGTTGAACCGAGACTAAAGGATCGTTACTAATGCCCTAGCCCGGGCCTCCACGTGGCCGCTGCGGCCAGCGCAGGCAGGAGGACCTTTGGTCCCGGTTGGTGACACCAACCGGGACCAAAAGGCATCCACGCGTCAGCATTTCAGTGGCTGGGGTTTTTGTTTTTTTGAAAGGGGGGAGGGTTTAGGGGGTAATTTAGGGTGTGTAAGCTAGCTAACAGGGAGAACTGTCCTCTCTTATTTCCGTGCTTGATTTACCAACGCTACTGCTATGCCTAAACATGGCTTAGATTAAAGTGAAGGCAACATGTGGTGCATGTCGAAAGTAATATTAATCCTAACTTGATCAAGTTTGGATTGGTACTACTTTCGACATGCACCACATGCTTGTTGCCTTCACTTCATTCCAATCCATATTCATTTCACCCACTGATATATAATAACTCTTCATGCCCGCATCATGCATCATCATAATAACAAGTCCTACTAATCATCATCATACAACTTCTACTCGTTATTAATAACAAGTCATACGATCATCATCCTCATAGTCATCGAACCAACCCTACTTAATTGTTCTTAGCACATGATCATCAGTATTAGGTAGGACCTAAATACCCTCTTTAAAGTAAAATAGCATAAAACAATATAGACCCCGACTCTCCATTATGGAGAATGGAGATCATCATGTCTCCAATTTTTGCGCTTCGCTTCATTTTGCTTCCAAGAACCTCCTTGCGACTGTCCATACATTTTTTCCATTCTTTGATTTTCATGTCTCCACTTCTTTTAGAAATCCGGTATGGATAGTTGAGATTCGTAGGATGACCTGGTTGTATGTTCAAAACATCAAGGCTACCATTCTGATACATCAAATGAGGCACACAATCCTCTGGGATTATCTGTTGAAAAACATAGTAATAACTTCATAGTTAGCAATGATGTACTAGTTTTAGAAGTATGCAAAAGATGCACGGATGTCGTAATAGTAAGAAATCTTACCAGTGTATCTCCATAGTAGTTACCGTAGTTCAACACGTGCACTAGTGGCACGTATTGACCATAATGTGGAGGAGTTTTACAATAGATATTGTAATTCTCAAGATCAGTACAAAATCCGACCAGATGAGTTTTCTCCTTATAAGTTAACTCAGAGCCATCGGTGTAGTAGGTTCTGTCTACCATGTTCCGCACATTGTTTGAACAATCAAAATAAGCTGTCAATGAAAATAAGCTGTCAACTATTTTGAAATGAACAATATAAATTAGCTAATAACTATGTTTGAGAAACTCACATAGCGGTAGAATTGGAGGCGTATCAACAAGGACCCAAATGTCCATATTGTCTTGCTCGATGTCAGGATCACCAAGATCCATGGTGACAAGCATACCCTCATCAAAACCATACATCTTGCAAAATGTTTCCCAATTTTTGCAATCAAAATGGTTACGCTCTCAGAATTATACAGATTTACTTCAAAATCTATATCATGATGGGTCCTTAGGTGAATTTTCTTTGTTTCCATACTTTCATGGTCTTCAAAACCCATCCTCTCCAAGACGTAGCATCTTGCATGGCATGGGATAAGCTAAAGCTAGTCGAATTGTAAAAGATGAAAAGTACACGTTGAAATAGTTGAAGTCGTGCTTAATTACGAAAAAATAACACTTATCGTCGTTGCGTACCGTTTCAACATCGAAGGTCTCCTCCAGCTTAATACTGAAGCGCCGATCTTCGTCCAGGTGAGGCCTGTTGCACAGACCTCGGTCGTCGTGGCACCAGTCGCACTCCCCCGGGAGACTTTTGTCGTCCGAGTACGACATTTCCTATGTTCATAATTCAAATATTAAACGTCTACAATTAAATATATGTACTAAAAACCTAAGTTAGATCATTATTATTCATCACGGGTTGACTATCGGTTTGTCGAGTCTTTTCTTGAAAACTCTCAGCTCACGTGGTGTATAGATTCGACCGTTGGTGATGGTCGCTCCTCCTTTCATCCCCGAGTGCATTACACCAAAATGTCTAGCACACGGGAATGAAGGAGAAGCGACCCCCACGACAACAGTCGGGATTCTTCGTCCTCTCATACATATATATATATATATGGTGAAACTCTCCCTCACTGATTCCTCTCAGACATTTGCGACAGTCGGTGATGGTAGCTCCTTCCTTTCGTTCCCGAGTGCATTACACCAAATTGTCTAGCACACGGGAACGAAGGAGAAGCTACCCCCACGACAACAGTCGGGATTCTTCATCCTCTCATATATGGTGGAGACTCAATAGACTTAAAGTCAACCCGAAATATTGTTTAATTATCTTTCTAAAACCGGTTCGTGGCTGGTCTCACCTCGAGGTCGGAGGGGGTCGCTGACGGGGATGACGGCGGGGATGATGAAGGGGGGCTCCTAGATTTCTGCGAAAACAAAAACCCTATAAGCCATCAACTAATCATATGCATACGCCTTGCATAGTGCTCCCCAATTTTAGCATTCAAAGTAGGAGTAGTTTTCCAATTTGAGCATTCAATAAGCAAAATCAAATCACAAAATAAAGTAGTATTCAAATTAGGATGCATTCAATTATAAGCAAAACTACATCATCTCCATGCGTCCGTACATCGTTGAATATTATCACTAATACACCTCGAATACTATCATACATATCGCCAGTACAGCTAGAACCGTAGCGCCCGACGGGTATCGGCGCGGCGGTGGACACCCAAAGGGAAGGAACCATCACAGGGTCATAGCTCCAGTGAGATCCCTGAAGAACCTGCTAGGTATTGTCGAACCTGCCCTCCAACGCAACCATGTAGCGACGGACGTGTTGGTCCTCCTCGCTGACACGGTGACGTACCACCTTCGTGGTGTCCGGAAGCCTCGGCACCGTCACTGGCCCACGCGACCGCCACCAAACAAGGATCGGGTCAACGACGGGCTGGCTCCTCACCAACCTACGCCCCCCGGAAGGTAGCACCTCCCAAAACCAGCCCGGCGGAGCCCAGTCCCGGACATGGCCCCTCTGATCAAGCCGGCCTCCTCCGCCGAGTCGACGACGAGGATGCGGGATTGGCATCGTCGACGTCGATGCGGGAATAATTGCTTTAACCAAAAAAATAAACTAGTACTTACTAAAAATAAACTACTTCTATATATAGTAAAATAAAGTAGTTTTATTAAATCAACTAGTTCAACTACTAAGCGCTAACCTAAAATCAAGTAGTACTTACTAATTTTACTTTTTCCTCTACACTAACCTAAAATGCACTAACCTAAAACCGATATCTACTAACAACCTAAATAAAAAATTAATACATATATGAAAAAAAACATATATAAACAAAAAAATGCTATGAACATTATATTCATACATACATAGCCACATACATTCATCATATAGCTACCACATACATATATACATTATATATATATATGAAAAAAATGCAATGAACAAAAAAATAATACACATTATATGAAAAAAAAGCACTGAACAGAGCCGTGGTGGCGGCGGCTCACATCGGGGGCGGCCGGCGAGGGCGACGACGGGGGCGGCGAGGGCGTCGGCGACGGCCACGGTGGGGGGCGCGGGCCAGGGCAGGGGCGTGGCCAGCGACGACGACGACGGCGGGGGCGGGTCGTGGCGCAGGGGCGCGGCCGGGCGTGCTCGGGGGCGGCAGAGGGCGACGGCGTGGGCTCGGGGGCGACGGACGGCTTCGGCGTTGGCTCGGGGGCACGGGCGACGGCGACAGTGGCGGGTAGCCTTACGGCGTCGAGGAGGTCAGCGTCGTCGAGGGCAACTGGCGATGAAATTCTGAATTTTCGCCAAGTGTTTCTTATATAGGAAAGGCTTTGGTCCCGGTTCGTCGCACCAACCGGGACCAACACCACCTTTAGTCCCGGTTGGTGCCACCAACCGGGACCAACGGCCTCTTTTCAGCAGCCCAAAGGGCGGGAAGGGGCGGCCTTTGGTCCTGGTTGGTGGCACCAACCGGGACTAAAGGGGTGGCATTGGTACCGGTTGGCGCCACGAACCGGTACCAATGCACACCTTTAGTCTCGGTTGGTTCCACCAACCGGGACCAAAGGCCTTGTGCTGCTGCGCCCGCGTCGAAAGTTTAGTCCCACCTAGCTAGTTGAGAGGGGCGTGCAGTGGTTTATAAGCCCCACTGCCGCACCCCTCTCGAACTCCTCTCCATTGCAGGCTTACGGGCCTAATTGTCACTACTATGCCTGATGGGCTTACTGGGCCTTCTGCGGGCCTGAATCCTGGCCCATCGATGGGTTTCTAGTCGTATTCAGGCCGTGGTGGCCTAGTAGGTGGCATATTTTTCATTTTTTGCCTGTTTTTTTTTCTATTTTGCTTTATTTATTTTGTTTTGTTTCTACTTACAACAAAAAACTTATTTAATTTATTTTATTTTGTTTCTAATTACTTATTTATTTTACTTTATGATAATTCTTTTTGCTATTAAAGTTTCTATCAAAAAAAGTTCTTTATGAAAATTCTTTTTGCTTTTAATGATTTTGAACAGAGAATACTTCGATAATTTTAGTTGCATCAATTTTATATGATTTTAGTTTCAATAATACTAGAGGTTTCTTATAATGTTTTGAACAGAAAATACTTTGTTAATTTTAGTTTCATAAATTTTATTAAAGTTTATTTTATTAAGTTTCTACTTATATATTTTTAATAAAGTTTATATTATTTTGTTTCTAATTACTTATTTATTTTATGTGTTATTTTTCATGCATTTACTAATTATTTTGAGCTATAAGACCCTAAAATTGAAAAGCATTTCAAATGAACTCTGAAAAGGTTGAAAGTTGGCATGGTATCATCATTTCATCCACATAGCATGTGCAAGAAAGTTGAAAGGGTTACGGCAAAAACTAGATGCACTTCTTTACAAAACGGACAATCTCTTTCAAAGTATCAGGATTTCATACGGAAACTCGTTTGTTACAAAGGGATTTTATTTTTTAAAACTTATTTGAACTCCTGACTTTTTGTGTGTTCAAAATGCACCATTCAAAGCCACATCATCATTTTTCAATCCTTTCTGACTTCATTTGTTATTTTTCATGCATTTACTAATTATTTTGAGCTATAAGACCCTAAAATTGAAAAGCATTTCAAATGAACTCTGAAAAGGTTGAAAGTTGGCATGGTATCATCATTTCATCCACATAGCATGTGCAAGAAAGTTGAGAGGGTTACGGCAAAAACTGGATGCACTTCGTGTACAAAACGGATAATCTCTTTCAAAGTATCAGGATTTCATACGAAAACTCGTCTGTTACAAAGGGATTTTATTTTTTAAAACTTATTTGAACTCCTAACTTTTTGTGTGTTCAAAATGCACCATTCAAAGCCACATCATCATTTTTAATCCTTTCTGACTTCATTTGTTATTTTTCATGCATTTACTAATTATTTTGAGCTATAAGACCCTAAAATTGAAAAGCATTTCAAATGAACTCTGAAAAAAGGTTGAAAGTTGGCATGGTATCATCATTTCATCTACATAGCATGTGCAAGAAAGTTGAGAGGGCTACGGCAAAAACTGGATGCACTTCGTGTACAAAATGGACAATCTCTTTCAAAGTATTAGGATTTCATACGGAAACTCGTCTGTTACAAAGGGATTTCATTTTTTAAAACTTATTTGAACTCCTGACTTTTTGTGTGTTCAAAATGCACCACTCAAAGCCACATCATCATTTTTCAGTCCTTTCTGACTTCATTTGTTATTTTTCATGCATTTACTAATTATTTTGAGCTATAAGACCCTAAAATTGAAAAGCATTTCAAATGAACTCTGAAAAGGTTGAAAGTTGGCATGGTATCATCATTTCATCCACATAGCATGTGCAAGAAAGTTGAGAGGGTTATGGCAAAAACTGGATGCACTTCATGTACAAAACGGACAATCTCTTTCAAAGTATTAGGATTTCATACGGAAACTCGTCTGTTACAAAGGGATTTCATTTTTTAAAACTTATTTGAACTCCTGACTTTTTGTGTGTTCAAAATGCACCATTCAAAGCCACATCATCATTTTTCAATCCTTTCTGACTTCATTTGTTATTTTTCATGCATTTACTAATTATTTTGAGCTATAAGACCCTAAAATTGAAAAGCATTTCAAATGAACTCTGAAAAGGTTGAAAGTTGGCATGGTATCATCATTTCATCCACATAGCATGTGCAAGAAAGTTGAGAGGGTTACGGCAAAAACTGGATGCACTTCGTGTACAAAACGGACAATCTCTTTCAAAGTATCAGGATTTCATACGAAAACTCGTCTGTTACAAAGGGATTTTATTTTTTAAAACTTATTTGAACTCCTGACTTTTTGGGTGTTCAAAATGCACCATTCAAATCCACATCATCATTTTTCAATCCTTTCTGACTTCATTTGTTATTTTTCATGCATTTACTAATTATTTTGAGCTATAAGACCCTAAAATTGAAAAGTATTTCAAATGAACTTGAAATTGAAAAGCCCTACAAATGAACTCTGAAAAGGTTGAAAGTTGGCATGGTATCATCATTTCACCCACATAGCATGTGCTAAAAAGTTGAGAGGGTCCCGGCAAAAGGTGGATGCACTTCGTGAACAAAATGGACAATCTCTTTCGAAGTATGAGGGTTTCGGACGAAAACTCATCTGTTACAAAGGGATTTCATTTTCTTGAACTTATTTGAACTCCAGACTTTTTGTGTGTTCAAAATGAACCATTCAAAGCAGAGACTGATTTTGAATGGTGCATATTCAACACACAAAAAGTCTGTAAAGATCGCCAACCCCAACATAAAAAAAAGAGCATAGATGCGCCTATAGAGAGAATTCAACCTAAATTCATAATAAATTTCTATGAATTTCAAAGAAATTCACTCTGAATTTAGGTCAAATTCCCTGTATAAGGGCATCTATTTTCATTTTGAGAGGAGCTCAACAAGGCAGAGAGGGACGGGCTTATAAACCGGTGTGAGCGCCCTTCGGTTGGCGAGGTGGGACTAAACTTTGACCGCAACGAGGACCAACCCGAGACCCTTCGGTTGGCGAGGTGTGCCACAAACCGGGACTAATGGTCATGGGCCAGGGGCGAGGCGCATTGGTCCCGGTTCGTGCGTGGAACCGGGACCAAAAGGTCTAGACGAACCGGGACCAGTGGCCCACGTGGCCCGGCCGGCCCCCTGGGCTCACGAACCGGGACAGTTGCCTCCTTTGGTCCCGGTTCGTGAGCGAACCGGGATTAATGGCATTACGAGGGCCGAACCAATGCCCTATTTTCTACTAGTGATAAAACTCTGCTGGTATGTTATCAGGCCCAGGAGCTCTATTGCTCTCCATACCAAACAAAGCTGTCCTGACCTCTTCCTCAGAGAAGGGACGGATCAGGCGGTTATTATCTTGATCGTTCAGCTTCTCATGCTCCCCCCAGGTATCAGGAGAAAGGTGGAATAGGTTTCCTGGGGCGGCCCCAAACAACTCCTTATAGTATGTGGTAGCATGATCAAGTAAATTTTTTGTGCCCTTGATCACATTATCCCCATCAGCGAAGGACTGAATAGTATTCTTACGTTTTCTATCATTCGCAATGCGATGATAGTACGCAGTGTTTTGGTCACCTTTCAAAAGCCATCTCTCTCTAGACTGCTGGAGCCTGAACAACTCTTCATTAGTTAGAATGACATTGAGCTCAGCCAAGAGCGAAGCTCTATGGCAACAAATCTCTGCATCAATAATCCCTTCTTCCTCTAACTTTTCGATCTCCTCAAGCTCAATACAAATATCTTTCTTCCTTTTCCTCTCGTGACCAAAAACATGGGACCCCCATCCTTTAAAATATCTTTTGAATCTTTTCAGCTTGATATTAAGGATGTCTATGGGGTCATTCGAGTTAACAGGCTGCCCCCAGATTTCTCTGGCCTTAGGCAAAAACAACTCATTGCTCAACCAACTAATATCAAAGCAAAATTCTTTCTTCTTAGGGGGTTCTGTTTTATCAGCTTTCAAGGAGAGAAGGAGGGGATTATGATCAGAAATGTCTCTAACAAGTTTCCGAACTGAAACCAAGGGAAATAAGTCTTCCCAAGAATAGCTCATAAGTACCCTGTCTAACTTCTCAAGAGTAGGATGAGCCTGATGATTTGACCAGGTGTATTTGCCCCCAGATAAGTGAATCTCTCTAAGGCTAAACGCATTGATCACCGAATTGAACTTATCAACATAAGGATTATGTCTCATGTTTTTGTTCTTATCATCTCCCCCTCTCAAGATATTGAAATCACCACCTATTATATATGGGATATCAATGTGAGAACAGAAGGAAGCCATTTCAACAAGAAAATCCTCCTTGAGTTCCTCCTGGGCCGCTCCGTAAACAACCACAAGTGCCCAGATAACATCTCTCTCTACATCGTGCATAGTGGCTTGTAAGATAAACTTACCCACTTTCCAGGAGACAACTTCATATTTTTCTTTTTTAACACCGCAAAGGATACCACTAGATTTGCCTATCGAGGGAACCCAACACCAAGCAAACAGATCACAGGGGTCAATCTTCCTAAAGTAACTTTTATGGAAATTCTTTTTCATCGTTTCTTGTAACGCCAGGAAGTCAAGGGAATAGTCCTTGATGAGATCTGAGAGGCAGGTGGACATCCCTTTTTTCTGCCCCCCTACAGTTCCAGAATATCCCACTCATTTGACAACCATAGTGTTTTTTCTCCCCCTGGTAACCTTGTTAGGAAGCTGGACAAGGTTACCCGCTTTGGCCAAGGGTATATCCCTATTTCTCTGACTTCTAGTGTCAGGTCTATTAACATTCACCATAGGTTTCCTAGCTTTTTTCTTCCTGGATCTCACCAGGGTAAATTCATTTGTATCAGAATCAGGATTACCCTCGTCCCCCCATTCCATACTTAAAGGAGTTTTATCCCCTTTGGCATTGATCAAGAAAAGATTGTTGCTCTTGTTATCATCCTGAACACTTTCATTATTATTATTCAAAGCATTAACTCGAGATTTTTCAAGTTCACGAAGGATATCTATACTCGCAAAGTCTGTGTCAGGAATATTGACACCCATTTTAACAGCCCGTAAGATTAACTCTGTATCAGAAAGAACATCAAAGGTATTGCTAGTACTGTTATTACCTTCTAGATTGCGCTTCTTGGCCATCGCTGCTGCCTTTTCATCAATTCGCATCAGGTTAGTCTGGGCGTTGCGCAAACTGAAGCGTAGATTCTTTTCCGTAACAAGGGGTGGGGTGGCAATCACCTCATTCTCGTTGTCCATCGACGAATCAGGGGACTTGACAATATATTTGCTCAGCCCCTTCCCCTCAAAGATTTCATTCTCCTGTAGGGGTTTCATAGGGGCACCACATTTAACCGTGTCAGCATAGGATCTATTCATATTGTACAAAACTGCACAACTTTCAGGAGACTTTATCGAATTTACCAGGGGGGAAGTGCTTACATTTGCACAAAAAGCCTATTTGCCAAAGGGTAGATCACTCTTTCCTTTCTTTCTTTCTGCCTCGTCGTGTTCCATGGCCAGAGTGTCGATCAGGAGAGTGTTATCGAGAGACTCGTCCGAGCCCTCATCTTCAGGAGAGTCCTGTTATTTTTCCTGGCCCTTACACTGAGAACCAATGACTGTACCAACAACATTGGAGGAAGATCCCACCTCATTTTTTCCATTAGTAGCTTGCATTTTCATCTTCTTAAATGTATGGTTTCCAGATTCAGGAGGAACAGTCACAGTTGTTTTCCCATGATCCGGGTCCCTGACCAGCACGTGATCCAGCTCGTAATAAAAATCAAAGAAGTGATCCCCCAGCACTGCCTCAGCTACAGGTGGGATTTCATCCACAGTCCTGCACCCAATTTTCACACGCACATATTCAGGGCGATGAAGTGTAGCCCCATCGATTTCCAAGGGGACACCAACCAGAGAGGAGACAAATGCCAAGTTCCTTTCATTCCTTTTCTCCAAGGGGACATTATTGCTGACTTTAATCCAGGCTTTCTCCATAACCCCTTTGGCTCCAAGAGCCGAGGTCCAGGGGTCAATTTTCACCACAGTACCAGTGGATTTCAAGGTCATTCTGCCAATATAGCAAGCTTTGGAAACATCACGACGATTAGGAAACCTAACAATAAAAACACCAGGTCCAATAGCTCTAGCAGTACATCTCCAACCAGTAGCAATGTATTGAGACAAGTCAAATTCCATATCCTTAGTAGAAGTGTGCCCCTCCACAATAGTGACCACCACACTAGTCTCACGCTCTTTCATCTGCCTAGCAGTACACGAATCATGTATGTAATAAAACCCTTGCCCCTTGGCAGAGAAGGCACACATCGGTGCAATGCAATCCCAAGGAAGAAACTCAACACAAACAGAACCAAGATGGCCTAATTTACTGCATCTCTCACAAAAGGCTTGCGGGCATCTAGCAGGAATATGCTCAGATGACTTGCAGATCAGACACGCATTAGGGTTCATGGGCGGGTTCACCTGAGTGTTTTGGTTGCCCAGCATGCGGCGCTGTGGCATCTCCCCAAGCTGCTTGTCGGTGTTGTCCCCTCCACCAGATCCAGACGTGGCCTTGGGCTTCTCCACCCAAACCCCACCGGGTCTGGGATCTTGGCGACCAGCCGCAACAGCTTCCCATCGATCAGCAGCACCCGTAGAGTGGACGGTGTTGGAGGAGGCGTGGTCGTCCTCGCCATCGTTCCTCCGCCAGGAGAACTTGCGCCCACGGTCGAAGCGCCCAGCTCCCCGATCCGCCCGCCCGGATCCACCGCCGTCGCGCTTGTCGCCCCGGTAGCCGCGCCCCCCACCCCGCCACCAGCCATCGGAGAAGCCCACGCCGGAGAGGCCGCGACCTCCGCGAATGACCTTTCGTCGCCTCCAACCTTGCCGGGCCACCAGTGGAAAGAAGGGGGGATACTGGATCTAGGTTTTTTTTGGCGCCGCCCAGAGATGGGAGAGGGCGGAATCGAGATCGAGGGGGTGGTAGGGTTTTGGATTTATACCCGCGGCGCCCGCATCGCGTCTCTCATGGCGGCTTGGATCGCCGTCCACGTGGGCTGCATCTGCCATGGGTGGTGGGGTGCCACCCCTAGGTCCCGCACCCAGCAACCCCAGGTCGCTCGATCTCCTCGGTGGAACGCGACCGTGTACCGCTGCGCCGCGCCTCCCCTCATCCAAACGTGACGGTCCACCGGGATCGATCGCCGGCTCCGGCACCGCCGATGGCACCGGAAGTCTGTCCCAGATCCTGGCAAAAAAGCACGGGAATGACACTATGTGTCCGATGTCGATGTACTCGCGCTCACGCAGGGAGCGCGTGTCCACCGTGCGCCCCTCCCCATCGAGAAGGACCAGACGGAGCGCCTCGTGTCGGAGCACGATCTCGCCGACGTCGAACGTGACCGAGCGGGCGGCGAGGAGATCCGCCGCGTAGGTCGCACGCCACCGCGTGTCGCCTGCTGCGCACCGCATTCTCGCCTAAGCAAGATTTCTTCTAAAGTTCACCTATTTCTTTAAAAGTTCATCGAATTTAGAAGAAACAATCATCGATTTCGAAAAGAGTTCACCTATTTTTTAACAAAATCATCAACTTTTAAAGGAGTTCATTAATTTTGAAAAAAGTACATCTCTTTTGAATCACGAATTTGAAAAAACGTCCATCGATTTTGAAAACAGTTCACCATTTTATTTATAAAAATCGTCAACTTGTAAAGGAGTTCATCAATTTTGACAAAAGTTCATTGCTTTTGGAAAAAAAGTTTAAGTATTTGAAAATAGTTCATCCACTTTGGAAAAAGTTCATACTTTTTTTTAAAGAGTTCACGAAATTTAAAAAAAATCACGCATTTAGCAAAAGAAAAAGGAAACTAAAAATAAAAAAGAAATTTAAAAACCAAACAAAACCGTTCGAAGAAAGAGAAAAAATGAACAAAAAATGAAAAAATGATTGGCCGGGCCAGCTCGCAGCGATGGGGTGAGGGAGTGTGCGCCTGTTTGCTGAATGTACGTACTATACGGGCGCCTATATAGCCGAATAGGAAATGCCCAAACCTTTCCCCAAAACAAATGATGGTAGTCCCAGGCCCGGGCACATGGGCATGCGGCCCGTGCTATGGAACATGGGCCCCGGATTCCCAGTGCAGCATTTTATTTCTAGTGGTACGTGTACGGTGCTGTGTGCTCCGATTCCCATTGCAGCATATGTTTGAGAAGTTCATGATGGTGTATCTTTTTTTTTGCGAATAAGTTCATGATCATGTTTTTAATGCATGAACAATAAAAATACATGTACTTTTGTTAAAGACGTGAACACTTTTACAAACTACACTAACATTTTTAAATATGCAAGCATTCTTTGAAGTACAGGATATTTTTAAAATACATGCACACTTTTAAATAATTGCATGACCATGTTTTCAATTACACATTTAAATAATACATGATTAATATATTTTTATTTACGCTTTGAACTTTTTAAAATATATGATTAACAAATTTTAATAAACGATGAACAATTTTAAGTATGCGATGAACATTTTTAATAAATGATATTTTTAAATAAAATACATAATGAATATTTCTAATACACAACAAACATTTTATCTGTAACCGATAAATAGTTTTAATACAGGATGAATATGTTTAAATATTAGTAAAATAATACTATTTTTGAAAAAAAAACTATATAGCCAATTTATATATATATAAAGTAGAAAACAAAAAATTCAAAAAAAAGCAGCAAAACGTATGTAGACACCACAAGCTAGAGATCAGACTTCTCTCTGCGAGAAACAAAAGATAGCCATCAGACGCTACATCTACTACCGCTATAAAAGCATGGACCGAATCCATCACACCGTACATATATCTGATTCTATGATCCAGACCACTTCATTGTTCAGCAACAAACATGTTTACTGCTAAACATCTATATGATACCAACTACCAAAGTATGGCGATCCAATTACCAAAATTGCTTCACTAATGTTTAGCATGCCAAGTAATTATCTCTTAATAGCTATATGTTATTAGGCTATATAATTATCTCCCAATCTCCCTCCCCAGGCATGTAATATCTGCTCCAACTTTGAACCCAACTTTCACTAACAAAATATTAGTTATGCCACATAAATTATAGCACTGGATACTTCTTTCGAATACAAATCCAATGCTATATTTTCTATGGCATATAACTATTATTTCATTAGTTAAATTTGTAGTCAAACTTAGGATCAAAATTTGTGGTGTGTTACATATTTGGAGGGATGTAGTATTATGGTTAATAAATGAGTTGAGAAGACAACCGACTCAGGTGGAAGCATATGGAATTATGAATATTATAGTTAAGCACACCATCAATAACACATTTATTGTTTGATGTATTTGGGTAGGGTTGGCAAAGTCCAAACCATATTTGTTACCCCATCCTCCTTAGACAAATGGTTGCATAAGCATGATAGTCTTCCTCATGTGAAGTTTCCCTTTGAGGTGATCTTGCATGTTCTTGCGACTGCTTGATGTGATGACGCACACCATGCAGGTCAAGTACTAGTCCTTGCAACTTGTCACTGGGAAAGCCATCGAAGGATGGCCACATTGGGGTTTTCCCCATTGGTCGGTATGGTTGCCAACCCATTTACCTTCGAGTGGAACTACATCAATCACAAACACTAGCAGAGTCTTGGACAACATATAACAAATACTCTTATCGCTCATAAATGACCAAAGATCATCAACAATATATATACACCAACAATGAATCTGCATCTACTATATAAAACATCAATGGGTCCCCTTTTGTTATAGTTTTATAGAAGGTCCCGAATTATTGGTAATGAGATGACATATAAAAATTTACCAAGGAATGTTGCACTAGATATATGTATACATATATCTATAGTAGTCGGACTCAAACTAAGACCACATACATGTTCATGGATTTAAAACGAACTTGAATTCATAAATGTCTTGTCGAGTGCAAAGCGAAGCACAATTCAGGTAAATTTGACTCAAAGTTCCATATAATGTGTGCGATACCAAGATATTATGATGCTTTTAGCATCATACATAGCACACTTGATCATTCTGTCTAATTTATTTCAACCTAATAAATAACATAGCTACGAAGTAGTTCGGCAATTAGATATGGATATTGCAATAAAATGTATATGTTGCATTCTTTAATTTCAGCACAACTATGAGTAGCTGCAACAAAAATTTGTGTATATGATGTATTTAATTTATTACCACATTCTCCTCCAGGTGACCAGTTGTAGGAAATGGTTGCAAAACTTTAGCGGCTTTCCTCCCATGGCTCTTGCCTCTGAGGTGCTCTTACAGGAAAACCTCACTGGTTGCCGTGATGTTGCACACCATGCAAGTTTGATCTGGCTTCTGCTTGTTACTACTTGTTGTTGTTGTTGTTGCTGGAAAACAAATGTATGGACGACATGAGGGTTTTTCAATCGAGCCTGCACAAACTAAAGCGAAGAACATGCAGTCTTTAGATTGTAACTTTGGAGCACAAATCAACAAAAGTCGTATACAACATGATGCGAGTATAACTATAACTAAGTAACCCGTTATGCCCTTGTCGAAAAGACCAATTGGCAATTGCAGCCAAGAAGTCAAGCAACTTATGAACAATATGTTCTATGAATGATCCACAGAGGGCTTGTGGCTCCCTACATGACTATGAATAAGCACAACATAACTACACTAAGAAGCATATGCACAACCACATTAGCAAATATACCCATAACCACATCAACTCTCCTCGTAATGACATAGATGATGAAGAAGAAAAATCTGAATCACCTACCTCAAGTTCCAGTGCAGGATCTACTAGCTGTCCAGCCATTGGAGGCATAGCAAGCACCAATTGATTCAACGTGGCAACGCCCGCGCGTTTCAGTAAACAATAGTTGTGGGTACCAATTTAGTTACATAAGAGAAAACTCCGAAAGCAATCACATATAGTAATTACTGGCTTCTAGACTTTTTTATGAAACTCAAGTGCTCCCCTCCCCCCCCCCCCGTGATGAAAATTTAAAAGAAATCACGTGTAGTATAAACAATCACCACAGAAATTAGAATAGCATGGAAGTTGATGGGTTGGGAAACGGGAGTTTTAGTGGCATACCCTGAATACCAAATTGTTAGGAGCTTAATGGTATTGTCCAACAATATAGTGTACCAAAACTATCTACAAAGTTGATGCAACTCTGCGATTTTAATGAAAAGAAACAGAAACATGAGAACATATTAAAATATGATGGTGTGAAGGGGCAGAGTTAATGTTGGGGAAGGTTGCATGGAAAACAAAAGATTTCTACGCACACGCAAGATCTATCCATGGAGATGCATAGCTATGAGAGGGGGAGAGCATCTTCATACCCTTGAAGATCGCTAAGCGGAAGCGTTTATCAACACGGTTGATGTAGTCGTACACCTTAATGATCTGTACCGATCAAGTACTGAACGTACGGCACCTCCACGTTCAGCACACGTTCAGCTCGATGACGTCCTCGCCTTCTTGATCCAGCAAGAGGGGCGAAGTAGTAGATGAGTTCCGGCAGCACGACGGCGTGGTGACGGTGTTGTTGAAGAACAATCTCTGCAGGGCTTCGCTAAGCACAACAGATACTATGACGGAGGATAAACTAGAGGGACGGGGTTGCCAGCACACGGCTTGGTGTTTCTTGATGTGTTCTAGGTGCTAGCCCTGTCCCTCTATTTATATGTTTAGCCCTGGGGTCGTAACTTGGAGAAAAAGCCTCCTCAAAGTCTGTTTTGCCCGCAAGGAAGAGTCCTTCTCGGACTTCCAGGACTAGACGCCACAGTCCTTGGCGTCTGGCCCAGACGCCATGGGCCCTGCGTCTGGCCCAGGCCAGACGACAGGGTCTCATGCGTTTGGCCCCCTGGCCTCCGCAAAACTCCTTTTGCACCGACTTAAAACCCCGTGGGCCTTACCCCTTGGCCTAACCATATCATCCTATATATCTATCTTACCATTCTGGAGCTCTTCGTCATGTCTGTGATCTCATCCGGGACTCCGAGCAACATTCGGTCACCAACATACATAACTCATATAGTACCATATCATCAACGAACGTTAAGCGTGCGGACCCTACGGGTTCGAGAACTATGTAGACATGACTGAGACACCTCTTCGGTCAATAACCAATAGCGAAACCTGGATGCCCATATTGGCTCCTACATATTCTACGAAGATCTTTATCGGTCGAACCGTTATGACATCATACTGTTGGGGAACGTAGTAATTTCAAAAAAATTCCTACGCACACGCAAGATCATGGTGATGCATAGCAACGAGAGGGGAAAGTGTCATACACGTACCCTCGTAGACCGTAAGCGGAAGCGTTATGACAACGCGGTTGATGTAGTCGTACATCTTCACGATCCGACCGATCCAAGTACCGAACACATTGCATCTCCGAGTTTAGCACACGTTTAGCTCGGTAACGTCCCACTGCCACGAACTCACGATCCAGCAGAGCTTCGAGGGAGAGTTCCGTCAGCATGATGGTGTGATGACGGTGATGATGATGCTACCGACGCAGGGCTTCGCCTAAGCACCGCTACGATATGACCGAGGTGGATTATGGTGGAGGGGGGCACCGCACATGGCTAAAAGATCAACTGATCAACTTGTGTGTCTTGGGGTGCCCCCTGCCACGTATATAAAGGAGCAAGGGGGGAGGCCGGCCGGCCCTAGCAGGGCACACCAAGAGGAGGAGTCCTCCTTCTAGTGGGAGTAGGACTCCCCTTTCCTAGTCCCACTAGGAGGGGCAAGGAAGGAGCGGGAGAGGGGAAAGGCAAGGGGGGCGCCCCCCCTTCCTTGTCCTATTCGGACTCAAGGGGAGGGGGCGCACGGCCTGCCCTGGCCGGCCCCTCTCTCTCCACTAGGGCCCATCAAGGCCCATTAGCCCTCGGGGGGTTCCGGTAACCCCCCCGCCACTCCGGTAAAATCCCGATTTCACTCGGAACTATTCCGATGTCCAAATATAGGCTTCCAATATATCAATCTTTATGTCTCGACCATTTCGAGACTCCTCTTCATGTCCGTGATCATATCTAGGACTCCGAACTATCTTCGGCACATCAAAACACATAAACTCATATTACCGATCGTCACCGAACGTTAAGCGTGCGGACCCTACGGGTTCAAGAACTATGTAGACATGACCGAGACTCATCTCCGATCAATAACCAATAGCGGAACCTGGATGCTCATATTGGCTCCTACATATTCTACGAAGATCTTTATCGGTCAAACCGCATAACAACATACGTTGTTCCCTTTGTCATCGGTATGTTACTTGCCCGAGATTCGATCGTCGGTATCTCAATACCTAGTTCAATCTCGTTACCGGCAAGTCTCTTTACTCGTTCCGTAATGCATCATCCCGTAACTAACTCATTAGTCACATTGCTTGCAAGGCTTATAGTGATGTGCATTACCGAGAGGGTCCAGAGATACCTCTTCGACAATCGGAGTGACAAATCCTAATCTCGATCTATGCCAACTCAACAAGTACCATCGGAGACACCTGTAGAGCACCTTTATAATCACCCAGTTACGTTGTGACGTTTGGTAGCACACAAAATGTTCCTCCGGTATTCGGGAGTTGCACAATCTCATAGTCATAGGAACATGTATAAGTCATGAAGAAAGCAATAGCAATATACTAAACGATCAAATTCTAAGCTAACGGAATGGGTCAAGTCAATCACATCATTCTCTAATGATGTGATCCCGTTAATCAAATGACAACTCATGTCTATGGCTAGGAAACTTAGCCATCTTTGATTCAACGAGGTAGTCAAGTAGAGGCATACTAGTGACACTTAGTTTGTCTATGTATTCACACATGTACTCAGTTTCCAGTTAATACAATTCTAGCATGAATAATAAACATTTATCATGATATAAGGAAATATAGATAACAACTTTATTATTGCCTCTAGGGCATATTTCCTTCACATACGGAATTCCCTTTGTCCATCGGTATGTTACTTGCCCGAGATTCGATCGTCGATATTTCTATATCGAGTTCAATCTCATTACCGACAAGTCTCTTCACTCGTTCCATAATACATCATCTTGCAACTAACTCCTTAGTCACTTTGCTTGCAAGGCTTCTTATGATGTGTATTACCGAGAGGGCCCAGATATACCTCTCCGAAACTCAGAATGACAAATCCTAATCTTGATCTATGCCAACTCAACAAACACCTTCGGAGATACCTGTAGAGCATCTTTATGATCACTCAGTTACATTGTGACGTTTGATAGCACAGAAGGTATTCCTCCGGTATCCGGGAGTTGCATAATCTCATAGTCGAAGGAATATGTATTTGACATGAAGAAAGCAACAGAAATAAACTGAACGATCATTACGCTAAGCTAACAGATGGGTCTTGTCCATCATATCATTCTCCTAATGATGTGATCTCGTTATCAAATGACAACTCATGTCTATGGTTAGGAAACCTTAACCATCTTTTGATTAACGAGCTAGTCTAGTAGAGGCTCACTAGGGACACCGTATTTGTTTTTGTATCCACACATGTATTTAAGTTTCCGGTCAATACAATTCTAGCATGAATAATAAACCTTTATCATGATTAAGGAAATATAATAATAACCATTTTATTATTGTCTCTAGGGCATATTTCCATCACTCTCCCACTTGCACTAGAGTCAATAATCTAGTTCACATCGCCATGTGATTAACACCCATAGTTCACATCGCCATGTGAACAACACCCAAAGAGTTTACTAGAGTCAATAATCTAGTTCACATCGCCATGTGATTAACACCCATAGTTCACATCGCCATGTGACCAACACCCAAAGAGTTCACTAGAGTCAATAATCTAGTTCACATCGCCATGTGATTAACACCCAAAGAGTACTAAGGTGTGATCATGTTTTGCTTGTGAGAGAAGTTTAGTCAACGGGTCTTCCACATTCAGATCCGTACGTATTTTGCAAGTTTCTATGTCTACAATGCTCTGCATGGAGCTACTCTAGGTAATTGCTTCCACTTTCAATACGTATCTAGATTGAGACTCTGAGTCATCCGGATCGGTGTCATAGCTTGCATCAACGTAACCTTTTACGACAAACTCTTTATCACCTCCATAACTGAGAAATATCTTGTTAGTCCTTCTTAGGTAACTAAGGATAATTTTGAACGCTGTCCAGTGATCTACTCTTGGATCACTATTGTACCCCCTTGCCAAACTCATGGCAAGGTACACAACAGGTCTGGTACACAGCATGGCATACTTTATAGAACCTATGGCTGAGGCATAGGGAATGACTTTCATTCTCTATCTATCTTCTGCCGTGGTCGGGTTTTTGAGTCTTACTCAACTTCACACCTTGCAACACAGGCAAGAACGCTTTCTTTGACTGATCTATTTTGAACTTCTTCAAAACTTTGTGAAGATATGTGCTTTGTGGAAGTCCTATTAAGCGTCTCGATCTATCCCTATAGATCTTGATGCTCAATACGTAAGTAGCTTCACCGAGGTCTTTCATTGAAAAATTCTTCAAGTATCCTTTTATGCTATCCAGAAATTCTATATCATTTCCAATCAACAATATGTCATCCACATTTAACATCAGAAATGCTATAGAGCTCCCACTCACTTTCTTGTAAATACAGGCTTCATCGTAAGTCTGTATAAAACCATATGCCTTGATCACCTCATCAAAGCATATATTCCAACTCCGAGATGCTTGCACCAGTCCATAAATGGATCGCTGGAGCTTGCACACTTTGTTAGCACCTTTAGGATCGACAAAACCTTCTGGTTGCATCATATACAACTCTTCTTTAATAAATCCATTAAGGAGTGCAGTTTTGACGTCCATTTGCCAGATTTCATAATCATAAAATGCGGCAATTGCTAACATGATTCAGACAGACTTAAGCATCGCTACAGGTGAGAAAGTCTCATCGTAGTCAACTCCTTGAACTTGTCAAAAACCTTTTGCGACAAGTCGAGCTTTATAGAGAGTAACATTACCATCAACGTCAGTATTCTTCTTGAAGATCCATTTATTTATTCTAAATGGCTTGGCGATCATCGGGCAAGTCCACCATAGTCCACACTTTGTTCTCATACATGGATCCTATCTCAGATTTCATGGCCTCAAGCCATTTATCGGAATCTGGGCTCATCATAGCTTCTCCATAGTTCGTAGATTCGTCATGGTCTAGTAACATGACTCCCAAGACATGATTACTGTACCACTCTGGTGTGGAACGTGCTCTGTTCGACCTACGAGGTCCAGTAGTAACTTGGTCCAAAGTTTCATGATCATCATCTTTAACTTCCTCTCTAGTTGGTGTAGGCATCATGGGAACGGATTTCTCTAATGTGCTACTTTCTAAATTGAGAGAAGGTACAATTACCTCATCAAGTTCTACTTTCCTCCACTCACTTCTTTCAAGAGAAACTCCTTCTCTAGAAATGTTCCATTCTTGGCAACAAAGATCTTGCCTTCGGATATGTGGTAGAAGGTGTACCCAATTGTTTCCTTAGGGTATCCTATGAATACATACTTCTCCAATTTAGGTTCGAGCTTATCAGGCTGAAGCCTTTTGACATAAGCGTCCTATCCCCAAACTTTAAGAAACGACAGCTTAGGTTTCTTGCCAAACCATAGTTCATACGGTGTCGTCTCAAGGGATTTAGACGGTGCCCTATTTAACGTGAATGCAGCTGTCTCTAATGCATAACCCCAAAACGATAGTGGTAAATCGGTAAAAGACATCATAGAACGCACCATATCTAATAAAGTACGATTATGACGTTCAGACACACCATTATGTTGTGGTGTTCCAGGTGGCGTGAGTTGTGAAACAATTCCACATTGTTTTAAATGAAGGCCAAACTCGTAACTCAAATACCCGCCTCCACGATCAGATCGTAGAAACTTTATTTTCTTGTTACGATGATTCTCCACTTCACTCTGAAATTCTTTGAACTTTCAAATGTTTCAGACTTGTGTTTCATTAAGTAGATATACCCATATCTACTCAAATCATCTATGAAGGGCAGAAAATAACGATACCCGCCGCGTGCTTCAATACTCATTGGACCGCATACATCGGTATGTATTATTTCCAATAAGTCATTAGCTCGCTCCATTGTTCCCGAGAACGGATTTTTTGTCATCTTGCCCATGAGGCATGATTCGCAAGTATCAAATGATTCATAATCAAGTGATTCCAAAAGTCCATCTGCATGGAGTTTCTTCATGCGCTTTACACCAATATGACCTAAATGGCAGTGCCACAAGTATATATGTTGCACTATCATTATCAACTTTGTATATTTTGGCATCAATATTATGAATATGTGTATCACTATTTTCGAGATTCAATAAACCGTTTACATTGGGTGTATGACCACAGAAGGTATTATTCATGTAAACAGAACAACAATCATTCTCTGACTTAAATGAATAACCGTATTGCAATAAACATGATCTAATCATATTCATGCTCAGTGCAAACACCAAATAACATTTATTTTGGTTCAACACTAATCCCGAAGGTAGAGGGAGTGTGCAATGGTGATCTTATCAACCTTTGAACCACTTCCAACATACATCGTCACCTCGCCCTTAACTAGTCTCTGTTCATTCTGCAACTCCTGTTTCGAGTTACTAATCTTAGCAACTGAACTGGTATCAAATACCCAGGGGCAACTACGAACACATGTAAGGTACACATCAATAATCTGTATATCAAATATACCTTTGTTCACTTTGCCATCCTTCTTATCTACCAAATGTTTGGGACAGTTCCGCTTCCAGTGACCATTTCCTTTGCAGTAGAAGCACTCAGTTTCAAGCTTGGTCCAGCTTTGGGCTTCTTCACGGGAGTGGCAACTTGCTTGCCATTCTTCTTGAAGTTCCCTTTCTTTCCCTTTGCCCTTTTTCTTGAAACAAGTGGTCTTGTTAACCATCAACACTTGATGCTCTTTCTTGATTTCTACTTCGCCGATTTCAGCATCGCGAAGAGCTTGGGAATCGTTTTTCTCATCCCTCGCATATTATAGTTCATCATGAAGTTCTATTAGCTTGGTGATAGTGACTAGAGAACTCTGTCAATCACTATCTTATCTGGAAGATTAATCCCCACTTGATTCAAGCGATTGTAGTACCCAGATCTTCCATGCCTACCTCGCCTCGGTGGTGTTCGATGTCAGACGTGAAGAATGTGGTGTGCTACTTCTTGAGCTTGTGTTGATTTTTCCCTTGAAGAGGAAAGGGTGATGCGGCAAAGTAGAGATAAGTATTTCACTCAGTTAAGAAACCAAGGTATCAATCCAGTAGGAGGCACAAGCAAGTCTCCAATCTATGCACCTGCAAAAATTAACAAACACTTGCACACAACGCGAAAAAGGGGTTGTCAATCCCTTCACGGGCACGAACAAGAGTGAGATCTAATAGAGATAGGTATAAAATATAAATAAAAGAGCAAACTAAAGTAAATATAAATAAATTGCAGTAAGGTATTTTTGGGTTTTTTGGTTTATAGATCTGAAAATATATGATGGAAAAAAGACCCCGGGGCCATAGGTTTCACTAGAGGCTTCTCTCTTGAAAGAAAGCATACGGTGGGTCAAATTACCGTCGAGCAATAGATAGAAAAGCGCAAAGTTATGATGATATCTAAGGCAATGATCATGAATATAGGCATCACGTCCGTGTCAAGTAGACCAAAACGATTATGCATCTACTACTATTACTCCACATATCAACTGCTATCCAGCATGCATCTAGAGTATTAAGTTCATAAGAATGGAGCAACGCCTTAAGTAAGATGACATGATGTAGAGGGATAAACTCAAGCAATATGATGAAAACCCCATCTTTTCACCCTTGATGGCAACAATACAATACGTGCCTCACTACCCCTTCTGTCACTGGGTGAGGACACCGCAAGATTGACCCAAAACTAAGCACCTCTCCCATTGCAAGAAAAATCAATCTAGTTGGCCAAACCAAACCGATAGTTCAAAGAGAAATACAAAGATATGTAATCATGCATAAAATACTTCAGAAAAGACTCAAATAATATTCATAGATAATCTGGTCATAAATCCACAATTCACCGGATCTCGACAAACACACCATAAATAAATATTACATCGGATAGAACTCCAAGAACATCGAGGAGAACATTGTATTGAAGATCATAGTGAGAGAAGAAGCCATCTAGCTACTAGCTATGGACCCGTAGGTCTGTGGTAAACTACTCACGCTTCATCGGAAGGGCAGCAAGGTTGATGTAGATGCCCTCCGTGATCAAATCTCCCTCCGAAAGGGTGCCGGAAAAGGCCCCGAGATGGGATCCCACGGGAACAGAGGCTTGCGGCAGCGGAAAAGTATTTTGGTGGATCCGTCTGATGTTGGGGGGATATTTTGGAATCTGTAGTGAAAAGATTAGGGTTGGGGGACTCCCGAGGGGCTCACAAGCCCTGAGGGTGCGCCCCTCCTAGGGCGCGCTTAGCAGGCTTGTGGCCTCCTCAGGAACCTTCTGGCCCCCTCTCCAAGTCCTACGGGTGTCTTCTGGTCCAAGAAAATCATCGCGAAAGTTTTATTCCATTTGGACTCCGTTTGATATTCCTTTTCTGTAAGACTCAAAAAAACAAGGGAAAACAGAAACTGGCACTGGGCTCTAGGTTAATAGGTTAGTCCTAAAAATAATATAAAATAGCATATTAATGCATATAAAACATCCAAAATAGATAATATAATAGCATGGAACAATAAAAAATTATGGATATGTTGGAGACATATCAAGCATCCCCAAGCTTAATTCCTGCTCGTCCTTGAGTAGGTAAATGATAAAAACATAATTTTTTATGTGGAATGCTACCTATCATATTTATCCATGTAATATTATTTATTGTGGCATGAATATTCAGATCCATAAGATTCAAAACAAAAGTTTAATATTGACATAAAAAGAATAATACTTCAAGCATACTAATAAAGCAATCATGTCTTCTCAAAATAACTATGCCAAAGAAAGTTATCCCTACAAAATCATATAGGCTGGCTATGCTCCATCTTCATCACACAAAGTATTTCATCATGCACAACCCCAACGACAAGACAAGCAATTGTTTCATATTTTTGGTGTTCTCAAACTTTTTCAACTTTCACGCAATACATGAGCGTGAGCCATGGATATAGCACTATAGGTGGAATAGAATATGGTGGTTATGGAGAAGACAAAAAGATGGATAAAGTCTCACATCAACTAGGCGTATTAACGGGCTATGGAGATGCTCATCAATAGATATCAATGTGGGTGAGTAGGGATTGCCATGCAACGGATGCACTAGAGCTATAAGTGTATGAAAGCTCAAAAAGAAACTAAGTGGGTGTGCATCCAACTTGCTTGCTCATGAAGACCTAGGGCAATTTGAGGAATCCCATCATTGGAATATACAGGCCAAGTTCTATAATGAAAAATTCCCACTAGTATATGAAAGTGACAAAATAGGAGACTCTCTATCATGAAGAATATGGTGCTACTTTGAAGCACAAGTGTGGAAAAAGGATAGTAACATTGGCCCTTCTCTCTTTTCTCCCATTTCTTTTTTTTTCTCCCTCTTTTTTATTTTTTATTTGGGCTTCTTTGGCCTCTTTTATTTTATTTGGGCTTCTTTGGCCTCTTTTATTTTTTTATAAAGTTCGGAGAGTCATCCCAACTTATGAGGGAATCATAGGTTCCATCATCCTTTTCTCACATGGGACAATGCTCTAATAATGATGATCATCACACTTTTATTTACTTACAACTTAAGAATTGCAACTCGATACTAGAACAAAATATGACTCTAATTGAATGCCTCCGGAGGTGTACAGAGATGTGCAATGATCTAGAGCGACATGTATAAAAAATATGAATGGTGGCCTTGCCATAAATACTATGCTAAATATATGATCATGCAAAGCAATATGACAATAATGATGGTATGTGTCATAATAAATGGAACAGTGGAAGTTGCATGGAAATATATCTCGGAATGCCTATGGAAATGCCATAATAGGTAGGTATGGTGGCTGTTTTGAGCAAGGTAAATGGTGGGTTTAATGCACCGGCGAAAATTCTGCGGTACTAGAGAGGCTAGCAATGGTGGAAGGGTGAGAGTGCATATAATCCATGGACTCAATATTAGTCATAAGGAACTCACATACTTATTGCAAAAATTTATTAGTCATCGAAACAAAGTACTACACGCATGCTCCTAGGGGTATAGATTGGTAGGAAAAGACCATCGCTCGTCCCCGACCGCCACTCATAAGGAAGACAATCAAAAAAATAAATCATGCTCCGACTTCATCACATAACGGTTCACCATACGTGCATGCTACGACAATCACAAACTTTAACACAAGTATTTCTACCAATCCACAATTTCTCACTAGCATGACTCTAATATCACCATCTTTATATCTCAAAACAATATGCAAGGAATAAAACTTCTCATAGTATTCAATGCTCTTTATATGAAAGTTTTTATTATATCCCTCTTGGATGCCCATCATATTAGGACTAAATTCATAACCTAAGAAAATTACCATGCTGTTTAAAGACTCTAAAAATAATATAAGTTCATGAGAGTTCAACAATTTATATAAAATAAAGCCACCGTCGTGCTCTAAAAAGATATAAGTGAAGCACTAGAGCAAACTGCCTAGCTCAAAAGATATAAGTGAAGCACATAGAGTATTCTAATAAATTCACGATACATGCGTGTCCCTCTCAAAAGGTGTGTACAGCAAGGATGATTGTGGAAAACTAAAAAGCAAAGACTCATATCATAAAAGACGCTCCAAGCAAAACACATATCATGTGGTGAATAAAAATATAGCCTCAAGTAAATTTACCGATGGAACGAAGACGATAGAGGGGATGCCATCCGGGGCATCCCCAAGCTTAGATGCTTGGTTGTCCTTGAATATTACCTTGGGGTGCCTTGGGCATCCCCAATCTTAGGCTCTTACCACTCCTTACTCCATAGTCCATCAAATCTTTACCCAAAACTTGAAAACTTCACAACACAAAACTCACCACAAAACTCGTGAGATCTGTTATTATAATAAAATAAATCACCACTTTGGTACTGTTGTGAACTCATTATAAATTTATATTGGTGTAATATCTACTATATTCCAACTTCTCCATGGTTCATACCCCCAATACTACCCATAGATTCATCAAAATAAGCAAACAACACATAGAAAACAGAATCTGTCAAAAACAGAACAGTCTGTAGCAATCTGGAAACTTCATATACTTCTGTAACTCCAAAAATTCCGAAAAATTAGGACAATATAGGCAATTTTTATATCAATATTGTGTAAAACATTCAAATCAAAATCACGTTTCTGTGATTTTTTAAAATTCTGGCAATGAGCGCAAAAGTTTCTGTTTTTCAACAAGATCAAATCAACTATCACCGTAGACCATCCCAAAGGTCTTACTTTTCTCAAAAACTAATTAAAACACCAAAACACAATTACTACAAAAGTAATAATGTGTATTTTCATAAAAACAGAAAAGAAAAATATTGGGTTGTCTCCCAACAAGCGCTTTACTTTAAAGCCTTTTAGCTAGGCATTGATAACTTTAATGATGCTCACATGAAAGATAGCAATTGAAACACGGAGAGAGCATCATGTACCATGTGAAAACAAGTTTAAGTCTAACATACTTCCTATGCATAGGCATTTTGTAAGCAAACAAATTATCAAGACAAACAAAAACTAGCATATGCAAGGAAGAAGAAAGAAACAATAGCAATCTCAACGTAACAGAGGTAATTTAGTAACATGAAAATTTCTACAACCATATTTCCCTCTCTCATAATCATTACATGTAGGATCATAATCAAATTCAACAATATAGCTATCATATAAAATATTCTCAACATGATCCACATGCATATAAAGTTGACACTCTTCCAAAATAGTGGAATTATCATCAAATAAAGTCATGACCTCTCCCAAACGCACTTTTATCAAAAAATTCATAAGACTTATCAATCTCCAAAGTAGTGGGATGATTATTTCCTAAAGTTGACACTCTTCCAAACCCACTTTCAATAGTATAGCAAACATATTCATCATGAGGCTTAAATAAGTTTTCAAGATCATAAGAAGCATTATTACCCCAATCATGATCATTGCAGTAAGTAGCGGACATAGCAAAACTAGCATCCCCAAGCTTGGGGTTTTGCATATTATTAGCACAATGGCAATTAATATAAGGGACAATTGTATTTTTACCCCTAGTTGGTTCCTACCCACGGATTTTGCCCTTACTTTTCGAGCTTGCTCAGTTTTGCCCTTACTTTTTCTGTCGTGGTCCCTCGAATGCCCTTTGACCGTTTGACCAAAACTTTGAAAATTCATAACTAATTCATATGAACTCAGAAAAAATGAAAATAAGATATCAAAATGTTCAGATAAACATTACCTTTATGTGCATATCATTTGCATTCAGGACAAAAGCACCCTTTAAACTACCTGAGGTAATTAATGTTATTAACATTATTAAAAATAAAAAGGTATAAACAATATTTTTTCATGAATAAAAATTACATGCAAATGTACGTGATGTTTTCTGAACATCCAGATATCTTATTTGCATTTTTCTGAGTTCGTATCATCTTGTAAGAATGTTCTAACGACTTTGACCATTATTTGGAAACTTCATAACAAGTTGATACGAACTCAGAAAAATGCAAATAAGATATCAGGATGTTCAGAAAACATCACCTACATTTGCATGTAACTTTTATTCATAAAAAATATTGTTTATACCTTTTTATTTTTAATAATGTTAATAACATCAATTACCTCAGGTAGTTTAAAGGGTGCTTTTGTCCTGAATGCAAATGATATGCACATAAAGGTAATGTTTATCTGAACATTTTGATATCTTATTTGCATTTTTCTGAGTTCATATGAATTAGTTATGAATTTTCAAAGTTTTGGTCAAACGGTCAAAGGGCATTCGAGGGACCTCGACGGAAAAAGTAAGGGCAAAGTTGAGCAAGCTCGAAAAGTAAGGGCAAAACCCGTGGGTAGGAACCAACAAGGGGTAAAAATGAAATTGTTCCTTAATATAATTTATAATAACATCATTGCAATCATGCTTTTGATTCAAGGAAATATCAAGTATGGGTGCAATAGCAATAATCTCATGTTTAACATAAGGAACTATAGCAAATTCGTCTTCATAAACATTATTAACATTGGCATCCTGGCCATAAGAATAGCAAGCATCACATTCATCAGGGGATATTTCAATCAAATCAACGGAATCAAAATTATCTATAGATTCATGCATATCATTATTTTCTTCTAAAGCAACGGTCATTCTCTCAATAAATTCCTTGACATAGGCATTATGAGCATAGTTTTCATAGCAATATTTAAGTATGTCAAAATTTTCATATTTGTAGAGAGTAATATCATACTTTTCAATCAAAAAAGCAACTTCATAAGCACCCTTAAAAGCAAAAAATTCTTCAATTTGTTCGATATCATAGTAACTGTAAACACCCCTTTTCATAAGAAGATAAGATTTCATTATCATTAAACTCACATAGGTAGGTGTTGGGGAACGTAGTAGTAATTCAAAAAAATTCCTACATGTCACCAAGATCAATCTAGGAGATGCTAGCAATGAGAGATAGAGGGAGTGCATCTTCATTCCCTTGAAGATTGCTAAGCGGAAGCGTTACAAGAACGCGGTTGATGGAGTCGTACTCGCGGCGATTCAAATCGCAGAAGATCCGATCCAAGTGCGAACGGACGGCACCTCCGCGTTCAACACACATACAGCCCGGGGATGTCTCCTCCTTCTTGATCCAGCAAGGGGAGAGGAGAAGTTGAGGGAGAGCTCCGGCAACATGACGGCGTGGTGGTGGAGCTTGCAGTTCTCCGACAGGGCTTCGCCAAGCACTACGGAGGAGGAGGAGGTGTTGGAGAGGGGGAGGGCTGCGCCAGGGGAAGGGTGCGGCTGCCCTCCCACCCCCTCTATTTATAGGGTCAAGGGAGAGGCGCCGGCCCTCCCTAGATGCATCTAGAGGGGGGCGGCGGCCAAGGGGGGACTTGCCTCCCAAGTTTGGTGGGAGGCACCCCCACCCCCTAGGGTTTCTGACCCTAGGTGCCTTGGGCCCTTGGGGGGGCACCAGCCCACTAGGGGGCTGGTTCCCACCCTTGTTCAGCCCATTAACTCCCCTGAGGCAGGTGGCCCCACCCGGTGGACCCTCGGACACCTTTCGGTGGTCCCGGTACAATACCGATAACCCCCGAAACCATTTCGGTGACTGAAACTGGACTTCCCATATATAAATCTTTACCTCCGGACCATTCCGGAACTCCTCGTGATGTCCGGGATCTCATCCGGGACTCCGAACAACCTTCGATAACCATATACAATTTCCCATAACAACTCTAGCGTCACCGAACCTTAAGTGTGTAGACCCTACGGGTTGGAACCATGCAGACATGACCGAGACATCTCTCCAGCCAATAACCAACAGCGGGATCTGGATACCCATGTTGGCTCCCACATGTTCCACGACGATCTCATCGTATGAACCATGATGTCGGGGATTCGATCAATCCCGTATACAATTCCCTTTGTCCATCGGTATGTTACTTGCCCGAGATTCGATCGTCGGTATCCCCATACCTCATTCAATCTCGTTACCGGCAAGTCTCTTTACTCGTTCTGTAACGCATGATCCCGTGACCAACTCCTTAGTCACATTGAGCTCATTATGATGATGCATTACCGAGTGGGCCCAGAGACACCTCTCCGTCATACGGAGTGAAAAATCCCAGTCTCGATTCGTGCCAACCCAACAAACACTTTCGGAGATACCTGTAGTGTACCTTTATAGCCACCCAGTTACGTTGTGACGTTTGGTACACCCAAAGCATTCCTACGGTATCCGGGAGTTGCACAATCTCATGGTCTAAGGAAACGATACTTGACATTAGAAAAGCTCTAGCAAAACGAACTACACGATCTTGTGCTATGCTTAGGATTGGGTCTTGTCCATCACATCATTCTCCTAATGGTGTGATCCCGTTATCAACGACATCCAATATCCATGGTCAGGAAACCATGACCATCTATTGATCAAAGAGCTAGTCAAGTAGAGGCTTACTAGGGACATATTACGATCTATGTATTCACACATGTATTACGGTTTCCGGTTAATACAATTATAGCATGAACAATAGACAATTATCATGAACAAGGAAGTATAATAATAACCAATTTATTATTGCCTCTAGGGCATATTTCCAACAGTCTCCCACTTGCACTAGAGTCAATAATCTAGTTACATTGTGATGAATCGAACACCCATAGAGTTCTGGTGTTGATCATGTTTTCCTCGTGGAAGAGGTTTAGTTAACGGATCTGCGACATTCAGATCCGTATGCACTTTACAAATATCTATGTCTCCATCTTGAATATATTCACGAATGGAGTTGAAGCGACGCTTGATATGCCTGGTCTTCTTATGAAACATGGGCTCCTTAGCAAGGGCAATAGCTCCAGTGTTGTCACAGAAGAGAGTCGTCGGGCCCGACGCATTGGGAATAACTCCTAGGTCGGTGATGAACTCCTTCATCCAGACTGCTTCCTGTGCTGCCTCCGAGGCTGCTATGTACTCCGCTTCACATGTAGATCCCGCCACAACGCTTTGCTTGCAACTGCACCAGCTGACTGCCCCACCATTCAAAATATACACGTATCCGGTTTGTGACTTGGAGTCATCCAAATCTGTGTTGAAGCTAGCATCGACGTAACCCTTTACGACGAGCTCTTCGTCACCTCCATAAACGAGAAACATATCCTTAGTCCTTTTCAGGTACTTCAGGATATTCTTGACCGCTGTCCAGTGTTCCATGCCGGGATTACTTTGGTACCTTCCTACCAAACTTACGGCAAGGTTTACATCAGGTCTGGTACACAGCATGGCATACATAATAGACCCTATGGCCGAGGCATAGGGGATGACACTCATCTTTTCTCTATCTTCTGCCGTGGTCGGACATTGAGCCGTGCTCAATCTCACACCTTGCAATACAGGCAAGAACCCCTTCTTGGACTGATCCATATTGAACTTCTTCAATATCTTGTCTAGGTATGTGCTTTGCGAAAGACCAATGAGGCGTCTCAATCTATCTCTATAGATCTTGATGCCTAATATGTAAGCGGCTTCTCCAAGGTCCTTCATTGAAAAACACTTATTCAAGTAGGCCTTTATGCTTTCCAAAAGTTCTATATCATTTCCCATCAATAGTATGTCATCCACATATAATATGAGAAATGCTACAGAGCTCCCGCTCACTTTCTTGTAAACACGGGCTTCTCCATAAGTCTGCGTAAACCCAAACGCTTTGATCATCTCATCAAAGCGAATGTTCCAGCTCCGAGATGCTTGCACCAGCCCATAGATGGAGCGCTGGAGCTTTCATACCTTGTCAGCATTCTTAGGATTGACAAAATCTTCCGGCTGCATCATATACAATTCTTCCTTAAGGAAACCATTAAGGAATGCCGTTCTGACGTCCATTTGCCATATCTCATAATCGTAGAATGCGGCAATTGCTAACATGATTCAAGCGGACTTCAGCTTCGCTACGGGTGAGAAGGTCTCATCGTAGTCAACGCCTTGAACTTGTTGATAACCCTTAGCGACAAGACGAGCCTTATAGATGGTCACATTACCATCCGTGTCAGTCTTCTTCTTAAAGATCCATTTATTATCTATGGCTTGCCAATCATCGGGCAATTCTGTCAAAGTCCATACTTCGTTTTCATACATGGATCCTATCTCGGATTTCATGGCCTCAAGCCATTTGTTGGAATCCGGGCCAGCCATCGCTTCTTCATAGTTTGAAGGTTCACCATTGTGTAACAACATGATTTCCAGGACAGGGTTGCCGTACCACTCTGGTGCGGAATGTGCCCTCGTGGACCTATCAGTAACTCGATCCGAAGTTTCATGATCATTATCATCAACTTCCTCTCTAGTCGGTGCAGGCACCACAGAAACATCTTCCTGAGCTGCGCTACTCTCCGGTTCAAGAGGGAGTACCTCATCAAGTTCTACTTTCCTCCCACTTACTTCTTTCGAGAGAAACTCTTTCTCCAGAAAGGATCCATTCTTGGCAACAAAGATCTTGCCTTCGGATCTGAGGTAGAAGGTATACCCAATAGTTTCCTTAGGATATCCTATGAAGACGCATTTTTCCGACTTGGGTTCGAGCTTTTCAGGTTGAAGTTTCTTGACATAAGCATCGCATCCCCAAACTTTCAGAAACGACGGCTTAGGTTTCTTCCCAAACCATAATTCATACGGTGTCGTCTCAACGGATTTCGACGGAGCCCTATTTAAAGCAAATGTGGCAGTCTCTAAAGCATAACCCCAAAATGATAGCGATAGATCGGTAAGAGACATCATAGATCGCACCATATCCAATAGAGTGCGATTACGATGTTCGGACACACCATTACGTTGACGTGTTCTAGCCGGCGTGAGTTGTGAAACAATTCCACATTTCCTTAAGTGCGTATCAAACTCGTGACTCAAATATTCTCCTCCACGATCTGATCGTAAGAACTTTATTTTCCTGTCATGTTGATTCTCTACCTCACTCTGAAATTCCTTGAACTTTTCAAAGGTCTCAGACTTGTGTTTCATTAAGTAGACATACCCATATCTACTTAAGTCACCAGTGAGGGTGAGAACATAACGATAGCCACCGCGAGCCTCAACGCTCATTGGACCGCATACATCACTATGTTTTATTTCCAACAAGTTGGTTGCTCGTTCCTTTGTTCCGAAGAACGGAGTCTTGGTCATTTTGCCCATGAGGCATGGTTCGCACGTGTCAAATGATTCATAATCAAGAGACTCCAAAAGTCCATCTGATGGAGTTTCTTCATGCATTTGACACCAATGTGACCAAGGCGGCAATGCCACAAGTATGTGGGACTATCATTATCAACCTTACATCTTTTGGTATTCACACTATGAATATGTGTAACATCACATTCGAGATTCAATAAAAATAAAGCATTGACCAGCGGGGCATGCCCATAAAACATATCTCTCATATAAATAGAACAACCATTATTCTCGGATTTAAACAAGTAGCCATCTCGCATTAAACGAGATCCAGATACAATGTTCATGCTCAAAGCTGGCACTAAATAACAATTATTGAGGTTTAAAACTATTCTCGTAGGTAAATGTAGAGGTAGCGTGCCGACGGCGATCACATCGACCTTGGAACCATTCCCGACGCGCATCATCACCTCGTCCTTCGCCAGTCTCCGCTTATTCTGCAGCTCCTATTTTGAGTTACAAATATGAGCAACCGCACCGGTATCAAATACCCAGGAGCTACTACGAGTGCTGGTAAGGTACACATCAATAAGATGTATATCATATATACCTTTGGTGTTGCCGGCCTTCTTATTCGCTAAGTACTTGGGGCAGTTCCGCTTCTAGTGACCATTTCCCTTGCAATAAAAGCACCGAGTCTCGGGCTTGGGTCCATTCTTTGGCTTCTTCCCGTCAACTGATTTACCGGGTGTGGCAACCCCCTTGCCGTCCTTCTTGAAGTTCTTCTTACCCTTGCCTTTCTTGTAACTAGTGGTCTTATTCACCATCAACACTTGATGTTCCTTTTTGATATCCACCTCTGCTGATTTTAGTATCGAATATAACTCAGGAATGGTCTTTGCCATCCCTTGCATATTGTAGTTCATCACAAAGCTCTTGTAGCTAGGTGGAAGCGACTGGAGGATTCTGTCAATGATCGAGTCATCTGGAAGATTAACTCCCAGCTGAGACAAGCAGCTGTGCAACCTAGACATCTTGAGTATATGCTCGCTGACAGAACTGTTTTCCTCCATCTTACAACTGTAGAACTTGTCGGAGACTTCATATCTCTCGACCCGGGCATGAGCTTGGAAAACCATTTTCAGCTCTTGGAACATCTCATATGCTCTGTGCTGCTGAAAACGCTTTTGGAGCCTCGGTTCTAAGCTGTAAAGCATGCCGCACTGAACCAGGGAGTAATCATCACTACGCGACTGCCAGGCGTTCATAACGTCTTGAGTTGCTGGGAAAATGGGTGCTTCACCTAGCAGTGCTTCAAGGACATATGCTTTCTTGGCAGCTATGAGGATGATCCTCAAGTTACGGACCTAGTCCGTATAGTTGCTACCATTGTCTTTCAGCTTGGTTTTCTCTAGGAACGCGTTGAAGTTGAGGGCAACATTAGCGTGGGACATTTGATCTACAAGGCATGTTGTAAAGATATTTAGACTATGTTCATGACAATTAAGTTCATCTAATCAAATTATTTAATGAACTCCCACTCAGATAGACATCCCTCTAGTCATCTAAGTGATACATGATCTGAAGCGACTAGGCCGTGTCCGATCATCACGTGAGACGGACTAGTCATCAACGGTGAACATCTCCATGTTGATCGTATCTGCTATATGACTCATGTTCGACCTTTCTGTCTCTCATGTTCCGAGGCCATGTCTATACATGCTAGGCTCGTCAAGTCAACCTAAGTATTTTGCATGTGTAAATATAGCTTACACCCATTGTATGCGAATGTTAGAATCTATCACACCCAATCATCACGTGGTGCTTCGAAACAACGAACCTTCGCAACGGTGCACAGTTAGAGGGAACACATCTGTTGAAATTTTAGTGAGGGATCATCTTATTTATGCTACCGTCGTTCTAAGCAAATAAGATGTAAACAAGACAAACATCACATGCAAATCATAAAGTGACATGATATGGCCAATATCATCTTGCGCCTTTTGATCTCCATCTGCGAGGCGCGGCATGATCACCTTCGTCACCGGCATGACACCATGATCTCCATCATCGTGTCTTCATGAAGTTGTCTCGCCAACTATTACTTCTACTACTATGGCTAACGCTTAGCAATAAGGTAAAGTAATTACATGGCGTTTTCAATGACACGCAGGTCATACAATAAATTAAGACAACTCCTATGGCTCCTGCCGGTTGTCATCCTCATTGACATGCAAGTTGTGATTCCTATTACAAGAACATGATCAATCTCATACATCACATATATCATTCATCACATCCTTTTGGCCATATCACATCACATAGCATACCCTACAAAAACAAGTTAGCCGTCCTCTAATTGTTGTTGCATGTTTTACGTGGTTGCTATGGGTTTCTAACAAGAATGTTTCTTACCTACGTAAAAGCCACAACGGTGATATGACAATTGCTATTTACCCTTCATAAGGACCCATTTCATCGAATCCGATCCGACTAAAGTGGGAGAGACAGACGCCCGCTAGCCACCTTATGCATCAAGTGCATGTCAGTCGTTGGAACCAGTCTCACGTAAGTGTATGTGTAAGGTCGGTCCGGGCCGCTTCATCCTGCAATGCCGCCGAATCAAGATAAGACTAGTAACGGTAAGCAAATTGAACAAATCATCGCCCACAACTACTTGTGTTCTACTCGTGCATAGAATCTACGCATAGACCTAACTGTGATACCAACTGTGGGGAATGTAGTAATAATTCAAAAAATTCCTACGTGTCACCAAGATCAATCTAGGAGATGCTAGCAACCAGAGAGAGAGAGAGAGAGGGAGTGCATCTTCATACCCTTGAAGATCGCTAAGCGGAAGCGTTACAAGAACGCGGTTGATGGAGTCGTACTCGCGGTGATTCAAATTGCGGAAGATCCGATCCAAGTGCCGAACGGATGGCACCTCCGCGTTCAACACACGTACAGCCCGGGGACGTCTCCTCCTTCTTGATCCAGCAAGGGGAGAGAATAAGTTGAGGGAGAGCTCCGGCAGCACGACGACGTGGTGGTGGAGCTTGCAGTTCTCCGACAGGGCTTTGCCAAGCACTACAGAGGAGGAGGAGGTGTTGGAGAGGGGGAGGGCTGCGCCAGGGGAAGGGTGCGGCTGCCCTCCCACCCCCTCTATTTATAGGGTCAAGGGAGAGGAGGCCGGCCCCCCTAGATGCATCTAGAGGGGGGGCGGCCAAGGGGGGGACTTGCCCCCAAGTTTGGTGGGAGGCGCCCCACCCCCTAGGGTTTCTAACCCTAGGCGCCTTGGGCCCTTGGGGAGCGCACCAGCCCACTAGGGGGCTGGTTCCCACCCTTGTTCAGCCCATTAAGTCCCCCGAGGCAGGTGGCCCCACCCGATGGACCCTCAGACACCTTTCGGTGGTCCCGGTACAATACCGATAACCCCTGAAACCATTCCGGTGACTGAAACTGGACTTCCCATATATAAATATTTACCTCCGGACCATTCCAGAACTCCTCGTGACATCCGAGATCTCATCCGGGACTCCGAACAACCTTCGGTAACCACATACAATTTCCCATAACAACTCTAGCATCACCGAACCTTAAGTGTGTAGACTCTACGGGTTCGGGAACCATGCAGACATGACCGAGACATCTCTCCGGCCAATAACCAACAACGGGATTTGGATACCCATGTTGGCTCCCACATGTTCCATGAAGATCTCATCGGATGAACCATGATGTTGGGAATTCAATCAATCCTGTATACAATTCCCTTTGTCCATCGGTATGTTACTTGCCCGAGATTCGATCGTCGGTATCCCCATGCTACCTCTTGAGCATGCATTGGTTTTCCCTTGAAGAGGAAAGGGTGATGCAGCAAAGTAGCGTAAGTATTTCCCTCAGTTTTTTAGAACCAAGGTATCAATCCAGTAGGAGACTACACGCAAATCCCTAGTACCTGCACAAACAATTAAGAACCTTGCAACCAACGCGATAAAGGGGTTGTCAATCCCTTCACGGCCACTTGCAAAAGTGAGATCTGATAGAGATAATAAGATAAATATTTTTGGTATTTTTGTTGTATAGATTGAAAAGTAAAGATTGCAAAATAAACGATAGAAATAGCTAGTTGACGGGAGATTAATATGATGGAAAACAGACCCGGGGGCCATAGGTTTCACTAGTGGCTTCTCTCAAGATAACATATTTTATGGTGGGTGAACAAATTACTGTCGAGCAATTGATAGAAAAGCGCATAGTTATGAGAATATCTAGGCATGATCATGAACATAGGCATCACGTCCTTGACAAGTAGACCGAAACGATTCTCCATCTACTACTATTACTCCACACATTAACCGCTATCCAGCATGCAGCTAGAGTATTAAGTTCATAAGAACAGAGTAACGCATTAGGCAAGATGACATGATGTAGAGGGATAAACTCAAGCAATATGATATAAACGCCATCTTTTTATCGTCGATGGCAACAATACAATATGTGCCATTTCCCTTTCTGTCACTGGGATCGAGCACCGCAAGATTGAACCCAAAGCTAAGCACTTGTCCCATTGCAAGAAAGATCAATCTAGTAGGCCAAACCAAACTGATAATTCGAAGAGACTTGCAAAGATATCAAATCATGCATATAAGAATTCAGAGAAGAATCAAATATTGTTCATAGATAATCTTGATCATAAACCCACAATTCATCGGATCTCGACAAACACACCACAAAAAGTATTACATCGAATAGATCTCCAAGAGAATCGAGGAGAACTTTGTATTGAGATCCAAAGAGAGAGAAGAAGCCATCTAGCTAATAACTATGGACCTGTTGGGGATATGACTATCGGGTATGACCCGCCCAGGAGGGGCCGGGTCATCCCTATGGCGATTCATTTCAATGAAGCCCAAGAGTATAATAACAATGGCGGTTCATAGATAGGCTTAGTAGAGGGCCCAAACTTGAAGGCGGCTTAAGGCCCACGGATATAAACCGCCATGTATATGTACACTTGTATTGTAAGGCATGTAAGATAAGTCACCGAGCCGAACATGGTTTATGTGCCGGCCAGGACTCTGTAGGCCGCAGGGCGTCAACCCGTGTATATAAGGGGACGACCCAGCGGCAGCTTAGGACAAGAAACAACAGATCAAGAGCTAGGCTAAGCGTATTCGCTCCCTGGTCATCGAAACCCTAGCAATATCACCTCAAACTGGATTAGGCCTTTACCTTCACCGCAAGGGGCCGAACCAGTATAAACTCCTCGTGTCCTTCGTCCCGTTTAACCCCTTTTAAGCTAACCTCGTCGCAATGGCTCCACAACTAAGTCCTTCCATGAGGACATCTGCCGTGACAGTTCCACGACAGTTGGCGCCCACCATGGGGCCAGCGCACGGTGGTTTCGAGTTCTTAAAGGGCAGCTTCAAAGGGATCAAGGGATACGCCATGGGCCGGATGACCAAGATTCGTCGTGGCAAGCTCTACATCGACGACGCAGGTTGGGGCCCCGAGGCCGTCTCAATTGAGTACGGGTACCAGGTCCCCTTTGGCGGAATTCACGTTTTCATCGGCAAGATCGGCGAGCCGGGCCCTGAGCCAGACATCTGCACCGACATCGTCGAGACGGCTCAGCGTGCAAGACCCGCCCGAGTTCAGCCTGCCATGAATCGTGTCTTCGTGGGATTCATCCATGGAGCGGAATCTGAGGATAGATTGGTATCTGGTGATGAGACGGTCGTCTACTCTGACGGAGAGTCGTCTACCGGTGAGACCGAGTCATTGTATCAACTGTAAGACGGCCGGCTTGGGGGCTGTTCCGATGGTGACAGTATTCCGGACCCATTTGAGCCGCCTAACCGGGTTGCGATCTTTATGGCTGGTACGCAGCCTGTGCAGCACTCAACTGCAGCAGAGATGATTTCCGGGTCAGCAGCGGCAACGGCTGCGGGGCAGGAGGCCCTGTGCGCCCGTCGGCTTAGGTCTTAACCGACTTGTTGGATAAGCTGACAGCATTGTTAACAACGGTGGTTAATCCGGCAGATCAGGATCAGCATAACGCGGCAGTTGCAAAGTTGCGGGATGGGATAGCACAGGCCAAGGAAGAGCTGACTGCAGAAAACACTAGGATGGCCGTAGAGCGGGACGCTTTGGATGTTCAGGCGCAGCGGATTCAATCAGAGTCTTTCCGGCTCATGTTAGATCAGAACGCTTCAAATGAAGTCATGAGGAGAAGGCATCAGACTAGCCTACCTCCGGTTTACGAGGCGAGAAATCTCTTTAACACGCCCGGAGCGGGGACCAGTAACCAGCCAGTGGTAAACCGAGTTGAAACGCCTGGAATGGGAGCGTCAGTTCAGTCGCGCACGACAGACCCGCCTCGTCAAGACAATATCCCACCACAGCACATGCCGACACCATCGGGTCATTATTCTAACTCCTTGGATAACATGAGCGCTGCCGCATCACGACTGGTGACTCTCCCGGTTGAAGGCGAGTCTCCAACAACAGTTGAGACGTGAAGGTCTAGAGAGCTTCTTCAGACGGCATTGGTTCAGTAGCAGGCTTATTCTTACAGTCATGAGAGGATTCATTCAACCCCTCACCAAAGCCGGGGTTATAGCAGGCATATTGAGGAACCGACCGTGTCAAGCAGTGGACAGAACCGTAACCCGCCCCGTGGACATAAACCGGCAGGTGGTGGGGTTAATGCCCAGAACGTCGTGGATCAAGGAAGAGCGCGTCGGGAGGCCGAGCTGGTGGCTCAGTATGCGGCTCATCAACATTCCCTGGTTCGTCCGACAACCTCGGTGGAGATAGGTGTGACTTTCAGGACTTTGGGTGTGCCGTGTTTGGCTCCGGCTCTACATAACGTACGATTGCCCATGGATTTCAAAGGTCCCCGTAAGGTGCCCAACTACACTACCGACTTACCCCCTGAAACATGGGTTGAGAGTTATGAGATGGCGATGGAACTACTGGATGTTGACGATGCTGCATGTGCCAAGTACTTCACCATGATGTTGGAAGGGACGGCTCGTACTTGGTTGAAGGGGTTGCCCGCCAACTCCATCGGATCATGGGCCGAGTTAAAAGCCCGGTTTATCCAGAATTTTAAAGATACGTGCAAGCAGCCCATGTCAATCGTGGATTCGGCCTCCTGTGTCCAAGAAGAAGGTGAGTCGACAACCCATTGGGTGTGCTGGGTTTCAACAATCCTGCACTCGTCCGATCGCATCAATGCCGATTCAGCAGTCTTAATGTTGGAGAACAATTGTCGTTTCACGCCCCTAAAGCAGAAATTAGGGCAGCTCAAACGTCACTGCAATGACATGGGGACACTCATGGCGGCTCTGATTAAGTATGCTGACTCCGATGGTACCAAGAACCCCGAGTCTGATGATGAAAAGCCGGGAAAGGGAAAGAAGAGCAGCAGCACCAGAGGGCAGTAGCATAACCCGGCGAATCAGGGAGGCAACGGTAAGCGCAAAGCTGATAATAGTTTGGACTTTGTGGCTAACACCAATATGCAGAATAATGGTCAGCGTCATAAGGGTAAACCGCCCCCCACGGACTGGAGGATCAGTCTTTAATCTTGAGGAGCTGCTGAATCAGCCCTGCGCAAGGCACGGTACGTGAGAAAGACCATCTGGCCACCTCTGGAAGGATTGCTTCATTATGAAGGAGTACAAAAATTCCAATCTTTTTCAAGACAATCATGGGCCTGGTGGTGGCTCAGGATCCAACTCTCATGGACCGGGTTACGACGATGGCGGCTCTAACTCTGGATTCGAAGGAAATCAAGGCAATCACGACAACCAGGGTGGTTACAATCAGTAGAGTAATCAGGGGAGTCAACAGCAGCAACAGTCTGGTTATCAGAGCAACCCGAAGCAGTTGAATAGTGGATAGTATCATGTCTTCACCACTAGCTTATGTAAGCGCGACCAGAAGCTTCATAAGAGGGCAGTTAATGTTGTTGAGCCGGCGGTTCCCTGTTACTTGCGCTGGTCTGAGCAGCCCATTGTATGGAGCGAGGAAGATCACCCGCCCAGGGTTGACAATCCGGGTCACTTGGCTTTGGTGGTCGCACCTCAGGTCGGAGGATATAAGTTTACCAAGGTACTCATGGACGGAGGGAGCAACATCAATATCCTTTATTATGAAACTTTCCGCCGCATGGGGTTGACTGATAAAAATCTTAAGCCGTCAAACACTGTTTTTCATGGCATGGTGCCTGGTAAGTCGGCTTACCCGGTTGGTAAGATAGCTCTGGAAGTTGCTTTTGGAGATGATCATGACTCTAGATCACAAACATTGACCTTTGAAGTGGTCAAGATCCATAGCCCATATCACGCTCTGTTTGGACGGCCGGCTTACACCAAGTTCATCGCGCGGCCTTGTTATGTGTATCTGCATCTCAAGATGCCGGGTTACAAGGGAACCATCACGGTGCATGGAAGCTGGAAGATAGCCTTGGAGTGTGAGGAAGGTGACGCTGCCTATGCTGAGTCTGTTTGTGCAACTGAGGAGTTGAAGTTTTATAAGGATAATGTTGACCCGGCGGACATGACGTCTTTGAAGAAGCCAACTACAGAGCATGATCCTTCCCTCAAACTTAAGTCGGCAGATGACACTAAAATGGTTGATTTCGTTCCTGGCGACTGATCGAAGCAGTTCAATATCAGTGCCAATCTGGATCCGAAATAGGAAAGTGCGCTCATCAAGTTCATCCGTTAGAACCGGGACATCTTTGCATGGAAGCCTTTAGACATGCCGGGTGTACCGAGGGAACTTGCTGAGCACACTCTTAATATTGATCCGAAATTCAAGCCGGTCAAGCAGTTTCTTCGCCGATTCAAAGAGGAGAGGCGGAAGGCCATTGGAGAGGAAGTATCCCGACTCTTGGCAGCCGGGTTTATCGTCGAAGTTTTCCATCCTGAGTGGTTGGCTAACCCGGTGCTGGTACTCAAGAAGAATGGCACTTGGCGGATGTGTGTGGACTACACGGACTTGAACAAGGCTTGTCCGGCTGATTCGTTTTCTCTCCCTTGTATTGATCAAATCATTGATGCTATGGCGGGTTGTGAGCGTTTGAGTTTCTGGATGCTCATTCTGGTTATCATCAGATCAAGATGGTAGTTAAGGACCAGGAGAAAACAGCTTTCATTACTCCGTTTGGAGCCTTCTGCTATGTGTCTATGCCTTTTGGGCTCAAGAGTGCCCAGGCGACTTATCAGCGATGTGTGCAAAATTTCCTTCACAATCAAATTGGGCGCAATGTTCATGCTTATGTAGATGACATTGTGGTGAAGTCAAGAAAGAAGGAGACCCTGATTGATGATTTGAAGGAGACATTTGACAATCTCCGGGTCTACAAGATGATGCTGAATCCGGCTAAATGTGTCTTTGGTGTGCCAGCAGGCAAGCTCTTGGGTTTCTTGGTTTCTAACAGAGGCATTGAAGCTAACCCGGAGAAAATCAAAGCCATTACTTCATTGGCTAAGCCGGCGTGCGTTAATGATGGTCAGCGTCTGGCGGGTCGTATTGCGGCTCTGAGCCGGTTCATAAGCCAGCTGGGTGAGAAGGCTATCCCCCTTTATCAGATGATGAAGAAGACGGATCATTTTGTTTGGAGCGATGCTGCTAACCAAGCATTTGAGGACCTGAAGAAACAATTGGCTGAGCCGCCCGTGCTTGCTGCCCCTGTTGATAAAGAGCCTCTGTTGTTATATGTGGCTGCTAATAGCCGGGCCGTCAGTGTAGCCATCGTGGTCGAAAGGAAGGAGGCAGGCAAGGAATATCTGGTTCAACAGACGGTTTATTATATCAGTGAAGTGCTTATTGAGTCCAAACAGAGATACCCACATTGGCAGAAGCTTGTATATGGGGTTTTTATGGCAAGCCGAAAGCTTAAGCAATATTTTCAGGGTCATCCCATCACTGTGGTTAGTTCTGCTCCTTTGGGGGATATCATCCAAAACAGGGAAGCAACTGGCCGGGTTGCTAAGTGGGCCATTGAGCTTGGACCTCACGGTTTAAAGTATGTGCCTCGTACGGCTATCAAGTCCCAAGCGCTTGTGGATTTCATCAATGATTGGACAGAGTTGCAGGCACCGGAGGAAAAGCCGGATAACACATATTGGACTATTCACTTTGATGGATCTAGACAGCTGGAGGGCTTGGGGGCTGGAGTTGTCTTGACTTCCCCACGAGGTGATAAATTTTCTTATGTCCTCCGGTTAATGTTCCCTTGTACTAACAATGCAGCTGAGTATGAGGCCCTGCTCCATGGTCTTCGGATGGCTAGAGAGATGAATTTAATCCGGGTGCGATGCTTTGGCGATTCAGATTTGGTGGCCCAACAGGTTTCTGGTACTTGGGATTCCAAGGATCCGCTTATGGCGACTTATCGTCGAGAGGTCGATGCCATTGCAGGTCACTTCAAGGGTTACCAAGTTGAACATATTGATCGAAGGAAGAATGAGGCGGCTGACAACTTGAGCCGGCTAGGCTCTCAGCGTAAGCCGGTACCACCTAATACGTTCCTGTATGTTCTACTCAACCCTTCGGTCAAGTTGCCTACGGAAGAGGACCTTGCTGTTCCTGACACGGAAGCACAATTGGTGGTGGCTCTTCATGCTATTCCTGATTGGACAGTGCCATATTTGGCTTACATGACCCGGGGTGAGTTACCGGAGGATGAGACCTTGGAAAGGAAGATAACCCGGCGGTCCAAGTCCATGACAATTGTCAATGGGGAGCTGCACCATTGCAGTGTTACAGGGGTGTTTCAGCGTTGCGTTTCTCCTGAAGAAGGCTGTGAGATTCTGCGTGAGATCCACGAAGGAGATTGTGGTCATCATGTCGGCTCTAAATCTCTTGTAGCCAACGCTTTTCGTCACGGTTTCTATTGGCTGACAGCTCATGCTGATGCTGAGGACTTGGTCAGAAAATGTGACGGTTGTCAGAAGTTTTCACATCGAGCTCATGTTCCGGCTCAGGAGCTGAGGATGATTCCAATCACTTGGCCGTTTGCGACTTGGGGGCTTGATATGGTTGGACCTTTTAAGAGGTCCAAGGATAAGAAGACCCACCTTTTGGTGGCGGTTGATAAGTTCACTAAGTGGGTCGAGGCAGAGCCGGTCAGTAAATGTGATGCGGCAACGGCGGTTCAATTCATGAAGAAGGCGATCTTCCGTTTTGGCTTTCCACACATCATTATAACAGATAATGGCAGTAATCTCTCCAAGGGTGGTATGAAAGAATTTTGTCAACGTGAGCATATCCGGCTTGATGTATCGTCAGTGGCTCACTCCTAGTCCAATGGTCAAGCTGAGAGAGCCAATCAAGAGATCCTAAGAGGCATCAAGCCCCGGCTTATGGTTCCCTTATAGAGGACGCCGGGTTGTTGGGTGGAGGAGTTACCTTCCGTGTTATGGAGCATTAATACCACCCCCAACAGATCTACAGGTTACACGCCCTTCTTCATGGTTTACGGAGCAGAGGCGGTTCTCCCTAGTGACATCCATCACGACTCACCGCGTGTGGCGGCTTATGTTGAAGCTGACAATGAAAAAGCACGTCAGGAAGCACTTGACCTGTTGGATGAGGAGCGTGACATCGCAGCGGCTCGTTCGGCGATTTACCAGCAAGATCTGCACCGTTACCACAGCCGCTGGGTTAAAACCAGAACTTTTCAAGAAGGTGATCTGGTGCTCCGGCTTATCCAGGATCAAACTGATATGCACAAGTTATCCCCACCTTGGGAAGGACCTTTTGTGGTCAGTAAGAATCTCAACAATGGATCCTACTACCTTATCAATGTTCGAGAGCACAAAGACTCACGTAAGTCGGAGGAAGAGACCCACCGGCCGTGGAATATTGCTCATCTTCGGCCTTACTACACATGAGCCACTGGCTCTTCTGATGTACATATTTTGACAATGCATATATTATGATCAGAATAATAAAGCCAACATCCCTATTAAAGCAAGGCCTCTGTCGTTTTCTCTTTAAATAATGAGTTTTTGGTCACATGGGGGCTTCTGCTTTATAAAGCCAAGTTATGATTACCCTTTGACCCGGCTTATAGGCCATATATATAAAAAAAGCTTGGGGGCTTGCTACCCAGGTTAAAGGGACCAAAGAGAGTCTGTTGCAAAAGCACAACTCAAACATAGGCGCCCATTGAGCACAGCTCAAAAATATTGCTTGGGGGCTCTTTGTTCTAAAGGACAAGAGTTTTTTATGACCCTTGTAATAGGCTTAAAAGCCAGGCTTGGAAGCCAGGTGTATTCACCTAAAACCCCGGGTTATCCTGCCTTTTTAAGTCTGCCACTCCGCCCAGGTAATCCTTGAATGACCCGCCGTACTTTTGACAAGTCAATCTTATACAGACCCTGAACTTGTCAAAGTTAAAATGAAGATTGGTTGTGTGAGATCCGGCTTATAAGGTTTATATGAAGGTTTAACTCAGTGGCTGTGCGGCCCGTGAAAGCACTTGAGTTTTAGGCCTGGCCGCCTATGAATGCCTTGATTTTTTTTTGTTTGATTTGAACATTTTTTGAGGTTTTTTCTCCTGTGACATAGTAATACATGGTTAAAAAGCCGACGAGGGCTGTGATGCCTTATGGTTTATACATGAAACTATCCGGTGTTTATTAACCCGACCTGGCTTTTGACTATAAGTCGCCAGTATGAGATCAGATAACATCCGGTGTTTATTAACCCGGCCTGGCTTTGTTCATAAGCCGGCGATATATGATAATTACCAGTGTTCAAGTTTTGGGTTATCACCCTTACTCTGCTGGTTTGGTAAACCGACAGTGTGATAAAATATCACAGGTATGAGATATTTTGTTATAATTGAGCCAGTCCTGGTTATAAACTATTTTAGTTTCCAGTGATTATATATTGGGCGTTATGACCCGCCCTGCGGTAAACCGTGGGACACTTGTGATCTGTTTTGCGTACAGGAACAGACTCAAAAAGTTGACATTATAAGCATTAGTGGCAGATCTTCAATTGGTAGATCAACAGTTTCATGCAAAGCAGAACATGCACGATGGCACGATAGATTCAAAGTTTTACTACCCTATTACATGCCTCCATGGGCCGAATGAGATCAAAGTGTTTTTCAGAAGATCAAGTGTTTAGAACCGCCCGGCGGTTCAATCTTCTTGGCCTTGCTGGCCGGAGTTTTCTGCGTCATCCTTTGCCGGCCCTTCTTCTTCCTCTGCCGTCTTAAAAGTTGGTGATGACCAATCGATGCCAGATAAAGCTTCAAATTCAGCCTCATCATCTATAAGCTCAGACGGATCGACTTCAGGGGCAAAGGTGTGCTTACAAATTGGCGGGATTAAGTCCATCACTTTGTAAGCCGGAGTTGGCATCTTTTGGTTCTCCTGGTTATAAGCCAGATGATACTTGGAAAGGTCCGAGTCATTGGCAATCAGAGTGGCCATTGGACGAATTTCCTTTACGCAAGCCGAGAAGTCTTTCTGCTCAAAAGGTGTACCATCTTCTTTTAAGCTTGGGTAACCAGTGGCTAACTCAGACGGGTCAAGCTCTGGTACCCATGCCTTGGCCCGGCTCAAAGCCGTCACAGCACCGGCTCTTGCAGATGACTGTTTTATCTCATCAAATCTTACAGGCAGCACAGGGAGTTTCTTCAAAACATCTATCAGCATAGTTGGTGCTTGACCTGTGGGCGAAATGGCGGCTAATGCACGTTGAATTCCAGTGTACAGCTGCTCGACAAGCGCATAGACAGCTTTAAGCTTCACTAGCATATCTTGATTGAGGTTGCTGCTCCTGGGACCTGGATACATCGCAGATTGATTAAATGGCGGGGTATATGATCACAATAAAAAAATCACTGTTGATGAACTGGCAAGGCGACTCACCAAAGATAGCTGAAACCATCTGAGATACACGGTTTCTTAAGCCGGTGAGCTCAGTGGTCACCTCTTGAAGCGCTGCCTCTGCTTTCTCAGCACGTTGGATTAACGCCATCTTTTCTTCTGCCCAAGTCTTTTTCTCTGCTTCAAAACTGGTCTTCAGTTTTTTCGACTCAGCCACGCTAAACTGGAATTTCGACTCGGCTTTCCGGGTCTCAGTTTCCTGAGTCGCCAGCCGGGTCTTTGCATCATTCAATTGAGACTCCAGTTCAGCAGTGGCAGCCTGTATGAAGTATAGAGTTAGCAACATTTATATCAAGATACCAAGAATACAAGTCCCAAGTCTTTTGCCAGCAATAACACTTGACACTTGGGGGCTAATGTCTATCAAAGAAATTTTTTCAAGACAACGGCTCTTATGAGTAAAGTCCCAAGTACTTTGCAAGCAAGACTACTTGGCACTTGGGGGCTAATGTATATCACTTGTATCTTCTTCATACTGAGCCGGATGTGATGTACACAGTCCCAACCGACTCATGGGGGCTATGCAGTTAAGCTCTCCTTTCTTACACAATGATAAATAGGCCGACTCATTCATGCTGATTAAACCGTCCCTTGGGGACTACGGACGCACAACTAAACTACTCAAATATCCGGTTTAATTTTAAACCGGACTAGGCGGGATTCTATGACAGAAACTTCTGGATTCTTCTAAGTCTATAGCCTATTCAATCATATCATAGTCAGTAGACTTGGGGGCTGGCAGGATATACATAAATTACTCATAGTTGAAAATCATACCTCATACTTTTGGTGCATTTGTTTCACCATATCAACTTCAAGATCGCGGCTGGAGTGTACTTGGCTGAGATAACCAGAGAGGATCTCACTGCTTCTCAGCTGTGCATAATGGGAGACGTCAAACTTCGTCTTCTGCCTTTCAATAACCTCTTGCTTAGCAGTATGTTTAGCCAAAGCTATTGGATTTCCCGGCTCTACAAAGCTGGTGCCAGTAATCAACACATCATCGTCATGAGTTTCCGACGGCTTAAGTGAGCTTGAGGGTGCAGGATTGGAAGGATTAATAGCAGTGTCATCAACACTGAGATCCGGAATCTCAGGCGGAGTGACAGTAACAGGCTCTTCCGGCTGTTTGTTAGAAGCTTTAGGAACAGAGACTCATGGCTCTGGCTCAACAGTTTTTGGTGCTTCAGTTGGTTTGTTCACCTTTGCCTTCTTGTTGGGCTTTGCTTGTCCACTACGCGGATTATGACAAGTTAAGTGTAAATATAAGAGTATGAAGAATTACAGAGTAAAATCAATTGCTATTACCCAGGGGCAGTTTTAAAAGCCGGCAACTCAGTTTGTGATGAGTCACCTGAGGAAGAACGGGCAAGTTCCTGGTCAAGGGTTATCAACAGAGTTAGAAGGTAAACAGATAAGATCCGCCAAACAGATAAAAAGAGTAATTAAAGAGGAACCTCGTTTTGACATTTTCGAGGGGCAGGAGTGTTCGGTAAGTCGGAGGATAACTCGTCACCTCCGCTAGTCCGGGTCTGGCGGCGATTCTCGTGTTGCTGTTGCTTCAAACGAAAGTGAGGATCTAAATAAGCCAAGGGGTGTGAAAACCTTACTTTCCGGGTTACCTGTCGAAGTTTCTGTCTTGGCAAAGGTTCTGAGCCGGAGGAAATAATAGTTACCTCTTCTTCAGCTGCCTGACTGGCTCCCATGTCAACCTGATAATAGTCAGTGTCAATAAGATGATTGAAAAATGAGCCAAGAGAGTCAAGGGCTACCTCCGACTCAGAGGTGTCATCCAGTTTGAGCAGGTCAGAGGTGCTCGGTTTCTTCTTCTTCTTGGTGGTCTTCTTGGCGGTTTTCCTAGCGGCTTTTTTGGCAGCCCTGGCCTTCTTAGCAGCCTCGTGATCATATTCCGCTTTCCAAAAGTCAGACTTAGCCTGCAAGGTTATTAAGGGTTGAGTTAATAAGATATTCAAATGAGGAGGTGAAGATAAGTAAGTTCAGAGGCTTACATCTGGTGGCGGGTTAAGCTTGCAGAAAGGGGCCAAACCCACTTTAACACAATCTTCCGGGTCTTCATTCAGAAGAGACTTAACCATTTCATTTATTGCTTCATCAGTCAATGGTGCGGAGCTGTGGCGCAGTGAATCTTTTTCACCACCAGTGTAAGTACACATTAAGCCGGTGCGGCGGCTTAATGGAATGATCCGCCAAGAAACCCAACACCTGACTAAATCAATGCCAGTTAGCCCATTTCCTAGCAGAGCTTTGACCTTCACAATAGTAGGTTCAATCTTCTTCCGTTCAGCAACAGTAAGTTTTTCAGGAAGGTTATGCTTTGGGTCCAGGCGTTCAACACGATAACCCGGCAGTGGATTCTTGTCAGCCGGGGAAGTATCTTTGCAATAAAACCACGTCTGGTTCCAATCTTTTGGGTGACTCGGCAAGCAGGCATAAGGAAAGATGGCGTCTCTTCTGCGTTGAATTGAAATTCCACCGAGCTCCAAGCTAGGACCATTTGTGAACTCAGTCTGGCGGTTTAAGTAAAAATACTCTCTAAAGAGATCAACACTGGGCTCCTCTTGAAGGTATACTTCACAGAAGACTTGAAAGTTACAGATATTTGACACGGAATTGGGTCCGATGTCCTGAGGGTGGAGCTGAAAAAAGTGCAGAACATCTCGGAAGAATTTAGAACCGGGCGGTGAGAAGCCCTGGTTCATGTGGTCAGTAAAAACGATGACTTCGCCGTCTTCCGGCTGAGGTCTTTCTTCGCCCGGGTCAGGAGCATGGTAATGCATCACACTCTTGGTGGGCAGATACCCAACTTTGAAAAAGTCTTTAAAAGTGCCCTCGGTGACGATGGAGGGGACCCAGTTGCATGTGTAGACTGTTTTTGGCGGCATTGTGAAAGAAAGAAAGCCTAAAGGAAAGAAAGAAATTGCAGGTTCAAGTCAATTGGTGAAATCACAGGTTAAGCGCTGACAGTATACATTCAGAATGGCGGCTTAAGTGAGGACTAATGGTATATGAACAATTGTAAGCCGGACGTGTAAGCCGCCATGAAAGATACATGTATTCAAAATCTGACAAAGAGTAAAATTCTACTAAGTGTTGGACAAACAGGTTTCACAGATTAAAGTTAAAGATTTGGATCTGCAACTGTTCAAAAAAGGGAATAAATTCGAAACCTACAGAGGCGGCAATGGAAAAGCAGAGGTGCCCTAGAGGAGATCTGTCGCGATCAGGATATATTCTACTATAAAAAACTGGTGCTAAAACTACTACCGCGCAAGATTTATGTGGTTTTTGGATCTAATCCATGGATCTAAACAAGGATAAAGAAGGGCGGCGACGAACACTGATGAACACTGAAACCCTAATGACAGATCTATGGCGAAAGAAAGGAAGGCTTACTGATGCTGATGGGACAGCGGAGAGGCACCGCGATTTTCTGGTCCGTTCAGGGTGATGCAGCGGCCGGAGTTGATGTCGGAGACGGAAGTCGACGGTGACGGAGCCCGTACGGGTTGGTGCGCCAGAGGAAGTAGAAGAAGATGAGAAGGAAAAGGGGGAGAATGAGAGGAGAGCCCAAGGTCTTATTTATAAGACTGGAAGGACAAACGACAGGCGCGAGAATCGAGGAGGCAAAAAATGGATAAGCAACGGCGCAGACGCCTCGGTTTTCGGAAGGACAGCAAAGAAAGAGATTTATTAAGATTTGGGTTCTGTGAAGCATTAATGGCAGGTGACGTCACGGCGGGTTACCGTAAATTCCGGAGATGGCGTCATGGCGGGTCACAATATTTCATAGTAAGATGAGGAATAATTTTTCCAAGTATTCAAGATTGACATGAACAAGTTCAAATCAACCTGGGGCCTAATGTTGGGGATATGACTATCGGGTATGACCCACCCAGGAGGGGCCGGGTCATCCCTATGGCGATTCATTTCAATGAAGCCCAAGAGTATAATAACAATGACGGTTCATAGATAGGCTTAGTAGAGGGCCCAAACTCGAAGGCGGCTTAAGGCCCATGGATATAAACCACCATGTATATGTAGACTTGTATTGTATGGCATGTAAGATAAGTCACCGAGCCGGACACGTTGTATGAGCCGGCCGGGACTCTGTAGGCTGTGCTACCTCTTGAGCACTGCGTTGGTTTTCCCTTGAAGAGGAAAGGGTGATGCAGCAAAGTAGCGTAAGTATTTCCCTCAGTTTTTGAGAACCAAGGTATCAATCCAGTAGGAGGCTACGCACGAGTCCCTCGCACCTACACAAAACAAATAAATCCTCGCAACAACGCGATAAGGGGCTGTCAATCCCTACACGGTCACTTACGAGAGTGAGATCTGATAGATATGATAGGATAATATTTTTGGTATTTTTATGATAAAGATGCAAAGTAAAATAAAAGCAAAGGAAAAAGCAAAGGAAATAACTAAGTGTTGGAAGATTAATATGATGGAAAATAGACCCGGGGGCCATAGGTTTCACTAGTGACTTCTCTCAAGAGCATAAGTATTTTACGGTGGGTGAACAAATTACTGTTGAGCAATTGACAGATTTGAGCATAGTTATGAGAATATCTAGGTATGATCATGTATATAGGAATCACGTCCGAGACAAGTAGACTGACTCCTGCCTGCATCTACTACTATTACTCCACACATCGACCGCTATCCAGCATGCATCTACTACTATTACTCCACACATCGACCGCTATCCAGCATGCATCTAGAGTATTAAGTTCATAAGAACAGAGTAACGCCTTAAGCAAGATGACATGATGTAGAGGGATAAATTCATGCAATATGATAAAACCCCATCTTGTTATCCTCGATGGCAACAATACAATACATGCCTTGCTGCCCCTACTATCACTGGGAAAGGACACCGCAAGATTGAACCAAAAGCTAAGCACTTGTCCCATTGCAAGAAAGATCAATCTAGTAGGCCAAACCAAACTGATAATTCGAAGAGACTTGCAAAGATAACCAATCATACATAAAAGAATTCAGAAGATTCAAATATTGTTCATAGATAAACTTGATCATAAACCCACAATTCATCGGTCTCAACAAACACACCGCAAAAGAAGATTACATCGAATAGATCTCCACGAGAGAGGGGGAGAACATTGTATTGAGATCCAAAAAGAGAGAAGAAGCCATCTAGCTAATAACTATGGACCCGAAGGTCTGAGGTAAACTACTCACACATCATCGGAGAGGCTATGGTGTTGATGTAGAAGCCCTCCATGATCGATGCCCCTTCCTGCGGAGCTCTGGAACAGGCCCCAAGATGGGATCTCGTGGGTACAAAAGGTTGCGGCGGTGGAATTAGGTTTTCGGCTCCGTATCTGATCGTTTGGGGGTACATAGGTATATATAGGAGGAAGAAGTACGTCGGTGGAGCAACATGGGCCCCACGAGGGTGGAGGGCGCGCCTGGGGGGGGGGGGGGTAGGCGCGCCCCCTACCTCGTGGCTTCCTCCTTTATTTCTTGACGTAGGGTCCAAGTCTCCTGGATCATGTTCGTTCCAAAAATCACGTTCCCGAAGGTTTCATTCCGTTTGGACTCCGTTTGATATTCTTTTTCTGCGAAACTCTGAAATAGGCAAAAAACAACAATTCTGGGCTGGGCCTCCGGTTAATAGGTTAGTCCCAAAAATAGTATAAACGTGAATAATAAAGCCCAATAATGTCCAAAACAGAAGATAATATAGCATGGAGCAATAAAAAATTATAGATACGTTGGAGACGTATCAGGCTGCAGGGTGTCAACGCATGTATATAAGGGGACGACCCAGCGACAGCTTAGGACAAGAAACAACAGATGGAGAGCCAGGCTAAGCGTATTCGCTCCCTGGTCATCGAAACCCTAGCAAAATCCCCTCAAACTAGATTAGGCCTTTACCTTCACCGCAAGGGGCCGAACCAGTATAAACTCCTCGTGTCCTTTGTCTCGTTTAACCCCTTTTAAGCTAACCTCGTCGCAATGGCTCCACAACTAAGTCCTTCCATGAGGACATCTGCCGTGACACTTCCACGACAGGACCCGAAGGTCTGAGGTAAACTACTCACGCATCCTCGAAGAGGCTGGTGTTGATGTAGAAGCCCTCCGTGATCGATTCCCCCTCCGGCGGAGCACCGGAAAAGGCGCCAAGATGGGATCTCACGGGTATAGAAGGTTGCGGCGGTGGAAATAATGTTTCGTGGCTCTCCTGGATGTTTTCAGGGTATAAGAGTATATATAGGCGAAGGTAGTAGGTCAGTGGAGCTACGAGGGGCCCACGAGGGTGGGAGGCGCGCCCTCCTGCCTCGTGGCTTCCTCACTGCTTCCTTGACGTCCACTCCAAGTCTCCTGGATTGTGTTTGTTCCAAAAAGATCCTCGCGAAGGTTTCATTCCGTTTAGATTCCGTTTGATATTCCTTTTCTGCGAAACACTGAAATAGGCAAAAAAACAACAATTTGCACTGGGCCTTCGGTTAATAGGTTAGTCCCAAAAATAATATAAAAAGGTATATTAAAGCCCATTAAACATCCAAAACAGATAATATAATAGCATGGAACAATCAAAAATTATAGATACGTTGGAGACGTATCAAGCATCCCCAAGCTTAATTCCTGCTCGTCCTCGAGTAGGTAAATGATAAAAAACAGAATTTTTGATGTGGAATGCTACCTAACATAATTTTCAATGTAATTCTCTTTATTGTGGCATGAATGTTCATATCCTAAAGAATCTAGACAAAGTTTTATTACATAATAAATAGTAATACTTCAAGCATGCTAACCAAGCAATTATGTCTTATCAAAATAACATAGCCAAAGAAAGCTTATCCCTACAAAATCATATAGTTTGGCCATGCTTCATTTTCGTCACACAAAATGCTCCCATCATGCACAACCCTGGTTTCAGCCAAGCAATTGTTTCATACATTTTAACGCGCTTTAGCCTTTTCAACCCTAACGCAATACATGAGCGCAAGCCATGGACATAGCACTATGGGTGGAATAGAGTATGATGATAGGGGTTATGTGAGAAGACAAAAAAGGAGAAAGTCTCACATTGACGCGGCTAATCAACGGGCTATGGAGATGCCCATCAATTGATGTCAATGCGAGGAGTAGGGATTGCCATGCAACGGATGCACTAGAGCTAGAAATATATGAAAGCTCATCAAAAGAAACTAAGTGGGTGTGCATCCAACTTGCTTGCTCACGAAGACCTAGGGCATTTTGAGGAAGCCCATCATTGGAATATACAAGCCAAGTTCTATAATGAAAAATTCCCACTAGTATATGAAAGTGACAAAATAAGAAACTCTCTAACATGAAGATCATGGTGCTATTTTGAAGCACAAGTGTGGGAAAAGGATAGTAACATTGTCCCTTCTCTCTTTTTCTCTCATTTTTTTCTTTTGGGCTTCTGTGGCCTCTTTTTTTGGGCTTCTTTTGCCTCTTTATATATATATATATATATATATATATATATATATATATATATATATATATATATATATATATATATATAATTTTTTTCATCCGGAGTCTCATCCCGACTTGTGGGGGAATAATAGTCTCCATCATCCTTTCCTCACATGGGACAATGCTCTAATAATGAAAATCATCACACTTATATTTACTTACAACTCAAGAATTACATCTCGATACTTAGAACAAAATATGACTCTATGTGAATGCCTCCGGTGGTGTACCGGGATATGCAATGAATCAAGAGTGACATGTATGAAAGAATTATGAAGGTGGCTTTGCCACAAATACGATGTCAACTACATGATCATGCAAAGCAATATGACAATGATGGAGTGTGTCATAATAAACGGAACGGTGGAAAGTTGCATGGCAATATATCTCGGAATGGCTATGGAAATGCCATAATAGGTAGGTATGGCGGCTGTTTTGAGGAAGATATAAGGAGGCTTATGTGTGATAGAGCGTATCATATCACGGGGTTTGGATGCACCAGCGAAGTTTGCACCAACTCTCAAGGTGAGAAAGGGCAATGCACGGTACCATAGAGGCTAGCAAATTGCGAAAAGGTAAGAGTGCGTATAATCCATGGACTCACATTAGTCATAAAGAACTCATATAGTTATTGCGAAAGTTTATTAGCCCTCGAAGCAAAGTACTACTACGCATGCCCCTAGGGGAAGGGTTGGTAGGAGTTAACCATCGCGCGATCCCGACCTCCACTCATAAGGAAAGCAATCAAAGAACACCCCATGCTTCAAATTTGTCACACAACGTTTACCATACGTGCATGCTACGGGACTTGCCAACCTTAACACAAGTATTTCTCAATTTCACAATTACCCAACTAGCATGACTCTAACATTACTACCTTTATATCTCAAAACCATTATCAAGTATCAATTTTATCATAGTATTTAATGCACTCTATATGAAAGTTTTTATTATACCCATCTTGGATGCCTATCATATTAGGACTAATTTTATAGCCGAAGCAAATTACCATGCTGTTCTAAAAGACTCTCAAAATAATATAAGTGAAGCATTAGAGATCAATAATTTCTATAAAATAAAACCACCACCGTGCTCTAAAACGGTATAAGTGAAGCACTAGAACAAAATTATCTAGCTCAAAAGATATAAGTGAAGCTGTTGGGGAACATAGTAATTTCAAAAAAAATCCTACGCACACGCAAGATCATGGTGATGCATAGCAACGAGAGGGGAGAGTGTTGTCCACGTACCCTCGTAGACCGAAAGCGGAAGCGTTATCACAACGCGGTTGATGTAGTCGTACGTCTTCACGATCCGACCGATCAAGTACCGAACGCACGGCACCTCCGAGTTCTACACACGTTCAGCTCGATGACGTCCCTCGAACTCCGATCCAGCCGAGTGTTGAGGGAGAGTTTCGTCAGCACGACGGCGTGGTGACGATGATGATGTTCCACTGACGCAGGGCTTCGCCTAAGCTCCGCAACGGTATTATCGAGGTGTAATTTGGTGGAGGGGGGCACCGCACACGGCTAAGAGATCTCAAGGATCAATTGTTGTGTCTCTGGGGTGCCCCCTGCCCCCGTATATAAAGGAGCAAGGGAGGAGGAGGCCGGCCCTAGGAGGGGGCGCACCAAGTGTGGAGTCCTACTAGGACTCCCTAGTCCTAGTAGGATTCCACCTCCCATATGGAATAGGAAAAGAGGAAGGGAAAAAGAGAAGGAAGGAAGGGGGCGCCCCCCTTCCCTAGTCCAATTCGGACCAGACCAAGGGGAGGGGTGCGGCCACCCTTGAGGCCTTTTTTCTTCTTCCCCGTATGGCCCAATAAGGCCCAATACGTATTCCCGTAACTCTCCGGTACTCCAAAAAATACCCGAATCACTCGGAACCTTTCCGAAGTCCGAATATAGTCGTCCAATATATCGATCTTTACGTCTCGACCATTTCGAGACTCCTCGTCATGTCCCCGATCTCATCCGGGACTCCGAACTCCTTCGGTACATCAACATACATAAACTCATAATAAAACTGTCATCGTAACTTTAAGCGTGCGGACCCTACGGGTTCGAGAACTATGTAGACATGACCGAGACACATCTCCGGTCAATAACCAATAGCGGGACCTGGATGCCCATATTGGCTCCCACATATTCTACGAAGATCTTTATCGGTCAGACCGCATAACAACATACGTTGTTCCCTTTGTCATCAGTATGTTACTTGCCCGAGATTCGATCGTCGGTATCTCGATACCTAGTTCAATCTCGTTACCGGCAAGTCTCTTTACTCGTTCCGTAACACATCATCCCGCAACTAACTTATTAGTCACAATGCTTGCAAGGCTTATAGTGATGCGCATTACCGAGTGGGCCCAGAGATACCTCTCCGACAATCGGAGTGACAAATCCTAATCTCGAAATACGCCAACCCAACAAGTACCTTTGTAGACACCTGTAGAGCACCTTTATAATCAACCATTTACGTTGTGACGTTTGGTAGCACACAAAGTGTTCCTCCGGTAAACGGGAGTTGCATAATCTCATAGTCAGAGGAACATGTATAAGTCATGAAGAAAGCAATAGCAACATACTAAACGATCGGGTGCTAAGCTAACGGAATGGGTCAAGTCAATCACGTCATTCTCCTAATGAGGTGATCTCGTTAATCAAATGACAACTTATGTCTATGGCTAGGAAACATAACCATCTTTGATTAACGAGCTAGTCAAGTAGAGGCATACTAGTGACACTCTGTTTGTCTATGTATTCACACATGTATTATGTTTCCGGTTAATACAATTCTAGCATGAATAATAAACATTTATCATGATATAAGGAAATAAATAATAACTTTATTATTGCCTCTAGGGCATATTTCTTCAGTCTCCCACTTGCACTAGAGTCAATAATCTAGTTCACATCGCCATGTGATTTAACATGAATAGTTCACATCACCATGTGATTAACACCCATAGTTCACATCTCTATGTGACCAACACTCAAAGGGTTTACTAGAGTCAATAATCTAGTTCACATCGCTATGTGATTAACACCCAAAGAGTACTAAGGTGTGATCATGTTTTGCTTGTGAGATAATTTTAGTCAACGGGTCTGTCACATTCAGATCCGTAAGTATTTTGCAAATTTCTATGTCTACAATGCTCTGCATGGAGCTACTCTAGCTAATTGCTCCCACTTTCAATATGTATCTAGACCGAGACTTAGAGTCATCTAGATTAGTGTCAAAACTTGCATCGACGTAACCTTTTACGACGAGCCTTTTGTCACTTCCATAATCGAGAAACATATCCTTATTCCACTAAGGATAATTTTGACCGCTGTCCGGTGATCTACTCCTAGATCACTATTGTACTCCCTTGCCAAAATCAGTGTAGGGTATACAATAGATCTGGTACACAGCATGGCATACTTTATAGAACCTATGGCCAAGGCATAGGGAATGACTTTCATTCTCTTTTTATCTTTTGCCGTGGTCGGGCTTTGAGTCTTTACTCAATTTCACACCTTGTAACACAGGCAAGAACTCTTTTCTTTGACTGTTCTGTTTTGAACTACTTCAAAATCTTGTTAAGGTATGTACTCATTGAAAAAACTTATCAAGCGTCTTCATCTATCTCTATAGATCTTGATGCTCAATATGTAAGCAGCTTCACCGAGGTCTATCTTTGAAAAACTCCTTTCAAACACTCCTTTATGCTTTGCAGAATAATTCTACATTATTTCCGATCAACAATATGTCATTCACATATACTTATCAGAAATGCTGTAGTGCTCCCACTCACTTTCTTGTAAATACAGGCTTCACCGCAAGTCTATATACAAGTATATGCTTTGATCAACTTATCAAAGCGTATATTCCAACTCCGAGATGCTTGCACCAGTCCATTGATGGATCGCTGGAGCTTGCATATTTTGTTAGCACCTTTAGGATTGACAAAACCTTCTGGTTGTATCATATACAACTCTTCTTTAATAAATCCATCAAGGAATGCAGTTTTGTTTATCCCTTTGCCAGATTTCATAAAATGCGGCAATTGCTAACATGATTCGGACAGACTTAAGCATAGATACGAGTGAGAAACTCTCATCGTAGTCAACATCTTGAACTTGTCGAAAACCTTTTTTCGACAATTCTAGCTTTGTAGATAGTGATACTACTATCAGCGTCCGTCTTCCTCTTGACAATCCATTTATTCTCAATTGCTTGCCGATCATCGGGCAAGTCAACCAAAGTCCACACTTTGTTCTCATACATGGATCTCATCTCAGATTTCATGGCCTCAAGCCATTTTGCGGAATCTGGGCTCACCATCGCTTCTTCATAGTTCGTAGGTTCGTCATGGTCTAGTAACATAACCTCCAGAACAGGATTACCGTACCACTCTGGTGCGGATCTTACTCTGGTTTACCTATGAGGTTTGGTAGTAACTTGATCTGAAGTTACATGATCATCATCATTAACTTCCTCACTAATTGGTGTAGAAGTCACAGGAACAGATTTCTGTGATCCAATAAGGGAGCAGGTACAGTTACCTCATCAAGTTCTACTTTCCTCCCACTCACATCTTTCGAGAGAAACTCCTTCTCTAGAAAGGATCCATACTTAGCAACGAATGTCTTGCCTTCGGATCTGTGATAGAAGGTGTACCCAACTGTCTCCTTTGGGTATCCTATGAAGACACATTTCTCCGATTTGGGTTTGAGCTTATCAGGATGAAACTTTTTCACATAAGCATCGCAACCCCAAACTTTAAAAAATGACAACTTTGGTTTCTTGCCAAACCACAGTTCATAAGGCGTCGTCTCAACGGATTTTGATGGTGTCCTATTTAACGTGAATGTAGCTGTCTCTAATGCATAACCCCAAAACGATAGTGGTAAATTGGTAAGAGACATCATAGATTGCACTATATCCAATAAAGTACGGTTATGACGTTCGGACACACCATTATGCTGTGGTGTTCCAGGTGGCGTGAGTAGTGAAACTATTTCACTTTGTTTTAACTGAAGGCCAAACTCGTAACACAAATATTTTACCTCTGCGATCATATCGTAGAAACTTTTATTTTCTTGTTACGATGATTTTCGCTTCACTCTGAAATTATATGAACTTTTCAAATGTTTCAGACTTCTGTTTCATTAAGTAGATATACCCATATCTGCTCAAATCATCTGCGAAGGTCAGAAATTAATGATACCCGCCACGAGCCTCAACACTGATCGGATCGCATACACCAGTATGTATGATTTCCAACAAATCTGTTGCTCTCTCCATAGTTCCGGAGAACGGCGTTTTAGTCATCTTGCCCATGAGGCATGGTTCGCAAGCATCAAGTGATTCATAATCAATTGATTCCAAAATCCCATCAGTATGGAGTTTCTTCATGCGCTTTACACCAATATGACCTAAACGGCAGTGCCACAAATAAGTTGCACTATCATTATTAACTCTGCATCTTTTGGCTTCAATATTATGATTATGTGTATCATTACGATCGAGATCCAACAAACCATTTTCGTTGGTGTGTATGACCATAGAAGGTTTTTATTCATGTAAACAGAACAACAATTGTTCTCTAACTTAAATGAATAACTGTATTGCAATAAACATGATCAAATCATATTCATGCTCAACGCAAACACCAAATAACACTTATTTAGTTTCAACACTAATCCCGAAAGTATAGGGAGTGTGCGATGATGATCATATCAATCTTGGAACTACTTCCAACACACATCGTCACCTCGCCTTTTACTAGTCTCTGTTTATTCTGCAACTCCCGTTTCGAGTTACTACTTTAGCAACTGAACCAGTATCAAATACCGAGGGGTTGCTATAAACATTAGTAAAGTACACATCAATAACATGTATATCCAATATACCTTTTGTTCACTTTGCCATCCTTCTTATCCACCAAATAGTTGGGGTGGTTCCGCTTCCAGTGACCAGTCCCTTTGCAGTAGAAGCACTTAGTCTCAGGCTTAGGACCAGACTTAGGCTTCTTCACTTGAGCAGCAACTTGCTTGCCGTTCTTCTTGAAGTTCCCCTTCTATCCCTTTGCCCTTTTCTTGAAACTAGTGGTCTTGTTAACCATCAACACTTGGTGCTCTTTCTGGATTTCTACCTTCGTCGATTTCAGCATCGCGAAGAGCTCGGGAATTACTTTCGTCATCCCTTACATACTATAGTTCATCACGAAGTTCTCCTAACTTGGTGATGGTGACTAGAGAATTCTGTCAATCACTATTTTATCTGGAAGATTAACTCCCACTTGATTCAAGCGATTGTAGTACCCAGACAATCTGAGCACATGCTCACTAGTTGAGCGATTCTCCTCCATCTTTTAGCTATAGAACTTGTTGGAGACTTCATATCTCTCAACTCGGGTATTTGCTTGAAATATTAACTTCAACTCCTGGAACATCTCATATGGTCCATGACGTTCAAAATGTCTTTGAAGTCCCGATTCTAAGCCGTTAAGCATGGTGCACTAAACTATCAAGTAGTCATCATATTGAGCTAGCCAAACTTTCATAACGTCTGCATCTGCTCCTGCAATTGGTCTGTCACCTAGCGGTGCATCAAGGACATAATTTTTCTGTGCAGCAATGAGGATAATCCTCAGATCACGGATCCAATCCGCATCTTTGCTACTAACATCTTTCAACATAATTTTTCTCTAGGAACAAAAAATAAACACAGGAAGCAACAACGCGAGCTATTGATCTACAACATAATTTGCAAAATACTATCAGGACTAAGTTCATGATAAATTTAAGTTCAATTAATCATATTACTTAAGAACTCCCACTTAGATAGACATCTCTCTAATCATCTAAGTGATTACGTGATCCAAAGCAACTAAACCATGTCCGATTAACACGTGAGATGGAGTAGTTTCAATGGTGAACATCACTATGTTGATCATATCTACTATATGATTCACGCTCGACCTTTCGGTCTCTGTGTTCCGAGGCCATATATGTATATGCTAGGCTCGTCAAGTTTAACCTGAGTATTCCGCGTGTGCAACTGTTTTGCACCTGTTGTATTTGAACGTAGAGCCTATCACACCCGATTAACACGTGGTGTCTCAGCACGAAGAACTTTTGCAACGGTGCATACTCAGGGAGAACACTTTTATCTTGAAATTTTAGTGAGAGATCATCTTATAATGCTACCGTCAATCAAAGCAAGATAAGATGCATAAAGGATTAACATCACATGCAATCAATATAAGTGATATGATATGGCCATCATCATCTTGTGCTTGTGATCTCCATCTCCGAAGCACCGTCATGATCACCATCGTCACCGGCGCGACACCTTGATCTCCATCGTAGCATCGTTGTCGTCTCGCCAACTTATTGCTTTTACGACTATCGCTACCGCTTAGTGATAAAGTAAAACTATTACATGGCGATTGCATCTCATACAATAAAGCGACAACCATATGGCTCCTGCCAGTTGCCGATAACTCGGTTACAAAACATGATCATCTCATACAACACATTATATCACATCATGTCTTGACCATATCATATCACAACATGCCCTGCAAAAACAAGTTAGACGTCCTCTACTTTGTTGTTGCAAGTTTTACGTGGCTGCTACGGGCTTAGCAAGAACCGTTCTTACCTACGCATCAAAACCACAACGATAGTTTGTCAAGTTGGTGCTGTTTTAACCTTCGCAAGGACCGGGCGTAGCCACACTCGGTTCAACTAAAGTGAGAGAGACAGACACCCGCCAGTCACCTTTAAGCAACGAGTGCTCCGAACGGTGAAACCAGTCTCGCGTAAGCGTACGCGTAATGTCGGTCCAGGCCGCTTCATCTCACAATACCGCTGAACCAAAGTATGACATGCTGGTAAGCAGTATGACTTATATCGCCCACAACTCACTTGTGTTCTACTCGTGCATAGCATCAACGCATAAAACCAGGCTCGGATGCCACTATTGGGGAACGTAGTAATTTAAAAAAAATTCCTACGCACACGCAAGATCATGGTGATGCATAGCAACGAGAGGGGAGAGTGTTGTCCACGTACCCTCGTAGACCGAAAGCGGAAGCGTTATCACAACGCGGTTGATGTAGTCGTACGTCTTCACGATCCGACCGATCAAGTACCGAACGCACGGCACCTCCGAGTTCTACACACGTTCAGCTCGATGACGTCCCTCGAACTCCGATCCAGCCGAGTGTTAAGGGAGAGTTTCGTCAGCACGACGGCGTGGTGACGATGATGATGTTCCACCGACGCAGGGCTTCGCCTAAGCTCCGCAACGGTATTATCGAGGTGTAATTTGGTGGAGGGGGGCACCGCACATGGCTAAGAGATCTCAAGGATCAATTGTTGTGTCTCTGGGGTACCCCCCTGCCCCGTATATAAAGGAGCAAGGGAGGAGGAGGCCGGCCCTAGGAGGGGGCGCACCAAGTGTGGAGTCCTACTAGGACTCCCTAGTCCTAGTAGGATTCCACCTCCCATATGGAATAGGAAAAGAGGAAGGGAAAAAGAGAAGGAAGGAAGGGGGCGCCCCCCTTCCCTAGTCCAATTCGGACCAGACCAAGGGGAGGGGGGCGGCCACCCTTGAGGCCTTTTTCCTTCTTTCCCGTATGGCCCAATAAGGCCCAATACGTATTCCCGTAACTCTCCGGTACTCCGAAAAATACCCGAATCACTCGGAACCTTTCTGAAGTCCGAATATAGTCATCCAATATATCGATCTTTACGTCTCGACCATTTCGAGACTCCTCGTCATGTCCCCGATCTCATCCGGGACTCCGAACTCCTTCGGTACATCAACATACATAAACTCATAATAAAACTGTCATCATAACTTTAAGCGTGCGGACCCTACGGGTTCGAGAACTATGTAGACATGACCGAGACACGTCTCCGGTCAATAACCAATAGCGGGACCTGGATGCCCATATTGGCTCCCACATATTCTACGAAGATCTTTATCGGTCAGACCGCATAACAACATACGTTGTTCCCTTTGTCATCAGTATGTTACTTGCCCGAGATTCGATCGTCGGTATCTCGATACCTAGTTCAATCTCGTTACCGGCAAGTCTCTTTACTCGTTCCGTAACACATCATCCCGCAACTAACTTATTAGTCACAATGCTTGCAAGGCTTATAGTGATGCGCATTACCGAGTGGGCCCAGAGATACCTCTCCGACAATCGGAGTGACAAATCCTAATCTCGAAATACGCCAACCCAACAAGTACCTTTGTAGACACCTGTAGAGCACCTTTATAATCAACCATTTACGTTGTGACGTTTGGTAGCACACAAAGTGTTCCTCCGGTAAACGGGAGTTGCATAATCTCATAGTCAGAGGAACATGTATAAGTCATGAAGAAAGCAATAGCAACATACTAAACGATCGGGTGCTAAGCTAACGGAATGGGTCAAGTCAATCACGTCATTCTCCTAATGAGGTGATCTCGTTAATCAAATGACAACTTATGTCTATGGCTAGGAAACATAACCATCTTTGATTAACGAGCTAGTCAAGTAGAGGCATACTAGTGACACTCTGTTTGTCTATGTATTCACACATGTATTATGTTTCCGGTTAATACAATTCTAGCATGAATAATAAACATTTATCATGATATAAGGAAATAAATAATAACTTTATTATTGCCTCTAGGGCATATTTCCTTCAGAAGCACATAGAGTATTCTAATAAATTCTGATTCATGTGTGTCTCTCCCAAAAGGTGTGTACAGCAAGGATGATTGTGTTAAACTAAAAAGCTAATACTCAAATCATACAAGACGCTCCAAGCAAAACACATATCTTGTGGTGAATAAAAATGTAGCATCGAGTAAAGTTACCGATAGACGAAGAAGAAAGAGGGGATGCGTTCCGGGGCATCCCCAAGCTTAGGCTTTTGGTTGTCCTTGAATTTTACCTTCGGGTGCCTTGGGCATCCCCAAGCTTAGGCTCTTGCCATTCCTTGTTCCAAAATCCATCAAATCTTTAGCCAAAAACTTGAAAACTTCACAACACAAAACTCAGCAGAAAATCTCATGAGCTCCGTTAGTGTAAGAAAACAAACCACCACTTTAAGGTACTGTAATGAACTCATTCTTTATTTATATTGGTGTTAAACCTACTGTATTCCAACTTCTCTATGGTTCATACCCCCCCGATACTAGCCATAGATTCATCAAAATAAGCAAACAACACACGAAAAACAGAATCTGTCAAAAACAGAACAGTCTGTGGTAAACTGTATCAAACGCATACTTCTGGAACTCCAAAAATTCTGAGAAATTAGGAAGTGCTAAGCAATTTGTTTATTAATCCTCTGCAAAAAGAATCAACTGAAAAGCACGTTCCTGTGATTTATGAAAATTATTTTCGTGCGCGCAAAAGTTTCTGTTTTTCAGCAAGATCGAATTGACTATCACTGTAGGTTATCCTAAAGGTTCTACCTGGCACACACACTAATTAAAACACAAAAACACATCTAACCAGAGGCTAGATGAATTATTTATTACTAAACAGAAACAAAAAGCAAGGAACAAAAATAAAATTGGGTTGCCTCCCAACAAGCGCTATCGTTTAACGCCCCTAGCTAGGCATTGAGATTTCAATGATGCTCACATGAAAGACAAGAATTGAAGCACAAAGAGAGCATCATAAAGCATGTGATAAACACATCTAAGTCTAACATACTTCCTATGCATTGGCATTTTATAAGCAAACAAATTATCATAGCAAGCAAAAATTAGCATATGCAAGGAAGAAGAAAGAGACGATAGCAATCTCAACATGACGAGAGGTAATTTAGTAAGATTAAAATTTCTACAACCATATTTTCCTCTATCATAATAATTACATGTAGGATCATAGGCAAATTCAACAAAATAGCTATCACATGACATATTCTCAACACGATCCACATGCATGCGAAGTTGACACTCTTCCAAAATAGTGGGATTATCATTAACTAAAGTCATGACCTCTCCAAACCCACTTTTATCAAAAATTTCATAAGATTGAACATTCTCCAAATATGTGGGATCTAAAGTTGACACTCTTCAAAACCCACTTTCAATAATATTGCAAGCACTATTATCAATCTCATATTCGTCATGGGGCTTAAATAAATTTTCAAGATCATAAGAAGAATCACCCCAATCATGATCGTTGCAACAAGTAGTGGACATAGCAAAACTAGCATCCCCAAGCTTAGGGTTTTGCATATTATTAGCACAATTGACATCAATAGAATTTATAGTGAAATCATTGCAATCATGCTTTTGATTCAAGGAACTATCAAGTATAGGTGCAGTAGCAATAATCTCATGTTTAACATAAGGAACTATAGCAAATTCATCTCTATAAATATTGGCATCATGGCCATAAGAATAGCAAGCATCATGTTCACCAAGGGATATTTCAATCAAATCATCGGAATCATAATTATCTATAGATTCGTGCATATCATTATTTTCTTCCAAAGCAACGGCCAGTCTCTCAATAAATTCCTTCACATAGGCATTATGAGCATAGTTTTCATAGCAATATTTAAGTATGTCAGAATTTTCAGATTTGTAGAGAGTAATATCATGCTTTTCAATCAAAGAAGCAACTTCATGAGCAACCTTAAAAATGAAAAATTCTTCAATTTGTTCGATATCATAGTAACTATAAACACCCTTTCCATAAGAGGATAAGATTTCAATATCATTAAACTCACATAGGTAGGGAAGGTGTTTTTTAGGGTTCTTAGAGCAACAAGTAAAGTCATAAATTTCACTAAGATTCCAAGCATAGCATAACGAACTATTTATTTGATACCATAAGAGCTTCCCCTTTTCAGACAAACGATGACGCACAAAATGAGCATGCTCATCTACAGATTTTCCCTCAACTAAACTAGTTGGGGTTTCAGCACGAGCACATAAGGATCGAAGATGATCCAAGTAGAACACTTTAAGTGGATCCATATCAATAGATTTTTAGCAAGAAAAGATGCAAGCAAATAGAAGGCACATGGAAACACAAACAAAGATACATACGGGAAGAAGGCAAAGAAAAGGCAAAGGCAAAGGTGAAGTGGGGGAGAGGAAAACGAGAGGCAAATGGCAAATAATGTAATGCGAGGGATAAGAGTTTGTGATGGGTACTTGGTATGTCTTGAATTGTGCGTAGATCCCCCCGGCAACGGCGCCAGAAATCCTTCTTGCTACCTCTTGATCATGCGTTGGTTTTCCCTTGAAGAGGAAAGGGTGATGCAGCAAAGTAGCGTAAGTATTTCCCTCAGTTTTTGAGAACCAAGGTATCAATCCAGTAGGAGACTACACGCAAATCCCTAGTACCTGCACAAACAATTAAGAACCTTGCAACCAACACCATAAAGGGGTTGTCAATCCCTTCACGACCACTTGCAAAAGTGAGATTTGATAGAGATAATAAGATAAATATTTTTGGTATTTTTGTTGTATAGATTGAAAAGTAAAGATTGCAAAATAAACAGCGACAGAAATAGCTAGTTGACGGGAGATTAATATGATGAAAAACAGACCCGGGAGCCATAGGTTTCACTAGTCGCTTCTCTCAAGATAGCATATTTTACGGTGGGTGAAAAAATTACTGTCGAGCAATTGATAGAAAAGCGCATAGTTATGAGAATATCTAGGCATGATCATGAACATAGGCATCACGTCCTTGATAAGTAGACCAAAACGATTCTGCATCTACTACTATTACTCCACACATCAACCGCTATCCAGCATGCATCTAGAGTATTAAGTTCATAAGAACAGAGTAACGCATTAGGCAAGATGACATGATGTAGAGGGATAAACTCAAGCAATATGATATAAACCCCATCTTTTTATCGTCGATGGCAACAATACAATACGTGTCGTTTCCCTTTCTTTCACTAGGATCGAGCGCCGCAAGATTGAACCCAAAGCTAAGCACTTCTCCCATTGCAAGAAAGATCAATCTAGTAGGCCAAACCAAACTGATAATTCAAAGAGACTTGCAAAGATATCAAATCATGCATATAAGAATTCAGAGAAGAATCGAATATTGTTCATAGATAATCTTGATCATAAACCCACAATTCATCGGATCTCGACAAACACACCACAAAAAGTATTACATCGAATAGATCTCCAAGAGAATCGAGGAGAACTTTGTATTGAGATCCAAAGAGAGAGAAGAAGCCATCTAGCCAATAACTATGGACCCGAAGGTCTGAGGTAAACTACTCACGCATCATCGGAGAGGCCATGGTGTTGATGTAGAAGCCCTCCGTGATCGATTCCCCCTCCGGCGGAGCGCCGGAAAAGGCCCCAAGATTGGATCTCACGGGTACAGAAGGTTGCGGCGGTGGATATAGGGTTTCGTGGCTCTCCTGGATGTTTTGAGGGTATAAGAGTATATATAGGCGAAGGAAGTAGGTTGGTGGAGCTATGAGGGGCCCACGAGGGTGGGGGCGCGCCTACCCCCCTGGGGCGCGCCCTCCTGCCTCGTGGCTTCCTTGCTACTTCCTTGACGTCCACTCCAAGTCTCCTGGATTGCATTTGTTCCAAAAATGATCCTCGCGAAGGTTTCATTCCGTTTGATATTCCTTTTCTGTGAAACACTGAAATAGGCAAAAAAACAGCAATTTGCACTTGGCCTTCGGTTAATAGGTTAGTCCCAAAAATAATATAAAAAGGTATATTAGATCCCATTAAACATCCAAAATAGATAATATAATAGCATGGAACAATCAAACATTATAGATACGTTGGAGACGTATCACCCCATACCTCGTTCAATCTCGTTACCGGCAAGTCTCTTTACTCGTTCCATAACGCATGATCCCGTGACCAACTCCTTAGTCACATTGAGCTCGTTATGATGATGCATTACCGAGTGGGCCTAGAGATACCTCTCCGTCATACGGAGTGACAAATCCCAGTCTCGATTCGTGCCAACCCAACATACACTTTCGGAGATACCTGTAGTGTACCTTTATAGCCACCCAGTTACGTTGTGACGTTTGGTACAGTCAAAGCATTCCTACGGTATCCGGGAGTTGCACAATCTCATGGTCTAAGGAAACGATACTTGACATTAGAAAAGCCCTAGAAAAACGAACTACACGATCTTGTCCTATGCTTAGGATTGTGTCTTGTCCATCACATCATTCTCCTAATGATGTGATCCCGTTATCAACAACATCCAATATCCATGGTCAGGAAACCATGACCATCTATTGATCAACGAGCTAGTCAACTAGAGGCTTACTAGGGACATATTACAATCTATGTATTCACACATGTATTACGGTTTCCGGTTAATACAATTATAGCATGAACAATAGACAATTATCATGAACAAGGAAATATAATAATAACCAATTTATTATTGCCTCTAGGGCATATTTCCAACAGTAGAGGAGGTGTTTTTTAGGGTTCTTAGAGCAACAAGTAAAATCACAAAGTTCACAAAGATTCTGAGCATAACATAACAAACAATTTATTTGATTCCATAAGAGTCTCTGTTTTTAGACAAACGGTGACGCACAAAATGAGCATGCTCATCTAAAGGTTTTCCCTCAACTAAACTAGTTGGGATTTCAGCACGAGCACATATGGATCGAAGATGATCCAAATAGAAAACTTTAAGTGGATCCATAAACTTTTTTGTTTTTGATTTTCAATAAACACACAATTATACCAAGCAAAGAAGCAAACGAGCCAAGTAAGACATAAAGGCAAACGGAAAAGGCAAACGAAAGAAATGCGAATAAAAAGGAAACTATTTTTGTATTTCTCTGAAAACGTTTTAGAAGTGGGGGAGAGGAAAATGGCTAATAATGTAAGTGCAAGAGATGAGATTTTATGATGGGTACTTGGTAGGCTTGATGTAGAACCTCCCCGGCAACGGCCCTAGAAATTCTTCCTGCTACTTCTTGAGCTTGCGTTGATTTTTCCCTTCAAGAGGAAAGGGTGATGCAACAAAGTAGAGATAAGTATTTCCCTCAGTTAAGAACCAAGGTATCAATCTAGTAGGAGGCACAAGCAAGTCTCCAATCTATGTACCTGCACAAACTAACAAACACTTGCACACAACGCGAAAAAGGGGTTGTCAATCCCTTCACGGTCACAAACAAGAGTAAGATCTAATAGAGATAGGTATAAAAGATAAATAAAAGAGCAAACCAAAGTAAATATAAATAAATTGCAACAAGGTATTTTTGGGTTTTTTGGTTTATAGATCTGAAAATATATGATGGAAAATAGACTCGGGGGCCATAGGTTTCACTAGAGGCTTCTCTCTTGAAAGAAAGCATACGGTGGGTAAACAAATTACTGTCGAGCAATTGATAGAAAAGCGCAAAGTTATGATGATATCTAAGGAAATGATCATGAATATAGGCATCACGTCCGTGTAAAGTAGACCGAAATGATTCTGCATCTACTACTATTACTCCACACATCGCCCGCTATCCATCATGCATCTAGAGTATTAAGTTCAAAAGAACGGAGCAACGCCTTAAGTAAGGTGACATGATGTAGAGGGATAAACTCAAGCAATATGATGAAAACCCCATCTTTTTACCCTTGATGGCAACAATACAATACGTGCCTCGCTACCCCTTCTGTCACTCGGTGAGGACACCGCAAGATTGTACCGAAAACTAAGCACCTCTCCCATTGCAAGAAGAACCAACCTAGTTGGCCAAACCAAACCGATAGTTCGAAGAGAAATACAAAGATATTTAATCATGCATAAAATAGTTCAGAAAAGACTCAAATAATATTCATAGATAATCTGATCATAAATCCACAATTCATCGGATCTCGACAAACACACCGCAAAATAATATTACATCGGATAGAGCTCCAAGAACATCGAGGAGAACATTGTATTGAAGATCATAGAGAGAGAATAAGCCATCTAGCTACTAGCTATGGACCCGTAGGTCTATGATAAACTACTCACGCTTCATCAGAAGGGCAGCAAGGTTGATGTAAATGCTCTCCGTGATCGATTCCCCCTCCGGCAGGGTTCCGAAAAAGGCCCCAAGATGGGGTCTCATGGGAACAGATGCTTGCAGTGACGAAAAAGTATTTTGGTGGATCCTTCTGATGTTGGGGGAATATTTTGGAATTTACAATGCAAAGATTAGGGTTGGGGGACTCCCGAGGGGCCCACAAGCCCTCAGGGCGCGCCCCCTGGGGCACGCCTAGCAGGCTTCTGCCCTCCTCTCCAAGTTCTACAGGTGTCTTCTGGTCCAAGAAAAATTATCACGAAAGTTTTATTACATTTGGACTCTATTTGATATTCCTTTTCTGTAAAACTCAAAAACAAAGAAAAAAATAGAAAAGTGGCACCGGGCTCTAGGTTAATAGGTTAGTCCCAAAAATAATATAAAATAACATATTAATGCATATTAAACATCCAAAATAGATAATATAATAGCATGGAACAATAAAAAGTTATAGATATGTTGGAGACGTATCATGGTGTACTGGGCACATGTTCGACCGACGAACCACAGACGACCTTTGGGCCACTCAAGAGGAACTACAAAGCATAGAGATACGAGGATGCACCCTCACTTGAAAGTTTGATGGTTCATGTCCTCTCCCTCCGGCTGGCGCTGCCGCGACGCGTCTTCAGCAGCAACAAGTGCATGTCTTGTTCAATGTGCAGGATGTTGGAAATATGCCCTAGAGGCAATAATAAAGTGGTTATTATTATATTTCCGTGTTCATGATATTTTTCTATTGTTCATGCTATAATTGTATTAAGCAGAAACCGTAATACATGTGTGAATACATAGACCGTAATATGTTCCTAGTAAGCCTCTAGTTGACTAGCTCGTTAATCAATAGATGGTCATGGTTTCCTGACCATGGACATTGGATGTCGTTGATAACGGGATCACATCATTAGGAGAATGATGTGATGGACAAGACCCAATCCTAAGCATAGCACAAGATCGTGTAGTTCTTTTTGCTAGAGCTTTTCTAATGTCAAGTATCGTTTCCTTAGACCATGAGATTGTGCAACTACCGGATACCATAGGAATGCTTTGGGTGTACCAAATGTCACAACGTAACTGGGTGGCTATAAAGGTACACTACAGGTATCTCCGAAAGTGTCTGTTGGGTTGGCACGAATCGAGACTAGGATTTGTCACTCCGTATGACGGAGAGGTATCTCTGGGCCCACTCGGTAATGCATCATCATAATGAGCTCAATGTGACTAAGGAGTTAGTCACAGGATCATGCATTACGGAATGAGTAAAGAGACTTGCCAGTAACGAGATTGAACGAGGTATAGGGATACCGACGATCGAATCTCGGGCAAGTAACATACCGATGGACAAAGGGAATTGTATACAAGATTGATTGAATCCCCGACATTGTGGTTCATCCGATGAGATCGATCATCATGGAACATGTGGGAGACAACATGGGTATCCAGATCCCGCTGTTGATTATTGGCCGGAGAGATGTCTCGGTCTTGTCTGCATGGTTCCCGAACCCGTAGGGTCTACACACTTAAGGTTCGGTGACGCTAGAGTTGTTATGGGAAATAGTATGTGGTTACCGAAGGTTGTTCGGAGTCCCAGATGAGATCCCAGACGTCACGAGGAGTTCCGAAATGGTCCGGAGGTGAAGAATTATATATGGGAAGTCCAGTTTCAGTCGCCGGATTGGTTTCGGGGGTTATCGGTATTGTATCGGGACCACCCAAAGGTGTCCGGCGGTCCACCGGGTGGGGCCACCTGCCTCGGGGGACTTAATGGGCTGAACAAGGGTGGGAACCAGCCCCCTAGTGGGCTGGTACGCCCCCCAAGGGCCCAAGGCGCCTAGGGTTAGAAACCCTAGGGGGTGGGGGCGCCTCCCACCTGACTTGGGGCCAAGTCCCCCCTTGGCCGCCGCCCCCCTTGTATATGGGATCTAGGGGGCGGCCCCCTCTCCCCTTCCCCTATAAATAGTGGGGGTGGGAGGGCTGCCACACCCTTCCCCTGGCGCATCCCTCCCCCTCTCCAACACCTCCTCCTCCTCCGTAGTTCTTGGCGAAGCCCTGCCGGAGAACTGCAAGCTCCACCACCACGCCGTCGTGCTACCGGAGCGCTCCCTCAACTTCTCCTCTCCCCTTGCTGGATCAAGAAGGAGGAGACGTCCCCGGGCTGTACGTGTGTTGAACACAGAGGCGCCGTCCGTTCGGCGCTAGATCGGATCTTCCGCGATTTGAATCGCCGCGAGTACGACTCCAGCATCCGCGTTCCTTGTAACGCTTCCGCTTAGCGATCTTCAAGGGTATGAAGATGCACTCCCTCTCTCGTTGCTAGTATCTCCTAGATTGATCTTGGTGACACGTAGGAAATTGTTTGAATTATTTCTACGTTCCCCAATGGTGGCATCATGAGCTAGGTCTATGCGTAGATTCTTTGCACGAGTAGAACACAAAGTAGTTGTGGGCGATGATTTGTTCAATTTGCTTACCGTTACTAGTCTTATCTTGATTCGGCGGCATTGTGGGATGAAGCGGCCCGGACCGACCTTACACGTACACTTACGTGAGACAGGTTCCACCGACTGACATGCACTTGATGCATAAGGTGGCTAGCGGGTGTTTGTCTCTCCCACTTTAGTCGAACCAGATTGATGAAAAGGGTCCTTATGAAGGGTAAATAGCAATTGGCATATCACCATTGTGGCTTTTGCGTAGGTAAGAAATGTTCTTGCTATAAACCCATAGCAACCACGTAAAACATGCAAACAACAATTAGAGGATGTCTAACTTGTTTTTGCAGGGTATGCTATGTGATGTGATATGGCCAAAAGGATGTGATGAATGATATATGTGATGTATGAGATTGATCATGTTCTTGTAATAGGAATCATGACTTGCATGTCGATGAGTATGACAACCGGCAGGAGCCATAGGAGTTGTCTTAATTATTGTATGACCTGCGTGTCAATGAAAACGCCATGTAATTACTTTACTTTATTGCTAACCGTTAGCCATAGTAGTAGAAGTAATAGTTGGCGAGACAAGTTCATGAAGACACGATGATGGGGATCATGGTGTCATGCCGGTGACGAAGGTGATCATGCCGCGCCTCGAAGATGGGGATCAAAAGGCGCGAGATGATATTGGCCATATCATGTCACTTTATGATTTGCATGTGATGTTTGTCTTGTTTACATCTTATTTGCTTAGAACGACGGTAGCATAAATAAGATGATCCCTCACTAAAATTTCAAGAAATGTGTTCCCCCTAACTGTGCACTATTGTGAAGGACCGTTGTTTCGAAGCACCACGTGATGATCGGGTGTGATAGATTCTAACGTTCGCATACAACGGGTGTCGGTGTCAAAACCGGCGGATCTCGGGTTAGGGGGTCCCGAACTGTGTGTCTAAGGCGGATGGTAACAGGAGGCGGGGGACACAATGTTTACCCAGGTTCGGGCCATCTCGATGGAGGTAATATCCTACTTCCTGCTTGATTGATCTTGATGATATGAGTATTACAAGAGTTGATCTACCACGAGATCGTAGAGGCTAAACCCTAGAAGCTAGCCTATGATTATGATTGTTGTTTTCCTACGGACTAAACCCTCCGGTTTATATAGACATTGGAGGGGGCTAGGGTTACACAGAGTCGGTTACAAGGGAGGAGATCTACATATCCGAATTGCCAAGCTTGCCTTCCACGCAAAGGAGAGTCCCACCCGGACACGGGACGAAGTCTTCAATCTTGTATCTTCATAGTCCAACAGTCCGGCCAAGGTATATAGTCCGGCTGTCCGAGGACCCCCTAATCCAGGACTCCCTCAGTAGCCCCTGAACCAGGCTTCAATGACGATGAGTCCGGCACATAGATTGTCTTCGGCATTGGAAGGCGGATTCCTCCTCCGAATACTCCATAGAAGATTTTGAACACAAGGATCGTGTCCGGCTCTGCAAAACAAATTCCACATACCACAGTAGAGAGTACAATATCCCACAAATCTAATCTGCCGACAAATTTCATAGCGTGACATCATGCCATGGCCCGGTCATTATTCGAACCGTTTTTCTCAACCAGCTACTGCACATATTGCGAGGCGGTTTTCTTGGCACGTCTTGTCGAAGCAGAGATCGTGTCCCCTTATCACGGGATTCTCATCAATACGGGTGTGGGTAACTCAACCGCGCCATCAATCACGGTGCTTGGGGAATAATCGAGTTTACCAGGCAAGTGGGGAGGCGCACAGTTTCTACTGCCCTTATAAAGGGACAAGGACTCCTCTTTTTCACCCACGCCTTCTTCTTCCCTTTCTTGTCTCCCATCCACTCTCGCGCACTCGAGCTCCAGCGCCCAAGTTCTCATTTTCTCCGCAAAACCATTCCAAACATGTCTGGAGCGGGAGGCAAGTGGATGGTCTCCTCCGTTTCGGAGGAGAACATTACGAAGCTCCGGGAAGCCGGATACCTGGCCACAGACATCGCGCACCGGCTCCCAGACGCAGGGCAGATCGTCCCTACTCCAGAACCCCACGAGAGGGTTGTATTCCTTACCCACTTCGTCCGCGGGCTGGGATTTTCCCTCCACCCGTTTGTCTGCGGGCTCATGTTCTACTACGGGCTGGACTTCCATGATCTGGCCCCTAATTTCATCCTCAACATCTCGGCGTTTATCGTCGTGTGCGAGGCCTTCCTCCGCATCAATCCCCACTTCGGCCTGTGGTTGAAGACCTTCAACGTGAAACCGAAGGTGGTGGTCCGCCAGCAAGTAGAGTGCGGAGGCGCCATGGTGGGCAAAATGCCCAACGTCACCTGGCTCGAAGGCTCCTATGTGGAGACCGTGAAGGGGTGGCAATCGGGGTGGTTCTACATCACCGAGCCGCGTGACACCAACTGGGTGGCGGCCCCTGAATTTCGATCCGGCATCCCCATGCGGCTCACCTCCTGGAAAGAGAAGGGCCTATCCTGGGGCTCATCGATGGAGCTGACCAGACTCCAGAACTGTGTTAAAAACATCATAAGCAAGAAAATCAAGCTTGTCAACGTGGTCCAGGTCATGCTCTTCCGCCGGATCCTCCCGTGTCAAAGATGGGCATTCAATATGTGGGAGTTCGACCCGGCCAAGCACTAGACGCTGCGAGAGCTTTTCGACACGACGCACCAAGACGTCTGGAAGGTGCTGTTCAAGGCCGCCGAGGTACATCCTCCCCTTACCGAGGATCGCGGACTCAGCGCAAAGCGCCCTGCCAATCCGGTAACCTCTTTATATCTCATAAGATGTTCCTTTCCCCAGTATAATTATGTGAGGGATCTGAGCCTCCACGCCATTTTAACAAGACTGGGTAGCGACAGCGGAGCGGATCGATTGTCCGGCCCCACTGCCCGAAGATCCAGCAAGGGCTCTCTTAACGGAGATGCTGGTTCCGGCGCCTTATGAGGCGCCGGAGAAGAAGGCCAAGAAGAAGGCCGCGGGGACCAGGAAAGGTCTCCGGCGCAAGGTTGTAACGGACTCATCGTCCGATAACACCGAGGCGCCCTCCTCCCACGAAAACGAGGAGGAGGAAGGGGAAAGTTCTCCCCTCCAGCCGGGGGAGACAAGAAAAGGAAGGCCGCCCCATCCGGGGAGGCCGAAGGGTCCAAGAAGGGAAGGACCCTCCTTCCGGACTACTCCACAACAGCCGCTTACAGCGACGAGGAGTGGTTGCTCAGGGACAAGCCCCTGGCAAAGTCGTAAGTATCCGAATACCATAATAGTTCTGGTATGTTTTGTTTTATTGCTTCTTATCATGCCAAACATGATCATGCAGTCCATCCAAAGCCCATATCGACGTATCCTCTTCGGATGAGTCTTTGGGCCAGTCGGCGCTGAACAGCGGTTCACTCCCGATCGCTACCTCCCCCCGCCCTACGGACGATGTCAAGGTGTTGTCTCAAAGGGCACTGAACCAAGGGGAGATAGTTCTGGAGGCGCCCCATGGCGACATCCCAGACGCTGGGCCCATGGGGAGCAAGACTCCCATGGGCTCCAATGACGGGGGCAGCCAGTTTGGCCCCCAACCGAATACAACGCCGGAACCTCTAGTGGTTCCGGACTCTGTCAGGCGACCCCTCGCTAAGGGGGGTGAGCCGTCTGTAACAATGGCCTGTGTCCATCCAGAGGCATCAGACAACTTGTTGGAAGAGCTTCGTGGCGCTTCCATTAATGAAGAGCACCACACTATCATGAGTGTGGTGGTCGAGAAGGTTCGGTCCGCCAAAAGCGGACTGACTGAAGCATGTGCCAGCCTCCTAACAGGCTTTGAGGTAAGTGATCAAACTATGAGAAAATGTTACAGCATAGACAGTAGCCCCTGATGCTCTGTTTGGTGTTCGCAAAGAAAGGCCGAACAGAGGATCAAATAATAATCACAGGAGTCTAATCAGAATATGTCTATGTGAATAAGCAGGCTTCGCTGCTGGCCGCTGCCGCTCGTACGGCGGAGGTCTCCGCACTGAAGCGGGACCTTGAGCGGTCCGAGGAAGAGCTCGGCCTTACCAAGAGGCAGCTCGAAGAGAACAAAGGTAAGTGATACCCCGTCTGTATATTGATAAAGAAAAAAGAAGGTGGTTGTTAGATCATAGGATCGTCATGAATTTTGCTAGGGGCCACGACCGAAGTGGCGGCCCTGAAGAAGGCGATGTCCGAGGCCGAAGACAAAGCGGCCAAGGAGCGCACCGAGCGCGAGAAGCAAGAGGCCCGAGTCGGCAAGGTTCAGCAAGAGCTCCAGGATTTTGTCAAGAAATACGAGTCCTTGGAGCGTGACTCTAAGAAGCAGGGGTCCGAGCTTGCGAAGGCCCTCGAGAACGCACAAAATGCCAAGGCCGAAGCCCAAAAGGCCCTCCAGGAGATTCAGGTAGTCAAGAAGATGGCGGCGGGTAAGGCATTCATTATCTAAAGCAAGCATGTGAAGGAAACTTTCCTTTTACTTACCCGAATTCGGAGCTCTCCAGGAGCGTTCGCAGATCTACCCAGCAGTGTATCGGATGCCGCGGAGTTCTACCGGGCCGAGGAAGGGAGCTCGACGGAGAAGTTGTTCTGGTCTCAGTATACTGGGACCGAACATCCGATGCCCTTGAGCGACCAGTTGAAGCAACTAGTCGAGCTTCACAAGGCGGCCGAACTGGCCATGAAGGGTCTCATAGTCCGGATGTGGCCTGGCGAGCCCCTGCCTGGCAGCTACTTCGGCCTGGTAAAGCGGCTTGTGAATGCCTGCCCACGGTTTGAAGTCATAAAGCGGTCCGTCTACATTGAAGGTGCGCGCAGGGCCTTTGCCCGTGCGGAAGTGCACTGGGCGAAGATGGACGCCGAAAAGCTGGTGAAGGAGGGGCCGCCGGAGGGCAAGGAGCATCGCCACCCCGAAAAGTATTATGACAGTGTCCTGAAGGGTGCTCGCCTTGTGGTGGAGGAATGTGCTAAGGATGTAATATTTGAATGAATGCACTCATGTGATCCTGTAATATGAAAACGAGTTCATGTGCGCTATATAACGCTTGTTGATTTAAAATATTACCTTATGTGCGGTCGTTTATAAAATCTAAGAGTTGGCTAGTCGTCGGCTTCTGCCCCCATGTAACTAGTACTGAGGTGTTCGGGATAAACCTGATCACTCTTTATCCCAGTTTTGGGTCCTTCGAAGGAGGTGTTCAGCACAAGGAACCAGGCAATCGGACTATAAAGCTTTATCACTCTCGCTTAGCCATAGATGTCTACAATTTTAAATTTTGGCGAAGCCCCTAGTATTCGAAAGGCCGAACTTGGGGCGCTATGAACGCCTAAATCGGACAAGGCCGACTCCTCACCCGAAGCGGAAAAAATCTTTAAGGATTTGAGACCTCTCGAACAGCGACCAGCTCTCGCCGCATCATGACAGTCAGTTTTCGGCTTTCTCTACTGAGGTGCTCCTCCGAAAGAACTGGGACACAATCGCGATAGTTCTCCCAGTGCTACCTTAGCCGATATAGCGGAACGTAAGGTACCAAAACATGGGAGTCGGGCAAACCCAACTATTGACCCAAGACATGATTCGGAGCTGATGCATATAATGCTATAAGTTCGGGGTGCCGCACTGTCGAAAGTGTTCGGACTTTTCATGCTGTGTTATGGGGTACACTGAAGCCCCTGGCGCACTGGACGTATCAGAATGTACGGGTGCAATTTGTCGTAAATAAGCAGACAAGGAAAAAAGATGAAGGAATGCAATAATGAGCTAATTTTGTACATTGTTATTTAAATGATACGTCAAAGCGTATGTATACAAGTAGTGCAATAAGTAAAAATAGGACTATTTGACATGTCCTATCCAAGGGCAAGCTGCGTGTGGGTATGTAAAACAGGTATATCGATCGTTATCAGAAACCACCTGGGGATTCCCTTGTACGTCAAAACTTCTTGCTTCCTTGGTGTTTCCTTCCCGTGACGGGTCCGATAATCAGGCGATCAGAGAGGGCCTTCAGAGAATAGGGGCCTGAAAGGAAGAAAATGTTAAAGATATACGGGTCCTAAGGCGGTTGAGCCGCATTGTGGGACGTGCCCTAGCCGTGCCTCCGCCTATGTCCATGGTATCTTGAGTGCGTAATTATGTACGTGCGGCGCAAATTTCGCCGCTTGACTGGGAATAGGATGGAGGCCGAATTGCTAGGCGAGCTCTGAACGTGCCGGGCGATCCTGTTGCAGGGTACTCCGGACTCGCTTGAAGGTGTCCAGGGGCTTTTTCGCCGAATTGGCAGTTTGTCTTAGAAGGCTGTTTTGCACTTCTGCTGCGAGGGCCGCAGTGTGCTCCTCCGTATGGAGCGAGCGTTCTGTGTTTCCATTAACTGTTATAACCCCACGAGGTCCTGGCATTTTGAGGTTGAGGTATGCATAATGCAGTACCGCATTGAATCTGGCGAATGCGGTTCGTCCGAGCAGTGTGTGATAGCCACTGCGGAAGGGGACGATATCGAAGATTAACTCCTCGCTTCGGAAGTTGTCTGGAGATCCGAAGACCACTTCCAGTGTGATTGAGCCCGTGCAACAGGCCTCTACACCTGGTATGACACCTTTAAAGGTGGTTTTTGTGGGTTTGATCCTTGAGGGGTCTATACCCATTTTGCGCACTATATCCCGATAGAGCAGGTTCAGGCTGCTGCCACCATCCATAAGGACTCGAGTGAGGTGAAATCCATCAATGATGGGGTCAAGGACCAATGCGGCAGAACCGCCATGACGGATACTGGTGGGGTGGTCCCTGCGATCGAAAGTGATCGGACAAGAAGACCATGGGTTGAACTTTGCGGCGACTGGCTCCATCGCATAGACGTCCCTTAGTGCACGCTTCCGTTCCCGCTTGGGAATATGGGTTGCGTATATCATGTTCACCGTTTTCACTTGGGGAGGAAATTTCTTCTGTCCTCCTGTGTTTGGCGGCCGGGGCTCCTCCTCGTCGTCGCTATGCAGCCCCTTTTCCTTGTTTTCGGCATTCAACTTGCCGGCCTGTTTGAACACCCAGCATTCTCTGTTGGTGTGGTTGGCTGGTTTATCGGGGTGCCGTGAATTTGACACGAGCGATCGAGTATGCGGTCCAAACTAGACGGGCCCGGATTGCTTCTTTTGAAGGGCTTTTTCCGCTGACCGGATTTAGAGCCACTGAATCCGGCATTGACTGTCGTGTCTTCGGCGTTGTCGCCGTTGTTGCGGCGCTTGTGTCTGTTGCAACATGGACTGCCGTTGCTATCTTTTGCATCTGAATTGCCAAGATTTCTTGATGTGTTGTTGCTGCGAGCCAGCTAGCTGTCCTCGCCCGCACAAAAGCGGGTCATGAGTGTCGTGAGGGCTGCCATGGACTTCGGCTTCTCTTGGCCGAGGTGTCGGGCGAGCCACTCGTCGCGGATGTTATGCTTAAATGCCGCTAAGGCCTTGGCATCCGGACAGTCGACAATTTGGTTCTTTTTAGTTAGGAACCGAGTCCAGAATTTCCTGGCTGATTCCCCTGGCTATTGGGTTATGTGACTCAAGTCATTGGCATCTGGTGGTCGCACATAAGTGCCCTGGAAGTTGTCAAGGAATGCGTCTTCCAAATTCTCCCAACTGCCAATGGAGTTTGCCGGCAGGCTATTCAGCCAATGCCGAGCTGGCCCTTTGAGTTTTAGTGGGAGGTACTTGATGGCATGTAGATCGTCACCGCGGGCCATGTGGATGTGGAGGAGGAAATATTCAATCCATACCGCGGGGTCTGTTGTACCATCATATGATTCAATGTTCACGGGTTTAAAACCTTCTGGGAATTCGTGATCCATTACTTCGTCAGTGAAGCATAGGGGGTGTGCGGCGCCTCTATGCCGGGCTATGTCACGACGCAGTTCATACGAGTCTTGTCTGCTGTATTTGGCCCGGCCGGATTTGCTTTTAGTATATCCAGCGTGACGGTCATCGTCACGCATTGGGGCGCGCCCCCGTGATCCGTAGATCGATCTTGTATGTCCTTCTTTGTTTTCCAATACGTCTCGCAGGTCCTGCGTGTTGCCCCGGGCCTTGGTGTTTTTGTTTGACTGGCGGCGGGGTGCGGGCTGGACTTCGGGCTGATATGCCGCTTTATCTCGGCCACGAGGTGGCCGGTCAGCCGCATCATACGCTGGAAGTGTAGGCTTTAATGCCTCCTCCTCGAGTTGGGGTAGCAACCTACGCTTTGGGTAACTTTTGGTTGGGCGCTCGAGTTCGTATTCCTCGGCCGCTAGGACCTCGGTCCATCTATCCGCTAGCAGATCTTGGTCAGCTTGAAGCTGTTGTTGCTTTTTCTTCATGCTTTTTGTTGTGGCTATAAGCCGGCGCTTGAAGCGCTCCTGCTCGACGGGATCCTCGGGCACGATAAATTCTTCGTCGCCGAGGCTCACCTCGTCTTCGGAGAGGGGCATGTAATTGTCATCCTCTGATTCTCCGTCTTCTGCCTATTCCTTAGGGCTAGCTTGCCCATCCTCCCGCTCGAAACCTGGCTGGAGGGGATTGTGTTCGTCTTCGGCACTATCCGCAGCGTTATTGTCTTTTGTGCCGGTATCGCTGCTTTTGCTATGGCGGGGCTTAGAGCGGCGCCGATGACGCCCGTGCTTAGATTGCTTCTCGGGGGGATTATCCTCCATTGCCTTATTGCCATCGCTCTCTTTGGGGGTGTCCACCATGTATATATCATATGATGAGGTGGCAGTCCAGCGCCCTGTGGGCGGTGGTTCCTATTCTTCTCATGCATCGTCGTCCATACCGTCGATGTCTTCGGAGCCGAAATTGAGCATGTCGGTTAAGTCGTCGACAGTGGCTATTAAGTGGGTGGTGGATGGGGAACAAATTTCTTCGTCGTCCGCTTCCCACTCAAGCCGGACATAGTTCGGCCAAGGGCCTCCTGACAAGGAGAGAGACCTTAATGAATTTAGCACGTCGCCCAGGGGCGAGTGCTGAAAGATATCCGCGGAGGAAAACTCCATGATCGGTGCCCAATCAGATTTGATAGGCACGGACGCAGGCGGTTCGGAGCCCATGGCCGGGTACGAATCCAAGGGTCCGGCAACACAGGTCTCATAGGAGGTGAAGTCAGTATTCGGCTCTATCGCCGGTGAGTGTGCGGCCTCCGTGGCGGGGTCCATCAACCCGTCCTTGGACGGCACGATCTGCTCCGGATTGAGGGCCGGAGTAGCCACAGGTGTGATCTCCCGAACACCGTCCGACGGCAGAGCTAAGTCATGCTCGTCGTGACTGTGCGGCGCACCTGACATGGGCTCGAATCCCTCGAAGATCAAGTCTCCGCGGATGTCGGCAGTATAGTTTAAGTTTCCAAACCTGACCTGACGGCCAGGGGCGTAGCTCTCGATCTGCTCCAGATGGCCAAGCTAGTTGGCCCGCAGTACGAAGCCGCCGAATACGAAGATCTGTCCGGGGAGAAAAACCTCACCTGGATCGCATCGTTGCCGATGATCGAAGGATCCATCAAGCCTTTATCATGACGGCACAGTGGAACTCTCAATGAAAGCACCAATGTCGGTGTCAAAACCGGCGGATCTCGGGTAGGGGGTCCCGAACTGTGCGTCTAAGGCGGATGGTAACAGGAGGCGGGGGACACAATGTTTACCCAGGTTCGGGCCCTCTCGATGGAGGTAATACCCTACTTCCTGCTTGATTGATCTTGATGATATGAGTATTACAAGAGTTGATCTACCACGAGATCGTAGAGGCAAAACCCTAGAAGCTAGCCTATGATTATGATTGTTGTTTTCCTACGGACTAAACCCTCTGGTTTATATAGACAACGGAGGGGGCTAGGGTTACACAGAGTCAGTTACAAGGGAGGAGATCTACATATCTGAATTGCCAAGCTTGCCGTCCACGCAAAGGAGAGTCCCACCCGGACACGGGATGAAGTCTTCAATCTTGTATCTTCATAGTCCAATAGTCCGGCCAAGGTATATAGTCCGGCTGTCCGAGGACCCCCTAATCCAGGACTCCCTCAATGGGTGTAAGCCATATTTGCACATGCAAAACACTTAGGTTGACTTGACAAGCCTAGCATGTACAGACATGGCCTCAGAACACAAGAGACCGAAAGGTTGAACATGAGTCGTATAGTGGATATGATCAACATGGAGATGTTCACTGTTCATGACTAGTCTGTCTCACGTGATGATCGGACACGGCCTAGTCGATTCAGATCATGTATCACTTAGATGACTAGAGGGATGTCTATCTGAGTGGGAGTTCATTAAATAATTTGATTAGATGAACTTAATTATCATGAACTTAGTCTAAAATGCCTTTACAATATGTCTTGTAGATCAAATGGCCCATGCTAATGTTGCCCTCAACTTCAACGCGTTCCTAGAGAAAGCAAGCTGAAACACAATGGCAGCAACTATACGGACTGGGTCCGTAACTTGAGGATCATCCTCATAGCTGCCAAGAAAGCATATGTCCTTGAAGCACCGCTAGGTGACGCACCCATTTTCCCAGCAACTCGGGACTTTATGAACGCCTGGCAGTCGCGTGGTGATGATTACTCCCTGGTTCAGTGCAGCATGCTTTACAGCTTAGAACCGGGGCTCCAAAAGCGTTTTGAGCAGCACGGAGCATATGAGATGTTCCAAGAGCTGAAAATGGTTTTCCAAGCTCATGCCCGGGTCGAGAGATATGAAGTCTCCGACAAGTTCTACAGTTGTAAGATGGAGGAGAATAGTTTTGTCAGCGAGCACATACTCAAAATGTCTGGGTTGCACAACCGCTTGTCTTAGCTGGGAGTTAATCTCCCGGATGACGCGGTCGTTGACAGAATCCTTCAGTCGCTCCCAGCTAGCTACAAGAGCTTTGTGATGAATTTCAATATGCAGGGGATGGAGAAAACCATTCTTGAGGTATATTCAATGCTGAAATCAGCGGAGGTGGAGATCAAAAAGGAACATCAAGTGTTGATGGTCAATAAAACCACTAGTTTCAAGAAAAGCAAGGGTAAGAAGAACTTCAAGAAGGACGGCAAGGGAGTTGCCGCGCCCGGTAAGCCAGTTGCCGGGAAGAAGCCAAAGCATGGACCCAAGCCTGAGACGGAGTGCTTTTATTGCAAGGGAAACGGTCACTGGAAGCGAAACTGCCCCAAGTACTTAGCGGATAAGAAGGCCGGCAACACCAAAGGTATATGTGATATACATGTTATTGATGTGTACCTTACCAGCACTCGTAGTAGCTCCTGGGTATTTGATACCGGTGCGGTTGCTCATATTTGTAACTCAAAACAGGAGCTGCGGAATAAACGGAGACTGGCGAAGGACGAGGTGACGAGGCGCGTCAGGAATGGTTCCAAGGTCGATGTGATCGCCGTCGGCACGCTACCTCTACATTTACCTACGGGATTACTTTTAAACCTCAATAATTGTTATTTAGTACTAGCTTTGAGCATGAACATTGTATCTGGATCTCGTTTAATGCGAGATGGCTACTCATTTAAATCCGAGAATAATGGTTGTTCCATTTATATGGGAGATATGTTTTATGGTCATGCCCCGCTGGTCAATGCTTTATTTTTGTTTAATCTCGAATGTGATGTTACACATATTCATAGTGTGAATGCCAAAAGATGTAAGGTTGATAATGATAGTCCCACATACTTGTGGCACTGCCGCCTTGGTCACATTGGTGTCAAACGCATGAAGAAACTCCATGCAGATGGACTTTTGGAGTCTCTTGATTATGAATCATTTGACACATGCGAACCATGCCTCATGGGCAAAATGACCAAGACTCCGTTCTCCGGAACAATGGAGCGAGCAACCAAATTATTGGAAATCATACATACTGATGTATGCGGTCCAATGAGCGTTGAGGCTCGCGGTGGCTATCGTTATGTTCTCACCCTCACTGATGACTTAAGTAGATATGGGTATGTCTACTTAATGAAACACAAGTCTGAGACCTTTGAAAAGTTCAAGGAATTTCAGAGTGAGGTAGAGAATCAACATGACAGGAAAATAAAGATCTTACGATCAGATCATGGGGGAGAATACTTGAGTCACGAGTTTGGCACGCACCTAAGGAAATGTGGAATTGTTTCACAACTCACGCCGCCTGGAACACCTCAGCGAAATGGTGTGTCCGAACATCGTAATCGCACTCTATTGGATATGGTGCGATCTATGATGTCTCTTACCGATCTACCGCTATCATTTTGGGGTTATGCTTTAGAGACTGCCGCATTCACTTTAAATAGGGCTCCGTCGAAATCCGTTGAGACGACACCGTATGAATTATGGTTTGGGAAGAAACCTAAGCTGTCGTTTCTGAAAGTTTGGGAATGCGATGCTTATGTCAAGAAACTTCAACCTGAAAAGCTCGAACCCAAATCGGAAAAGTGCGTCTTAATAGGATACCCTAAGGAAACTATTGGGTATACCTTCTACCTCAGATCCGAAGGCAAGATCTTTGTTGCCAAGAATGGATCCTTTCTAGAGAAAGAGTTTCTCTCGAAGGAAGTAAGTGGGAGGAAAGTAGAACTTGATGAGGTACAGCCTCTTGAACCGGAGAGTAGCGCAGCTCAGGAAGATGTTTCTGTGGTGCCTGCACCGACTAGAGAGGAAGTTAATGATGCTGATCATGAAACTTCAGATCAAGCTACTGAACTTTGTAGGTCCACAAGGACACGTTCCGCACGAGAGTGGTACGGCAACCCTGTCCTGGAAATCATGCTGTTAGACAACGGTGAACCTTCGAATTATGAAGAAGCGATGGCGGGCCCGGATTCCAACAAATGGCTTGACGCCATAAAATTCGAGATAGGATCCACGTATGAAAATGAAGTATGGTCTTTGACAGACTTGCCCGTTGATCGGCAAGCCATAGAGAATAAATCGATCTTTCAGAAGAAGACTAACGCGGATGGTAATGTGACCATCTATAAGGCTCGGCTTGTCGCTAAGGGTTATCGACAAGTTCAAGGGGTTGACTACGATGAGACCTTCTCACCCATAGTGAAGCTAAAGTTTGTCCGAATCATGTTAGTAATTGCCGCATTCTATGATTATGAGATATGGCAAATGGACGTCAAAATGGCATTCCTTAATGGTTTCCTTAAGGGAGAATTGTATATGATGCGGCCAAAAGGTTTTGTCGATCCTAAGAATGCTGACAAGGTATGCAAACTCCAGCGCTCAATCTATGGGCTGGTGCAAGCATCTCGGAGTTGGAACATTCGCTTTGATGAGATGATCAAAGCGTTTGGGTTTACACAGACTTATGGAGAAGCCTGCGTTTACAAGAAAGTGAGTGGGAGCTCTGTAGCATTTCTCATATTATATGTGGATGACATACTATTGATGGGAAATGATATAGAATTGTTGGAAAGCATAATGGCCTACTTGAATAAGTGTTTTTCAATGAAGAACCTTGGAGAAGCTGCTTACATATTAGGCATCAAGATCTATAGAGATAGATCAAGACACCTCATTGGTCTTTCGCAAAGCACATACCTTGACAAGATATTGAAGAGGTACAATATGGATCAGTCCAAGAAGGGGTTCTTGCCTGTATTGCAAGGTGTGAGATTGAGCACGTCTCAATGCCCGACCACGGAAGAAGATAGAGAAAAGATGAGTGCCATCCCATATGCCTCAACCATAGGGTCTATTATGTATGCCATGCTGTGTACCAGACCTGATGTGAACCTTGCTGTAAGTTTGGTAGGGAGGTACCAAAGTAATCCCGGCATGGAACACTGGACAGCGGTCAAGAATATTCTGAAGTACCTGGAAAGGACTAAGGATATGTTTCTCGTTTACAGAGGTGACGAAGAGCTCGTCGTAAAGGGTTACGTCGATGCTAGCTTCGACACAGATCTGGATGACTCCAAGTCTCAAACCGGATACGAGTACATTTTGAATGGTGGGGCAGTCAGCTGGTGTAGTTGCAAGCAAAGCGTCGTGGCGGGATCTACATGTGAAGCGGAGTACATAGCGGCCTCGGAGGCAGCACAAGAAGCAGTCTGGATGATGGAGTTCATCACCGACCTAGGAGTTATTCCCAATGCGTCGGGCCCGATGACTCTCTTATGTGACAACACTGGAGCTATTGCCCTTGCCAAGGAGCCCAAGTTTCACAAGAAGACTAGGCATATCAAGCGTCGCCTCAACTCCATTCGTGAATATATTCAGGATGGAGACATAAATATTTGTAAAGTGCATATGGATCTGAATGTCGCAGATCCGTTGACTAAACCTCTTCCGCGAGCAAAACATGATCAACACCAGAACTCTATGGGTGTTTGATTCATCACAATTTAACTAGATTATTGACTCTAGTGCAAGTGGGAGACTGTTGGAAATATGCCCTAGAGGCAATAATAAAGTGGTTATTATTATATTTCCATGTTCATTTTTTTCGCGAATATGCAAAGCTTGCGTATCTTTTCATTGATAGAAGATGATAGAGAAAATACAGAATAGGGTACAACACAGTACACGAACGCAAGAAGGCGTGAGTATTGTGCCCGAAGTAGAGGGAAGAGGGATGCTCAGCCCAAAGAGGACACACGCAACTAAAACCACCTAGCCATGAGATGTAGTCCAAACCAACACGATCGTCCCCAAAACTCAAAATCCAAAGCCAAGGACGCTAAGCAAACAAGACAACGCCTTCAAGAAGAGAAATGACGTTATGGCACCGTCGTTGTCCGATCCGGGGAGCCGGACCTGGGGTTTCCCTCGATGCTCAAAGGGCACACGTATAGGCCATGACAGCGCCTCCAAGAAGGTAATGGCACACGTGAGCGTCGCTGCTGTCAGCATCGGCAAGCCGAGCAGGGATTTTGCCCTAGCCAAGTCTGAACAATCCCACATCCATCGGGTTGAGATCAGGAGCCGAGGAAGTCAACATGTTGGTCGAAGTTGCCACCACATGGAGGGGAGCTGCGGGCACACGTGCTTCGGATCTGACGAGTGGACGAGGCAAGGAGGCAGACGGGGCAGGGAAGGCGACGGAAGCTGGCATAGGAGGGTGGCACCGCAAGTAGGCCAGGACCTGGAAGGAACACAGATCTGGGCCACGGGACGGATCCACCGAGACACCAGCAAGCCCACAAGGCTAGAAGGGGCGCAGCCAACGAGGGCGCCGGGGACGGAGCCACATGAGCAGGGGTGCTGGCAAACCGAAGACACTGGAAAGCGCAGGTCTTGGGCGGCCGGGCCGGAGCCACACCGGCGAGGACCAGCGAACCAAAGAAGCTAGAGAGGAACGCAGCCTTCGAAGCGCCAGGGCCGGAACCGCACCGGCCGAGGACGTTGACAAGCGAGGCACCTGGAGAGCGCAGGTCCTGCTGCCACTGCCTCGCGCCCGCACCACAGGGGACGCCACCAGGTAACGCACGGGGCCAACCTCGCCACGCGGTGGGGGTGGGTGGGGGGACGGACGCCACCCAGTCGGGACAGCACCACCATGGGAGAGGAGGACAGCCGCCGCCGGGGAGCCGCCGTCGAGATCCAGGCTGCGCCGATGAGCCAAAACCGAAGCACGCGCGGGGGAGGGGGGCACCCAACCAGGGCCAACATCACCGTAGGTGAGAAGCTTCCCGTCGAGATCCAGGCCGCGCCGGAGGTGCCATGGCCACAGCACGCGGCGGGGAGCGGAGCTCGTCGTGGGAGGGCTGGGCCCGGCCAAATCGCCCCGCCGCCACCATCCCGGGAACCGGCGCGGGCTTCGCCGGCTGTTCCTCCGGTGGCGGCGAGGTGGGGAGGGAGGTGGGGAGGGGGCTGGGCCGGTCGATCTAGGGTTCCCCCGTCGCCGCCAGGGAGGGCGACGCGGGGGACGGGGAAGCACCTCGATTTTTCTTCCCTACTGGCTTGCTTAAGCTTTCCGTGTTCATGATAATTGTCTATTGTTCATGCTATAATTGTATTAACCGGAAACCGTAATACATGTGTGAATACATAGATCGTAATTTGTCCCTAGTAAGCCTCTAGTTGACTAGCTCGTTAATCAATAGATGGTCATGGTTTCCTGACCATGGACGTTGGATGTCGTTGATAACGGGATCACATCATTAGGAGAATGATGTGATGGACAAGACCCAATCCTAAGCATAGCACAAGATCGTGTAGTTCGTTTTGCTAGAGCTTTTCTAATGTCAAGTATTGTTTCCTTAGACCATGAGATTGTGAAACTCCCAGATACCATAGGAATGCTTTGGGTGTACCAAACGTCACAACGTAACTGGGTGGCTATACAGGTACACTACAGGTATCTCCGAAAGTGTCAGTTGGGTTGGCACGAATCGAGACTGGGATTTGTCACTCCGTATGACGGAGAGGTATCTCTGGGCCCACTCGGTAATGCATCATCATAATGAGCTCAATGTGACTAAGGAGTTAGTCATGAGATCATGCGATTACGGAATGAGTAAAGAGACTTGCCGGTAATGAGATTGAACGAGGTATAGGGATACCGACAATCGAATCTCGGGCAAGTAACATACCGATGGACAAAGGGAATTGTATACGGGATTGATTGAATCCCCGACATCGTGGTTCATCCGATGAGATCATCATGGAACATGTGGGAGCCAACATGGGTATCCAGATCCCGCTGTTGGTTATTGGCCGTAGAGATGTCTCGGTCATGTCTGCATGGTTCCCGAACCCGTAGGGTCTACACACTTAAGGTTCGGTGACGCTAGAGTTGTTATGGGAAATAGTATGTGGTTACCGAAGGTTGTTCGTGTTGCGGATCGTTGCAGAAATTAAAAAATTTCTACGCCTCACCAAGATCATCTATGGAGAGACTAGCAACGAGAGAGAGGGGAGTACATCTTCATACCCTTGAAGATCGCGATGCGGAAGCGTTACAAGAACGCGGATGAAGGAGTCGTACTCGCAGCGATTCGGATCGCGGTTGATTCTGATGTAAGCGCCGAACAACGGCACCTCCGTGTTCAACACACGTATAGACCGGGGACGTATCCTCCTTCTTGATCCAGCAAGGGGAAAGGAGAAGTTGGAGAAGAGCTCCGGCAGCACGACGGCGTGGTGGTGGAGCTTGTAGTTCTTCGGCAGGGCTTCGCCAAGCTCAACGGAGGAGGAGGGGTGTTAGAGAGGGGGAGGGTTGCGCCTTGGATGTGGTATTGCTGCCCTCCCTCCACCCCTCTATTTATAGGGCGAAGGGGGAAGGGGGCTGGCCCCTCTAGATGAGATCTAGAGGGGGGGCGGCGGCCAAGGGGAGGGGGCTTGCCCCCCAAGCCAAGGGGGGCGCCCCCTTTAGGGTTCCCCCCTAACACTAGGCGCATGGGCCCTAGGAGGGATGGCGCCCAGCCCACTTAGGGGCTGGATCCCTTCCACATACAGCCCATAGAGCACTCCGGGGCAGGTGGACCCTCCCGGTGGACCCCCGGAACCCCTTCGTGGTCCCGGTACAGTACCGATAAACCCCCGAACACTTCCGGTGACCGTATGATGACTTCCCATATATAAATCTTCACCTCCGGACCATTCCGAAACTCCTCGTGACGTCCGGGATCTCATCCGGGACTCCGAACAACATTCGGTAACTGCATACTATTTCCCATAACAACTCTAGCGTCACCGAACCTTAAGTGTGTAGACCCTACGGGTTCGGGAATCATGTAGACATGAGCGAGACATCTCTCCGGCCAATAACCAATAGCGGGATCTGGATACCCATGTTGGCTCGCACATGTTGGACGATGATCTCATCGGATGAACCACCATGTCGGGGATTCAATCAATCCCGTACACAATTCCCTTTGTCTACCGGTATGATACTTGCCCGAGATTCGATCGTCGGTATCCCTATACCTTGTTCAATCTCGTTACCGGCAAGTATCTTTACTCGTTCCGTAACACATCATCCCGTGATCAACTCCTTGGTCACATTGAGGTCATTATGATGATGTCTTACCAAGTGGGCCCAGAGATACCTCTCCGTCACATGGAGTGACAAATCCCAGTCTTGATTCGTGCCAACTCAACAGACACTTTCGGAGATACCCGTAGTGTGCCTTTATAGCCACCCAGTTACGTTGTGACGTTTGGCACACCCAAAGCATTCCTACGGTATCCGGGAGTTGCACAATCTCATGGTCTAAGGAAATGATACTTGACATTAGAAAAGCTTTAGCAGACGAACTATACGATCTTTGTGCTATGCTTAGGATTGGGTCTTGTCCATCACATCATTCTCCTAATGATGTGATCCCGTTATCAACGACATCCAATGTCCATGGTCAGGTAACCGTAACCATCTATTGATCAACGAGCTAGTCAACTAGAGGCTCACTAGGGACATGTTGTGGTCAATGTATTCACACATGTATTACGATTTCCGGATAACACAATTATAGCATGAACAATAGACAATTATCATGAACAAGGAAATATAATAATAACCATTTTATTATTGCCTCTAGGGCATATTTCCAACAGTCTCCCACTTGCACTAGAGTCAATAATCTAGTTACAGTGTGATGAATCGAACACCCATAGAGTTCTGGTGTTGATCATGTTTTGCTCGTGGAAGAGGTTTAGTCAACGGATCTGCGACATTCAGGTCCGTATGCACTTTACAAATATCTATGTCTCCATCTTGAACATTTTCACGAATGGAGTTGAAGCGACGCTTGATATGCCTGGTCTTCTTGTGAAACCTGGGCTCCTTGGCCAGGGCAATAGCTCTAGTGTTGTCACAGAAGAGAGCCATCGGGCCCGACGCATTGGGAATAACTCCTAGGTCGGTAATGAACTCCTTCATCCAGATTGCTTCATGTGCTGCCTTCGAGGCTGCCATGTACTCTGCTTCACATGTAGATCCCGCCACGACGCTTTGCTTGCAACTGCACCAGCTAACTGCCCCACCATTCAAAATATACACGTATCCGGTTTGTGACTTGGAGTCATCCAGATCTGTGTCAAAGCTAGCATCGACGTAACCCTTTACGACGAGCTCTTCGTCACCTCCATAAACGAGAAACATATCCTTAGTCCTTTTTAGGTACTTCAGGATATTCTTGACCGCTGTCCAGTGTTCCATGCCGGGATTACTTTGGTACCTTCGTACCAAACTTACGCAAGGTTTACATCAGGTCTGGTACACAGCATGGCATACATAATAGACCCTATGGCCGAGGCATAGGGGATGACACTCATCTTTTCTCTATCTTCTACCGTGGTCGGGCATTGAGCCGTGCTCAATCTCACACCTTGAAATACAGGCATGAACCCCTTCTTGGACTGATCCATATTGAACTTCTTCAATATCTCGTCAAGGTACGTTCTTTGTGAAAGACCAATGAGGCATCTCGATCTATCTCTATAGATCTTGATGCCTAATATGTAAGCAGTTTCTCCAAGGTCCTTCATTGAAAAACACTTATTCATGTAGGCCTTTATGCTTTACAAGAATTCTATATCATTTCCCATCAATAGTATGTCATCCACATACAATATGAGAAATGCTACAGAGCTCCCACTCACTTTCTTGTAAACACAGGCTTCTCCATAAATCTGTGTAAACCCAAACGCTTTGATCATCTCATCAAAGCGAATGTTCCAACTCCGAGATGCTTACACCAGCCCATAGATTGAGCGTTGGAGCTTGCATACCTTGTCAGCATTCTTAGGATCGACAAAACCTTCCGGCTGCATCATATACAATTCTTCCTTAAGGAAACCATTAAGGAATGCCGTTTTGACGTCCATTTGCCATATCTCATAATCATTGAATGCGACAATTGCTAACATGATTCGGACGGACTTCAGCTTCGCTACGGGTGAGAAGGTCTCATTGTAGTCAACCCCTTGAACTTGTCGATAACCCTTAGCGACAAGCCGAGCTTTATAGATGGTCACATTGCCATCCGCGTCCGTCTTCTTCTTAAAGATCCATTTATTTTCTATGGCTCGCCGATCATCGGGCAAGTCTGTCAAAGTCCATACTTTGTTTTCATACATGGATCCTATCTCGGATTTCATGGCTTCAAGCCATTTGTTGGAATCTGGGCCCGCCATCGCTTCTGCATAGTTCGAAGGTTCACCGTTGTCTAACAACATTATTTCTAGGACAGGGTTGCCATACCATTCTGGCATGGAACGTGTCCTTGTGGGCCTACGAAGTTCATTAGTAACTTGATCCGAAGTTCCTTGATCATCATCATTAACTTCCTCTCTAGTCGGTGCAGGCACCACAGAAACATTTTCTTGAGCTGCGCTACTTTCCGTTTCAAGAGGCAGTACTTCATCAAGTTCTACTTTCCTCCCACTTACTTCTTTCGAGAGAAACTCTTTCTCTAGAAAGGATCCATTCTTGGCAACAAAGATCTTGCCTTCGGATCTGAGGTAGAAGGTGTACCCAATAGTTTCCTTAGGGTATCCTATGAAGACGCACTTTTCCGATTTGGGTTCGAGCTTTTCAGGTTGAAGTTTCTTGACATAAGCATCGCATTCCCAAACTTTCAGAAACGACAGCTTAGGTTTCTTCCCAAACCATAATTCATACGGTGTCGTCTCAACGGATTTCGACGGAGCCCTATTTAAAGTGAATGCGGCAGTCTCTAAAGCATAACCCCAAAATGATAGCGGTAGATCGGTAAGAGACATCATAGATTGCACCATATCTAATAGAGTGCGATTACAACGTTCGGACACACCATTACGCTGAGGTGTTCCAGGCGGCGTGAGTTGTGAAACAATTCCACATTTCCTTAAGTGCGTGCTAAATTCGTGACTCAAATATTCCCCTCCATGATCTGATCGTAAGAACTTTATTTTCCTGTCACGTTGATTCTCAACCTCACTCTGAAACTCTTTGAACTTTTCAAAGGTCTCAGCCTTGTGTTTCATTAAGTAGACATACCCATATCTACTTAAGTCATCAGTGAGGGTGAGAACATAGCGATAACCACCGCGAGCCTCAACGCTCCACACATCAGTATGTATGATTTCCAATAAGTTGGTTGCTCGCTCCATTGTTCCGGAGAACGGAGTCTTGGTCATTTTGCCCATGAGGCATGGTTCGCACGTGTCAAATGATTCATAATCAAGAGACTCTAAAAGTCCATCTGCATGGAGTTTCTATATGCGTTTGACAACAATGTGACCAAGGCGGCAGTGCCACAAGTATGTGGGACTATCATTATCAACCTTACATCTTTTGGCATTCACACTATGAATATGTGTAACATCACGTTCGGGATTAAATAAGAATAAACCATTGACCAGCGGGGCATGACCATAAAACATATCTCTCATATAAATAGAACAACTATTATTCTCAGATTTAAATGAGTAGCCATCTCGCATTAAACGAGATCCCGATACAATGTTCATGCTCAAAGCTGGCACTAAATAACAATTATTGAGGTTTAAAACTAATCCCGTAGGTAAATGTAGAGGTAGCGTGCCGACGGCGATCACATCGACCTTGGAACCATTCCCGATGCGCATCGTCACCTCGTCCTTCGCCAGTCTCCGCTTATTCCACAGCTCCTGTTTTGAGTTACAAATATGAGCAACCGCACCGGTATCAAATACCCAGGAGCTACTACGAGTGCTGGTAAGGTACACATCAATAACATGTATATCATATATACCTTTGGTATTGCCGGCCTTCTTATCCGCTAAGTACTTGGGGCAGTTCCGCTTCCAGTGACCGTTTCCCTTGCAATAAAAGCACTCAGTCTCAGGCTTGGGTCCATGCTTTGGCTTCTTCCCGGCAACTGGCTTACCGGGCGCGGCAACTCCCTTGCCGTCCTTCTTGAAGTTCTTCTTACCCTTGCTTTTCTTGAAACTAGTGGTTTTATTGACCATCAACACTTGATGTTCCTTTTTGATCTCCACCTCCGCTGATTTCAGCATTGAATATACCTCAGGAATGGTTTTCTCCATCCCCTGCATATTGAAATTCATCACAAAGCTCTTGTAGCTAGCTGGGAGCGACTGAAGGATTCTGTCAACGACCGCGTCATTCGGGAGATTAACTCCCAGCTGAGACAAGCGGTTTTGCAACCCTGACATTTTGAGTATGTGCTCGCTGACAGAACTATTCTCCTCCATCTTACAACTGTAGAACTTGTCGGAGACTTCATATCTCTCGACCCGGGCATGAGCTTGGAAAACCATTTTCAGCTCTTGGAACATCTCATATGCTCCGTGCTGCTCAAAACGCTTTTGGAGCCCCGGTTCTAAGCTGTAAAGCATGCCGCACTGAACCAGGGAGTAATCATCACTACGCGACTACTAGGCGTTCATAACGTCTTGAGTTGCTAGGAAAACAGGTGCTTCACCTAGCGGTGCTTCAAGGACATATGCTTTCTTGGCAGCTATGAGGATGATCCTCAAGTTACGGACCCAGTCCGTATAGTTGCTACCATCGTCTTTCAGCTTGGTTTTCTCTAGGAACGCGTTGAAGTTGAGGGCAACATTAGCGTGGGCCATTTGATCTACAAGACATATTGTAAAGGCATTTTAGACTAAGTTCATGATAATTAAGTTCATCTAATCAAATTATTTAATGAACTCCCACTCAGATAGACATCCCTCTAGTCATCTAAGTGATACATGATCTGAATCGACTAGGCCGTGTCCGATCATCACGTGAGACAGACTAGTCATCAACGGTGAACATCTCCATGTTGATCATATCCACTATACGACTCATGTTCGACCTTTCGGTCTCTCGTGTTCTGAGGCCATGTCTGTACATGCTAGGTTCGTCAAGTCAACCTAAGTGTTTTGTATGTGTAAATCTGGCTTACACCCGTTGTATTTGAACGTTAGAATCTATCACACCCGATCATCACGTGGTGCTTCGAAACAATGAACCTTCGCAACGTTGCACAGTTAGGGGGACACTTTCTTGAAATTATTGCGAGGGATCATCTTATTTAAGCTACCGTCGTTCTAAGCAAATAAGATGTAAAAACATGATAAACATCACATGCAATCAAATAGTGACATGATATGGCCAATATCATTTTGCTCCTTTTGATCTCCATCTTCGAGGCGCCATGATTATCATCGTCATCGGCATGACACCATGATCTCCATCATCATGATCTCCATCATCGTGTCTTCATGAAGTTGTCTCGCCAACTGTTACTTCTACTACTATGGCTAACGGTTAGCAATAAAGCAAAGTAATTACATGGCGTTTTCAGTGACACGTAGGTCATACAATAAATTAAGACAACTCCTATGGCTCCTGCCGGTTGTCATACTCATCGACATGCAAGTCGTGATTCCTATTACAAGAACATGATCAATCTCATACATCACATATATCATTCGTCACATCCTTTTGGCCATATCACATCACACGGCATATGCTGCAAGAACAAGTTAGACGTCCTCTAATTGTTGTTGCAAGTTTTTTACGTGGCTGCTATAGGTTTCTAGCAAGAACGTTTCTTACCTACGCCAAAAAACACAACGTGATATGCCAATTGCTATTTCCCCTTCATAAGGACCCTTTTTATCGAATCCGGTCCGACTAAAGTGGGAGAGACAGACACCCGCTAGCCACCTTATGCAACTAGTGCATGTCAGTCGGTGGAACCTGTCTCACGTAAGCGTACGTGTAAGGTCGGTCCAGGCCGCTTCATCCCACGATGCCGCCGAATCAAGATAAGACTAGTAACGGCAAGTATATTGACAAAATTGACACCCACAACAACTAGTGTTCTACTCGTGCATAGAAACTACGCATAGACCTAGCCCATGATGCCACTGTTGGGGATCGTTGCAGAAATTAAAAAATTTCTACGCATCACCAAGATCAATCTATGGAGAGACTAGCAATGAGAGAGAGGGGAGTGCATCTTCATACCCTTTAAGATCTTGATGCGGAAGCGTTACAAGAACGCGGATGAAGGAGTCATACTCGCAGCGATTCAGATCGCGGTTGATTCTGATCTAAGCGCCGAACAACGGCGCCTCTGCGTTCAACACACGTACAGCCCAGGGACGTCTCCTCCTTCTTGATCCAGCAAGGGGAAAGGAGAAGTTGGGGAAGAGCTCCTGCAGCACGACGACGTGGTGGTGGAGCTTGCAGTTCTCCGGCAGGGCTTCGCCAAGCTCAACGGAGGAGGATGGGGTGTTAGAGAGGGGGAGGGCTGCGCCTTGGATGTGGTACTACTGCCCTCCCTCCACCCCTCTATTTATAGGGGAAAGGGGGCCGGCCCCTCTAGATGAGATCTAGAGGGGGGCGGCGGCCAAGGGGAGGGGGCTTGCCCCCCAAGCCAAGGAGGGCGCCCCCTTTAGGGTTCCCCCCAACCCTAGGCGCATGGGCCCTAGGGGGGATGGCGCCCAGCCCACTTAGGGGCTGGTTCCCTTCCACATATAGCCCATAGGGCCCTCCGGGGCAGGTGGACCCTCCCGGTGGACCCCTGGACCCCCTTCGATGGTCTCGGTACAGTACCGATAAACCCCCGAACACTTCCGGTGACCGTATGATGACTTCCCATATATAAATATTCACCTCCGGACCATTCCGGAACTCCTCGTGATGTCCGGGATCTCATCCGGGACTCCGAAAAACATTCGGTAACTGCATACTATTTCCCATAACAACTCTAGCGTCACCGAACCTTAAGTGTGTAGACCCTACCGGTTCGGGAATCATGCAGACATGACCGAGACATCTCTCCGGCCAATAACCAACAGTGGGATCTGGATACCCATGTTGGCTCCCACATGTTCCACGATGATCTCATCGGATGAACCACGATGTCGGGGATTCAATCAATCCCGTACACAATTCCCTTTGTCTACCGGTATGATACCTGCCCGAGATTCGATCGTCGGTATCCCTATACCTTGTTCAATCTCGTTACCGGCAAGTCTCTTTACTCATTTCGTAACACATCATCCCGTGATCAACTCCTTGGTCACACTGAGCTCATTATGATGATGTCTTACCGAGTGGGCCCAGAGATACCTCTCCGTCACACGGAGTGACAAATCCCAGTCTCGATTCGTGCCAACTCAACAGACACTTTTAGAGATACCCGTAGTGTTCCTTTATAGCCACCCAGTTACGTTGTGACGTTTGGCACACCCAAAGCATTCCTACGGTATCCGGGAGTTGCACAATCTCATGGTCTAAGGAAATGATACTTGACATTAGAAAAGCTTTAGCAGATGAACTATACGACCTTTGTGCTATGCTTAGGATTGGGTCTTGTCCATCACATCATTCTCCTAATGATGTGATCCCGTTATCAACGACATCCAATGTCCATGGTCAGGAAACCGTAACCATCTATTGGTCAACGAGCTAGTCAACTAGAGGCTCACTAGGGACATGTTGTGGTCTATGTATTCACACATGTATTACGATTTCCGGATAACACAATTATAGCATGAACAATAGACAATTATCATGAACAAGGAAATATTATAATAACCATTTTATTATTGCCTCTAGGGCATATTTCCAACAGTTCGGAGTCCCGGTTGAGATCCCGGACGTCACGAGGAGTTCCGAAATGGTCCGGAGGTGAAGAATTATATATGGGAAGTCCAGTTTCCGTCGCCGGATTGGTTTCGGGGGTTATCTGTATTGTATCGGGACCACCCAAAGGTGTCCGGGGGTCCATCGGGTGGGGCCACCTGCCTCGGGGGACTTAATGGGCTGAACAAGGGTGGGAACCAGCCCCCTAGTGGGCTGGTGCACCCCCCAAGGGCCCAAGGCGCCTAGGGTTAGAAACCCTAGGGGGTGGGGGCGCCTCCACTAGTGCAGAACCTGGCTTTAGCGCTGGTTCGTAAGTGCCTTTAGTGTCGGTTCCACAACCGGCACTAAAGAGTGGGGACTAAAGGTCCCCCCCCTTTAGTACCAGTTCATCATGAACCGGCGCTAAAGCGCCACCACGTGGCACGAGCCAGGCCAGGGTGCGTGCAGGACTATAGTACCGGTTGGTAACACCAACCGGTACTAAATGTTTGGGGGGTGTTTTGGTATTGTTTTTTATTTTTCCTTTAATTTTGTTTTTCAATTTAATTTAGTGATTATTTTAGTTGTTAAATCATTAGGTGAAAGTACCGCAGATTAGTTTTTACTGGATGCATGTGGATCCTAGCTAGCTAATTAAGTGATCAAGTATATGCAATATCCATATTATACTTGATCACCTATAATTAAGTGATCAAGTATAATATGGATATGGCATATAGTTGATCACTTAGCTAGGATCCATCCAGCTTAAACTAATCTGCGGTTTCTTTCATAAATGATATAATAACTCATCATCATCATCATATTAATATAAAAACTCTTGCATCATATCATCAACAACAGTATACTAGCTAGCTAAAAATCATCATAGTCGTCATTACCACTGTTTAATCATCATAGTCATTACCACTATCTAATCACCACCAACACTAGCTTAAAGAAAAAACATTCACTTGTACCAGAAGCAAAGATATCGTCGAGTTCAACATGGTCATCATATTAAAAGCGTTCATAACACCACAAAAGCAAATCACCCTTTGAGATTAAGTTCAGGACGAAGAACACGGACATGAGAGGACAAAAGTACTAAGAGCATGAAGTAGCTAAATCACTCCTGCTGCTCTCTCTCAGGTAAAATAGCATAGAACATGTATAGCTCTCCTGATTCATCATATTGGAGCATGCAGATGAACCTGTCTCCTAATCGTGGGCTGCGCTTCTCATTGCTGCCCCCTAGTACTTCTCTGCTGGGATCGTTAACAACTTTGCTCCAATCTTTCACTATTAAGCATTTATCGCTATTAGAAATCCTGAATGCACTCATGTGCAATGTAGGATATCTTGGCCGTAAGCTAACCATTGACATGTGACCTTTAGTCTCGATCCACTGAGGCACAACTGTCATCGGGAGTCCCTGTTAAAGAACATCATATAGTAATTAATATACTTAGCAATGAAAGTTTAGCAAAAAAATAATGTATGCAAAAGATGCACTGAGGACAAATAGTAAAAATCTTACCATCTTTCGTAAATAGATGTGACCGTAGTTCAATACGATCACTATTGGTCGCACGTTTTGAGTACTAACATTTCTAAGTGCAGGAAGAAAGTTTGTCTTGACAGTATGAAGATCCTCAAGCCATGAAACATAATGACTTATCTCCTCGCAGTTTAGTTCAGCTCCGGGACAGTAGTAGGTCCTGTCTACCAAGCGCCGGACATGTTTGCTTGAATGGAAATAAGCTGTTAATAGAAATTTGTTGTCAACTATTTTTGAATAAACAATATCAAAGACTTAAATATGGTTGAGAAACTCACATAATGGTAGAACTGGAGGCGTCTGCACATCGACCTAGATGTCTTTATTACCTTCAATATCATCTTCCGGACGAATATCAAAGGTGATAACCATATCAGGCTCAAATGCATAAGCCTTGCATAGTGCTTGCCAAGTTTTGCATTCAAAATAGGTGTACGTGTCTGCATTGTATAATTTGACGTTGAAAGTATAACCATGCTCGGTCTTCAGTTAAACTCTCTTTACCTCCATAGTTTCCATAGCACTGAAACCTATCTTATCCAAGACAAAAATTCTTGCATGGCAGGGGATGCGCTAGTAGAATAGTGAAAATTTAAAATTATAAGTTGAAGCAAATGAAGCATATACATGCTTAATTACGAAAAAAGACATGTCGTTGTGACTTACTATATCCACTTCGAAGGTCTCATCCAGCTTCATGCTGAAGCGCCTATCATCAACTAGGAAATTTCTGTCGCACAGGCTGCGCTGGTCTTCACAGTATTCGCACTTAATGAAATCTTTTTCGTCGCCAGACGACATTTCCTATGTTCATATAGGTAAACATTAAACACTTACTAGTTCTATTAATTCAACTAATTCAACTACTTCTATTAATTCAACTAGTTCTATTAATTCAACTAATTCAACTAAGCATTTACTAAAAATAAACTTGTTCTATTAATTTTCTTACTAAAATAAAGTAGCTAGTTCTATATAGTAATATTTTAATTAGATCATCAAATCGCAGATATCTAAATTTTCTTACTAAAAATAAACTAGTTCTATTAATTCAAATAAGTCAGCTAAGAATTTACTAAAAATAAACTAGTTCTATTAATTTTCATACTAAAATATATAAAGTAGCTATATATAGTAATATTTTAATTAGATCATCAAATCTCATATACCTAAATTTTCTTACTAAAAATAAACTAGTTCTACTAATTCAACTAGTTCAACAAAGCATTTACTAAAAATAAATTAGTTATATTAATTCAACTAGTTCAACAAAGCATTTACTAAAAATAAACTAGTTATATTAATTCAACTAGTTCAAATAATCTCATATACCTAAATTTTCTTACTAAAAATAAACTTGTTCTATTAATTTTCATACTAAAAATAAACTAGTTATAGTAATTCAACTAGTTCAAATCTCATATATATACCTAATTAATATATATCTAGCTAATTCATCTAAAATTGACATTAATATTTAACATCTTTTTCATATAATTCATCTAACATTTCTATAAATATTTCTATAACTAAAAACATAAAAATTATTAATAATTTTACAACTAAAGACCCCCCTTTAGTACCGGTTGGAGCCACGACCCGGTACTAAAGGGGTGCGGTGGCGCAGGTGCGGTGCGGGCAAGTTTAGTCCCACCTCGCTAGCCGAAGGGCGCCCGCACCTGCTTATAAGCCCCGCCGCGGCAGCTATCTCGAGCTCCTCTCTATTGCAAGCCTTCTGGGCCTACCTGTTCTGTGCTGCCTTGTGGGCCTATTGGGCCTTTGCGGGCCTGCATCCTGGCCCAACAACAGGTTGGGTTTCTAGTCGTATGCAGGCCGCTTTGGCCCAGTAGGCGGGCTTTTTATTTTCTTATTTTTTTGCTTTATTTATTTTTGTTTTATTTCTTTTTGAGTTGTTTTTTGCTGTATTTAGAGTTTCTTTGTGAATATTTTGCTTTAGGTACAAAAAATTACAAAGTTTCTATTAGTGCCGGTAGTTTACAAATTTGAATAGTTTACATTTTGAATTATTTGAAATTTGTGTGAATCACTAGTTTGTGAATAACTTAACTTTGAAAATAGATTTTTCAGTGATTCTTTTTTCTTATGTTTAATATTAGTGTGTTTTATCATTATATTCAATTTGGTAAGCTTAGGTTATTTAAAAAATGAAATGCCTTTGTCCAGTTTAAAAAAATGAAGTGCCGGTGTAACAGATGAGTTCTCGTCCGAAGCTCTGATACTCCGAAAGAGATTGTCTAGTTTGTACACGAAGTGCAGCCAGTTTTTGACGTAACCCTCTCTACTCTCTTGCACATGCTATGTGGGTGAAATGATGATACCATGCCAAGTTTCAACATTTTTAGAGTTCATTTTGTAGCGATTTTCAATTTCACGGTCATTTAGCTCTCTAAACAAATCGGTAAATGACTGAAAAACAGCAAATGATGTCAGAACGTTTTTTAAATTGATGACGTCGCTTTGAATGGTGCGTACTGGATGCAAAAATAGTCTGGAGTTCAATTAAGTTTGAAAAACATGAAGTGTTGGAAATATGCCCTAGAGGCAATAATAAAATGGTTATTATTATATTTCCTTGTTCATGATAATTGTCTATTGTTCATGCTATAATTGTGTTATCCGGAAATCGTAATACATGTGTGAATACATAGACCACAACATGTCCCTAGTGAGCCTCTAGTTGACTAGCTCGTTGATCAACAGATAGTCATGGTTTCCTGACTATGGACATTGGATGTCATTGATAACGGGATCAGATCATTAGGAGAATGATGTGATGGACAAGACCCAATCCTAAGCATAGCGCAAAGATCGTGTAATTCGTTTGCTAGAACTTTTCCAATGTCAAGTATCTTTTCCTTAGCCATGAGATCGTGTAACTCCCGGATGCCATAGGAGTGCTTTGCGTGTACCAAACGTCACAACGTAACTGGGTGACTATAAAGGTACACTACAGGCATCTCTGAAAGTGTCTGTTGGGTTGACACGGATCGAGACTGGGATTTGTCACTCCGTATGACGGAGAGGTATCTCTGGGCCCACTCGGTAATGCATCATCATAATGAGCTCAATGTGACTAAGGAGTTAGCCATGGGATCATGCATTACGGTACGAGTAAAGAGACTTGCCGGTAACGAGATTGAACAAGGTATTGCGATACCGACGATCGAATCTCGGGCAAGTAACATACCGATTGACAAAGGGAATTGTATACGGGATTGATTGAATCCTCGACATCGTGGTTCATCCGATGAGATCATCGTGGAACATGTGGGAGCCAACATGGGTATCCAGATCCCGCTGTTGGTTATTGACCGGAGAGTCGTCTCGGTCATGTCTGCATGTCTCCCGAACCCGTAGGGTCTACACACTTAAGGTTCGGTGACGCTAGGGTTGTAGAGATATTAGTATGTTGTAACCTGAAAGTTGTTCGGAGTCCCGGATGAGATCCCGGACGTCACGAGGAGTTCCGGAATGGTCCGGAGGTAAAGAATTGTATATAGGAAGTCCAGTTTCGGCCACCGGGAAAGTTTCGGGGGTCACCGGTATTGTACCGGGACCACCGGAAGGGTCCCGGGTGTCCACCGGGTGGGGCCACCTATCCCGGAGGGCCCCATGGGCTGAAGTGGGGAGGGGAACCAGCCACTGGTGGGCTGGTGCGCCCCCCTTGGGTCTCCCCTGCGCCTAGGGTTGGAAACCCTGGGGGTGGGGGGGCGCCCCACTTGGCTTGGGGGGCAAGCCACCCCCCTTGGCCGCCGCCCCCTGGAGATTGGATCTCCCAGGGGCCGGCGCCCCCCAGGGCCCCTATATATAGTGGGGGGGAGGGAGGGCAGCAGCACCCTAGCCCCTGGCGCCTTCCTCTCCCTCCCGTGACACCTCTCCCTCCCGCTTGCGCTTGGCGAAGCCCTGCCGGGATCCCGCTACTTCCACCACCATGCCGTCGTGCTGCTGGATCTCCATCAACCTCTCCTTCCCCCTTGCTGGATCAAGAAGGAGGAGACGTCTTCCCAACCGTACGTGTGTTGAATGCGGAGGTGCCGTCCGTTCGGCGCTCGGTCATCGGTGATTTGGATCACGACGAGTACGACTCCATCAACCCCGTTCACTTGAACGCTTCTGCTCGCGATCTACAAGGGTATGTAGATGCACTCCTCTCTCTCGTTGCTAGATGACACCATAGATTGATCTTGGTGATGCATAGAAAATTTTAAATTTCTGCTACGATCCCCAACAGTGGCATCATGAGCTAGGTCTATGCGTAGTTTCTATGCACGAGTAGAACACAAACTTGTTGTGGGCGTAGATGTTGTCAATTTTCTTGCCACTACTAGTCTTATCTTGTTTCGGCGGCATCGTGGGATGAAGCGGCCCGGACCGACCTTACACGTACGCTTACGTGAGACAGGTTCCACCGACTGACATGCACTAGTTGCATAAGGTGGCTAGCGGGTGTCTGTCTCTCCCACTTGAGTCGGAACGGATTCGATGAAAAGGGTCCTTATGAAGGGTAAATAGAAATTGGCATATCACGTTGTGGTTTTGGCGTAGGTAAGAAACGTTCTTGCTAAGAAACCTATAGCAGCCACGTAAAAACTTGCAACAACAATTAGAGGACGTCTAACTTGTTTTTGTAGCATATGCCTTGTGATGTGATATGGCCAAAAGGATGTGATGAATGAAATATATGTGATGTATGAGATTGATCATGTTATTGTAATAGGAATCACGACTTGCATGTCGATGAGTATGACAACCGGCAGGAGCCATAGGAGTTGTCTTTATTTTTGTATGACCTGCGTGTCATTGAATAATGCCATGTAAATTACTTTACTTTATTGCTAAACGCGTTAGCCATAGAAGTAGAAGTAATCGTTGGCGTGACAACTTCATGAAGACACGATGATGGAGATCATGGTGTCATGCCGGTGACGAAGATGATCATGGCGCCCCGAAGATGGAGATCAAAAGGAGCAAAATGATATTGGCCATATCATGTCACTATTTGATTGCATGTGATGTTTATCATGTTTTACATCTTATTTGCTTAGAACGACGGTAGCTTAAATAAGATGATCCTTGCAATAATTTCAAGAAAGTGTTCCCCCTAACTGTGCACCGTTGCGAAGGTTCGTTGTTTCGAAGCACCACCTGATGATCGGGTGTGATAGATGCTAACGTTCGCATACAACGGGTGTTGACGAGCCTAGCATGTACAGACATGGCCTCGGAACACACGCAATACACTTAGGTTGACTTGACGAGCCTAGCATGTACAGACATGGCCTCGGAACACGGAAGACCGAAAGGTCGAGCATGAGTCGTATAGAAGATACGATCAACATGAAGATGTTCACCGATGTTGACTAGTCCGTCTCACGTGATGATCGGACACGGCCTAGTTGACTCGGATCATGTTTCACTTAGATGACTAGAGGGATGTCTATCTGAGTGGGAGTTCATTGAATAATTTGATTAGATGAACTTAATTATCATGAACTTAGTCTAAAATCTTTACAATATGTCTTGTAGATCAAATGGCCCACGTTGCCCTCAACTTCAACGCGTTCCTAGAGAAAACCAAGCTGAAAGATGATGGCAGCAACTATATGGACTGGGTCTGGAACCTGAGGATCATCCTCATAGCTGCCAAGAAAGATTTTATCCTAGAAGCACCGCTAGGTGACACACCCATCCCAGAGAACCAAGACGTTATGAATGCTTGGCAATCACGTGCTGATGATTACTCCCTCGTTCAGTGCGGCATGCTTTACAGCTTAGAACCGGGGCTCCAAAAGCGTTTTGAGAAATACGGAGCATATGAGATGTTCGAAGAGCTGAAAATGGTTTTCCAAGCTCATGCCCGAGTCGAGAGATATGAAGTCTCCGACAAGATCTTCAGTTGTAAAATGGAGGAAAATAGTTCTGTCAGTGAGCACATACTCAAAATGTCTGGGTTACACAACCGCTTGTCTCAGCTGGGAGTTAATCTTCCGGATGACGCGGTCATTGACAGAATCCTTCAGTCGCTTCCACCGAGCTACAAGAGCTTTGTGATGAACTTCAATATGCAGGGGATGGAAAAGACCATTCCTGAGGTATATTCAATGCTGAAATCAGCAGAGGTGGAGATCAAAAAGGAACATCAAGTGTTGATGGTGAATAAAACCACTAAGTTCAAGAAAGGCAAGGGTAAGAAAAACTTCAAGAAAGACGGCAAGGGAGTTGCCGCGCCCGGTAAGCCAGTTGCCGGGAAGAAGCCAAGGAATGGACCCAAGCCTGAGACTGAGTGCTTTTATTGCAAGGGAAGTGGTCACTGGAAGCGGAACTGGCCCAAATACTTGGCGGACAAGAAGGCCGACAACACTAAAGGTATATGTGATATACATGTAATTGATGTGTACCTTACCAGTACTCGTAGTAGCTCCTGGGTATTTGATACCGGTGCGGTTGCTCATATTTGTAACTCAAAACAGGAGCTGCGGAATAAGCGGAGACTGGCGAAGGACGAGGTGACGATGCGCGTCGGGAATGGTTCCAAGGTCGATGTGATCGCCGTCGGCACGCTACCTCTACATTTACCTACGGGATTAGTTTTAAACCTCAATAATTGTTATTTAGTGCCAGCTTTGAGCATGAACATTGTATCAGGATCTCGTTTAATGCGAGATGGCTACTCATTTAAATCCGAGAATAACGGTTGTTCTATTTATATGAGAGATATGTTTTATGGTCATGCCCCGCTGGTCAATGGTTTATTCTTAATGAATCTCGAACGTGATGTTACACATATTCATAGTGTGAATACCAAAAGATGTAAAGTTGATAACGATAGTCCCACATACTTGTGGCATTGCCGCCTTGGTCACATTGGTGTCAAGCGCATGAAGAAGCTCCATGCTGACGGACTTTTGGAGTCTCTTGATTACGAATCATTTGACACGTGCGAACCATGCCTCATGGGTAAGATGACCAAGACTCCGTTCTCCGGAACAATGGAGCGAGCAACCAACTTATTGGAAATCATACATACCGATGTGTGCGGTCCAATGAGTGTAGAGGCTCACGGTGGCTATCTTTATGTTCTCACTCTCACTGATGACTTGAGTAGATATGGGTATGTCTACCTAATGAAACACAAGTCTGAGACCTTTGAAAAGTTCAAGGAATTTTAGAGTGAGGTTGAGAATCAACGTGACAGAAAAATAAAGTTCTTGCGATCAGATCGTGGAGGGGAATATTTGAGTCACGAATTTGGCACACACTTAAGGAAATGTGAAATAGTTTCACAACTCACGCCGCCTGGAACACCTCAGCGAAATGGTGTGTCCGAACGTCGTAATCGCACTCTATTGGATATGATGCGATCTATGATGTCTCCTACCGATCTACCGCTCTCATTTTGGGGCTATGCTTTAGAGACTGCCGCATTCACTTTAAATAGGGCTCCGTCGAAATCCGTTGAGACGACACCGTATGAATTATGGTTTGGGAAGAAACCTAAGCTGTCGTTCCTAAAAGTTTGGGGATGCGATGCTTATGTCAAGAAACTTCAACCTGAAAAGCTCGAACCCAAGTCGGAGAAATGCGTCTTCATAGGATACCCTAAGGAAACCATTGGGTATACCTTCTACCTCAGATCCGAAGGCAAGATCTTCGTTGCTAAGAACGGGTCCTTTCTGGAGAAAGAGTTTCTCTCGAAAGAAATAAGTGGGAGGAAAGTGGAACTTGATGAGGTGATAGTCACCCCTTCCGAACCGGAAAGTAGCGCAGCGCGGGAAGATGTTCCTGTGGTGCCTACACCGACTGGGGAGGAAGTTAATGATGATGATCATGAAGCTTCGGATCAAGTTACTGCTGAACTTCGTAGGTCACAAGGACACGTTCCGCACCAGAGTGGTACGACAACCCTGTCCTGGAAATCATGTTGTTAGACAACGGTGAACCTTCGAACTATGAAGAAGCAATGGCGGGCCCAGATTCCGACAAATGGCTAGAAGCCATGAAATCCGTGATAGGATCTATGTATGAAAATGAAGTATGGACTTTGACTGACTTGCCCGATGATCGGCGAGCCATAGAAAATAAATGGATCTTTAAGAAGAAGACAGACGCAGATGGTAATGTGACCATCTATAAGGCTCGACTTGTCGCTAAGGGTTATCGACAAGTTCAAGGGGTTGACTACGATGAGACTTTCTCACCCGTAGCGAAGCTGAAGTCCGTCCGAATCATGTTAGCAATTGCCGCATTCTACGATTATGAGATATGGGAAATGGACGTCAAAACGGCATTCCTTAACGGCTTCCTCAAGGAAGAATTGTATATGATGCAGCCGGAAGGTTTTGTCGATCCTAAGAATGCTAACAAAGTATGCAAGCTCCAGCGCTCAATCTATGGGCTGGTGCAAGCATCTCGGAGTTGGAACATTCGCTTTGATGAGATGATCAAAGCATTTGGGTTTACACAGACTTATGGAGAAGCCTGTGTTTACAAGAAAGTGAGTGGGAGCTCTGTAGCATTTCTCATATTATATGTGGATGACATACTATTGATGGGAAATGATATAGAATTCTTGGAAAGTATAAAGGCCTATTTGAATAAGTGTTTTTCAATGAAGGACCTTGGAGAAGCTGCTTATATATTAGGCATCAAGATCTATAGAGATAGATCAAAACGCCTCATTGGTCTTTCACAGAGTACGTACCTTGACAAGATATTGAAGAAGTTCAATATGGATCAGTCCAAGAAGGGGTTCTTGCCTGTATTGCAAGGTGTGCAATTGAGCACATCTCAATGCCCGACCACGGCAGAAGATAGAGAAAAGATGAGTGTCATCCCCTATGCCTCGGCCATAGGGTCTATTATGTATGCCATGCTGTGTACCAGACCTGATGTAAACCTTGCCGTAAGTTTGGTAGGTAGGTACCAAAGTAATCCCGGCATGGAACACTTGACAGCGGTCAAGAATATCTTGAAGTACCTGAAAAGGACTAAGGATATGTTTCTCGTGTATGGAGGTGACGAAGAGCTCGTCGTAAAGGGTTACGTCGATGCTAGCTTCGACACAGATCTGGATGACTCTAAGTCACAAACCGGATACATGTATATTTTGAATGGAGAGGCAGTAAGCTGGTGCAGTTGCAAGCAAAGCGTCGTGGCGGGATCTACATGTGAAGCGGAGTACATGGCGGCCTCAGAGGCAGCACAAGAAGCAATCTGGATAAAGGAGTTCATTACCGACCTAGGGGTGATTCCCAATGCGTCGGGCCCGATGACTCTCTTCTGTGACAACACTGGAGCTATTGCCCTTGCCAAGGAGCCCAGGTTTCACAGGAAGACTAGGCATATCAAGCGTCGCTTCAATTCCATTCGTGAAAATGTTCAGAATGGAGACATAGATATTTGTAAAGTACATACAGACCTGAATGTCGCAGATCCGTTGACTAAACCTCTTCCACGAGCAAAACATGATCAGCACCAGAACTCTATGGGTGTTCGATTCATCACAATGTAACTAGATTATTGACTCTAGTGCAAGTGGGAGACTGTTGGAAATATGCCCTAGAGGCAATAATAAAATGGTTATTATTATATTTCCTTGTTCATGATAATTGTCTATTGTTCATGCTATAATTGTGTTATCCGGAAATCGTAATACATGTGTGAATACATAGACCACAACATGTCCCTAGTGAGCCTCTAGTTGACTAGCTCGTTGATCAACAGATAGTCATGGTTTCCTGACTATGGACATTGGATGTCATTGATAACGGGATCACATCATTAGGAGAATGATGTGATGGACAAGACCCAATCCTAAGCATAGCGCAAAGATCGTGTAGTTCATTTGCTAGAGCTTTTCCAATGTCAAGTATCTTTTCCTTAGACCATGAGATCGTGTAACTCCCGGATGCCGTAGGAGTGCTTTGCGTGTACCAAACGTTACAACGTAACTGGGTGACTATAAAGGTACACTACAGGCATCTCTGAAAGTGTCTGTTGGGTTGACACAGATCGAGACTGGGATTTGTCACTCCGTATGACGGAGAGGTATCTCTGGGCCACTCGGTAATGCATCATCATAATGAGCTCAATGTGACTAAGGAGTTAGCCACGGGATCATGCATTACGGTATGAGTAAATAGACTTGCCGGTAACGAGATTGAACAAGTTATTGGGATACCGACGATAGAATCTCGGGCAAGTAACATACCGATTGACAAACGGAATTGTATACGGGATTGATTGAATCCTCGACATCGTGGTTCATCTGATGAGATCATCGTGGAACATGTGGGAGCCAACATGGGTATCCAGATCCCGCTGTTGGTTATTGACTGGAGAGTCGTCTCGGTCATGTCTGCATGTCTCCCGAACCCGTAGGGTCTACACACTTAAGGTTCGGTGATGCTAGGGTTGTAGAGATATTAGTATGCGGTAACCCGAAAGTTGCTCAGAGTCCCGGCTGAGATCCCGGACGTCACGAGGAGTTCCGGAATGGTCTGGAGGTAAAGAATTGTATATAGGAAGTCCAGTTTCGGCCACCGGGAAAGTTTCGGGGGTCACCGGTATTGTACCGGGACCACCGGAAGGGTCCCGGGGGTCCACCGGGTGGGGCCACCTATCCCGGAGGGCCCCATGGGCTGAAGTGGGGAGGGGAACCAGCCACTGGTGGGCTGGTGCGCCCCCCTTGGGCCTCTCCTGCGCCTAGGGTTGGAAACCCTGGGAGTGGGGGGGCGCCCCACTTGGCTTGGGGGGCAAGCCACCCCCCTTGGCCGCCGCCCCCCCTGGAGATTGGATCTCCTAGGGGCCGGCGCCCCCCCAGGGCCCCTATATATAGTGGGGGGGGGAGGGAGGGCAGCAGCACCCTAGCCCCTGGCGCCTCCCTCTCCCTCCCGTGACACCTCTCCCTCCCGCTTGCGCTTGGCGAAGCCCTGCCGGGATCCCGCTACTTCCACCACCACGCCGTCGTGCTGCTGGATCTCCATCAACCTCTCCTCCCCCTTGCTGGATCAAGAAGGAGGAGACGTCTTCCCAACCGTACGTGTGTTGAACGCGGAGGTGCCGTCCGTTCGGCGCTCGGTCATCGGTGATTTGGATCACGACGAGTACGACTCCATCAACCCCGTTCACTTGAACGCTTCCGCTCGCGATCTACAAGGGTATGTAGATGCACTCCTCTCTCTCATTGCTAGATGACTCCATAGATTGATCTTGGTGATGCGTAGAAAATTTTAAATTTCTGCTACGATCCCCAACATGAAGTGCCGGTGTAACAGATGAGTTCTCGTCCGAAGCCCTGATACTCCAAAAGAGATTGTCCAGTTTGTACACGAAGTGCGTCCAGTTTTTGCCGTAACCCCATCTACTCTCTTGCACATGCTATGTGGGTGAAATGATGATACCATGCCAAGTTTCAACATTTTCAGAGTTCATTTTGTAGCGATTTTCAATTTCACGGTCATTTAGCTCTAAAAACAAATCGGTAAATGACTGAAAAACAGCAAATGATGTCAGAAAGTGTTGAAAATTGATGACGTCGCTTTGAATACTGCGTACTGAACGCAAAAATAGTCTGGAGTTGTAATAAGTTAAAAAAATGAAGTGCCGGTGTAACAGATGAGTTTTCGTCCGAAACCGGCCCTGATACTTCGAAAGAGATTGTCCAGTTTGTACACGAAGTGCATCCAGTTTTTGCCGTAACACAAGAAGTCCGGAGTTGTAATAAGTTATTAAAAAAACAGATGAGTTTTCGTCCGAAACCGGCCCTGATACTTCGAAAGAGATTGTCCAGTTTGTACACGAAGTGCATCCAGTTTTTGCCGTATTGTCCAGTTTGTACACGAAGTGCATCCAGTTTTTGCCGTAACACAAGAAGTCCGGAGTTGTAATAAGTTATTAAAAATAATCCAGTTTTTGCCGTAACACAAGAAGTCTGGAGTTGTAATAAGTTATTAAAAATAAAAAAGAGGCGCAATGCTCGTTAATTAGCTTCAAGCCTTTCGGAATAGTGTAGACTGCACTGCACATAGCTCCATGCAGTCTACCCTGTTCCTCAAGGCTTGAAGCTAAGCAACGTGAAGGTGAGCATTGCGCCTCTTCTTCATCGTCTTTGCACTCAGGGCTTATAAACCGCTCCTAGTGCCTCTCTCTTCGCGAGGTGGGACTAAAAAACAGCTTAGTAAGAAACTCTAGTACCGGTTCATGCCACGAACCGGTACTAAAGGTGCTCGTGGGGCCACAGCCTCATTAGTACCGGTTCGTGGCACGAACCGGTGCTAAAGGTTCGCCACGAACCGGTACTAAAGAGCTCCTCCCGCCTAGCCGTTGGAACCGGCACTAATGGACACATTAGTGCTGGCTCAAAATCAAACCGGCACTAATGTGCTACACATTTGACCCTTTTTCTACTAGTGCTCCCACCTGACTTGGGGGGGCAAGTCCCCCCTTGGCCGCCGCCCCCCCTTGTATATGGGATCTGGGGGGGCCGACCCCCTCTCCCCTTCCCCTATAAATAGTGGGGGGTGGGAGGGCTGCCACACCCTTCCCCTGGCGCAGCCCTCCCCCTCTCCAACACCTCCTCCTCCTCCGTAGTGCTTGGCGAAGCCCTGCCGGAGAACTGCAAGCTCCACCACCACGTCGTCATACTGCCGGAGCTCTCCCTCAACTTCTCCTCTCCCCTTGTTGGATCAAGAAGGAGAAGACGTCCCCGGGCTGTACGTGTGTTGAACGCGGAGGCGCCGTCCGTTCGGCGCTAGATCGGATCTTCCGCGATTTGAATCGCCGCGAGTACGACTCCATCATCTGCGTTCCTTGTAACGCTTCCGCTTAGCGATCTTCAAGGGTATGAAGATGCACTCCCTCTCTCTCGTTGCTAGTATTTCCTAGATTGATTTTGGTGACACGTAGGAAATTTTTTGAATTATTTCTACATTCCCCAACACAGGATCCTAGTGACCTTTTGTTATTTCTTGTATTCTTTTTTTTTGGGGGGGGGGGGTCTTTCTGAACATATTTTTCGCGGTCAAGAAAAGAAAAATTAATAAAACATAAACCGATATACGATTCTGTGAGCGATTAATGGAAAGGTGATTCCCTGTTAAAAACAAATTTATCTTAGAAACATTTTTTAAAGAATAACCAAGATTTATTAAGCAAATTCCACAACATTAGGGATACAACGGGATCATGTGACTGTCCCAACCAAACATGAGGACAACAATCTTGAGAGCGACTAAACCTGGCTAACAAATGGGCCTCGCTATTTGATGCCCGACCTCAAATCGAAAAGTACAATTAAACTCCTCTGCCCTTAGCTTAATCTCAGTTATAATCTGGCCATGGAGACCGATACATCCCCTGTTGACATCGTTTGCTACCTATTTGGAATCAGTAGCGATGACTTTGTTGTGTAGAAGGAGACCCTCAACCAATGATAGAGCTTCTCTGCAAGCGATAGTTCCAAGTTTTGCAACATCTCGCACTTCGTGGATCACGAGTGCCGACGATCCCAGATAGTTTCCATGGGAGTCCCTACATACCGCCGCCACTGAGCCTCCTCTTCGTGTTCTTGCTAGGCCCTCGTCAACATGGACCTTAGCGAAACCCTATGGCAGAGCAATCGTTCACGCCAGTTCCCTTCATCAGACTGGTGCATGGGTAGGAGCAGTAGTGGTTTTTGGCGCTTCTCCAAGTTTTGTAATGAAATATTTGACGAAAAGATTCATCGTTAGTGGACTTTCAAACACCCCCTCATGTATCACTTTCCGTCTCGCCCACCATGTAGCTCAAAGAGTGACGACCATCTTTACAAACTCTTCGTAAGACGGCGACTCCCATCACTGTGAACATCCATTATTTAGCGTTCGGTTCCGTCGTCGATATCATATGAAGATTCAACCCAAAACAACTACTAGCCCTTACCGTGATTCTTTCAGTCCCAAGCCACTCCAACATGGTCTAGCCCAACAATTTCTTCTTGGCTCGATTTGGAAATCCCAGCTTCACTAATCAGACGAGACGGTAGACAAGCAGCCATCGTCACGTCATCACGAAGTCAACGGGTGTCGGCGGCGATTCGTCTACTCCATTTATCCGTACTGTCTTAAAAAAAAGTTTTGTGCAGTTCACTCAAAGAAAAAAAAAAGGAAAAATAAGAGGGAATAACAACTTTAACAAGTGTTCCAATGGGAATACGGACAGATTCGGTCGGACGCAACTTAACCGAAGCGGCCGAGCCAGGAAGAGGAAGGGCAGCCTGATGCGGCCCTCGACCCAAACACCTCGACCCAATCCGTCCTCTCCCCGACCACCGCGCCGCACCACCGTCCCGCCTCGCCGCGCTGTCCACCAGCCACCGCTTTCCCTCCGGCCTCTATCGCTCCGCCGCCTGCTGCTACGCCGTCGAACCCCCGCCCCACGATCCTCCAAGCCCCACTCGTCTCCCCTGGCCTCTGCCGCTGCTGTTCCTGACGTCCCCTGCGGCGGTGACATGACTAGGTCCCACGGCGAGGGCAGGGAGGAGGACCGGCCCGTGGCTTGCGAGACGGGGCCGCGGAAGAAGGCAAGGAAGGGGAAGCGGGGGAGCGCCAAGGCTCGGCCGCCTCCACCTGCCCCGTCCCAGGAGCACCGCGCCACCACCAGCGACGACGACGGGTCGGCTCAGGTCAGGGCTATGGTGGCCGAGCAGATGCGGGATATCCTTGCCGTCGACGCCGCTAAGAAGAAGAAAGTTGCCGAGCTACGTAAGAACAACTGCTCTATGAAAGATCTGTTTTTTCCCCTTCATTTGTGTATTTTCCGCACTTCTTTAAGGAATAATAACACTATATACCGATATCTGCTGTGATACTGATATGGAAGTTAACTCTAGTAGTTGTTTGTAGATTTCTCTGGGTGTATTACTTTGTAGATGGGTGACAATTACGGAGTACATTACATTCTTTGATTGAACAGGAAATTAACCCAAATAAATGACTCTACTCTCAGTATGAGTCAGAGCGCCTTTCGATTTGCTTATTCGAAGGACGTTAGTTAGGCTTGCCATAGATCCCAGAGCGCGGCCTTTGCATACAACAAGCTGCGTTAGAGACTTTGGTTGCTGTTTTTCGAACCGGGCTTTTCCCCCTATCCATTACTTTCATAACGGAAATACAAAGTCTCAGGAACTGAAACCAGCAAGGCTAGAGAGAAAGAGAAAAAGCGAGTTCGGGGCAACACCAGGAAACCCACTATCTGCGCCTGTCATCAGGAACAATAGATCATGGGGCGAAAACCTGGGTGTCACCCAAAACCGCACTAACGAACACCTACGGAAAGTATCACAAGTCTTTCAGACACCACCATCAGGCACCAGGCCACAGCGGCCATAACAAAAAAACATACCAAATGAACTACCAGAACCCCCACAGCAAGGACTGAAAGAACACCACCCCTGTTCATCCACCGGCCACCCGATGCATCGAAGGTATCAGGGTCCGCAGCGTCTTCTACCTCAGTTTCCATCACGTCCGTCCCTAGCTGGAGCTGGGGGGCCGCAAAGCAGCATCATCTGTGTTGTGTTCTCCTTCAGCATCTCTGCTCCTTTTTTCAGCATCTCTCCCCTCTCTGTTTTCTGGAGACCTGCCCAGTACATCAAAAAGGCACAAGCTGTAAATACAATCTCAAACGGAGAGTTAATCCATTTGAGTTCGAAAGTGGCTCGGTTCCTGGCCAGCCAAATAGTCCAACATATAGCAGCTAAACCAACAGTGTATAATTTGTCCAGCCCAGGTAAGAAGCTGTACATCCATACATAGTATTGCCAGACAGAGTTAGGACAGCAATCAGTTCCAAGCAAGGAACCTACAGTTCTCCACACCACCCTGGAGACAGGGCACAAAAAAAACAAGTGCTGAGCTGTTTCTAATTGGTCACAGAAAGAACAGCAAGGATCCCCCGGCCATAATCTTTTTTTCATGTTGTCCCTAGTCAGGATGGCATTCAGTGCCATCTGCCACAAGAAGATCTGTATTTTAAGAGGCAGCTTTGCATCCCAAATCCATTTAAAGCTAGATCCTGCTATATCTTTTTCTAGCCATGTGTACATGGACTTTGTAGAAAATTTGCCCGAACTGTCCAGTTTCCAATAAACCTCATCTGGCCAATCATTTTGTTTAAGATTTAGCATCTCTTTATTCATTTCCTCCCATTGTTTCTTCATCTCAGGAGACATCCTCCTCCTAAAAGAGGAGATCTGATCAAGACATTTAAATTTGTCAACAGTACAATTTTGATCAGTACAAGTCTCAAAAAGCAGTGGGAATCTGTCTTTAAAAGGAATTCTACCATCCAGGCTATCAAGCCAGAGTCTAGCCACATCTCCCCTGTTCAAATTAATACCTCTACCCAGCATATAAAGGTCTTTCACTTTCAGAAGTGATTTCCAGCAAGGCGAGTCACTGGCTTTGTGTTTTACCATAGCGACCGAAGTTTTCTTTAAGTATTTAGCCTTAACTATATCATGCCAGAGCCCTTTACCTTTCTCAAGCTTCCACCACCATTTCACTAAAAGGCTAATATTCTGTTTCCTCAAGTCTTTAACACCCAACCCCCCTTTCTTTTTGGATCGACATATACGGCTCCATTTAACCATATGGTAGCTTCTCTTTTTCCCTTTGCTATGCCAGAAAAATTTTCTTCTGGGTTTATCCCACTTCTCCAAGGTAGTCTTGTTCAAAAGAAACATAGACATGTAAAATGTAGGAATATGAGACAGCACAGAGTTCACTTTGATCAGCCTCCCTCCCATGGATAGAACTTCACTAATCCAATTTTCACAATGATCGATGAATTTGTCATCTACAAAGATCCAATCACTACACTTCAAACCAGCACAGGCATGCCTAGGTATTTGATAGGGAAGTCACCTATCTGGCAGTTAAACATCTCAGCATAATTTTGCATAGTAGTGTCATCAGCACGAATCGAAAAGATTTCACTTTTCATAAAATTGATTTTCAACCCAGACATGACTTCAAAAAGATATAACAGCAGCTTAATATTAAGAGCATTCCTAGGATTATCCTCGAAGCATAGGATCGTGTCATCCGCATATTGCAACAGGCATGACTTTGGTTGCTGTTGTAAGCTGCCTACCAATTTGTTGAAGGTAGCTCAGCTGTTCTTCATATAAAGGCTGCTTACCCGCATATCAGCACCAGTATCAAGGCCACTAACATACAGAGTGCTTTCAAAGGCACAAAAAGGACAGAGGGGCTCAGGTGAGTCACAAGTCACAACACGGCAAAAATGCCTCAATCTCAAACTCTTCAAATGAGGGGGTTGCCTCTCACTAAATGCATATCGTACATAAGATGACTAGTCATAATGTTGTTCTTAGTTTTGCCAAAGTCACTTAGCGCTCATGGTTTGTATTGTTTGGCCATATTTAGTTTCTTTCACTTTATTGCTAACTTGACCAGTATGTTCTTAGTATGTCTTTTGTATTTCTACATGTACATGTTGACAACTGCTTTATAAAGCACCTAGTCAGATTATAAGTGTGGCCGTCACTTCATATGTGGAAAAGGCTCTCTCACTAAAACATTTACATGATTTTTGTTTGCCGCCCCATGTCCTCAATCGTATGCAGTTAATCTGGAAAATTAAAGAAAGACTTAGGCGGTTAATCTGTTATCGCTAAGTAATTATATTTACTCTAATTGGGCATCAACATGTGTTTCTTTCTTTCTGACAATATCCATGGCTCTGAATTGCATATATTGTAGTTAAAGGCCTCTCTGGGGAACGTGACCTTTCTGTGGAGGATACGTTTGGTGACTCCAATGATGGCAGCCTTGAGAGTCTTCAGGCTCGTAAAGTTGCATTGTTGGTCTCAAAGTCAGTCGTCAGCCTGTCTTCTTTTGCAGGTATATCATAGGTTTACTTAGTAGCCATTTTTTTCTCCATATTTAGTTTGAGCTGAAGCCCCAGTAAGGTGTTGTTAATAAAATTTAGGTGGAAAGAGGATCCGTGTATGTTCGGGATTTGTGATGCATGGAACAGACAATACTGGTGCAAATATGATTTTAACCTCAGCAACACTTGTTAGATCTCTGAATGGAGACAGTAATGTGATATCTGATGTGACGGTAATTGCTGCCTTAATCCATTGCCAAACATGTAGATTTATTCTTATCAGTTGGTCTTGATTGTTTTGCTGGACAACGGATTTCAGGTCAAGGTTCTTCTACCTGATGGGCATATAACAGATGGCCACATCTTTCTTGTGGATTTTCACTATAATGTAGCTGTCGTCAAAATTGCAGCTTATTTAGCGCTCTTAGAAGAAGGCACTACCAACAATGGCGCCGTGTTAGCACTTGGACGTGCATATGAAGGTGGTCTTCTCATGTGTTCACGGGGTCAAGTTGTAAACAAAAAAAGCAAATTTGGGTGCGCGGAGCTATTGGTGTCAAGCTGCAAGGTTTCCATGGTATAAAATACATCGTCTTGATTTTTAGTGCTATTGGTGTCATTCTTTGTTTTTCTGTTATTATTTTTATCTCAGTCTAGTGAAGCTAAGCCATTCATCAATGTGAACTGTTTTCTTCAAAAGAAGGGGAAAAAGTTTCTACCAAAAAGACCTTGATGTTCTCGATTGATCTGTTTTTTTTACAAACTACACCAAATACTAGGTTAATTCTACTATAATTGTTCATGTGCATTATTCTTGATCTCACATTTTGGTTGTCAGACAAGTTAGACATCGGGGAACACTAAAATACACAGTGTCACAACTTACAAATAGAGTTTCAGTACCATGCATGCTATAGTGTAAGGCACACTATTCCACTATTACAACGGGCACACCTAGAATTAGCTCAAAGTGCAGGTAGGAGCCACAGTGGCAAAAAAAGAAAGAAAATAAAGCCAATGTATCACTGACCGGGTGTCGCTAACTATCTTTCTACTTGAGTGCATTAGAGTTAAGACACTCAAGCAGCTGCCATCCGCAAGCCACCTTTCATCTCCCTCTTATCATATTTTCCCCTTTGGCTCTGACCAAATGGCTGCATCAACTGGGCCTGGTTGGTGCTCTGTGTTGCAGGCTGGGGTGGCCAAATTTAAGGAATGACATCTGTAGAGTTAGCAGAGGTTGTTGAAACCTGGGAAAGGTGGAGGTGGATACCCGAGAGAACATATATACATATAGAGCTGTACAAGGGTGCAGGAAATATGCCAAAAAAAAGGGGGGGGGGGGTGCAATTTTTTGGTTTTCTTGACTATGCTGACACTTTTCCATTGTTTTTTCCCTTTTGGCAGGCTGGTTCTGGAGGACCTCTTGTCAATTACAACGGTCAAGTTCTTGGTATCAACTTCTACGAAAAGAATCAAACATCATACCTTCCCATGTTAATTGTATCAAGGATCCTGGAACAACATCACTGCTTCGGGTAAACTATTCTACTTGTGATTCTTCTACTGCTTCTTTTTCTGTTTTAGGTTTTGCCTTACCACTCTTATTAGGGAAGACTCCTCATTTGTTCTTTAGTGTGTTCCTTTTTCCCGCTCACCATGTGTGAAATAAGAGTTTTTCTTATTGTGCAGGAAATTAATTAGCCCCTGGCTTGGATTAAGGTACAGTTCTCTTCATATGGTTCCACTGGCCGTCTTGGAGCCTATCTATCAAAAATTCCCAGATGTTGACCAGGGTTTATATGTTTCAAAGGTATGTATCTCTTCTATTTTTTTTATTCTTTTGTGCTTTATTTACTTTTCTGTATGTCAAAATATTCCTTTTAAGAATATGAGCTCTCCAATTTTAGAGTAAACTGATAGGCATATGTCATCTTTAAATCGGAATGTTAGACGAGTTCTTAATAGTGGACTGGATTTGCACAGGATTGGCTTCTACATGCTTAGTAATATAATATCAGAAATTATGTTCCTATATGATAAATTTAATCCCAATGTTATTCGATTTAGTTTCTTAATTGGGCCATGTTTCCTGCCAAATTGTTGGTGGGGATGGTGGTGAACGCAAGAGCCGCCGTTGATAACTACTCACTCCGTTTCTAAATATAAGCCCTTTTAAAGATTTCAATATGGACTACATACGGATGTATATAGACATATTTTAGAGTTAGATTCACTCACTTTGCTCCGTATGTAGTCCATATCGAAATCTCCAAAAGGTCTTATATTTAGGAACGGAGGGAGTAGTAGGAAGCTGGAATGGAAGGCACTCCCTTTGGGGAATAGCCCTGTTGCCATCCGGAAGAGCTCTGTTGCCAGCTCAACGCTCCTCAAGCACCTTTAGGCAGACAGCAGTGTCAATACGGATCGTTCGCATTGGACTGATTTATCTGTCTGAAAGGTAGGATAGTGTTTGATTGGTGCCAGTCAGATATTTCGGAATGACATATCAAATCAGAATTGCTCTGCAGGTGATGCTGAAATATAGAGTGGTACAGCAAGCATTTAGAAACTTGACGGGAACACTTCTTTTTTCTAATCCAATTAGGATTTCCTCATTAATTTTTACTAATTTTGTAGCTCACGCATTGCCACGGGCCCAAACAGAATAATATTGGATGTGCAAAAATAGTATGAATAATTAAGCATGGAGATATTGAACTTTGCCTAAGTTTTTCCTTCCAAGACATGCATGATGCAGTCTAGAAGTTGCACGAATAGTCAAGGTAATGAGGGGGAAATATGTAGGAAGAGCTCTCGAAGAGCTTTATGATATTGACCAAGATTTTAACATAGACCTGTGAAAGAAAAAATAATTATGGCCCAATTATTTCTTTCCACTCTGTTTCTCATAAAAATGAACTGTTAAGCTTGACGACATGAAAACTACTAACAACTGGTATGTTTAATTTGTAACGAATCTAACAAAAATATAGGTAGTTCATGCAAATTAGATGTAACTGCAGTCGACCAAATGAAAAATCTGTACGATGATTTATATCAACCTAACTGCCATATTTGTACACGGTACCTTAGGTATAGGTGTGAGCTGTGCCACCAGATATAGAAGGCCTGACATATTAGACACATCGACCATGGCAGCAACGCCATTGCTGGTCATTGGCGCTCAACCAAGCATCCAATTCAAACACCAAAAACGCTGTCATCTTTATGGTGTTTGGTGGCTCTTTTCTCTTCATAACTGCCGTGAATCTCAGAATTAGCGTCGTGGATCACACGACCAAAATAGGCACGGGCAAGATGAAAGTTGAGAGAGATTATTGTACAATAATAGAAATTCGGTAGTGTTAACCTTCGCTAGTTCATTGGCCAAGCATGGAGAATTGACTAGTGCAGAATGCCTGTCGCAGCACTCTGTCAAACCTAATCGCGAGCAGGAGAGAGGGGCATGAGGCACCAGCGGCAGGGGCATAGGCGGTGGCGGCAGAAAGCAATCGTCCCATGTTAATCATGAAACAGACGCTTTAGGCTTAGAGCCTAGGAGGCCAGTCTGCCCATTAGTGGCCTTTCTCATAGGCCATTTCGGAGAAGGGAAAACATGAGTTTTATGAGTTGACCTGATGTCATGGCGTAAGAAGATGGTAAGAAAAATAGGTAGCGGGGGTATCTGTTTAGTCATAAGGGATTCCTGCACATAAAAGCGTGCTTATATTTTTAGCAGGGTTGCTTTGCTGTTTAGTGAATTTACTGTTTGAATTACTGTGCACCTGTTGGTTTTTTCAATACACTATTTTTTGCTATAGATTTTTGAGTTCCCAAAAAATGCAATATCTGAATTATGTTTGTTTTTATTTATTTTCTGGCCTATTATATACTTGCTTTAGTAGCATGTTTGTATAAAATGGACTAAATAAGTTGCTAATTAGGTTGTTGAGGGATCACCTGCTGATGTTGCTGGGTTACGTGTCGGTGATGTTCTTGTAAAATGTGGTGACAAACTTCTCTCTAGTGTCCCAGAGGTAAGTATGTGTCCGACAGCTTACTGTTATAATTTTGTGTGGCTGTAGCCCTTTTTGTAATCAATATACCTTCAAAGTTCATGCATCAGTTTGGTGCAATGTTACTGGATGATGCAAAAGCTCATTCTGAAGCCTTTGGAGGTTGGGCTGGGGACATGACAATTGAGGTATTTAATTTTGACCATCCATCGTTTTTTGGGACACCGTCATATGTCGTTTACCATCTTTCTTTGCCACAAAATTATCTCATGTTTACAATCTCTCTTAGGTTGTGATAAAGCGACAAAGAGATGGCAGCACGGTGTCAAAAACTATAGCCGCAGAGATGCTGAGAGAGAACAACTATAACAGGCAAAAATTCTTTTCTTTTATAAAATGTATATTAGCGGTATGTTTCTGCTAAAAATTGTTTGTACCATAGCCATCTTATGACTTTTCTTTTTTCATCCAGATGGCCTGCACCTATGCCAAGCTACACAATTCGCCTAATAAATGTCACGCCGCGTCGGTAGGTACTCCCTCGGTCTCAAAATATAAGACGTTTAATGTCGAGACCCAAACCTCGCATACGGGTGGACCGAGTCGGGTGAGTAGGCTGGGAGGGAGTACTTGGTTGAGAGCGGAGACTCCTCGTGGACTCTTGGAATGGTGTGGCCTCCCTCGGTGCGCCGGTGTTGGCACGTTTTTGTGTGTGGGATTGCATTGTAATTAGCTGCAGATCCTGTGTTGATCCACCGCTTTAATGCCAAGCACGGACTTGCTATCAACTTCCTTTATCTTTGGAAAGATCCTGAAGCAAAGTTCTTTTCCCGGAAGCGGACATAATGCATGCAACGGTTTGGGATGTCATATGCTCGTGGTACTATTGTACTACTCCCCCCACCCGGGTTTATTAGCCCCCGTATATTTTGGGTCAAAGCTTGGCCGTAAATTTAACTAATAAAATTCAAGTTATATGTCGCAAAAATGGTGTTGTTGGAAATTATTTCAAACATGAACCTAACAATATAACTTTTGTGACATATCACTTATATTTAGTCATTCAAATATACTTTTGACCCAGAATATGATGGAGACTCTCCCGGAACCTCTTTTTGATTTTGATTGGTAGTCCCACGTGGATTGATCCATCTTCTGGGCACAAGATGCAGCTCTCTGAAAAGAAAGATTCTGGGGCATGAGACCCGGTCAGTGAAGTCAGCTGGACGACCAACTGGGACGGAAACTGTTTCTCTCGAGCTTTGCCGCCTTGTATGAATTTGAATTTGAATTTGCAAAGGGGAGGTATGCCCAGTCTGCAAACGGAAGTGGAAGCTTGTATCCAGCACTGGCCATGACCAGAGCACATGAATGGGCCAATGGGGTGTGATGTGATGTGAGCAACATCATTCTGGAAACGGACCCCATGCAGCAGCACAGCAGCTTGTCCAGGCGATCAACACGAGCCTTCGCCCAGGCTTGGGTTGCCAGCATTCTGGAAATGGAATGATGATTCCCAGCTCAAAATAAAAATAAATGATGTAACATTTTTCTTATGTTTTCTACGTACTGCAGAGAAAAGTAATGCTGCAACAACATTGAAAATGGCCCTCATGGGGAAAAAACGAGTCATGCCATGATTCAGGTTTTGCATTTGAGCGAGTTCCAACGCCCAGGGAGGTAGGGGGTCTGGGGCTCAACCTGCCCTTGAAACGATGCCAATAAGGCTAGAAACTCCAAATTGGTTCTTAAACCGGATGATAACATGAGGAAAGATATCATAAGCTACTGAGAAAGTTGAGCTACGAATTAACAAACACTCCATCAGTTAATAGTCGGACGCCAAGTGAAGAAAATCGGCTGCTCCATCAGTTAAATAGTCGGACAACAAGTGAAGAAAACCGCATGCTACAGAGAGCACTAACAAGCAAGGCATTGAGCAGAGACCAAGTGCCTACAAGTACATAGTATCAAATAAGATTACTAGGGGAGTAGAGCAGCTGGATTGGTGTAAGCAACTGATAAAAGTAAATGCTGTGAATACAAGCTAATTTGCTATAGCAGCCTAGTTACTCCCAGCAAGCTGAAGATAGTCCGGAGAAGTTACAGCAAAACAATTTCTGCTCTCTAAACTCCAAGACATATGAGAGCAAAGCATCATTTATTCTACTGCAACAATGCAAAATAGTTTTAGGGCATCTCTAGCCGAACCCAACGCTTTAAATGATTTCTTAAACTATAACTCCTTACACTTTGAGGAGATAAATAGTGCAAAAGACATCGACCCATCTAAATTTACATGTGTGATACTATAATATAAAACAATATGTAGTGCCTAACTTGAAATAAGACATCCGTTCCCCTATAATCCTTTAATACCCTTTAAAAAGTCGTCAAGGGAAATAATCCCCACCTAGCACTTCCACCGTAGCTCTAGGGGAAGGGCTAGAAATGCTCTAGCTAAGTATCATTACTAAGCAGCATACTGGTTTCAGTACTGAAGTATCATCCCTAGCCTCTGAAAGTTTACCCATGCAAACAGACCGGAAACTTTATACACTAACGTTTTTTCTCGCATCAACATTGACATGAGCTGGTATAATGCAAATACTATCTACATAAAAACATTGAAAGTTCTAAGAAAACATAAACAATACACAATTATTTAGAGATGTACACTACATGTGAGCAAAATTTCATGATAACATACGTTTTGGTGTGAGCTAAACACACACACACACACACACACACACAAAAACTCATGTCCTTTTATAGTGTACGTGCTCACATTAAAATGTTTCAGTCATAAAACTATACAAACAAGTAGCATACTGGTGTGTATATTTATTTTCAGAATTTTTTGAAACTTTGAAGTTGGTGTTTTCTAAAGGAATTTCAAAGGAAGCCAAAAGCAATTTCCACACTGAAAATCTATATTATACCTGAATCATTCCTGTGGATCGACTCGCCTCAGATGCTCTAAGTATAGCGATGCCAACCTGGGTACCAGACGCTTCATGCTTGTCTGGCCAAGTTCAGAGTTGAATAGATGTAAGTAACACAGGAACAAGCATACACTTGACGGTGGGCACTACAAACTACTTACTCACCTCTTGAAATCTGTAGGTCGTGCGAAGCCATTCACATATGGAGTGAACAAGCACTGCAAACTTGCACTCCCCCACTTGAGACAGCCACATCCCCATGACATGGCGAGTTGCCGTGAAGAGAGGAGCACCAGAGCAGCCGCTCGCTCCACCCATGACAAATTCGCACATCCTTAGCTCTGGCTCAAACACTTTATCAACGTTTCGCCCACGCCTCAGAGGTCCACTGCCGAATGAACATTCGAACCATTACATACTACTACTAGCATTAGTGGAATGCATGCATTCAGTATAAAGACAATCATTGGTATGTGATTCTTCCACCTATCCCATGCATGCATCTGACGGTGTAATTAGAAATTCAGAATGTGAAGATGAACAAACTAGCACGCACTCGGAATCAATCACTGGAATGTGAAAATTTACAGCAGTACTGACCATATCTTGCCGGACAACGCGGTGCCCATCAGGGCGTTGCGTCGCTCGGCGGGGTAGGTGCAGATGCTGTACACACGCGCCTCCCTTTCATGAGCGGAGAACCCCATGGCAGGGCAGCTGTGGTCGATGAATTTGACTGGCCGGTACCTCGTGTTGGTAAGCACCATGATGAGTGACATGTCATGGCTCCACCCTATGGCTCGAAAATGGCCGGGACGGATCTGCCCATCCGAGAACTCGACGAGGAGCGTGGTGTCCTCGGCAACCAGCGCCCCAGGTTGCCTCGAACGGAACGGGGCGAAGGTGTGGGCGACGGAGAACACCAGGGCGAATCGGTCGCAGGAGTGGATGATGCTTCCTGTGCCATAGCACACCGGCGTCAGGGCCTCTTTTTTGGGGGCGCTGCTCTCCCCCTCCTCCTTCTTCTCCTCCCCCTCCTCTCCCATGAGCTCCTCGTCGCTGTCCTGGTTCCCCTCGTCTCCCAGCTGTGGTTCGGAGGGCTCCTTGAAGGCCCTCAGGCTCACCACGGACTCGAGGTGCTTCTCCACGAGTGCACGAACCACCCGGCTGGTCTCCTCGTCGCTGGCCATCGTCGCTCTCTCGGTGCAGGAAACGTCGGGGAAGAAGAAGAAATCTCTGCAGAAAGGAGCTTTTTTTCCTCATTACTAGTCTTTCTTCTTAAAACAATGGAGACGCATTTGGCTGTGAGAAAAATCACCAAGCAATAGGGTGAGGCAGATCTCTTCAAGAAACAAAAGAAGGTGCAAGAAAAATCACCAAGCAATCGAGGGCTGAGGCACTTGTCTTTCTTCTTAGCGCTGGAGCATTTCTCTGAAGAAAGGAGCCGCAATAGGGTGAGAAGATTGGAAGGAAACCAGCTCAGATCTTCGAAGAACACAAGAAAATGAAGGAAATTTACCAAGCAACACCCACGCGGCTGAGCGGCTCTCTGTCCGCCTCCCTGCCTTCTTGAAACAAAGATGCGCCTTGCTACTCTTGGCCGCTCCCTCTGAGAGACGGACGGGGACACGGGTCAAACTGGTCAAGGACAAAGTGGGGAGGGGGTCTCGTCTTCCTGGTCAAACTGGTCTCCAGAGAGGAGAAAATATTTTTTGCTGTGGGGGGTGGTCTACAGCTACAGGAGTACAGGGGTTCAGAGAGGACTGCTTTTTGTGGTAGCAGTTCGAGCAACTGGTCGCTCCGGTGAAAGGCTGCTTGCTTTTCATGTGTAAACAGCTGTGCCAAAATCCAGAAGCCCTGTGGCGGCGGGTGGGCGTTTGTTTTGGAGGGAGTGTGGAATTCAGATTTGGTATTACCCGCCCAACAATTTAGGGCCACTTTGATTCAACGGATTTGGAATTTTGGAGGATTCTAATAGGTAGGATATTTTTCCTAGGATGGTGTTTGATTCTTCGATCAATGAATTTTTTTTCTTAGAGCAACTCCAACGCGCCAACCCAAACACCCATGTCCGCTTTTACGCTTGGGTCGACGCTTGCGCCTAACGCTGGCCCGACCCATTTTTGTGCTCGTGCGAAAAAAAGCATTGCCGGCAACATTTTGAAAAATAAAAACGGTAATTAAACATTAACTAAAACATTAAAGAAAACTAAACTACGAGGAGGCTCCTTGCCCTAGGCGTCCTTGTCGTCGTCGTAAGGGCCGGTGAGGTTAATGAGCATCGGTGCCGGGCTAGCCCAAGGGAACGTCGTCGACCAGGCTCGAGCGACGTCGTCCGTCGCGGGCCGTATCGCCACCGGCTGGGCTGGCCCAGCGCGGGCAAGGCGCTCCTCCTACGCGCCGCGCTCTAGCATCTCGAGGTACTCGCCCTCGCGGCGTTCCTCGGCCAGCCTTCGCTACCGCCACTGCTCGAGGTAGGCCTGCTCCTGCGCCGGCGTAGCCCCCATCTAGATTGGTGGCGCTCAGACCCATTCGCGCACTCGCCCGTCCGTGTGTAGCACTCGATGGGGGTTGGCTCCGGCTCCGGCTCCGGCTCGGCCTTGACGGGGGGACGACGTCCTGAACGGCGGCACAACACAGTCACCGGCCGCGGAGAGCGCCATGGCCTCCGTCATGCGTGCCTGGTACGCCTCCTCGCTTTCGCAGAGGACTGCCGCCAGCGCCGCCTGGTAGACGGCCTCCTCCTCCTAGTCCTCATCGCGCACGACAAGGGGCAGCGACGGGGAGCCATGCCGCACGTCGCGGACGCCACGTCTCTTGGCCTCCTCGTGCTCGAAGGCGGACCACTGCTCCCAAGCGGGGGAGTCTAACGCGTAGCGGGATCATGGATCTGCTCCGGCGTCAGCAGCTGCCGCCGGCGCCACACCTCCTCCGTGTGCGCCCGCGCCGACAGCGGCGCCGCAGGCAGTGTGGTCCTCTCCGGATCCAAGTGCCAATCGTGCGGCAGCGTCACGTCGGGCTAGGGAGGAGGACACGGTGCTCCCAGTGCCACTCCGCCTGGTGCACTCGGACGCTGATGCGTTGCCTCAGCCGACGGGAAGACGCGGGGGCGGAGGTGGGGGGAGCGCGCGGGAAGGGCCAACGGGGGCCTTGCCCTTGGCCTTGCCGGAGAAGAAGCCCATTTGCGGTGCTAGGGTTTGTCGCCGACGAGGAAGCACATGTGGTGGCGAGATGGGGACGGGGGCTTCTGGAAGCGGATGAGGACGGCCCCCCACTGCACACTCGGATTAAAAAAGGCAGACCACGGTCGCTGACGTGTGGGCCCACGATGGGCGGTCGTCATTAATAAATACGACTATGGTAGTTGGGAGGCTGCCAGATGGGGATGCGGCGGACACCGAAGGGACGCGCGGCGAGTCTACTTCGCGTCCGCGCTGACGCATTTCAGCCGCAAATTCGGGCCGTAAATGGGTCCGCGCGGACGCGTTTTGAGAACTAGAGAATACCCCGCGCGTTGCTACGGGAATTAATTGCAATATATTTTAGTGATTTCATTGTATGAAGCTTCCGTAGTTGAATTAATAATATATGAACTAAAGCTAAAAATAAATATCATATATTGTATTTGATTATTGCATAGTCAGATTTTTTTTGAATACAAGTGGAATAACTTAATGGAAAACCATTTTTCATGCATGTTGAGTGAACCTTTGATGAGGTAGCATGTGTGGTGAGGTGAAATGTGTGCATTAGATCAACTAATAATGAAAAACTTTTTCTCATGCATGTAGTGGTGGGCCTTTGATGAGGTAGCATGTATGCATGTTAAGATAAATAGGATAGTGGGGATCAATTTCTTACCTATATAGGATAGGTCGGCGCGTTGGGCCAACATTTTTGTCCGCGGTGACCCAAACGGATAGCGGCAGACGAAATGGGTACCTGCGTTAGAGTTGCTCTTAGGATTCCTTTGTATTAGTTTTTGTAATTAATTTTTCAACCTCGTGTAAAGAATCTTACATTTTTTTGCGTGCAGATGACATGTCATTATATTCATGTGTGTTAGAAATCCCACGAATCAAAGAGGCCTTCGTTTGTTTGGTCGGTTAGACAATTCCCTGGTGGAAACTCGAGTGAATACTAGCCGTCGCTGGCTCTCACACAGGCCAACTCCACCGCGCAACCCCATCCTGTCCGTGCGCGTCCGTTTGGAATAAAACGGACGAATAGCGCGGCCCAACGCGCGGCCTTAAACGGACAAATGTTCGGATTTCGTCCTTTTCGACCCATCCCGGCCCAAACTTGCGCTCGGTTTGGGGTGAAAAGGACGCGCGCGGACGGCCTCGACGCATGCCCTTGTCCTCCCTCCCGTGGCCCGCCTGTCGGGGACACTAGCAGTCCCTCTGCTCCCAACGCTTCCATCCCCTCTCTCCCGCCCCGCCCCGCCGCCGGCGCCGCCGCTATTCTCCGGCCGCCTCCTCACCGCGCAGCCCCCTGTCGTCCCTATCAAACCACGTCTCGACATGGCCGCCACCACGCCCGCGCTTTCGCCGTAGTTTTGGCCGTCAATCAGAGGAGGTTTGGCCGTCGCCGTCTTTGCCGGTGGCAGAGGGGACGCGACCGCCGACGACGTACCACGGCGGCCTCGGCAGCTTCCGACGAGAGCTCCAGAGCGGCCATTAGCCGGCCGACAACCATCCCTGCTGCGTCGAGGTGATCATCGCGGCCTCTTCGCCACCACGACCGCAAGGTGTTCGATATTTTGCCCACAAAGGTATGGACAGTGGAGATGAGTTTTTCTTCCATCACTTCCTTTGTTCATCGGACGATTCGTCGTCGGATGATGAAGATCTTGTGGTGGCTGCACTGGTCGTTCACGACCACATTCAACGGCAGCTTCCTCGGTACAGGGGGTCAGTCCCTGGCCGTGCTCCCAACCTGAACCGCAACAGGGAGAGAGGCCACGCCCTGCTCTACCCGATTACTTTGCGAACACTCCGCTTTTCAAGCCGGATAAATTTCGTCGCCGTTTTCGTATGGCAAGGCATGTGTTCAATCGTATCCGAGAGGGAGTGGTTGCTCATGACCCATACTTCGAGTGCAAGACGGATGCCCTTGGCAAGCTTGGATTCTCCTCTTACCAGAAATGCACCGCGGCCATCCGCATGCTTGCATATGGTATTCCAGGCAATCTGGTGGATGAGTATGTGCATATGAGTGAGACAACATGTCTAATGTCAATGTACAAGTTTTGCCAGGCTGTGATCGAGGTGTTTGGCCAAGAGTACTTGAGGCAGCCAACTGTCGCTGATACAGAGAGATTGTTGGCGACCAACGCAGCTAGAGGCTTTCCAGGCATGCTTGGCGGCATAGATTGTATGCACTGGGAGTGGAAGAACTGTCCATTTGCTTGGCAGGGCCAGTACAAGGGGCATGTCAACGGGTGCACTGTCATATTAGAAGCGGTGGCATCGCAGGATCTTTGGATATGGCATTCTTTCTTCGGCATGGCAGGTTCTCACAATGATATCAAGGTGTTGCAGCGTTCTCCAGTCTTCGCGAGGCTTGCAGAAGCCCACTCCCCACCTGTCAACTTTGAGATCAACGGTCACCAGTACAACAAGGGATACTATCTAGCCGATGGTATATATCCTCAGTGGTCAACTTTTGTGAAGACAATCTCGAAACCCCAAGGTGAGAAGAGAAAGGGATTTGCCCAAGTGCAAGAGAGTGTTAGAAAGGATGTGGAACGTGCTTTTGGTGTGCTTCAATCCCGGTGGGGTATCGTTCGAAACCCTGCACTGTCATGGGATGAAAGGAAGCTTTGGGAGGTGATGACTGCTTGTGTGATCATGCACAACATGATCGTCGAGGACGAGCGTGATGAGAGTATCTTCGACCAAGGGTTTGATTATCAAGGTGAAAATATTGAGCCCCTGCACCAAGACCCGGCCACATTTGAACAGTTTGTCCAATTCCACCGTGAGATGCGTGATTGGCACACTCATTTGAATCTTCAAAATGACTTGGTTGAGCACGTGTGGGATCACATTGGCAACCAATAGATGTATTGGTTCATTTTATGTCCAGTCAAGACAATTTCGATTTGGTTGTAAAACTATTTTATTAAAGACAATTTCAAATATTTGGGTTGTAAAACTATTTTAATTTTCAGACAAATATTTGGGTTGTAAACTAGTTTTGATGAAAATATGGGCATTTTTGGCCCTGACGGACAGGATGGGGCCAACGGATGCGGCCGCGCGTTGGGCGCACGGCCACCGCATCCCAGGACACGTCCGGACACGACCGCATTACCCTACCCAAACAGGCAGAATCCGGACAAAACGGACGCCCGTTTGGGGTCGCGCGGTGGAGTTGGCCTCAGTGCCCATCAGCAAAACTGAGGCATGCTGCTTGTGTGGCTCTCCTTCACCCCTTCCCGTGTTGTTGGCTCATGCCCAGTGGCGGGATGCACTACCCCTCGCTTGGTCGCCACGGTGTCCCAAGCCTCGATGTTTGCGCCTCCTCTCCGACTCTAGGCCCTGCTCGCGCTCTCTGCCGTGTGCTCCCTTCGGCCTGAGATCCCTAGGTTCCTCTCCTCCACAGCCATGTTGCCTATGTCAACCACACTCAATTGGAACACAAGACTTGGGGGGGGGGGCTAACCCCATGTTGATCTGTCTCCGGGGGGAATCTCTCCAGTAGCTCCTTCTAGCGGCAGCAGCGACGATGCCCCTGGCACCACTTACCTTCTTCGAGGCATCGTTGTGGAGCTTCAGCGCATCCACCTAGGATCTTGCATTGGATTATCTGCGGGCCCTCGTGTTATTGTCCCCTTCTCTGCAACCTGATAATCTCTTCTTCTTGCATTGTGAGTTCTCCTGCAACATTCTGTCCCGTTTTTTTGCTTGGATCCTCCGTTATCGCCAACTCGGGGTTGTGAGTGTTCTCCATTTACAGAAAGCCATGGGTTGAGATATTTTTTCGAAGGCCTCTCTGTGATCATGTCACTCCTCCGCTACTTCATGCCAACCCCTTCTGGTGCTGAATTAACCCTCTCTTTGTGCATGCTCGTTGGGCCGGCGTCCCCCCCCCCCCCCTCCGCCATCCTCATCTTGCCACATGAAAGACCGCCCTAATGTTGGGTGCTTGATGTCTAAGGGTTGGCAATGGCACAACTCCCTGGCAGTGGAACCATGTGTTATCCCATGTCATCGGCTTCGATGTTGTTGTTGCTCGTGTGCTCTCACGATGACCTCTGAATTTGTCACCGTGTTGTCTTGCTAGTGTTGCTTCGTAGATGGTTCAGCATAACCAGTGCTGCTTCACCAACCACCTAATTTTTAGGTTGTTGGTGTTTGCGTTGTGTTGTAATTATGTTTGGGTGTTTTGTTTTTCCTGTTCTTTTTGACCTGGTTGTCCTCATAAACTGGATCATTTTCTTTGAATAGAGACAATATTCAGGTGGGACCTCCCCCGTTGACATGTTCAAAAAATATGTTTTTCTCTTGCTTATTTCTGGTAAAAAAAATCTGTTGAAGAAGATTTGATGTACTATTTGTCAAGGATTATTACTTGATGCCTTTCATGAATGGAGTGGTGTATCAGATTTTTGGGAAGGGTGCAGATCTCAAAACTTCCGTTCATGGTGATTCTTTTCATGATCTAATCCTTCTTCATGGTTCAAACAAGATTTTGTGTTCTAATTTCGTGTTCATGACACACTGAAGAAAATTAGTTACATTTTTGTTCAAGGTTCATGTTCACATCCGGACCATTCTTGAGCCAATGGTAAAAAGAATTATACTCCCTTCGTTCCAAAATAGATGACTCAACTTTATACTAACTTTATACTAAAGTTGAGTCATCTATTTTGGAACGGATTTTCAAAATGGTTTTTTCCAAAACGGATTAAAAAAAAGAATTATTTATGATTGTAGAACCGCTCATGCTGTAGCCTGTAGGCCGAAACAGATTTCTTGATAAAATTGTAGTATGAAAAAAATGTTCCATTGTTGATAAAGAAAACATGTAACGTACAAATCCATCTGTTCTGAATATTCTTGCATCCTTTGTTATGCAATAATAATTGTGTTCCATGAACGACAATTCCTGAGTGCAGTTCATCCATAGGAACACAGAAAACAGAAGAGCACATGTTTGACGTTTCCCGTTTCATGCTAAAACATGCATAGCTCTGTTTACTAGGCCACCACTTTTGTGCTGATTTGACCACACAGCGTACAAAATACACAAGACTGTCCACTGCCGTGGCCGAAAGCCTCCCAGTTTCCGTGTTCAACCGCGCATACAAGTGTACTGTAGCAGTAGCTCACATATACGTAGATGTTAACGAAGTGAGCAAACATATAACCTACAGTAACTGACAGAACCTTAATAGTTAAGCAAAAATGTCTTGCTCATGATCACCTCTCACTCCTGATCAGAACACACGGCACGTACGAGATTACAAAAATGAAACGACCACGTCGGAGCTGGACTAAAGGGAACAAGTCACTGCGCGTGTATGAGAGGGAGAGAGGGGATGGATGGAGAAGGCGAGCCCGGAATACGGAATGAGATCCTCTAACATTCCAAGGGAAGTCAGAGAGAGCTACAGCTCCCTGACATTGCTTCACTAGGCACGCATAAACAGTGATTCGAACACGCTCTTATGTACAGTAATTAGCTACAGTAATCATCTGCAGCTTTTTGTCTACAGTCCCTGCTTTACTCCCTGACTTTCCTCCACTATTTTACACAATGGCCCACTGTAGCTCTCTGCCTTTGCTCCTGCAAGTCAGAGGAGCCGGCTCCCGGAATACGAGCATGAGCAGCAGCTGTGGCGTAATGGCGTCAGAGAATCAACTAGCTAGCTGATGCATGCCTACGGGCTGGGCGTCGGCCCGGTCTTCCGCTAGACCCATGTCCAATCGCCAACTTTACGTCCTGTCAAAGTACTGTTGCATTTTTTTTTTCTGAAAATCAAAAGGAAAGGAAACGCTCTCATTTTCCTTGCCAAAGTTTTTGCAGATCACGGAGTATCTCCGGAGCCAAACCTCAAAACTGCTCCTCCGTCTTGGCCCTTATCTTTGGTGGAGTTGCAGCTATGGAGGTGTGGCACCAGGAGATGGGACTTGGAGATGATGACTGAGATGGATCTCGGTCGCTAGGGTTGGAGGTGAGTATATAGGATGGGCCTCCTCCGTTGATGTAGCCTCTCCTCCTTTCATCCAAGGGCTCCAGGGGAGCCAAACCCTCTCCCAAAACATGCGTTGGTCGTCAAGTAACACGTTGGAACAAACTGTGATGAAATCAAAGCAAAATCGACAAAGTTATGACTGGTTTACTAGTGTCGTCGGCCTCTGGTGCCAGTGCAGGTATGACCCTTTGCGCTTGTACCAATGGTCACTGAACACTCCGGCCTCCAGGAGCTATCTCGTATTTTGATCGTCATTTCTTCGTACAAACTCCGATTTTGAAGTTTTTGGCTCGTTGGATTCCTCTAGAAAAAACCAATTCACCCAAGGCATTGGATCTTCAATTCGGATACTTTAATAAATGTTAAAACACTAAACACTCAATAGGGCTCTAATCTAGTGCCTGGAACTTCTCTAGGTTTCCTGTAACTTGGTGCTTTTTTGATGTGCCAAGTGCATGAACATACCGATACACCTACATAGACCCCAAAACAAAGAAAAACTAACAAAAACTAAATAAAAATAAAAGTTGGGAAATGAACATAGTAAAATGAGTAAAGACCGAAAACTATGCATTGAGGATATGAATAAGTGCAAGATGGTATGATATGGGAGATTTTGGCACTAAAGTATACTCTAAAAAGTATGCATAGAATCCACTCATCAATGTCACAAAGGTAGTGATTGTGCCGGTGGATTTTGTTGGGAAACGTAGCATGCAATTTCAAAAAAATTCCTACGCTCACGCAAGATGCAACGAGAGGGGGAGAGTGTGTCCACGTACCCTCGTAGACCGAAAGCGGAAGCGTTTGACAACGCGGTTGATGCAGTCGAACTTCTTCTCGTTCCGACCGATCAAGCACCGAACGTACGGCACCTCCGAGTTCTGCACACGTTCAGCTCGATGACGTCCCTCGAACTCTTGATCCAGCAAAGTGTCGAGGGAGAGTTCCATCAGCACAACGGCATGGTGACGGTGATGGTGAGGTGATCCGCGCAGGGCTTCGCCTAAGCACTACGTGAATATGACGGGAGGCGTAAACTGTGGAGGGGGGCGCCGCACACGGCTAGGAATCAATGTTGTGTGTTCTAGCGGTGCCCCCCACATATATATATATAGGTGGGAGAGGGAGGGGAGCAGTAAGGGGCGCCCCAAGTAGGAGGGATCCTACTTGGGCGCCTCCTACAAGTCGGCCTCCCCCCTTCCATAAGTATCGGAGGGGGAAGGAAAGAGAGGGGGGAGGGAAGGAAAGGGGGAGGCCGAATCCTCCCCTTTCCTTCTCCCTTCCCTCCTTTCCTTCTCCTCCTATTTTGGCCTATATGGGGGCGCACCAGCCCCTTGTGGGCTGATCTGTCCCTCTTTTGGCCCAATAAGGACCATATCTTTGTCGGGCGTGCCCGGAACCCCTTCCGGTGACTCGATATGTACCCGGTACCCTCTGGAACACTTTCGGTGTCCAAATACTATCGTCCTATATATCAATCTTTACCTCTCGACCATTTCGAGACTCCTCGTCATGTCCGTGATCTCATCCGGGACTCCGAACAACATTCGGTCACCAAATCACATAATTCATATAATGCAAAATCATCATCGAACGTTAATCGTGAGGACCCTACGGGTTCAAGAACTATGTAGACATGACCGAGACACCTCTCCGGTCAATAACCAACAGCGGAACCTGGATGGTCATATTGGTTCCTACATATTCTATGAAGATTTTATCGGTCGTACCGTAATGACAACATACGTTATTCCCTTTGTCATCGGTATGTTACTTGCCCGAGATTCAATCGTCGGTATCTTCATACCTAGTTCAATCTCATTACCGGCAAGTCTCTTTACTCGTTCCGTAATACATCATCCCGCAACTAACTCATTAGTCACATTGCTTGCAAGGCTTCTTATGATGTGTATTACCGAGAGGGCCCAGAGATACCTCTCCGATACTCGGAGTGACAAATCCTAATCTCGATCTATGCCAACCCAACAAACACCTTCGGAGATACCTGTAGAGCATCTTTATAATCACCCAGTTACGTTGTGATGTTTGATAGCACACAAGGTATTTCTCCGGTATCCGGGAGTTGCATAATCTCATAGTCGAAGGAATATGTATTTGACATGAAGAAAGCAATAGCAATAAAACTGAACAATCATAATGCTAAGCTAACGAATGGGTCTTGTCCATCACATCATTCTCCTAATGATGTGATCCCGTTATCAAATGACAACTCACATCCATGGTCAGGAAACCTTAACCATCTTTGATCAATGAGCTAGTCAAGTAGAGGCTCACTAGGGACACAGTGTTTGTCTATGTATTCACACATGTATTTAGGTTTCCGATCAATACAATTCTAGCATGAATAATAAACATTTATCATGAATAAGGAAATATAAAATAACAACTTTATTATTGCCTCTAGGGCATATTTCCTTCAGATTTCGGATATGCGTCTTTGAGCAACACGATGCCGACCGTGGCGCCAGACTCTCTCCGCCCGACTTAGCTAGGATAGAGGGGAAGAAAAGTGAAAAGAATATGACCCGTGGCTGGGAACGGTTATGACCGGCAAAGAGTGGTACTAAAAATGATGAAGAGAGAGTGGTGTCGGGGACATACAGTGAGGGTTTCATTATGGAGAGGTAGTGAACGCTTGAATATAACAGGACACGAACAATGCAATACTGACCTGTGGAAAAAACGAAGGGCCTGATTTGAATGAACTACACAGATGGATCAATTTTATTGGTCGGTTAGTGAGTACCTTTGGTCTTATTTGACCATCGGTAATAGCTATCACTGATCGTTCAGTTTTAGACCGGTTTGTGATAAACATCTTGCCTAGCCCGAAAGTCGTTATTACCGAGTACCGACACCACTTTGGTGGCCATTTAGTGTATGCGCACATGAGTGATGCATGGCCAGTGGATGGTCAGTGGTGAGGGGTCAATAGTGTTTGAATCTATAGTCGTGTTTATTTCTGCACAAAAATAACACCAAGGAAAAACTCTGTTGGAAACAATGTCAACCGGGTTAGTTTTTATTCGAATTATGCAAACTAGAGGGCAAAAACATAGCAAAAGTGCTTGAAAAATATATACATTTGAGATGTATCAACTCCTCTAAGATTAGATCATTGTTTGTCCTCAAGAAATTTAGTTGACAAACTGGCGCGACAAACAAAACTTCTACTAGCACTTTTATTTAGTGTATGCATAGAAATTTAGTCCATTATCACTTTACATTTATCTTATGAGATTAACAGAATGAATAAAAAAGGCTTAAGAACTATGTTCTCTTGCGATAAGATTTCAATCAATTAGGAAGTTATAATAAAGCATCTGAAATACCAACATGATCGAAAAATAGACATAATAAAAATATGACAACATGGTCTCCCGCTGGTATTTTTGTGAGCAAAACATAAATGCAAGACACCAATGAAATTCAAGTGGTGACTAGATATTATTATTCAGTATAGAGCATCACATTCATACATCACATAATGCTACTTAGACCAAATGCATCTTAAACTAACAATGGTAACTATGCTTTCTGAGTTGGTGCTCTAGGAAGGTCATGACACAACATAAAATTAAATAGATAAACCCTTCACAGAGGGGAGCAGGGATTGCCATACGCTTGTTTTAACAAACTGGCAAACTTGTGACACCATATTTTGGAAGGTTGTTTTCAGAATTTCAAGACTAGAAAGGCATGTTTAACCCCCATTCTTCTTGTAATAAATACTTTGGAACTTTGCACTTTGAACTTTATTTTCTTGCTTCCATTTGCTAGGAGTTTTGGAACTTTTAATAGACTTGATTTATTTGATCGCAACCATTACAAGAAGAACAGAAAACTACTCATTTCCCTCCTTTAGAAACTTAGACAACAAAATAGGGGCGCGATGATGACAATTTACTTGCAATGACTTCTTCAACCCATGATAAGTAGGTATAGTGGACTCTTTATGGAAATAAACTTTGGATTAGGATTTTGGATGCACAAGCAATATTTTTGCTTAGTACGGGCGAAGGTTAGCAATGGACTAAGAAGCGACCAACTAGACAACATATTCATCATAATCATGCATTTTGAATAAGTAAGCATTAAGCGGCAACATGAACATGATGCGATATTCTAAATTCATAACACCTTTGAGGTCAAAATGGAATTATTATAGACATGTGTAAACATGTGCCAAGTGAAGCCACTTGATTACTTCAGACATGAGTACCATGTTAACATACCATATTAAGCCAAATTTTAATGAATAATACTGCAGGATCGATAACATATGAAGAAGCACTGCCTTTTTTGAGATGATCTTGATTACATGCATAATACTAAGAATAACTCACCTAATAGTCCAAGAACTAACAAAAATAACTGGTCATTGTTCCTCTAGGTAATGCTTAAACGAAAAACATGATGAGTACAATGGCTGCCACCGGACGGAATCCTGCTACTGATCCAACTGGGAGTACGAAACAAATAATCGCACCAACTAGGAGTCCATATCGAAGTTTCTTAAAGGTTTCTATCCGGGGTGGCATCTCATTGTTTTGGATGTGCATAACATTTATTTATATATACTTCCTGCTCATCTATCTTGACTTGCTTCTCATCCATCTTGACTTACTTCTCTCGTGCGTATGCCAATGCATCATCCCACTAGGCTCTAAGTGATCAAGTACAGTGCTCGGCCAACTGGGTTATGCAAGGCATTAAGAGATCGACCCATATCCATGTGTGGCAAGAGAATGTTTTCTGCATGTGTGTGCACATAATGCCATGAGAAACGAGAGTTGCATGCGAAATTACAAATTTATAAATTAATTAATTACCAGAGAGATATGTTTTGTTATACCTCAGTTACCTTACCTACACACATGAGGAATTATCGAATTGCATTCCTTCATGCTTCATGTGTACAAGGTTATCTTCACAGCAAGACATTTGTATGCACAAAGGAGCACAAGTGGGCTCCCATGTCGGGGGGGGGGGGGGGGGGGGGAAGGGGGGCTTTGCTGCCAGTGGTGTACGAAATGCAGCAGGATAGGTGTTGGGGAACGCAGTAATTTCAAAAAATTTCCTACGCACACACAAGATCCATCTAGGTGATGCATAGCAACGAGTGGGAGAGTGTGTCCATGTACCCTCGTAGACCGAAAGCGGAAGCGTTTTATCAACACAGTTGATGTAGTCGTACGTCTTCATGATCCGACCGATCCTAGCACAGAACGTACGGCACCTCCGTGTTCAGCACACGTTCAACTCGATGACGTCCCTCGTACTCTTGATCCAGTTGAGGCTGAGGGAGAGTTCCGTCAGCACGACGGTGTGGCGACAGTGATGATGAAGTTACCGGCGCAGGGCTTCACCTAAGCACTACGACGATATGACCGAGGTGTGTAACTTTGGAGGGGGGCACTGCACACGGCTAAGAGACTGTCTGTTATGCCTTTGGGGTGTCCCCTGCCCACGTATATAAAGGAGGGAGGAGGAGGAGGCCGGCCCAAGAGGGGGCGCGCCAAGTCTGGGGAGTCCTACTAGGACTCCTAAGTCCTAGTAGGATTCCCCTTTTCCTTTCTGGAGTAGGAGAGAAGAAAGAGGGAAAGAGAGAGGGAGTAGGAAAGGGAAAGGGGGGGGGGGGGCGCTGCCCCCTTTCCCCTAGTCCAATTCGGACCCATGGGGGGCGCGCGCCTCCTTCCCTTTGGCCTGCCTCCTCTATTCCCGTATGGCCCAATAAGGCCAAATACTTCTCCCGGCGAATTCCCGTAACTCTCCGGTACTCCGAAAAATACCCGAATCACATGGAACCTTTCCGATGTCCGAATATAGCCTTCCAATATATCGATCTTTACCTCTCGACCATTTCGAGACTCCTCGTCATGTCCCCTATCTCATCCGGGACTCCGAACAAACTTCGGTCATCAAATCACATAACTCATAATACAAATCGTCATCGAACCTTAAGCGTGCGGACCCTACGGGTTCGAGAACTATGTAGACATGATCGAGACACATCTCCGGTCAATAACCAATAGCGGAACCTGGATGCTCATATTGTCTCCTACATATTCTACGAAGATCTTTATCAGTCAAACCGCATAACAACATACGTTGTTCCCTTTGTCATCGGTATGTTACTTGCCCGAGATTCGATCATCGGTATCCTCATACCTAGTGCAATCTCATTACCAGCAAGTCTTTTTACTCGTTCTGTAATGCATCATCCCACAACTAACTCATTAGTTACAATGTTTGCAAGGCCTATAGTGATGTGCATTACCGAGAGGGCCCAGAGATACCTCTCCGATACACGGAGTGACAAATCCTAATCTCGATCTATGTCAACTCAACAAACACCATCGGAGACACCTGTAGAGCATCTTTATAATCACACAGTTACGTTGTGACGTTTGATAGCACACAAGGTGTTCCTCTGGTATTCGGGAGTTGCATAATCTCATAGTCTGAGGAACATGTATAAGTCATGAAGAAAGCAGTAGCAATGAAACTGTAACGATCATAATGCTAAGCTAATGAATGGGTCTTGTCCATCACATCATTCTCCTAATGATGTGATCCCATTCATCAAATGACAACACATGTCTATGGTTAGGAAACATAACCATCTTTGATAAATGAGCTAGTCAAGTAGAGGTATACTAGGGACACTTTGTTTTGTCTATGTATTCACACATGTACTAAGTTTCCGGTTAATACAATTCTAGCATGAATAATAAACATTTATCATGAAATAAGGAAATAAATAATAACTTTATTATTGCCACTAGGGCATATTTCCTTCAGTCTCCCACTTGCACTAGAGTCAATAATCTAGTTCACATCGCCATGTGATTTAACACCAATAGTTCACATCACCATGTGATTAACACCCATAGTTCACATCGCCATGGACCAACACTCAAAGGGTTTACTAGAATCAGTAATCTTAGTTCACATCGCCATGTGATTAACACCCAAAGAGTACTAAGGTGTGATCATGTTTTGCTTGTGAGAGAAGTTTAGTCAACGGGTCTGCCATATTCAGATCCGTATGTATTTTGCAAATTTCTATGTCAACAATGCTCTGCATGGAGCTACTCTAGATAATTGCTCCCACTTTCAATATGTATCCAGATTGAGACTTAGAGTCATCTGGATCAGTGTCAAAACTTGCATCGATGTAACCCTTTACGACGAACCTTTTGTCATCTCCATAATCGAGAAACATATCCTTATTCCACTAAGGATAATTTTGACCGCTATCCAGTGATCTACTCCTAGATCACTATTGTACTCCCTTGCCAAACTTAGTGTAGGGTATACAATAGATCTGGTACACAACATGGCATACTTTATAGAACCTATGGCTGAGGCATAGGGAATGACTTTCATTCTCTTTCTATCTTCTGCCGTGGTCGGGCTTTGAGTCTTACTCAATTTCACACCTTGCAATACAGGAAACAACTCCTTCTTTGACAGTTCCATTTTGAACTACTTCAAAAATTTGTCAAGGTATGTACTCATTGAAAAAACTTATTAAGCGTCTTCATCTATCTCTATAGATCTTGATGCTCAATATGTAAGCAGCTTCATCGAGGTCTTTCTTTGAAAAACTCCTTTTATGCTTTCCAAAAAATTCTACATCATTTCCGATCAACAATATGTCATTCACATATACTTATCAGAAAGGTTGTAGTGCTCCCACTCACTTTCTTGTAAATACAGGCTTCATCGCAAGTCTGTATAAAACTATATGCTTTGATGAACTCATCAAAGCGTATATTCCAACTCTGAGATGCTTTGCACCAGTCCATGGATGGATCGCTGGAGCTTGCACATTTGTCAGCACCTTTAGGATCGACAAAACCTTCTGGTTGCATCATATACAACTCTTCTTTAAGAAATCCATTAAGGAATGTAGTTTTGACATCCATTTGCCAGATTTCATAAAATGTGGCAATTTGCTAACATGATTCGGACAGACTTAAGCATCGCTACGAGTGAGAAAATCTCATCGTAGTCAACACCTTGAACTTTTTCAAAAACCTTTTTCGACAAGTCTAGCTTTGTAGATAGTAACACTACTATCAACGTCCGTCTTCCTCTTGAAGATCCATTTATTTTCTATGGCTTGCCATCATCGGGCAAGTCAACCAAAGTCCACACTTTGTTCTCATACATGGATCCCATCTCGGATTTCATGGCCTCAAGCCATTTCGCGGAATCTGGGCTCATCATCGCTTCCTCATAGTTCGTAGGTTCGTCATGGTCAAGTAACACTCCAGAATAGGATTACCGTACCACTCTGGTGCGGAACGTACTCTGGTTGACCTACGAGGTTTGGTAGTAACTTGATCCGAAGCTTCATGATCATCATCATTAACTTCCTCACTAATTGGTGTAAGCATCACTTGAACTGATTTCAGTGAAGAAATACTTTCCAATTCGGGAGAAGGTACAATTACCTCATCAAGTTCTACCTTCCTCCCACTCACTTCTTTCGAGAGAAACTGCTTCTCCAGAAAGGATCTATTCTTAGCAACAAAGATCTTGCCTTCGGATCTGTGATAGAAGCTGTACCCAACAGTCTCTTTTGGGTATCCTATGAAGACACATTTCTCCGATTTGGGTTCGAGCTTATCAGGTTGAAGCTTTTTCACATAAGCATCACAGCCTCAAACTTTAAGAAACGACAACTTGGGTTTATTGCCAAACCACAGTTCATAAGGTGTCGTCTCAACGGATTTAGATGGTGCCCTATTTAACGTGAATGCACGTGTCTCTAATGCATAACCCCAAAACGATAGTGGTAAATCGGTAAGAGACATCATAGATTGCACTATATCCAATAAAGTACGGTTATGACGTTTGTACACACCATTATGCTGTGGTGTTCCATGTGGCATGAGTTTGTGAAACTATTCCACATTGTTTTAATTGAAGGCCAAACTCGTAACTCAAATATTAGCCTCTACGATCAGATCGTAGAAACTTTATTTTCTTGTTACGATGATTCTCTACTTCACTCTGAAAATCTTTGAACTTTTCAAGTGTTTCAGACTTGTGTTTCATCAAGTAGATATACACATATATTCTCAAATCATCTGTGAAGGTCAGAAAACAATGATACCCGCCGTGAGCCTCAACACTCATTGGACCGCATACATCGGTATGTATTATTTCCAATAAGTCAGTGGCTCGCTCCATTGTTCCGGAGAACGGAGTCTTAGTCATCTTGCCCATGAGGCATGGTTCACAAGCATCAAATGATTCATAATCAAGTGATTCCAAAAGTCCATCGGCATGGAGTTTCTTCATGCGCTTTACACCAATATGACCTAAACGGTAGTGCCACAAATAAGTTGCACTATCATTATTAACTTTGCATCTTTTGGTTTCAATATTTATGAATATGTGTATCACTGCGATCAAGATTCAATAAACCATTTACATTGAGTGTATGACCATAAAAGGTTTTTATTCATGTAAATAGAACAACAATTATTTTTTGACTTAAATGAATAACCGTATTGCAATAAACATGATCCAATCATATTCATGCTTAACGCAAACACCAAATAACATTTATTTAGGTTCAACACTAATCCCGAAGGTAAAAGGAGTGTGCGATGGTGATCTTATCAACCTTGGAATCATTTCCAACACATATCGTCACCTCGCCCTTAACTAGTCTCTGTTTATTTTGCAACTCCCGTTTCGAGTTACTACTCTTAGCAACTGAACTAGTATCAAGTACCGAGGGGTTGCTATAAACACTAGTAAAGTACACATCAATAACATGTATATCAAATATACCTTTGTTCATTTTGCCATCCTTCTTATCCGCCAAGTATCTAGGGACAGTTCCACTTCCAGTGACCATTTCCTTTGCAGTAGAAGCACTCAGTTTCAGGCTTGAGTCTAGCTTTGAGTTTCTTCACGGGAGTGACAACTTGTTTGTCATTCTTCTTGAAGTTCCCTTTCTATTCTTTTGCCCTTTTTCTTGAAACTAGTGGTCTTGTAAACCATCAACACTTGATGCTATTTCTTGATTTCTACCTTCGCCTATTTCAACATCGCGAAGAGCTCGAGAATTACTATCGTCATCCCTTGCATATTATAGTTCATCACGAAGTTCTAGTAACTTGGTCATAGTGACTAGAGAAATTTTTCAATTACTATCTTATCTGGAAGATTAACTCCCACTTGATTCAAGCAATTGTAGTACCCAGACAATCTGAGCACATGCTCACTGGTTGAGCCATTCTCCTCCATTTTGTAGGCAAAGTACCGTCAGAGGTCTCATACCTCTCGACACAGGCATGAGTATGAAATACCAATTTCAACTCTTGGAACATCTTATATGCTCCATGGCGTTCAAAACATTTTTGAAGTCACGGTTCTAAGCCGTAAAGCATGGTGCACTAAACTATCAAGTAGTCATCATACCGAGCTTTGTCAAACGTTCATAACGTCTGTATCTGCTCCTGCAATAGGTCTATCATCTAGCGGTGCATCAAGGACATAATTCTTCTGTGCACCAATGAGGATAATCCTCAGATCACAGACCAAGTCCACATCATTGCTACTATCATCTTTCAACTTAGTTTTCTCTAGGAACATATCATAAATAAAACGGGGAAGCTATTTGCGAGCTATTGATCAACAACATAGATATGCAAATACTATCAGGACTAAGTTCATGATAAATTTAAGTTCAATTAATCATATTACTTAAGAACTCCCACTTAGATAGACATCCCTCGAGTCATCTAAATGACCACGTGATCCATATCAACTAAACCATGTCTGATCATCACGTGAGATGGAGTAGTATTCAATGGTGAACATCACTATGTTGATCATATCTACTATATTATTCACGTTCGAACTTTAGGTCTCCAGTGTTCCGAGGCCATATATGCATATGCTAGGCTCGTCAAGTTTAACCCGAGTATTCTGCATGTGCAAAACTGGCTTGCACCCGTTGTATGTGAACGTAGAGCTTATCACACCCGATCATCACGTGGTGTCTCAGCACGAAGAACTGTCGCAACGGTGCATACTCAGGGAGAACACTTATACCTTGAAATTTTAGTAAGGGATCATCTTATAAAGCTACCACCGAACCAAGCAAAATAAGATGTATAAAAGATAAACATCACATGCAATCAAAATATGTGACATGATATGGCTATCATCATCTTGTGCCTTTGATCTCCATCTCCAAAGTACCGTCATGATTTCTATCGTCACCGGCATGACACCATGATCTCTATCATCTTGATCTCTATCAACGTGTCATCATATGGTCGTCTCGCCAACTATTGCTATCGCATAGCGATAAAGTAAAGCAATTACATGGCACTTGCATCTTATGCAATAAAGAGACAACCATAAGGCTCCTGCTAGTTGCCGATAATTTCAAAAACATGATCATCTCATACAACAATTTATATCTCATCACGTCTTGACCATATCATATCACAACATGCCCTGCAAAAACAAGTTAGACGTCCTCTACTTTGTTGTTGCAAGTTTTATGTGGCTGCTACGGGCTTAGCAAGAACCGTTCTTACCTACGCATCAAAACCACAACGATTTTTCGTCAAGTGTGCTGTTTTAACCTTCTATAAGGACCGGGCGTAGTTACACTCGATTCAACTAAAGTTCGAGAAACAGACACCCACTAGCCACCTGTGTGCGAAGCACGACGGTAGAACCAGTCTCATGAACGCGGTCATGTAATGTCGGTCTGAGCCGCTTCATCCAACAATCCCGCCGAATCAAAGTATGATATGCTGGTAAGCAGTATGACTATCATCGCCCACAATTCTTTGTGTTCTACTCGTGCATATAACATCTACGCATAGACCTGGCTCGGATGCCACTGTTGGGGAACGCTGTAATTTCAAAAAAATTCCTACGCACACGCAAGATCCATCTAGGTGATGCATAGCAACGGGCGGGAGAGTGTGTCCACGTACTCTCGTAGACCAAAAGCGGAAGCGTATCAACGCAGTTGATGTAGTCGTACGTCTTCACGATCCGACCAATGATACGTCTCCAACGTATCTATAATTTTAGATTGCTCAATGTTATATTATCTACTATTTTGGACATTATTGGGCTTTATTATTCACTTTTATATTATTTGTGGGACTAACCTATTAACCGGAGGCCCAGCCCAGAATTGCTGTTTTTTGCCTATTTCAGAGTTCCGCAGAAAAGAAATAACAAACGGAGTCCAAACGGAATGAAACCTTCGGGAACGTGATTTTCAGGAAGATTATGATCCGGGAGACTTGGACCCTACGTCAAGAAACAAAAGAGGAAGCCACGAGGTAGGGGGGCGCGCCCTCCACCCTCGTGGGCCCCCTATTGCTCCACCGATGTACTCCTTCCTCCTATATATACCTACGTACCCCCAAACGATCAGATACGGAGCCAAAAACCTAATTCCACCGCCGCAACCTTCTGTACCCACGAGATCCCATCTTGGGGCCTGTTCCGGAGCTCCGCCGGAGGGGGCATCCATCACGGAGGGCTTCTACATCAACACCATAGCCTCTCCGATGAAGTGTGAGTAGTTTACCTCAGACCTTCGGGTCCATAGTTAGTAGCTAGATGGCTTCTTCTCTCTTTTTGGATCTCAATACAATGTTCTCCCCCTCTCTCGTGGAGATCTATTCGATGTAATCTTCTTTTTGCGGTGTGTTTGTTGAGATCGATGAATTGTGGGTTTATGATCAAGATTATCTAGGAACAATATTTGAATCTTCTCTGAATTCTTTTATGTATGATTGGTTATCTTTGCAAGTCTCTTCGAATTATCAGCTTGGTTTGGCCTACTAGATTGATCTTTCTTGCAATGGGAGAAGTGCTTAGCTTTTGGTTCAATCTTGCGGTGTCCTTTCCCAGTGACAGTAGGGGCAGCAAGACATGTATTGTATTGTTGCCATCGAGGATAACAAGATGTTTTTTATCATATTGCATGAATTTATCCCTCTACATCATGTCATATTGCTTAAAGAGTTACTCTGTTTTCATGAACTAAATACTCTAGATGCATGCTGGATAGCGGTCGATGAGTGGAGTAATAGTAGTAGATGCAGGCAGGAGTCGGTCTACTTGTCTCGGACGTGATTCCTATATACATGATCATACCTAGATATTCTCATAACTATGCTCAATTCTGTCAATTGCTCAACAGTAATCCGTTCACCCACCGTAAAATACTTATGCTCTTGAGAGAAGCCACTAGTGAAACCTATGGCCCCCGGGTCTATCTTCATCATATTAATCTTCCAACACTTAGTTATTTCCTTTGCTTTTTTACTTTGCTTTTATTTTACTTTGCATCTTTATCACAAAAATACCAAAAATATTATCCTATCATATCTATCAGATCTCACTCTCGTAAGTGACCGTGAAGGGATTGACAACCCCTTATCGCGTTGGTTGCGAGGATTTATTGGTATTGTGCAGGTACGAGGGACTCGCGCGTAGCCTCCTACTGGATTGATACCTTGGTTCTCAAAAACTGAGGGAAATACTTACGCTACTTTGCTGCATCACCCTTTCCTCTTCAAGGGAAAACCAACGCAGTGCTCAAGAGGTAGCAACCGATCCTAGCACTGAACGTACGACACCTCCGCGTTCAGCACACGTTCAACTCGATGACGTCCCTCGTACTCTTGATCCAGTTGAGGCCGAGGGGGAGTTCCATCAGCACGACGGCGTGGCGACGGTGATGATGAAGTTACCGGCGCAGGGCTTCGCCTAAGCACTACGACGATATGACCGAGGTGTGTAACTGTGGAGGGGGGCACCGCACACAGCTAAGAGATTGTCTGTTGTGCCTTTGGGGTGTCCCCTGCCCACGTATATAAAGGAGGGAGGAGGAGGAGGCCGGCCCTAGAGGGCGCGCACCAAGTGTGGGGAGTCCTACTAGGACTCCCAAGTCCTAGTAGGATTCCCCTTTTCCTTTCCGGAGTAGGAGAGAAGAAAGAGGGAAAGAGAGAGGGAGTAGGAAAGGGCAAGGGGGGGGGGGGCGCCCCCTTTCCCCTAGTTCAATTCGGACCCATGGGGGGCACGCGCCTCCTTCCCTTTGGCCTGCCTCCTCTATTCCCGTATGGCCCAATAAGGCCCAATACTTCTCCCGGCGAATTCCCGTAACTCTTCGGTACTCCGAAAAATACCCGAATCACTCGGAACCTTTCTGATGTCCGAATATAGCCTTCCAATATATCGATCTTTACCTGTCGACCATTTCGAGACTCCTCGTCATGTCCCCGATCTCATCCGGGACTCCGAACAAACTTCGGTCATCAAATCACATAGCTCATAATACAAATCGTCATCGAACGTTAAGCGTGCGGACCCTACGGGTTCGAGAACTATGTAGACATGACCGAGACACATCTCCGGTCAATAACCAATAGCGGAACCTGGATGCTCATATTGGCTCCTACATATTCTACGAAGATCTTTATCGGTCAAACCGCATAACAACATACGTTGTTCCCTTTGTCATCGGTATGTTAGTTGCCCGAGATTCGATCGTCGGTATCCTCATACCTACTTCAATCTCATTACCGGCAAGTCTCTTTACTCATTCCGTAATGCATCATCCTGCAACTAACTCATTTGTCACAATGCTTGCAAGGCTTATAGTGATGTGCATTACCGAGAGGGCCCAGAGATACCTCTCCGATACACGGAGTGACAAATCCTAATCTCGATATATGCCAACTCAACAAACATCATCGGAGACACCTGTAGAGCATCTTTATAATCACCCAGTTACGTTGTGACATTTGGTAGCACACAAGGTGACGAACTTGGGCGAATATATCCTTTATCCAGTAACTCCTTAATCTGCTTCTTAATTTCCTCCAAATCCTTTGCGGGCATTCTGTACGGTCTCTTAGATATTGGCCCTGTGCCTGGCAAAAGCTCAATAAAAAACTCAATGTCTCTATCCGGTGGCATGCCTGGCAACTCCTCTAGAAATACGTCAGGGAAATCCTTCACCACTGGTACTTCCTCCTGTACAACTCCTGATAAGGAATTCACTTGAGTCTTCTTCGGCACATGCCGGGATACATACTTGATCCTTCTTCCTTCTGGGGTGGTAAGCAAAATCGTCTTACTGGCGCAATCGATGTTTCCTCCGTACATCGATAGCCAATCCATTCCCAAAATCACATCCAAACCTTGGGACTCCAAAACTATTAGGTCTGAGGGGAAAACATGCCTACCTATGGCCAATGGCATCTGAAAACATCCTTGGCTTGCCATATACTCTGCTCCTGGCGAGGTTACTAAAATAGGTGTTCTAAGAACTTTGGTGGGCAACTTAAACTTATCCACAAATCCCCTTGATATGAATGAATGCGATGCACCAGTATCAAAAAGAACGATTGCAGTAAATGACTTAACCAAAAACTTACCTATTACTGCATCAGGCTGGGCTTCTACCTCCTCCACGTTAACGTGGTTCACTTGTCCTCTGTTGAAAGGGTTCGGCTTCTTCCCCGAGCTTCCGTTGCCATTCCCATTCCCATTCTTAGCTTCAGGACATTCATTGGCATAATGTCCAGTCTTCTGGCGTTTGTAGCAAGTGACGTGGCTCAGATCCTTCTTGGCTGGGGTTGATGGGTTGGAACGGTTCTGTCCGTTGCTTCCTCCGTTACCATTCCCATTCTTGGGGCCACTATGGTTGTGCGAACTCCCTCCTCCATGGGTATGCTGAAAAGGCCCTCCCGAGTTCGGGGTAAATCGAGGCTTCTGATGAGCTCCAGAATTGTACTTCCCTTGTCCATACTTCCTCTTACGGCTCTCAATCTGCTGCTGCTTCCGTTCAATCATGAGAGCTCTGCCTACCAACTCCTGGTAGTTGTTAAAAGTTGCCACCATCAACTGCATGCTCAGCTCATCATTCAGTCCTTCTAGAAACTTCTCATGCTTAGCTGCATCCGTAGCAACGTCATCTGGGGCATAACGTGCTAACTTACTGAAATCCTCCATGTATTGGCCAACGGTACGTCCTCCTTGGCGTAAGTTGCGAAACTCACGCTTCTTCATGGCCATAGCTCCTGCTGAAACATGGGCAGTGCAAAAAGCTTGCTGAAACTGGTCCCATGTGACAGTGTCAACGGGGTGAGTGGTTGTGTAATTCTCCCACCATGATGCTGCGGGTCCATCAAGCTGATGTGCGGCAAAACGCACTCTCTCCGCATCTGTGCATCTTGCAGTGGTCAACTCCCTATCAATCTTGCGAAGCCAATCATCTACAACAATCAGCTCGGTGCTACTGGAGAACACCGGCGGATTCAGCCTAAGAAAACGGGCTAAGTGGTCAACTGGTGGGGGTGGTGGTGGGTTGTTGTTGTTGTTCCCCTGGTTCTGAACTAGCACTTGCATCAGGGCATTCTACTGCTGAATCAACTGAGTGATCTCCGGTGGGAAAACAAATCCGGTGTCGCGTCTCAGAGGCATCTGATGGGTTTAGAAAAGATGAGAAAATAGGATAGAATGAGATCTAGAGGGAAAACACTACCCATATGCACATGAGACAAACACAATCATATCACTCCAATCAATTCAAACAAGGCATACAATCGATCTAACTATCGTTACAAAGTGCTTGGACTATACTATATACATGGTGGAATACTACTACTGATATGGTGGTCGACTAGAAAAATTGATCGGTCGAAGACTCCATGATATCTGCTCCGGCTTCATCCTCCAAATCATCATCACTGGGGTCCGAGTCAGTGTCGTCGATGATGATGTAGTTCTCCGGACAAGTAGAATCGTCGTCTTCTCCTCCTGGCGCAGGGTCTCCCATGAAAACTCCTAGCTTCTTTGTCAGGTCGCCATTCTTCTCTACTAGTGCGATGATTTCCTCCAGATAATCTTCGCGTGTAGCCTTGAGTTCTTCCTCCAGCTCCGTGATCCTTGTCATTGCATTCTTCAAATCCATCATGCCTGCGCACATCTGGTTCTCCTGGCGACGAATGTGCTGGTTTAACTCCTGAATGAAAGCTGCAATAGATCTATCCTTCCTGGTGCTGATCATCTCCCATTGCTCGTCTCGGCGCCCACAAATCTGATAGATAGTATCCTTGAGATCATTGTGGTAAACTTCTCCAATGCGTCCCATGGTAATCTGAGCTGCCATACTCTTTCCTAGACTCCAGGTTGGTGCATCGAAAGAAAACTCTATGGGCTCAGTGACTGGCGTGAACGTCCTTCCTGGAACTTGAACTTGAATCATCCAGCGCTCCTCTTCTGGTAAAGTGGCGTTGTAGGTCCCGGTGAAGCTTGGTATTCCGATGTTCAGGTACCTAGTAACTTCCTTCAAGTGTCGTCCAAAAGGTGTATCCTTATCCGGTTGCACGAACTTGTTCCTTGCATCCGCCATCCTAAAAGAGTGGAAGAAAGGAGAGGAGTCAGAAATGAGAAGAGAGTAGTGATCTAGGGCTTTAGCTTAGTGGTCGTGTCCTACAGTCAGCGTGTGCTCTGATACCATCTTTGTAGCGACCAGACCTCAAACAGTCTAGTCTCTGTGCATCAGTGTCATCCCTGGATCGGTAATGCTGACACGCACAACACTTGAAGGATTTATAACAGCGTAGCAATCACACACTTATTACACCGAATAGTCTCAAGAGAGAACTTATTACAAAAACATGGCTTAAGGCCATCTAATATGATAACAACGGAAGGCTTGGAAGATAAAGTGAGTCCATCAACTCCAACGGCATCACTGAGTATAAGACCACGACCTATGGCACCTCACTCGTCGTCTGAAAAGTCTGCAACATGAACGTTGCAGCCCGAAAACGGGTCAGCACATGGAATATGCTGGCAAAGTAACACATAGAGAGTAATGAGCAGAATAATGCTAACACTACATGCATATTTGGCTGGTGGAAAGCTCTATGGTTACAATTTTGCGAAAAGCCAATTTTTTCCTACAACAAAGGAATAAATTTTATTTAAATACAAAGTTTGTTGAAAAACATTGAGAATGGTAAACCCCATCTCAATCCCAATTAAGTAATCTTCATTAAACCCAACAAATTTAATTAAGTAACATGATGATGAGATTCACATGATTATCCAAGAACTAGATACTCAAGATGTCCTTAACCGGGGACACGGCTAACCATGATTAGATTGTACACTCTGCAGAGGTTTGCGCACTTTTCCCCACAAGACTCGATCTCCTTCGTTGGATTTCTCACACTTCATGATATTTGAGAAACGGATGACCGAGACACAGTCTTTCAGAAGCGTTAGCACCTTACGATGGGTAGACAGTTACACCTACTTTCCCCTACATCTGCTAGTCTACCACTGTAAGAGTTCACACGACTTAATCAACTATGCTAGAGCCCATAATAGCTTGTGGATGCACACGGAAGTTTCTAGCATGAATAATCTCATGATCCCTTTGAGCCTGGGTGGCGGTCCATAGGAGAATCACACGGTACCCCGGGATTTCCAAAAAAAACGGGCAACACTGGGTTCCCCAGGTGCCTCAATCCACCCAGATGTGTATTTAAGTAGCCACCTTAAGTTAACCATTAATTAACAATCTCACATCTGTCATGTAATCACTCAAACCCAATCCACGTCTACGAGCATAGCATAGCAATATAAGCAAACATAGAAGTAACTCCCAAGGGTTTGATAATAAAACAGGTAATAGGTACTACCTCATCTACTTCCCAAAACCCATATATTAAACAGTTCCTAACCATGAAATAGTTTGAGGGTTGATCTAATGCAATAAAACTGGGTGGTAAAGAGGTATGTTCAAAGTGTTACTTGCCTTGTTGATGATCCGGGAAACCTAGAGACTCGTAGTAGCACGCTGCGCACTCCGGGTACTCTATCGCAAACAAACAATGACATACATAATCAATCAAGCAAGGGTGCACGGGTAAAACTCAAATAAGAGATCTAACCAGAAAGTTCAACTTAAGAACTCCGTTGGCAAAAAGAATCAAATCGAACAAAGCAACAAAACTCAAACGGCGAAAGAAACAAACTCCGTTTACTAATCTAGACTTAAATCAAATTTTGCAGTAGCAAAAACTTGTTTGAGTTGGTTAAATAGAAAGAGGGTTTCGAGACGAAACTCTAGGCACTTAAATCGCCTGATTCCGATAAATGAGCGAAAATTTATACTAAAACGAAAATTGGATCAGAAATCGAGATCGAAAATAATCCCGAAAAATCCGAGAAAAAGAAAAACTGACGAATAGGCTAACGAACGAACGTTCGCTGACTGTGGTTAAATGACGAAAACCATTCGTTAAAACGAACGTACGGACGAACGTCCGCAAAATAACTAAACCGAGAAAACCGACGAACCGATCTAAAAAAAGGATCTAGTTTTTTTTTTAAAATAACCGAACGGTTTTGTAAAAAAAAACGGCGGCGACTACCTCGAGTCCGGCGAGATCTCCGGCGAGGCGGTGAGGTGGCGGCGGGACGGGACGGCGGCGGGTCGGTGGGTCGGCGGCGGTGGAACGGGCGGCGTTGGCGGCGGCGGCGGCGGCGGGGTCCGGCTAGGGTTAGGGTTTAGGTGGCGGCGGGCTTCGGTGGGCTGGGGGGCTCGGGGCGGCGCTATTTAAGAGGGCCGGCTGGGCGGAGTCCTGGCCGGTTACGGCCTGAGTCGGTTTGACTTTTTTTAAACAATTCGGACGTGCAAAAAAAGAAAGTAAAGAAATACTAAACGGACTCCAAAAATTCTGAAATAAATTTCCCCCGTCCTCTAAAAATAAGCCGGACAAGATGAACATTTATTTGGGCCTAAAATGCAATTTTAAAAAACGCATATTTTTCCTAGGCAAATAAAATAGAAATATAATCCGAATAAAATCAAATATTTGTTTTTAATATTTTTCGTCCAATATTTCATTATTTTTGGAGAAGTCATATTATCCCCTCTCATGTATTTTGATATGAAATATTTTCGGAGAGAAAAATAATTAAAACAAATGATTCTCGTTTCGATATTTGATAAAATTCAAATATGAAAATCGTGAAATCCCCAACTCTCTCCGTGAGTCCTTGAGTTGCTTAGAATTTCGAGGATTGCAAACCGAAATGCAATAAAATATGATATGCATGATGATCTAGTGTATAACATTCCAAATTGAAAATTTGGGATGTTACAGGAGAAGGCTCGGCTCGATTATTGTTCCGGGCAATTAGCGGCATGCCGTATGGCTGGCCATAGTGGTAGTATCTTAGCCAGTATCATGCACTCGGGAATAGTAAACACGCTGATGTGGCGGTGAATTAAAGAGAGAGAGGGTTAGAGTAACATAGGTAGATACCGTATCATATTAAATGTTATGCTACTTTGTGTCATGCATGTCAATAAATATGATCATCTATGATACTATGCACTATGAAGGTAGTATGATACACTAGTATCATATGCATGATGCTATTATATGATACTCCCCACTGTGGGTAGCCTAAGAAGGAAACTCTACTAGTATACTATGTATTAGCAACAATTAGTTAAATTGAGCGCCGCTACTACAAGATACCATCATTGACATTTAGTTTTCGTAAGCACCACCAGTAGTTTAGGGTTGGCACTCTAAACGTTGGGTCTGGTGGCGTTCACTTGCCTCGCGTGGGGAAAGTATCGAGTGCTCTCAGCCTTGGGGTACACCCGGTGCTCCAACGTCAAATTTTTTTTTAAATGTTTCAAAAAAATCCGAATCATCCCCTAGAAAACAGGTCGAAAATTGAAATGTACATTGAGAAAAAAAGAGAAATCTAGGTCTAAATAGTGCCAATGTTGCTTTTGTCTGAGAGTGGCGTTTTGGCTCCTAGGTGTAGGTACACCTATTATGAAATATGTATAAAGGACACATTTCAAAATGTTAAAAAAATTCGCTGTACATCTGGACATCCTATATTCACACACAAAAATTCGGTGAAAAGGGGCATTTTTTGTGGCATGTATAAAAAAGATAAAACAATGCCTCGTGAATAGCTGTAATCAAGCATCAAAAAAAGTCTTTTGTACACAAGCCACAAAAAATGTCCTTTTTCATTGAAACTTGGTGCACGCACGTATATAATATCCGGATTTACATGCGGGATTTTTTTTCTCAATTTTTTTAACCTTTTCAAATGTGTATTTATACAATGGGTGCATGTATACCTATGAGCCAAAGTGAATTTCCTCTTTTGTCTCTTCTTTACACTATTAGTAAATGCGTACGTGCAACACACGTTAATATTTAGGCAATATATTAATTGTACGCGGATATTAGGTATGCTATTATTTGTGTGTTAATCATGTGACTAGTGCAATATTTGGTATGATATATTTTTGAAATGTATTTGGTATGATATTAATTGCACGTTAAACACATTTAACGCTCGCCATTAGAGCAGTCTAGATCGTTGGATTGACTTAGTTCGATGGCCGAGATCAGTTGGATCTGCCCCTTTGGGTATTTTTATGTTGATACAGATTCATTCTAGATTTCATATTTTTGTTTCTCAATGTGTGTTTCGAGTTTGGACCTGAAATTTTTAAGGCTTGTAGTCACATCCATTGTGAACATTCACATTTTTTTGAAATTTTTGAAACATTAAAAATATGTTTTTTTGGCATTGGGGTACCGGGAGTACCCCAAGGCTCGGAGCACCGGATACTTTCCCGCCTCGCGTGCACGCTGCTAATATAAGCTACCATCAATGGAGTGTGTTGCCATGGCGCCACTAACTATTTCCGGTTGGGACTCCAAACGTTGGGTGCTACACTAGTAGCGTTCACTTGGTCTCCACCCTGCTGATATGTGGCATAGTAGTGACGTCCACTATTTGGGCCAAACAAGTTACCAGCGGTGCGTGGTTTTGGCCGCTTGATGCTAATAATGAAATTCTATAAGGGTTCCTGCACTACTGTACTTCCTTGCCACCCATAAGAGGTCACCCATGACCCATCGAAGGAGGCTACGTTGGTGCTCGACTGATCGCCCTTCAACACCTGGATTTTAGACTTATTTTTCTACTTTTTCAAATGTAAGCGTTATATATTCTTCTCATCAACTCTCGGTCTGAAGATCAACTTTCATAAAGGTGAATTGTTTTGTTTTGGCGAGACTCAAGACGAGGCCCACCTGTACGCTGAACTGTTCGGATGTGGGTTGGGTCAATTTCCGATCACATATTTGGGGATACCGATACATTATTGGAAACTCACAAATGCTGAATGGAAACACGTCGAGGAGAGGCTGCAAAAAAGTCTTAGCAGTTGGAAAGATAAACTACTGTCTCTGGGTGGAAGATTGGTTCTCATAAACTCAGTGCTAAATAATATGGTACTATATATGATTACCTTCTTCCAGTTGTCAAAAGGAGTTTTACATAGATTGGATTATTTCCGATCAAGATTCTTTTTGCAAGGAGATAGCGAGCGAAAGAAATATCGACTGGCTAAATGAAGCGTGGTTTGCCGTCCCAAAGACCAAGGCGGGTTGGGCATTCATGACCTTGATGTTAAGAATAGGGTCCTCCTCGGCAAATGGTTGCTTAAATTACTGACAGAAGATGGTGTATGACAAACCCTTCTGATGAGGAAATATGTGGGCTCCAAGGCGGTATCCCAAGTATACTGGAAGCCTGGGGATTCTCACTTTTGGGCGGGTCTAATGCTATTAAGAAATATTTCTTCTCCTATGGATTCTTCTCGATTAAGGACGGCTCAGAAATTAGATTCTGGGAGGACAAGTGGCTAGGAAATGCCACACTCCGGGAACAATATCGGGCTCTATACAACATTGCGCGTCACAAGGGCGATACTATTGCCACTGTAATGGAATCATTTCCGCCAAATGTGACGTTCATAAGAGATTTAATTGGAGCCAGACTCCAATCGTGGTACATCATGCTTCAATGGTTGTCCACGGTGCAATTGTCACATGGGTCTGATGTATTTCGATGGAACCTATATGGGAATGGACAATTCTTAGTGGAGTCTATGTATAGAGCATTAATCCAGTATGATGTGCTAGTTGATAATAACAAGAAGATCTGAAAGATGAAGATACCTCTTAAGAATAAAATATTTGCATGGTATATTCATCGCGGAGTCATTCTTACTAAAGATAACCTTATCAAGAGGAATTGGCATGGAAATCCGTGATGTGTTTTTTGTCATCATGATGAGACAATAAAACATTTATTATTCCAATGCAAATTGGCTCAGTCTATATGGTCAGTCATCCAAATAGCTTCTGGCTTGTATCCTCCTTGTAGTGTTGCTAATGTATTTGGCAACTGGTTACATGAGATTGATCACAGGTCTAGAACTCTTCTTAGGGTGGGAGCTGAAAGTGCAACTATCCCTGGGTGTTTTTGGTAATTACTAACAACATATAGCTCATTGAACTAATGCTATTTCAAGATAAATATTTCAGGAAAGTTCAATGATTGGCATGGCATGGATTAGAAATGTGGACCCCTCAAAATGCTAAGGACAAAAGATTGCTCAAGCTCTAAAGCTCAAGACTCTACATTTTCATTTTAGTGATCCAAGATCACATTGAGTCCATAGGAAAAGCCAATATTATTAAAAGGGGATGAGGTGTTGCTTAATGGGTTTCTTGCTCAAAGTCCTTAGTGATATGCTTCAAAATCCTCAACCACTTTCTCACATCTACGTTTGTCCCAAACCAAAAGTCAAACTCGGCCCCACCGAAACCTTCTATCCGGCGCCACCGAGTTCTGTTGACATAGCCATTTCCACAAACCCTAGTCACTTCGGTCTCACCGATAGTGATCTCGGTCTCATCGAGATGGGATTGCAAACTCTTTGTTTCCCTTCGTAACATTTCGGTCTAACCGAGATGAGCGATCTGTCCCACCGAGTTCGCAATGCAAACTCTCTGTTTCCCCTTCGTAACATTTCAGTCCAACCGAGATGAGCGAATCGGTCCCACCGAGTTTGCCTGACCAACTCTCTGGTTAGCTTATTACCAAAATCGGTCCCACCGAGTTTGTGTAATCGGTCTAACCGAGATTACGTTATGCCCTGACCCTAATGAAATCGGTCCCACCGAGTTGAGATGTCGGTCCCACCGAAATGCCTAACGGTCACATTATGAACTAAATCGGTCTGACCGAGTTTTCTGATTCGGTCCCACCGAGTTTGGTAATTTGTGTGTAACGGTTAAATTTTGTGTGGAGGCTATATATACCCCTCCACCCGCTCTTCATTCATGGAGAGAGCCATCAGAACATGCCTACACTTCCAACATACATTTTCTGAGAGAGAACCACCTACACTTGTGTTGAGGTCAAGATATTCCATTCCAACCACATAAATCTTGATCTCTAGCCTTCCCCAAGTTGCTTTCCACTCAAATCATCTTTCCACCAAATCCAATCCTATGAGAGAGATTTGAGTGTTGGGGAGACTATCATTTGAAGCACAAGAGCAAGGAGTTCATCATCAACACACCATCTATTACCTTTTGAAGAGTGGTGTCTCCTAGATTGGTTAGGTGTCACTTGGGAGCCTCCATCAAGATTGTGGAGTTGAACCAAGGAGTTTGTACGGGCAAGGAGATCGCCTACTTCGTGAAGATCTACCCTAGTGAGGCAAGTCCTTCGTGGGCGATGGCCATGGTGGGATAGACAAGGTTGCTTCTTCGTGGACCCTTCGTGGGTGGAGCCCTCCGTGGACTCGCGCAACCGTTACCCTTCGTGGGTTGAAGCCTCCATCAACGTGGATGTACGATAGCACCACCTATCGGAACCACGGATAAAAAATCTCCGTGTCTTCATTGCGTTTGCTCCCTCAAACTCCTCCCTTTACCTTCATGTGCAATTGTTTTACATTCCGCTGCTATACTCTTAGAATTGCATATGTAGGTTGATTGCTTGACTTGTGCAAAGTTACTAAAATCTGCCAAGACTTAAAATTGGGAAAAGACTAGATTTTTATTTTGTCAAGTAGTCTAATCACCCCCCTCTAGACATACTTTCGATCCTATAAGTGGTATCAGAGCTACGGTCTCCATTTGACTTGATTTCCATAGCTTTTGGTGATCATAGCCTTGGTTTCACAACCTAGGAGAGTATGGCGTCTAGCGAGGGAAATTACCACCGTAGAAGTCCTTACTTTTATGGTACTAATTTTGCCAGTTGGAAGCATAAGATGAAAGTGCATATTCTTGGACATAACCCTGCCGTTTGGGCTATTGTGTGTATTGGCTTGCAAGGTGAATTCTTTGATGGAAGAGAACCGAACCGTGAAGCTACCTCGGAAGAGTTGAAGATGCTGCAATACAATGCTCAAGCTTGCGATATCCTCTTCAACGGATTGTGCCCCGAAGAATTCAACAAAATCAGCCGTCTTGAGAATGCACAGGAAATTTGGGATACTTTGATTGATATGCACGAAGGTACCGACTCCGTCAAGGAATCCGAGTTGGATGTGCTTCAAAGTCAGCTTGACAAGTTCAAAATGAAGGATGGTGAAGGTGTCGCTGAAATGTACTCTAGGCTTGCTCTCATCGCAAATGAGATTGCCGGCTTAGGAAGTGAAGAGATGACCGATAGATTCATCATCAAGAAGATCCTAAGAGCCTTGGATGGAAAATATGATACCGTATGCACATTGATCCAAATGATGCCCAACTACAAAGATCACAAGCCTACGGAAGTCATTGGAAGAATTGTTGGTCATGAGATGTCACTTAAGGATAAGGAAGAGCTCCAAAACAAGTCAAGTGGTGCTTACAAAGCCTCATGTGATGCTCCCACATCATCAAGTGAGAAACAAACCTTCAATAAATAATTGAGCCTAATGGTGAAGAACTTCAACAAGTTCTACAAGAATAGAAGCAAGGAAAGAAGTTCCAAGTCAAGGTCCTACAATGACAAAAGATCTTCTAGTCGTGAGCGTAATTGCTACAATTTTGGAAGACCCGGACACTACTCCAATGAGTGTACGACTCCCTACAAAAGAATAGAAGATTCTCCCAAAAGAAGAAGTAGGCGAGAAGAATCACCACCAAGAGAGAGAAGGAGTAGAGATGATCGTTATGAACGAAGAACCTCTCGGAGAAGAAAGGATTCGGAAAGGAAGGACAAATCATCAAAGAGCTACACAAAATGAAGACATCAAGCTCATGTTGGTGAATGGGTATCCGGCTCCGACTCCGACCATCACTCCAAAAGAAGTTATCACTTCGACTCCGAATATACTCAAGATGAAGGTGTTGCCGGTCTAGCACTTGTGTCAACCAACTCCTACGACATATTTGACTCACCAAATTAAGGAATTGGAAGATGCTTCATGGCTAAAGGCCCAAAGGTATCACACCCCGAGTATGTTTATTTCAATAGTGATGAAGATGATTTATGATGAATTTCCTATTAATCATGCTAATCAAGATAAAACGAATGATGATGATAAGAAGGATATTGAGCGTCTAACTAAAGAACTAAACACTCTTAAGTTAGCTCATGAAACTACCTTGGAAGATCATCGAGAACTTTTAAAGACTCATGAGAAGCTATGCTTTGAAAAGCTCAATCTTGATTAAGAGCATGAGTTTTTAAAGGCAATCAATGATGATCTTCGCAAGAAAAGTTCTTCTTACATTGCCAAGCGTTCACTCTTGTCTACTTACATGCCACAAGTCAAATCTAGCAACAAGAATAAGAAAGATTCTTCTTCTAGTGGTAACAATAATCATGCTAAATCCAATATTGTTGCTTCTAGTAGTTCTCTTGATTCCACTAATGATTCTCTTAGCCAAGTTACACTTGAGCAAGAAAATAGCTTATTGAAGGGAATTATAGAGAAAGGTGTTTACAAGAGCCTTGCCAGAAGTAAGCAATTTGAGGAAATTGTACGCAAGCAAGGAAGGCACCGGAAGAATCAAGGTGTTGGTTTTGAACGAAAGTTCAATGCCAATGGAGTTGAGTGGGAAGAAGATCAATACCCCAAGACGAAGTTTGTTCCTCAACAAGAGAAGTATGATCCTACTTCCTTCCAAGGGACACAAGCTCAAGATGATCTTCCACCACAAGACCACAAGCAAAAAGGCAAGGATAAGCTTCAAGAGGAGATTGATGCATTTGAAGAACCTCCCAAGGCCTTGGTCAAGTGGGTTCCCAAGACTACATCAAGTTCTACTTCATCAAGTACGACTACAACCCCAAGGATTCCCATCAAGATGATGTGGATCCCGAAGAAGAAGAACTAGAGAGTTCTTGAGGGTGACTTCGCCAACAAACTTCACTCATATCATTTTGGCAAGGACAAGTCCAAACAACTTTCACATCATGCACTAGTTCAAGGAGTCACAAACCCTCTTGTTGGTAAGACAAGGGACAAGGTAACCTAATGCTTTCATGGACATCATCTTGTGTGTGTACATCACTCTATGTCTATGGATATCCTTGTTTGTTCCTTGAGGGACTAACCCGTGTAGGTATTGTGCAACTCACTCCAACTGATTGCTTCAAACGATCTACATCAACATTGAGCATCCACATCTTCAACACCTACATGAAGTCATCATCGACAAAACCCAAGGTTAGTTCATCCCTCTTAGGGTGATATCACATCTAGGGGGAGCTTTACTCTAATCAATTAAGCTAAAGCAACTCTAATGGTGTGAACACATCAATGCTCTATGTAAAAGTGGTAACCCCACTTGTGCTTAAACGATGAGTATGACCTATGATCAAATGTTCTCATTTGACTCCTAAGTCAATATACTCATATATAGATGACCTAGTCATCGCCAATTGCTTGATAGATGCTAGAGCGTTTGTGCATGTTTTGCCACATATTTCATTTGCCATTTTATTGTGTGAGCATGTTGGTTGCATATTTTATTCATTCGAGGACATCCATTTGTCGCTTTGATTGTTTGGCGTTTTCTCTTTTGCCAAATGGATGGACAAGAATGCCTAAGAACACCCTCTAGCTATCTATGCTTTTCTCGTCTCAAACTCTATTCATGCTACATCACAAAGTTTGATCAAGTCAGATTCGAACCACTCTGTGTGAGGAGCACTCGGAGTCCCCGATTCGTCATAGACTTAAACTTCCAAAACCTCTTTGTGTAATTCGGTATGACCGAATTATCCATTTCGGACACACCGAGTTCACTAAGTTGATCTAGGTTTTCCATCTTAGTGCAACCGATTTGAACTTTTCGATCACACCGAGTTGCAGTAACCGCTTGTGATTCTGCATCTCGGTGCCACCGAGTTGTTCCACTCGGTCACACCGACAGGGTCGGGATATATATACCCACGGGTGAGATTATCGAAATTTCTTCAAACACCTCAGCCCGCGCGTGTGTCCTGCTCTGCCTCCTCAGGTCTCCGGATCGTCTCCTCGCTGCCAGCGACCTCCCGCCACTGGTTTCCATCGCCGTCAAGGGAAATCTGCTCCGCCGTTGTCGCCGTAGCTAACTCCCGTCGAACTAGGGTATGGGTTCGACTCTTTGTGCTAAATTCCTTACTCCGATTCATAGCACATTGCTTTGCCATGATCTTTACCATGTATGCAAACAATCTATCCAAAGAAAACATCCTTTAGATTAGATTAGATTTGAAAATTTATGGTTAGGTTTCCACCGAACTCATCTCGGACCGACCGAGTTGTAGAAATCGGTCTCACCGATTTGGCTTAGGCCATTGCACATGCGCTTGTCGGTCTGAGCGAAAACTGCAAATCGGTGTGATCGAGTTCAATCCTCTGTGAAACCCTAGCAATCTCGGTGCCACCGAACTGTGACTCGGTCTGACCGAGTTCACTAGTTTAGGTTCCAAAAGTTGCTTCGGTATCCCCGAGTTTAACAAATCGATAGCTCCGAAATGCTTTCTGTGGAGAACTAAAACTAAGTTTTTGAGTCATCTGTTTTGCAAAAACTCTGCACTTTGTGATGCTTATCCAATCTACGTCATCTATATCTATTCACAGGGTTTGCTGTCAGTGAGATTGCCAAGATGTCTGACCAGAGTGATAGCCAGAACAGATCAGAGGAACAAGTGCAATTGAGTGAGGGTTCAGATCCCTCAAGCAGCTATGATGATGGCAGTAGAAGCACACCAAGCAACTTGCCCAAGGCAGCCACCAGAACCAGGAAGAAGAGAACCTCAGAATCTGAGGATGAGGACTATGTGGCTGCTGAGGATGAAGCTACATCAAAGAAGAAGGTGCTGAAGAAAGAATATGGCACAGCTGCTACAACAAAGCCTGGCATGCATAAAAAGGCACCTGCCAAGAGAGTGCCAACTTCCAAGCCCAGGAAAGCTGTTGTAGAAGAAACAATGGAGTTCACTCTTGAACCCAAAGAGGCTGGAGATGGCAAGAAGAGGAAGGAGAGGGTCAGGAAGACTATTGCCAGAGTCATTGGCAAGCCCTCCATGATGAGAGATCCATCTACTGATGAAGATGAAGAGGATGCTGCACCAGCACCCAAGTCACAAAAGCTTATGGGAGATGCAATCAAGTCAGGGGCTGCTCCATCAAAGCCCAAACCTGCTCCCAAAGCAACAACTCAAGCTCAGAAGTCTGCTCCTAAGAGAAGCACTAGAAAACATTCCTACTGAAGAGAAGAACAAGGCCCCAGTGCCTGAAGCTGAAGAAGAGGATGATGAAGCCCTAGTGCTGAGAAAACTGAAACCCAAGATTCTAGACCACAATGATGCTCATCCAGTAGCTGAGGACATGAACATCAGGAAAGATGCAGGACTGAGATTGTGGAGACAGTCTGATCCCTATGCTGTGAGGAGGACTGCAGTTGACTATAGGTTCCACACCAGAGAATAGCAAGATTTCTATGAGACCATTCTGCTTGACAAGAAGCCAATGGTATGTGACATGAGATGGATTAATTGGGAATACATCAAGAAGAAAGAAGATCACTACCTAGGTGTATATGACAGCTTCAAGGCTTGTGGAGTTGATGAGTTTGTTGGACAGAAACTCGCCAAATGGAATGATGAGCTCATACTGCAATTCTACTCCACTGCCCATTTCTATCCAGATGGGAGGATAGTTTGGATGTCAGAAGGTACTATGTACCAATCAACTATTGATGAATGGGCCAAGTTGATCAATGCCCCAGAAGCTCATGAGGATGACTTGGATGTGTATGCCAAGAAGAAGAAAGACCACAACTCTATGGCAAACATGTACAAAGAGATCCCTGATAAAGCTTTGGAGACACACAAGCTTGGATCTATACACTACTTGTTGTCTGGCCTGCCTACCATCAACACCATCCTAAGGCACACTCTGCTACCCAAGTCAGGAGATCACAAGATGATTAGAGGACATTCAATCAACTTGCTGCACATTTTTTATGTCCCTCAGAAGTTCAAGGTCATGAGTCTGATTGTAAAGACAATCAAGAGGATAGCTGCTGACCAGAAGAGATCTTGTGGGTATGCTCCACATATTTAGGTACTCATCAACTCCAAGATGGGCACATGCACTTATCTGTTGGACAAGGAGCATTTACCTCTATATCCTGAATTTGAAGACAACAAGGTTGTGATGAATGAGAATGAACCTTCATCAGTGCAAGCACAAGAAAAGATAGCTAAAGCAAAAGCTAAGAAAGCTGCAAAGATGCCAAGTGCTGAAGAGGCATCTCAAGTTTTCCTGAAGAGCAAGCAAGATCAGCTGGCATATCTAATCCAATCAACTTTGAGGATTGAGAAGGGCTTGGCCACCCCGACTCAGAATCAGGAGAGCTTGGAGAGGATCATTGAACAAAAATTCTATGATCTTGATCTGAAGGTAACTGAGATGCAGACAGCATTTGAGCAGCTCCAGGAGGAAGCAGAAGAGAAGAAGGGGAAGGCTACCACAGATGCTCTTCAGCGAGTGCCTAGAGGTCAGAGGTCTGCTGCAGTACCCATGGCTGACACTAGAGCCACCACATCAGCACCAGCAGCCACAGCTTCAGTGCCACCTCCAGCAGCCACTCCACCAGCTCCAACTAAATCAACCGATGCCTTTATCCTTGGAGTTCTCTCTACACCACCTCCCGAAGACCAAGCCTGAGAGACGCATAGCACTATGCATATTTGAAATTTTTGGTAACTCGTTGCCAAAGGGGGAGAAATATGTATAGATCATAGGCTTCGAGAGAGAGTGTTTTGCTTCTTTGTCTCTCTTGCTTTTGGTTAAACTTTATTGTGTGCTTGTTTATTACTCTATGTCCTTGTGTGAGATACTTGTTTGATCATGTGTTTGATCATATGCTACTTTAATGCTTGCTTGGATGATATTATCTTTTATATCCATATATGATCATTCACTTTGCTTGGTGATGAGTGCATGTTTTTAATTTATATCATTTTGAGTGCTCCACCAAGATGTATGTGACATGGAAGAGTAACTCATGATCCTAATTGATTGTGCATTTGCATTCAAAAGCAAATCTTAAATAATGCACAAATTTAGGGGGAGCTCTTGCTTATCACATACTTCTCAAAGCCACGATGTATTTAAATCTTATGATCATTTGTCGAAGCTTTGATCTATATGTTTTCATCAATTACCAAAAAGGGGGAGATTGAAAGTGCAACTATCCCTGGGTGGTTTTGGTAATTATTAACAACATATAGCTCATTGAACTAATGCTATTTCAAGATAAATATTTCAGGAAAGTTCAATGATTAGCATGGCATGGATTAGAAATGTGGACCCCTCAAAATGCTAAGGGCAAAAGATTGGCTCAAGCTCTAAAGCTCAAGATTCTACATTTTAATTTCAGTGATCGAAGATCACATTGAGTCCATAGGAAAAGCCAATACTATTAAAAGGGGATGAGGTGTTGCTTAATGGGTTTCTTGCTCAAAGTGCTTAGTGATATGTCCAAAACCCTCAACCACTTTCTCACATCCACGTTTGTCCCAAACCAAAAGTCAAACTCGGCCCCACCGAAACCTTCTATCCGGCGCCACCGAGTTCTGTTGACATAACCATTGCCACAAACCCTAGTCACTTCGGTCTCACCGATAGGGATCTCGGTCTCACCAAGATGGGATTGCAAACTTTCTGTTTCCCTTCGTAACATTTCGGTCTAACTGAGATGAGCGATCGGTCCCACCGAGTTCGCAATGCAAACTCTCTGTTTCCCCTTCGTAACATTTCGGTCCAACCGAGATGAGCGAATCGGTCCCACCGAGTTTGCCTGACCAACTCTCTGGTTAGCTTATTACAAAAATCGGTCCCACCGAGTTTGTGTAATCGGTCTAACCGAGATTACGTTATCCCCTAACCCTAATGAAATCGGTCCCACCAAGTTGAGATGTAGGTCCCACCGAAATGCCTAACGGTCACATTATGAACTAAATCTGTCTGACCGAGTTTTCTGATTCGGTCCCACCGAGTTTGGTAATTTGTGTGTAACAGTTAGATTTTGTGTGGAGGCTATATATACCCCTCCACCCACTCTTCATTTGTGGAGAGAGCCATCAGAACATGCCTACACTTCCAACATACATTTTATGAGAGAGAACCACCTACACTTGTGTTGAGGTCAAGATATTCCATTCCAACCACATAAATCTTGATCTCTAGCCTTTCCCAAGTTGCTTTCCACTCAAATCATCTTTCCACCAAATCCAATCCTATGAGAGAGAGTTGAGTGTTGGGGAGACTATCATTTGAAGCACAAAAGCAATGAGTTCATCATCGACACACCATCTATTTGCTTTTGGAGAGTGGTGTCTCCTAGATTGGTTAGGTGTCACTTGGGAGCCTCCGTCAAGATTGTGGAGTTGAACCAATGAGTTTGTACGAGCAAGGAGATCGCCTACTTCGTGAAGATCTACCCTAGTGAGGAAAGTCCTTCGTGGGCGATGGCCATGGTGGGATAGACAAGGTTGCTTCTTCATGGACCCTTCGTGGGTGGAGCCCTCCGTGGACTCGCGCAACCGTTACCCTTCATGGGTTGAAGTCTCCATCAACGTGGATGTACGATAGCACCACCTATCGGAACCACGGATAGATAATCTCCGTGTCTTCATTGCGTTTGCTCCCTCAAACTCCTCCCTTTACCTTCATGTGCAATTGTTTTACATTCTGCTGCTATACTCTTAGAATTGCATGTGTAGGTTGATTGCTTGACTTGTGCAAAGTTACTAAAATCTGCCAAGACTTAAAATTGGGAAAAGGCTAGATTTTTATTTGGTCAAGTAGTCTAATCACCCCCCTCTAGACATACTTTCGATCCTACTGGAGCGCTTGCCATTATTTGGTCGCTTTGGCTATGTAGAAATGATAAGGTTTTAAACGATAAAAGTACTTCTCTAATGCAGGTTATCTACAGATGTACCATGACTCTTCGTTTACGGTCCTCTCTACAATGCGTGGAGAATCGAGACCTATTTACGGAGGTGTGTACACGATTGGAGGATACAGTGAAAGATACTTATATCCAACATGGGTGGCAACATGATCCTAGGATTGGCCCACCTCCGCTTTAGGCGTTATACGGTACGGACTCTATCTTTGTATTTCGTCTTTTTATTTTTCGTTTGTGCAAGAGGACTTTGTTTGGCTGTGTGCATCTTAGTTATGCAAAGGACGGTTGTAATGCTTAAACCTTTTAAGTAATAAAGCGTCCTTTTTTGAAAAAAAATATTCTTCTCATTGGATACCCATTAGGCATAAGATATCCAATGGGTATGGGTTGGGTGTCGATTTGCGTCCATGGGTATTGAAGTGGGTGGGTATAGAAGGTTTTTGTGGGTATGGATTTGGGAAGAAGGGGGTTGTATCCACCCATACCCTATGGCCTACCCATTGTCATCCCTACGAGAAAGGCGGAAACCTCGGCAAGGTGGCGAGCTCGGAGGAGCGGTGGATAGGAAAGGCGTCGGCGGCAGGTGTGGAGGAGTTCACGCAGTGGGGCGGCAATGATGGCAGGTATGGAAGAGCTAGGGCAATATTAGGCACTGCTCGTCTTTAATGCAATGGGAAGACGAAATGGAAGGGGCGCGAAAGGTATGTCAAGTTTCGTTCTTTGGGTACTCAGCAAACATGACCCCGTCGTCATGGAGCCACCAGTCATGAACGGCTGGGACACGTGCACATTTTTACCGAGTGCCACCTTTTGGGCTCTCGGCAAAGACTACATAGGCTGAGCGTTTTCTTTTATCGAGTTTTTAAGAGAAGATGTCGACGAATGAAGACCTCTGCCGAGTGTACATCTCGTCAAAGTGGATATTTATGAAACACACGTGGAAAAAAAAACTGGGCAAATACTGTTGCGCTCGGCAAACAACAATTTTTCAGCAGTGAGTGGGGATCGAAACAAAGTCTCCATATGGATGGGACGACAATGCGGGGGTGGTCGGAGAGAGCATCGCTCCAGAAGCGGCGGCCTAGATCGCCTCACATATCACAAGAGCTCACCTAAAGTTTCAATGTGCTTTGATCAACTTTTTTTGTTGCGATTGATGACGGCGAGCATCGACGGCAGTTGTCTACGGCGAGGCAAACATGTGAGGGGAGAGGCGAGCTGGCGGTGTATGGGGGGTTTGAGAGACGATGGGAATGAAGCCCATCGAACGGCTATGTGCAGGGGAGGGGGGAGGCATCCGTTGCTGAAAAAAAATGTGCAGGGGGCATCCGAGAACTGTGTTGCGACCGACCGAAATTTGGTGAGGTCGGCAGATGCCTAGCGCCACCCTTGGCTCGGCAAACAATAATTTTTTAGTAGTGAGTGGGGATTGAAACAATGAGAGGGACTCGACGGCACACCTTCCGCAATGCAAATTCTCGTCACCTAGCGCAGGAGAGCTGTTTCTGAACAGGGTCATACTTCCGTCACGATAAACCCAACAAATTTTCCATCCAAGATATATGGACGCGTCTAGGGAGCAGCCGTGTGCTCCCTAGCGTTACCTGGCGGCCTCCCCCAAAAAGGTAAGTTTCTGTCCCCCCTCGATCAGAAAGGAAACGCTCCAGACCGCGATCACAACCTGGTCCCCCCGACTCACGTGGTCGTTTCATCCCCACCTTCCCACCCCACCTCACGTGATCCCTCCCATCCTACTTTCCTCCACCCCCACCTCTCCTCCCCTCCTATTCCAGCCAGCAAAACACCGAGACCATCTTCTTCTCCCCCAAGAAAGAGGCAAGGTTCATCCTCCTCAGATCGCAAAAGCTTCACGCCTGCAATACGCCATCCATGAAACTGTTGATCTAAACACACCTAGAAGCAGCAGAAGCAGTCAAGTTTAGAGGTAAAAACAATAGATCTGCTCACCTTCCCCAAGCCCCACCCCTCTCCAGCATCTTCTGTAGAAAAAATGGATCTGCTTCTTGATTTGCTCCATCTGTGTTCCATCCTGTTTCATATGAAGCATTTTTAACCCTGTGTTGAATCATCTACTAGTTTTTGCAAAAAACACATCTTGTTTGAGCAAAAATATTGTAAGCATGTGGCAAGTAGAAAAAAAGGGATGAACATCATGGCTGATGGCTGATGGGAAAGTAACTTGGTTGATAGGTCGAGACAATATTTTAAGCATGTGCTCGGCAGTAATTTGACTTCATAGTAGTAAGTTACATTCTAAACATTATGCAGAACATCATGGTTGATGTAAAAGTAACTTGCATTGTAACTTGGATGAAGTTAGGCAAAAAATAATGTTGTATGAAGCAACTTGCATTGTAAAACTAGGCAAAAAATCATTGCTTGCATTATCAGCTTGTAAAAAATGTGAACACTAGGCAAGAAATACTGTGAAAAGGGCAACTCATGGCTGATGGAAAAGCAACTTGGATGAAAGAGGGTAGGAAAGAAAACTATTGTGAAGAAGCAAGTGATGTAGAAATTTAAAATCTACTACAACTGGTCAGTTTTATCCTTGGTACTTTTATTCACCAGTGACAAAAAAAGTGAGGTTTAATTTACCTTTCCAATAAGGTCTAGGTTGCATTAAATCCTTCAGCATGATCCTACAACAGTTGTTGTTGTTGTGATCTTGCGATTGGCGGGGAACAATGCGGTGGATGCAACATATATTGCTATTTTGATCCTGCAAAATGGAAATGGCAAAGAAATTTACTATACAACTACAATAAAATGGATGCATCAGTTGCAGCACGAAGAAAGAAAGAGAAAACTCACGACCTCGACAAACAGATTACTTGAAAAAGTGACTATACAAAGACAGTGATAACCAAAGTTGCTGCTAGTACAAACTTTAGGAGAAAAAAAAAGTACTGAACATAAAAAGGACAAACATATGTTGCCCATGACTGCTGCTATTCTTAAGTTTTTTCTAACACAAAACATGCTGCTGCTCTCTCTGTTTTTTGGTGTGAAATCCATGCTGAAAACACTCCAAAAAAACTACTATTCTTTGGCATCTAGCTTGCTTCCCCCTTGAGATCCTTGAAAACCATGCATATGTATGAGTTGCCTGCATTTTAAAATGATAAAAAGTTAGTAAAAAATTATGATACAAGCAAAAAACAGATGCTCAAAAAAGATGCTATCTTATCATTCAGTTGTGATTTTCAGCATGGAACCCATATTGTATGCTGAAGTGTTTCTTACAACAACAAAAATGCTATCTTATCATTCAGTTGTGATTGCCTGGGTTTATTTTCTTACTTGATTGACATCAAGCTAACTAGCTTTGGTTTTCTGGTTTAAATGTTGCACAGGCTGTAAAAAGATGATTGACCTAAATGAGGAACGAGATGATATGGATATTGGTGATCCAGTGAACTCTACACAACAGGGTGCTCAAAATCCTAAGTTTACCGGTGATTCTCCTAATCCTCCTATAGTGCAAAATGCCACTGCTCCTGTGGCAAAAGCAGTGGAGACAGATGAGCAACCACCTGCAGCATAAGAAACTGAGACTGATGGTCATACCCTTGATCGCACGGATGCCGCGGGTGATACAAGTGTGACTGTTGGTAATGGTTTGACAGGTTTTGGTGCTGAAAATGATGAAGAGGCTTGGTCACAACCCAAGGAGCCTCATGTGGGCATGAGGTTTGACACTTTGGAAGGCGCCAAAGAGCACTACAATGCATATGCCTTGCAGATTGGTTTTTCAATCAAAATGAATACTTCAAGGAAGGCTGTGAAAACTGGAGTGTTGATAAAACAACAGTTTGTTTGCAACAAGTTTCGAAAGCCTGAAGCCAATGACGGAGGGGCAAAAAAAAATCCTGTGCTAGATGATATCGTTGAGCAAACAAAAGATGATGATGAAGACGAGGATATTGTCTTTCTTGATGATGATAATAAAACCAAAAAGAGGAGCAAGAAACGAAAGAGAGATAAAATAGTGCAAACTGGTTGCAAAGCTAAGATGGTTGTCAAACTGATAGATGGCAGATGGGAAGTGATATATTTTGTTGGCGAGCACAACCATCCACTAGTTGACAAACCAAGTTTGACTAAGTACTTGAGATCGCATCAAGGGATCCCACCAGAAGAAAAGTCCTTCCTTACCCACCTACATAACTGCAACTTGACAACAGGTCTATAACCTTATTACCCTCCTCTCCGACAATTTTAACTGCCCAGACTTGCCTAGGTATTGTATCCACCTTGCTTGCAACATGTGTGTGATTTGCCAGACTAAGTACACAAACATGCTAGTTTTTGATGAAAAAAAGTCCGGTACTCCCTAAAACTTGCCTTATTTTTAAGTAGTATTTGCCTGCTTTTGATCAGAAAACAAGCGAGGGTCGTGCCTCTGTTGTCTTGTCTTTGTTATGAAATGTGGTAGATGGACTTGCCTAGAATTTGTCTGTTAGTTGCTCAATGTATATTTACTACCTGCCTATTTGCCTTTTGCACAAATGCATATTAGAACAAACCACAACCCAACATAAGTTTGTCTGTCTGGTTTTATGAAGCTTGTTCTTGTATTTTTTACCCACTGCTGGGTTGCCTGCGTGTTTGTTGTGTTAGTTGCTTGTACAGGAGATGAAAATGCCTAAAATCTCCATTTGAGTTGCCTGGTGCAAGAAATAAAATTGTTTTTTGGTACTGTTCTTAGGTAACAAGGGTTAACCACCATTTTGACTTCATTGAATGCAGGGTGTATGATGCACATCATGTTAGACTTCTATGGGATAGAGCTAATTGTGCCTTATGGAACTAAGCACATTACGAACCTGAAGACGGTCTTGAACAAGGATGCTACAAGAGAAGGCGACATGATAGAGACAGTAGCATACTTCAAAGATCAACAAAAAGAAGATCCAGACTTTTTTTACAAGATAAAGTATGATGAAGAAGACGAAGTGGAGAATATTTTCTGGGTCGATGGTGCAGCAAGGAAGGCATACGTGGAAGCTTATCATGATTGCATCTCCTTTTACACAACATACATGACTAACATGTACAACATGCCCTTTGCCATTTATTGGAATTAATCGACATGGGCAATCATTTATGTTGGGATGTGGTTTTGTTAGGCAAGAGTTGGCTTCTAGTTTTGATTGGCTATTCGAGACCTTCCTTGAAGCAATGCATGGAGTAGCGCCAACCAACATCATAACCGACCAAGACATCGCAATGGCACAGTCAATTAAGAAGATCTTCCCTACAAGTGTGCACCGCTGTTGTCGCTGGCATATTATGAAGAAAGCACAAGAGAAGCTTGGGGCATTGTTGGGACAAAACCCTGGCTTGTCCAAAGATTTCAACAATTGTGTTGACTTTAGCTTCACACCATAGGAGTTTGAGGCAGGTTGGTGTGAGCTGATGATGAAGTATGAGGCTATGACTGACTCCCACTTCGAGAATCTATACAAGTACCGAGAAACATGGGTGCCCTGTTACTTCAAGCACCAATTCTTCCCTTTCTTGCAGTCAACTCAACGCAGTGAGGGGTTCAACGCTGTCCTTAAGTGTTATGTGAACCCACACATGTCCATCTTGAACTTCGTGAAGCAATATCAGAAAATCCAAACACACATACTAGTTCGAGAGGGTGCGAAGGATTACAGGACATGACATTTGCAGAGTGAAATATGGTCATCTTATCCAATTGAAAAGCAAGCCTACAATTCATACACTAGAGACTTGTACGAGAAGTTCCGCGACGAGTTTCAGTTGACTACAAGGTACAATGTGCGGCCCCACGGTGAACACTTGTATGAGCTTTACCCCAATCAAGAATGGGTTGGTAAATATGGTTCTAGGAGCTATTTTGTGACTGTTGAACTAGTGTTGGAGACTACGGATATGAATGTTGCAAGTTTCATAGGGATGGTATGCTTTGCTGCCATATATTGAAGGTTTTCAACCATCTTGGGGTTGATGAAATCCCAACGCAGTACATCAAAAGAAGATGGACACCTCTAGCAATCCTGGATGCACCCCCTGCTGTTGAGGATCAGCCTGATGAGATGCCGGAACAATTGAAGAAAGAACTCTGTCATGCAAATTTGATGATGGACTTTGGTGGACTTGCTAAGGTTGCTAGTGCATCAGATGCTGCGAAAAATATTGTAAAGAAGCATATGCGTGGAGCACGTCACGAAATAAAGGATCTCAGCCTGTCAAGGAAAAAGAAAACAGCAGCCCCTCCCAGTGGATCCACTGGTGGGCCCCCGCCATCAGCTGGTGGTCCTGTGCCACCAATGACAAATGCTTCAGCGAGTAGTGGCAACACACCACCACATGCTGCGCAAGCCCCTGCTAGTGCTAGGCAGTGTCAAACTACTTCTGCCCCACGGCCAAAAAATGTAGCATCACTACCTACAAACAGTATGGGGCAGGGTGTGCATCCACACGCAGCAGTTGGGGGTGCGTCAGTGCACAAGGGGTCTGCGGTGCCAAGCTCGTGCGCTGCAGGGCACCCGTCAGGATTTGTACCTCAAAGTAGGGGACCTGCGCCACAACCCAGGGGGCCTGCACCACAACTGTTGGGGACTCCGACACTAAACGGTGGGCCTGGGCGAATACTGAGGGGGGCTCCGCGACAACTGTTTAGACCTGGAACACTAACCAGAGAGCCTGCACCAACAACGATGAGGGCTCCCCGACCAAGCTACTGGCCTGCACTACCACTTAGGGGGGATGCACCACCATCCATGGGTACTACACCAGCAGACATGAGCCGTCTTACAAATGCTGGCCTTGCAGCATTGCCTACAGATTCTGCAACAATTGCTTGTGCTTCTGGGCTGTATACAACTTCTACTACTGTACAACAAACACATGTTGCCCCACTTTCATCTTCTTTGGCGCAACCTCCTGGTGGACATGCACGCCAACCACTCAACATGGAATCCCTACATGCAGCTGTTGCAGATGCGCAAGGTGGTTCTAGTACACCTGACCCCCAAGTTCCTAGAGACCCCCCAAAATCGACTACAAAAGCGAGAGCGAAGTCGAAAAGGTTGCAATCAGCACTCGAGCTACATCCGAAGAGGAAGAACAAGTGCAATTACTGTGGGTCTTTCAACCACAACAGTGCACTGTGCCCCACAAGATTGGCATGACGAACACCACAGGAATGGGAAAACACAGATGGAGTTTTAATTATGAAGACAAAAAAATGAGCGATGACTAGATGCCCGATGATATGTTAGGAATGACATTTGCTATTTTTCTGTACGAACCTCCTTGTTTACCCTCATTTGGATTACTGTCTTTCATGCAAAAAAGACAACTTGCTTTTTAAGCCTGTAAGGTTCAAAAGTGCTCTGGATAACTATACTAGTATTTTGGATTGCATGATTATTATGTTTAGATTGCCTGGTACTACAGTTTGAATTGCCTACTTGCAACAAATGTTGGAGTTAAATCTGGGTGTTCCATGACTACATTTTTGCATAGAAATGTAGGCAATTTCTGTTTGGTGTTGTTGCAAGTTACAGAATGGTTTCAGGCAACTCCTTTTTTGTTCAAAAAATTACATGTGACTTCTGGAAAAAGGATGATGATGCAAATAATATTCATGTAAAAATAATGCTGGCAAACTTCAGTTTTTACGCGAGCAAAAAGAAAAGTCAGTAAGAAAACATGAATGGAAAAAAACTGACCTAAGCTAACTTCAGTATAGCTTCTCATGGAGCCTTGTTGCGCTTGGTGTTAACCCACGTGTTTTTCAACTGCTTCCTGATATTTGGAACATCCTCTGCTGTAAATCTTGGAACGTTCCTTCCTTCCCACCCATTTGCAATTGAGAGAGCAAAAATGCCACAGTCGTATCTAAGCAAATAATAGAGAATGTTTCAGGTCAGCTATGAAACAAGTATGAATTTGTTAGGAATTTGTTTTGGAGTTTGTCTGGGAATTGATGCTTACTTGTTAGTTTGTTTTGGCACATCAATGTTTCTTAGTGGGAAATCATCCAATGAGATGTGAGACTTCGGATAGGGCTCTTCCCACAGAGCCCGAAAACTAGCAACCATAATCCTTGCACAGACATCTAGAGTCTTGTCCTGAAGTGTCCTTCACGAATCAAGCACCTCGAACCTTCGATCCCTTATATTCACGTTGAAGACACAATAATGGTTGCCTGTAACTTTCTTTGACTTGTCGATATTCTCTAACACTGGGAACATTATCTGTGGGAAAAAGGGCAGAAAAAAAAGCTGGGGTAAGAACATAGTCTGTAGGCAACTTGAAGAGATATGGAAAGCATGTAAAGTTTTCTCATGCTATGCGAAAAAGCTAATTGTGATTCTGCACTCTGGCAACTTCGTGCATGTGCTGAAACTAGTACTCTACTATTCACATGTGGGTGGGAAAAAAGGAATATGAGAAGAATACTATAGTGGAAATTCGAGAAACATGGACTTACCATATCTTTTCGGTCCAGGTGATTTGATTTCTTGAATCAGGAAATAATCTCTTGCCTGTGCATATCATTGGATGGGAAAGTCATCTGTTGCATCCTTGTCTGTAAAACAAAAAAGGACAAGGTGGTTAGAAATGACCAAGTAGGGACCAAGAACAAAAAAATGAAAACCTGAAGTAGTAATGACTCCTAGTCCATTTTCTTACCGAGAACCTCAGGGGCATGACAACCTTCTTGGAGTTTGCTGGCAAATTCATCATTATGGACAATATGCCAATTTCCATTACATGTGTCAAGACATATCCTTTTTTTCATTGATTTTGCAAGCTCCCTCACCGAGACATCATATCCATTGTAGTCAATTACCTTCGGGCTGCAATCAAAAAGAAAAAACCAAAAAAGGACAACCATGAGAAAAAAGTAACCAAGTTGCCTGCTGCTGTACTTTTGATTGCCTAGAAATAGATCTTGTTTTGCCTAAGGAACAGAACTGGGGGTTGCGAAAATTTGCAATGAATTGTTACTACCTGAAAGTGCATTCTAGTTAGCATATATAAGGCATGGGGAATTGTGTTACTGCCTGAAAGTGCATTGTGGTTAGCATATATTTGGCATGGGGTGATTATGTTACTATGGTATTGGGCTATTTTTACCTGCTTGTTTTACTTTTGTTTGCCTATGAATACAGCCTGAATTGCCTGAAAAGTGCATTTTAATTGAAAAACATGTAAAAAATGCCTCATAAAAAATGTCATACCTAGTATCTTCATCTGGTGATTCTTCTTCATTCAATCTCCCATGCAGAATAACCGATGCATATAGCCTGCTTGCTTCAGGTTTGCATATGTACACTTTCCTCTCATTATAGTCCAAGAATGGTGACCTCATGCACGGAGGTGGCTTGATAATCCTTCTCTCAAATTGTTGTGGGACCATCTCTCCTGAGCTACTGCTGCTATAAATATTACTGCCTGATCCCACTACTACTTGGTTGTGTGCAACTTTTTCAGGTGTCTGGTAAATGTTCCCAACTATGCCTTCAAGATCCACAACATGATCGTCATCAAATATTTCAATGAGTGGCTCCTTGGGTGCTTGGTACTGCAGGGACTCATGCTCACACTTCATAGCCTGTTCTTCTGCATGTGCATACACTTCATCTATGCCTTCAAGATTAACAACTTTTTCATCTTCAATTATTTCAATGACTGGCTCCTTGCTTACTTGATACTGCAAGCACTCATGGTCAGCCACTACGTTTTCCCTGGCATCTCGATCTGCTCCATCATCTACATGTGCTGTAGGAAAATCGTATTTGAAAATATCAAAACTTGGAGCTGGGCAGTATTCACTATCAAAAACATTTGAGCTTTCACTTCTGCTATGCTCAAAATGTTGTCCATCCATCTCTGCTGGAATATGAATTGCTGACTTGCTTTGCAGATCGTTGCTAGATGGGGGAACACACCTTGCCAAGAGCTCACTGACATCTAGAACATATATTTCCAGTGGACTGACCGCCTTGTTAGCATAACTAAAATTGATATCCTTCAGCTGCGGATAGGGGGGTGATTGGGCAACTGTAGGTATAAAAGCAGGCAACTTGCCCTGAGCTTTTAGCAACTTTGCTTCCGAACTTTGTTTCATGTGCCGCCGATGACATTTTCCATCCCTCCAACCCCTGTGATTGACACAGGAGGTATGTTCTCCTGACCTGCATCTAATGGTACATCCTTTTGTGATGCTTTGTAATGAAAAAATTTGCCTCTCTGGGTGTCATTGGCTGATTGCATCCCATTCCCTCGAACAAGATTTTGTGCTTGACCATTTAGACTGCTTAGTGGTTGCCTCCCACTAGGGTTTGTACTAGGGATTGCTCTGCTTACTTGCAATGATGCATCCTGTTTCATTTGAGTTGTTCCTCCTGCTGTAGGTTGAACTGATGCCTGTGCAATACTTGCCTGAAAATCAGATGAACTTGCTTCCTCCCTAGAGTGACTTGCTAGAATTTGTGAGGCACTTGCTTCCTGTTTTGAAACTGTCCCTAGTGAAACTACAACATTTGCATCTTTGCCCCTGGTGAGATCTGGGTGTCGTGCTGTTGAGCTTGATGCTGTATTGGTTTCAAGCTGGTTCTTGTGAGTGCTAGAACTTGCCTCTTTTGCATGATGTATTGCCTGATGTTGCAACTGAAAATGCCCAGATTTCTTCATGGCTGACTTTGTTTCCTTTCCATCTTGCAGTTCTTGATCATTTCGGGCACGCATACCTCGCAGTTCCTCCACTGTCTCTGTCACTACCGTTGGCTCTGATACGAAACTGACACTCTTTTTCTTCTTTGGTGGTGGAAGTGGTGGTACACCAACTTCCTTGGGTTCATGTAGAGCCCCTATCTCCCTCATGATTTTCTTGCGAATCCACTTGGGGCAGACATCCTCAAGGTTGAATGTCATCCCCAGTTCCATTTCTTTTGTTCTCAACAGCTCTTGGAACATTTTGCTCGCTAGCACTGCAATAGTCTGCTCGTCGAGATCCAACATTTCTTTCACTTCAAACATGCGGATGCGTGGCATTTTGCAGTAACTTTCCTCATCCATCATAACAACATCTCTCACAGAGATGCTAACTGCCTCGTCAAGCCCCTTTGGCTTCATATCCTTTTTCTTTTCAAGTAAATATTGAAGTGTGGATTGCTCATCATCAGTCTCTGTTTCCTCACCTGCAGCATCCTCGTTCCCTCCATTGTTTCCGCCATTGCCACTCTTGCCACCCGAATTGTTGTCATCCTGGTCTTCCTCATCACCCTGCATATCATCATCCCCCGTGTCTTTGTCATTGTCGTTGTCATTGTCTTCGCTTTCTTCGTCATCATCGTCTTCCTTTTCTTCATCCTCGTATTTTTTTCTTCCTCCTCCTCTTCGTCCTCCTTATCCTCCTTGCTTTCATCCATTACTGCTCCCCTCTCCTGAAAAGTTGCTTCTCCCTCCTCGTTGTCGTTGCATCCAGCATTTTCAACTACAAAAGTCATCACCATCATCATCGCTTGAGTGGTCGTCGTTGTCACTCTCATCACCCCCTCTATCCCGGTCAGTTTCATCACTGTCACTTGCATCTTCCTCACTTTCAGTTTTGAATGACTCTTCTTCACTCGATAAGCTTTCTCTCGCAGCTGGAGCTTGTTTGGATCTCCTAGTAGGTTCTTGCCTCCTCTTTTCCACATGAACAGCCTCTGACCTGCTTGTCCCCTCTTGCGCATCATCTATCCTCCCAATGCCAGAAACAAGCTTCCCAACTGCATGTCAAATAGTTGAACACATTTCGTGCACCATACCTGTCAGCTTCTTTTGTTTCTGCAAAAAACAGGAAAGTAGAAAAAAGGGATGAACATGATAAGTGTTGACAATATGTTGGTTTGAGATTAAAAATGGAAAAACTAGTGAGCATAACACGCACTTGATAACTTACATTTTTGTCATATGACTCAGGTAATCTTGCTGCTACAAATTTTGTGATGTGGTCCATGCTCCAAACAAGCTATCATCTGCACATTGTGAGAACTCGGTCTTCAGTTGCTCGTTGGGTTGGCAAAAAAGACAAACAATGAAGGATGGGATAAAAGGAATTAGTGAATTGTGGCACTGGCTTGACAACAGAAAAAAAGAAACCGTAAAATGCTCATGATGGTGGTTTGATTTCACTGCCATTTTTAGTCAGAAAACTAACCTATCATGTTGCCAAGTTTACAGAAAAACAATGCATGCTTTGAACCAAGTCAAGCACTGTGGCATCATTGTTGCCTAATTTCCTTATCATGTGTGGATGGGGTTTCTAGCATGTAGCTTCGCCTAGTTTTTCAGTATATAACTTGGCAGGACTATATCAAATATAGGAAACTACCAAGTTGCCTTAAAAAACTATGAACTTGCTAATGTTTAGTGTGCAAGTTGCTATGGTGAAATTGTTGGATTTGCCTAATTTTTCTTAAAAAATTTAGTCATCAGCTGAACTGCCCCAGCAAAAAATCCTACCTATCATGCTGCGGGCAGTTGCAAAAAGGGTAAACCATGAGTAAGAAACTACAAAGTTGGTCATGAAATACTTTGAACTTGCTACTGTCCAATATACAAGTTTCTACGGGCAATGTGTTGGACTTGCCTACTTGTTGAAAAAATCTTATATATCAGCTACAAAAAATGACCAGAAACAAAAAATGACCACCAAATACTTTGAACTTGCTTGGACCTTGTAATTCAATTGCCTCCTCTATAAGAAGGTAGGTTTGCCTAACCTTATGTCTTTCCTATGTCTTTTAAAGCAAATAAAATGCCATTATTGAATACAGATGTGATGACAAAAAATAGCTTACCCGCAGTTTCCCATATTCCCGGGAGCTTTCCTGTCCTTTTTGATAACTCTTGCGCCATCAAATCTGAATTCCAAACTGAAACCCTTGGTACCAAGCTGTGAATTGGTTCATCAACATCCAAAGAGTCTAGATACAGCAACTGCGTTTCGGATAAGAAAAACATAAAGTTTGAGTTATGATATGATTTTTAAGAAAACATAGAGCACAGAGAGAACATACAGATTCAAAGTTAGGTGAACTTACTACGAGGTGGAAAACACAGCAACAAACAGCCTTCTTGCCACAACCTCATTTGAATGCTAGCTTTAGTTGATCAACAACAAACTGGCATATGTTGGTTTCAGTTATTCCATTTACATCCATGGCCGTAGGGAAGCTTTTTGGTGAAATGCTTAAACTTGTAGATGGTGCAAGGAAGCAGGAGAAAACAAGAAACAGCCATGCGCGGAGGAAGTCGTCATCGTGAGCTCCTTCCATGTCTTTGATCATCTTGCACCATGCTGTGAGAGATGGTGAATTCTTTGAAGTGATATTGTAAATCCTGAACATTGCCTTTGTGATCTCAGGGCGGTTTTCATAGCAGACTTTTCTCCCCCTATTTGGCAAACCCCATATCCTCCAAACACTCGCAGCATCTACTGGAATCTTCCCCCTCTTTGGAATAACTATCTGTGACATCTCTGGATCATAATGCTTCATTATCCATTGACTAAAATCACCAGGCATGCTGTTCGCTGCAAGGTCCAAGAGGCCTCCAAACTCTTCTCCAATAATAACACCTTTTTTATTAGAAACCAAGTCTTTATTCAATTTGAACAGCCTTGCAGGCGATGCCCTGTTCCTACGACCCTATGGGAAAATAGTTTGCAAAAAGGAAGAATCAAAAATCAACAAATGGTATATGCCAGGCAATTTAGACACCACTACTAGGCAATTGTTTCAATGAGGTGAAGCAAAAATTACCTCATTTCCTCTGGTTTTCTGCCGCTTTGGATTTGGTGGCTTATCCACACCACCGCTTTTGTCACTCACATTTTCAGCATCTCCAGGAATACTCTCATTGCTCACAATATCATCGGGGCGCTTCCCTCGAGAGATAATTGCCTTACTCCTCTGGCGCTTGTACCCAACTAACGGTTCACTGCTTTGAGACTGAAAAATGAAGATAAACACATAAATAACAATCCATAACATGAAGTTAGGAAAAAAGAAACCAAGAATGAAAAGAAGGAAAAAGGTAGAATGTTTCGAAAATGATTCAATGAATTCTACGCACCTCCATCCTACGGGCTTCAGTTGCATGAGATGGGCCATCATCAGGATCCAATGCAGGGGGGCATCCTGTATGCCTTTTTTGCTTGCCCCCGACATGTTTTCGTGCTGCGCATAAAAAGAACATCATCATACATGAAAAATAGGAGTAAAGAAACTGCAAATTGCCTAGTGTTTTAGCCTAGTCATGTAAACACACAAGGACACACATAATGCATAAACACATTAAAAAAGCAAACTAAAAACTGATGCAAAAGTGTCAGGCAAACTCATACAGAAAAAATAGGAAACATGACATGCTGAGGCAAACCAGGTAGGCATATGAGGCAACTAAAACTAAAACTAAAACTGAATTTATATTTGTTTTGCTATATAAAGTAGGACTAAAGTGTAAAGAAAAACTGAAGCACATCAGACACACTATTTTTTCAAATCAAACAACTTGCACCATTGTCGTTTAAAAATTCACACCAGTAAATTAGTTCCCTCTATTCTACATCTTTCCATCATTTCCTCTGGATAAAAGTATTGTTCACACATATAAGAGATAGGAACATATGGACAGACAACATACTACAGTGACCTTAATTCAGGATTTGATGCCAACATACAAGGTTTTGCCTGATGCCCACAAACTACTGAGTTTATGTGTGAGCAACTTCTGGCAACATATTGAGCAAGTCACTCACCACAGTGAAGCAAAACAAACAAAAACTACAGAGTTTCTGTATGGGCAACTTCAGGAAACATATTGAGCAAGTCACTCGCAACACTAGAGCAACTTAAACAAAAAGGGGACAAAACTATGGAGTTTCTGTGTGGGCAACTTCTGCACCATATTGAGCAATTCGCTCGCAACAGTATAGCAACAAAAACAAAAATGTGAACAACTGAACTACCCCTGTAGTGAGCATCCCAAAAACACTTCCACATTAACCCAGCAGCCAAAAAACAGCCGACAAACTGCCTTCAAACCACCTACATCCAACCAGTAGCGGAATCACCTTGCCAGCAACCCCAAAGGTCCACTATCTACTCGTCAATTTCGAGACACAGGCAACAAACGCAAAACGAAAAGCGAGGCCAGATGTCCTTACCAACAGATTGCGAGGCAGGGAGATGGTCGTCCTATGCGCGACCCTGACCTCTGCGCGAACGGCACGGCGCTCGCAACGGCCGTTCCTCCCCTGTCGACGACTTGGACGGCTACTGCTTCCCTTCCGACGACCTCTGCTCCAGGCCGTGGGCGGCGCAGCAGCACAGGCTACTTCTCCTCTTCCGGGAATGGGAAATGTAGCAGAAGCACCTGGTGCCCGCGCGCCACTGGCTACCTCCCCCTCGCCGGTAAATTCCGCCCGCACTTGGAGGTCGCGCGCCACTGGCTACGTCCCCCTCGCCAGGAAACGCCGCCCGCACCTGGTCGGCGCGCCCCGCTGGCTACCTCCCCTTCGCCGTGAATCGCCGCCCGCACCTGGCCGCCGCGCGTCGCTGGCTACCTTCCCTTCGCCGTGAATAGCTCCACCCCGGCGGGACGAACCGTGGCGGATTTGGGGCTGGGAGATTGCGGGATTTGGGGGGGATTGAGAGAAGTGGGTTGAGAGAAACGGGCGAGGAGCAGTTTCAAAATGAGGGGAGGTGGACGCGAGAGGAGGGGAAGTGGTGGGACCTGGAACCGACGCTCCCACCCAACGGGCGACAGGCCGACCAGGTGGCACCGCGCGAGCGACGAAACCGACAACGGCGCACCTGGTGGACGCGATTAAGATCGGACGATGCGGAGACGTGTGTGCTCGAGTGAGCACAGCTGCATTTTTTAGGATTTGGGAAGATATATATATATATATATATATATATATATATATATATATATATATATATATATATATATATATATATATATATATATTCCTTTTACATACCGCCAATGGCTAACCTTTCATACGGAGTCGACCCAACCAATCTCCCGCCAATCCTAACCGCTCGGTTCGTTGGTTGGTCCTCCCAAGCAAGAAGCCAAGAAGCTCACCGCTGCCAATGGCGAGCACAGGCGACGAGAGCAAGCAGCCACCAGAGAAGCGCGCCCGACATGACGGCGCCCAGGCCGCGCCGGCGCCGGCGCCGGCGCGCGTGCAGCTCAACCCGGCCGACTGCAACCTCGGTCAGTGCCTGCATTTCCATATCCCCCGAAATTCTCCACGCGCTCGCTCAACTCCGGTGGTGACGCGGCTCGTCTCTCTCTCTCTCCTCACCTCTCCAGATTTCATCGTCGGCCATGGCGGGCTCCGGGGGCACGCGCTGCACGGGGGCGCGTTCGCCTACTGCTGGTCGGGGGCACGCGCCACGGCGGGGGTCCGGGGCGGCGGGAAGTACTGCTTCGGGTGCTGGGTGCTGGCGGAGCAGCCCGTGGAGATGGAGGACACGGACGCCGGCCAGCGGCACCTCTGCCGCGTCGGCGTCTCCAGGGGGGACGACCCCGTGGGCGGCCTCGGGGAGGCCGGCGGCCAGAGCTTCGCGTTCGGGGGCACCGGCGGTAAGCCCCGCCACGACGGCAACCTGATCGACGACGAGTTTGGGGTCGGCGACACGGTCGTCTGCGCCGTGGACCTGGATGCCAGGCCCATGGCCTCGATCGGGTTCGCCAAGAACGGGCAGTGGCTCGGCATCGCCCTGCCCTTTGATGCCAGCCAGACCCAGACGGGGCTTGGTTTGGTTGATGCTCCTGTGAAGCCAATGCCGTGGGAGTCGGCGATCTTCCCTCACGTTCTGCTCAAGAATGTGATGGTGGATATGCAGTTTAGCATGGAGGACGGGCTGGAGCCGGTCAATGGTTACCAGCCCTGGAGCTCACTTCTTGGTGATGGCAATGCTGTTCTTGGGCCTGCGTTTGCAGAACAGAGGGAGTGCGAGCGAGATCCTGGTGATGGTTGGCCTCCCGGCTTCTGGGAAGACTACTTGGGCAGAGAAGTGTGCCAGGGAGCATCGAGAGAGACGATTCGTGATTCTCGGGATCAAGCATGCGCTGGAACAGATGAAGGTGAAAATTAACCCACTCGCATCTTACTTACATCTAGGACTAGCTAGTAGTAACTTTTTCTACTTGTAGTTGTTTCTTCAGCTAGCTAGCTGAGCAGATGGATACTTTCTCTTTGTTGCGTGCAGATGGCAGGATTGCTTAGCGAAAGAAAGATTCCAGATGCGCAATTCGATCGCTGGATTGATCGCGCTACTACAGTTGTCAACGGATTGCTGCGCATAGCTGAGAACGTCCCTCGCAACTACATTCTCGACCAGGCGAACGTCGAAAGAATCCCTCGCATTCGTCTTCTGAACAGATTCTCCAATTTTGGCCGCAAAGTAAGTTGTAATGTGTGTCTCCACTTGACTTGTAGTAGTTCAAATGGAATGGAATGGATGGTCACACTGCAGTGCAGGTGTAACTAACAGTAGGTAAAACTGAACCTTGTTACAGACTGCTGTGGTTGTTTTTCCGTCACCTGCTGAGCGAAAGTCAAGGTCCTCCAAGCGATTCCGTGAAACATGGAAGGAAGTGTCTGATGAGGAGGTTAACAAGATGTCAGTTATGCAATTTCTACCACTGAACTTGTTTCAGTTTTGATGAATGAATGAGAATTCGAAACCAAGGCCCAGGGAAGATTCAGTCAGTGGCACTGAACCTTTAATACAGTAGCTTGGATTTCCCCCTTGACTGTCGTGTCTTTCTTTTGGGTATCCGCCATCTAACTAATGTAGTAATTTGTTAGATGAATTTCCTCTCTAAGCTGCAAGATTACCATCCAGTGAATGAAAATTCAGAAAAGCCTAGGGAGGCGGCGGATCGGGATCGGGGTTTTTTGAATCCTTTGAAATGGCGCGTGCGATTTGAAGATGCTAGGGAGGTGGGGCGATGGATCAATGGTCTGATCTACTCGCATCCGTCTCGTTGGATGACGATCCGAGATGAAGATGGAGAAATTTTGGCCGGACGACATCTCAACACCGACGAGGAACTTGCTAACGGTAAGCGTTTATCGATTGATTTCTTCCATATCGAGGTTCTTGAGTGTGTGCAGGTGCCTGTGGATTGCGAAGAACAACCTGTCGTTGTGGATCTTACGGAGGACGTGGACGGACCAAAGCCTACGCAGCGGTTTGGGGTCGTTTCTGGATCCTTGCCGATGAGGACGAAGACGATGATGATCTGCAGGAAACGTCGGATCGGCCGCCACCTACGCGTGGCTTGGTAACATCCTTCTCTTTGCCTAAACCAATTGAGAGCTGCAAAAATTTGTTTTCGCTCGGTCCTCCGGTTCCTTCGCAGAAGTCGAAAGTGAAACCATGGATTGGACCGTTGCCTAAGGTGGTGTCGCCAGCTATCACTTTGTCCGACTTTTTTTCGTCACGAGTGCTGGACAAGAGTAACTAGGAGAAAGAAGAAGGGAGGCCGGGTGGTGACACAGCGATCGCCGGCGGTGGCCGGCGTGCGTGATGTTCGGGCGGCCAGATTTGAACGTTTGAATTCGCTTTTAGGCAGAGATGGGCCGCAAGCGACTGAGAGCGTTGTGGGCTTGGCTAGTACTGGGCTTGAGGCCCGGGGGCTGGCCAGGCCTGCGCTGCACCTGGCGAGGGCGACGTGCATGAGGAGGCCTCGGTTCGGTCGCCACCGCATGCACAATCTCTCTCCTCCTCCTGCCGCATCGTTCCTGCTAGGGTTCGCCGTCGCGGGAGGCAGGGTTTCCCGTTTGCTACCTCGCGCCGTCCCACCCCGGGGATTGCCGCGTTGGGCTCCGCCCGCCTCTCGGGTCTTCTGCGGCCGCGATGCCGCCCAAGCCTCCTCCACCGAGGGTTGCGCCGGCGGTGAGGAACCCACCTGGGGCTGCGGGTGTCTCTGCTGCTCAGGCAGCAGCCGCTGCCGCGCAGGCTCCCGCGCGTGCGGCGCCTCCGCCTAGGGTGGCTCCGCCGCCGCCTCGGGTGGCGCCTCCTCCGCCCCCGGCGAGGGTGGCCCCTCCTCAGCCCCCGAGGGCTGCGCCTCCTCCGCCGCCACCTAGGGCCGAGCCGCCGCCGCCCCAACGGCCGTGGCCGAGGCAGATGGCAGGTAGTTGCGGTGGGTCGGGCCAAGGCATGAACGGTCGCGGGGCGGGTGCTTCTGCGGGGGACGATCGCAATCCTCCGCGCGGTCAGTGGGGCGATGATGGATTTGATGCTTATGGTTCTGGTCTGCATCGGGGTTCTTCGTCTACCGGAGGTGGCCGTGGCTATGCTTGGGTGGACAATGGCAATGCCAATAGGGGTTTCCAAGGACCGCCCGGCGATTTTGTGGAGGGTGCGGTTGGCCCTAATAACCGTTCTTTCCGGGGTCGTTTCCGCGGAGGCCGTGGTGGGAACCGGCGTCATCCTCCGCCGAAGCAGCCGACTACTGCTGCTGAGCAGCATGCGATCTCGCCGGAGGTGGCTGCCGGTGGATCGGCTCTACCGCAGGTGGCGGTGGAGACGGTTCAAGCCCTGGCTGCAGTCACGTTGCCGGAGCCCATGCAGACTGGAGATTCTGCTTCTAAGCAAGGTACGGAGAAGTCCGAGGTTGAAAAGGTGTCCAAGTGGGCGGCTAAAAAGAAGAAGCTAACTTGTTTCCGTTGCGGTGAACCGGGACACTTTTTGGTTGAATGCACTGCGGAGTTATGTGACTTGTGCCGGAAACCTAAACATACAGCTGCTGAGTGTCCTCTTATGTTGGGGCCTAAACCTTCTGTTCAGATATACGGGGTTTGCTGCTCAGAGTTGATGTTCTTCGAGTCTCCCAGTGTGGAACCCTTGGCACCCGCGGTGGAGACCTCCTTCCCCGGTGTGGTGAAGGTGGTTCATGGACCTTTGACCGAGGCACAGATCATTCAGCAGTTGCGGGAGCTGACTCCGGGTAATTTTCAGTGGTCGTTGCTCAAGCTCACAGATACATCTTACAAAGTAGATTTCTCGTCTAAGGAGGATCAGCTGAGAATCCTCAAGTTCGGTATGAGCAGGGTCACGGGTACTAGTTTTGTGCTGCAGTTTGATGAGTGGAAAAAAAGGAGCCGCAGGGCACGCCGTTAACTCAGATTTGGGTTCGTTTCTCTGGGGCGCCATCTGAGCCCCTGGACAGCTTTTTTGTTACGTGGAGCCGGGTTCTTTGATTGGCAAGACTGAGCAGGTGGATATGCAGTTCACACGTGCTCACGGGGTGGCGCGTTTACTTGTCAGTGTTGCTAACATTGAGTTCATGCCGGATGTGGTGCCTTGGACGCATGAAGGCGTTCTGTATCATTTGGATGTTCAGTATGAGGATCCTAACCTTTTCAGTGAGTTTGAAGATGATAATCCTATGGACACCTCCGAGGGAGGAGGTGCTTCGGGGAACCAGGATGATAGTGCTAAGAGTAATGATGATAAGGCCAAGGGGCCTTCGGGTCCGTCTGATTCTGGTGACACTACTCCTGATAGGTCATCTGGCACGGTCCCGACGAGTACTTTGCAGCTTGGTTCCTTGGGGGCTTTCTCGGCTCCGCCTAGGCTTTGGTGTGACCGAGTTGATCCAGTGAGCCCCGTGGTAAGTCCGTGTGTGTCCAAGCCTGTTGAGGTGGGAGGTGCCCAGGGGCAGGAGGCCCCTCCCTCTTCTCCTACTCCTTCTCCGGTTATGGAGGAGGTGGCTGCGATGGTGGTCTCGGCTGGAGGTGGCGGGCAGGTGGCCCGGCGATCCGCATCGCCATCATCGTCGGCGCCGAGGACAAGCTCGGGGGTTTCGCTCCATCCCATGAGGTCGGTTGTGTGCGGAGGGGTGTGCGTGCAGGAGGCCACCGCACCCCTTCCTGCCAGGACGCTTCCTGCCACGGAGGGCGGGTCGGGTGGCGTGGCCGTTATGACGCCCCAATCCCCGGATCGCTCCCCTAGGCTGGCCTCGCCGGTCTCGGGTCCGTCTGCCGTTCCGGCTATCGGCGGGACTCCCGTGGACAGGCCGCGGGAGATGTCGTCCTCTTTTGGTGCTGCGCCGAGGTCCCAACACGGGTCACCGCTGTTGGGGGACGGGCAGGAGGCCCTTCCCCTAGCAGAGCTTCGCGCGAGGAGGTCATCGCCTTTGGTGGGATCCGGATCCTGTCTCTGCGGGGAGGCGGATCAGCGGGAGGCTGCAGGAGCAGCCGGACGTTGATCACATGCAGCTAAGGTGTGCTATGAGGGTGGCCAAGCTGCGTGACGTCGAGATCTCCACCGGTAAGTCTGTTAATAAATCAAATTCAATTTTGCATTTTACCAATGATGAGATTGTTCATAATGCAAATCAACTAGGAGTTTCACTTGGCAGTAATGATATGGAGATCTCTAGGTCAGTTAATGACATTCTTGATTTAGAAGCAGAGAGGGCGTTGGAAATGATTCGTAACATAGCTGCCGTTACCTATGAATGAGTCGGACATTGATGCGCTTGGGGTCAGGATTATTGATGGTTTGTGTGCCGATCTTGACCCTACGTTACCGGAGACGGAGGAGGAGGAGGGTTTTGCTTATCCTGAGACCTCTGACCATGTAGATGAGTCGTTGGTGATTGCGGCTGAGCCCGAGTGTGGTGACCGAACTGAAGATCGCGTTAAGCCTAAACGAAATTGGAAACGGAAGGTTTATCCAGTGTCGGCTATGCGTAGAAGTGCTAGGATCCGTACCTCTAAAAAAATTCATGATGAAATATGAGAGGCATTTTCTGGAATAGCAGAGGTCTTAAAGACTTGGCTAAAAGAAGGTTTCTAGCGGATGCTTCTCTTGAACATCATTTGGATTTTATTGCTTTGTCAGAGACTGCAAGAGACAACTTCACTTCCCAATTTCTTAGCACTTTATCCGGGGGGGGGGGGGGGGGGTAGATTTCGACTGGCGTTGCCTCCCTCCGCGAGGAAGATCCGGTGGGGTTTTACTTGGGGTTAAGTGTGATACTTTGGAAGTTCGAAGTGTAGTTCTGGGAGAGTTTGCGGTAAAGTTTCGGGTCAGAACTATGGTCGATGGGTTTGATTGGGCTTTGGTGGCGGTTTACGGCGCCGCGCAACCAGACCTCAAACCAGACTTCTTGGCCGATCTGGTCCGTGTGTGTGGTAACGAGCAGCTCCCTATCTTAGTGGGGGGTGATTTCAACATAATTCGAAGAAGGGAGGAAAAGAATAATGAGAATTTTGACGGCAGATGGTCGTTTATGTTCAATACCATCATTGAGAGCTTGGATCTCAGAGAGATAGAGCTCTCGGGTAGGAAATTCACTTGGGCTAACTCGTTACCAATCCCGACTTTTGAGAAGCTAGACCGTGTCTTAGCTAGCGTCGAATGGGAACAGAAGTTTCCCCTGGTAACAGTGCAGGCGCTGACACGAGGTCTCTCGGATCACACGCTGTTACTAGTTGACTCGGGGGCTCAAACCCATGCGGGTAACAAGAATATTTTCTCGTTTGAACTTGCATGGTTTGAAAGAGAAGGGTTCCTCGAGCTGTTAGCTAGAGAGTGGGCTAAAGACTCAGGAGGAAGGTCACCTATTGAAAGATGGCAATGCAAGATTCGTCATCTACGAAGGTTCCTTCGTGGATGGGCTAAGCATACGCATGGGATTTATAAGGCTGAGAAGGAACGACTCCTTCTACTTATTCAGACCCTAGAAGTAAAAGCTGAAACTTCTATTTTAGATACCAGCGAGCTGGAAACTAAGATGGAGGCTGAGCTGCGGCTGAAAGATCTCCTCCGCGAGGAGGAATTGAAGTGGGCGCTGCGAGCTAAGGTTCGCAAAATCGTCCAAGGAGAGGATAACACTCAATTCTTTCATATGATTGCTAATGGAAAGCATCGTAAGAAGAGGATTTTCCAATTAGAACAAGACGAAGGGATGATAGTTGGTCAAGAAAATCTGAAAGTTTACATTACCAACTATTATAAGCAGTTGTTTGGACCTCCGGAAGAGAATTTTGTATCCTTAGATGAGTCAAGGGTTGAGGATGTTCCTCAACTTGAGACTGACGAGAATGAGATTTTGACTGCTCCCTTTACGGAGAAAGAGGTGTTTGAGGCCATCGCACAAATGAAAAATAATAAGGCTTCAGGACCGGATGGGTTTCCGACGGAGTTTTATAAAAAATGTTGGCACTTTATTAAGGGGGACCTGATTCCGATGTTCCATGAGCTTTTTGCTGGACAGCTTCAATTGTTTAAGCTGAATTTTGGAACGATAACTCTACTTCCTAAGAAGACAGAGGCCGTTCGCATTGAGCAGTTCAGGCCTATATGTCTGCGTAATGTTAGTTTCAAAATCTTCACCAAGGTTGGGACGAACAGAATTACGCAGATTGCGCATTCTGTGGTGCAACCATCCCAGACTGCTTTCATGCCAGATAGAAATATCCTTGAAGGGGTTGTCGTCTTGCATGAAACGCTCCATGAGATTCACTCAAAAAAAGCTAGATGGCGTTGTTTTTAAAGTAGATTTTGAAAAAGCATACGATAAAGTTAAATGACCATTCCTTCAACAGGCTCTCCGTATGAAAGGATTTGATCCGGCCTGGAGAAACCAGATTGAATCCTTTACGCAAAAAGGGAGTGTAGGGATTAAAGTGAATGATGACATAGGTCACTACTTCGAGACACACAAAGGGTTAAGGCAAGGAGATCCAATGTCACCGATCCTATTCAACATAGTGGTAGATATGCTGACCATTTTAATAGGACGGGCGAAGGATGTGGGGCAGGTAGGTGGCCTTGTTCCGCATTTAGTTGATGGCGGTATCTCCATCCTTCAGTATGCTGATGATACTATCATCTTCATGGAGCACGACTTGGCGAAAGCGAGAAACATGAAGCTCGTGTTATGCTTATTTGAACAATTGACCGGGTTAAAAATTAACTTCCACAAGAGCGAATTGTTCTGTTTTGGAAGAGCTAATGATGACCAGGAGGCTTATAAACAATTGTTCGGATGAATTGGGAACGTTACCGTTCACGTATTTAGGTATACCCATTCATCATCGTAAGCTGACTAACAAAGAGTGGAAATGCATTGAGGATCGTTTTGAGAAGAAACTGAGCTGTTGGAAAGGGAAGCTCATGTCATATGGAGGGCGATTAATTTTGATTAATTCGGTCCTCACAAGTATGCCTATGTTTCTCCTCTCCTTTTTCGAGGTCCCGGTGGGAGTTAGGAAGAGGCTAGATTTCTATCGATCACGATTCTTTTGGCAGAGTGATGAGCTTAAACGAAAGTATAGGCTGGCTAAATGGGATATAATCTGTAGGCCGAAGGACCAAGGAGGTTTTGGTATTGAAAATCTGGAAGTCAAAAACAGATGTATCCTTAGCAAGTGGCTGTTCAAACTTTCGTCCGAGACGAAGGCTACTTGGGCTCAGATTTTGCGAAATAAGTATCTTCACTCTAAAACCTTGTCTCAGGTGACAGTGAGGCCGACTGACTCACCATTTTGGAAAGGCTTGATGAGAGTCAAACCACTCTTTTTCAACACGACAAGGTTCTTAGTCGGAAATGGAGCTACTACGAGGTTCTGGGAGGATACGTGGCTTGGGGAGACTCCCCTTGCGCTTCAATATCTTACTTTGTATAACGTTGTTCAACGTAGAGAAGCCTACGTTGCAACCGTTCTACAATCCACTCCCCTCAATATTAGCTTTCGGAGGATGCTAGTGGGAAATCGTTGGGAGGCCTGGCTTCATCTTGTAAGACGATTGATGGATGTCCAGTTGTCTCAGCAGCCAGATCAGTTGTATTGGAAACTAACTAAGAACGACGTGTTCTCGGTCAAATCCATGTATTTGGATGTTATTAACTCTAGCGTGATTCCTTCCTCGAAGCACGTTTGGAAAGTGAAGGTACCTTTGAGAATCAAAATGTTTATGTGGTTTGTGCATAAACAAGTTATTTTGAGTAAGGATAATCTGGTAAAACGCAACTGGGTGGGTTCTGCAAGATGTAGTTTTTGCGACCATTACGAAACTATCGAACACCTCTTTCTTGATTGTCCGCTGGCCAAGATTCTATGGCAGTCGATTCATATTGCTTTTAATTAATATTAATCTGCCCACTTCTATCAACACGTTATTTGAAACGTGGCTCGATGGGATTGATTCAGATACTGCGAGGCACATTCGTGTAGGCCTGTGTGCTTTATTAAGGGCAGTCTGGAACTGCAAAAATGATTTGGTTTTTAGCAGAACAACGAACATTCACTTTTTGCAGGTTATCTTCAGGGCCACTGCGTTGATCCGTATGTGGTCGCTACTCACTCCGACGGAGGCCAGGGAGCGTTTGGTTACTGCGTCTACCCGATGGGAGATGGTAGCTCGGGATATTTTCAACCGGTTTAGATGGCGGTCATGTAATAGGATAGGCATGTAGTGCTCCTATTTCTATTTGCCAGCCGGTTGTGGCTTTGTCTTTTTTGTTTAGCTCTTGTGAGCATTTGTTTACTTCTTACTTCGAGACTTGAAGACTTGTTGCTGGATATTTTTATTAATAAGATGAGCCGTATGCATCTTTCTGATGCAGAGGCTGAGATAAACCCCTTTTTAAAAAAAAAGAAAAGCCTAGCATCCAGTGCCATGTCATTTCCTGTAGCCTGAACTGAACAACATGTTGTAGTACGTACAATGCATCACTGGCCTTTTTATACTGTACTGTACTTGTTTAGATTGTTCGAAAGAAGATAACTTACACTAATTATAATAAAAGGATAAGCAATACACTTGCAGCTCTTCTTAGGGTGAGTTCCACATATGCTGAAAATTTACATGATGTCAGTTTATCCAATAAAGACCATTCTACCCTTGGACCCATATGCCAGAAATAGGAAACAAAGAACCTGAAATAATAAATAATAAAAGGAAACAAAATAGAAAACGCTGCCTAGCACTACCTCGCCGGACCTCCGGTCCCGACCACTCCGCCGCAGCTGCCGGTCCCGCCCCGCCCCCCTACCCCTCCCCTCCCACCGCATATCCTCATCGCCGTCGCCGCCAGTCCCGGACCCAGCCATAGCATCTCCACATCCCCCCCCCCCCCCCCCCCCCCCCCCCCCCACCCCACGCGGCCCTGGCCGCGCTCGCAGGATGGCGGCGGGAGGTGCCGGCCTCGACCCTCCTCGCACTCGCGGCGGCAAGCAGCGAGCCGCTCCGGCCGAGGATGCGCGGCAGCAGCAAGCAGCCCCTTCTTCCTCATCCTTAATGCTCCATCCACCCCCATGTGTTGTGATGAACCAATATGCTCATGTGACAACTTTGATGCTTGTGACGACATTTTTGTGTCATAGCTGTGAGTTTTTATATATGTGGTGCTGGAACTTCTTATGCAAATTGTGATGTTATGCTAATTAAGGTGAAATGCTGCTGAAATTTCGTTTTCTTATGTACTGATTTTTTAATTGTTTTGCTGAAATTAACTAAAATATTTATCTCATATCCATGCCGAAAATTTTGAAATAGAACATAAACGGAAAAGTATATCATTTCGCCAAATATTTCGCTGGAAATGTTTATCTCATATTTCCTGTTGCGGCATTTACGATTACAATGTGTATATTAGCTTGGCACGCATCTTACAAAACTTTTACAGTAAATGCCTAGTACAATTCTAAGCTGAAAAGGTTTGCCTTCAATGTTCTTTTCAGCGAATTTTGCCTTGCCATTATCGACGAACATGCCTGGTTCAATGGAACATTTCGATGAGGTATTACTGATTTCATGACGTTGTGATGTACTATCTTTTGGTTTTCATTTTGTCAAACCATTTGATGAGATCACTGCTGCTTCACAATGCGTGCAGGTATTTTTTGTTGAGCTCTCCCGGGATGATGCTGAGAGATACCTCAATCCAGTGAGAAGTAACCGTGGATCAAATGTATGGTTCTCTTTTATTTACCTTCACAATATGTTTTCAACATATTTGCTATTCTGAAATATGTTAGAAGCCCAGTAGATAATTGACATAATGTTATAATTCACGTTGCCAAATGTACTTTGAGTTTCCCATCAATATTTTTGAAACTGTTTAGATGGTCATGTGAAATACGAGTATGTCACTAGACTTGTCATTACAAGTATTTTTTCTATCTGCACTAACAGGGAACCTGCTGCATGATTGTTTTTTGCTATTCAAAACACTACCGACTACTGCATTGTTTTCACAATAGTTAGCGTGTTTTCACTTACCCAATGTAAATAAGAATAAATCAATTCTTAGTTTTTTGCCACTGCATGGGGACGTATATGCGAAGTTTTACTCCTAACTGGCTAACTATCATAATTTAGAATTCTTCTCCAATCTCTACTATCATAGGTAATCCTAAGTCAAATAGGTCATAGTTTGCGCACTGAAGCAAACATGACTTTCCGTTTGCAATATTACCTATTGTTGATGCAGTAGCTAACAAAACTGAGCCTGCTACACGCATTGGACATTCCACAGTTCCTCTTGTGTGGCTTAATTTATTGTAATCTCAGCTTTTGTGTGTGAGATGGATGTTGTTTCCCTTTGTTTTCATCTATGGTTGACTCGCTGGTGTTTACTGTGAGAAGGGATATTCCTCATCATGGTCACACAAGAGTCATTTACTTGCAAAATACAAATTGATATCTTACTGAAACATTGTAAAGACCGGAAGAGTTTTAATGTCTGCCATTTCATGTCATATATGCTAGTTTATTCACATAATCCTTGCAACATTACGGGCAGCTAAAATCGATGATAAAAAAATTGATTAATGGCGCTAGGTGTTTTAATTATGGGCCGCTAAAATCTATGGCACCTTTTCATGCTTACAGGCTTACTCTCAAGACGCTTCTGCTCGAGGCTGGGGGAGTACAAGCCATAATCAGAGGCAGGGGAGATCCAATGTTTCAGATAAGCAGTCCTCAAGTTCCAATGCTCCAGCTGAAAAGGTAATCCCTCGGTACTTGTGTGAAGGAGATGCTTCTCTTCATTGTGAATATTTGCTGTGTGTGGGACACACACACACACACACACACACACACACTAAGGTTCACGATTAATGTGCTTTGTATGCATCCAGATAAGCAGGTGGCGGACTCTGGTTTCATCCTGTCCAAGAAGCTTGAGCTAGGACAGGAATACGAAGAAATGGATACGGAGTACAGCAACATCAGGAAAATGTCCAGGGGTGGCCAAGCTTCAGAAGCTGAAGATGCTGCTTGGGTTGCATTCGAAGCTCGCCTCGACAAATGCAGAGCGATGCAAAGAGAGATAAGAAATGCCAAAGGGGATCCTGAGCCCATCCCTGAGTGGTTCTTATTGGGAAGGGATTTCGTTCTGTTGAAGAATCTTGAGCTTGAAGAGGAACTGAAATCAATGGTGAAAAGTCACAAGGAACTCACTGCGATGACCGGGAGAGGCCATGCCTCAGCAGCTGAGATGGAATCTGCTTCGGATGCATTCAAAGGTCACCTTAAGAAATGCAGAGCGATACAGAAAGAGGTAAGAGAGGCCAGAGGGGTTCCTCTGCCCATACCCGAGGAGTTTTTGGACTACTAGTAGCAGAACCACGTTCATTGATTGCTGTTATGCGTGCAAAACACTGTTGAGTCTTTAGAGCTCACGTGTCTTAGAGCATCCGCACAGTTCCTTGTAAGTAACTAAGATGTTGTATAGGTGGTACAGTACTACTCTCTCCGTTCCAAAATAGATGACCCAACTTTGTACTAACTTTAGCGAAGGGAGTAAAACGGTTCAGGTTTTCTTTTTTGGTTGCTAACTTTTTAATCAAAATTGTGAGATAGATCAGAGAGCTGGGCATGCACAATTCGTCACTATTATATTCATTGAAATGTTTGCATCGTCAACAGTTTCGACCGAAATTTGAATGAGTTGGAATATGATTACAAGATAATCAAATAAATCCATGAATCGTGTGAACATGAGCGGCACCTCTCATCAAGATGCCAACATGGATGCATTAAAAAAACCTAATCCAAACGCCGAAGTTATATACACAAACTTTCGTCTAGTACCTCAAGGACAATACTCAGCAACCAGCAAGTGGCCATGCCACGTCTTCCTCCAGCGCCGGTGGTATACCTCAAAACAGACTTTTACCCTGCTTTAGAAATGAAGCCACACGGGTCGAACGATTGAGGAAATCCTCACAAGCTAATCTATACCTACTTTTTTCTTACTAATAAAGGGACAAATGCTTCTTCCTTCCAAATTTTCGTTTGTTTTTCGTCCGTACGCCAAAGCCTTTTTCGTTCAATCGGTTTGTTTGGTTCAAAACCGAAACAGATTCCTTTGCCGCACATGGGGCAAGCCCAGCAGCAAAACTACGAGAGCCGGCCCACGTCTCTCTAAGAGCATCTCCAGCCGTTGGCCCCTCCAGGAGGCATGAAAATCGCCGCCTGGGGGCGAGCCGGCGGTACAATCGGCGCTAGGGGTGGTTGGGCGTCCAGCCGTCGCCCCCAGGCGCCGATATTGGCCCAGTTTTCGGCCCACTTTCGGCGAATAAAGGCCCCATATGAGCGAGAATCGGCCCATATTCGGTGTGGTTCGGTGTTGAATTCTTAACATAATTATTTTATCACATAGTTCATCACAGAAAATCAAATAGTTCAACAAAATAATGCAAGAACAAATAGTTCAATATGAAATATATAGTTCAACAAAAAAAACTCATATTTCATCACATGTCACGTCCGGCGTCGCCCTTGAGCCTCCATAGGTGCTCCACTAGATCTTGCTGCAGTTGATGATGCACCTGTGAGTCTCGGATCTCCCAACGCATACTGAGGTAGGCAGTCTAGGTTGCCGGTAGCTGGTGATCAACTTCGCCTAGAGGACCCTGCCTGTAGTATGGTTCAGTGTCAAACACTGGCTCTTCCTGCTCGCTCTCGATGATCATGTTGTGCAAGATGACACAGCAGGTCATGATCTCCCACATTTGACCTTTCGACCAGGTCTAAGCAGGGTATCGGACAACAGCAAATCAAGATTGGAGCACACCAAATGCCCGCTCGACATCCTTTGGGCAAACCTCCTACACCTTGGCAAAGTGGGACTTCTTGCCTCCTGACACAACGTTTGAGATAGTCTTCACAAATGTAGACCATCTCGGATAGATGCCATCAGCTAGGTAGTACTCCTTGTTGTAGTGCCTCCCATTGACCTCGAAGTTCATCGGAGGAGAATGACCTTCAACAAGCTTGGCAAAGACAGGGGAGCACTGCAGCACGTTGATGTCATTGTGAGTTCCTGGCATACCAAAGAAGGAGTGCCAAATCCAGAGGTCCTGTGTCGCCACCGCCTCAAGTACCACACTGCAGCCGTCTTTGGCGCCTTTGTACATCCCCTGCCAAGCAAATGGGCAGTTCTTCCATTTTCAATGCATGCAGTCGATGCTTCCAAGCATCCCAGGAAATCCTCTTGCTGCATTTTGTGCTAGGATCCGAGCAGTGTCTTCCGCATTGGGCGTTCGCAAGTATTGCGGTCCAAACACTGCCACCACTGCCCGACAGAACTTGTAGAAACACTCAATGGTGGTGGACTCGGCCATGCGCCCATAGTCGTCGAGTGAATCACCGGGAGCTCCGTATGCAAGCATCCTCATCGCTGTCGTGCACTTCTGGATCGAGGTGAATCCAAGTTTGCCGGTGCAATCCATCTTGCACTTGAAGTAGCTGTCGAACTCCCGGATGGAATTCACAATCCTAAGGAAGAGTTTTCAGCTCATCCGGTAACAGCGCCGAAATATTTTGTCGTCGTGCAGTGGAGCATCGGCGAAGTAGTCGGAGTAGAGCATGCAGTAGCCTTCGAGACGATGCCGATTCTTTGCCTTCATCCGCCCCGGCGCCGAGCCACCTCGCCGCGACTTTTCATTGCTCGCCAGCAGCTGGGCGAGGGCGGCGAGCACCATGAGATGTTCATCTTCCTGGACGTCGGCCTCGGCTTCCTCCTCCAGTAGCGCGGCGAGCGCTTCCTCGTCGTCCGAGTCCATCGTTGAGGCAGGCAAATCGCCGAACACCTTGCGCCCGGTGGGCGCGTGTACCCGCTGCTAAACTGCCCCTCCGTGGCCGGAAACGGCGGGAAAAACGCCCAACTGCTGGTGAAGGGGCTGCCTCGGCGAACCTCTGCTCTTTTTCCGGCGGGGATTGGCTATCTAGCGGTGAAGGATGGTGGGCGACGCCGGGATACAGCTGTTGGCGGCCGAGCGCGCGGGGGGTGGGAGGCGAGTCGGGGAAGAAAAACTTGACTTTTCGCCTGGCAGTGTGGGCCAGCCGTGCTTTTCCCTTGCGCCGGAGCCCCCGAGCGCCCCCAGTGCGTCGGGTTCGGCCTGCGATCGCCGGGCCCAAAAACGGGCCGAACCGGCGGATTTCGGCGTCCTGGAGGGGGCGACTGGGGCTTATTTTGGGCGTCGGCGCTGAAAAAATGGCCTGGGGGGCCTGTTGGGGACGCCGCTGGAGATGCTCTAAGCTCACGCAGCCGCCTCTCCCATCTCGACCACGAATTGGCGACGCACTAGGTTTAGCGCCGGTGCCGGCGCCAACCACACCCGCCACTCGCGTGCGGCCTCCTCCAGCCGCTGGTCGCCACCGGCCGTCATCGATGCCTCCACGCAACCCACCAACGCACCGCCGGACGCCCTCTCGCCCATGCGGCTGCTGCTGACTTGCCTCGTCGGTCTTCTTCCTCCTCCTCTCCCGCCTAACTGACCCATCACCGGAGATTGAAGTTCCAAAGAATAATAAGTGAAGGAAGTATTTGAGAGTTATGACTAGGAGGTACTTGTAGGTGTTAATGAGATGCTTGAGTACTATGTTTTCTTCTCTGCCAGAACCCCTTTGTCATATTTGTTTTTTTTAACTCCAAAGAAAAATCCATTCTATGAGGGAATCAATTTTTTTATTGCCTAGCACCTAGTTAACTACGGAAGATTTGGTTGGGAAATTATAACTAGAGTGATAAGAGACTAAAGGTGGCTAGGCAACGCGCCTAAGTGCAACTATTCAAGTGCAAATATTCTCTTTGTCTGGGCCAGGGCCTGGTACCATCGTTTGTTTTGGGGAAAGGTTTGCGTAACAGAAGTGGAGGCCGGCCCGCCGACATCTCCGACAAAGCAAACTTGTCTCGAAAAAAAAATCGCCAACAACTTAAGCAAATTATAAGATCACGAGGTAGATCGGTTCCAAATCCCCAAATTTCACCAAGCGCGCACCATTAGACCTATGGCGGCGGATGAGGAGTTGACGAGCAAGGGGATGGCCGGCCATGAAGGGTGCCACCAAAATTGTAGTGTTGAGAAGTGCTCGTCGACCGGCGGCCGGTGCGCCACCAAAAGGAAGGCCGAGGAGGCGGCGGCGGCCGGCGAGGAGTGTCCGCTGAAGGTGTGCAAAGTGGAGGCGGCGCCGGAAGTCGCCGCAGATTCATTGAAGCCGGCAGTGGAGGCCGTACGCGAGAAAAGGTTGACGCGGCTGCCGCAGGAAGAGGTCGATTGGACCCTTGCCCATGTGGTGGATGGTCCTGTCTCCCATCACTACAAGTCCCTGAAGCGCCAAAAAGCCAGCTTGCTGCCCTCGCCGGAGGAGCAGATGGACAGGTACAAGGTTGATCTCTATAATGGTGCCCGCGCTCTCTACGCCGTTCGAGAGAGATTCGCCAAGTTCCAGGCACTTGTCCGCGCTGAGTATGAGAAGCGCGGTTACGTCGAGGTCGACGACGACTTCCTCGCCCGCAGGGCGCACCTCCGGGCGTATAACGATGTCCTACGCGCCGAGGTAATGAAATATGTCGCCCATTTGGTCGACACCGGCGAACTTTTGGTTGCCCCCCGCCAAGAATAAATTGGCTCCTGACAATGAGGATTTCACTTCATGCACATCTTTCTTATCTGTCTATGCACAGACAGCACTCTCAGACTTGATGAACACCTTGAATAATAGTATATGCCCCTCTGTGTGCTATTGTACTATTAACTTGTGGTTTTGTTAGTACTACTACATGGCAGACAGAATTATGGGTGTTTTTCTGTTGGACAAGTTCTCTGCTTTGTGAGCATGTGATGCCTGATATATCAGTGTCATTCTTGAACGACTTGATGTGCTGATGCGCTAGGTGTTTGAAAAGTGGCATTTTTTGTTGGCTCTGAGGAATGGCATATTTTGTGTATGTTGTGCATTTTTTGTTGTGTATGATTGCCAGATTAGTACTTGGCTCAATTGCTTTCTTATGTGCATGACATTCTTCCAATGCCCCTGTTCAGCTGTTCCTTGTGGTTAAGATCCAAGCGAGGCAGAGTTTGCATTATACTCCTACTAGGCAATATTTTGTGTAATGTTTAATTGGATATTAATTGAGGCGCAGGGCCCGCCCTGAGAATCAAGGAAGATTATGTAGCGTACGTAAAAGAGTTACATAGGTATAGCATTTTTGCTAGGCAATAATAGAGAGATGGGAAAGAGGTGTGAGTGTCTCTTATTTGGATCAAATACATTACACAAAGTTCTGATGGAAAGGAGAACCTCGTGTCAGCAGCAGGTCGGGACGCATCATCATCATGATGGTGAAGACATGCAAACCAACAGAAAATCAAGTCTCAGATTTTTATTGTTTTGAAACGGACAAGTCTCAGATTATATATATTTGTGCTAGTATAGAAAGACAGGTGAAATAAGCAAGCAAAAGGTAAAAAAAATTCGTAGGAAAACTGATGCAGTTGTCTTGATCATGGGTTTGCATTCAGTGATCACCAAGATATGAGCACTCCAGAAGACAATCGGAAAAAGGTTTCTTTTTCAGGTGTCGAAAAAAAGTTTTAACTCCTAAAATATTTAGGACCTTTAAGGAAACACCTCCTAGTAGCTTCTAATACTCGGGGAAAATTTTGGGACCTCCCAATCCAACTAACAAAACAAGAAAATCTGGTCAGAGGAATTTTCATCATCCAACCACTGCCTCCGGTTTCCTCTGTTCTCCGTCGTAGGTGCACCGCTGCCACCTTTTTGTGTTCCTGCCCCTCACTTACTATTCCCGCTGTCGGGAGTAAATAGCAAAAAACTACCACATTACGGGCTAGAATTACAAAAAACTACCACTTTCTTTAATTTCCCCAAATGCTACCATAATTTTGATTCGCTGTTGCAAAAAACTCAAGTAGTTGAACCGTGAAGTTTTAAGTGCCCTTATGACACGTCTGCCCCCCCCCCCCCCCCAGTCAGGTCCACGTCGGCTCTGGTAGACAGCGCGCGGCGTGAGGGTGTCGCTGTTCCAACCGGGTCAAGACGACCCGGGCCAGTTCACCCCCTCTCACTCTCTCCCCTCGATCTGGTAGACCTAGGCGATGGCGGCGGAGATGGCAAAACCACTCGACGGCGGCGGCGATGACTTGATGGGGGAGGTGGCACCTGGGGATTGGGCGGGGTGTATTCCGAAGTGGATAATTGGCTCGGGAGCAGCAGCTTCGCAACGCAACAGCCTACACAGCAGGTGCCGCCACTGCCTACACTGGCGGCATAGCCTACGCCCTCGCGTATCTCCAAACATCAATTATCTCAACGAAAGTATCTCCAAAGAAAATTGATAGCAAGTCCTTTCTTCGTATTAAACCGGCTGATCGACACAAGATCTACGGCAATTACAAGGCACAAGGAAAGTACTTCTATGATGCGGGTTATCTACAGATGTACCGGGACTCTTCGTTTATGGTCCTCTCTAGAACACATGGAGAATCGAGACCTGTTTACGAAGGTGTGTACACAATTGAAGGGTACGACCAAGGATACTGTTACCAAACATGGGTGGCAGCATAATCTTAGGATTGGCCCACCTCCACTTTAGGCGTTATACAGACTCTACATGTTTCTTTGTATTTCGCCTTCTTTATTTTCGTTTGTGCAAGAGGACTTTGTTTGGTTGTGTGCATCTTAGTTATGTAAAGAGCGGGTGTAATGCTTAAACATTTTAAGTAATAAAGAGCCCTTTTCGAAAAGAAGGAGAAGTGCAATCCAACACATTATGAAATAAAGTAGTACACAAAACATGCCAGCACCGTAGTACTAAAACAGAAAAGCACAGAGAGAGGCCAAGCAAATCCAAGAGTCCACACGGAGTCTTCCGCGGTCGACCAAGTGCCTAATAAACGTGGAGTGATATTTACTACGCGAAATGGAGATGCAAAAAAATTGATGTGTCAGAAATTCCAAGGCTGCCTACAAGCGTACGTCCAATCCCCCCCCCTCGCGATCGGCTTGTTATTATAACCTTGGATGAACACGAAGATCCACATCAAATTACGAGTCATGGTTTGTCAACAAAAATACAAGCCATAGAGATCATGAAAAAGATGTGTAATCCGACACAGTGAAGTACCATGCGGGGTGGGTGGGGTTGGGGGGGGGGGGGGGGGTGCTAGCAGCCGCCTATGCCACGCGGCGTGCCATTTATAAAGCGCATCTTGTAGCTTGGCATCGGCACAGACCACCTGAATGCAAAACAAAAGAAGATGTGATGATGGTGGTACAAACAAAGCTGTAACACATGGCGTCAATATTTTTATAAAAGAAAAGAAAAGAAACAAAATGCCTGTTATAATTGTTCTCTTTCGACATCTCCACAACGATAGTTTTTGATAGTGTGCTGCCATCTCTTCGTCGCTTTATCACAACCTAATAATATAGAGATTGTACATAAGAAGAGATTTTTTTTTGAGTAGGTACATAAGAAGAGATAATTTTATGAAAACAGAATATGGCAATGAAAAATAGAAAAGAACCAGGGAGATATGACGATATCCAGAAACATATCTTCTGGACGGACTAAACTAAATACCTCAATTGTCATGTCCCCATCACAACCTCCAATGGATTCAACATGGGCCACCGCAGCATCCAATAACATTGAACCAAACTAATGTACACATTGTGAAGTTATATTGATTAGTACCAAAATCAAACAACCACACAAAATCATAACGATACGTTTCGGGAAACATAGTTACCTCACATTTTACAATAACATCAGCGACACATAACCCAGCAACATCAGCAAGTGATCCCTCGACAACCTAATTAGCAATTTATTTGGTCCATTTTATACAAACATGCAACTGAACCAACTATATAATAAGCCAGAAAGTAACTAAATAATGAAAATTCCGATATTGCATTTTTTGAAATTCAAAAATCTATATGGATATTGTGAAAATAGTGTATATTAAAAAACCAACAGGTGCACCATAATTCAACATAAAATTCAATAACACTTCTATAGCACTAAATTCATATTTTCGATACAAATTCAACGGTATAATTTTTGCTCCCACCGCAGTCGGTCTCGCTGGTTAAAGAATAAGAATTCAGTGGTATAATTTTTGCTCCAACCGCAGTCGGTCTTGTTGATTAAATTTATGGTCAAACTTAGATCTCGGGAAACGCGGGCGCACTACATTGTGGAATGGAGGGGGTAATATTTACCGATGAATGCTTAAAATTGTTTGCCGAGTGCAGCGTTTTGGTGCCGAGGCTCATCTGCACCCGGTCAGAAGAAAATCACAAAAAATTCAAAAAAATCCTTTTTTTGCATGGCAGAAAATTTAGTGCTTGAGGTCCGCTCCAATTTTCATATCATTTAGACATTTGAGCAGCTCTCCGCAAAAAAGGCAAATCGGGTCAAAACGGTGCATGCAAAGTAAACTTTTTTACAGACCCCGATTTGTCTTTTTACAGAGGTGCTCAGATGTCCAAATGATTTGAAAATTGAAGCGGACCTTACGCATTAAATTATCTACCATGCAAAAAAATGATTTTTTTTAGTTTTTTAGTATTTGTTTTAATTTTTTCATCAACGCGGGTGCAGATGAGCCTGGGCTTAGAAGCGGATTTTTGTTGTTTGCCTTCATATTTATACACAAATGAGTGGAATGTGATGAAAGTAGTAAATAAAGATTCTACAAACAATTAATGTGGATCGAAGGGAGTAATAAAATGAAACGAATAGGTGGGAAAGACAAAATGGGAAAGGTTGATGGGCGTCCGTTTTTTCGCGAATATAGGGAGAAGCAGTTTTGAGGTTTGGCTGTGGAGATACTCCTGCAAAAACTTTGGCAAGGAAAATGCGCTTCCTTCCCATTTGAATTTTCAGAAAATATCCAACAGTACTTTGACAGGACGTAAAGTTGGCGATTGGACATGGGTCCAGCGGAAGGCCGGGCCGATGCGAAAGCATGTAGTCAACTCAGCCCGTTGGCATCAGCTAGCTAGTTGATTCTCTGCCATTACGCCACAGCTGCAGCTCATGCTCGTATTCCGGGGGGCTCGCCTTCTCCATCCATTCCCTCACTCTCCCTCTCATACACGCGTCGTAGTGACTTGTTCCCTTTGGTCCAGCTCAGACGTGGACTTTTCTTTTTTTTAATCACGTACTCCCTCCGTTCGAAAATACTTGTCATCAAAATAGATAAAAAGAGATGTATTTAAAAATAAAATAATCTACATACATTCCCTTTTATCCATTTTGATGACAAATATTTCCGGATGGAGGGAGTACGTACCTTGTGTTCTAATCGGGAGTGAGAGGTGATCACAAGCATACCCCAAAACAAATACTGAGCATGAGCAAGCCATTTTTGCTTAACTATTAAAGTTTTGTCAGTTACTCCCTTTATCCCATAATATAAGATGTTATCATAACCAATATGCTCACAAATGGGACACAAGGAGTAGATTATATGTTTGCTTACTTCGTTGCAACCATATTGCATTGGAGTTACTGCTACAGTACACTTTCGGCCACACCAATCCAGGAATAAGTATCTAGGGAGAACATGAGTGTTCTCATAGCTCAGTGACTCTCGGCCGTCGGATCGATTGTTTGATGCGTTGTGGACCGTTCGATCTCGCTTCTGCTCGATATCAGACGTTGGATAAAAAAAGTTACTGCTACAATGAATAGTTACCGTCTCGTTCGTGCCACCACATGTAATTTCCTTGCCCCGCCGAGGGCATATTGGACATTTCACCTGCTTGAGAAAATATCTAATATCGACAGCGGTGAGACCTAGCGCTGGAACCCTCCCGCTCCTGCCCGCTCTCGCCTCTGTCCCCCCGTCCCGTGTCTCCTCTCCTCCCCTCCCGCCGACCACCTACCTACCGCCGGATCTCCCCGTCGAGCTCGCTCCTCGCCGTCGCTCTTACAGGCGCCACGCGCTCCCGTTCTCCTTCCCCAGCCCGGCGACGGTGGAGGCGCGCGGCCATCCCTCCCCGGGCGGTGGTGGAGGAAGGGCGGGGCCTCCACGGTTGTCGGCGACCTCCTCCCCGACCATCGACCCCTTTGTTAGGGCGCGGGGGTGGTTGTCGATGGTGTCTCTCTCACCCGTTCTTCTCCTTGCACGTCCTCTCCACGTCGTTGGGCAGCGCCGCTGCTGGCTCTCTCCTCGGGGCTGGGCTGGGGCGTCCTAGGGAGGGATTGGGCTGCGATGGATTTCCTCTCCACATCGTTGGACAGCGCCGCCGCTGGCTCTCTCCTCAGGGCTGGGCAGGGGCGTCCTAGGGAGGGATTGGGCTGCGATGGATTTCGTGCGGCACGAGGCTGGCTGAGGTTCTCGTTTGGGGAATGATTTTTTTTCTCGATTTTGATTCTTCAGCTATTCATCTTAGATGCTCGTTTGGTACATGATGCAGGTCTATTGCTGCTGTCGTTTCTTTCTCCACGAAGATTCCGATGATTTGTGCTCCGGCTCTGCTTCCAGTGAGTGCGCTGATTCCTACTAGGTGAGCTTGTCGGCCTCCTATGTTCCTGATTTTACTCTATTGTTCATGTCCATGTACGTGATGGTGTTTTTGATTTCTTCCTATTGACGGCATGGTCACCTCTAGCTATGGTCAATTGTTACTTACTGTCTAGGAGACGAACAGATCTAGATGCCATCGAAGGAAAAAAAATTGTTGTCCCTTTTTAGCCTTTTTGGGTACCTTGTCTTCTATAAAGGTAGAATCTGAGCCTTCCTGTTGAGGAGATGCTGATGTTTAGCTAGATTCCATTAAAGGAATATTTTGTTGTCTTTCTTGCTTTGTTGGGTACCTAGCCTTTTCTTTGTCATGGAGGAGGACAGTTTTGTCTAGGAGCCAGGGCCTTTTGTTCCTTTGCATGGTTAGCTTTTCCCCCCTATCCTCAAGTGGTAGGGGTTTAGGTATGGAATTGTTCTTTTTATCTGCTGTTCTTGCATGTTGGAGTGTAGTGCCAGATTACCTGTCAACTTTGTTTGGGTCTGACGAATAACATGGTAAATAGCTGAAAAGGTCTAGACTGGTTCAGTTTCTTGCCTAACTAGAAATAACTCCCCATTTTCATTTCTTCAATTTTTTGGACAGCGGCCCCTCCTCTTCTCCATGAGCAAGCACTCCGGCCATAGCCTCGTCTCTTCTCCTCTCCGGTCGCCGTGGAGGTGGGTGGTTGATGTTTGTTTCTTATATTGGTGATGTGGGTGAGTTGATTTGTGCCTTTTCATCTCGATCTGTTTAGCGTTGGAGCCCTTGAAGCATTCGAATGGAACATGTATTGGCATGCTCGGTTCATCTTAGGTGAGTGTGAATGTTGAAGTGTGATTTCGTAGCATTAGGCTTGCAGTTTAAGAGATCTTCCAATCAATTTTTTTTGGATTTTGGGGATGTGTGCAGTGGAAAACTATAGATAAATAAGAATTCTTTGTTCTTCTTTCATGTTGGAGAGAGTGACAGTACCTACATTCCTGTTAGTGGGCTGTATATATTCTATAACTTCTTGCTGTTTTCTTTCTTACGGTAATTTTTTTGACATTTGTAACAGCAAAATGATATGTCAAGATGCTCTGTTTTTATGGCACTTTTAGAGATTTCTCCTCATATTATAGATGGTGTGCGATATACTTCTTGACATATCCCTAGGCATCTTGACATATCCCTGGACAGGTTCTCATGTTCAGCGCATCCAGTTTGGTTGATTATTTTGGGAGGCTTATTTTGGAAAGGCTTTGAGAGGCCGTCTGAATCACCACCTTGTGTTAATAGAATTATACATAGTTTTGTACAGCCATTTCATTTTGCATAGGGCTACAAAGTACAATCAAACAATCTGCAGCTTAGCAGTACTGTATTTCCTGGATTCTCCAATTTGGGGTTTGAGCATTGAGGCGTTGAATATGTCTATATGAACTGTAGTTATATATTACCTGCTACTCGAGCTGGCTCTCTCTCTCTCCGACGTCTTGGTTTGCAGGCCGCTGCGTGGTGAGGTACTGACTAAGGAGCGCGAATCGCCAGCACCACGTACCAGATGATGCCGTCAAGGTCGGCGTCATAGTGACTGTCGATGACTTGCAGGTCCATCTCTCTCTCTCAAATGTCAAGCTAGATTCCCTCTTATTTTGCATATTGGAAATGTCCGAAAGTTAATTGACTGAAATGCCATGTCTTGCGAAATCTAATGCCATGATAATTAGATGCATGTGCAGATCTTTTTTTCGTTGAAATGTTTTCAGATGCATGTTATGGATTGATTTCCGGCCGTCCGATCTTGAGTTTGATATGCCGTCAAATTGTACTGCTAAATAATTGCGTTGTTGTTTTCATTTCCTTCAGTTGATGCATTGATCAACACCGGTCTGGCGAAACTGAGCTATAAATATGTTAAGATCAGTATGGATTGCTCTCTGGACCATATTTCTCATGACATGTTGGACACAATTGCTAGAATATTTTTAACAGTATATATGTTTTACTCAAATGTGTTACTTGTCTCTTCTTTCAGATGATTGGTGGGCAGAATTAAAGAGGGATTACACAAGTAAGGAGATACACCTGAGCAAGCAGCTAGACCCATGGTACTAATGTAAATCGCTCAACCATTTTGATATTTAGTCTCTCAAGAGTTATTTTCTTAGTATATTATTCTTCAAGATCCACATTCATTTTACTCAGTCATGCCCAAATGCCTTTTCTATAAATCATTCTAAAAGATCCAGTTGTGACTTACTACCCCCCTCTGCCCATATTTTTATCTATGGATGCTGCTCTCTCTCTCTCTCTCTCTGTGTGTGTGTGTGTGTTATGGCCATGTTTAGTGCTTCCGTTTAGTCCAAAGGGAGTAGCTCAATTGTGTCCTGCATAAATTAGATCTTTCCGAAAACATTTTAACCAGGATCCAACTTTCTATACATTGATAACTAGAGCATAAGTGCACTCGCTCAATTCTGAAATTGTTCATAGTATACATAGTAATCATGACTAGATCGTAGAAGTTAGAGATGTACAAATGATTGATTGGAAATATATATTTGTATTTGCAACAACACACTGGATCACGTCAGGTAAATATTTTTGTAGAATATAAGTCAGGTTTAGAACTTTTGACGACGACAGCTGAAAAACCAAAGTAAATCCATGATATATAGTCAGTATAATATATATTTAGATATTCACGGCACTGCATAAGCATAGTTCAGTTCCCCTGGGAGCACTAGCTGCTGGCTTTTACATGTATTTCTTGATTCTAATAAGATGCAGCTAATCTTAGAAAATATAGTAAGCACCTATCATGAAATTTAAAACTGGCGTGATGTGGCTCTCCGTTGATAACTATGATGCTTGCATAGCTGGTTGATTTATTTGATTATTATCAAACTAAACCATCATAATATTAAGATTGTGATTATTCAGATGAAAAATGATCAAAGAAATACATGTACCAAAGTTACATCTGTTAAGATAATGATTAGGCATACAATTGCTTCTTCAAATTATTGCAATATTGTAGTTCTCTGTAGTCTAATAAATTATGTACTGTGGTCCTCCGCCTCACCGCTTAACGGGATGGATCGGGCAACGTACGCCAAGGCGAGACCTGCCTCTCCTCTTAAGTTGATTGGTTTCTCTTTCTGCATTCCTTTTCTATGGCCTCATTTGGCATTTCTCCTTCATGATTATTATGTTGTCCCTTTTGGGTTGTCAGATGCTTTACCTCGGCAGCATGATGAGATTCCTTGCTTTCTCCATGTGAATTTTCCAAAAAGCTTATCTATTTGAGGAACCATTTTTTTTCTCATTGATGTTGCATCGACCAATGCTTATAATACCTAATAGAACTAAAAGTCGGTTACCCGGTCAACACACCTTATAAAAAAATATGAATGGGCAAGATGTGGCCATCTAGAGTAGAATTTGGTTCATTGATTAATGTAGAAAGACACGGGTCAAAGTGATCCTTTTCCAAGGTAATCACCACTGTTTTGTTTTAGGCTTATGTGCCTGATGTTTTTTAGGATCTCTGTCAATAAGGGGATATATCAAGGTAGTGTGTTGTGTTCTAATTATAAATGAAGAGAAAGTTAAGAACTTCATAGTTACAATGTAATCATGGCTAGAGCGTAGAGGTTAGAGATGTACAAATGATTGATTAAAAATATATATTTGTATTTGTAACAACACACTGGATCACATCAGGTAAATATTTTCGTAGAATATAAGTAAGATTTAGAACTTTGACCATGACAGCTGAAAAACCAAAGTAAATCCATCATATATATTCAATGTTCATGGCACTGCACAAGCATAATTCAGTTCCCTTGGGAGCACTAGCTGCTGGCGTATAGATGTATTTCTTGATTCTAACAAGATGCATGGCAATCTTAGAAAATATAGTAAGCACCTATCATGAAATTTAGAACTGGTGTGATGTGGCTCTATTGATAACTATCATGCTTGCATAACTGGTTGATTTCTTTGATTATAATCAAACTGAACCATCATAATTCAAGATCGTGATTATTCAAATGATATGATCAAAGAAATACATGTACCAAAGTCACATCTGTTGAGATCATGATCAAGCATTATTGGGATATTGTAGTGCTCTTTAGTCTAATAAATTATGTATTGTGGTGCTCCACCTCCTTTTCTCTTCTTGCCAGGACATATACTCTGCATGGGAAGTTGCCTACTTGGTATGAGCTTCAGACGCATCGGCATCGCTACACCTTTCTATGTTCTTTTGTTAATAGTCTGCCCATAATTATAACAGCGAAATGCATGAATGTATATAGCTTTGCACCAAGCCACTTTACTTTATCTATGATCTGTCATTTTTGTGAGTCGCAGATGATTTTGGCATTGATATTCTCATGCAAGCCATCCTATCTTTGCAAGCCTACAGATAGAATACACTCAGGGCACCACATGTTTAAGTTGTCACTCCTATGTTTATAAGTTTATAGGAAGCAAACATTTTCATTATCTTTGGCACTTATATTTTCATTATATTAACTTGTGCAGCGGAGTTTTAAAATCAAAACGGGGCAATTCTCTACTGTGACAAAGTGAAGAGAAAACTGATGCATCAAATTAATACAGAAATTCAGTTCATATGAAGCAGAAGAAAGGCATGCAGTACCTTACATTGACAATGATTGTTAGCCCATTGTGGTACTTCAAATCTGATAAAGAATATATTTTATGACCGAGACATGGCATTTGGAGAATCTCAGTTCTAATATCTACATGAATCAACTTTTATTTTGTCACGCTACTGAATGTTCTGGTATGGGACTATCTATTCTGTGTAGCTCTTATAAGTAATAATGAAATGATCTATATGTAAAGTTTTCTTATTTTAATTATATTATGTTGTTGATGATGCATGGTTCTGGAATTTGGAGATTAACATTTAGGCTTTTGGTATTTTGAACCTTTTTGCTTTGTACTAAACTTGATGCAAACCAGTTTGTCTTATCTAGCACTGCCACTCAGTCTTTTTGGAACAAATTTTGTCATGTGCTTGCAAATTAATTACCCTATTGACTTAGTATTCTCAGTTTACCATGTTTTTGGTATATCTCTACTGCTTGTGATCTATACTAAACTCATTAGTTCTGAAAGAGTGTTGTAATTTCCTTTGGATGTACAAGATTTATACATGCCGGGTCAGGACGCTTGGTCGGGCAATGCGCGCCAAGGCGCGCTCCCGATCTAGTTGAACACGGAAACTGGGAGGCTTTCGGCCACAGCAGTGGACAGTCTTCTGTATTTTGTACGCCGTGTGGTCAAATCAGCACAAAAGTGGTGACCTAGTAGACAGAGCTACGCATGTTTTAGCATGAAACAGGAAACATCAAACATGTGTTCTTCTGTTCGATTCCACTTTTGTTCTTGTGAGCGTAACCCCCTCGTCCGCCCCGTGGGCGGCTAGGGGGAAACCCTAGCCACCGCCGCCGTCGGGCGCCTCTCCCATGCCTCTCTCACCCTCGCCGCCGCCAGCAGAGCCGCCGGGCGAAGCCTGGCCGCCAAGGGCGACGGCGGGGTATCTCTCCCCTACGCGCGATCTGGCTGGCACGGGACGGCATGTGCGTGAAGTGGCGCCGGACTACTGTGGGATTCGGTGGCGCTGCGGGCGGATCCTGGCGGCGGCGTGCATGACGCGCCGATGGCTGGAGTCCACGTTTGCAGCGCGGATTGGCGGATGCGGGAGCGCCAGGATCTGGTGGTTGCGTGAGCCGTCGCGTTCATGTCAGATCTTTTGCGATCTGGTGCTTGGACGCCGGCGGCCGGTGCGGGGTGGTGGTACTCGTCGTTGTCCAGGTTGGATTCTCTGGATCTAGAGCCTGGACGGATCTGCACTAAAGTCGCCCATGGTGCTTTCTTCTCCTGATGGTTTCGTTTATCGGTTTGTGGCCAGATCCGGAGCAGACATAGGTTGGTGGTACAGGTTGGGGACCGGAGGAAACTTTGGTCGGCTAGCTCAACCCGGCATCGGCGACGGCTTTGGCGTCGTTACCCTCCTTGGAGGCGAAGCCGAGGTCCCATCCTATCCACCTCTGACCCACTCCCGGACGAAAGTCCAAAACCCGTCTTGGATTGGGCGGCGGCAGCGCCCTTAGCGTCGTGTCCTCCATGGAGGCGCTGTCTTGGGAGGCTTGGGTGTTCGGGGGAGAAGTATTGTGGGTGGTGGGCTCTACATGGCAGTTCCTACAGCGGCGACGGTGTGGAGTGTAGGAGATATGCCCTAGAGGCAATAATAAATGATATTATTTATCTCCGAGTTCATATTATGTTTATGTTTCATGCTATAACTGCAATGATTCTCGAGTCTGCAATATCCACGAGGCTCGGAGGAAGACTCATATGCACGTGTGGAATAATAAACGGTAAGAAGTATTCCTAGTCTGGCCTCTAAGACTAGCTCAAGTGTTGCATGATGGTTCTATTTTCCTGATCATGGGCATGTCTATGCCAGCAACTTTGAGGGCAAAATGTTAAGAGAACATTTGTGTTGAATCGACCCGGATTGATGTTATGCTATGAGATTCATTCATCACAAGTTAATGGTACATAACACAGAGATGGTTAACGTTTGCATGATTCCTTAGACCATGAGAGTATCGAGTTTCTTCATGCTTGCTTCATGAACTTTGGGGTTTGTTAAACGTCATCCGTAAATGGGTGGCTATTACGGCGCTTACGGGTTCATGGAAAAGTGTGTTAAGTAACTTGATAGCTCAAGATTGGGATTTGCTCCTCCGACGATGGAGAGATATCTCTGGGCCCTCTCGGTGTTACGGTATCCATCATCGTCTGGCCAGACACTTTGTGATTTGATCACGAGGATGCCGGAACACGATAATGAGAAAAGAGAACAATACCGGTAACGAGGTAACTAGCATAGTGGACAAGTTGTTGATCCACGGGAATGCCAACATGTCTCACCTCGGGTATTTGTAACATATCGCGAAGCAACAGGAATAGCACATGACAACTGGAGGTTCACTCGAATATTTATTCGTGTGGGTATAGGGGTCAATATGGGTGTCCACGGCACCGATGTTGATCATTGATCGGAAAGGGTTCCAGTCATGTCTATACTTCACCGAACCTATAGGGTCACACGCTTAAGGGTCATCTATCTGCTGAATACTAGACAAGGAGTCTGAGAGAAAATCACCGAAAAAGTTTCGGACACCGGAAAAGTTTCGGACAGCGGAAAAGGTTCGGCAGAAAGAGGTCATCGGATGAGTTTCGATGAAACTGAAAAGTTGTTTCAGGGGATACCATAAAGTCAAATTGGTTTCGGCACATGCCTGATAATTCTTGGAGGGTGCCAGAATCATTCTGGAAGCTTTCTGGAATTTTCCGGGATAATAACCGGATATTCTTCGGGAGCTGCCCGAACCACTTCAGATGCTTTTGGCAGATGAAAATCACTAAACCGGAATTTTTTCGGAACGCGTTGAAAATCATTATGGTGGGTACTGGAAATGTTCTAAGCCCACATAAATATTTTCAGTTCGACTGACGCTGAAAAATGTCGTCGTGAATAGTGAAAGTGCATTTTGGGATATTTTATGGTGAGTCACCTTTTGGGATATTTCCAAAAGGATTCTAGAAGGGCTTGGGGGCCAAGCATGCTCCTCATGGGGGTCCCCCAAGGGGTTGGCCGGCCACATGTGTGGGGCTCCATGGAGCTCCACTTCCCTCCCCATTATGCCCTTCATGTGTGACATTTGCATGGGCATTTTGGGTTTTTGTGAGCCATCCCTACCCCTTGGCTTTCCTATAAATAGAGGAGGAGTGGGCAGCCCAAACCTCATCCCTTCTCACATACAAGTGCCATGCAATGATCTGGCTTCTCTCTCCCTCCCCGCGAAATAGTTTCGTAGAGCCGAAAGGCTGTCTTGGTTCCGGCAGGAACTAGTTCTGGACGGCGAAGCCCTGCCGGATAGATGACACCGTATGTGTGCAACTCTGTAGAGAGATCGTAGTTTCGATCTTAGTTCGTGAGTGCCTCCCGAAGGGCTGTCCGTGTGACCGTCCGAGTTTCGAAGGTCCTCCCGAAGGGCTGTCCGAGTGACCGTTCGAGTTTCGAAGGTCCTCCCGAAGGGCTGTCCGCGACACCGTCCGGGGGGCTGTTCGACCGCCTCCCGGAGGGCTGTCTGAGGAGCAGATGAGGGTATACATCCTCGTGGTTGGGAGGTTGTAAATCCTAGCTGAGGGGATCTGCACCGCTGATCGTCATCGACTCTACTTCCCGCTGCGCTACGAGTCTGTAACGAAAAAGATAAAACCTTGTATGCAGTCTCCATAGTGGTCCTGGGCAAGTGCGTAGGTTGGAATTTTTTTGTTTTCTGCTGCGTTACCCTTCAGTGGCATCATGACCCGTGCTATGCGTAGATGCAGGTTGGGATCTAGAATACATAGAGATGTATGGGTATTGCATAATATAATTAGGTAGTAGATGAGATCTATTGCTGAAAATTATTTATGCGGGTGACGGATGAAATCTGTTACCCGATGTTCTTGTTGCTTCCCTAGAATTTGCGTTTGCTCAATCTCGAGACAGCATGGTGGAATGTGACAAAGTTCTGGCAATCCGTGATCCTGATTGATCATGGAAGTGCTATCAGTTCTTTGGGTTCTGCCGTAGTCAAAAGAAAGATGAAATTCGCAGACGACAGGGCAATGCAGATATGATCTGCACGGGGGTCATGCGTATGACGAAGTTTAGTATGCGGTTCGAGATTTTATTGTCTCGTGCTTCATACACCCTGCAAAGTTAATCTAGCGACATGAACTATCATACTTGATGATGAACGTTGGTCGCTGCGGTTTAAGTCAAAACCTTAGAAGCCACGTAAAATAAATTTTGCATAAACCGATTAGAGGCGTCTAACTTGGTTTTGCAGGATGTGCATGTGATGTGGTATAGCAGTGCTCATATTAATTCGATTATGTATGAGATGACTATATGATGTAATTTGATTAACATGACCTGCGTGTCATGATTCGGCATGATGGCTGGAGGCATATGATTGCGCTTTAATGACCTGCGTGTCAACCTTAAGTAATGCATTAATTTTATACGCTATGGAGATAGCAATATTATCTGGTGCATCGACAAGGTGGTGGCAATCTTCGCTAAGGTGAACACCAACACGAATGCCGAAGACGAAGAAATGAAATACTTCTCCGTCAGAAAGGGCTATACCATATCATGCTATTATGAATTGCCTGAGATGTTTATCCCTTATGATGCACCCTTCTTGATTGCGCGGTAGTCGCTTTTTATTAGGGTGATCTCTCACAAAAATACCAAGTAGTTAGTGTTCTCCCAAGTGTAGCACCGTCACGGCACCTATCTTTTCGGGGTGCGCTGTGTCACACGGGTACGAACGATTAGAGAAGTGTGAGGCGGGTGAGTTGAGACCTCGCAGCGAGATCACTTGGTTGTCTTGACGTTCAGGCATGACCGTCATGAGCTCGGAACACACGCATCGAAAGATGAACAAGAGTCACATAGAGATGTGATTGGCAAGTTGGCCTACCGGTTGAGATTTTTCGTCATCAGTGGTGTTACACCAATGGCGAACAATTGAAATGTGGGTCTAGTATCACTCACAATCAATTTTGAGAGATATTGATTTGAGTGGGAGTGCACTGTTGAATTAACATGTTTAATTCTTAGTGCAATTAATTATGAACATTGTCTAAGTGTTATATGCAAAATAGTTGTAGAATAATGGCTCGCGTTTCCACCTTCCCTATTAAAATTGAATAGCTGTTAAATATCTGGTTAAAACTTTACGATTGGTAACGTAATATGAGGATTGTCCTCAAAAGTGCCGAGAAGGACTTTGTCCTATCGCATGCTTTCCGTATCCTCCCGCTAATGCTATGGATCATGTGACTCTCGTCCTTCGATCCAAAAGCTAGAATTCTGTTACGGTCAAGTGGAATATGTTTGCTTCCATGAAACCCAAACTTCGAAAGTTCGGATAGTTATATGATATTCATGGAACTGAAAATTATTTTCAGATACAAACAAAGCAATGTTTGTTTGCAAGTATTAGTAAAAGTGTTTACTATGCATTTGACTGTTGGGAAAGGGATCCAGAAGAACGCCTGTCATATAATGAAAGGTGAATAAAACAACAACTTAAAGAGAAAGGAAGTGTCCAAAGGGTGTTAGTATGACTTACACGCCTAGGAAGTCCGGGGCTAACGCCACTCTTAAGTTGGGTGCTTCTTTTGCGAGTAGGAGAAATACTAAAAGTTAAACTGTTAGAAGTATAAAGGCAGAAAGAAAGATGACTGGAATATCCAGCTCATGTATGAATGTCATACAAGTTTTTGATGTATAGTAGGCTGGTCAAAGATATAGTTCTTGGGAATTATGGTTAAACATGTTAATCACTAATTCTTGGGTATTGTGAGTTAATCACAAAGATACCCGCTCGATTGCATTCTGTTGCGAATCAATGTAAGAGCTACTATGGCCTAAAAAGACTAGCCAGAAATGAGGTTAAGGTATACACAGGGAACATAGTAAATGTTACTATACCTTCCATCGGTGTATTGCCGTCTGTATTTATTTTCATAATTCATTTAGAGTTTTACAAACTCTATCCCATTGCATAAGGTATCTTGCAAGAAGGTTGTTCATCAGAGAACTTTTTATGTTCGATGTTATGAATAACACAAGGGCCATACTTTCATTATGAATGAGATGTATGTTATGAATATTGATAATAATACAATACCTCTGGGTTTACTTTCATAATTCATTTTAGAGTTTCATACACTCTAGCCCATTGCACAATGTTTGTTGCAAAAGAGTTGTTCATAAAAACAACAATTATTGTTAAGTATTATGAATAACATGAAGGGCCATGCTTCCATCCAAGATGGATGTATGTTATGAATATTGATGGTGATATAATACATCCATAACACTGACGCTAAATGTCGCAAGACTATGAGAATAACACACATGTGTGGCACTGTATTTTGTCACATTGGATAAACCCGCATGGAAAAATTCCATTGTGATGGATTTTGAAGTCGTTTGATTTTGAATCATCTGACACTTGCAACTTTTCTCTGAAAAGTGAAGTGACTGAAATACCGTTCACAGGCCATAAGGAACGAGCAACAAACTTATTGGTGATCATACATTTTGATGTGTGTAGTTCAATTATGTTGTTGCAAGTAGTGGATTTATATATCTTCAGAAATGACTCAAGTAGATATATGGATATTTGCTTGATGAGACGTAAGTCTGGATCTTTTAAAATCATTCGAAAGGATTTAAAAAATGAAGTAGAAGTTATTGTAACAAGAAAATTATGTTTCTGCAATTTGATTGCACAAAGGAATATTTGGGTTACATGTTTAGCGAATGTCTGATGAGTTGTGAAAGGGGTTTCATAACTTGCACCTCCCGGAACACCACTGCAAGTGAAAAGTCCGTGGATATTTAATCTAACCATTTATGACATGGTAAGGTCAAAGATGACATAAATAAATTTGCCATTATCCTTTTTAAAGTGATGCTTTAGAGACTGCGGCTTTTACACCGAAAAGAGCTACATCGGGTCTGTTGAAATTAAGCCATGGTATGGTACGCCCAACCATGTTATATCTTTTCTTAACATTTGAAATATGGGGCTTGTGTAAAAGGTTACAAACCTATTCCAAATCAGACAAGTGCTACTTTGTAGGTTATACCAAAATGTTGGGTATTCCTCCCTCACTATACCGAGGCAAATAGTTTTGCCGCGAAACGGTATGATTTTAAAGAGAATGGTTCTTTCAAAAAGGTGAGTGGGAGAATAGTGCAACTCGACGAGATAAACAGTATCTTCGTCATCAGCTCAAAGGAAAGAGACCTTGGAAGTTATTCCAGAGTTTCCTACTGCGACTGATACGTAAGTCTCTACAATAAAATGTATGAACTTCGGTCGAACTTGTAGCTGAACCACGTAGGCAAGGCTCGTGCAAACCTCTCAGGTGCGCAAACGAGATATTGTTGTTAGACAACATTATACCTACGATACACAAGGAAGCGTTGATGGGCCCTGACTCCGGAATTGGCTAAATGCCAATGCAACCCGAGTTAGTTTCCATATAAGTGATTCAAGATTAAAACCTTGATACACCTTTCGGAAGACTTCGAGTCTAACGAATATTTATGGAACTTAAAACTGATACGGATAAAAATGTTTTATCCATAAAGCTCGACTTGTTGAAATAACAAGTTCAAGAGTTGACTACGATGAGGTTGTTTTCATCGTAGCGATGCTTAAAGTCGGTTCGGGTTGAACTAGCAATTAATACATATTTCAATCATGAGATATGAAACATGGATGACAATAGGATTTCCATCTGATGGAAATGAAACCAAGGACTTGCATGTGTTACAGTCCAAGGCATTTTGTCTATCCAGAGGATGCTGGTAAGGGTGCAAACTTAAGAGTTCCAGCGATGGACAGAAGAGAGCAAAATGGAGTTGGAATCTTCGTGCTTTGATGAAATGGTCAAAGGGGTTTGACTTCATCAATGGGTAACGAAGATGCTTGTAATTCAAGAAAGTAAGTGGGAGCGTAATAATATTTCTAAAAACCTTGTGTGCTTGACACATTGTTAATTGGAAATAAATTTCTTGACACGAATTAGGACTTCATTTGAAAATAGTTTTTTGATGAAGTGCTTAGGCTAAATAGCCTCAATATTAGGCATAATGATCTATGGAGATAGATTTACCTAATAGGGCTAAGCAATGAATACATATTGACAAGGTGCTAAAATCTTTTAGCATTTAAAACCGCCAGGGAGTTATTCTTGCCGGAGTCACATGGAAGAGTTTTTTGCAAGACTCGGTGTCCCAAACCACTGATGAGCAAAATACATGATGCAGATTCCACACACTTTTGTGTTTGGATTAATCATGTATTCCATGGTATGTAAAACAACCAGATACGTCTGATACTCCCAAGGTGTTGCGAGTATGGATACTAATGTGATCAAAGTACTGATCATGGGACAACAGTGAAAGATGTCATTGAGTACTAGAGTAAGTACTGATGATATGTTTTCTCGCAAGCGGGGATCATGAAGAGTTCGTTGTAAAATGTTACATCGATACAGTCTTCATCTTTTCTTCATGCGATTTTCGATTTAAGTTAAGGGTTTTGTGTAATACACAATATGGTGGCACGTTAGTTGGAAATTGTTCCAAACAAGTTACTGTGGCGAATTCTATAACAAAGGCGGAGTATGTTGCCGCTTTAGAAGCGACAAAGACAAAGATGTTGAATCATATAGTTCATTCATGAACTTAGTATGGTTCCAAGAAGGCTTTGGTCAATGGGACACTATTGCAGATAGTTGCTCCATAACTCAGTCTGAGGAATCAGGTTTCGACCAATGATTCACATATATACAAAGCCAAGTCCACACAAAATATGAATTTTGTGAAAGAATGAAAATGTGAGGATATGCAGAGATACACATGGAGCTGAAGTTGTCAGATCCGATGGACATCAGGTTATACCACATGCGAAGCATTTTTTTACACCAGTATGCCATAGGTGTAAAGTGCATTAGCATTAACTAGATTATTGACTCTAGTGCAAGTGGGAGTCTGTAGGAGATATGCCCTAGAGGCAATAATAAATGATATTATTTATCTCCGAGTTCATATTATGTTTATGTTCCATGCTATAACTGCAATGATTCTCAAGTCTGCAATATCCACGAGGCTCGGAGGAAGACTCATATGCACGTGTGGAATAATAAACTGGAAGAAGTATTCCTAGTCTGGCCTCTAAGACTAGCTCAAGTGTTGCATGATGGTTCTATTTTCCTGATCATGGGCATGTCTATGCCAGCAACTTTGAGGGCAAAATGTTAAGAGAACATTTGTGTTGAATCGACCCGGATTGATGTTATGCTATGAGATTCATTCATCACAAGTTAATGGTACATAACATAGAGATGGTTAACGTTTGCATGATTCCTTAGACCATGAGAGTATCGAGTTTCTTCATGCTTGCTTCATGAACTTTGGGGTTTGTTAAACGTCATCCGTAAATGGGTGGCTATTACGGCGGCTTACGGGTTCATGGAAAAGTGTGTCAAGTAACTTGATAGCTCAAGATTGGGATTTTCTCCTCCGACAATGGAGAGATATCTCTGGGCCCTCTCAGTGTTACGGTATCCATCATCGTCTGGCCAGACACTTTGTGATTTGATCACGGGGATGCCGGAACACGATAACGAGAAAAGAGAACAATACCGCTAACGAGGTAACTAGTATAGTGGACAAGTTGTTGATCCACGGGAATGCCAACATGTCTCACCTCGGGTATTTGTAACATATCGCGAAGCAACAGGAATAGCACACGGCAACTGGAGGTTCACTCGAATATTTATTCGTGTGGGTATAGGGGTCAATATGGGTGTCCACGGCTCCGATGTTGATCATTGATCGGAAAGGGTTCCAGTCATGTCTATACTTCACCGAACCTATAGGGTCACACGCTCAAGGGTCATCTATCTGCTGAATACTAGACAAGGAGTCTGAGAGAAAATCACCGAAAAAGTTTCGGACACCGGAAAAGGTTCCGCAGAAAGAGGTCATCGGATGAGTTTCGATGAAACTGAAAAGTTGTTTCAGGGGATACCATAAAGTCAAATTGGTTTCGGCACATGCCTGATAATTCTTGGAGGGTGCCAGAATCATTCTGGAAGCTTTCTGGAATTTTCCAGGATAATAACCGGATATGCTCCGGAGCTGCCGGAACCACTTCAGATGCTTTTCGCAGATGAAAATCACTAAACCGGAATTGTTTCGGAATGCGTTGAAAATCATTATGGTGGGTACTGGAAATGTTCTAAGCCCACATAAATATTTTCAGTTCGAACTGACGCTGAAAAATGTCGTCGTGAATAGTGAAAGTGCATTTTGGGATATTTTATGGTGAGTCACCTTTTGGGATATTTCCAAAACGCTTCTAGAAGGGCTTGGGGGCCAAGCATGCTCCTCATGGGGGTCCCCCAAGGGGGTTGGCCGGCCACATGTGTGGGGCTCCATGGAGCTCCACTTCCCTCCCCATTATGCCCTTCATGTGTGACATTTGCATGGGCATTTTGGGTTTTTGTGAGCCATCCCTACCCCTTGGCTTTCCTATAAATAGAGGAGGAGTGGGCAGCCCAAACCTCATCCCTTCTCACATACAAGTGCCTTGCAATGATCTGGCTTCTCTCTCCCTCCCCGCGAAATAGTTTCGTAGAGCCGAAAGGCTGTCTGGGTTCCGGCAGGAACTAGTTCTGGACGGCGAAGCCCTGCCGGATAGATGACACCGTATGTGTGCAACTCTGTAGAGAGATCGTAGTTTCGATCTTAGTTCGTGAGTGCGTCCCGAAAGGCTGTCCGTGTGACCGTCCGAGTTTTGAAGGTCCTCCCGAAGGGCTGTCCGAGTGACCGTTCGAGTTTCGAAGGTCCTCCCGAAGGGCTGTCCGCGACACCGTCCGGGGGGCTGTTCGACCGCCTCCCGGAGGGCTGTCTGAGGAGCAGATGAGGGTATACATCCTCGCGGTTGGGAGGTTGTAAATCCTAGCTGAGGGGATTTGCACCGCCGATCGTCATCGACTCTACTTCCCGCTGCGCTACGAGTCGGTAACGAAAAAGATAAAACCTTGTATGCAGTCTCCATAGTGGTCCTGGGCTGGTGCGTAGGTCGGAAATTTTTTGTTTTCTGCTGCGTTACCCTACATGGAGGTCGGCAGGTGGAGCGGCGTTGGATCTACCGCGTCGACGAGGACGAGTATTGGCGGCATGGTGTACAAACTCAGAGGTCATCGTGAGAGCACACGAGCAGCAACAACGTCGAAGCCACTAACATGGGATAACGCATGGAGTCGTGCCATTGCCAACCCCTAGACATCGAGCACCCAACATTAGGGTGGTCTTGCATGTGGCAAGATGAGAATGGCGGAGGGGGCGAGACGCCGGCCTAACGAGCTTGCACAAAGAGAGGGTTAATTAGCACCAAGAAGGGGTTCTGGGGTTGGTGTGAAGTAGCGGAGGAGTGACAGGACCACAGATAGGCCTCCAAAAATATCTCAACCCATGGCTTTGTGTAAATGGAGGACACGCACAACCCCAAGTTGGCGATAACAGAGGATCCAGCAAAGACGGGACAGAATGTTGCAAGACAACTCATCATGCAAGAAGAAGAGATTATCAGGTCGCAGAGAAGGGGACTATAACACGAGGGGCCGCAGGTGATCCGATGCAAGATCCTAGGTGGATGCACCGAAGCTCCACAACAACGCCTCGAAGAAGGTAAGCAACGCCGGGGGGCAACGTTGTTGCTGCCGCTAGAAGGAGCTAGTGGAGAGATTTCCCCCGGAGACAGATCAGCATGCCTTGGTTTTGCTGATGGGCACTGACGCGGGAGCCAAAGGCGGCTAGTATTCACTCGAGTTTCCACCGGAGAATTGTCTGATCAACCAAACAACCTAAGGGCCTCTTTAAATCGCGGGACTTCTAAAACACATGAATGGAATGACATGGCATCTTCATGCAGGAAAAACGTAAGATTCTTTACACGAGGTTTAAAATTTAATTACAAAAACTAGTACATAGGAATCCTAAGAGCAACTCCAACGCGGCAACCCATTTCGTCCGCGCGTGTTCGTTTGGATCGTCACGGACAGAAAAGTCGGTCCAATGCGGCGACACAAAAGGACGCGCGTCCACTTTTCGTCCGCCTGCCCATTCCCAGCTCAAATTTGAGTCTCATTTGCATCGGCGCAGACAAGAAACGGACGCACGTAACGCGCACCTACTCCTACCTCTGGCCCGCCAGTCGGTGGCACATCGACCACCATTTCCCTCCACTTTCCCAAAACCCTCCCGCCCGCTAACGCTCCCGGCCATGGAGGACGCGCCGACCCTCGATCCCGCCACCGGCCTCGCCTCCCTCGCCTCATCCAGCCTCACCTCCGTCTCCCCCGCCAAAGGCAAGCCCCGTGCGCCCCGCAAGACCGCGGCGCCACCCAAGAAGAAGAGGAACTGACGCCCGAAGAGCGGGTCGTGCGGTAGGCCAAGAGGAAGGGCCGAAGACACGCGGCGGAGCAAGATACGAAGCAGCGGCCGTCCCCGCCCTCTCCGCCGTCGCACAGTAGGAGGAAACCAATGCCCGAGTCGTTGCGGCAACGATGGAGGCCCTGATCTACCTAGGGTTAAATCCTGGCCAGCATGGGCTCGTCAACGCCGCCGTGGACGCGGCCAGCACGGGCTCGTCGACATTTCCTCGAATGGTGCTGCCAGAGTCACCGCCAATGCCAAGACCAAGGCGAAAGGAGTGGCGCTCGCTAGCATGATGACGGGGTGGAGATCATGAAGGTGGACCTGAACACCGTGTCGCCGAGGAAGAGGCCATGGTTCGAGAAGATGCAGGCCGACATGCTCAAATTCGACGACTAGTGATCTATGGCGGAGAGCGCCATCCCTTTTTTGTATGTCGGCTATTGTGCTGGCATGACCACGACCGAGATGGTGTGGTCGAATTCCCACCCCTTTTTGTGTGCTGGCCGCTAGCAAGTGCGCCAACATGAACTGTGTGGTGCTTTTTTTGGAGGCTGGCATTGTATGTCGGCCGCTGACATGGCACCGGCATGAACTTTGGACGATAGCATGGCCGCTGGCACAGGGCCGGTCCTGAGATTTCGGGGCCCGGGGCGAACTAAACATTGGGGGCCCTCAATATACAAGTCATTATAATATAAGTATATATATAAATTTATCTCAAAAATAATGTATATATAAATTATTATCAGTAACACTTCAATGCATCTAAAATCAGTATGTGTATCAAATAATTTATACCTATTACCTTAAAATTTTCTTCTAACATTTCTCAATGCAAAGTCACTTATGGTGGGGTCGATGTCAATCTCATCCAATATTTTCTTCTCGATGCATAATGTAGCCAGACCATTTAACCTCTCTTGAGTCCTCAAATAATTCTTCAACAATTTCAACTTCGAAAAGCTTCTTTCGGCCGATGCAACCGTCACACGCACAATAAATAAGATGCGATAGGCAATGGAGATATTAGGATAGCGGTCAACTTCTCTCACATGCTTGAAAATCTCCATAGCAGACATTACGCCATCTGGCAAAGTGAATCGCATAATCTTCAATTCAGAAATAAGATCATATACCTCAACATCAGATGAACCATTAAGGTGAGAAAGTTTCTGGAAATTTTGTGCAACATTCTTCCAGTTCATTGTCTCTTAATGACTTCAGGGTGCCTGAGCTCAATAAAAATCCGAATATATCTTTAAACACCATCAGTTCTTTAAATCTAACATTCAAAGAAGTGGCCGCCATATCAACAAAAACATTAAAATATTTAACTCGGAAAGCCTTCTCAGCTTCTAGAATTCCTTCTTCTTTTTCCTTTTGCTGCTACCCGATGGATAATTCCTCTTACTGGAGGACTTCATAATAACACACACACAATGCCGGAAAAAAATTTGTTCTATCAATTATTGAACATTGCCGGCTATGCATCAAAGGAATTTTTCTGTATCAGTATTATATGAATATACCTCAATACCTGATGGAGAGATGGCTGGTCAAACGTTCAGTGCGTGCGCATACGTAATACATTACACAGGGGATTGGCCGATTGCACAGCGCATAGAGTCTGCAAAGGATTGAGAAGAGAACAATTGAGCAAATGCCAAAGGGGTCCCCGGAATTGAAATCAGCAGCGAACATATACAGATTAGGAAGAAAATTACCAGGCGGCGGCGAGGCAGTGCGTGCAGCGTGCCTGTACGGCGGCATCGGCGGACAGCAGCTACAGCTGGGACTTGGGCGTTGCGTGACTCCGCGTGATGGAAGAGTCGAACAGAACAGGAAGGAAATCATCCAGGCCCCTGATTGATCGCTCTTTTTCTTACGTGAAAGTAAATACCGCTGATCGCTCAAAAACAGTCGATCGCTGGGATCAGGAGATCGGGCTGCTGGCATGATCTATAACGGTTGGCCTTTTAAATTTATGTGCAGATATGAAATGGGTCGCACGCGTTGGACGCACGGCCGACCCAAAACAAAAACAAGACAGACGCCAAGCGGGCTGCTGATCCAAACGGACGAAAAACGAACAATGCGCGCGTCCGTTAGAATCGGCACGTTAGAGTTGCTCTAAGAAACTTTTTTCATTGATTGAAGAACCAAACACTATCCTAGGGAAAAATCCTACCGATTAGAATCCTCCAAAATTTTCCTTTGCAAGTCCTTTGAATGAAAGTGGCCCTAGACTGAAGAAGGGCGGGGAAGACCAAATCTGAATTCTACCCTCCCTCCAAAACAAACGTCCACCCGCCTTGCACATGAAAGGCAAGCAGGCTTTAACCGGAGCAGTTGCTAAAGGGCTCCCAAAAGAAGTAATCCTCTGTGGAACCCCTGTACTCCTGTAGCTGTATACCACCCCCCACGAAGACCAGTTTGACCAGGGAGACGACACCATGGAGGAAGGCGGGAGCCTGAGGGCCTTCAGGGAGCCCTCCGACCCACAGCTAGGGGGCGAGGGGAACCAGGACGGTGGGAAGCAGCGCACGGGAGAGGAAGAGGAAGAGGATAAGGGGGAGGGCAGCGCCGGCAAGAAAAGGAAGAAGGAGGGGGAGAGCAGCGCCGGCAAGAAGCCCCCGACGAAGGTGTGCTATGGCACCGGAAGCATCCTCCACTCCTGCGACCGATTCACTCTGGTGTTTTCCGTCGCCCACACCTTCGCCAGTTTCCGTCCCGCCGGCGACGGCCCGGGTGGAGCGCCACTGGTCGTCGAGGGCACCAAAGTTCTAGCGGAGTTCTTCGACGGCAGCGTCTGTGATGCGTCTATCCAGGCCATAGGATGGTCACACGACATGGCAATCATCATGGTGATGCCGAGCCGAACGTACCGCGCCGTCAAGTTCATCGATCACACTTGCTCTGCCATGGGTTTCTCCGCACATGACAGAGAGACGCGTATCTACAGCATCTGCACCTTCCCTGCCGACCCCATCAACGCCTTGTTTGCCACCGCTCTCTCTGGCAAGATATGGTTAGTAACTTATGCGTTCCTGCTGCTAGTTCATTAGTGTGTCTGAAGAATGTTGATGCAAATCTGAAATGCACTCTACAGTGGACCTCCCCGGCGTGGCCGAGACATTGATCCATCACTTCACCGGGAGCTAAGAATGTTCGAGTTTCTGATGGATGGAGCGACTGGCTGCTCCGGTGCTCCTCTCTTCACAGCAACTCGGCAGGTCATGGGGATGTGGACATCTCATGTTGGGGAGTTGAAGTTTGGTGTCCTTGTTGAGTCGATGTGTGAATGGCTTCGCAGCACCTACAATATACAAGAGGTTAGTACTAGTTTGTTTACGGTCAAGTGCGTATGTTCAATTCCTAAGTTGTGCCTAACTTTGAACTTGACTTCTCAGCAGACTAGCATGAAGCATGTGGTACCTAGGTTGGTGTCGATTTACTTGGAGCACCTGAGGCTACTCGATCTATCCACATGAATGATTCAGGTACATATTTTCAATGTTCGTTTGTACCTAGCTAGGATGTCAATGTTATGCGAGAAAAAACATTAGCTAATGCATAAAGTTTCTAGTTGGTTGGCATGGATAAAACTTTCACAGGCCAAGGATGATCCATTATGTTGCTTATTAGTAATGATCGATAGTTTTAGATTGTAATTGCACAAATTGTTCATGCATGTAAAAATAGTTGGATTACTTACTGTCGCTCCTTGGCTAATCTGTTGTGTAGCAAGTATATATAACCTGTTTTCATCGCACACAACTAGCTAGGGAACAGAAAAAAAAAGTATAAACTTCTTCTGTTCATCAGCTTTTTAGCCCTCTACGTATATTGGTTCTGTCCTCAACTGATTGAAGTAGAATAAATGATGGTTGCTCTATCTTATAAGTATGTGTTAAGTTTGGATAACAGAAATTGTTTTGTTGTAACTTGCCGGGCCATCTTCTTCCCCAACTTAATAGGGCTAACTAACTGGACTGCTATATATAGCAATTTAACCACCTGTATTCACATAAACATGTGTTGCACGTGCATAATTCAGTCATCAAATGAATGCAACTACTCTTGAGCATCATGTGGTTAGATCTCCTACGCCCAGGAGCATTATTTTTACTGTCAGTTCCTGTTCTTTGCTCTACTGGTCAGGTGTCCTGGAAGAAGCAGACAGCGAGATTCATTCTTGGCCATGGTGATGATGCAGGTTTTGGCTGGAGGAGAAGTGAGGAATGGTCGGTCACTCTTGTGTTGGGTTTTGTTGGCGCTCTTAGTCTCTGGTGCTGTGATAAAATGTGCAGTGGGAGCATGTGCCCAAGCTCTAATGCTCTCTGAACACGTACTGTTGTGTGATCTTGGTTGATTCTGACTTGTGTAGTGTCTGGTGTTAGTAGGGTTTTTGCCCTGCCATGTAGTCTAGCCATGCTCTCTGCTCTGCTCTCTAAAAATTGGTTGTTAGGCTGCCTCTACTGCTTGCTTGCTATCCTTAGTTTGCCTTCACTTGTTGATGTTCAGTGAGCATCTGATCTGATAAACTATGCATGGCTTGATTGGTGGAATGTTTGTCAGTCAGTAGTTCAACTGTTAGTACTAGTCGCTAAGATTGATACTACCTTGGTGATTTCATCCGGTCTAAGAAGAAGCGTACTAATTTTGAGTCACTAGCACTAGCATTGTTTAATCTGTTGACTCTGCGATTGTCTTGTCTACCTCCGCCGGCGCGCATGATTGCAGCATGCGTGATGCTCCTTGTACGTAGTACCGAGGTTCAGTTTCGGCAGCTAGCGATGTTGTTGGTTCGATTCCAACACCATCGGGCGGGTCGGCATGAAAACTCTCAGCGGTGCTGGTCGTCTCGCGCTCTCCTCGTCCCCTGACGTGCTCGCGTCGGCGTCGCGTACTCCCCCGTGCGTCCATCATCGGCACACGACCCTCGCCTGGCGGCTGGCGATGGAGGTGCTCCGCGCGCACGGCGTCGAGTTCGGCTCCGGCCCGCCGAACGGCCACTTGGGGCATGGCGAGTGCCCAGCAGAGCAGGCGGCGGGTGAGGATGGCCATGGCAACTGGGATATATATGGTCGGCAATGTCCGGCGGCCTCATTGATATATATGGTTTTTGTGCCGCCGGCTGCCGGCTGGATCCAGAGCACGACGACGGCCACCCACGGAATCATATCACAGGCTTACCGGAGCAACTCCACTGACACGCGACACGCTGAACGACGCGGAATGCGTGCAGCGGACACGCCCGGCTCGGTGCTGCCATCCTCGTCCTCGCGCTTTTTCGTTTTTTATCTGTATGCCATGGCCTTGGGTCGGTGTCGAGCGACGAGTTGGACTGCGAGAGCCGGAAGATGGATGGCGACTAGCTAGGTGGTGTGCAATTGTGCAGCTCCCGCACCCACACCACGGCGACACTGACACGAGGGCAAGAACCAAGCCAGAGGACGCGAGGCACGCTCCAAAGCCCGTCGCGACGTACGTACGTGTGCGTAGGCGTAGAGCACCCTCAGCGCCGGGCGGGACATCTCCACGGCCACGAGGATGCCTTGGTGGCCAGCAGACCAGAGACCACGGTGCGGCAAGCGTGGCACGTGGGCAGCCGCGACGTGCATGGCCACCCACTGCGTCACGTACGTACCCGGGGGAAGCCGGAGGTGAGTCCCTCCTCGTCCCGCACCTGCACCATCATCGTCGTCTCGCTGTCGCCGGCGCCCATATACTTGTGCAACTGGTAGCTGAGGTGCAAGAAGCATTTTAATGTTCATTTACGTGCATTTTCTTCTTCTTTTGACTGACAAAAAGGCAGGGTCACTGCTTTTCATTGTGCTTTCAAGGAATAAAATTTTACAGGGAGAAAATAGAATATATAGTCACATCAGTCTGGTTCTAGAGGGCGTTCAACGGCCGGTGTCGACCCAATCCTTTGCCTCTATCTGAATTTTGTGAACGCTCTAGAGCTTTTTTTTTTGAGCATGTGAACGCTCTAGAGTTGCAAGAAGCATATATTCCTGAACACTCTTTGCCGGCCGAGCCACGCGTCGCTAGGACGAGGCGGTCTACAAGCTGCGTGGACCAGCCGGTTGAAAATAAACGATTTCCTTTTATTTTTTATATAATTTGTGACACAAGTGACTGTTCAGTGCAACTTCATGTATACCATGGTTGGGCATATGCAGCTCTTTCTCCACGGGGCATGTGTCCGATTTTTCTGCTTGATCTGTCCGTCGGTGAAAGTATAATCATTTACCTTGCTTCAAATGGGATGCAAAAAAAATTCATGCGTCAGAAAGTCCAAGGCTGCCTACACGCGTACTTCCATTTTTTTTTCCTTCTGATCAGCTTGTTATCGTAGCCGTGGATCAACACGAGATCCACAGCAAATTACAGGTCATTGTTTCTCAAAAAAAAAATACAAGCCATGGAGATCATGAAGAAAAGTGTAATCGACACGGTTAGGTACTCTACCATGCAAACGCTAGGCTGAGGAGGGGGGGGGGGGGGGGGGGGGGTGCTAGTAGACGCCTATGCCTTGCGGCGTGACATTTACTACGCGCATCTTGTAGCTTGGCATCGGCGCAGGCCACCTGAATGCAAAACAAAACAAGATGTGATGGCAGTGTTACAAACAACGCTTCAGCAGCAAATATGACGTTAATGCTTTTTATTTATAAAAGAAATTGATTTTTGCCTGTTGTAATTGCTCTCTTCCAGCATCTCTGCAGCTATAGTTTTTGACACCGTGCTGCCATCTCCTTGTCGCTTTATTACAACCTAATAGAAATTGTAAATGAAAAGAGATAAATTTATGAACAGAGTACGTACATGCCAGAGAAAAATGGAAAAGAACATGTGATGGTATTTGAAAACATATCGCTTGAACGGCTAAGCAAATACCTCGATTGCCATGCCCCCATCACAACCTCCATCAGCTTCAATATGACTCACGGCAGCATCCAGTAATATTGCACCAAACTGATGCATGCATTTTGAAGTTATAGTAAATTACAAAAGGCATACAACGAGGCAAAATCATAGCAGCAAGCTACAGGAAACATAGTTACCTCTGGAACACTCGAGAGAACCTTTTCACCGCATTTTACAATAACATCACCGACACATAATCCAGCAACATCAGCAGGTGATCCCTCAACAACCTAACAATTTATTTGATCCATTTTATACAAAGCATGCTAGTGAAACAACTATATAATAAGCCAGAAAATAAATAAATAAAACTAATTCAGATATTGCATTTTGGGGAATTAATCTATATGTGGTTTGCAAAAATAGTACTATATTAAAAATACCAACATGTGCACCGTAGTTCAAACATTAAATTCACTAACCAGCAAAGCACACTCTTATATGCAGGAATCCTTTATAACTAAACAGATGCCCCCTCTATTTATTTTTCTTACCACCTCCTAAAGCCATGTCATCAGGTCAACTCTAGAGAACTAGGCATCAACCAGTTGGCTAGCTAGGTCATAGCCTGCCACCCACGTTCGAGGCTCAGTCTCCGCTAGGTTGGTGCTCGGCTTTCTTAAAACATGCAACCACGGGCTAGTCCTGGTTGGTCAAAGTCATAATAAAACTCATATTTTCCCCTTCTCCCTAAGACACCTCCAGCATGCCCCATTCAAATCCTCACATTATGTAACCATCAAGGCAACTATTCAAACACCCCTAGCGAGTAGCGAGGAGCAATCAAGCGGCAGAACATGACCAGAGAGTAAGGTATTAACTCTGCCCCTTCCACAACATCATATTTCAATATGTTCTCATGTTTCTGTTTCTTTTCATTAAAATCAGAGTTGAATCAACTTCACCGATAGTTTTGGTACTATATATTGTTGAAAAAGAGCATTAAGCTCCAGACAATTTGGTATTCATGGAATGCCATTAAAACTCCCGTTACTGAGCCCATGAACTTCCATCCTATTCTAATTTCCATGGTGATTATGTGATTGCTTTCAGATTTTCTCTTATGTAATTCAGTTGATACCATGAATTATTGTTTACCGAAAGCAGAAGATTGATGGTCATATCTCTAGCAGTGGTTAATCTAATTAGCTACTCTTTTTATGAACGCACGGGCGTTGCCATGTTTTTTAACTGATTGGTGCTTGCCATGCCTCCAATGGCTGAACAGCTAGTAGATCCTGCATTGGAACTTGAGGTAGGTGATTCAGATTCTTCTTCTTCAAAGTCATTACCAGGAGACTAATTGGTTTCAGTTTTTGTCTTTATTTACTTTTGCCTACAGCATTGTACATATACTTTTTCAGCAAGTTATACATATATAGTACTCCCTCCGTCCCAGAATAAGTATCGCTGATTTAGATAACACACACGCCATGTAACCTGCGTCACAATGCCTAAAGAAGCTTCTTTTGTGATTTTCTCTTTAAGCCTTGTTTGGATTGTCTTTTCGTTTTCAAATACCCCTGTAAAAAATACAGGTCTCGGCGGTCGTTTTGTTTCCGGCCGGAAATTGTTCAGCGGCCAGTAAGATATACTGTAAATTAAACACCCCCGTACTGAAATACAATGATCCCAAGCGCGGCCTTATTGTGCATGGAGATTGCCATGCACTACTGATGGTGCTACTCAAGCTCAATTTTACATGTTTCCTTTAATCAGCAGCACGATTTTGTTCAATGGTCTAAATAGACGGATGGTGCTACTCAAGCTGAAACATTCTGTAATACTGTGGAATTGATCAAAGCAAAGCTAACCGTTCATTTTCAAGCCTGATGAACAAGATATTTGTGTGCGGCAAAGAATAAAATAGCATCCATGACATGTAAGACTAGGTAGCAAGTTATTGGCCTGAAGTACCTAATACCATTGTGCGGCAAAGAATAATGTAGCATCAATGACATGTAAGACTAGGTAGCAAGTTATTGGCCTGAAGTACCTCATGCCGTCAAGCTTTACAGTTCATCTTTATGGGACACGGACAGGAAAGAAATAATTGGGTCACATATTCAATTTGTCTTTCACCGGTCTATGTTAAAATTTTGGTCAACAGCATAAATCACTTCTAGAGCTCTTCCATGTTCCTTTACATATTTCCCACCTCATTTCCTTGACTATTTGTGCAACTTCTAGACATGCATATCTTGGAAGGAAAAACTTTAGCAAAATGTAATATCTCTGTGCTTAGTTATTTATATACTACTTTTGCAGATCCAACATTTTTCTGTTTGGGCCCGCGGCAATGCATGAGCTACAAATTAGTACTCCCTCCTTTCACAAATATAAGATGTTTTGGATATTTCAATATGGACTACATACGAACTTAAATGAGTGAACAAACACACTAAAACACATCTATATACATCTGATTCACAAAAAAGTTAGAACATCTTATATTTGTGAACGGAGGGAGTACTAATTAATGAGGAAATCCTAATTGGATGAGCAACAAAGAGTTCCCATCAAGCGTCCTGCATCTAGATGCTTGCTGTAGCACCCTACATTTCAGCATCACCTATGGAGAAATTCTGATTTGATTGTCGTTCCGAAATATCAGACTGGCACCAATCGAACACCATCTAACCTTTCAGACAGATAAATCAGCCCAATGCGAACTATTCGTACAATCGTACTGATACTACTGTCTGCCTAGCGGTGCCTTAGGAGCGTTGAAACGCTGCCATTGTTGTATCCTTTCAAGCCATCAGCATGCTGCTGTGTGACTATGGCTGGCAACAGAGCTATTTGGGATGGCACTAGGGCTATTCCAAAAAGGGAGTGCGTTCCCATCCCAGCTTCCTATTCACTTATCACGGGAGCTCTTGCTTCCACCACCAACGATTTGGCCCAAAACTGGGGCCAGTTAAGAAACTAAATCAAATAACATTGGCATCAATTTTATCGTATAGTAGGAACATAACATTTGTATATTATTAAGTATGTAGAGGCCAATCCTGTGCAAACTCAATCCACTATTAAGAACTTGTCTAACATTTGAGAAAAGATGACATCATGCAATGCCTATCAGTTTACTCTAAAACTGGAAGGCTCATATTCCTAAGAGGAACTTTCTGACATTCAAATAAGATAATCAAAGCAAAAAAGAATTGAAAAAAATAGAAGAGATATATACCTTTGAAACATATAAACCCTGGTCAACATCTGGGAATTTTCTATAGATACGCTCCAGGACTGCCAGTGTCACCATATGAAGAGAAGTATACCTTAATCCAAGCCAAGGGCTAATTAATTTCCTGCACAGCAAGAAAATTTCTTATTTGACACATACTCAGCTAAAAAAAGAAAAGGGAAGTACTAAAGAACAAGTGAGGAGTCCATTTTCCCTAATAAGAATGCTAAGGTAAAACCTATAACAGAAAAAAAAAAGCAGTGGAAGCATCACAAGTAGAATAGTTTACCCGAAGCTATGATGTTGTTCCAGGATCCTTGAAACAATTAACACTGGAAGGCACGATGTTTGATCGTCTTCATAAAAGTTAATACCAAGAACTTGACCATTGTAATTGACAAGAGGTCCTCCAGAACCAGCCTGCCAAAAGGGAGAAACAATGGGAAAAATGTCAGTGTAATAAAGAGATAAACAAAGAATTTGCAAAGACTCCTGAGGACAACTGGCCAGCACCATGGATGGTGGATTAGCCAGTTCAGGTTCAGCTCATCCCTCGTCATTTTGTGCTTGTGTGTGCGGGCAGGGGGGTGGGGGGGGGGGGGGGGGGGGGTGTAAACAGAAGAGTGACATGTATATATAGTAATTTCAGTTTCACCATGAAATATGTTCGAAGGGGACCTCTTCCTTCTGTCTTACAAACTGAAAGAGAAGCATGCTTCATGAGTGCCTAGCTTCACTAAATTGAGATTAAATTTAACCAAACAAACAAAGAATCACAATTATGGTCAATTAATTAGACTTTTCCACTTTCGTAGGTGTTACTACATTGTTAGTTCATGCAGCTTCTGCACTATCTAGGTTTGTGTGGTACACAGGTCACAACTATGCGGACGGGGTCAATAAGAAGATAAAAAAATATGATATATTTTATACCATTGAAACCTCGCAGCTTGACACCAATAGCTCCGCGCACCCAAAATTGCTTTTCTTGTTTAAAACTTGACCCCGTGAACACATGATATAACCACCTTCATATGCACGTCCAAGTGCTAACACAGCTCCATTGTTGGTAGTGCTTTCTTCTAAGAGCGCTAAATAAGCTGCAACTTTGACAACAGCTACATTATAGTGAAAATCCACAAGAAAGATGTGGCCATCTATTATATGCCCATCAGGTAGAAGAACCTTGACCTGAAATCATTTATCAAACAACATAAAATAAAAACAAACTACTAAAATACATCTACAGACTTGGCAAGGATTAAGGCAACAATTACCGTCACGTCAGAGATCACATTATTATCTCCATTCAGAGATCTAACAAGTGTTGCTGAGGTTAAAACCATATTTACATCGGTATCGTCTTTTCGGCGCATCACAAATCCTGAGCAAACACGGATCCTCTTTCCACCTAAACTTTATTAACAACACCTTATATACTGAGGATTCAGTGCAAACCAAAAGTGAAAAAAAAAACGGCTACTAAGTAAACCTATGATATATATACCTGCAAAAGAAGACAGGCTGACGATTGATTTTGAGACCAACAATGCAACTTTACGAGCCTGGAGACTCTCAAGGCTGCCATCATTGCAGTTACCAAATGTATCCTCCACAGATAAGTCACTTTCCCCGTTGAGGCGTTTAACTACGATATGCAATTCATAGCCATGGATAAAGTCAGATAGAAGATGTGTCTGATGCCCAATTAGAGTAAATGATTATGCAGAGATAACAGATTAACCGTCCAAGTCTTGCACTAGTTTTCCAGACTAAAGTCTACTGCATATGATCGATGACATGCCGCCGCGAAAAAAAATCATGAAAATGTCTTAGCGAGAGAACCTTTTCCACGTATAAATGACTGACACACTCATAATCTGATTAGGTGCTTTATGATACAGTCATCAACAATTACAAGTAGAAATACAAAAGGCATACTGAAGTGAGAACACATTGGTTTTTTAGACGGTGTGCGAAATACTAAAGGCATGTTGAATGGAGATAATAATGTGATCTGTGATCTACGGCAAGCCTATACTAAGGTGCTTTGAATAGGAAAATCGGAAGGCGCTCTGAATTAATACTGAGGAGTTATTGGTTTTGAGTTAATTTTGTACTCAATCAGAGAATGTAATATAATTATCACCCCATGTACACACTAATGCTCATCTACAACAAACTACTTGAGCGATTGGTTCAATTTCTCAGGATCAAGGAAGGATGTGAGAACAAATGAAGAGTGGAACATTCCACAATCTAGTGTTATTCCTTGAAAGAAGTGCGGAAAGATAAACATATCTAAGGAAGAAAAAAAATAGATAGCAGTTACTGTATTTCTTACGTAGCTCGGCAGTTTCTTTCTTCCTGGCGTCGCGGACGGCGAGCATATGCCGCACCTGCTCGCCCACCATGGCCCTGACCTGAGCCGACCCATCGTCGTCGCTGGTGGTAGCGCGGTGCTCCTGGGATGGGGCAGGTGGAGGCGCAGGCGGTGCAGCCTTGGCGCCGCTCCGATTCCTCTTCCGCTTCCGCCTCCTCTTCCTATCCTTCTTCCCCGGCCCCGTCTCGCAAGCGACGCGCCGGCCCTCCTCCCTGCCGTCGGCACCGTCGTCGTCAGACTTCATGTCAGCACCGCAAGGGGTGTCAGGAACAGCTAGCTGCAGAGGCTAGGGAGGGAGATTAGGGCTTTGAGGATCGTGGATCGGGGCCGGGGGTCGAGGGCGTAGGGGGAACCGGGGAAGCGGTGGCTGGTGGACGGTGCGGCGAGGCCGGGGCGGTGGCGACGCGTTCTGATCGGGGAAGAGACGGGTTACGCCGACGTGATTGGAGGGCCAATCCTCTCTATTCCCCGCGTCACATGGGCCGGCCAGTTTACAGGTTTACAGTGTGTTTTTTAACAGGTTTTGCAAGGTTCTAGGAAACCGATTTTATATGTTTTTCTTTCCTGATTTTACCGGTTTTTATTATTTTCTATTTTTTTGACAATTATCTCCTCCTTTATTCATTCATAAGGATCATAACATCGCTTTAAGAGGAATAACCACATCCGGGACGGTGTCCATTCAGATATTTGGAGGAGAAAATCTAGCTATCCTAGCCGGTTCATGAGCTACTTGATTTCTTTCCCTATTGTAATGATCATAGATGACATGTGTAAAATCAAGCGACATAAAAATAATATTCATCAAAGATAGAAGCTACTGAAGAAGAATAACCATCGATTAGGGCAGCAACAACCTCCACACCATCAGAGTTAACCTTAATCTTACTGCATCCAACTGTACGTGCCAGGTTCATTCCATACCTCACTACAACTGCCTTCGTCATGAATGAGTCAAAGCAAAGATCAATCTTTTCATTTGTAGCTGTAATGAACTCTCCATGATGGTCTCGGATGACCGCTCCAACCGTCCCCTCAAGCGTGTCAACATCAAAACCCGCATCAATGTGTACCTTAACGTAGCCATATCTTAGTTTCAACCAAGCGTCTGATCGCACTTTGGCCTTAGGACTGTATGAGATAATATAGTTAGCGGCTTGTTTACATATTTCAGCAGGTTTTGGGAGGTTCTAGAGAACCGATTTTACACATTTTTCTTTCCTGATTTTACCGATTTTATTACTGTCTAATTTAAATTTATTTTTCGGAAAAATAATTCTTGAACATTTCTTGAATTTGGGGAACATATCTAAAGTCGTGAACATTTTTTATAAATTCAGGAATATTTTTAATTTCGTGGATACTTTTAAAATCCGGGAAAAAACTTTCCAAGAATATTTGTCGGATTCATCAAAATTTTCTAAAAGTCAGGAAACAATTCTAACTTTGTGAACATTTTTCATGATTTTTATGAATATTTTGGAACTTTTTATATTCAATGAACTTTTTTCATTTCATTATTGTTTTCGAATTCATGGACATTTTTAATTTGTGAACATTTTTTGGAAATTGAGTATTTATTTTTCATTCGTGAACATTTTTTCCAAATTCGTGGAATTTTAATAAAAAGTATAAATATTTTTTGAATTTTTGTTTTAAGAAATTTGAAATACTCGAAATGCATGCAAAAACGTAGCGATCAGCAACAGACGAATAAAACAAAGAAAAGTCAAGCAGGATATGGGCCGGCCCACCTAGAGCTCCAAGAGGGGAAGAATTTACACGTAACACGTTTGCACTATATCCAACGCATAGCGCGTGGAACAGGAGCAGTCTTGTTTGGGTCGATAACCATGTTTTGTTAGGCTCACAAAAAAAAGATGTTTGGGACAACACTGGTGTTTGAGTGGCATGTGTTGCTCCCTGAAAAAAAAACTGGTTCGATTATTTGATACTCCCTCCATAGAAAATATAAGAGCGTTTAGATCACTAAAGTAGTGACCAAAATGTTGTTATATTTCTTTAAAGAGGGAGTATAGTTTAAAAAATATTTTGAAATTTAAAAAATGTACACACAATTTAAAAACATTTGTGAGTTTCAAATCTGTTCACAATATTTTCAAAGTTCATGAATTTGAAAAAAATGTGAACTCAAAAGTGTTCGTGAATTCAATAAAATATGAATAGAAAAAACGTTTGAGAATAAAATCACAAGTTTGAAAAATATTTTTACTATTTTCTAAATTTTGTACGATTTTTTAAAAAGAAAAGGAAAAACCAACAAATAGAAGTAAAGAACGGCCCAGAGAACTGGAGGGCAATACCGGTGAAGGAGAGACTATATGGGTCACAACTCTATTTGGCATCTTAAGCGCCGCAACATTTTCCCTACTAGACCTCATCTTATGCCTTTTTTCCTTACTTCGAATTCTCTCTAACTCGAGTAGATTCTGCTACCAACACAAAATACCCAAAGTTATCTCTACTATTAAAGGGGAGTCAGCGGTTGTGATCGTACGTCATGGTTTGGTTTGGCTTCGTACGTTTGTTGGTTTTAGGTTATTTATGGAACGGGGGGGGGGGGGGGGGGGTCACGTTAATTATGGACTAACCTATTAATTTAGTGTGCGATGCTAGTTGCTATTTTCTGCATGTTTTTGGTTTTTATAGAAAATTCATATCTATAGAGGTCAAAATACCCTACCGATTAATAAAACTTTTTTGGCACGAAGATTCCAGGAAGCATCGGAGGGCCACGAGAAGAGGCGAGGGGGGCCCACACAGCCACCTAGCGCGGCTAGGTCCTAGGGTGTCCCGCTGGTTGTATGGGCCCCACACTTTACCGCCTTTTGTCCATTCAACCGCCATAAATTTCTATAAATACATAAACCTCTGAGATATTTTTATCTGAATTTTTTCGTCGCCGCAAGCTTCTTCCGAAGAGATCCAATCTGGAGGCCTATTACGAAGCTCTGCCGGAGGGGGAATCCATTGCCGGAGGCTTCTTCATCAACCTTGTTACCTCCATGACCATGTGTGAGTAGTTCTCTTAGGACCTTAAAGTCCATAGCAGTAGTTAGATCTCTCTCTCTCTCTCTCTCTCTCTCTCTCTCTCTCTCTCTCTCTCTCTCTCTCTCTCTCTTATCTTCTCCGTGAGATGCCTAATCTTGCGGTGATCTATATCCCAGTGACATAATGGGGACAAGACACGTATTGTATTGTTGCCACTAAGGATAAAACGACGGTGTCTCATCATACTGCTTGATGTTTTGCTGTCTACATTATGTCATCATGCTTATTGCAATGCCCTGTTTCTTGTAAACTTAATAATTCAGGATACATGTTGGATAACAGTCTTTGAGTGGAGCATTAGTAGTAGATGCAGGTGGATTAACAGTCTACTTATTATGGATGTAATGCCTATATGAGATAATACCATGAATGACCATAGTCATAAATATAAATATTCCAATTTAATCGCTGCCCAACTATAATTTGTTCATCACACCACTTGCTTGTTCAAGAGAGTTTGTTATCCATTACTGAAATTTTCATTAGAATTGCTACTTTTACTTTACCGTTTTATTTTGCTACCAACTATCTTTATCGTTTGCATTTTAATCTTGTAACTAGCAACACAAGGGGCTTGACAACCCTCTTGTTGTGTTGAGGACAAGCGTGTTTTGTGCTTTGTGTGCAGGTACCGCTCACTTTGTTTGCTAGGTGCTCTTACTGGTTTGATTAGTTGTTGCTCTAACCAAGGGAAATACTTACTGCTTGGTTACAACACCCTTACACTTGGGGGATCCCAACCATTACGAGAGAGCAAGCAAGGCCTCTGGAGTGGAGGTTAAGGAGGGAGAACAACTACTAACTAAGATCAAAGATGACATAAGAGGGCCTCCCTTTGATGCAGAAAATAAGAGAGAAAGAGGTATTGCCATGAGAGGAAGATGAAAACATGCAACACCTCGACTCCGCTCATGCCATCAGGAAAAACAATATGAAGCAACAGTGAAAGAAAATCGACATAGAGAGAAGATATCGTGGACCAGAACCGTCGAGGAAGGGTCAAGAAAGCATGATTTTTCAAGCTCCAGTGGATGAAGAGAAAGCGAAGGAAGAATATGACCAATTTTTTTTGATGTTACGATATTAATATATTCCCTTTGGCAAAAAATAATTTTTGATGTAATTTACGTTTACGAGTGGTTTTGTGTCTTGTCGCTAACGTCTCATGGCCTTCTTAGCTGCTTTTAATGGTATAATGAGACCTACCAAGGGAAAACATGATCACTCAACCCGTAAAATAGTTGTGAACCAAACTATGGTTGGATGGCTAGTCATAAATATAAATATTCCAATTTAATCACTGACCAACTATAATTTGTTCATCACACCACTTGCTTGTTCAAGAGAGTCTGTTATCCATTACTGAAATTTTTATTAGAATTGCTACTTTTACTTTACCGTTTTATTTTGCTACCAACTATCTTTATCGTTCGCATTTTAATCTTGTAACTAGCAACACAAGGGGCTTGACAACCCTCTTGTTGTGTTGAGTACAAGCGTGTTTTGTGCTTTGTGTGCAGGTACCGCTCACTTTGTTTGCTAGGTGCTTCTGCTGGTTCGATTAGTTGTTGCTCTAATCGAGGGAAATACTTACTGCTTGGTTACAACACCCTTACACTTGGGGGATCCGAACCACTGTTACGAGAGAGCAAGCAAGGCCTCTGGAGTGGAGGTTAAGGAGGGAGAACAACAACTAACTAAGATCAAAGATGACATAAGAGGGCCTCCCTTTGATGCAGAAAATAAGAGAGAAAGAGGTATTGCCATGAGAGGAAGATGAAAACATGCAACACCTTGAAACCACTCCGCTCATGCCATCAGGAAGAACAATATGAAGCAATAGTGAAAGAAACTCGACATAGAGAGAAGATATCGTGGACCAGAACCGTCGAGGAAGGGTCAAGAAAGCAGGATTTTTCAAGCTCCAGTGGATGCCTTTTTAAAAGTTTATTTAAGGAGGAGATGCTGAAGCGCAACCCTTATTATTTTATTATAATTATTAGGTGCGCGATGCGGCGGGCGTCACACGACCTTGACGATAGCTCCGCCCACTGTTAATCAGCCGGTGGGATGCTCAGCGACGCCATTGTTGCCGCCTACATGAAGGTCGTTGAGGCCATAGCTCATGCATTGGTGCACGCACAGTTCCATCCTTGACGGGTCATGGTAGTGATGTTGACATTTCATCTCGCAGAAAGCTCTGCTAGGATGATGATGCTCCCGGCTGTGGCACTCGTTCACGCACCGTCGTCTCCCGGCGGGGTCTTGCCAGTGCTGGCACTTGATGTCGCACATGTCGTTGCTTCGGTCGTCGGCACCCCAGCCGACCTCCAGCTCCCAGGCGTGGGGATGGTGATCGACGTCGTTGTTGCTGTCCGCATGGAGCTTGATGCCATAGCTCATGCACTGGTGCACGCACAGCTCCATCCTTGACGGGTCATGGTAGTGATCTTGGCACTTCATTTCGCAGAAAGCTCTTCTAGAATGATGAAGCTTTTGTCTGTGGCACTCGTTCACGCACCGTCGTCTCCATGCGAGATGTTGCCCGTGTTGACACTTGATGTCACACATGTCGTTGCCCTGGTCATGGACACGCCCACCGACCTCCTCCTCCACCTCCGCGACGACGGTGACCATGGCCCCATCCTCCTGCTCCGCTCCTACGGCCGCAGCAGCGAGCAGCACCGCCGCGAGAAAGAGGAACCACCAAACACCACCCTTGTGAACGAACACCATTGCTGTCTACGCGAGACTAGGAGAGACAGATGACAACGGAATGGAGAAGCGGGAGGCCGGCGCCGGCCTTTATATGGACGCGTGAAATATTTGCCGTTATTTATCAGGTCTCAAGCAAAGTTGATTTAGGGCCGGCCCTTCGCGAATGGAAACGCGTCTGTAGTCTGTAGGCTGTAGGAGTGCACGTAATGTAAAGAAAAGGTTGTCTAAAGAAACTGCAAAGAAAGAAAAAAGGACATCCAGATAAACACACATCGCGTGGCCAATGTCGGAAAATGTCGGTGTACCTAAAACTGTATTACCTGGGTATATTCTAGCGAAATACTACTGGTAATATATGTACTAACACAACGCATGAATGATTTATCATGATACCAAGCAACACATTTTTTAGATAAAGACATAGTAACATATGCACACACAGAGATCTAGCGCGGGTCTTCCCCTATGATTTTGCATGACAGCTAACAAATGTTTCTAGCACATCGATATAACACATGTCGCACACTGTTTTAATGTCTTGTGGCCTCAGTCATGATTTGGCTGGACATCTAAAAGATGTTTTTAGCAAACCAGTTTAGCACACATCTTGCACCGTTTTCCATGCGCTTTGTCTTGACTCATTATTTCATCAGACAAACAAGAGATGTTTCTAGCACATAGATCTAGCACACGTTTTTCTAGTGAAAAAGCATCACGCCTCACTTTATAGATAAAGCCATCTTCCACTGTTTTCAATGGTTTCACTCATGATTTTATCCAACTAAGAGATGTTTCTAGCACACAGAGCTTGCAAACGTCTACCACCACTTTCAATGTGTTGTGTCCAAGCCAACTCGGAAAAGATGCCTTTGCCGGGAGGAGTCCAGCTGTGTCACCTTTGTCGAGTGCCGCGTGAAAAGGACATGGAGAACACTTCACCGAGCTGATTTAGCTCACCGAGTACCCCTGGCACTAGCCAAACATGGTAATTCAAGAAAAGAAAAGAAAGGGTAGTCTGATGCATGTAGCTTCCGCTTGTGCAGGGTTCGGACTTCGGGAAAGGGTCCGACTACTTTGAGTTTATTGTACGCAATATTTCTCTGTATTTATGCAAGAGGTTTTTTTCATGTCACAAGGCGACGACTTTACCGCTGCGCCAAAGCTCCCTTTGTGCTAATTCGAGTAGTGGGTTAGAAATTATTTTGTGTCATACGGTGGCGTAATAGAACACACTTAAGTCTAAAGATCGATGTAACGAAAGATGTACATGTTGCCTGCGGGCCACTTTACTAGTTGCATGGAAATTTCAACAAGGCTTCGTGGAACCGCCTAGGAGTGAGACTGACGACCACGACGACAAGGTCGACTGTAGCGTACGTGCCACGGTCTCTTTCGTGCGTTTCATCATCGTACTAACTGCATGCCACCGGCTTACGAATGTAGACCATTGGCGATTGGCCAAAACACCTCCAGAGTGCAGCAACAATGGCGCCGTATCCACGAGCCATGCGCAACCTTCTCCCTCTTGCCGCAGCCCACGCCGGCGATCCTTCCTACCCCGAGTATAAGTCTTTTTAGAGATTCCAATAAGGGACTACATACGAAGCAAAGTGAGTGAATCTGCATTTTAAAATATGTCTATACATCCGTATGTAGTTTGTATTGAAATATCTAAGAAGACTTACATTTAGGAACGGAGGGAGTAGATGACATTTGATTTAGACTTTTTTTTACCAAGGCATGCATAGTGTTGTGTTGGTGCTGTGCAATGTGTATTCCATTCTTGGATGGTGAGGCATGATGATGCTCTCTTGTTGGATGGGTTCCAGAGCAGGGCTATAGTTTCTAATTCTGGGTTGGTCAATATTATGATCGCCTAAACCATATTGTACTGATGGTGTGGAGTAGCTCCTATTACAAAGTGTATGTGTCGTGCATAGTGTTTATCTACCCTGAGCATATGTTTACATTCTTTAGCTTGTATATTTTGTCAGCATGCACCTCTGTTGATGCATCAGAGAGAGACCGTGCAGCCGAACGCCAACATGGCACGCGTCCGGACGCCAGCAAACCTCCCCTCGGTTTGCTTCTGGTTTGTGGGAACTCGAACGCTCGGACCAATCCAAGAATGTGTAATGCACGGCGTTGGAAGACAAAAAGTATGCAAACGATGTTGTCCGAACGTTTAGGGACGTTTTGATGCATGGCATTGGAGTTCCCCTTATAGCAAACAACTTCGTCAACTCGGATTTTTAATGGCTATGTCATATTTCGTAGTTGAATGAGCCATGGTGATGGGGTTTAGGACATCTCCAACGCTGAGCCGTTGTATTTATGCGACGGGTATGGAAGACATCCATCCAATCTTATACCTCGAATGTGTGTTAACTTTAACAACACCAACCTTCCGCCGCCAAATAGCAGCGGTCGCCTAGCACGCTTTCCGCCAAATAGTTGACCAATGTTAGAATGTTAACTAAATCACAGGTTAGCTTAAGTCACAGAGGTTGGCTATGTAGCAAATGCTAGCATTAAGCCTTTCACCAAATCAACTAGGCATTAGCTAGCTTCTGCCCTTCCAAAATACATACTCCGCCGTTAGCTAGCTAGCTTCCGCGAAGTGCTTCACTATAAGCTCAAACGCGTACAAGCATGCATGGCCATGGACAGCCATGTTGGCTTCCGCCAACACACACAAGCATGGACACAACACCGTGAATCATATAATAGTCATGTTTTATCTACTATTTCTGTTAAGAAAATCATATGATAAATTGTTCATAATTTCAACACCGTGTAGACGCTTGCGGGAGGTCTGAGGATCCGCTTTGGAGATGCCTTTACCTCTAAGTATTTCGGTCGAGCATGGGTTGCGCTGCCTGGCTTTGCCCATTGTCCCATTTTATGCCCTGTATTTTTCTTTGTTACTGGCAGATTTTGCCACCGAGTCAAAATGCCGAAAGAGTAGAATACACCCAGCCACGCCCCATCGTGATTGAAACATGGCATGAATTTCAATCTGGTCGCGGCATCCTGGGAAGTGAAAGTTACAGTCACCAACCACACGATCGTGCAGGGTAAGCTATCACAAAATGAATCTGGAAAAAATGGAACATTTGACACCTAACTCTGCGCTGAAAGATGCATGGCAACGATGAGTGACGGCAATGGCATACACACAACTGAAAACAGCAACTTTATTTTAAGCAACGATGAGCTCAGATACATGAACATTGATACATATGTCGGACTAGCGAATGGTAGCAAAGAAAGGACAATAATTGATGGAATACCACAAATCGACTGTAGAGAAAAGGTCGAGCTAGCAATCAAATTACAGAGATGAGAATATAGGGACACCAGGTAGGATGAGGCCTGAATCTACAACAAAGATGTTACCACTTATATATGATGATGTTTCATGGATCAGGAAACGAACCAGCGACGTCAACGCTGGGTCAGGAGTGCCGATTGTCTTGAGTGGCAGGATCTTTGAAAAGACATCGTTCACCCATCTCTTTTGCAGTAAGGGAGCAGTTATCTCCGACTTGAAGATTCCGGGCGCAATCGTGTTCACCCGAATGCCATGTGCTCCTAATTCCAATGCCATTACCTGCAAACAATCGTATCACATCATGTATATTATGAGATGAAACCTACACATTACGTTCTTCGTGAAATAAAATACTTACGCATTACGTATTTCACTACTCAAGCTACAATATACTGTACCTTTGTGACGGAGTGCACGGCAGACTTGGACGCCGAGTAAGCCACGGAGCCATGTGTCATCCCACCATCAAGACCGGAAGTGGACGAAATGTTTATTACTGAGCCCTTCAGCTTGGCGTCACGCATGCGTCTGCACACATGCTTGGCCACGAGCCATACTCCCCTAAGGTTGGTCTTCATGAGTTTATCCCACTCGTCCTCCGAGCAATCCAACGCCAAATGCACACCTCCTGAATTACACAAAGCACACCTTAATGACTTCTTTTTCCTTCACCCGGAGCTTGATGACATAGACACTTACTCCCTCGGAGTGGGTATGTAAGTTACATGCACATGCATGAGATGATTGGCTATTGAATTTGCTGGACCAACAAGCTAGTGAGGTGCAGGATATGATCATCATGTTACACTGGAGCATTTGGCACTTGCGGAGTGAACTATCACATGGAAAAGATGCTCCTTCGATCGAGACGTATTCCTGTGCAACTATTTATGTTATGCATATTCTGATTCTCACAATTCTGGCACATCGGCGACACGCTTCCTAGGTTAGCCCCACTCCCCCTCCCCCGCCGTGCTGGCCGCTCCGACCGCGGCGGCCACAGATCCGACAGTTATGGCCACCGACCCACCGCGCCCCTCGAGCCGCTCCTCGGTTGGCCGACAGCGTGTGGGCCCATGCGGTGTCTCCCTCGACCCCGCGGTCCCTCGATGTCCAACTGTCCGTCGCCCGCCCCTGCCTCGCCTTCATTGTCGACCACTACGCTTGCGGGGTCAGATCCGGCCTTGATGCCGCAAATCCTGCAGCGGAGCCACTCATCCCTCACAGGGCAGCAGCGGAATACGGCGGATCTGGGCGTGTCGCCCCTCTTTGGGCATGGACGCCTTAAATCCATCGTGGTTGCTCCGGCTCCGGCGGTCAACAATTGCTCTTCGGGCAGCGATGAGGGATGGACAGAAGTCACTTCCCGGAAGGGAGGGCGTGCACGAGACAGCTCATCGCTCGATCAGCTCTGGTCGCAGGGGCAGCGCTCGCACCCATCGCGCGTTTAATGCCACGGCCGGCCGCGACACCTTCTTAAGAAGGTTATGGGGCAAATGCATCAGGTGCCTCAGCAAGCTGCATAGGCACAAAGACTACAGAGGTCAACTACACTGCATCATCTGCGAGCAGCTCGGCTACTTTGGCCGGGAGTGTCCGCAGAACCCAAGGGACAAGGGTCCAGGAGAGACTTCTCGTCCAAGGCTGCAACCAGTGCCGCCTAGGGCTCCAGTGCGCGAGCGACTGCACTTCCCGACGCCGTCGATGCTGCCCCTGCTGTGCACTTCGTGTGCCATGGACCGCTTCTTTCATTGTGACCCATCGCGGCAGCCACGGGGCAGCAACAAGGTGGTGGTGGCCTCACCGGCGCTGGAGCATGAGGAGTTCATCCTGCGCCAGCACGAGATCACCCTCAGGGCTGTCCACAGGGTCCACACCACCAATCCCATGGCGGTGAGCAAGGCCACTGAAGAGCAGCTCAGCACGCCTCCGTACTAGCTGCGCGTCACCACCCACCACCCTGAGGCTTTCCTCGTCCACTTCGACCTGCCGGCGCACCGCGACAACGCGGTGAGGTGCAACATCTTCAAGGTGGATGGCGCCAAGTTCTTCATCCGCGCCTGGCACGAAGACGACCATGCAGCAATCATGAAGTTCCCTCTCCATGTCCGCGTCATGGTGGGGGACCTGTTGATGCAGTTATGGTCCATGGAGGGCGCGGACGAGGCGCTCGGCGACTTCGGCCACGTCGACCGCCTGGATAGCGGGACACTCGAGAGGGCCACACCAAGACTTTTGCCTGCTAGCTTTGGGTGTGGGATGTCGCCCACATCCCGACCAAGCGGGCACTGTGGGTGCTCAAGTGTGGAGCTAGTCGCCTCAACGAGATCATCGACTTTTCTCCGCCGGATCACCGTGTGCCGCCCCACCAAAAGTTCGCCGCTATGACCTGCTGATACACATGGACAAAGTGGAGGACTGGACCCGCTCTCGCCACGCTCGTTGCACTCGGGGCAGATTGGGATCCTCCCTCGGACGAAGACGACGACCGCCCCTTCCCTCAGATCGAGCCCAGCGTCCGGTTGGTGGAGGATGGCCAGGCTGGTGGACGACGCTCAGGTCCACTAGTGGGGAGCCCCCCGCACCGACAACAGACACGACCACGACGATGACGGCCAGGGTGGCTAGCAGCGTTCCTGAGCAACTCCTACCACGCCAAGGGTAAGTCAATGGACGTCGTCGAAGCCATGCAAAGAAGACGCAGCAGAACCCCGGCTGGGGCATCACCATGCCGGCCAGGTCAGGGGCAGGTCCAGGGGGAAGTCAGCGAATGCTGCCCCAGCTCTGCATGCCACTCCGCCGCTACCCCGACTGTCATAAGATGCGCCACACCAAGCCCTCCCCAAGCCGGACCCAGTTGCTGAATTATTCTCCTTTCTTGCCGGCCGCACGCTCTCTCCCCCCTCCGCACACAGTCATCATGTAGTTGGAGATGGAGAACACTATGATCAAGGCGCTCTCCACTCCACTTGCGTTTGAGGATGGGGAACCATCTCCACCGCGCACCAAGACCCGCATCGTGGCGATGGTTGAGCTGCACGACGATGACATTCTGCCATGCATCACCAACCTCGCCTCTCCCATCGTCCACTCCTGCATCAGCTCTTCGGTGCCCGCTTTGGCGGGGTTCCATCTCACTGCGATCACGCAGAGGGTGGACCAGCTTAGGACGGGAGGGGAGCAGGGATGCATCAACCAAGACGGGAGATAGCTACAACTCTTCAACCCTGTCACCCAAGCCATCATTGTTGCACCGCCAGCACGCAAGCGTTCTTCTGCACCACGCCAACACGGGCGTCCTCCGCGCCAACACGCCGCAATGCTCATCAAGGAGCGGCAGGATGCGACGTGCCCGTGGCTTGGCGGGCCGCACTGTGCCTCATCCAGGAGCTTGGGAGGTTTTGCCGCAAGGGCAAGATGACCCCCAAGGTGCTCGCCGACCTGCTGAAGCGATTGGTGGAGTCGCTGACAGCCAAGGACATCGCTGCAATCGTAGAACTCACATGCCTGGATTGCAGGGCTCTGAAGATCGCGGCCGGCATGGCGGGCGGGGATGGAGATGAAGCAGTCTGATCATGTTAGTCTTCTTAGGTAGTCTTCATCGGAGGCTGTTCTTAAACCAGCCTGAGCCAGGTTTAATCTTGATCTGTAGTGACCGGAGAGTATGGATTGTAGCTACACGACGTTAGGAGTTTGGGTCTATTGGTGGCCGTCGTGGCCCCATGGCAGGATGTACCATGTGTTGTTAACTTCTTCAATAGTAATGTTAGTCGACGAAGAGAAATCTATGCCTCCATGTGTGGTACAAACTACATAATCATGTCATGGAACGTTAGAGGATTGAACTCCCCGACACAATGATCGGCGATTAGTGAGGTTGCGCACGCGAATAGGATAGCAATTTTGAACCTGCAAGAGACAAAAGTAGAGACTTTGACAACAGAAATGGTCTCTGACATCGGTGGTGCATCACTTCAGGGATGCGTGGTACTTCCGGCAATGGGGAGAAGGGGCGGAGCGGCAATTTTGAGGGACAAACAGTTGGTGAACATAGTTTCTCATGCCATAGCTAGTTTCTCTATCATGGTTCAAGTACAGATCATCAGTAGTCTGACGATGATCAAAAGTCAATTTTTTTGTCGGAGCTGGAGGCAGTTGCAGCCCCCCTCTAAACCATGGATGTTGAACGGCGGCATCAACATGATTTGCCAGGCTAGGGACAAAAAGAATGCTAATCCTAAAATAAGGATGATGGGCCGTTTTCACAAAGCAATAGACCTAGCCGGGGTTAGAGAAATCAAATGTAAGAACAGGAGATTTACCTGAAGTAGTGAGAGGGAGGAACCCACTTTGTGCAACATCGACAAAGTGTTCTGCAGCAATGCATGGGAGGACATGCACCCTAGTTTCATGCTCATGGCAGCGTCAACCTCCTTCTCGGATCATTGCCCTATGCTGTTGGCAAATGGAGAGCCACCGATCAGACAGGCCCGGTTCCATTTCGAAAAAATTTAGTTGCGGTTCCCACACTTTCAGGAGACTATTCAGCGAGCATGGGAAAGACCAGTTCAGCATGATTGCCCATTCATCAGAGTGGAGAGGAAGATGCAAAGAGTGGCCGCTAATCTCAAGATCTAGAGTAAATCTCTTTTTAGGGGAGCAAGGCTGCAATTCCACATCGCAAACGAGGTGATCCTCAGGCTGGACGTAGCGCGGGAGTCAAGAAGTCTGACTGACAAAGAAAGCAGACTCGAAAAACTACTGAAGATGAAAGTGCTCGGGCTGGCAGCAATCAAGAGGGCTCAGAAACGCCAGGCATGAAGAATAACTTGTCTTCATGAAGGCGGTGCTAGTTCAACATAATTTAATGCAAGAATTAGATCACGAAGGAGGAAAAACTGCATTCACTTGATCAAAGTGGGAAATTCAGAAATTACTAACCATCAGGAGCAGGCCAAAGTGGTGCACGATCACTTTGCAGAGGCTCTGGGTCAGAAATGACAGTGGAATTGCACTCTCAACTGGTAGTAAATCCAACTTCCGATAGTCAACCTGTAGGGCATCGATCTCCCGTTCGGTCAGTTGAAAGTTTGAGCTGCCATCGGAGCCTCCCCAACAGAAAAGGCACCTGGCCCGGACGGCTTCACGGGGAGGTTTTTCAGAACCTGCTGTAACACAATCAAGATTGACATCATGGTAGTCTTCCAGAAATTCTATGATCTGGCGGGATCGAATCTGGCCAATTTAAACACCGCGTTCATCGCTTTACTGCCAAAGAAGAATGGTGCAACAGAAATGAACCACTTTAAACCAATCAGCCTGATTCACTCGATTGTTAAACTGATCACAAAGATTCTGCCGATGCGGCTGGCTACTGCCCTCAAAGACCTGATCTCGCTAGCGCAGACTGCATTTCAGAAAGGAAAATGTATACATCACAGCTTCCAATATGTGCAGGGTTGGATGAGGGCACTCCACCAGGAGAGAAAATCGGATTTGTTGTTTAAGTTGGACATCACCAAGGCGTTTGATTCCGTCTCCTAGGAGCGCCTGTTGGAGTTGCTGCAAAATTTAGGTTTCAGTTTGAGATGGCGTGACTGGATCTCAATGTTGCTGTCAACGGACTCCTTCTCTGTTTTGCTCAATGGGGATCCGGGAGATCAAATCTGGCACTGCCAAGGTCTACGGCAGGGGGACCAGTTGTCCCCTCTATTATTCATCCTCGCCATTGACCCGTTGCGTCGTTTGCTGGCTGCGGCATCTGAGCAGGGGGTTCTGGCACCGTTGCTTGGCCATGCATGTCAGTTTATACGCGGATGGCGCATTAATCCTTGCCAATCCATCTAGGCAGGAGGTAGACATGTTGATGGATTTTCTCACATGCTTTGGGGATGCCACTGGCCTCAAGCTGAACCAAGAAAAATCATCCGTAGCCGCAATCAGATGTGAAGATTTGCCATTGCCGGAAGTGCTATGGGGTTTTGGGGGCAACCTCATCAACTTCCCCGTGACCTACCTGGGTCTACCGGTGAAGACATCAAGACTGAGAATGGTGCACTTCCAGTTCATCATCGACAGAGTCAATACATGTTTGGCCGAATGGAAGGGGAAGCTGCTGAATTTGGAAGGCAGAAGAGTGCTTGTCGGAAGTGTTCTATCTGCAATATCAACCTTTGGTCTGACTATGCTCAAAGTGCCAAAGTTCAGCATGACCCTCAGGCTGAGATGGTTGTGCTCATCTCTGCCCATCCTCTGCTCTCTCCAACTGCCTCGTCAACAATGACGGTGGAGACGAGGTGGCTGTGGACGCCGCCATGCCGCCCTCGCCACCTTCCCCTATGACGCGGCTGCTGCGCATCCCGATGTTCACCTCCGCACGGCTTCGATTTGTCAGGCTCGACAGGAAAGGCGACAGCGGACGGAAGGATCAGGTCGCCACCGAGAAGAGCGAGGCGGCATCGACCGACTCCTGTGCGTGTGCTCGTTGGTGGTTTCTGGTTTTAGTTTCATGGCAGCTAGCCTCTGCTCAATTGCGTGTCAGTCCACAGGTTCGAGCAGGGCTGGCGGTCCTTTTTTTTTCGAAAAAACTTCCAATCTATTCATCTTCAATCATGGCAGTACAACGGACACCAGAAATAAAAATTACATCCAGATCCGTAGACCACCTAGCGACGACTACAAGCACCGAAGCGAGCCGAAGGCGCGCCGCCATCACCGCCCCTCCATCGCGGGAGCCGGGCACAACTTGTTGTAGTAGACAGTCGGAAAGTCGTCGTGCTAAGGCCCCATAGGACCAGCACCCCAGAACAGCAACCGCCGCCGATGAAAAATAACGTAGATCGGAAGGATCCAAACCGAAGACACACGAACGTGGACGAACAACGACGAGATCCGAGCAAAGCCACCAAAGATAGATCTGCCGGAGACACACCTCCACACGCCCACCAACGATGCTAGACGCACCGCCGGAACGGGGACTAGGCGGGGAGACCTTTATTCCATCTTCAGGGAGCCGCCGCCGTCTCGCCTTCCTGAGTAGGACACAAATCCTAACAAGATTGAAAAAAACAACTAAAAACGGAGCCCTCCCGCAGGCCCTTGCCAGGATCCACCGCGCCTCCATGGCCCTAGGGCCACCGGAGACGAGGCGGACCTGCGCCGGCGCCGGTGAGAGGCACGAACCCTAACTTTCTTTCTTGGAGGAGGAGGAGGCAAAGCCCTGGCTCTATTTTGGGGGTCTGGATAGGGCTGGCGGTCCTTGACACTACACGGCCTTGGGCAGCGGCGCGGCGAGGTCCTTGACGCTGCTGGTGACCTCCTGTCGAACGCCCTGACCCATAGGACATCGCCGATGAGAAGACCAGCGACTTCAGGCGTGTCCGGCTTGCTCACTAGTCGTGTCGACTTGGTCACCATCGCCGTGGGGGCGCATAGCAGGTGTTCTACGAAATGCATGAGCCAAAAGCAAGTTTTAATCCGTTATATATAAGGATCGGCTAGGACCGGCCAAAACTTAGTGGAGTAAATTTACTACACTAAAGATTTACTCCACCGGATACTCCACTATTTATTGAGAATTAGTTAGAAATGCCCTTAGAAAAAGCTATTTCTCACTCGACCCTGATAGCCGCTTGATTGAAATCTTCTCATCCCTTTGTACTTACATGAGTTCTTAAATAAATAATTTAGATTGCTTACCACACATATCACGTGCTACTTACATGAGTTCCACTGTCTTGAGAAGGAACCTACGAGCAGAAGTATAGCGGAGTATAGAGGTATACCAGCTATTTCTTAGAACATGTTTATTTTGACGGCGTAAAAATCTGACTATGGATCGGTAGGTCTGTGGATAATTATACAAATATGGAGGCAAAGAAGCATCAACCCAACGGCAGAACAGAATGGCGCCCAAGCTGTTTTCAGCTGCAAATTTAGGGAAGTAGTAGTAGTACTGATCACTGGAGCATGCAAAAAATGAGTTAGAGTACCTCGGACTCCGGCGTTGTTAATCAAGACGTCGACACGGCCGAAGGCGTCCCACGCCGTCAGCACCGCCGCCTCGACGGACGACTCGCCTGCAGCGACGTCCAGCCCGACGGCCACCGCCAGGGGGACTTGGGCGGCCGCGTTGATCTCGTCGCAGAGGGAGCGGAGACGGTCGGCGCGGCGCGCCGCGCCGACGACCCGGCAGCCCGCGCGCGCCAGGTCGAGGCAGAACTCACGGCCGAGGCCGGAGGAGGCGCCCGTCACCAGCACCACCTGCCCCTGCAGCTTGCTCCACGGCGCTCCCCCCGCCGTCTCCGGCCGTGACGACGCCATCGATCGATTGCCGTCCGGGTTGCTGCTTCTGCTTGGTACCGCGCTCTGCCGGCCGGTCGTCTTGGTTTCGTTACGCGGTTAGGCCAACGGTCACGGTCACCAGTCTGCTCACGGACAGATCATGCATGTGGACGTGTGGATGGCGTCGTCTTGCAATGCTTACAAAATTAATCAATCATTTTTCTCTTCACCGTGAAGGGCTCCTTCCGAATCCTCCTGCATGCGCATGTTGAACACATGCTCGGCTGACTCGGCTCCAACTGGGCTCGCTGGGATGTGGACGGCGAGTCCGAAAATTGCTCCGATCCCTTTTTAACCCAAATACTACTGTAATGACGTCAGAAATTTCACGACTTGCAAGCGCAGTGAACGTCCTCTACGTCATTGGATCCCCTGCACGAATCTCCAAGTGTTCACCTTCATGCACACACCTCCTAGGGAACTACGAGTTGACCGCAATACACAATTCGCTCTGGTCGGCAATCTGAGTGAACACTTTTTTCAAGATGGCAAATTAAGTTGTTGGTGAAGCATGGCAATTTTCCTTCAGCTACATGGCAAATCGTGGGCGTCGCAATTCTTGCCATTTTCATGGATTCAAGAACTGTTTGTGATTTTGAAAAATGTTCGCGAAATACAACAAATTGTTCATGAATTGAAATATAGTGCACGATCTCAAAAATTATTTGCGAGTTCAGAAATGTTAACAAATTTATAAATATCGTCTCAAATTTCAAAAAAGGTCCACAATTTGAAAATTGTTCCCGTATTTTAAAAATATTCACATATTGCCAAAAAATTTAAGTAATTTCCAAAATGATCGCAAATTTGGATTTTTTGCATGATTTTCAAAAAGTAATAGAATTTGAAAAAACATTAGCGGGTTTGTAAAATCTTCACAAATTTGAAAACGTTCACAAGTTTAAAGTAAGTTTCTGGATTTGAATAAGGAAAAAAGAAAAATAAAAAGTAAGAAAATAAAAGAACAAGAAAGAAAAACCAGAAGGAAAAACAAAGGAAACAAGAAAAAACTAGTCAGTGAAGGTTCTAAAATCTTCGCAAAACCGGTGGGGAGAAAAAAGCAAAATGGGCCGGCCAATATAGGCGTGCGGGAGGGTATGCGAAGCGACCTACGCGCGAGCAACTAACTCGAGGTTACCCCTTGCGGGGGACCTCCAGGGGTCACTTTGGGTGCCCATAAGGCATGCCAAGTGATGCGTCCAGCTGCTGCCACATGCTCTCTCTGGATTTTTTTTTCATATGCGTTTTTGGGTTTTAGATGGGCTTTTCCTAGGTTTTCTGGCTTTTCGTTTCTTCCCTAGGGTTGGAGAAAAAAACCATGATTTCATTTGCGTGAAAAAGCACATATTTGATTCTCGTGGAGGCACAAACTTGCTTCTGTGAGCTATGCTTCTTGAAAAAAAACTGTGCTTCCACAGGAAACAGTGATTTGTTTCAGCAAGAAGCACAATTGTGCTTTTTAGAAAGTGAAAAGAAGCACATATTTACTTTTCTTCTCGTGGAGGCACATATTTACTTCCACGAGAAGCACAAATGTGTTTCTTGCAAAGGAAAAAGAAGTGCAAAACAAACCCTGCTTCCAGCTCTGTTTTTTTCTTCCATTTTCTAATCATTCTTTTTTTGGCTTCCGGTCTTTTTGGTTTTCTTTTTTTACATTTTTTGCGTATTTTTTTTTATTTTTTTCCAGTTACAAGTTTTTCTGGTTTTTTCCATGAAAAAGTTTGTTGAAATCTATTTACATGGAATCTAGTTTCGAAGATCTTGATATGAGAAATACAACGGGGAAATCAGTTCGAGATTTGGACGCACGGTTCAAGAGATAAAATATTCTGAATAAACAAATTTATGAAAAATAAAGTAAATACTCCTCGGTTGCGATAAGTGCGCCACTTGTGAGCGTCTGAGAAGATGGGAGTGGCCTTTACGAGGGGTGTTTTTTTGTACTCCCTCCGTTCCTAAATATAAATCTTTGTAGAGATTTCACTATGGACTACATACGGAGCAAAATGAGTGAATCTACACTCTAAAATATGTCTATATACATCCGTATATAGTTGGTAGTGCATTCTCTAAAAAAACTTATATTTAGGGACAGAGGGAGTAGTTGCAAGGGGTAATCTTAATTAATGATTTCGATGAAATAGGGATCACCTTTTTTTATATCAAAATCACTGCCATCTGAAGGCATTGAGTGCATGCACTAGGAAGTGGACAGGCCCTGCTGGTCGATCTGGGCCATGAACGTTTTGTGCTACTACTTATATGGGCCGCGTAGTTGAGCCTGTTTGATTGACATCCTTATCCATGGCCCCGGCTGTCTCAAGAAAAAAACAAAATCCATGCCACCGGCGGTGGCGGCGTGTCCAGCCAGCCGCGGCGGCGCCTCAATGCCCCCCCGGCAGGTGCGGCGAGGCGTTCGCGTGGTATCTTATCTTAGCTTTCTTCCCCCTCTGTCTTCCTTTCTTCCCTGGGTGCGGGGCGCGTTACCATTGGCTGCGGTGCTGGTGGTTAATTGCAACGACGGCAGCAGCGCCGCCGCCGGTCACCACCATGCTCTCTCCCATTGGCTAGCTCAGCTCCTCAGCGCAAGCTGGACTTGCTTAGATATACAGCCTCACCTTTCGTTTTTTTTTTTTCTTAAGCTTGCGTGCTTTGCATTCGGGATGGGGAACTGGGGATGCCTAGTGCACTACAGAATCAAAAAATAGTGCAGAAGATAATTGACAGCAATGAATGCCAGGTTCCTCATTCTTCAACTATTTCATTGCAAATCGAATCCAATTTAAAATGCTTCTACTTCATAGTTGTTACATCATAGTGGCTCATAAGCTACATCAGGAAAAGAACCTGACATAGTTGACTAATACGCAACCAAACTTTCTAGTTCTGCATATACTACTGCGACGAACTGCACTAGTGCCATGTAATACTGTATCCCTCAAACGCGTAGGACTAGTCCGCTGTGGTGCTACGATCTTCATGCTTTGTTATGGCGCGCGGCGATTGTCAGATGGGACAAAGGGCTTAGGCGGCATCTCTAGATCCTGCAAACTTCCCAATAACATGTTTATCACCTTTGTCATTGATGGCCGGTTTCTTGGGTTCCACTGAATACACCAAAGTGCCACAATAGCCAGCTGTCTCGCCTTTTCTTGCTCTTCTGGTGTCATTTCCAGAGTAAGCACCAGTTCCTCTCCCGTCACTACTTTCTCATAGATCCACTCCGGGAGGTATACCTGGTTCTGAATCCCGATACTTGGGTCTGAGTTCCTCCTCCCACTCACCATTTCTAATACCAGCATGCCAAAACTGTAAACATCTGACTTGTAGATATCCCTCCAAAATTTGTAGAGTATAGTTCTGGTGCGATGTAGCCCATAGTGCCTCTTGTTGCAGTCAAGGTAATGATGCTTTGCTCCCTTGGACACAACTTTGCGAGGCCGAAGTCTGAGATCTTCGGATTGAAGCTGTAGTCCAGTAAGATATTGTGAGGCTTGATGTCCAAGTGTAGGATGCGCTGATTGCATCCTTGGTGTAAGTATTCCATTCCTTTAGCAATGCCTAAAGCAATATCTAACATTTTATCTGGTGCCAGGAGTTCTCGGGAAACAATAGAATTACCCGAGAATATATATTTCTCCAATGAATCTTTAGGCATGAATTCATATATAAGAGCCCTTCTTGTCCCTTCAGAGCAAAAGCCAAGGAGGCGGACAATGTTTGTATGGTGGATTCTCCCGATAGTTGCAACTTCATTGATGAATTCCTGCCCCTCTCCGTTAGAGTTCTCTAGCATCTTGATCGCCACAGGAACTCCATTTGGTAGCTCACCTCTGTACACACTTCCAAATCCACCTTGTCCTAATTTATCCTTGAATCGTCTCGTTATCTTCTTAATTTCGGAGAAAGTGTACCTTGTGGGTTTTGATGTGCCATATGTCTTGAGGAACATTTCAACTTTCAAATGTATCTCTTCATTGTATCTTGTCTTTAGCGAAAGATAAAGAGCAGTGGCTACCATCAACAGAAGAACAACAAATGCCGCCGAAGATGATGTAGCTGAATACATGGAAATCAGCATGTTCATTAGGGTTGGAAGTTATTGCTTTAACGATTGTAATGGGGATGAGAGAATATTAGTGGGAATAGCTAGATAATTAATTTATAAGCAGCAGATATATACTTTATTTTCATCTTTTTTAATAAAAGTAATGTTTGGATTGGAGCTGTACCTGCAATGATTTTGACACGTGAACCTGCAAATACCAAAGAGGAGATTAAAATTTGATTGTTTATTTAGTACATAATAGGAAAATTAACTAATTAAGCTGAGGAAAGAAATATTAGATCCAACATTGATGTATGGCCAGTGAGGGTGGGGCAGGATTGGGTGAGAAAGATCAGAAGAAAGCTTCCATTACCAACTCTGGTAAGTGGTAACAGAGGAGTCTTTAGGGTCAATCAAGAATCATAAGGGTGGGTCCTGCTCAGTGGCTTGATTGGATTAAGGGTTATATCTCACCTTACAGTCACAGTCTCACATATCTTGGCCTCGTCACCCGTCAAAACACCCTCCTATTGTAGAAATTTCCTGCTTGTATATACCTTGCACTGCTACTGCCAGATGTCACGTTGGGGACACACAGCCTCCCAGGTAAACTTTCTGCAGGCATATCATGCATTTATTCATTTCTTGCTTTCGCTTCTTATATTTCTCAACGTCAGGTGGTTCTTGTTCTTACTCTGTTCTTTCTGATATTTATTCCATTTTATATTCTTCACCATGCAAATCTATTCTTTTTGCACAATACCACATTATATCAGTATTAGTACAGCTGATGCGGCATCAGGCTCTAGTACTTCATATCCCAGCATAAATATGGTAGCACAATAATGCCTGGAAGTGAATGCATGGTGGTGGATTTGAGCTGCCTAACTATAACATGTTTTGAGTTTTCTGACATGAGTCGACGCTATTTGTCATATCAAATTGTTGGCTTGTCACTCCACTCCCTGAGAACAATGCTGATACCAATGCATATTTGCGGCGTTACTAATATTACTAGTATGAGCTAACATGTATTCTGGACCGAGTTTAGCCTAAATTGTTGCAACCCGATTTATCTTGGCAAGTTTGTACAGGGGGAAAGGAGGGAAACTAGAAACAAAAATGGATGTAACATGTTGGCTTGCGTCCAATGGCGACCATAGAAACTTGAAGTTCTTTGAATATGCTATAGGAATTCTGAAGTAAGTATATTACAACTGAGAGATTGCTTGTGTTTATCTCAGATGTGTTTTTGTCTATCTGCATATTTATCATGAAAATGCTAAAAAATTATAGTAGTATACTGTCATATATAAGAGATGGCCATTCGCAAATTGATGAAATAAACCCTAATCATTGCCATAATTATCATGGACTGCTTAACAATGGAGCTGCTTTGTTTTTGCTTAATTTAATTTTGGACCACCCAAGTTTTTCTCCAATGTTTACAAATATGTGACCCATTTTTGTTTCCTAATTTCAGAAGATTCAGATGAGAATTTACATGAGCTTATAATGTTTTTACTCAAGCTACCTACCCAAATGGTTTGTCATACTGTTTATGCAAAATAATTTGACAAAAAAACTCCTGGAAATATCGTACAGTAGAAATTAATGATACCTTTATGAGGTTGAGACAAGCAGAATGTTTCATTCTTTTGCGAACTGAATGTGCAGTGTTGCCCGTCCTTCTCACATTTTTGGCACTCAGAGGGAATGGATGACGGCTCCTGTTCACTCCAGTCAGCTGCTATGTCATAAAAATGGAGGGCTCCTTCAACACCATGCTTGGATGCTGAGCCATAATATCCTGTGCCAAATATTGGGAGGGCGACATCTGATATGACCTTGCAGTCTAATGGAAGATCATACATGAATGCATAAGTTGCCACCAAATACGAGAAGTGGGTTTTGTTGCTAAGGCAGGAGATTGGGCCGGCAATAGTATCGGCAGCTGAGGCAGAAGCATAGTAACTGCCTCTGTCGTCATAGACGGGATACTGAGTAATCCCGCTTGGCTTGAACTCCCTTGAGCAGCCTACAAGCCTTCCAGTTCTGCTATAATGTGGAGTACAGTGGTGGCCAGTGTCAGTCGGTGGTGAACTTGTCGATATGAGATTCTGAATCACTGTGCACGCAGAGGTAAGCGGGGTGATGTTGAGGAGGGCACCGGTGTAATTTATGGCGTTGACATTGCATGGGCCAAGAAGTGGGTGAAGCATGATAGTGGATTGGCCTGAGCATGCTAGCTTCGCACATGTTGCACCGCAGGATGATGATGTATTGCTAGAATCAAGCCGGAGTGGGAACCGGATCTCGGGTCCATCTTTGCTGCACCGGGACGGCGGACAGTTTCTGAAGAAATCTTGGTCATCCCAAGCTGCCGAAGATGTGGCCATGTCGGCTCCAGGGCTGACAAGGCAGACCACCAGGGCTGTGACAAGGAATATACTCATCTTTCTGCTTCTGCAGTACGAGATGGATGAAGGTAAGCCAGGTATTGTAATTACAAAGACATAAGAAAGTCAGTAGTCTAAGTTGTGCTTGCCTGAGTAAGAACTTCCTCCGTCCGTGGATCGGTACAAACCTCCTGTATGTTGTTTTGTAGCAGGTGACTGCATCGTTGTAGATCAAGCTTTGTAGACTGCATCACTACAGTAGAATCCAAGACCTGACACTGACATGTATCAACCCCCTTGCCAAGTCACAGAAGCATATACCAGCATCCCTGCCTGATTATACTAACCAGGAGGAGTTAACAAGGATCATATACATATGGCAACATCCTCTTTATGATGACATATGGCAGCAGTGATGTGGACGTTAACCATCTCTGACCGGGTCATTCTACAGTTTTTTTATTCCATCATCCCTTGTATATGTCGTGTTTGTTTTCACCCTTGTTTCCTTGCAGTCCATTAAACATGAGAAAAAAGCACGCAACAAAGCCAGAACAAGAGATTAACAGTTGACTATCGTCGATGCCTCCATGGTGGTTTCTGGTGCACTTCATGGTCGCAGTTCTTGCCGTGGATGTTCAGGGGCGACATGATAGCAGGTACGCCTGCGCTCCTTTCTCTTGCGGACATCTCCAAGATGTCCAGTACCCTTTCCGCCAGCAAGGAGATCCATGGTGGTGCGGTTCTCCATCATACGAGCTGACTTGCACCGATAGTAATGCTACAATTCAGATCAACACAGGGACGTACTTTGTCACTGAGATTGACTACAAGTATTCTTCCTTCTGGGTCGTGGACGCCAACTTGGACATGAGCAGCAGCTGCCCTCTTCCTCGCTGGGATCAACGCCCTTATCTACATGGCCTCGAGCAGTCCGACGGCTCCATCATATTTGACCCTTTTTTCGTTACGTGGGCTAGCTTTGTGAATTGTTCGCGGGTGGTCACGAATAATAGTGACTACATACCGGTCACTTGCCTGAACACGAGGTATTCTTTTGTCTATGTGTTGATTGACTATATTTCTGTTGGGGACCTTGAGCCTTCTTGCGGGTACTTGGCCATGGCTGCTTTGGGTGGTCGGAGCATGCGATACGATAATGCAAGTCATGAAATTCTGGTAGAATCCATGAGGAGAGGATTTGCCGTTAGGTTTCCTTTCAGATATCAAAGGACTTTGGAGGGCTTCAAGGGGTGCCTAAAGGATCGCTTTGTGTGAGTTTGGGATCATCTATACACTGTGCTTCTGTTTTGGAAAATACATACATTCCTGACTTTTCCACATTTTCTCCAATGTCTGCAGCCTAGGCCCTGGGTATTCAGTGGGTTATCTCGTCGCGCGTTCGGCTGTGATCATTTTGGCACTCGATTTTGAAATATTGTATTGCGCATTTAGAACGACAGTTTCTTCCAATGAACATCTAGGCACACTACAAGTTGCATTACTATACTCCACGTCAACATTGAAGTTGATTGCTGGTACGTCGACAGTATACATATAGAGGCCTCTTACATGTACAAGCTACAAGTGTAATTTCTTGGCGATCTCACGTAAAATTGTTCTGTATGTGCAGTACTATGCAGGTTCGTGGTTGCTCCCCTGGTGGTATTGTTCTTCCTAGCCCACAAATACTGGAAAACGAGGATCACAATTGATGCGGTCGAGAAGTTCCTACGGATGCAGCAAATGATCGGCCCGACAAGGTATGCCTACACAGATATTGTTGCAGTAACAAGCCATTTCAGAGACAAGCTGGGCCAGGGAGGCTACGGCTCGGTGTACAAGGGCGTTCTGCTCCCAGGCGATGTCCATGTGGCCATCAAGATGCTAGATGGTAAATCCAGCTGCGATGGAGAAGATTTCATCAGCGAGGTCTCCACCATCGGGAGGATCCACCACGTCAATGTGGTGCGTCTCGTCGGGTTCTGCTCGGAGGAAATGAGGAGGGCGCTAGTCTACGAGTATATGCCCCATGGTTCTCTGGACAAGTACATCTTCTCGGCTGAGAGGAGTTTCTCCTGGGACAAGATTAATGAAATCGCCTTGGGCATTGCGAGGGGGATCAACTACCTGCATCAAGGATGTGACATGCAGATTCTGCACTTTGACATCAAGCCGCACAACGTCCTTCTTGACAGCAATTTCGTCCCAAAGGTTGCCGATTTCGGCCTTGCCAAGCTGTACCCAAGGGACAACAGTTTTGTGCCGTTGAGCGCCCTACGGGGAACCATTGGGTACATAGCTCCTGAAATGATATCCCGGAGATTCGGCATCATATCGACCAAGTCTGACGTTTACAGCTTCGGGATGCTGCTGCTGGAGATGGCCGGAGGACGAAGGAATGCCGACCCGGGCGCGGCGAACTCAAGCCAGACATTCTACCCGTCGTGGGTGTATGACCGGCTAAGCAAACAGGAACTGGGTGAGATGCGTGCTGAGATGCATGAGTTGGAGAGGAAGCTTTGTGTTGTTGGGCTTTGCTGCATCCAGATTCAGCCTCACGATCGGCCGGCGATGAGCGAAGTCATAGGGATGCTTGAAGGCGGCATGGATGGCCTGCAGTTGCCTTCGAGGCCATTCTTCTGTGACGATGGGCAGACCCCTGTAGCGGAGTCTTATGATTTCTGCTCTGGGCTGACTGCCATTTCAGAGGAGGATGAGTGAAATTTTGTCTATGTTCAGTGTCGTGTATTATTACTAGAGGCGATGAACTTGTGAAAAGTTACGGTAATGGTTGTCTTGGGAGTAAAAGAATGTGAATTATCTACCGTGTTTCTTTTGAATGTTATCCAAAATTCAATCATATCGAGTGTAAAGTTTCATTTGACCTCCAACCTTAGGAGGATGGTATCCTTTGCCAGAAAAGGTGTGAGATGTTATGAAAAAAAATCTGAAGAAAAAGGTACAGCAGAGAATATCAAAGAAAAAAATGTATGCAGTATACAGTGAGCTGTTGGCGAGGGCCTGATGATGCCAAATGAAAAAAAAAATCTGATGATGTCGACCACATTATCTTTCTTCATGGCACATTATGAATATGAAAACAACTTACACTCTCCATGGGATATTCAGATCAGAAGTAAGGCTGTTTGTCAGTGACCTGCTTGAAAGTTGAAATCTGATTGTACATTACCTAGTTTTTTTGGTGTGTGAAATCTGTTAGGAATGGGCAACTACATTCACAGGAGGGCCAAGGGCCAGTACATATACATGTGTATGATAAAGTGCAAGAGAGACTATACATACTCGAGCGAGAAACGGCAGTCTGTTTCTTTGTCTTCCAGGCAATAAGAGAGCCACCAAGAAAGACACAATAAGCAGACAGCAAGCGTCGATCAGAGGGATCACTAGCCCAGATAGCATCAGAGTAGGCCTGGAGCTCAAGAGAGCTGGAGCGGGGAAAGAAAAGGCGCTGAGAGAGCGTGTCACGAAGATATCGTAGAACACGGAGGAGATGACTATAGTGGACAGAGGTGGGGGCTGAAACGAACTGACTCAGGATATGAACAGGATAGGAGATATCAGGACGCGTAACAGCAAGATAGACAAGACTGCCAACAAGGTGACGATAGCGAGTGGGGTTAGGGAGAGGGTCACCATCAGAAGCACGAAGCTGAACGTTGAGTTCCATAGGAGTCACAACTGTGCGCTCATCACCGAGAGCAGCGCGAGCACGAAGATCCTGAATATATTTTTCTTGGGAGATGTAGAAGCCATCAGAGGTCGAGGAGATCCCAATCCCAAGAAAATAGCGAAGTGGACCAAGATCAGTCATGAGGAACTGGTCGCGAAGGCGAGCCTTAACAAAGGCTATGTAGTCAAAGTCGTCACCAGTGATGATCATGTCATCAACATAGAGAAGGAGCAGAGTCCGACCACGAGGAGACGTGTGAACAAACAACGCGGGATCATGATCACTGGACAAGAAGCCAGCGGCAGTCACCACAGAGGCGAAGCGCTCAAATCAGGCGCGAGGGGCCTGTTAAGACCATAGAGGGAGCGGCGAAGTCGACAGACCAAACCATCAGGAGCATAGTACCCCGGTGGTGGCTACATATAAACGTCCTCACGCAACTCGCCATTAAGAAAAGCGTTCTGAACATCAAGTTGAGAGATAGACCAATGACGAACAGAAGCAACAGCAAGAAGAGTGCGAACAGTGGTCATGTGGGCCACAGGAGCGAATGTCTCATCATAATCGCGTCCCTGCTCCTGCTGAAAACCACGGGCCACAAGGCGCGCTTTGTAGCGCTCAAGAGAACCATCAGAGCGAGTCTTAATCTTGTAGACCCACTTGCAGGTGATGGGACGGACACCGGAAGGGAGGGAAACCAGATCCCATGTGCCAGAGCGCTCAAGGGCAGCAAGCTCTTCGGCCATCGCAAGCTGCCATTCAGGCTGAGTCATGGCAGTCTGATAGGAAGTGGGCTCAGCAATAACAGAGAGGCCGTACCGATCAGGAGAGTAGCGATCAGGCGGGGGCGAGGCCGAGCACGGAGGTTATGAACCGGGGGAGGCGTGAAAGGAGGTGCACGAGAGGTGGAAGGCGCATCAGGGGAAACATCCTCAGAACGAGGGCGACGGATTGGAGATGATGGTGGAGAGTTGGAGGAGGAGGATGGGGAAGATGGTGTCGGTGGTGAAGGGGAAGGAAGGAGAGGTGTAGGCGGAGGAGGAAAAACATGAGGAGGCACATAGCAGGGTGTATCAGGGAGAAGAAGAAAAGAAAGATCGTCCACAGAGAAGCTCGAGGTAGAAGGACGTGGGTAGTAAGAGCGAGACTCGTCAAAGGTCACATCACGCGAGATGCGCAAACGAAGACCAACAGGATCCCAGCAGCGATAGCCCTTGTGCTCATCACTGTAGCCAAGAAAAACACACTCAACCGACTGAGCAGTCAGTTTGGTGCGTTCTCGCGGGGCAAGAAGGACATAGCACACACATCCAAACATACGAAGAGCTGGGTAGTCAGGAGAGTGACCAGTGAGACACTCCATAGGAATACCACCCTGCAGAGCAGTCGATGGCTGTATGTTGATGAGATAGGTGGATGCAGAAACAACCTCAGCCCAAAAATGGGGTGGGAGAGAAGCGGCAATCATCATAGCATGAGCCGTCTCAAGTAGATGACGATGCTTACGTTCGGCAACGCCATTCTGAGCATGTGCACCAGGACATGAGAACTGGGCAAGAGTACCCTGTTCCGCAAGAAAACCACGCAACAGCTGGGAGATAAACTCACCAGCGGAGTCAGCACGAAAAGTACGAATGGGCGTGGAAAACTGGGTGTGAACCATGGCAGCAAAACGTTTGTATATAGAGAGAACCTCGCTACGAGATTTCATAAAGTAGAGCCAAGTGTAGCGAGAGAAATCATCAATAAACAAGATATAGTAGTGGTGACCACCTTTCGAATCAAAGGGAGCAGGACCCCATACATCAGAATGAACTAAGTCAAAAGGACGCTGAGATACCGACTCACTGGTAGGATAAGGTAACTGGGTCTGTTTGCCAAGTCTGCAGCCATTACAATGCAAAGAAACATCTCCAGATACAGACCCTAAGAGGCCCTAACGAACTAAAGAAGACAAGCGAGAGCCACATATGTGACCAAGGCGATGATGCCACTGCTGGAAGGACGCAGACGAAGAGGCAGCAAGAGCATGGGAGCTGGCTGAAGTGGTGGCAGCGGAAGGAACACAAAGCCAGTCAACCTCCCAAAGGCCCTCTCACTCACGGCGCCGGGGGCCAGCACCAACCAAAGCCTTGGTGCGACGATCCTGAATGGAGCAAGAGTCGATATCAAGAATGACACGACAACCAGAATCAGCAAGTTGGGCAGCGGAAAAAAGGTTCATGGTGAGGCGAGGAACATGTGAAACAATAGGAACAGAAAAAGATGGAGTGGAAAGAAGACCACGGCTAGCAACAGGAAGAGGTGTGCCATCAGCGGTAAGAACATTAACAGGCGAATCAAGAGGTTGGAGAGAAGACAGCACGGAAGAATCAGAAGACATATGAAAAGAGGCTCCAGAATCCAGAACCCACGAAGATATACCTGACTGTGTAGATGCCTGCGGTGGTGGAGCAGTGGCTGCAGTCACAGCAGCAGCGGAACCGGTCGACGAAGAGCCTGAGGAAGCTAAAAGACGCTTGAGCCTCATAATGTGCTGGTCAGTGAGTGACGGGGCCGAGGAGGATCCAGGAGTCCCACTGGAAGAGGAGCGCCTCTGGTCTCGCTTCTTCTCACGGCAATCAGACTCTGGGTGACCCGGCCGAGAGCAGTAGCCACAGAAGGTGTCACGGCGCGACCGGCCCCTCTCAGCATAAGAAGGACGACCCACCCCCTCTGAAGGAGTAGGTAGGAGCGGTGGAGCGGTGAGGCGAGCAGGTGGCATAGGAGCTCGGGCGGCCAACACTGATGGAACCACAAGTAACCCAGCAGAGCGTAGGCGGGTCTCTTCAGCACGAAGCTCAACAAGTACCTCCGAGATAGGAACACGACCACGAGCGAGCAGGTGAGCACGGCGAGGCTCGAACTCAGAGCGAAGACGAGATAAGAACTCGTGAACCCGCTGAAACTCCAAATCGGACCGTGTAGTCTGACAGCAACGGCAAGTTCCACAAACGACGGTCCGAAGAGAGTCAAGCTGACGCCAGATGGCAGAGCACTGTGAATAGAACTCATCAACAAAGGAATCACCTTGCTGGAATGCATGCTCCTGACGCACCACAGATAGGTAGAGAGCATCACCAGAGGGCTGATAGCGCTGACAGAGATAAGACCACATCGCTGCAACTGTGCCAAGTCCCATGAACTCCGAGGCGAACTGAGGAAGGACACTCGCAGTAAGAACAACAGCAGCACGAGCATCATCATTGCACCACTGAGTGTAAGCAGACAGATCATCACGATAGGCAGAAAGGGCATCCGAATAGGCTGACATCTGCTGATCATAGGCATCAACTGCAGTATCATCGAGAGCCTTGGCGGCATCACGATCAGCCTGAGAAGCATCAGCAGCAAGAAACGGCGGTGCTGGCGGGGTAGGAGCCACTGGAGCAACAGGGCAAGGCGGACAGGGGACCTCGCCAGAGAGAACACCCCACAGAAGGAGACCACGCATGTGGATACGCATAAAGCCCGCAAACTCGGCATAGTTGGTGCCATCGAAGATCACCGAGCACCGAGTAACGGCGACATTGCCCGAAGAAGACATGAGGAGCTCTTTTTTTTGGTCAACTGCTACAGGAGACCCCGATCCAGATCGGGATGGGGCTCGCGCTGGCTCGATCCAGCCCCGATGGAGGAAGCGGGGGGGGGGGGGGAGGGCGAGCGTGGGAGGGGCCGGCCCTGGGCAGCATCGGCTGCAGCAGGAGGCGGCCAGGGGCGGCAGGGCGCGGAAAGGTCGCGGACGGGCGCGGGGAGGTGGCTGCCGGCCGCGGCCGAGCACGGGAAGGCGCAGGGTGGCGCGAGGCGGCAACGGCAGGCCGCGACCGCGCTCGGGGCGGCGCGGGACAGCGGCGGCAGGCCGCGGCCGAGCTCGGGGCAGCGCAGGCTGGGGCGAGACGGCGTGGCGGCGGGGAGGGAGAGAGCCGGGGGCGAGGGAGGAGGTGGCCGGCGCCGGCGACGAGGTAGAGGGAGGCCGGCGACGGGGGAGCTAGGCATGGAGCTGCGAGCGTGTGGGAGCGGGAGAGGAACCTAAGCATCTGATACCATGTTAGGAATGGGCAACTACATTCACAGGAGGGCCAAGGGCCAGTACATATACATATGTATGGTAAAGTGCAAGAGAGACTATACAGATCTAAGAGCATGTCTAGTAGAGCCCTCAAACCCTTAAATCCAAAACCAGTTTTAAGGGTTGAGAATTGGCCATTTTTGACACTTTTAAGGATTGAAAAACAGGGGCAAAGACTAGAACCCTCAAACCCAACCCTTATAACAGAATATTCCGTTATAAGGGTTGGGTTTGAGGGTTGTAGTCTTTGCCCCAACCCTAACCCTTAAAACTGTCATTTGACATATCACAATTTTCACTAGAAAAACACAATCAACCTTCAAACAAACACGCAAATGAAGATCATTGATGCATGGCTTAATAGTTTACATCACCCTCTCATCGGCACCATCACCAAAAAGTTGCACCTGCACCATCTCCTAGACCACTTCCACGTCCATCAAGCACCTCCATTGTCGTCGGTGGTGGAGTCCTCCACACCGCCATCGCCACCACCACTCATCGGAGTGTCACCTCGAAGAGTAGAGGACGCACCACGGAACATCCTCTTCCTCTCCGCGATGTCCTCCTTGTAGTCCTTCCACCATTGCAATTGGTCTTCACCCATGTCCTTCTTGGACATCATCATGTGCTCCTTCTCTTCCACCATGAGTTCTTTCCATACCTTTGCCTCTTTGAGCTTGATCATCCTCTCCTCCAAGTCGGCCTTGCGCTTTGCTTCTTCACGCTTTGCTTCAATTTGTGCAAGCTTGACCTCTTTCTTCTTCTCGGTTATAAGAAGCTTCGTCTCCAATGTCTTCGTTGTCAATTCCTCTCTTGCCTTCATCATGTGCTCCATCTTCTCCCTTAGGCTTGACGCCTCTCCTTCCATCTTCTTCCTTAGCTTATCCTTCTTGTTTCCAGCGGGCTTGTGCTCGTTCCTTCCCTCATCTTCACTATCATCCATACTAAGCATTGCCGACTTCTTGGGTGCGGTCTCTTGATCCCTCAACTTCCACTTGTCAAAGGTTTGAAGAATTGCCCAAGCATGCTTAAATGGGAATGGCTTGCCCTTGGAAGCGGCCATCTCCTTGTACCTCATGCCGGCAATTGTCTCCTATCAACCACACATAATCACATAAGAACCCACCAATAGCATAGTACACACACATAATCAAAATAGTGAAGAGATATGTACTCACATAGTCACTCTCCACGGTTCCACTAGGTGGTGCATCCCTCACTTGGTCCATGGCCGCACTCCAACGAGCACAAGCGGGCTTCATCAACTCCCACCGGCCTTGAAGCGACCGGTAAGTGCGAGAGATGAACCCACTATTCTTCGGCTTTATCCTACAATAGGTGTCCTCGATCCTTTGCCAATACCGTTTACCGGTTTGATCGGTACCGGTGCTTGCATCCATCCCCACAGTTGCCCAAGCATGAACCAAGAGGATATCTTCCGCCTCGGTGTAGTTTGTCGACCGCGCCTGTGGGCGGGAAGCGGCGGTGAATGCCTCCTCCCCTATCTCGGCCACCTCCTCCTCGTCATCCCCTTCATCTTCCTCATCTTCCTCCAAGTCGTCACCAACCCTAAAGGGGTCTAGAGGCGGAGCTCCGAGGTCCACCTCCGCGTTTTCGAGGAGGTCCATGAACGAGGATGGGGTTGCCATTTCCTCGAACACCTCGTGCGCGGCGGGAGGAGGTTCGGCGACGGCGGCGGGCGGGGCCGCGGGCTTCTTCCGCGCCGCGGGCTTCTTCCGCGGCTTGTTCACGGCCGGGGACGAGCCGGCGACCTTGGAGGAAGCCCCTCGCGGCCCACGGGAGCCTGCCTTCGGCCGGCTCTTCTTGGGGGCGGGCGCGGCGGGGGCGGCCGCCGGGGCGGGGCCGGGGGCCGGGGCGGGAGCCGGGGAGGCGGGAGGAGGCGGTGCGAGGCCCGCCCGCAGCCGCTTGGCCCCGACGTGGGTCGCCGCCACCACGTCGGCCACGGTCGGGCCGGAGGCGGGGGCAGGGGCGGGGGCGGGGCCCGAGTCGGCCGGGGCGGGGGCGGGGCCCGAGTCGGGCGGGGGCGCGGCGGCGGCGGAGGCCTCCATGGCCGGCGCGGGGCGAGGCGGCGGGAGGAGCAGGGGAGGCGGGATGAAACTTCCCTCCCGCGCGAGAGGAAAGAGGAGTGCGGGTTGGGGGGGGGGGGGTTCCTCTCAACCCTCACTTCTACAGGTGGGGAAACAGTTTGAGGGTTGGACCTCTAATTTTTTTACGGGTTTGAGGGTTTAGAGGTTCTAGTCTACGGCTTTTTTTCAACAAAAACTGTAAAAAAGCAGTTATTTTTAGGGGTTTGAGGGTTTGAGGGCTCTACTAGACATGCTCTAACAAAATCCATGGGCTTGAGGATCTGCCGACGCTTATTGATACGGCTCTACACGAGCGACATTTGCAAGCGCATAATGGATCAGTGAGCTTTCATGCATTGATCCTGATTCGTCGCTGTTGAGTTCTCAAAGCATGCACATTTTGTGAGAACAAGTTCCTGTTTGGTGGTGTTATGAGAGAAGCCAAAGCTGTAATAGCTATTTCATCAGTTTTAGAGGAGTGCAACCTGTTTACATACCTCCTGTTTGGAGCTTAAATGTTGCTCCTAAAACTCTTTCGAATGTTGAATGTTGCTCCTAAAACTCGTACCTTTCTCTGGCTACTTGCTCATAATAAGCTCATGATCAGAGATGACCTCAAGAAGAGACACATAATCAAACTTTTAGTTTGTGTTTTCTGCTCTCAAGATGAAATGATAAACCATTTGATGTTTGAGTGTGTTGTCTCTAGTTATTTGGTTGGTAATCAGTGAAGACTTTAGTATATCACTGGTACTGATTACCTTTCAGTTGCTAGATTTTGGATCTCTAGTAAGTAGAATTCAGCTTTAAATACAGCATGTGCAACAACTTTGTGGTGTATTTGGAAATTCTGAAATTCCGTGATCTTTAATAACACCATTTGGATGTCTGTGAACCAGGTGATAGGGAATATTCTAAGGACAATCAAAAACTGGATGATTCTTTCTTTGCAATTGGTGAGAGTGAGGGATTATTCTCACAGTTCCCAACAAATCAACATCGGTCCTGGAGACTTGCTGGTCGCCTGTGAAGCCCTCCTCTTCACAGCTAAATTTTGGTCTTTACCAGCCATTTTCATCTTTTGGCGCCTGCGTGTGCTACTTCTTTCTTTTAACTGCTTGAACTATCTGTGTGGCAGCTTTCAGCTTGCCTTTACTTTTAGATTTTTGAACCTTGTTTGAGATACTCATGGTTTCATTCCAAGCTAATGGAACGGGGGATCACCTCCCTGTTTTTCTAAAAAAAAAACAATTTGATTACAATCATACTGTGGTTATTTTTTAGGGATAATTAGATTTATGCCCCTAGTTGTGTTCCACTCGTCTGTTTTACCCCTAATTCTCAAAAGTCACCGGTTCTGTCCAAGTCACTTTGCGCCTCTTATGCTTTTGCCCTTTGACCGTTTGACCGTCAGTTTGAAAACTTCATAACTAATTCATACTAAACCAGAAAAATGCAAATAAGATACCAAAATGTTCGGAAAAACATCACCTATTTGTGATTGTCATTTGCTTTCGTGAAAAAAGTGTTGGAAAGTGCCCATCCGAGTTTTAGCTCTTTTGATACCACCATGAATAGTAAAATCTAAAAAAATTCAAAAAAAATATGGTGGCAAAGAACGACAAATGTTCTAAGTGCTTGCCAAGTTTCATCAGGGAACGACATTCGTGGAAGTCGTGTCAAACAAATAATCTATTTTGGAGTGCTGATTGTTTTTTTTGCCGCGGCACTCACGAATGTTATTTCCTGATGAAACTTGGCAGGCACTTAAAATATTTGTCATTCTTTGCCACCAAATTTTTTTTGAATTTTTTGAACTTGTATAGATTTTACTATTCATGGTGGTAGCATAAGAGCTAAAACTCGGATATGCACTTTCCAACACTTTTTTCATGAATGCAAATGACACACATATATGTGATGTTTTTCCAAACATTTTGGTATCTTATTTGCATTTTTCTGATTTAGTATGAATTAGTTATGAAGTTTTCAAATTGGCGGTCAAACGGTCAAAGGGCAAAAGCATAAGAGGAGCAAAGTGACTTGGACAGAACCGGTGACTTTTGGGAATTAGGGATAAAACAGACGAGTGAGACACAACTAGGGGCATAAATCTAATTATCCCTATTTTTTATGAACAACAAGCTACTCCGCCCAATACATCAGGGAGAAACAACCATCATATAGTCAAACGAAACTGCAGCTTTACAACCTCAGCAGAGCCTGAACTACAATGCAGAACATTCAAATCACAGCAACACAAACACAAGAGCCAAAATCTTGGTGAACGAGAACTTGGTCCAGCCAAATTTTTTTTCACAAAAAGCACTCAGATTGCTTCATGGTAAGAACAGAACCTTATCAGGGATACATAACTTGGTGAAGGAGAGAAGGTACTACTCGAAACAGGCTTTCGCCCCGCTTTATAAATAAAGCAACGACCACAAGTTACACGGTGGAACCATACAATATGATGAAGTAGCCCTCTGACACAGCTGACCCCGAAATGACATACCAACATAATCACACGATTACGTGGCCGAACACCTAAGCATAGGACGACCAGATTACAGACGACGAGACCTAAGAAACCTAGCCTCCACGACAACACCCTCGGGAGGGGAACGCAAGCACCGTCGCTGCCGGGCCCAAAGGCCAGGGTTTTCACCCGGAGACTTGCCACGAAGAGAAGAACCACGACGACGTCTTCAAGAAGATAATGACACCCGCACATTTCGTCGCTGTTGGTGCCAGGGCGCGGAGCTTTCGCTCGGCAACTCACCCGTGTCACCATGAGGTCCCCAGATCAGTCGCCACGAGAATCAGCCTCCAGATCCGGATCTGGGCAACGCCATTGCAAAGAGCAGAGAGCTGCCCGAGCTACGCACTGCTACACCTCTCGCCATCCAGACGACCAAGAGGCGTAGCCACCACTGCCGCCATGGAGCCTGCCGGAAAGCCACCATCTCGGAACACCGCCCCGGCGTCCCTGTCCCAAGACCTCGCCACCCATCCACCTCACGACGCACTAACCCCGGCACGAAGAGTAGAAGGCACTCCTTCCACTCCTAGCCTGGCATCAGTCCCTAGATCTGGGTCAACACCTTCACAGTAAGAGGCGTCAACGCCTGTATCCGCATCCAGTCTCAGTTGACCGGGGGGACACGACCCGAGGACTGCCGACGGCCGCCGCCAAACCCCTAGGCCTAACCCAGGAGCTTACACGACGCCAAATCCGTGGTCATCGGCATCGAGATACAAGACGAGGAGCATAGTCAGGACCACCACCACCACCATGCACCGCATCCATGAGGACACCGTACACGGACGCAACCCAGGCCAAGACCAACCTCACCTACCCGAGGAATGAACCCCGATCTGCCCTGGGCCCAGATCCGGCCTGCCTAGGCACAAACCCTAGGATCAAGCCGCCGCCACAGCACGCAGCGCTCGCGTCCAGCCCCGCGCGCTGCCGGTCCAGTCCCGGGAGAAGAGAGGCCACCGTACCACCGGCCAGGCCGCAGCCGCCACGTCATAAGGTTTTGCAGGGTAAATATTACTGAAGCAAAGCATTCTTCCTAGGGTCTAGGCACATAAATCCCCATCTTGACAGGATAGGGTGATTCATCTTAACAATACTAAGCAGATGAACAATATTTTTTTTTTGAATTTTTTCTGTAGCCACTGCCCCTCGTATTACGATTTCAGCAATCCTGCCTCTGCCACTGCGTACACAATCTTGGTTTGCATGTATGTGGTTCTATTTCCAAGTAATTGGTCTTCATTGATTCCCTAAATATCCATTCCAGTAGTTGTTGCCCAGTGTATAGAGAAATAAGGAAACCATCGAAAATGCTACACCTAGGTACACCTACTCGTAACCAACTTACGTAACCTTCCTAAATTCTCTCCTCCCCCTGAATTCAACCGGACAAATCCTGTTCGGCGCCTTAAGCGCGCCGAATATAGGCCATTTGGTACAGGGCGCACACACCATAACCAGCCGACCAACTAACCTCGTGTGCTTACATAGTGGTTTCTTTTGCCTTTTCTTCTTCTTCTTCTTCTTTCATCTTTCTTTTTTGTCCCTTTTTTCAAATTCATGAACCTACTTTTTGCGAAAGAAATTCGTGAACTTTTTTCAAAATTGATGAACTTTTTTATCAAATTCATGTACTTTTTTCTTAAAAGTAGATGAACTTTTTTCAAACTCACGATTTTTTTTTCAAAATCTATGAACTTTTTTGAAATTCGTGTTTTTTTACAAAAGTTTGATGAACTTTTTTTGAAAATAAGTGAACTTTTTTAGAACCCGTGAGCATTCTATTTCTTAATTCTCTTTTCTGAAATTTCTAAAACAAATCTGAAAAGACAATGGTCTATGGTTGACTGGTCTACCACTTCCAGTTATACGAAATGATCGAGCATCTTTTTTTTCTTTTCAGTAAATGAAACACGATCGAGCAAGGAAAGCCGGGAGAGCGCGCGCCGTGCGCGAGCTCGTCGGCTCATTCTTGGGCTGGCTTACGTAGCCAGGCGCGCGGGCGCTGGTTTTGGGGCCTCTATGTCTCGCTTTAAGCGAGATCTCGGGAAACCCTTGCGTCATGGCAGCTCTAGATGGGCCAGCCCAGGTGCGCTGGAGGGCACATCCTCGTTTTTTTCTGTTTTTCTTTCACATTTTTTTGTTTCGTTTATTTTTTTTACTTTTGTTTACACTTCCAAAAATTATAAAAATATATATTAAAAAATATAGTTTACATATTGTTTTAAAAAATGTTAAAAATGCATAGAAAAGTAATGTTGAAAATATATACGAAAAATATTGAAATAAGTATTTAAAAAATGTTGAACATGTATGTAAAAAATGTTGAACAAGTATTTCAATTTTTCTTAATAAGTATTAAAATATTGAATGATTATTTGAAAAATGTTGAACAAGTATTTGAAAATGTGGAACAAGTATTAAAATTGTTGAAAAAGTATTTGAAAAATATTGAACAAGCATTCGGACAGTGTTGAACCTGTATACAAAAAATGTTGATCACTTATTAGAAAAATGATGAATTTTTTATCATGTATATAAAATTGTTAATCGAGCATTTCGAAACAAATGTTGAATAAGTATTTAAAAATTATTAATCAAGCATTTGGGTAATGTTAAATGTGTATAGAAAAAATGTGAACCATGTATTAAAAAAATAATGATATATATATATATATATATATATATATATATATATATATATATATATATATATAAATGTTAATTAAGGGTTTAAAAAAATGTTGAACAAGTGTTTGAAAAATGTATATCAATCTTTTGGAAAATGTTAAACGTGTATAGAAAAATTGTTGACTATGTATTTAACAAATTTTAATCTTTTTATTTGAAAACTGTTAATCAAGCATTTTAAAAAATGTTTCAATTGTATATAATTTTTTTTGAACATGTATTCCAGAATAGTTAATGTTGTATTTGAAAAAAAATCAAGTGTTTGAAAATGTTAAAATATGTGTAGAAAGAATGTTAATCATGTATTAAAAAAATTATAATTTATATTTTAAAAATGTTAGATGTGTTTTAGAAAAATGTTGTTGACATATACAAAAGATGTAGTATAATAACCAAAAGAACAAAGAAAACCAAAAAAGGAAACGACATGAACAAAAGAAGAAGAAAAGGAAGAAACAAAATGCAAAAATTAAAGAAGAATGAAAAAACAGAGAAGTAAAGAAACAAAAGAAAACGAAAAAACAAAAGGAAAGAAAGAAAACCTGATTGAATCCCTAAGTAGGGTGCGCCGCTATTACTTATCGTGGACGGGACCTAGCGGAGTGGCTAGCAGCGCCTGGTTTCTCCTGGGAGACCAGAGATTAATTCCCACTTCTGCCATTTCGTCTACTATTTTTCTTGTTCTGCGCACGCGAATGGGCCGGCTCAATACAATGTGAGGGAGGAGAAACCTTCAGCGAGAGCTTGCTACTATCTTACTTAGGGCCTGTTTGGGACTGCTCTGCTCTTTAAAATTCAACTCTGCTCCGGAAAACACAAGCCAAACAGGGGCAGCTCCACGATATGCTGCTCCGCAAAAAACTAGAATTTGGGGTATAGCTCCTAGTTTTTTATGAAGCTCCTCAGGGGGTGCTTCAAAAAACTATAGAAGCTGGAGTTGGGTGGAAATTACCCACCACTGCCACCAGTAAGTGGATACCCCTTCGTTTCTCCGGCCTCAACCAATTAAATAGATCCTTTCCACCAAATTTCACATTCTTGAAGCTGGAGCTAGATGGAAGCCAAACATTATCTTTGATAGTGCTACAACTTCTGCTTGAAACTGCTCCAAAGTGAATTTATTGGAGCGAAACTGATTTTGAAGAAGCGGAGCAGTCCCAAACAAGCCCTTAATGCGAGACATAGGGCTCACGCTAGTTTCGTCTACTGGCGCATAAGGCGCCAACGAAGAGCTCCCATTTAACTGTGGGGGTGGCCTAGCAGCTAATCTTGGCCCAACTAATTTGGGCCACATCAGCACGTAAGATTAAGTACGTAGCAATTGTACGTAGATCTTAGCATTGGAAACCATACCCCAAGACTAATTGTCAAGACTGGTGACATTACTGTCAAATATTTGAAGAACTTAGTGAGCAGGATGTCCATTAATTCATATACAAGTTCATATACATTTATTGCTAAAAAGTCACTTTAATATTTTGATTAACAAACAGAAAATGCAAAACTAAGCCATTAACAAGTCACTAGGGAGCAAATATACCTTGAGAACTTTTGGACAATTGTAATACGCATTGTGTTGCATCAGCAAATGCTTGGCAGGACCCAAGCCAGAGGTACGCATTCCTTCCTTGCTGCTCGCCCTTGGTACGTACTCCCTCTGTAAAGAAATATAAAAGCATTTAGATCACTATTTTGATGATCTAAATGCTCTTATAAAAGTTTACAGAGGGAGTAGTCGGTAACAATTTCATGCAAAGATCATCAACCAAAGAATACTCGCTCCAGTTCCCGGAGTCTCCACTGAAGTACAAGCAGTCTGTCTGAATTGCCGGATGATCTGGACCAAGGCAACCCGCAAACTGATGTCTATTAAAGAACAAGCTACAGCCACCAAGGCTAGTAGTCCTCGCCCACTTCCTCTCCCCATATTACCACCGGCAAACAAGCTACACACTTGTTCTGACAATGACCAACAGCTCACAGCGGCTCTCAGCAAGCCAGAACATGGTAGAATAAGGGACTGTCTGCGTGCTGAATTTGTCACCAAGAAACGACAATATCACCGAATTGTTGTCAAGCTTGACGACAACGACAAAGTAATTTGGATAGATGAGTGCATAGAGTGTGTCTTTCACGAACATCAGACTTTAAAGCAGGTGGCCTTGATCGCACCATGCCGCTCGCCAGTGAGCATCCCCAACACGACAGTAGTAGAGGTCATAGCAGCATCGCGTGAAGGCGACGACGAGGTCGCCAGAAAAGGTGACTGCTGCAAAGCCTTTCGGGGAATCGGACATGCGGGTTCGCTCCCCCGTGAGGAGGCGGCGAATGCGGAGCTGCGGTGCCTGGGGCTGCCGTTGTTGCCGTAGATGGCGACGTGGTAGCCGAAGGAGTGGAAGGAGGTGCAGCCGATGTTGTGGGCGCGGAAGAACCGGCCGAAGGAGTGCAAGCAGGCGAGGATACGGCTGCGCGGGAGGCGGAAGCGGAGGACGCGGCGGAGGGGGACGTGGAAGAGAGCCTCCGACATCTTTTGTCCCTGGTCGACATGTTTGCTTTGGCCAGCTTGATGGTCTTTCTTTCGTCCCTGTAAAAATTGTGATGGTTCAATACAAACTTGAGAGTTTGCCTAAAAAACCCCTGAATAATCGTTTTCCCTTCAAAAAAGAAAATCTGAATATTCATTTTTCTCTCAAAAAACCCTGAATATTCATTCCACTAGCTTTCCGAGAAGTTTAACCTAAATTACCTCCATGAAAGAGTTTTTTTTTACCACAGTACGGACGCAGATGCTTATACACACACATACACTTATCCTTATAAACACACGCTCGCATACCCTGCCCCAATAAGTACATTCGAGATACTAAGCCTGCACATCATCTCTCCATCGTCCACCAAGAAATGTTTGACAACTACTCCCTCCGTCCGAAAATACTTGTCGGAGAAATGGATGAATCTAGACGTATTTTAGTTATAAATACATCCAATTTTATCCATTTCTCCGACAAGTATTTTGAGACGGAGGGAGTACTTATGTGGCACAAGGCGAGAGTTTCCTGCCTGGAAACATGGAACAATCACTGACATATTCTTTCAATGCATCTATACATATTCTTTTTGTTCATCATCCAATGATGGGTCCATGTTGTGTAAATGCCGGCATGTGAAGTAAACATATTCCCACGGTAACGGTGTTGATTATAATTGACTGATGCGAGCTAGGAAGTAGAAAAGTGAAAGATGCATCCAAGTACAATTATATATTGTCATGCCATCACCGTACATCACCAAAAAAATTGTGGATCTTTATTGTCAAATGTACCAAAATTTTATCGGATACAAATCAAAATCATTGTTACAAAATGTTATGAAAATTGGTTAAAATTTTCAATATGAATGTTGATTGCCCCTAGTGTTTTGTTATTTTATCATTTCATAATGTTGCCCGATCCTTTCTAAGGAACTTATGAAAAAAAAACGTTATGAATATGGAGTATGTTTATTAAGGAAAACAGTATGGTAATGCTTCACTAGAATTTTCATAATATATATCTATATCTATATATATACCTAATAATAATAAATGGGTTATTTATTCTGGCGGTAAGTCACAAAAATTACTCATAAAGTTACAAAATATAGTACCCACCAAATGCCACCTATAAGTGATAAATAAACGTTTTACACAGGGGAATCCCCCGCCTGGGCCGGCCCATGCAGTAAGGACCTCCTATACTGCGCTCTGCACGCTGGAAGAAGACGCAACGTGTCCGTGTGAGCTGGCCCATGTCCGAGTGGCCTTTTTTTTTATTTCTTTCTATATTTATTCCATTTTTGTTTTTTCTACTTTAAATAATTAGAGACTTCAAAAAAGTTCGGAAAATTATAAAAAATAAGAATTCTGAAATAAATTTTTAACTAAATTATAAAATGTTTGTGGATTCAAAAAATGTTCGATTTTATAAAAAAAGTAGCTTATACAAAAAATGTTTAAAATTTGAAATTAAATGTTCGGGGAATCCGAAAATGTTCATGATTTTTTTAAATATTCTTGAATGGAAAAATATCCTAAAAATTTAAGAACTGTTTGTGACTTACAAAATATTTTATTCATTCATAAAATCTTGTCTGATTCAAAAAAGATCATGCATTGCAAAAAATGTTCATTAAAACAAAAAAATGTTCATAAATTTCAAAAATTGTTCTACCACTTTCTAAGAAAATGTTCGTTGATTCTAGAAATGTTTTCCAATTCAAGAAAATTTGTCTAAAGAAATGTTCACAATTTTAAGAAAAATGTTTGCAAATAGTATACAATTTCATGAATTCAAAAAATGTTCTTGATTCTACAAAATATTCAAACATTTGTAAAAATGTTCACGAATTTGAAAAAATATTCATGATTTCAAAAATGGTTCTTGATTTCATGAAATTAAGAGTGTAGTGTATCTGGGTGATGCAGCCAAATGTGGCCATCATCATTGGAGATTATGATTTTTTTTCCGTTACAACGCACGGGCCCTTTTGCTAGTGAGTATAAAAAGACTCAAAGGGGAAGATCCGACTAATCTCAGCCAGTTCTAAAAAAAACTAATCTCAGCCATCAAACCAGGTCAATCAAACGACCTAGACTACTCCAATGTCGAGCATTCAACATGTTTAGCGTGCAATTAATATTATTCCAAATATAATGCTAATCACATAATTAACATGCGGATAATATCCTACCTAATATCCACATGCAAATATAATGCCTAATATTGATGTGTCACATACACATCTATCTATTTTTGTGAATGCTAAAAACTTATATTTCTCAGATGATAGACATATAGTTTACAAGTAGATGAGAAATAAAGTTAAGAATTAACTCATCCCAAAGACCAGGAGATCTAGAGCTAAAGAGTGTCTACCTAATTCATCTGCTACTTGATTTGCTTCTCGGTGACAATGTTTGAATGTGATCTTTGCAAGGTCCTTCTTGGTGACAATGTTTGAATGTGATCTTTGCAAGGTCCAAAGCCATCTGCTTACGTTCCATAAAGTGTTTTGGGTAGCTCTCTATTGATTTCCTAATATTTGAGAATTTATAGAAGTGGAATTAGGTCAGACGGAGCCTCGAGGTGCCCATAAGGCATCAGGGCGCAACCCCTAGGCGCGCCCTGTTGCCTTGCCGTCTCCTCATATGTCCCCTGGTCTCCTCCCGAAACTTCCGTGGTCTCTTATGTCCAAAAAATCATAAAAAAAGTTTCGTCGCATTTGGACTCCGTTTGGTACTGGTTTTTGGAAAACCAAAAACAGAAAAGAAAAATAGCAACTGACACTGGGCACTAGGTTAATAGGTTAGTCCAAAAGATGATATAAAATAGCATATAATTGCATATAAAACATCCAAGATTGATAATATAATAGTAGGAAACAATAAAAAATATTTCTGGAAAATATTAATAAGGCAATGACATGTGGGCCCAATATCTGTTTGAAAAGTCCTTTTTTCCTTTTCTTTTTTTAGACTGGCCCCACATGTAAGTGTGTGTGTGTGAGAGAGAGAGAGAGAGGGTGAGAGAAAGTGTTTTTCATTTTATTTTTTGAGAGTGGGACCCACCGGTAAGTGGCACATGGACACAGGGGCAAAAATGTCAAAGAAACGGCCAGATAGCTGTCAAAGCTCTTTGACCGGACGGTAACGGCACGGAAGGGGATTTCTGTAAGGGCACCTAACAGCGGAGGGGCATTTTTGAGCAGGCTTTCGAATTAGGGGTATATCTGATTAGGTGGTTCGAGTTAGGGACAGAAATGCAAATGACCCAAAAGATTATAGATACGTTGGAGACATATCATGCACCAAGGTGTGGGCTGCACCCCAAACCCTAGCCACACCATATGGTGGATTGCCACCAAGCCTATGGCGGCGCCCCACTAATGGGCCACTAGGGCCCATGCAACTGCTACCCACTTGGGCCTTGCCCATGGGACTAGCCCATGGCACCCTGGAACATTCCGGGAGGCTACAGGAAATTCCGGAACCTTCCCGAGCCTTCCGGTGGTACTTTTTAGGGTTCCAATTTTTTTCGATTCACCAAAGCGCTTTTGGTTTTCTTTGAAATACTTCCGATTTTCCTTGGACACTTCCGGATCTCTCTCCATAACACTTTCGCTATTCCTGAACTTTCTGGTGCATTTTTCATTAGCTTCTAACCCATCTAGTACTCAACAAATCGATGACCTTTAATCTTGTGAACCCCCATATTTGGTAAAGTGTAGACATGACATAGGACTCCTTCTGGTCAATGATCAATACTGGAACCATGGAGATACATATTGACCCCTACACCCACACGAATTAATACCGAGTGAACTTGTTGTTCCCATGTGCTATTACTTTTGCCTTGCAATACTAGCCCGAGGTGAGACTTATTGGTATCCACATGAAGAAACACTTGACCATTATGCCAAGTTATCCTCGTTACCGATTTTGTACTCTTTTCTTGTTCACGTATTCTGGCATCCTCGTGAGTATGTCACGTCGTGTCTTGCCAGACGATGATTGATGCAGTAATACCGAGAAGGCCGTAGGGAATATATCTACATCGTCGAAGGAAAAAAATCATGTCTTAAGCTATCAAGTCCCTTGTCATACATTTCAAATACACCACAAAGTTGTCGTTATGGTCATCCTATTATGGGTAACGTTTGACGAACCTCAAAGCACGTTCACTATGAAGATACTTGATACTCTCATGGTCTAAGGAATTATGCATAAATTAACATTTGTGTGATTATACTAATAACTCGTGATGATGTGATCCCGTAGTATATCAATCGACTAGGTCTGTTCAACACAATTATTGTTATACAATGTGTTCCCATTGTCTACTTTACCTTTCCCATGATCGAGAAAATAGGGTCATCATGGAACACATGAGCTAGTCTTAGAGGTGAGACTAGGAATCTACCTACTTGCCATTTATTATTCCACACATGCACACTAGTTTCCGTTGAAACTCGTTTATATTTCATACTTGAGAACCATTGCAATTATAGCAAAAAAATGAACATTAATTACAAACTTGGAAATAATTAATAACATTTACTATTAGCTCTAGGGCATATTTCCAACAGCGCCTACAAGCTCCCTTGCTATGAGACCATCATATCTAGGTGGACAATGAAGAAGTATATGGAGGAGCATGCGGCTGCATCGGATTGGTGTGGCTTGATGAGTGATCCAACACATCATCATGTCAACCTCACCCTCCCCGGCGTCATGTAGAAGAGGGTAAGAAATGGAGTATCACTTCTTTAGGGCTTTCTTTTAGACCCATGAGGAAAAGTAGCTGAATCTGGAGATTTCAGGGCTGTGGTCGGTCAACGCAAGAGCCAAGTTGAGGGTTGAGGTATAAACGAAGAAGTTCAAGGCGGTGCATGAGGCCGTGACTGATCTACTTGAGGACCACATCGACCCTGAGGTTGCTATGTCGGTAGGAGAAGGCCTAAAGAATGGCAGTATGGTTTGGCAACGGTTTCGTCCCTATAGATGGCATTCGAAGTATCTCCGAGCTATGTGCTACTTCACAACCTAGTATAGAGCGTCGTCCGCACAGCCAGCAATAATGATGATGCTTAACTCAATGCAGCTATGTTCTTCTTCATTGATCTTACACATGATTATGTGCTTGCATTGCAACGGAGATGACCCTACGAGGACATAATGTAGGCCCACATGGATGAAGAAGTGGGACTATTGGAGGAGCCCGAGAGATATGCGGAGGAGGCCCAGAGAAAGACGGAGGAAGGTCGCTCCAAATCTAGCAGATGTAGGAGATACTCACACTACAACATGTAGCCTACGATGGAAGGTGTACACTCCTTTTCGTGGCAAGTTCTTTACCATAGTAGCCTATGATTCCATCCATCAATTAGCTTAGAACATGTAACCATACATGCTCAACAAAGGTATGTTGAGTATAGGGGCTGTGCAAGGCGGAGATCTGCAAGATCCTTCCTCCTCTTCCTAACTTCAACTTTGTGAGTTCTCTTCCGATACTTTTCAATCACCATTTTCATCCTTACCTAATACATCTTACTGTCTCATGTTTACGTCTCAATCTGAGTGCTGGATCGAACAATATGCAAGGAGGTGCATCTGGCCCTGCGCAAGGAAGCCAGTGACGCCTACAACTCATGCCCCTTCGATCTCCAAGCAACGATGACTCCAGGCCAGACGAGTTCTTGATATGTTTGCTTGCATGTGATTGCAATGAAAAGACACCTCTTTCGATGAGATAAGCAACCTCCATTGATGTCATCACCGCTTTCTCATAAATTATACTATGATTTTGTGTCCATAGACACAACTTCCACACCATTAATATATTCTCACAAATGCCATAAGCAACACATTCTAACTTAAGTGTGCACATCTTTTGATAAAGAGCTTGAAACGTTTTGCTCATGTGTATGCGGTGAGTGTTAGCAATCATAGAAGACTATATGATGGTTGAGTATGTGGACTTGCCAAAAAGGCTCCGATATGTGACCCTTCCTGAAAAGATGATGAATTGTAGTTGCAAAGTTGTCGGAGAACATAGTTTGTTGGTTTTCAATAGAGTTTATGCTTTATACTTCGATGTTGTGATGAATTGTTACTTATTCATAAGAAGTCTATGATGAAAGTTTTATGATAAAAGTTCTATGATAAAGTATTATGTTAAAGTTTGTTGTTGTTATAATAATATACATGATGCTTCTATGTCCGTATTTTTTTATCGACACCTCTCTATCTAAGCATGTGGACATGTTTTTCGATTTCGGTTTTTCACTTGAGGACAAGCGAGGTCTAAGCTTGGGGGAGTTGATACGTCCATTTTGCATCATGTTTTCCTACTGTTATTTATATTGTTTTTATGCATAATGATGCCTTTTGGAGTAATTCTAATGCTTTTTCTCTCATAATATGCAAGGTACACACAAAGAAGGAGAATACCGACAGCTGGAATTCTGGACCTGAAAAAGCTACGTCAGGCTACCTATTCTGCACAACTCCAAATGAGATGAAACTTCACGAATATTTTTATGGAATATATAAGAAATATTGGAGCCAATAAGTACCAGAGGGGGTCCACCAGGTGGGCACAACCCACCTGGGCGCACTAGGGAGCCCAGGCATGCCCTAGTGGGTTGTGACCTCCTCGGCCCACCTCCGATGCCCCTCTTCTGGTATATAAGTCATTTTGACCTAAAAAAAATAAGAGGAGTACTTTCGGGACTAAGCGCCGCCGTATCGAGGTGGAACTTGGGCAGGAGCACTTTTGCCCTCCGGCGAAGCGATTCCGCCGGGGCAACTTCCCTCCCGGAGGGGGAAATCATCATCACCAACAACTCTCCCATCTTGGGGAGGGCAATCTCCATCAACATTTTCAACATCACCATCTCCTCTCAAACCCTAGTTCATCTCTTGCGTTCAATCTTTGTACCGAAACTATAGATTGGTGCTTGTGGATGACTAATAGTGTTGATTACATCTTGTAGTTGATTACTACTTGGTTATTCGGTGGAAGATTATATGTTCAGATCCATTATGCTATTTAATAAGCCTCTGATCTTGAGTATGATTATCATTTGTGAGTAGTTACTTTTGTTCTTGAGGTCACGAGAGAAATCTTGTTGCAAGTAATCATGTGAACTTGATATGTGTTCGATATTTTGATGGTATGTATGTTGTGATTCCCTTAGTGGTGTCATGTGAACGTCGACTACATGACACTTCACCATATTTGGGCCTAAGGGAATGCATTGTGGAGTAGTTATTAGACGATGGGTTGCGAGAGTGACAGAAGGTTAAACCCTAGTTTATGCGCTATTCCGTAAGGGACTGATTTGGATCCAAAAGTTTAATCCTATGGTTAGCATTTATTCTTAATACTTTTCTTGTGGTTGCGGATGCTTGCGAGGGGGTTAATCATAAGTAGGAGGTTTGTTCAAGTAAGAACAACACCTAAGCACCGGCCCACCCACATATCAAATTATCAAAGTAGCGAACACAAATCAAACCAACATGATGAAAGTGACTAGATGAAATTCCCGTGTACCCTCAAGAATGCTTTGCTTATCATAAGAGACCATTTTGGCATGTCCTTTCCCTCAAAAGGATTGGGCTACCTTGCTGCACTTTTGTTACCGTTGCCGTTACTTGCTCGTTATAAATTTTCTTGCTATCAAACTACTCGTTACTTATAATTTCAGTGCTTGCAGAGAATACCTTGCTGAAAATCACTTGTCATTTCCTTTTGCTCCTCGTTGGGTTCGACACTCTTACTTATCGAAAGGATTACGATTGGTCCCATATACTTGTGGGTCATCAGCAACCCCACCCTCCCTGTCATCGTGTAGAAGAGGGTAAGAAATGGAGTATCACTTCTTTAGGGCTTTCTTTTAGACCCATGAGGAAAAGTAGCTGAATAAACCTTAATAAAATAAATAAACCTTAATAAAATAAATAAAACTAAATAAACCTTAATAAAATAAAATAAAATAAACTATAGTAACTACAATAAATAAACCTTAATAAATTAAGTAAAATAGCAGCAGTAAAATAAATAAAAATAGCAGTAGTAAAATAAATAAAAATAAAATAATTAAAGTAAAATACATAAGTAATTAGAAATAAAATAAATAAGTTTTTTGTTGTAAGTAGAAACAAAACAAAACAAATAAAGCAAAAGAGAAAAAAAACAGAGGAAAAAAATTATGCCACCTACTGGGCCACCACGGCCTGAATACGACTAGAAACCCATCCATGGGCCAGGATTCAGGCCCGCAGAAGGCCCAGTAGGCCCCACAGGCAAAGAGAACAGTTAGGCCCGAAAGCCTGCAGTTGAGAGGAGTTCGAGAGGGTGGGCGCAGCAGCGCTTATAAACCACTCTCGAGCTCTCTCAACTAGCGAGGTGGGACTAAACTTTTGACGCGGGGCAGCACAAGGCCTTTGGTCCCGGTTGGTGCCACCAACCGGGACTAAAGGGGGCATTGGTCCCGGTTCATGGCACCAACCGGGACCAAAGGCCTTTAGTCCCGGTTGGTGCCACCAACCGGGACCAATGAGTTCCCTATATATACCCCATCGCCACAACAGAGCACTCCAGAGTGCTCTGTTTTTTCTGGCCGGCGAGGGGAGGGCATTTGGGTGCTCTAGCTCACCTCCTATGCACATGAGGTGTTCGATGAAATGTCTGAGCCACACTAGTTAATCTTTGTCCTCTCGAAACTCGACCTCCGAGCTCCATTTTCCCCGAGATTTGTCTAGGTTTAGCGGTCCGTCACGTCCCGTCCCCGTCTTCACCGCCGTCGATCGCCCGCGCCGATCTCATCGCCAGCACCACCGTGGTGAGCCTCTTGTTCTTATCTTCTTTCTGAAAGGAAAAAATTCTTACTTTAGATAGTTACTTGTCTAATTTTGTTACTTTTATTATTCCTTCTTATTACATAGTGCGATGGTTTTGGTATCCGCCCCCGTCGGCCCTCGTCCTGTCTATGATTCGGATGTGGTATATATTATCTTTTTATAACTATTTTGTTCATTTATTGTTTATGACAAATATACCGACCAACGTGACATAGATTTTATTTATCTACGAGGTGGTTGAACCGAAAATTCTAACCGACCCTATTGTCGAGAGGTTAAATTTAGTTGAAGAAGAAAACAATGACTTGAAGGAAAAAATAAAAAAATTGAGGAGGAGAAGATGATATTGGAGTTGCATGTTGCGGATGTCGTCGATGATCACAAGATCAAGATGGATGCAATGCGCTTGAAGATTAGAAAGATTAGAAAATATGCCATTCATACCGAGGCTTGGTATCATTATGCCGTTGGATCAATTGTTACCTTGGTTGCGATTATGATCGCATTTGTTTTCGCATTGAAATGTTTTACATAGTTTCAATGTATGGTTTAATTAATTAGATGCTCTGGAGAGCTATATATATGTTGTTAGATGAGAACTATGTATGTACTTTGGTTCTAATGTGATGATGAACTTCTATTATTTGGTCACTTAATTATCTATTCATGATGTTCTGTAATGGTTTTTGACACACTTAATTATATATAATGCACGCAGATGAACCGGCAATGGATGTATGGTGACAGACACACCTCCGAGTACATTAAGGGCGTGCATGATTTTCTCGAAGTGGCTGAGGCAAACAAGCAGAATGGTTTTATGTGTTGTCCATGCCCTATATGTGGGAATACGAAGTCTTACTCTGACCGGAAAATCCTTCACACCCACTTGCTTTACAAGGGTTTCATGCCACACTATAATGTTTGGACGAGGCACGGAGAAATAGGGGTTATGATGGAAGACGGCGAAGAAGAAGAGGACGATGACAACTATGTGCCCCCTGAATACGGTGATGCTGCAACGGGGGAAGCTGCTGAAGATCAAGAGGAACCAGACGATGTGCCCAATGATGCTGCAAGGGGGGAAGCTGCTGAAGATCAAGAGGAACCAGTGCCCGATGATGATGATCTCCGCCAGGTCATAGTCGATGCAAGGACGCAATGCGAAAGTCAAAAGGAGAAGCTGAAGTTCGATCGCATGTTAGAGGATCACAAAAAAGGGTTGTACCCCAATTGCGAAGATGGCAACACAAAGCTCGGTACCGTACTGGAATTGCTGCAGTGGAAGGTAGAGAATGCTGTGCCTGACAAAGGATTTGAGAAGCTATTGAAAATATTGAAGAAGAAGCTTCCAAAGGATAACAAATTGCCCGACAGTACATACGCAGCAAAGAAGGTCGTATGCCCTCTAGGATTGGAGGTGCAGAAGATACATGCATGCCCTAATGACTGCATCCTCTACCGCAGTGCGTACAAGGATCTGAACGCATGCCCGGTATGCGGTGCATTGCGGTATAAGATCAGACGAGATGACCCTGGTGATGTTGACGGCGAGCTCCCCAGGAAGAGGGTTCCTGCGAAGGTGATGTGGTATGCTCCTATAATACCACGGTTGAAACGTCTGTTCAGAAACGAAGAGCATGCCAAGTTGATGCGATGGCATAGTGAGGACCGTAAGAAAGACGGGAAGTTGAGAGCACCCGCTGACGGGTCGCAGTGGAGAAAAATTGAGAGAAAGTACTGGGCTGAGTTTGCAGCTGACCCAAGGAACGTATGGTTTGGTTTAAGCGCGGATGGCATTAATCCTTTCGGGGAGCAGAGCAGCAATCACAGCACCTGGCCCGTGACTCTATGTATGTATAACCTTCCTCCTTGGATGTGCATGAAGCGGAAGTTCATTATGATGCCAGTTCTCATCCAAGGCCCTAAGCAACCCGGCAACGACATTGATGTGTACCTAAGGCCATTAGTTGAAGAACTTTTACAGCCGTGGAATGGAAACGGTGTACGTACGTGGGATGAGCACAAACAGGAGGAATTTAACCTGCACGCATTGCTGTTTGTAACCATCAACAATTGAGACGCTCTCAGTAACCTTTCAGAACAGACAAACAAGGGATACCACGCATGCACGCACTGTTTAGATGACACTGAAAGTATATACCTGGACAAAAGCAGGAAGAATGTGTACCTGGGCCATCGTAGATTTCTTCCGACCAACCATCAATGTCGAAAGAAAGGCAAGCATTTCAAAGGCGAGGCAGATCACCGGAAGAAGCCCGCCATGCGTACCGGTGATCACGTACTTGCTATGGTCAATGATTTACACGTAATCTTTGGAAAGGGTCCCGGCAGACTAGCTGTTCCGACTGACGCTGAGGGACACACACCCATGTGGAAGAAGAAAACTATATTTTGGGACCTACCCTACTGGAAAGAGCTAGAGGTCCGCTCTTCAATCGACGTGATGCACGTGGCGAAGAACCTTTGCGTGAACCTGCTAGGTTTCTTGGGCGTGTATGGGAAGACAAAGATACACCTGAGGCACGGGAGGACCTGCAACGTTTGCACGAAAAAGACGGCATGCCTCCGAAGTAGTATGAAGGTCCTGCCAGCTACGCTCTTACGAAAGAAGAGAAAGAAATCTTCTTTGAATGCCTGCTCAGTATGAAGGTCCCGACTGGCTTCTCGTCGAATATAAAGGGAATAATAAATATGCCAGAGAAAAAGTTCCAGAACCTAAAGTCTCATGACTGCCACGTGATTATGACGCAACTGCTTCCGGTTCCATTGAGGGGGCTTCTACCGGAAAACGTCCGATTAGCCATTGTGAAGCTATGTGCATTCCTCAATGCAATCTCTCAGAAGGTGATTGATCCAGAAATCATACCAAGGCTAAGGAGTGATGTGGCGCAATGTCTTGTCAGTTTCGAGCTGGTGTTCCCACCATCCTTCTTCAATATCATGATGCACGTCCTAGTTCATCTAGTCAACGAGATTGTCATTCTGGGGCCCGTATTTCTACACAATATGTTCCCCTTTGAGAGGTTCATGGGAGTCCTAAAGAAATATGTCCGTAACCGCGCTAGGCCAGAAGGAAGCATCTCCATGGGCCATCAACAAAGGATGTCATTGGGTTTTGTGTTGACTTCATTCCTGGCCTTAAGAAGATAGGTCTCCCTAAATCGCGGTATGAGGGGAGACTGACTGGAAAAGGCACGCTTGGAGGGGGGACTCAATAATATGCAGGGACGGGCATTCTTGGTCTCAAGCACACTACACAGTTCTACAGAACTCTACCTTGGTGACCCCGTATGTCGATGAACACAAGAACAGTCTGCGCTCCAAACACCCGGAGCAGTGTGACGACTAGATTACATGTGAACACATCAGGACTTTCAGCAGTTGGTTGGAAACACGTCTCAGAGGTGACACCACTGTTTGTGATGAGTTGTACTCGTTGTCCAGGGGACCATCTTCGACTGTATTGACTTACAAAGGATACGAGATAAATGGGAATACATTTTACACGATCGCCCAAGATCAAAAGAGCACCAACCAAAACAGCGGTGTCCGCTTTGATGCAGCAACCGAGAGGGGAAAGGACACATATTATGGTTACATAATGGACATATGGGAACTTGACTACGGACATGATTTTAAGGTCCCTTTCTTTAAGTGCAAATGGGTTAATCTATCAGGAGGCGGGGTACAGGTAGACCCACAATACGGAATGACAACAGTGGATCTGAACAATCTTGGGTACACTAACGAACCGTTCGTCCTAGTCAATGATGGGGCACAGGTTATCTATGTGAAGGACATGTCTACCAGACCGAGGAAAAGAAAAGATAAGGAAGCGAATACATCATACGATGAGCCAAAGCGCCACATAGTTCTTTCAGGAAAAAGGGACATTGTGGGAGTGGAGGGCAAGACAGACATGTCTGAAGATTATGAAAAGTTTCATGAAATTCCTCCCTTCAAAGTCAAGGCTGACCCAAGCATGCTGATAAACGATGAAGATTATCCATGGTTACGGCGCAATAAGCAAATGACACAAGCGAAGAAAAAGTGAAGACTTTCTCCCGCAACTATTATGATGATACCATGCCAACTTTGTAATAGACGAGTATGATACCATTGTCCATTTTGTACAAGAAGTGCATCTATTTTTTGCCGTAACCCTCTCAACTTTCTTGCACATGCTATGTGGATGAAATGATGATACCATGCCAACTTTCAACCTTCTCAGAGTTCATTTGAAATGCTTTTCAATTTTAGGGTCTTATAGCTCAAAATAATTAGTAAATGCATGAAAAATAACAGGCCAAAAATTAAAAATTATGCCACCTACTGGGCCACCACGGCCTGAATACGATTAGAAACCCATCCATGGGCCAGGATTCAGGCCCGCAGAAGGCCCAGTAGGCCCACAAGCATGTACAGAGAGGTTAGGCCCGTAAACCTGCTTTAGAGAGGAGCTCGACAGCTCAGGCGCACCGCACCTTATAAACAGGTGCGGCTCTCTCTCAGCTAGCGAGGTGGGACTAAACTCACCACCACGCCGCTGTGCAAGGCCATTGGTCCCGGTTGGTGGCACGAACCGGGACCAATTCCACCCTTTGTTCCCTGTTGGTGCCACGAACCAGTACTAATGAGGCTGTGGCCCCACGAGCACCTTTAGTACCGGTTCGTGGCACGAACGGTACTAGAGTTTCTTACTAAGCAGTTTTTTAGTCCCACCTCGCTAGCTGAGAGGCACTACGAGCGGTTTATAAGCCCTGAGTGCAGAGACGATGAAGAAGAGGCGCAATCCTCACGTTGCTTAGCTTCAAGCCTTGAGGAATAAGGTAGACTGCATGGAGCTATGTGCAGTGCAGTCTACACTATTCCGAAAGGCTTGAAGCAAATCAACGAGCATTGCGCCTCTTTTTTATTTTTAATAACTTATTACAACTCCGGACTTCTTGTGTTCCGACAAAATAAAATAAACTTTAATAAAATTTATGAAACTAAAATTAACAAAGTATTTTCTGTTCAAAACATTATAAGAAACCTCTATTATTATTGAAACTAAAATCATATAAAATTGATGCAACTAAAATTATCGAAGTATTTTCTGTTCAAAATCATTAAAAGCAAAAAGAATTTTCATAAAGAACTTTTTTTGATAGAAACTTTAATAGCAAAAAGAATTATCATAAAGTAAAATAAATAAGTAATTAGAAACAAAATAAAATAAAATAAATAAGTTTTTTGTTGTAAGTAGAAACAAAACAAAATAAATAAAGCAAAAAAGAAAACAAAAAAACTAAATATAGCAAAAAAAAATTCATAAAGAACTTTTTTTGATAGAAACTTTAATAGCAAAAAGAATTATCATAAAGTAAAATAAATAAGTAATTAGAAACAAAATAAAATAAAATAAATAAGTTTTTTGTTGTAAGTAGAAACAAAACAAAATAAATAAAGCAAAAAAGAAAACAAAAAAACTAAATATAGCAAAAAAAATCATAAAGAACTTTTTTTGATAGAAACTTTAATAGCAAAAAGAATTATCATAAAGTAAAATAAATAATTAATTAGAAACAAAATAAAATAAAATAAATAAGTTTTTTGTTGTAAGTAGAAACAAAACAAAATAAATAAAGCAAAAAAGAAAACAAAAAAGCTAAATACAACAAAAAAATTGTTAGGGCGCTGCCCGCTTAGCCTTCCAACCCTCAGGTTTGCAAATACAGGCCCAGAAGGGCTAGGAGGCTAAACGGGCAGCGCGCCAAAGTTAGGCCCAGAAGCCTGCTATAGAGAGGAGTTCGAAACAGCAGCCGCGCCGCGGCATTTAAACTGGTGCGGGCGCCCCTCGGCTAGCGAGGTGGGACTAAACTTTTGGCCGCGATGCGGACAGCAAAAAAAATTGTTGGGGCGCTGCCCGCTGGGCCCTCCAACCCTCGGGTTTGCAAATACAGGCCCAGAAGGGCTAGAGGGCTCAACGGGCAGCGCGCCAAAGTTAGGCCCAGAAGCCTGCTATAGAGAGGAGTTCGAGACAGCAGCCGCAGCGGGGCTTATAAACCACTTCGAGCCCCTCTCAACTAGCGAGGTGGGACTAAACTTTTGGCCGCGACGCGGGCAGCAAGAGGCCTTTGGTCCCGGTTGGTGCCACCAACCGGGACTAAAGGGGTGCATTGGTACCGGTTCGTGGCACCAACCGGGACCAATGCCCCCCCTTTAGTCTCGGTTGGTGCCACCAACCGGGACCAAAGGCCGCCGCTTCCCGCCCTTTGCGCTGTTGAAAAGGGACATTTGGTCCCGGTTGGTGCCACGAACTGGGACCAATGCCCTTGCTATATAACCAGGACTTGTGAAAATTTCACATCTCCGTCGCCTCCCTCGCCAGTTGCCCCCGCCGCCAGGCTGCCCAAATCGCTCGCGTGCTCCTCGTCGCTGTCTACGCCGCCGCCAACGCCGCCGCCTCCCCGAGCCTGCGCCGTCCTCGTCGCCGGCATCCCTCAGCCCGCCGTCCTCGTCGTCCCCGTCGCCGCGTGCCTCCCCGAGCCCACCCCTCCACGTCCCTGTCGCCGCCTGCCGTCCCAAGACCGCCGTCCCCGTCACCGCGTGCCGCCCCGAGCCCGCCGTCCTCGTCGCCGGACTCCTGCCATCGCCGCCCCCCTCGAAGTGAGCCCCCCCTTTCCCATGGTCCCGATCGAGCGCCGCTCTTGCGCCCGAGTGCCCCTTGCTCTCTGCCGCCCCTGCTCCATGGTCGCCGCCGGCCCCGACGCATTGAAAAGAAGAAGGAGAGGAGAAGGAGAGGAGAGGAGAAGGAGTGGAGCAGCAGCAAGACGCCGTCCAATTTTCTGAAATTTCTGAATTTTTTTACAGATATGAACAGTGCATATAGAGGGTGTTTGATCAAATGCTAGATGGCTTTGGGCATTTTTAGAATTTATGATATTTTTTGTGGTGAGGTACTGATGCAAGACAAAGGTGAGGGCAAAATTTCAGAATTTTTGGATTGGTTTAGAATAGGTTTTCAGCAAGGAATTTGAATCTGGTTCAAATTTCATTTGAATGGAATTTGAAAATTTTGAACTATGGATCAGAAGGTTTTTGGTGAAATGGAGTGTGGGTACTGTCATGAAGTTGGAGTAATTTTTGTGGTTGTAAAAGAGTTAGGAAAATTTAGAATGTGCTAAATATGTCAAAAAATGTTTTTTTGTTCATATACAGAAAGTTTTTATATATGACTATGGATATATGAGCAATGATGATCCATGGATGTATGCATTGATATATATGAGAAACGATGTTCATAGAATATTTACCAAGTATATATGTATTTTTGTTCATAGCATTTTTTCCATTTATATATGTATGTGGCTATAGATGGATATATATGAGAAATGATGATCCATGGAAAAGTTTTATATATGCAAAAGTTACATTTTTAGAAAAGTTTTATACATCTAGCTAGGAAAGGAAGAAGAAGAAAAAGAAGGAGAGGAAAAAGGAAAATAAGAAGAGGAAGAAAGGAGAAGAAGAGGAGAGGAAGAAGAGGAGAAATAAATAAGAAGAGGAAAAAGGAAGAAAAAGAAGAGGAGAAGAAGAAAGGAATAGAAGAGAAGAAGAAAAAATAGAAAATTTCTATTTTTTCTTCTTCTCTCCTCTATTCCTTTCTTCTTCTCCTCTTTTTTTTCTTCTTTTTTTTCTTCGATCTTCTCCTCTATTCCTTTTCTTCTTCTCCTCTTTTTATTTCTTCTTCGTTTTCTTATGTTTTATCGGGTCTGTCGTCGTCGATATACCCCTCTCCCGATAACTTCAACACGAGGGGGGTCGATATACCCCCTCCCCGCCGATAATATTATTTTCCCATGTACGTATGTCGTCGTTGTCGATATAACCCCCTCCCGATAACTTCAACACGTGGGGAGGGGGGTCGATATACCCCCTCCCCGATAACATTATTTTCCCATGTATGTATGTCGTCGTTCTCGATATATATAACTCCCTCCCAGATAACTTTGACATGATGGACGGTCGATATTTATACCCCCTCTCGACCGTCATAACTTATACCATGGGAGCACCCCCCGGCCCTCTCGCTCGACCAAAACTCTCGAGGACACCCAAACCCTAGAAAATAATTGTCATGTTGTAATATTTGCAGAAATAATGGAGCACGGACGAGACGAGCAAGCAGAAGAGGTGTTGGGGGACATAATCTTAGCCGGAGGTGATATCTTGTCGTATCTTAACGACAATGATGGTCTGGAAGAACAGGGTGAAGAAGCAGGCTACGGTGATCGAAGAGTGGAGGAGGAAAGACATGATTATGATGGCTCCGGTGACCCAATGCTGGTGCAAGAAGGAGCCCGTGGTGACGGCTCCGGTGACCGTACAGAGTCCGGCCAGGTAAATATATTAGTTAAGCCTGTGCTGACTAGCTAATTGATGCATTCGTTGTTTTGGTATGTACACATATTAATTAACACTCGTCTTTCTTCTTTTTTCTAGCCCTCCGGATCGAGCACAACTTTGGTAAAGAGACGAGGCGCGAAGAGAAAGTTGCGCTCGGATGAAAGGTTTGAGATCACAGCAATCGCGCGCGACGGCCAACCGATTGAACCCATCCGGACAAAGGATGCATTTGCTGCTCAGTGCGGGGTTCTAGTTAGGGACAAGATCCCGATCAGCATCCAGCAATGGTATAAGCCTAAGAAGGAAGACCCTGAGGTGTCTTATGTCAATGATATGCAGAAAGATGATCTTTGGACTGAGCTGAAGGCAAATTTCACCCTACCGCCAGAGGAGGATCCGGAGAAGCCAGTTATAGAGCAATTAATCAAGTCTCATGCTCTTAAGAAGATGGCAGACCTATTCAGGAGGTGGAAGAATGAGCTGAAAACGTTTGTCGACAAAGAAGAGACACCAGAATTCATCGGCTGGTATGAGAAGATCAGAGATCACTGGCCCGCATTTGTGGCCCACAAGACATCGGAAAAGAGTAAGAAGATGTCAGCGACAAACAAGAAGAATGCTGCGAAGAAGAAGTTTCACCATCGCACGGGGTCAGGTGGCTACCTCAAAGCCCGACCTAAGTGGGCCAAGGCTGAGAATGATCTGCTTGAAAAAGGGATCGAACCACAGACAATGAACTGGACAGACCGTTGCCGGACTTGGTTCTTCGGGGTTGGCGGAACCTTGGACCCTGTATCAGGGAGGTGCGTTTGGACGAACGAGCTTTTGAGAATACCAGTCAAGAAGATTCAACAATATATTGATAGAGCGCAGGAAGGGACGTTCGTTCCAGACAGAGAGAACGACGAGCTCACAATGGCCCTCGGGAATCCTGAGCACCCTGGACGGACACGAGGCACGCCAGGCTCCGTTCCGTGGAAGGCTGGTTTTCCGGACGCGGGCGGTTACAAAAGCCAGGAGAGGAGGAAAAAAGTGGAGCAGATCCAAATTCAGAAGCTGCACGAAAGGGTTCAAGCGCTAGAGGAACGAGACGGCAATCGACATGCCGAAACTGCCCCCGAAGCTACACCGCCATCTCAGCGGAGAAGCAGCGTGGCTTCCACCGAGCTGCTTCAGCTGGAGCATGCGGCTCCTGCTAGCTACCCCGTGGATGCTATCACGGAGTCTCAACATTGCCACCTTATGGCGGAATGGCAGAACTTCAAAGTCAAGGCGGCTGTTGGCTCTGTTTTACCTCCTGAACCCAGCGCAACCTACCACTGCCGGCCGATTCCAGAAGGATATGCTAGGGTGATGGTGGATGAAATAACGGAGGGATTTGAGGAGCTCCAGCTTGACCACCCTACCCGTGAAGGGGAGACTCGGCTGGGTTCTGCTCTGAAGACTCCATGCCTATGGCGGAAGGAGCTCATCAAGCTGCCGAACTGGACGGCTCCGGCGAGTAAGGGCACTCCGTCTCCTCCTCCGCCTCCTCCCCGGCGAGTGATCAGGGCACTCAGCCTCCTTCTCCGGCGCGTGGCGGCACTCCGCCTCCTTCTCCGCCAGCGCCGGCGCGCCAGAGCAGCCAGCCTCCTCCTTCTCCGCCTCGTCAGCAAGGGCGGAAGAGAGCCGCCGCCGTTGCGGCTGCTCCGGCGCGTCGTAGTCCTTCTCCTCCGCCTCGTAAGCAAGGAAAGAAGACAGCCGCAGCCGCTCCGTCTGCTCTGCCGGCGTCTAGCAGTACAGCTGCCAGAGGCGGGAGGCAATACAGATTCGGTCCTTCTCTGAAGACTCCAGAGAAGTTACCATACGAGAGGACCGAGGAGGAAACCAGGAAGATCGTGCGAGCCGAAGTGACAAACTTCTTTGAAGGGGTGAAAGCAAAGAAACATCCACCTCCGGAGGAGAAGGTAGATCCGGTGAAAGCAAAGCGCACTCTGGCTGCCCTGACAAAACCACCAAAGTCTCCGCCGAGAGGCAACTATGAGCGCATTCTTGCAAAGACATATGCCGAAGCGGAGCGGTCGGGAAGTACTGTCAGTGATAAAAGGTTAAAAGAACGACGAGCTGGGAAAAAAATTGCCCAGCTCGGCGAACAAGCAAACCAATCGTGCCCCCCGCTCAAGGTGTCAAAAGGCATCATCGCTAATGATCCGAGTATGGTGCCCGGTTATAGCAATCTTGGAGATTACCTGCCCGACGATGTACATTATGAAATCATGGAGGTGGACGAACACAAATACCATTACGGGAAGTCTCTCGTCAAAGATGAAAGATCTCTAAGCACGATGATGCGAAGACTACTTGATTGGTACATGAAAACCTGTAGAGAGTCTGATGGGATGGATACTTTGACGCTGAGAGTTAAACCGGAGCATGACCTCGTTGGAATTGATCTGCTGAATGTTCCATTTGAGGATTTCTTCCAGTTTTACAATCAAAAGGCCCTCGATAAAACAACGATCACTTGCTACTGTCTGTAAGTAGTACTACTTCTGTCATTAAGTCTCTCTATATAGGTCAGCTCTTTCACTGCATGTATTTATACTTATCCTCACTATATTATGCAGATTGAAGATCGCCGAATTGAAGAAAAGACAAATCGGTGATATTGGGTTCATTAACACAAATCTCATAGATGCATATACGGTTGAAAAACATCCCAAAGAAGCCGAGGCCAACTTGCTACAATCGTTGGTATTAAATCAAAACAAAGATATAATACTATTTCCTTACAACTTCAAGTGAGTGTTACTGTCTTGTGCATATTCGGTTTCCCTTATTAGTCCAGGTTATGGTAATGTAATTGATGACTTATGCATGCATGCGTAGCTTCCACTATATTCTCCTAGAGATTAAGCTTGAGCAGGGAGTAGTAACCGTCTTAGACTCGAGACGAAAAGATCCCCAGGACTATGCGAACATGACTCAAATGCTCGAGAAGTAAGTTAAATCGATCATTATCCACCATATCAGCAACTTTGTTCATTTCCTGATATCAAGTAATTGTTTTCTTTGTCTGGCAGGGTTTGGAGAAAATTCACCTCAAAAGCTCCGGGACTGCCGAAGAAGCTGCAATTTAATCACCTGAAAGTAAGTACTATAGTAGCATGTTCCGCGCATCTCCTAGTGATTCAAGCGCTAGTTTCATCAATACCATTTAGCATGCTTGCTTATCAGTTTGATTGACCTCTATTTCTTGTAAAGTGGTTGTGGCAGGAACCCGGGAATAATTACTGTGGATACTACGTTTGCGAGTCCATCCGCTACACGACCTGTGAGCGGGGCTACACTGAAGAACAATATGAAGTGCGTAAGCAATAATATTCACAATTTTATTTTATTACCATCATTTGTGTTGAGTTTCATTTATTCATATATATATGTATTGACCCCCTTCTTCAAATTAGATGTTTCGGAAGCGGGATGAACTCCTAGCACCAGATCGTATGCGAGGAATTCAAGAGGAATTGGCGGCATTCTTCCTTGACCACGTGATCGCTGAAAATGGAGAATACTATGTGGACCCTGTGTTCCTACAATTTAATTAGGAGATTGTATTGTAAGAGATAATTATTGTATATATGTAGCCGGTAGTGCCGGATAGATATACGAGAACTTGTTGTTCGACCAATATCTCGGAGAAGGAGAGGTGGTCGATATCACTTCTCTCTGTATGCATATGTTCATGACGATCTTCTGTTTCCTTCATTTGATTACTAGCTAGCGTGTCTACTCCTCTCCATACATATATAGTACGTAGCGTCGACCAAGCACGGAGATAAGAAAGGACACTTCTCTCTATTAATTAGCTAGCTAACACAATATATGAAACACCTAAATTAACCCCCCAAAACCCCTAAACCACCCCCTTTCAAAAAAAACAAAACCCTCAGCTCCTGCCAGCTGCTGACGCGTGGATGCCTATTGGTCCCGGTTGGTGACACCAACCGGGACAAAAGGCCCTGCCTATTGGTCCCGGTTGGTGGCACCAACCGGGACCAAAGGCCCTCCTGCCTGGGCTCCCCGCACCGGCCACGTGGACGGCCTTTAGTCCCGGTTCGTGTAAGAACCGGGACTAAAGGGCTAGGGCATTAGTAACGACCCTTTAGTCCCGGTTCCAGAACCGGGACTAAAGGCCCTTATGAACCGGGGTAAAAGCCCCTTTTCCTACTAGTGTTTGTGAGTTCTCTTCCGATACTTTTCAATCACCATTTTCAGCCTTACCTAATACATCTTACTATCTCATGTTTACATCTCAATCCGAGCGCTGGATCGAACAATATGCAAGGAGGTGCATATGGCCCTACGCAAGGAAGCCAGTGACGCCTACAACTCATGCCCCTTCGATCTCCAGGCAACAATGACTCCAGGCCAGGCTAGTTTTTGATATGCTTGCTTGCATTTGATTGCAATGAAAAGTCACCTCTTTCAATGAGATAAGCAACCACCATTGATGTCATCACCGCTTTCTCATAAATTATATGATTTTGTGTCCATACACACAACTTCCACACCACTATTACATTCTCACAAATGCCATAAGCGACACATTCTAACTTAGGTGTGCACATCTTTTGATAAAGAGCTTGAACTTACCCCTAGTAGCTCGTTTGACATTTGAACTTGCAAACTCATGCATGTGCTTCTAAACTTGTAGGTTTCATCACGGACGCTGTCGGCGGTGAAGCTCATTGCATTTCTTGGAGTGTCTATGCTGCTTGTTGGTTTTAAACTTGTTCTTGGAGTGTCTATGTTGCTTGTATTCTTATTATGCTATGGATCTATATGAGGTTGTCATGCTATATGTATGCTTGTTGGAGAGTGTTGTATACTTATATATGTGACTTGTTGCTTCTATATACCTATGAGGTTGTCATGCTATATGTGCTTGCTGAGTAATATGCGTTGGACTATATATATGATTCCTATAGTGAGGCTGGGTTCTTTTAGAGGCCAGACGAGTGTGTTCGTTATGGTTTGTACCTCCTTGATGCTACATTTATGAATTAAATAAAGCATTATATTCATAAATAAAAAGTAGGAGAGAGGAGAATATGTATTTCAATAAAGCTCTGAAAGAATCACCATTTGCTTTCCAACCACATAAGGTTCAAATTGAACAGCCAATCTTTTCGTACACAGGTAATACACCTCACACTCCACATTATGACCACACTTTGCTTATAATAAACCTGTAAAAGCTCGGTTGTGTTACTACTAGTAAGTATGCGACGGCGTGCGCGACACAGACTAACAGCAGAATGCATCTACCAACACATACAAACCACGCACGGTAGAATATATATTGTACAAACAAACTCGGCAGTAGAAGCTGTAGTAGTATGTTTTTCCATGAGAGGAAGATAATAGATGGAGAAGGAGCGATCACGCGGTGGCGCCGGCAGTGATGGGGACGCTGTGGAGGACGACGGTCTCCACCGTGAGGCCGGGGCCGAAGCCGAAGAGGACGCCCCAGTCCATTCCCTCGCCGGTTGTGGCCTGGCCATCCTCAGCGGAGCGCTTGCGCATCTCATCCATGATGAAGAGGACACAGGCACTGGACATGTTGCCGTACTCGGAGAGGACATGCCTGGTCGCGCGCATCCGCTCCTTGTTGAGGTTTACCTTGGCCTCCACCATGTCAAGGATCGCTGGGCCGCCTGGGTGCGCTATCCAGAAGACGGAGTTCCAGTCGTCGATGCCCAGTGGCTTGAAGGCCTCCTCTAGGGCACGCTCGATGTTCTTGGAGATGAGCCCAGGCACGTCCTTGAGGAGGTGGAAGGTGAGCCCGACCTCCCGGAGGTGGCCGTCGATGGCGCCCTCCGAGTCCGGCAGGATCGTCTGGCTCGCGGACACCAGCTGGAACAGTGGACGCTCCACGGACACGTCGGGGTCCGCGCCGATGATCACCGCGGCCGCACCGTCGCCGAAGAGCGCCTGGCCCACCAGCGAGTCGAGGTGGGACTCGTGCGGGCCACGGAAGGTCACCGCGGTGATCTCCGAGCAGACGACGAGCACGCGCGCGCCGCGGTTGTTCTCGGCGAGGTCCTTGGCCAGGCGGAGCACCGTGCCGCCGGCGAAGCAGCCCTGCTGGTACATCATGAGGCGCTTCACGGACGGGCGCAGGCCGAGCATCTTGGTGAGCTGGTAGTCGGCCCCCGGCATGTCGACGCCGGAGGTGGTGCAGAAGACGAGGTGGGTGATCTTGGACCGCGGCTGTCCCCACTCCTTGATGGCCTTCTGCGCCGCCGCCTTGCCGAGCTTGGGGACCTCCACGACGACGATGTCCTGGCGCGCGTCCAGGGAGGGCGCCATGTAGGCGCACATGTTGGGGTTCTCCTGAAGGATCTCCTCCGTTAGGTGCATGTATCTCTTCCTGATCTGCGACTTGTCACCTGCAAATCAAGGCCGGCAGGCAGGCAGAGTTAGCTCGCTCGCGTGTCCAACCGAGAAAAGGCAAAGTAGACGGGAGACAAAGTATTCATGGGTTAATTAGGTATGCAACCGATGTCTATATTTGGGTCTCTCTCTCTCTCTCTCTCTCTCTCTCTCTCTCTCTCTCTCTCTCTCTCTCTCTCTCTCTCTTTAAAGTAGGAGGTTAATTACTATTTGAAGAAATTCATGTAGGAGATTAGCTGTGAAGTCAACTCATGGATTCGCTCTTGTTTCTACTTGCATATACTTTCTTTGTCGAGTGGCCCACTAGTCATAGGTACAGTGTGCACTCAAAAGAAAAGTTCTAGGTACAGTGTCAAGTCATAGTCGCGTCCGGTAGCGACATTCTGGATTAATTGCTTGTCTTTAGAAATTTTTAGTAAATTGGCCGTTCATGCAAACATGTCTATTCTACTACTATTAGATATTTTGCAAATCATTGTCTCTTTTCTTGAGGGGACAAATCATTGTCAATTCACCATCTTGTATTAGGAGAGTGTAATCCTGTCACTATGAAATAAAACCCCCTTTACCCTGCCAAAAAAAAAACCATTCTCATTGTTTTCTTCTGAAAATCAGTTTTGTTTCCTATAAAAAGATTTAAATGCTTCAACTGAAAAAAATTAAATATGGGAACATATTGTTCGACCAACCGGTAATTAATGGTACATCTAAGGATGATTTAGATGAGCCATCAGTGAGGAATTTTTTTTTTGAAGCTCATCAGTGAGGAAATTAGTCCACATATAAGCACGTTATGTAATCAACCTGTCCGTAGATTTAGGAATTAATTTTTGGCCGAACCGATCCACTGTAACACTGTTGAGTGTTGACCTTTAAACATGCATGCTACTGATATGTAGGCGAGACACTCCAGTGTACTACCCACGTGCAGGGTTATCAAAAGACAATTACGTGCACATATTTACCTACCTTTGTAGCTAAAACAGAACAACAGTTACATGGACAACAGGTTCGGCGTGTGCGGCCGTTACCCAGTTCATGGCCATGCTTATTGTGTTCGTCGTTTCACGTCTATATGCTACTCCGATCCATGGCTACTCGTAAAAATATCCTGGCTTATTGCTACTGATCGGTTTTCCTCCTAGTACTTATTTTCTAACTATCAACAAAAGTTTACGGGGATTACTATAAGGAGTAAAATATTGACATCCATGCAGACACATGTATAATATATAGTAGCGCCGTTAGCCGTGCATGCACGCCCGAACACAGAGATGGTGAATATAGACTTACACATCCTCTTGAACTTCTCCTTGAGGTCGGCCATGTGGTCGCTCTTGGTGATCTTGAAGTAGTAGTCCGGGTAGTCGGCCTGGTACACGCAGTTCGCGGGCGTCGCCGTACCGATGGCGAGCACGGTGGCCGGCCCCTCCGCCCGCTGCGCCTTCCTCACCTCCTCCACGGTCATGGTGGCCGCCATCGATGGATCTACGTACGTACCAGCGGCCGACGAGCTAGGAGTTGTCGCACCAGTGGCCGGCTGCGTGACGTCTAAGTTTGCGGGACGCAGAGGGAAGCAGCTAGCAGGTGGTAGACAAATGACAGGCGCTGCTTGTACTGGTGTGGTGTGGTGCCATGAGTATGGGCGACGGGATATATAGGCGGGAAGGGTGGGTAAGTAAGGGAAAGCTGGCCGTTGGGAGAAGGGGGTTAGGTCCATTGGACGGGAGGATGGATGGCCACGAATGCGCGGGCAGGAGATGAGGGCCGAGCGACACGTCTACCTACCATTGCTACCAACCAATCCGCCCCAAGTGGGAGTTAGTTGGGTTGCTTGGCCTTGGGCCTTCCCACTTGCACGTGCTCGTCTGTGTAGGTTTGGGAATTGCCCAGCCCATTGTACAACCCACCTAATCTCTACATCTAATCAAGGTTTTTAAACAAACTAAAACTACAGAATATATGCAAGATTGTAACAATGAAGATATAGGATTGGTACGGAGAAACGCATGCAATATGGAGCCCCATCGTTATCTTCTCTCACACCACCCAAGCAGGTCATCAGAGATGATGCCAAGGCTGGAACGAAATCCTTTTAAGCTTGCCGACGGTAGCCCTTTCGTCATGATATCCGTAAGCTGTCCCGAAGTAGGCACGTGAACGACACGGGACTGTCCAAGAGAGAGACCTTTTCGCGTACGAAGTGAATGTCTAGCTCAATGTGTATGTTGATGATTAACGGGGTTGATGGAGAGGTATATGGTAGATAGATTGTCGCAGAAGACAACAATTACCTTGTCGACGGAGCAATGGAGTTTGACGAGTAATTGCCGGAGTCAACAACATTCAGCCATTGTATTAGCTAAACAGTGGTACTCTGCTTGTAGCGACCCGGCCCCTGATAAGAAAACAGACTCTTTGCGCTTTTGTGCTAGTCGAGCTAGATCAATTGCCAGCACACACATTACACGGTCAAATATTTCCTCCATTCCTTTATATAAGGTGTATTTGTTTTTTGATAAAATTCCACAATGTAAGGTGCATTTGTTTCAATTCCTTGCAATTCCTTTTTAACCATCTAGAAAAAGGAAAGTATCTCTCATCTGATTGCATATATCTCTCCTTATAGAGAAAAAAAAGGAAAGTATATCATCCTTTCCTAGCCTAAACAATTTACTTGCCGCTAATCAACGAATTCGATAAGGGTAATTTTGTCATAAATTGTCTATAATTATGTGTCTTGGTCACCGAGACAAAAATAATACACCTTACACAAAGATACGGAAGGAGTATTAAGGTAACCACCTGTCATGAGTATTACATCATAGATCCAGTCTTTATTACATTTCGTGTCTGCTTAGCTCAAGGCTAGCTTACAATAAAATAGAATATTATCTTGTGGTGTCCATCCACTCACAGGTACAAGTGGAATATAGACATCGTAAGCCTAATTCATAATCCTTGCTCATTATGCATAAGCCCTCCAACATGCTACGTTGCAACCACAAGGTTCAATACATTGAATGTACTCGCAAGCTTCACCAATAAGTATAACAAAAAGAATCATGCTTTTAGGGTAAGGGTAGGTTGATTTTCTTTGCAGAAAGCAATATAGATTTTATCCATCTTTGTAATAGGTGGACCTACTCCAATATACTAGACATACCACATCACATAGTAGCCCAAATCTGTTGGCTCCAACCTAGTGGAGGGGCCCCACCATCAGTTGCTTCCTACTAGAGGCCTATACCCATGTTCAACCCAACAAGTTTTACTTAAGAGAAATGGTGATGAGATCTTCCAGACAACTCCTAGCGAAGTTACTCAAAATTGTCCATAACCGAGGGCACGGCTAATCATTTTTTACACTCTCAAGATGTTTGTGTACTTTACCCGCAAGACCCAGTCTAACCTTCCTGCAACTAAACTCAAGTGTAGAATAGCCAGGTAGACCAAGACAAGACCTTTCTGTTGGAAATATGCCCTAGAGGCAAAAGTATTTGTATTATTTATTTCCACATTTGTAATTAATAGTTTATATTCTATGTTATAACTGTTGTGTGATTCTTGAATATATGATTGGAGGAAAACTCATATGCACATGTAGAAAGATAAACGGTAAAACCTGATTCCTAGTCTTGCCTCTAGGACTAGCTCATGTGTTGTGTAATGATCATGTTGTCCTGGTCATGGGTATTTTCTTAAGTGTAATGAGGATACCAAACATCATTGAGAGTATGATGTTAGTAGAACGATCATATTGAATTGACCCAACTTGTTTGTTGTGACAGCCTGGTTTTTGCCCTCTCCTCTTTTTCTGATTTTTATTTGGTTTTGATTTGAATTTGGAGTTTGAATCACTTCAGTTGGACTTAAACACTTGGGCACCACCTTGACTTTCACCCAAGTGACTCATTTCTCTCTCTAGCCATCATTTCTTCTCTGATCAACCTCAAAATAATATTATGAATATTTTTATTAAATGAAAAATATTCATTTTCTCCTCTAAACCCCTAACCAGCCACTTGTGCTCCAAAGCAACCTCAATTTTTCTTGCCCACAAAAATCTGAGAAAATTCCCAAATATTCTTTGAACCCTAGGGCACCTTCTGAGCAAAAAATATTGCATCACTTTTTGGAATATTTTTGCTACAGAAAATATTTTTTGTTCTGGACAGAAATGGTAGTTTCTACAGCAACTACCATTTTACTTGCTCCAATGCTGCTGGATTTTCTTGTGCATCACTACCTTACTAGATGATTGCTAACCTCCAAATCTCAGCTCCCAACTCCTAGTAATTTGACCACAGTTAACTCTCAAAGTTACTGTCCAGAAACTTACCAGGAAGTGAAACTCCAACTTACTGCACCTGAGCTCGACTCAAAGCGTTGGCTCAACCCAAAACACTAAGGACTACACGCCAGCCATGAAATTGGGGCCAGTCGTGGCTCTATGCCAACGCGCACTCGGTGACCACGCATGTGCACGGTGCCAACCCGCTTGTCGCCGCGCTCTGAGTGCCGCCGAGCGCTCTGTTCGGCGCGTGCTCGCTTCCTCGCTTGCCGCACCTTGCTAAACCTCGCCACCATCCCCGTCTCAACTCCCTTAACTCCCTCCTGGCGCTCGCCGACGCCGGAGCTTGCCACAGCGAGCACGGGCGCGGTCCGACCAACCCAACAGTGCGCCGCGCACTGTGTTCGTCGCCACCCTCTCGTTCCTGTGCTCGTCTCCGCCCGCTCACAGTGCCCGCGTGAGCTGCGTCGCCTTCCCCCTCGCTCACTGACGCCGATCGTCGCCGGGCGCCGTGTCCAGGTGTCCTCCGGCGGAGCCCGAACCCCTCACCTCGCTCGGCTATAAATATAGCCCTCCCCAGCCCTCTCGAGCATCACCAGCTCATCTCACACACTCCACAAGCCAGTAGGAAGCCGTAGCCCGGCCGGGCAGGCCTCGGGCCGCCGTCCCCGAGCTCGAGCTCGCCGGCGATCCCCTCGGGTCGTCTCCACAGCTCCAACCCCTCCCAGGCTCGGGCCACTATTCCAGAGCCTCCGCCGTGCTTCAGTGGTGCCGTCCAACCCGGTTGGAGGCACTGGTGCAGCCTCTGGTCGCCGTCGTCCCCAACTCCGGCAACCTCCGCTCTCTGTCGCCGCTGGAGAAGTCCGTTCCGACGCCGTCTGACCACCCCCAGCTAACCTACGGGTACGGGCAGGTGCGCCTCCATCTTCTCCTTCGATCTATCCCTCTAGCTCGGGCCAAGATGCCCTCCTCGCCGGCGTGTGCTCCGGCGAAGCTCCGCCATGCTCTGTTTCCCTCTCCCCCTCCCTCTCACCTGACTAGCGGGGCCCGCTGTCAGCCACTCTGGCCGTGCCCGAAGCGGTACGAGTGGAGGCGCCCTGCGGGGTTTACGCCTTCGACGTCACCCTCCCAGTTCTGTTTTTATTTAAATCAAATTCAAATTATTCCAAAAAGCTTCAAACAGCTACAACTTTTTAACCATAAGTCCAAATGAATTGATTCTTTTTGCATTGTGTTCTTCATGAAAAGGTCTAGCAGCTCACCAAAAATGAGATTTTTCTCTGCTGTCTAGATTTTCTGGTGAATTTCAGAGTGGTTCTTGATGTTTTCTTTTTGTGTTTATAATTGTTTTCAGAAGGTGAAGCTTGTCTTGAGGATCACCAGGAGGAGTGTGAACCTCATCTGTACTAAGGCAAGCCACAGCAACATTTTCATGGTGTCATTGCAATATTTGTGATTTTTCAACTTTAACAAATGATTTAACCATGCATTTAAATCACTTAAATAATTATATATATTCTGTTGGATGTTTGTTTAAGTTGATATGTTTAGTTTACAGAAGTTTAAAACTAACTAAGCTAGTTTAAGTCATTAGAAGTAATATTTGATTATGAAGAAGTAATTTGTTTATGAAAAAGAATTAGTTGGCTTAATATTTTCTTGAGTAAGAAAAGAATTATGCTAAGATATTGTCATGGTTAATTTGCTAAATAAACATAACCAGAGAGGTGTTATGAGTTATTGATATCTATGCTTAGTATTTGATGAAGTTGACCCAGTTATTTCCGATGATATGTGGTGTAAATATATTAGTGTTGCATTTTCATGGCATATCATGACACCGGTTACTTTCACTTTAAGTTGAACCTGATAATAATTGAACTTGAACATATCGCTGATCGGATCATGGTGCCACTGAATCGAGATTTTCCCCAGTGCAACCACATTTGCCTTTGTGGGAAGGCCTTTATTCGGTCCGTTGTCATGCCTCTGGTCGGTGCCTCCAACGAGGGAAGGTTATGGGCGTGCGTTACCCTGGCCCGGTAAGCAAACATAACCTTGTGTGCCCGTTGTTGTTATGGTACCTTGTCCCCGTTTGGGACCGTTTATGTTTTGCCACGACGGTGGTCGTTGGTGTTTTTGGTAGGCACAGGGCCACCCAGGACTTAGCCCAGTGGGGAGTGAGTCGGAGTGGCCGGGAGAGTGTCAGGTCAATGGTGGGGTTATGTCGGAGTGCCGTTGGTCCACCCGAATGGGAGTGTGAGGCCATGGGTTCCGTGGTGTGGGTACAGTGCGCTACCTCTGCAGAGTGTATTAAATCTATCGATAGCCGAGCCCACGGTTACGGACACGCTCGAAAGTAGGTCACACCATGGGTCAATGTTTAAATAATTTTGCACACTAAGATAATAACCTTGCACTGTTAGGGAGAGGATGGTTGAGAAATCATCTTGATGCTGGAGGCCAAGTTGTTGGTCAGTTTGTGATCCGACTAAGATCACCGTTGGGTTACGAGGTAACCCGATTAAAGACCAAAATGTTGGTCCGTTTGTGGTCCAAGAGAGATCACCGTTTGGTAAGCAAGTCCGAGGGACTTAATTAGTCACGAGATCATGATCACTTCATTCCTAATATGATTTTGCATTAATGATTCAATTGGTTAATTATCATGATATTGTTTGTCATTATGTTTATGCTTGTTGTGAGCTTGCAAGTACATTCAATGTACTGCCTTGCGTGTCATGCCAGCTTTTAGGAAAGTCTCGTTGGAAAAGAGTGCTGTCCGAGTCTAGATCGTGTCCACATCGGTGTCCCTGTGCTATGGAGTCCCGCTTTGTCGTCGTTCCGCTGCCGCGTAGATGTCATGATTGAGGCCCCTTTATGTTCACTAAATAATGTACATATTGTTCAGCTGCATCGTGTGTGCCGCTTGGCCTCGCAACTCATTGTAATATGAGTCATGTTCCGCTAGCATCAATAAAGCGGCTGTATTTTGTACCAAGATGTGTCAATTGAAGTTAATCTTAGATCAAGAAATATGATCGACCAACTACCAGGCTCACTATGGAACGGTGATGTAGTTTGTGAAGTTCAATAATTATATAGTTATGTTTTTTTGAACCCTAATAATTATATAGTTATGTTACTACTTGACTAGTAACTTTTGTGAAGTTGAACTAGCTAGTATATAAGTACCTATGTAGTTTTATGGAATTGAACTAGTTCAGTTGAGGAGTACCTATATGTAGTTTTGTGGAGCTGAACTAGTTGATGCAGCATTACATCTTAAATTAGTTGATTGTTTAAATGCATTTTTTTATTAGCGAAAAATCAATTTTATGGCATTGGACACATGACACGCCATAAGTATGTGAAATACTACTAACGTGGGCTCCAACGCCACCACTACTTTTTAACAATGGCGCCATATTGCTGGTGTCTGGTGTCCGCGCTAGCAAGGCCGTTTTTCCATGCCATAGCTAGGCTTTTCTCGAAAGTACCTTTCTACACCTGAGCTCATATGCTCCTGCTATGAACAGTAAAATAAATAAAATAGAAAAACATTCAAAAAATTCTGAAATTTTTTGTGGCATACTTTAAGAAATGTTTGTTGTGCATGCAAAATTTCATCACGAAATCACATTGGTGGAGGTCGTGGCAAAAATAACAAAATCAGAGCTCCAAAATACGTTTGAAAGTAACATTTTCAGAGTATCGATTTTGTTCTTTTTACCATGCCTTCCACCAATGTCATTTCATGACGAAATTTTGCAAGCACAACAAACATTTCTTAAAGTATGCCACAAAAAAATTTCAGAATTTTTTGAAATGTTTTCCTATTTTATTTATTTTACTGTTCATAGCAGGAGCATATAAGCTCAGGTGTAGAAACTCCACGTCCGGCTTTTCTGCACTAATGTGGGCATCCACGGCCACCCGCCACTGGAAACTTTTACAAAACGTGGACTTTTTTGGCACGACTTGCCAAAATGTAGTTGTGGCGGGTGCGTTGCACCACCATCCACTTGTTTATGACAACCAGTGGCGGACGCCACCTATTGCCTGCCACTACTCTTTCCATCCTAGCGGGCTATTTTGGAAGAGGCTACATGTGATGGGTACTGGATGGCGCCCGCCACTGGATTGTCCCTAGCTATGGCAGGTACGTCCAGTTACCCGCCACTACTATTTTGGAAAAGTAGCAGTGGCGGGTACCCGGCCCTGCCCGCCACTAATTTGAGTTGACCTATAGGGCTTTTCCTAGTAGTGTTGAAATAGTTTTCAGTGAAGTACTTGATCAGTATAGCCTTTGTATTAGGCATTATAATCTACGGAGATAGAGTTCCTAATCGGGCTTAGCCAAAATACATATTGATAAGATACTAAAGCAGTTTAGTATGAAAACATCATGACTAATTTTTTGCCAAAGTCACATGGAAGGAGTTTTACGTAAGAATCGGTATCCTCATATACTGATGAGCGAAATACATAATTGAGATTTTACTCATACTTGTGTTAATCATATATTCCATGGCATGTCAAGAACCAGATATGTTGAGTTCTCCAAGTAAGTTGTGAGTAAGTTACCAGATTGATCAAATTGTTGCTCATATAACAACATTAGAAATGTCATTAAGGACTAATATAAGAAAGATGATATGTTTCTCGCATACAGAGAAAATGAAAGATTGTTATAAGGAGTTACATCAATGCAATTTCATTGTAAGTAGTTACATTAAGAAAATCTTCATCGGTGCTCCAAGCGATTTTCGATTTCAATGAAGTGATCTGTGTTATACAATAATTTGTGGCATAGTAAACTGGTCCAAGAAAATTACTGTGGTGAATTCTATAATGATAGGCTAGGTATGTTGTCTCTTTAGAAGGAACATTGGAGGGTGATGAATCAAGTCATTTATGAACTTGGTATCATTCCATAACTGAGTCTAAGGAATCAAAGGTCCTATCAGTGATTCAATATATACAAAACCAATTTCATACAAATTATGAATTCTTGTAAAACATGATACACTCGGATCTGAACCTGTCAGATTCGATAGGATGAAGGCTATACCACAAGCAAAACACGGACAAACACCTGATTGCCATCTATACCTACTAATAAAGCAAGGTGCGTTTCTTCAATTTTTTCATCCATTCATCATTAAAATATTTTTTTCCTATCCGAGGTGGTACTAAACTTTTTTCGTCGTCTGTTAGCAAAGGAAAAACGATTTCTGCAGAATTACGTGCGTGGGCCGCGCGAGCTATGGCCCAGTAAAGTCAGCCCAGTTTTCCCTGCCCACGCAGCAATAAAAAAATCATATTTCCCGCACAGTGCAGCAAATAGTTCAGTTACGCACAGGGCGCCCAAGACTCGGTGGCCCATTTCTGTTTGTGCTCTGTTCCAATTTTTCTTTTGCTGTTTCTTTCTCTTTGTAGTTCCTGTTTCTTTTTTATTTTTCCCATTCTATGTCTACTTTTCACTTTTCCTCCGAAATTCAAGATTTTCAAAAAATGTTTGCAATTTCAATTTTTATTCAAAATTCGTAAATGTTACGAATTTAAAAAATGTGTTCCTATTCTAAAAAATGTTTGGATTTCTTTTGCCATGCCAATAATTGTTCAAAATTTGAAAAATACTCCCATTTTTCTAAAAAATGTTCTTATTTTAAAAAAAGCAAGAGTTTAAAAAATAATTTGACAAATGTTCGAAATTTGAAAAATATTTTGTTTTAGCGATATTTGCAAAAATTGAAAATAATTTTTGCATTAAAGAAACACATTTTTCAAAATTCCTCCGAATTTTTAAAACATATTCCCGTTTTCAAAAATTGTTTACAACTTAAAAAATAATCGTATTTTTTGTAAAGGTTCGTGTTTTAAGAAATTTATGTGAATTTCCGGAAATGTTCGGTTCAAATTTTTTGTTCTATCTTTGTCTTAAAATCTATGGAATTTTCAAAAAAATTGTTCTTAATTTCAAAGATTTTTTACGTTGCCAATTATATTCGGTAATTCATGTTATGAATTCCAAAATTGTGTTCATTATAAAAAATGTTTACAATTTTCAATTTTTTTGTCATTTTGAATTGTAAAAATTATTCCAATTTTTTTAAAAAATATTTGTGTTTTTACGAATTTGTTGAACATTTAAAAATGTTAAAAATTTGAAAAATATTCTTCTTTTAGTGATATGTTGAGAAAGTTGAAAATGTTTTTTGCATTAAAAGACATATTTTCTAAATTTCTTCTATATGTTCAAAATATGTGCCCATTTTCCAAAATTGTAAAAAAAATAAAAAATATCATACTTTATAAAATCTTCATGCTTTTAAGAAATGTTTGTGAATTTCAACAAATGTTTCGTTCAGAATTTTGTTCATGTTTTTTTAAAATGTACGGAATTTTCAAAAAAATGTTCGTAATTTGGAAAATTGTTCATTTTGCCAAGTATATTTGGCAGTTGATAGTAATCAATGTCTGAAAAGATTAAAAAAATAAATAAAAATGTTTGGAAGCGGACGTTGCATTATATTCTTTAATGTTCACGCTGACCATAGCAGGACGTGTTTGTTTGAGTGGCTAGCAACATGTGGTCGGGTCTTTAAGGTCGTGAGTTCGATCACTCCCATCCTGGGCCTGCTCCGCATCTGGCACATCGAGCTAAGTCGGTTTGTTCAGAATAAGGGGTGCCATAAATTATTAACGGTGATAGCTTCCATATATGCCAATAAAAAAAGAATATGCAGGTTAATTGTAATTCAAAGAAATTGTAGGCACGTGCCAATACAACAGAATCTACTGGTTTGGCTCTAATTAAAGGGTGCCATGCTGAACTAGAGAATACGGTCATGTGGGGGTCTTGATCCATTCTTATATTGAGCTAGAGGCATGTAATTTTATTATCCCGTTGCAACGCACGGGCATGTGTGCTAGTTGGTGTAAAAAGAAAATGTGCTAGCTGGATTATTGACTCTAGTGCAACTGGGAGTCTGTTGGAAATATACCCTTGAGGCAATAATATTGTATTGTTTATTTCCACGTTTATGATTAAGAGTTTATATTCTATGCTATAACTGTTATGATTTTGAAATGTGTGATTCAGTGGAAAACTAATTAGCACATGTGGAATGATAAACAATAAAACATGATTCCTAGTCTCACCTCTAGGACTAGAAGGTGCTTACGCTGACCACCCAGGCGCGTTCCACTCAATCTCTCACGTCCAAAGAGCGTTCGGAGAATCGTACGATGCCGAGTGCCCATACTTATTCCCGCGTGGTGGTTAGTGCGAAAAGGTCATAGGCCTACTCACATCACATATCCAAACCCGTTAGTGTCTTGGGAGCGCGCAGAGATGATCAATGATCCATGATCTGTGGTCCTGTCGCCCCATATCATGGACTTACGGCAAGGGCGAAGAATGCCCGGTCGTGCCGCGTAATTATCTCGCGGGTACCCTCCAGCTCAACCCGACTCACAAGAGACTGTCAGGAACTCAGGTCCACCTCTACTAGGGTGGTACCGCATGTCCCTCCAGTCCCGCAGAAACAGTAACTCTCGCGGGTACCCTCACGGTCAACCGGACTTCACATTTCTCGCGGGTACCCCTCGGGGCCGACCTGACTTCAACAAGGTTCTGAGGTAAAGTCAAGGTAACCGTGTGTCTGTAACATCAAGGGGGAGACCCGAGGAATCACCCTCGATGGATTCCTACTCGATGTAACCGTCAAGGTGAACTTGGAGGAATCACCCTCGAATGGTTCACACTTGAGGTGTTGCATGACAAAGTCGTCATAGGGAGTGGTGAAGGAGGAATGACCCTCCGGAATCCACGACCAATTAGCTAAACTATAGAGATATCATCAAGAGTGCGTTACGAGGTATCACCCTCGGCACTTGATAGTACCTCTGCAGAGTCGTACAACTAAGAGGGTGTGCGGTGATGTGTGGGTCTCTGCACATCGATCACGTTGATCGAGTCGTCTAGTAACAAAGTGGGGGCAACAGGGACAAGGTGAGGGGCCACTCATGGATCACTAACCAACCTATACTAAGCATATAGGATATTAGGTCAAGTACAAATAGCAGGTTACAAAAACAGGCTATGCATCAGAATAGGAGCTATCGAACAACAGTAGCAAAATCTAATGCAAGCATGAGAGAGAAAGAATGGGCGATATAGGAATGATCAAGGGGGGTTGGCTTGCCTGGAAGCTCTGCTACAAGGGGCTGAACGTCACGGGCATAGTCGTACTCTGGAGCAGCGTCAGTCTCGGTCTCTACCAGAGAGAAGAGGGGGAAGAAACAATAAATATAAAGCAAAAAATGCATCATGATGCATGACATGGCAATATGCAGTGCTAGGGGTGACCTAACTGAAGGAAATATGCCCTAGAGGCAATAATAAAGTTGTTATTTATATTTCCTTATATCATGATAAATGTTTATTATTCATGCCAGAATTGTATTAACGGAAACTTAGTACATGTATGAATACATAGACAAACAAAGTGCCACTAGTATGCCTCTACTTGACTAGCTCATTAATCAAAGATGGTTAAGTTTCCTAACCATAGACATGAGTTGTCATTTGATGAACGGGGTCACATCATTAGAGAATGATGTGATTGACTTGACCCATCCGTTAGCTTAGCACTGTCGGTGTCAAAACCGGCGGATCTCGGGTAGGGGGTCCCGAACTGTGCGTCTAAGGCGGATGGTAACAGGAGGCGGGGGACACGATGTTTACCCAGGTTCGGGCCCTCTCGATGGAGGTAATACCCTACTTCCTGCTTGATTGATCTTGATGATATGAGTATTACAAGAGTTGATCTACCACGAGATCGTAGAGGCTAAACCCTAGAAGCTAGCCAATGGTATGATTGTTGTTGTCCTACGGACTAAACCCTCCGGTTTATATGGACACCGGAGGGGGCTAGGGTTACATAGAGTCGGTTACAGGGGAGGAGAGCTACATATCCGAATCGCCAAGCTTGCCTTCCACGCCAAGGAGAGTCCCATCCGGACACGGGACGAAGTCTTCAATCTTGTATCTTCATAGTCCAACAGTCCGGCCAAAGGATATAGTCCGGCTGTCCGAGGACCCCCTAATCCAGGACTCCCTCAGTAGCCCCTGAACCAGGCTTCAATGACGATGAGTCCGGTGCGCAGATTGTCTTCGGCATTGCAAGGCGGGTTCCTCCTCCAAATATTCCATAGAAGATTTTGAACACAAGGATAGTGTCGGGCTCTGCAAAACAAATTCCACATACCACCGTAGAGAGAATAATATTTCCACAAATCTAATCTGCTGACAGCTTTTCATAACGTGACATTCTGCCGTAGTCTGGTCATGACGAACCGTTTTTTCTGAGCCTGCCACTGCACGTGTTGCGAGGCGGTTTTATTGGCACGTCCTGTCGAAGCAGAGATCGTGTCCCTCTTTTCACGGGATTCTCATCAATACGGGTGTGGGTAACCCAATCGTGCCTGCTGGTATGACTCCTCGATTTTAGGCAAGTTCCAAACGGCCACGCGGAGGACGCTTGATATTCACCCTCTTTATAAAGGGGCCAAGGCCTGTCCTTTTCTTCTCGCGCTCGATCCTTCCCTTCCCCCCACCTTGAATTCCAACACTCAAAGCTCAGGCTAAGCACTTCGGACCTTTAATCATGTCCGGATCCAACCTTCAAGGCCGATGGATGGCCTCCTCAGACACAGAGGAGGACATCAAGAAGCTAAGAGAAGCCAGGTATCTGACCGCCGAAATCTCACACAGGCTGCCTGCTCAAGGGCAGGTCATCCCCACTCCCGAACCCAACGAGAGTGTCGTATTTATTTCCCACTTCCTCCAAGGGCTAGGCTTTAGTCTTGATCCCTTTGTTAGAGGGCTTATGTTCTACTACGGGCTCAATTTCCATGATCTGGCTCCGGATTCCATCCTTCACATATCGTCGTTCATCGTCGTGTGTGAAGCCTTCCTCCGCATCACCCCACACTTCGGCTTATGGCTCAAGACCTTCAATGTGAAGCCGAAGATGATTGAGGGGCGACACGCAGAGTGCGGAGGTGCCATAATAAACAAAGGCGCCGATGCTCCATGGCCAAAGGGTTCCTTCCCGGAGACATCCAAGTTATGGCAGCGGGAGTGGTTTTACATCACCGCCCCCGAAGCGCTAAGTGGGTAGCTGCCCCCGCCTTCCGTCTGGGCCCTCCGCCACAATTGGCGTCATGGGTCAACAAAGGGCTGGACTGGGGGCCAGCTAATGATGTGCCGACATTGCAGAGCCGCATTCGAGATCTCTTCAAGGGAGATGTCAGCCTTGTCAAGGTAATGCAAGTCATGCTAGTTCGTCGGGTCCTGCCATGCCAACGTCGATCTCTCCGTATGTGGGAGTTCAACCCGGAAGGACCGCAAACTATTCAGCAATTCTTTGGCGCGATGCTCGAAGAGATGTATGGATTGTTCTTCAGATCACGAATAAAGTGTCCGGACACCAGCGAGGATGCGGGTCTGAACTGCAATCGTCCAGGCACCCATGTAAGTAATTCCGCGGCCGAACATGTTGTTTTTTAATTTATCATAAAATCATTCTGAAAAGTCGGTCTTTGACCAGGACTGGATAAAAAAGGCGAAGATGATCAGGTGTTCGGTCCCCCTTCCCGAAGGCTCACCGGATCCTGTACTAGCCAGGATGCTTGAGCTTGCGCCTTATCAAGCGCCATCAGGGGAAGATAAAGGGAGGAATAAAGAAGCCGAAAGCGGGCCTCACTCATTATGCATCCAAACCGGGGGAATTAGTGCCTCCGCGAAGGAGGATAACCGGGGAGAAGAATCTAAAATTCCCTCTCCCCAAGGAAGGAAGAGGGCCGCCTCTGAAGACTTGGAAACAATGGTTTCCAAACGAGGGAAGAAACCTTTGTCAGGGGGCCCTGCCCCGGAGGGCATCCTTACCGCACAGTGCCCGCGGGTACCCTCACGATCAACAAAAGCACTTTATAGTAAATATATCTTACTTTATTTCCGAGGACAATAACCGAGACGTATGTCTTGTAGTTCAGATCGTAGCCCTTCTCGACAGAGTTCGTCTTCGGGGGATCTTCTTCCGGAGATGATGGAGAGCAAAACGCCTCCCCGTGCCTCCCCGCCTCATGAGGCGAACGACCCTGAGGTGTCGTCACGGAGGATTTCTCCTGACCCGCCAAAGCCAGAAGATAACCCTTCGGCCACCCGAAGTCCAGTGTATTCGGCTCCTAAGGAGAGCCACAAAAAGAATCCGAGACTGTCCGGCGCACGACCGGACGCACTGATGAGTCTTCTGGAGCAAGCGGCTATCTCGGAGGCGCATCGTACTCTAATGGGTACGGTGTTTGAGAGAATTTCATCCGCCGAAAGTGGGTTGCATGAAGCTTTTATGAGCCTGTTGAGAGGCTTTGAGGTACGCAAAATAATATGTATATTTTTGACGGTACTGCACACGCTAGGTGTGCCCTATGCAGATAGTAGCCCCTGAGACTCTGGTTGCTGTCGAAAAAGGCGGCAAACAGAGGATCATAGTCCCAGGTAATGATCATGCCGCTTTCATGTGCAGGCGGCTGAGAGTCCGGTGGCCAGCCGGACTGGAGAGTTTGCCGAACTGAAGCGGCAACTTGATGCGGCGGATGCCGACATCGTGCTTGTAAACAGGCGGCTTGACGAGGCATAGGGTATGTATTCTCCGGTGGTCAACATATATTAAGAGGAGCATGATGCTAGTATCTATAATATGTTGTAACTGCAGATGGAGCTGCCGCCGTGGAGACCCTTCGGGCGGAACTTACCCGAGCCAAGGAGCAAGCCAGGAGGAGTGATGCGGCCGCCCTAAAGGCGGTCGAAGAGCTAAGAGCCGAACAGGCTACGCATTGCCAGAGCAAAGAGGAAATAGCCAAGATGGTTGTTGAGCTGAAAGATGCCGCCGACCGTTATGAGCTTCTTGAAAAGGAAAGCAAAACGAAGACGGCGGACCTGGAGAAAGCCATGGTAGCAGCCAAGGAAGCCCGCTCTAAAATCAGAGCGGCGAAGGAGGAGCTACGTCAAGCCGGAGATATCGCGGCTGGGAAGCTCTTTTTGTTGCGGACGAAGTTCGGAGATCCTAAGTATGCCCTTCTGGATCAATTATGGAGTTCTGCAGACGCGTACTTGGATTTGGCAGCGAGTGCTGCTGATGCGACCGAGTTTTTCAAAGATCAAAAAGATCACGAAGTGGAAAAGTTGTTCTGGTCGCAGTTCAATGTCCCAGTGCGTCCGCTGCTGTTAAATGAGCAAATGGCCGAGTGGGCCGAGCTCCATAGGTTGTCCGGGCTTGCCATGAGGTATGTTGTGGATCATCTTTGGCCGGAAGGACCAAGGCCGAATAGTTATTTTGGCTTAGTGCAACGATTCCTTGGTGCTGCGCCGCATATCGACGCTGTGAAGAGGTCGGCGTGCATAGAGGGTGCGTGGATGGCTCTTGCCCGTGTCAAGACATACTGGGCAGAGATGGAGGCCACCGCTATTGCAACCCAGAATCTGGCCGTAGGCCAGGTTTCGGCCGAGCACTATTTTGAAGAAGTCCTAGAAGGTGCTCGTTTAATAGAGGCTCAGTGCCCGAAGAATGTCATGTTCGAGTGACATGTATCCTGATTGTAAAAACAATGCTATTTGAATTATAAAGGTTGTGTTTATACTTTTGCCTGAAAGTATTATGATGCCTCCTGTGCGGCCGTTTATGTATATATATATATATATATATATATATATATATATATATATATATATATATATATATATATATATATAACCTGAAAGTTTGCAGTCGTCGGCTTCAGCCCCCACGCATATAATGCGGGGGTGTTCGCAAAGGCGCATGTTCACACTTGATCCAACGTCTTGGTCCATTAAGGAGGTGGTAGCGGGGCAAACGAGGCAATCGGACTATATTGCTTTAACACTTTCACTGAACCATAGGAGTTTGACAGTGGGGCTACTATATAGCCCCTGGTACTTCCGCGCTCATCCGAGTACGGGGCGCGTACGTACATGACCGGGAAAACCGGCCCTTCGTTAATGCGGAGGAATCCCGAAGATTTTGCTAAGTCATCGAGTGGTTGACCAGTCTCGCGCCTTATCATGACAGTCAGTTTTCGGCTTTCTCTACTGAGGTGCTCATCCGGATGAACCGGGGCACAATTGCAGTAGTTCTCCCAGTGCCACCTTAGCCGATAGAGCGGAACGTAAGGTAGCAAAACGCGGGAGCCGGGCAAACCCAACATTTGACCAAAGACATGATTCGGAGCTGGTGCATATGAGGCCAAACTCGCGATGCTGAACACTCCCTAAGGTGTTCGGTCTTTACAACGTGTACCGCTGAGTAACGCCCTTGATAATGGACCCTAAATTTCTAGGTACGTGCATTAGTCTCACGTGGCGAAATGCCAACAACGCCAGCCTCCCTCACGGTTGTGTTAGGTATCCGGGGGGTCAAGCAACAAGAGACAGTAAGAAAGGTTTACACAGGGTCTTAATCTAAAAAGAAACCTTTGAGCGGGGCCCTGCTGCACGTCTGCGCCTGTGTCTCCATTGTGCCGTATCCTGGAAGGGTGTAGCACGATTGTCATTTGTAAAAGAAAAAAACTTAGATGAAAGTCTTCGTGCGAAAAACTGATTATTCTCATTAAAATTCAATCTAAATGAGGTAAAGCCGAACTGTAGTTGTTTTTTCATGCGAGAAGCCCCTGGTACCGCCTATGGGGTATATCCATCAAACCAATCTCAGGTTTATCTAAGCTATTACAGCTATTGGTGCGCCAGACTCGTCTAGCCGTGTCCGCGGTCTTGACGATCGACCATTTATTCTGGTTGGAGAGGCCATTTAGTGTTCAGCTGCTAAAGCCTCCACATGTTCTTCCTCGCATAAGGAACGCTCAGTGTTTCCGCTAACTATGATGATGCCACGTGGACCGGGCATCTTAAGCTTAAGAGAAGCGTAATGCGGTACTGCATTAAAACGAGCGAAGGCTGTTCTTCCGAGTAGTGCTTGATAGCCGCTTCGGAATGGAGCGATGTCGAAGGTTAACTTTTCACTTCGGAAGTTGTCGGGAGAACCAAATACAACCTCTAGTACTAGAGAGCCCGTACAGCGGGCCTCTGGGCCTGGTATTACTCCTTTAAAGGTAGTATTGCTTTGGCTGATTCTTGTCGGGTCTATCCCCATTTTGCGGACTGTGTCCTGATATATCAGATTAAGACTACTGCCGCCGTCCATGAGGACTTGGGTGAGATGGTATCCGTCGATTATTGGGTCTAGCACCAAGGCAGCCAATCCTCCGTGCCGGATACTAGTCGGGTGATCCCTGTGATCAGAGGTGATCGGGCGGGCCAAGGGTTGAACTTAGGGGCGACGGGCTCTACGGCGCATATGTCTTGGAGTGCGTGTTTGCTCCTTCTTTTTGTTACGTGAATCATTTTCACTGTTTTGACCTCTGGTGGGAATTTTTTCTGTCCCCCAGTGTTTTGCTGGCGAGGCTCATCCTCGTCTTCACTTGGTGTCTCTCTCCCCTTGTGTTCGGCGTTTAGCTTGCCGGCCTGCTTGAAGACCCAGCATTCTCTGTGGGTGTGATTTGCAGGTTTATCGGAGGTGCCATGAATCTGACATAATTTGTCTAGAATCTTGTTTAGGCTGGACGGTCCATCTCTGTTGCCTTTGAAAGGCTTTTTCCGTTGACCGGGTCGAGAGCCCCTAAATCCGGCGTTTACTGCCGTGTTGTCTGGGCTGTCTTCGTTATTTCGATGCTTGCTTTTACTGCGTCGTGGTTTTCCATTGCCATCCCTGACTTCGGATGTGCCTGGATCGCTGGTGCTACTACGGGCCAGCCAGCTATCTTCGCCCGCGCAAAAGCGGGTCATAAGGCTTGTTAGGGCTGCCATTGTCCTCGGTTTTTCTTGGCCGAGGTGTCTGGCGAGCCATTCATCCCGGACACTGTGCTTAAAAGCTGCTAAAGCTTTGGTGTCCAGGCAATCGACGATTTGATTCTTCTTAGTGAGAAATCTGTTCCAAAGCTTTCGGGCTGACTCTCCGGGCTGTTGAATTATATGACTTAAATCTTCTGCATCCGGAGGTCGGACATAGGTCCCTTGAAAGTTAGCCCTAAAAGCATCCTCAAGTTCCTCCCAACTTCCAATTGAATTTTCGGGGAGGCTCTTCAGCCAGTGCCGAGCTGGTCCTTTCAACTTGAGGGGCAAGTATTTGATGGCGTGGAGATCGTCTCCGCGAGCCATATGGATATGGAGGATGAAGTCCTCAATCCATACCCCAGGGTCTGTCGTTCCGTCGTACGCCTCTATGTTCACGGGTTTGAATCCCTCTGGGAATTCGTGATCCAGCACCTCATCGGTGAAGCATAGGGGATGCGCGGCACCCATGTACTTGGACGTGTTATGACGTTCTGACGGTTGTAGTGTTTGGTTTTGATTCTGTGCCGGAGCGCGCTTCCTAGATCCGTAGATGGACCTGGTCATACCGACGTCGTTAGCCGCCCTATCGCGGCCACGGGGTGGTCGATCCGGCTGATTGGCCGTTTTATTTTTCGGCTGTGTGGGCTCTAAAGCCTCGTCATCGAATTCAGGCAGCAGCTTGCGCTTTGGATAGCTCTTTTTGTGGCGACTGCCACCGTACTTTTCTGCAGTGTCGAGCACTTTGTTCCATCTACTGTTGAGTGTATTTTGCGCGGCCTTGAGCCTTTGCTTCTGCTTCTTTAGACTCCTCGCGGTGGCAAGAAGCCTTCTATGGAGGTTCTCTTGTTCCAAATGCCTTTCCGGGATGATGTGTGCATCGTCGTCCGGACTGTTTTCCTCTCTGGAGAGAGGTTGATGTGCTTTATCCTCGGCGTCGCCGTGATCAGACAGCGGCTCCGTACTATCTTCGCCGTCCGCTGGCTCATCCTGCTCTGTCGCTGGGTCCGTGTGGTTGTTGTTTCCTCTGGAGTCGACCGGGGTATTATTTTTTCTTGCGCTGTTATCGCTGTTTTTGCCGAGGCGGGATTTGGAGCGGCGCCTACGCCGTCGCTTTGGTTGCTTCTCGAGGGAGCTATCCTTCGCTGCATCCTTCCATTCCTCGTCATTGTTCTCTTTGGGTGTATCCACCATATATATATCGTGTGATGAAGTGGCTGTCCAGCGCCCTGTGGGCGGTGGTTCCTGTTCCTCTCCTGCATCGTCGTCCATACCGTCGATGTCTTCGGAGGCGAAATCAAGCATGTCGGTTAATTCATCGACAGTGGCTATTAAGTGGGTGGTGGGTGGGGAACGAATTTCTTCGTCGTCTGCCTCCCACTCGAGCCGGACATAGTTCGGCCAAGGGCCTCCTGACAAGGAGAGAAACCTTAATGAATTTAGCACATCACCAAAGGGCGAGTGCTGAAAGATATCCGCGGAGGTAAACTCCATGATCGGCGCCCAATCAGATTCGATAGGCATGGACGCAGGCGGTTCGGGGCCTGTGGCCGGGGACGAATCCGAGGATCCGGCGACACAGGTCTCATAGGGGGTGAAGTCAGTATTCGGCTCTATCGCCACTGAGTGTGTGGCCTCCGAGGCGGGGTCCATCCACCCGCCCTCGGATGGCGCCATCGACTCCAGATCCAGGGCCGGAGTAGCCACAGGTGTGATCTCCCGAACACCGTCCGACGGCAGAGCTAAGTCATGCTCGTCGTGACTGTGCGGCGCACCTGGCATAGGCTCGAATCCGTCAAAGATCAAGTCTCCGCGGATGTCGGCAGTGTAGTTTAAATTTCCAAACCTGACCTGACGGCCGGGGGCGTAGCTCTCGATCTGCTCCAGATGGCCAAGCGAGTTGGCCCGCAGTACGAAGCCGCCGAATACGAAGATCTGTCCGGGGAGGAAAACCTCACCCTGGATCGCATCGTTGCCGATGATCAAAGGAGCCATCAAGCCTTGTGGTGACGGCACAGTGGAACTCTCAATGAAAGCACCAATGTCGGTGTCAAAACCGGCGGATCTTGGGTAGGGGGTCCCGAACTGTGTGTCTAAGGCAGATGGTAACAGGAGGCGGGGGACACGATGTTTACCCAGGTTCGGGCCCTCTCGATGGAGGTAATACCCTACTTCCTGCTTGATTGATCTTGATGATATGAGTATTACAAGAGTTGATCTACCACGAGATCGTAGAGGCTAAACCCTAGAAGCTAGCCTATGGTATGATTGTTGTTGTCCTACGGACTAAACCCTCCGGTTTATATAGACACCGGAGGGGGCTAGGGTTACACAGAGTCGGTTACAAGGGAGGAGATCTACATATCCGAATCGCCAAGCTTGCCTTCCATGCCAAGGAGAGTCCCATCCGGAGACGGGACAAAGTCTTCAATCTTGTATCTTCATAGCCCAACAGTCCGGCCAAAGGATATAGTCCGGCTGTCCGAGGACCCCCTAATCCAGGACTCCCTCAAGCACTATGATCGTTTAGTTTGTTGCTATTGCTTTCTTCATAACTTATACATGTTCCTATGACTATGAGATTATGCAACTCCCGAATACCAGAGGAACACTTAGTGTGTTATCAAACATCACAACGTAACTGGGTGATTATAAAGATGCTCTACGGGTGTCTCCGATGGTGTTTGTTGAGTTGGCATAGATCGAGATTAGGATTTGTCACTCCGATTGTTGGAGAGGTATCTCTGGGCCCTCTCGGTAATGCACATCACTATAAGCCTTGCAAGCAATGTGACTAATGAGTTAGTTCCGGGATGATGCATTACGGAACGAGTAAAGAGACTTACCGGTAACGAGACTGAAATAGGTATGATGATACCGACGATCGAATCTCGGGCAAGTAACATACCGATGACAAAGGGAACAACGTATGTTGTTATGCGGTTTGACCGATAAAGATCTTCGTAGAATATGTAGGAACGAATATGAGCATCCAGGTTCCGCTATTGGTTATTGACCAGAGATGAGTCTCGGTCATGTCTACATAGTTCTCGAACCCGTAGGGTCCGCACGCTTAACGTTCGATGATGATCGGTATTATGAGTTTATGTGTTTTGATGTACCGAAGCTTGTTCGGAGTCCTGGATGTGATCACGGACATGACGAGGAGTCTCGAAATGCTCGATACATAAAGAATGATATATTGGACGATGTTATTCGGACAACGGATGAGTTCCGGGGGTCACCGGATAAATATCGGAGTGCCGGAAGGGTTATCGGAACCACCGGAGAAGTAATGGGCCTTATTGGGCCTAGGGGAGAGAGAGAGGGGCAGCCAAGGGCTGGCCGCGTGCCCCCCCATGGGCCTAGTCCGAATTGGACTAGGGGGAGGGGCGGCGCCCCCTCCTTCCTTCTCTTTCCCCTCTCCTTCCTTCTTCTCCTAGTAGGAGTAGGACTAGGAAAGGGGGGAATCCAACTCCCACTAGGAGTAGGATTGCCCCCCTTGGACGTGCCCTATAGGGCCGGCCGGCCTCCCCCTTGCTCATTTATATACGGGGGAAGGGGGCACCCTAGGACACACAAGGTGATTGTTTAGCCATGTGCGGTGCCCCCTCCACATATTTCCACCTCGGTCATATAGTTGTAGAGCTTAGGCGAAGCCCTGCGTCGGTAACTTCATCATCACCGTCAACATGCCGTCGTGCTGATGAAACTCTCCTTCGACCTCAGCTGGATCTAGAAGTTCGAGGGACGTCACCGAGCTGAACGTGTGCAGATCACGGAGGTGCCGTGCATTCAGTACTTGATCGGTTGGATCGCGAAGACGTTCGACTACATCAACCGTGTTACTTAACGCTTCTGCTTTCGGTCTACGAGGGTACGTGGACACTCTCCCCGCTCGTTGCTATGCATCTCCTAGATAGATCTTGCGTGATCGTAGGAAATTTTTTGAAATACTGCGTTCCCCAATAGTGGCATCCGAGCCAGGTCTATGCGTAGATGTTATATGCACGAGTAGAACACAAAGAGTTGTGGGCGATAATAATCATACTGCTTACCAGCATGTCATACTTTGATTCGGCGATATTGTTGGATGAAGCAGCCCAAACCGACATTACATGACCGCGTTCATGAGACTGGTTCTACCGCCGTGCTTCGAACACAGGTGGCTAGTGGGTGTCTGTTTCTCCAACTTTAGTTGAATCAAGTGTGACTACGTCCGGTCCTTGTTGAAGGTTAAAACAGCAAACTTGACGAAAAATCGTTGTGGTTTTGATGCGTAGGTAAGAACGGTTCTTGCTAAGCCCGTAGTAGCCACGTAAAACTTGCAACAACAAAGTAGAGGACGTCTAACTTGTTTTTGTAGGGCATGTTGTGATGTGATATGGTCAAGACGTGATTATATAAATTGTTGTATGAGATGATCATGTTTTGTGACACAGTTATCGGCAACTGGCAGGAGCCTGATAACCCACAAGTATAGGGGATCGCAACAGTTTTCGAGGGTAGAGTATTCAACCCAAATTTATTGATTCGACACAAGGGGAGCCAAAGAATATTCTCAAGTATTAGCAACTGAGTTGTCAATTCAGCCACACCTGGATAACTTAATATCTACAGCAAAGTATTTAGTAGCAAAGTAGTATGATAGTAGTGGTAACGGTAGCAAAAGTAATATTTTTGGGTTTTGTAGTGATTGTAACAGTAGCAATGGAAAAGTAATTAAGCGAAGAACAATATGTGAAAAGCTCGTAGGCATTGGATCGGTGATGGAGAATTATGCCGGATGTGGTTCATCATGTAACAATCATAACATAGGGTGACACAGAACTAGCTCCAATTCATCAATGTAATGTAGGCATGTATTCCGAATATAGTCATACGTGCTTATGGAAAAGAACTTGCATGACATCTTTTGTCCTACCCTCCCGTGGCAGCGGGGTCCTAATGGAAACTAAGGGATATTAAGGCCTCCTTTTAATAGAGTACCAGAACAAAGCATTAGTACATAGTGAATACATGAACTCCTCAAACTACGGTCATCACTGGGAGTGGTCCCGATTATTGTCACTTCGGGGTTGCCAGATCATAACACATAGTAGGTGACTATAGACTTGCAAGATAGGATCAAGAACTCACATATATTCATAAAAACATAATAGGTTCAGATCTGAAATCATGGCACTCGGGCCCTAGTGACAAGCATTAACCATAGCAAAGTCATAGCAACATCAATCTCAGAACATAGTGGATACTAGGGATCAAACCCTAACAAAACTAACTTGATTACATGATAGATATCATCCAACCCATCACCGTCCAGCAAGCCTAGGATGGAATTACTCACGCACGGCGGTGAGCATCATGAAATTGGTGATGGAGGATGGTTGACGATGACGATGGCGACGGATTTCCCTCTCCGGAGCCCCGAACGGACTCCAGATCAGCCCTCCCGAGAGGTTTTAGGGCTTGGCGGCGGCTCCGTATTGTAAAACGCGATGAATCCTTCTCTCTGATTTTTTTTCCCCAAAAGTGAATATATGGAGTTGGAGTTGAGGTCGGTGGAGCGTCAGGGGGCCCACGAGGCAGGGGGCGCGCCCAGGGGGGCAGGCGCGCCCCCACCCTCGTGGACAGGTGGAGGCCCCCTGACGTGGATTCTTCTTCCAGTATTTTTAATATTTTCCAAAAATAAGTTCCGTGGAGTTTCAGGTCATTCCGAGAACTTTTGTTTCTGCACATAAATAACACCATGGCAATTCTGCTGAAAACAACGTCAGTCTGGATTAGTTCCATTCAAATCATGCAAGTTAGAGTCCAAAATAAGGGAAAAAGTGTTTGGAAAAGTAGATACGACGGAGACGTGTCAACTCCCCCAAGCTTAAACCTTTGCTTGTCCTCAAGCAATTCAGTTGATAAACTGAAAGTGATAAAGAAAAACTTTTACAAACTCTGTTTGCTCTTGTTGTTGTAAATATGTAAAGCCAGCATTCAAGTTTTCAGCAAAGATTATAACTAACCACATTCACAATAACTCTTAGGTCTTATGTTTACTCATGTCAATGGCATAATCAACTAGCGAGCAATAATAATAAATCTCGGATGACAACACTTTCTCAAAGCAATCATAATATGATATAACAAGATGGTATCTCGCTAGCCCTTTCTGAGACCGCAAAACATAAATGCAGAGCACCTTTAAAGATCAAGGACTGACTTGACATTGTAATTCATGGTAAAAGAGATCCAATCATAGTCATACCCAATATAAATTAATAGTGATGGATGCAAATGACAGCAGTGCTCTCCAGCTGGTGCTTTTTAATAAGAGGGTGATGACTCAACATAAAAGTAAATAGATAGGCCCTTTGCAGAGGGAAGTAGGGATTTGTAGAGGTGCCAGAGCTCGGTTTTAAAGCAGAGATAAATAATATTTTGAGCGGCATACTTTCATTGTCAACATAACAACCGAGAGATGGCGATATCTTCCATGCTACACACATTCTAGGCGGTTCCCAAACAGAATGGTAAAGTTTTTACTCCCCCTCCACCAACAAGCATCAATCCATGGCTTTCTCGAAACAACGAGTGCCTCCAACTAGCAACAGTCCCAGGGGGAGTTTTGTTTGCAATTATTTTGATTTAGTTTGCATAAAGCATGGGACTAGGCATCCCGGTGACCAGCCATTTTCTCGTGAGTGAGGAGCGGAGTCCACTCCTCTTGAGAAACCCGCCTAGCATGGAAGATACGGACAGCCCTAGTTGATACATGAGCTATTCGAGCATACAAAACAGAATTTCATTTGAAGGTTTAGAGTTTGGCACATACAAATTTACTTGGAACGGCAGGTAGATACCGCATATAGGAAGGTATAGTGGACTCATATGTCATAACTTTGGGGTTTAAAGGATTGGATGCACAAGCAGTATTCCCGCTTAGTACAAGTGAAGACTAGCAAAAGACTGGGAAGCGACCAACTAGAGAGCGACAACAGTCATGAACATGCATTAAAATTAATAGACATTGAGTACGAGCATGAGTAGGATATAATCCACCATGAACATAAATATCATGAAGGCTATGTTGATTTGTTTCAACTACATGTGTGAACATGTGCCAAGTCGAGTCACTTAAATCATTCAAAGGAGGATACCACCCCACTATACCACATCACAACCATTTTAATAGCATGTTGGCACGCAAGGTAAACCATTATAACTCATAGCTAATCAAGCATGGCACGAGCAACTATAATCTCTAATTGTCATTGCAAACATGTTTATTCATAATAGGCTGAATCAGGAACGATGAACTAATCATATTTACAAAAACAAGAGAGGTCGAGTTCATACCAGCTTCTCTCATCTCAGTCAGTCCATCATATATCGTCATAATTGCCTTTCACTTGCACAACCGAACGATGTGAATAATAATAAGAGTGCACGTGCATTGGACTAAGCTGGAATCTGTGAGCATTCAATAAACAGGAGAAGACAAGGCAATATGGGCTCTTGGTTAAATCAACAATAATGCATATAAGAGCCACTTCAACAATTTAATCATGATCTTCTCCTATCGACCCCCAAAGAAAAGAAAAGAAAAGAAAAGAAAGCTATTTACACGGGAAAGCTCCCAACAAGCAAAAGAAGAACAGGAAACCTTTTTGGGTTTTCTTTTTAATTAATACTACTACAACAATAAAAGTAAACTAACTAAAAGCTACACTAATTTTTTGGTTTTTCTTAAGGTTTAACAAACACACAAGAAGAAAGCAAGAAAAAGAAAATAAACTAACATGGATATTACAGTGAAAGAGTATGAGCACCGACATCTAGCAATGAGTGTGTGAACATGAATGTAATGTCGGTGGGAAATACGTACTCCCCCAAGCTTAGGCTTTTGGCCTAAGTTGGTTTATTGCCACGGATGGCCTGGCGGATATCCATAGTTGTAGCTGGGGTCGTACTGTGATGAAGAAGACTCTGACTGCCACTGGTTGGCAATCATCTCCGGGTCCCAATGGTAGTTAGACTGTCGTGGAGGTTCAAATTGTGGTTCCGACTCCGTAGCTGGTGTAGGGTTCCGGTAGGCGTGAATGGCCGCCAACGGAACGAGATAAGGACTGATTGCGTTGGTCGCAGAGGAAGTCGGTGAGGTCTGCATTCTCAGCCAATTCATAAAAATCATCATAAATCCCGGCTTCTCTCAAGAAATCATTGGAAGGCCATTCACATGGCCGGACCTCCGCAGTGCGAGGCAAATTATATTTGGGCCTCTGTGCTTCTTCACTTTGCTTTTCCTTCGAGCTTCGGCTTGATGAGCCCCTCAAAAATCTCTTCATTATTTCCTGAAAATTTCTGATTTTTTTAGTAACTTCAAATAAAAGTGACCAAAGCTCAACAAAATTGATAGCAACTACTCCTACAAGTGCCTAGAGCCTATATCATGCATTAGAACTACTTGGAACCATATAAATTTGACATGCAAGCTCAAGAACATGGTCACCTAGGCAGCACAAATTTGCAATGAATAGAACACTAGAACAAAAACTAATTGGACCAATGGAGGAGTCACATACCAAGGAACAATCACCCAAAGCAGTTTTGTGAGAGGTGCTTTGAGCAAGGGGATCGAAAATCGCAGCAAAATGAGCTAGAAACTCGTGCTTGAGCTGGATGGTGATTTTTTTGGGAGGAAGAAGAAGTGTGTGGGTGCAGGAATGAGTGGAGGGGAGCCACCATGGGCCCACGAGGCAGGGGCGCGCCCTCCACCCTCGTGGCCAGGTGCTTGCCCCTCCTGCTGTGTTCTCAGTGCCAGATATTCTCAAATATTCCAGAAAAAATCATATTCCATTTTTCAGGGCATTTGGAGAACTTTTATTTTTGGGGTATTTTTATATTGCACGGATAATTCAGAAAACAGACAGAAAAATACTATTTTTTACTTTATTTCAACTAAATAACAGAAAGTAGAGAGAGAGTACAGAATGTTGTGCTTCTAGTTTCATCCATCTCATGCTCATCAAAAGGAATCTACTAACAAGGTTGATCAAGTCTTGTTAACAAACTCATTCCGGATAACATGGAACCGGAGAAATTTCGAATAACACTATGTTACCTCAACGGGGATATGCACATCCCCAATAATAAGAATATCATATTTCTTTTTAACAGTACGAAGAGGAAATTCAAAACCTCCAAAAATAATTGATGGATTTTTTCCAATAGAATTTATACTATGAACTTGAGGTTGTTTCCTCGGAAAGTGTACCGTATGCTCATTGCCATTAACATGAAAAGTGACATTGCCTTTGTTGCAATCAATAACAGCCCCTGCAGTATTCAAAAAAGGTCTTCCAAGAATAATAGACATACTATCGTCCTCGGGAATATCAAGAATAACAAAGTCCGTTAAAATAGTAACGTTTGCAACCACAACAGGCACATCCTCACAAATACCGACAGGTATAGCAGTTGATTTATCAGCCATTTGCAAAGATATTTCAGTAGGTGTCAACTTATTCAAATCAAGTCTACGATATAAAGAGAGAGGCATAACACTAACACCGGCTCCAAGATCACATAAGGGAGTTTTAACATAGTTTCTTTTAACGGGGCATGGTATAGTTGGTACTACTGGATCTCCTAGTTTCTTAGGTATTCCACCCTTAAAAGTGTAATTAGCAAGCATGGTGGAAATTTCAGCTTCCGGTATCTTTCTTTTATTAGTGGCAATTTATTTCATATGCTTAGCATAAGGATTCATTTTGAGCATATCAGTTAATCGCATACACAAAAAGATAGGTCTAATCATTTCAGCAAAGCGCTCAAAATCCTCATCATCCTTTTTCTTGGATGGTTTGGGAGGAAAAGGCATGGGTTTCTGAACCCATGGCTCCCTTTCTTTACCGTGCTTCCTAGCAACAAAGCCTCTCTTATCATAACGTTGATTCTTTGATTGTGGGTTATCAAGATCAACAGCAGGTTCAATTTCTACATCATTATCATTGCTAGGTTGAGCATCAACATGAACATCATCATTAATATTATCACTAGGTTCATGTTCATTACCAGATTGTGTTTCAGCGTCAGAAATAGAAATATCATTTATTCTCAGGTGTTTCAGCAATAGGTTCACTAGAAGTATGCAAAGTCCTATCATTTTTCTTTTTCTTCTTTTTAGAAGGACTAGGTGCATCTAAATTATTTCTTTGAGAATCCTGCTCAATTCTCTTAGGGTGGCCTTCATGATACAAAGGTTCCTGAGTCATTTTACCAGTTCTAGTAGCCACTCTAACAGCATAGTCATTATTCTTACTATTCAATTCATTGAGCAAATCATTTTGAGCTTTAAGTACTTGTTCTACTTGAGTGGTGACCATAGAAGCATGTTTACTAATGAGTTTAAGTTCACCTTTAACTCTAGACATATAATCATCCAAGTGTTCAAGCGTATCGGAATTATATTTCAATTGTCTACAAAAATAAGCATTAAAGTTTTCTTGTTTAACAATAAAATTATCAAACTCTTCTAAGCATTGTCTAGCAGACTTATAGTGGGGAATATCACCTTCATCAAATCTATAGAGAGAATTTACCTTTACTACCTGTGTCCGGTTATCAAGACCATGAATTTCTTCAATAGGTGATGGATTAAGATCATATGTTTCTTCAACAGGCGGTAAATTTAGATCATGTATTTCTTCAATAGGAGGTAAATTCTTAACATCTTCAGCTTTAATACCCTTTTCTTTCATAGATTTCTTTGCCCCTTGCATATCTTCAGGACTGAGAAATAGAACACCTCTCTTCTTCGGAGTTGGTTTAGGAGTAGGCTCAGGAGTTGGCTCAGGAAGTGTCCAATTATTTTCATTTGTCAACATATTATTCAATAAAATTTTAGCTTCATCCGGTGTTCTTTCCCTGAAAACAGAACCGGCACAACTATCCAGGTAATCTCTGGAAGCATCGGTTAGTCCATTATAAAAGATATCAAGTATTTCATTTTTCTTAAGAGGATGATCAGGCAAAGCATTAAGTAATTGGAGAAGCCTCCCCCAAGCTTGTGGGAGACTCTCTTCTTCAATTTGCACAAAATTATATATATCCCTTAAAGCAGCTTGTTTCTTATGAGCAGGGAAATATTTAGCAGAGAAGTAATAAATCATATCCTGGGGACTATGCACACAACCAGGATCAAGAGAATTAAACCATATCTTAGCATCACCCTTTAATGAGAACGGAAATATTTTAAGGATATAAAGGTAGCGAGATTTCTCATCATTAGTGAATAGGGTGGCTATATCATTTAATTTAGTAAGATGTGCCACAACAGTTTCAGATTCATAGCCATAAAAAGGATCAGATTCAACCAAAGTAATTATATCAGGATCAACAAAGAATTCATAATCCTTATCAGTAACACAGATAGGTGAAGTAGCAAAAGCAGGGTCAGGTTTCATTCTAGCATTAAGAGATTGCTGCTTCCATTTAGCCAATAACTTCTTTAGATCATATCTATCATTGCAAGCAAAAATTTCTTTAGCAACTGCTTCATCCATAACATAGCCCTCAGGCACAACAGGCAATTCATATTTATTAGGGGAAGAGTCTTCATCATCACTTTCATCAATATTATCAATAATTTCATTCTCTCTAGCACTAGCAAGTTGTTCATCAAGAAATTCACCAAGTGGCATAGCAGTATCAAGCATAGAAGTAGTTTCATCATAAGTATCATGCATAGCAGAAGTGGCATCATCAATAACATGCGACATATCAAAACGAATAGCAGAAGCAGGTTTAGGTGTCGCAAGCTTACTCAAAACAGAAGGTGAATCAAGTGCAGAGCTAGATGGCAGTTCCTTACCTCCCCTCGTAGTTGAGGGATAGATTTTTGTCTTAGCGTCTTTAAGGATATAAAGGTAGCGAGATTTCTCATCATTAGTGAATAGGGTGGCTATATCATTTAATTTAGTAAGATGTGCCACAACAGTTTCAGATTCATAGCCATAAAAAGGATCAGATTGAACCAAAGTAATTATATCAGGATCAACAGAGAATTCATAATCCTTATCAGTAACACAGATAGGTGAAGTAGCAAAAGCAGGGTCAGGTTTCATTCTAGCATTAAGAGATTGCTGCTTCCATTTAGCCAATAACTTCTTTAGATCATATCTATCATTGCAAGCAAAAATTTCTTTAGCAACTGCTTCATCCATAACATAGCCCTCAGGCACAACAGGCAATTCATATTTATTAGGGGAAGAGTCTTCATCATCACTTTCATCAATATTATCAATAATTTCATTCTCTCTAGCCCTAGCAAGTTGTTCATCAAGAAATTCACCAAGTGGCACAGCAGTATCAAGCATAGAAGTAGTTTCATCATAAGTATCATGCATAGCAGAAGTGGCATCATCAATAACATGCGACATATCAAAACGAATAGCAGAAGCAGGTTTAGGTGTCGCAAGCTTACTCAAAACAGAAGGTGAATCAAGTGCAGAGCTAGATGGCAGTTCCTTACCTCCCCTCGTAGTTGAGGGATAGATTTTTGTCTTAGCGTCTTTAAGGATATAAAGGTAGCGAGATTTCTCATCATTAGTGAATAGGGTGGCTATATCATTTAATTTAGTAAGATGTGCCACAACAGTTTCAGATTCATAGCCATAAAAAGGATCAGATTCAACCAAAGTAATTATATCAGGATCAACAAAGAATTCATAATCCTTATCAGTAACACAGATAGGTGAAGTAGCAAAAGCAGGGTCAGGTTTCATTCTAGCATTAAGAGATTGCTGCTTCCATTTAGCCAATAACTTCTTTAGATCATATCTATCATTGCAAGCAAAAATTTCTTTAGCAACTGCTTCATCCATAACATAGCCCTCAGGCACAACAGGCAATTCATATTTATTAGGGGAAGAGTCTTCATCATCACTTTCATCAATATTATCAATAATTTCATTCTCTCTAGCCCTAGCAAGTTGTTCATCAAGAAATTCACCAAGTGGCACAGCAGTATCAAGCATAGAAGTAGTTTCATCATAAGTATCATGCATAGCAGAAGTGGCATCATCAATAACATGCGACATATCAAAACGAATAGCAGAAGCAGGTTTAGGTGTCGCAAGCTTACTCAAAACAGAAGGTGAATCAAGTGCAGAGCTAGATGGCAGTTCCTTACCTCCCCTCGTAGTTGAGGGATAGATTTTTGTCTTAGCGTCTTTCAAGTTCTTCATAGTGACCAGCAGATATAAATCCCAAGTGACTCAGAGAATAGAGCTATGCTCCCCGGCAACGGCGCCAGAAAATAGTCTTGATAACCCACAAGTATAGGGGATCGCAACAGTTTTCGAGGGTAGATTATTCAACCCAAATTTATTGATTCGACACAAGGGGAGCCAAAGAATATTCTCAAGTATTAGCAACTGAGTTGTCAATTCAGCCACACCTGGATAACTTAATATCTGCAGCAAAGTATTTAGTAGCAAAGTAGTATGATAGTAGTGGTAACGGTAGCAAAAGTAATATTTTTGGGTTTTGTAGTGATTGTAACAGTAGCAACGGAAAAGTAAATAAGCGAAGAACAATATGTGAAAAGCTCGTAGGCATTGGATCGGTGATGGAGAATTATGCCGGATGCGGTTCATCATGTAACAATCATAACATAGGGTGACACAGAACTAGCTCCAATTCATCAATGTAATGTAGGCATGTATTCCGAATATAGTCATACGTGCTTATGGAAAAGAACTTGCATGACATCTTTTGCCCTACCCTCCCGTGGCAGCGGGGTCCTAATGGAAACTAAGGGATATTAAGGCCTCCTTTTAATAGAGTACCGGAACAAAGCATTAGCACATAGTGAATACATGAACTCCTCAAACTACGATCATCACCAGGAGTGGTCCCGATTATTGTCACTTCGGGATTGCCGGATCATAACACATAGTAGGTGACTATAGACTTGCAAGATAGGATCAAGAACTCACATATATTCATAAAAACATAATAGGTTCAGATCTGAAATCGTGGCACTCGGGCCCTAGTGACAAGCATTAAGCATAGCAAAGTCATAGCAACATCAATCTCAGAACATAGTGGATACTAGGGATCAAACCCTAACAAAACTAACTCGATTACATGATAGATCTCATCCAACCCATCATCGTCCAGCAAGCCTACGATGGAATTACTCACGCACGGTAGTGAGCATCATGAAATTGGTGATGGAGGATGGTTGATGATGACGATGGCGACGGATTCCCCTCTTCGGAGCCCCGAACGGACTCCAGATCAGCCCTCCCGAGAGGTTTTAGGGCTTGGCGGCGGCTCCGTATCGTAAAACGCGATGAATCCTTCTCTCTGATTTTTTTTCTCCCCGAAAGTGAATATATGGAGTTGGAGTTGAGGTCGGTGGAGCGTCAGGGGGCCCACGAGGCAGGGGGCGCGCCCGGGGGGCAGGCGCGCCCCCCACCCTCGTGGACAGGTGGAGGCCCCCCTCACGTGGATTCTTCTTCCAGTATTTTTAATATTTTTCAAAAATAAGTTCCGTGGAGTTTCAGGTCATTCCGAGAACTTTTGTTTCTGCACATAAATAACACCATGGCAATTCTGCTGAAAACAACTTCAGTCCGGGTTAGTTCCATTCAAATCATGCAAGTTAGAGTCCAAAACAAGGGCCAAAGTGTTTGGGAAAGTAGATACGATGGAGACGTATCAGAGCCATATGGTTGTCGCTTTATTGTATGAAATGCAATCGCCATGTAATTGCTTTACTTTATCAGTAAGAGGTAGCGATAGTCGTAGAAGCAATAGTTGGCAAGACGACAACGATGCTTCGATGGAGATCAAGGTGTCAAGCCGGTGACGATGGTGATTATGACGGTGCTTTGGAGATGGAGATCAAAGGCACAAGATGATGATGGCCATATCATATCACTTATATTGATTGCATGTGATGTTTATCCTTTATGCATCTTATTTTGCTTAGTACGGCGGTAGCATTATAAGATGATCTCTCACTCAATTTCAAGGTACAAGTGTTCTCCCTGAGTTTGCACCGTTGCTACAGTTCGTCGTGCCAAGACACCACGTGATGATCGGGTGTGATAAGCTCTACATTCACATACAACGGGTGCAAGCCAGTTTTGCACACGTATAATACTCGAGTTAAACTTGACGAGCCTAGCATATGCAGATATGGCCTCGGAACACTGAGACCGAAAGGTCGAGCGTGAATCATATAGTAGATATGATCAACATAGTGATGTTCACCATTTAAAACTACTCCATCTCACATGATGATCGGAAATGGTTTAGTTGATATGGATCACGTGATCACTTAGATGATTAGAGGGATGTCTATCTAAGTGAGAGTTCTTAAGTAATATGATTAATTGAACTTTAATTCATCATGAACTTAGTCCTGATAGTATTTGCATAACTATGTTGTAGATCAATAGCTCGCGATGTAGCTCCCCGTTTATTTTTTGATATGTTCCTAGAGAAAAATAAGTTGAAAGATGATAGTAGCAATGATGCAGACTAGGTCCGTGACCTGAGGATTATCCTCATTGCTGCATAGAAGAATTATGTCCTTGATGCACCGCTAGGTGACGGGCCTATTGCAGGAGCAGATGCAGACGTTATGAACGCTTGGCAAAGCTCATTATGATGACTACTTGATAGTTTAGTGCACCATGCTTTACAGCTTAGAACCGAGACTTCAAAAACGTTTTGAACGCCATGGAACATATAAGATGTTCCAAGAGCTGAAATTTGTATTTCAGACTCATGCCCGAGTCGAGAGGTATGAGACCCCTGACAAGTATTTTGCCTACAAGATGGAGGAGAATAGCTCAACCAGTAAGCATGTGCTCAGAATGTCTGAGTACTACAATCGCTTGAATCGAGTGGGAGTTAATCTTCCAGATAAGATAGTGATTGACAGAGTTCTCTAGTCACTATCACCAAGTTACTAGAACTTCGTGATGAACTATAATATGTAAGGGATGACAAAAATGATTCCCGAACTCTTCGCGATGCTGAAATAAGTGAAGGTAGAAATCAAGAAAAGCATCAAGTGTTGATGGTTGACAAGACCACTAGTTTCAAGTAAAAGGGCAAGGGAAAGAAGGGGAACTTCAAGAAGAATGGCAAGCAAGTTGCCACTCCCATGAAGAAGCCCAAAGATAGACCCAAGCCTGAAACTGAGTGCTTCTACTGCAAAGGAAATGGTCACTGGAAGTGGAACTGCCCTAGATACTTGGCGGATAAGAAGGATGGCAAAGTGAACAAAGGTATATTTGATATACATGTTATTGATGTGTACTTTACTAGTGTTTATAGCAACCCCTCAGTATTTGATACTGGTTCAGTTGCTAAGAGTAGTAACTCGAAACGGGAGTAGCAAAATAAACATAGACTAGTTAAGGGTGAGGTAGTGATGTGAGTTGGAAGTAATTCCAAGGTTGATAAGATCACCATCGCACACTCCCTTTACATTCGGGATTAGTGTTGAACCAAAAATAAATGTTATTTGGTGTTTGCGTTGAGCATGGATATGATTGGATCATGTTTATTGCAATACGGTTATTCATTTAAGTCAAAGAATAATTGTTGTTCTATTTACATGAATAAAACCTTCTATGGTCATACACTCAATATAAATGGTTTATTGAATCTCGATCTTAGTGATACACATATTCATAATATTGAAGCCAAAAGATGCAAAGTTAATAATGATAGTGCAACTTATATGTGGCACTACCGTTTAGGTCATATTGGTGAAAAGTGCATGAAGAAACTCCATGCTGATAGACTTTTTGGAATCACTTGATTATGAATCACTTGATACTTGCGCACCATGCCTCATGGGAAAGATGACTAAGACTCCGTTCTCCGGAACAATGGAGCGAGCAACTGACTTATTGGAAATAATACATACTGATGCATGCAGTTCGATGAGTGTTGAGGCTTGCGGCGGGTATCGTTATTTTCTAACCTTCACAGATGATTTGAGCAGATATGGGTATATCTGCTTGATGAAACATAACTCTGAAACATTTGAAAATTTCAAAGAATTTCAGAGTGAAGTGGAAAATCATCATAACAAGAAAATAAGGTTTCTGCGATCTGATCGTGGAGGTGAATATTTGAGTTATGAGTGGTCTTCATTTGAAACAATGTGGAATAATTTCGCAAATCACGCCACGTGGAACACCACAGCGTAATGGTGTGTCCGAACATCGTAACCGTACTTTATTAGATATGGTGCGATCTATGATGTCTCTTACCGATTTACCACTAGTGTTTTGGGGTTATGCATTAGAGACAACTGCATTCACGTTAAATAGGGCACCGTCTAAAAATCCGTTGAGACGACACCGGATGAACTATGGTTTGGCAAGAAACCCAAGCTGTCGTTTCTTAAAGTTTGGGGATGCGATGCTTATGTGAAAAAGCTTCAACCTGATAAGCTCGAACCCAAATTGGAGAATGTGTCTTCATAGGATACCCAAAGGAAACTTTGGGTACACCTTCTATCACAGATCCTTTCTAGAGAAGTAGTTTCTCTCGAAAGAAGTGAGTGGGAGGAAAGTAGAACTTGATGAGGTAATTGTACCTTCTCTCGAATTGGAAAGTAGCTCATCACTGAAATCAGTTCCAATGATGCCTACACCAATTAGTGAGGAAGTTAATGATGATGATCATGAAACTTCAGATTAAGTTACTACCAGACCTCGTAGGTCAACCTGAGTACGACCCGCACCAGAGTGGTACGGTAATCCTATTCTGGAAGTCATGTTGCTAGACCATGATGAACCTACGAACTATGAGGAAGCGATGATGAGCCCAGATTCCGACAGATGGCTTGAGGCCATGAAATCTGAGATAGAATCCATGTATGAGAACAAAGTGTGGACTTTGGTGGACTTGCCCGATGATCGGCAAGCCATTGAGAATAAATGGATCTTCAAGAGGAAGACAAACGCTGATAGTAGTGTTACTATCTACAAAGCTCGACTTGTCGAAAAGGGTTTTTGACAAGTTCAAGGTGTTGACTACGATGAGATTTTCTCACTCGTATCGATGCTTAAAGTCTGTCCAAATCATGTTAGCAATTGCCACATTTTATGAAATCTGACAAATGGATGTCAAAACTGCGTTCCTTAATAGATTTATTAAAGAAGAGTTGTATATGATACATCTAGAATGTTTTGTCAATCCTAAAGGTGCTAACAAAATGTGCAAGCTCCAGCGATCCATCTATGGACTGGTGCAAGCATCTCGGAGTTGGAATATACGCTTTGATGAGTTGATCAAAGCATATAGTTTTATACAGACTTGCGGTGAAGCCTGTATTTACAAGAAAGTGAGTGGGAGCACTACAGCCTTTCTGATAAGTATATGTGAATGACATATTGTTGATCGGAAATGATGTAGAATTTTCTGGAAAGCATAAAGGAGTGTTTGAAAGGAGTTTTTCGAAGAAAGACCTCGGTGAAGCTGCTTACATTTTGGGCATCAAGATCTATAGAGATAGATCAAGATGCTTGATAAGATTTTTCAATGAGTACATACCTTGACAAGATTTTGAAGTAGTTCAAAATGGAACAGTCAAAGAAGGAGTTTTTGCCTGTATTGCAAGGTGTAAAGTTGAGTAAGACTCAAAACACGACCACGGCAGAAAATAGAAAGAGAATGAAAGTCATTCACTATGCCTCGGCCATAGGTTCTATAAAGTATGCTACGCTGTGTACCAAACCTATTGTGTACCTTGCCATGAATTTGGCAAGAGGGTACGATATTGATCTAGGAGTGGATCACTGGACAACGGTCAAAATTATCCTTAGAAGACTAAGGAGATATTTCTCGGTTATGGAGGTGATAAAGAGATCGTCGTAAAGAGTTGTGTCGATCCAAGCTTTTACACCAATCCGGATGACTCTGAGTCTCAATCTGGATACATATTGAAAGTGGGAGCAATTAGCTAGAGTAGCTCCATGCAGAGCATTGTAGACATAGAAAATTTGCAAAAGACATACGGCTCTGAATGTGATAGACCCATTGACTAAGCTTCTCTCACGAGCAAAACATGATCAGCACCAAGACTCCATGGGTGTTAGAATCATTACTGTGTAATCTAGATTTTTGACTCTAGTGCAAGTGGGAGACTGAAGGAAATATGCCCTAGAGGCAATAATAAAGTTGTTATTTATATTTCCTTATATCATGATAAATGTTTATTATTCATGCTAGAATTGTATTAACCAGAAACTTAGTACATGTGTGAATACATAGACAAACAGAGTGTCACTAGTATGCCTCTACTTGACTAGCTCGTTAATCAAAGATGGTTAAGTTTCCTAACCATAGACATGAGTTGTCATTTGATGAACGGGATCACATCATTAGAGAATGATGTGATTGACTTGACCCATCCGTTATCTTAGCACTATGATCGTTTAATTTCTTGCTATTGCTTTCTTCATAACTTATACATGTTCCTATAACTATGAGATTATGCAACTCCCGAATACCGGAGGAACACTTAGTGTGCTATCAAACGTCACAACGTAACTGGGTGATTATAAAGATGCTCTACAGGTGTCTCCGATGGTGTTTATTGAGTTGGCATAGATCGAGATTAGGATTTGTCACTCCGATTGTCGGAGAGGTATCTCTAGGCCCTCTCGGTAATGCACATCACTATAAGCCTTGCAAGCAATGTGACTAATGAGTTAGTTACGGGATGATGCATTACGGAATGAGTAAAGAGACTTACCGGTAACGAGATTGAAATAGGTATGATGATACAGACGATCGAATCTCGGGCAAGTAACATACCGATGACAAAGGGAACAACGTATGTTGTTATGCGGTTTGACCGATAAAGATCTTCGTAGAATATGTAGGAACCAATATGAGCATCTAGGTTCCGCTATTGGTTATTGACCAGAGATGAGTCTCAGTCATGTCTACATAGTTCTCGAACCCGTAGGGTCCGCACGCTTAACGTTCGATGACGATTGTGATACGTCTCCAACGTATCTATAATTTTTGATTGTTCCATGCTATTATATTATCCACCTAGGATGTTTAATATGCATTAATATGCTATTTTATATGATTTTGCGACTAACCTATTAACCTAGAGCCCAGTGCCAGTTTCTGTTTTTTCCTTGTTTTTGAGTATCGCAGAAAAGGAAAACCAAACGGAGTCCAATTGACCTGAAATTTGACGGATATTATTTTTGGACCAGAAGAAGCACACGGAGTATCGGAGATGGGCCAGAAGAGTCCCGAGGCACCCACGAAGGTGGGGGGGGCGCCCTACCCCCTGGGCGCGCCCCCTACCTCGTGGCTGCCTCGGAGACCCCCCTGACTTGTCCCCGACGCCAAAACCTCTTATATATACAGAAACCCCCAGAACATAACCTAGATCAGGAGTTCCGCTGCCGCAAGCCTCTGTAGCCACCAAAATCCAATCGGGACCCTGTTCTGGCACCCTGTCGGAGGGGGGATCCCTCACCGGTGGCCATCTTCATCATCCCGGCGCTCTCCATGACGAGGAGGGAGTAGTTCACCCTCGGGGATGAGGGTATGTACCAGTAGCTATGTGTTTGATCTCTCTCTCTCTCGTGTTCTTGATTCGGCACGATCTTGATGTATCGCGAGCTTTGCTATTATAGTTGGATCTTATGATGTTTCTCCCCCTCTACTCTCTTGTAATGGATTGAGTTTTCCCTTTGAAGTTATCTTATCGGATTGAGTCTTTAAGGATTTGAGAACACTTGATGTATGTCTTGCATGTGCTTATCTGTGGTGACAATGGGATATTCACGTGATCTACTTGATGTATGTTTTGGTGATCAACTTGAGGGTTCAGTGACCTTGTGAACTTATGCATAGGGGTTGGCACAAGTTTTCGTCTTGACTCTCCGGTAGAAACTTTGGGGCACTCTTTGAAGTTCTTTGTGTTGGTTGAGTAGATGAATCTGAGATTGTGTGATACATATCGTATAATCATACCCACGGATACTTGAGGTGACATTGGAGTATCTAGGTGCCATTAGGGTTTTGGTTGATTTGTGTCTTAAGGTGTTATTCTAGTATGAACTCTATGATAGATTGAACGGAAAGAATAGCTTCGTGTTATTTTACTACGGACTCTTGAATAGATCGATCAGAAAGAATAACTTTGAGGTGGTTTCGTACCCTACAATAATCTCTTCATTTGTTCTCCGCTATTAGTGACTTTGGAGTGACTCTTTGTTGCATGTTGAGGGATTGTTATATGATCTAATTATGCTATTATTGTTGAGAGAACTTGCACTAGTGAAAGTATGAACCCTAGGCCTTGTTTCAACGCATTGCAATACCGTTTGTGCTCTCTTTTATCAATAGTTACCTTGCTATTTTTATACTTTTAGATTACAAAAACCTATATCTACCATCCATATTGCACTTGTATCACCATCTCTTCGCCGAACTAGTGCACCTATACAATTTACCATTGTATTGGGTGTGTTGGGGACACAACAGACTCTTTGTTATTTGGTTGCAGGGATGTTTGAGAGAGACCATCTTCAACCTACGCCTCCCACGGATTGATAAACCTTAGGTCATCCACTTGAGGGAAATTTGCTACTGTCCTACAAACCTCTGCACTTGGAGGCCCAACAACGTCTACAAGAAGAAGGTTGCGTAGTAGACATCAGATTAGCATTATGAGTTTATGTGTTTTGATGTACCGAAGGTTGTTCGGAGCCTCGGATGTGATCACGGACATGACGAGGAGTGTCGAAATGGTCGAGACATAAAGAATGATATATTGACGATGTTATTCGGACATCGGATGAGTTCCGGGGGGTCACCGGATAAATATCGGAGTGCCGGAAGGGTTATCGGAACCACCGGAGAAGTAATGGGCCTTATTGGGCCTAGGGGAGAGAGAGGGGCAGCCAAGGGCTGGCCGCCCCCCCCCCCCATGGGCCTAGTCCGAATTGGACTAGGGGGAGGGGCGGCGCCCCCTCCTTCCTTCTCTTTCCCCTCTCCTTCCTTCTTCTCCTAGTAGGACTAGGAAAGGGGGGAATCCAACTCCCACTAGGAGTAGGATTGCCCCCCCTTGGATGCGCCCTATAGGGCCGGCCGGCCTCCCCCTTGCTCCTTTATATACGGGGGCAGGGGGCACCCTAGGACACACAAGTTGATTGTTTAGCCGTGTGCGGTGCCCCCCTCCACATATTTCCACCTCGGTCATATCATTGTAGAGCTTAGGCGAAGCCCTGCGTCGGTAACTTTATCATCACCGTCAACACGCCGTCGTGCTGATCAAACTCTCCCTCGACCTCAGTTGGATCTAGAAGTTCGAGGGACGTCACCGAGCTGAACGTGTGCAGATCACGGAGGTGCCGTGCATTCGGTACTTGATCGGTTGGATCGCGAAGATGTTCGACTACATCAACCGCGTTCCTTAACGCTTCCGCTTTCGGTCTACGAGGGTACGTGGACACACTCTCCCTGCTCGTTGCTATGCATCTCCTAGATATATCTTGCATGATCGTAGGAATTTTTTTTGAAATACCGCGTTCCCCAACACTAACGCAGTGCTACGCATTACATACGAAGGGGGAAAACATCTCAGAATATTTTCCTGGCGTTTGGCAGTTTTCGGACAGATGAGTCGAAAGGGAAGGATTCAGGTTCATCATGCTAGAGGCATGTGACAGATGAGTGGATAACATATTCGGATTCGTTATATTTTTCTGAGCAACTTTCGAACGGGGAGAGCTTGCCGCCTCGATTGGGATTACTGGGCAAACGAGCGAGGCGGACACCAGCGTTCGGGTGAGGTCAGTACATCAGGACGACATGCAAACGGGTGGCAGAAGCTTCTAACCAGGGGCTACGCGTTGCGGCGAAGCCGTTGGGCACACGCAGGTGACCAAATGGTCAACGGAGTAGCTCCGGTGACCAAGCGAGGCGGCGGTGCCTTCGGTCGACTCGGGATCACGCACTAGAGGTCGGAATCGATAGCGATAGGAGAGGGCAAGTTGGGAGCAGTAGGAGGGAGATGACCCGGGGTGTTGGGCCGGGCCGCACTATGCACTAGGCCCAGTGCTCCGGGGACTTTTTCTTTTTCTTCTATTTTCATTTTTGTTTTCTTTAATTAGTTTCTGTTTTACATTTATTTTCAATAGCATTGGAGTTTTATAGAATATAAACTTGATCTAATAATTATAATTCAATATTACACACTGCCAAAAAAAGTTTGGGAGCTATTTAATTTAGTTTGGAATTTTTTATAATTTTAAAAGCAATTAAAATATTGTTTGGGCCCCTGTTTTAACTGTTTTAGGGCATTTGAATACTTTATAAAATGTTGGTCTATTCATGAAAATTACTCAGTGATTATTTTCAATATTATGCACATTTTGGTTTTACTGTTTGAGAAAATATTTTATTTGATTTTATTTTAAATTTGAAATTGAATTCGGTTTGGATCAACGTGAGGTTTGGAAAATTAATTGTGATGACATGGTACCATTAGTGTGTGGTTACTCTATCTTAACTACCGGGGTGTTACAAAGAGCCACTAAGGAGACTGAGTGTTATTCTTCTACAAGGGCAAGGATCACTGGAAGACCTACTGCTACAAATATTTGGCTGAAAAGAAGAATAAAAATTCTGTATCGTCCGGCAAACTTTTCTAAAATACAAGATGAGATTTTTTTTAGGCACAATGACTTTGTCAAATATATGATGCAAAAATTGGAATATATGATCAATATTTTTTTAAAGCCTAATGAGCATTTTACGACATGATGACCATATTTTCAGTGCACTTAAAAGAATAACTTTTTAAAATACATAAGAACAATTTTTTATATCCATGGAAATTTTTTTGCACGTAAAATAATAAGTTTTTTAATGACGCAATTGATTTTTGAGCGAAGTATGTTGCTCGCTTCTATTGTATTTTTTGAGGAAATCCATTGCTATCTTATTTTTCAGAAACAACAAGAACTTTATTCTTTCTCAAAACCATTACAACTACATTGCTTTGGATTCAAGATCTTTTTTTTTTTTGCAAAGTAACTCTCACAATTAAAATTTACAATGAAATCTCTTGGAGACATCTTCTCTGTGGTATCAATCTTTGAAATACTGCCAAGACTTCAATAAAGAGGCTGCAATTGGACTGAAGAAAGGCTACTACTACTCATTCATCTGCACGAACTTGATTACCATTAAAGGGTTCTAAAAGTCCCTTGGTTGCCCATCCAAAACGATAAAAAAAAGTCATGAGCGATGAACGTGCTTAGGCCGAAATGGTTCCCTAGCCGTGTTAGCTTTTTTTTTTTCTACTAGCCGTGTTAGCTGTGAGGAGATACACGTTCTAGCCGTGTCGTTGGGCAAGCCCAGTATCCACACGTAGTAGGCATGCTTCGCTACAAGCTATGAAACGGGAATAACTAACTAAGGGTTAACACCATTTGGGGGCATCCATGGCTCACTTTTGGTGGCATGGGAGTGTGCCAAGTGGTGCATACAGCTGCCGCCACAAGTCATATGTTGGCAACTATTTCTGAATTTTGTTTTTTTTTTATGTACGTATTTTCGGATTTTAGATAATTTTTTCAGTTTTCTTGGTTTTTGCCTGATTTCCCTTAGGTTTCAAAGAATTTCTTCACGGAATAATAATATTATGTGCTTCCGCGCATAGCACTGATTTACTCGTGGAAGTGTGCTTCAAAAAGGGAAAGCCACAACTTGTGCTTCCAGAAAAAAGGTGCAAAACTACATCCGTGCTTTCAGACTCCGGTTTTTTCTTCCTTTTTTGCACAAACATATTTTTTCTGGTTTCATTCTTTTTAGATTTTGTTTTTTCAGTAATCTTTTCTTCTTTTAGTTTTCTTTCTTTTGTTTTTTGGTGTTTTTGATATTTTTTTTGTGAGAAAAGATCGTCAAGGGCTATTAACATGGGATCTAATTTCCAAGATCTCTACGCGAGAAATCCAACAATTAAAAGGCTTTATCATTTGGATACATAGTTCAAGAGATAACATGTATAGAAAAGGGAATCTATGAGAAGAAGGGAAGCTCCCAGGTTACGACAAGTGACGCATGCAGTGAGCCATTTGTCAAACCAGAAAAGGTGGAGGAATTGCTACATCACAGGTTATCATGTAAAGCATTCTATCTAGCGCTTAGAGCGCCAGTTATAGGCTTTTTTGTATGGGGCGCACTCCAAGGCTACACTAGTACATGGGCCAGCCCGATAAAGCTTTCAATTGTTCCAGGTTTTGGTAGTTTTCGGTTGGGTTGGGAAGCTTCTAGAAGTTCCTGGTTGGTTTTTTGTTATTTATTTATTTTTTGGTTGGTTTTCTGTTTTCAGTTTTCAGGTATGCAGCGGTAAGGAGGAGTGGGATTTTTTCAATTTTGCAAACATGTATTGGAAATGTGAACATTTTTTGAAAACACGAATATTTATTCAAATGTATGAACATCTTTTACAAACATGAACATTTTCTTCAAATCTGCAAAAAGTTGAAAATGCAAACACCTTTTCAAATTTAAAAACATCTAGTCAATTTAAAAAAAAAAGAGAAGGAAAATAAAAATTTAAAATAAAACGAAAGGAAAGTTTGAAAATAAAAATAAAAACGGAAACCACAAAACCATAGAAAAAGGGATCGCTTTTTGTGAGTAGGGGATCTGTACACCGTGCTTCTTTTTTGGAACATACATATATGCCTGACTTTTCTACATTTTCTCCATTGTGTGCAGCCTACACCCTGGATATTCAGTGGCCCATCGTGTCTTCTGTTGGATTATGTCCATTTTGTTATCGATTTTGAAATATTGCATTGCGCGTTAGAACAAGCATTTCTTCCAGTGAACACCTCCGCACACTACAGGTTGCAGTAATATACTCCACGACGATATTGAAATTGATTGATGATACGTCGACAGAATTACATATACTAGCTACACAAGTAATTTCTTGGTGATCCCACATAAAATTGTTCTATATGTGCAGTACTGTGCAGGATAGCGGTTGCTCCCCTGGTGGTACTGTTCTTCCTATCCCACAAATACTGGACAACAAGGATCACAATCGGTGTCATTGAGAAGTTCCTACTGATGCAACAAATGATCGGGCCGACAAGGTATTTTTTAGACGAAAAACAGCAAAGTTGCTGATTTCATTCATTAAGATCGGAGGAAACACCCCTCGAGAAAAAAATACTAATTTTTAGCAAAGAAGCCGTAGGAAAAAAATAAAGACAAAGTGCTATACAAATGTACAGTTGAATAGAAATCTTAGAACTATCCCATGCATCTCCTGTTTGCTGTTGTAGTTGCCAGTGCTTTTAACCACCAGCCCAAGATGTGATCTCCATCAGCGCAAGGCAGAAGATTATATGAGAATCTATACAAGGTTAGACAGTATCCCCAGATTCCAGCAGTGAAGGGGCAATTGCAGAGAAGGTGCATGCCATCTTCAATCCCAAGATGACATAACTGGCCGGTTGGATCATGTGGCCAGCCACGCTTAGCAAGATTGTTGGCAGTTAAACACTTATCTTGTACAAACAGCCATTTGAGTGTAACTACCATGGATCGATGCCAGAAGTCGATGTACTCACGCAACACCTCAATCCCAGGGTTTCTCTTCAGCAAGGTTGCCCACCTCCTATTTGTGAGACCTTCAGCCAAAGAAATTTTCCTGCTCTTGCTATGCTTGTATAAGTTGGGGAAAGAAATAGAGGGGATCTCGCCGCTTAACCAGTGATCATGCCAAAATGACACCTTGGTCCCACTGCCAATCTTGATGGTGGTGCTAGCAATAAAGAGCGCCTTAAAATGTTTGTCAATCGGTAGCTGCAGCCCTTGCCATGGTTTATCCGGTTCAGTGGCACTCTGCCATAACCAGCGGACTTTGAGGGCTCTTCCCTGAGCATACAGGTCAGGAATGCCCAGCCCTCCAAAATTAATTCGGGAGCAGACTAGGGACCAACGGACAAGACACTTGCCTCCACACACGTTGTCGGAACCTGCCCATAAGAATGCCCGATGGAGTTTGTCAATTTGCTTAATCACCCACTTCGGTTGGTGCACTGCCAGCAGGAGGAAGATGGGCATGGCCGAGGAAGAAATCCACCTAGCCTTCCAGGAAACGATCTTCTTAATCAACTTTTCAAGCAGCTCTTGGAAATCAGCAAGTCTCAACCTTCTATCTGACAGAGGCATCCCGAGATATGTGCAGGGGAAGCTAGATAACTGGCAGCCGAGGGCCAATTGCAAAGGAGAAATGTCCAGCCCTCCACACCGAATAGGAAGGATCTTGCTCTTGGACAAGTTAGTTATGAGCCCGGTAGCATTACCAAATGAGCTCTTTTACGGTACCCTGGTACTCCCAAACGACACCCAGGAGTACCATGCAGATCTGGCCGTCCGCACGGAGGGGCAAGGAAGTCATTTCCCAAAGTGCAGTCCGCTTGGCAGTTTTGACTTTTACACGCACAGTCAGTCGAAAGCCCAGCACGGTCGATATGTGAAGGAAAAAAAAACACTCGATCTAAATCCATTTCAGTCGCGATAAGGCCGCGCAGCGCCGAGGTGCCGCCGTCGGACACCCCCGCTCGGGGCCGACGTGCACCGGTCCACACCCCGAGCGCCGCCGTCCGACATCACCGCGCGCCACCGTCGTTCGCCGTCCGGAGATTGCGGCCGTCCGACATCCCCGAGCGCCGCCGTCCGACACCACCGCGCGCCACCGCCGTTCGCCGTCCAGCCGTCGGACCCCGAGCGCCGCCGTCCGACACCACCGCGCGCCACCGCCGTTCGCCGTCCAGCCGTCGGACCCCGAGCGCCGCCGTCCGACACCATCGCGCGCCACCGCCGTTCGCCGTCCAGATCGACGTTCTTCGACCCCGCCATCCGAGTCCTGCCTCGACGTTCTTTGACCCCGCTTCCCGAGTCCTGCCCTCGCCATCCCTCCAGCGGTTCCTGCTGCCGCCACCTGCCAACGCGCCCGCACGCCGACAATCGCCCGCCGGATAATTAGAGAACAGGTTCGTCGCCCGTTTTTCTCCAGCCATATCTTGCAATCTGTATGGATACATGACCAATAAATTGATCTTTATCAGAGTATACAGTTATACAGTGTCACTCGTACTAGTTGAAATCGTGGATCACCTTCAATTTGCGTCAGATCAACTAGAATGTCATAAAGGGTGACACTGGTATAATGAATGTTGCAATGTATATAGAAGACAGGTTATAATTCCTCTAGAATTTGTGTTAGTTTTTTGTTTATCTGAAGAATCACCTAAATTCAGACCGTTTGTATGACATTGATAGAATAAATGCGCTAAGTATGATGCTTTAATAATGGCAGGTTTGGAGGATGGATGGTCATAGTGTTAGCTTGGAGGAGATAGAAGAATATCACATAATGGTTAGTCAGATGTTTGCAAGCGAGAACCAAGGTTACGAGCACTACAACAGATATGCAAGAGCAAAAGGTTTTAGTGTCAGATTGGATGACAAGGAGTACGTGAAGGGCACCAGAGAGGTGAAAGCAAGACGTTTCTGCTGCTCTAAAGAAGGGCACCGATTGGAGAAGTACTTTCAAGCGACTGACCAAAAAAGGGAGCCACGGGCGCTGACCCGTTGTGGTTGCAAAGCTATGCTTGAGATCCAACATGATGCAGGCAGAGGTCGGTGGTTTGTTAAGAAGTTTGTTGATGTCCATAACCACCCGCTAGCCGACCCGGACCAATCTGCTTTTCTACGGTCTCACCGTCGGATGAACGATGCTCACAAGGCTGATGCAGTGGAATACGGACTTGGTGGTCTCCGTACGTTCCAAATCATGAATGTGGCTGAGAAACAGCATGGTGGCTATCCTCATGTTGGGTATATTTCCCGAGACCTGTACAATTTCTTCGCCAGGTACAAGAAAAAAAGAATCTTAGGCAGGGATGCTGACTTTGTGCTGAACCATATGAGAGTACAGGAAGAACGAGATGCTGAGTTTTTCTTCAAATACACCACGGATGATGAAGGACATCTTCGAAATTTATTCTGGGCAGATTCACAGTCTCAGATTGATTATGAAGCATTTGGAGATGTAGTTGTGTTTGACAGCACTTATCGGGTCAACCGCTACAATCTCCCTTCTGTTGCATTTGTTGGACTGAACCATCATCGTAGTACTATTGTTTTCGGGATTGGTGTTGTTTCAGATGAGACCCACAAGTCATACGAGTGCCTACTTCAGACCTTTGTAGAGGCGATGGGTCATAAGGAGCCCATATCTGTTATCACAGATGGAGACTCGGCAATGAGAAAAGCAATTAGGAAGATTTTGCCAAGGACAGACCATCGGCTATGCAGTTGGCACATTGAGCAGAACATGATACGCCACCTGCGTAATCCAATGCTTGATGACTTCAGAAAACTCATATACTGTCGAATGGGAGTTTACCAGTTTGAGAAATCATGGGCTGAGTTCAAGGTGAACTATGAGATCAAAGAGGAGAACGAATGGATGTCCAGAATGTACAAACTTAGGAAAAAGTGGGCCGCAGCTTATACCAAGGGAAGATATTTCTTGGGTATGCAGAGCAACCAGCGTAGTGAGAGTCTGAACTCTAGGCTCCACAATCATCTGGACCGGAAAATGTCGTTGGTTGATGTGGTGGAGCACACTGAGCACTGCATATCACGTATGCGGAGGAACGAGGCCGAGTTGGATGCAATATGTTCGCAGTCAGTTCCTTTCACTAGAATAGATGCTTGCCTGTTGGAGATAAATGCTGCTCGTATTTATACACCAAAAATTTTCAAGATGGTAAGAGATTGTATCCGGAGATCATGTGCATGGGTGATTCAAGAGCAAACAACAGTAAATGACTTGGTCAGGTATGAAGTTGTGTTAAAAGATGGAGCGGAAGGAGGGAGCAGACGTCTGTTCTCTGTAGAGTGTTCTTTTGATGGCTCGTTGATGAATGGTGCCTTCTGTCCTTGCCGTAAGATGGAGTGCGAAGCCATCCCTTGCGCGCACATTTTCGCTGTTCTTGTTTTCGTACGGGCAGCGACCATTCCTCCATGTTGTGTTAGCAAAAGGTGGACAATGGAAGCCAAGGCTGCATTCGTGTCAGTGAGAAATGCAAATACACATGTGTGGTCAGAAGAGATGAGTCGTTACCGTGAACTGAGAAACATAGCTAGTATTGCTCTATTCAAAGTATCAAAAAGCGGGGAGCGTTCGCAGGAGGTGAAAGATTATCTCCAAAGTATCATCGATGGGCCCATCGAGAATGATGATAACACCGAGGAGACAACATTTGGTCCTATACCCTCTCACTACACTGCCGCAAGCCATGCTTCAGCGGATAGAGTCCTTGATCCAAAAATAGTCGACACAAAAGGTGCTCCATGCAAGAAGAGAATGAAGCCATTTCACGAGACGTTGAGGGAAACGAACGGGCGGAAGAAGAGAACTAGAAGATGCGGCCAATGTAAAAGTTCCGAACATGACAGGCGCAGATGTCCAGATTTAGGGAAATAAAATTGATAGAAGCACAGTACCAAATGTAAGTTGATGTTCATGGCCTATTTATGGATTTGGGTTTGAAGTATGTTTTTTCTTTTTTATATATCATACAATATCATATTTTAACTTATATGCAGATGGTATACACGCCTGCACCGAAGTTATTTCAGCTGGCACAAGTGTTGTCACAGCAACCAACTGAGCCCCAAGAAGATCGAGAACTATGTTGCCAGTAGACATTTTTATGGACCTGTTAAATCTGTTGGCGTGACAGAGTTTATGAACGTTGTTTTTGTTTGCTTGCAGACTCTTATCACTTTGGTCGTGATACTTGATGACTATTGATTTTTTTTCATATCTGCTCGGTTTGTTTTGCTATGTATTGGCTCCAGCTTATTTAATGAATTGTAAGCACAAATTTGTGTTCAGTCTAAAAATCAGCTTCGTAGATCCGATTACGAGATATCCGACGATCTGTTTCGTAGATCCGATTTTTACGAGGAGGCGGCCATGTTGGTGGTCCTCGTATGTTTATACCTGAGATTTATTTGGGAGAGAATATAGAACAAATTTTATTTTGGCAGCGGGTGGGCATGCATGTTGTAGGCCCCGCTGCAAGATATGAAAGAATTTTGACTCCAAACGCACGTTGCGTCACGACCGGTCAGTATTTTGGGGGGTTTTCGCCGAAGAAATCCTAGAAAATGCATAGAATGTCAGATATCACCGAAACTTGGCATGCGTGCTTGCCATGATGACTCCAGTGTCTGGGAAAATTTGGGTCAGGTTGATGGATGTGGGCAAAAGTGCTTCTAGAATTGCCGTAGCTGCCCACCCGAACGGTCCCGGTTGAACATGGTGTACTTGTTGGCATGCACGAAACGAAACGTAATTTTGGCAGCGGGTGGGCATGCACGTCGTAGGCCCCGCTGCAAGATATGAACGAATTCTGACTCCAAACGCACGTTGCGTCACGACCGGTCAGTATTTTTGGGGTTTTCACGGAGAAATCCTAGAAAATGCATAGATTGTCAGATATCACCGAAACTTGGCATGCGTGCTTGCCATGATGACTCCAGTGTCTGGGAAAATTTGGGTCAGGTTGATGGATGTGGGCAAAAGTGCTTCTAGAATTGTCGTAGCTGCCCACCCAAACGGTCCCGGTTGAACATGGTGTACTTGTTGGCATGCACGAAACGAAACGTAATTTTGGCAGCGGGTGGGCATGCACGTCGTAGGCCCCGCTGCAAGATATGAACGAATTCTGACACCAAACGCACGTTGTGTCACGACCGGTCAGTATTTTTGGGTTTTCACCGGAGAAATCCCATTTTTATTAATTCTGTGTTCTTCATATTGTCGTGCCATGCTGAATACATCCAAAGTTCGTCACGATAAACGGTGTCAATTTTAATAGAATTATAGCGAGTTTCCTTTAGAAATAGATTAGTTTTTTTACCATGGTTGCAGATTGCGTTCTTCAAAAAAAAATCATTCATAACAACAAGAAGATATATATGGTTGCAGATTGCGTTCTTAAAAAAAAACATCATTCGTAACAACAAGAAGATATATATAGTTGCAGATTGCATTTTGCAAAAAAAAACATCATTCGTAACAACAAGATATATATGGTTGCAGATTGAGTTCTTAAAAAAAAAACATCTATATATACACACGCCCATACCGAACCCTTGCGCTCGTATTCATCCGCCGCCGCCGTCGTTTTACTTCGCTTTGATGGCAGAAGAACCATGCTATTTCCCTGCGGCAAGAAAAGCTTCGATGGCATCGGCACAACCTAAAGCATCGCCAGCTTCGCCATATCCTGATGGAAGAAGCAAGGTTCAGGTTAGGCAAACATCATCACACAAACTTTTTCATAGGACGTGTGCACAAGGGTACATTACGGACCTAGATTCATTTTTTTTTCAGATAATTGTTTACAAAGCTCTACTTAATTTATGCTAGCTTAAAGAGATGAGTATCCCTAGTTATCTGTTACCAAGTTTCAATCTCTTAGATATATTTCTCAAGTTAGATTATTTCCTACTGTTTGTTAGTTTGGCTTAGGCCCCAAGTTTGGTAGATCTATCATGTATAGAGAAGAATCTGGCTTCTTTTTGCCTCCAATAATCGCCATCAACCAAAACTTTGTTAGTCCTAGTAGGGTGGAATACAAACATAGATTTGACTCTTTTTTTAATTTTTCCCATATGAATGACATGTACCTATGTTGTTGTGCCTTTTATCAGCAAGCATCACCTGCCACAAATTCTTCCAGTAAGAAAAGTGGGATTACCGATTCACAGACTCCTACCACACCCAAGCTGCAGAAAGCACAGGTATGTACTAATATATGCCGAAAAATAAAATGTTGTATGATATGGAATTTCTAATTTCGTCATCTTCTAATGTTAGGATGCATCACCCGCCATGGCTTCTGTAAATAAAGCTTCTGTAAACAAAGCGACAACGACTAGAGAGAAGAAGGTATGTATTTTTTTTTTAAATTGGAACAACACACATAATAATAACTTGACAGTACAAAGCCTCTCTTGATCTTTCATCAATTTATCTAATTAGTACGATATTTACGTACAGGATACAATGTCCTGCTGTCAAGGTGCTATTTATGACCTTCTTTGGATTGTTTGCGATGATAATCAGAGGAAAAAGGTTGCAGAATCTAGTCTACATGGCTTACTACATCTACGTGATATTCAAATTCGTCGCCAAACAGTAAAAAAAACTAGCTGATACTTTCGATCCGGAAGTTGAGGCATTCATTGTGAACAACAAACAGTTAAAGATACATCTGGAAGATGTAGTTAATATCATGGATCTGCCTTCGGCAGGGGGGATCCCTGATATTAAACTTAGGTATGCAGACAAGAAGCTTGAGTCCGAAAGAAAACAGAAACAAGCCCAGCTGTTCAGATTATACGTAAACCCAAAAGAGCAAGCAATCACCTACAAGGGTCTGGTGCAACAAATAAGAGAAAGCAAAGGATCTACGGACGAACACTTCTTGAGGAGAATTGCTTTGTGTGCAATTTGTCGACTGCTATGTCCAAGTACAAAGTCACAAGTCAGTTCAGAATATTTGAACCTTATGTTGGATGATAGTGATGTAAATAAGATAAATTGGGCAACCCTGACACTTGATCACCTCATTGCGAGCTTTAAGCAGTACAAGAACAATAAGCAAACAAATCTTGCTGGCAACCTCGCTCTCTTACAGGTACTACGTAATGACTATTTATTTCCGCGTAACAATGTACTTGAGCTACGGTTTTGCGACTCATTTATTTTGACTATGTTGCAATGCAGGTGTGGTACTGGGAGAAATTTTATGTGAACAAAGTTAAGCACAATATAGATATAGAGTACTCTCCTCGACAGAAGCCTTTGATACAATCGTGGGACAAGGAGAAGGTGGCAAAGAGGGAACATGCCAGCTTCGCCGAGGGAGATGTAAGTAAAGGATTGTGTACATGATCGTGCCACATAATTGAGTTTTACTTTCTTTACTATCATGTACTAACTATTCATCTTATATTATTCAAAATAGATTATTGAGCACCTCATGAGTGACGTGGAGTACGTTCTACACAGACCTGTCTATGCTAGCAATGAAGTACGCGCAATCAGAACCATATTTACTGCATTTTCATACTACAAAACGTATTCTAACTATATTCATCCTTGTATATGCAGGGCCGGACGTTGCAACAAATTCATAGAACTGTGCAAGTAATAGAGAATAAAGTCATTGAGAAAGAATACACGGACGAATACAAGTACTTCAAGCCACTTGTTGACGGTCTAACTCACGTTGAACACAATACAAGCCTGACCAACAGAACCCTGCTTCGTGTTGTCAAGTGTTTGGAGGTAAAGTCTTATTCACTAATGCACAATTTTATGTTGCAAAAATGATGTGTGATAGCAAGCACCACTTATTTCCCATGCAGGCTAATAAGTTCGTTCTCCCCGATATATCAGATGAAGAAATTGAGGTAATTTAAAAGATAGTTTACGTATCTATTTGTGTGTCTTATTGCGTGTTAAACTCTCATTCTCCTTTATGTACAAGCCTTTTTGTAAGAAGGGCAACAAGTGCACATGGCACAAGGGACAACACAAAAGACATGAGGAAGGAGAATCTGAACATGATGAAGACAAAGGAGAATCTGAACATGATGAAGAGCAAAGAGAATCTCGTGAACATGACAGCAAGACACCTGCCAAGCGGCAGCAAGGGCTTTCAGGCACTAATCTAGGTGATGAGGATGATACAAGCAGTAAAGCCAACGGGACGGTGCGTCGGTCAAACAGGAAATCAAAGACCAATAAAGAAGACGAGTATTCATACTATGACCACGAAAAGAGGCAACTCGTGGTATGTCGCAGAAATCGTTGCCTGTCATGTAGTTGTATACCATTGTGCTTTCTTTATAACATAGATAAATCCACCTACTAATTGCAGGTCTGAAAGAAACACTACAATGGGTAAACAGACAAGATGATAAAACGCCTTTGGCCCAAATTGCTGAAATAACACTAAAGAAATCAACCCTGCATTCCCTAACAGCCAATAAGTTGCCGGACAACGATGCCAGATATGTGGATTCCTTGGTAAGTATTTCATGCTTCACTTATTACATCTGCACTGAAATATGCACTAATTAGTGCTCACTTGCAATACTAGGCCATTGATGCTGGCATATATATCAATCGCCCACCAGAGTTTGAGTTTGACATAAGAGATGGCAAAAAAATCTTTGTTGAGAGCACAATTAATGTGCAAAAGCTCGTTGCAGATATAGAAAATCACTGTATAGCAAGGAGTTCAAGAATTGACAAGGCTCGTTCGATCGAAAGGATCATTGCGTATCTTGATCATGACATGGTACAACACAATAACTACCTGCTGAATTTTATTTACTAATTGTTTGGTCCTTGCTCTAACATATATGTTTATGCAGATTTTTTACCCTTGAACTCTGGACCACACTGGTATCTGGCAGCCCTAGATGCGGCAGAAAGAGAAGTTCAGATTCTCAATTCAGCCCCTGGTGTTGGTCCAACAGATGAACTGGATCATGCGGTGAGAATATCCTTTTGTCCTCCTACTACTAGTGCAACTTGTAGGTTATATGCATTACTGAATACCAACAAACACTCTTCAGTTGGAAGCGATAACGGCGTGGTTCCAGAAGGCTGAAGAAAGAATTAAACAACTTCCAAACCCAACAAACTGGCCAGACTTCAACGTGGCCTCATGGAACAAGACGACAATCAAAGGGCTGCCAACCCAGAAAGACGGGTACACACGTTCATCACTATGTTCTTAATTTGTAAACTCGACCAAGGCAATTCAATCCTAATTCATACTTGCAGGAGCTCTTGTGGACTCTACCTTCTCAAGTACATAATGCTTTGGACGGGATCCAAACTATCAAAAACATTTTCAAAGGTGCGCATATTTAGACTATTTCATGGGTGCACTGTACATTACTTCCTTGGTTAAGGAAGTACTTTACATACAGATGGCGTACATTCCAGGATTATTTAACTGTTCACCATTTGTATGCAGAAAGATATAGATATGTACAGGAGACAACTTGCACATGACATACTCAACAGTGACAGAAATTCACTCCGGAAAAAACAGCAGCCAGACCAGACAAAGGCAATTCCTGAAGATGGAGTTTCTACAAAAAAAGAAAGAGGTCCAGGACGAGCACCAGGAATATATCTACACGGTAGATATGGCTTTCGCATAGACATTCGTCTTAAATCAAACATTCTCCCATTTGCTCAATAATTCGGTTTGTAAGCAACAATTTGATGTTATTTATCCGGCACTTGGTGTGCGACAATTTGCTCAATAATTCAGTTTGTAAGCAACAATTTGATGTTATTTATCCGGCACTTGGTGTGCGACTTCATTATTTGTATTCATGAGTCTCTTTATGTTAACACGGTATCTTGTATTACTACTCATGTTTGGACACTGACCAAATATGCTACCAACATATCCAATACGTCAAGAAATGAAGGATTGTTTTCTGGCCTTGCAGTGAGCTACAAAATAATGGAGAAAACATATTTTCTAACATTGCAAGTTCTTATTTGTTAGAGACATTGAGCTACAAAAAAATGGACAAAACATGGTGTCTATCATGTACTCAACATCATAATCTATTATCTGATTTCATCCATGCTAAAGCAATTACCAAAGATAATGAGAAGGGCTGGGTGATCTTACGAAAAAGCCATCATCTTGACAGAAAAATCCCCTTTCTACACGCTCCGGCGCCCCTAGATGGAGCAGCTGCTGGACGAGCGGAGGTTGAGGGGTGGAGCCAACTCCGGCGCACCTCGATGGAGCAGCTGCACGACGAGCGGAGGTTGAGGGGTGGAGGGCAGCCGGTCGGCGCAGCCACGTGGTTGAGGGAGAGGACAGCACCTGAGGTGGAGAAGGAGGAGGCGTGCGCCTCGCCAAATACGGCCGCGGTGGCTGCCGCATCCGCCGCCGGAGAGGCTCTCGCCGGAGCCGTACGCCGGAGATGGATAAGGCGGAGGCGCCTCGCCAAATACGTCCGCCGTGGCTCTCGCCGGATTTGGAGAAGGCGCCTCCGCCGGAGTTGGAGAAGACGGAGGCGTCCGCCGCCCTCCGCCGGAGATGGAGAAGGGGTGGAGACGAGGGGCCGCCGGAGATGGAGAAGGGGTGGAGACGAGGGGAGATGGAGAAGGGGTGGAGACGAGGGGCGAGCGGGGTGGAGACAAGGGGCGAGCGTACGAATGGATTAGGGCGAAAGTTTAGGTTCGGTCCTACTAAAAAAAAGATAATTATAACAGGTGGTGATTACCCTTTTACCCCTGTCACGGAGGTACTCCATCTGTTTCCGGTTAGTACTCCGTGGGACTGCTGTTGGAGTACCAGATCGCACAGTCCGTTGGATTAAGTAAAATGAACGGTGCCTGATCATTTTGGGGTACAGTAAAGGAGCTCTACCAAATAGCGTCAACACCTTTGTAACCACATCAAAATCATGTAACTCTGGTTTTAAGAAGATGATTACATCATCAACATATATGGAGGCACGGTGCATGATCATTTAGTTACCCAGGGGAGAAAGAATATTACTTCTCTGAGCTTTGTCCATAAGTCTCCCTAATCTGCCCACCACAAGCACAATGAGTAAAGGGGAGAGGGGATCTCCTTGCCGTAGGCCTTTTCGATGGAGAATTTTCTGGGTGGTATTAGAGTATGCAAGAATTCTGGTTGAGGCAGAGTAAAACAGGAATGAGATCCATCCTCTCCATTTTGGCCCAAAGCCCAAAACTTGCAAAGCTTTAACAGAAACTCCCAAGAGACAGAATCAAAGGCCTTGGAAATATCCAACTTGAGCATAACCGATGGTATTTTCTTCTGCCTCAAAGTCTTTGCAATTGCCTCGACATATACAAAGTTATCATGTATGCTTCTTCCTTTAATAAAGTCATTTTGACAAGGGGAAGCCAATTTGTTCTACCAAGGATGAAGTCTTGCAGCAAGGATTTTGGCAACCAATTTAGCAAAGAAGTGAATAAGGCTAATGGGCCTAAAGTCCCGAGGTCTGACAACACCTTGATGTTTGGGCAGCAGAGCAATCACTGCACTATTGAGCAAGAATAAATTTTGAGAATTCAGCCCTTGAAAGTGCTTGAGAGCAGCCATCAAATCATTCTTAACAATGTCACATCACTTCCGAAAGAACGGACCAGTGTATCCATCTGGGCCGGGAGCCTTCTCGGGGTGCAAATCAAAAATGGCCTTTTTAATTTCCTCTTCTGAAAAAGCAAGCTCAAGGGGAGAAAGATAACAGACAGGCAGCTCGAGAGCATCTAAATTCAAGGAGATATCTCTGGGCTGATAGGTACCAAGCAGCTTATTAAAGTGTTGCCAAATATGTTGTTCCTTGTTCTACTGGTCAGAGTATTCAGTGTCATCCAGAAGGATGGACGAAATGAAGTTTTTCCGCCTTCTAGCCGTGGCCTTCAGATGAAAAAAATCTAGAGTTACAGTCCCCCTCCTTGAGAGTCAAGAATCTGGAGCGTTGGCGCCACATACATCTCTCCAAGGCCGCAAAACCTAAGCTCATCATTTTAAGCCTGCCTCTAAATGTGTGCTCTTCGGGGGAAAGCATCCTGCTATCCCTAGCAATGTCCAACTGCAAGATAAGCTCATGGACGACCCTTGTCCTTAGCTGAATATCAGAGAGCAAAGAGGAGGCCCAAGATTTTAGATTCTTGGCAGTGAAAGTGAACTTAGTATGGAGATTGATAAAGGGGTCATTGGACTTGGCAGCCTTATCCCAAGAAGAGCTGACAACTGTATCAAAACTCATTCCAAGGTTGATTATACCGAACCCTGTCAAGTCTGACGAGAATAGTGTGCAGCTGTTCATTACTCCAGGTATACCTTCTCCCATGTAAATACATATCTTTGAGCTCAAGGGTGTTCATAAAATTTATGAAAGCATTAATCAGTCTATTTATGTTTCCATTACTCTTGTCTGTAGCTGCAGCAATCAGGTTGGAAGTCACCCACTAAAATCAAGGAATCAGGAGAGTTCAAGCATAGCGACTGCAAGTCGTTTAGGAAGGAAATCTTTTCACTAGGGGATTGAGGGCCATAGACGTTCAGCATTTTCCAAGACTCACCAGTGATCTTGTTGTAGCACCTTATAGGGATATAAAGCATCTAGAGCACTGCACTGAGGAGACAACAATATTATCAGACCAAGCGACCAACAATCCTCCACTAGCACCTTCAGACGGAGAGAAAGCAAATTCAGAGAAATTGCCACCACAGATTTCAGACAGCAGAACAGAATCAACACTGGATAATTTTGTCTCTTGCAGACACACCATACTGATAGCATGCATCCTAATGAGCGACCGAATAGCAGTCCTTCTCACTGGCGAATTGAGGCCCCTAACATTCCATATTAAGAAATTGCAATAAACCATAGAACTAGATCGACAGGATATAATGCAACACAGGAACGAACCAACTCGATGAGGGCTTGGATCTGCGCTGCGGAAAGTGGCGCCTTGAAACAGTCGGCGTATAGGGCAAGCAGGGCTGCCGGGTCAGCCAACGGCTCCTCGAAATCAATCCCCAGGCGACGGCAGACCAGTCTCTTGGCGTTGGTGATGGAGGTGCCTTGTGCGTGGACATGGGCTTGAATATCGGACCTCGAAGGAGACCAGGAGACATTCGAAATCACTAGTTGATGAACCCGTTGCAAAGATCACTCTCACTTCCTTGGTTGCGATAAGTGGGGCACATGCAACGCGCCACTTGTCGCAATCTGAGAGTTTTCCTTTTTTTTTCATAGATTTGTTTATTCAAAACGTTTTATTTCTCAAACCGTGCGTCCAAATCTCAAATCTCTTTCACTATTGGATTCCTCGCGCCGAGATCTTTAAAACTAGATCCCATGTTGATAGATTTTGACGAACTTTTGACAAAAAAACCGGCCGAAAAAACCGAACCGGGAGCATGAGTTTTTTCCCTTTCCGAAAGAGGCACGCCCGTGCCTCTCACGAAATCACAACTGTGCCTCCCGCGGAAGCAAAACTGTGACTCTCGCGGAAGGAAATAAAAAGAAAAAACGTGTTTTTTTCGTTTCCGAGGCGGCACAGCTGTGACTCGTGAAAGCACAACCGTGCCTCTCGCGGAAGCAAAACCATGAATCTCGCGAAAGAAAAAAAAAAGAAAACGTGTTTTTTCCGTTTTGAGAGGCACGGACGTGACTCTCGCTAAAGCACGACCGTGCCTCTCGCGGAAGCAAAACCGTGCCTCTCGCGGAAGCAAAACCGTGACTCTCGCGAAAGGAAAAAAATAAAAAACGCGTTTTTTTTCGTTTCCGAGAGGCACGGCCGTGACTCGTGAAAGCACAACCGTGCCTCTCGCGGAAGCAAAACCATGAATCTCGCGAAAGAAAAAAAACAGAAAACGTGTTTTTTCCGTTTTGAGAGGCACGGCCGTGACTCTCGCTAAAGCACGACCGTGCCTCTCGCGGAAGCAAAACCGTGACTCTTGCCAAAGGAAAAAAAATAGAAAACATGTTTTTTCTCCGTTTCTGAGAGGCACAGTCGTGACTCTCGCGAAAGCACACTCCTGCCTCTCGCGGAAGCAAAACTGTGACTCTCGCGAAAGGAAAAAAATAGAAAACGCGTTTTTCCCGTTTTCGAGAGGCACGGCCGTGACTCTCGTGAAAGGAAAAAAAAGAAAACGCATTTTTTCGTGAATTTTTTCTAATTTTTTTATCAAAAAACTAAGACCGGTGGAAAACCAAAACGTCGAAAAAACCGGGAAAAACCGTTTAAAAGCCGAAAACGCTTGCGGAAAAATAAAAATAAAAACAAAATCCGGAGGGAGCACCCAGAGCGCGATACGTGACGAATGGCTGAGAGCGTCATGATCGTTGCGAGGCTCCCGAAGGAGCGCTCGTTAACTAGTTGCTCTCGAAGAGATTGGCTCAGCAACCAGGCCCATGAACTAGGGTTGCAAGAAAAACTCGAGGCTCGTAAGCCGTTCGAGATCGACTCATATTTTGACTCGACTTGGGATCGACTCGAAAAGAAATAAGCTGAGTATGAAAACTTTATTTAGCTCGATACAGAAATGAGTTAATCTTGAGCGAACACTAGCTCGCTCGATAGCTCGATGTCATATAATTATACCCAAATGATAACGCCCACACGTGTGACATGTTTGCATATCGCCCACACGCCTTGATCCTCGTTGATTCTGTTTTGCACGAATCCTAAAGAAATCTGTTAGAATCTGAGTGCCACGTGGGCATCATCGTGTGTGCGGGCGTTGAAGAGTTCGCCCACACGCCCCGCAGCATGCGGTTTGCCAGCTGCGCTGTGTTGGCAAACTAGCTTCTACCCACACAGCCACCACCTAGTCCACGCGCGTATGGGTGAACTACTTTTCGCCCATACGACACTCGTACGTTGTTGGATGGCAACTGCAGTTGCGCGTACGTGGCAACTAGGTAAACACACATGGCGACTATGATTCGTTGCTAGACGGCAACTACAGTTCCACGTACGTGGCAACCAGATAAACACACATGACAACTGTGATTAACCATACATGGAAAATATGATTAGACCACACGTGGCAAATAGGTAAACACACATGGCAATTATTGTTTGATTATATGTGGCAAGTAGTTAATCACACACGGCAACTATGGTTTGATTACACGCGACAACTACCATAAATTAGACATTGCTACTATAGTTAACCAAAACAGAGAGAGTTGTCATGCTTTTACAGCTATGTTTGCCATCCCGGATAACTACATCTGCCATCCCGGATGGTAAATAAATCGTCATCCCGCGGGTACCTAACGTAGCTGCGCCAGAACGTGTGGGCATATTTGCTTCGTGCCACACGCGCTGGGTGAGGATGGGTAGTACTTGTTGGGCGTGTAGCACCAAGTAGCTGCGCCCACATGTGTGGGCAATTCTAATGTAGCTCACACACAGCCCGTGTGGGTTGCCTCCTGCTCACGCCACATGCGATGGTGGGAGGATGTCTAGTATGCCGCACATGTGGGCGTTATCAGGCCCCTAATTATATTAAATAATCTTGATGTATATTTAAAGGAAATAGAATAATTTATTGCCATATATGTTGTGTCCAGTTTTTGTCAGTTTTACCTAGTAGGAAACATGGAGACCTATTATGCATGAGAAATTTAGCCTCAATATGGTGTGTGATCAGTCATGTGTCAAATATCCTATTATTCTCAGCCAAAGTTTAAGACCAGACGCACCCGCAAAAAAAAGCTTAAGAGCAGACGCACTTCCATTTTTCTATCTTTCTAGTTCATTGATCCCTATTTATCAAGTTCTAGTCTTTAGTTGGGAGAGAATAAGTCAAATTTTTTAGTCGTTTTCTATGTTGTGTCGTTGGCTATAATGTTTGAAAAATTGCCTATTCATAAATTCATCTTATTATTTAGCTCGAAACTAGCTCGAGATCGATATGAGCTGAGCACAAGCCACTTTCTACGGCTCGACCTTGAGCTTCACTCAGCTTGAGCTCGCTCGAATTTTAGTATAATCTGAGCTGGCTTAATCCAACTCGCTCGAACTCGACTCGTTTGCTGCAGCCCTATCATGAACACCTTGACCGGTTCCAGGTCCTGAGCATGGCCCGCAGCTGGCCCCATTGCCCCGCCAAGCAGCGTCCTCCTCATTGACCAGGTCAATTTGGACCACCGGCGGAGCAGCATCAGCATCGTTGACCAGTTCAGCATGCGCTACCACCTCTGGGGCATCAGACGGGCCCATGAGAACTGGGAGGCGTGCAACATCTCCCGTGCCCGTGCTGCCGACAGTGGAAACCTGCGTAGCACCATCGGAAAAAGTCCAAAATGAACCCTGAACTCGTAGACCCTAGATAAATCGAACCCTCAACTCCTAATCCCGGTAATCAGCACTCTCAACTCTCTAATCCCGGTCCAAAATGAACCCTGCAGTCGATTTGGGCAGGAAAACGCTTACGTGGCATAGTCAACTAGGATTCTTCTGTCAGGTGGGCCAGTTAACCGGTGCGCGCGCGGGTGGGATATATCCCGATCCAAATCGAATTGGGGAATTCCTCAGCACAACTAGGGTTAGCCCGGCAGCGGCCAGGGAGAGAGGAGTGGGCGATTGGTGCGGCGGCGGCGGCGGCGCCAGCGGACACTGCGATGTCGTGGTCATCAGGCGGTTCTTCTGCTCCTGGATTCCGGCGAGCGTCGGGAAGGAGGGACACGGATGCGAGGTCGCCGGTGCGCTATCGTGAGCAGCCTATGGCGTACGAGCCGGCGAAGTTATGCCACTGCAATCCGCGGCGGAAAGCACCGAGATGGATTTCTTGGAGCCGTCAGAACCCGGGGAGGAGGTATTACACGTGCGTCAATGCAGTGGTTAGCCCCGATTTTTCTGCTCATTCTTCTGTTCTTCCTCATCCCCTCATTCTGATTTATTTCTTTTGTTCAATTGCGTAGCATGGTGGTTGTGGGTATGTTGAATGGCATGATGATCCGTTGCCAAAGTTTTTTAGTGACTTAATTGGAGATTTGAGAGATGGGGTGTGGAGGTTGAAGGGTGGAGGTACTGTTGCTCGAACTAAAGATGCATTTGCAGCTGTGGCTATGAGTGAGGATGAAGCCGGAGGTGAAATGCTGGCTATGTCTCTGCAAGAGCAGTTGAGGTTGAAGAATGAAGAAATAGATGCAATGAAGAGCAAGTATATGAATGTGATATTTGTCCTGATTGTCTTTGTGCTTGGTTTAGTGCTAGGGAAATTTGTAGTGAACTGAATGTCAAGTTGCTGTGATCTCACAAGTGTATGCATGTGCAATGTATGGATCTTGTATGCAATGTAATTATCTGTCATTCCAATTATCTGTATGGATCATTCCAATTATCTGTCCAGTTGTGGAACTCTGTTTGAAATGCAATGTATGGAATGGAATTTGTGATCTGGCAGTCAATTGCAAGCAAGTTATATATTACTTCTCTGATCTGGCAGTCAATTGCAACCAAGTTATATATTACTTCTCTGATCATTTGCAAACAGCATCATAAGAAAATTGTAGCAAACATCTTTGACATTATAAGTAGATAGAATCTGCAACATCAAATCCATGTTTGCAAATAGATTACAAAAGCTAGGACCATAGCCTTAATATGCCTGGCATTGCAAAAGATTTCTGTTGCAACACAACCTTAATGTTTGCAACAAATGAAACTAGGCAAGATTACACATTGCCACTAGCAGTAAAGTACTTGAAGCTAGGAATAGATGATGCAGGAGCTCTTTTTCTCTTATAGCCAGTAGATGGCCCAGGTTGTGCACTTGTTTGGCCAGCTCTTGCTCTTGGGGGCTTAAATGCATATGCTCTTCCTGGGGCAGTGGCTGCTGCAGATGCTCTTGCTTGGCCAGTGGCTGGTGCAGATGCTCTTCCTGGGGCAGTGGCTGCTGCAGATGCTCTTGCTTGGCCAGTGGCTGGTGTAGAGGCTCTTGCTTGGGCAGTAGTTGTTGCAAAACTTCTTGCTGGGGCAGTAGCTGCTGCAAATGTTGTTGTTGGGCCAGTAGCAGGTGCACTAGCTCCAGTTTGCTACATGTCAAAATATTTGAAGTGATGTTAACTTAGATAATTTAAATTGCAGAGAACCAACTTAAATCATTTAAATCCAGAGAAATGCATGGAAAAAATAAAACTCACCTTTGCTGTGTCCCTTTTTTTGGTAGTCTTCTTCTTTTTGCCTCTGTATGGGTTTTGCTTGCAACCTGTTTTGTTGTGTCCAGCAGTGCCACACATAGAGCAAATAATTACAGTGCCATGCTTGGTCATTTTTTTGCTAGGCTTAGGTTTCTCACTTTCTTCTCTCCTTCTATCATTATTCTTAGGCCTGCCTGGCATGCTATCTGGTATGGTTGCATATGCTGGAGCTTGAGGCCTAGGTTTCTCAGAAACTGGCCACATTTCCTCACCTTCCACAGGCATCAAACAATGTTCATAAATTTTGTTGAAAACATCAACAAAATAGCAAGGGGCAATGAAATCTTCCATTTTTTTCCACACTTGTAGATAGCTGTTATTGCATGGGAACAAGGTAGACCTGCTAGCTGGAAGTAGCCACATGAACATGTCCAGTTGTCAAGACTCACTGTGTACTGCCTTTTTCTCCCAGTGACAAGTTTCACTTCAAATCCATCTTTGCCATTCCAAAGTACTTCCATGAACTGGCTTCTTGCTATGCTGCTCTTCAATTTCTTGAATGCACTTGGACATATTTTTCCATGGAAGTTCAGACCTTTTTCCCTTTGTTCCTGAATTCTAACCATAACCTTTTTCCTTATTTTTTCTTGCATTGAAATTATTGGATAAAACCTTGCTTCAACAATTGCATGATTGAAGGATTCACACAAATTATTATCAACAGACTCACAATTGGATCCCACTGGAAAAAAAGCCCTTGCCCAGTGCACTGGCTCTGTTCTCATGATGTCTTTTGCACCTTCTGCAGTTTCTTGGGCAAGCTTTGCTTTATAGTAGTTGAAGTCCTGCTTGTTTGCTGCTTTGGCAACTGCCCAGAACTTCTTCTGCCACTGATGTTCCCTATGCTTCTTCCTCCAGTTGGCATAGATATGCCTAGCACACACTATGTGCTCTGCATTTGGCAAATAATCCTTCATTGCATTTATCAGTCCCTTCTGCTGATCTGAAATGAACAGCCAGCCAGCTCCATTGTCATTAATCTCAAGATCTTTAATAAGCAGGGCAATGAACCACTTCCATGTATCATTAGTTTCCCTCTCAACAACTACCCATGCCACTGGATACATTTGATTGTTTGCATCTCTTGCAACAGCACACAATAGCTCTCCTTTGACAGCACCTTTAAAAAAACAACCATCTAAACCAATCACTTTCCTGCAGCCAGCCTTAAAACCCAACTTCAGTGCATTAAAGCAGACATAGAAACTCTGAAATATGTTCTGTTCCATGTTTGTTGGATCCAAACAGACTGCAACAGTGCTTCCAGGATTACTTCTAAGTAGCTCCAGCTGATAATCAAAAACCCTGGTGTATTCATTCTTCATTCCAGCCCTTAACTTGTCCATGACAAGTTTCTTTGCATGCTTGCACTTAGAAGTTGATACATCAGCAAACATGTCCTGAAGAACTGTTGCTTTCATGCTCTCAATTTTCCACATTGGATTAGCTAAAATGAAGTGCTCATATCTTTTAGCAATAACCTTAGCTGTCACAAGTCTGTTCTCCCTGTTTTGTGCACAATGGTGCTCATCATTAAATGTTATGATTTGAAACCTGCTTGTTCTTGAGGTTTTGGCTCCATAAATAAGCCAAGGGCAGCCAGGCCATCCACACTTAGCCCTAACTCTGTTACTCTCTGACTTCAAGAACACAATGCTTTTTTTTGTCACAATCCCATATTTCTTCAATGCTTTCACAAGCTGATTCTTGCTCCTGAATACCATTGTCAATGCAAAGTGTGGAATTTCTGAGTCATTATTGTATCTTGGATACTGGCTCTTCCTCCTCACCATGTGCCCATCAGAATCTTCATCATAAGAATAATCCTCATCAGATGAGTCATAGCCCCACTGTTTCTCCTCTCCCTCTAACTGATCTTCCATATTTGCAATTAAGTCAATAGGAATAGGAGCTGTTGAATCACCTGCAAGCCAACTCTTTGTATCTCTCATCCTCTTCTTAAATTTTCTAGCATGCCTTCTGAGCTCAACACCCTCTGAATTTTCTCCACTGTCCTCACTGTGTGGTATGTACTCTGTATCTTCTTCAGAATCACTAGCTGAAACTGCATTGTTGCTCTCAACATTCACTTGATCTGCTGGGTTGTTGCTCTGATCCTTCACTTCCTCTGTCCTCACATTCCTCTGAAAGTTCACTGCATCTGTACTCAAATTGTTCTAAAAATGCACTGCATCTGGCACTTCATCTGGACTGCATATTTGAGAAAATATCAACTGAGTTCCTGCCACTTCATCAACCTCATTTGCCACTGTGGTTTTGCTTGCCCTAGGATGCTCAAATTGGATGTTGTTCATTTGAGTGAGCACACCATTATCATCTGGTTCTGCAGTAATGACCATGTCAGGTTCCTCAGCTTCATCATCATCCATATCAACATCAACAATCTCATTCTCATAATCACTAGCACTGCTGCTACTCTCACTGTCCTGCTCCCCATGGTATTCCACATAAATATCAGCTACATCTCCAACACAAATGTAGTCTGACATGCTAGCACAACCACTGTCATCAAACAAAAACCTCAAACTATCAGCTAGTTCTTTCCCAGGAACATGAAAATACAACTTCATCGATTCCTTGAACTCCAGATGGTCTTTCAAATGCCCTTGAACTTCAAACAATGACAACTTGTCCCTCTCAATCAATGAAAGTGCTTCATCTCCCCCCACATAATCCAAAACAGGACCAATGTGGATGAACTGGCCCCCAAAATGAAATCTGACATTCAAAATCTCACTAGGGTCCATGATTGAGCTGCAACAAACAAGAGTATATCACTACATTGTGCTAATCCGAGCAATTGGACTGACAAAAACGAATAGAAAATCGCCAAAAACCCTAACTCTCTAATCGCAGAAAATCCCCAAATTTTCTCTCTGAGACCCTAATAGTAACAGTGCAGTAAGAGCTTCAATTGCAGCCATAGGAGGAGGAGGAGGTTGGAGACCGTACCTTTGACGTCGCTCGTCGTCAAGCCGTCACGATCGCTGCCGCCGGAGCCGATCACCCGCCCGTCGCCATTGCCGCCGCTCGAGCAGGGGAATTTCAGGGGACGCCGCGAGTGGGGATGGACTGGCCCTTGCGTGGACGCTCTGGGCCTTATGGGCCGGCCCAACTTTTCTCCGCAACGCGGCCAACACCCACCGATCCCAGTTTTGGTCTGCCACCTCATCAATCCCTGTTTGGAAGTGGGCTCAGGGTTCATTTTGGACCGGGATTGGAGAGTTGAGAGTGCTGATTACCGGGATTAGGAGTTGAGGGTTCGATTTAGCTAGGGTCTACAAGTTCAGGGTTCATTTTGGACTTTTTCCAGCACCATCCAAAGATAGAGCATCGGGCTCCAACTCGTTAAACAACTGCACGGCAATCTGCATGGCACATGCAGCAGGGGCTAGGGTGGGCCGACAAGGTATGCCTACACAGATATTGGCAGTAACAAGCCATTCAGAGACAAGCTGGACCTGGGTGAAGGGGGGTGAAGGGTTCATGAGAAGAGTTTAAATGAATGGCTTTAAATGAATGCACAAAATTTCATTTGAAAAACCGGGTAGAAGATATCAGATGTACCAAATCAAACTAAGTTAATCTAGATTAGCATGTCAGATAGAAAATGAAAAAAAAAACTAAAACAAAATCAAAATAATGAAGTTTTCTAGGGTAACGAACCCCTTTAAGAAAAAGGAAAAAAGAGAAAAAAATTACACACAAGTTTGCACTGAAATTGCACTTTTAGTAATATGCAAAAAAGGAACATATAATATTGCAATTTCGCACTCTACTATAATTTCCACACATGTTGTATAGTGCTTGCTTGTATACTTATTTAAACACACGAAAATAAAAATAAGTTTGTCTAAAAGTGAATGAAGTAGTGGCATTGGTATCATCCTTTAAGAAGAAAGGAATACAAAATAAATCATGATAAAATTTGCACATAATATACACATAAATTGCGCTTTTTATATATATGCAAGAACAAACATATAATAGTAGAATTTACATAAAAAATAAGTTTCAAAGCAGGAATGAATTAGTGTCACTGGCATTACCCTTAAATAAGAAAGAAAGTGAAATAGAACTTAAAGCCAAAATTTCCTTACAATTAGTACAAAAATTGCACCTTTTATAATATATAAGAAGAAACATATAGTAGTGAAATTTACATACTCTTATATAATGTATACATGTAGTACTTGCATGCATACATTTACACACGCTCAACAAACAAAAATATAAAAAAAATCAACAAAAAACAAAAGCAAGCACGTGCAAAAAAAGAAGCAAGCACAAGCAAAAAGGGCATGCACGCACACTAAAATTGGCATGCATTTCATCCATCCATGTGGGTGCAAGAGTCAAGAAGTGAAGACATACCCAGAAAGGAAAGGCAGGAAATCGACTGAATAAATAACGGCCTCAGTCAAATCCATGGGAACCTCTTACACACGTATCATAAAGCACACTGAATCAACGGCAACAAATTGTGACTGACCAAAACATGAAAATTCAGTCGCCTGAGATATAGCTAAAGTGGTTTATTTAAGCATAAATACACAGTTATTTCTATGTTTTGAGCAGGAGTATACACATATGCATTTCGTCACATCACAAATCGTCGATGTGAACGGCTAGCTTCTTCTCCACCACACTTGTCTTCATCCTTCCTCTCACACAATTCACTGTCCATGTGAACACACAAGAAAGCATCAGCTCCGGTGAGAACTACTCCTCTATAAATACATCAAGCATCAACTCTCCTTACGGTGAAGTTCCCTATTTGATAAACCTGAATTTTTTGGCAAATTTTTTGCATGAACTTCTACTGTTATGAGAGAGAGCACCAAGTAGGGAAAATAATCTTCAAGAAAAACACTATGTTTTTTGTTTGTCTTGATGCCGCCGCCCCAGGCGCCCACCGCCACCATCTCTCAGCCCCTTCGCGCGCGCCTCCATGGACCAGCCAACCCCGCCGCGGCTGTGGTTCCCGGAGGAGCAATCTTTCGATGTCACTGCCGCTGTGCTCGGTTCGGCTGCCAAGGACTGGGTATGCTCCAGCCCTGAATCCGTTGTTTCGCGCAGGCGCCACCCGTCGGTTCGTTGTGCGTCTGAGTCAAATCCGAATGGGAAGAAGGTGGTCGTAGATCATGCTAGGTCCTCGGTCGTCCCCGGAAGCAGGTCCCTCGCGGCCCCGGCGTGGCTCCGGGCGTCTGTCGTCGATAGTGGTCGCTCCCTCCCATCCCCGTGCTGCAGGATATATCCGATTGCGGCGATGTGGGAGAGTGGATTTAGGTTCGTAACAGGAGGTCCAGGCGCAGGCCACCGGATTCCTTCTCTCGGCCTGCTCCGGACCTACCCCAGCGTCGTCCGTGCCGGCCGCGGCCGGTGCCGACAGACCTTCATGGCTTGTGCTTTAACTGCTTCTCAGAGAAACACCATGCGAAGGACTACGCCGAGCCCCCGGCGTGCTTCAATTGCCGCGAGCCGGGCCATTGTAACGCCCACGATGCGGCTATATCTCCCACGTGTCGAGGCACGACTTAGAGGCATAGGATTATATATATCGGAGAGTAGGATTCTTTTTACTACTCAGTCCCTTCGTCGCTCTGGTGAGGTCTCCTGACGTAGAAGTTTTGACTCTTCTCTCCTCAAATTTCACTAAAAAAAATTTTAGGATCACGCGGGTATCTTGGAATCGTTCCGATGGATTTGTGACGAGAACATTGTTCTTGGTGCCTCCTGACATTTAGGGGTTGTGGCAGTGTCCCGGGGAGTTGAGCTCCGAGGTGTTGTCGTCACAATTTTATCGTTGCAGTTCTAGAATACCTGAGTTTCGCCGACATCGAAATCTCTTTTATGCAGTTGTTGGTGAGGTCACCTCGACGCCACCCAGTACTGGGGCGGGAGTTCGGGAGTATTGCCATAACTTGTATAACGGATGTTTTTCGAAGGTTGAGGTAAACGATTTTCGAAGGTTTCTTGGTTATGTGTTGACGGATGGATACAGCTGGATCTAGGGATTGCTAGTTTGGGTGATATATTTGGTGTCCCCTGTATCCCCAACACCAGATTGCATAACCAGAAAGTTTCGGGAGTTTATAAGTGGAAATTCAAGTAGCCTTAGGATATCTTTCCGACAGACGCATGATATGAGATTGGGGTTCGACGTCTAGTGGTCCGCCTGTACACGGTTGGTTTTACAGTGGTCTCGTAGTGTCTTAAAGAGTCCTTGGCTATGCCGACTCGGGGACGCTTCGTATGTCATGTGCACAGCCTTGTACATGATGGTGCTATACGATTGAGCCCGTGTGGGCCCCACCATGAAAACTTCGGACGAAATCTCTTATCATATGTTTGTTCCGGCTTATTCTGCAAGCCAATACTTATTTTTTTTGTATTGTGGTATTCGAGTTGCTTCGAAGTCATATGTTGATTCCATATCTTTTCTAAGTGGCTTCTCAACTTATGGAAGTGTGATGATTTACTACGGAATTCATTCGTTCATCCTCGTTCGAATGTTTATTGTGAAGACTATATGTTGCAATTTCTATCCGTTGATTCTACTTATCTATTTGGCTATCAAGATGCTAACGGATGTCACCCTCTTCAGGATGGCTCCGCCAACGCGTCAGAATCCGGATCGCAATGAAGGGAGTCAAGCGAACCCTCCGCCACCACCTCCACCTCCGGAGGCATGGCAAGCTATCATGGCAGCCACCAACGCCAATGCTCAGATGATTCTGCAACTCTTGCAAGAACATACCCAAGGGCAAGGCAATCAAGGCAATCAAGGTCAAGGCAACAATCAGCTTCACTTTGCCACTCTCAACCAGTTTCTCGCAAATCAGCCCAAGTCTTTCAGCTACTGTGTCGAGGCCACGGATGCCGATGATTGGCTCGTGGACATCAACAAGCATTTTGAATGTAGCAATGTCAGGCCTGAGGACTATGTCAAGTTCGCTTCTTTCCAGCTCAAGGACCAAGCTGCTGATTGGTTTCAGCAATACAAAGATTCCAGAGGAGGTCGTGTGATCACTTGGACTGACTTCTGTCGGGACTTCAAAGCGTACCACATTCCACAAAGTGTTGTTGAGAGCAAGCGTGAGGAGTTCCGCAATCTCAAGCAAGGCAACATGTCTGTGTATCAATACAACATCCAGTTTCAGAAACTTGCTCGCTTCGCTAAACAAGACGTTCCTGATGAGAGAAGCATGATCTATCACTTCAGAGGTGGCCTTAGAGAGGATCTGCAGTTAGCTCTCGTTCTTGTTGAGCCTACTCAGTTTGATCAATTCTATAACATGGCACTGAAGCAAGAGGCTGCTCAGCTCAAGTGTGAGGCTTCTAAGAAGAGAGTCAGAGACGCAGTTCAGTCTTCTTCTTCCTCACTTGTGGCAGCTAAGCAACAGAAGTTCTGGTTGCCTCCTCCTCCTCCATTTCGTCAGCCTTACCAGCAGAAGAACAAAGGTGGCCATGGTTCTTTCAACTCTTCCAACTCTGGCTATCAGAACAAGTCTCAGAATCAAGCTCCAAAGTCCAATGCTCCTTATCATCGTCCACTCTCAGAGGTGACTTGCAACAAGTGTCAGCAGAAAGGTCACTATGCTAACAAGTGCTTCAACCAAAGGCGTCTTCCGCCTCCTCCTCCTGTCAGATCTTCCAGCAATGCAGTGGTCAAGCATAATCCAAAGTCTGCAAAGGTGAACATGATGAATGCAGCTCAAGCGGAGGAATCTACTGATGTGATAATGGGTAATCTTCCTGTTAATGATATTCCTGCAAAAGTTCTTTTTGATACTGGTGCATCGCATTCTTTCATTTCTAGACCTTTTGTGGCTATGCATGATCTGGTTACTGAAGTATTGCCGAGTCCTCTGTCTATTGTTTCTCCGGCTCGACAACTGACTTCTCGAGCATTCGTTCGGGATTCCGCAATCAAGATGGGCGACTATGAATTTCTGTCTTCTCCAATTGTTCTTGGTGACTCGGATATTGATCTTATTCTCGGGATGGACTGGCTTTCTAAGCACAAGGCTCAACTTGATTGTGCTGCCAGGGAAATTCAATTGACACACTCTTCTGAGGATGTGATTATTTATGCCGCTCGTGATGAAACCATTCGGTTATTTTCTCTCAATGAGAAGGGCGAATTGAATGCCATCTCTCAAATTCCAGTCGTTTGTGAGTATCAAGATGTCTTTCCAGAAGAGCTTCCGGGTATGCCTCCTCATGGGCCAGTTGAGTTCGTTATCGAACTAGAGCCTGGCACTGAACCCGTTTGCAAGCGTCCATACAAGCTTGGACCCAACGAGCTGAAGGAATTGAAGAAACAGCTCGATGAACAAGAGCGTCTGGGTCTGATCAGACCGAGTTCATCTCCATGGGGTTGTGGTGTTCTTTTTGTCAGGAAGAAGGATGGCACGGACCGACTTTGTGTCGACTACCGTCCATTGAACAAGAAGACAATCAAGAACAAGTATCCACTTCCCAACATCAATGAGCTATTTGAGCAACTCAAAGGTGCTAAAGTATTCTCGAAGCTTGACCTTCGTATGGGTTATCATCAGATTCGCATTCGTGAAGAAGATATCCCCAAGACAGCATTCAGAACAAGCTTTGGTTCTTATGAATATACTGTCATGTCTTTCGGCCTTGTCAATGCTCCTCCAGTGTTCTCTCGGATGATGAATTTCATCTTCAACCCCTATACCATTGAATTCGTCCTGGTGTATCTCGATGATATATTGGTCTTCTCCAAGAATAAGAAGGACCATGCCAAACATTTGCGATTGGTGCTCGACAAGCTCAGAGAGTATCAATTCTATGCGAAGTTCTCTAAATGTGAGTTTTGGCTCGATGAAGTTCTTTTCCTTGGTCACATCATCTCTGCCAAGGGCATCGCTGTTAACCCCGAGAAGGTGTCCGCAATTGTGAATTGGGAACCTCCTCAGAATGTAAAGCAGCTCCGCAGTTTTCTTGGTCTTGCAAGCTATTGCCGAAGATTCGTTGAGAATTTCTCTAAGATTGCAAAGCCTCTTTCCAACCTCCTCCAGAAGCATGTGAAGTATGTCTGGTCTCCTGAGTGTGACGTTGCTTTCAACACTCTCAAAGAGAAACTTGTCACAGCTCCTGTCTTGACTCCTCCTGATGAATCCAAGCCGTTTGAAGTTTTCTGTGATGCTTCTCTCCAAGGTCTCGGTGCTGTGTTAATGCAAGAGAAGAAAGTTGTGGCCTATACCTCTCGTCAGTTGAAGCCCAACGAGAAGAACTACCCCACTCACGATCTTGAGTTGGAGGCAGTTGTCCATGCATTGATAACATGGAGACATCTCTTGTTGGGAAGACAAGTGGACATTTTCACCGATCACAAGAGTCTCAAGTACATCTTCACTCAGCCCAACCTCAACCTCAGACAGACTCGATGGGTCGAAATGATTCAAGAGTACAATCCGAGTATTGAATATACTCCAGGCAAGGCCAATGTCATTGCAGATGCTTTGAGCAGGAAGGCTTATTGCAACAGCTTAATTCTCAAACCTTTCCAACCGGATCTTTGTGAAGCTTTCCGCAAGCTGAATCTTCAAGTTGTTCCTCAAGGCTTTCTTGCCAACCTCATAGTCTCTCCTACTTTGGAAGATCAAATTCGTGAGGCACAACTTCTGGATACCATGGTGAAGAAGGTGAAACGTGGTATCGACAAGGGTCTTTCCAAATACAAGTGCTATCGCATTGATGACAGAGACACTTTGTTCTTCGAGGACCGGATTGTGGTTCCTAAAGGTGATCTAAGGAAAGTCATAATGAACGAGGCGCACAATTCTCTTCTTTCCATTCATCCTGGAAGCACGAAGATGTACCATGACCTCAAGCAGTCGTATTGGTGGACTCGAATGAAGCGAGAAATTGCTCAATTCGTGAATGAATGTGATGTCTGTCGAAGAGTGAAAGCAGAACACCAACGACCAGCTGGTCTCCTCCAACCTCTTGCTATCCCAGAATGGAAGTTTGATCATATCGAAATGGACTTCGTGACTGGATTTCCAAAGTCCAAGCGTGGAAATGATGCTATCTTCGTTGTCATCGACAAGCTTTCTAAAGTGGCTCATTTCCTTCCAATCAAAGAATCCATCACAGCAGCTCAGCTGGCAGAGCTTTACACCTCAAGAATTGTCTCCTTGCACGGCATTCCACAATTGATTTCTTCAGATCGTGGAAGCATCTTCACCTCTAAGTTCTGGGACTCCTTCCAGAAGGCCATGGGCACAAACATTCGCTTCAGCACAGCTTTCCATCCTCAAACTAGTGGCCAAGTCGAGCGAGTCAATCAAATTCTTGAAGATATGCTCAGGGCTTGTGTCATTTCTTTTGGCATGAAATGGGAAGATTGTCTTCCATATGCTGAATTTTCCTACAACAACAGCTTCCAAGCGAGTTCAGGCAAGGCCCCATTCGAGATTCTCTATGGCAGAAAGTGTCGTACTCCTCTCAATTGGTCAGAGACTGGTGAACGCCAACTTCTTGGCAATGACTTAATCACTGAAGCTGAGGAAATGTGTAAAGTCATCCGTGATAATCTCAAAGCCGCGCAATCGCGCCAGAAGAGTTACTATGATAGTAAGCACCGTGATTTGGCTTTCGAGACCGGAGACCATGTCTACCTCCGCGTCTCTCCAATGAAAGGCACTCGTTGCTTCGGTATCAAAGGGAAGCTTGCCCCTAGATACGTGGGTCCTTTCAAGATCACTGGCAAAAGAGGCGACCTCGCCTATCAACTTGAACTTCCTTCCAACTTCGCGAACGTGCACGATGTGTTCCACGTGTCACAGCTCCGCAAGTGCTTCAAGACGCCTGAGCGCACTATCAACTTCGAAGAAATTGACCTCCAAGAAGATCTGTCTTATCATGAGCATCCCGTTGCTATTCTTGAAGAAACTGAGCGCAAGACTCGCACCAAGTCAATCAAATTCCTGAAAGTGAAGTGGTCGCACCATTCCGATCGGGAAGCCACCTGGGAACGCGAGGACCATCTCCGTTCCGAATATCCGGAGTTCTTTCAGTCCTAGATCTCGGGACGAGATCCTCTCGTAGTGGTGGAGTGTTGTAACACCCCGCATGTAACTTGCCATATTTGTAACTCCGACTCTTGCCATTTTCGGCTTTGTGTTATGAGATTCCCTCCGTGGTCGGGTTTTGTCTTTCGTTTTGCATTTTGTTCATGTCATGCATATCATATTATGTCATCATGTGCATTGCATTTGCATACGTGTTCGTCTCTTGCATCCGAGCATTTTCCCTGTTGTCCGTTTTGCAATCCGGCGCTCCTATCTCCTCCGGTGCACCCCTCTTGTTTTCTTTCGTGAGCGGGTGTCAAACTTTCTCGGAATGGACCGAGGCTTGTTAAGTGGCCTTAATATACCACCCGGAGACCACCGGTCAAGTTTCGTTCCATTTGGAGGTCGTTTGGTACTCCAACGATTAACCGGGCATCCGCCAAGTCCATTTGAGTGTGCAGCAAAAACCCCCCTAAAAACCAGCCCAAAACCCCTCCAAGCCATCTCCATGCTCTAGGTCGTTCGATCACGATCGTGTGGGCAAAAACCGCACCTCATTTGGAGCCTCCTAGCTCCCTCTACCTATTTATATGTGAGCCTTCCGAAAAACGAACGCAGTCCAAACCCTAACCTCGTCCCTCCGCGCCGCCGGACACGTCCGGGCGGAGCCGGACGCGTCCACCGCCGCCGCCCCGACGAATCAGAAGCCGCCACGTCACCGCCGGGTCTCCCACCGCCGCCGGCCCGCCGGGCCCGTAGCGGACCCGCGCGGCCCGTCCCGCGCCCGAGCCTCCTCGCGCCGCGCCGCCGCCGCCGCCGGGGCCCGCGTCGCCATCGCCGGTGGTCGCCGCGCCGCCCGGTGCCTCCTCCGCCGCCGCCTCTCCCCCGCACGTCGACCGCCTCCTCTTCCTCCACTCCGGCCGGCGAGCCCGTGCCCGAGCCAGTGCCTCGATCCAGATCTCGATCTGGTACTGTAGCAGTTGACTTTCCTCCCCCCGTTTTCTTCCAAGTCCTTGCAATTTTACAGCAAGTGCTCATGTTCCTTAGTGCATAACTCTTTGCATGTAGCTTCGTTTCGCGCGTGTAATATGTCAAATTGTTCATCTCGTGATGCTCTTCATTTTGTTCAATTGCACCATGTTCATTAGAGGTCATCTTGATGCCCAAATCTCTGTTGCAAGAGGGCTAGTTGCTGTTATCTGCTGGTTCTTATCAGAACTTGGAGATTTGTCATTTTTGTATCATTTAACCTGTGCATCTTATGGGCATGAGCTATGCATGTGTTTTGTTGTATACCATTCTATCTTTCCAAGGGTGTATGCCATGTATTTTTGTGATCTCTGTGGTGACTAGCACAAGCATGCAAACTAGGGCCCGTAATGTTTCTGATTTCAGGGACTTAGTGATTTCTCCAAGTCTTTGTCTGCTGTTATTTTGTTGCCATGTAAACTTGATGCTACAGAGAGATCCATGCATATTTTGGAGATGTTCAATAAGGATGTTTTGTAGTTATAGTTGTTATTGATCCATTCCTGCCCTTGTTTGCAATTATGGAGTACCATAGTATGACTCAATCTTGCTCTACTTTTGCTATAAAATATTTCTGGCAGATTCTTAACATGATATTCATTTTTGCCAAGCTTATTGTAGTTGATCCATACATGATATGCAATTGTCCTTGCCATGTATAGCTTCATACACATGCCATCTTGCTGTAGGTGTACTTGTTTTGTCATGCATTGCTTTGTGGTGAGTGCATCAAGCTCACAAAGAGGCCTACATATTATTATTTCTGCCATGCTCTGTTTTCTGCTAAGTCTGGAACCTGATAACGAAACTTGCTATGTTTACATGCTTTCCATCATATCTTCTGGTCCTTTTTTGGCTTATGGTCAGTAAGGGACTTTTGTCGTATGCATTTAGTAGAATACTTCCATGCCTTGTTTTGCTATGTTAAGTTCCTGTAGCATGTTGATTTCGTGCTCTGAACATTGCTACCTGATGCTGTTTTCTGCCATGTCCAGTAATTTCACCAAGTCTGTGAACCTGTTATCTTTTGCACTTTTGCCATGCTTGTTTGAGCTTGATATGTTGTGAACTAGCCGTAGCTCAGTGTTCATCTTTTGTCAAGCATCTCCTGTAGATTACTTCCATATGCTTTGTTGCTATGTTGGAGTGATATACCATTGTTACTTGTTGCATTTTAAGTGCTATCATGTTGTTTATCGCAGATTCATGTCATTCTTGTTTTGCTTGCCATTTGCAAACCGTGCATCCGTTTCCGGTGATCTTTATATCGATTTCGACCGAAATCATCTCATCTTTCCAGTGGCATGCTTGGTTTGCCAAGTTACTGCCTTGTTCACCATTTTCCTTCTGAAGCACGCATATGCATCGCATATCATATCTTGCATATCATACATGTTTTGCATCATGTTGCTTGTGCATTTCTCGTGGTTGATTGTGGTTCCGTTTGTTTGTGTTCTTGTCTTGGGTAGAGCCGGGAGACGAGTTCGTGAACGAGGAACCTGTTGAGTACGCTTACGAGGATCAAGCTTTCGACAACTCTGAGAACCTTGCAGGCAAGATGACCACCCCCTCGAAATCACTTCTATCTTTGCTTTGCTAGTTGTTCGCTCTATTGCCATGCTGCGCTACCTATCACTTGCTATATCATGTCTCCCATTTTGCCATGTCAGCCCCTAACCATCCTTTCCTAGCAAACCGTTGTTTGGCTAAGTTACCGCTTTTGCTTAGCCCTTCTTATAGTGTTGCTAGTTGCAGGTGAAGTTGAAGTTTGTTCCATGTCGGAACATGGATATGTTGGGATATCACAATATCTCTTATTTAATTAATGCATCTATATATTTGGTAAAGGGTGGAAGGCTCGGCCTTATGCCTGGTGTTTTGTTCCACTCTTGCCGCCCTAGTTTCTGTTATACCGGGATTATGTTCCTTGAGTTTGCGTTCCTTACGCGGTCGGGTGATTTATGGGACCCCCTTGACAGTTCGCCTTGAATAAAACTCCTCCAGCAAGGCCCAACCTTGGTTTTACCATTTGCCACCTAAGCCTTTTTCCCCCGGGTTTTCTAGAGCCCGATGGTCATCTTTATTTTAAACCCCCGGGCCAGTGTTCCTCTGAATGCTGGTCCAAACTAGAGCCCTTTGCAGCGCCACCTTGGGGAAACTCGAGGATTGGTTTTAGTTGTACGGACTGCTCATCCGGTGTGCCCTGAGAACGAGATATGTGCAGCTCCTATCGGGATTTGTCGGCACATTCGGGCGGCTTTGCTGGCCTTGTTTTACCATTGTCGAAATGTCTTGTAAACCGGGATTCCGAGACTGATCGGGTCTTTCCGGGAGAAGGTTTATCCTTCGTTGACCGTGAGAGCTTATGATGGGCTAAGTTGGGACACCCCTGCAGGGTATTATCTTTCGAAAGCCGTGCCCGCGGTTATGAGGCAGATGGGAATTTGTTAATGTCCGGTTGTAGAGAACTTGTCACTTGACCCAGTTAAAATACATCAACTGCGTGTGTAGCCGTGATGGTCTCTTCTCGGCGGAGTCCGGGAAGTGAACACGGTTTGAGTTATGAATGACGTAAGTAGGAGTTCAGGATCACTTCTTGGTCATTACTAGATGACGACCGTTCCGTTGCTTCTCTTCTCGCTCTCTCTTGCGTATGTTAGCCACCATATATGCTTTTGCCGCTGCAGCTCCACCTCTTTACACCTTCCTCTCCTATAAGCTTAAATAGTCTTGATCTCGTGGGTGTGAGATTGCTGAGTCCCCGTGACTCACAGATTTTTACCAAAACAGTTGCAGGTGCCGACGATGCCAGTGCAGAGGATGGGGTCGATCTCAAGTGGGAGTTCGACGAGGAACGTGGTCGTTACTATGTGTCTTTTCCTGATGATCAGTAGTGGAGCCCAGTTGGGACGATCGGGGATCAAGCATTTGGGGTTATCTTATTTTCATCTGGATTTTGACCGTAGTCGGTCTATATGTATGTTTTTTTGGATGATGTATGAATTATATTTATGTTTTGTGTGAAGTGGCGATTGTAAGCCAACTCTTTATCCCATTCTTGTTCATTACATGGGATTGTGTGAAGATGACCCTTCTTGCGACAAAACCACTATGCGGTTATGCCTCTAAGTCGTGCCTCAACACGTGGGAGATATAGCCGCATCGTGGGCGTTACAGCCATCATGTCAAGGAATGCAATCAACCACGGTCTCACAGTCCGTTGAGTGTGCCGGCGGGGCATGTGACCCATCAGCGCTCTTCCCTCCAGGGGCCATTGGCTGATGCGCGTCGGCAAACTCTCGGTCCTGCGGCCGGGATGCTGAGGTCGAGGAAGCAGGTGTGGGTCGTGGTGAAACCCCCTGCTCTGCTGGAGGAGGAGGAGTTCCCTGGGTTTGGTAGGTTCTGGTCGTGGATCTCTGCAGGCGGTGACTGCGCACTCGCCGGTGGTGGCCAGCCGCCCTTGCGGTGATGTCTCGCGTTCTTCTTCATGGTTATCTTCGCCTCGTTCTCGGCCTTCTGTCGCCCCGGCGGGCGGTCGCTGGTCGGCTCCCTTTTAGCACGGCCGCATCATCATCACGGTCGTTTTGGGGAAGGGTTGTTCCTGTGCTTTGTCAAGCGGCATGCACTCTTCCAGGTTTCATGAGACTAGCCACATCGGGAGTAACTTCAGCAGCAATATCGAGTCCAACTCAACAAATTTGCTTATGTGGCAATGAGTTAATAAGGAGAGAGATAGTTTAAGTAACTTAGCTAGTAACTGTAACACCACATGTCTCAATGCAATATGAGACTATAACCTAATAAATGGAGATTTACATGACACCACACTTATGTTACTACCCACTATGAAGATAGTAATATAGTTTAGGGATATGTGTATGTTACTCTCCATTGTGGCTAGTCTGACAACCGGGATGCTGACGCCTGGTGTCATTTCCCGGATGTCGAGAAGTCGCCGAGTCTGCCTTTGACGGCTCCAGATAGTAATAGCCTGCAGACCAGCCCCTCGGCCCCCGCGCCCACCGCTGGCAGTCTTGTCGATCCTTATCTCTTGGTGTTTAGAGAGGAGCATTCGAGAGATCTCTCAGCTCAAGATGGCAACAGGGATGAAACCCACCGGCTTTTGCCTTTTCAAAACCATCCCCATTAGAAAATCACAAGCCTATCCCCGTCTCCGTCACCATGCGCGGGGCTAGCTTCTTGCCCATCCCCTAAACCTATGGAAAACCCACGGAAAATCGGCATATTAAAGCAAACATAGTAGCAAAATAGAATAGAATTTCAGCAGGAAAAAGAGCATATTTCAGCAACGTAACTTCAGCAAATGTCAGCATAAAACAATAGTAAATGGTTCAGCAGCTAAAAGGAGCATATTTCAGCAGCATAACTTGAGCGAAAAAGAGCAATAACATCAGCTACAAGGACCACATTTCAGCACAAACAGTAGCATGTTTCGGCCATATACAGTAGCATATTTCGGCAACAAATAGTAGCATATTTCAGTCATACATAGTTCAACAAGATGTCCAATTACACAAGTTCTAAAATAGAATTCATGGTTCACAGATCACAAGCACAAATGAGACGAAATGGTCCAATACATAATTCTGAAATATAAATCATCGTTCACAAATCACTTTAAAGTGGGCATTATCATGGCAGTTTCACATCTCCAAGCCTCCAAAAGACTATCTTCAAAGCATCCAATGCCAAATCAAAGTGCCAAGTCCTAGAGAAGATCAAAATTTGCTCAAGCTAAAGTTAAACATGAAAAATATGCAGATTGGTATATGAAATGTGCAAGTACTTGTACTTCACCTGCATTCCCTCTTGAATGTCTTGAAGACAACTCCAAAAGCTCTGTCGTTGGTCATTGTCAGCACCTATAACAATCAAATAAGTAGTATGAGCATCTAACGGAACATTCCAGCAAGATAATGATAGACTATATGATGATATGTAAAGAAATACACACCTTTATATTTGTTTCTTAACCAATCTTGTGAACACATGAAGGCCTCTAAGGTTTCAGGGGTAAGACGACTACGGTGGTCACTTAGAACTCTACCACTTGTGCTAAATGTTGATTCTGAGGCAACCGTGCTGAACGGAGTTGCAAAAATATCACGTGCTAGCAGCCTCAAAGTTGGATAGCGCATTCCACCAATCTAACACATTGAATTTATCGTTGGTCAATGGTCTTCCAAGTAACGGTCTAGCTCAGATTTCATCCTAAAAGATGATGGCCTTTTTTTAGCATTACGTTCATTGAAGAGTGATATAGGGGCTGGAGCTTGCAAAGAAGAGAATGAGCAATGATTGCATCATGTGTTACCTGCTCGCTACGAGCAATCACATATGGGCAGCTAGTGGGCCGACCTACCTTAGCTATCGGGTAAAGGAGCATTTCCTTCTTCTTCCCACGAAAACCGACTACAGTGGAAATGTTGAAAAACTTTAAATTGAAAATATTTGATTTTAAAAAAAATCTTGAAACTAAATGTTTAGAAATTTAAAAATAATTCTAGAATGGAATTTTTTTCTAGAAATTGATGTTTCTCAAATGTCAAAAAAGTTTCCAATTCCAAAATTGTCATGATTTCTAAATTATCTCAATTTTTCTGAAAATTTTCTTTTATTTTACAAAAAAAATCAAATTTTGAAACATGTTAATAAAAAAGTGTGAATACTATTAAAACTTTGTGAATATTTCTTAAAGTTCTAAATAATTATTGGATTTTGTGAAATTTATTTTTTTTAGAAATTTGAACATTTTTAGAAATTTCATAATATATTTTATAAAAAAATAATAAGAGATAAAAGCTTGTAATACTAGTAAAGAAAACAAAAACCAAATAGGAATCTTCTAGAAGCTTCGGAAAACTAGAAAAACCAGACCATGTTTGAAAAATGAATGTAATGCTAATCTCTAAAACTTGTGCCTTAGACCATGTTTGCAAGACTGGAATTTGATTATTGCAGTTTCAGCTCCAACTAGCAAGTGCATGAGAAGAAGTTCTAGTCCTGTTGCAACTGCTGCTTGCTTCAGTCCGGACAAGCTGTAGCTTGTTAACCCTGCGGCCTTGTATAATGAAAGGTGGTTGGTAAAAATAAAATGAGTTTTTCTTAAGCACCGGTGCTTATCTTTATAGTAGGGGTGTCTAATTAAGCGTCTCCGGTCGAGGAAGCAGGCATTGCTACACGCCATGAATCCCCCTTTCTTGCTCACTTAGTGTGCAGTGGGGAAGAGGAATGGACACCGGGGTTGTCACATATTTGGCACTGCGCCAAATATGATTTTCGTAGAACAAAAGAGAAAAACACTAATAAATGAAAAGGCAAAATATTATAGGATAGATAGAGGACATCGCCTTCCTCTGAGCTGCTCATAGCAAAAAAATATAGTACTAAAATAGCAAAATATTAGAACAAAATATCAAAAAGAAAAGACTAATAAAAAAGTCAAAATATTAGAGGAAAGAGCTTCCATTGAGCCACCGAAAGCGGAAAAATAGAGCACTAAAATTGCGAAATATTATAACAAAATATGAAAAAAAAAGACTAATAAAAAAGCCAAAAAATATTAGATGACATCGCCTTCCTTTGAGCCATCAAAAGCCAAAAAAATAGAGCACTAAAATTTTGAAATATTGCACTAACTACGTTACTGATATGTCTCCAACGTATCTATAATTTTTGATTGTTCCATATTGTTATATTATCAATCTTCAATGTTTTATAATCATTTTATAGTCATTTTATATCATTTTTTGGTATTAACCTATTGACATAGTGCCAAGTGCCAGTTGTTGTTTTCTGCATGTTTTTCTACAACGCGGGAAATCAATATCAGACGGAGTCCAAACGCAACGAAACTTCACGGAGATTTTTTTGGACCACTCTTGTGCGGATCTTACTCTGGTTGGCCTACGAGGTTCGGTACTAACTTGATCTGAAGTATCATGATCAACATCATTAGCTTCCTCACCAACTACTTTTCAATAAGGGAGCATGTACAGTTACCTCATCAAGTTCTACTTTCTTCCCACTAACTTCTTTCGAGAGAAGCTCCTTCTCTAGAAAGGATCCATTTTTAGCAATAAATGTTTTGCCTTCAGATCTGTGATAGAAGGTGTACCCAATAGTTTCCTTTGGGTATCCTATGAAGACACATTTCTTTGATTTGAGTTCGAGCTTATAAGGTTAAAGCTTCTTCACATAAACATTGCAGCCCCAAATTTTAAGAAACGACAACTTCCTCTGAGCCATCAAAAGCCAAAAAAATAGAGCACTAAAATTGTGAAATATTGAAGCAAAATAGTAAGGAAAAAGGTAAAAAGACTGACATCACATCGTACTTCTAACCCCCAAAACACAGCAAGGGTGAGATAGGGTAAGAGGCCGACAGGACAGGCCCGGCCAGAAGTACGTAGCGAAAGCTCTTTGCCTCGGCAGAGCTAATGAATGAGCTTTGCGTCCTCAGCGATGGAGCACTCAATACCGGGCTATTTAAGCCGCGTAGTACTTTCTTAGCCGAGCAGTGTGGTACTAAACATCGGAATAGCAGGCGCTACGGTTAGTTCGTTCCTAGACTGGGCCGTTCACTCCTGCGCTCTGTTGGGCCGACCCACGAAACGAGCAGCGAACGCAAAGCTCGCAAAAAATTGGTCTCGAACTCACGAGCTTGGATTTCACGTACGAGCCCCACTAGCCACTCGAGCTATCATACCGTTATTAAATAGTCACAGCGGCAAAACATAATAAACAACGACGCCGCACTATTTTATTTCACAGAGCCACCTATTGTATCGCTTAATTTTTTTTTGAATTATTTGGAAAAAAATCATGAATTTGAAAACGTTCATGGATTTTGAAAAAGTTCTTTATTTTGGAAGAAAAGTTCACAAACCTGAAAAAAGTCCATTGATTTTCAGAAAAAGCTCATGGTGCTTAACTGATGTACTACATGCATCCCTCGATTAGGGTGGGTTTTCAGTGGTTATTTAAGCATGCATACACATCTACTCCCTCCATTCCTAAATATAAGTCTTTTTAGACATTTTAAATGGACTACAACATACGGATATATGTAGACATATTTTAGAGTATAGATTCACTTATTTTGCTCCGTATGTAGTCACTTGTTAAAATCTCTAAAAAGACTTATATTTTGGAACGGAGGGAGTAGCTATTTATATGTTTTGAGCAGGAGCATACACATATGCATTTTGTCACATCACCACTCATCCATGCGAACGGCTTCTTCCCCACCACACTTGTCTTCATCCTTCCTCTCACACAATTCACTGTCCATGTGAACACGCAAGAAAGCATCAGCTCCGTCGAGAGCAAATGGGTAGGTGAGAACTACTCCTGCATACATACATCAAGCATCATCTCTCCTTACGGTGAACTTTCCTATTTGATATACCTGAATTTTTTTTACGACAAATTTGGATGAACTTGTACTGTTATATATGAGATAGAGCACCGACTAGGGAAAATAATCTTCAAGAAAAACACTACAGCTTTCGTCGCTGCTAGCTCTGGACGAACTGTCCGTAGCGGCGAGAGAGAGAGAGAGAGAGAGAGAGAGAGAGAGAGAGAGAGAGAGAGAGAGAGAGAGAGAGAGAGCCTTGTCTAGCTCAGCAGGAGGATGCGTCCTCCTCATTGACCTAAAAAAAAAGCTGGACCTGGGACAAGCTCAATGAAATCGCCTTAGGCATTGCCAGGGGGATCAACTACCTGCATCAAGGATGTGACATGCAGATTCTGCACTTTGACATCAAGCTGCACAACATCCTTCTTGACATCGATTTCATCCCAAAGGTTGCCGACTTCGGCCTTGCCAAGCTATACCCAAGGGACAACAACTTTGTGCCGTTGAGCGCCCTGCGGGGAACCATCGGGTGCATAGCTCCTGAGATGATATCCCGCAGCTTCGGCGTCATATCGAACAAGTCTGACGTTTACAGCTTCGGGATGCTGATGCTGGAGATGGCAGGAGGGCGGAGGAACGCTGACCCGGACGCAGCAGCGAACTCAAGCCGGGCATTCTACCCATCCTGGGTGTATGAACGGCTTAGCAGACAGGATCTGGGCGAGATATCTGTTGAGATGCACGAGTTGGAGAGGAAACTGTGCCTTGTTGGGCTATGTTGCATCCAGGTTCAGTGTCACGATCGGCCAGCGATGAGCGAAGTCATAGGGATGCTCGAAGGCAGCGTGGATGGCCTGCAGTTGCCCTCAAGGCCTTTCTTCTGTGACGATGGGCACACCCCTGTAGTGGGGTCCTACCATTTCTGCTCTGAGCTGAATGGCGTTTCAGAAGAGGATGACTGAATTTTTTTGATGTAATATTGTACTACGAGGTGATGGTAAACTTGTGAAAAGTTGCAGTCACTAGTAGAAAAAGAGGCTTCCATACGCCCCCATTAGTCCCTAAAATAATCGAACCGCGACCAAAGGGGTCTTTAGTCGCGGTTCGGGAGGAGACCCGCGACCAACTATCTGGGCCCAGCGCGCTCGGTCGACAGCTGGCGGACAGGAGGGGCTTTAGTCCCGGTTGGCCTGGCCAACCGGGACTAAAGGTCCTCAGGCTGGCCCGAAGGCCTTTAGTCGCGGTTGGCCAGGCCAACCGGGACTAAAGGCCCATCCCTATATATAGGACTCAGCTCACTTCACTTAGCCACAATTCAGAAGGGGGGTGGTGGGTTTGCTTTTGGTTCCTCCTATGCACACAAGGTGTTCGATGAAATGCCCGAGAGCATGAAACAAACATGATATGAAGTGTCCGAGCCACACTTGAGCTTTCTCATTTATTTTTCCTCCGCGATCGCGGTTAGCAACTTGAACCTTTCATGTGTCATTGATAAAATATGCATGTGTGTAGTTCATTGTTTAATTTGTATTATTTCTAGCTAGTTAGTTTAACAAATGCATGATGGTTAATTATATACTTTATATAATAATAATGCAGATGAATCGGCAATGGATGTACGGTCCCCGACTCTCCGGCGAGTTCACTACGGGTTTGAAAGATTTCCTCGTAGTGGCAAATGCGAACAAGCAGCGAGGTTTTATTATCTGTCCATGTGCTGTCTGTAAGAATCAGAAGGGTTACTCCTCCTCAAGAGACGTTCACATGCACCTGCTTCGGCACGGTTTCATGCGAAGCTATAATTGTTGGACCAAGCATGGAGAAAGAGGGGTTAGAATGGAAGAAGATGAAGAAGGGGATGATATCGATGACAACTATCATGATCATTTCGGTGATACTTTCATGGAGGATGATGCTGAAGGTGGGGAAGGGTTAGGTGAAGGTGAAGAAGAGGCACATGATGAGCCCGCTGATGATCTTGGTCGGACCATTGCTGATGCACGGAGACGCTGCGAAACTGACAAGGAGAGGGAGAATTTGGATCGCATGTTAGAGGATCACAAAAAGTCGCTGTACCCAGGATGCGATAATAGTCTGAAAAAGCTGGGCTGCACACTGGATTTGCTAAAATGGAAGGCACGGGAAGGTGTAGCTGACTCATCATTTGAAAATTTGCTGAAAATGTTGAAGAATATGTTTCCGAAGAATAACGAGTTGCCCGCCAGTACGTACGAAGCAAAGAAGGTTGTCTGCCCTCTAGGTTTAGAGGTTCTGAAGATACATGCATGCATTAACGACTGCATCCTCTACCGCGGTGAATACGAGAATTTGAATGAATGCCCTGTATGCACTGCATTGCGTTATAAGATCAGAGGCGATGACCCTGGTGACGATGTTGAGGGCGAGAAACCCAGGAAGAGGGTTCCCGCCAAGGTGATGTGGTATGCTCCTATAATACCACGGTTGAAACGTCTGTTCAGGAACAAAAAGCATGCCAAGTCGTTGCGATGGCACAAAGAGGACCGTAAGTCCGACGGGGAGTTGAGACACCCCGCTGATGGAACGCAATGGAGAAAGATCGACAGAGTGTTCAAAGATTTTGCAGCTGACGCAAGGAACATAAGATTTGGTCTAAGTACTGATGGCATGAATCCTTTTGGCGAGCAGAGCTCCAGCCATAGCACCTGGCCCGTGACTCTATGCATCTACAACCTTCCTCCTTGGTTGTGCATGAAGCGGAAGTTCATTATGATGCCAGTGCTCATCCAAGGTCCAAAGCAACCCGGCAACGACATCGATGTGTACCTAAGGCCATTAGTTGATGAACTTTTACAGTTGTGGGGCAGACCTGGTGTACGTGTCTGGGATGAGCACAAAGAAGAGGAATTTGACCTACGAGCGTTGCTTTTTGTAACCATCAACGATTGGCCTGCTCTCAGTAACCTTTCGGGACAGACAAATAAGGGATACAATGCATGCACGCACTGCTTACATGAGACTGAAAGTGTACGTTTGGGTAATTGTAAGAAGAACGTGTACCTGGGTCATCGTCGATTTCTTCCCCGAAATCATAACGTAAGAAAGAAAGGCAAGCATTTCAACGGCAAGGCAGATCACCGGCCGAAGCCTGCGGAACGTACTGGTGCTGAGATATTTGATATGGTCAAGGATTTGAAAGTCATCTTTGGAAAGGGTCCTGGCGGACAATCAGTTCCGCGGGGAGTTGACGGGCACGCACCCATGTGGAAGAAGAAATCTATATTTTGGGAGCTAGAATATTGGAAAGTCCTAGATGTCCGCTCTGCAATCGACGTGATGCATGTTACGAAGAATATTTGCGTGAACCTGCTAAGCTTCTTGGGCGTGTATGGGAAGACAAATGATACAAAGGAAGCACGGCAGGACCAGCAACTTTTGAAAGACCCAGATGACCGGCATCCGGAATGGTTTCAAGGTCGTGCCAGCTACGCTCTTACCAAAGAAGAGAAGGTCATTTTTTTTGAATGCCTGAGCAGTATGAAGGTCCCGTCTGGCTTCTCGTCGAATATAAAGGTAATAATAAACATGGCGGACAAAAAGTTCCTAAACCTGAAGTCTCACGACTGCCACGTGATTATGACGCAATTGCTTCCGATTGCTTTGAGGGGGCTCCTACCGGAAAATGTTCGAGTAGCCATTGTGAAGCTATGTGCATTCCTCAATGCAATCTCTCAGAAGGTAATCAATCCAGAAGATCTACCACGGTTACAGAACGATGTGGTCCAATGCCTTGTCAGTTTCGAGTTGGTGTTCCCACCATCCTTCTTCGATATTATGACGCACCTCCTGCTCCACCTAGTCGAAGAGATTTCCATTCTCGGTCCTGTATTTCTACACAATATGTTCCCCTTTGAGAGGTTCATGGGAGTATTAAAGAAATATGTTCGTAACCGTGCTAGGCCAGAAGGAAGCATCGTCAAGGGCTATGGAAATGAGGAGGTAATTGAGTTCTGTATTGACTATGTTCCTGACCTTAAGCCGATTGGTATTCCTCAATCGCGGCACGAGGGGAGACTAAGTGGAAAAGGCACGATCGGAAGGAAATCAACGATATGTATGGACGGTCATTCTATGACTGAAGCACACCACACAGTTCTGCAAAATTCCAGCTTGGTGGCTCCGTACTTCGAGCAACACAAGAATATTTTACGCTCGGACAACCCGGGGAAGCCTGAATCCTGGATTAGAAAGGCCCACATGGAGACTTTAATCTATTTTTAAGATTTTAAAATGAATTAGTTTTATTTTTCTGAATTTTTTGATATATTATTTGTATTTTTAAGATTTTAAAATGAATTAGTTTTATTTTTTTGAATTTTTTGATATATTATTTGTATTTTTAAGATTTTAAAATGAATTAGTTTTATTTTTTTGAATTTTTTGATATATTATTTGTATTTTTAAGATTTTCAAATGAATTAGTTTTATTTTTCTGAATTTTTTGATATATTATTTGTATTTTTAAGATTTTAAAATGAATTAGTTTTATTTTTCTGAATTTTTTGATATATTATTTGTATTTTTAAGATTTTAAAATGAAAAGTATTTGAAAAAAGACCTTTAGTCGCGGTTCGTGACACGAACCGCGACTAAAGGCTCTTTCCGCGCGGGAACGAAAACGGCGCGAAAGAACCTTTAGTCGCGGGTCGTGACACCAACCGCGACCAAAGGTACCCCTTTAGTCCCGGTTGGGGACACCAACCGCGACTAAAGGTACCTTTAGTCGCGGTTGGTGTCCCCAACCGGGACTAAAGGCTTGCCCTATATATTCTCCGCGGCCCTCGTCTTCTCCGCGCTAACCACCAAACGCATCCGGCCAGGACCTCGTCTTCTCCGCGGCGCCGCCCTCGTCTTCTCCGCGCCGCCCTCGTCTCCGGTAGGTGCCCGCCGCCGCCTGCCGTCCTCCTCGCGTGCCTAGAAGAAGAGGGGACCGCCGCCGTCGTCTTCTCGCCCGCCTTCTCGCCCTCCGCCGCCTGCCGTCCTCCTCGTCGCTGCGTACTGGATGCGCGCCTTGCCGTCCTCGGCCGCCCGCCGCCGTCTGCCGTCCTCCTCAAACAAAAACTTCTATGCAAATTAGTGCTCCATAAAAAACTGAAAAGGAAAAAGAAAAGGAAAGAGAGAGCAGAGAGGAAAAAGAAAAGGAAAAAGAAAAGGAAATTTATTTGGGAATAATTGTATAAATCATTAAATTTGAGCGGCGGCGGAGGAAAAAGAAAAGGAAAAAGAAAAGGAAAAACAAAATACTTGGCAGTGCTCAAACAAAAACTTCTATGCAAATTAGTGCTCAATAAAAAACTGAAAAGGAAAAAGAGAAGGAAAGAGAGAGCGGAGAGGAAAAAGAAAAGGAAAAAGAAAAGGAAATTATTTGGAAATAATTGTATAAATCATTAAATTTGAGCGGCGGCGGAGGAAAAAGAAAAGGAAAAAGAAAAGGAAAAACAAAATACTTGGCAGTGCTCAAACAAAAACTTCTATGCAAATTAGTGCTCAATAAAAAACTGAAAAGGAAAAAGAAAAGGAAAGAGAGAGCAGAGAGGAAAAAGAAAAGGAAATTTATTTGGGAATAATTGTATAAATTTGACCAAAAAAACATCAATTTTATTTTTTAATAGCTCTTAATCATTCAACCGTCGCTGCTCCTCCTCTATGTCCCTTAATCTTATTTTTTAATTCCTTTATACTTAATTAATTTTTACTACATGCAGGAGTGACATATGACGGACGATAGAGCCGAGCCGCTTAGGGATCCGGAGGCTGAACGTTATTTAATGGGCATCATAAACAACGAGATTCCTTATGTGCCGGGCTCAGAATATGAGCAAGAAGAGGATGTAGTCTCTTCTTTTCTGAACCTTGACGGCGGAACAGACATTGTCGATGATCAAGAAGGTGAAGGAACGGAAATTGTCGACGGAGGTCAACCGTCAACAAACGACGATCTCGAATTGCAAGTAGCAACCACCTCCGGCGAGGTATACATATACATTGAGCCTCTCGTGATACAAACTTACTAAAATGTGAATACATATGTATTAACGCGCGCGACTCTCTTTCTTTTTTTAGCCCTCGGCCGGATCGAGTACGACAAAGCGTGGCAAATCCAAGGCGATGAAAACAGGAGAAACATATACCATTGATTTTGTCAGTGAAACCGGCAAGCCCCTACAGCACACCTCAAAGTTTATCAACCAATGCGGAGTCGTTGTTAGAGACAACGTCCCGATCACCGTCCAGGAATGGAAGGAGCCAAAGAAGGCACGTCTTGGTTTCAGTTTTGTCGACAAGAGAACGAAAAAGGATTGCTGGAGAAAGCTTATGGAACATTTCATTCTACCTCCGGAATACAACAAAGTCGATGAATTCGGTAACGAGGTTTCGGGTGGACGTGAGAGGAGGAGGCTAGTTAAAGAGTTCGCTCTTCAGAAGATGGCCGAAGCATTCCGGAACTTCAAGAAAAATTTAACCCGTGACTATGTCAACAAGGGCAAGACTCCGGATTTCAATGGACAACATGAGAAACTGAAAGATGATTGGCCAGAATTTGTGAGGCAAAAGAAATCGGAGCATTTCAAGGAAATATCGAAAAAAATAAGGATAATGCGAGTAAGAAAAAGTTCCATCATATTATGGGGCCAGGAGGATACCGCCTTTCGGAGCCTAAGTGGCAGAAGATGGAGGAGGACCTGAGGGTGCGAGGAATCCCTCTAGGTACAGAGGGATGGGACCCAAGGGCCAAAAGCTGGTGGTACGGGCATGGGGGATCGCTAGACCCGGAGACAGGGGTGTGTGTTCACCGGAAGAAAAAGTTTGCTCCCACCCAAGCCCTTATTGACGCAATGACCCAAGCTCAAGAGGGCTTGATCAAGTTCAACAGAGAGAAAGACGCACTGACAACAGCCCTCGGGAATGATGAACACGGAGGACGTGTACGAGGCAAAGGCAGAATTCCGTGGAAAGTAGGGTTTTCCCAGGACAATGACCCGTACTGTTACAGAAGCCGTAAGAGAAAGACGGACCGGGATGCAGATCTTTTGGCGAAGTTTGCATCGGAACTCCATGAGTTGAAGCATACCGTGCATGAACTAGTAAAAGAAAAATCGGCTGCAGGGCCGCATGAAGATCATGAAGCGGATCGCGGAAGCCAGCAGCGGAGAAGCAGCGTGGCTTCCACGGATGCCCCGCCTGGTGCTAATGCACCGACGATCGAGATTCGTGCACCGGAGCATCACTACCCCGTGGATGATGTAAAGGAGATGAAAGAATGTGATCTGCATTATCCCGTGGGGAACGTTTCCACGAAGGTAGCTACCGGCAGTGCTTTACCCTGTACACCTGGAGCACTCCACCACAACAACCCCATTGCATATGGCTATGCTCGTGTCACGGTGGAAGACATAGTCCAAGATTTTAAGGACCTGGAGATTGACAAAGCTACACCCGAAGGGGAGAGAAGACTTGGAGATGTCAAGCGCCAGATCATTCTATGGAAAAAGAAGTACATAGTGTTTCCAGGCGAGGCGCCAAGGCTAACAAGTCCACCCCCCTCCGATGGTGGTGGTGGTGGTGGTGGTGGTGGCGGTGGTGGTGGTCGTGGTGGTTCACCTACACCTCCTTCACGCCATTCGACGCCGTCCCCTGATCCACAACCTCCGGCGGGTAAGAAGCCGCCGCCCCCCAATCCTCCTCCGGCAGGTACGACGCCCCCCAATCCTCCTCCGGCGAAGAAGCAGAAGCAGGCGGACAGCAAGGAAACCCGCTCCTGGACTATTAACCCGGACCCTTATGTACCTAAGACCACAAGGGTACCGGAGCCATCACTGAAGCCTCTCCTCCCAAGGCCTTGGGAACTTAGTGAAGCTGAAACCAAATTGGCCGCGTCTGCTCATTATGAGAAATGGAAGGCGGATACGAAGGCGATAAAAGAGCCTGAGCCCAAGCAAGTATTCACTGAGAAGCAAAAGAAGTGGGCTAAGGATTTTTTGACGACATCGTCCCAAGCCGAGCTGAATATGCCTGACGACTATGGACATGAACTTCGTAGGCAAGCAAAAATATTGAAGGAGGAGAAAGAAGAAAGTAAAAAAAGCGGGAAACAAGTTGACCAGCTCGGGATGCAGAATAAACAATCGATCCCCCCGCTCATAGTGAAAGCCGGTCCGGAAGAGGACCCCGAGATCATAGCAGTTGCGGCAGCACTTGGATTGACTGTAGCGAGTGCCATGAAACAAGCGTCCGAGATGGGTTTGACTCTTCGTGCCTCGTTAGGCCTTGAGGATGCGTCAGTATGTGAGATAGCATTACAATATGTGCGGAATGGGCCTCTCGTCGAGCCTGTGCGGGAAAAGAGTCTACCACCACAAATGCGAAATCTGCTACGTTGGTACAAGCATTTCATAACATGGGCCGACAAAGAATATGTTTATGCGGATGTTACAGAGGAGCATCACACCAAACGGTACTCTGTACAAGTTCATATGAGTGAATTGTTCCAGCTATTCAATCTGCGCGAGCTCGATAAATCTATCCTGAGTTGCTACGTTCTGTAAGTGATTTATTTCTACCTCATCTCGTTCTTCATTGCCTGCACTATATATATATATATATTGTCCTAACTATATTGTTGCGTACGCTATTATGCAGATTGAAGATTTGGGAATGCAAAATAAGAAACATCCATGATGTTGGGTTCATTGACCCACATATCGTTAATGGACATGTGTTACAAAATCACCCCGAAGACGTGGAGAAAGACTTGTACAAGTTTCTTAGAAAGCATCAACTCAAAAGTCATATTCTATTTCCTTACCATTTTGGGTGAGTGTTTCTCTCTTGTGCCCATTCTCTTTTGTTTACTCCATGCATGGTATGTCTAATCGATGAGTTATGCATGACTGTGCATGTAACGTGTCCGCAGGTTCCACTGGATTCTGCTAAATATTGAACTTCACACCTCCAGAGTTCTAATCATGGACTCTATGGATTCGGATTCAAAGTGTTGGGCCGACATGAGAAAAATGCTGCAAAAGTAATTATTTTCAATCATTTGAGCTCTATATCGATCGGTCTCTTTCGTTCATTTCCTAATATCAAGTAACTAATAACTCCCTTGTTCATTTAATTTTCTTTGCCCTGTAGGGTTTGGAGACGGTTCTCAGAAGAAATTGTCGGTGAATTCAAACATGAGCTAGATTTTAGAAGGTTAGTTAATGTGGATAAGCAGCCACCGGGGACCAATCTATGTGGATACTATGTTTGTGAGAACATCCGGAGACACACCTCTGAGCGGAAGGCATCGGATAGCGTGCGGAAGGCGACGGATAACTTGCGGAGGAGGCTTAGTCCAGAAGCTTGCTTCCGACCAATTCAAGATGAATTAGCAGGATTTTTCATGAGGGAAGTCATCAATCCTAAAGGAGAACACTATACCGAGGACGAAGAAATTTATATGCATACCCGAGATTGAAAGTTGTTCGAAGTTGTATATGGTCATCCATCCTAATTGTGTATGGAAACTTGTTCGAAGTTGTATATGGTCACCCGAGATTGAATATATATTATATATTCCTCTTGAATTCTTCTTGTTTGAAATTTCATATGCATGTATATAGTAGCGTAGAATATGTGTACTGAAACTTCATCAAAATTAAAATAAAACACAAAATAAAATATAAAAGAAATAAAACACTACAAATTAAAAAGAAACCAGGTTTAGGGGGCTAAAACCCTAAACCTGCGGAGGAGGCCTTTAGTCCCGGTTAGCCACGAGAACCGGGACTAAAGGTCCTCCGCCCCGACGGACTCCTGGCGCCCACGTGGACGGGCCTTTAGTCGCGGTTCGTAAGAGGCGCGACTAGGGGGGGGGCCTTTAGTCGCGCATATTTAGTCCCGGTTGCACAGCCGGGATTAATGGCCTTTGCGAACCGGGACTAAAGGCATATTTTCTACTAGTGAGTAATTCTTTTTTGGATCAAATGAATGTGAATCATCTACCATGTTTCTTTTGTTAATGTTATCCGAAACTCAAACATATCTCATGCGCTCCGGGACTCTAAGCCTGAAGTATATATGAGTGTAAAGTTTCATTTGACCTCCCAACCTTGGCTGATCTCCCATGCCAGAAAAGGTGAAATTCAGGATAACTAGATTTCTGTATTTAAATGAATGCACAAATTTTCATTTGAAAAACCGGGTAGAAGATATCAGATGTACCAAATCAAACTAAGTGAATCTAGATTAGCATGTCAGATAACTGAATCATATGCCAAAGCACAATTAATAATTTTTTATGTTCTTCTATTATTATAATATAATGGTGCCAGTTTAAAACAAGTATAAATGCATGCACATGTTGCCAACCTATTACTAAACCCAACTTGCATGTCGTATTTGTACCTAAAAATTTCTATGAATATGATTACCTTTTTTAACACAGTACAGACGCAGACGCTCATATATACGCGCATACACTTATTCCTATGAACAACACGCACACCTACCCGTATGAGCACCTTCGAGAGACTGAGCCGACATATTAGGACTTGAACCCTGGTGGGCCGGGGATACCATTGTCCACATAACCATCCAACCACATGTTGGTTCACACAAATACGATTACCTAACATATACTAGAAACACTGTAAAGATTTTTGTAGTGTATGCGATTTAAAAAATATGTACCATGATATTCATTAATATTAAAAGATATACGAACACTTGCCTATACACTCTATACTTTATGCAATATTTGAAAAACAATTCAAATATTTTTTTTGAACTAGAAAACGATTTTTTTTGTTACATCATACAATTTAAACTTCGCACAAGAAAATTTTCCATTTATATATATATTACAATTGTATAACCAGGAATACTCAATTAAACTAAAAAAAGAGAAAAAAAACTAATGAAAATTCTTGCATGAATTTTCACGTAAAATCAATGGTATAGAACTTAAATGTGCAATACTTATGGCACATCTAGATGTGCTTTAGCAAAATGTAACTATTATTTAGAAGCAAACATTGTTATACGGCTAAATATAATGTCAATTAATTGAAAAATATGCCAATTAAAATTCTAATATGCTATAATTAGTTTAAAATATGTATAAATGTTTGGTATAAAAAATATAGTTTACATCGGCTCAGTTCCAAAAATGGTTGGCACTGCCTTTAGCTGTACCAAACGCCTCAATCTAACAAGAATGTCGGTTACGTAAAATTCAAAAGCCGCTGCAGAAGTGTTCTTAGGTCAGCTGCACTGTGTACATACCTGAAGGGCTGGTGTGGACCACCTCATTGGCGTTGAGGTCTAAGGATGGTTATGAAGAGATTGAGCGAAAGGGCGTCCTCTTCACTGTCCTGTCCCCGCGACACCTCCTCCTTCCCATTTTTTGGTGACCTCCTCCATGTTCCGCGCCTGTCTCGGTGACCTTTTCTTCTTGCTGTTCTTGGTCTTGACGACTGTATCCCGAGCATGTCTCGGCGACCCGCCCTCTCTGCCATATCTCTGTCCGTAACACCCGCTCGGACCTACCAAGAATGTAGTACAAATCGGTAAGTCTGAAGCCGTTGAAAGAGGGGTTTCGAGGTTGGGGTGCATCGTGCACATGCCTGACGAGCAGGTCTGGACTCCCGGTACCACTGCACCCTCGTCGGTGGCAGGGTCGAGGAAGGGAAGGTGGTATTGGGGAGTCGCGCCCTTGTCGGCGGTGGGGTCGGGGGGAGGAGTCAGGGCCGCTTGCAACCAGCTTCGTTGTCAGAGCCGTGCGTTACGGTCAAATCTGTTCTGACCGGAGTTCGAGTTCGTCCATATATGCGTCTTAGAGAAGGAGTGTGGAGAGAAAAAAGAAAAAAAAACTTCTACAATATGAGTTTACGAGTTCTATTCCGTCTGATGTCGTGCGGTACCACAAATACTGTTTTTATGGGATGGGTTTTTGCAGGATCCGGTAGAAGAGTTGCTCTTTTTGGTTAGAGCATCCCCATAGATGATGTAGATGCAAAACTAACTAACTTATATATCTTCAAGGCCCCATTATTTTGTCTTTCCGCCTGCCGCCCGCCGACCGCCACCATGGCCATAGCCGACTCCGACGCCCCCACCGCCTCATCCTCCGTAGCCGCCCACCATGCCGCAACCTTAGCCAGCGCGACCACCGTCCCCAATCCCGCCTCCGTCTCCATGCCGCCGCCGCCCCGGTTTTGCCCCTCCCCGGCCGATCATCGTCGCGACGCGCCACTGAAGAAGTGGGCCACCAATCCCTGCGGTGGAGGTGTGAAGCGGCCGACGGGGCGCAACCCGGCGCGAACCCATCTCGGGTGGCAAAACAATCGAAGGCGGACGCGGGCGCGTCGATCGATTCGCTACTGCCGGCGTCCGCATCCGGTCAAGGAACCCCTACTCCACCTCCGCCGCTGCCAACCATGGAGGAAGACGTGGTCACGACCACAGCCCCTGCATCTAGCATGTTCAATGAAATGTCGCAAAGGCAGCCATGTGACCTCGGCCGGCTTTACACCTCCACTCTGCATCATCTATTGGAGTTGCATTCTTACATCTCCAATATACATCGTCTGTTGAAGTTGCCTATTTTACGAAGGTGTAAAATGCATTTTTGATGATGTAAATTTTACATCTCCTGATTGCTCTTGCCGACCTTGCTTCCATCCACGGCGCGGGGCAGTTGTTACTACGTCGACAGAGCGGCGCGGTGAACCGGGAAAAGGTGCTCCGCCAGCGTGAACTCAAAACTTACCGCGTGGGATCCCACTCCATTCCCAGCTGCCGCCGCTGCCAACAGATCGGTAAGGGGTGGGGAAGGAATCAAACCAGTCGCAGTCGCGGCCGCAGTCAAGCAAACGAAGCTGCCTCCCTGCCGCGCCGCGCCGCGCCGTGCGAGATCTGAGGTCCGCGCGGAAGGAGAAGGGAACCCATCCTCGCGAGATCCCGTCGGGCGCCCTCCCCGCCGGCGTCGCCCCCGCTGCAGGAGCCGGCGCGGCGATGGTGCGGCCGGCGGGCCTCCTCGACCCGGCGACGAGGCGCCGCCCCTTCCTCGACCAGCGCCGCCCGTCCTTCCGGCGCCGCTGGCAGCAGCGCCCGCTCTGGGCCCGCCTCCTGCTCTCGCTCCTCCTCGCCCTCGCCTGCGCCCTCCTCCTCCTCGGCCTCGCCGGCTCCCCCGACCCCTCCTCCCCGCCCTCCACCGACGCCTCCTCCTCCGGATCCGCCGATGCCGTCTCCTCCCCTCTCCTCCGCCAGGTAATAATAATTATAGTACAACCGATTAAGCCGCAGCGCATCTGCCGTTCCGCATTTCGTAAATCATATTGCCTCCTCTGGCTCGGAACCATCAGATTCTAGTAGTAGGTGTTAAGTCATTATAACTGCTGAATTTGCTAGTTCTGCAGTGGTACTACTTGACTAGTACTCTACACGCTAACTGTTTGTTTAGAGAACATCAATCATGAATGCTGGACTAGCGTCTGAATGTCCTGAACTTTTCATGTGCAGAGATCTTACCTCGAGGTTATCACGGACACGCACAACATGACGGACGAAATGCTGAGCGCTCACTCGCTTTCCCGCCAGCTCATGGACCAGATTTCCCTCGCAAAGACCTACATCACGGTCGCGAAAGAAGCCAGCAACCTGCAGTTCGTGGCGGAGCTTGGTGCGCTGGTGCGGCGGGAGCAGAGCATCCTCGCGCGTGCCGCTGCCAACGGTGGCACGGTGGTCAAGGAGGATGCGGAGAAGGCGATCAGGGACATGGCCATGCTGTTCTATCAGGCTCAGCAGTTCCGTTACGACAGCGCGGTCACCATCTTGAAGCTGAAGGGCCAGATTCTGTCCCTGGAGGAGAAGTCCAAGGCCGAGGCGGACAAGAGCACAAAGTATGGCCAGATTGCTGCCGAGGAGCTCCCAAAGGGGCTTTATTGCCTTGGTGTCCGGTTAACCATGGAATGGTTCAAGAGTGCCGAGCTTCAGAGGAAGTTCTTGGATAGGAGCCCAGCAGTGCAGAGCAATCTGAGGGATAACAGCCTCTATCACTATTGTGTTTTCTCGGATAACATCATTGCTGTCTCTGTTGTCGTCAACTCTACAACTCTGAATTCAAAGCACCCTGAAAAGATTGTTTTTCATTTGGTGACCGATGAGGTCAACTATGATCCAATGAGGGCTTGGTTTGCCTTGAATGACTACAGAGGGGCCATTGTGGAGATACAAAAGGTGGAGGACTTCACCTGGCTAAATGCTTCGTATGTTCCTGTTCTTAAACAGCTCCAGGATGCTGCTACACAGAATTTCTACTTCTCTGGAAGTGGTAATCGCGGAACACCAATCAAGTTCAGAAATCCAAAGTACTTATCAATGCTCAACCACCTGAGGTTTTACATCCCAGAAATTTATCCAGAACTGCACAAGGTGGTGTTTCTTGATGATGACATTGTTGTTCAGAAGGACCTATCAGATTTGTTTACAATCAACCTCAACGGTAACGTTATGGGGGCAGTTGAGACTTGCATGGAGACGTTCCACAGATTTCATAAGTATCTCAATCATTCTCATCCTCTGATTCGTGCTCATTTTGATCCTGATGCCTGTGGCTGGGCGTTTGGTATGAATGTGCTTGATCTTGTTGAATGGAGGAACAAGAATGTCACAGGTATATATCATTATTGGCAGGAGCGCAATGCTGATCATACCCTGTGGAAGCTTGGATCTTTACCACCTGGGCTTCTTGCTTTCTATGGCTTGGTTGAAGCATTAGACCCAAAATGGCATGTCTTGGGGCTGGGCTACACAACTGTCGATCCTGATACTATTAAGGAAGGTGCAGTATTGCATTACAATGGAAACTTGAAGCCATGGCTGAAAATTGGGATGGAGAAGTACAAGGGCTTCTGGGACAACTATGTGGACTATTCACACCCTCTGCTTCAACGGTGCTTCATGCGCTGAGTATTGTGTATCAATATTAGAACTTTTTGTGACCTTTTGATGGACATGCTTCAAATGCATAGCTTGAACAGGCACACACGAACATTCTTGTGAATTCGATAGGCTTCGTTCACAAGTTACACCCTCAGATTAAACATGGACAGTTGTTTATGCTGGCATGTGTAGTCGATAAGGTACATCGACTACAGGTATGACCGGCCATACAGGTAATAGCAGAAGAGCTAAGATTGGCATTCAGTAGGCTGCTACTTGAACAGCATCAAGTACATGGCTTCATAACTTGCAACCACCAATGTAATTTTTTCCATTTTGATTTTTTGGTGAAACTGGAGGAAGGGCATAATTGTAGAATTGATTTAAATTATTGAGGTGCTACAACAAGTTTTGAGATACATATTTATTGGATATTCAGACAGGTCAACCTTTTTTTGTCTGGTTATTTATACATCTTCAGAAGAAGAATTATCTTATATCATTTCCAGATTCACTGATTCAGAAGTTAATTTATATTCGTAGTTGTTCAATTTTGTTTGTACCTTTTCTGCGTGAGGCCAATAAAGCTTATTCAGAGGGTGCAGATTTGTGCCTGCTGTGAGAAAATTGTTTTCTGGTAATTTGTTTTCATATATCTGTTGTACTTGTATGCTTGGCAAACATGTCTTCAGCACATGTGCTTGTAGTAATAATTGTACATAATATTCTTATGTTGTAACCTCAGAGAGAAATTTATCATTGAAAGAACTTTCTAGTGAAAACTACCATGCAGCTAGGTGTTCACAGGAAGTAAAGTGCAACATGGCTTACTACTAGGTTCACCGAAGAATCAATTTTCAGTATTCAGGAAATAAATAATTATTTATGCTGCCATCAGCTACAAACTGATAACTAATTATACAAGCTGTGTAGCTATATTATTTCCCATTGTTCTCTTCAGAGCTATTCAGCATATGCCAGTGATCAAGGTTTTGCCTCTTGTGATATGCTTTTGCAAATTTTCCTTTCTGTACCTTCCATCATTGTATTGCAGTGTTTCTTCAAATCTAAACAGTTCCTTACGGATTCGCTGGGCATCTACCTCCCTTTGATGACTTCTCCATCAACATTGCTGGCAGCAACATCTGTCCTCTTCCTCCTTTTGGATCTGGACTTCCTCTTCCTACGCCTCTTGCTTGTTTCTTTTGTTTCCCTGTTATTTGTGGACAAGCTGAGATTTGCATCTGCGGGGCTGGCAACAGGTTCCACGACTTGCATTATCTCTTGGTTGGCTTCAGTCAAGCTGTCTTTTGAGATCTTCATCTCGCCATCAGGGTTGATTTTCTTCTCTGGTTCGCTAGCAACTTCTTTTCCATCTTCCTGCTCAAGCAGCTTACTCTCTGTGCTGTGGTCGCCTTGGGGGTCCTCCAATTGTTTTTTCCCATCTAGTTCTTCTTTGCTGATTTCTTGACTGTCTTTTGAGATCTTCATCTCACCATCAGGGCTGATTTCCTTCTCTGCTTCTCTAGCAACTTCATTGCCATCTTCCTTCTCAAGCAGTTTACTCTCTCTGCTGTGGTAGCTGACCTCGCCTTGGGGGTCCTCCAATTGTTTTTTCCCATCGAGTTCTTCTTTGCTGATTTCTTGACTGTCTTTTGAGATCTTCATCTCACCATCAGGGTTCATTTCCTTCTCTGGTTCTCTAGCAACTTCTTTGCCGTCTTCCTTCTCAAGCAGCTTACTCTCTCTGCTGTGGTAGCTGACTTCGCCTTGGGTATCCTCCAATTGTTTTCTCCCATCTACTTCTTCTTTGCTGATTTCTTGACTGTCTGCCGATTGACGAAGTTCAGATTGCTCTGAATGTGTGCCCTTTGGAGGGGGATCGTCTGAACTTTGATTGGCATCGTCTGTTTTCTCTTGTAAGGCATCATCATCGAAGTTAGTTGTGAACTTTACAAATCGACCTTCTGATGAACTATTTTCTTGGTGGTTGCTCTCGGATGTGGTGGTGGTGTAGGCTTGCAGTTCTTCTGCTTGATCAGGTGTGGAACCACCGGAGTTTGCTTTTTCCTCACCTATCACAGTGTCAGGAGTTACAGCATCTTCGTTGTTTGTGCCCACTACAGTTCTCTCATCTTGGTGGTTGCTCTCGGATGCAGTGGCCTCGTCAGAATGCAGTTCTCCTGTAGCAGGCATGGAATCACTGGAGTTTGTTTTCTCCTCAGGTATCACAGCATCAGGATTTACATCTTTGTTGTTTGTGCTCTCTAAAATTCTCTCGTCTTGGTGGTTGCTCTCTGATGCAGTGGTGTTATAGGAATGATCTTCTTCTGTTGGAGCAGGTACGGTATCACCAGAGCTTGCAGAATTCTCGGGTGCTACAGTATCAGTAGTTGCATTTTCATTGTTTGTGGCTAACACAGCACTGCCGCTGAACTTGGTCTTGATCTCTTCAAGCTCAGCTTCCTTTTGTTGCAGGAGTTCTTTTATAGCGGACATCTGGTCAGGCCCTGAAGCAGCTACAATCTCTTTCATTTGGTTGATATGGCTCTCTTTCTCCACAAGAGCTGCCTCCAGTTCTTTCTGGGTGTTGGTAAGATAGGTGGTGGTTGTTTCTGAATTCATGACTTTGTTCTTCAGTTCTGTCCTCTCAATACTCAGGATAGACGTTTTAGCTTCCAGTTCATCCACTTTTCTCCTCATCTCTTTACTGATTTCCTTTTCATTCTGGCCAAATGAAATAGCAATATTTGGTTAATGAGATATCATTTACTTTGAAAAACAGGTTTGTGAACAAACCAAATAAAATATATCTATAAAGCACACTAATGGAATAGGCAGATAATTTAAGCTCTGCATGTGGTAGTGCTACAAGAATATCATTGTAATAGCTATCCTTAGGTTGTAAATCAAAAATATGTTCAGTGAATATTATATGTTTATATTTTGATGTGATATTTCGATATGATATTTCCAGCCCAAGATTTCTGTGTTCGTATGGAATGGAATTCTTTTACGATATTGAATGCTATGCATGCATGATTCCATATTTGGCATTATGCTCATTGTTGGACTATAGATCTTTTGTGAGTGCATTATCCAGTTGTGTTCTATCTGTACTTCTGTTAATTGGTTCTATGAGTATTTGCACAAGCCACATGCCAAGCCTATATGCCCTATGGAGGCTGGAATTACTTTTGGTACTTGTAATCTGTGACCATGGTGTTGATTGAAAATCGAGGTTAGAATCTTTCAGCTACAGCCTGCATGATTGCCCATGTAGGACTCTTTCATCCACTGAAGATAAGAAGATATTCATAGCCTGCCCAGGAATATTTATTATTTGGAACTGCTAATATTGGCACCTGAGGATTTTTTGCTCGAGGTCCGTGGGCTACATTTATGTGACGTCATTCAGTGAATAAGAGAACTAAACTCAGCTTACTGGTTAGAGGCGTAGGGCACTTCAAAGCTCAGGTGATAAATCACCAAAGTGGGGCAACCATAATCTACTGGCAGCAGTGCAAAGAGATGCAAGCACAGAGAAGTAGCAAACCAGTTGTGATGCAGGGCATGCCAGAAACTGTATCCATACCTCGAGGCGGACTTGGAGGGACATGAGCTGCTGCTCGCGTTCCTGGAGGAGGACGGAGAGGAGGCGCCGCTCCCTCATCTTGTGCAGCACGCTGACGCTCAGCATGGCGGCGCCGATGGCCAGCAGCAGCAGCAGCAGGTAGGGAAGCCTCTTGTAGTTGTTGCCGCCCATTGTGTGGCCTCTTGATCTGTACTTACTACCTCCATCCATCTCCATCTTGTGTGCAGTGCACCCTCTCACTAGCATCCTCCCAGGATCTCCAGCCATTGCTCTGTTTATTGTGGACCGGGACGACATCTGTGGCCGCAGTGTGAAGAAACTTGGCCTTCTTTTTGGTTGCTTGGATTCTGGAAAGGAAAAGCTGCTTACTTGCTTAGGAATGCAGGATGCTTCACTTGCCTCAAGGTGAGGCACATGCTCTTGGGGGTGTGAGGTTTGTCTCTCTCTTTGACTTTTGTTTAGCAGTAACTATGTTGCTTGCATTTGCATCTGCTCTCATGATGAAGATATCTTTGATCAGAAGTGTGCTCGTAGACCGGAGAGCCATAGCTGCCATACATGCGGCACCATGTTTACACTCTGCGTTATATACTTGTATATGCACAGATGGGTACATTAATCTCTTAAGAGAAAGCTGCTAAAGTAACCACAATGACAAAAGATCGGCAAAGATGCTTATCTTTTGACCGGGAAAATCAATTAATTCATGGCCATAAATATATTCGTTACAAGAAGACTGGCTACATGAATAATATTAAATCAGGAAATTGTAATAATCTTCATAAAAATTAACAAAAATTCCTATAAGTGTTTATGAGCAAACTACAAACTGATCTGGACTATTTTTAAGTGGAATTTTTTATAAAAATGTAAAAAAGAATCACCCAAACACTTTAGCAAAGTGGATTCATTGTACACAAAAGAATCCCCCAATATGAAGTGATGTGACAGTCATCTCTAATTCTCTATCTCTTCTTGAACTGGCAAGTCGGTGGCAGAAGCTATCCAGTATGGATGATGCGCTGACTTGAAGTTACTCTGCTAATCAATCAGCTGAACTCTTCACAACCTTGAATATCTCTGCTGCTTTAAATAACTCATCATTCAATCAAAAGATTTTGTGAGCATGATGGTTCCTGCATTAAGGAAATCCTTGTGTCAGTTGGTTAGCTAGCTAGCACCGTGTCAGATCTGACAGCATCAATAACAAGCAAATTATGAAGATTACCTGATGATTCCCATCAATCAACAGACGCACTAATCAATAGTTCACGAAGAGCCTACCCATTCAAGAAATGGGAAGTCTTCTGGTAACAAACGGCTATATGACCTTCGGAATTTCACCCAGAACAAGGGCCCACTGTCTCCTGTGTGTTCCTCCCTGCATTGATGCATTTCAAGGAGAAGAGCCGTCAGTGCATCGTACTTCCTCCGTTCCTAAATATTAAGTCTTTTTAGAGATTCCGATATGGACTACGTACGGATGTATAATACATTTAGGAACGGAGGAAGTAGAAGGCATACTTGATGGCCCAGGCTCTCAAGTCTTCAACTCTTAAGGGCCCATCACATGATTGCGCGCTTGTGCTTCCATCCATGAATGTCCCGTCAGCGAAATTGACCTAATTCAAGTGAATGAACTAATCACTCGTATCAAAGCAAAAAAAGGGAAACCATGCAGATAATAAAACATAGCAAAAATAATTCAAGTAAATAATATCATGGCGTGGAGCCGTGGACCCTCGGAAGCGGTTGAAGTCTATAGCCCTTGGCTGACATGACATTTACTAGAAGCGGCAAGAACTGATAAGCAACCTACTTTTACTGCCTCTCCAACAATTTGCGGAGCAAGAAGCCAAGAATCAAGCCTTTAAACACTGCTCGCATAACATGGTCAGGTGCTGACCCAAACTCCACCCTGTGGTCAGGTGCAGATATGCGGGCCGCAGCTGCGGCAACCAAATCTTGAAAAATGTCAGCAATGTGCGCTAACTAGGTATGCTATATACTTTCCCCAAAATTCAGAATATAATCTTGCCTTGATCAAATCGATGGCTCTACGAGTATCAGCTATGCCCAGGTAACTGCACGACCTCTGACTGAGCGCGCATCCAGTCTCCAGTCTGACGGTATGTGCAAGCGCATCCCAGTCAAGGCCACCATCTGCCGCGAGCTACAACTAAACCCACATCAGCAACCCATCTAAAGCACCATGTAACACAGAGACAGAGTAGTGGGTAGCTGGGAGTGGGAGAAATCGACTCACTAGCTTGGCTAGCCCTGGATCTCAGACGGTTATCCAACATACCAGAGTAAGTTGCACATGCTGTCCTCGACCTGGTTCCTGTCTTCTAGTTCTGAAAATACGATGGCCGAAAATATAGTCTTAGTATTCCCGACAGCGAACTTTTTACTTGACCAGATTTACAAAGGTGAAATCATGCAGCTGCTACATGCAAACTGGCATGTGCAATTTCAAAAGTAGGTGTTGTCTAGTATTAGAGAGAACAAAAGCAAACAATACTGCAAATGAAATTAACAGTTGTGACCACGAAAAAAAGAAGCCGTGTAAATGTAACGAACATACTTCTGCAATGACACGAGTAAATCTTCTTCAGATTTCAGAAAGGTAGGTAGGTTTCAAAAAGTGGGTGTTACTTACCTCAACAGATAAACAAGAGTTTCCTTTCTTTTAGTTTCAAGGCGTACAAGCAACTGACCTGACAGAGGACAGCATATGGATCTCTTACGGGCCCATCACGTCAGCAAAAATGACCTGCTTCAAGTAAACTAACTAATTACTCTTGTATCAAAGCAAAAAAGGAAACTATGCAGGATAACAAAACATAGCCAAAAAAAGTCTTTATGACAATTTAATGTTAAACTTAAGACAACCTGCACAATATCATGGCGTGGAACCCTCGGAAGTGGTTAAATTGGAATCTCACCGTGGCCAAATACCCTGTGGATGGTATAAGACTGTCACTTGCAATTGCATGCATAATTTCTTAGGAGAGGTAAGAACTGATAAGCAGCCTATTTTTACTGCCTTTCCAACAATTTGCTAGATTTCAGAAGCTAGCTAGGTTTCAAAAAATGAAGTGGCTTTAAAAAAAATGAAGTGACGCACCTTAACAATCAAACAAGGCTTTGCTTTTTTTAGATTCTTGGCTTGCTCTTTTATCTCACGGCTGCAGCCCATTACGTCAAGTACCAGCAGTGAAGCGGGGAGGTCCTCCTTGGGCGGCAGTGATTGGATTCCATCACAGTAACTGATCCAAAATTCCCTGAGAGAAGAAAGGCCATATAGCCGAGGGAGTGACCGCAGTTTGCAGCCTGTAAAACGTAGACTTTGGAGGGAGGTGAGAAGATTAAGCGCTTGCTCTTGCTCTCCCGTGATGGTTTCAGTCACGTCATCATTACAGAACTTTAATGTGTGAAGGGTTGCGGCAAGGCGTCTGCAAATGGGAGCAATAAGCACTGCCGAGATGTTCTCCACCTCCATTTCTTCCAGTTGGAATGAACCTGGATGCAGTGATTTGCTCATTGCCACCTCCGGGATCAGACCTGCTGCTACAGAGATATTTTTTTCCAAATACTTGTCATGGGCTGCCAATTCCTCAAGGACGACTGGATTGAACCATTCTGCAGAGAACATGCTGCTGCAACTTCTGGCATCTAGTTGTCTCAGGGACTTCATCTTTTGGAGGTCCGACACTGACAATGAAACGTGTGGTGACCTATAAATTTGTATAACCTCTACTCTATCCAGATTTTGGAAGGCCAACGCACCCTCATACCTAACAGCAGTCAAACACTTTCCATTATACGTCAAACCTGTGTATAACCCTTTGTTCACAGAACAGTCTGTTAGTGTAGAAGTATGAGGCAGAGGGGCAAACTGAGATAACTCTGGGCAACCAACAATATGGAGTCGACAAAGGTTGGTACAACACTCCAAGAAGGAAAACGAGGACAGAAGGGGGCAATATAAGCATCGAATGCTTTCAAGCCTTGAAAACAAAGGGCTATTGGGCCCCCCGACCCATTCCTCAAGTTCTGGCATATTCCCAATATGAACCGTCTTCAGGTGCATAAAACTTCTCTCTGTAAGACCACCAAATCCAGGCCCAAACACACGCATCCCAGCAATATTCTTCAGTTTGAGGTTGGTGAGATGTGGTAACTGCTCAAAAGATGGAAGAGTATCCCAAGATATACCCTCCAGATGTAGGGACTCCAACCTTTTTATGCTAATGTCACTGCACAACCAGCAAGGACCAGTGGCAAAAGCATAATTTATAATGCTAAGCTTGCTAAGATTAGGGGGTGGTTGAAGACCCTCAAGAACATCACCGTCTATAGTGTGTTCCCCTCGACCCCAAACTAATTCCAATTCTTTCAGATTTCTTTTATCCTTCAGTTTAGCATCATTAGCTTCCTGTTTGGATGCCACGGTTTCAAGATTACATATACCAAGCTGCCCAAGCTCTGTCAGTTCCCCCAGCTGGCTCAGTTCAAATCCAACACTTTCCTTCTTAACATCAAATTCTCTTAGCTCCTGCAACCATTTCATCTTTCCGACCTTAGGAATACGGGAATGGAATTCTTTGGAAGAATAAATATGCGCAAATTCATGAGGCGGCTAATGTTTTTAGGCAAAATTACATTACATTCCCAACCAAACCAACCATCGAGGTCCAAGAATTTCAAGTGGTAAAATCTTGGTAATGTCCTAGGTAGATACAGGCAATGGCCCGCATCACTAGGTGGCATGATTGTAAGGTATTGGAGGTGGATAAGATTTGAAAAGCTTTTTGGCAAACTGCCTGGGAGACTAGGTATAAATAGAACTCGAAGACTCTTTATTCCTTCAAATGCATCTCTCAGAATATCACCTGTTTCTGCATCATGTGGTCCAAAAACCATCAAAGTACGCAAATTTCCAATGTCTATTACACTCCTCAGTTTACATATTTCTCGACCAAAACTTTCATCATATTTATCTTCTACGGTGATTGATAAGTGCCGAATAGATTGTGGTATGTCGTTGACTCTGAAACTTAAACTACTTATGTTCACACACTCTTGTGACGAAACATTCCGAGACAGTTCATGCAATAAATCATGCATCACATAGTATTCACCATTCCTATCACTATTTTTTATGAGAAAACCATTGTCCACTAGTTCGTCTAAGTAATTCTTATCATTTCGGCAACTTGAGTCTACAATGCCCACTGCAATCCAGAAATTAGTGATTTTTTCTAAATCATAAAACTTGTAATCTTCTGGGAAGAGGGCACAATAAAAAAAACATTTCTGCAGATGGAAATGAAGGTAATTATAGCTGATTTCTAGGGATGGCAAAATATCATCATCATTTTTTGCACTTTGCCATTCATTCTTTTCAAGAATTCCCATCCAATATTCCCAAGAGATGTTTTTCTTCAACAGTCGACCAACTGTATTTGCTGCCAGTGGCGAACCCTTTAGCTTCTTTGCAATATCTCTTGCAACATTGACCAAGTCATCATCATAAAGCCTGGGTTTGTTATGACCAAATATACATGATTCAAACAGTGCAAAGAAGTCATCAGGCTCTAAACCATGCAACTCTATTGGATCAGTTGTTTTGACCATTTGTGCTACAGATGGCAATCGAGTTGTAACAAGAATCATGCTGCCCTTGGTTCCTCCTGTTGTGAATGGGGCCAATAGGTTTTCCCAATCACGCGCACTCTTGCAAGTCCACATATCATCCAACACAATTAAGAACCTTCTGGAGTCCAGTCTCTCTGCAATGGCTGTCTGAAGTTGGTCTAAGTTTGTTGGTTCAATTGTGCTTGTGTTAGTTCCAGGTATGCAGCCAAGTATCTCCCTGGTGAGCCTAATCACATCAAAATTAGTTGAAACACATACCCAGACCCTGACAGGGAAGTGCCCCTTGATTCTTTCATCATTATACAGGTGCTGTGTGAAGGTCGTCTTTCCGATGCCCCCAGGGCCAACGAAAGGCAGGACAGAGAGGGTTTTATCATGGTAGGTGCCACCGGTGAGTGCATTTACAGTTTGCTCAAAAATGTCATTCCTTCCATACAGTTTTCTATCTTGTGGAACTATGGAACCAGTTGGAGGCCTTTCAATGGTGACATGTCTGCTTAATGCAATGCTACTGTGGTTTGCAGTTTTGACTTTGAGCAGGTCAGAGACAAGCAGGCATATGGAGTTCATCTCCTCTATGACAGACTTGATTTTCTTGGACATGGCTACTCTGTTAAATGGCAACTTAATATGTTCACTATGTAGCTCACTGGTGGCAGCAGCATCAGAAAATGCAGGAGGCTCGTCACCTAGAGTGCGCAGAGATGAAAAGCACGGAAGGTAGTTGCCGAGGGTGCAGCGAGCAACATGGCGTCCATGGACCGAATGGCCCTTGATGCCGCCGCCCACCTCCGCAGCAGCCTCCTTGGTGCCATCGATCTCGTCCTGGGTGGGTGAATCATGAAGCATTTTAGACAACGGCGCCTAGATCTCTACATCACGGATTATATTACTGTTTCAGCACCTCGATCTCTACATAGCAACTCACCTGGATCATGAAGTAGTGGAGCTCATCAAGCACGTCCCCGGCTTCGTCGGCCTTCTTGCTCAGCGTCCCCAGAAGTCCGCGCAGGCCAGGATCGTCGCCCACGTCCCTGCCCACGGATGCGGACAGCAGCCCCTGTGTGTACATCAGCTGGTTCTTGGCGTTCAGGAAATTGCTGCCGAGCTCGGAGCTGGCCATGTAGGTGGACACCAGCCCGTCGGACAGCTTGCTGAGCACCTTGCCGACGAGCCAGTTGGCCGCGTTGACGGCCATCTTCATCTCCATGGCGCTCCGGCTTTCGGTCAGTAGAAGACTTGGTGGGTCGTTTTATGTCTGCAAACCTTGGAAAGCTCCAATACATATACAATATAAAAACAGTAAAAGATCCAAGAGGAAGCATCCAATGAAGCGCGGAGTAAATTATGTGACTCCATGCTTAAGTTATGGCAAGAAATGTAGAGATACGCACCCTCATACGGCAGCAAATTACTGTAGTAGCATAACTTGAGCAAACGGGACGTGCGGTGGATCGGGACATTAGTGTGGGTCAAGTAATGGCACCCATGTCAGGAAATTTACACCTCCACCATGACTGTGTGCAAGAACAACACATGAAGGTGTCCGGGGCAAGGCTGACGTGGTGGCAAGAGGTTATTAGCCCCCACGAGGAATCCTAGCTAGCTAGGACCCTATGAGCAACAATTACATCACAAGTTTGTTCATAGAGCAGATGTTCAGGCATAGCTGCCATATAAACACGGCACCATGTTTACGCTCTGCACTATCAATATCTAAACTATCAAGCAACAAAGTTTGAAATATAAAAGCATAAAAAGAGTCGCCCTAACAATTCAGCAATGGAGATCCGCTGTACGCAAATGAATCCTCCAGAATGAATGAATGGGCAAACTCATACAACTGGCAGTACATGGTACACCACTTCCAAAGCATTTCTAACTAACCCACTACAGTCTAGGGTGTGGCATCCTAATCAACTGCCGAGTCGATCGCATGAGCTATCCAATGTCAATGATGCTCCGGCTTCAACTTACTCTGGCAATCAATTGATGCATAATACAGCCTGCTGAATTCTTCACAGCCTTGAAACCTGTTGCCTTAAATCACCGATAGGTTCAACCAAAAGAATTTGGTGACCATGATAGTTCCTGCATTAAGTGAGGAAATCCTTTTGTAATCAGCACCGTGTCAGATCTGGCAGCATCAATGAGAAGCAAATGTGAAGATTACCTGATGATTAAGTACTCACTACTTCACTAGTCAATTATAGTTCTAGATCTCCATTCAAGAAAATGGCTATATATAACCTCCATTCAAGAAATGGGACATAGTTCTGGTAAGAAACAGCTATATGACCTTGAGAACTTCACCCAGGACAAGAGCCCACTGTGTCCAATGCGTTCCTCCCTGCATCGGTAATTTCAAGGAGAAGAGCCATCAGTGCAAGGGGGTAGAAGGCATACTTGCTGGCCCAGGCTCCCCAAATTTAATCTTAGTGACAATTAGAGTCTGCCGTGCATTAGCACAAATAATCAGGATCTGCAAGGATGTCAAATTCTCATACTGACTTGACAGAATACAGCGTATGGATCTCTTAAGGGCCCGTCACATGATAGCTCACTTGTGCTTCCGTCCATGAATGTCCCATCAGCAAAAATGACCTGATTCAGGTGAACTAGTCACTTTTGTATCAAAGTAAAAAAGGAAACTATGCAGATAGCGAAAATATAGCTTGGCGAGATATTACAATCCGGCTGCAGCGAAATAGTAAATACATGGAATAAACTTCCCTCAAATATAGTTATTAAAAAAATAACTGAAACAACAAACATAAATTTATAGAGGGTATACAAACACACCTCTGAAGCATAACCCGGAGTTTCCCCAGCAATTGGCTTAATAAACGATCCTACTGGGCAAGTTTGTTGAACAACTTCACAGAATGCTATGAGTCTCTCCCTGTTGCCAAGCTCTACTGCCTATCAGAAAAACAAACAATCTTATTATTTCCATGGTAACACTGTCAGGCACAGTCTAACTATTTCAGGAGACTCTTTTTTCGTTGTTTTTCTTCCTTTATCTCTTGATAGTGGAACACAATCCATTTTTTGGATCAAATGAAAAAAAAACTATTTAAATGGACCGATTGACCTGTGCCAAGTTAGATGGTTTCTGCTGCCTGAGGTCTCCACGAAATTTAAATCTTAGAAGAGTACTATCATTCATCAGTTATCTTACTCTACTCTATTGATGTTTATTTTTCTGCAATCTGTTTTCATTACATCAGCTGTCTGAATTTGCGACACATCACAGTACCTATGCTGATTTTATCCAAAAGTCAGTTGTAGTGTTGTATCATGCATGGATACTGTCATATCTTGCTCGTGTGGACACTCATGTTCTAGTGAATTAATGTTAAAGCTTTTTCAGACTAATCAAAGTTAAACTTAAAAGCAACCTGCACAATATCATGGCGTGGCGCCCTTGGAAGTGGTTGAACTCTATAGCCCTTGGCTGACATGACTTCTGCAATTAGCAAACCACCCTGTGGATAGTATAAGACTGTTACTTGCAATTGTATGCATAATTTCCTCGATCGAAGAGGCGGAACTGAGAAGCAACCTACTTTTACTGCCTCTCCAACCATTTGCGGAGCAAGAAACAAGCCCTGAAACATCGCTCGCATAACATGGCCAGGTGCTGACCCAAACTCCACCCCAAGGCCCGGTGCGGATAGGCGAGCTGCAGCTGCGGCAACCAAATCTTTCTTCCCAGCAACGTAGCCACCACAAGGCGCAATGGTACCGCCGGGGTTCTTTATCAAGCTACCGGCAATCAGATCTGCTCCCTGTCAAGCAATGCCCAATTAGGCAAGACTGCTCTGTTATTCATATGATGACGAGCATCGTGAACATACCACCATTGGAGGCTCTGATGTCTCAACGAATTCACCGTAGCAGTTGTCAACCATGACCTTGCAGTTTGGATTTTGCATCTGAAGTGAGACCCAAAACATGAACAATGTCAGTATATACATGAGTTAAGTAGTGGAATACGCTGCCCCCCCCCCCCCCCCCCCCCCCCCCCCAAATACACATGATATAATCTTGCCTTGATCAAATCGATGGTTCTACGAATATCATCTATGCCGAGGCTCTTGCGCCATGAGTAACCACAGGACCTCTGTATGAGCGCGCACCCTGTCTCCGGTCTGACGGCATGTGCAAGCGCATCCCAGTCGAGGCCACCATCTGCTGCTAGCTACAACTGAATTTACATCAGCAACCTATCCAAGGGGCAATGTAACACACCAGAGTAGCAGAGACAGTAATACAGAGTAGCAGATGACTGGACTCTGAGGGGAATAATCAGCTCACCGGAACTTCTCGGTAGGTAATTCCGAAGTCTTTGAGTGATCCTACATTGTCTGACCCCCTGATCCCAATGACCTCCTCCAAGGTGTCGTAGGGAGGCCCGGCGACCGCCAAGAGCTGCAGTAGGAGTTGTCTGTCATCAGTTCTCAACTTCTCTCAGTCCAGCAGAAACAATGCCGGAATTTTGGTTCAGTCATGTCCGTGATAATTACCTCGTGTCCAGGCCGCAATAGCGCGAACAGAGCGCAAGCGATGGCGTGCGTGCCGGAAAAGAACTGCAAAATCAAGAAGAGGCGTTCGTCACTGGGAGCTCAGCTCAGTCCAGTGCGGCAACGGAATGTGGAATAGATGGGGGAAACCTGGGGGCGCACGATGGCGGCCTCGGCGCCGACGACGTGGGCGAAGACGGAGTCGAGCGCCTCCCTGCCGCCGGCGTCGTCGTGGCCGTACCCCGTCGACCCGCCAAAGTGCTGCAGCTCACAAACAGGCACCCGCGCGTCAGCGAGCAGAAGGGAACGGGGATAGAGAACGAGCGGGGAGGAGGTCTGAGGGGTTACGTGGGGGGCGACGCGGGCGGCGCGGAATGCGGCGGAAACGCGGTAGGAGTTGAGGGCGAGGGCGCGGTCCACCTCCCGGAACTCCGCCTGCAGCGACTCCACCGCGCGGGCCACCTCCGGGTGGAACGCGCACGCGGGCGGCCGCACCGTCCGCCTGCCGCGAGGCCGCGCGACGGGGTAGGAGGCCAGGGTGGTGGCTGTAGCCGTCGACATCGCCGCCGGCGACAGCAACCCGCACACTCCCACCGGCTTCGGATGTCAAACTGAAACTTTATCCACGGTCCTCGGCCGCTTCGCCGCTGCAGTATTCGTCTCGTCTCCCACCTAGGCCCGGCCCAATGCACTCCACCCAGGCCTGGCCCATTTCTGGCATTTAGGGTGATGCTTCAAGCATCGGAAACGTATGCAAAACCAGCAACCTCGTCAGTTTCCACGATAACAGGAAGCAAAAGGGAGCTTCCACTGAACCACAACCACAACCACTAGATTCCGAGCTAAGCGAAGCATGCTCACGAGCAAGGAACCCACCAATGCCATGCGTGCACTCAAAGAAACCTCGCCGCCTTCCTCTTCCAGCTCCCCTGCATATAAATCGCCGTCCTGTCCTCTGAATCTCCCATCCCGTCCATCAGGTACAGAGACCGACATTGGCAATGGCGTCATCAGCAGCGTTCATGGTAGCGGCGGTGCTCGGGCTGGTGCTCGCTTCGGCGCCGGCGGCGCGGGCGTGGAGCACCGAGGGCCACATGCTCACATGCCAGATCGCACAGGATCTGCTGGAGCCAGCGGCGGCGCAGGCGGTGAAGAACCTTCTGCCGGAGGAGGCGGGCGGCGACCTGTCGGCGATGTGCGTGTGGCCGGACCAGGTGAGGCACTGGTACAAGTACCGCTGGACCAGCCCGCTGCACTTCATCGACACCCCCGACAAGGCCTGCACCTTCGACTACGCCAGTACGTTTCTTTCCTCACGCGGAGCGAGCAGCAGCGTACATAAAACTCTGTTTGAATTTCTGTATTGAGATGATGATCGTCGTGTCCGATCGGCAGGGGACTGCCATGACCCCAGCGGCGCCAAGGACATGTGCGTCGCCGGCGCCGTCGCCAACTTCACGTCCCAGCTCATGCACTACAAGCAGGGCAGCGCCGACCGCAAGTGTAAGCGTCTATGCGAGGGTGCTGATATCTTGTACCCAGCGTTTCTGCATCACTGTTCTGAGGTCTTGAATGCAACTGTTGCAAATGCAGATAACCTGACCGAGGCCCTGCTATTCCTGTCACACTTCATGGGAGATATTCACCAGGTATTTTCTTCCTTCTAAAATCTGTAATCCCGTGATTATTGTACAGAGATCAGTCTCTTTGTCTCTGACATAAATTTTCAATTTTGTCCGTGGTCTGTATGTGCAGCCCATGCACGTGGGGTTCACGAGCGACATGGGGGGCAACTCGGTGAACCTACGCTGGTTCAAGCACAAATCCAACCTCCACCATGTAAACAACCTCCTTGCCTGTAACACACTGCACACAATGCCATATCACAGGCAGAGAGCTTAACTCTTCATCTGCATGAAAATTGCATCTGTGATCTCTTTCTCTCTTCAGGTATGGGACAGGGAGATAATACTCACTGTTCTTGCCGAGCGCTACGGCAAGGACATGGCCGCGTTCCGCAAGGACCTCCAGCACAACATCACCAAGGTATGTTGCAAACCAAATGAACTGTCACACAGTTACAGTTACAGACGTGCTCTTCCAAGACCAGGAACATGTCTGAAATTTGCAGAGTATAGGCTTGGCGTTCATATAATTGTCTGTCTTGTTCCTCCAGGGCTCGTGGTCCGACGAGTCTTCATGGAAAGATTGCGCGGACCTCATGTCCTGCCCAACCAAGTATGCCACGGAGAGCATAGGCCTGGCGTGCAAGTGGGGCTACGACGGCGTCCACGACGGAGACACACTGTCCGGTAAGCCACCGCCGGCCGGGCTCCCCGCCTAGCTTCGTGTTCATCATGCCATTGCCATGCCATTCGTCCTGACTGTGATGCTTCATGATCTGCAGAGGACTACTTCGGGTCGAGGCTCCCGATCGTGACGCGGCGGATCGCGCAGGGGGGAGTGAGGCTGGCCATGTTCCTCAACCGGGTCTTCGGAGACCACAAGCCCCACAGCCGCGACGTGGCTGCGCCGGTGAACTTGGTCGTGGCTCATGACGATGAGCTCTAGCTCAGCGTCAAGTGACAGTCGCTGTATTGCATTGCATCCATGTTGACCTGAAGACTTGGGCACGAATCACGATGATGCATACTAGGAGACTACTGCTAACTTGCATGGAAATGATACAGATGATCGGTCAGTGAATAATTGTTTGCGACGCCAACAGCTAGCGTGTACTCCACATGTCATGTCCAAAGATGTAGACATTTATTTGGATGTAACCCAAATTCTGTTGTCCTTTTGTTTTCATGCTTGCTGTTATTTTAGTTGCCTGAATGAATCAACGTCAATACATTTGTCACGGCAAGGCAAAATCGTGTCCACACTCTGCACACATCAGTACCATTTGTCGTGCCATGACAGGTTGCATCCTTGCAGTTTGTCTCTACATTTAAATGTTTATGTAGTTTTTTCTTTACCATTAAAGATGAGTATTTGGTGTTTGTATGTTCGTCCTAAAACCATGTCCTTCGTTAACTCAATCAAATCAAAATCAAATTTGATTAAAATCTCAACTAAATCAAAAACATTCCTTGCTTCACCTGCTCATACCCAAATCAAATCAAATTTTACCAAAACCTCAACCAAATCAACACATTCGTTGCCTTCCCTACCCATACTCAAATCAAATCGAATCTTACTAAAAACTAGAATATGGTGGGCGGAAGGTATCTGTCGGATACGATTCGTGTTGCAACGCATGGTCAATTAGTTAGTACTGTATTTTAGAAGGAAGGCACGTGCCATGCACGTATGGAATCCAAAAAATGTGGTTTAACAAACATTAGACCGCTTTGCACTTACTCCCTTTTTTATAGAGAAAATGAATGTTGTTATCCTGGTTAAAGGGGCTTGTACTTTTCGACTGTTAAAGGCAATCTTGAACTACTGACTTCTCATGGTGTGATAATCTTGTAGGCAATGACATTTTCACTTGTCTTAATATTCAGAGCTTATCTAATTTGAAAAAAAATCATGACAAAGTATTTTGGAACGGAGGGAGTACATACGAAGTTAAGAAAAAAAATTGTATGCCCATGCATAATGCTAATCAGAAGTTAGTTCTATTTATAGCCAATCATCAAAAAAAATCTCTATACTCGAGGGAGTAGCATTTCATTATTACAATTAAATAGTCATTTGCCATATGAAATCAGCGTAGTCAAATAAAATAGCAACTATCCTGCAAAAAAGGAAAAGCATTCCAAAACTGTCCAGGACCATAAGTCTTTTGTATGTAAATTCATGACCACCAAGATTCAATAACTTATGTAGTCTACCACTCTATGTTTGAACCATGCCAGATGCTGATTTGACAAAAACAGAAACAGCTAGAGTGCATGAATAAGAAACTACTCTCTCCGTTCCCAAATATAAGTCTTTCTAAATATTCCAACACGTGACTATATACGAAGTAAAATGAATGAATCTATACTTTAAAATATGTCTACATACATTCGTATGTTGCAGTCCATTTGAAATGTCTAAAAAGACTTATATTTAGGAACGGATGGAGTATATCAACATAGCCCGTATATATTATATGGGCTGGCTTTAGGCCAACCCTACTGCTGAAGTAGAAATCCGTTTCTCAGAAATTCAGAAATTTTCGATCTCCTCAAAATAAATTACTGGCCTTTTATAAATTGATGTGTTGTTGTGGTGGAACGTGGTTGCTAATTAGCAAAAATCAGTATCCGTAGAGCATGTGGATGCCTCAATCAAGTGACAGACTGACCCATGAAGACCTCCTCCTCTCTGCGCACAAGCTACTGCGAGTTAGGCCGTCACCCCACAGCTGTTGCGTACGCCGGAAAGCGGGAACATATGTGATATATGTTAGTTGGGAGAACATGAGCGTTCTCAGAGCTTAGCGAATGTCGGCCGTCGGATCGTTTTCTTGATGCGATCTGGATTGTTGGATGTTGCCCTCGGATTGCCTCAGTCGTCGGATCGAGCCCGCGACACTGCTACAATGATCAGTTTCACCCCCCGCTGTAAAGATCTCGTGCCACCGCCGTTGAAAGAACATGCGGTGCCCCCATGTTTGGTTTTGGTAATTGATGACAATCTCTATGGACTAATGGTTGCCTTGAGTTATATTTGAAGGATTTGTCCATAGGCATTTCTTGAAGTCCATGTGTTGGTTTCAAGGAGTTTATGTGGTGACCAAGGTGTTATTTAGGAATTATCCAAAGATTGGTCATGTGAGAGTTGAGCTTATTGCAAGCATGTCTTGAAGAAGAAGATTGTGTGATCATTCATGTTTACCTTCAAGACATCATCCAAATGAAGAGAGTTGGAAAGAGTCAAGGTACGTGTTCATGGGCTTGCGTCAAGAGGAAGATATCACTCAACCCATGGAGAGGATGACATCAAGTGGTGATCGTCATCAACATTGCCGTGTGCAAGTTCAAGTGGAGCATCACGAAGAGATCAAGTGCTTGAAGCTTGCCGTCCATTGTGGTGACAATGGACTTGTGAAGATGTGCGGAAGGGTGGCTCACCCATAGTGGAGTATGGGGGAGCAATCAACTAGTCTTCATCGAGCCAACGCAATCAAGAAAGGTGGTCCATCTTGAAGGAGTCAAGATCGTCATCATCTAGCTCAAGTGGACCATGTGCAAGGCAAAGGTTTGCTCTTGATAGGTTTTCTATTTTACCGGTCTCATGATGGTAGTTGGGAGACCGGGTTATAGGATCGATTGCCGTACTATCAAGGGGGGCTCTCGATGAGTAGCTTGATCGTATCGTTCATAGAGAGCTCAAACCATTGCATCCTTGCATCATCTTTATTGGTTCTTGTTTGGTTCTTCTCTTTGTGAGTTTTGGAGCTTATGGTCATCTTGATGATAAGCTCGAGTTCATCAAAAACGGAGTTCACTCGCATCTTCTATGATGTTTTCGATGTTGGAGGTTATGCCGGTTCTTCTCGGTTGGAGGTTTCACTCCTCTATTTGTTGGCATACCTCCCCTGCCTCTTCTTACTATAACCACTCGCTGTTTTGATGCTACTCGTCTTCCTCTATCCAACAAGCTTGAGTTTGCTCAATTCGAAGCTCATTTGCAGAAGTTATGGCAGTTCTGGTCTTCCTTGGAGTGTACTTGTTTTCGTCGACTTGGCATAAGGTTGGCGCCAGCGGTAGTACCGCTGGACCGGAGCGGCAGTACCGCGTATCGCCACAAGCGGTAGTACCGCCGTCCCACAGTGGTAGTACCGCCTATGGCCATAAGCGGTAGTACGGCTCCGGTTCCGCGCTGGTACCGCCTCGACTCGAGACGTGGTTTTTTCGTGTCGGGTTCAGCGGCAGTAGTAGCAGCAGTAGGAGCGGTAGTACCGCTCGTGTGCAATAGTATCGCGGCTACCACCGCCCCTAGTACCGCTGGGTCAAGCGGTAGTACGCTGCGGCCAACGGTAGTACCGCTGGCTCCAGCGGTAGTGCCGCTCATACGGCTCTCCCTCGCCCTCTGTTTTGCTCCGCTGTCTATGTTCTACCGCCCGGGCGGTAGTACCGCTCCCTTGAGCGGTAGTACCGCTCGTGCGCGGACTGAGCACATAACGGTTGGATTCGGGAGCTCCTATAAAAGGGGGTCTTCTTCCCCATTCAACCTTATCTCTTGAGCTCGTGTTCTTCCCCCATTGTTGACCTTCTTCGAGCTTGCTAACTCTCAATCCCTCCATGGATTCTTGCTAGTTTTTGAGGGAAAAGAGAGAGGAGATCTAGATCCACATTTCCACCAATCACTTTCTCCTCTATGTGAGGGGAACCCCTTGGATCTAGATCTTGGAGTTCTTGGTGTTCTCCTTCTTGTTCTTCCTCTCTTTTTCCTCCCTAGCATTAGTGGCTTCGGTGGGATTTGAGAGAGAAGGACTTGGGCACTCCGTTTGCCCTTGCCATTGAATTTGGTGCATCGGTTTGAGTTCTCCACGGTGATACGTGGAAGTTACAAGTTGAGAAGCTTATTACTCTTGGGTGCTTGGTGCCCTTGAGCTTGTTCCTCTTGGGTGCTTGGGCGCCCTAGACGGTTGGTGGTGTTCGGAGCTCAATCATTGTGGTGTAAAGCTCCGGGCAAGCGTCGGGGTCTCCAATTAGGTTGTGGAGATCGCCCCGAGCAATTTGACGGGTACCGGTGACCGCCCCCAAGGGTTGCCAAAGTGTACGGGTTTGGTGACCGCCCCCAAGGGTTGCCATTTGTACGGGTTCGGTGACCGCCTTTAAGGGTCCCTTAGTGGAATCACGGCATCTTGCATTGTGCGAGGGCGTGAGGAGATTACGGTGGCCCTAGTGGCTTCTTGGGGAGCATTGTGCCTCCACACCGCTCCAAACGGAGATTAGCATCCGCAAGGGTGTGAACTTCGGGATACATCCTCGTCTCCGCGTGCCTCGGTTATCTCTTACCCGAACCCTTTACTTATGCACTTTACTTTGTGATAGCCATATTGTTTCTTGTCATATATCTTGCTATCACTTAGTTGTTTATCTTGCTTAGCATAAGTTGTTGGTGCACATAGGTGAGCCTAGTTGTTGTAGGTTTTGTGCTTGTCAAATTAACCGCTAGGTTTATTCCGCATTTGTTCAAGCATAAACTGTAATTATTTTAAAGCGCCTATTCACCCCCCCTCTAGGCAACATCCACGATCTTTCAGCCGTTATTCCCATGCCCCGCCGAGGGCATTTCTGTCTTTTCACCTGTGTGGTCGTGCGTGGCGTGGTGTGGATGGCTGGGTCTCACGTATGGGTGAGGAGAGTGCCCGATTGGTTCAGAACCCTAGCCTCCACCCCCACTCGCGCCCCTCTCCTTCGCTCCTGTCCTCCCCCGCCGCGCCGCCATCTTCCCCGCACTCGTCGCCACCGCTCCCGCGTGCTCTGCCTCCTCCCCTTCCCTCATCCTCGTGCAGCCGCCGCGGCGCTCCTGCATCTCCTCCCCTTCCTCTCCCACCACCATGTTCGCGGAGGCGCTGCAGATCCCCGCCGACCAGGCCGCGCTGGCGCTCGGGGCGCTCGCCGCCGTGCTTCCCGGTGACGACGACGCCCCCGCAGCGGACGACGCGTCGGAGGCCGACCTCCACGCAAACCCTAGCGCAGCTCAAGGCGAAGCTCGTGGCGCCGGGGCCGGGCACGTGGGTGGCGCGGTGCTCACGGAGGCGCTACAGATCCCCGCCGAGCAGGTCGCGCCGACGCTCGGGGTGCTCGCCGTCGTGCTCCCCGGCGACGATGACGACCCCGTAACGGACGGAGCTGGCGCCTCCCCGCCCCCATCTATCCACTCCGTCCAGGTCTCTCTCTCTCTCTCTCTCTCTCTCTCTCTCTCTCTCTCTCCCAGTTCCCGTTCTTATGAGTTTATCTGATTTATTTGTACCAAAATGAGTAATTTTGTCTGAATATGCTTACGGGGAGTTTATCCCAGTTCCCGCAGAAGCATTCTAGAATCAGCAACTGAAATAGGCAAAGTTAGCAACTAGAATTTGGGGTGGGAAATAGGCAAATACATGAAGCATAATGGGGAGTTTGTCTTCGCGACAATTATGGAGCGGGTGCTCTGCTTCGAATATATGCATGGCGGAAGCCTTGATAAACACATTGAAGGTAGGACTATCAGTGTGGATTTAAGTATCTTATATGTAGTGGGAGTTCAACTCTTCTGCAGTTGTTTCATCTTGATACTGCTCAAATAATCAATGGAAGTTTCCCTTATTTTCAAATATATATGGTTGACAATTGCCTACATATATTAGTTTGCCTATCAAGATGAGTGATTCAACAGCTTATTTTATACGTCTTTTGCTACTAATCGCAGATGAAGCTTGCGGGCTTGAGTGGCCCACATGTTACAAGATTATTAAAGGGACTTGTGAGGGAATAAATTACCTTCACAACTCCCAGGAAAGGCATATTTACCATCTGAACTTAAAGCCTAGTAATTTTTTGCTGGATAAAAGTATGACCCCCAAGATTGCAGATCTTGGTTTGTCAAGACTTGTTGATTCAATAGAAACAGATGAACCAGATATGCGCCAGGGAACACTGTAAGTTGATGGATGATCATACTCTGAGCCGTTCATTTTTTCAAAGATATTCTGAAAAAAAATCCTTGTATTTTTAACTAACTATTAACCATATAAATTAAGGTTATCCCTTTATGAGATATTCTGAATAAACAGATGAACCATTTATTTTATCTCCTGCCAAAATAATGAGATGATCTATATTTATGTCCCTTCTATTTTAATTAGATAGTGTTATCAGGGATATATAGTTTTGGAAGTTCAAACTAGATCTATTCATTATTATTAGTAGTTGAGCTGCTGATTGTAACAATATGCTTACGTGAGTTTCAGACTAAGTGCTCTAATATTCATTGTTAGTCAAATTACTTACTATTGAAATGTCGTGGTTCTCTATATATGTCATCTCTCATTGGATGTCTGAATTTAGACTCCGGCTGTAGGGTTGTTTGTGTTGTGTGGTATGAATTGCCTTTGTACGTCAAAATGCATGTATCAAGTGTCGATTTTCTAATAAAACGATCTGTATATCTGCATTACAGTTGGAATATTCATATGTATGGTTTCATGCTTCCAAGAATAACAAACACTATGCACCCAGCTCTCTCTTTTGTGGCCACTAACCATTCACTTTTTTTTGTTCCTACAACCTGCATTGGTGTAAGTTAGATTTTATATTGCCTACTTCAAGCACCGATGGACCACCACATGTTTGAATTATTTGTTTTTCAGAGATTATTTCTCTGGATTTCCATTTTTATTGATCAGAAGGCACGGGTGCAAGTATCAACAATTACAGTGTTGAGTGGTCGTAATCACCCGCTTTTGTGCCCACATTTTTCAAAAATACTGCAAAGATACATTTGATTTTAATTATGTTAAAAACAACAGTTTGGTCTGGACTAAGTACAAAGTACCAAATTGACATTTTCCCCTTGGTTATTTACTTACTGTAATGTGTCAGATGGCAATAAGTAGGTGAATTATATGCTGGGTTGCAAATTGTACTTCTAAGTAAGACCACATGAACTGCTAATCAGATTATCCGTGTAATAAAATCTTCTTTAATCTAAGCTTCAAAGCTACACGAACTACCATATTTTCTGATTTGTTGGCTGCACTAAAAATAGGGACATGCTCTAACAGTGACACTTTCTATTTGCAGTACTATTGTTGAGCCAATTGATACTAGGTGTGCATGAATATTTGCCTTGCCAGTATGATTTGATTCGGACGTGGATGGGTCCTGTCTTCTATTCTGCTTGTTTCTTCCCATGTTCCTCATCTTTCTGGATGTGTCGCAGTTGGGACGGTGGCGTGCCGGAAGGGCTGTCTTGCGAGTTGACCGGAGTGGGAGTACACCGGAGAGGCTTCTGAGATGGCTGAGGTGGTTCTTCGCTCCTCTGATTGTCTTCTCGTTTGTGTTGTACATGTGCTCATCCTGGGATTTGTTGTTTTTAGGGATCTGTCTAAGGTTTGCTGGTTGATTTGTCCTGACTGGGGTCTGCTTGTTCTCTTGGCTCCTGGGCTGTGCTGCTCGAAGTTGCTTCACTGGTTTCCTTGCAGGTGATTCTTTCCTCTCGCCTGCCCTCTTCGGTGTTTTTTCTAGGTTGTTTAGATGTGTACTTCAAGTTCATATATACGGTGGCGCTCTCCCCTCCTCTTCTGTAGAAGGCGAGATCCTTGCTCCTTTTTTTATCTCTTCGAATCCCTAGCTTCCGCGAATTTAGTCCATAATGTGGAGATGTTCTTACAGTACCGTTGATCTGGGCATCCAGGCACCCAAGCTTTTCTTCGCGCGATGGCATCAGGCACACGGAGGGAACTCTTCTTCATCGGTGCGATGAACAATGACCGTGATCTCCGTTCCACACCGTCACCAGCTAGCAAGGTAGACCTCGTTTGCTTGGTCAACTCTACAACATGCATGTGCTAGACTTGTTCGAGATTTATGCAATTGGGCATGTCGTTGATCAACGACACGCAGAGCATATTTTTTATATGTGATTTGTAGTAGAATGGTCGTATTAACTCTGTCGATGCTTGCTGTGCAGTCCACTGTGTATCAGATTCTTTAGATCCCGTGAATAGCCATTTTTTACCGGGTTCATGCTTGATCTGTGGTCTCCCGTGTATCATGCCGTTTGGCTTCTGTAGTTTACCTGCTTGCGTTTGCCAATCGTGGTCAACACACAACACGATTGATGTTTGTGACCTGCCTTTAAAGAATGTGCCCTGCCTTACTTAAAAGCATGTTTACATAGTCGTTGTGTTGCTGCAGATCTCTGGTTTGTTTTTCGGGCTTCTGTTGCACGTTTGCTTTGCTTGTCCTGAACCCGTCACCGATAAAGGCTAATGCATTTCCATGTTTCTATTGCTTTAGTAGCATGATATTTCCGCGTATTCCTGTTGTGGTATGTACTATGTGTAAATGACTTACCACTCTACATATTTTAATAGATGAAGCATTCTGTCACGGTTAGGCCGAAGGCTATGCTTAGCGCTGTTCTTGCTGAAGATGGTTTACCCGAGGTGAAGTACAAGACCTGCGCATCTTACCATGGCCGTGTGGCGGCTACTCCATCACAGTCGCGTTCATCTGCAGCGGCAAAGCATATGAGGATCAATGGCGACCCAGCTGTGGATGCCAATGGGCCATGCAAAATGCTGCTCCTCGGTGCTTGGAGCATCTTCAGGCCACCATGGATATTGAATTTGACTGCCCTCAAATGCATAAAATTAAGACCGAGATGAAGTACCTGTCGGGCAGTGTCGACGAGAAAGACAGGAAGATCAGAGATCTGAAGGCTAAGGTGGAAAAAAGGAATCTGCGGGTCAACGGGCTTACCAAGGGCTGGGGTCACTGGCAGATTACCTGCTCGGATCTGCATATGATCAAGCTTTGCTTCCGACTGGTTCTTCGGTAGTTCGTTTTTTATCATAGCTGAAAATGCATTGCACCGTGTATGCTTACTCTCCTATGATGCTTTCTACGCTCTTGTGTTAGGTAAGGGGCATTTTTTGCTTCGATCATTTTGATTCTGATTAGATCTTTATTTCCATTTGACTTCCTGCTGTATCTTCATCTCCATTTAACTTATTGATATGGTTTCGTTTCATTCTGTTTTAGCGTACTTACAATTAATAACTTTATAACCAACTCCTGACGTCACTATTTCGTAGTTTGTTTTGTTTAGAACAACTTGACATGCACCCTTTTACCTCACGCACTCAAGATATAATATTTATCTTTATTTATATATACAACAACTTCATGGATGGGTGTTTGGAGGTTTTTGAGGCTGCATTATGAATAGGTGATATTAAGCGAATACCAGTATTTTTAGGTGCATTTTATCGGCCATCTATTTACAGCTTCAGTTACTTCATACGTTAGTCCCATTTGAACACATGGTGATAATATCATGCTTTCATTGCCTTTTCTTATCGTCAGAATAGCAGTCTGGGTTACTACAAACTTAACATTACACGCTTGACCAAAACGTTCGGACCGGCACCCTCGCGCCTTACCCGATCTAGTATGTATAGTCTGGGGACCCATGGGTGAGAGCACAGATGCTTGGGGATGAGGATAGCCTCGATGCACACATAGTTCGTATGTCCTTAAATTAATTATTAAACAACTCCATAATTGATCCTCGTGCCTATAGGCAGGAAATTTATTTACTAATACGACTGTCTCCTGGTTCATGTTCTCTGGCACCTTAGGAGACGTCCGATACTACTCCTATGACGTGATAAACAGGGTCAAAAACGACAAGAGGGAAAAAAGGGGAAAAGAGATGCATTGTCTTACGTGCCATGGATAACATGCTCGATGTGCTCGAGGGCATCCGCCAGGGCGACTATCGCCGGCACCACCCCGATTCGCAGTCGCGGCAGGGGCGGAGCCAAGAAATTGTGCTAATGGGTTCCTAAGGATTTGACTATGAATAACTATTGTATGCAGCGGCGGAGTTTGCTAGAAATTTCAAATATAAGCTCGCCAAAAGGATATCTAACCCAATGCCCCCCCCCCCCCCCCCCCCCTTCACATTATTCGATGGGGGGTATTCTAGACTTTTTATTGGGCGGAGAAAATCCATTAGGTTCACCGTTTCTACGCTGCCGTTGGGTGGCGGTGGCTGGTGCACCGAGCTAGAAGACGAGGACAATGCGTGACTGAACTTGACGATGACGACGCCGCGCGTGCTGCGAGCTCAATATCCGGCTGAGCGTGAGCATGGTGGGAGTTAATTGCATATAGGGACAGTTTCATTTCTCCTCCTAACTCGAACCACCACCTGGCATTTGCCCCTAAAATTTGGGTATGCTCAAAAATACCCCTCTCCTGTCTGTGGCCCTTACAGAAATCCCCTTTCGGCCCGTTTCTGTCGGGTCAATGGTCTTTGATCGGTAATTGGGCGTCTGTCCGACATTGTTGCCCCTGGTTCTTACATGTGAGCCCGCCAAAAGGTTATCCACTTGCTCACTCTGTTTCTTCTACCTCGCCACGGCGCACAGACGGGAGTGAGGCGATTCATCGGCAGTGAACTGCGTCGTTCTGGAGCTCGGGGAATGAGGTCGCACATTAGGTGCGTGGATGTGCACCTAACGCATGTCGTCCGCGAGCTCTTTGGTCGCTGGCGAGGTAAGTTTTTCATCTCTAATTTGTGAATTTTGCATTAGGGTTTGAACTCAAGTTGGGGAATTTTCGGTCGTAGGTTGATGGGGTCGGGATTGTGCAGTCCTCGTCTGAGTTCTGGATGCCGGATCTTAGCTTTTGCGGCCTTGAGAAGCTTTCCAAACATCCGTGTCTGGGGCACGGGCTCGTTCCCGCTCACTGTGTCGCCTGGGGAGGAGCAAGCACGGGGAGACATTTCCTAGGTTGCCCACATGATGTAATTTGCATAGATTTTATCTGTTTGCTCCACATTGTTGCCAGTATTGCATTTTGACGATATTTTTTTATGTTGCAGCTTCCTGATGAATGTGAATGGGCTGTTTGGGTTGACCCTCCTCCTCCAGATCGTGTTGGGCATGCTTTTAAGGAACTACATGCTAGGCTAGAAGCAAGTTGGCTCAAAGCTCATCGTTTGGAGAGGAGGGTGGCACATCTAAGAGAGAGAAAAGAAGCTCAAGTTAGAGTTGAAGAAGAGGCATGATTAGATGGAAACATGGGCATTTCTGATGACTATTGGCATATGCATTCTGTCCTATTTGTTTGGTTCAAAGAACACATATTAGTTGGCTTCGGTGTTGTAGGCAGTGAGTAGAACTTACTTGATGATGTGAACCTTGTAATGATGTGAGTTGTTCCTGGTTGTGTGCCTCTGATGTTGTGCACCTTTTGCAAAGACAAATTAATTGAGAAACATCAATTTGGTCTTGTGATCTCTTTGTCTTACTGTGTTTGTTTGTGTTTTTTTACATGAATGATAGTGCATCAGTGTGGTGTTTTGAATTGCAACATCAGTGATAGAGCAGCAGTGCATAAGTTTTTTTAATATGAATTTGGAAAATGAGCATAGAAACATCTATAGCACTTAACAAGGAACAAAAACATGCGAGGATGAAAAACACATGATCTGGGAGAACAACATGACGGGATCAACACGAATATATGGCCAACAACAACATCACTTAAGACAGGACCATAGTTCAACATGGAAAATAGTACATTAATGTGAAAAATGCTCTTATATTATGGGACGGAGGGAGTAGAATATAAAAATAGGAAAAAAATCATACTACTTCATTGCATAAATGGAGGCAAACGTTGGATTATTGAAGGCGCGTGGGGAATAGCATGAGCCACAATCAATCAACCAGCCAGAGCCCTTCCAAATTCTTGCCACCATCACCGGATAACCAATCACCAAGACGACCCATTGGCTTCGACATTAACCATCGAGCTGCTGTAGTGGCTACTTAAACACTGCGACAACCCCAAGAGGCCGTCGACCTCCTCCCCTTCGCCTCGCACCGAGAAATGGCCGAAGCGGACCTCACCGGCCTCGTCGACGACTTCTACTTCTCGGCCCTCACCCACGCCCAGAACGACGCCGACGCCGCCGAGGACGATGAGCTCTTCCCGATATCCGACGAGAAGTACGCCGCCGAGCTCCAGCTCCAGGAGGTGATCATGTCCTCCGCCATCGCGGCTGCCGCCACGTCGTTCCCGGCACATCGCAGTATCGCCACCACCAGCAGCAGCGCAGTTGTCATGTACGGTGAGTGCTCCTCCGCCGTCGCTTCTTCATCTTCGTGCTCTGGGCAACCCAGTAGTTCCTCCGCGACGGCGACGGCGTCGCCCGCGCTCGTGTTCTGCAAGATCTGCATGGACGCCGTGCCGGAGTCGGACGCGCACCGCGCGAGCCGCGGCTGCGCGCACGCCTTCTGCAGCGCCTGCCTCGCGGGCTACATCGGCGCCAAGATCCAGGACCGGATCGCCGACGTCAAGTGCCCCGAGGAGCGGTGCACCGGGGTGCTCGACCCGGCGCTCTGCCAGGGCATGCTCCCGCGGGAGGTGTTCGAGCGCTGGGGCGCCGCGCTGTGCGAGTCCATGATGCTCGGCGCCAAGAGGACCTACTGCCCCTTCAAGGACTGCTCGGCGATGATGGTGGCGGACGACGACGGCGGCGACGTGACGCAGTCCGAGTGCCAGGTGTGCCGGCGGCTGTTCTGCGCCCGGTGCGCCGTGCCGTGGCACGCCGGCGCCGACTGCGCCGCCTACAGGAAGCTCGGCAGGGGCGACAGGGGCAAAGAGGACATGCTGCTGCTGGAGACGGCCAAACAGAAGAAGTGGAAGCGGTGCCCCAAGTGCGAGTTCTTCGTGGAGAAAACCGACGGTTGCCTCCACATCACCTGCAGGTATGGTGCTAGCATTTACACTTCCTGTTTATTGCACACTTCTGTTTGCTTTGTTGCCGAGATTTCCGATGGTTGTTTCATTTCCTATGCAGGTGCGGCTTCCAGTTTTGCTATGGATGTGGCAACCAGTGGGGCGTGACGCATGCTAGCTGCAGCACGGCGTGATAGGATGGTCGATGGGCTGCCCATGCACTTGCAGAGTTTGCATCTTGGGAGCCTGACGTTGTTTGGAACGCGAGACACATTTCTGATTTCTACGGACTTCAAACTGTTTTGTGTGGATTTTAATTATGCAAAATTATCGTTTGAACAATAATCTTTAGTGTTCTTGGATGAATTGGTGATGACATGCAACAAGCTGGATTTCAACCCAACTCTCGTTTTAACCCGAAGTTGTACTAAAAATCATGTTCCCGTTTGGGCATTTGTATCAAGGCACTCAACCAACAGACCTACTTCCGCACTATTTACGTTTCACACCGTCAATATAATTTCTCATTTTCCTAGTTTTTCTTTCAAACCAGGACAACTCCAAAAGGTTGTGGGTTTTTTCCTACCTATGGAGGCTTTCCCTTAACCGTCCCCATGGGTTGGCTCCACAAAGGTTAATACAATATGTTTTTTTACATGGAACACTGTGCATCCCTTTAATTAGTGGACTCGGCCAAATCGCGTGGCACAACACTATTTATTAGGGGGGAATCAGAGAGCCAAACACCCTAGCTACCAGGAACCACCCTAACACCATGACTAGCCAGGACATGAGTGGGCCTATTACATTCACAAGGGCAGAAACCAACCTTGTATTCTATAAGGCTCATCTGCAATAGATACTTTGATTCGTGAAAAAAGGATGCCTAGCTATGCACTATCCCAACCATCTAATTCCATAACCAGTTTGAGGGGTCAGGCATGAAGGTAACTTGGCTCATATCAAACCCCTTAGCACATGCCACTCAGATTAATTGGCCACCCCTTTCATGTGTGATTTCTATGTTATACATAGTTGTGATTATCTGATGGACTAGTAGAAAACAGGGCATCTGTGTTCCGGTTGGCTTACGAACCGGGACTAAAGGGGCTCCATGTGGCTGCTGTGGGGCGCCCAGGCAGGAGGACCTTTAGTCCCGGTTGGTAACACACTAACACCGACCGGGACTAAAAGGCAGCCACGCGTCAGCAGCCCCCAGGCGCTGGGGTTTTTGGTTTTTTTAGGGGGGGAAGGGGGGCATTTAGGGGTTTTGGAGGGTTTAGGGGTTCCATATTGTGTTAGCTAGCTACTACATATAGAGAAAAGTGACCCCTCTTATTCCGTGCTTGGTCGACGCTAGCTACTACATATAGAGAGAACTCGACGCTAGCTAGTAAGCAAAGGAAGGAAACCATTAATTACACAAGATCGTCATGAACATATATAGAGAGAAGTGACCTCTCTTTCTCCGTGCTTGGTCGAACAACTAGTTTTCGTATATCTATTCGACGCTACTACATATATACAATATAACATCACTGTCATCATCAAACACCAAACTCCCATTGAACTTCCGTATGATATTCTCCCTTTTCATGTATGACGTGTTCAAGAAAGAATCCCGCCATTTCCTCTTGAATTGCTCGTATGCGATCATGTGGTAGGAGTTCATCCCGCATCTGCCAGATCTAATTTAAAGAAGGGGGTCAATACATATATATGAATGAAACTCAACACAATTGATGGTAATAAAATAAAATTGTGAATATTGTTTACGTACTTCAAATTGTTTGTCAGAGAAGCCCCGCTCAGAGGTCGAGTGACGAATGAACTCGCAAACGTAGTATCCACATAAATTATTCCCGCCTGCCTGCCACAAGCACTTTACGAGAATAGAGTTCAATCAAACTGATAATCAAGCATGATGATGGTATTGATGAAACTAGAATCAATGAGAGATGCGCGAAACTAGCTAGTACTACTTACTTTGGGGTGTGTAAATCGCAGCCGTTCTTCAGACCTGGAACCATTCCGGTGAACTTTTTCCAAACCATGCCCGACAAAGAAAATGATTACTTGATACCAGGAAATGAACGAAAGTTGCCGATATGGTGCGATAATGATTGAACTTACTTCTGGAGCATTGCATTCATGTACGCATAATCCTTGGGATCGTTACGTATCGAGTCTAAGATAGTTACTACCCCCCCCCCCCCCCCCCCCCCGCGTCAAGCTTAATGGATAGAAGAATAAAGTGGAACCTGCACACGCATAACTCATCAATTACAATACTTAATCTCGAGTAAGCGAAACCGAATATGCACAAGACAGTAACACTCACTTGAAGTTGTAAGGAAAGAGTATTTCCCTTTTGTTTTGATGTCGAACAAACGCTTTTAGCAAGTTTTCCTCAGTATCGTCAACTCTTTTTTCTACCGTCCATTCATTTACGGTATTTGGGCTAATGAACCCAATGTCATAGATTTGTCCGCTTTTGCATTCGACGATCTTCAATCTGCATAATATAGTGAGGATAATTATATATACATGCAATGGACGAGCTGAGCTAGAGACTTAATTACATAAGTAATACTTACAGACAGTAGCAAGTCATGAGTTGTTTGTCGAGGGCCTCTTGATTGAATAACTGAAATAATTAATTCAATAGGCATGAGGTCGACTCCGATGAAGTCGTGCTCATCTTTAATTCTCACCATCATACTATCGGTCCCATCCTTCCTGCAGCTTTCCAAGTACCAGTCATGCAATCTTTGCATCATCGTTGTTAGATGAGGGAGCTGATCAGGTTTGACGAGAGCTTCCCGCACTCGTATCTAAAGGTCTCTACTACCTCAGCTATTTCAAACTATACATCATCGCCGATGTAATCACCAAGAGTGGTACCAGGCAGTAGCCCCGGATGATTAGCGATATCGCTAGACACCTTGAGCGGGGCACGATTGCTTCTCTTGTTCGTCGAGCTGGGGAATAGTTTTCCCACTTCTTCATCTTACGACACTGGTAGTACTTCCCGACCGCCGTGCTTCACCATATGTCTTTGCAATACAACAGTCATAGTTGGATTGCGGCGGAGGTGGTGGTGGTCGCTTAAGGGCATCCAGAGTGCGCTTCGATTTTGCCGGATCTATTGTTTCCTTCGGAGGTGGGCATTTCCGTTCAAAATGGGCCTGCACTTAGGCATCCATGATGTCCTTGGTTTCCTCGTCTGTCCTCTCATATGGTAACTTTGGAGGAGCCTTGAGGCTTGGACTAGCTCTGAATTTCTTGCCTGTTGTGCTGCTAGCCGCCGGAGCCCGCTGACGCGCCGAATACGACTGCGGTGGCGGAGATGGCTGACGTGCCAGAGACAACTGAGGCGGAGGAGGATTCTGCCGAGGGGCCTCCTCCGTTAGAGTCCGCTGAGGCGGCGGAGACGGCTGACGCGCCGAAGACGACTCAGACAGTGGAGATAGTAGAGTTAGACTGTGAGGAGGAGTCTGCCGAGGATCCAGCTAAGTCTGCTGAGGCGACGTCCAGTTTGGAAGCTTGATGTGCTCCTTTCTCCATAGACATGTACTCCTGAAGGCATTTTCCAGAAGCATCTCCCCTTCACCTGTAGGGTACTCAAGCTCCAGCCCCTAACCCCTCCATTATTTCATCCACCCAGATAATAGCAAAGCCATGTGGAATCGGACGGCAATGGAAAGTTCCCTCAGCTCGAGGAGGTAAGACAGAGCCGAACGCCACCTTCACTGTCAGGTTATGGCATTTCCCCATTAGCACACAATGTTCATTCTCCGTGATACTATCCACGGGGTAGCGAGGAGATGTGATATCAGGTTGAACGAGCTCCGTGGAAGCCACACTGCTTCTCCGCTGAGATGGTGAGGTATCTTCGGGGGCAACGAAGGATCTTCGTGCTCCTGAGATGGTTGGCCGGTAGCTCACTGGCTCTCAAGTTCCTATTGTTTCGCTAATCTTGCATTGATCTTCTGCATTTCGCTTGCTTCCTCTTTCTTCTTTCTCTCTTGGCTTCTATAACCACCGCTGTCGGGAAACCCATGCTGAAGGAAATATGCCCTAGAGGCAATAATAAAGTTATTATTTATTTCCTTATTACATGATAAATGTTTATTATTCATGCTATAATTGTATTAACCGGAAACTTGATACATGTGTGAATACATAGACAAACAGAATGTCACTAGTATGCCTCTACTTGACTAGCTCGTTGAATCAAAGATGGTTAAGTTTCCTAGCCATAGACATGAGTTGTCATTTGATTAACGGGATCACATCATTAGGAGAATGATGTGATTGACTTGACCCATTCCGTTAGCTTAGCACTTGATCGTTTAGTATATTGCTGTTGCTTTCTTCATGACTTATACATGTTCCTATGACTATGAGATTATGCAACTCCCGTTTACCGGAGGAACACTTTGTGTGCTACCAAACGTCACAATGTAACTGGGTGATTATAAAGGTGCTCTACAGGTGTCTCCGAAGGTACTTGTTGAGTTGGCGTATTTCGAGATTAGGATTTGTCACTCCGATTGTCGGAGAGGTATCTCTGGGCCCTCTCGGTAATGCACATCACTATAAGCCTTGCAAGCAATGTGACTAATGAGTTAGTTGCGGGATGATGCATGACGGAACGAGTAAAGAGACTTGCCGGTAACGAGATTGAACTAGGTATTGAGATACCGATCGAATCACGGGCAAGTAACATATCGATGACAAAGGGAACAACGTATGTTGTTATGCGGTTTGACCGATAAAGATCTTCGTAGAATATGTGGGAGCCAATATGAGCATCCAGGTTCCGCTATTGGTTATTAACCGGAGACGTGTCTCGGTCATGTCTACATAGTTCTCGAACCCGTAGGGTACGCACGCTTAAAGTTCGGTGACGATCGGTATTATGAGTTTATGTGTTTTGATGTACCGAAGGTAGTTCGGAGTCAAGGATGAGATCGGGGACATGACGAGGAGTCTCGAAATGGTCGAGACGTAAAGATCGATATATTGGACGACTATATTCAGACATCGGAAAGGTTCCGAGTGGTTCGGGTATTTTTCAGAGTACCGGGGAGTTACGGGAATACGGGGAAGAAGTATATGGGCCTTATTGGGCTTTAGGGGAGAGAGAGAGGCAGGCTGCGCGCCCCCCAAGGCCTAGTCCGAATTGGACTAGGGGGAGGGGCTGCGCCCCCTCCTTCCTTCTCTTCTTTCTTCCCCTTCCTTGTCTCCTACTCCTACAACATGGAAGGGGGGAATCCTACTCCCGGTGGGAGTAGGACTCCCCAGGGCGCGCCATAGAGAGGGCCGGCCCCTCCCCTCCTGCACTCCTTTATATACGTGGCCAGGGGGCACCCCATAGACACAACAATTGATCTCTTGATCTCTTAGCCATGTGCGGTGCCCCCTCCACCATATTCCACCTCGATCATATCGTAGCGGTGCTTAGGCGAAGCCCTGCGTCAGTAGCAACTGAAGGAAATATGCCATAGAGGCAATAATAAAGTTATTATTTATTTCCTTATATCATGATAAATGATTATTATTCATGCTAGAATTGTATTAACCGGAAACATCATACATGTGTGAATACATAGACAAACAGAGTGTCACTAGTATGCCTCTACTTGACTAGCTCGTTGATCAAAGATGGTTATGTTTCCTAGCCATAGACATGAGTTGTCATTTGACTAACGGGATCACATCATTAGGAGAATGATGTGATTGACTTGACCCATTCCGTTAGCTTAGCACTCGATCGTTTAGTATGTTGCTATTGCTTTCTTCATGACTTATACATGTTCCTATGACTATGAGATTATGCAACTCCCGTTTACCGGAGGAACACTTTGTGTGCTACCAAACGTCACAACGTAACTGGGTGATTATAAAGGTGCTCTACAGGTGTCTCCAAAGGTACTTGTTGGGTTGGCATATTTCGAGATTAGGATTTGTCACTCCGATTGTCGGAGAGGTATCTCTGGGCCCTCTCGGTAATGCACATCACTTAAGCCTTGCAAGCATTGCAACTAATGAGTTAGTTGTGGGATGATGTATTACGGAACGAGTAAAGAGACTTGCCGGTAACGAGATTGAACTAGGTATTGAGATACCGACGATCGAATCTCGGGCAAGTAACATACCGATGACAAAGGGAACAACGTATGTTGTTATGCGGTCTGACCGATAAAGATCTTCGTAGAATATGTGGGAGCCAATATGAGCATCCAGGTTCCGCTATTGGTTATTGACAGGAGACGTGTCTCGGTCATGTCTACATAGTTCTCGAACCCGTAGGATCCGCACACTTAACGTTTCGATGACAGTTATATTACGAGTTTATATGTTTTGATGTTCCGAAGGTTGTTCGGAGTCCCGGATGTGATGACGGACATGACGAGGAGTCTCGAAATGGTCGAGACATGAAGATTGATATATTGGATGACTATATTCGGACACCGGAATGGTTCCGGGGGTTATCGGATATATACCGGAGTACCGGGGGGTTACCGGAACCCCCCGGAGGCTATTGGGCCTCATGGGCCCAATTGGTGGAAGAGGAGAGGCGGCCAAGGGGCAGCCGCGCGCCCCTCCCCCATGTCCGAATTGGACAAGGAGGGGGGGGGGGGCGCCCCCCCTTTTCCTTTCCCCCTCTCTCCTTCCCTCTCCTCTCCTAGTCCAACAAGGAAGGGAGGGAGTCCTACTCTCGGTGGGAGTAGGACTCCTCCTGGCGCGCCTCCTCCTGGCCGGCCGCTCCTCCCCCCTTGCTCCTTTATATACGGGGGCAGGGGGGCACCCCATAGATACAACAATTGATCGTTTGATCTTTTAGCCGTGTGCGGTGCCCCCCTCCACCATAGTCCACCTCGATAATACTGTAGCGGTGCTTAGGCGAGGCCTTGCGTCGGTAGAACATCATCATCGTCACCACGCCATCGTGCTAACGAAACTCTCCCTCAACACTCGGCTGGATCGGAGTTCGAGGGACGTCATCGGGCTGAACGTGTGCTGAACTCGGAGGTGCCATGCGTTCGGTACTTGACCGGTCAGATCGTGAAGACGTACGACTACATCAACCGCGTTGTGCTAACGCTTCCGCTTTCGGTCTACGAGGGTACGTGGACAACACTCTCCCCTCTCGTTGCTATGCATCACCATGATCTTGCGTGCGCGTAGGAAATTTTTGAAATTACTACGTTCCCCAACAGTGGCATCCGAGCCTGGTTTTATGCGTTGATGTTATATGCACTAGTAGAACACAAGTGAGTTGTGGGCGATATAAGTCATACTGCTTACCAGCATGTCATACTTTGGTTCGACGGTATTGTTGGATGAAGCGGCCCGGACCGACATTACACGTACGCTTACGCGAGACTGGTTCTACCGACGTGCTTTGCACACAGGTGGCTGGCGGGTGTCAGTTTCTCCAACTTTAGTTGAACCGAGTGTGGCTACGCCCGGTCCTTGCGAAGGTTAAAACAGCACCAACTTGACAAACTATCGTTGTGGTTTTGATGCGTAGGTAAGAACGGTTCTTGCTAAGCCCGTAGCAGCCACGTAAAATTTGCAACAACAAAGTAGAGGACGTCTAACTTGTTTTTGCAGGGCCTGTTGTGATGTGATATGGTCAAGACATGATGCTAAATTTTATTGTATGAGATGATCATGTTTTGTAACCGAGTTATCGGCAACTGGCAGGAGCCATATGGTTGTCGCTTTATTGTATGCAATGCAATCGCCCAGTAATGCTTTAATTTATCACTAAGCGGTAGCGATAGTCGTAGAAGCATAAGATTGGCGAGACGACAACGATGCTACGATGAAGATCAAGGTGTCGCACCGGTGACGATGGTGATCATGACGGTGCTTCGGAGATGGAGATCACAAGCACAAGATGATGATGGCCATATCATATCACTTATATTGATTGCATGTGATGTTTATCTTTTATGCATCTTATCTTGCTTTGATTGACGGTAGCATTATAAGATGATCCCTCACTAAATTATCAAAGTATAAGTGTTCTCCCTGAGTATGCACCGTTGCGAAAGTTCTTCGTGCTGAGACACCACGTGATGACCGGGTGTGATAGGCTCTACGTTCAAATACAACGGGTGCAAAACAGTTGCACACGCGGAATACTCAGGTCAAACTTGACGAGCCTAGCATATAACAGATATGGCCTCGGAACACTGAGACCGAAAGGTCGAGCGTGAATCATATAGTAGATATGATCAACATAGTGATGTTCACCATTGAAACTACTCCATCTCACGTGATGATCAGACATGGATTAGTTGATATGGATCACGTGATCACTTAGAAGATTAGAGGGATGTCTATCTAAGTGGGAGTTCTTAAGTAATATGATTAATTGAACTTTAATTTATCATGAACTTAGTCCTGGTAGTATTAGCATATCTATGTTGTAGATCAATAGCTCGCGTTGTTGCTTCCCTATGTTTTATATATGTTCCTAGAGAAAACTAAGTTGAAAGATGATAGTAGCAATGATGCGGACTGGGTCCGTGATCTGAGTTTTATCCTCATTGCCGCACAGAAGAATTATGTCCTTGATGCACCGCTAGGTGACAGACCTATTGCAGGAGCAGATGCAGACGTTATGAACGTTTGGCTAGCTCAATATGATGACTACTTGATAGTTTAGTGCACCATGCTTAACGGCTTAGAATCGGGACTTCAAAGACGTTTTTGAACGTCATGGACCATATGAGATGTTCCAGGAGTTGAAGTTAATATTTCAAGCAAATACCTGAGTTGAGAGATATGAAGTATCCAACAAGTTCTACAGCTAAAAGATGGAGGAGAATAGCTCAAGCAGTGAGCATGTGTTCAGATTGTCCGGGTACTACAATCGCTTGAATAAAGTGGGAGTTAATCTTCCAGATAAGATAGTGATCGACAGAATTCTCTAGTCACCATCACCAAGTTAGTAGAACTTCGTGATGAACTATAATATGCAAGGGGTAACAAAAACAATTCCCAAGCTCTTCCTGATGCTGAAAACGACGAAGGTAGAAATCAAGAAAAACATCAAGTGTTGATGGTTGACGAGACCACTAGTTTCAAGAAAAGGGCAAAGGGAAGAAGGGGAACTTCAAGAAGAACGGCAAGCAAGTTGCTGCTCAAGTGAAGAAGCCCAAGTCTGGTCCTAAGCCTGAGACTAAGTGCTTCTACTTCAAAGGGACTGGTCACTGGAAGCGGAACTACCCCAAGTATTTGGTGGTTAAGAAGGATGGCAAAGTGAACAAAGGTATATTGGATATACATGTTATTGATGTGTACTTTACTAGTGTTTATAGCAACCCCTCGGCATTTGATACTGGTTCAGTTGCTAAGAGTAGTAACTCGAAACGGGAGTTGCAGAATAAACAGAAACTAGTAAAAGGCGAGGTGACGATGTGTGTTGGAAGTAGTTCCAAGATTGATATGATCATCATCGCACACTCCCTATACTTTCGGGATTAGTGTTGAAACTAAATAAGTGTTATTTGGTGTTTGCGTTGAGCATGAATATGATTTGATCATGTTTGTTGCAATACGGTTATTCATTTAAATTAGAGAATAATTGTTGTTCTGTTTACATGAATAAAACCTTCTATGGTCATACACCCAATAAAATGGTTTGTTGGATCTCGATCATAGTGATACACATATTCATAATAATGAAGCCAAAAGATGCAAAGTTAATAATGGTAGTGCAACTTATTTGTGGCACTGCCGTTTAGGTCATATTGGTATAAAGCACATGAAGAAACTCCATGCTGATGGGATTTTGGAATCACTTGATGCTTGCGAACCATGCCTCTTGGGCAAGATGACTAAAACGCCGTTCTCTGGAACAATGGAGCAAGCAACAGATTTGTTGGAAATCATACATACTGATGTATGTGGTCCGATGAATATTAAGGCTTGCGGCGGGTATCATTATTTTCTGACATTCACAGATGATTTGAGCAGATATGGGTATATCTACTTGATGAAACACAAGTCTGAAACATTTGAAAAGTTCAAAGAATTTCAGAGTGAAGTGGAGAATCATCATAACAAAAATAAAAGTTTCTACGATATGATCGCAGAGGTAAAATATTTGAGTTACGAGTTTGGCCTTCAGTTAAAACAATGTGAAATAGTTTCACTACTCACGCCACCTGGAATACCACAGTGTAATGGTGTGTCCGAACGTCGTAACCGTACTTTATTAGATATGGTGCGATCTATGATGTCTCTTACCGATCTACCACTATCGTTTTAGGGTTATGCATTAGAGACAGCTACATTCACGTTAAATAGGGCACCATCTAAATCCCTTGAGACGACACCGTATGAACTATGGTTTGGCAAGAAACCTAAGATGTCGTTTCTTAAAGTTGGAGGTTGCAATGCTTATGTGAAAAAGTTTCAACCTGATAAGCTCAAACCCAAATCGGAGAAATTCGTCTTCACAGGATACGCAAAAGAAAATGTTGGGTACACCTTCTATCACAGATCCGAAGGCAAGATATTCGTTGCTGAAAATGGATCCTTTCTAGAGAAGGAGTTTCTCTCGAAAGAAGTGAGTGGGAGGAAAGTAGAACTTGATGAGGTAACTGTACCTGCTCCCTTATTGGAAAGTAGTTCATCACAGAAACCGGTTCCTGTGACACCTACACCAATTAATGAGGAAGCTAATGATGATGATCATGAAACTTCAGATCAAGTTACTACCGAACCTCGTAGGTCAATCAGAGTAAGATCCACACCAGAGTGGTACGGTAATCCTGTTCTGGAGGTCATGTTACTTGACCATGACGAACCTACGAACTATGAGGAAGCGATGATGAGCCCAGATTCCGCAAAATGGCTTGAGGCCATGAAATCTGAGATGGGATCCATGTATGAGAACAAAGTATGGACTTTGATTGACTTGCCCAATGATCGGCGAGCCATTGAGATTAAATGGATCTTCAAGAGGAAGACGGACACTGATAGTAGTGTTACTATCTACAAAGCTAGAATTATCGCAAAAGGTTTTCGACAAGTTCAAGGGGTTGACTACGATGAGAGTTTCTCACTCGTATCTATGCTTAAGTCTGTCCGAATCATGTTAGCAATTGCCGCATTTTATGAAATCTGGCAAATGGATAAACAAAACTGCATTGTTTAATGGATTTATTAAAGAAGAGTTGTATATGATGCAACGAGAAGGTTTTGTCAATCTAAAAGTGCTAACAAAATATGCAAGCTCCAGCGATCCATCTATGGACTGGTGCAAGCATCTCGGAGTTGGAATATACGCTTTGATAAGTTGACCAAAGCATATAGTTTTATACAGACTTGCGGTGAAGCCTGTATTTACAAGAAAGTGAGTGGGAGCACTACAACATTTCTGATAAGTATATGTGAATGACATATTGTTGATCGGAAATAATGTAGAATTATTCTGCAAAGCATAAAGGAGTGTTTGAAAGGAGTTTTTCAAAGAAAGACCTCGGTGAAGCTGCTTACATGTTGAGCATCAAGATCTATAGAGATAGATCAAGACGCTTGATAAGTTTTTTTCCAATGAGTACATACCTTGACAGGATTTTGAAATAGTTCAAAATGGAACAGTCAAAGAAAGAGTTCTTGCCTGTGTTACAAGGTGTGAAGTTGAGTAAAGACTCAAAACCCGACCATGGCAGAAGAATAGAAAGAGAATGAAGAGTCATTCCCTATGCCTCAGTCATAGGTTCTATCAAGTATGTTATGCTGAGTACCAGACCTATTGTGTACCTCACCATAAGTTTGGCAAGGGAGTACAATAGTGATCTAGGAGTAGATCACTGGACAGCGGTCAAAATTATCCTTAGCGGAATAAGGATATATTTCTCGGTTATGGAGGTGATAAGGAGTTCATCGTAAAGAGTTACATCGATGCAAGCTTTCACACCGATCTGGATGACTCTAAGTCACAATCCAGATACATATTGAAAAATGGGAGCAATTAGCTAAAGTAGCTCCGTGCAGAGCATTGTAAACATAGAAATTTGCAAAATACTTACGGATCTGAATGTGACAGACCCGTTGACTAAAATTATCTCACAAGCAAAACATGATCACACCTTAGTACTCTTTGGGTGTTAATCACATAACGATGTGAACTAGATTACGGACTCTAGTAAACCCTTTGGGTGTTGGTCACATGTCGATGTGAACTATGGGTGTTAACCACATAAAGATGTGAACCATTGATGTTAAATCACATAGCGATGTGAACTAGATTATTGACTCTAGTGCAAGTGGGAGCTGAAGGAAATATGCCCTAGAGGCAATAATAAAGTAATTATTTATTTCCTTATACCATGATAAATGTTTATTATTCATGCTAGAATTGTATTAACCGGAAACATGATACATGTGTGAATACATAGACAAACAGAGTGTCACTAGTATGCCTCTACTTGACTAGCTCGTTGATCAAAGATGGTTATGTTTCCTAGCCATAGACATGAGTTGTCATTTGATTAAAGGGATCACATCATTGGGAGAATGATGTGATTGACTTGACCCATTCCGTTAGCTTAGCACTCGATCGTTTAGTATGTTGCTATTGCTTTCTTCATGACTTATACATGTTCCTATGACTATGAGATTATGCAACTCCCGTTTACCGGAGGAACACTTTGTGTGCTACCAAACGTCACAACGTAACTGGGTGATTATAAAGATGCTCTACAGGTGTCTCCAAAGGTACTTGTTGGGTTGGCGTATTTCAAGATTAGGATTTGTCACTCCGATTGTCGGAGAGGTATCTCTGGGTCCTCTCGGTAATGCACATCACTTAAGCCTTGCAAGCATTGCAACTAATGAGTTAGTCGTGGGATGATGTATGATGGAACGAGTAAAGAGACTTGCCGGTAACAAGATTGAACTAGGTATTGAGATACCGACGATCGAATCTCGGGAAAGTAACATACCGATGACAAAGGGAACAACGTATGTTGTTATGCGGTCTGATCGATAAAGATCTTCGTAGAATATGTGGGAGCCAATATGAGCATCCAGGTTCCGCTATTGGTTATTGACCGGAGATGTGTCTCGGTCATGTCTACATAGTTCTCGAACCCGTAGGGTCCGCACGCTTAACGTTTCGATGACAGTTATATTATGAGTTTATATGTTTTGATGTACCGAAGGTTGTTCGGAGTCTCGGATGTGATCACGGACATGACGAGGAGTCTCGAAATGGTCAAGACATGAAGATTGATATATTGGATGACTATATTCGGACACCGGAATGGTTCCGGGGGTTATCGGATATATACCGGAGTACCGGGGGGTTACCGGAACCCCCCCGGAGGCTATTGGGCCTCATGGGCCCAATTGGTGGAAGAGGAGAGGCGGCCAAGGGGCAGCCGCGCGCCCCTCCCCCCAAGTCCGAATTGGACAAGGAGGGGGGGGGGGCGGCGTCCCCCCTTTTCCTTTCCCCCTCTCTCCTTCCCTCTCCTCTCCTAGTCCAACAAGGAAGGGAGGGAGTCCTACTCCCGGTGGGAGTAGGACTCCTCCTAGCGCACCTCCTCCTGGCCGGCCGCACCTCCCCCCTTGCTCCTTTATATACGGGGGCAGGGGGCACCCCATAGATACAACAATTGATCGTTTGATCTTTTAGCCGTGTGCGGTGCCCCCCTCCACCATAGTCCACCTCGATAATACTGTAGCGGTGCTTAGGCAAAGCCCTGCCTCGGTAGAACATCATCATCGTCACCACGCCGTCGTGCTGACGAAGCTCTCCCTCAACACTCGGCTAGATCGGAGTTCGAGGGACGTCATCGGGCTGAACGTGTGCTGAACTCGGAGGTGCCGTGCGTTCAGTACTTGATCGGTCGGATCATGAAGACATACGACTACATCAACCGCGTTGTGCTTACGCTTCCGCTTTCGGTCTACGAGGGTACGCGGACAACACTCTCCCCTCTCGTTGCTATGCATCACCATGATCTTGCGTGCGTGTAGGAAATTTTTGAAATTACTACGTTCCCCAACAGCAACATCATCACCGTCATCACGCCGTCGTGCTGACGGAACTCTCCCGTGAAGCTCTACTGGTTCGGAGTTCGCGGGACGTCATCGAGCTGAACGTGTGCTGAACTCGGAGGTGCCGTACGTTCGGTACTTGGATCGGTCGGATCGTGAAGACATACGACTACATCAACCGCGTTGTGCTAACGCTTTCGCTTTCGGTCTACGAGGGTACGTGGACAACACTCTCCCCTCTCGTTGCTATGCATCACCATGATCTTGCGTGCGCGTAGGAAAATTTTGAAATTACTACGTTCCCCAACAGTGGCATCCGAGCATGGTTTTATGCGTTGATGTTATATGCACTAGTAGAACACAAGTGAGTTGTGGGCGATATAAGTCATACTGCTTACCAGCATGTCATACTTTGGTTCGACGGTATTGTTGGATGAAGCGGCCCGGACCGACATTACACGTACGCTTACGCGAGACTGGTTCTACCGACGTGCTTTGCACACAGGTGGCTGGCGGGTGTCAGTTTCTCCAACTTTAGTTGAACCGAGTGTGGCTACGCCCGGTCCTTGCGAAGGTTAAAACAGCACCAACTTGACAAACTATCGTTGTGGTTTTGATGCGTAGGTAAGAACGGTTCTTGCTAAGCCCGTAGCAGCCACGTAAAATTTGCAACAACAAAGTAGAGGACGTCTAACTTGTTTTTGCAGGGCCTGTTGTGATGTGATATGGTCAAGACATGATGCTAAATTTTATTGTATGAGATGATCATGTTTTGTAACCGAGTTATCGGCAACTGGCAGGAGCCATATGGTTGTCGCTTTATTGTATGCAATGCAATCGCCCAGTAATGCTTTACTTTATCACTAAGCGGTAGCGATAGTCGTAGAAGCATAAGATTGGCGAGACGACAACGATGCTACGATGAAGATCAAGGTGTCGCACCGGTGACGATGGTGATCATGACGGTGCTTCGGAGATGGAGATCACAAGCACAAGATGATGATGGCCATATCATATCACTTATATTGATTGCATGTGATGTTTATCTTTTATGCATCTTATCTTGCTTTGATTGACGGTAGCATTATAAGATGATCCCTCACTAAATTATCAAAGTATAAGTGTTCTCCCTGAGTATGCACCGTTGCGAAAGTTCTTCGTGCTGAGACACCACGTGATGACCGGGTGTGATAGGCTCTACGTTCAAATACAACGGGTGCAAAACAGTTGCACACGCGGAATACTCAGGTCAAACTTGACGAGCCTAGCATATAACAGATATGGCCTCGGAACACTGAGACCGAAAGGTCGAGCGTGAATCATATAGTAGATATGATCAACATAGTGATGTTCACCATTGAAACTACTCCATCTCACGTGATGATCAGACATGGATTAGTTGATATGGATCACGTGATCACTTAGAAGATTAGAGGGATGTCTATCTAAGTGGGAGTTCTTAAGTAATATGATTAATTGAACTTTAATTTATCATGAACTTAGTCCTGGTAGTATTAGCATATCTATGTTGTAGATCAATAGCTCGCGTTGTTGCTTCCCTATGTTTTATATATGTTCCTAGAGAAAACTAAGTTGAAAGATGATAGTAGCAATGATGCGGACTGGGTCCGTGATCTGAGGTTTATCCTCATTGCCGCACAGAAGAATTATGTCCTTGATGCACCGCTAGGTGACAGACCTATTGCAGGAGCAGATGCAGACGTTATGAACGTTTGGCTAGCTCAATATGATGACTACTTGATAGTTTAGTGCACCATGCTTAACGGCTTAGAATCGGGACTTCAAAGACGTTTTTGAACGTCATGGACCATATGAGATGTTCCAGGAGTTGAAGTTAATATTTCAAGCAAATACCTGAGTTGAGAGATATGAAGTATCCAACAAGTTCTACAGCTAAAAGATGGAGGAGAATAGCTCAAGCAGTGAGCATGTGTTCAGATTGTCCGGGTACTACAATCGCTTGAATAAAGTGGGAGTTAATCTTCCAGATAAGATAGTGATCGACAGAATTCTCTAGTCACCATCACCAAGTTAGTAGAACTTCGTGATGAACTATAATATGCAAGGGGTAACAAAAACAATTCCCAAGCTCTTCCTGATGCTGAAAACGACGAAGGTAGAAATCAAGAAAAACATCAAGTGTTGATGGTTGACGAGACCACTAGTTTCAAGAAAAGGGCAAAGGGAAGAAGGGGAACTTCAAGAAGAACGGCAAGCAAGTTGCTGCTCAAGTGAAGAAGCCCAAGTCTGGTCCTAAGCCTGAGACTAAGTGCTTCTACTTCAAAGGGACTGGTCACTGGAAGCGGAACTACCCCAAGTATTTGGTGGTTAAGAAGGATGGCAAAGTGAACAAAGGTATATTGGATATACATGTTATTGATGTGTACTTTACTAGTGTTTATAGCAACCCCTCGGCATTTGATACTGGTTCAGTTGCTAAGAGTAGTAACTCGAAACGGGAGTTGCAGAATAAACAGAAACTAGTAAAAGGCGAGGTGACGATGTGTGTTGGAAGTAGTTCCAAGATTGATATGATCATCATCGCACACTCCCTATACTTTCGGGATTAGTGTTGAAACTAAATAAGTGTTATTTGGTGTTTGCGTTGAGCATGAATATGATTTGATCATGTTTGTTGCAATACGGTTATTCATTTAAATTAGAGAATAATTGTTGTTCTGTTTACATGAATAAAACCTTCTATGGTCATACACCCAATAAAATGGTTTGTTGGATCTCGATCATAGTGATACACATATTCATAATAATGAAGCCAAAAGATGCAAAGTTAATAATGGTAGTGCAACTTATTTGTGGCACTGCCGTTTAGGTCATATTGGTATAAAGCGCATGAAGAAACTCCCTGCTGATGGGATTTTGGAATCACTTGATGCTTGCGAACCATGCCTCTTGGGCAAGATGACTAAAACGCCGTTCTCTGGAACAATGGAGCAAGCAACAGATTTGTTGGAAATCATACATACTGATGTATGTGGTCCGATGAATATTAAGGCTTGCGGCGGGTATCATTATTTTCTGACATTCACAGATGATTTGAGCAGATATGGGTATATCTACTTGATGAAACACAAGTCTGAAACATTTGAAAAGTTCAAAGAATTTCAGAGTGAAGTGTTGAATCATCATAACAAAAATAAAAGTTTCTACGCTATGATCGCAGAGGTAAAATATTTGAGTTACGAGTTTGGCCTTGAGTTAAAACAATGTGAAATAGTTTCACTACTCACGCCACCTGGAATACCACAGTGTAATGGTGTGTCCGAACGTCGTAACCGTACTTTATTAGATATGGTGCGATCTATGATGTCTCTTACCGATCTACCACTATCGTTTTAGGGTTATGCATTAGAGACAGCTACATTCACGTTAAATAGGGCACCATCTAAATCCCTTGAGACGACACCGTATGAACTATGGTTTGGCAAGAAACCTAAGATGTCGTTTCTTAAAGTTTGAGGTTGCAATGCTTATGTGAAAAAGTTTCAACCTGATAAGCTCAAACCCAAATCGGAGAAATTCGTCTTCATAGGATACGCAAAAGAAAATGTTGGGTACACCTTCTATCACAGATCCGAAGGCAAGATATTCGTTGCTGAAAATGGATCCTTTCTAGAGAAGGAGTTTCTCTCGAAAGAAGTGAGTGGGAGGAAAGTAGAACTTGATGAGGTAACTGTACCTGCTCCCTTATTGTAAAGTAGTTCATCACAGAAACCGGTTCCTGTGACACCTACACCAATTAATGAGGAAGCTAATGATGATGATCATGAAACTTCAGATCAAGTTACTACCGAACCTCGTAGGTCAACCAGAGTAAGATCCGCACCAGAGTGGTACGGTAATCCTGTTCTGGAGGTCATGTTACTTGACCATGACGAACCTACGAACTATGAGGAAGCGATGATGAGCCCAGATTCCGCAAAATGGCTTGAGGCCATGAAATCTGAGATGGGATCCATGTATGAGAACAAAGTATGGACTTTGATTGACTTGCCCAATGATCGGCGAGCCATTGAGATTAAATGGATCTTCAAGAGGAAGACGGACACTGATAGTAGTGTTACTATCTACAAAGCTAGAATTATCGCAAAAGGTTTTCGACAAGTTCAAGGGGTTGACTACGATGAGAGTTTCTCACTCGTATCTATGCTTAAGTCTGTCCGAATCATGTTAGCAATTGCCGCATTTTATGAAATCTGGCAAATGGATAAACAAAACTGCATTGTTTAATGGATTTATTAAAGAAGAGTTGTATATGATGCAACGAGAAGGTTTTGTCAATCTAAAAGTGCTAACAAAATATGCAAGCTCCAGCGATCCATCTATGGACTGGTGCAAGCATCTCGGAGTTGGAATATACGCTTTGATAAGTTGACCAAAGCATATAGTTTTATACAGACTTGCGGTGAAGCCTGTATTTACAAGAAAGTGAGTGGGAGCACTACAACATTTCTGATAAGTATATGTGAATGACATATTGTTGATCGGAAATAATGTAGAATTATTCTGCAAAGCATAAAGGAGTGTTTGAAAGGAGTTTTTCAAAGAAAGACCTCGGTGAAGCTGCTTACATGTTGAGCATCAAGATCTATAGAGATAGATCAAGACGCTTGATAAGTTTTTTTCCAATGAGTACATACCTTGACAGGATTTTGAAATAGTTCAAAATGGAACAGTCAAAGAAAGAGTTCTTGCCTGTGTTACAAGGTGTGAAGTTGAGTAAAGACTCAAAACCCGACCATGGCAGAAGAATAGAAAGAGAATGAAGAGTCATTCCCTATGCCTCAGTCATAGGTTCTATCAAGTATGTTATGCTGAGTACCAGACCTATTGTGTACCTCACCATAAGTTTGGCAAGGGAGTACAATAGTGATCTAGGAGTAGATCACTGGACAGCGGTCAAAATTATCCTTAGCGGAATAAGGATATATTTCTCGGTTATGGAGGTGATAAGGAGTTCATCGTAAAGAGTTACGTCGATGCAAGCTTTCACACCGATCTGGATGACTCTAAGTCACAATCCAGATACATATTGAAAAATGGGAGCAATTAGCTAAAGTAGCTCCGTGCAGAGCATTGTAAACATAGAAATTTGCAAAATACTTACGGATCTGAATGTGACAGACCCGTTGACTAAAATTATCTCACAAGCAAAACATGATCACACCTTAGTACTCTTTGGGTGTTAATCACATAACGATGTGAACTAGATTACGGACTCTAGTAAACCCTTTGGGTGTTGGTCACATGTCGATGTGAACTATGGGTGTTAACCACATAAAGATGTGAACCATTGATGTTAAATCACATAGCGATGTGAACTAGATTATTGACTCTAGTGCAAGTGGGAGCTGAAGGAAATATGCCCTAGAGGCAATAATAAAGTAATTATTTATTTCCTTATACCATGATAAATGTTTATTATTCATGCTAGAATTGTATTAACCGGAAACATGATACATGTGTGAATACATAGACAAACAGAGTGTCACTAGTATGCCTCTACTTGACTAGCTCGTTGATCAAAGATGGTTATGTTTCCTAGCCATAGACATGAGTTGTCATTTGATTAAAGGGATCACATCATTGGGAGAATGATGTGATTGACTTGACCCATTCCGTTAGCTTAGCACTCGATCGTTTAGTATGTTGCTATTGCTTTCTTCATGACTTATACATGTTCCTATGACTATGAGATTATGCAACTCCCGTTTACCGGAGGAACACTTTGTGTGCTACCAAACGTCACAACGTAACTGGGTGATTATAAAGATGCTCTACAGGTGTCTCCAAAGGTACTTGTTGGGTTGGCGTATTTCAAGATTAGGATTTGTCACTCCGATTGTCGGAGAGGTATCTCTGGGTCCTCTCGGTAATGCACATCACTTAAGCCTTGCAAGCATTGCAACTAATGAGTTAGTCGTGGGATGATGTATGATGGAACGAGTAAAGAGACTTGCCGGTAACAAGATTGAACTAGGTATTGAGATACCGACGATCGAATCTCGGGAAAGTAACATACCGATGACAAAGGGAACAACGTATGTTGTTATGCGGTCTGATCGATAAAGATCTTCGTAGAATATGTGGGATCCAATATGAGCATCCAGGTTCCGCTATTGGTTATTGACCGGAGATGTGTCTCGGTCATGTCTACATAGTTCTCGAACCCGTAGGGTCCGCACGCTTAACGTTTCGATGGCAGTTATATTATGAGTTTATATGTTTTGATGTACCGAAGGTTGTTCGGAGTCTCGGATGTGATCACGGACATGACGAGGAGTCTCGAAATGGTCAAGACATGAAGATTGATATATTGGATGACTATATTCGGACACCGGAATGGTTCCGGGGGTTATCGGATATATACCGGAGTACCGGGGGGTTACCGGAACCCCCCGGAGGCTATTGGGCCTCATGGGCCCAATTGGTGGAAGAGGAGAGGCGGCCAAGGGGCAGCCGCGCGCCCCTCCCCCCAAGTCCGAATTGGACAAGGAGGGGGGGGGGGCGGCGTCCCCCCTTTTCCTTTCCCCCTCTCTCCTTCCCTCTCCTCTCCTAGTCCAACAAGGAAGGGAGGGAGTCCTACTCCCGGGAGTAGGACTCCTCCTAGCGCACCTCCTCCTGGCCGGCCGCACCTCCCCCCTTGCTCCTTTATATACGGGGGCAGGGGGCACCCCATAGATACAACAATTGATCGTTTGATCTTTTAGCCGTGTGCGGTGCCCCCCTCCACCATAGTCCACCTCGATAATACTGTAGCGGTGCTTAGGCAAAGCCCTGCCTCGGTAGAACATCATCATCGTCACCACGCCGTCGTGCTGACGAAGCTCTCCCTCAACACTCGGCTAGATCGGAGTTCGAGGGACGTCATCGGGCTGAACGTGTGCTGAACTCGGAGGTGCCGTGCGTTCAGTACTTGATCGGTCGGATCATGAAGACATACGACTACATCAACCGCGTTGTGCTTACGCTTCCGCTTTCGGTCTACGAGGGTACGCGGACAACACTCTCCCCTCTCGTTGCTATGCATCACCATGATCTTGCGTGCGTGTAGGAAATTTTTGAAATTACTACGTTCCCCAACAGCAACATCATCACCGTCATCACGCCGTCGTGCTGACGGAACTCTCCCGTGAAGCTCTACTGGTTCGGAGTTCGCGGGACGTCATCGAGCTGAACGTGTGCTGAACTCGGAGGTGCCGTACGTTCGGTACTTGGATCGGTCGGATCGTGAAGACATACGACTACATCAACCGCGTTGTGCTAACGCTTTCGCTTTCGGTCTACGAGGGTACGTGGACAACACTCTCCCCTCTCGTTGCTATGCATCACCATGATCTTGCGTGCGCGTAGGAAAATTTTGAAATTACTACGTTCCCCAACAGTGGCATCCGAGCCTGGTTTTATGCGTTGATGTTATATGCACTAGTAGAACACAAGTGAGTTGTGGGCGATATAAGTCATACTGCTTACCAGCATGTCATACTTTGGTTCGACGGTATTGTTGGATGAAGCGGCCCGGACCGACATTACACGTACGCTTACGCGAGACTGGTTCTACCGACGTGCTTTGCACACAGGTGGCTGGCGGGTGTCAGTTTCTCCAACTTTAGTTGAACCGAGTGTGGCTACGCCCGGTCCTTGCGAAGGTTAAAACAGCACCAACTTGACAAACTATCGTTGTGGTTTTGATGCGTAGGTAAGAACGGTTCTTGCTAAGCCCGTAGCAGCCACGTAAAATTTGCAACAACAAAGTAGAGGACGTCTAACTTGTTTTTGCAGGGCCTGTTGTGATGTGATATGGTCAAGACATGATGCTAAATTTTATTGTATGAGATGATCATGTTTTGTAACCGAGTTATCGGCAACTGGCAGGAGCCATATGGTTGTCGCTTTATTGTATGCAATGCAATCGCCCAGTAATGCTTTACTTTATCACTAAGCGGTAGCGATAGTCGTAGAAGCATAAGATTGGCGAGACGACAACGATGCTACGATGAAGATCAAGGTGTCGCACCGGTGACGATGGTGATCATGACGGTGCTTCGGAGATGGAGATCACAAGCACAAGATGATGATGGCCATATCATATCACTTATATTGATTGCATGTGATGTTTATCTTTTATGCATCTTATCTTGCTTTGATTGACGGTAGCATTATAAGATGATCCCTCACTAAATTATCAAAGTATAAGTGTTCTCCCTGAGTATGCACCGTTGCGAAAGTTCTTCGTGCTGAGACACCACGTGATGACCGGGTGTGATAGGCTCTACGTTCAAATACAACGGGTGCAAAACAGTTGCACACGCGGAATACTCAGGTCAAACTTGACGAGCCTAGCATATAACAGATATGGCCTCGGAACACTGAGACCGAAAGGTCGAGCGTGAATCATATAGTAGATATGATCAACATAGTGATGTTCACCATTGAAACTACTCCATCTCACGTGATGATCAGACATGGATTAGTTGATATGGATCACGTGATCACTTAGAAGATTAGAGGGATGTCTATCTAAGTGGGAGTTCTTAAGTAATATGATTAATTGAACTTTAATTTATCATGAACTTAGTCCTGGTAGTATTAGCATATCTATGTTGTAGATCAATAGCTCGCGTTGTTGCTTCCCTATGTTTTATATATGTTCCTAGAGAAAACTAAGTTGAAAGATGATAGTAGCAATGATGCGGACTGGGTCCGTGATCTGAGGTTTATCCTCATTGCCGCACAGAAGAATTATGTCCTTGATGCACCGCTAGGTGACAGACCTATTGCAGGAGCAGATGCAGACGTTATGAACGTTTGGCTAGCTCAATATGATGACTACTTGATAGTTTAGTGCACCATGCTTAACGGCTTAGAATCGGGACTTCAAAGACGTTTTTGAACGTCATGGACCATATGAGATGTTCCAGGAGTTGAAGTTAATATTTCAAGCAAATACCTGAGTTGAGAGATATGAAGTATCCAACAAGTTCTACAGCTAAAAGATGGAGGAGAATAGCTCAAGCAGTGAGCATGTGTTCAGATTGTCCGGGTACTACAATCGCTTGAATAAAGTGGGAGTTAATCTTCCAGATAAGATAGTGATCGACAGAATTCTCTAGTCACCATCACCAAGTTACTAGAACTTCGTGATGAACTATAATATGCAAGGGGTAACAAAAACAATTCCCAAGCTCTTCCTGATGCTGAAAACGACGAAGGTAGAAATCAAGAAAAACATCAAGTGTTGATGGTTGACGAGACCACTAGTTTCAAGAAAAGGGCAAAGGGAAGAAGGGGAACTTCAAGAAGAACGGCAAGCAAGTTGCTGCTCAAGTGAAGAAGCCCAAGTCTGGTCCTAAGCCTGAGACTAAGTGCTTCTACTTCAAAGGGACTGGTCACTGGAAGCGGAACTACCCCAAGTATTTGGTGGTTAAGAAGGATGGCAAAGTGAACAAAGGTATATTGGATATACATGTTATTGATGTGTACTTTACTAGTGTTTATAGCAACCCCTCGGCATTTGATACTGGTTCAGTTGCTAAGAGTAGTAACTCGAAACAGGAGTTGCAGAATAAACAGAAACTAGTAAAAGGCGAGGTGACGATGTGTGTTGGAAGTAGTTCCAAGATTGATATGATCATCATCGCACACTCCCTATACTTTCGGGATTAGTGTTGAAACTAAATAAGTGTTATTTGGTGTTTGCGTTGAGCATGAATATGATTTGATCATGTTTGTTGCAATACGGTTATTCATTTAAATTAGAGAATAATTGTTGTTCTGTTTACATGAATAAAACCTTCTATGGTCATACACCCAATAAAATGGTTTGTTGGATCTCGATCATAGTGATACACATATTCATAATAATGAAGCCAAAAGATGCAAAGTTAATAATGATAGTGCAACTTATTTGTGGCACTGCCGTTTAGGTCATATTGGTATAAAGCGCATGAAGAAACTCCATGCTGATGGGATTTTGGAATCACTTGATGCTTGCGAACCATGCCTCTTGGGCAAGATGACTAAAACGCCGTTCTCCGGAACAATGGGGCAAGCAACAGATTTGTTGTAAATCATACATACTGATGTATGTGGTCCGATGAATATTAAGGCTTGCGGCGGGTATCATTATTTTCTGACATTCATAGATGATTTGAGCAGATATGGGTATATCTACTTGATGAAACACAAGTCTGAAACATTTGAAAAGTTCAAAGAATTTCAGAGTGAAGTGGAGAATCATCATAACAAAAATAAAAGTTTCTACGATATGATCGCAGAGGTAAAATATTTGAGTTACGAGTTTGGCCTTGAGTTAAAACAATGTGAAATAGTTTCACTACTCACGCCACCTGGAATACCACAGTGTAATGGTGTGTCCGAACATCGTAACCTTACTTTATTAGATATGGTGCGATCTATGATGTCTCTTACCGATCTACCACTATCGTTTTAGGGTTATGCATTAGAGACAGCTACATTCACGTTAAATAGGGCACCATCTAAATCCCTTGAGACGACACCGTATGAACTATGGTTTGGCAAGAAACCTAAGATGTCGTTTCTTAAAGTTTGAGGTTGCAATGCTTATGTGAAAAAGTTTCAACCTGATAAGCTCAAACCCAAATCGGAGAAATTCGTCTTCATAGGATACGCAAAAGAAAATGTTGGGTACACCTTCTATCACAGATCCGAAGGCAAGATATTCGTTGCTGAAAATGGATCCTTTCTAGAGAAGGAGTTTCTCTCGAAAGAAGTGAGTGGGAGGAAAGTAGAACTTGATGAGGTAACTGTACCTGCTCCCTTATTGGAAAGTAGTTCATCACAGAAACCGGTTCCTGTGACACCTACACCAATTAATGAGGAAGCTAATGATGATGATCATGAAACTTCAGATCAAGTTACTACCGAACCTCGTAGGTCAACCAGAGTAAGATCCGCACCAGAGTGGTACGGTAATCCTGTTCTGGAGGTCATGTTACTTGACCATGACGAACCTACGAACTATGAGGAAGCGATGATGAGCCCAGATTCCGCAAAATGGCTTGAGGCCATGAAATCTGAGATGGGATCCATGTATGAGAACAAAGTATGGACTTTGATTGACTTGCCCAATGATCGGCGAGCCATTGAGATTAAATGGATCTTCAAGAGGAAGACGGACACTGATAGTAGTGTTACTATCTACAAAGCTAGAATTATCGCAAAAGGTTTTCGACAAGTTCAAGGGGTTGACTACGATGAGAGTTTCTCACTCGTATCTATGCTTAAGTCTGTCCGAATCATGTTAGCAATTGCCGCATTTTATGAAATCTGGCAAATGGATAAACAAAACTGCATTGTTTAATGGATTTATTAAAGAAGAGTTGTATATGATGCAACGAGAAGGTTTTGTCAATCTAAAAGTGCTAACAAAATATGCAAGCTCCAGCGATCCATCTATGGACTGGTGCAAGCATCTCGGAGTTGGAATATACGCTTTGATAAGTTGACCAAAGCATATAGTTTTATACAGACTTGCGGTGAAGCCTGTATTTACAAGAAAGTGAGTGGGAGCACTACAACATTTCTGATAAGTATATGTGAATGACATATTGTTGATCGGAAATAATGTAGAATTATTCTGCAAAGCATAAAGGAGTGTTTGAAAGGAGTTTTTCAAAGAAAGACCTCGGTGAAGCTGCTTACATGTTGAGCATCAAGATCTATAGAGATAGATCAAGACGCTTGATAAGTTTTTTTTCCAATGAGTACATACCTTGACAGGATTTTGAAATAGTTCAAAATGGAACAGTCAAAGAAAGAGTTCTTGCCTGTGTTACAAGGTGTGAAGTTGAGTAAAGACTCAAAACCCGACCATGGCAGAAGAATAGAAAGAGAATGAAGAGTCATTCCCTATGCCTCAGTCATAGGTTCTATCAAGTATGTTATGCTGAGTACCAGACCTATTGTGTACCTCACCATAAGTTTGGCAAGGGAGTACAATAGTGATCTAGGAGTAGATCACTGGACAGCGGTCAAAATTATCCTTAGCGGAATAAGGATATATTTCTCGGTTATGGAGGTGATAAGGAGTTCATCGTAAAGAGTTACGTCGATGCAAGCTTTCACACCGATCTGGATGACTCTAAGTCACAATCCAGATACATATTGAAAAATGGGAGCAATTAGCTAAAGTAGCTCCGTGCAGAGCATTGTAAACATAGAAATTTGCAAAATACTTACGGATCTGAATGTGACAGACCCGTTGACTAAAATTATCTCACAAGCAAAACATGATCACACCTTAGTACTCTTTGGGTGTTAATCACATAACGATGTGAACTAGATTACGGACTCTAGTAAACCCTTTGGGTGTTGGTCACATGTCGATGTGAACTATGGGTGTTAACCACATAAAGATGTGAACCATTGATGTTAAATCACATAGCGATGTGAACTAGATTATTGACTCTAGTGCAAGTGGGAGCTGAAGGAAATATGCCCTAGAGGCAATAATAAAGTAATTATTTATTTCCTTATACCATGATAAATGTTTATTATTCATGCTAGAATTGTATTAACCGGAAACATGATACATGTGTGAATACATAGACAAACAGAGTGTCACTAGTATGCCTCTACTTGACTAGCTCGTTGATCAAAGATGGTTATGTTTCCTAGCCATAGACATGAGTTGTCATTTGATTAAAGGGATAACATCATTGGGAGAATGATGTGATTGACTTGACCCATTCCGTTAGCTTAGCACTCGATCGTTTAGTATGTTGCTATTGCTTTCTTCATGACTTATACATGTTCCTATGACTATGAGATTGTGCAACTCCCGTTTACCGGAGGAACACTTTGTGTGCTACCAAACGTCACAACGTAACTGGGTGATTATAAAGATGCTCTACAGGTGTCTCCAAAGGTACTTGTTGGGTTGGCGTATTTCAAGATTAGGATTTGTCACTCCGATTGTCGGAGAGGTATCTCTGGGTCCTCTCGGTAATGCACATCACTTAAGCCTTGCAAGCATTGCAACTAATGAGTTAGTCGTGGGATGATGTATGATGGAACGAGTAAAGAGACTTGCCGGTAACAAGATTGAACTAGGTATTGAGATACCGACGATCGAATCTCGGGAAAGTAACATACCGATGACAAAGGGAACAACGTATGTTGTTATGCGGTCTGATCGATAAAGATCTTCGTAGAATATGTGGGAGCCAATATGAGCATCCAGGTTCCGCTATTGGTTATTGACCGGAGATGTGTCTCGGTCATGTCTACATAGTTCTCGAACCCGTAGGGTCCGCACGCTTAACGTTTCGATGACAGTTATATTATGAGTTTATATGTTTTGATGTACCGAAGGTTGTTCGGAGTCTCGGATGTGATCACGGACATGACGAGGAGTCTCGAAATGGTCAAGACATGAAGATTGATATATTGGATGACTATATTCGGACACCGGAATGGTTCCGGGGGTTATCGGATATATACCGGAGTACCGGGGGGTTACCGGAACCCCCCCGGAGGCTATTGGGCCTCATGGGCCCAATTGGTGGAAGAGGAGAGGCGGCCAAGGGGCAGCCGCGCGCCCCTCCCCCCAAGTCCGAATTGGACAAGGAGGGGGGGGGGCGGCGTCCCCCCTTTTCCTTTCCCCCTCTCTCCTTCCCTCTCCTCTCCTAGTCCAACAAGGAAGGGAGGGAGTCCTACTCCCGGTGGGAGTAGGACTCCTCCTAGCGCGCCTCCTCCTGGCCGGCCGCACCTCCCCCCTTGCTCCTTTATATACGGGGGCAGGGGGCACCCCATAGATACAACAATTGATCGTTTGATCTTTTAGCCGTGTGCGGTGCCCCCCTCCACCATAGTCCACCTCGATAATACTGTAGCGGTGCTTAGGCAAAGCCCTGCCTCGGTAGAACATCATCATCGTCACCACGCCGTCGTGCTGACGAAGCTCTCCCTCAACACTCGGCTAGATCGGAGTTCGAGGGACGTCATCGGGCTGAACGTGTGCTGAACTCGGAGGTGCCGTGCGTTCAGTACTTGATCGGTCGGATCATGAAGACATACGACTACATCAACCGCGTTGTGCTTACGCTTCCGCTTTCGGTCTACGAGGGTACGCGGACAACACTCTCCCCTCTCGTTGCTATGCATCACCATGATCTTGCGTGCGTGTAGGAAATTTTTGAAATTACTACGTTCCCCAACAGCAACATCATCACCGTCATCACGCCGTCGTGCTGACGGAACTCTCCCGTGAAGCTCTACTGGTTCGGAGTTCGCGGGACGTCATCGAGCTGAACGTGTGCTGAACTCGGAGGTGCCGTACGTTCGGTACTTGGATCGGTCGGATCGTGAAGACATACGACTACATCAACCGCGTTGTGCTAACGCTTTCGCTTTCGGTCTACGAGGGTACGTGGACAACACTCTCCCCTCTCGTTGCTATGCATCACCATGATCTTGCGTGCGCGTAGGAAAATTTTGAAATTACTACGTTCCCCAACAGTGGCATCCGAGCCTGGTTTTATGCGTTGATGTTATATGCACTAGTAGAACACAAGTGAGTTGTGGGCGATATAAGTCATACTGCTTACCAGCATGTCATACTTTGGTTCGACGGTATTGTTGGATGAAGCGGCCCGGACCGACATTACACGTACGCTTACGCGAGACTGGTTCTACCGACGTGCTTTGCACACAGGTGGCTGGCGGGTGTCAGTTTCTCCAACTTTAGTTGAACCGAGTGTGGCTACGCCCGGTCCTTGCGAAGGTTAAAACAGCACCAACTTGACAAACTATCGTTGTGGTTTTGATGCGTAGGTAAGAACGGTTCTTGCTAAGCCCGTAGCAGCCACGTAAAATTTGCAACAACAAAGTAGAGGACGTCTAACTTGTTTTTGCAGGGCCTGTTGTGATGTGATATGGTCAAGACATGATGCTAAATTTTATTGTATGAGATGATCATGTTTTGTAACCGAGTTATCGGCAACTGGCAGGAGCCATATGGTTGTCGCTTTATTGTATGCAATGCAATCGCCCAGTAATGCTTTACTTTATCACTAAGCGGTAGCGATAGTCGTAGAAGCATAAGATTGGCGAGACGACAACGATGCTACGATGAAGATCAAGGTGTCGCACCGGTGACGATGGTGATCATGACGGTGCTTCGGAGATGGAGATCACAAGCACAAGATGATGATGGCCATATCATATCACTTATATTGATTGCATGTGATGTTTATCTTTTATGCATCTTATCTTGCTTTGATTGACGGTAGCATTATAAGATGATCCCTCACTAAATTATCAAAGTATAAGTGTTCTCCCTGAGTATGCACCGTTGCGAAAGTTCTTCGTGCTGAGACACCACGTGATGACCGGGTGTGATAGGCTCTACGTTCAAATACAACGGGTGCAAAACAGTTGCACACGCGGAATACTCAGGTCAAACTTGACGAGCCTAGCATATAACAGATATGGCCTCGGAACACTGAGACCGAAAGGTCGAGCGTGAATCATATAGTAGATATGATCAACATAGTGATGTTCACCATTGAAACTACTCCATCTCACGTGATGATCAGACATGGATTAGTTGATATGGATCACGTGATCACTTAGAAGATTAGAGGGATGTCTATCTAAGTGGGAGTTCTTAAGTAATATGATTAATTGAACTTTAATTTATCATGAACTTAGTCCTGGTAGTATTAGCATATCTATGTTGTAGATCAATAGCTCGCGTTGTTGCTTCCCTATGTTTTATATATGTTCCTAGAGAAAACTAAGTTGAAAGATGATAGTAGCAATGATGCGGACTGGGTCCGTGATCTGAGGTTTATCCTCATTGCCGCACAGAAGAATTATGTCCTTGATGCACCGCTAGGTGACAGACCTATTGCAGGAGCAGATGCAGACGTTATGAACGTTTGGCTAGCTCAATATGATGACTACTTGATAGTTTAGTGCACCATGCTTAACGGCTTAGAATCGGGACTTCAAAGACGTTTTTGAACGTCATGGACCATATGAGATGTTCCAGGAGTTGAAGTTAATATTTCAAGCAAATACCTGAGTTGAGAGATATGAAGTATCCAACAAGTTCTACAGCTAAAAGATGGAGGAGAATAGCTCAAGCAGTGAGCATGTGTTCAGATTGTCCGGGTACTACAATCGCTTGAATAAAGTGGGAGTTAATCTTCCAGATAAGATAGTGATCGACAGAATTCTCTAGTCACCATCACCAAGTTAGTAGAACTTCGTGATGAACTATAATATGCAAGGGGTAACAAAAACAATTCCCAAGCTCTTCCTGATGCTGAAAACGACGAAGGTAGAAATCAAGAAAAACATCAAGTGTTGATGGTTGACGAGACCACTAGTTTCAAGAAAAGGGCAAAGGGAAGAAGGGGAACTTCAAGAAGAACGGCAAGCAAGTTGCTGCTCAAGTGAAGAAGCCCAAGTCTGGTCCTAAGCCTGAGACTAAGTGCTTCTACTTCAAAGGGACTGGTCACTGGAAGCGGAACTACCCCAAGTATTTGGTGGTTAAGAAGGATGGCAAAGTGAACAAAGGTATATTGGATATACATGTTATTGATGTGTACTTTACTAGTGTTTATAGCAACCCCTCGGCATTTGATACTGGTTCAGTTGCTAAGAGTAGTAACTCGAAACAGGAGTTGCAGAATAAACAGAAACTAGTAAAAGGCGAGGTGACGATGTGTGTTGGAAGTAGTTCCAAGATTGATATGATCATCATCGCACACTCCCTATACTTTCGGGATTAGTGTTGAAACTAAATAAGTGTTATTTGGTGTTTGCGTTGAGCATGAATATGATTTGATCATGTTTGTTGCAATACGGTTATTCATTTAAATTAGAGAATAATTGTTGTTCTGTTTACATGAATAAAACCTTCTATGGTCATACACCCAATAAAATGGTTTGTTGGATCTCGATCATAGTGATACACATATTCATAATAATGAAGCCAAAAGATGCAAAGTTAATAATGATAGTGCAACTTATTTGTGGCACTGCCGTTTAGGTCATATTGGTATAAAGCGCATGAAGAAACTCCATGCTGATGGGATTTTGGAATCACTTGATGCTTGCGAACCATGCCTCTTGGGCAAGATGACTAAAACGCCGTTCTCCGGAACAATGGGGCAAGCAACAGATTTGTTGTAAATCATACATACTGATGTATGTGGTCCGATGAATATTAAGGCTTGCGGCGGGTATCATTATTTTCTGACATTCATAGATGATTTGAGCAGATATGGGTATATCTACTTGATGAAACACAAGTCTGAAACATTTGAAAAGTTCAAAGAATTTCAGAGTGAAGTGGAGAATCATCATAACAAAAATAAAAGTTTCTACGATATGATCGCAGAGGTAAAATATTTGAGTTACGAGTTTGGCCTTGAGTTAAAACAATGTGAAATAGTTTCACTACTCACGCCACCTGGAATACCACAGTGTAATGGTGTGTCCGAACATCGTAACCTTACTTTATTAGATATGGTGCGATCTATGATGTCTCTTACCGATCTACCACTATCGTTTTAGGGTTATGCATTAGAGACAGCTACATTCACGTTAAATAGGGCACCATCTAAATCCCTTGAGACGACACCGTATGAACTATGGTTTGGCAAGAAACCTAAGATGTCGTTTCTTAAAGTTTGAGGTTGCAATGCTTATGTGAAAAAGTTTCAACCTGATAAGCTCAAACCCAAATCGGAGAAATTCGTCTTCATAGGATACGCAAAAGAAAATGTTGGGTACACCTTCTATCACAGATCCGAAGGCAAGATATTCGTTGCTGAAAATGGATCCTTTCTAGAGAAGGAGTTTCTCTCGAAAGAAGTGAGTGGGAGGAAAGTAGAACTTGATGAGGTAACTGTACCTGCTCCCTTATTGGAAAGTAGTTCATCACAGAAACCGGTTCCTGTGACACCTACACCAATTAATGAGGAAGCTAATGATGATGATCATGAAACTTCAGATCAAGTTACTACCGAACCTCGTAGGTCAACCAGAGTAAGATCCGCACCAGAGTGGTACGGTAATCCTGTTCTGGAGGTCATGTTACTTGACCATGACGAACCTACGAACTATGAGGAAGCGATGATGAGCCCAGATTCCGCAAAATGGCTTGAGGCCATGAAATCTGAGATGGGATCCATGTATGAGAACAAAGTATGGACTTTGATTGACTTGCCCAATGATCGGCGAGCCATTGAGATTAAATGGATCTTCAAGAGGAAGACGGACACTGATAGTAGTGTTACTATCTACAAAGCTAGAATTATCGCAAAAGGTTTTCGACAAGTTCAAGGGGTTGACTACGATGAGAGTTTCTCACTCGTATCTATGCTTAAGTCTGTCCGAATCATGTTAGCAATTGCCGCATTTTATGAAATCTGGCAAATGGATAAACAAAACTGCATTGTTTAATGGATTTATTAAAGAAGAGTTGTATATGATGCAACGAGAAGGTTTTGTCAATCTAAAAGTGCTAACAAAATATGCAAGCTCCAGCGATCCATCTATGGACTGGTGCAAGCATCTCGGAGTTGGAATATACGCTTTGATAAGTTGACCAAAGCATATAGTTTTATACAGACTTGCGGTGAAGCCTGTATTTACAAGAAAGTGAGTGGGAGCACTACAACATTTCTGATAAGTATATGTGAATGACATATTGTTGATCGGAAATAATGTAGAATTATTCTGCAAAGCATAAAGGAGTGTTTGAAAGGAGTTTTTCAAAGAAAGACCTCGGTGAAGCTGCTTACATGTTGAGCATCAAGATCTATAGAGATAGATCAAGACGCTTGATAAGTTTTTTTTCCAATGAGTACATACCTTGACAGGATTTTGAAATAGTTCAAAATGGAACAGTCAAAGAAAGAGTTCTTGCCTGTGTTACAAGGTGTGAAGTTGAGTAAAGACTCAAAACCCGACCATGGCAGAAGAATAGAAAGAGAATGAAGAGTCATTCCCTATGCCTCAGTCATAGGTTCTATCAAGTATGTTATGCTGAGTACCAGACCTATTGTGTACCTCACCATAAGTTTGGCAAGGGAGTACAATAGTGATCTAGGAGTAGATCACTGGACAGCGGTCAAAATTATCCTTAGCGGAATAAGGATATATTTCTCGGTTATGGAGGTGATAAGGAGTTCATCGTAAAGAGTTACGTCGATGCAAGCTTTCACACCGATCTGGATGACTCTAAGTCACAATCCAGATACATATTGAAAAATGGGAGCAATTAGCTAAAGTAGCTCCGTGCAGAGCATTGTAAACATAGAAATTTGCAAAATACTTACGGATCTGAATGTGACAGACCCGTTGACTAAAATTATCTCACAAGCAAAACATGATCACACCTTAGTACTCTTTGGGTGTTAATCACATAACGATGTGAACTAGATTACGGACTCTAGTAAACCCTTTGGGTGTTGGTCACATGTCGATGTGAACTATGGGTGTTAACCACATAAAGATGTGAACCATTGATGTTAAATCACATAGCGATGTGAACTAGATTATTGACTCTAGTGCAAGTGGGAGCTGAAGGAAATATGCCCTAGAGGCAATAATAAAGTAATTATTTATTTCCTTATACCATGATAAATGTTTATTATTCATGCTAGAATTGTATTAACCGGAAACATGATACATGTGTGAATACATAGACAAACAGAGTGTCACTAGTATGCCTCTACTTGACTAGCTCGTTGATCAAAGATGGTTATGTTTCCTAGCCATAGACATGAGTTGTCATTTGATTAAAGGGATAACATCATTGGGAGAATGATGTGATTGACTTGACCCATTCCGTTAGCTTAGCACTCGATCGTTTAGTATGTTGCTATTGCTTTCTTCATGACTTATACATGTTCCTATGACTATGAGATTGTGCAACTCCCGTTTACCGGAGGAACACTTTGTGTGCTACCAAACGTCACAACGTAACTGGGTGATTATAAAGATGCTCTACAGGTGTCTCCAAAGGTACTTGTTGGGTTGGCGTATTTCAAGATTAGGATTTGTCACTCCGATTGTCGGAGAGGTATCTCTGGGTCCTCTCGGTAATGCACATCACTTAAGCCTTGCAAGCATTGCAACTAATGAGTTAGTCGTGGGATGATGTATGATGGAACGAGTAAAGAGACTTGCCGGTAACAAGATTGAACTAGGTATTGAGATACCGACGATCGAATCTCGGGAAAGTAACATACCGATGACAAAGGGAACAACGTATGTTGTTATGCGGTCTGATCGATAAAGATCTTCGTAGAATATGTGGGAGCCAATATGAGCATCCAGGTTCCGCTATTGGTTATTGACCGGAGATGTGTCTCGGTCATGTCTACATAGTTCTCGAACCCGTAGGGTCCGCACGCTTAACGTTTCGATGACAGTTATATTATGAGTTTATATGTTTTGATGTACCGAAGGTTGTTCGGAGTCTCGGATGTGATCACGGACATGACGAGGAGTCTCGAAATGGTCAAGACATGAAGATTGATATATTGGATGACTATATTCGGACACCGGAATGGTTCCGGGGGTTATCGGATATATACCGGAGTACCGGGGGGTTACCGGAACCCCCCCGGAGGCTATTGGGCCTCATGGGCCCAATTGGTGGAAGAGGAGAGGCGGCCAAGGGGCAGCCGCGCGCCCCTCCCCCCAAGTCCGAATTGGACAAGGAGGGGGGGGGGCGGCGTCCCCCCTTTTCCTTTCCCCCTCTCTCCTTCCCTCTCCTCTCCTAGTCCAACAAGGAAGGGAGGGAGTCCTACTCCCGGTGGGAGTAGGACTCCTCCTAGCGCGCCTCCTCCTGGCCGGCCGCACCTCCCCCCTTGCTCCTTTATATACGGGGGCAGGGGGCACCCCATAGATACAACAATTGATCGTTTGATCTTTTAGCCGTGTGCGGTGCCCCCCTCCACCATAGTCCACCTCGATAATACTGTAGCGGTGCTTAGGCAAAGCCCTGCCTCGGTAGAACATCATCATCGTCACCACGCCGTCGTGCTGACGAAGCTCTCCCTCAACACTCGGCTAGATCGGAGTTCGAGGGACGTCATCGGGCTGAACGTGTGCTGAACTCGGAGGTGCCGTGCGTTCAGTACTTGATCGGTCGGATCATGAAGACATACGACTACATCAACCGCGTTGTGCTTACGCTTCCGCTTTCGGTCTACGAGGGTACGCGGACAACACTCTCCCCTCTCGTTGCTATGCATCACCATGATCTTGCGTGCGTGTAGGAAATTTTTGAAATTACTACGTTCCCCAACAGCAACATCATCACCGTCATCACGCCGTCGTGCTGACGGAACTCTCCCGTGAAGCTCTACTGGTTCGGAGTTCGCGGGACGTCATCGAGCTGAACGTGTGCTGAACTCGGAGGTGCCGTACGTTCGGTACTTGGATCGGTCGGATCGTGAAGACATACGACTACATCAACCGCGTTGTGCTAACGCTTTCGCTTTCGGTCTACGAGGGTACGTGGACAACACTCTCCCCTCTCGTTGCTATGCATCACCATGATCTTGCGTGCGCGTAGGAAAATTTTGAAATTACTACGTTCCCCAACAGTGGCATCCGAGCCTGGTTTTATGCGTTGATGTTATATGCACTAGTAGAACACAAGTGAGTTGTGGGCGATATAAGTCATACTGCTTACCAGCATGTCATACTTTGGTTCGACGGTATTGTTGGATGAAGCGGCCCGGACCGACATTACACGTACGCTTACGCGAGACTGGTTCTACCGACGTGCTTTGCACACAGGTGGCTGGCGGGTGTCAGTTTCTCCAACTTTAGTTGAACCGAGTGTGGCTACGCCCGGTCCTTGCGAAGGTTAAAACAGCACCAACTTGACAAACTATCGTTGTGGTTTTGATGCGTAGGTAAGAACGGTTCTTGCTAAGCCCGTAGCAGCCACGTAAAATTTGCAACAACAAAGTAGAGGACGTCTAACTTGTTTTTGCAGGGCCTGTTGTGATGTGATATGGTCAAGACATGATGCTAAATTTTATTGTATGAGATGATCATGTTTTGTAACCGAGTTATCGGCAACTGGCAGGAGCCATATGGTTGTCGCTTTATTGTATGCAATGCAATCGCCCAGTAATGCTTTACTTTATCACTAAGCGGTAGCGATAGTCGTAGAAGCATAAGATTGGCGAGACGACAACGATGCTACGATGAAGATCAAGGTGTCGCACCGGTGACGATGGTGATCATGACGGTGCTTCGGAGATGGAGATCACAAGCACAAGATGATGATGGCCATATCATATCACTTATATTGATTGCATGTGATGTTTATCTTTTATGCATCTTATCTTGCTTTGATTGACGGTAGCATTATAAGATGATCCCTCACTAAATTATCAAAGTATAAGTGTTCTCCCTGAGTATGCACCGTTGCGAAAGTTCTTCGTGCTGAGACACCACGTGATGACCGGGTGTGATAGGCTCTACGTTCAAATACAACGGGTGCAAAACAGTTGCACACGCGGAATACTCAGGTCAAACTTGACGAGCCTAGCATATAACAGATATGGCCTCGGAACACTGAGACCGAAAGGTCGAGCGTGAATCATATAGTAGATATGATCAACATAGTGATGTTCACCATTGAAACTACTCCATCTCACGTGATGATCAGACATGGATTAGTTGATATGGATCACGTGATCACTTAGAAGATTAGAGGGATGTCTATCTAAGTGGGAGTTCTTAAGTAATATGATTAATTGAACTTTAATTTATCATGAACTTAGTCCTGGTAGTATTAGCATATCTATGTTGTAGATCAATAGCTCGCGTTGTTGCTTCCCTATGTTTTATATATGTTCCTAGAGAAAACTAAGTTGAAAGATGATAGTAGCAATGATGCGGACTGGGTCCGTGATCTGAGGTTTATCCTCATTGCCGCACAGAAGAATTATGTCCTTGATGCACCGCTAGGTGACAGACCTATTGCAGGAGCAGATGCAGACGTTATGAACGTTTGGCTAGCTCAATATGATGACTACTTGATAGTTTAGTGCACCATGCTTAACGGCTTAGAATCGGGACTTCAAAGACGTTTTTGAACGTCATGGACCATATGAGATGTTCCAGGAGTTGAAGTTAATATTTCAAGCAAATACCTGAGTTGAGAGATATGAAGTATCCAACAAGTTCTACAGCTAAAAGATGGAGGAGAATAGCTCAAGCAGTGAGCATGTGTTCAGATTGTCCGGGTACTACAATCGCTTGAATAAAGTGGGAGTTAATCTTCCAGATAAGATAGTGATCGACAGAATTCTCTAGTCACCATCACCAAGTTAGTAGAACTTCGTGATGAACTATAATATGCAAGGGGTAACAAAAACAATTCCCAAGCTCTTCCTGATGCTGAAAACGACGAAGGTAGAAATCAAGAAAAACATCAAGTGTTGATGGTTGACGAGACCACTAGTTTCAAGAAAAGGGCAAAGGGAAGAAGGGGAACTTCAAGAAGAACGGCAAGCAAGTTGCTGCTCAAGTGAAGAAGCCCAAGTCTGGTCCTAAGCCTGAGACTAAGTGCTTCTACTTCAAAGGGACTGGTCACTGGAAGCGGAACTACCCCAAGTATTTGGTGGTTAAGAAGGATGGCAAAGTGAACAAAGGTATATTGGATATACATGTTATTGATGTGTACTTTACTAGTGTTTATAGCAACCCCTCGGCATTTGATACTGGTTCAGTTGCTAAGAGTAGTAACTCGAAACAGGAGTTGCAGAATAAACAGAAACTAGTAAAAGGCGAGGTGACGATGTGTGTTGGAAGTAGTTCCAAGATTGATATGATCATCATCGCACACTCCCTATACTTTCGGGATTAGTGTTGAAACTAAATAAGTGTTATTTGGTGTTTGCGTTGAGCATGAATATGATTTGATCATGTTTGTTGCAATACGGTTATTCATTTAAATTAGAGAATAATTGTTGTTCTGTTTACATGAATAAAACCTTCTATGGTCATACACCCAATAAAATGGTTTGTTGGATCTCGATCATAGTGATACACATATTCATAATAATGAAGCCAAAAGATGCAAAGTTAATAATGATAGTGCAACCTATTTGTGGCACTGCCGTTTAGGTCATATTGGTATAAAGCGCATGAAGAAACTCCATGCTGATGGGATTTTGGAATCACTTGATGCTTGCGAACCATGCCTCTTGGGCAAGATGACTAAAACGCCGTTCTCTGGAACAATGGAGCAAGCAACAGATTTGTTGGAAATCATACATACTGATGTATGTGGTCCGATGAATATTAAGGCTTGCGGCGGGTATCATTATTTTCTGACATTCATAGATGATTTGAGCAGATATGGGTATATCTACTTGATGAAACACAAGTCTGAAACATTTGAAAAGTTCAAAGAATTTCAGAGTGAAGTGGAGAATCATCATAACAAAAATAAAAGTTTCTACGATATGATCGCAGAGGTAAAATATTTGAGTTACGAGTTTGGCCTTGAGTTAAAACAATGTGAAATAGTTTCACTACTCACGCCACCTGGAATACCACAGTGTAATGGTGTGTCCGAACGTCGTAACCGTACTTTATTAGATATGGTGCGATCTATGATGTCTCTTACCGATCTACCACTATCGTTTTAGGGTTATGCATTAGAGACAGCTACATTCACGTTAAATAGGGCACCATCTAAATCCCTTGAGACGACACCGTATGAACTATGGTTTGGCAAGAAACCTAAGATGTCGTTTCTTAAAGTTTGAGGTTGCAATGCTTATGTGAAAAAGTTTCAACCTGATAAGCTCAAACCCAAATCGGAGAAATTCGTCTTCATAGGATACGCAAAAGAAAATGTTGGGTACACCTTCTATCACAGATCCGAAGGCAAGATATTCGTTGCTGAAAATGGATCCTTTCTAGAGAAGGAGTTTCTCTCGAAAGAAGTGAGTGGGAGGAAAGTAGAACTTGATGAGGTAACTGTACCTGCTCCCTTATTGGAAAGTAGTTCATCACAGAAACCGGTTCCTGTGACACCTACACCAATTAATGAGGAAGCTAATGATGATGATCATGAAACTTCAGATCAAGTTACTACCGAACCTCGTAGGTCAACCAGAGTAAGATCCGCACCAGAGTGGTACGGTAATCCTGTTTTGGAGGTCATGTTACTTGACCATGACGAACCTACGAACTATGAGGAAGCGATGATGAGCCCAGATTCCGCAAAATGGCTTGAGGCCATGAAATCTGAGATGGGATCCATGTATGAGAACAAAGTATGGACTTTGATTGACTTGCCCAATGATCGGCGAGCCATTGAGATTAAATGGATCTTCAAGAGGAAGACGGACACTGATAGTAGTGTTACTATCTACAAAGCTAGAATTATCGCAAAAGGTTTTCGACAAGTTCAAGGGGTTGCCTACGATGAGAGTTTCTCACTCGTATCTATGCTTAAGTCTGTCCGAATCATGTTAGCAATTGCCGCATTTTATGAAATCTGGCAAATGGATAAACAAAACTGCATTGTTTAATGGATTTATTAAAGAAGAGTTGTATATGATGCAACGAGAAGGTTTTGTCAATCTAAAAGTGCTAACAAAATATGCAAGCTCCAGCGATCCATCTATGGACTGGTGCAAGCATCTCGGAGTTGGAATATACGCTTTGATAAGTTGACCAAAGCATATAGTTTTATACAGACTTGCGGTGAAGCCTGTATTTACAAGAAAGTGAGTGGGAGCACTACAACATTTCTGATAAGTATATGTGAATGACATATTGTTGATCGGAAATAATGTAGAATTATTCTGCAAAGCATAAAGGAGTGTTTGAAAGGAGTTTTTCAAAGAAAGACCTCGGTGAAGCTGCTTACATTTTGAGCATCAAGATCTATAGAGATAGATCAAGACGCTTGATAAGTTTTTTTCCAATGAGTACATACCTTGACAGGATTTTGAAATAGTTCAAAATGGAACAGTCAAAGAAAGAGTTCTTGCCTGTGTTACAAGGTGTGAAGTTGAGTAAAGACTCAAAACCCGACCATGGCAGAAGAATAGAAAGAGAATGAAGAGTCATTCCCTATGCCTCAGTCATAGGTTCTATCAAGTATGTTATGCTGAGTACCAGACCTATTGTGTACCTCACCATAAGTTTGGCAAGGGAGTACAATAGTGATCTAGGAGTAGATCACTGGACAGCGGTCAAAATTATCCTTAGCGGAATAAGGATATATTTCTCGGTTATGGAGGTGATAAGGAGTTCATCGTAAAGAGTTACGTCGATGCAAGCTTTCACACCGATCTGGATGACTCTAAGTCACAATCCAGATACATATTGAAAAATGGGAGCAATTAGCTAAAGTAGCTCCGTGCAGAGCATTGTAAACATAGAAATTTGCAAAATACTTACGGATCTGAATGTGACAGACCCGTTGACTAAAATTATCTCACAAGCAAAACATGATCACACCTTAGTACTCTTTGGGTGTTAATCACATAACGATGTGAACTAGATTACGGACTCTAGTAAACCCTTTGGGTGTTGGTCACATGTCGATGTGAACTATGGGTGTTAACCACATAAAGATGTGAACCATTGATGTTAAATCACATAGCGATGTGAACTAGATTATTGACTCTAGTGCAAGTGGGAGCTGAAGGAAATATGCCCTAGAGGCAATAATAAAGTAATTATTTATTTCCTTATACCATGATAAATGTTTATTATTCATGCTAGAATTGTATTAACCGGAAACATGATACATGTGTGAATACATAGACAAACAGAGTGTCACTAGTATGCCTCTACTTGACTAGCTCGTTGATCAAAGATGGTTATGTTTCCTAGCCATAGACATGAGTTGTCATTTGATTAAAGGGATCACATCATTGGGAGAATGATGTGATTGACTTGACCCATTCCGTTAGCTTAGCACTCGATCGTTTAGTATGTTGCTATTGCTTTCTTCATGACTTATACATGTTCCTATGACTATGAGATTATGCAACTCCCGTTTACCGGAGGAACACTTTGTGTGCTACCAAACGTCACAACGTAACTGGGTGATTATAAAGATGCTCTACAGGTGTCTCCAAAGGTACTTGTTGGGTTGGCGTATTTCAAGATTAGGATTTGTCACTCCGATTGTCGGAGAGGTATCTCTGGGTCCTCTCGGTAATGCACATCACTTAAGCCTTGCAAGCATTGCAACTAATGAGTTAGTCGTGGGATGATGTATGATGGAACGAGTAAAGAGACTTGCCGGTAACAAGATTGAACTAGGTATTGAGATACCGACGATCGAATCTCGGGAAAGTAACATACCGATGACAAAGGGAACAACGTATGTTGTTATGCGGTCTGATCGATAAAGATCTTCGTAGAATATGTGGGAGCCAATATGAGCATCCAGGTTCCGCTATTGGTTATTGACCGGAGATGTGTCTCGGTCATGTCTACATAGTTCTCGAACCCGTAGGGTCCGCACGCTTAACGTTTCGATGACAGTTATATTATGAGTTTATATGTTTTGATGTACCGAAGGTTGTTCGGAGTCTCGGATGTGATCACGGACATGACGAGGAGTCTCGAAATGGTCAAGACATGAAGATTGATATATTGGATGACTATATTCGGACACCGGAATGGTTCCGGGGGTTATCGGATATATACCGGAGTACCGGGGGGTTACCGGAACCCCCCCGGAGGCTATTGGGCCTCATGGGCCCAATTGGTGGAAGAGGAGAGGCGGCCAAGGGGCAGCCGCGCGCCCCTCCCCCCAAGTCCGAATTGGACAAGGAGGGGGGGGGGCGGCGTCCCCCCTTTTCCTTTCCCCCTCTCTCCTTCCCTCTCCTCTCCTAGTCCAACAAGGAAGGGAGGGAGTCCTACTCCCGGTGGGAGTAGGACTCCTCCTAGCGCGCCTCCTCCTGGCCGGCCGCACCTCCCCCCTTGCTCCTTTATATACGGGGGCAGGGGGCACCCCATAGATACAACAATTGATCGTTTGATCTTTTAGCCGTGTGCGGTGCCCCCCTCCACCATAGTCCACCTCGATAATACTGTAGCGGTGCTTAGGCAAAGCCCTGCCTCGGTAGAACATCATCATCGTCACCACGCCGTTGTGCTGACGAAGCTCTCCCTCAACACTCGGCTAGATCGGAGTTCGAGGGACGTCATCGGGCTGAACGTGTGCTGAACTCGGAGGTGCCGTGCGTTCAGTACTTGATCGGTCGGATCATGAAGACATACGACTACATCAACCGCGTTGTGCTTACGCTTCCGCTTTCGGTCTACGAGGGTACGCGGACAACACTCTCCCCTCTCGTTGCTATGCATCACCATGATCTTGCGTGCGTGTAGGAAATTTTTGAAATTACTACGTTCCCCAACAGCAACATCATCACCGTCATCACGCCGTCGTGCTGACGGAACTCTCCCGTGAAGCTCTACTGGTTCGGAGCTCGCGGGACGTCATCGAGCTGAACGTGTGCTGAACTCGGAGGTGCCGTACGTTCGGTACTTGGATCGGTCGGATCGTGAAGACATACGACTACATCAACCGCGTTGTGCTAACGCTTTCGCTTTCGGTCTACGAGGGTACGTGGACAACACTCTCCCCTGTCGTTGCTATGCATCACCATGATCTTGCGTGCGCGTAGGAAAATTTTGAAATTACTACGTTCCCCAACAGTGGCATCCGAGCCTGGTTTTATGCGTTGATGTTATATGCACTAGTAGAACACAAGTGAGTTGTGGGCGATATAAGTCATACTGCTTACCAGCATGTCATACTTTGGTTCGACGGTATTGTTGGATGAAGCGGCCCGGACCGACATTACACGTACGCTTACGCGAGACTGGTTCTACCGACGTGCTTTGCACACAGGTGGCTGGCGGGTGTCAGTTTCTCCAACTTTAGTTGAACCGAGTGTGGCTACGCCCGGTCCTTGCGAAGGTTAAAACAACACCAACTTGACAAACTATCGTTGTGGTTTTGATGCGTAGGTAAGAACGGTTCTTGCTAAGCCCGTAGCAGCCACGTAAAATTTGCAACAACAAAGTAGAGGACGTCTAACTTGTTTTTGCAGGGCCTGTTGTGATGTGATATGGTCAAGACATGATGCTAAATTTTATTGTATGAGATGATCATGTTTTGTAACCGAGTTATCGGCAACTGGCAGGAGCCATATGGTTGTCGCTTTATTGTATGCAATGCAATCGCCCAGTAATGCTTTACTTTATCACTAAGCGGTAGCGATAGTCGTAGAAGCATAAGATTGGCGAGACGACAACGATGCTACGATGAAGATCAAGGTGTCGCACCGGTGACGATGGTGATCATGACGGTGCTTCGGAGATGGAGATCACAAGCACAAGATGATGATGGCCATATCATATCACTTATATTGATTGCATGTGATGTTTATCTTTTATGCATCTTATCTTGCTTTGATTGACGGTAGCATTATAAGATGATCCCTCACTAAATTATCAAAGTATAAGTGTTCTCCCTGAGTATGCACCGTTGCGAAAGTTCTTCGTGCTGAGACACCACGTGATGACCGGGTGTGATAGGCTCTACGTTCAAATACAACGGGTGCAAAACAGTTGCACACGCGGAATACTCAGGTCAAACTTGACGAGCCTAGCATATAACAGATATGGCCTCGGAACACTGAGACCGAAAGGTCGAGCGTGAATCATATAGTAGATATGATCAACATAGTGATGTTCACCATTGAAACTACTCCATCTCACGTGATGATCAGACATGGATTAGTTGATATGGATCACGTGATCACTTAGAAGATTAGAGGGATGTCTATCTAAGTGGGAGTTCTTAAGTAATATGATTAATTGAACTTTAATTTATCATGAACTTAGTCCTGGTAGTATTAGCATATCTATGTTGTAGATCAATAGCTCGCGTTGTTGCTTCCCTATGTTTTATATATGTTCCTAGAGAAAACTAAGTTGAAAGATGATAGTAGCAATGATGCGGACTGGGTCCGTGATCTGAGGTTTATCCTCATTGCCGCACAGAAGAATTATGTCCTTGATGCACCGCTAGGTGACAGACCTATTGCAGGAGCAGATGCAGACGTTATGAACGTTTGGCTAGCTCAATATGATGACTACTTGATAGTTTAGTGCACCATGCTTAACGGCTTAGAATCGGGACTTCAAAGACGTTTTTGAACGTCATGGACCATATGAGATGTTCCAGGAGTTGAAGTTAATATTTCAAGCAAATACCTGAGTTGAGAGATATGAAGTATCCAACAAGTTCTACAGCTAAAAGATGGAGGAGAATAGCTCAAGCAGTGAGCATGTGTTCAGATTGTCCGGGTACTACAATCGCTTGAATAAAGTGGGAGTTAATCTTCCAGATAAGATAGTGATCGACAGAATTCTCTAGTCACCATCACCAAGTTAGTAGAACTTCGTGATGAACTATAATATGCAAGGGGTAACAAAAACAATTCCCAAGCTCTTCCTGATGCTGAAAACGACGAAGGTAGAAATCAAGAAAAACATCAAGTGTTGATGGTTGACGAGACCACTAGTTTCAAGAAAAGGGCAAAGGGAAGAAGGGGAACTTCAAGAAGAACGGCAAGCAAGTTGCTGCTCAAGTGAAGAAGCCCAAGTCTGGTCCTAAGCCTGAGACTAAGTGCTTCTACTTCAAAGGGACTGGTCACTGGAAGCGGAACTACCCCAAGTATTTGGTGGTTAAGAAGGATGGCAAAGTGAACAAAGGTATATTGGATATACATGTTATTGATGTGTACTTTACTAGTGTTTATAGCAACCCCTCGGCATTTGATACTGGTTCAGTTGCTAAGAGTAGTAACTCGAAACAGGAGTTGCAGAATAAACAGAAACTAGTAAAAGGCGAGGTGACGATGTGTGTTGGAAGTAGTTCCAAGATTGATATGATCATCATCGCACACTCCCTATACTTTCGGGATTAGTGTTGAAACTAAATAAGTGTTATTTGGTGTTTGCGTTGAGCATGAATATGATTTGATCATGTTTGTTGCAATACGGTTATTCATTTAAATTAGAGAATAATTGTTGTTCTGTTTACATGAATAAAACCTTCTATGGTCATACACCCAATAAAATGGTTTGTTGGATCTCGATCATAGTGATACACATATTCATAATAATGAAGCCAAAAGATGCAAAGTTAATAATGATAGTGCAACTTATTTGTGGCACTGCCGTTTAGGTCATATTGGTATAAAGCGCATGAAGAAACTCCATGCTGATGGGATTTTGGAATCATTTGATTATGAATCACTTGATGCTTGCGAACCATGCCTCTTGGGCAACATGACTAAAACGCCGTTCTCTGAAACAATGGAGCGAGCAACAGATTTGTTGGAAATCAATCATACTGATGTATGTGGTTCGATGAATATTGAGGCTCGTGGCGGGTATCATTATTTTCTAACCTCCACAGATGATTTGAGCAGATATGGGTATATCTACTTGATGAAACATAAGTCTGAAACATTTGAAAAGTTCAAAGAATTTTAGAGTGAAGTGGAAAATCATCGTAACAAGAAAATAAAGCTCCTACGATCTGATCGTGGAAGAGAATATTTGAGTTACGAGTTTGGTCTTCATTTGAACAATGCGAAATAGTTTCGCAACTCATGCCACCCGGAACACCAAAGCGTAATGGTGTGTCCGAACATCGTAATCGTACTTTACTAGATATGGTGCGATCTATGATGTCTCTTACAGATTTATCGCTATCATTTTGGGGTTATGCTTTAGAGACGGCTGCATTCACGTTAAATAGGGCACCATCGAAATCCGTTGAGACGACGCCTTATGAACTGTGGTTTGGCAAGAAACCGAAGTTGTCGTTTCTTAAAGTTTGGGGCTGCGATGCTTATGTGAAAAAGCTTCAACCTGATAAGCTCGAACCCAAATCGGAGAAATGTGTCTTCATAGGATACCCAATGGAAACTGTTGGGTACACCTTTTATCACAGATCTGAAGGCAAGACTTTTGTTGCTAAATTTAGATCCTTTCTAGAGAAGGAGTTTCTGTCGAAAGAAGTGAGTGGGAGGAAAGTAGAACTTGATGAGGTAATTGTACCTGCTCCCTTATTGGAAAGTAGTTCATCACAGAAATCTGTTCCTGTGACTCCTACACCAATTAGCGAGGAAGCTAATGATGATGATCATGTAACTTCAGATCAAGTTACTACCGAACTTCGTAGGTCAACCAGAGTGAGATCCGCACCAGAGTGGTACGGTAATCCTGTTCTGGAGGTCATGTTACTTGACCATGACGAACCTACGAACTATGAGGAAGCGATGATGAGCCCAGATTCCGCGAAATGGCTTGAGGCCATGAAATCTGAGATGGGATCCATGTATGAGAACAAAGTATGGACTTTGGTTGACTTGCCCGATGATCGACAAGCCATAGAAAATAAATGGATCTTCAAGAGGAAGACGGACGCTGATAGTAGTGTTACTATCTACAAAGCTAGATTTGTCGAAAAAGGTTTTTGACAAAGTTCAAGGTGTTGACTACGATGAGATTTTCTCACTCGTATCGATGCTTAAAGTCCGTCCGAATCATGTTAGCAATTACCGCATTTTATGAAATCTGGCAAATGGATAACAAAACTGCAATCCTTAATGGATTTATTAAAGAAGGGTTGTATATGATGCAACCAGAAGGTTTTTGTCAATCCTAAAGGTGGTAACAAAATGTGCAAGCTCCAGCGATCCATCTGTGGACTGGTGCAAGCATCTCGGAGTTGGAATATACGCTTTGATGAGTTAATTAAAGCATACAGTTTTATACAGACTTGCGGTGAAGCCTGTATTTACAAGAAAGTGAGTGGGAGCACTACAACATTTCTGATAAATATATGTGAACGACATATTGTTGATCGGAAATAATGTAAAATTTTCTAGAAAGCATAAAGGAGTATTTGAAAGGAGTTTTTCAAAGAAAGACTTTGGTGAAGCTGCTTACATATTGAGCATCAAGATATATAGAGATAGATCAAGACGCTTGATAAGTTTTTTTTTCAATGAGTACATACCTTGACAAGATTTTGAAGTGGTTCAAAATGCAATAGTCAAAGAAAGAGTTCTTGCCTGTGTTACAAGGTGTGAAATTGAGTAAGACTCAAATCCCGACCACGGCAGAAAATAGAGAGAGAATGAAAGTAATTCCCTATGCCTCAGCCATAGGTTCTATAAAGTATGCCATTCTGTGTACCAGACCTATTGTATACCCTACACTGAGTTTGGCAAGGGAGTACAATAGTGATCTAGGAGTAGATCACTGGACAGCGGTCAAAATTATCCTTAGTGGAATGAGGATATGTTTCTCGATTATGGAGGTGACAAAAGGTTCATCGTAAAGGGTTACGTCGATGCAAATTTTGACACTGATCCAGATGACTCTAACTCTCAATCTGGATGCATATTGAAAGTGGGAGCAATTAGCTAGAGTAGCTCCGTGCAGAGCATTGTTGACATAGAGATTTGCAAAATACATACGGATCTGAATGTGGCAGACCCGTTGACTAAACTTCTCTCACAAGCAAAACATGATCACACCTTGGTACTCTTTGGGTGTTAATCACATAGCGATGTGAGCTAGATTATTGACTCTAGTAAACCCTTTGGGTGTGGGTCACATGACGATGTGAACTATGGGTGTTAATCACATGGTGATGTGAACTATTAGTGTTAAATCACATGGCGATGTGAACTAGATTATTGACTCTAGTGCAAGTGGGAGACTGAAGGAAATATGCCCTAGAGGCAATAATAAAGTTATTATTTATTTCCTTATTACATGATAAATGTTTATTATTCATGCTATAATTGTATTAACAAGAAACTTGATACATGTGTGAATACATAGACAAACAGAATGTCACTAGTATGCCTCTACTTGACTAGCTCGTTGAATCAAAGATGGTTAAGTTTCCTAGCCATAGACATGAGTTGTCATTTGATTAACGGGATCACATCATTAGGAGAATGATGTGATTGACTTGACCCATTCCGTTAGCTTAACACTTGATCGTTTAGTATGTTGATGTTGCTTTCTTCATGACTTATACATGTTCCTATGACTATGAGATTATGCAACTCCCGTTTACCGGAGGAACACTTTGTGTGCTACCAAACGTCACAACGTAACTGTGTGATTATAAAGGTCCTCTACAGGTGTCTCCGAAGGTACTTGTTGAGTTGGCGTATTTCGAGATTAGGATTTGTCACTCCGATTGTCGGAGAGGTATCTCTGGGCCCTCTCGGTAATGCACATCACTATAAGCTTTGCAAGCAATGTGACTAATGAGTTAGTTGCGGGATGATGCATGACGGAACGAGTAAAGAGACTTGCCAGTAACGAGATTGAACTAGGTATTGAGATACCGACGATCGAATCTCGGGCAAGTAACATACCGATGACAAAGGGAACAACGTATGTTGTTATGCGGTTTGACCGATAAAGATCTTCGTAGAATATGTGGGAGCCAATATGAGCATCCAGGTTCTGCTATTGGTTATTGACCGGAGACGTGTCTCGGTCATGTCTACATAGTTCTCGAACCCGTAGGGTCTGCATGCTTAAAGTTCGATGACGATCAGTATTATGAGTTTATGTGTTTTGATGTACCGAAGGTAGTTCGGAGTCCCGGATGAGATCGGGGACATGACGAGGAGTCTCGAAATGGTCGAGACGTAAAGATCGATATATTGGACAACTATATTCGGACATCGGAAAGGTTCCGAGTGGTTCGGGTATTTTTCAGAGTACCGGGGAGTTACAGGAATACGGGGAAGAAGTATATGGGCCTTATTGGGCTTTAGGGGAGAGAGAGAGGCAGGCTGCGCCCCCCAAGGCCTAGTCCGAATTGGACTAGGGGGAGGGGTTGCGCCCCCTCCTTCATTCTCTTGTTTCTTCCCCTTCCTTGTCTCCTACTCCTACTACATGGAGGGGGGGGGGAATCCTACTCCCGGTGGGAGTAGGACTCCCCAGGGCGCGCCATAGAGAGGGCCGGCCCCTCCCCTCCTCCACTCCTTTATATACGTGGCCAGGGGGCACCCCATAGACACAACAATTGATCTCTTGATCTCTTAGCCGTGTGCGGTGCCCCCCTCCACCATATTCCACCTCGATCATATCGTAGCGGTGCTTAGGCGAAGCCCTGCGTCGGTAGCAACATCATCACCGTCATCACGCCGTCGTGCTGACGGAACTCTCCCGTGAAGCTCCGCTGGATCGGAGTTCGCGGGACGTCATCGAGCTGAACGTGTGCTGAACTTGGAGGTTTCGTACATTCGGTACTTGGATCGGTCGGATCGTGAAGATGTACGACTACATCAACCGCGTTGTGCTAACGCTTCCGCTTTCGGTCTATGAGGGTACGTGGACACACTCTCCCCTCTCGTTGCTATGCATCACCATGATCCTGTGTGTGCGTAGGAATTTTTTTTGAAATTACTACGTTCCCCAACACATGTACCCACGGAACGGAGCCTGATGTGCCTCGTGTTCGTCCAGGGTGTTCAGGATTCCCGAGGTCCTTTGTCAGCTCGTCCTTCTCTCTGTCGGGATGGAACCTCCCTTCCTGCACTGCCTGGATTGCTTTCTCAAGCTTCTTGACGGGTATTGCAAGTTGATCCTGTGTGTGCGTAGGATTTTTTTTTTGAAATTACTACGTTCCCCAACACATGTACCCACGGAACGGAGCCTGATGTGCCTCGTATTCGTCCAGGGTGTTTAGGATTCCCGAGGTCCTTTGTCAGCTCGTCCTTCTCTCTGTCGGGATGGAACCTCCCTTCCTGCACTGCCTGGATTGCTTTCTCAAGCTTCTTGACGGGTATTGCAAGTTGAGCGTTCGTCCAAACACACTTCCCTGATTCTGGGTCCAAAGTTCCCCCAACCCCGAAGAACCAAGTCCTTGCCTGATCTGTCTAGTGCAATGTCGCTGGTTGTAACCCTTTAGCAAGCAGGTCTTGCTCAGCTTTGTCCCATGTAGGCTGGGCTTTGCTGTAGCCACCGGACCCCGTAACATGGTGATACTTCTTCTTTGCAGCATTTCGCTTGTTTGTCAGTGACCTTTGCTTAGCCTTCTCCGATTTCTTGCAGGCCATAAATGCGGGCCAGTGATCTCTCATCTTCTCATATTCACGGCGAATTCTGGAGTCTCGTCTTTGTCGACAAACTTTTTCTTCAAATCTTTCTTCCAGTTCTTGAATAGTTCTGCCATCTTCTTAAGAGAAAACGCCTTGACCTTTCGCTCTATAACTGGGTTATTCGGATCCTCCTCTGGCGGTAGGCAGAAATTTGTCATCAGCGAGTTCCAAAGATCATCTTGAAGGAAATATGCCCTAGAGGCAATAATAACGTTGTTATTTTATATTTCCTTATTCATGATAAATGTTTATTATTCATGCTAGAATTGTATTGATCGGAAACCTAAATACATGTGTGAATATATAAAAAACACCGTGTCCCTAGTGAGCCTCTACTTGACTAGCTCGTTGATCAAAGATGGTTAAGGTTTCCTAACCATGGACATGAGTTGTCATTTGACAACGGGATCACATAATTAGGAGAATGATGTGATGGACAAGACCCATCCGTTAGCTTAGCATTATGATCGTTCAATTTTATTGCTATTGCGTTCTTCATGTCAAATACATATTCCTTCGACTATGAGATTATGCAACTCCCGGATACTGGAGGAATGCCTTGTGTGCTATCAAATGTCACAACGTAACTGGGTGATTACAAATATGCTCTACAGGTATCTCCGAAGGTGTTTGTTGAGTTGGCATAGATCTAGATTAGGATTTATCACTCTGAGTATCGGAGAGGTATCTCTGGGCCCTCTCGGTAATACACATCATAAACTTGCAAGTAAACGATTAAGGAGTTAGTCATGAGGTGATGTATTACGGAACGAGTAAAGAGACTGCAGGTAACGAGATTGAACTAGGTATGAAGATACCAACGATTGAATCTCGGGCAAGTAACATACCGATAGACAAAGGGAATAACATATGTTGTCATAACAATTCGACAAATAAAGATCTTCGTAGAATATGTAGGAGCCAATATGAGCATCCAAGTTCCGCTATTGGCTATTGATCGGAGAGGTGTCTCGGTCATGTCTACATAGTTCTCGAACCCGCAGGGTCCGCACGCTTAACGTTCGATGACGATATAGTATTATATGAGTTATGTGATTTGGTGACCGAATGTTGTTCGGAGTACCAGATGAGATCACAGACATGATGTGGAGTCTCGAAATGGTCAAGAGGTAAAGATTGATATATAGGACGATGGTATTCGGACACTGGAAGTGTTTTGGAGGGTACCTGATACATATCAGGTCACCGGAAGGGGTTCCGGGCACCCCCGGCAAAAGATATCGGCCTTATGGGCCAAGAAGGGAAACACACCAGCCACAAGGGGCTGGTGCGCCCCCATATGGGCCGAACATGAGGAGAAGGAAAGAGGGGAAGGGAGAAGGAAAGTGGGCACTAGGCCTCTCCCTTCCTTCCCTCCCCCCTCTCTTTGCTCCCTCTTCTGGCAAATAAGGAAGGGGGGGGGGCACTTGGGAGGACCCCAAGTAGGATTCGGCCTACTTGGGGCGCCCTCTTGGCTGCTCCCTCCTCCCCACCTATATATATGTGGAAAGGGGGGCGCCTAGCACACCAGACAATTGCCTAGCCGTGTGCGGCGCCCCCCTCCACCGTTTACACCCCGGTCATATTTTCATAGTGCTTAGGCGAAGCCCTGCAATTCACCGTCACCGCCACCACGCCGTCATGCTGATGGAACTCATCTACTACCTCGACATCTTGCTGGATCAAGAAGGCGAGGGACGTCACCGAGCTGAACGTGTGCAAAACTCGGAGGTGCCGTACGTTCGGTACTTGATCGGTCGAAGCTAGAAGAAGTTCGACTACATCAACCGCGTTGTTAAATTCTTCCGCTTACGGTCTACGAGGGTACGTAGACACACTCTCCCCCTCGTTGCTATGCATCTCCATGGATAGATCATTGCATGTTCGTAGAATTTTTTGTTTTCCATGCAACGATTCCCAACAGTGGTATCATGAGTCAGGTCTATGCGTAGATGATATGCACGAGTGGAACACAAAGAGTTGTGGGCGGTGATAGTCATACTGCTTACCACCAACATCTTATTTTGCACTACTACAGAATGCTGCTAACGCGACACTATGATCAGAGACCCTTCGACGAAACTGTGTGCGATGCCATAATCGCAAACGGTGGTGTAAAAAACCCGTAAAAAAGGTGCAAAACGTTTGCGATGGTGGAGCCATCAAACACGGTTCAGATTTTAGTTGCATGTGTGATGCAGGGCATACGGTTCAGTTCAATTAACTGTTTGCGATGAGGAGGAACAAAAGAAACGGGCAGCCAGATGGAGGTGTGTGCGATATACATCATACGGTTCACTCAGATGAACTGTTTGTGATTAGGCAACACAAAAGAAACGGTCAGCCATATGAAGGTGTGTGCGATATACGGCATGCGGTTCACTCAGATGAACTGTTTGCGTTGAGACATGAGAACAGAAACGGTTCAACTTAACAAGATGTGTGTGATACACGGCAAACAGGTCTGTAATCAGAAATGTGTGTGAAGACCGATAATAACATAGACGGTTGCTGCTAATAAGACGTGTGTGTTGTGCGATGGGATTGCATACAGAACAACAACATACACACACACACACACACACTTATAAGGACATGCTTGCATAACCAAATTAAACATCCACTTACATAGGTGGCTACCACAACCATGGCATTTGCACACACCAAAGTAAACTATTACATGCATAATTACATAGGTGGCTACTACGCACATGACATTTCCACACACCAATAAAGTAAACTATATATTACATGCATGATTAACTAGCATAAACGATCATCTGATCATCATCTACTTCTTATGACGCTTGCTCTGCTTGTGGCTCGATCCAGACTCGTTGATTTGGGTAATGAGGCACTTCCTCATGTCAACGATCCGCCTGTGCATCTCGTAGCATGTGTACACGCTCTTGGCCGCGAATCTGAGGTGAGGTTCATCCAGTTGCCGCATCCAGGCCCTGTGCCAGGATAGGGGACTTGTTCCCTGGGCATCCTGCTTCATCTTTTCATAGTAGGGGTCGATGATGGTCGAGGCGAGTTTGACCAGGGAGTCCTTCGTGCTGCCCCAGACCCTGTAGTGGTCACGGATTTCAACAAGGTTCTTGCAGGCCAAGCCTGTAACACCGAGCGCATTTACACCGTCTTTGGTTTCCACCGTGGCGAACTTGTAGTTAGTGCTGTTGACAAACCTGTTGAAACGGTCGCAAGGCTCTGTGGCCATGCAGTAGTGGTAGATGAGGACATGATGGCGCACGCACAACTGGGCGATGGCAACCTTCTGATCTATGCCGGGACGACCAACGGTGTACTGGAGGTTGATGCCGACCACCTTGTACTTATCTCGAGCAAGCAACTGCTCAACGCTGTTGATGTAGTCGTCCACCATGGCCGGGTCAATGGTGTACACCACCGAGGGATCCGTCTCCCTCGTGTGGGTCTCCACTCTATGCTCGCCGAACTCCATTGGAGCGCCGCTGGACATCCCCTCTCTATCTGTCGTCGTGGGTGTGCTTGTTGTGTTGTGGGGCATGATCGAAAGGTTGAAGAGACCAAGGTTATAATGGCCGCGGGAATTAAAGGGGAAGCCGGACGGCCAGGAATATCGGCAGGCCCTGATGGCAATTCTAATTTGCAGAGCGTAACTCCATCGTGCCGCTCGTAACTGCATCGCGTGGCAACGCGCGCGGCGCAACCACATGCATATGGGCCCCGACGTGATCATGCGCACGCCCAACCGCTGGCAGAGCATGCACGGAGGGACGCGAGCAGAGCACTCCGCGGTCGCCTCAATGATGAGCACAGCGTGCTGCGGCGCCTAACGCTGAGCAGAGCTTACTGAGGGATGCGAGCAGAGGCCGGCATAGTGATACATGGCAAATAAGATGAACTGTGCGAGCGATGTCTGAGACATCAAGCACGAATCAGATTAGAGTTGCGTGTGCGATACGTGGCATACAGTTGATCCATCCGAGCTGTTTGTGATGGAATAAGCCGTGTGTGTTGCGGGCAAACGCTTGCTAGTATATAACCTTAAATTTAACAAAAAATGTGTTAATGCATGTTACAAAAATTGTATAGCTGGAAACTATGTTCAAATACGACTCCATCGATATAATCTTTGGCGACGTGCATTCGTATTTCATTAGTTAAATCCTACTTATAAACCAGGACGAAGGTATAGTAGGTAATTAAATCGCAAACATTTTTTTGTATTAACCATATGTGTACGTGTCCTTTCGTCCTCCTCTTGCACGTCTTGTCACCCCGTTGCCGCAGACGGCTTACAGCGCAATCTTACGCAGCGCGCGAGGGCGTTCTCTTGGACAAACGGTGGCGCCAATGAATCGTCAGTGAGCCTGTTCCTGCACAACCTCGCAGGTTCCCGCGCAAGATTCCCGCCTGACTCGGTGAAATCCCCCAAAATCCCCATGCTTACCGGCCTGCTATAAAAACCCTCACGGTCGGCGAGTCCTGCGTCGCATTTTCCCCTCCCTCCCTGTAGCTTATCTCGTCTGCTTCTCCCACAATCACCAATGGCACCGGTCCGTCGTCATCGCTCAACCACTCCGCCATCATCATAGGACAGCTCCAGCTGGGAGGCTACACCGCGGTGGCGGCAGTCCCCGGCGTAGTGTATTGTGCGTAGCGTCCTTGTTGGGTGTGCGCGGAACACCCACCACACGCTCCGCCACCGCTGCCCGTCGGCAGCTGTTGCCGGCCGCCGTTGCCGCCACACCACCGTCGAAATCCGGGGCCATCTCCCGCTCCGCCGCCGTGGCCCGAAGGTGGGAGGTGGCCGTCGTGGCCGCCACCCCACTACCCGCCACCGTGGCCATCACCCGCTCCGCCACCGCGGCCCGAAGGCGGGAGGTGGTGGTTGTGGCCGCCACCCCATCGTCGGCCGCCGTGGCCGCCAGTCCACCGTCGACCGCAACGATCATCACTCACTCCGCCACCGCCGCCCAAAGGAGGGAGGCGGAGGTGGAGGCCCGCACGTGTGTTAGCGACCTTGCGCACTACTTCGAGTTCCTGTGGGAGGAGGAGGAGCGCCTCGTCGAGCATGCAAAGAGCCTTACCGCAGCCGTGGCCGCAGCACACGCCGACGCAGAGGTGAGGAATCAGGAGATCTACGAGTAGTTCGGCCGCTTCGAGAGGGATCGTCTGGAACAATCAAAACAGAATATAATATAGCATGGAACAATGAAAAATTATAGATACGTTGGAGACGTATCAGTCTTGCCATGGCTTGGCGCCGGCACGACTGGCGGTGTTGTCTGTGGGGTGGTGTCCCCCGCCCCCAAATGAATCTGGCTCTTCGGCCAAAGCATGGACCAGCTTATGCAGGCACCGAGGGTCATCACATCATCTTCGTCGGCCCCAGGGGGTCAATACAGAGGTAACAAGTCCTCGCAGCCCCGCAGCACCCGAACCAGTTGAACCCTATACACGGTGGGTGGCATCAGATTACCGTGGAACACGCGGTTGCCCGGTTGAACGATTCTGGCCTTGGCGACATCGACCAACTCGCCGTCCATGAAGTGACGGAGAGTGCATGGAACATCGGCGGCGCCCTGCGAAAACATGTAGGGCGTCAGGGATGCCCAGTCAAAGGCAAGGAGATGAAGTCATCGGCGGAGGCTTAGTTACCGTGATGGCGTTGAGCTCGGCTCGAGGCACCGCCAACGGCGGGTGTGCAAGTGACAGAGGGGCCGCTTGCTACCGAGGTGCCGGCCGGCGTATTCTTCCCACACCCGGGTGCATTAAGCTCCAATGCCGGCGCCGATGCCGGAGACACCAATGCCGCCTCCGCTGGAGACACCAATGGCACCGGCGCGTTGTGTGAGTTGCTGCCCGTGCCCCTGTTGGCCGTCCGCAATCCACGCCTACAACCCCTCAATCAAGGTAGGCATAATGGCGGTGATCGTCGCTCCTAGTTGGTCGCGCACTTGCTCTTCGACTATCTCCGGAATCCGCGCTACTTGTGCCTTGAGTTCTGTGACCTCGCGCTCCTGGCTTTCTGAGCTGGTCTTTCTCTCCTTTCGCCCAGCCTTATAGTATTCCGACCATTTCTTGGACAAGCCTTTGCCGGCCACACGACCAGCTGACGACGGCTTACTGAACTTATCCTTGTGTTTTATTACGTTCAACGCCCTATTTAAAGTGGTGTCCCAAGGGGAGCTCTGACACCCCGCGCTACTGCTTTCAGTGTCCTGCGAAAGGAACGTGAACCATTTAGAAATTTGGCTTCATTAATTAGAATGCAACCATATGGAGCTAATTACGCGGGGGTGCATTCCTTACCAGAACAAGCTCAAGCGCCTTGGTCTTCGGATCCGTGGTAAGCTCCTTTGTTACCGGGTGCACCTTGTACCGGGCCCTGACATAGTTCCTGGTCTGCTTGTCACGGTATTTATCGAAGAGGGGCGGTAGGCCTTGCTCGGCACGCTCCTCGTCCTCCTTGCCCCATATAGGTTCCGCCACTCTGTAACTGCCGGGACCGAGTTTGTGGACCCCTAAGTTCAAGTCCCGCATATCTTTCCCCCACTGACTTGATTCCGCACATGCGTTGCTCTCGCACTTGATCTTGAACTCCAGGTAGTCAGCTTCGCTGATCGAAGGAGTTGTCTCCTTGATCTTCTCATAACTATCACCTCTTAGAATCCTTCTCTTCACCGCGGCTCTCCAAGTAGCCAGGGCCGTGCTCATCTTCGTGAGGGCGGCACTGTTCACTTTATTCCCCGAGAGGCGTGTGTTTGCCAAGTCACCGGGGAACTTGTATCGTTCGTGCAGCTTCGTGAAGAGGAGGTTGCGCAAATTCCCTCGGTCACGATGCCTTAGGTTCTCGGTGTTGATCGAGACGGTGCTCCGGAGAATGCACCCGAGTTGTCCCGCGTACCCACTGACTAATTCTTTGGGCGCCGTTGGATGCCCACTGGAGGACACTTCAGTAAATTCCTCCTTGACGGTGCCGAGCACGTTCGGGCGCCGGTCCTTCCATTGCCTCTTCGGTTGGCTACCATCTGTGCGTGCGCTGCCATCATCAGTGGTGGCATCCTCGGCGGCACCATCAGTGGTGTCATCCCCGACGCCACTAGGGGTTGTGTAGTCGGGATCGATGTCTTCCGCGGCGTCCTCATAGTGGTGAGGTTCTTCCTCCATCTCCTGGGACAGCTCCCAGAATTGCTTGCCCGAACCGCCGGCCTCATCATTGTTGGCCATGTTCGCTCTAAATAGGAAAAGAGGCTACTAGAGTTATTTCTTAAATGCAGTCTAGGAAAAAAGCCTACTGAACTTGACTGTGGAGACCTTCAGTTGTCCACTTGCAAAATCAAGAAGGTACACTTGTGATTGTTATTTTCTTGCATTTATATAGATGCTTGCATCAGAATCTATCTATCTGAACTTGGTATTCTTAAAAAAAACAATCTGAAATTTCTCCTTAATTTACTACTCCTATATTAAAGCGCATACTGTAAACAGCTATGTCTTTGTTATTGCGCAACTTCTCCCTGTACTTCTCCCTGTAACCTAACTCAGTCTTATATTTTTGGTGTACTAGGTTGGTATTGGAGGTCCCCTTATTAATTCTAATGATGGGAGTTTTGTTAGGATTAACTTTTATGATAATACCGATAAAACCCCTTTCCTGCCAAGGAGTAAAATTGTTGATGTCTTAAAAGGGATTGATCTTCCATCGCAAAGCTATTCTCTTTTCTGGTTATGTCTCCATGGTAACTTAGTTATGGTAACTTAGTTATGCCATCTATGTTATGTCTCCATGATTTTCCATCTACTCCTATAGGTATTCTTCTACTTATTCTTTTTTAGGGACAACTGTTTCTTGTGGCATCTACTTATTAAACAAACATTTAAACTATGAGCTTACATCGTGAATCTGAACAACAGGAGTAACTAGACTGCATTTAACAGGAGTACACTACTAGAGTTAACAAATTGGGCATCTTCTAGGTCAAACTATAAATGTTGATTAATTTTTGTTTCGGTTGAGAATCGGGCACCTTCTAGGTCAAGAAAATTGGGCATGACCTTTGCTAATTTTCTTGACCTAGGAGTGCCCCATTCTCAACCGAAACAGAAATTAATCAACATTTCAGGAGAAAGGGGTCATTTCACATCAGGAGAAACGGATCATTTCATCTAGCTCATGCCAGGCAATCAACCAAACCAAATATGTACAGGAAAGGTTCATCAACATCAGTCAATTAAGATACTACACCATAAGCTTCATCCAGCACATGCCAGGCAACCTAGCAAATCATCACTTCTGAATCAAAACACCATGCTGGTGTAGCCACAGGCCCACATTAGTCTAAAATCCTGCTTTATTTATCACAACAGAAAGGTCAAAACAACAGTAAAAAGGAACAGTGAAGTATGGACATCCATGTGCAGCGCAACATTCTAACATTGGGTAATGATAGCAACCCCACAGTTCACAGAGTACTTTCACAAGACTTGATGGATTCAACTAGAATCAAAAAATGGTGAAATGCTGAAGAAGAGCAATCTGGTCTAATTGATCCCTGGATATTACATAATGTTAAACTATGCATGGAAAAACAACAATCAGGACAGGGAAAGTACTATGCAGCTAATAGTCTTTAAGCATTGAAACGCAGCTAAGGTTAGGCCTGAAGTTTAGCTGCTGGGACCAAAGCAAACACCATCTCAGTGTTGCTGTTGCCCTAACTTGTTAGCTGTAGCTAGTAAGTAACCCCAGTTCACTAGTAGCAGCAGTAGAAGCACTAGTAGCACTAGTAGTAGTAGTAATAGAATTGTACTTCTAAGTTGGAACCCTGGATCTGGCATTATCTTGAACCCTTGTAGCCATGTTGCCTGCCTTGCCCCATTTCAATCATGCCATGATCCTATCTATGCCTATGCCATGATCTCTCTCCTGATTCGGTCAATGCAAGAATCCTATGCTTCCTAGAAACCTAGCTAGTAAGTTTAAAAATGATGAAGTGGAAGCTGTCATGTTGTTCTGACCTGAAAATTCATGCGTGGATGGGTAGATGCCATGTGATGTACCTAACCTAGCCCTGTGTCTGTGCGCGTAGCTTGATTCCAAGCTGAATTTAAACCATGGTTTGTCCTTGAACAAGCGAGGATCTCAGCCGGGGCAAGCTGCCAAACAGGGCGGCGTGGCCATGTGGTGACGAGAAACCAAAAACAAGAACCTAGGGGTTTGGCAAACGGCGACGAACCGAAGGGGAAAAGGAGGGGATCGACAGAGGAGCTCACCGTGACCTGCAGGTGAGCAAAGCGGGCTCGGGGGAGAGCTCGCCGGAGCGAATTGTCGATGGAGTCCGCCGGGGCGAGGAGGAAGCCGGTGGTGGGGAAGGTGTCGCGGGGGCGTCCGGCGTACTGCGGCTTGTCCGGGGAGACGTAGTCGAGGGAGGTGGAGTGCTTGGGCACGTCGGTGTGGCACGAGGTCGACGGTTGCCACGGCGGTGTGAGGTGGCCGGCGACGGGCGCGTCGCGCGCGGGTTGCCGACGCGGATCTGGGGGAGAGGAGAAGGCGGAGAGGGCGAGGGGAAGCACGAGGGGGCAAGTGGGGAGGGGGGGCCCGAGGAGGCAGGGCGGCGGCGGTGGAGCGGGCGCGGGCGGACGGCGGCATGCTCCCGCGGGGGTCGTCGGGTTAGGTGTGGGGCGAGGTGGATCCGGTGAGGGAGGGAGAGAGGCCAGAGGGAGAGGGGAGCAAGTGGAGTGGGGGGAGGGTTAGCAATGGCGCACCTTTTAGGGGTGCGCCATAAAAATACGTATACCAATGGCGCACCTTCTAGGGGTGCGCCATAAACACCGTGATAGCAATGGCGCACCTTCTCCTGGTGCGCCATTACTATCTTTTTTTTGGATTTTTAGTTGCATGTAATAATTTTTTAGAAAATGACCATAAATTTTAAAATGTTACGATATAAGTAGTTATTACTAATTTTCAAATACTTGCGTTGCAAAACATTTGTGAATTGGTAAAACATTTATGAATATGAAAAAATATCATCAAATTTGAAAAAATATTCATGAATTCAAAAAGTGCCCATGAAATTTAAAATATTCATGAGTTCAAAAATATTAACAAATTCAATACTTTTTGTGAGTTAGAAAAATGTTCGCATTTTCAAAAAATCTTTGCAAATTTAAGCAGGAAAAGGAACACTGAAAATAAAATACCAGAATAAACATAAATAAAAATTGGTATATCAATGGCGCACCTTCTAGGGGTGCGCCATAAACACCATGATAGCAATGGCGCACCTTCTCCTGGTGCGCCATTAATTACTTTTTTACCAGAATAAACATAAATAAAAACAATTAAAATACTAGAAGAAAACACAAAGAAGCCCAAGGTGCCTGTCAATGATGATTTGCAACAAAACAAGAGGGAGAAGAACAAAAATTCCAAATCCAAGAAGAAAGTGGTCGATACTTCAACTTGGTGATGGAGAAGTTACAAAATATTAAAGGTACGTACAGACAACATTAATCCCCACTGTTTTGAACAAAAGAGGTTACTGGATAGAGGACTAGAACAGAAGAAATGCCATTTCCATATGTCGAAATACAATCGAGAAATGAAGACTACAATTTAAATACATTTGATCTTAGCTATCTTTTCACAATCTTCTTGCCCTTCTTTTTCGCAAATGGAGTTCTTCTCTTGAACGGACGTCCTTTAGGTAGGGTGGTCCTACTTCTTCTTGTGGTGTATGTTACTTCATCGTCGTCGTCATGTTCCATCTTCGGGTCGCCGTACTTGTCGAAGTCTTGCTCATTGGCGACTCCATCCATTCCGATGATCTTCCTTTTGCCTCTCCTCACGACAACACGACTGGGCTTTGACGGGTCGGTAATGAAGAAGCATTGGTCCACTTGGGAAGCCAGTACCCATGGCTCATTTTTTGCAGTGACGTTTGCGCCCGCGGTCTTGGATTTGGCTTCGGGTATAACCATGGTGGTGAAATACCGGTCTTCTTTTAGGACGCTCTTGGCCCATCTGACACGGAACATCGGGACCTTCTCTCCAGCATAGCTCAGCTCCCAGATCTCCTCGATCCTTCCGTAGTATCTATCCTTGTCGTTACCGGTGTAGGATTCCATCGTTAGCCGGGAGTTCTGATAATCATCGCTCTTCATGTCCTTTTCCTCGGTGTAGAATGTGTAGCCGTTGATATCGTACGCCTCATAGGTCATCAGGTTGTGCTCGGCGCCCTGTGACAAGGCGAATATGAGTTTTTCTTCCGCGGAAGAATCCTCATGTAAAGGGTACGACAGAATCTTCTCCTTGAATCAACGCGTGAAACATGATTTGTGCTTTTTGATTTTATCTCCGTCCGTCCTCTGTTGTCCTTAGTCATTGTACGTCTTCTCAATAAAGGTTTTGTGCTCTACCACCCAAGGATCAACCACGTCTATGTGTTGTAGCGCGACTAGGTTTGCTCTTTCAAAGTCGGCGAGTCGACCCTTGAAGTCGACATGCATTTTGCGGCGACCCTCGCGGTGACCCCATCTAGCGAGCCTGCCGAGGTGCCTGTTGACGGGTAGACCAACGGGGTTCTCGATGCCTAGATAATTCATGCAGTAGGAGATGCACTCTTCGGTTAGAAAGCCCTTGGCTATGCTTCCCTCTGGACGTGACATGTTGCGAACGTATCCTTTGATGACACCATTCATCCTTTCCAACGGCATCATGCTGTGCAGGAACATCGGCCCGAGTTGGATGATATCCTCCACGATATGGACCAGCAGATGCACCATAACGTCGAAGAATGCGGGCGGGAAGTACATCTCAAGCTCGCATAGTATCACCACGATCTCTTCCTGTAGCCTTATGAGTTGCCTCACGCCAACCGACTTCCGAGAGATGACGTCGAAAAAGTTGCATAGGCCAAATAGCGTTTCACGGACGTGTGCGTCCATGATCCCACGGATTGCAACTTGAAGTATCTGCGTCATCAGCACGTGACAGTCGTGAGACTTCATCCCGCTGAACTTCTGCTTCGCTGAGTCTAGGTATATGCTTATCTTCCCCGCGTAACCGTAAGGAAGTTTTACTCCTACGAGGCAGGTGAAAACTGCTCGATCTCCTCCTGACTTAGAGTGAAGCATGCGGGAGGGCAGTCATTTCCGATCTTCTTGGCCTTTTTGCCTTTACGACGACTTTCCGTGTCCTTCGCCTCATCATCATCATCATCATTAGCGTGAAGCTCCTCCCTGATGCCAATTGATTTCAAGTCTGCCCTTGCTTTCGGCCCATCTTCGGTCCTCTCTGGCATGTTGAGCAGGGTACCAAGCAGACTCTCGCACACGTTCTTCGTGATATGCATGACATCAAGGCTGTGAGGCACACGGAGGATCTTCTAGTACGGCAAGTCCCAGAAAACAGACCTTGTTTTCCATACCTTTAGCAGCGGCTCTGGCGCCTTTCGCTTCTTTCCCGGCTCTGTCGCCTTCCGCTTCTTTCCCGGCGGTGGGCACTCTTTCCAATTTTTCAACAGCTCGTCTTTTTCCTCGCCGCTCCTCGTACGCGGGCGTCTTCGGGGTTCGGTTTCACCATCGAACAGATCCTTGAGTTTTCTCCATGAGTCATCGTCACGAAGCCACCTTCGATGTCCCATGAACACGGTTTTCGAAGACCCGGGATCTCTATCTAGCCGGCGATATGTTGTGTCATCCATGCACCTAACGCATGCACAAAATCCGTGGACCACCTGCCCCGCGACATATCCGTAACCGAGATAGTCGTGCACCGTCGTGAGCAGTGCGGCTCTCATAGGGAAATATTCTTTCTCTGCGGCGTCCCACGTATTGGCTGGCGTTCTCCACAGTGTGTCTAGCTCCTCTTTCAGCAGCCCCAGATACAGATTGATGTCGTTCCCTGGTTGTTTCGGCCCTTCAATTAGCATACTCATGTGAATGTACTTCCTCTTCATGCACAACCAGGGGGAAGGTTGTACATCCACACAAACACAGGCCAGGTGCTATGTGTGCTTCTCTGGCTGCCAAACAAATTGACTCCATCGGTGCTCGTGCCCAGCACGATGTTCCTTGGATCGTCCCCACGTTCTGGGTGTTCGAAGTTCAACGCTTGTCACTGGCTCGCATCCTTAGGGTGACTCAGCATCTTGTCTTTTTTATTTATCTCCGGATCATTTCCGTCATCTTCTCGCTTCTTCTCCTCCCTATCTGCGTGCCAACGCAGGAGCTTTGCTAGCTTAGGGTCCGTGAAATACCGCTGCAGACGAGGAGTGATCGGAAAGTACCACACCACTTTTCGAGGAGCTTTCTTCCTCTTCTTGTATCGAGTGACGCGGCACACCGGGCATATGGTAGACTCCGCGTGCTCGTCCCGATAAATGATGCAATTGTTCATGCACACATGGTATTTCACGTGTGGTAAATCTAGAGGACACACGATTTTCTTTGCCTCCTCGAAACTGGTCGGGCACTTGTTCCCCTTGGGAAGACGTTCGTGCCAGAATGACATGTTCTCGTCGAAGCATGCGTCGGTCATTTTGTGTTTTTACCTTCATCTCCAGAGCCATGAGCGTTACTTTCAGGAGGGTATCCTCGGGCCTGCATCCTTCATACAATGGAGTAACCGAGTCTATCTCCATTTGATCCAGCTTGGCTTTCTCTCGGGCGGCAGCTCTTGCGTTACCCGTCTGCTTGAGAAGCAACTCTTGAATATGAGGGTCCTGCACCCAGCCCATCGATGCTCCATCATCGTCTGCTCCGGCATCTTCATCTTCATGATCATGCCCTTTGTCTTGATCTTCCTCATCATCATGTCCGGCATCTTCTACATGATGACTGTGTCCTGCATCTACTTCATGATCATGTCCTGGAGATTCTTCGTCTTCTCGCCCGCCCTTGCCGCGGTTGTCTTGCTGCTCTTCCTTATTTCTTGCCCGGCCCCCATGGACGACTTCATAATCATCTTCATCACCTTGCCACCGATAGCCATCCATGAAACCACGCAAGAGCAGGTGGTCCCGCACCTGTCCGGAATCCGGGTCCATAAGGCTCTTCAACTTGCATCTTCGACACAGACATCTTATCTCCGTCTCGTTCTTTTGAAGCATCTCGGCCTTCGCGGATCTCAAAAACCTATTCACGATGCCTTCGGTCATCGTGTGGACCATGGTCGCCTGCGGGGTAGAGCAAAATGATATTTTAGAACCAAAAAAAATTTGGCAGGACTTTGCCTAAAAATAGGACCAAAAAGAATGCATAGTGCCAAATTCTCGCCGAAACGGAAATGAATCAACATTCCAGAAAAATATTGGCAACTATCGCATTTCAAATACCGGTACCTGCAAACACAAACATATGCAACACCACAAACATGTGCAATACCACAAACATACGTAGATCTAGGCCATAAAAAGTGTGTACGTTGTTGGAGGGAGAAAAAAAGTAGATCTAGAACATAAAGAAAGCTTTCCCCTTACTTACCTATCAAAAAAAGGAAATTGAACCACTTAATTTGGGTGAATCTATGGTGCAAATGAGGTGAGGAGGAGGAGGCAGCCGAGACCAAGCTTGGTAGAGGTAGAGAGAATGAAGTGGGGAAAGTGAGTGTGGTAGGTGGCTGTCAAAAATATCTAGCTGCTCCCAGGTTACCAATGGCGCACCACATAAGAATGCGCCATTAGTAACCAGGATTACTAATGGCGCACTTGCTGTGTGGTGCGCCATTACTAGTTTTGAAAAAAATATAAAAAAATATTAGTAGTGGTGCACCAGTGGATAGTGCGCCATTACTAAAACTAGTAATGGCGCACTATCCCCTGGTGCGCCACTGCTAACAATTTTTTTATCTTTTTTTTTCAAAACTAGTAATGGCGCACCACACACCAGGTGCGCCATTAGTAATGTGGCCAATAATGGCGTACCTATATCTGGTGCGCCACTGCTATATAGCAGTGGCGCACCACATACATGGTGCGCCATTAATGTCCATATTAGCTATAGCCGTTTTTCTAGTAGTGATGCCAAAATTCACGAAAAAATCTGGCATGACCTTTGCTAAAATAGGACATATCGAGCGCCTGAAATTTGCCGGAACGGAAATGAATCAACACTCCGGCAGAACATAGGCCACTCGGAGGTGTAACCTGCAAACATGACCGGCCACTTGGGCAAGCACATATCCTATTTGAGAAACACAAGATATACATTTCAAAATATCTTATAGGACTCATATTGACATGAGCATTCAATAAGCAAAACCAAATCGTAAAATAAATAAGTATTCAAATTAGCATGCATTCAATAAGCAAAAGTAAATCATCTCATGCGTCCGTACATCGTCGAATATTATCACTAATACATCACGAATAGTATCATACATATAACATCACTAATACAACTAAAACCCTAGCGCACGACGGGTATCGGCGCGGGCGGTGGACACCCAAAGAGAAGGAACCATCACAGGATCATAGATCCAGTGAGATCCCTGGAGAACCTGCCAGGTATTGGAGAACCTGTGCTCCAACGCAAACAAGTAGCGATGGACATGCGCGTCCTCCTCACTGACACGGTGACGCACCACCTCCGCGGGGTCCTCGAGCCTCTGGACCATCACTGGCCGACGCGACCGCCACCAAAGAAGGTTCGGGTCAACGACAGGCTGGCTCCTCACCAACCTGCCCCCCCGGTAGGTAGCGCCTCCCAGTACCACCCTGGCGGAGCCGGTGACGCAGGTGTCCTCCGCCGACTCGACGACGAGGATGCGGGATAGGCATCGTCGATGTCGATGCGGGAAAAATTGCTTTAACTAAACAAATAACAACAAATGTGACATGTTCAACTAGTTCTATTAATTCAACTAGTTCTCACAATTAAATCTAGTCAATTAATTCTATACCTAATAAAATGAATAATGACATAAAAAAGGCCTATGCTTTGCAGGAATGTTGACTCCTTCCTGGTGCGATAAATCCCGGGCACTCGATATGTCCTAGTTTGTAGCACAAGTCATGCCGAAATTCACGGAAAATTTCGGCATGACTTTTACTAAAAAGTGGACAAATCGAGAACCTGAAATTTACCGGAACGGAAATGAATCAACATTCCGGCAAAACATAGGCCACTCGACTTCATTCCCTGGAAACAACAAAGCCACTTGGGCACGATCGAACCACTTCAATAATGGAATATGCAAATGAACATCAATGACATATATCATATAACAACAATCTTGTTTTTTGTTTACATAGCAACAATTAGTTTAACCAAGTTTTTGAAAGAAAAACAATTCTGTTTTTTGTTTTTTGAATGAAATTACTGTTTAGGCATTTTCATAAAAATTTGCCCTAGCTAATTTCCTAAAAAAATTGCTAATCATTTTTCCTAAATGCTAAAAAATGCCTACTGCCCTAAACAAATCTAGGGTTCATATGAACACCTAGGGTTCATATGAACATCAACACAGCATCAACACATATATGAATTGCCCTAGCAGAGAGAGAGGAGGGTAGGGGATAGGAGAGGCAGAGCCTTACAGTGGCTGCGGCGAGGGAGGGGCAGGCGGCGTCGAGGACGGGGTCGGGGCTCGGGCGCGCGGTGGATGGCGGCGTCGAGGTCGGGGTCGGGGGCGGCGTCGAGGGTGTGTGGCGGGCGGCGGCGGCAGTGAGGTTGAGGGCGGCGGCGGGCGGCGGCGGTGAGGTCGAGAGCGGCAGGGCGACGGCGGCGATGGAGCAGTTGGGGGAGAGGGGGAAGTGGAGGGGAAGGACTTAGCGAAATTTTGAGCCCGCGCGGCCGGGGGTTAAGTCAAACTAGCAGCAGCGCGTTTTGCCGGAACGCGCTATAGCTAAGTTAGCTATAGCATGTCAAGCGAAACGCGCTACAGCTATTCCTTTCTATTTTATAATATCAGTAGCGCTTTGCCCTGAAAAAACGCTACTGCTAAGTCTAAGCATGTAAAAACTTCAAAAATATACATTGGTCATCATTGATCTTTTTGTGTAGAATCTAAATAGTCAACATGAATCCTCACAGTACCTGTATAGGCACTGGTGAAGATTCATATTGCAGCCACAAATCCTACACATATAGTTCAATGAAGACCAAGTGCTCGAGATAGTTTGAGAAGTAACATATTTAAGGTGGTAAACACCTTGTTCGCTTAGCAGTATGGGACTAAACTTAATTAGGTGCAATACTTAGCAGTAGCGTGTTTTGAAGAAAAATGTTGCTACTAAGTACTTTAGCAGTAGCGCGTCCTTGGAAGGGCGCTACTACTATATCTAGCCTGGGGGCAACGCCGTGGCAATTATAGTAGTAGCGCTTGTTTCACCTAGACCGCTACTGCTACCACGCTATTAGTAGCGCGGTTTCCTGAAGCTCGCTGCTACTAATTAGCAGTAGCTTCTGTTTTTAAACCGTGCTGCTGCTAAGATTCTGTGTATAAGGTTTTCCCTAGTAGTCGAGAGCGGCACAACAGCTGTCCGTTCTGCAGCGGCGGCCTTAGCCCTGATGGAGGCCGCCCACTACCATGTCGAGGCCGTCGACGCCCTGCTCGTGGCGGTCACCACACAAATTGAATGAAGCTTCTCCGACAACGGTCGGCAACCCACGGCCGAAGAGCTGGCAATCGCCGAGAGAGTTCGAGCAGCCGTCCGTTCCTGTGCGGCATACCTTGCCCCGACGGAGCCCACCAGAGCCCAGATCGCGGTCGCCCATGCCCAGCTCGTGGTGGCCTATTCCAAAGATATGGCGGATGCGGATGGTGAGATGCTTGCCGAGTATGGTGCAATTGATGCCATGGAGCCCCTTCCCCAGGAGACCGTCGGGCGCGAGTTGGACATGGAGGCGACGGCAGAGATCGACGAGCACCAGCCGTAGTCATACTCTTTGTTTTGTTTAATTAAGAGCGTCGGTTTTTAATTTGTTAGAGTAATGTTTAGGTCAGCTAGCTCTGTTTAATTGCTCAACTTGCTCGATTAAGAAGTTAGTCTCCTTTGTGTACCCAAATTATGCAATGACGTGGATGACCACTGTAACCAGGGAAATTCAAATAATTTTTTTGACGTTCAAACTCAACACACACGGGTTAAGCTATCTGAATCGTTTGTGGTGTTCACATATCGTACACAGTTCTGAATAAGGGACCGTGTCTGATGACACTTGGCGCGCTAGTTTTTTCGCTGAAGCGATTCCAAATTTTCGGCTTCCGCGGAAATACCTACCTCCCCGCCCCTCCCCCATACCAAAAGCCACATTTCCCCTGTTTTCGCCTTCCTTTCCAAGTTGAAACCTTCACTCCTTGCTTGCAGTGCCGCCTCCTTGCCGGCGACCCTCCTTCACGCTGCTCGGCCTCGCCTATCCAGGCAGGTAATCCACACCCGACCCCCATCCTCCTCCTCCTTCCACATCCCACATGCCTCGACCGCCGGCACGAGCGTGACACCTTCCACCCAAATCACCGACCCCTCCACCAAATAAGTGCCACCCTTAGCCATGGTGCACGCAGTATAGCCAGGATCTCAAGGAGCATTTGGCTGCAGAGAAGCAAATCATGGCCGCACGCGCGGATGAGGTCACGATGGCTGCCATTCGTGCCGACCCCCAGATCTTGGAGGAGCACCTCGCCATCGAGGCCACCGTTGACCCTCGCGCGCCGACGCCGCGACGCGGTTGGCTGCTTTAAACGACAGTTTGTGGCGTTTTCTCGAGGCTATCATTTGCTAGTTACTGCCTTTCCTTAACAAATTCTAGTGAATTGTGCTATCTACTTTTACCATGCAATCTTCTGCTATAGTGTATATGTTCTATATGTCGTGCAATGTGGTGTTCAGTTAACTTCTTGGTTCAATTCTGCAAATTTGATGTACAATTCTTCAGGGTGCAATATTTCCAAGTTGTTAAACATGATTGCTTTGGTTAACTGTCTGATCTTCTATTACGAGTATGTTATATTGTGCAATGTGGTGCTCAGTTAACGTTTGGTTCATTTGTTGTGGTGTTTAGTTAACTGCTTGGTTCAATTTTGCAATGCGATGTTCAATTGTTGTGGCTGCATTCTGTTATTGTATACCACGTGAGAAATAAATCAAATTTGGCTATACTAAATACATGAGAAACAAATACAATTGCTATATTTCCAAGTTGTTAAGCATGCTTGGTTTGGTTAACTGTCTGATCTTCTATTAGGAGTATGTTATATTGTGCAATGTGGTGCTCACTTAATGTTTCGTTCATTTGTTGTGGTGTTTAGCTAACTGCTTGGTTCAATTCTACACCGCGATGTCCAATTGTCCTGGGTAGAATTTTGTATCGTTGTGCACGTGAGGAATAAATCAAATTTGGCTGCACTTAATACATGAGAAACATATACAAGTGCTATATTTCCAAGTTCTTAATCATGCTTGGTTTGGATAAATGGGTTTTCCATGTGGCTTGATTTAATCTGATGAATCTGCAATGTGCTTATTTTTCATCAACATATTTTACTAATAGCATGCGAACCCTTACTTAACCTGATGACTACCTTATATGTGTTGAAGGGAAACAATGGGAAGCACTGAGGTTTACAATTGAGGTAAGCACGTGCATGGTCCGTTGTCTAATAGCACATTATTGTGCAATTGCAGGAACCATTCTAATATTTAGGTTTTTAACAATTTGGTCTTGCACTTGTAGGTCCTGCTGTCAGAGGTTTTGACCCACTGTTCGACCCTTTTTGCATATGGGGAAATGAGTTGTCCACGAATATTAGTCAAGTCAAGAAACTCAGAAAGATTGTTAGGATAAAGAAATTAGCGACAAAAAACACCAAGATCTTTGTCTGCACAATGAAGAAGACATTAGTTCACTACAGGATGGTACTCACTATTATACCTTGCCTTTTTTATTCCTTTGCCCCATTTCCAATATAGAGAAGATATTTATGCACATCCTTGTTTTCAGGCCTTTCCAAAGCAGTTCACTAAGGATTACCTCTCAAACCACTTGTATGGTCAGGTGGCGAGGAAGGTATTCAGACAACACCCACGGTTCAATATTGAAGTGTTCCTGAAGAGGACGAAGGATGGACAGTTAATCATCCACATGCATTGGCCTAAAGTCACAAAGACCTTCAACATCAATGAAGGCTCAATATTCGCCTTCTGCTTCAGCAGTTTTCCAGATGGGATGCATCTGTCTATGTATCGTCTATGATGCCAATTTCGAAATGTTATAGATGTTGCATGTGAAACTTGGTCCTCTTCAATAATGAAAATGAAATATATTGTCTGCTTAATATGAAATGTCAATTAGATTAATAAATGGATTATAAATACTCGGATAATTAGCATGCTAATTGGGTTTTTCTATTGCAAACTGTTATTGAGAAACACTGTGTGCGATGCATTCAATAAGGCACACAGTTTCTAAGAATAAACCGTGTTAGATTAATGAACAATCAGACACGACATCCTCTTGAAAATTGTTTGCGTTAGGCCACCTGGCGCAAACGTTTACCACATAAAAACTGTGGGTGATGGACAGCCCTTGACACACAGTTTCTTCTAGGCACCGTGTGTGATGAATTCAATAACGCAAATGATAAAATTGTTAATACTGTGTGCAATGGAAACGCTATCACAAACGATTTAACCGGGAAAATTTGTGTGATGTACTTGCGAACAGAAACGTTTTCCTTGGAGCGACTGTGTGGGATGTATATACGAACGGAAACGTTTAGCGCTGGCTGACCGTGTGGGATGTACTTACGAACGGAAATGATTTCGCCTGTATAATTGTATTTTTTGAGCACTACTCTACGTGTTTTTGTATTTGGATGCACACAGCGAATCCGTCGTCTAATGGCGATGGCCCATGCAGGAAGACCAAGAGAAGAGGAAGTTGAGGAGAACCTCGAGGTTTGCGAGCCGCGCGTGGATTTTAGGGACTCGAGTCAATTAGGTTTAGGAGAGACGGATCGATGCTTCTTTTTTCTTTTCTTTTTTGAGGGAAAGGATCGGTGCTTCGTGAACCCTACAAGCCCACACGCACCTCCTACACGCCTTTTTTAGGGTTAATGTTGCCGCATTTATTTAACCAACATAGCTCAAATGTCATCTAAAATTACGGGCCAGTTCTTTTCGCCCAGGATTCTACAGAATCAAGATTCTGGAAAATTCTCCTAGAATCTGCTTCTCCCAGAATCTGTGGTCGAGTTCTTTTCTGAGATTGTAGTTTGAGATTCTGGAAAGAGTTGTTTGTTGAAATGTCTGTACTATCCTCGGAGAAATTGTTTGATGAATTGTTAACACTTTGTTTTTTCTAACAGTATCTACTAGTCGAATGTAACAACATCTTCATACAGTAGCAAAGATCACAACACCAATATCTACCAATAGAACCAATATACACAGTAGCATCAACAATATGAACAAAAAAATCTGGCATCATTCATCCATCTAACAAATTGAAAAATCAATCCATTCATCCATCTATCCAACGAACACATCTCCATCTATGCAACAAAGTATTTGCATCTATCCAATTTATATAGCTAAAAAAGAAGAACAGAGAGTTGGGACAGAGGGGATGGCTCACCATGGAGGAGTGGAGGACTGGATGAATGGTGGGCACTTCGGCTGCGGCTTTGGGACGGAGGCGCCGTGTGCAGCCGGTGCAGAGGGGCGCGGCGGCGGCTTCCTGTTGTCCCCGCTGCGGCAGAGGGCAGCGGAGGACGTCTGGGCTACGGCGGGAGTGCATACCGGCAGCGGCGAGGACCAATCCAGCGGCGGCGAGTACCGGGACGGCGGCGGCGAGGTCAGGGGCGGTGAGGTGGGGCCGACGGCGGCGCTGGAACCCTAGCGCGCGGCCCTGCTCGAGGTAAGCGGGGAGGTAAGCGATGCGAACAGGCATCGACAGGGGCTCGTTCTCTGTGTATCGACCGTGGCTGGCTCGATGGCAGTTTGGTTGTAATAACCAGCTGCAATAGGGGTACTCTATTAAGTCCAAACGTTTTCTTTGGTGGGACTTGCCAGAATCCTGAGATTGTGGGAGAAACCAGGTATTTTGGGATTGCTCTAGGATTTTGGAGAATCCGGTTGAGATTTTGGAAGTTCAATCGAGTTCTTTTCGCTCGGGATTTTCGGGACCAAGATTTTTCATAACCTGCTCAAAAGAACTGGGCCTACATCCAAGACACAGTCTGGACTCCCCCACACACCCCTTACAAAGTTCTTCTCCTACCCCTGCTTTAGCTAAATTATGTGCAGCAAAATTCGCCGGCTGACTGGCCCAAGAAACTTTAAAATTATTCCTAGTATGCAACATCTTTTGATCTCCTGAATTCATGGTCCTGCCGCCGAATAGTTTTGACTAGGTTGATTGATCATTTGCACCACAGCCTTGCTATCTAGCTCAGCATGTACTCTTTGTGTTCATCTACACGCCTTATTTTTACTAGTCGAAAATTGACCGTGCGTTGCACCGGGGATACACTTGCGCTATTAAAACGTTGTTATGGTAGTGAAAATGGCCAAAGAAGAAAACAAGAAGAGATTATATGTGATTTTACCTCCTCAGCAGAGCCTAGTTCATGGACATGGAGTTTCTTAGCCTGAACTCACATGAGATCTGGTGAACAGTAACATCGAAAAAAAATCTGAATTTTTTTAGTGACAAACATTGACAAAAGTTTTCAACGCTTGCAAAATTTCAGCGTTGAATGACTTTTGTAGAAGCTGTGGCTAAAAAAACAAAATCGATGCTCCAAAAATATCAATTCCAAAAGCATTTTGGAGTAATGTTTTTTTTTGCCACGGCTTCCACAATTGTCGTTTCACGATGAAATTTTGAAGAGTGGAAAACTTTTGTTAATGTTTGCCACTAACAAAATTCAGATTATTTTTGAATTTATTTTCAATATTTTTGATTTAACTATTCACGAGAGCTCATTTGAGCTTGCGGGACAAGAAGAGTACTTTCACTAGTTGATGCCCGTCTTGCTCTGCATTACTAACAAATGATGTCATGTCTCAAACACCGATGTCTAAGATGCTTCCAACGGTTCACCCAGTTTCGTCGTGAAGACTGATCGTCCAATGTCACCACGGTGGCACACAAGGCGGCATAGTTTGGCAGCCTAGTGAGCGGGTGGCCTACGGGTTGCTAAGCGTGGCTGAGAAGGTCCTCCAGGCATCGATCAACTGGACAATGTCGCCCCAGGCCTCCTACTCCTCATCTACCCAAGAATTCATCCTATGGGAACATGTGAAGCAACTTCCATACTGATGACCCACAAGTATAGAGGATCTATCGTAGTACTTTCGATAAGTAAGCGTGTCAAACCCAACGAGGAGCAGAAGGAAATGACAAGCGGTTTTCAGCAAGGTATTCTCTGCAAGCACTGAAATTATCGGTAATATGATAGGATAGTTTACAACGGGTAACAAGTAACAAGTGTAACAATGGTGCAGCAAAGTGGCGCAATCCTTTTTGTAGCAAAGGATAAGCCTCGATGAACTCTCGAGGACACATGGGAATTACTGTCAAGTTAGTTTTCATCATGCTCATATGATTCACGTTCGTTACTTTGATAATTTGATATGTGGGTGCACTGGTACAGCGAGGTGCTATACAAACGGTTTTTAACCCCTTTCCGCGACGGCATTTTGAACCGTCGCAAAGTGAGTGTGGGCGATAGGGGGTCCTTCCCATACGAACCAGAAACCATCGGGGATAGGCCCTCCGGTCACATACACTGGACAAAATGAGGTCGTGTGCGACGGGCGAGCGATCAAATATGGTTATACGTACAGTTGTGTTAAAAAATATACAATTATACATGCCCAATCGTTTTCGGTCGTAAGTACATCCCACACAGTCAGTCCCGGCAAAATGTTTCCGTTCATATGTACATTCCACACAGTCAATCCAAGAAGTACATTTCTGTTCATATATACATACCACAAAACCACTCCAAGGAAAACGTTTCTGTTCACAGGTACATCACACGCAATTTTCCCCATTAAATCGTTTGTGATAGTGTTGCCATTGCAGACGACATTAACAATTTTATCGTTTGCATTATTGAATGCATCACACACGATGCGTAGAAGAAACTATGTGGGATACATCACACACACTTTTTATGTGGTAAAAGTTTGCATAAGGTGACCTAACGCAAACAGTTTTCAAGAGGAAGTCATGTGTGATTGTTCATTGATCCAACATGGTTTATTCCTAGAAACTGTGTGCGTTTCCTGAGGTCATCACCCATAGTGTTTTCTCAATAACCGTTTGCAATAGAAAAACCCAATTAGCAGGCTAATTGGCCTATTATTAATAATCCATTTATTAATATAATTGACATTTCATAAAGCACACAATATATTTTAGTTTGGTATTAAGGAAGCATGATTTCATAATTGAAATACATCAGAGTACAACATCATATAGCTTCAGCACTCAGCTACCCTATTACACAACTGCACCAGCACCAAGTTTCACATGCAACATCTATAACCTTTCGAAATTAGCATCATAGATGGTACATAGACAGATGAATCTCATCCGGAAAACTGCTGAAGCGGAAGGCGAATATTGAGCCTTCATTGATGTTGAAGGTCTTTGCAACTTTAGGCCAGTGCCTATGGATGATTGACCGTCCATCCTTCGTCCTCTTCAGGAACACTTCAATATTGAACCATGAGTGTTGTATGAATACCTTCCTCGCTTCTCGACCATACAGGTGGTTTGAGAGGTAATCATCAGTGAACTGCTTTGGAAAGGCCTGAAAACAAGGATGTGCATAAATATCTTCTCTAGATTGGAAATGGGGCAAAGGAATAGAAAAGCCAAGGTATAATAGTTAGTACCATCGTGTAGTGAACTGGTGTCTTCTTCATTGTGCAGACAAAGATCTTGTTGTTTTTTGTCACTAATTTCTTTATCTTAACAATCTTTTGGAGTTTCTTAACTTGACTAATATTCATGGACAACTCATTTCCCCATATGCAGAATGGGTCGAATAGTGGGTCAAAACCTCTGATAGCAGGACCTACATGTGCAAGACCAAATTGTTAAAAACCTAAATATTAGAATGGTTCTTGAAATTGCACAATAATGTGCTTTTAGACAAAGGACCATGCAGGTGCAAGCCTCGATTGTAAATCTCAGTGCTTCCCATTGTTTCCCTACAGCACATATAACGTAGTTAGTGATCAGGTTAAGTGAGGGTTCGAATGCTATCAGTAAAATATGCTGATGAAAAATAAGCACAATGCGGATTCATCAAATTAATTCGAGCCACATGGAAAACCCATTTATCCAAACCAAGCATGATAAGAACTAGGAAATATAGCAATTGTATATGTTTCTAATGTATTAAGTGCAGCCAAATTCGATTTATTCCTCACATACACAACAATACAAAATTGCACCCACGACAATTGGACATTGCATTGCAGAATTGAACCAAGCAGGTAACTAAACACGACAACAAATGAACCAAACATTAACTGAGGACCACGTTGCACAATATAACATACTCCTAATAGAAGACCAGACAGTTAACCAACCCAAGCATGCTTAACAACTTGGAAATATAGCAATTGTATTTGTTTCTCATGTATTTATTACAACCAAATTTGATTTATTTCTCACATGGTATACAACAACAAAATGCACCCACAACAATTGAATATCGCATTCCAGAATTGAACCAAACAGTTAACTAAACACCACAACAAATGAGCCGAACGTTAACTGAGCACCACATTGCACAATATATAACATACTAGAAGATCAGACAGTTAACCAAACCAAGCATGCTTGACAACTTGGAAAGTATTTGTTTCTCATGTATTTTGTAAAGATAAATTTGATTTATTTCTCACATGGAAGACAATACAAAATTGCACCCTGAAGAATTGAACATCACATTTGCAGAATTGAACCAAACAGTTAACTGAACACGACAACTAATTAACCAAACATTTAATAAGTGAGAACCACATTGCACGACATGTAGAACATATACACTAGAGCAACAGATTGCATGGTAAAATTAGATAGGAGAATTCACTTGAATTTGTTAAGGAAAGGCAGGAGCAGCACATGCAACGGGTAAACCGAGCATGCTTAACCGGCGTAGCTAGCAAACTGAACATATGTCCTTATAGTGAGCTAATAAGACAAGCTACTCATCATCGGAGATATCGATGATGATTGGATCCTTGGACATGGAAGAGGGCGAGGCCTCCACATCATGGGTGCCCTCGTTGTAGTGGTGAGTAGCCTGAGCCGCTCCGGACACCAACTTGCTAGCTCTCGAGTTGAGGTAAGCACGGTCACAGGAGAAAACACCTCATAGTCTTCATCGAAGGCACCAACGGTGGCCTCGAGAAAACGCCATGAACTATCATTTAAAGCAGCCAACCGCGCCGCGGCGTCGGCGCGCGAGGCATCGATGGTGGCCTCGACAGCGAGGTGCTCCTCCAAGATCTGGGGGTCGGCACGAATGACAGCCATCACGACCTCATCCGCGCGTGCGGTCGCGATTTGCTTCTCCGCTGCCAAATGCTCCTTGAGCTCCTGGCTATACTGCGTGCACCATGGCTTAGGGCGGCTCTTATTTGGGGGAGGGGTCCGTGATTTGGGTGGAAGGTGTCGTGCCGGCGGTCGGGGTACTGCTACTTCTTGAGCTTGCGTTGGTTTTTCCCTTGAAGAGGAAAGGGTGATGCAGCAAAGTAGAGATAAGTATTTCCTTGAGTTTGAGAACCAAGGTATCAATCCAGTAGGAGACAACGCACAAATCACCTAATACCTGCACAAACAGTCAAACAACTTGCACCCCAACGCGATAAAGGGTTTGTCAATCCCTTCACGGTCACTTGCAAAAGTGAGATCTAAGAGAGATAGATGAAACTAAACAGAAGATTATTTTTGGGTTTTTTGGTTTATAGATCGGAAAGTAAAATATTGAAAAATACTAGATGGAAACTTATATAATGGAAAAGAGACCCGGGGGCCATAGGTTTCACTAGAGGCTTCTCTCAAGATAGCAAATAATACGATGGGTGAACAAATTACTCTCGAGCAATTGATAGAAAAGCGCAAAGTTATGACGATATCTAAGGCAATGATTATGAAATATAGGCATCACGTCCGTGTCAAGTACACTGAAACGATTCTGTATCTCCTACTATTACTCCACACATCAACCGACTCCTGGCTACATCTAGAGTATTAAGTTCATGAAGAACAGAGTAACGCATTAAGTAAGATGACATGATGTAGAGGAATAAACTCAAGCAATATGATTTAAACCCCATCTTTTTATCCTCGATGGCAACAATACAATACGTGCCTTGCTGCCCCTAATGTCACTAGGAAAGGACACCACAAGATAGAACCCAAAGCTAAGCACTTCTCCCATTGCAAGAAAAACCAATCTAGTTGGCCAAACTAAACCGATAGTGCGAAGAGAATTACAAATATACCAAATCATGCATAAAAGAATTCAGAGAAGATTCAAATAATATTCATAGATAAGCTAATCATAAATCCACAATTGATCGAATCTCGACAAACACACCGCAAAATAAGATTACATCGGATAGATCTCCAAGAACATCAAGGAGAACATGGTATTGAGAATCAAAGAGAGAGAAGAAGCCATCTAGCTACTAGCTATGGACCCGTAGGTCCGAGGTAAACTACTCACGCTTCATCGGAACGGCAGTAGGGTTGATGTAGGAGCCCTTCGTGATCGAATCTCGCTCCGTCTGGATGCCAGAAAAGGCCCCAAGATGGGATCTCACGGGAACAGAAGGTTGCGGTGCTGGAAAAGTGTTTTCGTGGATGCTTCTGGTGGTTTGGGGATATATGGGAATATATAGGACGAAGAATTAGGTCAGGGAAGACACGAGGGGCCCACAAGGCAGGGGGCGCCGAGGGAGTCCTGGATTAGGGGGTCCTCAGGTGCCCGACCTACTTAATATGGGCCGGACTGATGGGCCGTGAAGATAGAAGCCGAAGATTATCCCCCATGTGTGGGTAGGACTCCTATATGCGTGGACGGCAAGTTTTGCTATCCGGATGTATTTCCTTCCTCTGCAAACCGACTCTGTACAACCCTAGGCCCCTCTTGTGTGTATATAAACCGGAGGGTTTAGTCCTTAGAGGCTATTAAAATTCTCATAGGCTAGACAGCTAGGGTTTAGCCATTACGATCTCGAGGTAGATCAACTCTTGTAACCCTTATACTCATTGAATACAATCAAGCAGGACGTAGGGTTTGACCTCCTTTAAAAGGGCCTGAACCTGGGTAAACATTGTTTCCCCATCGTCTCTTGTTACCATTGATCCTCAGACGCACAGTTCGGGACCCCCTACCCGAGATCTGCCGGTTTTGACACTGACACTGGTGCTTTCATTCGGAGTTCCATTGTGTTATCGACAGAAGGATCGATGGCTCGCCTTGTCATCAGCAACGATATCACTTTTGGGAGGAGCCTAACTTCGGGACAGGCCCTCTAGCTCGGCGGTTTCACCGTGAGCACCCACACGGCAATCAAGCTGACGACGCCCCCCGCGATCTCCAGGCATCACCTCCGCACCGGTCTCGAACACTCCGAAAAGATGGATCCGGCAGACGTCTCGTCCTTGAATGAGTTGCTAGATCGCATCGCCGCCCTAGGGATTTCAACGGACTATGATTGGATCGGGCTTAAACCTGACCAAAGGGAAATCAATTTCCCACCGATCACCCACCTGGTGGCGGTCGTCGAGGAACGAGACAAGAATACTTCTTCCCCTAAGTTAAAAACCAGCTATGTTCGGATCTCCGAACCCATTGAACCAGATACTCTCCCTTCCGAGGAGATCCCGCGTCCCCAAAACTCAGGATCGGACTTAGGGTCCGGGGAGCACTTGGATCTTCCCAGACCCGAACCAGTGACCTCGAAGATTTTACAAGCTCCAAACACAATTTTGGGCTGGGATTCAAGTTTTAGCCCACCCGCCCACCACAATCAATATTCTCCAACCAATTCAGGCCCTCCAAACATATACGACCTGATGTATGTGCGGCAACAACCTCAGGAAACGGTCCATCACTTTTGGTTCTCCTTGTTAAAAACAAGATTAAAGATTGCTGTGACGATGATGCGGTCTTGGTTTTTCATCACAATTGCACCGATAAGGGAATTTGGAATGCCCTCGACCGCCGTCACATACATAATTTCATAGAGCTATCACACGTAGTACAGAAGTACTGCGCGATGGAAAGCACATGGAAGGCCCAAAAAACCCAATTGGAACCCACTGCCTTTAAGCAGTGCACTGCCCGGGCGAAACGGGTACACCCTTACGATGTAACCGATCATAAGCCCGTCGGCAAGAAAAACAAACCCTTTGCGGGACACTTGTCCATTCTTGATGAACTCCTAGACAAACCCTGTCAGATACATGCAACGCTGAGCACAGAACCAACTCATAGCCTTCGGGCATGTTGGGTACTCCGGCAGGTGGCTAAAAGTGGTGAGGCTATCCTCATTACCGCTACCCCAGAGAAGCATTCTCCAGAGGATGGCGATCTTAATGTCTTTACGGTCTTCGAGACCTTCTTTTCAAATAATCGGCGCAAAAGGGCAGTCCACGACCTCGCCGAAATTAATCAAGTAACCGCAATGAGTCCATGGAATGACACGCCAATAACTTTCACCGTGGCCGACGAACCAAGGACCAGATTAGTCTGAGCACCCGCCGCCTTGGTCTTAAACCCAATTGTGGACGGCTTCCGACTTACCAAAGTGCTCATGGACGGCGGTAGTGTGCTCAACCTCATCTATGAGGACACGCTCGACAAAATGCATATTGACAGAGCACGCATCGAGCAAAGCAGTACCACCTTTCGAGGCATCATCCCCAGTTGAGAAGCACGATATTCAGGGAAAAGCAAACTCGATGTGTTATTCGGCACACCGAAGAATTACAGGTCCGAAGAGCTGCTCTTCCACATGGCTCCCTTCAACAGCAGATATCACGCCCTTTTAGGGCGGGGCGCCTTCTCACGCTTCCAAGCCATACCCCATTACGGGTACATGAAGCTTAAAATGCCGGGGCCCAATGGAATAATGACAGTTACAAGTGATCCGGATAAAGCACTCCACGCCGAAAACAAAACCGCATACTTGGCCCTCAGGGCACTATCTGAAGCCCTTGCGGCCGAAGAACTAACCACTCCACGATCCACGATGGACAAAGATGATGTGATCCTCGATAAGAGGCCCAAATCTACCTCTTTCAAACCAGCAGATGGAATAGTTAAATTTCAAGTGCACCCGACGGATCCCAAGAAAACAGCATCCATTGGAACACAGCTGGATCCGACGGTCGATGCCGCCCTACGAGCGTTCCTGCGCGAAAATTGGGACATCTTTGCCTGGCACCCTTTGCACATGCCCGGGATCCCACGCAGACTGGCCGAACATAGCCTCAACATAATCAAGGGGTTCAAACGAGTAAAGAAAACGCTACGGCGATTTTCCGAACCCAAACGACAAGCTATGGGGGAGGAGCTAGCTAAACTACTCAAGGCCGGGTTCATCAGATAAATCAAACACCCGGATTGGCTAGACAACTTGGTGATGGTGCCGAAGAAGGATAAATCCTGGCGCCTTTGCGTCGATTTCAAAGACCTTAATAAGGCTTGCCCCAAAGACCCTTTCCTGTTACCACGCATTGACCAGATTATCGACGTGACCATGGGACACGACTCATTGTGTTTACTCGATGCTTACTCCGGATACCATCAGATTAAGATGAAGGAGACCGACCAGGCCATAACGGCGTTCATTACCCCGACAGGCCTTTCTGTTTCAACACTATGCCTTTTGGGCGTAAAAACGCTGGTGCCACTTACCAACGCATGATTCAAACATGTTTGGAAAAACAAATCGGCAAGACAGTGGAAGCATATGTGGAGGACGTTGTCGGTGTCAAAACCGGCGGATCTCGGGTAGGGGGTCCCGAACTGTGCGTCTAGGATCGATGGTAACAGGAGACGGGGGACACAATGTTTACCCAGGTTCGGGCCCTCTCTATGTAGGTAATACCCTACTTCCTGCTTGATTGATCTGGATGAATGTGAGTGTTACAAGAGTTGATCTACCACGAGATCGTAATGGCTAAACCCTAGAAGTCTAGCCTATGAGTATATGGTCATGAATCTGCCCTATCCGGACTATGCTCTCCGGTTTATATAGACATCGGAGAGATCTAGGGTTACATGAGGTCGGTTACATAGGAGGAAATCTTCATAATAGGTCGCCTAGCTTGCCTTCCATGCCAAGTAGAGTCCAATCCGGACACGGGCATAGTCTTCAGTCTTCATGTCTTCACGGCCCATCAGTCCGGCCCATGGATAACAGGCCGGACGCCCGAGGACCCCTTAGTCCAGGACTCCCTCAGTAGCCCCTGAACCTGGCTTCAATGACGAGGAGTCCGGCGCGCAGATTGTCTTCGGCATTGCAAGGCGGGTTCCCCTTCTTCCGAACCCCAAGGTAGTCTTCGGATGTGACGATTGTATCTGAACCTGTGTATATAATTGCAGAAAATACAATAGTCCACGAGTCCAATCCGCTGACAACTGTTTATGACATTGTATCATGCCTGCCCGTTTATTATTTCCAACCGTTGGCTAGCCCGTCGCCCCACGTCTCGGGAAGCGGTTTTATTGGCACGTCTTGTCAAAGCAGAGATCGTGTCCCCTTATTCATGGGATTTTCAATAATGTAGGTATGGGTAACCCAACCGTCCCCTGGGTACAACTCTTTGGGGATAGGTAAGTTTCAAGACCCAGGAGGGGACGGTCGATATTCTGGGCCTTCATATAGGGACCCAGACTTGTCTTTTTCTTCCGCGCTTGCTTCTTCCTCAACCCCAGCCACCTCAAGTTCTAGCCCTCTAGTTCCAATCACCACCAGCCCCAATCATGTCCGGGTCCAGCCGTTCAGGCCGGTGGGTGGCCTCTTCCGTCACAGAGGAGGATATTGCGAAGCTCCGCGTAGCGAGGTACCTGACCCCAGAAATACTTCATCGGCTTCCTCCCGAGGGGCAGATTATTCCCACCCCCAAATCCGGCAAGAGGGTAGTATTTGTGTCCCACTTCCTCCATGTGTTAGGGTTCGCGCTTAACCCCTTCGTCCGGGGGCTCATGTTCTACTATGGGCTAGATTTTCACGATCTGGCCCCGGACCCTATTCTTCTCATCTCGGAATTCATCGTCACGTGTGAGGCCTTCCTACGGACTCCTCCGCACTTTGATTTGTGGCTCAAGACTTTTGATGTGAGGCTGCGGGTGATAGAGGGGGAGCAGGCAGAGTGCGGCAGCGTTGTAATAAACAAGCTTGCCAGCGCGGTTTGGTTTGAAGGATCCTTCGCCGAGTCTTCCAAACTATGGCAGCAGGGGTGGTTTTATGTCAACGAGCCACGGGGCTCCAAGTGGGTGGCTACGCCTGCGTTCCGACCCGGCCCTCTGACTCAGCTTGCTTCGTGGATCAACAAGGGGGTTGACTGGAGATCCGCTAATGGGTGCAGACTCTGCAAGGTCGCATCCGAAGCCTTACCGAGAAGAGCATCGATCTTGTGAACGTCGTTCAGGTAATGCTGGTCCGCCGGATCCTGCCGTGTCAACAGTGACCTCTCCGTATGTGGGAGTTCAATCCAGAAGGGCGGCGGACTCTTCAGCACTTCTTCGGTACTACGCACGAAGGAATGTGGAAGTTATATTTCGGGGAGCGAGAGCAATGGCCGGACACCACCGAAGACGTCGGCCTCGACTGCAATCATCCGGACACTCCGGTAAGTATTCAATCCCCGCACACCTTTCATTCAAGCATCTCTTGACAAGACACTAAACAACCTGCCCTTATACAGGACTGGATAAAGAAAGCGGTGTTAATCTGGTGTCCGGCGCCCCTTCCCGATGACCCTTCATCCGCCCTACTGACGCGGATGTTGATCCTGACACCGTACCTGGTGTCTACAGAGGGGGGCGAGAGCGTGGAGCCCAGAGGAGATGCCCATCCTAAGGGCGATTTAGGTGCTGTGTTCGGGGAAACCGAAACCCTTTTGCCCAGGGGCAAAGGTGTGGAGGGGGCACTTCATGGCAAGAAGAGGGCCGCTTCTGGAGGTCAGGAGGGGAAGCCTTCCAAGAAAGGGAAAATGCCATCGTCGGGCAGCTAGGGCTGGGCAACCGATGTCGTCGTTGAGCTTGATGATGAGGACGAACCTTCGGCCAGACCGTAAGTGGAGCAGTGCACTTTAACCATACCTCATTCCTCTCTTATTACTGAAATAACCCTCCGACATATGTGCATCCTCGCAGGTTAACGCCTGGTGTTTCTCAATCGTCCTCCTCCTCGGGAGACCTTCTTCTGGAGATGATGGAGAGTGACACGCCTTCTCCGGCCTCCTCGCCTAACAGGGCGGATGATCTCGAGGTGTCGTCCCGGAGGGCTCCTCCCAACCGGTAAGTAGCGCAGGAAACAAGGAAGGAGCTTCCCGAAGGTGGTGCCTCTGTCACTCAGGGGTCAGGGATCAAGAATGACGGCCCCGAACTGTCCGGTTTACAGCCGGAGACAATGCTGGAGGCGGGTAAGCGGATTCCTTCAAAGGAATGTCGTGCTCCGGCAGCGGTGTTCGAAGACCCAGGAGTGCCGGAGACGCTGACGGACATGCTGCGACGAGTGTCCGTTTCAAAGGAGCACCGTGCCTTAATGATTACGGTGGTCGAAAAAGTTGTATCCGCGAAGAGCGGGTTGAACGAGGCCTTTACGAGCCTGTTGAGAGGTTTTGAGGTTTGTGATGTAATTTTGCCAATTGAATAATATTGACAGAATGCACCTGTTGTGTATGCAGTAGTCCCCGAGACTCGGATCGCCTTCCAAAGGAAGTGATCGGAGGATCGAAAAGATATTTTCAGGTACTAACCATGGTTTAATTTGGAATGCAGGCTGTCTCCCCTCCTGCCAATGCCCAAAATTCGGAGGTAACCGAAATGCAGCGAAAGCTGGATATTGCGGAGGATGACATTGCTTTGATCAACAGGCGTCTTGACGGCTCGCAAGGTATATATTTCGAGCATTCCTTACACCAATGTGCTTGTAATGTAAGCCTGACTCTGAAGAGAGTTTGATATGAAATGTGCATCAATGCAGATGGTGCTGCCGTCGTGGAAGCCCTTCGGGCGGAGCTAGCCCGGGCCAAGGAGCAGGCCTAGTTTAGTAATGCGGTTGCCGAAAAGGCATCGGCTGAATTGAAGGCCGAACAAGCCGCGCGGCGCCGGGACAAGGAGGCGATGTCCACCATGCCGCGTGAGTTAGAGAATGTAGCTGGCCGCTATAAACTTCTTGAGAAGGAAAATGAAGCCAAAATGGCTGAACTTGGCAAGGCCTTACGAGAGGCGAGAGAAGCACGGTCTGAATCCAGAGCAGCCCGTGAGGAGATCTGGCAAGCTGGGGAGATTGTGGCTGGCAAGCCCTTTTTGCTACAGGCTAAGTTCGGTGATCCGAACTATGCTCAGCTTAACCAAGTATGGAGTTCTCCGGACAATTTTTTAGAGTTGCCAAAAGTTCTTCCGATGCGGCGCAGTTTTATCAAGCGCAAGAGGGGTATGCAACGGAGAAGCTTTTCTGGTCACAATTTGGCGCGTCGAAGCGCCCTCTGTTGCTGAATGAACAGATGTCCCCGTGGGCCGAGCTGCATAGGATATCCGGCGCTGCCATGAAAAACATCGTAGTCTGTTTGTGGCCGACTGAACCTGTTCCGAGTAGTTACTTCGGCCTGGTGCAGCAGCTTGCTGACGCGGTGCCGCGTATCGACGCTGTGAAGCGGTCGGCGTGCATTGAAGGTGCACGGATGGCCTTCGCCCGAGTCAAGACATTCTGGGGGAAGATGAAGGCCATCGATGTTGCGACGAAGAGTCCACCCAAAGGTAAGGACCGTCCGGAGACGGAGCATTATTTTGGAGACGTCCTAGAGGCCGCCCGCTTGATAGAGGGTCAATGCTCGAAAGACATAATATTCGAGTGATGTGTACAAGGGTTGTAACAGACAACTTTATAGTTAATCTATTTTTTGGTCAAAGCTTGTATCCTCCTGTGCGGCCGTTTTAATGTAATTTGGAAGTTTTCCAGTCGTCGGCTTCAGCCCCCTCATAGGAAATACAGGGGTGTTCGGAAAAGCATTGAATCACTCTTTATCCAACCTCTTGGTCCATAAAGGAGGTGATAATGCGGCGAACCAGGCAATCGGACGATAGGGCGTTAACACTTTCACTTAGCCATAGCAGTTCTATGGTGGGGCTACGACATAGCCCCTGGTATGTATGTGGCGTATCGTAATATTGTGCCTTACATGTTTTGATCTGAAAAAGATCCTTCGTGTAACACGGAGAATCGCTAAAGATTCCAATAACTCGTCAAGTGGTTGACCAGCTCTCGCCGCATCTTGATAGTCAGTTTTCGGCTTTCTCTACTGAGGTGCTCATCCGGTCAAAGCCAGGGCACAGTCGCAGTAGTTCTCCCTTTACTACCCTAGCCGATAGAGTGGAACGTAGGGTAGCAAGCACAGGAGCCGGGCAACCCAACTATTGACCAAAGACAATGATTCGGAGCTGATGCATATAAGGCCAAACTTGCGACGCCAAAGTACGCTATAGAGTTGTTCGGACTTTTATTGGCCACTCATTTGTTCCCATACCGGGCCTCTGGCATGTTATGCCGAGACGCATCTTGTGACACAGCCGTTGCGGCCGTACTCATTGTAGCAAGAGTATTTTAAGATTAGCTCGGATAAAGTTTACTGGGAGTGGAGCGATATGCCAATGATAAATTCATATATAAAAAGGAAAAACCAGAACCCGGCTATTTGACATGCTCGGTGTCGGGAACGGAGGAAAAAAGGGCATAGTACAGGCTCAAAATAAAGAGTGCGATCTACAAAAAGCTATTTTGGACCTCCTGTCGCACGTGCGCGCCGCCTGTCCTCTGGGAGGGGAATCCTTAACGGAAGTAGCCCCTTAGGTGAGTGTACGGATCCGAACTTCGATAGAGTATGTTGTAGGTGCTGTCCTGTTGGTCACCTGTTAATAATAAAGAAAAGTGAAGAAAACGGATAAAAAACGTTACGGGAATGCTTGCAGGGGTGCCCGTATTGTGTTGCCGCCGATGCCCATGGTATCTTGAGCGCGTAGTGCTGTACACGTGGTGTAAATCTTGCCAGCATAGTGGGTGGGTGGCGGAAGCTGAACTGCTATTTCCGCTCCGGTAGTGGTCGAACGTCGGAGGGAAACTGTTTCTGGACCCTGGTGTTCGGCTGTCGAGCCGCTCCATCGTCTTGACTGCTTGGTGGCCTCCTCCCCTTGTATTCGGCGTTAAGTTTGCCGCCTGCTTAAAGACCCAACAGTTTATGTTGATGTGATTGGCTGGCTTATCAAGGTGACCGTGAATCTGACAAGGTCGGTCCAGTATCCTGTCGAGGGCGGATGATCCATCCTGGCTGGCCTTAAGTGGCTTCTTCCGTTGACCGGGCTTCGGATTGTGAAATCCGGCGTTGACCGATGTGTCGCGTAATCTTTCATTATTGTTGCGACTGTTGTGTTCGGTTAGTCGTGGCTTGCCGTTGCCGTCTCGGATTTCGGAAGTGCCCGGGTCGCTGGCGCTGTTGCTTTTACGAGCGAGCCAGTTGTCTTCTCCCGCGCAAAAGCGAGTCATTAGAGCGGTAAGGGCGGTCATGGATTTAGGTCCTCCCTGGCGGTCATGAATGAGTTGCCTCTTGGCAGCTTCTTTCTTCTTGCGCGGATGCCGGATGCAGTGGGTCGCGCCACGGTGCCGCGCACCTTGGCGCCAGGACTCCGTCTTGGGGCAGAGGTGGCGGAGGCGCTCCATGGGCTACGTCGCCCGCAGTTGGCGGAGGGCGAGGCAGCGAGAGGGACGGCACATGGTAGCCCCCTACGGCGCTGACGAGCTCGGCGATGCGGTCGAGCCAGTCCTCGTAGAGGTCGTCGACGGGGCGGTAGCGCAGGAGCTCACGTGCCATGCACAGCGCGGCCTACGCGTCCACGGGAGCGCGACGAGCGTGGGACGATGAACCGGCCAGGGTTAGCGAAGGAGTGGCGGTGCGGCCGTCACGCCGTACCGAGGGGTGCAGCGAGGAGGCTTGCTACTCGTTCCCCGCGGGGCCGGTGGCGGCGTTGGCGGCAGGCGATGGGGAACGATGAGGAGGCATGCCGACGGGAGCCGTCTGGGCAACGCGGGCGGCGAGGGCAGCCCTGCGCTCAGCGCGGGCTCCGCGAGCGTCCGCCATGGATGCGACGAAGCGATGGGACGCGGATCAATGGAAGGAAAACTCCGGCGCACCCCTACCTTGCGCGCCAAATGTCGGATCACGGGTACCGGCAAAACCCTCAAGGTTCGAACACTGAGGTGCGCGCGAAGATCTCTCCTCCATCGATCACGTCCTCACACACTCCCAGATCTAAAGACTAGGCTCGATGAACTCACAACACAAAGGATACAAGGTTTATACTGGTTCGGGCCACCATTGTGGTGTAATACCCTACTCTAGTGTGTGGTAGTGGATTGCCTCTTGGGCTGAGGATGAACAGTTACAAGGGAAGAACAGCCTCCTGAGGGTGAGGTGTTCTTGTGCTTGTGTGGGTGAGGATGATCTCAAGATGAGTTGAGGAGCACTCTGAATGAGTTGCCTCCTACGGGGGTGGCTAGTCCTATTTATAGAGGCCCTGGTCCTCTTCCCAAATATTGAGCGGGAAGGGATGCCACAACGGCCAATTTGAAAGGGGACAACTAGTACAAGCTATCCTGACTAAAGGTGGTCTTCGCCCGCCAAAGGTTCTGGTGGTGACGTCGTCTTGGGCTCCATGGTGACCTCCGTCCTGCCGTCCTGCTGGTCTTGGTCTTGTTGCATCGATAAGGAAACCTTTGCTTGATGCCTCGGTTCTCGTTGCCCGCGCTTGCCCCCTTAGCACCAAAGGGGAAACACGGACACTGTGCATGCTGGCGCCCGCCTGGCCTTGATCATCATGGCTTATGTCACGAGAGCCTCACGAGGTTTGCCTTGCCTTGATCTCTCCGCCCCTCGTGAGCCAGCCTGGTGAAGCTGCTCCCGAGGAGGTCTCATGTCGTCCGCCTCACGAGGCTTGGCCCCTCGTGATGGTCTCGGATGCTTGTTGGTGAAGATGGGCCGTACAGGCCCACTCGCAGCGCCACGCCATGGGCCGCAGGCAGGCAAATCTGGGGACCCCCGTTCTCAGAACGCCGACAGTAGCCCCCGGGCCCAAGGCGCGCTCGGACTTTGCTTCGAGGCGAAACCAAATGGCAAGTGCGGAGCGCCGCGGGTCCACACAGCCTGCAACCTTGGTCGACGCGTGGCGGTTGATTGGACATGGGCGTCTCCGCTTCCCCATGCTGCCTCGGCAACCGCCCGACTGTCAAAATGGTTGGCATGAATAGTGCTTGCCTTCATTGCTCCCTTTCGCCTTGCTCCAGATCCCCTTTCCTGCTCCTTGCTGCCAAAACCTCCAGATTTGCTCCAATCCTCCCCCTCAGTGACCAATGGCGCCCCGGAAGGTCAAGCTTGCCTCGTCGCCGGCTTGGTACGAGCCGGCTCTCGACGCACCCAACGTCTCGGAGAAAAGCCTTGCCGCCACGCGCCTGCTGACGGTGGGGGAAAGCAACAAGAGGGGGAAGACTGAGCTTCGGGCCGGCTCCGCCGTGCCAGAGCCTGAGGGAAGCACCTTCTTCCCCTTCTTCATGAGCAGCATCATGGTGGGGCTGGTTCCCCCCTTCTCTGACTTCTTCTATGAGGTCCTCGGCCACTACGGGCTGCAGGTGCTGCATCTTCATCCCAACTCTATCCTTTTGTTTTCGATCTTCGCCTTCTACTGCGAGGCGTACCCGGGCGTGATGCCGTCCGTGGCTCTTCTGCGCCACCTCTTCTTCCTCTGCGTCAAAGAGGGCCATACCTCCGGGTGTGCCCACTTCATCTTGGCCAGCAAGGCCAACTCGATCTCAAAGGCCGGGAAGAAGGCCGATGGCTTCAGGGGCAAGTGGGTCATGATGGACGCCAAGTGCGTCCACCCGCATTTGGCGCTGCTGACGGAGATGCCCAAGTCCGATAAGGGGTGGTTACGCGCGAAGCTTACTTATGAGCGGGCGGCACTAGTGTTGGAGCAGATGAACGTCGACCTGAAGCCGGGCAACGCGAAGGCAGCAAGGGTGACTGGGGCCATGCTCCTGAGGGAATTCTTGATGCTGCGTGTTGCCCCGGTTCAGGCGCATACGCACCCCTTGTGGAGGCTTGGGGATGAAGCAGACAAGGTTCGCCTGAGCCCGGAAGCCCTGCCTGACGATGAGCTGGCTGCTGCTCTGCGCCTCTTGGTCGGGGACGACCAGGAGTACCCACCGAGCGCCTTCGTTCCCTTGTTCCACCACAAGGACTGGGAGCAGGTCGTGGCTGCCAGGCCTACCTTTGACGGTCGTGGGCTCGTGCCACCGGTGCCCACCGGAGCCTCCGTGGCACCGCCGCCGGTGGTGCTATCTTCTGATGAGTCCCGCTGGGAGGAAGAAGAGGAGGACGAGGAGCACGACTCGGAGGTGACCCCGAAGGGATGGGGGAGACCTCCCCCTTGAGCAAGGCCGACATCCTCCGCACCCTGCCGGACGACGACGAGGCCGGCGCCCGCCAGGAGAAGGGGGAGGCGCCTGCTGTCCCGAGGAGGGGCAGGTCATCGCTGGTCTCTCGAGATGTTGCCCCCCGCCTTGACCCCTCCTGAGGCTGCCTCCGGCCCCTCTGCTGCGCCGTCTTCTGCTCCCGGAGCCCGTGCGCCCGCTCCTCAGGCTCCGAAGCTCTCAGGCTTCAAACTCACCAAGCGAAGGGTGGGCTATGCTGCGGTGGACCAGTAAGTGCTCGACCTTTGTCTTGTTCTTGCTTATGCCACTTCTTCCTGACGTCCATCCTTGGTTGACCAGGCCACTGCCTGCGGCGAAGAAGAGGAAGGAGGATGCAGCGGCCCCGCCCGGGACTGAACCATCCGCAGCGGCCGCGCCCCCTTCCGCGACAAAGGGAAGCAACGGCACTCGCACCTCCCCTCCCCGGTCGTCCTCACGAGGCCAGGAGGAGCGTCGTCGGGGGGAGTCAGCCCCCAAGGCCCCGCTGGCTCCGGAAGTGCTGATATCCGGCTCGGCTGCTGAGGTCCCAAAGGCTCAGGAGCCCTTAATCTCCCAGGCCCTGGTGACGGCGTCGCCTCCTCCTCCTGCTGCGCCAGCACTCCCAGGTTCTTTTGCCTCCTCTGCTGTCTTGGAGCGTGCCCTTTCGGAGATGACCCAACTATAGGAGGATCTCTTGGGCGCGGACCCGCGCCTGGTAGCCGGGCGCCTGGAGCTGGCCTCTGGCTGGCTTCATTCTGACGCGGCAGATCGAGCGACGCTGAGCCAGGCCGCGAAGGCCTCCGAGAAGGAGAGGCAGGTCGCCACCTAAGCTATGGCCGATCACGAGGCGGCGTTGAAGGACGCTAAGGCCGCCCACGACCGTTGCCGGGCACTGGAGGACGAGCTGAAGAACCTGCGCGACCAGCACGCAGAAGAAGCTCGTGGCCGCCAGGAGAAGGAGGAGGAGATGAGGGCCCGGGAGGACGCCATCAAGGGCCGGGACGCCGAGCTGGGATAGTTGGCGAAGGCGCAGGCCGCGGAATGCAGCCGGCTGGAGGAGCTGGAGCGGAAGGTGAAGGCGAAGGAGGTCGATCTTGATGCCAAGGCGAAGGTCCTGGCCGAAGACCGCGAGGCCTTCGCGCTTCTTGAGAAGAGGTCCCGCGTGGCGCTGAAGGCGATCTACGAGAAGGGCTTGGAGAGACCGCTGACCACCGACGAGGATGGCCCCGCCAAGCTGCTTCCCTATTTGGTTGACGCACTTGAGGAGGTCGTGGTCGGCATCAGTCCCATGGCACAGGAAGAAGCCCGTGTTCTTTCCTCAGCCGCGCTGACGCGAGTCTTCAGCCACCTTCATCTTCGCGACCCCTCTGCCCGCCTTGACGAGCTACTGGAGCCTGTGGATGACGAGCGTTATGCGGCCGCCGCCGCGGCCGTGAAGGTTCAGGTGGAGGCCCTGCTGAAGAAGTTCCGCGGCTTCGCTATCGCGCCTTCGTCCGGTGGCGCAAGTGGGGGCGACGCCACCAAGGAAGGAGCACCTCTTGCGGGCGACGGCGGTGTCTAGGGGCGACCTGCGGCTGCTTTCCTGCTTTATTCATGCAACATGCATCATGCCTCGTGGAGGCGTTTAAACTTGTGTCTGGTATTTAGGAGAACAATATGGCTTGTAATATTTGCTTTGACATTTTGCGATTTTCTTCCTATTTGCTTTACGTTCTGCGTCGGCAGGGCCCGGCCCCGCGCATACCTCAACCGCCGTTGGGTCGTCCGGAGACCAAGACGAGACCAAGGAGTGAGGGGCTACGTGACCAGTTAGGCTCCTGAGTCGCGATGCTCAGGGGTCCCCCTTGACGCGCAAACAGCCTATAGGAAGGAGACGCGAGGATAGGTTAATGTTCTACGTCGGCAGGGCCCGGCCACGCGCATACCTCAGCCACCGTTGGGTCATCGGGAGACCATGACGAGACCAAGGAGTGAGGGGCTACGTGACCAGTTAGGCTCCTCAGTCGCGATGCTCAGAAGTCCCCTTTGACGTGCAAACAACCTCCATACCTTTTCCCTCGCCGAGGCTCGGCTCGGGAGGGGCACGCGACGACCAGGTCCGGGGGACCTGGCTTGGGTGGCGTATGCTTGGGCGTGACCCGAGCGCAGCCCCCGTGCCCAGCCTCCTCGCGCGACTCTCCCGAGGGGAGGTGTTGCGGTGAGGCCGGACACTGAGCTCTGGGGCTCCCTGAGGTTGGTACGGCCGTGAGGCCGCCCTCACTTGTTTATCACCAGTGCGGAGCATAGTGCTTCCGCTTGTGCACGGGTATAGCCGCTCCTCGGCAGTGTCGACGGCCAGCGCGGAGCATGGTGCTTCCACTGGTGCGTGGGAGGGGACTCCCTACTGCGGAGAGCCCCCGGGGCGTGTACAGCCCCGCCCTAACACGTGGCTAGCATGGCAGGGCTAGACGAGGTGTATCTGGGCACTCGTGAGACAGCGCGGGACTCATGAGGCCCTACCTCAAGGTGGGTTGCGCCTGGTCTTGATTCTTGTTTGCTGTAGTGATCCTGCGAGGTGGTTAGACAGCCTGCACCGAACGAATCTCCTGAGGTTATTGCGTGAGAAAGCCAAGTACCAACGGCCCCAGGAGGTGACGTGAACGGGGCCGGCCCGCCAGACAGAGCTCAGCCATTGGATTTATCGACGCTGCAGGCACAGGCCCGAGCACAGACGCTGTGCCTGACCTTATCACGCAAAGGGTCCTGAAGAAAGGACGATCGGCGTGCGGTTCCCCCAGGGGGTGACAATCAAGCAGGTGATAGTCATAGATAGATTAAACATGGAAAGCAAGCAAATGTACGAATGATACATGCCACTGTCTCGAACCCGAGCGGCTTGGAGATGATGAAGCCTGAGGGGCGCCCCCAGCAAGGTAAGCTAAAGACATAGGAAAGGGATACATGCCGCAGGGACGGACCCACGCGGCCTGGGAATAATGCAGCCCTGGGGGCGCTCCCAGCTAAACAAACTTGGAAAATGTCACCTGGTTCTATTGATGAAGGAATGTGGGGCAGCTGAAGGTACGCGGCGAAGGGGTTGCTCCTCACGAGCCTCCGGGTCCCTGAGCCTCAGGAGGCTCTGGGGGTCCAGGCGGTTCCTTGAGGACCGTCTCCATCTCTGCTAGGACAGCGTGGTGCCTGGCCTCCTGAGCCGCCAGGATGCTCCGCAGGTTGCGCTGGAACGTGGACGCCATGCTCGGCAGGCCAAACGGCATGGGAACGTAGCTGTGCGGCGGACCCTTGCAACGTCCCACGCGCGAAGGCCAGAAGGGCTCCTGAGATGCGGCCCTGTTGAGCCCTGGGACGTCGATGCAGACGCGCAGCCCGACATCCTCGCCTGGATGGGGAGCTGCGCTAGGTGGGCGGCGATCGCCGCGCATGGCCCTGGCGCCTTGCAGTTCCTGAGTGGTCTTGGTGATGAACTCCTGAGCGGTGGGCGCTTCTCGCCCTGTGTCCTCCTGAGGGAAATGTGCCGCGAAGCATGCCTCCAAGTGGTGCCCGAGTGCCTCCCTCATGATGTTGGCGAGGTCTGAGGCCCTCCAGAAGAGAGCCCCCGAGCCCTGCCCGAGGAGGGCGTCGGGCGCGCCTTCCTATGCGAGGGAGGGTGGCGCACCAGGCGCGGGCGCCGATCCTGATGTGGCACCACTTGAGGCGCTGCTCCCCTGAGGCCCTACGTGGAGTAGCTGCTTCTTCTTCTTGGGGATGGCCTCAGGAGGGTATTCATTCTTGCTGTTTGGGTCTTCGATTGCTGCGGCTTGGAAGGCGCGCTCGAGGGAGCACACGACATCTCTTTCTTCACACGGGACCGTGACGATTCCGCCACTGCCTCACATCTTGAGGACGTTGTAGCCGTGATGGGTCACTGCCATGAACTTGGCCAGGGCTGGATACCCGAGGATGGCATTGTATGGCAAGCGAATGTGGGCGACAACGAAGTCGATGAGCTCGGTGCGGCAGTTGTCGCATTGTCCGAAGGTGACCGGGAGGCGGACCTGCCCTATCGGGGTGGTGGAGCCGTCAGTCACTCCTGAGAAAGGCTTGGTAGGCTGAAGCTGATCATACGACACTTGGAGGTTGTCGAATGTGTCGACGGACATGACGTTGAGCCCTGCGCCGCTGTCGATAAGGGTCTTGGTGACTTGCACGTTGCTAATGACTGGTGAACAAAGCATCGGGAGGGCGCCAGCGGTAGCCGCGCACTTGAGCTGATCTGCCGAGCTGAAGGTGATGGCACACTTGGACCATCTGAGCGGGCGTGTGGCCTCGAGCTTAGGGAGGACTGCATTCACTTCGCGAGCAAACTGCTTGAAGATGCGCTGCGAGGCTGGGGCTTGAGCTCCGCCCAAGATGCAAGCGATAGCCCGCGGCTCCTAGAAGCCCCCTCGTCTTGATGGTGGTCGTCATTCCTTCTTGGTGGTGGCGGCAGTGGAGGAAGGCCAGCGTTGCCCTGGGGGTGATCCTCACGAGGCTGATCCCTCCACGCGCCCTCGCAAGGCTGATCTTGCTAGCGGTCTTCACGAGGCCGGTCACGCCACTCCTGACGAGGGCCGCGGTCGTCCCAGCGTCCGCCACCATGTCCTCCTGCTCGGGCGTAGCCCTGGTCGTTGTGCTCGGGGCGTCGACCGAAGCGTCCTTCTCGAATGGCCCTGAGCTCCTGACAATCGCTGGTGTTGTGGCTGTGCAGGTTGTGGAAGGTGCAGAACGGTCGGCTGCTCTTGGATGACTCGGGTTGGTCTCGGCCGTGCTTCGTGTCCGGTTCCGCTGCAAGCACAACGGCTCCCTTGTGCTTCACGTCCTTGGCCTTGGCTTTCTTCTCCTCCGGGTCAGCGGCTGGGAGCTCGAGGAGGGAGAGGTGCCCTTCCTCAGCTCTTGCGCACTTGGTCGCCAGGTTGAACAGCTCCAGAGACGTGCACAACTCCTCGTGGATGGCGAGCTCCTCCTTCATCTTGACATCGCAGATGCCATCAGAGAATGCGGAGATGATGGCCTCGTCCGTGACCTTGGGGATCTTGAGGCGAACGTTGTTGAAGCGCTAGATATACTTTTGTAGGGCCTCTCCTGGTTGTTGATTGACGCGGCGCAAGTCACCCGTGGTCGGGGGCGGTTGCGAGTGCCTTGGAAGTTGGCGACCAAGTGGTCGCGCATCTCGTTCCAGGAGGAGATCGAGCCTGGAGGCAGGTTCAGGAGCCAGGAGCGGGTACCATCCTTGAGAGCCATGGGGAATTACCAGTTCGCAATGACTTTCTCATCACCGTTGGCCGCCTCGATGCTCAGCTCGTAGAGCTGCAAGAAATCAGCGGGGTCAGGAGTGGCGTCGTAGCGAGGCGGTAGGTCCGGCTTGAACTTGCCCGGCCAGGCGACGCTACGCAGCTCGGGGGTGAAGGCCCGGCAGCCCGCCGTGGTCACTGGAATTCTTCGCTGGTGCAGATCTTGTCCTGGATGGGAACCGCGCACCGCCACCGCAGGCGGCATGCGGTCTTGCCGTGGTGGCGCCAGGAGCACGGGAACATTCTCTCGTGGCCGAGGGACCTCTTGGCAGCTTCTTTCTTCTTGCACGAGCGCCGGACGCAGTGGGTCGCGCCACGGGGCCACGCGCCTTGGCGCCAGGACTCCGTCTTGGGGCAGAGGTGGCGGAGGCGCTCCATGGGCTACGTCGCCCGCAGTTGGCAGAGGGCGAGGCAGCGAGAGGGACGGCACAGGGGAGCCCCCTGCGGCGCTGACGAGCTCGGCGATGCGGTCGAGCCAGTCCTCGTAGAGGTCGTCGACAAGGCGGTAGCGCAGGAGCTCACATGCCATGCACAGCGCGGCCTGCACGTCCACGGGAGCGCGACGAGCGTGGGATGATGAATCGGCCAGGGTCAGCGACGGATTGGCGGTGCGGCCGTCACGCCGCACTGAGGGGTGCAGCGAGGAGGCTTGCTGCTCGTTCCCCGCCGGGCCGGTGGCGGCGTTGGTGGCAAGCGACGGGGAACGATGAGGAGGCCCACCGACGGGAGCCGTCTGGGCGGCGACGGCACCCTGCGCTCAGCGCGGGCTCGGCAAGCGTCCGCCATGGATGCGACGAAGCGATGGGACGCAGATCAATGGAAGGAAAACTCCGGCGCACCCCTACCTTGCGCGCCAAATGTCTGATCACGGGTACCGGCAAAACCCTCAAGGTTCGAACACTAGGGTGCGCGCGAAGATCTCTCCTCCACCGATCACGTCCTCACACACTCCGCGATCTAAAGACTAGGCTCGATGAACTCACAACACAAAGGACACAAGGTTTATACTGGTTCGGGCCACCGTTGTGGTGTAACACCCTACTCCAGTGTGTGGTGGTGGATTGCCTCTTGGGCTGAGGATGAACAGTTACAAGGGAAGAATAGCCTCATGAGGGTGAGGTGTTCTTGTGCTTGTGTGGGTGAGGATGATCTCAAGATGAGTTGAGGAGAACTCTGAATGAGTTGCCTCCTACGGGGGTGGCTAGTCCTATTTATAGAGGCCCTGGTCCTCTTCCCAAATATTGAGCGGGAAGGGATGCCACAACGGCCAATATGAAAGGGGACAGCTAGTCCAAGCTATCCTGACTAAAGGTGGTCTTCGCCTGCCAAAGGTTCTGGTGGTGACGCCGTCTTGGGCTCCACGGTGACCTCCGTCCTGCCGTCCTGCTTGTCTTGGTCTTCTTGCAGCAATAAGGAAACCTTTGCTTGATGCCTCAGTACTCGTCGCCTGCGCTTGCCCCCTTAGCACCAAAGGGGAAACAAGGACACTGTGCGCGCTGGTGCCCGCCTGGCCTTGATCGTCATGGCTTACGTCACGAGAGCCTCGCGAGGTTTGCCAAACCCTCCGACTGAAATTACAGTTGAAGAACAAATGCAGCCTATCCTCATATGAAAATTCATGACAGATAACACAAAGATTATCATCCAGGGGGGATCTCCAGTGCCTGCGGATCAGAAGGTCCTTGGTGTTAAGGCTGTCAAAGAAAAGTAACCATCCAAAGACTTTGATCTTCATGGTGCATCTGCTTTTCCACAACCATTTACACGGTTGAATTGTGGGCAAATGTGAGTGCATCAAGGTGTAGAAACTCTTGGCTGAGAAACTACCAGATCTGCCCGGCCAAACCCAAACATCTGGTATGTTGGTGTCCCTGTTCAAGGCCATGATCCAATCTTCTAGCACTTGCAACTCCTGAGCAGCCTCATGAGACAATGGCAAGAAGAACATGGTAAAAATATCCTGCGATATGAGGAATTCATGCACTGAAACCTTGTCATTGTTAACAACGGAAAATAACCTTGGCAATCTCCAACATAAAGGTCTAGAAGAGCCACCAATAAACCAAGCATCAGTCCAAAACAGAGCAGAGTCACCCATGTTGATGTGCACTGAGGCAATAGTTGTGTATGCATCATGGAGCTTGAGGATATCTCTCCACCAAAAGGAGCCCACTGGGGTTGTAGCATGTCGAACACCATCAGCATAATAACTGTTCCAGATGAGGGACACCCAGGGTATGTCAGCCTTATTATAAAATTTATGCAAATGCTTGAGCAGAAGACCCTTGTTTTGAATGTTTAAGTTGATGACCCCAAGACCACCTTTGTCTTTTGGCCGACAGACTAAATCCCAAGCGGCCAAAGATTGCTTGGGAGCATCAGTACTCCCCCTCCAGAGGCACTGTCTGAAGATTCTGTCCAACTGCTTGATAATACCAGGTGGGATTTGCAAACTACAAAGAAAGTAGACTGGCATAGAAGTCAGGACTGAAGTTAGGAGCTGCAAACGAGATCCTTGGTTGAGCATACATGAGCTAGCAGTCAGACGCCTCTCCAAAGTGTCCACTAAAGGCATGAGATCAACAATCCTGGGCCTAGTGGTTCCAAGGGGCAACCCTAAATAAGTAAAAGGGAGTTGGCCAATCCTGCAGCCCAACACAGCAGCTAACCTAATTGCTTCACCTTCCTCAAGGTTGAGTGGGATCATGCATTGAAGACTTTGCAAAATTGAACTTGAGACTAGTAGATTGCTGAAAGGTAAGCATCATGTTCTTGAGAGCAACCAGCTCCTCATCTTTGGCTGACAGAAAGATAATAGTATCGTCAGCATACTGTATAATAGGGAACTCATGGTCATGTGTGGGGATTGGGAGTGATAAGATACCCTGGGCAAACATTTGATTAACCACAGATTGTAAAAGGTCAGCTGCTATTACAAATAGAAGAGGTGATAAAGGATCCCCTTGTCTGACCCCACATTTGCACTTGAACTGCTTGCCAGGGATGCCATTGAGCAACACAGAAGAAGACCCTGCAGAAAGGATCTCTTTGACCCAATCAATCCATTTATCATCAAAACCTTTGTGTTTGAGCATCAGCAAAATAACCTCATGATTAACTGTATCAAAAGCGTTGGCAAAATCCAATTTCAGAATAACAATAGGCCTCTTGGACTATTTACATTGATGTATATACTCAAAACTCCAAGCCAGACAGTCCTGGATTGATCTACCCTTGAGAAAGCCATACTGGTTTTTATGGATGCAATTCAAAATCACCCTTTGCAACCTATTAGCCAACAACTTGGTTAGAAACTTCAAGCAGGTGTTAGTAAGAGAAATAGGCCTAAAATCATCCGGCCCCTCAGGAGATATCATCTTAGGGATGAGGGTAATGAGAGATCCATTAATATTTTCCAGAGAAACTTTCCCTTCATAAAAGTCTTTGATCAAACTCAAGAAATCTTTCTCGATGATCGGCCAACAACGCTTGACAAACATGCCATTAAAACAATCAGGCCCTGGTGCCCGATCGGTTGGCAGCTCCTGCAAAACCTTTTGAATCTCAGCATCAGAGAAGGAAAGCGACAATTCCTCCAAACCAGGGACAGGCTGAATGAGTGTGGCCTAATCGTAGCCCATTGAGATGTCCTGGGCCTGGCCCATTCGGTTTTTGAAGGAAGCCCAGAGGATTCCTGCCATTTGATCATAATCTGAAACGGGATCATCCATCCCCGGGGTTTTCAGACTAGCTATAGAGTTTTTCCTCATGCGCTCAGATGCCATGGCATGGAAAAATCTGGAGTTTTCCTCACCCACCTTGATATACCTGATCGTACACCTCTGCTTCCAATAAATATAGTGGAGTTTCAACAAATGCTCATAATGAAGCTTGACAATTTTTTTGAAATTGAACTCAGTTCTAACGACTGGTCTTAACTCCTCCATCTTATCAAAATAGAGAATAACCTTGCTGCAATCCACAGTTAACTTCTTAAGGTAAGAGAGGTCTTTGCTCCAAACTTTCAAATCATACCTGAGGCGTTTAAATTTCCTGGTTAAAACTGTAGATGCAGAGAGGTCAGAAAACACAGGGGCCTCCCAAGATTTCTTGACACACTCCATAAACCCTGGCATTTCCACCTAGAAATTTTCAAACCTAAAAACCTTGGACTTGGGGATTTTAGTGTCAATTGAAACCACACATGGCACGTTATCCGATGCAGTTTTAGCCAAAGGAAAGACAAATGTATTAGGGTAGTGAGAGATCTAGTCAGAGGTTGTGAAGACCAATCGAGCTGTTCCAGGAGAGGGATTTGCTGCATATTGGACCAAGTAAAGCTTCTACCCTTTATTGGCAGTTTCAGAAGCCCAAGATGACCAATAATTTCATTAAAGAGAAAGATGTCATTTATATCACCTCCTGGCAGATTTCTGTTATCTAGAGAGCGAACGAAGTTAAAATCACCTAGGAGCAACCAATTCTCATCCAGAGGGATAGTTAGATGATATAACCAACTCACAAAATCTTCTCTAGGTTGACCCTCACATGGCCCATACACTAAAACCAGAGTCCATCGTTCTGAGTTATGAACAGACTTGAAAGAAACAACAACACTGAAGCATTGGACCTCCACTAGCTGCCCCTCAAAGACAGAAGAATTCCAAATGACCAAAATTCCACCAGAGGCACCCACAGAAGGAGAGAAAGCAAACTGATCAAAACGCCTAGGGCAGAAGGACCGAATCTTCCTAATGTCAAACTGCTCACACTTAGTTTCCTGTAAACAAATTATGGAGCAGTGGATCTCCTCGATCTTAGCTCTAATATCACGCTGGCGAGCATCCGAATTCAGACCACGTACATTCCAACACAGCAAGATGTTTTTTACGTTAAAAAGTAATATAACATAACTCCCTGAACAAATTCTATCTGTTTGAGAAAAATGACTGGATTGCCTAGTTTCCGGACATAATGAATGTTTCTTAAATTCCAACATGGTATCCGCAAACACTCCACCTTTCTGGTTCGGAGGTTGAAGCCGAAAGCCTGCGATGACAAATTTTGACATGCTCGGTGATACGTCTCCGTCGTATCTACTTTTCCAAACACATTTGCCCTTCTTTTGGACTCTAACTTGCATGATTTGACTGGAACTAACCCGGACTGATGCTGTTTTCAGCAGGATTGCCATGGTGTTATTTTTGTGCAGAAGCAAAAGTTCTCGGAATGACCTGAAACTTCACAGAGATTATTTTTGGAAATAATAAAAAATACTGGCGAAAAAATCAAGGCCAGGGGGCCCACACCCTGTCCACGAGGGTGGGAGGCACGCCCCCTGCCTCGTGGGCCCCCTGGTGCTCCACCGACCTGAACTCCAACTCCATATATTCACGTTCGGGGAGAAAAAAAAGATTCATCGCGTTTTACGATACGGTGTCGCCGCCAAGCCCTAATCTCTCTCGGGACGGCTGATCTGGAGTCCGTTCGGGGCTCCGGAGAGGGGAATCCGTCGCCATCATCATCATCAACCATCCTCCGTCACCAGTTTCATGATGCTCACCGCCGTGCGTGAGTAATTCCATCGTAGGCTTGCTGGACGGTGATGGGTTGGATGAGATTTATCATGTAATCGAGTTAGTTTTGTTAGGGTTTGATCCCTAGTATCCACTATGTTCTGAGAATTATGTTGCTACACTAGTGCAGAACCGGGCTTTAGCGCCGGTTCGTAAGGGCCTTTAGTGCCGGTTCCACAACCGGCACTAAAGAGTGGGGACTAAAGGTCCCCCCCTTTAGTACCGGTTCATCACGAATCAGCGCAAAAGTGCCACCACGTGGCACGATCCAGGCCCGGGTGCGTGCAGGACATTTGTACCGGTTCGTAACACCAACCGGTACTAAATGTTTGGGGGTGTTTTGGTATTTTTTTTTATTTTTCATTTAATTTTGTGTTTTCAATTTAATTTAGTGATTATTTTAGTTGTTAAATCATTAGGTGAAAGTACCGCAGATTAGTTTCGACTGGATGCATGTGGATCCTAGCTAAGTGATCAAGTATATGCCATATCCATATTATACTTGATCACTAGATCAAGTATAATATGGATATGGCATATACTTGATCTCACTTAGCTAGGATCCATCCAGCTGAAACTAATCTGCGGTTTCTTTCATAAATGATATAATAACTCATATTAATATACCACAGTATACTAGCTAGCTAAAAATGATCATAGTCGTCATTACCACTGTTTAATCATCATAGTCATTACCGCTATCTAATCACCACCAACACTAGCTTAAAGAAAAAACATTCACTTGTACCAGAAGCAAAGATATCATCGAGTTCAACATGGTCATGATATTATAAGCGTTCATAACACCACAAAAGCAAATCACCCTTTGAGATTAAGTTTAGGACGAAGAACACGGACATGAGAGGACAAGTACTAAGAGCATGAACTAGCTAAATCACTCCTGCTGCTCTCTCTCAGGTAAAATAGCATAGAACATGTATAGCTCTCCTGATTCATCATACTGGAGCATGCAGATGAACCTGTCTCCTAATCGTGGGCTGCGCTTCTCATTGCTGCCCCCTAGTACTTCTCTGGGTTCGTTAACAATTTTGCTCCAATCTTTCACTATTAAGCATTCATCGCTTTTAGAAATCCTGATTGCACTCATGTGCAATATAGGATATCTTGGCCATAAGCTAACCATTGACATGTGACCTTTAGTCTCGATCCACTGAGGCACAACTGTCATTGGGACTCCCTATTGAAGAACATCGTATAGTAATTAATATACTTAGCAATGAAAGTTTAACAAAAAAATAATGTATGCAAAAGATGCACTGAGGACAAATAGTAAAAATCTTACCATCTTTCCTAAATAGATGTGACCGTAGTTCAATACGATCACTATTGGTCACACGTTTTGAGTACTAACATTTCTAAGTGCAGGAAGAAAATTTGTCTTGACAGTATGAAGATCCTCAAGCCATGAAACATAATGACTTATCTCCTCGCAGTTTAGTTCACCTCCGGGACAGTAGTAGGTCCTGTCTACCAAGCGCCGGACATGTTTGCTTGAATGGAAATAAGCTGTCCATAGAAATTAGTTTTTAACTATTTTTGAATAAACAATATCAAAGACATAAATATGGTTGAGAAACTCACATAATGGTAGAACTGGAGGCGTCTGCACATCGACCTAGATGTATGTATTACCTTCAATATCATTTTCCGGACGAATATCAAAGGTGATAACCATATCAGGCTCAAATGCATAAGCCTTGCATAGTGCTTGCCAAGTTTTGCATTCAAAATAGGTGTACATGTTTGCATTGTATACTTTGACGTTGAAAGTATAACCATGCTCGGTTTTCAGGTAAACTCTCTTTACCTCCATAGTTTCCATAGCACTGAAACCTATCTTATCCAAGACAAAAATTCTTGCATGGCAGGGGATGCGCTAGTAGAATAGTGAAAATTTAAAATTATAAGTTGAAGCAAATGAAGCACATATATATGCTTAATTACGAAAAAAAGACTTGTCATTGTGACTTACTGTATCCACTTCAAAGTTCTCATCCAGCTTGATGCTGAAGCGCCTATCATCAACAAGGAAATTTCTGTCGCACAGGCCGCGCTGGTCTTCACAGTATTCGCACATAATGAAATCTTTTTCGTCATCAGACGACATTTCCTATGTTCATATAGGTGAAATATTAAACACTTACTACTTCTATTAATTCAACAAATTCAACCACTTCTATTAATTCAACTAGTTCTATTAATTCAACTAAGCATTTACAAAAAATAAACTTGTTCTATATATTAATTTTCTTACTAAAATAAAGTAGCTAGTTCTATATAGTAATATTTTAATTAGATCATCAAATATCAGATACCTAAATTTTCTTACTAAAAATAAACTAGTTCTATTAATTCAACTAATTGAACTAAGAACTTACTAAAAATAAACTAGTTCTATTAATTCAACTAAGAATTTACTAAAAACAAACTAGTTCTATTAATTTACTTACTAAAATATATAAAGTAGCTATATATAGTAATATTTTAATTAGATCATCAAATCTCATATACATAATTTTTTTTACTAAAAATAAACTAGTTCTATTAATTCAACTAGTTCAACTAAACATTAATATTTAATAACTTTTCTATCTAATTCATCTAACATTAACATTCTAACATTCTTATCTACGTAATTCATCTAACATTAATCTAAACAATAGAAAACAGAAAATAAGTAAAAAAATATGTGTGTGTGTGTACGTGCGGGAGGGGGGGCGGCGTACGGGCGGCGGTGCGAGACGGCGATGCGACGGGGACGGCACGACGACGGGCGGCGGGCCGGGGGCGACGACGCGATCGATCGAGATGGCGACGTAGTACGGGGCGGCGGCGCGAGACGGCGACGGTGGGCGGCGAGGGCAGCGCGCGATGGGCGACGGCGCGATGGCGGCGATGTCGCCCGAAGAAGTTGGAGAAGAAGTGGTGGTCGATGAAACTGAATTTTTTGTAAGTGCCATATATATAAGAGGGGCCTTTAGTACCGGTTGGAGCCACCAACCGGTACTAAAGGCCAATTTTGGCCAGGTCAAGCGGCGGGAAACGGCCCCCTTTAGTACCGGTTCATGAGACCAACCGGTACCAAAGGCCCACGCATTAGTACCGGTTGGAGCCACCAACCGGTACTAATGGTTGTGCGCTGCCACCCGCGGTGCACTATGTTTAGTCCCACCTCGCCGAGCGAAGGGCAGCCGCACTTGTTTATAAACCCAGCCACGGCTTCTCCTTCGAACTCCTCTATATATAGCAGGCTTCTGGGCCTAACTAGGGCGCGCTGCCCTGTGAGCCTGCCGGCCCTTCTGAGCCTAACTAGGGCGCGCTGCCCTGTGAGCCTGCCGGCCCTTCTGAGCCTGAATTTGCACACCCTAGGTCTGGCAGGGCCACTGGGCAGCGCCCCAAAAAATTTTTATATAGTTTTTTTCTTTCTGCATTATTTATTTTCTTCTATTTATTTTTGAGTAATTTTTTATATAGTTTTTTGCTTTTCCGCTTTATTTATTTTCTTCTATTTATTTCTGAGTAGTTTTTTCGCTGTATTTAGTTTTTTTTGCTCTAAACAAATCTCTAAATGACTGAAAAACAATAAATGATGTCAGAACGTGTTGGAAATTGATGACGTCGCTTTGAATGCTGCATAATGCCGGCTCAAAAAAAGTCTGGAGTTCAAATAAGTTTAAAAAAATGAAGTGGCCCGTGTAACAGATGAGTTCTCGTCCGAAACCCTGATACTCCGAAAGAGATTGTCCAGTTTGTACACGAAGTGCGTCCAGTTTTTGCCGTGACCCTCTCTACTCTTTCGCACATGCTATGCGGGTGAAATTATGATACCGTGCCAAGTTTCAACATTTTCAGAGTTCATTTTGTAGTGATTTTCAATTTCACTGTCATTTAGCTCTCTAAACAAATCGGTAAATGACTGAAAAACAGCAAATGATGTCAGAACGTGCTGGAAATTGATGACGTCGCTTTGAATGCTGCATAATGCCGGCTCATAAAAAGTCTGGAGTTCAAATAAGTTTAAAAAAATGAAGTGGCCCGTGTAACAGATGAGTTCTCGTCCGAAACCCTGATACTCCGAAAGAGTCCAGTTTGTACATGAAGTGCGTCCAGTTTTTGCCGTGACACTCTCTACTCTTTCACATATGCTATGCGGGTGAAATGATGATACGTGCCAAGTTTCAACATTTTCAAAGTTCATTTTGTAGTGATTTTCAATTTCACGGTCATTTAGCTCTCTAAACAAATCGGTAAATGACTGAAAAACATCAAATGATGTCAGAACGTGTTGGAAATTGATGACGTTGCTTTGAATGCTGCATAATGCCGGCCAAAAAAAGACTGGAGTTCAAATAAGTTTCAAAAAAATGAAGTGGCCCGTGTAACAGATGAGTTCTCGTCCGAAACCCTAATACTCCGAAAGAGATTGTCCAGTTTGTACACGAAGTGCGTCCAGTTTTTGCCGTGACCCTCTCTACTCTTTTCGCACATGCTATGGGGGTAAAATAATGATACCGTGCCAAGTTTCAACATTTTCAGAGTTCATTTTATAGTGATTTTCAATTTCACGGTCATTTAGCTCTCTAAACAAATCGGTAAATGATTGAAAAACAGCAAATGATGTCGGAACGTGTTGGAAATTGATGACGTCGCTTTGAATGCTGCATAATGCCGGCTCAAAAAAAGTCTGGAGTTCAAATAAGTTTAAAAAAATGAAGTGGCCCGTGTAACAGATGAGTTCTCGTCCGAAACCCTGATACTCCGAAAGAGATTGTCCAGTTTGTACACGAAGTGCATCCAGTATTTGCCGTGACCCTCTCTACTCTTTCGCACATGCTATGCGGCTGAAATGATGATACCGTGCCAAGTTTCAACATTTTCAAAGTTCATTTTGTAGTGATTTTCAATTTCACGGTCATTTAGCTCTCTAAACAAATCGGTAAATGACTGAAAAACATCAAATGATGTCAGAACGTGTTGGAAATTGATGACGTTGCTTTGAATGCTGCATAATGCCGGCCAAAAAAAGACTGGAGTTCAAATAAGTTTAAAAAAAATGAAGTGGCCCGTGTAACAGATGAGTTCTCGTCCGAAACCCTAATACTCCGAAAGAGATTGTCCAGTTTGTACACGAAGTGCGTCCAGTTTTTGCCGTGACCCTCTCTACTCTTTTCGCACATGCTATGGGGGTGAAATGATGATACCGTGCCAAGTTTCAACATTTTCAGAGTTCATTTTATAGTGATTTTCAATTTCACGGTCATTTAGCTCTCTAAACAAATCGGTAATGATTGAAAAACAGCAAATGATGTCGGAACGTGTTGGAAATTGATGACGTCGCTTTGAATGCTGCATAATGCCGGCTCAAAAAAAGTCTGGAGTTCAAATAAGTTTAAAAAAATGAAGTGGCCCGTGTAACAGATGAGTTCTCGTCCGAAACCCTGATACTCCGAAAGAGATTGTCCAGTTTGTACACGAAGTGCATCCAGTATTTGCCGTGACCCTCTCTACTCTTTCGCACATGCTATGCGGCTGAAATGATGATACCGTGCCAAGTTTCAACATTTTCGGAGTTCATTTTGTAGTGATTTTCAATTTCACGGTCATTTAGCTCTCTAAACAAATCGGTAAATGATTGAAAAACAGCAAATGATGTCAGAACGTGTTGGAAATTGATGACGTCGCTTTGAATGCTACATAATGCCGGCTCAAAAAAAGTCTAGAGTTCAAATAAGTTTTAAAAAAATGAAGTGGCCCGTGTAACAGATGAGTTCTCGTCCGAAACCCTGATACTCCGAAAGAGATTGTCCAGTTTGTACATGAAGTGCGTCCAGTTTTTGCCGTGACCCTCTCTACTCTTTCGCACATGGTATGCGGGTGAAATGATGATACGTGCCAAGTTTCAACATTTACAGAGTTCATTTTGTAGTGATTTTCAATTTCACGGTCATTTAGCTCTCTAAACAAATCGGTAAATGACTGAAAAACAGCAAATGATGTCAGAACGTGTTGGAAATTGATGACGTCACTTTGAATGCTGCATAATGCCGGCTCAAAAAAATTCTGGAGTTCAAATATGTTAAAAAAATGAAGTGGCCCGTGTAACAGATGAGTTCTCGTCCGAAACCCTGATACTTCGAAAGAGATTGTCCAGTTTGTACACGTAGTGCGTCCAGTTTTTGCCGTGACCTTCTCTACTCTTTCGCACATGCTATGTGGGTGAAATGATGATACCGTGCCAAGTTTCAACATTTTCAGAGTTCATTTTGTAGTGATTTTCAATTTCACGGTCATTTAGCTCTTTAAACAAACCGGTAAATGACTGAAAAACAGCAAATGATGTCAGAACATGTTGGAAATTGATGACGTCGCTTTGAATGCTGCATAATGCCGGCTCAAAAAAAGTCTGGAGTTCAAATAAATTTTAAAAAAATGAAGTGGCCCGTGTAACAGATGAGTTCTCGTCCGAAACCCTGATACTCCGAAAGAGATTGTCCAGTTTGTACATGAAGTGCGTCCAGTTTTTGCCGTGACCCTCTCTACTCTTTTCGCACATGCTATGCGGGTGAAATGATGATACCGTGCCATGTTTCAACATTTTCAGAGTTCTTTTTGTAGTGATTTTCAATTTCACGGTCATTTAGCTCTATAAACAAATCGGTAAATGACTGAAAACAGCAAGTGATGTCGGAACGTGTTGGAAATTGATGAAGTCGCTTTGAATGCTGCATAATGCAGGCTCAAAAAAAGTCTAGAGTTCAAATAAGTTAAAAAATGAAGTGGCCCGTGTAACAGATGAGTTCTCGTCCAAAACCCTGATACTCCGAAAGAGATTGTCCAGGTTGTACACGAAGTGCGTCCAGTTTTTGCCGTGACCCTCTCTACTCTTTCGCACATGCTATGCGGGTGAAATGATGATACCGTGCCTAGTTTCAACATTTTCGGAGTTCATTTTGTAGTGATTTTCAATTTCACGGTCATTTAGCTCTCTAAACAAATCGGTAAATGATTGAAAAACAGCAAATGATGTCAGAACGTGTTGGAAATTGATGACGTCGCTTTGAATGCTGCATAATGCCGGATCAAAAAAAGTCTGGAGTTCAAATAAGTTTAAGAAAATGAAGTGGCCCGTGTAACAGATGAGTTCTCGTCCAAAACCCTGATACTCCGAAAGAGATTGTCCAGTTTGTACACGAAGTGCGTCCAGTTTTTGCCGTGACCCTCTCTACTCTTTCGCACATGGTATGCGGGTGAAATGATGATACGTGCCAAGTTTCAACATTTTCAGAGTTCATTTTGTAGTGATTTTCAATTTCACGGTCATTTAGCTCTCTAAACAAATCGGTAAATGACTGAAAAACAGCAAATGATGTCAGAACTTGTTGGAAATTGGTGACGTCACTTTGAATGCTGCATAATGCCGGCTCAAAAAAAGTCTGGAGTTCAAATATGTTAAAAAAATGAAGTGGCCCGTGTAACAGATGAGTTCTCGTCCGAAACCCTGATACTTCGAAAGAGATTGTCCAGTTTGTACACGAAGTGCGTCCAGTTTTTGCCGTGACCCTCTCTACTCTTTCGCACATGCTATGCGGGTGAAATGATGATACCGTGCCAAGTTTCAACATTTTCAGAGTTCATTTTGTGGTGATTTTCAATTTCACGGTCATTTAGCTCTTTAAACAAATCGGTAAATGACTGAAAAACAGCAAATGATGTCAGAACATGTTGGAAATTGATGACGTCGCTTTGAATGCTGCATAATGCCGGCTCAAAAAAAGTCTGGAGTTCAAATAAGTTTAAAAAAATGAAGTGGCCCGTGTAACAGATGAGTTCTCGTCCGAAACCCTGATACTCCGAAAGAGATTGTCCAGTTTGTACACGAAGTGCGTCCAGTTTTTGCCGTGACCCTCTCTACTCTTTCGCACATGGTATGCGGGTGAAATGATGATACGTGCCAAGTTTCAACATTTACAGAGTTCATTTTGTAGTGATTTTCAATTTCACGGTCATTTAGCTCTCTAAACAAATCGGTAAATGACTGAAAAACAGCAAATGATGTCAGAACGTGTTGGAAATTGATGACGTCACTTTGAATGCTGCATAATGCCGGCTCAAAAAAATTCTGGAGTTCAAATATGTTAAAAAAATGAAGTGGCCCGTGTAACAGATGAGTTCTCGTCCGAAACCCTGATACTTCGAAAGAGATTGTCCAGTTTGTACACGTAGTGCGTCTAGTTTTTGCCGTGACCTTCTCTACTCTTTCGCACATGCTATGTGGGTGAAATGATGATACCGTGCCAAGTTTCAACATTTTCAGAGTTCATTTTGTAGTGATTTTCAATTTCACGGTCATTTAGCTCTTTAAACAAATCGGTAAATGACTGAAAAACTGCAAATGATGTCAGAACATGTTGGAAATTGATGACGTCGCTTTGAATGATGCATAATGCCGGCTCAAAAAAAGTCTGGAGTTCAAATAAATTTTAAAAAAATGAAGTGGCCCGTGTAACAGATGAGTTCTCGTCCGAAACCCTGATAATCCGAAAGAGATTGTCCAGTTTGTACATGAAGTGCGTCCAGTTTTTGCCGTGACCCTCTCTACTCTTTTCGCACATGCTATGCGGGTGAAGTGATGATACCGTGCCATGTTTCAACATTTTCAGAGTTCTTTTTGTAGTGATTTTCAATTTCACGGTCATTTAGCTCTATAAACAAATCGGTAAATGACGGAAAACAGCAAGTGATGTCGGAACGTGTTGGAAATTGATGAAGTCGCTTTGAATGCTGCATAATGCAGGCTCAAAAAAAGTCTAGAGTTCAAATAAGTTAAAAAAATGAAGTGGCCCGTGTAACAGATGAGTTCTCGTCCAAAACCCTGATACTCCGAAAGAGATTGTCCAGGTTGTACACGAAGTGCGTCCAGTTTTTGCCGTAACCCTCTCTACTCTTTCGCACATGCTATGCGGGTGAAATGATGATACCGTGCCAAGTTTCAACATTTTCGGAGTTCATTTTGTAGTGATTTTCAATTTCACGGTCATTTAGCTCTCTAAACAAATCGGTAAATGATTGAAAAACAGCAAATGATGTCAGAACGTGTTGGAAATTGATGACGTCGCTTTGAATGCTGCATAATGCCGGATCAAAAAAAGTCTGGAGTTCAAATAAGTTTAAGAAAATGAAGTGGCCCGTGTAACAGATGAGTTCTCGTCCAAAACCCTGATACTCCGAAAGAGATTGTCCAGTTTGTACACGAAGTGCGTCCAGTTTTTGCCGTGACCCTCTCTACTCTTTCGCACATGGTATGCGGGTGAAATGATGATACGTGCCAAGTTTCAACATTTTCAGAGTTCATTTTGTAGTGATTTTCAATTTCACGGTCATTTAGCTCTCTAAACAAATCGGTAAATGACTGAAAAACAGCAAATGATGTCAGAACTTGTTGGAAATTGGTGACGTCACTTTGAATGCTGCATAATGCCAGCTCAAAAAAAGTCTGGAGTTCAAATATGTTAAAAAAATGAAGTGGCCCGTGTAACAGATGAGTTCTCGTCCGAAACCCTGATACTTCGAAAGAGATTGTCCAGTTTGTACACGAAGTGCGTCCAGTTTTTGCCGTGACCCTCTCTACTCTTTCGCACATGCTATGCGGGTGAAATGATGATACCGTGCCAAGTTTCAACATTTTCAGAGTTCATTTTGTGGTGATTTTCAATTTCACGGTCATTTAGCTCTTTAAACAAATCGGTAAATGACTGAAAAACAGCAAATGATGTCAGAACATGTTGGAAATTGATGACGTCGCTTTGAATGCTGCATAATGCCGGCTCAAAAAAAGTCTGGAGTTCAAATAAGTTTAAAAAAATGAAGTGGCCCGTGTAACAGATGAGTTCTCGTCCGAAACCCTGATACTCCGAAAGAGATTGTCAAGTTTGTACACGAAGTGCGTCCAGTTTTTGTCGTGACCCTCTCTACTGTTCGCACATGCTATGCGGGTGAAATGATGATACCGTGCCTAGTTTCAACATTTTCGGAGTTCATTTTGTAGTGATTTTCAATTTCACGGTCATTTAGCTCTCTAAACAAATCGGTAAATGATTGAAAAACAGCAAATGATGTCAGAACATGTTGGAAATTGATGACGTCGCTTTGAATGCTGCATAATGCCGGCTCAAAAAAAGTCTCGAGTTCAAATAAGTTTAAAAAAATGAAGTGGCCCGTGTAACAAATGAGTTCTCGTCCGAAACCCTGATACTCCGAAAGAGATTGTCCAGTTTGTACACGAAGTGCGTCCAGTTTTTGCCGTGACCCTCTCTACTCTTTCGCACATGGTATGCGGGTGAAATGATGATACGTGCCAAGTTTCAACATTTACAGAGTTCATTTTGTAGTGATTTTCAATTTCACGGTCATTTAGCTCTATAAACAAATCGGTAAATGACTGAAAAACAGCAAATGATGTCAGAACGTGTTGGAAATTGATGACGTCACTTTGAATGCTGCATAATGCCGGCTCAAAAAAATTCTGGAGTTCAAATATGTTAAAAAAATGAAGTGGCCCGTGTAACAGATGAGTTCTCGTCCGAAACCCTGATACTTCGAAAGAGATTGTCCAGTTTGTACACGTAGTGCGTCCAGTTTTTGCCGTGACCTTCTCTACTCTTTCGCACATGCTATGTGGGTGAAATGATGATACCGTGCCAAGTTTCAACATTTTCAGAGTTCATTTTGTAGTGATTTTCAATTTCACGGTCATTTAGCTCTTTAAGCAAATCGATAAATGACTGAAAAACAGCAAATGATGTCAGAACATGTTGGAAATTGATGACGTCGCTTTGAATGCTGCATAATGCCGGCTCAAAAAAAGTCTCGAGTTCAAATAAGTTTAAAAAAATGAAGTGGCCCGTGTAACAGATGAGTTCTCGTCCGAAACCCTGATACTCCGAAAGAGATTGTCCAGTTTGTACACGAAGTGCATCCAGTATTTGCCGTGACCCTCTCTACTCTTTCGCACATGCTATGCGGCTGAAATGATGATACCGTGCCAAGTTTCAACATTTTCGGAGTTCATTTTGTAGTGATTTTCAATTTCACGGTCATTTAGCTCTCTAAACAAATCGGTAAATGATTGAAAAACAGCAAATGATGTCAGAACGTGTTGGAAATTGATGACGTCGCTTTGAATGCTGCATAATGCCAGCTCAAAAAAAGTCTAGAGTTCAAATAAGTTTAAAAAAAATGAAGTGGCCCGTGTAACAGATGAGTTCTCGTCCGAAACCCTGATACTCCGAAAGAGATTGTCCAGTTTGTACACGAAGTGCGTCCAGTTTTTGCCGTGACCCTCTCTACTCTTTCGCACATGGTATGCGGGTGAAATGATGATACGTGCCAAGTTTCAACATTTACAGAGTTCATTTTGTAGTGATTTTCAATTTCACGGTCATTTAGCTCTCTAAACAAATCGGTAAATGACTGAAAAACAGCAAATGATGTCAGAACGTGTTGGAAATTGATGACGTCACTTTGAATGCTGCATAATGCCGGCTCAAAAAAATTCTGGAGTTCAAATATGTTAAAAAAATGAAGTGGCCCGTGTAACAGATGAGTTCTCGTCCGAAACCCTGATACTTCGAAAGAGATTGTCCAGTTTGTACACGTAGTGCGTCCAGTTTTTGCCGTGACCTTCTCTACTCTTTCGCACATGCTATGTGGGTGAAATGATGATACCGTGCCAAGTTTCAACATTTTCAGAGTTCATTTTGTAGTGATTTTCAATTTCACGGTCATTTAGCTCTTTAAACAAATCGGTAAATGACTGAAAAACAGCAAATGATGTCAGAACATGTTGGAAATTGATGATGTCGCTTTGAATGCTGCATAATGCCGGCTCAAAAAAAGTCTGGAGTTCAAATAAATTTAAAAAAATGAAGTGGCCCGTGTAACAGATGAGTTATCGTCCGAAACCCTGATACTCCGAAAGAGATTGTCCAGTTTGTACATGAAGTGCGTCCAGTTTTTGCCGTGACCCTCTCTACTCTTTTCGCACATGCTATGCGGGTGAAATGATGATACCGTGCCAAGTTTCAACATTTTCAGAGTTCTTTTTGTAGTGATTTTCAATTTCACGGTCATTTAGCTCTATAAACAAATCGGTAAATGACTGAAAACAGCAAGTGATGTCGGAACGTGTTGGAAATTGATGAAGTCGCTTTGAATGCTGCATAATGCAGGCTCAAAAAAAGTCTAGAGTTCAAATAAGTTAAAAAATGAAGTGGCCCGTGTAACAGATGAGTTCTCGTCCAAAACCCTGATACTCCGAAAGAGATTGTCCAGGTTGTACACGAAGTGCGTCCAGTTTTTGCCGTGACCCTCTCTACTCTTTCGCACATGCTATGCGGGTGAAATGATGATACCGTGCCAAGTTTCAACATTTTCGGAGTTCATTTTGTATTGATTTTCTATTTCACGGTCATTTAGCTCTCTAAACAAATCGGTAAATGATTGAGAAACAGCAAATGATGTCAGAACGTGTTGGAAATTGATGACGTCGCTTTGAATGCTGCATAATGCCGGATCAAAAAAAGTCTGGAGTTCAAATAAGTTTAAGAAAATGAAGTGGCCCGTCTAACAGATGAGTTCACGTCCAAAACCCTGATACTCCGAAAGAGATTGTCCAGTTTGTACACGAAGTGCGTCCAGTTTTTGCCGTGACCCTCTCTACTCTTTCGCACATGGTATGCGGGTGAAATGATGATACGTGCCAAGTTTCAACATTTTCAGAGTTCATTTTGTAGTGATTTTCAATTTCACGGTCATTTAGCTCTCTAAACAAATCGGTAAATGACTGAAAAACAGCAAATGATGTCAGAACTTGTTGGAAATTGGTGACGTCACTTTGAATGCTGCATAATGCCGGCTCAAAAAAAGTCTGGAGTTCAAATATGTTAAAAAAATGAAGTGGCCCGTGTAACAGATGAGTTCTCGTCCGAAACCCTGATACTTCGAAAGAGATTGTCCAGTTTGTACACGAAGTGCGTCGAGTTTTTGCCGTGACCCTCTCTACTCTTTCGCACATGCTATGCGGGTGAAATGATGATACCGTGCCAAGTTTCAACATTTTCAGAGTTCATTTTGTGGTGATTTTCAATTTCACGGTCATTTAGCTCTTTAAACAAATCGGTAAATGACTGAAAAACAGCAAATGATGTCAGAACATGTTGGAAATTGATGACGTCGCTTTGAATGCTGCATAATGCCGGCTCAAAAAAAGTCTGGAGTTCAAATAAGTTTAAAAAAATGAAGTGGCCCGTGTAACAGATGAGTTCTCGTCCGAAACCCTGATACTCCGAAAGAGATTGTCAAGTTTGTACACGAAGTGCGTCCAGTTTTTGTCGTGACCCTCTCTACTGTTCGCACATGCTATGCGGGTGAAATGATGATACCGTGCCTAGTTTCAACATTTTCGGAGTTCATTTTGTAGTGATTTTCAATTTCACGGTCATTTAGCTCTCTAAACAAATCGGTAAATGATTGAAAAACAGCAAATGATGTCAGAACGTGTTGGAAATTGATGACGTCGCTTTGAATGCTGCATAATGCCGGCTCAAAAAAAGTCTCGAGTTCAAGTTTAAAAAAAATGAAGTGGCCCGTGTAACAAATGAGTTCTCGTCCGAAACCCTGATACTCCGAAAGAGATTGTCCAGTTTGTACACGAAGTGCGTCCAGTTTTTGCCGTGACCCTCTCTACTCTTTCGCACATGGTATGCGGGTGAAATGATGATACGTGCCAAGTTTCAACATTTACAGAGTTCATTTTGTAGTGATTTTCAATTTCACGGTCATTTAGCTCTCTAAACAAATCGGTAAATGACTGAAAAACAGCAAATGATGTCAGAACGTGTTGGAAATTGATGACGTCACTTTGAATGCTGCATAATGCCGGCTCAAAAAAATTCTGGAGTTCAAATATGTTAAAAAAATGATGTGGCCCGTGTAACAGATGAGTTCTCGTCCGAAACCCTGATACTTCGAAAGAGATTGTCCAGTTTGTACACGAAGTGCGTCGAGTTTTTGCCGTGACCCTCTCTACTCTTTCGCACATGCTATGCGGGTGAAATGATGATACCGTGCCAAGTTTCAACATTTTCGGAGTTCATTTTGTAGTGATTTTCAATTTCACGGTCATTTAGCTCTCTAAACAAATCGGTAAATGATTGAAAAACAGCAAATGATGTCAGAACGTGTTGGAAATTGATGACGTCGCTTTGAATGCTGCATAATGCCGGATCAAAAAAAGTCTGGAGTTCAAATAAGTTTAAGAAAATGAAGTGGCCCGTGTAACAGATGAGTTCTCGTCCAAAACCCTGATACTCCGAAAGAGATTGTCCAGTTTGTACACGAAGTGCGTCCAGTTTTTGCCGTGACCCTCTCTACTCTTTCGCACATGGTATGCGGGTGAAATGATGATACGTGCCAAGTTTCAACATTTTCAGAGTTCATTTTGTAGTGATTTTCAATTTCACGGTCATTTAGCTCTCTAAACAAATCGGTAAATGACTGAAAAACAGCAAATGATGTCAGAACTTGTTGGAAATTGGTGACGTCACTTTGAATGCTGCATAATGCCGGCTCAAAAAAAGTCTGGAGTTCAAATATGTTAAAAAAATGAAGTGGCCCGTGTAACAGATGAGTTCTCGTCCGAAACCCTGATACTTCGAAAGAGATTGTCCAGTTTGTACACGAAGTGCGTCCAGTTTTTGCCGTGACCCTCTCTACTCTTTCGCACATGCTATGCGGGTGAAATGATGATACCGTGCCAAGTTTCAACATTTTCAGAGTTCATTTTGTGGTGATTTTCAATTTCACGGTCATTTAGCTCTTTAAACAAATCGATAAATGACTGAAAAACGGCAAATGATGTCAGAACATGTTGGAAATTGATGACGTCGCTTTGAATGCTGCATAATGCCGGCTCAAAAAAAGTCTGGAGTTCAAATAAATTTAAAAAAATGAAGTGGCCCGTGTAACAGATGAGTTCTCGTCCGAAACCCTGATACTCCGAAAGAGATTGTCCAGTTTGTACATGAAGTGCGTCCAGTTTTTGCCGTGACCCTCTCTACTCTTTTCGCACATGCTATGCGGGTGAAATGATGATACCGTGCCAAGTTTCAACATTTTCAGAGTTCTTTTTGTAGTGATTTTCAATTTCACGGTCATTTAGCTCTATAAACAAATCGGTAAATGACTGAAAACAGCAAGTGATGTCGGAACGTGTTGGAAATTGATGAAGTCGCTTTGAATGCTGCATAATGCAGGCTCAAAAAAAGTCTAGAGTTCAAATAAGTTAAAAAATGAAGTGGCCCGTGTAACAGATGAGTTCTCGTCCAAAACCCTGATACTCCGAAAGAGATTGTCCAGGTTGTACACGAAGTGCGTCCAGTTTTTGCCGTGACCCTCTCTACTCTTTCGCACATGCTATGCGGGTGAAATGATGATACCATGCCAAGTTTCAACATTTTCGGAGTTCATTTTGTAGTGATTTTCAATTTCACGGTCATTTAGCTCTCTAAACAAATCGGTAAATGATTGAGAAACAGCAAATGATGTCAGAACGTGTTGGAAATTGATGACGTCGCTTTGAATGCTGCATAATGCCGGATCAAAAAAAGTCTGGAGTTCAAATAAGTTTAAGAAAATGAAGTGGCCCGTGTAACAGATGAGTTCTCGTCCAAAACCCTGATACTCCGAAAGAGATTGTCCAGTTTGTACACGAAGTGCGTCCAGTTTTTGCCGTGACCCTCTCTACTCTTTCGCACATGGTATGCGGGTGAAATGATGATACGTGCCAAGTTTCAACATTTTCAGAGTTCATTTTGTAGTGATTTTCAATTTCACGGTCATTTAGCTCTCTAAACAAATCGGTAAATGACTGAAAAACAGCAAATGATGTCAGAACTTGTTGGAAATTGGTGACGTCACTTTGAATGCTGCATAATGCCGGCTCAAAAAAAGTCTGGAGTTCAAATATGTTAAAAAAATGAAGTGGCCCGTGTAACAGATGAGTTCTCGTCCGAAACCCTGATACTTCGAAAGAGATTGTCCAGTTTGTACACGAAGTGCGTCCAGTTTTTGCCGTGACCCTCTCTACTCTTTCGCACATGCTATGCGGGTGAAATGATGATACCGTGCCAAGTTTCAACATTTTCAGAGTTCATTTTGTGGTGATTTTCAATTTCACGGTCATTTAGCTCTTTAAACAAATCGGTAAATGACTGAAAAACAGCAAATGATGTCAGAACATGTTGGAAATTGATGACGTCGCTTTGAATGCTGCATAATGCCGGCTCAAAAAAAGTCTGGAGTTCAAATAAGTTTAAAAAAAATGAAGTGGCCCGTGTAACAGATGAGTTCTCGTCCGAAACCCTGATACTCCGAAAGAGATTGTCCAGTTTGTACATGAAGTGCGTCCAGTTTTTGCCGTGACCCTCTCTACTCTTTTCGCACATGCTATGCGGGTGAAATGATGATACCGTGCCTAGTTTCAACATTTTCGGAGTTCATTTTGTAGTGATTTTCAATTTCACGGTCATTTAGCTCTCTAAACAAATCGGTAAATGACTGAAAACAGCAAGTGATGTCAGAACGTGTTGGAAATTGATGAAGTCGCTTTGAATGCTGCATAATGCAGGCTCAAAAAAAGTCTCGAGTTCAAATAAGTTTAAAAAAAATGAAGTGGCCCGTGTAACAAATGAGTTCTCGTCCGAAACCCTGATACTCCGAAAGAGATTGTCCAGTTTGTACACGAAGTGCGTCCAGTTTTTGCCGTGACCCTCTCTACTCTTTCGCACATGCTATGCGGGTGAAATGATGATACGTGCCAAGTTTCAACATTTACAGAGTTCATTTTGTAGTGATTTTCAATTTCACGGTCATTTAGCTCTCTAAACAAATCGGTAAATGACTGAAAAACAGCAAATGATGTCAGAACGTGTTGGAAATTGATGACGTCACTTTGAATGCTGCATAATGCCGGCTCAAAAAAAGTCTGGAGTTCAAATATGTTAAAAAATGATGTGGCCCGTGTAACAGATGAGTTCTCGTCCAAAACCCTGATACTCCGAAAGAGATTGTCCAGTTTGTACACGAAGTGCGTCCAGTTTTTGCCGTGACCCTCTCTACTCTTTCGCACATGGTATGCGGGTGAAATGATGATACCGTGCCAAGTTTCAACATTTTCAGAGTTCATTTTGTAGTGATTTTCAATTTCACGGTCATTTAGCTCTTTAAACAAATCGATAAATGACTGAAAAACAGCAAATGATGTCAGAACATGTTGGAAATTGATGACGTCACTTTGAATGCTGCATAATGCCGGCTCAAAAAAAGTCTGGAGTTCAAATATGTTAAAAAAATGAAGTGGCCCGTGTAACAGATGAGTTCTCGTCCGAAACCCTGATACTCCGAAAGAGATTGTCCAGTTTGTACACGAAGTGCGTCCAGTTTTTGCCGTGACCCTCTCTACTCTTTCGCACATGCTATGCGGGTGAAATGATGATACCGTGCCAAGTTTCAACATTTTCAGAGTTCATTTTGTAGTGATTTTCAATTTCACGGTCATTTAGCTCTTTAAACAAATCGGTAAATGACTGAAAAACAGCAAATGATGTCAGAACATGTTGGAAATTGATGACGTCGCTTTGAATGCTGCATAATGCCGGCTCAAAAAAAGTCTGGAGTTCAAATAAGTTTAAAAAAATGAAGTGGCCCGTGTAACAGATGATTCTCGTCCGAAACCCTGATACTCCGAAAGAGATTGTCCAGTTTGTACACGAAGTGCGTCCAGTTTTTGTCGTGACCCTCTCTACTGTTCGCACATGCTATGCGGGTGAAATGATGATACCGTGCCTAGTTTCAACATTTTCGGAGTTCATTTTGTAGTGATTTTCAATTTCACGGTCATTTAGCTCTCTAAACAAATCGGTAAATGATTGAAAAACAGCAAATGATGTCAGAACGTGTTGGAAATTGATGACGTCGCTTTGAATGCTGCATAATGCCGGCTCAAAAAAAGTCTCGAGTTCAAATAAGTTTAAAAAAAATGAAGTGGCCCGTGTAACAAATGAGTTCTCGTCCGAAACCCTGATACTCCGAAAGAGATTGTCCAGTTTGTACACGAAGTGCGTCCAGTTTTTGCCGTGACCCTCTCTACTCTTTCGCACATGGTATGCAGGTGAAATGATGATACGTGCCAAGTTTCAACATTTACAGAGTTCATTTTGTAGTGATTTTCAATTTCACGGTCATTTAGCTCTCTAAACAAATCGGTAAATGACTGAAAAACAGCAAATGATGTCAGAACGTGTTGGAAATTGATGACGTCACTTTGAATGCTGCATAATGCCGGCTCAAAAAAATTCTGGAGTTCAAATATGTTAAAAAAATGATGTGGCCCGTGTAACAGATGAGTTCTCGTCCGAAACCCTGATACTTCGAAAGAGATTGTCCAGTTTGTACACGTAGTGCGTCCAGTTTTTGCCGTGACCTTCTCTACTCTTTCGCACATGCTATGTGGGTGAAATGATGATACCGTGCCAAGTTTCAACATTTTCAGAGTTCATTTTGTAGTGATTTTCAATTTCACGGTCATTTAGCTCTTTAAACAAATCGATAAATGACTGAAAAACGGCAAATGATGTCAGAACATGTTGGAAATTGATGACGTCGCTTTGAATGCTGCATAATGCCGGCTCAAAAAAAGTCTGGAGTTCAAATAAATTTAAAAAAAATGAAGTGGCCCGTGTAACAGATGAGTTCTCGTCCGAAACCCTGATACTCCGAAAGAGATTGTCCAGTTTGTACATGAAGTGCGTCCAGTTTTTGCCGTGACCCTCTCTACTCTTTTCGCACATGCTATGCGGGTGAAATGATGATACCGTGCCAAGTTTCAACATTTTCAGAGTTCTTTTTGTAGTGATTTTCAATTTCACGGTCATTTAGCTCTATAAACAAATCGGTAAATGACTGAAAACAGCAAATGATGTCGGAACGTGTTGGAAATTGATGAAGTCGCTTTGAATGCTGCATAATGCAGGCTCAAAAAAAGTCTAGAGTTCAAATAAGTTAAAAAAAATGAAGTGGCCCGTGTAACAGATGAGTTCTCGTCCAAAACCCTGATACTCCGAAAGAGATTGTCCAGGTTGTACACGAAGTGCGTCCAGTTTTTGCCGTGACCCTCTCTACTCTTTCTCACATGCTATGCGGGTGAAATGATGATACCGTGCCAAGTTTCAACATTTTCGGAGTTCATTTTGTAGTGATTTTCAATTTCACGGTCATTTAGCTCTCTAAACAAATCGGTAAATGATTGAAAAACAGCAAATGATGTCAGAACGTGTTGGAAATTGACGACGTCGCTTTGAATGCTGCATAATGCCAGATCAAAAAAAGTCTGGAGTTCAAATAAGTTTAAGAAAATGAAGTGGCCCGTGTAACAGATGAGTTCTCGTCCGAAACCCTGATACTCCGAAAGAGATTGTCCAGTTTGTACACGAAGTGCGTCCAGTTTTTGCCGTGACCCTCTCTACTCTTTCGCACATGGTATGCGGGTGAAATGATGATACGTGCCAAGTTTCAACATTTTCAGAGTTCATTTTGTAGTGATTTTCAATTTCACGGTCATTTAGCTCTCTAAACAAATCGGTAAATGACTGAAAAACAGCAAATGATGTCAGAACTTGTTGGAAATTGATGACGTCACTTTGAATGCTGCATAATGCTGGCTCAAAAAAAGTCTGGAGTTCAAATATGTTAAAAAAATGAAGTGGCCCGTGTAACAGATGAGTTCTCGTCCGAAACCCTGATACTTCGAAAGAGATTGTCCAGTTTGTACACGAAGTGCGTCCAGTTTTTGCCGTGACCCTCTCTACTCTTTCGCACATGCTATGCGGGTGAAATGATGGTACCGTGCCAAGTTTCAACATTTTCAGAGTTCATTTTGTGGTGATTTTCAATTTCACGGTCATTTAGCTCTTTAAACAAATCGGTAAATGACTGAAAAACAGCAAATGATGTCAGAACATGTTGGAAATTGATGACGTCGCTTTGAATGCTGCATAATGCCGGCTCAAAAAAAGTCTGGAGTTCAAATAAGTTTAAAAAAATGAAGTGGCCCGTGTACTAGATGAGTTCTCGTCCGAAACCCTGATACTCCGAAAGAGATTATCCAGTTTGTACACGAAGTGCGTCCAGTTTTTGTCGTGACCCTCTCTACTGTTCGCACATGCTATGCGGGTGAAATGATGATACCGTGCCTAGTTTCAACATTTTCGGAGTTCATTTTGTAGTGATTTTCAATTTCACGGTCATTTAGCTCTCTAAACAAATCTGTAAATGACTGAAAAACAGCAAATGATGTCAGAACGTGTCAGAAATTGATGACGTCACTTTGAATGCTGCATAATGCCGGCTCAAAAAAAGTCTGGAGTTCAAATAAGTTAAAAAAATGAAGTGGCCCGTGTAACAGGTGAGTTCTCGTCCGAAACCCTAATACTCCGAAAGAGATTGTCCAGTTTGCACACGAAGTGCGTCCTGTTTTTGCCGTAACCCTCTCTACTCTTTCGCACATGCTATGCGGGTGAAATGATGATACCGTGCCAAGTTTCAACATTTTCAGAGTTCATTTTGTAGTGATTTTCAATTTCACGGTCATTTAGCTCTATAAACAAATCGGTAAATGACTGAAAACAGCAAATGATGTCGAAACGTGTTGGAAATTGATGACGTCGCTTTGAATGCTGCATAATGCCGGCTCAAAAAAAGTCTAGAGTTCAAATAAGTTAAAAAAATGAAGTGGCCCGTGTAACAGATGAGTTCTCGTCCAAAACCCTGATACTCCGAAAGAGATTGTCCAGTTTGTACACGAAGTGCGTCCAGTTTTTGCCGTCACCCTCTCTACTCTTTCGCACATGCTATGCGGGTGAAATGATGATACCGTGCCAAGTTTCAACATTTTCGGAGTTCATTTTGTAGTGATTTTCAATTTCACGGTCATTTAGCTCTCTAAACAAATCGGTAAATGACTGAAAAACATCAAATGATGTCAGAATGTGTTGGAAATTGATGACGTTGCTTTGAATGCTGCATAATTCCGGCCCAAAAAAAGACTGGAGTTCAAATAAGTTAAAAAAATGAAGTGGCCCGTGTAACTGATGAGTTCTCGTCCGAAACCCTAATACTCCGAAAGAGATTGTCCAGTTTGTACACGAAGTGCGTCCAGTTTTTGCCCTGACCCTCTCTACTCTTTTCGCACATGCTATGCGGGTGAAATGATGATACCGTGCCAAGTTTCAACATTTTCAGAGTTCATTTTGTAATGATTTTCAATTTCACGGTCATTTAACTCTATAAACAAATCGGTAAATGACTGAAAGCAGCAAATGATGTCGGAACGTGTTGGAAATTGATGACGTCGCTTTGAATGCTGCATAATGCCGGCTCAAAAAAAGTCTAGAGTTCAAATAAGTTAAAAAAATGAAGTGGCCCGTGTAACAGATGAGTTCTCGTCCGAAACCCTGATACTCCGAAAGAGATTGTCCAGTTTGTACACGAAGTGCGTCCAGTTTTTGCCGTGACCCTCTCTACTTTTCGCACATGCTATGCGGGTGAAATGATGATACCGTGCCTAGTTTCAACATTTTCGGAGTTCATTTTGTAGTGATTTTCAATTTCACGGTCATTTAGCTCTCTAAACAAATCTGTAAATGACTGAAAAACAGCAAATGATGTCAGAACGTGTCAGAAATTGATGACGTCACTTTGAATGCTGCATAATGCTGGCTCAAAAAAAGTCTGGAGTTCAAATAAGTTTAAAAAAATGAAGTGGCCCGTGTAACAGATGAGTTCTCGTCCGAAACCCTGATACTCCGAAAGAGATTGTCCAGTTTGTACACGAAGTGCGTCCAGTTTTTGCCGTGACCCTCTCTACTCTTTTCGCACATGCTATGCGGGTGAAATGATGATACCGTGCCAAGTTTCAACATTTTCAGAGTTCATTTTGTAGTGATTTTCAATTTCACGGTCATTTAGCTCTATAAACAAATCGGTAAATGACTGAAAATAGCAAATGATGTCGGAACGTGTTGGAAATTGATGACGTCGCTTTGAATGCTGCATAATGCCGGCTCAAAAAAAGTCTAGAGTTCAAATAAGTTAAAAAAATGAAGTGGCCCGTGTAACAGATGAGTTCTCGTCCAAAACCCTGATACTCCGAAAGAGATTGTCCAGTTTGTACACGAAGTGCGTCCAGTTTTTGCCGTGACCCTCTCTACTCTTTCGCATATGCTATGCGGGTGAAATGATGATACCGTGCCAAGTTTCAACATTTTCGGAGTTCATTTTGTAGTGATTTTCAATTTCACGGTCATTTAGCTCTTTAAACAAATCGGTAAATGACTGAAAAACAGCAAATGATGTCAGAACATGTTGGAAATTGATGACGTCGCTTTGAATGCTGCATAATGCCGGCTCAAAAAAAGTCTGGAGTTCAAATAAGTTTTAAAAAATGAAGTGGCCCGTGTAACAGATGAGTTCTCGTCCGAAACCCTGATACTCCGAAAGAGATTGTCCAGTTTGTACACGAAGTGCGTCCAGTTGTTGTCGTGACCCTCTCTACTGTTCGCACATGATATGCGGGTGAAATGATGATACCATGCCTAGTTTCAACATTTTCGGAGTTCATTTTGTAGTGATTTTCAATTTCACGGTCATTTAGCTCTGTAAACAAATCTGTAAATGACTGAAAAACAGCAAATGATGTCAGAACGTGTGAGAAATTGATGACGTCACTTTGAATGCTGCATAATGCCGGCTCAAAAAAAGTCTGGAGTTCAAATAAGTTAAAAAAATGAAGTGGCCCGTGTAACAGATGAGTTCTCGTCCGAAACCCTGATACTCCGAAAGAGATTGTCCAGTTTGCACACGAAGTGCGTCCAGTTTTTGCCGTGACCCTCTCTACTCTTTCGCACATGCTATGCGGGTGAAATGATGATACCGTGCCAAGTTTCAACATTTTCAGAGTTCATTTTGTAGTGATTTTCAATTTCACGGTCATTTAGCTCTATAAACAAATCGGTAAATGACTGAAAACAGCAAATGATGTCGGAACGTGTTGGAAATTGATGACGTCGCTTTGAATGCTGCATAATGCCGGCTCAAAAAAAGTCTAGAGTTCAAATAAGTTAAAAAAATGAAGTGCCCCGTGTAACAGATGAGTTCTCGTCCAAAACCCTGATACTCCGAAAGAGATTGTCCAGTTTGTACACGAAGTGCGTCCAGTTTTTGCCGTGACCCTCTCTACTCTTTCGCACATGCTATGCGGGTGAAATGATGATACCGTGCCAAGTTTCAACATTTTCGGAGTTCATTTTGTAGTGATTTTCAATTTCACGGTCATTTAGCTCTCTAAACAAATCGGTAAATGACTGAAAAAACATCAAATGATGTCAGAACGTGTTCGAAATTGATGACGTTGCTTTGAATGCTGCATAATTCCGGCCCAAAAAAAGACTGGAGTTCAAATAAGTTAAAAAAATGAAGTGGCCCGTGTAACAGATGAGTTCTCGTCCGAAACCCTAATACTCCGAAAGAGATTGTCCAGTTTGTACACGAAGTGCGTCCAGTTTTTGCCGTGACCCTCTCTACTCTTTTCGCACATGCTATGCGGGTGAAATGATGATACCGTGCCAAGTTTCAACATTTTCAGAGTTCATTTTGTAATGATTTTCAATTTCACGGTCATTTAACTCTATAAACAAATCGGTAAATGACTGAAAACAGCAAATGATGTCGGAACGTGTTGGAAATTGATGACGTCGCTTTGAATGCTGCATAATGCCGGCTCAAAAAAAGTCTAGAGTTCAAATAAGTTAAAAAAATGAAGTGGCCCGTGTAACAGATGAGTTCTCGTTCGAAACCCTGATACTCCGAAAGAGATTGTCCAGTTTGTACACGAAGTGCGTCCAGTTTTTGCCGTGACCCTCTCTACTCTTTCGCATATGCTATGCGGGTGAAATGATGATACCGTGCCAAGTTTCAACATTTTCGGAGTTCATTTTGTAGTGATTTTCAATTTCACGGTCATTTAGCTCTCTAAACAAATCTGTAAATGACTGAAAAACAGCAAATGATGTCAGAACGTGTCAGAAATTGATGACGTCACTTTGAATGCTGCATAATGCCGGCTCAAAAAAAGTCTGGAGTTCAAATAAGTTTTAAAAAATGAAGTGGCCCGTGTAACAGATGAGTTCTCGTCCGAAACCCTGATACTCCGAAAGAGATTGTCCAGTTTGTACACGAAGTGCGTCCAGTTTTTGCCGTGACCCTCTCTACTCTTTTCGCACATGCTATGCGGGTGAAATGATGATACCGTGCCAAGTTTCAACGTTTTCAGAGTTCATTTTGTAATGATTTTCAATTTCACGGTCATTTAACTCTATAAACAAATCGGTAAATGACTGAAAGCAGCAAATGATGTCGGAACGTGTTGGAAATTGATGACGTCGCTTTGAATGCTGCATAATGCCGGCTCAAAAAAAGTCTAGAGTTCAAATAAGTTAAAAAAATGAAGTGGCCCGTGTAACAGATGAGTTCTCGTCCAAAACCCTGATACTCCGAAAGAGATTGTCCAGTTTGTACACGAAGTGCGTCCAGTTTTTGCCGTGACCCTCTCTACTCTTTTCGCACATGCTATGCGGGTGAAATGATGATACCGTGCCAAGTTTCAACATTTTCAGAGTTCATTTTGTAGTGATTTTCAATTTCACGGTCATTTAGCTCTATAAACAAATCGGTAAATGACTGAAAATAGCAAATGATGTCGGAACGTGTTGGAAATTGATGACGTCGCTTTGAATGCTTCATAATGCCGGCTCAAAAAAAGTCTAGAGTTCAAATAAGTTAAAAAAATGAAGTGGCCCGTGTAACAGATGAGTTCTCGTCCAAAACCCTGATACTCCGAAAGAGATTGTCCAGTTTGTACACGAAGTGCGTCCAGTTTTTGCCGTGACCCTCTCTACTCTTTCGCACATGCTATGCGGGTGAAATGATGATACCGTGCCAAGTTTCAACATTTTCGGAGTTCATTTTGTAGTGATTTTCAATTTCACGGTCATTTAGCTCTCTAAACAAATCGGTAAATGATTGAAAAACAGCAAATGATGTCAGAACGTGTTGGAAATTGATGACGTCGCTTTGAATGCTGCATAATGCCGGCTCAAAAAAAGTCTGGAGTTCAAATAAGTTAAAAAAATGAAGTGGCCCGTGTAACAGATGAGTTCTCGTCCGAAACCCTGATACTCCGAAAGAGATTGTCCAGTTTGCACACGAAGTGCGTCCAGTTTTTGCCGTGACCCTCTCTACTCTTTCGCACATGCTATGCGGGTGAAATGATGATACCGTGCCAAGTTTCAACATTTTCAGAGTTCATTTTGTAGTGATTTTCAATTTCACGGTCATTTAGCTCTATAAACAAATCGGTAAATGACTGAAAACAGCAAATGATGTCGGAACGTGTTGGAAATTGATGACGTCGCTTTGAATGCTGCATAATGCCGGCTCAAAAAAAGTCTAGAGTTCAAATAAGTTAAAAAAATGAAGTGGCCCGTGTAACAGATGAGTTCTCGTCCAAAACCCTGATACTCCGAAAGAGATTGTCCAGTTTGTACACGAAGTGCGTCCAGTTTTTGCCGTGACCCTCTCTACTCTTTCGCACATGCTATGCGGGTGAAATGATGATACCGTGCCAAGTTTCAACATTTTCGGAGTTCATTTTGTAGTGATTTTCAATTTCACGGTCATTTAGCTCTCTAAACAAATCGGTAAATGACTGAAAAAACATCAAATGATGTCAGAACGTGTTGGAAATTGATGACGTTGCTTTGAATGCTGCATAATTCCGGCCCAAAAAAAGACTGGAGTTCAAATAAGTTAAAAAAATGAAGTGGCCCGTGTAACAGATGAGTTCTCGTCCGAAACCCTAATACTCCGAAAGAGATTGTCCAGTTTGTACACGAAGTGCGTCCAGTTTTTGCCGTGACCCTCTCTACTCTTTTCGCACATGCTATGCGGGTGAAATGATGATACCGTGCCAAGTTTCAACATTTTCAGAGTTCATTTTGTAATGATTTTCAATTTCACGGTCATTTAACTCTATAAACAAATCGGTAAATGACTGAAAACAGCAAATGATGTCGGAACGTGTTGGAAATTGATGACGTCGCTTTGAATGCTGCATAATGCCGGCTCAAAAAAAGTCTAGAGTTCAAATAAGTTAAAAAAATGAAGTGGCCCGTGTAACAGATGAGTTCTCGTTCGAAACCCTGATACTCCGAAAGAGATTGTCCAGTTTGTACACGAAGTGCGTCCAGTTTTTGCCGTGACCCTCTCTACTCTTTCGCATATGCTATGCGGGTGAAATGATGATACCGTGCCAAGTTTCAACATTTTCGGAGTTCATTTTGTAGTGATTTTCAATTTCACGGTCATTTAGCTCTCTAAACAAATCTGTAAATGACTGAAAAACAGCAAATGATGTCAGAACGTGTCAGAAATTGATGACGTCACTTTGAATGCTGCATAATGCCGGCTCAAAAAAAGTCTGGAGTTCAAATAAGTTTTAAAAAATGAAGTGGCCCGTGTAACAGATGAGTTCTCGTCCGAAACCCTGATACTCCGAAAGAGATTGTCCAGTTTGTACACGAAGTGCGTCCAGTTTTTGCCGTGACCCTCTCTACTCTTTTCGCACATGCTATGCGGGTGAAATGATGATACCGTGCCAAGTTTCAACGTTTTCAGAGTTCATTTTGTAATGATTTTCAATTTCACGGTCATTTAACTCTATAAACAAATCGGTAAATGACTGAAAGCAGCAAATGATGTCGGAACGTGTTGGAAATTGATGACGTCGCTTTGAATGCTGCATAATGCCGGCTCAAAAAAAGTCTAGAGTTCAAATAAGTTAAAAAAATGAAGTGGCCCGTGTAACAGATGAGTTCTCGTCCAAAACCCTGATACTCCGAAAGAGATTGTCCAGTTTGTACACGAAGTGCGTCCAGTTTTTGCCGTGACCCTCTCTACTCTTTTCGCACATGCTATGCGGGTGAAATGATGATACCGTGCCAAGTTTCAACATTTTCAGAGTTCATTTTGTAGTGATTTTCAATTTCACGGTCATTTAGCTCTATAAACAAATCGGTAAATGACTGAAAATAGCAAATGATGTCGGAACGTGTTGGAAATTGATGACGTCGCTTTGAATGCTTCATAATGCCGGCTCAAAAAAAGTCTAGAGTTCAAATAAGTTAAAAAAATGAAGTGGCCCGTGTAACAGATGAGTTCTCGTCCAAAACCCTGATACTCCGAAAGAGATTGTCCAGTTTGTACACGAAGTGCGTCCAGTTTTTGCCGTGACCCTCTCTACTCTTTCGCACATGCTATGCGGGTGAAATGATGATACCGTGCCAAGTTTCAACATTTTCGGAGTTCATTTTGTAGTGATTTTCAATTTCACGGTCATTTAGCTCTCTAAACAAATCGGTAAATGATTGAAAAACAGCAAATGATGTCAGAACGTGTTGGAAATTGATGACGTCGCTTTGAATGCTGCATAATGCCGGCTCAAAAAAAGTCCGGAGTTCAAATAAGTTTAAAAAAATGAAGTGGCCCGTGTAACAGATGAGTTCTCGTCCGAAACCCTGATACTCCGAAAGAGATTGTCCAGTTTGTACATGAAGTGCGTCTAGTTTTTGCCGTGACCCTCTCTACTCTTTCGCACATGGTATGCGGGTGAAATGATGATACGTGCCAAGTTTCAACATTTACAGAGTTCATTTTGTAGTGATTTTGAATTTCACGGTCATTTAGCTCTCTAAACAAATCGGTAAATGACTGAAAAACAGCAAATGATGTCAGAACGTGTTGGAAATTGATGACGTCGCTTTGAATGCTGCATAATGCCGGCTCAAAAAAAGTCTGGAGTTCAAATAAGTTTAAAAAAATGAAGTGGCCCGTGTAACAGATGAGTTCTCGTCCAAAACCCTGATACTCCGAAAGAGATTGTCCAGTTTGTACACGAAGTGCGTCCAGTTTTTGCCGTGACCCTCTCTACTCTTTCGCACATGCTATGCGGGTGAAATGATGATACCGTGCCAAGTTTCAACATTTTTGGAGTTCATTTTGTAGTGATTTTCAATTTCACGGCCATTTAGCTCTCTAAACAAATCGGTAAATGACTGAAAAACATCAAATGATGTCAGAACGTGTTGGAAATTGATGACGTTGCTTTGAATGCTGCATAATTCCGGCCCAAAAAAAGACTGGAGTTCAAATAAGTTAAAAAAATGAAGTGGCCCGTGTAACAGATGAGTTCTCGTCCGAAACCCTAATACTCCGAAAGAGATTGTCCAGTTTGTACACGAAGTGCCTCCAGTTTTTGCCGTGACCCTCTCTACTCTTTCGCGCATGCTATGCGGGTGAAATGATGATACCGTGCCAAGTTTCAACATTTTCAGAGTTCATTTTGTAATGATTTTCAATTTCACGGTCATTTAACTCTATAAACAAATCGGTAAATGACTGAAAATAGCAAATGATGTCGGAACGTGTTGGAAATTGATGACGTCGCTTTGAATGCTGCATAATGCCGGCTCAAAAAAAGTCTAGAGTTCAAATAAGTTAAAAAAATGAAGTGGCCCGTGTAAGAGATGAGTTCTCGTCCGAAACCCTGATACTCCGAAAGAGATTGTCCAGTTTGTACACGAAGTGCGTCCAGTTTTTGCCGTGACCCTCTCTACTTTTCGCACATGCTATGCGGGTGAAATGATGATACCGTGCCTAGTTTCAACATTTTCGGAGTTCATTTTGTAGTGATTTTCAATTTCACGGTCATTTAGCTCTCTAAACAAATCTGTAAATGACTGAAAAACAGCAAATGATGTCAGAACGTGTCAGAAATTGATGACGTCACTTTGAATGCTGCATAATGCCAGCTCAAAAAAAGTCTGGAGTTCAAATAAGTTTAAAAAAATGAAGTGGCCCGTGTAACAGATGAGTTCTCGTCCGAAACCCTGATACTCCGAAAGAGATTGTCCAGTTTGTACACGAAGTGCGTCCAGTTTTTGCCGTGACCCTCTCTACTCTTTTCGCACATGCTATGCGGGTGAAATGATGATACCGTGCCAAGTTTCAACATTTTCAGAGTTCATTTTGTAGTGATTTTCAATTTCACGGTCATTTAGCTCTATAAACAAATCGGTAAATGACTGAAAATAGCAAATGATGTCGGAACGTGTTGGAAATTGATGACGTCGCTTTGAATGCTGCATAATGCCGGCTCAAAAAAAGTCTAGAGTTCAAATAAGTTAAAAAAATGAAGTGGCCCGTGTAACAGATGAGTTCTCGTCCAAAACCCTGATACTCCGAAAGAGATTGTCCAGTTTGTACACGAAGTGCGTCCAGTTTTTGCCGTGACCCTCTCTACTCTTTCGCATATGCTATGCGGGTGAAATGATGATACCGTGCCAAGTTTCAACATTTTCGGAGTTCATTTTGTAGTGATTTTCAATTTCACGGTCATTTAGCTCTCTAAACAAATCGGTAAATGACTGAAAAACATCAAATGATGTCAGAACGTGTTGGAAATTGATGACGTTGCTTTGAATGCTGCATAATGCCATCCCAAAAAAAGACTGGAGTTCAAATAAGTTAAAAAAAATGAAGTGGCCCGTGTAACAGATGAGTTCTCGTCCGAAACGCTAATACTCCGAAAGAGATTGTCCAGTTTGTACACGAAGTGCGTCCAGTTTTTGCCGTGACCCTCTCTACTCTTTTCGCACATGCTATGCGGGTGAAATGATGATACCGTGCCAAGTTTCAACATTTTCAGAGTTCATTTTGTAGTGATTTTCAATTTCACGGTCATTTAGCTCTATAAACAAATCGGTAAATGATTGAAAATAGCAAATGATGTCGGAACGTGTTGGAAATTGATGACGTCGCTTTGAATGCTGCATAATACCAGCTCAAAAAAAGTCTAGAGTTCAAATAAGTTAAAAAAATGAAGTGGCCCGTGTAACAGATGAGTTCTCGTCCGAAACCCTGATACTCCGAAAGAGATTGTCCAGTTTGTACACGAAGTGCGTCCAGTTTTTGCCGTGACCCTTTCTACTTATCGCACATGCTATGCGGGTGAAATGATGATACCGTGCCTAGTTTCAACATTTTCGGAGTTCATTTTGTAGTGATTTTCAATTTCACGGTCATTTAGCTCTCTAAACAAATCTGTAAATGACTGAAAAACAGCAAATGATGTCAGAACGTGTCAGAAATTGATGAAGTCACTTTGAATGCTGCATAATGCCGTCCCAAAAAAAGACTGGAGTTCAAATAAGTTAAAAAAAATGAAGTGGCCCGTGTAACAGATGAGTTCTCGTCCGAAACGCTAATACTCCGAAAGAGATTGTCCAGTTTGTACACGAAGTGCGTCCAGTTTTTGCCGTGACCCTCTCTACTCTTTTCGCACATGCTATGCGGGTGAAATGATGATACCGTGCCAAGTTTCAACATTTTCAGAGTTCATTTTGTAGTGATTTTCAATTTCACGGTCATTTAGCTCTATAAACAAATCGGTAAATGACTGAAAATAGCAAATGATGTCGGAACGTGTTGGAAATTGATGACGTCGCTTTGAATGCTGCATAATGCCGGCTCAAAAAAAGTCTAGAGTTCAAATAAGTTAAAAAAATGAAGTGGCCCGTGTAACAGATGAGTTCTCGTCCGAAACCCTGATACTCCGAAAGAGATTGTCCAGTTTGTACACGAAGTGCGTCCAGTTTTTGCCGTGACCCTCTCTACTTTTCGCACATGCTATGCGGGTGAAATGATGATACCGTGCCTAGTTTCAACATTTTCGGAGTTCATTTTGTAGTGATTTTCAATTTCACGGTCATTTAGCTCTCTAAACAAATCTGTAAATGACTGAAAAACAGCAAATGATGTCAGAACGTGTCAGAAATTGATGACGTCACTTTGAATGCTGCATAATGCCAGCTCAAAAAAAGTCTGGAGTTCAAATAAGTTTAAAAAAATGAAGTGGCCCGTGTAACAGATGAGTTCTCGTCCGAAACCCTGATACTCCGAAAGAGATTGTCCAGTTTGTACACGAAGTGCGTCCAGTTTTTGCCGTGACCCTCTCTACTCTTTTCGCACATGCTATGCGGGTGAAATGATGATACCGTGCCAAGTTTCAACATTTTCAGAGTTCATTTTGTAGTGATTTTCAATTTCACGGTCATTTAGCTCTATAAACAAATCGGTAAATGACTGAAAATAGCAAATGATGTCGGAACGTGTTGGAAATTGATGACGTCGCTTTGAATGCTGCATAATGCCGGCTCAAAAAAAGTCTAGAGTTCAAATAAGTTAAAAAAATGAAGTGGCCCGTGTAACAGATGAGTTCTCGTCCAAAACCCTGATACTCCGAAAGAGATTATCCAGTTTGTACACGAAGTGCGTCCAGTTTTTGCCGTGACCCTCTCTACTCTTTCGCATATGCTATGCGGGTGAAATGATGATACCGTGCCAAGTTTCAACATTTTCGGAGTTCATTTTGTAGTGATTTTCAATTTCACGGTCATTTAGCTCTCTAAACAAATCGGTAAATGACTGAAAAACATCAAATGATGTCAGAACGTGTTGGAAATTGATGACGTTGCTTTGAATGCTGCATAATGCCGTCCCAAAAAAAGACTGGAGTTCAAATAAGTTAAAAAAAATGAAGTGGCCCGTGTAACAGATGAGTTCTCGTCCGAAACGCTAATACTCCGAAAGAGATTGTCCAGTTTGTACACGAAGTGCGTCCAGTTTTTGCCGTGACCCTCTCTACTCTTTTCGCACATGCTATGCGGGTGAAATGATGATACCGTGCCAAGTTTCAACATTTTCAGAGTTCATTTTGTAGTGATTTTCAATTTCACGGTCATTTAGCTCTATAAACAAATCGGTAAATGACTGAAAATAGCAAATGATGTCGGAACGTGTTGGAAATTGATGACGTCGCTTTGAATGCTGCATAATACCAGCTCAAAAAAAGTCTAGAGTTCAAATAAGTTAAAAAAATGAAGTGGCCCGTGTAACAGATGAGTTCTCGTCCGAAACCCTGATACTCCGAAAGAGATTGTCCAGTTTGTACACGAAGTGCGTCCAGTTTTTGCCGTGACCCTTTCTACTTTTCGCACATGCTATGCGGGTGAAATGATGATACCGTGCCTAGTTTCAACATTTTCGGAGTTCATTTTGTAGTGATTTTCAATTTCACGGTCATTTAGCTCTCTAAACAAATCTGTAAATGACTGAAAAACAGCAAATGATGTCAGAACGTGTCAGAAATTGATGAAGTCACTTTGAATGCTGCATAATGCCGGCTCAAAAAAAGTCTGGAGTTCAAATAAGTTTAAAAAAATGAAGTGGCCCGTGTAACAGATGAGTTCTCGTCCGAAACCCTGATACTCCGAAAGAGATTGTCCAGTTTGTACACGAAGTGCGTCCAGTTTTTGCCGTGACCCTCTCTACTCTTTTCGCACATGCTATGCGGGTGAAATGATGATACCGTGCCAAGTTTCAACATTTTCAGAGTTCATTTTGTAGTGATTTTCAATTTCACGGTCATTTAGCTCTATAAACAAATCGGTAAATGACTGAAAATAGCAAATGATGTCGGAACGTGTTGGAAATTGATGACGTCGCTTTGAATGCTGCATAATGCCGGCTCAAAAAAAGTCTAGAGTTCAAATAAGTTAAAAAAATGAAGTGGCCCGTGTAACAGATGAGTTCTCGTCCAAAACCCTGATACTTCGAAAGAGATTGTCCAGTTTGTACACGAAGTGCGTCCAGTTTTTGCCGTGACCCTCTCTACTCTTTCGCATATGCTATGCGGGTGAAATGATGATACCGTGCCAAGTTTCAACATTTTCGGAGTTCATTTTGTAGTGATTTTCAATTTCACGGTCATTTAGCTCTCTAAACAAATCGGTAAATGACTGAAAAACATCAAATGATGTCAGAACGTGTTGGAAATTGATGACGTTGCTATGAATGCTGCATAATGCCGGCCCAAAAAAAGACTGGAGTTCAAATAAGTTTAAAAAAATGAAGTGGCCCGTGTAACAGATGAGTTCTCGTCCGAAACCCTGATACTCCGAAAGAGATTGTCCAGTTTGTACACGAAGTGCGTCCAGTTTTTGCCGTGACCCTCTCTACTCTTTTCGCACATGCTATGCGGGTGAAATGATGATACCGTGCCAAGTTTCAACATTTTCAGAGTTCATTTTGTAGTGATTTTCAATTTCACGGTCATTTAGCTCTATAAACAAATCGGTAAATGACTGAAAATAGCAAATGATGTCGGAACGTGTTGGAAATTGATGACGTCGCTTTGAATGCTGCATAATGCCGGCTCAAAAAAAGTCTAGAGTTCAAATAAGTTAAAAAAATGAAGTGGCCCGTGTAACAGATGAGTTCTCGTCCAAAACCCTGATACTCCGAAAGAGATTGTCCAGTTTGTACACGAAGTGCGTCCAGTTTTTGCCGTGACCCTCTCTACTCTTTCGCACATGCTATGCGGGTGAAATGATGATACCGTGCCAAGTTTCAACATTTTCGGAGTTCATTTTTTAGTGATTTTCAATTTCACGGTCATTTAGCTCTCTAAACAAATCGGTAAATGATTGAAAAACAGCAAATGATGTCAGAACGTGTTGGAAATTGATGACGTCGCTTTGAATGCTGCATAATGCCGGCTCAAAAAAAGTCCGGAGTTCAAATAAGTTTAAAAAAATGAAGTGGCCCGTGTAACAGATGAGTTCTCGTCCGAAACCATGATACTCCGAAAGAGATTGTCCAGTTTGTACACGAAGTGCGTCCAGTTTTTGCCGTGACCCTTTCTACTTTTCGCACATGCTATGCGGGTGAAATGATGATACCGTGCCTAGTTTCAACATTTTCGGAGTTCATTTTGTAGTGATTTTCAATTTCACGGTCATTTAGCTCTCTAAACAAATCTGTAAATGACTGAAAAACAGCAAATGATGTCAGAACGTGTCAGAAATTGATGAAGTCGCTTTGAATGCTGCATAATGCCGGCTCAAAAAAAGTCTGGAGTTCAAATAAGTTTAAAAAAATGAAGTGGCCCGTGTAACAGATGAGTTCTCGTCCGAAACCCTGATACTCCGAAAGAGATTGTCCAGTTTGTACACGAAGTGCGTCCAGTTTTTGCCGTGACCCTCTCTACTCTTTTCGCACATGCTATGCGGGTGAAATGATGATACCGTGCCAAGTTTCAACATTTTCAGAGTTCATTTTGTAGTGATTTTCAATTTCACGGTCATTTAGCTCTATAAACAAATCGGTAAATGACTGAAAATAGCAAATGATGTCGGAACGTGTTGGAAATTGATGACGTCGCTTTGAATGCTGCATAATGCCGGCTCAAAAAAAGTCTAGAGTTCAAATAAGTTAAAAAAATGAAGTGGCCCGTGTAACAGATGAGTTCTCGTCCAAAACCCTGATACTTCGAAAGAGATTGTCCAGTTTGTACACGAAGTGCGTCCAGTTTTTGCCGTGACCCTCTCTACTCTTTCGCATATGCTATGCGGGTGAAATGATGATACCGTGCCAAGTTTCAACATTTTCGGAGTTCATTTTGTAGTGATTTTCAATTTCACGGTCATTTAGCTCTCTAAACAAATCGGTAAATGACTGAAAAACATCAAATGATGTCAGAACGTGTTGGAAATTGATGACGTTGCTATGAATGCTGCATAATGCCGGCCCAAAAAAAGACTGGAGTTCAAATAAGTTTAAAAAAATGAAGTGGCCCGTGTAACAGATGAGTTCTCGTCCGAAACCCTGATACTCCGAAAGAGATTGTCCAGTTTGTACACGAAGTGCGTCCAGTTTTTGCCGTGACCCTCTCTACTCTTTTCGCACATGCTATGCGGGTGAAATGATGATACCGTGCCAAGTTTCAACATTTTCAGAGTTCATTTTGTAGTGATTTTCAATTTCACGGTCATTTAGCTCTACAAACAAATCGGTAAATGACTGAAAATAGCAAATGATGTCGGAACGTGTTGGAAATTGATGACGTCGCTTTGAATGCTGCATAATGCCGGCTCAAAAAAAGTCTAGAGTTCAAATAAGTTAAAAAAATGAAGTGGCCCGTGTAACAGATGAGTTCTCGTCCAAAACCCTGATACTCCGAAAGAGATTGTCCAGTTTGTACACGAAGTGCGTCCAGTTTTTGCCGTGACCCTCTCTACTCTTTCGCACATGCTATGCGGGTGAAATGATGATACCGTGCCAAGTTTCAACATTTTCGGAGTTCATTTTTTAGTGATTTTCAATTTCACGGTCATTTAGCTCTCTAAACAAATCGGTAAATGATTGAAAAACAGCAAATGATGTCAGAACGTGTTGGAAATTGATGACGTCGCTTTGAATGCTGCATAATGCCGGCTCAAAAAAAGTCCGGAGTTCAAATAAGTTTAAAAAAATGAAGTGGCCCGTGTAACAGATGAGTTCTCGTCCGAAACCCTGATACTCCGAAAGAGATTGTCCAGTTTGTACACGAAGTGCGTCTAGTTTTTGCCGTGACCCTCTCTACTCTTTCGCACATGGTATGCGGGTGAAATGATGATACGTGCCAAGTTTCAACATTTACAGAGTTCATTTTGTAGTGATTTTCAATTTCACGGTCATTTAGCTCTCTAAACAAATCGGTAAATGATTGAAAAACAGCAAATGATGTCAAAACGTGTTGGAAATTGATGACGTCACTTTGAATGCTGCATAATGCCGGCTCAAAAAAAGTCTGGAGTTCAAATATGTTTAAAAAAATGAAGTGGCCCGTGTAACAGATGAGTTCTCGTCCGAAACCATGATACTTCGAAAGAGATTGTCCAGTTTGTACACGAAGTGCGTCCAGTTTTTGCCGTGACCCTCTCTACTCTTTCGCACATGCTATGCGGGTGAAATGATGGTACCGTGCCAAGTTTCAACATTTCCAGAGTTCATTTTGTAGTGATTTTCAATTTCACGGTCATTTAGCTCTTTAAACAAATCGGTAAATGACTGAAAAACAGCAAATGATGTCAGAACATGTTGGAAATTGATGACGTCGCTTTGAATGCTGCATAATGCCGGCTCAAAAAAAGTCTGGAGTTCAAATAAGTTTAAAAAAAATGAAGTGGCCCGTGTAGCAGATGAGTTCTCGTCCGAAACCCTGATACTCCGAAAGAGATTGTCCAGTTTGTACACGAAGTGCGTCCAGTTTTTGCCGTGACCCTCTCTACTTTTCGCACATGCTATGCGGGTGAAATGATGATACCGTGCCTAGTTTCAACATTTTCGGAGTTCATTTTGTAGTGATTTTCAATTTCACGGTCATTTAGCTCTCTAAACAAATCTGTAAATGACTGAAAAACAGCAAATGATGTCAGAACGTGTCAGAAATTGATGACGTCACTTTGAATGCTGCATAATGCCGGCTCAAAAAAAGTCTGGAGTTCAAATAAGTTTAAAAAAATGAAGTGGCCCGTGTAACAGATGAATTCTCGTCCGAAACCCTGATACTCCGAAAGAGATTGTCCAGTTTGTACACGAAGTGCGTCCAGTTTTTGCCGTGACCCTCTCTACTCTTTTCGCACATGCTATGCGGGTGAAATGATGATACCGTGCCAAGTTTCAACATTTTCAGAGTTCATTTTGTAGTGATTTTCGATTTCACGGTCATTTAGCTCTATAAACAAATCGGTAAATGACTGAAAATAGCAAATGATGTCGGAACGTGTTGGAAATTGATGACGTCGCTTTGAATGCTGCATAATGCCGGCTCAAAAAAAGTCTAGAGTTCAAATAAGTTAAAAAAATGAAGTGGCCCGTGTAACAGATGAGTTCTCGTCCAAAACCCTGATACTCCGAAAGAGATTGTCCAGTTTGTACACGAAGTGCGTCCAGTTTTTGCCGTGACCCTCTCTACTCTTTCGCATATGCTATGCGGGTGAAATGATGATACCGTGCCAAGTTTCAACATTTTCAGAGTTCATTTTGTAGTGATTTTCAATTTCACGGTCATTTAGCTCTATAAACAAATCGGTAAATGACTGAAAACAGCAAATGATGTCGGAACATGTTGGAAATTGATGACGTCGCTTTGAATGCTGCATAATACCAGCTCAAAAAAAGTCTAGAGTTCAAATAAGTTAAAAAAATGAAGTGGCCCGTGTAACAGATGAGTTCTCGTCCAAAACCCTGATACTCCCAAAGAGATTGTCCAGTTTGTACACGAAGTGCGTCCAGTTTTTGCCGTGACCCTCTCTACTCTTTCGCACATGCTATGCGGGTGAAATGATGATACCGTGCCAAGTTTCAACATTTTCGGAGTTCATTTTGTAGTGATTTTCAATTTCACGGTCATTTAGCTCTCTAAACAAATCGGTAAATGATTGAAAAACAGCAAATGATGTCAGAACGTGTTGGAAATTGATGACGTCGCTTTGAATGCTGCATAATGCCGGCTCAAAAAAAGTCTGGAGTTCAAATAAGTTTAAAAAAATGAAGTGGCCCGTGTAACAGATGAGTTCTCGTCCGAAACCCTGATACTCCGAAAGAGATTGTCCAGTTTGTACACGAAGTGCGTCCAGTTTTTGCCGTGACCCTCTCTACTCTTTTCGCACATGCTATGCGGGTGAAATGATGATACCGTGCCAAGTTTCAACATTTTCAGAGTTCATTTTGTAGTGATTTTCAATTTCACGGTCATTTAGCTCTATAAACAAATCGGTAAATGACTGAAAATAGCAAATGATGTCGGAACGTGTTGGAAATTGATGACGTCGCTTTGAATGCTGCATAATGCCGGCTCAAAAAAAGTCTAGAGTTCAAATAAGTTAAAAAAATGAAGTGGCCCGTGTAACAGATGAGTTCTCGTCCAAAACCCTGATACTCCGAAAGAGATTGTCCAGTTTGTACACGAAGTGCGTCCAGTTTTTGCCGTGACCCTCTCTACTCTTTTCGCACATGCTATGCGGGTGAAATGATGATACCGTGCCAAGTTTCAACATTTTCAGAGTTCATTTTGTAGTGATTTTCAATTTCACGGTCATTTAGCTCTATAAACAAATCGGTAAATGACTGAAAATAGCAAATGATGTCGGAACGTGTTGGAAATTGATGACGTCGCTTTGAATGCTGCATAATGCCGGCTCAAAAAAAGTCTAGAGTTCAAATAAGTTAAAAAAATGAAGTGGCCCGTGTAACAGATGAGTTCTCGTCCAAAACCCTGATACTCCGAAAGAGATTGTCCAGTTTGTACACGAAGTGCGTCCAGTTTTTGCCGTGACCCTCTCTACTCTTTCGCATATGCTATGCGGGTGAAATGATGATACCGTGCCAAGTTTCAACATTTTCGGAGTTCATTTTGTAGTGATTTTCAATTTCACGGTCATTTAGCTCTCTAAACAAATCGGTAAATGACTGAAAAACATCAAATGATGTCAGAACGTGTTGGAAATTGATGACGTTGCTATGAATGCTGCATAATGCCGGCCCAAAAAAAGACTGGAGTTCAAATAAGTTAAAAAAAATGAAGTGGCCCGTGTAACATATGAGTTCTCGTCCGAAACGCTAATACTCCGAAAGAGATTGTCCAGTTTGTACACGAAGTGCGTCCAGTTTTTGCCGTGACCCTCTCTACTCTTTTCGCACATGCTATGCGGGTGAAATGATGATACCGTGCCAAGTTTCAACATTTTCAGAGTTCATTTTTTAGTGATTTTCAATTTCACGGTCATTTAGCTCTCTAAACAAATCGGTAAATGATTGAAAAACAGCAAATGATGTCAGAACGTGTTGGAAATTGATGACGTCGCTTTGAATGCTGCATAATGCCGGCTCAAAAAAAGTCTGGAGTTCAAATAAGTTTAAAAAAATGAAGTGGCCCGTGTAACAGATGAGTTCTCGTCCGAAACCCTGATACTCCGAAAGAGATTGTCCAGTTTGTACACGAAGTGCGTCCAGTTTTTGCCGTGACCCTCTCTACTCTTTCGCACATGGTATGCGGGTGAAATGATGATACGTGCCAAGTTTCAACATTTTCAGAGTTCATTTTGTAGTGATTTTCAATTTCACGGTCATTTAGCTCTCTAAACAAATCGGTAAATGACTGAAAAACAGCAAATGATGTCAGAACGTGTTGGAAATTGATGACGTCACTTTGAATGCTGCATAATGCCGGCTCAAAAAAAGTCTGGAGTTCAAATATGTTAAAAAAAATGAAGTGGCCCGTGTAACAGATGAGTTCTCGTCCGAAACCATGATACTTCGAAAGAGATTGTCCAGTTTGTACACGAAGTGCGTCCAGTTTTTGCCGTGACCCTCTCTACTCTTTCGCACATGCTATGCGGGTGAAATGATTGTACCGTGCCAAGTTTCAACATTTCAGAGTTCATTTTGTAGTGATTTTCAATTTCACGGTCATTTAGCTCTTTAAACAACTCGGGAAATGACTGAAAAACAGCAAATGATGTCAGAACATGTTGGAAATTGATGACGTCGCTTTGAATGCTGCATAATGCCGGCTCAAAAAAAGTCTGGAGTTCAAATAAGTTTAAAAAAAATGAAGTGGCCCGTGTAGCAGATGAGTTCTCGTCCGAAACCCTGATACTCCGAAAGAGATTGTCCAGTTTGTACACGAAGTGCGTCCAGTTTTTGCCGTGACCCTCTCTACTTTTCGCACATGCTATGCGGGTGAAATGATGATACCGTGCCTAGTTTCAACATTTTCGGAGTTCATTTTGTTGTGATTTTCAATTTCACGGTCATTTAGCTCTCTAAACAAATCTGTAAATGACTGAAAAACAGCAAATGATGTCAGAACGTGTCAGAAATTGATGACGTCACTTTGAATGCTGCATAATGCCGGCTCAAAAAAAGTCTGGAGTTCAAATAAGTTTAAAAAAATGAAGTGGCCCGTGTAACAGATGAATTCTCGTCCGAAACCCTGATACTCCGAAAGAGATTGTCCAGTTTGTACACGAAGTGCGTCCAGTTTTTGCCGTGACCCTCTCTACTCTTTTCGCACATGCTATGCGGGTGAAATGATGATACCGTGCCAAGTTTCAACATTTTCAGAGTTCATTTTGTAGTGATTTTCAATTTCACGGTCATTTAGCTCTATAAACAAATCGGTAAATGACTGAAAATAGCAAATGATGTCGGAACGTGTTGGAAATTGATGACGTCGCTTTGAATGCTGCATAATGCCGGCTCAAAAAAAGTCTAGAGTTCAAATAAGTTAAAAAAATGAAGTGGCCCGTGTAACAGATGAGTTCTCGTCCAAAACCCTGATACTCCGAAAGAGATTGTCCAGTTTGTACACGAAGTGCGTCCAGTTTTTGCCGTGACCCTCTCTACTCTTTCGCATATGCTATGCGGGTGAAATGATGATACCGTGCCAAGTTTCAACATTTTCGGAGTTCATTTTGTAGTGATTTTCAATTTCACGGTCATTTAGCTCTCTAAACAAATCGGTAAATGACTGAAAAACATCAAATGATGTCAGAACGTGTTGGAAATTGATGACGTTGCTATGAATGCTGCATAATGCCGGCCCAAAAAAAGACTGGAGTTCAAATAAGTTAAAAAAAATGAAGTGGCCCGTGTAACAGATGAGTTCTCGTCCGAAACGCTAATACTCCGAAAGAGATTGTCCAGTTTGTACACGAAGTGCGTCCAGTTTTTGCCGTGACCCTCTCTACTCTTTTCGCACATGCTATGCGGGTGAAATGATGATACCGTGCCAAGTTTCAACATTTTCAGAGTTCATTTTGTAGTGATTTTCAATTTCACGGTCATTTAGCTCTATAAACAAATCGGTAAATGACTGAAAACAGCAAATGATGTCGGAACGTGTTGGAAATTGATGACGTCGCTTTGAATGCTGCATAATACCAGCTCAAAAAAAGTCTAGAGTTCAAATAAGTTAAAAAAATGAAGTGGCCCGTGTAACAGATGAGTTCTCGTCCAAAACCCTGATACTCCGAAAGAGATTGTCCAGTTTGTACACGAAGTGCGTCCAGTTTTTGCCGTGACCCTCTCTACTCTTTCGCACATGCTATGCGGGTGAAATGATGATACCGTGCCAAGTTTCAACATTTTCGGAGTTCATTTTTTAGTGATTTTCAATTTCACGGTCATTTAGCTCTCTAAACAAATCGGTAAATGATTGAAAAACAGCAAATGATGTCAGAACGTGTTGGAAATTGATGACGTCGCTTTGAATGCTGCATAATGCCGGCTCAAAAAAAGTCTGGAGTTCAAATAAGTTTAAAAAAATGAAGTGGCCCGTGTAACAGATGAGTTCTCGTCCGAAACCCTGATACTCCGAAAGAGATTGTCCAGTTTGTACACGAAGTGCGTCCAGTTTTTGCCGTGACCCTCTCTACTCTTTCGCACATGGTATGCGGGTGAAATGATGATACGTGCCAAGTTTCAACATTTTCAGAGTTCATTTTGTAGTGATTTTCAATTTCACGGTCATTTAGCTCTATAAACAAATCGGTAAATGACTGAAAACAGCAAATGATGTCGGAACGTGTTGGAAATTGATGACGTCGCTTTGAATGCTGCATAATACCAGCTCAAAAAAAGTCTAGAGTTCAAATAAGTTAAAAAAATGAAGTGGCCCGTGTAACAGATGAGTTCTCGTCCAAAACCCTGATACTCCGAAAGAGATTGTCCAGTTTGTACACGAAGTGCGTCCAGTTTTTGCCGTGACCCTCTCTACTCTTTCGCACATGCTATGCGGGTGAAATGATGATACCGTGCCAAGTTTCAACATTTTCGGAGTTCATTTTTTAGTGATTTTCAATTTCACGGTCATTTAGCTCTCTAAACAAATCGGTAAATGATTGAAAAACAGCAAATGATGTCAGAACGTGTTGGAAATTGATGACGTCGCTTTGAATGCTGCATAATGCCGGCTCAAAAAAAGTCTGGAGTTCAAATAAGTTTAAAAAAATGAAGTGGCCCGTGTAACAGATGAGTTCTCGTCCGAAACCCTGATACTCCGAAAGAGATTGTCCAGTTTGTACACGAAGTGCGTCCAGTTTTTGCCGTGACCCTCTCTACTCTTTCGCACATGGTATGCGGGTGAAATGATGATACGTGCCAAGTTTCAACATTTTTAGAGTTCATTTTGTAGTGATTTTCAATTTCACGGTCATTTAGCTCTTTAAACAAATCGGTAAATGACTGAAAAACAGCAAATGATGTCAGAACATGTTGGAAATTGATGACGTCGCTTTGAATGCTGCATAATGCCGGCTCAAAAAAAGTCTGGAGTTCAAATAAGTTTAAAAAAAATGAAGTGGCCCGTGTAGCAGATGAGTTCTCGTCCGAAACCCTGATACTCCGAAAGAGATTGTCCAGTTTGTACACGAAGTGCATCCAGTTTTTGCCGTGACCCTCTCTACTTTTCGCACATGCTATGCGGGTGAAATGATGATACCGTGCCTAGTTTCAACATTTTCGGAGTTCATTTTGTAGTGATTTTCAATTTCACGGTCATTTAGCTCTCTAAACAAATCTGTAAATGACTGAAAAACAGCAAATGATGTCAGAACGTGTCAGAAATTGATGACGTCACTTTGAATGCTGCATAATGCCGGCTCAAAAAAAGTCTGGAGTTCAAATAAGTTTAAAAAAATGAAGTGGCCCGTGTAACAGATGAATTCTCGTCCGAAACCCTGATACTCCGAAAGAGATTGTCCAGTTTGTACACGAAGTGCGTCCAGTTTTTGCCGTGACCCTCTCTACTCTTTTCGCACATGCTATGCGTGTGAAATGATGATACCGTGCCAAGTTTCAACATTTTCAGAGTTCATTTTGTAGTGATTTTCAATTTCACGGTCATTTAGCTCTATAAACAAATCGGTAAATGACTGAAAATAGCAAATGATGTCGGAACGTGTTGGAAATTGATGACGTCACTTTGAATGCTGCATAATGCCGGCTCAAAAAAAGTCTAGAGTTCAAATAAGTTAAAAAAATGAAGTGGCCCGTGTAACAGATGAGTTCTCGTCCAAAACCCTGATACTCCGAAAGAGATTGTCCAGTTTGTACACGAAGTGCGTCCAGTTTTTGCCGTGACCCTCTCTACTCTTTCGCACATGCTATGCGGGTGAAATGATGATACCGTGCCAAGTTTCAACATTTTCGGAGTTCATTTTTTAGTGATTTTCAATTTCACGGTCATTTAGTTCTCTAAACAAATCGGTAAATGATTGAAAAACAGCAAATGATGTCAGAACGTGTTGGAAATTGATGACGTCGCTTTGAATGCTGCATAATGCCGGCTCAAAAAAAGTCTGGAGTTCAAATAAGTTTAAAAAAATGAAGTGGCCCGTGTAACAGATGAGTTCTCGTCCGAAACCCTGATACTCCGAAAGAGATTGTCCAGTTTGTACACGAAGTGCGTCCAGTTTTTGCCGTGACCCTCTCTACTCTTTCGCACATGGTATGCGGGTGAAATGATGATACCGTGCCAAGTTTCAACATTTTCGGAGTTCATTTTGTAGTGATTTTCAATTTCACGGTCATTTAGCTCTTTAAACAAATCGGTAAATGACTGAAAAACAGCAAATGATGTCAGAACATGTTGGAAATTGATGACGTCGCTTTGAATGCTGCATAATGCCGGCTCAAAAAAAGTCTGGAGTTCAAATATGTTAAAAAAAATGAAGTGGCCCGTGTAACAGATGAGTTCTCGTCCGAAACCATGATACTTCGAAAGAGATTGTCCAGTTTGTACACGAAGTGCGTCCAGTTTTTGCCGTGACCCTCTCTACTCTTTTCGCACATGCTATGCGGGTGAAATGATGATACCGTGCCAAGTTTCAACATTTTCAGAGTTCATTTTGTAGTGATTTTCAATTTCACGGTCATTTAGCTCTATAAACAAATCGGTAAATGACTGAAAATAGCAAATGATGTCGGAACGTGTTGGAAATTGATGACGTCGCTTTGAATGCTGCATAATGCCGGCTCAAAAAAAGTCTAGAGTTCAAATAAGTTAAAAAAATGAAGTGGCCCGTGTAACAGATGAGTTCTCGTCCAAAACCCTGATACTCCGAAAGAGATTGTCCAGTTTGTACACGAAGTGCGTCCAGTTTTTGCCGTGACCCTCTCTACTCTTTCGCATATGCTATGCGGGTGAAATGATGATACCGTGCCAAGTTTCAACATTTTCGGAGTTCATTTTGTAGTGATTTTCAATTTCACGGTCATTTAGCTCTCTAAACAAATCGGTAAATGACTGAAAAACATCAAATGATGTCAGAACGTGTTGGAAATTGATGACGTTGCTATGAATGCTGCATAATGCCGGCCCAAAAAAAGACTGGAGTTCAAATAAGTTAAAAAAAATGAAGTGGCCCGTGTAACAGATGAGTTCTCGTCCGAAACGCTAATACTCCGAAAGAGATTGTCCAGTTTGTACACGAAGTGCGTCCAGTTTTTGCCGTGACCCTCTCTACTCTTTTCGCACATGCTATGCGGGTGAAATGATGATACCGTGCCAAGTTTCAACATTTTCAGAGTTCATTTTGTAGTGATTTTCAATTTCACGGTCATTTAGCTCTATAAACAAATCGGTAAATGACTGAAAACAGCAAATGATGTCGGAACGTGTTGGAAATTGATGACGTCGCTTTGAATGCTGCATAATACCAGCTCAAAAAAAGTCTAGAGTTCAAATAAGTTAAAAAAATGAAGTGGCCCGTGTAACAGATGAGTTCTCGTCCAAAACCCTGATACTCCGAAAGAGATTGTCCAGTTTGTACACGAAGTGCGTCCAGTTTTTGCCGTGACCCTCTCTACTCTTTCGCACATGCTATGCGGGTGAAATGATGATACCGTGCCAAGTTTCAACATTTTCGGAGTTCATTTTTTAGTGATTTTCAATTTCACGGTCATTTAGTTCTCTAAACAAATCGGTAAATGATTGAAAAACAGCAAATGATGTCAGAACGTGTTGGAAATTGATGACGTCGCTTTGAATGCTGCATAATGCCGGCTCAAAAAAAGTCTGGAGTTCAAATAAGTTTAAAAAAATGAAGTGGCCCGTGTAACAGATGAGTTCTCGTCCGAAACCCTGATACTCCGAAAGAGATTGTCCAGTTTGTACACGAAGTGCGTCCAGTTTTTGCCGTGACCCTCTCTACTCTTTCGCACATGGTATGCGGGTGAAATGATGATACCGTGCCAAGTTTCAACATTTTCGGAGTTCATTTTGTAGTGATTTTCAATTTCACGGTCATTTAGCTCTTTAAACAAATCGGTAAATGACTGAAAAACAGCAAATGATGTCAGAACATGTTGGAAATTGATGACGTCGCTTTGAATGCTGCATAATGCCGGCTCAAAAAAAGTCTGGAGTTCAAATATGTTAAAAAAAATGAAGTGGCCCGTGTAACAGATGAGTTCTCGTCCGAAACCATGATACTTCGAAAGAGATTGTCCAGTTTGTACACGAAGTGCGTCCAGTTTTTGCCGTGACCCTCTCTACTCTTTTCGCACATGCTATGCGGGTGAAATGATGATACCGTGCCAAGTTTCAACATTTTCAGAGTTCATTTTGTAGTGATTTTCAATTTCACGGTCATTTAGCTCTATAAACAAATCGGTAAATGACTGAAAATAGCAAATGATGTCGGAACGTGTTGGAAATTGATGACGTCGCTTTGAATGCTGCATAATGCCGGCTCAAAAAAAGTCTAGAGTTCAAATAAGTTAAAAAAATGAAGTGGCCCGTGTAACAGATGAGTTCTCGTCCAAAACCCTGATACTCCGAAAGAGATTGTCCAGTTTGTACACGAAGTGCGTCCAGTTTTTGCCGTGACCCTCTCTACTCTTTCGCATATGCTATGCGGGTGAAATGATGATACCGTGCCAAGTTTCAACATTTTCGGAGTTCATTTTGTAGTGATTTTCAATTTCACGGTCATTTAGCTCTCTAAACAAATCGGTAAATGACTGAAAAACATCAAATGATGTCAGAACGTGTTGGAAATTGATGACGTTGCTATGAATGCTGCATAATGCCGGCCCAAAAAAAGACTGGAGTTCAAATAAGTTAAAAAAAATGAAGTGGCCCGTGTAACAGATGAGTTCTCGTCCGAAACGCTAATACTCCGAAAGAGATTGTCCAGTTTGTACACGAAGTGCGTCCAGTTTTTGCCGTGACCCTCTCTACTCTTTTCGCACATGCTATGCGGGTGAAATGATGATACCGTGCCAAGTTTCAACATTTTCAGAGTTCATTTTGTAGTGATTTTCAATTTCACGGTCATTTAGCTCTATAAACAAATCGGTAAATGACTGAAAACAGCAAATGATGTCGGAACGTGTTGGAAATTGATGACGTCGCTTTGAATGCTGCATAATACCAGCTCAAAAAAAGTCTAGAGTTCAAATAAGTTAAAAAAATGAAGTGGCCCGTGTAACAGATGAGTTCTCGTCCAAAACCCTGATACTCCGAAAGAGATTGTCCAGTTTGTACACGAAGTGCGTCCAGTTTTTGCCGTGACCCTCTCTACTCTTTCGCACATGCTATGCGGGTGAAATGATGATACCGTGCCAAGTTTCAACATTTTCGGAGTTCATTTTTTAGTGATTTTCAATTTCACGGTCATTTAGCTCTCTAAACAAATCGGTAAATGATTGAAAAACAGCAAATGATGTCAGAACGTGTTGGAAATTGATGACGTCGCTTTGAATGCTGCATAATGCCGGCTCAAAAAAAGTCTGGAGTTCAAATAAGTTTAAAAAAATGAAGTGGCCCGTGTAACAGATGAGTTCTCGTCCGAAACCCTGATACTCCGAAAGAGATTGTCCAGTTTGTACACGAAGTGCGTCCAGTTTTTGCCGTGACCCTCTCTACTCTTTCGCACATGGTATGCGGGTGAAATGATGATACGTGCCAAGTTTCAACATTTTCAGAGTTCATTTTGTAGTGATTTTCAATTTCACGGTCATTTAGCTCTATAAACAAATCGGTAAATGACTGAAAACAGCAAATGATGTCGGAACGTGTTGGAAATTGATGACGTCGCTTTGAATGCTGCATAATACCAGCTCAAAAAAAGTCTAGAGTTCAAATAAGTTAAAAAAATGAAGTGGCCCGTGTAACAGATGAGTTCTCGTCCAAAACCCTGATACTCCGAAAGAGATTGTCCAGTTTGTACACGAAGTGCGTCCAGTTTTTGCCGTGACCCTCTCTACTCTTTCGCACATGCTATGCGGGTGAAATGATGATACCGTGCCAAGTTTCAACATTTTCGGAGTTCATTTTTTAGTGATTTTCAATTTCACGGTCATTTAGCTCTCTAAACAAATCGGTAAATGATTGAAAAACAGCAAATGATGTCAGAACGTGTTGGAAATTGATGACGTCGCTTTGAATGCTGCATAATGCCGGCTCAAAAAAAGTCTGGAGTTCAAATAAGTTTAAAAAAATGAAGTGGCCCGTGTAACAGATGAGTTCTCGTCCGAAACCCTGATACTCCGAAAGAGATTGTCCAGTTTGTACACGAAGTGCGTCCAGTTTTTGCCGTGACCCTCTCTACTCTTTCGCACATGGTATGCGGGTGAAATGATGATACGTGCCAAGTTTCAACATTTTTAGAGTTCATTTTGTAGTGATTTTCAATTTCACGGTCATTTAGCTCTTTAAACAAATCGGTAAATGACTGAAAAACAGCAAATGATGTCAGAACATGTTGGAAATTGATGACGTCGCTTTGAATGCTGCATAATGCCGGCTCAAAAAAAGTCTGGAGTTCAAATAAGTTTAAAAAAAATGAAGTGGCCCGTGTAGCAGATGAGTTCTCGTCCGAAACCCTGATACTCCGAAAGAGATTGTCCAGTTTGTACACGAAGTGCATCCAGTTTTTGCCGTGACCCTCTCTACTTTTCGCACATGCTATGCGGGTGAAATGATGATACCGTGCCTAGTTTCAACATTTTCGGAGTTCATTTTGTAGTGATTTTCAATTTCACGGTCATTTAGCTCTCTAAACAAATCTGTAAATGACTGAAAAACAGCAAATGATGTCAGAACGTGTCAGAAATTGATGACGTCACTTTGAATGCTGCATAATGCCGGCTCAAAAAAAGTCTGGAGTTCAAATAAGTTTAAAAAAATGAAGTGGCCCGTGTAACAGATGAATTCTCGTCCGAAACCCTGATACTCCGAAAGAGATTGTCCAGTTTGTACACGAAGTGCGTCCAGTTTTTGCCGTGACCCTCTCTACTCTTTTCGCACATGCTATGCGTGTGAAATGATGATACCGTGCCAAGTTTCAACATTTTCAGAGTTCATTTTGTAGTGATTTTCAATTTCACGGTCATTTAGCTCTATAAACAAATCGGTAAATGACTGAAAATAGCAAATGATGTCGGAACGTGTTGGAAATTGATGACGTCACTTTGAATGCTGCATAATGCCGGCTCAAAAAAAGTCTAGAGTTCAAATAAGTTAAAAAAATGAAGTGGCCCGTGTAACAGATGAGTTCTCGTCCAAAACCCTGATACTCCGAAAGAGATTGTCCAGTTTGTACACGAAGTGCGTCCAGTTTTTGCCGTGACCCTCTCTACTCTTTCGCACATGCTATGCGGGTGAAATGATGATACCGTGCCAAGTTTCAACATTTTCGGAGTTCATTTTTTAGTGATTTTCAATTTCACGGTCATTTAGTTCTCTAAACAAATCGGTAAATGATTGAAAAACAGCAAATGATGTCAGAACGTGTTGGAAATTGATGACGTCGCTTTGAATGCTGCATAATGCCGGCTCAAAAAAAGTCTGGAGTTCAAATAAGTTTAAAAAAATGAAGTGGCCCGTGTAACAGATGAGTTCTCGTCCGAAACCCTGATACTCCGAAAGAGATTGTCCAGTTTGTACACGAAGTGCGTCCAGTTTTTGCCGTGACCCTCTCTACTCTTTCGCACATGGTATGCGGGTGAAATGATGATACGTGCCAAGTTTCAACATTTTCAGAGTTCATTTTGTAGTGATTTTCAATTTCACAGTCATTTAGCTCTCTAAACAAATCGGTAAATGACTGAAAAACAGCAAATGATGTCAGAACGTGTTGGAAATTGATGACGTCACTTTGAATGCTGCATAATGCCGGCTCAAAAAAAGTCTGGAGTTCAAATATGTTAAAAAAAATGAAGTGGCCCGTGTAACAGATGAGTTCTCGTCCGAAACCCTGATACTTCGAAAGAGATTGTCCAGTTTGTACACGAAGTGCGTCCAGTTTTTGCCGTGACCCTCTCTACTCTTTCGCACATGCTATGCGGGTGAAATGATGGTACCGTGCCAAGTTTCAACATTTTCAGAGTTCATTTTGTAGTGATTTTCAATTTCACGGTCATTTAGCTCTTTAAATAAATCGGTAAATGACGGAAAAACAGCAAATGATGTCAGAACATGTTGGAAATTGATGACGTCGCTTTGAATGCTGCATAATGCCGGCTCAAAAAAAGTCTGGAGTTCAAATAAGTTTAAAAAAAATGAAGTGGCCCGTGTAGCAGATGAGTTCTCGTCCGAAACCCTGATACTCCGAAAGAGATTGTCCAGTTTGTACACGAAGTGCGTCCAGTTTTTGCCGTGACCCTCTCTACTTTTCGCACATGCTATGCGGGTGAAATGATGATACCGTGCCTAGTTTCAACATTTTCGGAGTTCATTTTGTAGTGATTTTCAATTTCACGGTCATTTAGCTCTCTAAACAAATCTGTAAATGACTGAAAAACAGCAAATGATGTCAGAACGTGTCAGAAATTGATGACGTCACTTTGAATGCTGCATAATGCCGGCTCAAAAAAAGTCTGGAGTTCAAATAAGTTTAAAAAAATGAAGTGGCCCGTGTAACAGATGAATTCTCGTCCGAAACCCTGATACTCCGAAAGAGATTGTCCAGTTTGTACACGAAGTGCGTCCAGTTTTTGCCGTGACCCTCTCTACTCTTTTCGCACATGCTATGCGGGTGAAATGATGATACCGTGCCAAGTTTCAACATTTTCAGAGTTCATTTTGTAGTGATTTTCAATTTCACGGTCATTTAGCTCTATAAACAAATCGGTAAATGACTGAAAATAGCAAATGATGTCGGTACGTGTTGGAAATTGATGACGTCGCTTCGAATGCTGCATAATGCCGGCTCAAAAAAAGTCTAGAGTTCAAATAAGTTAAAAAAATGAAGTGGCCCGTGTAACAGATGAGTTCTCGTCCAAAACCCTGATAATCCGAAAGAGATTGTCCAGTTTGTACACGAAGTGCGTCCAGTTTTTGCCGTGACCCTCTCTACTCTTTCGCATATGCTATGTGGGTGAAATGATGATACCGTGCCAAGTTTCAACATTTTCGGAGTTCATTTTGTAGTGATTTTCAATTTCACGGTCATTTAGCTCTCTAAACAAATCGGTAAATGACTGAAAAACATCAAATGATGTCAGAACGTGTTGGAAATTGATGACGTTGCTTTGAATGCTGCATAATGCCGGCCCAAAAAAAGACTGGAGTTCAAATAAGTTAAAAAAAATGAAGTGGCCCGTGTAACAGATGAGTTCTCGTCCGAAACCCTAATACTCCGAAAGAGATTGTCCAGTTTGTACACGAAGTGCGTCCAGTTTTTGCCGTGACCCTCTCTACTCTTTTCGCACATGCTATGCGGGTGAAATGATGATACCGTGCCAAGTTTCAACATTTTCAGAGTTCATTTTGTAGTGATTTTCAATTTCACGGTCATTTAGCTCTATAAACAAATCGGTAAATGACTGAAAACAGCAAATGATGTCAGAACATGTTGGAAATTGATGACGTCGCTTTGAATGCTGCATAATGCCGGCTCAAAAAAAGTCTGGAGTTCAAATAAGTTTTAAAAAAATGAAGTGGCCCGTTTAGCAGATGAGTTCTCGTCCGAAACCCTGATACTCCGAAAGAGATTGTCCAGTTTGTACACGAAGTGCGTCCAGTTTTTGCCGTGACCCTCTCTACTTTTCGCACATGCTATGCGGGTGAAATGATGATACCGTGCCTAGTTTCAACATTTTCGGAGTTCATTTTGTAGTGATTTTCAATTTCACGGTCATTTAGCTCTCTAAACAAATCTGTAAATGACTGAAAAACAGCAAATGATGTCAGAACGTGTCAGAAATTGATGACGTCACTTTGAATGCTGCATAATGCTAGCTCAAAAAAAGTCTGGAGTTCCAATAAGTTTAAAAAAATGAAGTGGCCCGTGTAACAGATGAATTCTCGTCCGAAACCCTGATACTCCGAAAGAGATTGTCCAGTTTGTACACGAAGTGCGTCCAGTTTTTGCCGTGACCCTCTCTACTCTTTTCGCACATGCTATGCGGGTGAAATGATGATACCGTGCCAAGTTTCAACATTTTCAGAGTTCATTTTGTAGTGATTTTCAATTTCACGGTCATTTAGCTCTATAAACAAATCGGTAAATGACTGAAAATAGCAAATGATGTCGGAACGTGTTGGAAATTGATGACGTCGCTTTGAATGCTGTATAATGCCGGCTCAAAAAAAGTCTAGAGTTCAAATAAGTTAAAAAAAATGAAGTGGCCCGTGTAACAGATGAGTTCTCGTCCAAAACCCTGATACTCCGAAAGAGATTGTCCAGTTTGTACACGAAGTGCATCCAGTTTTTGCCGTGACCCTCTCTACTCTTTCGCATATGCTATGCGGGTGAAATGATGATACCGTGGCAAGTTTCAACATTTTCGGAGTTCATTTTGTAGTGATTTTCAATTTCACGGTCATTTAGCTCTCTAAACAAATCGGTAAATGACTGAAAAACATCAAATGATGTCAGAACGTGTTGGAAATTGATGACGTTGCTTTGAATGCTGCATAATGCCGGCCCAAAAAAAGACTGGAGTTCAAATAAGTTAAAAAAAATGAAGTGGCCCGTGTAACAGATGAGTTCTCGTCCGAAACCCTGATACTCCGAAAGAGATTGTCCAGTTTGTACACGAAGTGCGTCCAGTTTCTGCCGTGACCCTCTCTACTCTTTTCGCACATGCTATGCGGGTGAAATGATGATACCGTGCCAAGTTTCAACATTTTCAGAGTTCATTTTGTAGTGATTTTCATTTTCACGGTCATTTAGCTCTATAAACAAATCGGTAAATGACTGAAAACAGCAAACGATGTCGGAACGTGTTGGAAATTGATGACGTCGCTTTGAATGCTGCATAATACCAGCTCAAAAAAAGTCTAGAGTTCAAATAAGTTAAAAAAATGAAGTGGCCCGTGTAACAGATGAGTTCTCGTCCAAAACCCTGATAATCCGAAAGAGATTGTCCAGTTTGTACACGAAGTGCGTCCAGTTTGTGCCGTGACCCTCTCTACTCTTTCGCACATGCTATGCGGGTGAAATGATGATACCGTGCCAAGTTTCAACATTTTCGGAGTTCATTTTTTAGTGATTTTCAATTTCACGGTCATTTAGCTCTCTAAACAAATCGGTAAATGATTGAAAAACAGCAAATGATGTCAGAACGTGTTGGAAATTGATGACGTCGCTTTGAATGCTGCATAATGCCGGCTCAAAAAAAGTCTGGAGTTCAAATAAGTTTAAAAAAATGAAGTGGCCCGTGTAACAGATGAGTTCTCGTCCGAAACCCTGATACTCCGAAAGAGATTGTCCAGTTTGTACACGAAGTGCGTCCAGTTTTTGCCGTGACCCTCTCTACTCTTTTCGCACATGCTATGTGGGTGAAATGATGATACCGTGCCAAGTTTCAACATTTTCAGAGTTCTTTTTGTAGTGATTTTCAATTTCACGGTCATTTAGCTCTATAAACAAATCGGTAAATGACTGAAAACAGCAAATGATGTCGGAACGTGTTGGAAATTGATGACGTCGCTTTGAATGCTGCATAATGCAGGCTCAAAAAAAGTCTAGAGTTCAAATAAGTTTAAAAAATGAAGTGGCCCGTGTAACAGATGAGTTCTCATCCAAAACCCTGATACTCCGAAAGAGATTGTCCAGTTTGTACACGAAGTGCGTCCAGTTTTTGCCGTGACCCTCTCTACTTTTCGCACATGCTATGCGGGTGAAATGATGATACCGTGCCTAGTTTCAACATTTTCGGAGTTCATTTTGTAGTGATTTTCAATTTCACGGTCATTTAGCTCTCTAAACAAATCTGTAAATGACTGAAAAACAGCAAATGATGTCAGAACGTGTCAGAAATTGATGACGTCACTTTGAATGCTGCATAATGCCGGCTCAAAAAAAGTCTGGAGTTCAAATAAGTTTAAAAAAATGAAGTGGCCCGTGTAACAGATGAATTCTCGTCCGAAACCCTGATACTCCGAAAGAGATTGTCCAGTTTGTACACGAAGTGCGTCCAGTTTTTGCCGTGACCCTCTCTACTCTTTTCGCACATGCTATGGTGAAATGATGATACCGTGCCAAGTTTCAACATTTTCAGAGTTCATTTTGTAGTGATTTTCAATTTCACGGTCATTTAGCTCTATAAACAAATCGGTAAATGACTGAAAATAGCAAATGATGTCGGAACGTGTTGGAAATTGATGACGTCGCTTTGAATGCTGCATAATGCCGGCTCAAAAAAAGTCTAGAGTTCAAATAAGTTAAAAAAATGAAGTGGCCCGTGTAACAGATGAGTTCTCGTCCAAAACCATGATACTCCGAAAGAGATTGTCCAGTTTGTACACGAAGTGCGTCCAGTTTTTGCCGTGACCCTCTCTACTCTTTCGCACATGCTATGCGGGTGAAATGATGATACCGTGCCAAGTTTCAACATTTTCGGAGTTCATTTTGTAGTGATTTTCAATTTCACGGTCATTTAGCTCTCTAAACAAATCGGTAAATGATTGAAAAACAGCAAATGATGTCAGAACGTGTTGGAAATTGATGACGTCACTTTGAATGCTGCATAATGCCGGCTCAAAAAAAGTCCGGAGTTCAAATAAGTTTAAAAAAATGAGGTGGCCCGTGTAACAGATGAGTTCTCGTCCGAAACCCTGATACTCCGAAAGAGATTGTCCAGTTTGTACACGAAGTGCGTCTAGTTTTTGCCGTGACCCTCTCTACTCTTTCGCACATGGTATGCGGGTGAAATGATGATACGTGCCAAGTTTCAACATTTTCAGAGTTCATTTTGTAGTGATTTTGAATTTCACGGTCATTTAGCTCTCTAAACAAATCGGGAAATGACTGAAAAACAGCAAATGATGTCAGAACGTGTTGGAAATTGATGACGTCGCTTTGAATGCTGCATAATGCCGGCTCAAAAAAAGTCTAGAGTTCAAATAAGTTAAAAAAATGAAGTGGCCCGTGTAACAGATGAGTTCTCGTCCGAAACCCTGATACTTCGAAAGAGATTGTCCAGTTTGTACACGAAGTGCGTCCAGTTTTTGCCGTGACCCTCTCTACTCTTTCGCACATGCTATGCGGGTGAAATGATGATACCGTGCCAAGTTTCAACATTTTCAGAGTTCATTTTGTAGTGATTTTCAATTTCACGGTCATTTAGCTCTTTAAACAAATCGGTAAATGACTGAAAAACAGCAAATGATGTCAGAACATGTTGGAAATTGATGACGTCGCTTTGAATGCTGCATAATGCCGGCTCAAAAAAAGTCTGGAGTTCAAATAAATTTAAAAAAATGAAGTGGCCCGTGTAACAGATGAGTTCTCGTCCGAAACCCTGATACTCCGAAAGAGATTGTCCAGTTTGTATACAAAGTGCGTCCAGTTTTTGCCGTGACCCTATCTACTCTTTGCGCACATGCTATGTGGGTGAAATGATGATACCGTGCCAAGTTTCAACATTTTCAGAGTTCTTTTTGTAGTGATTTTCAATTTCACGGTCATTTAGCTCTATAAACAAATCGGTAAATGACTGAAAACAGGAAATGATGTCGGAACGTGTTGGAAATTGATGACGTCGCTTTGAATGCTGCATAATGCAGGCTCAAAAAAAGTCTAGAGTTCAAATAAGTTAAAAAATGAAGTGGCCCGTGTAACAGATGGGTTCTCGTCCAAAACCCTGATACTCCGAAAGAGATTGTCCAGTTTGTACACGAAGTGCGTCCAGTTTTTGCCGTGACCCTCTCTACTCTTTCGCACATGCTATGTGGGTGAAATGATGATACCGTGCCAAGTTTCAACATTTTCGGAGTTCATTTTGTAGTGATTTTCAATTTCACGGTCATTTAGCTCTCTAAACAAATCGGTAAATGATTAAAAAACAGCAAATGATGTCAGAACGTGTTGGAAATTGATGACGTCGCTTTGAATGCTGCATAATTCCGGCTCAAAAAAAGTCTGGAGTTCAAATAAGTTTACAAAAATGAAGTGGCCCGTGTAACAGATGAGTTCTCGTCCGAAACCCTGATACTCCGAAAGAGATTGTCCAGTTTGTACACGAAGTGCGTCCAGTTTTTGCCGTGACCCTCTCTACTCTTTCGCACATGGTATGCGGGTGAAATGATGATACGTGCCAAGTTTCAACATTTTCAGAGTTCATTTTGTAGTGATTTTCAATTTCACGGTCATTTAGCTCTCTAAACAAATCGGTAAATGACTGAAAAACAGCAAATGATGTCAGAACGTGTTGGAAATTGATGACGTCGCTTTGAATGCTGCATAATGTCGGCTCAAAAAAAGGCTGGAGTTCAAATAAGTTTAAAAAAATGAAGTGGCCCGTGTAACAGATGAGTTCTCGTCCGAAACCCTGATACTCCGAAAGAGATTGTCCAGTTTGTACACGAAGTGCGTCCAGTTTTTGCCGTGACCCTCTCTACTCTTCGCACATGCTATGCGGGTGAAATGATGATACCGTGCCTAGTTTCAACATTTTCGGAGTTCATTTTGTAGTGATTTTCAATTTCACGGTCATTTAGCTCTCTAAACAAATCTGTAAATGACTGAAAAACAGCAAATGATGTCAGAACGTGTGAGAAATTAATGACGTCACTTTGAATGCTGCATAATGCCGGCTCAAAAAAAGTCTGGAGTTCAAATAAGTTTAAAAAAATGATGTGGCCCGTGTAACAGATGAGTTCTCGTCCGAAACCTTGATACTCCGAAAGAGATTGTCCAGTTTGTACACGAAGTGCGTCCAGTTTTTGCCGTGACCCTCTCTACTCTTTTCGCACATGCTATGCGGGTGAAATGATGATACCGTGCCAAGTTTCAACATTTTCAGAGTTCATTTTGTAGTGATTTTCAATTTCACGGTCATTTAGCTCTATAAACAAATCGGTAAATGACTGAAAACAGCAAATGATGTCGGAACGTGTTGGAAATTGATGACGTCGCTTTGAATGCTGCATAATGCCGGCTCAAAAAAAGTCTGGAGTTCAAATAAGTTTAAAAAAATGAAGTGGCCCGTGTAACAGATGAGTTCTCGTCCGAAACCCTGATACTCCGAAAGAGATTGTCCAGTTTGTACACGAAGTGCGTCCAGTTTTTGCCGTGACCCTCTCTACTCTTTCGCACATGCTATGCGGGTGAAATAATGATACCGTGCCAAGTTTCAACATTTTCAGAGTTCATTTTGTAGTGATTTTCAATTTCACGGTCACTTAGCTCTCTAAACAAATCGGTAAATGACTGAAAAACAGCAAATGATGTCAGAACGTGTTGGAAATTGATGACGTCGCTTTGAATGCTGCATAATGCCGGCTCAAAAAAAGTCTGGAGTTCAAATAAGTTTAAAAAAATTAAGTGGCCCGTGTAACAGATGAGTTCTCATCCGAAACCCTGATACTCCGAAAGAGATTATCCAGTTGTACATGAAGTGCGTCCAGTTTTTGTCGTGACCCTCTCTACTCTTTCGCACATGCTATGCGGGTGAAATGATGATACCGTGCCAAGTTTCAACATTTTCAGAGTTCATTTTGTAGTGATTTTCAATTTCACGGTCATTTAGCTCTCTAAACAAATCGGTAAATGACTGAAAAACAGCAAACGATGTCAGAACGTGTTGGAAATTGATGACGTCGCTTTGAATGCAGCATAATGCCGGCTCAAAAAAAGTCTGGAGTTCAAATAAGTTAAAAAAATGAAGTGGCCCGTGTAACAGATGAGTTCTCGTCCGAAACCCTGATACTCCGAAAGAGATTGTCCAGTTTGCACATGAAGTGCGTCCAGTTTTCGCCGTGACCCTCTCTACTCTTTCGCACATGCTATGCGGGTGAAATGATGATACCGTGCCAAGTTTCAACATTTTCAGAGTTCATTTTGTAGTGATTTTCAATTTCACGTTCATTTAGCTCCATAAACAAATCGGTAAATGACTGAAAAGCAGCAAATGGTGTCAGAACGTGTTGGAAATTGATGATGTCGCTTTGAATGCTGCATAATGCCGGCTCAAAAAAAGTCTGGAGTTCAAATAAGTTTAAAAAAATGAAGTGGCCCGTGTAACAGATGAGTTCTCGTCCGAAACCCCGATACTCCGAAAGAGATTGTCCAGTTTGTACACGAAGTGCGTCCAGTATTTGCCGTGACCCTCTCTACTCTTTCGCACATGCTATGCGGGTGAAATGATGATACCGTGCCAAGTTTCAACATTTTCGGAGTTCATTTTGTAGTGGTTTTCAATTTCACGGTCATTTAGCTCTCTAAACAAATCGGTAAATGACTGAAAAACAGCAAATGATGTCAGAACGTGTTGGAAATTGATGACGTCGCTTTGAATGCTGCATAATGCCGGCTCAAAAAAAGTCCGGAGTTCAAATAAGTTTAAAAAAAATGAAGTGGCCCGTGTAACAGATGAGTTCTCATCCGAAACCCTGATACTCCGAAAGAGATTGTCCAGTTGTACATGAAGTGCGTCCAGTTTTTGTCGTGACCCTCTCTACTCTTTCGCACATGCTATGCGGGTGAAATGATGATACCGTGCCAAGTTTCAACATTTTCAGAGTTCATTTTGTAGTGATTTTCAATTTCACGGTCATTTAGCTCTCTAAACAAATCGGTAAATGACTAAAAAACAGCAAACGATATCAGAACGTGTTGGAAATTGATGACGTCGCTTTGAATGCTACATAATGCCGGCTCAAAAGAAGTCTGGAGTTCAAATAAGTTAAAAAAATGAAGTGGCCCGTGTAACAGATGAGTTCTCGTCCGAAACCCTGATACTCCGAAAGAGATTGTCCAGTTTGCACACGAAGTGCGTCCAGTTTTTGCCGTGACCCTCTCTACTCTTTCGCACATGCTATGCGGGTGAACTGATGATACTGTGCCAAGTTTCAACATTTTCAGAGTTCATTTTGTAGTGATTTTCAATTTCACGGTCATTTAGCTCTCTAAACAAATCGGTAAATGACTGAAAAACAGCAAACGATGTCAGAACGTGTTGGCAATTGATGACGTCGCTTTCAATGTTGCATAATGCCGGCTCAAAAAAAGTGGAGTTCAAATAAGTTAAAAAAATGAAGTGGCCCGTGTAACAGATGAGTTCTCGTCCGAAACCCTGATACTCCGAAAGAGATTGTCTAGTTTGCACACGAAGTGCGTCCAGTTTTTGCCGTGACCCTCTCTACTCTTTCGCACATGCTATGCGGGTGAAATGATGATACCGTGCCAAGTTTCAACATTTTCAGAGTTCATTTTGTAGTGATTTTCATTTTCACGGTCATTTAGCTCTCTAAACAAATCGGTAAATGACTGAAAAACAACAAATGATGTCAGAACATGTTGGAAATTGATGACGTCGCTTTGAATGCTGCATAATGCCGGCTCAAAAAAAGTCTGGAGTTCAAATAAGTTTAAAAAATGAAGTGGCCCGTGTAACAGATGAGTTCTCGTCCGAAACCCTGATACTCCGAAAGAGATTGTCTAGTTTGTACACGAAGTGCGTCCAGTATTTGCCGTGACCCTCTCTACTCTTTCGCACATGCTATGTGGGTGAAATGATGATACCGTGCCAAGTTTCAACATTTTCGGAGTTCATTTTGTAGTGGTTTTCAATTTCACGGTCATTTAGCTCTCTAAACAAATCGGTAAATGACTGAAAAACAGCAAATGATGTCAGAACGTGTTGGAAATGGATGATGTCGCTTTGAATGCTGCATAATGCCGCCTCAAAAAAAGTCTGGAGTTCAAATAAGTTTAAAAAAATGAAGTGTCCGTGTAACAGATGAGTTCTCGTCCGAAACCCTGATATTCCGAAATAGATTGTCCATTTTGTACACGAAGTGCGTCCAGTTTTTGCCGTGACCCTCTCTACTCTTTCGCACATGCTATGCGGGTGAAATGATGATACCGTGCCAAGTTTCAACATTTTCAGAATTCATTTTGTAGTGATTTTCAATTTCACGGTCATTTAGCTCTCTAAACAAATCGGTAAATGACTGAAAAACAGCAAATGATGTCAGAACGTGTTGGAAATTGATGATGTCTCTTTGAATGCTTCATAATGCCGGCTCAAAAAAAGTCTGGAGTTCAAATAAGTTTAAAAAAAATTAAGTGGCCCGTGTAACAGATGAGTTCTCGTCCGAAACCTTGATTCTCCGGAGGAGATTGTCCAGTTTGTACACGAAGTGCATCCAGTTTTTGCCGTGACCCTCTCTACTCTTTCGCATATGCTATGCGGGTGAAATGATGATACCGTGCCAAGTTTCAACATTTTCAGCGTTCATTTTGTAGTGATTTTCAATTTGACGGTCATTTAACTCTCTAAACAAATCGGTAAATGACTGAAAAACAACAAATGATGTCAGAACGTGTTGGAAATTGATGACATCGCTTTGAATGCTGCATAATGTTCAATGAAGACCAAATGCTTGTGATAGTTTGAGAAAGTAACATATTTAAGGTGGTAAAAATCTTGCTAGGGGAGCGAGGTGGGACTAAAAACAACCTCTGCCACAACATCTTTACTACCGGTTCATGCCACGAACCGGTACTAAAGGGGCTGGCCTGGCCCCAGCCTCTTTAGTACCGGTTCGTGGCATGAACCGGTACTAAAGGTTCGCAATGAACCGGTACTAAAGATCTCCTCCCGCCTAGCCGTTTGAACCGGCACTAATGGACACATTAGTGCCGGCTCAAATGCAAACCGGGACTAATGTGTCTCACATTTGACCCTTTTTCTACTAGTGCTATGACTTTGCTATGCTTAATGCTTGTCACTAGGGCCCGAGTGCCATGATTTCAGATCTGAACCTATTATATTTTCATGAATATATGTGAGTTCTTGATCCTATCTTGCAAGTCTATAGTCACCTACTATGTGTTATGATCCGGCAACCCCGAAGTGACAATAATCGGGACCACTCCCGGTGATGACCATAGTTTGAGGAGTTCATGTATTCACTATGTGTTAATGCTTTGGTCCGGTACTCTATTAAAAGGAGGCCTCAGTATCCCTTAGTTTCCGCTAGGACCCCGCTGCCACGGGAGGGTAGGACAAAAGATGTCATGCAAGTTCTTTTCCATAAGCACGTATGACTATATTCGGAATACATGCCTACATTACATTGATGAATTGGAGCTAGTTCTGTGTCACCCTATGTTCTGACTGTTACATGATGAACCACATCCGGCATAATTCTCCATCACCGATCCAATGCCTACGAGCTTTTCACATATTGTTCTTAGCTTATTTACTTTTCCATCTCAATTGTTACAATCACTACAAAACCCAAAAATATTACTTTTGCTACCGTTACCGTTACTTCCATACTACTTTGCTACTAAATACTTTGCTGCAGATATTAAGTTATCCAGGTGTGGCTGAATTGACAACTCAGTTGCTAATACTTGAGAATATTCTTTGGCTCCCCTTGTGTCGAATCAATAAATTTGGGTTGAATACTCTACCCTCGAAAACTGTTGCGATCCCCTATACTTGTGGGTTACCAAGACTATTTTCTAGCGCCGTTGCCGGGGAGCATAGCTCTATTCTTTGAGTCACTTGGGATATATATCTGCTGGTCACTATGAAGAACTTGAAAGACGAGAAAACTAAAATTTATTTCTCAACTACGAGGGGAGGTAAGGAACTGCCATCTAGCTCTGCACTTGATTCACCTTATGTTTTGAGTAAGCTTGCGACACCTAAACCTGCTTCTGCTGCTAATTCTGATATGTCGCATGTTATTGATGATGCCACTTCTGCTATGCATGATACTTATGATGAAACTACTTCTATGCTTGATACTAGTGTGCCACTAGGTAAATTTCTGGATGAACAACTTGCTAGGGCTAGAGAGAATGAAATTATTGAAACTGATACTATTGATGAAAGTGATGATGAAGATTCTCCCCCTAGATATGAATTGCCTGTTGTGCCTGAGGGTTATGTTATGGATGAAGACACTGCTAGAGACTTTCTTGCTTGCAATGATACAAGTGATCTTAAGAAATTATTAGCTAAGCTGAAACAAAAAACTCTGAATGCTAGAATGAAATATGATCCTGCTTATGCTACTTCACCTATCTTTGTTACTGATAAGGATTATGAATTCTCTGTCGACCCTGATATAATTACTTTGGTGAATCTGATCCCTTCTATGGCTATGAATCTGAAACTGTTGTGGCACATCTTACTAAATTAAATGATATAGCCACCCTGTTCACTAATGATGAGAAATCTCGCTACTATTATATCCTTAAAATATTTCCGTTCTCATTAAAGGGTGATGCTAAGATATGGTTTAATTCTCTTGATCCTGGTTGTGTGCGTAGTCCCCAGGATATGATTTATTTCTTCTCTGCTAAATATTTCCCTGCTCATAAGAAACAAGCTGCTTTAAGGGATATATATAATTTTGTGCATATTGAAGAAGAGACTCTCCCACAAGCTTGGGGGAGGCTTCTCCAATTACTTAATGCTTTGCCTAATCATCCTCTCAAGAAAAATGAAATACTTGATATCTTCTATAATGGACTAACCGATGCTTCCAGAGACCACCTGGATAGTTGTGCTGGTTCCGTTTTCAGGGGAAGAACACCAGATGAAGCTGAGATTCTATTGAATAATATGTTGACCAATGAAAATAATTGGACACTTCCTGAACCAACTCCGAAGCCAACTTCAAAGAAAAGGGGTGTTCTATTTCTCAGTCCTGAAGATATGCAAGAGACAAAGAAATCTATGAAAGAAAAAGGTATAAAAGCTGAAGATGTTAAGAATTTACCTCCTGTTGAAGAAATACATGGTCTTAGTTTACCGCCTGTTGAAGAAACACATGGTCTTGATAACCCAACACAGGTAGTAAAGGTAAATTCTCTCTATAGATTTGATGAAGGTGATATTCCTCGTTATAAGTTTGCTAGCCAATTCTTAGATGAGTTCGATAATTTTATTGTCAAACAAGAAAACTTCAATGCTTATGTTGGTAGACAATTGAAACACAATTCCGATATGCTTGAACACTTGAGTTATTATATGTCTAGAGTTAAAGGTGAACTTAAACTCATTAGTAAACATGCTTCTATGGTTACCACTCAAGTAGAAGAAGTACTTAAAGCTCAGAATGATTTGCTCAATGAATTAAATAGTAAGAATAATGATTTTCCTGTTAGAGTGGCTACTAGAACTGGTAAAATGACTCAGGAACCTCTGTATCCTGAAGGCCATCCTAAGAGAATTGAGCAGGACTCTCAGAGAAATAATATTGATGCACCTAGTCCTTCTAAAAAGAAGAAAAAGAAAAATGATAGGACTTTGCATGCTTCTAGTGAACCTGTTGCTGACACACCTGAGAATCCCAACGATATTTCTATTTCTGATGCTGAAACACAATCTGGTAATGAACATGAACCTAATGATAATGTTAATGATGATGTTCATGTTGACGCTCAACCTAGTAATGATAATGATGTAGAAATTGAACCTGCTGTTGATCTTGATATATAATCCACAATCAAAGAATCAACGTTATGATAAGAGAGACTTTGTTGCTAAGAAACACGGGAAAGAAAGAGAACCTTGGGTTCATAAACCCATGCCTTTTCCTCCTAAACCATCCAAGAAAAAGGATGATGAGGATTTTGAGCGCTTTGCTGAAATTATTAGACCTATCTTTTTGCGTATGCGTTTAACTGATATGCTCAAAATGAATCCTTATGCTAAGTATATGAAAGAAATTGTTACTAATGAAAGAAAGATACAGGAAGCTGAAATTTCCACCATGCTTGCTAATTATACTTTTAAGGGTGGAATACCAAAGAAGTTAGGAGATCCAGGAGTACCCACTATACCATGCTCCATTAAAAGAAATTATGTTAGAACTGCTTTATGTGATCTTGGAGCCGGTGTTAGTGTTATGCCTCTCTCTCTCTATATCGTAGACTTGATTTGAATAAGTTGACACCTACTGAAATATCTTTCCAAACGGCTGATAAATCAACTGCTATACCTGTCGGTATTTGTGAGGATGTGCCTGTTGTGGTTGCAAACGTCACCATTTTAACAGACTTTGTTATTCTTGATATTCCCGAGGACGATAGTATGTCTATTATTCTTGGAAGACCCTTTTTGAATACTGCGGGGGCTGTTATTGATTGGAACAAAGGCAATGTCACTTTTCCTATTAATGGCAATGAGCATACGGTACACTTTCCGAGGAAACAACCTCAAGTTCATAGTATAAACTCTATTGGAAAAATCCCATCGATTATTTTTGGAGGTTTTGGATTTCCTCTTCCTACTGTCAGAAAGAGATATGATATTCTTATTATTGGGGACGTGCATATCCCCGTTGAGGTAACATAGTGTTATTCGAAATTTCTCCGGTTCCATGTTATTCGGAATGAGTTTGTTAACAAGACTCGATCAACCTTGTTAGTGGATTCCTTCTGATGAGCATGGGATGGATGAAGTTAGAAGGCACAACCTTCTGTACCCTCCTTTTACTTTCTGTTATTTAGAATAATTAAAGTAAAAATAGTATTTTCTGTCAGTTTTCTGAATTATCCGTGCAATAAAAAGTACGTCGAAAATAAATGTTCTCCAAATGCCCCGAAATTTAAATATGATTTTTTCTGGAATATTTGAGAATATTTGGCACTGAGAACACATCAGGGGGAGCTGGCACCTGGCCCCGAGGGTCCAGGGCGCGCCCACCCCCCTGGGCGCGCCCCTGCCTCGTGGGCCCATGGTGGCTCCCCTCCACTTATTCCTGCACCCACACACTCCTTCCTCCCAAAAAATCACCAACCAGCTCAAGCATCAGTTCTAGCTCATTTTGCTGCGATTTTCGATCTCCTTGCTCAAAGCACCTCTCACAAAACTGCTTTGGGGGATTGTTCCTTGGTATGTGAGTCCTCCAATGGTCCAATTAGTTTTTGTTCTAGTGCTTTATTCATTGCAAATTTGTGCTGCCTAGGTGACCATGTTCTTGAGCTTGCATGTCAAATTTACCTGGTTCCAAGTAGTTCTAATGCATGATATAGTCTCTAGGCACTTGTGGGAGTAGTTGCTATCAATTTTATTTGAGTTTGGTTCACTTTTATTTGAAGTTACTAAAATTTTCAGAAATTTTTCAGAGGAAGAAATATGTTTAGGAAAATGTACCAAGGTGGCCCTTCAAGGAAGCAAGGACCTAGGCTCGCAATGCGCGATGCCGACGATGAACCACCGAGGGAAGCTCAAGTGCGGGCTTGTGAATGGCCTTCAGAGGACTTCATGGATCGAGCAGGAATCAAGGAAGAATTTAACTCATATGTGCGTAATGCTGATCTTGAGAGCTTCGAGGCAGATAAGTGCCGTCAGTACCACTATCTCACTGATTCCTTTGTGAGAAGGTTTGAATTTTCATCATCACGCAATTCTCAAACTGTCCTGTTTGATCTTTATGAAAATTATTATACTATGGATTTAGAGGATTTTAGTACTGCTTGCAAACTTCCACAATGGGGTAGCACTAGTGAGCCTCGAAAATATGAGTTTAGAGATTTTCTTGCTAGTATAACTGTGGGGGAGTCTAGAGATATAACACAAGCTACCATAGGGAGCATTCATTTTCCTGCTATACATTATTTTGCTCTCTTCATAGGTAGGTGCATAAATGGTAAGGATGAAGCATGCCACATGTGTGTCCCTAATCTCAGTGTTCTCAGGAGTGCTGTATTAGGAGATAAACATTATAATTTGGGAGCCATTGTTGCACGTAGGTTGCATAACAATAGAATTAATGGAGATTTCTTTGGTGGAATTTATGCAACCCGTTTAGCTAATTTTCTTGGTATACCCATACGTGAGTATGATATTGAGTTGCCTCCTGCTTATTTAGATTATGAGGCTATGGTTCGTCATCGTTTCGTTGAGAGGAACGATCAGTTCCTCCAGTACCGACTAATCTTTGACAGACGACACACCTATCACGTTGCTCTCCCTGCTCCTACTTTCTTTGACTTTCAGGCAAAGGGGAGATATTTCATAACCAGGGAGGAGGTGAACGAGTACGAGAGGAGGGCTGGGATAGCTCGCCTCCAATCTGCAGCCCACGATGCAATAAAAGCTGCTTCACAATACGACCCCAACTATAACTTCGAATATCCGCCAGGCCAGCCGTGGCAATAGACCAACTTAGGCCAAAAGCCTAAGCTTGGGGGAGTACGTATTTCCCACCCACATTACATTCATATTCACACACTCATGCTAGTTGTCGGTGCTCATACTTTTTCATTGTACTATCCATGCTAGTTTATTTTCCTTTTTTATGCTTTCTTCTTGTGTGTTTGAAAAACTTTAAGGAAACCAAAAAAAATTAGTTGTAGCTTTTAGTTAGTTTACTTTCCTTGCTTGTAGTAGTATTAATTAAAAAGAAAACCCAAAAATATTTCATGTTCTTCTTTTGCTTGTTGCGAGCATTCCCATGTAAATATTTTTATTTCTTTTCTTTTCTTTGGGGGTTGATAGGAGAAGACCATAATGAAATTGTTAAAGTGGCTCTTATATGCATTATTGTTGATTTAACCAAGAGCCCATATTGCGGTGTCTTCTCCTATTCATTGAATGCTTGCAGATTCCAGCTTAGTCCAATGCACGTGCACTATTATTATTATACACATCGTTCAGTCATGCAAGTGAAAGGCAATAATGACGATATATGATGAACTGATTGAGATGAGAGAAGCTGGTATGAACTCGACCTCTCTTGTTTTTGTAAATATGATTAGTTCATCATTCCTGATTCAGCTTATTATGAATAAACATGTTTGCAATGACAATTAGAGATTATAGTTACTTATCCCATGCTTAATTAGCTAGGAGTTTATAATGGTTTATCTTGCGTGCCAACATGCTATTAAAATGGTTGTGATGTGGTATAATAGGGTGGTATCCTCCTTTGAATGATTCAAGTGACTTGACTTGGCACATGTTCACACATGTAGTTGAAACAAATCAACATAGCCTTCACGATATTTATGTTCATGGTGGATTATATCCTACTCATGCTTGCACTCAATGTTCATTAATTTTAATGCATGTTCATGAATGTTGTCGCTCTCTAGTTGGTCGCTTCCCAGTCTCTTTCTAGCCTTCACTTGTACTAAGCGGGAATACTGCTTGTGCATCCAATCCCTTAACCCCAAAGTTACGCCATATGAGTCCACCATACCTTCCTATATGCGGTATCTACCTGTCGTTCCAAGTAAATTTGTATGTGCCAAACTCCAAACCTTCGAATGAAATTCTGTTTTGTATGCTCGAATAGCTCATGTATCAACTAGGGTTGTCCGTATCTTCCATGTTAGGCGGGTTATTCTCGAGAGGGGTGGACTTCGCTCCTCACTCACGAGAAAATGGCTGGTCACCGGGATGCCCAGTCCCATGCTTTATGCAAACCAAATCAAAATAATTGCAAACAAAACTCCCCCAGGACTATTGTTAGTTGGAGGCACTCGTTGTTTCAAGCAAGCCATGGATTGATGCTTATTGTTGGAGGGGAGTAAAAACTTTACCATGCTGATTGGGAACCGCCTATAATGTGTGTAGCATGGAAGATATCGCCATCTCTTGCTTGTTATGTTGACAATGAAAGTATGCCGCTCAAAATATTATTTATCTCTATTTCAAAAATCGAGCTCTGGCACCTCTACAAATCCCTGCTTCCCTCTGCGAAGGGCCTACCTATTTACTTTTATGTTGAGTCATCACCCTCTTATTAAAAAGCACCAGCTGGAGAGCACTGCTGTCATTTGCATCCATTACTATTAATTTATATTGGGTATGACTATGACTGGATCTCTTTTACCATGAATTAGAATGTTTAGTCAGTCCTTGATCTTTAAAGGTGCTCTGCATTTATGTTTTGCAGTCTCAGAAAGGGCTAGCGAGATACCATCTTGTTATATCATATTACGATTGTTTTGAGAAAGTGTTGTCATCCGAGATTTATTATTATTGCTCGCTAGTTGATTATGCCATTGATATGAGTAAACATGAGACCTAAGTGTTATTGTGAATATGGTTAGTCATAATCTTTGCTGAAAACTTGAATGCTGGCTTTACATATTTGCAACAACAAGAGCAAACCGAGTTTGTAAAAGTTTTTCTTTATCACTTTCAGTTTATCAACTGAATTGCTTGAGGATAAGCAAATGTTTAAGCTTGGGGGAGTTGATACGTCTCTGTCGTATCTACTTTTCCAAACACTTTTGCCCTTGTTTTGGACTCTAACTTGCATGATTTGAATGGAACTAACTCGGACTGACGTTGTTTTCATCAGAATTGCCATGGTGTTATTTTTGTGCAGAAACAAAAGTTCTCGGAATGACCTGAAACTTCACGAAGATTATTTTTGGAAATAATAAAAAATACTGGCAAAAGAATCAAGGCCAGGGGGGGCCACACCCTGTCCATGAGGGTGGGAGGCGCGCCTGCCCCCCTGGGCGCGCCCCCCTGCCTCGTGGGCCCCCTGGTGCTCCACCGACCTCAACTCCAACTCCATATATTCACGTTCGGGGAGAAAAAATCAGAAAAAAGATTCATCGCGTTTTATGATACGGAGTCGCTGCCAAGCCCTAATCTCTCTCGGGAGGGCTGATCTGGAGTCCGTTCGGGGCTCTGGAGAGGGGAATCCGTCGCCATCGTCATCATCAACCATCCTCCATCACCAATTTCATGATGATCACCGCCGTGCGTGAGTAATTCCATCATAGGCTTGCTGGACGGTGATGGGTTGGATGAGATTTATCATGTAATCGAGTTAGTTTTGTTAGGGTTTGATCCCTAGTATCCACTATGTTCTGAGATTGATGTTGCTATGACTTTGCTATGCTTAATGCTTGTCACTAGGGCCCGAGTGCCATGATTTCAGATCTGAACCTATTATGTTTTCATGAATATATGTGAGTTCTTGATCCTATCTTGCAAGTCTATAGTCACCTACTATGTGTTATGATCCGGCAACCCCGAAGTGACAATAATCGGGACCACTCCCGGTGATGACCATAGTTTGAGGAGTTCATGTATTCACTATGTGTTAATGCTTTGGTCCGGTACTCTATTAAAAGGAGGCCTTAATATCCCTTAGTTTCCGCGAGGACCCCGCTACCACGGGAGGGAAGGACAAAAGATGTCATGCAAGTTCTTTTCCATAAGCACGTATGACTATATTCAGAATACATGCCTACGATACATTGATGAATTGGAGCTAGTTCTGTGTCACCCTATGTTATGACTGTTACATGATGAACCGCATCTGGCATAATTCTCCATCACCGATCTAATGCCTACGAGCTTTTCACATATTGTTCTTAGCTTATTTACTTTTCCATTACTACTGTTACAATCACTACAAAACCCAAAAATATTACTTTTGCTACCATTACCGTTACTTCCATACTACTTTTCTACTAAATACTTTGCTGCAGATATTAAGTTATCCAGGTGTGGCTGAATTGAAAAATCAGTTGCTAATACTTGAGAATGTTCTTTGGCTCCCCTTGTGTCGAATCAATAAATTTGGGTTGAATACTCTACCCTCGAAAACTGTTGCTATCCCCTATACTTGTGGGTTATCACTCGGTTGGAGATAAGTTCGGTGATAAAAGTACATTGCTACATTGAATCGAACGCCTACTCTTTATCTATGCCATCTATAAGACTGTGTAAACTATAGTCTTGTGAATATTTCGCAGCCATCATTACTTGGTAATATACGAAGTTCACAGGAATTTCTTTTCCATCTGGCCCCTGAGGGCCTACTCGTGCTATATGATTCGGATCGAGTCCGGTGTAGCGCGTTTTCACCATCGCCCACACCTCTCGTGCACCTTCTCGGCATGCAGACACCTTCCATAGCTCGAAATGGCGTCGGGCGCCTTTAAACAGCTTCGCCAACCCCTCCATACTTTCTGGAGGGGCATCGGATGGCCATAAGGCCTTAGCCATACTTATCATAGCTTTCTGGGCCCGCTCATGCACCACGGTCAACTCCTTAAGCACATCCCCTCGGAATCCGGACACTTCTTCTTCAGGCCGACCGGTTAACAGACCTGTAACAACAGAGTTGTGACAATCCGAATTATGGGATACTATGAGTCCTTTGGATGGTTCAAAGGGTCATACCGAATATGCTGCATTTCAACTTCTTATTTTCTTTTTGCGTGATTGATAATTGAGCCTTTAAGCTCCTTATCTGTTCGGCTTGTTTATCCTTTTCCTCCACGAGTTTGTTCTTCTGATCAGTGGTCATTGTGGCCTTTTTCATCTCCACAAGTTTTGTGGTGATGACATTCAGCTTTGTCTGGTTTGTTTTCAGTTCCTGGGACAGCGTGTTGTTCTTTTCCTTGAGAACCTGCAGGTCATAACGATCCTTAAACCGGTTGGCCTAACCGCTTCAAGTCTCGGGGGCTACTGGCATATATCTATTAAATTTTCACAAACTATTACCTGCACATCCTTTGAAAATAGTTGAGTAACTCCAACAAGTCCATCCCAAGCGGCTCGGATATATGCATCCACGGAGCTGAGTGCGGCAAATTCCTGTTCAGAGAAAACTGGAGCACGCATGGCCTCTTTCAGTCGACGATGATTCATCACGCTCTCCACCTCGGAATTCATGACGAATACGTCATCCGAATCCTCATGAGGGGGTGGATCTGGCACTATGTCAGCTCTCGTCCAGGTTGACGAGTCCGGTGCCGGATTAGCTGACATTGGGCTAGCAGGGCGTTTGCCCACGGTTTGCCGCGCGATCCTCCTGAAATAAAGGTGGAGGGGAAATTTAACAATCTGATCTCATGTGTAGGCACGTATCAAAGGACGTACCTCTTTGAAGAAGGAGGGGGCTCGACAGTACTCCCGGTTTCCTTTAGTTTTGAACGATTACCCTGCGTAGAAGCCGCTCTCGAGGGAGTGCGGCTTACCGAGTGCCAATCCTATGAAGTACAGTTTAGTGTAATGGATAAGGTGCAAGTAGGGGTCTCTTTTTGAGGAAGCTTTTTGAATACTTACAATGGAGAAGGGGTAAAGGCGGGGGTAGTTGGCTGTAATAGCCACTTCTGAGCTGTCAAGGCTCGCCTGATAGAATACTCCATCATCAAACTCTATGTATATATCTGGATCCTCGCAGAAGCCGGGGTCTTTGTTGCAAGAGTGATCCTCTGGCTGTGGGGAGGGACAATGAATGTCCTCGACTGCCTTCCTCCATGACTGTTTTAAGATAGCAAGAACAATTTGATTAGCGTGCCTCGATACTAAGGTAAAGTGGCGCTGATAATCAAAATCTTACCCATTCAATGGGTTTGTACATGGAAAAGCCTTCTCGGCAGTTTAAGCAGAGGGAGTCTTCTTTCTCCCCCTTATACAGATCGGCTAGGATTATGGCTAGTTCGGCCCGGGTATCCGGGCCCTTGCGTCTGTAACGAGATGCGTTGTCCTCTACATTGTAACACCATAAAGGGGTCACTCTGGACTGGAGAGGCTGAATACATCACTTTAACGCGATGGCCATGACTTCGATTATTGAGAGCTCAGAATGAGCAAGTAATCTGATCTTGCTGACGAGCCTCTTCACTTCCGCACTATCTTCCTCCTTGGGACTCCGGGGACGCCAATTGAGGCGTTTCTTCAGAGGAGCACTGGAGAATTCGGGGAGACCACGCCAAACTGGGTCCAGAAGGGGAACGTCCTCAATGTAAAACCATTCCGATGACCATTCTTGAGATATTTCCTTGGGAGTACCAATGAGGTAGCCCGATCTAGCTATGCGCCATACTTTGGCGCCGCCCACTTTAAATATGGAAACTCCTCGATGACGAGGAACAAGGCAAAGGAACTTTCTACATAGTTCAAACTGAGCCTCGCAGCCCAGAAACAGTTCACAAAGAGCGATGAAACCCGAGATCTGCAGAATAGAACCTGGAGTGAGATTGTGCAGCAGGATCCCGTAGAACTCTAATAGGTCCCTGAGAAAGGGGTGGATCGGGAATCCTAAGCCCCGCAGAAGAAATGAAACGAAGCACACCCTCTCCTCCTTGTTGGTGTTGGGGAAATTTTCTGCTGGCACATCATTGCCGATCGAGGCTAATCCCGCTCGAACAGAGACTAGATCTGCGAGAGGGAGATATCCCTGCATTTGCAGTCGACTCAACTGAAGATGAGACACTGAGCAGCTCCGCCAATCACCCTCTTGAGGGCCATGAGGGCGCGAAGAAGAGCTAGGAGCGCTAGCCATGTTTTGAAGTTTTTCGTGGCTGGTCCTGATGTTCTCTGCACGATGTGCATGGCATTTGGGGATTTAACTGTTGGAAATACGCCCTAGAGGCAATAATAAATTGGTTATTATTATATTTCCTTGTTCATAATAATCGTTTATTATCCATGCTAGAATTGTATTGATAGGAAACTCAGATACATGTGTGGATACATAGACAACACCATGTCCCTAGTAAGCCTCTAGTTGACTAGCTCGTTGATCAATAGATGGTTACGGTTTCCTGACCATGGACATTGGATGTCGTTGATAACGGGATCACATCATTAGGAGAATGATGTGATGGACAAGACCCAATCCTAAGCCTAGCACAAGATCGTGTAGTTCGTTTGCTCAGAGCTTTTCTAATGTCAAGTATCATTTCCTTAGACCATGAGATTGTGCCACTCCCAGATACCGTAGGAATGCTTTGGGTGTACCAAACGTCACAACGTAACTGGGTGGCTATAAAGGTGCACTACAGGTATCTCCGAAAGTATCTGTTGGGTTGGCACGAATCGAGACTGGGATTTGTCACTCCGTGTAAACGGAGAGGTATCTCTGGGCCCACTCGGTAGGACATCATCATAATGTGCACAATGTGACCAAGGAGTTGATCACGGGATGATGTGAGTTACGGAACGAGTAAAGAGACTTGCCGGTAACGAGATTGAACAAGGTATCGGGATACCGACGATCGAATCTCGGGCAAGTAACATACCGATAGACAAAGGGAACTGTATACGGGATTGATTGAATCCTCGACATCGTGGTTCATCCGATGAGATCATCGAGGAGCATGTGGGAGCCAACATGGGTATCCAGATCCCGCTGTTGGTTATTGACCGAAGAATCGTCTCGGTCATGTCTGCGTGTCTCCCGAACCCGTAGGGTCTACACACTTAAGGTTCGGTGACGCTAGGGTTGTAGAGATATTAGTATGCGGTAACCCGAAAGTTGTTCGGAGTCCTGGATGAGATCTCGGACGTCACGAGGAGTTCCGGAATGGTCCGGAGGTAAAGATTTATATATGGGAAGTCTTATTTTGGTCGCCAGAAAAGTTTCGCACTTTATCGGTATTGTACCGGGGGTGCCGAAAGGGGTCCGGGGGTCCACCAAGGGGGGCCACCAGCCCCGGGGGGCCACATGGGCTGTAGGGGTGTGCGCCTTGGCCTATATGGGCCAAGGGAACCAGCCCCAAGAGGCCCATGCGCCAAGAGATAAGATAAAGGGAGAGTCCTAAAGGGGGAAGGCACCTCCGAGGTGCCTTGGGGAGGATGGACTCCTCCCTGGCCGCACCCTTCCTTGGAGGAAGGGCCAAGGCTGCGCCCCCCCTCTCCCTTGGCCCTATATATAGTGGGGGGAAGGGAGGGCAGCAATATCTAAGCCCTGGCGCCTCCCTCTCCCACCCGTGACACCTCTTCCTCCCCGCTTGCGCTTGGCGAAGCCCTGCCGGGATCCCGCTACTTCCACCACCACGCCGTCGTGCTGCTGGATCTCCATCAACCTCTCCTCCCCCCTTGCTGGATCAAGAAGGAGGAGACATTGCTGCTCCGTACGTGTGTTGAACGCGGAGATGCCGTCCGTTCGGCGCTAGGATCATCGGTGATTTGGATCACGACGAGTACGACTCCATCAACCCCGTTCTCTTGAATGCTTCCGCTCGCGATCTACAAGGGTATGTAGATGCACTCCTCTCTCTCGTTGCTAGATGACTCCATAGATTGATCTTGGTGATGCGTAGCAAAATTTTGAATTTCTGCTACATTCCCCAACAGTGGCATCATGAGCTAGGTCTATGCGTAGTTTCTATGCACGAGTAGAACACAAAGTAGTTGTGGGCGTCGATGTTGCCAATTCTTCTTGCCGCTACTAGTCTTATCTTGTTTCGGCGGCATTGTGGGATGAAGCGGCCCGGACCGACCTTACACGTACGCTTACGTGAGACAGGTTCCACCGACTGACATGCACTAGTTGCATAAGGTGGCTAGCGGGTGTCTGTCTCTCCCACTTTAGTCGGAACGGATTCGATGAAAAGGGTCCTTATGAAGGGTAAATAGAAATTGGCATATCACGTTGTGGTTTTACGTAGGTAAGAAACGTTCTTGCTAGAAACCTATACAAGCCACGTAAAAACTTGCAACAACAATTAGAGGACGTCTAACTTGTTTTTGCAGCATGTGCTATGTGATGTGATATGGCCAGAAGATGTGATGAATGATATATGTGATGTATGAGATTGATCATATTCTTGTAATAGGAATCACGACTTGCATGTCGATGAGTATGACAACCGGCAGGAGCCATAGGAGTTGTCTTTATTTTTTGTATGACCTGCGTGTCATTGAATAACGCCATGTAAATTACTTTACTTTATTGCTAAGCGGGTTAGCCATAGAAGTAGAAGTAATCGTTGGCGTGACAACTTCATGAAGACACAATGATGGAGATCATGATGATGGAGATCATGGTGCCATGCCGGTGACAAAGATGATCATGGTGCCCCGAAGATGGAGATCAAAGGAGCAAGATGATATTGGCCATATCATGTCACTATTTGATTGCATGTGATGTTTATCATGTTATGCATCTTATTTGCTTAGAACGACGGTAGCATAAATAAGATGATCCCTCACTAAAATTTCAAGAGACGTGTTCCCCCTAACTGTGCACCGTTGCGAAGGTTCGTTGTTTCGAAGCACCACGTGATGATCGGGTGTGAAAGATTCTAACGTTCGAATACAACAGGTGTTGATGAGCCTAGCATGTACAGACATGGCCTCGGAACACATGCGAAACACTTAGGTTGACTTGACGAGCCTAGCATGTACAGACATGGCCTCGGAACACAAGAGACCGAAAGGTCGAACATGAGTCGTATAGCAGATACGATCAACATGGAGATGTTCACCGATGATGACTAGTCCGTCTCATGTGATGATCGGACACGGCCTAGTTTGACTCGGATCATGTATCACCTAGATGACTAGAGGGATGTCTATCTGAGTGGGAGTTCAATAATCAGATGAACTTCATTATCATGAACATAGTCAAAAGGTCTTTGCAAATTATGTCATACGCTTTAGTTCTACTGTTTAAGATATGTTCCTAGAGAAAATTTAGTTGAAAGTTGGTAGTAGCAATTATGCGGACTAGGTCCGTAAACTGAGGATTGTCCTCATTGCTACACAGAAGGCTTATGTCCTTAATGCACTGCTCGGTGTGCTGAACCTCAACGTCGTCTGTAGATGTTACGAAACATCTGGCATACACGTTTTGATGACTAAGTGATAGTTCAGTGCGTATTGCTAACGGTTTAGAATTGTGGCACCAAAGACGGTTTTGAATCGTCGCAGAACATATGAGATGTTCCGAAGACTGAAATTGGGATTTCAGACTAGTGCCCACGTCAAGAGGTATGAGACCTCTGACAAGTTTCTTAAGCCTGCAAACTAAGGGAGAAAAAGCTCAATCGTTGAACATGTACTCAGATTGTCTGAGTGCCACAATCGCTTGAATCGAGTGGGAGTTAATCTTCCAGATGAGATAGTGATGGTTCTCCATAGTCACTGCCACCAAGCTATTAGAGCTTCGTGATGAACTATAAATATCAAGGATAGATGATGATCCTTGAGCAACTCGCGATGTTTGACACCGCGAAAGTAGAAATCAAGAAGGAGCATCAATTGTTGATGGTTAGTAAAACCACTAGTTTCTAGAAGGGCAAGGGCAAAAGGGAAACTTCATGAAACAGCAAATCATTTGCTGCTCTAGTGAAGAATCCCAAGGTTGAACCCAAACCCGAGACTAAGTGCTTCTGTAATGAGGGGAACGGTCACTGAAGCGGGACTACCCTAGATACTTGGTAGATGAGAAGGCAGGCAAGGTCGACAGAAGTATATTGGATATACATTATATGAATGTGTACTTTACTAGTACTCCTAGCAGCACCAGGGTATTAGATACCGGTTCGGTTGCTAAGTGTTAGTAACTCGAAATAAAAGCTGCGGAATAAATGGAGACTGGCTAAAGGTGAGATGACGATGTGTGTTGGAAGTGTTTCCAAGGTTGATGTGATCAAGCATCGCATGCTCCCTCTACCATTGAGATTTGGTGTTTGCGTTGAGCATGATTGGATTATGTTTATCACAATACGGTTATTCATTTAAGGAGAATAATGGTTACTCTGTTTATTTGAATAATACCTTCAATGGTCTTGCACCTAAAATGAATCTCGATCGTAGTGATACACATGTTCGTGCCAAAAAGATATAAAATAGTAATGATAGTTCCACATACTTGTGGCACTGCCATTTGAGTCATATTGGTATAGAACGCATGAAGAAGCTCCATGTAGATGGATCTTTGGACTCACTCATTTTTGAAAAGATTGAGACATGCGAACCATGTCTATTGGTATATATGCATGAAGAAACTCCATGCAGATGGATCGTTTGGACTCACTTGATTTTGAATCACTTGAGACATGCAAATCATACCACATGGGCAAGATGACTGAAAGTCCTCGTTTTCAGTAAAATGGAACAAGAGAGCAACTTATTGGAAGTAATACATTTTGATGTATGCAGTCCAATGAGTGCTGAGGCATGCAGTGGATATCGTTATGTTCTTACTTCACAGATGATTTGAGTAGATGCTGAGTGTATTTACTTGATGAAACACAAGTCTGAATTATTGAAAGGTTCAAGTAATTTCAAAGTGGAGTTGAAGATCGTCGTGACAAGAGGATGAAATGTCTGTGATATGATCATAAAGATGAGTATCTGAGTTACGAGTTTGGCACACAATTAAGACATTGTGGAAAGTGTTTCACAACTAATACCGCCTGGAACACCATAGTGTGATGGTGTGTCCGAACATCATAAATACACCCTATTGGATATGGTGCATACCATGATGTCTCTTATCGAATTACCACTATCGTTTATGGGTTAGGCATTAGAGACAACCGCATTCACTTTAAAAGGGGCACCACGCAATTCCGTTGAGACGACACCGTTTAGAGAAACCTAAGTTGTCGTTTCTTAAAAGTTTGGGGCTGCGAAGCTTATGTGAAAAAGTTTCAGGCTGATAAGCTCGAACCCAAAGCGGACAAATGCATCTTCATAGAATACCCAAAACGGTTGGGTATACCTCCTATTTCAGATCTGGAAGCAAAAGTAATTGCTTCTAGGAACGGGTCCTTTCTCGAGGAAAAGTTTCTCTCGAAAGAATTGAGTGGGAGGATGGTGGAGACTTGATAAGGTTATTGAACTGTCACTTCAACTAGTGCGTAGCAGGGCACAGGAAGTTGTTCCTGTGGCACCTACACCAATTGAAGTGGAAGCTTATGATAGTGATCATGAAACTTCGGATCAAGTCACTACCAAACCTCATAGGACGACGAGGATGTGTACTACTTCAGAGTAATGCGTGATCCTGTCTTGGAAGTCATGTTGCTAGACAACAATGAACCTACGAGCTATGGAGAAGCGATGGTGGGCCCATATTCCGACAAATGGTTAGAAGCCATGGAATCCGAGATAAATGGATCTTTAAGAAGAAGACGGACGTGGACGGTAATGTTACCGTCTATGAAGCTCGACTTGTGGCTAAGAGTATTTCCACAAGTTCAAGGAGTTGACTACGATGAGATTTTCTCATTCGTAGCGGTGCTTAAGTCCGTCGGAATCATGTTAGCATTAGCCGCATTTATGAAATCTGGCAGATGGATGTCAAAACAAGTTTCCTTACCAGTTTTCGTAAGGAAAGGTTGTATGTGATACAATCAGAAAGGTTTTGTCGATCCTAAGGATGCTAAAAGGTATGCTAGCTCCAGCGATCCTTCTAAGGACTGGAGTAAGCATCTCGGAGTTGGAATGTACGCTTTGATGAGATGATCAAAGTTTTTGGGTTTATACAAAGTTTGTTAGAAACTCGTATTTACAATAAAGTGAGTGGGAGCGCTACAACATTTCTGATAAGTATATGTGAATGACATATTGTTGATCCGAAATGATGTAAAATTTCTGGAAAGCATAAAGGGTTGTTTGAAAGGAGTTTTTCAAAGGAAGACCTGGATAAAGCTGCTTACATATTGGGCATCAAGCTCTATAGAGATAGATCAAGATGCCTGATGATACTTTCAAAGAACGCACACCTTGACATGATTTTGAAAGAGTTCAAAATAGATCAGCAAAGAAGGAGTTCTTGGCTGTGTTACAAAGTGTGAGAATTGAGTAAGACTCAAGACCTGACCACAGCAAAAGAGAGAGAAAGGACGAAGGTCGTCCCCTATGCTTTAGACGTAGGCTCTACAGTATGCTATGCTGTGTACCGCACATGAAGTGTGCCTTGCCATGAGTTGGTCAAGGGGTACAAAAGTGATCCGGGAATGGATCACATGACAGCGGTCGAACTTATCCTTAGTATCTAGTGGACTAAGGAATTTTCTCGATTATGGAGGTGAAAAGGAGTTCGTCATAAAGGGTTACGTCGATGCGAACTTTGACACTAATCCAGATGACTCTAAGTAGTAAACCGGATTCGTATAGTAGAGCGGTTATTTGAAATGGCTCCAAGTAGCGCGTGGTAGCATCCACAAGATGACATAGATATTCGTAAAGCACACACGGATCTGAAAGGTTCAGACCCATTGACTAACAACCTCTCTCACAAGCATAACATGATCAAACCAGAACTCATTGAGTGTTAATCACATGGTGATGTGAACTAGATTATTGACTCTAGTGCAAGTGGGAGACTGTTGGAAATATGCCCTAGAGGCCATAATAAATTGGTTATTATTATATTTCCTTGTTCATAATAATCGTTTATTATCCATGCTAGAATTGTATTGATAGGAAACTCAGATACATGTGTCGATACATAGACAACACCATGTCCCTAGTAAGCCTCTAGTTGACTAGCTCGTTGATCAATAGATGGTTACGGTTTCCTGACCATGGACATTGGATGTCGTTGATAACGGGACCACATCATTAGGAGAATGATGTGATGGACAAGACCCAATCCTAAGCCTAGCACAAGATCGTGTAGTTCGTTTGCTCAGAGCTTTTCTAATGTCAAGTATCATTTCCTTAGACCATGAGATTGTGCAACTCCCGGATACCGTAGGAATGCTTTGGGTGTACCAAACGTCACAACGTAACTGGGTGGCTATAAAGGTGCACTACAGGTATCTCCGAAAGTATCTGTTGGGTTGGCACGAATCGAGACTGGGATTTGTCACTCCGTGTAAACGGAGAGGTATCTCTGGGCCCACTCGGTAGGACATCATCATAATGTGCACAATGTGACCAAGGAGTTGATCACGGGATGATGTGAGTTACGGAACGAGTAAAGAGACTTGCCGGTAACGAGATTGAACAAGGTATCGGGATACCGATGATCGAATCTCGGGCAAGTAACATACCGATAGACAAAGGGAACTGTATACGGGATTGATTGAATCCTCGACATCGTGGTTCATCCGATGAGATCATTGAGGAGCATGTGGGAGCCAACATGGGTATCCAGATCCCGCTGTTGGTTATTGACCGGAGAATCGTCTCGGTCATGTCTGCGTGTCTCCCGAACCCGTAGGGTCTACACACTTAAGGTTCGGTGACGCTAGGGTTGTAGAGATATTAGTATGCGGTAACCCGAAAGTTGTTCGGAGTCCCGGATGAGATCCCGGACGTCATGAGGAGTTCCGGAATGGTCCGGAGGTAAAGATTTATATATGGGAAGTCTTATTTTGGTCGCCGGAAAAGTTTCGCACTTTATCGGTAATGTAGCGGGGGTGCCGAAAGGGGTCCGGGGGTCCACCAAGGGGGCCCACCAGCCCCGGGGGGCCACATGGGCTGTAGGGGTGTGCGCCTTGGCCTATATGGGCCAAGGGAACCAGCCCCAAGAGGCCCATGCGCTAAGAGATAAGATAAAGGGGGAGTCCTAAAGGGGGAAGGCACCTGCGAGGTGCCTTGGGGAGGATGGACTCCTCCCTGGCCGCACCCTTCCTTGGAGGAAGGGCCAAGTCTGCGCCCCCCCCCTCTCCCTTGGCCCTATATATAGTGGGGGGAAGGGAGGGCAGCAATATCTAAGCCCTGGCGCCTCCCTCTCCCTCCCGTGACACCTCTTCCTCCCCGCTTGCGCTTGGCGAAGCCCTGCCGGGATCCCGCTACTTCCACCACCACGCCGTCGTGCTGCTGGATCTCCATCAACCTCTCCTCCCCCCTTGCTGGATCAAGAAGGAGGAGACGTCGTCGCTCCGTACGTGTGTTGAATGCGGAGGTGCCGTCCGTTCGGCGCTAGGATCATCGGTGATTTGGATCACGACGAGTATGACTCCATCAACCCCGTTCTCTTGAACGCTTCCGCTCGCGATCTACAAGGGTATGTAGATGCACTCCTCTCTCTCGTTGCTAGATGACTCCATAGATTGATCTTGGTGATGCGTAGAAAATTTTGAATTTCTTCTACGTTCCCCAACATTAACCTCTTTAAATAGGCGTCGTCCCTGTGTGGTTAGGGGCGTATTTGTAAAAAGGTATTGTGGACCGTTTGCTTTCGCGCAGCGCGTGGAGATCGATGCGACGGAAGGGAAGGAGTCATAAAGGCAGAACGTGAAGGCCAGGGCCGGACTGTCATTCGTCCGAAGTATGATGAATAACCTGCCTTGGAAAGCCGAAGACACAAGACGGATACTACATCGTCATTGAAGGCAAGTTAATGGGCTACTGAGGGAGTCCTGGATTAGGGGGTCCTCAGGTGCTCGGCCTATTTAATGTGGAACCGGACTGATGGGCCGTGAAGATAGAAGCCGAAGATTATCCCCCATGTCCGGGTAGGACTCCTATATGCATGGACGAGAAGTTTTGGTGTCCGGATGTATTTCCTTCCTCTGCAAACCGGCTCTGTACATCCCTAGGCCCCTCTGATGTGTATATAAACTGGAGGGTTTAGTCCGTAGAGGCTATCAAAATTCCCATAGGCTAGACAGGTAGGGTTTAGCCATTACGATCTCGAGGTAGATCAGTTCTTGTAACCCTTATACTCATTGAATACAATCAAGCAGGACGTAGGGTTTTACCTCCTTTAATTAAGAGGCCCCAAACCTGGGTAAACATTATGTCCCATCGTCCCTTGTTACCATTGATCCTCAGACGCATAGTTCGGGCCCCCGTACCCGAGATCTGCTGGTTTTGACACCGACAGGCAGGCCCTACCCCTGGGCGCGCCCTCCACCCTTGTGGCAGCCTCGTGGCTCTTCCGACTTGATCTCGAAGTCTCCTGGGTGTCTTCTGGTCTAAGAAAAATCATCGCGAAGGTTTTATTCCGTTTGGACTCCGTTTGGTATTCCTTTTCTGCAAAACTCAAAAACAAGGAAAAAACAGAAACTGGAACTGGGCTCTAGGCTAATAGGTTAGTCCCAAAAATAATATAAAATAGCATATTAATGCATATAAAACATCCAAAACAGATAATATAATAGCATGGAACAATAAAAAATTATAGATATGTTGGAGATGTATCACGCATGTGGGATGTGGAAGGAGGAGGATGGGGGTCGGGTGTGGATTACCTGCCTGGACCGACGAGGCCGAGCAGCGTGAAGCAGGGTTGCCGGCAAGGAGGCGGCATTGCAAGCAAGGAGTCAAGGTTTCAACTTGGAAAGGAAGGCGAAAACAGGGGAAATGTGGCTTTTGGTAAGGGGGAGGTGGCGGGGAGGTATTTATTTCCGCCGAAGCCGAAAATTTTGGACCGGTGCAGCGAAAAAACTGGCGCGGAAAGGGTCATTAGACACGGTCCCTTATTAAGCACTATGTACAATATGTGAACATCACAAACGATTCATATAGCTTACCCCGTGTTTGGTGAGTTTGAACGTGCAAATTTTGGTCAGAATTTTCCTGGTTACAGTGGTCATCCACGTCATTGCATAATTTGGGTACACAAAGGAGACTACAGCACACCCACACTTTTTAATCGAGCAGGTTCAGAAATTAAACAAAGCTAGCTGACCTAAACATTACTCTAACAAATTAAAGATCAGCACTCTTAACAAAACAAAGAGTACTACTTCGGCTGGTGGTCATCGATTTCCGCCGCCTCCTCCATGTCCAGCTCGCGCCCGACGATCTCCTAGGGAAGGGGCTCCATGGCATCCATCGCACCATACTATGCAAGCATCTCACCATCCGCATTCGCCATCTCTTTGGAAAAGGCCACCGCGAGCTGGGCGTGTGCGGCCGCGATCTGGGCTTAGACGGGCTCCATCATGGCAAGGTATGCCGCAGAGGAACGGACGGCTCCTCGAACGCTCTCGGTGATTGCCAACTCTTCGTTCGTGGGTTGCCGACCATTGTGGGAGAAGCTTCATTCGATTTGTGTGGTGACCGCCAGGAGCTGTGCATGGGCGGCTTTGACATGGTCGTGGGTGACCTCCATCAGGGCTAAGGCCACCGCTGCGGAGCGAACAACTGTTGTGCCGCTCTTGCCAGTTGCTATCCCCGAGATAGATGTTGCTGCCGCCACCTGAGAAGCAACAGCGACCGTTTGGGCTGCCTTGGCCGCACGATCGCAGATTGTGGCCGCACTCACGCAACTTGTTAGCACGCGCATGGCGGGTGCGGCCGCGCTGTCGCCGGAGTGGACCGTCAAAGTTGCCCTCACGACGCGGGTCCATGTCCCCATCTTTCACCGGCGACGATTGAACAGTGAAATGATATTTGGGGAGCGAGCTAGTCTGCTTGACACGCCAGTTGTGGACTGTAGTCGACGCAACTTCTCGCGTAAGCCATATGCGTATTATACTGCAACGGTGCTCCAAGATATTTTGTACTGCATCTCACACGGTTGGTGATAATAAACCATGCGCGATCTACTTGATTTTTTGTCTTGATTTGAATTACATAATGGGGTCACAACGGTAAAGGAGGGTGTTTGAATTGCTAGAACTTTTATCTGTAGTGAACATGCAACTATAGGTGTGTCGTCAAAAAATTGGAATTATTCAGGGTTCGTTGGAATGTTTTGATAGATTAACTTGGTTTTCTAGGCATTTCAGTGCACAATTCAAAATTAAACTACATGCACATGCTTCGGTGCATGAAAATGGGTTGTAAATCATATATGTGTCCATAGGTTGATGCTTATGTCCCATGCAAGAAATGGGGATGGATTTCAAACACCATGGCACCTTTGAATTACATAATGGGGTCACAACGGTACTTCCTTTTGTAATTCTAGTAAATCCAAGACTCGTCTGACATTCACGAACCTTGGCATGCTATCATGGAATGGCATCAACATGCTGGCGTAAAAAATATTGTCCCATTTGGGGTAGGTTATGGTATAAGCTTCTCACAAACCAGAGTTTCTCACAAGAAGCCTCATGGTTTCGGTAGGGAAACATGTCACCTTTGTGGACAAAATGATATTCGTCGCCTCTTCTTGCTTTCAATCTTTTTCTGGTGTCAACATAGAACAACAGGAGTGTTGTGTTAAATTTTAGAATTTTTCGAGGATCGTTTGGACATTTTGATACGTTAACTGAGTTTTTTAGGCATTTATGTGCATAATTCAAAATTTAACTACATGCACATGCCCCTATACATAAAAACAGGTTGAAATATCAAATGTGTGTCCTTGGTTGCAAGCTTAGGTCTGATGCGGCTTGAACAACATCGGTATTTCCCCAAAGAGGAAGGGATGATGCAGCACAACTACGGTAGGTATTTCCCTCACTGATGAGAACAAGGTTATCAAACAAGTAGGAGAACCACTCAACACTATGTAAACAGTACCTACACACAAATAACAAATACTTGCAACCCGACGTGTAAGAGCGGTTGTCAATCCCTCCCAGGTAAAAAGATAGATAAATTTGTAGTAGATTGGATAAATAGATCTCGCGGAAACGCGAAATAAAGTAAATAATAAAAAAATGCAGCAAGGTATTTTTGGGTTTTTGGATTAATAGATCTGATAATAAAAGCAAATAAAAATAGATCTCGAAGGCAAATATGATAAGGAAGAGACCCGGGGGCCGTAGATTTTACTAGTGGCTTCTCTCGAGAAAAATAGCATACGACGGGTAAACAAAATACTGTTGGGCAATTGGTAGAGTTTCAAATAATTATGATGGTATCCAGGCAATGATCATTATATAGACATCACTTCCAATATTAGTAGACCGACTCCTGCCTGCATCTACTACTATTACTCCAGACATCGACCGCTATCCAGCATGCATCTAGTGTATTAAGTTCACTGAAAAATGAAGTAATGCAATAAGAACGATGACATGATCTAGACAAGATATATTCATCTAGGAACAGACCCCATCTTGTTATCCTTAATAGCAATGATACATAGGTGTCATGTCCCCTTCGGTTAGTGGGATTGTGCACCGTAAGACCGAACCCATCACAAAGCACCTCTTCCCATGGCAAGAAATATCGTTCTAGTCGGCCTAACTAAACCAAAGATTCGAAGAAGAAATACGAGGCTATAAGCAATCACGCATATAAGAGATCAAAACTCAAATAACTTTCATGGATAAAATAGATCTGATCATAAACTCAAAGTTCATCGGATCCCAACAAACACACTGCAAAAAGAGTTACATCAAATAGATCTCCAAGAGACCATTGTATTGAGAATTAAAAGATAGAGAGGAAGCCATCATGCTACTAACTACAGATCCATAGGACTATAATGAACTACTCACGCATCATCAGAGAGGCACCAATGAGAATGAGATGAACACCTTCGTGATGGTGTCTAGATTGGATCTGTGGTTTCTGGAACTTGCGGCGGCTGGAATTGTGTTTTGTCGACTCCCCTAGGGATTTTGGATTTTTTGGGTATTTATAGAGCAAAGAGGTGGTGCGGGAGGCGTCCGAGGTGGGCACAACCTACCAGGGCATGTGGGTTGTGCTCCCTCAGAGCCCCCTCTGGTACTTCTTCGGCCCAACAAGTGTCTTCTGGTTCGAAAAAAATCCCCAAAAAGTTTCTCTACATTTGGACTCCGTTTGGTATTGACTTTCTACTAAGTAAAAAACAAGCAAAAAAACAACAACTGCCACTGGGCACCGTGTCAATAGGTTAGTCCCATAAAATGATATAAAGTTGCTATAAAATGATTGTAAAACATCCAAGAATGATAATATAACAGCATGGAACAATAAAAAATTATAGATACGTTGGAGACGTATCAGCATCCCCAAGCTTAATTCCTGCTCGTCCTCGACTAGGTAAATGATAAAAACAGAATTTTTTATGTGGAATGCTGCCTATCATGTTCATCACATATATATTTTTCTTTTGTAGCATGGACATTTGGACTTTTATATGATTCAAAGAAATAGTCGAGTTCTGACATGAAGATTTCAATACTCAAGCATATCAACATGCAACCATGTCTTTCAAAATATCAACACTAAAGTAAGTTATCCCTAGCCCATTATGCTCAATCATTGATCCATTCATGAAACACACTCGCATATTAGCTACACCCAATGCTCAAGTACGATCATAGTGCCCCTTAGTTGGTGCTTTATAAAAGAAGATGGAGACTGAAATGAAAATTAAAATTGCATAAAGTAAATAGAAAGGCCCTTCGCAGCGGGAAGTAGGGATTTGTAGAGGTGCCAGAGCTCAAAGCGGAAAAAGATAGAGATAAAACATTTTGGGTGGCATGCCTTTCCTGTCAACGAAAACGATCGAGTAGTTCCCAATACTTTCCACGCTAGATATATCATAGGCAGTTCCCAAACAGAAAATAAAGTTTATTCCTTTTTCCACCATACTTTCACATTCTAACCAAATCCATGGGTACCGTCCATACCAACAGTTTCCAAGGAATTTATTATTTGACAACATAAAGTAAATTCATTTTTCATTTCAAGACTAGGCATCCCACTACTAGGAAAAGGGCTATAGATAATATGGACACTAATGGCGCACCACACATGTGGTGCGCCACTACTATATACTAATGGCGCACCATGTGTTGGTGCGCCATTAGTGTGAAAATACTAATGGCGCACCACATCCACGGTGCGCCATTATTAAAAAAAAAATTTAATTTTTTCAAAACTACTAATGGCGCACCGTGGGATGGTGCGCCATTAGTAGTTCAACTAGTAATGGCGCACCATCCCACGGTGCGCCATTAGTAATTATGTTTCAATTTTTTTTTTGAATTTTTTTTATTTTTTTTAAACTACTAATGGCGCACCGTGGGACGGTGCGCCATTACTAGATCAACTACTAATGGCGCACCACTCCCACGGTGCGCCATTACTAGTTGAACTACTAATGGCGCACCACTCACAGGTGCGCCATTAGTAATTTTGTTACAAATTTTGTTTCAATTTTTTTTTGAAAACTACTAATGGCGCACGGTTGGGGTGGTGCGCCATTACTAGTTGACGCCATTACTAGTTGAACTACTAATGGCGCACCACCCCCACGGTGCGCCATTAGTAACGCCCATTCCACCGAATGCACGCCCCCACCCCCCCCCCCCCCCCCGTGGACCGCCTTTTCAGTTTTAAAAAAAATAAAAGAAAATGATGGAAATGTCAAAAAAATAAAATAAAATAAGTTTCCCATGTGATATGTGGTCTAGTTGTTGGGAAAATTAACAAATATGAATTTCGACTTTATTTGCAAAATCTCTCTGGAATTTCTTAAAATGGGCATAACTTTTGCATACGAACTCGGATGAAAAAGTTCTTTATATGAAAAATCATCTACTCGAAAAGTTACATCCGAATTTAACCTAACAGAAAAAAAAGATACGGGGCTTTCAAGATCTAGAGGCAAAAAAATTCAAAAAATTTCAAACTTACTAGTGGCGCACCGGTTGCTAGGTGCGCCTCTAGTAACAGAAAAAAATATTGGTTTTGAATTTTTTTTGGATTTTTTTTCAAAAAATGATTCGTAATATGACAGGGAAGTTTGAAATATTTTTCAAAATTTCATCATACTCATTTATATGAACAAAGTCCTAGACATCAACAAGGTTTAATAGGATTGATATGATAGATATATCAACAAGTGGTTGTTAAGTGAGGTGGTGCTGGGGTTGGATAGAACCACGAAGTTAAGCGTGCTCGGGCTGAATTTTTTTTTTGAAAAAAAATTGTTACTAATGGCGCACTACTATGTGGTGCGCCATTACTAAGTCAGATAGTAATGGCGCACCGTGGCATATACTAATGGCGCACCAGCGGTGCGCCATTCGTAAAAATTACTAGTGGCGTGATGCTAGTGGCGCACCAGTAGTGCGCCATTAGTAGGCAAAACTGGTGCGCCACTAGTATGCCTTTTTCTAGTAGTGTCCCTAATACCTTTGCCATACTCTCGTGCAATGACAAGTGAATAAACACTCATCTTGATAATAACACATCTAGCATGAAAAAATATCCGCCACCCCCTACCATTTCATGAGCTGTACGAGCACGCAAAAAGGAAATTTATTTTTAAGATTAGCGATGGCACATACAAATTTGCTTAGAACGGCATGGAAATACCGCATATAGGTAGGTATAGTGGACTCATATGGCAAAAACCGGGTTTAAGGATTTTGGATGCACAAGTAGTAATCCCACTTAGTACAAGTGAAGGCTAGCAAAAGATTGAGAAGCATCAAACCAAGAAAAGAAAAATGTCATAAGCGAGCATTAAGCATAACTAACACCGAATAATGCACCACAAGTAGGATGTAATTTCATTGCATAACTATTGACTTTCGTGCTTGCGTAGGGAATCACAAACCTTAACATCAATATTCTTACTAAAGCATAATTACTCATCAACATGAGTCACATATTTTTTTGACTGTAAGACAGTAAGGCAAATGCCTTATTGTATATCATTTTCATATAAAGAAATAGGAAGTAACATAGTCTTTACAATGGTTGATGGTGTGACAACCAGGGAGTTTATTGAAAAATACAAAAGAGTGAAATGGAAAAAAATTATATGTTATCAATCCAAGATGACATGCCCTCCTTGAGACTGGGTTTAGCTCTCAGCTTTGTTAATTTGAAAGATCTGATAAAGTCATATCTGCATTCATTGATAGAGCATGGGATTCCATCAAATATCATCCCATTTATTTGATTCCATATACTCCAGCATCCCACTATCATAATTTCCATGAAGTGGTGTTGGTGATATCTTTCTTGTGCATCAATAATCATATCATGAAAATTCAGATCTGTGTTCCATTCAAAACCAATGTTCCACCAAAATCCCTGGCTAAATGGGAAGGAAAATAGTAGATGCATTATATCTTCAATATCTTCTGCATTACATAAGACACATTGAGTGGAATCAAGATGCATATTCTTCCTGGTCAGGAGGTCACATGTGTTTATTCTATCATGAAGTAGAAGCCAGCAAAAGAATTTATTCTTTGGTAGGCAACATGTTTTCCATATCCATTTGAAGGTCACTTTAGCATCCTCATTTCTCATGAAGAAATTATAAATCCTCTTGGTCATATTTATACTGTTACCCCAGGAGAAATTCCATATATCATGTTCATTGTTGGATCTGATGTTATGTAATTTGTTAGCCAGAAGATGAAATTGCTGGTGTGCAGTGATGGACAGTGGTAACTGGAATAAATTGTAAAGATCTTCAGTACCTTTGGCAGCCCAAATAGATATTTTCTCATGTAGGCCGAAAGAGTGAAGCTCAGGGTATTTCAATTCCATGATCTCTCCATTCCAGTTGTCATCCCATAGTATGGAAGAGCTTCCTGCTTTGATCTCACATGAACTCATCTCTTTAAATAGATCAAACATTTTCATGCAGTCTTTCCACCAAAATGATCCTTTATTGGGGTTTGTGTGGGGAGCTTCATTATTATGATAATGTGCTTCCCAAATTAATTTGACCCAAGGAATATCCATCTTATTGTAGTATTTGTAGAGATGTTTGATAAGTAGGGCTTTGTTTTGCATTCTCAAATTTAATACACCAAGGCCTCCTTGATTTTTTGGCTTGCAAATCATATCCCAGTTGGCAAGGCATTTACCATTTTTGTTGATCTCATTTCCATACCATAGAAAGTTTCTGCTGGATTTGTCCACATCCAATATGGTGTAATGAACTTTTAGTGAGCACATGGAAGAAATGGGCATGGAGGCAACAATAGAATTAACATATGTGAGTCTGCCAGAATGATTCATGAACCTAGTGACTCCTGATAGTCTTTTGTCAATTTTGGATATGACAGGGATGAGATCCATAACAGAGGTTTGGTGGTGCCCATGGGTGAGCCCAGATAAGTGAATGGAAGACTTTCAACCGTACATCCAAATGTATTTGCAATCATAGTAACTGATTGTAGATCGATGTTGATGGGAATCATGGATGATTTGCTGTAATTAACAAGCAAACCAGTGGAAAGACTGAATATGTTGAGCAAATATTTGAGGTGGATAAGCTGGTCTTCATTAGCTGGCATAATCATTAGAGTGTCATCTGCATTTTGGATAATTGGATAGTCTTGTCCATATGCATGGTTGATAGGAAGAGTGATCTCATCGTTGACCCAAGCAGCATTAACCACAGTTTGTAAGAGATCAGCAGTGATGATATAAAGTAGAGGGGAGTGTGGATCACCCTGTCTGACTCCTCTCCTACAAATAATCTTTTTTTCCAGCCACTCCATTAAGTAGGACAGAGGTTGATGCAGAATGAAGTATATTTGTTACCCAGTTTATCCATCTAGGTCCAAATCCTTTAGCGTTCAACATAGCAATAATGGCCTTATATTCAACCTTATCAAAAGCCTTTTCGAAATCCATTTTCAATATGATGATGGTTTTTTTTGATTGATGGCATAAATGGAGATATTCAAATGCATATCCCAGGCAATCTTGTATATTTCTACCTTTAATAAACCCATACTGGTTCTGGTGGATAATAGTAGTGATGATCTTTTGAGCTCCGTTGGCCATAAGTTTAGTAATAACTTTGAGTGGCAGACTGACAAATGAGATAGGTCTAAAATCGTTCATATTCTTTGGGTTAGTTATCTTTGGGATGAGAGTAATGAAAGCAGTGTTAATACTATGAATATCGCAGTTTCCTTCAAAAAATCCCAGATCATGGTATAGAAGTCTTGCTTAATGATATCCCAACATCTTCTTAAAAAGGTGCCATTGAAACCATCAGGGCCAAGGGCTCTGTCAGTACGTAATTCCTTGATAACTTGGTCAATCTCATCCATTGTAAAAGGAGCCTCAAGGTCTGACAGGTCTTGTGGCTGAATTAGTTCGTCAAGATTGCAGAGCATGGGAGGGTCAATGGATGTGCCCAATCTGTCTTTGTATGATTGTAAGTGCATCTAGTGCCCCTTAGTGATTTTGGTGTATTGAAGACTTATAGGTTAAGGGACTAATGTGTTTATGAGTGTACACAGGTCTATAAGTCTATGAGGAGTTTGATATTTACAGAGAAAGTCGACCCCTAAAAATGAAGTTCTTTGATTGAAGACTTTGGTTTTCTGAAGACTTTCTCAAGACTTTGAAAGAGAAGAAATTGGTGTGACCTTGAAGACTAGGTATCCATTCGAGGAACATGAAGCGTGAAGACTTTTGTTTTCGTAGTTTCATTTTCTCTTTCTTGAGTCATAGGAAACACTGTACTGTTAAAGGGGGTCGAGGAAATACTAAGGAAAAATTTCCATGTGATGCTCAACTCAAAATCCTACACCTACCAATCCCTTCGAATGAAGCCATTGGAAATCTCATACAGTTTAGTCAATTTCTTCAGTGACAGAGACGAAGTTCTTCTGGTCTCTGAGGAATTTTTTCTGACTGAGGAGTTAGGAATTCACGCCTACACAGTGAGGAACATGATAGCCCTGAGGAATTTGATACTCAAATTTCCGACCATTGCTGTGCCTTGTGCCAGCTGTCCCAAAATATCTACCCACCTAACGGTCATATCATTGAAGGGCATTTATGTCTTATCATGTCGGGCTGCTCCCTAGGCTATAAATAGCCGCCCCCTACAACCACTAGCTGGTTGGCTGCTCCGAGAGAAAACTAGCACTTGTCATTTGAGAGCATCCCATCCTCCGAGGACTTTGAGCGAAAATCATCGAGTGAGGAAAACCCAAACCCAAACACCTACAAACTGAAAGTGATTGAGCATCACTGAAGAGATTGATCTTGCGTAGATCCGACGCTTGTTACCTTTCAAGACTGTGCTTCTTCTAGACGGTTAGGCGTCATGGTCTAGAGTATCCAAGAGGAATTGTGGATCGCCGAGTGACCAAGTTTGTGAAGGTTCGGAAGTCACCTGCAGACTTACCACGAGTGATTGGGCGAGGTTTGTGTGACCTTAGCTCAAGGAGAATACGGTGAGGACTGTGTGTCCAGGACTGTGTGTCCTCAGGTTTGAATACCTAGCCGCTCCAACTAGATGTACAACTGAGACAGCAGTTGGAACTGGTCTACCAAATCATTGTCTTCACCAAGCTTACTGGTTCTATTTCCTCAACTCTTTCATTTCCTAATAACTGTGATTGTGCACTTGTTCATATCTGTTTGAAGACTTTGACTGAAGCCTTTCTCAATTTCCTCAGTTCAATTTCTTTAGTCTGTTTGTATTCATCCTGTGTTATCATGTGTTTACGCTTTCTGTACTCTGTGCTTGCCTTCATTTCATCATGATGAACATGCTTGTGTTCTGTTATGTTTACATTTGAGTACTTATACCGCTACAAGTAGTTCTTCACTAAGGAATTTCCTCACCCACAAATTCCTTAGTGAAGAATTCATAAAAATCGCCTATTCATCCCCCTCTAGTCGATAAAACGCACTTTCAATTGGTATCAGAGCAAGGTACTCCCTTGTTCTGTGTGATTTTGGTTTAACCGCCTGGAGTTTTAGTTATGTCGATCGCATGTATGATCAAGGTCTCTGCTGGGGGTCCTACCTTCGATGGGACGGACTACCCCTACTGGAAGAATATGATGCGAATGCATCTTGAGGCAATTGATAACGATCTCTGGTATGTTGTGGAAAACGGTGTTCCCTCAGTCACACCTTCTCTGAATGCTGCTGATGTGAAGAGGTTCAAGCAACTCGATTCTCAAGCAAAGAATATCATATGTGGCCATCTGAGCAAAGGACAGTATGGAAGAGTGAGTGCTTTGGAAACTGCTAAGCTTATCTGGGATAGGCTCTCCAAAGTCAATGAAGGAGTCTCAACATAGCATGACTCTCGAGTTGATGTTCTTCGCAATCTCTTCAACCGCTTGAAAAGACTCGACAATGAAAATGTTCAACAAACCTTCGATCGCCTCACTGACATCTCAAATGAGCTTCAAGCACTTGGTGCCACTGACATCACCGACCATGAGGTGGTGAAGAAATTGCTGAGATCGCTTGATTCCTCATTTGATACTCTGGCACTGATGATACAAGAACGTGCTGATTACAAGTCACTTGATCCCGCTGTTATCCTCGAGAGGCTAAACACTCATGAGTTCCAGCTTGCTGAAAAGAGAGATCTCTATGGTTCGAGCTATGGCAGACCACGTGCCCTGAAGGCCAAGGCTGTCTCTGAATCTGAAGGTGAAGATTCTAGTAGTAGCCTTGATGATCTTGAAGAACTGAGCCAGGAGCTAGCATTGCTCGAAGAAATTCCAGAGGTTCTTAAGACGTGGTCGCTTTGGAAAATCCTCAAGGAGCAATGATTCCTCATCCAGTGACTACAAGAAGAGGTTATGTCACAAATGCAAGAAGCCTGGTCACTACATTCAAGATTGTCCTCAGTGGGAAAAGCAATCAAAGAAGAAGAAATACAAGGATTACAGATCTGATGACGCGAAGAAGAAGAAGAAATCGTCAAAATCTTCATCATCAAAATCCTTGAAGTCTTCATCTCACAAGAAGAGTAGCTCCAAGAAGGCTCGGGCATTCATTGGCAAGGAAATGGACTCTGAGGCTGAATCTGAGGAACATGAGGAAGAGGAGGCATTTGAGGAGTCCGAGTCTAGTGTGGCGAGTCTAGCTCTTACTACCGCATTCGTCAGCAACTCCATCTTCAACTCTGAAGAAAATGGCTCCACCAACAAGGCTGATGAAGGCAATGATGACTAGGCTCCCTCCTATTGCTTCATGGCAAAGGGTGCCAAGGATGATCAACCCAAATCCACTGAGTGGGTCCTCGATAGTGGATGTACAAATCACATGATTGGTGGCAAGAATCTATTGATGGATGCTCCCTTATCTCCATCGCATCTGAAGCATATCATCTTCGCTGACAAAGGCAAAAGTCAGGTATTGGGTCTAGGTAAGGTTGCGATCTCAAAGGATCGACACATGGACAAAGTCATGCTTGTCGAGTCCTTAGGATACAACCTCATGTCTGTCTCAATGCTTTGCGATCTTGATATGGTTTTTGTCTTTGGCAAGTATCGTTGTGTTGTGATCATGGAAGCTGACAATTCCAAAGTCTTCGAAGGCTTTAGGAGAGGAGACTTGTATATTGTTGATTTCTCTACAGGACCACAACCAGCCGTATGCCTACTTGCAAAAGCTTCACAAGGCTGGCTATGGCATCGACGACTTGGTCATGCAGGCATGAGGAATTTGCACATGCTTTCGAAGAAGAAGCATGTCATTGGCATTGAGAATGTCAAATTCCTCAAGGATCACTTATGCGGAGCCTGTGAAGCTGGAAAGATGACCAAGGCTAAGCATCCAGCGAAGACTATCATGACCACTACTCGACCATTTGAATTGCTTCACATGGATCTCTTCGGTCCCAATTATTATTCTGCAGTTTCAAATGATGCATCTCAATATGGCTTTGTTATTGTTGATGATTACTCTCCCTACACATGGGTACACATTGTTACTTACAAACATGAAGTGCAGGAAGTCTTCAAACGATTTTCCTCGAGGGCTTCAACCAACTTTGGTGTGAAGATCAAGCACATCAGAAGTGACAACGGAACTGAGTTCAAGAATTCTGGTCTTGATGACTATCTTGATGAACTTGGTATTACTCATGAGTTATCTGCTCCTTATACTCCTCAGCAGAATGGCGTCGTGGAGCGCAAGAACAGGACTCTTGCTGAGATGGCCCGCACTATGCTTGATGAATACAAGACGCCTCGTTGTTTCTGGATTGAGGCAATTGATACTGCGTGCCACATCATCAACAGAGTATATCTTCACAAATTCTTCAAAAGGACTACATATGAACTCCTCACTAACAAGAAACCCAATGTGAGTTATGTCAAAGTCTTCGGTGCTAAATGCTGGATTAGAGATCCTCGTCACAACTCAAAATTTGCACCAAAAGCACATGAAGGTTTTATGCTTGGTTACGGAAAGGACTCGCACACCTACAGAGTCTTCAACAACGTTCTTCACAAAGTTGTTGAAACTGTAGATGTGCGGTTCGATGAAACTAATGGCTCGCAAAGAGAGCACCTACCTTCTGTGATAGATGAACCAGCACCTGAGGAATCTATCAAGTTCAAGGCTACTGAGGATGTCATTCCGACCGAAGAATCTTCTGAAGAATTCATTCCAGAACGTGAAGAACGTTGAGCTGAGGCACCTGAAGAAAATGGTGCTGAAGAAAATGCTGATCAAATTCCTCGACGACAACCCGCTCATCCTCACGTTGCAAAAGAAGTGCAAATTGAGAAGATCATCGATGACATTGAAGCACCAGGTCCTCTCACACGCTCAAGAGCTTCACATTTATCTAACTTTTGTGGGCACTTTGCTTTCGTGTCTATCACAGAGCCCGCTAAGGTAGATGAAGCATTTTTTGAGCCTGAGTGGATTCAAGCCATACAAGAAGAATTACATCAGTCCGAGCTCAACAACGTCTCGGAACTTGTCAAACGTCCAGATCCTCGCAAGCACAATATCATTGGCACAAAGTGGATCTAACGCAACAAGCAAGATGAAAATGGACTTGTGGTGAGGAATAAGGCACGGCTTGTAGCTCAAGGCTACACACAGGTTGAAGGAATTGATTTCGATGAAACTTTTGCACCTGTTGCTAGACTTGAGGCTATTCACATATTACTTGCTTATGCTAACCATCTGAACGAAATATGCCCTAGAGGCAATAATAAAGTATTATATATTTCCTTATATCATGATAAATGTTTATTATTCATGCTAGAATTGTATTAACCGGAAACATAATACATGTGTGAATACATAGACAAACAGAGTGTCACTAGTATGCCTCTACTTGACTAGCTCGTTAATCAAAGATGGTTATGTTTCCTAGCCATAGACATGAGTTGTCATTTGATTAACGGGATCACCTCATTAGAAGAATGACGTGATTGACATGACCCATTACGTTAGCTTAGCACCCGATCGTTTAGTATGTTGCTATTGCTTTCTTCATGACTTATACATGTTCCTATGACTATGAGATTATGCAACTCCCGTTTACCGGAGGAACACTTTGTGTGCTACCAAACATCACAACGTAACTGGGTGATTATAAAGGTGCTCTACAGGTGTATCCAAAGGTACTTGTTGGGTTGGCGTATTTCGAGATTAGGATTTGTCACTCCGATTGTCGGAGAGGTATCTCTAGGCCCACTCGGTAATGCACATCACTATAAGCCTTGCAAGCATTGTGACTAATGAGTTAGTTGCGGGATGATGTATTACGGAAAGAGTAAAGAGACTTGCCGGTAACGAGATTGAACTAGGTATCGAGATACCGACGATCGAATCTCGGGCAAGTAACATACCGATGACAAAGGGAACAGCGTATGTTGTTATGCGGTCTGACCGATAAAGATCTTCGTAGAATATGTGGGAGCCAATATGGGCATCCAGGTCCCGTTATTGGTTATTGACAGGAGAGGTGTCTCGGTCATGTCTACATAGTTGTCGAACCCGAAGGGTCCGCATGCTTAACGTTACGATGACAGTTTTATTGAGTTTTGATGTACCGAAGGAGTTCGGAGTCCCGGATGAGATCGGGGATATGGCGAGGAGTCTCGAAATGGTCGAGACGTAAAAATCGATATATTGGACAACTATATTCGGACTTCGGAAAGGTTCCGAGTGATTCGGGTATTTTTCGGAGTACCGGAGAGTTACGAGAATTCGTATTGGGCCTTAATGGGCCATACGGGAAAGGAGAGAAAGGCCTCAAAGGGTGGCCGCACCCCTCCCCATGGTCTGGTCCGAATTGGACTAGGGAAGGGGGGCGCACCCTTCCTTCTTTCTCCTTCCCCCTTCCCTTCTCCTACTCCCACAAGGAAAGGAGGAGTCCTACTCCCGGTGGGAGTAGGACTCCCCCCTATGGCGCGCCTCTCCCCTTGGCCGGCTGCCTCCCCCTTGCTCGTTTATATATGGGGGCAGGGGGGCACCCCAGAGACACAACAATTGATCCTTGAGATCTCTTAGCCGTGTGCGGTGCCCCCCCCCCACCATATTACACCTCGATAATACTGTTGCGGAGCTTAGGCGAAGCCCTGCGTCGGTGGAACATCATCATCGTCACCACGCCGTCGTGCTGACGAAACTCTCCCTCAACACTCGGCTGGATCAGAGTTCGAGGGACGTCATCGAGCTGAACGTGTGTAGAACTCGGAGGTGCCGTGCGTTCGGTACTTGATCGGTCGGATCGTGAAGACGTACGACTACATCAACCGCGTTGTGATAACGCTTCCGCTGTCGGTGGGTACGTGGACAACACTCTCCCCTCTTGTTGCTATGCATCACCATGATCTTGCATGTGCGTAGGAATTTTTTTGAAATTACTACGTTCCCCAACAGTGGTATCAGAGCCTGGTTTTGTGCGTTGATGCTATGCACGAGTAGAACACAAGTGAGTTGTGGGCGATATAAGTCATACTGCTTACCAGCATGTCATACTTTGGTTCAGCTGTATTGTGAGACGAAGCGGCCCGGACCGACATTATGCGTACGCTTACGCGAGACTGGTTTCACCATTGCGAGCACTCGTTGCTTAAAGGTGACCGGCGGGTGTCTGTCTCTCTCACTTTAGTTGAACCGAGTGTGGCTACGCCCAGTCCTTGCGAAGGTTAAAACAGCACCAACTTGACAAACTATCGTTGTGGTTTTGATGCGTAGGCAAGAACGGTTCTTGCTAAGCCCGTAGCATCCACGTAAAACATGCAACAACAAAGTAGAGGACGTCTAACTTGTTTTTGCAGGGCATGTTGTGATGTGATATGGTCAAGACATGATGTGATATAATGTGTTGTATGAGATGATCATGTTTTGTAACCGAGTTATCGGCAACTGGCAGGAGCCATATGGTTGTCGCTTTATTGTATGAGATGCAATCGCCATGTAATAGTTTTACTTTATCACTAAGCGGTAGCGATAGTCGTAAAAGCAATAAGTTGGCGAGACGACAACGATACTATGATGGAGATCAAGGTGTCGAGCCGGTGACGATGGTGATCATGACGGTGCTTCGGAGAAGGAGATCACGAGCACGGTGCTTCGGAGATGGAGATCACAAGCACAAGATGATGATGGCCATATCATATCACTTATATTGATTGCATGTGATGTTAATCCTTTATGCATCTTATCTTGCTTTGATTGACGGTAGCATTATAAGATGATCCCTCACTAAAATTTCAAGATAAATGTGTTCTCCCTGAGTATGCACCGTTGCGAAAGTTCTTCGTGCTGAGACACCACGTGATGATCGGGTGTGATAAGCTCTACGTTCAAATACAACGGGTGCAAAACAGTTGCACACGCGGAATACTCAGGTTAAACTTGACGAGCCTAGCATATGTACAGATATGGCCTCGGAACACAAAGACCGAAAGGTTGAGCGTGAATCATATAGTAGATATGATCAACATAGTGATGTTCACCATTGAAACTACTCCATCTCACGTGATGATCAGACATGGTTTAGTTGATTTGGATCACGTAATCACTTAGAGGATTAGAGGGATATCTATCTAAGTGGGAGTTCTTAAGTAATATGATTAATTGAACTTAAATTTATCATGAACTTAGTCCTGATAGTATTTTGCAAATTATGTTGTAGATCAATAGCTCGCGTTGTTGCTTCCCTGTGTTTATTTTTTGATATGTTCCTAGAGAAAAATTATGTTGAAAGATGTTAGTAGCAAAGGTGCGGATTGGATCCGTGATCTGAGGATTATCCTCATTGCTGCACAGAAAAATTATGTCCTTGATGCACCGCTAGGTGACAGACCTATTGCAGGAGCAGATGCAGATGTTATGAACGTTTGGCTAGCTCAATATGATGACTACTTGATAGTTTAGTGCACCATGCTTAACGGCTTAGAATCGGGACTTCAAAGACGTTTTGAACGTCATGGACCATATGAGATGTTCCAGGAGTTGAAGTTAATATTTCAAGCAAATACCCGAGTTGAGAGATATGAAGTCTCCAACAAGTTCTATAGCTAAAAGATGGAGGAGAAATCGCTCAACTAGTGAGCATGTGCTCAGATTGTCTGGGTACTACAATCGCTTGAATCAAGTGGGAGTTTATCTTCCAGATAAAATAGTGATTGACAGAATTCTCTAGTCACCATCACCAAGTTAGTAGAACTTCGTGATGAACTATAGTATGCAAGGGATGACGAAAGTAATTCCCGAGCTCTTCGTGATGCTGAAATCGACGAAGGTAGAAATCAAGAAAAACATCAAGTGTTGATGGTTGACGAGACCACTTCAAGTGTTGATGGTTGACAAGACCACTAGTTTCAAGAAAAGGGCAAAGGGAAGAAGGGGAACTTCAAAAAGAATGGCAAGCAAGTTGCTACTCAAGTGAAGAAGCCCAAGTCTGTACCTAAGCATGAGACTAAGTGCTTCTACTGCAAAGGGACTGGTCAACTGGAAGCGGAATTACCCCAACTATTTGGTGGATAAGAAGGATGGCAAAGTGAACAAAGGTATATTGGATATACATGTTATTGATGTGTACTTTACTAGTGTTTATAGCAACCCCTCGGTATTTGATACTGGTTCAGTTGCTAAGAGTAGTAACTCGAAACGGGAGTTGCAGAATAAATAGAGACTAGTAAAAAGGCGAGGTGACGATGTGTGTTGGATGTAGTTCCAAGATTGATATGATCATCATCGCACACTCCATATACTTTTGGGATTAGTGTTGAAACTAAATAAGTGTTATTTGGTGTTTGCGTTGAGCATGAATATGATTTGATCATGTTTATTGCAATACGGTTATTCATTTAAGTTAGAGAACAATTGTTGTTCTGTTTACATGAATAAAAACCTTTTATGGTCATACACACCAACGAAAATGGTTTGTTGGATCTCGATCGTAGTGACACACATATTCATAATATTGAAGCCAAAAGATGCAAAGTTAATAATGATAGTGCAACTTATTTGTGGCACTACCGTTTAGGTCATATTGGTGTAAAGCGCATGAAGAAACTCCATACTGATGGGATTTTGGAATCACTTGATTATGAATCACTTGATGCTTGCGAACCGTGCCTCATGGGCAAGATGACTAAAATGCCGTTCTCCAGAACTATGGAGAGAGCAACAGATTTGTTGGAAATCATACATACAGATGTATGTGGTCCGATGAATATTGAGGCTCGTAGCAGGTATCATTATTTTCTGACCTTCACAGATGATTTGAGCAGATATGGGTATATCTACTTAATGAAACAGAAGTCTGAAACATTTGAAAAGTTCATATAATTTCAGAGTGAAGCGGAAAATCATCGTAACAAGAAAATAAAGTTTCTACGATCTGATCGTGGAGAAGAGTATTTGAGTTACGAGTTTGGCCTTCAGTTAAAACAATGTAAAATTGTTTCACTACTCACGCCACCTGGAACACCACAATGTAATGGTGTGTCCGAACATCGTAACCGTACTTTATTAGATATGGTGCAATATATGATGTCTCTTACCGATCTACCACTATCGTTTTGGGGTTAAGCATTGGAGACAACTACATTCACGTTAAATAGGGCACCATCAAAATCCGTTGAGATGACGCCTTATGAACTGTGGTTTGGCAAAAACCAAAGTTGTCGTTTCTTAAAGTTTGGGGTTACGATGCTTATGTGAAAAAGTTTCATCCTGATAAGCTCAAACCCAAATCGGAGAAATGTGTCTTCATGGGATACCCAAAGGAGACAGTTGGGTACACCTTCTATCACAAATCCGAAGGCAAGACATTCGTTGCTTAGTAGGGATCCTTTCTAGAGAAGGAGTTTCTCTCGAAAGAAGTGAGTGGGAGGAAAGTAGAACTTGATGAGGTAACTGTACCTGCTCCCTTATTGGAAAGTAGTTCATCACAAGAAACGGTTCCTGTGACGTCTATACCAATGAGTGGGGAAGTTAATGATGATGATCATGAAACTTCAGATCAAGTTGTTACTAAACCTTGTAGGTCAACCAAAGTAAGATCCGCACCAGAGTGGTACGGTAATCCTGTTCTGGGGTTATGTTACTAGACCATGACAAACCTACGAACTATGAAGAAGCGATGGTGAGCCCAGATTCCACAAAATGGCTTGAGGCCATCAAATCTGAGATGAGATCCATGTATGAGAACAAAGTGTGGACTTTGGTTGACTTGCCCGATGATCGGCAAGCAATTAAGAATAAATGGATCGTCAAGAGGAAGACGGACGCTGGTAGTAGTATCACTATCTACAAAGCTAGAATTTTCGCAAAAAGGTTTTCGACAAGTTCAAGATGTTGACTACGATGAGAGTTTCTCACTCGTATCTATGCTTAAGTCTGTCTGAATCATGTTAGCAATTGCCGCATTTTATGAAATATGGCAAATGGATAAACAAAACTGCATTCCTTAATGGATTTATTAGAGAAGAGTTGTATATGATGCAACCAGGAGGTTTTGTCAATCCTAAAGGTGCTAACAAAATATGCAAGCTCCAGCGATCCATCTATGGACTGGTGCAAGCATCTCGGAGTTGGAATATACAATTTGATAAGTTGATCAAAGGATATAGTTTTATACAGACTTGCGGTGAAGCCTGTATTTACAAGAAAGTGAGTGAGAGCACTACAGCATTTCTGATAAGTATATGTGAATGACATATTGTTGATCGGAAATAATGTAGAATTATTCTGCAAAGCATAAAGGAGTGTTTGAAAGGAGTTTTTCAAAGAAAGACCTCGGTGAAGCTGCTTACATATTGAGCATCAAGATCTATAGAGATAGATGAAGACGCTTGATAAGTTTTTCAATGAGTACATACCTTAACAAGATTTTGAAGTAGTTCAAAATTGAACAGTCAAAGAAAGAGTTCTTGCCTGTGTTACAAGGTGTGAAATTGAGTAAGACTCAAAGCCCGACCACGGCAGAAGATAGAAAGAGAATGAAAGTCATTCCCTATGCCTTGGCCATAGGTTCTATAAAGTATGCCATGCTGTGTACCAGATCTATTGTATACCCTACACTGATTTTGGCAAGGGAGTACAATAGTGATCTAGGAGTAGTTAACTGGACAGCGGTCAAAATTATCCTTAGTGGAATAAGGATATGTTTCTCGATTATGGAAGTGACAAAAGGTTCGTCGTAAAGGGTTACGTCGATGCAAGTTTTGACACTAATCTAGATGACTCTAAGTCTCGGTCTAGATACATATTGAAAGTGGGAGCAATTAGCTAAGAGTAGCTCCGTGCAGAGCATTGTAAACATAGAAATTTGCAAAATACTTACGGATCTGAATGTGACAGACCCGTTGACTAAAATTATCTCACAATCAAAACATGATCACACCTTAGTACTCTTTGGGTGTTAATCACATAGCGATGTGAACTAGATTATTGACTCTAGTAAACCCTTTGAGTGTTGGTCACATAGAGATGTGAACTATGGGTGTTAATCACATGGTGATGTGAATTATTGATGTTAAATCACATGGCGATGTGAACTAGATTATTGACTCTAGTGCAAGTGGGAGACTGAAGGAAATATGCCCTAGAGGCAATAATAAAGTATTATATATTTCCTTATATCATGATAAATGTTTATTATTCATGCTAGAATTGTATTAACCGGAAACATAATACATGTGTGAATACATAGACAAACAGAGTGTCACTAGTATGCCTCTACTTGACTAGCTCGTTAATCAAAGATGGTTATGTTTCCTAGCCATAGACATGAGTTGTCATTTGATTAACGGGATCACCTCATTAGGAGAATGACGTGATTGACATGACCCATTACGTTAGCTTAGCACCCGATCGTTTAGTATGTTGCTATTGCTTTCTTCATGACTTATACATGTTCCTATGACTATGAGATTATGCAACTCCCGTTTACCGGAGGAACACTTTGTGTGCTACCAAACGTCACAACGTAACTGGGTGATTATAAAGGTGCTCTACGGGTGTATCCAAAGGTACTTGTTGGGTTGGCGTATTTCGAGATTAGGATTTGTCACTCCGATTGTCGGAGAGGTATCTCTGGGCCCACTCGGTAATGCACATCACTATAAGCCTTGCAAGCATTGTGACTAATGAGTTAGTTGCGGGATGATGTATTACGGAACGAGTAAAGAGACTTGCCGGTAACGAGATTGAACTAGGTATCGAGATACCGACGATCGAATCTCGGGCAAGTAACATACCGATGACAAAGGGAACAGCGTATGTTGTTATGCGGTCTGACCGATAAAGATCTTCGTAGAATATGTGGGAGCCAATATGGGCATCCAGGTCCCGCTATTGGTTATTGACCGGAGAGGTGTCTCGGTCATGTCTACATAGTTCTCGAACCCGAAGGGTCCGCACGCTTAACGTTACGATGACAGTTTTATTGAGTTTTGATGTACCGAAGGAGTTCGGAGTCCCGGATGAGATCGGGGATATGACGAGGAGTCTCGAAATGGTCGAGACGTAAAAATCGATATATTGGACGACTATATTCGGACTTCGGAAAGGTTCCGAGTGATTCGGGTATTTTTCGGAGTACCGGAGACTTATGGGAATTCGTATTGGGCCTTAATGGGCCATACGGGAAAGGAGAGAAAGGCCTCAAAAGGTGGCCGCACCCCTCCCCATGGTCTGGTCCGAATTGGACTAGGGAAGGGGGGCGCACCCTTCCTTCTTTCTCCTTCCCCCTTCCCTTCTCCTACTCCCACAAGGAAAGGAGGAGTCCTACTCCCGGTGGGAGTAGGACTCCCCCCTATGGCGCGCCTCTCCCCTTGGCCGGCTGCCTCCCCCTTGCTCCTTTATATACGGGGGCAGGGGGCACCCCAGAGACACAACAATTGATCCTTGAGATCTCTTAGCCGTGTGCGGTGCCCCCCTCCTCCATATTACACCTCGATAATACTATTGCGGAGCTTAGGCGAAGCCCTGCGTCGGTGGAACATCATCATCGTCACCACGCCATCATGCTGACGAAACTCTCCCTCAACACTCGGCTGGATCGGAGTTCGAGGGACGTCATCGAGCTGAACGTGTGTAGAACTCGGAGGTGCCGTGCGTTCGGTACTTGATCGGTCGGATCGTGAAGACGTATGACTACATCAACCGCGTTGTGATAACGCTTCCGCTGTCGGTCTACGAGGGTACGTGGACAACACTCTCCCCTCTCGTTGCTATGCATCACCATGATCTTGTGTGTGCGTAGGAATTTTTTTGAAATTACTACGTTCCCCAACACCATCATGATATCACTTTATATCAAATGGATGTGAAAAGTGCATTCCTCAATGGTAAGCTTGAGGAAGAAGTATATGTTGCTCAACCCCCAGGTTTTGAAGATCCAAAGCATCCTGACAAAGTCTTCAGACTCAATAAGGCCCTCTATGGCCTCAAGCAGGCCCCTCGGGCATGGTATGATACTTTCAAGGAATTCCTCATGAAGAAAGGCTTCAAACCCGGTTCACTTGACCCTACTCTTTTCACTAAATCCTATGATGGTGAATTGTTTGTGTGCCAAATATATGTTGATGATATTATCTTTGGTTGTACTGACCAACGTTACAGTGATGAATTTGCCTATATGATGAGTGAAGAATATCAAATGTCTATGATGGGAGAATTGAAATTCTTATTAGGTCTTCAAATTCGTCAACAGCGAAATGGCATATTCAAATCTCAGGAGAAATACCTCAAGGATGTACTGAGGAAATTCGGCATGCAAGATTGCAAAGGGGTCAAAATTCCAATGCCCACAAATGGTATTGACCTCGATCAAAAGGTATACCGCTCCATGATTGGTTCTTTATTGTATTTATGTGCATCTAGGCCAGATATTATGCTTAGTGTTTGCATGTGTGCCCGATTTCAAGCTACACCGAAGGAATCACACCATAAGGCTGTGAAGCATATTCTTCGATATCTAGCTCACGCACCAACACTTGGATTATGGTATCCCAAGGGCTCACCTTTTGATCTCATTGGATATTCAGACTCTGACTATGTTTGTAATCGTGTGGACCGCAAGTCAACATCTGGCACATGTCATTTCCTCGGACGATCTTTGGTATGTTGGTCCTCGAAGAAACAGAACTGCGTATCACTTTCTACTGCTGAAGCTGAGTACATTGCTGCTGGTTCTTGCTGTGCTCAATTGCTATGGATGAAGCAAACTCTCAAGGACTACGGCGTCAACATGAAGAATGTGCCTCTCTACTGTGATAATGAGAGTGCCATCAAGATTGCTCACAACCCAGTTCAGCACTCGAAGACAAAGCACATTCAGATTCGTCATCATTTTCTTTGTGATCATGTGTTCAAGGGCGACATTTCTATTGAGCATGTGAAGACTGAAGAACAACTAGCCGATATCTTCACAAAGCCCTTGGATGAGAAGAAATTTAGCAAGTTGCGGTGTGAGCTAAATATCCTAGAATCTTCGAATGTTCTTTGAAAAGGACACTCATCCTAACACTTATGCAAAATTGATGACTTAGATGTGCAACACATGAAGAAACGTTTTTCTTCAATCGATGAAGAATAACACTCTTAGTGTGAAACAATTAACGAAGAATTTGATTCTCAAAGCTCTACGACAATTGTACGCGGTGTCTGAAATCATCATTCTTATACGGTGGGTCACGCCACCACCAAAAGTTGAAAATCTTCAATTTGAGTTTTTCCTTAGTTTTGAAATTCCTCAGTTGTTCATGTTCTTCAACTTTACATTGTCTTCATCGTTTTCGTCATTTTTCTTCATTGGCTATATAGATATATATATATATGAGTTTATGTCCTCTACAGCATTCACTTATTGCTATTTCTTCAAGTTGCTTTTTCTTCTAAGTGAATGTGATCGGACCCTTCCCCCTCTATGCTAAACTCAACCCAATCTATTCACAAATTCTTCATGTGCGTTCTACTTGAAACTCGTTCAAAATCTTCACTGTGTCCTTGTCAGCTGAAAAATTTGCGAACGGAATGTTTAACTTATCTTATCTAAATTTTTGGCTTTGCCGCTCAAACCGTTCCGCATTCCACGAAATACTTATCTATTCACCCACGATCTCACACGATCTCCACTTCTCAGTACGTGGGTGACACATGTCAAGCGAATGAGAAGGGTCAGGGGCACGTTCGTCCAAATTCTTCGGGCGAACAGTTTTTCACCGTGGCTATAAATACCCCTCCCCTTCTTCACTTCTCTTTTAGTCCGCTCGACCTCACTCCAGCTCGAGCTTCTCAAACCCTAGCGCCGCCGCTACTTCATCATCGCCGGTGAGGAAGAGCTTCACTGCCTCGACCTCGTCGCCGTCGTACTCGCGCCGGCCGCGGATTTCTTCCCTCTGCCGCCGCCGTAGCTGTCTTCCTCAGCCGAGTTAGGGCGTGGAGATCTGAACTGACGAACTTCACATCTACAGTTCCCAGTTCATCGTGTTCTTCGTCCAGGGTAATTAAAAGTTACTTTTATTGCCCTCTTGGATTCAAATGATTTCTACAAAATCTTCAAAGGTGTTTATTCTTCAAATTCTTCACACACTAAAACACCTCACATGTCATCTGTTCTTGATGCATTTCTCTAAGCGACAATTTTTATTCATGATTCCTCAATTGTGTGGATCTTCGATCTATACAACTCTGGAACCTAAGACAAAGAACGCTTAGTGAAATTCTTCAAGACTCATCTGGTCAAATTCTCAAACTTGTTCTTTTTGAAAAACCTTCTGAGAACGCATATGACCTCTCCAAATTCCTCGCAACTATACTCTGTTCACAGGTACTCATGTCCGCTGCTGAATCACTAGGTTCTCATCAACTTAACTCATTTGCAGCGTTCCTCGAAGAAAAGTTGCATACATCTTCAGAAAATTCCATTGTTCAAATTCCTCATCTGAAGAAAATGGCTGATGGTAAGAAGCCACAGAAAGGAGGAAAAAGGCCTGAAATCAATACTGCCATCGAGATCCCTGATGACATATACAAAGATTATTGCACTCCTGATGAGGCCAAGTTTGGTAAGGAGGACAAGAATCAGCGCAAGGTGCGCATACAAAGGATAGAAAGGAGATGGGCACAGGAATGGAGGGAGTACAAGTATGTTACTCCCATGTATATGAAGAAATTCGCACTAAATCCTCCATGCCCAAGACCTCCGTTGGCACCTGGCCAAGGAGCAGATCCCACCAGCCTCAAGCGCGGTGAGGATTATCCTGATGAATGGGCCACGCGCCAGGCCAAATTGGCCAGACAAGCCAGAGAAGCAGTGAGGAAATTCAACAAAGACTCTGCTGCTGCTGCTGCCACTGAGGCCTCTGTCAAACCAAAGAAGGCCATGGCAAAGAAGCCTGCTAGCCAAGTGCTTCAACTTCAATGCCCTCACGGCCAAGTTCCTCAGCAATGCCCTCACGGCCAGATTCCTCAAAGCCTTCACGGCCAACTCCTCAAGCTGCTCCTGCTCCTCCAAAGTCCTCAGCTCCTCCGCCAAAGTCCTCAGCTGCTCCGACCAAATCCTCAGCACCTGTGCATCTCGCCACGTGGCAAAGGACAACGGGCATTTCTATTGCCTCAGGAGCTTCTACTAGTTCCTCAGCTGCACCAAATTCTTCAACTGGTCCCTCTCTGCTGAGGACAAAGGCCACTGCTGGACAAGGTTCTCGCCCAAGTCCTCACAAGAAGCAGGTCGCCTTCCAAGTGACGTCTGATGAAGACGAAGCTGATGATGAGGAACTTGCCGAAATCATCAGAGACATGCAAGTCAAGGCCGCTAGAGCCAAGGGCACAAATGTGCCTCTGCTTTTGGATCCAAAGTTGATCCTCGACTACATTGATCTCTGGCACAAGGACCCAAACACTCCTTTGCCTGATTTCAAGCTGACTCCTGGCCAAAGTCATATGCTGACTGCCTTCATCCAAGAAGAAAAATGGAAGTTTGAAAAGGCCAGGTAGATCAAGAAAGCGCAGTACAAGAAGGAGCGTTTCCTGAAGAAACATGTTGTCTCTATGACAACTGACGAACTTGTCAGTATTCAATCTGAGATCAAGAAACTCAGTGATGAATTTGACGTGTACCGCGCTAACTGGCTTGGAGCCAAAGTCTGTTTTGTCAAGTTGACAGAAAATTTCACTCCAAATGTTGCAGCCTCAACGCAACAGGAAATTCCTCAGGCTGAAGCATCTGCTCAGCCGACTGAAGAAAATGCAAGCACCGCTGATGATATTCAGGCTGCTGAAGAAACTCAAAGCACCAGGGCTGATGATTGCATTCCCGCCACTGAAGAAACTGCCAGGGCATCCACTAGTGGTGCGCCTGAAGAAAATGAAGAAGTCAGGGCAACTGAATCAGTTGTGCCTGAAGAAATTCAACCTAATCCCTCTGCTCCTCCTACGCCTACACCAACTCTGATCCTTCCATCTGCATCAGATGTGAAGAAGACCAAGGCTGCAGAGCATGCAGCAGTGAAGAAAAGGAAGGCATCAACTTCATCCGATTCTTCAGCTCCGAAGAAGATGAAGCCTTTGACCAGCTCTTTTGCTAATCCCATTGATGTTGTTCCTATATCCACCATGCCACCAAAATACCTTGTTCCATATGATGAAGAATATGTGATTCCTAGCGAATCAGATGAAGAGAATCCTTCTGCTGCTTCATCAGAGCAGTTGGATGAAGAAATTGAAGTGGATGCAATCCCTTCAACACCAGTTGTTTCCTCGCCTGTGCCTCAGTTCACTGGTGAAGAGGCCGGCGTTGAAGAAATAGAAGAAGAAGAGGTGGACATTGGCTGTACCACACCCGTGCTGAATGTTGACTTTTGGGAAAGTCAGCACCCCAACTCTCCACTCTTCACACCATTGCAACAAATTCCTCAGTCCCCAATAACTACAGTACAAATGGGATCTGATGAACCACATGCCACACCGTCTGTCCATGAAGAAATTCCAGCCACTAGTGCTAAAGAAAATGAAAATGGAGAATTAAAGACCCAGGCCGTCACTGAAGAAGAAGCTGAAATTCCTCAGCCTGTGCAACCTGAGATTGCGATTCCTGAGGTGATAATGCAATTGACTGACACTCCTCAGCCCAAGCCAAAGGATCTATTCTCAAAGAAGCAGAAATTCAAGGCTGATGATTTCTTCGGCGAGCATGTGTTCTTCACTGACTACAATCCCTATGATTCTGCTCGTCTGAGAAGGAAGTTGTGACACCCAAAAAATTTATTTGGCTTTTTCAAACTTTTATTTGATTTGAGGGATGTTATTTAAAATTTTCTTCTAAAAGAACTCTCCCCCTCAAAAACTTTCTTTTATGACAAGTGTTTTGTTTGGATTCACCCAAGACTTGATTTTTGGTCTTGGAGGTTTTTCCATCTTATGTGGACTCAACACCAAATGTTTTTCATTTGGGAGATTTTCTTTTGAAAAAAAATCTTTTAAATAGCCCTATGGCATTTGGAGTGATCTTTTCCCCTTTTCAAAATCTCCTCTTGCCATGACCTAAGTGGAAATCCCCTCCCAAAAGCCATTCCCCATCTTTGTGTCAAGATATACCTCAAATCCAGCAAGTTGAACCTCCCCATGATTTTTCTTCCATTTATTTCTTATCAAAAATATTTTCTGCCTTCTACTTTAGCTCTTGGAGATTTACAAAGGGACTACCATTTCTACTTTGAGTTTGGCCTCCAAACAAATTTCCCTGGCTAGTCCTTAGAGCCCTCAACCAAGATCCATGAAGATCCACTGGTCTCCAGTTCAAAATTTTCAAATTGAACTTGCTGCAAGTTTGGACCATATTTGCCAAATTTGATGAAATTCAATTGTTTTCTCCTCCTAAAAATCTGAGAAAATTCAGGCAGCCTCTGGATGCATTGAGAGGTCACCTCACCAAGCCCCAGCTCCAGAATTTTTTTCTTCATGCCAAATCATTTCGTCGAACACCTGAAGGACACTGTTACTGTCAAATTCAGAAAGTTCAGTAAACAGTTTCAGAAGCTGCTGTCGTTTTCTTCAGAACCTTTCCTCGATCTCGCCAGTAGCCACGGTGGCGCCTTGCTCCCTGTCCCCTCCTTCTTATCCCTGCGCCGCACGATCGCCTGGAAGCTTGCGGGCGTCGGCGACGAGCAGGAGGAGGTGCGCCACCCCGTGAGCGATGGCAACAGCGCCCTTTGCGGCTGCCAGAGAGGCGCAGCGTTGGACGGCGCAGTCCAGCGCCGCCCAAGCCACCAGAGGCCACCGCGTGGCCATCCACTCACCCGTGCATGCTGCAGTCTGTTGTCATGAACTGGTAGGCGCGGAGCGTGCTCCCTGCCGCCGCCGTACCCGTACGGCCGTTCCGTCGAGGACCGGCGTATTACACCAAGCCCGACCGAGGTTTAGCGGAGGAATGGCACCAGTGATCCTCCACGGTGATGCCTAGCCCCCTAAACCCCCTGCCCAATCTCTGCCTCGCCTTTAATCGCTCGCCAGAGCTATCCCGTTCACGGCCACCCCCTCGGATCGCCTATAAAAGGAGGCCCCGAGCTCGAACTCGAACCCGCACCACCTCTACACACCACCAGTACCACGCCAAGCCACTGGGCAGCCCCCGAGGGAGTCTCCTTCCCCAACTCCGGCCGCCTCGACCCGCTTCGGGACCCAGCTCGATTCACCCCCGTGCGTGCACCCCTACCCCTCAGCTCTTGCCAGTAGCCTCCTAGTACATCCACTCTTCTGACCCGCGCATCAATTTGGAGTTTGCAGCACCCACCGGAGTACTCCACCATCGCCCGAACCACCGTCCGCCGGAGATAGTGTCGCCGTCGACGTGGTGCTCTCCGACGGCCAAGTCCACCACCCACCGACGCGGAAGAACACCCTGAACCCGTTGGTACCCTCCGATCTCTCTGCCTCGCCGTGGTTCAACGCCGGCGACCACCGCAGCCTTCGGGCGCCGGCAAGCTCTGTTGGGAGTTTTGAACCTGACGGGTGGGACCCCCCCGTCAGCCTCTCTCCTTTCTCCCTCGAACCGTTTTCTGAAAGCGCCTTTGGGCAAAATGCGTTTTCTCTTTGGGCTGGCGCATTGCATTCCGAACCGTTTTCTGTTTTCTCAAACAAGTCCCTGGATCTTTTCTGTTTCATCACAGATCAGTCCTTGGACTAAAACCCTTATATCTTTTTAATAAAAGATGATTTTTGATTGATTCTTTTTTTGTCAGTCTTATATTTTTGTCTAGTTTTTTATAGTATTTATTTGGAACAATTTTTATGCATGCAACGATTTTCACGTTAGTATACGGTTTCGTTATACCGTAGGTTCCGGAGGAGGTGACGGAGCCGCGAACTTCGCCGAGCTAGACTCCGACTTCTCCGAACCAGGCAAGCATGTTTGAACCTTTGATATGATAGGTGTTTTGCATGTTTGCTTGAACGGTTTGTGCATGGCATATGAGCATCGGTGAGTATTACGTTGCATGCAAGGCAACTAACCGTGTGTTTCGAAGTTACTGTGATCTTTGATGAAAGATGACCTGATCATGTGGTGACATGAAAGGTAGTAAGATGGTATTGTTGTAGCATGCCAGTCTTACGTCATCCGATAAACCCCGACGTTAACGTGGGCTGGGCCACGTTACCGTTCTTCCCCTCTTGTGCTGCCACATGTTTTCTGCAAAGAATACAGTTTAGTAAGTTGCTAACCTCTTTCCTTGTACACACCAAATAGAGGGGCCGGGATGAGGGTTCCATGGCCCTGGATTAAAGCCAGTCATCCGGTCAGGGGGCATGGGTGTTTCCGGTTGGGACCGAGAGGGGGGGCACCCCTTAGAGCGCGCGGTATAAATTTGATCCCATGCTACGCGTGGTTGTAGCCTCCCCGTCTCAAAGTTTTTCTTGAACGTTGCCGAGGGTGATTCCCGGCATCGGAATGTTGAATGGGTGTGTACTGGTTAGATGTGTTTCTCCTAAAACACCGTAAACGGAACTAGTCCCTTGTGACTACTGAAATCCGTTGGCTGTGGTTAAATAGTACAAACTCTGCAGAGTCAAATCCTTCCGAGTCATCGTGTCCATGGTCAAGGACCATGGCCAGTATATCCATATCCATGTCAGTCCCTATGTCAGTCTCAGTGGTAAATCCCCGGTGAACAAGCTCGAGTGGTAAACCCGGTTAAATTGTTATTCCTGTGGATGGACTAACATTTTATTTATCTCGTACCTGAACTGATTTAAATTCATGAGCTACTGAAATATTAAGTTATGAAATATAAGCCCTTTATGTGATGTCGCTCAGACGTCCGACTGTGGCACTCTTGTCATTTACTTTCAATATAAGCCCTTTATGTGATGTCGCTCAGACGTCCGACTGTGGCACTCTTGTCATTTACTTTTGATATAAGCCCTTTATGTGATGTCGCTCAGACGTCCGACTGTGGCACGCTCGTTATTTACTTTTGATATAAGCCCTTTATGTGATGTCGTTCAGAAGTCCGACTGTGGCACGCATTGTCATTTATTTTCCATTATAAGCCATTTTTGAGGTGTCGCCTTGACGCCCGACTGCGGCATTGTTATTTCATTTGTATCCTTTCGAGGAGTCATTCAGACACTCGATTGGCCTTCAGTATTACTTTGGGATTTTGGGAGGACTACCGCCCGACTTCCCTTTTATTTCCCATGCATGGCTATCTCATTGTCTGAGTGCGCTCTATTAATCTGTTCATATGCATCATGTTTACATTTGTTATATCTTATGTCCGAACTGTCTTGCGAGTACTTTCATAGTACTCACCTGGCTTGTTGATTTGGCCAGATGTTGACGAAGGCGATCTCTTGGATGAAGAGTTTGATAGTGAGTCCGACGCCTAGAGGAGTCCCAGTCAGTCCCGTGCGATCCTAGATATTGGTCACTTGTATTATTTACGCTTCCGCCACCCACAATAAGAATCCTCGAGCTTCACTCCGACGCTCGAAGAGCTGTTAGATTCAGGAGTCATGTCACCCACTTCACTGTGATATACCCACCACCGCTTTTATTGCGAGTCAGTAGTTATGCCACCCTATCCGCCTTTATGTATTATCGGCGTGGTTGTAATAAATTGTTGAGCAGTCTCCGCTCAACCTTGTATTATATTTAGTACTCCTGGTTTTTCTTCTGTGATCAAGAAATTGTCTACCAGTGAGAAGGATTCTTCTCGACTGGTCCGTAAAAGGGATCGGTTTCTCAATAAATATTTTTATTGGAAAACCGGTCGTGACAAGCTTGGTACCAGAGCCAGGCTGACTGTAGGAAGCCACTAGGTGCGATCGCTAATCGGTTATTAGCGTCTTTAGTGATTTTTTTAGCATTTTGCAAACGTAGCTATTTTCTGTTGGTCATCATAAATTTATGATTTGACTACTCATAATTTTTGCCTACTTTTGTAGATGGTTGGCAGCAACTGCAAGACTCGGGTGTTCACTAATGTGCCCGAGGGGTTTGTCAAACTCCTCGTCTCCATCACCAAGCTCGCGATCGGGCCAGTGACTCGTCCGGAGTTCACGCTTTACCAGCACAAGCTCAACGACGGCGTGTCTATGCACCAGGCCGTGGTGCAATTCAAGGGAGGATGTTCTACATCTCGCCACTTCCGTTTTGTGGGAAGGGCCATGCCTACGGAGAGGCATGCCATGCAGATGGCCGCCCGTGAGGCGATAGCTCGCCTTCGAGATATTCTTCCTTCGATGAAGACTCGTCGCTACCGCTACCTCCCATGCCATGTGCCATATACTTGTCACTATGCATTCGCCTGCCATAGGGGAGAGCGAGATGAAGCTATAGAGATGCTTGTTGAGTATCTCAAAGCTCTGAAGGCAGCTTTCGACAACCTCGTGGACGATCTTGTGGCTGCCCGCATGGACTTAGTTCGGGGCTGTTCTGCCAATAGGAGGGAGCTTCTCCACATGGCACCGCCACTGACGTTCGTCTCGTCCTCAGCATCCTATTCACCTGCCATTTTGGCCACCGCTCGCCGTCTGCCTATCACTGAGGAGTTCGACCAGGTCATTGTTCCTACTCCAGTCAGGGCTGCACCGCCTGCCGCGCCCACACTACCGCCTGTCGCACCCGCGCCATCTCCTCAGTGCAGTGCTACGCGCCTGAAGCCTTTTAGGGAGGTGGTGGAGGTTGAGTCTCCTGCACCGCTGGGTCTTACCCTCGGCAGGGGGAAGGACATCCTCACCATCTCCGACTGAGTGCGCCTAGTAGCCACGCGATGTGCCTGCTTGTATGATATGTTTTATATGTACTTAAGTTTGTGGTTGTTGTGTGCGCATCATGTAGGGTCCCGGAGGAGTGTGCTAGCTTAATAACATGTCAGGAGTGTGTACGCACATCCTGAGTGATGTATCGTATGTTTGCGTATCGCGTGTAAAATTTGTGCTAAGCAGTCCTTCTCCGTGCGCAATCAAATATTTTCGTGAAAAATCTTGAGGTCCTTTAAATTTTTGCCTTTACAAAATTTTCCTTGTGCCACACAGTTCTTCTCATGATTTTTGCAAAATAATACCCCAGAGTGGAAAATGTCTCGTCCGTGGACTCGTTCCATGCCAAATCCACCCGAAGAAGTTTATGGAACACAGACAAGCAACAACTTCACACAGGCGCAGTCTAGTCAACAAGACAGCAAGACAGCCTTATCTCAAGTATGCCGCCTTTTCGAACAAAGCCAACAGCAACACCAAGAAATGATGAATCACGTCATCAATATGGGAAATCACCGTGAACCATACCAACCGCACTCCAAGTTGTCTGAACTACAGAAGACACGCCCTCCAACGTTTGCTCACACTGATAGGCCACTTGAAGCCGATGATTGGCTTCGAGACATCGAAAGAAAGTTGATTATTGCTCAATGTTCTGATCATGAGAAGGTGCTTTATGCACCTCACTACCTCACTGGAGCAGCTGCAGCATGGTGGGAGAACTTCCTACACATGCATCCCAGTGAACATAACATCACCTGGGAAGAGTTTAAGGAAGGCTTTCGTGGGGCACACATCCCCAGGAGCATCATAAAAATCAAGAAAAGAGAATTTGATGACCTCAAGCAGAGAGGCATGACAGTGACGGAATACAACAGTCAGTTTACCCAGCTATCTCGTTATGCCTACAATGAGCATATGACTGAGAACAAAAGGATGGAAAAAAATTTGGACGGCCTGGCGCCGGCACTAAAATGCCAACTGGTCGTACACACTTTCCCAGATTTCAAAACTCTGGTTGACAAAGCCATTACGTTGGAGAATGAGCGCCGCAGTCTGGAGGATATTCGTAAGCGAAAAAGGGACAAGACGACTCTTGCTCGCAACAACCGGAGCAAGACTGATGTTCAGAGGAATGAAGCAAGAAAATCCATGACTACTGCTCTAAGGCCAACCAGACAGTTTCATTCAAGGGACAAGGACTTTACATACCGTCCAGGGGTCACTTGCTATGCTTGTGGAGAGGAAGGGCACTATGCCAAGCAGTGCCCAAAACCAAGGAACTCGGCCCCCAAGCCGAACAATGGTGGGAACAATCCTGCCCCCAAGCGTAACAATTTCAATCCCAACAACAATCACAGGAAGGGTCACCTGAACTATGTGACCAAGGAAGAAGCACAGAATGCCCCAGACATCGTACTCGGTACGTTCCCTGTCAACACAATACCTGCCACGGTTTTGTTTGATTCTGGAGCTTCTCAGTCGTTCATTTCGAAGAGTTTTGTTTTGCAACATGGTTTTTCGATACTTCCTTTGGAAAAGTCTATGATCATCAAGTCCCCCGGGAATAAGCAGATCACTCAGAGTTACTGCCAAGGAGTGATTATTGAATTCGAAGGACTAAGGTTTCAGGCTAATCTCATCGTGTTGGAAAATAAAGGACTGGATATTATCCTAGGGATGGACTGGTTGACCACCAACAAGGGATTCATAGACTGTTTCAATCGGACTGTGATTCTCACTCATCATCACGGCAAGACAATAAAAGTTTCAGCTCAAGAGAGACCACGGTCACGGCAACCAAAGTTGAACAAAGTGGACATTTCAGAACTGAGAAAAGTTCCAGTGGTTTGTGAGTTTCCCGACGTATTTCCAGAAGAACTACCAGGCATGCCACCAGACAGAGAGATAGAGTTCAGCATTGAACTAGCACCTGGCACCACCCCCATCTATAAGAAACCTTATAGAATGGCACCCTCAGAGTTGGTAGAATTGAAGAAGCAAATAAAGGAATTACTGGACAAAGGATTTATTCGGGCCAGCTCCTCACCATGGGGTTCACCAGTTTTATTCGCCAAGAAAAAGGATGGGACACTGAGATTGTGTATTGACTATCGAGCTCTCAATATGGTCACCATCAAAAACAAATATCCGATGCCACGGATAAATGATTTGTTTGACCAGCTCACGCAAGCCATGGTGTTCTCAAAGATTGACTTAAGATCGGGATATCATCAATTAAAAGTACGGACAGAAGATATCCCTAAGACAGCATTCACCTCCAGATACGGATTATATGAGTTCACAGTAATGCCGTTTGGACTGACGAACGCCCCCTCATATTTCGTCCACCTCATGAACAAAGTGTTTATGAAATTTATGGACAAATTTGTTGTAGTGTTCATTGATGATATTCTGGTATACTCAAGGACACCAGAAGAACATGCTGAACATCTCAGAATTGTATTGGGAGAATTAAGGAAACATCGATTATACGCCAAATTTAGCAAGTGTGAATTTTGGCTAAGACAAGTTGGTTTTCTAGGCCATATATTGACCCAAGAAGGCGTGGCCGTAGACCCAGAAAAAGTCAAAGCCATACTTGACTGGAAACCACCAGCCAACATAACAGATGTACGGAGTTTCCTAGGAATGGCTGGATATTACCGAAGATTTATTGAAGGATTCTCCACTGTGGCAAAGCCAATGACACAGTTGCTCAAGCAAGACAAGAAATTTGTATGGACGGAAGCGTGCGAGAAAAGCTTCCAAGAACTCAAAAAGAAACTAACAACAGCACCGGTTTTGATTGTGCCAGACATACACAAGAGTTTTGAAGTGTATTGTGACGCATCCCGGAAGGGCTTCAGGTGCGTATTAATGCAGGACGGCAAAGTTGTCGCGTATGCTTCCAGGCAACTACGGAAGCATGAGGAAAATTATCCTACTCATGACTTGGAGCTAGCAGCAGTCATCCATGCACTCAAAGAGTGGAGGCACTTTCTGTTGGGAAATCGTTGTGAAATATATACGGACCATAAGAGCCTTAAATATATTTTCACGCAACCAGAGCTAAATTTACGACAACGACGCTGGTTGGAATTGGTCAAGGACTATGATGTCGGCATTCACTACCATCCAGGGAAAGCAAATGTAGTGGCAGATGCTCTTAGTCGGAACCCCAGCCCGTGCAACGACAGTCCACAAAACTTGAGGCCTGAGTTTCAGCAGGAGTTCGCTAGACTCAACATGGTGTTAGTCTCAAAGGGCAACGTATCAAATCTGGAGATACATCCCACCCTAATGGAACACATTAAGAAGGCTCAGCAGGGACATCCCAGCATCGAAGGTATAAAGAGAAAAATGAGCCTTGCCAAGGCTTCAGAGTTCGTCACTGACAATGAGGGAATACTATGGTACGGGGACATACTTTGCGTACCAAACGTTGAGGAACTCAAACAGCAAATCCTAGCCGAAAGTCACACCGCCCCATATTCGATCCACCCTGGAGGAACCAAAATGTACAAAGACATTCAGGAAAGATTTTGGTGGCACGGTATGAAAAGGGATATAGCCGCATTCATTGCTTGTTGCGATTCATGTCAGCGCATTAAAGCCGAGCATCAAAAGCCAGCAGGGCTACTACAGCCAAACAGGATACCTGAGTGGAAATGGGATGAAATTGGAATGGACTTCATCGTCGGACTACCTCGATCACAACGCGGAAATGATGCCATATGGGTCATCACAGATAGGCTAACCAAGGTAGCACATTTCATTCCCGTGAAGACGACCTACTCCACTCAAAGGCTAGCTAAGCTTTATCTCTCCCGTATAGTTTGTCTGCATGGAGTCACAAAGACTATAATATCCGACCGAGGCACCCAATTTGTCTCTAAATTCTGGGATCACTTACAACAAGCACTGGGCACGCAACTAGCATTCAGTACAGCGTACCACCATCAGACTGATGGACAAGCGGAACGCGTGAACCAAATCCTAGAGGACATGCTGAGAGCCTGTGTTCTCACCTATGGATCCAGTTGGGAAGAAAGTTTGCCGTATGCCGAGTTCGCATACAACAACAGTTACCAAGCCAGCTTACAAATGGCACCTTTTGAAGCATTGTACGGACGGAGGTGTCGTACCCCATTAAATTGGTCAGAGACAGGTGACAGTCGTATCTTCGGCCCAGACATGCTCAAGGAAGCCGAGGAGAAAGTTAAACAGATCAGGGACAGACTCAAGACAGCTCAAAGCCGACAAAAGAGTTATTACGATCGAAAACATCGTGAGGTCAGCTTTGAACCCGGTGAATATGTATACCTACGAGTGTCTCCTATGAGGGGCCTGCAACGGTTCAAAATTAAAGGGAAGCTAGCCCCAAGATTTATTGGACCCTTCTGTATAGTTGCTCGAAGAGGCACAGTAGCCTACCAGCTAGACCTACCCAAAGAGCTGTCAGACGTCCACGACGTGTTCCACGTCTCACAGTTGAGGAAATGTGTGAGCAACCCGGAAAAGCATGTATCTCATGAGAGCATTGATGTGCAACCAGACCTCACCTACAGACAGCGGCCAGTGAAGATATTGGAAGAGTCTGAAAGGAGGACCCGTCAGAAAACGATAAAAATTTTCAAGGTTCAGTGGAGCAATCACACCGAGGATGAAGCTACATGGGAAAGAGAAGATTTTCTTCAGGCAGAGTACCCACATCTATTTGAGGATCAGCTGAAATCTCGGGGACGAGATTTTTCCTAAGGGGGTAGGTGTTGTGACACCCAAAAAATTTATTTGGCTTTTTCAAACTTTTATTTGATTTGAGGGATGTTATTTAAAATTTTCTTCTAAAAGAACTCTGCCCCTCAAAAACTTTCTTTTATGACAAGTGTTTTGTTTGGATTCACCCAAGACTTGATTTTGGTCTTGGAGGTTTTTCCATCTTATGTGGACTCAACACCAAATGTTTTTCATTTGGGAGATTTTCTTTTAAAAAAAAATCTTTTAAATAGCCCTATGGCATTTGGAGTGATCTTTTCCCCTTTTCAAAATCTCCTCTTGCCATGACCTAAGTGGAAATCCCCTCCCAAAAGCCATTCCCCATCTTTGTGTCAAGATATACCTCAAATCCAGCAAGTTGAACCTCCCCATGATTTTTCTTCCATTTATTTCTTATCAAAAATATTTTCTGCCTTCTACTTTAGCTCTTGGAGATTTACAAAGGGACTACCATTTCTACTTTGAGTTTGGCCTCCAAACAAATTTCCATGGCTAGTCCTTAGAGCCCTCAACCAAGATCCATGAAGATCCACTGGTCTCCAGTTCAAATTTTTCAAATTGAACTTGCTGCAAGTTTGGACCATATTTGCCAAATTTGATGAAATTCAATTGTTTTCTCCTCCTAAAAATCTGAGAAAATTCAGGCAGCCTCTGGATGCATTGAGAGGTCACCTCACCAAGCCCCAGCTCCAGAAATTTTTTACTTCATGCCAAATCATTTCGTCGAGCACCTGAAGGGCACTGTTACTATCAAATTCAGAAAGTTCAGTAAACAGTTTCAGAAGCTGCTGTCGTTTTCTTCAGAACCTTTCCTCGATCTCGCCAGTAGCCACGGTGGCGCCTTGCTCCCTGTCCCCTCCTTCTTATCCCTGCGCCGCACGATCGCCTGGAAGCTTGTGGGCGTCGGCGACGAGCGGGAGGAGGTGCGCCACCCCGTGAGCGACGGCAGCAGCGCCCTTTGCGGCTGCCAGAGAGGCGCAGCGTTGGACGGCGCCGTCCAGCGCCACCAAAGCCACCAGAGGCCACCGCGTGGCCATCCACTCACCCGTGCACGCTGCAGTCCATCGTCGTGAACTGGTAGACGCGGAGCGCGCTCCCTGCCGCCGCCGTGCCCGTACAGCCGTTCCGTCGAGGACCGGCGTATTACACCAAGCCCGACCAAGGTTTAGCGGAGGACTAGCACCAGTGATCCTCCACGGTGATGCCTAGGCCCCTAAACCCCCTGCCCAATCTCTGCCTCGCCGTAATCGCTCGCCAGAGCTATCCCGTTCACGGCCACCCCCTCGGATCGCCTATAAAAGGAGGCCCCGAGCTCGAACTCAAACCCGCACCACCTCTACACACCACCAGTACCACGCCAAGCCACTGGGCAGCCCCCGAGGGAGTCTCCTTCCCCAACTCCGGCCGCCTCGACCCGCTTCGGGACCCAGCTCGATTCACCCCCGTGCGTGCACCCCTACCCCTCAGCTCTTGCCAGTAGCCTCCTAGTACATCCACTCTTCTGACCCGCGCATCATTTTGGAGTTTGCAGCACCCACAGGAGTACTCCACCATCGCCCGCACCACCGTCCGCCGGAGATAGTGTCGCCGTCGACGTGGTGCTCTCCGACGGCCAAGTCCACCACCCACCGACGCGGAAGAACACGCTGAACCTGTTGGTACCCTCCGATCTCTCTGCCTCGCCGTGTTTCAACGTCGGCGACCACCGCAGCCTTCGGGCGCCGGCGAGCTCCGTTGGGAGTTTTGAACCTGACGGGTGGGACCCCCCCGTCAGCCTCTCTTCTTTCCCCCTCGAACCGTTTTCTGAAAGCGCCTTCGGGCAAAATGCGTTTTCCCTTTGGGCTGGTGCATTTCATTCCGTACCATTTTCTGTTTTCTCAAACAAGTCCCTGGATCTTTTCTGTTTCATCACAGATCAGTCCTTGAACTAAAACCCTTATATCTTTTTAATAAAAGATGCTTTTTGATTGATTCTTTTTTTGTCAGTCTTATATTTTTGTCTAGTTTTATAGTATTTATTTGGAAAAAAATTGGAACAATTTTTATGCACGCAACGATTTTCACGTTAGTATACGGTTTCGTTATACCGTAGGTTCCGGAGGAGGTGACAGAGCCGCGAACTTCGCCGAGCTAGACTCCGACTTCTCCGAACCAGGCAAGCATGTTTGAACCTTTGATATAATAGGTGTTTTGCATGTTTGCTTGGATGGTTTGTGCATGGCATGTGAGCATCGGTACGTATTTCGTTGCATGCAAGGCAACTAACCGTATGTTTCGAAGTTACTGTGATCGTTGATGAGAGATGACCTGATCATGTGGTGACATGAAAGGTAGTAAGATGGTACTGTTGTAGCATGCCAGACTTACGTCATCCGATAAACTCCGACGTTAACGTGGGCTGAGCCACGTTATCGTTCTTCCCCTTTCGTGCTGCCACATGTTTTCTGCAAAGAATACGGTTTAGTAAGTTGCTAACCTCTTTCCTTGTACACACCAAATAGAGGGGCCGGGATGAGGGTTCCATGGCCCTGGATTAAAGCTAGTCATCCGGTCAGGGGGCATGGGTGTTTCCGGTTGGGACCGAGAGGGGGGCACCCCTTAGAGCGCGCGGTATAAATTTGATCCCATGCTACGCGAGGTTGTAGCCTCCCCGTCTCAAAGTTTTTCTTGAACGTTGCCGAGGGTGATTCCCGGCATCGGAATGTTGAATGGGTGTGTACTGGTTAGATGTGTTTCTCCTAAAACACCGTAAACGGAACTAGTCCCTTGTGACTACTGAAATCCGTTGGCTGTGGTTAAATAGTACAAACTCTGCAGAGTCAAATCCTTCCGAGTCATCGTGTCCATGGTCAAGGACCATGGCCAGTATATCCATATCCATGTCAGTCCCTATGTCAGTCTCAGTGGTAAATCCCCGGTGAACAAGCTCGAGTGGTAAACCCGGTTAAATTGTTATTCCTGTGGATGGACTAACCTTTTATTTATCTCGTACCTGAACTGATTTAAATTCGTGAGCTACTGAAATATTAAGTTATGAAATATAAGCCCTTTATGTGATGTCGCTCAGACGTCCGACTGTGGCACTCTTGTCATTTACTTTCAATATAAGCCCTTTATGTGATGTCGCTCAGACGTCCGACTGTGGCACTCTTGTCATTTACTTTTGATATAAGCCCTTTATGTGATGTCGCTCAGACGTCCGACTGTGGCACGCTCGTTATTTACTTTTGATATAAGCCCTTTACTGATGTCGCTTAGACGTCCGACTGTGGCACGCATTGTCATTTATTTTCCATTATAAGCCCTTTTTGAGGTATCGCCTTGACGCCCGATTGCGGCATTGTTATTTCATTTGTATCCTTTCGAGGAGTCATTCAGACACTCGATTGGCCTTCAGTATTACTTTGGAATTTCGGGAGGACTACCGCCCGACTTCCCTTTTATTTCCCATGCATGGCTATCTCATTGTCTGAGTGCGCTCTATTAATCTGTTCATATGCATCATGTTTACATTTGTTATATCTTATGTCCGAACTATCTTGCGAGTACTTTCATAGTACTCACCTGGCTTGTTGATTTGGCCAGATGTTGACGAAGGCGATCTCTTGGATGAAGAGTTTGATAGTGAGTCCGACGCCTAGAGGAGTCCCAGTCAGTCCCGTGCGATCCTAGATATTGGTCACTTGTATTATGCTTCTGGACCGCCAGCCAGGCCAACTTCTATTCTTCCCTGCTCTTCAACAAGCACAAAGTCTTCGACCACAAGCATATTCCTCATGTGGACATGGAATCACTGCCATACTTCACTCCTGTCCTCAGTGTGCTTCATGACACAGGCCTCCTCAACTTTTACACAGACATAGTTGATTGGAATGAAGAGCTCATTCTTCAATTCTACGCAACACTGCACATCACAGGAGATGTTGACGATGTGAACTCCTGGGTTTTGGACTGGATGACCGAAAGCACTCACTACAAGGCACCGACCTCTGAATTACTTCACGCCCTGCCCATCAGTCCTCCACCTGAAGGAGCTCGTTGCCTGTACCAAGAGCCTGAACTGACTGCCCATTATATGCAAGTTCTTATGAAGCCTCTGAAACCTGGTCAAGCGTCAAGAACCAAATTCCTCATGAAGGAATTGCAGTATGTACCAAGGACAGTCTATCGCATTCTGACAAAGACTATGAGTCCAATAAAGGCCATGACTCGTCTGATGAGGAAATTGTTGGCATCATGAAAAATGTGGTATTCAACATCATTCATGGCATACCCGTCAACTACCATGATTTCTTCATGAGGACTCTTGCAAATGTTGCACTTTCTCCATTTGAGCTGAAGCCTTATGCACCATGGATTATGAGATTCCTCGAAACAAGATCTTCACTCAACTACAAGGTTGATTTTCAGAATCACCTCAGCTACTTGCCCCCAATCGAAGTCCTCAAGCTGACCTATTCCTCAGCTGACGAAAAGGGCAAGGCACCTGCTGTTGTTGATGAAGGCATTCGTCCATTGGATGGTCAGTGTCGCAAAGCTGCATCTTATTCCACCAATGATGACTCTGCCACTCATGATTCTGCTGCCCATGCATCCAAGCCAAATCCTCAAGCCACTGCTCCTCGTGTGATGACTGACCGTGAGCTACTTCTTAGTCTTCACCAAAAGGTGGATCGAAACCATATATGGGTTAAGCGTTAGTTTGGTTCAATTCTTCACAACATGACTGCTACACACAATGCAGTGAAGAAAAACCATTACTACCTCCATGAAGTCTTCGGTCGCACCTTGGCTATTCTATCTCATGTATATGGTGAAGAAGATCTGAAGAAAATGGGTCTCAAGGAAGATTTTGACTGGTCTGCTCCTCCACCGAAGAAATACAAGAAGGTCAAGGTTCCTTCCTTGGTGGCCAGCTCATATTCTTCATCGCGCGAAACCGACGAGCATGAAGACTTGGACGACACTGCGGCCGGCCCTACATGAACAAATGACCCCAACAACGCTGGCGCTCCTTCATCAACTTGATATTCTTCAGGGGCGTTAGTCCTCATTTTCGATCCTTTTGGTCATTCAATGACAAAGGGGGAGAAATTTGAGTTAGTCTTCAAGCGGGTCTATCTTATATGGGCGTTTTTTTGCGATGTTACAACTCTCGTTCTTTTGATGACTTTGTTGGATCGAGTTGTAAACTTAAACTCTATGGTGGCCTGATACTTTTGTTGTGTTTTTCTGCATGCTTATTCCTCATTAATGTTAATGCACGCATGATGAATTACTTCAGTCACCATATTTCATCATGCATTTCAAATTCTTCATATTATATGTCAAATGTGTGTATGAATTATAAGATATAGGGGGAGATCTCCATGATACTACTCTTCAAGTGTGCATTGCTTCAAAAGAAAATTCCTCACTATGCACATCTTCAGGAGGAGTTCTTCTATATCTTGCAATCAAATTCCTCAGTATCAGTATTTACACTTCATATGTTTATCCCCGTTGAAAACTTCACCTATATTGTCATCAATCACCAAAAAGGGGGAGATTGTAAGTGCATCTAGTGCCCCTTAGTGATTTTGGTGTATTGAAGACTTATAGGTTAAGGGACTAATGTGTTTATGAGTGTACACAGGTCTATAAGTCTATGAGGAGTTTGATATTTACAGAGAAAGTCGACCCCTAAAAATGAAGTTCTTTGATTGAAGACTTTGGATTTATGAAGACTCTGAAAGTGACGAAATTGGTGTGACCTTGAAGACTAGGTATCCATTCGAGGAACATGAAGCATGAAGACTTTTGTTTTTGCAGTTTCATTGTCTCTTTCTTGAGTCATAGGAAACACCGTACTGTTAAAGGGGGTCGAGGAAATACTAAGGAAAAATTTCCATGTGATTCTCAACTCAAAATCCTACACCTACCAATCCCTTCTAGTGAAGCCATTGGAAATCTCATACAGTTCAGTCAATTTCTTCAGTGAGAGAGACGAAGTTCTTCTGGTCTCTGAGGAATTTGTTCTGACTGAGGAGATAGGAATTCACCAGTGTGGATTGCCTACACAGTGAGGAACATGATAGCCCTGAGGAATTTGATACTCAAATTTCCGACCATTGCTGTGCCTTGTGCCAGCTGTCCCAAAATATCTACCCACCTAACGGTCATATCATTGAAGGGCATTGATGTCTTATCATGTCGGGCTGCTCCCTAGGCTATAAATAGCCGCCCCTACAAACACTAGCTGGTTGGCTGCTCCGAGAGAAAACTGACACTTGTCATTTGAGAGCATCCCAACCTCCGAGGACTTTGAGCGAAAATCATCGAGTGAGGAAAACCCAAACCCAAACACCTACAAACCCAAAGTGATTGAGCATCACTGAAGAGATTGATCTTGCATAGATCCGACGCTTGTTACCTTTGAAGACTGTGCTTCTTCTAGACGGTTAGGCGTCATGGTCTAGAGCATCCAAGAGGAATTGTGGATCACCGAGTGACCGAGTTTGTGAAGGTTCGGAAGTCACCTGAAGACTTACCACGAGTGATTGGGCGAGGTCTGTGTGACCTTAGCTCAAGGAGAATACGGTGAGGACTGTGTATCCGGGACTATGTGTCCTCAGGTTTGATTACCAAGATATAATATTCTTACCAAGATAACTGGAAATCCCAACCGATAAGAATCCTAGTGAACCTAGAAAAAAAATACAGGACCAGAAAAAATTACCCCTTTTTCCGAACCTTTTAGTAGCCGCTTCAACCAGATGTACAACTGAGACAGCAGTTGGAACTGGTCTACCAAATCATTGTCTTCACCAAGCTACTGGTTCTATTTCCTGAACTCTTTCATTTCCTCATAACTGTGATTGTGCACTTGTTCATATCTGTTTGAAGACTTTGACTGAAGCCTTTCTCAATTTCCTCAGTCCAATTTCTTCAGTCTGTTTGTCTTCATCCTGTGTTATCCTGTGTTTACGCTTTCTGTACTCTGTGCTTGTCTTCATTTCATCATGATGACCATGCTTGTGTTCTGTTATGTTTACATTTGAGTACTTATTCCGCTGCAAGTAGTTCTTCACTAAGGAATTTCCTCACCAACAAATTCCTCAGTGAAGAATTCACAAAAATTGCCTATTCACCCCCTCTAGTCGATATAACGCACTTTCAAGGATTTCCAAATAATGGCAGCTTTATGCCATTGATTTTGGTAAGTATTTCCATCCTCCCCAATAATAGAAGTAATATAATTTTTTATGTAGCTTTGGGTGGCCATGGCATGAAAAAATTCAGTGTTTTCATCATCCAGTCTCACACTCCTCATTTTAAATCTAGATTTCCAATAGATTCTTTTAACTTCCAATAATTTGAGAATGTGCTGTTTCAAAATATCCCTGAAATTTGCTTCCATAGTACTCAGTAATCTTTGATCTTCAATACCATCCATCATAGATAAGACATAATTACAAGCAGAGATATTAGTATTGAGTTTAGATAGGTTTTTGCTCCATTTCTTGAGTCCCATTTTGAGGCATTTGAATCTTGCTGTAATATCATTTGCAGAATTTAACATCTGTTGGTTTCTGTTCCAACATTGCATGACAGTCTCATAAAATAAATCAAACTCAAGCCAATAATTTTCAAACCTGAAAATAGAGGCCTTTGGAATATCACTGCCAATCTGAATATGAATTGGAATATGATCAGAAGATACTCTAGCAAGTGGGTGGGCTAGAGTATTTGGGAAAGTTAAGGTCCGGTTTGCTGAGGTAAAGATCCAGTCTAGTTTTTCTAGTAATGGTGAGTCTTGCATATTGCTCCATGTGTAATTTCTTCCTTTGAGTGGAATTTCCACCAAATCAAGTTGCTCTAGTAAGCTGTTGAACATAAGCATATTGTTTGAATCTCCCCCAGGTCTGTTCCTATCATGTGGACTTCTGATTAAATTACAATCTCCAATAAGAATCCAATGATCCATTTGTGAAGCATCAATATTATCCAACCAGTCAAAGAAATCAGTTTTGTTCTCATTCTGGCATGGTCCATATATATTGCTGACATAGAAAATGTGGCCTGATAAATTGCATAGTAATTTGACTGTGAGCTGAAATGAGGATTGGCTAACAATCGAACCACTATAAAGGCTGCCATTCCATATAGTAATCAGCCCACCAGACAGGCCCAATGAAGGGGTATAAGCATATTGATTAAATCTTCTAGGAGAGAAATTTCTATGATAATTTTTGTCAAAATCATCTTTTTTTGTTTCTTGCAGGCATATAATACCACAATTGCTTTCATCAATTTTGTCCCTTAAATCATCCCATCTGGTTTGGGAATTTATTCCTCTGACATTCCAATTTAATACATTCCATGTTCTATTCATTGGGACAAGAGGTGGAAATGAGTCTACAGTAAAATGACTTAATCATTTTAGAATAACCAGAGACCATCATAATGGTGAGTGCAGACAAGCCATGCCAGTAACATATACATGATTCCATAGAGAAACAAAACTGACCATAACCAGGCAAACCATTCAGACTTCTTAGATAACAAAATAATTGTAGCACAAGTTCCCAGCAACATAAGCAAATAATGGAGTTTAACTCCTTACAAACCAAGTTCATAGATAATGCAAAAGTAAATATCCTGAGCCATGATAAAACTAAGGGTGACATAAGGCCAGAAAAGGTCTTGGCATAGCAAGGCCCTAACAGACATAGAATCGCTTATTCATGGACAACTGGAGCCATCAACTTCTCTCCAGACACCTCCTCAGGAGGGATCTGACACTGCCTGATAGCAATTGCTTGGATGGTCTCGAGAGGCAGCTCAGGGGGTGGACCTGCGTCAGGGTTGCGAATCTCATGCTCAAATTCAGAAGATAAGTTCTTCTTGCAGCGTGCCATCTCCTTGGCCTTGACAGCAGCAACTTCGTTCTTAAACCCCACACTTAGTCCCGCCAGTCGACGACTGCGGTGTAGATCATTTACATCCAGTGGAGCATTGACCTTCTTTCTCTTATTAACAGCAGGGTTGGTCTGGGCAGTAGGTATCACATTTGCAGGAACTTGAGGTTCCACCTCAGCTGGAGAGTTGTGGGTGTTGGCAATGAAGTCAAGCAGAGCAGGTGACTGGATATGATCTTCAGCTTGTGTGTTACAGAATTCAGAGTGGTCAGACAATTCATCTATTTGTACTGAAGTGGCCACAGGCTCATATGGGTGTGCAGTAGTGATGGTGAGCAAGCATTTCTTGATGGTGCCATGATCATCTTCAACGTTTACCAGCTGGCACTTGGTACTGATCACATTGGAGCCTGCAAGTTTTTCAAGTAATGAAGGGGCAGTGGCCATAATTTTTAACATCATGTCATGCAACGCCATGAAGGAGTCAGTTGCTTCCATTGCAGGCTGGAAAGGCATGTCATGTGCCTGTTCTAGGCTCTGAGGTGGAGTCTGGACCATGGGATCGGCTTCATTTCCTTCCTCGGGTGCATGGTGAGCAGCAGGTGCGGCAATTGGGTTGTGTCCATCATTAACATCAGCATCGTGCCAAATACCACCAAACGGGGCAAATGGCATGGGGTGCATAACACCATCCGGTGGGATTGGATCCTCATCGCCCCCATGGCACCAAGCAAATCAGCGTGCAGAATGTAAACGGCACAGGTCCATGACTGTCCATGACCATAATCATCTAGACTCTCACAAATGACATGGCTAACAGGTATTTCAAGCAGATCAGGCACTCTGACTTTCACTAGGATACGTGCTCTGTTTGACATGTCTCTGTTCCAAACTAAGAACTTAGAAAATCCACTAACTGACTCTGTAACTTTGTCCGGTCTCCATCCTCAAGCGGGAAGTTCACGATCATAATCCAAGCATCATGGGTAAAAGTACAATCCCTATGGTTGATACCTCGGTCATGGCGGATGATACACAGATCGGAGTCACCGACGAAGTACGGGCTGTTGGCGATGGCGGTGTCGATGTCGCATGCATGACGGGATCGGACGAGAGCAGCACCCATCCCGTAGCGAGAGATCTCGGCGATGCGGAAACCACGCTCGTGACCGAGGAAGTGGTTGATGAGCATGGCATCAGTATCGAACTGGTTGGGGTCCGGTGGTGGGGTGAGGGAGACGATGGCCCAATCACCTGATTGGACCAGAGGTTCGCCGCCGAGGTAGTGGTAGGTGCGACGGCGTCGGTTTCCATTAGCATCCATGATGGCAGTGCTTGGTGGCAGGAGGGGCAAGGGGTCGCAGAGGGTAGGTGGCCATGGCTTCGGAGGTGTTTCGTTGTGCGGAGGAGAAAGATGAAGGGGCAGAGCAGGGTTTCGAGGGGGAGCAAGGCGAATGGCAGGTCGAGCTGGCTGGTCGAGGGTGTGAAGGGGGGGTTTTGGGGAGACGAGTCGTCAAGCGGGTTATCGGGCATAGGCGGCGGGTTGGTAGGAGGGTGGGATTTCACCCGATAAACGGGAGCTGATTTTTTGGAGTTGTAACAAAAACGAGATATATGGTCATATCTATAACAACTACGGCATCTAAACTGATTAATGCAATCCGCACGAAGGTGGCCAGAGGATAAGCGTTTACCGCAGATAGTAAATCCAGGGTAGTTAGTATTTTGGCCAGCTTGGTTTGGTGGGATAATGATAGGCTGGGGATTATGGCCTAGGATAATTGGTGGGTGAGAGTAGGTTGGGCCGAGGCCTGCCGTGGCTGGCCAGTATGGGCTAAAAGGGATGGGAGTGGGCCAGTGGGCTGAGGGTTGGATGATTGGGCCATGGGGGTGGAGATAGGATTTGAAATTTGAATGGTACCGGTCACGCCCGAATATGGCTCTTGATCCCAGGAAGGCGCATGGTGGTTTGCATGAGAGCCTGGTCTGTCCGTCGGAGTTGGAGGGAGGGGTCAGCGGCCGACGGGGATGGAATTTGCACCAGAGAGGATACGGCGTGGGGATTTGGTTACCAAAGACCATTCCTGATCGTGCTCATAGAGCCAATTTTTATACTCTCTGATCCATGCCGGCCCGCCGAAACCCCGTAGGTGAAAATGGCAAAAGAAAAGCGGGCATCTAAAAGATCTAATATGGTAGATCATAAATCTCACAGCCTTAGAGATGACAGAAAACTTGAAAACGCTCCCACGAATGTGAGTGACATGAAGTCCAGATGGTAAAGCACCTATTCAAGATTGAAGCGTGTGGCTAACATTCTCAATGGAGAGTGGGAAGGACGAATGACTAAACGAGACAACTAGATGAAAAGCATGTTGTGGGTCGAGGCAATGAACATGGGTGGAGAATCTGGGTCTGACCTGATCATCAAATCCCACCCCTGGTGAGAGATCCAGGAGAGGGGGGGCCATGATGGCCGGAGGAGCTTACAAGGATGAGATGCCATGGATCGCCGCTAAGGTCGCCGTTTGAGTCGCCAGGTGGAGGGAGGGGGTGGGAGCCATGTTAGTGTGACATGAGTCACATATTATATCATCATACCGCAAAACAATTACAAAGAATCAAGTTTATTTTGTCCAATGATCTTCGTGAAAGTTTTTATTATATCCCTCTTGAATATCTATCACTTTGGGACTAATTTCATATGTTGCTTTTGATAGCTCAAACAATCTAAGTGAAGAACGTGAGCATAAACATTTCTTCTCTCAAAATAATTTAAGTGAAGCATGAGAGAATTTCTTAAATTTTTTTACTAACTCTCAAATAAATCTAAGTGAAGCATGTGAGCATTTCTTCAAAATACTAAAGCACACTGTGCTCAGAAAGATATAAGTGCAGCACTAGAGCAATTCTATAGCTCAAAAAGATTTAAGTGAAGCATAAAGAGCAATTCTAACAAATCATAGCATATTTTTTAGCTCTCTCCAATAGGTGTGTCAAGCAAGGATAGATGACACAAAATAAAAAATAAAACAAGCAAAGAATCAAATAATAAGACGCTCCAACCAAAACTCTATATGTGATGAATAAAAATATAGCTCGAAGTAAAATACTGATGGTCGTTAGAAGAAAGAGGGGATGCCACTCGGGGGCTTCCCCAAGCTTAGTTGCTTGTTCCTCTTTGGATAATAACTTGGGGTGCCATGGGCATCCCCAATCTTAGGTTCTTATTACTCCTTATTCCTTCATCCATCGTGACCTCACCCAAAACTTGAAAACTTCAATCACACAAAACTTGGCAGAGATGGCCGATATTCCTCTGAGAGATACAGTGCCCCTGGAAGCAATTCAGTTGGAGAGTGACCTGACCTATGAGGAGAAACCAGTCAAGATTCTCTAGTTCGCCAACCGAGTTACACACAGCAAGGTCATCAAATTTTGCAAGGTTCAGTGGAGTCACCCTAGCGAGGAGGAAGCCACCTGGGAACAAGAAGAAGACCTCCGAAAGGACCACCCACACCTTTTTTCCAGCCAACCCGAATCTCGAGGGCGAGATTCATCTTAAGGGGGTAGGTTTGTAACATCCCAATTTTCAATTTGGATGTTATTTAGATCATTCATATGCATTAATCTTTTGAGCATGTTTTAATTTGTTATATTTCAATTCTTGATCCTAGAAACCTTAAGCAACTCAAGGACCAATGGAGAGAGTTGGAGGTTTTCACAAAAAATCCATTTTTGAATTTACAAAATTTGCAAATTGGATCAAAGTGATTTATTTGAAATTATTTATCCAATTATTTCAAATGAATAAAATATTGAGAGAAGATAATATGACTTCTTCAAAAAACAGCAAAGAAATATTGGAAATTTAATTTTGAATAAAAGTATATTTGATTTGGTTTTATTTGCGTGTTCAATTATTTTATTAGTACTAAAATGTTTGTTTTTATTTTAGGCATTTAGGTCCAGAAAAATGTTCACCTAGCCCATTTAATTAGGAGGGAATTATGTGAATTTTTTCTGGAATTTGGAATTTTTTTTTAGGTTTTTCCTATTTTTCGTATTTTCGGAAAATGTTTTTTTAACTTCGGACCGAACTGGGCCGAAGCCCAGTCGGCCCAGGCTGCCGCCACCACCGACCCTGAGCCGGAGTCCGGCGAGAGCACGCAGCCGCCGCCGTGTCCGTCTCGGCCATGAGTCGCCTCGCCGCCGCCTTGCCCCCGCCTCCAAGCCGCCCCGGAGCCGCCAGTCCCCACCCGCCTTTATAAGCCGCGGCCCCCGGCCCCTCTCTCCCCATCAGCAGCCGCCGCCGCAAGCCACCGCCGCCGCGTCGTGTCGCCTCGCGGCCCCGCGCCGCAGCAACGACTTCCACCGGAGCAGCCGCCGGAGCCGCCCCGCCTCGCCGCCATCGCCGGATAGCCGTCGTCGCCGCCGACGTCGAAACCGCCCGAACCGGTAAAAACCGCCACCGGTTCGGTTTTCTTTTAGTTTATCTGTTTTTTCGTTCGGTTTATTTTTCGGTTCGATCTACTTAGCGAACGTCCGTTCGTTTAGATATGTTAACGAACGGTTTCGTTCGTTAGTCTCCCGTAGCGGACGTTCGTCCGATAGATTTTTCTTTTTTTTTCGGTCAGGGACCTATCCGTGATTATTTTCTTCATAGATTAGCCCCTGATTTTCAAACCCTCGTAACTTTTTGCTCGTTTCCAAATCCGACGAAACCAACGACAAATTCTTCGTTATGATCCCCTCTGTCTAGAAAACCAACTTAAACATATTTTTGAAAGTTTAAAATTTGGTTTTCAAACAAATTTGAATATTTGAATTTGAACTTCTTTTGTTCATAACTTGAGTTTCGTAATCCCGATTTGATTAATTCTTTTTGCAAATCAAAGCTCTTCACTTGAACTTTCTGTTTAGATCTTTTTCTTCTGTTTTCCTTTGCATCTTATGCTTGAGTGCTTATGTATGCTACTGTTTGTCTACGATAGATTTTCCGAATTGCGAAGCTTGCTATTACGAATCTCTAGGGTTTACCGATCGTCAGCAAGGCAAGTTACAGTTTGATCATACCCCTTTATTACCCAGTTTTTACGCATTAGTTTCAACCCTCAAAGATTGCATGAGTAGGATTGGGAACATGTGGTTATGCTATGTAGTTGATGAGCTAGGAACCTAATACCTTTGATCTCCTCGGGAATATACGTTATACTCATATTGCTTAGCAATGCTCGTAGATGGGGATTGGTTACTTAATGTGGCTACTTTAATACACATCTGGGTGGATTGGTTGCGGGCACCTGGGGAATCCAGTGTTTACCTAGGAGATCCCAGGGTACCCGTGTGATCATCCTACGGAATGCCACCCAGGCTCAAAGGGATCATAGGATTATTCATGCTAGAAACTTCCGTGTGCAGCCACAAGCCATTATGGGCTCTGGCATAGTTGAGTAAGTTGTGGGAAACCTTTCCATGATGGGCTAGCAGATGTAGGGGAATTGTAGGTGTACCGGCCTATCTATCGGTTAAGGGGACCTCTTCAGAAAGGCTATATGTCTCGATCTTCCGATCATGGATGCGATCGAGTCTTGTGGGGAAAAGTGTGCAAACCTCTGCAGAGTGTACAAACTAATCATGATTAGCCATGTCCCTGGTTATGGACATCATTGAGTATCTGGTATTTGAATTTATTGGTTGATCTCATCACTTTACATAATGAATTTGTTGGGTTATTATTATTACTTGGTAATTTTGGGATTGAGTTGGGGAAACCTTCTCAATAATGGCATAAATTTGGTAGTAAATAAAATCTATTCCTTTGTTGTAAGGAAAAATTAGCTTTATCCAAATGTTAAACTTACAGCCTCCACCAGCCAGATATGCATATAGTGATAGCTATTATTCATCATTGCTCTATAGTGTGATCTTGCCAGCATATTCCATGTGCTGACCTACACGGCTGCAACGTCTCATGTTGCAGAGTTTTAAGACGAGGAGTAAGGTGCGATAAGTCGTTGTCTTGCACTCAGTTTTGCCATGGAGTTGGATGGACTCATCTATCTTCAAAGCCTCCGCAGTTATTTTATTTAGATGGCCTTCAACCATATTATTGTAATAAGTACTCTTTTTGAGACTCTGGATGTAATAAGTGTGTGATTGAACTCTGTTATAAATCCTCGAGTACTGTGTGTGTCAGCATACCGATCCAGGGATGACACTTAAGCACAGAGACTTCCATCCATTGAGATCGGGTCGCTATAAGATGGCATCAGAGCACACGCTGACTGTAGGACGCAACCACTAGGAAAAGCCACAGGATACTCTTCTCTACTCATTTCTAATTCTTCTCTATTGCTACTCAATAGATGTCGGACCCCAGGAACAAGTTCATTCAGCCGGATGACGACACCCCTTTCGGACGACACTTGGAGGAAGTCACTAAGTACCTGAACATCAGCATACCAAGCTTCACCGGAACCTTCACTGCAACTTTACCAGAAGAGGAGGGCTCCACGATTCAAGTTCGTGTTCTAGGAAGGACTTTTGCACCAATTACCGAGCCCATCGAGTTTTCCTTTGATGCACCAACCTAGAGTTTAGGAAAGAGCAAGGTCGCCCACATCACCATTGGACGCATATGCGAGGTGTACAACAAGGATCTTAAAGACACCGTCTAGCAGATATGTGGACGCCGGGATGAGCAGTGGGAGATGATTCGCACCAGGAAGGATGGATCTATTGCAGCCTACATACAGGAGATGAACCAGCACATTCGTCGATATGAGGATCAGATGTGCGCAAACATGATGGATACCAAGAAGGTGATGACCCGGAATATGGAGCCAGAAGAGGAACTCAAGGCAACTCGCGATGGATACGAAGAGGAAATTGTTGTGCTACTAGAGCAGAATGAAGACCTGAAGAGGAAGCTAGGAATACCCGTGGTGAAGCCCGAACCTGAAGTGGACATTCGTTCGGAAGACTACATCATACTTGATGACACAGACATCGACAGTGATGATGATGAAGACAGTGATGATTTTGAAGACGAAGCTGGAGCGGATATTATGGAGTCTTCCACCGATCGAAATTTCTAGTCGACCACCATATTATTATTAGAATTCTTCCATGTAGTTAGAAGTCATTCGCGAGGTTTTGTAATAGTAGCTTAGATCGATTGTATGAATCTTGTTTGAATTAAGTGGTGTGGATTGAATATATTTGTCTCATGTGCATATGGGTAGTGAAATCTCTCATTAGACCTATTCTATTCTATTCTCACCCCTCTAACCTATCAGATGCCTCCGAGGCGTGACCCTGGATTCGCTTTCCTGCCGGAGCTCACCCAGTTGATCCAACAGCAGAATGCCTTGATGCAGTTGCTCATCCAGAACCAAGGCAACAACGACAACAACAACAACCCACCGCCACCACCCCCAGTTGACAACCTAGCCCGTTTCCTAAGGTTGAATCCACTGGTGTTCTCTAGGAGCACCGAGCCAATTGTTGCTGATGATTGGCTCCGCAAGATCGGAAGAGAGCTAACAACTGCTGGATGCACGGATGCAGAGAAAGTGCGCTTTGCCGCACATCAGCTTGATGGACCTGCAACCTCTTGGGGGGAGAACTTCACCGCCACCTACCACATTGCTATAGTTACATGGGATTAGTTTCAGCAGGCTTTCTGCACCACACATGTCTCAGCTGGAGCCATGAGTTTTAAGAAGCGTGAGTTCCACAATTTACGCTAGGGGAATCCTACTGTGGCGCAATACATGGATGAGTTCAGCAAGTTAGCACGCTACGCCCCAGATGATGTGGCCACAGATGCCGCGAAGCAGGAGAAGTTTCTTGAAGGGCTGAATGATGAGCTGAGTATGCAGTTGATGGTGGCAACATTCACCAACTACCAGGAGCTGGTAGACAGGGCCCTCATGATTGAAGGCAAACAACAGCAGATAGAGAACCACAAGCGGAAGTATGGACAGGGGAAGTACAACTCTTGAGCTCAGCAGAATCCCCGCTATTCCCCGTACTCGGGAGGACACAATCATCATACCCATGGAGGACATAATCATGGAGGCCATTCCCACAATGGAGGAAGATCACACAACCATAGTGGCCCCAAGAATAGGAATGGGAATGGAGGAAACAGCAGTCAGAGTCGTTCCAACCCAGCAACCCCCGCCAAGAAGGATCTGTGTCACGTTACTTGTTTCAAGTGCGGGAAGACCGGACACTACGCCAATGATTGTTCTGAGGCAAAGAATGGTAATGGCAATGGAAGCTCTGGAAAGAAGCCCAACCCTTTCACCAGGGGATAGGTGAATCATGTCAACGTGGAGGAAGTTGACGAGCAGCCTGACGCAGTTATTGGTAAGTTTTTGATTAAGTCATTTACAGCCCTTGTTCTTTTTGACACTGGTGCATCTCATTCATATATATCAAGGGGATTTGTGGATAAGTTTAAGTTGCCAACCGTAGCCCTTAAGACACCTATGTTAGTAAGCTCACCAGGAGCAGAGTATATGGCCAGCCGGGGATGTTTTCAATTGTCATTGACCATAGGTAGGCATGTTTTTCCCATGGATCTCATTATTTTGGAATCACAAGGATTGGATGTAATACTAGGCATGTATTGATTATCCAAGTATGGGGGAAACATCTATTGTGCTGGTAAGTCAATTCTTCTCACCATCCAGAGGGGAAACGAACTAAGTATGTGTCTAGGCATGCGCCAAGGAGGACTCAAGTAAATTCACTCTCAGGAGGAAGTGCCAGTGGTGAAGGATTATCCCAATGTATTCCCGGAGGAACTACCAGGCATGTCACCAGACCGAGACATAGAGTTTTTGATCGAGTTGTTGCCAGGCACCAGACCAATATCCAAGAGACCGTATCAGATGCCCACAAATGATCTGGAGAAAATTAAGAAGCAGATTAAGGAGTTATTGGAGAAGGGTTATATTCGACCAAGTTCATCACTGTGGGGAGCCCTAGTGCTCTTAGTTGAGAAGAAGGGTGGATCCTTGAGAATGGTTGTTGATTATTCTGCATTGAATAAGGTGACGATCAAGAACAAATATCCTCTACCGATGATCAATGATTTGTTTGACCAGCTACAGGGAGCTAAAGTATTCTCCAAGATCGATCTTTGATCAGGATATCACCAGCTAAGGATCCGAGAACAGGATATACCTAAGACAGCTTTTACCACAAGGTATGGGTTATATGAGTACACAGTCATGTCTTTTGGTTTGACTAACGCCCCTGCCTCCTTTATGAGTATGATGAATAAGGTGTTCATGGAGTTCTTGGATAAGTTTGTTGTGGTGTTCATTGATGATATATTGGTGTACTCGAAGAATGAAGAAGAACACCAGGAACATTTGCGCTTGGTTCTCGAGAAGCTCAGGGAACATCAGCTATATGCCAAGTTCAGCAAATGTGAGTTTTGGTTGAAGGAAGTCGGATTTCTTGGACATGTTATATCAGGAGAAGGAATAGCAGTAGACCCTTCCAAGGTTAAATCTGTCACCGAGTGGTTGGCACCCACCTTAGTGGGAGAAATACGCAGTTTCCTTCGACTTGCAGGGTATATTATTGGAGATTTATTGAAAAAATTTCCAAGATTGCAAAGCCTATGACGGAGTTATTGAAGAAGGACACCAAGTTTAAATGGACCGAGGATTGTGAGGCCAGTTTTCAGGAGTTGAAGAAACGTTTGGTTACAACCCCAGTGCTAATTCTTCCGAATATACGCAAGGATTCCCAATTTTATTGCGACGCTTCTCGTCAGGGACTTGGAGGCGTTCTTATGCAAGAAGGAAGAGTTGTTTCATATGCATCACGTCAGCTGCGACCTCATGAGTTGAACTATGCCACACATGATTTGGAGTTAGCAGCCGTAGTGCATGCGCTCATGACCTAGAGACAATTCTTATCGGAAATTGTTGTGATGTTTACACGGACCATAAGAGTTTGAAGTACATTTTCATGCAGAAGGAGTTGAACCTCAGACAGAGGAGATGGTTGGAGCTCATGAAGGATTATGACATGAAGCTGCATTATCACCCAGGAAAGGCCAATGTAGTGGCAGACGCTTTGAGCCGCAAGAGTTATGTCAATACTCTCATAACTGGGGGAAAACCTCAGGAGTTAGCCGACGATCTCAGATAACTTCGCTTGGAGATAGTTCCGAGAGATTTTGTTGCGGCATTGGAAGTTCAGTCCACTTTGTTGGGAAAGATCCGAGAAGCCCAGAAGATTGATAAGGAGATCGTAGAGATAAAAGAAAAGATGAGTAAAGGAAAGGCCAAAGGTTTTCGTGAGGATGAACACGGAACTTTATGGTTTGAGGATCGCATCTATGTGCCCAATGACCCAAAGATCAGGAAGTTAATTCTACAGGAGGCTCATGATTCGCCTTACTCGATTCACCTAGGCAACAACAAGATGTATCTGGACTTGAAGGAACGTTTCTGGTGGACATGAATGATGAAGGATATCGCCGAGTATGTAGCAGTATGCGACGTATGTCAGAGAGCTAAGGCAGAGCATCAGAAACTAGTAGGGGTTACTTCAGCCTTTGCCGATACCTGAATGGAAGTGGGATAAGCTTGGCATGGACTTCATCACCCGATTACCTAGGAACCGTTCAGGATATGACCCCATCTAGGTTGTAGTTGATCACTTGACCAAAGCGGCTCACTTTATCCCCGTGAAAACCACTTATACGAGCGCGAAGTTGGCCAAGATATATATGACCAGGATCGTATGTCTGCATGGAGTTCCGAGGACCATCGTACTAGAGGACCATCGTATCAGATAGAGGAACACAGTTTACCTCGAAGTTTTGGAATCAGTTACACCAGACTTTGGGTACCAGGCTAGAGTTCAGTAGAACCTTTCATCCACAGACAGATGGGCAGAAGGAGAGAGTCAACCAGATTCTAGAGGACATGTTGAGAGCTTGTGCGCTAGACTATGGGTCTAGTTCGGATGATAATTTGCCTTCCGCAGAGTTCTCATATAACAACAGCTATCAAGCTAGTTTGAAGATGACCCCTTTCGAAGCTTTGTATGAAAGGAGGTGCAGCACACCATTGATGTGGGATGAAGTTGGAGATCGACAATTGTTTGGACCGGATTTAATCAGAGATTCTGAGGAGAAGGTCAAGTTGATTTGTGATAGACTCAAGATAGCCTAGTCCAGGCAGAAGAGTTATGCCGATACTAAACGCAAGGAGGTAACCTATGAAGTTGGAGACAGAGCATACCTTCGTGTGTCATCACTTCGAGGAGTTAAGCGGTTTGGAGTCAAAGGAAAGTTAGCGCCACGATTTGTAGGGCCATACCGAGTTTTGGAATGTATGGGTGAAGTTGCCTACAAGTTGGAATTACCCGAAGGATTGTTAGGAGTTCATGATGTGTTTCATGTTTCCCAATTGAAGAAGTGCCATGCAGAGATGGCCGATATTCCTCTGAGAGATACAGTGCCCCTGGAAGCAATTCAGTTGGAGAGTGACCTGACCTATGAGGAGAAACCAGTCAAGATTCTCGAGTTTGCCAACCGAGTTACACGCAGCAAGGTCATCAAATTTTGCAAGGTTCAGTGGAATCACCATACCGAGGAGGAAGCCACCTGGGAACAAGAAGACCTCCGAAAGGACCACCCACACCTTTTTGCTAGCCAACCCGATCTCGAGGGCGAGTTCATCTTAAGGGGGTAGGTTTGTGACATCCCAATTTTGAATTTGGATGTTATTTAGATCATTCATATGAATTCATCTTTTGAGCATTTTTTAATTTGTTTTATTTGAATTCTTGATCCTAGAAACCTTAAGCAACTCAAGGACCAATTGAGAGAGTTGGAGGTTTTCACAAAAATCCATTTTTGAATTTTCAAAATTAGCAAATTGGATCAAAGTGATTTATTCGAAATTATTTTTCCAATTATCTCAAATGAATAAAATAATGAGAGACGATAATATGACTTCTTCAAAAACAGCAATGAAATATTGGAAATTTAATTTTGAATAAAAGTATATTTTATTGGATTTTATTTGCGTGTTCAATTATTTTATTAGTACTAAAATGTTTGTTTTTATTTTAGGCATTTAGGTCCAGAAAAATGTTCACCTAGCCCATTTAATTAGGAGGGAATTATCTGAATTTTTCTGGAATTTTTAAAAATATTTTTTATTAGGTTTTTCCTATTTTTCGTATTTTTGGAAAATGTTTCTTTTAACTTCGGACCGAACTAGGCCGAAGCCCAGCCGGTCCAGGCCGCCGCCACCACCGACCCTGAGCCGGAGTCCGGCCTGAGCACGCAGCCGCCGTCGTGTCCGTCTCAGCCACGAGCCACCTCGCCGCCGCCTTGCCCCCTCCTCCAAGACGCCCCAGAGCCGCCTCTCCCTACTCGCCTTTATAAGCTGCGGCCCCCGGGCCCTCTCTCCCCATCAGCAGCAGCCGCCGCCGCAAGCAGCCCCCGCCGCCGCAAGCCACCGCCGCCGCGCTGCGTAGCCTCGCCGCCCCATGCCGCAGCATCCACCGCCGCCGGAGCCACCGCCGGAGCCGCCCCGCCTCGGCCGATCCGCCGCCTCGCTGCCATCGCCGGATAGCCGTCGTTGCTGCCGACGTCGAAACCACCCGAACCGGTAAAAACCGCCACCGGTCCGGTTTTCTTTTAGTTTATCAGTTTTTTCGTTCGGTTTATTTTTCGGTTCGATCTACTTAGCAAACTTTCGTTCATTTAGATATGTTAACCAACGGTTTCGTTCGTTAGTCTCCCGTAGCGGACGTTCGACCGATAGATTTTTCTTTTTCTGTTTATTTTCGGTCAGGGACCTATCCGTGATTATTTTCTTCGTAGATTAGCCCCTGATTTTCAAACCCTCGTAACTTTTTGCTCGTTTATACAAATCCAACGAAACCAATGCCAAATTCTTTGTTATGATCCACTCTGTCCAGATAACCATCTTAAACATATTTTTGAAAGTTTAAAATTTGGTTTTCAATCAGATTTGAATTTGAACTTCTTTTGTTCATAACTTGAGTTTCGTAATCCCGATTTGATTAATTCTTTTTGCAAATCAAAGCTCTTCACTTGACCTTTCTGTGTAGATCTTTTTCTTCGGTTTTCCTTTGAATCTTATGCTTGAGTGCTTATGTATGCTATTGTTTGTCTACGATAGATTTTCCGGAGTGCGAAGCCTGCTATTACGAATCTCTTGGGTTTACCGATCGTCAGCAAGGCATGTTACACTTTGATCATACCCCTTTATTACCCAGTTTTTATGCATTAGTTTCAACCCTCAAAGATTGCATGAGTAGGATTGGGAACATGTGATTATGCTATGTAGTTGATGAGCTAGGAACCTAATACCTTTGATCAACCCGGGAATATACGTTATACTCATATTGCTTAGCCATGCTCGTAGAGGGGGATTGGTATGTGAGAATCATGCAAGTTGTGAGAGATAATAACTAAGGGAAACTTAAAGTGGCTACTTTGATACACATCTGGGTAGATTGGTTGCGGGCACCTGGGGAATCCAGTGTTGTCCTAGGAGATCCCGGGGTACCCGTGTGATCATCCTATGGAATGCCACCCAGCCTCAACGGGATCATAAGATTATTTATGCTAGAAACTTCCGCGTGCATCCACAAGCCATTATGGGCTCTGGCATAGTTGAGTAAGTTGCGGGAAACCTTTCCATGATGGGCTAGCAGATGTAGGGGACTTGTAGGTGTACCGGCCTATCTATCGGTTAAGGGGACCTCTTCAGAAAGGCTATGTCTCGATCTTCCGATCATGGATGTGGTCGAGTCTTGTGGGGAAAAGTGCGCAAACCTCTGCATAGTGTACAAACTAATCATGATTAGCCGTGTCCCCAGTTATGGACATCATTGAGTATCTGGTATTTGAATTTATTGGTTGATCTCATCACTTTACATAATGGATTTGTTGGGTTATTATTATTACTTGGTAATTTTGGGATTGAGTTGGGGAAACCTTCTCAATAATGGCATAAATTTGGTAGTAAATAAAATCTATTCCTTTGTTGTAGGAAAAAAATTAGCTTTATGCAAATGTTAAACTTAGAGCCTCCACCAGCCAAATATGTTTGTAGTGATAGCTATTATTCATCATTGCTCTATAGTGTGATCTTGCCAGCATATTCCATGTGCTGACCTACACGGCTGCAACGTCTCATGTTGCAGAGTTTTCAGAAGAGGAGTAAGGTGCGATAGGTCATTGTCTTGCACTCAGTTTTGCCGTGGAGTTGGATGGACTCATCTATCTTCGAAGCTTCCTCATTTATTTTATTTAGATGGCCTTCAGCCATATTATTGTAATAATTACTCTTTATGAGACTCTTGATGTAATAATTGAACTCTGTTATAAATCCTTGAGTACTGTGTGTGTCAGCATACCGATCCAGGGATGACACTTAAGCACAGAGACTTCGATCCATTGGGATCGGGTCACTACAAATACAAACCATAGATTCATTAAAATAAGAACATAACGCAAAGAAAACACAATCTGTCAAAAACAGAACAATCTGTAGCAATCTGAACACTGCGTGTACTTATGTAACTCCAAAAATTCTGAAACTTTAGGAAGATGCAGGCAATTTCTATATAAATCTTGTGTAAAAAAATCAGAAGCTTTCGTTAATTCTGTGATTTTTTAAAATTATTTTACTAGACGCAAAAGTATCTGTTTTCCAACAAGATCAAATCAACTATCACCCAACATGATCCGAATGGCTTTGCTTGGCACAAACACTAATTAAAACACAAAAAATGCAATCATAATAGTAGCATAATTGTGCAAACACTCAAGAAGAGAAAGAAAAAGACAAGAATAAACTTTATTCATTGGGTTGCCTCCCAACCAGCGCTATCGTTTTATGCCCCTAGCTAGGCATAATGCATAGATCTAAGTGTTGTCATCTTTATTTCTAGGTCCATAGGATGCCCTCATGATTGTTTCATATGGTGGCTTAATTCTTGTTCTAGGGAAGTGTTCCATACCCTTCCTTAGTGGAAATTGAAATTTAATATTGCCTTCTTTCATATTAATCATGACACCAATAGTATGTAAAAACGGTCTACCAAGTATAATAGGACAAGAAGGATTGCAATCAATATCAAGAACAATAAAATCTATGGGCACATAATTCCTATTTGCAAGAATAAGAACATCATTAATTCTTCCCATAGGCTTTTCAATAGTAGAATCCGCCAAGTGCAAGTTTAAAGAACACTCTTCAATATTGGTAAGACCAAGCACATCACATAAAGATTTTGGAATTGTAGAAACACTAGCACCCAAGTCACATAAAGCACAACACTCATAATTTTTAATCTTGACTTTGATAGTAGGTTCCCATTCATCATGTAATTTTCTAGGGATTGAAATCTCTAATTCCAACTTTTCTTCCAAAGCTTTCATCATAGCATCAACGATATGTTTAGTAAAAGCTTTATTTTGTTCATAAGCATGGGGTGAATTTATCATGGATTGCAACAAAGAAATACAATCAATCAAAGAACAATTATCATAATTAAAGTCTTTGTAATCCAAAAGAGTGGGCACATCACTAGTTAAAGTTTTAACCTCTCCAAACCCACTTTTATCAAAATTTTCAACAAGATTTTCACCCTCCGAATTATTGGGACGCCTTCTAGCTAAATCTAACTCTTCTCCAGTCCCTTTATCATCAATTTTAATTTTACTAAACAAGGAATCAATAGAAGAAACACCAATCACTTTAAGATCTTCATCATTTTTATGAAAGCAATCGCTAGAAAATGCTCTTTCTAAAAATTCTCTTTTAGCTCTAAGCATAGCGGTTCTTTTCTTACTTTCATCCATAGAAACATATAAAGCTTTAATTGATTCTTCAACCTTAGGCACAAAAAATTTCATCTTGAGATTTTTGACATCATGACAAATTCTATCAATGCTTCTAGACATATCATCAGTCTTATTCAACTTTTCTTATATCGTATTGTTGAAAACTTTTTGAGCATTGATAAATTCTTTAATATTATTCTCAAGATCAGAGGTGTTCCTATTATTATTATAAGAAGGATTACCATAGTAATTACCATAATTGTTAGAGGAATTTCCCGGAAAAGGTCCAGGATTAAAATTACCTCTATAAGCATTGTTATTAAAATTGTTTCGCGAGACAAAATTCACATCTACGACATCACTATTTTGCTCAATCAAAGTAGACAGAGGCACATCATTACGATCAACATGAGCATTTTTATTGGAAACCAACTTCATAAGACAATCAACCTCTTTACTAGTAGGAGCTCTTTCGGTATGACATTGTGAATAATTTTCCATTATATTATCAAGCAATCTAGTACCTCCACCCAAAGTAATTTCCATAAAAGTACCACCCGCGGTGGAATCTAAAAGATTCTAGACACAAAATTCAATCCCGCATAAAAAAATTGTCTGATCATCCAAGGATTTAAACCATGAGTAGGACAATTTCTTAGCATCAATTTCATTCTTTCTTAAGATTGCACAACATGTTCATGCTCAAGTTGCTTAAAATTCATGATTTTTGTCCTAAGGGAAAAAATTCGCGGGCCGAAAATACTTGGAAATAAAAGCATCCTTGCACTTATCCCAAGAATCAATACTATTGCGAGGCAAAGAAGAGAACCAAATTTTTGCATGATCTCGCAAAGAAAACGGGAATAATTTCAACTTCACAATATCACTATCCACATCTTTTTTCTTTTGCATATCACATAATTCCATGAATGTGTTAAGATGGGACGCGACATCCTCATTAGGAGTACCGGAAAATTGATCTTTCATAACAAGATTCAACAAAGTAGCATTAATATCATAAGACTCCGCACTAGTGGCGGGAGGAGCAATCAGAGTGCTAATAAAATCATTATTATTGGTATTGGAAAAATCACACAACTTGGTGTTCTCTTGAGTCATCGTGACTATGCAAATAAGATTGCACACAAAAACAGATCTGGCCAGAAAACGGCGAACGGAAAAGAGGGTGAATAAAACGACAAATTTTTGTGAAGTGGGGGAGATGAAAACGAGAGGCAAATGGAAAATAATGTAAATTGCAAGGAGATGAGATTTGTGATTAGGAACCCGATAGATGTTGATGATGTCTCCCCGGCAACGGCGCCAGAAATTCCTTTTGATGCGGCTTGAACTACATCAGTATTTCCCCAAAGAGGAAGGGATGATGCAGCATAGCTACGGTAGATATTTCCCTCAGTGATGAGACCAAGATAACCGAACCAGTAGGAGAACCACACAACACTATGTAAACGGTACCTGCACACAAAGAACAAATACTTGCAACCTGACGTGTAAGAGGGGTCGCCAATCCTTTCCTGGTAAAAACATAGATAAATTTGTAGTAGATTGGATAAATAGATCTCGCGGAAACGCGGAATAAAATAAATAATAAAAAATTACTGTTGGGCAAATAGATATGATAATAAAAGCAAATAAAAATAGATCTCGAAGGCAAATATGATAAGGAAGAGACCCAGGGGGCGTAGATTTCACTAGTGGCTGCTCTCGAGAAAAATAGCAAATGGCGGGTAAACAAATTACTGTTGGGCAATTGATAGAACTTCAAATAATTATGATGATATCCAGGCAATGATCATTATATAGGCATCACGTCCAAGATTAGTAGACCGACTCCTGCCTGCATTTACTCCACACATTGATCGCTATCCAGCATGCATCTAGTGTATTAAGTTCATGGAAAAACGGAGTAATGCAATAAGAATGATGACATGATGTAGACAAGATCTATTCTTGTAGGAATAGACCCCATCTTGGTATCCTTAATAGCAACAATACATAGGTGTCATGTCCCCTTCTGTCACTGGGATTGAGCACCGTAAGATCGAACCCATCACAAAGCACCTATTCCCATGGCAAGAAAAATCGATCTAGTCGGCCTAACTAAAAAAAATATTCAAAGAAGAAATATGAGGCTATAAGCAATCATGCATATAAGAGATCAAAACTCAAATAACTTTCATGGGTAAAATAGATCTGATCATAAACTCAAAGTTCATCGGATCCCAACAAACACACCGCAAAAAGAGTTACATCAAATAGATCTCCAAGAGACCATTGTATTGAGAATCAAAAGAGAGAGAGGAAGCCATCTAGATAGTAACTACGGACCCATAGGTCTACAATGAACTACTCACGCATCATCGGAGAGGCACCAATGAGGATGATGAGCCCCTCGGTGATGGTGTCTAGATTGGATCTGTGGTTTCTGGAACTTGCGGCGGCTGGAGTTGTGTTTCGTCGATTCCCCTAGGGTTTTTGGATTTTTGAGGTATTTATAGAGCAAAGAGGTGGTGCTGGAGGCGGCCCAGGTGGGAACAACCCACCAGGGCGCGCCTGGGCCCCTAGGCGCGCCCATGTGGGTTGTGCTTCCCTCGGAGCCCCCCTCTGGTACTTCTTTGGCCCACCAGGTATCTTCTAGTCCAGAAAAAATCTCCAAAAAGTTTCACTGTGTTTGGACTCTGTTTGGTATTGATTTTCTGCGAAGTAAAAAACAAGAAAAAAACAGCAACTAACACTGGGCACTCCCAAAAAATGATATAAAGTTGCTATAAAATGATTGTAAAATATCCAAGAATGATAATGTAATAGCATGGAACAATCAAAAATTATAGATACGTTGGAGACGTATTAGTTAGTCCCTCAAAAGGATTTTAAAACATAAAACATTGCATAACTAAAGGATAATATCCAGAAACATACTCATTTACAGATAAATTGGAGATGTACCATTACAATGCACGAGATGCTTGGAAATTTTAAAAAGTACTATTGCATCGGTTGGTAAAAGCTAATCTTAAACTATGTTTTATGTGGCATCTCACTGTTAATAGAATTACAAACATTTGGACATTCTTTCTTACCTAATAATTATAAAGAGTGTGCTCTCAAAAGCTTGTTAATCTGTCTGTTAACAAGAACATGTAATTAAGCTAGTTTTATGTGGCATCTCACTGTTAATAGAATTACAAACATTTGGACATTCTTTCTTACCTAATAATTATAAAGAGTGTACTTTTCTCCATGATTAATTTCAAGTGACCTTATCCGATGATCTATGTTTAGCAATTAATTATGACCTTCATTGTCGTGTAGCATATTTTTAGTCAAAAATTGAAATGCTCTAACTGTGTACATATATTTCTCTATGATTAATTGGAGGTGTCCTTATCCATTGTCCTATGTTTGGTAAATAATTACAATTGTCGTTGTTGCGTAGCATATTTTTCTTTAGAGGACATTGATAGACGATTTTACTTTGGACCCCACTTCCATCTATATAAAGGGTCACCATCCGGTCATTAAAAACACAACTCATATCTTTCTCGAGAGCAATATCTCCTGATAGATATTTCTTGTCATCTAGTAAAAAATCACTTTAGATCATCTCCACTTTGAGTATGCCCAAGAGAGGGAGGTGGTCTGGTGTGGGGAAGGTTGAGTATGAGGCGAAGAAGGTAAGGATTGCATTGTTGAAAGAACAGGTAGCCCGGTTAGAGAGAGTGGTTGCGCTGGAGAAAGAGAGAGCAAAAGAGACCAACCAACGCTTTGAGAAGGCCAAGGAAGAGAGCTCTGGAACTGTGGCCAGGTATCTCTTCATGAATGAAGAGGATCTTAGCCTTGAGGAGTGCAAGGAGTACTGCCAAGAGCTCATGCGGATCAACCAAGAAATTGCAAATCGATTGTCCTTAGAGTCCGTGGGCTCAAATGTGCCAGCACTGCAGCTGCACTTGTCTTCAGTCGAATCACAAACTAAGGAAGAAAAGTAGTGAAACTCATACCTAGTCCATATGTGGGTCATGTCCCGTTGTTTGAGATATATTACTTATGTTGTCGTGAGGAAATAATGGGAAGCCGCTTATTTAGCAATGAATAAACTTGTTTGAAGTAATACTTGTCACAAATTGAAATTATCCAAGGAAAGAGTTGTAGTTTAACAAAGAAGGAAAATATTAAAAAAGGGGATTTCTATTTCTGTGCCCTCGGTTCCTTAGTCGTGCTCAGTTTTTCCCATGGCATCTAACTTTTCTCACTTTTCCCCTCCACCACTTGCCCCATTCTCACAAAATCCCAAACGAAGCCTTGTTGTTGTGTCCAAGCAGTTGACCGTTACCTGCTCGGTTACTGACGCGTCGGGCCGGGGATCTTAAGACAGGTGGGCCATGGCCGTCGATTCTAGCAAGAACCGTTCTTACCTATGCATTAAACCATAATGGTGTTTCGTCAAGTTTGTTGTTTTAATCTTCTTCAAGGACCGATGCAGTCAAATTCGATTCAACTAAAGTAGGAGAAACAGACACCCGCCAGCCACCTTTATGCAAAACTAGTTGCATGTCTGTCGGTGGAACAGGTCTCATGTGCGTGGAGATGTAAGGTTGGTCCGGGCCACTTCATCCCACAATACCGCCGAATCAAAATAAGATGTTGGTGGTAAGCAGTATGACTATCACCGCCCACAACTCTTTGTGTTCTACTCGTGCATATCATCTACGCATAGACCTGGCTCATGATGCCACTGTTGGGAATCGTTGCATGGAAAACAAAAAATATTCTACGAACACGCAATGATCTATCCATGCATATGCATAGCAACAAGGGGGAGAGTGTGTCTACGTACCCTCGTAGACCGTAAGCGGAAGCACTTAACAACGCGGTTGATGTAGTTGAGCTTCTTCTAGCTCCGGCTGATCAAGTACCGAACGTACGACACCTCCGAGTTCTGCACACGTTCAGTTCGGTGACGTCCCTTGCCTTCTTGATCCAGCAAGATGTCGAGGTAGTAGATGATTTCCGTCAGCACGATGGTGTGGTGGCGGTGATGGTGAAGTGATCTCCGCAGGGCTTCGCCTAAGCACTATGAAAATATGACCGGGGGTGTAAACGGTGGAGGGGGGCGCCGCACATGGCTAGGCAATTGTCTGGTGTGCTAGGCGCCCCCCTTTCCACATATATATATAGGTGGGGGTGAAGGAATTATGCCCAAGAGGCAATAATAAAGTTTTTATTTATATTTCCTTATATCATGATAAATGTTTATTATTCATGCTAGAATTGTATTAACCGGAAACTTAGTACATGTGTGAATACATAGACAAACAGAGTATCCCTAGTATGCCTCTACTTGACTAGCTCGTTAATCAAAGATGGTTATGTTTCCTGACCATAGACATGTGTTGTCATTTGATGAATGGGATCACATCATTAGAGAATGATGTGATGGACAAGACCCATCCGTTAGCTTGGCATAATGATCGTTCAGTTTTATTGCTATTGCTTTCTTCATGACTTATACATGTTCCTCTGACTATGAGATTATGCAACTCCCGAATACCGGAGGAACACCTTCTGTGCTATCAAATGTCACAACGTAAATGGGTGATTATAAAGATGCTCTACAGGTGTCTCCGAAGGTTCTTTGTTGAGCTGGCATAGATCGAGATTAGGATTTGTCACTCCGAGTATCGGAGAGGTATCTCTGGGCCCTCTCGGTAATGCACATCACTATAAGCCTTGCAAGCAATGTGACTAATGAGTTAGTTACGGGATGATGCACTACGGAACGAGTAAAGAGACTTGCCAGTAACGAGATTGAACTAGGTATGATGATACCGACGATCGAATCTCGGGCAAGTAACATACCGATGACAAAAGGGAACAACGTATGTTGTTATGCGGTTTGACCGATAAAGATCTTCGTAGAATATGTAGGAGCCAATATGAGCATCTAGGTTCCTCTATTGGTTATTGTTCGGGGATATGTCTCGGTCATGTCTACATAGTTCTCGAACCCGTAGGGCCGGCACGCTTAACGTTCGATGACGATTTCTATTATGAGTTATGTGATTTGATGACCGAAGTTTGTTCGGAGTCCCAGATGAGATCACGTACATGACGAGGAGTGTCGAAATAGTCGAGAGGTAAAGATCGATATATTGGAAGGTTATATTCGGACACCGGAATGGTTCCGAAGTGTTTCAGGTATTTTTCGGAGTACTGGGAGGTTACCGGGATCCCCCGGGGAAGTAGTGGGCCTTAAAGGGCTTTAGTGGAAAGGAGAGAAGGGCCTCAAGGGGTGGCTGCCCCCCCCCCCCGATGGCTGGTCCGATTCGGACTAGGAGGGGGCAGCGCCCCCCCCCCTTTCCTTCTCCCCTCTTCCTCCTTCCCTCTTTCTCCTAGTTGGAATAGGAAAGGGGGGCGAATCCTACTTGGACCGGGAGTCCAAGTAGGACTCCCCCCTTGGCGCCCCCTTGGGCCGGCCTTCTCTTCCCCCCTCCTTTATGGCACACCAAGTCTTCTCTTAGCCGTGTGCGGTGCCCCCCTCCACAGTTACACACCTCGGTCATATTGTCGTAGTGCTTAGGCGAAGCCCTGCGCCGGTAACTTCATCATCACCGTCGCCACGCCGTTGTGCTGACGGAACTCTCCCTCATCCTCAACTGGATCAAGAGCTTGAGGGACGTCATCGTGCTGAACGTGTGCTAAACACGGAGGTGCCGTACGTTCGGTACTTGGATCGGTTGGATCGTGAAGACGTTCGACTACATCAACCGCGTTACTAAAAGCTTCCGCTTTCAGTCTACGAGGGTACATGGACACACACTCCCCGCTCGTTGTTATGCTTCTCCTAGATAGATCTTGCGTGATAGTAGGAATTTTTTTGAAATACTACATTCCGCACCAGTGGTATCAGAGCCAGGTCTATGCGTAGATGTTATATGCATGAGTAGAACACAATGAGTTGTGGGCGATAATAGTCATACTCCTTACCACCAATGTCTTACTTTGATTCGCTAGTATGGTTGGATGAAGTGGCTCAGACCGACATTACATGACCGCATTCATGAGACTGGTTCTACCGACGTGCTTTGCACATAGGTGGCTGGCGGATGTCTGTTTCTCCAACTTTAGTTGAATCAAGCTTGACTACGGCCGGTCCTTGTTGAAGGTTAAAACAACACACTTGACGAAAAATCGTTGTGGTTTTGATGCGTAGGTAAGAACGGTTCTTGCTAGAAGCCCGTAGCAGCCACGTAAAACTTGCAACAACAAAGTAGAGGACGTCTAACTTGTTTTTGCAGGGCATGTTGTGATGTGATATGGTCAAGACGTGATGAGATAGAAGTAGTTGTATGAGATGATCATGTTTTGTAAGTTATCGGCAATCGGTAGGAGCCATATGGTTGTCTTCTTATTGTATGAATTGCGATCACCATGTATATCACTATGTGTTAGCGATAGTAGTTGTAGCAATAGTTGGCGAGACGACCACGACGCTACGATGGAGATCAAGGTGTCAAGCCGGTGATGATGGAGATCATGACGGTGTTTTGGAGATGGAGAAAAAAGGCACAAGAAAATGATGGCCATATCATGTCACATATTTTGATTGCATGTGATGTTTATCTTTTTATGCATCTTATTTTGCTTAGTACGGCGGTAGCATTATAAGATGATCCCTCACTAAATTTCAAGGTATAAGTGTTCTCCCTAAGTATGCACTGTTCCTACAGTTTGTCGTGCCGAGAGACCACGTGATGATCGGGTGTGATAGGCTCTATGTTCACATACAACGGGTGCAAGCTAGTTTTGCACACGCAGAATACTCGGGTTAAACTTGATGAGCCTAGCATATGCAGATATGGCCTCGGAACATTGAGACCGAAAGGTCAAACGTGAATCATATAGCAGATATGATCAACATAGTGATGTTCACCATTGAAAACTACTGCATCTCACGTGATGATCGGACATGGTTTAGTTGATATGGATCACGTGATCATTTAAATGACTAGAGGGATGTCTATCTAAGTGGGAGTTCTTAAGTAATATGATTAATTAAACTTTATTTATCATGAACTTAGAACCTAATAGTTTTTGCATGTCTATGTTGTTGTAGATCAATGTCCCATGCTACCGTTCCTTTGAATTTTAATGCGTTCCTAGAGAAAGCTAAGTTGAAAGATGATGGTAGCAACTACACGGACTGGGTCCGTAACTTGAGGATTATCCTCATTGCTGCAAAGGAGAATTACGTCCTGGAAGCACCGCTAGGTGTACCACCCGCGCCAGCAACTGCAGACATTGTGAATGCCTAGCAGTCGCGTGTTGATGCATGACTACTTGATAGTTCGGTGTGCCATGCTTTACGGCTTAGAATCGGGACTTCAAAGACGTTTTGAACGTCATGGAGCATATGAGATGTTCCAGGAGTTGAAGTTAATATTTCAAGCAAATGCCCGAGTTGAGAGATATGAAGTCTCCAACAAATTCTATAGCTGCAAGATGGAGGAGAATAGTTCTGTCAGTGAACGTATACTCAAAATGTCTGGGTATCATAACTACTTGACACGGCTGGGAGTTAATCTTCGTGATGATAGTGTCATTGACAGAGTTCTTCAATCACTGCCACCAAGCTATAAAGGCTTCGTGATGAACTATAATATGCAAGGGATGAACAAGACGATTCCCGAGCTCTTTGCGATGCTAAAGGCTGCAGAGGTAGAAATAAAAAAGGAGCATCAAGTGTTGATGGTTAACAAGACCACTAGTTTCAAGAAAAAGGGCAAAGGGAAGAAGGGGAACTTCAAGAAGAACAGCAAGCAAGTTGCTGCTCAAGTGAAGAAGCCCAAGTCTGGACCTAAGCCTGAGACTGAGTGCTTCTACTGCAAAGGGACTGGTCACTAGAAGCGGAAATGCCCCAAGTATTTGGCGGATAAGAAGGATGGCAAAGTGAAAGGTATATTTGATATACATGTTATTGATGTGTACCTTACTAATACTCGTAGTAGCACCTGGGTATTTGATACTGGTTCTGTTGCTCATATTTGCAACTCGAAACAAGGGCTACCGATTAAACGAAGATTAGCTAAGGACGAGGTGACGATGCGTGTGGGAAATGGTTCCTAAGTCGATGTGACCGCCGTCGGCACGCTACCTCTAGATCTACCTTCGGGATTAGTTTTAGACCTAAATAATTGTTATTTGGTGCCAGCGTTGAGGATGAACATTATATCTGGATCTTCTTTCATGCGAGACGGTTATTCATTTAAATCAGAGAATAATGGTTGTTCTATTTATATGAGTAATATCTTTTATGGTCATGCACCCTTGATGAGTGGTCTATATTTGTTGAAGCTCGATCGTAGTGATACACATATTCATAATATTGAAGCTAAAAGACGCAAAGTTAATAATGATAGTGCAACTTTTTTGTGGCACTGTCGTTTAGGTCATATTGGTGTAAAGCGCATGATGAAACTCCATGCTGATGGGCTTTTGGAATGACTTGATTATGAATCACTTGATGCTTGCGAACCATGCCTCACACTACAAAAAAAGACACATCCGTGACATTTTGGGCCGAATGAAAATTTTTTATCATACTTATGACACTTCTATGACGATAATTATGACAAAACCCGGTATCATCATAGATGTGGTGGGATCCTACTTCTATGACAAAAAATCATGACAGAAAATGGGCTTTTCGTCCTGGGTGGGCCGGAGACGCAGCTGCATGACATTCTTTGGGCCGTCCATGACAGAAAAAACCATGGTAGAAGCGAGGGCGAGGTAAATATCGGGGTGTTCCCGGTTACGATGGGTGGTCGGGGCCGAGCGATGCACGGAGGTTTGCGCGTTTCTCTCGTACACGCACGCGCGTCGGTGCGAGGCGTTGGGCTCTAACTGAACCCGAACGAGGCATTCACCTACTGAACCCGAGCGATTGCACTGCAGGCTACACGTTACTGAACCCGAGTGATCGATCATTGGCTGTTAACTGAACCAGATCGAGCGATTCCTTCGCTACTGCTGCTAACTGAAGCCGATCGAAGCTACCTCTGGATGAACAGTGAGCGTTGCTGGGGGATTTGGATGAACAGTTCCCAGTGGGGGTGGATGAACAGGACCCCGTGGTGTTGCCTCTGGATGAATAGGACCCCGATCGATCGAGCCGGTTGGGGCTGGATAAACAGGACCCCGTGGAGGGCTGGATGAACAGGACCACCCCATGGAGGGCTGGATGAACAGTAGATGGTGGAGGGCTGGATGAACAGTAGCCCGTGGAGGGGTGGTTGAACAGGAGCCCGTGGAGAGGGTTGGTTGAATAGTAGCCGGTGGAGTAGCGCGTGGTGGAGGCTGGATGAATAGGAGCATGTGGATGAACAGTAGCCCATGGAGGCTGGAGGGGGTCGACGGTGGATGAACAGTAGCCCGTGGAGGCTGGAGGGGGTAGACAGTGGAGATGAACAGTATCCCGTGGAGTCCCGTTTTGCGGTACGCCACACCCCTCCCCATGAACAGGACCCCCGTTTCGACCATAGCGCTCCAGCACAAGTCCGTTTCCTCCGTTTTGCGGTACGCCACACCCCTCCCGATCAACAGGACCCCCTTTCAACCGTAGGAGGTCGAACACAAGTCTGTTTCCTCCGTTTTGCGGTACGCCAGACCCCTCCTGATGAACAGGATCCCATTTCGAACGTGGCCGGTCGAACACAAGGCTGTTTCCTCCGTTTTGCGGTACGCTAGGCCTCGTTTCCATCGGCTGTTCCATCCAAGCCCTCCCGATTAACACGACGACGCATTCCGTTCCGACCGAGCCAGTTGGCTCCCCATGAACATGACGACGACGTTGTTTCTCCGTTCCGACCCAGCCATGTACACGAGCCCTGGCCGTACGTATGCGCGAGTAGGCATTCGAGACCCCTCCCGTATGTATGTACGTGGTCGTATTTTCTTTCTTGCACACTGGCCGCTGTACGTACGTGTACATGCTACATGCGTGCCTCTACTACGACACGTGCGTGCTCTACACCGACCAGAATGACAACGCTACGTACGCTTCGACCAGGTGGGTCCCGACTGTCAGGCACTTCCTTCCGTGCGAAGATATAGCTGGTGGGTCCCAGCAGCCAGGGGGCGAATCGTTTTTTTTGCCTGGACGCACTTCCTTGCGTGCGAAGATGTAGGTGGTGGGTCCCAGCAATCAGGGGGAAACGTTTTTTCGCAAAATACGGTGGCGCGTCCGGTGGGTCCCTGCTGTAAGGTGCAGGAATAATTATTTTGCTGTAATAAGGAGGCACTTCCTTGCGGCTGCCGTGGACCCAGCTGTCAGCCTCTCCATGTACAGTACTCTTCCGATGGAAGTCGGTCGTTGACCAGATTGACCACGCCGCGCCGAGAGCACCAAGGCGCTGGACGACGGCGAGGCCTAGGAAGGGGAAGACGCGGCAGTGGATGCCCACGCGGAGAGGAGTACGAGGGTTCACTGGTTCGGCTGCGGTGTGAGGCTGCCGTCGCCGTAGAATAACAGGGGTTGTGGGTGAGTAGAGGGATGGACTGGCCAGCGGTGGGAGTAGTAGGGGGCGGTGAGGCCTCCGCGGCATTGCAGCCGGCCACGGGAGGTAGGAGCATGAGGCACGACCGGCGCTGGTTTGGGCGGCTGGAGCAAGAAGACCAGAGGTTGAAGAAGCACTACGGCCGTTGGATGGACATCGTACGGTCACTGGAGCTAGAATCGTTCATATTGACTAAGTTGACAAAGCCCTCCATCCCCGTCAACTTAGTTGGCCCACAAGTCAGCCTCCCACTATTGTGGGTCCCAGCTAGTAGGGGGTTTGTGCGTAATAAGGAGGCACTTCCTTGCGTGCAAAGATATAGCTGGTGGGTCCGACCTGTCAGCGATGGGAACGTTTTTTCACGAAATACAAAGGCCCTTCCGGTGGGTCCCAGCTGTCAGGTGGAGGAATCATTATTTTGCGCGTAATAAGGAGACATTTCCTTGCGTGCGTCCGTGGACCCAGCTGTCAGCTTCTCCACGTACAGTCTACTCCCGATGGTGTCGTTTGTTGACCATGTTGACCACTCCGCGCCGAGCGCATCCAAGGTGGTGGACGACGGCGAGGCCTAGGAAGGGGACGACGCGGAGCCGGGGAAGACGTGGAGCCGGAAAAGACGCGGCAGTGGATGCCCACGCGGAGAGGAGTACGAGGTTTCATTGGTTCGGCTGCGGTGTGAGGCTGCCGTCGCCGTAGGGCCTGGCTAGCGGTGGGAGTAGTAGGGGGCGGTGAGGCCTCAATGGCAGCACAGCCGGCCACTAGAGGCAGGAGCAGGCGGTCTCGCCGGCGCTGATTTGGGCGGCTGCTGCAAAAAGAGCAGCGATTGAAGAAGCAGCAGGACCGTTCGAATCAAATCCAACGGTTACTGCTGCTAGAATCATTTGTTGACTAAGTTGACAAGCCCTGCGTACGCGTCAACTTAGTAGGCCCACAGGTCAGCCTCCCAACCGGTGCGCCCCAGATGTCAGTGGGAGGAATCATTTTATTGCGTAATAAGGAGGCAGTTGATTGCGTGCGGCCAGGCCAGCAGAGGTAGTAGGGTGGGCCGGGGAAGCCTGCACGGCATCACAGCGGGCCACAAGAGGAGGGAGCAGGCAGTCCCGCCGGCACTAGTTTAGGCGGCTGGAGCAAGAAGGTCAGAGATTGAAGAAGCACGTCGGCCGTTGGATGGACATCCAACAGTCACTGCTGCTAGAATCGTGTGTTGACTGACAAAGCCTTGCATAAACAAGTCAGCCTCGAAATCTGTGGGTGTACATCCCATTTGCTATTATTTTTATAATTTTTACTCATTTTCTAATTCATATGGAATTAGTGCAGCCCATTTTCCATTTTTAGAATTGTTGCCCATTTTCTGGTCAGTACCAGGGTTAAAAAAATTAACTAAATATGTGCGAAATTTTGAAAATTCACAAATTTTTGCTGGGGAACAAAATATTATTAATCCAAAAATTAGTAGCCATACTAAAACAAATTTAAAATAAATTAGTACTATGTCATGTTAAATCCAATGAAATACTCCCTCCGTCCCAAAATTCTTGTCTTAGATTTGTCGAAATACAGATGTATCAAGTCACGTTTTGGTATTAGATACATCTGTATCTAGACTAATCTAAGAAAAGAATATTGGGACGGAGGGAGTATAAGATATAAGTGAAGAACAAAAACAAAAAAATAAACTAATATCCCATTTGCTATAATTTCTTTGGAATTTTCAACCCCTTTTGATATTACTTTTAACAGACACTGACCATACTCTTTGGCCAGGCCGGAATGCATCCCTCCTCGTCTTGAAAGATTTGCAGCCCAGTAAGTCAGAGAAAACAAATAGGCCTAGCTTGGGTATTCTTCAAAAAGAAATACTGGGCTACCTATTTTCCCAAAGAAAAAACGACTGGGCTGGTCATGTTGTTAGACGGGCCACTGAGACCGCACAACCCAGTTTATAGCCCGCTCCTCCGAATTACTACTAAAAAAAGTTGTGCAATTCTGTCGTGCATTGACCATACGTTGAAAATGATGTGTGTCCTAGATATCAGCAGGGTGGATTAGAGTAAAAAACGAGGGGTTCATCTGAGTAGTAAAAGAGGCGCTTGCTTGTGTTCGGGAGTGGACCTGGTGGGTCCGTACTGTCATACTCACAACTACAGTCCTCTCCCGATTCACTATGTTGACAGGGACCGTTTCGAAAAAAAACTATGTTGATAGGGACGGACGGCGGCGCCGCGGCGAGGGCACCAAAGCAGAGGATAAAGTGCTGTCGCCAATGTGCTGGGCTGGGTTGGACATTCTTATTGAAAAATAAAAATGGACCGGAACTATTTACAACATTGACTACGATTTGCATGGGTCCGCTGGTTGCAGGAAGAAAATGCTGGGAGAAAGAAGACTGGTCGCTATCTTTGCCTAAGAATAATATCGACTGAATGTAACGACACTATCATAGGAAATAATATCCTCCTGTTAAATCATGAATTTAAAGAACTGGTGCACGAGCATTTAGCTTTATTTATTTATTTACTTATTTATGTTTAGGGGACCATGAGCATGTACCTGGGCCGGATTCATGTGAGAGCCTCCCTTCCAGTTAATTATGGGCTCCTCTATTGGGCCTTCATCAGTGGGCTGCATGTTATCAACATGTGGAAAATGTGTTCCGTATGAAAAATAGTATGCGCTACGTACGGTACGGGGCACTAAAGGATCGAACCGTGCAACGACTTCCAAAACATTGTGTTTGTCGTTCTAACAACACATTTATTCAACCAACAGACGAAATATACTACTGATTGTACATTGAAAACAGCAGCAGCAGCAACCAGGGCTGGGGGTGCAACAGAAGCAGTAAGCAGGCCAGAAGAGTGAAGACGCAGCTCTCTCTTCCAAACCAAACATCAGCCATCATTACAAAAGGGCTACCAAAAAAGAACAAGTGTATGCATCAAACTAAATAAAGATCCTACTACACCAAGTGTACGCATCTAACTAACTGGCTCAGTTAGACGTTACTATTTATTAAGCTGTGGAGATTGGCTGACGGCTTGAACCAGATGGGCGCCTGACGGGGGAAACTCCAGCCAGCAGGTTGAAGTCTGATACTTGCGACCCTCTCTCCTACTTTGGGCTGCAGAGCGTGGCGGCACATATCAGGGTATGGTGCATGCAGAGACGCATGGTACGCTATGAACACACAGTTTTGCCTAATGAATGAAACCGCGCTGCCATCATGATCCTTGCCGTCGGTTATGTCCTGGTTAATTGGATAGTTCAGTCCGACAAACAGAGAGCATGTACCAAGGCTACTTACAAACCTCCAGTCAAAAATTCCTGAAGGCCCAGAGAAGCTGTGATCCTGCTCAAAGACCTTGCAGTGACTGTGATTGTATTCCGCGAAACAACATGTCCGGTACGTGCGAACGATCATCAATTGTTCGCCGTTGTCTGATCGAGCCAGGAACCACCTACAACTGCCATGCCGCTTTTCTTTGAAAGGTTCTGGGATTAGGAAGGGTAGGGACACCAGGCGGCCTACAACATCATATCAAGTTGGAGTCAAATAAAAAAGGGCTATTGATGTAGTCAATCTTAAGAACAGCATGTTATGAGCATGAATATTTTTTCAATAAATGTTGATAGTAATATAAGCAAGCCATCATGATATCATAGGAAAGTAACATACTGATGTAACAGCCATTTGTAGCGATGACTGGAGTAGGCCAGCAATACGTCCAGCCATAGAAGGAGTCGACAACATAAATGAAGCCCTTGTGTTCAATGGCATCAGAGAACCATGGAGGATGTATGATCCTGCGATGGACGTGCAGATTTATCCACTTACCGCAGTGACCTGTTAGATAGGCGAGACCGCGGTTGAAGAACGCAATTAGCCTGAAGTCTTTATAATTCGCAGATCTTGTGGGCACTTGGCATATTACAACCTTGAGCAAATCAAACTTGGTATCATGTTGGCTACTGTAAGATTCCGAGTATTCTGGGCCGCGGTGCCAAAGCAGTGCAATGTTAATCAAAGGAAGGGGGATCAATCGCCAGGTGTAGACCTCCACGAGCATCCAGCTGCCGCGACCGTCGACGAGCACCATCCAAGACGTGTTCATGCCGACCCAGTACATACCGTTAATGTAGTTGAGGGTGACGGGGATCGGATCGCAGTCAAGGGGGTTGATGCTCGCCACCCTATGATCATTATGCTATGTGACATGCCGTTTCTGAAGATCAGGCGGCATCAGCAAGCAAGGAGATGGCTTAAAAAGCTCCGGCCCGAGGGCTTTGAGTAAACGGTACAGCCCCGACGAGCAAGCGGCGAGCGGCATGGTACTGAGATTGTCCACACGCGAAACAATGAGCTTGATTACCTCTGTGGGGAGCGAATTCCAGCCACTCTTTCGGCGGATGCTGCTCGGTTCTGCCATTGTTAGTGCTTGGGTTTCGAACGAGGGGGGAGGCGCCTTAGCGGGGATGAAGATTGGATGAGGGGGAGGCACCTTAGCGGGGATGGAAGAGAGGACAAAGATGGAGAAGCGAATATGTGTTGCAGGAAGTGGACAGGTGATGATGACTACATCACGCCGCTTGATTTACGAGACACATACCAGCAGCGTAGGGTCATATCGAAGTCAGACAACTTGCTTGAGTGATCACAGTACTGTTACTCCTTACAGTACCTACTACTATGCCCTAACTTGCTTGAGTAGAGTAGTAGTGGAGTAGGAATCTGCTCTACTACTAGCACCGGAGGAGTAGTATATTCTAATCTAAAATAGTTACAAACTTCAATGCCCGTGTGTGGAACAACTGCGAACCGCCATCGGTGCTAACTCAAATCCCCAGCAAACATTCGCTGGGAGACATGGCAGTTGCAAATGCCCGCGACGCAGTTACAGTGCGTGTGTAAGGGTGGCGGTTTTGTCAAATACTATGGCTTAAAAACAATCCATCGTCGGATGGAAATCTGACGGTTACGTGGGATTTGCCAGGATTGAGCTCGTGCCGAACAATCGCCAGATATTATTACTAAAAAAAGGTTAAAACACCCGGGGCTATAACTTGCATCGGCTGACCACTAACAATGATACCAACATAGTTGTAAAATGGTCAAAGACCATGTCTATGTGGTGTTTGGAATTATATGCAAAAAAATAGCTAGATGCCCGTGCATTGCACGGGACACCATCATCACCAACTCGGTTTTTTCTCTACTCCTACTCCTATAAAAGACTCAGTTAGTGACGATGGAGGCGAGGAGGCGTGTTCAGCTGGGTGTGCAGCGGGCGGCACAGTACTATTCGATTTGTTATAAAAAACAAAGAAGAGTAGTAGAGATAGAGATAGAAACTTAGGCCTTCCACTATGTAGGCCAAAAGCGATGCAAAATTTTCTTTTTGGGTATTTGGTACCGATGCCTTACATTGCCCAAGCGATGCCAAACAAAAATTTCTGGGCACCGGAGCACCATCTACTGCTTCGTGTGCTACTCCTGCGCTCCATTCGGTGGCCGCAACATCCCCTACAGCCACTCCCTCATGCGCTCCATTCGGCGGGCGCCGTTGAAATTAGGGGAACGCACTCTTGTGACTGCTGGCAGCCACGACTTCACCGACGACGACTTCTTGCCCGACCTCGGCAACCTCTTCCGCAACGCCATGGGCGACAACCTCAGCGCCAACAGTGCTGCTCCCATTGCACCGTATGTGTTTCTGTCCTTCCTGTTTGAAATCGTGGTAGAATTCATGTTTCTACTCTGTATCCTACTAGATTCTATCTGTTCATCTACTATGCTTGTCCACATGATTAGTTTAATCTCTGTTATAGCCGTCACGAATTATTTTGTGCTTATTCGGATTAACTCTCGTAGTAACTTGCTTATATATTCAACTGGCGCAACGTCCCCTACAGCCACTCCCGTTTCATGGACGGCCTGGTCGATGCCTCCATGGAGCCCTTCGTCTACCGCTATGAGTGCCCGATGCCGTTTTGGGGCTCGCCGGCGGACATCATGCATCACCTCACGGATGCGTGCAGCGGTCACTACTGGCCCTTGGCGGAGAACATCAAGTACGAGACGTGCTACCCGTTCACCATGCCGGAGTCACTGGAGGATCACCGCCGCCTGCTAGTCTCGGAGGAGCACGGCAGCGTCTTCCTCTCTTGATCGCGGGCACCGGCGAGGCCCGCGCAGGCCGCCGCCCCATCTCTGTAGTGTGCATCAGGGGCGACGCCGCTGACGCTGACACTGACACGAGGCCGATGTACGGGTGTGTGCTCACTGTTACTACCCCTCCGAGGTACGTGGGCGGCGACACCGGCTCCATCATGCTGACTAGGACTGTGCAGAGCTGGGACCTTCCCGCCGATGTGGACATGGAAGACGCATGGTATGATTTACCCCCAACGCGGTGCACGGGGACTCCAAGGAGGTTCACCTGGACATACGCACTATCAAGTTAAATGTTGATCATTAGTCTTCTCTCAGTGTAATCCGCTATCTAAGCATGTGGAGACTTCCATGCATGATCTTGCTCTATTGGAGTAACGCGCATGAATAAAAGTGTATCCATTTATAGTTTAGTCTAGAATCTTCCTTGTATGAATTTTCACTACAGTACTGGTGAAAGACTTACTATGAACCATTTCTTACATCTCCTCTGCCCCTTCCAAGTCATCCTGATATAATCCCTCCATCTAGGTGTATAAGGGCATGGTTAATACCTAATAGTATAGCCAACTGTTGACTATAAGAAAGTGCCATGTCATCTGTGGCCAACATGTATAACAATTGATACTCAAAAACTAATTCTTAAAGATCATTTCTTGCAAAGCACAATAAGTGTTATTTCTTCACAAGTTTTGGATGCAGGTTGAATAGTTGAACGCTTTTGTTTGCAAAAGATACCTTTTTATCTATTTCACTCAGATGTTTGTGAGCTCTAGAGATGACCCCCACATCCTTTGTCAAAATAAACAACTCCCCGATCAATGCATTTCACTCATCCGTGCAACGCACGGGAACCTTACTACTATAGATTAGTACGACTAAAAGTTGAACTAACATTATATATAGTATGATAAATGCTGATGCATGTCACCTAAAATTATATCATTGAAAACTATGTTCAAATACGAATCCAACGATATAGTTTTTGTTGACATGCACTAACATTTTGTCAGTTAAATCTTCAGTCAAATTCAATGGGGGGCTAATAAACCATGACCGATGTAGTACAACTGTAGAGGGCGGCGCTGCACAGGAGTCTCACTCTCACCAAGCTCGTGGCGCGGCAGTAAAGCCGTCATATCACAAAACCCAAACACTGCCAGTAATAAGTGGCCTGGTAAAATAAACGGACAAGCAACCATCACATCCCTCCGTCTTTTTTGCATTTCATCTCTCTACATTTACTTTCTCCGGTTCATCTCGCACACTCGATCCCTAGCTACTACTCCTAGGGCCAGTTCTTTTGGCGGCTTAAAAAATGCGCCATCTCTTCCCCAGCTTTTTCCATAAGACTAGTCACAGTGGAGAGTAACATTAAGGCGCCTCACTCATTTATTTGGGCTTCTAAACTACTACTAGTACCTCCGTCCTGGTTTATTCGTCACCATTGTAATTTGTGGTAAATTTTGACCAAAGATTTAACTGATAAAATGTTAGTGCATGTGACATGCACAAACATTTCATTAGTTAAATTTATGATCAAAATTTGACACAGATTACAATGGGGATCAATAAACCAGGACGGAGCTAGTAGTAATGGGATTACTACTAATCTAGAAGCCTAAACGAACTGGCCCCTGGTCCTACTAGTAGGACTAGTACTCAAGTTGGAATTCCGATTGCACGGCACAACTTGTTAGGCAAAAAATTCGATACAGGGTGTAGGAAGTGGTTTAGGAATTTGCATGCCTTTCCAACCAGTGAGATACTCCATACAAAGTATGATAGAGAAATAACCACAGAGAAGGAAGCTAAAAGTAAACAATCAAACGAGCATTTTTGCATTTGTTTTGCATTGAATCGTTTCACAAGCTTGACTAGTGTTGTTTTTCTAGTTTTACAAAAACCGCATCGTAATGTTAAAACGTGCATTTGCACGTACATAAGTACTAGTAGTACTCCCTCCGTCTAGGTGTATAAAGTCTTCCCTCCTTCTTGGTCACGGTGCACAACCAAAGATGACTTATTCACCTAGACGGAGGGAGTAGCACAGTCTGCAAGCATATATAGAGAGAGACGTGTAGTGCGATAGTATATAGTAAAGTTTGTGCTATATGCACCTACTTACAAAATGCGTACGGATACACAAGGTTTCCAAACTTTCCCTCTTACATACTTAATTAAGGACGCTAATAATTCCCGAATGTTCGGGATTTATCATTTGCATCCCAAAACTAATGAGATCACCTTACGAAACTAAATTATACTCCTACTAAAAGCCACGGCGCTCGCAGGAGCGCTTGCGCCGCGCCACGAGTGCCCTGGTGCGCGGCCGTTTCCCAGCGCGCCGACACAACGCCTCTTCCTCAGCCTCGCAACTCGCGAGGTGCTAATTGGCGGCTTGCCGGCGGGCGAGCGCGATCTCACCGGTGTGGTGATCTGGCGCCAACAGGTACTCCTCCTTGCTGGAAGCGTGCACCCGGTCCACGTACCGCCAAGCGTAGATGAGGCGCTTGGGGCCGACTGCACTCAGGGCTTTGGCACGGGCGTCCTTCGCCACCCTCACGGCCCTTGCACGAGCCTTCTGCCAAAGAGCCAATTTCCTGACTCTCTCGGACGCGACATAGACCTGCCAGGAAGCTTGCCCCGCGGCGCGCTTCTCTTCCTCGGCCTTCTTCTCCGCCTCTATTTTGGCGTGCTCTGCCGGCGGCAAAGCCTCCCACATGGCGACATCCATTTCTTTTCAGAGCTCCTCAAGGCTGGGGGGGCTCGGCGGGCGGTGCGGCGTTCTCCTCGTAGCGGGGAGCCGACGCGTGCTCCGACGCGCGTGCTGGCGAGATTGGGAACGCCGACGCGTCCACCTCGACGCGTCGCGGCGAAGAGTGGAACGCCGACGCGTCCTCCTCGACTAGTAGTGGTGAGGAACGGAACGGCGATGCGTGACCGTCCAGGCGGTGCAGCGAGGGGCGCCTAGGGCTTGGGAGGGGCGATGCCATGGTGGTCGACATGAGAGGGAGGGCCAGGAGATAGCGATGAACATGAGCGTTCTTCCGAATGCCGTCGAAGGCGCAGTATTTATAGTGAGCAGTGGCACACCTACGTAAGATATGGACTGAGCTGCACTGACTTAACTACAGGTCCAGTTGCATCACTGACATGTGGGCCAGACCCCTGTTGGGCCCATATGTCAGTGACCCAATGCACCTGTAGTTAAGTAACTGAAGCAGCGTCCTAGAAGATATGTTGCGTGATTAACGTAACAGCTATGTGGGCATATTTGTTGGAGTAAATTACGGGGGAGGGAAGGGGTGGAAATATTGCTGGTCACAACGGATTGGACGAGCGCGGGGGGAGGAGAGTCATGCATGCAGATTTTTTCCACACGGGGTGGAGTGGTGGGACCACCGGAGGGAGAAGGAGAGTCTGGCAGGCATATTGTTTCCACACATGGAGAGGAAAAGATTTGGAGACGAACGGGCTTCCTGCAGGTATGGGGAACGGTGCATAATAAGCCATCTTGCATGCCGGGCTAGGTATAGTCTCAAGTCATTAAAAACATACACGCCCCACACATGTTCATATTTCAAGGTGCACTACATTATTGCATGCGATGATTAAGGCTGGCCATAATGGTGGTATCTTAGTTGGTATCATGCACACGGGAATAGCAAACAATCTGATGTGGCAAAGAATTAAAGAGGAGAGGGGGTTAGAGTAACTAGTGTTCATGCATGCATTGGTAAACACATTTCTTTGGGAAGAACGAAAGCATTAGTTGAGTACTTTTGCAGACTACAAAAACTATTCCACCGCCACTATCTTGCTAAGAGTAGGTGAAATTTTTGAATCGAGCCCTTTAAACTAGAAGGGAGGTAGTAGTACTCTAATAGCTAACCTTGTTGTGATGGCAAGATAGGACATGGCACGCACCAGGACGGAGGAACTAGTCTGCATTGTGCATTTAAGTTTTGTCTGAAGTCAATGTACCTCTACTTTGACCAAACTTATAGAAAAATGTATCAACATTCACAATGTCAAATCAATATTTTTATACTCATTATAAAACGTAGTTCTTATACTCATTATAATCAGTATTGTAGATATTGATATTTTCAGTATAAATTTGGTCAAACACTTTGCAAACGGTTGACGGAAGTAAAAAGGACCAGAGGGAGTATCATGCATGCGGAGTAGGCAAAAAAATTGCTCATTTATAGGCCCTGTTTGGATACTCTAACTTAGTTAGAGGTTAGAGTTAGATTCTAACCCTGAACTAACTCAAACCAAAGAGGTGTTAGGATGGCAGGGTTAGATGGAGCGCGGATACGGCATCGCACCTTCACGGGCAGTTTGAGAGGGAGGGAGGGAGAGGACGAGAGGCTTCGAGGAAGTGGGGAGGGGTCTGCTACAGGGAGAGCGAGAGAGAAAAGTGTTTTTAGTGGTCCCGAGAAGAACTAACCTAAATAAGCACCTCTTGGATGGGTTAGATTTTTTGGATGGGTTAGATGCATCTAACCCAAATTAACCCTCCTGTTTGGATATTTTTGGGTTAGTTGAGTCCAAACTAAGCTAAACTAACTCTAACCAATGGATCCAAACAGGGCCATAGCCGGTCGAAGTCTCAAAGGGCGCAACCGCGCGAGGGAGGCGAAGGTCGTGGGAGGCGCGACGGTTGACGGAATTAAGTGAAGTTACCCACGCGCCGGCATGGCGTGCGAACAGGCAGAAGCTATACCGCCAGGCCTATGATATGGGTCTAGTAGACATGACATCTAATGGGTCCCGCATAGTTCTCGAGAACTCTTTGGGGGCTTGCAGCCATTTATCCATCGGGGAAGCCAGCAACCCCACGCCGTTCGCACGCCATACTCGTCCCCGTCTTCTACTAGTACAGTGCCTTACAACAGTTCGCTCACAGTCGTCCCGTCCTTTCACATTACACCAGTTCAACTTCTCCTAATAACCCTCCTCCAAAATCCATGGCCACCCAAATCTCCATGGTCGCGGCTGAGTACCAGGTTAGAGCCATCACCGGCGATGAGTTCATCGTCATCTACACACGTGGATCCGCAACGGTGAAAGCATGCCTTGCTCGCTTCCTACGCATGTTCAACAGTTCAACGGATGAGTCGGTCGCTGGGCTAGATGTTGAGTACACCACAGTCCTGCAAAGAGAGAAGATTCTAAAGGAGGCAGAGAAGAAGAAGCCCGCCATGATCCAGGTTTGCGTACATAACGTGTGCTTGGTCTACCACATATGCCATGCCGACGTTGAGTGCCACGATTTTAAGAACTTCCTCAAGGACGAAAGAGTGAAATTCATTACTGTAGACTTTAGGAACGACAGGGATGTCCTGGGTCGGATAGGCCTCGTTGTAGGCCAGCCCTTCGATCTCCAGAAGGCAAGCCTGGTGTCCTCCTCTCAGCCTTCAATGTTGACCCTGGCAGCAGCCATGATTGATCCTTCGTATGCTGAACTGAAGAAACCTCACCACGAGTTTCATCATGCATGGGAGTCGAAGACATTAGATGAAGATCACATCCTGTACGCAGCAATGGATGCCTACCTTTGTTTAAATATGTACAAGGGTTGGATGAAGAAACAGAGCCCAGTGTCTGGTTCAAGCAAAGAAGCGTCGGCGAAGAGGAAGAGGAAGAGGGACGAGGACGAAGTCGAGGACGTGGACTCGGACTCCGAGTAGGTGTCAGTGTCGTCGCTCATGCTGGTTCTACAAAGTGTCAAGAGGACTAGTTGCTTAGTTTATTTTCAAGGGTGTGTTGTGCTGAGGCCCCAGCAGAACTATGTTTATGTTCTTTCTCGTTATTTGAACTCTTTAGTACGTACAGTAGTACTAGTACTATGTCTTACTACTGTTCTTCTTGCAGTTGGTACTACTGCTCGTATCTTCGTGTTCCTACTCTACATAATACGTTCATACTAGTAGTATAATTTGGGTCAGTCGATTTGGGAAATAAGTTCGACAGAGCGAAGGAAGAACACGGCAAAGAAGCTACCCCAGTATCTATATTAGCGTGGCAGGGTGCCCATGATCTATCTTTTGAGTGTTGGGTGTGGAATGCAGTTCGCCGGAAAAAAATGGATCATGCCCGAGGTTAAACGGATGGCAGGGGTGGGGGGAGCATGGCGGTGGCAGGCGGTTCAGGGGAGGGCGCGGCGGCGGCGGCAGGCGGTTAGGCGTGTGGCGGGCTGAGGAGATGAACCGTGCATCAATTTCGGAGGTTGAAGAAGCCCTTCTAGCCATCTATGTTGCATCAAACGGCTCACAAGAGTCGGCTGACCCAAATTGCTCCTTCAGATTGCAGGATCCACGTGGCATTCAAGGTCTCGAAGGTAGATTCTATGTCCGCACCGGGTTTGCGAGCTCGACGCACGCGCGACTGGCTTCCGCCGCGACAGCCACCATGCGCGCCTCCTCCACGCGGGCGGAGACGACAATGACATGCTAGTTCCTCCTCGCCGACGTGCTGGAGCACGCGCTCGTCCTCCTCTTCGTATGCTGCATGCATAGACGCGGCTCCACCAGCTGCTCGCGTGCTTGGTAGCACGGCGGCATCGCGAGGAGGGACTGCAGACGACGTGAGCGTGCGAGCCTTCGGCTTCATGGCACAGGGATGGCGGCGACACGTCGGCGATGGGCGAGAAATTGTTGGCCGAGCAGGCGGGCGCCGGCATGCGCAACGGCGGAGGCGGCATATTGATGAGTGCGCGTATGGGAGCTTAGTTTAGTTTTATATAGGGTTGGTCAAACTTAAAAGAAAACCGTACTAGTACACGTAAACATTAGACTTAGGCAGCGCTTTTATTAGTTACCACAGCCACGATACAGAATCCTGTGCAAGCGGGTGAACCGCGGCCGCGCGGTTGATCGAACGGTGTGTCACCGTGTCGCGCTCGAAGGACATCCACCGAACCTTTTTGTGTGTGTGAAAACAATCCCCGAATATTACTCAACTTTTTTTCCTGGAAAAGTTCTTGACGCTACAATATTTCCATATATTTGAATTTAGCTCCAGTTCGTGTTTATTTGGATTTGGACATTTTAGGTGCGCCCTAGTTTTTTTTAATACTGATTTTGTGTGTGTGACTGAGAGAGAACGTGTGTATGTGTCCATATGTGTGTTGTGGCGGAAGGGCAATGTGGAGACGGTGTGCGTGTGATAGAGACATAGAGAGGTGTGAATGTGCAAATGATCATGCATGAGTGAGACATAGACAGATGCCGATACGTTGTGTATACATGAGAGAACGGTCTTCTATTTTACTTGTGTGTGTGTGTGTGTGTGAGAGAGAGAGGAGCATCCGTAACACAACAACCATCTCTCTCGATTCATCCGTCCCTCGCACGATCGCATGTAACACATGCATCAACGCTCACATTTTGACACCCTCACATGGCCCCTGCCCACCTCAAGGCCCGCACATCGCTCTCTATCTCGCACGGACAATCTCTTCGTGAATACCCTGTTTAGCATGTAGCTTTCCGTCACATACACACACATTTCTCTCCTTAGGTTTGTTTTCTCTCAATATCTGACACACACACACACACACCCCTCCCCCGAGCACACAATTCATCCCCATCCAAGGTTATATGGAGACCACTCTCGCTTGTGCTTCTCTGCACCCCAGCATGCACAACATGTCAATCTTCAAAGAGGGCATCGAGGAGACAGAAGACGGCGACCACACTGCACTAGAGAATGCGGGGCCATTTGGAAGCAAGATGATGTGACGACGGCTGACTGACTCCTCCCCCACCCTCTCTCTCTCGCACAAAATTAACAATCCCTCTCTCCCCCGCACAAAATTATCAATTCCTCAACCCACGAGACCTCCCCTCTCGTCCATGTTTTTCCAGCTCTCTCATCAAACCTGTTGTCTCTTCTCCTTCCATGTGTACAGAATCCGGATGCACACGCATCTCATGTATATTACATGTCTCCATCTTTCTCACAGACCTAACTTCTTCCTCTCACTTTCTCTCTCTATCTCTCTCTTTGTTTCATTAGGTTTGTCTCCTACTCTCTCGTCCACATACATACAATCTTTCCCGCCCTATCTGCTCCATCTTCGCAAGCTCTCTCTGCATGTTTCATTCACACATTGGGATATGTTCAAAATGTTACTTTTATAATGGCTGATGTAGAGTTATTGTTGGTTTTGTTGCATCCTACAAAGTAATAACTATGAAATGCATTTTGATTGTCATTTGACTGGGATTATGTGAGTTTGAGCATGTTGTGAAGTACTATAGACCTCGTATACATCTTGGATTCGACAATGATTGTAACTATTGAATTGTATAGACCATTACATTCGAAGTCAGTAGCCTAATATAGTTATTTCACAATTTCAACAAATGATTAATTCACTACATACTAAGAAAAGAAATGTGTACTCCCTCCGTTTTTATTTAAGTTCGCGTATTAGCATTTGTCAAAGTCAAGTTTTGTAAACTCTCAGAAAGTTTACAACAAAAAATATTAACATATACAGTAACAAATAAATACCATTAGATTCATTATTGAATGTACTTTCACGTCATACATATTTGTTATGGTAAATGTTTATATTTTTCTATAAACTTGGTCAAACTTTAGGAAGTTTGACTTCGGTCAAACCTAATATGCAGAGTTTACTAGTACTACTCGCTAGTTTCTTAGCCGAATCACCCAACACGCCACACGGGGAGTTCAGTGTCAAAAAAATTTGAGGTCGGCAGGAAAATCTCCCGCGACCCTGATTCGAGAAGTGGGAACTTACCATCATAGCCTTCGGAACAGGCCTATGGATGATGGTAGGTAGGGGGGCTGTTTTCGTAACTTCAGGTTCACCCTACCCAGCCAACCCTACCCTGGCACCCGGAGTACTACACCTAAATACTCCCCATTTTCTATCCCCACCGCAAAATAGACTTCTCCGCGGCAGCGCAGCCTTCGTGCTCCTCCCCTTCTACATTGGCGCACTCGTCCACCGTAGCGCATCTGCCTCATCGACGACCTCGTACGCCGCACTGGAGCCGGTCCACCGTCATCGTCGTACACGGAGCCTCTTCCCCGGCACCGTCTTCCACGGTCTCGGATCTGCTTCCCGGAAGCCGACGCAGAGCGCAGAAGCACCACCGTCGTGGACAATGAACTGACTCCCGTTGCCGACCATGACTCACAGAGGCCGCCACGACCATCGTTCTCCTCCTCGATTGGTAATGTATGTATTGAATCACTTAGCCGTACATGTGCACTTCCAATTTTGTTCATACTTACCCTTCAAATTTCCTGGGTGCTATTGTTCCCGTAAAAGTAATTGGTTATAGCATCCATTGTCCAACAGAATATCAGCTTGTAATTGTGCATCGCTCCTGTATCGCGCTGTGCTTGGGTAGGTTTTTCATCTGCAACCAGTAGTGTGGCAAATGATGGAAAGTTTTTTAGAACTAGCAAGATGCCCATGCGTTGCACACATCAAGATGCATTTGTATGAGTAGTTTATCTTGTGGGAGAAAAGTATGAACGAGGGAAGGCCTTATTTGCAAATCTGGAGAGGGGTGTGGGTATCTTTTTGCAAAATTGCCATTGTTTCCTTCCTATCTGTCAGATATAAATTGACGGCATATATTGCAGGATGGCAGGCACACCATCATCACCAACTTTGTTTTTTATAAGAAAAAAAGTAGAGAGTAGAGAAGTAGAGATAAATATTAAATATAAAATAAATATAACAGTAGAGAAGAGAGTAGAGATAGTAGAGATGTCGGGAAAGGATTGCGCGCGCAGGGGAAAAAGCGGCCGGGCGTGCGCTAGTTTTGGCGCACGGCGTTCGGCGCGCTTAATAAAATCCAACGCCCTCCCACCGCTCTGTGCCTTGCCACCGCTCTCTCCCCGCTCTGTGCCTCACCACCGCTCTCTCCCTGCTCTTTCTCGCCTTGCCGCCGCCGCGCCACCATGCCGCCGCGTCGCCAGGAAACTTGGGGATACCGCAGCGTCCGCACGCGCCCCTCCGGCGGCTTCTCCGCCGAGATCCCGTTCCATGGGATGCGCCTCGGCCTCGGCAATTTCAACACCGCCAACGAGGCCGCCCGCGCGTACGATGCTGCGGCGTGGCGCCTCCGGTGGCCTCATAGAACATTGAACTTCCCCAACGTGCCGACGCGGGAGCGGGCACAGGAGCTCGTGCCTCTGCCGTGGCTTATCACCGACGAGGATCGTCGCAACAACCGGAGGCGGAAGCACCGTCTCGGTATCGCGGAGATGGATGAGGAAGCCATGGCGCTGTGGTGCCAATGCTTCCCGCAGGACATCATCAACGAGCGCGAGTTCTACATGCAAAGGAGGGCGGAGAGGGATAAGAGGAGGGCGGAGCGAGCCGCCTATCGCGAGGACAAGCGTAGGCGAAAAGCGGACGCTCAATTCAACATGAGGCTAGGAGCAGCGTTGCCCTGGGAATCCGACGACGATCGGTATCTTCACGCCTACAGTCACACGTCAGAGGAGGACATCACCGAGGAGGAGTCGGACAACGAGGAGTAGTTGAATAATCTATTTTTTATCTATCTATGCTGAGAACTACCCTCTACTCTCTAGTCTCTACTCTCTGTCTCTACTTCTCGATCTCAACACTATAAACGCTTTTTTAAAGCGCCGCACGTTGCGATTCTGTTGGAGATGCTCTAACATGGCAGACGAGTTCTTTAATGTTGCCCACAAGATGCGCGAGTATTACTAGTAGTATATTTTTCTTGCCATGTTGAGATTTTAAAACCACGAGTGCGAACATGCAGAGGAGCAATGAAGACCAAACACGGGATATTGGGGACATCTTCAAGGAGCGTGGCAAGTTAAAGAGGAGCTGCACTGAACCTGTAAAACAAGCTTTGGAAAGTAACACCCTTTCAATTACTTTCGTTTAGCCTCGTGTTCTTCGATGTGTATATGTTGTAGTTTCTGTTTCTCTTAAGCCTCGTGTTCTTCGGTGTGTAATAAGAAGAGTCTTAATCATCCTAATGCTTTCGTTTTTAGCTTGATGTAGGAAGTGGGTGTTCTCACCTTGTAGTCTATTTTTATTTTTTTTCCTTTTGAATTCACTTCTTCGAGTTCTGTTTATCTGGCTTCTACTAAATGGATCTGGGTTGCTCTTAGTATTGATCTAAAAAAGAAGTAACTTCATGTGAGGATGCAGTTCCTACAATGAGGGAAGTATGGTCAACCTCGAGATCATGTTTCCAAAATGAGGCTGGATTACACACAAGGTACCAGTTCCCTAATGATGCTGGATTAGACACAAGGTGCAAATTCCCAGATGATGCTGGATTACACACAAGCCAGGTGGAGTCGTCAGCTATTCGTGTCCTCGTGGCTCTAGTAAAGGCTGAAAGAAAGCGTGCAGCAGCCCTTGAGAATGTAGCTGAGTTCCTTAAGAAGCGAAAAGAGCAATCAGATGCTCTCTTCACCCATGCCAAAGAATTGATGGAAGAAGCCAGAAATAAGCTAGCAGAGGCAGAGCAGGCTAGGTGTCTCCTGCTATCTAAAACTGTTGTCAATACAAAATTTCCTTCATAATAGCTAGGTTCAAATGTTTATCCAGTCAGCCTGCCTGTTGTGATGTCCGTGCATCTACTGATGTGGCACAAATTTTTTTTCGGGTCATGTAATAACAGCAATTACTTTCCAAACAATAACAGACGAAGCATTGGACATGGTATAGTTCACGCGCAAGCCCGACATTCCAAGTCCAACTTCCACATCAAACTCATGTTCACAGATGTCTGCACATTCATAAATAATGTGCATAACCATGATTCACTTCAAAGCCAAAACAAATTGAGGAGAGTTATAAATAAAGAAAAACCTCTAGTTCCCGCTACCAGTGCGAGCACAACAAGTGAAGACCATGCATATTTAATTATATTTTGGTCATTTTTTGTGTTCTAAAATGCCGGCCAGCTCACAGAAGGACGTGTTGCCGGCACACGCGCGGATTCAATGAAGGCAGGCAGGGCAGTCTGAAGCCAGTTGCATGCGGCGAGGAGGTGTGTTCAGCCGGGCCTGCAGCGAGTGGGGCCCTCTTGGCCGGCGCCCCGGTTCAATGCCTGCGCTATGAGAGGTCGCGTCCGTGTCAGAGCAATCACTCCCTCCAGTCCTTTTTTGTTTGGGTATAACAAAATCTCATTTGCCATTCACATTTTACAAGTAAAATTCATGGAAAAACTTTGACCCAAAATACGATGGGGACTAGTAAACCAGAACGGAGGTAGTAGTTTTTTTTAATCAAAGAAGGGTCTCCCCCTTCCGATTTTCATTACTAAAAACCAACATCTAAATCTAAACCATAGTATTTTCCCTAGAACTACTAGGTTCAACATCTCGCAACATAAACCCATACAACCATACGCCAAGGAGGTACGTAGTATAATGAATTCCATTTTCGCTCCATATCATTCGTTCTAAAAACTACTTAGTACTTATAACGCGCCATTGAAAATCGAAACTCTTAGCCCTGCTAAAAATGATATTTTAAACGTGGCTACTTGATCTGTGGCAACTGGGGAGCCACTGCCTCCAAGTCATTCACCTGTCGTCCCGACAATCAACTCCTACGGATCAAATTATCACGCGAGCTGACTATTCCTACAAAGGTGCGCTCCACCACGTACCCGGTACCCGCGAATGCAGCAATCGTGCACCTATGGTTTTAGGGTTTATTTGTTAACGTTGCCTTTACGTAACACTCATGTGTGTGAGACAGCGAGAGACCGACTGCGTGCGTGCGCCTCTTCTCTTCATATATGTACTCCACCGTTTGTCTGGTGTCCAAAAAATTATAATAACTACTAGCAATGTGCCAATGCGTTGCCACACGATCAGAGTAGATTAATACATATTCACCGATTTGATAGAAAAAAAGTCTAGTTTTGAAATACGTATATCACTAAAACTATGTTATGTTTCACTCAAAATATATTCCTTTGGCGGTTTTGATGTGATAAGGGAGGAATGTTGTTGGTTTAAAGATTCGAGAAGTGGTATATGTCTAATTTCTACTCTTACTAGCAAGATGCCCGTGCGTTGCACGGAACATCAAGATCTTGTGGGACAAAAGGATGAACGAGGGAAGGCCTTATCTGCAAATGTGGAGAGGAGTGCGGGTAAGTTGCCATAGTTTCCTTCCTATCCGTCAGATATAAATCGGATGGCCTATATTGCAGGATGGCAGGCCCACCATCATCACCAACTCTGTTTTTTATCCCTACTCTTATAAAAAGCATAGTCGGTGATGATCGTGTGCCTGGCATCCTGCAATATAGGTCGTTCGATCTATATCTGACGGATAGGAAGGAAACTATGGCAATTTTGCAAAAAGATACCCACACCCCTCTCCACACTTGCAAATAAGGCCTTCCCTCGTTCATCCTTTTCTCCCACAAGATAAACTACTGATACAAATGCATCTTGATGTTCCGTGCAACGCATGGGCATCTTGCTAGTTGTTGCAAAAAGCCCATGTGTGTGAGAGAGAGATAGGGAGAGAGGAGGAGGACTGAGTGCATGTGTGACAAAGACACAAAGAGTGTGTGTGCGACAGGTATCATCTTAAAATGAGGTGATAGTGTGTGTGTGCATGATCGAGAGGGCGTGTCTCAAGAAGGGAAGAAAAATCTACATAGATACAAGGAGCGGGAGAGAGACATGTATACGATAGTGGAAGCATGAGTGTGCGGGTGTATAAACCTATCTAGAGGCTAGTCGATAAATGTTTGTGAGAGAAATACAAGTCGGGGGTGCGAAAGCGAGAGTTTTGTGTGTGAGAGAGAGAGACGGTAGTCGGGAAGGGGAGTGGAAGCAGGAGTTGTGTGTGTGTGAGAGAGAGAGAGGGGGGGAGTTTGTCTGATGGGTAAACAAATGAATAATGTCAATCTGGGATGGAGACGAAAAGGAGACCGCAACAAATGTTGTGTCTACAGGAGAGAGAGAGAGAGAGAGAGAGAGTAATTTTAGTGGTATGAGTCATATCTAGAGACATATAGGGTGTGTGAGAGAATCCCATAGAGAGAAAGACAAAGTGAAAGACGAGTGGAGACTTTGTGTGTGTGGCGGTGAAAAAAAAAGCTTAGGTACCTAGTGATACCAGAGAACGGTAGAGACGTGAGAGATAATGAAAACCGTGTAATGTATAATGATAGGGAGAGTGTGACACTTCTCAAGAGAGACGTCGAGAGACCATGTTTGCGAGGATAGGAGAAACATGAAGTGAGCGTGCGGGTGAGCTGGAGAAAAGAGAGTGATAGCTACATGAAGGAGCATGCATGCGAGAGAGATGAGCGTGAAAGGAGTGAACATAAAAGGGATTCAAATATTTGAATTCGAGATGATGATACATGTAATCCATACTCGAACCAAAATTGATCTATCAAACATGCATACTCATATGAATTCACGCGCATCTATGTTACTTAATATGTAGATATTACTGATCTATACATTTTAGTAGAACATAATTTAGTTTAATTTTTTTGAATTCAACCTTATGATTTTGAGATCATTGTATTTGTAAATCATATTATACATATAAAGGAGCAGAATTCTTTGTTGTGCTTTTGAAAGTATATATAAAAAATAATGTATATAGAATTTTATTCCAATCGAAAATGGATCCCGCCCGAAAAAAATAGAATACAAACGGGATTCGAATTGAGTTGGCACGGTAAACGTGCACTCTGCAAATTTGAACGAAGCGGGGAAAGTCGCAGTAACCGCCCGAAACCAAAATCTGCGAGATGGAAATTACTACTGCCTATCCCTGCCACGCAAAGCCTATCTGCTCGATTTCTATAGGTTTCGATAGGGGTAGGTTTGTAATTTCACTCAAACGTGACATAACCGCCTCTCACCCGGATTCATACACGGTGGGCGCCAAAACACAGTGTGTCCTCGGCCGAAATCGACTCCCTCCGCGATTCATACGCGGTGGGCGCCAAAAACAAACTCTCGTCGGCAAATATTCGGTGTATGCGAGATTACCGTCCTATCCCCAACCGACTAATATTGTTGTGATGTAGGAAATTTGAAACGGGGGCTAAGTTTGTAAATTTCCTCGCATTTGAGACAAGCGCGCCCTGAAGACATGGTTCCCCCTTCCTCTCTACCTCCATTTCCCCATTCGTACTCTGTGGACGCCAAAATACCCTTTCCACCCCAGCCTCCTCCATCCGCCACCCCATCCACCGCCATCCTCCTCCACCATGCCGGAGCTGATACCCCGACGCCGCCGTCCATTACAAGAGATCGACCTCTCTCATCCACGGCTTCGGACCAAGATCCTTGCATCCCGTCCTCTCGCTTCATCCCCGCCGTCGTCCACCTTGTCGGCGCCGCTCCTACGACCGTCTCATCCACCGCGCCCCGCCGCCACCGTCTACCCTCCTAGATCTGCTTCCACACCGCTGACAGCCATCGCTACCGCAGCACCGTCAAATTCTCAGCAGATGCATACACGGCGCCACACCAGAGGTGGTACTCTTTCGTATCTGCTCAACTTATTTATCGCAGCAAGAAAATAGATCGCACTGCTTTACTCTGATTTCTTGTCCATCACTTACTTGCTAGTTGAAAGCAAACATTGGTTGCGAAGTTGCCTTTGTCCGGTTTGCACCTTCAGATCCGCCATGGCACGCTCAACACTATACTCCCAATGCTTATGGTTTTCCCCTTTTATATTCCACACTAGTTAAATCACAGTAGACTAAATTTCAAAATTGGGTTAGTCGATTTTTCAGAGCTCGCCGGTGTTCGCCGGTGCGAACGAAGGGGCTCGGGTGGGGATGGTGGTTGTGGGGGGCGGTGGTGGGGCCTCGCCGAATGAAGAAAACTCGACGCGGGTGGGGGCGGGGGTGGGGGTGGGGGTGGCGGAGGAACACAGGCGGTGGGGGCCGGTGGTCCGGCCGGCGGCCCGTGCGGTGTTCTATATGGGAAGAATCAGAGACGAGGAAGAAGAAGGGTTAGGAGACATACGATCTTCATCCAACCGCCTGAAATGGTCGACTGACCCAAATGACAAAAGTTACGCGACTTGCTTGCAGACATGCCTTTATATTCAGTACCATCATCGTACCTGCTTAGCACTGCTCCTGAATCCATCAAGCTAAACAACGTGCCACTCATAATTCCAAACTTGTTGCTCAAGTACGAATCTGATATGATGCTGATATTACTAAAATAGATAACATTTAATTTGTCAGCTAATGTTCCTACTTTACTTTCGAAAAGCACGTGCACCACATATAGAGAGACAACAGGGAGTTGCTTTCTTAATGTGCTCTGGTTCATCATGTGTGGGCACTGCGCAACGAACATTTTATTATCCAAAATCTGCTTGCTCTTCTTTAGCATGTTTCTCTTACGTTCTTCTTTAATAAATACTCTCTCCGTTCCTAAATACAAGTCTTTGTATAGATTCCACCATGGACTACATATGGAGCAAAATGAGTGAATCTACACTCTAAAATGTATCTGGATACATCTGTATGTGGTCCATAGTGGAAATCTCTACCAAGACTTATATTTTGGAACGGAGGGAGTATGATAGTAGTACAGTATGTTCCTTGTAGTGAAGATGAGCAAGGACATTTGCAGTGTAGAGGTCTATATGGTCGGTTGTGATGGACACTTTGAACTCTTCGGGCCTCTTTGATTCGTAGGATTTTGTAAACATGGGAATAGGATTTGTAGTGGCCTGCCCACTTGAATCCTATAAGAATAGCAAGGAAATGCGGGGAGCTGTGTCGCCTTTGAGAGTTACACTGAACATTACCGCACCTTCATTTGAAGAGAGCTGGTATCCGAAGCCTTTCTAGCCGTACCGGCAATACTAGCACATATATTCCAGCAAGTTCCACTTTGCTGATTTTACTCTGATGCTTACGGTTTTCCCGTTATATCTACACTATGATCTGTGTAGCTGCTTTGTGTCGCACTAGCAGCAATCCACTCTTGAAGCTAAACACTGCAATGACTTACAAAATTGGCACCAAGGCATTGAGTGCCATTCTGGATGCAATGAAACTCATACGCTCCCCACCTGTTGATTCTTGTTCAGAATATGATCCTAATGACAATTCTAACCTCGAGGAGTCAAAGGCAGATGGCCTGTCCTGTTCACCCATCAAGGTGCCTGTTCTAATTTGGCAAGGTTTTATTGATTGCGCGTATCTTGCATATGTTGTCTTGCATTTCTTCTACTTTCTTGCACCGCCATCTGTTTAGTTTACTCATCATGTATGTCGAGATGCCATGCCCATCCATTATCAATACATATTCCATCTGTCATCATACCATGTTTTTTCACTCAAATGTTGTTCTTGTGCATCAGACATCAAAAAGGAAGAGGGTGATTGCCGAACCTGAAGGAGCACCAGCAAAGTCCTTGAAAAACATGGTGGTGCCGGAGAATTCAGACAGCACCCCACTTATATTGGTTGTACAACCAGTGACACAAAACGTAGGACCGACTCCAGAAGACTATACCCATACTTCACTGGCCACAACACTGGCCCCACCACACAGGACCTGCACTCCAGCAAAAGGTATACAGATTTCAGTTGCCATAGCACCAGCTGTACCACAGAAAAATCCCACTCCAGCAAAAAGTACAGCAAGTCCACCGGCCGAAGACCTATCCCAACTGCAGAGACGGCCAATTCCTGCAGATTGGAACCCCATTCCAGTTATTCCCAGTTTAAAAGACCATGCTTTCAATGTTGTTAGGGACTACGTGCATATATTCCCATCATGGGAAGATTGTAGTGAAGGCAAACACCATTTTCACATCTTCCTGTCCAACTTGCGTTTAAGTGCTATTATTCATGGTTATTATTTTCCTATTTTCTGCTTATTGAACACATCAATGATTTACATTACATTGTTGTAAGTGGGCGAGGGTCAATCTGGATAGTCATGACGAGCAAAGCCTGTTTGTGCTTTTCAAGGAAGCATTGCAGCAGTATCGGTGTTACCTGAGGAAATCACACTTTGATGGCAAGTCTATAAACGAATTTCCGGTGAAGTCTCCTGTGCTAAATTTAGAAGACATTGAATGGAAAAACCTTGTTATGCACTGGCCTCGTTCCCAGGATGACGTACTGTCTATGAAATCACATGACAATTTGAACTTCTACTTTTCCGCATATGCCTTACGGATCTTTTTTGCAGGAAATCTGCTCGAAGAAGAATTCCGGTTTGAAAAGAACAACAGGATATCGCAAATATGTTGCCCGTTGCTTTGCTCTTGTTAGTACCTATTGTCCTGTATCACTGTACTTGCATGCATACCTGGTTCATTATGTGACAGCAGTATGCATGATAGCTTGCTTATCAATTGTTCGCTCCAAATTACCTGATCTGTATAAATGGTTACATTAGTGTAGAATATATCCAATTCCAATGAAATGTTTTAGCTCTGCATTGTTCTTGTAAGTACTTGCTGTCCTTTATCAGTGTACTTATATTGACAGATAGTTGTTCATGTACCATCACTCTGCAGCTTATTTTCCTTTGCCCTCCATTTTCTACACATCAGATCTATATTTACTCTTACCATAAGGTTGGATAACACCGATGGTACTGAAGAAGTTTAGTTGTGCATTGCTCTTGGCTGTACCTTTTGCCTGTATCGTTGTACTTACATTTATAGCTACTTGGTTATGTAGCATCACTCTTCATCTTATCTTAAATATTCTCCATTTTTTCTTATATTATCACATCTATATTTACTCTTAACAAAATGTAGAATAAAGGCAATGCTTATGAAGAAGATTCTATGGTAAACTTCTTGAATTGCCCCCCATCGGCATGGACAAGAGCTTTATAGAGCCTATCTTCACCAATAATGTAAGTTTGTCCTTCTCAAGCCTTCAAACTTTGTTGTGTATATTTGGTTAGGCATGACTGCAACAGCTGTTTATTTTTGGTGTTTGCATCAAATTGCATGTTTAAAGTTTATTATGTAGTTCATAAACAAATTTTTTTCCTTCTCAATTTAAGTTTTCAGTTGTACAACCAAGTTCCTTCTTCATACCATGTAAATTAAACTATACAGAGCAAGTGATCTTCTTTTGCACTGCATGTATGCTTCTGTTCTTGATCCGTAATCCAGTGGTGTGGTGAACCTACCCACTAAAGCACAATGTCATATTCTGCAATGTCTTAACTATGAACAATGTCATATCATTCTACTATTATTTAAACCGTCTCTTTATTTGCCAATCTGAAATGGGATAAATTGACAGCACACTAACCATTGATACTTATGAGTTCTTGATCCGTAATCCAGTGGTGTCGTGAAGATGCCAACTCCTTCACAATGTCATTTCCTGCCATGTCTTGACCTGAACAATACCATATTGTGTTAATGCAATTTTAAACTATGTCACTTTATTCGTCAGTAAGAAATGTGATGAATTGTCAGCACTGATACTTTTATGTGCAAAACATGTCATCTGTCTACTTGTTTATCTTTCAGAGTGAGGAGGATATAAGTGTTAAACAAGCGCAGTCTCATCATCTTGCTCAGCTGCTTGCGCTGCAGCTCCCCAACAGGGCTAACCTTTCTTGAACTCTATTTAAGTGTTGTCAGTTTTGTATATTATTTTGTCGGCGTGTTTATTTGCACTGTTGGCGATCTTTGATGCCCAGTGTATGTAATCTGCTGTCTGCTTGTGCTTTATTATCATAGTGGCGAACTTTGATGCCCAGTGGATGTAATATGACGTAATTTCTTTATTGTCTAGTCTAGGTTGTTTCTTATTCACGATGCTGCAGTTATTTTACTGTATATATATCCTGTCTTCGCAGTAAACCGGCCAAACCATAAAATTACGGTACATAATCGGGCCGTCATGCAATCACGATGTATGATCCGCATCATGGGCGCCGTCATCTTGGTCCGTTAAAAGGCCTAAATGTAAACTGGCCCACTAGTAGATTCGGGCCTTTAATAGGCCGAGTAAACCGCCGGCCCTCTTTTCGTAAGAAAACTCAATGGGCTTTTAGGAGGCTGAGAAGTAGGTTGGGCCTGAAACGTGCCGAACAGCTCACGGGCCGGCAGCAGCCCGAAATGGACCCCGGCCCACGATTGTGCCAATCAAATCATGGGCTTTTAACAGGCCAAAATTGTCTCGGTCCTTGTTTGGCCCAATCAGATTATTGGCTGCGAGCAGGCCGGATGCAAATCGGACCGTAATTAGGCACAACTATATGACGGGCTTTTAACAGGCCGAAATTAATATAGGGCCAAAATGTTAAACAGGCCCTTAACGGGCCGCAACTAATATCAGGCCGAATTAATAAATGGGCCTTTAGCAAGTGGGCCCAAAAGCATATCGTCCAGTTGACGGGCCGAATCTGATATGGGCCATAATTTAGCCCAAAGCCTCTTAAAGGGTCGGACCTGATCTGGGCCGTAATTTGGCCCAGAACGTGGTAGGCTTTTAACGGGAAGAATCTCATATGGGCCATTATTAGGCCCGGAACGTGGCAGGCCATTAATGGACCGGATCAAATACGGGCCGGCATTTGGCCCAAAACATGCCAGCCAGTTAATGTGCCGGCCTACTAGGGTCCTCAAAATCTTGTGGGCCTACAGCTGGGCCGGCCCATTAATGTCGGTGAAATCTCGTGGCCTTTAGCTGGGCCGGCCCATTATGGTCCACGTGTCAACATATCATAGGCGCATCTCGCCCATTGGATGAGTGACACATGTGCCAACGCGGAGCTGACACATGTTTCCTCCAGCCAATGATGATTTTACACGTGGAAAATCGCCATTGGTTCGGGCGGTTAACGGGTTATCGGATCCTAAACCAGACCCGATAGCTTAACGGCGTTCCGTTATGGTGGATGCCACGTGTCGGTCACCCTTGATGAAAGCACTTCTGTGACGCGCGATTTATCATCATGGAAGTGGACACTTCTGTGATGATAATTTTGGTAATTTCATGGAACACTTCTACGACAGCACAGCTATGACTATCTTGATTCTGTCCTAAAATCGTCATGGATGTACATGCATGACAAAAAACGTGACCTACTGTGACAAACACGTATCATCACAGAAGTGTATTTTTTTGTAGTGTCATGGGAAAGATGACTAAAACTCCGTTCTCCGGAACAGTGGAGCGAGCAACTGACTTATTGGAAATAATACATACTGATGTATGCGGTTCGATGAGTGTTGAGGCTCGCGGCAGGTATCGTTATTTTCTGACCTTCACAGATGATTTGAGCAGATATGGGTATATCTACTTAATGAAACATAAGTCTGAAATATTTGAAAAGTTCAAAGAATTTCAGAGTGAAGTGGAAAATCATCATAACAAGAAAATAAAGTTTCTACGATCTGATCATGGAGGAGAATATTTGAGTTACGAGTTTGGTCTTCATTTGAAACAATGTGGAATAGTTTTGCAACTCACACCACCTGGAACACCACAGCGTAATGGTGTGTCCTAACGTCGTAACCGTACTTTATTAGATATATTGCGATCTATGATGTCTCTTACTGATTTACCGCTATCGTTTTGGGGTTATGCTTTAGAGACGGCTGCATTCACTTTAAATAGGGCACTATCTAAATCCGTTGAGACGACACCATATGAACTATGGTTTGGCAAGAAACCTAAGTTGTCATTTCTTAAAGTTTGGGGTTGCGATGCTTATGTGAAAAAGCTTCAACCTGATAAGCTCAAACCCAAATCGGAGAAATTTGTCTTCATAGGATACCCAAAGGAGACTGTTGGGTACACCTTCTATCATAGATCCGAAGGCAAGATATTTGTTGCTAAGAATGGATCCTTTATAGAGAAGGAGTTTCTCTCGAAAGAAGTGAGTGGGAGGAAAGTAGAACTTGATGAGGTAATTGTACCTTCTCCCGAATTGGAAAGTAGTTCATCACAGAAATCAGTTCTAGTGATGCCTACACCAATAAGTGAGGAAGTTAATGATGATGATCATGAAACTTCAGATCAAGTTACTACCGAACCTCGTAGGTCAACCAGAGTACGTTCCGCACCAAAGTGGTACGGGAATCCTGTTCTGGAAGTCATGTTACTAGACCATGACAAACCTACGAACTATGAGGAAGCGATACTGATCCCAGATTCGGCAAAATGGCTTGAGGCCATGAAATCTGAGATGGGATCCATGTATGAGAACAAAGTATGGACTTTCGTTGACTTGCCCGGTGATCGGCAAGCCATAGAGAAAAAATGGATCTTCCAGAAGAAGACTGACGCTGACGGTAATGTTACTGTCTACAAAGCTTGACTTGTTGCAAAAGGTTTTCAACAAGTTCAGGGAGTTGACTACGATGAGACCTTCTCACCCGTAGCGATGCTTAAGTCTGTCCGAATCATGTTAGAAATTGCCGCATTTTATGATTATGAAATTTGGCAAATGGATGTCAAAACTGCATTCCTTAATGGATATCTTAAAGAAGAGTTGTATATGATGCAACCAGAAGGTTTTGTCGATCCTAAAGGTGCTAACAAAGTGTGCAAGCTCCAGCGATCCATTTATGGACTGATGCAAGCCTCTCAGAGTTGGAATATACGCTTTGATAGTGTGATCAATGCATATAGTTTTATACAGACTTTTGGAGAAGCCTGTATTTACAAGAAAGTGAGTGGGAGCTCTGTAGCATTTCTAATATTATATGTGGATGACATATTGTTGATTGGAAATGATACAGAATTTCTGGATAGCATAAAGGGATACTTGAATAAGAATTTTTCAATGAAAGACCTCGGTGAAGCTGCTTATATATTGGAGATCAAGATCTATAGAGATAGATCAAGACGCTTAATTGGAATTTCACAAAGCATATACCTTGATAAAGTTTTGAACAAGTTCAGAATGGATCAGTCAAAGAAAGGGTTCTTGCCTGTGTTACAAGGTCTGAAGTTGAGTCAGACTCAATGCCCGACCACCGCAGAAGATAGAGAGAAAATGAAAGTCATTCCTATGCCTCAGCCATAGGTTCTATCATGTATGCAATGCTGTGTACCAGACCTGATGTGTGCCTTGCTATAATTAAGTATAGAAAGGAGGTACAAAAGTAATCCAGGAGTGGATCACTGGAGAGCGGTCAAGAACATCCTGAAATACCTGAAAAGGACTAAGGATATGTTTCTTGTTTATGGAGGTGACAAAGAGCTCGTCGTAAATGGTTACGTCGATGCAAGCTTTGACACTAATCCGGATGACTCTAAGTCACAAACCGGGAACGTATTTATATTCAATGGTGGAGCTGTCAGTTGGTGCAGTTCCAAACAGAGCATCATGGTGGATCTACGTCTGAAGCGGAGTACATAGCTGCTTCGGAAGCAGCAAATGAAGGAGTCTGGATGAAGGAGTTCATATCCGATCTAGGTGTCATACCTAGTGCATCGGGTCCAATGAAAATCTTTTGTGGCAATACTGGAGCAATTGCCTTAGCGAAGGAAACCAGATTTCACAAGAGAACCAAACACATCAAGAGACGCTTCAATTCCATTCGCGATCAAGTCAAGGAGCGAGACATAGAGATTTGCAAAATACGTACAGATCTGAATGTTGCACACCCGTTGACTAAGCCTCTTCCACGAGCAAAACATGATCAGCATCAATACTCCATGGGTGTTAGAATCATTACTATGTAATCTTGATTATTGACTCTAGTGCAAGTGGGAGACTGAAGGAAATATTCCCTAGAGGCAATAATAAAGTTGTTATTTATATTTCCTTATATCATGATTAATGTTTATTATTCATGCTAGAATTGTATTAACCGGAAACTTAGTACATGTGTGAATACATAGACAAACAGAGTGTCCCTAGTATGCCTCTACTTGACTAGCTCGTTAATCAAAGATGGTTATGTTTCCTGACCATAGACATGTGTTGTCATTTGATGAACGGGATCACATCATTAGAGAATGATGTGATGGACAAGACCCATCCGTTAGCTTGGCATAATGACCGTTAATTTAGTTTTATTGTTATTGCTTTCTTCATGACTTATACATGTTCCTCCGGCTATGAGATTATGCAACTCTCGAATACCGGAGGAACACCTTGTGTGCTATCAAATGTCACAACGTAAATGGGTGATTATAAAGATGCTCTACATGTGTCTCCGAAGGTGTTTGTTGAGTTGGCATAGATCGAGATTAGGATTTGTCACTCCGAGTATCAGAGAGGTATCTCTGGGCCCTCTCGGTAATGCACATCAGTATAAGCCTTGCAAGCAATGTGACTAATGAGTTAGCTACGGGAAGATGCACTACGGAACGAGTAAAGAGACTTGCCGGTAACGAGATTGAACTAGGTATGATAATACCGACGATCAAATCTCGGGCAAGTAACATACCGATGACAAAGGGAACAACGTATGTTGTTATGCGGTTTGATCGATAAAGATCCTCGTAGAATATGTAGGAGCTAATATAAGCATACAGGTTCCTCTATTGATTATTGACCGGACATGTGTCTCGGTCATGTCTACATAGTTCTCGAACCCGTAGGGTCCGCACGCTTAACGCTCGATGACGATTTGTATTATGAGTTATGTGATTTGATGACTGAAGTTTGTTCGGAGTCCCGGATGAGATCACGGACATGACGAGGAGTCTCGAAATGGTCGAGAGGTAAAGATCGATATATTGGAAGGTTATATTCGGACACCGGAATGGTTCTGAAGTGTTTCGGGTATTTTTCAGAGTACCGGGAGGTTACCGGAACCGCCCGAGGAAGTAGTGGGCCTTAATGGGCTTTAGTGGAAAGGAGAGAAGGGCCTCAAGGGGTGGCCACCCCGCCCCCCATGGCTGGTCCGAATTGGACTAGGAGGGGGCAGCGCCCCCTCTTTCCTTCTCCCCTCTTCCTCCTTCCCTCCTTCTCCTAGTTGGAATAGGAAAGGGGTGCGAATCCTACTTGGACCGGGAGTCCAAGTAGGACTCCCCCCCTCGGCGCGCCCCCCCCCCCCTTGGGCCGGCCTCCTCTTCCCCCCTCCTTTATATACGTGGGAGGGGGGCACACCAAGTCTTCTCTTAGTCATGTGTGGTGTCCCCCTCCACAGTTACTCACCTCGGTCATATCATCGTAGTGCTTAGGCGAAGCCCTGCACCGATAACTTCAACATCACCATCGCCATGTCATCGTGCTGACGGAACTCTCCCTCGTCGCCAACTAGATCAAGAGCTCAAGGAACGTCATCGTGCTGAACGTGTGCTGAACACGAAGGTGGCGTACGTTCGATACTTGGATCGGTTGGATCGTGAAGATGTTCGACTACATCAACCGCGTTACTAAACGCTTCTGCTTTCGGTCTATGAGGGTACATGGACACGCTCTCCCCGCTCGTTGCTATGCTTCTCCTAGATAGATCTTCCATGATCATTGAATTTTTTTTTAAATACTACGTTCCCCAACAGGGGGAGGATGGAGCAGCCAGGAGGGCGCCCCAAGTAGGTCGAATCCTACTTGGGGTCCTCCCAAGTGCCCCCCTTCCTTATTTGCTGGAGGGGGGAGGAAAGAGAGGGGGAGGGAAGGAATGGGGAGGCTGAATGCTCCCTTTCCTTCTCCCATCCCCTCTTTCCTTCTCCTCTGATTCGGCCCATATGGGGGCGCACCAGCCCCTTGTGGCTGGTGCGTTTCCCCTCTTGGTCCATAAGGCACATATCTTTTGCCGGGGGTGCCCGGAACCCCTTCCAGTGACCCGATATGTACCCGGTACCCTCCGGAACACTTCCGGTGTCTGAATACCATCGTCCTATATATATCAATCTTTACCTCTTGACCATTTCGAGACACCTCGACATGTCTGTGATCTCATCCGGGACTCCGAATGACATTCGTTCACCAAATCACATAACTCATATAATACTATATCGTCATCGAACGTTAAGCGTGCGAACCCTACGGCTTCGAGAACTATGTAGACATGACCAAGACACCTCTCCGGTCAATAGCCAATAGCGGAACCTGGATGCTCATACTGGCTCCTGCATATTCTGCGAAGATCTTTATCGGTCGAACCGTTATGACAACATACGTTATTCCCTTTGTCTATTGGTATGTTACATGCCCGAGATTCGATCATCGGTATCTTCATACCTAGTTCAATCTCGTTACCGGCAAGTCTCTTTACTCATTCCGTAATACATCACTTTCTGACTAACTCCTTAGTCATTTATTTGTAAGTTTATGATGTGTATTACCGAGAGAGCCCAGAGATACCTCTCCGATACTCGGAGTGATAAATCCTAATCTCGATCTATGCCAACTCAACAGACACCTTCGGAGATACCTGTAGAGCATCTTTATAATCACCCAGTTATGTTGTGATGTTTGATAGCACACAAGGCATTCCACCGGTATCCAGGAGTTGCATAATCTCATAGTCGAAGGAATATGTATTTGACATGAAGAAAGTAATAGTAGTAAAACTGACGATCATAAAGCTAAGCTAATGGGTGGGTCTTGTCCATCACATCATTCTCCTAATGATGTGATCCCATTATCAAATGACAACTCATGTCCATGGTTATGAAACCTTAACCATCTTTGATCAACGAGCTAGTCACGTAGAGGCTCACTAGGGACACAATGTTTGTTTATATATTCACACATGTATTTAGGTTTCCAATCAATACAATTCTAGCATGAATAATAAACCTTTATCATGAATAAGGAAATATAAAATAACAACTTTATTATTGCCTCTAGGGCATATTTCCTTCAGTCTCCCACTTGCACTAGAGTCAATAATCTAGATTACATTGTAATGAATCTAACAAGCAGGGAGTCTTGGTGCTGATCATGTTTTTCATGTGGAAGAGGCTTAGTCAACGTGTCGGCTACATTCAGATCCGTATGTATTTTGCAAATTTTTGTGTCTCCCTCCTTGACTTGATCACAGATGGAGTTGAAGTGTCTCTTGATGTGTTTGGTTCTTTTGTGAAATCTGGATTCCTTCACCAAGGCAATTGCTCCAGTATTGTCACAAAAGATTTTCATTGGACCCGATGCACTATGTATTACACCTAGATCGGATATGAACTCCTTCATCTAGACTCCTTCATTTGCTGCTTCCGAAGGAGCCATGTACTCCGCTTCACACGTAGATCCCGCCACGATGCTCCGCTTGGAACAGTGCCAACTGACAGCTCCACCATTCAATATAAATATGTGTCCGGTTTGTGACTTAGAGTCATCCGGATTAGTGTCAAAAGCTAGGATCGACGTAACAATTTACCACGAGCTCTTTGTCACCTCCATAAACGAGAAACATATCCTTGGGCCTATTCAGGTACTTCAGGATGTTCTTGACCGCTGTCCAGTGATCCACTCCTGGATTACTTTGGTACCTCTCCCAGCCAGACTTATGGCAAGGCACACATCAGGTCTGGTACAGAGCATAGCATACATGATAGAACCTATGGATGAGGCATAGAGAATGACTTTCATTTTCTCTCTATCTTCTGTAGTGGTCGGGCTTTGAGTCTGACTCAATTTCACACCTTGCAACATAGGCAAGCACCCTTTCTTTGACTGATCCATTTTGAACTTCTTCAAAACTTTGTCAAGGTATGTCCTTTATGAAATTCCTATTAAGCGTCTTGATCTATCTCTATACATCTTGATGCCCAATATATAAGCAGCTTCACCGAGGTCTTTCATTGAAAAAATCTTATTCAAGTATCCTTTTATGCTATCCAGAAATTCTACATCAATTCCAATCAATAATATGTCATCCACATATAATATTAGAAATGCTATAGAGCTCCCAGACACTTTCTTGTAAATACAGGCTTCTCCGAAAGTCTGTATAAAACCATATGCATTGATCACCTCATCAAAGCGTATATTCCAACTCCAAGATGCTTGCACCAGTCCATGGATGGATCGCTGGAGCTTGCACACTTTGTTAGCACCTTTAGGATCAACAAAACCTTCTGGTTGCATCATATACAACTCTTCTTTAAGAAATCCATTAAGGAATGCAGTTTTGACGTCCATTTGCCAGATTTCGTAATCATAAAATGCGGCAATTGCTAACATGATTCGGACAGACTTAAGCATCGCTACGGGTGAGAAAGTCTCATCGTAGTCAACTCCTTGAACTTGTCGATAACCCTTCGCAACAAGTTGAGCTTCGTAGACAGTAACATTACCATCAGCGTCAGTCTTCTTCTTGAAGATCCATTTATTCTCTATGGCTCACTGATCATCAGGCAAGTCCACCAAAGTCCACACTTTGTTCTCATACATGGATCCTATCTCAGATTTCATGGCCTCAAGCCATTTATCGGAATCTGGGCTCATCATAGCTTCTTCATAGTTCGTAGGTTCACCATTTAGTGACATGACTTCTAGTACAGGATTACCGTACCACTCTGGTGCGGAACGTGCTCTGTTCGACCTATGAGGTCTAGTTGTAACTTGATCTAAAGTTTCATGATCATCATCATTAGCTTCCTCTCTAGTTGGTGTAGGCATCACGGGAATGGATTTCTCTGATGTGCTACTTTCCAATTTGACAGAAGGTACAATTACCTCATCAAGTTCTACTTTCCTCCCACTCACTTTCGATAGAAACTCCTTCTCTAGAAATGTTCCATTCTTGGCAACAAAGATCTTGCCTTCGGATATGTGGTAGAAGGTATACCCAATTGTTTCCTTAGGGTATCCTATGAAGAAGCACTTCTTCGATTTGGGTTCGAGCTTATCAGGCTGAAGCCTTTTGACATAAGTTTCGCAACACTAAACTTTAAGAAACGATAGCTTAGGTCTCTTGCCAAACCACAGTTCATATGGTGTCGTCTCAACGGATTTAGACGGTGCCCTATTTAACGTGAATTCAGCTGTCTCTAATGCATAACCCCAAAATGATAGTGGTAAATCGGTAAGAGACATCATAGATCGCACCATATCTAATAAAATACGGTTATGACGTTCAGACACAACATTACGTTCTGGTGTTCCAAGTGGTGTGAGTTGTGAAACTATTCCACATTGTTTTAAATGAAGGCCAAACTCGTAACTCAAATATTCGCCTCTGCGATCAGATCGTAGAAACTTTATTTTCTTGTTACGATTATTCTCCACTTCACTCTGAAATTCTTTGAACTTTTCAAATGTTTCAGACTTTTGTTTCATTAAGTAGATATAACCATATCTGCCCAAATCATCTTTGAAAGTCAGAAATTAACGATACCCGCCGCGTGCCTCAACACTCATCGGATTGCATACATCGGTATGCATTATTTCCAATAAGTCATTGGCTCGCTCCATTGTTCCGGAGAACGGAGTTCTAGTCATCTTGCCCATGAGGCATGGTTCACAAGTATCAAATTATTCATAATCAAGTGATTCCAAAAGTCCATCTGCATGGAGTTTCTTCATGCGGTTTACACCAATATGACCTAAACGGCAGTGCCATAAATACGTTGCACTATCATTATCAACTTTGCATCTTTTGGCATCAATATTATGAATATGTGTATCACCACAATCGAGATTCAACAGAAATAGACCACTCTTCAAGGGTGCATGACCAGGGGTGGGCATAAAAACCGTCAACCGAATACCGAACCGATGCCGAAACCGAATAAACTAAATTTTCAATTTTTTACAATAAATATGGCTTAACGCCATCTAATACGATAACAGCGGAAGGCTTGGAAGATAAAGTGAGTCCATCAACTCCAACGGCATCACTGAGTGAAAGACCACGACCTAAGGCTCCTTACTCGTCGTCTGAAAAGTCTGCAACATGATACGTTGCAGCCCGAAACGGGTCAGCACATGGAATATGCTGGCAAGGCAACACAAAAGAGTAATGCGCAGGATAAAGCTATCACTATATGCATATATGGCTGGTGGAGGCTGTATGGTTAATATGTTTTGCGGAAAGCCAATTTTTTTCCTACAACAAAGGAATAATTTTTTATTTAACTACAAAGTTGGTTGAAAAACATTGAGAATGGTAAACCCCATCTCAATCCCAATTAAAGGTAATTAATAACCCAACAAAATTAATTTAGAGTGTTGAGATCCACATGATAATCCAAGAACCAGATACTCAAGATGTCCATAACCGGGGACACGGCTAACCATGATTAGTTTATACACTCTGAAGAGGTTTGTGCACTTTTCCCCACAATACTCGATCTCCTCCGTTTGATTTCTCGCACTACATGATGTTTGAGAAACGGATGACCGAGACACAGTCTTTCCGAAGAGGTCTCCTTAACCGATAGATAGGCCTGTACACCTACAATCCCCTACATCTGCTAGCCCATCATGGAAAGGATTCCCACAACTTACTCAACTATGCCAGAGCCCATAATGGCATGTGGCTGCACACGGAAGTTTCTAGCCTAAATAATCTTATGATCCCTTTGAGCCTGGGTGGCAGTCCATAGGAGAATCACACGGTACCCCGGGATTTCCAAAAATACAGGCAACATTGGGTTCCCCAGGTGCCTCAATCCACCCAGATGTGTATTAAAGTTGCCACCTTAAGTTAACCATTAAATAACAATACTCACATCTGTCATTGAAACACTCACCCAATCCACGTCTACAAGCATAGCATAGCAATATAAGCAACGTAGAAGTAACTCCCAAAGGTTTGATAATAAACAGGTGAATAGGTACTACCTCATCTACTTCCCAAACCCACAATTTAATCAGATCCTAACAATGAAATTGTTTGAGGATTGATCTAGTGCAATAAAACTAGGTAGTAAAGAGGTATGATCAAAGTGTTACTTGCCTTGCTGAAGATCCGCGAAACATAGAGACTCGTAGTAGCACGCTTCGCACTCTGGGTACTCTATCGCAAACAAACAAGCATACAATAAGCAATCAAGAAAGATGCATGGGCAAAACTCAAATAAGAAGTTCTAACCAGAAAGTTCAACTTAAGAACTCCGGTTTGCAAAAAGAATCAAATCAAACGAAGCAATGAAACTCAAACTGCGAAAGAAAGAAGCTTCATTTGCTAATCTAGACTAAAGTCAAATTTTAAAGTAGCAAAAACTTGTTTAAGTTGATTAAACGGAAAGAGGGCTTCGAGACGAAACTCGAGACGCTTGAATCGCCTGATTCCGATAAATGAGCGAAAAGATAAACTAAAACGAAAATCGGATCTGAAATCGCGATCGAAAATAATCGCGAAAAATCCGAGAAAAAGAAAAACTGACGAACAGGCTAACGAACGAACGTTCACTATCTGTGACTAACGGGCGAAAACCGTTCGTTAAAACGAACGTACGAACGAACGTACGAACGAACGTCCGCTATATAACTAAACCGGAAAAAAATCGATCTAATAAAAAACTCATCTAGGTTTTTACCGAAAAACCGAACCGGTCAAAGAAAACCGGCGGCGGCGGCGGCAAACTCCGGCGGGGTGGCGAGGCGGCGGCGCGGCTCCGGCGGGTCGTCGGCAGGGCGGCGCGGCGGCGGCGCGCGGCACGGGTGGCGCGGCTAGGATTTTCAGCGGGACAGGCTGGTGGGCTGCGGGGCTGCGGCCTCGGCAGCTTATAAAAAGCCCCCCCCCCCCCCGCCCCCCGGGCGGGTATGGCCCAAAGATGGTTTCTTTTTAAAAAAAATATTCTGACATGCAGAAAAAGAAATAAAAGAAATACTAAACGAACTCCAAAAATCCCGAAATAAATGTTCCCCATCCTCTAAAAATATGCCGGACAAGGTGAACATTTATTTGGGCCTGTAATGCAATTTTGAAAAACGCATATTTTTCCTAATTCCAATAAAATAGCGATAAAAATCCGAATAAAACTCTTATTTGATTTTAACATTAAATCTCCAATATTTCTTTATTTTGAGGAAGTCATTTTATCCTCTCTCTTTTATTTTTATAAAAGAAATATTTGAAGAGAAAATAATTAAAATCAAACGATCCTCTTTTCAAAATTCGAGAAAAACTCAAATATGAAAATAACGAAATTCCCAACTCTCTCCGTGGGTCCTTGAGTTGCGTAGAATCTCTAGGATCAAACCAAAATGCAATAAAATATGATATGCAATGATGATCTAATGTATAACATTCCAAATTGAAATTTGGGATGTTACAAACCTACCCCCCTTAAGATGAATATCGCCCTCGAGATTCGGGTTGGCTAGAAAATAGGTGAGGGTGATCCTTCCGTAGGTCTTCCTCTCGTTCCCAGGTGGCTTCATCCTCGGTATGGTGGCTCCACTGAACTTTGCAAAACATGATAACTTTGCTGCGTGTGACTCGGCTGGCAAACTCGAGAATCTTGACTGGCTTCTCCTCATAGGTCAAATCGCTATCCAACTGTATCGCTTCCAGTGGCACTGTATCTCTCAAGGAATATCAGCCATCTCTGCGTGGCACTTCTTCAATTGAGAAACGTGGAACACATCGTGAACTCCTGACAATCCTTCGGGCAATTCCAACTTGTAATCAACTTCTCCCATACGTTCCAAAACTTTGTATGGTCCCAGAAAACGTGGTGCTAACTTTCCCTTAACTCCAAAACGCTTCACTCCTCGAAGTGGGGATACACGAAGATACACTCTGTCTCCAACTTCGTAAACTGCCTCCTTGCGTTTAGAATCCGCATAGCTCTTCTGCCTGGATTGGGCTACCTTGAGTCTATCGCGAATCAGCTTAACCTTCTCTTCAGACTCTTTAATCAAATCTGGTCCAAACAATTGTCGGTCTCCAACTTCATCCCACAACAACGGTGTTCTGCACCTCCTTCCGTACAATGCTTCGAAAGGGGCCATCTTCAAACTGGCTTGATAGCTGTTGTTGTAAGAGAACTCTGCGTAAGGCAAATTGTCGTCCCAACTACATCCATAATCTAGTGCACAAGCTCTCAACATGTCCTCCAGAATCTGATTGACTCTCTCAGTTTGTCCATCTGTCTGCGGGTGAAAAGCTGTACTGAACTCTAGCCTCGTTCCCAAAGTTTCATGCAACTGATTCCAAAACTTTGAGGTAAACTGGGTTCCTCTATCTGATACAATTGTCCTCGGAACTCCATGCAAACATACGATCCTGGTCATGTATATCTTTGCCAATTTAGCACTGGTGTAGGTAGTCTTCACTGGGATGAAATGAGCTACTTTCGTCAAACGATGACTACAACCCATATCGAGTCATAGCCTGAGCGAGTCCTGGGCAATCCCGTGATAAAATCCATGCCTAGCTTGTCCCACTTCCACTCGGGTATCGGCAATGGTTGTAGCAATCCTGCTGGCTTCTGATGCTCTACCTTCACTCTCTGACATACATCACAAACTGCTACATACTCCGCAATATCCTTCTTCATTCCAGTCCACTAGACACTATCCTTCAAATCCAGATACATCTTGGTATTTCCTGGGTGAATCGAATATGGCGAATCATGGGCCTCCTGCAAAATCAACTTCCTGATCTCTTGATCATTTGGCACATATACGCGGTCCTCAAACCATAAGGTATCGTGCTCATCCTCACGAAATCCCTTGGCTTTTCCTTTGCTCATCCTTTCCTTAATCTCGGTTATCTCCTTGTCCGTCTTCTGAGCTCCTCTGATCTTATGCATCAAAGTAGATTGAATCTCCAATGCTGCTACGTAACCTCTCGGAACTATCTCCAAACATAGCTCACGAAGGTCCTCTGCTAACTCCTTGGGTAATTCTCTAGTCATGAGTGTATTGACATGACTCTTGCAGCTCAACGCATCGGGTACTACGTTAGCCTTTCCGGGATGATAATGCAACTTCATATCATAATCCTTAATGAGCTCCAACCATCTCCTCTGCCTGAGATTCAACTCCTTCTGCGTGAAGATATACTTCGAACTCTTGTGATCCATGTATACCTCACAATAATGGTTTCCAATGAGAAAATGTCTCCAAGTCTTCAACACGTGCACTACGGCTGCTAACTCCAAATCATGCGTAGCATAATTTAACTCATGGGGTTTAAGCTGTTGTGAGGCATATGAAACAACTCTTCCCTCCTGCATAAGTACAGCTCCAAGTCCTCGATGAGAAGCGTCGCAATACACTTCATAATCCTTGCGTTGATCTGGCAGAATCAACACTGGTGATGTAACCAAACGTTTCTTCAACTCCTGAAAACTGGCCTCACATTCCTCAGTCCATTTGAATCTGGTGTTCTTCTTTAACAACTCCGTCATAGGCTTTGCAATCTTCGAGAAATTTTCAATGAACCTCCGGTAGTATCCTGCGAGTCCAAGAAAACTCTGAATCTCTCCAACTGACATGGGTGCCTCCCAATTTGTCACAGTGACAACTTTGGTGGGGTCTACCGCTATTCCTTCTCCGGATATAACATGTCCAAGGAATCCAACTTCCTTCAACCAAAACTCACACTTGCTGAACTTGGCGTATAGCTGATGTTCTCTGAGCTTCCCAAGTACCAAACGCAAATGCTCTTTATGTTCCTCTTCATTCTTCGAGTAGACCAGAATATCATCAATGAACACCACGACGAACTTATCCAAAAACTCCATAAACACCTTGTTCATCATGTTCATAAAATAGGCAGGTGCGTTAGTCAGGCCAAATGACATAACGGTATACTCATATAGCCCGTACCTTGTGGTAAAAGTTGTCTTAGGTATATCCTGCTCTCGAATCTTCAGCTGGTGGTACCCTGATCGCAGATCAATCTTGGAAAACATCTTAGCTCCTTGCAGCTGGTCAAACAAATCATTGATCATCGGCAGTGGGTACTTGTTCTTGATCGTCACCTCATTCAATCCTCGATAATAAACAACCATCCTTAACGATCCATCCTTCTTCTCCACTAAAAGCACTGGTGATCCCCAAGGTGACGAACTTGGGCGTATATAACCTTTATCCAGTAGCTCCTTAATCTGCTTCTTAATTTCCTCCAAATCCTTTGCGGGCATTCTATACAGTCTCTTAGATATTGGCCCTGTGCCTGGCAAAAGCTCAATCAAAAACTCAATGTCTGTATCCGGTGGCATGCCTGGCAACTCTTCTGGAAATACATCCAGAAAATCCTTCACCACTGGTACTTCCTCCTGTACAACTCCTGATAAGGAATTTACTTGAGTCCTATTCGGCACATGCCGGGATACATACTTGATCCTTCTTCCTTTTGGGGTGGTGAGCAAAATCGACTTACTGGCCCAATCGATGTTTCCTCCATACATCGATAGCCAATCCATACCCAGAATCACATCCAAACCTTGTGACTCCAACATTATCATATCTGAGGGGAAAACATGCCTACCTATGGTCAATGGCATCTGAAAACATCCTTGGCTTGCCATATACTCTGCTCCTGGCGAGCTTACTAACATAGGTGTACTAAGAACTTTGGTGGGCAGTTTATACTTATCCACAAATCCCCTTGATATGTATGAATGCGATGCACCAGTATCGAAAAGTACGACTGCAGTAAATGACTTAACCAAAAACTTACCTATTACTGCATCTGGCTGGGCTTCAACCTCCTCCACGTTAACGTGGTTCACTTGCCCCCTGTTGAAAGGGTTGGGCTTCTTCCCAGAGCTTCCATTGCCATTTCCATTCTTAGCTTCAGGACATTCATTGGCGTAATGTCCAGTCTTCTGGCACTTGTAGCAAGTAACGTGACTTAGATCTTTCTTGGCGGGTGTTGCCGGGTGGGAACGGTTCTGTCCGTTGCTTCCTCCATTACCATTCCCGTTCTTTGAGCCACTATGATTGTGCGAACTTCCTCCAGTGTGATTGTGACCTCCATCGTTATGCTGAAGGGGTCCTCCCGAGTTCGGGGTAAAACGGGGTCTCTGCTGAGCTCCAGAATTATACTTCCCTTGTCCATACTTCCTCTTGCGGTTGTCAATCTGCTGCTGCTTCCCTTCAAGCATGAGAGCTCTATCTACCAACTGCTGGTAGTTATTGAAATTTGACACCATTAACTGCATGCTCAGCTCATCATTCAGTCCTTCCAGAAACTTCTCCTGCTTAGCTGCATCTGTAGCGACGTCATCTGGGGCATAACGTACCAGCTTACTAAAGTGATCCACATACTGGCCAACTATGCGTCCTCCTTGGCGTAAGTTGCGAAACTCGCGCTTCTTCATGGCCATAGCTCCTGTTGATACACGGGCAGTACGTTAAGCCTGCTGGAACTGATCCCATGTAACAGTGTCGATGGGGTAAGTGACTGTGAAATTCTCCCACCATGATGTTGCGGGTCCATCAAGCTGATGTGCGGCAAAATGCACTCTCTCCGCATCTGTGCATCCTGCAGTGGTCAACTCCCTTTCAATCATGCGGAGCCAATCATCTACAACTATCGGCTCGGTGCTACTGGAGAACACCGGCGGATTCATCCTTAGAAAATGGGCTAAGTGATCAACAGGTGGTGGTGGTGGTGAGTTGTTGTTGTTGTTCCCCTGATTTTGATTCTGGACTAATATCTGCATCAATGCATTCAGCTGCTGGATCAACTGAGTGAGCTCCGATGGGAAAGCAAATCCATTGTCGCGTCTCGGAGGCATCTGCTGGGTTTAGAAAAGGTGAGAAACCAGAGTAGAATGAGGTTTAGGGGGAAAACACTACCCATATGCACATGAGACAAACACAAACATATTACTCAATTAATCAAGCAAGGGCATACAATCGGTCTAGAACTATCGTTACAAAAGTGCTCGGACTATACTATATACATGGTGGAATACTACTACTGATATGGTGGTCAACTAGAAAAATTGATCGGTCGAAGACTCCATGATATCCGCTCCAGCTTCATCAACATAGTCATCATCGCTATCGTCGGGATCCGAGTCGGTGTCTTCAATGATGATGTAGTTCTCCAGGCAAGTGGAATCGTCATCTTCTCCTCCTGGCGCGGGGTCTCCCATGAATACTCCCGGCTTCCTTGTCAGGTCGTCATTCTTCTCCACTAGTACGACGATTTCCTCCTCATAATCTTCGCGAGTAGCCTTGAGTTCTTCCTCCAGCTCCGTGATCCGTGTCATTGCCTTCTTCAAATATGTCATGCCTGCGCACATCTGGTTCTCCTGGCGGTGAATGTGCTGGTTTAACTCCTGGATGAAAGCTGCAATCGATCTATCCTTCCTGGTGTTGATCATCTCCCATTTCTCATCTCGGCGCCCACAAACCTGATAGATAGTATCCTTGAGATCCTTGTGGTAAACTTCTCTGATGCGTCCCATGGTAATGTGGGCTGCCATACTCTTTCCTAGACTCCAGGTTGGTGCATCAAAAGAAAACTCTATGGGCTCAGTGACTGGCGTAAATGTCCTTCCCGGAACTTGAACTTGAATCATCCAGCGCTCCTCTTCTGTTAAAGTGGAGTTGTAAGTCCCGGTGAAGCTTGGTATTCCGATGTTCAGGTACCTAGTGACTTCCTTCAAGTGGCGTCAAAAAGGTTTGTCTTCATCCGGTTGCGTGAACTTGATCCTTGCATCCGCCATCCTAAAGAGTAGAAAATGGAGAGGAGTCAGAAATGAGAAGAGAGTAGTGATCTAGGGCTTTAGCTTAGTGGTCGTGTCCTACAGTCAGCGTGTGCTCTGATACCATCTTGTAGCGACCAGACCTCAAACAGTCTGATCTCTGTGCATCAGTGACATCCCTGGATCGGTAATGCTGACACGCACAGTACTTGAAGGATTTATAACAGAGTAGCAATCACACAATTATTACATCAAATGTCTCAAAAGAGAACTTAATACAATAAATATGGCTTAAGGTCATCTAATACGATAACAGCGGAAGGCTTGGAAGATAAAGTGAGTCCATCAACTCCAACGGCATCACTGAGTGAAAGACCACGACCTAAGGCTCCTTATTTTCTCGTCGTCTGAAAAGTCTGCAACATGATACAATGCAACCCGAAACGGGTCAGCACATGGAATATGCTGGCAAGGCAACACATAAGAGTAATGCGCAGGATAAAGCTATCACTATATGCATATATGGCTAGTGGAGGCTGTATGGTTAATATGTTTTGCGGAAAGCCAATTTTTTTCCTACAACAAAGGAATAATTTTTTATTTAACTACAAAGTTGGTTGAAAAACATTAAGAATGGTAAACCCCATCTCAATCCCAATTAAAGGTAATTAATAACCCAACAAAATTAATTTAGAGTGTTGTGATCCACATGATAATCCAAGAACCAGATACTCAAGATGTCCATAACCGGGGACACGGCTAACCGTGATTAGTATATACACTCTGAAGAGGTTTGTGCAGTTTTCCCCACAATACTCGATCTCCTCTGTTTGATTTCTCGCACTACATGATGTTTGAGAAACGGATGACCGAGACACAGTCTTTCCGAAGAGGTCTCCTTAACCGATAGATAGGCCTGTACACCTACAATCCCCTACATCTGCTAGCTCATCATGGAAAGGATTCCCACAACTTACTCAACTATGCCAGAGCCCATAATGGCATGTGGTTGCACACGGAAGTTTCTAGCCTGAATAATCTTATGATCCCTTTGAGCCTGGGTGGCAGTCCATAGGAGAATCACACGGTACCCCGGGATTTCCAAAAATACAGGCAACACTGGGTTCCCCAGGTGCCTCAATCCACCCAGATGTGTATTAAAGTTGCCACCTTAAGTTAACCATTAAATAACAATACTCAGATCTGTCATGGAAACACTCACCCAATCCACGTCTACAAGCATAGCATAGCAATATAAGCAACGTAGAAGTAACTCCCAAAGGTTTAATAATAAATAGGTGAATAGGTACTACCTCATCTACTTCCCAAACCCACAATTTAATCAGATCCTAACCATGCAATTGTTTGAGGATTGATCTAGTGCAATAAAACTGGGTAGTAAAGAGGTATGATCAAAGTGTTACTTGCATTGCTGATGATCCGCGAAACCTGGAGACTCGTAGTAGCACGCTTCGCACTCCGGGTACTCTATTGCAAACAAACAAGCATACAATAAGCAATCAAGCAAGATGCACGGGTAAAACTCAAATAAGAAGATCTAACCAGAAAGTTCAACTGAAAAACTCCGGTTTGCAAAAAGAATCAAATCAAACGAAGCAACGAAACTCAAACTACGAAAGAAACAAGCTTTGTTTGCTAATCTGGACTAAAGTCAAATTTTACAGTAGCAAAAACATGTTTAAGTTGATTAAACAGAAAGAGGGCTTCGAGAAACTCTAGGCGCTTGAATCGCCTGATTCCGATAAACTAGCGAAACGATAAACTAAGACGAAAATCGGATCAGAAATCACGATCGAAAATAATCGCAAAAAATCCAAGAAAAAGTAAAACTGACGAACAGGCTAATAACCGAACGTTAGCTATTTGTGACTAACGGGCGAAAACCGTTCGTTAAAACGAACGTACGGACGAACGTCCGCTATATAACTAAACCGGAAAAAAACCGATCTAATAAAAAACACATCTAGGTTTTTACCGAAAAACCGAACCGGTCAAAGAAAACCGACGGCGGCGGCGGCGAACTCCGGCGGCTCCGGCGAACTCCGGCGACGGCGGCGGGGTGGCGAGGCGGCGAGCCAGCGGCGGGGCAGCGTGGCGCGGCGTCGGCGGCGGCGCGCGGCGCGGGCGCCCCCGCCCCCCCCCCCCCCCCCCCCGGGCGGAGTCCCGGGCGGGTACGGCCCAAAGTCAGTTTCTTTTAAAATAAAATTCTGACGTGCAGAAAAAGAAATAAAAGAAACACTAAACGGACTCCAAAAATCCCGAAATAAATTTTCCCCGTCCTCTAAAATATGCTGGACAAGGTGAACATTTATTTGGGCCTCTAATGAAATTTTTAAAAACGCATATTTTTCCTAATTCCAATAAAATAGCGATAAAAATCCGAATAAAACTCTTATTTGATTTTAACATTAAATCTCCAATATTTCTTTATTTTTAGGAAGTCATTTTATCCTCTCTCTTTTATTTTTATAAAAGAAATATTTGAAGAGAAAATAATTAAAATCAAACGATCCAATTTTCATAACTCGAGAAAAACTCAAATATGAAAATAACAAAATTCTCAACTCTCTCCGTGGGTCCTTGAGTTGCGTAGAATCTCCAGGATCAAACCAAAATGCAATAAAATATGATATGCAATGATGATCTAATGTATAACATTCCAAATTGAAAATTTGGGATATTACAGTTCGGTATCAAACCGATAACCGAAACAAAAACCGAAGTGCAGCCAGTTCCCGCGTGACTCCTATCATACGGCTTATGCGCGTATCGCCAAACGCTCACTACTAGGAAAAACCTTATACACAGAACTTTAGCAATAGCTCTTGTTAAAAAGCACGCTAGTGCTAACTAGCAGTAGCGCGTTGGAGAAAACCGCGCTACAGATACATATGTAGCAGTAGCGCGTCTGACAATAAAAGCGCTACTACTAAAATTCCTACTGCTAAGCCGATAGGCTACACATTGTAGTAGCGATCTTATAGAAACAGCGCTACCGCTACTAGTTTTGTAGCAGCGCGTTTACGTAGAAAGGCGCTACTGCTAACGAAAATAAAATTAAATGGAAAGCAAATAGAAAAGTAAATGAAAATGAAAGAAATAGTAAAACGAGAAAGGAAAAAATAAAATGTAAATAAAAATAAATGAAAAAGGGGGGAAAAGAGAAAGGAATAGCAGTACTGCATGTTCTGAAATGCGCTATATAGCTAACTTAGCAGTAGCGCACTTCCCGGAACGCGCTACTGCTACTTTTGACTTAACCGCGCGGTTTGTTCTTCACCACGGCCACTTCCCCCAAATCCCAACTCCTCCGCAATCGCCGCCGTCGTCACCCTGCATCGCCTGAGGCTGCCGCGCGCTCTCCCGTCGCTTTCCGCACACCCTCGACGCCGTCCCCGACCCCGGATTCGACGCCGCCCCCGCCCCCGACCTCAACGCCACCCTCCGCCGCGCGCCCGAGCCCCGACCCTGACCTCGACGCCGCCTACCCCTCCCTCACCGTAGGCACCCGAGGTGAGCACGCCACCTCCTCCCCCTCCCCTAAGTCTGCCTAGGGTTCTTCAAATTTTAGATTGCATCAAATTAGTTAGGGTTCACCAAATTAGATGGTAATTAGGGCAGTAGTTCCTAGGTACTAATTAGTTAGTAACGTCGGAATTTAACGGATGACGTAAGGCTGGCATGCTACAATAGTACCACCTTACTGCCCTTCATGTCACCACATGACAAGGCCATCTCTCAACAGAAATCACGGTACTTAGGAACACCCGGGTAGTTGCCTCACATGCAACTAGGTACTCACCGATGCTCATATGTCATGCACAACCATTCACGAAATCATGCAAAACATCCATCATATCAAAGGTTCAAACATGCTTGCCTGGTTCGGAGAAGTCGGAGTCTAGCTCGGCGAAGTTCGCGGCTCCGTCACCTCTTCCGGAACCTACGGCATAACGAAAACGGGCGCTAATGTGAAAACCAACGCGTGCATAAAAACTTCTCCAAAAAATTTCCAAATAAATACTTTAAAAAACTAGACAAAAATACAAGACTGACAAAAAAGAATCACTCAAAAATCATCTTTTAATAAAACGTTATAAGAGTTTCTGTCCAGGGACTCATCTGCAATGGAATAGAAAAGATCCAGGGACTTAACTGAGAAAACAGAAAACGCTTCGGAAAGAAACGCGCCAGCTCAAAAGGAAAACGTATTTGCCCGAAGGCGCCAACAGAAAACGTTTCGAGGGAGAAGAGAATAGAGGCTGACAGGGGGGGTCCACATGTCAGGTTTAAAAAGTTCGCCGGCACCCGAAGACTGCGGTGGTCGCCGGCGTCGAACCACGGCGAGACAGAGAGATCGGAGTGTACCAAGAGCTTCAGCGTGTCCTTCCGCGTCGGTGGGTGGTGGACTTGGGCGTCGGGGAGCACCACGTCGACGGCGACACTTTCTCTGGCGGACGGTGGCTCGGGCGATGGTGGGGAACTCCGGTGGTGTGCTGCAAACCTCGAATTGAAGCGCGGGTCAGAAGGAGGGATGCACTAGAGAGTTACTGGCAAGAGATGGGAGGCAGAGGTGCACGCACGGGAGCGAATCGAGCTGGATCCCGTGGCGGGTCGCGGCGGCCGGAGTTGAGGAAGGAGCCTTCCTCGGGGCTCTCCCAGTGGCTAGGCAGGGTCTTGGTGGAGTGTAGAGGTGGTGTGGGTACTGGCTGGAGCTCGGGGCCTCTATTTATAGGCGGCTCGAGGGGGTGGCCGTGAACGGAGAATCTCCGGCAAGCAATTACGGCGAGGCAGTGGATTGGCAGGGGTATTAGGTGGCCAGGCAGCATCAGTGAGGTGTACTGGTGCTGTTCCCCTGCTAATCTTGGTTGGTCTTGGCGTAATGGCGCCGGTCCACGGTGGGGTGGCCGCACGGGCACGACGGCGGCAGAGAGAGCGCTCCGTGCCCCGCGGTTCACGACGAGGGTGGCAGCACGCACTGGGGAGTGGAAGGCCACGCGGCGATCTCTGGTGGCTTGGGCGGCGCTGGGTGGCGCCGTCTGCGCCGCGCCTCTCTCTGGCGGCCGCAAAGCCGCCGCTGGCGTCGGTCACGGGGCGGCGCACCTCCTTCTGCTCGTCGCTGACGTCCGCAAGGTTCCAGGGGATCGTGCGGCGCAGGAACAAGGGGGAGGGGACGGGGAGCAAGGCGCCAACGCGGCACTGTCGAGATCGACAACAGGTTCTGAAGAAAATGACAGTAGATCACTGAACTGCATTTCTGAATCTCTGAACTTGACATTGACAATGCTCTGCAGGTGTTCGACAGAATGATTTGGCATGAAGAAATTTTTCCTGGGGCTGGGACTTGGTGAGGTGACCTCTCAATGCACCCAGAGGTTGCCTGATTTTTCCCAGAATTTTTGGAGAAGGATTTGAATGAATTTCATCAAATTTGGCAAATCTGGTCCAAACTTGCAGCAAGTATAGTTTGAAAATTTTGAACTGAAGACCAGTGGATCTTCAGGGATCTTGGTTGAGGGTTCAAAGGACTAGGAAGGGAAAAAGGTTTGGGGGCAAAAACCAAAGCAGAAAGAGTAGTTCCTTTGTAAACCTCCAAGGGCTAGAATAGAAGACAGAAATTGTTTTGATAAGATTTAAATGGAAAATAAAAATATGGAGAGGTCCAACTTGCTGGATTTGAAGTAAATCATGATCCAAAGATAAGGAAAGGTTTAGGAGAGTGGATTTGCACTAAGGCCATGGTAAGAGAGAATGTTGAAAGGGGCAAGGAATCATTTCAAAAGCCATAGGGCATTTTCAAAGGAATTTCCAAAAGGCATTTTTCCCAAGTGAAAAGTATTTTGGCTTGAGTCCAAAATAAAGAGCAAGAACCTCCAAGACCATAAACAAGTCTTGGGTGAATCCAAATAAAACTCTTGCCATAAAAAAATATTTTGAAAGGGAGGGTTCTTTTGAAGAAAAATTTTAAATCACCTCCCTCAAGTCAAGTAAAAATTTTGAAAAATCCAAATGAAATTTTGGGTGTCACAACACCTACCCCCTTAGGAAAAATCTCGTCCTCGAGATTTCAGCTGATCCTCGAATAGATATGGATATTCTGCCTGAAGAAAATCTTCCCTTTCCCATGTGGCTTCGTCCTCAGTGTGATTGCTCCACTGAACTCTGAAAAATTTTGTCGTTTTCTGACGGGTCCTCCGTTCAGACTCTTCCTGTATCTTTACTGGCCTCTCTCTGTAGGTGAGATCTGGTTGTACATCAATGCCCTCATGAGATACATGCTTCTCCGGGTTACTCACACATTTTCTCAATTGTGAGACGTGGAATACGTCATGGACGTCTGACAGCTCCTTGGGTAAGTCTAGTTTGTAGGCCACTGTGCCTCTTCGTGCCTCTATACAAAATGGTCCGATAAATCTTGGGGCTAGCTTCCCCTTAATTTTGAACCGTTGCAGGCCCCTCATAGGAGACACTCGTAGGTATACGGAATCACCGGGTTCAAAGCTGACCTCACGATGCTTCTGATCATAGTAGCTCTTTTGTCGGCTCTGCGCTGTGTTGAGTCTGTCCCTGATCTGCTTAACTTTCTCCTCGGCCTCTTTAAGCATGTCTGGGCCGAAGATACGGCTGTCACCTGTTTCTGACCAATTCAGTGGGGTACGACACCTCCGTCCGTACAATGCTTCAAAGGGTGCCATTTGCAAGCTGGTTTGGTAACTGTTGTTGTAAGCAAACTCGGCATACGGCAAACTCTCTTCCCAACTGGATCCATAGGTGAGCACACAGGCTCTTAGCATATCCTCTAGAATTTGGTTCCCACGTTCCGTTTGTCCATCAGTCTGAGGATGGTATGCTGTACTGAAAGCTAGTTGCGTGCCCAGAGCTTGTTGCAGGTGATCCCAAAATTTGGAGACAAATTGTGTGCCTCGGTCGGATATTATAGTCTTTGGGACTCCATGCAAACAAACTATACGGGAGAGATAAAGCTTGGCCAGCCTTTGTGTGGAGTAGGTAGTCTTCACGGGAATGAAATGAGCAACCTTGGTTAGTCGGTCTGTGATGACCCATATGGCGTCATTTCCACGTTGTGATCGTGGTAGTCCGACGATGAAGTCCATTCCTATCTCATCCCATTTCCACTCTGGTATCCTGTTTGGCTAGAGTAGCCCTGCTGGCTTCTGATGCTCGGCCTTGATGCGCTGACATGAATCGCAACAAGCAATAAATGCGGCTATATCCCTTTTCATACCGTGCCACCAAAATCTTTCCTGAATGTCTTTGTACATTTTGGTTCCTCCAGGATGGATCGAGTACGGAGCGGTGTGGCTTTCGGTTAGGATTTGTTGCTTGAGTTGCTCAATGTTAGGTACGCAAAGTCTGTCTCTGTACCATAATATTCCTTCACTGTCTGTGACGAACTCTGAAGCCTTACCAAGGTTCATTTTCTTCTTTATACCTTCGATGCTGGGATGTCCCTGTTGAGCCTTCTTAATTTGTTCCACTAGGGGGGGTTGTATTTCCAGATTTGATATGGTGCCCTCAGAGACTAACACCATGTTGAGCCTAGTGAACTCTTGCTGAAACTCAGGCCTCAAGTTTTGCGGACCGTCGTTGTCTGGGCTGGGGTTTCGACTAAGGGCATCAGCCACTACATTTGCTTTCCCTGGATGGTAGTGAATGCCGACATCATAGTCCTTGACCAATTCCAACCAGCGTCGTTGGCGTAAATTTAGATCTGGCTGTGTGAAAATATATTTGAGGCTCTTATGGTCCGTATATACTTCACAGCGATTTCCCAACAAAAAGTGCCTCCACTCCTTGAGTGCATGTATGACTGCTGCTAGCTCCAAGTCATGTGTTGGGTAATTTTCCTCATGTTTTCGCAGCTGCCTGGAGGCATACGCGACAACTTTGCCATCCTGCATTAGTACACATCCGAGGCCTTTTCAGGACGCGTCACAATATACTTCAAAACCTTTTCGGGACGCGTCACAATATACTTCAAAACTCTTGTGTATGTCTGGCACGGTTAATACCGGTGCGGTTGTTAGCTTCTTCTTAAGCTCTTGGAAGCTTCTCTCGCATGCTTCCGTCCATACAAATTTCTTGTCTTTCTTGAGCAACTGTGTTATAGGTTTTGCCACAGTGGAGAATCCTTCAATAAATCTTCTGTAATATCCGGCCATTCCCAGGAAACTCCGCACATCTGTCATGTTGGCGGGTGGCTTCCAGTCAAGTATGGCTTTGACCTTCTCTGGGTCTACAGCCACGCCTTCTTGGTTTAATATGTGGCCTAGGAAACCAACTTGCCTTAGCCAAAACTCACACTTGCTAAATTTGGCGTACAACTGATGTTTCCTTAATTCTCCCAAAACAATTCTGAGATGCTCAGCATGCTCTTCTGGTGTCCTTGAATATACCAGAATATCGTCGATGAACACCACAACAAATTTGTCCATGAATTTCATGAACACTTTGTTCATGAGGTGGACGAAATATGCGGGGGCGTTTGTTAGACCAAAAGGCATCACTGTGAACTCATATAATCCGTATCTGGAGGTGAATGCTGTTTTAGGGATATCTTCTGTCCGTACTTTCAATTGATGATATCCCGATCTCAAATCAATTTTTGAGAACACCTTGGCTTGTGCGAGCTGGTCAAACAAATCATTTATCCGTGGCATCAGATATTTGTTTTTGATGGTGACCATATTGAGAGCTCGATAGTCTATACACAGTCTTAGTGTCCCATCCTTTTTCTTGGCGAACAACACTGGCAAACCCCATGGTGAGGAGCTGGCTCGAATAAATCCTTTGTCCAATAATTCCTTTATCTGCTTCTTCAACTCCACCAATTCTGAGGGTGCCATTCTATAAGGTTTCTTATAGATGGGAGCGGTGCCAGGTGCTAGTTCGATGCTGAATTCTATCTCTCTGTCTGGTGGCATGCCTGGCAGTTCTTCAGGAAATACATCAGGAAACTCGCATACCACTGGAACTTTTCTTAGTTCTGAAATGTCCACTTTGTTCAGTTTTGGTTGCCGTGACCGTGGCCTTTCTTGAGCTGTAACCTTTATTGTCTTGCCATGATGGTGAGTGAGAATCACGGTCCGATTGAAACAGTCAATGAATCCTTTGTTGGTGGTCAACCAGTCCATCCCTAAAATGACATCCAGTCCTTTATTTTCCAACACGATGAGATTTGCTTGGAACTGTAGTCCTTCGAACTCAATGATTACTCCTTGGCAGTAACTCTGAGCGATTTGCTTATTTCCGGGGGACTTGATGATCATAGATTTTTCCAAGGGGAGTATCGGAAAACCATGTTGCAAAACAAAATTCTTCGAAACGAACGAATGGGAAGCTCCAGAATCAAACAAAACCGTGGCAGGTACTGTGTTGACAGGGAACGTACCGAGCATGATGTCTGGGGCATTCTGCGCTTCTTCCCTGGTCACATGGTTCAGGTGACCCTTCCTGTGGTTGTTGTTGGGATTGAAATTGTTGCGCTTGGGGGCTGGATTATTCCCACCATTGTTTGGCTTGGGGGCCGAGTTCCTCGGCTTTGGGCATTGTTTAGCATAGTGCCCTTCTTCACCACAGGCATAGCAGGTGACCCCTGGACGGTACGTGAACTCCTTGTCCCTGGCATGAAACTGTCTGACGGTCCTTAGATCAGTAGTCGTGGATTTCCTTGCTTCTGTCCTTGGAACCTCAGTCTTGCTTCGGTTGTTGCGAGCAAGAGTCGTCTTGTCCCTCTTTCGCTTACGGAGATCTTCCAGACTACGGCGCTCATTCTCCAAGGTAATGGCCTTGTCAACCAGAGTTTTAAAATCCGGGAAAGTGTGTACAACCAGTTGGCATTTTAGTGCCGGTGCCAGGCCGTCCAGGAATTTTTCCATCTTCTTGTTCTCTGTCATGTGCTCGTCGTAGGCATAACGAGATAGCTGGGTAAACTGACCGTTGTATTCTGTCACTAACATGCCTCTTTGCTTGAGATCGTCAAACTCTTTCTTCTTGATTTTTATGATGCTCCTGGGGATGTGTGCCCCACGAAAGCCTTCCTTGAATTCTTCCCAGGTGATGTTGTGTTCACTGGGATGCATGTGTAAGAAGTTCTCCCACCATGCTGCAGTTGCTCCAGTAAGGTAGTGTGGTGCATAAAGCACCTTCTCATTATCTGAGCACTGAGCAATAATCAGCTTCCTCTCGATATCACGAAGCCAGTCATCGGCTTCCAGCGGCCTATCAGTGTGAGCAAAAGTTGAAGGGCGAGTCTTCTGTAACTCAGATAACTTGGAATGTGGTTGATAGGGTTCACGGTGGTTTCCCATATTGATGACGTGATTCATCATCTCTTGGTGCTGTTGCTGGCTTTGTTCGAAGAGACGGCATACTTGAGACAAGGCTGCTTCGCTGTCTTGTTGACTGGACTGTCCCTGAGTGAAGTTGTTGCTAGTCTGTGTCCCATAAACTTCTTCTGGCTGATTGGGCAGGGAGCGAGTCCACGGGCGAGACATATTTCCAGTCTGGGGTATTATTTTGCAAAACCCATGAGAAGAACTGTGTGACACAAGGAAAATCTTGCAAAGGCAACAATTTAAAAGACCTCAAGGTTTTCAAGAAAACATAAACGATTTCGCACGGAGAAGGACCGCTTAGCATATATCTTACACGCGAAAAGCAAACACACGATACAGCACTCAGGATGTGCGTACACAATCCTGACATGTTATTTAGACTAGCATATTCCTCCGGAAAGCAGCAAACACACTAATACAAACTAGCGTACAGATAAAACACACCATACAAGCAGACATAACGCGCGACTACTCGGCGCTCTCAGTCGGAGATGGTGACGATGTCCTTTCCCTTGCCGAGGGCAAGACTCAGCGGTGCAGGAGATTCAACCTCCACCTCCTCTCTAGCTGGCTCCTGGCGCGTAACACTGCGCTGCGATGATGGCGCGGGGGCGACAGGTGGTAGTGCGGGTGCGGCAGGCGGTGCAGCTCTGACTGGAGTAGGAGCGATGACCCTGTCGAACTCCTCAGTGGTAGGCAGACGGCGAGCAGTGGCCAAAACGGCCGGTGCATAAGAGGCTGAAGATGAGACGAATGTCAGAGGCGGTGCTGTGAGGAGAAGCTCCTTCCTGCTGGCAGGACCGCCCCGGACTAAGTCCATGCGGGCAGCCACAAGATCATCTACGAGGTTGTCGAAGGATTCCTCCAGAGCCTTGAGGTACTCCACGACCATCTCGATGGCTTCATCTCGCTCTCCCCGATGGCAGGCAAATGCATAGTGACAGGTATATGGCACATGGCATGGGAGGTAGCGGTAGCGACGAGTCTTCATCATAGGAAGGATGTCCCGAAGACAAGCTATCGCCTCACGGGCAGCCATCTGCATGGCATGCCTCTCCGTAGGCATGGCCCTTCCCACAAAACGGAAGTGGCGAGATGCAGAACGTCCTCCCTTGAATTGCACCACAGCTTGGTGCATAGACACGTCGTCACTGAGCTTGTGCTGGTAAAGCGTGAACTCCGGACGAGTCGCTGGCCCGATCGCGAGCTTGGTGATGGAGACGAGGAGTTTGACAAACCCCTCGGGCACGTTCGTGAACACTCGAGTCTCGCAGTTGCTGCCAGCCATCTACAAAAGTAGGAAAAAATTCTGAGTAGTCATGTCATAAATTTATGATGACCAACAGAAAATAGCTACAATTGCAAAATGCTGAAAAAGCACAAAAGACGCTAATAACCGATTAGCGATCGCACCTAGTGGCTTCCTACAGTCAGCCTGGCTCTGATACCAAGCTTGTCAAGACCGGTTTTTCAATAAAATATTTATTGAGAGACCAATCCCTTTTACGGACCAGTAAAGAAGAATTCCTTCTCACTGGTAGACAATATCTTGGTCACAGAAGAAAAATTACCAGGAGTACTGAATATAATACAAGGTTGAGCGGAGACTGCTCAACAATTTATTACATGAACGCCGATAAAACATAACGGCGGATAGGGTGGCATGACTACTAACTCACGATAATAACGGTGGTGGAAATATCACCGCGAAGTGGGTGATATGACTCCTGAAAACTACAGCTCTTCGAGCGTCGGAGTGAGGCTTGAGGAGACTTATTGCGGGTGGCGGAAGCGTATATAATACAAGTGACCAATATCCGGGATCGCACAGGACTGACTGGGATTCCTCTAGGCGTCGGACGCGCTATCAAACTCTTCATCCAAGAGATCGCCTTCGTCAACATCTGGCCAAATCAACAAGCCAGGTGAGTACTATGAAAGTACTCGCAAGACAGTTCGGACATAAGATATAACAAATGTAAACATGAAGCATATGAACAGATTAACAAGTGCATTCAGACATAGAAAAAAAATAATGCATGGGAAAATAACAGAGAAGTCGGGCGGTAGTCCTCCCGAAATCCCAAAATAAATACTGGGTGCCAAACGAGGGTCTGAATGACTCCTCGAGAGGAAATTGCAAGAATAACAATGTCGCAGTCGGGCATCAGGGCGACACCACATAAAGGGCTTATAATAGAAAATAAAAGATAGTGCGTGCCACAGTCGGACGTCTGAGCGACATCGCAGAAAGGGCTTATATCAAAAGTAAATAACCAACATGCCACAGTCGGACGTCTGAGCGACATCACATAAAGGGCTTATATTGAAAATAAGAGACAAACATGCCACAGTCGGACATCTAAGCGACATCACATAAAGGGCTTATATTGAAAATAAGAGACAAACATGCCACAGTCGGACGTCTAAGCGACATCACATAAAGGGCTTATATACATAACTTAGTAGCTCATGAATTTAAATCATGTCAAGAGAATAATCCGTCATGAGATAAATAACAGGGTTAGTCCATCCACAGGAATAACAATTAAACTGGGTTTACCACTCGAGCTTGTTCACCGGGGATAAATTTCCACGAGGATAGATATGGATATACTGATCACTCTACTTGATCATGGATACGATGACTTGGAAGGATTTGACTCTGCAGAGTTTGTACTTTAACCACAGCCAACGGATTTCAGTAGTCACGGGGACTAGTCCCGTTTACGGTGTTTTGGAAGAAACACATCTAACCAGTACACACCCATTCAACATTTCCAAAGCCAAGAATCACCCTCGGCAACGTTCAAGAAAAACCTTGAGACGGGGAGGCTACAACCTCGCGTAGCATGGGATCAAATTTCTATACGCGCGCTCTAAGGGGTGCCCCCCTCTCGGTCCCAACCGGAAACACCCATGCCCCCTGACTGGATGACTGGCTTTAATCCAGGGCCATGGAACCATCATCCCGGCCCCTCTGTTTGGTGTGTACACGGAAAGAGGTTACCAACTTACTAAACCGCATCCTGGCAAAAAGGCATGTGGTAGCACGGAAGGGGAAAGAACAATAACGTGACTCCGTCCACGTAACGTCGGAATTTAACGGATGACGTAAGGCTGGCATGCTACAACAGTACCACCTTACTTCCCTTCATGTCACCACATGACAAGGCCATCTCTCAACAGAAATCACGGTACTTAGGAACACCCGGGTAGTTGCCTCACATGCAACTAGGTACTCACCGATGCTCATATGTCATGCACCACCATTCACGAAATCATGCAAAACATCCATCATATCAAAGGTTCAAACATGCTTGCCTGGTTCGGAGAAGTCGGAGTCTAGCTCGGCGAAGTTCGCGGCTCCGTCACCTCTTCCGGAACCTACGGCATAACGAAAACGGGCGCTAACGTGAAAACCAACGCGTGCATAAAAACTTCTCCAAAAATTTTCCAAATAAATACTATAAAACACTAGACAAAAATTCAAGACTGACAAAAAAAGAATCACTCAAAAATCATCTTTTAATAAAAAGTTATAAGAGTTTCTGTCCAGGGACTCATCTGTAATGGAACAGAAAAGATCCAGGGACTTAACTGAGAAAACAGAAAACGCTTCGGAAAGAAACGCGCCAGCTCAAAAGGAAAACGTATTTGCCCGAAGGCGCCAACAGAAAACGTTTCGAGGGAGAAGAGAATAGAGCCTGACAGGGGGGTCCACATGTCAGGTTTAAAAAGTTCGCCGGTGCCCGAAGACTGCGGTGGTCGCCGGCTTCGAACCACGGCGAGACAGAGAGATCGGAGTGTACCAAGAGCTTCAGCGTGTCCTTCCGCGTCGGTGGGTGGTGGACTTGGGCGTCGGGGAGCACCACGTCGATGGCGACACTTTCTCCGGCGGACGGTGGCTCGGGCGATGGTGGGGAACTCCGGTGGTGTGCTGCAAACCTCGAATTGAAGCGCGGGTCAGAAGGAGGGATGCACTAGAGAGTTACTGGCAAGAGATGGGAGGCAGAGGTGCACGCACGGGAGCGAATCGAGCTGGATCCCGTGGCGGGTCGCGGCGGCCGGAGTTGAGGAAGGAGACTTCCTCGGGGCTCTCCCAGTGGCTAGGCAGGGTCTTGGTGGAGTGTAGAGGTGGTGTGGGTACTGGCTGGAGCTCGGGGCCTCTATTTATAGGCGGCTCGAGGGGGTGGTCGTGAACGGAGAATCTTCGGCGAGCAATTACGGCGAGGCAGTGGATTGGCAGGGGTATTAGGTGGCCAGGCAGCATCAGTGAGGTGTACTGGTGCTGTTCCCCTGCTAATCTTGGTTGGTCTTGGCGTAATGGCGCCGGTCCACGGTGGGGTGGCCGCACGGGCATGACGGCGGCAGAGAGTGCGCTCCGCGCCCAGCGGTTCACGACGAGGGTGGCAGCGCGCACTGGGGAGTGGAAGGCCACGCGGCGATCTCCGGTGGCTTGGGTGGCGCTGGGTGGCGCCGTCTGCGCCGCGCCTCTCTCTGGCGGCCGCAAAGCCGCCACTGGCGTCGGTCACAGGGCGGCGCACCTCCTTGTGCTCGTCGCCGACGTCCGCAAGGTTCCAGGGGATTGTGCGGCGCAGGAACAAGGGGGAGGGGACGGGGAGCAAGGCGCCAACGTGGCACTGTCGAGATCGAAAACAAGTTCTGAAGAAAACGACAGTAGATCACTGAACTGCATTTTTGAATCTCTGAACTTGACATTGACAATGCTCTGCAGGTGTTCGACAGAATGATTTGGCATGAAGAAAAATTTTCCTGGGGCTGGGACTTGGTGAGGTGACCTCTCAATGCACCCAGAGGTTGCCTGATTTTTCCCAGAATTTTTGGAGAAGGATTTGAATGAATTTCATCAAATTTGGCAAATCTGGTCCAAACTTGCAGCAAGTTTAGTTTGAAAATTTTGAACTGAAGACCAATGGATCTTCATGGATCTTGGTTGAGGGTTCAAAGGACTAGGAAGGGAAAAAGGTTTGGGGGCAAAAACCAAAGCAGAAAGAGTAGTTCCTTCATAAACCTCCAAGGGCTAGAATAGAAGACAGAAATTGTTTTGATAAGATTTAAATGGAAAATAAAAATATGGAGAGGTCCAACTTGCTGGATTTGAAGTAAATCATGATCCAAAGATAAGGAAAGGTTTAGGAGAGTGGATTTGCACTAAGGCCATGGTAAGAGAGAATGTTGAAAGGGGCAAGGAATCATTTCAAAAGCCATAGGGCATTTTCAAAGGAATTTCCAAAAGGCATTTTTTCCAAGTGAAAAGTATTTTGGCTTGAGTCCAAAATAAAGAGCAAGAACCTCCAAGACCAAAAACAAGTCTTGGGTGAATCCAAATAAAACTCTTGCCATAAAAAAATATTTTGAAAGGGAGGGTTCTTTTGAAGAAAAATTTTAAATCACCTCCCTCAAGTCAAGTAAAAATTTTGAAAAATCCAAATGAAATTTTGGGTGTCACACTCAAAGCTCGGCTGGATCCGAGTTCGAGGGACATCATCGAGTTGAACGTGTGCTGAACTCGGAGGTGCCGTGCTTCAGTACTTGATTGATCGGATCGTGAAGACGTACGACTACATCAACCGCGTTGTGCTAACGCTTCCGCTTTCGGTCTACGAGGGTACGTGGACAACACTCTCCCCTCTCGTTGCTATGCATCACCATGATCTTGCGTGTGTGTAGGAAATTTTTTGAAATTACTACGTTCCCCAACATATACTAGCAAGAAAATCTCTAAACTCAGATTTGCGAGGCTCACTAGCGCTACCCCATTGTGGAAGTTTGCAAGCAGTGGTAAAATCGTCTAAGTCCATAGTATAAGAATTTTCATAGAGATCAAACAGGACAGTTTGAGAATTGCGTGATGATGAAAATTCAAACCTTCTCACAAAGGAATGAGTGAGATAGTGATGCTGACGGCACTTATCTGCCTCGAAGCTCTCAAGATCAGCGTTACACACATACGTGTAAAATTCTTCCTTGATTCCCGCTCGATCCATGAGGTCCTCTGAAGGCCATTCGCAAGCCCGCACTTGAGCTTCCCTCGGTGGTTCATCGTCAGCATGGCGCATTGCGAGCCTGGGTCCTTGCTTCCTTGAAGGACCACCTTGGTACATTTTCCTAAACATATTTCTTCTGCTGAAAAATTTCTGAGAATTTAGTAACTTCAAATAAAAGTGAACCAAACTCAATAAAATTGATAGCAACTACTCCTACAAGTGCCTAGAGACTATATCATGCATTAGAACTACTTGGGACCATATAAATTTGACATGCAAGCTCAAGAACCTGGTCACCTAAGCAGCAAAAATTTGCAATAAATAAAGCACTAGAACAAAAACTAATTGGACCATTGGAGGAGTCACATACCGAAGAACAATCCCCCAAAGCAGTTTTGTGACAGGTGCTTTGAGCTAGGAGATCGAAAATCGCAGCAAAATGAGCTAGAACTCGTGCTTGAGCTGGTTGGTGATTTTTTTTGGGGAGGAAGAAGAAGTGTGTGGTGGTTGGAATAAGTGGAGGGGAGCCACCATGGGCCCACGAGGCAGGGGGCGCTCCCAGGGGGTGGGCGTGCCCTGGACCCTCGTGGCCAGGTGCTAGCTCCCCTGCTGTGTTCTCAGTGCCAGATATTCTCAAATATTCTAGAAAAAATCATATTTAAATTTCAGGGCATTTGGAGAACTTTTATTTTCGGGGTATTTTTATATTGCACGGATAATTCAGAAAACTGACATAAAACACTATTTTTACTTTATTTAAACTAAATAACAGAAAGTAAAAGGAGGGTATAGAGAGTTGTGCTTTCTAACTTCATTCATCTCATGCTCATCAAAAGGAATCCACTAACAAGGTTGATCAGGTCTTGTTAACAAACTCATTCCGAATTGCATGAAATCGGAGAATTTTTGAATAGCACTAAGTTACCTCAACAGGGATACGCACGTCCCCAATAATAAGAATATCATATCTCTTTTTGACAGTAGGAAGAGGAAATTCAAAACCTCCAAAAATAATCGATGGAGTTTTTCCAATAGAGTTTATACTATGCACTTGAGGTTGTTTCCTTGAAAAGTGTACCGTATGCTCATTACCATTAACATAAAAAGTGACATTGCCTTTGTTGCAATCAATAACAGCCCCTGCAGTATTCAAAAAGGGTCTTCCAAGAATAATAGACATACTATCGTCCTCGGGAATATCAAGAATAACAAAGTCTGTTAAAATAGTAACATTTGCAACCACAACAGGCACATCCTCACAAATACCGACAGGTATAGCAGTTGATTTATCGGCCATTTGCAAAGATATTTCAGTAGGTGTCAACTTATTCAAATCCAGTCTACGATATAAAGAGAGGCATAACACTAACATTGGCTCCAAGATCACATAAAGCAGTTCCAACATAATTTCTTTTAATGGAGCATGGTATAGTGGGTACTCCTGGATCTCCTAACTTCTTAGGTATTCCACCCTTGAAAGTGTAATTAGCAAGCATGGTGGAAATCTCAGCTTCCGGTATCTTTCTTTTATTAGTAACAATTTCTTTCATATACTTAGCATAAGGATTCATTTTGAGCATATCAGTTAATCGCATATGCAAAAAGATAGGTCTAATCATTTCAGCAAAACGCTCAAAATCCTCATCATCCTTTTTCTTAGATGGTTTAGGAGGAAAAGGCATGGGTTTCTGAACCCATGGCTCTCTTTCCTTACCGTGCTTCCTAGCAACAAAGTCTCTCTTATCATAACGTTGATTCTTTGATTGTGGGTTATCAAGATCAACAGCAGGTTCAATTTCTACATCATTATCATTGCTAGGTTGAGCATCATCATGAACATCATTATTAATATTATCACTAGGTTCATGTTCATTACCAGATTGTGTTTCAGCATCAGAAATAGAAATATCGTTGGGATTCTCAGGTGTGTCAGCAATAGGTTCACTAGAAGCCTATCATTTTTCTTTCTCTTCCTCTTAGAAGGACTAGGTGTATCAACATTATTTCTCTGAGAATCCTGCTCAATTCTCTTAGGGTGGCCCTCAGGATACAAAGGTTCCTGAGTCACTTTACCTCCCCTAGTTGCAACTCTAACAGCAAAGTCAGTATTCTTACTATTCAATTCATTGAGCAAATCATTCTGAGCCTTAAGTACTTGTTTTACTTGAGTGGTAACCGTAGAAGCATGTTTACTAATGAGTTTAAGCTCACCTTTAACTCTAGACATATAATCACCCAAGTGTTCAATCATATAAGCATTGTGTTTCAATTTTTGTCTACCAACATAAGCATTGAAGTTTTCTTGTTTCACAACAAAATTGTCAAACTCATCTAAGCATTGGCTAGCAGACTTATAACGAGGAATATCACCTTCATCAAATCTATAAAGAGAATTTACCTTCACTACCTATGTCGGGTTATCATGACCGTGTGTTTCTTCAACAGGCGGTAAATTAAGACCATGTATTTCTTCAACAGGAGGTAAATTCTTAACATCTTCAGCTTTTATACCTTTTTCTTTCATAGATTTCTTTGCCTCTTGCATATCTTCAGGACTGAGAAATAGAACACCCCTTTTCTTCGGAGTTGGCTTAGGAGTTGGTTCAGGAAGTGTCCAATTATTTTCATTTGTCAACATATTATTCAATAGAATTTCGGCTTGGTCGACTGTTCTTTCCCTGAAAACACAACCAGCACAACTATTCAGGTGGTCTCTGTAAGCATCGGTTAGTCCATTATAAAAGATATCAAGTATTTCATTTTTCTTGAGAGGATGATCAGGCAAAGCATTAAGTAATTGGAGAAGCCTCCCCCAAGCTTGTGGGAAAAACTCTTCTTCAATTTGCACAAAATTATATACTTCCCTTAAAGCAGCTTGTTTCTTATGAGTGGGGAAATATTTAGCAGAGAAATAGTAAATCATATCCTGGGGACTACGCACACAACCAGGATCAAGAGAACTAAACCATATCTTAGCATCGCCCTTTAATGAGAATGGAAATATTTTAAGGATGTAATAGTAACGGGTTTTCTCATCATTAGTGAACAGGGTGGCTATATCATTTAATTTAGTAAGATGTGCCACAACAGTTTCAGATTCATAACCATAGAAAGGATCAGATTCAACCAAAGTAATTATATCAGGGTCGACAGAGAATTCATAATCCTTATCAGTAACAAAGATAGGTGACTTGTATCCATGTGCTTCAGATTATTAGCCTGGAGTTCGATTACGAAAAATTGGATCGGATTTTGCAGTTCTTTTTTCTGCAGTGCCTCGACGTGACATGAGCGTGAAAGAGGTTCAAGAATCCGTTTTCTTTTTATAAGGGCTAAAATCACTTTTTTGGCTTTTTGACCCCATATTGTAGCATAAGCAGGATCATATTTCATTCTAGCATTCAGAGATTTTTGTTTCAGCTTAGCTAATAATTTCTTAAGATCACTTCTATCATTGCAAGCAAGAAAGTCTCTAGCAGTTTCTTCATCCATAACATAGCCCTCAGGCACAATAGGCAATTCATATCTAGGGGGAGAGTCTTCATCATCACTTTCATCAATATTATCAGTTTCAATAATTTCATTCTCTCTAGCCCTAGCAAGTTGTTCATCAAGAAATTCACCAAGTGGCACAGTAGTATCAAGCATAGAAGTAGTTTCATCATAAGTATCATGCATAGCAGAAGTGGCATCATCAATAACATGCGACATATCAGAATTAATAGCAGAAGCACGTTTAGGTGTCGCAAGCTTACTCAAAACAGAGGGTGAATCAAGTGCAGAGCTAGATGGCAGTTCCTTACCTCCCCTCGTAGTTGAGGGATAAATTTTGGTTTTCTCGTCTTTCAAGTTCCTCATAGTGACCAGCAGATATAAATCCCAAGTAACTCAAAGAATAGAGCTATGCTCCCCGGCAACGGCGCCAGAAAATAGTCTTGATAACCCACAAGTATAGGGGATCGCAACAGTTTTCGAGGGTAGAGTATTCAACCCAAATTTATTGATTCGACACAAGGGGAGCCAAAGAATATTCTCAAGTATTAGCAACTGAGTTGTCAATTCAGCCACACCTGGATAACTTAATATCTGCAGCAAAGTATTTAGTAGCAAAGTAGTATGATAGTAACAGTAACAGTGGCAAAGGTAATGATAGCAGTATTGTAGTGATTGTAACAGTAGCAACGGTAAAGTAAATAAGCGAAGAACAATATGTGAAAAGCTCGTAGGCATTGGATCGGTGATAGAGAATTATGCCGGATGCGGTTCATCATGTAACAGTCATAACATAGGGTGACACAGAACTAGTTCCAATTCATCAATGTAATGTAGGCATGTATTCCGAATATAGTCATACGTGCTTATGGAAAAGAACTTGCATGACATCTTTTGTCCTACCCTCCCGTGGCAGCGGGGTCCTAGCGGAAACTAAGGCATATTAAGGCCTCCTTTTAATAGAGTACCGGACCAAAGCATTAACACATAGTGAATACATGGACTCCTCAAACTATGGTCATCACCGGGAGTGGTCCCGATTATTGTCACTTCGGGGTTGCCGGATCATAACACATAGTAGGTGACTATAACTTGCAATATCAGATCAAGAACACAAATATATTGATGAAAACATAAAGGGTTCATATCTGAGTTCATGGCACTCGGGCCCTAGTGAGGGAGTCCTGGATTAGGGGGTCCTCAGACAGCCGGACTATATCCTTTGGTCGGACTGTTGGACTATGAAGATACAAGATTGAAGACTTCGTCTCGTGTCCGGATAGGACTCTCCTTGGCGTGGAAGGCAAGCTTGGCAATATGGATCTATAGATCTCCTCCCTTTTAACCGACTCTGTGTAACCCTAGCCCCCTCCGGTGTCTATACAAACCGGAGGGTTTAGTCCGTAGGACAACAACAATCATAATCATAGGCTAGCTTCTAGGGTTTAGCCTCTACGATCTCATGGTAGATCAACTCTTGTAATACTCATATCATCAAGATCAATCAAGCAGGAAGTAGGGTATTACCTCCATCGAGAGGGCCCGAACCTGGGTAAACATTGTGTCCCCCGCCTCCTGTTACCATCCGCCTTAGACGCACAGTTCGGGACCCCCTACCCGAGATCCGTCGGTTTTGACACCGACATTGGTGCTTTCATTGAGAGTTCCATTGTGCCGTCATCACAAGGCTTGATGGATCGTCTCGTTGTCAAGGACAACATCACCTCTGGGGGATCCCTGGCTGTAGGCCAAACTCTCCGACTAGGCGGCTTCATCATGACCGCCCGTTCGGCCGCTGCGCCGACGATGACTTCTCGGGTCATCAAAAATAGCCTCCACGTCGGCTCGGGATTCGCCGAGCAGATGGATCCAATGGAGCTCTCCTCCTTGAACGAGCTCTTGGATCGCATCGCCGCCTTGGGAGTTGCTACGGACTATGATCGGATTGGGCTTAAACCCGACCAAAGGGAGATTAACTCTCCGCCGGTCACCCATCGGATAGCGGTGGTGGAGGAACAATGCAGCGATTATTCCTCTATCTTGAGGACGAACTATGTCCGGATTCCCGAGCTCTCCGAGCCGGATACCTGTCTACGGGAGGACATGGCCCAAGCTTTGAACCTAGAATCAGACAGCGGGCCAGACCTATTGAGCAACATCCCAGAACCCGAACTTCTAAGATCGGAAACTCCTCCGCCCCTGGGTCTCAGATCGGGTCAGGGTTCGGACCTAGATCTACCCACCCACCCAGATATAAGTGATCTTTCCCACATTAGACAAGAGCCCCAAGAGACAGTACATCACTATTGGGCCAGATTCCTCCTTGTAATAAGCAAGGTTAAGGACTGTCGCGAGGAAGACGCAATTTCATTCTTTTGAAAAAAATTCACGGACAAGGGAATCCTCAACGCCATAAGTCGCCGTGACATAGCACACTTCGCTGACTTGGCGGCCATAGTACAGAAGTACTGTGCGATGGAAAGCACCTGGAAAACCCAAACAAAATTCTGGGATCCTCCGGCTCTCACTAAACCCCCTGTCCGAACTAAAAGGGTGTACTCTCGTAAGTCACCCGATCCAATTACAAAGAAACAAAAGCCCACTACAGGGCATGGAACCGTATTGGAGGGATGGCTCAATGGGCCATGCAAAATTCACAGTACAGCGGATACCATGCCAACACATAGCCTTAGAGCATGTTGGGTACTCCGGCAGGTGGCCAAGAGCGGCGAGGATATCCTCATCAACAATGCAACAGAGCACCATCCCGTGGAAAATAACAATACATTATTGACAGTCTTCGAGACCTTCGCCTCAAATAATAGGCGTAAGCGAGCACTCCGCAGCCTTGCCGAAGTCTGCCATGTGGTAGCAATAAATCCATGGAGCGATACGGCTATCACCTTCAATGCCAGTGACGAACCTAAATTCCGAACAGCCCGAGCACCAGCCGCCTTGGTCCTTAGTCCAATTGTGGACGGCTTCCGGCTTACTAAAGTGCTCATGGACGGCGGCAGCGGATTAAACCTCATCTATGAGGAGACTCTTCGAAAAATGGAAATAGACAGAAGCCGCATTGAGCAAAGCAGCACGACCTTCAGAGGAATCATCCCTAGTTGGGAGGCGCGATGTGCAGGAAAAATCACACTGGATGTGGTATTCGGCACGCCGGAGAATTATAGGTCCGAAGAAATCACATTCCAAGTGGCCCCGTTCAATAGCGGATACCACGCCCTTCTAGGGCGGGAGGCATTCACGATCTTCCAAGCTATACCCCATTACGGGTACATGAAGCTCAAAATGCCCGGGCCCAATGGAATCATCACTATAGCTAGTGATCCGGACATAGCACTCCGCGCCAAAAATAAAACCGCTGCACAAGCCCTTGAGGCGTTATCCGAAGCCCTTGCGGCAGAAGAACTAACCGGCTCCGCTCCACAGTGGACAGGGACGACGTGATACTCGACAAAAGACCCAAGTCCACCTCTTTTAAACCAGCGGATGAAATAGTCAAATTCCAAGTCCACCCAACGAACCCTACAAAAACAGCATCCATCGGGGCACAGTTAAACCCCACAGTAGACGCCGCACTATGGGAGTTCTTGCGCGAGAATTGGGACATCTTCGCCTGGCATCCTTCAGACATGCCAGGAATCCCACGCAGGCTGGCCGAGCATAGCCTTTGTTGGGGAACGTAGCAATAATTCAAAATTTTCCTACGTGTCACCAAGATCAATCTAGGAGATGCTAGCAACGAGAGAGAGGGAGTGCATCTTCATACCCTTGAAGATCGCTAAGCGGAAGCGTTAAAAGAACGCGGTTGATGGAGTCGTACTCGCGGTGATTCAAATCGCGGAAGATCCGATCTAGCGCCGAACGGACGGCGCCTCCGCGTTCAACACACGTACAGCCCGGGGACGTCTCCTCCGTCTTGATCCAGCAAGGGGAGAGGGGAAGTTGAGGGAGAACTCTAGCAGCACGATGGCGTGGTGGCGATGGAGCTCGTGGTTCTCCGGCAGAGCTTCTCTAAGCACTACGGAGGAGGAGGAGTTGGAGGAGGAGAGGGCTGCGCCAGGCAAAGGGTGCGGCTGCCCTCTCTCTCCCTCACTATATATAGGGGGAAGGGGGTGGAGGAGGCGCCCTAGGGTTCCCTAGGGGAGGGGCGGCGGCCACAGGGGAAACCCTAGATGAGTTTGGGCGCCCCCACCCCTAGGAAACTTGCCCCCCAAGCCGGGAGGGATGGCTGCCCTAGGGGAGGCACCCCCACCTCTCCAAGTTACGTGAGAGGGGTTGGGAGGGGCGCACAGCCCCTTAGTGGGCTGGTGTGCCCCCACCCCTTGGCCCATAAGGCCCCCCAACGCTTGCCGGGGCCTCCAAAACACCTTTCGGTCACGCTGGTCGTCACCCGGTACTCCCAGAACAATTCCGGACTCCAATACCCTTCGTCCAATATATCGATCTTCACCTCCGGACCATTCCGGAGTTCCTCGTCATGTTCAGGATCTCATCCGGGACTCCGAACAACCTTCGGTAACCACATACTATTTCCCATAACAAATCTAGCGTCACCGAACCTTAAGTGTGTAGACCCTACGGGTTCGGGAACCATGTAGACATGACCGAGACGTTCTCCGGCCAAGAACCAACAGCGGGATCTGGATACCCATGTTGGCTCCCACATGTTCCACGATGATCTCATCGGATGAACCACGATGTTGGGGATTCAATCAATCCCGTATACAATTCCCTTTGTCCATCGGTATGTTACTTGCCCGAGATTCGATTGTCGGTATCCCAATACCTCGTTCAATCTCGTTACCGGCAAGTCTCTTTACTCGTTCCGTAACGCATGATCCCATGGCTAACTCCTTAGTCACATTGAGCTCATTATGATGATGCATTACCGAGTGGGCCCAGAGATACCTCTCCGTCATACGGAGTGACAAATCCCAGTCTCGATTCGTGCCAACCCAACAGACACTTTCGGAGATACCTGTGCTGCACCTTTATAGCCACCCAGTTACGTTGTGACGTTTGGTACACCCAAAGCATTCCTACAGTATCCGGGAGTTGCACAATCTCATGGTCTAAGGAAATGATACTTGACATTAGAAAAGCTCTTAGCAAACGAACTACACGATCTTGTGCTATGCTTAGGATTGGGTCTTGTCCATTACATCATTCTCCTAATGATGTGATCCCGTTATCAATGACATCCAATGTCCATGGTCAGGAAACCATAACCATCTATTGATCAACGAGCTAGTCAACTAGAGGCTTACTAGGGACATGTTGTGGTCTATGTATTCACACATGTATTACGGTTTCCAGTTAATACAATTATAGCATGAACAATAGACAATTATCATGAACAAGGAAATACAATAATAACCATTTTATTATTGCCTCTAGAGCATATTTCCAACAGTCTCCCACTTACACTAGAGTCAATAATCTAGTTCACATCACTATGTGATTGTAATGAATCCAACACCCATGGGGTTTGTTCATATCTCGCTTGTGAGAGAGGTTATTAGTCAACGGGTCTGAACCTTTCAGATCCGTGTGTGCTTTACAAATCTCTATGTCATCTTGTAGATGCAGCTACCACGCGCTACTTGGAGCTATTCCAAATAACTGCTCTACTATACGAATCCGGTTTACTACTCAGAGTCATCCGGATTAGTGTCAAAGTTTGCATCGACGTAACCCTTTACGACGAACTCTTTTACCACCTCCATAATCGAGAAACTTCCTTAGTCCACTAGTTACTAAGGATAAGTTCGACCGCTGTCATGTGATCCATTCCTGGATCACTCTTGTACCCCTTGACTGACTTATGGCAAGGCACACTTCAGGTGCGGTACACAACATAGCATACTGTAGAGCCTACGTCTAAAGCATAGGGGACGACCTTCGTCCTTTCTCTCTCTTCTGCCATGGTCAGGTCTTGAGTCTTACTTAATACTCACACCTTGTAACACAGCCAAGAACTCCTTCTTTGCTGATCTATTTTGAACTCCTTCAAAATCTTGTCACGGTATGTATTCATTTGAAAGTACTATTAAGCGTTTTTGATCTATCCTTATAGATCTTGATGCTCAATGTTCAAGTAGCTTAATCCAGGTTTTCCATTGAAAAACACTTTTCAAATAACCTTGTATGCTTTCCAGAAATTCTACATCATTTCTGATCAACAATATGTTAACAACATATACTCATCAAAAATTCTATAGTGCTCCCACTCACTTCTTTGGAAATACAAGTTTCTCATAAACTTTGTAAAAACCCAAAATCTTTGATCATCTCATCAAAGCGTACATTCCAACTCCGAGATGCTTACTCCAGTCCTTAGAAGGATTGCTGGAGCTTTGCATACTTGTTAGCATCTTTCAGGATTGACAAAACCTTCTGGTTGTATCACATACAACCTTTCCTCAAGAAAATCGTCGAGGAAACAATGTTTTGACATCCTATCTGCAAGATTTCATAAATAATGCAGTAACTGCTAATATAATTCCAACAGAATCTTAGCATCGCTACGAGTGAGAAAGTCTCATCGCAGTCAACTCCTTGAACTTGTCGGAAAACATCTTACCGACAAGTCGAGCTTTATTAATGGTGACACTTACCGTCATTGTTCGTCTTCCTTTTAAAATCCATCTGCACCCAACAACCTTACGACCATCAAGTAGTTCTTCCAAAGTCTATACTTTGCTTTCATACATGGATCCTCTCTCGAATTTTATGGCCTCGAGCCATTCATCGGAATCTGGGCCCACCATCGCTTCTCCATAGCTCGTAGGTTCATTGTTGTCTAGCAACATGACTTCCAAGACAGGATTACGTACCACTCTGAAGTAGTACGCATCCTTGTCGTCCTATGAGGTTTTGGTAGTGACTTGATCCGAAGTTTCATGATCACTATCATAAGCTTCCACTTCAATTGGTGTAGGTGCCACAGGAACAACTTCTTGTGCCTTGCTACACACTAGTTGAAGTGACGGTTCAATAACCTCACCAAGTCTCCACCATCCTCCCACTCAATTCTTTCGAGAGAAACTTTTCCCCGAGAAAGGTCCCGTTTCTAGAAACAATCACTTTTGCTTCCAGATCTGAAATAGGAGGTATACCCAACTGTTTTGGGTATTCTATGAAGATGCATTTATCCGCTTTGGGTTCGAGCTTATCAGCCTAAAACATTTTCACATAAGCGTCGCAGCCCCAAACTTTTAAGAAACGACAGCTTAGGTTTCTCTAAACCATAGTTCATACAGTGTCGTCTCAACGGAATTGCGTGGTGCCCTATTTAAAATGAATGCGGTTGTCTCTAATGCCTAACCCATAAACTATAGTGGTAATTCGATAAGAGACATCATGGTATGCACCATATCCAATAGGGTGCAGTTATGATGTTCAGACACACCATCACACTATGGTGTTCCAGGCGGTATTAGTTGTGAAACAATTTCCACAATGTCTTAATTGTGCGCCAAACTCGTAACTCATATATTCATCTCTATGATCATATCACAGACATTTTATCCTCTTGTCACGACGATCTTCAACTTCACTCTGAAATTACTTGAACCTTTCAATAATTCAGACTTGTGTTTCATCAAGTAAATATACTCAGCATCTACTCAAATCATCTGTGAAGTAAGAACATAACGATATCCACTGCATGCCTCAGCACTCATTGGACTGGGCACATCAAAATGTATTACTTCCAACAAGTTGCTTTCGTGTTCCATCTTACTGAAAACGAGGCCTTTCAGTCATCTTGCCCATGTGTTATGATTTGCATGTCTCAAGTGATTCAAAATCAAGTGAGTCCAAACGATCCATCTGTATGGAGTTTCTTCATGCATATCTACCAATAGACATGGTTCGCGTGTCTCAATCTTTTCAAAAATGAGTGAGTCCAAAGATCCATCAACATGGAGCTTCTTCATGCGTTTTATACCAATATGACTCAAATGGCAGTGCCACAAGTATGTGGTACTATCATTACTATTTTATATCTTTTGGCATGAACATGTGTATCACTATGATCGAGATTCAATAAACCATTCATTTTAGGTGCAAGACCATTGAAGGTATTATTCAAATAAACAGAGTAACCATTATTCTCCTTAGATGAATAACCGTATTGCGATAAACATAATCCAATCATGTCTATGCTCAACGCAAACACCAAATAACAATTATTTAGGTTTAATACCAATCCCGATGGTAGAGGGAGCGTACGATGTTTGATTACATCAACCTTGGAAACACTTCCAACACATATCGTCATCTCACCTTTAGCTAGTCTCCGTTTATTCCATAGCCTTTTATTTCGAGTTACCAACACTTAGCAACCGAACCGGTATCTAATACCCTCGTGCTACTAGGAGTACTAGTAAAGTACACATTAATATAATGTATATCCAATATACTTCTGTCGATCTTGCCTGCCTTCTCATCTACCAAGTATCTAGGGTAGTTCTGCTTCAGTGACCGTTCCCCTCATTACAGAAGACTTAGTCTCGGGTTTGGGTTCAACCTTGGGTTTCTTCACTAGAGCAGCAACTGATTTGCCGTTTCATGAAGTATCCCTTCTTTCCCTTGCCCTTCTTGAAACTAGTGGTTTTACTAACCATCAACAATTGATGCTCCTACTTGATTTCTACTTTCGCGGTGTCAAACATCACGAATTGCTCAAGGATCATCATGTCTATCCCTGATATGTTATAGTTCATCACGAAGCTCTAATAGCTTGGTGGCAGTGACTATGGAGAACCATCACTATCTCATCTGGAAGATTAACTCCCACTCGATTCAAGCGATTGTAGTACTCAGACAACCTGAGCACATGCTCAACGATTGAGCTTTTCTCCCTTAGTTTGCAGGCTTAAGAAACTTGTCAGAGGTCTCATACCTCTTGACATGGGCACTAGTCTGAAATCCCAATTTCAGTCTTTGGAACATCTCATATATTCTGCGACGTTTCAAAAACGTCTTTGGTGCCTCAATTCTAAACCGTTTAACATTACGCATTGAACTATCACGTAGTCATCGAAACGTGTATGTCAGATGTTCGCAACATCCACAGACAACGCTCGAGGTTCGGCACACCGAGCGGTGCATTAAGGACATGAGCCTTCTGTGCAGCAATGAGGACAATCCTCAGTTTACGGACCCAGTCCGCATAATTTCTACTATCAACTTTCAACTAAATTTTCTCTAGGAACATATCTTAAACAGTAGAACCAAAACGTAAGCTATGACATAATTTGCAAAGACCTTTTGACTATGTTCATGGTAATTAAGTTCATCTGATTATTTAATGAACTCCCACTTAGATAGACATCCTTCTAGTCATCTAAGTGATACATGATCCGTATCGACTAGACCGTGTCCGATCATCACGTGAGACGGACTAGTCATCAACGGTGAACATCTCCATGTTGATCGCATCTACCATACGACTCATGTTCGACCTTTCGGTCTCTCGTGTTCCGAGGCCATGTCTGTACATGCTAGGCTCGTCAAGTCAACCTAAGTGTTTCGCATGTGTAAATCTGGCTTACATCCGTTCTATGCGAACGTTAGAATCTATCACACCCGATCATCACGTGGTGCTTCCAAACAACGAACCTTCGCAATGGTGCACAGTTAGGGGGAACACATCTCTTGAAATTTTAGTGAGGGATCATCTTATTTATGCTACCGTCGTTCTAAGCAAATAAGATGTAAACATGACAAACATCACATGCAAATCATAAAGTGACATGATATGGCCAATATCATATTGCGCCTTTGATCTCCATCTTCGAGGTGCGGCATGATCACCTTCGTCATCGGCATGACACCATGATCTCCATCATCATGATTTCCATCATCGTGTCTTCATGAAGTTGTCTCGCCAACTATTACTTCTACTACTATGGCTAACGGTTAGCAATAAAGTAAACTAATTACATGGCGTTTTTCATTGATACACAGGTCATAGAATAAATTAAGACAACTCCTATGGCTCCTGCCGGTTGTCATACTCATCGACATGCAAGTCATGATTCCTATTACAAGAACATGATCAATCTCATACATCACATATATCATTCATCACATCCTTTTGGCCATATCACATCACATAGCATACACTGCAAAAACAAGTTAGACGTCCTCTAATTGTTGTTGCATGTTTTACGTGGCTGCTATGGGTTTCTAGCAAGAACGTTTCTTACCTACGCAAAAGCCACAACGGTGATATGCCAATTGCTATTTACCCTTCATAGGGACCCTTTTCATCGAATCCGATCCGACTAAAGTGGGAGCGACTGGCACCCACTAGCCACCTTATGCAACAAGTGCATGTCAGTCGGTGGAACCTGTCTCACGTAAGTGTACGTGTAAGGTCAGTCCGGGCCGCTTAATCCCACGATGCCACCAAATCACGATAAGACTAGTAACGGTAAGCATATTGAACAAACCAACGCCCACAACTACTTGTGTTCTACTCGTGCAAAGAATCTACGCATAGACCTAGCTCATGATGCCACTGTTGGGGAACGTAGCAATAATTCAAAATTTTCCTACGTGTCACCAAGATCAATCTAGGAGATGCTAGCAATGAGAGAGAGGGAGTGCATCTTCATACCCTTGAAGATCGCTAAGCGGAAGCGTTACAAGAACGCAGTTGATGGAGTCGTACACGCGGTGATTCAAATCGCGGAAGATCCGATCTAGCGCCGAACGGACGGCGCCTCCGCGTTCAACACACGTACAGCCCGGGGACGTCTCCTCCTTCTTGATCTAGCAAGGGGAGAGGAGAAGTTGAGGGAGAACTCCAGCAGCACGACGGCGTGGTGGCGATGGAGCCCGTGGTTCTCCGGCAGAGCTTCGCTAAGCACTACGGAGGAGGAGGAGGGGTTGGAGGAGGAGAGGGTTGCGCCAGGCAAAGGGTGCGGCTGCCCTCTCTCTCCCTCACTGTATATAGGGGGAAGGGGGTGGAGGAGGCGCCCTAGGGTTCCCTAGGGGAGGGGCGGCGGCCACAGGGGAAACCCTAGATGAGTTTGGGCGCCCCCACCCCTAGGAAACTTGCCCCCCAAGCCGGGAGGGATGGCTGCCCTAGGGGAGGCGCCCCCACCTCTCCAAGTTACATGAGAGGGGTTGGGAGGGGCGCACAGCCCCTTAGTGGGCTGGTGTGCCCCCCCCCCTTGGCCCATAAGGCCCCCCAACGCTTGCCCGGGCCACCGAAACACCTTTCGGTCACGCTGGTCGTCACCCCGTACTCCCAGAACAATTCCGGACTCCAATACCCTTCGTCCAATATATCGATCTTCACCTCCGGACCATTCCGGAGTTCCTCGTCATGTCCATGATCTCATCCGGGACTCCGAACAACCTTCGGTAACCACATACTATTTCCCATAACAACTCTAGCGTCACCGAACCTTAAGTGTGTAGACCCTACGGGTTCGGGAACCATGTAGACATGACCGAGACGTTCTCCGGCCAGTAACCAACAGCGGGATCTGGATACCCATGTTGGCTCCCACATGTTCCACGATGATCTCATCGGATGAACCACGATGTCGGGGATTCAATCAATCACGTATACAATTCCCTTTGTCCATCGGTATGTTACTTGCCCGAGATTCGATCGTCGGTATCCCAATACCTCGTTCAATCTCGTTACCGGCAAATCTCTTTACTCGTTCCGTAACGCATGATCCCGTGGCTAACTCCTTAGTCACATTGAGCTCATTATGATGATGCATTACCGAGTGGGCCCAGAGATACCTCTCCGTCATACGGAGTGACAAATCCCAGTCTCGATTCGTGCCAACCCAACAGACACTTTCGGAGATACCTGTACTGCACCTTTATAGCCACCCAGCTACGTTGTGACGTTTGGTACACCCAAAGCATTCCTACGGTATCCGGGAGTTGCACAATCTCATGGTCTAAGGAAATGATACTTGACATTAGAAAAGCTCTTAGCAAACGAACTTCACGATCTTGTGCTATGCTTAGGATTGGGTCTTGTCCATCACATCATTCTCCTAATGATGTGATCCCGTTATCAATGACATCCAATGTCCATGGTTAGGAAACCATAACCATCTATTGATCAACGAGCTAGTCAACTAGAGGCTTACTAGGGACATGTTGTGGTCTATGTATTCACACATGTATTACGGTTTCCAGTTAATACAATTATAGCATCAACAATAGACAATTATCATGAACAAGGAAATACAATAATAACCATTGTATTATTGCCTCTAGGGCATATTTCCAACAGCCTTAACATTCTAAAGGGGTTCAAGCCGGTCAAGCAGACTCTTCGGCGTTTCTCTGAGCCTAAGCGACAAGCCATGGGAGATGAGCTAGCCAAGTTACTTGAGGCCGGATTCATTAGAGAAATAAAACATCCAGACTGGCTAGCAAACCTGGTGATGGTACCAAAGAAGGACGAATCCTGGCGCCTATGTGTCGATTTCAAAGACCTTAACAAGGCTTGCCCCAAGGATCCCTTCCCCCTCCCCTGCATCGATCAAATTATCGACGCTACCGCAAGACACGACTCATTGTGTTTCCTCGACGCATACTCCGGATACCATCAAATCAAGATGGTGGAGTCCGACCAAGCCACAATGGCATTTATCACCCCATACGGCCCCTTCTGTTTTAACACCATGCCTTTCGGGCTTAAAAACGCCGGTGCAACCTATCAACGCATGTTCAGACATGCCTGGAAACACAGATCGGCAAAACAGTGGAGGCATACGTAGACGATGTGGTCATTAAAACCAGACACGTCGAATCCTTAATAGACGACTTGAGGCTCACGTTCGACAATCTTCGAACATACGACATCAAGCTCAATCCAGAAAAATGCGTTTTCGGCATGCCTGCCGGAAAGCTCCTAGGCTTCATCGTCTCCAGTAGAGGAATTGAAGCAAATCCGGCTAAAATCTGAGCTCTGTCACAGTTGGCTATCCCAACAGACCTCAAGCAAATCCAGAAACTAACTGGATGCGTGGCTGCCTTAAGCCGCTTTATCTCCCGATCAGGAGAAAAGGCACTACCCCTTTATCGCCTTCTCCGACGCACCGAACACTTCGAGTGGACGGATGCGGCCATGACCGGATTGGAAGAAATAAAAGCCATTTTGGCCACCAATCCCATCCTGGCCGCGCCAAATGTCGGCGAACCAATGCTGTTATATATAGCGGCAACACACCAAGTTGTAAGCGCGGCGCTCGTCGTCGAACGAGAGACGGACGGACATAAGTTCCCGCTTCAAAAGCCGGCATACTATGTATCCACTGTCCTCACTCCATGCAAATCACGGTACCCACATTATCAAAAGATAGCATACGCGGTCTTCATGGCATCCCGGAGATTACGACACAACTTTCAAGAGTGTTCAATTACGGTGGCCTCGGAAGTACCACTCAACGACATAATAAATAACCGCGATGCCACGGGTCGGGTTGCTAAATGGGCTATCGAGCTCCTCCCGTTCGACATAACATATAAACCACGGCGAGCCATTAAGTCGCAAGTACTAGCCGATTTCGTCGCCAAATGGACGGAAGCCGAACTCCCTAAAGAGTACGGCGCGTACTCCAATTGGATCATGCACTTTGACGGTTCAAAGATGCTGGCTGGTCTGGGGGCAGGCGTCGTCCTGACATCCCCCACCGGAGATACAGTCCAATACGTACTCCAAATATTATGCACAGACTCCAACAATGCAGCAGAATATGAGGCCCTGTTGCATGGTCTCCGGATAGCAGTCTCCATGGGCATTCAACGCCTAGCGGTGCGTGGGGATTCGAACCTCGCAATATCTCAAATAAATGGAGACTTTGACGCCAAGGACCCAAAAATGGCGGCTTATCGCAACGCCGTCCTCAAAATGTCAGCTCGGTTCGAGGGGCTTGAATTCCACCATGTGGTCCGAGAAAACAATCAAGCGGCGGATATCCTCGCCCGCATTGGCGCTAAGCGCGACCCAGTCCCACCCAATATCTTCTTGGAAAGGCTGTTTAAGCCATCTGTGGTATGGGAAGGAGAGACCGGCAACAACAGCCCGGACTTGGCCACAACACCAGATATCGAACACTCTGACGTAATCGGAGGCTCTGCCACCGAAATAACACCTTCCGCCCACATGATTATGGCTGTCATCGCCCCGTGGACAGAACCCTTCTTGGCCTACCTAACTAGGCAGGAACTACCTGAGGACCCAAACGAGGCACGTTGCATTGTGCGGCGGTCTAAAGCCTACAAGGTCCACGAGGGAGAGCTTTATAAGAAAAGCGCTACCGGAGTCCTGCAAAGGTGCATCTCCGAAGAGGAAGGATGGCAACTTTTGGCAGAAATTCATGCTGGACTTGGCGGCCACCACGCCGCAGCCCGGGCCCTTGTAAGCAAGGCCTTCCGTACAGGTTTTTACTGGCCGATGGCCCGAGCAGACGCACAGGACCTCGTTCAACGATGCGTCGGTTGCCAGCATTTTGCAAATCAAAGCCATATGCCACCTACCGCTCTCCAAACAATCCCCATTACTTGGCCCTTTGCGGTCTGGGGGCTTGATATGGTCGGACCCCTTAAAGGGGGAAGCCATAAGAAAAAATACCTATTGGTCATGGTGGATAAATTCACCAAATGGATAGAAGCCAAACCAGTTAAAACGGCCGAATCCGGACCAGTGATAGACTTCATATCTGGGGTTGTACACCGTTACGGCGTCCCCCACAGCATCATCACCGATAACGGCTCGAACTTTACAGCTGACGAGGTAAAACTTTGGTGCAGCAACATGGGCATTAAGCTCGATTATGCTTCTGTCTATCACCCGCAAACTAACGGTCAAGTCGAGCGAGCAAATGGTCTTATCATGAGCGGCATTAAACCCAGATTAGTGCGATCCTTGAAAGAATCGGATACGCACTGGGTAGAGGAGCTCGACTCTGTACTATGGGGGCTGCGGACCACGCCGAATCGCACTACCGGATACACACCGTTCTTTATGGTGTACGGCGCAGAGGCGGTACTGCCCTGCGACATAATCCATGACTCACCTCGAGTGCGCATGTACGAAGAGAAAGAAGCCGAGCTTGATCGGCAGGACAGTTTGGACACCCTGGAGGAGGAGCGTGACGTGGCAAAAGCCCGTTCCGCATTCTATCAGCAACAGGCTCGAAGGTATCAAAGCAGAGAAGTACGGGCCAAAACTTATAACGTTGGCAAACTCGTTCTACGCCTACCGGAGAAGAAAAAGAACAAGCTCAAGCCCAAATGGGAAGGTCCCTTCGTTATTGACCAAGTTCTGACCGGTGGAGCGTACCGTCTGCGGGATGCATCTGACAATCGACTCGAGCCAAACCCATGGGACGCAGCCAGACTCCGAAGGTTCTACTCCTAGTGCCGGACTCTATGTTCGTCTCCTTACCTCCGTCAATTTTTTTTATATCCGTTATCTGTCTTTTCTTTCTTTCTTTCTTCCATTTTTCTTCAAGGCCTTAAAAGGCTAAAATGTGTCTTGACTACACAATCTTGACGCGCTAGGCGTGCTCATTATACCTGGGGGCTTCTTATACAGAAGCTTAATATAGCTATGTTTCGGGCTCTATGCCCTCCGCACATGTGTTACTTTTGCACATGTACCTTTTCTTCGCCATTATATGCATCGATATGACTTTAGTTTTGGCCAAGCTGGGTTGCCTGGCTCTTGTGTTTATGCCCTACGTTCCCGTTAATTCGGCTAGGGCATAAGGGGAGCACCTCTGCGATTGTTACTGCCGGGTCAGCCGGATGTGTACCTCAGACTAGGTGAAGCCGAAAGCTAGCGTTCTTAAGGGAATATTCGGTCGGTGAACAAAAGATGACTTTTATTTATTGTAATACATGCCCCCAGATGTTTATATCCTGCGTCTCTTTTCGTAGTTCAGACATGCACATTAATGCATGCGTACCCAGGGAAAGGAACCCTTAACGGAACTATTCTCCCTGGAAGATGTTTCTTACTATCCATGTAATATAACATAGCTAGTTGGGTACTTGTCTGTTCAAGCACTTATGACCCCTACACCTGGTTTCCACGCGTACCCCGGTTTTACATAACTGAGCGGGTATTCAGATACACTCCGGACTGTCGGGTCCAGAGGTCGAAGCAAAAAGGTCTGCCATGACAAATGATTTACAATCCGGCTAGGGAAAATACATGTCACTTGAAGTACACAGTCACTTAGACTGACTAAATTCTTCTTCTATACCATCCAACAGGCTGTCTAGCCTACAATCCTTTTGAGAATACTTTGCGGCTAATTTAACTTGGTCATACACCAAACTGACAGGGATATCTTTCCCATCAGGACCCACAGGTCTGACCTCGGCCATGTGGTTCGGGTCAGCCTTGGTATATCGCGTCTTCACCATGGCCCAGGCTTCCCTTGCACCTTGTCAGCAGGCTGATATCTTCCATAACCGGAAGCGCCGCCGCGCTCCTCTGAGCATCTCCACGAGCTCCCCCATGCCTCCTGGCAGGGAGGCGGATGGCCACAAGGCTTGGGCAATGCCCTGCATCACCTGCCGTACTTGCTCGTGCAGTTGTGAGAGCTCTGGCAGAAGATCACCCGTAGACCCGGGCATCTCCTCCGCGGGACGACCCGTCAGCATACCTATAGATATAACTCTGTTAGCCGGTTTCTTCGCCGAACTCTTTAAAAGTTCGTTCAAGCACTTACTGAAAATGCCGCGTCGAAGCCTCCTATTCTCCTTTACGGAGTCAGCAAGCTGGGCCCGAACATCTTTCAGTTCAATGCCCAGCCGGGTATTGGCGTCTTGGAGATCGTTTTTCTCCCGCCTAACCCATGTAAGCACGCGCTCGCCAGCCTTTAGCTGTCGTTGAGCATGTTGCTCATCCCCTAGCACGACCTCCGGATTCACTCCGGGGTCATCTGCAGAATCTATTGTTAGATTTGCATACATGCCGCATACTACCTGGTACATGTCATTATTTGCAATAGAAACAAGTGTTACCAGATGGGGCCTTCTTGGACTCCTTCACTGCGGCAACTGCGGCTTGAAGCTGGGCTTTGCACTCCTCAAGCTCTTGAGACAACTGGGTATTCTTCTCCGTAAGAACCTATGCAAACAATGATCCTTAAATCAGTTGTGCCAACTGTTTCAAGTCTCAGGGGCTATTGATATACGTAATTATTAGATTTTCTTACCCGTATATCCTTTACATACTGGTCCGTGGCTCTGGCAATACCATTTTGAGCAGCTCGGATGTACGCGTCTCCTGAGTTGAAGGCATCGAACGCCTCATGGGAGAAACAAGCGTTGCGGAGTACGGCCCGGCGACGCCTGTGATTCATGGCACTCTCCACTTCGGAATTCGTAGCGGACAGCCTATCCGCATCCTCTGTAGGAGGAACATCCGGTGTTGGCCCCATGTTAGCGCCCGCCTCTAAGTCCGGCTCTGGAGCCCGACTGGTGGAGGCGTGGCCGGCAGGCTCTCCGGATATAGTCCGGCGAGCGTTTTTCCTACTAGGAAACATGGGCGTTATTATATTTTAAAAGGCGACAACCACGGAGTGGGGTTCTTTTTCATACCTCTGCGACGGCGTCTCAGTCCTGACCGCCTTCCTTTTAAGCCAACCCGGCTTCGGTGCCCCTTGTTGGTGAGTCACTGCGGGTTCGGCATGGCGTCCCGAGGGCCTTCCCTGTAAGACACCATGTGCGGTAGGTGAAGTGCAGAAAAAGGGATCCTTCTCGGAAGTTGGGACTCCGATTTTACTTACATGCGATGCAGGGAGTAGTCCAGGATAATCGGCTATGATGGCCACCATGGCACCATCGCAGCTTAATTGATAGAACGTCCTGTCAATAAGCTCCACAAATGTGTCCGGATCTTCTTCGAGTCCGGGGTCGAGGGCCCGGTCAGGGTCCTCTGGTTGTGGAGGCGGGCTGTGGACCTCCCTCACAGCTTTTCGCGGTTCCTGCTATGAAATGGCAAGGTAAATACTTATGACGAAGAATGCGGGAAGGTTTGGAATAAAAAGTAGCAGCTCACCCAGCTTGGGGGGTTGTACATGGAGAATCCATCCCGTGGCTTAATGCGGATGAACTCCTCTTCCTCTCCTTTGTATAAATCGGACAGAATTTTCGCTAGAGCAGCGACTGAGTCTGGTCCCTTACGACCGCAGCGGATGGCATCGTCTTCTCCATTGAAGTGCCACATGGGTTGTCCCCGATATTGAAGTGGCTGCACCCCCCGCATTATACATATTGACATAACCTCGATTATTGTCAATCCTGACTTGGCCAGCGTCTTTATCTGGCCCATCAGGTAAAGGACTTCTCCGTTATCTTCCTCCTAGGGGCTCCGAGGGCGCCAGCTACGGCGTTCTTCAAGGGAGCGTTGTCGAACTCAGGAAGGCCCATCCGAATAGGTTCCGAAAGGGGGACGTCATCCATATAAAACCACTCCGAAGGCCAGTCTTCAGAGGTTTTCTTCGGAGTACCGGACAGGTATCCGGTCCCGGCGATGCGCCATATCTCGGCTCCGCCCACTTGATATAATGACCCCTCCTGTGTACGGGGTACGAGGCAGAATAGCCTCTTCCATAGCTCGAAATGAGCTTCGCAGCCCAAAAACAGCTTGCAAAGGGCGACGTAGCCAGCGATGTGTAATATGGAGGCGGGAGTAAAGTTATGCAGCTGGAGGCCGTAGAACTCCAGGAGCCCACGGAGCAATGGATGGATTGGAAATCCGAGCCCCCTTAATAAGTAAGGGACAAGGCATACCCGCTCCCCCATGGATGGGTTGGGAAAGCTCTCCACTTGCTCCCCGCCATTGTAGGTGGTGAGTCCGGCTCGAACGGGGACTATATACGCTGGAGGGAGAAATCCCTGGGTCTGTAACTCTACTAATTGGTTGTGAGGGACGGAACACTTCTTCCAATTGCCTGGCTTAGGGCTATGGGAGCGAGAGGAGGAGCTGCGATGGCCGGCCATGATGGGATGGACTTTTGCTCCGATGGATACTCGTTGTGGGAGGATTGTGTGATCTGGATCTGAGGATCCCCGTCTCTTTAGATTTACATACATGGTTAGGGTGGCAAATGTAAAAATGCCCCGACTTCTCACATTCGCTCGACACGTGGAGGATAACCATTATTAGGCGCAGAAGCCGAGGAGTGCAACATTCATGGGAAGCCGGGCACTACTTAACAGGTACTCGGAATTCGGAGAAGAACCCGCCTTGCAATGCCGAAGACAATCTGCGCGCCGGACTCATCGTCATTGAAGCCTGGTTCGGGGGCTACTGAGGGAGTCCTGGATTAGGGGGTCCTCGGACAGCCGGACTATATCCTTTGGCCGGACTGTTGGACTATGAAGATACAAGATTGAAGACTTCGTCTCGTGTCCGGATAGGACTCTCCTTGGCGTGGAAGGCAAGATTGGCAATACGGATCTGTAGATCTCCTCCCTTGTAACCGACTTTGTGTAACCCCAGCCCCCTCCGGTGTCTATATAAACCGGAGGGTTTAGTCCGTAGGACAACAACAATCATAATCATAGGCTAGCTTCTAGGGTTTAGCCTCTACGATCTCGTGGTAGATCAACTCTTGTAATACTCATATCATCAAGATTAATCAAGCAGGAAGTAGGGTATTACCTCCATCGAGAGGGCCCGAACCTGGGTAAACATTGTGTCCCCCGCCTCCTGTTACCATCCGCCTTAGACGCACAGTTCGGGACCCCCTACCCGAGATCCGCCGGTTTTGACACAGACACCTAGTGACAAGCATTAAGCATAGCAAAGTTATAGCAACATCAATCTCAAAACATAGTGGATACTAGGGATCAAACCCTAACAAAACTAACTCGATTACATGATAAATCTCATCCAACCCATCACCGTCCAGCAAGCCTACGATGGAATTACTCACGCACGGCAGTGAGCATCATGAAATTGGTGATGGAGGATGGTTGATGATGACGATGGCGACGGATTCCCCTCTCCGGAGCCCCGAACGGACTCCAGATCAGCCCTCCCGAGAGAGATTAGGGCTTGGCGGCAGCTCTGTATCGTAAAACATGATGAATCCTTCTCTCTGAATTTTTACTCCCCGAACACGAATATATGGAGTTGGAGTTGAGGTCGGTGGAGCTCCAGGGGGCCCACGAGGCAGGGGACGCGCCTAGGGGGGGCAGGCGCGCCCCCCACCCTCGTGGAAAGGGTGTGGGCCCCCTGGCCTTGATTCTTTCGCCAGTATTTTTTATTATTTCCAAAAATAATCTCCGTGAAGTTTCAGGTCATTCCGAGAACTTTTGTTTCTACACATAAATAACACCATGGCAATTCTGCTGAAAACAGCGTCAGCCCAGGTTAGTTCCATTCAAATCATGCAAGTTAGAGTCCAAAACAAGGGCAAAAGTGTCTGGAAAAGTAGATACGACGGAGACGTATCAAGAACCATGGGTTCAGAAACCCATGCCTTTTCCTCCTAACCCATCCAAGAAAAAGGATGATGAGGATTTTGAGCGCTTTGCTGAAATGATTAGACCTATCTTTTTGCATATGCGTTTGTCTGATATGCGCAAAATGAATCCTTATGCTAAGTATATGAAAGAAATTGTTACTAATAAAAGAAAGATACCGGAAGCTGAAATTTCCACCATGCTTGCTAATTATACTTTTAAGGGTGGAATACCTAAGAAACTAGGAGATCCTGGAGTACCCACTATACCATGCTCCATTAAAATAAACTATGTTAAAACTGCCTTATGTGATCTTGGAGCCGGTGTTAGTGTTATGTCTCTCTCTTTATATCGTAAACTTGATTTGAATAAGTTGACACCTACTGAAATATCTTTACAAATGGCTGATAAATCAACTGCTATACCTGTCGGTATTTGTGAGGATGTGCCTGTTGTGGTTGCAAATGTTACTATTTTAACGGACTTTGTTATTCTTGATATTCCCGAGGACGATAGTATGTCTATTATTCTTGGAAGACCCTTTTTGAATACTGCAGGGGCTCTTATTGATTGCAACAAAGGTAATGTCACTTTTCATGTTAATGGTAATGAGCATACGGTACACTTTCCGAGGAAACAACCTCAAATTCATAGTATAAACTCTATTGGAAAAATTCCATCGATTATTTTTGGAGGTTTTGAATTTCCTCTTCCTACTGTCAGAAAGAGATATGATATTCTTATTATTGGGGACATGCATATCCCCGTTGAGGTAACTTAGTGCTATTCGAAAATTCTCCGGTTTCATGCAATTCGGAATGAGTTTGTTAACAAGACCTGATCAACCTTGTTAGTGGATTCCTTTTGATGAGCATGAGATGGATGAAATTAGAAAGCACAACCTTCTGTACCCTCCTTTTACTTGCTGTTATTTAGATTAAATATAGTAAAAATAGTATTTTCTGTCAGTTTTCTGAATTATCCGTACAATATAAAAATACCCCGAAAATAAAAGTTCTCCAAATGCCCTGAAATTTAAATATGATTTTTTCTGGAATATTTGAGAATATTTGGCAGTGAGAACACAGCAGGGGGAGTAAGCACCTGGCCACGAGGATCCAGGGCGCACCCACCCCCTGGGCGCGCCCCCTGCCTCGTGGGCCCATGGTGGTTCCCCTCCACTTATTCCAGCCACCACACACTTCTTCCTCCCAAAAAAATCACCAACCAGCTCAAGCACGAGTTCTAGCTCATTTTTCTACGATTCTCGATCTCCTAGCTCAAAGCACCTCTCACAAAACTGCTTTGGGGGATTGTTCTTCGGTATGTGACTCCTCCAATGGTCCAATTAGTTTTTGTTCTAGTGCTTTATTTATTGCAACTTTTGCTGCTTAGGTGACCAGGTTCTTGAGCTTGCATGTCAAATTTATATGGTCCCAAGTAGTTCTAATGCATGATATATTCTCTAGGCACTTGAGGGGGTAGTTGCTATCAAGTTTATTGAGTTTGGTTCACTTTTATTTGAAGTTACTAAAAATTTCAGAAATTTTCAGAAAATGATGAAGAGATTTTTGAGGGGCTCTTCGAGCTGAAGCTCGAAGGATAAGCAAAGCGAAGAAGAAGAGAGGCCCAAATATAATCTGCCTCGCACCGCGGAGGTTCGGTCGTGTGAATGGCCTTGCGATGATTTCTTGAGAGCAGCTGGGATTTATGATGATTTTTATGAGTTTGCTGAGAATGCAGGCCTCACCGACTTCCTCCGCAACCAACGCGAACAGTATCTCTTACTTACCAATATCTTTGTGCAAAGTTTTCATTTCCATTCTAGGAGGTCACCACCTACGGTGGATTTTTATTTATATGACAAGTATAAGGAGATGACCCTTCATGAATTTTGTGAGGTTTCCAAGTTGCCCTTTTCGGGCATCATAGAGGAACCACATCGTGACGATGTGGAGGGGTTTATTGATACAATTGCTGTAGGGGAAACGAGGAAGGTTTCCGACGCACGAATCACTAGCATACACTTTCCTGTTCTACATTACTTTGCTGTATTTGCTAGTAGGTGCTTAATTGGTCGCGGAAACTGTGGAAACCTGAGTGCCCCTGGTATTGTTATTTTGTGCCATGACTTGTTTCTTGATGACACATTTATTATGGGCGTTATTGTTGCAAAGCGGTTAAACCTTAACCGTACTAAGGGCCCCATCTTTGGAGGCATCTTCGCCTCGCGCCTCGCTGCATACTATAACATACCTACTAGGCATTATGAGAAAGAAGAAAAATTGCTGCCTCCTGTTTTTCTAGACTATAAGATTATGGTAGTGCATGATTTTATTGTTAAGAATAGGGAAAAGGCGCTTAAGTACGGACTGTTATTTGATAAAAATCACCCTGAGACTATTACCTTGCCTGCTCCTTCCTTGTTTGACTTATCTGCAGGCAAGTATCTCGTTCCGCTGGCGGCCATCCACGCCTACCGGAACCCTACATCAGCTACAGAGCCAGAGCCGGAACCACAATTTGATCCTCCATGACAGTCTGATTACCAGTGGGATCCGGAGGTGATTGCCAACCAGTGGCAATCCGAGGCTTCTTCTCAGTACGACCCCAGTTACAACTTTGGATATCCGCCAGGCCAGCCGTGGCCATAAACCAACTTAGTCCAAAAGCCTAAGCTTGTGGGAGTACGTATTTCTCACCGACATTACATTTATGTTCACACACTCATGCTAGTTGTCGGTGTTCATACTTTTTCACTGTAATATCCATGCTAGTTTATTTTTCTATGCTTTCTTCTTGTGTGTTTGAAAAACCTTAAGAAAAGCCAAAAAAATTAGTTGTAGATTTTAGCTAGTTTACTTTCTTGCCTGTAGTAGTAGTAATTAAAAGAAAACCCAAAAAGATTTCATGTCCTTCTTTTTGCTTGTTGGGAGCTTTCCCGTGTAAATAGTTTTATTTCTTTTCTTTTCTTTGGGGGTCGATAGGAGAAGACCTTGATGAAATTGTTGAAGTGGCTCTTATATGCATTGTTGTTGATTTAATCAACAGCCCATATTGCCTTGTCTTCTCCTGTTTATTGAATGCTTGCAGATTCGAGCTTAGTCCAATGCACGAGCACTATTATTATTATTCACACCGTTCGGTCGTGCAAGTGAAAGCCAATTATGACGATATATGATGGACTGACTGAGATGAGAGAAGCTGGTATGAACTCGACCTCTCTTGTTTTTGTAAATATGATCAGTTCATCGTTCGTGATTCAGCCTATTATGAATAAACATGTTTGCAATGACAATTAGAGATCATAGTTGCTCGTGCCATGCTTGATTGGCTAGGAGTTTATAATGGTTTACCTTGCGTGCCAACATGCTATTATAATGGTTGTGATGTGGTATGATAGGGTGGTATCCTCCTTTGAATGATTTAAGTGACTTGACTTGGCACATGTTCACACATGTAGTTGAAACAAATTCAACATAGCCTTCACGATATTTATGTTCATGGTGGATTATATCCTACTCATGCTTGCACTCAATGTTTATTAATTTTAATGCATGTTCATGACTGTTGCCGCTCTGTAGTTGGTCGCTTCCCAGTCTTTTGCTAGGCTTCACTTGTACTAAGCGGGAATACTGCTTGTGCATCCAATCCCTTAAACCCCAAAGTTATTCCATATGAGTCCACCATACCTTCCTATATATGCGGTATTTACTTGCCATTCCAAGTAAATCTGTATGTGCCAAACTCAAAACCTTCAAATGAAATTCTGTTTTGTATGCTCGAATAGCTCATGTATCAACTAGGGTTGTCTGTATCTTCCATGTTAGGCGGGTTATTCTCAAGAGGAGTGGACTCCGCTCCTCACTCACGAGAAAATGGCTGGTCACCGGGATGCCCAGCCCCATGCTTTAAGCAAACCAAATCGAAATAATTGCAAACAAAACTCCCCCGGGACTGTTGTTAGTTGGAGGCACTCGTTGTTTCAGGCAAGCCATGGATTGATGCTTGTTGGTGGAGGGGGAGTATAAACTTTACCATTCTGTTTGGGAACCGCCTATAATGGGTGTAGCATGGAAGATATCGCCATCTCTTGGTTGTTATGTTGACAATGAAAGTATACCGCTCAAAATATTATTTATCTCTATTTTAAAACCGAGCTCTGGCACCTCTACAAATCCCTGCTCCCCTCTGCGAAGGGCCTATCCATTTACTTTTATGTTGAGTCATCACCCTCTTATAAAAAAGCACTAGCTGGAGAGCACCGATGTCATTTGCATCCATTACTATTAATTTATATTGGGTATGACTATGATTGGATCTCTTTTACCATGAATTACAATGTCTAGTCAGTCCTTGATCTTTAAAGGTGCTCTGCATTTATGTTTTGCGGTCTCAGAAAGGGCTAGCGAGATACCATCTTGTTATATCATATTATGATTATTTTGAGCAAGTGTTGTCATCCGAGATTTATTATTATTGCTCGCTAGTTGATTATGCCATTGATATGAGTAAACATACGACCTAAATGTTATTGTGAATATGGTTAGTCATAATCTTTGCTAAAAACTTGAATGCTGGCTTTACATATTTACAACAACAAGAGCAAACAGAGTTTGTAAAAGTTTTTCTTTATCACTTTCAGTTTGTCAACTGAATTGCTTGAGGACAAGCAAAGGTTTAAGCTTGGGGGAGTTGATACGTCTCCAACGTATCTACTTTTCCAAACACTTTTGCCCTTGTTTTGGACTCTAACTTGCATGATTTGAATGGAACTAACCCGGAATGACTATGTTTTCAGCAGAATTGCCATGGTGTTATTTATGTGTAGAAACAAAATTTCTCAGAATGACCTGAAACTTCACGGAGATTATTTTTGGAAATAATAAAAAATACTGGCGAAAGAATCAAGGCCAGGGGGCCCACACCCTGTCCACGAGGGTGGGAGGCGCGCCTGCCCCCTGGGCGCGCCCCCTGCTTCGTGGGCCCCCTGGTGCTCCACCGACCTCAACTCCAACTCTATATATTCACGTTCGGGGAGAAAAAATCAGGGAGAAGGATTCATCACGTTTTACGACACGGAGCCGTCGCCAAGCCCTAATCTCTCTCGGGAGGGCTGAGGTGGAGTCCATTCGGGGCTCCGGAGAGGGGAATCCGTCGCCATCATCATCATCAACCATCCTCCATCACCAATTTCATGATGCTCACCGCCGTGCGTGAGTAATTCCATCATAGGCTCGCTGGACGGTGATGCGTTGGATGAGATTTATCATGTAATCGAGTTAGATTTGTTAGGGTTTGATCCCTAGTATCCACTATGTTCTGAGATTGATGTTGCAATGACTTTGCTATGCTTAATGCTTGTCACTAGGGCCCGAGTGCCATGATTTCAGATCTGAACCTATTTTGTTTTCATGAATATATGTGAGTTATTGATCCTATCTAGCAAGTCTATAGTCACCTACTATGTGTTATGATCCGGCAACCCCGAAGTGACAATAATTGGGACCACTCCCGGTGATGACCATAGTTTGAGGAGTTCATGTATTCACTATGTGTTAATGCTTTGGTCCGGTACTCTATTAAAAGGAGGCCTTAATATCCCTTAGTTTCTGCTAGGACCCCGCTGCCACGGGAGGGTAGGACAAAAGATGTCATGCAAGTTCTTTTCCATAAGCACGTATGACTATATTCGGAATACATGCCTACATTACATTAATGAATTGGAGCTAGTTCTGTGTCACCCTATGTTATAACTGTTACATGAATAATCGCATCCAGCATAATTCTCCATCACCGATCCAATGCCTACGAGCTTTTCACATATTGTTCTTTGCTTATTTACTTTTCTGTCGCTACTGTTACAATCACTACAAAACTGCTACTGTTACCTTTGCCATTGTTACCGTTACTATCATACTACTTTGCTACTAAATACTTTGCTGCAGACATTAAGTTATCCAGGTGTGGTTGAATTGACAACTCAACTGCTAATACTTGAGAGTATTCTTTGGCTCCCCTTGTGTCGGATCAATAAATTTGGGTTGAATACTCTACCCTCGAAAACTGTTGCGATCCCCTATACTTGTGGGTTATCAGTGACCCATTTTGGTTGCCCAAATTGGGAAGCACTTTGCAAGATGTATGGTTTTTATGAGGATATGCTTGTCACCATGGATCTTGGTGATCCTGACATCGAGCAAGACAATATGGACATTTGGGTCCTTGTTGATATGCTTCCAATTCTACCGCTATGTGAGTTTCTCAAACATAGTTATTAACTAATTTATATTGTTTATTTCAAAATAGTTGACAGCTTATTTTCATTCTTCAAAAAATGTGCGGAAGATGGTAGACAGAACCTACTACACTGATTGCTCTGAATTAACTTATCAAGAGAAAAATCATCTGATCGCATTTTGTACTGAACTTGAGAATTACAATACCTATTATCAAACTCCTCCACATTATGGTCAATACGTGCCACTAGTGCATGTGTTGAACCACGTAACATCCATAGAGATGCCATGGTAAGATTTTTTACTATTACGACATCCGTGCATCTTTTGCATACTTCTAAAACTGAACTACATTGCTAACTACGAAGTTATTACTATGTTTTTCAACAGAAAATCCCGAAGGATTGTGTGCCTCATCTGATGTATCAAAATGGTCGCCTTGATGTTTTGAACATACAGCCAGGTCATCCTACGAATCTCACATGTCCATATCGGATTTCTAAAACTAGTGAACACATGGTAATCAAAGAATGGAAAAAATGTATGGACAGTCGTAAGGAGGTTCTTGGAAGCAACATTGTGCAAAAGGCAAGAATTGGAGACAGGATAATCTCCATTCTCCATAATGGAGAGTCAGGGGCTATCTTGTTTTATGCTATTTTACCTAAGAGAATATAGTAGGTCCTAAGAGAATGTAGTAGGTCCTATGAGGTACAATATGTTTATTATGTGGTACAATATGTTAGAGTTGATGATGAGGAGTAGTTGTGATCATGACTAGTGACCAACTTGCTATGTGATGTCTCATTGATGAAAACGATGATCATGAGGAGGTGTTATATGACAATGATGTATTATGATGATAAGTTGTTAATGATATGATGATGATGATGATATTTATTATATCATTGGGTGAAAGAACCGCGGATTAGTTTCAAGTGGATGTCCATCCACTTGAAACTAGTCCACGGTTCTTTCACCCAGTTATGTAATAACTCATTATGATGTAAAAACAATCTCTAAATTGCTGTTGTATGAAAACTTGTATAAAGGTGTATGAATACAACATGAAATAAAAAAGAAGTAAAATACGGAATAATAGTAGTAACACGGGCAGGGAGAAGCGCTACTAGTAATTACCAGTAGCGCTCTTTGGAGAAAGCGCTACTACTAAGTCGATATAGCAGTAGCGTGAGTTAACCCACGCTACTGCTAACCTTTAGCTGTAGCGCCGTACCAGTTGCGCCCCTGCCCGCGCTACTGATAGGCCTAAAACACGCGCTACTGCTAGGCTTTTTCCTAGTAGTGGCTAGCGGCCACGTACGCGCGTCCAACCACACGCATGCGAACGGCCCAATGTAATGCAGCCCGTAGCTAGTAGTAGTTCTGTTGGCTACAAGGCCGAACACAAAAACTAGTAGTACTTCTATCGGCTTGGTGGAGTGTGTAGCGCAACATCGGCATATTTGTTTAATCCCACATCGCTTGCTGTGCTCAGAGGACAAGGCATTGGATGATATATAATACTACGGTGGTGCTCACTACTTAGAGAAGAAGCGCTCGCTGCTCCGCTCTGACTTGGAAACAGTGTTCGGTAAAAACCGAAAACTAAACCGAATTAATCGGTTAACCGAACTATCGGTTAGCAATTTTGCCTTGCTATTTTCGGTTTTTAGTTTTACAAAACGATTTTGAAAATAAACCGAATGGTATAAATCGAAATTTCGCTTTCTACCGAATGCCCAGCCCTATGCATGACCATAAAAGATATTATTCATATAAATAGAACAACCATTATTCTCTAATTTAAACGAATAACCGTCTCGCACTAAACAAGATCCAGATATAATGTTCATGCTAAACGCTGGCACCAAATAACAATTATTCAGGTCTAAAACTAATCCTGAAGGTATATGTAGAGGTAGCATGCCGACGGTGATCACATCGACCTAGGAACCATTCCCGACGCGCATCGTCACCTTGTCCTTAGCCAATCTTCGTTTAATCCATAGCTTCTGTTTCAAGTTACAAATATCAGCAACCGAACCAGTATCAAATACCCAGGCGCTACTACGAGCATTAGTAAGGTACACATCAATAACATGTATATCAAATATACCTTTATTCACTTTGTCATCCTTTTTATCCGCCAAATACTTGGGGCAGTTCCGCTTCCAGTGACCAGTCCCTTTGCAGTAGAAGCACTCAGTTTCAGGCTTGGGTTTAGCTTTGGGCTTCTTCCCGGGAGTGGCAACTTGCTTACCATTCTTCTTGAAGTTCCCCTTCTTTCCCTTGCCCTTCTTCTTGAAACTAGTGGTCTTGTTAACCATCAACACTTGATGCTCCTTCTTGATTTCTACCTCCGCAGCTTTGAGCATTGCGAAGAGCTCGGGAATTGTCTTCTCCATCCCTTGCATATTATAGTTCATCACGAAGCCTTTGTAGCTTGGTGGCTGTGATTGAAGAACTCTGTCAATAACACTATCATCTGGAAGGTTAACTCCCAGCTGAGTCAAGTGATTATGATATCCAGACATTTTGAGTATGTGTTCACTGACATAACTGTTTTCCTCCATCTTGCAACTATAGAACTTGTTGGAGACTTTATATCTCTCAACTCATGCATTTTCTTGAAATATTAACTTCAACTCTTGGAACATCTCATATGCTCCATGACGTTCAAAACGTCTTTAAAGTCTTGATTCTAAGCCGTAAAGCATGGCACACTAAACTATCGAGTATTCATCAGATCAAGCTTGCCAGGCGTTCAAAACATTAGCATCTGCTCCTGCAGCAGGCCTTTCACTTAGCGGTGCATCAAGGACATAATTCTTCTATGCAGCAAAGAGGATAATGCTCAAGTTACGGACCCACTCAGTGTAGTTGCTACCATCATCTTTCAACTTAGCTTTCTCTAGGTACGCATTTAAATTCAAGGAAACGGTAGCACGGGCCATTAATCTACAACATAGATATGCAAATACTAACAGGACTAAGTTCATGATAAATTAAGTTCAAATAATCAAATTACTTAAGAATTCCCACTTAAATAGACATCCCTCAAGTCATCTAAGTGATACGTGATCCAAATCAACTAAACCATGTCCGATCATCACATGAGATGGAGTAGTCATCAATGGTGAACATCTCTATGTTGATCAAATCTACTATATGATTCACGTTCGACCTTTCGGTCTCCAGTGTTCCGAGGCCATGTCTGTACATGCTAGGCTCGTCAATTTTAACCCAAGTATTCCGCATGTGCAAAACTGTCTTGCACCCGTTATATGTGAACGTAGAGTCTATCACACCCGATCATCACATGTGTCTCAACACGACGAACTGTAGCAACAGTGCATACTCAGGGAGAACACTTTTACCTTGAAATTTAGTGAAGGGATCATCTTATAATACTACCGCTGTACTAAGCAAAGATGCATAAAAGATAAACATCACATGCAATCAAAATATGTGACATGATATGGCCATCATCATCTTGTGCTTTTGATCTCCATCTCCAAAGCATCGTCATGATCTCCATTGTCACCGGCTTTACACCTTGATCTCCATCGTCGCGTCGTGGTCGTCTCGCCAACTATTGCTTCTACAACTATCACTAACGCATAGTGATAAAGTAAAGCAATTACATGGCGTATGCATTTCATACAATAAACAGACAACCATAAGGCTCCTGCCGCTTGCCGATAACTAGTTGCATGTATGTCGGTGGAACTGGTCTCATGTGCGTGGACATGTAAGGCTGGTCTGGGCCGCTTCATCCCACAATACCGCCGAATTAACACTAGTACAGCGAGCTCCTAAACAAACGGTTTTTAACCCCTTTCCGCGACGCCTTTGGAACCGTCGCCAAGTGAGTGTGGGCGATGGGGGTTCTTTCCACATGACCCAGAAACCGTCGGGGATATGCCCTCCTGACACATACGTTCGGCAAAATGAGGTCGTGTGCGACCGGCGAGCACTCCTATCGCCTCACCTTGCAAGCAATCAACTCCTTGCTCCACCATCCTTCTGTCCTCCTCATTTTGAAGGCCTGCCAAATATCGAAGGAAAGAAGAAGGATAGCAGATAAACTCAGCTAGGGATTCCACGAGTTTTCCATCAAAGCATTCAGATCCTCACACTTCCTCTTCTCCAGTTAAAAAAAAAGACACTTCCTCTTCTCCGGCGATGAAGAGGCGATTCTCCTCAGCATCTTCTCATCTGGCGACGAAGAGGCGACGCCGGGGCGCTCGTGCTCCGTCGCGACCCCCACGCCCTTGTGAGCCACTCGCCCGCTGTCATCCTCGTCTCCCAATCTCATCTATTTGACAGGGAAACTTTTAGTAGGAATGCGAAAGGAAACCCTAGATTTGTAGGAGCACATACCTGCCGTGGGGGCGTTCGATCACGAGACCAGTTTTGGTTCGAACCCACAGATCCGGACACCCTAGGTTAGGTTTCGTGAGCTTGGTCGTAAAGGGGGAGGCCTAGATCGATCCGCGGTTTGTGGGTGCGTTGGCAGTGTTTTGGCTGAGGCACGGAACAGGCGGCACATCGCCCACGCGGATGTGATTCGTGGTTCCTTCCGCCCACCGCCTCTCACCAATAATACTACACTTACCTTAGGCACACGACGTGGATCCACGCAGTTCGTGGGTTTCTAGGTTTGCTCTGGAATTTTCTCGAGCAGTTGCGTGGTTGCACACAACATCATCCCGTAAGGTTGGGATTCAGCCTGTAGATCTAGCATTATTGGTTTCTCACACTCCCGCCTCTGCTTTGCTTGCACAGCTGGTACTTCCAGGCAGCATCAAGCCATCAACTGCTTGCCAGTTGCCACCGCAAACACCTCCGGGCTACCGCTAGAACTCTTGCTCCCGCTGCGCCCTTGGGAAATTTATTTCCAACTGGTGGGAACAATTGCCTTCCATCGCTGGAACGTTCCAGTGAATGGCATGGAACAGTTGAGTGCACCGGCTAGAAGACAATATATAGGCTTCCGAGGGCTCGCCATGGGTAGCGGCGAAATCTGTGGAGGATCAAGTGGTGGGAAGCCCAGGCGGTGGCAGGCATCTGACTGGAGGTCAGCACACCCAGCAGACGTGCAGAAGCATTGGACGAGAGGAGAGGAGCGACCTTGACGGGGTCGCCCCGCTCCCACAGAAGCACAGGGTGAAAGATGACCCATTAAACAGGCCATATTGTGGGTGTGATCTATGATGGGCAGCCAATCCAGTGGGCCGTGCCAGGGGCTGTCGCAAGGGCCGCTGGCATCACGCTTGATATCTGAAATCTGTGTTTTCTTTTCTTGGTAATCATGCTTGCTTAAGTCTGCTAACTTGTTTGCAGCTGACCTATATCGGATGCGTGAATACATGCTGCTTCTCTGTTCGAGACACCCTCTGGCCTTGCAGTCTTCCGTTTTTGTGGGTCACTCATTAACCCACCTAAATCTCTGGAGGTACTATATGTTCTTCCTTCCTTGGTTACTGATGTGCTTGCTTGCTTTCTCTTGTTGTCCATGTCATTTACCTACTTTTCTGTTTTATCCTCGTCTCCTGCAGGACATATGGCTTAATTTCACTGACAGTTACACGGCAAAATGGGTTAGTGCCTCCTTTCCTTCGGTTTCCTGCTTCTGACTTTATATCCTGATGTTGCTTGCCGCCAAATAATAATTTCTACTAGCTATCTTGCACCATTCTTGATTGCATCATCATTTTCTGTTAATTTATTTTGTTTTGTGTTGAAGGAGAGCAACACAAACATATTCTTCATTACTTCTTGATTAAATAATTAAGATTTAACACAACTTTCCCTCATAAATCTGGTTCTAAAGCATGTAGCCTGGACGCGAATGCATGCATGCCCAAGAACTACTACTGCTAAATGTCCACCATGGGTGTAACAGTATTTCTAAAGAATTCGTTTGATGTGCTTCTATGAAGAGCAGCACCTTTGTTTATGAACGTAATCTGAATTACACTGGTATTTTGATGAATGAGGACTTGGAACATGGGTACATCGTTACGGTTGAGATATAATTATTGATTCAGCCCCCTCTCCTTGTCGAGAGACATGACATGATACTTGATCAATTGTTTTGTTTTACCCCCTACCCTTGTTTTATTTCTTCATCAGGTTGTTTTGCTGATGGAGTTCCAAACTTTTGAGGACAAGTCCAGTGCCATTAATCAGAACACTGGTGTCAGTGAAAGGCTTGCTGAGATGATCAGGGTGTGGCTCCCTGGGAAGAAAATGGCAGTCGGAAATCCTGAATATAAGGAAATCATTGAAGAGAGATTGGTGAGTATAAGTTCCTGCAGCTTTACCTATACCTTTGAGCAACTTTGATCATGATTTTCGCTGCGACTTCTTGCAGGAAATAGAATGCCTGTATAATGAACGGGTGATGGAGGTAATGTGGGGCATACAGAATTGCATGCCAGGTTTGATACCTATAGAAAAATCACAGCTGGCTAAAGAGGACCGCCTCCCGAGTAAGGGATTGCAAGAATTCTTGAAGCGTTATGGCTGCAATGTCAAACCAGAGATGGTGAGTTAATTAGTTGCCATGGACCAAAGTTTTGGACGCAACTTCAGTAGAAAAATTGTGCTTAGCATCTCTTCTTTAGTGATGAAGCAATCTTCTTTGTCTCCAGGTCAATGAACAAATTGTCGCGACGGCTTCCGCATTGTCTGCGTGTGATTATGTTGAGAAGAAATATTCTCTAGTCTTGCGCGAAGCAGGTGCTGTCATTAAGGATGTGTCTGGCATCAGCTGTGAGGGTTGGAGCTTACTGGACATTGCAACAGCTCTGAAGATGATATGGAAGCCTAAAAAAGTTGGCAATTCTTCTCTGGTAAATTGTAGATACTATTTTGTGAATGTCTTATCAGCTGCATGCTATCCCATTTCTTGCAAACTTGTCACTTGGTCTAAATCATGTTTCTTCCAGGTTTCAAAAGATGAGGCACTAAGATTGGTGAACGATGCATCTAAATATGAAGCTCTGGTGAATAAGTATCCTTTTTTTCGAGCCTACAAAGAAATGTTGAAAGCTCATGATGATAGGATCTCGAAAGAAGAACTACTGAAATCATTGGTTGAGGGCCTGAAGAAACCATAAGGCTCACAGCTAGCTGAAACTGCTGGTCCTTGGTCTGAAGGGAGTTTTTGGCATGTTGGTTCACCGGGTATTATTGAACATAAGCTGATCTTGGTTGACTTTATTGCAGTCTCAGTCTGAGATGGTCCGTACGAAAAAGTGTAGTGCTAATTAAATTTGAGCAACCCTGCTTAATTGTCTACCAAGTATTTTGCTATCTTAATTTGAACTTATTGTTTTTATCTGGTCATATGGAATGTCAGATCGGTTACGCCTAAGTATGTGTTTTGTGAAGGAGTAGCCGGGTGCATGCGCAGCGTTACACCTCGTAGGTGATGTGTATGTATCCAGTGTAAAATGCAAATATATCCTGTCTCATGTTGTGTAATATTTCACCTGCAATATTGCACAATGTGCTTGGATTTCAGTCATGGGAAAGATTAGAGGTAATATCACCAGTAGTCATAGAACTTGCACTTGATATTCGGTTTGGTGCTAAAACTTTGAAAATACGGAGTCGTAGCCATTTAAATTGACTCAAAGTGTGCACATGCGGTCACAAATGCGTACATGTGTGTATCCATGTGTATGGCCCCACCTGGCAGTGAGTGAAGGCGCTCGGATGATGCACTTTTTGCACAAAGCACCTTTATATATTTTTATTCATGGATTTGTTTTTGCACAAAGCACCTTTATATTATTTTTATTCATGAATAAAGCTGGGATGCATTTTTGCAAAAAAAAGTAAAAACCTTGCAATTTTTTATCTGCAGAAAAGCAAACCAGCAATGTGAAAATTACCATGAAAAATAGGTGCGCCCAGGTGCTGAACCCGCGACCAACGCTTAAAACACTAGCCAATTTAGGTGACTCAGCCAAACAGTTTCACATGTCTACTATGTGTAACAAATTCATACGTACTAAGAGTTTCAGAAAACAAATATTCATACGTACCGAGCGAAAACGCATGGGGAGCTTAAATTGGCTGGAGATACTGCAGCCCATTTTGCACGCATTATTTTTATGTATATTTGTAAAACGTAAGTAATTTCTTTTTGAAATATTTATGTGTTAAAAACATTATACATACATACAATGATTAGTTAATTGGAAACTTAAATATAAACATGTACTCCCTCCGTTCCTAAATATTTGTCTTTCTAGAGATTTCAACAAGTGACTACATACGGAGCAAAATGAGTGAATCTACACTCTAAAATATTCTATATACATCCGTATGTGGTAGTCCATTTGAAACCTCTAAAAAGACAAATATTTAGGAACGGAGGGAGTATTCTATAAAAAATATTTAGTAAAATTTTAGTAATAAAAACATTAAGGATACTTTTTAAGATATTTGTAAAAAGTATGTAATAAAGTTATGTAAAAATATTTATGTGTTAAAAACATTATACATAAAACATCTAAATATAAACTTGTGTATTATACTAAAAATATTTAGTTTATGCGGACATTGAATTTATTTTATTACATAAATATGTTTAGTGAATCCATAAAAAATTATACAAAATGATGAATACAAATATTACTAAATATTTATGAATATTCACTTGTGTATTATTGTTTACTAATGACTTCAAAAAAAATATAAATTTAAAAATTATACATGATTGAATTTTTTCATAAATATTATTTTATATATATTTTTAAATAATACATGAATAATTTTGAAAGTAGGTTATTTCGTTTGCATGTACAATATTTATAACACACGAATATCAAAATGTTATGTTTATTACTGAAATTATAATTTAAATACTATCTACAAATTCTTAATAAAAACATAAACATGTGCAAAATGGGCTGCACTGGCCATAGCCATTTCAGCTTCATCAGCACCTATCTTCTAGTGGGAGCAACTAGTTGACGAGCGCTCCTTCGGGAGCCTCAGAACTATCAGCGCCACTTGGCGCTCTCAGCCGCCCGCCACGTGTCGCGCTCTGGGCGCTTCCTCTCGATTTTGTTTTTTTGTTTTTATTTCCCCGCACACGTTTTCTGCTTTTTAAACGGGTTTTTTTCGACGTTTTGGTTTTTCACCGGTCTTCCTTAGCTTTTTGATTAAAAAATAGGAAAAAATTGCGTGAAAAAACGCGTTTTTTTCTTTCACGAGTCACAGTTTTGCTTCTGCGAGAGGCACGGTTTTGCTTTTGTCAGAGTCACAGCCGTGCCTCCCGGAAATAAAAAAACGCATTTTCTGTTTTTTTTCTTCCGCGAGAGGCATGGTTTTGCTTTCGCGAGAGGCACGGTTGTGTTTTCGCGAGAGTCACGGCCGTGCCCCTCGAAAACGAAAAAAACGCATTTTCTGTTTCTTTTCCTTCCGCGAGAGGCACGGTTTTGCTTCCGCGAGAGGCACGGTTGTGCTTTCGCAAGAGTCACCGCCGTGCCTCTCGGAAGCGAAAAAATGCGTTTTCTATTTTTTTTTTTCCGCAGGAGGCACGGCCGGGCATCTCGAAAACGAAAAAAACGCGTTTTTTTTCCTTCCACAAGATGCACAGTTGTGATTTCGCGAGAGGCACGAGTGTGCCTCTTTCGAAAAGGGAAAAAACCCGTGCTCCCGGTTCGACTTTTTTGTTCGGTTTTTTTCATGAAAAAAGTTCGTCGAAACCTATCAACAAAGGATCTAGTTTTGAAGATCTCGGCGCGAGGAATCCAACGATGAAAACGATTCGAGATTTGGATGCACGGTTTAAGGGATAAAACGTTTTGAATAAACGAATCTATGAAAAAAGGAAAAACTCCCAAGTTGGGACAAGTGACGCAGCGCGACACTTGTTGCAACCTCGGGAGATGGAAGTGATCTTTGCAACAAGTACTCAATTAGTGATTTTGTCTTCTAGTACGTTAAGCCTAGTTATTCGAAAAATTTCATGCGGGGGACTCGAACTCAGCACCTGTGACATGTAGTCAAGGAAGACCTTGATACACTAACCACTCCACACTATCTAGGTACATGTTAAGTTGGATAAAGCTAAACTATTTGATCACGATATTTAGTACTGTATCTCTTACAAAATATACATTTTTCTCTTTTTAATTCCATGAGTTTTCTCTAGTTTATCGTTGTTGTTCCACTTTATGATGGAAGTAGGTATCTCCGCCAACACTCGGATGACGGCGCGGATGATTTTGGTGATGTGATTAACGATTCTTCTAAAGAATATTCAGTCCGAGAGGTAGGAGATGTTGACGAAGGAAAGGTGGTAGGTCGTCTCTGAAAGACGGTAATTTTTGGGCCGCAACCGTGATAATTTACGTACACACACCGTGATAATTTTAGCCCGAGGTGAAAGAAGTTGTTGAAATATACCAACCGGTAATTTTCTATGTGAATAGCCTGGTAATTTATGCACCGCGGACCTGATAACTTACATGCAAACCAGAAAAAGTTGATGAAATATACCCCGGTAAATTCTGTGTGAATATCATGATAATTTACGCACCGCAAACATGATAACTTTTCCCTTCGCCGGAGGGAGGGGTTTTGATGAAATATACCCTCGATAACTTCTGTGTAAATATGATGATAGATTACGCATCACTGCCCTAGTAAATTCTATGCAAATAACATGATAACTCATACACCGTAGACATGATGAATTATGTACCCAGTTCTGGTAACTTTGTCGGCGGGGGTAGGGGGGGGGGGGGTCGTTGAAACATACCACAGTAATTTCTATGCAAATAACATGATAACTCACACATCATAGACATGATAAATTATGTACCCAGTCCTGGTAACTTTGTCGGCGGGGGTAGGGGTGGGTACATAAAAAGATAATGTGTTGGCTTACATTCATCATCAGACTGGTGTTTGATCAAAAGATAACATGCACGAAGGAACGACAAAGGCAACCAACTGTTTTGCTAAAACTATTACAAGGCTCCAGTTGAGTTCCAAATATTCAATAGAGTTTTGGTGGAGTATACGCTACTCCTGTAAGTCGGCCTCTATTCCGTCCGGGTTGGTTCCCTCCGGGTTAGCTCCTTAATAGCCCCCAGCAATTGACGCCTCCAGGTTATCCTGCGCCGACTCTTCTGCATCTTTGATCTGAAGGTTGTCCAGATTCCAGTGGACATCGGTTAAGGCTTGGAAGATGGCTTCATCATGCAAGATAGGAGATGGGTCAACATCAGGGGCAAAAATATGCTTACGCCGTTGTGGAGTCAATTCAACAGATTCAAAGGTTGGCGGTTGAATTCGTGTGTTGTTGCCAGCATAAGTCGCCTGATATTTTTCCAAGTCCATGTCTGCAACAAGTTGACTCGCCAACACAGGAGTCTCCCTCACACAACAGGCATAATCAGTGGCTGAAAATTCAGTTCCGTCATCTTCGTATTGGGGGAACCCGCTAGCCGTCTCCAAGATATCCAACTCTGGTGCATAAGCTATGGCCCCGCTCAGCGAGATCATTGCTCCTGCTCGGGCGGCTGATTTTTGCAGTTCCTCAATCTGCTTTGGGATGGTCGAGAGGCGCCTCGGTACATCTTTGATTAATTGCACCGGATTTTTTTCACCCATTACAGCTTTGATGGTAAAGATGCTTCCAGCATATAATTGCTCTATGAAAGAGTATACAACCTTCAGCTTCATCAAGTTGTTATCCTGGACGTTGCACGTTCTATTACCTGCAAATAGTTTACATGTATGAGTCGCCAGGCGAGTTATTATCTATACGTGACTTGGTAGGCAAGTTATTTGCATGAATTCACAGGAATTGCTTACCCAATATTGCCTGGCTCATTTGGGAGATATGTCGTTTTAACCCAGTCAGTTCTTCAGTAACTGGTTTCAGTTGATTCTCGGCGGCTTTCGCACGCTTGGTTAGAGCAGCCTTTTCGGTTTCAAAGGCAGTCTTTGTTGTTTCGAAAGCCACCTTGATTGTCTCCAGCTCTCCCAACAAGGATTGCAAGCTTGATTCAGCTTTGGCTCGTAGAGCTTGTTCTGATTCAAGATCTTTCTTTAAGCCGGACAAATTTGACTCGGCCATGTTCAAAGCTTCCTGCAAGACAAGGAGGTAATTCATCTGTAAGAAATTTTACTAGTCCCAAGCCGGCAACAATGTACAACACAGTACTTGGGGGCTATGACAGGCAAATTAATGTTATTATTGAAGTCCCAAGCATTTTGCAAGCAACATACTCGACATTTGGAGGCTAATGCATATCAGTTTTTCTTCAAGAGTTAACACGAGAAGACACGACTCAATTCATAGAAACGAGTCGGCCCTTGCGGGCTACAGGCTACCTTTTCAAAGTGTATTTGGAAGACCCGACTCATTTCAGGAAAATGAGCCGGCCATTGGGGGCTACCAGGCGTTTTCTCTTAACAATTTTTCTATCTAAAGAACCAGCTTATCATTGGCATGATAACCCGGCCCTTGGGGGCTACACTTCAAGCTTCAATATTCACTTACAAGTCTCATACATACTCAAGACTTCCTATGTGTGAGACTTGGGTATATATATATATATATATATATATATATATATATATATATATCACCCAGGGTGCAGAATAAGTTATTCTTCACCCGAGGTAATCTTACGACCATTTCATAAATAAATTACATTTGAAATACAAATAGTTACATTCATATTGATTTACTGTATAAAATTTGGCATTAACAAAAAAAATATAGGTCAAAAAATGTATTTTATGTACATTTTACACTATGTTTTGACATTTGTATTTTTACGTAACATAAAAAAAAATTATGACGATTATAGGTTTTCTTACGTTCTCTTTTTATCTCTAAAATAAGACAAAATTTACGAAACGTAAAATTACGGTGCATAGATGTTAAAATAGAGGTGGGTGAAGAATAACTTCCTCTTCATCATATTCACCATGTCGGCTTCCTTGTCGCGGCTGGTAGAAACGCGGGCTAGATAGCCTGCGTGCAGCTCTTCTGTGCTGAATTCCTCATAATTGGGCAGCTCAAGCTTTGCTTTTCCCTTCTCAGACAAGGGTGTCTCGTCTCAGCACATTGGATACTTCTGGAGATTTATATGCCTCCCAAGTGATAGCAATTCCATCACTGTTCTTTTCAAGAGGAGACACATCTTCAGCCACCTTACCGAAGCTTGAAGCGCGAGCCAGACTTGGCGGGTTAAGATCATCCGCCAGGTTGTGAAGGATAGCTTGGGCATCTGTTGCTTCAGTAGTCACCGACTCATTCTATGGGGGCGGCTCAGTCTGTTCATCAAGACGGGCTTCTGGTGCCTCAATATAAGCTTCGGGGGTCACCAAGGTTGGGTCCTCTGACTCATGAATTTCAGGAGTTGTTGATGACTCGCCAAATTTTCTTTTCTTTGTTTTGGCCTTGTCCCTACAAATAAGACAGCATGATAAAATATATGTGAAATTGACCAGGATAAGGTATAACTTAGTTAAAAGAAGCTTGCCCTTGGTTGATGATGAGGGGCGTCGGCTGAGTGGCATATGAGTCTCCAGAAGATGGTGGCAACTCCTGATAATTGGAATTAGAGGGATTAAGAGGTTGCCTAATAAGGCTAGCTCATGGAAGAGAAGAAGTTGGACCGTGAGGCACCTCAATACGTCGCTTGTGGGCAGCTGATTTTCAGGTAAGCCAATCGCAAGATCTTCGGAGCTGCTTCGAGTGTGGCGTCTTGATTCATGCTGGGTTTTCTTCAAAAGAACGTTTGGATCAAAATAAGCATCTGGATGAGAAAATTTTACTTTCTAAATGGCCCGCTTTGTTTTCTTTGGAGGCAAGGATTCTGAGACGGAAGAGATGAAAATTACCTCAACATCATCAGCCCGACTTGTTGCAGCATCACCCGGAGAATAAGAAGCGTCAACGAGTTCAATAAAAGGATGGCCAAGGGAGTCAAGTTCTACCTCCGACTGAGCATCAGCTATTGGTGACTCGCCCCTAGCTACCGGCTCATTCACAATGCAGGTTTATTCCTTTTTTGAGTCGGCGCAACTTTAACTTGGTCGCTTGTGTTTTCGTTTTCCTGTTCCGGAATGGAGAATTGGCCTGCATGGGTTTAAACAAGTTCAACAAGTGATTTTAAGTTTAAAATTGATAAGCTGGACAAGTGGTTGCAAGAATACTAACTGGAAGAGCCGGGTTAAGAGCATAAAACGGTTTCAGCCCCGTCTTGTTGCAGTTTTCTTGAGACTCCCCAAGCAGCTTCTTCACGATATTGTTTATTTCATCATCCTCCAAGTCAATGGGACTGTACCGTTGTGCGTAATTTGAGTTGCCTGAATAATTGCATATTAAACCAGCCCGACGGCTTAATGGCAGCATCCTCCAGGTAATCCAGCACCAGGTCAAATCAACCCCGGTTAACCCATTTATCTCCAGGGCCCTTAGTTTTGGATATACGTGGGCGACTTGGGCACGCCCTTATGGAGGAGCCCAACCAGGAAGTTCAAAGTTGGTGACAAGATGGTGTGGTCTATAACCCGGCAAAGGGTTCTCATTAGCAGGAGATGTGTTCTTACAGTAGAACCAGGTCTTGATCCATCCTTTAGGGTGACTCCGCAGAGTAACTAGAGGGAATGGAACATCTCTACGCCTTTGTATTGAGACCCCGCCAAGTAAGTTCTAGGTTGGGGCCATCAGCGCACTCAGTTTGACGGTTGATGTAGAAAATTGGAAGATAGGAACGGTACGCTCGATTTGCAGATACACTTCACAGAGTTCTGGAAATTGGCACAGGTTGGATACAGAATTTGGGGCAAGATCTTGAGGATGAAGATTGAAGAAATTTAAGACGTCCCGGAAGAATTTTGACCCGGGTGGAGAGAAGCCTCTAAGGAGATGGTCTGTGAATACCATGACTTCCCCTTCACCAGGTTGGGGAACATCTTCCCCTTGAGGAGGAGCTTGATAACCCACAAGTATAGGGGATCAATTGTAGCCTCTTTCGATAAGTAAGAGTGTCGAACCCAACGAGGAGCTAAAGGTAGAACAAATATTCCCTCAAGTTCTATCGACCACCGATACAACTCTAAGCACGCTTAACGTTCGCTTTACCTAGAACAAGTATGAAACTAGAAGTACTTTGCAGGTGTTGTGGGATAAGTTCGCAAGAATATAAAGAGCACGTAAGTAAAAACTAGGGGCTGTTTAGATAAAGACACAACTAAGTTAGTTCTAGTAGAGAGCTTTTTGTCACGAGAAAGTTATTTGACCCTAGGCAATCGATAACTAGACCGGTAATCATTATTGCAATTTTATTTGACGGAGAGGCATAAGCTAACATACTTTCTCTTCTTGGATCATATGCACTTATGATTGTAACTCTAGCAAGCATCCCCAACTACTAAAGATCATTAAGGTAAAACCCAACCATAGCATTATAAGGCATCAAGTCCTCTTTACTCCCATACACAAACAACCTACTTACTCGGGTCTGTGCTTATGTCACTCACGCCACCCACCATAAGCAAATCATGAATATATTGCAAACCCATCAACGGGGATCCCTCACGCTTGCGCGACACTGGGAGCACCATAGGACAACACCAATAATAAAACATGTAACTCAAACCAATCACGATCATCAATTAACCCATAGGACAAAATAGATCTACTCAAACATCATAGGATAGCCATATATCATTGGGAAATGATATATAGCGTTGAACACCTTGTTTAAGTAGAGATTACAGCGGGTAAAAGAGGGGTTACACCGCTGCATAGATGGGGGAAGAGTTGGTGATGACGGGGGTGAAGTTGTTGGTGTAGATCATTGTCGCGATGATGGCCCCGGCGACGTTCCGGTGCCACCGGGAGAGAGGGGGAGAGATGCCCCCTTCTTCTTCTTCTTCATTGACCTTCCCCCTAGATGGTAGAAGGGTTTCCCCTCTGGTCCTTGGCTTCCATGGCGGCGGAGGGGCGGGAGCCCCTCCGAGATTGGATCTCTCTCTCTGTTTCCTTCTGTTTTTGCGCTCCCTGATTCTCCCCTTTCACCGTTTCTTAAATTCCTGGAGATCCGTAACTCCGATTGGGCTGAAATGTTTACACGATTTTTATCCGGATATTGGCTTTCTTGCGGCAAAAGAAGGGCACCAACTGCCTTACGGAGTGGCCATGAGGGCCCAGGGCGCGAGCATCGTCTCGCGTTGATTCCGCTTCCCAAAATTCAATAAATTCCAAAAAAAAACCTCCGTAAGTTTTTATCCCGTTTGGACTCCGTTTGATATGGATTTTCTGTGAAACAAAAAACATGCAACAAACAGGAACTGGGGCTGGGCACTGGATCAATATGTTGGTCCCAAAAATAGTATAAAAAATTACCAAAAGTATGTAAAAGTTGTAGAATATTGGCATGGAACAATAAAAAATTATAGATACGATGGAGACGTATCAGAGCTCGCCAGCCATTCACCTCTTGAGGCGGCAGAAAACCCTGCTCTCTGTAATCATTGAGCACGAGTTGGGAAACATGGGAAGCTACCCAATTGCAAATTGTGGTTTTCTCCATGATGAGCCGCCTAAGTAAGGTTAAGAACTGCAGAAGTATGAATGGCGGGTTATTTATGAAACGATAAACTCGCCTGGTGAAATTATGTGATAAAAGGCAATGCACGGACAGCTATGATTAAAGATAAGTCGGCATTATTGATTATAATGGGTGAGTCGCCTAACAGGTAAGCCGGCTTAACCACAGAGCAATTTATAAAGCATGGCGGGCCACAATCATAGGGATGAGCCGGCAAACATAGAGGACGCCTTATTGTCAAATGGGGATCTATAGTTTACTGCTAAGTGTTGATAAACAAGTTTCTGTTGGGAGTGCCTACAATTATGGATCTACAAACAGTTCAAAAAAGAAAAATAATTGCTAAACCTAGGACGAAGCCCTGATAGCAGTGGTTATCTAACTTACGGATTCTTGAGGGGAGTTTTCTAGATGCAAAAATGGTGCCATCACTAGCTCCGCTATATTTCTATGAGAAAGTTCATCAAAAAATATATCTAGACTGGCAATGGTGATGAAGGAGCGGTGAACTCCGATGAACTACAAAGGAACAAGTGCGGATCTGAAGAAAAAAGGATAGTGTACATGACGGTTGCAGAGGGCAGTGGAGGTGCCTAATCGAACTCCGATGGAGACTGGGAAGCGCTGCACTCCTAGGCGGGTTGGCCGGCGGCGCATGAACTGAAGCAGCGGCGCCATAGAGAGCTCGGGCCTGAGGAAGAAGAAGAAGCGACGGGGGAGAGGTAAAAGTGAAAAGAGGGGGGCCGCGTATATTTATAAGGCGAAGAGCCGAAGAGATAAAATGATAGGTGCGGAGACCGAGGAGGCGCAATAACTTTTGGGGTAAGTGACGCCTCGATTCTCGGGTTGAGTGGATATGCATCAAGATTTGTTGTGATGTCATCATGGATTTCCTGGATTTCCAGCGGATGATGTCATTGATGAGAAGACAAGAAAAATAACAAGTCTAGGATCATGTGAGCGGAATTTTACGTCCTGGAGAGGATACACGTTTAACCAGAAGATAGCCGCCAGATAATAAGGTCGGAGATTGACATGAATAAAATTCAAATCAATCTGGGGGTTAATGTTTGGGATATGACCACACGATATAACCCGCCATATTGGGCCGGGTCATCCAGGTGGCGGCTGATGAATAAGACTCAAGATGGACCATGGTGCCCAGGTACAAGACCAGCAGGGCGGCTTACAGAATGGGCCGACTCAAGGCCTGGCATCTGAAGATGGCGGCTCATGGCCTAGAAGAATAAGTCGCCCGGAGTTTCCTTTCTTAGAGAACAAGGCAAGTTAGAAGCATACTAAGTCACATATCATGTTATGACTCGGACTCTTGTAAGCCAAGGGCCTCGACCTATATATAAAGGCGAGTACCTGAGGTAGGAAGACGAAGTTACAATCAATCAATAGCTAGGTCAAGCGAATCCTCTCCCTTGTAATTGATCTTCCAGCAATAAACAATAAGCAGGACGTAGGCTATTACCTCGATCGTGAGGGGTCGAACTTGGGTAAATATGTGTCTCTCGATTCCGATCAACCCGGACAAGCTAACCGTCTAGTTGCGATGGCCTCATGACTAAGTCATCACACTAGGACATCTGCCGTGACGAAACCATGATAGGGTTAGTCTGTTCAGTTACGATAGCCTGAGCGGAATGATTTCCCTATTTTAGAAAATATGGCAAAATGCATTTCATTAGAGATGGCTTTGCAGCAAATTGCATGAGTGAGCAATTCATATTTTTTTATCAAGTCATACAATTTTTTGGTTAGGATAGAGGAGTAAATGCATTGGTTGGTTGTTTTGAGTTGATAACAGAGACGGTATCATATCAATTGAGTGCCCAACAATGGACATCATATTTTTGTTCCGTGGTAATCCATGACATTCTACTGTATGTTACAATGTGACAATGGCTCAAAAGACATCGGATCTACCTTCTTGGCTTGGGGGCGTCACATGTGACGCACACCTCGCCCCCTTCATGACTGTGGTGGATCAACACGAACAATGGGGGAGGGGATCAGGGTGTAGCGTGGGTTGGTTGGCGGGAGGACTCCTCCTTAGCGGTCTGTGCAGAAATACGATGTGAATGAGAGAAGGCGCCATGGCGAAGATGAGGTGGGAATCATTTGGTTTTAAAGAAGAGGGCTCCACAAGAAATGTCCCGCTACGACGGGAAACCGAGCGGGAAGGGGAGGTTTAGCAGCAAAAGGAAAGGGTGAGTTGTGGAGTGGGTTTTCTATGTTGGGACCCCGTGTTAGTGATAACACGGCGAATAGTTTGGAAGAACATATTTCTCCCCTATATATAGGTTAGATTTGATGGAGTCCTGACTGTCCAGACGATTGGGTTTTGGGGAGCCTATTGGGTGCATGTTTGATGTCCGAACATAAACGGAGCGTATAGTGTTGAATAGTGTCATCTCATGGTACAGTCAATAAAGAACCGCGGCGCCACGACCCGGGGTGCCTGAATCCTAACTATGACGTTGTCTGCGTCGGTGCCAAGTGAAAGACTGTGGATCATGTGTTGGGTTCATGATTGGCGGCTAGCGGGTATGCTTTCCTCCTCCGACATCATCGTCGAGCGGGGGTGCCATATATGAAGTTCGATGGCGTGTTCGGGGTACTGTCTCGACTATATTTTGTCAACGACAATAACTTCGCATTCGGTAAGCTACTTTAGAGATCCGGAAAGTTGTGTATCAGCGGTGGAGCCGCGTCGAGCTAAGCGAACTCTTTGTCTTGATTGCAGTTTGCCTTTTTGTCTTGTCTTATGGGTTTTTGTGAGTTGTGTCTGATTGACGCTTTGTGCGAAGGTGTCAAAGTGGAAGATGTCTAAGCAGCTTGGGTGTGGGTTTGCGCGGAAGTAGGCGGGGCCGTTCGGGCCGGCCCACCTGTCGGCGCGGGCGTGGAGCTCCCGCTGACCAGGCGGGGGCGACCTCCACGGGTTCCTCCCGCACATGCATGCCGTTCGGTTCGTTCGTCTCGTCTTCTCTCCTGGTTTTTCCTTTTCCTTTCCCTTTCTCCAATCTCGTCGCGGCGTCTCCCGGCCGGCCGGGTCCTTCCTCCCTTCCCACGCGCGATCGATGATACAGTGATCCGCTGACTGGCTGATTGATGGCGGCGGCTACGACGAGGGTTCTCGGATCCAAATCGCCCGACCGCTTCCAGCTCCGGGACCCTAATTCCTGGTACCTCCTCCTCCTCCTCCTCGCCGCCTCACCTTGCCGATGGATTTCCCCTCCGCATCTCTCTCCCAACTTCTACTTATGTTGATCGATCGACCGATGTCGACATCAGCCTCTTTCGAATCACGTCTTCCTACGCATGCAGGACTGCGCTTTTCATTTTAGAAACTACAATCCAATGCTGCACTTAATTTGGTGAGAGGAATTTGTTCCTTCGCGGTAACAACTGCCCATGTCCGCCACCTGACTGAATCAAAGTAACGCGCAAATAAGGTTGTACTACGTACGTACAAGGTAGTGGCGAATGAGAGGAAGATCATTTTCGAGAGCCATTATTTGTCAGGAGAAACTTGCAGATTATTCAGGAGCGAAACAGTGCATAACCTTCAGTAGATACCTTTCCTGCACTTTTGCAATTGGAAACACAGCGCAAAACAGCAGCATTACAGAGTACTGCTATGTTGATCTTGGTTTACAAATCATCACAGTGCCTTCCTTGCCATTTTTGCAGGGTTTGCTTGAACGAGCTTGCGAGCGATGTGGTCGTCGAGGTCGGGGACATTTCCTTCCATCTACACAAGGTACGTACTTTGCTCTCTCTATCTCTGTCCTATATTACCTGAAGGAGAAACTTCTCTGTCCCGGTGATTCTGGAAACCAGTGTCAAATTGTCACATCATGCTCCAAGTTTGAAAATTCTACCCATCTACATGCAGTAATTATGATCCTCAACAAGGGAAACTTTTCTACTCACTACTGAAATTGGCCATCTCTCTCACTTACCTGTAGTAATTTGCTTGCTGCACTTGTAGTACATTGTTGGTTCTTTCATATTTACTGTACTGACAGCATGCAGCAAAGTAACTTCCCTCTGTATTTCCATCCAGTTCCCCTTAATCAACCGGAGCAGCACGCTGCAGAAGCTCATCGCCGAGTCCACCACCTCTTCCGACGACCAAGACGGAGGCAAGCCTTGCACCGTGCAGCTCGACGACCTACCGGGCGGCGCGGCGGCCTTCCGGCTCGTGGCCAAGTTCTGCTACGATGTCCAATTCGAGCTCAACGCGGCCAACGTCGTCCCGGTGCGCTGCGCGGCCGAGCGCCTGGGCATGGCCGGCGAGGGCAACCTCGCCGCCCACGCCGAGGCCTTCTTCGTCCGCGACGTGCTCGGCAGCTGGGACGCGGCCGTGCGCGCGCTGCAGGCGTGCGACGACGGCGACGATGGCGTGCGGCAGCTCGCCGAGGACCTCCTCCTCGCGCCCCGCTGCATCGAGTCGCTGGCGGCCAAGGCGTGCGCCGACCCGACGCTCTTCGGCTGGCCCATGGTCGAGAACTACACGGCGAGGTGCGTCGACGCGGCCGCGGCGCCCGTCATGTGGAACGGGATCAGCACCTACGGGAAGCCGCGGTCGCCGGGCGCCGGGTGGTGGTACAGGCAGGCGTCGTCGCTCCGGCTGCCCCTGTACAAGCGGCTCATCTCCGAGATGCGGTCCAGGGGCATGAGCCCCGAGGGCATCGCCGGCTCGCTCGCGCACTACGCCAGGCGGCACCTCTCCGGCCTCAACCGGCGCGACGTGGGCGGCGGCGGCGCCTCAGACACCACGTCGTCTGACGGCGTGGTCGGCGAGCAGCGGGTGCTGCTGGAGGAGATCGTGGCGCTGCTCCCCGCCGAGAAGGGCGTCACGACGACGAGGTTCCTGCTCGGCATGCTCCGCACGGCGACGGTCCTGCACGCCGGCGCGGCGTGCCGTGACGCGCTGGAGAGGCGGGCCGGCGAGCAGCTGGAGGAGGCGGCGCTGGAGGACCTCCTGATCCCCAACACCAGCTACTCCACGGACACGCTCTACGACGTGGACTGCATGCAGCGCATGCTGGAGCAGTTCCTGCTGTCCAACACGACGGCGTACGCCGACCACTTGCCGGAGATCACGGCGGACGAGGCCCCGCCCGGCGAGCTCATGCCGGCCAGCACCGTTGCCAAGCTCGTCGACGGGTACCTCGCCGAGGTCGGCACGGACGCCAACCTCAAGTGCTCCCAGTTCCAGCAAATCCTGGCGCTCGTCCCTGACTACGCCCGGTCCCTCGACGACGGCCTCTACCGCGCCATCGACATCTTCATCAAGGTAGGTAATGGCCGGTGGCGGCCATGAACAAATGATTGTTCTTGAGCTTGCGTTTGATACCTCTCTGTCATGGCAGGCGCACCCGTGGCTGACGGAGTCGGAGCGGGAGCAGCTGTGCCGGCTGATGAACTGCCAGAAGCTGTCGCTGGAGGCGTGCACGCACGCGGCGCAGAACGAGCGGCTGCCGCTGCGGGTGGTGGTGCAGGTGCTCTTCTTTGAGCAGCTGCGGCTGCGCACCACGGTGGCCAGCTGGTTCTTCGTCGGCGACAACAACGCCGCCGCCGCCGACCAGGGCTCCCCAAGGAGCTCCCGCCCGAGGAAGAGCCGGACCGGCGAGGTGGACTTCGGCACGGGGTCGGAGAACAACGACCACGAAGAGGTCGAGGTGTACACGCCCGGGAGCAGCAGCGAGCCGGCATCGGCGATGAGCGTGCCGGGGATCCAGCAGAGGGTGGTGGACCTGGAGGGGGAGTGCTCCAGCATGCGGCAGGAGATGCACCGGCTAGGGAAGCCCAAGGGAGCGCTGAGTAGGCTGTTCCGGAAGCTCGGGCTCAGCGGCGGTGGCAGGCCATCGTCGTCGCGGCAGCAGGGGCAGCTGCCGAGCTCCGGCGAGGAGAAGCGCAGCAGGTTCTTGGATTTGGGGTGTTAGTTTTGGAAGATGTAGCTCGGTCGCATGTGGTTTTCAGACTGTAGAATAGGTTAGCACACTGGTTCCATTTTTTCCCCGCTGAAATAAGAATTTTAGAGCGTATATACATTTTTTGAACAGCTGATTATTTCTTCAGGTATTGATTTAGGTGAAAGCAGATATACAAGTTTTCCTAGCATAATTTTGGCAAGAACTAGATACAGTCTGGAAGAAAGAATAGGAGCAGCTAGCTTTGATAATTCTCCTCAAGACAGGACTTTCAACACCTGGGTGCCCTACACCTTCTATGAACAGTAAATTAGTAAACAATTGAAAGTGAAATAAAATAAAAATCTAAAACTCTGGGGGACCAAAGATGATCAAACATTCGATGTTCTTGCAAAGTTTCAGCCACAAATAACATTCGAGGAGACCTCACCTAAAGAAATAACATCAGCGTTCAAAGTTTATGTGCACTTTTGAGCAGTGATTTTGTTTTTTTTGGTGGGGGCTCCTCGAATGTTATTTGTGGCAGAAACTTTGCAAGAACGTCAAAATTTTGATCATGCCTCCAAAGTTTCAGATTTTTTTATTTTGTTTTTATTTTTTTTTAATGTATTGTTCATGAGGGTGTAGTGGTACCCAGGAGCTGTCATACATTTTCCTCATCCTAAATAATCATATCGTTCTCCGAAGAACACTGTTAAATTTACAGGTTCCAAGTTGAGGAATTGCACGAAGAGTTAAAAGCATTCACGAACACCGAAAAGATCTGCTAATGTTCCATCTGAATCTAAAAAGGGAGTGATGGAAACTTCTGCTATTAACTTTCACCCTGCATTTTCTGTTGAAGCTTGCTCTTCATCCAAAGTGGCTGTTGATTTTGTGCCCCTTGTACAAAATGATCTACTCCCTGTTTTTGATGCTCCTTCATTGTGCTATATTCTGAAGCTGATTTTCTATCAGATGCTCCTACTGTGGAAACTTTTGACAGCAATCCTTACTGCAGAAAATTTACTGCTCCAACTTGCTGAAAATACTTGACGATTCCGTTAATTTCTTGCGAACAGCCCAAAAGAGATCAGTCATCCATTAGTAAAAGAACATCTTTTTAATGATCCCGTTGGAACCAAGGAGCATACTAGATGTCCCACAGGCACCCATCCAGTAAAGAGAGAGAGAGAGAGAGAGAGAGAGAGACTTTACTCTTGGAAGCTAATGTGAAAGTGATGAAAAGAAAGGAAGAACAGATAGAATAACACCTGAGTCGGGCCATGAAATGCAAACAGATCGATATACAAAGACTTCAACATTCTAACAAACCACTAAGAGTTAAATAGTCGGGTACACAGATAATTCAACAAACCACTAAGAGTTAAATAGTCGGTACACAAATATATCAATAACCCACCCAGAGTTAAATAGTTGGATAGCATAAGCTAGAGTCGAACACCTTACATGATACACAAATTCTTCAAGGCTCTACCGTTGGGCAATCCAGCAGGAGGTCCTGCTTCTCCTTGACAAGGAGGGACCAAGCAACAACGATCTTTACCTTGCTGTTACCAACTGAACATTCACTCTCACTGGTTTGGCAAAGCTTGGCAGGGAATTCAACCTTCGAATCTTGAGCAGCGTGACCAGACTCCAAGTAGGTCCGTATGACAACTACCAGTGTTCCTCGTTTTTGCACTGAGACAACACTCCTTGACAGATGAAGGTAACCATCTGATCCTACACGCACTTCTTCATCATCACCGCGACAATCCAGCAACACAATTTCATCTGCATCAGCCACAACTTCATCTGCAGCAGCAGATAAGGTGCAAGCAACTCGGCATCCATGTTCGAAAGGCCAATCCCCTTCAACAACGCATACACCCAAGACAGTGGCCTGAACCGCTTCAGAAAGCTGCTTAAGTTTTAGCTCCGCTACACACAAACTGTTCTCGAACATGAGAGAGGTACCTGTACCGTCATACCGCTTGCTAAGAGTGATCAATTCTTTGTCTTGGGACTCCTCTCCCTCTTCTATTTTCAGTTCAATTTCAAAGTCAACAGGGCCCAGAGCGACAATTGCACGAGATGGACCAGTCAAACATAAAGAAGAGCCCTGCAAGCATCATATCATTAACACTTTAATTGCGATGGTTTGGCGAAAAATGCTTACTTAATTGCAATAGACTACAAAAGCACGAAGAAGAAACAATGGAAAACGATGAGAAAATTGTATACAGTACATACATCTTCATTGAGTTCTTGAGAGTAACGACTTGACCGAGAGAAGACAATGTTACGGTTGCGATCCACCGTGTCTCGAGCAGCAACCACTCCGTACAGTTTGAGTGGCCAGTTCAATCCTCTTTTTAGTTCAAGAATTCTGATGGAGTAGATCTGCAAGGTGCTCCCAGTGACACCACAAGAGGATGGGATGGTATTGGGTGTGTAGACCGTAAAGTGCATAGGGCTCAATGTCGCTTCAGCAAAAAGTAAAGCCAAGTCTGTCAGAAATCTAATATGAACAACCTTTTTTTTTTTTGAGAATGTATGAGCAACCAAATTAAGCAAATATATTCCTTTTACTTATACAGGGATAAAGGAAGCTAGTGATCAGCTACAATTTGATTCGAAATTTACAACCAATAACATGTATATATGCGTCCCAAGTTTAAGGCAGAAGTACAAGTAGAAAAACAGTACTACCCTGAACCATGAATTATAGAAGTGATCACTGTAAAAAAAAAAAAAGCTAAACGTCAAGTCATCCTTGTGAACATATACACTCAAATAAACTCTAGCCTGAACCATTAAGCAAAAAAGATAAATGCCCTGACAAATGTTACGTGTGATGTGTTGAGAATAATACCACGGAAAGCACATTTACTCAACACTCTAAATCATGTACAACTAGACAATAAAAATAGCTTACGAAGCAGAGTAATCCATATACAAGCACTAATGAATACCAAGCTACAATACAAGTCCTAAATGCTATAAGCCTATAACTGATGTTTCTCTAAACTAATAGAAAACTTCAGACATAAAAGGATCACTTTGCACTTAGAATTCGACCAAATTACAACTGCCTACACAATGTAATTCGTGAACATTTGAACTGTATATGAAAGTTCAGACAACACTGTAAGACCTTCAAGACTTGTTGAACCAAAAAGTAGGATGACAGCAGACTGAAACTACTTATCATTTGAACTGTAAGGAAGTTGTAAAAACTGAAACTCATATGCACTTGACTCAAGAAAGAAAAGCAAGTTATAGAAAGCACAAATTTAAGTGATATGCTAGAATTTCTAGACAAGCAGAGAGTCAAGATGCACGTTTTGCTTACTTATGTCTCGGAAGTCGCCGCATCTTACACTCTTGCTGCCCCATCCGGTTTCCCAACCGAACCGATAATCCGCGAATAATTCCCCGGTCGCCTCCATCCCCGTCTTGAGATACTCCATTGTGGCCTCCTCCTTCTTGTTCTCCTCCTCCTGGTCCTTCTCCCTCTTCTTCTTCTCCTCCTTCTCCTTCGCCTTCGCCTTCGCCCACCTCAACTCGTACTCCTTCACGTTTCCCATCTCCTTCAACTTCTCGTACCTATCCCTCTGCTTCTGCCTCTACTCCCATTGCTTCCGATACGCCATGCTCTGCAGACGCAGCTCCTCCGCCATTTTCTTCTTTTTCTCCACCTCCTGCTCGTACTCCTCCACCTCCTCCCTGGTAACCGCTAACGCCAACTCGTTCTCGTAACTCAAGGGCTCGCTCAGGAACTTGTCGCAGAGATCCAAGAATGTGTTCCTCTGCTGCCGCCTGCTCATTACCGTCGGTGGTGTCATCGTACAGCTCCTTGCAGGCGTGCATTAATGCGGACGTCGAGTTAACGAGCTCATCGGCCATGTACGAGGAGAGGGCGGCACCATTATCGGGTTTGACCACAGCGTGCGCCATGGACAGCATCCGGTGACTCAGGTCCCCCGTGTCCTGCACGATAGAATCGAAGTACCTCCCGAGCTGTTCCGCTGTGGAGGCCGATTCCGCCTCCATCTCCTCGGCCTGGACCTGGACGGGCGCCGTGTGATCCGTTCCGGCGAGCCTCCGGACTAGGGTCTCTTCTCCTGGCCCTCGCCGCTTCCAGACGGAGACCCCGGGGGTGAGGGCAGCCAGCAGGTCCCTGCGCTCCCTGTGCAGGGACATGATCTCGTTTACCACGTTGAAGAGCTCAGATTGCTCCTCCTCGGAGACACCCGCCATCTCCTTCGCAGATGAGGGATGTCCAAATCCTCTCGCTCTCTGGTTTGTTTCGGGGATTCGGGCTTGCCGTCTGCGAGTACAATCGCCGCCGCCGCTGCCGCTGCCTGGTCCTACGGGGGATAGAGATCGAAGAATGAATGTGTTCTGCTCAGACTCCTCCTCACGCCCAGCACGCCACGAGCCCAGTAGGGCTGGCCCAAGAAACGCCGGGCCCAGTGGTGGCTATTCTCTGGAGGGCGCAGCGGTTGCGGGTCATCATCGTTTTCTTCATCGTCCTGTTCCTTCCTAAAGCTATTTACCCTAGCATTAGACTCACAAATGTATCGGGTGGTTGCTATATCTATATAGCGAGGCGAAAGCCTATTTCGAGGATTGATCGATCACTATAACAAATCAATCTCGTCGAAACCAACGCCTTCCGCCGGCACAAAAGAGGACCAGTCCCGCCGTGTCTTCGTGCCTGGTCTCGATCGAGATTAGCTGATGACGTCCCGATCCACTTCTGGCGGCTCTCAGAGGGGCCTGATCTCGTGCCTAAACAGCAGATGCTGCAGTGCCGGCGATGCGCCCCAAGAAGACTCGCAATAGGTCGTCCACAGCCTCATCGCCCGCTTCTACGAGGAGGCGTTCGACCGACTACCATGCGCGACCATGCCGGGCCTCGCCTGCTCCCTCGCCACCGGTGGCTTCTGCCTTGGCCTCCTTGACCCCGTCTCCAACATCATCCACGATGCCGTCTCCCTCCTTTGGGGGAGATGCGGCACGCAGATCGGGAGGAAGAGCCTCCCCCACCAAGAAGAGCTCGCGGGCGCGCGAGGGAGCTCTCCGTCGCCGCTGTCCGCCGGGAGGGCTTAGCCCGTCGGCATCCTCCAGTGGTGAGGAGGGGGGAGGAGGCGCGGGAAAGGGGCGACGATAGCGGCGGGCTGGGATTCCGCTCGTGTCGCTGAAGGAGCGACGCGGGCGTGGTTAGGTCATGGAAATTAGACCCTACGGCAGTTGTTACTTAACTGGCATCTTTTCATTCCATGATGCCCTGCTAGTCAATTTTCTTTTAAGATGATTTTTTTTTTGCTTTTTTGATTTTGCAATGGGCTGAAAAAAATTATCGATTAACTTTTTTTTAACACGGTACAGACGCAAGCGCTTATATATACGCGCATACACTCACCCTATGAATGAGCCGGCATATCATCTTAAGATTTATGAAGCAACTGTAGGCGCCTCATAGTCGACGGGAACGTCTCCTTCCATTAAACGCGCATCATCGAAAAAATGCGAGCACTGGGACTTGAACCCTGATGGACTTTGATTAACTTTTTTAGGGGTAATCAGCGATTAATTGATCGCTATTGAGGCTCAGAAAAATCATATATTTAAGTATCTGTATATCATATAACATGGTCGTCTCCGGTTGTAAGAAGTGTGTATTTTTCAGAATGGGTGGGCCCCGAGCGACAGTCACTGAGCAAAAACCGGGTGCAGAAGATTGAAGTTTCGAGGAAAAGCGAAAGAAGTATCGTGTGCGTTTCCGTGGAGGTACGTGTAGCTGTTGTATATCCTTTGCTAGTCAGTCCTTTTCGCGTACGGTCCAAGCTAAGCTCAGCTTCCAGCCGTGTTCTTCCTCTATCGGCCACGCATAGCCGCGAAAGCATTTAGCAACAACGTAGACATATACGATTATTCGAAGAAAAAAAAACGTAGATATAGTACGATGGTAGCAGCGCACGTATGTCTTCCTGACGTACCGAAATACCTCACGTTTGACCCATCTTCTGTCCCCATGACGCAAAAAATACTTACTACACCTACGGCTACGGGCTCCCCCCAACGTCGCCGGTTTGGATCAAAACATTCCAGTTAACTCTAGATTAAAGAAGTGCAAAAGAGGAAGGGAAACAGGCCACGCAACGGCGACGGAGACGGCCGGCTGATTTGAGGACGAAATCGAGCTGAAATTTCGACGGTGATGCCGTGGCGGCGAGTCGTACGCGGATGATATGCTTGAGCCGTACGCGGAGCGGGGGGCTACAGCTGAAAGACCTTGACCGGACGAATCGCACTCGCACAGCGACGGTGGATTCGAAGAAGCGCGATGCCGTTGGCCGGGATCGTGCCCTCCTCCGCCGCGGCTTTTCTCCTCCTATTCGTCCTCTTGGCCGAGGGGCAGCCGGCGGAAGGCCTCATGGCCAAGAACGGCAGCGAGGCCTTCTTGGCGCCAGAGCCAGAGGTGTGCTACTGCTACCGGAGGAGCGTCACCGACGGGGAAGCCAAGCTGACCAAGACGGTCGCCGTCGGCCCTATTGAGCTGGGCCTGGGCGCAGTGCCGACGTCAAAGACAACAGCAGTCCCGGCGGACACGCACGCGCCCGCACCTCCAGCGCTAGCCCCGCCTGCCGCTGAAACGGGCTTGAGCTGGCGAGCCAAGGCATGGTGCTGCTGGGTCCTCGCCGTGGCAACGGTGGTCGTCGTGTTCGTGGTGAGGTGAGTTCTCTTTACTTTCTCGCTCGCGCCTGCTTAATTAATTCTACCACCGCGCGCGGCGTGGGGGTGTATCTGTATTGTCTAGCAGAAACGAGCTCAAAATTTGCCCACTCTACTCACTCAGGCCTGAAACGTTCCTAGTATCACCGCGAATCGACGGCATGTTCATCACCGACGGCGAGGGAGATCCGCCGGTTGATGGCAACGAACATACCACCATGGGCATGGATACGGTGCCCGACATCCTCAAAGTCAGCGTCGACTCAAGCGAAACTAGGCGAGAACGTGGATCGAGTCCGATGCCCCGACCCCAGCCGCACGACCCCATGTTGATCGCCGATACCAATGGGGATTCGCTGGTGGACGGCCACCACGACGGCCGCGGCGAGCTCTTCTACTGCCCCATGTGCATGGAGGCGGCGCCCATCATCCTCAAATCCCGCTTCGACTCGTGCGACGACCACGCCTTCTGCTCGAGCTGTGTCGCCAAGTACGTCGCTGTGAAGCAGCGCCAGGACATCGCTCTTCCCGTCGAATGCCCCGACTGCGAGGACGACGCCTGCCGCGACCCCTTGTTGAACAGCGATGGCGAGGGCAATGGAGATTCACGGGCGGACGGCAACGGTAAGCGCTTCTACTGCGCCAAGTGCATGCATGTGGCGCCATGTGCATGTATACGGCCCAGCTTCACCTCGTGCGCCCACGACTTCTGCTCGAGCTGTGTTTCTCGTCAACTGCGAGGACGCCGCTGCCAAGCCGGAAAGCTTCCGCGGCATCACCCCACCGACACCGACCTCCTCCCCAAGGGCAATGGAGATTTGCCGGTCGACGTTGGCGGGGAGCTCTTCGACTGCGCCATCTGCATGGAGCTGGTGCCCGGCACCCTCAAGTTCAGCGTCAACTCGTGCGCCCACGCCTTCTGCTCGGGCTGCGTCGCCCAGTACATCGCCGCCAAGCTTGACGACAAGGTCGCTCGCATCGGATGCCCGCACCCAGGCTGTGAGGACGGTGCCGTCGAGCCGGAGAGCTGCCACGGCATCATCCCCACGGACCTCCTCGACAAGTGGGGCTTGCTGCTGTGCGAGCTCGCGGTAGGCGCCAAGAGGATGTACTGCCCGTACCGGGAATGCTCGGCGCTCCTGCTCGCCGACAGCGAGGCGGCGATCGCCGAGGCGGAGTGCCCGCACTGCCACCGGCTTTTCTGCGCCCGGTGCGCCGTGCCGTGGCACGGCGGCTTCGGGTGCGACGAGTTCCAGAAGCTCGGGCCGGAGGAGCGCGGCCGGGAGGACCTCTTGCTCCGGCGTCTCGTCGGCAAGGAGGGCTGGCAGCGGTGCCCCGAGTGCCAGATGTTCGTGGAGAAATCGGAAGGGTGCAACTACATCAAATGCAGGTACGACAAATCCATCATCCTACGTTCTCCTTATTGTAAATTACGATCTCATCATGCATGCATGCATGATTTGAGCTCATCCCCGGCTTGTTTTCTCCGGCCGATTGTAGGTGTGGATACAGCTTCTGCTACCGATGCGCATCCGAGTTGTCCGCGCAAAACCATTACTGCAACAAGTGCAAGCGCTAATAACGGTCTGGTTGGCTATGGAGGGACGCTTCTTACTACCAACTACCACATGAGTTCATCTCGGCCATGTTAATTTCCTCAAGCCTTCATCCAAAAAATGTTTCCTCGAGCGAACAATGGAAATCTAGTCAGGAAAAGAACCTTGATTAATTAGGTTGTACAGCTTTGTTTGGTTGATTCTCCACTTGTCGGTGTGGATTGGTGACAATAATATTCTTGCCACTTTCGATTTGTAATTAGGGTAGAGTCAACCATGTCTTTGAGCTAGCAATCGCCGTGCTTGTTTTATAATGTCCGGCTTGCAACGAACTATGCACACTACTACAAATTAAATTACTATTGATCACTCATCACTGACCGTGTCAGTGATGAGGGCAACATTCAGCTACTGATATGCCTCAAATATATCTATAATTTTTTAAGTATTCATGCTATATTCACAATTTATGCATGAGTGGCATAATTTCGTTGATTGTTATTGGACTAGCATATTAATCTAGTGCGTAGAGTCAGTTGTTGTTTTTGGACTTTTCGGGATATAAAATTTTTGAATCCAAAAAGAAAGAAAATAAAAATAGGACGCTAGTTTTCAAGTCAGAGGAGCCACTGGGTGAGAAGCTCAACTGGAGAGGGGGGGCACAACCTCCACCCGCCACCCTTGGCATGAGCTCGAGGCGTGGGCATCGCCTCCACCGCATTTTGAAGCCCTAGCTCCATATGTACTAAAAATAACCCGGCGTAATTCAACCCTAATTTGTTCGCCGCTTCCACTTCCCAATCTTGGTTTTGGCCGTGTTCTGGCACCATGTCATAGGGAAATTTTGATCTTCATTAACCTCTCCATCATCCCTTGCTGCTCCTATGATGATCCGGGAGTAGTTAACCCTCGAGGTTGAGGGTTTGTACCAGTAGCTATGTGTTCACTGGCGAGCTGAGTGTACTGCGGGGGGGGGGGGGGGGGGGGGGGAGCTCAACCTTGGACAATTCTATGAAGAAAATATTAAGTAGAGGGTTTAGCTGCAAGAAAATTAGTATTTTGCCCCCTCAAATGTTCACATTTTGTGTCCCCTCCCCCCCCCCCCCCCCAAGGAATTCTGGTGTAGCTCCGCCACTGATGTGTTCTATCTCTCTCCTTTGATCATGTAAGTGTCTGATCTTGATTGCGGTCAGCTTTGTTAATGGAGTTAAACTATGTATGTATCCCCTCATATTATCTTTGTCGTGAATTGAATCTTGCTCATGCTATCTTTATGTTGGATTGAAACTTTGGGCAACCAATAAGATTATGATGTGGGTCTAGTACAATTTCCGGAGGTGCCTGTAGTGGCATTGGTGTGACTCTATGGATAACAATTAGAGCTAAAGGTGTATATTGCAAAAAAAATCACGAATCTTAGAGCAATCGACGGCCCATGTAGACAAGGGACGTCCAGTTAGGTGTGAAGTTGCATTTTCGGTTGATGTGGTTGAGGGAGTCCTGGATTAGGGGGTCCTCGGATGGCCAGGCTATGTAACTGTTGGGGAACGTAGTAATTTCAAAAAAAATCCTACGCACACACAGGATCATGGTGATGCATAGCAACGAGAGGGGAGAGTGTTGTCCACGTACCCTCGTAGACCAAAGCGGAAGCGTTAGCACAACGCGGTTGATGTAGTCGTACGTCTTCACGATTCGACCGATCCAAGTACCGAACGTACGGCACCTCCGAGTTCAGCACACGTTCAGCTCCATGACGTCCCGCGAACTCCGATCCAGTAGAGCTTCACGGGAGAGTTCCGTCAGCACGACGGCGTGGTGACAGTGATGATGTTGCTACCGACGCAGGGCTTCGCCTAAGCACCGCTACGATATGACCGAGGTGGAATATGGTGGAGGGGGACACCACACACGGCTGGAAAAGATCAACAGATCAACTTGTGTGTTCTAGGGTGCCCCCCTGCCCCCGTATATAAAGGAGCAGGGGGGAGGCCGGCCGGCCCCTGTAGGGCACGCCAGGAGGAGGAGTCCTCCTCCTAGTAGGAGTAGGACTCCCCTTTCCTACTCCTACTAGGAGGAGGAAAGGAAGAAGGAGAAGGAGAAGGAAGGAGAGGGAGGAAAAGGAGGAAAGGGGGGCTGCCCCCCTAGTCCAATTCGGTTTGGGCTAGGGGGGCTGCGCGCCCTGCCTCCTCTCTTCCACCACTTGGCCCATGAGGCCTATTACTTCTTCCTCGTATTCCCGTAACTCCCCGGTACCCCCGAAAATACCCGAATCACTCAGAACCTTTCCGATGTCCGAATATAGTCGTCCAATATATCGATCTTTACGTCTCGACCATTTCGAGACTCCTCGTCATGTCCTCGATCTCATCCGGGACTTCGAACTACCTTAGGTACATCAAATCACATAAACTCATAATACTGATCGTCATCTAACTTTAAGCGTGCGGACCCTACGGGTTCGAGAACTATGTAGACATGACCGAGACACGTCTCCGGTCAATAACCAATAGCGGAACCTGGATGCTCATATTGGCTCCTGCATATTCTACGAAGATCTATATCGGTCAAACCGCATAACAACATACGTTGTTCCCTTTGTCATCGGTATGTTACTTGCCCGAGATTTGATCGTCGGTATCTCAATACCTAGTTCAATCTTGTTACCAGCAAGTCTCTTTACTCGTTCTGTAATACATCATCCCACAACTAACTCATTAGTTGCAATGCTTGCAAGGCTTATAGTGATGTGTATTACCGAGTGGGCCCAGAGATGCCTCTCCGACAATCGGAGTGACAAATCCCAATCTTGACTCCAACTCAACAAGTACCTTTGGAGACACCTGTAGAGCACCTTTATAATCACCCAGTTACGTTGTGACGTTTGGTAGCACACAAAGTGTTCCTCCGGTAAACGGGAGTTGCATAATCTCATAGTCATAGGAACATGTATAAGTCATTAAGAAAGCAATAGCAACATACTAAACGATCAAGTGCTAAGCTAACGGAATGGGTCAAGTCAATCACATCATTCTCCTAATGATGTGATCCCATTAATCAAATGACAACTCATGTCTATGGCTAGGAAACATAACCATCTTTGATCAACGAGCTAGTCAAGTAGAGGCATACTAGTGACACTCTGTTTGTCTATGTATTCACACACGTATCATGTTTCCGGTTAATACAATTCTAGCATGAATAATAAACATTTATCATGATATAAGGAAATAAATAATAACTTTTATTATTGCCTCTAGGGCATATTTCCTTCAGTCTCCCACTTGCACTAGAGTCATAATCTAGTTCACATCGCCATATGATTTAACATCAATGGTTCACATCTTTATGTGGTTAACACCCATAGTTCACATCGACATGTGACCAACACCCAAAGGGTTTACTAGAGTCAGTAATCTAGTTCACATCGCTGTGTGATTAACACCCAAAGAGTACTAAGGTGTGATCATGTTTTGCTTGTGAGATAATTTTAGTCAACGGTCTGTCACATTCAAATCCGTAAGTATTTTGCAAATTTATATGTTTACAATGCTCTGCAGGGAGCTACTCAAGCTAATAGCTCCCACTTTCAATATGTATCTAGATCGAGACTTAGAGTCATCCAGATCGGTGTCAAAGCTTGCATCGACGTAACCGTTTACGACGAACCTTTTGTCACCTCCATAATCGAGAAACATATCCTTATTCCACTAAGTATAATTTTGACCGCTGTTCAGTGATCTACTCCTAGATCACTATTGTACTCCCTTGTCAAACTTAGTGTAGGGCATACAATAGATCTGTTACACAGCATGGCATACTTTATAGAACCTATGGTTGAGGCATAGGGAATGACTTTCATTCTCTTTCTATCTTCTTCCATGGTCGGGCTTTGAGTTTTACTCAATTTCACACCTTGTAACATAGGCAAGAACTCTTTCTTTGACTGTTCCATTTTGAACTACTTCAAAATCCTGTCAAGGTATGTACTCATTGAAAAAACTTATCAAGCGTCTTGATCTATCTCTATAGATCTTGATGCTCAATATGTAAGCAGCTTCACCGAGGTCTTTCTTTTGAAAAACTCCTTTCAAACACTCCTTTATGCTTTGTAGAATAATTCTACATTATTTCCGATCAACAATATGTCATTCACTCCTTTTGCGGAATCTGGGCTCACCATCGCTTCTTCATAGTTCGTAGGTTCGTCATGGTCTAGTAACATAACCTCCAGAACAGGATTACCATACCACTCTGGTGCGGATCTTACTCTGGTTGACCTACGAGGTTCAGTAATAACTTGATCTGAAGTTCCATGATCATCATCATTAACTTCCTCACTAATTGGTATAGGCGTCACAGAAACTGGTTTCTGCGATGAACTACTTTCCAATAAGGGAGCAGGTACAATCAAGTTCTACTTTCCTCCCACTCACTTCTTTCGAGAGAAACTCCTTCTCTAGAAAGGATCTATTCTCAGCAACGACTATCTTGCCTTCGGATCTATGATAGAAGGTGTACCCAACATTTTCTTTTGGGTATCCTATGAAGACGCACTTCTCCGATTTGGGTTTAAGCTTATCAGGTTGAAACTTTTTCATATAAGCATTGCAACCTCAAACTTTAAGAAACGACAGCTTAGGTTTCTTGCCAAACCATAGTTCATACGGTGTCGTCTCAACGGATTTAGATGGTGCCCTGTTTAACGTGAATGTAGCTGTCTCTAATGCATAACCCCAAAACGATAGTGGTAGATCGGTAAGAGACATCATAGATCGCACCATATCTAATAAAGTACGGTTACGACGTTCGGACACACCATTACACTGTGGTGTTCCAGGTGGCGTGAGTAGTGAAACTATTTCACATTGTTTTAACTAAAGGCCAAACTCTTAACTCAAATATTTTACCTCTGCGATCATATCGTAGAAACTTTTATTTTTGTTACGATGATTCTCCACTTCACTCTGAAATTCTTTGAACTTTTCAAATGTTTCAGACTTGTGTTTCATCAAGTACATATACCCATATCTACTCAAATTGTCTGTGAAGGTCAAAAAATAATGATACCCGCCGCGAGCCTCAATATTCATCGGACCACATACATCAGTATGTATGATTTCCAACAAATCTGTTGCTCGCTCCATTGTTCCGGAGAACGGAGTCTTAGTCATCTTGCCCATGAGGCATGGTTCGCAAGCATCAAGTGATTCCAAAAGTCCATTAGCATGGAGTTTCTTCATGCGCTTTACACCAATATGACCTAAACGGCAGTGCAACAAATAAGTTGCACTATCATTATTAACTTTGCATCTTTTGGCTTCAATATTATGAAAATGTGTATCACCACGATCGAGATCCAACAAACCATTTTCATTGGGTGTATGACTATAGAAGGTTTTATTCATGCAAACAGAACAACAATTATTCTCTAGCTTACATGAATAATCGTATTGCAATAAACATGATCCAATCATATTCATGTTCAATGCAAACACTAAATAACATTTATTTTAGGTTCAACACTAATCCCGAAAGTATAGGGAGTGTGCGATGATGATCATATCAATCTTGGAACCACTTCCAATACAAATTGTCACTTCACCCTTAACTAGTCTCTGTTCATTCTGCAACTCCCGTTTCAAGTTACTAATCTTTAGCAACTGAACTAGTATCAAATACTGAGGGGTTGCCATAAACACTAGTAAAGTACACATCAATAACATGTATATCCAATATACCTTTTGTTCACTTTGCCATCCTTCTTAGCCGCCAAGTATCTAGGGCAGTTCCACTTCCAGTGACCATTTCCTTTGCAGTAGAAGCACTCAGTTCCAGGCTTAGGTCCAGACTTGGGCTTTTTCACTTGAGCAGCAACTTGCTTGCCGTTCTTCTTGAAGTTCCATTTTCTTCCCTTTGTCCCTTTACTTGAAACTAGTGGTCTTGTTAACCATCAACACTTGATGCTCTTTCTTGATTTCTACCTTCGTTGATTTTAGCATCACGAAGAGCTCGGGAATTACTTTCGTCATCCCTTGCATATTATAGTTCATCACAAAGTTCTATTAAATTGGAGATAGTGACTAGAGAATTCTGTCAATTACTATCTTATCTGGAAGATTAACTCCCACTTGATTCAAGCAATTGTAGTACGCAGACAATCTGAGCACATGCTCATTGGTTGAGCTATTCTCCTCCATCTTGTAGGCAAAGTACTGTTAGAGGTCTCATACCTCTCGACACGGGCATGAGTATGAAATACCAACTTCAATTCTTGGAACATCTTATATGCTCCGTGGCGTTCAAAACATTTTTGAAGTCCCGGTTCTAAGCCATAAAGCATGGTGCACTTAACTATCAAGTAGTCATCATACCGAGCTTTTGTCAAAACATTCATAACGTCTGCATCTGCTCCTGCAATAGGTCTGTCACCTAGCGGTGCATCAAGGACATAATTCTTCTGTGCAGCAATGAGGATAAACCTCAGATCACGGATCCAATCCGCATCATTGCTACTAACATCTTTCAACTTAGTTTTCTCTCAGAACATATAAAAATTAAACGGGGAGCAACATCGCGAGCTATTGATCTACAACATAGATATGCTAATACTACCAGGACTAAGTTCATGATAAATTTAAGTTCAATTAATCATATTACTTAAGAACTCCCACTTAGATAGACATCCCTCTAATCATCTAAGTGATCACGTGATCCATATCAACTAAACCATGTCCGATCATCACGTGAGATGGAGTAGTTTTCAATGGTGAACATCACTATGTTGATCATATCTACTATATGATTCAAGCTCGACCTTTTGGTCTCAGTGTTCCGAGGCCATATATGCATATGCTAGGCTCGTCAAGTTTAACCTGAGTATTCCGTGTGTGCAACTGTTTTGCACCCGTTGTATTTGAACGTAGAGCCTATCACACCCGATCATCATGTGGTGTCTCAGCACGAAGAACTTTCGCAATGGTGCATACTCAGGGAGAACACTTATACCATGAAATTTAGTGAGAGATCATCTTATAATGCTACCGTCAACCAAAGCAAGATAAGATGCATAAAAGATAAACATCACATGCAATCAATATAAGTGATATGACATGGCCATCATCATCTCGTGCTTGTGATCTCCATCTCCGAAGCACCGTCATGATCACCATCGTCACCGGCGCGACACCTTGATCTCCATCGTAGCATCGTTGTCGTCTCGCCAACTTATGCTTCTACGACTATCGCTACCGCTTAGTGATAAAGTAAAGCATTACAGGGCGATAGCATTGCATACAATAAAGCGACAACCATATAGCTCCTGCCAGTTGCCGATAACTCGGTTACAAAACATGATCATCTCATACAATTAAATATAGCATCATGTCTTGACCATATCACATCACAACATGCCCTGCAAAAACAAGTTAGACGTCCTCTACTTTGTTGTTGCAAGTTTTACGTGGCTGCTACGGGCTGAGCAAGAACCGTTCTTACCTACGCATCAAAACCACAACGATAGTTCGTCAAGTTAGTGATGTTTTAACCTTCTCAAGGACTAGACGTAGCCACACTCGGTTCAACTAAAGTTGGAGAAACTGACACCCGCCAGCCACCTGTGTGCAAAGCACGTCGGTAGAACCAGTCTCGCGTAAGCGTACGCGTAATGTCGGTCCGGGCCGCTCCATCCAACAATACCGCCGAACCAAAGTATGACATGCTGGTAAGCAGTATGACTTGTATCGCCCACAACTCACTTGTGTTCTACTCGTGCATATAACATCTACGCATAAAACCTGGCCCGGATGCCACTGTTGGGGAACGTAGTAATTTCAAAAAAATTCCTACGCACACACAGGATCATGGTGATGCATAGGAACGAGAGGGGAGAGTGTTGTCCACGTGCCCTCGTAGACCGAAAGCGGAAGCGTTAGCACAACGCGGTTGATGTAGTCGTACGTCTTCACGATCCGACCGATCCAAGTACCGAACATACGGCACCTCCGAGTTCAGCACACGTTCAGCTCGATGACGTCCCGCGAACTCCGATCCAGCAGAGCTTCACGGGAGAGTTCCATCAGCACGACGACGTGGTGACGGTGATGATGTTGCTACCGACGCAGGGCTTCGCCTAAGCACCGCTACGATATGACCGAGGTGGAATATGGTGGCGGGGGCACCGCACACGGCTGGAATAGATCAACAGATCAACTTGTGTGTTCTACGGTGCCCTCCTGCCCCCGTATATAAAGGAGCAAGGGGGAGGCCGGCCGGCCCCTGTAGGGCGCGCCAGGAGGAGGAGTCCTCCTCCTAGTAGGAGTAGGACTCCCCTTTCCTACTCCTACTAGGAGGAGGAAAGGAAGGAGGAGAAGGAGAAGGAAGGAGAGGGAGGAAAAGGAGGAAAGGGGGGCTGGCCCCCTAGTCCAATTTGGTTTGGGCTAGGGGGGCCGCGCGCCCTGCCTCCTCTCTTCCACCACTTGGCCCATGAGGCCCATTACTTCTTTCTCGTATTCCCGTAACTCCCCGGTACCCCCGAAAATACCCGAATCACTCAGAACCTTTCCGATGTCCGAATATAGTCGTCCAATATATCGATCTTTACGTCTCGACCATTTCGAGACTCCTCGTCATGTCCTCGATCTCATCCGGGACTCCGAACTACCTTAGGTACATCAAATCACATAAACTCATAATACTGATCGTCATCTAACTTTAAGCGTGCGGACCCTACGGGTTCGAGAACTATGTAGACATGACCGAGACACGTCTCCGGTCAATAACCAATAGCGGAACCTGGATGCTCATATTGGCTCCTGCATATTCTACGAAGATCTATATCGGTCAAACCGCATAACAACATACGTTGTTCCCTTTGTCATCGGTATGTTACTTGCCCGAGATTTGATCGTCGGTATCTCAATACCTAGTTCAATCTTGTTACCGGCAAGTCTCTTTACTCGTTCCGTAATACATCATCCCGCAACTAACTCATTAGTTACAATACTTGCAAGGCTTATAGTGATGTGTATTACCGAGTGGGCCCAGAGATACCTCTCCGACAATCGGAGTGACAAATCCCAATCTTGACGCCAACTCAACAAGTACCTTTGGAGACACCGGTAGAGCACCTTTATAATCACCCAGTTACGTTGTGACGTTTGGTAGCACACAAAGTGTTCCTCCGGTAAACGGGAGTTGCATAATCTCATAGTCATAGGAACATGTATTAGTCATGAAGAAAGCAATAGCAACATACTAAACGATCAAGTGCTAAGCTAACGGAATGGGTCAAGTCAATCACATCATTCTCCTAATGATGTGATCCCATTAATCAAATGACAACTCATGTCTATGGCTAGGAAACATAACCATCTTTGATCAACGAGCTAGTCAAGTAGAGGCATACTAGTGACACTCTGTTTGTCTATGTATTCACACACGTATCATGTTTCCGGTTAATACAATTCTAGCATGAATAATAAACATTTATCATGATATAAGGAAATAAATAATAACTTTTATTATTGCCTCTAGGGCATATTTCCTTCAGTAACATGGGCCGGACTGATGAGCCGTGAAGATACAAGACAGAAGGCTTTCCCTCGTGTCCGGATGGGATTCTTGCTTGCGTGGATGGCAAGTTTGGCGCTCAGAGGTGTAGTTTCCTTCATCTGTAAACCGACTTTGTACAACCCTAGCCCCCCCCCCCCCCCGGTGTCTATATAAACCGGAGGGGTTAGTCCATAGAGGTAATCACAAATCATACAGGCTAGACATCTAGGGTTTAGCCATTACGATCTCGAGGTAGATCAACTCTTGTAACCCCTATACTCATCAAAGTCAATCAAGTGGGAAGTAGGGTATTACCTCCATTAAGAGGGCCCGAACCTGGGTAAACATCGTGTCCCCTGTCTCCTGTTACCTTCGATCCTTAGACGCACAGTTCGGGACCCCCTACCCGAGATCTGCCTGTTTGGACACCGACATTAGTGCTTTCATTGAGAGTTCACTGTGTCGTCGACCGCAGGATCGATGGCTCGCCTTGTCATCAATGAAAACATCACCTCCGGAGGAGCCCTGGCTTCGAGCCAGATCCTCCAACTCGGCAGTTTTACCATGGGTGCCCGCTCGGCCTTTAAGCCAGAAACGGCCCCCCAAATCGCCAAACGTCATCTCCGCATCGGCCTCGAACACTCCGAGAAGATGGATCCGGCGGATGTCTCATCCTTGAACGAGCTGCTAGATCGCATCGCTGCCCTGGGGGTCGCCACAGACTATGGTCAGATTGGGCTTAAACCCGTTCAGAGGGAAGTCAATTCCCCGCCGATCACCCATCAGGTAGCGGTCGTGGAGGAACAAGCCGAGGCTACTTCTCCCCCTATGTTGGTAACAAGATATGTTCGGATTTCCGAGCCCTGCGAGCCGGATACCCGTCTTCAGGAAGAGACCGCCCGTCCTCCGAACACTGAATCAGGCGTCGTAAGCCACCAGGACCCTCCTGGTCCTGGCCTAGTGACCTCGGAGATTCTTCAAACTCCGGATCCAATAGCGGGTCGGGGTCGCACTTCGGTCATGTCACTTTCCCGTGTTCTTATTAGTGTCGCCTTGAGCAGAGGTCCAACCACCAGCCATTACTTTCATGTGCTTCCAGCCACTTCTCAGTGCCATTTGCCCACCCAAGCACAACGACCCAATGGCTGGCGATTTGAAGGAGGACATCACGAGGGGGGGATATTGGCATTGAAAAATCACTTCTCTTATTTAACAAGTGAAGCTATAATATTGACCCCGGGGCACGATCTACTACCAATGTTTTATTTACTACTCCCTTCGTTTTTATTTACTTCACGTATTAGCTTTGGTCAAAGTCAAGTTTTGTAAACTTTGACCAAATTTATAGCCAAAATTATTGGCATATACAATAACAAATCAATACCATTAGATTCATTGTTGAATGTACTTCCACATCATATAGATTTGTTATGGTAAATATTTATATTTTTTTCTATAAATTTGGGTCAAATTTTAGGAAGTTTGACTTTAGTCAGCTCTAATATGCGGAGTAAAAAAAAGGGAAGGAGTATGTAGTATTGACCAAATGGCCATGCAATCAGCCATACATGCACTCACTGGCATGCAGGCACACCCGCCCTGAGTGAGGAAGAGTGGACTCGGCAGTTCATGTCTGAGTGTACTCTACCTACGTCCTATTACAACACATGTTTCTTCACTATTCACGCTGCAATATATATAGTTGTCATATCTAGTGGCGCCTATACGGTCCTATCTTGATTCCATGTATCAACATGTATAATTCTTTCTGTATGTAGTTTAGTTTAAGGACTTGCCCAGCTGTTGTGCGATGCGGCACGCAAGGCGTGACGTTTTGTGTCATGTAGCACGTCCTGAGAATCGGCAAGACGCATGTGATTATGAAGCCTGACCAACAGGATGAGTGCCTTGTTGGGCGGCGCGGTCAGTCTACAATGGAACATCCCGAAAGTCTCTTCTCTCTTCGAATTCTAGGGCTTAGCTTGTTATAGCATGTGCTGGCAGCGACGAGATCTCATCTACTTTGGAACAACAAATCGATCTTGTTGTGTAATAACTTTGTTCATTGTGAAGGAGCCATCCTATAAACGCGTGTAGTCCAAGTCCACCGAGAGCTTTCCAACTGACCAGAAATCATCTCGATCGAAACTCGTATGCTCAAGTAGTGAAGTTCTCCCTGAGACCAACTTTCAACCCGAGTTATCATGCATGCATTGCACCAACCACAATATGTCAAAATAAAGTGCACTGTTCATCATTTGATGGTGTTTCTCCAACAAAAGAATGCACCGATGTGCTGCCACACACACACACACACACACACACACACACACACACACACACACACACAAAAGATGTGTCGTGTAGGCACCAAATAAAAAGAAATTGGGCGGGAAACTTTCGGGATGGAAAATTTTGACCGGGAAACAAAATTGGGTGGGAAAATTTCGGGCAGGAAAAGGGACGAGAAATTGGGCGGGAACATTTTGGGAGGGCAATTTCGGGTGGGAAATAAAATTGGCTCTTTTTACGGGACCTTTTTTGGATGGAAATTTTGGTCTAGAAGTCGAAGCCATCTAGTTGATTGCATGTTGGCTTGGATTAGTTCTTCGCTGCAGCGCAACTTTGGTGGTTGTGGCTACGTCGCTCTAGCAAATAACTATGCCTCGACTTCCCCCATCTTGGTGGTGGTCTACACGGCGCGTAGATAGGTCGGTGCCTTGTGTTCCTCGTTGGTCGCTCGGATCAAAGGGGCTAGGTTTCTAACAATGGGCCAACAGTAAGTGTCCTTTTTGAGGGCAACAACAGTTTATGAATAGACGCATGAGCTAGTCAATGATGCTCACCGGTTTTATTCAGTCATGTTTTTAGTACATGCATGAGCTATGAATAGACTACCAAATTTATATTATTTTGATATTGCATGTTAGATTAGTTCCAGTGGTAAGTTACTTAAGTATTGGTGTGGTGGTACATGTTGTTTATGTCGTTTTGTGAGGGAAATATCTATTTATACAGCGACGGGTATACCAAAACAATAATTTTCTTAATTCTTCTCCAGTGAAGCAAAGCGGGGTGAGCAGTGGGGTCAATAGGTGAAAAACAAGGGCGGAAAATATTAGTAGCATAAAACGCTAGAAAGAATTGAGCGGGACAAAATGTAGGGAAATTTTGGTGATAGAATAATGTTGGAGAGAAAATGGCGGAAAAGTTTGGTGGTAGAAAAATAGTGGGAGATATTGGGAAAAAATGCTGCGAGATATGGCTAGAAAAAGGTCGTATAATTGGGCAGGAGGGAGTGAAATGAAAGACAGTTTGTGGGGTAACAAAAGAAGAGATCATTTCATCCCTAGGTAGGGCACCATACTCTGATCGTCCCTAGTGAAAACGATAAGATGTTATTTAGGGTTTAATGCGTGATTATCAGAGTTAGTGCATTTGATTTTTTTCTTAACTTTCTTGATGGCCATGCCTGCTAATTTGTCTGAATTGTTAGATGTTAATATATGTATGTCTGTCGGGGAGAGGTTTGAGCTAAGGGGAACCCCCCAAAAAATCTGGGTTCTAACACTGGGGGGCCTTTTCGCTACCTAGCAACCTGACGGAGACCTTGGCGAGGCTGCGGGCTAGCGAGGACGACAGAGACGCACAGGGCACGACAGTGACACAGGGAGCTACCCAGGTTCGGGCCACGAAGCAGTGTAAAACCCTACTCCTGCTTGTGTGTGATTGCTTTGGGGATATTGCACTGGTGTACAATGTAGATGAGGGTGGAATCGATCAATCCCCCCCCTAAGGTTGCAGCACTGCCTCTTATATAGCTGCCTTGGTCCTCTTCCCCGAAAATATTGGCGGGAAGGATTGCCACACAATGGCAATTCAAAGGGGGACAGACGCTCAGTCCTATCCTGACAAAAGTAGTCTTCGCCTGGAAAAGACCCCATCCATGACGCGCTGGTGGGCTCGCCGATGACATCTGCCCTAGTGCGCCGTGTCTTCGTGCTCTTCTCGCAACGAAGTGGAGGCTTTGGAACTTGCTTTGGGGAGAGCAGTCGACGCTGCTCCTTTATCACCAAAGAGGAAACCTTCCCTGACCGCGCCTACTGGCATGGCCCCTGTTGTTGTCATCTTGCGCAAGCGCGTCACCCACGTGGTGGGCATGTAGCTACGTGACCCATGCCGCACAGCTTCCCCCCGCGGAGGGCCTCATGGGAGGCCGCCTCACAAGAGAGGCCTCGCGAGTCTGCCTGCCGCAGGAGACGGTCTTCAGTAGTGCTTGCTTCGCGGAGAGGGTCCTCGCGAGGCCTGGCCCTTGCGAAGCGTCTTACGTCGCGGCTCCCATGGCTGGGCCGCCTCTTGAGCTCTCCACCTAGTGTCGCTTCCTGGCCCGCTGGCAGATGGCTTGTGGTACTCTGGTTCCCACTGGGCCAACAATGTCCTATTAAGAAACTTGAGATTAAAATTATTTGTTATTGTCATGGTTGTTTAATTAGAATGAGTGATATTGCATGCTAAAATAATTAGGGATGTTCGTCACTCCCTCCGCCTGGATATAAGGTCATGTGCAATGGTCACGGAGAGGCGGGCCGGTGAGCAGCTAGAAGACGCGGCGCTGGAAGACCTGCTGATCCCTCCTTTGCCTACCGCGGTCGTGTGAATATAAAACGCGTCGAATCCCTCCTTTGCCTACCACGGTCATGTGCTCTGTTAGCATGGCATCGCTTTGGCAGTACTCCGTGGTGCCTCCAGCAGCCTCACCAAGATCCCACAAGCATGTTATGGTTCTCGGCGTCGTCATCGTGCAGCCATTCGTTGACATGGACCGGCATGAAGGTATTCACACCGACTTCAGGAAGCGGCATGGAGGTATTTGACGCCATTCTTTATAAATACGGCTACGACGAACTGAGAGTGGCATCATATTGGGGCAAGTGGCCTACAAAGATGAAAGATGGACTTCTAAAAAATTAGGTTGACCTTTCAACTAGAAACCATAATAAGAACAAAAGTAAAAAAAACTAAAATTGTTGTTCTTCCACTATGTATATTGTTGGGCCCCACCACTGAGGCCAGCATTGCGGTCGGTGCTGGAGGTGGAGCACAACTGTTGGCTCGAAGCATGGAGCATGGTGGTCTGGAGGTCAAGCTTTTAGCTTTTCTCAAAGAAGAACAAAATACTTTGAAGCCATTGATTCTTTGACAAGTAGGATGGGGAGCAAAGGTAGACATTCATTAGGGCATCTTCAATACTGACCCTCAAATCGAACACCGCATTCATCCGCGGACCGGACAGGACCAGTCCGCGGACACCACGCGCCTTCACTGAACAAACATATGTTAAAGGAAGGTGGCGATGGCCAAATTCGCCGACGGTTGGTGACCTACCCTACGAGGACGGGAGTGTGGCCGGCCACTGGCTAGAGGGGTGCGGCGGACAGCGGACTCTTGTTTCGCCCACTTCAGTCTCTGCTTCTATTACGACCACAACTATTTATCTCATCCCCTTGCACTTGGTTAGGCACGGTGAGCACAGTTACTTGTCCATCTCGAAGAACATCTTAATTGTGTTGGTGGTCCAGTTTAAGACCGCTTGGTTCCAATGGTCCTGGCTGTTCCTTTCTAGTTCTTACTGAAATCTCTAAAAAAAAACTTGTATTTAGAAACGGAGGGAGTAGTTAGAAACTCGTAGCGTTTTGTATTTTTTTTTAACACAGTACAGACGCAAGCGCTCATATATAAGCATATACATCCATCCCTATAAACGCACACACGCACTTCATATCCCTATAAGCACCTTCGAGAGACCGAGCCAGCATATCATCTTAGAATTTTACGAAGTCACTGTAGACGCTTCGTAGTCGACGAGAACGTCTCCTGCCACTGAATGTGCATCGTTGAAAACCCTAAATAAATCCAGGATAAATACGAACATCGTTGGCAAATGTCACCCCTAGCAAACGTTGTTGGTCACCGTCACTGTCATTTATGGCTTCTGTTTAAGGTAGAGGCATCATAATTAAACTAAACTTTGAAGAGCAAGTAGAAATGAAAAAATAACTTCAACCGTATTAGAATATATGTGATGCAGAGCACTGAATTAGAAACTCATGCGTTTAAAAAAATAATAAATTAATGGTAAAAACCTCGCTCAATCATGTTGCTCATACACCTGAACAATAGTTGCAACCGAGCCCTGTTTGCAGAGATAGTAAAGTGACGGACTGAGATGCAAGAGCACTCTGACTGATAAAATTGTTCCCCTCCCTGCAACTTTACCCTGTCATAGCAGCAGCTTAGACCACAAACATCGCATTTTCAGCAAAAAGAAAAGAAAAAAAGTTTGACATATCTATCCAAACTTGTCTGGCGACTGGAGTATCACAATACCAAGTGGCTACACGGCAAAATTTATTATCTCTGTTTACAAGGACCATGCATTTGCGACATGGTATAGAGAAACATGAGAGTATCGTAAAATCTGCAGCGCTGGCATGTAAATCTTGCCAAATAGAAGAAAGAACAAAAGCTCCATCAATGATCGAGATCACGTAAATGTGATCGAAGAAGCGTACGAGTGAAGCAGGGTGAGCGTCTGCTCTGCAATCGCGCATTTCCTTGCCTGCTTCACCCACTCGGCAGCTGCTTCCTCCGCTGCGGTCCCCTGCAACCCTCCTGTCAGGGCTTCGGTTGCTGCGGTCAAATCTCCTCCTACAATCAAGTCTTCCACTCTGCTTATGAGAGACTCAACACCATCTCCAGATGGGTCCTCTTCGACCTGAAACCAGTTGCAACAGATTTTGAAGCATAATTTGTAATTTCAACAGTATCTCATCAGTGCAGGTATTTTTTATTAAGGACGGCCGAATTTACTAATAAGATGATCACTGATTGTAACCATGCCAGAAGGATCCATTGCTATAAGGAGTCCAAAGGATAACTAACCATGCTCTATCAAGCCTGGTGGAGAGAACCCAGGGGGTCAACTAGGACAACTATTACTCCCTCCGTTCCTAAATATAAGTCTTTTTAGAGATTTCAATACGAACTACATATGGATGTATATAGACATATTTTAGAGTGTACATTCACTCATTTTGCTCCGCATGTAGTCCATATTGAAATCTCTAAAAAGACATATTTAGAAACAGAGGGAGTACAAGTGAAAAATGTGGAGGCAATACAATGTCTGGACTTGAAATTAGATAATGCTTTGAATAAATAGTAGCATTAGCTCTTGATCAGAAGATTCAGATACAAAATTTTCAGGTTCCACAATATAGAATTCTTATTGACCAGTAGAAAGTTGCCTGTATCAACACACCTTGATGTTAGAAGCAACATGAGCGACAGCATGCGTAAGTATACCACCACCACCTGATGGTATAAGACCGAAATGTCTGATTGTTGCCTTCAAGGAATTAAACTGCAAAAAGAAATGATGGTAAGGGTAGCCAAACTAGTTTTTGCTCAATAAGTGTCATGACAACTGACAGTACATCATTGCATGATTAATAGATATGACTTTTACCAAGTATTCAGGTTCTCAAATGGGAATGAATATTGTTTTGGGCATCAAAAGTACTTGCAGATCATTATAGTTATTCTACATATAACTAGAAAAATAATGGTCAAAGGTATGGATGTGAAAGGTGTGTGTTGCAGGATGTACCCCTATCTGAAACGACTTGTATGTGTTTACAAACAAAACAAGTAATTAACATCTGCAAGTAAATAGCGATCTCTAATATTCAAAATGATACAACAATCAGGAATGCATTACTATTACTTGAGTTTTCACACTGACTTCATATTAAACAACAGTACATTACATAAATAAAAAGCTGTAAGCAGATGTGAACATTTATTGCAGCACAAAACCTACCTTCTGTTTTAACTCCATCCGGGTATCTGATCCATACTTGAGAACATCTTCTGGAAGCGATGAAAGAGCCAATTCTAACAGTGAATCTTTATCAATACCTTCAAGAGATTTACGCAATTGATCGACCTCTGTCCGGATTGGCGAGCCGCTGGATAGAGCTTCTTCCAAAGCAAGAGTGCCCTGCAGAGAATTAAGAATTATGTCATTAGAAATCTGAAAGCAGAGGATTAGACAATAATAACTAAGCTTCCAGCCTTCCGAAGCGAGTACATGATGGGATGAAAGTGAAATACTTACTAGAGCAAGCTTATGAACAGAATGACTCTGCCGAGCTTCTTCAGATCGCGCATAGAATGCCATACACAAAGCATCTATCTGAAAATAAGCCCAAAAAGGCAGTAAACAAGTGCAAGCAAGCTGAAACTGTACACACTGCACAAATTGTCTAGCAATGGAAGATGTATACATGGAAGATAGAACAAACAGAGATCGCCTATTATTTTAAAAGAAGGAAAACAGTCCCTTCTTAGATAATGTTCTGCTTTGATTGCAATAAAATCCATCCAATTTCACTAGTCAACCAATTCGCTTGCTCCTTAGTTCATTGCAAGTGAGCATGTTCTAGTACCATGGTCTCTAAGAATTTTCTGGAGTGCACTTACTCAATTGAAATGTCTACATGATCTTAAGATAATCTGTACTTTTAATGAAAGCTGTAGGGGAGACTCCAGCAGTATATAGATATTACCATTTTTGTGCGACCACTAAAGCTTTCAAGGTAACCGCTCAATTCAGCAAATCATGGCTGCGAAACCGCATTTGAGAGACACGTGCTACTATCACACGCATCTCCTGAAGTATTGGTATAGGGTACTGGGGTTGCAGCCTCATAAGGCTGTTTACAACATTGCCTATCATCGTAAAAGAAAAGATGGTACAGGTTCATACATTGAGATCTGCTTCAGCAATCTGTTCGATCTGGGATGCTTTCTCCTTTGCAAGAGCTGCGGCCAGTTCGGCTTTTGCCAACTCTTGTACCTTCTCAACTTGTTGACTTGCTTCCTCATCCTATTATGTCAGTCATAGTACAGTTACATAAAGAATTGATGTAAGGAGGGTAGAAAAAACATGGCACGCCGAAGCACATCTGACAGACCTTCCGCTGCAGCTCATCCATCAGCTTTTGTTCAGTTTTTTCTTGAAGTTCTTTAACTGCAGCAGCAGCCTTCATTTTCTCTTTCTTCAGCTCCTGAAGTAACATCATGAAATTCAAAATGCCACAAAATTAAAGCAATCATCTGAAACTAAAACACATACAAAAGATACTATATACAAGTATAGTGCATACTAAAATAGACTGACAAGAGTGAAGAAAAGCATGCACATTGTGCAGATATAATTCTGATGTTTTGATTTTATTTAATCCATATTTCACAAACATTTGAGAAATATTGTTTAACTACTACTCCTTCAACGTCTACATGTACATCGACATGATATTTGTTGGGTGGAACACTCGAAATTTTAACAGTCTGTATACATAGAAATACCTGGATTGATCACGTTAATGCCATCTCAATGTATCAATGAAAAAGATTATCCAGATATTGTCGTTTTCATGAAATTTCCAATAATGCTATAATGCTACCAATTTTACATCTAGCAAATTGGCTCATCACTGAAGAAACATACTCCCTCTCTTCCAAAATACTTGACTTCCATTTGTCCAAAAATGGATGTACCTATATACTAAAACATGTCTAGATACATCTATATTTTGACAAATAGAAAGCATGTATTGTGGAACGGAGGGAGTACAAGCGTACACATGACTTGAGCATGCCTGACTCACCTTATCCAGAATTGCTGCCTCTTCAGCGTACATGAGCTCCCGGGCCCTAGTATCCTTCAGCTCCTTTTCGTATCTTTCCTGAAAAAACACAAAGCATACCCAAGAAAAAATTATTACTGTCAACTCTGTTACTCCGTCCATTCAGATATAAGATGTTACTTTGTTTGCCACAAGTGGATTGGGAATGGTATGAAACCAAGAGAACTAGAGGGAAGTAAACATGGTATTGATGTCTTGGGAATAAGAGAGGGATAAATTAATAGCAGTGTTTAGTTATAAATGTCGAATAAAGGGGGGAAATGAACTAGGGAAAAAGGAAGAAAATGTCATTAAATTTGCAAGCCTTGTAGTGTTGGAGAATAATATGCTCTTATTTTTTAATGGGGGAGTATATATGCTCGAAAGGTTCAATGACTATTGTCATTATCAATAAAAACATGAACTAATTTAGCAGCACTGCAGCTGCTATGGAACTGCTGGATATCCATGAGAACTGAAACAGCTCAACAGGAGGAAAACAATACTGTACAAAAAAATACATGAAGGCATGCTATGCTACTGCTAATACTCACTGAAAAAAATAGCGCGCTATAGCGTATTGAGAATTGCCTCGCTAAATATATGTCTCGCTAATAGCACGCTATAGCGCGATATAACACGCTAATAGCGTATTTTGAGGTCGGCGCTATTTTACTTTAGCGCACTATTTTTTTCATTGCTAATACTTGATGTGTACAAAGCAACGAACATGGCTAAGTAGAAACATCACGTGCAAATGGATAACAAACCTTCAACTTCCTTTTCTCTTCAGAATACGTGTAAGCATCTGTATCTGCCTGCTTTTTTTCAGCGGCATGAATAGCATCTATAATATCCAGCATAATTTTCCCATCATCGGAAGCTTTTACACCACCAACAATGCCATCACTTTTAGTCTCCTTAGCACTCTGTTTAACAACATAAATAGATAAAGTAAACATTGAAATATGAATATTAAGTGTCATCAACTTATTTCTAGCAGCCTCTCCATCAATAGGAAGTATTTCTTCCAATGTTGGTATTGTCCAATTTTTAAAGGTGGGAATACATACCACATCTTTAGGAATATCATGCTCCTCCTGTAGTAAATATGTCTCAGCAAGAGATTTCTGTTCACCTACATCAGCACCTAATGGATCCTACAGATAAGGATTTATCAATTAGACGATTCTACCAGCGTCCTTATTCAATATATACTTAGAAACAGCATCATGCAAAAATACAGACATAAAAAAAGTTTCGTCAGATTTTGCTACATGGAACAACTGGTGGTGTGTTACTAAAAAGTAACTTACAATCTAGCGGTTCTAAACTTCACAGTGATAAACTCAAAGTCAATATACTATCAACTCAAAATTGCTCAAGAGCGCCAGCTCTAAATGTCAAATTCCAATCGAATAAAAAATTCAGAAATCACAAACATAGATAGATGATAGTACTGTTAAACAACAAGCTGTGACAGCTGCATGACTAATCATGTTTTTTAAAACTAGATTACTGGAGGATTTCATTAAGATCTCCATTTTTAGATATTTCTTCTGCATAAATCATATGGCATAACCTCTACAGTGTATAATCTATAAAAAGTGAAAGCAACACACAACACAGTAATCCTTGTTAAGCCTATAGAATCCATCGAATTACCAATTTGGAATGAGACAATATAAGTACACATGCAAATGATGATAAATCGTTGGTTATATAACAAGTTCAGGACGAACTCAAACCTTTTGTACTTCAGCCGTTGTTGGGCTTGATTCTACTGGAGAAACTGTGCTACTTATCTTGTCAGCTTGTCCAAGAGGAACTTCACCTGCTGCCTTATTTACAACATTTGGCTTTATATCAACAGAGAGAGTATCTTGAGACGGCAGTTTAGTATCAGCACCATGCTCATCTTGAACTGGCAGTGTTCCCTGGGTTACGGTTTCTGTTTCTTTTTCTTCTGCAGGAGTAGGCTGCTCACCGGCAGTTGGAATCCCTTCAGCTGGAAGGCCCTTGGGTGTATCCTGAACAATGCCATTCTTTGGATCCAACATGGTTTGTTTCTGATCAACCTTTTGTTCAAAAGGGGACTTCAGATTTTCATACATCTTTGTGAGATTTTGCTCCCTGATGGTCGAAGGCAATTTTTCATCCATAAACTGAAGGTCTATGTAGCCAGCTTGATAAGCGGCCATACCAGCAGCACCAACAAGCAGAGTTCCAAGCAGAAGCTTTGGAACCTTGCTTCCAGACTTAGAAGGTTCTTCTTTAGGTCCAGGGACAGATTTCTGTGCTGAACCTTGTTGGGATGCTTTTGTTGAGTTTCTTCTTAGTTGACCAAATGTTGGACTCTGGACCTGATAAATAGGTTATTCTGTCACTCTTTTGCACTTCAGGACTATCAGCAATAGAAAGAGAAAAAAATGCAAGAATACTCCCAACTATTGTGCAAACTTCCAAAGCTAAGGAACGGAATGAGGAAAGGCGGTTGCAAAAGCATTACAAACCTAATAACATAAATTGTGTGCATTCATTGCACATAGAAAATCACAGCATTTATGTAAATATATGTGATGAGCACATAGAATAAAAAACCTAGACATGGCTTTTGACAGGTCCGATCAACTCGCAGTAGAAGTTTGTGCTTGCACTGACAATATTACTAATGAATAAGTAACAACGTAACATTACAAAATATCACAAGAAGGTGTGGTCCTATTTCCTTCTAGAAGCATTCATCAAGGGTTTGCGAGTAATCAGTGTTCCATATGAAAAATAAAACAAACCGCATATGTAGCAAAACAAGTAGAAAATACATGATTCATGTGAGCCCATTGTAATTGGATTCTTTCATTACCAACTAAGCTAATGTCAACTCATATTAAGTTCCAAACATTGCCACATGTACCACAGCGTCATGCTCCAAACACAGACAGCCCTTAGGTAATCTCATCTCAAATCAGAGTAACACAAACGGGCTATGTTAACTAAAACAAATGACAGGACGAGCAGCATTCTCAAACTAATCATACATGAACAACCATAACACAGCCCCTCCACTGGCAGCTTAATCAACGAATCCACCAATCCCAGGTAAGCTCTCACAGGCAACCGAATTCCCAGCCCAACACGCGCCTGCCAGAGCAAGCAATTCGACCAACTGCAACCGCCGGAGACCGTCCTAATGGGGGGGATCGAGCCATGGGACATAACGGGGACGCTTAATTACCTCGCTGGAGATCGGCCTGGGGATCCTCCTGAGGGACCGCAGCGGGTACAGATCCCGCACGCACCTGCGAAGGCAGAGAGAGCCCGGCATTAGGCGTGGAAACCCTAATTCGGCGGGGCGGAAACCTAGGTCGGTGCCCGTACCGGCGCAACATGGCGGGCGATGCCGGGGGAGGCCTCCGCCTCTCGGTCTACTCGCGCCGGGGAGGGCGGAGGAGGCGAAGAGCGACGCGGCTCCGATCGTCCTGCGGGGTCACCGCCTTGCGCCGCGGGGGCGAGCCGGCGACGGCGGGGGGGAGGGGGAGCGGCGCGGGGAAGAACGGGGAAGACGGCCGTGTGACGCGGCCTGGTTATGTGCGGCTTCGGGAGAATACGAGACTGTTTTTCTGGTAAAAGGAATTGTTTTTCTTTTTCGAGCGAATGGTAAAAGGAATTTCTAGGAGTAGATGTAAAAGTCACCGGTAAACCTGAGGGAAGCCCGAGTAAAAGGCCCAGGGCCGAAAGCCCGGCATCCGGGCCCGACTCGTGCTTAGCTTTTGCGCCCAAAGCCTGGCCTAGAATCTCAGAAGAAACTCGAAGCTTCCCTAAAAAAGAGAAAAAACTAAAAAACTGGGACACCGGTATTTTAGGAAAGAAAAAACAGGTACAAAAATGTATTTAAATAATCCAAAAATGATTAAGTTTTTTTAGAATCTTCAAAAATGATTAAGTTAAATACTAAAAAATACTATTCATGTTTTTTAGAGGCAAAAACTACTATTCATTTGTTTTGGGTCAGGTTCGGGGTTGGCATTTCGGACTGCTTTGTTAAGCCTGGCTTGGCCCGATCCGGAGTATCATCAGGTTTCTATTGCATAGTTTTAAATAATTGTTTTTAAGTGTTTTCTAGTAAATGGAGTAAAACATGATACTACACTCACTTTTATCTTAGTGTGAGATATTATCATTCTAGAGGTTCACATGAGCGGAAAAAAAATCATTGTACTTGAGGTATATGAACTTGTCATGTTTATTCACTTTAGTCCATCAAATTTGTAAAATGCAATGTATAGTCCATGAACTTGGCTCATGGGTTAATTTTTATCTAGACCAAACTGGTTAGAAAGAGCTACATGGGCTGGACATTCGCTCCGATAACAAATCTCCCTCAAAAAAAACATAACACGTCTACACATCTAATATATACATGTGTTCCACCACTTTGATGTTCACATAACACTACACATGAAATACAACAAAGTATAAACATATAACTTTGCGATGTATGGTGTTCAAAACATACAACAAAGTATAAACATATAACATGAAACACAACAATGTTTTTTTGTAGCCATCACGTGTGTGCATGGTGTTCAAAAAGTTGGAGAAGAAAAACTTTACCATCATGCATTGTAGGTTGAGGTTGAAGGGGCAACAAAAGTGAAACCTATTCATAGCCAAGACCGCCGCGCAAGCCACCGAGGAAGAAATCGAGGATCCAACCGACCCAACAAAGGAACCGCCCAAGAAGATTAGAAGAGGATTCCGGGGAAAGAAGTGGGAGTAGGAGAGGGCAAAGCGAGAAGGTGTAGCTGCCAAGTTGACAGAGAAATTCGAGGACATCTTGTCGAAGAAGGAGGAGGCCCAAGCGGTCCGACATCAAGGAGGAAAAAAAGACAGAGGTTCAAACTGTTGATGGAGACAAGCGAGAAGAAACTAGCGCTCGAAGAGAATAGGACCTTGATCGAAGAGAAGAAGGCCATGCCCGAGGAGAAGAAGGCGTTGCTCGAAGACAAGAAGGTGCAGATGGCAGCCGATGCGGAGGACACCAAGAAGTTGACCTTGAATTTGGATGCCGACACAACAATAATCGTGCAAGCCGTCCGCTACAATATGTTGGAGCGGCAGAAAGATGACTAGAGGCAGTAGACAAGGAGGAGATGGAGGCGGCAGAGGAGGAAGAAGCGGAGCCTGGCTACACCTTGAGTATGGAAGCTCGAACTGCTGATCCGGCAGGGCAAAAAATCTAATTTTCTGCACGGACTAATGGACTGATATGTTTTTGTGGTCGGCATGTAAAATCTACAGCATACTTGCCTCTTTTTTGGGCGTGATCGCGCATGTGATCCGCCACTGTTGTGATCCAACGCTCCTATGACCCGGCGCGCTTATGGATTGGACTCATTAAATTTTAAATTAGCCTTTACTGACGGACATATATAAGATAGTTGGATGTCGGCTCCGGCATCAGTGTGGTCTCATGTCAGTCTGGTTCCATGTCCGCTGACGGATGCCCGAGTAAATGCCCTAACCATCCAAGTTTTACCATTCCAGAGTTGTCACGTCTCACAGAGTACAAGGCACACGAATACAAGGGCACTTGGATTTGGATATTTGCTTCAAGGATACACGTGGTGGTCGCTGTGCAAGGCAAGCCACTGTTGCGAGTTGCACCTACATTACTGTAAACAGTGTCATCCCCACCACGGCCGGGATCACGGGTGGTCCTTCAAGAAACAAGGAGGAGCTCGTTAACCTGCGCCGGGAACTGCTCCTGCACGAAATGGCTGCCCTCCGGGACGAAGGCGACCTTGAGGTCAGGCGCGAAGCCGGCCATCATGCCGCCCCTCACGGCGGCCTCGAACCCCGGCAGCTTCATCACGTAGTCGTTCTCCCCCATCACCATCAGCACCGGCACCTCGAACCTGGCGTCCAGCTGGGTCGCCATCTTGTCCAGGGACCCGTACGGCATGCGGATCGGGAACCCGAAGCCGGAGTTCTCGTAGAGCGCCGCGTACACGTCGAGGTCCTCCTCGGTGAACCACCCCGGCAGGGGCGCGGAGCCGTCGGTGAGGTCCATGGTCTCCTGGCCTTGTTCGGCGACCGGGACCTCGCTGCCGGAGAAGAGCACGTAGATGGTGCGCACCACGCGCCGGATGTCGTACCGCCCGAAGTCCGCCTCCGCCCGCCCCGGCTGGCGCCACCGCAGCGGGTAGAAGCCCTCCGGCATGGTGCCGGCGAAGTCGAAGGGGACCGGGCTGAAGGGGATGCCCAGGCACGCCACGCCGCGGGTGCGGCCCGGGTGCCGCAGCGTGAAGTCGTACGCCGGCATGGCGCCGAAGTCCTTGCCCACCAGGAACGCCTGCACGCACGCACGCACGCACGAAGGAAAGAAAACAAGGACGACGACGATCACTCGTGTACGCTTGGGAGTTGAGACTTGGGACCATGGTTTTCTTGGGTGGTGCTGCTTACCTTGGGGATGGAGAGGGCGTCGAGGATGGCGAGCACGTCGGCGACGAGGTCCTCCCAGGAGGGCTCCTCGTGCTCCGGCGGCTGGTCCGACAGGCCGTACCCGCGGCTGTCCGGTGCGATGGCGCGGTACCCTGCGGCGGCCACGGCCTGCATCTGGTGGCGCCACGAGTACCATATCTCCGGGAAGCCGTGCAAGAACACCACCGTCCCAAGCTCATCTGCATGCACAGATCCATTAGCTCCTCAGTTGCTCTGCTTACTCCATAGGATTTGGTGGGCTCGACGGCCATGGTCATGCCAACACTAGAAAAGTCACTGACCTTTTCCTACTTGAGCAACGTGTAGGCTGATGCCACGGACGGAGAGCTGTGTGTGCTCCATCTCTTGCGCCATTGCTGCTCCTTCAGACCTCCAAGGCTCCAAGTAGATGGTGTGATCGATGCTTCTCTTTTAGCTAAATTTTTTTAAATAATACATTTTTTTTATTAAATTACAGAAATATTACGCTGAAAAAATAATTTTCAAAAATAATACACCGTCGGCCCGCTGCAGGCCGACTGAGCCTAGTCAGCCCACAGCAGGCCGACTGGTGGCCTATCTGCTTGCTGCTGGACGATTGGGCTGTCGGCCACCAGATCAAGTCCAGTCGGCCTGCAGTTGGCTGACAGGGTCCAGTCGGCCTGCAGTTGGCCGATAGGCACTAATTGGCCTGCAGTGGGCCGACAAGGACTAATTGGCCTGCTGTGGGCCGACTGGTGCATGCCACCATTTTTTTCCCGAATGATCCCCCTTTTTTTTTTAACTATGACGTATTCCGCACAACCCTTTCCCGCCATATGTTCCCGCAAACTCTTTCCCACCATATGTTCGCGTCAACTATTTTTCCCACCATCCGTTTCCCGCCACCCGTTTTCCGCCACCCATTTCCCGCCAACCCTTTCCCGCCATACCGCAGTCGTTCTTTCCCGCCATTTTCTCCTCTCTACCTATAAAACCCCCTTCAGACGGAGGTGGATAAGCATTCCAGTGTAGTGTAGTTGAGATGTCCTATTATCCTTTCGATCGTAGTTTTCACCCTGGGATGAGCAGGACTCTTCTGAGGCTAGCTACCGATTTCAGGATGGATAATAGGATAGTTCCATGGGACGAACTCACCGGTAGTGACACCATAATGAATGAGTTGGCTCACCAATTACGTAGGTCTGGGTGGCCTGAAAGGACCTATGAGGAGGTACGTAAAGAACTTCTTAGGTTGCATGACAGGTGGAAGAAGGTAGTGGTGCCGAAGAGTGAAACTTTCAGAAGGACTGCAGCAAATAATCCATGTTTATGGACTGAGGAGAGCGAGGACGAAGATGATATCTTCATGCCGCCGCTTCCGGGTTCTGCATCGTCGAAGGTCAAGAGTTCTTCATCATCGAAGGGCAAGGTTTCTGCATCGTCGAAGGGCAAGAGTTCTTCATCGTCGAAGGGCAAGAGTTCTGCATCGATCGAGGATGACGATGATGACTTCATGTAGTTTTTATGCTGTATGTTGTGAGTTCAGTTACGTACCATTTAATTTAGATGTAGTTCTATCTAGTTGTTTGTAATGTCTTGTTGTATGAGTATTATGTTCTATCTAAATATGATCTTGTAGTTCGGATAACAGAGTACTAAAATAGAGTAGGCATATGTCTCATACATAAGTACATAGTCATTTGTCTCATACATAGAATAGACATAAGTCTCACACTGAAATAGATGGTAATGTCTCTACTGATAGATAGAAGCGTCAGTGACGACGTCTGGCCTAGCGGGGAGGCGGATCTGGAAGCGGCGACCATCCCCACCTGTCGGGTGCCCTAATGTGACGAGGAGGAATCTCAGACTCTCCCTGGTCATGCTGTGTATCCTGTGTGGGGCCTCGGAATGTTGATCACTCCCCCACGTATCATGTGATGCCGACATAGACGCCTGATATCCGCAGGCTCCTACGCGATGGAACATTTCATCATGAAGAATGAGGTCGCGTCAATTAATATTAAAAACAATAAATATGAAGACACATACTTGTTGGCTGTGACGGCTGCTCTGGCTCAAACACGAAACTGGACGAGGGACCGTGCTGCTGTGGCTGTGGAGAAAACACGAAGCTCGACGAGGGACCGTGTTGTTGTGGCTGTGGAGAAAACACGAAGCTCGACGTGGGACCATAGTGCTGCGGGTGCCACGTAGAACTGCCAGGTTGGTCAGGACGGCGTGGCCTGGTTGTCGGCTGATGTGCTAGACGTGGACGTGGTTGATGTCGGTGCATGGAGTGACGCGGCTGCTGCTGCTGGTGCTGAACAACATCGGTTCTCCGGGTGCACGTGATAGCCTCGTACACAGTCCGTATCTTATTCTGAATTCTTTCCAAGGAGGGCTGTAGCACTTGACGATGCTGAAGAAGAGGTCCAGACGATAGTGATCGTCCAAAGGTGGTCACGTCGTCATAGAGTTCGCGTGTCAAGGTAGCCTTCAAATTTCCATGACGATTAATAATGTCTGTCTCTTGCACGTCAAAGTATGTGACAACATTACGTAAAGAAAATATATCTTACCGCGTACTACCTAGAGCCCGAAGTATCATAGCTCGGGTACATATCCGACGGAGTAGGATCCGGTATCTCCTCTGGGTGGGAGTACTCAACGATGCGTAACCGTGTTCCGGTCATGTAGTGCCGCAAATAGAGATTGAATTCATCGAGATCGAAATTGTGATTCTCGTTCCATAGATTTGTGTTTGCTGTCTCCCATTCTATAACATATGGCTCTAGTCTAACTAGCCAGTCAGCAATTGTCCTGGTCATGCCCTTCCTTGTCGTCCTAAAATTGTGGTGTGTGTTCAACAATTACCTAAAGCTTCGAATGGAGTACTATGAAAGATAATGCAACATTGAAAAACTGGTTAATACCTGTGGATGTGTGCTGGCACCGGGTTCTCTATAGGGGAGGTAGCTCCAACTGCAGAAGACCAAATTGCCTCATAACCCTCTGTTGTGCCATCTCCTCGACGAAGACATCGAAGATGATCTTAGATTTTGTCATCCAGTAATCTCGGTCCCTTGTGCATAGCACAGACATACCACCAGGGTATCTCGCTTGTATGGCTGCTTCCGTGTAGGGCTGCCAGATGACCCCGGTGTACGCATCGAACTGCTCGTTCAATGCTGTGTATGCCTTCCTGGTCTGATCACTAGCAAAGCGTCTCTGCAGAGAAGAAAAGTTAGTAGCCGCTAGCATCGAACTATCTCTTGTGCAGAAAAAAGTTGCATTAAACTACAACATGGTGCATGCCTCGCGACGTGTCCAACACAGACCGAAAGTAGGCATGTCGATGCCGTCAACATCAAACATGGCGTCTATAGGCTCATGAACACGTACATCTGGTCGCCCTATAGAGAACCTCTCCCACGACCACAGCTGTAGGAATAGAGGGCATCCAAGAAGGGATGGCTTTCTCGATGTAAGCTGGCAACCGTTGCACATACCTCGGTATGTAGCCGCTAAGACCGCCGAACCCCAACTCCTCTGTCTGATCTGATCCGCCGTCTGAGCGCTCGCTATCTCGAGTGCCATAGGGATGTAGAGCGCGCTAATAGTGGTGACATGGTTCTCCGTGAACATCACCTTGCCGAAAAGCCACATTAAGTAGGCCTCCAGGCTCCGAGTGATCTGTTCCGCAGTCAACGGCGCCCGGAAGTTTTGGATCTGCATTAAGCGAAGAGAAAGTTTAGTAAGCCGCAATTATTTTCTGTAAAACTGTATGCACGATAACTTGAAGATAATAGGTAGGGGAAATTACCCGGAAATTTAGCAACCACTCATACTTAGGTCTGTGATGCTCCCATACCGGATCCGGAGCATCCGGAAAAACACCATGAAAACGTTGTGTAAGAGCTCGCTCCCAACCAGCCGGTGCGTCCAACAGTCCTACGGCATGACCTGCCAACGGTAGTCCGAGCAAAAGTGACACATCCTCCAGAGTAGGAGCCATCTCTCCCCATCTGAAATGAAACGTGTGGGTCTCTGGCCTCCAACGGTCCACTAAGCAGCTCAGCAAGGACCCATCGATGGCGAGGCGTTTCTCACCCGGGATAGACTCAACCAGACGCGCGAAAGGTAAAAGGCCGGCCCATTTCAACCTTCATCAGAGAACATTTCAGTTAGTGTCTCCCATTAATATGCATGTCAGTTTGCAAATTAATAAAGCACGTACCGCTGAAGCCATCCTGAGTGTATCATCCAGTTTTCCATAGGAGTGCGAGTGACCAGAGGCTCAAGCTTGCGCTCATACCATATCGCAGCATGTCCCCATTCGGCAACCACAATCCCGACATTCCTGCACATACAAAATTCAGAACATAGTGCCACACTTAATACAAATCTCCTCTCAAGCGCCGCATGCATACAAATTCAGAACATAGTGTCACACTTAATAAAAATTCAGAACATAGTATCACACTTATTACAAATTCAGAACATAGTTCCACACTTAATAAAAATTCAGAACATAGTGCCACACTTAATACAAATTCAGAACATAGTGCCACACTTAATACAAATTCAGAACATAGTGCCACACCACACTTAATACAAATTCAGAACATACTACTGCTAGCTTAGCTTCTTCCTCTCGCCCTTACTCCTCTACTGCCTCTACCTCCTCTTCTTCCCCGGTTGCCTCGTCCACGCCCAGTGACGAAAGTGGGACAATTAGTGTCCCTATGGCCAAATTCATTGCATAGAATGCATTGCCTAGTCGGACCTCCTGCTTCAGATTCATCCATATCATTCCGGATGCGCTGACACTGCCGTCTGCCTCTACTTGTACGCATATGCTCTGGGTTTGGAATGTAACGCCTTTCGGCGGGGTTGACGCTGTTGAAATTACCCATTGATCGAAAACCCATCAGCTCACCTGTCCAGGTATTGAGGACAGACTCTTTCAGAAAAAATGGAGACACAAACGATATTGCGTCCATTTCAAGCTGCCCGCAAGCAGCAAGTACATGTGAGCAAGGTAGGTGAAGCAATTTCGGTTTATTGCATGTGCACTCACACGTTGGCCAGACTTCATTGCCAATTTTCACCTCATGCGTCCTCAACTCATTTGCACATCCGAATTTGTTGTTGGCCAAGCGGACCTCAAACCTTCTTTCTTGATTACCGATGGCGACTACAGTGTGTGACCTAGCTTTTTGCATCTTGTTGTCCATGTACTTCGTGACTCTTTCACAGTACCATGTATTTGGGTTTCAAGATATGCTACTCTGCTTTTTGACGTCTATCTCTGAAATACTTGATGGTGCCATAGAAATACCCTCAACGATGGCTGTAAGTGGCAATGTCCGGTTTCCTCTGAGGACAAAGTTGTATGTTTCTGCGAGGTTCGTTGTCATGACACCGTACCTTGCTCCATGTGTGTCATGTAGCAAAGACCACCTCTCCAGACTCTATCCACTGCTCGAAGGTTTTAATCGACCTCCCGAGCCTTCTCCTAGTACCAGGTGGGTCAAAGCCTGGCAGGTCACATAGCCCAACAGGCTCCTCCTCCACGGCCGATGTTCCTGTTGCCAACTGTGCAGCTACTGCTTCAACATGTGCCCTCACCGCTGCATTTCTTGCAGCTTTCCTGTCCCTCACGTGTCTCTCCGTGCACACATTAAGTTTGTCGCGTATCAAATTGTACTTCCATAACTGGTTCTGCTTGCAGAGTTTTTTGAACAGATTCATCAGGTTCTTATTGCTAAACTGCGAGAAGAAATTAGCCCCCAGATGGCGCATGCACCAACGGCTCTGCAAGTCCTGCCATGGAACTTGTTCCTCAGGGCCTGGGTTTGTCAGTGTCCTTATCGCACTGAGTATACCTACATGCCTGTCATGAAGGATGCACACATTGGGCTTCTCCTTCACAACTGATATTTTCAACTTCCTGAAGAACCATGTCCAACTTTCAATGTTCTCACTCTCCACAAAAGCAAATGCCAGTGGGACGACTTGATTTTGGCCGTCTTGACCTATGGCTGTCAGGATCTGACCCTTGTACTTGCCTGTGAGAAAAGTACCGTCAACACAATTCACCGGTCGGCAATGCTTGAAAGCTTCGATGCATACACCGAAAGAGAAGAAGAGACGATGCAACACCCTCACAGTTGGGAACTCTGGCATGAACATGTCTTGGATATCGATATAGGTGCCTGGATTCCGCTGCTGCAGGGTGTGGAGGAGGTGGACAACAGAGTCATATGCATCAAAATAAGAACCAAATCTCCTCTCAAGCGCCGCATGCTTAGCCCTCCAAGCCTTGCCATAAGAAATTCTGTACTTGAACCTGGCGAAGACTTTTGTCTGGACTGCCTTCACTTCCATAGCTTTGCCCTGCACTATCTCATCGTAAAACAATCGAGCAATAAGCATGGATGAAAGGTTGGCATGATCTTGAGGGATGCAGGGAATAAGACAAGTGTGATTAACTAAGTCACTTATCACCCAACTTGTGGCATACTTAGGGAGAAAGCCGTGCACCCTGGCGGGACAATCTGCGTTCTTGCATACCATTGTCAGGAATTTCTGACTGGACACCTGAGCTGTGAAAACCCTTTGCGTGGACATTGCCCAATTAATTATTGCATCCTTCAGGGCTTGCTTGTTCGGATACATAGCACCCGTCGCAATATTGTTCTGGTGATATTGCCAGGCTGAATCATGTCCATCATTCACGGTCATTGCAGATGAGAAGTCATGATTCCACGATGCAGGATTCGGGACCTCCTCTGCATTTTCTTCTTCATCTGACTCGTCAGAATCATCGGCATGACCCCTTTCAACATCGGTGTCTTCTTCTTCCATCTGGTTCTGCATGTGCCCATCTACCTCGTCAGCGTCCACCTCGCCATTGTAATCACCATCGGCATTTCCTCCTTCTACCTGACTACTCTACCCTGGTTCATAACCATAAGCATTTCCTCCTTCTACCTGACTGCTCTGTCCTTGTTCGTAACCATAAGCATTTCCTCCTTCTACCTGACTAATCTGTCCTTCGTAGCCACCCTCGCCTTCATGTGCAGTGACCTCCTTCACGACGGGAAGCACTAAAGCAACAGGATTGCATCCCCTTCGTTCACAACCTTGTAACCACCACACCCAATCGGAGTCTCCCTCTATTGGCCTCAAATAAAAGTTAATTATTGAACTTGACCATGAACACCGACGGTGTGTGTTTCAGTATCAAGACCTAAACTTGCCGCAATCCATTCTTTCAACTGACAGACAGACCATGTTTGTGGTGCGCTCATTGGCACCTCTATGTGAGTAAATTCACTCAGATCTGCTCCCATCTCAGTTGTTTGGACAGTACCAGGACCGTAGTAAAATCTGAACTTCACTACATCGGACATCTCAACTCACCTATTTTTTTTCAACAACGAAATACAATTATTAAGCAACAACTTAATATCCCCACTAACAAATATTAGACATGTCTATATATTACCTAGCTATATATATTACAGAATATTAACGGAGCAACTAATACAATTCACACACCTACAAGTATATTACGAATATTTGCCGTAGCAACTACAAATATTGACAGATTAATATATTTGACTGGACTGCCTATATTACGGACCTTTTTTCGGAACTACTACAAATACTGACACTCCTAAATACTTGACATCCACATATAGTACGGAATATTACCGGAGCAACTACACATTTTTACACAACTAATTAGTTGACATCTAAATATATTTACGTATACTACCGGGGCAAATAACAATAATCGCACACCTAATTTATTTCACATTGAAACATATTAACAAATACTACCGGAGCACCTACAAAAAATAAATTGTTTGCTGAAATATACCCTTGAAGCGTGCGTGCGAACGAAGAACGACGAACGGCGGCCACCAAACTGCCGGTGCTCCGCCTCCAATGAAGAACGACGAACGACAGCTTCACCTCCACCACACTGCCCCAACTTCACCACCACCACACTGCCCCAACTTCACCACCACCACCTCCACCAAAATGCTCACCACGACCACCACGAGCTACCCCATCAGTAGATCGAGACCTCTTTTGGCTGCCCTAACTGAGTTGAATCCATTCACGGTGCCAAAATCGCGAAAAACTTGCTCATTTAGGTGTATAAATTGGTGGCATTTTTGTGTAGAGAGAGGAGAAGGTAAGAACAGAAGAAGAACAGAAGAAGAAGGGAGGAAGGGGAGGATAAGGCCGCAGGGAGCCAGCCAGCCGCGCGCGAGGTGGGGCCTCACCCTGTCGGCCAGCAGCTGGCCGATCGGCCCGCGGTAGGCCGACAGGGGCACGCCCGCGCCGACAGCTCCCTCCCTCCCCCTCGCGACGTGGCCAGCCCAATCCGAGGCCGACGCGTGCCAGGCGGGCCAGCAGTCGGCCAGCAGCAAGCCGATCGGCCTGCTGTTGGCCGATTAGGTCCAGTCGGCCCGCTGCGGGCCGACGGTGTATTATTTGTGAAAAATATTTTTTCGGCGTAATATTTTTGTAATTTAATAAAAAAATGTATTATTTAAAAAAAATTAGTATGCACGTAGAGAGAAAGAATATTCTCCTCCCTTGATATTACCCTTTTTGGCTTCAGCTCTTTGGCTTTTTTTCTCGAGGCCGGCCAGGATGAACATAGTAATGTAGCATAACCTGCATCGATGGAATCTACAAACGAGCGTAGCCACAGATACCCGAATGATTATTTACAATTTGTTTATAGCTATATGAGGCATCTTATGTCCACCCCTATTTTTCTACGGATTTGCTAAATCTCATTCGAATGAGAAACAAATTGGTCTCATTCAGTTTTCTGACCGTCCGATCTACCTGCGCCACGATTCGTGTTTCGTCCTGGGCGAGCTGTTTTGTTTGTTGGGCTGGGCCGCGAGTTGAGCGAGTTGTTTGTTTCGGGCTGGGCCGCCCCGTTTTTTGTTTGTGTTTGGGCCACGCTTTTTAGAATGCGAACAGTCTAACCTTTTCCCATCGACTTGCAGCTGTTGTCACTCTCCTCACGTCTCTTCCCCTTTCCCATCGGCTGCCTTCTTCCCCAGCAACGGCGCTCTCACATCTGATTTCAGTGTAAGCGTGGAACGGCTTGGTGGCTTCTAGCGAGAGAGATGGCAGGGGAGGCCGGCGATGTGAGTGTTCGTCTTCTCTTCTTGTTCTTTTTTTTAGATTTGTTTTTTGCATTCTAGGGTTTGTTCCTCTGTTTTTGTTTTGAGGTAGTTCATCATTATCCTGATGGTGGTTGGGGGGGGGGGGGTGGTGTTTTATATGAGCGACCTACGTTAGGGCATGTTCGGTTAATCCCCACCGCAAGGGGATTGGAGATTAATGGATGGATTTGAGGTGGATTTTGAGTTGTTGGGGATTTAATCCCTTTTCCAATCCCCTTCAAAACCCTTTTGAAATGCTATGAAACCGAGCAAGGCATTAAGAGGAATGTTGTTGAGTGTGGAATGCACACGTTTTTTTAGAGTGAAATAAAATGTTTTTTGATTGTGGCCATAGGTTCAGATCATGCCCCTGTGTGTAGTTGTGCATGTTCATATAGCTGCTGAATAGTAAGCAGACTAGTTTCAGAGCCTGCTGTTTGGTTTTTTTGTGCTCATCTTTGTTTAGATTCTTGTTTGTTGTACTGTATGTAGCAGATAGCACCCATATTGCAGACTAGAGTTTTCTGTTTGTTCGTTTTGTTTTTGTATTTCTGAATGTATCAGCTAGCATTTCAGCTTTTGTAATTTAGAGTATGTACAATCATAGCACGCACGTACGTACGGGGGAGTGTCGTACGTGCTGTCTGTCGTTGTTGTTGGCTTCACCGTGCCGCCGTGCCGTGAATCTTTCTTCTTCATTGATCTGCATCCAGCGGCTATGACTTTCCAAGTGTGCCCGCCTTGCTGGAAGTCTGCACCCTTAACTGTCAGCCACGCATTGCACGAGCGTATGTGCCGGTGCGTGCCGGTATGTGCCGGTGCGTGCCGGTATGTGCCGGTGCGTACCGAGTTGAGTGCCACCTTCCTCTGCGATCCAGGCCAGGTGTGCCCTCCCATCACCCGCGCTTACTGAACCCAATGATATGAAACTAACCTTTGCTATCCAGCCCGGTCACTTGGGTGGAGCTGGTGCACTATCCAGACCATGAGCCTTTGAAGATATCCAAGACCGGCTCCTCTCCAGCTGCCAACTTTGAGTGCAAGTTCCTGCTGACATTGAGTTGTTTGTTTTTGTTTTTTTTCTGAATGTATCAGCTAGCATTTTCAGTTTTTCTAATTTAGAGTCTGTACATTCATGTACTTCTAGCTCATTTATATAGGGCAGCACTTCTAGGACCCAGTTTGTCATCTTCAGTTCCAGTCTGTGTTATCATTCATTTTGTTAGAATCGCGAATATAATTCTTCCATTTGAGATCATGGAAGTTATTTTTTTGCAGTGGGGATACTGCAAAACTTCTGTTTGTGGAGTTCATTCAGCAGAACTTCTGTTTGTTTGTTTTTTTGTCCTAGTATACGGCTGTTTTTTTGTTCGAGTAACTACGACGCCTACCGCTTTCTCTTGAATATGATTTCACACATTGCTGTGATTCTTTATTCTTCTTTTTGGGCTTTTTTGCCTGAAGTTAGAACCATGCATCTGCGGCTGTTCTTTTTCCATCTTTCTGTTTAGTCTTGATAAGTACTCTAGAATCTTATTCACACATCGTCTGGAATTTTGTGGGGCATCGGCTTGAGTCTGTATAATATCCACAGTTTAGTAAGCTGGACTTTTATGTTTATTGTTCCTGTCTGACAACGCCTTTTTTACCCGGTGTCTGATTTGTGCTGGAGCAGGCCCTTTTTTTTGTTTAGCCTCCTCATGCATGTATTTCTGGAAGCTTAGTTCGGTGATGCCCAGAGCAAGAGGGAATGTCTCAATTTTTCTCATGACCAAGTTTTTTTGCATTAATAAGTGCAGATACCAAGTGTAATTATAGAGCTTTTGCAAATTTGCTTGACTAAAAGAATACTTGTTTTTTTCTTTTTCTCTTCTCAGGTTTTTTCTTGTGAGCTATATGGGAACTTTTGCCATGGTAGTGCTGACAACAACTTCAAGATCGACATTCGTGATGAGTTCCTGTCTAAAGCGGTAATTGGGCTGATTTTTTTTTCATGTGCAATTTTTTTTCTTTTTGCTTCATATCAGCTTTTTCTTTAATAAGTATGTCAATTTTGTATCGCTGTTTAGAATGTCATCGTCGGTGATGACATGGGACTGGGGAAGACCATGCAACTAGGGTTTCTAGCTAAATCATTGGTTATACTGTCAGATCATTGATTTGTTTGTTCTTTCAGAATAGTTTGGTTGATTACGTCATTACTAGTTCTGTAATATCATAGTTTTTTAACGATTGTTATCCTGATTGTACAAGTTACGGTCAGAATTCTTTGCGTATTTTGCCATGGATGGTCGCGCTCTTTGTATTCAATGATGTCTTTTTTATTTTATGTACAGTTTCCTAATTATATTTTTCTTTTGTTTTTACATTTTTTGTAGACTCTCCCATGCAATGCAAGAGTCTACGTCAATGGTGTTACCGGGGACTACATGCGTTTTGAAGCCCATGGACGCAAGTACTCTGTCGACATTGTGAAGGGGGCACACAGGACCAGGATCAAGGGGAGTGGCTGGAAGAAATTCACTTCTGACTTTTCTCTTCAGAAGGGTGCTGTGGTCATTTTTGACTTGGAGAGGCGTCCCCGCCAGGCATATGTTGTCGCTCATAGTGTTGACTTGCACACAGACGTGGATGAAGAGATGATAGATGGAGGCATCTCATATGTGGATGAAGACGGTGGCAACATAAAGATCGAGTATACAAAGGGTCTAACTCTGAATGATGCACAACAGGACATTCTCAATGAACTGGTGCTCAGCTTCAAGTCCAAGTTTTTAGGAGTGTCTTTTGTACACTGTCTTACTACACCTGACACTCAAGTTGGACAAATGGTATGTTTTGTTGTTTCTTTTTTATTAAAATTTTGCTTTTTGTGTTTACTTTATTTGTTTATATGCATTCATTATTTTCTTAAATGCATGCAGTTTTTGTTGTGTTTGCTTTCAAGCTTTTTTATTTTCATGTTTTTTGTTTTCTGTTCTTTGTTGTCGATACAGAAAGTGCCAGAGAGGGTTGCTACAAGCTTGAACATCCCTAAAAATGGGTTGGCTTGTGTTCGTCTAAGCAGTGGGGAGGCAAAGACTCGTGTTGAATACAGCACGTCTACTGATGGACGTATAGCTTTCAACAAAAAGCAGTGGAGGCGTTTCCTTCCAAAGACTACCCTGGAAATCAATGACTGCATCTTCATGTTCTTCAAGGCCAACAGCAAGTCTTGCATGAATGTTACTGTTGTCGTCAGCAAGCTTTAAGTTTCACTTTCTTTTTCGAGAAGCTATGTTCCTAGTTATGTAGTATGCTGATGAAAAACATCGCTGCGGTCTTTTGTTTATGCGGTTGACAAGAACCAAGTAACCCCCCCGGCTCGTCGTTTGCGATGTTTTATTATCTATGTGTGTTTCAAAACTATGTGGAATATGTGTTTCTCGTAATGATAAGTGATGTTATATATTTTTCATCAGTATGTTTCTTTAGGAGTAAAGGCGTTTATGTTTTTTAATGTTTTCTTGTTATGATTTGTAGCGATAAACACCCTTTTGCCTGTCTGCACTATACATGCAATTTTGTTTGCCCGGTTCCTTTTTAGTAACAAAAATATTGTTTTCTCATAGATGCCTTATTTTTTGCAAGTAGTCATCTTTGAAAATCATAGGTCTAAGAGAGTGCGGTCAAGGTCGTAGTTGAAAGTCTACCGTCTACTCACAATTTAGAACATACTGAGTTTGCAACTCAGCCATCAACTAGCAGAGTGCGCGTCTTGTTGAAGGTGCCCAGTTGTATGCGATCCATCAACTCACAACAAGGGGGAGTGTGTGTTGTTGATGGTCCCCAGTTGCAAGCCCACCATCAAATGGGAACTAGGAGGGGGATGGGGGAGTGTTTGTGTTTTCTCGAGGGGCCCCATTTTTTTGCTTGTTGATAATTGAGGCGCAACTAGGTGTGTGCCTGTGTGTCTTGTTGGTCTCCCCAGTTGCAAGTTACTCATTGACTCGTAACTAGGGGTGTGTGTGTGTGTGTTTTATCCATGGCCCCCAGTTGCAAGTTGACATCGACTCGCAACTAGGGTGTGTGTGTGTGTGTTTTATCCAAGGCCCCCAGTTGCAAGTTGACATCGACTCGCAACTAGGGTGTGTGTGTGTGTGTGTGTCTGTGTTTTGTCGTGGATCCCTAGTTGCAAGTCAATAATCGACTCGCAACTAGAAGTGTGTGCGTGTGTTTGTGTTTTTTCAAGGGCCCCCAGCTGCATCTCAACCACCGACTTTGTAACTAGGGTGTGTGTGTGCGTGTGTCGAGGACCCCTAGTTGCAAGTTATCCATCGACTCGCAACTAGGGGGTGTGTGTGTCTTTGTGTGTTTTATTCGTGGCCCCCAAGTGTAACTGGGGCACCCAGTTGCATCTCAACCACCGACTTGTAACTAGGGGGCGTGTACATGTGTTGAGGACCCCTAGTTGCAAGTTGCCCATCGACTCATAACTAGGGTGTGTGTGTGGGTGGGTCCCCAGTTGTAGTTTACCCAATTGAATGTTGATAACCAACTTTGCAACCACAGGTTGTGTGTGTGTGTCCCCAGTTGCAAGTTACCCATCGACTCGCAACTAGGTTGTGTGTGTGTGTGTGTTTTATTCGTGGCGTCCAATTGCAAGTTGACATCGACTCGTAACTAGGGTGTGTGTGTGTGTGTGTTTGTATGCGTGTGTTTTGTCGTGGGTCCCGAGTTGCATGTCAATAACCGACTCGCAACTAGAAGTGCGTGTGTGTGTGTATTTTTGTCAAGGGGCCCCCAGTTGCATCTCAACCACCGACTTGTAACTAGGGGTGTGTGTGTTTGTTGAGGACCCCTAGTTGCAAGTTGCTCATCGACTCGCAACTAAGGGGCGTGTGTGTGTGTGTGTTTTTGTCGTGGGTCCCTAGTTGCATGTCAATAATCGACCCGCAACTAGAAATGTGTGCGTGTGTGTGTCTTTTTTGTCAAGGGGCCCCCATTTGCATCTCAACAACCGACTTTTGTAACTAGGAGGCTGTGTGCGTGTGTCGAGGACCCCTAGTTGCAAGTTGCCCATCCGACTCGCAACCAGGGGGATGTGTGTGTGTGTCTTTTTGTCAAGGGTCCCCAATCGCATGTTGACCATCAAACTCGCAACTAGGGGGGGTTGTTTGTTGAGGACCCCTAGTTGCAAGTTGCCCGTCGACTCGCAACTAGGGGTATGTGTGTGTCTTTTTGTTGAGGGTCACCAGTTGCATGTCAAGCATTGACTCGCAACTAGGGGTGTGTGTGTGTGTGTGTCTTTTTGTTGCGGACCCCCAGTTGCAAGTCGCCCATCGACTCGCAACTAGGGAAGGGTGTGTGTGTGTCTTTTTGTTGAGGACCCCCAGTTGCAAGTCGCCCATCGACTCGCAACTAGGGAAGGCTGTGTGTGTGTCTTTTTGTTGTGGGTCTCCAGTTGCAAGTTCCCCATTGACTCGCAACTAGGGTGTGTGTGTGTGTTTTGTTGAGGACCCCCAGTTGCAAGTTGCCCATCGACTCGCAATTAGGGGGTGTGTGTGTTTGCTGAGGACCCCCAGTTGCAAGTTGACCATCGACTTGCAACTATGGAGGGTGTGTGTGTCTTTTTGTTAAGGGTCCCCAGTTGCATGTCAAGCATCGACTCGCAACTAGGGGTGTGTGTGTGTGTTTTGTTGAGGACCCCCAGTTGCAAGTTGCCCATCGACTCGCAACTAGGGGAAGGGTGTGGTGTGTCTTTTTGTTGAGGGTCACCAGTCGCATGTTGACCATCAAACTCGCAACTAGGGTGTGTGTGTGTCTTTTTGTTGAGGGTCACCAGTTGCATGTCAAGCATCGACTCGCAACTAGGGGTGTGTGTGTGTCTTTTTGTTGAGGACCCCCAGTTGCAAGTCGCTCATCGACTCGCAACTAGGGGGTGTGTGTGTTTGCTGAGGACCCCCAGTTGCAAGTTGCCCATCGACTCGCAACTAGGGGGGAGGGTGTGTGTGTGTGTGTGTTTTATTCGTGGACCCAGTTTGCAAATTTGCAAGTTGACCATCGACTCGCAACTAGGGGGAGGGTGTGTGTGTGTGTGTGTGTGTTTTGTTGAGGGTCCCCAGTCGCATGTTGACCATCAAACTCGCAACTAGCGGAGGGTGTGTGTTTGTTGAGGATCCCCAGTTGCAAGTTGACCATCGACTCACAACTAGGGGTGTGTGTGTTTGCTAAGGACCCACAGTTGCAAGTTGCCCATCGACTCGCAACTAGGGGGGAGGGTGTGTGTGTGTTTTTTTTGTTGAGGGTCACCAGTTGCATGTCAAGCATCGACTCGCAACTAGGGGGGCCTTAGTTGCAAGTTGCCCATCGACTCGCAACTAGGGTTGTGTGTGCCTTTTTGTCGAGGGTCCCAAGTTGCATGTTGACCATCGACTCGCAACTAGTGGGGTGTGTGTTTGCTGAGGACCCCCAGTTGCAAGTTGCCCATCGACTCGCAACTAGTGGGGGAGGGTGTGTGTGTGTGTGTTTTTGTTAGGGTCACCACTTGCATGTCAAGCATCGACTCGCAACTAGGGGGGGCCCTTAGTTGCAAGTTGCCCATCGACTCGCAACTAGGGTTGTGTGTGCCTTTTTGTCGAGGGTCCCAAGTTGCATGTTGACCATCGACTCGCAACTAGTAGGGTGTGTGTTTGCTGAGGACCCCCAGTTGCAAGTTGCCCATCGACTCGCAACTAGGGTTGTGTGTGCCTTTTTGTCGAGGGTCCCAAGTTGCAAGTTGACCATCGACTCGCAACTAGGGGGGTGTGTGTTTGCTAAGGACCCACAGTTGCAAGTTGCCCATCGACTCGCAACTAGGGGGGAGGGTGCGTGTGTGTGTGTGTTTTTTTGTTGAGGGTCACCAGTTGCATGTCAAGCATCGACTCGCAACTAGGGGGGAGGGTGTGTGTGTGTTTTTTTTGTTGAGGGTCACCAGTTGCATGTCAAGCATCGACTCGCAACTAGGGGGGGCCCTTAGTTGCAAGTTGCGACTCGCAACTAGGGTTGTGTGTGCCTTTTTGTCGAGGGTCCCAAGTTGCATGTTGACCATCGACTCGCAACTAGTGGGGTGTGTGTTTGCTGAGGACCCCCAGTTGCAAGTTGCCCATCGACTCGCAACTAGGGTTGTGTGTGCCTTTTTGTCGAGGGTCCCAAGTTGCAAGTTGCTCATCGACTCACAACTAGGGGGGTGTGTGTTTGCTGAGGACCCCTAGTTGCAAGTTGCCCATCGACTCGCAACTAGGGGGGAGGGTGTGTGTGTGTGTTTTTTTTGTTGAGGGTCACCAGTTGCATGTCAAGCATCGACTCGCAACTAGGGGGGCCCTTAGTTGCAAGTTGCCCATCGACTCGCAACTAGGGTTGTGTGTGCCTTTTTGTCGAGGGTCCCAAGTTGAATGTTGACCATCGACTCGCAACTAGTGGGGTGTGTGTTTGCTGAGGACCCCCAGTTGCAAGCTGCCCATCGACTCGCAACTAGTGGGGGAGGGTGTGTGTGTGTGTGTGTTTTTGTTGAGGGTCACCAGTTGAATGTCAAGCATCGACTCGCAACTAGGGGGGGCCCTTAGTTGCAAGTTGCCCATCGACTCGCAACTAGGGTTGTGTGTGCCTTTTTGTCGAGGGTCCCAAGTTGCAGGTTGACCATCGACTCGCAACTAGTGGGGTGTGTGTTTGCTGAGGACCCCCAGTTGCAAGTTGCCCATCGACTCGCAACTAGGGTTGTGTGTGCCTTTTTGTCGAGGGTCCCAAGTTGCAAGTTGACCATCGACTCGCAACTAGGGGGTGTGTGTTTGCTAAGGACCCACAGTTGCAAGTTGCCCATCGACTCGCAACTAGGGGGGAGGGTGTGTGTGTGTGTTTTTGTTGAGGGTCACCAGTTGCATGTCAAGCATCGACTCGCAACTAGGGGGGAGGGTGTGTGTGTGTGTTTTTTTTTGTTGAGGGTCACCAGTTGCATGTCAAGCATCGACTCGCAACTAGGGGGGCCCTTAGTTGCAAGTTGCCCATCGACTCGCAACTAGGGTTGTGTGTGCCTTTTTGTCGAGGGTCCCAAGTTGCATGTTGACCATCGACTCGCAACTAGTGGGGTGTGTGTTTGCTGAGGACCCCCAGTTGCAAGTTGCCCATCGACTCGCAACTAGGGTTGTGTGTGCCTTTTTGTCGAGGGTCCCAAGTTGTAAGTTGCTCATCGACTCGCAACTAGGGGGTGTGTGTTTGCTGAGGACCCCTAGTTGCAAGTTGCCCATCGACTCGCAACTAGGGGGAGGGTGTGTGTGTGTGTGTGTGTGTTTTGTTGAGGGTCACCAGTTGCATGTCAAGCATCGACTCGCAACTAGGGGGGCCCTTAGTTGCAAGTTGCCCATCGACTCGCAACTAGGGTTGTGTGTGCCTTTTTGTCGAGGGTCCCAAGTTGCATGTTGACCATCGACTCGCAACTTAGGGGGGTGTGTGTTTGCTGAGGACCCCCAGTTGCAAGTTGCCCATCGACTCGCAACTAGGGGGGAGGGTGTGTGTGTGTGTGTGTTTGTTGAGGGTCACCAGTTGCATGTCAAGCATCGACTCGCAACTAGGGGGGCCCTTAGTTGCAAGTTGCCCATCGACTCGCAACTAGGGTTGTGTGTGCCTTTTTGTCGAGGGTCCCAAGTTGCATGTTGACCATCGACTCGCAACTTAGGGGGGTGTGTGTTTGCTGAGGACCCCCAGTTGCAAGTTGCCCATCGACTCGCAACTAGGGGGGAGGGTGTGTGTGTGTGTGTGTGTTTTTGTTGAGGGTCACCAGTTGCATGTCAAGCATCGACTCGCAACTAGGGGGGCCCTTAGTTGCAAGTTGCCCATCGACTCGCAACTAGGGTTGTGTGTGCCTTTTTGTCGAGGGTCCCAAGTTGCAAGTTGCTCATCGACTCGCAACTTAGGGGGGTGTGTGTGTTTTTTATTCGTGGACCCAGTTTGCAAATTGCAAGTTGACCATCGACTCGCAACTAGGGGGGTGCCGCGTATTTATGTGTTTTGTTAAGGTCCATAGTTTTTGCGAGTCTACCATCGAGCCACAACCAAGGACGAGGCGGAGAAGTTGCTAGCCGAGGATCGACTTGCAACTAGGGGGAGGGGGAGGGGAAAAATTGTTTTCTGTACGAATTCTTATTTTTTTGCAAGTCAACCACCGAAAATCGCAATTTGAGAGGTGCCGGTGTGTGTGTGTGTTTGTTGAGGAACGTTTTTCAACCAGTTCCAAGTTGATGCTCGACTCACATTCTTTTTTTACAACTATTTTTTTTGATAGATTTTTTTCCTTTTTTTAATGGAACAAAACAAATGATTTTTTACTTTGTAAACAAATATTTTTTTGTATCATTTTTTTCTTGCATGGTATGATCTCGTGTATGTTTTTACACACAACAACCTCTTGCGTAGGAGCACAAAGGACGTTTTTTGAACTCTACTGTATTACTTTTTTTCTGGAGGGTTTTTGTGGAAGATGTCCAATGTTTTTGCAACGGATAACCTCAGGTTGTGCGGCTCTGCTTCTATCTTTTTTTTGGCTGGCACTGTTTGAATCGGTAGGAGAGAGAGAAGGGGGAGACGGGGGCGAGCACATCGAAGACGATGGCCTGCGATGTCGCCGCCGACGAGCCACCCGCCATCCCCACCGCGCTCGACAAGGCCCCCGCCGTCTGCCCCGTCCAGGAGCCCCGCGCGACCGACAACTCCCCCGCCGTCTGCACCGTCCGGGAGCTCCGCACAGGCGACGCGTCGTCCGCCATGGGCAGGGGCCCCGATCTCTGCGCCGGGGACACTGAGCATGTGGCACACGATAGAGTAAGACCAAGCCCACATCACGCTATCTCTATGATGTTTTTTTTCGTTTGTATGCAGGGTTCCAGTTTGGTTCCGTTCCGTTCAACTCCGCGCCGCGATTTCGTTCTGCAGAATGCGTCGCCTCGCCGCGATTTTTTGTGTAGGTCACGTTGGAGTAGTGGGTTGGGCAGCAGAGGGATGAGGATTTCGATTCATTGAGCCAGGAATCTCTATTTGATAGATGTCTGTCTCTGTTAGAGAAATTGTACGGCAAGTCTAAATTTGTTAGATTCAGAGTGTGGTTATGCGGCAAGGGTGGGTGCTTTTTAGGTGTTTCTCCCTATGAGGGGATTTTTTTGGTGATCAAAGTGTTTGAACAGACTAACTGTTTCGCTGTTTTGATTGGCTTATGTTTATGGAACATTTATTTTGTCTGTGTAGATGAAGGGCTTGCACCCTAGTTGAGATGGCCGAACTTCTAGTCTGGAAGACCATGCATGCTTCTTCTTTTTTCTCAGTCAGCTCTGGGTATAACAAACAGAGCCAGCATACTACTTTCAGCTTTTGATGAATTGTTCAAGCTTTGATGAAGGGCTTGATTTTGTCGATGCTTGATTTTGTAAGTTTTAAGAATGTGCTTTTCAGGAATGTTTTTTGTTGATGCTTGATTTTGTAAGTTTCAGAGTTTGGGATTCAGAATGTTAGCACACAGTTTTTAGATGTTTTATTAACAAAACCAATAGATCTCAATGTATGACAATTCTCTTTTTAATATACACAAAAACTCAAGTTGCCTGAGTGAAGCTGAGTGTGCCTCAATGACATATAAGAGTGTCTACAAGTATGTTTATGTTTTTCCTTCAGCTTATTGCTATGTAGACAGTATATTCGAATGTACACAATTAACAAACTTGGAGTTTTTTCGCTGGCTGCTCATGTTCTGGTTTGGTGTTCCATTTTCACACTATGTCTACTAGAGACTGTTTTTTATGCATTTTTTTGCTGCTGCTCATGCATTTTTTGTCTAAATGTTTGTTTTATCTTAAACAGGAGCTTTTAAGCAAAGATACAAATCCTGACCTTTTGGAGACAAACAACAGTAGCCAAGAACATGATTCAGGGGATGACACCATGAATGACAAACATGAACAAAGTATAGTGGATCTGACAGAAACAGACGCATCTGACGGCATGCTGTTTGACGGCTTGAGAAGAATTGTAATTATGTTTTGAACTAGTAGAAGCTAATTTTTATTTTTGTGTGTCGTTTTTTGTAAGTTCAATTTTCCGACAGAAACTTTCCATTTATTTGTACAGTTAGAGGAAAGACAAGAGAGGAAGCAGGAAAGGAGTGCTTTGAAAGAGAAAAGGAACAAGGTATGCTTCTTCACTGTTTTTTCTTCATTTTTGTAACTTCTGTGAGCCATAACTAATTTTTTTTCTAGAGAATAATACTTCTTATCCCCATTTCCAGAGGAGAAGGCCAGAGGAAGGAAAACTCAAACGACACATTAACAAAGAAAGAGCAACTGCATACAGTAGATTTAGCATTGGATATTTCGCAAAGATTGTTGATGTTGTGTGCAAAAGCAATCATAGGATGGAGGTTGTTAGGAACGGTGGTTTTGGATACTTGCTTGAGCTAGATGATTGTTATGTTCCACGGCCATTCGCACAGTGGGTCGCGGACAACATATCCACAAAAGATGAAGCAATTGTACTTGGTGGGAAATCAATTCCTCTCAACCCTGAAGCCGTATCATTAGTTCTTGGTATACCAGCAGGCGGAACAAAGATCACAGTGCTAGACGAGGAGTTTGGCAAAGCGAAGTTTCTATCACTGTTTGGGCTAACAGATCTTCCATCCATAAGTTTCTTCGGGAACAAGATTATAAATGAAGAGCTGCCTGACGACGTTTATCTTCGCTGCTTCTTGACTGTCGCACTAGCAACCTTCCTGTATCCCACATCCAACACAAAGCCAAGCACCAAATATTTGGGAGCACTTGTGGATGTGTCAAAGTCAAAAGATCTTGATTGGTGCTCTTTTGTCCATACATGGAATATCGCCTATGTCAAGAAGTACCAAACAGACAAGCTGAAGCAGAAACGGATAACAACCACTTTGGGAGGCTGCATTTATCAGCTAGCAGTATGCGCCTTCTTTTTGTTTTTATGAAACTTTTTGTTAATTTGATTTTATTTTATGAGCACTCTGCTCTCATCAAACATTCTCAAGGCTGCATTTGTATTTTTGTTGTTTATTTTGCAGGTTCGGTGTCTAGACTTCAACAATTTTGGATCAATAACAATTCCACCAGCACTACCCAGGGTTTGTTTTTGGAAAGGACAAACCATTAAACATTTCAGTGATATGCTAATTGGGAAAGATGGATTATATGGAGCTCTTCAAGTAATTATCATACTCTGCTATTTTTTTGCCTCTGTTTTATGCGTATCTTTTTGGTTTCTTACATCTACTCCTTTTTTATGTTTGTTTATTGTTTTCCATTTTTTTGTCAGATAAAAGATGAGGCAGAAACTTGCTATGCAGAAACTGACGGTGCATGGGCAAGCACCGCCAAGAACTCAAACATCCAAAAAGCTCTACAAAGGGTCTTAGGCAACTCTTTTTCAGATAAGGTAAAATACATGAGAGTTGGTTGAGAGAGCAACTTCAACAGCCAATTTAAGCTATTTTGGTTTCCCCTTTTTATATTTTTTTTGATTTATTTTTGTGGAATTTTTTTCTGCTTGTTAGATCAAAGAAGATATATTCCTCAATTTCCAGGAGCGTGTAAAAGATCAAAACCTGACCACTTGTCTGATAGCAAAACAAGTGTTGCTGGATACTTTGAACGTTGTCTCTTCTTCTTTTAATGGCTCTCAACATACAGAGAAGTTAGAGTCATCCGAGCACTTGTACATCACATCCGACAAAGATAATGGGTCTGGCAGTACTATTAGAGTTGATTCTAATGGGATTGAAATTGGCAGTGGTATGTTATTACAGCATTTTTTCTTGTTCTAATTCATGTTGTGTTTTCTGTAATAAGACACCCACTATATTTGTGGCAGATCAAAGAGGCAGGAAGAAGAGAATGAAGACGAGTACACAGCAGTCAATAACTTCAACAACTAAGGATGTATTGTTGCAAGATAAAATAAAGGTATTTTTGTTCTTATTTTTTAGTCTTTTTAAATCCACATTTTTCGTGTGTAATTTTCAGTTCATTTTTTTTCTGTACCAAATTTATGACTATGCCCATGGTCACACCTCCAGCAAAGCACACCTGAAGTTGACACACAAGGAGTCAAAGCTGAATTGCAACCAGTACCATGGAATGGTCCTATAAATGAGCACAAACATCTAGATGAAATGGTTAGTTTCATATAAAAACCGAAGATCTAACGTTTTTTATCCTTTTTTCTTATTTTTTTGTTATTTAACATGCAACTCTGTAAACTAATTTGCCAGGAAGTAAATTCTGAAATTGGTAAAGGATGTACACATATAGTTGGACAACCGGTGCGTGCTGAATGCATTGCACTGCAACAACAAGTAAGGATGTTTCTTTTTTGTCAACGCATTTTTTTTCTTTTTTAGCTTGGTGCATATAACTCTGACACCAACCACTTCAATTTTTTTTTTTGTTGCAGGGAGAAAGCATGAACAAGGTTGGCCCTGCTAAACACAACCAAGACACAAATATGTTGGATGGACATAGCAACATCCTCGAGCGCAGTGTCAATGCTTGTCCTATTGAAATAGAAGCACCACAGAAAAGCACTAGCCTGAACTACATGCTATTATCAGCTAGATTGGCAAAAGCAGTGATGAGCACGACACAAGTTAACAATTCAAAGGAAGTATCCACCAGAGATGTACAGACAACATTCACAGGGTTAGAACATAATACTGTTAACAACAATAAAACACAGGTACACCCCCTGAGGAATTCATTTGACGTTTGTCTTAGTGTCATCATTCAAAGACGTTGTTCTGTCTGTTCTTTTTTTGTATAGACAAAATGAACCTGTGTTTCTTCTATGAACATAGCATTGCATAGACACTAGTACCATGGAGCAACAAAATGAGAAGCAAGCAGTGGTTTCTGAATGTGTGGAACATCAAAACAACATTGACAAAGGTGTTTTTCCAGGGAAAAACTTTCACACATTTCAGAATTACAAGAAGCACTCCTAAGCACGTGTTTCTTGTTTTTCTAAAGTTTTTTTGACTTGCTTTGTTTCTTCATTTACTTGTTTTTTGTTCATTTGTTTCAGATCAAAACACTGCGAATAATGTCAGCGATTACAAGAAGCGCGTTGAACTTGATATAGATATCAACATAGCACTATCAAACAGTACTGCCTACATTTTTTCATTTTTCTACTATTGATCAGACAATATTTTTTTGTCTTGTTTTGCATGCTTTTGCTGGCAGTGATTTTCTCATTGTTTTGTGCCTTTTTTCCTTTTTCTTCTTCTTTTACATGACAACGGGATAGACGATAAGCAACAACATGTCAAAGAGTTACAGGACACTTTGCATCCATTAGATATTGCAAGGCAAAAGTACTTCTTCACAGATGATGCAACACCTAGCTGCAGAATTCTTCCAGACCATGATGATTGTGGGAATCAAATAACAGAGCCAGAATTGTGGCGCCCATTAGAGATGAACTCGGAAGAATATAATTCTCAAATAGAGGTAATTGTTTCTCCATAGCCCCTATTGCCTTTTTTAGTTGTCATTTTTCTTACACACCCAATTATATTTCTACAATTGTAGGAAGCAAAGAAAAAATATCCATGCAATGCAAGCAAGGATGAGCAAGAAGTGCAAGGAGATTCCTCGATACAGTGTGCGCAGAGACAACCCGTGTCCACAGGCATTTGCAAGTACAGAGACTTTCTTCCACAGTTTGAAGAAAAGGATGGCATCATCGACTTGGTATGTCTTTTTTTCCAAAAAAATTATCTTCGTTTCTCGCTTGCTCTTTTTCTGTTTTCTAATCTCCTTAGTTTTTCCTGTGTTTCATTATAATATACAACAAAACATTTTTTTTCAGACATCGCCTGTTGCACGCATGTCACACACTTGGGACAGAGCAACAACATGCTACTCCCCAATGGGCAAATGGAACAATGAGAACGCTGAAAGTCCTACACAAAAGCACAAGAAGGTATCATCATTTCTTTTGTTATGTTGCTTATGTTCTTATTTCCTCTTTTTTTTTTACTTTTTTTATAAATTCTGCTATTTTTTTAAATGTGTGTGAGTCTGCCCTGTAAAAGTGTGTTTTTGGTTTCTTTTTTGATTGATTGCTGAACACGTCCTCTCAACATTATTTGCCACTTTGCAGAGATATTCAACAACAGCAATTTTAGGGAAGAGGCTTTTCTCAGATGAGTTTGATGAAAATGATGAACAAGAAGGCACTAAACACCAACCAATCCCTGTAAGTGACTACCTACATGTAAATTTGTTGAACAACTTTCTTTTTTATGTAGCTCTTTTTGACACCTACTTCTCTGCAGCATCATCTTTTTTTGCTGTCACACAAACTAACCATAAATTGTGTGTGTTTATGATTTTTTGTAGGTGTCTCCGGATGTTCAAGTTTTGGGGGAAAGATCATTCAATGGTTCATGCTCTAGTATGGTAAACACGGCGGACAATTTATACAACACGAAGCTATCATTAGGCACTTCATCAAGTGGTAAAGAGAATTTGCCTCCAAAAAGGATAACACACCCAAGCAAGTGGCTCTCCTCACCATATGATCACAACGAGAGAGGACCTCTTCAGCCACATGAGATAGAGCTACACAGGGGCATAGTGGCACTAAGCAAAGTTGAACCTCACAGAAGGTTTTTTTTCTACACTTTGATTTTCCACTTTTTTTCCCATGATTAAATGGTTTCTGATATTTTTGTTGCCTTCACTAACAATACTGGTTCTCAACCACTTGCAGCAAAGTGGTTGTGTTGATTGACAAAACAAGCCTTTTCCTTGGACAACTTGGCGATTCATTTGGTGTGAGTGGTCACGTGGAAGCATATGTTTTCAATGTTTTCTGTCGGATGCTCTTTCGAGAGAATCATCCAAGGAGATAAAAAACGCACTACTTCTTCACTACACTAGGTGTAAGTACAAAGAAATTTCATATCCAAGCACAACTCAACATATTTTCAACATAGGGGTTTTTTTGTACAACACTTTACTGGACTTCTTGGGTGGAAGATCAATGATTAAATTTTGTTCTTTTTCACAAATCAGGATTATTTTCTTGAAAATTGGAAATCTGAAGAAGGAAGGAGGGAAATGAAGAGAAAAACACTTAGAAGCTTCAATGGAGCTGGGAAAGCATTGCCTCTACACGAAAGTGATCGTGTATGCTTCATTACACCAAACTATATTAATTTTTTTATTTTTTGGGTTTTTATTATCCTTTGTTTTTAAATTTTTGCAATCAAATTGTGTGTCCAAAAAATGCAGATCTTCTTTCCGTCAGTACATGATGAGCACCGGTTCTTGTTCGTTGTTGACATTATAGCAAGAAAGTTTGTCTTCCTAGATTCATATTATGAAGGGAACACACCATTCCACATCGGGATCAGAGATTTGATGGTTAAAATAGTTTTTCTAATCTTTTCTTTTTCTGTTATTTTTTAAATTAAGTTGGTAATGCAACACCCTTTCATTTTTGTGTTCCTAAACATATTCATTTTTCAATTGTCTCTAGATAAACAATTTCATAAAAACATGGGAAGATTCTAATCTGAGAGGAATGAGTTTCAGAAAGTTTGGTGTAGAGTACCCAAACATGCCAAAGCAAATCGGAAGGTAAAAATAAGCTAATTTGTGTAAATATCAATTCAGAAACTACTGTTTTTTTCATTTTACTTTTTGATATTTTCTTTAATTTTTGTTGTTAAATTTTCTGCAAAAAAACAGTGACGCTTGTGGGATTTTTGCTCTTAACTGGATGCAAACTTGGGCTTTGCGAAATCCTCTGCAGCGACAGTTCACAATGAACGACGTAGCAAACGCAAGGGTCAGATTTGTTGTTGACATTCTATTTAGTATTCACAACACAGAGGATCAAGGCAAAACACTCGTCAAGAACTTCGCATGGTAAATTGGTATGTTTTTACTTCTTCCATTGAAGCAAAGTTTTTCTGCTTTTTTTAGCAATGACTTGTGATACAAAATTGTTTATCTTTTTCTCCTGTCTTTCCAATTTTTGTGTATTTTTTTTTTGTGTTTGCCACTGTAAACAAAGTTCCTTTTGTTATTGTATGTCATTTTGAGGTTACTAACTAGTTCTTTTTTTTGTACTTCTTCAGAAGGTCAAGGAGGCCAACCAACTGCAACATTCTCTGTAATGGATGGAGGAATACTACAATAAAGGACTTTAGCAAGATGATCAAAAACAATCACAAAAGTTAAACAACATCAAAAAGTGTCCGGTGTACATGGAGGAACGATATGTTTTTTTCTTTTTCATTTGAAAGCAAATCCAAGTTGTATAGCAGTGTCGTAGAAACTGGTCATTAACCAGAAAACAATTTGGAATGTCCCATTTTGTTTTCAGATCAATATCGAAACATCGGTTTTAGAGTGTTCTTTTTCTAATTTGTTTTATGCTTTTAAGTCTGATTATTTTCAGTATCCCTCTTTTTCTAAAAAAATTATGTCGTCTATAGCGGCACTAACGAGAACATTTTTTTGCCCTTGTTCTTTTGTTTCTATCATTTCCCCCCAACATTTCTTTGGTGCAGGATTTCAAAATTCTTTGGCACACGGAATCTACTTCTACACCGCAAGCGAAAAAGTGGATGAAAAAATTTCAAGGAACCTACTGTGTTAAGGTCAGTGTTGCTACCCCAACAGTAAAGCAATTCTTTCCCTGGTTTTTGTCTACCAGTCTACCAGTACAACTGAAATTTATAACTTATGCATTTCCTAAAACAGTCTTAAAACAGTAGCAAACGTGCTATCATGCATGAACAATCATAGTTCCTTCTTGTTTTTTGTTCAGTGGCACAACAAACAACCAAAACTTGAGTGCATTTACATTTTTCCAGTCATCACTTGCATATTTTTTTGCCTTCTTGAACTTCCAGCACCCAAATTTTCATTTTTCTTTTCTTGCCTTCCTCCTCGGGTTTGCACCAGCTGGTTGCTTGCCCGTAGATGTCCCAGATGAGGCTGCAATTTTTTTTCATCAAAATGAATAAAATGAAATACAAGACCTTTTTGTAATGCTGGAAAAGTTAGGTAACACCAAAAAGAGAAAAGTTTTTGATGCGAAACCTGAGGTTTGTTTGCGACTGACTTTCTCTCTCTGAGCCAAATTGACATCTTCAGTACTTGCAGTACAAGAACTTTTATAATGATCAGGCTTCCCACACCGACTGCATGTGACTTTCTGTTTAGATGCCAAACTTTCCATGAAAGTTTTGTAACGTCCTTTTTGTGGACGCCCTTTTGACACTGCAACATCAGGATCTTGAAGTTTGTCTCCATAACCATCAGGATGCGGTGCTGCATCAGTCTCTGTTGTGTCCTTGTCAACATTTGCTTGTTGCGCTTCTGCAAGTTCATCCTCTTTAGTCATCTCATCCAACCTTTGTTGCACCCTTTCACATTCTGCTACAACATACAGATATTTTCTGTTTGTTGATGCACCGTCCGAGGCCATCTCATTGAGCCTGTTGGATAGAAGGGTATACCTTAAGTGTTGACTTCCAGCAGTTAGTTCCAAAGGAACATTGAAACGGATGTCCCGTATGTCCTTTGTATTTTTTGGCCTCCACCTGTCTATGTAATATTTTTCTGGCAGCACAGACATGTTGAGATGAGAAAGGACTCTCAAGACATGGCAACACACAATCCCATCTTTCTGAAATTTCCCACAGATACAACTGAACAACTGTTGCTGCAAGTTCACAATCACAACAAATCTTCGCGTTCTGAAATCCTTTTCAGCTAGCATTGGTGTCTTGTAGACTTCATATTTCACATTTCTCTCAACCTCTTCAACATGCAAATTCAGCACAAACTTTATCTGCTTTTGGAATCTGTAAAATATCTTTCTGTTGTACATTTTTGCAGCTTGTATCTCAAGCTCACTTCGTGCCCAGAATGTCGGCGAAGTTGTTCTTGTGATAGAGTCTTGCTCCCTCTCCTTATCTTGTATGGTTTCTGAAATCTTCTGGTACTCTTGGAGGAAGCTGATCACATTGTGAGTTGACGTGATGTTGTCCTTGAAAATGGCGTTGGTGCCTTCACTACGCGCAGTAGAGTGAATGAAGGGGAAGAAGTCCGTCTTGAAATACACAGGGACAAACCTTTTCCTTTTCTTCCACATGATTTGGAAATACTTCACATGCCCAATGTTGTATCTCTGGATCATCTCTGTCCACAATTGCTCAAACTCAGCCACCGTCAGAGAGTTGTGAATGATGTCACTGAAATCATCATGCAGTGTTTTATTTGCTGCAAAAGTCCTAGTACATTTTTCCTCAGCCTTCTTTTTAATATGAAACAAACAACGCCTGTGGCAAATATGCGGGACAACTAAAGGGATAGCTGTCTTCATCCCAGCATCCTCGTCTGTTATGATTGTGGACGGAGATTTCCCACCCATGCAATGCAAGAATGTCTCAAACAACCATTGAAAGGTGTCAGCTGTTTCGTTCTCTATGATAGAGCAAGCAAACAAACAGTTCTGGCCATGTCCTGTGACACCAACAAAGGGAGCAAATGGGAGGTTGTATCTGTTTGTCTTGAATGTTGTGTCGAAGCTGAGGCAGTCTCCGTACAGCTCGTACATTTTCCTAGAATACCCGTCAGCCCAGAAAATGCACAAAACTTTACTTGCGTCATCAGAGACTTTAGTTGTTTTGAACGCATAGTAAAATTGTGGATCTTTAGCTTGTCTCTTCCTGAAATATGTTAGCACCTGCATCATGTCATTTTGATTGCTCTCTTTGCCAATGGCTGTTCTAACATTGCTTACATGCTTTTTGGTGTAAGGAGTGTTCCCGCCTCTCAAGTAACTTAGGATTGCTATTATTTGTCTTGTTGGTAGCTTCACAGCATTGAAAGTTCGGATTAGGAGTTTCTCCTCCTCTGTCATGTAGTTATGAGAACGAAGGTATTTCACTTCTGTGTGAGGACTCAAATCATGGTTGTGCTGTACGTTTATGGTTGTTATCACCCACTTCTCATCCTTCTTGGTGACAATGAGCTGAGCTTTACACCCTGTTATTGCAATGGTGTTTGCTTTTTTCTTCCTTGCGTTGCGATAGGGCTCTTGTCCTGTTTTCTGTTGCCTTGTGTCACGTCGTTTCTTCTTCCTATTCTCTTGTTCTTCTTCATCAATTACTCTTCCTGACCGATTGCACTTGAAAGTTACCCGAGTTGCTGCACTGCCTCCTTGTTTCTTGCCACAATATCGAGATGCTTTGATCACAGAAAAACCAGCAATTGAGGCATACTCATTGTAAAAGTTGTAAGCTGCATCATCCATATCAAAGACCATGTCCACATGGGGTACGTGATGGCTGCGCACTTCTTGGCTAGCACTCTGAGCGGCTTCTATACTGTCATTTTCAAGGAATATCAGTATATCATCCTGTGTTAATTTTTGAACTTCGCCAGCTGCACCACTGTTTTCTTCTTCTCCAGCAGTTGTAACAGTAATCTCAGAGGCTTTTTGCAACAACGCTGGAGAATGATCATCCTCGGAACCAGAATCATTGTCAGAAGCAATCTCATTTGACACCATAGAGCCGTTTTTGTTTCCTCCTGCTTCTGTCTGCATTTCATTGTCCCAGTTCAAATCATTCAAGCTTCCTGAAAAACGGTTGTCAACAAAAGGTTCAAGCTCTATATCATGCTGGTCATCGACTCCAGATACATGCTGAGCTCCACCCCCAGTGTGTGCTTGTAATGGATCTTCTGAAGATCTACTGTATCGCCCAGTTATCATGTACATATCGTTCTGTAGAGAGAGTTTTTTTATAGTTATACACAGCAGTCAAACAATTTTTATTCAGGGGACATAGACACAAGTTTAAGCAGGAAAAAACATACCTCAGTACGAACAAGGCAATCTTCTTGCGATTGTGAGGATGCATATCTAGCACCCTGAAAATTAGAACAGCTCTAGTTAGTTCTGTTTGTTTGATGTTTTTTTTCTTTTTTGGGTTTATTTTTGTAAGTTAATACAGTTTTTATCCACAACAAGCAAACAGGAGTATGTTAGTAGAGAACCTCTTCTTCAGCAGCAAGTAGGAGTTGCGTGTATGACATGGGGGCTTCATAAGCGACTTTGTTTGCCTGCATCATTATTTTTGCCAATTTCTTGTAAAACAATCATAGTGGAATTTTTCTTTTTTTCTTCCATTTTCTCTAAACTGTAAACACTTACAGGGGGTTGGAGCGCAGTACACACTAGGTTGGAGTCACCCACTGAAGTATGTGGACCCAGGTTCACAGGAAAGTTTACCTGCACAAAGAAGTTTTAACATTCACAGAAATGTCTACTGACAATTTTCAAAAGCAAGTGGTTTTTTTTGAAAGAGCCCAGAAATACCTGTGTATTGCCTTGACTATTGAAGATACCATACATAGCTGCACTCACTGGAATGTTCAGGGCATTCCCTTGTGTTATGTTCATAGAAGCATGAGGAAGCATCTGATTTTGCATCCAGGGGTGTGTATGATGCAGCCCTTGGTTCCAAGCACCAGAAGTCAGCCACTGTTGCTGCTGGGTATCTTGCGCCCCCCCCTGTGTTTCTATGTTTTCCACATAATAGTAGAAATGATCAGACATCAAATTTCTGTAACCAAATAACCAGAATAGTACAAGCAAGATTCAGATGTTCATTAAAATTTCATTTGCTTTTTTTGTAGGCACTAACCTGAGAACCAAACAGAGAAGCTCCATAAGCATCAAGAACAGCTGCAATCAACGTCAAGAGTTTTCTTTGTCAGCTATATGAAGGATGCAGCACCTAGGAAGAAAGCTCCTTGTTTTTTACGAATTTGCAGCTATGGGGGTGTTTTGTATTAACTTTTTGTTTTTACCCTTTTTTGTGTTTTCACAATAGAATTCTGAAGAATACAAGAACAGAGACAAGAATCCGAGATCTGGAGAGGGGAGAGGCGTGCATACCCTGGTGAGTGCTTTGTGCCCTCTGATCTCTTCCTGCATCCATGTTTTTGCGTGTTGCGATGAGGGTTTGTGATTTTCGTGGATGGGGGCTGGCGGCTAGGGCTGGAGGAGGAAGGAGGAGAAGTGGGTGGGTGTGTGCCCTGGCGGCTTCCTCTGCTCACAAGCTTCCTTCCTCTGCTCACATTGCCATTTTGGAGGGGAAAGGTGTGTCCCCTGGCGGCTGGGGCTGGAGGAGGAAGGAGGAGGAGTGGGTGGGTTGGGGTTGAGGGTTTGTGATTTTCGTGGATGGGGGCTGGGGCATGTGCTGCGATCAGGAGAAGAACAGGGAGGAACAAAAAGCAACAGAGCTTTTTTGCTCCTGTACAGCGGGGCCTGGGCTTTCTTTTGTCTTTTTTCTGCTTTTTCTGTAAAGTATGAACAAGCTTTTAGTCAAAAAGGCCCAACAAGGACAATCAAAACAAACAACCAACAAAGGCCCACAACCTACAAATAACAACAGAACAAAGGGCCGGGATTGTATTCGGCCCAATAGGGCTTTGTGCGGGGGAGAAAGGAGCCTCGCTCGGGGCGTGCCAGGTGATCGGGCTGAGAAATAGCGAACGACGTCATCACCACGTCATTTGACTGAGACCAATCTATTTCTCAGTCGAATGAGTTCCAGGCGCTCCCATTTTTCTAATGCTCCATCTCATCCCCCAGCCTTCAATTTCTTATCTTTTGAGGGTTGAACTTTTGTCGTCTAGGCCATCCTCCAAACTTAATCCCCCAAATAAACTTGACCCCACATGAAAGCTTCTCTTCTCTTCTTCCTTCTTCTACACGATCAACGATGACTTTCAGCTTAGAGATGGATGCCTTCTGGCAGGAGGTAGAAGGGTGGGCTTTTTCGATAAATGATGGATTTTATTGACTCAATATGAAGTATCAAAAGGGTACAAACACAATGAGCACACACCCTCAATTAATTAGAGCCCTTCACTTAAGGGTTTTTCCCTCTACGTGCCATGTTTCTTTAGACCGAAGATGTTAGTTTATTAACTTTAAATGAAGACTTAGAACGGATCAAAGACGGAATTAACAAAAAAGACTAGCAAAGAACATTAATGAACTTAAAAGTTACATTAGAACACTCTAATTTCGTCATCTCTAGCTCCACCAATCACATCCTGATGTTCTTCTTTGCACTCGGAAAACAAATCACATAAGACCATACACGTACGAGATTAACCAACTTCGAAGGTTTTGAATAGCCACATCAACCGCCCACCATCAGTGGTGAGAATCTTAAACCATTGAATGCACCGTACCTAAAGACACATCCTCACAAGGCAGGTTATCAAACCAACACTTCATTGCCGAATTGTTGAAAGAAAAGACCATGGTCACACTATGACGAAATGATTTTTTTAAATACCACTAGCTCACCGATGTTGGTCGCGAAAGCTAGACACGCCAGGATGAGGATGGAGTTTGCAAACGATAATTAGTTATTCCACACTATGTCGCCCCCACCTTGGCTACCCCACCGCCAAGGATGCACAAAATTAACATAGAAAGTTTTAATCTACATAGGGTCCGGATCCCCGGTCTCAGTGGCAAGAAGTCTGTCGGGGAGGAGAACCAACGTAGTGGGGCGATGGAGATCGTTGGTGGCTAGGGTTTGTAACACGTGGCATGCTTTAGATACAAGTGAGTTGGAGTATGACTGTATGAGAGTACCAAATTGCCTCATTTGTAATTCTAAATGCATCTCTCCTATTTAAAAAGAACGTAAGGCTCTGTAGTCCCTCCTATTTTGTTCAATCTTACCTACGTTTGCTCTCTCACCTCCTTCTCTTCCTGTTTGATTTCTCCTCTCCCATATATGATTTTCCATCGGGTTTTCTTGACAGACGCCTCAACTGCCCCACCTCTTATTTACTTACCAAATAAACTTTTGTCTTCTGTTATAATCATATTTCTTTTGCATAATCAAATTAATATGGGCAGATAAATCATGGATTAACCTATTTATGCCCGTTGCAATGCATGGACAATTTTGTTTTTAGTATAAATTTACATACATTAATCAAACTCATACAGAAAAAAGACCTTGGACAACTGGCTATCTTGTGACCAAGAAAAATTGAGCCACAAATTTAAGAGCACACACATTTATTTGGGCTTCTAGACACATAAGTTTAAAGCTTGTCAACAATACCAGATAAATACAGGAAAATGCATCATAGTATCGGAACTCAACATACAAGTTCACTGATCTTTAATGTTTGTAATTTGAATTAATTTGCTATATCTAAATATAAGCCACTCTCCACTTTTTTTTGGCGAAAAATGACCCAAATATGTTATAAAGGTTCATAAGATGTACAAAGCATCCCAAACATAACAATAATTACATCAAGGACTTTGCACCACCTAGAGCAAGCCACCGACGCACCGTTTCGTTGTTCCCCTATAGGAGTCAGCTTAATCTTGTCGATAACAGCCGAGAAGTCTTAGTGCAGATGTACCTAAGGACCTGCGCCTCATAGCCGCGGTCATCACATTAAACCCTTGAATCAATCTAAAGCGCCCGACGCAAAATCTGGTCGTCGCACACGAACGACGAGAAACCCTAATTCCGATGACCCAAGGAGACGACGGAAATCTAGGCCATAGCTCTGTTGATTCCGTCCGATGGACGAACTTGAGGTGAATCAGAGCCCAAAAGACTAGCTCAAAGATGAAACGCCGCCATCCACCCACCTAGCGCCCCTACCAAAAAAAAACCTAACCTAAACTACTAGCCAGAGCCGGAGCACCGGGATCCTCTCCTGCCACCGGTCATCTAACCTAAACTATTAGCCGGAGCCGAGGCACTGACTGGGATCCTTTTCATGCCATTGGCCGCTCCATGGGTTCCTTGACGAAGCTTGGAGAGGATGATTGTCCTACCAATCGCAACCGCGAAAGGGAAAAAGAAACCTCCTAACAGGGAGGTAACGATTTCCTTTTTGATATGAGCTACTTCTCTGAAGGGTGGCATCAGTGACACTGTGGCACCTTCCTAGATCACGCCTATGGGTGTGACATCTGAGCCATGCTGCTTGGACAGTGTGCAAAGACCAAGGGAGATGTTCTCTTTATTTTCTTTTGGACAGAGATGTTCTGTTTAATTATCTAGAAAATACTCCATCCGTTATGAGGGAGAACTACAGTAACAAGCCATATAACTAGACATTACCGTAATCATCACCATCATCAGCAGAATTATGCAGAAACCAGACAGCACCCACGATAAATCCAGGAGCTATCAACAATGTGATTTGGCCTTATTTAAGGAGCTACCAACACAATGTGTTCTGAACAAGATTGCACAGAACGATGCCGGAAGGAGATAAAAAGAGTTGACTGACATATTCAAATCTTGAGGCTTTCGCCACTCAGGTACAATTATGTTAGCGAAACATCTGTTCGATCAACTCCACAGAAGCAAAACAACGATGACAACAAAGTTCCCTCTAATCGCTCCTACAAGCCCACACATTGTGATCGTGTGGGGCATTTTTAACTCTAAGGAAAGTTTCCAGAACACAGTGAAGAACAGGCACATCTCATCGCATGGTGACTAAAGCAGCCGCGTCGAAGGGCTTCACTTCTTCCTCTTCTTCGGGGGCTGGAGCGAGTCCTCGTCGTCATCCTCCTCGTCATCGTCGTTGTCCTGGTCGTCATCCTCCTCTTCTACTCCATCCTCATCATCTTCAGCAGCGACTTCATCGTCATCATCGTCATCGTCCTCATTGTCATCGTCGTCGTCGTCATCATCGTCGTCACCTCCTCCACCTTCCTGCTCCTCTTGTTCTTCCTCATCATCCTCGCCATTCTCCTCACCCTCGCCTATTTGTTTCTTCTTGGCGTCACTGGCCTTGGGGTTGTCATACTCCTCTCCTTCCGAGATTTCCTCTTCGCCCTCCGCGAAGTCGCCATCCTCATCCCCGTCATCATCTTCGCCATCTTCATCACCAGCATCAGTAGGGGCAGATTCATCGCCCCTCTTTCCACCCATCTTGAAGTCTGGCATACCACAAATAATGCCCTGTACAACGATCAGGCAAACATAGTTAAGTCACAATACCAACATCCAGACCAAAGCTTGAAAACAAAACCTGAAAAACCCACAAACACAACACAAGAACAAAGGATTAATAAAAGTGACCAAAAGCTAGTCAGTAACAAGCGGCATGGAAGCAGATCATGCGTTTTTCTTATGGTAAACTCAGCAAGTCATATTAGTGAGCAAAAAGAGCAGAGCTCAACAAACAACAACCCTGCTTGCTATCCTAGAATCGGCTGCTGTGCACTGTTTGTCAGCGCTAATCACTTTAGCAGGAAAGGAGCAGACCAGCTGAAGCTTCAGGCTAGTGTAGCCTGATCTCACCCCTCAGTTCCTCACTTATAAAGAGGCTGAACAACCTCAGTCTTATCACTTATACACAGCTCAGCCAGTTTACCTTCAACCCATATATCTTCTGAATCCCTCCGTTCCTAAATATAATTCTTTTTAGAGATTCCACTACAAATTACATATGGATGTATATAGACATATTTTAGAGTGTAGATTCACTCATTTTACTCCGTATGTAGCCCATAGTGGAATATCTAAAAAGACTTATATTTAGGACACAAAGATCTACCTCCATAACCACAAGCATGTCCATGCAGTTCCATACCTTGTATGCTACTCTGGACCATGTTGTGGTTGGGAGCACAGAAATGACAAAACCATGTGGTGCTCACTTGCAGCGAAGCCCCTTGGCTTTGTGGACAAACATGGACAGTGAGAGGAGAAAGCGACCCTATCACAAATATCTCTAGTCAGAGGACCCCCACCGCAAATAATTACAGAAAAGTCCCCTGTGTCACTCTCAATGGCGAGCAGGCACAGACAGGTGGGGCCGTGGGCGCGACAGCTCTCGCGTCAAAGACAGCCTGGCTCACGCTTAAGAAAGTGATTAACCGTAGCATAATACGCACGTATACCGTCACTTGACTACATGTTAAGCTACGAAGTTTTTTCTTCAGGGAGAGAGAGAGAGAGCATCTCTGAAGGCATATTCGCGTGGCCTGTGGGGAGCGAATATTCGGGCCCGGGTGGCAAGGAGCTGTAATAAAGAAGCAAGCAAGGAGCGGGCTGAGGCAGGGCCCACCCACACGGAACTGAAGCCCACAACCGAAAACTGCAGCCTAGAGCGCACCACACGGTTCCGCATCCGGAAAAGTCCAAACCATATCTCACTCTCGCAACGGTACAAAAGCTGGATGGAACGGCCGTGATATTTTTTTTTTCTTTCACACATCTTTTTTCGTATATAAAAAAATACACGCATGCTACTCGAGGGTGAAAAAAGAACTTCAAAGTAACCCACACGAAAATAGTAGTAAAACGACAGAGAGAGATGTGATTTTTGCCGCAGGGATTTCGTTTGGGCTTTACCTCGGTGTCGGTGCCGGTGCCGACGGTGAGCAGGTCGGCGAGGACGTCGTCGTCGCCGGCGGCGGGGTGCATGGCGGTGTCCATCTGCAGGGGCTGAACACGTGGGCAGGCAGGAGAAACCAACACGTCAGTCACAGAGACGGGGCTTTACTTTTACCGTTAGTTAGTAGCCAGAGGCAGCAGCACACAAGCAGCAGCAGGAAACCTTAAAACCTCCGCCCGCAACATTTTACTTTCCCAACAAGGTTTGGGCCGGCAGAAAAAAAGCGGTTCTCCCCAGAGAAGTTGTTGCACCTAATTCTAGCAAAAAATCCACCCTATCCTCCGCTGCTAGCAGGTCAGAGAACAGAGGCGAAAACACATATTTTCTTCTGAACAGATGGTACTACTGCCCCTAGCTAGCTCACAGAAGTGCCAGGCAAAGATAAGAGAGAAAACGAGTATACAGAAAACGAGGAAGAAGAGCAGGAGTATATTTCTCTCAGCGAGTGAGAAAATCTGTGCTGAAGCCTGACGGTTTCAGACTCTGCAGGTGCACACAAACGAGCTCATAGCACAATTTGCCATGGCCTGCTAGAGCAGAGCCTAGAACAGGTGCGAAATCCAACCTCTCGGCAGCTAGGGTTAATTGACAGGAGGAACAAAAGAGATATGATTATGCAATATGCATACTACTAGTAGCAGTCGTGAAAAGTAGTTGAGATGCGTTAATAAACGCGAGATAAACAGGAGAGGTTAGTTACCTTGTTGTTGTGAGGAGGCAGAGACTGCAACAGACCACAGATCTGGAGGTCTCGAGGATATATGAGCGCTCTCAACGGGCAGAACTAGGCCGACTCCATGGGAGGAAGGAGAGAAAGAGGATGCTGGAGAGAGAGAGAGAGAGGATAGAGGAGCGGGCAGCACGGGCAGAAGGGGCAGGTGGGCAGTGATGTGTGCGCGGAGGGCAGACGCGTGAATTCTCCGCTAACCCGAGGACCCGACCGAGATTTTGTGCCGCTGGTTTGTAGAAGGACCCGGTGCATGGCAGGAAATCCGTTCGAGAGAGAGGCGGAAGGAAAGGGATCATCATCGTCGGATCAAACGGCCAGCGTGAAGCCAGGCCGCGCCAGATCCCCACCGAGAGCGCCGGTCGTCGTCGCCCGCCCGTTGGGAGCGGAGCGGCCGCACCTGCGGGCCCCGGAGGTCATACACATCGCCCGGGACGGGAGCGCGTCATCGGCGGATTGCGCGTGACGTGTCCCCTCCGCGTCCTTGCACCGCATTGAGTAGTGGGAGCTCTTGAAAGAAAAAATGTTTATGTTGGAAAAAAAAAGCATTGAAGGCTAGCGGCTGGGGTAGGTGAGAACACGGCCGTGACACATCGGGCAGAAGAGAAATATCTGTGCAACGTCAGGTCAGATCAGGTGGGAGCCCCGCCCCGTTTCTTCACGTAACACGGCAGGTCTAGCAGCACGCGTGCTTAACGGCGTCCATGGTGACAGCAAACGGGTCGACATGCCGCACCCTGCACTTCCGCCACTGACATGTGGGCCTGTTGAGATCCCGGCCCGCATGTCAGGTGCCCACCGTTAGGCAGCGCACGGCAAAGAAAGGAAAAATCTCGTTAACCACAAAGGCACCGTGTCACTTTGCGAGCTGGATGCTTGTGGCGGATGGCAAGTCGGGGAATAGGATTCCTAACTTCTGCAAGGCAGAAGAAACTTTGGATATCAGCTGATAAACACGCTCGAGTCAGCACCATTTAAAGAAAGGCTCTAGGTTGCCTGACCCACCGACCGCTCTGTGTGCCTCCTAAAATTCACGCTCTGCATAACCAAAACCCAAATCTACCTGTTCTCTCAGAAATCTACCCCAAACAAAAGACAAGATCCGACACCCAGCATGGCCTAATCGGTGCAGTAAAAATCCAGCCGAGCCGTCAAACTGGAGCTTCCCAGAAAAAACAGGTCCCAACAAACAGGGTATAAAGGACTTGAACAATATAATGCCATGACAACTGAAGCAATATGATTCCACGGGAAATGAAAACTTGTATGCATGCTTCACTTGCGTCATCACAGGATAATCTTCACTTGCTCAACATGTAAATAACTATAGACAGGAGTGCCTAATAATGGTTTTTTCAATCAAATTAACAAAGGCATCGTTCCCAACAACCCAGAACACAAGCTTTATGACAGTAAGAGTGCAACCATGATGCAGCAGAGCCATGCAACCGGCAAACTGTGCGTACTGAACCTAATAAACGAAAAAAGACTCAAAAGCACATTACGGGTACATTTAACGCAGCATTACCACCACTACTTCAAAAGGACAAGAGAGGCAAAGGCAACTAAGACTATGGGCAAGCAGAAATGTGTTTATATAGCCAATAAAAGTTTGTTGCTTGTGACTTTCATCACTTCACGGCCCAAAAGGACTGCAATTTATGTGATTGTCTACATCCTGATTTGGCCATTGACTTTACTACTCCCTCCGATCCATATTAATTGACGCACTTAGCATCAATTAATATGGATCGGAGGGAGTAATTTCATAGACTGGCAAGGTTTAACAAATTTATATTCTAGTGCAGGAAAACATTCAGGCATTAAATTTATCTGTTGGCAGAACCATTGAAGCACTCATGAGATATTTGCCAGAACCGAACAGATACAGCATAGTGATTCCAAAACCATTTAATTTAATACCTGGGCAATGAATACTTCAGTTGCTAATTCTACCAGAGTTTTTCCCAGTTCGGTTTAGAAAAAGGAGATGCTGAGCTCTTTCTCAAATACTCAAAAGATACCACGGTATTGGAGAAACACCTGTTTATGAAACTGCTGTATTACTTGATGCCAAATGCGCCAGTATTTAAAAAACTAAGCTGCCAAACGTAGCATAAAGCATTGTCAAAACACACTCTGGCAGACCATCAAGAGAACAGGAAAAGAATCTAACACTTCATCCATTGGAAAGAGTCTAACAAAGTTTTTTTCAAGGCATAGTTTCCAACATCCCACAACAGAAGCTTTATGACAGTAGGATTGCAACCATAACGGTGTGGAAAGCAGAAAACAAAAGACGCCGATGCAGCAAGGGACAAACTCCTCACACTAAACATAAACAAAAAAGGCTCAAAAGCACAGCAATGGTAGCTACTTGAAAAGGATAAGTGAAGCAAGGTAACTAAGATTATGGGCGAGAAGCCGAGAAGAAACGTGTTTAGATAATTGAACTGACCAGCCTTAACAAATTTATATTCCAGTACTAGCGAAACATTCAGACGTTTATATGTTGGTAGAACCGCATAAATATTCATGAGATACTTGCCAGAACCAAACAAATACACGCTATCAAGGGCTCAAAGCATAAGCATTGTCAAAACACTCCGTCCGTTGGAAAGAAGAAAATTAATAAACAAATGAAAGACAGGTAGTAGCTCACTGCTGATTCCATAACTGGCCCGCTCTAAGCACCTTATTGAACTTCAACACCAACGCAGCCATGGTATGATAAAGTTCTTTATTCGAACCTAATTAGCTATTTCTGGATCCACACAACAAAAATGGGAAGTACGGAAAATATGCCTACAAATGTTCAACGATAGATCTTCAAATACATGGAGGCAAAAGCTGAATAACCAGCAGAGAAAATGCCAGATATCGGATAAGTCTCAACCTGGATTGGAAGGGAATGATTTTTATCATTTTTCCAGAGCCCAAATTGTTCAATCAAGCCCGCTATACAAAGCCAACATAACACGACATTGTTTACCAGTAGATTTCCGGTGATGTTTGGACTGCTTGGTTAAAATCAAGACCATCAGCAAGAACATGGAGGCAAAACTAGCCTAAACTTGGATTGGAAGGGAATGATTTTTTTTCAAGCCCAAATTGCTCAATCAAACCCATTATACAAAGCCAACAAAACCCAACATTGTTTACAGACTTCTGGTGAAGTTTGTACTACTTGGTTAAAATCAAGATCATCAGCAAGAACATGGTGGCAAAACAAGCCTAAACTGGGTTTGGAAGGGAATGATTTTTATTATTTTTCTAGAGCCGAAATTATTCAATAAAACCAGCTACAAAAAGCCAACAAAACCCGACAATGTTAACAGTGGATAGACTTCTGCTGATGTTTGGACTAAGATCATCAGCAAAAACATAGAGGCAAAACAAGCCTGAACTTGGATTGGAAGGAAATGATTTACATCATATTTCTAGAGCCCAAATTGTTCAATCAAACCAGCTATACAAAGCCAACAAAACCCGACATTGTTTACCAGTAGACTTCTGGTGATGTTTGGACTGACCTGGTTAAAATCAAGAACATGAAGGCCAAACAAATTATCAAATCATTGCAAATCAAATATCAATTGTTGTTATTCTATAATTATCTATTTTGCTACACGTTTGTAGTTAGCTGATCAGCAAATGTAACACAAGCAATTAACATCATCGGAAATTTGATTCGTTTAGTGTGGTACAACAAAAAGAAATGCCTACCCAGGAAACTAATTATGAAAGGCCAAGGCATGACTGGTCTCGCAAAGAGACTGACCAAACATGAGTTCTGAACGCTATGCTTTGATCTTTTATAATAACATTGAAATTGAAGACACTTAGTTTGCACAGAACATGCTTTCAAGAGGTCATGTTTCTGATGAATTATGATCGGTTAAGAGACTGAATGTCGACACTACCATTAAAGTAAACAGGACCCACTTTAAGAAGCAACTTTAAGAGGCAACTTCCAAGGAGAATAAAGCTCCCTATAATTGAAGATTTTAAAGGCCACAGCTGTCAAACTCGGCGTCAAGTGAGAAATTACCAGAATCTACTTCACTATTTCCAGATGTGCCTATTTCTTGCCTAAACATCAGACATATTTAAACTACGTCACTGTTGTCGTAACAAAAATGGAAAAAATGGACAACTGTGCAACATCAACTTCAGCTACCGCATCCAGGATTTTGCTACATACACAGCAACAAGCTGAATAACATGCAGAGAATATGATGGATATCAGATAATTCTCTACTTGGATTGGAACGCAATGATTTTTATCATTTTTGTAGAGCCCAAATTGTTAATCAAACCCACTATACAAACGCAACATAAGACAGCATTGTTGACCAGTACACTTACGGACTGCTTGGCTGAAACCAAGACCACCAGCAAGAACAGGGAGGTGAAAAGAAGATCAAATCATTTCAAAAAAATATGAATATACCATTACCGAATAATTAATCAATTTAGGAACCTACTTACGAAAAGCCAAGGCACAACTGGTTGCGCAATGAGACTTAACAAACATGAGTTCAAGATACTTTTTAAAGAACATGCCTCAAAGAGAATGTTCCTTATGAATTACGATCAGTTGAGAAACTGATCGTCGAGTTGGCTATAGGTGTTGTGCGCGGGCGTGCACCAAGCCTGCTACCTGTGTACAAGCCCTGTGCTCTGCAGTGGGCCTCATGGTTGTCTCTCCTTAACTATAAAGCCACCACAGCTAGCACCTATTGGTCTAGTTTCTTTTAATGAATTATGATCAGTTAATCACCACCCTTAAGTGCACACAGCCGATTTGAGATTGTATATAATGTGGCGCGCTTTAAACCTATTGTCTCATGGCCAAAGTAAAACAGTGGCCACTTTAAGAAGCAACTTCCAAGAGAATAAAGCTCCCTATAATTAAAGATTTAAAAGTCCACAGCTGTCAAACTCAAGCTCAAGCCAGAAATTACCAGGATGGATGCAAAAAGATATGGATATCCCATTCCTACAAATCCCACTGCAACTGCAACCAGAATGAGATCAAGTGCCCAGAAACCATTCGACATTATCATTAAGACCAGACGACAACCCAAGTAGCCAAATACAGATACTTGCAGTACATGAAACCAACTACAGAACTATAAGGTACATGATGAAGTTGCAACTGGAAAAGTACATAGTTGGCAATAGAAACAACATAAATACTTCAAGAAAGTTCCTTCTGCAAATACTGCCACAAAGGTATCTGATTCGAAAGCATCTGACAGTAAAAGTCAACAGCCCTTCTGCAATACTTCGGCACCAACACAGGTTCAAAATCCATCCGAATGCAAAACCACACGAACGAACCACGACCAGCAGATGCCAAACTAAAAACATAGGGAGAATCAATCAGAAATCTATAGAGCAAAATCACCAACTCAGATAGAATGCATAGAGATTGAAAGAACTCAAATCAATAGTAGTGAGTGTGGCATTGGAATGGAAGAGGCTGTGAGTTGATATACCTAGTGCTGTCAATAGCCACCCTGAAAACCAGTGCCACCAATCTGGGTATTGGACACTTGGCCCTGCCCAGCAGCCCCAGCCTGATAACCACCAGCAGCACCAGTGGCCGCTGCAGTAGTGCCCGTTTGGGAAGCTGCTTGGCCGACCTGAAACCCAGCAGAAGTGGGGAACCCAGGTGTCCCCTGAAAACCAGGAGGCCCTCCTTGATATGCTGCAGCTCCCTGAAGACCTGCTGCATTTGGAAAATTGACGCCAGCAGCCCCAAACCCTTGTGTCCCAAAGCCCTGAGCTCCAAAACCAGGAATGCCAGCTTGCCCCCCGGCGCCCAATGCAGCAGCAGCAAAAGCTGGATTTAGCGATGCAAGCATGGCTGGGTTCTGCATCGCGGCTGCCATCATGGCCAGCATTGCAGTATTGGGCTGCGCAAATGCTTGCTGCTGTGCACCCATCCCCAGCAAGGCAGCTTGCTGGGCGAACCCCATGTCATGAACAGCAGTGGCACCATACGCTGATGGATCATATGGATTAATGGCGGCAATAGAGGGCACGGTCATTTGTGTAGAAGCAGCGGTGGCATTGGCATTGTTAGCATTCGAGTTCGACCCAGATGAGCCCTTTGTCCTCCCATCTATGGCCTTCTGCACATTGAGCATCTTGCCATCAAAATTCCTCATAGGCTCCTCCAGGGCACGGCGAGCACTGTCCACAGACTTGTAAACGAACAGCGCAAACCCCTTGGGCTTGCCGGTGCTCTTGTCAAAGCCCAGCGGCCCCTCTTCAATCTCACCAAACTGCGAGAAGTACTCATAGAGGCGATTTACATCAACATCAGCGTGCACGTTGCCAACAAAGATCTTGCGCTGCATGTTGTCAGGCAGCGAGGAGGAGGAAGCGGGGGCGCTGTTGTTGGTGGCGCCCGAGCTGGCGTTGGCGTTGGAGCTAGGGTTCTGGGACTGGGAGGCCGGGGGAGCGGGGCCCGAGGCGGCGAGGTGGCAGAAGGCGAGGCGGCCGCCGATTTCGAGCTGGGGGCGGCGGAGGGCGCGGAGCGCCGAGGTGCGGGACTGGTAGAGGACGAAGCCGTAGCCCTTGGACTTGCCGGACTGCTTGTCCGTGATGACGCGGCAGTCCTCGAGCTCGCCGAAGCGGGAGAAGGCGGAGCGGAGGTCCTCGACGCCGGCGCCCCAGCCGAGGCCGTGCACGAAGAGCTTCCTGCTGGCGGGGTCGGACTCGGCCGCGCGGCGCACGGCCGCCATGGTGGCGGGGCTGGCCTCGGCGGCCGCGCGGAGCAGCGCGACGAGCTGCTCCCGGGAGAGCGGCTCGAGCAGCTTGGTGACGTCCTCCTCCTCGTAGTCGTAGGCGAGGTCCTCGTCCTCCAGAGCGGCGGCGGCGGCGGCGTCCGCGGCCGGCTCCGGGGGGTCGTCGGTGATGGGGTAGTAGATGGTCCCGACGCGGGGCTTCTGCTCGGGCTTCTCGTGGTGGGCGGCGGGGTCGGCGCCGGCGGCCGCCGCCGGATCCGCCTTCCGCTTCTTCGGCGCCATGGGGGCGGGGCGGGGCGGGGAGGGGGGAGGCGAGCTAGGGTTTTAGGTTCGGCGCAGGTGCGGGGTGGAGGCGGAGGCGGAGATTGGGATTTCCAGACACGCTGTCACGGGCGAGCCGAGAGGATTGGGGTTGGACTAATAACGTGTGGGACACAGGCGCCAGGCAGGCCGGCGGCGGCACACGGCCCATGAAAACCTGGGCCGGTTTGTAGGAGGCGTTCCTACCATACACTATAATCATCTTGGGCTGGGATCTCAAAAAACCTAAGCTCTGTTTGGATGCCATTATTGTGATGCAAGAACTGAATTGGGTGAACAATAGCAAGTGGGAATTGTAATGGGCTTCCATTCACATAAAAAAGAAACAAATGGGCTTCGACTCAAGTTGTGTTGTTCGGCTGTGAGATGTAATTGCTAGTTGGAATCAAGTCAGGTGGCCAATTCAAACTCCGAGAGCAACTAATTAATGAATTTTTTTTCCGCACGCGTTTTCTGCTTTTTTAATGGGGTTTTTCCCGGTTTTTCCGACGTTTTGGTTTTCCACCGGTCTTCCTTAGCTTTTCGATAAAAAAAATCATGAAAAAAATTGCGCAAAAAAAACACGTTTTTCTTTCTTTCGCGAGAGTGACGGTCTTGCTTTCGCGAGAGGCACGGTTTTGCTTTCGTGAGAGTCACGCCCGTGCCTCTCGGAAACGGAAAAAAACGCGTTTTCTATTTATTTTTTTTGTTTCGCGAGTCACGGTTTTGCTTCCGCGAGAGGCACGGTTGTGCTTTCACGTGAGTCATGGTCGTGCCTCTCGGAAACGGAAAAAAACTTTTTTTTTTTGTTTTTTTTCGTTCGCGAGTCACGGTTTTGCTTCCGCGAGAGGCCCGGTTGTGCTTTCGCGAGAGTCACGGCCGTGCCTCTCGGAAACGGAAAAAAGAACGCGTTTTCTGTTTTTCTTTTCTTTCGCGAGAGTCACGGTTTTGCTTCCGCAAGAGGCACGGTTGTGCTTTCGCGAGAGTCATGGCCGTGCCTCCTCGGAAACAAAAAAAAACGTGTTTCCTCTTTTTTTTCCTTCCGCGAGAGTCATGGTTTTGCTCACGGTTGTGATTTCATGGGAGGCACGGGCGTGCCTCTTTCGAAAGGGAAAAAACCCGTGCTCTCGGTTCGGTTTTTTCGTTTGTTTTTTTTGAAAAAAAAACAAACGTCAAAACCTATCAACATGGGATCTAGTTTTAAAGATCTCGACGCGAGGAATCCAACGGTGAAAGCGATTCGAGATTTGGACGCTAAGAGATAAAACGTTTTGAATAAACAGATCTACGAAAAAAGGGGAAAACTCCCAGGTTGCGACAAATGGCACATATGCAACGCGCCACTTGTTGCAACTTGAGGAGGTTGTAGTGATCTTCGCAACAAGTACTCCTCAACTAGTGATTTCGTCAAAATAACATGCTCCCTTCTTTTCGGTTTGTTAAGCTAAGCAAAATTTCGGATCCCAATTTATTAGGCACTACAGTCAAGTCGCAATTATTTCATGTCGTTCTACCCCGCCCCCACCTTAAATGGTGCTCGTGTAATCTTAACTTTTTTTATTAGCCATGCATATGTGGGCTGTTAGGCGTAAGGGGAAGGAGAGAGCATGCACGCGAAACGTTAACCGCAAGCAGGGAGGGGTGGATCTGGCATGTGTGATCCAAATTTACATGCAAGCAAAAGTGAAAATAACCGCTGCCAGTAACCTTCATGGTTTCTCTTGGAACATTTCACTAGTAGAAAAAGAGGCTTCCATACGCCCCCATTAGTCCCCAAAATAATCGAACCGCGACCAAAGGGGTCTTTAGTCGCGGTTCGGGAGAAGACCCGCGACCAACTATCTGGGCCCAGCGCGCGCTGGCGGACGGGGGGGGGGGGGGGGGGGCTTTAGTCCCGGTTGGCCTGGCCAACCGGGACTAAAGGTCCTCAGGCTGGCCCGAAGGCCTTTAGTCGCGGTTGGCCAGGCCAACCGGGACTAAAGGTTAGACCTTTAGTCCCGGTTGGTCTGGCCAACCGCGACTAAAGGTTAGACCTTTAGTCCCGGTTGGTCTGGCCAACCGCGACTAATGACCCGCACCTTTAGTCGCGGTTGGCCAGACCAACCGGGACTAAAGCTTAGACCTTTAGTCCCGGTTGGTCTGGCCAACCACGACTAAAGGGATTTGAGGCCTCATTTTCAAACTCTACCCCCCCGGTGGATCGCCTTTTCAGTTTTAGAAAAAACAAAAGAAAATGATGGAAATGTCAAAAAAAATAAAATAAAATAAGTTTCCCATGTGATATGTGGTCTAGTTGTTGGGAAAATTAACAAATATGAATTTCGACTTTATTTGCAAAATCTCTCTGGAATTTCTTAAAATGGGCATAACTTTTGCATACGAACTCGGATGAAAAAGTTTTTTATATGAAAAACCATCTACTCGAAAAGTTACATCCGAATTTAACTGGGGGAACCCCGTTAAACATTTTCAAAATCCTCAAAAACCTAACAGAAAAAAGGATACGGGGCTTTTAAGATCTGGAGAGGCAAAAAAATTCAAAAAATTTCAAATTGTGGTCAAACTGTGGTCAAACAATGGTCAAACTAATTATTCTAGAATATTAGTGTTACTAAATAATTATTTCAGTTTTTTTAAATTTTGGTCAAATCTGGTCAAACAGTGGTCAAACAATGGTCAAACTAATTATTCCAGAAATATTAGTGTTACTAAATAATTATTGTTTTTTAAAACAATAGTTTCAAACTCAAACAGTGAAATGTGTCACTTCATGCTCAAGCTAAATTCCTGAGGGTTAATAGAATTGACATCCTACTACTGTTAGGAAAACAACAAGTGCAGACTTGGAAACGAGGGAGAATAGAACCCGGAAGTTAAGCATGCTCAGGCTGGAGTCGTGAGAGGATGGGTGACCGTCCGGAAAGTTAGATGATTTAGAATGATGAGGGGTGATTAGAGATTAGAGGTTAAATTGAGCAGTGATGAGGGGTGGTGATTAGAGATTAGAGGTTAAAATAATTCAGAAATTTGAAAATAAAAAAAATTAAAAAAATTCGCAAAAAAACCCTGCGGAGGAGGCCTTTAGTCCCGGTTAGCCACGAGAACCGGGACTAAAGCCTTTAGTCACGGTTCGTAAGAGGCGCGACTAAAGGGAGGGTCTTTAGTCGCGCATATTTAGTCCCGGTTACACAGCCGGGACTAAAGGCCTTTTTTCTACCAGTGTTTAGACATGAGTTTCCCTTTTCACATAAGGAAGGGAGAAAAAAATGTTGGATTGGTTATCCATTTTTTTTCTAGAAGTGCTTTCGTTGTTTTCTTTTCTCGGGAGGTTCGAAAAGCCACGTGATCTTAAATTGTGTCACAATTATTTTATGTCGTTGTTCTCCGTCGTCGTCGCCTTAAATGTGCTCGTGTAATCTTAACTTCCTTATTTATTAGCCATGCATGTGTTGTATGTCATGCGTTAGGAGGAGAGCATGCAAGTGAAGCGCAATCAACTTTATTGTTTAATGTGGACGCATGGTACATGTGATAGTTTTTAGTAGGAGATAGTAGCGTTGGACTGGTTCTTGTAGCTCGAACCTGTTTTGGTTTTCCGTAATGGAAATTGGAAGGGGGAAGCCCTTCTTTTGCTCAAACAAAAAAAAAATGGTACATATGATGCACTATTCTCTTTGGATTGCCAATACAAATCAGCGAAAACTTATTTAAAAGAACATATAAAACGGGTCCTCCTCTCTTCTTCTTCTTCTTCTTTTTGCGGGAGAAAGGACTGCATTCATCAAGGAAGATTGTTACAATCCTGTTGGCAAAGGGTGCCAATTGGGTCCTCCTGTCTTTGATCAAGGATGTTACTCCAAAACACTTTAGGTAGAAAGGGTGTAACTAAGAAAAGCAAAATATCTATACCCGGAATTAGGCCAAACTAAAACCCACCAATACAGCACCAAGTCAAACCTCCGAGATGCACAAGGGGGCCGAATAATGCAGGTGGATAGTCAAAAGCACAAGGAATCTACTCATGATCGAGCTGCACCGGTCAATGGGCACAAGCTATAGTGAGCCAAAAGGTGCATGGAAAATGGACGACCGGAGGCCAGCCATGGTGACGCACATAGTGTCCTTCTCCACGAGGTGAGGTGTTTTCTGTCCCGGCCCGCGAGCACAGGGGGGAGCCTACCTACATCGCCTTGTGCCTGTCCAAATAAAGGAAATAATGTGAGGCAGAGAGGGCTCCATTTTTATTGCTGGATGGATGGATACACGTTGTCTACGCGAATTATTGGGCTGGGTGGGACAAAGGTAGGCGGAAGGTGTATATTCGGAGGTAGGTCGCCCCCACCATTTCACACTTTGCTGGGGCAAATGGAACCTCCATTTCTTGTCCTTCTGAAAAACAAAAACACCCCTCTTTTTCAGGGAAAACAAGAGAGCTAAGATTCCCTTATGACGTATTGACCCTAAAGAACACGGTGTATTATTATGCAGCTAAAGTGGTGAAGTATAAATACAAACAACTAGCATGTTGTGTATTTTTTTTTTTTGAAATGGAGGAGGACCTCGGCCTCTGCATCTGAACGATGCATGCAGCCACTTTATTAATTATTCACACAAGACCTTATAAAGTCATACAACAATAAGACTAAAGCCACCGTCTAGGCAACATTTGTCGCTACTTCTATCCAGTTGATGAAGGGATGCTGATACTCTGGGCCTAATACCAAACAGACCTCGCAGCTAAACCTAACATCTAAGACCCGAGGTCTCAACCGGGACGCCTGCCAGGTATGAGGCACCCACCAGTCCGGCGCACTTCTCAACCACGATGCCTGCCGGGTATGAGGCCACCGCAACCACCTGCCACCAATCCATCTTTAGTGTTGTACTGCTGCATCTACCTTGCTTGGTCTAGCTGCCGTCGATGCCAGACAACGCCACCATCCTGCGCTCGTCCATCAACACACGCCCACCGGCGAGACCCCGCTGCTCCATGCCGCTGAGACCCGCCATTGTCGACGTGTCAGATGCCACGCCGCTCCTCCTCTTGTCCCCTCCACCCAGCACTTGCTACAAAACGATGCCCCCAGGAGGGAGAACGACATCAAAAACGTTGTCATCGTCCGAAACGATCAGGTTGACGTGACCTACAACGACGATGCCTTAAGAAGGGAACAACGTCCGAGACGCCGCCATTGTCCGCCATGACCGCAATCAGGCGCGAATTTCACAGGAAGCCACGTCGTCCCGATCTCACGGTTGGCTGGAACCGAGCGGAGCCTCGCCACGAAGACGAACGCCGTCGTCGGTAATCCGGCAGAGAACCGACATCTCCTCACCAGTCCCTCCACGCGCCGTCGATCGGCGGAAGGCCATCCAACGGCGGATCCGATCGGGGCATTGGATCCGCAGTCGCCGCCGTCACCATGTCCGCACAGATCAGCCACCCCGCCGGATGTGGCGCTGCCACCGCCGCCGTCCAACGCAAGGCCGCCGCTCCGCCGGCTTATGGCGCTTCGGCCACCGCCGCACGGCATGGGTTCGCCGCCCCAGCCGCTGCCTTCGGATCCCACAAGAGGAGCCGCCCCTGCCGCCTCAGATGAGATCTCGCCGCATCCACCCGCCCAGGTGCCTTCGACACCGGGCCCGCCGCCACCGCGGCCCACGCCGGCGGCAGCGGCGGCAAAAGCAGGGGGAGGGGGAGGCCTGCGGTGCTAGGGTTTGGGAGCCCCTGGCGTCGCCCAGGGGGAGGCGACGCGAGGTGTTAAAAAAAATGAGTTTGATTATTTGAAAGATGCTAATGTTAGACTCCGAATCAAATGAATCCACTGGCTGTTGAACACTGATGATCCAATAATTGTTTGTCCTCCAGCTCCTACAGTCTGATCGCTAACCGGCCAAGGTCACCACCGTTGGCACGTTCATGCATGCTGGACCGTCCGTCCACGTTGTTAATGCTTCCCATAATAGTTTACAAGCACGAGCACACCTAACAGATCAGATATACTACATGCCTGCTTGCCCCAAGAGTTCAGCTTGCCAGAAACTCTAGAAGTACTCTTTGATTAATGTATAAACGCGCACGCAACAGTGAAGTCAAAAGTTTGGCTTCCTTAGCTCGATAGGCAAGAAATGCGTGTCCTTCTTCCTCCGGAGATATGCATGCGTGAAGTCTTTGGTTCTGACGAACTTGCGCAATGTGTCAATCCTCCTCGGTTGGATGTTCACACAATCTTAATTAATCAACGTGTTAGCAGATGCGCACACCTTCTTGCACTCACAAAAATGAAAGCAGCTACTCTACTGCCGTTGGGTGGTATACACCTTTCGGCAGAGGATCAGAGGAGTATATGCCGTCATGTTATGTTAGTACTCCATTCGTTTCTAAATACAAGTGTTTCTAGAGATTTCATTATGGACTACATACGGACACATATAGGCGTAGTTTAGAGCGTGGATTTACTCATTTTGCTCCGGACGTAGCCTCTTGTTGGCATCTTTAAAAAGACATATATTTAGGAACGAAGGAGTACACGTCAGTCATTCTGGCCATTGTGTAGTAGTACACGTACGCACATGGCCTTGACGACGTACCCTCTGAGTAGGACTACTCCTCGCACCCTAGTTAGCTACACATGGGAATAGCTCGATCGTGTCGGCCATCAAGAGTTTTTCCCTTCATCATCGCAAAAGAAATGAAAAGAGACGTGCACCATTCGTTGGCGTTCCGTTCGCAGCGCATCACCAAAAGCATCCATCCCGTCGGAACCAAAAGTGGAAGGAGGGGGTGAGCGGTGCGGTGAGCCTCACACCTCGCACAACACAAAGAAGAAGAAAAAGAGAGAGGGAGAGGGATCACCTCATGCAGGAGCATATGCTGGTCATGCAACCGGTCAGTTGGATCGCAAGTTGCCATGGCTAGCTCACGTACGTGGTACGACGATTTTTTGGCAACTTGGAGAGATTGCTAGTGGGCAGCTAGCACCGAGGAATCGCGTCCCGTGCCCCATGGCCCAAGCCAATAGTCAAGTTCTCCATCTGATAATAGTTCTCTACACAAAACCCCTAAAAAAAAGTTCTCCACACAAAATATCACGCCAAGTTGCATGAAGATGCATGCGCTTTGCGCCCCTGCTACATCATTCATCAGCTTAATTAGGCCACATCTACTCACTCATCAACACTCCTAAGACGATATAAAGCAAGATCCATTCTCGCTTTGGGATCCAGGATGCTATGTTTATGTTTAACCTTCGCTTTCTTGCAATTGAATAACTTATCACCGTTCACTTTGCTTGATTCTTTTGATCCTAAGAAATAACTAACCACGACAAGCACACAAAGGTAGGTAGCATGCAATGTATATAGGCAAATTGACATGTACATATGTAGATAGACAGATATAGGGGTCAAGCGCACCATAGTGCTCACGCGAGAATCTTAGTCACTCGCCATTACTTGCTTGCTTCGGTGCACACTTGGTGAAGTGAAATATACCGCCTCCGTTGCAAAATAATTGAAGTTCCGGGTTTGTCATAAGTTAAACTTGTTTAAGTTTAACCAAGTCTGTAGAAAAATACATTAACATCTACGACACCAGATTAGTCTCATGAGATTATTTATGAAATTTATTTTCATACTCTGTGTATTTGGTGTTGTAGATCTTATCATTTTTTTTCTATAGACTTTGTCACACTTAAGAAAATTCGACTTAGGACAAACAGATGGGCAAAGCATGGCGAGCAAGACAGAGACAACCAGCCTCTCCTTTAGTTGCTTTCGCTGTGCTCTGCCAGCGCCTTTCGTATGCGTGTTTTTCTCCTTGCTTTTGTCCCAAGTTTTCTTCGCGTCATGCTGCTTTGGCTATATTTGTATGTATACCAAGTTGATCTTCTGACCATACCAAATTTATCATAATAGTGACAATTATCAGTGACCATTGTCCGAGATTAAACTGACCAAGCTATGCTGCCAGGTCAAGTGGTACTCACTCCGTCCGAATTTTTTTTGTCCCAAGCTTGTCCCTAGTGCTAGATACATCCATTTGAGGGACAAGCTTGGGACAAGTTTTTTTGAACGGAGTGAGTACTTCACAACTTAATTGACATATTATAGCTAACTAAACTAAGACCCTACTAGGTCAAGTGGTTTGGCTTAACTCACATAGTAGCTTAATGTGCTTTGTTTTTTGTCATCCTTTTTTGAGGTACCGGTCGGTGGCCAAATGGAATGTGATTTCCTTAGATCTAGATACTTTGGGAAAAGTGATAACATAAAATGGAAAGTACCGTTTATTTGAATGGATATTATTTGTGACCCAAGAGAACAAGGTGAAGGAAATATGCCCTAGAGGCAATAATAAAGTTGTTATTTATATTTCCTTATATCATGATAAATGTTTATTAATTCATGCTAGAATTGTATTAACCGGAAACTTGGTACATGTGTGAATACATAGACAAAACAGAATGTCCCTAGTATGCCTCTACTTGACTAGCTCGCTAATCAAAGATGGTTAAGTTTCCTGACCATAGACATGTGTTGTCATTTGATGAACGGGATCACATCATTAGAGAATGATGTGATGGACAAGACCCATCCGTTAGCTTAGCATAATGATCGTTAAGTTTTATTGTTATTGCTTTCTTCATGACTTATACATATTCCTCTGACTATGAGATTATGCAACTCCCGAATACCGAAGGAACACCTTGTGTGCTATCAAACGTCACAACGTAACTGGGTGATTATAAAGATGCTCTACAGGTGTCTCTGAAGGTGTTTGTTGGGTTGGCATAGATCGAGATTAGGATTTGTCACTCCGTGTATCGGAGAGGTATCTCTGGACCCTCTCGGTAATGCACATCACTATAAGCCTTGCAAGCAATGTGACTCATGAGTTAGTTACAGAATGATGCATTACGGAACTAGTAAAGAGACTTGCCGGTAATGAGATTGAACTAGGTATGAGGATACCGACGACCGAATCTCGGGCAAGTAACATACCGATGACAAAGGGAATGACGTATGTTGTTATGCGGTTTGACCGATAAAGATCTTTGTAGAATATGTAGGAACCAATATTAGCATACAGGTTCCGCTATTGGTTATTGACCGGAGATGTGTCTCGGTCATGTCTACATAGTTCTCGAACCCGTAGGGTCCGCACGCTTAACGTTCGATGACGATTTGTATTATGGGTTATGTGTTTTGGTGACCGAAGTTTGTTCGGAGTCCCGGATGAGATCACGGACATGAAGAGGAGTCTCAAAATGGTCGAGAGGTAAAGATTGATATATTGGAAAGTTATATACGGACACCAGAATAGTTCCGAAGAGGTTCGGGGATTTTTTGGAGTACCGGGAGGTTACCGGAACCCCCCGGGAAAGTTAATGGGCTTCATGGGCCATAGTGGAGAAGAGGAGGCAGGCCACAGGAGGTGGCGCGTGCCCCCCCCCCCTTGCCCAATCCGAATTGGACAAGGGGTGGGGGCGCCCCCCCCTTTCCTTCTCCTTCTCCTCCTCTTTCCCCTTTCCCCTCTCCGTTGGAAGGAAAGGAGGGGGGCGAATCCTACTAGGAGTGAAGTCCTAGTAGGACTCCCCCCTGGCGCGCCCCCTCTAGGACGGCCGCCTCCTCCTCCCCTCCTTTATATACGGGGGCGGGGGTGGGGGGCACCCCAAAGACACAACAGTTATTCTCTTAGCCGTGTGCGGTTCCCCCCTCCATAGTTTACACCTCCGGTCATAGCGTCGTAGTGCTTAGGCGAAGCCCTGCGCGGATCACATCACCATCACCGTCACCATGCCGTCGTGCTGACGGAACTCTCCTTCGACCCTCTGCTAGATCAAGAGTTCGAGGGACGTCATCCAGCTGAATGTGTGCTGAACACGGAGGTGTCGTACGTTCGATACTAAGATCGGTTGGATCGTGAAGACGTTCGACTACATCAACCGCGTTAACATAACGCTTCCGCTTTTGGTCTACGAGGGTACGTAGACACACTCTCCCCCTCTCGTTGCTATGCATCTCCTAGATAGATCTTGCATGATCGTAGGAATTTTTTTGAAATTGCATGCTACGTTCCCCTACACAAGGGGGCTTCATGTTCAATATTTCAGTACTGAGATCAATGTATTTTAGGTGCTAGCAAAACTCCCCTGCTCTCACGTCGCTCCTCACGGGCAACGCATGAGGCAGACAACCCTAGCCGCCGCTTTCCCCTTCCCATCCTTTTGCTCCTCACTGCCACATGAGGGAGTCAGCGGGCAAGCCTGAGGCTCCTGATAATGGCGGCAATGATGCCCCCTTCTCTATGGAGGGGTCATGTCGGGGCGAGCATGACTGCGTTGGTTGGCGCGTCGATCAGTGGTAGTTGGGGAGTGGCGGCCCGAGGATGGTACATATCCGATGGGTTCCACTTCGAGTGGGCATGGTGTGGTGTTGCTGGTGGTTGCACGTTGCTTGGGCAGCTAGGCTCAACATGGAGCCCGCGCATGATTGTCTAAGGTGGAGTCGGCAATGGCGCCTGACATCCGGCCGAGTCCGTGCGCAGTGGCCGGAACAACGTTGCCGGGTTGTGGCGGTGGTGGGTGCGCAATTCTATGGCGGTGTGTAGCCGTGGTGGCGACTGGAGGTTGATTCGTCGTGGATTTGAGTCCCTTCTGAAGGAAATATGCCCTAGAGGCAATAATAAAGCTATTATTTATTTCCTTATATCATGATAAATGTTTATTATTCATGCTAGAATTTTATTAACAGGAAACTTAGTACATGTGTGAATACATAGACAAACAGAGTGTCACTAGTATGCCTCTATTTGACTAGCTCGTTAATCAAAGACGGTTAAGTTTCCTAGCCATGGACAAAGAGTTGTCATTTGATAAACGGATCACATCATTAGAGAAGGATGTGATTGACTTGACCCATTCCGTTAGCTTAGCACTTGATCGTTTAGTATGTTGCTATTGCTTTCTTTATGACTTATACATGTTCCTATGACTATGAGATTATTTAACTCCCGAATACCGGAGGAACACTTTGTGTGCTATCAAACGTCACAACGTAACTGGGTGATTATAAAGATGCTCTACAGGTGTCTCCAATGGTGTTTGTTGAGTTGGCATAGATCGAGATTAGGATTTGTCACTCCGATTGTCGGAGAGGTATCTCTGGGCCCTATCGGTAATGCACATCACTATAAGCCTTGCAAGCAATGTGACTAATGAGTTAGTTATGAGATGATGCATTACGGAACGAGTAAAGAGACTTGCCGGTAACGAGATTGAACTAGGTATTGAGATACCGACGATCGAATCTCAGGCAAGTAACATACCGATGACAAACGGAACAACGTATGCTGTTATGCGGTTTGACCGATAAAGATCTTTGTAGAATATGTGGGAGCCAATATGAGCATCCAGGTTCCGCTATTGGTTATTGACCGAAGACGTGTCTCGGTCATGTCTACATAGTTCTCGAACCCGTAGGGTCCGCACGCTTAACGCTCGTTGACGATCGGTAGTATGAGTTTATGTGTTTTGATGTACCGAAGGTAGTTTAGAGTCCCGGATATGATCACGGACATGAAGAGGAGTCTCGAAATGGTTGAGATATAAAGATCGATATATTGGATGACTATGTTTGGACATCGGAATGGTTCCGGGTGAGTTCGGGCATTTACCGGAGTACCGGGAGGTTATCGGAACCCCCCGGGAAGTATATGGGCCTTATTGGGCCATAGTGGGAGAGAGGAGAAGGGAGCCTAGGAGGGGGCGCCCCCCAAGCCCAATCTGAATTGGGGGGGGGGGGGGGGGGCGGCCCCCCTTTCCTTCCTCCTTCCTCTCCCTTCCTTCCTTCCTAATCCAACTAGGGAAGGGGGGGATCCTACTCCCGGTGGGAGTAGGACTCCTCCAGGGCGCGCCATAGAGGGCCGGCCCTCCCCCCTCCTCCACTCCTTTCTATACGGGGAGGGGGGCACCCCATAGACACACAAGTTGACATTGTTTAGCCGTGTGCGGTGCCCCCCTCCACAGATTTCCACCTCGGTCATATCGTTGTAATGCTTAGGCGAAGCCCTGCGTCGGTAACTTCATCAACACCGTCACCACGCCTTCGTGCTGACGGAACTCTCCCTCGACCTTAGCTGGATCAAGAGTTCGAGCGACGTCACCGAGCTGAACGTGTGCAGATCGCGGAGGTGCCGTACTTTCGGTGCTAGGATCGGTTGGATCGCGAAGACGTTCGACTACATCAACCGCGTCACTTGACGCTTCAGCTTACGGTCTACGAGGGTACGTGGACAACACTCTCCCGCTCGTTGCTATGCATCACATAGATCTTGCGTGTGCGTCGGAATTTTTTTGAAATTACTGCGTTCCCCAACAGTGGCATCCGAGCCAGGTTTATGCGTAGATGTTATATGCACGAGTAGAACACAAATGAGTTGTGGGCGATAATAGTCATACTGCTTACCAGCATGTCATACTTTGATTCGGCGGTATTGTTGGATGAAGCGGCCCTTGACCGACATTACGCGTACGCTTACGTGAGACTGGTTCTACCGACGTGCTTCGCACACAGGTGGCTGGCGGGTGTCAGTTTCTCCAACTTTAGTTGAGTTGAGTGTGGCTACGCCCGGTCCTTGTTGAAGGTTAAAACAACACACTTGACGAAAAATCGTTGTGGTTTTGATGCGTAGGTAAGAATGGTTCTTGCTCAGCCCGAAGCAGTCACGTAAAACTTGCAACAACAAAGTAGAGGACGTCTAACTTATTTTTGCAGGGCATGTTGTGATGTGATATGGTCAAGACATAATGCTAAATTTTATTGTATGAGATGATCATGTTTTGTAACAGAGTTATCGGCAACTGGCATGAGCCATATGGTTGTCGCTTTATTGTATGCAATGCAATTGCCCTGTAATTGTTTTTACTTTATCACTAAACGAGAGCGATAGTCGTAGAAACAATAGTTGGCGAGACGACAACGATGCTACGATGGAGATCAAGGTGTCGCGCCGGTGACGATGGTGATCATGACGGTGCTTTGGAGATGGTGATCAAAAGGCACAAGATGATGATGGCCATATCATATCACTTATATTGATTGCATGTGATGTTTATCCTTTATGCATCTTATTTTCCTTTGATTGACGGTATCATTATAAGATGATCTCTCACTAAATTTCAAGGTACAAGTGTTCTCCCTGAGTATGCACCGTTGCGAAAGTTCGTCGTGCCGAGACACCATGTGATGATCGGGTGTGATAAGCTCTACGTTCACATACAACGGGTGCAAGCCAGTTTTGCACACGCAGAATACTCGGGTTAAACTTGACGAGCCTAGCATATGCAGATATGGCCTCGGAACACTGAGACCGAAAGGTCGAGCGTGAATCATATAGTATATATGATCAACATAGTGATGTTTACCATTGAAAACTACTCCATCTCACGTGATGATCGGACATGGTTTAGTTGATTTGGATCGCGTGATCACTTAGATTATTAGAGGGATGTCTATCTAAGTGGGAGTTCTTAAGTAATTTGATTAAATTGAACTTTAATTTATCATGAACTTAGTCCTGGTAGTATTAGCATATCTATGTTGTAGATCAATAGCTCGCGATGTAGCTCCCCGTTTATTTTGTATATGTTCCTAGAGAAATATAAGTTGAAAGATGATAGTAGCAATGATGCGGACTTGGTCCGTGATCTGAGGATTTTCCTCATTGCTGCACTGAAAAATTGTGTCCTTGATGCACCACTAGGTGACAGAACTATCGCAGGAGCAGATGCAGACGTTATGAACGTTTTGACAAGCTCGGTATGATGACTACTTGATAGTTTAGTGCACCATGCTTTACGGCTTAGAACCGAGACTTCAAAAATGTTTTGAACGCCACGGAGCATATAAGATGTTTCAAGAGTTGAAATTGGTATTTCATACTCATGCCCGTATCAAGAGGTATGAGACCTCTACCAGTACTTTGCCTACAAGATGGAGGAGAATAGCTCAACCAGTGAGCATGTACTAAGATTGTCTGGGTACTACAATTGCTTGAATCAAGTGGGAGTTAATCTTCCAGATAAGATAGTAATTGACAAAGTTCTCTAGTCACTATCTCCAAGTTACCAGAACTTCGTGATGAACTATAATATGCAAGGGATGACAAAAGTAATTCCCAAGCTCTTCGTGATACTGAAATCGACGAAGGTAGAAATCAAGAAAGAGCATCAAGTGTTGATGGTTAACAAGACCACTAGTTTCAAGAAAAGGGCAAAGGGATAGAAGGAGAACTTCAAGAAGAACGGCAAGCAAGTTGCTGCCCAAGTGAAGAAGCCCAAGTCTGGACCTAAGCCTGAGATTGAGTGCTTCTACTGCAATGGAAATGGTCACTGGAAGTGGAACTACCCGAGATTATTGGCGGATAAGAAGGATGGCAAAGTGAATAAAGGTATATATTTGATATACATATTATTTATGTGTACTTTACTAGTGTTTATAGCAACCCCTCGGCATTTGATACTGGGTCAGTTGCTAAGAATAGTAACTCGAAACGGGAGTTGCAGAATGAACAGAAACTAGTTAAGGGTGAAGTGACGATGTGTGTTGGAAGTAGTTCCAAGATTGATATGACGATCATCATCGCACACTCCCTATACTTTTGAGATTAGTGTTGAACCTAAATAAATGTTATTTGGTGTTTGCGTTGAGCATGAATATGATTTGATCATGTTTATTGCAATACGATTATTCATTTAAGTTAGAGAATAATTGTTGTTCTGTTTACATGAATAAAACCTTCTATGGTCATACACACAATGAAAATGGTTTGTTGGATCTCGATCGTAGTGATACACATATTCATAATATTGAAGCCAAAAGATGCAAAGTTAATAATGATAGTGTAACTTATTTGTGGCACTGCCGTTTAGGTCATATTGGTGTAAAGCACATGAAGAAACTCCATGCTGATGGGCTTTTGGAATCACTTGATTATGAATCACTTGATGCTTGCAAACCATGCCTCATGGGCAAGATGACTAAGACTCCGTTCTCCGGAACAATGGAGCAAGAAACTGACTTATTGGAAATAATACATACTGATGTATGCGGTCCGATGAGTGTTGAGGCTCGCGGCGGGTATCGTTATTTTCTGACCTTCACAGATGATTTGAGCAGATATGGGTATATCTACTCGATGAAACATAAGTCTGAAACATTTGAAAAGTTCAAAGAATTTCAGAGTGAAGTGGAAAATCATCATAACAAGAAAATAAAATTTCTACGATCTGATCGTGGAGGTGAATATTTGAGTTATGAGTTTGGTCTTCATTTGAAACAATGCGAAATAGTTTCGCAACTCACGCCACCTGGAACACCACAACGTAATGGTGTGTCCGAACCTCATAACTGCACTTTATTAGATATGGTGCGATCTATGATGTCTCTTACCGATTTACCACTATCATTTTGGGATTATGCATTAGAGACAGCTGCATTCACGTTAAATAGGGCACCATCTAAATCTGTTGAGACGACACCGTATGAACTGTGGATTGCCAAGAAACCTAAGCTGTCGTTTCTTAAAGTTTGGGGCAGCGATGCTTATGTGAAAAAGTTTCAACCTGATAAGCTCAAACCCAAATCGGAGAAATGTGTCTTCATAGGATACCCAAAGGAAACTATTGGGTAAACCTTCTATCACAAGATCCAAAGGCAAGATATTCGTTGCTAAAAATGGATACTTTCTAGAGAAGGAGTTTCTCTCGAAAGAAGTGAGTGGGAGGAAAGTAGAACTTGATGAGGTAATTGTACCTTCTCCCAAATTGGAAATTAGTTAATCACAGAAATCAGTTCCAGTGATGCCTACACCAATTAGTGAGGAAGTTAATGATGATGATCATGAAACTTCAGATCAAGTTACTACTGAACTGTTGGAAATATACCCTAGAGGCAATAATAAATGGTTATTATTATATTTCTTTGTTCATGGTAATTGTCTATTATTCATGCTATAATTGTATTGTCCGGAAATCGTAATACATATGTGAATACATAGACCACAACCTGTCCCTAGTAAGCCTCTAGTTGACTAGCTCGTTGATCAACAGATAGTCATGGTTTCCTGACTATGGACATTGGATGTCATTGATAACGGGATCACATCATTAGGAGAATGATGTGATGGACAAGACCCAACTTAAGCATAGCATAAAAGATCGTGTAGTTTCGTTTGCTAGAGCTTTTCCAATGTCAAGTATCTTTTCCTTAGACCATGAGATCATGCAACTCCCGGATACCGTAGGAGTGCTTTGGGTGTGCCAAACGTCACAACGTAACTGGGTGACTATAAAGGTGCATTACGGGTATCTCCGAAAGTGTCTGTTGGGTTGGCACGGATCGAGACTGGGATTTGTCACTCCGTGTAAACGGAGAGGTATCTCTGGGCCCACTCGGTAATGCATCATCATAATGAGCTCAATGCGACTAAGGCGTTAGTCACGGGATCATGCATTGCGGTACGAGTAAAGAGACTTGCCGGTAACGAGATTGAACAAGGTATTGGGATACCGACGATCGAATCTCGGGCAAGTAACATACCGATTGACAAAGGGAATTGCATACGGATTGATTGAATCCTCGACACCGTGGTTCATCCGATGATATCATCGTGGAACATGTGGGAGCCAACATGGGTATCCAGATCCCGCTGTTGGTTATTGACCGGAGAGGCGTCTCGGTCATGTCTGCATGTCTCCCGAACCCATAGGGTCTACACACTTAAGGTCCGGTGACGCTAGGGTTGTAGAGATATATGTATGCGGAAACCCGAAAGTTGTTCGGAGTCCCGGATGAGATCCCGGACGTCACGAGAGGTTCCGGAATGGTCCGGAGGTAAAGATTTATATATGGGAAGTCTTATTTTGGTCGCCGGAAAAGTTTCGCGCTTTATCGGTATTGTACCGGGAGTGCCGAAAGGGGTCCGGGGGTCCACCAGCCTCGGGGGGCACATGGGCTGTAAGGGGTGCGCCTTGGCCTATATGGGCCAAGGGCACCAGCCCCAAGAGGCCCATGCGCAAGAGATAAGAAAAAAGGGAGAGTCCTAAAGGGGGAAGGCACCTCCGAGGTGCCTTGGGGGGGAAGGACTCCCCCCTGGCCGCACCCTTCCTTGGAGGAAGGGGCAAGCTGCGCCCCCCCTCTCCCTTGGCCCTATATATAGTGGGGGGAAGGGAGGGCAGCAACCTACAGCCTTGGGTGCCTCCCTCCTCCCCTGCAACACCCCTCTCTCTCTCTCGCAGAAGCTCGGCGAAGCCCTGCCGGAGACCCGCTACATCCATCACCACGCCGTCGTGCTGTTGGATCTCCATCAACCTCTCCTCCCCCCTTGCTGGATCAAGAAGGAGGAGACGTCGCTGCACCGTACGTGTGTTGAACGCGGAGGTGCCGTACGTTCGGCACTCGGTCATCGGTGATTTGGATCACGGCGAGTACGACTCCGTCATCCACGTTCATTGGAACGCTTCCGCTCGCGATCTACAAGGGTATGTAGATCCACTCCTTTCCCCTCGTTGCTAGTAGACTCCATAGATGCATCTTGGTGAGCGTAGGAAAATTTTAAATTATGCTACGATACCCAACAGTGGCATCATGAGCCAGGTCTATGCGTAGTTACTATGCACGAGTAGAACACAAAGAAGTTGTGGGCGTTGAGTTTGCCAATTCTTCTTGCCGCTACTAGTCTTTTCTTGTTTCGGCGGCATTGTAGGATGAAGCGGCCCGGACAGACCTTACACGTACTCTTACGTGAGACAGGTTCCACCGACTGACATGCACTAGTTGCATAAGGTGGCTAGCGGGTGTCTGTCTCTCCTACTTTAGTCGGAACAGATTCGATGAAAAGGGTCCTTATGAAGGGTAAATAGAAATTGGCAAATCACGTTGTGGTCATACATAGGTAAGAAACGTTCTTGCTAGAAACCTACAAACCACGTAAAAAACTTGCAACAACAATTAGAGGACGTCTAACTTGTTTTTGCAGCAAGTGCTATGTGATGTGATATGGCCAGAAGATGTGATGAATGATATATATGATGTATGAGATTGATCATATTCTTGTAATAGGAATCACGACTTGCATGTCGATGAGTATGACAACCGGCAGGAGCCATAGGAGTTGTCTTTATTATTTTGTATGACCTGCGTGTCATTGAATAACGCCATGTAAATTACTTTACTTTGTTGCTAAACGCGTTAGCCATAGAAGTAGAAGTAATCGTTGGCGTGACGACTTCATGAAGACACAATGATGGAGATCATGATGATGGAGATCATGGTGTCATGCCGGTGACAAAGATGATCATGGTGCCCCGAAGATGGAGATCAAAGGAGCATAATGATATTGGCCATATCATGTCACTATTTGATTGCATGTGATGTTTATCATGTTTCTGCATCTTATTTGCTTAGAACGACGGTAGCAAGTAGGATGATCCCTTATAATAATTTCAAGAAAGTGTTCACCCTAACTGTGCACCGTTGCGAAGGTTCGTCGTTTCGAAGCACCACGTGATGATCGGGTGTGATAGATTCTTACGTTCGAATACAACGGGTGTTGACGAGCCTAGCATGTACAGACATGGCCTCGGAACACACGCAATACACTTAGGTTGACTTGACGAGCCTAGCATGTACAGACATGGCCTCGGAACACGGAGGACCGAAAGGTCGAGCATGAGTCGTATAGAAGATACGATCAACATGGAGATGTTCACCGATCTTGACTAGTCCGTCTCACGTGATGATCGGACACGGCCTAGTTGAACTCGGATCATGTTTCACTTAGATGACTAGAGGGATGTCTATCTGAGTGGGAGTTCATAATCAGATGAACTTCATTATCATGAACATAGTCAAAAAGTATTTGCAAATTATGTCATGGCTTGCGCTTTAGTTCTACTGGTTAAGATATGTTCCTAGAGAAAATTTAGTTGAAAGTTGGTAGTAGCAATTATGCGGACTGGGTCCGTAAACTGAGGATTGTCCTCATTGCTGCACAGAAGGCTTATGTCCTTAATGCACCGCTCGGTGTGCTGAACCTCAGCGTCGTCTGTAGATGTTACAAAACATCTGACATACACGTTTTGATAACTACGTGATAGTTCGGTGCGGTTTAAGAATTGTGGCACCAAAGACGTTTCTGAAACGTCGCAGAACATGTGAGATGTTCCGAAGACTGAAATTGGGATTTCAGACTAGTGCCCACGTCAAGAGGTATGAGACCTCTGACAAGTTTCTTAAGCCTGCAAACTAAGGGAGAAAAGCTCAATCGTTGAGCGTGTGCTCAGATTGTCTGAGTGCCACAATCGCTTGAATCGAGTGGGAGTTAATCTCCCAGATGAGAAAGTGATAGTTCTCCATAGTCACTGCCACCAAGCTAGTAGAGCTTCGTGATGAACTATAACATATCAAGGATAGTTATGATGATCCTTGAGCTATTCGCGATGTTTGACACCGCGAGAGTAGAAATCAAGAAGGAGCATCAATTGTTGATGGTTAGTAAAACCACTAGTTTAAGAAGGGCAAGGGCAAAAGGGATACTTCATGAAACAGCAAGTCGTTTGCTGCTCTAGTGAAGAATCCCAAGGTTGAACCCAAACCCGAGACTAAGTGCTTCTGTAATGAGAGGAACGGTCACTGAAGCAGTACTACCCTAGATACTTGGTAGATGAGAAGGCAGGCAAGGTCGACAAAGTATATTGGATATACGTTATATGAATGTGTACTTTACTAGTACTCCTAGCAGCACCAGGGTATTAGATACTGGTTCGGTTGCTAAGTGTTAGTAACTCGAAATAAAAGCTGCGGAATAAATGGAGACTAGCTAAAGGTGAGATGACGATATGTGTTGGAAGTGTTTCCAAGGTTGATGTGATCAAGCATCGCATGCTCCCTCTACCATCGAGATTTGGTGTTTGCGTTGAACATGATTGGATTATGTTTACCGCAAAACGGTTATTCATTTAAGGAGAATAATGGTTACTCTGTTTATTTGAATAATACCTTCAATGGTCTTGCACCTAAAATGAATCTCGATCGTAGTGATACACATGTTCATGCCAAAAAGATATAAGATAGTAATGATAGTACCACATACTTGTGGCACTGCCACTTGAGTCATATTGGTATAGAACGCATGAAGAAGCTCCATGTAGATGGATCTTTGGACTCACTCGTTTTTGAAATGAATGAGACATGCGAACCATGTCTATTGGTATATATGCATGAAGAAACTCCATGCAGATGGATCGTTTGGACTCACTTGATTTTGAATCACTTGAGACATGCAAATCATATCACATGGGCAAGATGACTGAAAGGCCTCGTTTTCAGTAAGATGAAACAAGAGAGCAACTTATTGGAAGTAATACATTTTGATGTATGCAGTCCAATGAGTGCTGAGGCATGCAGTGGACATCGTTATGTTCTTACTTCACAGATGATTTGAGTAGATGCTGAGTGTATTTACTTGATGAAACACTAGTCTGAATTATTGAAAGGTTCAAGTAATTTCAGAGTGAAGTTGAAGATCGTCGTGACAAGAGGATAAAATGTCTGTGATATGATCATAGAGATGAGTATCTGAGATACGAGTTTGGCACACAATTGAGACATTGTGGAAAGTGTTTCACAATTAATACCGCCTGGAACACCATAGTGTGATGGTGTGTCCGAACATCATAACTGCACCCTATTGGATATGGTGCATACCATGATGTTTCTTATCAAATTACCACTATCATCTATGGGTTAGGCATTAGAGACAACCGCATTCACTTTAAAAGGGGCACCATGCAATTCCGTTGAGACGACACCGTTTATAGAAACCTAAGTTGTCGTTTCTTAAAAGTTTGGGGCTGCAATGCTTATGTGAAAAAGTTTCAGCTGATAAGCTCGAACCCAAAGCGGATAAATGCATCTTCATAGAATACCCAAAAACAGTTGGGTATACCTCCTATTTCAGATCTGGAAGCAAAAGTAATTGCTTCTAGAAACGAGTCCTTTCTCGAGGAAAAGTTTCTCTCGAAAGAATTGAGTGGGAGGATGGTGGAGACTTGATAAGGTTATTGAACCGTCACTTCAACTAGTATGTAGCAGGGCACAGGAAGTTGTTCCTGTGGCACCTACACCAATTGAAGTGGAAGCTTATGATGGTGATCATGAAACTTCGGATCAAGTCACTACCAAACCTCGTAGGACGACGAGGATGCGCACTACTTCAGAGTAATGCGTGATCCTGTCTTGGAAGTCATGTTGCTAGACAAAAATGAACCTATGAGCTATGGAGAAGCGATGGTGGGCCCATATTCCGACGAATGGCTCGAGGCCATGAAATCCGAGATAGAATCCATGTATCAGAACAAAGCATGGACTTTGGTGAACTTGCCCGATGATCGGCAAGCCATTAAGATAAATGGATCTTTAAGAAGAAGACGGACATGGACGGTAAAGTTACTGTCTATGAAGCTCGACTTGTGGCAAAGAGTATTTTCACAAGTTCAAGGAGTTGACTACGATGAGTTTTTCTCATCCATAGCGATGCTTAGGTCCGTCGGAATCATGTTAGCATTAGCTACATTTATGAAATCTGGCAGATGGATGTCAAAACAAGTTTCCTTACCAGTTTTCGTAAGGAAAGGTTGTATGTGATACAATCAGAAAGGTTTTGTCGATCCTAAGGATGCTAAAAGGTATGCTAGCTCCAGCGATCCTTCCATGGATTGGGGCAAGCATCTCGGAGTCAGAATATACGCTTTGATGGGGTGATCAAAGTTTTTGGGTTTATACAAAGTTTGTTAGAAACTTGTATTTACAATAAAGTGAGTGGGAGCGCTACAACATTTCTGATAAGTATATGTGAATGACATATTGTTGATCCGAAATGATGTAAAATTTCTGGAAAGCATAAAGGGTTGTTTGAAAGGAGTTTTTCAAAGGAAGACCTGGATAAAGCTACTTACATATTGGGCATCAAGATCCATAGAGATAGATCAAGACGCCTGATGATACTTTCAAAAGACAGCACACCTTGACATGATTTTGAAAGAGTTCAAAATAGATCAGCAAAGAAGGAGTTCTTGGCTGTGTTACAAGGTGTGAGTATTGAGTAAGACTCAAGACCTGACCACAGCGGAAGATAGAGAAAGGACGAAGGTCGTCCCCTATGCTTTAGACATAGGCTCTATAGTATGCTATGCTGTGTACCGCACATGTAGTGTGCCTTGAGTTGGTCAAGAGGGTACAATGGTGATCCGGGAAAGGATCTCATGACAGCGGTCGAACTTATCCTTAGTACCTAGTGGATTAAGGAATTTTTCTCGATTATGGAGGTGGAAAGGAGTTCGTCGTAAAGGGTTACGTCGATGCGAACTTTGACACTAATCCGGATAACTCTGAGTAGTAAACCGGATTCGTATAGTAGAGCAATTATTTGAAATGGCTCCAAATAGCGCGTGGTAGCATCCACAAGATGACATAGATATTCGTAAAGCACACGGTTCTGAAAGGTTCAGACCCGTTGACTAATAACCTCTCTCACAAGCATAACATGACCAAACCAGAACACATTGAGTGATAATCACATAATGATGTGAACTAGATTGATGACTCTAGTAAACTCTTTAGATGTTGGTCACATGGTGATGTGACCAGTGAGTGTTAATCACATGGTGATGTGAACTAGATTATTGACTCTAGTGCAAGTGGGAGACTGTTGGAAATATGCCCTAGAGGCAATAATAAGTGGTTATTATTATATTTCTTTGTTCATGGTAATTGTCTATTATTCATGCTATAATTGTATTGTCCGGAAATCATAATACATGTGTGAATACATAGACCACAACCTGTCCCTAGTAAGCCTCTAGTTGACTAGCTCGTTGATCAACAGATAGTCATGGTTTCCTGACTATGGACATTGGATGTCATTGATAACGGGATCACATCATTAGGAGAATGATGTGATGGACAAGACCCAACTTAAGCATAGCATAAAAGATCGTGTAGTTTCGTTTGCTAGAGCTTTTCCAATGTCAAGTATCTTTTCCTTAGACCATGAGATCGTGCAACTCCCGGATACCGTAGGAGTGCTTTGGGTGTGCCAAACGTCACAACGTAACTGGGTGACTATAAAGGTGCATTACGGGTATCTCCGAAAGTGTCTGTTGGGTTGGCACGGATCGAGACTGGGATTTGTCACTCCGTGTAAACGGAGAGGTATCTCTGGGCCCACTCGGTAATGCATCATCATAATGAGCTCAATGTGACTAAGGCGTTAGTCACGGGATCATGCATTGCGGTACGAGTAAAGAGACTTGCCGGTAACGAGATTGAACAAGGTATTGGGATACCGACGATCGAATCTCGGGCAAGTAACATACCGATTGACAAAGGGAATTGCATACGGATTGATTGAATCCTCGACACCGTGGTTCATCCGATGATATCATCGTGGAACATGTGGGAGCCAACATGGGTATCCAGATCCCGCTGTTGGTTATTGACCGGAGAGGCGTCTCGGTCATGTCTGCATGTCTCCCGAACCCGTAGGGTCTACACACTTAAGGTCCGGTGACGCTAGGGTTGTAGAGATATATGTATGCGGAAACCCGAAAGTTGTTCGGAGTCCCGGATGAGATCCCGGACGTCATGAGAGGTTCCCGAATGGTCCGGAGGTAAAGATTTATATATGGGAAGTCTTATTTTGGTCGCCGGAAAAGTTTCGCGCTTTATCGGTATTGTACCGGGAGTGCCGAAAGGGGTCCGGGGGTCCACCAAGGGGGTCCACCAGCCCCGGGGGGCCACATGGGCTGTAAGGGGTGCGCCTTGGCCTATATGGGCCAAGGGCACCAGCCCCAAGAGGCCCATGCGCAAGAGATAAGAAAAAAGGGAGAGTCCTAAAGGGGGAAGGCACCTCCGAGGTGCCTTGGGGGGGGGGGGGGGAAGGACCCCCCCTGGCCGCACCCTTCCTTGGAGGAAGGGGCAAGCTGCGCCCCCCTCTCCCTTGGCCCTATATATAGTGGGGGGAAGGGAGGGCAGCAACCTACAGCCTTGGGTGCCTCCCTCCTCCCCTGCAACACCTCTCTCTCTCTCTCGCAGAAGCTCGGCGAAGCCCTGCCGGAGACCCGCTACATCCATCACCACGCCGTCGTGCTGTTGGATCTCCATCAACCTCTACTCCCCCTTGTTGGATCAAGAAGGAGGAGACGTCGCTGCACCGTACGTGTGTTGAACGCGGAGGTGCCGTACGTTCGGCACTCGGTCATCGGTGATTTGGATCACGGCGAGTACGACTCCGTCATCCACGTTCATTGGAACGCTTCCGCTCGCGATCTACAAGGGTATGTAGATCCACTCCTTTCCCCTCGTTGCTAGTAGACTCCATAGATGCATCTTGGTGAGCGTAGGAAAATTTTAAATTATGCTGCGATACCCAACATGAACCTCGTAGGTCAACCAGAGTAAGATCTACACCAGAGTGGTACGGTAATCCTGTTCTGGAGGTCATGTTACTTGACCATGACAAACCTACGAACTATGAGGAAGCGATGATGAGCCCAGATTCTGTGAAATGGCTTGAGGCCATGAAATCTGAGATAGGATCCATGTATCAAAATAAAGTATGGATTTTGGTGGAATTGCCCGATGATCGGCAAGCCATTGAGAATAAATGGATCTTCAAGAGGAAGACGGATGCTGATGGTAGTGTTACTATCTACAAAGCTCGACTTGTCGCAAAAGGTTTCGACAAGTTCAAGGTGTTGACTACGATGAGATTTTCTCACTCGTAGCGATGCTTAAGTCTGTCCGAATCATGTTAGCAATTGCCGCATTTTATAAAATCTGGCAAATGGATAACAAAACTGCATTCTTTAATGGATTTATTAAGGAAGAGTTGTATATGATGCAGCCAGAAGGTTTTGTCAATCCTAAAGGTGCTAACAAAATGTGCAAGCTCCAGCGATCCATCTATGGACTGGTGCAAGCATCTCGGAGTTGGAATATACGCTTTGATAAGTTGATTAAATCATATAGTTTAATACAGACTTGCGGTGAAGCCTGTATTTACAAGAAAGTGAGTGGGACCACTACAGCTTTTCTGATAAGTATATGTGTGTGACATATTGTTGATCGGAAATGATGTAGAATTTTCTGGAAAGCATAAAGGAGTGTTTGAAAGGAGTTTTTCAAAGAAAGACCTCGGTGAAGCTGCTTACATATTGAGCATCAAAATCTATAGAGATAGATCAAGACGCTTGATAATTTTTTTCAATGAGTACATACCTTGACAAGATTTTGAAGTAGTTCAAAATGGAAGAGTCAAAGAAGGAGTTCTTGCCTGTGTTGCTAGGTGTGAAGTTAAGTAAGACTCAAAGCCCGACCACGGCAGAAGATAGAGAGAGAATGAAAGTCATTCCCTATGCCTCAGCCATAGGTTCGATAAAAGTATGCCATGCTATGTACCAGACCTATTGTATACCCTGCCCTGAGTTTGGCAAGGGAGTACAATAGTGATCTAGGCGTAGATCACTGGACATTGGTCAAAATTATCCTTAGAGGACTAAGGAAATATTTCTTGGTTATGGAGGTGATAAAGAGTTTGTCGTAAAGAGTTACGTCGATGCAAGCTTTGACACCGATCTGGATGACTCTGAGTCTCGATCTAGATACATATTGAAAGTGGGAGCATTTGGCTAGAGTAGCTCCGTGCAGAGCATTGTAGACATAGAAATTTGCAAAATACGTACGGATCTAAATGTGGCAGACCTATTGACTAAACCTCTCTCACAAGCAAAACATGATCACACCTTAGTACTCTTTGGGTGTTAACCACATAGGCGATGTGAACTAGATTATTGACTCTAGTAAACCCTTTCGGTATTGGTCACATGGTGATGTGAACTATAGAGTGTTAAATCACATGACGATGTGAACTATTGGTGTTAAATCACATGGCGATGTGAACTAGATTATTGACTCTAGTGCAAGTGGGAGACTGAAGGAAATATGTCCTAGAGGCAATAATAAATTTATTATTTATTTCCTTATATCATGATAAATGTCTATTATTCATGCTAGAATTGTATTAACAGGAAACTTAGTACATGTGTGAATACATGGACAAACAGAGTGTCACCAGTATGCCTCTACTTGACAAGCTCGTTAATCACATGGCGATGGTTAAGTTTGCTAGCCATGGACAAAGAGTTGTCATTAGATAAACGAGATCACATCATTAGAGAATGATGTGGTTGACTTGACCCATTCCGTTAGCTTAGCACTTGATCGTTTAGTATGTTGCTATTGCTTTCTTCATGACTTATACATGTTCCTATGACTATGAGATTATGCAACTCCCGAATACCGGAGGAACACTTTGTGTGCTATCAAACGTCACAACGTAACTGGGTGATTATAAAGATGCTCTACAGGTGTCTCCAATGGTGTTTGTTGAGTTGGCATAGATCGAGATTAGGATTTGTCACTCCGATTGTCGGAGAGGTATCTCTGGGCCCTCTCGGTAATGCACATCACTATAAGCCTTGCGAGCAATGTGACTAATGAGTTAGTTACGAGATGATGCATTACGGAACGAGTAAAGAGACTTGGCGGTAATGAGATTGAACTAGGTATTGAGATACCGACGATCGAATCTCGGGCAAGTAACATACCGATGACAAAGGGAACACCGTATGTTGTTATGCGGTTTGACCGATAAAGATCTTCGTAGAATATGTGGGAGCCAATATGAGCATCCAGGTTCCACTATTGGTTATTGACCGAAGACGTGTCTCGGTCATGTCTACATAGTTCTCGAACCCGTAGGGTCCGCACGCTTAACGCTCGTTGACGATCGGTAGTATGAGTTTATGTGTTTTGATGTACCGAAGGTAGTTCGGAGTCCCGAATATGATCACGGACATGAAGAGGAGTCTCAAAATGGTCGAGATATAAAGATCGATATATTGGATGACTATGTTTGGACATCGGAATGGTATCGGGTGAGTTCGGGCATTTACCGGAGTACCGGGAGGTTACCGGAACCCCCCGGGAAGTATATGGGCCTTATTAGACCATAGTGGGAGAGAGGAGAAGGGAGCCTAGGAGGGGGCGCGGCCCCCCAAGCCCAATCCGAATTGGGTGGGGGGCCGGCCCCCTTTCTTTCCTCCTTCCTCCCCCTTCCTTCCTCTCCTAATCCAACTAGGGAGGGGGGGGGAATCCTACTCCCGGTGGGAGTAGGACTCCTCCAGGGCGCGCCATAGAGGGCCGGCCCTCCCCCCTCCTCCACTCCTTTATATACGGGGAGGGGGGGCACCCCATAGACACACAAGTTGACATTGTTTAGCCGTGTGCGGTGCCCCCCTCCACAGATTTCCACCTCGGTCATATCGTTGTAATGCTTAGGCGAAGCCCTGCGTCGGTAACTTCATCAACACCGTCACCACGCCTTCGTGCTGACGGAACTCTCCCTCGACCTTAGCTGGATCAAGAGTTCGAGCGACGTCACCGAGCTGAACGTGTGCAGATCGCGGAGGTGCCGTACTTTCGGTGCTAGGATCGGTTGGATCGCGAAGACGTTCGACTACATCAACCGCGTCACTTGACGCTTCCGCTTACGGTCTACGAGGGTACGTGGACAACACTCTCCCGCTCGTTGCTATGCATCACATAGATATTGTGTGTGCGTAGGAAGTTTTTTTGAAATTACTGCGTTCCCCAACACCTTCTAGATCTGTCGTTGGCTGGCATGGCTTGCCACGACGCGGGTTTTGGGGTCGTGGAGGTTGGGCTCGGTGGTGGGTGCTCTGGCGGTTACTGTGTGTGCTGACATTATGGTCGGTGTCATTGTCGACATGTTCTGGACTTTTGGTTGTGGCGTTGTGGTGTCTCTGGCAAGGCTAGGCAGCATGTGTGGTGTCATGTTGAGGTGTCGGGCGGTAGCTGGCTCTTTGTTCTAGTTTGCGTGGTTTGCCATAACCACCCCAGACTTGGCTATCTTCGGCTAGTTTGGTGTTGTTGGTGACTGAGTTTCCTCTCAAGAGGCTCATCAAGGTGGAGGGCCATTGGCCTCTGGGTGAAATTTTCGGTCGGAGGCCGTACCGGTGGCGAAGGCGTCCACGACTATCATTTTTCTCCTTGGAGGCATCGTCGAAGAGTTCACCCCGACACCAGATCTTTGTTGACTGGTTCTATTTACCGGTGGTTGTTGGCAGGGTCGGATCCCTTTCCACGGGGTTTAGTGGGGTGGTGGTGTGCGGCGCTCTAGGCGGAAGCTTTGTCCCAATCGGTGTCGGTGACGTTGAAACCTATGGGTGCAATTTTCTTCTTGGAGAGGTCGCCGAAAAGCATCTTCATTTCTACCCTAGGTCTTTTTGGCTCTCGGTCATTGGTTTGCGCTTCGTGATGGTGCCTAGTTTTGTCTGGGTTTTGGCATGGTTGTCCTCTAATCAATCATGCAGTTGTGTGGTTTTCGGCCTTTTTTCCCTTATAAACCGGGGTAATTCTTTACTTCTTAGTGAAATCGCGAAGCACCCAGCCCTCTGACGAGGTTACGTAAAAGTAAAAGATCAATGTAGTTTATATAGAATGGTATTTACGCTACTCAACGAGAAGGGTGTGTGGCAAGAATTAATTCAAACAAATATTTATATGGAAAACATTTATCGTGGTGTCCTGGAAGGCCAACAATTCTCTTGCTTGATTGGGCACTATGAAGGTTAAAATCCTTACTGTATCATCACAATTCAGACCTCTTTTGTTTCATATGGTAGGAATATTATAGAAATAGGAAAATCATAAGAAGTGAGATAGCGTGTATCTCAATTCCTATAGGAAAAGATATTTAATTTGATGCATAGGATAAAAAAAATTCAACGAGTCTAGGCTAATGTTTTTTTCCTTTGAAACGTGCAGGATTTATTCCTATCCTACGTAGGAATATGTATCCATCCCTACAAACCAAACGGCTCCAAAGGGATTTTTCCTACAGAATTTCTATCCTTTAGAATTCCTACCATATTCCTATAAACAAAGGAGACCTCATAGAATTTGAGATACATGACATCTCATTTCCTACAAATTTCCTATTCCTATGGCATTCCTATCGTATGAACCAAAGGAGGTCTTAGCTTGGTGAAGTGAAATATATGAAACATATGCAGAGCATGGTGAGCCATCTAGCCAGCCTATTCTTTACTTGCTTTTGGTAGTGCTCTGCCGACAACTTTCATATGATTGTTCGTCTCCTTGCTTCCTCCCAAGTTTTCTTCATGTCATGCTGCTTTCGCCATATTTATATGTATACCAAGTTGATCTTATTAGTCGTGACAATACCAAATTGATCATAATAGTGACAATTATCAGTTGCCACTTTCCGAGATCAAACTGACCAAGCTAGGCTGCTAGGTCAAGTGGTAGTTCACAGCTTAATTGGCATATTAGCTTGGCTAATTAAACTAAGATGCCACTACGTCAAGTGGTTCAACTTAACTCACATAGTAGCTTAATGTGTCTATGTTTTTTTCTCATCCTTTTTAAGGTACTGGTTGGAGGCCGAATAGAATATGATTTCTTTAGGTCTAGATATTTTTGGCAAAGGATAACATAAAACGGAAAATACGGTTTATTTGAATGGATATTCTTTGCACCCCAAGAGAACAAGGGGACTTCGTGTTTAATATTTCAGTAGTGAGATCAATGTATTTTAGATAAAAAGGATATTTACACCACTCAAAAGGAAGGAGGTGTGACAAGAATTAATCCAAACAAATATTTATGTGGCAAATATTTATTGGTGGTGTCCTCGAATGCCAATGATTCTCCTGTTTGATTAGGTCTTATGAAGGTAAAATCCTTATTTTATCATCACGACTCGTCTCGGGTTCAAAGTGGGGGAGGATACCTGGTTTTGGGAGGGCAAGTGGTTTGTGAACCCATTGTTAATTATTATTTTAGTTTCCACATCTTTTAAATGTTACCCTACATAAGCAAGTACTTATTGGAGAGGTGTTGGATGATGGGCATTATAAACTTGAATTTTCCCATCCTAATGTTGTTTCTAAAATAACGTCGTGGAATTCGTTGTCTGATGCTTTAGCATTAATTCAACTAAATGATGATAAACATGTCTTTAAATGGGATATTCATCGATTTAGGACTTTCACGGCTTGCGCGATGTACAAGGCAGTAATCACCCTTGGCATATTTGAGACCTCCATACACCTATCCAAGGTCAAGATTTCCCCTTGGTACCTGTTTCGAAGAATTGTTCTCAATAAACACAACTTAGTTGGGAAAACTAGATTGAGAACTAGTTTTGTTCATTTCGCAGATAGGAGAGACCATTCAACATATTTTCGCGATTGTAATTTCGCTCAAATTAATTGGTTACCCACTAGATTGCTTGTAAATTGAATTACCCTACTCATGAATATGTTCGGAAAATTGGTTAGAAGGGATCCTGGCTGGTGTTAGCGCTTTGTGTTTGCATATTTGTCTATATCGTAATGATGTTAATTTTTGATAAAAAGAATACCCTAACCTTTGGAGGTTATGTTGTTGTCTATAGTCTTGTAATGATCTTGGTAAATGTTGAAGTAAAGGAACAAACATGAATCGATGACAGAGGGCAACAACAAGTTGAATCAAGCTATCACAAGATTTACATTCTCACTTGAGTGGTGATTTAGCACTAAGCTTTGTAATGCACGGGTTCTCGGTGTCTCTTAATTATGCTCTGTTGGAAAAGGTGATGCCTAGGTGGTGCTTAGGCACACTTACGCGCTATGTGATGGTCGGGCGAGAAATCATTCCACATCACATCACATTGACAATCTAAATGGGCTATATTACAATGGACAGCAGGTACTAGTTTACCCATTTGCACACTCTAAGTTAATGTCTACATGCATATGATACCCCCAAATACACATTGATAGTTGAAATTGTACGACCACCTAAGTTGCACTTAGGCCACTTAAACGCCACGTAGGCACTTACTCCTAGCATTTTTTTTACCGTTTTTATCTTTTATTTCATTTGTGAGATTTGATAAACCGAATACTTGTGATAAATGATTGTGCGCATAGTGTAGGGACCGGGATAGTTACTCCTCCAATAAATAAATAAACACAATTTTGGATAAGTTGCACTCTGTGCCGTGCATCTAATTTTGACTAAATTTAATATTCAAGTTTCAGCAAAGTCAGCGTCTACGTCTGTACTGTTTAAAAAAAAAACTTTCAGCAAAGTCGTGATATTAACTATCCAAGTGAGCCCCCTCAACCCTCTCCGAAAACCCTAGATGCCATCGCTCTCACCGAGTAGGCCACGGGTCCACTCCTTCTTCACTGGAACTTGTGAAGTTATGTCTTCCCGGGTCTAGTCGGGTTTAAGGTTGTCGTCTAGCCCTCTTCATCGCCTTCTTCTTCGAAATGACGATATGTTTTTCAGATAATTGATTCCAGCAACTTCTGGCTTTGACAGATGACTTCTCGTCCGCTATGTCAATAACATGTACCTGGCTTCAATGTTTTTTAAGAGCTTCATAGGTGATATCAAGCTTCGCTCACTGCCTATGGCCGGTGACGTTGGACTGCAATCTAAGGGATCCTTCACCCATCAACTTATTGCATACATTTCACAAAGAAGTCCAAGTGCCTTGTGCAAAGTAATAACCAGTTCGTGCGGATGCTTGTATGCAAAAATGTGAGGTTCAATCAATAAACCATGTTTAAGTTTCCATGTTTCCATCGAGTTAATGGTTTCCACATTGATACTTTCTCGGAGGAAGATGACATCGTTTGGTTTGGAATTTAAAAAACTTAAAGAAACAAGTAAGAAAAAATATAGCATGAGGAATTGAGTGAAAAAAATATGACCGGATATTTCCTCTTCAACAATGAGTAACTAAAATTAAGTGATGACATGTGCTCTCGTTCTCCTCCCCTAACCCTAGATGTCTAGAGTAAACTCTCCCCTCCAGGCTTCACCCGCGAGCCTGTGAATTGCCTCCCCTCTGCCTGCCGCTCCGGTGGCCGGTGGCGAGGCGGGAATTCCGGTGCCTCTGTTGTGGTTAGTAGTTTAGGTCAGGTTTTTTTAGTCCTCACAGATGCGGCGCTCGGAAAGATGGCAACGTTTCTTCTTCGAATTTGTCTTCCGGGTTTCGATCCTCCTCAAGTTCGTCCGTCTGGACATAGTCGACGGAGCTCCGGAGTAGATTCTTTGTCGTCTCCTTTGGGCGGTGATGTTAGGGTTTCTCGTCATGTGGCGAGATTTGGTCTCAGTTGCTTCAGATCTATCCAAGGGTTCAATGGCGACGTGTGCGGCTCCAGGGCGCTGATCCATAGTGGCACATGTACGAAGACTTCCTGTCTGTCATCGACAAGGTCTAAGCTGGCCCGGTAGGGGAGCGACAACATCAACACGTTCTGACAACAATGCTGGCCGTTCAGTGGTCTTGGAATCTCGATGTAATTTTATTATGGTTGAGATGCTTTGTATTTCCGGTGAACTTTGACAATAGATATGATTTGTTTTCAAAAATAAAAACAACAACAAGTAACTAAACCTTTTTTTATTCCAAAAGAAAAAAACTAAACCTTTTTTTTAACCGGAAAAATGGGTAACTGAAGGTTGAGAGAAAACTCTGGCCTAACATCTTCACCCTGCCGGCCGCCGCCGCCGCCGTCGCAGGTTGGCGAGGGAACCCTACCCACGACTGCAAATTCTCCAACCATCAGGCAAGTAATCACCTCTCCCGATCAATCTACAGTTTTATCTGCACTCCCAGACTCAGCGTCCCAAATCAATCTGACGACGGCAGGCCATAAATCTCCCCCTGAATCGTACACAAACATGATGAACACCGAAAAGGGCGGGACGGGCAAAAGGGCAAGAACGACGACGACGGGAAAGAAGGGGAGCAAGGCCGGCCGATCGAAGCCCAAAAGGAATGGTCCGGCGATCAATGGCGTTGATCTCAGCCGGAAAACAAAACAGAGAAATGCAGCGGGACAGCGACGCCCACGAACGAGCAGCTTCGCTTCAATCAATAATAATTCCAGCGGCTGCCATCAGCGAGGGGCCCCCGTCTTAAGGTAATGTTTTCTTGTTAATTGGTTTTGGATGCACCGCAACGGAGACCGCATCGATCGTCACCGTCAGCTTAGCTTAATCACACCGCCACTAACCAATTCGATTGATTAACCGATGGATCCGCCATTGCTGCTGCTGCTGCTAGTGCTTTTATCTTATCTTCTTCTTCCTTTAGGTTGGCCGTCGAAAGGTTCCCCGTCTTTTGGCGCCTTTATGGCAAAGCGGGAATTCTTCGTCGTCACGCACCACCCTTACGCCATTCACAAAAGAGGTGGCGAGTAGGTGCATGCACGCCCCCACCACGCATCAACATAATCTATCTAATGTGTGCGTGTGTGCAGTGTGCACACACATATATTCCCTTCTTCGATCGTCTCCGTTTCTCAATCAGGGGTTTTTTCAGAGTCACCAGTGTATTCCCTTCTTGCTTTCGGGCAAAGATGATGATACGTGGAGACAATGATTGCCCGGCGACGGGGCGACTTCGAATGGGTCTACGAAAACTGGGCAAAATTTCGAACGAATTTCTGAAAAGGCTTACATGTGATTGCACTCTGACTGAATTTTACGGTGCCACTTTGCTTTGTGTTGATGTGATAGGCGTGGCTACCGCTCAATTATGCAGGGAAACAAGAGCTTCAAGATATCCAAAGACCGGTTAAGTGATTAGCATCATGTGTCCTTCCCGATGGAGAACGGAACCATCGAGATGACACGGGTGATCAAAAGAAGATGTCGATGCACCGGCAAATAATTAAGCAGCTATGGCTAGGAGAAATGACGAGAGGTAGCAGAGGAGGCAGGTTTCTTTTTTTAGGAGGCTTAGAGGTTTGGTGATCAGGAGGGGGATACCCCAGAAATGGCAAGTTCCGCCATGTACACAATTAGGTGAATCTCTAGTGATGATGTCCCTCAATTGCATCATGGAATCTAACATGACCCCCATTATAGGGTCATCACTCATCACGAGATGTGTGTATTACTTAAATCCTCCTTGCCTTAATCAGACCCCACCACACCACATCCAAAATCGCACCCTAACACAGATAGTTACTGATGGAAGTTCAGTTTATGGCAAACAATTCTGCTTGATAGTGCTGCAAGCTTGTATCTAGCACTCTCTGTCTGGATACCTGTGGGCTGTGGGTAAAACAGCCTATGACAATTTTAGGGGGTTTAGCCTGGGGGTCTCTTCTGCACAATCAGTAGTGAACTAGTGACAATGAATCTGGCGTAATATTTAACCATCTTTGCTCGGTGGTTTCGTAGTATAATGTTCTAGGAAGCTTCTTGATGCCATGCCTTTCCATGGCAGTTCCAATCACCCGCGCAACCTGAAATTATTGAGCCGCCAATGTGTCGATCCGTCCGGGCAACCAAGTGTGTATATATGTGTACCTGCGAGAAAAAAACACAGGCTTAAAAAAGCTCTCAAGCTTCTTTTTACACCTGAAAGTTACCATCTTTCCCCTCTGTCAGAATCATGAGCACACTTTCTCCTCCCTAGGCTGGCCGGTTAGGTGATCGATCGATGATGTGTGCGCTGAAGTAATCTAAGAGTCCCAGTGTGCAAGCAACTCTGCACAAAGCCAACTAGTTTACGGAAAGAATAATTAGTGCATCCTTAAGCATGAGAGAGGAGGCCCAGGTGATAATATTAGATACTCAAGGGCTCTTTATACTTTGGCTCCCCCTTTCCAACAGGAGGCAGCCGGCTCGGCTCTTTGCCTCTTTATATAACGCCGCATCACTCCATCTGCCCAACTTGGTGCCCTCTCGAGCTCGGCTAGACCACATCTGTGGAGGAGTCTGTCTCCCTCTTGTGTTCCGAAGCTCGCCGTTCGAGTTTTTCGCTGCGGGTTTGGAGGAAGCCATCCTCCTCTGTCGACGACGAGAAGACCGCAGCCGGGTACTGAATTTCTCAGCCTTCTTTGTCCGTTTATTTTGTTTGCTTGTTTGCTCCTTGAGTATGCTTCTGATATAGTCAAGATCAAGCTCAAGCTCAGTCCTACTTCTTGGCTGCTATTACTATGGGCTATGATTAATGATAAGCAAGGTCTTCTTATCCAAATAATGATAAGTAAGGTGATCAAAGGAAGATGTCGGAGTTACTACTATCTTAGTGGCAAGAAAAAACATCATAGTACAGCCTGCAAATACATGGCTTGTGTGTCTATCTAGTTCTTGCTGTAGTGGAAGAAAGGCATGATAGTCCTTGGTGCCCAGACAGATTTCATCTCCTCATCGACAGCCGTACCGCCTAAGTCATGCTTAATACTTATTTAAAGCCCTGTTAGTCTTGTCTAATTTGTTGCTTCTTTTGCTTACTCTGAAAGTCTGAATAGGACTGCAAATTGTTAGTACAATGGTACAGAAGTAACCATATTCGCTTCTCCAATAACTCTGGAATAGCTCTCCTAAGCCATGCGTTGGTGGGAATCTTTACATAGCCGGAATAAAGTGGCTCGAACAATTGCTCAAATTTCTATATGTTATCTCCGGAGGAACGTATCCTCGTCAGAGTATTTTTCTATGACCATATCTTCCTCCATGTTCCTGCAGCACTAGACAACCTTAGAGACCGCATAATAGCTTTCAGTACTCGTGAGTCACACAACTCGTATTCGACTTCCCCTTTTCGGTAAATGAATTCTTGTTCTCCATATGACAGATATGAGCTGGTGATCAATTCAGGTATATCATCTAAAAGGGAGATCAAACCAAGTAGCATGATATAAGGGCACAATGGAGCTCTACCCTGGGTACCTGGAAGACCACTTCAACATCCACAAGCTCAGGTGTGTATCTATCTCCCTCAATCCATTCCTTCCCCCCTTGATATGCTCTGAATTTCTCCATCTGATTGGATTCTCCTCTTTTTGAATTCATAAATAGTGTAGTCACAGCTGTTGCATTAATAGTGCGTCTGAACTCTGCAATAGAAAAAACAGGGTGGCAGGCAGAGGGGAGACTTAGCAACTAGTGTCGCTTAATAATTAATTAACGCGCACTTGCACCGCAATTTGCATTAGATTTGGCACTGGTTGATGATGATGCAAACTGATCAACGGTCTCCGGTGGGAGCTGGCAAGTGGGCTGGTGCATCCTCCAAAGTGAGATCATGTCAGTTTAATAATAGTGTTAACAAAGCGAAGCGAAGCAAATCATAGAGTAAGCACCGTCGAAAGGAAAGGAAAAAAGAATGGTAGGATCGAAATGGTGCATCAAGCTAGAGAGATACCTTGTGCCAATTCTTCTCTGAAAGGTATAATACAGGAGAAGGAGATGCCCTGCTTTGTTCCCCCGCCTAACAGCCGTTGAAACCCCGTGACGTGCCGCGCCATTTTCTGCAAAGGGCGCGTCAACGGTCGACCGACGATCGGTGCGAGCCCTGTTAGAGCCATTAGCTTGGCATCGGGTAAAGCGGTGAGCAGTGGTTCAGCGAGTGTTATGTGTTATAGCAAAGCAAAGCCCGCAGTGCCAAGTGCTAACCACCTTGGTTTGGGGGGCATTGAAAAGGAAAGAAGAAAGAAGAAGAAAGAATCACCATGTGTTAGGAACTTAGGATCGAAATGGCACATCGAAGTAGCAAGAGGGAGATACCCCTTGTGCGGATTCTCTGAAGGCATAAGGGGGAGGCGAGATGCTCCCTTGTGCTTTGTTCCTCCCTCGGCCCGACGACGACCGTAGAAACGAACGCTCGGGCAGAGCTTTCCTCCTTGAGCCCCCGGGTTACGCCGAATTCGCTTCGGCGGCGGAGTAGCTTGTCTCTCGACAGGACACGTCGCCGGCCGGTGATCTGAACTCTGCACTTGAGGCCATAGTATGTTGTTAGTCTGGAACTCTGAATCTGTGCTTTTTCTGAACTTGTGAAGAGTGATCGAGTGGCCTTGTGATGACTGGGAGCCATGGGATTGGCATCGGGTCTCTCTGGTGTGGTGGGGATGCTCATAGATAGTTGACTCTCGGACCCGACGGACGGATGACACGACACGACACGGCGAGGCCGGCCATGCATGGTGTCGTTGATTTCTGTCAAAATGGTGCGGGGTGCACTGGGAGAGGAGAGGAGAGGAGAAAGAGTCGTCCCGTCCCGCGTCATCACCAACCGAACCCAACCACAGCTAGGATATGTCAAGGCGGAGGTGATGGAGGCCACTCCGGCGGCACTGCTCCTTGCTCTGGATCCTAAAGCAGCGAGCAGCGAGCAGTCCCGGTGTGCGAGTGCGTCGCCATTCGATCAGCACCAACTCACCGACTACCCAATCACACATCCCCTTCCCGTCGTCTTCCCGGGACACGTGTTGCGGTTTGGCATCATATGCCGCAGGGAACCTAGGCTGCACGTGAGGACGGCGGTGAACCTGGACGCAACACCGGCCGGGGGTCTGCGTTCGTGCTCGTGCGCGGTGGCCGGTGGGGCTCGCCGGCCGGGCATGGAGATAGATAGATAGATAGATACGTTTGCGTCGTGCGCTGGAGTGGCGGATAGGCAGGCGGACAGGCCTAACTCGAGCCTCGGCTTTTGCCGCGAAAGCCAGGGGGTGGGGAAGAGGGCCCCGCTCCCGCTCCCGCTCCCGCGCCAATTATTGGAGCACCATTGTTGATTGATTCCTCCTCCTTTCTCTTTCCTTCTTTCTTTCTCCCGGTGTGTGCTGGCCCGGCCGGTAGTAGCAGCAGCAGTACTGTAAAAAATCCTCCACTACTCGTGGAGCTCCTGCATGCCAAGTAGTGGTAGACATCCCTCCACCGTGCATGCCTCGCCCCGGCCGCCGATGAATCATGGCAGCCTTGACTAGTACTACCTACCATCATCATCGACCCCATGGACTCGGGTTGGCGACCGGACTGGTGCTTTGTTTGGAACGACAGAACAAAAAATTCACCTACGTTCGGTTAACGGGAGATGCATTGATTTGTAGTGCCAGGACAAAGGGCTATGGCTGGTGTGCTTTTCCGCGACGTGACGTCAACGGCGATGAACGGACCGGACCGGTCGCCGTCGCCGTCGCCGCTCTGGGCACGTAAGTGAAGGGAACCCTCGGCAAGTGGCGTCGTTTTATTTGTCCCGGGGCGCACAGGGAAGAGGCCAAAGCCACCTCACGGCCGCCTTTGCAAGCGCCAAAAGCCAAGACAGAAACAAAAGGGCCGGGCCGGCCGGCCGCGGGGCGCGCCCACTCCCCGTCCGTCGCGCTGGCTCTCCTCCTGTCCACGCCACGCTACGCGCCCCCGGATTCCTTCCCCAGATTCCGCTCGGGCTCCATCCTCCACCACTCCAGCCCGCCGGTGGCCAGTGGCCACTCCTCAGCTCGGATTCCCTCGTGCGCGCATTCCCTCTCCTCCCTCCACCGACAGATCGGAGCATCGTCGTCAGGTCACCGGCCCAGCAGCATATATCATCTGTTGCGTACGCTGTCAGCTCGGCCGCACCGGCGGGCCGGCCGGCGCTGCTGCCTGTGTGTGCCGCTCGGCTCGGGTCAGCTCGCTCCGAGAGCATATCTATCTGCCGCTCTGCGCCTGCCACCTACCGGCCTAGCCCCCAGTTGTAGCTTAGAGCTGTAGTACCTAGTACCCACGCACATCCACCCCCAGTTCACCTGCTGTGCATCCAACTCCTGTGTCCCGATTCTTCTTCTTCTTCTGATTCTTATCTTGGTTGTTCAGCGGCACCGGCGGCGCGTCCCCGCCGGAGTACATGACCTCGGCGGCGGCGGCGCAGTACGCGCCGGCGCCCCTCCGGATGGCCATGTACGAGCGCGCCCCGCCGCAACAACACCAGCAGCAGCAGCAGCCCCAGCTGCAGCCGGCGCTGGGCATGTGGAGCAGCGAGCCCTACAAGGTGGACAGCGGCGGCCAGGCCACCAGCGGGTCCAGCATCATGGAGCCCGACGCCAAGTTCGACCACGCAGGGGTACGCGACAGATTCATATTCCCGCTGGCTCCTCCTCAGCTGCTGGTTCGCTCTTTCTCTCTACTCATTTAAGTCATTTTGGTGTGGTCTCTGCAGCTAGACGAGGATCCACAGATGGACGAACTGGAGACGGCGGGGGACGCCGATCAGGGAGCGAGCAAGCCCAAGGAAAAGGTAACCATCAATCACTCCATCACATCTTAAACTGCATGCTACTGTATGCTTGGACTTCCTTGAATGTGCTGGGCAATGGAGATTACTGTTCTCCAAAGTGCAATTCGCTTCAGCTGTCCATTTCCCAGCCTAATCTGATTGATTCTTGCTAGAGCAAAATGACACTGTTCCACCTATAAATTACTAATAAGAGATGATTTTGTTCAGGTCATGAGAAGACTTGCACAGAACAGAGAGGCTGCCCGGAAAAGTCGCCTCCGAAAAAAGGTACAGTACCTATAAGCATTCTGATCATCTTCAGTGTGCAAGATTAAACATCGGAAGCCTCACCAGTGACTGACTGACTGATTGACTGACGCCATTGTTGTGCTCCTTCCTTCGCCACAGGCCTACATCCAGCAGCTGGAGTCGAGCCGGATAAAGCTGGCGCAGCTGGAGCAGGAGCTGCAGCGCACCAGGCAGCAGCAAGGGGTGTACGGGGGGAGCAACCCGGGGACGAGCCTGCAGCGTCATCACGGCGGGGGCTCGGCCGGCCACTTCGGGTTCGCGGCCGCGGGGCAGATGATGGACCCCGGCGTGGCGGCGTTCGAGATCGACTACGGGCGCTGGGTGGACGAGCAGAAGCGGCACACGGAGGAGCTGCGGAACGCGCTACAGCCGGGGCAGGCCACGTCGGAGCTGGAGCTGGAGGTGATGGTGCAGACCGGGCTCGCCAACTACGACAACCTCTTCCAGATCAAGGGCGCCGCCGCGCAGGCCGACGTCTTCTGCGTCATGTCGGGGCTCTGGCGGTCCCCCGCCGAGCGCTTCTTCCTCTGGATCGGCGGCTTCCGGCCCTCCGAGGTCCTCAAGGTACGTGTTAGTATTCTTATTCAGTCAGTCAGAGGACGGAATGATGATCGCCGGCGTTGTCGACGGGGGTTTACCGGTTGAGTGATGTTGCGTGCGTGTGTGGCTGGCAGATCTTGAGCCCGCAGCTGGAGCCGATGACGGACCCGCAGTCGGTGGCGGTGTACGCGCTGCAGCTGACGTCGGCGCAGGCGGAGGACGCGCTGTCGCAGGGCATGCAGAAGCTGCAGCAGACGCTGGCCGAGTCCCTCACGGACCCCTTCGCCGCCCCCGACGCCTACATGGTCGGCGCCGTCGAGAAGCTCAAGGGCCTCGTCGGCTTCGTGCAGCAGGTACCCACCCACCCCACCCAGCCGATCAGCGCCGCGCCGGCGACCCATCCATGATCTGAAACTCTGAATGAAGATTTACTTACTCACCGCATGCATTGTCGTCGTGGGTGTTGCAGGCGGACCATCTCCGGCTGGAGACGCTGCAGAACATGCACAGGATCCTGACGACGCGGCAGGCGGCCAAGGGCCTGCTCGTGCTGGGGGACTACTTCCAGCGCCTTCGCGCGCTCAGCACGCTCTGGGCGGCCCGCCCGCGCGAGTCCGCCATAAGCTAAACTGTGCTCGATCACGTAGCAATGGCGGAAGCAGAGAGAGATCGATGATGGCGCAGAAGAAGTTAGTACGTACGTACGTAGTAATCCATCCATCTGCTGGCCAGCGGAGGACGAAGAGATCCATCTCGCTGGGTCCAAGGGAGAAGAGGTAGGCATTCAGAGCCGCGCCGTAGGTGCGTGCGTGCTTGCATGTTTTCCGGACGATGACAGAGTAAAACAGGGTAATTAAGGTCGATCAGGTGGCCGGGTCAAGGGATCAAGGATGTGTAAATACATGTTTTGGTGTGATGATGATGATGGTGTAGCGATGAAATTGCTATAAGAAAACAGGGAGAAATTGTAGCGCTGGTGATCCGGTATATATCATGTGTAATTGTTTGTGATTAGTGTTGATCGTATTGTGTATGAAGGAAATGTGTTGCTAAAGCACATCTAGATTTGCTCTAAGAATTGCACGTCTAAATCCTATGCCATTCAGTTTAGGTGAAGATTCATGCGGGTATTTTCTTCTTCCTTTTTATGTTTGATTGGGCCTTTTAGATGTAAAATAACTGAGGCACATCTAAATGTGCCTAAACATGCCCATGGAGGAAAGTGAACTAGCCGGTTCACTTTGTTTCCGAATAATGTAGGAGCTTGTACTCCCAATTTCATTTTGGTAGAGTCATGTTGTGTCCCCAATTTATATTGTAAGGAAAGGAGGGGGGAGGGCCGGAGGAGGAACCGTGCCCATGCTATAGCCAAGATTGTTGAAGTGATGGCCATGATACTGGTGCCTTTCATGAACAGCCTTCATCGAGACCCAAAAAGTGTTCATAATAACTTTATGTATGTCTGGAATTATGCAACGTGGTTGTGAAGAACAAACACCCCCCCCCCCCCCCCACTCTTTGAGAGTTGGATACTGAGAGAGCTTTTGACTCAGTTAGATGGGAGTATTTACTGGACCTAATGCATATAAGAGGGTTCCCACTAAGATTTATGGATTGGTTGGTGACTCTTTTTTCACACTTCATCCTCCCATACTCTGTTAGTGGGTTCCTGAAAACCCGATTTAACATGGCAGAGGGTCACATCAGGGAGAACACTTATCTTTTTTTTGCGTGAATACGCAAAGCTTGCATATCATTCATAGGAAGAAGAGAGTACAATTGTGAAAATAGGTGGCGCTAGGGCACAGTGTGTGCAAGGATGGTGCCATCCCTAGTGTGAGCAGAACAGAATGTTGGGTTGCTCAGCCCAACCACAGCAGCGAACTAGCTACGGAAGGAAATTTGTAAGCCCCTTGGCACCCGCGTTTGACCAAGTTTTGGCCTCCTCCTTGATCCCGTGCGAGAGGCGGTTGACTGACGGTTGTAGTCTGTTGAACACACATGCGTTTCGGTGGGTCCAGATGGACCAGGCGATGAGCAGGATCATCGAGGAGAGACCTTTCTTCTGAGAGCTTGCAGCGGACGAGATAGATGCAACCGACCAACCGAGGAAATCATCGTCTGGTGCTAGAGTGGTAGCAGAGGAGTTGCACCAGGAAGCAGATCGAACCAGAGTTGCCGGGAAAACGGGCAGCCAACAAGGAGGTGATGCATTGATTCGGGCGCCTGGTCGCAGAGCACGCAAAGGGCGTTGTGTGGCAGCCCGTGTCGAGCAAGACGAGCAGTGGGCCGGCAGCGATCCCGCAGGGCGAGCCAAGCGAAGAACTTAACGCGCAAGGGCGCCCAGGATCTCCAAGTTAGCTGCCAGTGGGAGGCCGCGGTCGATCCCTGGAAGAGTGTGATGTAGCACGATTTGGCCGAGTAGGTACCGCTGTCCGTCCAACGCCAACGCAAGCAGACAGGCTCGAAAGAGAGATCTGGCACCAGAGGTCGATGTATTCCACCATCGCGGTGGGGGACAAGGCGCCCTAGATGTCCCCGATCCAGGATCGCTGGTGGAGGCACTCGCCAACAGTTCGCTTTAAGCGGCGCCAGCGAGAGACGAGAGCAACGATGGTTGGAGCAAACTCCTGAATCGCCATGTCGTCCAGCCAATGATCTTCCCAAAACCGGCAGGAGCGGCCATCCCCAAACACCCAGGTAGTCGAGGCGCGAAAGATGGCCCGAGCTTCAGGGTCCGGCGGGATCTGCATGTGCCTCCAAGGGCGAGAAGGGTCAGTTCGTTGTAGCCAGCACCAGCGGGTGCAGAGAGCGATGCCAAAGCGGTGGAGATCAAGAATCCCCAGACCGCCAAGGGCGAGGGGCCGGCTAACCTTCTGCCAGTTTTTAGATTTCGGGACAACCAATGGGGATTTTCATAGATTGAGAGGTCTGAGTGTGAAAGTTCGCACCTCGCTCTATGTCGACGATGCGACGACCTTCATCACATCTATTAAAGAGGATATTAGTATGCTTGCAAACATTTTACAGAGCTTTGGCGATGTCATTCGTCTTGTTACCAACGTGCATAAGAGTTCATTGCCCCCCATCAAATGCTCTCATATTAACTTAGATGTCATCGTTTGTGTTCGGTTGACTTTCAACACTTTCTGGACAAATTGCGGGCAAGGTTATGTCTGGACATGGGAAATTTAAGACGATGGCAGAAAGGGGCACATTTACTAGACCGGTAATTACGTCTCTATCTATCTATCACCTCGCATCGCTTGTGTTACTTGAAGGTACCTTCAAGTCTATTACCAAATTACAATGAGCTCTCCTTTGGGTCGGATCCAATAAGGTGTTAGGAGCAAAATGTAAGTGGGACTTTGTATGCAAACGGATGGCTATGGGTGGTCTCGACATCCTGAACAGGTACAAATTTGAGTGAGCATTGCGACTCCGATTGTTGTGGCTTTCTAGGGGGGAGGGGGGTAAGGGGGTATGAGTAGAGCTTGGGGGAGAGGGGTCGGCCTCCCCGTTAACCTATTACTACCAATCATACTTTTCTGTCCTTGTGGATTCATGGTATTGCGATACTCTCCAACTCCATGAAAGAGAAGTGGTGTGTCTCGGTTATGATAAATTGATAATCTCCCGCTTCTCATTGAAAGAGCACAACTCTTGAATCTTCCAACTCTAAAGCGGCTTCAGTGGCTATGACCTTCGAGGCCATCCCCGCTAAACTCATTTTATGGCTTTATGCGGGATGAAGGTGACTAAATGCTTCCACCCCCACCCACCTCCACCATTATTCTTAGTTCTTTGGCCGCAACTTAGTCTTAGTTGTTACACCTTTGTATAGATTTTCTCTTAGCTTAATTACTACTCCCTCCGTATCGAAAAGGGATTAGATTTTTTTTTTCCTTCTCCACTCGGTCATCGTAAAAAAACACTAATGAATGAGCACAATGTTGCATCTCATAAAAGACACTGTACCAAAACTACCATCGATTTGGCCGTAGAAGTACAATGAAACAAATTTGGTTCACCCATAAAAAGAAAAAAGAAGCACTGCCGTTTCTTACCTATTTGTGGTTGGATGCATCAGTTGCATTGTTTTCCTTTTTTTGAGTGAAGCATCAGTTGCACTGTTGCAGTAATGACAGGGCTGCTGCTTGTAAGAAGAAAACAATTTAATAGATTGCTGAAATGAAAATTAAAAAAGAAACCGAATTTGTTCAGGGATTGAACCCTACGTGAATCGAACACGCAACCTTCTGATCTGGAGTCAGACGCGCTACCATTGCGCCAAGGATCCGGTTGGTGTTACTTTGAGTTCCATAACTTACTTATACAATGTTAAAAACGTTCTTCAATTGTTACTACAATGGCACGCCAAGCCTACTGGTACTCTTGCACGAGAATACTAGTACTAATCTACGGTGGCTTTGGGCATAGACATGTATACGAACCATTACTTTAATGTTCATTTTTATGAAGTTGATAAATATAATCTACATGCCCGATGATGTTACGATCTTCCTCAAGCGCGAGGAGGGCGAGCTCCAGCTGTGTCTATCTATCCTTGACACCTTCGGGTATATGCATCGGGATTGAGAGTGAATCTGGTTAAGACTATGGTCGTGCCAATAAGATGCTCCGAGGACCAGACCCGGATAATCACGGAAGCCGTGGGTTGCCCGATCGGGCGTTTCCCTAGAAATACCTTGGCCTCCCCTTGAGCGTCCGCAAGCTGTCGGCGGCCCAGCTACACGTTTGGTGCAGCAAGTAGCGAACAAGTTACCCACTGGAAGGGGGTCACCCTGCCGAAAATCCCTCCCAAGACGCTCAAGGCCATAGCCAAAAATTGTCGGGGATTCTTATGGTGTGGTAAAAGCGAGGCTAACGGTGGACAGGGCACGGTCGCCTGGAGCTTGGTATGCACACCGACCTGCGCCGGAGGCCTAGGCATCCCGGAGCTGTCGTGGCTGAACTTTGCACTTCAGGCCCGATGGCCGTGGCTGCAACGCACGGACGCCACAAGATCATGGGCAGGCTTTGATATACAGGTCCCAACTGAGCCTTGTAACATCTTCTAGGTGGCAACAGTGACACGCCTCGGCAATGGTCGATCAACACTGTTTTGGGAGGATTGGTGGATGCAGGGGCTCAGGGTCGAAGACATCGCTCTTAGCCTATATCATCGGGTCCGCAAAGGGATACACACCTCTCGATCGGTAGAGGGGGCACTACACAACAGGACTTGGGCCAGCGACGTTGAGCCCAACATTGACCAGACCCTACTTCTGGAGGTTTTTGAACTTTGGGACAGGACGGAGGCCATTGAACTTGAGCCTTATAGGGAGCACTTGACAAGGTGGGCGTGGGAGGAAAATGGTGCATACTCAGCGCGCTCGGCCTACGCAGCGAAATTTTGGGGCATGGAGGCAGCCCCGTACGCGGACATGGCATGGAAATCAAGGGCACCGCAGTAGTGCCGTTTTTTCTCTTGGCTTGCAGGCAGGAACGGATGCTGGACCTCGGATCGCTTGGCTCGCCGTGGGCTGCCCCATCAAAGCCTCATGCCCACTCTGCGACCAGGCGGAAGAGATGCCGAACCACATCCTTATTGAGTGTGTTATGGCGAGAACGGTTTGGCACCACGTACTCACGGCATTAGGCACGCCTGATTGGGCACCAACATCCGATCGAAAGTTGGATGATTGGTGCAATTTGTGCACCTCTACGGGTCTTAGAGGCAAGGATATACGGACAATTCTATCGCTTGTGATGTGGGAGCTTTGGAAGCACCGGAATGTGGTGGTTTTCGATAGTGTGGCACCTTCGGCTAACGCCGTGATCGACAGGGTGGCGAGCGAAGGCCGAGCGTGGAAGACCGTGGAACTCATCAAGATGGACCTTGGACCCTTCTTTGGATACTTGGCTAGGTGGGTAGTCGGGAATAGTTAGCGCCTTGTATTCTCTAGGTGGCCGGAGTGCCTTTGTGTAATCACATGTAAGCCACTCGTGGAAGGGGCTCTTTACCCTCTCTCTTTCTTTAATGCATGATACGCGCGCTCGTGCATATTCCCAAAAAAATCTACATAGTAAAAAAACAAGAATTTTTCAAGGAACCATGAAAGCCCCTGTTCTAGGTTTGGATATAATTTATTTCCACCTTGAGATATGCTCCATTCATATGCATTTGGTTAACCATCCTTAGTCACCTACGCAAAATATTTTAAATTCAAGGGGAGGTGAACTTTAGAGACTACAATGCAAAGGGAGACATATGCCCTCGCCTTGTCAAAAATAGTTTGCATATTTATTAGACTTGCTACTCGAGCTATTCTAAGATTTCAAAGCTCTGATCATGGACATGTCACTCTTGATGGTATTCCTTTTCGTTCACCTAGTTCACACATCAAACATAGATATAACTATGCTCCAACCCAGAGGTACCCCAACACCTAAGCTCTGGAGCAATTCCTCTCGCTTTGGAATACACTTCAAACTTTCCACTTCACCCCTTTGACCAGGCTTCTTATCATGGAAAATAACATCTCTAAGGCACCTACTCTAGTAGCTCAGCTCCCTCTTACAAATTGTAAGTTTAGTTCACCGCTCATTCCCAGAGATTAGTGGGAGATAAAAAATCATGTGACATGCCAATTCTTTTCATGGCTTGCTATCTGGGACAAATGCTTGACAACATAGCTAAGCGAGGCTCGCGTCATAATCCATCTGCCCCTTTTGCCACTTGCCACCTCATGGTTAACCGATCTTACTCCATTGATATCTAGTATCCAATCATCACAACCTCTCACATGTCGGCCTCTCCATGTGGATTCATGGTAATGCGCTACTACGAACTCTATGAAAGAGAAGTGGTGTGTCCGGTTATGATAACCCCCTGGTTCTCATTGGAAGAGCGCACAACTCTTGAATCTTCCAACTCTAAAGCGGCTTCCAACTCATTTTATGGCGTTACGCGGGATGAAGGTGACTAAATGGTTCGACCCCCCCCCCCCCCCCCCCCCCACCGCCATTATTCATAACTCTTTTAGTGTTAGTTGTTGCACATTTGTATAGATTTTCTTGTAGCTTAGTTACTAGGTATGTTGTTTTCTTCACTCGGTCATTGTAAAAAAAACACTAATGAATGAGCACAGTGTTGCATTTCATAATAAAAAAACGTACCGAAACTACCATCGATTAGCATTAGAACTACAAAAGGAAACAAATTGGTTCACCCATAAAAAGCAAAAATAAATAAAAATTAGAACTGTCGTTTCTTACCTCTTTATAGTTGGATGCATCAGTTGCAGGTTTTGAGAAATGGCAGGATTGTTGCTTGTAAGAAGAAAACAATTTAACAGGTTGCCGAAGTAAAAAAAAACATAAAAGAAATCCGGATTTGTTCAGGGATTGAACCCTACGTGAATCGAACACGCAACCTTCTGATCTGGAGTCAGACGCGCTACCATTGCGCCAAGGATCCGGTTGGTGTAGGAATGAGTACTATACCATACATATAAAGTATTGAAAACGTTCTTCAGTTGTACAAAGTACGTCAAGGCGACGGCACTCTTTGCACGAAAATCAGTAGGAGTAATCATGGGCGCCTTCATTTTTTTTACTCCTACTGATTACTAATAATCTACGGTGGTCTTCGGCATGCCCATGTATACGAGCCGATTAGTTGGGGCCGTCAGTTGGATTTCTGCGTGGGAAACCACGAAAACCTGAGATGCATCCATTTCCACTCTCGTCCTCCATGCCAAGAACTGAACCTGATTATTCCCTGCTTTTCTCATAACATAACAGTTAGCTGTTGTGGACCATCGCCCGGCGGCCAACACTTCACTCTCTCTACTCACGGATGGATAACCATATTAACTGATCCATCAGCAGGTCCTGTTCCACTCCAGTTGTAGCCAAAGCCTGTCCAGACGTACGCGCACAGTCTCTCTCAGAGCGCAGAGGACGGCAGGCAGAGCTCATGAGGGTCACGCGCGCGCGGTGGGTCGTCGACGGACACGGGGGCGCGGGCGAAAGCAGAGTAAATGAGCTCGGCTTCATTCAAGGCTCCCGCGCGGTCACGACGACGGTGGGCCGGCCGTCGACGCTGGCTAGAGGGCTCGCCGTGAAATGAAATTCAAACGAACGAGCACTCGGCGGTTTTCCCACCGCGCGCCGTGGCGGCGTGGCCATGCCCGTGCGCCATAAATGAAGGCGCTCTGCGCGTATCCGCGCCAGGAGGCGAACCGTTTAATGGCTTCTCTCTCTCTCTCTCTCTGACTGCCTCGCCCGCCTGCGAAATTGTCCCGGCGCAGCGGTGGCAGGCAGGGCAGCGGGTCACTGGATCCGTGTGATGGAATTCGAGCCGCCGGGGGCGTGCCGGGGATCATGTGACGCACAATCAAAGATCCCCGCGGCTGCCGCTGCGTGCATCCCGCATCAATGGCCGCACCCGACGCGGGTATATAGGTGCGCGGGGCGCGTCCTCCGTGTACTCCCCCGCAGCCTGCTCCTGCTCTAGAGTACGTCGCGTTGCACCGTGCCCTCCAAAGCAGACAGCTCTTGAGCGTCACCGTGCACCGGCGCAAGCTCTTCCTTGGTGCCTACGCGCGCATTCCTGGTCGTGATGATGAAGACGAGCGGTCTCGCCGCCCGAGTTCACCACGCTCGTCTTCTTCTCCTCCTCGCGGCCGTCTTGCTGCTCGCCGCCACGGCTGATGGCATCAGACCAGGCCCCCGTAAGTTCAACCTCATGATCTCTATGTGCAATGCCATCTTCTTCGCATGGGGATCTGACGCTAACTTCCATCTCCTCCTGGCAGATGACCATGCACGGCCGGGGCAGGCGCCTGGTGCGGCGACGGCGACGGAGGAGAAGGGGTTCCTGCAGGAGGAGGTGTACGGGACGGGGTCGAGCCTGCCGGACTGCACGCACGCGTGCGGCGCCTGCAAGCCGTGCAACCGCGTGATGGTCAGCTTCAAGTGCTCCATCGCCGAGCCCTGCCCCATGGTCTACCGCTGCATGTGCAAGGGCAAGTGCTACCCCGTGCCCTCCAGCTAGCTCATCTCAGCTCAGATGATTTCCCCCGCGCACGCACACACGGCTGATGCAGATCGATGGAGGGAGCAGACAGCAGAGTGATATGCGGATCTTGTTATGCGTGGATTTTGTATGCTGGTGTTCTATCACCATGGTATGATGCATCTCTTTTGTAAATTATTATGACTCGGGGGACTAGCTGGCTGGCTAGTCCGTGCACTGAGAAGGTTGATTTCTCAGCTAGTGGTTTTGGAGCACATGAAACACTTGTTATATCTACGAAATTTTTCGTTGATTGTTGGTTTTAAGATAGCTAACCCCTCACGCGAATCGGTTTATATCTAGCGCACGCTAAGTTGCAATTTTTGGAAATGTATGAAAAGAATATCAATCAACTCAAACATATAGATGAACCTAAAAATAGTTGTCTTCATATGTGGTTTTACTAAGTCTTTTCTTTTGGTTGACTGTAAGTTTCTGCAGGATAATACCAAAACACTGTCAGTAGTGGGTTAAGCCGAAAACCTGCACCTAACATTGCAAACCTAAAACTACCTTAGGCTATTTTTTTCTTCCAATAAACATAGTAGGGGTGAGGTTCGGACCCCAAACTTACGATAAAAATAATTGTTGATTCATGTGTTGTGGAAAGAGGATACCCTTTCTAACATAAAGTCTTATAAACCATACTCTTCCCACGAACTAAATATTTTTTCTCTCAAAACTTAGAATGTACGAACTTTGACGTGGGTCGTACATAAGCATGTGACTATTTATAACCTGGCTTGATTCTATATATGAAAGGAAAAAAGTACATTTTGGCCCTTCAAATATTGGCAGAGTCTAAGTTTGGTCTTTCTACTTCAACACTATAAATATTGGTCTCTCAAGTGTCAAACCATTTGGATGTGACCCTTTAAAGCAGTTTTGATGATGACAATCCCCTGATTTTACAAATGGTTTTTTAGTAATAAAGAAAATTGAAGCAAAATGAAAATTACAAAGCTCTCAAACTTTGTGGGGGGGGGGGGGGATATAAAATTCCAGTAAAGTTATTATGAACTTTGCAAATTCACGACAATCAGGAATATTCTAGAAAACCCATGGAATTCTATAAAACTGCTAACTATTTCTTGTTACACTAATCCTCCTACATGTTAGGTGTTTTGTGGTTTCTCTGTAATTTTCTTGTTATACTTTATATTGCCCTTCAAGCTCATTATTTGCCTTACGCTATATTTTTCCTTGTAAATATTCATTTACATTTTTATATTTATTTTCCTGAAATTCATTTTTGTATTCATTTCCTTTATTAACTTTTATCCCTTTTCCTTATAAAACTGACTTACATATAAAAACTATCTCCCCCTCTATTTTCTCGTCATTTTTTTATGTTGAACCGTCATTATGAAAACACTTTCAATTTGGGAAATGGGATCTAGATGGTTTTGACACTAAGTTATGAGACCAAATATGTTGGTAGACCAAAAATAACAATATCATATATTGGTCCAATATTAAAATAAGTTTGTCATTTTGTAGCGAAAGTGATGACTGTTTGGTGCTACTTATATATCTGCCAACAATTGGTATGGCATTTCAAGTCATCGGTGATGCCTATACATTTTTCGCTAATTATTATTTGATCGTGATGTTTCTTAAAATCTTACCAACCGATAATGCATTACCAAGATTTTTTCCAGGCTCCATGAAAAATGGCCATGTGAAACTCGTGTCATCCATATTAAGAAGCACAAACATACAAAAGCTCTAAAAAACCTCGATGCACACACTAAATCATCTAAAAAGACAGAAATATTCCCAACAACCAGAAATATCCTAGAAAACCATGGAAATCGATAGAGTTACTACCCGTTTTAACAAGAAATCTCATATATTACTAGAGTTTTATGTGTGATTATTTTTCTTCTAAATTCTTGTTAATCTTTATGTTTTTCTTCACTTCATAAAATTCATTACCCTAGATGTCTAGGTCTTTCTTGTAAAACTTCATTTGTATTTTTCATAATTCATATCATTTTCCCAGTAAAAATCATTTTCTTATTTGTTTTATTTTGGTTGTTTTAAGATATCCCCCCTTCCTTCTATAACCAGTTGAGTTACCAAACAAAACTCAAACTATCATCCTGGCAGTTTTTTTATTTTCCCGTCAAATTAAATATTAGATGGACCAAAAAATAAATGAAAAGTACATGACCCTATAACAAAAATAAGGGTTGACGGTTTTATGGCAAGAGTGGTGGATGTTTGGGACTACTCATATATGTACCGAACAACTGGCACAACATTTCAAGTCAGCCGCGATGCATAGGGAGTTGTCTTTAACTATTATTTGCACATGCCCATTCCTAATCTTACCGAATTGTACGCAATACAATCACAATATTTCCACAAAAAAGTTGCACATTTTTTTTTGCGAAACATAACATGGCACGTTGCTTGACACTAAAAGGAATAAATCCGTTATATTCTGAAGTAAATTAAGGAAAGTGCTAGCCACCATGTCACAAGGAACCTGACCAACTGAGTCATGATCATATCACAACACATCTTTTTACTAGATACACATGTCACGCTCACAGACGCGTTTAATGAATTCCAAAAGGACAGAGGAGAGCATGCATGATCCAATCGAGCCAGTCATACAAATCCATTTTACGCACGGATTGCCGTGTTGGAGACGGCTGGTCATACAACTCCTAATAAGCAAGGAAGCCGAATTTGGAGCGGGCCAGCCCTGCATCATATATATTCTATCGGTGAACCTCGTGTCATCCGGATTAAGAAACACAACCATCCAAAAATGTCACGTTGTTTCATTTATCTTTACGAATTCAAAATTGACAAAACGACCAATCAACCGCGACACCCCCATCCAAAGAACATGGCACACTCAATCATCCACCATTCCACCACCACTAAACTAATGCTCCAAACATCCAATGCCACCCACTAAAACCCTCTTAAAAAACCACGACGCACACACTAAAAAGCCACAACGGCCCCATCACAAACACCTAGAGCACAAACACACGGAAAAGAACAAGATTGGGAGCCATATTTGTGTGCCGCGAGCGTGTGCACGTAGAGGCGGCATAGGAAAAAAAGGGGGGGGGGGGGGGGGGGGGGGGGGGCCGAGGACACCGCGGCAGCGCTGACGCTGTCCCCGCTTCGCAGCCACAGCGGCCACAGATACGGGGTGGATTCCCCCCGCCCTCGCGCGGCCGTAAACCCTGCGCTCCCCCTCCCCTCCCCTATCCCCCAGCCCCCAAACCCCCGCCCCCTCTCCTCCTCCCCTCGCTCGCCGCCGCTACTCCGCTCCCCTGCTCGCCCGCGTCTCCCTCGCAGGCCCCGAAGGGACGGCGGCTTGTTGATGCCCGCGCGCGCCGCCGCCTGCCCATAGCCGAGGTTGCCCAACACGGCGCCCTGCGGCTTCGGTTGCGGCGGCGGGGGAGCGGGAGGGCTCGGCGGAGGGGGCGGGGGCAGGCTGAGGCGGCTCGTCAGCTCCCTGGCCATGGCCGCGCCGGCGCCCGTGCCCGCGCAGCTCCGGAGGTGCCCCTGCTCTGCGCCCCTCTGGCCGCCCTCCCCCCTCCTCCGCCGCCACCGCCGCGCCTCGCCCTTCGTCGGCGGCAGGAGGTACTACCCCTCGCCCTCGTCCCCCCTGTTCCCGTAGCATTTTTTTGTTTTTAATTAATTACTGCTGCTGCCTATTTATTGAATTAATTATTCCTGTAAAGTTCGCGCTTATTGGCTGCATATGCTTGTGCCATGGTGCGATATGGTGCGATGGTGGTGGGCGTCAATCAATTACTGCTGGGTAGTACGCGATGCTTAGGGTGATTGGACTGGGTGTTGCTTTAGGTTAGGCCGATGCTGGTGCTGACGGCGATGCATTGATGGTTGTGTGGTGTTTCTGCTGGAAGGGTAGCGTGTCATTTTCTGAGTTAACGCTAATTATTTTTTACGAACAAATGCAGAGATGACCGAGAGAGTGAGCTACCATTCGGTGCTCCTTGTTGTACATATATCTTTTTTCTAGCCTGTATCGGTTTGAATTGAACTATTGCATTGCATCTGTCCCCCCTGGGGTGACGTTTGAGCTATTTGAGCTGTTGCATCTTCCCCTCTGGGCTGACATTCGACCCAGAGGAGAACAGTGAGCTAGCATTTGGTACCCCATGCTGTACATAGTTTTTGTAGTCTGCATGGGGTTTTAACTGAACTACTGCATTGCATCTGTCGCCCCTGGGGTGACGTTTGAGCTATTTGAACTGTTGGATCTTCTCCTTTGGGACTGACATTTGAACTATTATTAAGTTTGATGCATTGCCCTGGTGTTCTGTCCCTGACTTCAGAAATGATTATGACTGGCAGGCAGGGATACTCTCACAGTTCTGGCCTTGGAATAAATGACAATAGCGCCTTCAGGCCTGGAGTATATCTCAACTTCAACGTGCAAAGCAGTGCACAAGAATGGAAAGAGGAGAGCAAGAGGATATGTTCTATCAAAACCACCAATGCTGTCATGAACAACGTTTATAATGGTTACGCTCTGCGATCAGGAAATCTTCATCATGATCCCTTGGAAGATTGCAAGACCTCCAATCAGTCTTCATTGTACAGTGTAAGAGAAAGAATGGCTCCTAACTCTCTTGCAAATAGGCACGCCAATATGGAACTGGCAAAGCATCATGTGACGAGTCCCACTGCAGGTGCCGTGTCAGCACTGACCAGTGCTGTTAATTATGACATCAAACCGCTAAACAGGTCTAGTGGCTCCGAAGTGGAAATCCAATGGCCTAATGGTTCCAAAATTGATGCTTCTCTGCCAAATATTCATCAAGTCAAAAAGGGCCTGCAGTTTGATGGCAAGGCCGATGGTTATGATGAAGTTGAGCTTGAATGCACAGCCAAAACTGTGGTTAATGATGACATCAAACTGCCAAACAGGCCAAGTGACTCTGAGGTGGAGATGCATTGGCCTAATGGCTCTGAGATTGATGATTCTCTGCTAAATACTGGTAAAGTCAAAAAGAGCCCTAAGATTCGTAAAGTCAAGAAGAGCCCTCAGTTTAATGACTTGGCTATGGATGGCTATAATGAAGCTGAGCATGAATGCATAGCCAAGACAGCGTTACAGCCTCCTCCAGCTAAAGCCCCCTTGTCCGAGGAGGCTAAAGAGGCACGGAAGGCTCTTGCTACCATCTACGACAAAGTTCTTGTGGTCGACACTGTCGAATCAGCTAGGAGTGTTGTTCAGCTACTTACCACAAAGTACAAGAGCTTTATTCATGCATGTGACACAGAGGTAAAGCATAAAAACCACTCGTGACTACATTGGTTATGTTCACGTTTATCTGTAATTACTTGTTGCCTAATATTAACTCAACTGGACACTAGATACTAGTTTTACCTGAAACTGCATCCCTTTACTATGTGGTGTCATGGTTCTGCATATGATTCCGCACCCCCCACGGCCACACCAGATATTTCAGATGCAGTTATGCTACTTCTTAGTTCTCACTATCCACGCCAAACAAAGGGCAAAAGTCATAGGTGTCCTCATTAATCATAAACGGCATTAGTTGGTCCCCAGTCTCCTTGATTCAATGATATACAATAGTACAAGAAACTGAGCTATATTGAAAAGTTCTTGCATTTTGACGCATCCTGGTTTCTAACTAGCATCATAATTCATGAGAGCACAATGCTATGCAGGTGTCAAATATTGATGTTAAACAAGAGACACCAGTTGGCCATGGAGATGTTACATGCTTTAGCATCTATTCTGCCAGCTCTGATGCTGAAGCTGATTTTGGAAATGGTAAAACATGCATTTGGGTGGATGTACTGGATGGCGAAAGGGATGTCCTCATGGAGTTTGTTCCCTTTTTTGAAGATTCAGCGATCCGGAAGGTGCATCTTTCTTGCTTGCTTTTTTTTTCTGGTGCAAGGAGATGCATTGGGGCTTGTTTGCTCTCCTTTTATACGCATAATGCTTTACAAATGGAGAAAATAACAAGATTATTATCGCAAGTTGGCAATTACAGAACTAGTTGTGGAAATGTGTGATTGCCTCACGATCAGCTGTTTAAGCTAAATGCACAGATCATTTTGTTGAATATTAAATGTGCTGCCTCACTCTAGACTGATGTTACTTTCTTTTATTGTTCGTAGCTAACCTTACTACTTATATGAACTTATGTGATTGCACATCTACATTTTTAGCTTCTTCTTGAGTTTTCTAAAGCAAACATCTTGTTTTCCTCATCTAGGTATGGCACAACTATAGTTTCGATAAACACGTAATTGAGAACTATGGAATCAAAGTTGCTGGATTTCATGCCGATACAATGCATCTCGCACGGCTTTGGGACTCTTCGAGAAGACTTGATGGAGGATATTCACTCGAAGGACTCACAAATGATAGCAGAGTCATGGGTGTGGTCCCAAAGGAACTACAAAAGATTGGAAAGAGATCAATGAAAACCATCTTTGGCAGGAAAAAGATTAAAAAAGATGGCTCTGAAGGAAAAATTACTACCATAGAGTCCGTTGAGGTTTTGCAAAGAGAGGATAGAGAGCTGTGGATCAGCTATTCTTCTTTAGATTCAATGAGTACCTTGAGGCTTTATGAAAGCTTGAAAAGTAAGCTTGAAAAGAAGCACTGGACTTTTGATGGTTGCCCCAGAGGTTCATTGTATGATTTCTATGAGGAGTACTGGCGTCCTTTTGGCGCTATTCTTGTAAAAATGGAAACAGCTGGAATGCTTGTTGACCGTGCTTACCTGTCAGAGGTTGAAAAAGTTGCTGTTGCACAGCGAAAAGTAGCTGCAGATAAATTTCAGAAATGGGCATCTAAATATTGCCCTGATGCAAAGTACATGAATGTTAATAGTGATACCCAGATTCGCCAACTCTTTTTTGGTGGCATAGAAAATAGGTACAATAATTACCCTGTTCTCGTCTCTTTGTTGATATATTTGTTTTTGATGTATAAATAATGCCATGATTCTCTGCAAATATCTGACATAAGGATCTTTGTCAGGACGTAGTTAAAGTAGGCACTGACCCATTGTTTAGTCAATTTATTCATGTAGACATGTTTATCATCTCACATGTGTTTGAACTCTGATTAGGTATGGGCCACTAGACATTTTTTTTTGCATGCAACCCTTGTTCTTACTAAATCATTCTGCAGACGCAACCCTGGTGAATTTTTGCCAAAGAGTAGGGCTTTGAAAGTCCCAAATGATGTCAACACAGTTACAGAGGGCAAGAAGGCTCCAAAATATCGCACGATTGAAATTTGCAGTATTGTGGAAGGTCTAAAACCTGAGGTATTCACTGCAAGCGGCTGGCCTTCAGTCAGTGGGGATGCTTTGAGAAGTTTGGCTGGGAAACTGAAAACTGATCTTTACACAACGGAGGATGCAGAGGATGATGAATATGTCAGTGATTCAGAAATTTCTGTGGATGATGTAGAAGACGCTACCTCGTATGGCACTGCATACAAAGCATTTGGAGGTGGAAAGGAAGGAAAGGAAGCATGTTATGCCATTGCAGCTCTCTGCGAGATTTGCTCTATAGATTCGTTGATATCAAATTTTATTCTTCCCTTACAGGTGAGGTGGCTCCACTTATTGTAATGTGGATTGCTGTAGTTGTCCCTCTTCAGTGACAATATGTGCCAGTTTGGTTATAGTGGCTACTGTCATCCTACTTGTCTGTCTGGTTGTTAATGATAAATATCTTTCTTGTCCGCACAGGGAAATCGTATATCATGTAAGGAGGGGAGGATCCACTGTTCCTTAAATATCAACACTGAAACTGGACGTTTGTCAGCAAGGGCGCCGAATTTACAGGTTACTGTCTTTTGCATTTTGTCGGCGGTGTTTTTGCATGCCCGTGTTATATAATGTAGTTCTCGAGGTCAAGACTTAGTCTGAATATTTATAGTCTATCTGCATATTTACAATATGGAAGTAAATTTTCAGAATAGGGCTTCAATATGTGATAGTTATACTTCATGTATGGTTCTGTAGTTCAAATTGTGTCAGTTTCTGATACTCCAATGCGGCACTGCAAGGTTAGCAAAGTTCTGATGTTGTTAATTACTGCGGTCCGATATGCAGATGGATGACCAAGCAGATATTTGAAGTTTCACCTGCTACAATTGTTTATAGATTTTTTTTTTCATGATGATTAGTGTGTCCATTCAGGCACTCCTCAAGTAACTAAACAATTGCTAAATAGAACTTTCCCAATCAAGCTAGCTCTGTGGCCATTGGGCCTTTTTATTCATTAACTGAGCTGTATCAAAAGTAAGCATGTGTCAGCTGATCATGCTGCATCATTTGATGTCATATCTAAGAGATGGTTTTAGATGCTGTAAATTCTAGGGCAGTTATTGTAGATGTTGGTAGTATTTACAATAGACCACCCAAATAAGTTACTGAACTCTCGATGATTCCTTCATGGCAGAATCAACCTGCACTTGAAAAGGATCGGTACAAAATCCGCCAAGCTTTTGTTGCAGCTCCGGGGAACTCTCTTATTGTTGCTGATTATGGTCAGGTATGTTAGTATCACTCAAAAAATATTAGCAAACGTTTTAAAACCGATCCAGTTAAAAAGACATACTTCTGTTCCCTGCAGCTGGAGCTCAGGATCCTGGCACATCTTGCTAATTGTAGAAGTATGTTAGATGCCTTCAAAGCTGGCGGTGACTTCCATTCCAGGACAGCCATGAATATGTACCAGCATATTCGTGAGGCTGTTGAAGAAAAGAGAGTACTTCTTGAGTGGGATCCTCAACCTGGTCAAGAGAAACCTCCTGTGCCATTGTTGAAGGTACTCCAGTTCCAATAATATTTCTAAAAGTTAAAGTGCTAGCACTAAGAAAAGTTCACTTTTCAACCCTAACTTTAAAACCGTCTAGAACTGTTTTCAAGTCTGGAAAGTAAAATTTTGCTGAATTCACGATTGAAAAGTGGACTGTTCTCTTATCTTAAGATTAATTATTAGCAGGCATCCATATTTTTTATTTGTTTTCCTTCCCTCTTTCACTTTCCCCATCATTCAGTAGCAGTGTGATTACCCTCCTTCAATGGTGAATCAGAATCCATAACTCGTATCCCTTGGAATTTACTATAATTAGCTTCACCTTTGGGATTTATATTTTGTGATTGCTCAATTCCATTATTAATATTAAATTGGTGTACATCTATGTGAACACTCTTAATGATTGCTCTGTTTTTAGTTTTGTACATGTCGTGTGTCTGTCTTACACTCATCGTTCGATGCTTTTTTCACTTTCCCTTTTTGGGGATTGTACAAGTGTGGCATCTGTTTGCAGCCCGAATTTAGCTTTAGTTTTTGTTACAAATAGATGGTGTTTTATGTAGCATCTGTTTTGCACCTCATTTTCTTCTTTTTGCATTGTATCTTAAATTGAATACCTCGAACTGTGTTAACTTTAATCTGTTTCAGTTCACACGATGCTCTATTTAATGTTGTGTCATTTCTATGGATCTGGATACAGAAAGTGTAAGGCTTGGACTACTTGTCTGGATTTGAACAGAGTTTGATGTCTTGTGATTTAGGATGCATTTGGTGCTGAGAGGAGGAAAGCTAAGATGCTCAATTTCTCCATTGCATACGGAAAAACAGCTGCTGGGCTTGCTCGGGATTGGAAGGTACATATTTGACAAACATACCTCTCAGTTAATAGCAAGAAATTAAACTTCAGTTCATGCACCAGCTTATTAGAGCCTTAGGCTACTGGGTTCATATTTCATACTGACCAAATCAGAGACCTTAAATAGTGACTAGTCATGTTCAGTAGATTCACTGTTGAAACTCCTCACATTTTCAACGATTTTAATAGTTATCTCATTAACATAATGCAGCTATAAATTATCTCTCATTAATGGAACAGAACCGTGGTCTTTTCCTTGTAGCTTTCCTAAGGGTATTGTGCAAGTTTTTATCTGTCACTGCCTTTGCAGGTATCAAAAAGGGAAGCAGATGATACACTGGATCTCTGGTACAGCGACAGAAAAGAAGTTAAGTCATGGCAAAGGGAACAGAAAGAATTAGCGTATGAGAAGTCTGAAGTTTATACTTTGCTTGGGCGATCGCGCCGTTTCCCCAACATTGCTTCTGTATCCTCTAAACAATGGAAGCACATCGAGCGTGCTGCCATCAATGCTCCTGTACAGGTAAGTACTGTCTAGATTGCAAATTAAAAAAAATTCAAGCTTGAATTAACTGAAATTGTATTTTATTTAACATCACAGGGCAGTGCAGCAGATGTTGCGATGTGTGCAATGATTGAGATAGAAAGGAATACCCGTCTTAAGGAGCTCGGTTGGACCCTCCTGTTGCAGGTATATATAATAATGCATGAACTTTCATAGTACTGGAGGGTTTTCATCAGTTTTGTTTTCCTTTGATACTAAACATAATAATATGTATGGTATATGTTATGCCTATGCCACTTCACTGTTGGTATTTCGTCTACTCAAACCGGGATGCATTTGATGATCTCAAAATAGGTGTCTGTTCTCAAGCAAGTTGACTGCGAGAACATGCCGCACCTACTTCCAGTTCTTGCCTCTTATCTGGCAGCTGTTTTTTTCTTCTTCTCAAATGCAACATCTAGAATTGACAGATACATCTTTCAGGTGCACGATGAGGTGATACTGGAAGGACCTTCGGAGTCGGCCGACGTGGCCAAGGCAATAGTGGTTGAGTGCATGTCTAAGCCCTTCTACGGCACCAACATCCTGTCGGTTGACCTCGCTGTTGATGCAAAATGCGCACAGAACTGGTATGCGGCCAAGTAGACTCCCAGCGTCGTTACCCCCTCCGTCGACTCCCCAACATGGTGTAGTTGCGCCCCAGATGCGCACATACTCCAGCCAATTTTGGTCCTTCTTGAACTGGTGTCAACTGCTGCCTACGAGCAGGGCATGCATAAGGCTCATCCTGCCATGGCAGCAGAAAAGTGAGATTAGCAGCGAAGGCATTGTAACTACCACTTAGGCTGGATAGCTGGATTCCCACACCCTTTCTAGTAGGAACTCTGAATCGAGCTAGAGGGATTGTAGTTAAGATTGGCATGCATTTTGTGTATAAGTTTCCTTCAGTGTGCTAATGTATTAGGTTAGATGACATATTCTGGTGATGTGGACACGATCATGGCGATATGACTTTGTTCTGATCAATCGAGAAACGCTGTTCATGATGAGCTTTCCCTCTAGGATCTCATATTTTTTTATGGCAATTGCCAGATCCAACCAGCTTTGCAGCAAGTGAATCATGTTTGAACATGGTAACTCTCCCTCTCCGGTTCCGATGGACTTCTGTGTTATGCCACATTCAGTTATTTCTTAAACTTGACCGGTGTCGGGATGGTGGATACAGACGATGGAATTTGAAAATTCAGGTGAATGCCAGTTAATAGTTGCATAATTGTAAATCGGTGTATGTTCAAACCCCACACAAAATGCAGAACGATGGATCAGACACTAGGGGAGTATATCAGAGTGAAACGTTGATGTTAATGAAATGGCTGGGCACAAGTTCTGCCCTAAACATGGTGGCAGAACGAAATGGTGATAACAGACACCCCTGTTTTATGTTGTGGCTTAAACTCGAGCTTGAGGATACAGCTCGAGGAGTTCAGGCACATCTCCCTTGTATTTCAGAATGTACCTCTCCACGAAAATGGCCTCCGGCAGTCTCACTACGCTCACCATCTTCGTCTTCCCGATGTCCACGCCCTTGGACCGCAGGGCCTCGATGGCGCGGCACCGCGGCGCCATCCGCTCGTCGAGGCTCAGCGTCAGCAGCAGGGGGTTCCTGACGATGCACCCGGCGCTGCACCCCACGGTGGCCTGCAGGAACTCCACCTTGCGCCGCAGCAGCGCCTCGGGGGCGAACACGAAGCACGGCGCGCGCCGGAACATGCCGGCGAACTCCTCGTCCGTGCACCCGAGGGCGCGCGTCACGGCCGCCTTCTTGGCCCGGAAGGCGCGATCGCCGACGTTGTGCAGCGCGAAGAGGCACCACGAGTACATCCCGGGGCTGGGCGGCACCCCGCCGCACGCCTCCTCCACGCGGCCGACCAGCGCCCGGAGCTTGTCCGGCGACTGCATGATGAGCGTCGGCCGCAGCCGGACGGCGGCCGTGAGGCGGCCGTCCGGGATGCCGAGGCGGCGGAGCGCGGCGAGGTTCCGCAGGAGCAGGTCGACGGAGTACTTGAGCAGCCACGTCTTGGCCAGCCATTTCATCAGCAAGGTGGTGGACCCGAGGAGGTCGAGCCAGAAGAGCACCCGCGGGAGCAGGTTGGAGCGGACGCCGTAGGTGAGCGCCGCCGGGAAGAGCGCGAAGAGCCGCGCGGCGTCGGCGCGGCGGAGGCCGAGCGCGCGCACGGCGGTGAATTTGGGGGAGAGGGTGGCGTCCACGTCGCTGAGGAGCAGCGCCGGCTTCCGGGCCACGATCGCGCGCACCTGCGCCTTGCCCAGCCCCTGCGAGCAGAGGAAGGCAAGCACGGCGTCGGGCCGCTCCGGGGAGCCCAGGTGCGCGAACCGAGGGGCGGCCTTGGCGGCCGCCGCCGGCGAGAGGCCGCAGGTGGAGACGAGGTACTCGGCCATGAAGTGCGGCGGCTCCTTTTCCCCGATGGAGAAGAGGCGGAGGTGGCCGGGGGTGGGGAGTGGGAGGAGCCGCGGCGGGAACGGAACCGGCGCGAGGCGGCGGGCGAGGCGCCGCAGCGCCATGGGTGCGGCGGAGGACGGGCGGACACACGGGTCAGTAGTACTAGCCAGGCAGGGGCCTACCCGAAGATCTGATATAGGGCCAGTTCTTTCGGCAGGAATAGCCCCATCCTCAGCTTCTCTCATGATTGTCCAAAAAACCGGAGAAACTGGGAGGCGTCCAAAAAAAAACTGGCCCATAATATACTTCTGAAATATAAAATCGTTTAGATCACTATATATTTTTAGTGATATAAATGATCTTACATTTTTTAATAATCTAAATGAACTTGTTATATTTATACAAAGAGTAGGCTCTGTTTGATAGCAAAGTACTGAAAAAAACAAAGTATAAAAAACTACAGTAATTTAGCATGCATGTACAAAATACCATGGTTTTAATATAACAACATTTTTTAAAGTATTCACAATGCAAAGGACCTGTTTGGTTACACCATGTAATGCTGTAAAATTTACCAGCTAGCTGTTGGTCGTGCATCCATTCGTAGCTAGTAGCTAGCAATGCTTTTAGTGGTGATTAGTAGTAGTACTCGTTAAGCGAGATGAGATCGCCTCTCCGGACCTTGGCTGATCTCTAAAGGATAGTTATGGATTGCTTCGGATCCTTTCTATGATCAACATATCCAGCCTAGCTATCTCATTTACATTAGGGAACACGCAGGACAGGGGATCGAGCGGCGGCTTGATAGCCAGATGAGTTTGTTGACAATATCTAGCGGCCGACTCGTTTCTATCACTTGCTCTGTTAAAAAAAAAGAGGTTTAGGGATCTTTTTATTATGCAGAGAAATTACTACAGTTTTGTAAATACTCTAGTTTTAGTAACACAGTTTTTGGCGTTTGCCAAACATGTCGCAGTAAATAAAACCGTGCTATCTGAAAAAACTGTAGTATTCTTAAAATACTTAGAAAATACTTTGCAATCAAACAGGGCCTAATTTGTAAAAATATCTGATATAATGTAATGGCTTTTAAAAACAATATCGATAAAACCATATGCCCAACGATTCTATTCCTACGTTTCTTTCAGGGCATGAGCTATGGTGGCATAATTCACCCAGGAATTAAAAAAAAAATCTAAAACCACCATATAAATTTTCTATTGCCCAATGCAAGCTATAGCTGTGGCCTATGCAGCATCAGGAATCTCCATGCAGCCAAGAAAGTGCAGCGCGATCAGCCAGGCCCTTTCTTTTCCTCTTTAACTTTTTTTTTCATTTTCTAAACTGAAAAGGCCGTCTCGCCTGCAAGCTGCGACTGTCATCACCAAGCTACACCTGTACTACCACCGTGGCATACGAACCTAGTTGGCCCATGGGGCAGCCGGTTTAGGGCTACGCGATGGCCATGCCCTTAGAGGGCGATGCTTTCCTACGTCAGCTTGGAAATCTTGGCCTGCCGAGATGGTTTGCTATTATGTTGAGAACCCATCTATGGTTTCTCTCTTCCTCCCCTATCCTTTGGCGGCTAGGGTAAACTCTCCCCTCCAGACTTCGTCGGCGAGCCCGTGGATTCACCTCCCTTCTAACTGCCGCTCCGGCGGTCGGTGGCGAGAAGGGGAATCCCGGTGCCTCCGCTCCTGTTAGTAGTTTAGGTTAGGGTTGTTTAGTCCTTGCAGGTGCGGCGCTCGGACGGATGGCGGCGTTTCTTCTTCGAGTTTGTCTTCCGGGCTCTGATCCTCCTCGAGTTCGTTCATCTGGACGTAGTCGACGGAGCTCTGACGTAGATTCGTGCTGTCTCCTTTGGACGATGAGGTTAGGCTTTCTCATCATGCAACGAGATTTGGTGCCAGGTGTTTCAGATGTATTCAGGGGTTCAACGACGACGAATGCAGCTCGAGGGCGCTGGTCCTTAGGGACACGTGCACGAGGACTTCCCTGCTGTCATCGACAAGGTCAAGCCGGCTCCGGAAGGGGAGCGGCGACAATGATCGGCGGCTCGTTTTGACGGCGGTAATGGTCGTTTGGTGCTCTCAGAATCTTAATATAATTTTTATTATGTTTGAGATGCTTTGTACTTCCGGTGAACTTTGATAATAGTTCTGAATCATTTTCGTAAAAAAGATGGTTTGCTATTAGCGAAAGAAAAAGGCTACCGGTCTGTCATCATTGAAACAAACTGCCTGAATGCTAAGAGCCTATGGAGGCCTTAAAAAAGGAGAGCCTGTGGGAGGCAAGGAGTCGAGGACAACCGATGGGTGTTCACATTCTGAAGGAGATACATGACGAGGTATCTAGCTTTCAGGGGTTTGAGTTTCAGTATGTTAGCTGAATTGCAAATAGTGTACTTCCCCGTCTCAGTTTACAGGGCATGCAGGTCTTTCTAGGTTAAGAATTTAACTAGCTATATATGTATTATATGTGATGAAAAATATATGTTTAGAAACTACATCCGCTTAAGAATCTAATGATATATTTTTGGTGACATATAACTTATATTTAGTTAGTCAAATAAATGACCTAGAACTACGCGCACGCCCTGTAAACCAAGACGGAGGGAGTAGCTCATTGTTGCGCTAAAGAAGCTCTAGTCATAGGAGGTGTTGCCACATATATACTCTTTGTAATCCCTGGCCTCATGAGTGATATTTTGCACTTAGATAGGCTGCTGCTGGTTAAATAAATTCCAGAGAGCGGAGCTTAAAAAAAGACTTTAGAAACGGAACCGCGTCACGTACGACGAAAGCTGGTCCGTTTTTGGTATAATAGTTTTCAAAATGCTTTCTTTACAATCCACTACGACCAGCCATCCGTACGTAATGTTTGTTAATTTAAAGTTGGGCATAAGTATGTACAACAAAATTGGGGCCGTTCTCCTTATCTCTTTGTCTTATGTATGGAAAAATTAACTGCATTTACTTAATAAGATAAAAGGAAGGCAAACCGTCCACTGTAGGTCTTGGTGGTTTTGGCCAGGAGGAGCCGCCAACCGCCTGTGGAGTCCTCTATCACCGCGAGAGCCATGAGGCTGCTCCCGCGTGAGGTCATGGGGAGGAGGCCCGAGACCTTGCTGTCCTCCGGCGCCGCGAAGGAAAGGTGGCGGCCACCGGCGCTGGAGTTGGTGGTGGGGGTGGCCAACGGGCAGGAGCACGGCCCCGACAGTAGTCACGGCGGACGAGGAAAGGAGACACGCCATGGCTATGGCTTGGGGTTTTTGTGCTAGTTTGGGTGTACATATATGTTTAAAAAATCAAGTTATCAATTTCAATTTCGTATATTGCCCCGCTCCTCTTAAGTATATACCTATCTTATACTAAAATTTTATACTTACTATATTATTGTATGAAGGAGTGTAATTTTTCTTTACTTATTTGGCATAGTTAACAACATAATCAAATGGTGACTTCGTAAATTTAAGATAATATGCCAGCTCAGTTTTTTGGAGGTGCTAATAGGGGTAGAGTGTGCTTGTGTGCGTTCATAGGGGTGAATGTATGCGCGTGTATATGAGCACTTGTGTATGTACTGATGTTAAAAAAAAACCAACACAACCAAGTTAAATATTAGTTTTATTATTTATTTATTATATATTTATAATGTATATCACTGAAAAATACTCATGCATTGCGCTGAATTCAATTTCTACATTGTAACAAAAAACTGATACATGTGTGCATTATGAAGTTTATACATATCTAAGTTAGATATCTAAAACATATAAAATTGTAATAGTAGTTGTACTATATAATTAGGAAAACATATCTGTAGAGAATTCTAGAGTACAAATATAATTATCTGTGAGGGACTGCTTTAGATATTCTCATTTTTGGAGCACCGATGTATAAATTTAACCATATAGTCTTTACCTAATAATAATAATAATAATAATAATAATAATAATAATAATAATAATAATAATAATAATAATAATAAAGATAATTGGCTTTCTGGTCGTCCGTCGTCGCTAGCGATTTTGCATAAAAGTTCCTCTGTTTATGAGAATTTAACGCGCAGTCCTATTTTAAGTGGGTAACGTTTCGTTTTTTGTCCAGAAAAAACACCCGACCACAAACGGAGCACGGGCTCGTGCTTGCCTCCTCTCCCTCTCGCGTAGAAGTCCTCACCGCCATTCTTTTCTAGTCCGTCCCTACGGGTGGCGGTTGGCGTAAATCACGGTGTGGCGATTGCGGGGCAATCCTGCTCTCGCTAGGTTTCTCTGACCTCGAGCGTCTTCGATCTCGGGCTGGCGCCGCCACGCTGCCCAGATCGTAGATCCCAACCGCAATTCATCACACCCACCGTAAGCCTGTCGCTTCACCGGATCGTTTCCTAGAGTTCCTAGAGGCAGGCGGGAGGGAGAGTAGGAGGGAGATGGAGGATGTTGAAGGTCTGATGAGGGGGCTGAAGCTATCGGCGGCGGAGAGGAGGGGGCTAAGGATCGGGCAAGCGAAGAAGGGGAAGGACTGTGTATGGGCACTTGATGATCCACAAGCAGTAGGGAAACTACTCTCTGAGAAACCGGCACATGCAGGCGTGTTGGGACAAACGCTTGGAAGAATCTGGTTCCCTATCAAGGGGCTTGAGTGTAAGGAACTGGAAACCAATGTGTTCCTCTTCACCTTTCGCTAGGTGTATGGATGGAAGCGGGCCATCGAGGAAGGGTCGTGGTGGTTCGACAAGGAGCTCCTTGTGATGGAGGAGTTTGATCCAGAGAAGACGGTGGATGAGTACGAGTTTAATTTGATCCCCATGTGGATCCGTGTGTTCGGTCTGCCACTCGGATATATGAACCGGGCGACTGGAGAGCGTATTGGTGCTGACTTTCACGATCTAGTTGATGTGGATGTGGGACATGATGGAAAGGCTGTGGGGAAGTATTTGCGCGTGAAGGTCAAGCTGGATATTAAGGAACCACTGATGAGAGGATTCGTGTTGGATCGAGGGGAGAAGAAGGGAAGTGATGATGTAGAGGAAATGGAGGTTACGGGTGACATCAAGAAGAAGAAGAAAAAAAGACCTTTTTGTGGTGTCGATTTGAGTACGAATACTTGCCGGACTTCTGTTATACGTGTGGTGTAATTGGACATGGTGAGAAGGACTGTAGTATGAAACCAATCAGAGGAGAAGCGCCCTAATATGGCCCGTGGATGAGAGCTGAGGATAGCAGAATGGGGAGGTAGGCCATGAGGTGCGGGGAGGAAGTGGAAGTAGGAGCTGGAGTGGAGGTAAAGGAGGCAATCGTTACCAAAACCCGGGTGGCAGGGGACAACACACTTGGGGAAGAGGATCAAGAAGCTCGAGAAGTGATGCCCCAACTTGGAAGAAAGATGATTTGGTGCCCAGAAGCGATGGCAAGAACATGGGAGGAGGGGAACAGGAGGTGACGAGCCCCTTGAAGATCACAGAGAAGGTTGACAAAGTGAGGGTTAGTACAGCCGCAAAAACACTCCAGTTTGATCAGGCACCTGAAAAGAGTAAAGCACACCAGGAAGGTAAAGGAGGCAGAAGACACAGGAGTGCAGAGGGACCGACTAGTGAAAGCAGCAAGGCTGTTGGGGGAAGTGAGAAGGGGGGCAGTGATGAGCCGAGCAAAAATAGTAAGGAGACAACCAGAGAGAATGAGGGAAGGAAGGGAGTCCCAACTGAAATAGATGGAGGATAGAAGGGTGGTAAGAAGTTCCGGAGGAAGCATCGTGAGTCAATCTCAGAAGTGCAGGAGGGGTTAGATGTTCAGCTAGGGAAGAGAGGCGGCGATGATATGGACATTGATGCCACCAATAACTTGAAGACGAGTCAAACTCTTGAAGAGCCGGGGCGAGGAGGGGAGCAGCTTGGGGAAGTAGCAACCGTATCTAACGGGGGCACTGACAACACAACATGCATATCGGCCGGGCTGTCCGAGCAGCCCCGCCGGGCCCAATGAAAATTATCAGCTGGAACTACCGGGGGCTCCGGAATGGCTCGGCAGTTCGGAGCCTCCTCGATTTGGGGAGGGCGGAGGATCCTGATGTGCTTTTTCTAGCGAAGACAAGACTGACGATAAAGGAGTTGGACTACCTAAGGTGGTCACTGGGGCTCGTTCACTTGCTTGCTTGGGACCCGGAGGGTAGAAGTAGAGGTATTGCGATGTTTTGGAGGAGGGGAGTGGAATGATACGTCTCCGTCGTATCTACTTTTCCAAACACTTTTGCCCTTGTTTTGGACTCTAACTTGTATGATTTGAATGAAACTAACCCGGACTGACGCTGTTTTCAGCAGAATTGCCATGATGTTGTTTTATGTGCAGAAAACAAAAGTTCTCGGAATGACCTGAAACTCCACGGAACATCTTAGAAAAAATAATAAAAAATTCTCGCCAAAGAAGAAGACCAGGGGGCCCACACCCTGTCCACGAGGGTGGGGGGCGCTCCCCCCTCTAGGGCGCGCCCCCTACCTCGTGGGCCCCCTGGAGCTCCTCCGACGCCAACTCCAACTCTATATATTCGCTTTCGGAGAGAAAAAAAATCAGAGAGAAGAAATCATCGCGTTTTACGATACGAAGCCGCCGCCAAGCCCTAAAACCTCTCGGGAGGGCTGATCTGGAGTCCGTTCGGGGCTCCGGAGAGGGGGATTCGTCGTCGTCGTCATCATCAACCATCCTCCATCACCAATTTCATGATGCTCACCGCCGTGCGTGAGTAATTCCATCGTAGGCTTGCTGGACGGTGATGGGTTGGATGAGATTTATCATGTAATCGAGTTAGTTTTGTTTGGGTTTGATCCCTAGTGTCCATTATGTTCTGAGATTGATGTTGCTATGGCTTTGCTATGCTTAATGCTTGTCACTAGGGCCCGAGTGCCATGATTTCAGATCTGAACCTATTATGTTTTCATGAAATATGTGAGTTCTTGATCCTATCTTGCAAGTCTATAGTCACCTATTATGTGTTATGATCCGACAACCCCGAAGTGACAATAATCGGGATACTTCTCGGTGATGACCATAGTTTGAGGAGTTCATGTATTCACTATGTGCTAATGCTTTGTTCCGGTTCTCTATTAAAAGGAGGCCTTAATATCCCTTAGTTTGCATTAGGACCCCGCTGCCACGGGAGGGTAGGACAAAAGATGTCATGCAAGTTCTTTTCCATAAGCACGTATGACTATATTCGGAATACATGCCTACATTACATTGATGAATTGGAGCTAGTTCTGTGTCACCCTATGTTATGACTGTTACATGATGAACCGCATCTGGCATAATTATCCATCACCGATCCAATGCCTACGAGCTTTCCATCTACTGGTTTACGCTTATTTACTTTCCCGTTGCTATTGTTACAATCACTACAAAATACCAAAAATATTACTTTTGCTTTCATTACTCTTTTATTGCCGTTACCACTACTATCATACTACTTTGCTACTAAATACTTTATTGCAGATATTAAGTTATCCAGGTGTGGCTGAATTGACAACTCAGTTGCTAATACTTGAGAATATTCTTTGGCTCCCCTTGTGTCGAATCAATAAATTTGGGTTGAATACTTTACCCTCGAAAGCTGTTGCGATCCCCTACACTTGTGGGTTATCAAGACTAATTTCTGGCGCCGTTGGCGGGGAGCATAGCTCTATTCTTTGAGTCACTTGGGATTTATATCTGCTGGACACTATGAAGAATTTGAAAGACGCTAAGACAAAAATTTATCCCTCAACTACGAGGGGAGGTAAGGAACTGCCATCTAGCTCTGCACTTGATTCACCTTCTGTTATGAGTAAGCTTGCGACACCTAAACCTGCTTCTGCTATTCGTTCTGATATGGCGCATGTTATTGATGACGCCACTTCTGCTATGCATGATTCTTATGATGAAACTACTTCTATGCTTGATACTACTGTGCCCCTTGGCGAGTTTCTTGATGAACAAATTTCTAGGGCTAGAGAGAAAGAAACTATTGAAACTGATAATGTTGATGATATTGATGATGAAGATATGCCTGTTATTCCTGAGGGTTATGTTTTTGATATGGAATCTTCTGCAGCTATTTTTGCCTGCCAAGATAGAAACGAACTTAAAAGGCTATTAGTTAAATGGAGTAAAGAATCTCTTAGAGATAGAATGAAACTTGACCCTGCTTTTGCTACTTCACCTATTTGTGTTCCCGATAAGGATTATGAATTCTCTGTTGATCCTGATATAATTACTTTGGTTGAATCTGATCCTTTTCATGGTTATGAATCTGAAACTGTTGTGGCACATCTTACTAAATTAAATGATATAGCCACCCTGTTCACTAATGATGAGAGATCTCGCTACTTTTATATTCTTAAAATATTTCCATTCTCATTAAAGGGTGATGCTAAGATATGGTTTAATTCTCTAGATCCTGGTTGTGTGCGTAGTCCCCAGGATATGATTTATTACTTTTTTGCTAAATATTTCCCTGCTCATAAGAAACAAGCTGCTTTAAAGGAAATATACAACTTTGTGCAAATTGAAGAAGAGAGTCTCCCACAAGCTTGGGGGAGGCTTCTCAAGTTACTTAATGCTTTGCCTGATCATCCTCTTAAGAAAAATTAAATACTTGATATCTTTTATAATGGACTAACCGATGCTTCCAGAGATTACCTGAATAGTTGTGCTGGTTCTCTTTTCAGGGAAAGAACACCGGATGAAGTTGAAATTCTATTGAATAATATGTTGACAAATGAAAATAATTGGACACTTCCTGAGCCAGCTCCTGAGCCTATTTCTAAACCAACTCCGAAGAAGAGAGGTGTTCTATTTCTCAGTCTTGAAGATATGCAAGAGGCAAAGAAATCTATGAAGGAAAAAGGTATTAAAGCTGAAGATGTTAAGAATTTACCTCCTATTGAAGAAATACATGGCCTTAATTTACCGCCTGTTGGAGAAACATATGATCGTGATCCATTACCTATTGAAGAACCTCCTGATCCCGATAACCCGACACAGGTAGTAAAGGTAAATTCTCTCTATAGATTTGATGAAGGTGATATTCCTCACTATATGTCTGCTAGACAATGCTTGGATGAGTTTGATAACTTTATTGTCAAACAAGAAAATTTCAATGCTTATTTTGGTAGACAATTGAAACAAAATACCTACATGATTAAACACTTGGGTGATTATATGGCTAATGTTAGATGTGAACTTAAACTCATTAGCAAACATGCTTCTATGGTTACCACTCAAGTAGAACAAGTACTTAAGGCTCAAGATGATTTGCTCAATGAAAGGAATAGTAACAAAAATGATTATGCTGTTAGAGTGGCTACTAGAACTGGTAGAATGACTCAGGAACCTTTGTATCCTGAAGGCCACCCGAAGAGAATTGAGCAAGATTCTCAGAGAAATAATACTAATGTGCCTAGTTCTTCTAAAAAGAAGAAAAAGAAAAATGATAGGACTTTGCAAACTTCTAGCGAACCTATTGCTGAACCATCTGAGAATCCAAATGATATATCTATTTCTGATGCTGAAACACAATCTGGTAATGAACATGAACCTAGCAAAAATAATAATAATGATGATGATGCTCAACCTAGTAATGATAATGATGTAGAGGCTGAACCTGCTGTTGATCTTGATAACCCACAATCAAAGAATCAACGTTATGATAAGAGAGACTCTGTTGCTAGGAAACATGGTAAAGAAAGAGAACCATGGGTTCAGAAACCCATGCCTTTTCCTCCCAAACCATCCAAGAAAAAGGATGATGAGGATTTTGAGCGCTTTGCTAAAATGATTAGACCTATCTTTTTGCGTATGCGATTAACTGATGTGCTCAAAACAAATCCTTATGCTAAGTATATGAAGGATATCATTACCAATAAGAGAAAGATACCGGAAGCTGAAATTTCCACCATGCTTGCTAATTATACTTTTAAGGGTGGAATACCAAAGAAACTTGGAGATCCAGGAGTACCCACTATACCATGCTCCATTAAAAGAAATTATATTAAAACTGCTTTATGTGATCTTGGAGCCGGTGTTTGTGTTATGCCTCTCTCTTTATACCGTAGACTTGATTTGAATAAGTTGACACCTACTGAAATATCTTTGCAAATGGCTAATAAATCAACTGCTATACCTGTCGGTATTTGTGAGGATGTGCCTGTTGTGGTTGCAAACATTACTATTTTAACGAACTTTGTTATTCTTGATATTCCCGAGGACGATAGTATGTCTATTATTCTTGGAAGACCCTTTCTGAATACTGCAAGGGCTGTTATTGATTGCAACAAAGGCAATGTCACTTTTCATGTTAATGGTAATGAGCATACGGTACACTTTCCGAGGAAACAACCTCAAGTCCACAGTATCAATTCTATTGGAAAAATTCCATCGATTATTTTTGGAGGTTTTGAATTTCCTCTTCCTACTGTCAAGAAGAAATATGATATACTTATTATAGGGGATGTGCATATCCCCGTTGAGGTAACATAGTGTTATTCGAAATTTCTCCGGTTCCATGTTAATCTGAATGAGTTTGTTAACAAGACCTGATCAACCTTGTTAGTGGATTCCTTTTGATGATCATGAGACGGATGAAACTAGAAGGCACAACCTTCTGTACCCTCTTTATACTTTCTGTTATTTAGTTGAAATAAAGTAAAATAGTATTTTTCTGTCTGTTTCCTGATTTATTCGTGCAATATAAAAATATCCCGAAAATAAAAGTCCTCAGAATGCCATGCCAATTTAATATGATTTTTTCGGGAATATTTGAGGATTTATGGTGCAAAAATTACCACGGGGGGAGCTGCCACCTGGCCACGAGGGTGGAGGGCGCGCCCTACCCCCCAGGGCGCGCCCCCTGCCTCGTGGGCCCATGGTGGCCCTCCTCCACTTATTCCTGCACCCATCCTCTTCTTCTTCCTCCCACAAACACGAATATCTGGCTCAAACACGAGTTCCAGCCCCCGTTGCTGTGATTTTCGATCTCCTTGCTCAAAACACCTCTCACAAAACTGCTTGGGGAGATTGCTCCTTGGTATGTGACTCCTCCATTGGTCCAATTAGTTTTTGTTCTAGTGTTCTATTCTTTGCAAATTTGTGCTGCATAGGTGACCATGTTCTTGAGCTTGCATGTCAAATTTATATGGTTCCAAGTAGTTCTAATGCTTGATATAGGCTCTAGGCACTTGTAGGAGTAGTTGCTATCAATTTTATTGAAGTTGGTTCACTTTTGTTTGAAGTTACTAAAAATTTCAGAAATTTTTCAGAGAAAACAATATGTTGAGGAAGATGTTCCAAGGTGGTTCTTCAAGGAAGCAAGGCCCCAGGCTTGCTATGCGTGATGCTGACGAGGAACCACCAAGAGACGCTCTAGGGCGGCCTTGTGAGTGGCCTTCGGAAAATTTTATGGATCAAGCGGGAATTAAAGAGGAATTTAACGCATATTTGTGTAACGCCGGTCTTGAGGACTTTGAAGCAGACAAATGCCCACAGTATCATGATCTCACTAATTCATTTGTGAGGAGGTTTGAGTTTTCATCTTCGCGTAATTCTCCTTCTGTCATGTTTGATCTTTATGATAAATCTTATACCATGGACTTAGAGGATTTTACTTTTGCTTGCAAACTCCCACAATGGGGTAGTACTGTCGATCCTCGTAAATCTGAATTTAGAGACTTTCTGGCTAGTATAACTGTGGGTGAATCTAGAGATATAACGCAAGCCACTATAGGGAGCATTCACTTTCCTACTATACATTATTTTGCTCTCTTCATCGGTAGGTGCATAAATGCTAAAGATGAAGCATGTCACATGTGTGTCCTTGATCTCAGCATTCTCAGGAGTGCTGTGTTGGGAGACCAATCTTATCATATGGGAGCCATTGTAGCTCGTAGGTTGCATCATAATAGATATAACGGAGATTTCTTTGGAGGAATTTATGCAACCCGCTTAGCTAATTTTCTTGAAATAGTTATTCGTGAGGGTGATATGGAGTTGCCCCCTACTCATTTAGATTTTGATTCTATGGTTTCCCACCATTTCGTCGAGAGGACTGAATCACCTCTCTAGTATCGACTAATCTTTAACAAACGACATGTTGTTCGTATTACTCTTCCTGCTCCTACCTTCTTTGATTCTCAGACAAAAGGAAGATATGTTATCACCAGAGAGGAGGCAGATGAGTACGAGAGGAGAGCGGAGGCGGCTCGCCGCCACGCTGCAGCTCAGGAGGCGATAGCCGCTGCATCACAGTACGACCCCAGCTACACCTACGTATCAGCCAGGCTATCCCTGGCAATAGACCAACTTAGGCCAAAAGCCTAAGCTTGGGGGAGTACGTATTTCCCACCGACATTACATTTATGTTCACACACACTCATTGCTAGGTGTCGGTGCTCATACTCTTTCACTGTAATATCCATGCTAGTTTATTTTCTTTTTCCTGCTTTCTTCTTGTGTGTTTGTTAAACTTTAAGAAAACAACAAAAAATTAGTGTAGCTTCTAGTTAGTTTACTTTTCCTGCTGTAGTAGTAATAATTAAAAAGAAAACCCAAAAATATTTCCCGTTCTTCTTTTTACTTGTTGGGAGCTTTCCCGTGTAAATAGTTTTTATTTCTTTTCTTTTCTTTGGGGATCGATAGGAGAAGACCATGATTAAATTGTTGAAGTGGCTTTTATATGCATTATTGTTGATTTAACCAAGAGCCCATATTGCCTTGTCTTCTCCTGTTTATTGAATACTCGCAGATTCCAGCTTAGTCCAATGCACGTGCACTCTTATTATTATTCACATCGTTCGGTCGTGCAAGTGAAAGGCAATTATGATGATATATGATGGACTGACTGAGATAGGAAAAGCTGGTATGAACTCGACCTCTCTTGTTTTTGTAAATATGATGAGTTCATAGTTCTTGATTCGGCTTACTATGAATAAACATGTTTGCAATGACAATTAGAGATCATAGTTGCTTATGCCATGCTTGATTAGCTATGAGTTATAATGGTTTACCTTGCGTGCCAAAATGCTATTGAAATGGTTGTGATGTGGTATAATGGAGTGATATCCTCCTTTGAATGATTTAAGTGACTTGACTTGGCACATGTTCACACATGTAGTTGAAACAAATCAACATAGCCTTCACGATATTTATGTTCATGGTGGATTATATCCTACTCATGCTTGCATCCAATGTTTATTAATTTTAATGCATGTTCATGACTGTTGTCGCTTTCTAGTTGGTCGCTTCCCAGTCTTTTGCTAGCCTCCACTTGTACTAAACGGGAATACTGCTTGTGCATCCAATCCCTTAAACCCCAAAGTTATTCCATATGAGTCCACTATACCTTCCTATATGCGGTATTTACCTGCCGTTCTAAGTAAATTTGTATGTGCCAAACTCTAAACCTTCAAATAAACATTCTGTTTTGTATGCTCGAATAGCTCATGTATCAACTAGGGCTGCCCTTATCTTCCATGTTAGGCGGGTTATTCTCAAGAGGAGTGGACTCTGCTCCTCACTCACGAGAAAATGGCTGGTCACCGGGATGCCCAGTCCCATGCTTTATGCAAACTAAATCAAAATAATTGCAAACAAAACTCCCCCTGGGACCTGTTGATTGTTGGAGGCACTCGTTGTTTCGAGCAAGCCATGGATTGATGCTTGTTGGTGGAGGGGGAGTATAAACTTTACCATTCTGTTTGGGAACCGCCTATAATGTGTGTAGCATGGAAGATCTCGCCATCTCTTAGTTGTTATGTTGACAATGAAAGTATGCCGCTCAAAATATTATTTATCTTTATTTCAAAACCGAGCTCTGGCACTGATACGTCTCCGTCGTATCTATAATTTTTGATTGTTCCATGCCAATATTATGCAACTTTCATATACTTTTTGGCAACTTTTTATATTATTTTTGGGACTAACATATTGATCCAGTGCCCAGTGCTAGTCCCTGTCTGTTGCATGTTTTTGGTTTCGCAGAATATCCATATCAAACGGAGTCCAAACGGGATAAAAACGGACGGAGCTTATTTTTGGAAAATATGGAAAATTTGGAAGGAAAATCAACGCGAACCAGTGCCCGAGGTGGTCACGAGGCAGGGGGCGCGCCTGCCCCCCTGGGCGCGCCCCTACCCCCGTGAGCCCACCGTAAGGCGGTTGACGCTCTTCTTTTCCCGCAAGAAAGCTAATATTCGGAAAAAATTCACGGCGAAGGTTTCAGGCCAATCAGAGTTACAGATCTCCATATATACGCGAAACGGTGAAACAGAGCCAGAACAGAACGCAGAAACAGAGAGATAGATCCAATCTCGGAGGGGCTCTCGCCCCTCCCAAGCCATGGGAGCCAAGGACTAGAGGGGAAACCCTTCTCCCATCTAGGGAGAAGGTCAAGGAAGAAGAAGAAGAAGGGGGCCTCTCCCCCCCTTGCTTCCGGTGGCGCCGGAGCGCTGCCGGGGGCCATCATCATCACCGCGATCTTCACCAACACCGCCGTCATCTTCACCAACATCTCCATCACCTTCCCCCTTCTATATTCAGCGGTCCACTCTCCTGCAACCCGCTGTACCCTCTACTTGAACATGGTGCTTTATGCTTCATATTATTTTCCAATGATGTGTCGCCATCCTATGATGTCTGAGTAGATTTTCGTTGTCCTACCGGTGATTGATGAATTGCTATGATTGGTTTAATTTGCTTGTGGTTATGTTGCTGTCCTATTGTGCCCTCCGTGTCGCGCAAGTGTGAGGGATTCCTGCTGTAGGGTGTTGCAATACGTTCATGATTCTTTTATGGTGGGTTGCTAGAGTGACAGAAGCTTAAACCCGAGTAAGGGGATTGTTGCGTATGGGATAAAAGGGGACTTGATGCTTTAATGCTATGGTTGGGTTTTACCTTAATGCATCTTTAGTAGTTGCGGATGCTTGCTAGAGTTTCAATCATAAGTGCATATGATCCAAGTAGAGAAAGTATGTTAGCTTATGCCTCTCCCACATAAAACTTGCTATCGGTCTAGTAACGTAGTCAATTGCTTAGGGACAATTCCACAACTCCTATCACCACTTTTCCACACTCGTTATATTTACTTTGTTTGCATCTTTATCTAAACAGCCCCTACTCTTTATTTACTTGTTCTTTATTATCTTGCAAACCTTTCCTGTCACACCTACAAAGTACTTCTAGTTTCATACTTGTTCTAGGTAAAGCGAACGTCAAGCGTGCGTAGGGTCGTATCAGTGGCCGATAGGACTTGAGAGAGTATTTGTTCTACCTTTAGCTCCTCGTTGGGTTCGACACTCTTACTTATCGAAAGAGGCTACAACTATCCCGTATACTTGCGGGTTATCAAGACCTTTTTCTGGCGCGTGGGGTGAATATTCTCGTGTGTGCTTGTTTGCTTTATCACTAAGTAATTTTTATTTGCTGTTCTTAGTTGTTTTCTATCTTTAGTCATGGGTAGGAAACACAAAATACCAAAAAAATTAGTTGTACCTGCTGAACCAATGGTTGAAGAACCACTCAAAATCTATCACACTGCTGAAGCTTATTACTTGGATCATCTTCGATCCCTATGTGCTCGTGCTGAAACCCCAACTAGCTTAGTTGAGGGCAAATCTTTAGATGAGCATGCTTGTTATGTGCGACACCGTATATCTGAAAAAGGGAAACTATTATGGGGTCAAATTCAACGTTTACAAGGCTATGCTTGGAATTTATGTTGGGAATATGATTTTACTTGTTGTTCTGAAAACCCTAAAGAACACCTTCCCTACCAATGTGAGTTTATTGATAATGGGATCTTATCTTCGTATGCTAAGGGTGTTTATAGTTACTATGATGTTCAACAAATTGAAGAATTTGTTGCTTTTAAGGGTGCTTTTGAAATTGCTTCTTTGATTGAAAAGTATGATGCTACTCTCCACAAATCTGAAATTTTTGCCATACTTGAATATTGTTATGATAATTATGCTTCTAATGCCTATGTTAAACTATATATTGAGAAAGTCTCCGCTGTCCAAGAAGAGACTAATATTTTGCAGGAAGCTATGGAAGAAGAAATCGATGAAATTGTGAGCTCATTGGATGAAAAAGATGATGAGGAGAGCGAAGAACAAAAGGAGGAAGAGCGGATTGATCACCCGTGCCCACCTTCTAATGAGAGTAACTCTTCAACTCATACATTGTTTAATTCCCCTTCGTGCTTACCGAAGGATGACTGCTATGATGATTGCTATGATCCCATTGATTCTCTTAAAATATCCCTTTTTGATGATACTTGCTATGTTTGTGGCCAAGATGCCAATATGAATGATGCTTATGGAGATGAACTTGCTATAGTTCCTTATGTTAAACATGAAATTGTTGCTATTGCACCCACGCATGATAGTCCTATTATCTTTTTGAATTCTCCAAACTACACTTTATCGGAGAAGTTTGTGCTTATTAAGGATTATATTGATGGGTTGCCTTTTACCGTTGCACATGATAATTTTGATAGATATAATATGCATGTGCTTGCTACTCCTACTTGCAATTATTATGAGAGAGGAACTTGTTGGGGATCGTAGCAGAATTTTAAAATTTTCTACGCATCACCAAGATACATCTATGGAGTTTACTAGCAACGAGAGGGAAGGAGTGCATCTACATACCCTTGTAGATCGCGAGCGGAAGCGTTCAAGTGAGCGGGGTTGATGGAGTCGTACTCGTCGTGATCCAAATCACCGATGACCGAGCGCCGAACGGACGGCACCTCCGCGTTCAACACACGTACGGAGCAGCGACGTCTCCTCCTTCTTGATCCAGCAAGGGGGAAGGAGAGGTTGATGGAGATCCAGCAGCACGACGGCGTGGTGGTGGAAGTAGCGGGATCCCGGCAGGGCTTCGCCAAGTGCAAGCGGGAGGGAGAGGTGTTGCAGGGGGAGAGGGAGGCGCCAGGAGCTGTAGTACTGCTGCCCTCCCTCCCCCCACTATTTATAGGGGCCCTGGGGGGGGGGGGCGCCGGCCCCCCTGGAGATCCCATCTGAGGGGGGGCGGCGGCCAAGGGGGTGGCTTGCCCCCCAAGGCAAGTGGGGCGCCCCCCACCCCCAGGGTTTCCAACCCTAGGCGCAGGGGGAGGCCCAAGGGGGGGCTCCCCAGCCCACTAGGGGCTGGTTCCCTTCCCACTTCAGCCCATGGGGCCCTCCGAGATAGGTGGCCCCACCCGGTGGACCCTCGGGACCCTTCCGGTGGTCCCGGTACAATACCGGTAACCCCCAAAACTTTCCCGGTGGCCGAAACTGGACTTCCTATATATAATTCTTCACCTCCGGACCATTCCGGAACTCCTCGTGACGTCCGGGATCTCATCGGGGACTCCGAACAACTTCGGGTTTCCGCATACTAATATCTCTACAACCCTAGCGTCACCGAACCTTAAGTGTGTAGACCCTACGGGTTCGGGAGACATGCAGACATGACCGAGACGCATCTCCGGTCAATAACCAACAGCGGGATCTGGATACCCATGTTGGCTCCCACATGTTCCACGATGATCTCATCGGATGAACCACGATGTCGAGGATTCAATCAATCCCGTATACAATTCCCTTTGTCAATCGGTATGTTACTTGCCCGAGATTCGATCGTCGGTATCCCAATACCTTGTTCAATCTCGTTACCGGTAAGTCTCTTTACTCGTACCGTAATGCATGATCCCGTGGCTAACTCCTTAGTCACATTGAGCTCATTATGATGATGCATTACCGAGTGGGCCAGAGATACCTCTCCGTCACACGGAGTGACAAATCCCAGTCTCGATCCGTGTCAACCCAACAGACACTTTCAGAGATACCTGTAGTGTACCTTTATAGTCACCCAGTTACGTTGTGACGTTTGGTACACCCAAAGCACTCCTACGGTATCCGGGAGTTACACGATCTCATAGTCTAAGGAAAAGATACTTGACATTGGAAAAGCTCTAGCAAACGAACTACACGATCTTTGTGCTATGCTTAGGATTGGGTCTTGTCCATCACATCATTCTCCTAATGACATCATTCTCCTAATGATGTGATCCCGTTATCAATGACATCCAATGTCCATAGTCAGGAAACCATGACTATCTGTTGATCAACGAGCTAGTCAACTAGAGGCTCACTAGGGACACGTTGTGGTCTATGTATTCACACATGTATTACGATTTCCGGATAACACAATTATAGCATGAACAATAGACAATTATCATGAACAAGGAAATATAATAATAACCATTTTATTATTGCCTCTAGGGCATATTTCCAACAGTCTCCCACTTGCACTAGAGTCAATAATATGTCATCCACACAGGCTTCTCCATAAGTCTATGTAAACCCAAACGCTTTGATCATCTCATCAAAGCGAATGTTCCAACTCCGAGATGCTTGCACAAGCCCATAGATTGAGCGCTGGAGCTTGCATACTTTGTCAGCATTCTTAGGATCGACAAAACCTTCCGACTGCATCATATACAATTCTTCCTTAAGAAAGCCGTTAAGGAATGCCATTTTGACGTCCATTGCCATATCTCATAATCATAGAATGCGGCAATTGCTAACATGATTCGGACGGACTTCAGCTTCGCTACGGGTGAGAAAGTCTCATCGTAGTCAACCCCTTGAACTTGTCGATAACCCTTAGCGACAAGTCGAGCCTTATAGATGGTCACATTACCATCCGCGTCTGTCTTCTTCTTAAAGATCCATTTATTTTCTATGGCTCGCCGATCATCGGGCAAGTCAGTCAAAGTCCATACTTCGTTTTCATACATGGATCCTATCTCGGATTGGATGGCTTCAAGCCATTTGCTGGAATCCGGGCCCGCCATCGCTTCTTCATAGTTCGAAGGTTCACCGTTGTCTAACAACATGATTTCCAGGACAGGGTTGCCGTACCACTCTGGTGCGGAACGTGTCCTTGTGGACCTACGAAGTTCAGCAGTAACTTGATCCGAAGCTTCATGATCATCATCATTAACTTCCTCCCCATTCGGTGTAGGCACCACAGGAACATCTTCCCGCGCTGCGCTACTTTCTGATTCGGAAGGGGTGACTATCACCTCATCAAGTTCCACTTTCCTCCCACTTATTTCTTTCGTGAGAAACTCTTTCTCCAGAAAGGACCCGTTTTTGGCAACGAAGATCTTGCCTTCGGACCTGAGGTAGAAGGTATACCCAATAGTTTCCTTAGGCTATCCTATGAAGACGCATTTTTCCGATTTGGGTTCGAGCTTTTCAGGTTGAAGTTTCTTGACATAAGCATCGCATCCCCAAACTTTTAGAAACGACAGCTTAGGTTTCTTCCCAAACCATAATTCATACGGTGTCGTCTCAAAGGATTTCGACGGAGCCCTATTTAAAGTGAATGCGGCAGTCTCTAAAGCATAGCCCCAAAATGAGAGCGGTAGATCGGTAAGAGACATCATAGATCGCACCATATCCAATAGAGTGCGATTACGACGTTCGGACACACCATTTCGCTGAGGTGTTCCAGGCGGCGTGAGTTGTGAAACTATTCCACATTTCCTTAAGTGTGTGCCAAATTCGTGACTCAAATATTCTCCTCCACGATCTGATCGTAAGAACTTTATTTTCCTGTCACGTTGATTCTCAACCTCACTCTGAAATTCCTTGAACTTTTCAAAGGTCTCAGACTTGTGTTTCATTAGGTAGACATACCCATATCTACTCAAGTCATCAGTGAGAGTGAGAACATAATGATAGCCACCGCTAAGTATTTGGAGCAGTTCCGCTTCCAGTGACCACTTCCCTTGCAATAAAAGCACTCAGTCTCATGCTTGGGTCCATTCTTTGACTTCTTCCCGGCAACTGGCTTACCGGGCGCGGCAACTCCCTTGCCGTCCTTCTTGAAGTTCTTTTTACCCTTGCCTTTCTTGAACTTAGTGGTTTTATTCACCATCAACACTTGATGTTCCTTTTTGATCTCCACCTCCGCTGATTTCAGCATTGAATATACCTCAGGAATGGTCTTTTCCATCCCCTGCATATTGAAGTTCATCACAAAGCTCTTGTAGCTCGGTGGAAGCGATTGAAGGATTCTGTCAATGACCGCGTCATCCGGGAGATTAACTCCCAGCTGAGACAAGCGGTTGTGTAACCCAGACATTCTGAGTATGTGCTCACTGACAGAACTATTTTCCTCCATTTTACAACTGAAGAACTTGTCGGAGACTTCATATCTCTCGACCCGGGCATGAGCTTGGAAAACCATTTTCAGCTCTTCGAACATCTCATATGCTCCATGTTTCTCAAAACGCTTTTGGTGCCCCGGTTCTAAGCTGTAAAGCATGCCGCACTGAACGAGGGAGTAATCATCAGCACGTGATTGCCAAGCGTTCATAACGTCTTGGTTCTCTGGGATGGGTGCTTCACCTAGCGGTGCTTCTAGGACATAATCTTTCTTGGCAGCTATGAGGATGATCCTCAGGTTCCGGACCCAGTCCGTATAGTTGATGCCATCATCTTTCAGCTTGGTTTTCTCTAGGAACGCGTTGAAGTTGAGGGCAACGTGGGCCATTTGATCTACAAGACATATTGTAAAGATTTCAGACTAAGTTCATGATAATTAAGTTCATCTAATCAAATTATTCAATGAACTCCCACTCAGATAGACATCCCTCTAGTCATCTAAGTGAAACATGATCCGAGTTAACTAGGCCGTGTCCGATCATCACGTGAGACGGACTAGTCAAGATCGGTGAACATCTTCATGTTGATCGTATCTTCTATATGACTCATGCTCGACCTTTCGATCTTCCGTGTTCCGAGGCCATGTCTGTACATGCTAGGCTCGTCAAGTCAACCTAAGTGTATTGCGTGTGTTCCGAGGCCATGTCTGTACATGCTAGGCTCGTTAACACCCGTTGTATGCGAACATTAGAATCTATCACACCCGATCATCACATGGTGCTTCGAAACAACGAACCTTCGCAACGGTGCACAGTTAGGGGGAACACTTTCTTGAAATTATTATAAGGGATCATCTTACTTACTACCATCGTTCTAAGCAAATAAGATGTAAAACATGATAAACATCACATGCAATCAAATAGTGACATGATATGGCCAATATCATTTTGCTCCTTTGATCTCCATCTTCGGGGCGCCATGATCATCCTTGTCACCGGCATGACACCATGATCTCCATCATCATGATCTCCATCATCGTGTCTTCATGAAGTTGTCACGCCAACGATTACTTCTACTTCTATGGCTAACGTGTTTAGCAATAAAGTAAAGTAATTTCCATGGCGTTATTCAATGACACGCAGGTCATACAAAAAATAAAGACAACTCCTATGGCTCCTGCCGGTTGTCATACTCATCGACATGCAAGTCGTGATTCCTATTACAAGAACATGATCAATCTCATACATCACATATATCATTCATCACATCTTCTGGCCATATCACATCACAAGGCACATGCTGCAAAAACAAGTTAGACGTCCTCTAATTGTTGTTGCAAGTTTTTACGAGGCTTCTATAGGTTTCTAGCAAGAACTTTTCTTACCTACGTAAAACCACAACGTGATATGCCAATTTCTATTTACCCTTCATAAGGACCCTTTTCATCGAATCCGTTCCGACTAAAGTGGGAGAGACAGACACCCGCTAGCCACCTTATGCAACTAGTGCGTGTCAGTCGGTGGAACCTGTCTCACGTAAGCGTACGTGTAAGGTCGGTCCGGGCCGCTTCATCCCACAATACCGCCGAAACAAGATAAGACTAGTAGTGGCAAGAAAAATTGACAACATCTACGCCCACAACTGCTTTGTGTTCTACTCGTGCATAGTAACTACGCATAGGCCTGGCTCATGATGCCACCGTTGGGGATCGTAGCAGAATTTTAAAATTTTCCACGCATCACAAAGATACATCTATGGAGTTTACTAGCAACGAGAGGGAAGGAGTGCATCTACATACCCTTGTAGATCGTGAGCGGAAGCGTTCAAGTGAACGGGGTTGATGGAGTCGTACTCGTCGTGATCCAAATCACCGATGACCTAGCGCCGAACGGACGGCACCTCCGCGTTCAACACACGTACGGAGCAGTGACGTCTCCTCCTTCTTGATCCAGCAAGGGGGAAGGAGAGCTTGATGGAGATCCAGCAGCACGACGGCGTGGTGGTGGAAGTAGCGGGATCCCGGCAGGGCTTCGCCAAGCGCAAGCGGGAGGGAGAGGTGTTGCAGGGGGAGAGGGAGGCGCCAGGAGCTGTAGTACTGCTGCCCTCCCTCCCCCCACTATTTATAGGGGCCCTGGGGGGGGGGGGGGCGCCGGCCCCCTGGAGATCCCATCTGAGGGGGGGCGGCGGCCAAGGGGGTGGCTTGCCCCCAAGGCAAGTGCGGCGCCCCCCACCCCCAGGGTTTCCAACCCTAGGCGCAGGGGGAGGCCCAAGGGGGGCGCCCCAGCCCACTAGGGGCTGGTTCCCTTCCCACTTCAGCCCATGGGGCCCTCCGGGATAGGTGGCCCCACCCGGTGGACCCCCGGGACCCTTCCGGTGGTCCCGGTACAATACCGGTAACCCCCAAAACTTTCCCGGTGGCCGAAACTGGACTTCCTATATATATAATTCTTCACCTCCGGACCATTTCGGAACTCCTCGTGACGTCCGGGATCTCATCCGGGACTCCGAACAACTTCGGGTTTCCGCATACTAATATCTCTACAACCCTAGCGTCACCGAACCTTAAGTGTGTAGACCCTACGGGTTCGCGAGACATGCAGACATGACCGAGACGCCTCTCCGGTCAATAACCAACAGCGGGATCTGGATACCCATGTTGGCTCCCACATGTTCCACGATGATCTCATCGGATGAACCACGATGTCGAGGATTCAATCAATCCCGTATACAATTCCCTTTGTCAATCGGTATGTTACTTGCCCGAGATTCGATCGTCGGTATCCCAATACCTTGTTCAATCTCGTTACCAGTAAGTCTCTTTACTCGTACCGTAATGCATGATCCCGTGGCTAACTCCTTAGTCACATTGAGCTCATTATGATGATGCATTACCGAGTGGGCCCAGAGATACCTCTCCGTCACACGGAGTGACAAATCCCAGTCTCGATCCGTGTCAACCCAACAGACACTTTCAGAGATACCTGTAGTGTACCTTTATAGTCACCCAGTTACGTTGTGACGTTTGGTACACCCAAAGCACTCCTACGGTATCCGGGAGTTACACGATCTCATGGTCTAAGGAAAAGATACTTGACATTGGAAAAGCTCTAGCAAACGAACTACACGATCTTTGTGCTATGCTTAGGATTGGGTCTTGTCCATCACATCATTCTCCTAATGACATCATTCTCCTAATGATGTGATCCCGTTATCAATGACATCCAATGTCCATAGTCAGGAAACCATGACTATCTGTTGATCAACGAGCTAGTCAACTAGAGGCTCACTAGGGACACGTTGTGGTCTATGTATTCACACATGTATTACGATTTCCGGATAACACAATTATAGCATGAACAATAGACAATTATCATGAACAAGGAAATATAATAATAACCATTTTATTATTGCCTCTAGGGCATATTTCCAACAGAACTATATCTCCACCTCTCTATGTTTCCAATACGATAGAATTGCAAGAAACTGCTTATACTATGCATTGGCCTTTACTATGTGTGTATGAATTGTTCTCTTATGACATGCCGATGCATAGGAAGAGAGTTAGACTTCGTTGTTGCATGATATATGTTACTTTGTGCTCACTACTAAATTACAAATCATTGTGAATTAAAATTGGCTTTGATATACCTTGGGATCCGGGTGGATTCACTACTTGAGCACTATATGCCTAGCTTAATGGCTTTAAAGAAAGCGCTGCCAGGGAGACAACCCGGAAGTTTTAGAGAGTCATTTATTTCTGTTGAGTGCTTTCATATAGTTTAAAAACAACAAAAATAGAGAGGGGAACCCAAAACTTTTTCAAAAAGAAAAGCGAAAGTGAGAAAGACGAGCATTGTTGAAGTGGGAGAGCTCCTTGAACTTTGTTCATGCTCACGGAAACTTTGTGAATCTTAATTACAGAAAATTTTCATCAAAAATAATTATCCCCTTGTACAATTCCATTGTATTATAAAAATAATGTGCCAAGGTTTGCCTTTAGGATGTTTACAATGCCTGTTGGTTTGTGCGGTGCAGGACAGAAACTTTGGCTGTAGTGCGTGAATTTTAATTTTTTACTGGAACACACTAGTAGAAAAAGAGGCTTCCATACGCCCCCATTAGTCCCCAAAACAATCGAACCGCGACAAAAGGGGCCTTTAGTCGCGGTTCGGGAGGAGACCCGCGACCAACTATCTGGGCCCAGCGCGCTCGGTCGACAGCTGGCGGACGGGAGGGGCTTTAGTCCCGGTTGGCCTGGCCAACCGGGACTAAAGGTCCCCGAAGGCCTTTAGTCGCGGTTGGCCAGGCCAACCGGGACTAAAGGCCCATCCAGCTGGCGGACGGGAGGGGCTTTAGTCCCGGTTGGCCTGGCCAACCGGGACTAAAGGTCCCCGAAGGCCTTTAGTCGCGGTTGGCCAGGCCAACCGGGACTAAAGGCCCATCCCTATATATAGGACTCAGCTCACTTCACTTCACTCAGCTCACTTCACAATTTTCAGAAGGGGGTGGTGGGTTTGCTTTTGGTTCCTCCTATGCACACAAGGTGTTCGATGAAATGCCCGAGAGCCTGAAACAAACATGATATGAAGTGTCCGAGCCACACTTGAGCTTTCTCATTTATTTTTCCTCCGCGATCGCGGTTAGCAACTTGAACCTTTCATGTGTCATTGATAAAATATGCATGTGTGTAGTTCATTGTTTAATTTGTATTATTTCTAGCTAGTTAGTTTAACAAATGCATGATGGTTAATTATATACTTTATATAATAATAATGCAGATGAATCGGCAATGGATGTACGGTCCCCGACTCTCCGGCGAGTTCACTACGGGTTTGAAAGATTTCCTCGTAGTGGCAAATGCGAACAAGCAGCAAGGTTTTATTATCTGTCCATGTGCTGTCTATAAGAATCAGAAGGGTTACTCCTCCTCAAGAGACGTTCACATGCACCTGCTTCGGCACGGTTTCATGCCAAGCTATAATTGTTGGACCAAGCATGGAGAAAGAGGGGTTAGAATGGAAGAAGATGAACAAGGGGATGATATCGATGACAACTATCATGATCATTTCGGTGATACTTTCATGGAGGATGATGCTGAAGGTGGGGAAGGGTTAGGTGAAGGTGAAGAAGAGGCACATGATGAGCCCGCTGATGATCTTGGTCGGACCATTGCTGATGCACGGAGACGCTGCGAAACTGACAAGGATAGGGAGAATTTGGATCGCATGTTAGAGGATCACAAAAAGTCGTTGTATCCAGGATGCGATAATAGTCTGAAAAAAGCTGGGCTACACACTGGATTTGCTAAAATGGAAGGCACAGGAAGGTGTAGGTGACTCATCATTTGAAAATTTGCTGAAAATGTTGAAGAATATGTTTCCGAAGAATAACGAGTTGCCCGCCAGTACGTACGAAGCAAAGAAGGTTGTCTGCCCTCTAGGTTTAGAGGTTCTGAAGATACATGCATGCATTAACGACTGCATCCTCTACCGCGGTGAATACGAGAATTTGAATGAATGCCCTGTATGCACTGCATTGCGTTATAAGATCAGAGGCGATGACCCTGGTGACGATGTTGAGGGCGAGAAACCCAGGAAGAGGGTTCCCGCCAAGGTGATGTGGTATGCTCCTATAATACCACGGTTGAAACGTCTGTTCATGAACAAAAAGCATGCCAAGTCGTTGCGATGGCACAAAGAGGACCGTAAGTCCGACAGGGAGTTGAGACACCCCGCTGATGGAACGCAATGGAGAAAGATCGACAGAGTGTTCAAAGATTTTGCAGCTGACGGAAGGAACATAAGATTTGGTCTAAGTACTGATGGCATGAATCCTTTTGGCGAGCAGAGCTCCAGCCATAGCACCTGGCCCGTGACTCTATGCATCTACAACCTTCCTCCTTGGTTGTGCATGAAGCGGAAGTTCATTATGATGCCAGTGCTCATCCAAGGTCCAAAGCAACCCGGGAACGACATCGATGTGTACCTAAGGCCATTAGTTGATGAACTTTTACAGTTGTGGGCCAGACCTGGTGTACGTGTCTGGGATGAGCACAAAGGAGAGGAATTTGACCTACGAGCGTTGCTTTTTGTAACCATCAACGATTGGCCTGCTCTCAGTAACCTTTCGGGACAGACAAATAAGGGATACAATGCATGCACGCACTGCTTACATGAGACTGAAAGTGTACGTTTGGTTAATTGTAAGAAGAACGTGTACCTGGGTCATCGTCGATTTCTTCCCCGAAATCATAACGTAAGAAAGAAAGGCAAGCATTTCAACGGCAAGGCAGATCATCGGCCGAAGCCTGCGGAACGTACTGGTGCTGAGATATTTGATATGGTCAAGGATTTGAAAGTCATCTTTGGAAAGGGTCCTGGCGGACAATCAGTTCCGCGGGGAGTTGACGGGCACGCACCCATGTGGAAGAAGAAATCTATATTTTGGGAGCTAGAATATTGGAAAGTCCTAGATGTCCGCTCTGCAATCGACGTGATGCATGTTACGAAGAATATTTGCGTGAACCTGCTAAGCTTCTTGGGCGTGTATGGGAAGACAAATGATACAAAGGAAGCACGGCAGGACCAGCAACTTTTGAAAGACCCAGATGACCGGCATCCGGAATGGTTTCAAGGTCGTGCCAGCTACGCTCTTACCAAAGAAGAGAAGGTCATTTTTTTTGAATGCCTGAGCAGTATGAAGGTCCCGTCTGGCTTCTCGTCGAATATAAAGGGAATAATAAACATGGCGGAGAAAAAGTTCCAAAACATGAAGTCTCACGACTGCCACGTGATTATGACGCAATTGCTTCCGATTGCTTTGAGGGGGCTCCTACCGGAAAATGTTCGAGTAGCCATTGTGAAGCTATGTGCATTCCTCAATGCAATCTCTCAGAAGGTAATCAATCCAGAAGATCTACCACGGTTACAGAACGATGTGGTCCAATGCCTTGTCAGTTTCGAGTTGGTGTTCCCACCATCCTTCTTCGATATTATGACGCACCTCCTGGTCCACCTAGTCGAAGAGATTCCCATCCTCGGTCCTGTATTTCTACACAATATGTTCCCCTTTGAGAGGTTCATGGGAGTATTAAAGAAATATGTTCGTAACCGTGCTAGGCCAGAAGGAAGCATCGTCAAGGGCTATGGAAATGAGGAGGTAATTGAGTTCTGTATTGACTATGTTCCTGACCTTAAGCCGATTGGTATTCCTCAATCGCGGCACGAGGGGAGACTAAGTGGAAAAGGCAAGATCGGAAGGAAATCCACGATATGTATGGACGGTCATTCCATGACTGAAGCACACCACACAGTTCTGCAAAATTCCAGCTTTGTGGCTCCGTACTTCGAGCAACACAAGAATATTTTACGCTCGGACAACCCGGGGAAGCCTGAATCCTGGATTAGAAAGGCCCACATGGAGACTTTCGGCAGTTGGTTGCGAAAACATTTAATGAATGACAATGATGTTGGAGATCAGCTGTACATGTTGGCCAAGAAACCATCTTCGACTATAACGATTTTCCAAGGGTACGAGATAAATGGGAATACATTTTACACCATCGCCCAAGATAAAAAGAGCACCAACCAAAACAGTGGTGTCCGCTTTGATGCAGCAACCGAGAATGGGCGAAAGGTCACATATTATGGTTACATAGAGGAGATATGGGAACTTGACTATGGACCCTCCTTTAAGGTCCCTTTGTTCCGGTGCAAATGGTTCAAGCTAACAGGAGGTGGGGTAAAGGTGGACGAGCAATACGGAATGACAATGGTGGATTTCAACAATCTTGGTTACCTTGACGAACCATTCGTCCTTGCCAAAGATGTCGCTCAGGTTTTTTATTTGAAGGACATGAGTAGCAAACCGAGGAAACGGAAAGATAAGAAAACGATCAGTACATCATGCGATGATCCAAAGCGCCACATTGTTCTTTCAGGGAAAAGAAACATCGTGGGAGTGGAGGACAAGAAAGACATGTCAGAAGATTATAATTTGTTTGGTGAAATTCCGCCCTTCAAAGTGAACACTGACCCAATCATTAAGTTAAATGATGAGGATGCTCCATGGATACGGCACAATCGTAAGCAAGCAGGGACACAAGGGAAGAATTGATGTGTAATAATTTATTGTACCAAACTTTGTATTTGGTCGATGAACTGAATGATGTATCAAACCTTTTGTCAAACCTTCAAGGGATTTTAAAATGAATTAGTTTTATTTTTCTGATTTTTTGATATATAATTGTATTTTTAAGATTTTAAAATGAATTAGTTTTATTTTTCTGATTTTTTTGATATATTATTTGTATTTTTAAGAATTTAAAATGAATTAGTTTTATTTTCTGATTTTTTTGATATATAATTGTATTTTTAAGATTTTAAAATGAATTAGAAACAAAATAATATAAACTTTAATAAAATATATAAGTACAAACAAAATAAAATAAATTTTAATAACATAAATAAAATTGATTCAACTAAAATTATCGAAGTATTTTCTGTTCAAAATCATTGAAAGCTAAAAGAATTTTCATAAAGAACTTTTTTTGTTAGAAACTTTAATAGCAAAAATAATTATCATAAAGTAAAATAAATAAGTAATTAGAAACAAAATAAAATAAAATAAATAAGTTTTTTGTTGTAAGTAGAAACAAAACAAAATAAATAAAGCAAAAAAGAAAACAAAAAACAGGCAAAAAATAAAAAATATGCCACCTACTGGGCCACCACGGCCTGAATACGACTAGAAACCCATCGATGGGCCAGGATTCAGGCCCGCAGAAGGCCCAGTAGGCCCATCAGGCATAGCAGTGACAATTAGGCCCGTAAGCCTGCAATGGAGAGGAGCTCAAGAGGGGAGCGGCAGTGGGGCTTATAAACCACTGCGCGCCCCTCTCAACTAGCGAGGTGGGACTAAACTAGCGAGGGGAGCGGCAGTGGTAGCAGCACAATGCCTTTAGTCCCGGTTGGGGACGCGGACCGCGACTAAAGGGTACCCTTTAGTCGCGGTTGTTGTCCCCAACCGCGACTAAAGGGTCTTTCTGCGCGGGAACGAAAGCGGCGCCAAAACCCTTTAGTCCCGGTTGGGGAGGCGGACCGCGACTAAAGGTACCCTTTAGTCGCGGTCCGCCTCCCCAACCGGGACTAAAGGTACGTCTATATATACTGCACTTAGCAGTTTCCGCCACTTCCCATTCTCCTCTCTCGACGCCGAAGCCCTGCCCCGACGCCGATCGACACCGACGCCGACGCCTAAGCGCTGCCCCGACGTCGACGCCGACGCCGAAGCCCTGCGCGCCGCCGCCCCCGTCCCCAGTGAGCGCCGCCGCCGCCCGTGCCCTGCCCTTGCCCGCCGCCCGCCGCCCTGCCGCCCGCCGCCCGACGCCCTGCCGCCCGCCGCCCGCCGCCCGCCGCCCGCTGCCCCTGCCTGCCGTCCTCCGCGCGCCGGCAGAAGAAGAAAAAGGAAGAAGAAGAAGAAAGAAAAAAGAAAAAGGAAGAAGAAGAAAGAAGGAAGAAGAAAACAAAAGAAAAACAGAAGAAAAACAAGAAAAAGGAAGAAAAAAGGAAAAAGGAAGAAAAAAAGAAAACAAAAGAAAAAGGAAGAAGAAAGAAAAAGGAAAAAGGAAGAAGAAGAAAGAAGGAAGAAGAAAACAAAAGAAAAACAGAAGAAAAACAAGAAAAAGGAAGAAAAAAGGAAAAAGGAAGAAAAAAAGAAAACAAAAGAAAAAGGAAGAAGAAAGAAAAAGGAAAAAGGAAGAAGAAGAAAGAAGGAAGAAGAAAACAAAAGAAAAATAGAAGAAAAACAAGAAAAAGGAAGAAAAAAGGAAAAAGGAAGAAAAAAAAGAAAACAAAAGAAAAAGGAAGAAGAAAGAAAAAAGAAAACAAAAGAAAACACAAGAAAACAAACAGAAGAAAAAAACAGAAGAAAAAAGGAAAAAGGAAAAAAGGAAGAAAAAAACAGAAGAAAAACAAAAGAAAATAGAAGAAAAAGGAAGAAGAAAAAAAGAAGAAAGAAAAAGGAAGAAGAAAAAAATGAAAACCAAATGAAAGAAGAAAGAAAAAGGAAAGAAACCAAATGAAAAAAGAAGAAAAGAAAGAAGAAAGAAAGAAGAAAGAAAAAGGAAGAAGAAAAAAGGAAGAAGAAAGAAAAAGGAAGAAGAAAAAAAAGAAAAGAAAACAAAAGAAACCAAATGAAAACCAAAAAGAAAGAAGAGAGAAAACCAAATGAAAACCAAAAGAAAGAAGAAAAAAAAAGGAAGAAGAAAAAAAGAAAGAAGAAAGAAAGAAGAAAAAGGAAGAAGAAAAAAAGGAAGAAGAAAAAAAGAAAGAAGAAAGAAAGAAGAAAGAAAAAGGAAGAAGAAAAAAAGAAGAAAGAAAAAGGAAGAAGAAAAAAAGAAGAAAGAAAAAGGAAGAAGAAAAAAATGAAAACCAAATGAAAACCAAAAGAAAGAAGAAAGAAAAAGGAAGAAGAAAAAAAGAAGAAGAAAGGAAGAAGAAAGGAAGAAGAAGAAAGAAAGAAAAAAGAAAAAAGGAAGAAGAAGAAAGAAAGAAGAAAGAGGAAGAAGAAAGGAAGAAGAAGAAAAAAAGAAGAAAAAAGGAAGAAGAAAGAAACCAAATGAAAACCAAAAAGAAAACAAAGAAAACAAAACAAAATACTCGGCAGTGCTCAATAATCTTATTTTTTAATTCCTCCTCCTCTATGTCCCCTTAATCTTATTTTTTAATTCCTTTAAAGCTAAAAGAATTTTTACTACATGCAGGAGTGACATATGGCGGATGATAGAGCCGAGCCGCTTAGGGATCCGGAGGCTGAACGTTATTTAATGGGCATCATCAACAACGAGATTCCTTATGTGCCGGGCTCAGAATATGAGCAACAAGAGGATGTAGTCTCTTCTTTTCTGAACCTTGACGGTGGAACAGAGATTGTCGATGATCAAGAAGGTGAAGGAACGGACATTGTCGACGGAGGTCAACCGTCAACAAACGACGATCTCGAATTGCAAGTAGCAACCACCTCCGGCGAGGTATATATATATACATTGAGCCTCTCGTGATACAAACTTACTGAAATGTGAATACATATGTATTAACGCGCGCGACTCTCTTTCTTTTTTTAGCCCTCCGGATCGAGTACGACAAAGCGTGGCAAATCCAAGGCGATGAAAACAGGAGAAACATATGCCATTGAGTTTGTCAGTGAAACCGGCAAGCCCCTACAGCACACCTCAAAGTTTATCAACCAATGCGGAGTCGTTGTTAGAGACAACGTCCCGATCACCGTCCAGGAATGGAAGGAGCCAAAGAAGGCACGTCTTGGTTTCAGTTTTGTCGACAAGAGAACGAAAAAGGATTGCTGGAGAAAGCTTATGGAACATTTCATTCTACCTCCGGAATACAACAAAGTCGATGAATTCGGTAACGAGGTTCCGGGTGGACGTCAGAGGAGGAGGCTAGTTAAAGAGTTCGCTCTTCAGAAGATGGGCGAAGCATTCCGGAACTTCAAGAAAAATTTAACCCGTGACTATGTCAACAAGGGCAAGACTCCGGATTTCAATGGACAACATGAGAAACTGAAAGATGATTGGCCAGAATTTGTGAGGCAAAAGCAATCGGAGCATTTCAAGGAAATATCGAAAAAATAAGGATAATGCGAGTAAGAAAAAGTTCCATCATATTATGGGGCCAGGAGGATACCGCCTTTCGGAGCCTAGGTGGCAGAAGATGGAGGAGGACCTGAGGGTGCGAGGAATCCCTCTAGGTACAGAGGGATGGGACCCAAGGGCCAAAAGCTGGTGGTACGGGCATGGGGGATCGCTAGACCCGGAGACAGGGGTGTGTGTTCACCGGCAGAGACAGTTTGCTCCCACCCAAGCCCTTATTGACGCAATGACCCAAGCTCAAGAGGGCTTGATCAAGTTCAACAGAGAGAAAGACGCACTGACAACAGCCCTCGGGAATGATGAACACGGAGGACGTGTACGAGGCAAAGGCAAAGTTCCGTGGAAAGTAGGGTTTTCCCAGGACAATGACCCGTACTGTTACAGAAGCCATAAGAGAAAGACAGACCGGGATGCAGATCTTATGACGAAGTTTGCATCGGAACTCCATGAGTTGAAGCAGACCGTGCATGAACTAGTAAAAGAAAAATCGGTTGCAGGGCCGCATGAAGATCATGAAGCGGATCGCGGAAGCCAGCAGCGGAGAAGCAGCGTGGCTTCCACGGATGCCCCGCCTGGTGCTAGTGCACCGATGATCGAGATTCGTGCACCGGAGCCTCACTACCCCGTGGATGATGTAAAGGAGATGAAAGAATGTGATCTGCATTATCCCGTGGGGAACGTTTCCACGAAGGTAGCTAGCGGCAGTGCTTTACCCTGTACACCTGGAGCACTCCACCACAACAACCCCATTGCATATGGCTATGCTCGTGTCACGGTGGAAGACATAGTCCAAGGGTTTGAGGACCTGGAGATTGACAAACCTACACCCGAAGGGGAGAGAAGACTTGGAGATGTCAAGCGCCAGTTCATTCTATGGAAAAAGAAGTACATAGTGTTTCCAGGCGAGGCGCCAAGGCTAGCAAGTCCACCCCCCTCCGATGGTGGTGGTGGTGGTGGCGGTGGTGGCGGTGGTGGTGGTCGTGGTGGTTCACCTACACCTCCTTCACGCCATTCGACGCCGTCCCCCGATCCACAACCTCCGGCGGGTACGACGCCCCCCAATCCTCCTCCGGCGGGTACGACGCCCCCCAATCCACCTCCGGCGAAGAAGCAGAAGCAGGCGGACAGCAAGGAAACCCGCTCCTGGACTATTAACCCGGACCCTTATGTACCTAAGACCACAAGGGTACCGGAGCCATCACTGAAGCCTCTCCTCCCAAGGCCTGGGGAACTTAGTGAAGCTGAAACCAAATTGGCCGCGTCTGCTGATTATGAGAAATGGAAGGCGGATATGAAGGCGAAAAAAGAGCCTGAGCCCAAGCAAGTATTCACTGAGAAGCAAAAGAAGTGGGCTAAGGATTTTTTGACGACACCGTCCCAAGCCGAGCTGAATATGCCTGACGACTATGGACATGAACTTCGTAGGCAAGCAAAAATATTGAAGGAGGAGAAAGAAGAAAGTAAAAAAAGCGGGAAACAAGTTGACCAGCTCGGGATGCAGAAGAAACAATCGATCCCCCCGCTCATAGTGAAAGCCGGTCCGGAAGAGGACCCCGAGATCATAGCAGCTGCGGCAGCACTTGGATTGACTGTAGAGAGTGCCATGAAACAAGCGTCCGAGATGGGTTTGACTCTTCGTGCCTTCTTAGGCCTTGAGGATGCGCCAGTATGTGAGATAGCATTACAATATGTGCGGAATGGGCCTCTCGTCGAGCTTGCGCGGGAAAAGAGTCTACCACCACAAATGCGAAATCTGCTACGTTGGTACAAGCAATTCATAACATGGGCCGACAAAGAATATGTTTATGCGGATGTTACAGATGAGCATCACACCAAACGGTACTCTGTACAAGTTCATATGAGTGAATTGTTCCAGCTGTTCAATCTGCGCGACCTCGACAAATCTATGCTGAGTTGCTACGTTCTGTAAGTGATTTATTTCTACCTCATCTCGTTCTTCATTGCCTGCACTATATATATATATATATATATTGTCCTAACTATATTGTTGCGTACGCTATTATGCAGATTGAAGATTTGGGAATGCAAAATAAGAAACATCCATGATGTTGGGTTCATTGACCCACATATCGTTAATGGACATGTGTTACAACATCACCCCGAAGACGTGGAGAAAGACTTGTACAAGTTTCTTAGAAAGCATCAACTCAAAAGTCATATTCTATTTCCTTACCATTTTGGGTGAAAAGCTCTACTCTATTTTAAGCGAGTTAATGGATCCCTCCACGGGGCAATGGGATGAATGCCTTGTGCGGGATACCTTTTGCGCGGAGGATGCTAGACACATTCTGCAGATGCCGCTACGGGAGGGGGTACATGACTTTGTTGCATGGCAATTCGACAGCAAGGGCATTCATTCTGTGAAGAGTGCGTACAAGATGCACATGGAACTGAAGTCTATGAGGAAGAATGGGGGAGTGGGAAGGAGCACAGCCAAAGCGGGTAACCTGAACACATGCAACGACGATTCTTGGAAAAGGATTTGGAGATTGCCGTGCCCGAGAACTGTCCAAATGTTCACATGGAGACTGCGGCATGAATCACTAGCACTCCTGACGAATATGCAGAGGCGAGGTCTGAAGGTGAAGAGCACGAAATGCTTTTTCTGTGGGCATGCTGATGAGGATGGGGGGCACCTGTTCATCAAGTGCAAATCAGTTAAGGTGGTGTGGAGGGAACTAGCCTTAGAGAAGGAAAGAAGGGAGCTGGGAGCAATCTCATCTGTACATGCGATGATGGACTACCTATGGGGGCTAAATATCCTAAAACGCATGCAGATTCTCACTTTCTGGTGGATGTGGTGGAGCGCTAGGAATAAACTGAGAAAGGGGGAGCGTGTGTTGACAGCGGCCGAAGTAGCGAGACGCACACGAAGCTCTACTCTGGAATACATGCAGGTTTTCCTCCCAGAACCCAAGCCACAGTGCACTGATAAATGGAGGCCTCCTGCTCAAGACATGGTCAAGTTCAATGTTGATGGAGCCTTCGTCCCAGGGGAACTCCATGCAGGGTGGGGTGCAGTGGCAAGAACCAGCGACGGCGAAGTGGTGGGTGCACGGGCTGGAAGACAGGAGCTTATCCAAGATGCCTTTGCAGCGGAAGCGGTGGCGTTGTCAAATGCAGTTTCCTTTGCATCGGACTTGGGGATTATTCGAGCAGAGTTTGAAACAGATTCACAATTGTTGGCAGAAGCAATGGACATTCGGAAGGTCGATTCTTCAGCATACGCTGCTGTCATCGAGGACACAAAGTACCAGCTTAAGCTGTGATTTTCTATTTGAAATAAAATGTTGTCGCCGTAGTGCTAATTCCGTGGCTCATGAGCTAGCAAGCCTTGGCCGTATGTACCCTGCAAACTCGGTTGTCGAGTGAGAGTCGGATGTACCAGCCCAAGTGGCTGTTTGTGTTGCGGGTGATTTAAAGTTATAAAGCTTTACTTTGATTTAAAAAAGAAGAAGTCCTCGCAGCCGCCACCACCCCACGCCGGCCACTTCCAGCGAGCTCCGGCGCCGCACAACACATACCCGAGCTCCCCACGGTCCGCGCCTCCCTCCCCTCCGGCCAGTTTCTCCGCTCCCGGCCTCTATCGCCCGCTCCCAACCCCACCCATGGCTAGGGTTTCGTGTAGGGCTTCGCCGGCGCGTCTCCCGCTCGCCGCCTTCTCCCACCACGCCGGCCTCCCTTCCCTAGCTACCCTCTCGTCATGGAGCACCCTCGCACTGGGCACTCCTTTCTCTCCCCCTCCCGGCTCCTCCCGTCGCCGAACTGGAGCACCAGCCGCTCCTCCTCCACCCCCCTATCTGGGGCAGCAACACCATGAGCTAACACCCAGCGACGATCTCCTGCTGGTGTGGGTCAGTGTGGGCTTGCTCGATCTGGGGCAGACCGGCCGGTTCCGGCGTGGAGAGAGGAGGAGGAAGGTGAGACGGGAGGCCAAGGCAACGGCGAGATCCACGTCGAGCCGCCATGGCCATGACCAGATCCACGATGAGGTTAAATGGGCCGGCTGCTCCCTACAGGACGACGAAACTCTTCAAGGGTGGGTCTTCTCTTTTCCCCGAGATCGATGTGCCTGTGGCATGCTTGCTCTCCATGTGTACGTTCTTGCTGTATTTGCCTGCATCTGATGGTTCTTCCAATGTGCGTTCTTGAGAAATACACCTGCAGGTGATGGTTCTTCATGATATGTGCCTGGTTCTTGTGTTGCTTCCAGGACATAGAACTACCTGCAATGATTCCTTGTGTGCTTTGTTCCGGGTTCCTTAGCTTCTTTTGGTGGATTAGCTACTGTATAAAATAAAACAAGCAAGCAGTTCATATGGGTTGATTAGCTGATGCATCTGGTGCGTATAAATGGATAATTGAGATGGGTCTGATTTATTCATGATATGTACTCTGATTTCTAAGAAAAGGGTTTCTTCTTGGTTGAGAATAATAGAATTTGAGATGTTTGAAGTAAGTATTTTGGATCTAACACATTTCTATCAATTGTTTCAGATTGACCCGGCGAATTACAAGAGCATCTCATCTGGATTTGGTGTTCTGTTAAAGGAGCAAGGAGCTAGGGGATTCTTCAGGGGATGGGTACCTTGCTTGGTTTCAGTGCTCAGGGGGCTTGCAAGTTTGGGTTCTACAAGTTCTTTAAGAAGACCTACTCAGATATGGCTGGGCCTGACAATGCCGTGAAGTACAAGACCCTAATTTACCTTGCAGGTTCAGCTTCTGCTGAGGTAATTTTTGATATTACTCTGTGCCCCTTTGAAGCTGTCAAGGTCCGTGTGCAGACACAACCTAGATTTACTCGTCGAAGTTTTTAGCTGAAACTCCAAAATTCACTTTTCTTGCAAAAAATAAATATGTTAGCCAGACATGAGATTACTGTATGTCTGTCCATCCACACTTGCGCTGCAGCAGAAGAGAGCAACTTAGCATATATGACCCACACAATAATAAAGAATAAGGAAAAGGATTAGATATTTTTATATAGTATAAATAATAAAGAAGCGTGAACCCAGACTGTTAAGTATGTCATCTCCAAAGGAGAGTGAAGATAGCTTTTTGTTGGGCTGCCAACTAAGTGAACAAATTCAGATTATGTTATTGTTCCGTACACAATGCCTTGCTAAAAGATGGACGTCCTCAGCGAAGGAAGCCATGTCCGTGACCCTCTAAAGAAGAAAGAACACAAGCCATAAGAAACTAATGCACTTTCATATACTTAATAGAAGTCGAACCCACGTGAAAATGAGGAGTGCATAACCGGTTACCATCTAAAGATATTGACATCAGAAATCCCCACTCTCTTCCTTGAACACTTAAATTGCAGGACAAGTTTACATAAACTATTTTGTAAATTAAAATGACTGAATATGAGAACATGAGCAAACAACCAGACAGTAACGGCCTAATGGGCAGTGATTATTCCATGAGTGTCATCCCATAGAATGTTCAAATTCACTGAAATAAGCCAATTCAGCCCTTAACAGTCTAGCCGAACATCTCTCACAGATTTTGCCACTGATCCATGAGAAAAGGGCAGCATCCTTCTTTCTACCCTCGCCTATGATGGCCATGGTGTCCAGTTCACAATGTGTCGAAACATGGTCAATTCCATGACAATGAGCATACCGCCCCACATGCAATTCCATGACAATGAGCAAGCCACCCCACGTGCACACATGTCACTGCATCCACACAAGGGAATATTTAAAACTTTAAAAACTAATTTGTCAAGTTGGACATGAGGACGCCCTCTGCGAGGTACTCCCTGCACCTGTAGCCTATTGCCATGAATTTAGTCAGAGTTAAGGAACTGGGCCAGGACACATCAAGGGAGATGAAAAGCTCGTCAAGGACAGAGTGAGAGGGGAGGATATAGATGCCAGGCGGGACAAGGCGAGATGTGATGCCGATGTCTAACGACACCAGTTGGTCGAGCGACACGGGATTCTGCCCAGCGACGTCAAGAAAGAAGCGTCAATCACGGGAGCCGACCAGTCTACGCGTATTATGGGCTTATGGTCCAATTTTGTGTTTTTCATATCAACATGATTGCTTTACCGTCAATTTTCTGAATATTGTTAGTGACTAATTCTTTCCCAATTTTGTTTATTTAGGTTGGAGAGAATATTGTTTGAGCAGAAGGAGAGTGAAAAGATGCAAGAGTGATACACCCAAGCACTTAGATTTGAGTCAAACCTGGTTTGTTGTACAGGATTTCACTGTATTTGTCCGCACAAATACTTCTTGATATTTACTCATGATAGTTTTTCTCCATAGTTCAGTGTTTACATCTCTATTCTTCTAATATAGTCATATTGTCCATATAAGTGCAGCTTTTATTTTGAGTTCTTCCTGGATGCCACTCTGAAGGCGAATTCTTCATGGGTGTATCGTGCACCTGTCTTGCCGTTCTATATTCTCAAGTCTGAACTGCAGACTCTCAAAGGTTTCGGACACCATTTTGACCTACGACAAATATTTGGACTATTTAATATAGTGACACTGATCATAGCTGCCCGCAGGTTTTATTCACTCACCAGCTCTGGCTTTTGGTGTACACGGTACACCATGAGGCAAATAGGTTGACATGTCACCGTGAGGCAAGAAGGTTGACATGTTCATCTGTTATCATGAGTGCCGTGTTCACTCTTGCAGTTCAGTTGTTAAGCTTAAGCTAAAGATCTGACTGTACTGTCTAGAGGTGGAATGGCTAAGCTCTCTTTATAATCCTTTTACTGAATATCTTGCAAATGACACACTAAAGGGCATGAAGTTATTAGGTGTGTGGGTGTCAGTCCAATATGTTCTTATGTCTATGGATCTGCGAAATGTTTGACGCTTTATTGGTTTTGGTCACAAAAATGTTTGGTGTACATGCTTTCATCTTGAATATATGTAACTCTAAATAGTGCTACTTCCTAGTTAAGTAATAATACAATCAATTGGATGTTCTTCTACTGTTATGGATCTAGCGGAACAAATGGTGTTTTGATAACATTGTATTTCTCCATAGTTCATTGTCAACATCTTCATTCTCCTAATACAGTCATATTATCCAGTTTTTTTGAACCGGGCTTTACCCCTTTCCATTGCAAAGAACGGAAATACAACCAGTTCAAGCGGGAAAGACAGGAAAAGGGAAAGAGGTATAGCGAGTTCAAGCACTACCAGGAAACCCACCATACTCGCTCGCCGTCGAAACGAGTATCATGGGGCGAAAACCTGGATAGCACGTCATACCATCTAGCCTATTACATTTCTCAAAAGATCGTACTAAGTATCAAAACACAGCCGAGTGTCAAACAAGCATAAAGCTATCTTCTCCGGGAAGAGACAGCAACGAAATCGCGTGCCCGACAGCTCTTCATCCAGCGCAACTCCCGAAAACGTCAGACACCTTGGATTGGTTGCTTGACAGCACCACACATCTTCAAAAGCTGCAATGTGCTAGTCCTGATCATCTCAGCTCCAGTGCGTAGCTCTTTGGCGTCCTCTCCTTGTTGTAGCCCTGTCCAGTAAAGAAGAAAAGAGCATAGAGAAAACACAATCTCAAAAGGAGTCTTGATTTGTTTCTTTTCAAAAGTAGCTCGATTGCGCGCCAACCAAATGGCCCAACACGTGGCTGCTAAGCCCACTGTATAAAACTTTTGCTTCCCAGGAAGATATTTGTGGCACCAAACGAAGTATTGCCAGTAATTCGACGGGAAAGTATCAGTGCCAAGAACTACTCCAATAGATCGCCAGACAATTCTGGCCACGGGGCAAGTAAAGAACAGATGTTGCATTGTTTCCACCTGTTTGCAGAAAGAACAACAGGGATTTCCCGGCCATTTTCTCTTGCTCATCACTTGCCTAGTGCGAACTGCGTCCTGTGACATTTGCCACAGGAAGATTTTGATTTTAAGAGGAATCTTGGCTTTCCAAATCCATCTATAATGGCACCCACTTAGGGGTCTCTCCAACATCTTATAGACTGACTTAGTGGTGAACTTGCCATTCTGATTTAGTCCCCAAAAGACACGATCACTCCTCTCATCAAGGGGAATACTTTTCACTATAGTGCGCATATTTACCCACTGTTTGAACAGCTCAGGAGTAAGCCTGTGTCTGAATATAGAAATGTCATCAAGTTCATCTCTTTTGTCCAGGGTGCTCGTTGGATAATTGCAGATCTCAAATAAGCGTGGATATTGATCCTGAAATGGGATCAGCCCATTTATTGGATCTTTCCATAATCTAATCAGGTTCCCAGCACCAGTCTCAATCTTTCTGCCCATCATATAGATGTTTTTGATCTTAAGCAAGGCTTTCCAACAGGGCGAGTCAGAGAATTTGGAAGAAACTTCCGCAACAGAATTGTTGCGAAGATACCTGGCCCGGACTATATCCTGCCACAGCCCATTTTGTGTCTCTAACTTCCACCACCATTTAACCATGAGACTAATATTTTGCTTATGAAGATCTTTTATACCTAAACCCCCTTTGTCTTTGGATCTACATATCTTGCCCCACTTAACAAGATAGTATCTCCTTTTTTTGTTGCAGCCTTGCCAAAAGAACTTGCGCCTATGCTTATCTAGCTTTTCAATGAAAGTTTATTCATGAGCCACATAGACATATGATAGAGAGAGATCTGCGTGACGACGGAGTCCAGTAGGGTGTGTCTCCCCCCCATCGAGGCAGCGTTTCCAATCCAGGCCTCGAACCTCTTCAGGTATTTACTAACAATAAACTCCCAATCAGAAGTTTTTAGATTAGCATAGCTCACAGGCATCCCCAAATATTTGAGTGGAAAACTGCCAACCTCACAATTAAAGATTTCTGCATATTTGTTCACCACACTTTCATCTCCACCCACAGTGAGAATTTCACTTTTCTGAAAGTTAACTTTCAGGCCGGACATCATCTCAAACATATACAGCAGCAACTTCAGGTTGACTGCCTTGTCAACATCATCTTCAATGCAAATGATAGTATCATCCGCATATTGTAGGACCGCCACCCCATCAGGAATAAGGTCAGCAGCCAGCCCCCTAATAAGTTTGTTTTTTGGGCATTTTTGATCATTTTGGTAAGGCATTCAACGGCTAGATTGAATAGGAAAGGAGAATGTGGGTCTCCCTGTCTTACCCCTTTTTTGCTTTGAAAATATGGCCCAACACTACCATTAAGTTTGATGCTAACTGTCCCATTATGCAGTATCTGTTCGATCCATCTGCACCAGGTATCGTTAAAGCCCCGCATCTTGTGGCATTCTAGGAGGAAGTCCCAATTCACCTTATCATATGCTTTTTCAAAGTCCAATTTAAGGACAATCCCCACTTTTTTCTTAACATAAGTGTAGTTAAGAATTTCATGGAGGGACAAAACTCCATCCATGATATTTCTTCCTTTTACAAAGGCGTTCTGAGTAGGGCTAATGAGTTTGTTTGCATATATAGCAACTCTTCGATCGAGGACTTTGGTAATCAGTTTATATGGGCACCTCAGCAGGCAAATAGGCCTGTACTGCTGTATTTTCTCGGCTCCAGAAACTTTTGGGAGCAGAGTAATAATTCCATAATTAAGCCTCTGGACATCCAACGTCCCTTGATGAAAAGCTTTAAAAAGGGCCATAATGTCGTCTTTAACTATATCCCAGCACACTTGATAGAACTCAGCAGGAATATTATCGGGTCCAGGGGCTCGATTAGGGGCCATATCAAATAGAGCCTCTTTGACCTCCTGTTCAGTAAATTCTCGGCAAAGATCCTTATTATCTTCTTCATCTAATTTCTCCTCAGTCGACCAGGTTCCCGGATCAAGATGAATCTGGTTACCAGGGGCTGGTCCGAATAGATTTTTTGTAAAACTCAGTTGCATGTGCAATCAGATTGTTCGTGCCTTCAATCACTGTTTCTCCCGTTCTAAGTGATTGGATAGTATTTTTACGTTTCCGACCATTAGCAATTTTGTGATAATAGTCAGTATTCAAGTCTCCTTTAAGAAGCCAGCGCTCACGAGACTGTTGAAGCCAAAAGATTTCCTCATTCACTAGGAGCTCATAGAGCTCAGCGTTGATATCCACTTTTCTACTATATAAGTCAGGAGGTAACATATCTTCTTCCTCTAGTTCCTCCAGCATAGCTAATTCCATACGTAAGTCCTCTTTTCTCTTTTTATCGTGACCATATTTATCTGAACCCCAGCCTTTAAAGTAAGTTTTGAATCTTTTTAACTTGATATTCAGGACATCAATAGGATCAGATGAAGCCACTTTCCTGGCCCAAATTTTCCCCACAGTGGGCAGGAACTTTTCATCATTGATCCAGGACAGATTAAAACAAAATTCACGAGGTTTCGGGGCTTCACGCCCTTCTTCCCCGGAGGATAACAGTAGTGGATTATGGTCAGAAATCTCCCGAACCAATTTCCTCACAGAGACTAGAGGGAAGATATCTTCCCAGCATTCAGACATAAGAATTCGATCTAGCTTCTCAAGCGTGGGGTGGGACTGATTATTGGTCCATGTATATTTACCCCCACTGATATGAATTTCTCTAAGAGCTAGTGTATTGATAATGGAGTTGAACAGGTCAGTGGCTTTGTTGTTCATCATCTTCTTATTCTTCTCCCCTGCATGTCTCAGGATATTAAAGTCTCCCCCCACTATGTAGGGCACGGTCATGCCACTACAAAAGGATGCCAGCTCAATCAGGAAGTCATTTTTGAACTCATCATGTGCCGATCCATAAACTACCAGCAAACCCCACTGTATTTTCTTTTTTTTGTCATACAGTATTAGTTGTAATACATATTTGCCTATAGCACATGATATTATATCCAGAGTGTCTCTCCTCACACCACACAAAATGCCCCCAGATTTGCCAATAGAAGGCACCCAGTTCCATTGGAATATGTCAAAGGGGTCAATTCTCCTCAAACATTTAGGTGTGAACTTTTTCTTCATAGTTTCTTGCAGACCTAAGAAGTCAAGGGAATGGTCACTAATCATGTCTGAGAGGCAGGTGGCCATCCCTTTCTTGCCCACCCCTCGACAGTTCCAAATGAGTCCTCTCATTTGGAACGTTTTTTGTGGAATTTGGTCTGAGTAACCCTGCCAGGGGACGGGGCAGGGTTACCTAACAAATCTTCCTCAGAAGTGTTTCTTTTCTGACTGCTAGTCACAGGCCTAGGAATTTTGAAAGCAGATTTGCTATGTTTTTTTTTCTTAGGTTTAACAGAAGAGATATGTTCATATATATGTTCTTCCTCGTCCAGCCATTCTAAGTTCACGGGGGTGTTCCTACCCAAACCGTCTGTCACAATCAAGTTATCCCGCACTATTTCAGTGTTGTTATCTTCCCTTTTATCTTCTAATTCTTTTCGGGCGCATTCAAGCTCTCTAATAATGTCAACAACAACGAAATTATCATTGGGTATGTCTGCCCCTATCTTATTAGCTCTACTAATCAACTCATTGTCAGAAAGTACATCAAAGGAATTTTTGGAAGCATGGGTATTGTTACCTTCCAGATTTTTCTTACTAGCCAGTTTCTTGGCCTTGTCCTCAATCTTGTCCTGCATCCCAGAGGCGTTACGTTTGCTGAATCTCAGTGGGGCTTCAGTTGCTAGTGGAGGGGTAAGAATGATCTCCTCCATGTTTTCAGAGGATGGGAGTTGTACCATATAGCTGCATGAGGTCTTCAACCCAGGGTCCACCGCACCAGTCACCTCCACAATCTGAGAAGGGTTAGTAGCAGTTTGACAAGTCGAGGTAGATTTATTATGTATGACTTCTTTCACCTGTATATCTTGAACAGTAGTCTCCATGACATCAGGATTCCTAGGGACAATCCAATTAGATGAGTCCATGCCATCTTCTTTCATTTTTTCCTCGATTTCTTTCTGCAGTTTTTTCAATGAGTAGAGAATTATCTTCATCACTTTCAGTAGAGGGAGATCCCTCTTTATCATCGTATAGCAGGCGACATTCCTTGCCACCACGATAGGAACCCCCAATGTTGTCACGTCCAGCAGACTCAGGCTGCGGCACTCCTTTCTCTTGTTCAGTACGTCTCCTCTTAGGTGTCTGATTTGGCTTGGTCCTTTCATGAGGAATAGGATCCACAGTTTCTGCATTCACATGATTTTTAACCAAAACCTCCTCAACCTCATAGGTGAACTTGTAGAAACGTCCTGCAAGCACCCCTTCAGCAGTGACAGGAAGTTGAGCTATCGATCTACAACCAATTTTAGCTCTAACAGAAGAGGGACGATTTATAGTTGACATATCAACATCCAGGGTAATTCCAACTAACCCTCCCACATAAGCAACAGTTTTATCACATCTCTTGTTAGGTGGAATTTTCCCAATCTTAACCCAAGCAATCTCTAACAATCCCTCAGAATCAATATCCTCAGGAGAACTTGACACTAACCCCACAATTTTTCAACTTAATATTCTCAACAAAAAGAGCTCTGTCAACCTCTCTAGGATTCGGCATTCTCATAACAAACTTTTGAGGAGCAAAGAATCTAGCAGAGCAACGCCACCCCTGGCCAACATACACACTTAACTCATGCTCAATATCTTTGGTCTGAGCCGAGCCCTCAGTAATGGTGACAACTATATTGAAAATGTTTTCCCTGCTCTGCCTATCCACGCTGTAGTCAGGAATGTAAAAGAAACCCTGACCCTTAGTTTGAAATGCACACATCACAGGTGTGTGATCCCAAGGGAAGAACTCATTGCAAACAAAGGATAGGTGACCTCTCTTTTTTACATCTCTCACAGAAAGCTTGAGGGCATCTAACAGTAAAATGCCCAGGAACATGGCAGATCTGACAAGCATCACAAGGTGGAGCGATAATACCAGAAGAGGAATACTCGCGGTTCACGGCAGAGACGTTGTTCTTGTCGAAGGTGCGGTGCGCCTTGTCGCTTCCGCTGTCTCCACCACGTGTCTCTTGACGATGGGTAGGAGCTTCCTGCCGCCCCTCAGTCGCCGCCGTCTCCTGGGAGTCTTGCAGGTCACCGCCATCCCCATCCCATCGGGATTGCCGGGTTCGGTTCACCTGCAGACCGCCGGCCGCCTCTTCCCACTTGTCGTTGGTAGTGGAGGAGCTCCCCATCTCCATCTTGCGCTTCCAGACGTGGGAGTCGAAGCCGCGGCCGCGGCCGCGACCACGATCGAATCGCCCAGCGCCGCGTCCCTGGCGGCCCGCACCGAAACCATCCCCTCTCATCTCAACAGTTGGCTTCTCTTTGGATCTATCGGAAGGATTCACGGAAAACCTAACAGGTGGCTTCTCTATGGATCCAGCAAGGGGATTTGTGGAAGGTTGAGAGGCAACTACTTGAGCAAAGGAGCGAAGGTCGCCATGGATTTTGCCATCCCACCAAGCGAAGTTTGGCTGAACCACAGATCTGGCGAGAGACGGAGCGCTCCAGAAGTGGGCGAGCCCCTCGTCGAGATCCAAAATGGGAGAAGGGGTGGCACCCGTATGTTTTATACCCGCGGTGCCCCCAGAAACCCTAGCTCCATCGCACTCATGGCGGTCCGATCCCCCTCATCTACGTGTCGCGCATCCGTCTCATGGCGGACCGGTCCACGCCCAAGGACCCCGGGTCCATCTGTCAGATGTGGAACTCGGCGGTGCGCGTCCAGATCCGCACGACCGCCCCCGTGTACCGTGTGTCTGTGAGTAGGGCCACGCGGCGGCGCATCCTCGCCGGAAAATCCGCCGTTCGCCGGAGATCTATCACAAACCCTAGCGAAATGGCAAGGAAAAGCGACAATATCCCCGATGTCGATCCACTCACCGGATCGAAGAAAGCGCGCATCCACCGTGTGCCCCTTTGTGTCGAGCAGCACGATCCGGAGAGCCTCCCTGCGCAGCCATAGTTCGCCGTCGTTGAACGTGACGTGTCGCGCCGTCACGAGGTCCGCCACGAAACGAACCCTCCAGCGTGCGTCGCCCATCTCCTCACTATCTGGACTAGGCTTTCAGATCCATCCGTAGACGAGCTCGGCAGCGGCTTCTTTTTTTCGCAGGAGACGCCAATTGGGTTTGAAATTTTCTTCACCCTACTCCTGAAAATCAGCACTCCAGTGTCAGGCAGGGTATGGCAGGGATTGCAAAGTCAGATGATCCACGCCCCTCCACTTCTCCGGTGGTATCGAGATTTCCTTGAGAACGGCTTTGCTTGGGAAGACGCAAATCTGGCCCAGATACGAGATTGCAACCTTATTACCAAAAAAACAACTTGAGCTAGGCCAGTCATATTATCCATATAAGTGCAGCTTTTAGTTCGTAAAAGTACTTTGTACTTTGCCCAATTGATTTCACTAGATCCCCCGTTTGTACAGTATGGATGAAACACCTTGCAATTATTTCACTAGATCGATTGATGATAGCTTGCTGTTGCTGATGAAACCGAAGAAACTGTATCTATGCTGGGCCAGTTGCCAACCAAACCAACATTGTCTCAGTTACTGGTTCAAAGATGTCTCAAACCGCACACAAACATTTCAGTTGATACATACACCATAAGTTTGGTTGTCCGCTCTTTTAGATGCCTAGAAGCATGATTCTCGAGATCATTGCTCACTGAACATAAGACCAAATGTTCCAATTTATTTTATTGCTCAAAGAAGAATTGGTGTTCTGTTGTGTTATCTTGCGACACTATATGGCATCAGGCTGTTTGCTTCCATCAATTGGCTTGTGGGTTGTGCCTTGCACTGTTATCAATGTTTCTGTCAGATTATTGTCTAGCTTAATGATCTGTTCCACCAACAGGTATGGAAGTTGTTGGTGTGGTGATCGCCGTAGGGCCCGGGCTGACTGGCAAGAAAGATGGGGATGCTGTCGCGTACGCAGGCAAGCCGATGGGCTCTTATGCTAAAGAGCAGATTATTCCAGCCAATGTTGGTTCCCGTCATGCCTTTGGTTGATCACACAACGGCTGCTATCATACTGAAGGGGATGACTATCCATATACTGGTTCGCCACATATTTAAGGTACATTTTGTCTTGTTCCTCCTGTGTGACATACCGACCCGCTGCACATCCGCGTGAAGCACACCCACCCACTGCCGGAGGCGTCCCACGCCCATGCTGATCTCAAGGCTCAGAAGACGCCGGGCTCCATACTGCTGACCCCGTAGAACTAAGCACTGTCATATTTTTTGGGGTAGGAATAAACAGGGGACTCGGCGATGTATGTGCTCTAGAATCTACAATGCTTGTGAATATGTTCGCAGGTGTTGGCATTTGAACACTGAATCCTCCGTCTGTCTGTTTCACCTGGTTATGTTGGATTCAGTATGAATGAGTGTGTTTGGTGGTTATGAGTTGGATTGTGGTCTTGTTGTGCACATCACTATTTGAAGCATGACGAGTTGTAAAGACCAATATTTTTCAATATAGTGACCTAGCAGGACAAGTATTTCCCTCAGTTGTATATTATTTATATTCATGTCAAGTGATACACTAGACTAACTATAACATCATGAATGTACGTATAAGGCATGATGAGTTCATGTCAAGTACCTACAACTCGGTCGTCAGCAAGTCGATAACATGGCATACTTGGTTTTACAAATTAAAGTAATAAGCGCAAACATCAATCCGCTGGTGCACCACAAGGCGGCATCAGCGTTGCCGGGTGAGAGGTTGCGGTGGATCGGCGTTGCTAGGAGTTGATTTGGTTGTGTCATGTGTGGGCTTGCAGCAAGCCTCTCTGGCCTCCTACCCTGGCATTGGGGGTAAACGGAAGAGGGGTAATTAAACAAAGATATATGTGAAATTGTAAAATCAAATGCTTTTTTCTTGCATTGTAAAATTATTTTGTTTCTCCCGTTGCAACGTACGGGCACATTTAATAGTATTTATTAAACCATATGTGAGGGATTACACATGTACAAATTTAAACATATGTTTATTAAATGATGATATAGTTTAATGATTACATATATACTATTTTTATTTAAAAAATAATGGGTGTATGTCTGCACACCCATATACTCATCTAGCTCCGTCCATGCGCTATGGTCGAGTTGGGGGCTGGAATGGGGCACGTTGGGCTACCTTACCAAGGGGACTTGAGCACGCAATCGAGCAAGAGGGCTCGTGTGTCTGGTGTATGTTGTGACGGTGCTCACCGGCACGCGGGTCCGCCGCGTCGACCTGGAAGCTCGCGCCACTCTACTCTCCCATATCTTCGATGTGCAAATATTGTTCCGCCAAGTCGACGTGAGCGTTGGCCACCTCCGCATGGTGCGCGTCATCACAGACCATCCTACCAGCTCCCGCTCTTCCGCTGACGACTCACCACCTGCGCTGGCAACGGGGAGATCATGCTCGATCTACATGAAGCGTACCTCTATAGAAGATGGATATGACATGTGGGACAGGATTGTCAATGAGAGCAGATTATGATCCATGGCGGGATTGATATTTTCCCGCTGCGCCAAACTGGTCGAGGGTTGATCTTGACCGGGATTAGAGAGGTCAAGGTACCGATTTTAGGGATTCAGAGTTGGGGGGTCCAATTTCGACGAGCTCTACGACTTTAAGGTTTAAAATAGACTTCACTCTGCGAAAAAGACCAAAATAAACCCTGAACTGGTAGACACTAGCGAAATCGAACCCCAAACGCACACTCCCCGAAATTGGCACTCTCAACTAACTGATCCCGGTCTAAAATGAACCCTGACAGCCGTTCCCAAATAGGGATTGCTGACGTGGCAAATCGCAGCCGGGATTGCTATTTTTTTGTGGAAATAGAGGGAGATGGCTGGTTCGGTGCAGCCCATCCAATGAAGCAGTCGAGGAGGCATCCTCCTGTATTCTTCTCTGCTCCCGCGACGGCAATGGCGGCAGGCGGGTGATCGTCGGCAACGGTGACGATCTAGCCGGGGAGCGACGGGCTAAGGTATGTCCCCAACGTCATCCTCCTCTGGGCACCAATTTTTTGACCTTTGTGCACAACACTAGGGTTAGGGTTTTAGGCATGGGATGTGCAATATTTTGTGGAGGGAAAGTAAGGATTTTTATGTGAGTAGGGTTTATTCATTGCGTTCAAATTGTTTTCGTAGTAGTACGGGCAAGTGATATTGTTCTGTTTATTTCAGCTTCATCATGGATCCGACAGAGATACTCAACGTGAGATTCCATTTTGGTGGCGAGTTCATCGGCAATGGTCCGAATTTGCAATATGTGGGGGGAGATGATGAGATGTCAGAGATTGAGAGGGATAAGCTATCATTGCAGGAGGTCAAAGGGTTTTTGAAAGATCATATGTAGTTTAAGGAATCAGAGAATTCATACTAGCAACATTACAATCATGCTCATCATTCAAAGATTTTATGCCAAACATTTTAGTGAATTTTTCTTCTGTCAATTGAGCATAATTTTCCGATCCATCATTTTCAAGAAAGACATTATAAAGGCGAATAATATGAGTCAACCTCAATTCCATTTTATATTTTCTCTTTATAAACCAAACTAGTGATAAAACAAGATACTAAAAGATTCAATTGCAAGATCTAAATATATACCTTAAAACATTCACCTCCCCGGCAACGGCGCCAAAAAAGAGCTTGATGACTACTACGTAACTTTATTCTTGTAGGCTCGTGTTGGGCCTCCAAGCACAGAGTTTTGTAGGACAGTAGCAATTTCCCCTCAAGTGAATGACCTAAGGTTTATCAATCCGTGGGAGGTGTAGGATGAAGGTGGTCTCTCTCAAACAACCCTACAACCAAATAGTAAAAAGTTTCTTGTGTCCCCAACACATCAAATAGTAAAAAGTCTCTTGTGTTCCAAAAAAATCATCAAAAAGTTTTGCTGCATTTGGAGAACTTTTATTTCTGCACAAAAAACAACACCACGGTAGTTCTGCTGATAACAGCGTCAGTCCGGGTTAGTTTCATTCAAATCATACAAAAACCATATAAAATTGTTGTAAACATGACATGAATACTTCATAAATTATAGATACGTTGGAGACGTATTAGCATCCCCAAGCTTAATTCCTACTCGTCCTCGAGTAGGTAAATGATAAAAATAATAATTTATGAAGTGCGAATGCTAGCATAGTGCGTAAATTTGATCAATGATAATTTCAATCACTTTTCCTAGCATAATAACAACAACTCTTTCTCATAAAACTCATCATGATAAAGTAGCAATCAATTCACATGTTACGGTTCAAACAATGCCTTCTCTTGAAACTTAACAACCCGCGATGACGTTGGAGCATGATTTATTTTTATTGTCTTTCTTATGAGTGGCGGTCGGGGACGAGCGATGGTCTTTTCCTACCAATCTACCCCCTAGGAGCATGCATATTAGTACTTTGTTTCGAGGGCTAATTAACTTTTGCAATAACTATGCGAGTTTTTTATGACTAATGTTGAGTCCATGGATTATACGCACTCTCACCCTTCCACCTTCGCTAGCCACTCTAGTACCGCGCAACTTTCGCCAATGCATTAAACCCTCCTTATACCTTTCCTCAAAACAGCCACCATACCTACCTATTATGGCATTTCCATAGCCATTCCGAGATATATTGACATGCGACTTCCACCGTCCATTTTATTATGACACATACCATCATTGTCATATGGCTTTGCATGATCATATAGTTGACATAGTATTTGTGGCTTGGCCACCGTTCATATTTTTTATACATGCCACGCTTGATCATTGCACACCCCGGTACACCGCCGGAGGCATTCATACAAAGTCATATTTTTGTTCTAGTATCGAGTTGTAATTCTTGAGTTGTAAGTAAATAAAAGTGTGATGATCATCATTATTAGAGCATTGTCTCATGTGAGGAAAGGGCTATGGAGACTACGATTCTCCCACAAGTCGGGATGAGAATCCAGACTTAAAATAAAAAAGAGGCCAAAGAGCCCAAAATAAAAAAGAGAGGCCAAAGAGCCCAAAGCAAAAAAAAGAGAAAAAAATAAAAATGATAGAAAAAGAAAGAAGGGACAATGTTACTATCCTTTTTCACACTTGTGCTTCAAATAGCACCATGTTCTTCATAATATAAAGTCTCCTATTTTGTCACTTTCATATATTACTAGTGGGAATTTTTCATTATAGTACTTGGCTTGTATATTCCAATGATGGGCTTCCTCAAATTGCCCTAGGTCTTCGTGAGCAAGCAAGTTGGATGCACACCCACGTAGTTTTCTTTTTGAGCTTTCATACACTTATAGCTCTAGTGCATCCATTGCATGGCAATCCCTACTCCTTGCATTGACATCAATTGATGGGCATCTACATAGCCCATTGATTAGCCTCTTCGGTGTGAGACTTTCTCCTTTTTTGTCTTCTCCACACAACCTCCACCATCATATTCTATTCCACCTATAGTGTTATATCCATCGCTCACGCTCATGTATTGCGTGAGAGTTGAAAAAGCTTAAGAACGTTAAAAGTATGAACCAATTGCTTGGTTTGTCATCGGGGTTGTGCATGATAAATACTTTGTGTTATGAAGATAAAGCATGACAAGATTATATGATTTTGTAGGGATGACTTTCTTTAGCCATGATATTTTGAGAATATATGATTGCTTTATTAGTATGCTTGAAGTATTATTGTTTTTATGTCAATATTAAACTTTTGTTTTGAATCTTATGGATCTGAATATTCATGCCACAGTAAGAAAGATTACATGATAAACATGTTAGGTAGCATTCCATATCAAAAATTCTGTCTTTATCATTTACCTACTCGAGGACGAGCAGGAATTAAGCTTGGGGATGCTTGATACATCTCCAACATATCTATAATTTTTGATTGTTCCATGCTATTATATTATCCATCTTGGATATTTTATATGCATTATTATGCTATTTTATATCATTTTTAGGACTAACCTATTAACCTAGTGCCCAGTGCCAGTTGCTGCTTTTTCCTTGTTTTTGTCTTTTACAGAAAATCAATACCAAACGAAGTCCAAATGGAATGGAACTTTTTGAGGATTTTTCTTGGACTAGAAGACATCTAGGAAGCTTCGGGAGGAGGCCATAAGAGCCACAGATGAGCCACGAGCTTGGGAGGCGCGCCCTAGGGGGGCGCCCCAGGCTTGTGGGCCCACTGTGGCACCTCTAACCCTAATCTCAGCTCCATAAATACCCAAATATTCCCCGTATACCAGAGGGCACACCAAAAAAACTTTTTAGCCGCCGCAAGCTTCTATTCTCGTGAGATCTCATCTTGGGACCTTTTCCGGCACTCCGCCGGAGGGGGATTCAATCACGGAGGGCCTCCACACCAACCTTGCTGCCCTTCCGATGATGTGTGAGTAGTTTACCACAGACCTATGGGTCCATAGCTGGTAGCTAGATGGCTTCTTCTCTCTCTTTGATCTTCAATACAATGTTCTCCTTAATGTTCTTGGAGGTCTATTCGATGTAATCTTCTTTTCGGTGCGTTTGCTGAGATCCAATGAATTGTGGATTTATGATTAGATTATCTATGAATATTATTTGAGTCTTCTCTGAACTCTTTTATGCATGATTAAGATAGCTTTGTATTTCTCTCTGATCTATTGATTTGGTTTGGCCAACTAGATTGATTTTTCTTGCAATGGGAGAGGTGCTTTGTAGTGGATTCAATCTTGCGGTGTCCTCACCCAGTGACAGCAGGGGTAGCGAGGCACGTATTTGTATTGTTGCCACTAAGGATAAAAAGGTGGGGTTTATTTCATATTGATTGGATCTATCCCTCTACATCATGTCATCTTGCTTAAGGCGTTACTCCATTCTTGTTAACTTAATACACTAGAAGCATGCTGGATAATGGTCGATGTGTGGAGTAATAGTAGTAGATGCGGGCAAAAGTCGGTCTACTTGTCGGGGATGTGATGCCTATGTTCATGATCATTGCCTTAGATATCATCATAAGTTTGCGCTTTTCTATCAATTGCTCAATAGTAATTTGTTTACCCACCGTATGCGTTCTTTCAAGAGAGAAGCCTCTAGTGAAAACTATGGCCCCCGGGTCTATTCTTATCATATTATTTTTAGATCTATAAAACCAAAAACCCAAAAATACCTTTCTGCAATTTATTTACCTTTACTTTATTTTGCACTTTTAGTTATCTTTTATACCTATCTCTATCAGATCTCATCCTTGCAATTAACTGTGAAGGGATTGACGACCCCTTTTATCATGTTGGGTGCAAGTATTTGTTTGTTTGTGTAGGTGCAACCATTGGAGACTTGTGTGTTCCTCCTACTGGATTGATACCTTGGTTCTCAAACAGAGGGAAATACTTATCTCTACTTTGCTGCATCACCCTTTTCTCTTCAAGGGAAAAGCCAATGCAAGCTCAAAAAGTAGCAGCGATGTAGTGGCCTGACTTCTTGCATTTGTGGCAAGTTCTCTTGTTGTAGTCTCAAGAGAAGCTTCTCCAGTGTTCCTCGAGTCATACTTTGAAAACTTTCCAAAGCGATTCCTCCTGGAAAACTTCTGAGACTTCCTCACAAGCATAGCCAGCTCTTTGCCAATTTCCTCAGCACTGTCAGCGCTGGAGTCAGATGCTTCTTCCTCAGATGAGGAAATTGCCTTGGCATTTGCTTTTGCCTTCAGAGCACAGGGTCGTCCATAGCTGGGACCATACATATCTCTCTTCTCAGCTTGTTGAAATTCATGAATATTGAGCCTCTCAAGAATATCATCTGGATTCAGTGACTTGTAATCAGGACGCTCTTGAATCATCAGGGCAAGGTGTCAAAGGAACTGTCAAGGGACCTTAGAAATTTCTTCACCACCTTATGGTCAGTGATGTCAGCAGCACTAAGAGCTTGAAGCTCATTGGAGATATCGGTGAGGCGGTCGAAGATTTGCTGAACCTTTTCATTGTCGAGCCTCTTGAAGTGGTTGAAAATATTGCGCAGAACGTCAACTCGAGAATCAAGTTTAGTGGACACGTCTTCATTGAACTTGGAAAGCCTATTCCAGATAATCTTTGATGTTTCTAGTGCACTCACTCTACCATACTGTCCTTAGTTCATATGCCCACATATGATATTCTTCACTTGAGAGTCGAGTTGCTTGAATCTCTTCACGTCAGCGACATTGATACTAGGAGCAACAGTGGGGACGCCGTTCTCAACGATGAACCAGAGGTCGTTGTCAATTGCCTCAAGATGCATGCGCATCTTGTTCTGCCAGTAGCGATAGTCCGTGCCATTGAAGATGGGGCATGCAGCGGAGAACTTGATCATACCTGCGGTCGACATAACTAAAATTCCAGGTGGTTAAACAAAAATCACACAGAACAAGGGAGTAACTTGCTCTGATACGAATTGAAAGCGCATGTTTACTCCAGAGGGGGGTGAATGGGAGATTTTTATAAATTCATCAAATTCTAATGAATTTGGCGAAGATCAGAGTGAAGAAATAGAAACACGAGGGAACTAAATCATCACAGAGACATAAATCATGCATACGAGGCACATACAGGTGAAGAACATGCAATCATGTAGGCATACAAGCATGACAAAGATGAACTGGAGAAATGAAAAGCAGCATGATGAACGTCTTCAGTTCCAGTTCTTCAAAAAGTAGATCACAAATTCTTGAGCAGCGAAAATACTTAAGGGTGAGGAATTTGAAACCGGGTTGGCTCGGTGAAGACACAACAATTTGGTAGACCAGTTCCAGTTGCTGTATCAACTATACGTCTGGTTGAGGCAGCTGAGATGAACTCAGAGGACACTTAGTCCTCACCGTATTCCTCTTGAGCCAAGGTCACTTAGACCTCGCCCAATCACTCGTGGTAAGTCTTCAAGGTAGACTTCCGAAACCTTCACAGACTTGTTGACCGACACACCACAATGACTCTTGGGTGCTCAAAACTTGATGCCTAACCGTTTGGAAGAATGACAGTCTTCAAAGGTAACAAGCGTCAGATCACACAGATCAATCTCTAAAGTGATGGTCAATCACTTTGGCCCTGGTTGGATTTTTCCTCACTTGGATTCTCTCAAAGTCGTCAGAGGATGGGTTGCTCTCAAATGACAAGTGTCAAGTTCTCTCTAGAGCAGCCAACCAACAAGTGGTTGTGCGGGGGGGGGGGGGGGGGGGGGGGCTCTATTTATATCTAGGGGCAACCCGATGTGAATTGTCATAAATGCCCTTCTCAGACATGACCATTGTCAGGATAAGAATCCACCCGACAGCTGGCACGCAGCACAGCATGGTTGGAATTAGAACTCTCAAATCCGGGCATGAGCTTGGAAAACCATTTTCAGCTCTTCGAACATCTCATATGCTCCATGTTTCTCAAAACGCTTTTGGTGCCCCGGTTCTAAGCTGTAAAGCATGCCGCACTGAACGAGGGAGTAATCATCAGCACGTGATTGCCAAGCGCTCATAACGTCTTGGTTCTCTGGGATGGGTGCTTCACCTAGCGGTGCTTCTAGGACATAATCTTTCTTGGCAGCTATGAGGATGATCCTCAGGTTCCGGACCCAGTCCGTATAGTTGATGCCATCATCTTTCAGCTTGGTTTTCTCTAGGAACGCGTTGAAGTTGAGGGCAACGTGGGCCATTTGATCTACAAGACATATTGTAAAGATTTCAGACTAAGTTCATGATAATTAAGTTCATCTAATCAAATTATTCAATGAACTCCCACTCAGATAGACATCCCTCTAGTCATCTAAGTGAAACATGATCCGAGTTAACTAGGCCGTGTCCGATCATCACGTGAGACGGACTAGTCAAGATCGGTGAACATCTTCATGTTGATCGTATCTTCTATATGACTCATGCTCGACCTTTCGATCTTCCGTGTTCCGAGGCCATGTCTGTACATGCTAGGCTCGTCAAGTCAACCTAAGTGTATTGCGTGTGTTCCGAGGCCATGTCTGTACATGCTAGGCTCGTTAACACCCGTTGTATGCGAACATTAGAATCTATCACACCCGATCATCACATGGTGCTTCGAAACAACGAACCTTCGCAACGGTGCACAGTTAGGGGGAACACTTTCTTGAAATTATTATAAGGGATCATCTTACTTACTACCATCGTTCTAAGCAAATAAGATGTAAAACATGATAAACATCACATGCAATCAAATAGTGACATGATATGGCCAATATCATTTTGCTCCTTTGATCTCCATCTTCGGGGCGCCATGATCATCCTTGTCACCGGCATGACACCATGATCTCCATCATCATGATCTCCATCATCGTGTCTTCATGAAGTTGTCACGCCAACGATTACTTCTACTTCTATGGCTAACGTGTTTAGCAATAAAGTAAAGTAATTTCCATGGCGTTATTCAATGACACGCAGGTCATACAAAAAATAAAGACAACTCCTATGGCTCCTGCCGGTTGTCATACTCATCGACATGCAAGTCGTGATTCCTATTACAAGAACATGATCAATCTCATACATCACATATATCATTCATCACATCTTCTGGCCATATCACATCACAAGGCACATGCTGCAAAAACAAGTTAGACGTCCTCTAATTGTTGTTGCAAGTTTTTACGAGGCTTCTATAGGTTTCTAGCAAGAACTTTTCTTACCTACGTAAAACCACAACGTGATATGCCAATTTCTATTTACCCTTCATAAGGACCCTTTTCATCGAATCCGTTCCGACTAAAGTGGGAGAGACAGACACCCGCTAGCCACCTTATGCAACTAGTGCGTGTCAGTCGGTGGAACCTGTCTCACGTAAGCGTACGTGTAAGGTCGGTCCGGGCCGCTTCATCCCACAATACCGCCGAAACAAGATAAGACTAGTAGTGGCAAGAAAAATTGACAACATCTACGCCCACAACTGCTTTGTGTTCTACTCGTGCATAGTAACTACGCATAGGCCTGGCTCATGATGCCACCGTTGGGGATCGTAGCAGAATTTTAAAATTTTCCACGCATCACAAAGATACATCTATGGAGTTTACTAGCAACGAGAGGGAAGGAGTGCATCTACATACCCTTGTAGATCGTGAGCGGAAGCGTTCAAGTGAACGGGGTTGATGGAGTCGTACTCGTCGTGATCCAAATCACCGATGACCTAGCGCCGAACGGACGGCACCTCCGCGTTCAACACACGTACGGAGCAGTGACGTCTCCTCCTTCTTGATCCAGCAAGGGGGAAGGAGAGCTTGATGGAGATCCAGCAGCACGACGGCGTGGTGGTGGAAGTAGCGGGATCCCGGCAGGGCTTCGCCAAGCGCAAGCGGGAGGGAGAGGTGTTGCAGGGGGAGAGGGAGGCGCCAGGAGCTGTAGTACTGCTGCCCTCCCTCCCCCCACTATTTATAGGGGCCCTGGGGGGGGGGGCGCCGGCCCCCTGGAGATCCCATCTGAGGGGGGGCGGCGGCCAAGGGGGTGGCTTGCCCCCAAGGCAAGTGCGGCGCCCCCCACCCCCAGGGTTTCCAACCCTAGGCGCAGGGGGAGGCCCAAGGGGGGCGCCCCAGCCCACTAGGGGCTGGTTCCCTTCCCACTTCAGCCCATGGGGCCCTCCGGGATAGGTGGCCCCACCCGGTGGACCCCCGGGACCCTTCCGGTGGTCCCGGTACAATACCGGTAACCCCCAAAACTTTCCCGGTGGCCGAAACTGGACTTCCTATATATATAATTCTTCACCTCCGGACCATTTCGGAACTCCTCGTGACGTCCGGGATCTCATCCGGGACTCCGAACAACTTCGGGTTTCCGCATACTAATATCTCTACAACCCTAGCGTCACCGAACCTTAAGTGTGTAGACCCTACGGGTTCGCGAGACATGCAGACATGACCGAGACGCCTCTCCGGTCAATAACCAACAGCGGGATCTGGATACCCATGTTGGCTCCCACATGTTCCACGATGATCTCATCGGATGAACCACGATGTCGAGGATTCAATCAATCCCGTATACAATTCCCTTTGTCAATCGGTATGTTACTTGCCCGAGATTCGATCGTCGGTATCCCAATACCTTGTTCAATCTCGTTACCAGTAAGTCTCTTTACTCGTACCGTAATGCATGATCCCGTGGCTAACTCCTTAGTCACATTGAGCTCATTATGATGATGCATTACCGAGTGGGCCCAGAGATACCTCTCCGTCACACGGAGTGACAAATCCCAGTCTCGATCCGTGTCAACCCAACAGACACTTTCAGAGATACCTGTAGTGTACCTTTATAGTCACCCAGTTACGTTGTGACGTTTGGTACACCCAAAGCACTCCTACGGTATCCGGGAGTTACACGATCTCATGGTCTAAGGAAAAGATACTTGACATTGGAAAAGCTCTAGCAAACGAACTACACGATCTTTGTGCTATGCTTAGGATTGGGTCTTGTCCATCACATCATTCTCCTAATGACATCATTCTCCTAATGATGTGATCCCGTTATCAATGACATCCAATGTCCATAGTCAGGAAACCATGACTATCTGTTGATCAACGAGCTAGTCAACTAGAGGCTCACTAGGGACACGTTGTGGTCTATGTATTCACACATGTATTACGATTTCCGGATAACACAATTATAGCATGAACAATAGACAATTATCATGAACAAGGAAATATAATAATAACCATTTTATTATTGCCTCTAGGGCATATTTCCAACAGAACTATATCTCCACCTCTCTATGTTTCCAATACGATAGAATTGCAAGAAACTGTTATACTATGCATTGGCCTTTACTATGTGTGTATGAATTGTTCTCTTATGACATGCCGATGCATAGGAAGAGAGTTAGACTTCGTTGTTGCATGATATATGTTACTTTGTGCTCACTACTAAATTACAAATCATTGTTAATTAAAATTGGCTTTGATATACCTTGGGATCCGGGTGGATTCACTACTTGAGCACTATATGCCTAGCTTAATGGCTTTAAAGAAAGCGCTGCCAGGGAGACAACCCGGAAGTTTTAGAGAGTCATTTATTTCTGTTGAGTGCTTTCATATAGTTTAAAAACAACAAAAATAGAGAGGGGAACCCAAAACTTTTTCAAAAAGAAAAGCGAAAGTGAGAAAGACGAGCATTGTTGAAGTGGGAGAGCTCCTTGAACTTTGTTCATGCTCACGGAAACTTTGTGAATCTTAATTACAGAAAATTTTCATCAAAAATAATTATCCCCTTGTACAATTCCATTGTATTATAAAAATAATGTGCCAAGGTTTGCCTTTAGGATGTTTACAATGCCTGTTGGTTTGTGCGGTGCAGGACAGAAACTTTGGCTGTAGTGCGTGAATTTTAATTTTTTACTGGAACACACTAGTAGAAAAAGAGGCTTCCATACGCCCCCATTAGTCCCCAAAACAATCGAACCGCGACAAAAGGGGCCTTTAGTCGCGGTTCGGGAGGAGACCCGCGACCAACTATCTGGGCCCAGCGCGCTCGGTCGACAGCTGGCGGACGGGAGGGGCTTTAGTCCCGGTTGGCCTGGCCAACCGGGACTAAAGGTCCCCGAAGGCCTTTAGTCGCGGTTGGCCAGGCCAACCGGGACTAAAGGCCCATCCAGCTGGCGGACGGGAGGGGCTTTAGTCCCGGTTGGCCTGGCCAACCGGGACTAAAGGCCCATCCCTATATATAGGACTCAGCTCACTTCACTTCACTCAGCTCACTTCACAATTTTCAGAAGGGGGTGGTGGGTTTGCTTTTGGTTCCTCCTATGCACACAAGGTGTTCGATGAAATGCCCGAGAGCCTGAAACAAACATGATATGAAGTGTCCGAGCCACACTTGAGCTTTCTCATTTATTTTTCCTCCGCGATCGCGGTTAGCAACTTGAACCTTTCATGTGTCATTGATAAAATATGCATGTGTGTAGTTCATTGTTTAATTTGTATTATTTCTAGCTAGTTAGTTTAACAAATGCATGATGGTTAATTATATACTTTATATAATAATAATGCAGATGAATCGGCAATGGATGTACGGTCCCCGACTCTCCGGCGAGTTCACTACGGGTTTGAAAGATTTCCTCGTAGTGGCAAATGCGAACAAGCAGCAAGGTTTTATTATCTGTCCATGTGCTGTCTATAAGAATCAGAAGGGTTACTCCTCCTCAAGAGACGTTCACATGCACCTGCTTCGGCACGGTTTCATGCCAAGCTATAATTGTTGGACCAAGCATGGAGAAAGAGGGGTTAGAATGGAAGAAGATGAACAAGGGGATGATATCGATGACAACTATCATGATCATTTCGGTGATACTTTCATGGAGGATGATGCTGAAGGTGGGGAAGGGTTAGGTGAAGGTGAAGAAGAGGCACATGATGAGCCCGCTGATGATCTTGGTCGGACCATTGCTGATGCACGGAGACGCTGCGAAACTGACAAGGATAGGGAGAATTTGGATCGCATGTTAGAGGATCACAAAAAGTCGTTGTATCCAGGATGCGATAATAGTCTGAAAAAAGCTGGGCTACACACTGGATTTGCTAAAATGGAAGGCACAGGAAGGTGTAGGTGACTCATCATTTGAAAATTTGCTGAAAATGTTGAAGAATATGTTTCCGAAGAATAACGAGTTGCCCGCCAGTACGTACGAAGCAAAGAAGGTTGTCTGCCCTCTAGGTTTAGAGGTTCTGAAGATACATGCATGCATTAACGACTGCATCCTCTACCGCGGTGAATACGAGAATTTGAATGAATGCCCTGTATGCACTGCATTGCGTTATAAGATCAGAGGCGATGACCCTGGTGACGATGTTGAGGGCGAGAAACCCAGGAAGAGGGTTCCCGCCAAGGTGATGTGGTATGCTCCTATAATACCACGGTTGAAACGTCTGTTCATGAACAAAAAGCATGCCAAGTCGTTGCGATGGCACAAAGAGGACCGTAAGTCCGACAGGGAGTTGAGACACCCCGCTGATGGAACGCAATGGAGAAAGATCGACAGAGTGTTCAAAGATTTTGCAGCTGACGGAAGGAACATAAGATTTGGTCTAAGTACTGATGGCATGAATCCTTTTGGCGAGCAGAGCTCCAGCCATAGCACCTGGCCCGTGACTCTATGCATCTACAACCTTCCTCCTTGGTTGTGCATGAAGCGGAAGTTCATTATGATGCCAGTGCTCATCCAAGGTCCAAAGCAACCCGGGAACGACATCGATGTGTACCTAAGGCCATTAGTTGATGAACTTTTACAGTTGTGGGCCAGACCTGGTGTACGTGTCTGGGATGAGCACAAAGGAGAGGAATTTGACCTACGAGCGTTGCTTTTTGTAACCATCAACGATTGGCCTGCTCTCAGTAACCTTTCGGGACAGACAAATAAGGGATACAATGCATGCACGCACTGCTTACATGAGACTGAAAGTGTACGTTTGGTTAATTGTAAGAAGAACGTGTACCTGGGTCATCGTCGATTTCTTCCCCGAAATCATAACGTAAGAAAGAAAGGCAAGCATTTCAACGGCAAGGCAGATCATCGGCCGAAGCCTGCGGAACGTACTGGTGCTGAGATATTTGATATGGTCAAGGATTTGAAAGTCATCTTTGGAAAGGGTCCTGGCGGACAATCAGTTCCGCGGGGAGTTGACGGGCACGCACCCATGTGGAAGAAGAAATCTATATTTTGGGAGCTAGAATATTGGAAAGTCCTAGATGTCCGCTCTGCAATCGACGTGATGCATGTTACGAAGAATATTTGCGTGAACCTGCTAAGCTTCTTGGGCGTGTATGGGAAGACAAATGATACAAAGGAAGCACGGCAGGACCAGCAACTTTTGAAAGACCCAGATGACCGGCATCCGGAATGGTTTCAAGGTCGTGCCAGCTACGCTCTTACCAAAGAAGAGAAGGTCATTTTTTTTGAATGCCTGAGCAGTATGAAGGTCCCGTCTGGCTTCTCGTCGAATATAAAGGGAATAATAAACATGGCGGAGAAAAAGTTCCAAAACATGAAGTCTCACGACTGCCACGTGATTATGACGCAATTGCTTCCGATTGCTTTGAGGGGGCTCCTACCGGAAAATGTTCGAGTAGCCATTGTGAAGCTATGTGCATTCCTCAATGCAATCTCTCAGAAGGTAATCAATCCAGAAGATCTACCACGGTTACAGAACGATGTGGTCCAATGCCTTGTCAGTTTCGAGTTGGTGTTCCCACCATCCTTCTTCGATATTATGACGCACCTCCTGGTCCACCTAGTCGAAGAGATTCCCATCCTCGGTCCTGTATTTCTACACAATATGTTCCCCTTTGAGAGGTTCATGGGAGTATTAAAGAAATATGTTCGTAACCGTGCTAGGCCAGAAGGAAGCATCGTCAAGGGCTATGGAAATGAGGAGGTAATTGAGTTCTGTATTGACTATGTTCCTGACCTTAAGCCGATTGGTATTCCTCAATCGCGGCACGAGGGGAGACTAAGTGGAAAAGGCAAGATCGGAAGGAAATCCACGATATGTATGGACGGTCATTCCATGACTGAAGCACACCACACAGTTCTGCAAAATTCCAGCTTTGTGGCTCCGTACTTCGAGCAACACAAGAATATTTTACGCTCGGACAACCCGGGGAAGCCTGAATCCTGGATTAGAAAGGCCCACATGGAGACTTTCGGCAGTTGGTTGCGAAAACATTTAATGAATGACAATGATGTTGGAGATCAGCTGTACATGTTGGCCAAGAAACCATCTTCGACTATAACGATTTTCCAAGGGTACGAGATAAATGGGAATACATTTTACACCATCGCCCAAGATAAAAAGAGCACCAACCAAAACAGTGGTGTCCGCTTTGATGCAGCAACCGAGAATGGGCGAAAGGTCACATATTATGGTTACATAGAGGAGATATGGGAACTTGACTATGGACCCTCCTTTAAGGTCCCTTTGTTCCGGTGCAAATGGTTCAAGCTAACAGGAGGTGGGGTAAAGGTGGACGAGCAATACGGAATGACAATGGTGGATTTCAACAATCTTGGTTACCTTGACGAACCATTCGTCCTTGCCAAAGATGTCGCTCAGGTTTTTTATTTGAAGGACATGAGTAGCAAACCGAGGAAACGGAAAGATAAGAAAACGATCAGTACATCATGCGATGATCCAAAGCGCCACATTGTTCTTTCAGGGAAAAGAAACATCGTGGGAGTGGAGGACAAGAAAGACATGTCAGAAGATTATAATTTGTTTGGTGAAATTCCGCCCTTCAAAGTGAACACTGACCCAATCATTAAGTTAAATGATGAGGATGCTCCATGGATACGGCACAATCGTAAGCAAGCAGGGACACAAGGGAAGAATTGATGTGTAATAATTTATTGTACCAAACTTTGTATTTGGTCGATGAACTGAATGATGTATCAAACCTTTTGTCAAACCTTCAAGGGATTTTAAAATGAATTAGTTTTATTTTTCTGATTTTTTGATATATAATTGTATTTTTAAGATTTTAAAATGAATTAGTTTTATTTTTCTGATTTTTTTGATATATTATTTGTATTTTTAAGAATTTAAAATGAATTAGTTTTATTTTCTGATTTTTTTGATATATAATTGTATTTTTAAGATTTTAAAATGAATTAGAAACAAAATAATATAAACTTTAATAAAATATATAAGTACAAACAAAATAAAATAAATTTTAATAACATAAATAAAATTGATTCAACTAAAATTATCGAAGTATTTTCTGTTCAAAATCATTGAAAGCTAAAAGAATTTTCATAAAGAACTTTTTTTGTTAGAAACTTTAATAGCAAAAATAATTATCATAAAGTAAAATAAATAAGTAATTAGAAACAAAATAAAATAAAATAAATAAGTTTTTTGTTGTAAGTAGAAACAAAACAAAATAAATAAAGCAAAAAAGAAAACAAAAAAAGGCAAAAAATAAAAAATATGCCACCTACTGGGCCACCACGGCCTGAATACGACTAGAAACCCATCGATGGGCCAGGATTCAGGCCCGCAGAAGGCCCAGTAGGCCCATCAGGCATAGCAGTGACAATTAGGCCCGTAAGCCTGCAATGGAGAGGAGCTCAAGAGGGGAGCGGCAGTGGGGCTTATAAACCACTGCGCGCCCCTCTCAACTAGCGAGGTGGGACTAAACTAGCGAGGGGAGCGGCAGTGGTAGCAGCACAATGCCTTTAGTCCCGGTTGGGGACGCGGACCGCGACTAAAGGGTACCCTTTAGTCGCGGTTGTTGTCCCCAACCGCGACTAAAGGGTCTTTCTGCGCGGGAACGAAAGCGGCGCCAAAACCCTTTAGTCCCGGTTGGGGAGGCGGACCGCGACTAAAGGTACCCTTTAGTCGCGGTCCGCCTCCCCAACCGGGACTAAAGGTATGTCTATATATACTGCACTTAGCAGTTTCCGCCACTTCCCATTCTCCTCTCTCGACGCCGAAGCCCTGCCCCGACGCCGATCGACGCCGACGCCGACGCCTAAGCGCTGCCCCGACGTCGACGCCGACGCCGAAGCCCTGCGCGCCGCCGCCCCCGTCCCCAGTGAGCGCCGCCGCCGCCCGTGCCCTGCCCTTGCCCGCCGCCCGCCGCCCTGCCGCCCGCCGCCCGACGCCCTGCCGCCCGCCGCCCGCCGCCCGCTGCCCCTGCCTGCCGTCCTCCGCGCGCCGGCAGAAGAAGAAAAAGGAAGAAGAAGAAGAAAGAAAAAAGAAAAAGGAAGAAGAAGAAAGAAGGAAGAAGAAAACAAAAGAAAAACAGAAGAAAAACAAGAAAAAGGAAGAAAAAAGGAAAAAGGAAGAAAAAAAGAAAACAAAAGAAAAAGGAAGAAGAAAGAAAAAGGAAAAAGGAAGAAGAAGAAAGAAGGAAGAAGAAAACAAAAGAAAAACAGAAGAAAAACAAGAAAAAGGAAGAAAAAAGGAAAAAGGAAGAAAAAAAGAAAACAAAAGAAAAAGGAAGAAGAAAGAAAAAGGAAAAAGGAAGAAGAAGAAAGAAGGAAGAAGAAAACAAAAGAAAAATAGAAGAAAAACAAGAAAAAGGAAGAAAAAAGGAAAAAGGAAGAAAAAAAAGAAAACAAAAGAAAAAGGAAGAAGAAAGAAAAAAGAAAACAAAAGAAAACACAAGAAAACAAACAGAAGAAAAAAACAGAAGAAAAAAGGAAAAAGGAAAAAAGGAAGAAAAAAACAGAAGAAAAACAAAAGAAAATAGAAGAAAAAGGAAGAAGAAAAAAAGAAGAAAGAAAAAGGAAGAAGAAAAAAATGAAAACCAAATGAAAGAAGAAAGAAAAAGGAAAGAAACCAAATGAAAAAAGAAGAAAAGAAAGAAGAAAGAAAGAAGAAAGAAAAAGGAAGAAGAAAAAAGGAAGAAGAAAGAAAAAGGAAGAAGAAAAAAAAGAAAAGAAAACAAAAGAAACCAAATGAAAACCAAAAAGAAAGAAGAGAGAAAACCAAATGAAAACCAAAAGAAAGAAGAAAAAAAAAGGAAGAAGAAAAAAAGAAAGAAGAAAGAAAGAAGAAAAAGGAAGAAGAAAAAAAGGAAGAAGAAAAAAAGAAAGAAGAAAGAAAGAAGAAAGAAAAAGGAAGAAGAAAAAAAGAAGAAAGAAAAAGGAAGAAGAAAAAAAGAAGAAAGAAAAAGGAAGAAGAAAAAAATGAAAACCAAATGAAAACCAAAAGAAAGAAGAAAGAAAAAGGAAGAAGAAAAAAAGAAGAAGAAAGGAAGAAGAAAGGAAGAAGAAGAAAGAAAGAAAAAAGAAAAAAGGAAGAAGAAGAAAGAAAGAAGAAAGAGGAAGAAGAAAGGAAGAAGAAGAAAAAAAGAAGAAAAAAGGAAGAAGAAAGAAACCAAATGAAAACCAAAAAGAAAACAAAGAAAACAAAACAAAATACTCGGCAGTGCTCAATAATCTTATTTTTTAATTCCTCCTCCTCTATGTCCCCTTAATCTTATTTTTTAATTCCTTTAAAGCTAAAAGAATTTTTACTACATGCAGGAGTGACATATGGCGGATGATAGAGCCGAGCCGCTTAGGGATCCGGAGGCTGAACGTTATTTAATGGGCATCATCAACAACGAGATTCCTTATGTGCCGGGCTCAGAATATGAGCAACAAGAGGATGTAGTCTCTTCTTTTCTGAACCTTGACGGTGGAACAGAGATTGTCGATGATCAAGAAGGTGAAGGAACGGACATTGTCGACGGAGGTCAACCGTCAACAAACGACGATCTCGAATTGCAAGTAGCAACCACCTCCGGCGAGGTATATATATATACATTGAGCCTCTCGTGATACAAACTTACTGAAATGTGAATACATATGTATTAACGCGCGCGACTCTCTTTCTTTTTTTAGCCCTCCGGATCGAGTACGACAAAGCGTGGCAAATCCAAGGCGATGAAAACAGGAGAAACATATGCCATTGAGTTTGTCAGTGAAACCGGCAAGCCCCTACAGCACACCTCAAAGTTTATCAACCAATGCGGAGTCGTTGTTAGAGACAACGTCCCGATCACCGTCCAGGAATGGAAGGAGCCAAAGAAGGCACGTCTTGGTTTCAGTTTTGTCGACAAGAGAACGAAAAAGGATTGCTGGAGAAAGCTTATGGAACATTTCATTCTACCTCCGGAATACAACAAAGTCGATGAATTCGGTAACGAGGTTCCGGGTGGACGTCAGAGGAGGAGGCTAGTTAAAGAGTTCGCTCTTCAGAAGATGGGCGAAGCATTCCGGAACTTCAAGAAAAATTTAACCCGTGACTATGTCAACAAGGGCAAGACTCCGGATTTCAATGGACAACATGAGAAACTGAAAGATGATTGGCCAGAATTTGTGAGGCAAAAGCAATCGGAGCATTTCAAGGAAATATCAAAAAAATAAGGATAATGCGAGTAAGAAAAAGTTCCATCATATTATGGGGCGAGGAGGATACCGCCTTTCGGAGCCTAGGTGGCAGAAGATGGAGGAGGACCTGAGGGTGCGAGGAATCCCTCTAGGTACAGAGGGATGGGACCCAAGGGCCAAAAGCTGGTGGTACGGGCATGGGGGATCGCTAGACCCGGAGACAGGGGTGTGTGTTCACCGGCAGAGACAGTTTGCTCCCACCCAAGCCCTTATTGACGCAATGACCCAAGCTCAAGAGGGCTTGATCAAGTTCAACAGAGAGAAAGACGCACTGACAACAGCCCTCGGGAATGATGAACACGGAGGACGTGTACGAGGCAAAGGCAAAGTTCCGTGGAAAGTAGGGTTTTCCCAGGACAATGACCCGTACTGTTACAGAAGCCGTAAGAGAAAGACAGACCGGGATGCAGATCTTATGACGAAGTTTGCATCGGAACTCCATGAGTTGAAGCAGACCGTGCATGAACTAGTAAAAGAAAAATCGGTTGCAGGGCCGCATGAAGATCATGAAGCGGATCGCGGAAGCCAGCAGCGGAGAAGCAGCGTGGCTTCCACGGATGCCCCGCCTGGTGCTAGTGCACCGATGATCGAGATTCGTGCACCGGAGCCTCACTACCCCGTGGATGATGTAAAGGAGATGAAAGAATGTGATCTGCATTATCCCGTGGGGAACGTTTCCACGAAGGTAGCTAGCGGCAGTGCTTTACCCTGTACACCTGGAGCACTCCACCACAACAACCCCATTGCATATGGCTATGCTCGTGTCACGGTGGAAGACATAGTCCAAGGGTTTGAGGACCTGGAGATTGACAAACCTACACCCGAAGGGGAGAGAAGACTTGGAGATGTCAAGCGCCAGTTCATTCTATGGAAAAAGAAGTACATAGTGTTTCCAGGCGAGGCGCCAAGGCTAGCAAGTCCACCCCCCTCCGATGGTGGTGGTGGTGGCGGTGGTGGCGGTGGTGGTGGTCGTGGTGGTTCACCTACACCTCCTTCACGCCATTCGACGCCGTCCCCCGATCCACAACCTCCGGCGGGTACGACCCCCCCCCCCCCAATCCTCCTCCGGCGGGTACGACGCCCCCCAATCCACCTCCGGCGAAGAAGCAGAAGCAGGCGGACAGCAAGGAAACCCGCTCCTGGACTATTAACCCGGACCCTTATGTACCTAAGACCACAAGGGTACCGGAGCCATCACTGAAGCCTCTCCTCCCAAGGCCTGGGGAACTTAGTGAAGCTGAAACCAAATTGGCCGCGTCTGCTGATTATGAGAAATGGAAGGCGGATATGAAGGCGAAAAAAGAGCCTGAGCCCAAGCAAGTATTCACTGAGAAGCAAAAGAAGTGGGCTAAGGATTTTTTGACGACACCGTCCCAAGCCGAGCTGAATATGCCTGACGACTATGGACATGAACTTCGTAGGCAAGCAAAAATATTGAAGGAGGAGAAAGAAGAAAGTAAAAAAAGCGGGAAACAAGTTGACCAGCTCGGGATGCAGAAGAAACAATCGATCCCCCCGCTCATAGTGAAAGCCGGTCCGGAAGAGGACCCCGAGATCATAGCAGCTGCGGCAGCACTTGGATTGACTGTAGAGAGTGCCATGAAACAAGCGTCCGAGATGGGTTTGACTCTTCGTGCCTTCTTAGGCCTTGAGGATGCGCCAGTATGTGAGATAGCATTACAATATGTGCGGAATGGGCCTCTCGTCGAGCTTGCGCGGGAAAAGAGTCTACCACCACAAATGCGAAATCTGCTACGTTGGTACAAGCAATTCATAACATGGGCCGACAAAGAATATGTTTATGCGGATGTTACAGATGAGCATCACACCAAACGGTACTCTGTACAAGTTCATATGAGTGAATTGTTCCAGCTGTTCAATCTGCGCGACCTCGACAAATCTATGCTGAGTTGCTACGTTCTGTAAGTGATTTATTTCTACCTCATCTCGTTCTTCATTGCCTGCACTATATATATATATATATATTGTCCTAACTATATTGTTGCGTACGCTATTATGCAGATTGAAGATTTGGGAATGCAAAATAAGAAACATCCATGATGTTGGGTTCATTGACCCACATATCGTTAATGGACATGTGTTACAACATCACCCCGAAGACGTGGAGAAAGACTTGTACAAGTTTCTTAGAAAGCATCAACTCAAAAGTCATATTCTATTTCCTTACCATTTTGGGTGAGTGTTTCTCTCTTGTGCCCATTCTCTTTTGTTTACTCCATGCATGGTATGTCTAATCGATGAGTTATGCATGACTGTGCATGTAACGTGTCCGCAGGTTCCACTGGATTCTGCTAAATATTGAACTTCACACCTCCAGAGTTCTAATCATGGACTCTATGGATTCGGATCCAAAGCGTTGGGCCGACATGAGAAAAATGCTGCAAAAGTAATTATTTTCAATCATTTGAGCTCTATATCGATCGGTCTCTTTCGTTCATTTCCTAATATCAAGTAACTAATAACTCCCTTGTTCATTTAATTTTCTTTGCCCTGTAGGGTTTGGAGACGGTTCTCAGAAGAAATTGTCGGTGAATTCAAACATGAGCTAGATTTCAGAAGGTTAGTTAATGTGGATAAGCAGCCACCGGGGACCAATCTATGTGGATACTATGTTTGTGAGAACATCCGGAGACACACCTCTGAGCGGAAGGCATCGGATAGCGTGCAGAACGCGACGGATAACTTGCGGAGGAGGCTTAGTCCAGAAGCTCGCTTCCGACCAATTCAAGAAGAATTAGTAGGATTTTTCATGAGGGAAGTCATCAATCCTAAAGGAGAACACTATACCGAGGATGAAGAAATTTATATGCATACCCGAGATTGAAACTTGTTCGAAGTTGTATATGGTCATCCATCCTAATTGTGTATGGAAACTTGTTCGAAGTTGTATATGGTCACCCGAGATTGAATATATATTATATATTCCTCTTGAATTCTTCTTGTTTGAAATTTCATATGCATGTATATAGTAGCGTAGAATATGTGTACTGAAACTTTATAAAAATTAAAATAAAACACAAAATAAAATATAAAAGAAATAAAACACTCCAAACTAAGAAGAAACCAGGTTTAGGGGGGCTAAAACCCTAAACCTGCGGAGGAGGCCTTTAGTCTCGGTTGGCCACGAGAACCGGGACTAAAGGTCCTCCGCCCCGACGGACCACTGGCGCCCACGTGGACGGGCCTTTAGTCCCGGTCAGCCACAAGAACCGGGACTAAAGCCTTTAGTCGCGGTCCGTAAGAGGCGCGACTAAAGGGGGGGGGGTCTTTAGTCGCGCATATTTAGTCCCGGTTGCACAGCCGGGACTAAAGGCTGTTGCGAACCGGGACTAAAGGGCTTTTTTCTACCAGTGGTACGTCAAATGGTTCTGATTCTTTTTGCACTGTCTTTCTGTATAAATTGTTTATGTTTCCTAATTTTGGCAGAATTTTTGAAGTATCAGAAGTATGGTGAATGTTCAGATTGCTACAGACTGTTCTGTTTTAAACAGATTCTGTTTTTGATGCATAGTTTGCTTGTTTTGATGAAACTATCAATTTATATTAGTGGATTAAGCCATGAAAAAGTTGTATTACAGTAGACACAATGCAAAAACAAAATATGAATTGGTTTGCAACAGTACTTAGAGTAGTGATTTGCTTTATTATTCTAACGGATCTTACCGAGTTTTCTGTTGGAGTTTTGTGTGGATGAGGTGTTCGATGATCGAGAAGGTCTCGATGTGAGAAGAAGGAAGAGAGGCAAGAGCTCAAGCTTGGGGATGCCCGAGGCACCCCAAGTAAATATTCAAGGAGACTCAAGCGTCTAAGCTTGGGGATGCTGGGGAGGCATCCCCTCTTTCTTCAACAAGTATCGGTATGTTTTCGGATTCGTTTCGTTCATGCATTATGTGCAAGTCTTGGAGCGTCTTTTGCATTTAGTTTTCATTTTTCTTTTATGCACCATGCTGGTATGAGATGGTCCTTGGTTTATTTATAGAATGCTCTATGCACTTCACTTATATCTTTTGAGTATGGCTTTATAGAATGCTTCATGTGCTTCACTTATATCATTTGAAGTTTGGATTGCCTGTTTCTCTTTACATAGACAACCGCCATTTGTAGAATGCTCTTTTGCTTCACTTATATTTGTTAGAGCTTGGGCATATCTTTTGTAGAAAGAATTAAACTCTCTTGCTTCACTTATATCTATTTAGAGAGATGACAGGAACTGGTCATTCACATGGTTAGTCATAAAATCCTACATAAACTTGTAGATCGCTGAATATGATATGTTTGATTCCTTGCAATAGTTTTGCGATATAAAGATGGTGATATTAGAGTCGTGCTAGTTGAGTAATTGTGAAATTGAGAAATACTTGTGTTGAGGTTTGCAAGTCCCGTAGCATGCACGTATGGTGAACCGTTATGTAACGAAGTCGGAGCATGAGGTGTTTACTGATTGCCTTCCTTATGAGTGGCGGTCGGGGACGAGCGATGGTCTTTTCCTACCAATCTATCCCCCTAGGAGCATGCGCGTAGTACTTTGTTTCGATGACTAATAGATTTTTGCAATAAGTATGTGAGTTCTTTATGACTAATGTTGAGTCCATGGATTATACGCACTCTCACCCTTCCATCATTGCTAGCCTCTTCGGTACCGTGCATTGCCCTTTCTCACCTCGAGAGTTGGTGCAAACTTCGCCGGTGCATCCAAACCCCGTGATATGATACGCTCTGTCACACATAAGCCTCATTATATCTTCCTCAAAACAGCCACCATACCTACCTATCATGGCATTTCCATAGCCATTCCGAGATATATTGCCATGCACCTTCCATCATCATCATATACATGACTTGAGCATTCATTGTCATATTGCTTTGCATGATCGTAAGATAGCTAGCATGATATTTTCATGGCTTGTCCGTTTTTTTTGATGTCATTGCTACGCTAGATCATTGCACATCCCGGTACACCGCCGGAGGCATTCATATAGAGTCATATCTTTGTTCTAGATATCGAGTTGTAATATTGAGTTGTAAGTAAATAAAAGTGTGATGATCATCATTATTAGAGCATTGCCGCAGTGAGGAAAGGATGATGGAGACTATGATTCCCCCACAATTCGGGATGAGACTCCGGACGAAAAAAATAAAAAAAGAGAGAAAGGCCAAAAAAAGAGAAGGCCCAAAAAAAAGAAAAAAAGAAAAAAAAATGAGAGAAAAAGAGAGAAGGGGCAATGTTACTATCCTTTTACCACACTTAGCACCATGTTCTTCATATAGAGAGTCTCTTAAGTTATCACTTTCATATACTAGTGGGAATTTTCATTATAGAACTTGGCTTGTATATTCCAACGATGGGCTTCCTCCAATGCCCTAGGTCTTCATGAGCAAGCAAGTTGGATGCACACCCACTTAGTTTCAGTTTGAGCTTTCATACACTTATAGCTCTAGTGCATCCGTTGCATGGCAATCCCTACTCCTCACATTGACATCAATTGATGGGCATCTCCATAGCCCGTTGATTAGCCGCGTCGATGTGAGACTTTCTCCTTTTTTTGTCTTCTCCACATAACCCCCACCATCATATTCTATTCCACCTATAGTGCTATGTCCATGGCTCACGCTCATGTATTGCGTGAAAGTTGAAAAGGTTTGAGAATGTCAAAAGTATGAAACAATTGCTTGGCTTGTCATCGGGGTAGTTATGCATGATGTGAATATTTTGTGTGGTGAAGATGGAGCATAGCCAGACTATATGATTTTGTAGGGATGAGCTTTCTTTGGCTATGTTATTTCAATAAGACATAATTGCTTGGTTGGTATGCTTGAAGTATTATTGTTTCTATGTCAAAGGATAGATTATTGCTTTGAATCACTCATGTCTTAATATTCGTGCCATGATTAGACATATGATCAAGATTATGCTAGGTAGCATTCCACATCAAAAATTATCTTTTTTATCATTTACCTACTCGAGGACGAGCAGGAATTAAGCTTGGGGATGCTGATACGTCTCCGTCATATCTATAATTTTTGATTGTTCCATGCCAATATTATGCAACTTTCATATACTTTTTGGCAACTTTTTATATTATTTTTGGGACTAACATATTGATCCAGTGCCCAGTGCCAGTCCCTGTCTGTTGCATGTTTTTGGTTTCGCAGAATATCCATATCAAACGGAGTCCAAACGGGATAAAAACGGACGAAGCTTATTTTTGGAAAATATGGAAAATTTGGAAGGAAAATCAACGCGAACCAGTGCCCGAGGTGGTCACGAGGTAGGGGGGCGCGCCTGCCCCCCTGGGCGCGCCCCCTACCCTCGTGAGCCCACCGTAAGGCGGTTGACGCTCTTCTTTTGCCGCAAGAAAGCTAATATTCGGAAAAAAATCACGGCGAAGGTTTCAGGCCAATCGGAGTTACGGATCTCCATATATACGCGAAACGGTGAAACAGAGCCATAACAAAATGCAGAAACAGAGAGATAGATCCAATCTCGGAGGGGGCTCTCGCCCCTCCCAAGCCATGGGAGCCAAGGACCAGAGGGGAAACCCTTCTCCCATCTAGGGAGAAGGTCAAGGAAGAAGAAGAAGAAGGGGGCCTCTCTCCCCCTTGCTTCCGGTGGCGCCGGAGCGCTGCCGGGGGCCATCATCATCACCGCGATCTTCACCAACACCGCCGTCATCTTCACCAACATCTCCATCACCTTCCCCCTTCTATATTCAGCGGTCCACTCTCCCGCAACCCGCTGTACCCTCTACTTGAACATGGTGCTTTATGCTTCATATTATTTTCCAATGATGTGTCGCCATCCTATGATGTCTGAGTAGATTTTCGTTGTCCTACCGGTGATTGATGAATTGCTATGATTGGTTTAATTTGCTTGTGGTTATGTTGCTGTCCTATTGTGCCCTCCGTGTCGCGCAAGCGTGAGGGATTCCCGCTGTAGGGTGTTGCAATACGTTCATGATTCTTTTATGGTGGGTTGCTAGAGTGACAGAAGCTTAAACCCGAGTAAGGGGATTGTTGCGTATGGGATAAAAGGGGACTTGATGCTTTAATGCTATGGTTGGGTTTTACCTTAATGAATCTTTAGTAGTTGCGGATGCTTGCTAGAGTTCCAATCATAAGTCCATATGATCCAAGTAGAGAAAGTATGTTAGCTTATGCCTCTCCCACATAAAACTTGCTATCGGTCTAGTAACGTAGTCAATTGCTTAGGGACAATTCCACAACTCCTATCACCACTTTTCCACACTCGTTATATTTACTTTGTTTGCATCTTTATCTAAACAGCCCCTACTCTTTATTTACTTGTTCTTTATTTTCTTGCAAACCTTTCTTGTCACACCTACAAAGTACTTCTAGTTTCATACTTGTTCTAGGTAAAGCGAACGTCAAGCGTGCGTAGAGTCGTATCAGTGGCCGATAGGACTTGAGAGAGTATTTGTTCTACCTTTAGCTCCCCGTTGGGTTCGACACTCTTACTTATCGAAAGAGGCTACAACTATCCCGTATACTTGCGGGTTATCAGGCACCTCTACAAATCCCTGCTTCCCTCTGCGAAGGGCCTATCTATTTACTTTTATGTTGAGTCATCACCCTCTTATTAAAAAGCACTAGCTGGAGAGCGCCTCTGTCATTTGCATTCATTACTATTAATTTATATTGGGTATGACTATGACTGGATCTCTTTTACCATGAATTACAATGTCTAGTCAGTCCTTGATCTAAAGGTGCTCTGCATTTATGTTTTGCGGTCTCAAAAAGGGCTAGCGAGATACCATCTTGTTATATCATATTATGATTGTTTTGAGAAAGTGTTGTCATCCGAGATTTATTATTATGACTCGCTAGTTGATTATGCCATTGATATGAGTAAACATGAGACCTGAGAATTATTGCAAACGTGGTTAGTTATAATCTTTGCTGAAAACTTGAATGCTGGCTTGATATATTTACAACAACAAGAGCAAACAGAGTTTGTAAAAGTTTTTCTTTTTCTCTTTCAGTTTGTCAACTGAATTGCTTGAGGACAAGCAAGGGTTTAAGCTTGGGGGAGTTGATACGTCTCCGTCGTATCTACCTTTCCAAACACTTTTGCCCTTGTTTTGGACTCTAACTTGTATGATTTGAATGGAACTAACCCGGACTGACGCTGTTTTCAGCAGAATTGCCATGATGTTGTTTTATGTGCAGAAAACAAAAGTTCTCGGAATGACCTGAAACTCCACGGAACATCTTAGAAAAAATAATAAAAAATCCTCGCCAAAGATGAAGACCAGGGGGCCCACACCCTGTCCACGAGGGTGGGGGGCGCGCCCCCCCTCTAGGGCGCGCCCCCTACCTCGTGGGCCCCCTGGAGCTCCTCCGACGCCAACTCCAACTCTATATATTCGCTTTCAGAGAGAAAAAAATCAGAGAGAAGAAATCATCGCGTTTTACGATACGGAGCCGCCGCCAAGCCCTAAAACCTCTCGGGAGGGCTGATCTGGAGTCCGTTCGGGGCTCCGGAGAGGGGGATTCGTCGCCGTCGTCATCATCAACCATCCTCCATCACCAATTTCATGATGCTCACCGCCGTGCGTGAGTAATTCCATCGTAGGCTTGCTGGACGGTGATGGGTTGGATGAGATTTACCATGTAATCGAGTTAGTTTTGTTAGGGTTTGATCCCTAGTATCCACTATGTTCTGAGATTGATGTTGCTATGACTTTGCTATGCTTAATGCTTGTCACTAGGGCCCGAGTGCCATGATTTCAGATCTGAACCTATTATGTTTTCATGAAATATGTGAGTTCTTGATCCTATCTTGCAAGTCTGTAGTCACCTATTATGTGTTATGATCCGACAACCCCGAAGTGACAATAATCGGGATACTTCTCGGTGATGACCATAGTTTGAGGAGTTCATGTATTCACTATGTGCTAATGCTTTGTTCCGGTTCTCTATTAAAAGGAGGCCTTAATATCCCTTAGTTTGCATTAGGACCCCGCTGCCACGGGAGGGTAGGACAAAAGATGTCATGCAAGTTCTTTTCCATAAGCACGTATGACTATATTCGGAATACATGCCTACATTACATTGATGAATTGGAGCTAGTTCTGTGTCACCCTATGTTATGACTGTTACATGATGAACCGCATCTGGCATAATTATCCATCACCGATCCAATGCCTACGAGCTTTCCATCTACTGGTTTACGCTTATTTACTTTCCCGTTGCTATTGTTACAATCACTACAAAATACCAAAAATATTACTTTTGCTTTCATTACTCTTTTATTGCCGTTACCACTACTATCATACTACTTTGCTACTAAATACTTTATTGCAGATATTAAGTTATCCAGGTGTGGCTGAATTGACAACTCAGTTGCTAATACTTGAGAATATTCTTTGGCTCCCCTTGTGTCGAATCAATAAATTTGGGTTGAATACTTTACCCTCGAAAGCTGTTGCGATCCCCTACACTTGTGGGTTATCATGGAACTGGACCTGAGATCGTACGGGAGGAGGCACGTAGATGTTGATATTACGGAGGAGGGAGGACTAGTGTGGAGGTTGACAGGGATGTACGGTGAATCGGCGGGTGAAAGGAAGAAGGAAACTTGGCGAACACTCAAATTACTAGGGCAGAAACACCAAGATGGGAGGCTGTGGCTGTGCCTGGGGGATTTCAATGAAATATTAACATGTGATGAAAAGGTGGGAGGGGCACCAAGGTCTTGCATGGACTGCTTCTGAGAGGCTCTGGTTAGGTTTGAGCTGAGTGATGTGGGGTTTGATGGAGATAAATTCACATGGAGGAATCATAGCACTAATCTGGGTAACTACATTTGCGAGCGGTTGGACCGGGCAACCGCGAACTCCCACTGGTGTGAAGCTTTTCCAGAATTCTTAGTGCTCAATGGAAATCCACGCCATTCCGACCATAGACCGCTGATTGTGTGTACACATGGGGATACAAGGAAAGAGCCGGAGACAGATCGAAGCTTTAAGTTTGAAGCATGGTGGCTCAAGGAAGAGGGTTGCAGTGAAGTAATCCAGGAGGCTTGGGAGGAGAGCTGGGTAATAGGGGAGGGAGGAGTGGCTGCGGCTATGGGCAAGGTGGCTGGCAGAGTGAAAAGATGGCATAAAGAAGTTGCGGGAGAATTGGAGGGAAGGCTTAGGAAGGCTCGGCGTGATCTTGATAGGTGTATGAAGGATCCAGTTTCTGAACATAAGGTCAGGGAGGAGGCAAGGTTGAGAGGGTGGTGCGTGACTTGGAGGATAAGAAGAACACTAAGGCGAAGCAACAGACTCACATATCCTGGCTCAAGGGCGGGAATAGGAGCACTTGCTATTTTATGGCTTATGCATCAGCGAGGAAGAAGGCTAATAGGGTGAAGGAGCTGAAGAAGGAGGAGGGGTCGGTGGTGAAGGAAGGGGAGGATTTGACTAACTATGTCTGCTCTTTTTTCAGGACTTATTCACCTCACAAAATGGTTCCCGATTGGCTGAGCTCATAGATAGAGTGGAGCCGTGGGTAACTAGTGCCATGCAGGATATACTCAATGCCGAATTTTCCCGAGAGGAAATCAAGGCCACCCTTGACCACTTTGGCGATCTCAAGGCGCCGGGCCCGGACGGGATATCGTCTACAAGAAACACTGGCATCTCATGGGGGATAGAATTGTGGACGAAGTCCTCGCTGTGCTGAATGGGGGAGAGATTCCGGTAGGCTGGAATGACACTGTGGTTGTACTTATTCCAAAGGTCAAGAACCCGAACAAGATTAAGGATCTTCGTCCAATCTCATTATGTAATGTCCTATACAAGCTGATTTCTAAGGTGATTGCCAACCGCCTCAAGATCATCATGCCTTCAATCATCTCTGAAAATCAGAGTGCGTTCGTACCGGGGAGGCTCATCACGGATAATGTATTGGTGGCGTACGAGCTGTCGCACTTTCTCTTGAACAAGAAAAAGGGAAAGGAGGGATACACTGCAGTCAAGGCGGATATGAGCAAAGCCTACAACCACGTGGAATGGAGTTTTCTGCAGGCAATGCTTGGAAAATTGGGTTTCAGCAGGAGTTGGGTGGACCTCATTATGAAGTGCGCGATGACTGTACGATATCAAATCAAGGTGAACGGTCAGACGGAACAGTTTTGCCCGTCAAGGGGTCTTCGTCAAGGAGACCCGGCATCACCGTACTTATTTGTGATATGTGCTGAAGGTCTACCGGCTCTACTTCATGCAACAGAAAGAGAGGGGAGGATAAGTGGCGTGAAAGTATGCCCAATGGCGCCGGTGGTGTCACACTTATTCTTTGTGGATGATTCAATAATTATGTTGAAATCAAACCAAGAGGAGGCAGATGCCTTGAAGGAGATCCTGGACATATACGAGAAGTGCTCTGGGCAGTGCATAAATGTGGAGAAATCTTCTTTGATGTTTAGCTCCAACACATCAACGGAAGCCAGGAACTCGGTTGAAAGCAGCCTGCAGATTCAGAGTGAGAACTGGAACGCGAAGTACCTTGGGCTACCGGTTCACGTTGGACGATCCAGGAAACGAGCTTTCACATATTTAAAGGGGGCAATGGCGGGGCGGATTTATGGGTGGAAGGAGAAGCTTATAGCCAAGGTGGGCAAGGAGACTCTGGTTACAGCAGTGGCGCATGCCATCCCCACATTTGCTATGTCTTGCTTTGACTTAACCAAGAGTTTCTGCCACGAACTAAGTGCCCTAATCGGAAACTACTGGTGGAGCCAACAAGATAAGGAAGACACAGTTCACTGGATTGGGTGGGAGAAGCTAGTCAAGCCAAAGGCGCAAGGGGGTCTCGGTTTTGCGATATGCATAGCTTTAACATGGCAATGCTCTCGAGACAGGCCTGGCGGCTATTAAAAAACCTAGACACGCTGCATGCTAGGGTTCTCAAAGCCCGTTACTTCCCGAATTGCCATGTTCTGGAGGCTGTGGCGAGAGATGGAATCTCATATGCATGGAGAAGTTTACTCAAAGGACTTGACCTAATCCGGGAAGGATACATTTGGTGAATTGGTGATGGCGAGAACGTTAAGATCTGGACAGATCCTTGGATCCCAAGGCCGTGGTCACGGAGAGTCATAACCCCAAAAGGGAACAACCTGATGCAGGCCGTAAGCGAGTTAATGGATCCCTCCACGGGGCAATGGGATGAATGCCTTGTGCGGGATACCTTTTGCGCGGAGGATGCTAGACACATTCTGCAGATGCCGCTACGGGAGGGGGTACATGACTTTGTTGCATGGCAATTCGACAGCAAGGGCATTCATTCTGTGAAGAGTGCGTACAAGATGCACATGGAACTGAAGTCTATGAGGAAGAATGGGGGAGTGGGAAGGAGCACAGCCAAAGCGGGTAACCTGAACACATGCAACGACGATTCTTGGAAAAGGATTTGGAGATTGCCGTGCCCGAGAACTGTCCAAATGTTCACATGGAGACTGCGGCATGAATCACTAGCACTCCTGACGAATATGCAGAGGCGAGGTCTGAAGGTGAAGAGCACGAAATGCTTTTTCTGTGGGCATGCTGATGAGGATGGGGGGCACCTGTTCATCAAGTGCAAATCAGTTAAGGTGGTGTGGAGGGAACTAGCCTTAGAGAAGGAAAGAAGGGAGCTGGGAGCAATCTCATCTGTACATGCGATGATGGACTACCTATGGGGGCTAAATATCCTAAAACGCATGCAGATTCTCACTTTCTGGTGGATGTGGTGGAGCGCTAGGAATAAACTGAGAAAGGGGGAGCGTGTGTTGACAGCGGCCGAAGTAGCGAGACGCACACGAAGCTCTACTCTGGAATACATGCAGGTTTTCCTCCCAGAACCCAAGCCACAGTGCACTGATAAATGGAGGCCTCCTGCTCAAGACATGGTCAAGTTCAATGTTGATGGAGCCTTCGTCCCAGGGGAACTCCATGCAGGGTGGGGTGCAGTGGCAAGAACCAGCGACGGCGAAGTGGTGGGTGCACGGGCTGGAAGACAGGAGCTTATCCAAGATGCCTTTGCAGCGGAAGCGGTGGCGTTGTCAAATGCAGTTTCCTTTGCATCGGACTTGGGGATTATTCGAGCAGAGTTTGAAACAGATTCACAATTGTTGGCAGAAGCAATGGACATTCGGAAGGTCGATTCTTCAGCATACGCTGCTGTCATCGAGGACACAAAGTACCAGCTTAAGCTGTGATTTTCTATTTGAAATAAAATGTTGTCGCCGTAGTGCTAATTCCGTGGCTCATGAGCTAGCAAGCCTTGGCCGTATGTACCCTGCAAACTCGGTTGTCGAGTGAGAGTCGGATGTACCAGCCCAAGTGGCTGTTTGTGTTGCGGGTGATTTAAAGTTATAAAGCTTTACTTTGATTTAAAAAAGAAGAAGTCCTCGCAGCCGCCACCACCCCACGCCGGCCACTTCCAGCGAGCTCCGGCGCCGCACAACACATACCCGAGCTCCCCACGGTCCGCGCCTCCCTCCCCTCCGGCCAGTTTCTCCGCTCCCGGCCTCTATCGCCCGCTCCCAACCCCACCCATGGCTAGGGTTTCGTGTAGGGCTTCGCCGGCGCGTCTCCCGCTCGCCGCCTTCTCCCACCACGCCGGCCTCCCTTCCCTAGCTACCCTCTCGTCATGGAGCACCCTCGCACTGGGCACTCCTTTCTCTCCCCCTCCCGGCTCCTCCCGTCGCCGAACTGGAGCACCAGCCGCTCCTCCTCCACCCCCCTATCTGGGGCAGCAACACCATGAGCTAACACCCAGCGACGATCTCCTGCTGGTGTGGGTCAGTGTGGGCTTGCTCGATCTGGGGCAGACCGGCCGGTTCCGGCGTGGAGAGAGGAGGAGGAAGGTGAGACGGGAGGCCAAGGCAACGGCGAGATCCACGTCGAGCCGCCATGGCCATGACCAGATCCACGATGAGGTTAAATGGGCCGGCTGCTCCCTACAGGACGACGAAACTCTTCAAGGGTGGGTCTTCTCTTTTCCCCGAGATCGATGTGCCTGTGGCATGCTTGCTCTCCATGTGTACGTTCTTGCTGTATTTGCCTGCATCTGATGGTTCTTCCAATGTGCGTTCTTGAGAAATACACCTGCAGGTGATGGTTCTTCATGATATGTGCCTGGTTCTTGTGTTGCTTCCAGGACATAGAACTACCTGCAATGATTCCTTGTGTGCTTTGTTCCGGGTTCCTTAGCTTCTTTTGGTGGATTAGCTACTGTATAAAATAAAACAAGCAAGCAGTTCATATGGGTTGATTAGCTGATGCATCTGGTGCGTATAAATGGATAATTGAGATGGGTCTGATTTATTCATGATATGTACTCTGATTTCTAAGAAAAGGGTTTCTTCTTGGTTGAGAATAATAGAATTTGAGATGTTTGAAGTAAGTATTTTGGATCTAACACATTTCTATCAATTGTTTCAGATTGACCCGGCGAATTACAAGAGCATCTCATCTGGATTTGGTGTTCTGTTAAAGGAGCAAGGAGCTAGGGGATTCTTCAGGGGATGGGTACCTTGCTTGGTTTCAGTGCTCAGGGGGCTTGCAAGTTTGGGTTCTACAAGTTCTTTAAGAAGACCTACTCAGATATGGCTGGGCCTGACAATGCCGTGAAGTACAAGACCCTAATTTACCTTGCAGGTTCAGCTTCTGCTGAGGTAATTTTTGATATTACTCTGTGCCCCTTTGAAGCTGTCAAGGTCCGTGTGCAGACACAACCTAGATTTACTCGTCGAAGTTTTTAGCTGAAACTCCAAAATTCACTTTTCTTGCAAAAAATAAATATGTTAGCCAGACATGAGATTACTGTATGTCTGTCCATCCACACTTGCGCTGCAGCAGAAGAGAGCAACTTAGCATATATGACCCACACAATAATAAAGAATAAGGAAAAGGATTAGATATTTTTATATAGTATAAATAATAAAGAAGCGTGAACCCAGACTGTTAAGTATGTCATCTCCAAAGGAGAGTGAAGATAGCTTTTTGTTGGGCTGCCAACTAGGTGAACAAATTCAGATTATGTTATTGTTCCGTACACAATGCCTTGCTAAAAGATGGACGTCCTCAGCGAAGGAAGCCATGTCCGTGACCCTCTAAAGAAGAAAGAACACAAGCCATAAGAAACTAATGCACTTTCATATACTTAATAGAAGTCGAACCCACGTGAAAATGAGGAGTGCATAACCGGTTACCATCTAAAGATATTGACATCAGAAATCCCCACTCTCTTCCTTGAACACTTAAATTGCAGGACAAGTTTACATAAACTATTTTGTAAATTAAAATGACTGAATATGAGAACATGAGCAAACAACCAGACAGTAACGGCCTAATGGGCAGTGATTATTCCATGAGTGTCATCCCATAGAATGTTCAAATTCACTGAAATAAGCCAATTCAGCCCTTAACAGTCTAGCCGAACATCTCTCACAGATTTTGCCACTGATCCATGAGAAAAGGGCAGCATCCTTCTTTCTACCCTCGCCTATGATGGCCATGGTGTCCAGTTCACAATGTGTCGAAACATGGTCAATTCCATGACAATGAGCATACCGCCCCACATGCAATTCCATGACAATGAGCAAGCCACCCCACGTGCACACATGTCACTGCATCCACACAAGGGAATATTTAAAACTTTAAAAACTAATTTGTCAAGTTGGACATGAGGACGCCCTCTGCGAGGTACTCCCTGCACCTGTAGCCTATTGCCATGAATTTAGTCAGAGTTAAGGAACTGGGCCAGGACACATCAAGGGAGATGAAAAGCTCGTCAAGGACAGAGTGAGAGGGGAGGATATAGATGCCAGGCGGGACAAGGCGAGATGTGATGCCGATGTCTAACGACACCAGTTGGTCGAGCGACACGGGATTCTGCCCAGCGACGTCAAGAAAGAAGCGTCAATCACGGGAGCCGACCAGTCTACGCGTATTATGGGCTTATGGTCCAATTTTGTGTTTTTCATATCAACATGATTGCTTTACCGTCAATTTTCTGAATATTGTTAGTGACTAATTCTTTCCCAATTTTGTTTATTTAGGTTGGAGAGAATATTGTTTGAGCAGAAGGAGAGTGAAAAGATGCAAGAGTGATACACCCAAGCACTTAGATTTGAGTCAAACCTGGTTTGTTGTACAGGATTTCACTGTATTTGTCCGCACAAATACTTCTTGATATTTACTCATGATAGTTTTTCTCCATAGTTCAGTGTTTACATCTCTATTCTTCTAATATAGTCATATTGTCCATATAAGTGCAGCTTTTATTTTGAGTTCTTCCTGGATGCCACTCTGAAGGCGAATTCTTCATGGGTGTATCGTGCACCTGTCTTGCCGTTCTATATTCTCAAGTCTGAACTGCAGACTCTCAAAGGTTTCGGACACCATTTTGACCTACGACAAATATTTGGACTATTTAATATAGTGACACTGATCATAGCTGCCCGCAGGTTTTATTCACTCACCAGCTCTGGCTTTTGGTGTACACGGTACACCATGAGGCAAATAGGTTGACATGTCACCGTGAGGCAAGAAGGTTGACATGTTCATCTGTTATCATGAGTGCCGTGTTCACTCTTGCAGTTCAGTTGTTAAGCTTAAGCTAAAGATCTGACTGTACTGTCTAGAGGTGGAATGGCTAAGCTCTCTTTATAATCCTTTTACTGAATATCTTGCAAATGACACACTAAAGGGCATGAAGTTATTAGGTGTGTGGGTGTCAGTCCAATATGTTCTTATGTCTATGGATCTGCGAAATGTTTGACGCTTTATTGGTTTTGGTCACAAAAATGTTTGGTGTACATGCTTTCATCTTGAATATATGTAACTCTAAATAGTGCTACTTCCTAGTTAAGTAATAATACAATCAATTGGATGTTCTTCTACTGTTATGGATCTAGCGGAACAAATGGTGTTTTGATAACATTGTATTTCTCCATAGTTCATTGTCAACATCTTCATTCTCCTAATACAGTCATATTATCCAGTTTTTTTGAACCGGGCTTTACCCCTTTCCATTGCAAAGAACGGAAATACAACCAGTTCAAGCGGGAAAGACAGGAAAAGGGAAAGAGGTATAGCGAGTTCAAGCACTACCAGGAAACCCACCATACTCGCTCGCCGTCGAAACGAGTATCATGGGGCGAAAACCTGGATAGCACGTCATACCATCTAGCCTATTACATTTCTCAAAAGATCGTACTAAGTATCAAAACACAGCCGAGTGTCAAACAAGCATAAAGCTATCTTCTCCGGGAAGAGACAGCAACGAAATCGCGTGCCCGACAGCTCTTCATCCAGCGCAACTCCCGAAAACGTCAGGCACCTTGGATTGGTTGCTTGACAGCACCACACATCTTCAAAAGCTGCAATGTGCTAGTCCTGATCATCTCAGCTCCAGTGCGTAGCTCTTTGGCGTCCTCTCCTTGTTGTAGCCCTGTCCAGTAAAGAAGAAAAGAGCATAGAGAAAACACAATCTCAAAAGGAGTCTTGATTTGTTTCTTTTCAAAAGTAGCTCGATTGCGCGCCAACCAAATGGCCCAACACGTGGCTGCTAAGCCCACTGTATAAAACTTTTGCTTCCCAGGAAGATATTTGTGGCACCAAACGAAGTATTGCCAGTAATTCGACGGGAAAGTATCAGTGCCAAGAACTACTCCAATAGATCGCCAGACAATTCTGGCCACGGGGCAAGTAAAGAACAGATGTTGCATTGTTTCCACCTGTTTGCAGAAAGAACAACAGGGATTTCCCGGCCATTTTCTCTTGCTCATCACTTGCCTAGTGCGAACTGCGTCCTGTGACATTTGCCACAGGAAGATTTTGATTTTAAGAGGAATCTTGGCTTTCCAAATCCATCTATAATGGCACCCACTTAGGGGTCTCTCCAACATCTTATAGACTGACTTAGTGGTGAACTTGCCATTCTGATTTAGTCCCCAAAAGACACGATCACTCCTCTCATCAAGGGGAATACTTTTCACTATAGTGCGCATATTTACCCACTGTTTGAACAGCTCAGGAGTAAGCCTGTGTCTGAATATAGAAATGTCATCAAGTTCATCTCTTTTGTCCAGGGTGCTCGTTGGATAATTGCAGATCTCAAATAAGCGTGGATATTGATCCTGAAATGGGATCAGCCCATTTATTGGATCTTTCCATAATCTAATCAGGTTCCCAGCACCAGTCTCAATCTTTCTGCCCATCATATAGATGTTTTTGATCTTAAGCAAGGCTTTCCAACAGGGCGAGTCAGAGAATTTGGAAGAAACTTCCGCAACAGAATTGTTGCGAAGATACCTGGCCCGGACTATATCCTGCCACAGCCCATTTTGTGTCTCTAACTTCCACCACCATTTAACCATGAGACTAATATTTTGCTTATGAAGATCTTTTATACCTAAACCCCCTTTGTCTTTGGATCTACATATCTTGCCCCACTTAACAAGATAGTATCTCCTTTTTTTGTTGCAGCCTTGCCAAAAGAACTTGCGCCTATGCTTATCTAGCTTTTCAATGAAAGTTTATTCATGAGCCACATAGACATATGATAGAGAGAGATCTGCGTGACGACGGAGTCCAGTAGGGTGTGTCTCCCCCCCATCGAGGCAGCGTTTCCAATCCAGGCCTCGAACCTCTTCAGGTATTTACTAACAATAAACTCCCAATCAGAAGTTTTTAGATTAGCATAGCTCACAGGCATCCCCAAATATTTGAGTGGAAAACTGCCAACCTCACAATTAAAGATTTCTGCATATTTGTTCACCACACTTTCATCTCCACCCACAGTGAGAATTTCACTTTTCTGAAAGTTAACTTTCAGGCCGGACATCATCTCAAACATATACAGCAGCAACTTCAGGTTGACTGCCTTGTCAACATCATCTTCAATGCAAATGATAGTATCATCCGCATATTGTAGGACCGCCACCCCATCAGGAATAAGGTCAGCAGCCAGCCCCCTAATAAGTTTGTTTTTTGGGCATTTTTGATCATTTTGGTAAGGCATTCAACGGCTAGATTGAATAGGAAAGGAGAATGTGGGTCTCCCTGTCTTACCCCTTTTTTGCTTTGAAAATATGGCCCAACACTACCATTAAGTTTGATGCTAACTGTCCCATTATGCAGTATCTGTTCGATCCATCTGCACCAGGTATCGTTAAAGCCCCGCATCTTGTGGCATTCTAGGAGGAAGTCCCAATTCACCTTATCATATGCTTTTTCAAAGTCCAATTTAAGGACAATCCCCACTTTTTTCTTAACATAAGTGTAGTTAAGAATTTCATGGAGGGACAAAACTCCATCCATGATATTTCTTCCTTTTACAAAGGCGTTCTGAGTAGGGCTAATGAGTTTGTTTGCATATATAGCAACTCTTCGATCGAGGACTTTGGTAATCAGTTTATATGGGCACCTCAGCAGGCAAATAGGCCTGTACTGCTGTATTTTCTCGGCTCCAGAAACTTTTGGGAGCAGAGTAATAATTCCATAATTAAGCCTCTGGACATCCAACGTCCCTTGATGAAAAGCTTTAAAAAGGGCCATAATGTCGTCTTTAACTATATCCCAGCACACTTGATAGAACTCAGCAGGAATATTATCGGGTCCAGGGGCTCGATTAGGGGCCATATCAAATAGAGCCTCTTTGACCTCCTGTTCAGTAAATTCTCGGCAAAGATCCTTATTATCTTCTTCATCTAATTTCTCCTCAGTCGACCAGGTTCCCGGATCAAGATGAATCTGGTTACCAGGGGCTGGTCCGAATAGATTTTTTGTAAAACTCAGTTGCATGTGCAATCAGATTGTTCGTGCCTTCAATCACTGTTTCTCCCGTTCTAAGTGATTGGATAGTATTTTTACGTTTCCGACCATTAGCAATTTTGTGATAATAGTCAGTATTCAAGTCTCCTTTAAGAAGCCAGCGCTCACGAGACTGTTGAAGCCAAAAGATTTCCTCATTCACTAGGAGCTCATAGAGCTCAGCGTTGATATCCACTTTTCTACTATATAAGTCAGGAGGTAACATATCTTCTTCCTCTAGTTCCTCCAGCATAGCTAATTCCATACGTAAGTCCTCTTTTCTCTTTTTATCGTGACCATATTTATCTGAACCCCAGCCTTTAAAGTAAGTTTTGAATCTTTTTAACTTGATATTCAGGACATCAATAGGATCAGATGAAGCCACTTTCCTGGCCCAAATTTTCCCCACAGTGGGCAGGAACTTTTCATCATTGATCCAGGACAGATTAAAACAAAATTCACGAGGTTTCGGGGCTTCACGCCCTTCTTCCCCGGAGGATAACAGTAGTGGATTATGGTCAGAAATCTCCCGAACCAATTTCCTCACAGAGACTAGAGGGAAGATATCTTCCCAGCATTCAGACATAAGAATTCGATCTAGCTTCTCAAGCGTGGGGTGGGACTGATTATTGGTCCATGTATATTTACCCCCACTGATATGAATTTCTCTAAGAGCTAGTGTATTGATAATGGAGTTGAACAGGTCAGTGGCTTTGTTGTTCATCATCTTCTTATTCTTCTCCCCTGCATGTCTCAGGATATTAAAGTCTCCCCCCACTATGTAGGGCACGGTCATGCCACTACAAAAGGATGCCAGCTCAATCAGGAAGTCATTTTTGAACTCATCATGTGCCGATCCATAAACTACCAGCAAACCCCACTGTATTTTCTTTTTTTTGTCATACAGTATTAGTTGTAATACATATTTGCCTATAGCACATGATATTATATCCAGAGTGTCTCTCCTCACACCACACAAAATGCCCCCAGATTTGCCAATAGAAGGCACCCAGTTCCATTGGAATATGTCAAAGGGGTCAATTCTCCTCAAACATTTAGGTGTGAACTTTTTCTTCATAGTTTCTTGCAGACCTAAGAAGTCAAGGGAATGGTCACTAATCATGTCTGAGAGGCAGGTGGCCATCCCTTTCTTGCCCACCCCTCGACAGTTCCAAATGAGTCCTCTCATTTGGAACGTTTTTTGTGGAATTTGGTCTGAGTAACCCTGCCAGGGGACGGGGCAGGGTTACCTAACAAATCTTCCTCAGAAGTGTTTCTTTTCTGACTGCTAGTCACAGGCCTAGGAATTTTGAAAGCAGATTTGCTATGTTTTTTTTTCTTAGGTTTAACAGAAGAGATATGTTCATATATATGTTCTTCCTCGTCCAGCCATTCTAAGTTCACGGGGGTGTTCCTACCCAAACCGTCTGTCACAATCAAGTTATCCCGCACTATTTCAGTGTTGTTATCTTCCCTTTTATCTTCTAATTCTTTTCGGGCGCATTCAAGCTCTCTAATAATGTCAACAACAACGAAATTATCATTGGGTATGTCTGCCCCTATCTTATTAGCTCTACTAATCAACTCATTGTCAGAAAGTACATCAAAGGAATTTTTGGAAGCATGGGTATTGTTACCTTCCAGATTTTTCTTACTAGCCAGTTTCTTGGCCTTGTCCTCAATCTTGTCCTGCATCCCAGAGGCGTTACGTTTGCTGAATCTCAGTGGGGCTTCAGTTGCTAGTGGAGGGGTAAGAATGATCTCCTCCATGTTTTCAGAGGATGGGAGTTGTACCATATAGCTGCATGAGGTCTTCAACCCAGGGTCCACCGCACCAGTCACCTCCACAATCTGAGAAGGGTTAGTAGCAGTTTGACAAGTCGAGGTAGATTTATTATGTATGACTTCTTTCACCTGTATATCTTGAACAGTAGTCTCCATGACATCAGGATTCCTAGGGACAATCCAATTAGATGAGTCCATGCCATCTTCTTTCATTTTTTCCTCGATTTCTTTCTGCAGTTTTTTCAATGAGTAGAGAATTATCTTCATCACTTTCAGTAGAGGGAGATCCCTCTTTATCATCGTATAGCAGGCGACATTCCTTGCCACCACGATAGGAACCCCCAATGTTGTCACGTCCAGCAGACTCAGGCTGCGGCACTCCTTTCTCTTGTTCAGTACGTCTCCTCTTAGGTGTCTGATTTGGCTTGGTCCTTTCATGAGGAATAGGATCCACAGTTTCTGCATTCACATGATTTTTAACCAAAACCTCCTCAACCTCATAGGTGAACTTGTAGAAACGTCCTGCAAGCACCCCTTCAGCAGTGACAGGAAGTTGAGCTATCGATCTACAACCAATTTTAGCTCTAACAGAAGAGGGACGATTTATAGTTGACATATCAACATCCAGGGTAATTCCAACTAACCCTCCCACATAAGCAACAGTTTTATCACATCTCTTGTTAGGTGGAATTTTCCCAATCTTAACCCAAGCAATCTCTAACAATCCCTCAGAATCAATATCCTCAGGAGAACTTGACACTAACCCCACAATTTTTCAACTTAATATTCTCAACAAAAAGAGCTCTGTCAACCTCTCTAGGATTCGGCATTCTCATAACAAACTTTTGAGGAGCAAAGAATCTAGCAGAGCAACGCCACCCCTGGCCAACATACACACTTAACTCATGCTCAATATCTTTGGTCTGAGCCGAGCCCTCAGTAATGGTGACAACTATATTGAAAATGTTTTCCCTGCTCTGCCTATCCACGCTGTAGTCAGGAATGTAAAAGAAACCCTGACCCTTAGTTTGAAATGCACACATCACAGGTGTGTGATCCCAAGGGAAGAACTCATTGCAAACAAAGGATAGGTGACCTCTCTTTTTTACATCTCTCACAGAAAGCTTGAGGGCATCTAACAGTAAAATGCCCAGGAACATGGCAGATCTGACAAGCATCACAAGGTGGAGCGATAATACCAGAAGAGGAATACTCGCGGTTCACGGCAGAGACGTTGTTCTTGTCGAAGGTGCGGTGCGCCTTGTCGCTTCCGCTGTCTCCACCACGTGTCTCTTGACGATGGGTAGGAGCTTCCTGCCGCCCCTCAGTCGCCGCCGTCTCCTGGGAGTCTTGCAGGTCACCGCCATCCCCATCCCATCGGGATTGCCGGGTTCGGTTCACCTGCAGACCGCCGGCCGCCTCTTCCCACTTGTCGTTGGTAGTGGAGGAGCTCCCCATCTCCATCTTGCGCTTCCAGACGTGGGAGTCGAAGCCGCGGCCGCGGCCGCGACCACGATCGAATCGCCCAGCGCCGCGTCCCTGGCGGCCCGCACCGAAACCATCCCCTCTCATCTCAACAGTTGGCTTCTCTTTGGATCTATCGGAAGGATTCACGGAAAACCTAACAGGTGGCTTCTCTATGGATCCAGCAAGGGGATTTGTGGAAGGTTGAGAGGCAACTACTTGAGCAAAGGAGCGAAGGTCGCCATGGATTTTGCCATCCCACCAAGCGAAGTTTGGCTGAACCACAGATCTGGCGAGAGACGGAGCGCTCCAGAAGTGGGCGAGCCCCTCGTCGAGATCCAAAATGGGAGAAGGGGTGGCACCCGTATGTTTTATACCCGCGGTGCCCCCAGAAACCCTAGCTCCATCGCACTCATGGCGGTCCGATCCCCCTCATCTACGTGTCGCGCATCCGTCTCATGGCGGACCGGTCCACGCCCAAGGACCCCGGGTCCATCTGTCAGATGTGGAACTCGGCGGTGCGCGTCCAGATCCGCACGACCGCCCCCGTGTACCGTGTGTCTGTGAGTAGGGCCACGCGGCGGCGCATCCTCGCCGGAAAATCCGCCGTTCGCCGGAGATCTATCACAAACCCTAGCGAAATGGCAAGGAAAAGCGACAATATCCCCGATGTCGATCCACTCACCGGATCGAAGAAAGCGCGCATCCACCGTGTGCCCCTTTGTGTCGAGCAGCACGATCCGGAGAGCCTCCCTGCGCAGCCATAGTTCGCCGTCGTTGAACGTGACGTGTCGCGCCGTCACGAGGTCCGCCACGAAACGAACCCTCCAGCGTGCGTCGCCCATCTCCTCACTATCTGGACTAGGCTTTCAGATCCATCCGTAGACGAGCTCGGCAGCGGCTTCTTTTTTTCGCAGGAGACGCCAATTGGGTTTGAAATTTTCTTCACCCTACTCCTGAAAATCAGCACTCCAGTGTCAGGCAGGGTATGGCAGGATTGCAAAGTCAGATGATCCACGCCCCTCCACTTCTCCGGTGGTATCGAGATTTCCTTGAGAACGGCTTTGCTTGGGAAGACGCAAATCTGGCCCAGATACGAGATTGCAACCTTATTACCAAAAAAACAACTTGAGCTAGGCCAGTCATATTATCCATATAAGTGCAGCTTTTAGTTCGTAAAAGTACTTTGTACTTTGCCCAATTGATTTCACTAGATCCCCCGTTTGTACAGTATGGATGAAACACCTTGCAATTATTTCACTAGATCGATTGATGATAGCTTGCTGTTGCTGATGAAACCGAAGAAACTGTATCTATGCTGGGCCAGTTGCCAACCAAACCAACATTGTCTCAGTTACTGGTTCAAAGATGTCTCAAACCGCACACAAACATTTCAGTTGATACATACACCATAAGTTTGGTTGTCCGCTCTTTTAGATGCCTAGAAGCATGATTCTCGAGATCATTGCTCACTGAACATAAGACCAAATGTTCCAATTTATTTTATTGCTCAAAGAAGAATTGGTGTTCTGTTGTGTTATCTTGCGACACTATATGGCATCAGGCTGTTTGCTTCCATCAATTGGCTTGTGGGTTGTGCCTTGCACTGTTATCAATGTTTCTGTCAGATTATTGTCTAGCTTAATGATCTGTTCCACCAACAGGTATGGAAGTTGTTGGTGTGGTGATCGCCGTAGGGCCCGGGCTGACTGGCAAGAAAGATGGGGATGCTGTCGCGTACGCAGGCAAGCCGATGGGCTCTTATGCTAAAGAGCAGATTATTCCAGCCAATGTTGGTTCCCGTCATGCCTTTGGTTGATCACACAACGGCTGCTATCATACTGAAGGGGATGACTATCCATATACTGGTTCGCCACATATTTAAGGTACATTTTGTCTTGTTCCTCCTGTGTGACATACCGACCCGCTGCACATCCGCGTGAAGCACACCCACCCACTGCCGGAGGCGTCCCACGCCCATGCTGATCTCAAGGCTCAGAAGACGCCGGGCTCCATACTGCTGACCCCGTAGAACTAAGCACTGTCATATTTTTTGGGGTAGGAATAAACAGGGGACTCGGCGATGTATGTGCTCTAGAATCTACAATGCTTGTGAATATGTTCGCAGGTGTTGGCATTTGAACACTGAATCCTCCGTCTGTCTGTTTCACCTGGTTATGTTGGATTCAGTATGAATGAGTGTGTTTGGTGGTTATGAGTTGGATTGTGGTCTTGTTGTGCACATCACTATTTGAAGCATGACGAGTTGTAAAGACCAATATTTTTCAATATAGTGACCTAGCAGGACAAGTATTTCCCTCAGTTGTATATTATTTATATTCATGTCAAGTGATACACTAGACTAACTATAACATCATGAATGTACGTATAAGGCATGATGAGTTCATGTCAAGTACCTACAACTCGGTCGTCAGCAAGTCGATAACATGGCATACTTGGTTTTACAAATTAAAGTAATAAGCGCAAACATCAATCCGCTGGTGCACCACAAGGCGGCATCAGCGTTGCCGGGTGAGAGGTTGCGGTGGATCGGCGTTGCTAGGAGTTGATTTGGTTGTGTCATGTGTGGGCTTGCAGCAAGCCTCTCTGGCCTCCTACCCTGGCATTGGGGGTAAACGGAAGAGGGGTAATTAAACAAAGATATATGTGAAATTGTAAAATCAAATGCTTTTTTCTTGCATTGTAAAATTATTTTGTTTCTCCCGTTGCAACGTACGGGCACATTTAATAGTATTTATTAAACCATATGTGAGGGATTACACATGTACAAATTTAAACATATGTTTATTAAATGATGATATAGTTTAATGATTACATATATACTATTTTTATTTAAAAAATAATGGGTGTATGTCTGCACACCCATATACTCATCTAGCTCCGTCCATGCGCTATGGTCGAGTTGGGGGCTGGAATGGGGCACGTTGGGCTACCTTACCAAGGGGACTTGAGCACGCAATCGAGCAAGAGGGCTCGTGTGTCTGGTGTATGTTGTGACGGTGCTCACCGGCACGCGGGTCCGCCGCGTCGACCTGGAAGCTCGCGCCACTCTACTCTCCCATATCTTCGATGTGCAAATATTGTTCCGCCAAGTCGACGTGAGCGTTGGCCACCTCCGCATGGTGCGCGTCATCACAGACCATCCTACCAGCTCCCGCTCTTCCGCTGACGACTCACCACCTGCGCTGGCAACGGGGAGATCATGCTCGATCTACATGAAGCGTACCTCTATAGAAGATGGATATGACATGTGGGACAGGATTGTCAATGAGAGCAGATTATGATCCATGGCGGGATTGATATTTTCCCGCTGCGCCAAACTGGTCGAGGGTTGATCTTGACCGGGATTAGAGAGGTCAAGGTACCGATTTTAGGGATTCAGAGTTGGGGGGTCCAATTTCGACGAGCTCTACGACTTTAAGGTTTAAAATAGACTTCACTCTGCGAAAAAGACCAAAATAAACCCTGAACTGGTAGACACTAGCGAAATCGAACCCCAAACGCACACTCCCCGAAATTGGCACTCTCAACTAACTGATCCCGGTCTAAAATGAACCCTGACAGCCGTTCCCAAATAGGGATTGCTGACGTGGCAAGTCGCAGCCGGGATTGCTATTTTTTTGTGGAAATAGAGGGAGATGGCCGGTTCGGTGCAGCCCATCCAATGAAGCAGTCGAGGAGGCATCCTCCTGTATTCTTCTCTGCTCCCGCGACGGCAATGGCGGCAGGCGGGTGATCGTCGGCAACGGTGACGATCTAGCCGGGGAGCGACGGGCTAAGGTATGTCCCCAACGTCATCCTCCTCTGGGCACCAATTTTTTGACCTTTGTGCACAACACTAGGGTTAGGGTTTTAGGCATGGGATGTGCAATATTTTGTGGAGGGAAAGTAAGGATTTTTATGTGAGTAGGGTTTATTCATTGCGTTCAAATTGTTTTCGTAGTAGTACGGGCAAGTGATATTGTTCTGTTTATTTCAGCTTCATCATGGATCCGACAGAGATACTCAACGTGAGATTCCATTTTGGTGGCGAGTTCATCGGCAATGGTCCGAATTTGCAATATGTGGGGGGAGATGATGAGATGTCAGAGATTGAGAGGGATAAGCTATCATTGCAGGAGGTCAAAGGGTTTTTGAAAGATCATATGTAGTTTAAGCAATCAGAGAATTCATACTAGCAACATTACAATCATGCTCATCATTCAAAGATTTTATGCCAAACATTTTAGTGAATTTTTCTTCTGTCAATTGAGCATAATTTTCCGATCCATCATTTTCAAGAAAGACATTATAAAGGCGAATAATATGAGTCAACCTCAATTCCATTTTATATTTTCTCTTTATAAACCAAACTAGTGATAAAACAAGATACTAAAAGATTCAATTGCAAGATCTAAATATATACCTTAAAACATTCACCTCCCCGGCAACGGCGCCAAAAAAGAGCTTGATGACTACTACGTAACTTTATTCTTGTAGGCTCGTGTTGGGCCTCCAAGCACAGAGTTTTGTAGGACAGTAGCAATTTCCCCTCAAGTGAATGACCTAAGGTTTATCAATCCGTGGGAGGTGTAGGATGAAGGTGGTCTCTCTCAAACAACCCTACAACCAAATAGTAAAAAGTTTCTTGTGTCCCCAACACATCAAATAGTAAAAAGTCTCTTGTGTTCCAAAAAAATCATCAAAAAGTTTTGCTGCATTTGGAGAACTTTTATTTCTGCACAAAAAACAACACCACGGTAGTTCTGCTGATAACAGCGTCAGTCCGGGTTAGTTTCATTCAAATCATACAAAAACCATATAAAATTGTTGTAAACATGACATGAATACTTCATAAATTATAGATACGTTGGAGACGTATTAGCATCCCCAAGCTTAATTCCTACTCGTCCTCGAGTAGGTAAATGATAAAAATAATAATTTATGAAGTGCGAATGCTAGCATAGTGCGTAAATTTGATCAATGATAATTTCAATCACTTTTCCTAGCATAATAACAACAACTCTTTCTCATAAAACTCATCATGATAAAGTAGCAATCAATTCACATGTTACGGTTCAAACAATGCCTTCTCTTGAAACTTAACAACCCGCGATGACGTTGGAGCATGATTTATTTTTATTGTCTTTCTTATGAGTGGCGGTCGGGGACGAGCGATGGTCTTTTCCTACCAATCTACCCCCTAGGAGCATGCATATTAGTACTTTGTTTCGAGGGCTAATTAACTTTTGCAATAACTATGCGAGTTTTTTATGACTAATGTTGAGTCCATGGATTATACGCACTCTCACCCTTCCACCTTCGCTAGCCACTCTAGTACCGCGCAACTTTCGCCAATGCATTAAACCCTCCTTATACCTTTCCTCAAAACAGCCACCATACCTACCTATTATGGCATTTCCATAGCCATTCCGAGATATATTGACATGCGACTTCCACCGTCCATTTTATTATGACACATACCATCATTGTCATATGGCTTTGCATGATCATACAGTTGACATAGTATTTGTGGCTTGGCCACCGTTCATATTTTTTATACATGCCACGCTTGATCATTGCACACCCCGGTACACCGCCGGAGGCATTCATACAAAGTCATATTTTTGTTCTAGTATCGAGTTGTAATTCTTTAGTTGTAAGTAAATAAAAGTGTGATGATCATCATTATTAGAGCATTGTCTCATGTGAGGAAAGGGCTATGGAGACTACGATTCTCCCACAAGTCGGGATGAGAATCCAGACTTAAAATAAAAAAGAGGCCAAAGAGCCCAAAATAAAAAAGAGAGGCCAAAGAGCCCAAAGCAAAAAAAAGAGAAAAAAATAAAAATGATAGAAAAAGAAAGAAGGGACAATGTTACTATCCTTTTTCACACTTGTGCTTCAAATAGCACCATGTTCTTCATAATATAAAGTCTCCTATTTTGTCACTTTCATATATTACTAGTGGGAATTTTTCATTATAGTACTTGGCTTGTATATTCCAATGATGGGCTTCCTCAAATTGCCCTAGGTCTTCGTGAGCAAGCAAGTTGGATGCACACCCACGTAGTTTTCTTTTTGAGCTTTCATACACTTATAGCTCTAGTGCATCCATTGCATGGCAATCCCTACTCCTTGCATTGACATCAATTGATGGGCATCTACATAGCCCATTGATTAGCCTCTTCGGTGTGAGACTTTCTCCTTTTTTGTCTTCTCCACACAACCTCCACCATCATATTCTATTCCACCTATAGTGTTATATCCATCGCTCACGCTCATGTATTGCGTGAGAGTTGAAAAAGCTTAAGAACGTTAAAAGTATGAACCAATTGCTTGGTTTGTCATCGGGGTTGTGCATGATAAATACTTTGTGTTATGAAGATAAAGCATGACAAGATTATATGATTTTGTAGGGATGACTTTCTTTAGCCATGATATTTTGAGAATATATGATTGCTTTATTAGTATGCTTGAAGTATTATTGTTTTTATGTCAATATTAAACTTTTGTTTTGAATCTTATGGATCTGAATATTCATGCCACAGTAAGAAAGATTACATGATAAACATGTTAGGTAGCATTCCATATCAAAAATTCTGTCTTTATCATTTACCTACTCGAGGACGAGCAGGAATTAAGCTTGGGGATGCTTGATACATCTCCAACATATCTATAATTTTTGATTGTTCCATGCTATTATATTATCCATCTTGGATATTTTATATGCATTATTATGCTATTTTATATCATTTTTAGGACTAACCTATTAACCTAGTGCCCAGTGCCAGTTGCTGCTTTTTCCTTGTTTTTGTCTTTTACAGAAAATCAATACCAAACGAAGTCCAAATGGAATGGAACTTTTTGAGGATTTTTCTTGGACTAGAAGACATCTAGGAAGCTTCGGGAGGAGGCCATAAGAGCCACAGATGAGCCACGAGCTTGGGAGGCGCGCCCTAGGGGGGCGCCCCAGGCTTGTGGGCCCACTGTGGCACCTCTAACCCTAATCTCAGCTCCATAAATACCCAAATATTCCCCGTATACCAGAGGGCACACCAAAAAAACTTTTTAGCCGCCGCAAGCTTCTATTCTCGTGAGATCTCATCTTGGGACCTTTTCCGGCACTCCGCCGGAGGGGGATTCAATCACGGAGGGCCTCCACACCAACCTTGCTGCCCTTCCGATGATGTGTGAGTAGTTTACCACAGACCTATGGGTCCATAGCTGGTAGCTAGATGGCTTCTTCTCTCTCTTTGATCTTCAATACAATGTTCTCCTTAATGTTCTTGGAGGTCTATTCGATGTAATCTTCTTTTCGGTGCGTTTGCTGAGATCCAATGAATTGTGGATTTATGATTAGATTATCTATGAATATTATTTGAGTCTTCTCTGAACTCTTTTATGCATGATTAAGATAGCTTTGTATTTCTCTCTGATCTATTGATTTGGTTTGGCCAACTAGATTGATTTTTCTTGCAATGGGAGAGGTGCTTTGTAGTGGATTCAATCTTGCGGTGTCCTCACCCAGTGACAGCAGGGGTAGCGAGGCACGTATTTGTATTGTTGCCACTAAGGATAAAAAGGTGGGGTTTATTTCATATTGATTGGATCTATCCCTCTACATCATGTCATCTTGCTTAAGGCGTTACTCCATTCTTGTTAACTTAATACACTAGAAGCATGCTGGATAATGGTCGATGTGTGGAGTAATAGTAGTAGATGCGGGCAAAAGTCGGTCTACTTGTCGGGGATGTGATGCCTATGTTCATGATCATTGCCTTAGATATCATCATAAGTTTGCGCTTTTCTATCAATTGCTCAATAGTAATTTGTTTACCCACCGTATGCGTTCTTTCAAGAGAGAAGCCTCTAGTGAAAACTATGGCCCCCGGGTCTATTCTTATCATATTATTTTTAGATCTATAAAACCAAAAACCCAAAAATACCTTTCTGCAATTTATTTACCTTTACTTTATTTTGCACTTTTAGTTATCTTTTATACCTATCTCTATCAGATCTCATCCTTGCAATTAACTGTGAAGGGATTGACGACCCCTTTTATCATGTTGGGTGCAAGTATTTGTTTGTTTGTGTAGGTGCAACCATTGGAGACTTGTGTGTTCCTCCTACTGGATTGATACCTTGGTTCTCAAACAGAGGGAAATACTTATCTCTACTTTGCTGCATCACCCTTTTCTCTTCAAGGGAAAAGCCAATGCAAGCTCAAAAAGTAGCAGCGATGTAGTGGCCTGACTTCTTGCATTTGTGGCAAGTTCTCTTGTTGTAGTCTCAAGAGAAGCTTCTCCAGTGTTCCTCGAGTCATACTTTGAAAACTTTCCAAAGCGATTCCTCCTGGAAAACTTCTGAGACTTCCTCACAAGCATAGCCAGCTCTTTGCCAATTTCCTCAGCACTGTCAGCGCTGGAGTCAGATGCTTCTTCCTCAGATGAGGAAATTGCCTTGGCATTTGCTTTTGCCTTCAGAGCACAGGGTCGTCCATAGCTGGGACCATACATATCTCTCTTCTCAGCTTGTTGAAATTCATGAATATTGAGCCTCTCAAGAATATCATCTGGATTCAGTGACTTGTAATCAGGACGCTCTTGAATCATCAGGGCAAGGTGTCAAAGGAACTGTCAAGGGACCTTAGAAATTTCTTCACCACCTTATGGTCAGTGATGTCAGCAGCACTAAGAGCTTGAAGCTCATTGGAGATATCGGTGAGGCGGTCGAAGATTTGCTGAACCTTTTCATTGTCGAGCCTCTTGAAGTGGTTGAAAATATTGCGCAGAACGTCAACTCGAGAATCAAGTTTAGTGGACACGTCTTCATTGAACTTGGAAAGCCTATTCCAGATAATCTTTGATGTTTCTAGTGCACTCACTCTACCATACTGTCCTTAGTTCATATGCCCACATATGATATTCTTCACTTGAGAGTCGAGTTGCTTGAATCTCTTCACGTCAGCGACATTGATACTAGGAGCAACAGTGGGGACGCCGTTCTCAACGATGAACCAGAGGTCGTTGTCAATTGCCTCAAGATGCATGCGCATCTTGTTCTGCCAGTAGCGATAGTCCGTGCCATTGAAGATGGGGCATGCAGCGGAGAACTTGATCATACCTGCGGTCGACATAACTAAAATTCCAGGTGGTTAAACAAAAATCACACAGAACAAGGGAGTAACTTGCTCTGATACGAATTGAAAGCGCATGTTTACTCCAGAGGGGGGTGAATGGGAGATTTTTATAAATTCATCAAATTCTAATGAATTTGGCGAAGATCAGAGTGAAGAAATAGAAACACGAGGGAACTAAATCATCACAGAGACATAAATCATGCATACGAGGCACATACAGGTGAAGAACATGCAATCATGTAGGCATACAAGCATGACAAAGATGAACTGGAGAAATGAAAAGCAGCATGATGAACGTCTTCAGTTCCAGTTCTTCAAAAAGTAGATCACAAATTCTTGAGCAGCGAAAATACTTAAGGGTGAGGAATTTGAAACCGGGTTGGCTCGGTGAAGACACAACAATTTGGTAGACCAGTTCCAGTTGCTGTATCAACTATACGTCTGGTTGAGGCAGCTGAGATGAACTCAGAGGACACTTAGTCCTCACCGTATTCCTCTTGAGCCAAGGTCACTTAGACCTCGCCCAATCACTCGTGGTAAGTCTTCAAGGTAGACTTCCGAAACCTTCACAGACTTGTTGACCGACACACCACAATGACTCTTGGGTGCTCAAAACTTGATGCCTAACTGTCTGGAAGAATGACAGTCTTCAAAGGTAACAAGCGTCAGATCACACAGATCAATCTCTAAAGTGATGGTCAATCACTTTGGCCCTGGTTGGATTTTTCCTCACTTGGATTCTCTCAAAGTCGTCAGAGGATGGGTTGCTCTCAAATGACAAGTGTCAAGTTCTCTCTAGAGCAGCCAACCAACAAGTGGTTGTGCGGGGGGGGGGGGGGGGGGCTCTATTTATATCTAGGGGCAACCCGATGTGAATTGTCATAAATGCCCTTCTCAGACATGACCATTGTCAGGATAAGAATCCACCCGACAGCTGGCACGCAGCACAGCATGGTTGGAATTAGAACTCTCAAATCCGGGCATGAGCTTGGAAAACCATTTTCAGCTCTTCGAACATCTCATATGCTCCATGTTTCTCAAAACGCTTTTGGTGCCCCGGTTCTAAGCTGTAAAGCATGCCGCACTGAACGAGGGAGTAATCATCAGCACGTGATTGCCAAGCGTTCATAACGTCTTGGTTCTCTGGGATGGGTGCTTCACCTAGCGGTGCTTCTAGGACATAATCTTTCTTGGCAGCTATGAGGATGATCCTCAGGTTCCGGACCCAGTCCGTATAGTTGATGCCATCATCTTTCAGCTTGGTTTTCTCTAGGAACGCGTTGAAGTTGAGGGCAACGTGGGCCATTTGATCTACAAGACATATTGTAAAGATTTCAGACTAAGTTCATGATAATTAAGTTCATCTAATCAAATTATTCAATGAACTCCCACTCAGATAGACATCCCTCTAGTCATCTAAGTGAAACATGATCCGAGTTAACTAGGCCGTGTCCGATCATCACGTGAGACGGACTAGTCAAGATCGGTGAACATCTTCATGTTGATCGTATCTTCTATATGACTCATGCTCGACCTTTCGATCTTCCGTGTTCCGAGGCCATGTCTGTACATGCTAGGCTCGTCAAGTCAACCTAAGTGTATTGCGTGTGTTCCGAGGCCATGTCTGTACATGCTAGGCTCGTTAACACCCGTTGTATGCGAACATTAGAATCTATCACACCCGATCATCACATGGTGCTTCGAAACAACGAACCTTCGCAACGGTGCACAGTTAGGGGGAACACTTTCTTGAAATTATTATAAGGGATCATCTTACTTACTACCATCGTTCTAAGAAAATAAGATGTAAAACATGATAAACATCACATGCAATCAAATAGTGACATGATATGGCCAATATCATTTTGCTCCTTTGATCTCCATCTTCGGGGCGCCATGATCATCCTTGTCACCGGCATGACACCATGATCTCCATCATCATGATCTCCATCATCGTGTCTTCATGAAGTTGTCACGCCAACGATTACTTCTACTTCTATGGCTAACGTGTTTAGCAATAAAGTAAAGTAATTTCCATGGCGTTATTCAATGACACGCAGGTCATACAAAAAATAAAGACAACTCCTATGGCTCCTGCCGGTTGTCATACTCATCGACATGCAAGTCGTGATTCCTATTACAAGAACATGATCAATCTCATACATCACATATATCATTCATCACATCTTCTGGCCATATCACATCACAAGGCACATGCTGCAAAAACAAGTTAGACGTCCTCTAATTGTTGTTGCAAGTTTTTACGAGGCTTCTATAGGTTTCTAGCAAGAACTTTTCTTACCTACGTAAAACCACAACGTGATATGCCAATTTCTATTTACCCTTCATAAGGACCCTTTTCATCGAATCCGTTCCGACTAAAGTGGGAGAGACAGACACCCGCTAGCCACCTTATGCAACTAGTGCGTGTCAGTCGGTGGAACCTGTCTCACGTAAGCGTACGTGTAAGGTCGGTCCGGGCCGCTTCATCCCACAATACCGCCGAAACAAGATAAGACTAGTAGTGGCAAGAAAAATTGACAACATCTACGCCCACAACTGCTTTGTGTTCTACTCGTGCATAGTAACTACGCATAGGCCTGGCTCATGATGCCACCGTTGGGGATCGTAGCAGAATTTTAAAATTTTCCACGCATCACAAAGATACATCTATGGAGTTTACTAGCAACGAGAGGGAAGGAGTGCATCTACATACCCTTGTAGATCGTGAGCGGAAGCGTTCAAGTGAACGGGGTTGATGGAGTCGTACTCGTCGTGATCCAAATCACCGATGACCTAGCGCCGAACGGACGGCACCTCCGCGTTCAACACACGTACGGAGCAGTGACGTCTCCTCCTTCTTGATCCAGCAAGGGGGAAGGAGAGCTTGATGGAGATCCAGCAGCACGACGGCGTGGTGGTGGAAGTAGCGGGATCCCGGCAGGGCTTCGCCAAGCGCAAGCGGGAGGGAGAGGTGTTGCAGGGGGAGAGGGAGGCGCCAGGAGCTGTAGTACTGCTGCCCTCCCTCCCCCCACTATTTATAGGGGCCCTGGGGGGGGGGGGGGCGCCGGCCCCCTGGAGATCCCATCTGAGGGGGGGCGGCGGCCAAGGGGGTGGCTTGCCCCCAAGGCAAGTGCGGCGCCCCCCACCCCAGGGTTTCCAACCCTAGGCGCAGGGGGAGGCCCAAGGGGGGCGCCCCAGCCCACTAGGGGCTGGTTCCCTTCCCACTTCAGCCCATGGGGCCCTCCGGGATAGGTGGCCCCACCCGGTGGACCCCCGGGACCCTTCCGGTGGTCCCGGTACAATACCGGTAACCCCCAAAACTTTCCCGGTGGCCGAAACTGGACTTCCTATATATATAATTCTTCACCTCCGGACCATTTCGGAACTCCTCGTGACGTCCGGGATCTCATCCGGGACTCCGAACAACTTCGGGTTTCCGCATACTAATATCTCTACAACCCTAGCGTCACCGAACCTTAAGTGTGTAGACCCTACGGGTTCGCGAGACATGCAGACATGACCGAGACGCCTCTCCGGTCAATAACCAACAGCGGGATCTGGATACCCATGTTGGCTCCCACATGTTCCACGATGATCTCATCGGATGAACCACGATGTCGAGGATTCAATCAATCCCGTATACAATTCCCTTTGTCAATCGGTATGTTACTTGCCCGAGATTCGATCGTCGGTATCCCAATACCTTGTTCAATCTCGTTACCAGTAAGTCTCTTTACTCGTACCGTAATGCATGATCCCGTGGCTAACTCCTTAGTCACATTGAGCTCATTATGATGATGCATTACCGAGTGGGCCCAGAGATACCTCTCCGTCACACGGAGTGACAAATCCCAGTCTCGATCCGTGTCAACCCAACAGACACTTTCAGAGATACCTGTAGTGTACCTTTATAGTCACCCAGTTACGTTGTGACGTTTGGTACACCCAAAGCACTCCTACGGTATCCGGGAGTTACACGATCTCATGGTCTAAGGAAAAGATACTTGACATTGGAAAAGCTCTAGCAAACGAACTACACGATCTTTGTGCTATGCTTAGGATTGGGTCTTGTCCATCACATCATTCTCCTAATGACATCATTCTCCTAATGATGTGATCCCGTTATCAATGACATCCAATGTCCATAGTCAGGAAACCATGACTATCTGTTGATCAACGAGCTAGTCAACTAGAGGCTCACTAGGGACACGTTGTGGTCTATGTATTCACACATGTATTACGATTTCCGGATAACACAATTATAGCATGAACAATAGACAATTATCATGAACAAGGAAATATAATAATAACCATTTTATTATTGCCTCTAGGGCATATTTCCAACAGAACTATATCTCCACCTCTCTATGTTTCCAATACGATAGAATTGCAAGAAACTGCTTATACTATGCATTGGCCTTTACTATGTGTGTATGAATTGTTCTCTTATGACATGCCGATGCATAGGAAGAGAGTTAGACTTCGTTGTTGCATGATATATGTTACTTTGTGCTCACTACTAAATTACAAATCATTGTTAATTAAAATTGGCTTTGATATACCTTGGGATCCGGGTGGATTCACTACTTGAGCACTATATGCCTAGCTTAATGGCTTTAAAGAAAGCGCTGCCAGGGAGACAACCCGGAAGTTTTAGAGAGTCATTTATTTCTGTTGAGTGCTTTCATATAGTTTAAAAACAACAAAAATAGAGAGGGGAACCCAAAACTTTTTCAAAAAGAAAAGCGAAAGTGAGAAAGACGAGCATTGTTGAAGTGGGAGAGCTCCTTGAACTTTGTTCATGCTCACGGAAACTTTGTGAATCTTAATTACAGAAAATTTTCATCAAAAATAATTATCCCCTTGTACAATTCCATTGTATTATAAAAATAATGTGCCAAGGTTTGCCTTTAGGATGTTTACAATGCCTGTTGGTTTGTGCGGTGCAGGACAGAAACTTTGGCTGTAGTGCGTGAATTTTAATTTTTTACTGGAACACACTAGTAGAAAAAGAGGCTTCCATACGCCCCCATTAGTCCCCAAAACAATCGAACCGCGACAAAAGGGGCCTTTAGTCGCGGTTCGGGAGGAGACCCGCGACCAACTATCTGGGCCCAGCGCGCTCGGTCGACAGCTGGCGGACGGGAGGGGCTTTAGTCCCGGTTGGCCTGGCCAACCGGGACTAAAGGTCCCCGAAGGCCTTTAGTCGCGGTTGGCCAGGCCAACCGGGACTAAAGGCCCATCCAGCTGGCGGACGGGAGGGGCTTTAGTCCCGGTTGGCCTGGCCAACCGGGACTAAAGGTCCCCGAAGGCCTTTAGTCGCGGTTGGCCAGGCCAACCGGGACTAAAGGCCCATCCCTATATATAGGACTCAGCTCACTTCACTTCACTCAGCTCACTTCACAATTTTCAGAAGGGGGTGGTGGGTTTGCTTTTGGTTCCTCCTATGCACACAAGGTGTTCGATGAAATGCCCGAGAGCCTGAAACAAACATGATATGAAGTGTCCGAGCCACACTTGAGCTTTCTCATTTATTTTTCCTCCGCGATCGCGGTTAGCAACTTGAACCTTTCATGTGTCATTGATAAAATATGCATGTGTGTAGTTCATTGTTTAATTTGTATTATTTCTAGCTAGTTAGTTTAACAAATGCATGATGGTTAATTATATACTTTATATAATAATAATGCAGATGAATCGGCAATGGATGTACGGTCCCCGACTCTCCGGCGAGTTCACTACGGGTTTGAAAGATTTCCTCGTAGTGGCAAATGCGAACAAGCAGCAAGGTTTTATTATCTGTCCATGTGCTGTCTATAAGAATCAGAAGGGTTACTCCTCCTCAAGAGACGTTCACATGCACCTGCTTCGGCACGGTTTCATGCCAAGCTATAATTGTTGGACCAAGCATGGAGAAAGAGGGGTTAGAATGGAAGAAGATGAACAAGGGGATGATATCGATGACAACTATCATGATCATTTCGGTGATACTTTCATGGAGGATGATGCTGAAGGTGGGGAAGGGTTAGGTGAAGGTGAAGAAGAGGCACATGATGAGCCCGCTGATGATCTTGGTCGGACCATTGCTGATGCACGGAGACGCTGCGAAACTGACAAGGATAGGGAGAATTTGGATCGCATGTTAGAGGATCACAAAAAGTCGTTGTATCCAGGATGCGATAATAGTCTGAAAAAAGCTGGGCTACACACTGGATTTGCTAAAATGGAAGGCACAGGAAGGTGTAGGTGACTCATCATTTGAAAATTTGCTGAAAATGTTGAAGAATATGTTTCCGAAGAATAACGAGTTGCCCGCCAGTACGTACGAAGCAAAGAAGGTTGTCTGCCCTCTAGGTTTAGAGGTTCTGAAGATACATGCATGCATTAACGACTGCATCCTCTACCGCGGTGAATACGAGAATTTGAATGAATGCCCTGTATGCACTGCATTGCGTTATAAGATCAGAGGCGATGACCCTGGTGACGATGTTGAGGGCGAGAAACCCAGGAAGAGGGTTCCCGCCAAGGTGATGTGGTATGCTCCTATAATACCACGGTTGAAACGTCTGTTCATGAACAAAAAGCATGCCAAGTCGTTGCGATGGCACAAAGAGGACCGTAAGTCCGACAGGGAGTTGAGACACCCCGCTGATGGAACGCAATGGAGAAAGATCGACAGAGTGTTCAAAGATTTTGCAGCTGACGGAAGGAACATAAGATTTGGTCTAAGTACTGATGGCATGAATCCTTTTGGCGAGCAGAGCTCCAGCCATAGCACCTGGCCCGTGACTCTATGCATCTACAACCTTCCTCCTTGGTTGTGCATGAAGCGGAAGTTCATTATGATGCCAGTGCTCATCCAAGGTCCAAAGCAACCCGGGAACGACATCGATGTGTACCTAAGGCCATTAGTTGATGAACTTTTACAGTTGTGGGCCAGACCTGGTGTACGTGTCTGGGATGAGCACAAAGGAGAGGAATTTGACCTACGAGCGTTGCTTTTTGTAACCATCAACGATTGGCCTGCTCTCAGTAACCTTTCGGGACAGACAAATAAGGGATACAATGCATGCACGCACTGCTTACATGAGACTGAAAGTGTACGTTTGGTTAATTGTAAGAAGAACGTGTACCTGGGTCATCGTCGATTTCTTCCCCGAAATCATAACGTAAGAAAGAAAGGCAAGCATTTCAACGGCAAGGCAGATCATCGGCCGAAGCCTGCGGAACGTACTGGTGCTGAGATATTTGATATGGTCAAGGATTTGAAAGTCATCTTTGGAAAGGGTCCTGGCGGACAATCAGTTCCGCGGGGAGTTGACGGGCACGCACCCATGTGGAAGAAGAAATCTATATTTTGGGAGCTAGAATATTGGAAAGTCCTAGATGTCCGCTCTGCAATCGACGTGATGCATGTTACGAAGAATATTTGCGTGAACCTGCTAAGCTTCTTGGGCGTGTATGGGAAGACAAATGATACAAAGGAAGCACGGCAGGACCAGCAACTTTTGAAAGACCCAGATGACCGGCATCCGGAATGGTTTCAAGGTCGTGCCAGCTACGCTCTTACCAAAGAAGAGAAGGTCATTTTTTTTGAATGCCTGAGCAGTATGAAGGTCCCGTCTGGCTTCTCGTCGAATATAAAGGGAATAATAAACATGGCGGAGAAAAAGTTCCAAAACATGAAGTCTCACGACTGCCACGTGATTATGACGCAATTGCTTCCGATTGCTTTGAGGGGGCTCCTACCGGAAAATGTTCGAGTAGCCATTGTGAAGCTATGTGCATTCCTCAATGCAATCTCTCAGAAGGTAATCAATCCAGAAGATCTACCACGGTTACAGAACGATGTGGTCCAATGCCTTGTCAGTTTCGAGTTGGTGTTCCCACCATCCTTCTTCGATATTATGACGCACCTCCTGGTCCACCTAGTCGAAGAGATTCCCATCCTCGGTCCTGTATTTCTACACAATATGTTCCCCTTTGAGAGGTTCATGGGAGTATTAAAGAAATATGTTCGTAACCGTGCTAGGCCAGAAGGAAGCATCGTCAAGGGCTATGGAAATGAGGAGGTAATTGAGTTCTGTATTGACTATGTTCCTGACCTTAAGCCGATTGGTATTCCTCAATCGCGGCACGAGGGGAGACTAAGTGGAAAAGGCAAGATCGGAAGGAAATCCACGATATGTATGGACGGTCATTCCATGACTGAAGCACACCACACAGTTCTGCAAAATTCCAGCTTTGTGGCTCCGTACTTCGAGCAACACAAGAATATTTTACGCTCGGACAACCCGGGGAAGCCTGAATCCTGGATTAGAAAGGCCCACATGGAGACTTTCGGCAGTTGGTTGCGAAAACATTTAATGAATGACAATGATGTTGGAGATCAGCTGTACATGTTGGCCAAGAAACCATCTTCGACTATAACGATTTTCCAAGGGTACGAGATAAATGGGAATACATTTTACACCATCGCCCAAGATAAAAAGAGCACCAACCAAAACAGTGGTGTCCGCTTTGATGCAGCAACCGAGAATGGGCGAAAGGTCACATATTATGGTTACATAGAGGAGATATGGGAACTTGACTATGGACCCTCCTTTAAGGTCCCTTTGTTCCGGTGCAAATGGTTCAAGCTAACAGGAGGTGGGGTAAAGGTGGACGAGCAATACGGAATGACAATGGTGGATTTCAACAATCTTGGTTACCTTGACGAACCATTCGTCCTTGCCAAAGATGTCGCTCAGGTTTTTTATTTGAAGGACATGAGTAGCAAACCGAGGAAACGGAAAGATAAGAAAACGATCAGTACATCATGCGATGATCCAAAGCGCCACATTGTTCTTTCAGGGAAAAGAAACATCGTGGGAGTGGAGGACAAGAAAGACATGTCAGAAGATTATAATTTGTTTGGTGAAATTCCGCCCTTCAAAGTGAACACTGACCCAATCATTAAGTTAAATGATGAGGATGCTCCATGGATACGGCACAATCGTAAGCAAGCAGGGACACAAGGGAAGAATTGATGTGTAATAATTTATTGTACCAAACTTTGTATTTGGTCGATGAACTGAATGATGTATCAAACCTTTTGTCAAACCTTCAAGGGATTTTAAAATGAATTAGTTTTATTTTTCTGATTTTTTGATATATAATTGTATTTTTAAGATTTTAAAATGAATTAGTTTTATTTTTCTGATTTTTTTGATATATTATTTGTATTTTTAAGAATTTAAAATGAATTAGTTTTATTTTCTGATTTTTTGATATATAATTGTATTTTTAAGATTTTAAAATGAATTAGAAACAAAATAATATAAACTTTAATAAAATATATAAGTACAAACAAAATAAAATAAATTTTAATAACATAAATAAAATTGATTCAACTAAAATTATCGAAGTATTTTCTGTTCAAAATCATTGAAAGCTAAAAGAATTTTCATAAAGAACTTTTTTTGTTAGAAACTTTAATAGCAAAAATAATTATCATAAAGTAAAATAAATAAGTAATTAGAAACAAAACAAAATAAAATAAATAAGTTTTTTGTTGTAAGTAGAAACAAAACAAAATAAATAAAGCAAAAAAGAAAACAAAAAACAGGCAAAAAATAAAAAATATGCCACCTACTGGGCCACCACGGCCTGAATACGACTAGAAACCCATCGATGGGCCAGGATTCAGGCCCGCAGAAGGCCCAGTAGGCCCATCAGGCATAGCAGTGACAATTAGGCCCGTAAGCCTGCAATGGAGAGGAGCTCAAGAGGGGAGCGGCAGTGGGGCTTATAAACCACTGCGCGCCCCTCTCAACTAGCGAGGTGGGACTAAACTAGCGAGGGGAGCGGCAGTGGTAGCAGCACAATGCCTTTAGTCCCGGTTGGGGACGCGGACCGCGACTAAAGGGTACCCTTTAGTCGCGGTTGTTGTCCCCAACCGCGACTAAAGGGTCTTTCTGCGCGGGAACGAAAGCGGCGCCAAAACCCTTTAGTCCCGGTTGGGGAGGCGGACCGCGACTAAAGGTACCCTTTAGTCGCGGTCCGCCTCCCCAACCGGGACTAAAGGTACGTCTATATATACTGCACTTAGCAGTTTCCGCCACTTCCCATTCTCCTCTCTCGACGCCGAAGCCCTGCCCCGACGCCGATCGACGCCGACGCCGACGCCTAAGCGCTGCCCCGACGTCGACGCCGACGCCGAAGCCCTGCGCGCCGCCGCCCCCGTCCCCAGTGAGCGCCGCCGCCGCCCGTGCCCTGCCCTTGCCCGCCGCCCGCCGCCCTGCCGCCCGCCGCCCGACGCCCTGCCGCCCGCCGCCCGCCGCCCGCTGCCCCTGCCTGCCGTCCTCCGCGCGCCGGCAGAAGAAGAAAAAGGAAGAAGAAGAAGAAAGAAAAAAGAAAAAGGAAGAAGAAGAAAGAAGGAAGAAGAAAACAAAAGAAAAACAGAAGAAAAACAAGAAAAAGGAAGAAAAAAGGAAAAAGGAAGAAAAAAAGAAAACAAAAGAAAAAGGAAGAAGAAAGAAAAAGGAAAAAGGAAGAAGAAGAAAGAAGGAAGAAGAAAACAAAAGAAAAACAGAAGAAAAACAAGAAAAAGGAAGAAAAAAGGAAAAAGGAAGAAAAAAAGAAAACAAAAGAAAAAGGAAGAAGAAAGAAAAAGGAAAAAGGAAGAAGAAGAAAGAAGGAAGAAGAAAACAAAAGAAAAATAGAAGAAAAACAAGAAAAAGGAAGAAAAAAGGAAAAAGGAAGAAAAAAAAGAAAACAAAAGAAAAAGGAAGAAGAAAGAAAAAAGAAAACAAAAGAAAACACAAGAAAACAAACAGAAGAAAAAAACAGAAGAAAAAAGGAAAAAGGAAAAAAGGAAGAAAAAAACAGAAGAAAAACAAAAGAAAATAGAAGAAAAAGGAAGAAGAAAAAAAGAAGAAAGAAAAAGGAAGAAGAAAAAAATGAAAACCAAATGAAAGAAGAAAGAAAAAGGAAAGAAACCAAATGAAAAAAGAAGAAAAGAAAGAAGAAAGAAAGAAGAAAGAAAAAGGAAGAAGAAAAAAGGAAGAAGAAAGAAAAAGGAAGAAGAAAAAAAAGAAAAGAAAACAAAAGAAACCAAATGAAAACCAAAAAGAAAGAAGAGAGAAAACCAAATGAAAACCAAAAGAAAGAAGAAAAAAAAAGGAAGAAGAAAAAAAGAAAGAAGAAAGAAAGAAGAAAAAGGAAGAAGAAAAAAAGGAAGAAGAAAAAAAGAAAGAAGAAAGAAAGAAGAAAGAAAAAGGAAGAAGAAAAAAAGAAGAAAGAAAAAGGAAGAAGAAAAAAAGAAGAAAGAAAAAGGAAGAAGAAAAAAATGAAAACCAAATGAAAACCAAAAGAAAGAAGAAAGAAAAAGGAAGAAGAAAAAAAGAAGAAGAAAGGAAGAAGAAAGGAAGAAGAAGAAAGAAAGAAAAAAGAAAAAAGGAAGAAGAAGAAAGAAAGAAGAAAGAGGAAGAAGAAAGGAAGAAGAAGAAAAAAAGAAGAAAAAAGGAAGAAGAAAGAAACCAAATGAAAACCAAAAAGAAAACAAAGAAAACAAAACAAAATACTCGGCAGTGCTCAATAATCTTATTTTTTAATTCCTCCTCCTCTATGTCCCCTTAATCTTATTTTTTAATTCCTTTAAAGCTAAAAGAATTTTTACTACATGCAGGAGTGACATATGGCGGATGATAGAGCCGAGCCGCTTAGGGATCCGGAGGCTGAACGTTATTTAATGGGCATCATCAACAACGAGATTCCTTATGTGCCGGGCTCAGAATATGAGCAACAAGAGGATGTAGTCTCTTCTTTTCTGAACCTTGACGGTGGAACAGAGATTGTCGATGATCAAGAAGGTGAAGGAACGGACATTGTCGACGGAGGTCAACCGTCAACAAACGACGATCTCGAATTGCAAGTAGCAACCACCTCCGGCGAGGTATATATATATACATTGAGCCTCTCGTGATACAAACTTACTGAAATGTGAATACATATGTATTAACGCGCGCGACTCTCTTTCTTTTTTTAGCCCTCCGGATCGAGTACGACAAAGCGTGGCAAATCCAAGGCGATGAAAACAGGAGAAACATATGCCATTGAGTTTGTCAGTGAAACCGGCAAGCCCCTACAGCACACCTCAAAGTTTATCAACCAATGCGGAGTCGTTGTTAGAGACAACGTCCCGATCACCGTCCAGGAATGGAAGGAGCCAAAGAAGGCACGTCTTGGTTTCAGTTTTGTCGACAAGAGAACGAAAAAGGATTGCTGGAGAAAGCTTATGGAACATTTCATTCTACCTCCGGAATACAACAAAGTCGATGAATTCGGTAACGAGGTTCCGGGTGGACGTCAGAGGAGGAGGCTAGTTAAAGAGTTCGCTCTTCAGAAGATGGGCGAAGCATTCCGGAACTTCAAGAAAAATTTAACCCGTGACTATGTCAACAAGGGCAAGACTCCGGATTTCAATGGACAACATGAGAAACTGAAAGATGATTGGCCAGAATTTGTGAGGCAAAAGCAATCGGAGCATTTCAAGGAAATATCGAAAAAATAAGGATAATGCGAGTAAGAAAAAGTTCCATCATATTATGGGGCGAGGAGGATACCGCCTTTCGGAGCCTAGGTGGCAGAAGATGGAGGAGGACCTGAGGGTGCGAGGAATCCCTCTAGGTACAGAGGGATGGGACCCAAGGGCCAAAAGCTGGTGGTACGGGCATGGGGGATCGCTAGACCCGGAGACAGGGGTGTGTGTTCACCGGCAGAGACAGTTTGCTCCCACCCAAGCCCTTATTGACGCAATGACCCAAGCTCAAGAGGGCTTGATCAAGTTCAACAGAGAGAAAGACGCACTGACAACAGCCCTCGGGAATGATGAACACGGAGGACGTGTACGAGGCAAAGGCAAAGTTCCGTGGAAAGTAGGGTTTTCCCAGGACAATGACCCGTACTGTTACAGAAGCCGTAAGAGAAAGACAGACCGGGATGCAGATCTTATGACGAAGTTTGCATCGGAACTCCATGAGTTGAAGCAGACCGTGCATGAACTAGTAAAAGAAAAATCGGTTGCAGGGCCGCATGAAGATCATGAAGCGGATCGCGGAAGCCAGCAGCGGAGAAGCAGCGTGGCTTCCACGGATGCCCCGCCTGGTGCTAGTGCACCGATGATCGAGATTCGTGCACCGGAGCCTCACTACCCCGTGGATGATGTAAAGGAGATGAAAGAATGTGATCTGCATTATCCCGTGGGGAACGTTTCCACGAAGGTAGCTAGCGGCAGTGCTTTACCCTGTACACCTGGAGCACTCCACCACAACAACCCCATTGCATATGGCTATGCTCGTGTCACGGTGGAAGACATAGTCCAAGGGTTTGAGGACCTGGAGATTGACAAACCTACACCCGAAGGGGAGAGAAGACTTGGAGATGTCAAGCGCCAGTTCATTCTATGGAAAAAGAAGTACATAGTGTTTCCAGGCGAGGCGCCAAGGCTAGCAAGTCCACCCCCCTCCGATGGTGGTGGTGGTGGTGGTGGCGGTGGTGGCGGTGGTGGTGGTCGTGGTGGTTCACCTACACCTCCTTCACGCCATTCGACGCCGTCCCCCGATCCACAACCTCCGGCGGGTACGACCCCCCCCCAATCCTCCTCCGGCGGGTACGACGCCCCCCAATCCACCTCCGGCGAAGAAGCAGAAGCAGGCGGACAGCAAGGAAACCCGCTCCTGGACTATTAACCCGGACCCTTATGTACCTAAGACCACAAGGGTACCGGAGCCATCACTGAAGCCTCTCCTCCCAAGGCCTGGGGAACTTAGTGAAGCTGAAACCAAATTGGCCGCGTCTGCTGATTATGAGAAATGGAAGGCGGATATGAAGGCGAAAAAAGAGCCTGAGCCCAAGCAAGTATTCACTGAGAAGCAAAAGAAGTGGGCTAAGGATTTTTTGACGACACCGTCCCAAGCCGAGCTGAATATGCCTGACGACTATGGACATGAACTTCGTAGGCAAGCAAAAATATTGAAGGAGGAGAAAGAAGAAAGTAAAAAAAGCGGGAAACAAGTTGACCAGCTCGGGATGCAGAAGAAACAATCGATCCCCCCGCTCATAGTGAAAGCCGGTCCGGAAGAGGACCCCGAGATCATAGCAGCTGCGGCAGCACTTGGATTGACTGCAGAGAGTGCCATGAAACAAGCGTCCGAGATGGGTTTGACTCTTCGTGCCTTCTTAGGCCTTGAGGATGCGCCAGTATGTGAGATAGCATTACAATATGTGCGGAATGGGCCTCTCGTCGAGCTTGCGCGGGAAAAGAGTCTACCACCACAAATGCGAAATCTGCTACGTTGGTACAAGCAATTCATAACATGGGCCGACAAAGAATATGTTTATGCGGATGTTACAGATGAGCATCACACCAAACGGTACTCTGTACAAGTTCATATGAGTGAATTGTTCCAGCTGTTCAATCTGCGCGACCTCGACAAATCTATGCTGAGTTGCTACGTTCTGTAAGTGATTTATTTCTACCTCATCTCGTTCTTCATTGCCTGCACTATATATATATATTGTCCTAACTATATTGTTGCGTACGCTATTATGCAGATTGAAGATTTGGGAATGCAAAATAAGAAACATCCATGATGTTGGGTTCATTGACCCACATATCGTTAATGGACATGTGTTACAACATCACCCCGAAGACGTGGAGAAAGACTTGTACAAGTTTCTTAGAAAGCATCAACTCAAAAGTCATATTCTATTTCCTTACCATTTTGGGTGAGTGTTTCTCTCTTGTGCCCATTCTCTTTTGTTTACTCCATGCATGGTATGTCTAATCGATGAGTTATGCATGACTGTGCATGTAACGTGTCCGCAGGTTCCACTGGATTCTGCTAAATATTGAACTTCACACCTCCAGAGTTCTAATCATGGACTCTATGGATTCGGATCCAAAGCGTTGGGCCGACATGAGAAAAATGCTGCAAAAGTAATTATTTTCAATCATTTGAGCTCTATATCGATCGGTCTCTTTCGTTCATTTCCTAATATCAAGTAACTAATAACTCCCTTGTTCATTTAATTTTCTTTGCCCTGTAGGGTTTGGAGACGGTTCTCAGAAGAAATTGTCGGTGAATTCAAACATGAGCTAGATTTCAGAAGGTTAGTTAATGTGGATAAGCAGCCACCGGGGACCAATCTATGTGGATACTATGTTTGTGAGAACATCCGGAGACACACCTCTGAGCGGAAGGCATCGGATAGCGTGCAGAACGCGACGGATAACTTGCGGAGGAGGCTTAGTCCAGAAGCTCGCTTCCGACCAATTCAAGAAGAATTAGTAGGATTTTTCATGAGGGAAGTCATCAATCCTAAAGGAGAACACTATACCGAGGATGAAGAAATTTATATGCATACCCGAGATTGAAACTTGTTCGAAGTTGTATATGGTCATCCATCCTAATTGTGTATGGAAACTTGTTCGAAGTTGTATATGGTCACCCGAGATTGAATATATATTATATATTCCTCTTGAATTCTTCTTGTTTGAAATTTCATATGCATGTATATAGTAGCGTAGAATATGTGTACTGAAACTTTATAAAAATTAAAATAAAACACAAAATAAAATATAAAAGAAATAAAACACTCCAAACTAAGAAGAAACCAGGTTTAGGGGGGCTAAAACCCTAAACCTGCGGAGGAGGCCTTTAGTCTCGGTTGGCCACGAGAACCGGGACTAAAGGTCCTCCGCCCCGACGGACCACTGGCGCCCACGTGGACGGGCCTTTAGTCCCGGTCAGCCACAAGAACCGGGACTAAAGCCTTTAGTCGCGGTCCGTAAGAGGCGCGACTAAAGGGGGGGGTCTTTAGTCGCGCATATTTAGTCCCGGTTGCACAGCCGGGACTAAAGGCTGTTGCGAACCGGGACTAAAGGGCTTTTTTCTACCAGTGGTACGTCAAATGGTTCTGATTCTTTTTGCACTGTCTTTCTGTATAAATTGTTTATGTTTCCTAATTTTGGCAGAATTTTTGAAGTATCAGAAGTATGGTGAATGTTCAGATTGCTACAGACTGTTCTGTTTTAAACAGATTCTGTTTTTGATGCATAGTTTGCTTGTTTTGATGAAACTATCAATTTATATTAGTGGATTAAGCCATGAAAAAGTTGTATTACAGTAGACACAATGCAAAAACAAAATATGAATTGGCTTGCAACAGTACTTAGAGTAGTGATTTGCTTTATTATTCTAACGGATCTTACCGAGTTTTCTGTTGGAGTTTTGTGTGGATGAGGTGTTCGATGATCGAGAAGGTCTCGATGTGAGAAGAAGGAAGAGAGGCAAGAGCTCCAGCTTGGGGATGCCCGAGGCACCCCAAGTAAATATTCAAGGAGACTCAAGCGTCTAAGCTTGGGGATGCTGGGGAGGCATCCCCTCTTTCTTCAACAAGTATCGGTATGTTTTCGGATTCGTTTCGTTCATGCATTATGTGCAAGTCTTGGAGCGTCTTTTGCATTTAGTTTTCATTTTTCTTTTATGCACCATGCTGGTATGAGATGGTCCTTGGTTTATTTATAGAATGCTCTATGCACTTCACTTATATCTTTTGAGTATGGCTTTATAGAATGCTTCATGTGCTTCACTTATATCATTTGAAGTTTGGATTGCCTGTTTCTCTTTACATAGACAACCGCCATTTGTAGAATGCTCTTTTGCTTCACTTATATTTGTTAGAGCTTGGGCATATCTTTTGTAGAAAGAATTAAACTCTCTTGCTTCACTTATATCTATTTAGAGAGATGACAGGAACTGGTCATTCACATGGTTAGTCATAAAATCCTACATAAACTTGTAGATCGCTGAATATGATATGTTTGATTCCTTGCAATAGTTTTGCGATATAAAGATGGTGATATTAGAGTCGTGCTAGTTGAGTAATTGTGAAATTGAGAAATACTTGTGTTGAGGTTTGCAAGTCCCGTAGCATGCACGTATGGTGAACCGTTATGTAACGAAGTCGGAGCATGAGGTGTTTACTGATTGCCTTCCTTATGAGTGGCGGTCGGGGACGAGCGATGGTCTTTTCCTACCAATCTATCCCCCTAGGAGCATGCGCGTAGTACTTTGTTTCGATGACTAATAGATTTTTGCAATAAGTATGTGAGTTCTTTATGACTAATGTTGAGTCCATGGATTATACGCACTCTCACCCTTCCATCATTGCTAGCCTCTTCGGTACCGTGCATTGCCCTTTCTCACCTCGAGAGTTGGTGCAAACTTCGCCGGTGCATCCAAACCCCGTGATATGATACGCTCTGTCACACATAAGCCTCATTATATCTTCCTCAAAACAGCCACCATACCTACCTATCATGGCATTTCCATAGCCATTCCGAGATATATTGCCATGCACCTTCCATCATCATCATATACATGACTTGAGCATTCATTGTCATATTGCTTTGCATGATCGTAAGATAGCTAGCATGATATTTTCATGGCTTGTCCGTTTTTTTTGATGTCATTGCTACGCTAGATCATTGCACATCCCGGTACACCGCCGGAGGCATTCATATAGAGTCATATCTTTGTTCTAGATATCGAGTTGTAATATTGAGTTGTAAGTAAATAAAAGTGTGATGATCATCATTATTAGAGCATTGCCGCAGTGAGGAAAGGATGATGGAGACTATGATTCCCCCACAATTCGGGATGAGACTCCGGACGAAAAAAATAAAAAAAGAGAGAAAGGCCAAAAAAAGAGAAGGCCCAAAAAAAAGAAAAAAAGAAAAAAAAATGAGAGAAAAAGAGAGAAGGGGCAATGTTACTATCCTTTTACCACACTTAGCACCATGTTCTTCATATAGAGAGTCTCTTAAGTTATCACTTTCATATACTAGTGGGAATTTTCATTATAGAACTTGGCTTGTATATTCCAACGATGGGCTTCCTCCAATGCCCTAGGTCTTCATGAGCAAGCAAGTTGGATGCACACCCACTTAGTTTCAGTTTGAGCTTTCATACACTTATAGCTCTAGTGCATCCGTTGCATGGCAATCCCTACTCCTCACATTGACATCAATTGATGGGCATCTCCATAGCCCGTTGATTAGCCGCGTCGATGTGAGACTTTCTCCTTTTTTTGTCTTCTCCACATAACCCCCACCATCATATTCTATTCCACCTATAGTGCTATGTCCATGGCTCATGCTCATGTATTGCGTGAAAGTTGAAAAGGTTTGAGAATGTCAAAAGTATGAAACAATTGCTTGGCTTGTCATCGGGGTAGTTATGCATGATGTGAATATTTTGTGTGGTGAAGATGGAGCATAGCCAGACTATATGATTTTGTAGGGATGAGCTTTCTTTGGCTATGTTATTTCAATAAGACATAATTGCTTGGTTGGTATGCTTGAAGTATTATTGTTTCTATGTCAAAGGATAGATTATTGCTTTGAATCACTCGTGTCTTAATATTCGTGCCATGATTAGACATATGATCAAGATTATGCTAGGTAGCATTCCACATCAAAAATTATCTTTTTTATCATTTACCTACTCGAGGACGAGCAGGAATTAAGCTTGGGGATGCTGATACGTCTCCGTCATATCTATAATTTTTGATTGTTCCATGCCAATATTATGCAACTTTCATATACTTTTTGGCAACTTTTTATATTATTTTTGGGACTAACATATTGATCCAGTGCCCAGTGCCAGTCCCTGTCTGTTGCATGTTTTTGGTTTCGCAGAATATCCATATCAAACGGAGTCCAAACGGGATAAAAACGGACGAAGCTTATTTTTGGAAAATATGGAAAATTTGGAAGGAAAATCAACGCGAACCAGTGCCCGAGGTGGTCACGAGGTAGGGGGGCGCGCCTGCCCCCCTGGGCGCGCCCCCTACCCTCGTGAGCCCACCGTAAGGCGGTTGACGCTCTTCTTTTGCCGCAAGAAAGCTAATATTCGGAAAAAAATCACGGCGAAGGTTTCAGGCCAATCGGAGTTACGGATCTCCATATATACGCGAAACGGTGAAACAGAGCCATAACAAAATGCAGAAACAGAGAGATAGATCCAATCTCGGAGGGGGCTCTCGCCCCTCCCAAGCCATGGGAGCCAAGGACCAGAGGGGAAACCCTTCTCCCATCTAGGGAGAAGGTCAAGGAAGAAGAAGAAGAAGGGGGCCTCTCTCCCCCTTGCTTCCGGTGGCGCCGGAGCGCTGCCGGGGGCCATCATCATCACCGCGATCTTCACCAACACCGCCGTCATCTTCACCAACATCTCCATCACCTTCCCCCTTCTATATTCAGCGGTCCACTCTCCCGCAACCCGCTGTACCCTCTACTTGAACATGGTGCTTTATGCTTCATATTATTTTCCAATGATGTGTCGCCATCCTATGATGTCTGAGTAGATTTTCGTTGTCCTACCGGTGATTGATGAATTGCTATGATTGGTTTAATTTGCTTGTGGTTATGTTGCTGTCCTATTGTGCCCTCCGTGTCGCGCAAGCGTGAGGGATTCCCGCTGTAGGGTGTTGCAATACGTTCATGATTCTTTTATGGTGGGTTGCTAGAGTGACAGAAGCTTAAACCCGAGTAAGGGGATTGTTGCGTATGGGATAAAAGGGGACTTGATGCTTTAATGCTATGGTTGGGTTTTACCTTAATGAATCTTTAGTAGTTGCGGATGCTTGCTAGAGTTCCAATCATAAGTCCATATGATCCAAGTAGAGAAAGTATGTTAGCTTATGCCTCTCCCACATAAAACTTGCTATCGGTCTAGTAACGTAGTCAATTGCTTAGGGACAATTCCACAACTCCTATCACCACTTTTCCACACTCGTTATATTTACTTTGTTTGCATCTTTATCTAAACAGCCCCTACTCTTTATTTACTTGTTCTTTATTTTCTTGCAAACCTTTCTTGTCACACCTACAAAGTACTTCTAGTTTCATACTTGTTCTAGGTAAAGCGAACGTCAAGCGTGCGTAGAGTCGTATCAGTGGCCGATAGGACTTGAGAGAGTATTTGTTCTACCTTTAGCTCCCCGTTGGGTTCGACACTCTTACTTATCGAAAGAGGCTACAACTATCCCGTATACTTGCGGGTTATCAGGCACCTCTACAAATCCCTGCTTCCCTCTGCGAAGGGCCTATCTATTTACTTTTATGTTGAGTCATCACCCTCTTATTAAAAAGCACTAGCTGGAGAGCGCCTCTGTCATTTGCATTCATTACTATTAATTTATATTGGGTATGACTATGACTGGATCTCTTTTACCATGAATTACAATGTCTAGTCAGTCCTTGATCTAAAGGTGCTCTGCATTTATGTTTTGCGGTCTCAAAAAGGGCTAGCGAGATACCATCTTGTTATATCATATTATGATTGTTTTGAGAAAGTGTTGTCATCCGAGATTTATTATTATGACTCGCTAGTTGATTATGCCATTGATATGAGTAAACATGAGACCTGAGAATTATTGCAAACGTGGTTAGTTATAATCTTTGCTGAAAACTTGAATGCTGGCTTGATATATTTACAACAACAAGAGCAAACAGAGTTTGTAAAAGTTTTTCTTTTTCTCTTTCAGTTTGTCAACTGAATTGCTTGAGGACAAGCAAGGGTTTAAGCTTGGGGGAGTTGATACGTCTCCGTCGTATCTACCTTTCCAAACACTTTTGCCCTTGTTTTGGACTCTAACTTGTATGATTTGAATGGAACTAACCCGGACTGACGCTGTTTTCAGCAGAATTGCCATGATGTTGTTTTATGTGCAGAAAACAAAAGTTCTCGGAATGACCTGAAACTCCACGGAACATCTTAGAAAAAATAATAAAAAATCCTCGCCAAAGATGAAGACCAGGGGGCCCACACCCTGTCCACGAGGGTGGGGGGCGCGCCCCCCCCTCTAGGGCGCGCCCCCTACCTCGTGGGCCCCCTGGAGCTCCTCCGACGCCAACTCCAACTCTATATATTCGCTTTCAGAGAGAAAAAAATCAGAGAGAAGAAATCATCGCGTTTTACGATACGGAGCCGCCGCCAAGCCCTAAAACCTCTCGGGAGGGCTGATCTGGAGTCCGTTCGGGGCTCCGGAGAGGGGGATTCGTCGCCGTCGTCATCATCAACCATCCTCCATCACCAATTTCATGATGCTCACCGCCGTGCGTGAGTAATTCCATCGTAGGCTTGCTGGACGGTGATGGGTTGGATGAGATTTACCATGTAATCGAGTTAGTTTTGTTAGGGTTTGATCCCTAGTATCCACTATGTTCTGAGATTGATGTTGCTATGACTTTGCTATGCTTAATGCTTGTCACTAGGGCCCGAGTGCCATGATTTCAGATCTGAACCTATTATGTTTTCATGAAATATGTGAGTTCTTGATCCTATCTTGCAAGTCTGTAGTCACCTATTATGTGTTATGATCCGACAACCCCGAAGTGACAATAATCGGGATACTTCTCGGTGATGACCATAGTTTGAGGAGTTCATGTATTCACTATGTGCTAATGCTTTGTTCCGGTTCTCTATTAAAAGGAGGCCTTAATATCCCTTAGTTTGCATTAGGACCCCGCTGCCACGGGAGGGTAGGACAAAAGATGTCATGCAAGTTCTTTTCCATAAGCACGTATGACTATATTCGGAATACATGCCTACATTACATTGATGAATTGGAGCTAGTTCTGTGTCACCCTATGTTATGACTGTTACATGATGAACCGCATCTGGCATAATTATCCATCACCGATCCAATGCCTACGAGCTTTCCATCTACTGGTTTACGCTTATTTACTTTCCCGTTGCTATTGTTACAATCACTACAAAATACCAAAAATATTACTTTTGCTTTCATTACTCTTTTATTGCCGTTACCACTACTATCATACTACTTTGCTACTAAATACTTTATTGCAGATATTAAGTTATCCAGGTGTGGCTGAATTGACAACTCAGTTGCTAATACTTGAGAATATTCTTTGGCTCCCCTTGTGTCGAATCAATAAATTTGGGTTGAATACTTTACCCTCGAAAGCTGTTGCGATCCCCTACACTTGTGGGTTATCATGGAACTGGACCTGAGATCGTACGGGAGGAGGCACGTAGATGTTGATATTACGGAGGAGGGAGGACTAGTGTGGAGGTTGACAGGGATGTACGGTGAATCGGCGGGTGAAAGGAAGAAGGAAACTTGGCGAACACTCAAATTACTAGGGCAGAAACACCAAGATGGGAGGCTGTGGCTGTGCCTGGGGGATTTCAATGAAATATTAACATGTGATGAAAAGGTGGGAGGGGCACCAAGGTCTTGCATGGACTGCTTCTGAGAGGCTCTGGTTAGGTGTGAGCTGAGTGATGTGGGGTTTGATGGAGATAAATTCACATGGAGGAATCATAGCACTAATCTGGGTAACTACATTTGCGAGCGGTTGGACCGGGCAACCGCGAACTCCCACTGGTGTGAAGCTTTTCCAGAATTCTTAGTGCTCAATGGAAATCCACGCCATTCCGACCATAGACCGCTGATTGTGTGTACACATGGGGATACAAGGAAAGAGCCGGAGACAGATCGAAGCTTTAAGTTTGAAGCATGGTGGCTCAAGGAAGAGGGTTGCAGTGAAGTAATCCAGGAGGCTTGGGAGGAGAGCTGGGTAATAGGGGAGGGAGGAGTGGCTGCGGCTATGGGCAAGGTGGCTGGCAGAGTGAAAAGATGGCATAAAGAAGTTGCGGGAGAATTGGAGGGAAGGCTTAGGAAGGCTCGGCGTGATCTTGATAGGTGTATGAAGGATCCAGTTTCTGAACATAAGGTCAGGGAGGAGGCAAGGTTGAGAGGGTGGTGCGTGACTTGGAGGATAAGAAGAACACTAAGGCGAAGCAACAGACTCACATATCCTGGCTCAAGGGCGGGAATAGGAGCACTTGCTATTTTATGGCTTATGCATCAGCGAGGAAGAAGGCTAATAGGGTGAAGGAGCTGAAGAAGGAGGATGGGTCGGTGGTGAAGGAAGGGGAGGATTTGACTAACTATGTCTGCTCTTTTTTCAGGACTTATTCACCTCACAAAATGGTTCCCGATTGGCTGAGCTCATAGATAGAGTGGAGCCGTGGGTAACTAGTGCCATGCAGGATATACTCAATGCCGAATTTTCCCGAGAGGAAATCAAGGCCACCCTTGACCACTTTGGCGATCTCAAGGCGCCGGGCCCGGACGGGATATCGTCTACAAGAAACACTGGCATCTCATGGGGGATAGAATTGTGGACGAAGTCCTCGCTGTGCTGAATGGGGGAGAGATTCCGGTAGGCTGGAATGACACTGTGGTTGTACTTATTCCAAAGGTCAAGAACCCGAACAAGATTAAGGATCTTCGTCCAATCTCATTATGTAATGTCCTATACAAGCTGATTTCTAAGGTGATTGCCAACCGCCTCAAGATCATCATGCCTTCAATCATCTCTGAAAATCAGAGTGCGTTCGTACCGGGGAGGCTCATCACGGATAATGTATTGGTGGCGTACGAGCTGTCGCACTTTCTCTTGAACAAGAAAAAGGGAAAGGAGGGATACACTGCAGTCAAGGCGGATATGAGCAAAGCCTACAACCACGTGGAATGGAGTTTTCTGCAGGCAATGCTTGGAAAATTGGGTTTCAGCAGGAGTTGGGTGGACCTCATTATGAAGTGCGCGATGACTGTACGATATCAAATCAAGGTGAACGGTCAGACGGAACAGTTTTGCCCGTCAAGGGGTCTTCGTCAAGGAGACCCGGCATCACCGTACTTATTTGTGATATGTGCTGAAGGTCTACCGGCTCTACTTCATGCAACAGAAAGAGAGGGGAGGATAAGTGGCGTGAAAGTATGCCCAATGGCGCCGGTGGTGTCACACTTATTCTTTGTGGATGATTCAATAATTATGTTGAAATCAAACCAAGAGGAGGCAGATGCCTTGAAGGAGATCCTGGACATATACGAGAAGTGCTCTGGGCAGTGCATAAATGTGGAGAAATCTTCTTTGATGTTTAGCTCCAACACATCAACGGAAGCCAGGAACTCGGTTGAAAGCAGCCTGCAGATTCAGAGTGAGAACTGGAACGCGAAGTACCTTGGGCTACCGGTTCACGTTGGACGATCCAGGAAACGAGCTTTCACATATTTAAAGGGGGCAATGGCGGGGCGGATTTATGGGTGGAAGGAGAAGCTTATAGCCAAGGTGGGCAAGGAGACTCTGGTTACAGCAGTGGCGCATGCCATCCCCACATTTGCTATGTCTTGCTTTGACTTAACCAAGAGTTTCTGCCACGAACTAAGTGCCCTAATCGGAAACTACTGGTGGAGCCAACAAGATAAGGAAGACACAGTTCACTGGATTGGGTGGGAGAAGCTAGTCAAGCCAAAGGCGCAAGGGGGTCTCGGTTTTGCGATATGCATAGCTTTAACATGGCAATGCTCTCGAGACAGGCCTGGCGGCTATTAAAAAACCTAGACACGCTGCATGCTAGGGTTCTCAAAGCCCGTTACTTCTCGAATTGCCATGTTCTGGAGGCTGTGGCGAGAGATGGAATCTCATATGCATGGAGAAGTTTACTCAAAGGACTTGACCTAATCCGGGAAGGATACATTTGGTGAATTGGTGATGGCGAGAACGTTAAGATCTGGACAGATCCTTGGATCCCAAGGCCGTGGTCACGGAGAGTCATAACCCCAAAAGGGAACAACCTGATGCAGGCCGTAAGCGAGTTAATGGATCCCTCCACGGGGCAATGGGATGAATGCCTTGTGCGGGATACCTTTTGCGCGGAGGATGCTAGACACATTCTGCAGATGCCGCTACGGGAGGGGGTACATGACTTTGTTGCATGGCAATTCGACAGCAAGGGCATTCATTCTGTGAAGAGTGCGTACAAGATGCACATGGAACTGAAGTCTATGAGGAAGAATGGGGGAGTGGGAAGGAGCACAGCCAAAGCGGGTAACCTGAACACATGCAACGACGATTCTTGGAAAAGGATTTGGAGATTGCCGTGCCCGAGAACTGTCCAAATGTTCACATGGAGACTGCGGCATGAATCACTAGCACTCCTGACGAATATGCAGAGGCGAGGTCTGAAGGTGAAGAGCACGAAATGCTTTTTCTGTGGGCATGCTGATGAGGATGGGGGGCACCTGTTCATCAAGTGCAAATCAGTTAAGGTGGTGTGGAGGGAACTAGCCTTAGAGAAGGAAAGAAGGGAGCTGGGAGCAATCTCATCTGTACATGCGATGATGGACTACCTATGGGGGCTAAATATCCTAAAACGCATGCAGATTCTCACTTTCTGGTGGATGTGGTGGAGCGCTAGGAATAAACTGAGAAAGGGGGAGCGTGTGTTGACAGCGGCCGAAGTAGCGAGACGCACACGAAGCTCTACTCTGGAATACATGCAGGTTTTCCTCCCAGAACCCAAGCCACAGTGCACTGATAAATGGAGGCCTCCTGCTCAAGACATGGTCAAGTTCAATGTTGATGGAGCCTTCGTCCCAGGGGAACTCCATGCAGGGTGGGGTGCAGTGGCAAGAACCAGCGACGGCGAAGTGGTGGGTGCACGGGCTGGAAGACAGGAGCTTATCCAAGATGCCTTTGCAGCGGAAGCGGTGGCGTTGTCAAATGCAGTTTCCTTTGCATCGGACTTGGGGATTATTCGAGCAGAGTTTGAAACAGATTCACAATTGTTGGCAGAAGCAATGGACATTCGGAAGGTCGATTCTTCAGCATACGCTGCTGTCATCGAGGACACAAAGTACCAGCTTAAGCTGTGATTTTCTATTTGAAATAAAATGTTGTCGCCGTAGTGCTAATTCCGTGGCTCATGAGCTAGCAAGCCTTGGCCGTATGTACCCTGCAAACTCGGTTGTCGAGTGAGAGTCGGATGTACCAGCCCAAGTGGCTGTTTGTGTTGCGGGTGATTTAAAGTTATAAAGCTTTACTTTGATTTAAAAAAGAAGAAGTCCTCGCAGCCGCCACCACCCCACGCCGGCCACTTCCAGCGAGCTCCGGCGCCGCACAACACATACCCGAGCTCCCCACGGTCCGCGCCTCCCTCCCCTCCGGCCAGTTTCTCCGCTCCCGGCCTCTATCGCCCGCTCCCAACCCCACCCATGGCTAGGGTTTCGTGTAGGGCTTCGCCGGCGCGTCTCCCGCTCGCCGCCTTCTCCCACCACGCCGGCCTCCCTTCCCTAGCTACCCTCTCGTCATGGAGCACCCTCGCACTGGGCACTCCTTTCTCTCCCCCTCCCGGCTCCTCCCGTCGCCGAACTGGAGCACCAGCCGCTCCTCCTCCACCCCCCTATCTGGGGCAGCAACACCATGAGCTAACACCCAGCGACGATCTCCTGCTGGTGTGGGTCAGTGTGGGCTTGCTCGATCTGGGGCAGACCGGCCGGTTCCGGCGTGGAGAGAGGAGGAGGAAGGTGAGACGGGAGGCCAAGGCAACGGCGAGATCCACGTCGAGCCGCCATGGCCATGACCAGATCCACGATGAGGTTAAATGGGCCGGCTGCTCCCTACAGGACGACGAAACTCTTCAAGGGTGGGTCTTCTCTTTTCCCCGAGATCGATGTGCCTGTGGCATGCTTGCTCTCCATGTGTACGTTCTTGCTGTATTTGCCTGCATCTGATGGTTCTTCCAATGTGCGTTCTTGAGAAATACACCTGCAGGTGATGGTTCTTCATGATATGTGCCTGGTTCTTGTGTTGCTTCCAGGACATAGAACTACCTGCAATGATTCCTTGTGTGCTTTGTTCCGGGTTCCTTAGCTTCTTTTGGTGGATTAGCTACTGTATAAAATAAAACAAGCAAGCAGTTCATATGGGTTGATTAGCTGATGCATCTGGTGCGTATAAATGGATAATTGAGATGGGTCTGATTTATTCATGATATGTACTCTGATTTCTTAGAAAAGGGTTTCTTCTTGGTTGAGAATAATAGAATTTGAGATGTTTGAAGTAAGTATTTTGGATCTAACACATTTCTATCAATTGTTTCAGATTGACCCGGCGAATTACAAGAGCATCTCATCTGGATTTGGTGTTCTGTTAAAGGAGCAAGGAGCTAGGGGATTCTTCAGGGGATGGGTACCTTGCTTGGTTTCAGTGCTCAGGGGGCTTGCAAGTTTGGGTTCTACAAGTTCTTTAAGAAGACCTACTCAGATATGGCTGGGCCTGACAATGCCGTGAAGTACAAGACCCTAATTTACCTTGCAGGTTCAGCTTCTGCTGAGGTAATTTTTGATATTACTCTGTGCCCCTTTGAAGCTGTCAAGGTCCGTGTGCAGACACAACCTAGATTTACTCGTCGAAGTTTTTAGCTGAAACTCCAAAATTCACTTTTCTTGCAAAAAATAAATATGTTAGCCAGACATGAGATTACTGTATGTCTGTCCATCCACACTTGCGCTGCAGCAGAAGAGAGCAACTTAGCATATATGACCCACACAATAATAAAGAATAAGGAAAAGGATTAGATATTTTTATATAGTATAAATAATAAAGAAGCGTGAACCCAGACTGTTAAGTATGTCATCTCCAAAGGAGAGTGAAGATAGCTTTTTGTTGGGCTGCCAACTAGGTGAACAAATTCAGATTATGTTATTGTTCCGTACACAATGCCTTGCTAAAAGATGGACGTCCTCAGCGAAGGAAGCCATGTCCGTGACCCTCTAAAGAAGAAAGAACACAAGCCATAAGAAACTAATGCACTTTCATATACTTAATAGAAGTCGAACCCACGTGAAAATGAGGAGTGCATAACCGGTTACCATCTAAAGATATTGACATCAGAAATCCCCACTCTCTTCCTTGAACACTTAAATTGCAGGACAAGTTTACATAAACTATTTTGTAAATTAAAATGACTGAATATGAGAACATGAGCAAACAACCAGACAGTAACGGCCTAATGGGCAGTGATTATTCCATGAGTGTCATCCCATAGAATGTTCAAATTCACTGAAATAAGCCAATTCAGCCCTTAACAGTCTAGCCGAACATCTCTCACAGATTTTGCCACTGATCCATGAGAAAAGGGCAGCATCCTTCTTTCTACCCTCGCCTATGATGGCCATGGTGTCCAGTTCACAATGTGTCGAAACATGGTCAATTCCATGACAATGAGCATACCGCCCCACATGCAATTCCATGACAATGAGCAAGCCACCCCACGTGCACACATGTCACTGCATCCACACAAGGGAATATTTAAAACTTTAAAAACTAATTTGTCAAGTTGGACATGAGGACGCCCTCTGCGAGGTACTCCCTGCACCTGTAGCCTATTGCCATGAATTTAGTCAGAGTTAAGGAACTGGGCCAGGACACATCAAGGGAGATGAAAAGCTCGTCAAGGACAGAGTGAGAGGGGAGGATATAGATGCCAGGCGGGACAAGGCGAGATGTGATGCCGATGTCTAACGACACCAGTTGGTCGAGCGACACGGGATTCTGCCCAGCGACGTCAAGAAAGAAGCGTCAATCACGGGAGCCGACCAGTCTACGCGTATTATGGGCTTATGGTCCAATTTTGTGTTTTTCATATCAACATGATTGCTTTACCGTCAATTTTCTGAATATTGTTAGTGACTAATTCTTTCCCAATTTTGTTTATTTAGGTTGGAGAGAATATTGTTTGAGCAGAAGGAGAGTGAAAAGATGCAAGAGTGATACACCCAAGCACTTAGATTTGAGTCAAACCTGGTTTGTTGTACAGGATTTCACTGTATTTGTCCGCACAAATACTTCTTGATATTTACTCATGATAGTTTTTCTCCATAGTTCAGTGTTTACATCTCTATTCTTCTAATATAGTCATATTGTCCATATAAGTGCAGCTTTTATTTTGAGTTCTTCCTGGATGCCACTCTGAAGGCGAATTCTTCATGGGTGTATCGTGCACCTGTCTTGCCGTTCTATATTCTCAAGTCTGAACTGCAGACTCTCAAAGGTTTCGGACACCATTTTGACCTACGACAAATATTTGAACTATTTAATATAGTGACACTGATCATAGCTGCCCGCAGGTTTTATTCACTCACCAGCTCTGGCTTTTGGTGTACACGGTACACCATGAGGCAAATAGGTTGACATGTCACCGTGAGGCAAGAAGGTTGACATGTTCATCTGTTATCATGAGTGCCGTGTTCACTCTTGCAGTTCAGTTGTTAAGCTTAAGCTAAAGATCTGACTGTACTGTCTAGAGGTGGAATGGCTAAGCTCTCTTTATAATCCTTTTACTGAATATCTTGCAAATGACACACTAAAGGGCATGAAGTTATTAGGTGTGTGGGTGTCAGTCCAATATGTTCTTATGTCTATGGATCTGCGAAATGTTTGACGCTTTATTGGTTTTGGTCACAAAAATGTTTGGTGTACATGCTTTCATCTTGAATATATGTAACTCTAAATAGTGCTACTTCCTAGTTAAGTAATAATACAATCAATTGGATGTTCTTCTACTGTTATGGATCTAGCGGAACAAATGGTGTTTTGATAACATTGTATTTCTCCATAGTTCATTGTCAACATCTTCATTCTCCTAATACAGTCATATTATCCAGTTTTTTTGAACCGGGCTTTACCCCTTTCCATTGCAAAGAACGGAAATACAACCAGTTCAAGCGGGAAAGACAGGAAAAGGGAAAGAGGTATAGCGAGTTCAAGCACTACCAGGAAACCCACCATACTCGCTCGCCGTCGAAACGAGTATCATGGGGCGAAAACCTGGATAGCACGTCATACCATCTAGCCTATTACATTTCTCAAAAGATCGTACTAAGTATCAAAACACAGCCGAGTGTCAAACAAGCATAAAGCTATCTTCTCCGGGAAGAGACAGCAACGAAATCGCGTGCCCGACAGCTCTTCATCCAGCGCAACTCCCGAAAACGTCAGGCACCTTGGATTGGTTGCTTGACAGCACCACACATCTTCAAAAGCTGCAATGTGCTAGTCCTGATCATCTCAGCTCCAGTGCGTAGCTCTTTGGCGTCCTCTCCTTGTTGTAGCCCTGTCCAGTAAAGAAGAAAAGAGCATAGAGAAAACACAATCTCAAAAGGAGTCTTGATTTGTTTCTTTTCAAAAGTAGCTCGATTGCGCGCCAACCAAATGGCCCAACACGTGGCTGCTAAGCCCACTGTATAAAACTTTTGCTTCCCAGGAAGATATTTGTGGCACCAAACGAAGTATTGCCAGTAATTCGACGGGAAAGTATCAGTGCCAAGAACTACTCCAATAGATCGCCAGACAATTCTGGCCACGGGGCAAGTAAAGAACAGATGTTGCATTGTTTCCACCTGTTTGCAGAAAGAACAACAGGGATTTCCCGGCCATTTTCTCTTGCTCATCACTTGCCTAGTGCGAACTGCGTCCTGTGACATTTGCCACAGGAAGATTTTGATTTTAAGAGGAATCTTGGCTTTCCAAATCCATCTATAATGGCACCCACTTAGGGGTCTCTCCAACATCTTATAGACTGACTTAGTGGTGAACTTGCCATTCTGATTTAGTCCCCAAAAGACACGATCACTCCTCTCATCAAGGGGAATACTTTTCACTATAGTGCGCATATTTACCCACTGTTTGAACAGCTCAGGAGTAAGCCTGTGTCTGAATATAGAAATGTCATCAAGTTCATCTCTTTTGTCCAGGGTGCTCGTTGGATAATTGCAGATCTCAAATAAGCGTGGATATTGATCCTGAAATGGGATCAGCCCATTTATTGGATCTTTCCATAATCTAATCAGGTTCCCAGCACCAGTCTCAATCTTTCTGCCCATCATATAGATGTTTTTGATCTTAAGCAAGGCTTTCCAACAGGGCGAGTCAGAGAATTTGGAAGAAACTTCCGCAACAGAATTGTTGCGAAGATACCTGGCCCGGACTATATCCTGCCACAGCCCATTTTGTGTCTCTAACTTCCACCACCATTTAACCATGAGACTAATATTTTGCTTATGAAGATCTTTTATACCTAAACCCCCTTTGTCTTTGGATCTACATATCTTGCCCCACTTAACAAGATAGTATCTCCTTTTTTTGTTGCAGCCTTGCCAAAAGAACTTGCGCCTATGCTTATCTAGCTTTTCAATGAAAGTTTATTCATGAGCCACATAGACATATGATAGAGAGAGATCTGCGTGACGACGGAGTCCAGTAGGGTGTGTCTCCCCCCCATCGAGGCAGCGTTTCCAATCCAGGCCTCGAACCTCTTCAGGTATTTACTAACAATAAACTCCCAATCAGAAGTTTTTAGATTAGCATAGCTCACAGGCATCCCCAAATATTTGAGTGGAAAACTGCCAACCTCACAATTAAAGATTTCTGCATATTTGTTCACCACACTTTCATCTCCACCCACAGTGAGAATTTCACTTTTCTGAAAGTTAACTTTCAGGCCGGACATCATCTCAAACATATACAGCAGCAACTTCAGGTTGACTGCCTTGTCAACATCATCTTCAATGCAAATGATAGTATCATCCGCATATTGTAGGACCGCCACCCCATCAGGAATAAGGTCAGCAGCCAGCCCCCTAATAAGTTTGTTTTTTGGGCATTTTTGATCATTTTGGTAAGGCATTCAACGGCTAGATTGAATAGGAAAGGAGAATGTGGGTCTCCCTGTCTTACCCCTTTTTTGCTTTGAAAATATGGCCCAACACTACCATTAAGTTTGATGCTAACTGTCCCATTATGCAGTATCTGTTCGATCCATCTGCACCAGGTATCGTTAAAGCCCCGCATCTTGTGGCATTCTAGGAGGAAGTCCCAATTCACCTTATCATATGCTTTTTCAAAGTCCAATTTAAGGACAATCCCCACTTTTTTCTTAACATAAGTGTAGTTAAGAATTTCATGGAGGGACAAAACTCCATCCATGATATTTCTTCCTTTTACAAAGGCGTTCTGAGTAGGGCTAATGAGTTTGTTTGCATATATAGCAACTCTTCGATCGAGGACTTTGGTAATCAGTTTATATGGGCACCTCAGCAGGCAAATAGGCCTGTACTGCTGTATTTTCTCGGCTCCAGAAACTTTTGGGAGCAGAGTAATAATTCCATAATTAAGCCTCTGGACATCCAACGTCCCTTGATGAAAAGCTTTAAAAAGGGCCATAATGTCGTCTTTAACTATATCCCAGCACACTTGATAGAACTCAGCAGGAATATTATCGGGTCCAGGGGCTCGATTAGGGGCCATATCAAATAGAGCCTCTTTGACCTCCTGTTCAGTAAATTCTCGGCAAAGATCCTTATTATCTTCTTCATCTAATTTCTCCTCAGTCGACCAGGTTCCCGGATCAAGATGAATCTGGTTACCAGGGGCTGGTCCGAATAGATTTTTTGTAAAACTCAGTTGCATGTGCAATCAGATTGTTCGTGCCTTCAATCACTGTTTCTCCCGTTCTAAGTGATTGGATAGTATTTTTACGTTTCCGACCATTAGCAATTTTGTGATAATAGTCAGTATTCAAGTCTCCTTTAAGAAGCCAGCGCTCACGAGACTGTTGAAGCCAAAAGATTTCCTCATTCACTAGGAGCTCATAGAGCTCAGCGTTGATATCCACTTTTCTACTATATAAGTCAGGAGGTAACATATCTTCTTCCTCTAGTTCCTCCAGCATAGCTAATTCCATACGTAAGTCCTCTTTTCTCTTTTTATCGTGACCATATTTATCTGAACCCCAGCCTTTAAAGTAAGTTTTGAATCTTTTTAACTTGATATTCAGGACATCAATAGGATCAGATGAAGCCACTTTCCTGGCCCAAATTTTCCCCACAGTGGGCAGGAACTTTTCATCATTGATCCAGGACAGATTAAAACAAAATTCACGAGGTTTCGGGGCTTCACGCCCTTCTTCCCCGGAGGATAACAGTAGTGGATTATGGTCAGAAATCTCCCGAACCAATTTCCTCACAGAGACTAGAGGGAAGATATCTTCCCAGCATTCAGACATAAGAATTCGATCTAGCTTCTCAAGCGTGGGGTGGGACTGATTATTGGTCCATGTATATTTACCCCCACTGATATGAATTTCTCTAAGAGCTAGTGTATTGATAATGGAGTTGAACAGGTCAGTGGCTTTGTTGTTCATCATCTTCTTATTCTTCTCCCCTGCATGTCTCAGGATATTAAAGTCTCCCCCCACTATGTAGGGCACGGTCATGCCACTACAAAAGGATGCCAGCTCAATCAGGAAGTCATTTTTGAACTCATCATGTGCCGATCCATAAACTACCAGCAAACCCCACTGTATTTTCTTTTTTTTGTCATACAGTATTAGTTGTAATACATATTTGCCTATAGCACATGATATTATATCCAGAGTGTCTCTCCTCACACCACACAAAATGCCCCCAGATTTGCCAATAGAAGGCACCCAGTTCCATTGGAATATGTCAAAGGGGTCAATTCTCCTCAAACATTTAGGTGTGAACTTTTTCTTCATAGTTTCTTGCAGACCTAAGAAGTCAAGGGAATGGTCACTAATCATGTCTGAGAGGCAGGTGGCCATCCCTTTCTTGCCCACCCCTCGACAGTTCCAAATGAGTCCTCTCATTTGGAACGTTTTTTGTGGAATTTGGTCTGAGTAACCCTGCCAGGGGACGGGGCAGGGTTACCTAACAAATCTTCCTCAGAAGTGTTTCTTTTCTGACTGCTAGTCACAGGCCTAGGAATTTTGAAAGCAGATTTGCTATGTTTTTTTTTCTTAGGTTTAACAGAAGAGATATGTTCATATATATGTTCTTCCTCGTCCAGCCATTCTAAGTTCACGGGGGTGTTCCTACCCAAACCGTCTGTCACAATCAAGTTATCCCGCACTATTTCAGTGTTGTTATCTTCCCTTTTATCTTCTAATTCTTTTCGGGCGCATTCAAGCTCTCTAATAATGTCAACAACAACGAAATTATCATTGGGTATGTCTGCCCCTATCTTATTAGCTCTACTAATCAACTCATTGTCAGAAAGTACATCAAAGGAATTTTTGGAAGCATGGGTATTGTTACCTTCCAGATTTTTCTTACTAGCCAGTTTCTTGGCCTTGTCCTCAATCTTGTCCTGCATCCCAGAGGCGTTACGTTTGCTGAATCTCAGTGGGGCTTCAGTTGCTAGTGGAGGGGTAAGAATGATCTCCTCCATGTTTTCAGAGGATGGGAGTTGTACCATATAGCTGCATGAGGTCTTCAACCCAGGGTCCACCGCACCAGTCACCTCCACAATCTGAGAAGGGTTAGTAGCAGTTTGACAAGTCGAGGTAGATTTATTATGTATGACTTCTTTCACCTGTATATCTTGAACAGTAGTCTCCATGACATCAGGATTCCTAGGGACAATCCAATTAGATGAGTCCATGCCATCTTCTTTCATTTTTTCCTCGATTTCTTTCTGCAGTTTTTTCAATGAGTAGAGAATTATCTTCATCACTTTCAGTAGAGGGAGATCCCTCTTTATCATCGTATAGCAGGCGACATTCCTTGCCACCACGATAGGAACCCCCAATGTTGTCACGTCCAGCAGACTCAGGCTGCGGCACTCCTTTCTCTTGTTCAGTACGTCTCCTCTTAGGTGTCTGATTTGGCTTGGTCCTTTCATGAGGAATAGGATCCACAGTTTCTGCATTCACATGATTTTTAACCAAAACCTCCTCAACCTCATAGGTGAACTTGTAGAAACGTCCTGCAAGCACCCCTTCAGCAGTGACAGGAAGTTGAGCTATCGATCTACAACCAATTTTAGCTCTAACAGAAGAGGGACGATTTATAGTTGACATATCAACATCCAGGGTAATTCCAACTAACCCTCCCACATAAGCAACAGTTTTATCACATCTCTTGTTAGGTGGAATTTTCCCAATCTTAACCCAAGCAATCTCTAACAATCCCTCAGAATCAATATCCTCAGGAGAACTTGACACTAACCCCACAATTTTTCAACTTAATATTCTCAACAAAAAGAGCTCTGTCAACCTCTCTAGGATTCGGCATTCTCATAACAAACTTTTGAGGAGCAAAGAATCTAGCAGAGCAACGCCACCCCTGGCCAACATACACACTTAACTCATGCTCAATATCTTTGGTCTGAGCCGAGCCCTCAGTAATGGTGACAACTATATTGAAAATGTTTTCCCTGCTCTGCCTATCCACGCTGTAGTCAGGAATGTAAAAGAAACCCTGACCCTTAGTTTGAAATGCACACATCACAGGTGTGTGATCCCAAGGGAAGAACTCATTGCAAACAAAGGATAGGTGACCTCTCTTTTTTACATCTCTCACAGAAAGCTTGAGGGCATCTAACAGTAAAATGCCCAGGAACATGGCAGATCTGACAAGCATCACAAGGTGGAGCGATAATACCAGAAGAGGAATACTCGCGGTTCACGGCAGAGACGTTGTTCTTGTCGAAGGTGCGGTGCGCCTTGTCGCTTCCGCTGTCTCCACCACGTGTCTCTTGACGATGGGTAGGAGCTTCCTGCCGCCCCTCAGTCGCCGCCGTCTCCTGGGAGTCTTGCAGGTCACCGCCATCCCCATCCCATCGGGATTGCCGGGTTCGGTTCACCTGCAGACCGCCGGCCGCCTCTTCCCACTTGTCGTTGGTAGTGGAGGAGCTCCCCATCTCCATCTTGCGCTTCCAGACGTGGGAGTCGAAGCCGCGGCCGCGGCCGCGACCACGATCGAATCGCCCAGCGCCGCGTCCCTGGCGGCCCGCACCGAAACCATCCCCTCTCATCTCAACAGTTGGCTTCTCTTTGGATCTATCGGAAGGATTCACGGAAAACCTAACAGGTGGCTTCTCTATGGATCCAGCAAGGGGATTTGTGGAAGGTTGAGAGGCAACTACTTGAGCAAAGGAGCGAAGGTCGCCATGGATTTTGCCATCCCACCAAGCGAAGTTTGGCTGAACCACAGATCTGGCGAGAGACGGAGCGCTCCAGAAGTGGGCGAGCCCCTCGTCGAGATCCAAAATGGGAGAAGGGGTGGCACCCGTATGTTTTATACCCGCGGTGCCCCCAGAAACCCTAGCTCCATCGCACTCATGGCGGTCCGATCCCCCTCATCTACGTGTCGCGCATCCGTCTCATGGCGGACCGGTCCACGCCCAAGGACCCCGGGTCCATCTGTCAGATGTGGAACTCGGCGGTGCGCGTCCAGATCCGCACGACCGCCCCCGTGTACCGTGTGTCTGTGAGTAGGGCCACGCGGCGGCGCATCCTCGCCGGAAAATCCGCCGTTCGCCGGAGATCTATCACAAACCCTAGCGAAATGGCAAGGAAAAGCGACAATATCCCCGATGTCGATCCACTCACCGGATCGAAGAAAGCGCGCATCCACCGTGTGCCCCTTTGTGTCGAGCAGCACGATCCGGAGAGCCTCCCTGCGCAGCCATAGTTCGCCGTCGTTGAACGTGACGTGTCGCGCCGTGACGAGGTCCGCCACGAAACGAACCCTCCAGCGTGCGTCGCCCATCTCCTCACTATCTGGACTAGGCTTTCAGATCCATCCGTAGACGAGCTCGGCAGCGGCTTCTTTTTTTCGCAGGAGACGCCAATTGGGTTTGAAATTTTCTTCACCCTACTCCTGAAAATCAGCACTCCAGTGTCAGGCAGGGTATGGCAGGGATTGCAAAGTCAGATGATCCACGCCCCTCCACTTCTCCGGTGGTATCGAGATTTCCTTGAGAACGGCTTTGCTTGGGAAGACGCAAATCTGGCCCAGATACGAGATTGCAACCTTATTACCAAAAAAACAACTTGAGCTAGGCCAGTCATATTATCCATATAAGTGCAGCTTTTAGTTCGTAAAAGTACTTTGTACTTTGCCCAATTGATTTCACTAGATCCCCCGTTTGTACAGTATGGATGAAACACCTTGCAATTATTTCACTAGATCGATTGATGATAGCTTGCTGTTGCTGATGAAACCGAAGAAACTGTATCTATGCTGGGCCAGTTGCCAACCAAACCAACATTGTCTCAGTTACTGGTTCAAAGATGTCTCAAACCGCACACAAACATTTCAGTTGATAGATACACCATAAGTTTGGTTGTCCGCTCTTTTAGATGCCTAGAAGCATGATTCTCGAGATCATTGCTCACTGAACATAAGACCAAATGTTCCAATTTATTTTATTGCTCAAAGAAGAATTGGTGTTCTGTTGTGTTATCTTGCGACACTATATGGCATCAGGCTGTTTGCTTCCATCAATTGGCTTGTGGGTTGTGCCTTGCACTGTTATCAATGTTTCTGTCAGATTATTGTCTAGCTTAATGATCTGTTCCACCAACAGGTATGGAAGTTGTTGGTGTGGTGATCGCCGTAGGGCCCGGGCTGACTGGCAAGAAAGATGGGGATGCTGTCGCGTACGCAGGCAAGCCGATGGGCTCTTATGCTAAAGAGCAGATTATTCCAGCCAATGTTGGTTCCCGTCATGCCTTTGGTTGATCACACAACGGCTGCTATCATACTGAAGGGGATGACTATCCATATACTGGTTCGCCACATATTTAAGGTACATTTTGTCTTGTTCCTCCTGTGTGACATACCGACCCGCTGCACATCCGCGTGAAGCACACCCACCCACTGCCGGAGGCGTCCCACGCCCATGCTGATCTCAAGGCTCAGAAGACGCCGGGCTCCATACTGCTGACCCCGTAGAACTAAGCACTGTCATATTTTTTGGGGTAGGAATAAACAGGGGACTCGGCGATGTATGTGCTCTAGAATCTACAATGCTTGTGAATATGTTCGCAGGTGTTGGCATTTGAACACTGAATCCTCCGTCTGTCTGTTTCACCTGGTTATGTTGGATTCAGTATGAATGAGTGTGTTTGGTGGTTATGAGTTGGATTGTGGTCTTGTTGTGCACATCACTATTTGAAGCATGACGAGTTGTAAAGACCAATATTTTTCAATATAGTGACCTAGCAGGACAAGTATTTCCCTCAGTTGTATATTATTTATATTCATGTCAAGTGATACACTAGACTAACTATAACATCATGAATGTACGTATAAGGCATGATGAGTTCATGTCAAGTACCTACAACTCGGTCGTCAGCAAGTCGATAACATGGCATACTTGGTTTTACAAATTAAAGTAATAAGCGCAAACATCAATCCGCTGGTGCACCACAAGGCGGCATCAGCGTTGCCGGGTGAGAGGTTGCGGTGGATCGGCGTTGCTAGGAGTTGATTTGGTTGTGTCATGTGTGGGCTTGCAGCAAGCCTCTCTGGCCTCCTACCCTGGCATTGGGGGTAAACGGAAGAGGGGTAATTAAACAAAGATATATGTGAAATTGTAAAATCAAATGCTTTTTTCTTGCATTGTAAAATTATTTTGTTTCTCCCGTTGCAACGTACGGGCACATTTAATAGTATTTATTAAACCATATGTGAGGGATTACACATGTACAAATTTAAACATATGTTTATTAAATGATGATATAGTTTAATGATTACATATATACTATTTTTATTTAAAAAATAATGGGTGTATGTCTGCACACCCATATACTCATCTAGCTCCGTCCATGCGCTATGGTCGAGTTGGGGGCTGGAATGGGGCACGTTGGGCTACCTTACCAAGGGGACTTGAGCACGCAATCGAGCAAGAGGGCTCGTGTGTCTGGTGTATGTTGTGACGGTGCTCACCGGCACGCGGGTCCGCCGCGTCGACCTGGAAGCTCGCGCCACTCTACTCTCCCATATCTTCGATGTGCAAATATTGTTCCGCCAAGTCGACGTGAGCGTTGGCCACCTCCGCATGGTGCGCGTCATCACAGACCATCCTACCAGCTCCCGCTCTTCCGCTGACGACTCACCACCTGCGCTGGCAACGGGGAGATCATGCTCGATCTACATGAAGCGTACCTCTATAGAAGATGGATATGACATGTGGGACAGGATTGTCAATGAGAGCAGATTATGATCCATGGCGGGATTGATATTTTCCCGCTGCGCCAAACTGGTCGAGGGTTGATCTTGACCGGGATTAGAGAGGTCAAGGTACCGATTTTAGGGATTCAGAGTTGGGGGGTCCAATTTCGACGAGCTCTACGACTTTAAGGTTTAAAATAGACTTCACTCTGCGAAAAAGACCAAAATAAACCCTGAACTGGTAGACACTAGCGAAATCGAACCCCAAACGCACACTCCCCGAAATTGGCACTCTCAACTAACTGATCCCGGTCTAAAATGAACCCTGACAGCCGTTCCCAAATAGGGATTGCTGACGTGGCAAGTCGCAGCCGGGATTGCTATTTTTTTGTGGAAATAGAGGGAGATGGCCGGTTCGGTGCAGCCCATCCAATGAAGCAGTCGAGGAGGCATCCTCCTGTATTCTTCTCTGCTCCCGCGACGGCAATGGCGGCAGGCGGGTGATCGTCGGCAACGGTGACGATCTAGCCGGGGAGCGACGGGCTAAGGTATGTCCCCAACGTCATCCTCCTCTGGGCACCAATTTTTTGACCTTTGTGCACAACACTAGGGTTAGGGTTTTAGGCATGGGATGTGCAATATTTTGTGGAGGGAAAGTAAGGATTTTTATGTGAGTAGGGTTTATTCATTGCGTTCAAATTGTTTTCGTAGTAGTACGGGCAAGTGATATTGTTCTGTTTATTTCAGCTTCATCATGGATCCGACAGAGATACTCAACGTGAGATTCCATTTTGGTGGCGAGTTCATCGGCAATGGTCCGAATTTGCAATATGTGGGGGGAGATGATGAGATGTCAGAGATTGAGAGGGATAAGCTATCATTGCAGGAGGTCAAAGGGTTTTTGAAAGATCATATGTAGTTTAAGCAATCAGAGAATTCATACTAGCAACATTACAATCATGCTCATCATTCAAAGATTTTATGCCAAACATTTTAGTGAATTTTTCTTCTGTCAATTGAGCATAATTTTCCGATCCATCATTTTCAAGAAAGACATTATAAAGGCGAATAATATGAGTCAACCTCAATTCCATTTTATATTTTCTCTTTATAAACCAAACTAGTGATAAAACAAGATACTAAAAGATTCAATTGCAAGATCTAAATATATACCTTAAAACATTCACCTCCCCGGCAACGGCGCCAAAAAAGAGCTTGATGACTACTACGTAACTTTATTCTTGTAGGCTCGTGTTGGGCCTCCAAGCACAGAGTTTTGTAGGACAGTAGCAATTTCCCCTCAAGTGAATGACCTAAGGTTTATCAATCCGTGGGAGGTGTAGGATGAAGGTGGTCTCTCTCAAACAACCCTACAACCAAATAGTAAAAAGTTTCTTGTGTCCCCAACACATCAAATAGTAAAAAGTCTCTTGTGTTCCAAAAAAATCATCAAAAAGTTTTGCTGCATTTGGAGAACTTTTATTTCTGCACAAAAAACAACACCACGGTAGTTCTGCTGATAACAGCGTCAGTCCGGGTTAGTTTCATTCAAATCATACAAAAACCATATAAAATTGTTGTAAACATGACATGAATACTTCATAAATTATAGATACGTTGGAGACGTATTAGCATCCCCAAGCTTAATTCCTACTCGTCCTCGAGTAGGTAAATGATAAAAATAATAATTTATGAAGTGCGAATGCTAGCATAGTGCGTAAATTTGATCAATGATAATTTCAATCACTTTTCCTAGCATAATAACAACAACTCTTTCTCATAAAACTCATCATGATAAAGTAGCAATCAATTCACATGTTACGGTTCAAACAATGCCTTCTCTTGAAACTTAACAACCCGCGATGACGTTGGAGCATGATTTATTTTTATTGTCTTTCTTATGAGTGGCGGTCGGGGACGAGCGATGGTCTTTTCCTACCAATCTACCCCCTAGGAGCATGCATATTAGTACTTTGTTTCGAGGGCTAATTAACTTTTGCAATAACTATGCGAGTTTTTTATGACTAATGTTGAGTCCATGGATTATACGCACTCTCACCCTTCCACCTTCGCTAGCCACTCTAGTACCGCGCAACTTTCGCCAATGCATTAAACCCTCCTTATACCTTTCCTCAAAACAGCCACCATACCTACCTATTATGGCATTTCCATAGCCATTCCGAGATATATTGACATGCGACTTCCACCGTCCATTTTATTATGACACATACCATCATTGTCATATGGCTTTGCATGATCATACAGTTGACATAGTATTTGTGGCTTGGCCACCGTTCATATTTTTTATACATGCCACGCTTGATCATTGCACACCCCGGTACACCGCCGGAGGCATTCATACAAAGTCATATTTTTGTTCTAGTATCGAGTTGTAATTCTTGAGTTGTAAGTAAATAAAAGTGTGATGATCATCATTATTAGAGCATTGTCTCATGTGAGGAAAGGGCTATGGAGACTACGATTCTCCCACAAGTCGGGATGAGAATCCAGACTTAAAATAAAAAAGAGGCCAAAGAGCCCAAAATAAAAAAGAGAGGCCAAAGAGCCCAAAGCAAAAAAAAGAGAAAAAAATAAAAATGATAGAAAAAGAAAGAAGGGACAATGTTACTATCCTTTTTCACACTTGTGCTTCAAATAGCACCATGTTCTTCATAATATAAAGTCTCCTATTTTGTCACTTTCATATATTACTAGTGGGAATTTTTCATTATAGTACTTGGCTTGTATATTCCAATGATGGGCTTCCTCAAATTGCCCTAGGTCTTCGTGAGCAAGCAAGTTGGATGCACACCCACGTAGTTTTCTTTTTGAGCTTTCATACACTTATAGCTCTAGTGCATCCATTGCATGGCAATCCCTACTCCTTGCATTGACATCAATTGATGGGCATCTACATAGCCCATTGATTAGCCTCTTCGGTGTGAGACTTTCTCCTTTTTTGTCTTCTCCACACAACCTCCACCATCATATTCTATTCCACCTATAGTGTTATATCCATCGCTCACGCTCATGTATTGCGTGAGAGTTGAAAAAGCTTAAGAACGTTAAAAGTATGAACCAATTGCTTGGTTTGTCATCGGGGTTGTGCATGATAAATACTTTGTGTTATGAAGATAAAGCATGACAAGATTATATGATTTTGTAGGGATGACTTTCTTTAGCCATGATATTTTGAGAATATATGATTGCTTTATTAGTATGCTTGAAGTATTATTGTTTTTATGTCAATATTAAACTTTTGTTTTGAATCTTATGGATCTGAATATTCATGCCACAGTAAGAAAGATTACATGATAAACATGTTAGGTAGCATTCCATATCAAAAATTCTGTCTTTATCATTTACCTACTCGAGGACGAGCAGGAATTAAGCTTGGGGATGCTTGATACATCTCCAACATATCTATAATTTTTGATTGTTCCATGCTATTATATTATCCATCTTGGATATTTTATATGCATTATTATGCTATTTTATATCATTTTTAGGACTAACCTATTAACCTAGTGCCCAGTGCCAGTTGCTGCTTTTTCCTTGTTTTTGTCTTTTACAGAAAATCAATACCAAACGAAGTCCAAATGGAATGGAACTTTTTGAGGATTTTTCTTGGACTAGAAGACATCTAGGAAGCTTCGGGAGGAGGCCATAAGAGCCACAGATGAGCCACGAGCTTGGGAGGCGCGCCCTAGGGGGGCGCCCCAGGCTTGTGGGCCCACTGTGGCACCTCTAACCCTAATCTCAGCTCCATAAATACCCAAATATTCCCCGTATACCAGAGGGCACACCAAAAAAACTTTTTAGCCGCCGCAAGCTTCTATTCTCGTGAGATCTCATCTTGGGACCTTTTCCGGCACTCCGCCGGAGGGGGATTCAATCACGGAGGGCCTCCACACCAACCTTGCTGCCCTTCCGATGATGTGTGAGTAGTTTACCACAGACCTATGGGTCCATAGCTGGTAGCTAGATGGCTTCTTCTCTCTCTTTGATCTTCAATACAATGTTCTCCTTAATGTTCTTGGAGGTCTATTCGATGTAATCTTCTTTTCGGTGCGTTTGCTGAGATCCAATGAATTGTGGATTTATGATTAGATTATCTATGAATATTATTTGAGTCTTCTCTGAACTCTTTTATGCATGATTAAGATAGCTTTGTATTTCTCTCTGATCTATTGATTTGGTTTGGCCAACTAGATTGATTTTTCTTGCAATGGGAGAGGTGCTTTGTAGTGGATTCAATCTTGCGGTGTCCTCACCCAGTGACAGCAGGGGTAGCGAGGCACGTATTTGTATTGTTGCCACTAAGGATAAAAAGGTGGGGTTTATTTCATATTGATTGGATCTATCCCTCTACATCATGTCATCTTGCTTAAGGCGTTACTCCATTCTTGTTAACTTAATACACTAGAAGCATGCTGGATAATGGTCGATGTGTGGAGTAATAGTAGTAGATGCGGGCAAAAGTCGGTCTACTTGTCGGGGATGTGATGCCTATGTTCATGATCATTGCCTTAGATATCATCATAAGTTTGCGCTTTTCTATCAATTGCTCAATAGTAATTTGTTTACCCACCGTATGCGTTCTTTCAAGAGAGAAGCCTCTAGTGAAAACTATGGCCCCCGGGTCTATTCTTATCATATTATTTTTAGATCTATAAAACCAAAAACCCAAAAATACCTTTCTGCAATTTATTTACCTTTACTTTATTTTGCACTTTTAGTTATCTTTTATACCTATCTCTATCAGATCTCATCCTTGCAATTAACTGTGAAGGGATTGACGACCCCTTTTATCATGTTGGGTGCAAGTATTTGTTTGTTTGTGTAGGTGCAACCATTGGAGACTTGTGTGTTCCTCCTACTGGATTGATACCTTGGTTCTCAAACAGAGGGAAATACTTATCTCTACTTTGCTGCATCACCCTTTTCTCTTCAAGGGAAAAGCCAATGCAAGCTCAAAAAGTAGCAGCGATGTAGTGGCCTGACTTCTTGCATTTGTGGCAAGTTCTCTTGTTGTAGTCTCAAGAGAAGCTTCTCCAGTGTTCCTCGAGTCATACTTTGAAAACTTTCCAAAGCGATTCCTCCTGGAAAACTTCTGAGACTTCCTCACAAGCATAGCCAGCTCTTTGCCAATTTCCTCAGCACTGTCAGCGCTGGAGTCAGATGCTTCTTCCTCAGATGAGGAAATTGCCTTGGCATTTGCTTTTGCCTTCAGAGCACAGGGTCGTCCATAGCTGGGACCATACATATCTCTCTTCTCAGCTTGTTGAAATTCATGAATATTGAGCCTCTCAAGAATATCATCTGGATTCAGTGACTTGTAATCAGGACGCTCTTGAATCATCAGGGCAAGGTGTCAAAGGAACTGTCAAGGGACCTTAGAAATTTCTTCACCACCTTATGGTCAGTGATGTCAGCAGCACTAAGAGCTTGAAGCTCATTGGAGATATCGGTGAGGCGGTCGAAGATTTGCTGAACCTTTTCATTGTCGAGCCTCTTGAAGTGGTTGAAAATATTGCGCAGAACGTCAACTCGAGAATCAAGTTTAGTGGACACGTCTTCATTGAACTTGGAAAGCCTATTCCAGATAATCTTTGATGTTTCTAGTGCACTCACTCTACCATACTGTCCTTAGTTCATATGCCCACATATGATATTCTTCACTTGAGAGTCGAGTTGCTTGAATCTCTTCACGTCAGCGACATTGATACTAGGAGCAACAGTGGGGACGCCGTTCTCAACGATGAACCAGAGGTCGTTGTCAATTGCCTCAAGATGCATGCGCATCTTGTTCTGCCAGTAGCGATAGTCCGTGCCATTGAAGATGGGGCATGCAGCGGAGAACTTGATCATACCTGCGGTCGACATAACTAAAATTCCAGGTGGTTAAACAAAAATCACACAGAACAAGGGAGTAACTTGCTCTGATACGAATTGAAAGCGCATGTTTACTCCAGAGGGGGGTGAATGGGAGATTTTTATAAATTCATCAAATTCTAATGAATTTGGCGAAGATCAGAGTGAAGAAATAGAAACACGAGGGAACTAAATCATCACAGAGACATAAATCATGCATACGAGGCACATACAGGTGAAGAACATGCAATCATGTAGGCATACAAGCATGACAAAGATGAACTGGAGAAATGAAAAGCAGCATGATGAACGTCTTCAGTTCCAGTTCTTCAAAAAGTAGATCACAAATTCTTGAGCAGCGAAAATACTTAAGGGTGAGGAATTTGAAACCGGGTTGGCTCGGTGAAGACACAACAATTTGGTAGACCAGTTCCAGTTGCTGTATCAACTATACGTCTGGTTGAGGCAGCTGAGATGAACTCAGAGGACACTTAGTCCTCACCGTATTCCTCTTGAGCCAAGGTCACTTAGACCTCGCCCAATCACTCGTGGTAAGTCTTCAAGGTAGACTTCCGAAACCTTCACAGACTTGTTGACCGACACACCACAATGACTCTTGGGTGCTCAAAACTTGATGCCTAACCGTCTGGAAGAATGACAGTCTTCAAAGGTAACAAGCGTCAGATCACACAGATCAATCTCTAAAGTGATGGTCAATCACTTTGGCCCTGGTTGGATTTTTCCTCACTTGGATTCTCTCAAAGTCGTCAGAGGATGGGTTGCTCTCAAATGACAAGTGTCAAGTTCTCTCTAGAGCAGCCAACCAACAAGTGGTTGTGCGGGGGGGGGGGGGGGGGCTCTATTTATATCTAGGGGCAACCCGATGTGAATTGTCATAAATGCCCTTCTCAGACATGACCATTGTCAGGATAAGAATCCACCCGACAGCTGGCACGCAGCACAGCATGGTTGGAATTAGAACTCTCAAATCCGGGCATGAGCTTGGAAAACCATTTTCAGCTCTTCGAACATCTCATATGCTCCATGTTTCTCAAAACGCTTTTGGTGCCCCGGTTCTAAGCTGTAAAGCATGCCGCACTGAACGAGGGAGTAATCATCAGCACGTGATTGCCAAGCGTTCATAACGTCTTGGTTCTCTGGGATGGGTGCTTCACCTAGCGGTGCTTCTAGGACATAATCTTTCTTGGCAGCTATGAGGATGATCCTCAGGTTCCGGACCCAGTCCGTATAGTTGATGCCATCATCTTTCAGCTTGGTTTTCTCTAGGAACGCGTTGAAGTTGAGGGCAACGTGGGCCATTTGATCTACAAGACATATTGTAAAGATTTCAGACTAAGTTCATGATAATTAAGTTCATCTAATCAAATTATTCAATGAACTCCCACTCAGATAGACATCCCTCTAGTCATCTAAGTGAAACATGATCCGAGTTAACTAGGCCGTGTCCGATCATCACGTGAGACGGACTAGTCAAGATCGGTGAACATCTTCATGTTGATCGTATCTTCTATATGACTCATGCTCGACCTTTCGATCTTCCGTGTTCCGAGGCCATGTCTGTACATGCTAGGCTCGTCAAGTCAACCTAAGTGTATTGCGTGTGTTCCGAGGCCATGTCTGTACATGCTAGGCTCGTTAACACCCGTTGTATGCGAACATTAGAATCTATCACACCCGATCATCACATGGTGCTTCGAAACAACGAACCTTCGCAACGGTGCACAGTTAGGGGGAACACTTTCTTGAAATTATTATAAGGGATCATCTTACTTACTACCATCGTTCTAAGCAAATAAGATGTAAAACATGATAAACATCACATGCAATCAAATAGTGACATGATATGGCCAATATCATTTTGCTCCTTTGATCTCCATCTTCGGGGCGCCATGATCATCCTTGTCACCGGCATGACACCATGATCTCCATCATCATGATCTCCATCATCGTGTCTTCATGAAGTTGTCACGCCAACGATTACTTCTACTTCTATGGCTAACGTGTTTAGCAATAAAGTAAAGTAATTTCCATGGCGTTATTCAATGACACGCAGGTCATACAAAAAATAAAGACAACTCCTATGGCTCCTGCCGGTTGTCATACTCATCGACATGCAAGTCGTGATTCCTATTACAAGAACATGATCAATCTCATACATCACATATATCATTCATCACATCTTCTGGCCATATCACATCACAAGGCACATGCTGCAAAAACAAGTTAGACGTCCTCTAATTGTTGTTGCAAGTTTTTACGAGGCTTCTATAGGTTTCTAGCAAGAACTTTTCTTACCTACGTAAAACCACAACGTGATATGCCAATTTCTATTTACCCTTCATAAGGACCCTTTTCATCGAATCCGTTCCGACTAAAGTGGGAGAGACAGACACCCGCTAGCCACCTTATGCAACTAGTGCGTGTCAGTCGGTGGAACCTGTCTCACGTAAGCGTACGTGTAAGGTCGGTCCGGGCCGCTTCATCCCACAATACCGCCGAAACAAGATAAGACTAGTAGTGGCAAGAAAAATTGACAACATCTACGCCCACAACTGCTTTGTGTTCTACTCGTGCATAGTAACTACGCATAGGCCTGGCTCATGATGCCACCGTTGGGGATCGTAGCAGAATTTTAAAATTTTCCACGCATCACAAAGATACATCTATGGAGTTTACTAGCAACGAGAGGGAAGGAGTGCATCTACATACCCTTGTAGATCGTGAGCGGAAGCGTTCAAGTGAACGGGGTTGATGGAGTCGTACTCGTCGTGATCCAAATCACCGATGACCTAGCGCCGAACGGACGGCACCTCCGCGTTCAACACACGTACGGAGCAGTGACGTCTCCTCCTTCTTGATCCAGCAAGGGGGAAGGAGAGCTTGATGGAGATCCAGCAGCACGACGGCGTGGTGGTGGAAGTAGCGGGATCCCGGCAGGGCTTCGCCAAGCGCAAGCGGGAGGGAGAGGTGTTGCAGGGGGAGAGGGAGGCGCCAGGAGCTGTAGTACTGCTGCCCTCCCTCCCCCCACTATTTATAGGGGCCCTGGGGGGGGGGCGCCGGCCCCCTGGAGATCCCATCTGAGGGGGGGCGGCGGCCAAGGGGGTGGCTTGCCCCCAAGGCAAGTGCGGCGCCCCCCACCCCCAGGGTTTCCAACCCTAGGCGCAGGGGGAGGCCCAAGGGGGGCGCCCCAGCCCACTAGGGGCTGGTTCCCTTCCCACTTCAGCCCATGGGGCCCTCCGGGATAGGTGGCCCCACCCGGTGGACCCCCGGGACCCTTCCGGTGGTCCCGGTACAATACCGGTAACCCCCAAAACTTTCCCGGTGGCCGAAACTGGACTTCCTATATATATAATTCTTCACCTCCGGACCATTTCGGAACTCCTCGTGACGTCCGGGATCTCATCCGGGACTCCGAACAACTTCGGGTTTCCGCATACTAATATCTCTACAACCCTAGCGTCACCGAACCTTAAGTGTGTAGACCCTACGGGTTCGCGAGACATGCAGACATGACCGAGACGCCTCTCCGGTCAATAACCAACAGCGGGATCTGGATACCCATGTTGGCTCCCACATGTTCCACGATGATCTCATCGGATGAACCACGATGTCGAGGATTCAATCAATCCCGTATACAATTCCCTTTGTCAATCGGTATGTTACTTGCCCGAGATTCGATCGTCGGTATCCCAATACCTTGTTCAATCTCGTTACCAGTAAGTCTCTTTACTCGTACCGTAATGCATGATCCCGTGGCTAACTCCTTAGTCACATTGAGCTCATTATGATGATGCATTACCGAGTGGGCCCAGAGATACCTCTCCGTCACACGGAGTGACAAATCCCAGTCTCGATCCGTGTCAACCCAACAGACACTTTCAGAGATACCTGTAGTGTACCTTTATAGTCACCCAGTTACGTTGTGACGTTTGGTACACCCAAAGCACTCCTACGGTATCCGGGAGTTACACGATCTCATGGTCTAAGGAAAAGATACTTGACATTGGAAAAGCTCTAGCAAACGAACTACACGATCTTTGTGCTATGCTTAGGATTGGGTCTTGTCCATCACATCATTCTCCTAATGACATCATTCTCCTAATGATGTGATCCCGTTATCAATGACATCCAATGTCCATAGTCAGGAAACCATGACTATCTGTTGATCAACGAGCTAGTCAACTAGAGGCTCACTAGGGACACGTTGTGGTCTATGTATTCACACATGTATTACGATTTCCGGATAACACAATTATAGCATGAACAATAGACAATTATCATGAACAAGGAAATATAATAATAACCATTTTATTATTGCCTCTAGGGCATATTTCCAACAGAACTATATCTCCACCTCTCTATGTTTCCAATACGATAGAATTGCAAGAAACTGCTTATACTATGCATTGGCCTTTACTATGTGTGTATGAATTGTTCTCTTATGACATGCCGATGCATAGGAAGAGAGTTAGACTTCGTTGTTGCATGATATATGTTACTTTGTGCTCACTACTAAATTACAAATCATTGTTAATTAAAATTGGCTTTGATATACCTTGGGATCCGGGTGGATTCACTACTTGAGCACTATATGCCTAGCTTAATGGCTTTAAAGAAAGCGCTGCCAGGGAGACAACCCGGAAGTTTTAGAGAGTCATTTATTTCTGTTGAGTGCTTTCATATAGTTTAAAAACAACAAAAATAGAGAGGGGAACCCAAAACTTTTTCAAAAAGAAAAGCGAAAGTGAGAAAGACGAGCATTGTTGAAGTGGGAGAGCTCCTTGAACTTTGTTCATGCTCACGGAAACTTTGTGAATCTTAATTACAGAAAATTTTCATCAAAAATAATTATCCCCTTGTACAATTCCATTGTATTATAAAAATAATGTGCCAAGGTTTGCCTTTAGGATGTTTACAATGCCTGTTGGTTTGTGCGGTGCAGGACAGAAACTTTGGCTGTAGTGCGTGAATTTTAATTTTTTACTGGAACACACTAGTAGAAAAAGAGGCTTCCATACGCCCCCATTAGTCCCCAAAACAATCGAACCGCGACAAAAGGGGCCTTTAGTCGCGGTTCGGGAGGAGACCCGCGACCAACTATCTGGGCCCAGCGCGCTCGGTCGACAGCTGGCGGACGGGAGGGGCTTTAGTCCCGGTTGGCCTGGCCAACCGGGACTAAAGGTCCCCGAAGGCCTTTAGTCGCGGTTGGCCAGGCCAACCGGGACTAAAGGCCCATCCAGCTGGCGGACGGGAGGGGCTTTAGTCCCGGTTGGCCTGGCCAACCCGGACTAAAGGTCCCCGAAGGCCTTTAGTCGCGGTTGGCCAGGCCAACCGGGACTAAAGGCCCATCCCTATATATAGGACTCAGCTCACTTCACTTCACTCAGCTCACTTCACAATTTTCAGAAGGGGGTGGTGGGTTTGCTTTTGGTTCCTCCTATGCACACAAGGTGTTCGATGAAATGCCCGAGAGCCTGAAACAAACATGATATGAAGTGTCCGAGCCACACTTGAGCTTTCTCATTTATTTTTCCTCCGCGATCGCGGTTAGCAACTTGAACCTTTCATGTGTCATTGATAAAATATGCATGTGTGTAGTTCATTGTTTAATTTGTATTATTTCTAGCTAGTTAGTTTAACAAATGCATGATGGTTAATTATATACTTTATATAATAATAATGCAGATGAATCGGCAATGGATGTACGGTCCCCGACTCTCCGGCGAGTTCACTACGGGTTTGAAAGATTTCCTCGTAGTGGCAAATGCGAACAAGCAGCAAGGTTTTATTATCTGTCCATGTGCTGTCTATAAGAATCAGAAGGGTTACTCCTCCTCAAGAGACGTTCACATGCACCTGCTTCGGCACGGTTTCATGCCAAGCTATAATTGTTGGACCAAGCATGGAGAAAGAGGGGTTAGAATGGAAGAAGATGAACAAGGGGATGATATCGATGACAACTATCATGATCATTTCGGTGATACTTTCATGGAGGATGATGCTGAAGGTGGGGAAGGGTTAGGTGAAGGTGAAGAAGAGGCACATGATGAGCCCGCTGATGATCTTGGTCGGACCATTGCTGATGCACGGAGACGCTGCGAAACTGACAAGGATAGGGAGAATTTGGATCGCATGTTAGAGGATCACAAAAAGTCGTTGTATCCAGGATGCGATAATAGTCTGAAAAAAGCTGGGCTACACACTGGATTTGCTAAAATGGAAGGCACAGGAAGGTGTAGGTGACTCATCATTTGAAAATTTGCTGAAAATGTTGAAGAATATGTTTCCGAAGAATAACGAGTTGCCCGCCAGTACGTACGAAGCAAAGAAGGTTGTCTGCCCTCTAGGTTTAGAGGTTCTGAAGATACATGCATGCATTAACGACTGCATCCTCTACCGCGGTGAATACGAGAATTTGAATGAATGCCCTGTATGCACTGCATTGCGTTATAAGATCAGAGGCGATGACCCTGGTGACGATGTTGAGGGCGAGAAACCCAGGAAGAGGGTTCCCGCCAAGGTGATGTGGTATGCTCCTATAATACCACGGTTGAAACGTCTGTTCATGAACAAAAAGCATGCCAAGTCGTTGCGATGGCACAAAGAGGACCGTAAGTCCGACAGGGAGTTGAGACACCCCGCTGATGGAACGCAATGGAGAAAGATCGACAGAGTGTTCAAAGATTTTGCAGCTGACGGAAGGAACATAAGATTTGGTCTAAGTACTGATGGCATGAATCCTTTTGGCGAGCAGAGCTCCAGCCATAGCACCTGGCCCGTGACTCTATGCATCTACAACCTTCCTCCTTGGTTGTGCATGAAGCGGAAGTTCATTATGATGCCAGTGCTCATCCAAGGTCCAAAGCAACCCGGGAACGACATCGATGTGTACCTAAGGCCATTAGTTGATGAACTTTTACAGTTGTGGGCCAGACCTGGTGTACGTGTCTGGGATGAGCACAAAGGAGAGGAATTTGACCTACGAGCGTTGCTTTTTGTAACCATCAACGATTGGCCTGCTCTCAGTAACCTTTCGGGACAGACAAATAAGGGATACAATGCATGCACGCACTGCTTACATGAGACTGAAAGTGTACGTTTGGTTAATTGTAAGAAGAACGTGTACCTGGGTCATCGTCGATTTCTTCCCCGAAATCATAACGTAAGAAAGAAAGGCAAGCATTTCAACGGCAAGGCAGATCATCGGCCGAAGCCTGCGGAACGTACTGGTGCTGAGATATTTGATATGGTCAAGGATTTGAAAGTCATCTTTGGAAAGGGTCCTGGCGGACAATCAGTTCCGCGGGGAGTTGACGGGCACGCACCCATGTGGAAGAAGAAATCTATATTTTGGGAGCTAGAATATTGGAAAGTCCTAGATGTCCGCTCTGCAATCGACGTGATGCATGTTACGAAGAATATTTGCGTGAACCTGCTAAGCTTCTTGGGCGTGTATGGGAAGACAAATGATACAAAGGAAGCACGGCAGGACCAGCAACTTTTGAAAGACCCAGATGACCGGCATCCGGAATGGTTTCAAGGTCGTGCCAGCTACGCTCTTACCAAAGAAGAGAAGGTAATTTTTTTTGAATGCCTGAGCAGTATGAAGGTCCCGTCTGGCTTCTCGTCGAATATAAAGGGAATAATAAACATGGCGGAGAAAAAGTTCCAAAACATGAAGTCTCACGACTGCCACGTGATTATGACGCAATTGCTTCCGATTGCTTTGAGGGGGCTCCTACCGGAAAATGTTCGAGTAGCCATTGTGAAGCTATGTGCATTCCTCAATGCAATCTCTCAGAAGGTAATCAATCCAGAAGATCTACCACGGTTACAGAACGATGTGGTCCAATGCCTTGTCAGTTTCGAGTTGGTGTTCCCACCATCCTTCTTCGATATTATGACGCACCTCCTGGTCCACCTAGTCGAAGAGATTCCCATCCTCGGTCCTGTATTTCTACACAATATGTTCCCCTTTGAGAGGTTCATGGGAGTATTAAAGAAATATGTTCGTAACCGTGCTAGGCCAGAAGGAAGCATCGTCAAGGGCTATGGAAATGAGGAGGTAATTGAGTTCTGTATTGACTATGTTCCTGACCTTAAGCCGATTGGTATTCCTCAATCGCGGCACGAGGGGAGACTAAGTGGAAAAGGCAAGATCGGAAGGAAATCCACGATATGTATGGACGGTCATTCCATGACTGAAGCACACCACACAGTTCTGCAAAATTCCAGCTTTGTGGCTCCGTACTTCGAGCAACACAAGAATATTTTACGCTCGGACAACCCGGGGAAGCCTGAATCCTGGATTAGAAAGGCCCACATGGAGACTTTCGGCAGTTGGTTGCGAAAACATTTAATGAATGACAATGATGTTGGAGATCAGCTGTACATGTTGGCCAAGAAACCATCTTCGACTATAACGATTTTCCAAGGGTACGAGATAAATGGGAATACATTTTACACCATCGCCCAAGATAAAAAGAGCACCAACCAAAACAGTGGTGTCCGCTTTGATGCAGCAACCGAGAATGGGCGAAAGGTCACATATTATGGTTACATAGAGGAGATATGGGAACTTGACTATGGACCCTCCTTTAAGGTCCCTTTGTTCCGGTGCAAATGGTTCAAGCTAACAGGAGGTGGGGTAAAGGTGGACGAGCAATACGGAATGACAATGGTGGATTTCAACAATCTTGGTTACCTTGACGAACCATTCGTCCTTGCCAAAGATGTCGCTCAGGTTTTTTATTTGAAGGACATGAGTAGCAAACCGAGGAAACGGAAAGATAAGAAAACGATCAGTACATCATGCGATGATCCAAAGCGCCACATTGTTCTTTCAGGGAAAAGAAACATCGTGGGAGTGGAGGACAAGAAAGACATGTCAGAAGATTATAATTTGTTTGGTGAAATTCCGCCCTTCAAAGTGAACACTGACCCAATCATTAAGTTAAATGATGAGGATGCTCCATGGATACGGCACAATCGTAAGCAAGCAGGGACACAAGGGAAGAATTGATGTGTAATAATTTATTGTACCAAACTTTGTATTTGGTCGATGAACTGAATGATGTATCAAACCTTTTGTCAAACCTTCAAGGGATTTTAAAATGAATTAGTTTTATTTTTCTGATTTTTTGATATATAATTGTATTTTTAAGATTTTAAAATGAATTAGTTTTATTTTTCTGATTTTTTTGATATATTATTTGTATTTTTAAGAATTTAAAATGAATTAGTTTTATTTTCTGATTTTTTGATATATAATTGTATTTTTAAGATTTTAAAATGAATTAGAAACAAAATAATATAAACTTTAATAAAATATATAAGTACAAACAAAATAAAATAAATTTTAATAACATAAATAAAATTGATTCAACTAAAATTATCGAAGTATTTTCTGTTCAAAATCATTGAAAGCTAAAAGAATTTTCATAAAGAACTTTTTTTGTTAGAAACTTTAATAGCAAAAATAATTATCATAAAGTAAAATAAATAAGTAATTAGAAACAAAACAAAATAAAATAAATAAGTTTTTTGTTGTAAGTAGAAACAAAACAAAATAAATAAAGCAAAAAAGAAAACAAAAAACAGGCAAAAAATAAAAAATATGCCACCTACTGGGCCACCACGGCCTGAATACGACTAGAAACCCATCGATGGGCCAGGATTCAGGCCCGCAGAAGGCCCAGTAGGCCCATCAGGCATAGCAGTGACAATTAGGCCCGTAAGCCTGCAATGGAGAGGAGCTCAAGAGGGGAGCGGCAGTGGGGCTTATAAACCACTGCGCGCCCCTCTCAACTAGCGAGGTGGGACTAAACTAGCGAGGGGAGCGGCAGTGGTAGCAGCACAATGCCTTTAGTCCCGGTTGGGGACGCGGACCGCGACTAAAGGGTACCCTTTAGTCGCGGTTGTTGTCCCCAACCGCGACTAAAGGGTCTTTCTGCGCGGGAACGAAAGCGGCGCCAAAACCCTTTAGTCCCGGTTGGGGAGGCGGACCGCGACTAAAGGTACCCTTTAGTCGCGGTCCGCCTCCCCAACCGGGACTAAAGGTACGTCTATATATACTGCACTTAGCAGTTTCCGCCACTTCCCATTCTCCTCTCTCGACGCCGAAGCCCTGCCCCGACGCCGATCGACGCCGACGCCGACGCCTAAGCGCTGCCCCGACGTCGACGCCGACGCTGAAGCCCTGCGCGCCGCCGCCCCCGTCCCCAGTGAGCGCCGCCGCCGCCCGTGCCCTGCCCTTGCCCGCCGCCCGCCGCCCTGCCGCCCGCCGCCCGACGCCCTGCCGCCCGCCGCCCGCCGCCCGCTGCCCCTGCCTGCCGTCCTCCGCGCGCCGGCAGAAGAAGAAAAAGGAAGAAGAAGAAGAAAGAAAAAAGAAAAAGGAAGAAGAAGAAAGAAGGAAGAAGAAAACAAAAGAAAAACAGAAGAAAAACAAGAAAAAGGAAGAAAAAAGGAAAAAGGAAGAAAAAAAGAAAACAAAAGAAAAAGGAAGAAGAAAGAAAAAGGAAAAAGGAAGAAGAAGAAAGAAGGAAGAAGAAAACAAAAGAAAAACAGAAGAAAAACAAGAAAAAGGAAGAAAAAAGGAAAAAGGAAGAAAAAAAGAAAACAAAAGAAAAAGGAAGAAGAAAGAAAAAGGAAAAAGGAAGAAGAAGAAAGAAGGAAGAAGAAAACAAAAGAAAAATAGAAGAAAAACAAGAAAAAGGAAGAAAAAAGGAAAAAGGAAGAAAAAAAAGAAAACAAAAGAAAAAGGAAGAAGAAAGAAAAAAGAAAACAAAAGAAAACACAAGAAAACAAACAGAAGAAAAAAACAGAAGAAAAAAGGAAAAAGGAAAAAAGGAAGAAAAAAACAGAAGAAAAACAAAAGAAAATAGAAGAAAAAGGAAGAAGAAAAAAAGAAGAAAGAAAAAGGAAGAAGAAAAAAATGAAAACCAAATGAAAGAAGAAAGAAAAAGGAAAGAAACCAAATGAAAAAAGAAGAAAAGAAAGAAGAAAGAAAGAAGAAAGAAAAAGGAAGAAGAAAAAAGGAAGAAGAAAGAAAAAGGAAGAAGAAAAAAAAGAAAAGAAAACAAAAGAAACCAAATGAAAACCAAAAAGAAAGAAGAGAGAAAACCAAATGAAAACCAAAAGAAAGAAGAAAAAAAAAGGAAGAAGAAAAAAAGAAAGAAGAAAGAAAGAAGAAAAAGGAAGAAGAAAAAAAGGAAGAAGAAAAAAAGAAAGAAGAAAGAAAGAAGAAAGAAAAAGGAAGAAGAAAAAAAGAAGAAAGAAAAAGGAAGAAGAAAAAAAGAAGAAAGAAAAAGGAAGAAGAAAAAAATGAAAACCAAATGAAAACCAAAAGAAAGAAGAAAGAAAAAGGAAGAAGAAAAAAAGAAGAAGAAAGGAAGAAGAAAGGAAGAAGAAGAAAGAAAGAAAAAAGAAAAAAGGAAGAAGAAGAAAGAAAGAAGAAAGAGGAAGAAGAAAGGAAGAAGAAGAAAAAAAGAAGAAAAAAGGAAGAAGAAAGAAACCAAATGAAAACCAAAAAGAAAACAAAGAAAACAAAACAAAATACTCGGCAGTGCTCAATAATCTTATTTTTTAATTCCTCCTCCTCTATGTCCCCTTAATCTTATTTTTTAATTCCTTTAAAGCTAAAAGAATTTTTACTACATGCAGGAGTGACATATGGCGGATGATAGAGCCGAGCCGCTTAGGGATCCGGAGGCTGAACGTTATTTAATGGGCATCATCAACAACGAGATTCCTTATGTGCCGGGCTCAGAATATGAGCAACAAGAGGATGTAGTCTCTTCTTTTCTGAACCTTGACGGTGGAACAGAGATTGTCGATGATCAAGAAGGTGAAGGAACGGACATTGTCGACGGAGGTCAACCGTCAACAAACGACGATCTCGAATTGCAAGTAGCAACCACCTCCGGCGAGGTATATATATATACATTGAGCCTCTCGTGATACAAACTTACTGAAATGTGAATACATATGTATTAACGCGCGCGACTCTCTTTCTTTTTTTAGCCCTCCGGATCGAGTACGACAAAGCGTGGCAAATCCAAGGCGATGAAAACAGGAGAAACATATGCCATTGAGTTTGTCAGTGAAACCGGCAAGCCCCTACAGCACACCTCAAAGTTTATCAACCAATGCGGAGTCGTTGTTAGAGACAACGTCCCGATCACCGTCCAGGAATGGAAGGAGCCAAAGAAGGCACGTCTTGGTTTCAGTTTTGTCGACAAGAGAACGAAAAAGGATTGCTGGAGAAAGCTTATGGAACATTTCATTCTACCTCCGGAATACAACAAAGTCGATGAATTCGGTAACGAGGTTCCGGGTGGACGTCAGAGGAGGAGGCTAGTTAAAGAGTTCGCTCTTCAGAAGATGGGCGAAGCATTCCGGAACTTCAAGAAAAATTTAACCCGTGACTATGTCAACAAGGGCAAGACTCCGGATTTCAATGGACAACATGAGAAACTGAAAGATGATTGGCCAGAATTTGTGAGGCAAAAGCAATCGGAGCATTTCAAGGAAATATCGAAAAAATAAGGATAATGCGAGTAAGAAAAAGTTCCATCATATTATGGGGCGAGGAGGATACCGCCTTTCGGAGCCTAGGTGGCAGAAGATGGAGGAGGACCTGAGGGTGCGAGGAATCCCTCTAGGTACAGAGGGATGGGACCCAAGGGCCAAAAGCTGGTGGTACGGGCATGGGGGATCGCTAGACCCGGAGACAGGGGTGTGTGTTCACCGGCAGAGACAGTTTGCTCCCACCCAAGCCCTTATTGACGCAATGACCCAAGCTCAAGAGGGCTTGATCAAGTTCAACAGAGAGAAAGACGCACTGACAACAGCCCTCGGGAATGATGAACACGGAGGACGTGTACGAGGCAAAGGCAAAGTTCCGTGGAAAGTAGGGTTTTCCCAGGACAATGACCCGTACTGTTACAGAAGCCGTAAGAGAAAGACAGACCGGGATGCAGATCTTATGACGAAGTTTGCATCGGAACTCCATGAGTTGAAGCAGACCGTGCATGAACTAGTAAAAGAAAAATCGGTTGCAGGGCCGCATGAAGATCATGAAGCGGATCGCGGAAGCCAGCAGCGGAGAAGCAGCGTGGCTTCCACGGATGCCCCGCCTGGTGCTAGTGCACCGATGATCGAGATTCGTGCACCGGAGCCTCACTACCCCGTGGATGATGTAAAGGAGATGAAAGAATGTGATCTGCATTATCCCGTGGGGAACGTTTCCACGAAGGTAGCTAGCGGCAGTGCTTTACCCTGTACACCTGGAGCACTCCACCACAACAACCCCATTGCATATGGCTATGCTCGTGTCACGGTGGAAGACATAGTCCAAGGGTTTGAGGACCTGGAGATTGACAAACCTACACCCGAAGGGGAGAGAAGACTTGGAGATGTCAAGCGCCAGTTCATTCTATGGAAAAAGAAGTACATAGTGTTTCCAGGCGAGGCGCCAAGGCTAGCAAGTCCACCCCCCTCCGATGGTGGTGGTGGTGGTGGTGGCGGTGGTGGCGGTGGTGGTGGTCGTGGTGGTTCACCTACACCTCCTTCACGCCATTCGACGCCGTCCCCCGATCCACAACCTCCGGCGGGTACGACCCCCCCCAATCCTCCTCCGGCGGGTACGACGCCCCCCAATCCACCTCCGGCGAAGAAGCAGAAGCAGGCGGACAGCAAGGAAACCCGCTCCTGGACTATTAACCCGGACCCTTATGTACCTAAGACCACAAGGGTACCGGAGCCATCACTGAAGCCTCTCCTCCCAAGGCCTGGGGAACTTAGTGAAGCTGAAACCAAATTGGCCGCGTCTGCTGATTATGAGAAATGGAAGGCGGATATGAAGGCGAAAAAAGAGCCTGAGCCCAAGCAAGTATTCACTGAGAAGCAAAAGAAGTGGGCTAAGGATTTTTTGACGACACCATCCCAAGCCGAGCTGAATATGCCTGACGACTATGGACATGAACTTCGTAGGCAAGCAAAAATATTGAAGGAGGAGAAAGAAGAAAGTAAAAAAAGCGGGAAACAAGTTGACCAGCTCGGGATGCAGAAGAAACAATCGATCCCCCCGCTCATAGTGAAAGCCGGTCCGGAAGAGGACCCCGAGATCATAGCAGCTGCGGCAGCACTTGGATTGACTGTAGAGAGTGCCATGAAACAAGCGTCCGAGATGGGTTTGACTCTTCGTGCCTTCTTAGGCCTTGAGGATGCGCCAGTATGTGAGATAGCATTACAATATGTGCGGAATGGGCCTCTCGTCGAGCTTGCGCGGGAAAAGAGTCTACCACCACAAATGCGAAATCTGCTACGTTGGTACAAGCAATTCATAACATGGGCCGACAAAGAATATGTTTATGCGGATGTTACAGATGAGCATCACACCAAACGGTACTCTGTACAAGTTCATATGAGTGAATTGTTCCAGCTGTTCAATCTGCGCGACCTCGACAAATCTATGCTGAGTTGCTACGTTCTGTAAGTGATTTATTTCTACCTCATCTCGTTCTTCATTGCCTGCACTATATATATATATATATTGTCCTAACTATATTGTTGCGTACGCTATTATGCAGATTGAAGATTTGGGAATGCAAAATAAGAAACATCCATGATGTTGGGTTCATTGACCCACATATCGTTAATGGACATGTGTTACAACATCACCCCGAAGACGTGGAGAAAGACTTGTACAAGTTTCTTAGAAAGCATCAACTCAAAAGTCATATTCTATTTCCTTACCATTTTGGGTGAGTGTTTCTCTCTTGTGCCCATTCTCTTTTGTTTACTCCATGCATGGTATGTCTAATCGATGAGTTATGCATGACTGTGCATGTAACGTGTCCGCAGGTTCCACTGGATTCTGCTAAATATTGAACTTCACACCTCCAGAGTTCTAATCATGGACTCTATGGATTCGGATCCAAAGCGTTGGGCCGACATGAGAAAAATGCTGCAAAAGTAATTATTTTCAATCATTTGAGCTCTATATCGATCGGTCTCTTTCGTTCATTTCCTAATATCAAGTAACTAATAACTCCCTTGTTCATTTAATTTTCTTTGCCCTGTAGGGTTTGGAGACGGTTCTCAGAAGAAATTGTCGGTGAATTCAAACATGAGCTAGATTTCAGAAGGTTAGTTAATGTGGATAAGCAGCCACCGGGGACCAATCTATGTGGATACTATGTTTGTGAGAACATCCGGAGACACACCTCTGAGCGGAAGGCATCGGATAGCGTGCAGAACGCGACGGATAACTTGCGGAGGAGGCTTAGTCCAGAAGCTCGCTTCCGACCAATTCAAGAAGAATTAGTAGGATTTTTCATGAGGGAAGTCATCAATCCTAAAGGAGAACACTATACCGAGGATGAAGAAATTTATATGCATACCCGAGATTGAAACTTGTTCGAAGTTGTATATGGTCATCCATCCTAATTGTGTATGGAAACTTGTTCGAAGTTGTATATGGTCACCCGAGATTGAATATATATTATATATTCCTCTTGAATTCTTCTTGTTTGAAATTTCATATGCATGTATATAGTAGCGTAGAATATGTGTACTGAAACTTTATAAAAATTAAAATAAAACACAAAATAAAATATAAAAGAAATAAAACACTCCAAACTAAGAAGAAACCAGGTTTAGGGGGGCTAAAACCCTAAACCTGCGGAGGAGGCCTTTAGTCTCGGTTGGCCACGAGAACCGGGACTAAAGGTCCTCCGCCCCGACGGACCACTGGCGCCCACGTGGACGGGCCTTTAGTCCCGGTCAGCCACAAGAACCGGGACTAAAGCCTTTAGTCGCGGTCCGTAAGAGGCGCGACTAAAGGGGGGGGTCTTTAGTCGCGCATATTTAGTCCCGGTTGCACAGCCGGGACTAAAGGCTGTTGCGAACCGGGACTAAAGGGCTTTTTTCTACCAGTGGTACGTCAAATGGTTCTGATTCTTTTTGCACTGTCTTTCTGTATAAATTGTTTATGTTTCCTAATTTTGGCAGAATTTTTGAAGTATCAGAAGTATGGTGAATGTTCAGATTGCTACAGACTGTTCTGTTTTAAACAGATTCTGTTTTTGATGCATAGTTTGCTTGTTTTGATGAAACTATCAATTTATATTAGTGGATTAAGCCATGAAAAAGTTGTATTACAGTAGACACAATGCAAAAACAAAATATGAATTGGCTTGCAACAGTACTTAGAGTAGTGATTTGCTTTATTATTCTAACGGATCTTACCGAGTTTTCTGTTGGAGTTTTGTGTGGATGAGGTGTTCGATGATCGAGAAGGTCTCGATGTGAGAAGAAGGAAGAGAGGCAAGAGCTCAAGCTTGGGGATGCCCGAGGCACCCCAAGTAAATATTCAAGGAGACTCAAGCGTCTAAGCTTGGGGATGCTGGGGAGGCATCCCCTCTTTCTTCAACAAGTATCGGTATGTTTTCGGATTCGTTTCGTTCATGCATTATGTGCAAGTCTTGGAGCGTCTTTTGCATTTAGTTTTCATTTTTCTTTTATGCACCATGCTGGTATGAGATGGTCCTTGGTTTATTTATAGAATGCTCTATGCACTTCACTTATATCTTTTGAGTATGGCTTTATAGAATGCTTCATGTGCTTCACTTATATCATTTGAAGTTTGGATTGCCTGTTTCTCTTTACATAGACAACCGCCATTTGTAGAATGCTCTTTTGCTTCACTTATATTTGTTAGAGCTTGGGCATATCTTTTGTAGAAAGAATTAAACTCTCTTGCTTCACTTATATCTATTTAGAGAGATGACAGGAACTGGTCATTCACATGGTTAGTCATAAAATCCTACATAAACTTGTAGATCGCTGAATATGATATGTTTGATTCCTTGCAATAGTTTTGCGATATAAAGATGGTGATATTAGAGTCGTGCTAGTTGAGTAATTGTGAAATTGAGAAATACTTGTGTTGAGGTTTGCAAGTCCCGTAGCATGCACGTATGGTGAACCGTTATGTAACGAAGTCGGAGCATGAGGTGTTTACTGATTGCCTTCCTTATGAGTGGCGGTCGGGGACGAGCGATGGTCTTTTCCTACCAATCTATCCCCCTAGGAGCATGCGCGTAGTACTTTGTTTCGATGACTAATAGATTTTTGCAATAAGTATGTGAGTTCTTTATGACTAATGTTGAGTCCATGGATTATACGCACTCTCACCCTTCCATCATTGCTAGCCTCTTCGGTACCGTGCATTGCCCTTTCTCACCTCGAGAGTTGGTGCAAACTTCGCCGGTGCATCCAAACCCCGTGATATGATACGCTCTGTCACACATAAGCCTCATTATATCTTCCTCAAAACAGCCACCATACCTACCTATCATGGCATTTCCATAGCCATTCCGAGATATATTGCCATGCACCTTCCATCATCATCATATACATGACTTGAGCATTCATTGTCATATTGCTTTGCATGATCGTAAGATAGCTAGCATGATATTTTCATGGCTTGTCCGTTTTTTTTTGATGTCATTGCTACGCTAGATCATTGCACATCCCGGTACACCGCCGGAGGCATTCATATAGAGTCATATCTTTGTTCTAGATATCGAGTTGTAATATTGAGTTGTAAGTAAATAAAAGTGTGATGATCATCATTATTAGAGCATTGCCGCAGTGAGGAAAGGATGATGGAGACTATGATTCCCCCACAATTCGGGATGAGACTCCGGACGAAAAAAATAAAAAAAGAGAGAAAGGCCAAAAAAAGAGAAGGCCCAAAAAAAAGAAAAAAAGAAAAAAAAATGAGAGAAAAAGAGAGAAGGGGCAATGTTACTATCCTTTTACCACACTTAGCACCATGTTCTTCATATAGAGAGTCTCTTAAGTTATCACTTTCATATACTAGTGGGAATTTTCATTATAGAACTTGGCTTGTATATTCCAACGATGGGCTTCCTCCAATGCCCTAGGTCTTCATGAGCAAGCAAGTTGGATGCACACCCACTTAGTTTCAGTTTGAGCTTTCATACACTTATAGCTCTAGTGCATCCGTTGCATGGCAATCCCTACTCCTCACATTGACATCAATTGATGGGCATCTCCATAGCCCGTTGATTAGCCGCGTCGATGTGAGACTTTCTCCTTTTTTGTCTTCTCCACATAACCCCCACCATCATATTCTATTCCACCTATAGTGCTATGTCCATGGCTCACGCTCATGTATTGCGTGAAAGTTGAAAAGGTTTGAGAATGTCAAAAGTATGAAACAATTGCTTGGCTTGTCATCGGGGTAGTTATGCATGATGTGAATATTTTGTGTGGTGAAGATGGAGCATAGCCAGACTATATGATTTTGTAGGGATGAGCTTTCTTTGGCTATGTTATTTCAATAAGACATAATTGCTTGGTTGGTATGCTTGAAGTATTATTGTTTCTATGTCAAAGGATAGATTATTGCTTTGAATCACTCGTGTCTTAATATTCGTGCCATGATTAGACATATGATCAAGATTATGCTAGGTAGCATTCCACATCAAAAATTATCTTTTTTATCATTTACCTACTCGAGGACGAGCAGGAATTAAGCTTGGGGATGCTGATACGTCTCCGTCATATCTATAATTTTTGATTGTTCCATGCCAATATTATGCAACTTTCATATACTTTTTGGCAACTTTTTATATTATTTTTGGGACTAACATATTGATCCAGTGCCCAGTGCCAGTCCCTGTCTGTTGCATGTTTTTGGTTTCGCAGAATATCCATATCAAACGGAGTCCAAACGGGATAAAAACGGACGAAGCTTATTTTTGGAAAATATGGAAAATTTGGAAGGAAAATCAACGCGAACCAGTGCCCGAGGTGGTCACGAGGTAGGGGGGCGCGCCTGCCCCCCTGGGCGCGCCCCCTACCCTCGTGAGCCCACCGTAAGGCGGTTGACGCTCTTCTTTTGCCGCAAGAAAGCTAATATTCGGAAAAAAATCACGGCGAAGGTTTCAGGCCAATCGGAGTTACGGATCTCCATATATACGCGAAACGGTGAAACAGAGCCATAACAAAATGCAGAAACAGAGAGATAGATCCAATCTCGGAGGGGGCTCTCGCCCCTCCCAAGCCATGGGAGCCAAGGACCAGAGGGGAAACCCTTCTCCCATCTAGGGAGAAGGTCAAGGAAGAAGAAGAAGAAGGGGGCCTCTCTCCCCCTTGCTTCCGGTGGCGCCGGAGCGCTGCCGGGGGCCATCATCATCACCGCGATCTTCACCAACACCGCCGTCATCTTCACCAACATCTCCATCACCTTCCCCCTTCTATATTCAGCGGTCCACTCTCCCGCAACCCGCTGTACCCTCTACTTGAACATGGTGCTTTATGCTTCATATTATTTTCCAATGATGTGTCGCCATCCTATGATGTCTGAGTAGATTTTCGTTGTCCTACCGGTGATTGATGAATTGCTATGATTGGTTTAATTTGCTTGTGGTTATGTTGCTGTCCTATTGTGCCCCCCGTGTCGCGCAAGCGTGAGGGATTCCCGCTGTAGGGTGTTGCAATACGTTCATGATTCTTTTATGGTGGGTTGCTAGAGTGACAGAAGCTTAAACCCGAGTAAGGGGATTGTTGCGTATGGGATAAAAGGGGACTTGATGCTTTAATGCTATGGTTGGGTTTTACCTTAATGAATCTTTAGTAGTTGCGGATGCTTGCTAGAGTTCCAATCATAAGTCCATATGATCCAAGTAGAGAAAGTATGTTAGCTTATGCCTCTCCCACATAAAACTTGCTATCGGTCTAGTAACGTAGTCAATTGCTTAGGGACAATTCCACAACTCCTATCACCACTTTTCCACACTCGTTATATTTACTTTGTTTGCATCTTTATCTAAACAGCCCCTACTCTTTATTTACTTGTTCTTTATTTTCTTGCAAACCTTTCTTGTCACACCTACAAAGTACTTCTAGTTTCATACTTGTTCTAGGTAAAGCGAACGTCAAGCGTGCGTAGAGTCGTATCAGTGGCCGATAGGACTTGAGAGAGTATTTGTTCTACCCTTAGCTCCCCGTTGGGTTCGACACTCTTACTTATCGAAAGAGGCTACAACTATCCCGTATACTTGCGGGTTATCAGGCACCTCTACAAATCCCTGCTTCCCTCTGCGAAGGGCCTATCTATTTACTTTTATGTTGAGTCATCACCCTCTTATTAAAAAGCACTAGCTGGAGAGCGCCTCTGTCATTTGCATTCATTACTATTAATTTATATTGGGTATGACTATGACTGGATCTCTTTTACCATGAATTACAATGTCTAGTCAGTCCTTGATCTAAAGGTGCTCTGCATTTATGTTTTGCGGTCTCAAAAAGGGCTAGCGAGATACCATCTTGTTATATCATATTATGATTGTTTTGAGAAAGTGTTGTCATCCGAGATTTATTATTATGACTCGCTAGTTGATTATGCCATTGATATGAGTAAACATGAGACCTGAGAATTATTGCAAACGTGGTTAGTTATAATCTTTGCTGAAAACTTGAATGCTGGCTTGATATATTTACAACAACAAGAGCAAACAGAGTTTGTAAAAGTTTTTCTTTTTCTCTTTCAGTTTGTCAACTGAATTGCTTGAGGACAAGCAAGGGTTTAAGCTTGGGGGAGTTGATACGTCTCCGTCGTATCTACCTTTCCAAACACTTTTGCCCTTGTTTTGGACTCTAACTTGTATGATTTGAATGGAACTAACCCGGACTGACGCTGTTTTCAGCAGAATTGCCATGATGTTGTTTTATGTGCAGAAAACAAAAGTTCTCGGAATGACCTGAAACTCCACGGAACATCTTAGAAAAAATAATAAAAAATCCTCGCCAAAGATGAAGACCAGGGGGCCCACACCCTGTCCACGAGGGTGGGGGGCGCGCCCCCCCCCTCTAGGGCGCGCCCCCTACCTCGTGGGCCCCCTGGAGCTCCTCCGACGCCAACTCCAACTCTATATATTCGCTTTCAGAGAGAAAAAAATCAGAGAGAAGAAATCATCGCGTTTTACGATACGGAGCCGCCGCCAAGCCCTAAAACCTCTCGGGAGGGCTGATCTGGAGTCCGTTCGGGGCTCCGGAGAGGGGGATTCGTCGCCGTCGTCATCATCAACCATCCTCCATCACCAATTTCATGATGCTCACCGCCGTGCGTGAGTAATTCCATCGTAGGCTTGCTGGACGGTGATGGGTTGGATGAGATTTACCATGTAATCGAGTTAGTTTTGTTAGGGTTTGATCCCTAGTATCCACTATGTTCTGAGATTGATGTTGCTATGACTTTGCTATGCTTAATGCTTGTCACTAGGGCCCGAGTGCCATGATTTCAGATCTGAACCTATTATGTTTTCATGAAATATGTGAGTTCTTGATCCTATCTTGCAAGTCTGTAGTCACCTATTATGTGTTATGATCCGACAACCCCGAAGTGACAATAATCGGGATACTTCTCGGTGATGACCATAGTTTGAGGAGTTCATGTATTCACTATGTGCTAATGCTTTGTTCCGGTTCTCTATTAAAAGGAGGCCTTAATATCCCTTAGTTTGCATTAGGACCCCGCTGCCACGGGAGGGTAGGACAAAAGATGTCATGCAAGTTCTTTTCCATAAGCACGTATGACTATATTCGGAATACATGCCTACATTACATTGATGAATTGGAGCTAGTTCTGTGTCACCCTATGTTATGACTGTTACATGATGAACCGCATCTGGCATAATTATCCATCACCGATCCAATGCCTACGAGCTTTCCATCTACTGGTTTACGCTTATTTACTTTCCCGTTGCTATTGTTACAATCACTACAAAATACCAAAAATATTACTTTTGCTTTCATTACTCTTTTATTGCCGTTACCACTACTATCATACTACTTTGCTACTAAATACTTTATTGCAGATATTAAGTTATCCAGGTGTGGCTGAATTGACAACTCAGTTGCTAATACTTGAGAATATTCTTTGGCTCCCCTTGTGTCGAATCAATAAATTTGGGTTGAATACTTTACCCTCGAAAGCTGTTGCGATCCCCTACACTTGTGGGTTATCATGGAACTGGACCTGAGATCGTACGGGAGGAGGCACGTAGATGTTGATATTACGGAGGAGGGAGGACTAGTGTGGAGGTTGACAGGGATGTACGGTGAATCGGCGGGTGAAAGGAAGAAGGAAACTTGGCGAACACTCAAATTACTAGGGCAGAAACACCAAGATGGGAGGCTGTGGCTGTGCCTGGGGGATTTCAATGAAATATTAACATGTGATGAAAAGGTGGGAGGGGCACCAAGGTCTTGCATGGACTGCTTCTGAGAGGCTCTGGTTAGGTGTGAGCTGAGTGATGTGGGGTTTGATGGAGATAAATTCACATGGAGGAATCATAGCACTAATCTGGGTAACTACATTTGCGAGCGGTTGGACCGGGCAACCGCGAACTCCCACTGGTGTGAAGCTTTTCCAGAATTCTTAGTGCTCAATGGAAATCCACGCCATTCCGACCATAGACCGCTGATTGTGTGTACACATGGGGATACAAGGAAAGAGCCGGAGACAGATCGAAGCTTTAAGTTTGAAGCATGGTGGCTCAAGGAAGAGGGTTGCAGTGAAGTAATCCAGGAGGCTTGGGAGGAGAGCTGGGTAATAGGGGAGGGAGGAGTGGCTGCGGCTATGGGCAAGGTGGCTGGCAGAGTGAAAAGATGGCATAAAGAAGTTGCGGGAGAATTGGAGGGAAGGCTTAGGAAGGCTCGGCGTGATCTTGATAGGTGTATGAAGGATCCAGTTTCTGAACATAAGGTCAGGGAGGAGGCAAGGTTGAGAGGGTGGTGCGTGACTTGGAGGATAAGAAGAACACTAAGGCGAAGCAACAGACTCACATATCCTGGCTCAAGGGCGGGAATAGGAGCACTTGCTATTTTATGGCTTATGCATCAGCGAGGAAGAAGGCTAATAGGGTGAAGGAGCTGAAGAAGGAGGATGGGTCGGTGGTGAAGGAAGGGGAGGATTTGACTAACTATGTCTGCTCTTTTTTCAGGACTTATTCACCTCACAAAATGGTTCCCGATTGGCTGAGCTCATAGATAGAGTGGAGCCGTGGGTAACTAGTGCCATGCAGGATATACTCAATGCCGAATTTTCCCGAGAGGAAATCAAGGCCACCCTTGACCACTTTGGCGATCTCAAGGCGCCGGGCCCGGACGGGATATCGTCTACAAGAAACACTGGCATCTCATGGGGGATAGAATTGTGGACGAAGTCCTCGCTGTGCTGAATGGGGGAGAGATTCCGGTAGGCTGGAATGACACTGTGGTTGTACTTATTCCAAAGGTCAAGAACCCGAACAAGATTAAGGATCTTCGTCCAATCTCATTATGTAATGTCCTATACAAGCTGATTTCTAAGGTGATTGCCAACCGCCTCAAGATCATCATGCCTTCAATCATCTCTGAAAATCAGAGTGCGTTCGTACTGGGGAGGCTCATCACGGATAATGTATTGGTGGCGTACGAGCTGTCGCACTTTCTCTTGAACAAGAAAAAGGGAAAGGAGGGATACACTGCAGTCAAGGCGGATATGAGCAAAGCCTACAACCACGTGGAATGGAGTTTTCTGCAGGCAATGCTTGGAAAATTGGGTTTCAGCAGGAGTTGGGTGGACCTCATTATGAAGTGCGCGATGACTGTACGATATCAAATCAAGGTGAACGGTCAGACGGAACAGTTTTGCCCGTCAAGGGGTCTTCGTCAAGGAGACCCGGCATCACCGTACTTATTTGTGATATGTGCTGAAGGTCTACCGGCTCTACTTCATGCAACAGAAAGAGAGGGGAGGATAAGTGGCGTGAAAGTATGCCCAATGGCGCCGGTGGTGTCACACTTATTCTTTGTGGATGATTCAATAATTATGTTGAAATCAAACCAAGAGGAGGCAGATGCCTTGAAGGAGATCCTGGACATATACGAGAAGTGCTCTGGGCAGTGCATAAATGTGGAGAAATCTTCTTTGATGTTTAGCTCCAACACATCAACGGAAGCCAGGAACTCGGTTGAAAGCAGCCTGCAGATTCAGAGTGAGAACTGGAACGCGAAGTACCTTGGGCTGCCGGTTCACGTTGGACGATCCAGGAAACGAGCTTTCACATATTTAAAGGGGGCAATGGCGGGGCGGATTTATGGGTGGAAGGAGAAGCTTATAGCCAAGGTGGGCAAGGAGACTCTGGTTACAGCAGTGGCGCATGCCATCCCCACATTTGCTATGTCTTGCTTTGACTTAACCAAGAGTTTCTGCCACGAACTAAGTGCCCTAATCGGAAACTACTGGTGGAGCCAACAAGATAAGGAAGACACAGTTCACTGGATTGGGTGGGAGAAGCTAGTCAAGCCAAAGGCGCAAGGGGGTCTCGGTTTTGCGATATGCATAGCTTTAACATGGCAATGCTCTCGAGACAGGCCTGGCGGCTATTAAAAAACCTAGACACGCTGCATGCTAGGGTTCTCAAAGCCCGTTACTTCCCGAATTGCCATGTTCTGGAGGCTGTGGCGAGAGATGGAATCTCATATGCATGGAGAAGTTTACTCAAAGGACTTGACCTAATCCGGGAAGGATACATTTGGTGAATTGGTGATGGCGAGAACGTTAAGATCTGGACAGATCCTTGGATCCCAAGGCCGTGGTCACGGAGAGTCATAACCCCAAAAGGGAACAACCTGATGCAGGCCGTAAGCGAGTTAATGGATCCCTCCACGGGGCAATGGGATGAATGCCTTGTGCGGGATACCTTTTGCGCGGAGGATGCTAGACACATTCTGCAGATGCCGCTACGGGAGGGGGTACATGACTTTGTTGCATGGCAATTCGACAGCAAGGGCATTCATTCTGTGAAGAGTGCGTACAAGATGCACATGGAACTGAAGTCTATGAGGAAGAATGGGGGAGTGGGAAGGAGCACAGCCAAAGCGGGTAACCTGAACACATGCAACGACGATTCTTGGAAAAGGATTTGGAGATTGCCGTGCCCGAGAACTGTCCAAATGTTCACATGGAGACTGCGGCATGAATCACTAGCACTCCTGACGAATATGCAGAGGCGAGGTCTGAAGGTGAAGAGCACGAAATGCTTTTTCTGTGGGCATGCTGATGAGGATGGGGGGCACCTGTTCATCAAGTGCAAATCAGTTAAGGTGGTGTGGAGGGAACTAGCCTTAGAGAAGGAAAGAAGGGAGCTGGGAGCAATCTCATCTGTACATGCGATGATGGACTACCTATGGGGGCTAAATATCCTAAAACGCATGCAGATTCTCACTTTCTGGTGGATGTGGTGGAGCGCTAGGAATAAACTGAGAAAGGGGGAGCGTGTGTTGACAGCGGCCGAAGTAGCGAGACGCACACGAAGCTCTACTCTGGAATACATGCAGGTTTTCCTCCCAGAACCCAAGCCACAGTGCACTGATAAATGGAGGCCTCCTGCTCAAGACATGGTCAAGTTCAATGTTGATGGAGCCTTCGTCCCAGGGGAACTCCATGCAGGGTGGGGTGCAGTGGCAAGAACCAGCGACGGCGAAGTGGTGGGTGCACGGGCTGGAAGACAGGAGCTTATCCAAGATGCCTTTGCAGCGGAAGCGGTGGCGTTGTCAAATGCAGTTTCCTTTGCATCGGACTTGGGGATTATTCGAGCAGAGTTTGAAACAGATTCACAATTGTTGGCAGAAGCAATGGACATTCGGAAGGTCGATTCTTCAGCATACGCTGCTGTCATCGAGGACACAAAGTACCAGCTTAAGCTGTGATTTTCTATTTGAAATAAAATGTTGTCGCCGTAGTGCTAATTCCGTGGCTCATGAGCTAGCAAGCCTTGGCCGTATGTACCCTGCAAACTCGGTTGTCGAGTGAGAGTCGGATGTACCAGCCCAAGTGGCTGTTTGTGTTGCGGGTGATTTAAAGTTATAAAGCTTTACTTTGATTTAAAAAAGAAGAAGTCCTCGCAGCCGCCACCACCCCACGCCGGCCACTTCCAGCGAGCTCCGGCGCCGCACAACACATACCCGAGCTCCCCACGGTCCGCGCCTCCCTCCCCTCCGGCCAGTTTCTCCGCTCCCGGCCTCTATCGCCCGCTCCCAACCCCACCCATGGCTAGGGTTTCGTGTAGGGCTTCGCCGGCGCGTCTCCCGCTCGCCGCCTTCTCCCACCACGCCGGCCTCCCTTCCCTAGCTACCCTCTCGTCATGGAGCACCCTCGCACTGGGCACTCCTTTCTCTCCCCCTCCCGGCTCCTCCCGTCGCCGAACTGGAGCACCAGCCGCTCCTCCTCCACCCCCCTATCTGGGGCAGCAACACCATGAGCTAACACCCAGCGACGATCTCCTGCTGGTGTGGGTCAGTGTGGGCTTGCTCGATCTGGGGCAGACCGGCCGGTTCCGGCGTGGAGAGAGGAGGAGGAAGGTGAGACGGGAGGCCAAGGCAACGGCGAGATCCACTTCGAGCCGCCATGGCCATGACCAGATCCACGATGAGGTTAAATGGGCCGGCTGCTCCCTACAGGACGACGAAACTCTTCAAGGGTGGGTCTTCTCTTTTCCCCGAGATCGATGTGCCTGTGGCATGCTTGCTCTCCATGTGTACGTTCTTGCTGTATTTGCCTGCATCTGATGGTTCTTCCAATGTGCGTTCTTGAGAAATACACCTGCAGGTGATGGTTCTTCATGATATGTGCCTGGTTCTTGTGTTGCTTCCAGGACATAGAACTACCTGCAATGATTCCTTGTGTGCTTTGTTCCGGGTTCCTTAGCTTCTTTTGGTGGATTAGCTACTGTATAAAATAAAACAAGCAAGCAGTTCATATGGGTTGATTAGCTGATGCATCTGGTGCGTATAAATGGATAATTGAGATGGGTCTGATTTATTCATGATATGTACTCTGATTTCTAAGAAAAGGGTTTCTTCTTGGTTGAGAATAATAGAATTTGAGATGTTTGAAGTAAGTATTTTGGATCTAACACATTTCTATCAATTGTTTCAGATTGACCCGGCGAATTACAAGAGCATCTCATCTGGATTTGGTGTTCGGTTAAAGGAGCAAGGAGCTAGGGGATTCTTCAGGGGATGGGTACCTTGCTTGGTTTCAGTGCTCAGGGGGCTTGCAAGTTTGGGTTCTACAAGTTCTTTAAGAAGACCTACTCAGATATGGCTGGGCCTGACAATGCCGTGAAGTACAAGACCCTAATTTACCTTGCAGGTTCAGCTTCTGCTGAGGTAATTTTTGATATTACTCTGTGCCCCTTTGAAGCTGTCAAGGTCCGTGTGCAGACACAACCTAGATTTACTCGTCGAAGTTTTTAGCTGAAACTCCAAAATTCACTTTTCTTGCAAAAAATAAATATGTTAGCCAGACATGAGATTACTGTATGTCTGTCCATCCACACTTGCGCTGCAGCAGAAGAGAGCAACTTAGCATATATGACCCACACAATAATAAAGAATAAGGAAAAGGATTAGATATTTTTATATAGTATAAATAATAAAGAAGCGTGAACCCAGACTGTTAAGTATGTCATCTCCAAAGGAGAGTGAAGATAGCTTTTTGTTGGGCTGCCAACTAGGTGAACAAATTCAGATTATGTTATTGTTCCGTACACAATGCCTTGCTAAAAGATGGACGTCCTCAGCGAAGGAAGCCATGTCCGTGACCCTCTAAAGAAGAAAGAACACAAGCCATAAGAAACTAATGCACTTTCATATACTTAATAGAAGTCGAACCCACGTGAAAATGAGGAGTGCATAACCGGTTACCATCTAAAGATATTGACATCAGAAATCCCCACTCTCTTCCTTGAACACTTAAATTGCAGGACAAGTTTACATAAACTATTTTGTAAATTAAAATGACTGAATATGAGAACATGAGCAAACAACCAGACAGTAACGGCCTAATGGGCAGTGATTATTCCATGAGTGTCATCCCATAGAATGTTCAAATTCACTGAAATAAGCCAATTCAGCCCTTAACAGTCTAGCCGAACATCTCTCACAGATTTTGCCACTGATCCATGAGAAAAGGGCAGCATCCTTCTTTCTACCCTCGCCTATGATGGCCATGGTGTCCAGTTCACAATGTGTCGAAACATGGTCAATTCCATGACAATGAGCATACCGCCCCACATGCAATTCCATGACAATGAGCAAGCCACCCCACGTGCACACATGTCACTGCATCCACACAAGGGAATATTTAAAACTTTAAAAACTAATTTGTCAAGTTGGACATGAGGACGCCCTCTGCGAGGTACTCCCTGCACCTGTAGCCTATTGCCATGAATTTAGTCAGAGTTAAGGAACTGGGCCAGGACACATCAAGGGAGATGAAAAGCTCGTCAAGGACAGAGTGAGAGGGGAGGATATAGATGCCAGGCGGGACAAGGCGAGATGTGATGCCGATGTCTAACGACACCAGTTGGTCGAGCGACACGGGATTCTGCCCAGCGACGTCAAGAAAGAAGCGTCAATCACGGGAGCCGACCAGTCTACGCGTATTATGGGCTTATGGTCCAATTTTGTGTTTTTCATATCAACATGATTGCTTTACCGTCAATTTTCTGAATATTGTTAGTGACTAATTCTTTCCCAATTTTGTTTATTTAGGTTGGAGAGAATATTGTTTGAGCAGAAGGAGAGTGAAAAGATGCAAGAGTGATACACCCAAGCACTTAGATTTGAGTCAAACCTGGTTTGTTGTACAGGATTTCACTGTATTTGTCCGCACAAATACTTCTTGATATTTACTCATGATAGTTTTTCTCCATAGTTCAGTGTTTACATCTCTATTCTTCTAATATAGTCATATTGTCCATATAAGTGCAGCTTTTATTTTGAGTTCTTCCTGGATGCCACTCTGAAGGCGAATTCTTCATGGGTGTATCGTGCACCTGTCTTGCCGTTCTATATTCTCAAGTCTGAACTGCAGACTCTCAAAGGTTTCGGACACCATTTTGACCTACGACAAATATTTGGACTATTTAATATAGTGACACTGATCATAGCTGCCCGCAGGTTTTATTCACTCACCAGCTCTGGCTTTTGGTGTACACGGTACACCATGAGGCAAATAGGTTGACATGTCACCGTGAGGCAAGAAGGTTGACATGTTCATCTGTTATCATGAGTGCCGTGTTCACTCTTGCAGTTCAGTTGTTAAGCTTAAGCTAAAGATCTGACTGTACTGTCTAGAGGTGGAATGGCTAAGCTCTCTTTATAATCCTTTTACTGAATATCTTGCAAATGACACACTAAAGGGCATGAAGTTATTAGGTGTGTGGGTGTCAGTCCAATATGTTCTTATGTCTATGGATCTGCGAAATGTTTGACGCTTTATTGGTTTTGGTCACAAAAATGTTTGGTGTACATGCTTTCATCTTGAATATATGTAACTCTAAATAGTGCTACTTCCTAGTTAAGTAATAATACAATCAATTGGATGTTCTTCTACTGTTATGGATCTAGCGGAACAAATGGTGTTTTGATAACATTGTATTTCTCCATAGTTCATTGTCAACATCTTCATTCTCCTAATACAGTCATATTATCCAGTTTTTTTGAACCGGGCTTTACCCCTTTCCATTGCAAAGAACGGAAATACAACCAGTTCAAGCGGGAAAGACAGGAAAAGGGAAAGAGGTATAGCGAGTTCAAGCACTACCAGGAAACCCACCATACTCGCTCGCCGTCGAAACGAGTATCATGGGGCGAAAACCTGGATAGCACGTCATACCATCTAGCCTATTACATTTCTCAAAAGATCGTACTAAGTATCAAAACACAGCCGAGTGTCAAACAAGCATAAAGCTATCTTCTCCGGGAAGAGACAGCAACGAAATCGCGTGCCCGACAGCTCTTCATCCAGCGCAACTCCCGAAAACGTCAGGCACCTTGGATTGGTTGCTTGACAGCACCACACATCTTCAAAAGCTGCAATGTGCTAGTCCTGATCATCTCAGCTCCAGTGCGTAGCTCTTTGGCGTCCTCTCCTTGTTGTAGCCCTGTCCAGTAAAGAAGAAAAGAGCATAGAGAAAACACAATCTCAAAAGGAGTCTTGATTTGTTTCTTTTCAAAAGTAGCTCGATTGCGCGCCAACCAAATGGCCCAACACGTGGCTGCTAAGCCCACTGTATAAAACTTTTGCTTCCCAGGAAGATATTTGTGGCACCAAACGAAGTATTGCCAGTAATTCGACGGGAAAGTATCAGTGCCAAGAACTACTCCAATAGATCGCCAGACAATTCTGGCCACGGGGCAAGTAAAGAACAGATGTTGCATTGTTTCCACCTGTTTGCAGAAAGAACAACAGGGATTTCCCGGCCATTTTCTCTTGCTCATCACTTGCCTAGTGCGAACTGCGTCCTGTGAAATTTGCCACAGGAAGATTTTGATTTTAAGAGGAATCTTGGCTTTCCAAATCCATCTATAATGGCACCCACTTAGGGGTCTCTCCAACATCTTATAGACTGACTTAGTGGTGAACTTGCCATTCTGATTTAGTCCCCAAAAGACACGATCACTCCTCTCATCAAGGGGAATACTTTTCACTATAGTGCGCATATTTACCCACTGTTTGAACAGCTCAGGAGTAAGCCTGTGTCTGAATATAGAAATGTCATCAAGTTCATCTCTTTTGTCCAGGGTGCTCGTTGGATAATTGCAGATCTCAAATAAGCGTGGATATTGATCCTGAAATGGGATCAGCCCATTTATTGGATCTTTCCATAATCTAATCAGGTTCCCAGCACCAGTCTCAATCTTTCTGCCCATCATATAGATGTTTTTGATCTTAAGCAAGGCTTTCCAACAGGGCGAGTCAGAGAATTTGGAAGAAACTTCCGCAACAGAATTGTTGCGAAGATACCTGGCCCGGACTATATCCTGCCACAGCCCATTTTGTGTCTCTAACTTCCACCACCATTTAACCATGAGACTAATATTTTGCTTATGAAGATCTTTTATACCTAAACCCCCTTTGTCTTTGGATCTACATATCTTGCCCCACTTAACAAGATAGTATCTCCTTTTTTTGTTGCAGCCTTGCCAAAAGAACTTGCGCCTATGCTTATCTAGCTTTTCAATGAAAGTTTATTCATGAGCCACATAGACATATGATAGAGAGAGATCTGCGTGACGACGGAGTCCAGTAGGGTGTGTCTCCCCCCCATCGAGGCAGCGTTTCCAATCCAGGCCTCGAACCTCTTCAGGTATTTACTAACAATAAACTCCCAATCAGAAGTTTTTAGATTAGCATAGCTCACAGGCATCCCCAAATATTTGAGTGGAAAACTGCCAACCTCACAATTAAAGATTTCTGCATATTTGTTCACCACACTTTCATCTCCACCCACAGTGAGAATTTCACTTTTCTGAAAGTTAACTTTCAGGCCGGACATCATCTCAAACATATACAGCAGCAACTTCAGGTTGACTGCCTTGTCAACATCATCTTCAATGCAAATGATAGTATCATCCGCATATTGTAGGACCGCCACCCCATCAGGAATAAGGTCAGCAGCCAGCCCCCTAATAAGTTTGTTTTTTGGGCATTTTTGATCATTTTGGTAAGGCATTCAACGGCTAGATTGAATAGGAAAGGAGAATGTGGGTCTCCCTGTCTTACCCCTTTTTTGCTTTGAAAATATGGCCCAACACTACCATTAAGTTTGATGCTAACTGTCCCATTATGCAGTATCTGTTCGATCCATCTGCACCAGGTATCGTTAAAGCCCCGCATCTTGTGGCATTCTAGGAGGAAGTCCCAATTCACCTTATCATATGCTTTTTCAAAGTCCAATTTAAGGACAATCCCCACTTTTTTCTTAACATAAGTGTAGTTAAGAATTTCATGGAGGGACAAAACTCCATCCATGATATTTCTTCCTTTTACAAAGGCGTTCTGAGTAGGGCTAATGAGTTTGTTTGCATATATAGCAACTCTTCGATCGAGGACTTTGGTAATCAGTTTATATGGGCACCTCAGCAGGCAAATAGGCCTGTACTGCTGTATTTTCTCGGCTCCAGAAACTTTTGGGAGCAGAGTAATAATTCCATAATTAAGCCTCTGGACATCCAACGTCCCTTGATGAAAAGCTTTAAAAAGGGCCATAATGTCGTCTTTAACTATATCCCAGCACACTTGATAGAACTCAGCAGGAATATTATCGGGTCCAGGGGCTCGATTAGGGGCCATATCAAATAGAGCCTCTTTGACCTCCTGTTCAGTAAATTCTCGGCAAAGATCCTTATTATCTTCTTCATCTAATTTCTCCTCAGTCGACCAGGTTCCCGGATCAAGATGAATCTGGTTACCAGGGGCTGGTCCGAATAGATTTTTTGTAAAACTCAGTTGCATGTGCAATCAGATTGTTCGTGCCTTCAATCACTGTTTCTCCCGTTCTAAGTGATTGGATAGTATTTTTACGTTTCCGACCATTAGCAATTTTGTGATAATAGTCAGTATTCAAGTCTCCTTTAAGAAGCCAGCGCTCACGAGACTGTTGAAGCCAAAAGATTTCCTCATTCACTAGGAGCTCATAGAGCTCAGCGTTGATATCCACTTTTCTACTATATAAGTCAGGAGGTAACATATCTTCTTCCTCTAGTTCCTCCAGCATAGCTAATTCCATACGTAAGTCCTCTTTTCTCTTTTTATCGTGACCATATTTATCTGAACCCCAGCCTTTAAAGTAAGTTTTGAATCTTTTTAACTTGATATTCAGGACATCAATAGGATCAGATGAAGCCACTTTCCTGGCCCAAATTTTCCCCACAGTGGGCAGGAACTTTTCATCATTGATCCAGGACAGATTAAAACAAAATTCACGAGGTTTCGGGGCTTCACGCCCTTCTTCCCCGGAGGATAACAGTAGTGGATTATGGTCAGAAATCTCCCGAACCAATTTCCTCACAGAGACTAGAGGGAAGATATCTTCCCAGCATTCAGACATAAGAATTCGATCTAGCTTCTCAAGCGTGGGGTGGGACTGATTATTGGTCCATGTATATTTACCCCCACTGATATGAATTTCTCTAAGAGCTAGTGTATTGATAATGGAGTTGAACAGGTCAGTGGCTTTGTTGTTCATCATCTTCTTATTCTTCTCCCCTGCATGTCTCAGGATATTAAAGTCTCCCCCCACTATGTAGGGCACGGTCATGCCACTACAAAAGGATGCCAGCTCAATCAGGAAGTCATTTTTGAACTCATCATGTGCCGATCCATAAACTACCAGCAAACCCCACTGTATTTTCTTTTTTTTGTCATACATTATTAGTTGTAATACATATTTGCCTATAGCACATGATATTATATCCAGAGTGTCTCTCCTCACACCACACAAAATGCCCCCAGATTTGCCAATAGAAGGCACCCAGTTCCATTGGAATATGTCAAAGGGGTCAATTCTCCTCAAACATTTAGGTGTGAACTTTTTCTTCATAGTTTCTTGCAGACCTAAGAAGTCAAGGGAATGGTCACTAATCATGTCTGAGAGGCAGGTGGCCATCCCTTTCTTGCCCACCCCTCGACAGTTCCAAATGAGTCCTCTCATTTGGAACGTTTTTTGTGGAATTTGGTCTGAGTAACCCTGCCAGGGGACGGGGCAGGGTTACCTAACAAATCTTCCTCAGAAGTGTTTCTTTTCTGACTGCTAGTCACAGGCCTAGGAATTTTGAAAGCAGATTTGCTATGTTTTTTTTTCTTAGGTTTAACAGAAGAGATATGTTCATATATATGTTCTTCCTCGTCCAGCCATTCTAAGTTCACGGGGGTGTTCCTACCCAAACCGTCTGTCACAATCAAGTTATCCCGCACTATTTCAGTGTTGTTATCTTCCCTTTTATCTTCTAATTCTTTTCGGGCGCATTCAAGCTCTCTAATAATGTCAACAACAACGAAATTATCATTGGGTATGTCTGCCCCTATCTTATTAGCTCTACTAATCAACTCATTGTCAGAAAGTACATCAAAGGAATTTTTGGAAGCATGGGTATTGTTACCTTCCAGATTTTTCTTACTAGCCAGTTTCTTGGCCTTGTCCTCAATCTTGTCCTGCATCCCAGAGGCGTTACGTTTGCTGAATCTCAGTGGGGCTTCAGTTGCTAGTGGAGGGGTAAGAATGATCTCCTCCATGTTTTCAGAGGATGGGAGTTGTACCATATAGCTGCATGAGGTCTTCAACCCAGGGTCCACCGCACCAGTCACCTCCACAATCTGAGAAGGGTTAGTAGCAGTTTGACAAGTCGAGGTAGATTTATTATGTATGACTTCTTTCACCTGTATATCTTGAACAGTAGTCTCCATGACATCAGGATTCCTAGGGACAATCCAATTAGATGAGTCCATGCCATCTTCTTTCATTTTTTCCTCGATTTCTTTCTGCAGTTTTTTCAATGAGTAGAGAATTATCTTCATCACTTTCAGTAGAGGGAGATCCCTCTTTATCATCGTATAGCAGGCGACATTCCTTGCCACCACGATAGGAACCCCCAATGTTGTCACGTCCAGCAGACTCAGGCTGCGGCACTCCTTTCTCTTGTTCAGTACGTCTCCTCTTAGGTGTCTGATTTGGCTTGGTCCTTTCATGAGGAATAGGATCCACAGTTTCTGCATTCACATGATTTTTAACCAAAACCTCCTCAACCTCATAGGTGAACTTGTAGAAACGTCCTGCAAGCACCCCTTCAGCAGTGACAGGAAGTTGAGCTATCGATCTACAACCAATTTTAGCTCTAACAGAAGAGGGACGATTTATAGTTGACATATCAACATCCAGGGTAATTCCAACTAACCCTCCCACATAAGCAACAGTTTTATCACATCTCTTGTTAGGTGGAATTTTCCCAATCTTAACCCAAGCAATCTCTAACAATCCCTCAGAATCAATATCCTCAGGAGAACTTGACACTAACCCCACAATTTTTCAACTTAATATTCTCAACAAAAAGAGCTCTGTCAACCTCTCTAGGATTCGGCATTCTCATAACAAACTTTTGAGGAGCAAAGAATCTAGCAGAGCAACGCCACCCCTGGCCAACATACACACTTAACTCATGCTCAATATCTTTGGTCTGAGCCGAGCCCTCAGTAATGGTGACAACTATATTGAAAATGTTTTCCCTGCTCTGCCTATCCACGCTGTAGTCAGGAATGTAAAAGAAACCCTGACCCTTAGTTTGAAATGCACACATCACAGGTGTGTGATCCCAAGGGAAGAACTCATTGCAAACAAAGGATAGGTGACCTCTCTTTTTTACATCTCTCACAGAAAGCTTGAGGGCATCTAACAGTAAAATGCCCAGGAACATGGCAGATCTGACAAGCATCACAAGGTGGAGCGATAATACCAGAAGAGGAATACTCGCGGTTCACGGCAGAGACGTTGTTCTTGTCGAAGGTGCGGTGCGCCTTGTCGCTTCCGCTGTCTCCACCACGTGTCTCTTGACGATGGGTAGGAGCTTCCTGCCGCCCCTCAGTCGCCGCCGTCTCCTGGGAGTCTTGCAGGTCACCGCCATCCCCATCCCATCGGGATTGCCGGGTTCGGTTCACCTGCAGACCGCCGGCCGCCTCTTCCCACTTGTCGTTGGTAGTGGAGGAGCTCCCCATCTCCATCTTGCGCTTCCAGACGTGGGAGTCGAAGCCGCGGCCGCGGCCGCGACCACGATCGAATCGCCCAGCGCCGCGTCCCTGGCGGCCCGCACCGAAACCATCCCCTCTCATCTCAACAGTTGGCTTCTCTTTGGATCTATCGGAAGGATTCACGGAAAACCTAACAGGTGGCTTCTCTATGGATCCAGCAAGGGGATTTGTGGAAGGTTGAGAGGCAACTACTTGAGCAAAGGAGCGAAGGTCGCCATGGATTTTGCCATCCCACCAAGCGAAGTTTGGCTGAACCACAGATCTGGCGAGAGACGGAGCGCTCCAGAAGTGGGCGAGCCCCTCGTCGAGATCCAAAATGGGAGAAGGGGTGGCACCCGTATGTTTTATACCCGCGGTGCCCCCAGAAACCCTAGCTCCATCGCACTCATGGCGGTCCGATCCCCCTCATCTACGTGTCGCGCATCCGTCTCATGGCGGACCGGTCCACGCCCAAGGACCCCGGGTCCATCTGTCAGATGTGGAACTCGGCGGTGCGCGTCCAGATCCGCACGACCGCCCCCGTGTACCGTGTGTCTGTGAGTAGGGCCACGCGGCGGCGCATCCTCGCCGGAAAATCCGCCGTTCGCCGGAGATCTATCACAAACCCTAGCGAAATGGCAAGGAAAAGCGACAATATCCCCGATGTCGATCCACTCACCGGATCGAAGAAAGCGCGCATCCACCGTGTGCCCCTTTGTGTCGAGCAGCACGATCCGGAGAGCCTCCCTGCGCAGCCATAGTTCGCCGTCGTTGAACGTGACGTGTCGCGCCGTCACGAGGTCCGCCACGAAACGAACCCTCCAGCGTGCGTCGCCCATCTCCTCACTATCTGGACTAGGCTTTCAGATCCATCCGTAGACGAGCTCGGCAGCGGCTTCTTTTTTTCGCAGGAGACGCCAATTGGGTTTGAAATTTTCTTCACCCTACTCCTGAAAATCAGCACTCCAGTGTCAGGCAGGGTATGGCAGGGATTGCAAAGTCAGATGATCCACGCCCCTCCACTTCTCCGGTGGTATCGAGATTTCCTTGAGAACGGCTTTGCTTGGGAAGACGCAAATCTGGCCCAGATACGAGATTGCAACCTTATTACCAAAAAAACAACTTGAGCTAGGCCAGTCATATTATCCATATAAGTGCAGCTTTTAGTTCGTAAAAGTACTTTGTACTTTGCCCAATTGATTTCACTAGATCCCCCGTTTGTACAGTATGGATGAAACACCTTGCAATTATTTCACTAGATCGATTGATGATAGCTTGCTGTTGCTGATGAAACCGAAGAAACTGTATCTATGCTGGGCCAGTTGCCAACCAAACCAACATTGTCTCAGTTACTGGTTCAAAGATGTCTCAAACCGCACACAAACATTTCAGTTGATACATACACCATAAGTTTGGTTGTCCGCTCTTTTAGATGCCTAGAAGCATGATTCTCGAGATCATTGCTCACTGAACATAAGACCAAATGTTCCAATTTATTTTATTGCTCAAAGAAGAATTGGTGTTCTGTTGTGTTATCTTGCGACACTATATGGCATCAGGCTGTTTGCTTCCATCAATTGGCTTGTGGGTTGTGCCTTGCACTGTTATCAATGTTTCTGTCAGATTATTGTCTAGCTTAATGATCTGTTCCACCAACAGGTATGGAAGTTGTTGGTGTGGTGATCGCCGTAGGGCCCGGGCTGACTGGCAAGAAAGATGGGGATGCTGTCGCGTACGCAGGCAAGCCGATGGGCTCTTATGCTAAAGAGCAGATTATTCCAGCCAATGTTGGTTCCCGTCATGCCTTTGGTTGATCACACAACGGCTGCTATCATACTGAAGGGGATGACTATCCATATACTGGTTCGCCACATATTTAAGGTACATTTTGTCTTGTTCCTCCTGTGTGACATACCGACCCGCTGCACATCCGCGTGAAGCACACCCACCCACTGCCGGAGGCGTCCCACGCCCATGCTGATCTCAAGGCTCAGAAGACGCCGGGCTCCATACTGCTGACCCCGTAGAACTAAGCACTGTCATATTTTTTGGGGTAGGAATAAACAGGGGACTCGGCGATGTATGTGCTCTAGAATCTACAATGCTTGTGAATATGTTCGCAGGTGTTGGCATTTGAACACTGAATCCTCCGTCTGTCTGTTTCACCTGGTTATGTTGGATTCAGTATGAATGAGTGTGTTTGGTGGTTATGAGTTGGATTGTGGTCTTGTTGTGCACATCACTATTTGAAGCATGACGAGTTGTAAAGACCAATATTTTTCAATATAGTGACCTAGCAGGACAAGTATTTCCCTCAGTTGTATATTATTTATATTCATGTCAAGTGATACACTAGACTAACTATAACATCATGAATGTACGTATAAGGCATGATGAGTTCATGTCAAGTACCTACAACTCGGTCGTCAGCAAGTCGATAACATGGCATACTTGGTTTTACAAATTAAAGTAATAAGCGCAAACATCAATCCGCTGGTGCACCACAAGGCGGCATCAGCGTTGCCGGGTGAGAGGTTGCGGTGGATCGGCGTTGCTAGGAGTTGATTTGGTTGTGTCATGTGTGGGCTTGCAGCAAGCCTCTCTGGCCTCCTACCCTGGCATTGGGGGTAAACGGAAGAGGGGTAATTAAACAAAGATATATGTGAAATTGTAAAATCAAATGCTTTTTTCTTGCATTGTAAAATTATTTTGTTTCTCCCGTTGCAACGTACGGGCACATTTAATAGTATTTATTAAACCATATGTGAGGGATTACACATGTACAAATTTAAACATATGTTTATTAAATGATGATATAGTTTAATGATTACATATATACTATTTTTATTTAAAAAATAATGGGTGTATGTCTGCACACCCATATACTCATCTAGCTCCGTCCATGCGCTATGGTCGAGTTGGGGGCTGGAATGGGGCACGTTGGGCTACCTTACCAAGGGGACTTGAGCACGCAATCGAGCAAGAGGGCTCGTGTGTCTGGTGTATGTTGTGACGGTGCTCACCGGCACGCGGGTCCGCCGCGTCGACCTGGAAGCTCGCGCCACTCTACTCTCCCATATCTTCGATGTGCAAATATTGTTCCGCCAAGTCGACGTGAGCGTTGGCCACCTCCGCATGGTGCGCGTCATCACAGACCATCCTACCAGCTCCCGCTCTTCCGCTGACGACTCACCACCTGCGCTGGCAACGGGGAGATCATGCTCGATCTACATGAAGCGTACCTCTATAGAAGATGGATATGACATGTGGGACAGGATTGTCAATGAGAGCAGATTATGATCCATGGCGGGATTGATATTTTCCCGCTGCGCCAAACTGGTCGAGGGTTGATCTTGACCGGGATTAGAGAGGTCAAGGTACCGATTTTAGGGATTCAGAGTTGGGGGGTCCAATTTCGACGAGCTCTACGACTTTAAGGTTTAAAATAGACTTCACTCTGCGAAAAAGACCAAAATAAACCCTGAACTGGTAGACACTAGCGAAATCGAACCCCAAACGCACACTCCCCGAAATTGGCACTCTCAACTAACTGATCCCGGTCTAAAATGAACCCTGACAGCCGTTCCCAAATAGGGATTGCTGACGTGGCAAGTCGCAGCCGGGATTGCTATTTTTTTGTGGAAATAGAGGGAGATGGCCGGTTCGGTGCAGCCCATCCAATGAAGCAGTCGAGGAGGCATCCTCCTGTATTCTTCTCTGCTCCCGCGACGGCAATGGCGGCAGGCGGGTGATCGTCGGCAACGGTGACGATCTAGCCGGGGAGCGACGGGCTAAGGTATGTCCCCAACGTCATCCTCCTCTGGGCACCAATTTTTTGACCTTTGTGCACAACACTAGGGTTAGGGTTTTAGGCATGGGATGTGCAATATTTTGTGGAGGGAAAGTAAGGATTTTTATGTGAGTAGGGTTTATTCATTGCGTTCAAATTGTTTTCGTAGTAGTACGGGCAAGTGATATTGTTCTGTTTATTTCAGCTTCATCATGGATCCGACAGAGATACTCAACGTGAGATTCCATTTTGGTGGCGAGTTCATCGGCAATGGTCCGAATTTGCAATATGTGGGGGGAGATGATGAGATGTCAGAGATTGAGAGGGATAAGCTATCATTGCAGGAGGTCAAAGGGTTTTTGAAAGATCATATGTAGTTTAAGGAATCAGAGAATTCATACTAGCAACATTACAATCATGCTCATCATTCAAAGATTTTATGCCAAACATTTTAGTGAATTTTTCTTCTGTCAATTGAGCATAATTTTCCGATCCATCATTTTCAAGAAAGACATTATAAAGGCGAATAATATGAGTCAACCTCAATTCCATTTTATATTTTCTCTTTATAAACCAAACTAGTGATAAAACAAGATACTAAAAGATTCAATTGCAAGATCTAAATATATACCTTAAAACATTCACCTCCCCGGCAACGGCGCCAAAAAAGAGCTTGATGACTACTACGTAACTTTATTCTTGTAGGCTCGTGTTGGGCCTCCAAGCACAGAGTTTTGTAGGACAGTAGCAATTTCCCCTCAAGTGAATGACCTAAGGTTTATCAATCCGTGGGAGGTGTAGGATGAAGGTGGTCTCTCTCAAACAACCCTACAACCAAATAGTAAAAAGTTTCTTGTGTCCCCAACACATCAAATAGTAAAAAGTCTCTTGTGTTCCAAAAAAATCATCAAAAAGTTTTGCTGCATTTGGAGAACTTTTATTTCTGCACAAAAAACAACACCACGGTAGTTCTGCTGATAACAGCGTCAGTCCGGGTTAGTTTCATTCAAATCATACAAAAACCATATAAAATTGTTGTAAACATGACATGAATACTTCATAAATTATAGATACGTTGGAGACGTATTAGCATCCCCAAGCTTAATTCCTACTCGTCCTCGAGTAGGTAAATGATAAAAATAATAATTTATGAAGTGCGAATGCTAGCATAGTGCGTAAATTTGATCAATGATAATTTCAATCACTTTTCCTAGCATAATAACAACAACTCTTTCTCATAAAACTCATCATGATAAAGTAGCAATCAATTCACATGTTACGGTTCAAACAATGCCTTCTCTTGAAACTTAACAACCCGCGATGACGTTGGAGCATGATTTATTTTTATTGTCTTTCTTATGAGTGGCGGTCGGGGACGAGCGATGGTCTTTTCCTACCAATCTACCCCCTAGGAGCATGCATATTAGTACTTTGTTTCGAGGGCTAATTAACTTTTGCAATAACTATGCGAGTTTTTTATGACTAATGTTGAGTCCATGGATTATACGCACTCTCACCCTTCCACCTTCGCTAGCCACTCTAGTACCGCGCAACTTTCGCCAATGCATTAAACCCTCCTTATACCTTTCCTCAAAACAGCCACCATACCTACCTATTATGGCATTTCCATAGCCATTCCGAGATATATTGACATGCGACTTCCACCGTCCATTTTATTATGACACATACCATCATTGTCATATGGCTTTGCATGATCATACAGTTGACATAGTATTTGTGGCTTGGCCACCGTTCATATTTTTTATACATGCCACGCTTGATCATTGCACACCCCGGTACACCGCCGGAGGCATTCATACAAAGTCATATTTTTGTTCTAGTATCGAGTTGTAATTCTTGAGTTGTAAGTAAATAAAAGTGTGATGATCATCATTATTAGAGCATTGTCTCATGTGAGGAAAGGGCTATGGAGACTACGATTCTCCCACAAGTCGGGATGAGAATCCAGACTTAAAATAAAAAAGAGGCCAAAGAGCCCAAAATAAAAAAGAGAGGCCAAAGAGCCCAAAGCAAAAAAAAGAGAAAAAAATAAAAATGATAGAAAAAGAAAGAAGGGACAATGTTACTATCCTTTTTCACACTTGTGCTTCAAATAGCACCATGTTCTTCATAATATAAAGTCTCCTATTTTGTCACTTTCATATATTACTAGTGGGAATTTTTCATTATAGTACTTGGCTTGTATATTCCAATGATGGGCTTCCTCAAATTGCCCTAGGTCTTCGTGAGCAAGCAAGTTGGATGCACACCCACGTAGTTTTCTTTTTGAGCTTTCATACACTTATAGCTCTAGTGCATCCATTGCATGGCAATCCCTACTCCTTGCATTGACATCAATTGATGGGCATCTACATAGCCCATTGATTAGCCTCTTCGGTGTGAGACTTTCTCCTTTTTTGTCTTCTCCACACAACCTCCACCATCATATTCTATTCCACCTATAGTGTTATATCCATCGCTCACGCTCATGTATTGCGTGAGAGTTGAAAAAGCTTAAGAACGTTAAAAGTATGAACCAATTGCTTGGTTTGTCATCGGGGTTGTGCATGATAAATACTTTGTGTTATGAAGATAAAGCATGACAAGATTATATGATTTTGTAGGGATGACTTTCTTTAGCCATGATATTTTGAGAATATATGATTGCTTTATTAGTATGCTTGAAGTATTATTGTTTTTATGTCAATATTAAACTTTTGTTTTGAATCTTATGGATCTGAATATTCATGCCACAGTAAGAAAGATTACATGATAAACATGTTAGGTAGCATTCCATATCAAAAATTCTGTCTTTATCATTTACCTACTCGAGGACGAGCAGGAATTAAGCTTGGGGATGCTTGATACATCTCCAACATATCTATAATTTTTGATTGTTCCATGCTATTATATTATCCATCTTGGATATTTTATATGCATTATTATGCTATTTTATATCATTTTTAGGACTAACCTATTAACCTAGTGCCCAGTGCCAGTTGCTGCTTTTTCCTTGTTTTTGTCTTTTACAGAAAATCAATACCAAACGAAGTCCAAATGGAATGGAACTTTTTGAGGATTTTTCTTGGACTAGAAGACATCTAGGAAGCTTCGGGAGGAGGCCATAAGAGCCACAGATGAGCCACGAGCTTGGGAGGCGCGCCCTAGGGGGGCGCCCCAGGCTTGTGGGCCCACTGTGGCACCTCTAACCCTAATCTCAGCTCCATAAATACCCAAATATTCCTCGTATACCAGAGGGCACACCAAAAAAACTTTTTAGCCGCCGCAAGCTTCTATTCTCGTGAGATCTCATCTTGGGACCTTTTCCGGCACTCCGCCGGAGGGGGATTCAATCACGGAGGGCCTCCACACCAACCTTGCTGCCCTTCCGATGATGTGTGAGTAGTTTACCACAGACCTATGGGTCCATAGCTGGTAGCTAGATGGCTTCTTCTCTCTCTTTGATCTTCAATACAATGTTCTCCTTAATGTTCTTGGAGGTCTATTCGATGTAATCTTCTTTTCGGTGCGTTTGCTGAGATCCAATGAATTGTGGATTTATGATTAGATTATCTATGAATATTATTTGAGTCTTCTCTGAACTCTTTTATGCATGATTAAGATAGCTTTGTATTTCTCTCTGATCTATTGATTTGGTTTGGCCAACTAGATTGATTTTTCTTGCAATGGGAGAGGTGCTTTGTAGTGGATTCAATCTTGCGGTGTCCTCACCCAGTGACAGCAGGGGTAGCGAGGCACGTATTTGTATTGTTGCCACTAAGGATAAAAAGGTGGGGTTTATTTCATATTGATTGGATCTATCCCTCTACATCATGTCATCTTGCTTAAGGCGTTACTCCATTCTTGTTAACTTAATACACTAGAAGCATGCTGGATAATGGTCGATGTGTGGAGTAATAGTAGTAGATGCGGGCAAAAGTCGGTCTACTTGTCGGGGATGTGATGCCTATGTTCATGATCATTGCCTTAGATATCATCATAAGTTTGCGCTTTTCTATCAATTGCTCAATAGTAATTTGTTTACCCACCGTATGCGTTCTTTCAAGAGAGAAGCCTCTAGTGAAAACTATGGCCCCCGGGTCTATTCTTATCATATTATTTTTAGATCTATAAAACCAAAAACCCAAAAATACCTTTCTGCAATTTATTTACCTTTACTTTATTTTGCACTTTTAGTTATCTTTTATACCTATCTCTATCAGATCTCATCCTTGCAATTAACTGTGAAGGGATTGACGACCCCTTTTATCATGTTGGGTGCAAGTATTTGTTTGTTTGTGTAGGTGCAACCATTGGAGACTTGTGTGTTCCTCCTACTGGATTGATACCTTGGTTCTCAAACAGAGGGAAATACTTATCTCTACTTTGCTGCATCACCCTTTTCTCTTCAAGGGAAAAGCCAATGCAAGCTCAAAAAGTAGCAGCGATGTAGTGGCCTGACTTCTTGCATTTGTGGCAAGTTCTCTTGTTGTAGTCTCAAGAGAAGCTTCTCCAGTGTTCCTCGAGTCATACTTTGAAAACTTTCCAAAGCGATTCCTCCTGGAAAACTTCTGAGACTTCCTCACAAGCATAGCCAGCTCTTTGCCAATTTCCTCAGCACTGTCAGCGCTGGAGTCAGATGCTTCTTCCTCAGATGAGGAAATTGCCTTGGCATTTGCTTTTGCCTTCAGAGCACAGGGTCGTCCATAGCTGGGACCATACATATCTCTCTTCTCAGCTTGTTGAAATTCATGAATATTGAGCCTCTCAAGAATATCATCTGGATTCAGTGACTTGTAATCAGGATGCTCTTGAATCATCAGGGCAAGGTGTCAAAGGAACTGTCAAGGGACCTTAGAAATTTCTTCACCACCTTATGGTCAGTGATGTCAGCAGCACTAAGAGCTTGAAGCTCATTGGAGATATCGGTGAGGCGGTCGAAGATTTGCTGAACCTTTTCATTGTCGAGCCTCTTGAAGTGGTTGAAAATATTGCGCAGAACGTCAACTCGAGAATCAAGTTTAGTGGACACGTCTTCATTGAACTTGGAAAGCCTATTCCAGATAATCTTTGATGTTTCTAGTGCACTCACTCTACCATACTGTCCTTAGTTCATATGCCCACATATGATATTCTTCACTTGAGAGTCGAGTTGCTTGAATCTCTTCACGTCAGCGACATTGATACTAGGAGCAACAGTGGGGACGCCGTTCTCAACGATGAACCAGAGGTCGTTGTCAATTGCCTCAAGATGCATGCGCATCTTGTTCTGCCAGTAGCGATAGTCCGTGCCATTGAAGATGGGGCATGCAGCGGAGAACTTGATCATACCTGCGGTCGACATAACTAAAATTCCAGGTGGTTAAACAAAAATCACACAGAACAAGGGAGTAACTTGCTCTGATACGAATTGAAAGCGCATGTTTACTCCAGAGGGGGGTGAATGGGAGATTTTTATAAATTCATCAAATTCTAATGAATTTGGCGAAGATCAGAGTGAAGAAATAGAAACACGAGGGAACTAAATCATCACAGAGACATAAATCATGCATACGAGGCACATACAGGTGAAGAACATGCAATCATGTAGGCATACAAGCATGACAAAGATGAACTGGAGAAATGAAAAGCAGCATGATGAACGTCTTCAGTTCCAGTTCTTCAAAAAGTAGATCACAAATTCTTGAGCAGCGAAAATACTTAAGGGTGAGGAATTTGAAACCGGGTTGGCTCGGTGAAGAAACAACAATTTGGTAGACCAGTTCCAGTTGCTGTATCAACTATACGTCTGGTTGAGGCAGCTGAGATGAACTCAGAGGACACTTAGTCCTCACCGTATTCCTCTTGAGCCAAGGTCACTTAGACCTCGCCCAATCACTCGTGGTAAGTCTTCAAGGTAGACTTCCGAAACCTTCACAGACTTGTTGACCGACACACCACAATGACTCTTGGGTGCTCAAAACTTGATGCCTAACCGTCTGGAAGAATGACAGTCTTCAAAGGTAACAAGCGTCAGATCACACAGATCAATCTCTAAAGTGATGGTCAATCACTTTGGCCCTGGTTGGATTTTTCCTCACTTGGATTCTCTCAAAGTCGTCAGAGGATGGGTTGCTCTCAAATGACAAGTGTCAAGTTCTCTCTAGAGCAGCCAACCAACAAGTGGTTGTGCGGGGGGGGGGGCTCTATTTATATCTAGGGGCAACCCGATGTGAATTGTCATAAATGCCCTTCTCAGACATGACCATTGTCAGGATAAGAATCCACCCGACAGCTGGCACGCAGCACAGCATGGTTGGAATTAGAACTCTCAAATCCGCCAAGGCACTCAATTTCCTCGCGATAGATAGATCGCACTGGCGAAATCCTAACTCCTCAGCATGACCAAATTCGTCAGCGACCAGATGAACTTCGTCACTGTTGCTAGCAAATTTGTTAGCTATTCCGGAGATTTCCAAAGGCTTCACTCGAAGTGGCTAGAGTAAGTATATGTTTGAGCATCACTTTGGAAATGTGAAATAATGTTCACCTAGACTCCCTTTGACAGTACAGATTTTCCTATGACTCAAATAAGAAGAAATAAAATATTAAAACAAAAGTATTCAAGCTTCAAAGTCTTCACATCAATTTCTTCAAAGGCCGTACGAATTTCATCACCAAATTCTTCACTTGAAGAAATACATTTTTAGGGGTCGTCTTCCATTGGCTAAACCAAATCTTCTGGGACTATAACTCCTGTGTGCACTCACAAACAAATTAGTCCGTCAACCTGTTTGCCTTCAGTACTCAAAAACCACTAAGGGGGCACTTGATGAACTTACACATCTCATAGCCATGCCCGCTAGGAACCGCCAAATCGACAACTTCTAGCGACTCAGGTTCGAGCGAAGGAAGAGAGGGGAACACGGCGCCGAGCTCATGCAACCATAGAGATGACGCGAGCTCGCGCATCTCTGAAAAGTCGACGGCAAGAATTGGGGTTACCACCCGCTGTTTCGGTCGCCCTGTATAGTCGCCTTCGCCTCACCGCCCAAAGTCCCGCCACCATACCACCACCCCTTTCGAGCTGCCCCCTGCACGTTTCGGCACCGATGAGAAGGTAAGTGGTGCTTCTTCTCTAGGCGGGGGTAGATGGCAGCGGCAACTCAGGTCCTCCTCTTCTCCAAACTATTCCGCGTCTCCTTCGAGGTGCACCGATGGCGTCTGTGAGTTAAATCACCCCTTCTTAGTACTCGTTCTAGCTTGATCTGTGAGCATGTGGTAGGGTTAGATCTGTGACCATCTTGTAGCACTGTGCACTGCCGATCTGTGAGAATGTAATATTCTAGTAGCTAGTGGTGATGGATTTGTAGCATTCTAGGGTTGTATCCATGTCAGCAAGGATTTGTAGCTAGTTGAGATGGATTGGTAGCATGATTTTTGGTGTATGGCCATGTGTTGAACTTCATGGATTGGTAGCATGCATGTTGTTGTGTCGTAGTGTTTAACTCCATGGATTGGTAGCATGCTAGTTGTTGATGTATGGTGTATCATACTGTGTTGGACTAGATGGCTGGGTAGTATGTGCTATGCTTACTGTCCATGTGTGTGCTACGAGTGTAGGACATGACCACAAAAGAATTTAGTCAGGCCATTGTCCTGTCCGAGAGCCAGTTCCAGCCGCCTATGTCGAGGCTTCTCAACCTCCCATCGAGGACCAGATGCTTCTTGATTCAAATGTGTTTCAGGGTTCTGCCATGGGTCATCCTTTTGTGCCTACTGTTGGAGATATGCCCTAGAGGAAATAATATTGTATTATTATATTTGCATTTTCATAATTAAGAGTTTACATTTCATGCTATAACTGCTATGATCCCGGAATATGCGATTCAGTGGAAAACTCATATGCACGTGTGGAATGATAAACAACATATAGGTTCCTAGTCTTGCCTCTAAGACTGGCTCAAGTGTTGTTGATGATCATGTTTTCCGGATCTTAGGATATCGTTAAGTGTAGCGATAGTCCTAAAACAACATTGAGAGTATAACATTAGAAAAAACGATCATATTGATCGACCCAAACTTGTTTGTTATACTTTGAGATAATAATGTCTGAAATCAATTGTTAAACACGGAGTGTTAGCATGTGTTTTAGGTCCTCATACCATGAGACTATCATAGTGACTTCCTACCGTATAGTGGACTTTGGAGTTGCTCAAATGTCATTTGTAACAAGGTGATCATAACGACAACTTACAAGATCATCCGAAGTTTGACAAGGGACTAAGATAGCTCGAGAGTGGGATTTGCTCCTTCAACGATGGAGAGATAATCTTAGGGCCCTCTTGGTGTGACAACATTCATCATCGTCTGGCCAGACACAGGTGAGTATGTCACGGGGATGCTGGAATATTTCAACGAGAAAGAAGAAGAAAACCGCAACGAGAATGACAGTATAGTGAGCATGTGTATGACTCAAGAGGATACCAGCACACCTCAAGCTTTGTAAAGTATCATGAAGCAAAGGGAACAACACATGATAACCAAAGGTTTACTCGAACGTCATTCTGTAATCATAGGGATTGACATGGACGTCCATGGTTCCATTATCGGTCATTGAACGAAGGAGTTTCGTTCATGCCGATGATTTACCGGACCTACGGAGTCACAAGCTTAAGGTAATCATGATCTTATGGGTGTTGGTATGATGAGAGTATTGAGGATTTATTTGTGGAATTTTTTCATTAATATTCAAAATAGTTTTGAGTTTCGAGAGGAATAGGAAGCGTTTCGGGGTCACTAGAAGGGTTTCGTAGTTTATCGGGCAATACCAGGTATTATCGATAAATAATATATAGGTGGAAAATGTTTTCAAAGATGTTAAATTAATAATAAAATGCTCTAGTATTTGTTAGAGGGCTTTTATATTTAATTTAATACCAATGGGCCTTAAAAGGCATAGTGGTGGAAGGAGTATTGGACCACCATGGCCAAATAGGAAGTGGCGCCCCCTTTCCTTGGGGGGTGCGAATTAGAGGGACTTTCCCTCCTTGGTGGCAGCCCCTTTCTCCCCCTCTAACCTATATATACTTGAAGAGCCTCCTCTAGTTCTAGTTGATCCTAGTTGATCAATTAGAGCTTGACCTAGATCCACTAATCCTCATAATTAAAAGCCCATTGTGGTTCTAGTCTCCTCCCTCTAATTCTCTGGCGACAATTAGCTCTGGGCGGCGAAGCGCTGCCAGATCGTGAAGATCGTATGCTTGCAACCAAGTAGAGAGGCCATGCTTTTGGTCTTCCGTTCGAGGGATCATTCGTGGGCGGTTCGCGGGATCGTTTTATCTACGGTACGAGGGACTCCAAGTACGATCTACACCGACTCGTCTACTTCAGCTGCACTCCGGAGTCGGTAACGATCATTGATCCAAACCTTATACGCATCTTCATATTGATCTTGGTGATCGTAGGGTGATTCTTTTTGTTTTCTACTATGTTCCCAGCACTTACAACATCTGTGCTCGCTATGCCAAATGTTGTTGTTGCTGCACAAAAGGCAGACGTGAAGGCAAAGAAGGATGGTAGGGGGAACACCATGAAGTGATAGCGGATCTTGTCCACGTTCGTGCTTAACAAGATGTGCGAGCTCATAGCCAGTGGGGTTAGGACTGGCAAGGACTTTAAGGAGGTGCACTTGAACACCGTTGTCAAGCAGGTGTTCGAGTTCTGTGGCAAGGAGGTGACCGCCACCCAGGTCTATAACCACCTCAGGAAGTCGAGAGCTAGATGGGTTCAAGCTCAGAGATCTTAGCAACACCTCATGGGAACAGACCACCTGCTTGATCGTTTTGGAGGCAGAGCACTACCAAGGCCGCGTCGCGGTTAGCTCATGTACCCCTTCTTTAAGTTTGTCAACCATTGTGCTGTCACAACTAAACACGATGTGTTTCCTTCTTAGGACCACCCCGAGGATGTAGAATTCCTCAACACACCCGTTTAGAACTACTCCCAGATGCAGCACATCTCCTCCTTTGGGCTGGCAACCAGCAAGCATGCCATGGGCTCCGGTGAGCCGCTCGGTTCGCTCATGCCTGAGTATCCAGACACCCAGGAGTCAGAGACCATCGTCCTTGATGGTCCTGATAAGGGTTTTAAGCATGTCCCTGTGCTTGATAGGAAGAGGAAGAGGGGCATCTTGATGGAGGACGAGCTAAGCATCTTCAACATCATGATTGAGGCCTTGATGGCTACTCTAAGCCGCCTACTGGACAATAAGGCTTAGGGTGTTGGGTTTGTTGCCATGACAAATGCCCATAGGGTGCTCTCGCTCAGGACATGGTTGGGCTGGCATTACTACTATTACTATTTCTAGTGGTGTTGACCGTGTGCATGATCCTCGATAGCGATGGTGATGATGACGATGATGATGATGACGACATATATTTTGTGTAGTTAGGGCTTCAAAAATATTATTGGTCTGTATATTTTGATGAGGTGGTATATACTAACCCCTTACACTTATGGCGAACTTGCGGTGATAGAATTACATCCTCTTTTGGATGTGGTGGTAGGATGACACCATAGTAGTGGTAGGACGAACTTGCTATGCCGTATGATCATGCATGCTTTATTATGTTTCACGTCTAGTGTGCTCCATTGCTTGCTGCTAGAATTGCTGCTCTTCTAGTATGCTAGGATAAGTGGTATGCGGTGTTCGGAGGGAAGGTTCCAGGAGTTTACAGTTCATATGAAGCATGTGATGAACAAGTGACGGGTTACAAAACTGCTGCCACCGAGGGTTTTAAGAGTAGGCAGGTGGTGAAGGATGCTTACTCCAAGGCCTTTCTCAAGCAGGCATGCAATGTTGAAGTTGCAAGGTCAGAACAACAGTTTGGGCTAAAGAACTTCGTCATCGTCGTCTAGTTCGTCCTCATAGAGGTGATGATTTATTGGTGTGACTAGAACATGAATGCGCGTGTTTCGCGCCCTTCCATGTCAAGGATAGAAATTTAGATTGTTAGAAAAATTAGAATGATAGAAACATTTGACAATTTCAAAAGGAAAGTTACAATACCTTGACATAGGCAGTGGGGCATATGTTGTGGGCGAGATATACAAAGTATGTCCAATGTTTCTCTTCATTCTGGTACGGATTGATCGACTATTCCCTCCACAACTCTTCTCTAATCACACGTTCGTCAACTTATTAATTTGCAGCTAATCCCTAATTGGATGCTATGGTGCCAAAAAAGAAAATGATGCTACGGCGTACATGTGTTTGTCATAGATCTCTGCCACCAAGAACATGAACATGTGTGTTGTGTCGTTTGTGTGGAAAAGATGATTTAGATACGTAAAAAATGGAGAAACCAAACTGGTGTATTTGTACAAGAAAATATTTATGTTGGTTAATCAAATTCCATCAAAGGATGATACCAAGTACGTAATTTATATGTGGCATTCTGCCCACGAGTTCAAGCATATGTTCACTACAACGTGATGAGGAAGGGACACGAAGTGGTTGTTTGGCTAGCAAGTACCCCCTCCGTTCCTAAACATTTGTCTTTCTAGATATTTCAACCAGCGCAAAATGAGTGAATTTACACTCTAAAATATGTTTATATACATCTGTATGTGGTAGTGCATTTGAAATCTCTAAAAAGACAAATATTTAGGAACGGAGGGAGTATTAGCCAAGGGTATATATAAAACCGGTTTTTAGCTGATGTTTTGTTAAATCGGTTTTACTAGTCATCTTATGAACAACCCGGTTGTAGGAAATTTTGTTTGGCTTGCTCCTGGCTCACCCCATGACCTTTTCGCTCAACAGAAAAACTCCTCCCGTCACCTCTTCTCTCTCTCACTTCTCCAGATTGGTTATTGGAGACGATTTACAAGCTCCAGCGTCTAATTCTTTCTCCATTCTTCGTCCTTGTTCGCTTGAATCCATTGGTGGCCTTCCCCAGGCCGGCCTGGACCGCCTTGACGACTCCATGCGCAGAAGCCTAGAGGCGCCTTTCCTGTTCGTCTAGCTTGCCGCTCCTACCACCCTCGCCGTCGTTGGGTTCCATAGACAGAGAGCACACTGCACGGCGGTGTCGTCGAAGTACTCCAATGTCTAGATGTCTTGCGTTGTCGTGCGTCCCATGTGCCCCACGCATGTCGAGAGAGTCCATGGAGGCGAGGGCGTCCCAGACCAGAATGGCACGCACACGTCCTTGGCCTTGTGCTTCAGAAGCTCGCAAAAGGAGGAGTCGCCGTTGGGGCATGGTCGGCCGTTGTCCCGGGTGGCACACATCGCTGATGGCGTTGTCACGTCCTCCATGTTTCGTCCCTGGTCGTAACTCTGGCATCCGGCGAGCGGAATCCTCGGCGCGAACGCAACAACAACCATGCGTGGCCGGAGGACGAGCGCAAGGAGCCGTCGGCAAGCAGGATCCCGGGATGAACACAACGACAACCATGCCGTGGCTGGAGGACGAGCCCGAGTAACGGCGGCTATCTTGTTGCTGGAGGACGAGCGGGGCGACCATTCGTATCAGGCAGCGGCGCATCGACGCGACGGCAGCCATGTCCTGGCTGGAGGACGAGCGCGAGGACAACACTCAGTTGCGATGGAGTATATGCAAAACAAGTTTTTACACAAACCAATAATTTCAGCTTTACGAAAAACAAGTTTTTCATGGTTTGTTGGAGTACCCAAACGTGATTTTATTCTGTTAGACTACTTTCCTGCTTTATAGAGAATTCGTTCTGTGCATTCCACCGAAATGATGCTCCATCGCTGCATTGGAGAGGCCGCTCGGGCACCCGTATTTCTCGCTTGGGGTGCCCGAGTCTGGCGGGGCCCAGACGGGCCGGCCCAGCCGCGAGGGAGCCACGACCTGTTTTTTAATTTTTGGTTTTCTGTTCTTGTTTTTAATTTATTTTTGTACTTTCCTTTATACTTTAAATAAATATTATATATATTTGAAATAATGTTGAACAAGTATTTATAAAGTGTTGCAAAAGTATTGAAAAACGTGGAAAGAGAGTTTAAAAAATTGCTGAAAAAGTATTTGAAAATATTAAATAAATATTAAAAATGATGAAAAGTATTTGAAAAATAATTATCGATTATTTAAAAAATGTTGAAAAAACAATTTACAAAATTTTAAATAAGTATTAAAATGTTCAACGAGTATTTGTTAAGTATTAAAAACATTGAGCGAGTATTTAAAAAATATTAAACAAAATTTAAAAAAATGTTGAATAAGTATTAAAATCTTGAACAAGTATTTGAAAAATGTTGAATAAGCATTGGGACAATGAAAACAATAAAGAAAAACGGAGAAGAAGAAAAAAAATGAAAAATTAAAAACAAAAAAATGAAAAAACAGGGAAAGAAAAGAAAACAAAGAATGAAAAAAAGAAAAAACCGGCACGTCTTGCTTCAAGTGGGTCGCACCCTTCCTATTATCACGAACTGTGGCGTGGTGCAATGACTAGTGCGCTAAGTATGTTCATGCACGACCAGGGATGGATCCCTGGTACTCCCTCCGTTCCTAAATATAAGTCTTTGTACAGATTTCACTATGAACCACATCCAGATGTATGCATTTTAGAGTGTAGATTCACTCATTTTGCTTCGTATGTAGTCTATAGTGGAATCTCTATAAAAACTTATATTTAGGAACGAAGGGAGTACTTCGCAATGCAGGACACAAAACGCCTTGCCAAAACTGATCCTCTCATGCAGCCAGCCTAGATGCGGGCAACAAAAAAAGTGCGGATGTTGATTGTTCCCCCGTGTTTCCTTAACTAGGCCCAACTGAGACACGCATGCCATGCACGCAAAATCGATGCTGGCTTGGCTTGCTGCTCTTTCCAGGTTCGCCTAGTCGCCAGCCACAATATTGCATCGCTTGCTGATGCCAGGAGCAGAAGCACCATGAGGAGAGGCAATGCCTCCGATGGCTGTTCGATTCGACACGCACGCTCAGGCCATCTTCAATGATTAGGACCTTAGGGCATCTCCAATATTGCCCTCAAACCGGACACTGTATCATTTCATGGACCAGGACCAGTTCGTGGACATAGATACGGAAGCCGATGATCCAATCGTAGCCGCAAATGTTCGGAGACATTTCAAACGTATTTTAGCAGAAATCAAAAAATGAATCATATTTAAATAAATCAAATGATTTTCATTCATACTTTCATATTTTTTTTTTTCATAAAATTGGATGTTTTTCACCTAAACCAGATCAAATTCATTACATTTTGGCATATAAAAAGCAACAATACCATGGTAAGACCCTAGCCGTGGCCCATCTCAGCGTCATCCCGTGATAGCACCCTCCCCTTCCCATCTGCCACTCTCTTCCTCCCCTTCCTTCACGTGGCCGCCCAACCTCCTCCTCCATCGCCAGCAGGGGCACAACCTCCTTCTTGTGCCTCTGCTCCCCCGACTAGGCCACCGCCTCAATCCTCTACCTGGTCCGCTTCAGCGGCGAGGGACCCCGCCGCCTTGGAGCAGGCGCGACACCGGAACCGTACATCAGAGTTCGCGAGGTAATTCTTGGGAATGGTGATTAAATTGTTAGTTTTAATATTCTTATAAATATTTTTTCTGCAATTATTTGAATAGAAACTTTTCAAAATAGCAAAATCTAGCGAAAAAACCAACCAGCCAAAAAAACCCGCTGGCAAAACGCTAGTTTTTTTTGAGGGGTTAAACCAAATTTATTACTCAAAGTCCACATGATGTGGGATACGAAACGGATCATGGGGTGCGCCAAACCAGACGTGACGCCCCTGATCTAAAGATTGAGCAAATTTGGCTAACCTATCGGCATCCGTGTTCGCGGATCTACCTTCAAAAGTTATATTACAATTAAAAACTAATAAACATTGTCTAATCTCAGTGATTATAGCTCCATGAGCTCCTTGGCTTGATTTCTTGATGTCATCTACCACCTGTTTGGAGTCAGAAGCTAGCACAAAGTTTTGTAGCATAAGATCTTGCGCCAGCGACAAACCTTCGCGACATGCAATTGTCTCCAGGATTGCCGGGTCTGTTATTCCATGTATAACGAGCGCCGAACCTCCAACATAATTTCCAGAACTGTCCCTACAAACAGCGGCAGCTGCTCCCCGGTTATGTAGTTTGGAAACTGCAGCATCAACATGAATCTTTGAGAATCCCGTTGGTGGTGCCTTGGGAAGAACAGGTCCTCCTCTGGGCTGGCGGGGTAGCTCTCTCCAATTTCTTCGGCAGAAGCTCCAAGTTAGCCAAATACCTGGCAATAAACTGATGTGTCGAAGAGGGGCTCTGGTAAATTGCCTCGTGGATTGCCTTGCGACGAGCCCACCAAGTAGCCCACAAGGTGACTGCTAGACGAACAAAAGCTGCATGGGATAGCGTGTCGATCATAAAAAACAGCCATTGTTTCGCGCTAGGCTCCGTGGTTTCACATAAGTGTTCTGCCAGTTCTCCGTCCACCATGGCCCATATGCATCTAAACATCGAACACTCGAGCAAGGAGTGCCTCCATGAGTCCTCTGCACCGCACAAACCACAAGTACTGGATGGCGCCATCTTCCTATGAGCACGGACATCTTCTGTAGGCAAAGAGTGTTTAGCAAGTCTCCATAGAAACATATGAATCTTTCCCGGGACAGATGTTTTCCAAAGCCTTTTCCAAGAGTTCGCGTCACGTTCACTGCTCGAGGAACCTGCAGTGCCATCGATCCAAGCTTCCCTTCTGTACTTCTTGTCCAGCAGCATCTTGTACGCTGATCTTACTGAAAAACAGCCATTTTCTCGAAGAACCAAGCCCATGTATCCTGTATGTATGTAGTACACAAAGGTATGTTTAGTATAGCTGGAATATCAATTGGGAGGCAGATTTCCTGTAATCTGTGCATATCCCAAACTGCTGCTGTTTGATCAATAAGGTCTGATACTAGAGCCGGCGGGTTGTTCTGGCGACTCCCATATGGTCTCAACATTTCCTTCCTCGGGATCCAATTGTCCGACCAGATATTAGTGTTCTCTCCATTGCCTATTCTCCTTATTAGACCTTGTTTCAGTAAATCCCGTCCCTCAATGATCGCATGCCAAATTTGGCTCGGATGGCTACCCAGTCTGCATCAAGAATACAATTATTTGGAAAATAGACACTCTTGAGAATTCTAGCACTCAGAGAATGTGGGGATTGAAGCATCCTCCAAGCCTGCTTTGCTAGTAATGCCAGGTTAAATAACTCAAAGTCTTTAAAGCCCAAACCACCCATACTTTTAGGCTGGGTCATTGACTCCCATGACACCCAATTTAGCTTTCGATGACCCTCCTTGCTGCCCCACCAAAATTTACGGATTAACATATTCAAATCCTCACACAATCCTCTAGGCAACTTGAAACATGACATAGAGTAAACTGGTATTGCTTGGGCAACCGATTTGACTAACACTTCTTTACCTGCCGATGATAAAGTTTTCTCAATCTATCCCCGAACTTTGCTCCATAAATAATCCTTCAAATATTTGAAAGCCCCATTCTTTAAAGCCCCAACTTCTGTTGGCAACCCAAGATACTTAGTACTCAAAGTCTCATTTGGAACATGCAGTAAGGTTTTTATCTCCTGTCTCACACTATCAGGACAACCCTTACTAAAAAATATTGACGACTTCTCATTGTTTATCCGTTGACCCGATGCTTGACAATAAGTGTTCAACACCTGGTTGACCTCATTAGCCCCATTAGAGTTAGCCTTGAAAAACAGCAGGCTGTCATCTGCAAAAAGTAGATGGTTTACAGGCGGTGCTGTGTTAGCTACCTGTATCCCATTCAAGTTTGATGACTCATCGATAGATTTTAAAAGGCACGAAAGGCCCTCCGCTGCTATCAAGAATAAATATGGGGAAATTGGGTCTCCCTGACGTATTCCACGTGAAGGTTGGAACTCCTCTAACTTCTTACCATTAAATAACACAAAAAATTTGACTGTCCTCACCAGTCCCATCACAATGTCCACCCATCTTTCTGTGAAACCGAGCTTCAGCATTATAGCTTGTAGGTAATCCCATTCGACTCTGTCATAGGCTTTCATCATACACTACAAAAAAAAGACACATCCATGACATTTTGGGCCGAACGAATTTTTTTCTGTCATACATATGACACTTCTATGACGATAATTGTGACAAAACCCGGTATCATCATAGATGTGGTGGGCTCCTACTTCTATGACAAAAAATCATGACAGAAAATAGGCTTTTCGTCCTGGGCGGGCCGGAGACGTAGCTGCATGACATTCTTTGGGCCGTCCATAACGGAAAAAAACCGTGGTAGAAGCGAGGGGGAGGAAAATTTCGGGGAGTTCCCGGTTACGGTGGGAGGTCGGGGGCCGAGCGATGTGCGTTTCTCTCGTACACGTACGCGTGTGTGTGCAAGGCGTTGGCTCGAACTGAACCCGAGCGAGGCGTTGGGCTCTAACTAAACCCGAGCGATTGCACTGCAGGCTACGCGTTACTGAACCCGAGCGATCGATCGATGGCTGTTAACTGAACCCGATCGAGCGATTCCTTCGCTACTGCTGCTAACTGAAGCCGATCGATTGGATGAACAGTGAGCGTTGCGGGGGGGGGGGGGGGGGTTGGATGAACAATGAGCGGTGGCGTTGCCTCTGGATGAACTGGACCCCGTGATGTGGAGGGCTGGATGAACAGTAGACGATGGAGGGGTGCCCGTGCAGGGGTGGTTGAACAGGACCCCGTGGTGTGGAGGGCTGGATGAACAGTAGACGGTGGAGGGGTGCCCGTGGAGGGGTGGTTGAACAGTAGCCGGTGGAGTAGCACGCGGTGGAGGCTAGATGAACAGGAGCCCGTGGAGGCTGGAGGAGGTCGACGGTGGAGATGAACAGTATCCCGTGGAGTCCCGTTTTGCGGTACGCCACACCCCTCCCGATGAACAGGACCCCCGTTTCGACCGTAGCGCTCCAACACAAGTCCGTTTCGTCCGTTTTGCGGTACGCCACACCCCTCCCGATCAACAGGACCCCCGTTTCGACCGTAGGAGGTCCGTTTCCTCCGTTTTGCGGTACGCCACACCCCTCCCGATCAATAGGACCCCCGTTTCGACCGTAGGAGGTCCGTTTCCTCCGTTTTGCGGTACGCCACACCCCTCCCGATCAACAGGACCCCCGTTTCGACCGTAGGAGGTCCGTTTCCTTCGTTTTGCGGTACGCCAGACCCCTCCCGATGAAAAGGATCCCGTTTCGAACGTGGCCGGTCGAACACAAGGCCGTTTCCTCCGTTGTGCGGTACGCCAGGCCTCGTTTCCATCGCTTGTTCCGTCCAAGCCCTCCCGATGAACATGACCACGCATTCCGTTCCGACCCAGCCGGTTGGCTCCCCATGAATACGACGACGACGCTGTTTCTCCGTTCCGACCCAGCCATGTACACGAGCCCTGGCCGTACGTATGCGCGAGTAGGCGTTCGAGACCCCGCCCGTATGTACGTAAGTGGCCGTATTTTCTTTCTTGCACCCTGGCCGTTGTACGTACGTGTACATGCTACATGCGCGCCTCTACTATGACACGTGCGCGCCTCTACTACGACACGTGCGCGCCTCTACATCCACCAGTATGTACGGACACGTTCGCGACCAGAATGACAACGCTACGTACGCTTCGACCAGGTGGGTCCCACCTGTCAGGCACTTCCTTGCGTGCGAAGATGTAGCTGGTGGGTCCCAGCAGTCAGGGGGGTGAATCGTTTTTTTTGCCCGGAAGCACTTTCTTGCATGCGAAGATGTAGCTGGTGGGTCCCAGCAGTCAGGGGGCGAATCATTTTTTTTGCCTGGACGCACCTCCTTGCGTGCGAAGATGTAGCTGGTGGGTCCCAGCAGTCAGGGGGAAATGTTTTTTTGCAAAATATAGTGGCCCGTCTGGTGGGTCCCAGCTGTCAGGTGGAGGAATCATTATTTTCCGCGTAATAAGGAGGCACTTCCTTGCTGCGGCCGTGGATCCAGCTGTCAGCCTCTCCACGTACAGTCCACGTCCGATGGAAGTCGTTCCTTGACCTCGTTGACCACGCCGCGCGGAGAGCACCACGGCGAGGCCTAGGAAGGGGACGACTCGAGCCGGGGAAGACGCGGCAGTGGATGCCCAAGCGGAGAGGAGTACGAGGTTCATTGGTTCGGCTGCGCTGCCGTCGCCACAGAATAACAGGGGGTGTGGGTGAGTGGAGCGGAGGGATGGCTTGGCCAGCGGTGGGAGTAGTATGGGGGCGGTGAGGCCTCCGCGGCAGCACAACCGGCCACGGGAGGCAGGAGCATGCGGCACGACCGGCGCTGCTTTGGGCGGCTGGAGCAAGAAGACCAGAGGTTGAAGAAGCACTACGGCCGTTGGATGAACATCGTACGGTAACAGGACCTAGAATCGTTCATATTGACTAAGTTGACAAAGCCCTCTGTCCCCGTCAACTTGGTAGGCCCACAAGTCAGCCTCCCACTATGCTGGGTTCCAGCTGGCAGGGGGAGTATTCATTTTTTGTGCGTAATAAGGAGGCACTTCCTTGCGTGCGAAGATAGCTGGTGGGTCCGACCTGTCAGCGGGGGGTACGTTTTTTTCACGAAATACAGAGGCCCTTCCGATGGGTCCTAGATGTCAGGTGGAGAAATCATTATTTTGCGCGTAATAAGGAGGCATTTCCTTGTGTGCGGCCGTGGACCCAGCTGTCAGCCTCTCCACGCACAGTCTACTTCCGATGGTGTCGTTCGTTGACCACGTTGACCACGCCGCGCCGAGCGCATCCAAGGTGGTGGACGACGGCGAGGCCCCGGATAGCAACGAGCCGGAGGTGGGAAGACGCGGGAGTAGAGTCGCAGACGGAGAGGTGTACGAGGGTTAACTGGTTCTAGTGCGGTGTGGTTCGGCAGTCGGTGGATAAGAACATGAGGTGTGGAGGGGTGGAGGGATGGCCTGGCCAACGGTGGAGTAGCGCTTCATAGCGAAGCGTGCTAAGCAGAGCTGCTAGCAGCAGGAGGCGGGAGGTGGTCCCGGCGGCGCTGGAGGAAGAAGACGAGAGATTGAAGATGGATGCCGGTCGTTGGATGTAAACCCAACGGCTAACATGTCAGAATCATTTGTTGACTAAATTGACAACGACTTGCGTTGGCTTCGACCTATTGGCCCACATTTCAGCCTCCAAAAATGTGGCACGTATTCAACCCATTTTTCAGAATTTACAGTCTTTTTTGCGCGGTAGAATTTACAGTCAATTTGATATTATTATTTTTTGAATTACAGCCATTAGCTGGGCTGGGTGAACAAATTATGTAGCGTCCATGCGGCCCATTTATTTTATTTCCTAAAAAATTACAGGCCATTTGCACTTTCTCGAAATACACGATTTTGCTGGGCTGATTCTAATTATAATGTTGGGTTGGGCCAACAATGTTATCAAAAAATAAAAAGGGGCTGAGCATTTTGTTATAAATATATTTAAATAATAAGTGATATTATTACATTCGTCCTTAAATCTTACCAAGCTTTTGTACACAATCACTAGGATTTTCGTGCCAAAACAATCCAGGATTTTATTGTTAAGAAATTATTTTTATAAGTTAATAAGATGTGGGATATTGTTTTCTTACATATGTAAGTATCTGTTAAATATATGATGACAATAAAAATAATATATAATAACATATAAAATAATTTAAATACATATAATATAGTTATAAGGAAAACATAAGTTGGACCTGGCGTTCCTATTCTTATATAGAAAAATAGAACAGACCTTTGCGTTTTCTTCAAAAAAATACATAAATTGGGCTACCGATATTCAGGAAAAATAAAACCTCGGATGGGAGGTCCATAGGCCGGTCGATACATGACGGCCCTCGAAAAAAATACAGACAGGCCTATGGACCTCCCATCCGAGGTCGTGGGCTGCGCATATTAAAAATGAAAGCCTAGACGGGGCAGCCCAAAACCACGTCCAACACTTGCCAAAACTTCGTCCCTCGTTTTCTCTGTGTTTCGCACACTCGACATTGTGTGGGCATTTTGACTGTGCATCATATGAAGATGTGCTATGCATGAATGTTGTTCAGCATGATGTTAACTGGCTGGTAGTTCCATTTTCGACCATGAATAAAACTTCCAACATGATGTTAACCCTATTTGAAAAGGTCGTGTTAATATAAATGCTCTGCCTCTGAAAGTTGCAGTTTCTTATCTGAAACTGAAACTTGCAGTTTCTTATCTGAAACTGAACTTGCAGTTTCTTATCTGAAACTGAAACTTGCAGTTTCTTCTCTGAGAATCACATTGTCTATACTTTTATACTCCTATGAAACTACATTTTTTTAAGTGCTAAAAATAGATCTCTAGAATTCATAAAATACTTCATATGCTCAATACTGCAAATCTGAAATTCAAAAGACATTCATATCTGAAAGTACTCTCAAAATACACAACACAAAACACAATTCACAACCTGCAAATACTGACAACCCTAAGCTCCTCCTGACAATTCACAACCTGCCCGACTATTGGGCTGGGGGGGGGGGGCAGTCCCCTCCTATTCCTCGGCGGCAGAGAGCCGCCCGGTGAGACGATGTGAACGGCGAGGGAGACGATGGCGGGGAAGCGTCGTCGGGCCAACTGCTTTTCTCCTCTTGCAGTTGGGTTCGGTCGACGAAGACTCCACCGGCTCGCTCTGGTAGGACACCCTCACAAACGACACCCTGTAGATGCTCGATCCTTCAATCTCTAGTGGATGCTCTATCTGGGATCGATACTCCCACCACCGCTCCCTCACGATCGGATTCGGTGAATCTGTTTGCTCCATGGCCCAGAGGAGCAGCTCTATGTACTCCGGCGCGACTCCCTCCAGGAGTATCGCCGCCTTTTCGCTCTGTTGCAGATATTTGGCCATGGATGTCGCCGTCGCCGCTAGTTGGTCCTTGTTGTCAAACCAAGACTGTATCTCCAACATCCTAGCTAGCTTCACAGGGTCGCCGTCTGCGATCCTCACGTATTGGTTGTACTCCTCCATCGATCTACTTCTCCACAGCACCTTCACTCGCCGGCGGTGGTTTTTGAATGGAAAAGGAGAGGAGCAGCGCTGGTTTTGGATTAGAACGGGAGAGGAGCGACGCTGGTTTTGGACTGGAACAAGAGAGGAGGGGCGGTGGTTTTGAAATGGAAGAGGAGAGGAGCGGCGCTGGATTTAGATTGGAACAAGAGAGGAGCGGTGGTGGTTTAAGAGGAGAAGAGCGGAAGAGCGGCGCTGGTCTTGGAAGTATTTTTTTTGTTGTTTTGTGTATTTTGGGTCAAAGTTTGACCACGTACTGTATTTGACAAGCAAAATGTGAATGCATGTCACAAAAAATTGTATCGTTTGGTTCGTATCTGAATGTACTTTCAAATTATATTATTTTTGCAACGTATAACATATATTTTATGTGCGAAAAATCATGGTCAATTATGACCCAGAATAAAAGGGAGACTAGTTAATGTGGGGTCAATTTCTTAATTGAAGGGTAAATTGATTTTGATTTTGATCCAGTCACAGCGCGCCGGCCCTCTCGTCCAATCCTGAATCGCTGCCGCACGCTCCTCTCCCTCTTCTACATTGCAAAACCACCTCCTCTCCTCTCCATCATCTCCATTCCAAAACCACCGTCTCGCCTCTCCCTCTTCTGATCTTCTCCATTGCAAAACCACCTCCTCTCCTCTCCATCATCTCCATTCCAAAACCACCGTCTCGCCTCTCCCTCTTCTCTATTGCAAGACCACCGTCTCTCCTCCCATCTTCCAAAGCTAGCACCGGACCACTCAGAAGGACATCTATGGAGAGGATGCAGCAGCGAATCAGGCAGATCGCCGGCGGCGACCAGGCAAAGTTAGCCAGGTTGAAGGAGATCCTTACTTGGTTTGACAATGAGTGGGAGATTTCGAGGATGGAGTGGGCCATGTGGCAATGTATGCGAAAGAGCGAGACGGCGGCGATGAGGGCGGTGATGTACATGTACTCCTCGGCGGCAGTCACGCTGCAGTCCTCCAAGTTCATCGAGTATCTCCTCTGGGCGATGGAGCAGACAGATTCGCCCGAGGCGACAGTCAGGCGGAGGTGGTGGGCGTACAGGTCGAAGGTCGAGCACCCAGAGGATAACGAATCGATCGAGTATGGTGTGCCGTTCGTGAGGGTGCAGAGCCAGCCGGAGCCACATGAGTATTCGTTCTCCCACCGCAACAGGAGGCCGGATGGCGCGACGTCGCTTCCCCGCCATTCTCCATGGTTCCCTCGATGCTCGCCTCGTTTCAACGGCGGCGGTAGGGTTTAAGGTAAGCTACGCACTAACCTAATCTTCCACCTGCTCATGCTTACAATCAGTGTGACAGCTAATGAAAATCATGCTTACAATCAGTCTCCGAGTACTACGCCAATCACCCTAAAATAGCTCTGGACCTTTGGGTCAAAGTTGTGACACAATGTACAAATAAAGAAAAATAGATTGGTGCTTCTTTCAGAAAAGAATACTCCCTAGAAAACTGCTAATATAAGCTACTAGTATTTGGTTAGAGGATTTGCTGCCGAGAAAGATCCGTCCACAGAGAGCGCCACACATCCCACTGGTGGTGGTGGATGCCAATGCGTGCATGCAGCATGGTTGGTGTCGGTAATTTTTACTTGGCACACCTCGCACTCTGCATATATGCCGGTTCCATACGTACATTTGTGCAGTTCCACCAAAATGCAACTGAATAACCCTGTTTGCACAGATAATGAAAAAGCGTGATTACATTATAGTGGCACTAGTTGATGAAACACACAAAATAAATAGAAGAAAATATTGCGATAGTATCATAGTATGACATGCTGCGATGGCGAGATGGGCCCTGCGACGCCTCATACGGTACGCCTCATACTGGACATCATCCCAAGTCTCCCAGATACACCTTCTGCCAGTGATGAATATCAGTGTACAACGGTAGTACAGGGAGGCGCCTTGAGACATTCAAATCTCTATTTTTGTACATATCAACTAAAATTAAGCACCCCAGTTTGCAGAAACGCTTAAACATTAACAATGGGACTAGTTGATGAAACATACATTAACAAAGATAAGCACTTTCTTTATCTACATTGGAAATGAAATGATAGAGATGACACTCGCTCTATTTTAACTGTATTATTACTTCATTTTATCAGTGACACTAGGGTCGAGCAGGTGGCAAACGAGGTGTACCGTGCGTTGCAAGGATGGAGGTCGGGGGTGCTTAGACTGGGATGCTGAAGCTGGCTCTTTCAGTCACCAACATGGATGATTCAATTCATGGGACCTTTTGGTGCAGTTCACCTAAAATGAAGCAATGTCCCGTGAGCTAGCAGCTTCTTCTTCAATTTTTTTTTAAGAAAAGGGCACCAGCCCCGGTTCCATTTCCATCAGAAAACGAAACCCACAGAGCTTCTTCTTCATTAGTTGCAATAAAATTGAGCAACATCAAGGTTGGTTGTGAAGCTCCTGGAATGCTCAACTATAATTTGGATATCATTTGTGTAGTTCAACTAAGATCGAGCGTGAAATGTATATCTCTGTTTGCACAAAAAAGGTGGAAAGGAGGGTGACTAACAAGTGATGAAACATGCATCAAATGAAAAGAAGCATGTTCCTTATCTGAATGGCAATCCTACAAGGACAGTAGCAATTTCTAAAGCAGTGGCATTGCTAGATATTAGTGTGGGCATTAGGATTAACTATGACAACCGTTAAATACGACATTACTTTGGGCACGGGAGAGTAGGCGGACCAGGACAGTTGCATTTCTAACGAAAAGAACCAACTTATCTTAATGGGAAATTTTAGCAGGACATGTAAAGAAGTGCCATTGATTCATATTACTGGAGGCATTACATTGAAAACAACATTGGTTTAACGTGTCCTTACTTTTAATAGTGCGACTGCTACATTTTACCAGTGGCATTACATAATAGTGGCTCGGGGCAACAAACATCAGAACAGGATATCTGGGTTGGTCCCATTTTTGTTCGGTATAGCCACCTTATACAGTGTGAGGCTAGCAAATCTAGTGCTGGACTTACTCTGTTGACTTGTCCCCCAGTCCCCACTTTATTTCCTTTTTCAACCAATAGATCGGGTTTATATTGAGTTTGTACTGCGTTTCCCTTTATTTCCCTATTAGACCTAGAGACCAGTTGGATAGCCAGTCTCTGCTACTTTTCGCCCCCCATTATTTCCTCTTTCGACCAAGTCCTAGATTCAGGTAACAAATCCTCCCCCACCCACCCCCTTTCTTCCTTGTTTGAACCAAGTAGTACTAGATTCGAGTGCATGAACTAGTTTTACCTCTTAAACGTAAAAAAATTAGGTGGTTTTCGAACAGCCGATCGATCCTATCTACGAGGGGGCCTGAGAAATAGTAAAAGATACAAATGCAGCGACGTCAGGAGCTCGGGAAGTAGAGCAAGGCTGGTTTTGAAGGAAGTTATACCTGATGGTCGCCGGGATGTCGCTAGGTGGGCGGCGGGAGGCTGGATCTGCCCACACTATGGCAGCGAGGAAGAAGGGGTCGGAGGGCCTCCCTCGCCAGCGGTGCTTGGGAGAGAACGGCAAGGCAGGCTGATCGGGACGCCCCAGCAGTGGGTAAGAGCCGTCGTCAAGGACGACCGCGTGAACCTTGCACCTTCTCACCTTCCCCGGCGGAGAGGATCCGGCTGGATCTGTGACCAGCGGTGAGCAGAGAGAGAGAGAGAGAGAGAGAGAGAGAGAGAGAGAGAGAGAGAGAGAGAGGCCACCGCTGTCGTGTTTAGATCTGGAGAGGCCGAGACAGTGTGAAGAGAGCAACACTAGCAAGCAAGCGCGGAGGCTCTAGCCTATATAGTGCAGTAGTACTAGTTTTCTTTTGTCTACCGGAGCCGGCTTGACCTCGTCAATGACTGTCGAGAAGTCTTCATGCACGTGGCCCGGATGCGCAGTTGTCGTCATTTTGATCTGAATCGCCGGATTATAAGATATAACACGAAAAAATGCCACATGACTAGAAATCATAACCTCACTGCCCAAAGGAGACAACATGAATCCCGACGGACAAACTGGACGAGGAACAAAGCTCAAATTAAAGATAAACTCGTAGAAAAGGGGTCTGTCGATAGATGTCCTAATTAACATAGCCGGCTTGACCTAGATGGCAGCCGAGTAGTCTTCGTGCATGTGCCCCCAATGACTAGCCCAACTCAGTTGTCGCTGTTTAACCCTCGCAGTGATCCGAAGCACATGACACCTAATTTTGCGAGATGACAAGAAACCTTTTTTTAGATTTCTCACCACAACTACAGCCATGTACAACACAGCCTGCACGATATGTAGACGATAGCCAATCCAGGCGTGTTTGCTGGAGTCTGGTCACATGCATGGACGAACTGATCCTCCGTGTCTTGCAGGGATCGTCCAGGCACCAACGTAGTACAACACTTCTCTAGTACTATCGCTCGTCTCCCTCTTCTATTAAGTCACCCGACTTGCGGGGCCAGGGAGTGTGCCTATGGTTGGTTCTCAATTGCGGTCCCACATGTGTGTGCAAACGCAATATGATGCGCGTTCCATTCGGAGAGCAGCGTGCCAGACCGACCGACCGTCTGGGGTGCGACGCGAACTCGACGGACGTGCTGTATACTCCGTACATGTGTACCGCCGTTTTCTAGAGGCTTTGCTCCATGACGCAATCCATGGATACAAAATTAGTATACCGTATAATATTTAAAAGTCAAGGGCGGGGCTTTTCCTGCGCGGTAGGCGGCGGGGCAGTTCCGCCTAGTCGGTTCGACAGAGACGCGAGAAGACGAGGGAGTAGGCTGCTGCAATGTAAGATCCCAAATTTTCAATTTGGTATGTTATACATAGATCATCATTGCATATCATGTTTTATTGCATTTTGACAAATCCTCGATAAATCCTAAGCAACTCAAGGACCCTCGGAGAGAGTTGGGGATTCTCTCAAATTTTCATATTTGATTTTCATCAAATGATAAGACGAGGATTTTGGTTTTAATTATTTTCTCTCCGGAATAATATTTCATTCAAAAAATAAACGAGAGGAGAAAATATGACTTCTCCAAAACAATTGAAATACTGGAGGAAAAATGTTAAAATCATTTATTGAAATTTATTTGGATTTTCTTTGCAATTTTTATTGCATTAAAAATATTGCATGTTTTCAAAATATTTATTTTGATTTAAAACAATGTTCACCCTATTCTAGATTTTCTAACTAGACGGGGAAAATTTATTTTATATTTTTCTGTCTTCTATTTATTTTTCTACGAATTATTTTCCGCGGAACGTTTAAAAAAAAAACTGCGCGCGCGTCCGCGCTGGGCCAAGCCCAGCCGCGCCAGGCCGCCGGCCCGCCCGCGCGTCGTCCTCCTCGCGCACGGGAGCCGAGTCCCGCCGCCGCACGCCGCCCGGCCGCCCCCTCCTCCAAGCCGAGCTCTCCCCCCTTTCCCCCTTTATATACCCCCCTCTTCTCTCCTCTCATCGCCGCCCGCCTTGCCCGCCTCGCCGCCGCCGGACCGAGCCCGAGCCGCCGCCGAGCCGCCTCCGTTCGCCGCCGCCTCGCCGCCCCTCGCACCCCGCACCCGCCGCACCCCGCGCCCTCGCCGCCCCTCGCCCCGAGCCGCCGGAGCCCCGCCCCGACGAGGTACTGCCCCGTTCGTTTTGCCGGTTTTCTAAAAAAACCTTTCGTTTAAAAAAACACCCTAGATCGGTTTTTTTCAGTTTTATTATTTTGCGAGCGTTCACCGAACCGTTCGTTTTAACGAACGCGTTCGTCGGTTTTTCTCTGTTAACGAACGTCCATTCTTTAACCGTTCGTCCGTTTTTCTTTTTCGTTGGATTTTTCTGCGATTATCTCAGATTCGATTTCTGATCGAATCTTCGTTTCTGTTTAACTTCTCGCTCGTTTATCGGAATCAGGCGATTGAAGCGCCTATAGTTTCGTCTCGAAATTCTCTTTCCGTTTAACCTACTCAAACAAGTTTTTGCTACAGTAAAATTTGACCTAGATCCATATTAGTAAACGAAGCTACTTTCTTTCGCCGTTTGACTTTCGTTGCTTCTTTCGAGTTGATTCTTTTTGCAAATCGGAGTTCTTAAGTTGAACTTTCTGGTTGGATCTTTCATTCGAGTTTTACCTGTGCATTAGATGAGTACTGATTGTATGCTTGTTTGTTTGCGATAGAGTACCCGGAGTGTGCCGCTTGTTACTTCGAATCGCTAGGTTTTGCGGATCATCAGCAAGGCAAGTAACACTTTGATCATACTTTTCATACCCAGTTTTATTGCATTAGATCTATTCCTCAAACAATTGCATGATTAGGATCTGATTAAATTGTGGGAATTGGGAAGTAGTTGAGTTAGTACCTATTACCTGTTTTCTATTCAAACCCTTGGGAGTTACTTCTACGTTGCTATTATATTGCCATGCTAAGCTCGTAGACATGGATTGCGTTTGAGAGATATTCATGACAGATGTGAGATGTTTATTAATGGTTCAACTTAAGGTGGCAACTAAAACTCACATCTGGGTGGATTGAGGCACCTGGAGAACCCAGTGTTGTCTGTTTGTATAAGGACCGCCACCCAGGCTCAAAGGGATCATAAGATTATTCATGCTAGAAACTTCTGTGTGCAGCCACAAGCTATTATGGGCTCTAGCATAGTTGAGTAGGTTACAAGATCTCTTGAAGAGGTGGGCTAGCAGATGTAGGGGAAAGTAGGTGTACCGGTCCATCCAGAGTAAAGAGTGATTGTTCCTGAAAGACTGTGTCTCGGTCATCCGTTTCTCAAACATCATGCAGTGCGAGAATCAAGCGGAGGCGATCGAGTCTTGTGGGGAAAAGTGCGCAAACCTCTACAGAGTGTACAATCTAATCATGGTTAGCCGTGTCCCCGGTTATGGACAACTTGAGTATCTAGTACCTGGATTATCATTTGAATCTCATCACTATGTTACTTTTAATTAATTTTGTTGGGTTAATGATGACACCTAATTGGGATTGAGTTGGAGGTACCTTCTCAATGTTTAACAACCACCATGATAGTTAAATAAAATTTATTCCTTTGAAGTAGGATAAAATTGGCTTTTCGCAAAACTGTAACCTTAGAGCTTTCCACCAGCCATATATGCATGTAGTATAGCATTATTATTGTTCATTATTCTCTATGAGTTACATTGCCAACATATTCTATGTGCTGACCCGTTTTCGGGCTGCAACGTTTCATGTTGCAGACTTTTCAGACGACGAGTAAGGTGCCTTAGGTCGTGGTCTTATACTCAGTGATGCCGCTGGAGTTGATGGACTCACTTATCTTCCAAGTCTTCCGCTGTTATCGTTGTTAGATGGCCTTAAGCCATGTTTATCATACTTAATCTCTTCGGAGATATTCGATGTAATAAGTGTGTGATTGCTACTCTGTTATAAATCCTCCATTTGTACTGTGCGTGTCAGCATTACTGATCCAGGGATGACACTGGTGCACAGCAGCACAGACCATTTTAGGTCTGGTCGCTACAAAGTTGGTATCAGAGCACACGCTGACTGTAGGACACGACCACTAAGCTTAAGCCCTAGAAAGCTCCTCTCTTCTCATTTCTGACCCCTCTCCACTTTCTACTCTTTTAGGAATGGCGAATGCAAGGAGCAAGTTCATGCAACCAGATGAAGACACGCCGTTTGGTCGACACTTGAAGGAAGTCACCAAGTACTTGAACATAGGAATACCAAGCATCACCGGAACCTACAACGCCACATTACCCAAAGAGGAGAGCTGGAAGATTCAAGTTCTTATTCCAGGAAGGACGTTTGTGCCAGTTACTGAATCCATAAGATTGGTTTTCGAAGCACCAACCTGGAGTTTAGGGAAGAGCATGGCCGCACACATCGCCATGGGACGCATTGGAGAAGTCTATCACCAGGAGCTTAAGGATACAATTTATCAAATTTGTGGACGCCGAGACGCACAATGGGAGATGATCAGAACCAAGAAGGATGGATCAATTGCAGCTTTCATCCAGGAGCAGAACCAACATATTCGTCGCCAGGAGAACCAGATGTGCACGGACAAGGAAGAACTGAAGAAGGCATTAACGAAGATCAAGGAGCTCCAAGAAGAACTCAAAGCTACACGCGAAGATTATTTGGAGGAAATCAACGCACTAGTAGGGAAGAATGACGACCTGGAGAAGAAGATTGGAGTATTCATGGGAAATCCAGTGCCAAAAGCAGAAGTCGACGAATGCACTTGTCTGGATAACTACATCATCATCGACGACACCGACTCGGAACCAAGTGAAGATGACTGGGTTGATGAAGCTGGAGCAGACATCATGGAGTCTTCAACGGATCAGAATTTCTAGTAGACCACCATATCAGTAGTAGTTTTCCCCCATTTAATAGTATAGTTCAAGCACTTTGTAACGCTAGCTAGATCGATTGTTTTGCCTTGTTTGATTTGATTGAGTGGTATTGATTGAATTTGTCTCATGAGCATATGGGTAGTGTTTTCCCTCTAGACCTCATTCTATTCTTAACTCTCATCTTTTCTAAACCTATCAGATGCCTCCGAGACGCGACACCGGATTTGTTTTCCCGCCAGAGATCATCCAGTTGATTCAACAACAGAATGCCCTGATGCAAGTGTTAGTGCAGAACCAAGGCAACAACAACAACAACAACAACAACCCACCGCCACCACCACCTGTTGATCACTTAGCCCGTTTCTTAAGGCTAAACCCGCCGGTGTTTTCCAGTAGCACCGAGCCGATTGTTGCAGATGATTGGCTCCGCAAAGTTGGAAGGGAGTTGACCACTGCAGGATGCACAGATGCGGAAAGAGTGCGATTTGCCGCACACCAGCTTGATGGACCCGCAGCATCATGGTGGGAGAATTATACAGCCACGCACCCTATTGACACTGTCACATGGGACCAGTTTCAGCAAGCTTTCCGTACAGCTCATGTTTCAGCAGGAGCTATGGCTATGAAGAAGCGTGAGTTTCGCAACCTACGCCAAGGAGGACGCACCGTAGGCCAGTATGTGGAGGAATTCAGTAAGTTAGCACGTTATGCACCAGATGACGTTGCTACAGATGCTGCCAAACAGGAGAAATTTTTGGAAGGGCTGAATGATGAACTGAGTATGCAGTTGATGGTAGCAACCTTCAACAACTACCAGGAGCTGGTAGATAGAGCTCTCATGATCGAAGGGAAGCAACAGCAGATTGAAAACAGTAAGAGGAAGTATGGACAAGGGAAGTATAATTCTGGAGCCCAGCAGAAGCCGCGATTTACCCCAAAACCGGGAGGACAGTTTCAGCATACCCATGGAGGAGGTAGTTCACACAACCATAATGGCTCCAAGAATGGTAATGGGAATGGAGGAGGCAACGGACAGAACCGTACCAACCCATCTACCCCAACCAAGAGGGATCTAAGTCACATTACTTGTTTCAAGTGCCAGAAGACGGGACATTATGCAACTGATTGTCCTGAAGCCCAAAATGGAAATGGCAATGGAAGCTCTGGGAAGAAGCCGAACCCGTTCAACAAAGGGCATGTGAACCACGTGAGCGTGGAGGAGGTTGAAGCTCAGCCTGATGCAGTAATAGGTAAGTTTTTGGTTAAGTCATTTACTGCAACCGTTCTTTTCGATACTGGTGCAGCGCATTCATACATATCAAGGGGATTCGTGAATAAGTTTAAGATGTCCACCCAAGTTCTCAAAACCCCTATGTTAGTAACCTCGCCAGGAGCAGAGTATATGGCAACCCAAGGATGTTTTCAGATACCATTGGCCATTGGAAGGCATGTTTTCCCCTCAGACCTCATTGTTTTGGAATCGCAAGGTTTGGATGTGATTTTGGGAATGGATTGGCTATCGTTGTATGGAGGAAACATCGATTGTGCCAGCAAGACGATTTTGCTTACCACCCCGGAAGGAAAAAGGATCAAGTATGTATCCCGGCATATGCCGAAGAGGACTCAAGTAAATTCCTTATCAGGAGTTGTACAGGAGGAAGTACCAGTGGTGAAGGATTATCCGGATGTATTTCCAGAAGAGTTGCCAGGCATGCCACCAGATAGAGACATTGAGTTCTTGATTGAACTTTTGCCAGGCACAGGGCCAATATCTAAGAGACCATACAGGATGCCCGCAAAGGATTTGGAGGAAATTAAGAAGCAGATCAAGGAGTTACTGGATAAAGGCTATATTCGCCCAAGTTCGTCACCTTGGGGATCACCAGTACTTCTAGTGGAGAAGAAAGATGGATCGCTGAGGATGGTTGTTGATTACCGAGGATTGAATGAAGTGACCATAAAAAACAAGTACCCACTGCTGATGATCAATGATTTGTTTGACCGCCTACAAGGAGCTAAAGTATTTTCCAAGATCGATCTACGATCAGGATACCATCAGTTAAAGATTCGAGAGCAGGATATACCCAAGACGGCTTTTACCACCAGATATGGATTGTATGAGTATACCGTTATGTCATTTGGTCTGACTAACGCACCTGCCTATTTCATGAACCTGATGAACAAAGTGTTTATGGAGTTTTTGGATAAGTTCGTCGTGGTGTTCATTGATGATATTTTAATCTTTTCCAAGAACGAGGAAGAGCATGAGGAGCATTTACGATTGGTACTTGAGAAGCTCAGAGAACATCAGTTATATGCCAAGTTCAGAAAATGTGAGTTTTGGCTGAAGGAAGTTGGATTCCTTGGACATGTTATTTCTGGAGAAGGAATAGCAGTAGACCCTGCCAAGGTCGACACAGTGACAAGTTGGGAATCACCCACGACAGTTGGAGAAATCCGGAGTTTTCTTGGACTTGCAGGATACTACCGGAGATTCATCGAGAATTTCTCGAAGATTGCTAAGCCCATGACTGAGCTATTGAAGAAGGACACCAAATTCAATTGGACTGAGGAATGTGAAGCTAGTTTCCAAGAGTTGAAGAAACGATTGGTTACCTCACCAGTGTTGATTCTGCCCGATCAACGCAAGGACTATGAAGTTTATTGCGACGCTTCTCGTCGAGGACTTGGAGCAGTGCTTATGCAGGAAGGAAGAGTTGTGTCATATGCTTCACGACAACTTAAACCCCATGAGAAGAATTATGCTACGCATGATTTGGAATTAGCAGCCGTGGTGCATGCATTGAAGACATGGAGACATTTTCTCATCAGAAACCATTGTCAGGTGTACACGGATCACAAGAGTTTGAAGTACATTTTCACGCAGAAGGAGTTAAATCTCAGACAGCGGAGATGGTTGGAGCTCATTAAAGATTATGATATGAGATTGCATTATTACCCTGGAAAGGCTAACGTAGTAGCAGACGCGTTGAGCCGCAAGAGTCATGTCAACACCCTCATGACAGGAGAGTTACCTCAGGAGTTAGCCGAGGACCTTCGCGAGCTATGTTTGGAGATAGTCCCAAGAGGCTATTTAGCAACATTGGAGATTCAGTCTACCTTGATGGAAAGGATCAGAGAAGCTCAGAAGACAGACAAGGAGATTGAAGAGATAAAGGAGAAGATGAGCAAAGGAAAAGCCAAGGGATTTCGTGAGGATGAGCACGATACCTTATGGTTTGAGGACCGCGTATATGTGCCAAATGATCCGGAGATCGGGAAGTTGATTTTGCAAGAAGCCCATGATTCACCGTACTCGATACACCCAGGGAATACCAATATGTATTTGGATTTGAAAAATACTTTCTGGTGGACCGGAATGAAGAAGGATATTGCAGAGTATGTAGCAGTTTGTGATGTATGTCAGAGAGTGAAGGCAGAGCATCAGAAGCCAGCAGGATTGCTACAACCATTGCCGATACCCGAATGGAAGTGGGATAAAATAGGCATGGATTTTATCACAGGATTACCCAGGACTCGTTCAGGCTATGACTCGATATGGGTTGTAGTCGACCGATTGACGAAAGTGGCTCATTTCATTCCAGTGAAGACCACTTACACCAGTGCTAAGTTGGCAAAGATATACATGACCAGGATCGTATGTTTGCATGGAGTTCCGAGGACCATTGTATCAGACAGAGGAACCCAATTTACCTCGAAGTTTTGGAAGCAGTTACATGAAACATTGGGAACCAGGCTGGAATTTAGTACAGCTTTCCACCCACAGACAGATGGACAGACTGAGAGAGTCAACCAGATTTTGGAGGACATGTTGAGAGCATGTGCACTAGATTACGGATCCAGTTGGGACGATAATTTGCCATATGCGGAGTTTTCTTATAACAATAGTTATCAAACCAGTTTGAAGATGGCCCCTTTCGAAGCTTTGTACGGAAGGAGGTGTAGAACACCGTTGTTATGGGACGAAGTTGGAGACCGTCAGTTGTTTGGACCAGATTTGATTAAGGAGTCTGAACAGAAAGTGAGGTTGATTCGCGATAGGCTCAAGGTAGCCCAGTCCAGGCAGAAGAGTTATGCTGATTCTAAACGAAAGGAGACAGTTCACGAAGTCGGAGACAGAGTGTATCTTCGAGTATCACCACTTCGAGGAGTGAAGCGCTTTGGAGTTAAGGGAAAGTTAGCGCCCCGTTTTATCGGACCATACAGAGTGTTGGAACGTATGGGAGAGGTTGCTTACAAGCTGGAATTGCCCGAAGGATTGTCTGGAGTACATGATGTATTTCATGTTTATCAGTTGAAGAAGTGCCACGCAGAAATGGCTGAGATACCGCTGAGAGATACTGTGCCACTGGAAGCGATTCAGCTGGAAAGCGATTTGACCTATGAGGAGAAACCAGTTAAGATTCTTGAGTATGCCAGCCGAGTTACCCGCAGCAAGGTTATCAAGTTTTGCAAAGTCCAGTGGAGTCACCACACGGAGGATGAAGCCACCTGGGAGCGAGAGGAAGATCTACGGAAAGACCACTCCCACCTGTTTTCTAGCCAACCCGAATCTCGAGGGCGAGATTCATCTTAAGGGGGGTAGGTTTGTAACATCCCAAATTTTCAATTTGGTATGTTATACATAGATCATCATTGCATATCATGTTTTATTGCATTTTGACAAATCCTCGATAAATCCTAAGCAACTCAAGGACCCTCGGAGAGACTTGGGGATTCTCTCGAATTTTCATATTTGATTTTCATCAAATGATAAGACGAGGATATTGGTTTTAATTATTTTCTCTCCGGAATAATATTTCATTCTAAAAATAAACGAGAGGAGAAAATATGACTTCTCCAAAACAATTGAAATACTGGAGGAAAAATGTTAAAATCATTTATTGAAATTTATTTGGATATTATTTGCAATTTTTATTGCATTAAAAATATTTCATGTTTTCAAAATATTTATTTTGATTTAAAAAAATGTTCACCCTATTCTAGATTTTCTAACTAGACGGGGAAAATTTATTTTATATTTTTATGACTTTTATTTATTTTTCTATGAATAATTTTCCGCGGAACGTTTAAAAAAAAAACTGCGCGCGCGTCCGCGCTGGGCCAAGCCCAGCCGCGCCAGGCCGCCGGCCCGCCCGCGCGTCGTCCTCCTCGCGCACGGGAGCCGAGTCCCGCCGCCGCACGCCGCCCGGCCGCCCCCTCCTCCAAGCCGAGCTCTCCCCCCTTTCCCCCTTTATATACCCCCCTCTTCTCTCCTCTCATCGCCGCCCGCCTTGCCCGCCTCGCCGTCGCCGGACCGAGCCCGAGCCGCCGCCGAGACGCCGCCGTTCGCCGCCGCCTCGCCGCCCCTCGCACCCCGCACCCCGCCGCACCCCGCGCCCTCGCCGCCCCTCGCCCCGAGCCGCCGGAGCCTCGCCGGAGCCCCGCCCCGACGAGGTACTGCCCCGTTCGTTTTGCCGGTTTTCTAAAAAAACCTTTCGTTTAAAAAAAACCATAGATCGGTTTTTTTTTTGTTTTATTATTTTGCGAGCGTTCACCGAACCGTTCGTTTTAACGAACACGTTCGTCGGTTTTTCTCTGTTAACGAACGTCCGTTCTTTAACCGTTCGTTCGTTTTTCTTTTTCGTCGGATTTTTCTGCGATTATCTCAGATTTGATTTCCGATCGAATCTTCGTTTCTGTTTAACTTCTCGCTCGTTTATCGGAATCGGGCGATTCAAGCGCCTAGAGTTTCGTCTCGAAATTCTCTTTCCGTTTAACCTACTCAAACAAGTTTTTGCTACAGTAAAATTTAACCTAGATCCAGATTAGTAAACGAAGCTACTTTCTTTCGCCGTTTGACTTTCGTTGCTTCTTTCAAGTTGATTCTTTTTGCAAACCGGAGTTCTTAAGTTGAACTTTCTGGTTGGATCTTTCATTCGAGTTTTACCTGTGCATTAGATGAGTACTGATTGTATGCTTGTTTGTTTGCGATAGAGTACCTGGAGTGTGCCGCTTGTTACTTCGAATCGCTAGGTTTTGCGGATCATCAGCAAGGCAAGTAACACTTTGATCATACTTTTCATACCCAGTTTTATTGCATTAGATCTATTCCTCAAACAATTGCATGATTAGGATCTGATTAAATTGTGGGAATTGGGAAGTAGTTGAGTTAGTACCTATTACCTGTTTTCTATTCAAACCCTTGGGAGTTACTTCTACGTTGCTATTATATTGCCATGCTAAGCTCGTAGACGTGGATTGGGTTTGAGAGATATTCATGACAGATGTGAGATGTTTATTAATGGTTCAACTTAAGGTGGCAACTAAAACTCACATCTGGGTGGATTGAGGCACCTGGAGAACCCAGTGTTGTCTGTTTGTATAAGGACCGCCACCCAGGCTCAAAGGGATCATAAGATTATTCATGCTAGAAACTTCCGTGTGCAGCCACAAGCTATTATGGGCTCTAGCATAGTTGAGTAGGTTACAAGATCTCTTGAAGAGGTGGGCTAGCAGATGTAGGGGAAAGTAGGTGTACCGGTCCATCCAGAGTAAAGAGTGATTGTTCCTGAAAGACTGTGTCTCGGTCATCCGTTTCTCAAACATCATGCAGTGCGAGAATCAAGCGGAGGCGATCGAGTCTTGTGGGGAAAAGTGCGCAAACCTCTGCAGAGTGTACAATCTAATCATGGTTAGCAGTGTCCCCGGTTATGGACAACTTGAGTATCTAGTACCTGGATTATCATTTGAATCTCATCACTATGTTACTTTTAATTAATTTTGTTGGGTTAATGATGACACCTAATTGGGATTGAGTTGGAGGTACCTTCTCAATGTTTAACAACCACCATGATAGTTAAATAAAATTTATTCCTTTGAAGTAGGATAAAATTGGCTTTTCGCAAAACTGTAACCTTTGAGCTTTCCACCAGCCATATATGCATGTAGTATAGCATTATTATTGTTCATTATTCTCTATGTGTTACATTGCCAACATATTCTATGTGCTGACCCGTTTTCGGGCTGCAACGTTTCATGTTGCAGACTTTTCAGACGACGAGTAAGGTGCCTTAGGTCGTGGTCTTATACTCAGTGATGCCGCTGGAGTTGATGGACTCACTTATCTTCCAAGTCTTCCGCTGTTATCGTTGTTAGATGGCCTTAAGCCATGTTTATCATACTTAATCTCTTCGGAGATATTCGATGTAATAAGTGTGTGATTGCTACTCTGTTATAAATCCTCCATTTGTACTGTGCGTGTCAGCATTACTGATCCAGGGATGACACTGGTGCACAGCAGCACAGACCATTTGAGGTCTGGTCGCTACATGCAAACGTAGGGCTGTGTGATTTGACAGCGAGTTACTGCTGGACAGGTGGGGCCACGTGATTTGACTTGCCATTATCATTTTAACTGTGGCGCTACGACCGGCGTGAGTCTGCCGATTCCTGACCACCTCCATACAGGTGCCTCTCCCAATGCTCCACCATGTAGTAGAGGCTGGCTCTTGCATGAGAGCCCACTTCTCCACTTTTTCCTTGCCTCTCTTTCCTCCACATATGCAAAAATGCCATGTAAAGCGCACTATTGTACTTACTTGCTCCTACAGGTGCTAAGCTTGCCACATAGGCATAAAGTCTGATGTGGCAATTTAATCAAGAAGAGAGAGACTAGTTTGGTGACCCAAGGAAGAAACGGTGCTAAGCGCGTGTACCTAGGTGAAAAGACAATTTTGAGTCTATAGCTAATTAAATGAAGCAAATTTAGCAACACCATTTCATTGGAAGAGGTCACTCCTTGGCAAATGCAATAAATACTAGTACTCCCTGTGTCCCATAATATAAGAACGTTTTTGGCACTACACTAGTGTCAAAAACGTTCTTATATTATGGGACGGAGGGAGTACGAAGAAAGAGATAGAGAGGAGTAAAAAAATACGCTTATAGCCAACCTTATAGTCAACCTTGTTGTAGTATGAGTGACTAAGTGATGACTATGTATGACATGCCAACATCAAATAGCCTAACGCACCATATTAAATCTCCAAGGGCGCGACCGCGCGTGCGACGCGACGGTCGTGGTAGGCGCGGCCATGATACGGGCTGCTGGCAGCCCTTGGATCTGAGATCAAACGGTCGCATGCTAAGTTGCTGAAAATTTGCAGAATAACCCTCCCACGACAACCGGCAAATTTCCTCCTGCGGGCCGGAGTAGGTTTCTCGGTTTGCATTCGGGTTTAATGGAGGCGAGGAGGCGTGTTCAGCCGGGCGTGCAGTGGACGGCGCAGTACTATTCGATTTGACAACTACAACTAGTATATTATAAAAACAAAGAAGAGTAGTAGAGATAGAGATAAGAATAGAGACTAGGGAGGAGCACCATCTACTGCTTCGTGGGCTACTCCTGCACTCCATTCGGCGGCCGCAACGTCCCCTACAGCCACTCCCTCCTACGCTCCATTCGGCGGGCGCTGTTGACATTTGGGGAGCGCACTCTCGCGACTCCTAGCAGCGACGACTTCACCGACGACGACTTCTTCCCCGACCTCGGCAACCTTTTCCTCAACGACATGGGCGACAACCTCAACACCAATGGTGCTGCTCCCGTTGCACCGTATGTGTTTCTGTCCTTCCTGTTCGAAATCGTGGTAGAATTCATGTTTCTAGTCTGTGTCCTAGACTCGATCTGTTCATCTACTATGCTAGTCCGCATGATTAGTTTAATCTCTGTTATAGCCGTCATGATTTATTTTGTAGTAAATCTCATAGTAACTTGCTCATATATTCAACTGGCGGAACGTCCCCTACAGCCACTCCCGTGTCATGGACGGCCTGGTCGATGCCTCCAAGGAGCCCTTCGTCTACTGCTATGAGTGCCCGGTGCCGTTTTGGGGCTCGCCGGCAGACATCGTGCATCACCTGACGCAGGCGTGCGGCGATCACTACTGGCCCTTGGCGAAGAACATCAAGTACGAGACGTGCTACCCGTTCACCGTGCCGGAGTCGCTGGAGGATCAGCGCCGCCTGCTAGTCTCGGAGGAGGACAGAAGCGTCTTCCTCTTGATCGTGGCCACCGGCGAGGCCCGCGCAGGCCGCCGCCACATCTCTATAGTGTGCGTCAGGGGCGACGCCGCTGACGCTGACACTGACATGAGGCTGATGTACGGGTGCGTGCTCACTATTACTACCCCTCGGAGGTCGTGGGCGGCGACACTGGCTACGACAAGCTGACTTGGACTCTGCCGAGCTGGGACCTTCCCACCGATGTGGACATGGAAGACGCATGGTATTATTTGACCCCCAACAATGTGCATGGGGACTCCAAGGAGGTTCACCTGGACATCCGCATTACTAAGTTAAATGTTGATCATTAGTCTTTGCTCAATGTAATCCGCTGTCTAAGCATGTGGAGACTTCCATGCATGATCTTTCTCTATTGGAGTATCGCGCATGAATAAAAGTGTATCCATTTATGGTTTAGTCTAGAATCTTCCATGTATGAATTTTTACTACAGTACCGGTGAAAGACTTGTGATGAACGATTTCCTGCAAAGCACAATAAGAGTTATTTCTTCACAAGTTTTGGATGCAGGTTGAATAGTTGAACGCTTTTGTTTGCAAAAGATACTTTTTTATCTATTTCACCTGGATGTTTCTGAGCTCTAGAGATGAAATAATATCCGAAGAAACCTATCGATACCTGTTACACATGAGATGACCCCCACATCCTTTGTCAAAATAAACAACACCCCGATCAATGCATCTCACTCTTCCGTGCAACACATGGGCACCTTACTACTATAGATTAGTACGACCAAAAATTGAACTACCATTATATATAGTACGATAAATGATGATGCATGTCACCTAAAATTATATCATTGAAAACTATGTTCAAATACGATATTGTTTTTGTTGACATGCACTAACATTTTGTCAGTTAAATCTTTAGTCAAATTCAATGGGGGATAAACCACGACCGATGTAGTAGTACTAGTGTAGAGGGCGGCGCTGCACGGGAGTCTCACTCATTTATTTGGGCTTCTAAACTAGTACTAGTAGTACAGTACCTCCGTCCTGGTTTATTCCTCACCATTGTAATTTGTGCTAAATTTTGACCAAAGATTTAACTGATAAAATGTTAGTGCATGTGACATGCACTAACATTTCATTAGTTAAATTTATGATCAAAATTTGACACAGATTACAATGGGGACCAATAAACCAGGACGGAGGTAGTAGTTATGGGATTACTAATCTAGAAGCCTAAAAGAACTGGCCCCTTGTACTCCTACTCGTAGTAGTAGTCAAGTTGGAATTCCAATTGCACAACACAACTTGTTAGGCAAAAAATTTGATTCAGGGTGTAGGAAGCGGTTTGGGAATTTGCATGCCTTTCCAACCAGTGAGATACTCCGTACAAAGAGATAGAGAGAAGTAAAAAAAACACTTATAGCCAACCTTATAGCCAACCTTGTTGTAGTATGAGTGACTAAGTGATGACTATGTATGACATGCCAACATCAGATAGCCTAACGCACCGTGTTAAATCTCCAAGGGCGCGACCGCGCGTGCGACGCGACGGTCATGGTAGGCACGACCATGATACGGGCTGCTGGCAGCCCTTGGATCTGAGATCAAACGGTCGCATGCTAAGTTGCTAAAAATTTGTAGAATAACCCTCCAGGATAGGATATTCACCCATAGGTCTAGAATCACGCCATGCAACCGTTCGATCTCAGATCCAAGGGCTCTCGAAAACCCGTATCATGGGAGAATGGAAAGCCACTACCCTGCCATTCGCATGATGGCAGTTCGCTCCTACTCGTCCCCGCACGTCCTTTAATACTACGGCGGTTCGCTCCTAGTCGTCCCGTCCATTCACATTAGGGCAGTTCCACTAATCCTAACCCTCCTCCCAAATCCATGGCGTCCCAAATCTCCACGATCGGCGGTGAGTACAAGGTTAGAACCATCACCGGCGATGAGTTCGACGTCATCTACACCCGTTCTTCCGCGACGGTGAAAGGATGCCTTTCTCGCTTCAGACGCATGTTCGAAGACTCAGATGATGAGTGGGTCGCTGGGCTAGATGTTGAGTACACCACAGTCCTGGGACGAGAGACGGATCTAAAGGACGAAGAGAGGAAGAAGCCCGCCGTGATCCAGGTTTGCGTGCATGGCTTATGCTTGGTCTACCACATATGCCATGCCGACGTTGAGTGCCAGGATTTTAAGGACTTCCTCGAGAGCAACCTAGTCAAATTCGTTACTGTAGACTTTGGTAAAGACAAAGAAGTCCTGGGTCGGATAGGCCTCGTTGTAGGCAACACCTTCGACCTCCAAAAGAATCGGCTAGTGTCCTCTCGTCAGCCTTCAATGCTAACCCTGGCAGGAGCCATGGTTCATCCTTCGTACGGTAAACTGGAGAAACCTCCATACACGTTTCATCGTTATGCATGGCAGCGGAATGTACTAGATATAGACCACATCCACTACGCTGCAATGGATGGCTACCTTTGTTTCAATATCTACAAGGGTTGGATGAAGAGCAACAGCCAAGTGTGCGGTTCAAGCAAAGAAGTATCGACCAAGAGGAAAAGGGACAAGGACGAAGTCGAGGACGTGGACGAGGACTCCGAGTAAGGTGGCAGTGTCGTTGCTCATGGTGGTTCTAATGCAGTGTCTACCGGAATAGTTGCAAAGTTTAATTTCAGGTGTCCTTAATTTAATTTGAGGGGTGTGTTGTGCTGAGCCCCCAGCAGAACTATGTTATGTTTCTTCTTGTTACTTTAACTCTTCAGTACGTACATACTAGTATTTCTTACATTTCATCTTTTAGTTGGTATAGTACTACCACTCGTTTCTTCACATTATATACGTACAATATATACGGCCAGCATCATATAGCCAGCAGTTTAGTTGTCAAAGAATTTCAGGGTGCTTAGTTTTGTCAAAGAATTCCAGGGTGCTTAGTTTTATTTGAGGGGTGGGTTGTGCACTTGTGCTGGACACCATTATTGTGACAAGCCTTTTTAATAGTACTATATGCATAATTTGGCGACGAGCGCTTTCTATATGTACCGTTTTTTTAATTTCAAGTTTTGCTCCATGGCGCAATCCATCAATACTACTACTGTACAAAAGTGGAGTATATACATTTTTTAAAAGGCTAGAGGGCGGGGCAGTCTAGCTCGGTCGGTTTCACGAGAGGCGAGGGCCTTTGTGATTTGATGGCTCATTACTGCTGGAAGGCGGGGCCTTGTGATTTGACTGCTCGTATAAATGCGCCGACGACCTGAGGAGGAGCAAAGAACCGTGCGGTATACTCAAGTTTTCCACTGGAGTAGTACTGCGACGGAGGAGCACGAAACACGGCAGCCTAGCCCAGTGCCATATGGCGATAAAAAATGATCTAATTTGCTAGTCATCTCATTGTTAGCATTGCTCTATTCATTCCCTAAAAAAAGCATTGTTCTATTCATGCCTCGCAGAGAACGTGACACGTGCGGCGAAACACCCGAAGCAAAAGATGAAACACAGGAGCAAAAGAAGAAGGAAGATTATCACCCCAAATGATCTAATTCGCCGCGGAGTCGTAACTCCTTCTTCATCGCCTCCACGACCTCCATCTCGTTGCGCGTCTCCTCCGCCATCTTCTTCATTCTGTCCATGACGCGGGATTTCTCGACGCGAGCCTTCATCATCTATTCCACGGCCGCATTACGTAGCTTGACAGCAACCGGGTGCTCGATGCGGAGCTTCGCCAACTCCTCCTTCTGTTCCATGATGAGGGCCTGCAACATCTTCATCGAGGAACTACTATTCTCATGCAGCTTCTTTCAGCCGGCGTTCTTCTCCTTCAACAGGTCGATCTCGTGGCAGAGCTTCGCCTTGTCCTCCTGAAGTCGCAGGATTTCGCCGGTCGCCTTCTTCTCCGAGGCAATGCTCTTCTTCAGCAGCATCACCAAGCCGGCGGTCAACTCCCCCTGCTTATTGAGCTCAGCGGGCATGTCATCGAGGCTCTCCTTCAGCAACTCCATCAAGCCTTGCATGAACTCCTTCTGCTTATTGAGGTGCTTATTGAGCTGATCGGGCATGCCGTCGAGGGATATGACTCCAGCTCCGTCGGCTCGGCATGTTCGCCTCCGCGGCTAGGGCGCTCCTGGGAGCCATCGCCTGCCCGTGACAGATCTTTCGAGGTCTCTGCGTGGCGGCAGCCTTGGTTGCTGCTCCCTTGTTACGAGTAGTTCTCGACCTAGAGCTCTGCTCACCGGCCATGGCAACGACGGACGAAGAAAAAGCACTTCTGAGGAGGAAAGGTAGAGTAATTTTCGGTTAGGTACTTCCCCTTTTTATAACCTAAGTACTAGCAATAGTACTAATACCTGCATAGTGGGAACACGTTCAGGTTTGGTACGTACTAGTAGGTGTGAGCAGGCTTTCGAATGTGATGGGAACAAGGTAAAGATTAATTGATGGTTATGGTTTCGAGGCCCGAAACGGCTCCCGATGAGTTTAGCGGAACATAAATTTCAAGTACTACACTGCTCAAATGCGTAAATATTATGTTACTATCAAAAATTGGCACAAAATATGAAGGAGACCAATGGAAGTACTACTAGCAACCCATGATTTAACTACTCGCATGCGCGCAGTGGAGTAATAATGTCTTTCTTCCGCCCTCACGTCCACTCAATTTGCATGCGCTGTATTAATTGACCATCAATGAAGTGAACGACTTTACACACGTCAAATTATCTCATGGGGTGGATCTTGGTACTACAAAATTGCGTCCGCACGTGTACCCGCGTGTGCGTGCGAGGGAATGAGTGCGTGCGTGGCGTGCGTGCACATCTTCGCTTCGTGCATGTACCGCCAGTATGGCTCAGGGAGGACGAGTACATTCTTCTGGAACCAGCAACACGTCACTATGATCAATCCACGCAAGGAGGTCTCGACAACGCCTCCACATGTGCCACGTGGCTTCATGAACTGTAAGAGAGACACTGTGTAGCGTGCCATTGGTACTCTAATTTACGTGTTTTGCACATACTCGAAGTACTAGTAAGGTACATGTGCATTGCACGCATCAGATTTTGCAACCAAATTATGAATAAATACCACACTATAGCATGTAAGCTCCGAATCATATATGCCTGATGTAGCCCTTCGTTTAATTCTTATGGTTCATCTCATTCAAAATCAATTAGTTTTTATAAAAAAGCTAAGAACGCGGGAATAGGAAAAACATGGGATTATAGTGGAGTGTCGTCTTGAATCCTACAGGATTGTACGAGTGTTTGATTGTGCATAGAAAAAACGCAGAATTCTTTCAAAGAGGTTTGAGTGGATGGGATGTTTCCTATGAAATCTAGTGCAAATGGATCATATGGAAAAATTCCTATGGTTTACAATCCTACGAATCAAACAACCAAGATAGGAAAAATTCCTAATGATTAGAATCCTCCAAAATTCCTTTGAGAATCCTTTGAATCAAAGAAGCCCTTAATCTATTTTATGATTCATGGAATTGTGCGTTGTAAAGCATAAAGTAAAAACAAATAATGGCAATTCAACTAGAAAAAAAGTTTGGGCAGTTATGATATGGAGGATTCTAGAACAAAAGAGAACCACTGTTGTTTTGAGGTTTGTGCATTATGCTTAAGTTCAACCACGGAGTCTGCTAGATTGTACATGTGGAAAAATCCGGTGGGGGGCTAGAAGATGGTGCGAGGGGCCGAGTGGAGGGATACTATGAAGGAATGCACAAGTGCGAGATCAATATTTAGAGAGAGGGGGCGAGAACGTGCGCTGTTGCGCGTAGTGGCGGAGCCATGAAAAATAAATGAGCTAGGGGGCCAAGCATTGCTAATCCTTTACGAGGAGGGTCAATTCATGAACTTAAACAATTTTTAGCAGCAATTGTCTAATGATCACATTCATATTTGCCTCGATATATAGTGATGTTAGGGGGGGGGGGGGCAGGGCCCTTATTGCCCCTATCTTCGCCATTGTGCACGCGTCTGAGAGATGAAGCGGAAGGCATGGATGATGAGAGGGGGACATTGGATATATAATTAATGTGGGTGTATTAGCTATATATGTTAATCCTATATAGAGAGGTATAGATTGATCAATGTGGACGTGGGAAAGAGGGTGAGACCTCACTGGATATATCGATTGATCGGTTTGTGTGGAAAACTATGAAAGACCTAGCTATATACACACATACATAGAGGAACATCGATCGTTGCGCATGCACGCGTGAGAGATAAAGAATGCCCGATATGATGGAGAGGGGGATGTGTGTGGGTGTGTGCCTTCATGGGAGACCGACCTGAAGAAAAAGATTGCATGTGTGCGATGGATAATGCCGACTGGTAGTGTGTGTGCATGCATGCACGAGAGAAAGTTAGTGGTACAATTATAAAGAGAAGACCACTGTGTGGGTATAAAAGACTAGGTGAGGTCATAATCAATGTAAAGTTGAATTCAAATATTTGAATAAGAGATCCTGATGTTTGAAACCCATGCATCCATGAATATAACGGAGATCTACGCGGTGTGGTTTGGAAACAAGCATGTTGTAATGCATACACATTGAACAAGGTCAGACTGATTTGAATTTGAGATACCGGTGGCAGACATCATTTGGCCATGTCGCATCCGTGCATGGACACACTATTCTAATTGGAGATGATGGGTGGCTTTCGCATCACATATCTATATCTATACCCCTATATATATATATATTATTTTTTATATTTTTTTATATTGTGTGCGGGTAACTTTAACTTTGAAAGATGGTCGTTGGATGAGGCGAATTTGATGGTCCAAAGATGGCAAAATTGAGCACTACTGGTCGTTGGGTATCATCTAGATTCCACCAGATTTCGCCACATGTATAATCTAGAAGACTCCATGGTTGAACTTAAGCATAATGCACAAACATCAAAACACAAGCACTTCTTATTTGTTCTACAATCTTCCGTATCATAATTGCCCAAATGTTTTTCTACATGATTTGCCATTATTTGTTTTACTTTATGTCTTACAACGCACAATTCCATGAATCTTAAAATAGATTAGCTTTCTTATAAAAACTAGATGATTTTCAATGAAATGAACTATAAGAATTAAGCGGACATCTACATCATGCATATATGACTCAAAGCTTACATGCTATAATGTGGTATTTATTCATAATTTGGTTGCCAAATCTCATGCGTGCAATGCACGTGTACCTTACTCTAGTCTAAATGGTGTTTGTGTGTGTGTTGTGCGTGTTGAGGTGCAAATTGTCTTTTTTTGGGTACACGTTAAGCTTGTTCTTCCGAAATTTCAAGCCGCCCTTGTTATGCCGAAAATTCAAGCTAGTGTCTCTGTCTATCGTGCTGCGAAACTCCCGCCTCTTCAACCCGCGCCTTGTTAGCCGGAAATATTTAAGATATATCTTTGTCTCGTTGTGCTCCGACAACTCCCTCCATCTCAACCCGCGCCTTGCTATTCCGAAATTACAACGCGCGCGAAATTCCCACCTCCTGTGAAATCCCGACACGCGAAATGCCCGTGGTACCCCTGAACTGAAAGAACCGCCTCAAATCGGTGGGGGTACTTTCGTAACTTACCCCACATTTCGGACCAGCGCGTCCCTAAGCCATGGTTCCCCACTGCCATCCCATCCGCCCACCCATTCATACACCGAGGCCACGAAAACCCGTGATGAAACCCCACACCCTGCTTCGTCTGCCACCCAGCCGGAGCCTCTTCCCCGACGACATCGTCCACAACAACACCTCGACGTCCCTCATCCATCGTACCGGATGAGGATCCGTCGTCGATCTCGTCGTCCCGCCGGTTCAGTCACCCCGTCCTCCACCTCCAAGGAGCTGCCCCGATGTTCCCCTCGTCTTTCGCGCCACCTCCATTCCCACACCGCCGTCTTCACCTGCACCAGCGGAAGAGCATCATCATCACCGTTTCCTCGGATGAAGCTGCGGCCTAATCGGCGCCACCAAAGGGGTTGTACACTAATCGCCGCATTTTCTTCTTGATTCGATCTCACGGTGCTGCCGGCGCTCGGTCCCGAGCCGACACGACGCGGCTCCATCCACGACGGCGTCGACGACCACTTCCTCCACGGCGTCGCTCCCTCGGCGGCGACGTCCACATTAGTAGGAGCTGCTGCTGCTTTAGCTCTCGCTCGCGCTGCTGCTCTGCTCTTGCTCTCGGTCCCCTGCCGGTCTGCTCTTGCTCGCGCTGCTGCTCTCGCTCTTGCTCTTGCTTGCGATGCTGCTCCGATTTAGCTACACTTCAGTCGACTGAATCGACTTTTGGGTCAGTCGATTTTCAGGGGGTGGGGTGGGGGGGGGCTCGCCGGGGTGAAGGAAGAACCAGCCACACCGGGGAGGGGGCATCGCCGGAAAGGTACCCCACTATCTATCTTAGGGTTCAGGCTGGGGGCGGTGGTCGCCGGCGGTGGCGGGGCGTTGGCAGGGCGGTGGCGTGGGGATCACCGGAGAAAAAGCTCGGCAGGGGGGGAGGCTAGAGGGATGGCCGGGGCGGCGGCGGACCGGCGGTGGGGAGTGTTTTCGAGGCGGGCGGGGCGGCGCATCACTGGCCGCGGGCGGCGGGGGGCTGCTGTTTGGCCGGTGGTGGCTGGCGGCTCAGGGGGGTGGAGGTTGAAGATGAACCACAGGCCCTTGATTTCGTATCCAATGGCTGCAAAATCGACTGACCAGAGATGAAAAAGTCAGTCGACCGACGTGTAGCCTGTGACACCCAAAATTTTATTTGGCTTTTTAAAACTTTTTCTTGTTTTGAGGGAAGTGATTTGAATTTTTCTTCTAAAAGAACTTTCCCTCTCAACATATTTTCTTTTGTGACTAGTACTTCATTTTTGGTTTCACTCAAAACTTGATTTTGGCCTTGGAGGTTTTCCTCTTTATTTTGGACTCAAACCAAAATGTTTTTCTCTTGGAAAAATGCCTTTTGAATATTTCTTTGAAAAGGCCCTATAACTTTTGGAATGATTCTTTGCCACTTTCAACAATTCTCTCTTGCCATGATCTTAGTGCAAATCCACTCTCCTAAACCTTCCCTCACCTTTGGATCATGATTTGCATCAAATCCAGCAAGTTGGACCTCCCCATATATTTATTTTCTATTTTAAATCTTATCAAAACAATTTCTGTCTTCTATTCTAGCGCTTGGAGTTTTACAAAGGAGCTACCATCTCTGTTTTGATTTTTGCCCGCAAACCAACTCCCCATCCTAGTCCTTTGAACCCTCAACCAAGATCCATGAAGATCCACTGGTCTTCAGTTCAAATTCTTCAAACTATACTTGCTGCAAGTTTGGACCAGATTTGTCAAATTTGGTGAAATTCATTCAAATCTTTCTCCTAAAATTCTGAGTAAAATCAGGCAGCCTCTGGGTGCGTTGAGAGGTCACCTCACCAAGTCCCAGCTCCAGGAAAATTTTTCTGCTTGCCAAATCATTCTGTCGAACACCTACTGGACACTGTTGCTGTCATTGTTCAGTTAAGTTCAGAAACAGTTTCAGTGCACTGTCGTTTTCTTCAGTGTTCGATCTCAATCTCGCCAGTGTCGCTGTGTCGCCTTACTCCCCGTCCCCTCCCCCTTGTTCCTACGCCGCATGATCCCCTGGAGCCTTGCGGACGTCGGCGACGAGCAGGAGGAGGTGCGCCGCCCCGTGACCGACGCCAGCGGCGGCTTTGCGGCCGCCAGAGAGAGGCGCGGCGCAGACGGCGCCACCCAACGCCGCCCAAGACACCGGAGCTCGCCGCGTGGCCTTCCACTCCCCAGAGCGCGCTGCCACTCTCGTCGTGAACCGCAGGGCGCGGAGCACGCTCTCTGCCGCCGTCGTGCCCGTGCGGCCACCCCACCGTGGACCGGCGCCATTACGCCAAGACCAACCGAGATTTGCGGGGGAACGGCACCAGTACACCTCACTGATGCTGCCTGGCCACTCAAACCCCCTGCTCAACCACTGTCTCGCCGTAATCGCTCGCCGGAGTTTTCCCGTTCACGGCCATCCCCTCGATCCGCCTATAAATAGGGGCCCCGAGCTTCAACTCGAACCCACACCATCTCTGCACTCCACCAAGACCCTGCCTAGCCACTGGAAGAGCCCCGAGGGAGCCTTCTCCCCCAGCTCCGGCCACCGCGACCCGCCACGGGATCCAGCTCGATTCGCTCCCGTGGGTGCACCTCTGCCTCCCATCTCTTGCCAGTAGCTCTCTAGTGCATCCACTCTTCTGACCCGCGCTTCAATTCGAGGTTTGCAGCACCCACCGGAGTTCTCCACCATCACCCGAGCCGCCGTCCGCCGGAGAAAGTGTCGCCATCGACGTGGTGCTCTCCGTCGGTCGAGTCCACCACTCACCGACGCGGAAGGACACGCTGAAGCTCTTGGTACACTCCGATCTCCCTGTCTCGCCGTGGTTCGACGCCGGCGACCTCCGCAGCCTTCGGGCGCCGGCGAGCTTTTTAAACCTGACACGTGGGACCCCCTGTCAGCCTCTCTTCTGTTTCCCCTCGCGAAACGTTTTCTGTTGGCGCCTTCGGGCAAATACGCTTTCCCTTTTGAGCTTGCGCGTTTCTTTCCGAAGCGTTTTCTCTTTTCTCAGTTCAGCCCCTGGAACTTTTCTGTTTCATTACAGATGAGTCCCTGGACAGAAACCTTTATAACTTTTTAATAAAAAGTGATTTTTGAATGATTCTTTTTTTGTCAGTCTTGTATTTTTGTCTAGTTTTTTATAGTATTTATTTGGAAAAAATTTGGAGAAGTTTTTATGCACGCGTTGGTTTTCACGTTAGTGCCCTTTTTCGTATGCCGTAGGTTCCGGAAGAGGTGACGGAGCCGCGAACTTCGCCGAGCTAGACTCCGACTTCTCCGAACCAGGCAAGCATGTTTGAACCTTTGATATGATAGGTGTTGTGCATGTTCGCGTGAGAGGTTGTGCGTGGCATATGAGTATCGGTGAGTACCTCGTTGCTTGTGAGGTAACTACCCGCGTGTTCCAAAGTTGCGATGATCTCTGATGAGAGATGGCCTAACCATGTGGTGACATGGAGGGCAGCAAGGTGGTACTGTTGTAGCATGCCAGCCTTGTGTCATCCGACAAATTCCGATGTTAACGTGGACGGAGTCACGTTATCGTTCTTTCCCTTTCCGTGCTACCACATGTTTTCTGCCAGAATACGGTTTAGTAAGTTGGTAACCTCTTTCCGTGTACACACCAAACAGAGGGGCCGGGATGATGGTTCCATGGCCCTGGATTAAAGCCAGTCATCCGGTCAGGGGGCATGGGTGTTTCCGGTTGGGACCGAGAGGGGGGCACCCCTTAGAGCGCGCGTATAGAAATTTGATCCCATGCTACGCGAGGTTGTAGCCTCCCCGTCTCAAGGTTTTTCTTGAACGTTGCCGAGGGTGATTCCTGGCTTCGGAAATGTTGAATGGGTGTGTACTGGTTAGATGTGTTTCTCCCAAAACACCGTAGACGGAACTAGTCACCGTGACTACTGAAATCCGTTGGCTGTGGTTAAAGTACAAACTCTACGGAGTCAAATCCTTCCGAGTCCTCGTATCCATAGTCCAGTATCGTGATCAGCGTATCCATGTCTATGTCATAACCTCGTGGTATATTCTTCGTTCCGGTAAGCAAGCTTGAGTAGTGGACTTGGCTGAACGTTATTCCTGTGGATGGACTAACCCGGTTGTTTACCTCATGTCTGCTTATCCGCTTGATATGATTTATAATTCATGAGCTACTAAGTTATGAATATAAGCCCTTTATGTGATGTCGCTCAGACGTCCGACTGTGGCATGTTTTGTCTCTTACTTTCAATATAAGCCTTTATGTGATGTCGCTCAGACGTCCGACTATGGCACGCACTGCCTTTATTTTCTGTTATAAGCCCTTTATGAGGTGTCGCCCCGACGCCCGACTGTGGCTTTATTATTCTCGCAGTTTCCTCTCGAGGAGTCATTCAGACCCTCCTTTGGCACCAGTATTACTATTCTTGCAGTTTCCTCTCGAGGAGTCATTCAGACCCTCGTTTGGCACCAGTATTACTATTCTTGCAGTTTCCTCTCGAGGAGTCATTCAGACCCTCGTTTGGCACCAGTATTACTATTCTTGCAGTTTCCTCTCGAGGAGTCATTCCGACCCTCGTTTGGCACCCAGTATTTTATTTTTGGGATTTCGGGAGGACTACCGCCCGACTTCTCTGTTATTGTTCCCATGCAATATCGTCTCTATGCCTGAACGCACTTGTTATCCTGTTCATATGCCTCATGTTTACATTTGTTATATCTTATGTCCGAACTGTCTTGCGAGTACTTTCATAGTACTCACCTGGCTTGTTGATTTGGCCAGATGTTGACGAAGGCGATCTCTTGGATGAAGAGTTTGATAGCGCGTCCGACGCCTAGAGGAGTCCCAGTCAGTCCTGTGCGATCCCGGATATTGGTCACTTGTATTATATACGCTTCCGCCACCCGCAATAAGTCTCCTCGAGCCTCACTCCGACGCTCGAAGAGCTGTAGTTTTCAGGAGTCATATCACCCACTTCGCGGTGATATTTCCACCATCGTTGTTATCATGAGTTAGTAGTTATGCCACCCTATCCGCCGTCTTGTTTTATCGGCGTCCATGTAATAAATTGTTGAGCAGTCTCCGCTCAACCTTGTATTATATTCAGTACTCCTGGTATTTTTCTTCTGTGACCAACATATTGTCTACCAGTGAGAAGGAATTCTTCTTTACTGGTCCGTAAAAGGGATTGGTCTCTCAATAAATATTTTATTGAAAAACCGGTCGGCAAGGGGAAGGACATCGTCACCATCTCCGACTAGAGAGGAGGTGGAGGTTGAATCTCCTGGACCGCTGAGTCTTGCCCTCGGCAAGGGGAAGGACATCGTCACCATCTCCGACTGAGAGCGCCGAGTAGCCGCGCATTACGTCTGCTTGTATGTTGTGTTTTATCTGTACGCTAGTTTGTATCAGCGTGTTTGCTGCTATCCGGAGGAGTACGCTAGTCTAAATAACATGTCAGGAATGTGTACGCGCATCCTGAGTGCTGTATCGTGTGTTTGCTTTTCGCGTGTAAGATATATGCTAAGCAGTTCTTTTCCGTGCAAAATCGTTTATGTTTTCTTAAAAACCTTGAGGTCTTTTAAATTGTTGCCTTTGCAAGATTTTCCTTATACTAGACAGTTCTTCTCATGGGTTTTGCAACATAATACCCCAGACTAGAAAAATGTCTCGTCCGTGGACTCGCTCAATGCCCAATCAGCCAGAAGAGGTTTATGGGACACAGACTAGCAACAACTTCACTCAGGGACAGTCCAGTCAACAAGACAACGAAGCAGCCTTGTCTCAAGTATGCTGTCTCTTCGAACAAAGCCAGCAACAACACCAAGAGATGATGAGTCACGTCATCAATATGGGAAACCACCGTGAACCCTATCAACCGCATTCCAAGTTATCTGAGTTGCAGAAGACTCGCCCTTCAACTTTTGCTCACACCGATAGGCCGCTGGAAGCTGATGACTGGCTTCGTGATATCGAAAGGAAGCTGATTATTGCTCAGTGTTCAGATCATGAGAAAGTGCTTTATGCACCACGCTACCTTACTGGAGCAGCTGCAGCATGGTGGGAAAACTTCTTACACATGCATCCCAGTGAACACAACATCACCTGGGAAGAGTTCAAGGAAGGCTTCCGTGGGGCACACATCCCGAGGAGCATCATAAAAATCAAGAAGAGAGAATTTGACGACCTCAAGCAAAGAGGCATGTCAGTGACAGAATACAACGGTCAGTTTACCCAGCTATCTCGTTATGCCTACGACGAACACATGACAGAGAGCAAGAAGATGGAAAAATTCCTGGACGGCCTGGCACCGGCACTGAAATGCCAACTGGTTGTACACACTTTCCCGGATTTTAAAACTTTGGTTGACAAGGCCATTACCTTGGAGAATGAGCGCCGCAGCCTGGAAGATATCCGTAAGCGGAAAAGGGATAAGACGACCCTCGCTCGCAACAACCGAAGCAAGACTGAGATTCCAAGGACAGAAGCAAGGAAATCCACGACTACTGATCTAAGACCCGTCAGACAGTTTCATGCCAGGGACAAGGAGTTCACGTACCGCCAAGGGGTCACCTGCTATGCTTGTGGTGAAGAAGGGCACTATGCTAAACAATGCCCAAAGCCGAGGAACTCGGCCCCCAAGCCGAACAATGGTGGAAACAATCCAGCCCCCAAGCGCAACAATTTCAATCCCAGCAACAACCACAGGAAGGGTCACCTGAACCATGTGACCAGGGAAGAAGCACAGAATGCCCCAGACATCGTGCTCGGTACGTTCCCTGTCAACACAGTACCTGCCACGGTTTTGTTTGATTCTGGAGCTTCCCATTCGTTCGTTTCGAAGAGTTTTGTTTTGCAACATGGTTTTCCGATACCCCCCTTGGAAAAATCTATGATCATCAAGTCCCCCGGAAATAAGCAAATCGCTCAGAGCTACTGCCAAGGAGTAATCATTGAGTTCGAAGGACTACAGTTCCAAGCAAATCTCATCGTGTTGGAAAAATAAAGGACTGGATGTCATTTTAGGGATGGACTGGTTGACCACCAACAAAGGATTCATTGACTGTTTCAATCGGACCGTGATTCTCACTCACCATCATGGCAAGACAATAAAGGTTACAGCTCAAGAAAGGCCACGGTCGCAGCGACCAAAACTGAACAAAGTGGACATTTCAGAACTGAGGAAAGTTCCAGTGGTGTGCGAGTTCCCAGACGTATTTCCTGAAGAACTACCAGGCATGCCACCAGACCGAGTGATAGAATTCAGCATCGAACTAGCACCTGGCACCACTCCCATCTATAAGAAACCTTATAGAATGGCACCCTCAGAATTGGTGGAGTTGAAGAAGCAGATAAAGGAATTATTGGACAAAGGATTTATTCGAGCCAGCTCCTCACCATGGGGTTCGCCAGTGTTGTTCGCCAAGAAAAAGGATGGGACACTGAGACTGTGTATAGACTATCGAGCTCTCAATATGGTCACCATCAAAAACAAATATCCGATGCCACAGATAAATGATTTGTTTGACCAGCTCACACAAGCCAAGGTGTTCTCAAAGATTGATTTGAGATCGGGATAACATCAATTGAAAGTACGGACAGAAGATATCCCTAAAACAGCATTCACCTCCAGATACGGATTATATGAATTCACAGTGATGCCTTTTGGTCTGACAAACGCCCCCGCATATTTCGTCCACCTCATGAACAAAGTGTTCATGAAATTCATGGACAAATTTGTTGTGGTGTTCATTGACGATATTCTGGTTTACTCAAGGACTCCGGAAGAGCATGCTGAGCATCTCAGAATTGTTTTGGGAGAATTGAGGAAACATCAGTTGTATGCCAAATTTAGCAAGTGTGAATTTTGGCTAAGACAAGTTGGTTTCCTAGGCCATATATTGAACCAAGAAGGCGTGGCCGTAGACCCAGAAAAATTCAAAGCCATACTTGACTGGAAGCCACTCGCCAACGTTATAGATGTGCGGAGTTTCCTGGGAATGGCCGGATACTACAGAAGATTTATTGAAGGATTCTCCACTGTGGCAAAACCAATAACACAGTTGCTCAAGAAAGACAAGAAATTTGTATGGACAGAAGCATGCGAGAAGAGCTTCCAAGAACTTAAGAAGAAGCTGACAACCGCACCGGTCTTAACTGTGCCAGACAAACACAAGAGTTTTGAAGTGTATTGTGACGCGTCCCGAAAAGGTCTCGGATGTGTACTAATGCAGGATGGCAAAGTTGTCGCGTATGCCTCCAGGCAGCTGCGAAAACATGAGGAAAATTACCCAACACATGACTTGGAGCTAGCAACAGTCTTTCATGCACTCAAGGAGTGGAGGCACTTCCTGTTGGGAAATCGCTGTGAAATATATACGGACCATAAGAGCCTCAAATATATTTTCACACAGCCAGAGCTAAATTTACGCCAACGACGCTGGTTGGAATTGGTCAAGGACTATGATGTCGGCATTCACTACCATCCAGGGAAAGAAAATGTAGTGGCTGATGCCCTTAGTCGAAACCCCAGCCCGGACAACGACGGTCCGCAAAACTTGAGGCCTGAGTTTCAGCAAGAGTTCGCTAGGCTCAACATGATGTTAGTCTCTGAGGGCACCGTATCAAATCTGGAGATACAACCAACCCTAGTGGAACAAATTAAGAAGGCTCAACAGGGACATCCCAGCATCGAAGGTATAAAGAAGAAAGTGAACCTTGGTAAGGCTTCAGAGTTCGTCACAGACAGTGAAGGAATAGTATGGTACGGAGACAGACTTTGCGTACCTAACATTAAGGAACTCAAGCAACAAATCTTGACCGAAAGCCACACCGCTCCATACTCAATCCATCCTGGAGGAACTAAAATGTACAAAGACATTCATGAAAGATTTTGGTGGCACGGTATGAAAAGGGATATAGCCGCATTTATTGCGTGTTGCGATTCATGTCAGCGCATCAAGGCCGAGCATCAAAAGCCAGCAGGACTACTCCAGCCAAACAGGATACCGGAGTGGAAATGGGATGAAATAGGAATGGATTTCATAGTCGGACTACCTCGATCACAACGCGGAAATGACGCCATATGGGTCATCACAGACCGACTAACCAAGGTTGCTCATTTCATTCCTGTGAAGACTACCTACTCCACCCAAAGACTGGCCAAGCTTTATCTCTCCCGTATAGTTTGCTTGTATGGAGTCCCAAAGACTATAATATCCGACCGAGGCACCCAATTTGTCTCCAAATTTTGGGATCACCTACAACAAGCTCTGGGCACGCAACTAGCATTCAGTACAGCGTACCACCCACATACAGATGGACAAACGGAACGAGTAAACCAAGTCCTAGAGGATATGCTAAGAGCCTGTGTGCTCACCTATGGGTCCAGTTGGGAAGAGAGTTTGCCGTATGCCGAGTTTGCTTACAACAACAGTTACCAAGCCAGCTTGCAAATGGCACCCTTTGAGGCATTGTACGGACGGAGGTGTCGTACCCCACTAAATTGGTCAGAAACAGGTGACAGCCGTATCTTCGGCCCAGACATGCTCAAGGAGGCCAAGGAGAAAGTTAAACAGATCAGGGATAGACTCAAGACAGCGCAGAGCCGACAAAAGAGGTACTACGATCAAAAACATCGTGAGGTCAGCTTTGAACCCGGTGATTCCATATACCTACGAGTGTCTCATATGAGGGGTCTGCAACGGTTCAAAATTAAGGGGAAGCTAGCCCCGAGATTTATTGGACCATTCCGTGTACTCGCACGAAGAGGCACAGTAGCCTACAAACTAGACTTACCCAAGGAGCTGTCAGACGTCCATGACGTGTTCCACGTCTCTCAACTGAGAAAATGTGTAAGTAACCCGGAGAAGCATGTATCTCATGAGAGCATTGATGTGCAACCAGACCTCACCTACAGAGAGCGGCCGGTAAAGATATTGGAGGAGTCTGAAAGGAGGACCCGTCAGAAAACGACAAAATTTTTCAGGGTTCAGTGGAGCAACCACACTGAGGATGAAGCTACATGGGAAAGGGAAGATTTCCTTCAGGCAGAATATCTATACCTATTTGAGGATCAGCTGAAATCTCGAGGACGAGATTTTTCCTAAGGGGGTAGGTGTTGTGACACCCAAAATTTTATTTGGCTTTTTAAAACTTTTTCTTGTTTTGAGGGAAGTGATTTGAATTTTTCTTCTAAAAGAACTTTCCCTCTCAACATATTTTCTTTTGTGACTAGTACTTCATTTTTGGTTTCACTCAAAACTTGATTTTGGCCTTGGAGGTTTTCCTCTTTATTTTGGACTCAAACCAAAATGTTTTTCTCTTGGAAAAATGCCTTTTGAATATTTCTTTGAAAAGGCCCTATAACTTTTGGAATGATTCTTTGCCACTTTCAACAATTCTATCTTGCCATGATCTTAGTGCAAATCCACTCTCCTAAACCTTCCCTCACCTTTGGATCATGATTTGCATCAAATCCAGCAAGTTGGACCTCCCCATATATTTATTTTCCATTTTAAATCTTATCAAAACAATTTCTGTCTAATATTCTAGCCCTTGGAGTTTTACAAAGGAGCTACCATCTCTGTTTTGATTTTTGCCCCCAAACCAACTCCCCATCCTAGTCCTTTGAACCCTCAACCAAGATCCATGAAGATCCACTGGTCTTCAGTTCAAATTCTTCAAACTATACTTGCTGCAAGTTTGGACCAGATTTGTCAAATTTGGTGAAATTCATTCAAATCTTTCTCCTAAAATTCTGAGTAAAATCAGGCAGCCTCTGGGTGCGTTGAGAGGTCACCTCACCAAGTCCCAGCTCCAGGAAAATTTTTCTGCTTGCCAAATCATTCTGTCGAACACCTACTGGACACTGTTGCTGTCATTGTTCAGTTAAGTTCAGAAACAGTTTCAGTGCACTGTCGTTTTCTTCAGTGTTCGATCTCAATCTCGCCAGTGTCGCTGTGTCGCCTTACTCCCCGTCCCCTCCCCCTTGTTCCTACGCCGCATGATCCCCTGGAGCCTTGCGGACGTCGGCGACGAGCAGGAGGAGGTGCGCCGCCCCGTGACCGACGCCAGCGGCGGCTTTGCGGCCGCCAGAGAGAGGCGCGGCGCAGACGGCGCCACCCAACGCCGCCCAAGACACCGGAGCTCGCCGCGTGGCCTTCCACTCCCCAGAGCGCGCTGCCACTCTCGTCGTGAACCGCAGGGCGCGGAGCACGCTCTCTGCCGCCGTCGTGCCCGTGCGGCCACCCCACCGTGGACCGGCGCCATTACGCCAAGACCAACCGAGATTTGCGGGGGAACGGCACCAGTACACCTCACTGATGCTGCCTGGCCACTCAAACCCCCTGCTCAACCACTGTCTCGCCGTAATCGCTCGCCGGAGTTTTCCCGTTCACGGCCATCCCCTCGATCCGCCTATAAATAGGGGCCCCGAGCTTCAACTCGAACCCACACCATCTCTGCACTCCACCAAGACCCTGCCTAGCCACTGGAAGAGCCCCGAGGGAGCCTTCTCCCCCAGCTCCGGCCGCCGCGACCCGCCACGGGATCCAGCTCGATTCGCTCCCGTGGGTGCACCTCTGCCTCCCATCTCTTGCCAGTAGCTCTCTAGTGCATCCACTCTTCTGACCCGCGCTTCAATTCGAGGTTTGCAGCACCCACCGGAGTTCTCCACCATCACCCGAGCCGCCGTCCGCCGGAGAAAGTGTCGCCATCGACGTGGTGCTCTCCGTCGGTCGAGTCCACCACTCACCGACGCGGAAGGACACGCTGAAGCTCTTGGTACACTCCGATCTCCCTGTCTCGCCGTGGTTCGACGCCGGCGACCTCCGCAGCCTTCGGGCGCCGGCGAGCTTTTTAAACCTGACACGTGGGACCCCCTGTCAGCCTCTCTTCTGTTTCCCCTCGCGAAACGTTTTCTGTTGGCGCCTTCGGGCAAATACGCTTTCCCTTTTGAGCTTGCGCGTTTCTTTCCGAAGCGTTTTCTCTTTTCTCAGTTCAGCCCCTGGAACTTTTCTGTTTCATTACAGATGAGTCCCTGGACAGAAACCTTTATAACTTTTTAATAAAAAGTGATTTTTGAATGATTCTTTTTTTGTCAGTCTTGTATTTTTGTCTAGTTTTTTATAGTATTTATTTGGAAAAAATTTGGAGAAGTTTTTATGCACGCGTTGGTTTTCACGTTAGTGCCCGTTTTCGTATGCCGTAGGTTCCGGAAGAGGTGACGGAGCCGCGAACTTCGCCGAGCTAGACTCCGACTTCTCCGAACCAGGCAAGCATGTTTGAACCTTTGATATGATAGGTGTTGTGCATGTTCGCGTGAGAGGTTGTGCGTGGCATATGAGTATCAGTGAGTACCTCGTTGCTTGTGAGGTAACTACCCGCGTGTTCCAAAGTTGCGATGATCTCTGATGAGAGATGGCCTAACCATGTGGTGACATGGAGGGCAGCAAGGTGGTACTGTTGTAGCATGCCAGCCTTGTGTCATCCGACAAATTCCGATGTTAACGTGGACGGAGTCACGTTATCGTTCTTTCCCTTTCCGTGCTACCACATGTTTTCTGCCAGAATACGGTTTAGTAAGTTGGTAACCTCTTTCCGTGTACACACCAAACAGAGGGGCCGGGATGATGGTTCCATGGCCCTGGATTAAAGCCAGTCATCCGGTCAGGGGGCATGGGTGTTTCCGGTTGGGACCGAGAGGGGGGCACCCCTTAGAGCGCGCGTATAGAAATTTGATCCCATGCTACGCGAGGTTGTAGCCTCCCCGTCTCAAGGTTTTTCTTGAACGTTGCCAAGGGTGATTCCTGGCTTCGGAAATGTTGAATGGGTGTGTACTGGTTAGATGTGTTTCTTCCAAAACACCGTAGACGGAACTAGTCCCCGCGACTACTGAAATCCGTTGGCTGTGGTTAAAGTACAAACTCTGCAGAGTCAAATCCTTCCGAGTCCTCGTATCCATAGTCCAGTATCGTGATCAGCGTATCCATGTCTATGTCATAACCTCGTGGTATATTCTTCGTTCCGGTAAGCAAGCTTGAGTAGTGGACTTGGATGAACGTTATTCCTGTGGATGGACTAACCCGGTTGTTTACCTCTTGTCTGCTTATCCGCTTGATATGATTTATAATTCATGAGCTACTAAGTTATGAATATAAGCCCTTTATGTGATGTCGCTCAGACATCCGACTGTGGCATGTTTTGTCTCTTACTTTCAATATAAGCCCTTTATGTGATGTCGCTCAGACGTCCGACTGTGGCACGCACTGCCTTTATTTTCTGTTATAAGCCCTTTATGAGGTGTCGCCCCGACGCCCGGCTGTGGCTTTATTATTCTCGCAGTTTCCTCTCGAGGAGTCATTCAGACCCTCGTTTGGCACCAGTATTACTATTCTTGCAGTTTCCTCTCGAGGAGTCATTCAAACCCTCGTTTGGCACCAGTATTACTATTCTTGTAGTTTCCTCTCGAGGAGTCATTCAGACCCTCGTTTGGCACCAGTATTACTATTCTTGCAGTTTCCTCTCGAGGAGTCATTCAGACCCTCGTTTGGCACCTAGTATTTTATTTTTGGGATTTCGGGAGGACTACCGCCCGACTTCTCTGTTATTGTTCCCATGCAATATCGTCTCTATGCCTGAACGCACTTGTTATCCTGTTCATATGCTTCATGTTTACATTTGTTATATCTTATGTCCGAACTGTCTTGCGAGTACTTTCATAGTACTCACCTGGCTTGTTGATTTGGCCAGATGTTGACGAAGGCGATCTCTTGGATGAAGAGTTTGATAGCGCGTCCGACGCCTAGAGGAGTCCCAGTCAGTCCTGTGCGATCCCGGATATTGGTCACTTGTATTATATACGCTTCCGCCACCCGCAATAAGTCTCCTAGAGCCTCACTCCAACGCTCGAAGAGCTGTAGTTTTCAGGAGTCATATCACCCACTTCGCGGTGATATTTCCACCATCGTTGTTATCGTGAGTTAGTAGTTATGCCACCCTATCCGCCGTCTTGTTTTATCGGCGTCCATGTAATAAATTGTTGAGCAGTCTCCGCTCAACCTTGTATTATATTCAGTACTCCTGGTATTTTTCTTCTGTGACCAAGATATTGTCTACCAGTGAGAAGGAATTCTTCTTTACTGGTCCGTAAAAGGGATTGGTCTCTCAATAAATATTTTATTGAAAAACCGGTCGTGACATAGCCCCACCTTGCTAGTGCGTTCAGTTTCGACAGCAAAATTCAGTTTTGACAGCAAAATTCAGTTTCGACAGTTAAGTTCAGTTTCGACTGTTAAGTTCAGTTTCAACAGTTAAATTTAGTTTCGACAGTTAAGTTCAGAGATGAGCGGCTGATGTATTTTACATCTAGCACTTTGTGGTTTTGTATTTTACGTCATGTATTGGAGATGCTATTAGAATTCCACTCAGGTTAACGTTGTTCGTTGTCTCTCTTGTCCTGCTTCAGCCTCGGCGTCGTACAACTCACCGGAGCTGCTCCAACGACGAAACCCTCTATCACAGCGGAGCAGTACCTCAGGCTCCATCTCCAGACGCCTAGATCTTCTTCCCCTCCTCCGACAGCCAAGTCAGCCGGAGCATCCTCACCGGCCAACCCAATCACGCTGAGATCGACATGGCTTCGCCAAAGAGGTTGTAAACTTGTTGCATCTCTTTTTTACTCTACATGTTATATATATTGTCCACTGAGCACTCGTAGTAACGGGAAATACGATTATTTTATCCTACTATATGACAAGCAGTCAGGTACCAGGCAACTTAGCTATCCGTGATGGACTCTCTAGAACACCATCATTATTTATCTCTGCGCGTTTGAGCTGTGCATTTGTCGATTGGCCTGGGAGTTGAGCTAGTATGATAGTGGCCTGGGTCCAAAGTAATAGAAGTAGCACAAAAACATTTTTTGTGTGTAGGATTTTCCTTGCTCAAGCCTGCCTACTAGAATCGCCAGTGCTTGAAAGGAAAAGTGAATGAAAAACATAGGAATTGGAAAGTTTCCTACGGTACTACTTTTCATGAATTTGGTGCAAAGGAATGGAGCAAAGGAAAACTGTAGGATTTGTTCCTTTAGTGTCTCCTTGAAAGAAAAACCGTAGGAATTCTAATTTCCACTTCTCCTCCTTTTCATATTCCTATTCATCAAGCACAAGACTAAGAGATAGTAGCATAATAGCATTATAACCGTACATTTTCTTGTGGTTTGACTTAATCTCACCATGCTTTTTTGCATCCTGTGATCTTCCAATTGTTGTGAATCAAACACCCAGATTGGCAGAAATCCTGTGTTTTTAAATTCTCTGTGTTGCATGTGCATTCCTATCCTATTCCTGTCTATTTCCTATCCCTGCATTGTTAGAATCCTCAAATTCAAACAAGCCCTTACTCAATTACTTCTGTTACAGATATGTGTCAAAGAAAACCTTGTGTGGTTTGTCCTGCTCCTACGGTGATGTGTTCCACCCAGCTCAGCTGCTCCAACGACGGAAGGGTTCACCACAGCAGGGATCCGCTTTCCAGACTGTCTTTCGCCGCCTCAGATCTTCTTCCCTGCCGCCGGCAGCCACGAGAACTGCATTACCATCATCAACTGAGCAGATGACCTTGAGGACTACACGGGTCCGCAAGAGAGGCCGCACTCTTCCGTGTCTGCTTACGTTACGCGTCGCTTAATATGATGACATGCTACATTATCATCGTGTTCACCTATTAGACTCCGAGTCAGGTCCAAACTAATGCTGAAACTTGAGTTTTTAAATGGTTGTGGGGTACATATTGGGGCAGCAATCAGTACTATCTGTCTACTATCTGGTTAATCTCCAGTGTCTACTATGAGTTTCATGTTGGGTGCAAACAAACATTAAAGGAGCCATTATCTGTATTTTTTTAACTAAAGCTATTATCTGCTTGCTATCATTGGTTTTGGGTCTATCCACAGTTTGCTACCATCACTCTGGATTTGTGCATGCACTCCTTACATAATCTCACTATGTTTTATTCCTATGCATGCCAATTATTGTACACAATGGAACTGATCATGTAGAGCAAAAGAGACGAGCCTTGCGTGGCAATAAAATTTCATGCAGACGTCGTTCCATGGTGGGCGCAAAGGCAGCCCCCCTCCACCCATTTCGGATCATAATCAAGAGGAAGATAACTGTTCTGAGGGGGATTCAGAAGGAGAAGACAACCCCTATTTACCCCATGAGGTCTTCGCTCTAACTTGGCATGCTGATGTTGGTAATATCATGCATATGGTGCCTTTCATTGCTTACTGTATACATTAAAGATGTCATCTGCTTAGTTTAGACATGCTTTGTGTCAATGCCATCTGTTTAGTTTGTTTATCGTATATGTGAAACATGCAATGCCATCTTGTTTAACCAGGCATCATATATGTGAATTTTGCAATGCCACCTTGGTTAGCCAGTCATCTTATATGTGAATTATATCATGCTATCATTTTTTATTACGTGTTAAATTTGTCAACAATTTTAGTACATTCAATTACTCTTCCTGTGCATCAGTCATTCGACACGGTCATGGAAAAATCCGGAGTGGAAACAAGGTCTTCAGAGCAGACAATGCTATCTGACGAAGCGCATGTCTTGCTGGTTACCGGTAGCTCCTCAGAGGAGGATTCAGAGACAGATGACCGGTCATATTTCCCCCCCGAGGTGCATGCCCTAACTTGGCAGGGTTATGTTGTTCATATCGTGCGTATGGTATCTTGCATTGCTATGTCATTTGCTTAGTTTAGACATGCTTTGTGTGAATGCCACCTGTTTAGTGTCTAATTACCATATATGTGAATTATGCAATGCCATCTTGTTGCAAGACATTATATATGTGAATTATGCAATGTTATCTTGTTGCAAGGCATTATGTATGTGAATTATGCAATGCCATGCTGTTTAGGCAAGCGTCATATATGTGAATTATATCATGCCATCCTTTTTTTGTATTTCTCATTGCTTTTGTCGACAATGTTTGTATATTCAACTGCTCTTCCTGTGCATCAGCCATTTGAATTGGTGATGGAGAAATCTGGAGTGAAAACAAGGTCTTCAGAGCAGACAATGCTACCTGGTGAAGCAGATATCTTACTGGTTACAGGTAGCTCTTCAGAGGAGGATTCAGAGGCAGATGACCAGTCCTATTATCCCCCTGAGGTGTATGCTCAAACTTGGCAGGGTTATATTACTCATATAATGCATATGTTGTATTGCAATGCTTAGTTTTTACATCATATACACAACATTGAATGCCATCTCCTTAGTTGACACTTCATATATGCGATTGCCCTCTGCTCACTTCCTTAGTATATAAATCATATATTTGAATTATGTCATGCCATGATGTTTACATAGACAGCATGTATCTGAATTATGGCATGCCAACCCATTTTCTAAAGACATAATATAGTTATATCATCTCATCCTGTTTACATAGTCATCATATTTTAAATTATGTCATTCTATCCGTGAATTATATCATGCCATCATGTTTCCATCGACGGCATGTTTGTGATTTATGGCATGCCAACCACTTTAATAGACACATCGTATAGTTATATCATGTCATCATGTTTACATAGTCATCATACTTTGAAGTATGTCATTCTATCCTGTTTAGTTAGCCATCATACATGTGAAATTGTGTCATACTATCCTGTTTAATTAGCCATCATATTTGTGAAATTATGTCCTGCTATTCTGTTTGCTTAGACAACATAAATGTGAATTATTTCATGCCCTGTTTTCTTCCCTACTATCCATTGCACCTGTCTATCTTACAATGTCTGTACATTCAATTACTTTTCTTGTTTATCAGCCATTTCAATTGGAGGGAGTGATGGCAGTATTTGTGGGAGTAAAAACACGGTCTTCAGAAAAGATCGTGCTACCTGTCGACGCAGATAGAACCACGGTTGTACTTGCCCAAGAACCAGCCCCACCACACATAACCCACACTCATGCAGATTGTACCCCTACCCAGTTGGACAGAGAACCAGCTACACCCCTTCTAACCCCAACCCCAGCAGATAGACACCCAGTTCCCGTTGACACAGCACCGTCTCCACCACAGAGCACCCAAACACGAGCAGTTAGTAAGGCAACTGCAGTGCCCAAATCACGAGGACCACCACTCCGAACCCGAAGTCAACGCTTAAAGCAGAAGAATAATTGTTCTCAGGTCAGGTTCCGTAGCTATGGTTCATACTACTTTGCTCTTGCATCACTATATTTACTGATACCAACTAATTTCAAATTTGAAGGATGCAATTGAAACTCCAATGGCGCAACAGGTATGTTTTAAACCTGTTTCTTCAATGTGTTTGGCTGTTTGCTGTTGTAACTTGCTCTATGTTGATTTCAGTTTCAATTGAATAAACAGTTATGTTCTCATGCCATGCACATTACAAGTGTTGTTATTGCTGTGTAGTTTCCCACACTTATATTCTGTCTATGCTGCTTTGTCTTAAATAGATATGATTCGAACTGTATCTATCTTGATTTGGCAACATAAACTAGAATGATATAGACCATACAGTGACCATACTACATAGATATATGTTTGTTTCATGCTGTTATCCTGTCGACCTTAGTACTGAACTGGTTTACCAAAATGAGTTTCAAATACTACATTGTAAACCTGAGATGTGTTTGTTTGTTTCTCTTTTAGAACGCGGACAAAATATTGGAGAAGAGTACCCTGTTATGCAATGGTAAAGGAAGTAATGCAGGTAAGGTTCAAGATAGTGAGACATCCCTGTTGGTCTCCAAGAAAGCTGATAAAAACTATATTGAAGACACTGAGACAACCCCAAAGTCCTGTCTTGATGTAGTGTTCGAGTTACTGGCTACCACTGCTGGCACCAGCTCTTCGAACTCGTTGCCTGAATCAGTTCGGCTTCTTGAGTCTCAACTTCAAGTTGAAAGACATCGATCAGATGTTATGCGACAGGAAGCCGAAGGACTGAGGAAGTCCCTGCAGAATTCAGATGCATACTTTTTGGTGCAACAGCAAGCGCTGGAGGACTTAAGCGCCAAACAAGAGAAAGTTAATAAGCTTGCTAAGCATCTTGCCAGCATTATGGGTACCCAGGATATTGTTTATTGAGCTCTTCTGAAGTGGTTTCAGTTCTGGACTTGTTTTGCTGCGGCGTTTATATGCTGCCGTGTTCCCTATATTTGCACTGGTGGCGAACTTTGATGCCCAGTGGATGTAATATGTGTAATAGCCGTGATAGCCTAGCGTAAGTTGCTTGCTTATTTATTTCCTTGTTGTCTTGTTTATTTGTTTGCTTGTAGTCATTGCAGTTCTTTTTCCACGGTTTTCTAGTGGCTGCAATAACATATTTTTTAAAACTAGGCCACAATAACCATGGGCTAATATTTACTGTAGTGACATTGAGCCCCTACGGGCCGTAGAAACAGTGGCCCTTCTTCGGGCCGTAGAAACAGTGGCCCTTCTACGGGCCGTAGAAACAATGGGCCTTCTACGGGCCATAGAAACAATGGGACTTCTACGGGCCGTATCATCAATGGGCCTTATATGGGCCATATGATCGATTGGCCAAACATGGGCCAAACAGACCGCATTATGGCCGTAAACGGGCTAGAGTTGGAATCATCCGTTCATGGGCCGACCATAACGGGCCATCGTTAATAGGCCGCATTTGATGACGCTATGAAAACCGGACCACAAACGGGCCGACTGTAACCACGAGCTGAATTTGGCCCACAAGAAGAAAATGACAGTAACGGGCCGTAAGTAAACAAATGCTGGAAATGAGCCCAAGAATAAATGGGCTCTGAGAAGGCCGAAAGATAACATGGGCTAGAAACGGCCCAACGGAATAACGGGCCGTTAATGGGTATAAAGTGATACACTGTTCTTTACGGGCCAGATTCACCACGGGTCGTTAATGGGTGTAAAGTGATACACTGTTCATTATGGGCAAGTTTCACCACGAGCCGTTAATGGGTGTAAAGTGATACACTGTTCATTATGGGCCAGTTTCATCACGGGCCGTTAATGGGTGTAAAGTGATACACTGTTCATTAGGGGTCAGTTTCACCACGGGCCGTTAATAGGCCAAGAGTTACATAGGGCCTCATATGGGCCGAAAGACGTCATGGGCCATACATGGGCTAGAAGTGAAAACGGGCTGGAATCATATTGGATGGCCCAGATGACGCTACTGGGCCTAATTCGGATAGGGCGTAACGGGCCTTGGGTTAGCGGGCTGTAAATGGGCTATATGCGAAATGGCCGTTAACAGGCTTTCCATGGGCCGGCCCGCCTCCTTTTGACCAAGTCAAACGGGCCGGCCTTTCCACAGGAATGGGCCTCTGTTGGGCCGTGCCACGTGTCGACGTATCATAGGCGCCTTCTGTCGAATGAGTGGATGACATCTGTCCCAGCGATGAGCCGACACGTCTTTCCTCCAGCCAATGATGATTTTACACGTGGAAAATCCCCATTGGTCGGGGCTGTTAACGGGTTATCGGATCCAAAACCCGACCAGATAGCTTAACGGCGTTCCGTTACGGTGGATGCCACGTGTCGGTCACCCTTGACGAAAGCACTTCTGTGACGCGCGATTTATCTTCATGGAAGTGGACACTTCCGTGATGATAATTTTGGTAATGTCATGGAACACTTCTACGACAACACACGTATGACTGTCTTGATTCTGTCATAAAATCGTCATGGATGTACATGCATGACAAAAAATGCGACCTACTGTGACAAACACGTATCATCACGGAAGTGTATTGTTTTTGTAGTGATATCTAGTTTCAGCGCACAGTACCTGTTTTTGGCAGCTTTATTCCTCTTCATAAAATGTAAGCACTCATATGCAGCTATTATGTTATCTGAGATGAGTCTGCCGGGTACAAAGGCTGATTGTTCTTCTGAGATAATATTCGGTACTACCACCTTCAATCTGTTGGATATGACCTTGGACGCAATTTTATATAAAACATTGCAGAGGGATATGGGCCTGAACTGTGATAAAGAAGATGGGTTTTTTACCTTCGGGATTAGCACCAGCAATGTTTCATTTATGCACTCAGCCGACTCAGTGCCATCAATTATGCGAAGGACCGCAGCCGTTACCTCCTGTCCACAAACGTCCCAGTGACGTTGAAAGAAGTGGGCCGGGAAACCATCAGGCCCCGGTGCCTTAGTCGGGAACATCTGAAAAAGAGCCACCTTGACCTCCTCATGTGTATAAGGAGCATTCAACAAATCGTTCATCGCGGGAGTTACTTTGACGGGCACAGTTTGGAGAACCTGATCAATGTTGGTTACACCCTCTGATGTATACAGGTTGTTGTAGAAGTTTGTAGCTAGTCCCTCCATCACAGTTGTATCTTCTGTCAAACTCCCATCTGGAAGCTAAAGCGATTTTATTTGGTTTTTCCGTCGCCGACGACTTGCTCGCAAGTGGAAAAAATAAGTGTTTTTGTCGCCGTGGGTCAGCCATTCAACTCGCGCTCGTTGCCGCCAGAGGATCTCCTCCCGATGGAACAACTCGACTAGACGGTCAGCTAGTTTAGTTTCCTCCCGGCTCCATTCAGTTCTTCCTGGGATCTCCCGCAGGATCTTTAATTCATTATTTAAACGAGCTATCTCCCGCCGAACACTACCAAACTGCGTGCGTTCCCAATGCGATAGGTCGGCCGACAGGCCCTGTAGCTTGGCGCGAACCGCCGGCAGCGAGTCACCATTTGTTTTCTCCCATCCTTCCCTGATCACTGATGGCAATGATTGATCCCGCTCCCAGCACACCTCATATTTAAATGGCTTTGGGGACCCACTGCATGCATGCAAACCATCCAAACGTAGGTGCAACGCTACGTGATCTGAGCTCGCCGTTTCTTTGTGCTCTAGTTTAACTGATGGGTAGGCCAACGTCCACTCTGGATTTTCTACACACCTGTCTAATCTCACTCTCATGAACGTACCTCCAGAAACTTTTTTCTCGAATGTCCAGTTAGTCCCTCTGTAACCAATGTCAGATAGACCACATGTATCAAGTGCATCACGGAATCCATCCATTTGCGCCTGGCTTCTGCTACAACTCCGTCATGTTCGTATCCATGCAAGACCTCGTTAAAATCCCCTATCACTATCCAGGGATCGTTTCCTGTTCCTGCAATTCCTCGGAGCATGTCCTATGTTTTGTTTCGTTCAGGGACGTGAGCTTCCCCATACACAAAGGTAATGCGAGTTTTTGTGGGTGTTAATTCATCAACCATCACATCGATATGATACTCAGAATAACCAATAATCTCAAGCTTTATTTCCTCATTCCAGAAAATGCCTAAACCTACGCTCCTACCAGAGCTTCCAACAGCAAAACTTTTATTGAAACCTAAAGTGCCAACCATGTTCTCAACATGAGATCCCTCTATTTGGGTTTCGAGAATGCAAACTATAGAGGGGGCAAGTTGCCTTGTGAAGTCACGAAGCTCACGAACTGTCGCACGTTTGCCAGCCCCACGACAGTTCCATACAAGCAGACTCATTGCGCTAGGCGCGACCCCCCTGGGAGGCCCGCCACACGCGCATCAGAGTTTTTGTTGAGGACTGGATTCTTCCCCGTACCACTTTCACTCGCAGTTGGACTTGGCTTATTCCTCTTCTGTTCCTGTTTAGGCGGAGGACTAGAAGGTGACTCCGAAGGGAGAAGCATCAAAGGCGTTGCAGCACCCGCTTTGGTTGGATCCTTCTGGACTTTCCTCGGATCTACTGCCACTACTGCCCCTCTCTTCCTGTTCTGTTCTGCATCCTGCATGGGGACATCCTTCCCTGAAAATTCTGTATCTTCATGTTCCTGGCTGCTGTAGGGGTTGAACTGCGTGCTTACACGGCCTCCTCCCCTTCCGTTACGGCCCCTGCCACGGCCTCCCCTAGATCCACTTCCTTCTCCAGGCCCTCTTCCCGGTCCTCTGAACCAGCTTGCCTTGAGATCCTTGAATACCAGTGCCTTGGGAGGATGGATCCCATCTCCGCACTCCTTGAACAGATGTCCCAAATTACCACATACAGCACACCAATCAGGTAACCTCTCATATTTCACCCTAAAGATTACCCGTTCCATTGTGTCTTTCTTCCTGATCACAAGTGAAACATCATTCTTGAGAGGCTTGGTTACATCAATCCTTACACGAACACGAACAAAATTCCCTTCAAAGTCTTGTGACTTAGGTTCGGCAAATATGAATTCTTCCACCGTTGCTGATAAGGCCTTGACTTTGGGGAAGAAACCATCTGGAAGATCATGAATTTGTATCCATATTTCAATTTTGTTTAACTCAATAAGGGTAGGCTTCGTGAACCCATCATACGGAGCCATTACCACTGCCTTCCCCTTAAAGGACCATGGTCCTTCCTCCATCACTCTTTCCCAATCACCGTGACATGAAAATTGCATCGAGTAGAGATTCTCCTCGAGCGGTCTGATCTTCTTCTCCTGTGCCAAGTCCCAGGCCACTCTCATATTCCTATAGAACCAATACTGGCTATAGGGTTTTTCGGTGTGAACCCTAGCAATCGCCATCCAACGAGTTGCCTCCTCCGGCAGATCGCCTTCGTCCACCACCACATCCTGGAGTTCATCCTCTTTCAACCCCAGCTCTGCCATCATTGCTTCCAGATCAGAATTGGCCGTGCCTGAACTTGACGCAATCTCCTCCATGATTCTCTTACCCGAGGTTGTTTGAGCCGCGAGCGGTATGATCCCTAACTCCGTTACTCAATTCCCACCGAAGTCGAGACCCCCGAGGAGGCCCCGCGATCGCCGGCGGTTTTGGAAGGGCAGGGTAGGTAAGATCTCTACGGGAAGGACGCCGCCATTGCCGAGAGTAGAGAAACCCTAACGAGAGGGGAGTTAGAAACCAAACTAGAAGAAGATTCGCCGGCAAAACGCTAGTAGATTTTTCTTTCCCAACAAGCTAGCAACACAGCCCAGCCCAGCCCAGCGCAATAAACGAGTCTGGCAGAGGCCGATCCGGAGACGCGGCTATCTTGGACTTATATACGCCATCCCCCGCCGGAGATCCAGCGAGAGAAATCCCAATCCACCAATCCCGCGAGTGACGGACCAGACCCGGCGATCTTCGTCGAAAAGATGCAGTTCTCCGTGCCGATGGCCACCGGCTACGAGGGTGTACCCCTCACCGCGACCCAGGCGGAGAAGGAGGAGGCGGAGGCGTTCACCGTCAAGGCGTGGCGGAGCAGGAGGCGGCCAAGGCGGAGGAGGCGTCGTTCGTCGTCAAGGCGGGGTGTGGCTCCAAGAGGAAGGCTGAGGAGGAACCTGAGGAGAAGGAGGCGGCCTTCACCGTCCAGGCCAAGACGAAGGAGGAGGCGGAGGACTTGGACGATGACTGCGACTCGGACGAAGAGGTGGGCTTGGACCATGGTGAGTTCATGGCCAGGCTAATCACAGACTACAACGCCGAATCCGAGAAGATCATGGCTGACAATCCATGGTTGACGTACACGGACTATTCCACTGAGGAATACGCCTACATGCGCCGCAACCCGGAGGAGGTGGACGAGGACTCGGATGATGACCCTGAGGAGAAGCTCAGGATTTACGCCGACTTGTTCCGTGAGCTGGGAGGGGAGGGTTCCCATGTTGTTGATGGGCTTGTTCCTGTGTGAGAGTGTTGATCTTGTAATTTGATTTGACTGACTGGGGTGAAGGAGGTTTACCAATGCTATCTATCTACACTAGTAGTTGATCGATCTGGAGGACATCTATGTTAGCGATCCACGTATCTATGTGTGCGATCTTAGTATTATCAAGTTATAAGAAGTGCCCATGAACCAATGGCAATGGCATGTACAGTATATACAAATAGCATTATCATCATCTTAAACTCGAGTATGATATTCCGTGCTTGTCTGTGATGCTTGGTTGTCTCTGAGCTTCTCCGTGCCTGCCTGCTGGTTTACATTGTTATGTGTTGTTTAGCCGCTTTCTGCAAATCATTTCAGATTAGACACTGGTAGAAAAAAGCCCTTTAGTCCCGGTTCGCAACAGCCTTTAGTCCCGGCTGTGCAACCGGGACTAAATATGCACGACTAAAGACCCCCCCTTTAGTCACGCCTCTTACGGACCGCGACTAAAGGCTTTAGTCCTGGTTCTTGTGGCTGACCGGGACTAAAGGCCCGTCCACGTGGGCGCCAGTGGTCCGTCGGGGCGGAGGACCTTTAGTCCTGGTTCTCGTGGCCAACCGGGACTAAAGGCCTCCTCCGCAGGTTTAGGGTTTTAGCCCCCCTAAACCTGGTTTCTTTTTAATTTGGAGTGTTTTATTTCTTTTATATTTTATTTTGTGTTTTATTTTAATTTTGATGAAGTTTCAGTACACATATTCTACGCTACTATATACATGCATATGAAATTTCAAACAAGAAGAATTCAAGAGGAATATATAATATATATTCAATCTCGGGTGACCATATACAACTTCGAACAAGTTTCCATACACAATTAGGATGGATGACCATATACAACTTCGAACAAGTTTCAATCTCGGGTATGCATATAAATTTCTTCGTCCTCGGTATAGTGTTCTCCTTTAGGATTGATGACTTCCCTCATGAAAAATCCTGCTAATTCTTCTTGAATTGGTCGGAAGCGAGCTTCTGGACTAAGCCTCCTCCGCAAGTTATCCGTCGCGTTCCGCACGCTATCCGATGCCTTCCGCTCAGAGGTGTGTCTCCGGATGTTCTCACAAACATAGTATCCACATAGATTGGTCCCCGGTGGCTGCTTATCCACATTAACTAACCTTCTGAAATCTAGCTCATGTTTGAATTCACCGACAATTTCTTCTGAGAACCGTCTCCAAACCCTACAGGGCAAAGAAAATTAAATGAACAAGGGAGTTATTAGTTACTTGATATTAGGAAATGAACGAAAGAGACCGATCGATATAGAGCTCAAATGATTGAAAATAATTACTTTTGCAGCATTTTTCTCATGTCGGCCCAACGCTTTGGATCCGAATCCATAGAGTCCATGATTAGAACTCTGGAGGTGTGAAGTTCAATATTTAGCAGAATCCAGTGGAACCTGCGGCCACGTTACATGCACAGTCATGCATAACTCATCGATTGGACATACCATGCATGGAGTAAACAAAAGAGAATGGGCACAAGAGAGAAACACTCACCCAAAATGGTAAGGAAATAGAATATGACTTTTGAGTTGATGCTTTCTAAGAAACTTGTAAAAGTCTTTCTCCACGTCTTCGGGGTGATGTTGTAACACATGTCCATTAACGATATGTGGGTCAATGAACCCAACATCATGGATGTTTCTTATTTTGCATTCCCAAATCTTCAATCTGCATAATAGCGTATGCAACAATATAGTTAGGACAATATATATATATATATATATATATATAGTGCAGGCAATGAAGAACGAGATGAGGTAGAAATAAATCACTTACAGAACGTAGCAACTCAGCATAGATTTGTCGAGGTCGCGCAGATTGAACAGCTGGAACAATTCACTCATATGAACTTGTACAGAGTACCGTTTGGTGTGATGCTCATCTGTAACATCCGCATAAACATATTCTTTGTCGGCCCATGTTATGAATTGCTTGTACCAACGTAGCAGATTTCGCATTTGTGGTGGTAGACTCTTTTCCCGCGCAGGCTCGACGAGAGGCCCATTCCGCACATATTGTAATGCTATCTCACATACTGGCGCATCCTCAAGGCCTAAGAAGGCACGAAGAGTCAAACCCATCTCGGACGCTTGTTTCATGGCACTAGCTACAGTCAATCCAAGTGCTGCCGCAGCTGCTATGATCTCGGGGTCCTCTTCCGGACCGGCTTTCACTATGAGCGGGGAGATCGATTGTTTCTTCTGCATCCCGAGCTGGTCAACTTGTTTCCCGCTTTTTTTACTTTCTTCTTTCTCCTCCTTCAATATTTTTTCTTGCCTACGAAGTTCATGTCCATAGTCGTCAGGCATATTCAGCTCGGCTTGGGACGGTGTCGTCAAAAAATCCTTAGCCCACTTCTTTTGCTTCTCAGTGAATACTTGCTTGGGCTCAGGCTCTTTTATCGCCTTCATATCCGCCTTCCATTTCTCATAATCAGCAGACGCGGCCAATTTGGTTTCAGCTTCACTAAGTTCCCAAGGCCTTGGGAGGAGAGGCTTCAGTGATGGCTCCGGTACCCTTGTGGTCTTAGGTACATAAGGGTCCGGGTTAATAGTCCAGGAGCGGGTTTCCTTGCTGTCCGCCTGCTTCTGCTTCTTTGCCGGAGGTGGATTGGGGGGCGTCGTACCCGTCGGAGGAGGATTGGGGGGCGTCGTACCCGCCGGAGGTTGTGGATCGGGGGACGGCGTCGAATGGCGTGAAGGAGGTGTAGGTGAACCACCACGACCACCACCACCGCCACCACCGCCACCACCACCACCACCACCATCAGAGGGGGGTGGACTTGCTAGCCTTGGCGCCTCGCCTGGAAACACTATGTACTTCTTTTTCCATAGAATGATCTGGCGCTTGACATCTCCAAGTCTTCTCTCCCCTTCGGGTGTAGGTTTGTCAATCTCCAGGTCCTCAAACCCTTGGACTATGTCTTCCACCGTGACACGAGCATAGCCATATGCAATGGGGTTGTTGTGGTGGAGTGCTCCAGGTGTACAGGGTAAAGCACTGCTGCTAGCTACCTTCGTGGAAACGTTCCCCACGGGATAATGCAGATCACATTCTTTCATCTCCTTTACATCATCCACGGGGTAGTGAGGCTCCGGTGCACGAATCTCGATCATCGGTGCACTAGCACCAGGCGGGGCATCCGTGGAAGCCACGCTGCTTCTCCGCTGCTGGCTTTCGCGATCCGCTTCATGATCTTCATGCGGCCCTGCTGCCGATTTTTCTTTTACTAGTTCATGCACGGTCTGCTTCAACTCATGGAGTTCCGATGCAAACTTCGTCATAAGATCTGCATCCCGGTCCGTCTTTCTCTTACGGCTTCTGTAATAGTACGGGTCATTGTCCTGGGAAAACCCTACTTTCCACGGAACTTTGCCTTTGCCTCGTACACGTCCTCCGTGTTCATCATTCCCGAGGGCTGTTGTCAGTGCGTCTTTCTCTCTGTTGAACTTGATCAAGCCCTCCTGAGCTTGGGTCATTGCGTCAATAAGGGCTTGGGTGGGAGCAAACTGTCTCTGCCGGTGAACACACACCCCTGTCTCCGGGTCTAGCGATCCCCCATGCCCGTACCACCAGCTTTTGGCCCTTGGGTCCCATCCCTCTGTACCTAGAGGGATTCCTCGCACCCTCAGGTCCTCCTCCATCTTCTGCCACCTAGGCTCCGAAAGGCGGTATCCTCCTGGCCCCATAATATGATGGAACTTTTTCTTACTCGCATTATCCTTATTTTTTTCGATATTTCCTTGAAATGCTCCGATTGCTTTTGCCTCACAAATTCTGGCCAATCATCTTTCAGTTTCTCATGTTGTCCATTGAAATCCGGAGTCTTGCCCTTGTTGACATAGTCACGGGTTAAATTTTTCTTGAAGTTCCGGAATGCTTCGCCCATCTTTTGAAGAGCGAACTCTTTAACTAGCCTCCTCCTCTGACGTCCACCCGGAACCTCGTTACCGAATTCATCGACTTTGTTGTATTCCGGAGGTAGAATGAAATGTTCCATAAGCTTTCTCCAGCAATCCTTTTTCGTTCTCTTGTCGACAAAACTGAAACCAAGACGTGCCTTCTTTGGCTCCTTCCATTCCTGGACGGTGATCGGGACGTTGTCTCTAACAACGACTCCGCATTGGTTGATAAACTTTGAGGTGTGCTGTAGGGGCTTGCCGGTTTCACTGACAAACTCAATGGCATATGTTTCTCCTGTTTTCATCGCCTTGGATTTGCCACGCTTTGTCGTACTCGATCCGGAGGGCTAAAAAAAGAAAGAGAGTCGCGCGCGTTAATACATATGTATTCACATTTCAGTAAGTTTGTATCACGGGAGGCTCAATGTATATATATACCTCGCCGGAGGTGGTTGCTACTTGCAATTCGAGATCGTCGTTTGTTGACGGTTGACCTCCGTCGACAATGTCCGTTCCTTCACCTTCTTGATCATCGACAATCTCTGTTCCACCGTCAAGGTTCAGAAAAGAAGAGACTACATCCTCTTCTTGCTCATATTCTGAGCCCGGCACATAAGGAATCTCGTTTTTGATGATGCCCATTAAATAACGTTCAGCCTCCGGATCCCTAAGCGGCTCGGCTCTATCGTCCGCCATATGTCACTCCTGCATGTAGTAAAAATTCTTTAAGTATAAAGGAATTAAAAAATAAGATTAAGGGGACATAGAGGAGGAGGAATTAAAAAAGAAGATTATTGAGCACTGCCAAGTATTTTGTTTTGTTTTCTTTGTTTTTCTTTTTGGTTTTCATTTGGTTTCTTTCTTCTTCCTTTTTTCTTTTTTTCTTCTTCTTCTTCCTTTCTTCTTCCTCTTTCTTCTTTCTTTCTTCTTCTTCCTTTTTCTTTCTTCTTTCTTTCTTCTTCTTCTTCCTTTCTTCTTCCTTTCTTCTTCTTTTTTTCTTCTTCCTTTTTCTTTCTTCTTTCTTTTGGTTTTCATTTGGTTTTCATTTTTTCTTCTTCCTTTTTCTTTCTTCTTTTTTTTCTTCTTCCTTTTTCTTTCTTCTTTTCTTCTTCTTCCTTTTTCTTTCTTCTTTCTTTCTTCTTTCTTTTTTTCTTCTTCCTTTTTTTCTTCTTCCTTTTTCTTCTTTCTTTCTTCTTTCTTTTTTTCTTCTTCCTTTTTCTTCTTCTTTCTTTTGGTTTTCATTTGGTTTTCTTTCTTCTTTCTTTGTGGTTTTCATTTGGTTTCTTTTTTTTTCTTCTTCCTTTTTCTTTCTTCTTCCTTTTTTCTTCTTCCTTTTTCTTTCTTCTTTCTTTCTTCTTTCTTTTCTTCTTTTTTCATTTGGTTTCTTTCTTCTTTCTTTCTTCTTCTTCCTTTTTCTTTCTTCTTTCTTTCTTCTTCTTCCTTTCTTCTTCCTTTCTTCTTCTTTTTTTCTTCTTCCTTTTTCTTCTTCTTTCTTTTGGTTTTCATTTGGTTTTCATTTTTTTCTTCTTCCTTTTTCTTTCTTCTTTTTTTCTTCTTCCTTTTTCTTCTGTTTTCTTTTGTTTTTCTTCTGTTTTTTTTTCTTCCTTTTTCCTTTTTTCTTCTGTTTGTTTTTCTTCTGTTTTCTTTTGTTTTCTTTTTTCTTTCTTCTTCCTTTTTCTTTTGTTTTCTTTTTTTCTTCCTTTTTCCTTTTTTCTTCCTTTTTCTTGTTTTTCTTCTGTTTTTCTTTTGTTTTCTTCTTCCTTTTTTCTTCTTCTTCTTCTTCCTTTTTCTTCCTTTTTCTTTCTTCTTCTTCCTTTTTCTTTTTTTCTTCTGTTTTTTTCTTCTGTTTTATTGTTCTGTTTGTCTTTCTTCTGTTTTCTTTTGTTTTCTTTTGTTTTCTTTTTTTCTTCCTTTTTCCTTTTTTCTTCCTTTTTCTTGTTTTTCTACTGTTTTTTTTTGTTTTCTTCTTCCTTTTTTCTTCTTCTTCTTCCTTTTTCTTTCTTCTTCTTCCTTTTTCTTTCTTCTTCTTCTTCCTTTTTCGGCGGCGGGAGGCGCGCGGAGGACGGCAGGCAGGGGCAGCTTGCGGCGGGCGGCAGGGCGGCGGGCAAGGGCAGGGGCTGCGGCGGGCAAGGGCAGGGGCACGCTGCGGCGGCGGCGGAACGCTAAGGGCAGGGCACGGGCGGCGGCGGCGCTCACTGGGGACGGGGGCGGCGGCGCGCAGGGCTTCGGCGTCGGCGTCGGCGTCGGGGCAGGGCTTCGGCGTCAGCGTCGGCGTCGGGGCAGGGCTTCGGCGTCGAGAGAGGAGAATGGGAAGTGGCGGAAACTGCTAAGTGCAGTATATATAGACATACCTTTAGTCCCGGTTGGGGAGGCGGACCGCGACTAAAGGGTACCTTTAGTCGCGGTTGGCCACACCAACCGCGACTAAAGGGTACCTTTAGTCGCGGAACCGCGACTAAAGGGTACCTTTAGTCGCGGTCCGCCTCCCCAACCGGGACTAAAGGGTTTTAGCGCCGCTTTCGTTCCCGCGCAGAAAGAGCCTTTAGTCGCGGTTGGGGACAACAACCGCGACTAAAGGGTACCCTTTAGTCACGGTCCGCCTCCCGAACCGGGACTAAAGGTCCTTTTTCATATAAAATAAAACTAATTCATTTTAAAATCTTAAAAATACAATTATATATCAAAAAAATCAGAAAAATAAAACTAATTCATTTTAAAATCTTGAAAATACAAATAATATATCAAAAAAATCAGAAAAATAAAACTAATTCATTTTAAAATCTTAAAAATACAATTATATATCAAAAAATCAGAAAAATAAAACTAATTCATTTTAAAATCTTAAAAATACAAATAATATATCAAAAAAATCAGAAAAATAAAACTAATTCATTTTAAAATATTAAAAATACAATTATATATCAAAAAATCAGAAAAATAAAACTAATTCATTTTAAAATCTTAAAAATACAAATAATATATCAAAAAAATCAGAAAAATAAAACTAATTCATTTTAAAATCTTAAAAATACAATTATATCAAAAAAATCAGAAAAAAAACTTATTCATTTTAAAATCTTAAAAATACAAATAATATATCAAAAAAATCAGAAAAATAAAACTAATTCATTTTAAAATCTTAAAAATACAATTATATATCAAAAAAATCAGAAAAATAAAACTAATTCATATTAAAATATTAAAAATACAAATAATACATCAAAAAAATCAGAAAAATAAAACTAATTCATTTTAAAATCTTAAAAATACAATTATATATCAAAAAAATCAGAAAAATAAAAGTAATTCATTTTAAAATCTTAAAAATACAAATAATATATCAAAAAAATCAGAAAAATAAAACTAATTCATTTTAAAATCTTAAAAATACAATTATATATCAAAAAAATCAGAAAAATAAAACTAATTCATTTTAAAATTTTAAAAATACAAATAATATATCAAAAAAATTAGAAAAATAAAACTAATTCATTTTAAAATCTTAAAAATACAATTATATATCAAAAAATCAGAAAAATAAAACTAATTCATTTTAAAATCTTAAAAATACAAATAATATATCAAAAAATTCAGAAAAATAAAACTAATTCATTTGAAAATCTTAAAAATACAATTATATATCAAAAAAAATCAGAAAAATAAAACTAATTCATTTTAAAATCTTAAAAATACAAATAATATATCAAAAAATTCAGTTCATCGATCCCTTGAAGGTTTGACAAAAGGTTTGATACATCATTCAGTTCATCGACCAAATACAAAGTTTGGTACAATAAATTATTACACATCAATTCTTCCCTTGTGTCCCTGCTTGCTTACGATTGTGCCGTATCCATGGAGCTTCCTCATCATTTAACTTAATGCTTGGGTCAGTGTTCACTTTGAAGGGCGGAATTTCACCAAACATATTATAATCTTCTGACATGTCTGTCTTGTCCTCCACTCCCACGATGTTTCTTTTCCCTGAAAGAACAATGTGGCGCTTTGGATCATCGCATGATGTACTGATCGTTTTCTTATCTTTCCGTTTCCTCGGTTTGCTACTCATGTCCTTCAAATAAAAAACCTGAGCGACATCTTTGGCAAGGACGAATGGTTCGTCAAGGTAACCAAGATTGTTGAAATCCACCATTGTCATTCCGTATTGCTCGTCCACCTTTACCCCACCTCCTGTTAGCTTGAACCATTTGCACCGGAACAAAGGGACCTTAAAGGAGGGTCCATAGTCAAGTTCCCATATCTCCTCTATGTAACCATAATATGTGACCTTTTGCCCATTCTCGGTTGCTGCATCAAAGCGGACACCACTATTTTGGTTGGTGCTCTTTTTATCTTGGGCGATGGTGTAAAATGTATTCCCATTTATCTCGTACCCTTGGAAAGTCGTTATAGTCGAAGATGGTGTCTTGGCCAACATGTACAGCTGATCTCCAACATCATTGTCATTCATTAAATGTTTTCGCAACCAACTGCCGAAAGTCTCCATGTGGGCCTTTCTAATCCAGGATTCAGGCTTCCCCGGGTTGTCCGAGCATAAAATATTCTTGTGTTGCTCGAAGTACGGAGCCACCAAGCTGGAATTTTGCAGAACTGTGTGGTGTGCTTCAGTCATAGAATGACCGTCCATACATATCGTTGATTTCCTTCCGATCGTGCCTTTTCCACTTAGTCTCCCCTCGTTCCGCGATTGAGGAATACCAATCGGCTTAAGGTCAGGAACATAGTCAATACAGAACTCAATTACCTCCTCATTTCCATAGCCCTTGACGATGCTTCCTTCTGGCCTAGCACGGTTACGAACATATTTCTTTAATACTCCCATGAACCTCTCAAAGGGGAACATATTGTGTAGAAATACAGGACCGAGAATGGAAATCTCTTCGACTAGGTGGAGCAGGAGGTGCGTCATAATATCGAAGAAGGATGGTGGGAACACCAACTCGAAACTGACAAGGCATTGGACCACATCGTTCTGTAACCGTGGTAGATCTTCTGGATTGATTACCTTCTGAGAGATTGCATTGAGGAATCCACATAGCTTCACAATGGCTACTCGAACATTTTCCGGTAGGAGCCCCCTCAAAGCAATCGGAAGCAATTGCGTCATAATCACGTGGCAGTCGTGAGACTTCAGGTTTAGGAACTTTTTGTCCGCCATGTTTATTATTCCCTTTATATTCGACGAGAAGCCAGACGGGACCTTCATACTGCTCAGGCATTCAAAAAAATGACCTTCTCTTCTTTGGTAAGAGCGTAGCTGGCACGACCTTGAAACCATTCCGGATGCCGGTCATCTGGGTCTTTCAAAAGTTGATGGTCCTGCCGTGCTTCCTTTGTATCATTTGTCTTCTCATACACGCCCAAGAAGCTTAGCAGGTTCACGCAAATATTCTTCGTAACATGCATCACGTCGATTGCAGAGCGGACATCTAGGACTTTCCAATATTCTAGCTCCCAAAATATAGATCTCTTCTTCCACATGGGTGCGTGCCCGTCAACTCCCCGCGGAACTGATTGTCCGCCAGGACCCTTTCCAAAGATGACTTTCAAATCCTTGACCATATCAAATATCTCAACACCAGTACGTTCCGCAGGCTTCGGCCGGTGATCTGCCTTGCCGTTCAATTGCTTGCCTTTCTTTCTTACGTTATGATTTTGGGGAAGAAATCGACGATGACCCAGGTACACGTTCTTCTTACAATTAACCAAACGTACACTTTCAGTCTCATGTAAGCAGTGCGTGCATGCATTGTATCCCTTATTTGTCTGTCCCGAAAGGTTACTGAGAGCAGGCCAATCGTTGATGGTTACAAAAAGCAACGCTCGTAGGTCAAATTCCTCTCCTTTGTGCTCATCCCAGACACGTACACCAGGTCTGGCCCACAACTGTAAAAGTTCATCAACTAATGGCCTTAGGTACACATCGATGTCGTTCCCGGGTTGCTTTGGACCTTGGATGAGCACTGGCATCATAATGAACTTCCGCTTCATGCACAACCAAGGAGGAAGGTTGTAGATGCATAGAGTCACGGGCTAGGTGCTATGGCTGGAGCTCTGCTCGCCAAAAGGATTCATGCCATCAGTACTTAGACCAAATCTTATGTTCCTTGCGTCAGCTGCAAAATCTTTGAACACTCTGTCGATCTTTCTCCATTGCGTTCCATCAGCGGGGTGTCTCAACTCCCCGTCGGACTTACGGTCCTCTTTGTGCCATCGCAACGACTTGGCATGCTTTTTGTTCATGAACAGACGTTTCAACCGTGGTATTATAGGAGCATACCACATCACCTTGGCGGGAACCCTCTTCCTGGGTTTCTCGCCCTCAACATCGTCACCAGGGTCATCGCCTCTGATCTTATAACGCAATGCAGTGCATACAGGGCATTCATTCAAATTCTCGTATTCACCGCGGTAGAGGATGCAGTCGTTAATGCATGCATGTATCTTCAGAACCTCTAAACCTAGAGGGCAGACAACCTTCTTTGCTTCGTACGTACTGGCGGGCAACTCGTTATTCTTCGGAAACATATTCTTCAACATTTTCAGCAAATTTTCAAATGATGAGTCACCTACACCTTCCTGTGCCTTCCATTTTAGAAAATCCAGTGTGCAGCCCAGCTTTTTCAGACTATTATCGCATCCTGGATACAACGACTTTTTGTGATCCTCTAACATGCGATCCAAATTCTCCCTATCCTTGTCAGTTTCGCAGCGTCTCCGTGCATCAGCAATGGTCCGACCAAGATCATAAGCGGGCTCGTCATGTGCCTCTTCTTCACCTTCACCCAACCCTTCCCCACCTTCAGCATCATCCTCCATGAAAGTATCACCGAAATGATCATGATAGTTGTCATCGATATCATCCCCTTCTTCATCTTCTTCCATTCTAACCCCTCTTTCTCCATGCTTGGTCCAACAATTATAGCTTGGCATGAAACCGTGCCGAAGCAGGTGCATGTGAACGTCTCTTGAGGAGGAGTAACCCTTCTGATTCTTACATACAGCACATGGACAGATAATAAAACCTTGCTGCTTGTTCGCATTTGCCACTACGAGGAAATCTTTCAAACCCGTAGTGAACTCGCCGGAGAGTCGGGGACCGTACATCCATTGCCGATTCATCTGCATTATTATATAAAGTATATAATTAACCATCATGCATTTGTTAAACTAACTAGCTAGAAATAATACAAATTAAACAATGAACTACATATTTTATCAATGACACATGAAAGGTTCAAGTTGCTAACCGCGATCGCGGAGGAAAAATAAATGAGAAAGCTCAAGTGTGGCTCGGACACTTCATATCATGTTTGTTTTAGGCTCTCGGGCATTTCATCAAACACCTTGTGTGCATAGGAGGAACCAAAAGCAAACCCACCACCCCCTTCTGAAATTGTGAAGTGAGCTGAGTGAAGTGAAGTGAGCTGAGTCCTATATATAGGGATGGGCCTTTAGTCCCGGTTGGCCTGGCCAACCGCGACTAAAGGCCTTCGGGGACCTTTAGTCCCGGTTGGCCAGGCCAACCGGGACTAAAGCCCCTCCCGTCCGCCAGCTGGATGGGCCTTTAGTCCCGGTTGGCCTGGCCAACTGCGACTAAAGGCCTTCGGGGACCTTTAGTCCCGGTTGGCCAGGCCAACCGGGACTAAAGCCCCTCCCGTCCGCCAGCTGTCGACCGAGCGCGCTGGGCCCAGATAGTTGGTCGTGGGTCTCCTCCCGAACCGCGACTAAAGGCCCCTTTTGTCGCGGTTCGATTGTTTTGGGGACTAATGGGGGCGTATGGAAGCCTCTTTTTCTACTAGTGGATTGTTTCAGTTGTCAGTTTGAGTTTGAGTTTACTCTTGTCCAGCCTTGCTATGCATTCTTGCTTTTCCCGACTCTCACATGTGCTACATTATATAGATTGCTTCCCAAATTTCCCATCTTGATTTGCAACAAGATCTTTATTTTTTGAAAGATCCGGCAAAATGCTAGCTTCAATTAGATTTAGAAGAAAGCGGCGGAAGAACAACATGTGGAGGATCTGAAGATCAAGGAAACAGAAGAAAACAACAACCCTATGGGCTGCAGAATAACACTACACTCACATGGCCATCGGCAGATCGCCATCCACACACAACAAGACAATTTAGCTCCGAGGAGAACTACAGAGAACTAAATAATGCTGGCGTCACGGAAGATCATCGAACGGACCACCTGTCACCCGTCATCGTACGCCACTGGGGCCTCACACCGCAACTTCGACCTCATAGCAACAAGCAGCCGAGGCAATCCCACAGACACGCCGGAGAGAGCATACTACCATGACCAATGCCATGCCCCCGACAATGCTCACCACCGTCATTGTTGCTACAGAAGCCTTACCGCCCAAATTGCCAGACTAACACGACCCAGCAGCATGAACGACAACCACCACCTAACACTACTCCCTTTGACTGGTAAGAAGATCCTGGAACGATGCCCCAAGAGGTGCGATGCACGTCACTGTCATCGTCCAATCCAGGGGATAAAACGGTTTTCGCTGAGCTTCCTTGCATAACGGAGCGAGCAGAAACACCTCAGCGATGCCTTCCAGAAGGAAGCAGCGCCCGCAGGCGGTGCCGTCGCCTGCCCCGGCCCAAAAAACGACAACAAGGTCTTCACCCGACGATGCACCGCCAGCCACCTACCCGTGCCAGACCACCACTGCAGTCAAACGCCCGGCGGCCGCTGGCCAAACGCGCCCAACGTCCGCCACAACCACCTTCATACCCGGACGCCTGGGCTTAGATCTCCATCGTAACCACCAACAGATCAGGAAGCCGGGGCCCGATCTACCACACACCGCCTACGGAGCCCATCAAGCCCACGGTCATCGGCGCACAGACCCGCCTACAACCCAGACGCTGCCGAAAGCTCACTCCCGCCTGACCATTCTCTCCTCTGCCGCGGCATCGACCACGAGCCCGCTCGGCGATGGCCCTCTTCAGAACCCGCTAGAACTCGCTCTAGCGCGGCACTGTCCAGACTATCCCACGCAACCACCGCGTGCTCTGGCCCGTAGCTCGACGCGTCGCAGCTAGCCCCACCTCACCACCCATGCCACTCACCAGCGCAGCAGAGGAGCTCCTCTATCGCTACCTGTGGGCCGAGACTCGCACCGGGATCGAACGCCCCGCCGCCGCCGTCCTCAGAAGGGGCTTTCCCTCCTGCTTCCTCTGGCGACGGCGAGGGCAAGGAGACGTGGGTATAGGTGGCGGCAGTGGCTAGGTCAGTTCGCCTCCGGTGTCACCCCGAGGAAGCGACCGATTTGCAACAAGATCGGGTGTTAGCAGAAACTTAAAAAAATTACTATTTCTTTACTAGTTTCCATGACCACATCTACATCAAAGCAGTGCCATGTAAAATTGTGTTTTTTTTGTTTTATAAATTCTTATGCTTCCGAGGGTTCCTCCGAAAAATTTAGCTATCTAGGGTTGTCCTTCCTTGAAATCACTTCCAATGTTAGATGTCTAGTTTGGCAATAGTGAGGGACTAGTGAGACAGTGCCGCAAGTTGAAATGAGCCATTCCAACCATCAGGGAGAGACTAATTTATCCCAGATAACGAAACACTTCCTTGTTTGTATCCACCATTTCCTCTTACTTTCCTAACCTCAAATAAGTCTTAAGCGATTATTCTTAAAAAAAAGTCTTAAGCAATTGTTCTTTTTTTAGGTCGGTCGCAATTCCCAGTTGCGGCCGTTTCACCTGAATATGCCACTCACTTCAATCTGTTGTGTAGTGCAGGGCTCTTCTTTGTTTTGTACATTTCCGTTCGCTGGCTTTCTCCTTGGCTCGATCTCTACTCTTCGTTCGTTTAGTTCGGGTTTTTTTTTCTTCAGTTTTTTCTTTTTGTTTTCTTTTCTCCTTTTCATTTTCTTTGTTTCTTCTTTTTTTTTCTTCAGTTTTTTGTTTTTCTTTGTTTTTTCACCGACCAACTTCATTCTTTCAAGGATTTTACTCGGTTTTTCTTTTTCTTGTTTTTCCTTCTTCCTTTCTTGGTTTTCACTGATTTTTTGCTTTTCTTTCTTTGTTTGTTTTTCTTCTTTTGTCTTTGTTTCTTTTCTCGGCTTTCTTTGTTTCCTTCTCGGGTTTCAACCTTTTTTTATTTTTTCATTGGTTTTCTTCGGGTTCCCTTTTATTTTTGGTATTTTTATTTTTTGATTTGTATTGATTTTTTTCCTTTGTTTGTTTCCCGATTTCTATCGGTTTCTTTTTTTTTCAACACATGTCTTTTTTTAATACATCATATTCATATTTAGTGTACACCTGGAGCTTTTTTTTAAACACGCTGAACATTTTCATATGTATGATGTACATTTTTTTTAGTACATGTTTTGAACACTTTTTCAATAAATGGTCAACATTTTTCTAAATACATGTTGAACATTTATTTTATGGTAATAAACATTATTTTTAAAGTGCACAAACATTTTTTAATACATGATTAACATTTTTTCAAACATATGTTTTGATGTAAAGTGATTTATATAATAGTTATTTGGAATGTTTAAAATATAAGCAACAGAGTAACTAGCCAGCAGCTCCCAACAAAGAACGCAAGATGCAGACTGCAGGCAACAGTAGATAATGCGAAGCAGCGTTGCACAGCAATAATCAATAACACAATGAAAGAACACAACATGGTATCAGATAGCTAAGTATACGAACAATCAAACAGCAGTCAGTCAATTGCACCAATAGAAATCATCTCTGAATCTCAAAATTTTGCATTGTTATCTGTTCCACAAGTAGCATGCATACAACAAGCTTGAACTTTGATATCACAGTTGCCCTAGGCAACACACATGTACTTTTAACCTTGTTATACCTCTCACTCACTAGGTACTCTCTCGTGGATGGCTTCCTGTCTACATACTAATAGTTTATACCATGCGGAGGCAAACCAAACTGATTGGCAAAGCTGACTTTAAATATGCTAGTCTCCTTTATGATGGATGCCTTAGTATCATAATAAAATATATGGTAACTAGATTTCAGTGTTTAAACCAATGCACAATTTTACATTTGAGAAACAGATAGGACATCTCATTTGCAGCAAATCAAATCAAGGGAATCCACATGAACATGTCAAATAACCGAGTGATGTGCAAATGTAGAAGCAACAACATTTTTGGTTCTTCCATAATTCTATTACTAAACCCAATTTGAAAGTCACATTTACTACGCCCTAGAAATTTCTATGAATATGTTTGCCTAATACACACTAGAAACCACTATTATATTAAAATATTTCTTAGTGTGTATATGATTTATAAAAATATCTACCATATTATTCAGTAATATTAAAATTATATGAACACACACATAGATATGCAAATATATGTATATACAGTACGCTATATAATTATGCATTATTAGAAAATTAATTTGAAGTAGTTTTTTACAGGAAAGAGAATTTTTGATACATCATACAATCATACAATTTAAAATCAAAGGATCAAAATTTCCAATTGTATATATTACAATTGTATAACAATGTGTGTGTCTATATATATATATATATTATTTGAAAACATAGTTATGTTGCTGAGTAATAGAAAAATATATTTATTTAAATTGTAATATGGTAAACTTAGTCCAAAATAAGTATAAAAGTTCAGTATGAAAAGAATTGTTTTACATCGCCCTGGGCCCAAAAATTGTTTGGAACAGCTCTAGCGGCTGGGGGAGGCAGCCACAACCTCACCTCTATTCGTCGTTGTACGAGGAGATCACGCTCCGCTCGTACCACCCAACTGACTTGCCGAAATTTATCCATTCTTCAACGCGCGACTCATCGATGCGTGTCAACTTGTTGAGCTCCTCCGCCACACCCCTAAAGTGCGTCACCTTCTCCACCTTTGTTGGGGACGGGATGATGGTGATGAAGGGCTTCAGGGTGCCGGGGACCCCGCCCAAGTCCATATCAAGGATAAACCCGATGGCTGGCATTTTAAAGTGGTAAAACGCATCAAGTAGTGGACGCTCCTGGACATACCCCTCCTTGCTCTCGGCAACCACGAACCGACAATCTTTTACGAGGTGAACATTGTGGGCTGTAGTGGACTCATGACTGGATGCGCTGCAGGGTAGTCGACTAACTCATTGATCACCACGAGGAGAACAAGGTCAACAACTTGGATGCACCCCTTGGCGGCTTCGGTCGCAACCTTCAGGATATCGGGGTGTCTGAAGAGCGCGTAGCTGTTGATGCTTACAATCTTCTCAACACTTTTCGCACATTCCTACAATCAAAGAAGAAGGCATGCATTGACACAGTTTACAGAAGGCAACGTAGAAGAACGCAAGATACAGAGAGAGCTGGGTTACAGTCAAGTCGATATGGAGGCAATCACATACCTGAGAGTAGAAGGCCTTGACGTCTTCCGCCGTGGCACCTTCCTCTGGCAAGGCGAGCGCCACGAAGCCGGCCCCGCGCGAGTAGTTGGTGGTGTTGGCCTCGAGGAAGCCACATCTGCCTGTAGCGACCTCCGGCACCGCGAGCGCGATGACGCTGCTCCCACGCGAGGTCTTGGTGGTGCGAGACGAGCCCGATCCCCGACCACCCTGATGTCTACTATGCAACTTTCTTCTTGTAGACTCTTGTTGGGCCTCCAAGCGCAGAGTTTTGTAGAATAGTAGAAAATTTCCCTCAAGTGGATGACCTAAGGTTTATCAATCCATGGGAGGTGTAGGATGAAGATGGTCTCTCTCACACAACCCCGCAATCAAATACAAGAAATCTATTGTGTCCCCAACACACCTAATACAATGGCAAATTGTATAGATGCACTAGTTCGGCGAAGAGATTGTGATACAAGTGTAGCGTGGATAGTAGATATAGGTTTTTGTAGTCCGAAAATATAAAAACAGTAAGGTAGCAAGTGACAAAAGTGAGCACAAACATATTGCAATGCTTGAAAACAAGGTCTAGGTTCATACTTTCACTAGTGCAATCTCTCAACAGTGCTAACATAATTGAATCATATAACAATCCCTCAACATGCGACTAAGAATCACTCCAAAGTTCTTATCTAGCGGAGAACATAAGATGGAATTGTTGTAGGTTACGAAACCACCACAAAGTTATCTTTCCGATCAATCTATTGAGCCATCTGTATAAGTCTCACAAACAACCGTAGAGTTCATACTAAAATAACATCATATGATACACATCAACCAACTCTAATGTCACCTAGATACTCCAATGTCATCACATGTATTTGTGAGTTGATTATTCGATATGCATCAAACAACTTTAGATTCCCAATGTTCAATCCAACACAAAGAACTTCAAAGAGTACTTCAAAGTTTCTACCGGAGAAAGTAGGATGAAAACGTGCATCAACGTGTATGCCTAGATTACCCCAATGTCACCACGGGAATTCGCAAGTTTATTGCCAAAACATATATCAAGTGAATCAATAGAACACTCCATTGTCACCACAGGTATCCACATGCAAGACATACATCAAGTGTTCTCAAATCCAAAATATTCAATCCGATAATAGTGAAACCTCAAAGGAAAAGACTCAATTCATCACAACAAGATTGCAACACCCCCAATGTCATGCTACAATGACCTCACACTAATGGTGACATGCCATCTAGTTTAACTAAGCCAAATTGCCACTTGATAAAAATCAAAGCCATTTTCAAATTTAAAATGAAGTCAAATAAATTATTTCTTCAAACATGAAAACTAAAATGTTATTAATATGGAAAATAATGTAGAGAAATTAACTTTTTATAAAGTATTTAAGTGCCCTAAAATAATTAAAACAGGGGCCAAATCTTTATTAAAATGCCTTTTCTAATTTATGAAAAATTCCAAACATTTCATTTGCCTCCCAAACTTTTTGTGGCAGTGCCAAATATTGCAGGGCATTTATATGCCCAAGTTCTATATTTTTCAAAAATCATCTGATGGCTTAAATAGATACAAAATTGAGGGAAAATGCAAAACAGAAATAAAAAAAGTAAAGGAGAAAAGGGCTAAGGAACTACTGTGCACTTGTCCTACTCCTACAGTAACAAGGCCCAACCCACAGCTAGCCAGCCCCAACCTTGCTACAGAGAAAAGATTGTGGCTGCCATCCAGGCCGCCGTGGCCACCAATGGCGCCGTGTCGGTCATCCCCTGGCTCCCTTGGACCATAAGACTGACCCCAGCGACCACGGGCCGAACCCTAGCCCCTCCTCTCTTCCTCCTTGCGCCGCTTCGCCCTCACGCACAAAACCGATGACGTCGCCGCCATAGCCACCTCCATCCACGCGGCCACCTCCCTCCTAGCCGGCTGTAATTAAGCCTGGAGCTCCACCGCACTCGACTGCTTTGACTGTGACCACCCGTTTGAGCTGGAGCGCTCTACACCGTCCCCTTTGTTTTCGTCTTCTTCTTCAGCAGTCGCACGACGTCGCCATCGACTCACCGCGCCTCGAACACCTCCGGTTGCCCCGAGTTGCTCCTCATCATCGATGTGAGCACCTCCTCCGTTCCCCACTGCCCCACGAAGCATTTGTGCCACGTAGCTCGTTCGTCTACACACTGTGGCGATGTCATCATCCAAATCCATGCGGCCGCCGCCTTTGGTCATGGTCGTTTCCAACGACCCAGTGCACCCCCGCGATACCCGTCAATGTAGATCGACGCGCGCTGTCGCCCGCATCCAGCAGCAACTCCTCGTGGACCAAATGTCCATTGGAAGACCAAACGTGAGCCCTCGTTGCGTTTATGCCAGCACCGCTGAGCCCCTGCTCGCATCGTCGTGGTCCTGCCTCGCGCAGCCGCTCGCGCCCGACCACTGCCCACACGTGCCTTCATAGCCGCCTGCCTCCGCTCGCCAAGGCCGCCTGCCCTGCCTCCGCCGGCCACGGGCCCATGGCAGCCCGTCCCTCCTGCGTCGCCGCGCGCCCCGCCACGCTGTAGCTGCGCCATGGATCGCCCCACTCACGACCTGTGCCTGCCTCCTCCGCCGCTCCCCCGCCGGACCATGGCCATCCTCCCTCTGCAGCTTGCCATTGTGCCCCTCGCCGATGCCATGGCCGTTCGGGTGCCCCTGGGTGCGCCCGTGTGCGTCCGGTCGCACCAGGTGGCCGGTTGGGCCACCGCCATGTGGGCCCATCCTTGCTTTTTAAAATGAAGAAAAAAAGAAAGAAATGATTAGAGAAATAAAAAAAGGAAAAAAAGAAATGTTAAATAAAAAGACAGTCAGATGGACCGATAGGTATGACAATGTGGTCCCCCTGGTCAATTTGACCAGTCAATGGGTCAACATTGACTACCAAGTGAGCAGTCAACTGCTCAGAAAAATTATCCTTTTATATAAAATAATCCGTAAGTCAGATGGAAATAATTTATATATGAAAATTGCTCAGAAAAATCTAAAAAATCCAAATATGCTATCCATTCATCGGTCACATACCTCTAGCATGATGAAGATGGAACCTTCCCCTCCAGCTCGTATGTCTGATAAATTCCTGGAGCCAGAAAATTATTCCCAGATATTTTGCCGCTCCGTCTGTAACGAGTAGCACTGCATATTGTCATGTCATGCATCGTGATGCATCTATTTGATTTATATTTGTTGTTTCCTCCCCCTCTTCTCTTCGGTAGACATCCAGACTGTGCTGCTGTTGTGTACGACTAAGGTGTCGATGACCCCTCCTTCTCGGCAGAGCTTCCAGGCAAGCAAAACCCCCTTGATCATTCCGATACCGCCTACTCTTTCCATCTACTCCTGGCATTAGAGTAGTGTTACTGTTACGATATTATTGGTTGATCCTATACTGTTGCATAGCCTGTCATTGCTACTGTTGTTGATACTTTTACCTGTTATCCTAAATGCTTAGTATAGGTATGCTAGTATTCCATCAATGGACCTACATCCTTGTCTGTCTGCCCTGCTATACAATTGGGCCGTGATCCCTTTGGGAGGTGATCCTGGGTATATATATACATACTATACATGATACATGTTGTGACTAAAGTCGGGTCAGCTCGTAAACTACCACTAGTATAGCGACGTGCTATACAAACGGTTTTTAACCCCTTTCTGCGACGACACTTGGAACCGTCGCCAAGTGAGTGTGGGCGATAGGGGGTCCTTCCCACACGACACAGAAACCATCAGGGATAGACCCTCCTGGCACACAAGCTGGCTCGTGTGCGATCGGGCGCGGCATCAAAACCCAATTGTTTCAGCTCGTATGTATATCACACACAGTTTTTTGTGTGGAAACTGCAGAAGCGGAAGGCTAATGTTGAGCCTTCAGTGATGTTGAATGTCCTTGCAACTTTAGTCCAGTGGCTATGGATAATTGCCCGCCCAACCTTCGTCCTCTTGAGCAAGACTTCAATATTGTACCGTGGGTGTTGAATGAATACCTTCCTCGCCTCTTGACCATGCAGATGGTTTGAGAGGTAATCATCGATGAACTGCTTTGAAAAGTACTGAAAACAAAGATATGCAAACAAGGTAAAAGAGTTAGTACCATCCTATAGTTGACTGATGGCGCAAGGGGTAAAAACAAGGTAAAAGAGTTAGTACCATCCTATAGTTGACTGATGTCTTCTTCATTGTGCAAACAAGGATCTTGTTGTTATTCTTCGCAAGTTTCTTCATCCTAACAATCTTTCTGAGTTTCTTAACTTGACTGATATTCATGGACATCTCATTTCCCCATATGCAAAATGGGTCGAACGGTGGGTCTAAGCCTCTGATAGCTGGACCTACATGTGCAAGACCAAATTGTAATAAACCTAAATATTAGAATGATTCCTGCAACTGCACAATAATGTGCAATTAGCCAAAGGACCATGCTTGAACAAACATCGATGGTAAACTGCAGTGTCTCCCATTGTTTCCCTACAACACACATAAGGAAGATCTTGATCAGGTTAAATGAGAGTTGTCATACTATTAGTAGAATATGTATTGAGTACATCCAAATTCGATTTATTTCACATGCGTAACAATACAAAATTGTACCCACAGCAAATGAAAATCAAATTGCAGAACTGAACCAAACAATTAAATGGACAGCAGACGAAATGAACCAAAATAGTTAACTAAGCACGACATTGTAGAATAGAAACATGTACTAGAAGATAAGACGGTTAACAAAACAAAGAATGGTTGAGAACACTACTACGAAATGTAGCAATTGTTGGACCAAACTATTAACTAAACATTACATTTCGAAGGACCAAAGTGTTAACTGAACATTACATTTCAGAGGACCAAACTGTAAACTGAACATCAGATTGCATATTAACATTACAGAGGACAAATCACTAGAAGGCATTGGCGGTGGCCTCGATAAAACAACACGAACTATATTTTAAAGTATACAACCGCGTGGCGGTGTCGACGGTGGCCTCGAAGACGAGGTGCTCCTCCAAGATCTGGCGGTCGGCATGCATGGCAGCCATAGCGACCTCATGCGCGCGTGCGGCCGCGATTTGCTTCTCTGCTGCCAGATGCTACTGAGCAACATGTTATACTGCATGCAAAATGGTTGTGGGCGGCACATAATTGGAGGAGGGGGACAATGATTTCGGCGGAAGGTGTCGCGCCGTCGGTCAAGGCATGTGGGATGGGAAAGGAGGAGGATCGTGTGGGTGGGGTGTGGATTACCTGACCATATCGACGAGGCCGCACAGCAAGAAGAAGGGTCACCGGTGAGGAGGCCGCACAGCAAGAAGAAGGGTCGTCGATGAGGAGGCGGCGCTGCAAGAAGAAGGGTCACCCGCGAGGAGGCTGAGCTGCCAGTAAGCAACAGTGAAGGTTTGAACTTGGAAAGCAAGGAGGAACAGTGGAAATGTGGCTTTTGGTGGGAGGGAGGGGGCGGGGAGATAGATATTTCTGCGGTGGCAAAAAAGTTTCGCTCGGTGCCGCGAGAAACTGGTGCGCAAGTATGGTTCAAGCGGGGGTGGTGGACTGTAGACGACGAAGCCTCCTGCGTAAGCCAGACAAGATGGTGCGCCAAGATATTTTATATCGCATCCCACACGATTCTTTCTAGTAAACTGTTTGTGGTATACCTGATTTTTTTCATTATGTTTTGAAAGACAAAATGGTGTTACGGAGGGAAAGGATAGTGTTTGAATTGCTAGAACATTTATGTACAGTCAAAATGCAACTACATGAGTGTCGTGTTTAAATTTGGAATTATTCCGGCTTCGTTTGGCATTTTCATGGATTAATTGAGTTTCTCGGTATTTAATGTGCAGAATTCAAATTTGAACTACAAGCACATGGTCCAGTGCCCCAAAGTTTGTTGAAACATCACATGTATGTCTTTGGGTGAATTTATATGTCCCATGCAAGAAACGGGAATGAAATTCAAACATCTGGGCGTCGTGGCTCGGTCGGGAACATTGAGAAACTTGGTTTTTAAATTCCTGGAAATTCAAAACTCGCCTGAAAATCATGAAACTTGGCATGGTGTCATGTCATGGCACCAACATGTTGTGGTAAAAAAGTTGGCCGCATTTGGACAAGTTTTTGGTACAAGCTTCTTGCAAACCAGAGCTTCTCTCGAGAAGACTCGTGGTTCCCGAGGGGGGGCGTGTCACCTATGTGTTTGAAACGATATACGCTGCCTCCCCCCCCTTATTTTTTAACAGAGGCAACATAGAACTATATGAGTGTCGTGTTAAAATTTGGAATTATTCCGGGTTCATCTAGACTTTCTTATACATTAATTGAATTTCTGGTCATTTAATATGCATAATCAAATTTGAACTACAAGCACATGCTCCAATACATCAAAGTTGGTTGAAATATCGCATGTGTGTCCTCGGGTGAATTTCTATGTCCCATGCAAGAAATGGGAACGAATTTCAAACATCTAGGCTTCGGGGCTCGGCCGTAAAGATTGAGAAACTTGGTTTTTAATTCATGTAAATCCAAAACACGCCTGAAAATCATGAAGCTTGGCATGGTGTCATGAAATGGCACCAACATGCTGCGGTAAACTTTTTGGCCGAATTGGGGCAAGCTTTGGTATAAGCTTCTTGCAAACCGGAGCTTCTCTCAAGAAGACTCGTGGTTCCGAGAGGAACGTGTCATCTCCGTGTGCGAAACGACATACGTACACTGCCTTCTCCCGCCTTAATTTTTTACACAGGCAGATTAGACCAAATAGAAGTATCGTGCTAATTTTTTTAATTATTCCGGGTTCGTTTGGCCTTTTTTTACATTAACTGAATTTCTGGTCATTTAATGTGCATAATTCAAATTTGACCTACAAGCACATGCTCTAGTGCACCAAAATTGGTTGAAAAATCACATGTGTGTCCTTGGGTGAATTTCTAGGTCCCATGCAAGAAATGGGAATGAAATTCAAACATCTGGGCATTGTGGCTTGGCCGGAAAGATTGAGAAACTTCATTTTTTAATTCATGTAAATCCAAAACACACCTTAAAATAATGAAACTTGACATGGTGTCATGACATGGCACCAACATGTTGCGGTAATTTTTTTGGCCAAATTGGGACAAACTTTGGTATAAGCTTCTTGCAAACGGGAGCTTCTCTCAAGAAGGCTCGTGGTTTCGAGAGGGAACGTGTCAACTCCGTGTGCGAAACGACATACGTACACTGCCTTCTCCCGCCTTTATTTGTTTACACTGGCAGATTAGACCAACTATCGTGCTAAATTTTGGTATGATTCCGGGTTCGTTTGGCCTTTTTATACATTAATTCAATTTCTGGGCATTTAATGTGCATAATTCAAATTTGAACTACAAGCACATGCTCCAGTGCACCAAAGTTGGTTGAAAAATCACATGTGTGTCCTTGGGTGAATTTCTAGGTCCCATGCAAGAAATGGGAATGAAATTCAAACATCTGAGCGTCGTGGCTCGGTCGGAAAGATTGAGAAACTTGGTTTTTTAATTAATGTAAATCCAAAACACGCCTGAAAATCATGAAACTTGGCATGGTGTCATGACATGGCACCAACATGCTGCGTAATTTTTTTGGCCGAATTGGGACATGCTTTGGTATAAGTTTCTTGCAAACCGGAGCTTCTCTCAAGAAGGCTCGTGGTTCTGAGAGGGAACGTGTCACCTCTGTGTGCGAAACGACGTACGTACACTGCCTTCTCCCGCCTTAATTTGTTTACACAAGAAGATTAGACCTAATAGAAGTATCGTGCTTAATTTTGGAATTATTCCGGATTCGTTTGGCCTTTTTTATACATTAATTGAATTTCTGGGCATTTAATATGCATAATTCAAATTTGAACTACAAGCACATGCTCCAGTGCACCAAAGTTGGTTGAAAAATCACATGTGTGTCCTTGGGTGAATTTCTAGGTCTCATGCAAGAAATGAGAATGAAATTCAAACATCTGGGCGTCGTGGCTCGGCCGGAAAGATTGAGAAACTTCGTTTTTTAATTCCTGTAAATCCAAAAGACGCCTGAAAATCATGAAACTTGGCATGGTGTCATGACATGGCACCAACATGCCGTGGTAATTTTTCTGTCCGATTTGTGAAGGCGCACACATTAAAAATCAAAAAAGTCATTTTGGAACAAGTGTTGTCACGTTACAAATCGGAAACACAACTATTATTGAAAACGTGGGCGTTCTACTTACCAATTACGTGCCGCCACGCGTCCCTTTTTTTATTTGCTAGGAGGTGTCGTGCGGGGTAGCTATTTGAGTACGGGAGGCATGCGATCAGACCCCTGCGCGTGCTCATCGGGAGGAGAGCCCTTTGACCTCTATCTAACACGCACCTCCCTCCCAACGTCTCCATTAATGGCGCCTGAGGCCCTGTTTGACGGCGTGGCTGTCTCACTGGACTGAGATTTAAGAGAGAAAAGTGAAAATCTGAAAATAAAGTTTTGCACGGATCTTGATGTAAGATCCGACGGACCTATATAGCATCAACTGCGACTTATAGAAAGCATGATGAATATAAGGACGATGACAGTGGATAATAATTGTCTTACACATATAGGAAGATAACTAAAAAAGCCACATACGGCTACGCGCGAAATACAGAAGGGCAAAGAAGAAGGAAGACACATACAATGATCTGGCTTGCTGATCTCTACTTTCTTGATGCGCTGCAGGTCGCGGAGACTAGTTCTCGCCGCGAGCGGTGATGATCTCTTTCATCAGTTTCATGTCCTTAATACGCTGCTCGGAAGCAACCGCGGATTCCTCCACCAGCCTTTTGTGCTCGATGCAGAGCATATGGCATTCTCGTCCATAAGTTTCTTGACGATGACGCCCGTCCTCTTCAAGAAGGGTAGTGGTCTCCTCTGCCTGCTCCGCCCTTCCGGCGATCTTCGCCCTCAGCAGGTCGCGCTCGGCCCGGAGTTGTTCAAACGAGGCATTCAACTTGTCCTGTAGCTTCATCCAGCCGGAGATCTGATCCATCTGGCTATGGACGATCCCATGCATGCGCCTGTAGGAGTCCTTGCCTGCCCACGAGAGATTTTCCCAGGCCGCGGCGGCGCGGGAGGACATCTCTGCTGCATTCGCGGCGTGGCAGGACATCTCTGCTGCTTCTGCGGCGTGACCGGACCAGTCTGCTGCATCGACGGCGTGGCAGGACCTTTGTGCTGCTTCGGCGGTGCGGCAAGACCTCCGTGCTGCTTCGGCGGCACGGCGAGACATGTCGGCTGCTTTCGCGGCTAAGCAGGACATCTCTCGTGCTTCCGCTTCCATGCTCGCCTCTCCATGGTGGTAATCTTTCGACGGAGAACTCAATCTGGCCATGGAAGACGCAAGAGAACGATGCTGAATGACTTGTTTGCTTTTGTTGATGAGGAGTTGAGGAAGGAATGTGCAGTCATCTTGGCATAGTACAGTATTTATAACCGAGTACTAATACGCTCCTAAGTGGGAAACCATTTAGGTTTTGATCGGTGTGAACATGTTTGCAATTTGGAAGGTGACGGGATGCAGGCTCAAAATTTATTGACAGTTCTATAATTTCTAAGTGCGGCACTATTCCCGGACGGCGTAACATGGGCACGCTTTCTCGGCCACGTACATGGCGTTTGGTGCATCGCAATAGGCAATGTCTGCACACGTCTTGTTGCAAGAACCGTGTGTGCTCGTTATTACCATCGCGCACGCTTCTTTTAATTAGAATGTGTGCCCATCTAGCGCACACACGTTGACCTGTCTAACTGTTTCTGTTTGTTGTGGCTAATCGCAAACAGTTCATCCGTGCGAAGTGTATGCCATCAATCGCACACACCTTTAATCTGGCTGACCGTTTCTGTTCTGTTGCCTAATCGCAAACAGTCAATCCTTCTGAAGCACATGCCCTGAATCTCACACACCTTTATCTAGCTGTCCGTTTCTGTTGTTCCGCTCATCACAAACAGTTAATCTGATTGAACTGTATGCCGTATATCACACACGCTTTCATCTGGCTGCCCATTTCTGTTCTTCTTCCTCATTGCAAATAGTTCATTGAACTAAACCGTATGCCGTGCATCGCACACGTAACTAAAATCTGAACTGTGTTTGATGCATCCGTTATCGCAAACGTTTTGAACATTTTTGACGGTCTTCTTACACCACCGTTTGCGATTATTGCATCGCACACAGTTTCTCGAAGGGTCTCTAATCGTACTGTCATGTTAGCAGCATCCTGCAGTAGTGTACCCACGAGTGATTCACGGACTGGGGATGAAAGGACATTTCTCCCGATGGCCCCCTGAGTGATTCTTTGTGGTGGAGCGATAGGGCAGGTTGAGACCACCTAGGAGAGAGATGGGCCTGGTCCCTGGTCGGTGTCCACGGTAATTTATTAGTAACACGCTTAATGAGATTGGATATTTGATCTGAGCTGGTCGGTAGCCTTTTCGCCCTAACCGCCACTCCGGAACAGTTAGGGCACTCGGCATCGTACGTTTTCTCCCAAATATTTTTAGACGTCGCAGTTGAGTGGCATGCGCTTGGGTGGTCCGCGAAAGCACCTGCCTTGTATAAGGAGGTAGCCAGGACTGATCCTGGTCGTCCTCCCAACATGTAGGAGAGCAACGAGCGATGGGCCCAAGACACCTGCGCACTTAGGATGTAGACCGACGTGCCAACCTCTCTGGAGAGCCTAGGTGGGACTACGATGTGTTGATCTTCCGAGGTCGGGCATTACCCAGGAAAGTGTGTCCGACCAAAGTCATCGAGCATGCTGCGTAATGTGGTGCACCCCTGCAGGGAAGTAGATCTATCCGAATAGCCATCTCCAAGGTAACAAGACGACTTGGAGTTGTATTCCGACCTCTTACAACTAAATCCGGATACTTGATACGTCTCCAACGTATCTACAATTTTTTATTGTTCCATGCTATTATATTACTTGTTTTGGATGTTTAATGGGCTTTACTATACACTTTTATATTATTTTGGGGACTAACTATTAACCGGAGGCCCAGCCCAAATTGTTGTTTTTTTTGCCTATTTCAGTGTTTCGCGGAAAAGGAATATCAAACGGAGTCCAAACGGAATGAAACCTTCGGGAGAGTTATTTTTGGAACAAACGCAATCTAGGAGACTTGGAGTGGACGTCAAGGAACAAACGAGGAAGCCACGAGGCAGGGAGGCGCGCCCTAGGGGGGTGGGCGCGCCCCCACCCTCGTGGGGCCCTTGTGGCTCCCCTGACCGACTTCCTTCGCCTATATATCCACATACCCTAAAAACATTCAGGTTCACCACGAAACCCTATTTCCACCGCCGCAAGCTTCTGTACCCGTGAGATCCCATCTTGGGGCCTTTTCCGGCGCTCCGCCGGAGGGGGAATCGATCACGGAGGGCTTCTACATCAACGCCAAAGCCTCTCTGATGTAGTGTGAGTAGTTTACCACAGACCTTCGGGTCCATAGTTATTAGCTAGATGGCTTCTTCTCTCTCTTTGAATCTCAATACAAAGTTCTCCTCGATCTTCTTGGAGATCTATTCGATGTAAATCTTTTTGTGGTGTGTTTGTCGAGATCCGATGAATTGTGGGTTTATGATCAAGTTTATCCATGAGAAATATTTGAATCTCCTCTGAATTTTTTTATGTATGATTGGTTATCTTTGCAAGTCTCTTCGAACTATCAGATGCAGAATCGTTTCGATCTACTTGTCGCGGACGTGATGCCTATATACATGATCATGCCTAGATATTCTCATAACTATGCACTTTTCTATCAATTGCTCGACAGTAATTTGTTCACCCACCGTAATACTTATGCTATCTTGAGAGAAGCCACTAGTGAAACCTATGGCCCCTAGGTCTATTTTCCATCATATAAGTTTCCGATCTACTTTATTTGCAATCTCTACTTTCCAATCTATATCATAAAAATACCAAAAATATTTATCTTATTATTATCTCTATCAGATCTCACTTTTGCAAGTGGCCGTGAAGGGATTGACAACCCCTTTTCGCGTTGGTTGCGAGGTTCTTATTTGTTTGTGTAGGTACAAGGGATTTGCGTGTAGCCTCCTACTGGATTGATACCTTGGTTCTCAAAAACTGAGGGAAATACTTACGCTACTTTGCTGCATCACCCATTCCGCTTCAAGGGAAAACCAACGCAGTGCTCAAGAGGTAGCAAGAAGGATTTCTGGCGCCGTTGCCGGGGAGGTCTACGCACAAGTCAAGACATACCAAGTACCCATCACAAACTCTTCTCCCTCGCATTACATTATTTGCCATTTGCCTCTCATTTTCCTCTCCCCCACTTCACCCTTGCCGTTTTATTCGCCCTCTCTTTCCCGTTCGCCTCTTTTTTGCTTGCCTCTTGTGTGCTTGTTTGCCCTGATGGCCTTTCCTAAAAATGTTGATCCTCACCTTAGGAGGTTGGAAGAAATCGAAAACAACGTTAGAAGCTTTATGACTTTACAATTTGAGCATAATAATTTCTTTAGAAACGGGTTTAAAGAACAAAAAAGCTTTATGGAAGCTCGTCTTGAAAACTTAATAGCCCAAATTTCGGAGAAGCAGGCCACCTTAGTTAATAAGATGGCCGCCAAACCAGAAGGGTTTGAAGGAAATAATGATGAAGACCTAAAAGTGATTGATGTGTCCCCTATTAAATCATTGTTTTGCAATATGAATCTTGATAATGATGGGACTGGAGATGAGTCAACATTAGTTAAAAGGCGTCCCAATGATTCGGAGTTTTTAGATCTTGATGCAAAAATTGGTAAAAGTGGGATTGGAGAGGTCAAAACTTTACATAGCAATGAACCCACTATTTTGGATTTCAAGGAATTTAATTATGATAATTGTTCTTTAATAGATTGTATTTCCTTGTTGCAATCCGTGCTAAATTCTCCTCATGCTTATAGTCAAAATAAGGCTTTTACTAAACATATCGTTGATGCTTTAATGCAATCTTATGAAGAAAAACTTGAATTAGATGTTTCTATCCCTAGAAAACTTTATGATGAGTGGGAACCTACTATTAAAATTAAAATTAAAGATCATGAATGCTATGCTTTGTGTGATTTGGGTGCTAGTGTTTCCACGATTCCAAAAACTTTGTGTGATGTGTTAGGTTTCCGTGAATTTGATGATTGCTCTTTAAACTTGCACCTTGCGGATTCCACCATTAAGAAACCTATGGGAATAATTAATGATGATCTTATTGTTGCAAATAGGAACTATGTGCCCGTAGATTTTATTGTTCTTGATATATATTGCAATCTTTCATGTCCTATTATTCTTGGTAGACCTTTCCTTAGAACGATTGGTGCAATTATTGATATGAAAGAAGGAAATATTAGATTCCAATTTCCATTAAAGGCATGGAACACTTTCCTAGGAAGAAAATCAAATTACCTTATGAATCTATTATGAGAGCCACTTATGAATTCAATACCAAAGATGGCAATACTTAGATCTATTCTCGCTTTTATGCCTAGCTAGGGGCGTTAAACGATAGCGCTTTTTGGGAGGCAACCCAATTTTATTTTTGTTCTTTAATTTTTGCTCCTGTTTAGTATTAAATAATTCATCTAGCTTCTGTTTAGATGTGGTTTTGTGTTTTAATTAGTGTTTGTGCCAAGTAGAACCTATAGGATCATCTTGGGTGATAGTTAATTTGATCTTGCTGAAAAACAGAAACTTTTGCGCGCATGAGAAATTTTTTAATAAATCACAGAAACGTGCTTTTTAGCTGATTATTTTTGCAGTAGATTAATAGAAAAATTTCCTAGGACTTCCTATTTTTTTAGGATTTTTAAGGTTCCAGAAGTATTCGAAAGTTACAGATTACTACAGACTGTTCTGTTTTTGACAGATTCTGTTTTTCGTATGTTGTTTGCTTATTTTGATGAATCTATGGCTAGTGTCGGGGGGTATGAACCATAGAGAAGTTGGAATACAGTAGGTTAACACCAATATAAATAAAGAATGAGTTCATTACAGTACCTTAAAGTGGTGGTTTGCTTTCTTGCACTAACGGAGCTCATGAGATTTTCTGTTGAGTTTTGTGTTGTGAAGTTTTCAAGTTTTGGGTAAAGATTTGATGGATTATGTTATAAGGAGGGGCAAGAGCCTAAGCTTGGGGATGCCCAAGGCACCCCAAGGTAAAATTCAAGGACAACCAAAAGCCTAAGCTTGGGGATGCCCCGGAATGCATCCCCTCTTTCGTCTTCGTCTATCGGTAACTTTACTTGGACCTATATTTTTATTCACCACATGATATGTGTTTTGCTTGGAGCGTCTTGTATGATTTGAGTCTTTGCTTTTTAGTTTACCACAATCATCCTTGCTGTACACACCTTTTTGGAGAGACACACACGAATCAGAATTTATTAGAATACTCTATGTGCTTCACTTATATCTTTTGAGCTAGATAATTTTGCTCTACTGCTTCACTTATATCTTTTTAGAGCACGGCGGTGGTTTTATTTTTTAGAAATTATTGATCTCTCATGCTTCACTTATATTATTTTGAGAGTCTTTTAGAACAGCATGGTATTTGCTTTGGTTATAAAATTGGTCCTAATATGATGGACATCCAAGTTGGGTATAATAAAAACTATCATATAGAGTGCATTGAATACTATGAGAAAATTGATACTTGATAATTGTTTTCAGATATATTGGTGGTAATGTTAGAGTCATGCTAGTTGGGTAATTATGAAATTGAGAAATACTTGTGTAAAAGTTGGCAAGTCCCGTAGCATGCACGTATGGTGAACGTTGTGTGAAAAATTTGTAGCATGGGGTGTTCTTTTGATTGCCTTCCTTATGAGTGGAGGTCGGGATCGCACGATGGTTAAATCCTACCAACCCTTCCCCTAGGAGCATGCGTAGTAGTACTTTGCTTCGAGGGCTAATAAACTTTTGCAATAAGTATATGAGTTCTTTATGACTAATTTGAGTCCATGGATTATACGCACTCTTACCCTTCCATCATTGCTAGCCTCAACGGTACCGTGCATTGCCCTTTCTCACCTTGAGAGTTGGTGCAAACTTCGCCGGTGCATCCAAACCCCCTGATACGAAACGCTCTATCACACATAAACCTCCTTATATCTTCCTGAAAACAGCCACCATACCGACCTATTATGGCATTTCCATAGCCATTGCGAGATATATTGCCATGCAACTTTCCACCATTCCGTTTATTATGACACGCTCCATCATTGTCATATTCCTTTTGCATGATCATGTAGTTGACATCGTATTTGTGGCAAGGCCACTTTTATAATTCTTTCATACATGTCACTCTTGATTCATTGCATATCCCGGTATCTAAGCATTGAGTTGTAATTCTTGAGTTGTAAATCAATAAAAGTGTGATGATATTCATTATTAGAGCATTGTCCCAAGTGAGGAAAGGATGATGGAGACTATGATTCCCCCACAAGTCGGGATGAGACTCCGGACTTTATGAAAATTAAAAGAGGCCAAAGAAGCCCAACTAAAAAAAAGAGGCCAAAGAAGCCCACCAAAAAAAATTGAGAGAAAAAGAGAGAAGGGACAATGTTACTATCCTGTTTCCACACTTGTGCTTCAAAGTAGCACCATGATCTTCATGATAGAGAGTCTCCTATGTTGTCACTTTCATATACTAGTGGGAATTTTTCGTTATAGAACTTGGATTGTATATTCCAATGATGGGCTTCCTCAAAATGCTCTAGGTCTTCGTGAGCAGGCAAGTTGGATGCACACCCACTTAGTTTCTTTTTGAGCTTTCATACATTTATAGCTCTAGTGCATCCGTTGCATGGCAGTCCCTACTCCTCGCATTGACATCAATTGATGGGAATCTCCATAGCCCGTTGATTAGCCGGGTCAATATGAGACTTTCTCCTTTTTTTCTTCTCCACACAACCTCCATCATCATATTCTATTCCATCCATAGTGCTATATCCATGGCTTACGCTCATGTATTGCATGAGGGTTGAAAAAGCTGAAGCGCGTTAAAAAGTATGAACCAATTGCTTGGCTGAAACCGGGGTTCTGCATGATGGCAGTATTTTGTGTGACGAAAATGAAGCATGGCCTAACTATATGATTTTGTAGGGATAAGCTTTCTTTGGCTATGTTATTTTGATAAAACATGATTACTTGTTAGTATGCTTCAAGTATTACTATTTTTATGTTAATATGAACTTTTTCCTTGAATCATTTGGATCTGAACATTCATGCCACAATAAAGAAAATTACATTGAGAAATATGCTAGGTAGCATTCCACATAAAAAATTCTGTTTTTATCATTTACCTACTCGAGGACGAGCAGGAATTAAGCTTGGGGATGCTTGATACTTCTCCAACGTATGTATAATTTTTTATTGTTCCATGCTATTGGATTACTTGTTTTGGATGTTTAATGGGCTTTACTATACACTTTTATATTATTTATGGGACTAACCTATTAACCGAAGGCCCAGCCCAAATTGCTGTTTTTTTTGCCTATTTCAGTGTTTCGCAGAAATGGAATATCAAATGGAGTCCAAACGGAATGAAACCTTCGGGAGAGTTATTTTTGGATCAAACACAATCAAGGAGACTTGGAGTGGACGTCAAGGAACAAACAAGAAAGCCACGAGGCAGGGAGGCGCGCCCCCACCCTCGTGGGCCCCTCATGGCTCCCCTGACCGACTTCCTTCGCCTATATATATCCACATACCCTGAAAACATCCAGGAGCACCACGAAACCCTATTTCCACCACTGCAACCTTCTGTACCCGTGAGATCCCATCTTGGGGCCTTTTCCGGCGCTCCGCCGGAGGGGGAATCGATCACGGAGGGCTTCTACATCAACGCCAAAGCCTCTCCGATGAAGTGTGAGTAGTTTACCACAGACCTTCGGGTCCATAGTTATTAGCTAGATGGCTTCTTCTCTCTCTTTGAATCTCAATACAAAGTTCTCCTCGATCTTCTTGGAGATCTATTCGATGTAACTCTTTTTGCGGTGTGTTTGTCGAGATCCGATGAATTGTGGGTTTATGATCAAGTTTATCTATGAGAAATATTTGAATCTCATCTTAATTCTTTTATGTATGATTGGTTATCTTTGCAAGTCTCTTCGAATTATCAGTTTGGATTGGCCTACTAGATTGATCTTTCTTGCAATGGGAGAAGTGCTTAGCTTTGGGTTCAATCTTGAGGTGTCCTTTCCCAGTGACAGCAGGGGCAGCAAGGCACGTATTGTATTTTTGCCATCGAGGATAAAAAGATGGGGTTTATATCATATTTCTTGAGTTTATCCCTCTACATCATGTCATCTTGCCTAATGCGTTACTCTGTTCTTATGAACTTAATACTCTAGATGCATGCTGGATAGCGGTCGATGTGTGGAGTAATAGTAGTAGATGCAGAATCGTTTTGATCTACTTGTCGCGGACGTGATGCCTATATACATGATCATGCCTAGATATTCTCATAACAATGCACTTTTTTATCAATTGCTCGACAGTAATTTGTTCACCCACCGTAATACTTATGCTATCTTGAGAGAAGCCACTAGTGAAACCTATGGCCCCCGGGTCTATTTTCCATCATATAAGTTTCCGATCTACTTTATTTTGCAATCTTTACTTTCCAATCTATATCATAAAAATACCAAAATATTTATCTTATTATTATCTCTATCAGATCTCACTTTTGCAAGTGGCCGTGAAGGGATTGACAACCCCTTTATCACGTTGGTTGCGAGGTTCTTATTTGTTTGTGTAGGTACGAGGGATTTGCGTGTATCCTCCTACTGGATTGATACCTTGGTTCTCAAAAACTGAGGGAAATACTTACGCTACTTTGTTGCATCACCCTTTCCTCTTCAAGGGAAAACCAACGCAGTGCTCAAGAGGTAGCAATACTTAATAAAACACACCTACATACAATACAAAAAACATACACTTCCGTGATGATACGTGTTTTCACAGTAGGAAGTGTTTTTTTGTCATGCATGTACATCCATGACGATTTTATGACAGAATCAATATAGTCATACATGTGCTGTCGTAGAAGTGTTCCATGACATTACCAAAATTATCATCACGGAAGTGTCCACTTCCATGACGATAAATCGCGCGTTACAGAAGTGCTTCCGTCAAGGGTGACCGACACGTGGCATCCACCGTAACGGAACGCCGTTAAGCTATCGGGTCCGGTTTTGGATCCGATAACCCGTTAACAGCCCGGACCAATGGGGATTTTCCACGTGTAAAATCATCATTGGCCGCAGGAAACACGTGTTGCCTCACCGTTGGGACAGATGTCATCCACTCATTGGACAGGAGGCGCCTATGCTAGGTTGACATGTGGCACGGCCCAACAGTGGCCCATTCCGGTGAAAAAGGCCAGGCCAGTAAAAATTAGCAGGCCGGCCCATATAAGGCCTACTTGTGTCAGGTCCATTTAAGCCCACGGCCCATATGAGATGTGCCAATTTGGCCCGTCAACGGCCCATTAAAGATTTGACACCATTGCAGCCCATCATCAGTTCGAGCCCGTTAACAGCCCGCTATATATTTGGGCTCAATATCGGCCCGATGAGATTTCAGCCAGTTAACGACCCATTCAATGGATGGGCCAATTTTCAGGATGTACATCTTTCGGCCTTTTAGCGACCCATTGAAATGTTGGGCTAATTTCTAGCCCGGTGTGTCTTTCAGCCTGTTGACGGCCCGTAAACAGATCGGCCATTTGTAGTCGGACCTGAGTTTCGGCCTTTTAGCGGCCCATTTAAGTGTTGGGCCCATTTTCGGCCCAGTGTCTCTTTCAGCCTGTTGATGGCCCATACATCAGTTGGGCCATTTGTAGTCGGACATGAGTTTTGGCCTTTTAGCGACCCATTTAAGTGTTGGGCCAATTCCCGGCCCTGTATGCCTTTCGGCCTGTTAACGGACCATAAATGAGTTGGGCCATTTGTAGTCGGACCTTAGTTTTGGCCTTTTAACGGCCCATGCCCTTCATGGTCCAATACCAGCCCGGTTTCTCTTTCGGCTTGCTAAAGGCCCACAACACAGTTGGGCCATTTACAATACGACTTGACTTTCGGCCTCTTAGCGGCCCATGCTCTTCATGGTCAAGTACAAGCCCGCTATCTCTTTCGGCCTGCTACAGGCCTACAGTATAGTTGGGACATATGTAGCCCAAACTTAGTAATGGCCTATTAATGGCCCGTGAAATCAATTGGGCCCACCTGTTGCCCGCTTTGATGTCGGCATGTTAACGACCTGGGAGGTAAGAGGGCCGACCATTAACTTTCGGCCTAGTAACGGCCCATTAACTTAATGGGCCCACTAAAGTTCGTACATGTCTTTAGGCCAAATTAGATAATTTGAGCCCATTACGACGAGCAATTGTGCACAGGACCAAAACCAATCAAGCAAAGGTACGGCATACAGGGAATAACGTTGCACATCCAGCATATACTACAGGAAATTACATCCACTGGGCAATCAAAGTTTGATGCCAGTGCAAATAAATGAGCAAAACCTAACCATCTACAACGTCACAATCTACAACCTCAGCACAGATGACGCCCATAAGCATGTGGGCAAGTTCTTGCTGCTTTGCTACACTGTCTCTGAAAACATTGATCAGTTGTTGTGTCGCACGACTCTGGGCCTCTGATTCATCCACCATTTCCATCATTGCTTCAGCCATTAATTGGTTCACAAACATACATTTATTCCATTGCATTCGAGACAGAGGATACTGAACAGATTCATATGGCGATTTTGGCAGGCTTGTATTATTGATAGTGGAGAGTGCCTCGACCACTGCATCATAACATAAATTAGGAGGGGAACCAAACAGATTAATCATGAGTTATTGCCATATTACCTGGCCTAGATTTATTGGAAAGAAACAATGGGGTTGCCTTGCTGTTTTCAGAGTTTGTCTTCTTATCTTCAGCAGCCTGCACCAAACTAACACACTAGCATTTCTATCATTGGCCAAGTCAGATAATAGGAAAGCAACATTGACACAACGAATGTTTGGGAAACTAGCCTACACGAAGTTAACACAATATGGCACAGCTATCATCAGCCAGGTAAGGTAGTACGAAAGCAACATTGACACAATGAATGAATGGGCAACTAGAGAAGCACTACAATTCAGTAATGTGCGTGATATGAGATAGTACACTCATGCATCTCAGTATGCAAAACTACCAGGCAGTTTTCCTTACAAAAATCAACATTGGCGCCTTTAACATTTTGCTACAACTAATTTTAGATCAGATAAAGGTTAGATTCACGCCGATTACCAAAATACATGCTGATGTAAAAATATAGTGATATGCAACTGGTACTTACATCAGCATTGGAGCACAGAGAATTCCCGCAAGATATTTTCCTCCAATACGATCCCAATGGAGGAAGTCTTCTATCGTTTAACCTTATTTTCTAAAAGAGAGATGGGTAAGAAACATGTATAAAATATGATCAGAATGCTATAAAATTTCATGATGCGAGGATACACACACGCTTCCTAGAATGGAGTTGACATTCTTTTGCTGGACTGGAGCGGACTAGTTCTTTGGCCACTGGAATCTGCTTATTATCAGTGGGAGTTGGGTTTCTCTGTACTGGAGCAGTATCTATGAAAAATGGAGTTGGTTTATTATCTCCTGGCATTTGGATCTTTTGCAAAGACCTGGTTTGTAACCCTTCAGATTCTAACATAGCCGTCTTCCCCTTGCATGCCTTATATAGAAGAATGGTGCTTCAGTTATAAAACATGCTACAGCAGAGATGGAATAGGTACTGAAGAATAGAAAGGCATGACATATTGACATGTATTCCCTCCATCCGGAAATAAATGGATGGGTCTAGGCGTATTTCAGTTCTAGATACATCCAGTTTTATCCATTTCTGTGACATGTAATCCGGACGGAGGGAGTATGATGTAAGAGCTAGGGATATGACGGGACAACACAGTAAAAAAATACTGAAAACCCACTGCAGAACCAAAGTATTCAAACCCACTGATATGAGATAGTACACTAATGCAGCTCAGGATGCAAAACTACCAGGCAGTTTTCCTTACAAAAATCAACATTGTGGCCTTTAATCATACATTTTGCTACAACTAAATTTAGATCAGATAAAGGTTGGATTCACACCGATTAACAAAATACATGCTGATGTAAAAATATAGCGATATACAACAGGTACTTACATCTGCATTGGAGCACAAAGAATTCCTGCAAGAATCTTTCCTCACATACGATACCAGTGCAGAAATTCTTCTATCGGTTAAGCTTATTTTCAAAAAGAGAGATGGGTAAGAAACATGTAGAAAATATGATCAGCATGCTATAAAATTTCATGATGCGAGGATACGCACACACTTCTTAGAATGGAGTTGACATATTTTTGCTGGACTGGAGCGGACTAGTTCTTTGGCCACTGGAATCTGCTTATTATCAGTGGGAGTTGGGTTTCTCTGTGCTGGAGCAGTATCTATGAAAAATGGAGTTGGTTTATTATCTCCTGGCATTTGGATCTTTTGCAAAGACCTGGTTTGTAACCCTTCAGATTCTAACATAGCCGTCTTCCCCTTGCATGCCTTATATAGAAGAATGGTGCTTCAGTTATAAAACATGCTACAACAGAGAGATGGAATAGGTACTGAAGAATAGAAAGGCATGACATATTGACATGTATTCCCTCCATCCGGAAAAAAATGGATGGGTCTAGGCGTATTTCAATTCTAGATACATCCTTTTTTTTATCCATTTCGGCAACATGTAATCCGGACGGAGGGAGTATGGTGTAAGAGCTAGGGATAGGACAGGACAACACAACAAAAAAACACTAGTTGAATGTAAAACTGTATGCTTGCGGAATACATACAGAAAAAACTAAGGCAGCATACACGTGTATGATTGGGAAACTAAGATGGCATTGCAACAGAGCACTAGAACAACACTTCAATGTAAAAAAAACATGGTATGGTAGACAGATGAAGTACATACTGATGAATAACAATGCATAAGATATTCAGAAGCATGATGTCCGAATTAAGTAGATGGCATTGCAATATAGTAGAATGACAGTACTTGAATTTGAAAACATGTTATCATGAATGGAATAGGTACTGAAAAACAGGAAGGCATGACATATTTACATGCATGATCAGCATGCTAAGCACATGGCATTGCAACAGGGTAGATACACTCCAGGACATTATATGCATGTTGTACCCATATCACAGGCCAAGGTAGAGCAAGGACCTTGTGGGGTGAAGAGGATTCATCATCTTTCTGCAAGTCTTCTGAAGAACTGCCTTTACATGTTCCATCATATTGGGTATCATTGACATCAAGTTTATTGGCCTTTACATTGCTCCGTGAGGTTCTTGTGGATATATCAGTGTGTGCAATTATATCTGACATGCATGGAAGACAACTAGTAGTTAGATTTATGTAATGAGTGCATGTAGGAGATGACATAAATAGTAGGACTGGGGTTAACTAGCAGCAACAGGTCTCATAAACTAAAGGGAGAACACAGATGAAAGCTACATAATATGTATCGTTTGTACTCGAGATTAACTAGATGGCACACAAAAGTATTAAAGAACAACATAGGTAATACTAGAAGTGGTATAATACTATAATCACCAGCCTGTGGGATAGCATTGGCTGATGGATGATAACTATGGAACAACGTTACCTAAAGAACAAGTATCTTAGCTGAACCATGAAACAACGTTAACTCCTGAACAAGACCCGTAAGAGATCAGCATGAATATACAGTGAAAGGTGATAATCTATTTTCCATGCTTAGATGAATAACAAAGCCATAAATGTTGCACACAAGTAAGATGAGGGTACAACCTATCTGGCCGCCATCGATAGGAGTGAGAATCATGTGCTGACTTGTCGATGGCCCTGCTGTTGTTGTGGCTGTCCATGTCGGGCACGCGCATTCGATGCAGGGAACTGTTGAGTGGGGACTATAGCTCCCTTCTGGTGTATGCTTCCCTTGTTGGAGCAGTTGCGGTGAGTCGGAAGACAGTGTGTCTGAAGATGCAGATAACGCATAATGTTAAGAACGACATATCTCTCTGATCTGAAGAAATACACCAAGAGATCAACAGCAAGGTACGAGAGTGGTCACATGTCTGTTGACTGAAGACTAAATTGGGGTCACACGATTTTATTTTATTTTGGTACTGTCCGATCTACGCCGGATGGCTTGATGGCCCTCTTGTGCCTCCCGGCTGACACTGTTCGGAATCTTCCCCGAAGAGCCAGCGACCAACGGCAGAGCAGCCTGCCTTCGTCGTCCGTGGCCCCGGCCAGAACCCGCTCCCCACCCCACCGCACTGCCGTGGTTGCGCGCCCCCGGGCCAATCCACAAAGACTCCCCGTCATCAAGATCCGGCGGCGGCAGTACCATCGACCCACGCACCCTTACGTTAGACACCAGCCATCCGGCAGCCTAGGAGCTCCGCCGCCTCGAGGGGTGCTGCTTCCCATTGGGAATCGATTGGCCCAGAATAAAAATTCAAACAACTGACGCCTACATAAAGTGATTTGAGATGAGGGTGCGACCTATCTGGCGGCATGGCGAAGTAGGCAGGTCCAGCTGCCGAGTCAGTGAGCGTCGGGGATATACCCCGCGGTATGACCCGGCCGGAAGTATGACCCGGCCGGGATTGGTATTTTCATTGGTAACCCGCCGGAGTGGCGACTCACGAGCCTAGCGAATCATGGATGGCCCTAACTATTTGTGTAAACCGCCCATAAGGGGCCGGGTTACGCAAAGAGACATTCATCCGAAGGAAGCCCAAGACCGAGCATGAAGATGGCGGTTCAATAAAGGGTCTAAGGCCCACGGGCAACTTAAGGCCCGTAGAGGTAAACCGCCGTAAGGGCATGACTTGTATCATAAGGTAGAATTAACTAGTCACCGAGCCGGACACTGTTTATGAGCCGGCCGGGACTCTGTAGGCCGTAGGGGAGTCAACCCGTGTATATAAGGAGACGACCCGCTGGCGGCTTAGGACAGGCAAGAAGAAATAATCTCTAGGGCTAGACACAAAAAGCCGGCTTACCGGCGACTTCCTCATGATCATAATGAGACCTAGCCACATACAGCATGTAGGGTTATTACCGGATGATGTTTCCCGGGGCCCGAAGCTATCTAAATCCTTGTCTTGTGTTGCGTCTCTCGTCCCGATCAACCCCTCTCAAGCTACCGCATAGATGCGTTGGCCTCGCGACTAAGTCCTGACAGTAAGGACATCTGCCGTGACAATTCCACGACAGTTGGCGCCCACCGTGGGGCCTGCGCACGGTGGTGTGGAGTTCTTGAAGGGATCTCTCCTAGGGATCGGGAGTTCACAGTTTTCCGGATGAAGAAGATGGTTTGAAGGGATTTGCGTCAGCTTCAAGTTTCATCGACCGGATTATGACTGGTCAATTACCTCGTGATTAAACGGTCCGGTCTACATCAACTCACCGGGACCGCGCGTGTAGCCGGTTCATTCGACCATACCCGCGCCGGCTCAACTGTCCGCGCCCACGGCCGACCCGTCTGTCCGCGCGGCTTACAATGCCGCGGCCGACTCACGCGTCCGCCCTGTCCATTAAATATCGCGGTTGACTCTGATATGTATATCAACAAATCAGAGCCGCTCCTATGGTCCTGAGCCGCTAGGGGCGTGTTCAGCCGTCTCTGTCGCGATAAACGGATCATCCGTCGTCCAAACAAATCAGGTGATATCCATCCAAGTTTGTTTATTAGAACATGTTGGTTTTTGTCAAAAAACAAGTTTATCTTTGCCTTGGTCTGCAATATTGTTTATGCAGGGCAATTATTTATGACAAAAAGCGATATTATACCGCGGTGACTGAGGCACGCCAACATCTTTTGGCACAGGTGGTCATCGTTACTCAACGGGCTCCCGCACCGGCTTCAACGCCGTGGCCATCTCTCGCGACCGCGCCGGCTTACAACGCCACGGACAACTTGCCCGTCCGCTCTAGCGGCCGGGTCACGCGTCCGCGCCGGCTTACAACGAGGAGGACAACTCGCCCGTCTGCACCGCCTTACAACACCACGGACGAATCGCCCGTCCGCCCTCGCGGCCGGTTCACGCGTCTACACCGGTTTACGACGCGGAGAACAATTTGCTCGTCCACACCGGCGTACAACGCTACAGCCGACTCATCCGTTTGCTCCTTCGGGTGACTGATCCATGGTTGATTTTAGCTTCACCGTGGTGATCATGAACTCCATGGCGGATAATTTCCGGCCTAACATATCAGGTGACATCTATCTAAGTCTATTTTTGACACATTGTTTTTGTCAAAAGAACAATTACTTCGGACTGTATATTTTTGATATGCAGGACAATTATTCATTATAAAACGTGGTTACGGAGCACGCGCTGGCAACGTACTGCCCGGTGTTCGTCCGTGTCACATTACACGGTGAATGAACGTGAGCAAGTCGCCGTCCCTGTGGCCCGGTTTACATCAGCTTGCCGGGGCCACACCTGCGATTAACTCGCCCGTCTGTGCCGGTTTACAACACCGGTGCCGATTTTCCCCGTCCGCAATGGTTTACAATGCGCGTCCAACTCATCTGTCTGAGCCACTTCTGATGCTGCGGTCGTCTTTACCATCCGTCTCTCGCGGCCTGGTCTACATCAACACACCGGGCCGCGCCTGTCTATGTGAGCTGTTCATTGAGTATGAGCAAGTCACTACTTGGGAAGCCCGGTTTCTCTTCCAACAAATTGGAGGCAAATTATCATATATTATCAACCGCCATCTGCACTGGATGGTTCAATGGGCAGGCGCACAAGTCGCCGCCACTACAGTTTGGTTTACTTCAAACAGCCAGTTGGAAGGAGCCATTGGCCGAGTTGCTGACACGGCTCATACGGGATCATTTATAACCCGCCGCAGTCACCTCAACCTTCTGTGGATTCACATCGCGGTATCAACGCCAATGATGTATACCTTTGGTTATGGTCAAATATGGAGAATCTCAAGCCAACTCCTCGAGTCGTCTTGAGACTTGGGGGTACAATGGTATGACTCGACAAAATTAGCCGGTTTCAATGAATTCAAGAACTCCGGGTCATTAAAGGGAAAAATAAGCTGGGCCCCGGAGATTACTGCTAGATCGATGAAAATTTAAAAGCCGTCAGAAGATTTCCGGCTCAAAATAAGGACTCTGGTTTAAAATCCGGTTCAAGAGACATCTTACGACTTACAAAGCACTGAAGCTCTCAAATCCGGTTCAAAAGCCAGCCCAGGGTAAATTTGTCCCTCAAAATTTTTTTGAAGCTCTCAAATCCGGTTCAAAATCCGGTTCAAGGTAAATTTGTCCCTCACAAATTTTTGAAGCTCTCAAATCCAGTTCAAAATCCGGTTCAAGGTAAATTCGTCCCTCACAAATTTTTAAAGCTTTCAAATCCAGTTTAAAGTTCCGGTTAAAAAAGCATTAATCTCTCGCAAGTTCGAGTTCTCAGAAAAATTAAAGGTTGCCAAAAGAACTTGCTGCCATGATGCGCGGTTCAAACTTGGGTATCCTGCCTTACGGCTTATCTTATTATGATCACTAGGGGGCTTCTTGATCATAGCTTAACCCCTTTGGGTCTGACGTGGGTCGTATTCGAACCAGCGTCATTAAGCAACTCTTATGGTCACCTGGGGGCTTCCTGTTCAAACATAGGTCATATTCGAACCAAAGAGAACATAGCTGTCGATACCCTCTTGATCGGCATACTGCCAAACCCACTAGGGGGCTTCTTGATCATATCTGAATCATAGCTTAAACCCTTTGGGTCTGACGTGGGTCGTATTCGAACCAGCGTCATCAAACAACTCTTATGGTCACTTGGGGGCTTCCTGTTCAAACATAGGTCATATTCGAACCAAAGAGAACATAGCTGTCGATACCCTCTTGATCGGTATACTGCCAAACCCACTAGGGGGCTTCTTGATCATATCTGAATCATGGCTTAACCCCTTTGGGTCTGACATTGATCGTATTCGAACCAGCGTCATTAAACAACTCTTATGGTCACTTGGGGGCTTCCTGTTCAAACATAGGTCGTATTCGAACCAAAGAGAACATAGCTGTCGATACCCACTTGATCGGCATCGCCAAAGCCACTGGGGGCTATATGATCGTATTCGAATCTTAGCTTAACCCCTTTGGAACGGTTTACTGATCGTATCCGAATCAGAAGCCTCAAAAAGTTTTATTCTATCTCTGGTAAAGTTTATTGCAGCCACAATTGCTTAACTTGAGACCTTTTGGGGATTATATCTCAAATGTATATAAGTGTTTTATGATTAACCCGGCTTGACTTTTGACTATAAGTCGCCAGCTTATGACAACCATCATCTATGTGGAAGCATTGGCTTCTAAGGATTGGGTTATCACCCTTACTACACAGGTCATGTAAATCGGCAGTACAAATTCAATATCACAGTGGTTATATGTGAGGTATTATGACCCGCCTTGCGGTAAACCGCCAAGGGTTCTTGTGATCTACTTGTGTGCAGGGTAAGACTACATTTTGCTGGTTACCCGCTCGGGCTTTTGACGTTAAGTCGCCAGGGTATATGTTGTTTAAGCTGTGTGCAGGGTTTGCAGAACTATGACATATAAATGATTAAGTTTAAGCTCATTACCAAAGTTGATGCTTCAAAATGATTATCCGTTCTGGATTTTTCTCAAAGGCTATAAGCCACCGGGTTATAAAAATTCCGGCTTACAATGAAGGCGTATTAACTCGCCATCGGCCAAGAGTTGCCGGGTATTTAAAACTCCAGTTTTACTTGTCAACCGATGAGGTATTCAGATCTGTAATAGCCAAAACTGGCTGGGTTTTCATGATGATATTGAATGATTGAGGTTTCCATACCGCATTATATTATTCAAATCTTGAATAGCCAACATGGCTGGATTTCTATTATTATTATCAATAACCAGTATTACGATTGAGGTTTTCAAAGTCGCTTTAGTGCAATGGATATTATTTTATCAAAGGATATGATTTATTCTACAATTGAAGGAATAGTCCCGAGTCGCTGCAGGCTTACGACCCATCACTTGGGGGCTACATTATTCAAGTTAAGATTATATCAAATATGCAAGTCTCATGTCGCTGCAAGCATGCACCATGACACTTGGGGGCTAATGCAAAGTCATTTTTATTGGCCTTATTGAAGACCCGACTCATCACATCATAATGAGACGGCCCTTGGGGGCTACCAATTGCTCCTGTTAAAATTCAAGATACACAAGCCTTATTCCATTATATTGAAGGATTCACTGCTCAGTTGGTAAAGCACAAAGGTCTTAATCTTGTGGACGTGGGTTCAAGCCCCATGATGGGGGTTACATCTTATGATATTATTTTCAATGAAAAGTCTCAGCTTAGTATTATCTTACTAAGCCGGCCCTTGGGGGCTACACATCACTGCTCAAATTTACATCATCATATTTACAAAGTCCCTGCTCATTATTACATAATGACCCGACACTTGGCGGCTAATGCATATTGCTCTCTGCTGAAGATAATTCTAGGATGACCCGGCTTTACTACTATGACTATAGCCTACTCATGGGGGTTACACAACTGGATTTTATTTAAAGCCATGGTGATAAGTCCCGGCTTATTCATGCTGATTAAACCGGCTCTTGGGGGCTACATGTAATATGGATATAAGGGAGAAATATCTTCAAATTCTCAGTTTGAGTAAATCAGATTGACCCGGTGTCTGCAAAAATCATAAACCGGCGTCGGCGACAATTATGACTCGGCACCATCTGTTTATAACCCGGCAATTTTGGTAATCATAAACCGGCAAGTTTTGTATCTTCAAGCCGGCTGAATATAAGTTGAATATTTGAAGACCAATATTTTTGTCAAGTCAGAGCATTGAAAGCCGACTCAAGTAGATTATCTCTTACAATATTTCTCAACAAGAGACCAATGTCAGCAAATTGACTCTGAAGCTGGCCTGTTGACCCAGATTTTTCAAAGGAAGTGTCTAGATTTTTGCATTGGCAAAATTTGAACATATCTGCTAAAGAGATTTTCTATGAGATTATGGATACATATCAAGGAGGAAATGACAAGGACTTAAAGATGATCAGGTGTCGGTTCAGGAAAATATTTAACCCGGAGCACAACCTATCAAGTTTGTTCTTGTGTTTATTTTACAGGATCAGTTTAACATGGATAAATCCAAATTAAACTGGGGGCTAATGTCGGGGATATACCCCGCGGTATGACCCGGCCGGGATTGGCGTTTTCATTGGTAACCCGCCGGAGTGGCGACTCACGAGCTTGGCGAATCATGGATGGCCCTAACTATTTGTGTAAACCGCCCATAAGGGGCCGGGTTACGCAAAGAGACATTCATCCGAAGGAAGCCCAAGACCGAGCATGAAGATGGCGGTTCAATAAAGGGTCTAAGGCCCACGGGCAACTTAAGGCCCGTAGAGGAAAACCGCCGTAAGGGCATGACTTGTATCATAAGGTAGAATTAACTAGTCACCGAGCCGGACACTGTTTATGAGCCGGCCGGGACTCTGTAGGCCGTAGGGGCGTCAACCCGTGTATATAAGGAGACGACCCGCTGGCGGCTTAGGACAGGCAAGAAGAAACAATCTCTAGGGCTAGACACAAAAAGCCGGCTTACCGGCGACTTCCTCATGATCATAATGAGACCTAGCCACAAACAACATGTAGGGTTATTACCAGATGATGTTTCCCGGGGCCCGAAGCTGTCTAAATCCTTGTCTTGTGTTGCGTCTCTCGTCCCGGTCAACCCCTCTCAAGCTACCGCATAGATGCGTTGGCCTCGCGACTAAGTCCTGACACTAAGGACATCTGCCGTGACAATTCCACGACAGTGAGGCCGCGTGGTTGCGGTGGCGACTGGCGGCAGGGAAACAACAATGTCGCGACGGTCGACGGCTACGGGGAAGCAGCGTCGGGACTCTGGACGAATCCGAAGTTGGAGCCGCTTCGGCGCCGTGAACAACGGCGGGGGTGAATCGGCTCCGGTACGGTTCACGCGGCCGTCGTCGAGGCAGCTCCAGCAGCACGGAGTAAGAGGCACACGGCCCAGTGCACGACGGCAAATGGACAGTGTGTCCGGCATTAGGGCGGAGGGCAGCTGTGAAATTGGTGCAGTGGGGGCGCCATGAAGGAGGGGCTGAGGTTTCGCGGCTCGGGAGAAGGGAGCTTCCCGGGGAGAAGGTGATTTGGCGCCCACAAGGTATGAATGGGGGGGGGAATTGGGAGGGGAGTGGAACCATGTCTTACGGACGCATTTGTCTGAAATGTGAGGGGGAGTTACAGTTCTACCCCTGCCTTTAGGCTTCTCGGCTTGGGTCTATGTACTAAGGTTCGGGGATAGTAGAGTAACTTTTCTTCTCCCCAAATAGTGGGTGGGAGCAATTTCGGGCGAGGAGGGCGTGTTTTCAAATATAGTGGGCGCGAGCGATTTCGGGCGAGGAGATCGTGTTTTGAAATAGTGGGCGCGAGCTATTTCGGGCGAGGAGAGCGTGTTTTTCCGACCATGGTTTATGAATTATTCGGCACATGTCATTTCGGCCGAGGAGAAGGCGCGCTTGGATGAAGTTACGAACCTACCCTCGATGTACAATGGGCCAATTGATGTGTGTCCCACATAGGACGGTAATTTCGCGTCTCCCATTTATTTGCTCGGGCGAATTCCACCGAGCAGAGGATGTTTAACGGTTCGTTCAAATTTTGGGAGAACGAGCATCCATGTCTACCTTACCAAGTCGATTCGAATCAAATTTTGAAATATTAGCTTGCCACTTCTTTTTTAGATGGAGAGATGATGCTCGGGAGTAATGTGTTTTTACATGCTCATTGCTAGCGATTTACTATATGACAAATAGTTGACCCACTCAAAAACACGAATCAAACCCAAAATGAAATATCTCGATTCAAGGAAATAGCTCGTTCACTCGGTCAAAATAGTGAACTAAATCCAAAATTGAACACCTCAATCGAGTAGCATGTTGTACAGTATTATAGTACTCCATGACCATGTCGAAAGTCAAATTAATGAACTGGTTTGATATACGCATATATCTGTTCATGTGTGGATTGCAGACAACATGTTCTCCAATTTAAATATTTGAATGCAAGTTTATATCGAAACATGGTTTATATCAGTCTTTGATGCATAAAACGCGACCTCCCCCTCTCCTGGACTCCTGTTCTCTCTCTCTGTCTCTCTCTCTCTCTGTCTCTCTCTCTCTGTCTCTCTCTCTCTCTCTCTCTCTCTCTCTCTCGCTCTCTCTCTCTCTCGCCGACAATCTTCAATTCTGTCGCACGCATCCGACACAAAAACCTTGTTGGTCCCTCTCCCTTTCTCTCCATCTCTCTCTCTTTTTGTGTGTGTGGGGGGGTGTTTCTAGTTCACATGCATATATACTCCATCTATAGGTCTCTCTCGCACACTATGTATGATACTCTAGCTAGTCCAAGCTAGATATCTTGGGTGCACTCATCGTACCCATAAAAATTCCTTGGCTCGTTGCCCGTAACTCTCTCACGCACCACTCTGTCGTCTCGGAGCTCTTCCCCCTCTCTCTCAAACTCTCCATCTACCTGGGTCACACATACACATGCATATCTCACTCACACTCGATAGGCCCATCTAAAACTCTATCTCTCTCCCTCGTTCTCTCTCCATCTCACACGCACACACACACACAATCTCATGCCTAGCTAGCCAAGTATGATGGTCTCTCACTCAATTGTAGGCACACGCAGTCCCCCCTATATGTATATGACTAGCTAATCTTAGTCTCCATCACAAACATGTGCATGGTCTATCTCGATTAATCTCGGGGCATCTTTCTATCGCGCACACACCTCCCTCGATCTCCCACCCATATAGTCCCCTCACGATCTCTCTATCACAAACACACCCTCTCACCCTCCCCATGCGTCCATGTCCTCCATGTGTCCCTCTCGACCTTTGTTCCTTTTTGGCCAGACCTCTATTGGACATGTGCTACATGGGTGTCTCTCTCCATTGCAAACAATCATACACTAGCTATCTTCGTGTATCTCCTCGCCTCGCTTTTCTATCTCGGAGATGCATGCGTGATATGTTCGCATAAGAAACGAAAAAACACACACTCTCTCTAATTTATCGTTTGTTGTCACTTTCTCTTTCACACACATACTCTTTTTGCACACTTACTCATTCTCCTTCACATGCACTTGATCTGTCTCGACTTAGGCACTCTCCTCGGTCCATAGCATATAGATTTATTGAAAAGTCAAACATCACAAAGTTTGACCATGTATGTGGAGAAAAACAATTACATCTAGAACGGCAAACATATACCATTAGATTCACCATGAGATGTAGTTTTGTATGATGTATCTTTGGTATTGTAGATATAAATAACATTTGCGTAAACCTGATCAAAGTTTCCAAAGTTTGACTTCTAAAAAATTTACATGCACTGCATTATCGAGCGGATGGAATATCTCTTTCCCCCTCTCAGCTATCTAACGCACCACTCGCCCTTATCGGGGCTCCTCAATCTCTCTCAAACTTTATTGGTCAGTTTGGTTCATGACCTGACCCTCATGCCTTGATGGCCAGTACTGCCTGGTGTGGACGTGAGATGTAAAATATTTCTGCCTGGTCAGGCTTGTGTGGTGCTGAAGCATTTGGTTCATGCCTGGGCCAGGCAAAGAATCAACGTCCCATCAATCAATCCATGCAGCAATTATTTAATGCTAATATCCATCCAGGTTGCTGTTAGCCTCATGGCCGCATGACCAGGAACGGCGAGGCGTTCGAAATCGGTCGCTTGGGCCAGGCTACTTGCAGTGTCTGGAGTCCAACCAGGCTAATTAAAGTGGAAGGGAATCCAGGCCAGGCGGGCTTTCTTTTTCACAGGGTAGCAACCAAACAAGCGTGCATGAAATCCAGCCACAACCCCAGGCCAGGCAAAAGATGCTCAGAACGCAAGCCAAACTGACCTTATATCTCCCTGGTTCACACATACACATGTCTCGCTCGCGCTATACATATAGACCCAGCCAACACTCTCCTCCCTTGTTCTCTCTCCATGTGACACGCACCCCCCTAGGCGCAAGCACTCCCCCCTCCTAAGTATAATTATCTCTTACTAGCCATCAGGAACACACGTATTGTCTCCTTCCATCCATACGTCTATCTCGATATCTCTTGGGGCATCTTCTATCGCGCACACACCTTGTCACTCGATCTCCCACCCATGTAGTCCCATCACGATCTCCAGGGGATCTCTCTATGACAAACATACACTCTCTCCTCCCCTTGTCTGCATTTTCTCCGTACGTCTCTCTCGACCTCTCTCCCTTGTTTGTCAGACCCCTCTTGGCCACGTGCTAGGGGTCTTGCTCTCTCGGTTCCAAACAACCACACACTATCTCCTGACCTTGCCTCCGTTGTCGAAGATGCATGTGTGATATGTTTGCATAAGACACACTGATACGTCTCCGTCGTATCTACTTTTCAAAACACTTTTGCCCTTGTTTTGGACTCTAACTTGTATGATTTGAATGTAACTAACCCGGACTGACACTGTTTTCAGCAGAATTGCCATGATGTTGTTTTATGTGCAGAAAACAGAAGTTCTCGGAATGACCTGAAACTCCACGGAACATCTTAGAAAAAAAATAAAAACTCCATGGAATGATCTCTTGTTTTTGTAAATATGATGAGTTCATCGTTCTTGATTCAGCCTATTATGAATAAACATGTTTGCAATGACAATTAGAGATCATAGTTGCTTATGCCATGCTTGATTAGCTATGAGTTATAATGGTTTACCTTCCGTGCCAACATGCTATTAAAATGGTTGTGATGTGGTATGATGGAGTGGTATCCTCCTTTGAATGATTTAAGTGATTTGACTTGGCACATGTTCACACATGTAGTTGAAACAAATCAACATAGCCTTCACGATATTTATGTTCATGGTGGATTATATCCTACTCATGCTTGCATCCAATGTTTATTAATTTTAATGCATGTTCATGACTATTGTCGCTCTCTAGTTGGTCACTTCCCAGTCTTTTGCTAGCCTTCACTTGTACTAAGCGGGAATACTGCTTGTGCATCCAATCCCTTAAACCCCAAAGTTATTCCATATGAGTCCACTATACCTTCCTATATACGGTATCTACCTGCCGTTCCAAGTAAATTTGTATGTGCCAAACTCTAAACCTTCAAATAAACATTCTGTTTTGTATGCTCGAATAGCTCATGTTTCAACTAGGGCTGCCTATATCTTCCATGCTAGGTGGGTTATTCTCAAGAGGAGTGGACTCCGCTCCTCATTCACGAGAAAGGGCCGGTAACCGGGATGCCTAGTCCCAAGATCCAAAAAGATCAAATCAAATCAAAATAATTAAACAAAACTCCCCCGGGGACCTGTTGATTGTTGGAGGCACTCGTTGTTTCGAGCAAGCCATGGATTGATGCTTGTTGGTGGAGGGGGAGTATAAACCTTTACCATTCTGTTTGGGAATTCCTATAATGCATGTAGTATGGAAGATACAACCATCTCATAGTTGTTGCGTTGACAGTGAAAGTATGCCGCTCAAAATATTATTTCTCTCTATTTCAAAACCGAGCTCTTGCACCTCTACAAATCCCTGCTTCCCTCTGCGAAGGGCCTATCTATTTACTTTTATGTTGAGTCATCACCCTCTTATTAAAAAGCACTAGCTGGAGAGTGCCTCTGTCATTTGCATTCATTACTATTAATTTATATTGGGTATGACTATGACTGGATCTGTTTTACCATGAATTACAATGTCTAGTCAGTCCTTGATCTTTAAAGGTGCTCTGCATTTATGTTTTGCGGTCTCAGAAAGGGCTAGCGAGATACCATCTTGTTATATCATATTATGATTGTTTTGAGAAAGTGTTGTCATCCGAGATTTATTATTATGACTCGCTAGTTGATTATGCCATTGATATGAGTAAACATGAGACCTGAGAATTATTGCAAACGTGGTTAGTTATAATCTTTGCTGAAAACTTGAATGCTGGCTTGATATATTTACAACAACAAGAGCAAACAGAGTTTGTAAAAGTTTTTCTTTTTCTCTTTCAGTTTGTCAACTGAATTGCTTGAGGACAAGCAAGGGTTTAAGTTTGGGGGAGTTGATACGTCTCCGTCGTATCTACTTTTCCAAACACTTTTGACTCTAACTTGTATGATTTGAATGTAACTAACCCGGACTGACGCTGTTTTCAGCAGAATTGCCATGATGTTGTTTTATGTGCAAAAAACAAAAGTTCTCGGAATGACCTGAAACTCCACGGAACATCTTAGAAAAAACAATAAAAAATCCTCGCCAAAGATGAAGACCAGGGGGCCCACACCCTGTCCACGAGGGTGGGGGGCGCCCCCCCTCTAGGGCGCGCCCCCCTACCTCGTGGGCCCCCTGGAACTCCTCCGACGCCAATTCCAACTCTATATATTCGCTTTCGGAGAGAAAAAATAGGAGAGAAGAAATCATCGCGTTTTACGATACGGAGCCGCCGCCAAGCCCTAAAACCTCTCGGGAGGGCTGATCTGGAGTTCGTTCGGGGCTCCGGAGAGGGGGATTCGTCGCCGTCGTCATCATCAACCATCCTCCATCACCAATTTCATGATGCTCACTGCCGTGCGTGAGTAATTCCATCGTAGGCTTGCTGGACGGTGATGGGTTGGATGAGATTTACCATGTAATTGAGTTAGTTTTGTTAGGGTTTGATCCCTAGTATCCACTATGTTCTGAGATTGATGTTGCTATGACTTTGCTATGCTTAATGCTTGTCACTAGGGCCCGAGTGCCATGATTTCATATCTGAACCTATTATGGTTTCATGAATATATGTGAGTTCTTGATCCTATGTTGCAAGTCTATAGTCACCTATTATGTGTTATGATCCGACAACCCCGAAGCGACAATAATCGGGATACTTCTCGGTGATGACCATAGTTTGAGGAGTTCATGTATTCACTATGTGGTAATGCTTTGTTCCGGTTCTCTATTAAAAGGAGGCCTTAATATCCCTTAGTTTCCATTAGGACCCCGCTGCCACGGGAGGGTAGGACAAAAGATGTCATGCAAGTTCTTTTCCATAAGCACGTATGACTATATTCAGAATACATGCCTACATTACATTGATGAATTGGAGCTAGTTCTGTGTCACCCTATGTTATGACTGTTACATGATGAACCGCATCCGGCATAATTATCCATCACCGATCCAATGCCTACGAGTTTTCCATCTACTGGTTTACGCTTATTTACTTTCCCGTTGCTATTGTTACAATCACTACAAAATACCAAAAATATTACTTTAGCTTTCATTACTCTTTTATTGCCGTTACCACCACTATCATACTACTTTGCTACTAAATACTTTGCTGCAGATATTAAGTTATCCAGGTGTGGCTGAATTGACAACTCAGTTGCTAATACTTGAGAATATTCTTTGGCTCCCCTTGTGTCGAATCAATAAATTTGGGTTGAATACTTTACCCTCGAAAGCTGTTGCGATCCCCTACACTTGTGGGTTATCAAGACTAATTTCTGGCGCTGTTGCCGGGGAGCATAGCTCTATTCTTTGAGTCACTTGGGATTTATATCTGCTGGACACTATGAAGAATTTGAAAGACGCTAAGATAAAAATTTATCCCTCAACTACGAGGGAGGTAAGGAACTGCCATCTAGCTCTGCACTTGATTCACCTTCTGTTATGAGTAAGCTTCCGACACCTAAACCTGCTTCTGCTATTCGTTCTGATATGTCGCATGTTATTGATGATGCCACTTCTGCTATGCATGATACTTATGATGAAACTACTTCTATGCTTGATACTACTGTGCCCCTTGGCGAGTTTCTTGATGAAAAAATTTCTAGGGCTAGAGAGAAAGAAACTATTGAAACTAATAATGTTGATGATATTGATGATGAAGATATGCCTGTTATTCCTGAGGGTTATCTTTTTGATATGGAATCTTCTGCAGCTATTTTTGCCTGCAAAGATAGAAACGAACTTAAGAGGCTATTAGTTAAATGGAGTAAAGAATCTCTTAGAGATAGAATGAAACCTGACCCCTGCTTTTGCTACTTCACCTATTTGTGTTCCCGATAAGGATTATGAATTCTCTGTTGATCCTGATATAATTACTTTGGTTGAATCTGATCCTTTTCATGGTTATGAATCTGAAACTGTTGTGGCACATCTTACTAAATTAAATGATATAGCCACCCTGTTCTATGAGAGACCTCGTTACTTTTATATCCTTAAAATATTTCCGTTCTCATTAAAGGGTGATGCTAAGATATGGTTTAATTCTCTAGATCCTAGTTGTGTGCGTAGTCCCCAGGATATGATTTATTACTTTTCTGCTAAATATTTCCCTGCTCATAAGAAACAAGCTGCTTTAAAGGAAATATACAACTTTGTGCAAATTGAAGAAGAGAGTCTCCCACAAGCTTGGGGGAGGTTTCTCAAGTTACTTAATGCTTTGCCTGATCATCCTCTTAAGAAAAATGAAATACTTGATATCTTTTATAATGGACTAACCGATGCTTCCAGAGATTACCTGGATAGTTGTGCTGGTTCTCTTTTCAGGGAAAGAACACCGGATGAAGCTGAAATTCTATTGAATAATATGTTGACAAATGAAAATAATTGGACACTTCCTGAGCCAGCTCCTGAGCCAATTCCTGAGCCTATCCCTAAACCAACTCCAAAGAAGAGAGGTGTTCTATTTCTCAGTCCTGAAGATATGCAAGAGGCAAAGAAATCTATGAAAGAAAAAGGTATTAAAGCTGAAGATGTTAAGAATTTACCTCCTATTGAAGAAATACATGGTCTTAATTTACCGCCTGTTGGAGAAACACATGATCTTGATCCATTACCTATTGAAGAACCTCCTGATCCTGATAACCCGACACAGGTAGTAAAGGTAAATTCTCTCTATAGATTTGATGAAGGTGATATTCCTCAATATAAGTCTGCTAGACAATGCTTGGATGAGTTTGATAATTTTATTGTCAAACAAGAAAATTTCAATGCTTATTTTGGTAGACAATTGAAACAAAACACCTATATTATTAAACACTTGAGTGATTATATGGCTGATGTTAGATGTGAACTTAAACTTGTTAGGAAACATGCTTCTATGGTTACCACTCAAGTAGAACAAGTACTTAAAGCTCAAAATGATTTGCTCAATGAAATGAATAGTAACAAAAATGATTATGCTGTTAGAGCGTGGCTACTAGAACTGGTTGGATGACTCAGGAACCTTTGTATCCTGAAGGCCACCCGAAGAGAATTGAGCAAGACTCTCAGAGAAATAATATTGATGTGCCTAGTTCTTCTAAAAGGAAGAAAAAGAAAAATGATAGGACTTTGCAAACTTCTAGCGAACCTATTGCTGAACCATCTGAGAATCCAAATGATATATCTATTTCTGATGCTGAAACACAATCTGGTAATGAACATGAACCTAGCGAAAATAATAATAATGATGATGATGCTCAACCTAGTAATGATAATGATGTAGAGGTTGAACCTGCTGTTGATCTTGATAACCCACAATCAAAGAATCAATGTTATGATAAGAGAGACTTTGTTGCTAGGAAACATGGTAAAGAAAGAGAACCATGGGTTCAGAAACCCATGCCTTTTCCTCCCAAACCATCCAAGAAAAAGGATGATGAGGATTTTGAGCGCTTTGCTAAAATGATTAGACCTATCTTTTTGCGTATGCGATTAACTGATGTGCTCAAAACAAATCCTTATGCTAAGTATATGAAGGATATCATAACCAATAAGAGAAAGATACCGGAAACTGAAATTTCCACCATGCTTGCTAATTATACTTTTAAGGGTGGAATACCAAAGAAACTTGGAGATCCAGGAGTACCCACTATACCATGCTCCATTAAAGGAAATTACGTTAAAACGGCTTTATGTGATCTTGGAGCCGGTGTTAGTGTTATGCCTCTCTCTTTATACCGTAGACTTGATTTGAATAAGTTGACACCTACTGAAATATCTTTGCAAATGGCTGATAAATCAACTGCTATACCTATCGGTATTTGTGAGGATGTGCCTGTTGTGGTTGCAAACGTTACTATTTTAACGGACTTTGTTATTCTTGATATTCCTGAGGACGATACTATGTCTATTATTCTTGGAAGACCCTTTTTGAATACTGCAGGGGCTGTTATTGATTGCAACAAAGGCAATGTCACTTTTCATGTTAATGGTAATGAGCATACGGTACACTTTCTGAGGAAGCAACCTCAAGTCCACAGTATCAATTCTATTGGAAAAATTCCATCGATTATTTTTGGAGGTTTTGAATTTCCTCTTCCTATTGTCAAGAAGAAATATGATACTTATTATAGGGGATGTGCATATCCCCGTTGAGGTAACATATTGTTATTCGAAATTTCTCTGGTTCCATGCTAATCGGAATGAGTTTGTTAACAAGACCTGATCAACCTTGTTAGTGGATTCCTTCTGATGATCATGAGACGGATGAAACTAGAAGGCACAACCTTCTGTACCCTCTTTATACTTTCTGTTATTTAGTTGAAATAAAGTAAAAATAGTATTTTTCTGCCTGTTTCCTGATTTATCCGTGCAATATAAAAACATCCCGAAAATAAAAGTCCTCAGAATGCCATGCCAATTTAATATGATTTTTTCGGGAATATTTGAGGATTTATGGTGCAAAATTTACCACGGGGGGAGCTGCCACCTGGCCACGAGGGTGGAGGGCGCGCCCTACCCCCTAGGGCGCGCCCCCCTGCCTCGTGGGCCCACGGTGGCCCTCCTCCACTTATTCCTGCACCCATCCTCTTCTTCTTCCTCCCACAAACACGAATATCTGACTCAAACACGAGTTCCAGCCCCCGTTGCTGTGATTTTCGATCTCCTTGATCAAAGCACCTCTCACAAAACTGCTTGGGGAGATTGTTCCTTGGTATGTGACTCCTCCATTGGTCCAATTAGTTTTTGTTCTAGTGCTCTATTCTTTGCAAATTTGTGCTGCATAGGTGACCATGTTCTTGAGCTTGCATGTCAAATTTATATGGTTCCAAGTAGTTCTAATGCTTGATATAGGCTCTAGGCACTTGTAGGAGTAGTTGCTATCAATTTTATTGAAGTTGGTTCACTTTTGTTTGAAGTTACTAAAAATTTCAGATTATTTCAGAAAATAATGAAGAGACTTTTGAGGGGCTCGTCGAGCCGAAGCTCGAAGGAAAAACAAAATGAAGAAGCACAGAAGCCCAAATATAATTTGCCTCGTACCGCGGAGGTCCGGTCGTGTGAATGGCCTTCCGATGACTTCTTGAGGAGAGCCGGGATTTATGAGGATTTCTATTTATTAATTGGGAACGCTGGCCTCACTGACTTCCTCCGCGACCAACGTCATCAGTATCTCTTACTCACAAATACTTTTGTGCAAAACTTCTACTATTTTCCTAAGGAATCACGCCCTTCAGTAGAGTTTCATTTATATGACGTTGTTAAGAAGATGCCATTAGCTGAATTTTGCAAGGTTTGCAAAATACCCTCTGAGGGTACTTTAGATGAACCACACCGTAATGAAGTGGAAGCATTTATTAACACTATCACTGTGGGAGAAACCAGAAAGGTTTCTGATGCAAGAATCACTAGCATACATTTTCCTGTTTTAGCTACTTTGCCATATTTGCTAGTCATTGCTTGATTGGTCGTGGGAACTGTGGAAACCTTAGTGTTCCTAATATTATCATTTTGTTCCATGGTTTATACCGCGATAACACTGTTAGTATGGGTGGAATTGTTGCTAGACGGTTAAGTCTGAACCGTACTAAGGGCCCCATCTTTGGAGGCATTTATGCTTCACGCCTAGCTGCATATTTTAACATACCTATTAGGCATTATGAGAAAGAAGAAATTTTTTTGCCGAGTGCTTATTTAGATTATAAGAGTATGCTAGCGCATGACTTTATTGTTAAGGGCAAGGACGGGGAGCTTAAATATAAATTGTACTTTGATAAACATCACCCTGAGACTATTACTTTGCCTGCTCCTTCTTTGTTTAACTTGTCTGAAGGTCTTTATCTCGTTCCGTGGGTGGCCGTTCAAGCCTATCGGAATCCCGCACCAGCCCCGAAACCGGAACCACAAGATGAGCCTCCACGCCAGTCCGTTTATTCTTGGGATCCGGAGGTGGCTGCCAGCTAGTGGTAGTCAGAGTCCTCTTCATCACAGTATGACCCCAGCTACACCTACGGGTATCAGCCAGGCTATCCCTGGCAATAGACCAACTTAGGCCAAAAGCCTAAGCTTGGGGGAGTACGTATTTCCCACCGACATTACATTTATGTTCACACACACTCATTACTAAATGTCGGTGCTCATACTCTTTCACTGTAATGTCCATGCTAGTTTATTTTATTTTTCCTGCTTTCTTCTTGTGTGTTTGTTAAACTTTAAGAAAACAACAAAAAAATTAGTGTAGCTTCTAGTTAGTTTACTTTTCCTGCTGTAGTAGTAATAATTAAAAAGAAAACCCAAAAAAATATTTCTCGTTCTTCTCTTACTTGTTGGGAGCTTTCCCATGTAAATAGTTTTTATTTCTTTTCTTTCCTTTGGGGGTCGAGAGGAGAAGACCATAATTAAATTGTTGAAGTGGCTCTTATATGCATTATTGTTGATTTAACCAAGAGCCCATATTGCCTTGTCTTCTCCTGTTTATTGAATGCTCGTAGATTCCAGCTTAGTCCAATGCACGTGCACTCTTATTATAATCCACATCATTCGGTCGTGCAAGTGAAAGGCAATAATGATGATATATAATGGACTGACTGAGACAGGAAAAGCTGGTATGAACTCGACCTCTCTTGTTTTTGTAAATATGATGAGTTCATCGTTCTTGATTCAGCCTATTATGAATAAACATGTTTGCAATGACAATTAGAGATCATAGTTGCTTATGCCATGCTTGATTAGCTATGAGTTATAATGGTTTACCTTCCGTGCCAACATGCTATTAAAATGGTTGTGATGTGGTATGATGGAGTGGTATCCTCCTTTGAATGATTTAAGTGATTTGACTTGGCACATGTTCACACATGTAGTTGAAACAAATCAACATAGCCTTCACGATATTTATGTTCATGGTGGATTATATCCTACTCATGCTTGCATCCAATGTTTATTAATTTTAATGCATGTTCATGACTATTGTCGCTCTCTAGTTGGTCACTTCCCAGTCTTTTGCTAGCCTTCACTTGTACTACGCGGGAATACTGCTTGTGCATCCAATCCCTTAAACCCCAAAGTTATTCCATATGAGTCCACTATACCTTCCTATATATGGTATCTACCTGCCGTTCCAAGTAAATTTGTATGTGCCAAACTCTAAACCTTCAAATAAACATTCTGTTTTGTATGCTCGAATAGCTCATGTTTCAACTAGGGCTGCCTATATCTTCCATGCTAGGTGGGTTATTCTCAAGAGGAGTGGACTCCGCTCCTCATTCACGAGAAAGGGCCGGTAACCGGGATGCCCAGTCCCAAGATCCAAAAAGATCAAATCAAATCAAAATAATTAAACAAAACTCCCCCGGGGACCTGTTGATTGTTGGAGGCACTCGTTGTTTCGAGCAAGCCATGGATTGATGCTTGTTGGTGGAGGGGGAGTATAAACCTTTACCATTCTGTTTGGGAACTGCCTATAATGCATGTAGTATGGAAGATACAGCCATCTCATAGTTGTTGCGTTGACAGTGAAAGTATGCCGCTCAAAATATTATTTCTCTCTATTTCAAAACCGAGCTCTTGCACCTCTACAAATCCCTGCTTCCCTCTGCGAAGGGCCTATCTATTTACTTTTATGTTGAGTCATCACCCTCTTATTAAAAAGCACTAGCTGGAGAGTGCCTCTGTCATTTGCATTCATTACTATTAATTTATATTGGGTATGACTATGACTGGATCTCTTTTACCATGAATTACAATGTCTAGTCAGTCCTTGATCTTTAAAGGTGCTCTGCATTTATGTTTTGCGGTCTCAGAAAGGGCTAGCGAGATACCATCTTGTTATATCATATTATGATTGTTTTGAGAAAGTGTTGTCATCTGAGATTTATTATTATGACTCGCTAGTTGATTATGCCATTGATATGAGTAAACATGAGACCTGAGAATTATTGCAAACGTGGTTAGTTATAATCTTTGCTGAAAACTTGAATGCTGGCTTGATATATTTACAACAACAAGAGCAAACAGAGTTTGTAAAAGTTTTTCTTTTTCTCTTTCAGTTTGTCAACTGAATTGCTTGAGGACAAGCAAGGGTTTAAGTTTGGGGGAGTTGATACGTCTCCGTCGTATCTACTTTTCCAAACACTTTTGACTCTAACTTGTATGATTTGAATGTAACTAACCCGGACTGACGCTGTTTTCAGCAGAATTGCCATGATGTTGTTTTATGTGCAAAAAACAAAAGTTCTCGGAATGACCTAAAACTCCATGGAACATCTTAGAAAAAACAATAAAAAATCCTCGCCAAAGATGAAGACCAGGGGGCCCACACCCTGTCCACGAGGGTGGGGGGCGCCCCCCCTCTAGGGCGCGCCCCCCTACCGCGTGGGCCCCCTGGAACTCCTCCGACGCCAATTCCAACTCTATATATTCGCTTTCGGAGAGAAAAAAATAGGAGAGAAGAAATCATCGCGTTTTACGATACGGAGCCGCCGCCAAGCCCTAAAACCTCTCGGGAGGGCTGATCTGGAGTTCGTTCGGGGCTCCGGAGAGGGGGATTCGTCGCCGTCGTCATCATCAACCATCCTCCATCACCAATTTCATGATGCTCACTGCCGTGCGTGAGTAATTCCATCGTAGGCTTGCTGGACGGTGATGGGTTGGATGAGATTTACCATGTAATCGAGTTAGTTTTGTTAGGGTTTGATCCCTAGTATCCACTATGTTCTGAGATTGATGTTGCTATGACTTTGCTATGCTTAATGCTTGTCACTAGGGCCCGAGTGCCATGATTTCATATCTGAACCTATTATGGTTTCATGAATATATGTGAGTTCTTGATCCTATGTTGCAAGCCTATAGTCACCTATTATGTGTTATGATCCGACAACCCCGAAGCGACAATAATCGGGATACTTCTCGGTGATGACCATAGTTTGAGGAGTTCATGTATTCACTATGTGGTAATGCTTTGTTCCGGTTCTCTATTAAAAGGAGGCCTTAATATCCCTTAGTTTCCATTAGGACCCCGCTGCCATGGGAGGGTAGGACAAAAGATGTCATGCAAGTTCTTTTCCATAAGCACGTATGAATATATTCGGAATACATGCCTACATTACATTGATGAATTGGAGCTAGTTCTGTGTCACCCTATGTTATGACTGTTACATGATGAACCGCATCCGGCATAATTATCCATCACCGATCCAATGCCTACAAGTATAGGGGATCTATCGTAGTCCTTTCGATAAGTAAGAGTGTCGAACCCAACGACGAGCAGAAGGAAATGATAAGCGGTTTTTCAGCAAGGTATTCTCTGCAAGTACTGAAATAAGTGGTAACAGATAGTTTTGTGATAGGATAATTTGTAATGAGCAACAAGTAACAAAAGTAAATAAAGTGCAGCAAGGTGGCCCAATCCTTTTTGTAGCAAAGGACAAGCCTGGACAAACTCTTATAATAGGAAAAGCGCTCCCGAGGACACATGGGAATATCATCAAGCTAGTTTTCATCACGTTCATATGATTCGCGTTCGGTACTTTGATAATTTGATATGTGGGTGGACCAGTGCTTGGGTGCTGTTCTTACTTGAACAAACATCCCACTTATGATTAACCTCTATTGCAAGCATCCGCAACTACAACAAAAGTATTAAGGTAAACCTAACCATAGCATGAAACATATGGATCCAAATCAGCCCCTTACGAAGCAACGCATAAACTAGGGTTTAAGCTTCTGTCACTCTAGCAACCCATCATCTACTTATTACTTCCCAATGCCTTCCTCTAGGCCCAAATAATGGTGAAGTGTTATGTAGTCTACGTTCACATAACACCACTAGAGGCTAGACAACATACATCTCATCAAAATATCGAACGAATACCAAATTCACATGACTACTAATAGCAAGACTTCTCCCATGTCCTCAGGAACAAACGTAACTACTCACAAAGCATATTCATGTTCATAATCAGAGGGGTATTAATATGCATAAAGGATCTGAACATATGATCTTCCACCAAATAAACCAACTAGCATCAACTACAAGGAGTAATCAACACTACTAGCGACCTACTAGTACCAATCCCGGACTTGGAGACAAGAATTGGATACAAGAGATGAACTAGGGTTTTGAGAGGAGATGGTGCTGGTGAAGATGTTGATGGAGATTGCCCTCTCCCGATGAGAGGAGCGTTGGTGATGATGATGGCGATGATTTCCCCCTCCCAGAGGGAGTGTCCCCGGCAGAACAGCTCTGCCGGAGCCCTAGATTGGTTCCGCCAAGGTTCCGCCTCGTGGCGGCGGAGTTTCATCCCGAAAGGTTGGTTATGATTTTTTTTCTCGACGAAAGACCTCATATAGCAGAAGATGGGCATCGGAGAGCCACCAGGGGGCCCACGAGGTAGGGGGCGCGCCCTAGGAGGGGGGCGCGCCCCCCACCATCGTGGACAGGGTGTGGGCCCCCTGGTCTTCATCTTTGGCAAGGATTTTTCATTATTTTTTATAAGACGTTCCGTGGAGTTTCAGGACTTTTGGAGTTGTGCAAAATAGGTCTCTAATATTTGCTCCTTTTCCAACCCAGAATTCTAGCTGCCAGCATTCTCCCTCCTTATGTAAACCTTGTAAAATAAGAGAGAATAGGCATAAGTATTGTGACATAACGTGTAATAACAGCCCATAATGCAATATATATCGATATAAAAGCATCATGCAGAATGGACGTATCAACTCCCCCAAGCTTAGACCTCGCTTGTCCTCAAGCGAATACGATAACGATAAATATGTCCCTATGTTTAGAGGTAGAGGCGTCGATAAAAATAAAATACGGACATGAAGGCATCATGATTATTCTCATAACAGCAACATATATAGATATTGTCATATGATTTCTTATGTTCAAGTAATAATCCATTCACAATGCAGAATACGAATCATAAACTTTATTGAAAACCAACAAACTATAATCTCGGTCATTGAAGCAATTGCAATTTATCATAACATCAGAAAGAGTCTATGTCAGAGCTTAATAGCAAGTCCACATACTCAACTATCATTTAGTCTTTCATAATTGCTAACACTCACGCAATACTTGTGGTTATGGAGTTTTAATCGGACACAGAGAAAGATAGGGGCTTACAGTTTCGCCTCCCAACCTTTTACCTCAAGGGTAATGTCAACAATAATAACTCATGCCCCCTACATCTAATTAGATATATCAATCAGGATCTTTCCAACATACTGTGCTTGCCAAAGGATAAAATGTAAAAGGAAAGGTGAAGATCACCATGACTCTTGCATAAGGTAGGAGAAAATAAATAAAAGATAGGCCCTTCGCACAGGGAAGCAAGGTTGCCATGCGCTTTTATGGTTGGATGCACAAAATCTTAATGCGAAAGAACGTCACTTTATATTGCCCCTTGTGATATGAACCTTTATTATGCAGTCCGTCGCTTTTATTTCTTCCACATCACAAGATCGTATAAAGCTTATTTCTCCCACACCAATCAATCATACATATTTAGAGAGCAATTTTTATTGCTTTGCACCGATGACAACTTACTTGAAGGATCTTACTCAATCCATAGGTAGATATGGTGGACTCTCATGGCAAAACTGGTTTAAGGGTTTTTGGAAGCACAAGTAGTATCTCTACTTGGTGCTGAGAATTTGGCTAGCACGAGGGGGAAAGGCAAGCTCAACATGTTGGAGGACCCATGACAACATACTTTATCTCAGATATAAGAAAACATAACTCATTACGTTGTCTTCCTTGTCCAACATCAACTCTTTAGCATGTCATATTTTAATGAGTGCTCACAATCATAGAAGATTTCAATAATAGTATATCTATATGTGAAAGCTCTCTTTCCTTATTACTTCCTATTAATTGCAACGATGACCAAAACTATGTTTGCCAACTCCCAACAACTTTCAATCATCATACCCTTTCTATGTGAAGTCATTACTCTCAATAAGATCAATATGAACTCTTTGTTTCTTTTTTATTATTTTTCTTTCTTTTTTCACTCAAGATCATGGCAAAATAATCAAGCCCTTTACTCAACACTAATCTTTATTATATAGCTCACGGACTCGATTACATAGAGGGATCATAAAGCAAAACTCAAAACTAGATCATGTCATAAACTTTATTCTACTAGATCAAGATACTACTAATAAGATCGAACTAACAAAAACGATAAAGATAGGACATGTGGTTGTGATACGATACCGGGGCACCACCCCCAAGCTTGGCAGTTGCCAAGGGGAGTGCCCATACCCATGTGGTTATATCTCGTTCTTTGTTGTTGGTGAAATATTCTTGGCGATGATGCCCTTCAGGATACGATTCTCCTCCTCGAGCTTATTGACTTGCTGCTTGAGGTCTATTATTTCCTTGCGAAGCTTTCCTGTAACAGCTAAGGCTCCTTGGACCCAAGGGTGTTGCATAGCTGCGGGAGAACAAGTGACACTCCCCTTCATATTTTCATAAGAAAGAAATCTAACATTGGAAGGGATAGCCGAGTTTGGAATAGCTGAGCTCTGTAGTTCCCCCATCGCGAACCTAGCTCGGAAGCGAGAAGTGACTTCTTGATCCTCCATGGCATCTACTCTCATCAAGTCAGCCTCCATCTCCTCCTCCGTTGCTGGACCAAAGGGGTCATCTTCGCTGTTCGCCCTTGGTTCCGGTGCCGGATTAGATACCCGGCTCTCCCCGACTGCCTCTTGAGAAGACATCTTGCTCTAATATGCAGCAGCAACAGCTCGAAACAAAAACTGAGGATAATTGTGTGATACGAGAGTCAAAACCTTCAAGAGAATATATAATGAATTTTTACCGACCAAAATACATATCGTGCAAGAAAACAGAGTCCGGAAGGCACACGAGGTGCCCACGAGGTAGGGGGCGCGCCCAGAGGGGTAGGGCACGCCCTCCACCCTCGTGGAGCCCTCGTGTCCTTCCCGGACTGCTACTTATTTTTATATTTTTTCTAAATATTCCAAAACGGAGAAATATTGCCTTAAAAATTGTTTTGGAGTCGGTTTACTTACCGTACCACATACCTACTCCTTTTCGGAGTCTGAAATGTTCCGGAAAGTGTCCCTCATGTATTCCTCCGGGGTTACGGTTTCAATAACATTGGTTTCAACATTTATGGGATTACCTGAGATATAATGTTTGATCCTTTGACCGTTTACCACCTTCGGATTTGTGCCTTCGAAGTTGATGATTTTTATGGCACCGGAACGATAGGCCTCCTCGATAACGTAGGGGCCTTCCCATTTAGAGAGAAGTTTTCCTGCAAAAAATCTTAAACGAGAGTTGTATAGCAATACATAATCACCTACATTAAACTCACGCTTTTGTATCCTTTTGTCATGCCATCTTTTAACTTTTTCTTTAAACAACTTGGCATTTTCATAAGCTTGGGTTCTCCATTCATCAAGTGAGCTAATATCAAATAACCTCTTCTCACCGGCAATTTTGAAATCATAGTTGAGCTCTTTAATAGCCCAATAAGCCTTATGTTCTAGTTCGAGAGGTAGGTGACATGCTTTTCCATAAACCATTTTATACGGAGACATACCCATAGGATTTTTATATGCAGTTCTATAGGCCCATAATGCATCATCAAGTTTTTTGGACCAATTCTTTCTAGACCTATCGACAGTCTTTTGCAAAATTAATTTGAGCTCTCTATTACTCAATTCTACTTGACCACTAGACTGTGGGTGATAAGGGGGTGCAATTCTATGATTAACATCATATTTAGCAAGCATTTTTCGGAAAGCACCATGAATAAAATGTGAACCACCATCAGTCATTAAATATCTAGGGACTCCAAACCTAGAAAAAATAACTTCTTTAAGCATTTTAATAGAAGTGTTATGATCAGCACTACTAGTTGGAATAGCTTCTACCCACTTAGTAACGTAATCAATAGCAACTAAAATATGTGTATATCCATTAGAGGTAGGAAAAGGTCCCATATAATCAAAGCCCCAAACATCAAATGGTTCAATAACAAGTGAATAATTCATAGGCATTTCTTGACGTCTACTAGTATTACCAATTCTTTGACATTCATCACAAGACAAGACAAACTTACGGGCATCCTTGAAGAGAGTAGTCCAATAAAATCCAGATTGCAATACCTTATGTGCAGTTCTATCTCCAGCGTGGTGTCCTCCATAAGCTTCGGAGTGACACTTGCGCATGATTTGTTCCTGTTCATGCTCAGGTACACAACGTCTAATAACACCATCTACTCCTTCTTTATAAAGATGTGGGTCATCCCAAAAGTAATGTCTCAAATCATAGAAAAACTTTTTCTTTAGCTGGTATGTGAAACTAGGTGGTATAAATTTAGCAACAATGTAATTAGCATAATCAGCATACCATGGAGTACTATGAGAAGTATTTATGACATTTAATTGCTCATCGGGAAAGCTATCATCAATAGGTAGTGGGTCATCAAGGACATTTTCTAACCTAGACAAGTTGTCTGCAACGGGGTTCTCAGCTCCCTTTCTATCAACAATATGCAAATCAAATTCTTGTAGCAAGAGAACCCATCTAATAAGTCTAGGTTTAGCATCTTTCTTTTCCATAAGATATTTAACAGCAGCATGATCAGTGTGAATAGTTACTTTAGAATCAACAATATAAGGTCTGAACTTATCACAAGCAAATACTACTGCTAAAAATTCCTTTTCAGTAGTAGCATAGTTTCTTTGAGCATTGTCTAGAGTCTTACTAGCATAATGGATAACATTTAATTTCTTATCAACTCTTTGCCCTAGAACAGCACCTACAGCATCACTAGCATCACACATAATTTCAAAGGGTAAATTCCAATCCGGTGGCTGAACAATAGGTGCAGAGATCAATGCTTTCTTAAGTATTTCAAATGCTTCTACACAATCATCATCAAAGACAAATGGTATATCTTTTTGTAATAAATTAGTCAGAGGCCGAGAAATTTTTGAGAAGTCCTTAATGAACCTCCTATAAAATCCGGCGTGACCAAGGAAACTTCTTATACCTTTGATGTCCTTGGGACATGGCATCTTTTCAATAGCATCAACCTTGGCTTTATCAACTTCAATACCTCTTTCAGAAACTTTATGCCCCAAGACAATACCTTCATTAACCATAAAGTGGCACTTTTCCCAATTCAAGACAAGATTAGTTTCTTCACATCTCTGCAAAACTCGATCAAGATTGCTCAAGCAATGATCAAAAGAGGATCCATAGACGGAAAAGTCATCCATGAAAACCTCACAAATCTTTTCACAAAAGTCAGAGAATATAGCCATCATGCATCTTTGAAAGGTAGCAGGTGCATTACATAAACCAAAAGGCATACGTCTATAAGCAAAAGTACCAAAAGGGCATGTAAAAGTAGTCTTTGATTGATCCTTAGCCGACACACGTATTTGAGAGAAACCAGAATAACCATCTAGGAAGCAATAATGTGTATGTTTGCATAATCTCTCTAGCATTTGATCAATAAAAGGTAAGGGGTAATGATCTTTCTTAGTAGCTTTATTTAATTTGCGGAAATCAATTACCATCCTATAACCCGTAATAATTCTTTGCGGGATCAATTCATCTTTATCATTTGGAACAACAGTAACACCTCCCTTCTTAGGGACACAATGAACAGGGCTTACCCACTGACTATCAGCAACGGGATAAATTATACCTGCCTCCAGAAGCTTTAGTATTTCTTTCCTTACCACTTCTTTCATCTTAGGATTAAGCCTTCGTTGATGATCGCGAACCGGTTTGGCATCTTCTTCCAAATTTATTTTATGTTGACATAGAGTGGGACTAATGCCCTTAAGATCATCAAGAGTATACCCAATAGCAGCATGGTGCTTCTTCAGAGTTTTCAATAATCTCTCTTCTTCATGCTCTGAAAGGTTAGCACTAATAATAACAGGATATATTTTCTTTTCATCAAGATAAGCATATTTTAGATTATCAGGCAACGGTTTAAGCTCAAACACGGGATCACCCTTGGGTGGAGGAGGATCCCCTAGGATTTCAACAGGCAAATTATGTTTCAGATTAGGTTAATGTTTAAAGAATACTTCATCTATTTCCCTTCTTTCATTCATAAACATATCATTTTCATGGTCTAGCAAATAATGTTCTAGAGGATCACTAGGAGGTATGGCAATAGAAGCAAGACCAATGATTTCATCCTTACTAGGTAAGTCTTCTTCACGGTGTTGTTTACTAAATTTAGAGAAATTAAACTCATGAATCATATCATCCAAGCCAACAGTAACAACATTCTTTTTGCAATCTATCCTAGCATTGACAGTATTGAAGAAGGGTCTACCAAATATAATGGGACAAAAGCTATCTTGTGGGGAACTAAGAACAAGAAAATCAGCAGGATATTTAGTTTTCCCACACAAGACTTCAACATCTCTAACAATTCCCACAACTGATATAGTATCTCTATTGGCAAGTTTAATTGTAACATCAATACCTTCTATCTCAGCAGGTGCAATTTCATGCTTAATTTCTTCATACAAAGTATAAGGTATAACACTAGCACTAGCACCCATATCGCATAAGCCATGATAACAATGATCTCCTATTTTAACAGAAATAACAGGCACGCCTACCACAGGTCTATGTTTATCTTTAGCGCCAGGTTTAGCAATTCTAGCAGTTTCACCACAGAATTGAATAACATGCCCATCAATATTATCAGCCAAGAGATCTTTAACAATAGCAATATTAGGTTCTACTTTAACTTGCTCAGGAGGTGTATGAGTTCTAATATTACTTTTACGAACAACAGTTGAAGCTTTAGCATGATCCTGTATTCTAACAGGGAAAGGTGGTTTCTCAACATAAGAAGTAGGAACAATAGGATCATTATAAGTGACAGTCTTTTCTTCAACTTTAATAGGTGCAGCTACTTTTACTTCTATGGGAAGATGATATTTAAACCACTTGTCCTTAGGGAGATCAACATAGGTAGCAAAAGATTCATAGAAAGAAGCTACTATCTCAGAGTCAAGTCCATATTTAGTGCTAAATTTACGGAAAATATCGGCATCCATAAAAGATTTAACACAATCAAACTTAGGTGTCATACCTGACTCCTTACCTTCGTCGAGATCCCAATCTTCAGAGTTGCGTTCAATTCTATCCAATAAATCCCATTTAAATTCAATAGTCTTCATCATAAAAGAGCCAGCACAAGAAGTATCGAGCGTGGTGCGATTGTTTTCAGAAAGCCGAGCATAAAGATTTTGAATAATTGTTTCTCTTGGGAGCTCATGATTGGGGCATGAATATAACATTGATTTAAGCCTCCCCCAAGCTTGAGCGATGCTTTCTCCTTCGCGAGGCCAGAAATTATATATATAATTGCGATCACGATGAACAAGATGCATAGGATAATACTTTTGATGAAATTCCAATTTCAATCTTCTATAGTTCCATGATCTCGTATCATCGCATAGCCTATACCATGTCAATGCATCCCCCTTCAAAGATAAAGGGAAGACCTTCTTCTTAACAACATCATCGGGTATACCTGCAAGCTTAAATAGTCCACAAACTTCATCCACATATATTAAGTGCTCATCAGGATGCTTTGTTCCATCTCCTACAAAAGGATTAGCTAGCAGTTTTTCCATCATACCCGAAGGAAATTCAAAGGGAACATTTTCATATTCATTTTCAGTAGGTTCATTAGGTTGAGGAGCAAATCTTTGCTCTACTGGTCGGGGTGAAGATACCCCAAACAAGCCCCTCAGAGGATTACTTTCCATAGTAACAAGTGACAGTAAATTTCAGCACACTATATAAATTTTTCCTTACCAAATTCCACCTACCAAAGGCGCTTCACTCCTCGGCAACGGCGCCAGAAAAGAGTCTTGATGACCCACAAGTATAGGGGATCTATCGTAGTCCTTTCGATAAGTAAGAGTGTCGAACCCAACGAGGAGCAGAAGGAAATGATAAGCCATTTTTCAGCAAGGTATTCTCTGCAAGTACTGAAATAAGTGGTAACAGATAGTTTTGTGATAGGATAATTTGTAACGAGCAACAAGTAACAAAAGTAAATAAAGTGCAGCAAGGTGGCCCAATCCTTTTTGTAGGAAAGGACAAGCCTGGACAAACTCTTATAATAGGAAAAGCGCTCCCGAGGACACATGGGAATATCATCAAGCTAGTTTTCATCACGTTCATATGATTCGCGTTCGGTACTTTGATAATTTTATATGTGGGTGGACCAGTGCTTGGGTGCTGTTCTTACTTGAACAAACATCCCACTTATGATTAACCTCTATTGCAAGCATCCGCAACTACAAAAAAAGTATTAAGGTAAACCTAACCATAGCATGAAACATATGGATCCAAATCAGCCCCTTACGAAGCAACGCATAAACTAGGGTTTAAGCTTCTGTCACTCTAGCAACCCATCATCTACTTATTACTTCCCAATGCCTTCCTCTAGGCCCAAATAATGGTGAAGTGTTATGTAGTCGACGTTCACATAACACCACTAGAGGCTAGACAACATACATCTCATCAAAATATCGAACGAATACCAAATTCACATGACTACTAATAGCAAGACTTCTCCCATGTTCTCAGGAACAAACGTAACTACTCGCAAAGCATATTCATGTTCATAATCAGAGGGGTATTAATATGCATAAAGGATCTGAACATATGATCTTCCACCAAATAAACCAACTAGCATCAACTACAAGGAGTAATCAACACTACTAGCGACCTACTAGTACCAATCCCGGACTTGGAGACAAGAATTGGATACAAGAGATGAACTAGGGTTTTGAGAGGAGATGGTGCTGGTGAAGATGTTGATGGAGATTGCCCTCCCCCGATGAGAGGAGCGTTGGTGATGATGATGGCGATGATTTCCCCCTCCCGGAGGGAAGTGTCCCCGGCAGAACAGCTCTGCCGGAGCCCTAGATTGGTTCCGCCAAGGTTCCGCCTCGTGGTGGAGGAGTTTCATCCCGAAAGGTTGCTTCTGATTTTTTTCTCGACGAAAGACCTCATATAGCAGAAGATGGGCATCGGAGAGCCACCAGGGGGCCCACGAGGTAGGGGGGCGCGCCCTAGGAGGGGGCCGCACCCCCCACCCTCGTGGACAGGGTGTGGGCCCCCTGGTCTTCATCTTTGGCAAGGATTTTTCATTATTTTTTATAAGACGTTTCGTGGAGTTTCAGGACTTTTGGAGTTGTGCAGAATAGGTCTCTAATATTTGCTCCTTTTCCAGCCCAGAATTCCAGCTGCCGGCATTCTCCCTCCTTATGTAAACCTTGTAAAATAAGAGAGAATAGGCATAAGTATTGTGACATAACGTGTAATAACAGCCCATAATGCAATAAATATCGATATAAAAGCATGATGCAGAATGGACGTATCACGGCTCGAGCCAAAACCGCATCCGGCGAGCCTAGACTTCATCAGCAGCCTCCCCGACGACATGCTGCTCGTCATCATCGGCCTCCTCCCCACCAAATCTGCCGTGCGGACCGCCCTGTTCTCCCGGCGGTGGCGCCCCCTCTGGCGCCGCGTCCCCCTCAACCTCACCGTCGATAGCTGCCTCTACGACGGGGATTGCAAATGCATGGCCGCAGTCTCCAAGATCCTTTCATCGCACCCTGGGCCAGCCAGACGCCTTGACATCCGCATGTTCAGTACCAACTGCAAGGTCCAACCCAAGTTCGACGAGTGGTTCTTATCCCCCGCCCTAGATCAGCTCGAGGAGCTCAGCTTTGAAGCTGGAAGATGTCGCTCGCTGCCGCCGTCCGCGCTCCGCCTCACGCCAACGCCGCGCCGCGCCAGCTTCAGCTCCTGCTATCTTCCCCAGATTAATGTCGCGCCTGCCCTTCTTCTCTCTCAACTCAAGCAGCTCGACCTCTTCAATGTTGTCATTTCGAAGAAGGCTATGGAGCACCTGCTTCGCAGCTGTACTGCGCTTGAGTACCTTCGTCTTGAGCAGATCCACGGGTTCATTAGCCTCCACATCGCCTCGACGAATCTTCGATGGATTTATGTGTCTTGCTGGCCCCGCAACAAGACATCAATTGGGAAGAGATCAGTCCAGCTGTTCCACATTATGGTCATTGAGAATGCGCCTTTCCTTGAGAGATTGCTTGTATCGGATCTAGAAGGTCCAACAAAAATCTGGGTCATTGACGCGCCGAAATTGACAGCGTTGGTGTACTCGTCTGCCAAATTCTCCGAACTCTTTATTGGATCCGTAATCATTCAGGTACAGCACTCATCTTCTTCTCCGTCTTCTTGAAATTCACATTTTTAAATTTCTTCTTGATGTATTTATGACCGTCTTCCAGAAAATGATTCCCACAAGCTTGACCCAGTCCATGCGCACAGTGAAGATCTTGGCACTAAAATCTATCGGCCCCAATCTGGATCAAGTTGTTGGATTCCTTACATGCTTTCCGTGCACGGAGAAGCTACTCATCGAGGTGAAACTTCTTTCCTATTAGTAAATGGTAATCACAACGTAGCTCAATTTGTTCATAATTTTCCCAAATTACGATGACAAGTGTAGTGTTCAGAACTGCATCTACGCACTGCACCGAAAGAAATGTTTTTAGTATTTTTTTCTCACATGATCACCTGCATCGTTTTTATGCTGTACTACTATAGTAGCCTAGGCTAGTCATAGTGGAAAGTAACTTCGACTACTCCAGTAACTCTATGGTTACCCTAAGAGCAAGTACTACCTCCGTCCTGGTTTACTCTTCCAATTTTGTAGTATCAAAATTTGACCATAGATTTAACTGACAAAATGTTAATGCAAGTCACTAAGAACTATATCGTCGGATTCGTATTTGAACATAATTTCAAATGGTGTAATTTTTAGTGACATGCATTGGCATTTTCTTAGGTAAATCTATGGTCAAAATTTTATACTAAATACGAGGTAGTATTCCCTCCGTCCCAAAATTCTTGTCTTACATTTGTTTAGATACGGATGTATCTAACACTAAAATGTAACTAGATACATCCGTATTTAGACAAATTTAAGACAAGAATTTTGGGACGGAGGGAGTACAAAAGTGGGCTATGTAGGCCAAAACACGTGCCAAATTCACTTGTGATGCATTTGGCATCGATGCCCCTCCATTGCTCACCTGGTGCCCCAATCTGGATCACCTACTTTGCTCCGGTGCCAAATTAACTCACGCAATGAAAAAACACTGCGTGGGAGAGAGAGAGAGGACTAAGGCAATAAAAAACACTTGTTTGGGAGAGTGAGAGGCTGGTGTAGTTGGTTTGATTGATTTGTTTATACATGTGGGTCTGTGTGCACAGCGGTGCCAACTCTCTCACATCGCGAGAGCGGTGACAAAATCTTTTGATTTGACATCAATGCGTATTATGTGGCATACTTTTGCGAAATATGGCATCGGCCACATAGTGGAAGGCAACAAATGCCCAAGCTCTTCACGTGCTCCTAGTTAAATGAGAGGAAACAGAAAGAGAGAGAGAGAGAGAGAGAGAGAGAGAGAGAGAGAGAGAGAGAGAGAGTGAAAAAATATCACTAGCTAGCCAACCCTATCGTATGAGCGAACGATATTGGTACCTCTTGATGACACGGCAATCTTATACAGCCAGCTGCTCTAATATGTGTTGGGGAACATAGTAATTTCAAAAAAAATCCTACGCACACGCAAGATCATGGTGAAGCATAGCAACGAGAGGGGAGAGTGTTGTCCACGTACCCTCATAGACCGAAAGCGGAAGCGTTAACACAACGCGGTTGATGTAGTCGTACGTCTTCACGATCCGACCGATCAAGTACCGAACGCACGGCACCTCCGAGTTCAGCACACGTTCAGCTCGATGACGTCCCTCGAACTCCGATCCAGCCGAGTGTTGAGGGAGAGTTTCGTCAGCACGACGGCGTGGTGACGATGATGATGTTCTAGCGACGCAGGGCTTCGCCTAAGCTCCGCTACGATATTATCGAGGTGTAATATGGTGGAGGGGGGCACCGCACACGGCTAAAATATCGTATATCAATTGTGTGTCCATGGGGTGCCCCCTGCCCCCGTATATAAAGGAGCAAGGGGGAGGCGGCCGGCCAAGGGGAGAGGCGCGCCAAGGGGGGAGTCCTACTCCCACCGGGAGTAGGACTCCTCCTTTCCTTGTTGGAGTAGGAAAAGGGAAGGGAGAAGGAGAAAGAAGGAAGGGGGCGCCCCCCCTCCCTAGTCCAATTCGGACTAGTCCAAGGGGAGGGGTGCGGCCTCCCTTTAGGGCCTTTCTCTCCTTTTCCGTATGGCCCATTAAGGCCCAATACGAATTCCCGTAACTCTCCGGTACTCCGAAAAATACCCGAATCACTCGGAACCTTTCCGAAGTCCGAATATAGTCGTCCAATATATCGATCTTTACGTCTCGGCCATTTCGAGACTCCTCGTCATGTCCCCGATCTCATCCGGGACTCCGAACTCCTTCGGTACATCAAAACACATAAACTCATAATATAACCGCCATCGTAACGTTAAGCGTGCGGACCCTACGGGTTCGAGAACTATGTAGACATGACCGAGACACCTCCCCGGTCAATAACCAATAGCGGAACCTGGATGCTCATATTGGTTCCTACATATTCTACGAAGATCTTTATCGGTCCGACCGCATAACAACATACGTTGTTCCCTTTGTCATCGGTATGTTACTTGCCCGAGATTCGATCGTTGGTATCTCGATACCTAGTTCAATCTCGTTACCGGCAAGTCTCTTTACTCGTTCCGTAATACATCATTCCGCAACTAACTCATTAGTTACAATGCTTGCAAGGCTTATAGTGATGTGCATTACCGAGTGGGCCCAGAGATACCTCTCCGACAATCGGAGTGACAAATCCTAATCTCGAAATACGCCAACCCAACAAGTACCTTTGGAGACACCTGTAGAGCACCTTTATAATCACCCAGTTACGTTGTGACGTTTGGTAGCACACAAAGTGTTCCTCCGGTAAACGGGAGTTGCATAATCTCATAGTCATAGGAACATGTATAAGTCATGAAGAAAGCAATAGCAACATACTAAACGATCGAGTGCTAAGCTAACGGAATGGGTCAAGTCAATCACGTCATTCTCCTAATGAGGTGATCCCATTAATCAAATGACAACTCATGTCTATGGCTAGGAAACATAACCATCTTTGATTAACGAGCTAGTCAAGTAGAGGCATACTAGTGACACTCTGTTTGTCTATGTATTCACACATGTATTATGTTTCCGGTTAATACAATTCTAGCATGAATAATAAACATTTATCATGATATAAGGAAATAAATAATAACTTTATTATTGCCTCTAGGGCATATTTCCTCCAGTCTCCCACTTGCACTAGAGTCAATAATCTAGTTCACAACGCCATGTGATTTAACATTAGTAGTTCACATCACCATGTGATTAACACCCATAGTTCACATCGTCATGTGACCATCACCCAAAGGGTTTACTAGAGTCAGTAATCTAGTTCACATCGCTATGTGATTAACACCTAAAGAGTACTAAGGTGTGATCATGTTTTGCTTGTGAGATAATTTTAGTCAACGGGTCTGTCACATTCGGATCCGTAAGTATTTTGCAAATTTCTATGTCTACAATGCTCTGCATGGAGCTACTCTAGCTAATTGCTCCCACTTTCAATATGTATCTAGACTGAGACTTAGAGTCATCTAGATTAGTGTCAAAACTTGCATCAACGTAACCCTTTACGACGAACCTTTTGTCACTTCCATAATCGAGAAACATATCCTTATTCCACTAAGGATAATTTTGACCGTTGTCCAGTGATCTACTCCTAGATCACTATTGTACTCCCTTGCCAAAATCAGTGTAGGGTATACAATAGATCTGGTACACAGCATGGCATACTTTATAGAACCTATGGCCAAGGCATAGGGAATGACTTTCATTCTCTTTCTATCTTCTGCCGTGGTCGGGCTTTGAGTCTTACTCAATTTCACACCTTGTAACACAGGCAAGAACTCTTTCTTTGATTGTTCTATTTTGAACTACTTCAAAATCTTGTTAAGGTATGTACTCATTGAAAAAACTTATCAAGCGTCTTGATCTATCTCTATAGATCTTGATGCTCAATATGTAAGCAGCTTCACCGAGGTCTTTCTTTGAAAAACTCCTTTCAAACACTCCTTTATGCTTTGCAGAATAATTCTACATTATTTCCGATCAACAATATGTCATTCACATATACTTATCAGAAATGTTGTAGTGCTCCTACTCACTTTCTTGTAAATACAGGCTTCACCGCAAGTCTGTATAAAACTATATCCTTTGATCAACTTATCAAAGCGTATATTCCAACTCCGAGATGCTTGCACCAGTCCATAGATGGATCGCTGGAGCTTGCATATTTTGTTAGCACCTTTAGGATTAACAAAACCTTCTGGTTGCATCATATACAACTCTTCTTTAATAAATCCTTTAAGGAATGCAGTTTTGTTTATCCATTTGCCAGATTTCATAAAATGCGGCAATTGCTAACATGATTCGGACAGACTTAAGCATAGATACGAGTGAGAAACTCTCATCGTAGTCAACACCTTAAACTTCTCGAAAACCTTTTGCGACAATTCTAGCTTTGTAGATAGTAACACTACTATCAGCGTCCGTCTTCCTCTTGAAGATCCATTTAATCTCAATGGCTCGCCGATCATTGGGCAAGTCAATCAAAGTCCATACTTTGTTCTCATACATGGATCTCATCTCAGATTTCATGGCCTCAAGCCATTTTGCGGAATCTGGGCTCACCATCGCTTCTTCATAGTTCGTAGGTTCGTCATGTTCTAGTAACATAACCTCCAGAATAGGATTACCATACCACTCTGGTGCGGATCTTAATCTGGTTGACCTACGAGGTTCAGTAATAACTTGATCTGAAGTTTCATGATCATTATCATTAACTTCCCCACTAATTGGTGTAGGAGTCACAGGAACAGATTTCTGTGATGAACTACTTTCCAATAAGGGAGCAGGTACAGTTACCTCATCAAGTTCTACTTTCCTCCCACTCACTTCTTTCAAGAGGAACTCCTTCTGTAGAAAGGATCCATTCTTAGCAACGAATGTCTTGCCTTCGGATCTGTGATAGAAGGTGTACCCAACAGTCTCCTTTGGGTATCCTGTGAAGACACATTTCTCCGATTTAGGTTCGAGCTTATCAGGTTAAAGTTTCTTCACATAAGCATCGCAACCCCAAACTTTAAGATACGACAACTTTGGTTTCTTGCCAAACCATAGTTCATAAGGTGTCGTTTCAACGGATTTAGATGGTACCCTATTTAACGTGAATGCAGCTGTCTCTAATGCATAACCCCAAAACGATAGTGGTAGATCGGTAAGAGACATCATATATCGCACCATATCTAATAAAGTACGGTTACGATGTTCGGACACACCATTACACCGTGGTGTTCCAGGTGGCGTGAGTAGTGAAACTATTTCACATTGTTTTAACTGAAGGCCAAACTCTTAACTCAAATACTCTTCTCCACGATCAAATCGTAGAAACTTTATTTTCTTGTTACGATGATTTTCCGCTTCACTCTGAAATTATATGAACTTTTTCAAATGTTTCAGACTTCTGTTTCATTAAGTAGATATACCCATATCTGCTCAAATCATCTGTGAAGGTCAGATAATAATGATACCTGCTACGAGCCTCAATATTCATCGGACCACATACATCTGTATGTATGATTTCCAACAAATATGTTGCTCTCTCCATAGTTCCGGAGAACGGCGTTTTAGTCATCTTGCCCATGAGGCACGGTTTGCAAGCATCAAGTGATTCATAATCAAGTGATTCCAAAATCCCATCAGTATGGAGTTTCTTCATGCGCTTTACACCAATGTGACCTAAACGGCAGTGCCACAAATAAGTTGCACTATCATTATTAACTTTGCATCTTTTGGCTTCAATATTATGAATATGTGTATCACTACGATCGAGATCCAACAAACCATTTTCGTTGGTGTGTATGACCATAGAAGGTTTTTATTCATGTAAACAGAACAACAATTATTCTCTAATTTAAATGAATAACCGTATTGCAACAAACATGATCAAATCATATTCATGCTCAACGCAAACACCAAATAACACTTATTTAGTTTCAACACTAATCCCGAAAGTACAGGGAGTGTGCGATGATGATCATATCAATCTTGGAACTACTTCCAACACACATCGTCACCTCGCCTTTTACTAGTCTCTGTTTATTCTGCAACTACCGTTTCGAGTTACTACTCTTAGCAACTGAACCAGTATCAAATACCGAGGAGTTGCTATAAACACTAGTAAAGTACACATCAATAACATGTATATCCAATATACCTGTGTTCACTTTGCCATCCTTCTTATCCACCAAATAGTTGGGGTAGTTCCGCTTCTAGTGACCAGTCCATTTGCAGTAGAAGCACTTAGTCTCAGGCTTAGGACCAGACTTAGGCTTCTTCACTTGAGCAGCAACTTGCTTGCCGTTCTTCTTGAAGTTCCCCTTCTTCCCTTTGCCCTTTTCTTGAAACTAGTGGTCTCGTCAACCATCAACACTTGATGTTTTTCTTGATTTCTACCTTCGTTGATTTCAGCATCACGAAGAGCTCGGGAATTACTTTCGTCATCCCTTGCGTACTATAGTTCATCACGAAGTTCTACTAACTTGGTGATGGTGACTAGAGAATTCTGTCAATCACTATTTTATCTGGAAGATTAACTCCCACTTGATTCAAGCGATTGTAGTACCCAGACAATCTGAGCACATGCTCACTGCTTGAGCTATTCTCCTCCATCTTTTAGCTATAGAACTTGTTGGAGACTTCATATCTCTCAACTCGGGTATTTTCTTGAAATATTAACTTCAACTCCTGGAACATCTCATATGGTCCATGACGTTCAAAATGTCTTTGAAGTCCCGATTCTAAGCCGTTTAAGCATGGTGCACTAAACTATCAAGTAGTCATCATATTGAGCTAGCCAAACGTTCATAACGTCTGCATCTGCTCCTGCAATAGGTCTGTCACCTAGCGGTGCATCGAGGACATAATTCTTCTGTGCAGCAATGAGGATAATCCTCAGATCACGGATCCAATCCGCATCTTTGCTACTAACATATTTCAACATAATTTTCTCTAGGAACATATCAAAAATAAACACAGGGAAGCAACAACGCGAGCTATTGATCTACAACATAATTTGCAAAAATACTATCAGGACTAAGTTCAGGATAAATTTAAGTTCAATTAATCATATTACTTAAGAACTCCCACTTAGATAGACATCCCTCTAATCCTCTAAGTGATCACGTGATCCATATCAACTAAACCATGTCCGATCATCACGTGAGATGGAGTAGTTTCAACGGTGAACATCACTATGTTGATCATATCTACTATATGATTCACGCTCGACCTTTCGGTCTCCGTGTTCCGAGGCCATATCTGCATATGCTAGGCTCGTCAAGTTTAACCTGAGTATTCCGCGTGTGCAACTGTTTTGCACCCGTTGTATTTGAACGTAGAGCCTATCACACCCGATCATCACGTGGTGTCTCAGCACGAAGAACTTTCCAACGGTGCATACTCAGGGAGAACACTTTTATCTTGAAATTTTAGTGAGAGATCATCTTATAATGCTACCGTCAATCAAAGCAAGATAAGATGCATAAAAGATTAACATCACATGCAATCAATATAAGTGATATGATATGGCCATCATCATCTTGTGCTTGTGATCTCCATCTCCGAAGCACCGTCATGATCACCATCGTCACCGGCGCGACACCTTGATCTCCTTCGTAGTATCGTTGTCGTCTCGCCAACTTATTGCTTTTACGGCTATCGCTACCGCTTAGTGATAAAGTAAAACAATTACATGGCGATTGCATTGCATACAATAAAGTGACAACCATATGGCTCTTGCCAGTTGCCGATAACTCGGTTACAAAACATGATCATCTCATACAATAAAATATAGCATCATGTCTTGACCATATCACATCACAACATGCCCTGCAAAAACAAGTTAGACGTCCTCTACTTTGTTGTTGCAAGTTTTACGTGGCTGCTACGGGCTTAGCAAGAACTGTTCTTACCTACGCATCAAAACCACAACGATAGTTTGTCAAGTTAGTGTTGTTTTAACCTTCGCAAGGACCGGGCGTAGCCACACTCGGTTCAACTAAAGTGAGAGAGACAGACACCCGCCGGTCACCTTTAAGCAACGAGTGCTTGCAACGGTGAAACCAGTCTCGCGTAAGCATACGCGTAATGTCGGTCCGGGCCGCTTCATCTCACAATACCGCCGAACCAAAGTATGACATGCTGGTAAGCAGTATGACTTATATCGCCCACAACTCACTTGTGTTCAACTCGTGCATAGCATCAACGCATAAAACCAGGCTCGGATGCCACTGTTGGGGAACGTAGTAATTTCAAAAAAATTCCTACGCACACGCAAGATCATGGTGATGCATAGCAACGAGAGGAGAGAGTGTTGTCCACGTACCCTCGTAGACCGAAAGCGGAAGCGTTAACACAACGCGGTTGATGTAGTCGTACGTCTTCACGATCCGACCGATCAAGTACCGAACGCACGGCACCTCCGAGTTCAGCACACGTTCAGCTCGATGACGTCCCTCGAACTCCGATCCAGCCGAGTGTTGAGGGAGAGTTTCGTCAGCACGACGGCGTGGTGACGATGATGATGTTCTACCGACGCAGGGCTTCGCCTAAGCTCCGCTACGATATTATCGAGATGTAATATGGTGGAGGGGAGCACCGCACACGGCTAAAATATCGTATATCAATTGTGTGTCCATGGGGTGCCCCCCTGCCCCCGTATATAAAGGAGCAAGGGGGAGGCGGCCGGCCAAGGGGAGAGGCGCGCCAAGGGGGGAGTCCTACTCCCACCGGGAGTAGGACTCCTCCTTTCCTTGTTGGAGTAGGAAAAGCGAAGGGAGAAGGAGAAAGAAGGAAGGGGGCGCCCCCCCTCCCTAGTCCAATTCGGACTAGTCCCTGGGGAGGGGTGTGGCCTCCCTTTGGGGCCTTTCTCTCCTTTCCCGTATGGCCCATTAAGGCCCAATACGAATTCCCGTAACTCTCCGGTACTCCGAAAAATACCCGAATCACTCGGAACCTTTCCGAAGTCCGAATATAGTCATCCAATATATCGATCTTTAAGTCTCGGCCATTTCGAGACTCCTCGTCATGTCCCCGATCTCATCCGGGACTCCGAACTCCTTCGGTACATCAAAACACATAAACTCATAATATAACCGTCATCGTAACGTTAAGCGTGCGGACCCTACGGGTTCGAGAACTATGTAGACATAACCGAGACACCTCTCCGGTCAATAACCAATAGCGGAACCTGGATGCTCATATTGGTTCCTACATATTCTACGAAGATCTTTATCGGTCAGACCGCATAACAACATACGTTGTTCCCTTTGTCATCGGTATGTTACTTGCCCGAGATTCGATCGTCGGTATCTCGATACCTAGTTCAATCTCGTTACCGGCAAGTCTCTTTACTCGTTCCGTAATACATCATTCCGCAACTAACTCATTAGTTACAATGCTTGCAAGGCTTATAGTGATGTGCATTACCGAGTGGGCCCAGAGATACCTCTCCGACAATCGGAGTGACAAATCCTAATCTCGAAATACGCCAACCCAACAAGTACCTTTGGAGACACCTGTAGAGCACCTTTATAATCACCCAGTTACGTTGTGACGTTTGGTAGCACACAAAGTGTTCCTCCGGTAAACGGGAGTTGCATAATCTCATAGTCATAGGAACATGTATAAGTCATGAAGAAAGCAATAGCAACATACTAAACGATCGAGTGCTAAGCTAACGGAATGGGTCAAGTCAATCACGTCATTCTCCTAATGAGGTGATCCTGTTAATCAAATGACAACTCATGTCTATGGCTAGGAAACATAACCATCTTTGATTAACGAGCTAGTCAAGTAGAGGCATACTAGTGACACTCTGTTTGTCTATGTATTCACACATGTATTATGTTTCCGGTTAATACAATTCTAGCATGAATAATAAACATTTATCATGATATAAGGAAATAAATAATAACTTTATTATTGCCTCTAGGGCATATTTCCTTCAATATGTTCTCTTCTTTTGCAGATAAAAAAAGACCCGAAAGTGGAAAATGTGTTGCACTATAACAATCTCATCGAATGCCTTGATCTCCATCTTACAGAAATTGATTTGATCGACTACCGAGGCAGCACATCTGAGATTAAATTGGCCAGGTTCTTCATTCTTGAGGTAAGTGTGCTCAAGGTAATGAGGTTTGGCGTTCTCTGGCGCAACAATGAATGGTGTGCTGATCACCGCAAGCGTCTAAGCCTAAATGACAAAGTCTCCGCAGAAGCTGAATTTGTTTTTGAAACATCAAGTGGCCAGAGACTAGAAAACTTATTTGCCCATTAGTGACTTGTCTGGGCGGTGGATTTTAGTTTGTACGATAATGCTGCATCCACCTAAAGTAACGAAAGTTCTTACGTAAACTTCCTAGTAATTCCCTCTTCGTAGGTGCAGCATTATCCTAACATTTGTAATATCAATTTGAAACTTGTAATATTGCCGTGTCCTATTCCTGCGTTTTCAAAATCCTGCGAATCAAACAGGTCCTGAGTTGGTGATGATGTTGTGCCTCCCATCTTTCACCAATAGCCGTCAGATCTAGATCTGACGCATACAAACCAAACTTCTCCATTTTTGCAAAAAGATGCCCGCACTTGTTCCCTATTTACAAACAACTCCTTGTCTCTCACAATCAGCCTTATCTCCTCCCCACCACATCTAGAAGGCCGTGGAAAAATCTGGCGCGATGGCCGCTGCCGGCGCCGTCCACCCCCAATCTTGGTGTTCCGTGCAATGCACGGGCATCTACGCACAGGAAATTATGTCGAACAGGGCTAGTTGTAAGCAGGCTAGCTCTACAGCCATGATGATAGTGACTGCAGACGGTGAGGCTGACTATGGTAAGCCGAACACGGCGCCTATACTCAGGTGTCATCTCCGGCACAGGGTCTTGTCACTTCACTGTGAGGAGCAGCACGTAATAATTTGACCAACGGGTAGTACAGTGCTAGTACTCCTACTACATTGGTAGTACTACTACTAGTACTAGTAGCACCACCATCTAGATTTAGGAGTACTACCACGTCCATCTGGATTTTAGTATTTGACTAGCAATATCTAGTAATGCATGTCACAAATAATGTACTACTCCCTCTGTAAATAAATACATGGTGTATTGTTTTATTCCTATCGGCGAGAGAACTTAATGTCTTTTGGCTAACTAATAGGATTACATGCAATGAACTAAACACTTCATGTCATGTTTGGTAGTCTCAAGTCAATGAAAGCATGCACGGCCCACATCTCTCATTGGTTGATATGTCACGAAATAAGAAACGAGGAGGGAGTTAATGTACCGAGCCTAAGTATTTTGGGATTATTTGGTTTCCGTAAGGTGACTTACACAACATTTTTGTTTACATGCATTAACATTTTATTAGTTAAATCAAAGGTCAAAACTTGGCGCAAAATGCAAAGGGGACCAATAAACCAGTAAACATCAAACTTCTCTTGTTTGGCCCCAACTAGAGGTCCGGTGAGATGACTATACTGCACCGGCACGGCGGGGGACGCGTCTTCATTGACTTACTGCAACTGCCTTTAGGTGAATGACACGTGGGCCCAACGGGTGGCTGGCCCACCTATCATACAGCCAAAGGCAGGTGCAGTAGAGGGCCGAGGAGTAGTACGAAATCTAACGCACCTACGCATGCTAACCAAGGGCAAGAGTGATCACTCGAATCGCAAGATCAGTTGACTAGAAGCTAAGCTAGACCCATGGAGGCGATGAGCGCGAGCATCAGCCGGCTATGCCAGATGGTCCACGATGTCAGCCTGCAGCCTGGCACCGAGGAACGTCTCCAGGTATTGCTTGAGGCCGCCAGGGCGAGGGGCCGCTTGTACGACAGCTTCGTCTCCTTGTTCGACGAGGTCCTCGTCGGTTTCCTCGACAAGTTCACCATCATCAAGAAGCTCGCGGACGACCTTGACGTACGCCTCCAGCCGACGCGCCCAGGCTCTGCGATGCCCGCCACCCTCAACGGCCACTATGGTGACAACCTCTTCGATGCACTGGTGGCCCTGCGACTGTCCGCCGTCGCGCCGGAGAATGTCCACCACGAGGTCGCGCTCGCCGCACAGCGCCTGGCGCAGCAAGACACCATCGACATAATCACCCACGTCTACGCGCAAATCGTCCACAAGGACTACTACATGCAAGAGGAGGACGATAGGACGCTGGCCTTCTTAGACCGCAGGGCAACCTTGGACGGCATTGTTCAGAAGCACGTTGAGCTCGCCGCCAAGGCCGCTGCTCCTCACACGTCGGTTGGTGACCCGGCGCATTAGGGCGTGAGGATGTCGTTGATGGATCCGTATGTATTTCTATCTTTCCGTCAAATCCAGGTAGTAGTATATGGTACTACTAGTAATTATCTTACCTTTCGCATCAACTTCATAATTTTCGTACGTACTCCATGCATGAACGGCACCAGAACCAAACTTCTCATTACTCTAGGCAAAATCGTTATTTTCTATCTATCGGTCGCACCATGGAGCAGAACCAAATTTTACAAGTTACGAGTTCAAAAGGAAAAGCCTGCCGTGTTCGCGTCGCATCCCACACGGTTGGCCCGGCACGCCGCTCAAGGGGGAATGCGTGCGGTGTTGCATTTTCACTTACAAGTGGGACCGCAGTTGAGCAAACCGACTATCGGCAAACCCCCACCCCGCCCACCACGCGATGGCTGAGAAAACAGGAGGGGGAAGAGATGGTTGTAGCACAGACTCCAAGAAAATTGGTGTCGGATGGGACTCGTGTGGGTGGCGTGTGCTGTACTTCTAGACGTGAATGCTAGTTATGGCCCATGCCACCCCACTATATCGAGCCTATATCAAGGTGTTGGTTACGTAGAACAAATTTCCTGGAGTCCGTGCTCAGCCCTCCTCTATCTCTCTTCTCAGCCAGCCAGCGGACGCGCGGAGCCCATCATCTGTTTGCTCATATGCGGTCCCACATGTCAGTGAAAATGCAAGAGGACCCACTGAACCTGCACATCTTTCACCTGGACGTGCTGGTGATGAAAAACAAATCCAATAAAGATCTTCGGTGGCCGCTTTTGGAGTTACTCAAGAGTAGTAAGATTCTATTTACAGTTTAACCCGAGATGCACATCACGTGGCTTCAACTACCACTCTATTTTCTTGCATGACACGACCTGGATGCTGGATGTCCCACGTGTCGGCAAAAGAAGGAAGAACCCGACCAAATCTTTGGTTGTTCTCTCGGATTAGACTAGTTGTGCTAACTTAAAAAATTTATTGTGTACTCCCTCTGTTCCAAAATACTTGACATCCATTTGTCCAAAAATGGATGTACCTATATACTAAAACATGTCTAGATACATCTATATTTTGACAAATAGAAGGCGTGTATTGTGGAACAGAGGGAGTAGAATGGATGCAAGTTTTGGTATTGGGAAGAAGAGTACATCGATATATTGATAGAGCGCAATTTAGTAGATGTTCTAGCACTTTTAGCTAGCATAGAGGCTAGAGATGAGACTAGTGCACTTGTTGATACTCCTACTAGAATAGAGGCTAGACATGAGACTAGATGCGAGGAAGCAACGTCTACTTCTTTACCCTCGAAGAAGAAAGAAGCACGCAAGATCGAGCCTTCGCGGATCAACAATGAATGCATCGAGAAGGCACTAATCCAACTTACAGGAGCAGTTATGGAAGTTGGATATCTTCTAAAATGTATTCTTGTGGTTCTTGTCTTCTTTGGTCTTGCTTTTCTAGTCAAAATTATCATTGGAGTTCGTGCAAAACGGAGGTCCCTTTGGGGTCGTGCGTTGGAGTTGGCCTTACAAGTGGGACCGCAGTTGAGGAAACTGACTATCGGCAAACCCCCACCTCGCCCGCCGCGCGATGGCTGAAGTTAGAGAAACGACGAGGTTGAAGAGATTGCTCTAGCACGGACTCCAAGAAATATGGTGTCAGATGGATGTCGTGCTGGTGGCGTGTGCCGTACTCCTGGACGTGAATGCTTGTTCTGGCCCATGCCACCCTACTACTCCTACTACTTATATAGTACTCCTACTAGTAGTATCGAGGATTCGAGGTGCTGGTTACGTACAACGAACACATTAACATATGGCTACAGTAAAAACACTCGCCCGACGCGCGAAGCATGTGAAGCTAGTACAAATAGTGTACTACTATTGTTGATTTGCCTCATCCGATAACCTGTTGCAAAGCACGTACAATTATGTATTCGGAAAATATTTTTTTGCCTCGTCGCACCACTCACTCAGAGAAGCGACTCGAAAGCCATTCATAAATTTAGTAAGTTTATCACAGGCATATCATTTTATTACATACAATAGGTCATCAACCCACATCGACAACGAGGATACATTTTAAATACTAAAGTTTTCATCACACAACAAATAGCAAGCAATGAAATGAACTTCAACTCAACCAATCCTCGACGTTGGAAACGGTTGCTTTGAACCACAAGTGATTCTCTGGGAAGGGCCATCCATTGTCGATCTCGAGACCAACGCAGGACTGATCATCCAGGCTGAAGCGGCCTACTATATCAGTACCAGGGTAGGGAACCACCCAATGTCTGAGGTATAGATACAGTTGCTTCTCATAAATGGTACTAGTAACGTTGCGTCAACAGCAGTTGGATCGCCTTTCACCATCATTGGATAGTTTTGTCCAAGGAAGAGCGAGTTTTCTCCAAGTCAATTCTGTACCAGGGAGAAGGTGTTGGCGCTAGCACACTAGTATCCATCCCGAATACCATGCAACGGGTGTTGGAATAGGTCCGGAGAGTGCGACCATGGGAGACTACACCTGCTTCCTTAGTAGTAACATCATCAGTGGGATGTATACACACAAGAAGAGGTGATCCATCGGAATTAGTTGCCAGACGCCAGGGAGTATATGGGCGCTGCTCGTCCTCATGCTCGTGATCATCATCATCGTCATCTCCCCCTTGGTTATAAAAATTTTCAAGTATAGGTGGTGGAATGTTCACAGGACCTTGGAAACACAAGAAGAAGGTTAATTAGTAAAGGGAAACTTGCTAATCCGCATGCATGTGGATGAAACAATTATAATTACGGTGGAAGAAAAACGTACCGAAACTACGAGGATCCCATGCAAAAACAGTGCCATGAGTGGTGGAAGAAAACACAAGGCCCTCGTATTGAATTGCATCATAGTACTCATCCGTGTACAGAAACTGATTTTTGAGCGATATCCATCCAGTCAAACCACGAAGGACGGCAACAAGATTGTCGAAGATAGCAATAACTACATAGTTCTTGTAATGCCAAGAGCGGTTGGGAACTCGACAAATTGCTATCTTCCGTAGAAGATAGTCACCATGATCGTATTTGAACGTGCGTACAATACCGGTGTGCTCAACCTCTGGGCAGTCTGCTGAGATTTTTGGAAGTGGAACCCGGTGACGAGTGTACACATTCACAAGTTCCCACTCGCAGTTGGACCCAATATAAACAACCCAATCTCCATTTGCGCCTGCCCAAGCCTTACCCTCAAGCGATGGCATCTTAACATCATACGTATCATTATCAAGCGACATCAACTTGCACAAGGCGAGGCCTCCGTCGTCCCCGCGCCAGTCATCAGGGTCACGGCGAAGAAGATAGGGGAGATCAAACCGCTCCTTGACCCTTGGGTTCCTTGTAATGATGTTATTAGTTGAGTCGAGAATGGTCTTGAACGAACCTGCCATGCTAGCCGAGGTGATGACGTCGCACCGATCAATGAGTTCCTCCACCACGTCATCTTTTAGATTGGGGCAAGAATAATGGGGTCGTTTCCGGCCTATTCCCTCCATGGAGAAGACGATCGAACAATGGCAGAAGGAAGGCTGAAGGCAAATGGAGGAGGGAGAGGAAGAGCGTGCGACAGCAGTTCCAAATCGAGAGGGAAAGGCGAAGAGTCGGTGGACGGTTGCCAGTTTGCCACGGTACACGAAGAGGCGCCCCGGCCTACACGTCCATTCAGAAATACTAGTACAAAAGGACTCGCCATCGTCTCACTGATATGTTGGAACGGGACCACATGTCAACGAAACATAGTGTGTAATTTCTCGTGCAAAATGCGATCTGGCCGCGTTGGCCCGAAGTGCCGCATTAGTTATCGACCTTTATTTGTTTAATGGCATGTCGTTCAGTTTTGAAGCACGACTAACTGGTATTGTACGCAGAGAAAATATAAACTACTCTACCACTACTCCACCTCCAGTACTAGTAGTATAAAAAAGATATATTGGCTGGAGCTTCAGGGCTTTCTTGCTAAGGGCTGCCCACTTGCTTCTCACACTATCACCCTCTCTCCAGATCTAAAAAAGATGGCCTCTCTCTCCCACCTCACTGGTGGTCACAGATCCGCCGGGGAAGAAAAGGACGTGCAGCGTTGACGCACTCGTCGTCGGCGAGCGAGGTCACGCACTGACGGCAAGGCCATCCTCTCAGACCTAGTGCCCGCGCGGGATGGCCTCCGTCCCCAAGCTCGCTGCCGTAGTGTGTGCGGAGGATGACGACCACGAGCGAAGCCACTTCCCGCTGACCCTCAGGTATGCTACCTCTTTTCGAACCATACCCTTGTTCTATTGCCACATCTGCCACATCGTTGCATGTGGATCTTTTTCCACTCCACCATCTTCCCAATTTGCTATCCTCTGCTCTGATGGCCACCAGACGAAAACCTTAATGTGCACTATTAAAGGAAACCCTACTTCATGCAGACTAATCCATGTGTGGGTTGAATAGGGAAAGTAAGGGAGACTATACTGTCCAAGAGAGTAGGCATCGAACCCGCATCTAGGTTGAAAAGGGGAAAATCAGTAGCTAAGGAACGAGTCTCGTGTCTCTTGGTTGAAGAAGGGTAGAAAGGCATGACAACGCAATAGAGAATGACCAGGTCGATCGGTTTGTTGTCCTCACATAGGAAAAAGGTGGCTAAAGAGAACAAAAATGGGACGTAATCCACATATGCTGCCTGGATATTTGTTGCTCTGGGCAACCATACCTCCCTCACCACTCTACGTCCGTGGAGGTACATCGTACTGGTGCGCCCACTGTCCGAATGGGCCTCCCATGCTCTTATTGCCACTTTTTTGCTGTTAGTATAACGCCAGCAGTCGAGTCAAGCAATGCTACTGCTAAAGTGATGCCACATTTAACTAACGCCACACTCAGTCTAGTGCCACCGATAAATTTAAGCAATGCCATTTAATGTCACTGGATTATTTCAGGGTTAGCTGTTGATTGTGGATGTATTAAAGATTTTTCAGCTAAGACATTCTAATGCTGTTGCACAGCCAGTATACCAATGATGAAACTTGTTACTACCTTTAGATTTTTTGCACTGTTAATGCTTATAGATTACATACCTCACTTTCATGAGATAAGTTAATTTTTTTGTACAGTGTCACCAAAATGCCAAGGCGCTGATGTCATTTTATTTTGGTTAAACTGCAAAAAAAATTATGAAGACAAGAGGAAAGGTCAAGAGTGGGCACCTCCTCCTCCGGTTGCTCTCTTGATTCGTTCGATCAAGTTTTTATGTTTGATCGATTATCAAGATTGGGATAGCAATTTTTAAGGTCCCCACGAGTTCGAAATGATATTTACCTTGGAGGTACATGGTTTGCAAAAAATTTATACTGTCATTAGTTAATAATGCTAGTTACCTTCAGACTTTTGTATTTGGTTTAATGCTCATGCACAACTAGTATACCAATGCTGAAACTTGTTACCTTTACATTTTGTATTGTTAATTCTTATAGAAATCTTCCAGTGCTAGAGTTCATTGAAATATGTTCAGTAAAACCATTGTACTATACCCTGTAATAAACTAACTACTCTACTGTTGCACTAGCCACTGGATTAGTGTATATTTGTAGTATTCGAATGGTGTTGCATTAGCGTATGGACATAAATAAAGTGTGGCAAGCTTTCCCAGATATGTGCTCAAGAAAACTACTACCTGTTTTTCTAAATACTAGACGTTTGGGTACTTTAAATTGAACCGTGAAAATGTCTTATATTAAGGAACAGAGGGTGTAGAGTGCACTCAAATTATCTCGGTAAAGCTAGTCACACCTTTGTTAAAATTAATGTTCATTATGTTATCGGAGGAGGTCTGTATGTTTGTCTCTAATGCCTATCGACTACATACCTGACATCATGATGTAATGTTAAGTCATTTCCTTTTGTACAGTGTCACTGAATTGTCAAGGCGGTGATGGCATTTTATTTTAGTTGAACTGCACAAAATATGCTTAAAAGAAGAGGAAAGGTCAGGAGTCGATCATTCTTTCAAAAAGAACTATATATGCCTTTCTAACATCAGCCGTTGTTGCCTTATTTATTCCTTCAAACAGGTGGTTAGAAACAGTCTTGCTACCTTTTCCATTAAGAACTTGGAATGCTTATATTTGCGAGTCTATGCTTCAACTAGTGTCGTTTTTACAGTAATCACAATTTTGATATCTATGCAAACAGGGATGCTCGATTTTAGTGGAACTGCACAAAAAGTCCAACTGGTTCAACATTAGGAGCATGTTTTCTTCCAAACCTTTATATCCAATTGGTGACACTATGAGCTGTCCATTATGAAGGTACATGGTTTGCTACTATCTTGCTAATCTTTTTGTACTGTCATTAGATAGTAATACTAGTGGTTTGCATGTGAATTTATTGGCAGGGTGGACCTACATTGGAGGTGCAGGACAGGATTCAATGATTGGATGCTCAAATTCGGTTGTATCAATTTCACCTCTTCCATCACTGCGAACATGGATATCCTTGGTCTGATGAAGAATAGGCGCTATATTTCTGCTCTGAACCAACAAATAAATTCAGTATGAAATTGTCCAGGGCAAAACATAACTGTGTCAAATTGTCCAGTGCAGAACATGACAGATGCTAAGCGGAAGAGACATGTTTAAACCGAAAATACAAGGTGTGGTATATGTTTACTAGCTGCTTGATATTTGTGCAGACAGAGATGTCTGCCCGTTGCTATTTGGCAAACAAACAAAGTGACCGCAATTTTGGTTGAACTGCACAAGAGAATAGTATAGTCACTGCATGCAGTGCCATTTGAAAATAGACACAGGAAGATTGGATAGTCACTTCATGGACTGTAGAAAAGTAGTACTGTACTATTTATTGGCCAACACTAGGTGCTTCATTGCTTTGGTCTGATTATACAATGGGCATCATTTTGCCTAAGTTAGAGTTTGTATTCCGAAAATAGTCTCGCGGTGTGATCGAGAGAAGACCAAATCATATTGCAGTGGATGTTCCTCCATCATGTGTGGTTCATTCTCATGGTTCCAGCTGTTGGTGAAACCACTTACGTTTGCAAGAGGAATTGTAGACTTCACAAACAAATTTGTCTTTCAGTCTGTACTGAATGTTGGCCAAGAGAAGCATCCATGTTAGTAGGAAGAACATATGTTTTTTCTAGATATTTGCTTTTGGAGCTACATATTTGTATATGATCTGTGAATCATTGAGATGCATTAACATGTTGATCTTATGTATGGGAATTGTACTAGTTGGTTTTAGTTGCGACGCAAGATCCGAAGTGGCTGATCTTTGCTTTTGGAGCTACATATTTGTATATGATCTGTGAATCATTGAGATGCATTAACAGTTACTTATTTCTATTCGCTCAGTGTTTACAAGTTACTGATCGATCACTAGTTAGCCTACTAATGCGCTCCTGGCAGTTTTATTTGCGACGCAACATCCGAAGTGGCAGTTTTTTGAATAAAAATGCTTGCCTTTGAAGAAACTGACAAGCTACACTATCCTACCTGTCGTGGAATTAACACGTCAGATGTCCTTAGTGTGAGGACTTAGTCGCGAGGCCAACGCATCTATGTGATAGCTTGAGAGGGGTTGAGCGGAATCGAGAGAACGCAACACACGACAAAGATTTAGACAGCTTCGGGCCCCGGGAAACATCATCCGGTAACAACCCTACATGATGTTTGAGGCTAGATCTCATTATCATCACGAGGGAGTCGCCGTAAACCGGCTCTCCTCTAGTTGTGTCTAGCCCTAGAGATTGTTTCTTGCTTCCCCTCTTTGGGGAGCCCTGCCCCTCCTTATATAAGTTGAAGGGGCGGGTTACATGTAGAGTCCATCTCGGACTAAGACTTAAACTATTTTGACTTCCTTTCCTGGGCTTCTTAACGTCTGCCGGTTTAACATTGTCTGCCGGTTTAACATTGTCTACCGGTTTAACATCGTCTGCCGGTTTAACATGGTCTGCCGGGTTACGATTGTCTTAACACCTGCCGGTGCTACCATCTGTCTTAACTCTGCCGGTTTAACACTCGCCGGTTTACCGTGTGTCTTAGCCATCTGTCTTAACTGTCTGCCGGTTTACCAAGTCCCAGCCGGATTATGACTCCGGACGGGTTATACCGCGGGGTATATCCCCGACATTAGCCCCCAGTTTAATTTGGATTTATCCATGTTAAACTGATGCTGATCATCCTTAAGTCCTTGTCACTTCCTTCTCTAGAAAATCTGGTTTAATAGTCTAGCTTCATAATCAATTTGCTGTCATTGGTTTCTCATAGAAAATATATTGTGAGGAATAACTCCTTTGATTCAGCTCCCAATGCTTAAAAACAATATTGGTCCTTGAAATACTCATCTGATCTTCAGCCGGTTTAAGGACGTAGAACTTGCCGGTTTATCATTGCCAAGATCACCGGTTTATAAACATTGATAGCACCGGGTCATACTTGTAGTTAACATCCAGCTTGAAAATATACCTCTTATATGCCTATCACTTGTAGCCCCCAAGTCTTAAGAAGGTAGCATAGCAACAGCTTAAGACTTGCTTCAATATAAATATCACAATCTTGAAGAAATCCAGGTTGTTCATCTCAATCACTAGTCGGAATTGAGTATTCCACATATGTAGCCCCCAAGTGTCGGGTTGTCATGGTTGCAGCAACCTGGGACTTGTAATTGCCTGATGCTCATAAAAACTTCAACCAGTGTAGCCCCCAAGGGTCGGGTCATTATGCAATAATGAGCAGGGACTTCGTAAATATAATTATGTAAACTTTGAACAGCAACGGTGTAGCCCCCAAGGGCCGGCTCAGTAAGATAATATTGAGCTGGGACTTGATATATACTTCAATGAAAATAACATCATATGATGTAACCCCCATCATGGGGCTTGAACCCACGTCCACAAGGTTGCGAGCTTTGTGCTTTACCAACTGAGCAGTGGATCCTTCAATATAATAGATTAAAGCTTGTGTACCTTGAATTGTTGATAGGAGCAATTGGTAGCCCCCAAGGGCCGGCTCATTACGATGTGATGAGTTGGCTCTTCAATAATGATGAGCAAGAAATGACTTTGCATTAGCCCCCAAGTGCCATGGTGCATGCTGGCAGTGACATGGGACTTGCATATTTGATGTAATCTCAATTTGAATAATGTAGCCCCCAAGTGTTGGGTCGTAAGCCTGCAGCGACTCGGGACTATTCCTTCCTTTGTAGAATAAATCATATCCATTGATAGTATGATAGCCATTGTCACTACTAGGAAAAGGCCTACTAATGGCGCACCTAATTTGGCCATTAATGGCGCATTAGTGGTGCGCCATTAGTAGCACGCCATTAGTATATTTTACTAATGGCGCACCACTGGTGCGCCATTAGTATCTGGTATACTAATGGCGCACCCCAGATGCGCCATTAGTATATACAACAGTGCGCCATTAGTATGCCTCCCAGGGGGCCATGTATACCCAGGTGCTTTGGCATACTAATGGCGCACAACAACAGGATGCGCCATTAGTAACTTCGGAATACTAATGGCGCACTGTTTAGTGATGCGCCATTAGTATCCTTTGGCATACTAATGGCGCACTATGATGTGATGCGCCATTAGTATGAATATTAGGTTTTTTTATTTTTTTATTTTCTGTTTTTTGCACAGGTTACAAAATGTATAATTGGACAAAATATAGACAGCACACATCAACAACAGATTCATCGAATACAATAGAAGATTAGTCTCTGAATACAATTCATCATTTTAGTCTCCGAATACAATTCATCATATTAGTCTCCGAATTGAAAAGACCGAACAAAGATAGAACATTATATTACAAGTCTCGAGACCGTGAGTTTGTCTTCACATTACAAGTCGATATCGATCATCTAAACTACCATCACATAGAAGAGAGCTGCGGTCATCACGATGAGCATCATCACGATGAAACTCGTCTTCATCCGGTTCCTCCAACGCTCCCTCCCCTCTCCCGCTAGATAGCGGGCGTATCTAGATTCGGCCTCGGCCCTAGTGGCGTACCCTTTGTAACTGTTACCGCTGAATCGGTGAACCTGTCTCCGACACTCCTCCCAGTCGTCGTAGACTCCGGGAACCTTACCCTTGTACACGACATACCACGGCATCGCTATGCAGTAGCCAAACGAAACGTTAGTACCAATTCACAGACAATACATAAGCAATATATAAGTATGCAACAGAACGATCAGAAGAGAAAAGCAAGACATTAATAGCATCGATTACATCTAAGTTGAAGGACTCTCGAAACCAAAGAGACATACTACAAGTTCATTAAAGTTTAATTACAACATGAGCCAATTGATGTTTCAGAACTAGACACGGCATCACTGCTTTCGACTCGACTCAAGGGACCGGAGCGTGGATGAAGCCGCCGTCTATCGTGGGAGTCATGAAACAACGGGCGTTGTCAGCCTGCATTTGTAGGATTGTGTCGATGTCACTGTTGGACGGTTGATTTCTGAGGTAGAACTGCCCCGAGGTACGAAGGACATCTTGATGGATGATTTCCGCAAACTCCGACTGGATGTGAAAGAATTCTTGTCTGATGTCCGCGTCCTGGATTGCCGACACGCTCGCGGCCCAATCTTTGAGTCTACTCGGTAGCAGTAGTTGATGATGGTCCCGTACGATCGCCCGCATGTGATGGATGGCGTAGTAGGCACCCTTCTGACCGCCAGGCGGCTGCTTGACGCAGCAGAACGTCGTATTGTGGGAGAACACGTGCTTGCCGTACTTACGAATAGGCCTGGTGAAGGTGCCTCCAGATTTGATGTAGCCGGGGAGAACATCATCAAGAACCTTCTTGACATTTGTGTAGTCTACGTTCGACTGACGGTCCGGGTCGAAATACGTGGCCATGGAATATTTGGGGCTTAGGAGCATGAGCGTGCAATGTGTGTCACTGCAGAAAACATAGAATGTTAAAAGAAAAACGATCGAAATCTAAGAATTCATATGTTACGGGGCGGTTGAGGGGAGGACTTACTCGGGAAAGTAAGGCACGAGGAAGTTATCCTTATCTTGGTTTGCCAGAATGACGCCTTCGAGGTAAGAACTCGCGACTTGCCGGTCCCCAGCGCTGCCCAAGATCTTGGCACGCATGTAGAAGGGGTCGACTATCACGATGTCCGTGGTCTTGTCGCGAATGATCCGCATCTCCATACTCAGCGAAAATAGCCGAACGAAGGTGTAGTGCAGCGGATGAAGGTTCAACATAGCGTGGATGTCATCAAAACGCAGGACGGTCGTACCCCCGATGGAGTTATCCACAAAGCCCTTGCCCTCTGGCACCTTGGCCGCGAAAACCGGGTATGCCACATCCTTCTCTCCGAGACGCCGCTTCTCCAAAGAAAGAACACTATCATGCAGACTCCGCATAGCACCGGTTGCAGCATCGAGCATATTTCTCGGTAGCATCGGCCTACCCGCCACATGCACCCTCCTCGAGATATCCGCAGTTGAAGGTGGCCTGTCCTGAGCACGGATCGTACTCGGTGCTGGCTGGCCCGCACCCTTGTTAGTCTTTCTTTTGCGTGCCTTCTTCTTCTCTTGTAATGGGACCGAGTTCTGCTCACAGACCGCCTTCTTGAGTGTGTTGGGGCTGATCATATTTCGCACCTCGCCTATCTGAGGCTCGGTGAAGTCGGCAGCTGGAGGCGTCTCCTGAGAGCTGAACTGCAGACGACGCCTGTCGCAACTTGGCTTCTCCGCGGTACCAGCTAGATCGCACACGTCTTTTGTTGGGTTGGGTTCTTGAGAAGGAGGCCCCATGAAGTCGCCACCGTCCCCATGATCGGCAAAGTACTGATCGACGTTGGCAAATGTATCGTCATTGTCGTCGTTCTGATCCTGTGCCATATGCATGTTTGGATCCAGTGGCATAGGGATGTCCGGCACCGTTGCGGCGGTCTTGCCATGGGGCCGACTTGGCGCCGGCACGACTGGCGGTGTTGTCTTTGGGGTGGTGTCCCCCGCCCCCAAACGAATCTGGCTCTTCGGCCAAAGCAGGGGCCAGCTCAGGCAGGCGCTGAGGGTCATCACGTCATCATCGTCGGCCCCGATGGGTCGAATCGGAGGTAACAACTCGTCGCAGCCTGGCAGCACCCGAACCAGTTGAACCCTAAACAAGTTGGGTGGCATCTGGGTACCGTGGAACAAGGGGTTGCCCGGTTGAACGATTTTGCCCTTGGCGACATCGACCAACTCGTTGTTCACGAAGTGCAGGAGAGTGCACGGAACGGCGGCGGCGCCCTACGAAAACATGTAGGGCGTTAGGGATGCCCAGTCAAAGGCAAGGAGATGAAGTCCTCGGCCGAGAGAGGCTTAATTAGTTAACGTGATGATGGCGTCGAGCTCGGCTAATGTCGAGGCACCACCAACGGCGGGCGTGCAGTTGACGGAGGGGCCGCTTGCTGCAGAGGTGCCGGCCGGCGTACACCCGGGTGCATTAAGCTCCCGTGCCGGCGTCGGAGACACCAATGCCGCCTCCGCCGGAGACACCAATGGCCCCGCCATCGCGTTCTGCGAGTTGCTGGCCGTGAAGCTAGGAATCGGGGGCGGCCCCTGTTGGCCGCCCGCAATCCATGCACTAATCCCCTGGATCAAGGTGGGCACAATGGCGGTGATCGTCGCTCCGAGTTGTTGTTGCACTTGCTCTTGGACAATCTCCGGAATCCGCGCCACCTGTGCCCTAAGTTCTTGAACCTCGCGCGCCTGGCTTTCCGAGCTGGTCTTTTTCTCCTTTCGCCCACCAGTGTTATAGTATGACGACCATTTTGTCGACAAGCCTTTGCCGGCCACACGACCAGCTGACGTCGGCTTACTGAGCTTATCCTTGTTCTTCATTACATTCAATGCCCTATTTAGAGTGGTGTCCCAAGGGTTGCTCTTAGTCGACCCCGTGCTACTACTTTCAGTCGCCTGCGGAAGGAATGTGAACCATTTAGAAATTTGGCTTCATTAATTAGAATGCAACCATATGGAGCTAATTACGCGGGGGTGTATTCCTTACCAGAACAAGCTCAAGCGCCCCGGTCTTCGGATCCGTGGTAAGCTCCTTTGTTTTCGGGTCCTTCTTGTACCGGGCCCTGACAAAGTTCCTGGTCTGCTTGTCACCGCATTTATCGAAGAGGGGCGGTAGGCCTTGCTCGGCACGGTCCGCCTCCTCCTTGTCCCATATAGGCTCCGCCACTCTGTAACCGCCGGGACCGAGCGTGTGTTCCCCTAAGTTCAGCTCCCGCATTTCTTTCCCCCACTTACTTGATTCGGAGTTTGCGGTGCTCGAGCAATTGATCTTGAAGTCGTTGTAGTCATCTTCGGTGATCGAAGGATTTTTCTCCTTGATCTTCTCATAACTCTCACCTTTCTCGATCATTCTCTTCACATTGCTTTTCCAAGTAGACAGGGCCTTGCTCATCTTCGTGAGGGCAGCATTGTTCACTTTATTCCCTTTTAGGCTTGTGTTTTCAAATTCAGCGGGGAACTTGTATCGTTCGTGCAGCTTCGTGAAGAGGAGGTTGCGCAAATTCCCTCGGTCAGGATGCCTCAGGTTCTCGGTGTTGATCGAGACGGTGCTCCGGAGAATGCACCCGAGCTGAAGCGAGTACCCCTTGACTATTCGTTCGGGCGCCGTTGGATTCCCGTCGGAGTCCACTTCAGTAACTTCCTCCTTGAGGGTGCGGAGCACGGTCGGGCGTCGGTCCTTCCGTTGCCTCTTCGGTTGGCTGCCATCTGTGCGTGCGCCGCCATCATCAGTGGTGGCATCCTCGGCAGCACCATCAGTGGTGGCATCAGTGGGGTCATCCTCGGCGGTACCATCAGTGGTCTCAGGATCGGTGGGGAAGGCGGCGTCCTCATACAAGTGAGGTTGTTCCTCCATCTCCTGGGACAGCTTCCAGAATGGCTTGACGCCCGAACCCCCGGCCTCATCGTTGTTGGCCATGTTTCTCTCTAAATAGGAACAAAGTTTGGTCAAAAAGTTGGTTATTGTCAAGGAACAAGATCATGGTCTCATCATTTAGGGTTTGTCGACACCGAGGCATCCTAAAAGCTAAGCTTTTATCATTGAGGGTTTTTCGACGCCGAGGCACCCTAAAAGCCTAAGCTTTCATCATTTCGATTTTTATCGACACCGAGGCACCCTAAAAGCCATGCATTAGTCACAAGTACGCCGGGGCACTTGATCCTACTTAATTAACTACTAAGATACCCCGGCCCATGCATTAGTCACAAGTACCCCATATGTCCTATTTTTAGCAAAGTCATGCTAAAATTCACGGAAAATTTCAGCATGACCTTTGCTGAAAATAGGACATATGGAGTACCCGAATTTGCCGGAACGGAAGTTAATTGACATTCCGGCAAACTCAAGGGCCTCTCGGGTGGACAAGGCAAAAAAGGCCTCCATCACAACATGGAAAATACATTGGCATGTGAAGAGGTGAAACAATATATGCATCTCCAAGCAGTATCATTCAACATTTTGGACAAAACACTACAAGCAACATGAGACACTGAAAACAATTGCTACCAATGAATCTACACTTCTATAACAAAATAAATCAGAAACTTAGTCTGTCATCATTAGGCAGCCACCATTAGTTATTCCGATATGTTAAAGCAAATAAAACAGAGAATTGACTTGTGCAATCTGCAGGTAGCAGTAGCAGGGACGCGCAGGTTACTGCTGGTGGCATCCGAGATGTTTCACGAACGTCGGGTGTGTGCCAATGTATGCAAAGAATTGAATATTGAAAAAGTTTCGAGCTACGCTGGAAGTTGATTGTGTGATGAGCTTCTTTTAAACGACAGTCGCTTTCAGAAAGAGATTGTTTGGTTTTTGTAATAGACTAAGTAAAGTTGTTGGAGTGAGCTGATCTCTTACATGGATAGCTTGCTTTGGTTTGGCTGAGAGCCATCCTTGTCGCTTTTACATGTGTTTGTTTTTCTTAGCTGAACCTGACAAACCTGAGGGTGCATCATCATATTTGTAATGACTGAAAATATTTACTTCAGGAAATATTTACTACTGTAGTTTCTGTTACAAACAAAAAAAAGACTGAAGTTTGTCCTAGCTATATTTCAGGATGATTTTTTAGTTGCTCATGCTTTTTACAAATTGTAGCTACTGTTTTTTATACCTAAACAAAATTGCCCTAGCTATATTTGGTACTGTTTTTATACCTAATTTTTTGCTACTGTTTTTTTAATTTGCTACTGCTTTTTTTTATTTGCTACTGTTTTTATACCTAAACAAAATTTCCCTAGCTATATTTGCTACTCTTTTTTTATTTGCTACTGTTTTTATACCTAATTTTTTTGCTACTGTTTTTAAAATTGCTACTATTCTTTTAAAATTGCTACTGTTTTTTATACCTAAACAAAATTACCCTAGCTATATTTGCTAATATTTTTTATTTGCTACTGTTTTTATACCTATTTTTTTGGTACTGTTTTTTTAAATTGCTACTGTTTTTGCTACTACCCTAATTTCCTAAAAGATTTCTAACTTTGCTAAGTATGCTAGATTTGCCCTAAAATTTACTGCCCTAACCCTAAAATTTGCAAACCCTACACCCTAAAATTTACAAAGGGGAAGGAGGAGGCCGGAGGGGGAGGGAGAGGTGGGGGCAGTACCTGAGGAGGCGGAGGAGGCCGGAGGGGACAAGGAGGAGGTCGGAGCGGCGCGGCGGTGGCGCGGACAAGGAGGAGGGCGAGGACGAGGACGACTGGGCGGCGGCATCGGGAGAGGAGAGGGGAAGGGGATCGAGGGCGACGTCGAGGGGCGAGGAGGAGGTCGGGGCAGCGGCGTCGGGAGAGGAGAGGGGAAGGGGCAGCGGCGTCGGGGCGTCGGGGCGGAGACGAGGACGACGGGGCGGCGTCGAGGCGGCGGGGCAGCGGCGTCGGGAGAGGAGAGGGGAAGGGGATCGAGGGCGAGGGCGAGGGAGAGAGAGGGGATAGGTTATCTTCCAACAGGTACATCCATACTAATGGCGCACCTCACCCTGGTGCGCCATAAGTACATCCATACTAATGGCGCACCTCACCCTGGTGCGCCATTAGTATTTTTTTTTCTGCTCGAGCCAACAGGTTATCTTCCACCTGACCTGATCCACACCAAGTTCCCTCTACTAGCTCGACTGGTCAGCAGCCAGTTCTCACACCAGGAGGTCCTGGGTTCGATTCCCAGGCTCCACAATTTTTTTATGCATTTAAAATGCTGTTTGATATTTATTTGTGTTTAAATATGTTCAAACTTGTTTAAATCATAACAGTAATATTTTTTTTATAAGACAGTAATAATTTTTTAAAAAATATCATCAAACAGTAATGCCGGTGGAGCGGGGGAGGGTGCGCGGGGTGCGGGGGGGCGGTGGACCGGGGGGTGCTCGGCGGCGAGGGGGACCAGATCTGGCGAGGTGCGATAGCGATCGAGATGGAGGGGGATCGAGATCGAGTGTCCATGAAATTTAAAAATATTCATGATAGTTCAAAAAGTGCCCATGAAATACAATCGAGAAATGAAGGCTACGATTTAAATACAATCGATCTTAGCTAGCTATTTGTTCACAATCTTCTTGCCCTTCTTTTTCGCAAATGGAGTTCTTTTGTGGAACGGACGTCCTTTAGGTAGGGTGGTCCTGCTTCTTCTTGTGGTGTATGCTGCTACTTCATCATCGTCGTCATGTTCGATTCTCGGGTCGCCGTACTTGTCGAAGTCTTGCTCATTGGCTACTCCATCCATTCCGATGATCTTCCTTTTGCCTCTCCTCACGACAACACGACTGGGCTTTGACGGGTCGGTAATGAAGAAGCATTGGTCCACTTGGGAAGCCAGTACCCATGGCTCATTTTTCGCGGTGACGTTTGCGCCTGCGGTCTTGGATTTGGCTTCGGGTATAACCATGGTGGTGAAATACCAGTCTTCTTTTAGGACGCTCTTGGCCCATCTGACACGGAACATCGGGACCTTCTCTCCAGCGTAGCTCAGCTCCCAGATCTCCTCGATCCTTCCGTAGTATCTGTCCTTGTCGTTACCGGTGTAGGATTCCATCGTTACCCCGGAGTTCTGATAACCATCGCTCTTCATGTCCTTGGCCTCGGTGTAGAATGTGTAGCCGTTGATATCGTACGCCTCATAGGTCATCAGGTTGTGCTCGGCACCCTGTGACAAGGCGAATATGAGTTGTTCTTCCGCGGAAGAATCCTCATGTAAAGGGTACGACAGAAGCTTCTGCTTGAACCAACGCGTGAAACATGAGTTGTGCTCTTTGAGTATATCTCCGTCCGTCCTCTGTTGGCCTCGGTCATTGTACGTCTTCTTAATAAAGGTTTTGTGCTCTACCACCCAAGGATCGACCACGTCTATGTGTTGTAGCGCGACTAGGTTTGCTCTTTCAAAGTCGGCGAGTCGACCCTCGAAGTCGACATGCATTTCGCAGCGACCCTCACGGTGACCCCATCCAGCGAGCCTGCCGAGGTGCCTGTTGACGGGCAGACCAACCGGGTTCTCGATGCCTAGATAATTCGTGCAGTAGGAGATGCACTCTTCGGTCAGAAAGCCCCTGGCTATGCTTCCCTCTGGACATGACATGTTGCGAACATATCCATTGATGACACCATTCATCCTTTCGAACGGCATCATGCTGTGCATGAACGTCGGCCCAAGTTGGATGATATCGTCCATGATATGGACCAGCAGATGCACCATAACGTCGAAGAATGCGGGCGGGAAGTACATCTCAAGCTCGCATAGTATCACCACGATCTCTTCCTGTAGCCTTCTGAGTTGCCTCACGCCAACAGACTTCCGAGAGATGACGTCGAAAAAGTTGCATAGGCCAAATAGCGTTTCACGGACGTGCGCGTCCATGATCCCACGGATTGCAACTATAAGTATCTGCGTCATCAGCACGTGACAGTCGTGAGACTTCATCCCGCTGAACTTCAGCTTCGCTAGGTCTAGGTATCTGCTTATCTTCCCCGCGTAACCGTAAGGAAGTTTTACTCCTACGAGGCAGGTGAAAAACTGCTCGATCTCCTCCTGACTTAGAGTGAAGCACGCGGGAGGGTAGTCATTTCCGGTCTTCTTGGCCTTTTTGCCTTTGCGACGACTTTCCGAGTCCTGCTTCGCCTCATCATCATCATCGTCATCATCATCATCATATATAGCGTGAAGCTCCTGCCTGATGCCCATTGATTTCAAGTCTGCCCTTGCTTTCGGCCCATCTTTGGTCCTCTCTGGCATGTTGAGCAGGGTACCAAGCAGACTCTCGCACATGTTCTTCGTGATATGCATGACATCAAGGCTGTGAGGCACACGGTGGATCTTCCGGTACGGCAAGTCCCAGAAAACAGACCTCGTTTTCCATACCTTCAGCAGCGGCTCTGGCGCCTTTCGCTTCTTTCCCGGCTCTGGCGCCTTTTGCTTCTTTCCCGGCAGTGGGCAGTCTTTCCAATTTTTCAACAGCTCGTCTATTTCCTCGCCGCTCCTCGTACGCGGGCGTCCTCGGAGTTCGGTTTCACCATCGAATAGATCCTTGCGTTTTCTCCACGGGTCATCGTCGCGAAGCCACCTTCGATGTCCCATGAACACGGTTTTCGAAGACCCGGGATCTCTATCTAGCTGGCGATACGTTGTGTCATCCATGCACCTGACGCATCCAGAAAATCCGTGGACCACCTGCCCCGCGACATATCCGTAACCGAGATAGTTGTGCACCGTCGTGAGCAGCGCGGCTCTCATAGCGAAATATTCTTTCTCTGCGGCGTCCCACATATTGGCTGGCGTTTTCCACAGCATGTCAAGCTCCTCTTTCAGCAGCCCCAGATACAGATTGATGTCGTTCCCTGGTTGTTTCGGTCCTTCAATTAGCATACTCATGTGAATGTACTTCCTCTTCATGCACAACCAGGGGGGAAGGTTGTACATCCACACAAACACAGGCCAGGTGCTATGTGTGCTTCTCTGGCTGCCAAACGGATTGACTCCATCGGTGCTCGCGCCCAGCACGATGTTCCTTGGATCGTTCCCAAATTCTAGGTCTTCGAAGTTCAACGCTTGCCACTGGCTCGCATCCTTAGGGTGACTCAGCATCTTGTCTTTTTTATCTATCTCCGGATCATTTGCGTCATCTTCTCGCTTCTTCTCCTCCCTATCCGCGTGCCAACGCAGGAGCTTTGCTATCTTAGGGTCCGCGAAATACCGCTGCAGACGAGGAGTGATCGGAAAGTACCACACCACTTTTCGAGGAGCTTTCTTCCTCTTCTTGTATCGAGTGACGCCGCACACCGGACATATGGTAGACTCCGCGTGCTCGTCCCGATAAATGATGCAATTGTTCATGCACACATGGTATTTCACGTGCAGTAAATCCAGAGGACACATGATTTTCTTCGCCTCCTCCAAACTGGTCGGGCACTTGTTCCCCTTGGGAAGACGTTCGTGCCAGAATGACATGTTCTCGTCGAAGCATGCGTCGGTCATTTTGTGTTTTACCTTCATCTCCAGAGCCATGAGCGTTACTTTCAGGCGGGTATCCTCGGGCCTGCATCCTTCATACAATGGAGTAACCGCGTCTAACTCAAGTTGATCCATCTTGGCTTTCTCTCGGGCGGCAGCTCTTGCGTTATCCGTCTGCTTGAGAAGCAGCTCTTGAATATGAGGGTCCTGCACCCAGCCCATCGATGGTCCAGCGTCGTCTGCTCCGCCGGCATCATCATCTTCATGATCATGCCCGTCGTCTGCTCCGGCATCTTCCTCATCATCATGTCCTGCATCTTCTACATGATGACTGTGTACAGCATCACCGTCGTGATCATCTCCTGGGGATTCCTCGTCTTCTCGCCCGCCCGAGCCGCGGTGGTTGTCTTGCTTCCCTTCCTCATTTCTTGCCCGGCCCCCATGGACGACTTCGTAGTCATCTTCATCACCTTGCCACCGATAGCCATCCATGAAACCACGCAAGAGCAGGTGGTCCCGCACCTGCCCGGATTCCGGGTCCGCAATAAGGCTCTTCAGCTTGCATCTTCGACACGGACATCTTATCTCCGTCTCGTTCTTTTGAAGCATCTCGGCCTTCGCAGACCTCAAAAACCTATTCACGATGCCTTCGGTCATCATGCGGACCATGGTCGCCTGCGGGGTAGAGCAAAAGGATATTTTAGAACCAAGAAAAAATTTGGCATGACTTTCCCTAAAAATAGGACCAAAAAGAATGCTTAATGCCAAAATTCTCGCCGAAACGGAAATGAATCAATATTCCAGCAAAATATTGGCAACTATCGCATTTCAAATACCGGTACACCTCCAAACACAAACACATATGCAACACCACAAACATATGCAACACCACGAACATACATAGATCTAGCTAGGCCATAAAAAGTGCATGTGCACATTGTTGTAGGGAGAACAACATAAATATAGCTTCCCCCCTTACTTACCTATCAAAACAAGGTAATTTAACCACTTAAATTGAATGAATCTATGGTGGAAATGAGGTGAAAAAGAGGAGGCACCCGAGACAAGGAGGAGGTGGAGAGAATGAAGTGGGGAGAAAGTGAGTGTGGGTAGGAGAGGCTGTCCAAAATATCTTGTTGCTGCCCACTTACTAATGGCGCACCAACTCTAAATGCGCCATTAGTAATCCAGGTTACTAATGGCGCACCTTCTGGTGGTGCGCCATTAGTATGTTTTTTTTTTGCAAAACTACTAATGGCGCACTGTTCCACAGTGCGCCATTACTAGTTTAAACTAGTAATGGCGCACGGTGGAAAAGTGCGCCATTAGTAGTTTTGCAAAAAAGGTAATAAAAAATATAATAGAAAAAACAACATTAGTGGCGCACTTTCCGGCAGGTGCGCCATTACTAGTTACAACTAGTAATGGCGCACTGTGTCTGGATGCGCCATTAGTATGTTTGGACAGGCGCACTAGTTAAAAAAAATTGATACTAATGGCGCACCCTGGGCCAGGTGCGCCATTACTAGTTACAACTAGTAATGGCGCACTGTGTCTGGATGCGCCATTAGTATGTTTGAACAGGCGCACTAGTTAAAAAAATTCATACTAATGGCGCACCCTGGGCCAGGTGCACCATTACTAGTTACAACTAGTAATGGCGCACTGTGTCTGGATGCGCCATTAGTATGTTTGGACAGGCGCACTAGTTAAAAAAAACATTTGATACTAATGGCGCACCCTGCGCCAGGTGCGCCATTAGTAGTTTCAACTCTAATGGCGTATCAGAAGGTGGTGCGCCATTAGTATATACTAATGGCGCACCGCTTGTCTGGTGCGCCATTAGTGTCAATCCCATCTATAGCCCTTTTTCTAGTAGTGTGTGCTAAAACGACTTTGAAAACCTTAATCATAATACTGGTTATTGATAACCATAATAAAAATCCAGCCATGTTGGCTATTAAAGAGTTGAATAATATACCCAATGATTTATAAGCGCATGATTCCAATGGCGCAATCCAAATATATACTGGCGGCTTATAGTCCAAAGCCAGGCCGGGTTAATAAACACCGGATTATAAGTGATTATGCACTGACAACTTGTAGTTGAAAGTCGAGCCGGGTTAAAGAACACCGGGTTAATTTGATGACTGATAGTCATGCCGGGTCAATAGACGCCGGTTCAACATAAAATTTATCAAAAGAGAAAAATCTTGACAAGGCAAATAAAACCGTGTAGTCGAGGCTTTTCAAGGGCTGCCAGGCCCAAATTCGAGGCTTTTCGTGGGCTGCCAGGCCGCTGAGTTAAACCATTTGACAAAGCCTTTTAAGATGGGCCTCCAACTAACCAATCGTCGTTTTAACTTTGACAAGTTCAGGGTCTGTATAAGAGTAACTTGTCAAACGTTCGACGGGTCATGCCAGGATTACCTGGAGAGGAGTGGCTTACTTGATGAAGGCAGGTTAACCCGGGGTTTTAAAACAGCAATATGGGCTGGGCCTCCGGTTAATAGGTTAGTCCCAAAAGTAATATAAAAGTGCATAGTAAAGCCCATAAAACATCCAAGATGGATAATATAATAGCATGAATACTTCATAAATTATAGATACGAGAGACGTATCAGCATCCCCAAGCTTAATTCCTGCTCGTCCTCGAGTAGGTAAATGATAAAAGAAAGAATTTATGAAGTGTGAATGCTAGTAGGTGCATAAGTTTGATCAATGATAATTTCAATCACCTTTTCTAGCATGATAATATGTCATAACAGTAGTTCATCTCATAAAACTTCTCAAGAACAAGTAACAAGCAATTCACATGTTAAAGCATAGACCATAAACTTTCTTGAAAACTAGCAAACTATGTTCTCAGTCATCAAACAATTGCAATTCATCCTATTTTCAGGAAGGGTCTATGTCAGAGCTTTAATTTAGCAAACTTCACATACTCAACTTATCATATAGTCTTCCACAATTGCTAACACTCACGCAATACTAATGGTTATGGAGTTTCAATCGGACACTGAGAAAGATAGGGGCTTATAGTTGCCTCCCAACGTATTCACCTTTGGGTGATGTCAACAATAATAGTTCATGCTAACTTACATCCAATTGGATATATATATATATCAGGATCACTCCAACATAAAGTGCTTGCCAAAGGATAAAATGAAAAAGGGAAAGGTGAAGATCACCTTGACTCTTGCATAAAAGTAAAAGATAGGCCCTTCGCAGAGGGAAGCAGGGATTTGCAGAGGTGCCAGAGCTCGATTTTAAAATAGAGATGAAAATAAATTTGAGAGGTATGATCTCATTGTCAACATAACAACCAAGAGTTCTCAATATCTTCCATACTACATACATTATAGGCGGTTCCCAAACAGAATGGTAAAAGTTTTTACTCCCCCACCACCAACAAGCATCAATCCATGGCTTGCTCGAAACAACAAGTGCCTCCAACTAACAACAGCCCTGGGGGAGTTTTGTTTAATTATATTGATTTGCTTTGATCTTTTGATCATGGGACTGGGCATCCCGGTTACCGCCATTTTCTCGTGAATGAGGAGCGGAGTCCACTCCTCTTGAGAATAACCCACATAGCATGAAAGATACTGCTAACCCGTAGTCGCTACATGAGCGATTTGGGCATACAAAACAGATTATTATTTGAAGGTTTAGAGTTTGGCACATGCAAATTTACTTGGAACGGCAGGTAAATACCGCATATAAGTAGGTATGGTGGACTCTCATGGCAAAACTGGGTTTAAGGATATTTGGAAGCACAAGTAGTATCTCTACTTGGTGCAAGGAATTTGGCTAGCATGAGGGGGAAAGGCAAGCTCAACATGTTTGAATGATCCATGACAATATACTTTAACTGAGATGTGAGAAAACATAACCCATTACGTTGTCTTCCTTGTCCAACATCAACTCTTGAGCATGTCATACTTAATGAGTGCTCACAATTATAAAAGATGTCTAAGATAGTATATTTATATGTGAAATCTCTCTTCCTTCAATATTCTTCCATGAATTGTTCAAGTGACCAATACAATGCTTGCTAACCTTCAATAAATTTACAACCTCTACTTCTTAGATGTGAAGTCATTACTCCTAATGGGGTAAGCAAATGAAACATATATAATTTCAGATTTATGACATTCAACTCATTCAACCATTTACTCTTAGGATATAAGTGAAGCACACGAGTAAATGACAAACTACTCCAAAAAGATATAAGTGAAGATCAATGAGTAGCTAAATAATTGTGTAACTATGTGAAGACTCTCTCTCATTAAAGAATTTCAGATCTTGGTATTTTATTCAAACAGCAAGCAAACAAAAACAAAATGACATTGCAAGGATAGCACAACTCATGTGAAGAAGCAAAAACTTAGGATCAACCGATACTAACCGATAGTTGTTGAAGAAGAAAGGTGGGATGCCAACCGGGGCATCCCCAAGCTTAGATGCTTGAGACTTCTTGAAATAATATCTTGGGGTGCCTTGGGCATCCCCAAGCTTGAACTTTTGTGTGTCCTTAATTCCTCTCATATCATGGTTTCTCTTTTTATCACAAGCTTCATCCACAACAAACTCAACAAGAACTCGTGAGATAGGTTAGTATAAACCAATGCAAAACCTTATCATTTCCTACTGTAACAAATCACTAAGATTATTATTCAACATTGCATACTAAATGCCTCTGCATATTTAACACTCCCATCCTTAAATAGAATCATTAAACAAGCAAACATATGCAACCAATGCAACCATAACAGCAATCTGCCAAAACAGTATAGTCTGTAAAGAATGCAAGATTCATCATACTTACCTAACTCCAAAAATTATTAAATAAAATTCCCACTGTAGTAAATTTATCAGAGCTTATTATGCAAAAGGTTTCAACATTATATCATGCTCTGACTTTTCTGAGGAATTTTTGCAACAGCGGTAAACTTTCTGTTTTCAAACAGCAACATGTATACTAGCAAAATAAGCATGGTAAAGCCTATCCTTGACATTTTTATTGAAAATTTAGATGCAAAACATTATTCTAAATAACAGCAAGCAAATACTAGCAAAATAAATTGACGCTCCAAGCAAAACACATATCATGTGGTGAATAAAAATATAGCTCCAAGTAAAGTTACCGATGAACGAAGACGAAAGAGGGGATGCCTTCCGGGGCATCCCCAAGCTTAGTTGCTTGGTTGTCCTTGAATATTACCTTGGGGTGCCTTGGGCATCCCCAAGCTTAGGCTCTTGCCACTCCTTATTCCATAGTCCATCGAATCTTTACCCAAAACTTGAAAACTTCACAACACAAAACTTAACAGAAAATCTAGTGAGCTCCGTTAGCGAAAGAAAACAAAACACCACTTCAAGGTACTGTAATGAACTCAATGTTTATTTATATTGGTGTTAAACCTACTGTATTCCAACTTATCTATGGTTTATAAACTATTTTACTAGCCATAGATTCATCAAAATAAGCAAACAACACACGAAAAACAGAATCTGTCAAAAACAGAACAGTCTGTAGTAATCTGTAACTAACGCAAACTTCTGGAACTCCAAAAATTCTAAAATAAATTGGTGGACCTGAGGAATTTGTATAGTAATCATCTGCAAAAAGAATCAACTAAATATCACTCTACAGTAAAAAGTTGAAGCTAATCTCGTGAGCGCTAAAGTTTCTGTTTTTCACAGCCTGATCATAAAGACTTCACCCAAGTCTTCCCAAAGGTTCTACTTGGCACAAACACTAATTAAAACATAAAACCACATCTAAACAGAATCTAGATGGATTATTTATTACTAAACAGAACCAAAAAGTAAGAGACTAAAATAAAATTGGGTTGCCTCCCAACAAGCGCTATGGTTTAACGCCCCTAGCTAGGCATGATGATTTCAATGATGCTCACATAAAAGATAAGAGTTGAAACATAAAGAGAGCATCATGAAGAATATGACTAGCACATTTAATTCTAACCCACTTCCTATGCATAGGTATTTTGTGAGCAAACAACTTATGGGAAAAATAATCAACTAGCATAGGAAGGTAAAACAAGCATAACTTCAAAACTTTAAGCACATAGAGAGGAAACTTGATATTATTGCAATATGTAGAAGCATATGATCCTCTCTCATAATAATTTTCAGTAGCATCATGAATGAATTCAACAATATAACCAGCACCTAAAGCATTCTTTTCATGATCTACAAGCATAGAAATTCTATTACTCTCCACATAAGCAAAATTCTTCTCATGAATAATAGTGGGAGCAAACTCAACAAAATAACTATCATGTGATTTAAAATTAAGATCAAGATGACAAGTTTCATGGTTATCATTATTCTTTAAAGCATATGTGTCATCACAATAATCATCATAGATAGGATGCATGCTTTCATCATAATAAATTTGCACATCAAAACTTGGGGGACTAAAAATATCATATTCATCAAACATAGCATCCCCAAGCTTGTGGCTTTGCATATCATTAGCATCATGGATATTCAAAGAATTCATACTAACAACATTGCAATCATGCTCATCATTCAAAGATTTAGTGGCAAACATTCTATAGATTTCTTCTTCTAGCACTTGAGCACAATTTTCCTTTCCATGATACTCACGAAAGATATTAAAAAGATGAAGTGTATGAGACAAAGTCAATTCCATGTTTTTAGTTTTCTTTTATAAACTAAACTAGTGATAAAACAAGAAACAAAAAAGATTCGATTGCAAGATCTAAAGATATACCTTCAAGCACTCACCTCCCCGGCAACGGCGCCAGAAAAGAGCTTGATGTCTACTACACAACCTTTCTTCTTGTAGACGTTGTTGGGCCTGCAAGTGCACATGTTTGTAGGACAGTAGAAAACTTCCCTCAAGTGGATGACCTAAGGTTTATCAATCCGTGGGAGGCGTAGGATGAAGATAGTCTCTCTCAAGCAACCCTGCAACCAAATAACAAAGAGTCTCTTGTGTCCCCAACACACCCAATACAATGGTAAATTGTATAGGTGCACTAGTTCGGCGAAGAGATGGTGATACAAGTGCAATATAGATAGTAGATAAAGGTTTTTGTAATCTTAAAATATAAAAACAGCAAGGTAACTAATAATAAAAGTGAGCGTAAACGGTATTGCAATGATAGGAAACAAGGCCTAGGGTTCATACTTTCACTAGTGCAAGTTCTCTCAACAATAATAACATAGATAGATCATATAACAATCCCTCAACATGCAACAAAGAGTCACTCCAAAGCCACTAATAGCGGAGAACAAACGAAGAGATTATGGTAGGGTACGAAACCACCTCAAAGTTATTCTTTCCAATCAATCCGTTGGGCTATTCCTATAAGTGTCACAAACAGCCCTAGAGTTCGTACTAGAATAACACCTTAAGACACAAATCAACCAAAACCCTAATGTCACCTAGATACTCCAATGTCACCTCAAGTATCCATGGGTATGATTATACGATATGCATCACACAATCTCAGATTCATCTATTCAACCAACACATAGAACCTCAAAGAGTGCCCCAAAGTTTCTACCGGAGAATCACGACGAAAACGTGTGCCAACCCCTATGCATAGGTTCATGGGCGGAACCCGCAAGTTGGTCACCAAAACATACATCAAGTGGCACATGATATCCCATTGTCACCACAGATAATCACGGCAAGACATACATCAAGTGTTCTCAAATCTTTAAAGACTCAATCCGATAAGATTACTTCAAGGGGAAAACTCAATCCATTAAAAGAGAGTAGAGGGGGAGAAGAAACATAAGATCCAACTACAATAGCAAAGCTCGTGATACATCAAGCTCGTGCCAAAGCGAGAACACGAGAGAGAGAGAGATCAAACACATAGCTACTGGTACATACCCTCAGCCCCGAGGGTGAACTACTCCCTCCTCGTCATGGAGAGCGCCGGGATGATGAAGATGGCCACCGGTGATGGGTTCCCCCTCCGGCAGGGTGCCGAAACGGGCTCCCGAGAGGTTTTTGGTGGCTACAGAGGCTTGCAGCGGCGGAACTCCAGATCTATTCTCTCCCCTGATCGTTTTAGGGTATATGGGTATATATATGGGAGGAAGAAGTACGTCAAGGGTGCCACGAGGGGCCCACGAGGGTGGAGGGCACGCCCAGGGGGGGTGGGCGCGCCCCCCTGCCTCGTGCCTTCCTCGTTGCTTTCTTGACGTGGACTCCAAGTCTCCCGGGTTGCTTTCCTTCCAAAAATAACTTCTCCAGAAGATTTCGTTCCGTTCCGACTCCGTTTGATATTCCTTTTCTTCGAAATACTGAAACAGGCAATAAAGCAGCAATATGGGCTGGGCCTCCGGTTAATAGGTTAGTCCCAAAAGTAATATAAAAGTGCATAGTAAAGCCCATAAAACATCCAAGATGGATAATATAATAGCATGAATACTTCATAAATTATAGATACGTTGGAGACGTATCATTCCCTTCCTAGGCCTCGTCGTCGTCCACCGCCCTGGTGCTCTCGGCGTGGCGTGGTCAAGGTGGATGATATAATAGCATGAATATCTGAAGTGGACTGTACGTGGAGAGGCTGACAGCTGGGTCGACGGCCGCACGCAAGGAAATGCCTCCTTATTACGCGCAAAATAATGATTCCTCCACTTGACATCTGGGACCCACCGAAAGGGCCTCTCTATTTCGCAAAAAAAACGTTACCGTCGCTGACAGCTCGGACCCACCAGCTATATGTTCGCACGCAAGGAAGTGCGTCCTTATTACGCACAAAAAAAATGAATACTCCCCCTGCTAGCTGGGACCCAGTATAGTGAGCCTACTAAGTTGAAGGGGGCGGAGGGCTTTGTCAACTTAGTCAATATGCACGATTCTAGCTCGAGTGACCGTACGATGTCCATCCAATGGCCGTAGTGCTTCTTCAACCTCTGGTCTTCTTGCTCCAGCCGCCCAAAGCAGCGTCGGTCGTGCCGCCTGCTCCTGCCTCCCGTGGCCGGCTGTGCTGCCGCGGAGGCCTCACCACCCCCATACTACTCCCACTGCTGGCCAGGCCATCCCTCCACTCCACTCACCCACACCCCCTGTTATTCTGCGGCGACGGCACCGCAGCCGAACCAGTGAACCCTCGTACTCCTCTCCGCGTGGGCATCCACTGCCGCGTCTTCCTCTTCCTAGGCCTCGTCGTCGTCCACCGCCGTGGTGCTCTCGGCGCGGCGTGGTCAATATGGTCAACGACCGACTTCCATCGGAAGAGTACTGTACGTGGAGAGGCTGACAGCTGGGTCCACGGCAGCCGCAAGGAACTGCCTCCTTATTACGCGCAAAATAATTATTCCTCCACCTGACAACGGGGACCCACCGGACGGGCCACCGTATTTCGTGAAAAAAACGTTTCCCCCCTGACTGCTGGGACCCACCAGCTACATCTTCGCACGCAAGGAAGTGCGTCCGGGCAAAAAACAAATGATTCGCCCCCCTGACTGCTAGGACCCACCAGCTACATCTTCGCACGCAAGGAAGTGCCTGACAGTTGGGACCCACCTGGTCGAAGCGTACGTAGCATTGTCATTCTGGTCGCGAACGTGTACGTACATATATACTAGTCGATGTAGAGGCGCGCACGTGTCGTAGTAGAGGCGTGCACGTGTCGTAGTAGAGGCGCGCACGTAGCATGTACACGTACGTACAACGGCCAGGGTGCAAGAAAGAAAATACGGCCACGTACGTACATACGGGCGGGGTCTCGAACGCCTACTCGCGCATACATACGGCCAGGGCTCGTGTACATGGCTGGGTCAGATCGGAGAAACTGCGTCGTCGTCGTGTTCATGGGGAGGCAACGGAATGCGTCGTGTTCATCGGGAGGCAACGGAATGCGTCGTGTTCACCGGGAGGCAACGGAACGCGTGGGAGCCAACCGGCTTGGACGGAACAGGCGATGGAAACGAGGCCTGGCGTACCGCAAAACGGAGGAAACGGCCTTGCGTTCGACCGGCCACGTTCAAAACGGGATCTTGTTCATCGGGAGGGGTCTGGCATACCGCAAAACGGAGGAAACAGACTTGTGTTGGACCTCCTACAGTCGAAACGGGGTCCTGTTGATCGGGAGGGGTGTGGCCTATCGCAAAACGGAGGAAACGGACTTGTGTTGGAGCGCTACGGTCGAAACGGGGGTCTTGTTCATCGGGAGGGGTGTGGCGTACCGGAAAACGGGACTCCACGGGATACTATTCATCTCCACCGTCGACCTCCTCTAGCCTCCATGGGCTACTGCTTGTCCACCGTCGACCTCCTCCAGCCTCCACCTGCGACTGTTCATTCACGGGCTCCTGTTCATCCAGCCTCCACCGTGCGCTACTCCACCGGCTACTATTCAATCACCCCTCTCCATGGGCTCCTGTTCAACCACCCCTCCACGGGTACTGTTCATCCACCCCTCCACCGTCTACTGTTCATCCAGCCCTCCACGGGGTCGTCCTGTTCATCCAGCCCTCCACGGGGTCCTGTTCATCCAGCCCCAACTGGCTCGATCGATCGGGGTCCTGTTCATTGCTACGTCTTGAGCTTGTGTTGGTTTTCCTTGAAGAGGAAAGGGTGATGCAGCATAGTAGCATAAGTATTTCCCTCAGTTTTTGAGAACCAAGGTATCAATCCAGTAGGAGGCTCCTCAAAAGTCCCACGCACCTACACAAACAAACAAAGAACTCGCAACCAACGCAATAAAGGGGTTGTCAATCCCTTCACGGCCACTTGCGGAAGTGAGATCTGATAGAGATAATATGATAAGATAAATATATTTTTGGTATTTCATAATATAGATTGGAAAAGTAAAGATGCGAATAAAAGTAAATAGCAAACTTATATGATAAAAGATAGACCCGGGGGCCATAGGTTTCACTAGTGGCTTCTCTCAAGATAGCATAAGTATTACGGTGGGTGGACAAATTACTGTCGAGCAATTTATAGAAAAGCGGATAATTATGAGATTATCTAGGCATGATCATGTATATAGGCATCACGTCCGTGACAAGTAGATCGAAACGATTCTGCATCTACTACTATTACTCCACACATCGACCGCTATCCAGCATGCATCTAGAGTATTAAGTTCATAAAGAACAGAGTAACGCATTAAGAAAGATGACATGATGTAGAGGGATAAACTCATGCAATATGATATAAACCCCATCTTTTTATCCTCGATGGCAACAATACAATACGTGCCTTGCTGCCCCTGCTGTCACTGGGAAAGGACACCGCAAGATTGAACCCAAAACTAAGCACTTCTACCATTGCAAGAAAGATCAATCTAGTAGGCCAAACCAAACTGATAATTCGAAGAGACTTGCAAAGATAACTTAATCACACATAAAAGAATTCAGAGGAGATTCAAATATTTCTCATAGTAAACTTGATCATAAACCCACAATTCATCGGACCTCGACAAACACACCGCAAAAAGAGTTACATCGAATAGATCTCCAAGAAGATCGAGGAAACTTTGTATTGAGATTCAAAGAGAGAGAACAAGCCATCTAGCTAATAACTATGGACCCGAAGGTCTGTGGTAAACTACTCACAACTCACCGGAAGGGCTATGGTGTTGATGTAGAAGCCCTCCATGGTCGATTCCCCCTCCGGTGGAGCGCCGGCGAAGGCTCCAAGATGGGATCTCGCGGATACAGAAGGTTACGGTGGTGGAAATAGTTTTTCGTGGTCGCCTCTGATGTTTTCGGGGTACGTGGGTATATATTGGAGGAAGAAGTAGGTCGGTGGACGCCCGAGGGGCCCACGAGACAGGGGGCGCGCCCACCAGGGAAGGGCGCGCCCTCCACCCTCGTGGCCGCCTCGATTCCTTCTTGATGTGCACTCCTAGTCCTCTGGATCAAGTTCGTTCCAAAAATCACGCTCCCGAAGGTTTCATTCCGTTTGGACTCCGTTTGATATTCCTTTTCTTCGAAATACTGAAATAGGCAAAAAAACAGCAATACGGGCTGGGACTCCGGTTAGTAGGTTAGTCCCAAAAATGATATAAAAGTGTAAAGTAAAGCCCATAAACATCCAAAACAAGTAATATAATAGCGTGGAACAATCAAAAATTATAGATACGTTGGAGACGTATCAAGCATCCCCAAGCTTAATTCCTGCTCGTCCTCGAGTAGGTAAATGATAAAAACAGAATTTTTGATATGGAATGCTACCTAGCATAATTCTCAGTGTAATTTTCTTTATTGTGGCATGAATGTTCAGATCCAAATGTTTCAAAATAAAAGTTCATATTGACATAAGAAATAGTAATACTTCAAGCATACTAATCAAAGTAATCATGTCTTCTCAAAATAGCATGGCTAAAGAAAGTTATCTCTACAAAATCATATAGTCTGGCTATGCTCTATCTTCATCACACAAAGTATTTAATCATGCACAACCCCGATGACAAGCCAAGAAATTGTTTCATACTTTAGTAATCTCAAACTTTTTCAATCTTTCACGCAATACATGAGCGTGAGCCATGGACATTGCACTTTATGTGGAATAGAATGGTGGTTGTGGAGAAGACAAAAAAGAAGATAGTCTCACATCAACTAGCCGTATCAACGGGTCATGGAGATTCCCATTAATAGATATCAATGTGAGTGAGTAGGGATTGCCATGCAACGGATGCACTAGAGATATAAATGTATGAAAGCTCAATAAAAGAAACTAAGTGGGTGTGCATCCAACTCGCTTGCTCACAAAGACCTAGGGCATTTTGAGGAAGCCCATCATTGGAATATACAAGCCAAGTTCTATAATGAAAATTCCCACTAGTATATGAAAGTGACAACATAGGAGACTCTCTATCATGAAGATCATGGTGCTACTTTGAAGCACAAGTGTGGTAAAAAGGATAGTAGCATTGTCCCTTCTCTCTTTTCTCTCATTTTTTATTTGGCCTTCCTTTTTTTATTTGGCCTTTCTCTTCTTTTTTTAAGTCCGAAGTCTCATCCCGACTTGTGGGGGAATCATAGTCTCCATCATCCTTTCCTCACTGGGACAATGCTCTAATAATGAAGATCATCACACTTTTATTTATTTACAACTCAATACTTAGAACAAGATATGACTCTATATGAATGCCTCCGGTGGTGTACCGGGATATGCAATGAATCAAGAGTGACATGTATGAAAATTATGGAGGTGGCTTTGCCACAAATACGATGCAAACTACATGATCATGCAAAGAGCAATATGACAATGATGATGCGTGTCATATAAACGGAACGGTGGAAAGTTGCATGGCAATATATCTCGGAATGGCTATGGAAATGCCATAATAGGTAGGTATGGTGGCTTTTTTTAGGAAGGTATATGGTGGGTGTATGGTACCGGCGAAAGTTGCACGGCACAAGAGAAGCTAGCAATGGTGGAAGGGTGAGAGTGCGTATAATCCATGGACTCAACATTAGTCAAAAGAACTCAGATACTTATTGCAAAAAATCTACAAGTCATCAAAAACCAAGCACTACGTGCATGCTCCTAGGGGGATAGATTGGTAGGAAAAGACCATCGCTCGTTGTAGCGACCCGACCCGAATGGATCAAGTCTCTGTGCTTAAGTGTCATCCCTGGATCGGTATGCTGACACACACAGTACTCGAGGATTTATAACAGAGGTAAATCACATGTATAAAGTAACGTAAATACTATTACCTCAATCCAAATAGCGGAAGTAACAAGGCTGTGGATTCCCATCAACACCAACGGCAAAGTTGAGTGTAGAAATCGTAACCCTAACGAATCACTTACTCGTCGTAAGATATCCTGCAACATGAAACGTTGCAGCCTGAAAACGGGTCAGCACATGGAATATGCTGGCAAATTCACACCATAGAGAAATGATGAACAAAGGCTATCACTACATGCATATATGGCTGGTGGAAAAGCTCTATGGTTATAATGTTTTTGCGAAAAGCCAATTTTTCCCTACTTCAAAGGAATAAATTTTATTTAACTATCATGGTGGTTGTGAAACATTGAGATGGTTGACAGCATCTCAATCCCAATTAAGTATCATCATTATCCCAACAAGATTAATTAAAGTAACATGATGAGATCAACGGGATAATCCAAGAACTAGATACTCAAGATGTCCATAACCGGGGACACGGCTAATCATGATTAGTTTGTACACTCTACAGAGGTTTGCGCACTTTTCCCCACAAGACTCGATCGCCTCCGCTTGATTCTCGCACTGCATGATGTTTGAGAAACGGATGACCGAGACACAGTCTTTCAGGAACAATCACTCTTTACTCCGGGTGGACCGGTACATCTACTTTCCCCTACATCTGCTAGCCCACCTCTTCAAGAGATCATGTAACCTACTCAACTATGCTAGAGCCCATAATAGCTTGTGCCTGCACACGGAAGTTTCTAGCATGAATAATCTTATGATCCCTTTGAGCCTGGGTGGCGGTCCTTATACAAACAGACAACACTGGGTTCTCCAGGTGCCTCAATCCACCCAGATGTGAGTTTTAGTTGCCACCTTAAGTAAACCATTATTAACAATCTCACGTCTGTCATGAATATCTCTCAAACCCAATCCACGTCTACGAGCATAGCATGGCAATATAATAGCAACGTGGAAGTAACTCCCAAGGGTTTGATTGTAAACAGGGCAATAGGTACTACCTCATCAACTACTTCCCAATACCCACATGTTAATCAGATCCTAATCATGCAATTGTTTGAGGGTTGAATCTAATGCATAAAAAAACTGGGTATGAAAGGGGTATGATCAAAGTGTGAACTTGCCTGCAATGTTGATGAAGATGATTCGCACTCAAAACTCTTGATAGATCTACTCGTCACACTCCGGTCAATCTATCGTAAGCAAGCAATAGTAACCACACATAAGCAATCACTCAAAAGATCGAGAAGAACGAAGAAGACACTTCGGAAAACATCAAAACAAAGCAAATAACTCTTGCAACATAAAACAATTTCTAACAGTACCAAAATTATGTGAATTTGGCCTTATCAGAAAGTTTAGGTCAACAGCTTCGCTTTGCAAAAAGAATCAACTCAAACGGAGTTACGGAACTTAAGTTATGAACAAAAGAAGTTTGAATATGAATTTGAACAAATTTCGAAATTTGAAAATTTCAAAAAGTTGACGTGACAGGTTAACTGGATAGATGAAAACAAGACGAAACTATAGGCGCTGGTTTCATCTAATTTGGATGAACGAGTAAAAAGTTATGGCTATTTGAAAAATCAGGGCCAAGCTGTTTTGCAGAAGAAAAAAAATAGCTACGGATAAAAGAATTCTAGATGTAACGTATAAATACAGAGAACGAATAAATATACCTTTATAAGGTATAGAAAAGACGACTTCGGAGTGTGTAGACAACTTCCAAAAGTCCCGCCGGAGAGGAGAAATATATTTTTAGCTAGTCAAACCAAAATATTGATTTAACCCGCAATGGATAATTTTTGGAGGCTCTATGGGTCTATATTTATAGGTGGAAAAGAGGTTTAGGGGTTAAAGGCTAGGCAATGTGGGACTAAACGTGGACGAAAAGACAAAAAGGGAGCGCGTCGCATGGGCCTAAAGGCCTCAGCGGTTCGGCCGGCCGCGCGGCAGTCTTTTTTTTTAGCAATTGAAAAGAAAGAAAAGAAAGAAAAAAACTATAGAAAAGAAATATGGGGAGGAATATAGCCGGCTGGGCCTGGCCTATTTAAGAGAAAAAAATCAATGGGGCGCCAAAAGCTACTATACTGCGCATCAGGGCGACATATAGTCACAGAGTACGCGCATGTAGTTTTTCTTTTTAAATAGAGACAGGAAAGGAAAAACTGAATAAACAAAATAAAAATAAAAATTATATAGGCATATTATATATCAAAATTTGCAGAAAAAGGTTTCCTACAGTATGAACATTTTTGTAAAGTCAAATAAAATCCACACAAAGTTTAATAAATCAAACAGTGCTTCTGCCTTAATAAAATCCAATAAAAATCATTTTAAAAATATCAAAATGATTTCAAATTTATTTTTCTCCAATTTTCTGATGTAGGGAATCATGTTACCCTATTTTTTATATATTTTTATTTTGGAGAAAAATAATTTGAATAAAACTCAAATAACTCCAATATTGAAAAATAATTTCAATGGGACTTTGAATTTAATCCTTTGAAACTCCCAACTCATATTTCATATGTTTTGAAGAAGTCATATTATCTTCTCTCGTGAAAATCATTGAGTTGCATAAAGTTTCAGAAATGGGAAATATTTTCAAATGAAATTCAAATATTTTCAACACCCCTTGTCATTTAAATAAATGGAAGAAGTCATGTCATCTTCTCTCCAGGGTTTTGTTGTGAAAAGAATTTGAATTCATGGAGATCATAAAAGCAAAATGAAAGTTTGGGAAAAGTCATTTTATTCCCTCTCATTTAACTTTCAAAAGATTTCGAATTCCACTCACTTTCAGTCAATCAATCAAACAATCAATCCAATCTATCTGTTATTATAACATTCCAAAATTTAGAATTTTGGGATGTTACAAACCTACCACCCTTAAAATGAATCTCGTCCTCGAGATTCGGAGAGGCTAGAAAGAAATAGGTTAGGGTTTGGGGGTCTTCTCAAAATCCATCGATCATCACCGGGGTCTGGGGTGCTACCACCCTTAGAATCATTGTTACGGTTCCATCAAAACTCGTATACTCCATCCTTGTTGTTGACAGTGTCAGTCTTCTCGGATTCTCGGAAAGATTCCTTCTCTGTCTCTTTGGGTAGCGGCATAACCTTTTCCTCAATTCTTCTGTCTTTCATCTCGGTAAGGTTATTCCGAGACTGGGTCTTCATAGCTGACGGGTCAGGCGCCAATACTAAACAACTATCGATATCTCATGGTGGTCAATGATTTACGGTTTCTCCTGCAGGAAATGGGTCTGGTTGATCCTCACCGTATAACCTACGATTGGCAAGAGCTGCCTTGTACAAGGGGGAAAATACTTACACCATTCTAAGGTTCAAACAAGGTTTGGTCGTCGTCTCTCTACTATAGGTAAGTCACTCAGATTTACCATCCCGTATAGCAAAGCGAATAATAAGAGTAAGTCGGTATGGTGATCAATCCATCCCGCACCCAAATCATTACCTTGTATATGGTTTAGCGAATCTCGCATTCTAACACTTGGTCAACCTCGCAAGCATTGCAGAATTTCTCTTGTCGACGAACCAAGTTCGGATAAATCCATGGATTCTGCAAGCCAAACAAACATCTATCGTTCCTTCACAACTCTCAGGTTTTGCGTAACTCCTATAAGATCGTTTGTCGATAAAATCGTAACTTCTTCCAGGGTTTTTCCTTCAGCAAGAATGTGCTTGCTTCTTGGTAGGTCCTGGGGCCTGTGGGTTATGGCCCATCTCATCACTTGTAGTTCCTTGAACTTATCATCGGGCAACTGATCCTTAATCCAACATCCAACTTCCTAGTATTCTTAAATCCATCCAATTGTACTGTCTTCCTTCCTTCTATTTGCACCAAACTAGGACATGAATACTCAGACTCATTATGGAATTTCCATTGATCCATATTTCCAACATGATACCTCCTTTATATCCAATAGTAGTTCATCCCTTCATCCTCGGGGATATCCCACATACCGAGATAAAAAAAACACTTATACTTATGAAGTCCATACTCCACTTCGTGGAACACCATTATCCTTTCCAGGGTCAACCGTCCTTACAGGGGAATATTGGCCATCTCTGCATGGCACTTCTTCAACTGGGAAACGTGAAACACATCATGAACTCATGACAGTCCTTCGGGTGACTCCAACTTGTTGGCCACTTCTCCCATATGTTCCAAAACTCGGTATGGTCCTACAAATCTCGGGGCTAACTTTCCCTTAACTCCAATAGGTTAACTCCTCGCAGAGGGAACACACGAAGACATGCTCTGTCTCCAATTTCATAGACTACCTCCTTTACATCCAATAATACTCCATACCCTCATATTCTTGGGGTATCCAACATGTCGAGATAAAACTCATACTTATTTTGTTCGAAATCCACTTCATGGAATATCATTACCTTTTTCCAAGGGTCAAGTTTCCTCACAGGGTACTACCACCCTTAAGATGCACAATCTTTCATAGACCATATTTCTCATATCCTCGAAAATGGTCAAAATCTTTCTTCATAGAGTAACAACTCATAGAATCCAAATCAATACCAATGATGCTAACTTTATTGATTCTCAAATTATTACAATCTCCTGCATTCCATTACATGCCTCAATCCGACACCTCACTAATAAAAGAAAAGACCACACTTCTACTACTATATTTCTCGTTCCGCTCAACTATTTATCACAAGTCTCCGTCTCCTTGGGGCATTCTCTGGCAAAGTGCCCTGCTTCATCACAACGGAAACATATTACTTCTGACATATCTCGAGGTTTCCTTGTGATTATATAGCCTCCTGGGGTCCTCATCTTCCCTTTTGGGCAATCATTGAAGTAGTGTCCTGAATTTTTGCACCTGAAACATGTGATATGACTCAGGTCTTTCTTTGTAGAAATTGGGTTGTTCCTGGGATCCAATCTACTTTTCTTCCTGGACTTTTCCGTTCCAATCAGGGCTTCTATTTCCTGTGGGTCATACTCTACTTCCTCTGTCGGAAATTCTACTAAATCCCCATTCAGACAATTTTGGGAGATGTGTCCTTCTTCTCCACATGAATAGCATGACTTGGTGCAGGGTTTATTTGGTTCTTCTTTGGGTGTGTCCTCCACCTCTTCCTTCATCACAGATTCCTCTAAACTTTCCATGAGGGCTCTTTTCGTTGCTTCTTTCTTCTGCTGGATAGTCCTTTGTACCATGGGGTAGATGTGACACTGAGCAGGGTAGTGGGTAGTCCCTTCACACAAGAAACAAGTGATCTGCCTAGTTGGGCATTCTTCAGCTGGGTGACTTCCTTCACAATTAGGGCATTCATCCTTGTGTTCTTTATGGTTGTGGCCTATTTCTCCACAAGGCTTGTATGCACAAGGTTTCTTCATATCCTTTCCATAAGGCTTAAATTTCTGGGACACAAGACGAGATCTTTGTAGAGTCCACTTAAATTCTTTCCAAGTGGTTACTTCTTGCCATCCATTGATGGTTTGGTACATCCTCCACCAAGTAGCAGCACCTCTTTCAAAACATTGAAGAGCATGCCGGGTCATATCCTTTCCGACTATAGGGTTATTCTTCATGTGATCCTCCATGTTCTGAATCCATCGGTCCGTCTCCAATTGACTCATCGGTCCAGAAAATACAAGCTCATCTCCATTCATCCTCTATTGGGTCCAAGGGTTTGGGGTGAGATAAGAGAGATAGAGAGGGGTACACACAATGCAAACAATAGTTTTGAAAAGAAAGATTTTTATTGTGGCTGTCGGAAAAACAACAAACAAATGACAGCTCACAAACGTCGCATCTAACGTAGGTATAACAGGGGTTTGGTCTTCTAAAGGTCAACAAATCTTCAACGTCGCCAAACTCTTCAAGTCTTGTTAATGTCTCCGATGGCTTCTTGCAATCATGCTCGTCCTTCTCAAGTTCTTTTGCCAAATCACTCTGTTGACGCGAAGTCTCTCGTGACGTCCTTTAATATTTCTGGAGTTGCGCTCCAACTTCTGGGTTTCAACATCCTTGACATGAACCATGATCCTATTGTCCTTCAGTTCATGACGAATCTTTGATGTCTCGAGGTTTTGCTCCTCCATCATGGCTACTTTCAGCTTCTGGGTCATGAGTCCTTCACGAAATGCTTACTTGTCGAATACTGCTTCCTGAAGGTTCATCTTTAAACTTCCTGATGTAATGCTCCAGGTCCTGGTGATACACCGGTCTAAAGTTAAAACTTCATCTTGCTGATAGGTGCTCCATCAGCCTTCTACCATCCAATCCTTCCATGCATATGCATACTTAACTCAACACGGTGCCAATATCATAAGCGGGCGATAACCTCATGGGTATCCGTGTTTCTGCTCTTGTCATTACCATGAGCTATCATTCCATAGTTGATATCTCCTGCCTTAGGGTTTCCTTGAAAAAACTTTGAGTTTCTAACTCTCCATGATTCGGTCTTTCTCCGATACACCTTGCTCTCGAGTATTGACAGCTTCCATAGTCTGCCAAGTTCCATAAGGGTAACCTTCCTAGGTCATACACATCTGGCAATTCTTCAGAGCCTTCAAATTCTCCCAGTCTTCGGAATCTTCAACCGTTGTAGTTTCCATTATCATAATGCATGGTAAAATCCTCTTCATTCCGAATGGTCTTAGTTGTCCGATATCCTGTACTTCTTGGAGTGGTCTCATCAGTCGAATCTTCGAGTGGTCAAAAGGGGAAGGGGGTATGGTCTCAATAAAAGGGAATATTTGAATAAGACTCGGAAAAAGAAGAGAGGTAAAAGATCTTTTTTGAAAAGGAAAGTTTTTTGAGAAAATACTTCCTATGGGCTTGCCAGTTTCTAGGGTCACGTCCTACAGTCAACATGTGCTCTGATACCATCTTGTAGCGACCCGACCCGAATGGATCAAGTCTCTGTGCTTAAGTGTCATCCCTGGATCGGTATGCTGACACACACAGTACTCGAGGATTTATAACAGAGGTAAATCACATGTATAAAGTAACGTAAATACTATTACCTCAATCCAAATAGCGGAAGTAACAAGGCTGTGGATTCCCATCAACACCAACGGCAAAGTTGAGTGTAGAAATCGTAACCCTAACGAATCACTTACTCGTCGTAAGATATCCTGCAACATGAAACGTTGCAGCCTGAAAACGGGTCAGCACATGGAATATGCTGGCAAATTCACACCATAGAGAAATGATGAACAAAGGCTATCACTACATGCATATATGGCTGGTGGAAAAGCTCTATGGTTATAATGTTTTTGCGAAAAGCCAATTTTTCCCTACTTCAAAGGAATAAATTTTATTTAACTATCATGGTGGTTGTGAAACATTGAGATGGTTGACAGCATCTCAATCCCAATTAAGTATCATCATTATCCCAACAAGATTAATTAAAGTAACATGATGAGATCGACGGGATAATCCAAGAACTAGATACTCAAGATGTCCATAACCGGGGACACGGCTAATCATGATTAGTTTGTACACTCTACAGAGGTTTGCGCACTTTTCCCCACAAGACTCGATCGCCTCCGCTTGATTCTCGCACTGCATGATGTTTGAGAAACGGATGACCGAGACACAGTCTTTCAGGAACAATCACTCTTTACTCCGGGTGGACCGGTACACCTACTTTCCCCTACATCTGCTAGCCCACCTCTTCAAGAGATCATGTAACCTACTCAACTATGCTAGAGCCCATAATAGCTTGTGCCTGCACACGGAAGTTTCTAGCATGAATAATCTTATGATCCCTTTGAGCCTGGGTGGCGGTCCTTATACAAACAGACAACACTGGGTTCTCCAGGTGCCTCAATCCACCCAGATGTGAGTTTTAGTTGCCACCTTAAGTAAACCATTATTAACAATCTCACGTCTGTCATGAATATCTCTCAAACCCAATCCACGTCTACGAGCATAGCATGGCAATATAATAGCAACGTGGAAGTAACTCCCAAGGGTTTGATTGTAAACAGGGCAATAGGTACTACCTCATCAACTACTTCCCAATACCCACATGTTAATCAGATCCTAATCATGCAATTGTTTGAGGGTTGAATCTAATGCATAAAAAAACTGGGTATGAAAGGGGTATGATCAAAGTGTGAACTTGCCTGCAATGTTGATGAAGATGATTCGCACTCAAAACTCTTGATAGATCTACTCGTCACACTCCGGTCAATCTATCGTAAGCAAGCAATAGTAACCACACATAAGCAATCACTCAAAAGATCGAGAAGAACGAAGAAGACACTTCGGAAAACATCAAAACAAAGCAAATAACTCTTGCAACATAAAACAATTTCTAACAGTACCAAAATTATGTGAATTTGGCCTTATCAGAAAGTTTAGGTCAGCAGCTTCGCTTTGCAAAAAGAATCAACTCAAACGGAGTTACGGAACTTAAGTTATGAACAAAAGAAGTTTGAATATGAATTTGAACAAATTTCGAAATTCGAAAATTTCAAAAAGTTGACGTGACAGGTTAACTGGATAGATGTAAACAAGACGAAACTATAGGCGCTGGTTTCATCTAATTTGGATGAACGAGTAAAAAGTTATGACTATTTAAAAAATCAGGGCCAAGCTGTTTTGCAGAAGAAAAAAAATAGCTACGGATAAAAGAATTCTAGATCTAACGTATAAATACAGAGAACGAATAAATATACCTTTATAAGGTATAGAATAGACGACTTCGGAGTGTGGAGACAACTTCCAAAAGTCCCGCCGGAGAGGAGAAATATATTTTTAGCTAGTCAAACCAAAATATTGATTTAACCCGCAATGGATAATTTTTGGAGGCTCTATGGGTCTATATTTATAGGTGGAAAAGAGGTTTAGGGGTTAAAGGCTAGGCAATGTGGGACTAAACGTAGACGAAAAGACAAAAAGGGAGCGCGTCGCGGCCGCGCGGCAGTCTTTTTTTTTTAGCAATTGAAAAGAAAGAAAAGAAAAAAAAAACTATAGAAAAGAAATATGGGGAGGAATATAGCCGGCTGGGCCTGGCCTATTTAAGAGAAAAAAAAACAATGGGGCGCCAAAAGCTACTATACTGCACGGTAGGGCGACATATAGTCACAGAGTACCCGCCATGTAGTTTTTCTTTTTAAATAGAGACAGGAAAGGAAAAACTGAATAAAGAAAATAAAAATAAAACTTTATATAGGCATATTATATATCAAAATTTGCAGAAAAAGATATCCTACAGCGCCCACTTTTTTGTAAAGTCAAATAAAATCCACACAAAGTTTAATAAATCAAATAGTGCTTCTGCCTTAATAAAATCCAATAAAAATCATTTTAAAAATACCAAAATGATTTCAAATTTATTTTTCTCCAATTTTCCGATGTAGGGAATCATGTTACCCTATTTTCTATATATTTTTATTTTGGAAAAAAATAATTTGAATAAAACTCAAATAACTCCAATATTGAAAAATAATTTCAATGGGACTTTGAATTTAATCCTTTGAAACTCCCAACTCATATTTCATATGTTTTGAAGAAGTCATATTATCTTCTCTCGTAAAAATCATTGAGTTGCATAAAGTTTCAGAATGGGAAATATTTTCAAATGAAATTCAAATATTTTCAACACCCCTTGTCTTTTAAATAAATGGAAGAAGTCATGTCATCTTCTCTCCAGGGTTTTGTGGTGAAAAGAATTTGAATTAATGGAGATCATAAAAGCAAAATGAAATTTTGGGAAAAGTCCTTTTATTCCCTCTCATTTAACTTTCAAAAGATTTCGAATTCCACTCACTTTCAGTCAATCAATCAAACAATCAATCCAATCTATCTGTTATTATAACATTCCAAAATTTAGAATTTTGGGATGTTACACTCGTCCCCGACCGCCACTCATAAGGAAGACAATCAATAAATAAATTATGCTCCGACTTCATCACAAAGCGGTTCACCATACGTGCATGCTACGGGAATCACAAACTTCAACACAAGTATTCTTTAAATTCATAATCACCCAACTAGCATGACTCTAATATCACCACTTCTATATCTCAAAACAATTATCAAGCATCAAATTGATCATAGCATCCAATTCACTTTCTATGATAGTTTTTATTATACCCAACTTGGATGCCTACCATTCTAGGACCAATTTTATAACCATAGCAAATACCATGCTGTTCTAAGAGACTCTCAAAATAATATAAGTGAAGCATGAGAGACTAACAATTTCTTCAAAATTAAGCCACCGCTGTGCTCTAAAAAATATAAGTGAAGCACTAGAGCAAAAACTATTTAGCTCAAAAGATATAAGTGAAGCTCATAGAGTATTCTAATAAATTCTAATCATGTGGGTTTCTCCCAAAAGGTGTGTACAGCAAGGATGATTGTGGCAAACTAAAAAGAAAAGACTAATATCATACAAGACGCTCCAAGCAAAACACATATCATGTGGCGAATAAAAATATAACTCCAAGTAAAGTTACCGATAAACGAAGACGAAAGAGGGGATGCCTTCCCGGGGCATCCCCAAGCTTAGGCTTTTGGCTATTATTGAATATCTTGGGGTGTCTTGGGCATCCCCAAGCTTAGGCTCTTGCCACTCCTTATTCCATAGTCCATCAAATCTTTACCCAAAACTTGAAAACTTCACAACACAAAACTCAACAGAAATCTCGTAAGCTCCGTTAGCGAAAGAAAGCAAAACACCACTTCAAGGTACTGTAATGAACTCATTCTTTATTTATATTGGTGTTAAACCTACTGTATTCCAACTTCTCTATGGTTTATAAACTATTTTACTAGCCATAGATGCATCAAAATAAGCAAACAACACACGGAAAACAGAATCTGTCAAAAACAGAGCAGTCTGAAGTAATCTGTAACTATTGCAAACTTCTGGATCTCCACAAATTCTACCAAAATAGGAAGACCTAGATAATTTGTTTATTGATCTACTGCAATTAGAATCAGTATTTTATCACGTTCTGGTGATTTTAAACAATTGTTTTCGTGAACAGAAAGTTTCTGGAATTTTCAGCAAGATCAAATAGTTATCATCCAAGAAAATCCTATAGGTCTTACTTGGAAAAAACACTAATTAAAACATAAAAACACATCTAAACAGAAGGTAGATGATAAATTTATTACTAAACAGAAACAAAAACAAAAAACACAAAGAAAATTGGGTTGCCTCCCAACTAGCGCTATCGTTTAACGCCCCTAGCTAGGCATAAAAACAAGGATAGATCTAAGTAGTGCCATCTTTGGCACTCAATTCATAAGTAGCTCACATGATAGATTCATAAGGTAATTTGACTTTATTTCTTGGAAAGTGTTCCATGCCTTTCCTTAATGGAAATTGAAATCTAATATTCCCTTCCTTCATATCAATAATAGCACCAATCGTTCTAAGGAAAGGTCTGCCAAGAATAATAGGACAAGAAAGATTGCAATCTATATCAAGAACGAAAAAATCTACGGGCACAAAATTCCTATTTGCAACAATAAGAACATCATTGATTCTTCCCATAGGCTTTTTAATAGTGGAATCCGCAAGGTGCAAATTTAAAGAGCAATCATCAAGATCATGGAAACCTAGAATATCACATAAAGTTTTCGGAATCGTGGAAACACTAGCACCCAAATCACACAGAGCATAACACTCATGATCTTTAATTTTAATCTTTATAGTAGGTTCCCATTCATCATAAAGTTTTCTAGGTATAGAAACTTCCAAATTAAGTTTTTCATCATAAGATCGCATCAAGGCATCAACAATATGTTTGGTAAAAGTTTTATTTTGACTATAAAGCATGAGGAGAATTCACAATGGATTGCAACAAGGAAATACAATCTTTTAAAGAACAATTATCATAATTAAACTCCTTAAAATCAAAGATAGTGGGTTCAACGTTATTTAAAGTCTTGACCTCTCCAATCCCACTTTTACCAAATTTAGCATCAAGATCTAAAAACTCCGAATCATTGGGACGCCTTTTAACTAAAGTTGACTCATCTCCAGTCGCATCATTATTAAGATTAATATTGCAAAACAAAGATCTAATAGGGGACACATCAATAACTTTAAGATCTTCATCATTATTATCATGGAGACTAGAAGAACACGCCTTTATAAAGCAATCTTTCTTAGCACGCAATCTAGCGGTTCTTTCTTTGCACTCATCAATGGAAATTCTCATAGCTTTGAGAGACTCATTGATATCATGCTTAGGAGGAGTAGATCTAAGTTTCAAAGAATCAACATCAAGCGAAAGTCTATCAACGTTCCTAGCCAAATCATCAACTTTAAGCAATTTTTCTTCAAGCAAGGCATTAAAATTCTTTTGAGAGATCATAAATTCTTTCACACTATTCTCAAAATCAGAGGGTATCTTATTAAAATTACCAAGAGTTATTGTAGGAATTTCCATAATTATTAGAGGGATTACTAGGGAACGGTCCAGGATTAAAGTTTCCTCTATAAGCATTGTTACCAAAATTATTCCTACCAACATAATTAACATCCATAGATTCATTATTACTCTCAATCAAAGTAGACAAAGGCATATCATTGGGATCAATAGAAACACTCTTAGTAGCAAACAATTTCATGAGTTCATCAATCTTTCCACTCAAAACATTAATTTCTTCTATAGCATGCACCTTTTTACTAGTAGATCTTTCGGTGTGCCATTGAGAATAATTAGCCATAATATTATCAAGGAGTTTAGTAGCTTCTCCTAAGGTGATTTCCATAAACGTGCCTCCCACGGCCGAATCTAAAAGATTTATAGAAGCAAAATTCAATCCGGCATAGAAATTTTGTATGATCATCCATAAATTCAAACCATGAGTAGGGCAATTGCGAATCATCAATTTCATTCTTTCCCAAGATTGAGCAACATGCTCATGATCAAGTTGTTTAAAATTCATAATATCGTTCCTAAGAGAGATGATATTAGCGGGAGGAAAATATTTAGAGATAAAAGCATCTTTGCACTTATTCCATGAATCAATACTATTCTTAGGCAAAGACGAAAACCAAACTTTAGCGCGATCTCTAAGTGAAAACGGAAATAACTTCAATTTAACAATATCATTATCCGTATCTTTCTTCTTTTGCATCTCACACAATCAACAAAGTTGTTTAGATGGGTAGCGGCATCTTCACTAGGAAGGCCAGAGAATTGATCTTTCATAACAAGATTCAGCAACGCAGCATTGATTTCACAAGATTCAGCATCATTAAGAGGAGCAATTGGAGTGCTAAGGAAATCATTATTATTGGTATTGGAAAAATCACACAACTTGGTATTATCTTGCGCCATGGCGACAAGCAATCCAACACACAAGCAAACAAAAAGCAAGGGAAAGAGAGCGAAGAAGATTGGGAAAGAGAGGGCGAATAAAACGGCAAGGGTGAAGTGGGGGAGAGGAAAACGAGAGGCAAATAATGTAAATGCGAGGGAGATGAGTTTGTGATGGGTACTTGTTATGTCTTGACTATAGCGAAGACCTCCCCGGCAGTGGCGCCAGAAATCGCACGTTGGCGGGAGGTCGAATCTTGACTTGACTTGGTGGAAGCCTCCCCGGCAACGGCGCCAGAAATCCTTCTTGCTATGTCTTGAGCTTGCGTTGGTTTTCCTTGAAGAGGAAAGGGTGATGCAGTACAGTAGCGTAAGTATTTCCCTCGGTTTTTGAGAACCAAAGTACCAATCCAGTAGGAGGCTCCTCAAAAGTCCCACGCACCTACACAAACAAACAAAGAACTCGCAACCAACACAATAAAGGGGTTGTCAATCCCTTCACGACCACTTGCGGAAGTGAGATCTGATAGAGATAATATGATAAGATAAATATATTTTTGGTATTTTATAATATAGATTGGAAAAGTAAAGATGCGAATAAAAGTAAATAGCAAACTTATATGATAAAAGATAGACCCGGGGGCCATAGGTTTCACTAGTTGCTTCTCTCAAGATAGCATAAGTATTACGGTGGGTGAACAAATTACTGTCGAGCAATTGATAGAAAAGCGAATAATTATGAGATTATCTAGGCATGATCATGTATATAGGCATCACGTCCGTGACAAGTAGATCGAAACGATTCTGCATCTACTACTATTACTCCACACATCGACCGCTATCCAGCATGCATCTAGAGTATTAAGTTCATAAAGAACAGAGTAACGCATTAAGAAAGATGACATGATGTAGAGGGATAAACTCATGCAATATGATATAAACCTCATCTTTTTATCCTCGATGGCAACAATACAATACGTGCCTTGTTGCCCCTGCTGTCACTGGGAAAGGACACCGCAAGATTGAACCCAAAGCTAAGCACTTCTCCCATTGCAAGAAAGATCAATCTAGCAGGCCAAACCAAACTGATAATTCGAAGAGACTTGCAAAGATAACTTAATCACACATAAAAGAATTCAGAGGAGATTCAAATATTTCTCATAGATAAACTTGATCATAAACCCACAATTCATCGGATCTCGACAAACACACCGCAAAAAGAGTTACATCGAATAGATCTCCAAGAAAATCGAGGAGAACTTTGTATTGAGATTCAAAGAGAGAGAAGAAGCCATCTAGCTAATAACTATGGACCCGAAGGTCTGTGGTAAACTACTCACAACTCATCGAAAGGGCTATGGTGTTGATGTAGAAGCCCTCCATGGTCGATTCCCCCTCCGGCGGAGCGCCGGCGAAGGCTCCAAGATGGGATCTCGCGGATACAGAAGGTTACGGTTGTGGAAATAGTTTTTCGTGGTCGCCTCTGATGTTTTCGGGGTACGTGGGTATATATAGGAGGAAGAAGTAGGTCGGTGGACGCCCGAGGGGCCCACGAGACAGGGGCGCGCCCACCAGGGAAGGGCGCGCCCTCCACCCTCGTGGCCGCCTTGATTGCTTCTTGACATGCACTCCAGGTCCTCTGGATCAAGTTTGTTCCAAAAATCACGCTCCCGAAGGTTTCATTCCATTTGGACTCCGTTTGATATTCCTTTTCTTCGAAATACTGAAATAGGCAAAAAAACAGCAATACGGGCTGGGCCTCCGGTTAGTAGGTTAGTCCCAAAAAGGATATAAAAGTGTAAAGTAAAGCCCATAAACATCCAAAACAAGTAATATAATAGCATGGAACAATAATAAAATATAGATATGTTGGAGATGTATCATTCATCCAGAGGCAACGCCACGGGGTCCTGTTCATCCACCCACACCGCTCACTGTTCATCCAAACCCCCCGCAACACTCACTGTTCATCCAAACCCCCCTCCAACGCTCACTGTTCATCCAGAGGCAGTATCGACCGGCTTCAGTTAGCAGCAGTAGCGAAGAAATCGCTCGATCGCTCGGGTTTAGTAACGCGTAGCCTGCAGTGCAATCGCTTGGGTTCAGTTAGGCGACGCCTCGCTCGGGTTCAGTTAGAGCCCAATGCCTCGCACACACGCGCGTACGTGTACGAGAGAAACGCGCATTGCTCGGCCCCCGGCCACCCACCGTAACCGGGAACTCCCCCGAAATTTTCCTCGCCCTCGCTTCTACCATGGTTTTTTCCATCATGGACGGCCCAAAGAATGTCATGCAGCTGCGTCTCCGGACCGCCCAGGACGAAAAGCCCATTTTCTGTCATGATTTTTTGTCATAGAAGTAGGAGCCCACCACATCTATGATGATACCGGGTTTTGTCACAATTATCGTCATAGAAGTGTCATAAGTATGACAGAAAAAAAATTCGTTCGGCCCAAAATGTCACGGATGTGTCTTTTTTTTGTAGTGATAAGTGAGAGATATAACCCGGTGATCGCTCTCTCACAGGGAGACGAGGAGAGGATCTCCGAGTTGGATTATTGCTATACGATGATACTTGTTACCATACCAGCTACTCTCTTCTACTGCTTCAAGATGGTGGCTGCCAAAAGGCGTAGTCTTTGATAGTACTAGCTCCCCCCTTATTCTGGCATTCTACAGTTTAGTCCACAGATACTACCCCTTTTATTGATACCGATGCATATGTAGTGTAGATCTGATGTAAGTCTTGCGAGTACTTTGGTGAGTACTCACGGTTGCTTTGCTACCTCTTTTCCCCCTATACCTGTTTGTTGCGATTAGATGGCCGATCCCAGGAGACAGATGCCACAGCCGATGACTACTACTACCCCGACGATGCCTATTACTACGTGGAGTCTGCCGACAACTGGAGTAGTTAGGAGGCTCCCAGGCAGGAGGCCTTGCCTTTTTTATCGTTGTTGCTTTTGTGCTAGCCTTCTTAAGGCAGACTTGCTTACTTTATGTCTGTACTCAGATATTACTGCTTCCGCTGACTTGTTTGTATTCGAGCTTATGTATTCGAGCCCTCGAGGCCCCTAGCTTGTAATATAAAGCTTGTATGACTTTAACTTGTGTTTAGAGTTGTGTTGTGATATCTTCCCATGAGTCTCTAATCTTGATCGTGCACATTTGCGTCTATGATTAGTGCACGATTGAATCTGGGGCGTCATAAAGATAGAGAGGGTAAAACACCATATGATCCAACTATATTAACAAAGCTCGCGATACATCAAGATCGTGCCTAATAAAGAATGCGCGCGCGAGAGAGAGATCAAACAGATAGCTGCTGGTACATACCCTCAACCCCGAGGGTGAACTACTCCCTCCTCATCATGGAGGCCGCCGGGATGATGAAGATGGCCTCCGGTGATCCCTTCCCCCTCCGACATGGTGCTGGAACAGGGTTCCGATGGAGATTGCTTCGGTACAGAGGCTTGCGGCGGCGGAACACTCATCTAGTTTAATTTTCGGGGGTTTATGAATTTATAGGAATTTTTGGCGTTGGAATCATGCGAAGAGGTGCCACAGGGGGCCCACAAGGTACTAGGGCATGAACACCCCCTTGGGCGCGCACTAGTGCCTTGTGGGTGCCCCTGTGGGTCTTCTGGTACTCCCTAGAAGCTTCCTGGGTCTCTTCCCTTCCAGAAAAATCGTCAAAAAGTTTCGTTGCATTTGGACTTCATTTGATATGGATTTTCTAGAAAACCAAAAACAAGAAGAAAATAGCAACTAGCACTAGGCACTAGGTCAATATGTTAGTCCATGAAAATCATATAAAAGTTATATAAAAAGTGCACCAAAACCATATAATTATTGCTAACATGGCATGAATACTTCATAAATTATAGATACATTGGAGACGTATCACACCCCTGCCGTACCAACACCCTCAGGGACTGTCGCCCCACCCGCCAGCCGGCTCCGCCAGCGCGACGAGCCCGATCCCGCACCAGGTGGTCTTGTTGGCCGGGAGGAGGCCCCAGCCGCCCGCTGGCCGCACGAGTGTCAGCACGTCCCCGCGCGATGTCTCGGTAGTGTTGGCATGGAGAAAGCTTCAGCCGCCCGTGGCGCCCACCGGCAACGCGAGAGCCAAGAGGCCGCTCCCACACGAGCCCTTGGTGGTGTTAGCTTGGAGGAAGCCCCAGCCACCCGTGGCGCCCTCAGGCACCGCGACCACTGATGACCCACAAGTATAGGGGATCAATCGTAATCCTTTCGATAAGTAAGAGTGTCGAACCCAGTGAGGAGAAGAAGGAAATGACAAGCGGTTTTTGATACGTATTCGTTGTATCCATAATTTTTGATTGTTTCATGCCAACATTATACAACTTTCACATATTTTTGGCAACTTTTTATATGACTTATTGGACTAACCAATTGATCCAGTGCCCAGTGCCAGTTCCTGTTTGTTGCATGTTTTTTGTTTCACAGAAACCCCATATCAAACGAAGTCCAAACGCGATAAAAATTTACGGAGATTTTTTTGGAATATATGTGATTTTTGGGACTTGGAATCAACGCAAATGGGGCCCATAGTGACAACAACCCACTAGGGCATGCCGGGCACCCCCTGGCACGCCCAGGTGTCTTATGACCTCCCCGGAAGTTGGTTGGGGCCCTTCTTCTGGTGCAAGAAAGATAATTTATGGAAAAAATCGTGTAAATTTTTTTGCGCAATCGGAGTTACGGATCTCCGGGTATTTAAGAAATGGTGAAGGGCCAGATCTGGACAGCGCAAAACAGAAGAGAACGGAGAGGGAGATCCAATCTCGGAGGGGCTCCCGCCCCTTCGTCGCCATGGAGGCCATGGACCAGAGGGGGAACTCTCCTCCCATCTAGGGGGAGTCCAAGGAAGAAGAAGGAGGGGGCTCTCTCCCCCCCTCTCCCGGTGGCGCCGGAGTGCCGCCGGGGCAAGGATCGTGACGGTGATCTACATCAACAATCTTGCTACCGTCAACACCAACTTTATCCCCCTATATGCAGCGGTGTAACACCCCTTCTCCCCGCTGTAATCTCTACTTAAACATGGTGCTGAACTCCATATATTATTTCCCAATTATCTATGGTTATCCTATGATGTTTGAGTAGATCCATTTTGTCCTGTGGGTTAATCGTGATCTTGGTTGGTATGTTTGTACATTTTATTTATGGTGTTGTCCTATGGTGCCCTCCGTCTCGCGCACACGTGAGGGATCCTCGCTGTAGGGTGTTGCAATAGGTTCATGATTCGCTTTTGGTGGGTTGCGAGAGTGACAGAAGCTTACACCCAAGTAGGTGGGTTGTTGTGTATGGGATAAATAGGACTTGATATTTAATGCTATGGTTGGGTTTCACGACCTTAATGATCTTTAGTAGTTGTGGATGCTTGCTGGAGTTCCAATCATAAGTGCATATGATCCAAGTAGAGAAAGTATGTTAGCTCATGCCTCTCCCTCATATAGAATTACAAGAATGATTACCGGTACTTGTTATCGATTGCCTAGGGACAAATGACTTTCTTATTGACAAAAGCTATCCACTTTTACTACCTTGCAATTTGTTCGTAGTTTTATTCCCGAAAATACTCGTAGTCTTATTCTTGCAAAATAGTTTCATACTTGTTCTAGGTAAAGCAAACATCAAGTGTGCGTAGAGTTGTATCGGGGGTTGATAGAACTTGAGGGAATATTTGTTCTGTCTTTAGCTCCTCGTTGGGTTCGACACTCTTATTTATCGAAGAAGGCTAGAAACGATCCCCTATACTTGTGGGTTATCAAGACCTTTTTATGGCGCCATTGCCGGGGAGCAATAGCGTGGGGTGAATATTCTCGTGTGTGCTTGTTTGCTTTATCACTAAGTAGTTTTTATGTTCCGTTCTAAGTTGTTCTCTATCTTTAGTTATGGATATGGAACACGAAACACCAACAAAATTAGTTGTACTTGCTACTCATGGAGATGGGGAACCTCCTAAAACCCTCGATGCTCGTTATGTGAAAAATATTATGCACTGCTTTGATAATCCTGAGAAAACCCCGTTCAACTTGATAAAAGGAGACACATTGGATCAACGTGAATACTTTAGGGATTGTCGCTTGACACAAAAAGGGAAACTGTTATGGGATCAAATTGATATGTTGCATTGGTATGCTTGGAATTTATGCCAGAGATATGATTTTACTTGTTGCTCTTGGATGAAGGCTCCCCACCTTCCCTTTTCATGCAAATTCAATGATAATGAAACCTTAGCTTGTTATGCTAATGGTAGATATGATTACTATGATGTGGAACGAATAGAGGAATTTGTTGCTTTTAGGGGTGCTTATCAAATTGAATCTTTGTTTGAAAAGTTTGAATATTTTGATGATTCAGTTTATAGACCTGAAAATTTTGCTATCCTTAAATATTGCTATGAGAATTGTAAATAAATTCCGATATTGATGTATTTATTGATAAAGTCTCCGCTGTCCAAGAAGAGACTAATATTTTGCAGGAGTCTATGGAAAAAGGAATTGCCGAAACTATGAGCTCATTGGATGAAAAAGATGATGAGGAGAGCGAAGAACAAAAGGAGGAAGAGCGGATTAGCTACCTGTGCCCACCTTCAAATGAGAGTTACCCTCCAACTCATACATTGTTTAATGTCCCTTTGTTCTTACAGAAGGATGAATGCTATGATCCCGTTGATTCTTTTGAAATATCCCTTTTTGATGAACCTGATGCTTGTTATGCTTGTGGCCATGATGCCAATATGAATTATGCTTATGGAGACGAACTTGCTATAGTTCCTTATGTTAAGAATGAAATTGTTGCTATTGCACCCACACATGATAGTCCTATTATCTTCTTGAATTCTCCAAACTACACTATATCGGAGAAATTTGCACTTATTAAGGATTACATTGATGGGTTGCCTTTTACCGTTGCACATGATGATTTTGATGAATATAATATGCATATGCTTGCTGCTCCTACTTGCAATTATTATGAGAGAGGAACTACATATCCGCCTCTCTATGTTTCCAACACGACAAAATTGCAAGAAACTATTTATGCTATGTATTAGTCTTTACTTGATGTGCATGAATTGTTCTTTTATGACATGCCGATGAATAGGAAGAGAGTTAGACTTCGTCATTGCATGATTTATGTTGCTTTTTGCTCACTACTAAATTACAAATCATCGTTAATTCAAATTGGCTTTGATATACCTTGGGATCCGGGTGGATCCATTACTTGAGCACTTCATGCCTAGCTTAATGGCTTTAAAGAAAGTGTTGCCAGGGAGACAACCCAGAAGTTTTAGAGATTCATTTATTTCTGGTGAGTGCTTTTATAAAGTTTAAAAACAAAAAAATAGAGGGGAACCTAAAAACCTTTTTTCTAAAAGATAAGCGATTGAAAGGTGATGCATTGGAGAAGTGAGGGTCGACCTTGAACATTTGTGTTCATGCTCATGGAAACAATGTAGAACTTTTCATGAATATTCTCACAAAAATAATTATCCCCTTGTACAAATCCATTGTATTAAAAAAATAATGTGCCAAGATTTGCCTTTAGGATGATTAGATTGTGTGTTGGTATGTTTGGTGTAAAAACATAAACTTTGGCTGTAGCGTGTGAATTGTAATTTTTACTGGAACGTCAAAAGCTTCTAAAACTTTTTGTACAATATTGCTTACAAATTGTTTATTTTTTCCTATTTTTTCAGCATTTCTGGAGTACCATAAGTATGGTAGATGTTTAGATTGCTACAGACTGTCCTGTTTAAGACAAATTCGGTTTTTGATGGATTGTTTTGCTTGTTTTGATGAAACTACCGATTCTATCGGTGGTATAAGCCATAGAAAAGTTATATTACATTAGCTACAATGCAAAAACAAAATATGAATTGGTTTGCAACAGTACTTAGAGTAGTGATTTGCTTTATTATACTAACGGATCTTACCGAGCTTTTTGTTGAGTTTTGTGTGGATGAAGTGATCAAAGATCGAGGAGGTCTCGATATGAGGAGAAGGAGGAGAGGCAAGAGCTCAAGCTTGGGGATGCCCAAGGCACCCCAAGTAAATATTTAAGGAGGCCGGTCCGGAGACGCGGATGGCCTGGATATATATACGCCAGCCGCCTCCATCTCCTCCCGTTCGTTCCAGCAAGAGAAATCCTCAATCCACCAAACCCGTCGAGTGGCGGACCAGACCCGACGATGTTTGTCGAAAAGATGCAGTTCTCCGTGCCGATGGCCACCGGCTACGAGGGTTTACCCTTCACCACGACCCAGGGGGGAAGGAGGAGGCGGAGGCTTTCACCGTCAAGGCCAGGGCGGAGCAGGAGGCGTCGTTCGTCGTCAAGGCGGGGTGTGGCTCTAAGAGGAAGGCGGAGGAAGACTGTGAGGAGTAGGCGGCGTTCATCGTCAAGGCCAAGGCGGAGGAGGAGGCGGCCTTCACCGTCCAGGCCAAGGCGGAGGGGGAGGTGGAGGACTCGGACGAGCTATGTGCCCCTTAACCAATGGCAATGGAAATGGCAAGTACAGTATATACTAATAGCATTATCATCATCTTAAACTCGAGTATGATATTCCGTGCTTGTCTGCGATGTTTGATTGTCTCCGAGCTTGTCCGTGCCTGCCTGCTGGTTTACATTGTTATTTGTTGTTTAGCTGCTTTTTGCAAACTATTTCAGATTAGATTGTTTCAATTGTCAGTTTGAGTTTGAGTTTACTCTTGTCCAGCCTTGCTATGCATTCTTGCTTTTCCCGACTCTCACATGTGCTACATTATATAGATTGCTTCCCAAATTCCCCATCTTGATTTGCAACAATATATTTATTTTTTGAAACATCCAGAAAAATGCTAGCTTCAATTAGATTTAGCAGAAAGCAGCGGAAGAACAACATGGGGAGGATCCGAAGATCAAGGAAAAAGAAGAAAACGACGACCCTATTGGCTACAGAACAACACTACACTCACATGGTGAATCGGTGGAGGGTAGCCATCCACCCACAACAAGGCAATGCAATTCCGACCGAGAACTAACGAGAACTAGACAAGGCCGGCGTCATGGAAGATCGCAGGCCACCCGTTGCCCATCATCATACCCCACCGGACTCCTGCACCGCAGCTTCGACTTCACAGCAACAAGCAACCGAGGCAATCCCACAGACACGCTGGAGAAGAGCCGACTACCATGACCAATGCCATGCCTCCGACAATGCTCACCACCGCCATTGTTGCCACAGAAGCCTTACCGCCCAAATTGCCAAATGGACATGACCAAGCAGCATGAACGTCAACCACCACCTATCACTAGTCCCTTTGGCGGTAGAAGCTCTTGGAACGATGCCCCAAGAGGAGCGATGCACGTCACCATCATTGTCGATCCTAGGGAATCAAGGATTTTCCCTGAGCTTCCTTGCATAGTGGAGCAAGCAGAAAGGCCTCAGCGACACATTCGAAAAGGAAGTAGCACCCGCAGGCGTCGCCGTCGCCTGCCCCGGCCAAAAGACCGACAACAAGGTCTTCACCCAACAATGCACCGCCAAACACCTACCCGGGCCAGACCAGCACCGCGGTTAAACGCTCGGCGGCTGCCGGCCCCACATGCCCAATGTTCGCTGCAACCACCTTCAAATCTAGACGTCGAGGCCTAGATCTGCATCGTTGTCACCGGTCCACGCCAGATAACCGTCGGCACCATGCACCTAGCAGTCATCGCAACCACCAGTAGATGAGGAAGCCGGGGCTCGATCTACCACACACCCCCGGAGCCCATCAAGCCCACGACCGCCAGCGCACAGATATGCCTACAACCCGGAGGCTGCCAAAAAGCTCACTCCTGCCTGACCCTTCTCCTCTGCGGCGACATCAACCACGAGCCCGCTCAGCAATGGCCCTCCTTAGATCCAGCAGGAACTCGCTCTGCCACGACACCATCGAGACCACCCTGCGCGACCACCGCGTGTTCTGGCCCGTAGCTTGATGCGTCGCTGCCAGCCCTGCCTCGCCGCCCGCGCCACTCGCCAGTCAACACCGGAGCATAGGAGCTCCTCCATCGCTACATGTGGGCCTAGACTCGCACCGGGAACGAGCGCCCTGCCGCCGCCGTCCTCGGAAGGGCCGGGGGCTTTCTCGCCTGCTTCCTCTGGCGGCGGCGAGGGCAAGAAGATATGGGAGTTGGTGGCGGCAGCGGCTAGGTTAGTTCGCCTCCCGTGTCACCCTGAGGGAGCTACCGATTTGCAACAAGATCTGTTGTCAGCACAAACTTTAAAACGAAATACTATTTCTCTGCTAGTTTCCATGACCACATCTACATCAAAGCAGTGCCATCTTTTTTTTGTTTTATAAATTCTTATGCTTCCGAGGGTTCTCTGGAAAATTTAGCTATCTTGGGCTGTCCTTCCGTGAAATCATTTCCAATGTTAGATGTCTAGTTTGGCAATAATGAGGAACTAGTGAGACAGTGCCGCAAGTTGAAATGAGCCAGTCCAACCATCACGGAGAGACTAATTTATCTGAGATAACGAAAGACTTCCTTGTTTGTATCCACCATTTTCTCTTACTTTCCTAACCTCATAATAAGTCTTAAGCGATTGTTCTTTAAAAAAAGTCTTAAGCGATTGTTCATATTTTTTAGGTTGGTCGCAGTTGCCACTTGCGGCCGTTTCACCTGAATATGCCACTCACTTCAATCTGTTCTGCAGTGCAGGGCTCTTCTTCATTTAGTGCATTTCCGTTCGCTGGCTTTCTCCTTTGCTCGATCGCTACTCTTCGTTAAGTTCGTTTTTTTTCAGTTTCTTTTCTTTTTGTTTTGTTTTCTCCTTTTCATATTCTTTGTTTCTTCAGGGTTTTCTTCAGTTTTTTGTTTGTCTTTGTTTTTAAAACCGGCCTTCTTCATTCTTTCAAGGGTTTTACTCGGTTTTACTTTGTCTTGTTCCTTTCTTGGTTTTCACTGATTTTTTGCTTTCCATTCTTTCTTTGTTTTTCTTCTTTTGTCTTTGTTTCTTTTCTCGGCTTTCTTTGTTTCCTTCTCGGATTTCAACATTTTTTTATTTTTTCATTGGTTTTCTTCTGTTTCCTTTTCTTTTTGCTATTTTTATTTTTTGATTTGTATTGGTTTTTTTTCCTTTGCTTCTTTGCCGGTTTCTATCGGATTTTTTTGTTCAACACATGTCTATTTTTTTGAATACATCATATTCATATTCAGTGTACACCTGGAGCTTTTCTTTTGAAACACGCTGAACATTTTCATATATATAATGTATATTTTCTTTTAATACATGTTCTGAACACTTTTTTGTATAAATGGACAACATTTTTTAAAATACATGTTGAACATTTATTTTATTGTAATAAACATTCTTTTTAAACTGCACAAACATTTTTTAATACATGATTAACATTTTTTCAAACATATGTTTTGATATAAAGTGATTTTTATAATAGATATATTTGGAATTTTTTAAAATATAAGCAACAGAGTAACTAGCCAGCAGCTCCCAACGAAGAACGCAAGATGCAGACTGCAGGCAGGAGTAGATACATGCGAAGCAGCGTTGAGCAGCAATAATCAACAGCACAATGAAATGACACACACCAAGGTATTAGATAGCTAAGTATATACGGACAATCAAACAGCAGTCAGTGAATTGCACCAACAGAAATCATCTCTGAATCTCAAAATTTTGTTCTGTTATCTGTTCCACAAGTAGCGTGCATACAAACAAGCTTGAACTTTGATATCACGGTAGCCCTAGGCAACACACATGTACTTTTAACCTTGTTATACTTCTCACTCACTAGATACTCTCTCGTGGATGGCTTCCTGTCCACATACTAATAGTTTATTCCATGTGGAGGCAAACCAATCTGACTGGCGAAGCTGACTTCAAATATGATAGTCTCGTTTATGATGGATGTCTTAGTATCATAATGAAATATATGATAACTATATTTCAGTGTTTAAACCAACGCACAATTTTACATTTGAGAAACGGATATGACATCTCATTTGCAGCAAATCAAATCAACTGAATCCACATGAGCATGTCAAATAACCGAGTGATGTGCAAACGTAGATGCATCAATATTTTCGGTTCTTCCATAATTCTATTACGAAACCCAATTTGGAAGTCACATTTGCTATGCCCTAGAAATTTCTATGAATATAGTTGCCTAATATACACTAGAAACCACTATTATATAAAAAAAAATGTTAGTGTGTATATGATTTATAAAAATATCTACCATGTTATTCAGTAATATTAAAAGATATATGAACACACACATAGATATGCAAATATATGTATATACGCTATATAATTTATGCATTATTAGAAAATTAATTTGAACGATTTTTTTACAGTGAAGAGAATTTTTTGATACATCATACGATCATATAATTAAAAATTACAGGATCAAAACTTTCAGTTCTATATATTACATTGTATAACAATGTATATAACTTATTTGAAAACATAGTTATGTTGCTGAGTAATAAAAAATTATATTTATTTAAATTGTAATATGGTAAAATTAGTTTAAAATAAGTTTAAAAGTTTAGTATGAAAACAATTGTTTACATCGGCCTGGGCCGAAAAATTGTTTGGAACGGCTCTAGCGGCTGGGCCTCCTCCTAGCCAACACGAGCAAAATCTCGTGTGGGGACGTCTAGTCATTCACGATACCTGCACGTCACCATAAAAAATTCTTTACAGACCCAACATTTAAAGAGTCTAAACCAACATTTTGCAGATGGCTAATACTTCCCAGTACATAAACGGATGTAAAAGGACAGACTGAGGCAGCAATGACCTCACCTCTATTTGTCGTTGTACAAGGAGATCACGCTCCCCAATTGACTTGCTGAAATTGATCCATTCTTCAACGCGCGACTCAACGATGCGTGTCAACTTATCGAGTTCCTCCGCCACACCCCTAAAGTGGGCCACCTTCTCCACCTCTGTTGGGAACGAGATGATGGGCATAAAGGGCTTCGGGATGCCGGGGACCCCGCCCAAGTCCATATCAAGGATAATCCCGACGGCTGGCATTTAAAGTGGTAAAGCGCATCAAGCAGTGGACACTTCCGGACATACCCCTCCTTGCGCTCGGCAATCACAAACCGGCAGTCTTTTGCAAGAAGAACGTTGTGGGCTGTAGATGACTGGATGCGCTGGAGGGTAGTCAGCTAACTCATTGACCACCACGGGGAGAACAAGCTCAACAACCTGGATGCACCTCTCGGCGGCTTCCGCCGCAACGTTCAGGATATCGGGGTGTCCAAAGAGCGCGTAGTTGTTGATGCTTACAATCTTCTCAACACTCTTGGCGTATTCCTACAATCAGAGAAGAAGCCATGCATTGACATAGGTTACAGAATGCTATCTATCTACGCTAGTAGTTGATCAATCCGGAGGACATCTATGTTAGCGATCCATTTATCTATGTTTGTGTGTGATCTTAGTATTATCAAGTTATAAGATGTGCCCATGGACCAATGGCAATGGCATGTATCTACTATCAACATTATAATCATCTCAACTGAAGTATTCTATTCCATAGTTGTCTGTGATGTTTGATTGTCTCTCAGCTTCTCCGTGCCTACCTGCTGGTTTACATTGCTATGTGTTGTTTCTCCGCTTCTTGCAAACCATTTCAGATTAGATTGTTTCAATTGCCAGTTTGAGTTTGGGTTTAATCTTGTCCTGCCTTGTTATACCTTCACTAGTAGAAAACAGGGCTTTCGTTCGGGCCAGATAAGCTCATTAGTCCCGGTTCAGTCAGGAACCGGGGCCCATGGGCCCATTGGTCCCGGTTCGTGAGGCCAGGGGGCCTGCCGGGCCTCGTGGGGGCATTGGTCCCGGTTCGTCTGGCCCCTTTGGTCCCCGGTTGGTGGGACGAACCGGGACCAATGGGCCTCGCTCCTGGCCCACCACCATTGGTCCCGGTTGGTGGCCTGAGCCGGGACCAAAGGGTGGTCTTTAGTACCGGTTCGAGCCACGAACCGGGACCAATGAACCAGCCAGGGGAGAGGGCTTTTGTGTGTAAAACATTAAAAGCAAAAAGAATTTTCATAAAATAAATAAAAAAGCAAAAAAGAAAAGAAAATAAATAAGTAGAAACAAAATAAAATAAATAAGTAGAAACAGAATTTTTTTAATAAATAAATAGAAACAAAATAAACTTTAATAAAGTAAAATAAATAAAAATAGCAACAGTAAGTAGAAAAAAATAAAAAAATAAAGCAAAAAAGAAAGAATTTTCATAAAATAAATAAAAAAGCAAAAAATAAAAGAAAATAAATAAGTAGAAACAAAATAAACTTTAATAAATAAGTAAAAACAAAATAAACTTTTATAAAACCTCTGGTATTATTGAAACTAAAATTATATAAAACTTTTGCAACTAAAATTATCAAAGTATTTTCTGTTCAAAACATTAAAAGAAAAAAGAATTTTCATAAAGAAATTTTTTGTTAGAAACTTTAATAGCAAAAAGAATTATCATAAAGAATTTTTTGTTAGAAACTAAAATAACAAAATATGTTTTTGAATATAATGATAAAACACAGTAATATTAAATAGCAGGAAAAAGAATTACTCAAAAATCTATTTATAGTAAAGCTATTCAAAAACTAGTGATTCACACAAATTTCCAAAAATTCAAATTTAAACTATTCAAATTGGAAAACAAATGGCACTAACAGAAAGTTTATAATTTTTATTACCTAAAAGCAAAAAGAATCACTGAAAAACTAGTAAGTATTTTGCTGTAAGTAGAAACAAAATAAAATAAATAAAGCAAAAAAAAGTGCCACCTAAAGGGCCACCACGGCCTGAATACGACTAGAAACCCAACAATGGGCCAGGATTCAGGCCCGCAGTAGGCCCAGTAGTCCCACAGGCACATAGTGACAGATTAGGTCCGAAAGCCTGCAGTTGAGAGGAGCTCGAGAGGGTGGGCGCAGCAGCGCTTATAAACCACTCTCGAGCTCTCTTAACTAGCGAGGTCGGACTAAACTTTGGCCGCGACGCGGGCAGCACAGGTCCTTTGGTCCCGGTTGGTGGCACCAACCGGGACTAAAGGGGGGCATTGGTCCCGGTTGGCAGTACCAATGCCCCCCTTTAGTCTCGGTTGGTGCCACCAACCGGGACCAAAGGCCTCTGCTTCCCGCCCTTTGGGCTGCTGAAAAGAGACATTTGGTCTCGGTTGGTGGCACCAACCGGGACTAAAGGGGGGCTCAGCTAGGTTCTGCTTTGAAGACTCCATGCCTATGGCAGAAGGAGCTCATCAACCTTCCGAACTGGACGCCTCCGCCTCCTCCTCCTCCTCCGGCGAGTCAGGGCACTCCGCCTCCTCCTCTGGCGAGTGATCAGGGCACTCCGCCTCCTTCTCCGGCGCGTGGCGGCACTCCGCCTCCTTCTCCTCTTGCGCCGGCGCGCCCGACCAGCCATCCTCCTCCTTCTTCGCCTCCTCAGCAAGGGCGGAAGAGACCCGCCGCCGCTCCGGCTGCTCTGGCGCGTCGTAGTCCTTCTCCTCTGCCTCGTAAGCAACGAAAGAAGACAGCCGCAGCCGCTCGGCCTGCTCCGGCGTCTAGCAGTATAGCCAGAGGCGGGAGGCAATACAGATTCGGTCCATCTCTCAAGACTCCAGAGAAGTTACCATACGAGATGACCGAACAGGAAAACGAGGAGATCTGTCAAGCCCAAGTGAAGGACTACTTCGAAACGCAAAGAGCTAAGAGACATCCACCTCCGGAGGAGAAGATAGATCCAGTGAAAGCGAAGCGCACTTTGGATGCCCTGCAGCGACCACCACCGTCTCCGCCACAAACCAACTATGAGCGCATTACTGAAAAGACATATAAGGAAGCGAAGCGGTCGGGAAGTACTTGCAGTGACAAAAGGTTACAAGAACGAAGAACTGGGAAAAAATTCCCCAGCTCGGCGAACAAGCGAACCAATCGTGCCCCCCGCTCAAGGTGTCTAGCGATATCGTCGCTAATCATCCGGGGATCTTGCCCGGTACCAATACTGGAGATTACGATGATGCACATGTTGATATAATGGAGGTGGACGAATTCAAATACGAGTAGGGAAGCCTCTCGTCAAAGATGGAACTACTCTAACAACGATGATGCGAAGATTCCATGATTGGTACATGGAAACCTGCAGAAAGCAGTCAGCTGGGAAGAAAATCGATACTTTGACGCTGAAAATTAAAGAGGATCAACACGACCTCGTTGGAATTGAGGAGTTGTCTGTTCCATTTGAGGAGTTCTTCCAGCTTTTCAATCTAAAGGCCCTGGATAAATTAACGGTCGCTTGCTACTGTCTGTAAGTACTACTTCTGTCATTAAGTCTATATATAGCTCAGCTCTTTCATTGCATGTATATATAATTATCCTCACTATATTATGCAGATTGAAGATCGTCGAATGCAGAAAAGCTAAAATGTATGATATTGGGTTCATTAACATAAATCTCATAGATGAATTTACGGTTACATTTCATCCCAAAGAAACCGAGGACAACTTGCTACGATCATTGGTAATAAATCAAAACAAAGATACAATACTCTTTCCTTACAACTTCAAGTGAGTGTTACTGTCTTGTGCATATTCGGTTTCCCTTAATTATTACTCGAGGTTATAGTAATTAATGTAATTGATGAGTTATGCATGTGTGCGCAGGTTCCACTATATTCTCCTAGAGATTAAGCTTGAGTAGGGACTAGTAAACGTCTTAGACTCGAGACAAAAAGATCCCGAGGATTATGCGGACATGTCTAAAATGCTCGAGAAGTAAGTTGAATCGTTCATTATCGCACCTATCGGCAACTTTGTTCATTTCATGATATCAAGTAATTGTTTTCTTTGTCTCGCAGGGTTTGGAAAGTATTCACCGCACAAGTTTCGGGACTGCCGCGGGATCTGCGATGGAAATACCCGAAAGTAGTACTACTAGCTAGTTAGCTAGTTCCGCGCATCTCCCGTTGATTCTATCTACTTTCATCAATGCCATTTATAATGCTTCATTATCAGTTTGATTGACCTCTATTTCTCGTAAAGTGCTTGTGGAAGGAAGCCAGAAATAATTACTGTGGATACTACGTCTGCGAGTTCATCTACAACGCGACGGCCAAGAATAGGCAGGGCTACTCTAAAAGACAATATGAAGTGCGTAAGCAAAAATATTCACAAGTTTATTTTATTACCATCATTTCTGTTGAGTTTCATTCATATATATGTATTGACCCCCTTATTCAAATTAGATGTGGGAGATGCGGAATGAACTCCTACCATAAGATCGCCTGCGAGCAACTCAAGAGGAATTGGCTGGATTCTTTCTTGACCACGTCATCAATAAAGCCGGAGAATAGCACCATGCATATGGAAGTTGAGTTCATATATATATATATATATAGCCAGTACCGTCGGTAAGATATACGAAAACTTATTGTTCGACCAATCTCTCGGAGAAGGAGAGGTCGGTCACTTCTGTATATGTTCATGATGATCTTCTGTACTTAATAGTTTCCTTCATTTGCTTACTAGCTAGGTAGCGTGTCGAGTCCTCTCTATACGTAGCGTCGACCAAGCGCGAAGATAAGAGAGGACACTTCTCTCTATTAGCTAGCTAACACAATATATGAAACCCCTAAATTAACCCTACAAAACCCCCCAACCCCCCCCCCCCCCCTTCAGAAAAAAACAAAAAACCCAGCCTCTGAAATGCTGACACGTGGAAGCCTTTTGGTCCCGGTTGGTGGCACCAACCGGGACAAAAGCCCCCCTGCCTGGGCAAGCGGCAGCGGTCACGTGGAGCCCCATCTGTCCTGGTTCCTAGGCGAACTGGGACTAAAGGGACATGACTTTAGTAACGACCTTTTAGTCCCGGTTTGGGAACCGGGACAAATGGCCTTCACGAACCGGGACGAATGGGGTTTTTTCTACTAGTGCTTCTTGCTCTTCCTGTCTCTTCATGCGTTACAGATTGCTTCCTGAATTTCCCATTATGATTTGCAACAAGATCTGGTGTCAGCAGGATCTTTAAAACGAATTAGTATTATTTCTCTACCAGTTTTCATGACCACATCTACATCAAAGCAGTGCCATGAGGGCAGTTTTGTTTGAAAAATTAGTTGTTTTTGTGTTTGTAAATTCTTATGCTACTCAATTCATCTCCCCAATAAAATTTAGGTATCTGGGGCTGTCTTTCCCTAGGAGTAGGTTATTTAGCCCACTGTTCAAGATATTTTCCGATATTCCGATAAATCGGCCGATTTATCGCTTATCGATGTCTGACCGATAAGATAAATTGGCCAATAAATCAACCAGTATGGCGATAAATCGGCCGATATGCCGATAAACTGGCCTATTTACCACTTATCATGGGTCGACCGATAAGTTCCCGATAAGCGATATCCCCAATATTGATTTAGCCTAATTAAAACGGGACCGTAAAGTTCCGTTTGTTTAGTCCATGTGTCTAGCACTTTTTGTTTTTTCGTTTGGTTGGTCGTAGTTGCTGCCTTTTCACGTCAATATGCCACAATCTGCCATGTAGTGCAGGGCTCTTCTTGGTTTTGTACATTTCCGGTTTTCTCCTCGGCTCTATCGCTACTCTACTTTCATTCAGCTCTTCAGTTTTTTTTCTTTTCTTTTCTTTTCTCATTTTCGTTTTCTCTGATTCTTCATGGTTTCCTTCGATTTTTTCGTTACCCTTTGTTTTTTCACTGGTTTTTTTGTTTCTTTCAAGGTTATTACTATTTTTTTCTTGTTTCTTTGTTAGTTTTCACTATTTTTTCTTTTCTTTCTTTGTTTGCTTTTTTGTTTCTTTTCTCGGCTTTCTTTGTTTTTCTTTATTTCTTTCTCGGGTTTCATCAGGTTTTTTTCATTGGTTTTCTTCGGTTTCCATTTCTTTTTTGTATATTTATTTTTATTTTTAAATTTTTATTGGATTTCTTCCTTGTTTCATTCTTTCTTTGTCGATTTTTATCGGTTTGTTTACTGTTCAAGCCATGTCTACATTTTTAGTACACAATATACATTTTTAGGGTACATGGGAAACATTTTTTGAAACACGTTGAACATTGTTCAAATATACAATGTACATTTTCTTTTAATACATGTTTTGGTGACTAGATTTATTCAAAAAACACATTGAACATTTGTTTATGGTAAGAAACATTCTTTTTAAACTACACATGCATTTTTATACATGATTAACATTTTTTTCAAATATATAATGTTTTTATGTCTGCTTTTTCCATGCGAATTTAATTTGTACATTTTACATTAAAACAATTGTATGCACATTTAGCATTTTCCAAATACATGATTATCATTTGTAAAAAATATTATTTTTTTATGTCTACTTTTTTCATAAACATTGTACATTTTTATCAGGAAAATAATTCATACACGTTTAATATATTCCAAATACATTATTAACATTTTTTGAAAACTTACATCTTTTTATGTTTACATTTTTTGTATACATCAGTTACTGTTTTCATACACACGTTTAACATTTGAAATACACGATTAACAATTTTCTCATATATATGTTTTTATGTCTACTTTTCTATACAAATTGTACATTTTTTGTATACATCAGTAGTAACAATTTTTATCGACCTTTAACACTTTTAAATACTAGTAATTTGTACGTGCTTTGCACGTCAGATTAGTATGTATAGAAAACACTAAGTCATTAAAACTAAAGCACCAATGTTATGATAAATTTATGATGTAATTTTTTAAAGGGGATTTGTATTTTTTAGTGGGAACTCATGGAAGCTTTTAATTCTTCACGTCAAATCACAAAAGTGCAACAATGCATTAGAAAATATCATGAATACCTGTTTGGGCATTTTTACGCTTTTCTCCCGGATTTTATGATTAACGTAGCAGTTACTTTTTTGCTTCATCAATACATCAATCATGACATTTACCCGCGAGTTTGTAAAAATAATAATATATTTTCCATGTACTTGAATTCACACATTAGTTGTTATATTATTATTGTCGATTAGTTATTATTTCTATAAAAAAGAGTGTTCATAAATCATGTTTTTGCATATATTTTTGATGGCAGTTAACCTTCACAACTCGAACCAGCGACCATTCATTATAAGTAAAACTGATTCTTAACGCCAAAGCACTTGCAACAGCTGTACTTTATTATAATACTTAATTTAATTGGCTATGTCCAGGAGTGCATTTCTCTCAACCTATCCATCCGACTAAAAATTAAAAAATCTGAACCTATCCCGCTGCTTCTTCTATATCGGTATGTGTGCATCTCTCTCTCGCTGTGCACTATGTGCTGTGCAGGCGGTCACCATCGTGTGTCACTATGCAGGCAGTCACTGTAGCCTATGCGAGAAATGTCCAGAACCTGGACACCACACATGCACACGGGGCATAGTAGCTGTCCGATTTGACTGATCTATGGCCAAGAATGCAGGGATTCGCGGCCGTAAGTGGCATCCGTCTAGCGTTTCTCCCATTTAACACCGTCCGATGCTGTAAATCAATGGCATGCAAGTCATGTAGGCTATTCTGGGGACAGTTTTGGGTGTACCTATCAATGTTCACACTGCTACACTATATAGGAGTATAGATACATGATTGACATTTTTCAATTCTGCATGTAAAGTGATTTTTATAGTAGCTATAGTTGGAATATTTTGAAATATAAGCAACAAAGTAACTAGCCAGCAACTCCCAACGAATAACGTGAGATACAGACTGCAGGCAACAGTAGATACATGTGAAGCAATGTTGCGCAACAATAATCAATAGCACAATGAAATGAAACAACAAGGTATCAGATAGCTCAGTATACAGAAGATCAAACCGCAGTCAGTGAATCGCACCAACAGAAATCATCTATGAAGAATCTCAAAAATTTGCCCTGACTTGCACCAGCAGTTAGTGAATTCCACTAGTATCATGCATGCAACAAGCTTGAGCTTTGATATCATGGTAGCCCTAGGCAATACACTTTATACTTTTAACTCTGCTATACCTCTCGTTCACTAGATACTCTCTCGTGGATGGCTTCCAGCCTCTATTTCATTTTCAGTTTTTCACCAACATGTCCAAAATGGATCCATTGACGTGCACAAGGCAAGTCACGAAGGGGCAGTGGCTCTTATATTGTGAAAAAGGAAGAAGGGATGACCAAGAGGCAACATATCATTGGAGAATGGCGTTGTAGAGGACGGGCGCGTGCGCTCCTGGTACGTGGACCAATGGAGGAAGCCACTCAGTTTTTGTCCGATTGGTACTGATGAGATGTACGTATTAAATGGTATGACTGTACTGTTGACATATACGTCTCCGACATGCTCCTGTCTGGTTAACGCCGTATTAGATCAACCTGTGCTGTCGGTACAAAAACTAGTAACCACGATACTGGACGGACACATATAAAAGTTCCGTTTGATATAACAACGTGCGATGGACAAAATAATAATAAATGCCAATACGGGCCCACCTCGTAGCAGCAGGAACCAAATCGACAGCTGATGGCGACTGCAGAGGAGGACGGCGTAGGACTGGAGTTCCTGTCAGATCCGGTGGACAGGTATGGTTTCCATTCCTTATTTTGCAAACTTTGAAATCTGATTCATTCTGCGAGACAACCTTATGGATTCACGCTTCATCTCACAGGTTCCCCTGCGGATCTTGCATCCCACCATCTGATGACGACTGGTGACCCTAGTTCTGCACATACGGAATCAACTACTGAATCGAGCATGGGGGATGTTGGCGAGGCGTCTCTCACAATGGAGTTGGCCTTGAAGACCGCCGGAGAAGCACCGAGCTTGTCGCCGGCCGATTCGCAGCCATCTACAGGAAAAGATGGTGCAGCTGTCCCCGGATGGACAAAAAGGTATCCTCGTTCGGGCCTGTGCATGCTTACCTCCTACAAATATAGATCTCCGAAACTAATAATTTACTTGCTTGCATGGTGCTCTCTTGGCAAAACTGAATTCTTCCGATGAAAAACATAGTTAGATTTTGACTGAAAAATTAGGACAGCAAGATACATATGAACATTTCAGAACTGTAAAAAGTAAAAGTGTACTTCCTCTTTTAAGAATGCATAACTCTGAAAAAAGAGTGAGTGCTGCACCTTTGCTCTCAACAGTATTCCATCGACAGTGAGGTAGAAAAACCTGTGTTACTGCTGTACGTACATATTGCTTGCTTATGAAAATTTACTTCCTGAAGAAAATGAAGCAACATTTGCATTTGTTCTTGGTCGTGCACAACTCTGAATCTAGCATGTCAAAATCGCATTTACTACGTTCTGCAAAACGCATCCCCATAGCGAAATCGATGGGTGCAGATACCAGGAGCGCACGCGCTCTTCCTCTCCTACGAATTTTCGCATATCATTGTTTCTTTTCTAATATCTCTTGTGTACCATAGTGTAAGACCTGGACCATTCTTCACGGATCAGACGGCTGAGAATACAAGGTGGGTCAGGGGATTGTTCCTGCCCAACAAGGGTGGAGACCAAGGCGAGCAGGGCCAATCCTATTCAGCACACATGTCGCCAAGCAGCGACACGGTGTGTACCCCTCCGTGCGCACCAGTTTTAGGAAGGTTCTAGAACCTCCCCTGAACTAGTTTTCTCTTTCTTTCTTTTTTCCGTTCTTGCTTTTCTTTCTTTTATCTTTATCTTTTATGCTTTTCCATTTTCTTTTCTCATTGTCATTTTTTCTTCTTTGTTTTCATGTTTGTCCCTTCTTTTTTTTTATTTTTTTTTCATGTTCCTTTTTACGTATACTTTTTATTTTATTTTTGAACCTCTTTCAAAGTGTGAACAATTTTCTAATGAGCCCATCCCGCGGGCCCCCGTCAAAGAAGTGACAGGGGCCCATCCCGGCCCAGCCTAATGAGCGAGTCTGGAAGAGGCTCCGGAGACGCTGGTGGCCTCGACATATATACGCTAGCCGCCGCCTCCTCCCGTTCGTTCCAGCGAGAGAAATCCCCAATCCACCAAACCCGGCGAGGTGCGGACCAGACCCGACGATGTTCGTCGACACGATGCAGTTCTCTGTGCCGATGGCCACCGGCTACGAGGGTTTACCCTTCACCGCGGCCCAGGCGGAGAAGGAGGAGGCGGAGGCGTCCACTGTCAAGGCCAGAGCGGAGCAGGAGGCCGAGGAGCCGTCGTTCATCGTCAAAGCGGGGTGTGGCTCCAAGAGGAAGGCGGAGGAGGAGGCTTTCACTGTGAAGGCCAAGGCGGAGGAAATGAAATGCCACAACAGGGTCGCACAAAAATAATCAACAACACAAATGAAATGCCACAACAGGGTATCAGATAGCTCAATATACGAACGATGAAACAGCAGTCAGTGAATCACACTAACATAAATCATCTCCGAATCTCAAAATTTTGCTCTGTTCTTTGTCCCACTAGTATCCTGCACACGGGAAGATTGAACTTTGATATCACGGTAGCCCTAGGAAACACACATGTACTTTTAACTCATTTATATCTCGTTCACTAAATACTCTCTCGTGGATGGCTTCCTGCCTCCATTTTCATTTTCGGTTGTTCAGCAACATGTCCACGATACGGAAACGGTTCCACTGACGTGCACAAGGCAAGTCACAAGGAACAGTGACCCTTACAGTGAAAATGGGAGAGGGCCCTAGACTCTAGTACCAACATATCACTGTTTCTCTTCTATCTCTTGTGCACCGTAGGGCAATACCTGGACTCCTCTTCACGGATCGGACGACTGAGAATAGAAGGTAGGTCAAGGGGACCGTTCCTGCCAGACAAGGGCGGAGACCAGGGCGAGCAAAGGCTGGACCGACCCATGGCCACACCCAAGAAGTACTTTTCTTTAGGGATCTACACCCGTCAAGCATGGCCGTTCTTACCTCAAGCGGGCCTGCTAAAATTTATTTATTTATTTGTGTTTTTCAAGTTTTTTAGAAAGCAGAAAAGCAAAATAACAAGCAATTAAGCAATATAGAAAATAAGAAAGTAAAACAAACAAGTGTAGTACCCATGACTGTGGTGTAAGCTCCCCAACAATGACCACCGAAAAATGCTTGCTTCCTCTCAACTAGAAAGATGGTGGACTCGCCAAGTGCAAGGGTTTGTATCAAGCAGTAATTTCCCTCAAGTAAGCTCAAGGTTTATCGAACCAATAGGAGATTAGTAGCACAACCAATGATCAGCACATGCACACACAGATACAAAACTTGCCTTGGCCCCAACATGACCAGTGAGATTGTTAGTCCTACTAGCTTGCTAGTTACAAGGATTAAAAACAGAAGTATATGGAAGATTTAATTGCAAGCGAAAAGTAAAAGCAAGGAATTAGAAAAAAGAATTGATTGAGATTGAAGGTTTATAGGAAGAAAATGAACCGAGGTCCATAGGTTCACTAGTGGTTTTTCTCCAAAAGAAAGCATGGTGTGGTAAGCAAATTACTGTTGATCATCGATTAAACTGAAATATTTATAACTATGACTATCCATAATATAATCAAAATATGAGCACAACGTCCTAATATCTATATACCATTATCCAACTACATCTATAGCTAATACTCCATCCAAAACCGCTATCCAGCATGCATCTTAAAGTATTAAGTAAGAAACAGAGTATTGCAATAAGCATGATGACATGAAGTAGATGGTATATTGTCTTCACCCTGCATTCAAAGGACAATTATGCAACCATCTTTCTATCCCTAGTGGCAACAACACAATACAAGTTTTTTCCACTTTTTGTCACTACGATGGATTGCCTTGTAAGATTGAACCCAACTATCATACACAACTCCCTCTTGGAGATCAAATCTCAAACTTGGGCAAAGAAAGAAGAATAGATTAGAGAGGAATAAGAATTATGCAGCAAAGAAACCAAATAGATCTTAAAAAGATCCATGGATAAATCTGTTCATAAGTGATAATTCGTCATATCCCAACAAACACACCAGCGGACTACATCAGATGGATCACAATCATGTAGGGTAGCTCATGGGATCTTTGTGTGAGAAGCAAGGGAGAAAAAACCATCTAGCTACTGCCATGACCCATAGTCCAAAGAAAACTACTCACGTGCGATCATGGTGGCCTTCAAGTTGATGGAGATGGCCATTGTCAAGAACTCCCCCTCCAACAGAGCTCCGAAAAAGGCCTCCAGATTGGATCGCCATGAAAAAAGGTGTGCAACAGTTGATAAATTAGAGTTGAAAATCATCTAATTTTTTAGGTATATGTAGAGGCACAGTGACTGACATGCAATGGAACGGAGCACTAGGGAGCCTACGCGCCCCTGGCCATGTGGGGCCTGTGGGTGGCCCCCAACCTACGTTGGTTGCCACCTGAAACTTCTGGATGGAAATTTTTGCTAATTTTTTCTTGGATTTTTGAGCCAGAAAAGATAGATTTTCTTGAAAATCCAAATCATGTAGAAAACATCAATTGGCACTTGCACTGAATTAACAGGTTAGTACGGAAAATAATATAAATTGATGCCAAAACTATGCCAATATGCCATAAATATAAAATAAAACAGTACAAAATTATATATATGTTTCAGATGTGTCAGTTTAGTGTATAATTTATATTTTGGGCCTTCTCCTTTAATCATTAGTAGTTAGGACGGCAAAGAATTGGGTTTGCGCTCCCTCGATTTGGGCTGGGACTCATGTTTGCTCTCTGAAACATCCTAAGTAGCTTGCAAGCATGTGACTAATGTGTTTAGTGACGGGTATATTGTATTACGAAACATGTAAAGAGAACTTGCCGGTAATAAGATTGAACTAGGTACGACGATACCGACGATCAAATCCAGGGCAAGTAAAAATATCGCGAGACAAATGGAATTGTATACGAGATTATCATCCTTAACACCATGGTTCAAACCGATAAAGACCTTCGTTGAATATGTGGGAGTTATTATGGGCATACAGGTCCCGCTATTGATTATTTATCAGAGAGGTGTCTCGATCATGTCTAGATGTTTTCGAACCCATAGGGTCACACACTTAACGTTCGGTAACGCTAGGGTCGTACTGGGATATTCATTATGGTGAGTCCGAAGGTAGTTTGGAGTCTCGTATGGGATCCCGGACATCACGAGGAGTTTCGGAATAGTCCGGAGGTAAAGTTTCTATATGGGAAGTGTTTTTCAGGGTTTTGGAGAAGTTCGGGAATTTACCGGTATTGTATCGGGGGGTTCTAGAAAGTTCTAGGGGTGTTCCAGTGGGGCCACCTGCCCCAGAGGGGCCACATGGACCCTTAGGGGAGGGGCGCACTATCCCTACATGGGCCAGGCGCCACACACCAAGGGCCCATGTGGCTAAGGGTGGAAACCCTAAAAAGGGGGGCGCCCCTAGGCTTGGAGGGGGGCCACCGCCCCTTGGCTTGGAACGAGGGACAGTGCTGGTCGCACCCCCTCACCCCCTATATTAAGGGATGGAAGGGGCTGGGCGCACCCACCCATCCATCTGGCCGCCGCCTCCTCTCTCTCCCTCCACTTCCTCCTCCGTAGTTGCTTGGCGAAGCCCTGCAAAAATTCCTCCTCCTCCTCCTCCACCACCACCACCCCATCGTGCTGGCCTAGATCCCATCTATCTCTCCCCTCGCTTGTTGGATCAAGAAGGAGGAGACGTACCAAGCTGTATGTGTGCATAACTCAGAGGTGACGTTCGTGCGACACTCAATCGGATTGGATCGTGAAGAGTACGACTACATCAACCATGTTCGTTGAATGTTTCCACTTTCGATCTACAAGGGCATGTAGACACAGCCCCTTTCATTGCTAGCATCTCCTAGATTATATCTTGGGTGAATTCGTAGGATTTTTTTGTTTTTCATGCAATGTTCCCCTACACATAGGGTTTCTTCATACAGTTGGAACTAAGATAAATCTAAGTGGAACAACAAATAGGAGACCCCCTTTAGTATCCTCGTGCTTGATGAACAAGAGTTTCTCTCCAACTTTAAATCTTGCCAGCTTGAGTATTTCTGTCCATCCGTTGACAATGACACGATCATCGACTGAGCATGTGTACTTACATGTGAATTCTGCAGTGGGATCCAAAATAATCTTGATAAAGCCTGCTTCATCTATGATGTTAGGCATCGCACTTTTCGGTAGTCACTGTCAAAAGAAAATTATGGTAAAAAAACTATTGTACATAATGTAACAGAAGATGGTTCGAAACATAATATACAATATAAAGCGCACCAGGAGTTTCTTCTTTATGTTAGTCTTCATCGGTGTGTAGGGACAGAATAAATGTATCATCAAGATTCTGCATACGCTTAATAAACTCAATAGCATGACCAATGTCTTCCTAGGTTTTTGTTGTTCCAAATGTAGTATCAATGCTCTAGATGATGTTTTTGTGTGCTTTATCCAGTTTGAAATAAGTTGTCATATGTATATGTGTATATAAAGAACCTTAGTTAAAATGTAACATTTGAAATTCAATAGAAGCAGTAATGAATGTTGTATTCAGACATGGATATGAAGGAAAGACCATACAAGGATGAGCAATTGGAGGATTGGGCAGGTTGACAGATATTGATCGATCAGTGTCACCAGCTAAAGTGACGCTCATTTCTTTACCCACCCAGAGCTGGTACAATTCCAAGAATTGTTTCCAATACCTACCAGAAAATAAGTTGTGTCTTGTTCGTTGCTCACATTAACAACAAAAATGGACCCTTCTTTTGTCTCAAGCGGAGCTGTGACTTGAGTAAAAGCGGATTTTGCAATACCAATCCTTTTTAAGAAATCTTTTCTTGCAAAGCAGGGGATTTCCTAGGAAACATTAACCAAAGGAAAAAAATGTTACTAAAATGGAATATAAAGATTATATTCATTCAGAGAACCTATTGAATTTAAGTGAGAATATAATTCAAAAAACACTATTTGGGAGAAGGATATGTACACTTCATTTAGAAATTGGGCGATTGATAGTACATAAATGGTATGCAAAACAGAATCAATGTATCTGAATACGCTGATGTACCATTTTGCAAAATTACATAATGTTATGAATGGAAATGTGTGTTTGCCTAAGGATGAAAATTCAGTAATTATGAGGAAGAGAATGTTGAAATATATTTTACTCAGTGAACGTCTTGTCCAGTGAATAGAAATTTAATTAAAGATGTTGTTCAGCAGTATGGTTAGCCGTGTGCAGTAAAATTGAGGAAAAAAGACATGAAGAATATTTGAACTACAATTAGAAATTTGTCGTTCTTTCTTTGTAGAAAAAACAAGGATAAGGACTTGTTCCTAAGAGCGTAATGATCGCCGCACAATCCCCTACGGCCATTACAGATAGGGCACCAGAAATTAATGAACAACCGATTTAGTAGGCCGTAATATTGGACTCGTGATTTACAGGAAATTAAACATCTGTATGTTGTAATTTACCTCCATTTCATGAACTGCATCGACCTTCATTGGGGTTTTCTTGGCTGCCACAAATTGGAGCGACATGGAAAGAATCAGTGAAACTAGCGTAATACCAGTCGATACTCGAGGACGTCGACTTGCGGCAACCGGTTGTAGAAACGTTCAGTAGGAGCTGAAAGAAAGTAGATCTACAGGATCGTAGTAGAAAGGAAGAAGATGAGAGCAAGAGAGTAACCTGAAAGAAGATAAGACATGCTTCAGATTCCGCAAGCGAAAATAAATGTTGGCTAATTAGGGCCCCTAGTTGGGTGTGCCCATGAATAAAATAAAATATGCATGGTAGCAGTGATCGTAAGTTTCAAAATGAAGAATGGAAAATATTACGCTCTAAGTTTCGTATAAAAAACCTGGTTGAACAAACAGGGTTAACCATAGTAGCCGAAAATGAAATCAAACCTTAGGTAATTCATTACAATTGCAAGAACGGAATGTGTTAGAAAAATATTTACCTAACGAACTAACGGAATGGTTTCATAATGTTAGAAGAGATAGAGAGGGATTGGTGGAATAGTTGATTGATTGATTGAGCCTCGTAGGCGTATATATAGGAGTACATGATCTATTTGGAGTACAAGACAAGCTAGAAAATCCTAGTCTATCCTACACCTCCTAATAATCATACTCAACATCCCCCCGCAGCCACAACGGTAGCGTCACAGACAGTGAGACTGGAGAAGAATCTGAAGGTAAGCCGATGAACACTCCCCACAGTCATAACGGTCGATGCATCACGGAAGGTGTGGCTGGAGTTAAAACCGACAAGGTTGCTCAAGTAAGGCGGTAGCCCTTTGTGCTGATGTTGTGGCAGCTGAGAGCATAGGGTGGTGTAGCCGTGGTCGAGGTACCCGTGCGAGAGACACCGTGGTCGATGTTGAGTCAGGGTGGCCAGTGTCAAGGTAGTCGTTGTGGACCGGGAAGAAGAGCGGCGGCGGCGGCGGCTAGGAGCGCGACGACGGTGCTTCAAGTTGGCGAGGAAGAACCCGACAGCGTGACGAAGACCGGCGCGGACGGTGGCATTCCCGCGCCTAGGAAGACGCCGTGGCGCATACCAGACAGAAGTCGGCGCACATGGACGACGAAGTGGACCGCGTGCCGCGGCGATAGAGCCCGAAGGGGCGACGCAGCGGCAGTGCGCGGGTCGGGGTTACGGCAGGGAAAACCTCAGGACGGCGGCAGGGGCCGTGTGCCACGGTCGCTACAGCCCGATGGGGCGATGCAGCAGCAGCGCAAGGGTCGGTGCAGCCACGGGGACGTCCTGGAGTGGACGGCCTCGGAGCTGCCGTGGAACGTGGGCCGCAGCACTACGGCCCGAAGGGGCGACGCAGCAGCAGCGCGCTGGACGGTACAGCCACGGGAAGAACCACAGGATGATGGCAGAGACCGTGTGTCACGTTCACTACGGCTCGATGAGGCGACGCAACAGCAGCACGGGGGCCGGTGCAGCCACGAGGATGGCTTGAAGCGGTCTCGAAATGGCGGTGGACCGCGACACTATGGCCCGAAGAGGCGACACAGCAGTAGCGCACGGATCAATGCAGCCGCGGAAAGAATCACATAACGGCGACCCTACGGTCCGAAGGGACGACATAGCTGCAGCCCGTTGCTCAAATCGGTGGAGGGATGCGCTGTTACTCGTGGAGATCTTCACTCAGGGGCGGAATTGGACCTGGGGCAACTGGGGCTATAGCCCCAGGCGTGGCCCATCTAATAGGCTATACATGCAGAGGAATTTCCCATGTATTTGTAGGCTTGTAGAGGCCCAGCCCCAGGCATGTGCAAACCCAGCGGCCCCAGGCCCAGCGCACCGAGCTCTCCAAGGCTTCAAAGAAAGGCCACTAACGAGCCACGATGCACTTGCCTAAAAAAAAAATCCAAAAATCAATCATCTAACGAGCCACGATGCATCCATATTTCTCTGACTCCACGCCAAACTAACACACAAAATACTAAGCAAAAACTTATGATCGCTCATAGACAGATTTAGCATCCACACTAGGATTGTGAAAGTGGGATGCACTAGAAATACCAGTTGAACTTCAAAGAAAGTACTCGCAAGAGAGAAACGAATGGAACACAATAGAAGGGAAAGATCTGGTGGCCAGACAAGATGGCGGAGATTGATATACTGGGTGGAATATCCCAAGAATCACTGAGGTACACAAAGAAGTTAGCTTACGAGAAAAATCAAGTGCTCGACGAGTTCAAGCAAGCGGTGCTCCAGCGCCATGGCCTGTGGAACGACCACTATGCCAAGTGGGCATGACTTCGTGCGGTTATCAGTGTTCGGAAATCAAGGCTTTTGAGCAAAACGGACAAGTCTCTGGAGGTGGGACCCATAGTTCCCTTCTTTGTCCCTGCACTATGTTTGTTTGTCAGCGCGCTTCAGTCCAAGGTTATGTATAAACGAAGCCAGTTGCAAACCACATGAAAAAAATTGCTTCACAAAGATGTTTCTAATTGATCGAGACCTCCTCTTTCTTTTGGCTACAACCGATCCATGTAAGAATTACAGGACATTCATGTATGTAACCATGTACATTGCTTGTTAAAAAAGGCGGCCTGCGACATATCTTCAGCAAGTGCATGCTACTGTATCATTCGACAATCAAATGTTGGTCTCAGTAAACGACGCTCTTTGTTAAATTGATGATGCATTTACTGAATTTGCCTCGTAGTGATAAAAATTTGAGTTTTACTGAATTTGGAATTCACATTTTATTCTTAAACAAAATTTATGGTGTACTGGTAATATGCATCGCTATGTGTTGTATTTGTTGTGTTTTTCGGGTTGTGGTGTTTGGCGTTGTGTATAGCCCCTTAGCTTTAGCCCTAGGCTTCGAGAAATCCTGGCTCCGCCTCTGTCTTCACTGGAAACTTGACGAAGGCACCGACGTGCGGTCGATCAGACCGGACGACATACGTCAGATGGCCGGAGATACCAGAAGCGTACGACCGAGCAGGGACACCAAGCGGTGCAAAGAGGCTGTGCTCGATGCGCGCAGCCTCCACCAGCACGGGACGCAGCATGCACAAGCAGCCACCATGCATCAGGCACGGCCACGCAGGCGGCACGCGGTGTGGATCGACGCGGAGTCGCGGGCGAGGACGAGAGGCCCGATTCAGATCCAATCGAGATGATGAAGATGTCGACAGAGTGTATGCGCGTTGTAGACCTCTCGTCGACTAAGATTTGATTATTAGGAAGTGTAGGAGTGACGGCGGCAGGCGACGCAAATCAATTTCTAAATCGGAAAATCAAAAAGGAACATCAATCAGACGACCAGGCGAGAGAGAAAAAACCGGATCAATTGGTCGGGAAAAAGATTCTTTAGAGCAGCCGATCAACGCGATCGGCGGACGAACTCTAGATACGGGCTGCGCGGCCCCCGGCGGCGGTCATAGAGGCTGGCCACCCCGAGGGCGGTGCGCGGGGCGGAAGTGGCGGGCGACGGCTAGGGTTAAATCGGTTAGGCTACTATCATGTTAGTAGAGATAGAGAGGGATTGATGAAATAGTTGATGGATTGCTCGAACCTCGTGGGCGTATATGTAAAAGTATATGATTTACTTGAAGTACAAGACAAGACAGGAACAAATCTTAGTCTATCCTACACTTCCTAATAATCAACTCAGCACATAAGATCACATTTGGTCGTACAAGTATTGCTTTCTTGAATTTAAAGATAGATTTATCACGATCTCATGCATCATAAAACAATAAAAAATAAAGATATACACAATGTGAAGTATTCAAGAAAAAAGATAGAGTGAACTTGGCAAACGACAGAAGAAGATGAATGATGAGTCTGAATGAGATAAAGGTAAATAAATAGAATACAAGAACAAGCAATAGCGAATGAAGAAGATTAGAAGGTTGAAAGGAAATCACGGGTATAGGAATGGAAAAGCAGTGGAAGAACAGATGAAGGAGAAAGAAGATGAACCGTCGTGAATAACTGTTAAAACATAACGGTGTGATGGAGCGTATCATGAAGTGCACGACCGTAGAAGTACACATAGACGATGTATTTGTATTAAAAACATGTATACTCTCTCGTATTCACACATTAAAAAAATTGCATGCATTTTCTAACGAATTTTCCCATGCGGCAAGCGTTTCCGCAGGTGCGTGCCCCTGCGAATCTTCGCAGATGTTACTGCACCTTTAGATGGTATAGTCATACGCGCTTTTGGGCCACTAGATCGTGGATCGAATGGTCAGCATCGATCAGTGCAAGTTTTGCATAAAACCCCCGGACATTCTCAGAATGGCGCTTTGATGCACATCCAGCAATGCTCTCCGTTGGATCACAGATCTAACGGCCCCGGTTATCCGTATCACGGCAGTGTAAGGTGCGGTAGCACTTTCAGGGTCACTCGTGGTCGTGGGCCCACTACACGCGATGCACGTTTCACGAGCTGCCAACAGATGGCATAACACACGCACGTGGCGATGCAACATGCGGTGCCTCGGCTCTGCGCTGCCGCGCTGGAGATAAGGCGTTCCCGTCCGGCGTCCCTATCCTCTGCCATGCCACACGCGATTCACGCCCGCATGATACAACTCTGTCACCGTTACATTATTCTGCGTGTGGAGGTCACGATTCCGCATAATCCAATGAGGTCTCAGCCACTTCACACGAAACCAAAACTGCACAGCTGTTATAATAGTATACTACTCCCTCTGTTCCTAAATATAAGTCTGTGTAGAGATTTCACTATAAACTACATATGAATGTATACAGATGCATTTTAAGTATGAATTCATTCATTTTGCTTTGTATGTAGTCCACTTAGTGGAATCTCTACAAAGACTTACATTTAGGAACGGAGTATATGCTGGTGTTGGATGCGTGCCAAAATAATGTGGCCGCATGGCCGTACGAGAATATGTTGTGGCACTGTCAATTGCTGATGTGGATGGCGTTAAATGGTACCTTAAATATTTAATTAATGCAACTGGTGGGCGTGGCCCGCCAAGTCATTATATTTTGTGTTTCTTTTTTTTTTTCGACGGCAACTAGGATGCTCGGCTAGACTTTTATTCATGCCATATATGTGACTTGGTCTGCACAACTTTGGTGAGTGTTTTCTGTATGAACATACCTGGACAAAATTATAAATTTGGAGGACTAAAACTATATAATTTTTGCCTGACAAATTGAAATAATTTTCTTTGTTAATCGCTAATGGCAGAAAACTTTTTTTAGAACAATGGTAGTAGAAAAGTTGGAGTGCCCACATTTTTCTCTATCTATGCATGATTCATCATCGGTGGTTAGTTAGAAACAAAAGCATGACCACGTCGTTACAATGATTTTAAATATCTTCTGGTGATTTTTCAGCCAACTATTTGATCGACTTAAAACTTAGGTTCTCTTCATACAGCAGCCGCATCATTTGCAAACATTAATTAATTAAAAATACAGATTGCAATTCATATATCTAAATTCTTCACACATGCTCACCTTACACTAATTTATATTCTCCCTTGTCATCTAACTTCGTTTATTCATCGTCGCATACTCTGGAGAAATTATGTAATCATTTTCTAGCACTTAACTACATTAGCTTGTATTTATATATTCTGATTCTGCACATGTTGTTTGTGTCGGTTGCATCCTTAAGCACAACTTTTTTTGCGGGGGTAAATATAATAAATATATTATTTTTGGCCTTTTATAAGATGATTATATTGAATTTGTTTGATATTACATATTGAAACTGTAGGGAATCTTGCACGAACTCCATTATTATGCTAAAAGTATTGCTTTGAACCTGTTGGTTTGATTTAAGTTTTTTTACTGTACTTAATTCTATAGTTAATTGTGTATGAAGTCAACAGTATGTCATGAACGATGTAACTAGATCCATATGATTTTTATTAGACAATTATAAGGCATGGTGTACGGACTACAATATTAAGCTAAATGTATACTTTGACTTGTTATTTGCTTCACATTTTTCCTGGGTGCTTATTCCTGTAGTTAATTGCATACAAAGTCAAGATTATGTCGTGAGCGATGTAATTAAATCCATATGATTTTTTGTTAGACTATGACAAGGCTTGCTCTGCGAACTGCATTATTAAGCTAAAGGTATAGTTTGACTTGTTACTTTGCTTCACGTTTTTCCTGGGTGCTTATTTATTTAATTAATCACATACACATTGAGTTAAGAGTACGACGTGGAGCGATGCCACTAGATGATTTATTCTTTAGTTAGCTTGGTGTAAGAACCACATTATTTAGCTACAAATATACCTTTAACTTTTTCTGTACTTCACGGTTTTCCCGTGTGCTTAATAGTTAATTCTATGGTTAACCATGTACAAAAGTCAAGAGTATGCTGCGAGCGATGTCGCTAGATCTAAACGATGTCACTAGATCCTTATCCAATTATTGTAACCCCCCTCCCCCCTCACCTAGGCCCTCGCTAAATAAAGCATTAGTCCATCCTAAGAAGCTGCTTCATGTTTTTCATTCATGCTTAACTCTATCTTTAATTACATACAAAGTCAAGAGCAGTTAAGTGTATGCTGCGAGCGATGTCATGAGATCCATATCCTATTACTTTAGTTTCTCCCCTTTTCACTTGGGTCATCCTAAAGAAAATCATTAATCAACCCTAAGCAGCATGCTACATTGTATACGCCTATGAGGCTATGAGGCTCTACCTGATTTCACCACCCGTTGAACTCCCTACCCGATAAGAATATGTTGATGCCCACTCTGACATTCAAAAAGTTTCTCTTAACTACTCCATTCACATGTATCTATCCATTATGATATTATATTATTAAAGTAGTAGAAATTTTGTGATCGTTATGAAGTTATAACAGAGGATTAGAACTTGCTCTAATAACAAGTTATAAATAACAATTGAAGTTTAATTAAGGAAATAAGTCCTAAGATAAGATTTATTTTGGCAATAAATGGAAAAGAACAGTGAATATACAAAAGGAACCGCAGTCCAGAAGAAAAACAACATAGCTTACATATATAATTAATAAAATAAAATAAAATTCTAGGCCCCGGGTTTGGTCGGAAAAGAAAATGTAGATACCTTGAAGTCCATACGTACTCTCTCACTTCTGATTATGGTGTAACAATTTGAGTCTAGGATACATAAAAGAGTAGAAATAATTATCACGCATAAGGAAAAAAGATATCCAAGAGTTAAGTAAATAACAGAAAGTTCCATCAAATAATAAGTCACAGACAACAATGGATGATATTCAATATATGTAGCACATATGTAGTAATTGAAGATGGCAATCTACTAGTAGTTTACCAGTAAGTTGCAAATTAAGAAAGGTGGGGAATAAATCTTGCATGTCTAAAAACTATGTAGATTAAATCCGGAAATGAATCGTCAAGGATTATGTGGATTTAATTTGTACGTAGAAATGCTACAGTGAACAAACAGTGATACAATTATATAATGGTCAGTAGAAAATCTAAGTTATAACTTATAAGTATGGTGAGGCTTAAGTCTTGTAAATCGTAAAGGACCGTGTATATCAATCGATGAAAATTTGATTCATAGATATGAGAGCTACAATGAACAAACACCAATGCCAATATAGAAGTCATAACAAATATAGCTAGACAATTAAATGGTCACTATGCTAGTTAGCATTTAGAATCGTCACTAAGGTCTACGTAACAAAACAACAAGTATCATCCATGCCAATATTTACTAAAGTCATTCTCTCATCTTCTTGGTAAATCTGGGAGGATTGGGATAATAATAATATGCTTTTCAATAGTAACCAGCCACCATTAGGTTAATTGAAAACAAAATTAAATAAGAATTACTCCTATTGTTATGTAGGAATGAGGAGGATATATAGGGTATGGGTCTGAATGACACCTCACTGACGAGCCTTGAAACGACACCATTGATTCATTCATCACAGTCTCACGCCGCCACATGCACATCACATCATGTCGCCGCGCACAGACACTGAAGGATCGCCACTCCTATAGGAGATCGGGGTCCATTGCCACCATGATAAAGGCAGTGGGTGGATATGGGGAGATCCAGCGACGGGGAATGACACATGTGCCACTTTCCACCTGACCTACCGCGAGGCGCCCGAAGCCTCCACCAACGACGCCGCTGCTTTTCCTCGTACCTCTGAGCAGTGGCCAATTTAGTACCTCAGATCAGGCGACCTCACTTCGTCCTGCCAACTGATCAAGTGACCAAGTGCCTAGCCGCCATCATCCATGGACCTTGCACTTGCTTTTCCAACGGGCACGTTGGGTGGCGGCGAGGTGAGAGAGCAGGGGAGGAAGAGACGGCGATGGAGCTAGGGTTTGCCTCAAGCCGTCTGAGGAGGGGAGGCGACGCGAGGGCACCAGGTTTGAGTGGGTGTTGTTAAGTGCCCGTCTTGTGAAGCTCTCCGTCCAAAAGGACTATAAAATAGAACATATTAATTTATCGATAAACACTTTTTAATCTGCACTAGGGACAGGGGCGGTGAGGCTAAGATCAATATAACGGACCTCTTCTAAGTTTCAAATTGAAAAAATGTGTGAATATTTACTCACGCTCTTCTAATCATTCAATATCATCTTTTTTATCATGTATTTATTATGTTCCTTTTATACGGGGTGACTTGTCTTCTCATTGAAAGAGTAGAGGAAAATAAAGTGTTCTTCGCCTGAAGCCTCCACCAACCATGCAGCTGGTTTGCCATCATGTTCATTGTATTTTATATGCGAGGAAACTTCCGATCTATTCATCAAGCCATGGCAATACAAAGAACACAGGAATAACATAAGTTATATCCATGTCAGTAGACAGCATAGCGAAGACTACAAGCACTAAAGCGAGGCGAACGCGCGTCACCGTCATCACCCCTCCCTCACCAGAGTTCAGCCTCCCACTTGTATGTCACATATACATCAACTTGGAGGGGGGCACCCACTTTCGAATCTTGACCCTACTCGTGATGTCTGGCGTGCCTTGTGCACATCAGTTGATCATATGGCACCAACTTGTGTCTCCTACATCGACCATATCACGTATCACGAAAGCCCAATCCATCTAAGGTTTTAATGCCCCTACTATCACGTATCAAGTAGAGGCATGTGAAAACAAACAATTTTCTAGGATTTCAAGAAGGATAACTTAGACACCCACCTTGTACATATCTAATCATTAATGTGTCATTGGGATCAAAGCCATTACTATTTTTTTCATTGTTTAGCAACATGTATCTCTTCTCTAAGCCGATGGATTCATTTGTATTTTCCCCCATAAATGGGTCCCTTATGACAACCCATAGTTTACCCTAGAGCAGAAATTTCTTATTTCAATGTGCATTACATTCATGCATCCAAAATCCGGGTAATTTAAAACATTTCTAAGTCCCTTGCCAAGTGTGGTAAAGTTGGAACTTTTGCTCATTATTTTTCATATTTGGATCACAAATCATGTCATATGTTACTCAATGACTTGTTTGCATAAAGTATAATTCAAATAGTGAAATGGAATTAAATTAGAACAATTAAATAAATAAGAAAGGATATTTATTAATGGAATTATTAATACAAGAAAAAATACAAAAGAATAATTAACTTCATTGATATTGAGAGATGATACATGTTTGATTACAATGAAGTTGATTTGTCCTTCGGCTGTTTGATACATGTTTGATACATCCTTCGGCTATTGAGCAAGCCCTATCCCATGCCTTCAACCACCATCTTTCCCAAGACACCTCCCATACGTGAGCCGGTGTTGACTGACGTTGACTCGGCTGAGACATGCCGCATCCAGTTGTCCACTAACATACATTTGCACTAAACTTTTAACCTTCTTTCTTCACAATCATAATCCACTATCTTGGCATATGATCGTAACCAATTTAGTTTATATTGATCCTTTTTTGCAATGAAGTTTTCTAATATAGTTAAATCAAATTAACCTTATTGTAATGCACCCAAATATTAATATATAATAGGTTTCATTATGTAACTTTTAACACCGACCGTGGACATTTTTCTTGCGCCAAATTTGAGGCATATATTGGAATGGTGTTACTTGTTTCCATTTCAAGTGATCACCTCTTAAAAATTGTTGCTTACAAAATTATTATACATTGTAATGAATAATTTTTTAATGTATTTTGTAGATTAATCTTTTTCCACTCAAATGTATTGTAAATATATGTATGTGTTCATGTATATTTAGTGCCACTAGATATCATGGCAGCAAGCTCAAAAGCCTTTTGAGGTTTCTAGAATGTATTGTTGTCTATTTAAGGTGTAACCGTGTAAGTAAATAGAAAAGGTAATAATGAATGCACTAAGTAGAAAATCCTAGGATATACAAAATATCTGTGAGGGTTTGCTCTTGAATTGATGCATTTCTCATTAGTAGTTATTTCCTAGAAACATATGTCTTTCGTGATCTTGGGTTCAACAATCATCTAGCATTGAATGCACTATTTTCACTTCCGGTTGAAATATCATCATATATTCAACTAACCTCCCATCAAATGTGTCTATTTTCTCTTTATTTGCACCACTGTCTGTTAAATAATCCTGGCCTCATACATGGTAAAATAGGTTGTGCACTCTAGCTGTGGGAGAAATGTGCCAATCGTGTTGTTTTCACTTTGGTTTGATTTGCAGTCTGGATAAGATTATGTAATTCAATTCGTGTGGGCTCATCAAAATGCACGAACCTTGGACTAAAACTTCACACACACACATATATTATTTATGTGATTTTTTTGTCAACTATAATGAGCATTTCTTTCAAAGGGGCTCAAAGCTTTTGTAATGTTGGGAGACTTGTATGAGATCTCACTTTTAGGTGAGATCATGATATCAACCAAAAAAAAAAAATCATATTTAGACATTATTTTTTTTTGAAATTATTTGACAACATTAATGTGGTTATGTCTACAACTCCAAAAAAATCAGCTCAAAATTCAAAGTCATTTAGAGATTCAAAAAGACAAACTTTGAATGTGAATAGTAGCAGTCTTAGGTGAATAGTACTTTGACACTATTCACTCTGATTTTTTTCTTTTTTGTTTCTATTAATGTAAGTTGAATTAGGAGCTGAAACTTTTTGAGGTTGTACATCAAACATTGATGTGTGTCTACAACTTTTTTGAGAATGTTTGAACATGTATTTTTTTTAAAAAAAATCGATCTCATAGATCTCACATTATGTGAGATCTCACATTATGTGAGATCTCACACAAGTCTTTCCTCACAAATTGGTGCTCTCTCTCTCTCTCTCTCTCTCTCTCTCTCAAGTGTATAGTGTTGGCCTTTATATTATTTATTTTTGGCAAATTTAGGTCGAATGGTCGATATTTTGCACATCTCGCCGAAGGAGAGCAGCTCACTTTCCAAACATCGCGGCTGTCTGTGCCCACCGCGCATGTGCATCACAGACGTTCAGCAAGCAGTCACTCGTGGTCGTGGGTCTACTACACGCGATGCACGTTCACGAGCTGCCAATCAACCGATGGCATAAACATGCACGTGACGCGGCAACGTGCGGTGCCGCGGTGGCTCGGCTCCTCGCTGGAGATGAGGTGCCCCCACCCGGCATCCCTAACCTCTGCTAAGCCACACGCCTAGCCACACGCGAAACACGCCCGCATGATACAACCCTGTCACTGTTAACAGGCCACGGTAACGTGCGTGTGGAGGTCACGATTCCGCATAATCCAGTTCTGTCTCAGTCATTGCAAAAGAGAAATGTAATACTATACCATAAATAGGTGTTGAATACGTGCCAAAATGATGTGGCCGCATGCATGATCGTACGAGAATCCGGCGCGGCTGTCCATTGCTGATGTGGATGGCGTCAGATGCAACTACAAATGCAACACATGGGTGTGGCCCGCCACATCATTATTCGCTGTAGTATTGGTAATGTTTCTTCATGGCAACTAGTATGGTGAAATGCGCAAACTTTGCTAAGACATTTTCCGTACCAATACAGCCTGTGTCATCTTAGATATATTTTCACAACTATGTTTTGTATACGATTATACTTGGACAAAATTATGAATTGTAGTACTCCCTCCGAACCATATTACTCGCCGCTCATACGAATATATTTAGCACTGAAATGGATCGGAGGGAGTACAACATAAAATATTCTCCGAGGACTACATTTATAATTTTTTTATTTGAATAGTTGAACTAATTTTGTGTGGTAATCAGAAAAGTTTGAGTGCACACATTGCTCTCAATTTGTGCATGATTCGTCATCGGTAGGTAGGTAGGTAGAAACAAAAGCATGATCATCTCATTACAATGATTTTAAATATCTTCTAAAGATTTTTCCAACCAACAATTAGATCGATTTAGAACTTGTGTCCTTTTCATCCACCCACCTTATCATTAGAAATAACAATCAATTAAAAAATGCATATTGCAATTCATAAACCTAAATTCTTCACACATGCTCACCTTACCCTGATTTGCGTTGTCCCTTGTCTATCTAACTTAGTCTATTCATCGTTGCATACTCGGCGGAACTTTGTAATCATTTTGTAGCACTTAACTTCTCTGGCTGGTATTATTCTGATTCTGCATGTGTTGCTTGCATCAGTTGCATCCTTAAGCACAAAAAAATTTGGTTTATCATATATGCTTGACATGATTTGTGACTCCAACTTTATCATTGCCACCACAACCTTGTGTCCGTTGTCTCCTATGATATGCTCGCTCACTAACATACCACATTACCATGTATATGTAGAACTAAAAAAAATACCATGTATATGTCGGTTATTCTTACCGACGACATGTGTGCCATCTTCTTCATATGTACACATTCATATACTCTTTGGCCTTCTCAATTTACCACTTTCCAGCCACTTCTCGTTATTACCATGGATGTCGATGGAGGCCACACATGCACGTATATTTGAGACATGTTACGTTGGTGTCTTTCCTTTATCACTATATATTGCATAGTGTGTAAAAATTGAAATAATATTCAACTTTTGTACATAGAAAGTCAGTGTCCTTTTATTCACCAATTAGTTTCATTTATATATATAGCATCTTCTGAATGAGCTACTTACATTTGTTATTTTCCTTTTATTTGTATTTCAAACATCATATACAAAAAAGATGCATAATTTATCCACGTAATAATAATAATAATAATAATAATAATAATAATAATAATAATAATATGCCATACATTTCATTTCTAATTATTTATTGAGGTTTTCATATGACGTCTTTGCATGAGAGCAAAATTGGCAATATCAGTTCTCTTCCAGAATTCATATTTAAATCAGTGCCACATACATTAAATTGGACATATATTTATGTAAAATGATAATATAAATTAATTTTTATTTTAAAGGTAAGATTCTAAGTATGTCATATTTTAACTAGTTGAGTTAGACCCAAGAAGTTATCGAATTTTGTGTTACATCCTCCTTACTCGAATAATAAGCACAAGATGGTTTTATAAGACTTAAAAGATGATTCCTTAAAGATCATAAAAATATTGTTATCCATTGATAATATAATCCTAAAGATAAAATTTGGAAGTAAGTGATTTATATAAAAGTTATGCATATGATATGAGTGGTTTTCTTGAACAAATATAACTTCGAAATAGTTTCGTCTAGAAGTGATCTCATCGATGGGTTGGCCATGGATGGTATGTGCTCAAGCATTTTTGTCAAATCAAGTAAGAATAAATTCTTGATTGGAATGGATGGGGTGTGGGTGGTCTTATTTGTAGTGTTAAAATCCATTTCTTTATAGAATTATTTTGTGTTTCAGACTCACTCGATTGATGTGGATGCTATTGTGAGCATGCACAACTTACCTTCAATGTTTCATATCCGGTGTTAAATCTTGACCTTCATAATTAGGACCTACTATGCAATCGGTTGAGCATTTTATTTAGCGTGTGTGGGCAAAGATAGTGCTTTCTTCACCTCTTATTTTAATATATTATTTTTGGCCTAATATAAGTTGATTATGTTGAATTTATTTGATATGGCATAATTCAACTGTACGGAATCTCACACAAACTTCATTATTAAGCTAAATATATCACTTTGAACCTGTTGGTTTCATTTAAGTTTTTTATGTGTAGTAAATTATATAGTTAATGACGTACGAAGTCAAGAGTATATCGTGAGCGATGTAACTAGATCCATATGATTTTTGTTAGACTATTATAAGGCTTGGTGTACAAACTGCAATTGGGCTAAAGGTATACTTTAATTTGACTTGTTGCTTTGATTCACGTTTTTCCCAGGTGCTTATTTCTGTAGTTAATTTCGTCCAAAGTCAAGAGTATGTCGTGAGCGATGTAACTACATCCATATGATTTCTGTTAGACTATGATAAAGCTAGGTGTGCGAACTGCATTATTGAGCTAAAGGTATACTTTGACTTGTTGCTTTGATTCACGTTTTTCCTAGGTGCTTATTTTTGTAGTTAATTTCGTACAAAGTCAAGAGTACACTAGTAGAAAAAGAGGCTTCCATACGCCCCCATTAGTCCCCAAAACAATCGAACCGCGACAAAAGGGGCCTTTAGTCGCGGTTCAGGAGGAGACCCGCGACCAACTATCTGGGCCCAGCGCGCTCGGTCGACAGCTGGCGGACGGGAGGGGCTTTAGTCCCGGTTGGCCTGGCCAACCGGGACTAAAGGTCCCCGAAGGCTTTTAATCGCGGTTGGCCAGGCCAACCGGGACTAAAGGCCCATCCAGCTGGCGGACGGGAGGGGCTTTAGTCCCGGTTGGCCTGGCCAACCGGGACTAAAGGCCCATCCCTATATATAGGACTCAGCTCACTTCACTTCACTCAGCTCACTTCACAATTTTCAGAAAGGGGTGGTGGGTTTGCTTTTGGTTCCTCCTATGCACACAAGGTGTTCGATGAAATGCCCGAGAGCCTGAAACAAACATGATATGAAGTGTCCGAGCCACACTTGAGCTTTCTCATTTATTTTTCCTCCGCGATCGCGGTTAGCAACTTTTGAACCTTTCATGTGTCATTGATAAAATACGCATGTGTGTAGTTCATTGTTTAATTTGTATTATTTCTAGCTAGTTAGTTTAACAAATGCATGATGGTTAATTATATACTTTATATAATAATAATGCAGATGAATCGGCAATGGATGTACGGTCCCCGACTCTCCGGCGAGTTCACTACGGGTTTGAAAGATTTTCTCGTAGTGGCAAATGCGAACAAGCAGCAAGGTTTTATTATCTGTCCATGTGCTGTCTGTAAGAATCAGAAGGGTTACTCCTCCTCAAGAGACGTTCACATGCACCTGCTTCGGCACGGTTTCATGCCAAGCTATAATTGTTGGACCAAGCATGGAGAAAGAGGGGTTAGAATGGAAGAAGATGAAGAAGGGGATGATATCGATGACAACTATCATGATCATTTCGGTGATACTTTCATGGAGGATGATGCTGAAGGTGGGGAAGGGTTAGGTGAAGGTGAAGAAGAGGCACATGATGAGCCCGCTGATGATCTTGGTCGGACCATTGCTGATGCACGGAGACGCTGCGAAACTGATAAGGATAGGGAGAATTTGGATCGCATGTTAGAGGATCACAAAAAGTCGTTGTATCCAGGATGCGATAATAGTCTGAAAAAGCTGGGCTGCACACTGGATTTGCTAAAATGGAAGGCACAGGAAGGTGTAGGGTACCTTTAGTCGCGGTCCGCCTCCCCAACCGGGACTAAAGGTACGTCTATATATACTGCACTTAGCAGTTTCCGCCACTTCCCATTCTCCTCTCTCGACGCCGAAGCCCTGCCCCGACGCCGATCGACGCCGAAGCCCTGCCCCGACGCCGACGCCGAAGCCCTGCCCCGACGCTGACGCCGACGCCGAAGCCCTGCGCGCCGCCGCCCCCGTCCCCAGTGAGCGCCGCCGCCCCTGCCCTGCCCTTGCGCTCCGCCGCCGCCGCAGCGTGCCCCTGCCCTTGCCCGCCGCCCGCTGCCCCTGCCTGCCGTCCTCCGCGCGCCTCCCGCTGCCGGAAAAGGAAGAAGCTAGAAGAAAGAAAAAGGAAGAAGAAGAAAGAAAAAGGAAGAAGAAGAAGAAAAAAAGAAGAAGAAAACAAAAGAAAAACAAGAAAAAGGAAGAAAAAAGGAAAAAGGAAGAAAAAAAGAAAACAAAAGAAAAAGGAAGAAGAAAGAAAAAAGAAAACACAAGAAAAACAAACAGAAGAAAGAAACAGAAGAAAAAACAGAAGAAAAAAGGAAAAAGGAAGAAGAAGAAAGAAAAAGGAAGAAGAAGAAGAAAAAAGGAAGAAGAAAACAAAAAAAAACAGAAGAAAAACAAGAAAAAGGAAGAAAAAAGGAAAAAGGAAGAAAAAAAGAAAACAAAAGAAAAAGGAAGAAGAAAGAAAAAAGAAAACAAAAGAAAACACAAGAAAAACAAATAGAAGAAAAAAACAGAAGAAAAAAACAGAAGAAAAAAGGAAAAAGGAAGAAGAAGAAAGAAAAAGGAAGAAGAAGAAGAAAAAAGGAAGAAGAAAACAAAAGAAAAACAGAAGAAAAACAAGAAAAAGGAAGAAAAAAGGAAAAAGGAAGAAAAAAAGAAAACAAAAGAAAAAGGAAGAAGAAAGAAAAAAGAAAACAAAAGAAAACACAAGAAAAACAAACAGAAGAAAAAAACAGAAGAAAAAACAGAAGAAAAAAGGAAAAAGGAAAAAAGGAAGAAAAAAACAGAAGAAAAACAAAAGAAAACAGAAGAAAAAGGAAGAAGAAAAAAAAGAAGAAAGAAAAAGGAAGAAGAAAAAAAATGAAAACCAAAAGAAAGAAGAAAGAAAAAGGAAGAAGAAAAAAAGAAGAAGAAAGGAAGAAGAAAGAAAGAAGAAAGAAAAAGGAAGAAGAAGAAAGAAACCAAATGAAAAAAGAAGAAAAGAAAGAAGAAAGAAAGAAGAAAGAAAAAGGAAGAAGAAAAAAGGAAGAAGAAAGAAAAAGGAAGAAGAAAAAAAAAGAAAGAAGAAAGAAAAAGGAAGAAGAAAAAAAGAAGAAAGAAAAAGGAAGAAGAAAAAAATGAAAACCAAATGAAAACCAAAAGAAAGAAGAAAGAAAAAGGAAGAAGAAAAAAAGAAGAAGAAAGGAAGAAGAAAGGAAGAAGAAGAAAGAAAGAAGAAAGAAAAAGGAAGAAGAAGAAAGAAAGAAGAAAGAGGAAGAAGAAAGGAAGAAGAAGAAAAAAAGAAGAAAAAAGGAAGAAGAAAGAAACCAAATGAAAACCAAAAAGAAAAACAAAGAAAACAAAACAAAATACTTGGCAGTGCTCAATATTCTTATTTTTTAATTCCTCCTCCTCTATGTCCCCTTAATCTTATTTTTTAATTCCTTTATACTTAAAGAATTTTTACTACATGCAGGAGTGACATATGACGGACGATAGAGCCGAGCCGCTTAGGGATCCGGAGGCTGAACGTTATTTAATTGGCATCATCAACAACGAGATTCCTTATGTGCCGGGCTCAGAATATGAGCAACAAGAGGATGTAGTCTCTTCTTTTCTGAACCTTGACGGTGGAACAGAGATTGTCGATGATCAAGAAGGTGAAGGAACGGACATTGTCGACGGAGGTCAACCATCAACAAACGACGATCTCGAATTGCAAGTAGCAACCACCTCCGGCGAGGTATATATATACATTGAGCCTCTCGTGATACAAACTTACTGAAATGTGAATACATATGTATTAACGCGCGCGACTCTCTTTCTTTTTTTAGCCCTCCGGATCGAGTACGACAAAGCGTGGCAAATCCAAGGCGATGAAAACAGGAGAAACATATGCCATTGAGTTTGTCAGTGAAACCGGCAAGCCCCTACAGCACACCTCAAAGTTTATCAACCAATGCGGAGTCGTTGTTAGAGACAACGTCCCGATCACCGTCCAGGAATGGAAGGAGCCAAAGAAGGCACGTCTTGGTTTCAGTTTTGTCGACAAGAGAACGAAAAAGGATTGCTGGAGAAAGCTTATGGAACATTTCATTCTACCTCCGGAATACAACAAAGTCGATGAATTCGGTAACGAGGTTCCGGGTGGACGTCAGAGGAGGAGGCTAGTTAAAGAGTTCGCTCTTCAGAAGATGGGCAAAGCATTCCGGAACTTCAAGAAAAATTTAACCCGTGACTATGTCAACAAGGGCAAGACTCCGGATTTCAATGGACAACATGAGAAACTGAAAGATGATTGGCCAGAATTTGTGAGGCAAAAGCAATCGGAGCATTTCAAGGAAATATCGAAAAAAATAAGGATAATGCGAGTAAGAAAAAGTTCCATCATATTATGGGGCCAGGAGGATACCGCCTTTCGGAGCCTAGGTGGCAGAAGATGGAGGAGGACCTGAGGGTGCGAGGAATCCCTCTAGGTACAGAGGGATGGGACCCAAGGGCCAAAAGCTGGTGGTACGGGCATGGGGGATCGCTAGACCCGGAGACAGGGGTGTGTGTTCACCGGCAGAGACAGTTTGCTCCCACCCAAGCCCTTATTGACGCAATGACCCAAGCTCAAGAGGGCTTGATCAAGTTCAACAGAGAGAAAGACGCACTGACAACAGCCCTCGGGAATGATGAACACGGAGGACGTGTACGAGGCAAAGGCAAAGTTCCGTGGAAAGTAGGGTTTTCCCAGGACAATGACCCGTACTGTTACAGAAGCCGTAAGAGAAAGACGGACCGGGATGCAGATCTTATGACGAAGTTTGCATCGGAACTCCATGAGTTGAAGCAGACCGTGCATGAACTAGTAAAAGAAAAATCGGCTGCAGGGCCGCATGAAGATCATGAAGCGGATCGCGGAAGCCAGCAGCGGAGAAGCAGCGTGGCTTCCACGGATGCCCCGCCTGGTGCTAGTGCACCGATGATCGAGATTCGTGCACCGGAGCCTCACTACCCCGTGGATGATGTAAAGGAGATGAAAGAATGTGATCTGCATTATCCCGTGGGGAACGTTTCCACGAAGGTAGCTAGCGGCAGTGCTTTACCCTGTACACCTGGAGCACTCCACCACAACAACCCCATTGCATATGGCTATGCTCGTGTCATGGTGGAAGACATAGTCCAAGGGTTTGAGGACCTGGAGATTGACAAACCTACACCCGAAGGGGAGAGAAGACTTGGAGATGTCAAGCGCCAGTTCATTCTATGGAAAAAGAAGTACATAGTGTTTCCAGGCGAGGCGCCAAGGCTAGCAAGTCCACCCCCCTCCGATGGTGGTGGTGGTGGTGGTGGTGGCGGTGGTGGCGGTGGTGGTGGTCGTGGTGGTTCACCTACACCTCCTTCACGCCATTCGACGCCGTCCCCCGATCCACAACCTCCGGCGGGTACGACGCCCCCCAATCCTCCTCCGGCGGGTACGACGCCCCCCAATCCACCTCCGGCGAAGAAGCAGAAGCAGGCGGACAGCAAGGAAACCCGCTCCTGGACTATTAACCCGGACCCTTATGTACCTAAGACCACAAGGGTACCGGAGCCATCACTGAAGCCTCTCCTCCCAAGGCCTTGGGAACTTAGTGAAGCTGAAACCAAATTGGCCGCATCTGCTGATTATGAGAAATGGAAGGCGGATATGAAGGCGATAAAAGAGCCTGAGCCCAAGCAAGTATTCACTGAGAAGCAAAAGAAGTGGGCTAAGGATTTTTTGACGACACCGTCCCAAGCCGAGCTGAATATGCCTGACGACTATGGACATGAACTTCGTAGGCAAGCAAAAATATTGAAGGAGGAGAAAGAAGAAAGTAAAAAAAGCGGGAAACAAGTTGACCAGCTCGGGATGCAGAAGAAACAATCGATCCCCCCGCTCATAGTGAAAACCGGTCCGGAAGAGGACCCCGAGATCATAGCAGCTGCGGCAGCACTTGGATTGACTGTAGCGAGTGCCATGAAACAAGCGTCCGAGATGGTTTTGACTCTTCGTGCCTTCTTAGGCCTTGAGGATGCGCGAGTATGTGAGATAGCATTACAATATGTGCGGAATGGGCCTCTCGTCGAGCCTGCGCGGGAAAAGAGTCTACCACCACAAATGCGAAATCTGCTACGTTGGTACAAGCAATTCATAACATGGGCCGACAAAGAATATGTTTATGCGGATGTTACAGATGAGCATCACACCAAACGGTACTCTGTACAAGTTCATATGAGTGAATTGTTCCAGCTGTTCAATCTGCGTGACCTCGACAAATCTATGCTGAGTTGCTACGTTCTGTAAGTGATTTATTTCTACCTCATCTCGTTCTTCATTGCCTGCACTATATATATATATTGTCCTAACTATATTGTTGCGTATGCTATTATGCAGATTGAAGATTTGGGAATGCAAAATAAGAAACATCCATGATGTTGGGTTCATTGACCCACATATCGTTAATGGACATGTGTTACAACATCACCCCGAAGACGTGGAGAAAGACTTGTACAAGTTTCTTAGAAAGCATCAACTCAAAAGTCATATTCTATTTCCTTACCATTTTGGGTGAGTGTTTCTCTCTTGTGCCCATTCTCTTTTGTTTACTCCATGCATGGTATGTCTAATCGATGAGTTATGCATGACTGTGCATGTAACGTGTCCGCAGGTTCCACTGGATTCTGCTAAATATTGAACTTCACACCTCCAGAGTTCTAATCATGGACTCTATGGATTCGGATCCAAAGCGTTGGGCCGACATGAGAAAAATGCTGCAAAAGTAATTATTTTCAATCATTTGAGCTCTGTATCGATCGGTCTCTTTCGTTCATTTCCTAATATCAAGTAACTAATAACTCCCTTGTTCATTTAATTTTCTTTGCCCTGTAGGGTTTGGAGACGGTTCTCAGAAGAAATTGTCGGTGAATTCAAACATGAGCTAGATTTCAGAAGGTTAGTTAATGTGGATAAGCAGCCACCGGGGACCAATCTATGTGGATACTATGTTTGTGAGAACATCCGGAGACACACCTCTGAGCGGAAGGCATCGGATAGCGTGCGGAACGCGACGGATAACTTGCGGAGGAGGCTTAGTCCAGAAGCTCGCTTCCGACCAATTCAAGAAGAATTAGCAGGATTTTTCATGAGGGAAGTCATCAATCCTAAAGGAGAACACTATACCGAGGACGAAGAAATTTATATGCATACCCGAGATTGAAACTTGTTCGAAGTTGTATATGGTCATCCATCCTAATTGTGTATGGAAACTTGTTCGAAGTTGTATATGGTCACCCGAGATTGAATATATATTATATATTCCTCTTGAATTCTTCTTGTTTGAAATTTCATATGCATGTATATAGTAGCGTAGAATATGTGTACTGAAACTTCATCAAAATTAAAATAAAACACAAAATAAAATATAAAAGAAATAAAACACTCCAAACTAAAAAGAAACCAGGTTTAGGGGGGCTAAAACCCTAAACCTGCGGAGGAGGCCTTTAGTCCCGGTTGGCCACGAGAACCGGGACTAAAGGTCCTCCGCCCCGACGGACCACTGGCGCCCACGTGGACGGGCCTTTAGTCCCGGTCAGCCACAAGAACCGGGACTAAAGCCTTTAGTCGCGGTCCGTAAGAGGCGCGACTAAAGGGGGGGTCTTTAATCGCGCATATTTAGTCCCGGTTGCACAGCCGGGACTAAAGGCTGTTGCGAACCGGGACTAAAGGGCTTTTTTCTACTAGTGGTATGTCGTGAGCGATGTAACTACATCCATATGGTTTCTTTTAGACCATGATAAAAGCTTGGTGTGCGAACTGCATTATTGAGCTAAAGGTATACTCTGGCTTGTTGCTTCCCTTCATGTTTTTACTCGGTTCTTATTTCTGTAGTTAATTACAAACAGAATAAGAGTATGCCATGAGCGGTGTCACTATATCCATATGACATACTTTTAGGTTATTATATAGCTTGATGTACGAACTACATTATTAAGCTATAATTATACCTTAAATTTGCTTCTCTAGTTAAGGTTTTTCGGTGGGCTTAATAGTTAATTACGTAAAAAAACAAGAGTAGATGTGAGCGACGTCACTAGATTTGTATGCAGTTATTGTAATCCCCCCTCCTTGTCACTCGTACCCACGCTAAAGAAAGCATTAGTCGATCATAAGAAGCTGCTTCATGTTTTTCTTGCGTGCTTAACTCTATCGTTAATTACGTACAAAATCAAGAGCAGTTCAGTGTACGCCACGAGCGATGTCACGAGATCCATATCCAGTTACTTTAATTTCTTCCCTTTTCACGTGGGTCCTCCAAAAGAAACTATTAATCAATTCAAAGGACACTCCAATGCGTCGACATATTTTATCGTCGCGTGTTTGTTTGCATCGAAACGAAAATAACTTGGTCCAACGCGCCGACACAAATGGGCATCCTTCTGTTTGTCATCCTCCCGCCCGCCCAAATTTGGGTTGGATTTGCGTCGGCGCGGACACTACGCGGATGCACGCGACGCCCGCCCTTGTCCCCCTCCTGACTTGTCCGTTGGCGGCACAGTGTCGATTCTCCCCTCCCCTCCACAGTCGACAGGTCCGGGCACGTCACCATCGCCACCGCCTTCAACTTCGGCCGCTTGGGCGCTTACCAGGCCGCCCCTCCCCCCTCCCCCCACATCCACGCTGTTGTGGCTTCCCAATATCTCTGGATTTGGCACTCTTTTTTCGGCATGGCTGGGTCTCACAATGAGATCAAAGTGTTGCATTGCTCTCCAGTGTTCGGAAGGCTTGCAGAAGGCGACTGCCCAAAGGTCCACTTAGATCAATGAGCATTACTACAAAAAGGGATACTACCTAGCTGACTATCCTCAGTGGTCAACTCTTGTGAAGACAATTTTCAATCCGGTAGAAGAGAAAAGGGCTATGTTTGATCAAGCACAAGAGAGTGCTAGAAAGAATGTGGAGCGTGCTTTTGGTGTGCTTCAATCTCGATGGACCATTGTTCGGTATCCTGCTATAACTTGAAGCACAAGGAAGTTGTGGGAGGTGATCACTGCTTGTGTGATCATGCACAGTATGTTCATAGAGGATGAGCATGAGGGCGAAATCTTCGACCAAGGTTTTTAATTTCAGGGTGAAAATGTTGTGCCTAAGCATGGAGCTGCAACGTTTGCACAGTTCACCCAAGTTCATCATGAAGTGCGTGATTGGGCAACTCAAATACAACTCCAAAATGATTTGGTTGAACATATGTAGACTCACCTCGGTAACCAATAGATGTATCAATTCTTTTTCTTTCGATGTATTTGTGACAATTTAAATTTCATCTGGTTTGTAAACATGAGATTTTTATTCGCTTGTGAAATGTTTATTATTGTGGTATTATGAGATTTATTTGGTTGTAATAAAAAAACTATGTGCAATGTTGTTTTTTAGTTGTATGGATGCAAAAATTGTGCATATTTGGCTGCCGACCTGTTGGGCGCACTGCGGACGCAAACGCAGACGCGCATGGACGCCGCCCTTTTGGCCGACCTAAATAGATAAAAACGGACAAAAAAACGTGCATGCGTTTGCGTGGCGTGATGGAGTTTCCCTAAGCACCTAGCTTCCTTGTGTACACCTACGTGGCTCCGCCTATGTGCCATATTTCAACTCATTGAGTTTTGTGCTACATAATGCTTGCTCAAATAATAAGCACAAGAAGGTTTTTACACCTAAAAAGTAATTGTTTTCAAGACGATAAAAATAGTTATGAATTGATAGGGAGAGGCTAGAGACTAAGCGATTGAAAATGAATGTAGGGCCAGTCGAATCATTTTAAGCCTTTAGATGCAAATCCAACTGTGTACATGACTTCTTCGACCTCTCAACCATTTTCCACGTTCATCTTCTACCTCGAGCTGCCAGCTATCACCGACCTTACCGCCTGCCGCAGCCGCCCGCGGCCAGCGGCGCTCCCACGCCAGCGGCCCCGGCCTCCCCTCAACCACCGTCCACCACTGCGCTGTCGCCGCCCCTGACCATCCCTCTAACCCAGACGATGAACATAATTTTCTGGTGAACTTCCACCCCTGCACCACACACCCCTAAGCTAGATAGTCGGCGAGTCTGCCACCCTAAAATAGACACTGAGGTCCCCTTCCACCCTAAGATAGACCCTATGGGTTTCTCCGGGAGCCGACGGCTGCTCCTTCCTTCCCTTGTCAGCTTCTTCCTTCATGCGAGATCGACTGACCGGAATATTACTTTTAGGCGAATTACAAGTAGCCCAAGGATACAATTTGGAATAACTTATTTTATAAATAGGTATACATATGAAATAAGTGATTTATTGAACAAATATAACTTTTTTCCAATGTGAACATATGTAACTTGGAAATCGTTTCATCTACAAGTGATCTCTTGGTTGAATTGACCATGCCTTAAGCTTTTTGTCAAATCGAGTAAGAATAGTTTCAAGAGTTTGCGTCTCGGAGTGGTTTGTGTGATATGTCGGTTGTGGTTGTACATATCGATGGATTGATTTTTCATTTAGGATTCATGTCGACTGTTGGGCTATGTTGCCTTTTTTGTGTGTATTGTAATGCTAAAATATGTTCCTTTAGAAAAATATAGTGTTTTGTATTGACTCGGTTGATGCCTATTCTTGTGCGAGCATGCATAAGTTACCTTCCACATTTCATGCCTAGATTTAAATCTTGGCCATCATAACTATTTAGCATGTGTGGACGAAGGTAGTTCTTTTTTAGCTATTATTTTAATAATATAAATATATTATTTTTCCCTATTGTGAGATCTTGTATTGAATTTATTTGATATTACATATTTTAAAAGCACAGAGAATCTTTCATGGATTGCATATAAGCTAAAAGTATTACATATTTTAAAAGCACAAAGTCAAGAGTATGTCGTGAGCGATGTAATTAGATTCATATGATTTATTTTCCAGGTTATTATGAGCATGGTGTACTAGCTACTATTATGAAGCTAAAGGTATATTTTGAACTTGTTGCTTTGCTTCATGGTTTTTTTTTGGGGGGGGGGGGGCTTATTTCTGTAGTTGACTAAGTTAAGAGGATGTCGTAAGCGATGCCACTAGATCCATATGATTTACTTTCTAGGCTAAAGCTTGGTGTATGGACTACATTATTAAGTTGAAAGTCTACTTTGAACTTGCTTCTCTACTTCATGGTTTCGTTGTGTGCTTAATAGTTAATTGCGTCCAAACTCAAGAGTATGCCGTGAACAATGTTACTACATCGAGTAATGTCACTAGGACCATATCCAATTACTTTAATTCCCCCCTTCTCACCCTGACCCTCACTAAACAAAGCAATAGCCAATCCTAAGAAGTTACTTCATGTTTTTCATAGGTGCCTAAATTTGTCATTAATTACGTGAAAGTCAAGAGCAGTTCAATGTAAGTTGCGCATATGTAGTAAGTAAAGATGGTCATATATGTACAAACTCAAGCGTGGTTTAATGTTGTAAGCAAATCTAAGTTTTAAATTGTAAGTACAATGAAGATTAAACATTGTAAATAATAAATAACTATGTACATCTAATCTATGAAAAAGCTACTACAATGAACAAACATCAATGCCAGTATAGAAGCCTTAACAAATCTAGCTACACAATTAAATGGGTCGTTATGCTAGCTAGCATTAGACTATGATCACTAGTTCTTACCTGACAAACAATAAGTATCATTCGTGCCACTGTTTATTGAAGTCATCCTATTATCTTCCTGGGAATTTGGAAAGATTGGAAACTTTTTGATAGTAACTAGCCATTATTGGGTTTGTTGAAAAGAAAATTTAAATACATACTTGCTCCTATTTTTATGTAGAGTCCAAAAAGATTGTAAAATAGATTTCAGTTCACTGATAAATACTTTGTAATTTGAGCCAACGATAGGGACACTAGACAAGTGATATGTAATTGTATGATTAATATAACATCTTAGGAAATCTAGAAACAATGTAGATTAAAGAGATCTCTAGATTAAATCTAGGAAATGAATCATTGAAGATTATGTGGGTTTAACATGTACATAGAAGTGCTAGAATGAACACAAATTAATACAATTAATAAAAAAACAATAGCAAATCTTATAATTTATACTAATGTAAGGTCGATATTAAGCCATGTAAATCTTTAAGAATTGCATATATCAAATCGATGAAAATTTAATTCATAGATATAAATGCTACAATGAACATATACCAATGCAAATATGGAAACGGTAAGAAATCTAGCCACACAATTAAGTGGGCCACTACGCTAGTTAGCATTTAGAACATATTTTTGAACAATCGACAGGGGGAGAGCATCCCCACCTAGATGCATTACTCAAAGGGCCACAGGTTACAGGTTTGCGCTAGAGCACGAGGAGGGGCATTAACGCCATGACATGGCGTCAACTTTCTATTTAGTCACCCTAAACCTAGCAGTCTAAAAGGATCGTAAAATAGAACATCTTAATTAACAAGAAACACTTTGCAATGTGAGCCAATGATGGGGCCTGTGAGGCTAGTGATCTGTAATTCTTTTATGATTAATGTATCACCATAGGTACCTCATTTTTAAAAACATTATATCAATATCAACTATATATCTCTCTTGTACAAGGATCGACATGTTCTCTTGTTGGAAAAAAGGAAAGGAGATGGACAAAGTGTTCTTCACCCATTTCTTCCCATCATTTATGTATAAATTGACATATACTATTTTTGAAAGAAGTTTTTTTGGCAAAAGATTTGTCATATTCATTAATTAATTAGATTGTGAGAATTGGCATCTGTATATGCAAATTAGTTGGTGGTTATTGCCTCCAAATTCAGTGCTCGGTAGGCGTGGATTAACGAGCTGCTCGGCTCATTAAGGCTCGGCTCGTTAAGCTCGTGCTCATTAAAGATCATTAATCTTAACGGGTAGAAAGCCCTGCTCGACTCTATTCGCTTACAGCTCGTTAAGGTCGTGAGTGCTTAAGAGCGCTCGTAACAAACTGTGATGTGTTACGGCCTACATGATGAGAGTGTAGGCGGAGTTTTTACGAAGAAAGATGGTGACGACAAGAGGAAGTGCACTACTTTTTCGCCACCTATCGGCTAGGTTGGGTCAACTGGTTTGAATAGATCGGTAGATGTGCTAAAAAAATGTTGTCACAGAGGATAAAATTATATGTTGTGATGTACTAACGAGCTTAACGAGCTACTCGTGAAACTCGTTAGCTCGCTCTTTAAGCTCTCTAAGCTTAACGAGATGAAACCAGCATTTGGCTCTGTTCATTAAGAACCGAGCTACGAGCTTATTGAGCCGAGTTGTCGAGTGCTCATTAAGCTCACAAACTACGAGCTTTTGGTCCAGCCCTACACTACAAGAGATATGTCAACTTGTGACCTTGACTATTGGTCACTGAATGGTCATTATTTTCCATTTGTGACCTTTTTGTGACCAAAAACAGATGGTCAAAAGCTGGCAGTCGTAAACTGAAATTAACGACCTTCTCTGTGAGAAGGTCGTAGACGTTTACGACTAAAATATGCCTACTGTTTTGTTTTAGTTACTAGCAGCCTCCCGAGGCCACGTAGGCATCCGACGTGGCAATCTGATGTGGCACAAGAATCAGCCCGGTCCAATTCGGTGTTTATATGGGCCGAGCCCATTAATTCAGCCAATTTATGTTTTTTGTCAATTTTCATGAGCTGCATGGGCCAAGCCCATCAATTCAGCCTATTTATATTTTATATATCAGTTTTTGTCAGCTACATGGGCATAGCCCAACATTTTAGCCTTTTTATTTTTGAGCCATGGCCTTTGTTTTCTTGTTTTTTCAGATTCTGGTAAGTGGGTCCGTAATGTCAGGTTCTTTTTTGTGGGTCCCTCATGTCAAGGTCATGTCCTTCAGATTTCAATATGCCAGTGAACAAATAACAAATATTTAAATTCAAACAGACAGAAAACACATGTAATACTTCAAATAATAACAGCCAGAATCAGTATGGAGCTCTTGCTCTACCAATAACACGTAATACAATTGGAATCACAATATTACAAGCTCTACAAGTGTGATAGCTAGCTACAGTAATTTACAACTCCACAATTGTCTTCAATCTTCTTCAGAATGGAGCTCCTGTCAATAGCGATCACAAACTGGGCACATGCTCCTGTCATATGAACCATATGCCATACTCACTAGACGACCATAGTCAGGATTAGGCTGTGACCTTCATTACAAACAGCAATATGAACTTCCATCCCTTCCACGGTCACCCTGTCAAGGATTGGTGCTGACTCGCATTAAAAAAGATATAAAAAAGATTCCATACGGACTAGCATTCTAGAAACTAACTAGTCAAGGATCACATATATTGTTGTAAAGGCATTCCATACTATTAAGATGGACCAAATTCATGCAGATACAACATGTCTCACTAGTTCAAAGCGGAGCCACAAGAAGCTTACCATTGCGCAATGGATTTATCAACAAAAGGGCCAGGTAGATGGCGAGACCAACACATATTATCCATCCCTGGGTCATCCAGCTTCCAACGTGTTGCCTCCTCCTTGCCCTTACTTCAAGAAAAATAACTTCCTTCTACAACACATGGTCAGCGCTGCCCTAATATAGCAATCAACAGTGCTCTAACTTTTGACATGGTTAGCTTCTATTTTTCTGGACATTTGGATCAACATACATCCAAAACTAGCTAAATATGAGCACAAGCTTGACTCGTGTGACCAACAATTTATTGATGAAAATCATTAATCAGGAACTAAATATAACATTTCAACAATCAACAAATGTTTGGTAAAATGACAACTTAAGAAGAAAATAGGCACTCAAGCTAGTTCAGTTTCAGAAATGTACCCCATTCATGAGACCAGCAGCAAAGAACGCAACCCAACCAACGAAGCACTTGAGATAGCCTCGGTTCACCACGGGCTGGAGAACTTGGCGGGCAACACCAACAGTAAGTCTTCGCTCCATTCGTGCTTGCACAAGTACGCCTGGCCAAGGGAGTAGTCCAGCGCTCATTCCACGGGGACTGCCACCGCACTGCCGGACTCGCATATACCTACCAACATCACGATACTGTAAGATAATTATAATCAGGAAAAATCAAATTGATTCAAGCATATTACTTGTTGGGGGTACCATACAACATCATTATGTGGCTACAATTTTTTGCTTTCTATATACCATTTTCATCAATCTCAGATTTAACAAAGCAAGAACTACAAATGCAACGTAGCCTCAAATTTAACAGAGCAAGAACTACAAATGCAACATAGCCTCAAAAACTAAGTTTGACATGTCATTTTAAAGATGTGTCGACCTTTATTTATTTCTATTCTTGGATGAGAAGGCTAGAGCAAAGTTAGCTTTCTTGTCTGCGTAAGGATGAGAAATAATAACTATAGTGTTGCAACATAAGGACAGTACAGATACCATAATAAGTTTCAGGAACATCACATCTAGCACAGTTGCAGAGATGGCACAAAATTCTTCTATGCAATTTTCAACATATTTGTAATAATTTTCATAAGCAATAAATCATGACAAACAAATTATGAGTTATGAAGTGGTTTCAAACTATAACAGCGAAGGACTAGACCTGCAAAACACAACAATGTATAGGCACTAAACGTACAACAAGTAATAAGAACAGAGACCATAAATGATACTGATCAAGGATAAAAACAGGTAGGTATCATATAATTCTCATCACAATCATACATTGAATTCATTAAAGGCTACAGATATAGAAGTATCATGCAACCAAAAGGGTTAAGACCATACACAAGGATCAGTGTTAGCGGAATTGAGATATATTTGTACAGGGTAATGAAAGGTGCCAATCCAGTGCAAGATAATAGAGCAAATATGTCAAAGTTATTTAGATTTGCTAATGTGTTTGTCACACTACCAAAATTCAAGATAAACCATGACAGGGAAACGAGTGAATTACAGCAAAGGAGGCATCTAATTTGACTACCAGTACCACAATCATTGAGTGAAAGCAAACACTAGAGAATTCAGAAATTTTCTGAACTGAATGCAAGCAAGTTTGATCATGACATAGCAAGTCTGCGGTCCGTAATTAGATTAGATGTTCTAACTCATGATCCACATACATAGAGACCTACTGGAATCTGCTTACGCTTAAACTAGAAAGAGAAAAAAAACTGAACCTAACTATGCAGCAGAGAGAGATAGCATGGGGGGACGACCAATGGAAAATTGTCCTTCACCAGATCGTTCAAGGGAGCACAACAACAGTAGCAGACCTTGCATGTTCCTTCACACAACCATATCGGAGCAACCTGCAAAGAAACGCATGAATTAGATGGGGAGATGGAGAAGAAGATAAGAGAAGTGGAGGAGCAAGTGACAAACCTGAGATGGTGCTGCTCCTCCTAGGTCGCCATGGACAATCTGATCCCCACATAATCTTTCTCGCCCTTCCTTCACAAAACCAGATCAGTTCTCTTCACGAACCTGCAAAAAAAGCAACCATATGCAAGATACATTAAGTGTACCTGAAATGTCTATAGAGTATGGAGTGAATAAAAGATAGTCTTGTCGGATTCATCAAATGCAATGGTTTGAATGGCCCTTGAGGATCCCACCTATTTATTCCAGAGGCAGTATCATCATCAGTAACCAATCATATGCAAAGGAAACACTTATCGCGCCCTTCGCTTTGAGCATCTTAACATGCAGACTATGCTAAGTGATGCACTGGCAGGGTGACACCAAAGAGCAAAAGCCTTAGACAGAATCCATTAATTGCCACAGAGATGCATTCGCAACTATAGCCCAATCTTATAGGATTATAACGTGAACATGAACTAGCCAATACTTATTAGAACCAAGAATCGCATGACACATAGCACCACAAAGTATGTACAGAAACCCCGCAACTTGCTCGCAAGTTGCAACACAGCTAATAAGTACTAGAAAGCACGCTTATAGCCAATAAGATCTGTTCTTCCTGATTTGCTTAAATACTGAGAAAATTAGTACAAGTGTGATCTGGTCGGTGTTTCTGGGCTCATATGATATGATGAGTTGACTGGCAGGCACCTAGAATACTGCTAGGTGGGATTCCAAATTAAAATGTTATACTATTCACTACTTGGTAGGACTTGTAATCGCATCAAGTATATCCCAGATGATGTAAATGGAAACTCTGAATCTACTAATGAGTTGCAGCACTGCTAAGCAAAGCTCTATGAAAAACACCAGCAAAGCTGGTTGTCCAAGTAACAAAACAATCAGTCATATCAATTTTGTAGAACTGTAGATACACAAATTCAGAACCACCAACAAAAATGAAGGCCCCAAAAGTCCATGATCAGGGTCTTATAAATGTGCAAAAGGTCTTAAAAACAGAGTCGCATTGGCTATTTAGAGTCTTGTAAAGCATTTAGTTACCTTGAAGAACTTGGCAGCTGGTTACTTGGTCCGTCAATTTCGTTGGGATGGTGCTAATGCCCTGGGCCTGCACCAGAGGAAATCATGGATACAAAGTTAGTATTAGTATGGTGGTGCTCGACCCCCCAGAAAAAATGGAATTGGTAATTAACACAAACAGTTGGCATGCTTGGAGGACGGATGTTCAGGCATTTTATTTTAGATAGCCGCCACATGAGAACATAAGGGTATGAAACTGTAAACTCGCTGAACTGAGCGCCTCTTGCTAAAAGGGGAAGGGTGTATGCTATGTGAGACATGCATAATCAAATTTCTCCCTTAGGTGAAATGCTATGACTGGTGAGTCCATTCACTCACGCTGCCGTTGCAATTAAGTTCAGTAGTAGGATGCACCTAAACTGTAATAACTTGACATCAGAACTGACACACAGGAGGGACTAGTGGTCAACAGTATTTACGCTGAAATACTACAGCATCCGATTCGAACAAACAAATTGCCTTAGGAATCTCCAGCCACTCATGTTCTGTAGAAAACACAACACTAAACAATTCCGCATGTTTTACATAAAAGTGACTGATACGTCTCCAAGGTATCTATAATTTCTGATTGCTCCATGCTATATTATCTACTGTTTTGGACAATATTGGGCCTTATTTTCCACTTTTATATTACTTTTGGGACTAACCTATTAACCGGAGGCCCAGCCAGATTTGCTGTTTTTTTTGCTTATTTCAGTGTTTCGAAGAAAAGGAATATCAAACGAAGTCAAAACGGAACGAAATCAATTGGAGAAGTTATTTTTTGAAGGAAAGCTACCGGATGGACTTGGAGCGCACGCCAGGGGAGTCCCGAGCTGCCCACGAGGGTGGGGGGCGCGCCCCCTGCCTCGTGGACAGCCCGGAGGTCCACCGACGTACTTCTTTCACCCATATATACCCACGTACCCTAAAACTTCCAGAACAGAGAATAGATCTGGAGTTCCGCCGCCGCAAGCCTTTGTAGCCACCAAAAACCTCTCGGGACCCTGTTCCGGCACCCTGCCGGAGGGGGAAACCCTCACCGGTGGCCATCTTCATCATCCCGACGCTCTCCATGACGAGGAGGGAGTAGTTCACCCTCGGGGCTGAGGGTATGTACCAGTAGCTATGTGTTTGATCTCTCTCTCTCTCTCTCGTGTTCTCGATTTGGCACGATCTTGATGTATCGCGAGCTTTGCTATTATAGTTGGATCTTATGTTTCTTCTCCCCCTCTACTCTCTTGTAATGGATTGAGTTTTCCCCTTGAAGTAATCTTATCGGATTGAGTCTTTAAAGATTTGAGAACACTTGATGTATGTCTTGCCGTGCGTATCTGTGGTGACAATGGGATATCACGTGATTCAGTTGATGTATGTTTTGGTGATCAACTTGCCGGTTCCGCCCATGAACCTATGCATAGGGGTTGGCACACGTTTTCGTCGTGATTCTCCGGTAGAAACTTTGGGGCACTCTTTGAGGTTCTATGTGTTGGTTGAATAGATGAATATGAGATTGTGTGATGCATATCGTATAATCATACCCACGGATACTTGAGGTGACATTGGAGTATCTAGGTGACATTAGGGTTTTGGTTGATTTGTGTCTTAAGGTGTTATTCTAGTACGAACTCTAGGGCTGTTTGTGACACTTACAGGAATAGCCCAACGGATTGATTGGAAAGAATAACTTTGAGGTGGTTTCGTACCCTACCATAATCTCTTCGTTTGTTCTCCGCTATTAGTGACTTTGAAGTGACTCTTTGTTGCATGTTGAGGGATAGTTATATGATCTAATTATGTTATTATTGATTGAGAGAACGTGCACTAGTGAAAGTATGAACCCTAGGCCTTGTTTCAACTCATTGCAATACCGTTTACGCTCACTTTTATCATTAGTTACCTTGCTGTTTTTATATATTCAGATTACAAAAACCTATATCTACCTTCCACATTGCACTTGTATCACCATCTCTTCGCCGAACTAGTGCACCTATACAATTTACCATTGTATTGGGTGTGTTCGGGACACAAGAGACTCTTTGTTATTTGGTTGCAGGGTTGTTTGAGAGAGACCGTCTTCATCCTACGCCTCCTACGGATTGATAAACCTTAGGTCATCCACTTGAGGGAAATTTGCTACTGTCCTACAAACCTATGCACTTGCAGGCCCAACAACGTCTAGAAGAAGAAGGTTGTGTAGTAGACATCAAGCTCTTTTCTGGCGCCGTTGCCGGGGAGGTTAGTGCTTGAAGGTATATCTTTAGATCTTGCAATCGAATCTTTTTGTTTCTTGTTTTAGCACTAGTCTAGTTTATAAAAGAAAACAAAAAAATGGAATTGAGTTTGCCTCATACGCTTCACCTTTTTAATATCTTTCGTGAGTATGATGGGAAGGAAAATTGTGCCAAAGTGTTAGAAGAAGAATGCATTAAATTGTTTGGCACTAAATCTTTGAATGATGAGCATGATTGCAATGTTGTTAGTATGAACTCCTTGAATATCCATAGTACTAATAATGATTGCACTGGTTATGATGAAAATGCCTCCTATAAACATGTCAATTTTGTGGAGTGCATTGGGTTTGTAAGTACACACCAAATAGGGAAGATAGATATTGCAAGAGGCATAAGTACTTAGAAACCAAATTGTTGCAAGAAGAGCTAGATGAATGTGCTGAAAGATTCAATATTTTTTTTGCCCCTTGTGAACTTTGCAATGAACATGGTCATTTAAAGCTCCAATGCTATTTGTTTCATGATCAAGTCGTGTCTAAATATTGTGATAATTTGATTACCCTTGAGCATCATAAAGAGCTTAGCCTTCTTTTGGGGTATGAAGAAATGAAACGTATAACTGAGGGTATTCCAAAATTTAATCTTGATAGATTTCTTGATTTTAATCTAGAGAAGATTTATATGTATTGTGCGGTGAATTGTATTGAAAATCCTTATATTGCCAACTACATAAAGAAAAGAAAACAAATAGAAGATGAAGAGAATACTAATGAAAGGGAAGAGACTTCCCAATATCCTCCTATTATTTCTTATGATGAATCAGGTAACAAGGAGGAGCCTTCTATTCAACCAATCTCATTAATAAGGAGCTCCAAAAAGAGGATTGAACCCACACATAATGTGAAGAAGAAGAAAAGAAAAAGGAAGAGAGGTAAAAAGGTATCCCTCCCAAATAATGTTGCTCCTATTATTGTTGTGCCTCATGAAAATGAATCAAAAATAATTGTGGAAGATGATGCACTTGATGATGATCTCGTTATGCCTATTGATTGTTGTGATGATTATGATTGGGAAGATAATGATACTTCTTATGATCTTGAAAATCTTTTTGGCACTTGCTTGGAAGAATATGATAATAATGTTTGCTATACTATTGGTGCGATCCATACTATTAATGATGAGAGTGATTATGCTTATGATATGAAAAGGCCCAAGCTTGGGGAAGCTATGTTTGATGAGGATGACATATTTGAGAATATATTTGCTGCAATTAATGTTTGTCCCAAGCTTGGGGATGCTATGTTTAATAATAATGATATTCTTAGCCTCTCAAGTTTTGATATGCAAAGTAGTTATGATGATAGCATGCCTTCTACTTATGATGATTATATTGATGAAAGTGGGTTTGGAAGAGTGTCAACTTTAGGAAGTAATGATCCCACTATTTTGGAGTATGTTGAATCTTATAATATTTATGAAAGTGGATTTGGAGAGGTCATGACTTTATTTAGTGATGTATCCACAATTTCAGAAGAGGTTTCAATCGATTATGATGAGAACAAAGTTGCTACTTATGATGATTATTGTGATGAAAATTATGCTATAAAGAGTAGTGATGATTATATTTATAACTTGTCATGATTATGAGTACCCTTTCTCTGAACATTACTCTATTAATGTGGAAACAATTTATAGTATTCAAGTCTCTTATGATACTCCCACTATTCCGAATGAAAAGAATTTTGCTTATGTGGAGAGTAATAAAATTTCTATGCAAGTAGATCATGAAAATAATGCTTTAGGTGCTGGTTATATTGTTGAATTCATTCATTATGCTACTGAAAATTATTATGAGGAAGGAATATGTGCTTGTAGGAATTGCAATAATATCAAGTTTCCTCTCTATGTGCTTAAAGTTTTGAAGTTATGCTTGTTTTACCTTCCTATGCAAGTTGATTATTGTTCCCATCAGTTGTTTGCTCACAAAATCCCTATGCATAGGAAGTGGGTTAGACTTAAATGTGCTATTCATATTCTTCATGATGCTCTCTTTATGTTTCAATTCTTATCTTTTATGTGAGCATCATTGAAATCATCATGCCTCGCTAGGGGCGTTAAACGATAGCGCTTGTTGGGAGGCAACCCAATTTTATTTTAGTTTCTAGATTTTTGGTTCTGTTTAGTAATAAATAATCCATCTAGCTTCTGTTTAGATGTGGTTTTGTGTTTTAATTAGTATTTTTGCCAAGTAGAACCTTTGGGACGACTTGGGTGAAGTCTTTATGATCATGCTGTAAAAAACTGAAACTTTAGCGCTCACGAGATTAGCTTCAACTTTTTACTGGAGAGTGCTATTTAGTTGATTCTTTTTGTAGATGATTACTAGACAAATTCCTCAGGTCCACCAAATTTTAGAAAATTTTGGAGTTCCAGAAGTTTGCGTTAGTTACAGATTACTACAGACTGTTCTGTTTTTGACAGATTCTGTTTTTCGTGTGTTGTTTGCTTATTTTGATGAATCTATGGCTAGTAAAATAGTTTATAATCCATAGAGAAGTTGGAATACAGTAGTTTTAACACCAATATAAATAAAGAATGAGTTCATTACAGTACCTTGAAGTGGTGTTTTGTTTTCTTTCGCTAACGGAGCTCACGAGTTTTCTGTTAAGTTTTGTGTTGTGAAGTTTTCAAGTTTTGGGTAAAGCTTCGATGGACTATGGAATAAGGAGTGGCAAGAGCCTAAGCTTGGGGATTCCCAAGGCACCCCAAGGTAATATTCATGGATAACCAAGAGCCTAAGCTTGGGGATGCCCCGGAAGGCATCCCCTCTTTCGTCTTCGTTCATCGGTAACTTTACTTGGAGCTATATTTTTATTCACCACATGATATGTGTTTTGCTTGGAGCGTCATTTTCTTGTGTTAGTATTTGCTTGCTGTTATTTAGAATAATATTTTGCATCTATATTTTCAATAAAAATGTGAAGGATAGCCTCTACCATGCTTATTTTGCTAGTATACATGTTGCTGTTTGAAAACAGAAAGTTTACCGCTGTTGCAAAAATTCCTTAGAAAAGTCAGAATGTTATGAAATGTTGAAACCTTTTGCATAATAAGCTATGATAAATTTACTACAGTGGGAATTTTTTTTCATAATTTTTGGAGTTAGGGAAGTATGATGAATCTTGCATTCTTTACAGACAATACTGTTTTGGCAGATTGCTGTTATGTTTGCATTGTTTGCATATGTTTGCTTGTTTAATGATTCTATTTGAGGATAGGAGTATTAAATATGCAGAGGCATTTAGTATGCAATGTTTAATAATAATTTTAGTGATTTGTTACAGTAGAGGATGATAAAGTTATTGGGTTGATTTATACTAACCTATCTCACGAGTTCTTGTTGAGTTTGGTGTGTATGAAGCTTTTGAGATTTAGGAAACCGAGACATAAAAGGAATTAAGGAGACACAAAAGCTCAAGCTTGGGGATGACCAAGGCACCCCAAGATAACATTTCAAGAAGTCTCAAGCATCTAAGCTTGGGGATGCCCCGGTAGGCATCCCACCTTTCTTCTTCAACAACTATGGGTTAGTATCGGTTGAGCCTAAGTTTTTGCTTCTTCACATGAGTTGTGCTATCCTTGCAATGTCATTTTGTTTTGCTTTGCTTGCTGTTTGAATAAAATACCAAGATCTGAAATTCTTAAATGAGAGAGAGTCTTCACATAGTTACATAATTATTTAGCTACTCATTGATCTTCACTTATATCTTTTTGGAGTAGTTTTTCATCCACTCGTGTGCTTCACTTATATCCTATGAGTAAATGGTTGAATGAGTTGAATGTCATAAATCTGAAATTATATATTTTGCATTTTCTTCTCCCATGGGGAGTAATGACTTCACATCTAAGAAGTAGAAGTTGTAAATTTATTGAAGGTTAGCAAGCATTGTATTGGTCATTTGAACAATTCATGAAAGAGTATTGAAGGAAGAGGGATTTCACGTATAAATACACTATCCTAGACATCTTTTATAATTGGGAGCACTAATTAAGTATGACATGCTAAAGAGTTGATGTTGGACAAGGAAGACAACGTAATGGGTTATGTTTTCTCACATCTCAGTTAAAGTATATTGTCATGGATCATTCAAAAATGTTGAGCTTGCCTTTCCCCCTCATGCTAGCCAAATTCCTTGCACCAAGTAGAGATACTACTTGTGCTTCCAAATATCCTTAAACCCAGTTTTGCCATGAGAGTCCACCATACCTACCTATATGCGGTATTTACCTGTCGTTCCAAGTAAATTTGCATGTGCCAAACTCTAAACCTTCAAATAATAATCTGTTTTGTATGCCCGATTCGCTCATGTAGCGACTAGGAGCTGTCAGTATCTTCCATGCTATGTGGGTTATTCTCAAGAGGAGTGGACTCCGCTCCTCATTCACGAGAAAGGGCCGGTAACCGGGATGCCCAGTCCCATGATCCAAAAAGATCAAAGAAAATAAATATAATTAAACAAAACTCCCCCAGGGCTGTTGTTAGTTGGAGGCACTCGTTGTTTCGAGCAAGCCATGAATTGATGCTTGTTGGTGGTGGGGGAGTAAAAACTTTTACCATTCTGTTTGGGAACCACCTATAATGTATGTAGTATGGAAGATATTGGGAACTCTTGGTTGTTATGTTGACAATGAGATCATACCTCTCAAAATTATTTTCCTCTCTATTTTAAAATCGAGCTCTGGCACCTCTGCAAAACCCTGCTTCCCTCTGCGAAGGGCCTATCTTTTACTTTATGCAAGAGTCAAGGTGATCTTCACCTTTCCCTTTTTCATTTTATCCTTTGGCAAGCACTTTGTGTTGGGGTGATCCTGATATATATATCCAATTGGATGTAAGTTAGCATGAACTATTATTGTTGACATCACCCAAAGGTGAATACGTTGGGAGGCAACACTATAAGCCCCTATCTTTCTCAGTGTCCGATTGAAACTCCATAACCATTAGTATTGCGTGAGTGTTAGCAATTGTAGAAGACTATATGATAGTTGAGTATATGGAGTTTCCTATTCCTGAAAATAAGATGAATTGCAATTGTTTAATGACCGAGAATGAAGTTTGCTAGTTTTCAAGAAAGTTTATGGTCTATGCTTTAACATGTGAATTGCTTGTTACTTTATCGTGAGAAGTTTTATGAGATGAACTACTGTTATGACATATTATCATGCTAGAAAAGGTGATTGAAATTATCATTGATCAAACTTGTGTACCAACTAGCATTCCACGCCAAAAATTATCTTTTTTATCATTTACCTACTTGAGGACGAGCAGTAATTAAGCTTGGGGATGCTTGATACGTCTCCAGCGTATCTATAATTTTTGATTGCTCCATGCTATATTATCTACTGTTTTGGACAATATTGGGCCTTATTTTCCACTTTTATATTACTTTTGGGACTAACCTATTAACCGGAGGCCCAGCCAGATTTGCTGTTTTTTGCTTGATGATGATCTCGTTATGCCTATTGATTGTTGTGATGATTATGATTGGGAAGATAATGATACTTCTTATGATCTTGAAAATCTTTTTGGCACTTGCTTGGAAGAATATGATAATAATGTTTGCTATACTATTGGTGCGATCCATACTATTAATGATGAGAGTGATTATGCTTATGATATGAAAAGGCCCAAGCTTGGGGAAGCTATGTTTGATGAGGATGACATATTTGAGAATATATTTGCTGAAATTAATGTTTGTCCCAAGCTTGGGGATGCTATGTTTAATAATAATGATATTTTTAGCCTCTCAAGTTTTGGTATGCAAAGTAGTTATGATGATAGCATGCCTTCTACTTATGATGATTATATTGATGAAAGTGGGTTTGGAAGAGTGTCAACTTTAGGAAGTAATGATCCCACTATTTTGGAGTATGTTGAATCTTATAATATTTATGAAAGTGGATTTGGAGAGGTCATGACTTTATTTAGTGATGTATCCACAATTTCAGAAGAGGTTTCAATCGATTATGATGAGAACAAAGTTGCTACTTATGATGATTATTGTGATGAAAATTATGATATAAAGAGTAGTGATGATTATATTTATAAAACTTGTCATGATTATGAGTACCCTTTCTCTGAACATTACTCTATTAATGTGGAAACAATTTATAGTATTCAAGTCTCTTATGATACTCCCACTATTCCGAATGAAAAGAATTTTGCTTATGTGGAGAGTAATAAAATTTCTATGCAAGTAGATCATGAAAAGAATTCTTTAGGTGCTGGTTATATTGTTGAATTCATTCATGATGCTACTGAAAATTATTATGAGGAAGGAATATGTGCTTGTAGGAATTGCAATAGTATCAAGTTTCCTCTCTATGTGCTTAAAGTTTTGAAGTTATGCTTGTTTTACCTTCCTATGCAAGTTGATTATTGTTCCCATAAGTTGTTTGCTCAAAAAATCCCTATGCATAGGAAGTGGGTTAGACTTAAATGTGCTAGTCATATTCTTCATGATGCTCTCTTTATGTTTCAATTCTTATCTTTTATGTGAGCATCATTGAAATCATCATGCCTCGCTAGGGGAGTTAAACGATAGCGCTTGTTGGGAGGCAACCCAATTTTATTTTAGTTTCTTGCTTTTTGGTTCTGTTTAGTAATAAATAATCCATCTAGCTTCTGTTTAGATGTGGTTTTGTGTTTTAATTAGTATTTGTGCCAAGTAGAACCTTTGGGACGACTTGGGTGAAGTCTTTATGATCATGCTGTAAAAACCTGAAACTTTAGCGCTCACGAGATTAGCTTCAACTTTTTACTGGAGAGTGTTATTTAGTTGATTCTTTTTGTAGATGATTACTAGACAAATTCCTCAGGTCCACCAAATTTTAGAAAATTTTGGAGTTCCAGAAGTTTGCGTTAGTTACAGATTACTACAGACTGTTCTGTTTTTGACAGATTCTGTTTTTCGTGTGTTGTTTGCTTATTTTGATGAATCTATGGCTAGTAAAATAGTTTATAATCCATAGAGAAGTTGGAATACAGTAATTTTAACACCAATATAAATAAAGAATGAGTTCATTACTGTACCTTGAAGTGGTGTTTTGTTTTCTTTCGCTAACGGAGCTCACGAGTTTTCTGTTAAGTTTTGTGTTGTGAAGTTTTCAAGTTTTGGGTAAAGCTTCGATGGACTATGGAATAAGGAGTGGCAAGAGCCTAAGCTTGGGGATTCCCAAGGCACCCCAATGTAATATTCAAGGATAACCAAGAGACTAAGCTTGGGGATGCCCCGGATGGCATCCCCTCTTTCGTCTTCGTTCATCGGTAACTTTACTTGGAGCTATATTTTTATTCACCACATGATATGTGTTTTGCTTGGAGCATCATTTTCTTGTGTGAGTATTGTTGGAAATATTCCCTAGAGGCAATAATAAATGGTTATTATTATATTTCTTTGTTCATGATAATTGTCTATTATTCATGCTATAATTGTATTGTCCGGAAATCGTAATACATGTGTGAATACATAGACCACAACGTGTCCCTAGTAAGCCTCTAGTTGACTAGCTCGTTGATCAACAGATAGTCATGGTTTCCTGACTATGGACATTGGATGTCATTGATAACGGGATCACATCATTAGGAGAATGATACCCAATCCTAAGCATAGCATAAAAGATCGTGTAGTTTCGTTTGCTAGAGCTTTTCCAATGTCAAGTATCTTTTCCTTAGACCATGAGATCGTGCAACTCCCGGATACCGTAGGAGTGCTTTGGGTGTGCCAAACGTCACAATGTAACTGGGTGACTATAAAGGTGCACTACGGGTATCTCCGAAAGTGTTTGTTGGGTTGTCATGGATCGAGACTGGGATTTGTCACTCCGTGTGATGGAGAGGTATCTCTGGGCCCACTCGGTAATGCATCATCATAATGAGCTCAATGTGACTAAGGCGTTAGTCACGGGATCATGCATTGCGGTACGAGTAAAGAGACTTGCCGGTAACGGGATTGAACAAGGTATTGGGATACCGACGATCGAATCTCGGGCAAGTAACATACCGATTGACAAAGGGAATTGCATACGGATTGATTGAATCCTCGACACCGTGGTTCATCCGATGAGATCATCGTGGAACATGTGGGAGCCAACATGGGTATCCAGATCCCGCTGTTGGTTATTGACCGGAGAGGCGTCTCGGTCATGTCTGCATGTCTCCCGAACCCGTAGGGTCTACACACTTAAGGTCCGGTGACGCTAGGGTTGTAGAGATATATGTATGCGGAAACCCGAAAGTTGTTCGGAGTCCCGGATGAGATCCCGGACGTCACGAGAGGTTCCGGAATGGTCTGGAGGTGAAGAATTATATATAGGAAGTCAAGTTTCGGCCACCGGGAAAGTTTCGGGGGTTACCGGTATTGTACCGGGACCACCGGAAGGGTCCCGGGGGTCCACCGGGTGGGGCCACCTATCCCGGAGGGCCCCGTGGGCTGAAAGTTGAAGGGAACCAGCCCTTAGTGGGCTGGGGCGCCCCCCTTGGGCCTCCCCCCATGCTCCTAGGGTTGGGAACCCTAGGGGGGAGCTTCCCCCTTGCCTTGGGGGGCAAGGCACCCCTTCCCCCCCCCACTTGGCCGCCGCCCCCCTTGGAGATCTGATCTCCCAAGGGCTGGCGCCCCCCCCAGGGGTCCTATAAATAGTGGGGGGGAGGGAGGGCAGCAATCTACAGCCTTGGGCGCCTCCCTCCTCCCCTGCAACACCTCTCTCTCTCTCGCAGAAGCTTGGCGAAGCCCTGCCGGAGACCCGCTACATCCACCACCACGCCGTCGTGCTGCTGGATCTCCATCAACCTCTCCTTCCCCCTTGCTGGATCAAGAAGGAGGAGACGTCACTGCACCGTACGTGTGTTGAACGCGGAGGTGCCGTCCGTTCGGCACTTGGTCATCGGTGATTTGGATCACGGCGAGTACGACTCCGTCATCCATGTTCATTGGAACGCTTCCGCTCGCGATCTACAAGCGTATGTAGATGCACTCCTTTCCCCTCGTTGCTAGTAGACTCCATAGATGCATCTTGGTGAGCGTAGGAAAATTTTAAATTATGCTACGATTCCCAACAGTGGTATCAGAGCCAGGTCTATGCGTAGTTACTATGCACGAGTAGAACACAATGCAGTTGTGGGCGTTGAGTTTGCCAATTCTTCTTGCCGCTACTAGTCTTTTCTTGTTTCGGCGGCGTTGTAGGATGAAGCGGCCCGGACCGACCTTACACGTACACTTACGTGAGACAGGTTCCACCGACTGACATGCACAAGTTGCATAAGGTGGCTAGCGGGTGTCTGTCTCTCCTACTTTAGTCGGAACGGATTCGATGAAAAGGGTCCTTATGAAGGGTAAATAGAAATTGGCAAATCACGTTGTGGTCATACGTAGGTAAGAAACGTTCTTGCTAGAAACCTACAAACCACGTAAAAACTTGCAACAACAATTAGAGGACGTCTAACTTGTTTTTGCAGCAAGTGATATGTGATGTGATATGGCCAGAAGATGTGATGAATGATATATGTGATGTATGAGATTGATCATATTCTTGTAATAGGAATCACGACTTGCATGTCGATGAGTATGACAACCGGCAGGAGCCATAGGAGTTGTCTTTATTATTTTGCATGACCTGCGTGTCATTGAATAACGCCATGTAAATTACTTTACTTCGTTGCTAAACGCGTTAGCCATAGAAGTAGAAGTAATCGTTGGCGTGACGACTTCAAGAAGACACAATGATGGAGATCATGATGATGGAGATCATGGTGTCATGCCGGTGACGAAGATGATCATTGTGCCCCGAAGATGGAGATCATAGGAGCATGATGATATTGGCCATATCATGTCACTATTTGATTGCATGTGTTGTTTATCATGTTTTTGCATCTTATTTGCTTAGAACGACGGTAGTAAGTAAGATGATCCCTTATAATAATTTCAAGAAAGTGTTCACCCTAACTGTGCACCGTTGCGAAGGTTCGTTGTTTCGAAGCACCACGTGATGATCGGGTGTGATAGATTCTAACGTTCGAATACAACGGGTGTTGACGAGCCTAGCATGTACAGACATGGCCTCGGAACACACGCAATACACTTAGGTTGACTTGACGAGCCTAGCATGTACATACATGGCCTCGAAACACGGAGGACCGAAAGGTCGAGCATGAGTCGTATAGAAGATACGATCAACATGGAGATGTTCACCGATCCTGACTAGTCCGTCTCACGTGATGATCGGACACGGCCTAGTTAAACTCGGATCATGTTTCACTTAGATGACTAGAGGGATGTCTATCTGAGTGGGAGTTCATAATCAGATGAACTTCATTATCATGAACATAGTCAAATAGGTATTTGCAAATTATGTCATAGCTTGCGCTTTAGTTCTACTGGTTAAGATATGTTCCTAGAGAAAATTTAGTTGAAAGTTGGTAGTAGCAATTATGCGGACTGGGTCCGTAAACTGAGGATTGTCCTCATTGCTGCACAGAAGGCTTATGTCCTTAATGCACCGCTCGGTGTGCTGAACCTCAGCGTTGTCTGTAGATGTTACGAAACATCTGACATACACGTTTTGATGACTACGTGATAGTTCAGTGCGGTTTAGAATTGTGGCACCAAAGACGTTTTGAAACGTCGCAGAACATGTGAGATGTTCCGAAGACTGAAATTGGGATTTCAGACTAGTGCCCACGTTAAGACGTATGAGACCTCTGACAAGTTTCTTAAGCCTCCAAACTAAGGGAGAAAAGCTCAATCGTTGAGCGTGTGCTCAGATTGTCTGAGTGCCACAATCGCTTGAATCGAGTGGGAGTTAATCTCCCAGATGAGATAGTGATAGTTCTCCATAGTCACTGCCACCAAGCTAGTAGAGCTTCGTGATGAACTATAACATATCAAGGATAATTATGATGATCCTTGAGCTATTCGCGATGTTTGACACCGCGAGAGTAGAAATCAAGAAGGAGCATCAATTGTTGATGGTTAGTAAAACCACTAGTTTAAGAAGGGCATGGGCAAAAGGGATACTTCATGAAACAGCAAGTCGTTTGCTGCTCTAGTGAAGAATCCCAAGGTTGAACCCAAACCCGAGACTAAGTGCTTCTGTAATGAGAGGAACGGTCACTGAAGCAGTACTACCCTAGATACTTGGTAGATGAGAAGGCAGGCAAGGTCGACAGAAGTATATTGGATATACGTTATATGAATGTGTACTTTACTAGTACTCCTAGCAGCACCAGGGTATTAGATACTGGTTTGGTTGCTAAGTGTTAGTAACTCAAAATAAAAGCTGCGGAATAAATGGAGACTAGCTAAAGGTGAGATGACGATATGTGTTGGAAGTGTTTCCAAGGTTGATGTGATCAAGCATCGCATGCTCCCTCTACCATCGAGATTTGGTGTTTGCGTTGAACATGATTGGATTATGTTTACCGCAAAATGGTTATTCATTTCAGGAGAATAATGGTTACTCTGTTTATTTGAATAATACCTTCAATGGTCTTGCACCTAAAATGAATCTCGATCGTAGTGATACACATGTTCATGCCAAAAGATATAAGATAGTAATGATAGTACCACATACTTGTGGCACTGCCACTTGAGTCATATTGGTGTAGAACGCATGATTCTCCATGTAGGTGGATCTTTGGACTCACTCATTTTTGAAAAGATTGAGACATGCGAACCATGTCTATTGGTATATATGCATGAAGAAACTCCATACAGATGGATCGTTAGGACTCACTTGATTATGAATCACTTGAGACATGCAAATCATACCACATGGGCAAAATGACTGAAAGTCCTCGTTTTCAGTGAGATGGAACAAGAGAGCAACTTATTGAAAGTAATACATTTTGATGTACGCAGTCCAATGAGTGCTGAGGCATGCAGTGGACATCGTTATGTTCTTACTTCACAGATGATTTGAGTAGATACTGAGTGTATTTACTTGATGAAACACTAGTCTGAATTATTGAAAGGTTCAAGTAATTTCAGAGTGAAGTTAAAGATCGTCGTGACAAGAGGATAAAATGTCTGTGATATGATCATAGAGATGAGTATCTGAGATACGAGTTTGGCACACAATTGAGACATTGTGGAAAGTGTTTCACAATTAATACCGCCTGGAACACCATAGTGTGATGGTGTGTCCGAACATCATAACTGCACCCTATTGGATATGGTGCATACCATGATGTTTCTTGTCAAATTACCACTATCATTTATGGGTTAGGCATTAGAGACAACCGCATTCACTTTAAAAGGGGCACCACGCAATTCCGTTGAGACGACACCGTTTATAGAAACCTAAGTTGTCGTTTCTTAAAAGTTTGGGGCTGCGATGCTTATGTGAAAAAGTTTCAGGCTGATAAGCTCGAACCCAAAGCGGATAAATGCATCTTCATAGAATACCCAAAAACAGTTGGGTATACCTCCTATTTCAGATCTAGAAGCAAAAGTAATTGCTTCTAGAAACGAGTCCTTTCTCGAGGAAAAGTTTCTCTCGAAAGAATTGAGTGGGAGGATGGTGGAGACTTGATAAGGTTATTGAACCGTCGCTTCAACTAGTATGTAGCAGGGCACAGGAAGTTGTTCCTGTGGCACCTACACCAATTGAAGTGGAAGCTTATGATGGTGATCATGAAACTTCGGATCAAGTCACTACCAAACCTCGTAGGACGACGAGGATGCGCACTACTTCAGAGTAATGCGTGATCCTGCCTTGGAAGTCATGTTGCTAGACAACTATGAACCTACGAGCTATGGAGAAGCGATGGTGGGCCCATATTCCGACGAATGGCTCGAGGCCATGAAATCCGAGATAGAATCCATGTATCAGAACAAAGCATGAACTTTGGTGAACTTGCCCGATGATCGGCAAGCCATTGAGATAAATGGATCTTTAAGAAGAAAACGGACATGGACGGTAATGTTACCGTCTATGAAGCTCGACTTGTGGCAAAGAGTATTTTCACAAGTTCAAGGAGTTGACTACAATGAGTTTTTTCTCATCCGTAGTGATGCTTAGGTCCGTCGGAATCATGTTAGCATTAGCTGCATTTATGAAATCTGGCAGATGGATGTCAAAACAAGTTTCCTTACCAGTTTTTCGTGAGGAAAGGTTGTATGTGATACAATCAGAAAGGTTTTGTCGATCCTAAGGATGCTAAAAGGTATGCTAGCTCCAGCGATCCTTCCATGGATTAGAGCAAGCATCTCGGAGTCAGAATATACGCTTTGATGGGGTGATCAAAGTTTTTGGGTTTATACAAAGTTTGCTAGAAACTTGTATTTACAATAAAGTGAGTCGGAGCGCTACAACATTTCTGATGAGTATATGTGAATGACATATTGTTGATCCGAAATGATGTAAAATTTCTGGAAAGCATAAAGGGTTGTTTGAAAGGAGTTTTTCAAAGGAAGACCTGGATAAAGCTGCTTACATATTGGGCATCAAGATCCATAGAGATAGATCAAGACGCCTGATGATACTTTCAAAAGACAGCACACCTTGACATGATTTTGAAAGAGTTCAAAATAGATCAGCAAAGAAGGAGTTCTTGGCTGTGTTACAAGGTGTGAGTATTGAGTGAGACTCAAGAACTGACCACAGCGGAAGATAGAGAAAGGACGAAGGTCGTCCCCTATGCTTTAGACATAGGCTCTATAGTATGCTATGCTGTGTACCGCACATGTAGTGTGCCTTGCCATGAGTTAGTCAAGAGGGTACAATGGTCATCCGGGAAAGGATCTCATGACAGCGGTCGAACTTATCCTTAGTACCTAGTGGATTAAGGAATTTTCTCGATTATGGAGGTGGAAAGGAGTTCGTCGTAAAGGCTTACGTCGATGCGAACTTTGACACTAATCCGGATGACTCTGAGTAGTAAACTGGATTCGTATAGTAGAGCAATTATTTGAAATGGCTCCAAATAGCGCGTGGTAGCATCCACAAGATGACATAGATATTCGTAAAGCACACGGTTCTGAAAGGTTCAGACCCGTTGACTAATAACCTCTCTCACAAGCATGACATGACCAAACCAGAACACATTGAGTGATAATCACATAGTGATGTGAACTAGATTGTTGACTCTAGTAAACTCTTTAGATGTTGGTCACATGGTGATGTGACCAGTGAGTGTTAATCACATGGTGATGTGAACTAGATTATTGACTCTAGTGCAAGTGGGAGACTGTTCGAAATATGCCCTAGAGGCAATAATAAATGGTTATTATTATATTTCTTTGTTCATGATAATTGTCTATTATTCATGCTATAATTGTATTGTCCGGAAATCGTAATACATGTGTGAATACATAGACCACAACGTGTCCCTAGTAAGCCTCTAGTTGACTAGCTCGTTGATCAATAGATAGTCATGGTTTCCTGACTATGGACATTGGATGTCATTGATAACGGGATCACATCATTAGGAGAATGATACCCAATCCTAAGCATAGCATAAAAGATCGTGTAGTTTCGTTTGCTAGAGCTTTTCCAATGTCAAGTATCTTTTCCTTAGACCATGAGATCGTGCAACTCCCGGATACTGTAGGAGTGCTTTGGGTGTGCCAAACGTCACAACGTAACTGGGTGACTATAAAGGTGCACTACGGGTATCTCCGAAAGTGTCTGTTGGGTTGGCACGGATCGAGACTGGGATTTGTCACTCCGTGTGACGGAGAGGTATATCTGGGCCCACTCGGTAATGCATCATCATAATGAGCTCAATGTGACTAAGGCGTTAGTCACAGGATCATGCATTGCGGTACAAGTAAAGAGACTTGCCGGTAACGAGATTGAACAAGGTATTAGGATACCGACGATCGAATCTCGGGCAAGTAACATACCGATTGACAAAGGGAATTGCATACGGATTGATTGAATCCTCGACACTGTGGTTCATCCGATGAGATCATCGTGGAACATGTGGGAGCCAACATGGGTATCCAGATCCCGCTGTTAGTTATTGACCGGAGAGGCGTCTCGGTCATGTCTGCATGTCTCCCGAACCCGTAGGGTCTACACACTTAAGGTCCGGTGACGCTAGGGTTGTAGAGATATATGTATGCGGAAACCCGAAAGTTGTTCGGAGTCCCGGATGAGATCCCGGACGTCACGAGAGGTTCCGGAATGGTCTGGAGGTGAAGAATTATATATAGGAAGTCAAGTTTCGGCCACCGGGAAAGTTTCGGGGGTTACCGGTATTGTACCGGGACCACCGGAAGGGTCCCGGGGGTCCACCGGGTGGGGCCACCTATCCCGGAGGGCCCCGTGGGCTGAAAGTGGAAGGGAACCAGCCCTTAGTGGGCTGGGGCGCCCCCCTTGGGCCTCCCCCATGCTCCTAGGGTTGGGAACCCTAGGGGGAGCTTCCCCCTTGCCTTGGGGGGCAAGGCACCCCTTCCCCCCCACTTGGCCGCCGCCCCCCTTGGAGGTCTGATCTCCCAAGGGCTGGCGCCCCCCCAGGGGTCCTATAAATAGTGGGGGGGGAGGGAGGGCAGCAATCTACAGCCTTGGGCGCCTCCCTCCTTCCCTGCAACACCTCTCTCTCTCTCGCAGAAGCTTGGCGAAGCCCTGCCGGAGACCCGCTACATCCACCACCACGCCGTCGTGCTGCTGGATCTCCATCAACCTCTCCTTCCCCCTTGCTGGATCAAGAAGGAGGAGACGTCGCTGCACCGTACGTGTGTTGAACGCGGAGGTGTCGTCCGTTCGGCACTCGGTCATCGGTGATTTGGATCACGGCGAGTAAGACTCCGTCATCCACGTTCATTGGAACGCTTCCGCTCGCGATCTACAAGGGTATGTAGATGCACTCCTTTCCCCTCATTGCTAGTAGACTCCATATATGCATCTTGGTGAGCGTAGGAAAATTTTAAATTATGCTATGATTCCCAACAAGTATTTGCTTTCTGTTATTTAGAATAATATTTTGCATCTATATTTTCAATAAAAATGTCAAGGATAGCCTCTACCATGCTTATTTTGCTAGTATACATGTTGCTGTTTGAAAACAGAAAGTTTACCGCTGTTGCAAAAATTCCTTAGAAAAGTCAGAATGTGATGAAATGTTGAAACCTTTTGCATAATAAGCTCTGATAAATTTACTACAGTGGGAATTTTTTTTCATAATTTTTGGAGTTAGGGAAGTATGATGAATCTTGCATTCTTTACAGACAATACTGTTTTGGCAGATTGCTGTTATGTTTGCATTGTTTGCATATGTTTGCTTGTTTAATGATTCTATTTGAGGATAGGAGTATTAAATATGCAGAGGCATTTAGTATGCAATGTTTAATAATAATTTTAGTGATTTGTTACAGTAGAGGATGATAAAGTTATTGGGTTGATTTATACTAACCTATCTCACGAGTTCTTGTTGAGTTTGGTGTGTATGAAGCTTTTGAGATTTAGGAAACCGAGACATAAAAGGAATTAAGGAGACACAAAAGCTCAAGCTTGGGGATGACCAAGGCACCCCAAGATAACATTTCAAGAAGTCTCAAGCATCTAAGCTTGGGGATGCCCCGGTAGGCATCCCACCTTTCTTCTTCAACAACTATGGGTTAGTATCGGTTGAGCCTAAGTTTTTGCTTCTTCACATGAGTTGTGCTATCCTTGCAATGTCATTTTGTTTTGCTTTGCTTGCTGTTTGAATAAAATACCAAGATCTGAAATTCTTAAATGAGAGAGAGTCTTCACATAGTTACATAATTATTTAGCTACTCATTGATCTTCACTTATATCTTTTTGGAGTAGTTTTTCATCCACTCGTGTGCTTCACTTATATCCTATGAGTAAATGGTTGAATGAGTTGAATGTCATAAATCTGAAATTATATATTTTGCATTTGCTTCTCCCATGGGGAGTAATGACTTCACATCTAAGAAGTAGAAGTTGCAAATTTATTGAAGGTTAGCAAGCATTGTATTGGTCATTTGAACAATTCATGAAAGAATATTGAAGGAAGAGGGATTTCACATATAAATACACTATCCTAGACATCTTTTATAATTGGGAGCACTAATTAAGTATGACATGCTAAAGAGTTGATGTTGGACAAGGAAGACAACGTAATGGGTTATGTTTTCTCACATCTCAGTTAAAGTATATTGTCATGGATCATTCAAAAATGTTGAGCTTGCCTTTCCCCCTCATGCTAGCCAAATTCCTTGCACCAAGTAGAGATACTACTTGTGCTTCCAAATATCCTTAAACCCAGTTTTGCCATGAGAGTCCACCATACCTACCTATATGCGGTATTTACCTGTCGTTCCAAGTAAATTTGCATGTGCCAAACTCTAAACCTTCAAATAATAATCTGTTTTGTATGCCCGAATCGCTCATGTAGCGACTAGGGGCTGTCAGTATCTTCCATGCTATGTGGGTTATTTTCAAGAGGAGTGGACTCCGCTCCTCATTCACGAGAAAGGGCCGGTAACCGGGATGCCCAGTCCCATGATCCAAAAAGATCAAAGAAAATAAATATAATTAAACAAAACTCCCCCAGGGCTGTTGTTAGTTGGAGGCACTCGTTGTTTCGAGCAAGCCATGGATTGATGCTTGTTGGTGGTGGGGGAGTAAAAACTTTTACCATTCTGTTTGGGAATCGCCTATAATGTATGTAGTATGGAAGATATTGGGAACTCTTGGTTGTTATGTTGACAATGAGATCATACCTCTCAAAATTATTTTCCTCTCTATTTTAAAATCGAGCTCTGGCACCTCTGCAAATCCCTGCTTCTCTCTGCGAAGGGCCTATCTTTTACTTTATGCAAGAGTCAAGGTGATCTTCACCTTTCCCTTTTTCATTTTATCCTTTGGCAAGCACTTTGTGTTGGGGTGATCCTGATATATATATATCCAATTGGATGTAAGTTAGCATGAACTATTATTGTTGACATCACCCAAAGGTGAATACGTTGGGAGGCAACACTATAAGCCCCTATCTTTCTCAGTGTCCGATTGAAACTCCATAACCATTAGTATTGCGTGAGTGTTAGCAATTGTAGAAGACTATATGGTAGTTGAGTATATGGAGTTTGCTATTCCTGAAAATAAGATGAATTGCAATTGTTTAATGACCGAGAATGAAGTTTGCTAGTTTTCAAGAATATGAAGCGGGTCAAATTTGAACTGTAGCTACCTCGTAGTTTGCTCTTTATTTTTTCCAAAAATCATTTCTAGGTACATAAGTATCTATTTAATCAGAGAAACACCAAAAAAATTCCATGATTCAACCACTAGCTAGGAACGGTCATTCCCGCCGTTTTGACCGCATTTTGAAACGGGCATAAAAAATTCAAAAAAAATTCAAAAAATTGGAAAACCTCCGCATTGTGTCATTATATGTGACCAAGTTTCCAGAAAAAATAATAAACTTGTAATACGGTAATTATTTTTAAAAAGTGTTCTCAGAAATGAGATATCATGTGTGAAGATTCATGGCTTTCAAGACAAATGATCAATCTTATGGCCACATTCATGGCACAGTTTGTTCAAATGACCTCATATCGTGCACAAGGGTGCATCTTGGAATGACAAACAATGTTGCCTAAGGAAGTTTTCATTTTCTTTGCACGAAAAATTCATTTTCCATTTTTTCGAGTGCCCGAAATGAGTTTTTTTGTGAAGGACCTACCATATATTTGTTGCAAAATTGGACCTAATCAATTTTATAAAATACTAGGCCATATATAATACACAATTGACAAAATGGTTGGGTGTCAAAAGTTTTGATCCACCTCTGGTGAAAAAGACAAATTCCTGCCGATTCAGTAGGAAGCGGGTCAAATTTGAACTGCAGCTGCCTCATAGTTTGCTATTTATTTTTCCAAAAATCATTTCTAGTTACATAAGTACCTATTTAATCATAAATACATGGTTTGGTGGCGATACATTGAGGTTTGGACGGTGGCCGAGGGCCCCAACTCTAGAGCGCGTAAACTCGCATGCCCGCCGCGTGGTCACCGCGTGACCGTGGCGTTGCCATGTGTTCTGGGCGGCCTAGGCATGTCTAGTGGGTTGGGCACTCCCCAGGTAGGTGCTAGGAAGAATATCACAACATAAGATTCTCACGAGGAGACCGATCGATGCTCAAACATGAATAAGCAGCCAAGTGTTTGATTAGCGGTACGGGAAATGCACATGGCTAATGGGTGTGAGTTTTGGCTGGGGATGATCAGTTACTAAGAAGACCGTCTTCACAAATTTTCAGCTCAAAAGGAGGAGCCTAGGTGGTACTTGCTTTGCAAAGTACCACACTGGACATAAATACGAATGTTGAAGCTGGGATCAAAATAATTAATGGATTGAGCTGGCATTTGGTGAAGGATGGTTATTTGGGCATAGGAAAGCATTATAGAAAATGGATACCATTTGGACATGCCAAAGTGGTACTTCCTTCACAAAGTGTTTTTCTGAACAGAATAGGAAGATGAATATTTTTGAATTATTTTTGAACTAGGCAAGGAAGGTTTTTTACATATTTGACGAAGATATGACCCAAAGAATGTATGAGATTTTTTGGGAATTTTGGGAATGACAGAAATATAGGTTGCTTCACAACCTAGGGCAAAAACTGCCACATGGACATGACACATAGGCAAAACTGATGAGGTGGCGCCTAGTCATAGCAACCAACCATAATTTACAAGGTTATGACCATCTATATTGGTCATGATCAGCTAGAAATAAGGCAGCAGACCAGTGATATCTGCTTTATGACCATTTTGTGTAAGGAAATTACGACCTTTTTGACCAAAATGGTCGTTATAGTTTAGGATTTGGAGCCCCCGAACAGCTTTTGACTGTCATAGATCTATGACCAATTCTTCCCGGGTCACTGACAGAATGTCACTAGTTGACATATTTCTTGTAGTGCTAGTGCTCAGTAAAGAGATCCATTTAAAAAAATCACAATGAGAGAGGGGGGAGGGGGAGACTTTTCTGAGCACGCACGCAAGAGAGAGACAACGAGAGAAAAATATCAAGCCTTGGGGGGACCGACCACCTTCAGTATTTGTTTTTGTATCCAATGCATAAGTGTTGTTGTGATCCCAAGCTCATGTGAGCTTGGGTGAACAGTAAAGTAAAAAAAAAGGAAATATTGACAATGTTGGAGCATCAATTCTTTTTTTTTTCATGTTTTCCATGAATGTCATCTGGTGATGAAATTTGCAAGCAATCAAAGAAATTCAGAGTTTTTTGAATATTTTTTTGATTTTATTGTTCACCTTAGCTCACATGGGATCGGGATCAGAACAGCTGCGTCAACAAAATGGGAAGTTCTAGGTGTTGCATTCTGCACGAATCTTGAAGCTATGGTGTAACGTGGACTCACTCATCCCCTAGCCTAACATTTACAGCGCCAGCGTCCGTCCAATTATTCTGCCGACTATTTATATGTGTGTGTGTCCCGAGTCACACTGCCACCCACCCAACAACACCAAGCACACTGCCAGGTCTCGCCTGAACTGAACGGCTGGATGCAGATGCAGATCCGTCACAGCTCACGCCCGTGTGCCCGCGGCCCGCATGCTCCGTCTGTCACGTGCACTCGGGCGCCGGGATGGACCGCGAAGATGCTCCGTCCTGCAGGGGCACTGGGGCGCCGGGATGGACAACGTCCAACGCTCGTGCCTTCAGCGGCTCGCTCGCAGCTGAAAATCTTGCACCCGAACACCAGCACAAGCCATGGCGCCACCACGGCCACGCGTGCAGTGGCCGGCTCCGACGTACAGACCACGTCCACCGCCACAAGCGCTCGTGTCCAAGGCAAGCTGCTGCTGCAGAGCTCCGACTCGCCCAGCAGCCCGCTCCGGCTGTCCCTCCAGCTCGTCAGCGCCACCGTCGCCGGTACGTACTACAAATGTTTGTAGCTTATTAACCAGATGGTCAGCCGCACGTTATGCACTTATGCCATCGTGAGTACTCTAACAAACATGTACAGGGAGTGATGGGAGCGGCGTGAGAGGGGAGGCGGCGGCGCTGGACGCCGTCATATCGAGCGGGGAGACAGAGCTCGACGTGGAGCTGCTGTGGGACGAGGCCCTGGGCGCGCCCGGCGCAGTGCTCGTGACGAACAACTCCGACTTCCCCGTGTACCTGCAGCTGCTGAGCCTGAGCTCGCCGGCCGTCCACTTCGTCTGCAACGGGTGGGTCTATCCCGTCGGGAAGCACCCATACCGCCTCTTCTTCACCAACGACGTGCGTGCACTACACATAGATGTCATGAACTGTTTTCTTGCAGAACTTGCATATATAAGCTACAACGTACGTTTGGTTATTTTGGTGCAGGCGTACGTGAAGGAGAAGACGCCGCCGGCGCTGCTTAAGGACAGGGAAGACGAGCTCCGCCTGCTCCGGGGCGAGGGCGCGCCGGCCGACAAGCCGCTGCAGAAATGGGACCGCGTGTACGACTACGCGCTCTACAACGACCTGGGAAACCCCGACCTGCGCAAGGACCTGGCGCGCCCGGTGCTGGGAGGATCCGAAGAGTACCCGTACCCTCGCCGGACCAGGACCAGCCGGCCTCCGAGCAAGGCGGACCCCGCGAGCGAGACGAGGGCGTCGCTGGAGGAAGGGATCTACATCCCGTGCGACGAGCGGACCGGCCCCGTGGCCAAGGCGCCCAGCCTTCCGAAACTCGATGGTCACTTCGGGTCGTTGGCGGAAGTCCACGGCCTCTTCGGCAGCAACGCCAAGCCCATCCCATTCCCCTTCCCACAGGTCATCTCAGGTACCGCAATTGTCTCACCGTGCTTTTTTCTTGTTCCTTAAAAAAATAACGCCGGCTTCTGCATCGTCGGGTGGCTTGATGTATGTTTTTATTAGACCTTGGAGGAATAATAAATATAGATGACTGCATGCATCGATTAATGCAGAGGGCGGGGGTTTTAACCTCCTTTCAAAAAATAAAATAAAAAAATAAACAAACATTTTAAATAGCACGCTATAGAATCGTTAAGCCTGCTATTTAAAACTATGGCGTCGACCCACACAATTTATCACAGTGCCTGGACGGGTCTTAGGCCTGGGCCCAATTTGGCCCAGTCCGCAGCTCGAGAAAGGGTACTTGCTCACTTTTAAATAATATAATTATTCTAAAAAAACTTTTAAACAATATAATATAGCCATTTTCAAGACAAATAATTAGCCCCGAGCCTGGTCTAGACACCGAGCTTGGACGGGCGCAGGTACGTACTATATATTTCTTCCTTCTCAGACATAACTGATATTCAGTAGACTGAGATTTAGCAAGACCGTTACTATAAAATATATATGTGTGATTCCATGGAAGTTGAACTCATCAAACCTATTTTTGGTGTACATAGCGAATCGAACAGCTTGGAGGACGGATGAAGAGTTCGCTAGGCAAACACTCGCAGGGACAAACCCACTGTCCATCGAGCTCGTCACCGACTTCCCACTCACGAGCAAGCTTGACCGGGCTGTGTACGGTGACCAAGACAGCAAGATAGCCAAAGAGCACATTGAGAAGAACTTGGGAAACATGACTGTGGCGCAGGTACGTACTTATATATTTCTTCCTTGTCAAATTACAACGCATGTAAAATTCCTTCAAAGTCAAACATTATAAAAATGATCAAGTGTATAGAGGAAATGTATGTTCATATGACACACACACACACACACACACACACACACACACACACACACACACACACACACACACGTTCACAGAAAAAAAAAAGCAACATACAAAACTAAAAGTGTTTGGATAAAATATGTTCCTAATATGGTCCAATAGCAATAGTAATCATGAAATCATTCAAATTATGAGCAAGAATTTCTTAACGGAGAAGAAATAGTAAAACCATTACTCTCTTCTTCGAATACAAAAATGTAAGTGTGCCCCTCAAACCATTGCATGAATTTTGCAGGCTATAGAAAAGGACAGGTTGTACGTTGTGGATCACCATGACTGGGTGATGCCTTACTTGAAGCGCATCAACGAGCTGCCAGGCGCCGAGGAGAAGGGCGAGATCTCCCAGAGGAAGTCGTACGCCACGAGGACGCTTTTCTTCTTGCAAGACGACTCCACACTCAAGCCGCTGGCGATCGAGCTTAGCTCGCCGCACCCCAAGGATGAGCGCCTCGGCGCCACCAGCACGGTGTACACTCCGCCCGACGAACTCAAAGCCGGCGACGCCGCCTCCGACACCTTCACGGCGTGGGACCTCGCCAAGGCCCACGCCGCCTCCAACGACGCCTGCAAGAACAACTACGTCCTTCACTGGTACGCTACCCTTACAATGTTAATTAGTGGGATGAGAATCATAGCATGTGCTCATGTCATGTTGACTGGTTCGTGTGTTGTATGTAGGCTGAGGACGCACGCGACCATGGAGCCCTTGGTGATCGCGGCGAACCGGCAGCTGAGCGTGCTACACCCAATCCACAGGCTCCTCAAGCCGCACTTCCGCAACACCTTGGACACAAATTCCACGGCACGACACATCGTCATCGGCTCGGGCGACGAGCGACAGGGTGGTGCCTTTTACCGCAACATGCACGAGGTCAACTTCTTCACCGGCAAGTACGGCATGGAGATGTCCTCCAAGGCATACGCTTCATTTAACTTCACCGAGCTCGCTTTCCCCAACGAACTCATCAAGCGGTGAGTAAAATGCAACTGACCTATGTATTAAGTAAATTCTACGGAGTACAATCAAATGGCACACGTACTCCTATCAGAATTTGGAATGGCTAATTGATGCATTTGTGCGTGAGTAATGCTACATCTACAAAATGTTACTTATTTTTTTTACATGCAAACTGATGTGGAGGAGTATGATTGGTAAAATAGGGATGAAGGAGACCAACCCAGTTAGATTAAGGGGGAAGAGAATTAGTATTAGTTAGAAAAGTTAAACGTTTGTAGAGTCTTTATAGGTCTAGTATTATTGTTTGTACGTACTACGCAGTGGAATGGTGAGAGGAGCTCCGAAGAAGAATGAGGAGGAGGAGCTGCCGAGAAACGACGAGCTCAACATCTTGACGGCGATCTGGAAATGGGTCACCGAGCTCTTTTTCCCCAACGAACACATCAAGACGTACCTACCGACTAAAATGCTGACAAAGTTAATCCTACAATGCACCTGCACATCTTAGAATCTGAAATGATACTTGATGCATTTGTATGTGCGCAGAGGCGTGGCGAGAGGCGATCCGAAGAAGCCCGAGGAGCTGGAGCTGCTGATAAAGGACTACCCTTACGCGGTCGACGGGCTGGAGATCTGGACGGCGATCAAGGAATGGGTCACGGACTACTGCGCGATATACTACGCCGACGGCGACGGCGCCGTCGCGGGCGACAGCGAGCTGCAGGCGTGGTGGAGCGAGGTGCGAAACGTGGGCCACGGCGACCTGCGCGACGCGCCGTGGTGGCCGGCGATGGACAGCGTCGACGACCTCGTGGAGACCTGCGCCACCATCATCTGGCTCGGATCGGCTTATCACTCGGCCGTCAGCTTCGGGCAGTACGGGTACAACGGCTTCGTCCCCAACCGCCCCACCATCACCTCCGGGGAGATGCCGGCCGACGCCAAAGCGGTGGTGACCGAGGCCGAGTTCCTCGGCCGCATCACCCCGAAGACCGAGGCGTTCGGCCTCATGGCGCTCACCATGAACCCGCCCGTGAAGCCGGGGGAGCCGCTCATGGGAGAGCGGCCGGACACGGAGCGGTGGACGAGCGAGCAGCGGGCGGCCAAGGCGCTGCTGGAGTTCAACGCGAAGCTGGACGCGGTCGCGGAGGCCGTCAAGAAGAGGAACGCCGACGGCGCGCTGCGGAACCGGAACGGGCCCGTGGAGGTGCCCTACACGCTGCTCGCGCCGAGGGCCGACCCTGCGGCACCACACGTCGGTGGGATTCCCAACAGCATCGCCGTTTGAGCAACACTGGGCGTCCGTCGGCGGTGACAGATGTAATAAGATGCCAAAAGTATGGACTTGGTCAAGTAATAAATCAATAAAAGTGTGTACTTGCCACTCCTTGCTTGGAGCGTAAGAGCATTGATAAGATAATTTTATCTTAATCGCACCACATAATTTAGAGATGACAAAGAAAATGATGTACGACGTTTGGTCTCTTAATTTTATCTCTAGTTCATAACAATATGGTGAGTTAGTTGATAAGAGATCATATCTTAATAATTAAGAAAAAACAAAGTATTTTCTTTGTTTTCTCTTTTCTTCACTTCAACCCTTACCCTACGTGGCACTGCTAAAATAGCATCTTTAGACATGCTCTAACAACTTGTCTAGAAACAAACTCATGGAGAATGTCTTCATCTTCCAGCCCAACCATTCTTCTTCGAAATTGCTCTCAGCTTCACATTTGAGCAGCAAATTATGCACTCAATTACAACATAATTAAAGTTTTATGATTGTCCTAAGTCAAAATTTAAGTTTCATCAAATATCTACCACTTAAAAAGAACGTAAGGTTTCCGTTTCAACCCTCCTCCCTCCATCATCCATCCTCTGTATATATGGCCCCCCTTCATTACTCATGTTTGATTTTTTTCACCTCATCTCTAATTTTTCTTCTAAATAATAATATTCTTTGGTAAGTTAATATCTTTTTACCAAATAAGTGCTTAACAATAAGATGATATTTTTCCTCCCATCTTTGATCATTCTTCTAACTAATATTTTCATTGGTAGGTCAATAATTCTTACCAAATACGGCTTAAGAATAAGATGACGAATAATTTATGAAAATTGAATACAAAAAATATTAAGATTTTAACCCACCAATGTGATGATAGACGTTCAATCATGGGCTAATCTACTAGAATGTTTATACTTCTGTTTCAATGCACGGATAATTACCTATCAATAGAAAAATATGCAATGATCTATGATGTCAAATATAAATAATATAAAAGTGATACTTTTGTTATGTCCTACGGCTGACTTCAGAAAAGTACAATATTGTGTCATAGAAGAAGAAAGAGTTTCAAGATCTCAAAGATTTGTGTTCGCTGTTTTCCTCATCCCTAGCGGCTGTAACCCTAGCTGCCGCCAGGAGAGACCGATCTTCTGACGCCGTCCTTCGGCGACTCCCCACCGCCGGCGACCTCGGTCGTCGGTGGTGAGGGGGGTCGCCGGATCCATGTGTGTGGATTATTTTTATTCCCTCGTATTTTAGGTTTTTAGGTTGTTCATCGTCTTTGCTTCGGCGGCGACGATGATGGCGCTGAATAAAAATTATTTTGATCCTTCTCTGACGGGGCCATCGGTCCTATGGTTGGGGATGGATTTGGAAACCAGTCTGTTCAAGTAAGGATGGCGTAGCGGCGATGGCATCCTCGTGGTGGACGTGTGTCCTCGGGCTTCGCCGTTGCACGACGTTTGCTCCAGCGTCAGCGCAGAGCTTGGGAGGTAGTCCAGGAGCGGATGCAGATTGTGGTCTGCATTGACGACATCTGGAAGACGGAACATGTGATGGACTCGTGGTTCGTGGATGACAGGTATGGTTTCCTCCTTCGGCGTCTTAGTCATGGTGGGGTGCCAGATCTGCAGTTCGATGGCATGTCCGGGGTGTTGCCCCGGTCTAATTCGTTCAACGGCAAGGGCTTCACTTTTGGCGAGCCACCTTGGAGGTCCGCAAAGCTGCATATCAGCAATGGAGCCACGTCGAGCTCCGGTGAGGAGGTGATTCGTCATTCTTTTCTTCGGTGGCTGCTGTGGTGGTGCCGAAGATGAGCGTTGGTGTCAACCTCAGAGATGTCATATTCAAAAATTTTGAAATTGCATGCTACGTTCCCCTACAACATGCATCATGTGATCTCATATCTAAAGTATTCAATCCGATAACAAAGAAACCTCAAAGACCAAGATTCAGTTCACCACAAAATAGATAGAGGGGAAGAACTTCATATGATCCAACTATAATAACAAAACTCGTGATACATCAAGATCATGCCAAATCAAGAACAAGAGAGAGAGAGAGAGAGAGAGAGAGAGAGTGGGGGAGGGAGGGAGAGAGAGAGAGGGAGAGATCAAACACATAGCTACTGATACATACCCTCAACCTCCAGGGATGAACTACCCCCTCCTCGTTATGGAGGCAGCGGGGATGATGAAGATGGCCTCCGGTGATGACTTTCCCTCCTCCGACAGGGTGCCAGAACAGGGCTCCGGATGAGATCGCTTTGGAACAGAGGCTTGCGACGGCGGAAAAACTCATCTAGGTTAACTTTCGAGGGTTTTTGGATTTATAAGATTTTTCAGTGTTCGATTCACGTCAAGGGGGTGTCCCGAGGGACCCACAAGCTCACATGGAGCGCCCTTTGAGTTTGTGGCTTCCCTGGACACCTTTCGGCTCCCCCCTCCCCTCCAGAAGCTTCTTGGATCTCTTTGCTTTCATAAAAAAATCACCGTAAATTTTTATCGCGTTTGGACTTCGTTTGGTACGGTTTTACTGCGAAACAAAGAAACAGCCAAAAAATATGAACTGACACTGGGCATTAGATTAATATGTTAGTCCATAATAATATATAAAAGTGCCGAAAATCCATTTCTGCACCCGAGCTCATCTGCACCCGCGCCGACAAAAAAATCAAAACAAATACTAGAAAAATTCAAAAAATTCTAAATAAAATTTGTGTGGTAGAAAATTTGATGCGTGAGGCCCGCTCCAAATTTTAAGTCATTTGGACATATGAGCAGCTCTCAGCAAAAGAGACAAATTGGGGGTCCGTAAAAATGTTTACTGTTCATGTACTGTTTTGGCCCGATTTGTCTTTTTTGCTGAGAGCTGCTTATATGTCCAAATGACTTGAAATTTGGAGCGGGCTTCACGCATCAAATTGTCTACCACACAAATTTTATTTGGAATATTTTGAATTTGTTTTGAATTTTTTATGAATTTTTTTCTAACCGGGTGCAGATGAGCCTGGGCACCAAAACGCCCTACTCTAAAAGTGCACCAAACCATCTGAAGTTATTGTAAACATGATATGCATACTTTATAAATTATAAATACATTGAAGACGTATCACCCCGCTATGCCTCGTTTTCCTACTGGATGTCATGACACCGTTTCTTTCGGCCATTCCCCTTCCCCCCTTCCCTCCATGAGCGATCGTGGCTCCTCTCCCCCTTCCATGACAGTACATACATGCCGCCTTTGGCTCTCCACCTTGCGGGTACTCGACGGGTCGGGAACAACAACATTGTATGGTGCTGGTTTCTTTGAGATGGGAATATGTAAAAGAAGTTGATTTGATGTATTCATTTTTTTCGATAAAGGACATTTCATTGAATAGATATATCGAGATGATACAATCATGTCAAAAGAAAGCCCGGCCTCTGCATAGCTAGATGCACACAGCCAAAAAATCCAGAGCACCCTAAAAATAAAATAATTTGATACAATGCCAAGCAATAAATCGTGTCCAGCCTAAGGAGCGGTAGATCCTATCCGTAAATCACACCGCCATCCATGGGGGTAGAAAACCTCCCTGGCCGTACGCTCCAGCCGTGTAGACGCCATCATAAAAATGTCCCTGTCTTCCGGCTTCTGCAGGATAGACCAAGTACGGAGCCATCGTGTACAAACATGAATAACCTGCATAGGAGATGAGACACATTTATTGTTAAAAACCACATCATTCCTGGTAAGCCACATTGCCCAGCATAAGGCCGCCGCTCCCACAAGAATATGTGCAGAAAATTGTTTATCTATACCCCGTAACCAGTTGCCGAACATATTCCGTGCACTACGTGGTGGATATAAATTCGAAGCTACTTGGACCGTAGCCCAAACTGCCCGAGCGAACTTGCACTCAAAAAATAGGTGTTTGATAGACTCGTCATGTTGGCAAAAGACACATGTCTTGGAGCCATGCCAGTTTCGTCGTGCCAGATTATCTCTAGTTAGGATGACTCCTTTGTTAAGAAACCAGAGGAAAATCTTCACTCTTAGGGGAATTTTTAGCTTCCATAATTTCCTGTTATCTACAGGAACATCACAATGAACCATTGCATCATACATGGATTTGACCGAAAATTTGCCATTCTGATGCAAGTTCCATCGAAAAGTGTCCGGATCATCTGACAGTTGAATGTCCTCCAGGCGAGTGAGTAATTCATTCCATGCTGTCAGACGAGTGCCCAAAAGATCCCTACGGAAAGAAATATCGGGGTTTTCCTGTCCTAATACTTGTTTGATCGTGACAAATTTATGTCGGACGATCCGGTACAAGCTCGGATATTGCACCATTAGGGGAGTGTTCCCTAGCCAGGTATCTTCCCAGAAACGAACCTGAGCACCGTCCCTAACCAAGAAGGTCCCAAATTGGAAAAAGAATTCCTTGGCCTTCATGACACCACTCCAAAAATGTGAATCCCCAGGTTTCCAATGAATTTGAGAAATGGCATTGGATCCCACATACTTGTTGCGAATGATTTCCTGCCATACTCCATTCTCAGTGAGTAATTTATAGACCCACTTGCTGAGAAGAGCGATATTTTTAATCTCAAGGTCTTGGATTCCCAGGCCCCCTTGGCTTTTAGGTCTGCATAATACGCTCCACCTAGCCAGTCTATATTTCTTGGTTTCGTTATCAAACTGCCAAAAAAATCTGGATCTAAAGTAATCTAGACGCTGTAGAACCCCTTTCGGCAGGTGGAAGAATGACAACATGTATAAAACCATGTTGCTTAGGACAGAATTGATCAAGATCAATCGCCCCCCATAAGACAAGAGTTTGGCCTTCCAACTGGCTAAACGTTTCTCAAGTCTCTCTTCCACATGCCTCCACTCAGCGATAGTTAAACGCCGATAGTGTATGGGGATACCCAGATACCTAATCGGAAACTGCCCGAGCTGGCATCCAAAAATGTCGGCATACTCGGGTGCAGATTCTGCAGCATCTCCAAAGCAAAAAAGTTCACTCTTATGAAAATTAATTTTGAGACCAGAAAGTTCCTCAAAGGCACATAAGAGCAGCTTGAGACTTCTTGCTTTATCAAGATCATGATCCATAAAAAGAATCGTGTCATCGGCATATTGTAGAATGGATAGACCATCTTCTACTAGATGTGGGATGACCCCGCTAATTTGACCATCCAGCTTGGCCCGCTCCACTAGGGTAGCTAGCATGTCGGCCACAATGTTAAACAGAATAGGAGACGCGGGGTCGCCTTGGCGAAGCCCCTTCCTTGTCTGAAAATAGTTGCCAACGTCTTCATTAACTTTTATGGCCACACTACCGCCAGAGACAAAGCTCTCTACCCAGCGGCACCATTTTGGTGAAAACCCTTTCATGCGTAAGGTTTGCAACAAGAAGGGCCACTTAACTTTGTCATAGGCTTTCTCAAAATCAATTTTAAGAATGACACCGTTCATTTTTTTCCGGTGCAGTTCATGTACAGTTTCGTGCAGGACGACCACTCCATCTAAAATGTTGCGACCTTGCATAAATGCTGTTTGTGTGGGTTTTACGACATGGTCAGCTACACCGTTCAACCGATTAGTCGCTACCTTCGTAAAAATTTTAAAACTTACATTGAGAAGGCAAATCGGTCGATATTGTTGAATACGACTAGCCTCCTTAATCTTAGGCAGTAGGATAATTTCCCCAAAGTTTAAACGAGAAATGTCAAGGTCCTCGAAATGCAGTTGGTTAAACAACTGAACCAAGTCTGCCTTAATGACGTCCCAAAAGCATTGATAGAACTCTGCGGGAAAGCCATCCGGTCCCGGTGCCTTGTTGTGTTCCATCTGAAACACAGCGGTTCGAATTTCCTCCTCAGAAAAAGGAGAGGTTAGGAATTCATTTTCCGCTTCCGTAACTTGAGTGATGTCATGAGTAACGGATTCATCTAGATGAAAATTAGTCTCGGCTGAAGGCCCAAAAAGGTATTTGTAAAACTTAGTGATAAAATTTCTAAGTGGTACGTCCCCCTCTATTCGGCCTTCCTCCTGGTCAAGGGCGAATATACGCTTCTTTCTATGTCTGCCATTGGCAAGCATCTGAAAGTATTTCGTATTATCATCACCTAGCACTAACGAATCCGCCTTGCTACGTTGGTACCATTTAATCTCTTCCTCACGTAGTAGGTGGGCAATCTGCTCGTTAAGATTGCTTTTTTGCTCGATCTCAACAGCAGACAGAGGCCTCACCTCCGCTATTTTATCAAGGGAATCAATTAGGGTAGACAAACGCAATTTTTCTTTTTTATAAATTCCAGCAGTATGCTTGGCCCATCCTCGAAGGAATCGACGCAGGGAGCGGATTCGATTATTCCATCTTTGGATGGGTGTGTTACCGCGGGGCTGGCGTGCCCACACTTTCTTAACTAGCTCCTGAAATCCCTCTCTAGTGAACCATCCCAGTTCAAATTTAAACTGGTGGCGATTCGAACTCGGGATTGGTTGTCCAAAATTGATTAGCAACGGAGCGTGATCCGATAAGGCCTCAATTCTTTCAAGTGCCCGAACCAATGCTAGGGGATATTTGTATTCCCAGTCAGTGGTAACTAGCACCCGGTCCAGTTTTTCAAAGGTCGGCACCGAACGGTTGTTGGCCCAGGTATACTGACGACCAGACATTGTGATTTCTCTCAGATCGAGGCTGTCAATAACAGCATTAAAGAGGAAAGGCCACCTAGTGTCAAACCGATCGTTGTTTTTTTCCTGCTGATATCGAAGGATGTTGAAATCCCCCCCGATTAACATGGGATGAGGATTGTTTCGACAGGTATTAACCAGCTCTTTTAGAAATGCAGACTTAAACTCCTCTTGAGCGGCACCATATATAGCCACCAGACTCCAGATGAAGTTGTCGGACTTATTTCGAAGGTGGAATTTAATATGATGCTCCCCCTTTGTCGTGGACAATAGTTGCAAGTATGTAGAGTTAATACCTAGCAATATTCCCCCGGACCTCCCGGTCGGCGGTAAGACGTGCCATTCGTAATCAAAACCACATGAAAAGTGGTCCAAGACATGTGTTGGAAAATCACGTTTACCTGACTCAGTGATAGCCACAAAGTCCAACAAATGATCCTTTACACAATCGGCAATGTGTTTGTGTTTAGCCAAGTCACCAAGACCTCTGCTATTCCAGAACATGCCTCTCATGATGAACCAACTTTATGTTTAGAGACATTTAGTTTCTTAGAAGAGCGCCCTCTTTTCTTTGCTGAGTTAGACTTATTCTTGCGCACTGACGCGACAAGCTCAAAAAGCGTAGTGTCGCGTACAGTATCATCAAGGTCTACTTCAGTCGTGTCTTTAACCAGATGAGAGAGAAGCTTGCCTTCATGATTGGCATCAGCATCCTCATCCTCCTCATATGACACGAGAGGGTCGACAAAGCTCGAAGACTTGGGAGCAACCGTAAGCCGGTCGAACTCCACTTGTTTTAGAGACTTGACCGAAAAATCTATCTCGTTCGCATTACGTCCTAGTGACACCCCAAGTCTAGTGATATTTGAAGATACTTTGGAATTGTCAAAAGACATAAAAGATTTGCGAGAGGAATTACCTTCAAAGTCGAGGTTGCGTGCAGCAGTCCTACGCATAGCCTTCACCATAGTATCCTCGTCGGTGGTTGCTGATCCATCAGTCCCGACATGATGACGCCCGCTACGCCTCAGCGACGAAGGAGTAACATCGATCTCGGAGCCCGTCTCACTGACGAAAGGCGGTGTAGACGGGTTAGGTGATGAAGGAGACTGCAAGGGCTGCACCTCGCCCTCCACCTTGGCGATCGCCTCAGCCGCCAACGCTCCTCCTGGCGAAGAAGGCGCGGAGGACAAAGCTCGCAGCGCCGCCATCGCCGACTCATGGTCCGCCCTAACCGCCGGGGAAAAGATCACACCCCGACGGGAAGGAGACCGAGTGTCGGACGTCGGAGATGATAGGGAGTCGTCCGCAGTGTCCTCTGATGACGCAAACCCATCCAGCGGGGGTGGCGCCATGGCACAGCCGTCGCCATGATGCTGCGTCACAGGAGTAGATGGCAGCGGGGTAGCAGGTTCCACTTGATGTATCGGTGTCTCAATGATCCCCTGCGCCAAATCAGAAGTGGCTGGAGGTAGCGTACCCAACGAAGACGGCCCCTGTATAGTCGGTGAAGCATCCATGGTTGGTGCACGACGATTTGTGTTCAACGGTGTAACAGCGATGATCTTTGTTGGCGACACAGTCCGGCTCAAAGCAGATGTTGATGCGGCAAGCTGCATGGGCACCACTCCTCCCGAGGTAGGAGTAATCTTCTGGGCATTGGATGACGACGATGCTTTTGACCTCTTGCTTGGATCATTAGTCCTCATAGTTTCCTCTCTGTCCTGCCCCTTGTCATCCTCAGGATCATCTCCATGCTCCCAGACGCGCGGCACGAAATCAGCATCGACACGAAAGTCTGAGTTTTCCAAACTGTACCGAAACTCATACCCCTTGCCTTGAACGACCACATCCGATGAGAGAACAAAGGTATTCATAATGGTTTGCTTTGTTCTCGCCATGCCTGCAGCATCCTGTACAACCGTACTATGTGTCCAGAGGCGCGCTTAACCAAGGTACGTACCACGGTGGTGATATATTCATCATTTGCCATCACCGCAACTTCTGCACCTCTGTGGTTGTGGGTGCATTGACGCGCCATCCCCTTCTCGATTCAGCAACACCGGACATATTTTCGTCCACCCCAAGTATGTGATGATTGGTTGGTCTTCTTTCCCATCAGTGTTTTTTCAGTATGTTGCAGTCAAGTTTTGTGTTGCCTGGCTTGTTCCGAGCCAACAGAGGAATACCCTGAAATTTTTCTCCGGCCCTGTACCCTGAGGATCAGATTATGCATCCATTTAGTGTCTGAACGAAAAAACGCCGCCCAACCAGGCTCCCCACAAGCGGCTCAAACGCCCGGAATGACAAGCACTCCCTATATCCATCCCAAATCTGGGGTGGATATGGGGTCGTCCGGTCACGCCCGCCACTTCGGACTGACCGGGATGACCCGTACCAATTCGCCCATATTCATGCCTCCCTCCTTGCCGCTGAAGGTCAGCGCCACCGGATGACGCCACCATACTTAAATGGTCATCGATGTACCTTTTTAATTCGGAGCAAGATGTTGAAAATGATTAAACTTTTAAAAAGCAAGGTCATCAATGCTCGCTTTGTAAGGGATGTGGACAGTCATGATGAATCTTCTCTAACTATGAACACAGAAGATTCATAATGACAGTCCACAACCTTCAGAACATCCAACCCTAGGCTCCGCTGCCGCCCTCTCCTTCCCCCCTCCTCGCGCCGCCGCCGGGTAAAACCCGCGTGGCAGACAGCGGCGGCGGGGGGACTCCCTCTCCCGTCTCCCCTTCCTCCGCGGGCGGCGGATCTAGGCGGCAGGCGGCGGTGTCCTGCGGCGCTCGCGGTTTGGCGCGAGGTGGCAAGCCTCGGCTAGCGATGGCGGGGCGCGGGGCACGCGGCGGCGAGCCTCGGCAGACGGTGGCGGCTGAGCGTGGGGCTGACTCCGGGGTGGCGGCGCGGGCATGGATCCATCGGATCTGATCCTGTGGGCGCGGCTTCGACTTCCCCTGCTCGGCCGACGGGCCTCGGTGGGGGGCTTCTCCTTGCTGAGATCTGGCAAGCGGGATCATCCAGATCCCGGCAAGAATGGCGGCGACCCGTGCACGAGAGATGGAGGTCTTCGATCAGATCTGGGTGAAAACCTGCTATTGGTTATTGCCAAGGCTGGCGATGGCGACGCTGTCTGCGTCGTTCCCTTCCTGAAGGCATCGCCGTGGAGAAGTTCAAGGCCACTCTCTGCTACCTCCGGGGGAAACTCTAGATCAGTAGATCGGATGACAGCGGCTCTCTGGTGTCGTTTCCCCCCTGGGGGCGTCATTCTTGGAGGTACACACGGGCTCGAGGGACTAGAGGACGGCGACTTTGGTGGAGCGGTGCTTCATCTTACACATTGATGGTGGCGGATCTCGGCGGCATGGTGCTGTGGAGACTCAGCGTCTGATGCGCGGAGATGGACTCGTGCAGGAGGAGGAAGCTGTCTGGCGTCATGGGGGCGTCGATGGCAAAGTGGCCAGACAAGGTAGAAGCCTCAATATGATCTGAAGACGGACCTGTGGAAGATGGCGGCGACGACACACGAGTGTGTCTGACCGGATTGTGCCCCAGACCCGGTATGTGGCTCGGCTGGGGCTTCTGGCTTTTGATGTTAGGCTTAGGTGAGTGGTTTGGGTAGTGGCCCAGCTAGCACCCCTTCATCATATGGATAGGAGTAATGACATAGGTTGCTAAGATGGTGGATTCAGGTATATTGTTTGTAATACTTTGTAAGGTCCTTGAGAATAATCAATAAAGTGGCCGTATGCATCTCCCAGATGCAGAGGCCGGGGGTCATCCTCCTTTTCTAAAAAAGAAGAAAGGATATGTTGATGACCGAACTTTACTGTCTGGGAGAACGCGGTTATTTAAGCCGGTCACGTCGCTCTTCACATGGCGGGGTGGGACTAAACCCTCAACCAAGCCGGCCCAACACTGGAAATCTTAAGTATAAAAAATATATGGTGTTTATAATAACCCGGCCGGCCCAACACGGAGAAAATGATCAACGTGCATCTATTTGGTGTTTTAGGAATAGGGTTTGTGGTTGCAAATGACATAAATTGTGGCCCACCCGGTCACTGTCCGCCGACGCATCCGGGCGCGTCCGCGGACATATAGGATGCCGGAATAGGCAATTCCGATCGTAGATGCTCTTACATTCCTATATTTCGTTGTGACTGAGAATGCGAATTGCTCCAAGAAGCAAGTTTGGCCTCTTGGTTCGTGCTCGTTTGTGTAGTGTAGTGAGGTTTTTATTCATGGACAACTAAATGCCTAAGGGTAAAGGATTTTATTTGGTCTCTTTACTGTTAGAAACATTTTTTTTATCATCTCAGTGAGCATCCAACAGAGGACCTATTTTTGGTAGAAAATGTATCATGTATGAGAATCCAAGAGAAGAATATGAAGATTTCACTTGCATGCTCACAGTAATTCTTGCATTTTTAGATCATTCGTCTCTCAGCTGGGTGCAGTCTGCAAATGCCAGCCGCCAGCTAATGTTGTCTGCTGCGCATGGATGAATTAACTTTTTTCCTCACAGAGGTTGCTGAGGAAGAATTCAAGTCGAGCTTGTCCAGTAGAAAATGGATTCTACTGTGCTTAAATAACAAACAAACATGACTACATGTCAGTATTTTTTAATTTCAATTATGTAAAAAGATCACTGATCATTGCTTGACAAAAAATTATTTTGATATGGCATCATGTGCATAATCTATTCACTGGTACATGAAATGTGGGTAGAAGGAACTTTGCTTGGCCTTTGTTTAAAAGAAGAACCTGTAAAGTTACCAAAACCTGTCATTTCACCTCACACCTATCTTGGAAGGCAAGGCATTTTTTTTCAATTGGTCCATTGAATTGCTTCACACATCGCAAAGGATAATTAGTCAATTCACGTGTTTTTGTTTGTTTTTGCAGGTAGTTAGTATCGATTGATTAAAAAACTATATTGTTGGGTTCTCATTCCTTGAAGATGCTTCAGACCTTAACTGAATCATTCAACCACTATGGACACCTCTTTCTTTGCATAGGTAAATTTTATGGATTTATACATGCTGAGCTTTAATATAACTATTGTAGAGTGATTACTAATGTGAAAGATTGTTTGCCTCAGAAAGTTAATATAAGAAACATTGCTCGGATAATTTTGAGCATAACCTTGTTTGTAATTTCTCTCTCAAATTTATTTTTGGCCTGCTTCTTTTGTTGTGTGCGGCTAGCAGGATTTTCTTCCAAGAATCTTCAAGCAAAACATGGAGGTTATGAAGAAAACCATCAATCTATAGATCCTTGTGAAAAGTATTGGCCTGCAAAATGATGCATACATTTTTCTTTGTATAACCAATTAATAGAGCTGCTAAGCTGTTATTGTTGGTATGAAAAAGGGATAGGGTATAATCTTATCATTATTGTTTGAAACACTATTTGCTAGATCCTTCTATTTGATATTTCCGGTTACTTCTGTTAGTAACATCCGATGAATTGTTGCCTTGCATTGTTTAGTCCAACCGTACTTACGTTGATATTTAGACCATATTATGCCTTAAGTACTTCAATGGTATCATCAATTATTTAGGATGTCATGCATTTAAACATTTTTTTCTAGTTAATCCATATATGTGTGTGACAATTTATGCGATCCCATGAGTAAAAATTTATGAAACCCTCTATCTGAAACTTAGAGTAGAAAGTGTTGAAGCATTCAATTTATTCTTAAATATTTGCACCATTTACCTTTTCCAAAATATTTATGTTCCTTTGACAAGATGGACGGGCGTGGCAACATGCGCATTCATGTTCTAGTGTAGATATGAAATTAAGTCTCATTCACCAGACGTCACGCCCCTTTGTACAAAGTCGTTGCATCTACTTCTTTCTGCGTCGTTCCTTGTTTGTTGTTCGTTGTTTGTTATTTGTTTCTTAGACCTAGTTTACAATGACTAATAGTTCTGTGTGCGATGAAAAAGCCATGGGCTTCCAATATGTTCTGATGCTGAGGAGGCAGTTTTAGGAAATGAAATATACGGCTACTTTTTTCCAAAAAAACATGGGCTTCTGTGTGTGGGTTATACAAAACATCACCAGACAACAAAAAAGCCCATGAATGCATTCACACAAAAATTTACAACGCGCCAGTTAAGGCATTATTCATACACAGCACATAGGGCAGTGATAGCTACGCGGTAAACGGGCCGACGCATTCTAGTAGTCCTCCTTCACTGGTTTTGGGAGCCTTCTAGAAGGTTTCAAATTTTTGGCTGGTCTCTTTATTTATTGGTCGGCTTTATTTCAAAAAAATATCCTTCTTCCCAAAACTATATTTGCTTGGTTATTCGTTTTGTTTCTTTTTTCTTTTTCTTTTTTCACAAATGCATGAACTTTTTAAAAAATTGAAAACTTTTTTACTAATATGTGAACCATTTTCCAAATTTCTTCTACTTTTTTGGATTTTATGAACTTTTTCCAACTTTTTGTGATATTTTTCAAATCCGTGAACTTTTTTATTTTTAGATTTCTTAAAATTATGAACTTTTCCAGGTCTTCAATTTTTTTAAAATTCATGAAGTTTTCTCAAATTCACACTTTCTAGAAATGCATGAATTTTTTAGTTTTTTTAACCTTTTTAAACAATCGTGAACTTTCCCCCAAATTCTTGATTTTTTTTCCCAAATTCATGAAATTTTACGAATCCAGGAACTTTTTCTCAATTTTCCTGAACTTTTTCAAATGTCCATTTTTTAACTATCTGAACTTCTTTAGGGAAAGTCAATGGCCAATAGTCAAATCAGTCAATGGTAAACTGGTCGAGCAAGCGAGCTCCTTGCTTTATTGGGTCGGCCCATGGGGCGCGTGTGAGCACCGTTCTCAGTTGCGCTATAAGCGCTGGTTAGGAGGTCTCAAGAAATTCCTTTCCTTCCCTGCTTTCACGTGTATTTGTTGGTATGTCAGATTTAAAAAATGTTCTATAATTTTTAAGCAAAATGCTAACTTGAGAAATGTTCACGATTCCGAAAGAAAACATTCATAGATTTAAAAATGTGGACCAAAATTTAAAAATGTTGGCCAAATCAAACATATACAAGAACTAATATAAAGTTCACAAAATTTGAAAAACATAGTTTTAAGAAAGTTTATTTATTTTTTAGAAGTTCATGAATTTTTATAAATAAAGTGAAAGTGAAAAAAGGAAAAGAATCGTCGGCACTTGGGGCATTGGCGTCACTCCGGTTGTTGTCAGCGTTGCAACGCTTGCCGTCGCGTTGGTGGCCCGTGTAGTTATAGTCGGGTTGCAACACTTGCATTTGCAATCTGTATTGGTGGACATGCAACTAGCCGACCCAGTTGTAAACCTGTTGGGGGTCATACACTTGTAGTCTAGTTGCACCACTTGCACTTGAATGTCTAGTGGTGGACATGCAACTTGCCTCACAAACCCTCTTCCCAACTAGGTTGCAGTTGCGTTGAGGGTTAGTCAATTGCAGTAGGGTTACAACACTTGCGGGTTCAAATCTAAATGGGTGGACATGCAACTTGCCGACAAACCCCTTTCTGGCCCAGTTGCAGTCGCATTGGGGGCAGGCAGTTGTAGTCAGGTTGCAATGCTTGCGGTCGCAAGTCTAGTGGTGGACATGCAACAGGTCAACCCCCCCCCCCTATCGGTTCAGTTGGAGCCATGGTTTTGGCAATGTAGTTTCATCTCTAGTGGTGGACATGCAACCGACCAAGAACGTCCCTTACCGGCCTACTTGCAATCGGGTTTGGGGTTGTGCAGCTGTAATGGAGTTTAACTCTAGTGGTGGACATGCAAATGGGCGACAAAAAGAACCTACCAGCCTTAGTTGTAGTAGTGTTGGGGGCATGTGGTTATAGTCAGGTTGCAACGCTTGCGGTTGCAAGTCTAGTGGTGGACATCCAACTAGCCACAACCCCCCCCCCCCCCCCCCCCCAATCGGCTCATTTGCAGCCGTGTTTGGGGTTGTGCTATTGCAATCGGGTTATGCTTGCAGTTGCAACTCTAGTGGTTGACATGTGCCTGGACGACAAAAAATAACTATCAGCCCCAGCTGCAGCCGCATTGGGGGCATGCGGTTGCAATCACGTCGCAATGCTTGCGGCCACAAGTCTATTGGTGAATATGCAACATGCCAACAACCCCCTTACCGACCCAGTAGGAGTCGTGTTTTGGTTGTGCAATTCCAATCGGTACAATGCTTGCAGTTGCACCTCTAGTGGTGAAACTGCAACTAGCCTAGACAAAACCCTACCAGCCCCTTATTTTGGTCATCGGGGGCATGCAGTTGCAGTCCGGGTTGCAAGTCTAGGGGTGGACATGCAACGGGCCCTACAAACCCTATATCAACCCACTTGGAGTTTCATTATAGGCCATGCAATTGCAGTCGAGTTAAAACACGTGCGGTTACAAGTCTTAGTGGGTGGACATGCAACCAACGGCCCCCTCCCATTCTGTCCTAGTCCCAGTCACATTGAGAGGCATGAAATTGCACTCGGTTGTACGTCTAGTGATGAACATGCAACTGGCAACAACCCCCTACCGGCACAGTTGTAGTCGTAATTAAAACAAAAATATTAAATATTTTTAAATAGTAACGGAAAATAAAATAAATAAAATGAAAAAGAAACAAAGAAATGAACGGGGGATGTCTCCACTCCACCGTTTTCTTGCTCTCTCTCTCTCTCTCTAAAACCCGAAAAGATGGGAAAGAGACGAAAGAACAACCGCTACTCGTCGATCAGGTTTCTGCCGAAAATGGAAAAGGCCGATGTTAATGGACAATTAGAGGAAGAAAAAAAGAAGTAAAAAAGCGGGTCACAACGGTCTGCGCGCAACGTACACGAATCACAATGTACGTAGTCTGGTCCAACATCACGCTCAAACAATGTACTCCCTTCCGTCTCATAATATAATAGCGTTTTTACACTAGTGTAGTTTAAAAAATGTTTTTATATTATGAAACGACGGGAGTAGAAGAAACATCCGTGAAAATAAAACAGAACAGGAATGAGACCGGTGGTATTGAAAACCGAGCATGTAAATCGAAACAAGGGAAAAGGCCCATAAGCAAACAGGCCGGACCACCACCCGTCAGACAAACAACAACAGAAAACGGAAAATAGGCCACACGGGCCATAGATAACGTTCGCTGACACATTGCACGAATCGTGGTGCGCTTTTGATCAGCTAGCTGAGCTATAGTGTGTTCAAAAAAAAAAAAAAAGCTAGCTGAGTTATAGTGGCAAAACCGGGAGATGGCTGTTGCGCGCGCTGGAGCAGTCGAATTCCGACCGGGGTGCTGTTTCTGATTAAGAAAGTGCATCAAGGACACATTAGTGCTGATTAAGAATTGAAAAGAGGTATCTATATCTATATCTATATCTATACCTCTATATCTATATCTATTTACCTACTAATAAAGCAAGGTGATATTCTTGGTTTCGTCCCGCTCAGGTGATTTTATATTTAAAACATATACGCGAGGTGGTACTAATTCGGGGAACGACGTCGTTTGCATTGAACGATGGTGCGTACGTAGCTGCGTTGTTGGGCCTGTAAAAATTAGATTCTCCCTGCCCCCTTCCTCGCCAGACTCCGTGGGCCACATCGAGGGCTAATGGGCCTGTTCCTGGGAGCATAAAAAAGATGGCTAACAGAAACAAACATGACTTTTTTTTCATCCATTCGTCTTGATCTTTCCCCATACGCACGTCTTCCCTCAAGACGTGGACTCTGTGTCCAACTCTGCACTAGGGTTTCAGGGGTCTGAAGTGGTTTTGGCGGCAGGCCCATGGCATCGACCGCGGCGGGAGGGGATGGGGAGGCGGTGGCCCTCTGACAAAGGAGGCGATGAGCGCTGGCTTGGCTGAGCTAGAGTGCGGCCTCGCGTCCCGTTCCAAAGACATCAAAGCAAGCTCCGTGCGCCGCCGACTCACTCCACTGCCGCGATCTCCATGTATCGCGATCATGAGCAGTCCGACTGCCTTGCTGCTACAGGCTCCAGGAAGGGGTCTAGGACGCCGTGGGCATCAGTGAGAGCCTGAGGGCGCTCTTCACTAGGATGGACTCCACGGTGTTCTTCTGGTTCGTTGCAGTGCGACGCAAGAGATCAACGCAGCCTGCGCTCAGGTGCTGCTTGGATCCGGGCAAGTCCGTCATGGACGCGGTCGCTGACGTGTTCCCGATGGACCGACTGGAGTTGAAAAACCTGCAAACCTTGCCTGGGCCTGGGCATGCATGCTCATCCTGGAAGAAACCGTGCAGGTGTTGGCCGGACCAGGCCCAGAGATCAGGCTAGCACGACCCTTGCGGCGGGCTACTAACCACGCGCGGTGTTGGAAATATGCCCTAGAGGCAATAATAAAATGGTTATTATTATATTTCTGGTTCATGATAATTGTCTATTGTTCATGCTATAATTGTGTTATCCGGAAATCGTAATACATGTGTGAATACATAGACCACAACACATCCCTAGTGAGCCTCTAGTTGACTAGCTCGTTGATCAACAGATAGTCATGATTTCCTGACTATGGACATTAGAAGTCATTGATAACGGGATCACATCATTAGGAGAATGATGTGATGGACAAGACCCAATCCTAAGCATAGCGCAAGATCGTGTAGTTCGTTTGCTAGAGCTTTTCCAAATGTCAAGTATCATTTCCTTAGACCATGAGATTGTGCAACTCCTGGATACCGTAGGAGTGCTTTGGGTGTACCAAACGTCACAACGTAACTGGGTGACTATAAAGGTGCACTACGGGTATCTCCGAAAGTGTCTGTTGGGTTGGCACGAATCGAGACTGGGATTTGTCACTCCGTATGACGGAGAGGTATCTCTGGGCCCACTCGGTAATGCATCATCATAATGAGCTCAATGTGACCAAGTGTCTGGTCGCGGGATCATGCATTACGGTACGAGTAAAGTGACTTGCCGGTAACGAGATTGAACGAGGCATTGGGATGCTGACGATCGAATCTCGGGCAAGTAATGTACCGATTGACAAAGGGAATTGTATACGAGATTGATTGAATCCTCGACATCATGGTTCATCCGATGAGATCATCGAGGAGCATGTGGGAGCCAACATGGCTATCCAGATCCCGCTGTTGGTTATTGACCGGAGAGTCGTCTCGGTCATGTCTGCATGTCTCCCGAACCCGTAGGTTCTACACACTTAAGGTTCAGTGACGCTAGGGTTGTAGAGATACAAGTATGCGGTAACCCGAAAGTTGTTCGGAGTCCCGGATGAGATCCCGGACGTCACGAGGAGTTCCGGAATGGTCCGGAGGCGAAGAATTATATATAGGAAGTCCAGTTTCGGCCACCGGGGAAGTTTCGGGGGTCACCGGTATTGTACCGGGACCACCGGAAGGGTCCCGGGGGTCCACCGGGTGGGGCCACCTATCCCGGAGGGCCACATGGGCTGAAGTGGGGAAGGGAACAAGCCCCTGGTGGGCTGGTGCGCCCTCCTTGGGCCTCCCCTGTGCCTAGGGTTGGAAACCCTAGGGGTGGGGGGCGCCCCACTTGACTTGGGGGGCAAGTCACCCCCTTGGCCGCCGCCCCCTCATCTAGATGGGATCTAGAGGGGCCGGCGCCCCCCTGGACCCCTATATAAAGAGGGGGAGGGAGGGCTGCGAACCTAGCCCCTGGCGCCTCCCTCTCCCTCCCGTGACACCTCTCCCTCTCGCTGTGCTCGGCGAAGCCCTGCCGAGATCGCTGCTGCATCCACCACCACGCCGTCGTGCTGCTGGATCTCCATCAACCTCTCCCTTCCCCTTGCTGGATCAAGAAGGAGGAGACGTCTTCCCAACCGTACGTGTGTTGAACGCGGAGGTGCCATCCGTTCGGCGCTAGGATCATCGGTGATCACGACGAGTACGACTCCCTCAACCCTGTTCTCTTGAACGCTTCCGCTCGCGATCTACAAGGGTATGTAGATGCACTCCTCTCTCTCGTTGCTAGATGACTCCATAGATTGATCTTGGTGAAGCGTAGAAATTTTTTATTTTCTGCAACGTTCCCCAACAGTGGCATCATGAGCTAGGTCTATGCGTAGTTTCTATGCACGAGTAGAACACAAACTTGTTGTGGGCGTAGATGTTGTCAATTTTCTTGCCACTACTAGTCTTATCTTGCTTCGGCGGCATCGTGGGATGAAGCGGCCCGGACCGACCTTACACGTACGCTTACGTGAGACAGGTTCCACCGACTGACATGCACTAGTTGCATAAGGTGGCTAGCGGGTGTCTGTCTCTCCCACTTTAGTTGGAGGGGATTCGATGAAAAGGGTCCTTATGAAGGATAAATAGAAATTGGCATATCACGTTGTGGTTTTACGTAGGTAAGAAACGTTCTTGCTAGAAACATATAGAAGCCACGTAAAAACATGCAACAACAATTAGAGGACGTCTAACTTGTTTTTGCAGCATATGCCTTGTGATGTGATATGGCCAAAAGGATGTGATGAATGAAATATATGTGATGTATGAGATTGATCATGTTCTTGTAATCGGAATCACGACTTGCATGTCGATGAGTATGACAACCGGCAGGAGTCATAGGAGTTGTCTTTATTTTTTGTATGACCTGCGTGTCATTGAATAACGCCATGTAAGTTACTTTACTTTATTGCTAAACACGTTAGCCACAAAAGTAGAAGTAATCGTTGACGTGACAACTTCATGAAGACACGATGATGGAGATCATGATGATGGAGATCATGGTGTCATGCCGGTGACGAAGATGATCATGGCGCCCCGAAGATGGAGATCAAAAGGAGCAATATGATATTGGCCATATCATGTCACTATTTGATTGCATGTGATGTTTATCATGTTTTACATCTTATTTGCTTAGAACGACGGTAGCTTAAATAAGATGACCCCTCGCAATAATTTCAAGAAAGTGTTCCCCCTAACTGTGCACCGTTGCGAAGGTTCGTTGTTTCGAAGCACCACGTGATGATCGGGTGTGATAGATCCTAACGTTCGAATACAACGGGTGTAAGCCAGATTTACACAAGCAATACACTTAGGTTGACTTGACGAGCCTAGCATGTACAGACATGGCCTCGGAACACGGAAGACCGAAAGGTCGAGCATGAGTCGTATAGAAGATACGATCAACATGAAGATGTTCACCGATGTTGACTAGTCCGTCTCACGTGATGATCGGACACGGCCTAGTTGACTGGGATCATGTTTCACTTAGATGACTAGAGGGATGTCTAATCTGAGTGGGAGTACATTAAATAATTTGATTAGATGAACTTGATTATCATGAACTTAGTCTAAAAACCTTTGCAAAATGTCTTGTAGATCAAATGGCCAACGCTCATGTCAACCTTAACTTCAACGCGTTCCTAGAGAAAACCAAGCTGAAAGATGATGGCAGCAACTATACGGACTGGGTCCGGAACCTGAGGATCATCCTCAAAGCTGCCAAGAAAGATTATGTCCTAGAAGCACCGCTAGGTGAAGCACCCATCCCAGAGAACCAAGACGTTATGAACGCTTGGCAGTCTCGTGCTGATGATTACTCCCTCGTTCAGTGCGGCATGCTTTACAGCTTAGAAGCGGGGCTCCAAAAGCGTTTTGAGAGACACGGAGCATATGAGATGTTCGAAGAGCTGAAAATGGTTTTCCAAGCTCATGCCCGGGTCGAGAGATATGAAGTCTCCGACAAGTTCTTCAGTTGTAAGATGGAGGAAAATAGCTCTGTCAGTGAACACATACTCAAAATGTCTGGGTTGCACAACCGCTTGACTTAGCTGGGAGTTAATCTCCCGGATGACGCGGTTATTGACAGAATCCTCAAGTCGCTTCCACCGAGCTACAAGAGCTTTGTGATGAACTTCAATATGCAGGGGATGGAAAAGACCATTCCTGAGGTACATTCAATGCTGAAATCAGCAGAGATGGAAATCAAAAAGGAACATCAAGTGTTGATGGTCAATAAAACCACTAGTTTCAAGAAAGGCAAGGGTAAGAAGAATTTCAAGAAGGACGGCAAGGGAGTTGCCGCGCCCGGTAAGCCAGTTGCCGGGAAGAAGCCAAAGAATGGACCCAAGCCTGAGACTGAGTGCTTTTATTGCAAGGGAAGTGGTCACTGGAAGCGGAACTGCCCCAAATACTTAGCGGACAAGAAGGCCGGCAACACTAAAGGTATATATGATATACATGTAATTGATGTGTACCTTACCAGTACTCGTAGTAGCTCCTGGGTATTTGATACCGGTGCGGTTAATCATATTTGTAACTCAAAACAGGAGCTGCGGAATAAGCGGAGACTGGCGAAGGACGAGGTGACGATGCGCGTCGGGAATGGTTCCAAGGTCGATGTGATCGCCGTCGGCACGCTGCCTCTACATTTACCTACGGGATTAGTTTTAAACCTCAATAATTGTTATTTAGTGCCAGCTTTGAGCATGAATATTGTATCTGGATCTCGTTTAATACGAGATGGCTACTCATTTAAATCCGAGAATAATGGTTGTTCTATTTATATGAGAGATATGTTTTATGGTCATGCCCCGCTGGTCAATGGTTTATTCTTAATGAATCTCGAACGTGATGTTACACATATTCATAGTGTGAATACCAAAAGATGTAAGGTTGATAACGATAGTCCCACATACTTGTAGCACTGCCGCCTTGGTCACATTGGTGTCAAGCGCATGAAGAAGCTCCATGCTGATGGACTTTTAGAGTCTCTTGATTATGAATCATTTGACACATGCGAACCATGCCTCATGGGCAAAATGACCAAGACTCCGTTCTCCGGAACAATGGAGCAAGCAACCAACTTATTGGAAATCATACATACTGATGTGTGCGGTCCAATGAGTGTTGAGGCTCGCGGAGGCTATCATTATGTTCTCACTCTCACTGATGACTTGAGTAGATATGAGTATGTCTAATTGATGAAACACAAGTCTGAGACCTTTGAAAAGTTCAAGGAATTTCAGAATGAGGTAGAGAATCAACGTGACCGAAAGATAAAATTCTTACGATCAGATCGTGGGGGAGAATATTTAAGTCACGAATTTGGTACACACTTAAGGAAATGTGGAATCATTTCACAACTCACGCCGCCTGGAACACCTCAGCGTAACGGTGTGTCCAAACGTCGTAATCGCACTCTGTTGGATATGGTGTGATCTATGATGTCACTCACCGATTTACCGCTATCTTTTTGGGGATACGCTCTAGAGACAGCTACATTCACTTTAAATAGGGCACCGTCTAAATCCGTTGAGACGACACCGTATGAATTATGGTTTGGAAAGAAACCTAAGCTGTCGTTTCTAAAAGTTTGGGGATGCGATGCTTATGTCAAGAAACTTCAACCTGAAAAGCTCGAACCCAAGTCGGAAAAATGCGTCTTCATAGGATACCCTTAGGAAACCATTGGGTATACCTTCTACCTCAGATCCGAAGGCAAGATCTTCGTTGCCAAGAACGGGTCCTTTCTGGAGAAAGAGTTTCTCTCGAAAGAAGTAAGTGGGAGGAAAGTGGAACTTGATGAAGTACTACCTCTTGAACCGGAAAATAGCGCAGCTCAGGAAGATGTTCCTGTGGTGCCTGCACTGACTAGAAAGGAAACTAATGATGATGATCAAGGTACTTCGGATCAAGTCACTACTGAACTTCGTAGGTCCACGAGGACACGTTCCACACCAGAGTGGTATGGCAACCCTGTCCTGAAAATCATGTTGTTAGACAACGGTGAACCTTCGAACTATGAAGAAGCAATGGCGGGCCCAGATTCCAACAAATGGCTTGAAGCCATGCAATCCGAGATAGGATCCATGTATGAAAACAAAGTATGGGCTTTGACAGACTTGCCCGATGATCGGCGAGCGATATATAACAAATGGATTTTTAAGAAGAAGACGGACGCGGATGGTAATGTTACCATCTATAAAGCTCGACTTGTCGCTAAGGGTTATCGACAAGTTCAAGGGGTTGACTACGATGAGACTTTCTCTCCCGTAGCGAAGCTGATGTCCGTCCGAATCATGTTAGCAATTGCCGCATACTACGATTATGAGATATGGCAAATGGACGTCAAAACGGCATTCCTTAACGACCATCTTAAGGAAGAGCTGTATATGATGCAGCCGGAAGGTTTTGTCGATCCTAAGAATGCTAACAAGGTATGCAAGATCCAGCGCTCCATCTATGGGCTGGTGCAAGCATCTCGGAGTTGGAACATTTGCTTTAATGAAATGATCAAAGCGTTCGGGTTTATGCAGACTTATGGAGAGGCCTGCGTTTACAAGAAAGTGAGTGGGAGCTCTGTAGCATTTCTCATATTATATGTGGATGACATACTTTTGATGGAAAATGATATAGAACTTTTGGATAGCATTAAGGCCTACTTGAATAAGTGTTTTTCAATGAAGGACCTTGGAGAAGCTGCTTACATATTAGGCATCAAGATCTATAGAGATAGATCGAGACACCTCATAGGTCTTTCACAAAGCACATACCTTGATAAGATATTGAAGAAGTTCAATATGGATCAGTCCAAGAAGGGGTTCTTGCCTGTGTTGCAAGGTGTGAAGTTGAGCTCGGCGCAATGTCCGACCACGGCAGAAGATAGAGAAAAGATGAGTGTCGTCCCCTATGCCTCGGCCATAGGGTCTATCATGTATGCCATGCTGTGTACCAGACCTGATGTAAACCTTACCGTAAGTTTGGTAGGAAGGTACCAAAGTAATCCCGGCATGGAACACTGGACAGCGGTCAAGAACATCCTAAAGTACCTGAAAAGGACTAAGGATATGTTTCTCGTATATGGAGGTGACGAAGAGCTCGTCGTAAAGGGTTACGTCGACGCTAGTTTCGACACTGATCTGGATGACTCTAAGTCACAAACCGGATACGTGTATATTTTGAATGGTGGGGCAGTAAGCTGGTGCAGTTGCAAGCAGAGCGTCGTGGCGGGATCTACATGTGAAGCAGAATACATGGCAGCCTCGGAGGCAGCACATGAAGCCATCTGGGTGAAGAAGTTCATCACCGACCTAGGAGTCATACCCAATGCGTCAGGGCCGATCACACACTTCTGTGACAACAATGGAGCTATTGCCCTTGCCAAGGAGCCCAGGTTTCACAAGAAGACCAGGCACATCAACCGTCGCTTCAACTCCATTCGTGAAAATGTTCAAGATGGAGACATAGATATTTGTAAAGTACATACGGACCTGAATGTAGCAGATCCGTTGACTAAACCTCTCCCTATAGCAAAACATTATCAACACCAGAACTCTATGGGTGTTCGATTCATCACAATGTAACTAGGTTATTGACTCTAGTGCAAGTGGGAGACTGTTGGAAATATGCCCTAGAGGCAATAATAAAATGGTTATTATTATATTTCTGGTTCATGATAATTGTCTATTGTTCATGCTATAATTGTGTTATCCGGAAATCGTAATACATGTGTGAATACATAGACCACAACACGTCCCTAGTGAGCCTCTAGTTGACTAGCTCGTTGATCAACAGATAGTCATGATTTCCTGACTATGGACATTAGATGTCATTGATAACGGGATCACATCATTAGGAGAATGATGTGATGGACAAGACCCAATCCTAAGCATAGCGCAAGATCGTGTAGTTCGTTTGCTAGAGCTTTTCCAAATGTCAAGTATCATTTCCTTAGACCATGAGATTGTGCAACTCCTGGATACCGTAGGAGTGCTTTGGGTGTACCAAACGTCACAACGTAACTGGGTGACTATAAAGGTGCACTACGGGTATCTCCGAAAGTGTCTGTTGGGTTGGCACGAATCGAGACTGGGATTTGTCACTCCGTATGACGGAGAGGTATCTCTGGGCCCACTCGGTAATGCATCATCATAATGAGCTCAATGTGACCAAGTGTCTGGTCGCGGGATCATGCATTACGGTACGAGTAAAGTGACTTGCCGGTAACGAGATTGAACGAGGCATTGGGATGCTGACGATCGAATCTCGGGCAGGTAACGTACCGATTGACAAAGGGAATTGTATACGGGATTGATTGAATCCTCGACATCATGGTTCATCCGATGAGATCATCGAGGAGCATGTGGGAGCCAACATGGCTATCCAGATCCCGCTGTTAGTTATTGACCGGAGAGTCGTCTCGGTCATGTCTGCATGTCTCCCGAACCCGTAGGGTCTACACACTTAAGGTTCGGTGACGCTAGGGTTGTAGAGATACTAGTATGCGGTAACCCGAAAGTTGTTCAGAGTCCCGGATGAGATCCCGGACGTCACGAGGAGTTCCGGAATGGTCCGGAGGTGAATCATTATATATAGAAAATCCAGTTTCGGCCACCGGGAAAGTTTCGAGGGTGACCGGTATTGTACCGGGACCACCGGAAGGGTACCGGGGGTCCACCGGGTGGGGCCACCTATCCCGGAGGGCCACATGGGCTGAAGTGGGGAAGGGAACCAACCCCTAGTGGGCTGGTGCGCCCTCCTTGGGCCTCCCCTGCGCCTAGGGTTGGAAACCCTAGGGGTGGGGGGCGCCCCACTTGACTTGGGGGGCAAGTCACCCCCTTGGCCGCCGCCCCCCTCATCTAGATGGGATCTAGAGGGGCCGGCGCCCCCTGGACCCCCTATATAAAGAGGGGGGAGGGAGGGCTGCGAACCTAGCCCCTGGCGCCACCCTCTCCCTCCCATGACACCTCTCCCTCTCGCTGTGCTTGGCGAAGCCCTGCCGAGATCGCTGCTGCATCCACCACCACGCCGTCGTGCTGCTAGATCTCCATCAACCTCTCCCTTCCCCTTGCTGGATCAAGAAGGAGGAGACGTCTTCCCAACCGTACGTGTGTTGAACGCGGAGGTGCCGTCCGTTCGGCGCTAGGATCATCGGTGATTTGGATCACGACGAGTACGACTCCCTCAACCCCGTTCTCTTGAACGCTTCCGCTCGCGATGTACAAGGGTATGTAAATGCACTCCTCTCTCTCGTTGCTAGATGACTCCATAGATTGATCTTGGTGAAGCGTAGAATTTTTTTATTTTCTGCAACGTTCCCAACACCCGGGGACCTTGGCCGTCTTCCACGCGTGACCTGCTCGCCGAACTCGGCAGCTCCCGCTCCTGCTCGCAAAGGCCGCTGCTCCTGCTGGTCGGCAACTGTCCGCTCGCCAACCTCGCAAGGCTGCAGCTTCCCGAAACAAAGGTCCCCACTCGCGTCTCCTTTGTACTGCAGACATGACTGGATAACACTTGCTGCCATAGATGTGATCTATATTCAGAATGTGGCAGTGGGACAAGTAATGCAAAGCAACGTCCAATCTCTTTAGCTTTTCGTCCAGTGACCAGTAAGTTAGCACGGCAACAGGTAATGACGGATGTCAATTGAGCTTCCAAATTCTCCGGCTTCTAATCCTACGTGAATGATTATGCTGAAATAACAACACAAAGTATTGTTGAATTTTAAGATAATTCATATATTATAAAAACTAAAAATCCCACAGATATGAGGACATATCTATAGAATTTATGCTGAACATGTTAGTCTGATCACCTCCGACTATCAGTTGTATGAATGTTCTTCTCTCTTCTGGTTGTGTCACATGGACTACTGAATTTTAGAGAATATATATGTTTTAGGATTTTTGGTGATGTTTTGTTCAAGCAAAGAAGAAACTTAATTATGCTATAGTTTTTGTAAATAATTACTTTGTGTCAGCACTTTTTATTAAATGTTTTTTCCAGGCGTAACACCAAACTATGGAGTCATAATCAGCCCTTATTTTAGTTTTGAAGATACACTAAAGTGACACAGAAAAAATACGAACATATAACATGTCTGCATGTATTTCTGGCTTTTCATTGCCAGAGTTAGATTACCTGAAACTGTTGAATGAGAGGCTTTTAATTTCAGTTATCAAATTCTAAAGTTGGATCCCTTCATCAGTTGGTGATTTTGTATATGTTGTGCCACATATCTCATTCAAGATTTACCATCTTTTCTCTAAAACAGTTTTTCTTCTCTCGCACGGATGCTCATGTCATAAATAGTTTACGGGTCATTTTGGTATTCTTGCAGATCTGCGCAATAATGTTGCTGCGAACATATACTAATCTGTTAGCTGCTCTCAAGTTGTGCACTTGAGTTAATCATCAACGATCAATATTGAGCATTCAACATTTTAATTATCATTTATGCAGCTCTATGCACCTCCTGAATTAGTGGCTGAAATGAAGTGCGTACATACTAAAATAATAAGATACCTCCTTTTATTGGCATACTCTTGAGCTTTATTAATCCTGACTAGGATACATATAAATTCATTCAGTATAATAAATAGTCTTGAAAATTTCTAGCCCACGCAGTTGCGTGGGTTGATGACTAGCTCAACTGCTCTGTTGCCACTGTTTGTAACCGTGACACTAGCCCCTCCCCTAGGTCCTCCTTATCAATTGCAATATCTGCTTGCCCAAGTTAATACCCCCTCCTTACCAACAACCCTCCTTGATGGTGGCTTCCCATAAAAGCATTGACCCTACAGCGGAGCCGGTTCTGCATCTTATCTTTTTCTCCCGTTACAACGCACAGACAATTTTCCTAATACATCGCTTATGAAAACTAATTGGAGTTGCACGGAGCGAATAGCTCGTTGACGCGTGCGGTCATGAAAGAGTCTTTTCCGCGAAACCGTTAATGTGTACAAGTTGTTTTTCGCAAGTGGCCACTGTCACAGCTCTTAGCGTGTTAAAAAAAAAACAATGGGTCATATAGGTCCAGAACCCACACCAGTTAGGAAAGGACCGACACTGCTGACAACTACTTAAAACACAGTGTTTTCTCTATCTGGCGGATTCTCTGTAGGAAATGAAATTTGAGATGTGGACCGCCGGATCCCTTTCCTTCCTTGTTGTGATCATTACGTCACTAACTGATTGGTCTGTACTAAAGATTGAAAATCTAACTGATGCCGAATAAGAAATTTGCTAGATGTTCACCCGCGCAAAACAAAAATTGCTAGATGTTGACTAGACGCTAAAAACGTACAATATATGGTTGGCATACGGTTCTCCATCCATACACTCACAACCTGGCATAGCTCTTTCGACATGCTTCATCGCCATGAAAAAAACATGTACTTGTGTGCAGTGTTGTCATGGACTTATGGTCGCTCTCCAACAGTTGCAGTAGTAGCCATATGGATACAAAACTTCCTACCAACACGTCAAGTCGTTTTTAGCACAGATCACGAAGACTTGATGCGTGTGGCCCATTGGTTTTTCTTCGGAGCCGAGCTAATAAGACGTCTCAAATCAAAGGGTACGATCAACATGACAAGGAATTGTCCACTTTTCGGATATGATGGGTCCTAATCAACCTGATTTGACGGGATGGGTTCCCTTCAACATGGTAGAAAATCGATTCGATGGTCCAAATCTCAACTTTTTTTTAATGTAAAACATATACAAATATGACCGTGCGTTGTAATAGGAGAAGCAAATCCTTGCACACCCCTAATGACCCATCTGTGTTGTCATTTCTCCTCTTCGCCATCATCGTCGATTGTAATCACGTATGCGCGTATTCATAATGAACGTGATCAATCCCAAGGTGATGAGCTTGATCATCATACTCTAGCATGCCCGTACATGAGCCCCTACCTATGCCAACTTGTAATTTCGCGGACTTGTAATGGTGATGTAGGCATAAAGTAAAAAATATTTGTCTCTCAAGAAAGAAACCACATCGCATGTGCCTCAGCTTATTTAGCGTTTATCAGTTTTGTGAGTCTAATTTATGTTTCATGTAATACTTAGTTAGACCTACAGTGGTCCCCAGTAGTTTCATTGTTGATTACTGCCATTGTAATTGAATTCTGATAAACCATAAACCATCACACTTTAATTTGCATAGGGGGTCTGTTTTGTCACCGTGGTGATAACAGATGACCCAGAAGATCCTATAGCAGATGTTGGTGTCTTTGTCTTAGGTCGATTGGGACTTGGGAGGATATCAGTTCCTTCCGAAGTTCTGGGGATAATGATCGAAGATGAAACACCATATAAATAACATCATTTTAGATTATTCTAAAGAGTAAAATATCTATTGTCTGTCTTCTCCTAATTTTTGGTTAGCATGATTATTTTTCCACTTTATGTTTGGACGTTGTGAATATTGATACAAAGTTTGATTATTCAAATATCATTCAGTGAGGCAGATGTCTCTGAAGTGTTATTGTTCCCCTCATGCTTTGTAAAAAAACTTGGGTGTCCTATTCAGTTAACTACTCCCTCCGTCTCATAATGTATGACGTATTTTGGCACTAGTGTAGTGTCAAAAAACGTCTTACATAGTGGGACGGAGGGAGTATCTCTTATCTTCAGTTTGTGAAGTAAAGTTAATATTTTTGATATACGAAGGAGTTTCTGTTAACTCCTAAACAAATATTAGGTCTCCTAGACTTCGTCGAGTTTAGGAATTTCTTCGAGGTAAAACTTAAAAATATTGGGGTTGTAGTCTCCCTAGGCTTGCTGAACTTGGAGGTTGGCCATCCACCTTGAAACAGAAAGGACACAACATCCAACATAATTAAGTCACTCTTTTTCGAGCATTTTCAATTTTTTCAGTATACATGATTAGGTGTATTTTTTTGAAAAAAGAGAGACTATGTTTACGTTCTTTAGGAACTATTGGATCGTAATGAATTATGTATGACATGGCTCTAACTGAAATAACACAATTATGGTTTATTCTTTATATATATTTATATATATATATATATATATATATATATATAGACAAATTTAAGACAAGTAATTTAGGACGGAGGGAATATATTCTAGCTCATTTTTATGCAAAATAGCTAGCTCGGGTTGACGACTTGTGTATGTAACTGTATTTACACCATCTGATTACCTTGTTTCCATCTTTTATATGTACAAATGCCGGTGTTTCCCGTACTTGTGAGGCAAATGTATGATTGTCTACAGTGGCGGAGCCAGAATTTTTCTGGAGCCTGGGCAAGTTGAGCCTAAGTGTATAATCTTGAAATCAAAATTCGGGATTTGGATAAATAACATATAATATACTGCCAAACTTCTGAATCACAAATCCGCATTAATAATGAAGTGAAAACATAACCATAACAGTGACACAAAATTTGTTTTTAAAGTGAGCTAATATATCAATATCCGCTTCATAAACCAAATAAAGTTGAGACATGTCAACAAAAGGAAAGCATCTCTTACTCGTTAATTTTTGCCAAAATAAAGACATACAGACAGCCTTTGTATAGAGGCAAACTTGCCATGTTGCCAAAGTTCTAGAAGGCACTACAATATAAAAAATGGATTTGCAATTAAAATAAATTAAGTTGCAAGATGTGAATATATTCAAAATCGAAAGCTTGTAAGAATAGAGATGGTCAAATGGAACATACCGACACCCCACTAAACAAAATCACGAGGCAAATGCCCCTTCCGAGAGCTCATTGCAGTAAATGTTCGAATAATATCCTTATCATCAACAAGTCATTGAACCATTCATTATTGATCTTGCTACGTAGTTTAGTCTTGATAATCTTCATTCCTGAAAAAGCTCTTTCAACAGATACCGTTGACACCGGCAATATCAAGGCCAACTCAATAAGTTTGTATACCAGTCAAAATACCAAATGTTTCTCAGTTTCAACCATCTTCACGGCCAAACTTTGAACATCATCACAAGTAGAAAACCTCCTCATTGGCAATGTTAGGAGGTGGGTGTGCCTCCAGTTCTATGTCCGGTTGCACACTATTCGCATTTTCAGTGCTTGGTCTATTAACCAAAAAAGTCCTCATCTCTGAAATTTAATATAAAGTTTGAAGTTAGTTGTTAAACAAGTAAATGAGCTACAAGTAAGAAGTTCATAGTACAGAACTAGTTGCATCAAAGAAATATTGTATTCTGAGTAAGCAACTAGAAAGTAATAAATATCGCATTAATACAAGTTCCTTTTCTTATATACTTTGATTTTCTAGTTTCCAGAAGACAACAAATTCAATTTATCTCTAGTCATGAAGTCATGATCGTTCCGAATGAAAAATTCCCTAAATTTAAGTTAGGGTTCAACGAACACGACAAACAAAGCTCTCAAATACTAATCACATTTACAAAACATTTGCTAGTTAGTTAGTTCTTGTACAGATTAGTTGACCTGAAAATAAATACTTATACATGAGAAAATCATATGAGGATCAAAACTTTCGGAGACCCTGACCTGAAAATAAACACAGAGTAACCTGTAATATGTTTTATCTTCTCTACTTGAAGAAGTTCAGTGATGTGCGCTGGTGCAAGAAGCTCTCCCTCTCCTTCCAATTAGTTATGCAAGAACAAATAATTCAGAGACGAAGATGAGGGATCCCTAGCCGGCTAACCCTAATTCTAATGGAGGATTCTCAGTTTCTTACCGAACAGAGCCGAGGCGGAATGAGAAGAAGGAGGGGGTTGAGGGAAGACCGGACGAGTAGACTGTCTGGACGCCTTGCGTCCGCTCGCCGCCGCCCGCCGGCCTTGCGTCTAGCCGTCTAGGGCTCTAGCCCCAGCCGCCAGTCCCTGCGCTCGCCGCCTGTGTGGAAACGAAGAGACAGGGAGTTCGAGCGATCGATCTGTACAACCTACGTATTTCCTTGTTTTTTTAGGTGACTTCTGTATCGGCCTGGCCTGCTGACTGCTGTTGGGCTATGAACCTATGAAAACCGAAGGCCCAGTTCTTTTTTGCCCGGGTAAACAAGCTGTCGAACATGTTTAGCGCTTCGTTAATTTGGATCGATCGCTGCTATCGAGGACTAGCGAGCCCGGGCAAGTGCCCAGGGTCGCTGGGCGGTGCCTCCTCCACTGGTTGTCTAGTTCAGCTGCTTGCACGTCCCGCCGAAGCAGAGCTCACTTTCCAAACGGCGCGGTTCGCTGTGCCCCCTGGTTCAGGGAAGCAGTCACTTGTGCGGTTCCCTGGCATGGAACGCTACAGGCTGCAGCGAGCAACGTGCACTGCTCGGCTCCGCTCCATGAGATAAGATAAGGTGACCCCACCTCTGCTCGTCCACACGTTTGGCCAAGCATAATTCAACTTCCTCACTGTTCACTCCAGCTAACACGCTACGGTACTCCCTGTGTCGAGGCGGACACACAGTAATTTGCATAATACAAATGTGCCTCGACCACTACAGGAAAGATAAATACTTCACAATTCTTGTGATACTGTATAGGTGTTGAATACGTGCCAGAACAATATGGTTGCATGTCGTCCGGGTTATTAAGGGTGTGTTTGGTTGCCGTCGCCTACAGTACCCGCGTTGCATACACATCTCCACTCGGCCTGACTCTAGAAAAACAACCTCATATACGACATCTGCGAGTTGTTTGGTTGCCTGCATATGAACTGCCTGCATTAGGAGATCAACTTTGGCACGTGTTTGGTTGCCTGCATTGTCTCGGCGCATGCAACTACACGCTATTTGGTTGCCCGCATGGGGTATGATTAAGAGCTAGCACTTGCACATAGCACACAGGGTTAAGAGATAGTAGAGGAAGTGGGAGAAGAAATGCAGTGTGCGCCGGACCATGACGACTGCGGTGGATAGTGGCCGTGGCGCCGTGTCCGACATGACGAGCATGGAGTCGTGGACGAGCGACCCCGTCGGTGGCACGGCGAGCGACACCGTCGGCGAACTAGTTGCGGTGCTCGCGCAAAGACAGTCGACAGAGGAGGAGAATGCAGTGCCCGCGCCATGGTATCGTCAGTGCAGTGGACGAGAGAGGAGGCCGAGATGATCGACACCGGAAATGACTCCAGTGTAGTAGGGCGAGAGAGAGGAGGCCAAGATGATGATCGACCCCGTCGGCGGCGCGCCGAGCTGCAGTGTGCACGGAGGCAGAGGACACAAGAAAGCAGTGTGCACGCCATTGCAGCGTCAGTGCAGTAGGAGGACGACAGAGAATAGGCCGAGATGTGCGACGCCGTAAGCGACTCTAATGTAGTAGGACGTGGGCAAGGAGATCAAGAGGAGTCGGCGTCGAGAGGCACGAATAGGAGGACTCTGAGCAGAGGACAGAGGAGCTCGACATGGCGGCGTCAGTGCAGTAGACTGCTGCTCAAAGAGAGATGAAGCTACGATCGTCGAAACCAAAAACTTACAACACGAATGTTGTGAGGAACTGCGAGATTAGGCTGCTGGTCAAAGGAAATTTCAAACGATCGATCGTGCGCGATGAATCTGACAAAATTCGTCAAGAATAGCTTCAAACGGGAAGATGAAATTAAAAACTTATAGCAGATGAAACTACGAACCGATCGCCTGAATGGAACCGTAGCATCGAGGTGCATCTTTTTCGTGTAGAGCTTACCTCGAATCGAAGCACCGTTGTGTAGATCGTAAGGGGCTAGGAAGAACAGAATTAGAGGGAAGGTTACTTGAGGTAGGAGAAGTTAAGCACGCACAGGCTGACCTTGTGCGCTCGCCTCAGCCTGGCTCGCTAGAAACTGTCGATCTGAGCGTTTCCAACGAGTCCGGCCAAGTGTGCTTTAAGGTTCGTGCCATGCGGGCCGCACAGTAAACGCAGGCAACCAAACGGGTCATTTTCTTCCCGCGCGGGCCAGACTGGGCCTAATGCGGGCAACCAAACACGCCCTAAAGTTGTGTCGAATATTGTGTACAAGATAGATTAGAGTTAGAGACTTTGAGTTGTATTGTGTTTACAGGGTATGGAATCATATCCTAGTAGGACACTTGTATCATATGCCTCTCATATATAGTGGGGGTAGACACACGAAGTAATACATGTCAACATAATAGCACATGCGCGCGCAGGGGGAGCCGACAGCATGTGCCGGCGCCCGGGTGGGCGTGGTGCGGTATTGTGATGATGTCATGGGGAGGAGCGCCCGTAGTCAGGCCCGGGGATGTATTCATATCGGTGAACTTCGTTAGCAAATCTCCGTGTCGTGTTTGTGCGATTGCTTGGTCCTTGAATGATCGACTATACGCATCGGGTATCTCATGCTGTTGTTCATTGTCGATGGCGTTCGTTTAGATGCAGCTGGCGGGTGTGGCGGACCACATCGTTATACTGTGTAGTGTACATTTAGGCTTCCTCTCATTTTTTCCCCTAAACCCATACGGTTAGGGCAAACTTTTCTTTTCAGATTTTACGGGCGAGCCTATGGATTTGCCTCCCCTCTGCCTGCCGCCCTGGCAGCCGGTGGTGGAGAGGGAAATCTCTGTGCCTCCACTCTGATTACTAGTTTAGGTTAGAGTTTTTTAGTCCTTATCGGTGTGACGCTATGATGTTAGCGCTTCTTCTTTGAGTTTGTCTATCAGGCTCCGATCCTCCTCGAGTTCATTTGTCTGAACATAGTCGACGGAGCTACGGCATAGATTCATATCGTCTTTGTGATGGTGACGTTAGGTTTCTCGTCATGTGGTGAGGTTTGGTGTCAGATGCTTCATATCTATGTAACACGTTACAGTACTATGTGTATCAAGGTGACACAGTAATCTTCATAATACAAATGTGCCTCGGCCACTACACTAAAAATAAATACTATGCATTTTTTGTAATATTGTATAGGTGTTCAATACGTGCCAAAACAATATGGTTGCATGATCGTCAAGGTATCTCGTGCTACTGCTCATTGTTTCTATACCCGGATGGCGTTTACAATGCAACTAGCGGTGGTGGCCGACCACATCATTATACTTTGTACTCCCTTTGCTCCGTATTTTTTGTTATGGTTTTAGTATGAATTATGAATTGGAGGGAGTATTGCTTATGTTTTTATGGTTACTAGCAAAAGGGCCCGTGCGTTGCAACGGGAGAAAAGAATAACACACGCTCTTAATTTACAAAAAAGATCTATAATTTGAGTATTTGTAGCTACGGCCCAAACAAAGATGGTCTTTGCCAATAAAAATGGGAGTTCAAGATTCCACATGTCTTCTATGTAAACACGGCTTGCATGTAGATTTAATACGTATAAAGAAACGGGCAGAGAAATAGGCAAGTGATTTTTAATTTGGTCTCCAATCCTGATTTTGCTAAGATGTTTATTTATCCACAATCCGGACCAGTACCGATATGAAAGAAAGACAGATAATGCACTGTTGATTAAGATTGCACCCTAAATAGTATTATTTTTTAAATGGTTAACAGGTAAAATAACATCATATTTAGATTCTATATTTTTTTCTAATATGAAAGAAAGACGGTGTACTGCGGGTTTAATGTCAGAAACATCAGGGGTTTTTCTATAAAGTAGTATGGAGGCGTGAAAAATTTAAGTGTTGGTTTTTTTTTGAGCGAAATTGAAGTGTTGGTTAGAAGGATCGAACCCACGATCTCATGGAAGCAGGCAACGTACTTACCCGCAGGATCAAACAAGGTTGTTGGGGCAAATTGTTTTTCTTTTTCTTTTTGAGCCTTCTTCACGTCAGCATAAAAAAGTCATCTTTTGGGTTTTCTTTGGTTTACTCGGTGCACTATTTTATTTGTGTTCCCATGAATTATAAAGTTTTTTTCTCATGTGTCATCAAGAAAAAAAATGTTTGTTTGAAATATCCCCTGATAAATTCTTTGTAATGAGCTTGATAATTTATGCACCACAAACCTGATAGCTTACATACAAACATCGTTAACTTTTTGACCTAGAAAAAACCATTGAAAACATATTCTCGATAACTTCTGTGTAAATAGCGTGGTAATACACGTGTCGCATACCCGATAACTTACATCTAAATATCATGGTAACTTTTAAGCCAACGGAAATTTTCTTTAAACATACCCCTGATAAATTGTGTGTAAGTAGCGTGGTAACTTACGTACTACATACCTGCTAAATTAGGTACAAACACCATGGTATTTTTGCGCCATGAGAGGCGGGGGGGGGGGGGGGGGGGGGCTAACATCTATGTAAAAATAGCATGGTAAAATACACAACGTAGAGTTGATAACTAATGTATGGACACCGTGATAACTTTTTGACTGAGGAAAGTTGTTCAAAACATAACCCCACTAAGTTATGTGTAAATAGCATTGTAATATGCACCACATACCTGATAAGTTATGGACAAACACCGTGGTAACTTTCGACCTAGTGGATAAAAGTTGTTGAAACATACATATGATAAGTTCTTTGTAAGTAGCGTGGTAAGTTACATGTTGTAGACCTGCTAAATTAGGTACAAACACCATGATAACTTTGAACCAGGAGAAAAAAGTCGTCGAAAAGATACCCTCGGTAACATAAGTGTAAATAACATGGTAAATTATACAGCGCGGAGCTGATAACTCATGTACGAATACCATGGTAACCTTTTTGACCCTCAGAAAAAAAGTTGTTGAAAATATATCCCGGTAACTTTTGCGTAAATAGCATGGTTTTTTTAACGCATTACAGACCTGATAACTTATGGGCAGGCCCCTTGATAATTCTGACTCGGAGATTTTTTAAATTAAAAATATACCCCGATAACATGATAATTTACACGCCACACACCTGATAACGTACGTATAAACACCCTGGTAACTTTTGTTTCCATTAAAAATAAGTGTAGAAACATCTCCCGATAAATTCTAGGTAACTAGTATAACATGAGGGACATGGAGACACCATATATCCATCCGTGAAAATTGTGCAGTACATAAATCCAAGGAAAAAAACTGAAAAAGCATGTTTCCTGTACTATACGTAGAAAACAAATGTCTTAATCTAATCACTAGCTCAATCTAGACCGAGTGGTTGCAAGCTACCGCGGGCTATCAAGAGGTAGCGGGTTTGAATCCCACTTCTGCCAATTGTTTTTATTGCGCTAGAAAAAAAAGAAGACGCGGATGTAGCGCCAGGAAAATCAGAGCGAAGTGGATTGTACGTGGGTGGAATCATCCGGATCTGTCGCTAACAACCGGTCGACTGGTCGTTAGCACAGTCCTTCTTTTATTAGTAGGTATAGATTACTATATAGCACGATGAAGCATGCATCTACCGGCTAGAACTTATTCATACCAATATATTTTGACTTGGTGTCAAGTGCACAACTTTGATGCATGTTTTCTATATAAATATGGTTGAAAGAAAATCCTATGAGACCGGGTCTCATAACCCATCCCGTGAGACCCAATACAGAAGATGCCACATGGCTAGCACCCATCTCAAAGCAACTTCTTCCACGACTTCGCATCTCCGCCGAGTTTCCTGTGAGCCACTGCCGTCTCCATTAGCTCGGCTAATTCTCGGTGGCCACGTCGGGTTGGCCATGCCTAAGATTCCATTAGCTCTGCTTTCACCCTACACGGTCATGGCCATGGCCACGCCAATTTGCTACGAGCAATCATCAGCGTCGGTACTATTTGCCACGTCACCGCGGCATGAAGGAATCGGTGCTAGCTTTTACATACTCCTATGCCATGAGAATTAATACGAGCTTCACTCATGTGTTGATTGATTGAACAAGGAACGACCCATGGCTAATTATAAAATACGAAGATAGCCTCCTACAGTTCATAAACAGATTGATTGGCTTTGGCTGGGGATATTTGGATAGTGAGCCGACCTCCTCCTTTTTATGGCCGGCAATGAGGTAGGAGAGGGCTAGCCACTAGACGGCAGTACGTCTCGTCTTGTGCAAGTTTATCAAGCTGCATCATGTGTTCTTCTTTTCCTCTTTTTATTTCTTCTTCGTTTTCTTATGTTTTATCGGGTCTGTCGTCGTCGATATATACCCCTCCCGATAACTTCAACACAAGGGGGGATCGATATACCCCCTCCCCGATAACATTATTTTCCCATGTATATATGTCGTCGTTGTCGATATAACCCCCTCCTGATAACTTCAACACGTGGGGGGGGGGGGGTCGATATACCCCCTCCCCGATAACATTATTTTCCCGTGTATGTATGTTGTCGTTGTCGATATTACCCCCTCCCGATAACTTCAACACGAGGGGGGTCGATATACCCCCTCCTCGATGACATTATTTTCCCGTGTATGTATGTCGTCGTTGTCGATATAAAACCCCCTCCCGATAACTTCAACACGTGGGGGGGGGGGTCGATATACCCCCTTCCCGATAACATTATTTTCCCGTGTATGTATGTCGTCGTTGTCGATATATATAACTCCCTCCCAGATAACTTCGACATGATGGACGGTCGATATGTATACCCCCTCTCGACCGTGATAACTTATACCACGGGAGCACCCCCCAGCCCTCTCGCTCGACCAAAACTCTCGAGGACACCCAAACCCTAGAAAAAAACGATGTCGGTCTCCTACCCCCTCCCGCCGCGCCCCTACCCTTGAAGCGTTGCCTAGGCCACCCCAAACCCGGAATAAGCTAGGTCTACGTTTGCACTAATATATCCACCTGCTGTCATGTTTGTGTAATAATTGCCATGTTGTAATATTTGCAGAAACAATGGAGCACGGACGAGATAAGCAAGCAGAAGAGGTGTTGGGGGACATAATCTTAGCCGGAGGTGATATCTTGTCGTATCTTAACGACAATGATGGTCTGGAAGAACAGGGTGAAGAAGCAGGCTACGGTGATCGAAGAGTGGAGGAGGAAAGACATGACGGTGACCCAATGCTGGTGCAAGAAGGAGCCCGTGGTGACGGCTCCGGTGAACGAACAGAGTCCGGCCAGGTAAATATATTAGTTAAGCCTGTGCTGACTAGCTAATTGATGCATTCATTGTTTTGGTATGTACACATATTAATTAACACTCGTCTTTCTTCTTTTTTCTAGCCCTCCGGATCAAGCACAACTGCGGTAAAGAGATGAGGCCCGAAGAGAAAGTTGCGCTCGGATGAAAGGTTTGAGATCACAGCAATCGCGCGCGACGGCCAACCGATTGAACCCCTCCGGACAAAGGATGCTTTTGCTGCTCAGTGCGGGGTTCTAGTTAGGGACAAGATCGGGATCAGCATCCACCAATGGTATAAGCCTAAGAAGGAAGACCCTGAGGTGTCTTATGTCAATGATATGCAGAAAGATGATCTTTGGACTGAGCTGAAGGCAAATTTCACCCTACCGCCAGAGGAGGATCCGGAGAAGCCAGTTATAGAGCAATTAATCAAGTCTCATGCTCTTAAGAAGATGGCAGACCTATTCAGGAGGTGGAAGAATGAGCTGAAAACGTTTGTCGACAAAGAAGAGACACCAGAATTCATCGGCCGGTATGAGAAGATCAGAGATCACTGGCCCGCATTTGTGGCCCACAAGACATCGGAAAAGAGTAAGAAGATATCAGCGACAAACAAGAAGAATGCTGCGAAGAAGAAGCTTCACCATCGCACGGGGTCAGGTGGCTACCTCAAAGCCCGGCCTAAGTGGGCCAAGTCTGAGAGGGATCTGCTTGATAAAGGGATCGAACCAGAGACAATGAACTGGCCAGACCGTTTCCGGACTTGGTTCTTCGGGGCTGGCGGAACCTTGGACTCTGTATCAGGGAGGTGTCGTTGGACGAACGAGCAACTTGCAATACCCGTCAAGAAGCTTAAGCACTATATCGATGCAGCGCAACAAGGGACGTTCGTTCCAGACAGAGAGAACGACGAGCTCACAATGGCCCTCGGGAATCCTGAGCACCCTGGACGGACACGAGGCACGCCAGGCTCCGTTCCGTGGAAGGCTGGTTTTCCGGACGCGGGCGGTTACAAAACCTAGGAGAGGAGGAAAAAAGTGGAGCATATCCAAATTCAGAAGCTGCACGAAAGGGTTCAAGCGCTAGAGGAACGAGACGGCAATCGAGATGCCGAAACTGCCCCCCAAGCTACACCGCCATCTCAGCGGAGAAGCAGCGTGGCTTCCACCGAGCGGCCTCAGCTGGAGCATGCGGGTCCTGCTAGCTACCCCGTGGATGCTATCACGGAGTCTCAACATTGCCACCTTATGGCGGAATGGCAGAACTTGAAAGTCAAGGCGGCTGTTGGCTCTGTTTTACCTACTGAACCCGGCGCAACCTACCACTGCCGGCCGATTCCAGAAGGATATGCTAGGGTGATGGTGGATGAAATAACGGAGGGATTTGAGGACCTCCAGCTTGACCACCCTACCGGTGAAGGGGAGACTCGGCTGGGTTTAGCTCTGAAGACTCCATGCCTATGGCGGAAGGAGCTCATCAAGCTTCCGAACTGGACGGCTCCGGCGAGTAAGGGCACTCCGCCTCCTCCTCCGCCGAGTGATCAGGGCACTCAGCCTCCTTCTCCGGCGCGTGGCGGCACTCCGCCTCCTTCTCCGCCAGCGCCGGCGCGCCAGAGCAGCCAGCCTCCTCCTTCTCCGCCTCGTCAGCAAGGGCGGAAGAGACCCGCCGCTGCTGCGGCTGCTCCGGCGCGTCGTAGTCCTTCTCCTCCGCCTTGTAAGCAAGGAAAGAAGATAGCCGCAGCCGCTCCGTCTGCTCTGCCGGCGTCTAGCAGTACAGCTGCCAGAGGCGGGAGGCAATACAAATTCGGTCCTTCTCTGAAGACTCCAGAGAAGTTACCATATGAGAGGACCGAGGAGGAGAACGCGAAGATCGTGCGAGCCGAAGTGAAGAACTTCTTTGAAGGGGTGAAAGCAAAGAAACATCCACCTCCGGAGGAGAAGGTAGATCCGGTGAAAGCAAAGCGCACTCTGGCTGCCCTGACAAAACCACCAAAGTCTCCGCCGAGAGGCAACTATGAGCGCGTTCTTGCAAAGGCATATGCCGAAGCGGAGCGGTCGGGAAGTACTGTCAGTGATAAAAGGATGAAAGAACGACGAGCTGGGAAAAAAATTGCCCAGCTCGGCGAACAAGCGAACCAATCGTGCCCCCCGCTCAAGGTGTCAAAAGACATCGTCGCTAATGATCCGAGTATGGTGCCCAGTTATAGCAATCTTGGAGATTACCTGCCCGACGATGTACATTATGAAATCATGGAGGTGGACGAACACAAATACCATTACGGGAAGCCTCTCATCAAAGATGTCAGATCTCTAAGCACGATGATGCGAAGACTACATGATTGGTACATGAAAACCTGCAGAGAGTCTGATGGGATGAGTACTTTGACGCTGAGAGTTAAACCGGAGCATGACCTCGTTGGAATTGAACTGCTGAATGTTCCATTTGAGGATTTGTTCCAGTTTTACAATCAAAAGGCCCTCGATAAAACAACGATCACTTGCTACTGTCTGTAAGTAGTACTACTTCTGCCATTAAGTCTCTCTATATAGGTCAGCTCTTTCATTGCATGTATTTATACTTATCCTCACTATATTATGCAGATTGAAGATCGCCGAATTGAAGAAAAGACAAATCGGTGATATTGGGTTCATTAACACAAATCTCATAGATGCATATACGGTTGAAAAACATCCCAAAGAAGCCGAGGCCAACTTGCTACAATCGTTGGTATTAAATCAAAACAAAGATATAATACTCTTTCCTTACAACTTCAAGTGAGTGTTACTGTCTTGTGCATATTCGGTTTCCCTTATTAGTCCAGGTTATGGTAATGTAATTGATGACTTATGCATGCATGCGCAGCTTCCACTATATTCTCCTAGAGATTAAGCTTGAGCCGGGAGTAGTAACCGTCTTAGACTCGAGACGAAAAGATCCCCAGGACTATGCGAACATGACTCAAATGCTCCAGAAGTAAGTTAAATCGATCATTATCCACCATATCAGCAACTTTGTTCATTTCTTGATATCAAGTAAATGTTTTGTTTGTCTGGCAGGGTTTGGAGAAAATTCACCTGAAAGCTCCGGGACTGCCGAAGAAGCTGCAATTTAATCACCCGAAAGTAAGTACTATAGTAGCATGTTCCGCGCATCTCCTAGTGATTCAAGCGGTAGTTTCATCAATACCATTTAGCATGCTTGCTTATCAGTTTGATTGACCTCTATTTCTTGTAAAGTGGTTGTGGCAGGAACCCGGGAATAATTACTGTGGATACTACGTTTGCGAGTCCATCCGCTACCATACCTGTGAGCGGGGCTACACTGAAGAACAATATGAAGTGCGTAAGCAATAATATTCACAATTCTATTTTATTACCATCATTTGTGTTGAGTTTCATTTATTCATATATATATGTATTGACCCCCTTCTTCAAATTAGATCTTTCAGATGCGTGATGAACTCCTAGCACCAGATCCTATGCGAGGAATTCAAGAGGAATTGGCGGCATTCTTCCTTGACCACGTGATCGCTGAAAACGGAGAATACTATGTGGACCCTGTGTTCCTACAATATAATTAGGAGATTGTATTGTAAGAGATAATTATTGTATATATGTAGCCGGTAGTGTCGGATAGATATACGAGAACTTGTTGTTCGACAAATATCTCGGAGAAGGAGAGGTGGTCGATATCACTTCTCTCTGTATGCATATGTTCATGACGATCTTCTATTTCCTTCATTTGATTACTAGCTAGCGTGTCTACTCCTCTCCATACGTATATAGTACGTAGCGTCGACCAAGCACGGAGATAAGAGAGGACACTTCTCTCTATTAATTAGCTAGCTAACACAATATATGAAACACCTAAATTAACCCCCCAAAACCCCTAAACCACCCCTTTAAAAAAACAAAAACCTCAGCTCCTGCCAGGTGCTGACGCGTGGATGCCTATTGGTCCCGGTTGGTGGCACCAACCGGGACCAAAGGCCCTCCTGCCTGGGCTCCCCGCACCGGCCACGTGGACGGCCTTTAGTCCCGGTTCGTGTAAGAACCGGGACTAAAGGGCTAGGGCATTAGTAACGACCCTTTAGTCCCGGTTCCAGAACCGGGACTAAAGGCCCTTATGAACCGGGGTAAAAGCCCCTTTTCCTACTAGTGATGGGATCACATCATTAGGAGAATGATGTGATGGACATGACCCATCCGTTAGATTAGCATTATGACCGTTACAGTTTCATTGCTACTGCTTTCTTCATGACTTATACATGTTCCTCATACTATGAGATTATGCAACTCCCGAATACCGGAGGAACACCTTGTGTGCTATCAAACGTCACAACCTAACTTGGTGATTATAAAAATGCTCTACAGGTGTATCCGAAGGTGTTTGTTGGGTTGGCATAGATCAAGATTAGGATTTGTCACTCCGTGTATCGGAGAGGTATCTCTGGGCCCTCTCGGTAATGCACATCAATATAAGCCTTGCAAGGAATGTAACTAATGAGTTTGTTGCGGGATGATGCATTACGGAATGAGTAAAGAGACTTGCCGGTAACGAGATTGAACTAGGTATGAGGATACCGACGATCGAATCTCAGGCAAGTAACATACCGATGACAAAGGGAACAACGTATGTTGTTATGCGGTTTGACCGATAAAGATCTTCGAAGAATATGTAGGAGCCAATATGAGCATCCAGGTTCCGCTATTGGTTATTGACCGGAGATATGTCTCAGTCATGTCTACATAGTTCTCGAACCCGTAGGGTCCGCACGCTTAACGTTCGATGACGATTTGTATTATGAGTTATGTGTTTTGATGACCGAAGTTTGTTCAGAGTCCCGGATGAGATCACAGACGTGACGAGGAGTCTCAAAATGGTCGATATGTAAAGATCGATATATTGGAAGGCTATATTCGGACATCGGAAAGGTTCCGAGTGATTCGGGTATTTTTCGGAGTACCGTGGAGTTACGGGAATTAACCTGGAGAAGTAATGGGCCTTATTGGGCCATACAGGAAATAGAGGAGGCAGGCCGAGGGGAGGTCCCCCCCCATGGGTCCGAATTGGACTAGGGGAAGGGGGCGGTGCCCCCCTTGCCCTTTCCTACTCCCTCTCTCTTTTCTTCTCTCCTACTCCTAAAAGGGAAAGGATTCCTACTAGGACTTGGAAGTCCTAGTAGAACTCCATACACTTGGCGCGCCCCTAGGGGGCCGGCCTCTCTCCCTCCCTCCTTTATATACGGGGGCAGGGCGCACCCCAAAGACACACAAGTTTCACTTAACCGTGTGCGGTGCCCCCCTCCACAGTTACACACCTCGATCATACCATCGTAGTGCTTAGGCGAAGCCCTGCGCTGGTAACATCATCATCACCGTCGCCACGCCGCCGTGCTGACAGAACTCACCCTCGTCCTCAACTGGATCAAGAGTATGGGGGACGTCATTGACCTGAACGTGTGCTGAACGTGGAGGTGCCGTACGTTCGGTACTTGATCGGTTGAATCACGAAGAAGTTCGACTACATCAACCGCGTTATTGAAACGCTACCACTTTTGGTCTACGAGGGTACGTGGACACACTCTCCCCTCTCGTTGCTATGCGTCACCTAGATAGATCTTGAGTGATCGTAGGAAAGTTTTTGAAATTACCGCGTTCCCCAACAGTGGCATCCGAGCCAGGTCTATGCGTAGATGATATATGCACGAGTAGAACACAAAGAGTTGTGGGCGATAATAGTCATACTGCTTACTAGCATGTCATACTTTGATTCGGAGGTATTGTTGGATGAAGTGGCCCAGATCGACATTACATGACCGCGTTCATGAGACTGGTTCTACCGACGTGCTTTGCACACAAGTGGCTAGTGGGTGTCTGTTTCTCCAGCTTTAGTTGAATCGAGTATGGCTACGCCCGGTCCTTATTGAAGGTTAAACCAACACACTTGACGAAAAGTCGTTGTGGTTTTGATGCGTAGGTAAGAACGGTTCTTGCTAAGCCCGTAGCAGCCACGTAAAACTTGCAACAACAAAGTAGAGGACGTCTAACTTGTTTTTGCAGGGCATGTTGTGATGTGATATGGTCAAGACGTGATGATATATAAATTGTTGTATGAGATGATCATGTTTTGTTAAAGCTATCGGCAACTGGCAGGAGCCTTATGGTTGTCTCTTTATTGCATAAGATGCAAGCGCCATATAATTGCTTTACTTTATCGCTATGCGATAGCAATAGTTGCAAAAGCAATAATTGGCGAGACGACCATGTGACGACACTTTGATAGAGATCAAGATGATGGAGATCATGGTGTCATGCCGATGACGATGGAGATCATGATGGTACTTTGGAGATGGAGATCAAAGGCACAAGATGATGATGGCCATATCATGTCACATATTTTGATTGCATGTGATGTTTATTTTTTATGCATCTTATTTTGCTTAGTACGGCGGTAGTATGATAAGATGATCCCTTACTAAATTTCAAGGTATAAGTGTTCTCCCTAAGTATGCACCGTTGCGACAGTTCTTCGTGCTGAGACACCACGTGATGATCGCGTGTGATAGGCTCTACGTTCACATACAATGGGTGCAAGCCAGTTTTGCACACGCAGAATACTAGGGTTAAACTTGACGAGCCTAGCATATGCAGATATGGCCTCGGAACACTGGAGACCGAAAGGTTGAACATGAATCATATAGTAGATATGATCAACATAGCGATGTTCGCCACTGAAAACTACTCCATCTCATGTGATGATCGGACATGGTTTACTTGATTTGGATCACGTGATCATTTAGATGACTAGAGGGATGTCTATCTAAGTGGGAGTTCTTAAGTAATATGATTAATTGAACTTTAATTTATCAAGAACTTCGTCCTGATAGTATTTTGCAAATTATGTTGTAGATCAATAGCTCGCGTTATAGCTTCCCTATGTTTTTTATATGTTCCTAGAGAAAACTATGTTGAAAGATTATAGTAGCAATGATGCGGACTGGGTCCATAATCTGAGGTTTATCCTCATTGCTGCACAGAAGAATTATGTCCTTGATGCACCGCTAGGTGACAGACCTATTGCAGGAGCAGATGCAGACGTTATGAACGTTTGGCTAGCTCAATATGATGACTACTTGATAGTTTAGTGCACCATTCTTTACGGTTTAGAATCGGGACTTCAAAGACGTTTGGAACGTCATGGAATATATGAGATGTTCTAGGAGTTGAAGTTGATATTTCAAGCAAATGCCCGAGTTGGGAGATATGAAGTCTCCAACAATTTCTATAGCTAAAAGATGGAGGAGAATAGCTCAAGCAGTGAGCATATGCTCTGATTGTCTGGGTACTACAATCGCTTGAATCAAGTGGGAGTTAATCTTCCAGATAAGATAGTGATTGACAGAGTTCTCTAGTCGCAATCACCAAGTTACTGGAACTTTGTGATGAACTATAGTATGCAAGGGATGACGAAAACAATCCCCGAGCTCTTCGTGATGCTGAATCAACGAAGGTAGAAATCAAGAAAAAGCATCAAGTGTTGATGATTAAACAAGATCACTAGTTTCAAAAAAAGGGAAAAGGGAAAGAAAGGAAACTTCAAGAAGATTGGCAAACAAGTTGTCACTCTCGTGAAGAAGCCCAAAGCTGGACCTAAGCTTGAAACTAAGTGATTCTACTGCAAAGGAAATGGTCACTTGAAGCGGAGTCATCCCAAATATTTGGTGGATAAGAAGGATGGCAAAGTGAACAAAGGTATATTTGATATACAGGTTATCGATGTGTACCTTACTAGTGTTCATAGTAGCCCCTGGGTATTTGATACTTGTTCGGTTACTAAGATTAGTAACTCAAAACAGGAGTTACTGAATAAACAGAGACTAGTTGAGGGAGAAGTGACGATTTGTGTTGGAAGTGGTTCCAAGATTGATATGATCATCATCGCACACTCCTTATACTTTCGGGATTAGTGTTGAACCTAAATAAATGTTATTTGGTGTTTGCGTTGAGCCTGAATATGATTAGATCATGTTTATTGCAATACGGTTATTCATTTAAGACAGAGAATAATTGTTATTCTGTTTACATGAATAAAACCTTCTATGGTCATACACCCAATGTTGATGGTTTATTGAATCTCAATCAAAGTAATACACATATTCATAATATTGATGCCAAAAGATGCAAAGTTGATAATAATAGTGCAACTTATTTGTGGCACTGCCGTTTGGGTCATATCGGTGTAAAGCGCATGAAGGAACTCCATAAAGATGGACTTTTGGAATCACTTGATTATGAATCATTTGATACTTGTGAATCGTGCCTTTTGGGTAAGATGACTAAAACTCCGTTCTCCGGAACAATGGAACGGGCTAATAACTTATTGGAAATAATACATACCGATGTATGCAGTCCGATGAGTGTTGATGCTCGTGGCGGGTATCGTTATTTTCTGACCTTCACAGATGATTTGAGCAGATATAGGTATATCTACTTAATGAAACACAAGTCTGCAACATTTGAAAAGTTCAAAGAATTTCAGAGTGAAGTGGAGAATCATCGCAACAAGAAAATAAAGTTTCTACGATCTGATCGTGGAGGAGAATATTTGAGTTGCGAGTTTGACCGTCATTTAAAACAATGTGGAATAGTTTCATAGCTCACGCCACCTGGAACACCATAGCGTTATGGTGTGTCCGAACGTCGTAACCGCACTTTATTGGATATGATGGGATCTATGATGTCTCTTACCGATTTACCACTATCGTTTTGGGGTTATGCATTAGAGACAGTTGCATTCACTTTAAATAGGGCACCATCAAAATCCGTTGAGACGACGCCTTATGAACTGTGGTTTGGTAAGAAACCAAAGTTGTCGTCTCTTAAAGTTTGGGGTTGCGATGCTTATGTGAAAAAGTTTCAACCTAATAAGCTCGAACCCAAATCGGAGAAGTGCGTCTTCATAGGATACCCAAAAGGAAACTGTTGGGTACACCTTCTATCACAGATCCGAAGGCAAGATATTCGGTGCTAAGAATGGATCCTTTTTAGAGAAGGAGTTTCTCTCGAAAGAAGTGAGTAGGAGGAAAGTAGAGCTTGATGAGGTAATTGTACCTTCTCCTGAATTGGAAAGTAGTTCATCACAGAAATCAGTTCCAGTGATTCCCACACCAATTTATGAGGAAGCTAATGATGATGATCATGAAACTTTAGATCAAGTTACTACAGAACCTCGTAGGTCTTCCAGAGTACGGTCCGCACCCGAATGGTACGATAATCCTGCTCTAGAAGTCATGTTACTAGACCATGATAAACCTACAAACTATGAGGAAGCGATGATGGGCCGATTCCGCGAAATGGCTTGAAGCCATGAAATCTGAGATGGGATCCATGTATGAGAACAAAGTGTGGACTTTGGTGGATTTGCCCGATGATCGGCAAGCCATAGAAAATAAATGGATCTTGAAAGAGGAAGACGAACGCTGATAGTAGTGTTACTATCTACAAAGCTCGACTTATCACAAAAGGTTTTCGACAAGTTCAAGGTATTGACTACAATGAGATTTTCTCAACTGTAGCGATGCTTAAATCTGTCCGAATCATGTTAGCAGTTGCCATATTTTATGAAATCTGGCAGATGGATGTCAAAACTGCATTCCTAAATGGATTTCTGGAAGAAGAGTTGTATATGATGCAACCAGAAGGTTTTGTCGATCTAAAGGGTGCTAACAAAGTGTGCAAACTCCAGCGATCCATTTATGGACTGGTGCAAGCCTCTCGGAGTTGGAATAAATGCTTTGATAGTGAGATCAAAGCATACGGTTTTATACAGACTTTTGGAGAAGCCTGTATTTACAAGAAAGTGAGTGGGAGCTCTGTAGCATTTCTAATATTATATGTGGATGACATATTGTTGATTGGAAATGATATAGAATTTCTGGATAGCATAAAGGGATACTTGAATAAGAACTTTTCAAAGAAAGACCTCGATGAAGCTGCTTACATATTGGGCATTAAGATCTATAAAGATAGATCCAGACGCTTGATAAGATTTTTCAATGAGTATATACCTTTGACAAGTTTTTGAAAGAGTTCAAAATGGATCAGTCAAAGAAGGAGTTCCTGTCTGTATTACAAGGTGTAAAATTGAGTAAGATTCAAAGCCCGACCACGGTAGAAGATAGAAAGAGAATGAAAGTCATTCCCTATGCTTCAGTCATAGGTTCTATAAAAGTATGATATGTTGTGTACCAAACCTATTGTGTACCTTGCCATGAGTTTGGCAAGGGGGTACAATAGTGATCTAGAAGTAGATCACTGGACAGCGGTCAAAATTATCCTTAGTGAGAACTAAGGAAATGTTTCTCGGTTATGGGGGTGATAAAGAGTTCGTCGTAAAGAGTTATGTCGATCCAAGCTTTTACACCGATCCATATGACTCTGAGTCTCAATCTGGATACATATTGAAAGTGGGAGCAATTAGCTAGAGTAGCTCCGTGCAGAGCATTGTAGACATAGAATATTTGCAAAATACATACAGCTCTGAATGTGACAGACCCATTGACTAAACTTCTCTCACGAGCATAACATGATCACACCTTAGTACTCTTTGGGTGTTAATCACATAGCGATGTAAACTAGATTATTGACTCTAGTAAACCCTTTGGGTGTTGGTCACATGGCGATGTGGACTATGGTGTTAATCACATATAGCTAGATTTGAACTATTGGTGTTAAATCACATGGTAATGTGAACTAGATTATTTACTCTAGTGCAAGTGAGAGACTGAAGGAAATATGCCCTAGAGGCAATAATAAAGTTATTATTTATTTCCTTATTTCATGATAAATGTTTATTATTTATGCTAGAATTGTATTAACCGGAAACTTAGTACATGTGTGAATACATAGACAAAACATATTGTCCCAAGTATTCCTCTACTTGACTAGCTCGTTAATCAAAGATGGTTCAGTTTCCTAACCATAGACATGTGTTGTCATTTGATGAACGGGATCACATCATTAGGAGAATGATGCGATGGACATGACCCATCCGTTAGCTTTGCATTATGATCGTTACAGTATCATTGCTACTGCTTTCTTCATGACTTATACATGTTCCTCAGACTATGAGATTATGCAACTCCCGAATACTGGAGGAACACCTTGTGTGCACTACAAAAAAAAGACACATCCGTGACATTTTGGGCCGAACGAAATTTTTTTCTGTCATACATATGACACTTCTATGACGATAATTGTGACAAAACCCGGTATCATCATAGATGTGGTGGGCTCCTACTTCTATGACAAAAAATCATGACAGAAAATGGGCTTTTCGTCCGGGGCGGGCCGGAGACGCAGCTGCATGACATTCTTTGGGCCGTCCATGACGGAAAAAACCGTGGTAGTAGCGAGGGGGAGGAAAATTTCGGGGAGTTGCCGGTTACGGTGGGAGGTCGGGGGCCGAGCGATGCGCGTTTCCCTCGTACAGGTGCAAGGCGTTGGCTCTAACTGAACCCGAGCGAGGCGTTGGGCTCTAACTGAACCCGAGCGATTGCACTACAGGCTACGCGTTACTGAACCCGAGCGATCGATCGATGGCTGTTAACTAAACCCGATCGAGCGATTCCTTCGCTACTGCTGCTAACTGAAGCTGATCGATTGGATGAACAGTGAGCGTTGCGAGGGGGTTTGGATGAACAGTGAGCGGGGGCGTGCCTCTGGATGAACAGGACCCCGTGGTGTGGAGGGCTAGATGAACAGTAGACGGTGGAGGGGTGGCCGTGGAGGGGTGGTTGAACAGGACCCCGTGGTGTGGAGGGCTGGATGAACAGTAGACGGTGGAGGGGTGGCCGTGGAGGGGTGGTTGAACAGGACCCCGTGGTGTGGAGGGCTGGATGAACAGTAGACGGTGGAGGGGTGCCCGTGGAGGGTTGGTTGAACAGTAGCCGGTGGAGAAGCGCGCGGTGGAGGCTGGATGAAGAGGAGCGTGTGGAGGCTGGAGGAGGTCGACGGTAGCCCGTGGAGGTTGGAGGAGGTCGACGGTGGAGATGAACAGTATCCCGTGGAGTCCCGTTTTGCGGTACGCCACACCCCTCCCGATGAAGGACCCCCGTTTCGACCGTAGCGCTCCAACACAAGTCCGTTTCGTCCGTTTTGCGGTACGCCACACCCCTCCCGATCAACAGTTCCCCCGTAGGAGGTCCGTTTCGTCCGTTTTGAGGTATGCCACACCCCTCCCGATCAACAAGACCCCTGTTTCGACCGTAGGAGGTCCGTTTCCTCCGTTTTGCGGTACGCCAGGCCCCTCCCGATCAACAGGATCCCGTTTCGAACGTGGTCGATCGAACACAAGGCCGTTTCCTCCGTTGTGCGGTACGCCAGGCCTCTTTTCCATCGCCTGTTCCGTCCAAGCCCTCCCGATGAACACGACCACGCATTCCGTTCCGACCCAGCCGGTTGGCTCCCCATGAACACGACGACGACGCTGTTTCTCCGTTCCGACCCAGCCATGTACGTATGCGCGAGTAGGCGTTCGAGACCCTGCCCGTACGTACGTACGTGGCCGTATTTTCTTTCTAGCACCCTCGCCGCTGTACGTACGTGTACATGCTACGTGCGCGCCTCTACTACGACACGTGTGCTCCTCTACTACGACACGTGTGCGCCTCTACATCGACCAGTATGTACATACACGTTCGCGACCAGAATGACAACGTTACGTACGCTTCGACCAGGTGGGTCCCGACTGTCAGGCACTTCCTTGCCTGCGAAGATGTAGCTGGTGGGTCCCAGCAGTCAGGGGGGCGAATCGTTTTGTTTTTTTGCCCGGACGCACTTCCTTGCGTGCGAAGATGTAGCTGGTGGGTCCCAGCAGTCAGGGGGGCGAATTGTTTTTCTTTTGCCCGGACGCACTTCCTTGCGTGCGAAGATGTAGCTGGTGGGTCCCAGAAGTCAGGGGGGCGAATCATTTTTTTGCCCGAACGCACTTCCTTGCGTGCGAAGGTGCAGCTGGTGGGTCCCAGCAGTCAGGGGGGAAACGTTTCTTTCGCGAAATATGGTGGCCCGTCCGGTGGGTCCCCGCTGTCAGGTGGAGGAATAATTATTTTCCGCGTAATAAGGAGGCACTTCCTTGCTGCGGCCGTGGACCCAGCTGTCAGCCTCTCCACATACAGTCCACGTCTGATGGAAGTCGTTCCTTGACCACGTTGACCACGCCGCGCCGAGAGCACCAGGGCGGTGGACGACGGCGAGGCCTAGGAAGGGGACGACGGGGAGCCGGGGAAGATGCGGCAGTGGAAGCCCGCGCGGAGAGGAGTACGAGGGTTCACTGGTTCGGCTGCGGTGTGAGGCTGCCGTCGCCGCAGGGCCTGGCCCGCGGTGAGAATAGTAGGGGGCGGTGAGGCCTCCGCGGCTGCACATCCGGCCACGGGAAGCAGGAGCATGCGGCACGACCGGCGCTGCTTTGGGCGGCTGGAGCAAGAAGACCAGAGGTTGAAGAAGCACTACGGCCGTTGGATGGACATCGTATGGTCACTGGAGCTAGAATCATTTATATTGACTAAGTTGACAAAGCCCTCCGTCCCCGTCAACTTAGTAGGCCCACAAGTCAGCCTCCCACCAAGGTGGGTCCCAGCTAGCAAGGGGGTATTCATTTTTTTGTGCGTAATAAGGAGGCACTTCCGGTGGGTCCGAGCTGACAGCAGGGGGAACGTTTTTTTCGCGAAATACGGTGGCCCGTCCGGTGGGTCCCAGCAGTCAGGGGCAAACGTTTTTTTCGCGAAATACTGGTGGCCCGTCCAGTGGGTCCCTACTGTCAGGTGGAGGAATAATTATTTTCCGCGTAATAAGGAGGCACTTCCTTGCGGCTGCCGTGGACCCAGCTGTCAGCCTCTCCACGTACAGTATTCTTCTGATGGAATTCGGTTGTTGACCACATTGACCATGCCGCGCCGAGAGCACCACGGTGGTGGACGACGCGGAGCCGGAGAAGATGCGGCAGTGGATGCCCACGCGGAGAGGAGTACGAGGGTTCACTGGTTCGGCTGCGCTGCCGTCGCCGCAGAATAACAGGGGGTGTGGGTGAGTGGAGTGGAGGGATGGCCTGGCCAGCGGTGGGAGTAGTATGGGGGCGGTGAGGCCTCCGCGGCAGCACAACCGGCCACGGGAGGCAGGAGCAGGCGGCACGACCGGCGCTGCTTTGGGCGGCTGGAGCAAGAAGACCAGAGGTTGAAGAAGCACTACGACCATTGGATGGACATCGTACGGTTAGTCGAGCTAGAATCGTGCATATTGACTAAGTTGATAAAGCCCTTCGTCCCCGTCAACTTAGTAGGCCCCGTCAACTTAGTGGACATCGTACGGGGAGTATTCTTTTTTTGGGCGTAATAAGGATGCACTTCCTTGCGTGCGAAGATATAGCTGGTGGGTCCGAGCTGTCAGCGGCGGTAACGTTTTTTTCGCGAAATACAGAGGCCCTTTCGGTGGGTCCCAGATGTCAGGTGGAGGAATCATTATTTTGCGCGTAATAAGGAGGCATTTCCTTGCGTGCGGCCGTGGACCCAGCTGTCAGCCTCTCAACGTACAGTCCACTTCAGATGCATGTCGGTCGTTGACCACGTTGACCACGCCACGCCGAGAGCACCAGGGCGGTGGAAGACGGCGAGGCCTAGGAAGGGAACGACACGGAGGCAGGGAAGACTCGGCAGTTGTTTCCCACGTGGAGGGGAGTACGACTATACGAGGGTTTACTGGTTCGTCTGCCGTCGCCGGAGAATAACAGCAGGTGTGGGCTGTGGGTGAGTAGAGGGATGGCTAGGCCAGCGATGGGAGTACGGTGGGGTGGTGAGGCCTGCGCGGCAGCACAGCCGGCCGCGGGGAGGAGGGAGCAGGCAGTCCCGCCGGCGCTTGTTTGAGTGGCTGGAGCAAGAAGAGCAGAGATTGAAGAAGCACGACGGCCGTTGGATGGACATCCAACAGTATACAGGCCATCTGTGGAAAGCCTCAAATCTGTGGAAAACAGCATCCAGCCCATCTGCCATTATTTCAAATAGTTTACAGCCCATTTGCTAATTCTTACGGGTTTTTTTGGAGCTCATATTCTTTTTGTTAGCATTACAGCCCATATTGTGGCCATGGTTAAAAAATTATACGAAATTTTGCATATGTCGGTGCGGTCTGAACTGTTTTTAATCCCGAAATTTCGAGTCACATTCAGACTGATTTTAAAAATAAATGTATATCAATATAAAATCCAATAAATTGTCCACGCATAAAAATCAATGCAATTTAAAATCTCGAAATGAAAAAAAAATATTTTAAACTAATTGCCGGTTTGATGTGTTTTAAAAATGTACAACCCATTTCTCATTACTGATAGGCCATTTTCTCGGCCAGTCGAATGAAGCTCTCCTCGTCTTGAAAGATTTGCAGTCCAACAGGCCTGATAAAGCGACTTACTTGACAAATCACAAAAAAACTGAGCTAGCCATTTTCAGAAAGAAAAAAAACTACTGGGCTGGTCTGTGGTAAATATAAAAGAAAAGGCTGTCTAGACATGCCAGAGTGTCCCGCACAGCCCAGTTGACACCCTGCTTTCGTCTCAAAAACAAATTAGAAAAATGCCACTCCAATTATGGCGATTCATAAAAATGCCACTGCAATTTCCAAACTTTGAAAAATGCCACTGCAATTTTTGCAAACTTTGAAAAACGCCACTGCAGTTTGCAAACTTTGAAAAACGCCACTCCAGACTTTGAAAAATGCCACTAGAAATGGCATGAAATGGCATTTTTGAAAGTTTGGAAATTGCAGTGGCATTTCTCGGAGGCATTTATCAAATTAACCCAAAACAAAAATAACTAGGCGAGCTGCTGGGTCCCTGGTGTCAGCCGCTCGTTGTGCAATTCTCTCGTTTATTGACTACGTTGACAATGGCATGGGACCCAGATGTCAGAAATCCACTAGGAGGAGCCATTTTTTTATTGGCTTGAAATAAGGAGGCACTTGCTTGCGTACTGCCATGACCTTGGCGGGCCCCTGCTGTCATCCTCTCCATGTACAATCATCTCCTGATTGTGTACGCGTCAACTTGCTAGGCCCACAAGTCAGCCTCTAAACCCGTGCAGGACAAGTACAACCCATTTAAAAAATAACAGCTCATTCCATATGTTCAAACGGAAAGTTCAACATTCAGAGCAAAGTAACAGGTCTGATCCACATATAGAGTACTGAACTTCCACGTTGACAACCATCATAGCCAAGTTAACTATCTACTCCAACTAGACAAGTACTAACTTACTCTTAGCTAACTAGACGATGCCGGCCGCCATCTGTGGTACACGCTAAACGCCGGCACCGGCGTCCTGCGCCTCGCCTCGGACTTGCCAGAGGTGCGATAGGGCGCGTTGCTCGCGCGCGTTGGCCCTTTCCATGCCGGCGTGGTCCACCGAAGCTTCGGCTTCCAAGCGGGAAACCCACTTGACGAGCTAGTAGTAAAAATCGGCATCGCGAACGCGTGCGTGCCCGACAGGCTCCAGCTCTATTTGTCGGGCGCCGGCCTCCACGTAGTCGGCCCAGTTGCGGGCGCTCTGCTCGCGACTCAAAGCGTCGGTGCGCTGCTGCTCCATGTACCGCTGGCGGCGCAAATCGGCGATACGCTGCTCCTCCGCCAGGCGGTCACGCTCCAACAACTCCTGCTCCTCCGCCATGCGGTCAAGCTCAAACAACTCCTCGGTCTGCGCATTGCCATCTAAAGACAGATAGAATGCCTCCTCCCTCAGTCTGCCTTCCGGTGAAAAACCGAACACTAGTTCCGGCGGTGACCGCCTCCGGCGTCGCCTACCGTGCACGGGCGGGGGCATGGCGGACGTGGCGAGCGACGTCGGGCCGGTGGGAGCTTATGAGGATATGGCGAGTTGGGTCACGGTGGCACCGGGGAAGGCCGGGAAACAGTACTTATTGGGGGAAGGTAGCGCCCGCAACAATTAAAGCGTATCTTTTTTCGCATCAGTTAGCTGCCTTAATTACGGCCGGCTGCATGCAGGCACTCAGAATCGCTCGCAGGCAGTACGCGAAGCAGCATGCAACGAGTCGAAATCGCTGGAATTAATTAGGCTTAAACTTCTGCATGCCGTTAATTATTGCCATGCCTTGGTCTTGCTGCTTTGCTCACGGGACTAATAAACCCGGACGGAGGGAGCACCTTGGTTGGTGAGAGGTTTGAATTAAGCCCTGCAAACCGGAAAGGAGGTACTAGTACGTGCGTGATCCGCTATTTATTCGTGTAGGATCGAGTAGGTCGTTTCTTGAATTTAGCCCTGCAAACCGGAAAGGAGGTAGTACGTGCGTGATCCGCTATTTATCCGTGTAGTGTCGATAGTGTAGCTTGTCAGTTTCTTCAGAGGTAGGCATTTTTATCCATGTAGGATCGATAGTGTAGCTTGTCAGTTTCTTCAGAGGTAGGCATTTTTATTCAAAAAACTGCCACTTTGCATCTTGCGTCGCTAATAAAACTGCCAGGAGCGCATTTGTAGGCTAGCTAGTGATCGATCAGTAACTTGTAAACACTGAGCAAACAGAAATAAGTAACTGTTAATGCATCTCAATGATTCACAGAGCATATACAAATATGTAGCTGCAAAAGCAAAGATCAGCCACTTCGGATCTTGCGTCGCAAGACTCGCAACTAAAACTAACTAGTACGATTCCCATACATAAGATCAACATGTTAATGCATCTCAATGATTCATAGATCATATACAAGTATGTAGCTCCAAAAGCAAAGATCTAAAAAAAACATCTGTTCTTCCTACTAACATGGATGCTTCTCTTGGCCAACATTCAGTACAGACTGAAATACAAATTTGTTTGTGAAGTCTACAATTCCTCTTGCAAACGTAAGTGGTTTCACCAACAGCTGGAACCATGAGAATGAACCACACGTGATGGAGGAACATCCACTGCAATATGATTTGGTCTTCTCTCGATCACACTGCGAGACTATTTTCGGAATACAAACTTTAACTTAGGGAAAATGATGCCCATTGTATAATCAGACCAAAGCAATGAAGCACCTAGTGTTGGCCAGTAAATAGTACAATACTACTTTTCTGCAGTCCATGAAGTGACTATCCAATCTTTGTGTCTATTTTCAAATGGCACTGCATGCAGTGACTATACTATTCTCTTGTGCAGTTCAACCAAAATTGCGGACACTTTGTTTGTTTGCCAAATAGCAACGGGCAGACATCTCTGTCTGCACAAATATCAAGCAGCTAGTAAACATATACCACACCAAGTTCGCAGTGATGGAAGAGGTGAAATCGATACAACCGAAATTGAGCATCCAATCATTGAATCCCGTCCTGCACCTCCAATGTACGTCCACCCTGCCAATAAATTCACATGCAAACCACTAGTATTACTATCTAATGACAGTACAAAAAGAGTAGCAAGATAGTAGCAAACCATGTACCTTCCTAATGAACAGCTCATAGTGCCACCAATTGGATATAAAGGTTTGGAAAAAAACATGCTCCTAATGTTGAACCAGTTGGACTTTTTGTGCAGTTCCACTAAAATCAAGCATCCCTGTTTGCATAGATATTGAAAGTGTGATTACTATAAAAGTGGCACTAGTTGAAGCATAGACTCACAAATATAAGCATTCCAATTTCTTAATGGGAAAAGGTAGCAAGACTGTTTCTAACCACCTGTTTGAAGGAATAAATAAAGCAACAACGGCTGATGTCAGGAAGGCATACATAGTTTTTTCTGAAAAACTGAGCCATTCCTGACCTTTCCTCTTCTTTTAAGCAAATTTTGTGCAGTTCTACTAAAATAAAATGCCATCACCGCCTTGACAATTCAGTGACACTGTACAAAAGGAAATGGCTTAACATTACATCATGATGTCGGGTATGTAGCCGACAGGCATTAGAGACAAACATACAGACCTCCTCCGATAACATAATGAACATTAATTTTAACAAAGGTGTGACTAGCTTTACCGGGATAATTTGAGTGAACTCTACACCCTCTTTTCCTTAATATAAGACGTTTTCGCGGTTCAATTTAAAGTACCCAAACGTCTAGTATTTAGAAAAACAGGTAGTAGTTTTCGTGAGCACATATCTGGGAAAGCTTGCCACACTTTATTTATGTCCATACGCTAATGCAACACCATTCGAATACTACAAATATACACTAGTCCAGTGGCTAGTGCAATTAGTAGAGTAGTTAGTTTATTACAGGGTACAGTACAATGGTTTTACTTAACAGATTTCAATAAACTCTAGCACTGGAAGGTTTCTATAAGAATTAACAATACCAAAATGTAAAGGTAACAAGTTTCAGGATTGGTATACTAGCTGTCCATGAGCATTAAACCAAATACAGAAGTCTGAAGGTAACTAGCATTATTAACTAATGACAGTATAAAAAAATTGCAAACCATGTACCTCCAAGGTAAATATCATTTCGAACTCGGGGGGACCTTAAAAATTGCTATCCCAATCTTGATAATCGATCAAACATAAAAACTTGATCGAACGAATCAAGAGAACAGCCGGAGGAGGAGGTGCCCACTCTTGACCTTTCCTCTTGTCTTCGTAATTGTCTGTGCAGTTTAACCAAAATAAAATGACATCAGCGCCTTGGCATTTTGGTGACACTGTACAAAAAAATTAACTTATCTCATGAAAGTGAGGTATGTAATCTATAAGCATTAATAGTCCAAAAATCTGAAGGTAGTAACAAGTTTCATCGTTGGTATACTGGCTGTGCAACAGCATTAGAATGCCTTAGCTGAAAAATCTTTAATACATCCACAATCAATAGCCAACCCTGAAATAATCCAGTGACATTAAATGGCATTGCTTAAATTTATCGGTGGCATTAGACTGAGAGCGGCATTAGTTAAATGTGGCATCACTTTAGCAGTAGCATTGCTTGACTTGACTGCTGGCGTTATACTAACAGCAAAAAAAGTGGCAATAAGAGCATGGGAGGCCCATTCGGACAGTGGGCGCACCAGTACGATGTACCTCCACGGACGCAGAGTGGTGAGGGAGGTATGGTTGCCCAGAGCAACAAATATCCAGGCAGCATATGTGGATTACGTCCCATTTTTGTTCTCTTTAGCCACCTTTTTCCTATGTGAGGACAACAAACTGATCGACCTGGTCATTCTCTATTGCGTTGTCATGCCTTTCTACCCTTCTTCAACCAAGAGACACGAGACTCGTTCCTTAGCTACTGATTTTCCCCTTTTCAACCTAGATGCGGGTTCGATGCCTACTCTCTTGGACAGTACAGTCTCCCTTCCTTTCCTTATTCAACCCAGACATGGATTAGTCTGCATGAAGTAGGGTTTCCTTTAATAGTGCAAATTATGGTTTTCGTCTGCGTGGCGAGCAGAGCAGAGGATAGCAAATTGGGAAGATGGTGGAGTGGAAAAAGATCCACATGGAACGACGTGCCAGATGGGGCAATAGAACAAGGGTATGGTTCGAAAAGAGGTAGCGTACCTGGGGTCGGCGGGAAGTGGCTTCGCTCGTGGTCGTCGTCCTCCGCACACACTACGGTAGCGAGCTTGGGGACGGAGGCCATCCCGCGCGGGCGCTAGGTCTGAGAGGACGGCCTTGTCGTCAGTGCGTGACCTCGCTCGCCGACGACGAGTGCGTCAACGCTGCACGTCCTTTTCTTCCCCGGCGGGTCTGTGACCACCGATGAGGAGGGAGAGAGGGGCCGTCTTTTTTAGATCTGGAGAGAGGGTGGTAGTGTGAGAAGCAAGTGGCAAGCCCTTGGCAAGAAAGCGCTGAAGCTCCAACCTATATATCTTTTTTATACTACTAGTACTGGAGGTGGAGTAGTGGTAGAGTAGTTTATATTTTCTCTGCGTACAATACCAGTTAGTCGTGCTTCAAAACTGAACGGCACGCCATTAAAAAAATAAAGGTCGATAACTAATGCGGCACCTCGGGCCAACGCGGCCAGATCGCATTTTGCACGAGAAATTACACACCATGTTTCGTTGACATGTGGTCCCGTTCCAACATATCAGTGAGAGGACGGCGAGTAGTAGGAGTATTTCCGAACCGACGTGTAGGCCGGGGCGCCCCTTCGTGAACCGTGGCAAACTGGCAACTGTCCATCGACTCTTCGCCATTCCCTCTCGATTTGGAACTGCTGTCGCACGCTCTTCCTCTCCCTCCTCCATTTTCCTTCAGCCCTTCACCCTTTCTTCTGCCATTGTTCGATCGTCTTCTCCATGGAGGGAACAGGACGGAAACGACCCCGTTATTCTTGCCCCGATCTGAAAGATGACGTGGTGGAGGAACTCATTGATCGGTGCGACGTCATCACCTCGGCTAGCATAGCAGGTTCGTTCAAGCCCATTCTTGACTCAACTAATGACATCATTACAGGGAACCCAAGAGTCAAGGAGCGGTTTGATCTCCCCTATCTTCTTCGCCGTGACCCTGATCACTGGCGCCGTCACGACGGAGGCCTCGCCCTGTGCAAGTTGATGCCGCTTGATAATGATACGTATGATGTTAAGATGCCATCGCTTGAGGGCATGGCTTGGGCAGGCGCAAATGGAGATTGGGTTGTTTACATTGGGTCCAACTGCGAGTGGGAACTTGTGAATGTGTACACTCGTGACCGGGTTCCACTTCCAAAAATCTCAGCAGACTGCCCAGAGGTTGAGCACACCGGTATTGTACGCACGTTCAAATACAATCATGGTGACTGTCTTCTACGAAAGATAGCAATTTCTCGAGTTCCCAACCGCTCTTGGAATTACAACAACTATGAAGTTGTTGCTATCTTCGACAAGCTTGTTGCCGTCCTTGCTGGTTTGACTCGATGGATATTGGTCAAAAATCAGTTTCTATACACGGATGAGTACTGTGATGCAATTGAATACGAGGGCCTTGTGTTTGCTGCCACCACTTGTGGCACTGTTTTTGCATGGAATCGTTGTTTCGGTACGTTTGTCTTCCACCGTAATTATAATTGTTTCATCCACATGCATGCGGGTTAGCAAGTTTCCCTTTACTAATTAACCTTATTCTTGTGTTTCCAAGGTCCTGCGAACATTCCACCACCTATACTTGAAGATTTTTATAACCAAGGGGGAGATGACGATGGTGATGATCACGAGCATGAGGACGAGCAGCGCCCATATACTATTTGGCGCCTGGCAACTAATTCCAATGGATCACCTCTTCTCGTGTGTATACAGCCCACTGATGATGTTACTGCTAAGGAAGCAGGTGTAGTCTCCCATGGTCGCACTCTCCGGACCTATTCCAACACCCGTTGCATGGTATTCGGGATGGATACTAGTGTGCTAGCGCCAACTCCTCCCTGGTACAGAATTGATAGTCTTGGAGAAAACTCGCTCTTCCTTGGACAAAACTATCCAATGATGGTGAAAGGCGATCCAGCTATTGTTGACACAACGTTACTACCATTTATGAGAAGCAACGGTGTCTATACCTCGGACATTTGGATGGTTCCCTACCCTGGTACTGATATAGTAGGCCGCTTCAGCCTGGATGATCAGTCCCGCGTTGGTCTCCAGATCGACAATGGATGGCCCGTCCTAGAGAATCACTTGTGGTTCAAAGCAAGCGTTTCCAACGCCGAGGAATGGTTGAGTTGAAGTTCATTTCATTGCTTATTATTTGTTGTGTGGCGAAAACTTTAGTATTTACAATGTATCCTCGTTGTCGATGTGGGTTGATGACCTGTTGTATGTAATAAAATGATATGGCTGTGATAATCTTACTAAATTTATGAATGGCTTTCGAGTCGCTTCTGTGAGTGAGTGGTGCGATGAGGCAAAAAAATATTTTCCGAATACATAATTGTACGTTCATTGCAACAGGTTATCGGATGAGGCCAATCAACAATAGTAGTACACTATTTGTACTAGCTTCACATGCTTCGCGCGTCGTGCGGGTGTTTTTACTGTAGCCATATTGTACTACGTAACCAGCACCTCGAATCCTCGATACCAGTAGTACTATATAGTAAGTAGTAGGAGTAGTAGGGTGGCACGGGCCAGAACAAGCATTCACGTCCAGGAGTACGGCACACGCCACCAGCCCGACTTCCATCTGACACCATATTTCTTGGAGTCCGTGCTAGAGCAATCTCTTCAACCTCATCGTTTCTCTAACTCAGCCATCGCGCGGCGGGCAAGGTGGGGGCTTGCCGATAGTCGGTTTCCTTAACTGCGTTCCCACTTGTAAGTGAAAATGCAACACCGCATGCATTCCCGCTTGAGCGGCGTGCCGGACCAACCGTGTGGGGGTGCGACGCGAACACGGCAGGATTTTCCTTTTGAACTCGTAACTTGTAAAATTTGGTTCTGCTCCATGGCGCGATCGATAGATAGAAAATAACGATTTTGCCTAGAGTAATGAGAAGTTTGGTTCTGGCGCCGTTCATGCATGGAGTACGTACGAAAATTATGAAGTTGATGCGAAAGGTAAGATAATTACTGTAGTATCATATACTACTACATGGATTTGACGGAAAGATAAAAATACATACGGATCCATCAACGATATCCTCACGCCCTAGTTCGCCGGGTCACCAACCGACGTGTGAGGAGCAGCGGCGTTGGCGGCGAGCTCAACGTGCTTCTGAACAGTTTCGTCCATGGTTGCTCTGCGGTCCAAGAAGCCCAGCGTCCTATCGTCCTCCTCTTGCATGTAGTAGTCCTTGTGGACGATTTGCGCGTAGACGTGGGTGATTATGTCGATGGTGTCTTGTTGCGCCAGGTGCTGCGCGGCGAGCGCGACCTCGAGGTGGACATTCTCCGGCGCGACGGCGGGCAGTCGCAGGGCCACCAGTGCATCGAAGAGGTTGTCACCATAGTGGCCGTTGAGGGTGGCGGGCATCGCAGAGCCTGGGCGCGTCGGCTGGAGGCTTACGTCAAAGTCGTCCGCGAGCTTCTTGACGACGTTGAACTTGTCGAGGAAACCGACGAGGACCTCATCGAACAAGGAGACGAAGCTGTCGTCCAAGCGGCCCCTCGCCCTGGCGGCCTCAAGCAATACTACCTGGAGACGTTCCTCGTTGCCAGGCCACAGGCCGGCGTCGTGGACCATCTGGCATAGCCGGCTGATGCTCGCGCTCATCGCCTCCATGGGTCTAGCTTAGCTTCTAGTCAACTGATCTTGCGATTCGAGTGATCACTCTTGCCCTTGGTTAGCGTGCGTAGGTGCGTAGGATTTCGTACTACTCCTCGGCCCTCTACTGCACCTGCCTTTGGCTGTATGATAGGTGGGCCAGCCACCCCTTGGGCCCACGTGTCATTCACCCAAAGGCAGTTGCCGTAAGTCAATGAAGCTGCGTCCCCCTCCGTGCCGGTGCAGTATAGTCATCTCACCGGACCTCTAGTTGGGGCCAAACGAGAGAAGTTTGATGTTTACTGGTTTATTGGTCCCCTTTGCATTCTGCGCTAAGTTTTGACCTTTGATTTAACTAATAAAATGTTAATGCATGTAAACAAAAATGTTGTGTAAGTCACATTACGAAAACCAAATAATCCCAAAACACTTAGGCACGGTGCATTAACTCCCTCCTTGTTTCTTATTTCCTGACATATCAACCAATGAGAGATGTGGGCCGTGCATGCTTTCAATGACTTGAGACTACCAAACATGACATGCAGTGTTTAGTTCATTGCATGTAATCCTATTAGTACTCTAGTTACTCCCTCCTTTCCGGTTTATAGGGCTTATCTCAAAATCTTAGTTTTTCCATTTTATAAGGCTCAATTTGGTTGTTCCCCATCACAATTTCAGATTCCAAGGTGCATTAAATAATTGCATGCAAGTATTAAGAGAAAATTGACCAATGCATGTACTTTATGCATGCATGCATTGCAATTAATACATTGGTAAACATAAATTTTTGAGGAAAACAAGAGCATTAATTGGGTGCTTTTGCAAAATACAAAAAGTATTCCACCACTCACCATCTACCTTGGTTGGTGAGATTTTTGAATTGAGCCCTATAAACCGGAAATGAGGGAGTAGCAAAAAAACATTAAGTTCACTCGCCGATAGGAATAAAACACCTTGTATTTATTTACAGAGGGAGTAGTACATTTTTTGTGACATGCATTACTAGATATTGCTAGTCAAATACTAAAATCCAGATGGACGTGGTAGTACTCCTAAATCCAGACGGTGGTGCTACTAGTACTAGTAGTAGTATACTACCAATGTAGTAGTAGGAGTACTAGCACTGTACTACCCGTTGGTCAAATTATTAAGTGCTGCTCCTCACAGTGAAGTTACAAGACCCTGCGCCGGAGATGACACCTGAGTATAGGCGCCGTGTTCGGCATACCATAGTCAGCCTCACCGTCTGCAGTCACTATCATCATGGCTGTAGAGCTAGCCTGCTTACAACTAGCCCTATTCGACATAATTTCCCATGCGTAGATGCCCGTGCATTGCACGGAACACCAAGATTGGGGGTGGACGGCTCCGGCAGCGGCCATCGCGCCAGATTTTTCCACGGCCTTCTAGATGTGGTGGGGAGGAGATAAGGCTGATTGTGAGAGACAAGGAGTTGTTTGTAAATAGGGAACAAGTGCGGGCATCTTTTTGCAAAAATGGAGAAGCTTGGTTTGCATGGGTCAGATCTAGATCCGACGGCTATTGGTGAAAGATGGGAGGCACAACATCATCACCAACTTAGGACCTGTTTGATTCGTAGGATTTTGAAAACGCAGGAATAGGACACGGCAATATTACAAGTTTCAAACTGATATTACAAATGTTAGGAGTAATGCTGCACCTAGGAAGAGGGAATTACTAGGAAGTTTACGTAAGAACTTTCGTTACTTTAGGTGGATGCAGCATTATCGTACAAACTAAAATCCACCGCCCTGACAAGTCACTAATGGGCAAATAAGTTTTCGAGTCTCTGGCCACTTGATGTTTCAAAAACAAATTCAGCTTCTGCGGAGACTTTGTCATTTAGGCTTAGATGCTTGCGGTGATCAGCACGCCATTCATTGTTGCGCCAGAGAACGCCAAACCTCATTACCTTGAGCACACTTGCCTCCAGAACAAAGAACCTGGCCAATTTAATCTCAGATGTGCTTCCTCGGTAGTCGATCTAATCAATTTCTGTAAGATGGAGATCAAGGCATTCGATGAGATTGTTATAGTGCAACACATTTTTCACTTTCGGGTCTTTTTTTATCTGCAAAAGAAGAGAACATATTAGAGCAGCTGGCTGCATAAGATTGCCGTGTCATCAAGAGGTACCAATATCATTCGCTCATACGATAGGGTTGGCTGGCTAGTGATATTTTTTCACTCTCTCTCTTTCTGTTTCCTCTCATTTAACTAGGAGCACGTGAAGAGCTTGGGCATTTGTTGCCTTCCACTATGTGGCCGATGCCATATTTCGTAAAAGTATGCCACATAATACACATCGATGTCAAATCAAAAGATTTTGGCACCGCTCTCGCGATGTGAGAGAGTTGGCACCGCTGTGCACACAGACCCACATGTATAAACAAATCAATCAAACCAACTACACCAGTCTCTCACTCTCCCAAACAAGTGTTTTTTTATTGCCTCAGTCCTCTCTCTCTCCCACGCAGTGTTTTTTCATTGCGTGAGTTAATTTGGCACCGGAGCAAAGTAGGTGATCCAGATTGGGGCACCAGGTGAGCAATGGAGGGGCATCGATGCCAAATGCATCACAAGTGAATTTGGCACATGTTTTGGCCTACATAGCCCACTTTTGTACTCCCTCCATCCCAAAATTCTTGTCTTAAATTTGTCTAAATACGGATGTATCTAGTTACATTTTAGTGTTAGATACATCCGTATCTAAACAAATGTAAGACAAGAATTTTGGGACGGAGGGAATACTACCTCGTATTTAGTATAAAATTTGGCCATAGATTTACCTAAGAAAATGCCAATGCATGTCACTAAAACTTACACCATTTGAAATTATGTTCAAATACGAATCCAACGATATAGTTCTTAGTGACATGCATTAACATTTTGTCAGTTAAATCTATGGTCCTGTTGGATACTCTAACTCAGTTAGAGGTTAGAGTTAGATTCATACCCTAAACTAACCCTGAACTAACTCTAAGTAAAGAGGTGTTTGGGTGGCAGGGTTAGATGGACCGCGGATACGGCGAGGCACCTTCACGGGCGGTGCGAGAGGGAGGGAGGGAGAGGACGAGAAGCTTCGAGGAAGTGGGGAGGGATCTGCTGTGGGGAGAGTGAGAGAAAAAAGTGTTCATTAGTGGTCCCGAGAAGAACTAACCCAAATAAGCACCTCTTGGATGGGTTAGTTTTTTTGGATGGGTTAGATGCATCTAACCTAAACTAACCCTCCTGTTTGGATCTTTTTGGGTTAGTTGACTCCAAACTAACCCAAACTAACTCTAACCCATGGATCCAAACAGAGCCTATGATGGAGTGAGGGATTATGGTACTTAGGTTGGTGCGTGTCACATGGAGAGAGAACAAGGGCGGAGAGTGTTGGATGGGTCTATATGTATAGCGTGAGCGAGACATGTGTATGTGTGAACCAGGGAGATATAAGGCCAGTTTGGCTTGCGTCATGAGCATCTTTTGCGTGGCCTGGGGTTGTGGCTGGATTTCATGCACGCTTGTTTGGTTGCTACCCTGTGAAAAAGAAAGCCCGCCTGGGCTGGGTTCCCTTGCACTTTAATTAGCCTGGCTGAACTCCAGACACTGCAAGTAGCCTGGCCCAAGCGACCGATTTCGAACGCCTGGCCGTGCCTGGTCGTGCGGCCACGAGGCTAACAGCAACATGGATGGATATTAGCATTAAATAATTGATGCATTGATTGATTGATGGGACGTTGATGCTTTGCCTGGCCCAGGCATGAACCAAACGCTTCAGCACCACACAAGCCTGGCCAGGCAGAAATATTTTACATCTCACGTCCACACCAGGCAGTACCGGCCATCAAGGCATGAGAGTCAGGTCACGAACCAAACTAACCAATAAAGTTTGAGAGAGATTGAGGAGCCCCGATAAGGTTGAGTGGTGCGTCAGATAGCTGAGAGGGGGAAAGAGATATTCCATCCGCTCGATAATGCAGTGCATGTAAATTTTTTAGAAGTCAAACTTTGGAAACTTTGATCAGGTTTACGCAAATGTTATTTATATCTACAATACCAAAGATACATCATACAAAACTACATCTCATGGTGAATCTAATGGTATATGTTTGTTGTACTAGATGTAATTCTTTTTCTCCACATACATGGTCAAACTTTGTGATGTTTGACTTTTCAATAAATCTATATGCTATGGACGGAGGAGAGTGCCTCAGTCGAGACAGATCAAGTGCGTGTGAAGGAGAATGAGTAAGTGTGCAAAAAGAGTATGTGTGTGAAACAGAAAGTGACAACAAACGATAAAATAGAGAGAGAGTGTGTTTTTTCATTTCTTATGCGAACATATCACGCATGCATCTCCGAGATGGAAAAGCGAGGCGAGGAGATACACGAAGATAGCTAGTGTGTGATTGTTTGCAACGAAGAGAGACACCCCTGTAGCACATGTCCAATAGAGGTCTGGCCAACAAGGAAAAAAGGTCGAGAGGGACACATGGATGGCATGGACGCATGGGGAGGGAGAGAGGGTGTGTTTGTGATAGAGAGATCCCCTCGAGATCGTGAGGGGACTATATGGGTGGGAGATCGAGGGAGTGCGTGCGCGATAGAAAGATGCCCCGAGAGAAATCGAGATAGACCATGCACATGTTTGTGATGGAGACTAAGATTAGCTAGTCATATACATATAGGGGGGACTGCGTGTGCCTACAATTGAGTGAGAGACCATCATACTTGGCTAGCTGGGCATGAGATTGTGTGTGTGTGTGCGTGTGAGATGGAGAGAGAACGAGGGAGAGAGAGAGTTTTAGATGGGCCTATCGAGTGCGAGTGAGATATGCATGTGTATGTGTGACCCAGATGGATGGAGAGTTTGAGAGGGGGGGGAAGAGCTCCGAGACGACAAAGTGGTGCGTGAGAGAGTTACGGGCAAAGAGCCAAGGAATTTGTGTGTGTACAATGAGTGCACCCAAGATATCTAGCTTGGACTAGCTAGAGTATCATACATAGTGTGCGAGAGAGACCTATAGATGGTGTATATATGAATGCGAACTAGAAAGACCCCCCCCCCCCACACACACACACAGAGAGAGAGAGAGAGAGAGGGAGAGAGAGAGATGGAGAGAAAGGGAGAGGGACCAACAAGGTTTTTGTGTCGGATGCGTGCGACAGAATTGAAGATTGTCGGCGAGAGAGTGTGAGAGAGAGAGAGAGAGAACATGAGTCCGGGAGAGGGGGGGTCGCGTTTTATGCATCAAAGACTGATATAAACCATGTTTCGATATAAACTTGCATTCAAATATTTAAATTGGAGAACATGTTGTCTGCAATCCACACATGAACGGATATATGCGTATATCAAACAAGTCATTAATTTGACTTTCAACATGTTCATGGAGTACTATAATACTGTACAACATGCTACTCGATTGAGGTGTTCAATTTTGGATTTAGTTCACTATTTTGACATACTGAACGAGCTAGTTCATTGAATCGAGATATTTCATTTTGGGTTTGATTCGCGTTTTTGAGTGGGTCAACTATTTGTCATATAGTAAATCGCTAGCAACGAGCATGTAAAAACACATTACTCCCGAGCATCATCTCTCCATCTAAAAAAGAAGTGGCAAGCTAATATTTCAAAATTTGATTCGAATCGACTTGGTAAGGTAAACTTGGATGCTCGTTCTCCCAAAATTTGAACGAACCGTTAAACATCCTCTCTGCTCGGTGGAATTCGCCCGAGCAAATAAATGGGAGACGCGAAATTACCGTCCTATGTGGGACACGCATCAATTGGCCCGTTGTACATCGAGGGTAGGTTCATAACTTCATCCAAGCGCGCCTTCTCCTCGGCCGAAATGACATGTGCCGAATAATTCATAAACCATGGTCGGCAAAACACGCTCTCCTCGCCCGAAATAGCTCGCACCCACTATTTCAAAACACGCTCTCCTCGCCCGAAATCGCTCGCGCCCACTATAGTTCAAAACACGCCCTCCTCGCCCGAAATCGCTCCCGCCCACTATTTCAGGAGAAGCAAAGTTACTCTACTATCCCCGACCCTCAGTACACAGACCCAAGCCGAGAAGCCTATAGGCAAGGGTAGAACTGTAACTCCCCCTCACATTTCAGACAAATGCGTCCGTAAGACATGGTTCCACTCCCCTCCCAATTCCCCCCGCCCGCCCCCATTCATACCTCGTGGGCGCCAAATCACCTTCTCCCCGGGAAGCTCCCTTCTCCCGAGCCGCGAAACCTCAGCCCCACCTCCATGGCGCCCCCCACCGCACCAATTTCACAGCCGCCCTCCTCCCTAATGCCGGAGACGCTGTCCAATTGCCGTCGTGCACTGGGCCGTGTGCCTCTTACTCCGTGCTGCTGGTGCTGCCTCGACGACGGCCGCGTGAACCGTACCGGAGCCGACTCACCCCCGCCGTTGTTCACGGTGCCGGAGCGGCTCCAACTTCGGATCCGTCCAGAGTCCTGGCGCTGCTTCCGCGTAGCCGTCGACCGTCGCGACATCGCTCTTTCCCTGCCGCCGGTCGCCACCGCAACCGCGCCGGCCTCACCGACTCGGCAGCTGGACCTGCCTACTTCACCATGCCGCCAGATAGGTCGCACCCTCATCTCAAATCACTTTACTTAGGCATCAGTTGTCTGGATTTTTATTCTGGGCCAATCGATTCCCAATGGGAAGCAGCACCCCTCGAGGCGGCGGAGCTCCTGGGCTACCGGTTGGCTGGTGTCTAACGTAAGGGTGCGGGGCCGCAAGTTCGCCGCGGAAGCAGCACTTAGATGGCTATCTTTTAGAGTTTTGTGGGTTGAAGGTACTGCCGCCGCCGGATCTGGATGACGGGGAGTCTTTGTGGATTGGCCCGGGGGCGGCGCAACCACGGTAGTGCGGTGGGGTGGGGAGCGGGGTTTTGGTCGGGGCCACGGACGGCGGAGGCAGGCTGCTCTGCCGTTGGTCGCTGGCTCTTCGGGGAAGATTCCGAACAGTGTCAGCCGGGAGGCACAAGACGGCCATCAAGCCATCCGGCGTAGATCGGACAGTACCAAAATAAAATAAAATCATGTGACCACAATTTAGTCTTCAGTCAACAGACGTGTGACCACTCTCGTACCTTGCTGTTGATCTCTTAGTGTATTTCTTCAGATCAAAGAGATATGTCGTTCTTAACATTATGCGTTATCTGCATCTTCAGACACACCGTCTTCCGACTCACCGCAGCTGCTCCAACAAGGGAAGCATACACCAGAAGGGAGCTACAGTCCCCACTCAACAGTTCCCTGCATCGAATGCGCGTGCCCGACATGGTCAGCCACAACAACTGCAGGGCCATCGACAAGTCAGCACATGATGCTCACTCCTATGGATGGCAGCCAGATAGGTTGTACCCTCATCTTACTTGTGTGCAACATTTATGGCTTTGTTATTCATCTAAGCACGGAAAATAGATCATCACATTTCACTGTATATTCATGCTGATCTCTTACGGGTCTTGTTCAGGAGTTCACGCTGTTCCATAGTTCAGCTAAGATACTTGTTCTTTAGGTAACGTTGTTCCATAGTTATCATCCATCAGCCAATGCTATCCCACAGGCTGGTGATTATAGTATTATACCACTTCTAGTATTACCTATGTTGTTCTTTAATACTTTTGTGTGCCATCTAGTTAATCTCGAGTACAAACGATACATATTCTGTAGCTTTCATCTGTGTTCTCCCTTTAGTTTATGAGACCTGTTGCTGCTAGTTAACCCCAGTCCTACTATTTATGTCGTCTCCTACAGACACTCATTTACATAAATCTAATTACTAGTTGTCTTCCATGCATGTCAGGTATAATTGCACACACTGATATATCCACAAGAACCTCACGGAGCAATGTAAAGGCCAATAAACTTGATGTCAATGATACCCAATATGATGGAACATGTAAAGGCAGTTCTTCAGAAGACTTGCAGAAAGATGATGAATCCTCTTCACCCCACAAGGTCCTTGCTCTAACTTGGCCTGTGATTTGGGTACAACATGCATATAATGTTCTGGAGTGTATCTACTATGTTGCAATGCCATGTGCTTAGCATGCTGATCATGCATGTAAATATGTCATGCCTTCCTGTTTTTCAGTACCTATTCCATTCATGATAACATGTTTTCAAATTCAGGTACTGTCATTCTACTCTATCGCAATGCCATCTGCTTAATTTCGACATCATGCTTCTGAATATCTTATGCATTGTTATTCATCAGTATGTACTTCATCTGTCTGCCATACCATGTTTTTTTTACATTGAAGTGCTGTTCTAGTGCTCTGTTGCAATGCCATCTTATTTTCCCAATCATACACGTGTATCTTGCCTTAGTTATTTCCGTACGTATTCCGCTAGCATATAGTTTTACATTCAACTAGTGATTTTTTTTGCTGTGTTGTCCTGTCGTATCCCTAGCTCTTACACCATACTCCCTCCGTCCGGATTACATGTTGCCGAAATGGATAAAAAAGGATGTATCTAGAACTGAAATACGCCTAGACCCATCCATTTTTTTCTGGATGGAGGGAATACATGTCAATATGTCATGCCTTTCTATTCTTCAGTACCTATTCCATCTCTCTGCTGTCACATGTTTTATAATTAAAGCACCATTCTTCTATACAAGGCATGCAAGGGGAAGACGACTATGTTCGAATCTGAAGGGTTACAAACAAGGCCTTTGCAAAAGATCCAAACGCCGGGAGATAATAAACCAACTCCAGTTTTTATAGATACTGCTCCAGCACAGAGAAACCCAACTCCTACTGATAATAAGCAGATTCCAGTGGCCAAAGAACTAGTCCGCTCCAGTCCAGCAAAAATATGTCAACTCAATTCTAAGAAGCGTGTGCGTATCCTTGCACCATGAAATTTTATAGCATGTTGATCATATTTTCTACATGTTTCTTACCCATCTCTCTTTTAGAAAATAAGCTTAACAGATAGAAGAATTTCTGCAATGGTATCGTTTATGAGGAAAGATTCTTGCAGGAATTCTCTGTGCTCCAATGTAGATGTATGTACCTGTTGTATATCACTATATTTTTACATCAGCATGTATTTTGTTAATCGGCGTGAATCCAACCTTTATCTGATCTAAATTTAGTTGTAGCAAAATGTATGATTAAAGGCCACAATGTTGATTTTTGTAAGGAAAACTGCCTGGTAGTTTTGCATCCTGAGATGCATGAGTGTACTATCTCATATCAGTGGGTTTGAATACTTCGGTTCTGCAGTGGGTTTTTCAGTGTTTTTTTTACTGTGTTGTCCTGTCGTATCCCTAGCTCTTACATCATACTCCCTCCGTCCGGATTAAATGTCGTAGAAATGGATAAAACTGGATGTATCTAGAACTGAAATACGCCTAGACCCGTCCATTTATTTCCGGATGGAGGAAATACATGTCAATATGTCATGCCTTTCTATTCTTTAGTACCTATTCCATCTCTGCTGTAGCATGTTTTATAACTGAATCACCATTCTTCTATATAAGTAATGTTAGAATCTGAAGGGTTACAAACCAGGTCTTTGCAAAAGATCCAAACGCCAGGAGATAATAAACCAACTCCATTTTTCATAGATACTGCTCCAGCACAGAGAAACCCAACTCCCACTGATAATAAGTACATTCCAGTGGCCAAAGAACTAGTCCGCTCCAGTCCAGCAAAAGAATGTCAACTCCATTCTAAGAAGCGTGTGCGTATCCTCGCATCATGAAATTTTATAGCATTCTGATCATATTTTCTACATGTTTCTTACCCATCTCTCTTTTAGAAAGTAAGGTTAAACGATAGAAGACTTCCTCCATTGGGATCGTATTCGAGGAAAATATCTTGCGGGAATTCTCTGTGCTCCAATGCTAATATAAGTACCTGTTGTATATCACTATATTTTTACATCAACATGTATTTTGTTAATGGGCGTGAATCTAACCTTTATCTGATCTAAAATTAGTTGTAGCAAAATGTTAAAAGCGCCAATGTTGATTTTTGTAAGGAAAACTGCCTGGTAGTTTTGCATACTGAGCTGCATGAATGTACTATCTCATATCACGCACACTACTGAATTGTAGTGCTTCTCTGGTTGCCCATTCATTCATTGTGTCAATGTTGCTTTCGTACTACCTTACCTGGCTGATGATAGCTGTGCCATATTGTGTTAATTTGGTGTAGGCTAGTTGTCCAAACGTTCGTTGTGTCAATGTTGCTTTCCTATTATCTGACTTGGCCAATGATAGCAATGCTAGTGTGTTAATTTTGTGCAGGCTGCTGAAGATAAGAAGACAAACTCTGAAAACAGCAAGGCAACCCCATTGTTTCTTTCCAGTAAATCTAGGCCAGGTAATATGGCAATTACTCATGATTAATCTGTTTGGTTCCCGTCCTAATTTATGTTATGATGCAGTGGTCGAGACACTCTCCACTATCAATAATACAAGCCTGCCAAAATCGCCATCTAAATCTGTTCAGTATCCTCTGTCTCGAATGCAACGGAATAAATGTATGTTTGTGAACCAATTAATGGCTGAAGCAATGATGGAAATGGTGGATGAATCAGAGGTGCAGAGTCGTGCGACACAACAACTGATCAATGTTTTCAGAGACAGTGTAGCAAAGCAGAAACAACTTGCCCACATGCTTATGGGCGTCATCTGTGCTGAGGTTGCAGATTGTGACGTTGTAGATGGTTAGGTTCTGCTCATTTATTTGCAATGGCATCAATCTTTGATTGCCGAGTGGATGTAATTTCCTATAATATATGCTGGATGTGCAACGTTATTCCCTGTATGTCGTACCTTTGCTTGATCGGTTTTGGTCCTGTGCATAATTGCTCGTCGTAATGGGCTCAAATTATCTAATTTGGCCTAAAGACATGTACGAACTTTAGTGGGCCCATTAAGTTAATGGGCCGTTACTAGGCCGAAAGTTAATAGTCGGCCCTCTTACCTCCCGGGTCGTTAACAGGCCGACATCGAAGCGGGCAACAGGTGGCCCCAATTTATTTCACGGGCCGTTAACAGGCCGTTACTAAGTTTGGGCTACATATGGCCCAACTATACTGTAGGCCTTTAGCAGGCCGAAAGAGACAGCGGGCTTGTACTGGACCATGAAGACCATGGGCCGCTAAGAGGCCGAAAGTCAGGTCGTATTGTAAATGGCCCAACTGTGTTGTGGGCCTTTAGCAGGCCGGAAGAGAAACCGGCCTGGTATTGGACCATGAAGGGCATGGGCCGTTAAAAGGCCAAAACTAAGGTCCGAGTACAAATGGCCCAACTCATTTATGGTCCGTTAACAGGCCGAAAGGCACATAGGGCCGGGAATTGGCCCAACACTTAAATGGGTCGCTAAAAGGCCAAAACTCAGGTCCGACTACAAATGGCCCAACTGATTTATGGGCCATCAACAGGCTGAAAGTGACACCGGGCCAGAAATTGGCCCAACACTTTAATGGGCCCCTAAAAGGCCGAAACTCAGGTCCAACAACAAATGGCCCATCAGATTTATGCGCCGTCAACAGGCTGAAAGACACACCAGGCCGGAAATTAGCCCAATATTTAAATGGGTCGCTAAAACGCCGAAAGATGTACATCCTGAAAATTGGCCCATCCATTAACTGGGCCGTTAACAGGCCGAAATCTCATCGGGCCGATATTGAGCCCAAATATATAGTGGGCTGTTAACGGGCTCGAGCGGACGATGGGCTGCAATGGTGTCAAATCTTTAACGGGCCGTTGACGGGCCGAATTGGCACATCTCGTATGGGCCGTGGGCTTAAATGGACCTGACACAAGTAGGCCTTATATGGGCTGGCCTGCTAATTTTTACTGGGCCGGCCTTTTCACAGGAATGGGCCTCTGTTGGGCCATGCCACGTGTCGACGTATCATAGGCGCCTTCCGTCCAATGAGTGGATGACATCTGTCCCAACGATGAGCCGACACGTGTTTCCTCCAGCCAATGATGATTTTACACGTGGAAAATCCCCATTGGTCGGGGATGTTAACGGGTAATCAGATCCAAAACCCGACCCGATAGCTTAATGGCGTTCCATTACGGTGGATGCCACGTGTCGGTCACCCTTGACGAAAGCACTTCTGTGACGCGCGATTTATCGTCATGGAAGTGGACACTTCCGTGATGATAATTTTGGTAATGTCATGAAACACTTCTACGACAGCACAGGTATCACTATCTTGATTCTGTCATAAATTTGTCATGGATGTACATGCATGACAAAAAACGCGACCTACTGTGACAAACACGTATCATCACGGAAGTGTATTCTTTTTGTAGTGGTGCTATCAAACGTCACAACGTAACTGGGTGATTATAAAGATGCTCTACATGTGTCTACGAATGTGTTTGTTGGGTTGGCATAGATCAAGATTAGGATTTGTCACTTCGTGTATCGGAGAGGTATCTCTGGGCCCTCTTGGTAATGCACATCACTATAAGCCTTGCAAGCAATGTAACTAATGAGTTAGTTGCGGGATGATGCATTACGGAACGAGTAAAGAGACTTGCCGGTAACGCGATTGAACTAGGTATGAGGATACCGACGATCGAATCTCGGGCAAGTAACATACCGATGACAAAGGGAACAACGTATGTTGTTATGCGGTTTGACCGATAAAGATCTTCGAAGAATATGTAGGAGCCAATATGAGCATCCAGGTTCCGCTATTGGTTATTGACCGGAGATATTTCCCAGTCATGTCTACATAGTTCGCGAACCCATAGGGTCCGCACGCTTAACGTTCGATGACGATTTGTATTATGAGTTATGTGTTTTGATGACCGAAGTTCGTTCGGAGTCCCGGATGAGATCACGGACATGACGAGGAGTCTCAAAATGGTCGAGACGTAAAGATCGATATATTGGAAGGCTATATTCTGACATCGGGAAAGGTTTCGAGTGATTCGGGTATTTTTTTGGAGTACCGGGGAGTTACGGGAATTCACCGGGAGAAGTAATGGGCCTTATTGGGCCATACGGGAAATAGAGGAGGCAGGCCAAGGGGAGGTGCCCCCCATGGGTCCGAATTGGACTAGGGAAAGGGGGCGGTGCCCCCCTTGCCCTTTCCTACTCCCTCTCTCTTTCCTTCTCTCCTACTCCTAAAAGGGAAAGGATTCCTACTAGGACTTGGAAGTCCTAGTAGGACTCCATACACTTGGCGCGCCCCTAGGGGGCCGGGCTCTCTCCCCCGTCCTTTATATACGGGGGCAGGGGCACCCCAAAGACACATAAGTTTCTCTTAATCGTGTGCGGTGCCCCCCTCCACCGTTACACGCCTCGATCATACCATCGTAGTGCTTAGGCGAAGCCCTGCGTCGGTAACATCATCATCACTGTCACCAAGCCGTCGTGCTGACGGAACTCACCCTCGTCCTCAACTGGATCAAGAGTACGAGGGACGTCATCGAGCTGAACGTGTGCTGAACGCGGAGGTGTCGTACGTTTGGTACTTGATTGGTTGAATCACGAAAAAGTTCGACTACATCAATCGCGTTATTGAAACGCTTCCGCTTTCGGTCTATGAGGGTACGTGGACACACTCTCCCCTCTCGTTGCTATGCATCACCTAGATAGATCTTGCGTGATCATAGGATTTTTTTTTGAAATTACCTCGTTCCCCAACATCTACTAAATATTATGAAGTTATAAATAAAGAAATGTGCAGATTAAATTTTAGTAGTCTAAAGAACTATGTATGTAGATTATAATCCTAGAAAATAAATCATCAATAATTATGTATATATGAATTTTACAAAAAGTGCTATGATGAACAACAACACAAATACAATTATATAAAAGTCAGTACAAAATCTTAGTTATAAAGAATGATGGATATTAAATCATGTAAGTCTTAAAGAACTATGCAGATCAAATAATGAAGATTTAATTAGTACATATTAAAGGTACAATAAACAACATCAATGCAAATATATAGAATTATGTAGCAAATTAGGCCACGCAATTGCATGGGTCAGTACGCTAGTTAACATGTAGAAATCATCACTAATGTGTCTGGAACAAAATAAAATTATTTTATTATCTTTCTGAGCAATTTGGGAAGATAGAAACAATAAACTTTTTGGTAGTATCTAGCCAACATTGGCTAAAAATAAAATCAAAGGAAAACTTACACTTCCTGATCTGCAGGTCTGAAGGACTCTAAAATAGGACATCCTGATTTAGTGATAAACACATAGTGATCTGAGCAAGCGTAGGCTGGTGAGGCTAATGATTTGTTGATTATTTATGACATGTAATATTTTCCCTAAAAAATTATGGACCATTGAGGTTAGTAATTTGTAGTTACTTTATGATTAATACAATAGTAGAGGAACCTTTGCTACCATTATTTTTTTCGAAATGTGTCAATATTTACTCATGTCATTCTCCTAGCCATTTGTTAGAATCATTCAATATCATCATCCTACCTTTATTATCTCCCTTTTATAAGTGTTGATGGTCTCTTGTTGAAAGAAAAAAACGAGAAGTGGTCAATATGGGGCTCTTCACGAAATGCTTTGCTTTATTGATGTAGAAATTGACATCTATATATGCATACCAATTGGTTGTCAGTGTCCCAAATTCTAGTAGTTCTCCCTGAAAATGTTTACACCTAAAGTGCCAACATATGACGGGGGTGCCATGGCGAAAAAGTAAATCGAAAGTCAAAGGCACCTCCCTGTGAAGGGTCCACCGCTTGCCCCTTCAAGGAGATAAGTGCAACCAATTCTGATATAAAGTTGTGAATCTTTTCCCAATTGAACATATAGGAATACTACCACCATGATGTGGACCCCTATATGCACCAATAACTTCTGTCAAACTGTGTATAGAGGGGAGTATGGTTTCATACAAGGCTTGTGACAGCCTCCCACATAGAAAAGGCACCTATTTAATTCTGACATTTTTTTAAGGTTGATATCTTTTGAACCATAAATCTAATTAGTGATATTTTTATATATATTTAAATTCCTCGCGACAAGACCATTGAAAAAGATCGATATTGGATAGATTTGGCCTAATTTATATTAGAACTTTTCATTTCAATTATTTTTTATGTTTCATCTCGGTTTTCAATTATTTCACTCAATATTAAGAAAACAGTTAACTCATATTACAGTTATTTTACTCAATTTCATACATTCAAAACATATTTTAATTATTTCACTCTATTTTAAAAAAATACATACATTTCACACATATTGAATCATATTTGAAACCAATTTCATAAAGTTTAAATTATTTTAGTAATTGTAATCAACACTTTGGAATAGTTCAAATCCAGTTTTTAAAATGATTGAAAACACTTTTGTGAAACATGAAGTCACTCTGAAAACATTGAATCAAACTTTTCTAAAATAGTTGAAGTAACTTTTGTGGGGAAATATTTGAAGTACATGAAATCCCTGTTTTGGAATAATTTGAAAACTATTTTGTGGAACATGAAAGCTTTTCTTAAAATAGTTGAACCAAATTGGAATATGAAAGTTGTGAAATGTGACACCAAAAGTGGAAGCTGTGAAACTTGTGAAATTTATTCTAAATGTTTAATCAATTTTGAGAAAACATTGAACACATATTTCAAAATTTTCACTTAATTTCAATAATGAAATCAATTTGAAAAAACTACATTGTCTCAAATGAAACCGAACACATATTTTTGTTATATCACCCAATTCCGGAAAAGTTGAACACATATTTCAATTATTGTATTCAATTCTAGTTTTAGACATGTTTCAATTATTTGGCATACATTTGGCACATATTTTAGTTTTCACTAAATTTCTTAAATGTTCAATACATACGTCTATTATTTAACTCAATTTTAGAAGAAGAAAATGAATGATTGAAATATTAATCTAAATGAAGGTAAAATATGATAATAATTGCCTTATTTTATAGATCTAGTCATTAGGAATCCAACTATGTAATCTTTTTAAAATTTCAAAAGTAAATAGAATGCATGGGTTTTGTTTAGGGATAGGGTATCGAATTTCATTCGATATAAAGGTATTATGTGGGAAGGGATATGAGGAATACATGGGAAACTTTTTGGGCCTCAATTGGAAAATAGGAAAAAAGCGTAAGATAGGAACATCATAGGAATTAAGGTGTCATGCAAGCTAAATTCATACTCAGTTATAGATTGTACCCCTAAGATGAGTTACCAGGAACAAAATAGTTTGTCGGTTCAATGTTATAATATGCCTGATGGAAAAATAAAAACTAAGGAGTGTTTTTTTGACCATTCAACATGAATGGTGAGCCATATCAGAAACAATGAACAATAGAGGAGTATTTTCCCGGTTTTATAATAGTGGATGACACATCTTGTTTGAGATTTTTCAAGGTATTGGTTGATTCTATCAAGTCCTTCGGCCTTAATATTGATGACATTAGGGGGCAAGGTTATGACAATGGTTCCCATACGGAAGGAAAATACAAGAGGGTGCAAAGTCATTTGCTTGAGATATATCTAAGAGCTTTCTGGTTCTACCAAATGAAGGGAAGTTTTTGTTAGCCATGTGGAAGATTTAAATATGAAATCCTTGAATAATACTTGTTGGGAGAATCGGATCAAAAGTGCCAAAGCAATTATATTTCAAGTTCCTAAGCTAAGATCAACACTACTTGAGTTAAGGTAAAGATAATGGTATCGAACCCTAGGGCAGGAGTGATGCAAGAAAAAATGGGGTGCTTGGCACCTATGTGTTTACACTCGATATGGTCATTTGGCATGACATTCTATGTGTTGTAGGTACAGTGCGGGAAGTTGCAACTACCAAGCATGTCCATTGAGTCTGCATTAACACAAATAGAAGGTATGAGGAATTACTTTGACACTTATAGAAATGAAGGATTTGCTTCTAGTATGATCATTTCCAAAATATCAAAGCTAAAGAGGGCGTAGAGCCATCATTACAGAAAAAGCGTCGTACTCCTAGGAAGAACCAATTTAATGAAATTGACTGCGATGAAGCAATCTTGGAAGCTGAGAAGGGTTTTGAAGTTACTCATTTTTTGGTTCTGATTGCTAAGGCAACCGGCTCATGAAAATCGTATTGAAGAACTCCGATCATTGAGAAAAATATTTTAGATTTTTAATGAATTCAATGGCCTGAAGTTATTGGACAATTGCACTAAATTTGCAAAAATTCTTTTCCTTGTGATTCATGTGATATTGATTTAAATAATCTAATTCCGAGTTAAGTGTTGTGTAGTGGTTACGTAGTTTTGTTTTTTTAAATGTTAAGTGTTATGTATTTGACTTTGCCCAATAGATCAATGTCTGTTACGAAGATTTTTGAGTTTGCCCGAGGAGCGATCGCTCGCTGCAACGGCATAACTAACGACGCAGCCTGCACCCGCCCGATTCCAACATGGTGGTCACGCTGTAGGGCGCTCCTATATGTATCCCGGGTCACACGCCCAACACCAACCATACTGTCAGATTTCACCTGATCGACTTCCCCTCAAAAAAAAAAAAAAAACCTGATCGACTCGCTGCCGATGCAGATCCGTCACAGCCCACGTTCGCATGCTCCGTCCTTGGCGGGCGCAGGGGCGCCGGGATGGACGACGACGCTGCTCCGTCCGGCACGGGGACCGGGGCGCCGGGTTGGACCGCGTTCACTGCTGGTGCCTTGGGCGCCTCGCTCGGAGCTGAAATTTTTGCACCCGAGCGCCTGCATAAGCCATGGCGCCACCACGACCACGCCCAAGCAGGCGCGTGCAGTAGCAGGTTCCGATGTACGGGCCTCGTCGGCCACCACTAGCGCTCGTGTCCAAGGCAAGCTGCTCCTGCAGAGCTCCGTGGACTCGCCCGACGGCCGGCTCAGGCTGTCCGTCCAGCTCGTCAGCGCCACCGTCGCCGGTACATACTTATATTTTTCCTTTTCCTAGCTTAAGTGCTTGACCAGATGGTCAGCCGTACGTTATACCGTGAGTGCTATATATAAAACAGGGAGTGATGGGCGTGGCATGAGAGGGGAGGCGGCGGCGCTGGACGCCGTCATAGCGAGCGGAGAGACAGAGCTCGACGTGGAGCTGCCGTGGGACGACGAAGCCCTGGGCGCGCCCGGCGCGGTGCTCGTGACAAACCACTCCGACCTCCCCGTGTACCTGAAGCTGCTGAGCCTGACCTCGCCGGCCGTCCACTTCGTCTGCGACGGATGGGTCTATCCCGTCGGGAAGCACCCGTACCGCCTCTTCTTCACCAACGACGTGCGTACAGCCGTACACACCTGCAGTAGTAGAGAGATAAAACGTTCTTGAGTTTTGCACATGTCGGTAATACGCTTCGTACGTGGTTTTTGCATTGTCAGGCGTACGTGAAGGAAAACACACCGGCGGCGTTGCTCAAGGACAGAGAAGACGAGCTCCGTCAGCTCCGGGGAGAGGGCGTGCCGGCCGACGAGCCGCTCCAGAAATGGGACCGCGTCTACGACTACGCGCTCTACAACGACCTGGGGAACCCTGACCTACGAAAGGACCTGGCACGCCCGGTGCTGGGAGGGTCGGAAGAGTACCCGTACCCTCGCCGTACCAGGACCAGCCGACCTCCGACCAAGACAGGTTAAGGGCCGTTTTGAATAGCAGTATTATTCCGAAAACACGAGAATGAAAAACAAAAAGTAGTATTGCAATGTCATGTTCATCTGAATCCTATAGTACAATTTTGGTTTGCTTGATTGCGCCACAGTAAAAATCCCGGGGTTCTTTCCAAGAGGTTTACAAAGGAGATCCTTAGGGAAAATGCTACTCCTAAATTCTTAAAAACTTAATGCTTTAATTATACTAGAGGAGTACAAGATTCAATCGTATGTACTTAGGAAGTATACTAGAGGAGTACAAGATACAATCATACGAATCAAACGACCAACATAAAAGGTTTTATTAAAGATTTTAATGCCTTCAAATTTGTATCAATGAGAACTATAAAAGGGTGAGGCTAGAGGGCCACTTCAAATTTCTAACTATTCTAATGCTTGAAAAGTAATCCGAAACATATCTATCTCATGCTCAAAATTTTCTTTTTGCATTAGTTCTAATAACTAAATTTATTGCTCCAGATCCTGAGAGCGAGGCTAGAGTGCCAGTGGAGCAAGAGGTGTACATCCCCTGCGACGAGCGGGTCGGCCCCGCGGTCTCAGCGCCCAGCCTTCCAAAACTCGGCGGCCATTTCAAGTCCTTGGCCGACATTTACAGCCTCTTTGGACTTGGCCGGCCAACGCTTCTTTACGTAGCCATCCAGATTGTGGCTACTCTCTTCCGTATACTAGATTCAAACCGTTACACTATCAAGGAGCTCATCGACGGCACCGTCAAGCCCGTGCTCTCCCTCCCACAGGTCATCTCAGGTAGTAGAATCTTGCAATTGTCGTCTCATCCTGTGTACAGTACCATGACTGAATGAAATTCCCTTTATATATAAAAAACCATGCAGTACCATATACGTGTGATTCAATTGAGCTCATCGTGCCTGATTTTGGTGCACGTAGCGAATCCAAAGAAATGGCGGACAGATGAAGAATTCGCTAGGGAAATGCTCGCAGGGACAAGTCCCGTGGCCATCAAGCGTGTCACGGAGTTCCCACTCACCAGCAAGCTTGAACGGGCTGTGTATGGTGACCAAAACAGCAGGATAACCAAAGAGCACGTTGAGAAGAACATGGGTGGTAGCATGGCTGTGCCGCAGGTACTATATATATACCCTACATGACCAGAATTGTTTTCTTTAGCATGTATACATGAACAGAATTGCTAATTAGTATGTCTCTCGAATATCAACCAGTGTATATTTGTTCCTTTGGGTCCGACATACTTAGAAAACTAGATGACGCCCCATACGATGTTGCGGGAATCTTGTTAAAAAATGCATGAATAGTTGCTTAAAACATCTAAAACTAATGGAAAGCAAATATAAGATTAAAAACTTAAAAAAATGAACATGTAAAAAGATGATCATAATGGATGTGTGGCATCATTACAACAACCTGGTAATAGCCAGCAGCATGTGCGATATGGGCACGGCCTGGCGTTCAAACTCATATACCCTCTTAGCTTTGGCTTTGGTTCCCTTAGAAAACACAATTATCATATAACTTCTAATCATCTAAATCATGACCCGTAATCGTAAAACCATCAAAGCTACCCTTCTTCGGTAGAATTGATCCGAACTGACATTGCTGGGATGTAGCATACATGCCCCACCGATTCATGTGCCTCTTCCTCCTCCACAAGCACATGACACCATTCAACGAAGTCCCAAGGAGTGTCGCGACTGTTTAGAAGCAAACCTTCAAGTGTCGTGCACGCTAATATGGTCACCAACTGCGTTGTGGCCGACGGCTTCATTGCCATCGCATGGCAGCACCAAGGGCTCATCGAGGTAGTCCCCCGTATCCTCGAGGATTTCAATAGGTCAACAGTGAGCTATCCCACATTACCGATTGAGAATGGGGGTTTGTACGTGGCCTTGAAAGTAGAACAACAATGTTAGAAATGAGAACTTGAACAAGTCTGGCTTCAAAATACACTAGATGATTAGCAAGGTATAGTTAAGTTCATGAGGCAATTTTTAAGAGGTGAGGTATTCGGATAAACACCTACTTGATGAATCTTTTTTTCTCCCTCAGGAACCAATAATGAGGTCTCGTGTTCTTCCATCAATGTTCTAATTTTTCCTTCGCACGAGTTTAAACGTTTGTGGTTTTTTTTTCTAGCTACCACTAGTAGGAAAAGGGGCTTTTACCCCGGTTCATAAGGGACTTTAGTTCCGGTTCTGGAACCGGGACTAAAGGGTCGTTACTAATGCCCTAGCCCTTTAGTCCCGGTTCTTACACGAACCGGGACTAAAGGCCGTCCACGTGGCCGGTGCGGGGAGCCCAGGCAGGAGGGCCTTTGGTCCCGGTTGGTGCCACCAACCGGGACCAATAGGCATCCACGCGTCAGCACCTGGCAGGAGCTGAGGTTTTTGTTTTTTTTGAAAGGGGGTGGTTTAGGGGTTTTGGGGGGTTAATTTAGGTGTTTCATATATTGTGTTAGCTAGCTAATTAATAGAGAGAAGTGTCCTCTTCTCCGTGCTTTGTCGACGCTACGTACTATATACGTATGGAGAGGAGTAGACACGCTAGCTAGTAATCAAATGAAGGAAACAGAAGATCGTCATGAACATATATATATGCATACAGAGAGAAGTGATATCGACCACCTCTCCTTCTCCGAGATATTGGTCGAACAACAAGTTCTCGTATATCTATCCGACACTACCGGCTACATATATACAATAATTATCTCTTACAATACAATCTCCTAATTATATTGTAGGAACACAGGGTCCACATAGTATTCTCCGTTTTCAGCGATCACGTGGTCAAGGAAGAATGCCGCCAATTCCTCTTGAATTCCTCGCATACGATCTGGTGCTAGGAGTTGATCCCGCTTCCGAAAAATCTAATTTGAAGAAGGGGGTCAATACATATATATATGAATAAATGAAACTCAACACAAATGATGGTAATAAAATAAAATTGTGAATATTATTGTTTACGCACTTCATATTGTTCTTCAGTGTAGCCCCGCTCACAGGTATGGTAGCGGATGGACTCGCAAATGTAGTATCCACAGTAATTATTCCCGGGTTGCTGCCACAACCACTTTACAAGAAATAGAGGTCAATCAAACTGATAAGCAAGCATGCTAAATGGTATTGATCAAACTAGCACCTGAATCACTAGGAGATGCGCGGAACATGCTACTATAGTACTTACTTTCGGGTGTCTAAATTGCAGCTGGTTCGGCAGTCCCAGGGCTTTTGAGGTGAATTTTCTCCAAACCCTGCCAGACAAAGAAAACAATTACTTGATATCAGAAAATGAACAAAGTTGCTGATATGGTGGATAATGATCGATTTAACTTACTTCTGGAGCATTTGAGTCATGTTCGCATAGTCCTGGGGATCTTTTCGTCTCGAGTCTAAGACGGTTACTACTCCCGGCTCAAGCTTAATCTCTAGGAGAATATAGTGGAAGCTGCGCATGCATGCATAAGTCATCAATTACATTACCATAACCTGGACTAATAAGGGAAACCGAATATGCAGAAGACAGTAACACTCACTTGAAGTTGTAAGGAAAGAGTATTATATCTTTGTTTTGATTTATTACCAACGATTGTAGCAAGTTGGCCTCGGTATCTTTGGCATGAAATTTAACCTGATAATCATCTATGAGATTTGTGTTAATGAACCCAATATCACCGATTTGTCTTTTCTTCAATTCGGCGATCTTCAATCTGCATAATATAGTGAGGATAAGTATAAATACATGCAATGAAAGAGCTGACCTATATAGAGAGACTTAATGACAGAAGTAGTACTACTTACAGACAGTAGCAAGTGATCGTTGTTTTATCGAGGGACTTTAGATTGTAAAACTGGAAGAAATCCTCAAATGGAATATTCAGCAGTTCAATTCCAACGAGGTCATGCTCCGGTTTAACTCTCAGCGTTAAAGTACTCATCCCATCAGACTCTCTGCAGGTTTTCATGTACCAATCATGTAGTCTTCGCATCATCGTGCTTAGAGATTTGACATCTTTGACGAGAGGCTTCCCGTAATCGTATTTGTGTTCGTCCACCTCCATGATTTCATAATGTACATCGTCGGGCAGGTAATCTCCAAGATCGGTATAACCGGGCACCATACCCGGATCATTAGCGACGATGTCTTTTGACACCTTGAGCGGGGGGCACGATTGGTTCTCTTGTTCGCCGAGCTGGGCAATTTTTTTTCCCAGCTCGTCGTTCTTTCATCCTTTTATCACTGACAGTACTTCCCGACCGCTCCGCTTTGGCATATGCCTTTGTAAGAACGCGCTCATAGTTGCCTTTTGGCGGAGACTTTGGTGGTTTTGTCAGGGCAGCCAGAGTGCGCTTTGCTTTCACCGGATCTACCTTCTCCTCCGGAGGTGGATGTTTCTTTGCTTTGTCCCCTTCAAAGAAGTTCTTCACTTCGGCTCTTCGCGTTCTCCTCCTCGGTCCTCTCATATGGTAACTTCTCTGGAGTCTTCAGAGAAGGACCGAATCTGTATTGCCTCCCGCCTCTGGCAGCTGTACTGCTAGACGCCGGCAGAGCAGACGGAGCGGCTGCGGCTGTCTTCTTTCCTTGCTTACGAGGCGGAGGAGAAGGACTACGACGCGCCGGAGCAGCCGCAGCGGCGGCGGGTCTCTTCCGCCCTTGCTGACGAGGCGGAGAAGGAGGAGGCTGGCTGCTCTGGCGCGCCGGCGCTGGCGGAGAAGGAGGCGGAGTGCCGCCACGCGCCGGAGAAGGAGGCTGATGAGTGCCCTGATCACTCGCCGGAGGAGGAGGCGGAGGAGGAGGCGGAGTGCCGCCACGCGCCGGAGAAGGAGGCTGAGTGCCCTGATCACTCGCCGAAGGAGGAGGCGGAGTGCCCTTACTCGCCGGAGCCGTCCAGTTCGGAAGCTTGATGAGCTCCTTCCTCCATAGGCATGGAGTCTTTAGAGCTAAACCCAGCCGAGTCTCCCCTTCACCGGTAGGGTGGTCAAGTTGGAGGTCCTCAAATCCCTCCGTTATTTCATCCACCATCACCCTAGCATATCCTTCTGGAATCTGCCGGTAGTGGTAGGTTGCGCCGGGTTCAATAGGTAAAACAGAGCCAACAGCCGCCTTGACTTTCAAGTTCTGCCATTCCGCCATAAGGTGGCAATGTTGAGACTCCGTGATAGCATCCACGGGGTAGCTAGGAGTAGCCGCATGCTCCAGCTGAGGCAGCTCGGTGGAAGCCACGCTGCTTCTACGCTGAGATGGCGGTGTAGCTTCGGGGGCAGTTTCGGCATCTCTATTGCCGTCTCGTTCCTCTAGCACTTGAACCCTTTCGTGCAGACGCTGAATTTGGATCTGCTCCACTTTTTTCCTCCTCTCCTGGGTTTTGTAATCGCCCGCGTCCGGAAAACCAGCCTTCCACGGAACGGAGCCTGGCGTGCCTCGTGTCCGTCCAGGGTGCTCAGGATTCCCGAGGGCCATTGTGAGCTCGTCGTTCTCTCTGTCTGGAACGAACGTCCCTTGCTGCGCTGCATCGATATAGTGCTAAATCTTCTTGACGGGTATTGCAAGTTGCTCATCCGTCCAACGACACCTCCCTGATACAGGGTCCAAGGTTCCGCCAGCCCCGAAGAACCAAGTCCGGCAACGGTCTGGCCAGTTCATTGTCTGTGGTTCGATCCCTTTATCAAGCAGATCCCTCTCAGACTTGGCCCACTTAGGCCGGGCTTTGAGGTAGCCACCTGACCCCGTGTGATGGTGAAGCTTCTTCTTCGCAGCATTCATCTTGTTTGTCGCTGACATCTTCTTACTCTTTTTCGATGTCTTGTGGGCCACAAATGCGGGCCAGTGATCTCTGATCTTCTCATACCGGCTGATGAATTCAGGTGTCTCTTCTTTGTCGACAAACGTTTTCAGCTCATTCTTCCACCTCCTGAATAGGTCTGCCATCTTCTTAAGAGCATGAGACTTGATTAATTGCTCTATAATTGGCTTCTCCGGATCCTCCTCTGGCGGTAGGGTGAAATTTGCCTTCAGCTCAGTCCAAAGATCATCTTTCTGCATATCATTGACATAAGACACCTCAGGGTCTTCCTTCTTAGGCTTATACCATTGGTGGATGCTGATCGGGATCTTGTCCCTAACTAGAACCCCGCACTGAGCAGCAAAAGCATCCTTTGTCCGGAGGGGTTCAATCGGTTGGCCGTCGCGCGCGATTGCTGTGATCTCAAACATTTTATCCGAGCGCAACTTTCTCTTCGGGCCTCGTCTCTTTACCGCAGTTGTGCTCGATCCGGAGGGCTAGAAAAAAGAAGAAAGACGAGTGTTAATTAATATGTGTACATACCAAAACAATGAATGCATCAATTAGCTAGTCAGCACAGGCTTAACTAATATATTTACCTGGCCGGACTCTGTTCGATCACCGGAGCCGTCACCACGGGCTCCTTCTTGCACCAGCATTGGGTCACCGGAGCCGTCATAATCATGTCTTTCCTCCTCCACTCTTCGATCACCACAGCCAGCTTCTTCACCCTGTTCTTCCAGACCATCATTGTCCTTAAGATACGACAAGATATCACCTCCGGCTAAGATTATGTCCCCCAACACCTTTTCTGCTCCGGGTGTTTGGAGCGCAGACTGTTCTTGTGTTCATCGACATACGGGGTCACCAAGGTAGAGTTCTGTAGAACTGTGTAGTGTGCTTCAGACCAAGAATATCCGTCCCTACCTATTATTAAGTCCCCCCCTCCAAGCGTGCCTTTTCCAGTCAGTCTCCCCTCATACCGCGATTTAGGGAGACCTATCTTCTTAAGACCAGGAATGAAGTCAACACAAAACCCAATGACATCCTCTGTTTGATGGCCCATGGAGATGCTTCCTTCTGGCCTAGCGCGGTTACGGACATATTTCTTTAGGACTCCCATGAACCTCTCAAAGGGGAACATATTGTGTAGAAATACGGGCCCCAGAATGACAATCTCGTCGACTAGATGAACTAGGACGTGCGTCATGATATTGAAGAAGGATGGTGGGAACACCAGCTCGAAACTTACAAGACATTGCGCCACATCACTCCTTAGCCTTGGTATGATTTCTGGATCGATCACCTTCTGAGAGATTGCATTGAGGAATGCACATAGCTTCACAATGTCTAATCGGACGTTTTTCGGTAGAAGCCCCCTCAATGCCACCGGAAGCAGTTGCGTCATAATCACGTGGCAGTCATGAGACTTTAGGTTCTGGAACTTTTTCTCTGGCATATTTATTATTCCCTTTATATTCGACGAGAAGCCAGTCGGGACCTTCATACTGAGCAGGCATTCAAAGAAGATTTCTTTCTCTTCTTTCGTAAGAGCGTAGCTGGCAGGACCTTCATACTGCTTCGGAGGCATGCCGTCTTTTTCGTGCAAACGTTGCAGGTCCTCCCGTGCCTCAGGTGTATCTTTTGTCTTCCCATACACGCCCAAGAAGCCTAGCAGGTTCACGCAAAGGTTCTTCGTCCCGTGCATCACGTCGATTGAAGAGCGGACCTCTAGCTCTTTCCAGTAGGGTAGGTCCCAAAATATAGATTTCTTCTTCCACATGGGTGCGTGTCCCTCAACGTCATTCGGAACAGCTAGTCCGCCGGGACCCTTTCCAAAGATTACGTGTAAATCATTGACCATAGCAAGTACGTGATCATCGGTACGCATGGCGGGCTTCTTCCGGTGATCTGCCTCGCCTTTGAAATGCTTGCCTTTCTTTCGACATTGATGGTTGGTCGGAAGAAATCGACGATGGCCCAGGTACACATTCTTCCTGCTTTTGTCCAGGTATATACTTTCAGTGTCATCTAAACAGTGCGTGCATGCGTGGTATCCCTTGTTTGTCTGTCCTGAAAGGTTACTGAGAGCGGGCCAATCGTTGATGGTTACAAACAGCAACGCGTGCAGGTTAAATTCCTCCTGTTTGTGCTCATCCCACGTACGTACACCGTTTCCATTCCACAGCTGTAAAAGTTCTTCAACTAATGGCCTTAGGTACACATCAATGTCGTTGCCGGGTTGCTTAGGGCCTTGGATGAGAACTGGCATCATAATGAACTTCCGCTTCATGCACATCCAAGGAGGAAGGTTATACATACATAGAGTCACGGGCCAGGTGCTGTGATAGCTGCTCTGCTCCCCGAAAGGATTAATGCCATCCCCGCTTAAACCAAACCATACGTTCCTTGGGTCAGCTGCAAACTCAGCCCAGTACTTTCTCTTGATTTTTCTCCACTGCGACCCGTCAGCGGGTGCTCTCAACTTCCCGTCTTTCTTACGGTCCTCACTGTGCCATCGCATCAACTTGGCATGCTCTTCGTTTCTGAACAGACGTTTCAACCGTGGTATTATAGGAGCATACCACATCACCTTCGCAGGAACCCTCTTCCTGGGGGGCTCGCCGTCAACATCACCAGGGTCATCTCGTCTGATCTTATACCGCAATGCACCGCATACCAGGCATGCGTTCAGATCCTTGTACGCACCGCGGTAGAGGATGCAGTCATTAGGGCATGCATGTATCTTCTGCACCTCCAATCCTAGAGGGCATACGACCTTCTTTGCTGCGTATGTACTGTCGGGCAATTCGTTATCCTTTGGAAGCTTCTTCTTCAATATTTTCAATAGATTCTCAAATCCTTTGTCAGGCACAGCATTCTCTGCCTTCCACTGCATCAATTCTAGTACGGTACCGAGCTTTGTGTTGCCATCTTCGCAATTGGGGTACAACCCTTTTTTGTGATCCTCTAACATGCGATCGAACTTCAGCTTCTCCTTTTGACTTTCGCATTGCGTCCTTGCATCGACTATGACCCGGCGGAGATCATCATCATCGGGCACTGGTTCCTCTTGATCTTCAGCAGCTTCCCCCTTGCAGCATCATTGGGCACATCGTCTGGTTCCTCTTGATCTTCAGCAGCTTCCCCCGTTGCAGCATCACCGTATTCAGGGGGCACATAGTTGTCATCGTCCTCTTCTTCTTTGCCGTCTTCCATCATAACCCCCATTTCTCCGTGCCTCGTCCAAACATTATAGTGTGGCATGAAACCCTTGTAAAGCAGGTGGGCGTGAAGGATTTTTCGGTCAGAGTAAGACTTCGTATTCCCACATATAGGGCATGGACAACACATAAAACCATTCTGCTTGTTTGCCTCAGCCACTTCGAGAAAATCATGCACGCCCTTAATGTACTCGGAGGTGTGTCTGTCACCGTACATCCATTGCCGGTTCATCTGCGTGCATTATATATAATTAAGTGTGTCAAAAACCATTACAGAACATCATGAATAGATAATTAAGTGACCAAATTAATAGAAGTTCATCATCACATTAAAACCAAAGTACATACATAGTTCTCATCTAACAACATATATATAGCTCTCCAGAGCATCTAATTAATTAAACCATACATTGAAACTATGTAAAACATTTCAATGCGAAAACAAATGCGATCATAATCGCAACCAAGGTAACAATTGATCCAACGGCATAATGATACCAAGCCTCGGTATGAATGGCATATTTTCTAATCTTTCTAATCTTCAAGCGCATTGCATCCATCTTGATCTTGTGATCATCGACGACATCCGCAACATGCAACTCCAATAACATCTTCTCCTCCTCAATTTTTTTTATTTTTTCCTTCAAGTAATTGTTTTCTTCTTCAACTAAATTTAACCTCTTGACAATAGGGTCGGTTAGAATTTCCGGTTCAACCACCTCCTAGATAAATAAAATCTATGTCAGGCTGGTCGGTATATTTGTCATAAACAATAAATGAATCAAATAGTTATAAAAATATAATATATACCACATCCGAATCATAGACAGGACGAGGGCCGACGGGGGCGGATACCAAAACCATCGCACTATGTAATAAGAAGGAATAAAATAGTAAGAAAATTAGACAAGTATCTATCTAAAGTAAGAATTTTTTTCTTTCAAAAAGAAGATAAGAACAAGAGGCTCACCACGGTGGTGCCGGCGACGAGATCGGCGCGGGCGGTCGACGGCGGTGAAGACGGGAATGGGACGTGACGGGCCGCTAAACCTAGACAAATCTCGAGGAAAATGGAGCTTTGAGGTCGAGCTTCGAGAGGACAAAGCCTAACTAGTGTGGCTCGGGCATTTCATCAAACACCTCATGTGCATAGGAGGTGAGCTAGAGCACCACAAAGCCCTCCCCTCGCCGGCCAGAGAAAAACAGAGCACTGGAGTGCTCTGCTCGCGGGCGAGGGGTATATATAGGCACCTCATTGGTCCCGGTTCGTGGCATGAACCGGTACTAAATCCGGGCCTTCTGTCCCGGTTCATGCCAAGAACCGGGACAAATGGTTGTGGGCCAGGAGCGAGGACCATTAGTCCCGGTTCGTGGCTCGAACCGGGACAAATGGTTCCATACGAACCGGGACCAATGCCCACGAGGCCTCGGCCGGCCCCCTGGGCTCACGAACCGGGACGAATGCCCCCATGGGTCCCGGTTCGTGACTGAACCGGGGCTAATGTGAAAACTGTCCTGTGACCTTTGCCCCGTTTTCTACTAGTGTACGTAGAATTCTGAAAAGTGAAAACACATTTTTTTCTCCTTTTTTGAACATAGTACATGCAAGCGCTCATATATACGCGCATACACTCACCCATATTTGTTCTCTCCCACCACCCACCTTCGCTTCAAGCTTGCCACGCCGCTTGTCAAAAAAAAAGTTACCTGTGTGCTTTGAAGAAAAAATGCACCTGACTTTTTATAAACCATGGATAAATGGACACAAGAAAGTAAAATTAGGTAAATAAGATATAGAAACTTAATAAGGTCCAATAACTATTCTTATCGAGTGATAAATAACAATTTCTTCCTTTTCTCAACGCAGCAAAGACATCACGGTCCAAAAGTATTTTTAATACTAGCGCTTTTTTTCGTCCATGGCAATCAGGCTGGGCCAGAAGCAGTGCATCAAGGCTCGGTAACACATGCTAAAGTATAGCTATTTGCTGTTTTGTTTGAATTGATATTAGTTTCTGAGCGTTTTTCAGCAGAATTTTTTGTTTCCGTCAGTTCCGTACTGAAAAAATTTTAAAAAATAAAAGTTTACAAATTCTATTTTTTTCACAAATCCAAAAAAGTTCCTGAAATGGAAAATAGTCGTGAATTTTAAAAATGGTAAAACAGTTACAAAAGGTGTTCACAAAAAAAGGCGGACTAATTTTTTGCTAGTTTCAAAAATATTTCATGCAATTGAAAAATATTCATGGATTTCTAAATTGTTCCAAAATTCAAAAATGTTTGTGAAATCAAAAAAATGTTCACGGATTATAAAATTGTCAATGAATTCAGAAAAATATTTGTGAGTTTTACTATTCTAAATTCCAGAAAGGTTCACACTCAAACAATGATTGCAAAATTTAAAATAAGTGAGAAAATAAAAAGGCAAAAGAAGCCGACGGGAAGAAACACATAAAAAGGGGGGAAACTGGTTTAGGAAAGGTGGTATATGAAACACCGGTGGGAGAAAAACACGGGAAAAAACTGGATATGAGCCGGCTTTGATGCTATATGAGCGCCGGGGGTGGGGGGGATATTTGGTGCACCCTACCTTGTGGTGTTACCGATGCACCAAACTCGCTCAACACATTTTTAAATGTTTGGAAAATTTTGAAAAACAACATACCACATTCACACAACATCGTTGTGTGTTGTCACAAAATTCAAAACATAGCTTGAAAATCAAATATGTCAAATTCGGCACTAAATAGTACATAACATAAGTTGGGCTTTAGATTTGGGCCATTATCACATTGATGTCAAATTTGTCCTTTTTGTATCTCGTATGATGTTTCGAATATTGATCAGATACATACATGATGTTGTGTGAATGTGCTAGATTTTCATTTACTTTTTTAAATACTCTGCACGCCCGGGGGGGGGGGGGGGGGGGTGTCACAGTATCCCTCGAGTTGTGCAGGGCCTAGGATTGGGAGGAGAAAGAAAGTAAATTTGCCCGTTATGTTTCATCATTTTATGAAGCATTTTGATTGATACATCTTGTATTTACTCTGTTATGTGTAATAACATGTGATAGAAGCTAGGAATTCATATTGTACACTGTTGCTCAGAAAGTTTATGCCATGCTAAAATAGTGCATCAGTTCTGCCCATGCAAAAAAAATGTTAACTGTAGCGCCCCTCGGCCCACGCATTGTGTAGGCCATACAAGAGGGCAAGCTCTACTTTGTGGATCATCACGACTGGGTAATGCCGTACCTGAAGCGCATCAACGAGCTGCCAGGCGCCGAGGAGATGGGCGAGATCTCCCAGAGGAAGGTGTATGCTGCTAGGACGCTCTTGCTCTTGCAAGACGACTCGACACTCAAGCCGCTGGCGATCGAGCTCAGCTCGCCGGACCCGGAGGACGAGCGGCACGGCGCCATCAGCACGGTGTACACTCCGCCGGTGGACAGGGCCGGCGACGATACCTTCACGGCGTGGGAACTCGCCAAGGCCCACGCGGCCGCCAACGACGCCTGCAAGAACAACTTCGTCCATCACTGGTACACTTCGCCGGCCCTTACCATCGATGTAGACGGATGACATCATGACAATGCACGGTAGTACGTACTAATTCGCATGTGGGCTGGTTCGTGTGTTGTAGGCTGAACGCGCACGCGACGATGGAGCCGGTGGTGATCGCGGCGAACCGGCAGCTCAGCGTGCTACACCCGATCCACAAGCTACTGAAGCCGCACTTCCGGAAGACCCTGGAGATCAATGCCACGGCGCGGCAGATCATCTTCGGCGCAGGCGACCGGCGAAAGGGTGGTGGCATATATCGCGGCATCCACGAGGTTGCCTTCTTCCCCAGCAAGTACGGCATGGAGATGTCCTCCAAGGCGTACAGGACATGGAACTTCACCGACCTTGCTCTCCCCAACGAACTCATTAAGAGGTACTCCCTTCTAAACGCTCGAGATTTCACTATGGACCACATGCGGATGTATCTAGATGTATTTTAGAGTATAGATTCATTCATTTTGCTCTGTATGTGGTCCATACTGAAATCTCTTCAAAGACTTATATTTAGGAACGGAGGAAGTAGAATGCAATCGGTCACTCTACAATATTCAGATACTGAATTTGGAATTGGAAAAACTAACTGCATTTGTACGCAGAGGTGTGGCGAGAGGCGATCCCAAGAAGCCCGAAGAGCTGGAGCTGCTGATAAAGGACTACCCGTACGCGGTGGACGGGCTGGAGATCTGGACCGCCATCAAGGAGTGGGTCACCGACTACTGCGTGATATACTACGGCGACGGCGACGGCGCCGTCGCGGGCGACAGCGAGCTGCGGGCGTGGTGGAGCGAGGTGCGAAACGTGGGCCACGGCGACCTGAGCGACGCGCCGTGGTGGCCGGCGATGGACTGCGTCGACGACCTCGTGGAGACCTGCGCCACCATCATCTGGCTCGGCTCCGCCTACCACTCGGCCGTCAGCTTCGGGCAGTACGCCTACAACGGTTTCGTCCCCAACCGCCCCACCATCACCTCCGGGGAGGTGCCGTCCGACGCAGGTGCGGTGGTGACCGAGGCGGAGTTCCTCGGCCACATCACCCCGAGGAACGAGGCGTTCGGCCTCATGGCGCTCACCATGAGCCCGCCGGTGAAGCCGGGAGAGCCGCTCATGGGAGAGCGGCCGGACACGGAGCGGTGGACCAGCGAGCAGCGGGCGGCCAAGGCGCTGCTCGAGTTCAACGCCAAGCTGGACGCGGTCGCGGAGGCCATCAAGAAGAGGAACGCCGACGGCGCGCTAAGGAACCGGAATGGGCCCGTGGAGGTGCCCTACACGCTGCTCGCGCCGAGGGCCGACCCTGCGGCACCGCACGTCGGCGGGATCCCCAACAGCATCGCCGTTTGAGCACCACGTACGGTGCGTCTGTCGGCGCGTGGGTGCAGTATGATGGATGTCAAAAGGTGGACTTGGTCAATAATAAATAAATAAATAAAATGGTGGACTTCAACCCCGCCGTCATCGTTTCTGGCGAGATCCTGACGAGGGTGTCACGACCAGTACAGTGAGCAACGACGGGGCCAAAGGCTCTGACCCTGAGGGCCCAGCGAACAGCGAAACAGGCGAGCAGGAGGAGAAGAAGGCGCTGACGAGTGGACCAGGCAGCGTGTGAGAACGCGTGGGTGAGCTGGCCTGCGTGCCTGGCTGGGTTATATGTGGCGTGCGTTGAGCCTAAGAGGGCATCGAGAATTATTGTAACCGAATCTTCTATGAGAAGCTGATCTTCTCCGTCATCCTTCTTCTCCTCCCTGCTACCTACTCCTCCTTCCTTAGACCTAGATCGGACCCATTACAGTTGGTATCAGAGGTCAGTCGATCTGGAGACGGCGTACCCCCGACCGCGCTACACCACCAAGCAGGCTCTCAAGACGGCGGCGATGGAGGAGCAACTCGCAGCGTTGATCCAATCGGTCAAGGAGGGTCGCGCCGCCAACGACGCCAAGCTGGAGGCGATCCAGCAGTCGCTGGAACTCTGGCGACCAGCGGTCCAGAACCTGCAAGGTCAGATCGACGAGCTCCGAACTCAAGTGGGTCGGATCGCGCTGCATTCCGTCCTCGCGGATCCGGCGGCCACCGAGGAAGGAACCGCGCGGGCGCCACCGCCTGCCGCGTCGGGGCACTTGGGGCCAAGTGGCCACGGCGAGGTCGACGACTCCGGGGGTGTGGTTCACGGGGTGGTCACCATCCTGGTACCGCCTCCAGTCAAGGGTGCGTTACCTTCTTCCTTCTCGGATAATCCAGTACAAGGGGATCTGGAATTGGTTCATGGGTCGATGAGGGAAGGGCCGCAACATCACGCCCAGCATGCGTCGCTCGCGCATTGGGCTTTGCCCAGACTTGATTTTCCACAATTCGATGGGGATAACCCTCAATTCTGGAAAACTAAGTGCGAGAAGTATTTTGATGTCTATGGAGTCAGTAGGGATGTGTGGGTGCGGGTAGCGACTTTGCACTTTACGGGTAACGCTGCCCGATGGCTGCAATTGTACGAGTCGGGGATGAAAACTATAGAGTGGGAAGAGTTGTGTGCTGCACCCCGTAGTAAATTCGGACGCGACCAATATCAGGCGCAACTCCGTCAATTTGCTCTTAGTGCAGACGAGTTCGGTGTCGGATTATATGACACAGTTCGAGGAGTTAATGCATAATCTGCTAGCTCACAATCCCGGGTTTGATCCACTATATTTCACCACCAAATTCTTAGATGGGTTGCGTTCAGATATTCGATCTGGTGTGGTTTTGCACCGTCCAAAGGACCTCGATGCTGCCTATTCCTTGTCTCTGTTACAGGAGGAGCTGTTGGAAGGACAGCCGCGGCGCGATTATCGGCAGCAGGAGCAGCCGCTGGCGCGAGGCCAGCCACGTCCGGTGCTGGCGCCACCACCCCAGAGAGCCTTGCTGCCTGCACCACCAGCAGCAGCAGAAGATCGTCGGGGGTTGGATGGATCCCGGGGGGCTGAACGACGGCCCGAACAACCACCGGCTCGGGGCGAGGATCGAGTCGCCGCACTGAGAAATTATCGCAGAGCCCGAGGGCTTTGTTTCAAGTGCGGGGAAAGATGGGGGCAAGGCCACCAATGCGCCCCCACTGTTCAACTACATATTGTAGAGAAACTGCTGGAACTATTGCAGGCAGAAGAGATCGAGCGTCAAGAGCAAAACCCTAAACCTGAAGAAGAGCAACTGATGTCTATCTCCAAACTGGCCACCACAGGGCAGATGACGCCACGGACAGTTCGGCTGTTGGGTCACATTAATGAACAGGAGGTGTTGATATTGGTGGACTCGGGAAGCTCTCATACCTTTATCAGTGAGGCAATTGTGGGCAAGTTTACAGATCGCGTTCGGGCAATGGCTCCGGTGGCAGTCAAGATAGCAGATGGGGGACTGCTCTCGTGTTCGGGTTACATTTCCCAGTGCAAATGGGAGGTGCAAGGTCAGGAGTTCTCCACAGACCTGCGGGTGCTGTCACTAGGCTGCTACGACATGGTGATCGGTATGGATTGGCTTGAGAGCTGTGGACCCATGATGGTGGATTGGGTGCGCAAGACACTGACATTTCAGCACAAGGGAAATACAGTGCTGCTGCAAGGACTGTGCCCGAAGATGCAACAACCAGCCCAGATTTCTCTATCACAGTTGGAAGAAATGGAACGCAATGACTCTATTGTGCATGTGGTGTTGCTTTATACGAGTGAAGTCGATGACCAACAACAAATTCCTCCCTCCCTCCAAGCAGTGCTCGACCAATACCCACAGGTGTTTGAGGAGCCATCAGAGTTACCATCGAGGAGGCCGTGGGATCATGCGATTCCGTTGATGCCAGGGACCAAACCAGTGAATATACGGCCCTATCGTTACACACCAGAGCAGAAGAACGAGATTGAAAAGCAGGTGGAGGAGATGTTGCGAATGGGATTGATCGTTCCCAGTACCAGTCCTTTCTCGTCTCCGGTGCTTCTGGTCAAGAAAAAGGATATGACATGGCGTTTCTGTGTGGATTTTCGCCATCTGAACGCGATTACAGTGAAGTCCAGCTATCCTATGCCCGTCATTGATGAGTTGCTCGATGAGCTCGCAGGATCACGCTGGTTCTCCAAGCTAGATTTGAGGGCGGGATACCACCAAATCCGGCTCTTGCCAGAAGATGAACACAAAACAGCGTTCAAGACGCACCAAGGGGACTTTCAGTTCCGCGTTCTTCCTTATGGAGTGACGGGTGGCCCTCCCACTTTCCAAGGGGGAATGAACACACTCCTGGCTCCACTTCGGCGACATGGCGTATTGGTGTTCATGGATGATATCTTAGTGCATTCGGTGACCTTGGAGGAGCATGCACAACTCTTGGAGCAAGTCCTGCGCCGACTGGATCAGCATAAGTTGTATGCGAAACGATCCAAGTGCACGTTTGCACAGCCGAAGATCCAGTACTTGGGGCACGTGATTAGTCAAGAAGGGGTAGCCACTGAAGACAGCAAAGTGCAAGCAGTGCAAGAATGGCCAGTTCTAGAAACAGTCAAGGAACTGCGAGGGTTTTTGGGCCTTGCAGGGTACTATCGCAAGTTCGTCAGAAACTTTGGGGTGCTGAGCAAACCGCTCACTGATTTGCTACGCAAAGGGGCTGTTTTCGTGTGGACACCGACGACAGATGCAGCGTTTGGTGCGCTCAAGAAAGCGCTCCTGGAAGCACCGGTGCTCGCATTGCCAGATTTTACCAAAACCTTCGTGGTGGAGACGGATGCGAGCGCACTGGGGATAGGGGCAGTACTAATGCAGGATTTCCATCCAATCGCATACCTGAGTAAAGCCTTGGCACCCAAGAACTTGGGACTCTCTGCTTACGAGAAGGAGTGCCTAGCGCTGTTGCTGGCAATTGATCATTGGCGCCCGTACTTGCAGCATGCTGAATTCATCGTCAGGATAGATCAGAAGAGTCTCCTGCACCTTACGGACCAGCGGCTCAATACCCCAATTCAGCAACGAGCCTTCACTAAGTTAGTGGGACTGCAGTTCACGATCCAGTACAAAGCGGGGATGCTGAACCGAGCTGCCGACGCCTTGTCCCGCCGGACCCACATGGAAGAACCATCCCTGTCAGCGCTGTCGGTGTGCAAACCAGCATGGTTGGAGGCAGTTCGCTCCAGCTATCACGAGAATCAAGTGACCAAAGACCTCCTCACCCGCATGGCAATCAACCCAGACAGTGAGCCAGACTACAAACTTGTCAATGGCATTCTTCGGTTCAAGGGGAGGGTGTGGATTGGAGCAGATACAGAGACTCAAATGCACATCGTTCGAGCACTGCATGCCAGTGCAGTGGGGGGACATTCAGGGTTTCATGCAACATACAACAGAGTGAAGCACTTGTTCGCTTGGAAAGGATTGAAACAGCAGGTCAAGCAGTTTGTGCAACAGTGCATGACCTGTCAACAAGCAAAAACGGAGCGCATCTCTCCGGCTGGGCTATTGCAGCCACTTCCCATTCCTAGGCGACCGTGGGCAGTGATATCCTTGGATTTCATTGAAGGACTACCCAAGTCTGGGGGCTACAACACCATCTTGGTCGTGGTCGACAAATTCTCGAAGTATGCTCACTTTATCCCCCTAGCCCACCCCTTCACAGCGTTGGATGTGGCGAAAGTGTTCATGCAAGAGATCTACAAACTGCATGGACTACCACTAGGGATCATTTCAGATCGGGACCGGATCTTTACAAGTCAGGTATGGCAAGAGTTGTTCATATTGTGCCGTACGAAGTTGAACATGAGTTCATCATATCACCCGCAGACGGATGGGCAAACGGAGCGGGTGAATCAGTGCTTGGAAACATACCTCCGTTGCTCGGTGCACTCATGCCCGGGGAATTGGGCACGATGGCTAGCTCTTGCAGAATACTGGTATAATACTTGCTTCCACTCGGCTCTGGGACGCACTCCATTTGAGGTGATCTATGGACACTTGCCCAGGGAGTTTGGCATCTCGCAGGTGGATGAGAGCACTGTTCCGGATCTGGCAGCCTGGCTACAAGAACGGGAAGTTCTTATGGAGCACCTACAACAACAACTTAAGAAAGCACAAGACAGGATGAAAGCACAGGCAGACAAACACCGTACGGATCGTTCGTTCGAGGTGGGAGACAAGGTGCTGCTCAAACTCCAGCCTTTCATTCAGACTTCGGTGGCCAAGCGTCCATTCCAGAAGCTCGCGTTCCGGTACTACGGACCCTTCACGATCCATGCCAAGATTGGTGCGGCAGCATACCGTTTGAACCTACCAGCCACCAGCAAGATACACCCGGTGGTGCATGTGTCCTTGCTGAAACGAGCCTTGGGAGCCACAGTTCCAGTAAGTGCTGAACTACCACCAACTAATGATGTCCTGCAGGCGGAACATGTGCCCTCACGCATCCTGGACCGGAAGGGCGTCCAAAAGCTCGGCGAACACCAAGTGCGGGTGCTGGTGCAATGGGATGGCCTTCCGTCGTCATTGGCAACTTGGGAGGACTCGGACCAGTTGCAGAAGGCGTTCCCAGCTACGCCGCCTTGGGGGCAAGGCGGCCTACAAGGGGGGGAGAATGTCACGACCAGTACAGTGAGCAACGACGGGGCCAAAGGCTCTGACCATGGGGGCCCAGCGAACAGCGAAACAGGCGAGCAGGAGGAGAAGAAGGCGCTGACGAGTGGACCAGGCAGCGTGTGAGAACGTGTGGGTGAGCTGGCCTGCATGCCTGGCTGGGTTATATGTGGCGTGCGTTGAGCCTGAGAGGGGCATCGAGAATTATTGTAACCGAATCTTCTATGAGAAGCTGATCTTCTCCGGCATCCTTCTTCTCCTCCCTGCTACCTACTCCTCCTTCCTTAGACCTAGATCGGACCCATTACAGAGGGCCTCGTCGGAGACGCCGCACCGTCCTTCCGCCGCGGAGCTCCGCGTGCACCTCTGCCGGTCTGCCCATCTTATTTGAAAACTCGAATGACACCCATTTTATATCCTTCTCCCGGCCAAAATGTAACTCCAGCTTTCTATCCAAACACAGAACACGTTATCTTCATCAGTGGGGAGCCATCCAAACTGCTACTTAGAGCATGTATGGACTCCCTCCTGCTCTCCAACTCCGCTCAGCGTTAATTTTGGGAGCTGCTAATATGGTGCTCCGCACGCTCCGCTCTCAAGTGAAGTGAAGGAGTGGAGGGCTACCGAACACAGCCTTAGTATGCATTAAAAACACTCCTTTTTCTCTATCGAAATCCATGCACGTACGCCCAAGCAACTAGAAGTCGGAGCAAAAAAGAAGCAAAGGGGCCCAAGCAAGCCAGCAACAGCCCAAGCCTGATGGCCTAAAAACTAGGAAGCGGCAGTGTGAGCAGGCGTGTGCTAGGCGTCTGGCCTGCCTTAAAAAAAGCCTAGATCTGACCTAAATCGATGAATGGTGAATTCTGACGCACAACTATCCTGCTATAGTAGACATGTCCATGGAGATTTAATGGTGTCCGTTTGGTGAACCGCATTGTAGTTGCCCTTGGAGAATGGTGTGATCTCAGGCCAACTTCATCGCACGACCCCAAACAGACGTCCGTTTTGTCCGGATTCTGTCCGTTTGGGTAGGGCAATGAGATCGTGTCCGGGCCATTTCTCGGATGCGGTGGCCGTGCGCCCAACGCGCAAACGCATCCCGGTCGCATCATGTCCGCGCACATTTTCTTTGCAAGCCCATATACTTTTTTTATCATTGATTTTTGATACATGGGAATACATTACCACATTTTGACTAGAAAAGCAAGACCAAAGAAAACAAGAACCACAAGAATACATTTTAGAAGATATCCAACTTCCATAACCGCTCCTGTAAGTTGGATTAGTGCATTCTCGATGCACTCATTGTTGATCTGCGGAGGCTCGATCTTGCGTGCTTCTTTCTTCGAGTGTAAAGAAGTCGATGTTGCTTCCTCACACCTAGTCTCGTGTCTAGCCTCTATTCTAGCAACAAGTGCACTAGTCTCATCTCTAGCTTCTATCGATGTACTCTTCTTCCCAATACCAAAACTTGCATCCACTCTACACAATAAAATGCTAGGTTAGCACAAGTAGTCAAATCCGAGAGCACAATGAAAGCTAAAGTAGCACATACCCCGTCGTTTAAGCACTTGATGAACACCCATCCGGGATGTTCCGGCGTTGTAGACACGCGGCGCACGACCTTCTTTGGGCAGTCGTCGCACTTAATGAGTGGCAACGGTGCACCGACGAGCTTTTGGGCTAGCACCGAGCCCGGCCGACCGCCATTCGTGTATCTGCCGGCGGACCACTGACGGTGTAGATCCGAGCGGCTAGAGGAGGAGCCACTTCCTGCATGCGGCCTTGCCGGGGCATTCCGGCCCGGTGCCCGGCCAGTCCATGGCGTGGCGCGGCCTCCCACACCCGGGCGAGCTCAAGACCGACCGGATTCACTCCAAATCCGGCCGCGGGGAGAGCTAGGTGGCCGTGGTTGGGTAGCTCAGGGGCGTCTAGGGGAAGGGGGCTGGGCGAGCGCGCGTCGGAGCTGCACAGCTGCAATGGCAGTGACGGCAGCGGGGGGCGGGGATGAGAAGAGCGGACTGGGTGCGGCTGGAGGGGAGAGGGGGCGGATAGTAAAAGGCCTCCGTGTACCACCGACGGGCGGGCCAAGGAAGGACACGCGCCCGTCCGCGCGCTGTCTGTTTCACCCCAAAAGCGGCGCAAACTTGGGCTGGGATGGGTCGAAAGCGGACAGAAAACGGACAAAAGTCCGTTTGCGTCCGCATGCTGGGTCGTCTGGTTTGTTCGTTTTACCCCAAACGAACGGGGCCGGACGGATGGGGTCGCGCGCTGGAGTTGGCCTCACTGGCTCCATGCACATCCCGCCGAGGCAGAGCTCGCTTTCCTAACATCGTGGTTTCGCCGCACGCACCGTGCATGTCATTGATGCCCAGGGACGCAGTCACTCCTATCGAGAAATAAGGCATGCAGTCACTCCCGCGCCTCCTCAAAGCTCAGGCGATTCGGGCCGTCCATCTCATTTTACTGATGCGAATCTAACCGTCGGATCGAGCCTCTGGACGATCTAGACCGCCGGATCAAAAAACGGCACTGTAGCAATGAATAGTTACTGCCTCCAACTGCCTCCAGGCGCTGCCGCTTACTCTGTTTGTTCGACTGGGCCTCGCTGACATGTGGGGTCGCTCGCGTGCGGGCCGTGTTTGTCAGTGGCTGTGCCTAGAGATGCACTCGATGTACGTGCTTTGCTGTCAAAATATCATGCCACCGCCAGTTATTTCGCCACCCCGCCGAGGGCATTTGCGGGAAATCGCGTGCGTGACCGTGTGTAGCGTCGTGTGGGTGGTTGCATTTGGCATAGGAGTGAGGAGGGCCCCCGATTGGGTGAGAACCCTAGCCCATTCTCCCCGCCGCGCCCCACTCCCCTTCTCTACCACAGCCGCCGCCGCCGCCAGCGCTGTGGGGACCCCGACTCATAAGTCGTGATCACTGAATGCACGTGTAAAGTGATCCTAGAGATCAATGCTCACTGAACACACAGAAGCTGAATAACAAGAGTCTTACATCCATACATACCGTCTTACATAAATTATGACCATTATGGTCAAGTCTTGAGTATAACATTGCAGCGGAAAAATCTTCGTCGATAACTTGGACCCATGCCATCTGCCTTAACCCTACAGGCATTCTGACTGGGAAGCGTCCTAGCTCGCATGTTCGTCACCACAAAAATCTTCATCTTACTCTTGTTCTTTCATGCCTGGCCAATAAAATAACCAGTGGCAAGCCAATGAGTACTTTGAATGTACTCGCAAGCAACCCATGTTTTGGCTTAAGATACAACAATGCATGACATAGGTAAATTTTTGCAGAAAGCTAGTTTTGAGTGCAATGACATGTTCAATAACTGTAAGACATGCATCAGGAGAATTCAAGTAACCATGAGGACAGGTTACAGATATCAACATAAATAGAGTGGGCATCAACCCAACTCAATCATGTCAAGTCCTTTGACTTGACCCAAGTAGTTCTCCCCACTTATCCAAACACACACACTGGTTTGTAAACATGTGGACGTAGCCCAAGAGCGGTTACCCAACTGTCCTTGACCGTGGGCACGGCTATTCGAATAGTTTTACACTCTGCAGAGGTTGCACACTTTACCCACAAGATCCGGGGAACTTCCGTGTCATCCACGACCCGCGGTACCTCAAGTACCCGGGGTAAGCACCCGATCACTACCTTTCCCTAGACGACACTAAGAAGGAGTCCACTCGTTGTTCCATATCCTCACGATGTACATCATACGAGACTCACTCGAGATCGTAACATCCGAGAGGGGACACAACGGTGTGTCCGGTGCCCTGTGAAAACAGTCATGGCCGCCCTACCTGGCACGACCCCGTCCCGAGAGAGAGCACCAACTCTCCCCCGTCACTAGTAATGCGGGCTCCAAGCTAGTATCGGCCTAGGTAATCAATAATGCCCTTTCCCATATAAGGGTAGAGTGGTTGCGCATGTAAGGTTGGAATAACGGTCGCAACTTAAACCAATCCGTTTTGAAAACAACACACACACTTGCCTCGGTACACCACTTCGCCATCAAGTGGTTACCCATCTCATTATCTCCCTCGGGCATAAGTGGCACCCGACGGGGTTTTCGAAAAGTCTTTTGAAAATACTTTGTCTCCATCACCATGCATATCCCCGTCCCTTTTTGCGTAGCAACTACTTTAGCATCCTAACTACTCCCACCGGCATAACCCTCATAGAAAGGTAGGGTCATGCATCATGCAAGTGTCAACGAGGAAAGCAACGGAGGCAAACCACCTCAAGTGGTCACCATATTATCATGACTTCGATGCAAGCAATAAAAGTGCCATCTGACATGCATAAAAAGGGTTTCATAGACATGGTCAAAGGGCTGCTTGCCTGTTTTAACAAAGTCTTCGAGGTCTTCAAATATCTCTGGTCCAACTCCGAGCATTTCGTCTATTTCGTCAACTATCGCCGAAAGCAACCATAATAAGCAACACAACGAGGCAGAAAATAAAAGTGCTCTAAAAATATTAATTTGACTTTTCTAGGACATCTCTGGTTTTATGAAAAATAACCAGAGTGGTTTCATTGGAATTGGGTCAATGGATATTTCTAAACATTTTGATAGGATGGAATCAAGGGGTTTATGGATTTGCAAGAAGTGTACAGAAATGTATTTTTGAAAAATGAGCAAAGATACCTATTTAACAAAGGATTATTTTAGAACCATCTAGGATTTGGTTTCACTGGATTTGGAGTTCAAATGATTTCTCTATGAATTTGCAAGGTTGGCTATACATGAAGAAATGGACCATTATTTGAGGTGGTACAGAAAGTATTAGTGAAAATGTTAAAAAACTAAGTTTTGAACTTATAAACATCTAGGAATTTGAATTATGGAATTTGGATCAAAAATGGGCTCTCTGTGATTTTCTAAAGCTTATCATAGAAATGGAAAAACAAGATTTGATAAATGTTTGTGAAGAAAAAGTTTCTGGAAAAATGTGCAAATAGCACCATGTGATAGATCATGATTTTACGAGCTACTAGAATTTTGAATCATCAAATTTGGAGTCCATTTTAATTACTTGTGGATTCTATAAGTCATCTGAGAAAAGAAAATAAGAAAAAGGCTATACCCTTATTCTGCGCACTGGGCGAGAGGTAGGCAGTGGGCCGGCCCAGCTGCTCGGCCGCGCGGCAACAGGGCGACGTCGAAGGTGGGAGTGGGCAAACCCGTCTCCACTTGCCAGCGTGGCCCGGTGGCTGGGCCACTGACGAGCGGGGCCCGCCTGCAGGTCCATGTCCAACCTCCCGCGCGGGCGCGACGGGAGACAGAGGGAGCGAGGCCGAATGGCGCCGGCGCTCTTCCCGGCGACGTCCGGCATACCGACGGACTCAGGAGGCCGAGCCGCGCCCATCCATGGATCTCACGCAGTCTGGGGAGGACCGAGATGACAGTGGTCTTGACGCCGGCGGACGGGGTTTCGGGCGAGGTTTGGGGCACGGCAAGGCGAGCACGGGAAGGAGAAAATGGGGCGCGGGGAGAGTTGGTGGTGGTGCTGGTGCTGCTTTGGAACAAAGAGGTGGGGAGGAGGGGCTCTCACTGGCGCGAATTTAGGCGGAGGCCGGCGGCATTGCTCCGGCCATGGAGATGCAAGGAGGGCACGAGAAGAGGGATGGCTTGGTCCAGAGGGTGCACGGGAGGGAGAGAGAGCAAACGAAGGCCAGAGAGGGCTCGGGGGTGGCCTTTTAAGGCGGGGCGATGGTGCACAATGGACGGTGCGCCGGCGAGCTCGTTGCCGTCGCCACGGGTCACGGGAGCTCGTCGTGGTGTGTCTGGGGCGTTCCTGGATTCGGTCCAGAGCTAGGGGAGAGAAGAGAGAGAGTAGGGGGGCCAGGGGCACCGCGCGTGTGAGTTTGCTCATTGGAGCTCTCGGGCGGCCGGCGCGCGTGCGAGCTGGGGCGAGGGCAGGGAGAAGGAGGAGGGGGACAGAGGCGTGGCGTGTCGCAGACGTCGAGGCGCGTCGTTGGGCGCGCTGGGGAGGCCCAAGGTGGCCGGAGGTGGTTGGCAGGGGGCGGCTACAGTGCTAGAGCGCACTGTAGTGCGCTCCAGAGCGTGCAAATGGCATGCCATGGCATTTTATATGCCTTGTGGGCGCGGCCACTAATGTCTGGTAGCTCTAGGAGGGAGTAAAGAAGAGGGGAGGGGCATTGGATGCCCTGGTGGCCACTGGAGTGAGGAGGGAGGTGAGAAAGGGAGAGAAATGGGCTTTTCCAGAGAGATAAGGAGAGGGTTTCACCCACCAATGATTGAGCCATGGCCATGCTAAACTTACTAGAGGTAAAGGGGAACTAGGAGAGGCTCTGGTAAAAAGTTGGGCTCAAGGAGAATAGTGTAAGTGGTCAAAAATGGTGATTTTTGAAAAGTGACAGAAGGTGTTTGATGCAAATTTGGGCAAGCAAATTAACTCCACTTGACATGAGAATTAACAGGATCAAGTGTCACACATAATTGATGTTGATCACCAAGTTGGAGCTCATTTGGAGGAAGTTGACAATGCAACTTTGGTAAACCCTAGAAATTAGCAGAAATGGCTTTACCAAGATTTAGTCATGCAAATCAGTTCTCCTTGATGCACCACTTGGTGTTGTGTCATCATTTTATTATTTGAACATGTCCACAAAAATTCAGATCAAAAGGACACACTTGGCAATGTAGAGTTGTTCAAATTTGGTTCTGGACAGAAAGGGTTTTGGGGCACTTTTGTGAACCAAACTTGTTTTGATTGATATGAAACTTTGCAAGATCATCACATTATGCATATGTGACTTGCTAGAATTTTCCTGGATTTATTTGAAAATATTTCTTATAGAAACATTTCAAATATTTGAAATGAGCTGAAATGGTTCTGGAGGGTTTTGTCCAATATTTTGATCATGACCATATGTTGAAACTCATATATATGGAAAATATATGTCCATTGAGTCTCCCTAATTTTTCTCAAATATTTTTAAAGCTTTAAAATAATTTTAACCTATTAAAGACCATTTCTGGCCTTAAGAAAAAGCCTATAAATAAAGTAGGAAAATAACTTTCAAAATTATATTTTTGTGGTTTCTGGGTATCCTATATCTAATAGGAGTCAAATAAATTTTGGAAAGATTTTTACTGCCCTTAATTAAGTACTTGCAGTGCAAGCCTCAATTCAGGGGTTTTTGGAAAACTAATTTTTGAAAATACTATTTGGCAAAATTATTTTTGCAAGAAATTATTTTTATGTCCTATACACATGGCATGATAATTGGTTCAAGAGTTTGGAGCAAGGAGATGAAGAATATGAGTTGGAGGATTTATTTGATTTTTAGAGCACTTGCAAACAACAGACAAAAATCCAATCAAGGCAAGGTCCAAAACACTCAAAAGTTTTTGTCAAACCACATTTTATCATGATTGTTAGCTTAAGTGTAGTGGCATGAAAATCAGGGTGTGACAGACCTACCCCCCTTACAAGAATCTCGTCCCCGAGATTCCCAAACTAGGCGCGGAAAGGAATACGGAACTTAGATGTGGGGTAATCTTCACGTCTCATACTGCTTCTGCTTCCGTGTGGTGCTCCATTGAACTTTGAAGTACTCGATTGTGTGGCTTCGTGTATGATATCCTGCTTGATCCAGATTGCAATTGGGGTCTCTCGCGTAGGTCATATTGGGCTGGAGGTCGATGGCTCGATGATCGATGTCCTTGTCGGGATCGGGTTGGTTAGGAAGTTGGAAACATTTTCAGAGTGGTGACGTGTGGAAAAAATGTTGTGCACAGTGGGTGACTCAGGTGGTAACTCTAGCTGGTAACCGTCTATTCTTCTTCTTGCAGTGATCTTGGAGAGGGGCGATAAATCTTGGTGTGAGCTACCCTTTGACATGGAAATGCTTGGTTCCATTGAGAGAAGTGGCTTGCAGATACACCTGGTCTTCGACGAGAAAGTTCACTTCTTGACAATGGTGGTTGGTGTACTTCTTCCTCCTTGGCATGGCGGTCTTTAAATGTTCCTTGACTAGCTGAATGGCTCTTCTTCTGTCTTCGGGTGGACAAGTAGGTCACCAAATGATGATGACAACTATCTTGTCTAAGCACTCCATGAAGACTTTGTTCACGGGGTACATAAAGTAGGCTGGGGGATTGGTGGTGGTCTTTGTTGAGTGTGGGCCAAGATGTTCTAGATCTAGTGTCAAGGCCCTAAGGTCCTGATCCGACCATGTTATGGCTTGGTAGGGCTTAAGGGTTCTAGTGTGTGAGTGAACGTTTATCATCTTATCCTTAAGCACGGTTTCTGAGATGCCAATAGCTCTATCTAGTACTCCAAATGAATAATCTTATACCACTAAAAGCATCCTCTCGTATAGACCAACTTCAATCATTACCCATGCTATTTATATCCTCATGGCTCCTGAGGAGAGGTCTAACAAAATCATACATGTGAACTATCCCCAAACTCGTATCTATGCAAAAATCCATGGGTAGAACGTACAAGCTTCCAAGATGGAGTTAAACATGACAATCCAAGTGCTCAGCCTATTCTTCCAAGGTCCAAGGCATTTCTACCCTAAGGAAACACGTCGTATGCCACTCCAAGATCTAGTTTCCTTTCCTATGAATCAACTCCAAAAGCCCATTAGCTACATAATTCATTAATTCTACAAATCCAGTGTCTATGGTGTTCCACATGATCTTCTAATGTCCTATAATCCCCAAATACTTGAAAGGGCTACCTTGCTATAGTCAGTCCACCAATTTCCATTATCATGGTCATGTAAACTCCAAGGTCAAGCTTATATAGATCCCTAAATCAACTCCAACAATTAATCCAATCTCCTAGTTTATCGTCCACCAAGAAACATGGTATCATGATCGAGATCATCAGTCTAAATCCGATTTACTCCGAACCATGTAGACATACTTAGCATCTATATTCAACTAAAATCACCTACTTAAATCCAAATCTCTTGTCCAACGAGAATTCCTACATGTTCCCCCAAGTCATTTACGTAATATCAACTGCCTCCTATCAATATCCCATGGCTAAGTTAAATCCATATACTTCCAAGAATTTCAGCTTGCGATCATAATTGACCTACTAAATCCAGTTTACTCAGGGGTAATGAAAGATATGCTAATCTATTAGCTGATCCCACCAAGTCCATCTACCATCATGAAAGCCTTATAATCCACCAAAGAGTCTCAGATAATTCCTCGAGGTCACTGATATAAACTCATCAAGTCATTCATCCTCTATTCCTATATCCTCAAATTGGTCTTTCCTATGGCATCGTCAGTCCTTGTGCTATATTAGGATGTCAATGTGCTTGTTCACTATGTCCACTAGTTCCATAATGAACCCGGTGCAAGGTTATGGAGGCTTAACTGGTTCTCTTGCAATTCCTTTGTGGGTTAAGCACATGGTTAAGGATTCGAGCTGGGGTATCTTGTGAAGTCTCGAAGGGTCTGGGGATGGGTTTCTAATCTGGGGGGGGGGTAAACATAACTCTACGGGGTTTCACTTGGTCGAGGAGGCTGTAGAAAAGTTCTTCAGTGCCAGTTGGTTGCCGAAGTTGAATCCTTGGTGTATCTTGTCTTGCCGGTCTTCAGTTGATGAGAGAGATGAGAGAGAAAGGTAGCATAGATGGGGATGCCTAAGGGGGTTCTATAGTGCAGGTGCAAACAAACAGGTGCCGAAAGGGCCAAAAACAAACAACAAAATAAGGCAGGTGATATAGTCGTGTACTTGTTGCCTAGGGCAAAAAGAGCGACTGATATCAAAACTCAAACAAATAAAAACAAGCAACACAGAATCATGGTTCTATTCGAACCATCATATGGACTCGACTGCGCATATGGGGTACACGACTCATCCTACCCTAGGGGTTCTCGGACTCAGTAGTCATGCCTTGTGCCTCGTGCAGTCTTCCGGGTTTTCCTCAGGTGTTGCTATGTCTCTTATAGTTGTTCGATGAAACGATCCCGGTTGAGCTTGAAGAGTCTTCAACAACTTCTCGCCTGTTGAAGTGATGGGGTGACGGTGGCTCTTCGTAGCAGGCATTGACTCGGTCTTTTGTTGTCTTCTTAATCATGACGATCCCTTTTTGTCTTCTAAGGCGTCGCTGGTACCAAGTAGGTAATCCTTTATGCAATGACACTAACAACGCATAGTAGAGGTCCAATCTGCCGGACACACTGTTGCCAGTATCGTCACCGAGAGCGGGGGATGAAGTGAACCGTTTTCCTGCTCACTATAGTGAGGCAGACCAAATGGCTAGGTTCTCATCCACCGGTGGTTGCCGATGCAACAATGATAAGGACAGGGTTGCTCTACTAGCGATGTATATCACATTCTTGCACATCCTATGCCCTGGTCATCATAGGCCAAGGTTTCATAATCCTGGAGCAATTTCAAACGTGTCACCATCCTCTGGGTCTTCATGTCCTCATTCCTTGAGGGCGTACCTTCTGTTGGCATCATCTTGCTGTGGTGTTTCCAATCTTGTGTTCAGAAGAGTGGGTGAGTGTCTAGCAAGGCGTCTTCCTTCTAGATTATCCACGAGGATTACAAGGAATCCTGTGGTCAGGGGCATAAGGATTCTAGCGACCATTAAATTTTGAAGGGGAAGAGGAAAGTATATCTTAGTTTTCGAAAAACTCATAAGGGGAAGAGAAGTATAGATTGTTTTGAAAAACTAGTAATAGTTTTGGAAATAGTTTTACCCTAACTAACGACCATGCTAACTAAGGCTTCCTACAGTCAGGATGGCTCTGATACCAGCTCTGTGGGGACCCCGACTCATAAGTCGTGATCACCGAATGCACGTGTACAGTGATCCCAGAGATCAATGCTCACTGAACACACAGAAGCTGAATAACAAGAGTCTTACATCCATACATACCGTCTTACATAAATTATGACTATTATGGTCAAGTCTTGAGTATAACATTGCAGCGGAAAAATCTTCGTCGATAACTTGGACCCATGCCATCTGCCTTAACCCTACAGGCATTCTGACTGGGAAGCGTCCTAGCTCGCATGTTCGTCACCACAAAAATCTTCATCTTACTCTTGTTCTTTCATGCCTGGCCAATAAAATAACCAGTGGCAAGCCAATGAGTACTTTGAATGTACTCGCAAGCAACCCATGTTTTGGCTTAAGATACAACAATGCATGACATAGGTAAATTTTTGCAGAAAGCTAGTTTTGAGTGCAATGACATGTTCAATAACTGTAAGACATGCATCAGGAGAATTCAAGTAACCATGAGGACAGGTTACAGATATCAACATAAATAGAGTGGGCATCGACCCAACTCAATCATGTCAAGTCCTTTGACTTGACCCAAGTAGTTCTCCCCACTTATCCAAACACACACACTGGTTTGTAAACATGTGGACGTAGCCCAAGAGCGGTTACCCAACTGTCCTTGACCGTGGACACGGCTATTCGAATAGTTTTACACTCTGCAGAGGTTGCACACTTTACCCACAAGATCCGGGGAACTTCCGTGTCATCCACGACCCGCGGTACCTCAAGTACCCGGGGTAAGCACCCGATCACTACCTTTCCCTAGACGACACTAAGAAGGAGTCCACTCGTTGTTCCATATCCTCACGATGTACATCATACGAGACTCACTCGAGATCGTAACATCCGAGAGGGGACACAACGGTGTGTCCGGTGCCCTGTGAAAACAGTCATGGCCGCCCTACCTGGCACGACCCCGTCCCGAGAGAGAGCACCAACTCTCCCCCGTCACTAGTAATGCGGGCTCCAAGCTAGTATCGGCCTAGGTAATCAATAATGCCCTTTCCCATATAAGGGTAGAGTGGTTGCGCATGTAAGGTTGGAATAACGGTCGCAACTTAAACCAATCCGTTTTGAAAACAACACACACACTTGCCTCGGTACACCACTTCGCCATCAAGTGGTTACCCATCTCATTATCTCCCTCGGGCATAAGTGGCACCCGACGGGGTTTTCGAAAAGTCTTTTGAAAATACTTTGTCTCCATCACCATGCATATCCCCGTCCCTTTTTGCGTAGCAACTACTTTAGCATCCTAACTACTCCCACCGGAATAACCCTCATAGAAAGGTAGGGTCATGCATCATGCAAGTGTCAACGAGAAAAGCAACGGAGGCAAACCACCTCAAGTGGTCACCATATTATCATGACTTCGATGCAAGCAATAAAAGTGCCATCTGACATGCATAAAAAGGGTTTCTTAGACATGGTCAAAGGGCTACTTGCCTGTTTTAACAAAGTCTTCGAGGTCTTCAAATATCTCTGGTCCAACTCCGAGCATTTCGTCTATTTCGTCAACTATCGCCGAAAGCAACCATAATAAGAAACACAACAAGGCAGAAAATAAAAGTGCACTAAAACTATTAATTTGACTTCTCTAGGACATCTCTGGTTATATGAAAAATAACCAGAGTGGTTTCATTGGAATTGGGTCAGTGGATATTTTCTAAACATTTTGATAGGATGGAATCAAGGGGTTTATGGATTTGCAAGAAGTGTACAGAAATGTATTTTTGAAAAATGAGCAAATATACCTATTTAACAAAGGATTATTTTAGAAGCATGTAGGATTTGGTTTCACTGGATTTGGAGTTCAAATGATTTCTCTATGAATTTGCAAGGTTGGCTATACATGAAGAAATGGACCATTATTGGAGGTCGTACAGAAAGTATTAGTGAAAATGTTAAAAAACTAAGTTTTGAACTTATAAACATCTAGGAATTTGAATTATGGAATTTGGATCAAAAATGGGCTCTCTGTGATTTTCTAAAGTTTATCACAGAAATGGAAAAACAAGATTTGATAAATGTTTGTGAAGAAAAAGTTTCTGGAAAAATGTGCAGATAGCACCATGTGATAGATCATGATTTTACGAGCTACTAGAATTTTGAATCATCAAATTTGGAGTCCATTTTAATTACTTGTGGACTTTATAAGTCATCTGAGAAAAGAAAATAAGAAAAAGGCTATACCGTTATTCTGCGCACTGTGCGAGAGGTAGGCAGTGGGCCGGCCCAGCTGCTCGGCCGCGCGGCAACAGGGCGACGTCGAAGGCGGGAGTGGGCAAACCCGTCTCCACTTGCCAGCGGGCCCGGTGGCTGGGCCACTGACGAGCGGGGCCCGCCTGCAGGTCCATGTCCAACCTGCCGCGCGGGCGCGACGGGAGACAGAGGGAGCGAGGCCGAATGGCGCCGGCGCTCTTCCCGGCGACGTCCGGCATACCGACGGACTCAGGAGGCCGAGCCGCGCCCATTCATGGATCTCACGCAGTCTGGGGAGGACCGAGATGACAGTGGTCTTGACGCCGGCGGACGGGGTTTCGAGCGAGGTTTGGGGCACGGCAAGGCGAGCACGGGAAGGAGAAAATAGGGCGCGGGGAGAGTTGGCGGTGGTGCTGGTGCTGCTCTGGAACAAAGAGGTGGGGAGGAGGGGCTCTCAGTGGCGCGAATTTAGGTGGAGGCCGGCGGCATTGCTCCGGCCATGGAGATGCAAGGAGGGCACGAGAAGAGGGATGGCTTGGTCCAGAGGGTGCACGGGAGGGAGAGAGAGCAAACGGAGGCCAGAGAGGGCTCGGGGGTGGCCTTTTAAGGCGGGGCGATGGTGCACCGTGGACGGTGCGCCGGCGAGCTCGTTGCCGTCGCCACGGGTCACGGGAGCTCGTCGTGGTGTGTCTGGGGCGTTCCTGGATTCGGTCCAGAGCTAGGGGAGAGAAGATAGAGAGCAGGGGGGCCAGGGGCACCGCGCGTGTGAGTTTGCTCATTGGAGCTCTCGGGCGGCCGGCGCGCGTGCGAGCTGGGGCGAGAGGAGGGAGAAGGAGGAGGGGACAGAGGCGTGGCGTGTCGCAGACGTCGAGGCGCATCGTCGGGCGCGCTGGGGAGGCCCGAGGTTGCCGGAGGTGGTTGGCAGGGGGCGGCTACAGTGCTAGAGCGCACTGTAGCGCGCTCCAGAGCGTGCAAATGGCATGCCATGGCATTTTATATGCCTTGTGGGCGCGGCCACTAATGTCTGGTAGCTCTAGGAGGGAGTAAAGAAGTGGGGAGGGGCATTGGATGCCCTGGTGGCCACTGGAGTGAGGAGGGAGGTGAGAAACGGAGAGAAATGGGCTTTTCCAGAGAGAGAAGGAGAGGGTTTCACCCACCAATGATTGAGCCATGGCCATGCTAAACTTACTAGAGGTAAAGGGGAACTAGGAGAGGCTCTGGTAAAAAGTTGGGCTCAAGGAGAATAGTGTAAGTGGTCAAAAATGGTGATTTTTGAAAAGTGACAGAAGGTGTTTGATGCAAATTTGGGCAAGCAAATTAACTCCACTTGACATTAGAATTAACAGGATCAAGTGTCACACATAATTGATGTTGATCACCAAGTTGGAGCTCATTTGGAGGAAGTTGACAATGCAACTTTGGTAAACCCTAGAAATTAGCAGAAATGGCTTTACCAAGATTTAGTCATGCAAATCAGTTCTCCTTGATGCACCACTTGGTGTTGTGTCATCATTTTATTATTTGAACATGTCCTCAAAAATTCAGATCAAGAGGACACACTTGGCAATGTAGAGTTGTTCAAATTTGGTTCTGGACAGAAAGGGTTTTGGGGCACTTTTGTGAACCAAACTTGTTTTGATTGATATGAAACTTTGCAAGATCATCACATTATGCATATGTGACTTGCTAGAATTTTCCTGGATTTATTTGAAAATATTTCTTATAGAAACATTTCAAATATTTGAAATGAGCTGAAATGGTTCTGGAGGGTTTTGTCCAATATTTTGATCATGACCATATGTTGAAACTCATATATATGGAAAATATATGTCCATTGAGTCTCCCTAATTTTTCTCAAATATTTTTAAATCTTTAAAATAATTTTAACCTATTAAAGACCATTTCTGGCCTGAAGAAAAAGCCTTTAAATAAAGTAGGAAAATAACTTTCAAAATTATATTTTTGTGGTTTCTGGGTATCCTATATCTAATATGAGTCAAATATATTTTTGGAAAGATTTTTACTGCCCTTAATTAAGTACTTGCAGTGCAAGCCTCAATTCAGGGGTTTTTGGAAAACTAATTTTTGAAAATACTATTTGGCAAAATTATTTTTGCAAGAAATTATTTTTATGTCCTATACACATGGCATGATCATTGGTTCAAGAGTTTGGAGCAAGGAGATGAAGTATAGGAGTTGGAGGATTTATTTGATTTTCAGAGCACTTGCAAACAACAGACAAAAATCCAATCAAGGCAAGGTCCAAAACACTCAAAAGTTTTTGTCAAACCACATTTTATCATTATTGTTAGCTTAAGTGTAGTGGCATGAAAATCAGGGTGTGACAAGCGCGGGCCGCGGACACGACGAGGAGGCGCATCACCGCGCGCCGTCCGGCCAAGATCTTCTCCCGCGTGCGCCACCTCCTCGCCAAGCCCTTCCCCTACGCGCGGCCCTCGCCGACTCGCTCTTCCTCGTCTAGGATGCCCGCGGCGCCGCCGCCGGCTGCGCTGACGGCGGCTAGGTCGGGCATGTTAGGGATGCGGCCCAGCAGCGCGGCAGCGTCATGGGTGGCGTGCGGATGGGCATGGAGCCACGGACGCCGCCGTCCCCAACGGTGCCCCGTCCCGGCGCTCCTCGACTCCCGCTTGGACGGCGACAAGTTCGAGCCGTGTCCGTCGACCCCGACGTCGCGCTCGCCTACAAGTTCCCTGAGGTAACTAACTTACCAGCCCATTCGCGCATCCCGCTTCCTCCGAGCCGGCGTCCTACTCTTCTCTGCTGATCCGCGCAGGTCTCCTTCGCCTACGACGAGAGGTGCAGGCCTTAGCTCGACGGAACGGCTCTCCCGATTGATCCCATCTGTCATGCCGTCTCCTTGCTCCGTGCAGGAATGTGGCGCTGTACGCGCTCGGCATGGGGGCCTGCGGCGTGCTACGTCTTGAGCTTGTGTTGGTTTTCCTTGAAGAGGAAAGGGTGATGCAGCAATAGTAGCGTAAGTATTTCCCTCAGTTTTTGAGAACCAAGGTATCAATCCAGTAGGAGGCTCCTCAAAAGTCCCACGCACCTACACAAACAAACAAGAACTCGCAACCAACGCAATAAAGGGGTTGTCAATCCCTTCACGGCCACTTGCGAAAGTGAGATCTGATAGAGATAATACGATAAGATAAAAAAATTTGGTATTTTATGATATAGATAAGAAAAGTAAAGATGCAAATAAAAGTAGATGGCAAACTTATATGATAAAAGATAGACCCGGGGGCCATAGGTTTCACTAGTGGCTTCTCTCAAGATAGCATAAATATTACAATGGGTGAACAAATTGCTGTCGAGCAATTGATAGAAAAGCGAATAATTATGAGATTGTCTAGGCATGATCATGTATATAGGCATCACGTCCGTGACAAGTAGACCGACTCCTGCCTGCATCTACTACTATTACTCCACACATCGACCGCTATCCAGCATGCATCTAGAGTATTAAGTTCATAAAGAACAGAGTAACGCATTAAGAAAGATGACATGATGTAGAGGGATAAACTCATGCAATATGATATAAACCCCATCTTTTTATCCTCGATGGCAACAATACAATACGTGCCTTGCTGCCCCTACTGTCACTGGGAAAGGACACCGCAAGATTGAACCCAAAGCTAAGCACTTCTCCGATTGCAAGAAAGATCAATCTAGTAGGCCAAACCAAACTGATAATTCGAAGAGACTTGCAAAGATAAATTAATCACACATAAAAGAAGTCAGAGGAGATTCAAATATTTCTCATAGATAAACTTGATCATAAACTCACAATTCATCGGATCTCGACAAACACACTGCAAAAAGAGTTACATCGAATAGATCTCCAAGAAGATCGAGGAGAACTCTGTATTGAGATTCAAAGAGAGAGAAGAAGCCATCTAGCTAATAACTATGGACCCGAAGGTCTGTGGTAAATTACTCACAACTCATCGGAGAGGCCTTGGAGATGATGTAGAGGCCCTTCGTGATCAATTCCCCCTCCGGCGGAGCGCCGGCGAAGGCTCCAAGATGGGATCTCGCGGATACAGAAGGTTGCGGTGGTGGAATTAGGTTTTTGTGGTCGCCTCTGATGTTGTCGGGTACGTGGGTATCTATAGGAGGAAGAAGTACGTCGGTGTACGCCCGAGGGGCCCACGAGACAGGGGGCGCGCCCAGTAGGGGGGGCGCGCCCTCCACCCTCGTGGCCGCCTTGGTGGTTGCTTGACTTCCACTCCAAGTCCTCTGGATCACGTTCGTTCCAAAAATCATGCTCCCGAAGGTTTCATTCCGTTTGGACTCCGTTTGATATTCCTTTTCTTTGAAACACTGAAATAGGCAAAAAAAACAGCAATACGGGCTGGGCCTCCGGTTAGTAGGTTAGTCCCAAAAATGATATAAATGTGTAAAGTAAAGCCCATAAACATCCAAAACGGGTAATATAATAGCATGGAACAATCAAAAATTATAGATACGTTGGAGACGTATCAAGCATCCCCAAGCTTAATTCCTGCTCGTCCTCGAGTAGGTAAATGATAAAAGCAAAAGAATTTTTGATGTGGAATGCTACCTAGCATAATTCTCAATGTAATTTTCTTTATTGTGGCATGAATTTTCAGATCCAAATGATTCAAAATAAAAGTTCATATTGACATAGAAAACAATAATACTTCAAGCATATTAATCAAGCAATCATGTCTTCTCAAAATAACATGCCTAAAGAAAGTTCATCCCTACAAAATCATATAGTTAGGTCATGCTTCATTTTCGTCACACAAAAATACTCCCATCTTGCACACCCCCGATGACAAGCCAAGCAATTGTTTCATACTTAAGCAATCTCAAACTTTTTCAACTTTCATGCTATACATGAGCGTGAGCCATGGAGATAGCACTATGGGTGGAATAGAATACGATGATGGGGATTGTGTGGAGAAGACAAAAAAGGAGAAAGTCTCACATTGACGAGGATAATCAACGGGCTATGGAGATGCCCATCAATTGATGTCAACATGAGGAGTTGGGATTGCCATGCAAAGGATGCAGTAGAGCTATAAATGTATGAAAGCTCAACAAAAGAAACTAAGTGGGTGTGCATCCAACTTGCTTGCTCACGAAGACCTAGGGCATTTTGAGGAAGCCCATCATAGGAATATACAAGCCAAGTTCTATAATGAAAATTTCCCACTAGTATATGAAAGTGATAACATATGAGAATCTTTATATGAAGAACATGGTGCTACTTTGAAGCACAAGTATGGAAAAGCATAGTAACATTGCCCCCTTTTTATTATTATTTTCCTTTTCTTTTTTTTATTTTTTGGGCCTTTCTTCTTTTTTTCTTTTTTCTTTTGCCCTTTCTTTTTTTCTTTTTTCTTTTGGCCTTTCTTCTTTTCTTTTTTCTTTTGCCCTTTCTTTTTTCTTTTTTCTTTTGGCCTTTTTTTTAGGGACAATGCTCTAATAATGATGATCATCACACTTCTATTTATTTACAACTCATGAATTACAACTCAAAAACTAGAACAAGATATGACTCTATATGAATGCCTCCGGCGGTGTACCGGGATGGGCAATGAATCAAGAGTGACATGTATGAAAAATTATGCATGGTGGCTTTGCCACAAATACGATGTCAACTACATGATCATGCAAGGCAATATGACAATGATGATGCGTGTCATAATAATGAATGGAACGCTGGAAAGTTGCATGGCAATATATCTCGGAATGGCCATGGAAATGCCATAATAGGTAGGTATGGTGGCTGTTTTGAGGAAGATATAAGGAGGTTTATGTGTGATAGAGTGTATCGTATCACGGGGTTTGGATGCACCGGCGAAGTTTGCACCAACTCTCAAGGTGAGAAAGGGCAATGCACGGTACCGAAGAGGCTAGCAATGATGGAAAGGTAAGAGTGCGTATAATCCATGGACTCAACATTAGTCAAAAGAACTCATATACTTATTGCAAAAATCTACAAGTCATCAAAAACCAAGCACTACGCGCATGCTCCTAGGGGGATAGATTGGTAGGAAAATACCATCGCTCGTCCCCGACCGCCACTCATTAGGATGCACAATCTAAGAACACCTCATGTTTCAAATTTGTTACACAACTTTTACCATATGTGCATGCTACGGGACTTGCCAACTTCAACACAAGCATTCTTTAAATTCATAATTACCCAACTAGAATGACTCTAATATTACTACCTCCATATCTCAAAACAATTATCAAGTATCAAATTGATCATAGCATCCAATTCACTTCCTATGATAGTTTTTATTATACCCAACTTGGATGCCCATCATTCTAGGGCCAATTTTATAACCATAGCAAATACCATGCTGTTCTAAGAGACTCTCAAAATAATATAAGTGAAGGGTGAGAGATTAATAATTTCTACAAAATTAAGCCACCGCCGTGCTCTAAAAGATATAAGTGAAGTAAGCAAAAACTTTCTAGCTCAAAAGATATAAGTGAAGCATAAAGAGTATTCTAATAAATTTCAGTCATGTGGGTTTCTCCCAAAAGGTGTGTTCAGAAAGGATGATTGTGGTAAACTAAAAAGCAAAGACTAATATCATACAAGATGCTCCAAGCAAAACACATATCATGTGGTGAATAAAAATATAGCTCCAAGTAAAGTTACCGATAGACAAAGACAAAAGAGGGGATGCCTTCCGGGGCATCCCCAAGCTTAGGCTTTTGGTTATCCTTGAATATCTTGGGGTGCTATGGGCATCCCAAAGCTTAGGCTCTTGCCACTCCTTGTTCCATAATCCATCAAATCTTTACCCAAAACTTGAAAACTTCACAACACAAAACTCAACAGAAATCTCGTAAGCTCCGTTAGCGAAAGAAAACAAAACACCACTTAAAGGTACTATAATGAACTCATTCTTTATTTATATTGGTGTTAAACCTACTGTATTCTAACTTATCTATGGTTTATAAACTATTTTACTAGCCATAGATGCATCAAAATAAGCAAACAACACACGAAAAACAGAATCTGTCAAAAACAGAACAGTTTGTAGTAATCTCTAACTAACGCAAACTTCTGGAACTCAAACAATTCTAAAAAAATAGGACGACCTAGACAATTTGTTTATTGATCTACTGCAATTGGAATCAGTATTTTATCACGTTCTGGTGATTTTAAACAATTGTTTTCGTGAACGGAAAGTTTCTGGAATTTTCAGCAAGATCAAATACTTATCATCCAAGAAGATCCTATAGGTTTAACTTGGCACAAACATTAATTAAAACATGAAAACACATCTAAACAGAAGGTAGATGAAATATTTATTACTAAACATAAGGGAAAACAAAATAAAATAAAATAAAATTGGGTTGCCTCCCAACTAGCGCTATCGTTTAACGCCCCAAGCTAGGCATAAATGCGAGGATAGATCTAAGTAGTGCCGTCTTTGGCACTCAATTCATAAGTAGCTTGCATGATAGATTCATAAGGTAATTTGACTTTCTTTCTTGGAAAGTTCTCCATGCCTTTCCTTAAAATGGAAATTGTAATCTAATATTCCCTTCCTTCATATAAATAATCGCACCAATCGTTCTAAGGAAAGGTCTACCAAAAATAATAGGACAAGAAAGATTGCAATCTATATCAAGAACGATAAAATCTATGGGCACCAAATTCCTATTTGCAATAATGAGAACATCATTGATCCTTCCCATTTGCTTTTTAATGGTGGAATCCGCAAGGTGCAAATTTAAAGAGCAATCATCAAGATCATGGAAACCTAGAATATCACATAAAGTTTTCGGAATCGTGGAAACACTAGCACCCAAATCACAAAAAGCATAGCACTCATGATCTTTAATTTTAATCTTTATAGTAGGTTCCCATTCATCATAAAGTTTTCTAGGTATAGAAACTTCCAAATTAAGTTTTTCATCGTAAGATTGCATCAAGGCATCAACAATATGTTTGGTAAAAGCTTTATTTTGACTATAAGCATGGGGAGAATTCAACACGGATTGCAACAAGGAAATACAATCTAATAAAGAACAATTATCATAATTAAATTCCTTGAAATCCAAGATAGTGGGTTCAATGCTATTTAAAGTCTTGACCTCGCCAATCCCACTTTTACCAAATTTAGCATCAAGATCTAAAAACTCCGAATCATTGGGACGCCTTTTAACTAAACTTGACTCATCTCCAGTCCCATCATTATCAAGATTCATATTGCAAAACAAAGATCTAATAGGGGACACATCAATAACTTTAAGATCTTCATCATTATTTACATGGAAACTAGAAGAACACGCCTTTACAAAGCAATCTTTCATAGCACGCAATCTAGCGGTTCTTTCTTTGCACTCATCAATGGAAATTCTCATAGCCAAATCATCAACTTTAAGTAATTTTTCTTCAAGCATGGCATTAAAATTCTTTTGGGAGATCATAAATTCTTTCACACTATTCTCAAAATCAGAGGGCATCTTATTAAAATTAACATAAGAATTATTGTAGGAATTTCCATAATTATTAGAGAAATTAGTAGGGAACGGTCTAGGATTAAAGTTTCCTCTATAAGCATTGTTACCAAAATTATTCCTACCGACAAAATTCACATCCATAGATTCATTATTATTCTCAATCAAAGTGCACAAAGGCATATCATTGGGATCAATAGAAGCATTCTTAGTAGCAAACAATTTCATAAGTTCATCCATCTTTCCACTCAAAACATTAATTTCTTCTATAGCATGCACTTTCTTACTAGTAGATCTTTCGGTGTGCCATTGAGAATAATTAGCCATAATATTATCAAGGAGTTTGGTAGCTTCTCCTAAGGTGATTTCCATAAACGTGCCTCCCACGGCCGAATCTAAAAGATTTCTAGAAGCAAAATTCAAGCCGGCATAAAAAATTTGTATGATCATCCATAAATTCAAACCATGAGTAGGGCAATTGCGAATAATCAATTTCATTATTTCCCAAGATTGGGCAACATGCTCATGATCAAGTTGTTTAAAATTCATAATATCGTTCCTAAGAGAGATGATCTTAGCGGGAGGAAAATACTTAGAGATAAAAGCATCTTTGCTATTATTTCACGAATCAATACTATTCTTAGGCAAAGACGAAAACCAAACTTTAGCACGATCTCTAAGTGAAAACGGAAATAACTTCAATTTAACAATATCATTATTCGTATCCTTCTTCTTTTGCATCTCACACAAATCAACAAAGTTGTTTAGATGGGTAGCGACATCTTCACTAGGAAGGCCGGAGAATTGATTTTTCATAACAAGATTCAGCAAAGCAGCATTGATTTCACAAGACTCAGCATCATTAAGAGGAGCAATCGGAGTACTAAGGAAATCATTATTATTGGTATTGGAAAAATCACACAATTTGGTATTATCTTGCGCCATGGCGACAAGCAATCCAACACACACAAGCAAACAAAAAGGCAAGTGTAAATATTTTAGACTAAGTGTAAAGATTTTAGACTAAGTTCATGATAATTAAGTTCATCTAATCAAATTACTCAATGAACTCCCACTTAGATAGACATCCCTCTAGTCATCTAAGTGAAACATGATCCGAGTTAACTAGGCCGTGTCCGATCATCACGTGAGACGGACTAGTCAAGATCGGTGAACATCTCCATGTTGATCTTCTATACGACTCATGCTCGACCTTTCGGTCCTCCGTGTTCCGAGGCCATGTCTGTACATGCTAGGCTCGTCAAGTTAACCTAAGTGTATTGCGTGTGTTCCGAGGCCATGTCTGTACATGCTAGGCTCGTCAACACCCGTTGTATGCGAACGTTAGAATCTATCACACCCGATCATCACGTGGTGCTTCGAAACAACGAACCTTCGCAACGGTGCACAGTTAGGGGGAACACTTTCTTGAAATTATCATAAGGGATCATCTTACTTACTACCGTCGTTCTAAGAAAATAAGATGCAAAAAACATGATAAACATCACATGCAATCAAATAGTGACATGATATGGCCAATATCATTTTGCTCCATTGATCTCCATCTTCGGGGCACCATGATCATCTTCGTCACCGGCATGACACCATGATCTCCATCACCATGATCTCCATCATTGTGTCTTCATGAAGTTGTCACGCCAACGGTTACTTCTACTTCTATGGCTAACGCGTTTAGCAATAAAGTAAAGTAATTTACATGGCGTTATTCAATGACACGCAGGTCATACAAAATAATAAAGACAACTCCTATGGCTCCTGCCGGTTGTCATACTCATCGACATGCAAGTCGTGATTCCTATTACAAGAATATGATCAATCTCATACATCACATATATCATTCATCACATCTTCTGGCCATATCACATCACATAGCACATGCTGCAAAAGCAAGTTAGACGTCCTCTAATTGTTGTTGCATGTTTTTACGTGGTTTGTAGGTTTCTAGCAAGAACGTTTCTTACCTACGTATGACCACAACGTGATTTTCCAATTTCTATTTACCCTTCATAAGGACCCTTTTCATCGAATCCGTTCCGACTAAAGTAGGAGAGACAGACACCCGCTAGCCACCTTATGCAACTAGTGCATGTCAGTCGGTGGAACCTGTCTCACGTAAGCGTACGTGTAAGGTCGGTCCGGGCCGCTTCATCCCACAATGCCGCCGAAACAAGATAAGACTAGTAGCGGCAAGAAGAATTGGCAACATCAACGCCCACAACTACTTTGTGTTCTACTCGTGCATAGTAACTACGCATAGGCCTGGCTCATGATGCCACTGTTGGGGATCGTAGCATAATTTTAAAATTTTCCTACGCTCACCAAGATCCATCTATGGAGTATACTAGCAACGAGGGGAAAGGAGTGCATCTACATACCCTTGTAGATCGCGAGCGGAAGCGTTCCAATGAACGTGGATGACGGAGTCGTACTCGCCGTGATCCAAATCACCGATGACCGAGTGCCGAACAGACGGCACCTCCGCGTTCAACACATGTACGGTGCAGCGACGTCTCCTCCTTCTTGATCCAGCAAGGGGAAGGAGAGGTTGATGGAGATCCAGCAGCACGACGGCGTGGTGGTGGATGTAGCGGGTCTCGGCAGGGCTTCGCCGAGCTTCTGCGAGAGGGAGAGGTGTAGCAGGGGAGGAGGGAGGCGCCCAAGGCTGTAATGTTGCTGCCCTCCCTCCCTCCCCTTTTATATAGGCCCACTGGGAGGGGGGGGCGCCGGCCAAGATCCATCTGATGGGGGGGCGGCGGCCAAGGGGGGTAACTTACCCCCCAAGTCAAATGGGGCGCCCCCCACCCTAGGGTTTCCAACCCTAGGCGCGGGGGGAGGCCCATGGGGGGCGCCCCAGCCCACTAAGGACTGGTTGCCCTCCCACTTCAGCCCATGGGGCCCTCCGGGATAGGTGGCCCCACCCGGTGGACCCCCGGGACCCTTCCCGTGGTCCCGGTACAATACCGATAACCCTCGAAACTTTCCCGGTGGCCGAAACTGGACTTCCTATATATAATTCTTCACCTCCGGACCATTCCGGAACTCCTCGTGACGTCCGGGATCTCATCAGGGACTCCGAACAACTTTCGGGTTCCCGCATACTCGTATCTCTACAACCCTAGCGTCACCGAACCTTAAGTGTGTAGACCCTACGGGTTCGGAAGACATGCAGACATGACCGAGACGCCTCTCCGGTCAATAACCAACAGCGGAATCTGGATACCCATGTTGGCTCCCACATGTTCCACGATGATCTCATCGGATGAACCACGATGTCGAGGATTCAATCAATCCCGTATACAATTCCCTTTGTCAATCGGTATGTTACTTGCCCGAGATTCGATCGTCGGTATCCCAATACCTTGTTCAATCTCGTTACCGGCAAGTCTCTTTACTCGTACCGTAATGCATGATCCCGTGACTAACGCCTTAGTCACATTGAGCTCAATATGATGATGCATTACCGAGTGGGCCCAGAGATACCTCTCCGTCACACGGAGTGACAAATACCAGTCTCGATCCGTGCCAACCCAACAGACACTTTCGGAGATACCCGTAGTGCACCTTTATAGTCACCCAGTTACGTTGTGACGTTTGGCACACCCAAAGCACTCCTACGGTATCCGGGAGTTGCACGATCTCATGGTCTAAGGAAAAGATACTTGACATTGGAAAAGCCCTAGCAAACGAAACTACACGATCTTTTATGCTATGCTTAGGATTGGGTCTTGTCCATCACATCATTCTCCTAATGATGTGATCCCGTTATCAACGACATCCAATGTCCATAGTCAGGAAACCATGACTATCTATTGATCAACGGGCTAGTCAATTAGAGGCTTACTAGGGACACGTTGTGGTCTATGTGTTCACACATGTATTACGATTTCCGGATAACACAATTATATCATGAACAATAGACAATTATCATGAACAAAGAAATATAATAATAACCATTTATTATTGCCTCTAGGGCATATTCCCAACAGTCTCCCACTTGCACTAGAGCCAATAATCTAGTTACATTGTGATGAATCGAACACCCATTGCGTCCTGGTGTTGATCATGTTTTGCTCTAGGGAGAGGTTTAGTCAACGGATCTGCTACATTCAGGTCCGTATGTACTTTACAAATATCTATGTCTCCATTTTGAACACTTTCACGAATGGAGTTGAAGCGACGCTTGATATGCCTGGTCTTCCTGTGAAACCTGGGCTCCTTTGCAAGGGCAATAGCTCCAGTGTTGTCACAGAAGAGAGTCATCGGGCCCGACGCATTGGGAATCACCCCTAGGTCGGTAATGAACTCCTTCATCCAGACTGCTTCCTGTGCTGCCTCCGAGGCCGCCATGTACTCCGCTTCACATGTAGATCCCGCCACGACGCTTTGCTTGCAACTGCACCAGCTTACTGCTCCTCCATTCAAAATATACACGTATCCGGTTTGTGACTTTGAGTCATCCAGATCTGTGTCGAAGCTAGCGTCGACGTAACCCTTTACGACGAGCTCTTCGTCACCTCCATAAACGAGAAACATATCCTTAGTCCTCTTCAGGTACTTCAGGATATTCTTGACCGCTGTCCAGTGTTCCATGCCGGGATTACTTTGGTACCTTCCTACCAAACTTGCGGCAAGGTTTACATCAGGTCTGGTACACAACATGGCATACATAATAGACCCTATGGCCGAGGCATAGGGGATGACACTCATCTTTTCTCTATCTTCTGCCGTGGTCGGGCATTGAGCCGTGCTCAATTGCACACCTTGCAATACAGGCAAGAACCCCTTCTTGGACTGATGCATATTGAACTTCTTCAATATCTTGTCAAGGTATGTACTCTGTGAAAGACCAATGAGGCGTCTCGATCTATCTCTATAGATCTTGATGCCTAATATATAAGCAGCTTCTCCAAGGTCCTTCATTGAAAAACACTTATTCAAATAGGCCTTTATACTTTCCAAGAATTCTATATCATTTCCCATCAATAGTATGTCATCCACATATAATATGAGAAATGCTACAGAGCTCCCACTCACTTTCTTGTAAACACCGGCTTCTCCATAAGTCTGTGTAAACCCAAACGCTTTGATCATCTCATCAAAGCGAATGTTCCAACTCCGAGATGCTTGCACCAGCCCATAGATTGAACGCTGGAGCTTGCATACTTTGTTAGCATTCTTAAGATCAACAAAACCTTCCGGCTGCATCATATACAACTCTTCCTTAAGGAAGCCGTTAAGGAATGCCGTTTTGACATCCATCTGCCATATCTCATAATCATAGTATGCGGCAATTGCTAACATGATTCGGACGGACTTCAGCTTCGCTACGGGTGAGAAAGTCTCATCGTAGTCAACCCCTTGAACTTGTCGATAACCCTTAGCGACAAGTCGAGCCTTATGGATGGTCACATTACCATCCGCGTCTGTCTTCTTCTTAAAGATCCATTTGTTTTCTATGGCTCGCGGATCATCGGGCAAGTCAGTCAAAGTCCATACTTCGTTTTCATACATGGATCCTATCTCGGATTTCATGGCCTCTAGCCATTTGTCGGAATCCGGGCCCGCCATCGCTTCTTCATAGTTCGAAGGTTCACCGTTGTCTAACAACACGATTTCCAGGACAGGGTTGCCGTACCATTCTGGTGCGGAACATGTCCTTGTGGACCTACGAAGTTCAGTAGTAACTTGATCCGAAGCTTCATGATCATCATCATTAACTTCCTCCTCAGTCGGTGCAGGCACCACAGGAGTATTTTCCCGTGCTGCGCTACTTTCCGGTTCGGAAGGGGTGACTATCACCTCATCAAGTTCCACTTTCCTCCCACTCAATTCTTTCGAGAGAAACTCCTTCTCCAGAAAGGACCCGTTCTTGGCAACGAAGATCTTGCCTTCGGATCTGAGGTAGAAGGTATACCCAATAGTTTCCTTAGGGTATCCTATGAAGACGCATTTCTCCGACTTGGGTTCGAGCTTTTCAGGTTGAAGTTTCTTGACATAAGCATCGCATCCCCAAACTTTTAGAAACGACAGCTTATGTTTCTTCCCAAACCATAATTCATACGGTGTCGTCTCAACGGATTTCGACGGAGCCCTATTTAAAGTGAATGCGGCAGTCTCTAAAGCATAGCCCCAAAATGAGAGCGGTAAATCGGTAAGAGACATCATAGATCGCACCATATCCAATAGAGTACGATTACGACGTTCGGACACACCGTTTCTCTGAGGTGTTCCAGGCGGCGTGAGTTGTGAAACTATTCCACATTTCCTTAAGTGTGTACCAAACTCGTGACTTAAATATTCTCCACCACGATCTGATCGTAAGAATTTTATTTTCCTGTCACGTTGATTCTCAACCTCAGTCTGAAATTCCTTGAACTTTTCAAAGGATTCAGACTTGTGTTCATTAGGTAGACATACCCATATCTACTTAAGTCATCAGGGAGAGTGAGAACATAACGATATCCTCCGCGAGCCTCAACACTCATTGGACCGCACACATCGGTATGTATGATTTCCAATAAGTTGGTTGCTCGCTCCATTGTTCCGGAGAACGGAGTCTTGGTCATCTTACCCATGAGGCATGGTTCGCACGTGTCAAATGATTCATAATCAAGAGACTCCAAAAGTCCATCTGCATGGAGCTTCTTCATGCGCTTGACACCAATGTGACCAAGGCGGCAGTGCCACAAGTATGTGGGACTATCATTATCAACTTTACATCTTTTGGTATTCACACTATGAATATGTGTAACATCACGTCCGAGATTCATCAAGAATAAACCATTGACCAGCGGGGCATGACCATAAAACATATCTCTCAAATACATAGAACAACCATTATTCTCAGATTTAAATGAGTAGCCATCTCGAATTAAACGAGATCCAGATACAATGTTCATGCTCAAAGCTGGCACTAAATAACAATTGTTGAGGTTTAAAACTAATCCCGTAGGTAGATGCAGAGGTAGCGTGCCGACGGCGATCACATCGACCTTGGAACCATTCCCGACGCGCATCGTCACCTCGTCCTTCGCCAGTCTCCGTTTATTTCGTAGTTCCTGTTTTGAGTTACAAATATGAGCAACCGCACCGGTATCAAATACCCAGGAGCTACTACGAGTACTGGTAAGGTACACATCAATTACATGTATATCACATATACCTTTGGTGTTGCCGGCCTTCTTGTCCGCTAAGTATTTGGGGCAGTTCCGCTTCCAGTGACCACTTCCCTTGCAATAAAAGCACTCAGTTTCAGGCTTGGGTCTATTCTTTGACTTCTTCCCAGTAACTTGCTTACCGGGCGCGGCAACTCCCTTGCCGTCCTTCTTGAAGTTCTTCTTACCCTTGCCCTTCTTGAACTTAGTGGTTTTATTCACCATCAACACTTGATGTTCCTTTTTGATCTCCACCTCCGCTGATTTCAGCATTGAATATACCTCAGGAATGGTCTTTTCCATCCCTTGCATATTGAAGTTCATCACAAAGCTCTTGTAGCTTGGTGGAAGCGACTGAAGGATTCTGTCAATGACCGCGTCATCCGGGAGATTAACTCCCAGCTGAGACAAGCGGTTGTGCAACCCAGACATTCTGAGTGTGTGCTCACTAACAGAGCTATTCTCCTCCATTTTACAGCTGAAGAACTTGTCGGAGACTTCATATCTCTCGATCCGGGCATGAGCTTGGAAAACCATTTTCAGCTCCTCGAACATCTCATATGCTCCATGTTTCTCAAAACGCTTTTGGAGACCCGGTTCTAAGCTGTAAAGCATGCCGCACTGGACGAGGGAGTAATCATCAGCACGTGATTGCCAAGCGTTCATAACGTCTTGGTTCTGAGGGATTGGTGGTTCACCTAGCGGTGCTTCTAGGACATAATCTTTCTTGGCAGCTATGAGGATGATCCTCAGGTTCCGGACCCAGTCCGTATAGTTGCTGCCATCATCTTTCAGCTTGGTTTTCTCTAGGAACGCGTTGAAATTGAGGACAACGTGGGCCATTTGATCTACAAGACATAGTGTAAAGATTTTCGACTAAGTTCATGATAATTAAGTTCATCTAATCAAATTACTCAATGAACTCCCACTTAGATAGACATCCCTCTAGTCATCTAAGTGAAACATGATCTGAGTTAACTAGGCCGTGTCCGATCATCACGTGAGACGGACTAGTCAAGATCGGTGAACATCTCCATGTTGATCTTCTATACGACTCATGCTCGACCTTTTGGTCCTCCGTGTTCCGAGGCCATGTCTGTACATGCTAGGCTCGTCAAGTTAACCTAAGTGTATTGCGTGTGTTCCGAGGCCATGTCTGTACATGCTAGGCTCGTCAACACCCGTTGTATGCGAACATTAGAATCTATCACACCCGATCATCACGTGGTGCTTCGAAACAACGAACCTTCGCAACGGTGCACAGTTAGGGGGAACACTTTCTTGAAATTATCATAAGGGATCATCTTACTTACTACCGTCGTTCTAAGCAAATAACATGCAAAAAACATGATAAACATCACATGCAATCAAATAGTGACATGATATGGCCAATATCATTTTGCTCCTTTGATCTCCATCTTCGGGGCACCATGATCATCTTCGTCACCGGCATGACACCATGATCTCCATCGTCATGATCTTCATCATTGTGTCTTCATGAAGTTGTCACGCCAACGGTTACTTCTACTTCTATGGCTAACGCGTTTAGCAATAAAGTAAAGTGATTTACATGGCATTATTCAATGACACGCAGGTCATACAAAATAATAAAGACAACTCCTATGGCTCCTGCCGGTTGTCATACTCATCGACATGCAAGTCGTGATTCCTATTACAAGAATATGATCAATCTCATACATCACATATATCATTCATCACATCTTCTGGCCAGATCACATCACATAGCACATGCTGCAAAAACAAGTTAGACGTCCTCTAATTGTTGTTGCAAGTTTTACGTGGTTTGTAGGTTTCTAGCAAGAACGTTTCTTACCTACGTATGACCACAACGTGATTTGCCAATTTCTATTTACCCTTCATAAGGACCCTTTTCATCGAATCCGTTCCGACTAAAGTAGGAGAGACAGACACCCGCTAGCCACCTTATGCAACTAGTGCATGTCAGTCGGTGGAACCTGTCTCACGTAAGCGTACGTGTAAGGTCGGTCCGGGCCGCTTCATCCCACAATGCCGCCGAAACAAGATAAGACTAGTAGCGGCAAGAAGAATTGGCAACATCAAAGCCCACAACTACTTTGTGTTCTACTCGTGCATAGTAACTACGCATAGGCCTGGCTCATGATGCCACTGTTGGGGATCGTAGCATAATTTTAAAATTTTCCTACGCTCACCAAGATCCATCTATGGAGTATACTAGCAACGAGGGGAAAGGAGTGCATCTACATACCCTTGTAGATCGCGAGCGGAAGCGTTCCAATGAACGTGGATGACGGAGTCGTACTCGCCGTGATCCAAATCACCGATGACCGAGTGCCGAACAGACGGCACCTCCGCGTTCAACACACGTACGGTGCAGCGACGTCTCCTCCTTCTTGATCCAGCAAGGGGAAGGAGAGGTTGATGGAGATCCAGCAGCACGACGGCGTGGTGGTGGATGTAGCGGGTCTCGGCAGGGCTTCGCTGAGCTTCTGCGAGAGGGAGAGGTGTAGCACGGGAGGAGGGAGGCGCCCAAGGCTGTAATGTTGCTGCCCTCCCTCCCTCCCCTTTTATATAGGCCCACTGGGAGGGGGGCGCCGGCCAAGATCCATCTGATGGGGGGGGCGGCGGCCAAGGGGGGTAACTTACCCCCCCAAGTCAAATGGGGCGCCCCCCACCCTAGGGTTTCCAACCCTAGGCGCAGGGGGGAGGCCCATGGGGGGCGCCCCAGCCCACTAAGGACTGGTTTCCCTCCCACTTCAGCCCATGGGGCCCTCCGGGATAGGTGGCCCCACCCGGTGGACCCCCTGGACAATTCCGGTGGTCCCGGTACAATACTGATAACCCCCGAAACTTTCCCGGTGGCCGAAACTGGACTTCCTATATATAATTCTTCACCTCCGGACCATTCCGGAACTCCTCGTGACGTCCGGGATCTCATCCGGGACTCCGAACAACTTTCGAGTTTCCGCATACTCGTATCTCTACAACCCTAGCGTCACCGAACCTTAAGTGTGTAGACCCTACGGGTTCGGGAGACATGCAAACATGACCGAGACGCCTCTCCGGTCAATAACCAACAGCGGAATCTGGATACCCATGTTGGCTCCCACATGTTCCACGATGATCTCATCGGATGAACCACGATGTCGAGGATTCAATCAATCCCGTATACAATTCCCTTTGTCAATCGGTATGTTACTTGCCCGAGATTCGATCGTCGGTATCCCAATACCTTGTTCAATCTCGTTACCGGCAAGTCTCTTTACTCGTACCGTAATGCATGATCCCGTGACTAATGCCTTAGTCACATTGAGCTCATTATGATGATGCATTACCGAGTGGGCCCAGAGATACCTCTCCGTCACACGGAGTGACAAATCCCAGTCTCGATCCGTGCCAACCCAACAGACACTTTCGGAGATACCCGTAGTGCACCTTTATAGTCACCCAGTTACGTTGTGACGTTTGGCACACCCAAAGCACTCCTACGGTATCCGGGAGTTGCACGATCTCATGGTCTAAGGAAAAGATACTTGACATTGGAAAAGCCCTAACAAACGAAACTACACGATCTTTTATGCTATGCTTAGGATTGGGTCTTGTCCATCACATCATTCTCCTAATGATGTGATCCCGTTATCAACGACATCCAATGTCCATAGTCAGGAAACCATAACTATCTGTTGATCAACGGGCTAGTCAATTAGAGGCTTACTAGGGACACGTTGTGGTCTATGTATTCACACATGTATTACGATTTCCGGATAACACAATTATAGCATGAACAATAGACAATTATCATGAACAAAGAAATATAATAATAACCATTTATTATTGCCTCTAGGGCATATTCCCAACATAATTTTCATTTGGATTAATTATAAATGTGGAGCTTTTGATTTGGTTTCTATGTGTCCCCTCTTTTGGAGTAAGCCATCACTACGGCCTCATGATTATTGTTTGTATATATACGGCAAATGTATTTTTGTTTTATATTGATAAATCACGCTTTTAGTCATATTGGCCGAGAATAATGCTTATAGTTTACTGCCAACTACTTCTACTGATGGCTTGTATATTTTTATACAGATTGCCACCATATTTGTGAGCCTTTTGGTACGTCACTCATAGAATAAATATAATGGACTTGAGTGGTGGATTGAGTAACTTCCGAAATGGACCTTATTATCTTGGTTTCTCCTTTCACGACATGATGGTGTTGGATGTGGCATGACTTTTGTATAAGGCACTGATGGTCTCTGAGGTGAGCTCTTTATGTGATTCTAACTGCACTCTGTCTCCCTGCGCAAGTAGAACTGCAATTTAGTTGTTCTGAATTTTGTGTGTTGTAGACTGGAAGTCAAGGTTCTGGTCGATTTATATGTCTCTGAATATACTTATACTTCAAAATGCCGACCACTTTATTTAGATATTGTGTCTTCCTCATTATTCTTCAGTATTTCCTCTATTTAGCTACATGACATTCTCTTCGCTGCTGCTTCTCTTACACTCATCTAGCTACCCTGTGACTTGGTTAACTGTACTACTGCTTCTATACTGCCTACGGATGAAGAAGTAAACAGATGCAGTTTGTGTTGTTTCTCTAATAATCCTAAGGAATTTTTAGGTTTCCCTTACTAATGTTGTCATGCCATTGCCGACATTCGATCCGTTGCTCTCCTCAACAGTTATGTGGTTATCCATTTGATCTCTGCCATTGCAGCTCTTTATTTGGTAGGGAACTACAAATTTCATATCTACCATTTGATGATAGTATTCACTTAAATTACATGCGCCGTCTAGGGTTTGAAGAGGAGATAGAGAGATAGAGAGAGAGAGAGAGAGGGAGGGAGGGAGGGAGAGAAGGAGAGAGAGAGACCCTCACATGGCACATGTAGATAAAAGTAAAAGCTCTAGACCAAGACAACCTAGATACAAAGCACACGTTCTGAATCACTCGTCTATGTCGGTGTTTGCCAAAAACCTCGTATTTTGCTCAGTCGTGAAGTTTGCCATGACAAGTGCCTTCACAGCAGTAGCCTTCAAGTAAGGAATTAGCAATGCATGCGTTATTTCTATACGGTTTAACAGCAAAATCTCGGAAAGAATGCACCAAGCATATTCAATCAAATAAATGTCTAGCACATAGATAAAGCTATTTAAATGTTTCTCATGAATGAACTGGTGACACAAAATATTTTTCACTATAGAACTGCAGGTTAGAATACCAGCTATTTATTTTCTTTTTTGAGTTGAAAATACCATGCTATTTCTTGGGCTCCTGTCTTCGGTTCTCTATTTTTCTGCCCACCCTTATCCAGAAAAGATATCAAGGTTCAGTATATCCCTTAGCTTTCTCATTGATAAGAATTTCTTAGAAATGTTTCTTATATGCTATTTTCCAATTAAAGAGAAACATCAAGCATCTAGCCCAACAGGTCAACTAATTATTTATTTGTAGGATCATGGCAGTTTCAGTGAGTCACTAAAAATATGTTATTTTGACTCATCAAAGAACATTTTAATTCCAGCAGCAGCATGCAAGGATTACTTTTATAACTTTTAGGTACTTGTAGAAACATGTCCATTAACAAAGCAATGGTAATCTACATTCTGTATGAACCTAATACATTCTACCTAAAAAATAATTCATTCTGGCCCATGAGAAGCCATCATAAACAGAGTAACAAATATATACCTTCATCATAAACGATGTATATCAAGTCGTTGATCTTCGCTCCTCATGCTGCAGTTCCTATGGAGTTTTAGAGATAGTTGAATCAGTCCGATGTATTTACCTACATATGCAGTGCAGTCTAATTCTAATTCTTATCATTATTGTATACTGCGGTTAATAACGGGGTCATGGAAAAAGCAGGAGCATCTAAGTGTACTCAATGCTTGCTTCTTCATCCAACCAGGGATTGGGGCACGGGCGAGTGATACGATCCAACTAGGGATTGGGGCAGGGGTGAGTTTTAGATTGGATTAGATCTGCAGTTGCTACTTAGCTATTTAGTTATATGTGTGTATCAAGGGCAGGGCAGGGGAACCACGGATATAAATATAAATAATTTCAAGAAAAGTAAACAATAATTAATGGTTGGTTTCCCCACTTGAATGGTTGAGGAATTCATTCATTCGGCAAAATGTCTCCCTCTTTTCACGCTGCTTGCTTATCATTGTTATGCGGCATCTGGAATCTTTTTTGAGTAAATTGTTGTCTGTTATGCTCAACCATGTCTCCATCTATATAAATGTATCTTCCTTTTTGTTTGACTTCTACTTATACATAATATAATATGCAGGGCAGGGCAGACAACATGTGCCATCAACCGTCGATAGTTCAGCTGTCACCAAATGAGCAGCTTGCTGCTGAAGAAACCTTCAAGTTGTACTGCAAGCCAGTTGAGCTCTACTATGTTATCCAAAAACGAGCCCTTGATAATGTATGTATCTATGTAACCTCCCTCCCTGAATCCTTACTGCTCGCCTTGCTTTTTATTTCATTTCATACAACAACAACAATACAATGATGACTGGCTCTCTTTTGCATTGCAACCCGCTTTTCTACAACTCCTTTACATGATACAGGCAAGCTGCACAAAGAGGTAGCTCTCATTCAGATCCCATATTTATGTCAAAAATAAAATAAATACATGCTCTTCTGTTTCTGAAAGTATTTTCTTTTCTTGACATCGATAGATAGCAGAGGCTTCACTATTATATACTCCCTCCTTCCCTAAATTCTTGTCTTAGATTTGTCTAGATACGGATGTATCTAACACTAAAATGTAACTAGATACATCCGTATTTAGACAAATGTAAGACAAGAATTTTGGGACGGAGGGAGTATGTAGTTTGCTGCCCCCTTTAACAGAATCTTGCCTGTTGCATCATGCAAATGCTGACCAGTGTTTTGTTTGTGTTTTTGTCTTGTGTTTTACCGGATTGTGAGCTAGGTCATGAAATTGCTAAATTGTTTACAATTAAGCCTCTTTATTTTAGTTGCATCTTATTTGATTTGGTCTGGATTTATAGTGAGAGGTACTCATGTGTTCTCTGGTCACCAAAGGGATTCAACAATTACATAGTGATGTTTTGTATTGTGAAATTCTTCCCTATCTGACATAGAACAATGTGAGCTACTCACTATAGTCAATATCGATTGTAACTCTTGTGCATGTTTGCTAAGTTATCTGCCTTTTGCTGATCTGCTCTTTTTGCTGTAGTAATACGAGGGCAGGGTGTCTTGACTGCTGCTTGCTGGTTCTTTCCTCGGCAAGCGTGCGACTCGATGTGGTCATGGGCGATGGCCATAGTTGGCCGTCGACCGTGCTCACCCCTGCTTCGTCCACCTCCTCCTCGGGAACTCCACTGGCCTCCCATGCGTGCACGGTCGAAGGCTGGTGGCCCATCTTGCCGGCGGGTCGGTGACACGCCACAACCCCAACGCTTTGCTGAGTTTGGCATCGACTACAAACCCGCTATGGTGAGCTCCTCTTCACCTCTGGTTGCTATGAGTCGTGATCGTCAAGCCCTGGCTATGACATGCTCGATTCACTACAAGAAACCTGTTAATCCATGACCAATTGTATCCGTCATCAATCAAGGAAAAACCATCATGGATGTACTTCCATGACGGATTTGAAATCACGCGTCATAATTTGACGCCGTACCTTCCATGACGGATTTTGACCGTCACGGGTCTGCCCCTAGGCCCGCCCAGCCCAAACTAGGCCCGAGCCTCTGTGACGGAACAAGCCGTCATAGACAAATGCCACGTAGGATTTTGAATTAACTGATTGGAATGACGTGGCTGCCTACATGTACATTATTTTTCATCACAAGAACCGTCATGGATTTATAAGCTATTTAAATGTTGTCCATCTAATTATCCCATTTAAATTCAGTGCAATTTTGAGACATCACTTTTTTTAGCATTATGCATTACACTGATCATAATGTCAACTTCGACCCAGGACAATATTTCCAAAATGACATATAATACACAGATCATGTAGCATTTATACAAGCATCAACCGGTATATACAATACATCAATTTACAAAATCCTCAATGAAATGATAATTTACAACATCAGTTGACAAAATACAAAACAAATCAAAGTTAGGAACTAGCACACTCCAGTTTACATCAACAACACATAAAAGTTTCTTAAAGCCCCTTGGTTCCACCTCACAGCTCATTCTTTCAGTTTTCTTGAGAAGTTGCTCTCCATCAAATTCAATGTAATGCAATACCTACAGATTAAGAACATCATAAGCATCAAGGGAAATGGATTAGGAAGGAAAACATCAGGGAGGAACAAAAATCTTATAGATCAGGGAAAACTATCACAACAAATAGCATGGTTCTGGGCTTGGTAGGTACTGTCCTAGAAAACGATTTACTAAGAAGCCCTTACAAAACTATCTTCAATGATTCAAATCAAGTTATCTTAGTTTGATGATCAGATGCGAGCTTCACATCATGTCCTAAACATGCATATTGTCTACTCTCGCAGAAACAACCAGTATGGATAAATGTCCTGAAAGTTCCAGGTCCACAAATAATATACATATTACTAACCATGGATCATGAGTTCTAATTTTCACAAATATCAAACATCCAATTTCACAAACTGTAGATTGGAACGACAACTTGGTGAAATAAATTTATCACAACTCAATGGAGTGACCGTGTCAGAGGTCTGAATGTAACAGCGCTTTCTAGCTCCCAGAGCATTCTAAAAATCTATTGAGGTATGTCATTATGTGGGAAAGGACAACCCCTCTACTAAGAAAAATGAGAACCATAAAATTTATTTAGTTTCCATGACTAGAAGCAAACAATCTAGTTAATTTGCTACCAAGATTTTGCTTGGAGAAGGTAATAAAAATGGCACTAATGATTATCATTTTAATATCTTGTTTTCTGCTACAACAACGCAGCCGAGTCTCTCTACCAGATAAGGGAACGATCTTTGGTTAGCTCACTTTATATGGTATAAACATACTTAACTCACATATGTGCAAAGCAAATGAAATGAGCTTGTTTGCCAACAAGATGGGATAGTATCCTGCGGAAAGCAAACAAAATGAACACATGACAAGAGCAAAGGGAAGAAGGGAGGGGGATACCTTCAACATTTGTGGCTGAGGCCGACAACACCGTCACCGGAGCTAGCCCAAACCAACCCAAACGGCATGATGAACCCCTTCTCTGTTCTACAATCAACCCGTTCTCTGTTCTACAGTCCTTCCTGCACATTCATAAATGGATGAAGCAAGTATTAACCTATAAAGAAGTGACCTGAATAGCAGTTATGAACCAACCGTATAATTTGTGGATTTTCAGAGATTATAACCTATAAAGAAGTGACCTAAACAGCAGCCATGCAACATCTTTTTTATATATTTCTTCAACATTTTACTTTCTAAAGTACACATACTTCTTTCTCTTGCATAAAGCAATGTATGTTCGCATGATATTAGAACTGCAGGAGGGAAATGATCATAGAACTGTAAACTGTTGCTTGTAGGTTGCTATTATACTGAACATTATTTGGCATCACAAGTTGACCACGAACAAAGTATATATATTTGATGAGTCTATATTAATTTGTGTTAAGAATCTTTTTTTTGTATGTTTATTTGAGATCTTTATGATTCCAAGCAATCATCTACAACACTTGTGGTAACTAAGTTTACATGTACAACTCTGTTTGCAGACATAAAACTTTTACTTCTATCTGAAGACTGCATTTACTATTATTTTGGAAGATAACACCAACAAAATATCTGGATACTGCACTAGTACGTACATGGTAATTAGAATGTAAATATTCAGACCAAAGTATCAGATAAAAGAAGATTATATTTCACATAAACTTGATTGAAACTAAATCAGAAAAAGCCATGTAAACAGGACCACGACTACCACTTTCAGGTATTGGAATTTTGATGAAACAAGAAAGGCATCGAGTACATGACAGCAACCACAGACATGGAGTACAGGAAGATTAGAGAGGAGTTTTGTTCAAAATAAAAGCCAAGGAGCTACCGTGTGCAGACTCATGGACGCATACAGATGGGGAGCGACCGTTTACTACAGGTACCATCCCGATCTAGACGCATACCAAACCGTGGTGTTTATTCATATTTATATATGTAACAGATGCAAGTGCCATCCAGATTTGGGGTAGAGGGGGGAGAGAGAGGAAGCCCACCACGTACACGCGCATGACGACAAGCTGTACATCGCCGGATGGGTGGACTGGTTCAGGGACGAGGAGCACTGGCGTTCGCCGCCGCCATCGTCGAGCGGCGGACAAGGCCGTCAGGCCCGCGCTCATCCCGAACATGCCGCTGAAGGGTGCGCCCATCAGGACATCCTGCGGGAGGTCAGCCTCGCATGGCCCTATTCGAGGAGCACCATCCAGCAGGTGGCAGGCGACGAAGAGGATCGGCCGGAGCCGCGCAGGCGCCGAAACCCTTGCCACGGGGATGGGTTGCTGGAGAGCGCTAGTGGTGAATCTAGCCGGAGGGGAGGAAGGAGCGGAGAGAGGGGAAGATGGAGGTAGGCCGCGCGCCGGCCATAGCCGCCAAAAGTCCTCGGAATCATGGGGCGGCGGCGAGGAGTCGCGTGGGAGGAGAGATGGGGGCTGCGGAGGGAGAGAGGAGCGGCTGAGAAGGGATTAGGGTTAGCATTTTATACCAGGAACTGTTAGTCGGGCTCGAGCGGGCTTGAGCGGGCCTGCGGGGCTGTACTAGTCCTTCCATGACAGTATTCGAAAACGTCATCAGAAATCCATCATAGATTAATATGTTTCTTGTAGTGATTCCTAGCTAATCATCTTATGGATGACTGAGTGTGGATAGTTTTTGTGGCGGTGGTCACCAGGCTACTGGTTTGTTGTTGGTTATGGGGATGTTGTAGGTTTAGCATGTGGCTTATCATGGCCTCTGTGGCTAGCTGGGACACCTAATTCCGCCTTTGCAATGATAAGCTATTAAGCTGGTGTATTTTCTTTTAGAACTACTGGATATTCATGTAACTTGGTTTCTTTTGTGGTACATGTACCTTAGTTTAAATATTGATTAACTGATACACACTACTGATGGTGGTCTTCTAATCAAATCATGGCTACAAATATTTGCTTGGCGAAGATCTCGGGACACTCGGGTAATTTATTATTTTCCATATGATCACGATGCAGAGGCTAGGAGAACTATCTCCTTTTCATTATATGCATAAGTAGTGCAGATTATTCCGTAGGGCATTATTTCCTGTTTTATCGCATGTTGCTACTCTGTGTTGGGTGATCATTATAGCCATATAATGCCACTAGATGTAGTGCCAGATATCTCCTTTATTGCTTCAGTTTTAATTAATTAGGAAACTGGAGCAGGGTATTAAGTTGGATCCCCCTCGTTTCTTTGAGACCTTCTGATCATGTGCTTATTTTAGTGGCTCCGTCCTTGGATGGTAATTTCTGATGAGTGATAACCAGCGCAGTTTCACTTCCAGAAACAAGAGAAGAGGGTCTCACCGAGCCTCCTCAGAGTTTAGCGACTTTCGGCTGTCAGATGTGTTCGCTCGATGGAGTTTGGGTCGTCGGATCAAGCCATCGGACGTACTCTGCCGTCGGATCTGGGAGTAGCACTATAGGAATGAATAGTTACTGCCTCCTCGCGCTGCCGCTTACTCCGTCTGTTCGACCGGGACTAGCTGACGTGTGGGGCCCCTCGTGGGTGGGCCGCGTTTGTCAGCGAACATGGCTGTGGGTGTGGCCTATTCGTCCCGTCGTGCGCACCGGCGGGTAAACATCCCACGCCACCGCACGTAATATCTTGCCCCCACCGAGGCACTAGTAGGAAAAGGGGCTTTTACCCCGGTTCATAAGGGCCTTTAGTCCCGGTTCTGGAACCGGGACTAAAGGGTCGTTACTAATGCCCTAGCCCTTTAGTCCCGGTTCTTACACGAACCGGGACTAAAGGCCGTCCACGTGGCCGGTGCGGGGAGCCCAGGCAGGAGGGCCTTTGGTCCCGGTTGGTGCCACCAACCGGGACCAATAGGCATCCACGCGTCAGCACCTGGCAGGAGCTGAGGTTTTTGTTTTTTTTAAAGGGGTGGTTTAGGGGTTTTGGGGGGTTAATTTAGGTGTTTCATATATTGTGTTAGCTAGCTAATTAATAGAGAGAAGTGTCCTCTCTTATCTCCGTGCTTGGTCGACGCTACGTACTATATACGTATGGAGAGGAGTAGACACGCTAGTTAGTAATCAAATGAAGGAAACAAAAGATCGTCATGAACATATGCATACAGAGAGAAGTGATATCGACCACCTCTCCTTCTCCGAGATATTGGTCGAACAACAAGTTCTCGTATATCTATCCGACACTACCGGCTACATATATACAATAATTATCTCTTACAATACAATCTCCTAATTATATTGTAGGAACACAGGGTCCACATAGTATTCTCCGTTTTTAGCGATCACGTGGTCAAGGAAGAATGCCGCCAATTCCTCTTGAATTCCTAGCATACGATCTTCTGCTAGGAGTTGATCCCGCTTCCGAAAAATCTAATTTGAAGAAGGGGGTCAATACATATATATGTGAATAAATGAAACTCAACACAAATGATGGTAATAAAATAAAATTGTGAATATTATTGCTTACGCACTTCATATTGTTCTTCAGTGTAGCCCCGCTCACAGGTATGGTAGCGGATGGACTCGCAAATGTAGTATCCACAGTAATTATTCCCGGGTTGCTGCCACAACCACTTTACAAGAAATAGAGGTCAATCAAACTGATAAGCAAGCATGCTAAATGGTATTGATCAAACTACCACTTGAATCACTAGGAGATGCGCGGAACATGCTACTATAGTACTTACTTTCGGGTGTCTAAATTGCAGCTGGTTCGGCAGTCCCGGGGCTTTTGAGGTGATTTTCTCCAAACCCTACCAGACAAAGGAAACAATTACTTGATATCAGGAAATGAACAAAGTTGCTGATATGGTGGATAATGATCGATTTAACTTACTTCTGGAGCATTTGAGTCATGTTCGCATAGTCCTGGGGATCTTTTCGTCTCGAGTCTAAGACGGTTACTACTCCCAGCTCAAGCTTAATCTCTAGGAGAATATAGTGGAAGCTGCGCATGCATGCATAAGTCATCAATTACATTACCATAACCTGGACTAATAAGGGAAACCGAATATGCAGAAGACAGTAACACTCACTTGAAGTTGTAAGGAAAGAGTATTATATCTTTGTTTTGATTTATTACCAACGATTGTAGCAAGTTGGCCTCAGTATCTTTGGCATGAAATTTAACCTGATAATCATCTATGAGATTTGTGTTAATGAACCCAATATCACCGATTTGTGTTTTCTTCAATTCGGCGATCTTCAATCTGCATAATATAGTGAGGATAAGTATAAATACATGCAATGAAAGAGCTGACCTATATAGAGAGACTTAATGACAGAAGTAGTACTACTTACAGACAGTAGCAAGTGATCGTTGTTTTATCGAGGGACTTTAGATTGTAAAACTGGAAGAAATCCTCAAATGGAACATTCAGCAGTTCAATTCCAACGAGGTCATGCTCCGGTTTAACTCTCAGCGTTAAAGTACTCATCCCATCAAACTCTCTGCAGGTTTTCATGTACCAATCATGTAGTCTTCGCATCATCGTGCTTAGAGATTTGGCATCTTTAACGAGAGGCTTCCCGTAATGGTATTTGTGTTCGTCCACCTCCATGATTTCATAATGTACATCGTCGGGCAGGTAATCTCCAAGATCGGTATAACCGGGCACCATACCCGGATCATTAGCGACGATGTCTTTTGACACCTTGAGCGGGGGGCACGATTGGTTCTCTTGTTCGCCGAGCTGGGCAATTTTTTTCCCAGCTCATCGTTCTTTCATCCTTTTATCACTGACAGTACTTCCCGACCGCTCCGCTTCGGCATATGCCTTTGCAAGAACGCGCTCATAGTTGCCTTTTGGCGGAGACTTTGCTGGTTTTGTCAGGGCAGCCAGAGTGCGCTTTGCTTTCACCGGATCTACCTTCTCCTCCGGAGGTGGATGTTTCTTTGCTTTGTCCCCTTCAAAGAAGTTCTTCACTTCGGCTCGCACGATCTTCGCGTTCTCCTCCTCGGTCCTCTCATATGGTAACTTCTCTGGAGTCTTCAGAGAAGGACCGAATCTGTATTGCCTCCCGCCTCTGGCAGCTGTACTGCTAGACGCCGGCAGAGCAGACGGAGCGGCTGCGGCTGTCTTCTTTCCTTGCTTACGAGGCGGAGGAGAAGGACTACGACGCGCCGGAGCAGCCGCAGCGGCGGCGGGTCTCTTCCGCCCTTGCTAACGAGGCGGAGAAGGAGGAGGCTGGCTGCTCTGGCGCGCCGGCGCTGGCGGAGAAGGAGGCGTAGTGCCGCCACGCGCCGGAGAAGGAGGCTGATGAGTGCCCTGATCACTCGCCGGAGGAGGAGGCGGAGGAGGAGGCGGAGTGCCGCCACGCGCCGGAGAAGGAGGCTGAGTGCCCTGATCACTCGCCGGAGGAGGAGGCGGAGGAGGAGGCGGAGTGCCCTTTCTCGCCGGAGCCGTCCAGTTCGGAAGCTTGATGAGCTCCTTCCGCCATAGGCATGGAGTCTTTAGAGCTAAACCCAGCCGAGTCTCCCCTTCACCGGTAGGGTGTTCAAGCTGGAGGTCCTCAAATCCCTCCGTTATTTCATCCACCATCACCCTAGCATATCCATCTGGAATCTGCCGGCAGTGGTAGGTTGCGCCGGGTTCAGTAGGTAAAACAGAGCCAACAGCCGCCTTGACTTTCAAGTTCTGCCAGTCCGCCATAAGGTGGCAATGTTGAGACTCCGTGATAGCATCCACGGGGTAGCTAGGAGTAGCCGCATGCTCCAGCTGAGGCAGCTCGGTGGAAGCCACGCTGCTTCTACGCTGAGATGGCGGTGTAGCTTCGGGGGCAGTTTCGGCATCTCTATTGCCGTCTCGTTCCTCTAGCACTTGAACCCTTTCGTGCACACGCTGAATTTGGATCTGCTCCACTTTTTTCCTCCTCTCCTGGGTTTTGTAACCGCCCGCGTCCGGAAAACCAGCCTTCCACGGAACGGAGCCTGGCGTGCCTCGTGTCCGTCCAGGGTGCTCAGGATTCCCGAGGGCCATTGTGAGCTCGTCGTTCTCTCTGTCTGGAACGAACTTCCCTTGCTGTGTTGCATCGATATAGTGCTGAATCTTCTTGACGGGTATTGCAAGTTGCTCGTCCGTCCAACGACACCTCCCTGATACAGGGTCCAAGGTTTCGCCAGCCCCGAAGAACCAAGTCCGGCAACGGTCTGGCCAGTTCATTGTCTGTGGTTCGATCCCTTTATCAAGCAGATCCCTCTCAGACTTGGCCCACTTAGGCCGGGCTTTGAGGTAGCCACCTGACCCCGTGCGATGGTGAAGCTTCTTCTTCGCAGCATTCTTCTTGTTTGTCGCTGACATCTTCTTACTCTTTTCCGATGTCTTGTGGGCCACAAATGCGGGCCAGTGATCTCTGATCTTCTCATACCGGCCGATGAATTCAGGTGTCTCTTCTTTGTCGACAAACGTTTTCAGCTCATTCTTCCACCTCCTGAATAGGTCTGCCATCTTCTTAAGAGCATGAGACTTGATTAATTGCTCTATAACTGGCTTCTCCGGATCCTCCTCTGGCGGTAGGGTGAAATTTGCCTTCAGCTCAGTCCAAAGATCATCTTTCTGCATATCATTGACATAAGACACCTCAGGGTCTTCCTTCTTAGTCTTATACCATTAGTGGATGCTGATCGGGATCTTGTCCCTAACTAGAACCCCGCACTGAGCAGCAAAAGCATCCTTTGTCCGGAGGGGTTCAATCGGTTGGCCGTCGCGCGCGATTGCTGTGATCTCAAACCTTTCATCCGAGCGCAACTTTCTCTTCGGGCCTCGTCTCTTTACCGCAGTTGTGCTCGATCCGGAGGGCTAGAAAAAAGAAGAAAGAAGAGTGTTAATTAATATGTGTACATACCAAAACAATGAATGCATCAATTAGCTAGTCAGCACAGGCTTAACTAATATATTTACCTGGCCGGACTCTGTTCGGTCACCGGAGCCGTCACCACGGGCTCCTTCTTGCACCAGCATTGGGTCACCGGAGCCATCATAATCATGTCTTTCCTCCTCCACTCTTCGATCACCGCAGCCAGCTTCTTCACCCTGTTCTTCCAGACCATCATTGTCGTTAAGATACGACAATATATCACCTCCGGCTAAGATTATATCCCCCAACACCTCTTCTGCTTGCTCATCTCGTCCGTGCTCCATTGTTTCTGCAAATATTACAACATGGCAATTATTACACAAACATGACAGCAGGTGGATATATTAGTGCAAACGTAGACCTAGCTTATTCCGGGTTTGGGGTGGCCTAGGCAATGCTTCAAGGGTAGGGGCGCGGCGGGAGGGGGTAGGAGACCGACATCGTTTTTTTCTAGGGTTTGGGTGTCCTCGAGAGTTTTGGTCGAGCGAGAGGGCCGGGGGGTGCTCCCGTGGTATAAGTTATCACGGTCGAGAGGGGGTATACATATCGACCGTCCATCATGTCGAAGTTATCTGGGAGGGAGTTATATATATCGACAACGACGACATACATACACGGGAAAATAATGTTATCGGGGAGGGGGTATATATCGACCCCCCCCCACGTGTTGAAGTTATCGGGAGGGGGTTTTATATCGACAACGACGACATACATACACGGGAAAATAATGTTATCGAGGAGGGGGTATATCGACCCCCCTCGTGTTGAAGTTATATCCCCCCTCGTGTAGAAGTTATCGGGAGGGGGTAATATCGACAACGACAACATACATACACGGGAAAATAATGTTATCGGGAGGGGGTATATCGACCCCCCCCCCACGTGTTGAAGTTATCAGGAGGGGGTATATATCGACGACGACAGACCCGATAAAACATAAGAAAACGAAGAAGAAATAAAAAGAGGAGAGAAGAAGAAAGGAATAGAGGAGAGGATTGAAGAAAAAAAAGAAGAAAAAAAAAAGAGGAGAAGAAGAAAGGAATAGAGGAGAAGAAGAAAAAATAGAATATTTTCTATTTTTTCTTCTTCTCCTCTATTCCTTTCTTCTTTTCTATTTTTCTTCTTCTCCTCTATTCTTTTCTTCTTCTCCTCTTCTTTTTCTTCTTTTTTCCTCTTCTTATTTATATCTCCTCTTCTTCCTCTCCTCTTCTTCTTTCTTTCCTCTTCTTATTTTCTTCTTTCCAATCCTTCTTTTTCTTCTTCTTCCCTTCCTAACTAGATATATAAAACTTTTCTAAAATTGTAACTTTTGCATATATAAAACTTTTCCATGTGGATCATCATTTCTCATATATATCGAATATATATCCATTGTCATATATAAGAACTTTCTATATATGAACAAAAAACTTTCTATGAACAAAAAGACATTTTTGACATATATATTCATACATTTTGAACATCTACATACATACAAATTTTTTTTGTTCACATATACATTATAGCCACATACACATATACATCACATATGAACAAAAAAATTAAACTAATAAAAATAAAAAAACAGAGCCGGGGCGGCGGCTCTCACAGCGGGGGCGGCTAGGACGATGGCGACGGCGGGGGCGGGGGCGGCGAGGGCGCCGGCGAGCACGCGCGGGCCGGGCAGGGGGGCTCGGGGCGCCGAGGCGGCGCGCGCGAGTAGGGGAGCACGAGGCGGGGCGGCGCGTGGGGGCAGGGCGACGGCGACGAGCACCGGGCGGCGACCAGTCGAGGCAAGGGCGCGGGGCGACGGCGATGAGGAGCGGGTGGCGACGGCGAGCACGGGCAGCCTGGCGGCGTCGGGGGCAACTGGCGAGGTATGTCGAAAATTTCCTAAGTGTGGACTTATATAGCAAAGCCTTTAGTCCCGGTTCGTGGCACCAATCGGGACTAAAGGTGGGCATTAGTCCCGATTGGTGCTACCAACCGGGACCAAAGGCCTCTTTTCAGCAGCCCAAAGGGCGGGAAGCGGCGGCCTTTGGTCCCGGTTGGTGGCACCAACCGGGACTAAAGGGGGGGCATTGGTCCCGGTTGGTGCCACCAACCGGGACCAAAGGCCTTGCGCTGCCCGCGGCCAAAAGTTTAGTCCCACCTCGCTAGTTGAGAGGGGCTCGGAGTGGTTTATAAGCTCCACTGCGGCTGCCCTCTCGAGCTCCTCTCAAATGCAGGCTTACGTGCCTAATGTCACACTGTGCTATCTGTTGGCCTATTGGGCCTTCTACGGGCCTGAATCCTGGCCCAGGTTGGGTTTCCAGTCGTATTCAGGCCGTGGTGGCCCAATAGGTGGCAGTTTTTTAAATTTTTTGCATTATTTATTTTCTTTTGTTTTTTGCTTTATTTTTTAATTCTTTTTTGCTTTTAGGTGAGCAAAATTATAAACTGTCTGTTAGTGCCATTAGTTTTAGAAAACATATAAACTTTCTATTAGTGTCATTAGTTCTTTATGAAAATTCTTTTTGCTGTATTTAGTTTTTTTATTTTCTTTTTTGCTATATTTATTTTGTTTTATTTCTACTTACAACAAAAAACTTATTTATTTTATTTTATTTTGTTTCTGATTACTTATTTATTTTACTTTATGATAATTCTTTCTGCTATTAAAGTTTCTATCAAAAAAGTTCTTTATGAAAATTCTTTTTGCTTTTAATGATTAAAAATAAAAAAGAGGCGCAATGCGCGTTGATTTGCTTCAAGCCTTTCGGAATAGTGTAGACTGCACTGCACATAGCTCGATGTAGTCTACCTTATTCCTCAAGGCTTGAAGCTAAGCAACGTGAGCATTGCGCCTCTTCTTCATCGTCTCTACACTCAGGGCTTATAAACCGCTCCTAGTGCCTCTCAGCTAGCGAGGTGGGACTAAAAAACTGCTTAGCTAGTAAGAAACTCTAGTACCGGTTCGTGCCACGAACAGGTACTAAATGTGCTCGTGGGGCCACAGCCTCATTAGTACCGGTTCGTGGCACCAACAGGGACCAAAGGGTGGAATTGGTCCCGGTTCGTACCACCAACCGGGACCAATGGCCTTGCACAGCGGCGTGGTGGTGAGTTTAGTCCCACCTCGCTAGCTAAGAGAGAGCCGCACCTGTTTATAAGGTGCGGCAAAAACTAGATGCACTTCTTGTACAAAACGGACAATGGTATCATACTCGTCTATTACAAAGTTGGCATGCTATCATCATAATAGTTGCGGGAGAAAGTCTTCACTTTTTCTTCGCTTGTGTCATTTGCTTATTGCGCCGTAACCATGGATAATCTTCATCGTTTATCAGGATGCTTGGGTCAGCCTTGACTTTGAAGGGAGGAATTTCATGAAACTTTTCATAATCTTCAGACATGTCTGTCTTGCCCTCCACTCCCACAATGTCCCTTTTTCCTGAAAGAACTATGTGCCGCTTTGGCTCATCGTATGATGTATTCGCTTCCTTATCTTTTCTTTTCCTCGGTCTGGTAGACATGTCCTTCACATAGATAACCTGTGCCACATCATTGGCTAGGACGAACGGTTCGTCAGTGTACCCAAGATTGTTCAGATCCACTGTTGTCATTCCGTACTGTGGGTCTACCTGTACCCCGCCTCCTGACAGATTGACCCATTTGCACTTAAACAAAGGGACCTTAAAATCATGTCCGTAGTCAAGTTCCCATATGTCCATTATGTAACCATAATATGTGTCCTTTCCCCTCTCGGTTGCTGCATCAAAGCGGACACCGCTGTTTTGGTTGGTGCTCTTTTGATCTTGGGCGATCGTGTAAAATGTATTCCCATTTATCTCGTATCCTTTGTAAGTCAATACAGTCGAAGATGGTCCCCTGGACAACGAGTACAACTCATCACAAACAGTGGTGTCACCTCTGAGACGTGTTTCCAACCAACTGCTGAAAGTCCTGATGTGTTCACATGTAATCCAGTCGTCACACTGCTCCGGGTGTTTGGAGCGCAGACTGTTCTTGTGTTCATCGACATACGGGGTCACCAAGGTAGAGTTATGTAGAACTGTGTAGTGTGCTTTAGACCAAGAATATCCGTCCCTACATATTATTGAGTCCCCCCTCCAAGCGTGCCTTTTCCAGTCAGTCTCCCCTCATACCGCGATTTAGGGAGACCTATCTTCTTAAGGCCAGGAATGAAGTCAACACAAAACCCAATGACATCCTCTGTTTGATGGCCCATGGAGATGCTTCCTTCTGGCCTAGCGCGGTTACGGACATATTTCTTTAGGACTCCCATGAACCTCTCAAAGGGGAACATATTGTGTAGAAATACGGACCCCAGAATGACAATCTCGTCGACTAGATGAACTAGGACGTGCGTCATGATATTGAAGAAGGATGGTGGGAACACCAGCTCGAAACTGACAAGACATTGCGCCACATCACTCCTTAGCCTTGGTATGATTTCTGGATCGATCACCTTCTGAGAGATTGCATTGAGGAATGCACATAGCTTCACAATGGCTAATCGGACGTTTTCTGGTAGAAGCTCCCTCAATGCAACTGGAAGCAGTTGCGTCATAATCACGTGGCAGTCATGAGACTTTAGGTTCTGGAACTTTTTCTCTGGCATATTTATTATTCCCTTTATATTCGACGAGAAGCCAGTCGGGACCTTCATACTGAGCAGGCATTCAAAGAAGATTTCTTTCTCTTTTTTCGTAAGAGCGTAGCTGGCAGGACCTTCATACTGCTTCGGAGGCATGCCGTCTTTTTCGTGCAAACATTGCAGGTCCTCCCGTGCCTCAGGTGTATCTTTTATCTTGCCATACACGCCCAAGAAGCCTAGCAGGTTCACGCAAAGGTTCTTCGTCACGTGCATCACGTCGATTGAAGAGCGGAGCTCTAGCTCTTTCCAGTAGGGTAGGTCCCAAAATATAGATTTCTTCTTCCACATGGGTGCGTGTCCCTCAACGTCATTCGGAACAGCTAGTCCGCCGGGACCCTTTCCAAAGATTACATGTAAATCATTGACCATAGCAAGTACGTGATCACCGGTACGCATGGCGGGCTTCTTCCGGTGATCTGCCTCGCCTTTGAAATGCTTGCCTTTCTTTCGACATTGATGGTTGGTCGGAAGAAATCGACGATGGCCCAGGTACACATTCTTCCTGCTTTTGTCCAGGTATATACTTTCAGTGTCACCTAAACAGTGCGTGCATGCGTGCTATCCCTTGTTTGTCTGTCCTGAAAGGTTACTGAGAGCGGGCCAATCGTTGATGGTTACAAACAGCAACGCGTGCAGGTTAAATTCCTCCTGTTTGTGCTCATCCCACGTACGTACACCGTTTCCATTCCACAGCTGTAAAAGTTCTTCAACTAATGGCCTTAGGTACACATCAATGTCGTTGCCGGGTTGCTTAGGGCCTTGGATGAGAACTGGCATCATAATGAACTTCCGCTTCATGCACATCCAAGGAGGAAGGTTATACATACATAGAGTCACGGGCCAGGTGCTGTGATTGCTGCTCTGCTCCCTGAAAGGATTAATGCTATCCGCGCTTAAACCAAACCATACGTTCCTTGGGTCAGCTGCAAACTCAGCCCAGTACTTTCTCTCGATTTTTCTCCACTGCGACCCGTCAGCGGGTGCTCTCAACTTCCCGTCTTTCTTACGGTCCTCACTGTGCCATCGCATCAACTTGGCATGCTCTTCGTTTCTAAACAGACGTTTCAACCGTGGTATTATAGGAGCATACCACATCACCTTCGCAGGAACCCTCTTCCTGGGGGGCTCGCCGTCAACATCACCAGGGTCATCTCGTCTGATCTTATACCGCAATGCACCGCATACCGGGCATGCGTTCAGATCCTTGTACGCACCGCGGTAGAGGATGCAGTCATTAGGGCATGCATGTATCTTCTGCACCTCCAATCCTAGAGGGCATACGACCTTCTTTGCTGCGTATGTACTGTCAGGCAATTCGTTATCCTTTGGAAGCTTCTTCTTCAATATTTTCAATAGCTTCTCAAATCCTTTGTCAGGCACAGCATTCTCTGCCTTCCACTGCAGCAATTCCAGTACGGTACCGAGCTTTGTGTTGCCATCTTCGCAATTGGGGTACAACCCTTTTTTGTGATCCTCTAACATGCGATCGAACTTCAGCTTCTCCTTTTGACTTTCGCATTGCGTCCTTGCATCGACTATGACCCGGCGGAGATCATCATCATCGGGCACTGGTTCCTCTTGATCTTCAGCAGCTTCCCCCCTTGCAGCATCATTGGGCACATCGTCTGGTTCCTCTTGATCTTCAGCAGCTTCCCCCGTTGCAGCATCACCGTATTCAGGGGGCACATAGTTGTCATCGTCCTCTTCTTCTTCGCCGTCTTCCATCATAACCCCCATTTCTCCGTGCCTCGTCCAAACATTATAGTGTGGCATGAAACCCTTGTAAAGCAGGTGGGCGTGAAGGATTTTTCGGTCAGAGTAAGACTTCGTATTCCCACATATAGGGCATGGACAACACATAAAACCATTCTGCTTGTTTGCCTCAGCCACTTCGAGAAAATCATGCACACCCTTAATGTACTCGGAGGTGTGTCTGTCACCGTACATCCATTGCCGGTTCATCTGCGTGCATTATATATAATTAAGTGTGTCAAAAACCATTACAGAACATCATGAATAGATAATTAAGTGACCAAATTAATAGAAGTTCATCATCACATTATAACCAAAGTACATACATAGTTCTCATCTAACAACATATATATAGCTCTCCAGAGCATCTAATTAATTAAACCATACACTGAAACTATATAAAACATTTCAATGCGAAAACAAATGCGATCATAATCGCAACCAAGGTAACAATTGATCCAACGGCATAATGATACCAAGCCTCGGTATGAATGGCATATTTTCTAATCTTTCTAATCTTCAAGCGCATTGCATCCATCTTGATCTTGTGATCATCGACGACATCCGCAACATGCAACTCCAATATCATCTTCTCCTCCTCAATTTTTTTTATTTTTTCCTTCAAGTAATTGTTTTCTTCTTCAACTAAATTTAACCTCTCGACAATAGGGTCGGTTAGAATTTCCGGTTCAACCACCTCCTAGATAAATAAAATCTATGTCACGCTGGTCGGTATATTTGTCATAAACAATAAATGAATCAAATAGTTATAAAAAGATAATATATACCACATCCGAATCATAGACAGGACGAGGGCCAACGGGGGCGGATACCAAAACCATCGCACTATGTAATAAGAAGGAATAAAATAGTAAGAAAATTAGACAAGTATCTATCTAAAGTAAGAATTTTTTTTCTTTCAAAAAGAAGATAAGAACAAGAGGCTCACCACGGTGGTGCCGGCGACGAGATCGGCGCGGGCGGTCGACGGCGGTGAAGACGGGAATGGGACGTGACGGGCCGCTAAACCTAGACAAATCTCGAGGAAAATGGAGCTTTGAGGTCGAGCTTCGAGAGGACAAAGCCTAACTAGTGTGGCTCGGGCATTTCATCAAACACCTCATGTGCATAGGAGGTGAGCTAGAGCACCACAAAGCCCTCCCCTCGCCGGCCAGAGAAAAACAGAGCACCGGAGTGCTCTGCTCGCGGGCGAGGGGTATATATAGGCACCTCATTTGTCCCGGTTCTTGGCATGAACCGGTACTAAATCCGGGCCTTCTGTCCCGGTTCATGCCAAGAACCGGGACAAATGGCTGTGGGCCAGGAGCGAGGACCATTAGTCCCGGTTCGTGGCTCGAACCGGGACAAATGGTTCCATACGAACCGGGACCAATGCCCACGAGGCCCCGGCCGGCCCCCTGGGCTCACGAACCGGGACGAATGCCCCCATGGGTCCCGGTTCGTGATTGAACCGGGGCTAATGTGAAAACTGCCCTGTGACCTTTGCCCCGTTTTCTACTAGTGAGGGTATTTTGGTCTTTTCACGTCCAGGCCTCGTGCTTGGTGGGCGGTGGTTGGCCCGTGCGTCTATGGGGTGGGGGAGGGCAGCGGCTTACCTCTTTCTGCTCCCATTCGCCCCTTCTCTCTGGGTCTCCTCTCCTCTCGCCGCTGATGCTCATGGCGGAGGCTATTCTTACTAGGGCGATGATGATTAACCGTGGCTGAAATAAGTGTGCCTTTGAGCAATCGAGGCACCTGTGGGTATCAAGTTGGATCCTCCCTCTCATCCCTAAAATCATTTTTCATCATGTGATACTTATGGTTCTGTCCTTGGATGGTCGTTCTTGTTAAGTGATAACCAGGGCAGCTCCACTGTATAAACATATTGATTTGGTGATAAGAGATGACGGGGGTAGGTTATATGATCGAGGAAAGGCGAATCTGAGCCCACTATGCAATGAACCCTAAACCCTTTTTATTTGCATTTAAAGGTGTTGCTTATTTATGCTCCAGTGTTTATAGCCGTTTAAGTAAAGTTTTCTTCTCTCTCATACCTTTATTGTATATAAGTTGTTCTTGATCCTTTATTGTTCGTTGTTGGTCTTTGATTTAATCTGGTTAAGAGTAAGTTGCACTTTGTTATACTAGAAAGACTCACTCCCAGCAAGTTATCGGTTGAATGACTTGTTTTAATTTGTTGTGATACTATTACTTCTATTTTTTTGCAAGTTACCAGTTGCAGCTATTTGTTCATGCTACAGAAAATAATGCTATAGGATTTTTTTGAGATTTTTCTTGAGATAATGCTGGATTGTTCATGTAAAGAGTGATCGAGGTAGCATGTCCCATTTTGTATCCATAAACAATTTTTCGACTGCTGTACTGATTAAGTTGCTGGGTTAATCCGAGCCATTGAGCGGACATTTCCTTTCGTTTTCTTTAGTTTGTTCTCAAGCTTTCCCCAATTCTGTATGTCACCACTGCATTTTTTTGGATCCTGTAGTTTGAAAAAACCTCCAACTATAGAGTTTAAAATATGTTACCTACATAAAGAGGAGTTAAATAAGGATGACCTTACACAGCTTAGCCTTATTTTAGCAATGAGAGTATTTTGTATATAGAGCTGATACTCTGAAACTTCTGTTTTTATTGCTGTATTATATTATGAAGGTTCAAGTATTTGGGTTCTAGCTCCTACTTGGATATGGTAGATGCTTATTCATTTTCCTATTAGTCTAGCAGGATTACATCATTGATGTTACTTCCCAACCAATATTAAGCTGGCAGTTGTTTATTTTCTCTTTTGCCTAACACATCAAAATCTAGAGAAACACTTTTTGTTGATTGATATTTCTGACAGATACTGATTACTCCTCTTTATTTATTGTACTATTAGCCAATTAAAAAGGTTTTGTTGTAGGTGTATATTTTTTTCTGTATGGTATATATTATGCGAGTTATTTCTAATGCATCTTGATATTATCTTAGAATCATCTGACTAGAGTCTCGGTCCTTCGAGCTTAGTTAACTAAATCATCTTTTATATCAGATATCAAATTATCTATACTTGTACTAAGATATAATGTATCTAACCAGATTTTCACTTCTTTAATGGAGTTTTTAGCACTCGGATTTATTTGAAATAGCTGCTCCTATATTTTTGTCCGTGCTTGCTATATTTTGTTTAAATGTTTCTTCTTGGTAGGATCAGATCTAAATAGTGGATGTAAGCATGCCTTTTCAAGCTTAAGCATTTGATTTTTGGTGATATGTTGTTCTCTCCTTACAGATGACCTTCTGCTTTCTTATTTTTAAAAATAGACAAGTTGGATGCAGTTGCCGCCACTCATGTCGCTACAGGAGGAGTGCGCGCAGGGGGAGTGGCGGGTCAAGGTGCGCTCATCGGTGCTGCTGCTGACCGGCAGATCCAGGCGCACCCTCTCGGTGCACGCAGGGGGTGATTTACGACGACCTCCTGGGCACGACACCGCTGGAGACGGTGAGAAAAACACACTCCGTCCACGATTGGTCACCGGCAGTAGCAGGACGAACCGTCGCCGTAGCCGCCAGGCTGAACCATAAGACGCCTCAACAGCGACCGACGAAGTCGTCGAGGCGAGGTGAGAACCCCCTTCCCGCGCCTTGCATCGTCCTCTTCTCGTTTTCCTTCTCAGGCATCCTCCACCTAATCCCCTCCCCTCTTAGGCGACGGCCCGGAGGTGAACTGCAGCGACAGCGTGAACTTGGCCGGCGACTACAAGGACCCATCCACGGGGTCCCTTCCTCTCTGAAAACGGCCTAATTGCTGATATCTTGCCTCCCCTCTCCTTCTCCCTATCTTAATTTTCAAGCGATTTAGGTATGGTATTACTGTTAGGTAACCCTAGAAACTTTGTTGGAACCTAAAAAATAGGTACTCTGATGGATTAGAGTGGTTCTGCCTCAAACAACTACCAATGGATTGTTGAATTAGCCAATGTCATAATTAGTAAATCTGTGCTGTTATATTCTGTAACGAGATCACATTATGCCCATGTTTAGATGACACTGACCCAAGTTTACTTTGTGATTCCCTTAATTTCTCTGCCTAATTCTTGTGGCATGCTTTCATCAGTTTCAATACGATGAAGATGCCAGTTCCAACATGGTATCCTTTACGGATGAACAGGATTCAAGATGCATGTGTGTAAGTGTTGCATATACTGTTCGAAGACTACAAGAGATCAGGCCTACTGTGATGAGCCAAAATATGTCATTGAATTGCTAATAACGTCACAATTTACCCGTGGGTGACGTTTTATGGGTGTCACACGCATCGTCACAGAATCCCCGTCACAGATTACTCCTAGTGATGGCGCGCGCAAAATAATGTCACCGAATATGGGACCTTCGGTGACGTTTCCTAGAATGTCAACAACTTGCTATTTCTATGACGGGCAATTAATGTCACGTGTTAGGAGCAAATATGCCATATTATACCATATTCAGCAAATATGCCATATTATAACATATTCAGTGACAGCGCATCAACACCCGCAAATATATTCCCACTACTAGCATCACTACTTTCATTATTGATGAAGACGACATCATTAAATTTCAAATAATTTGCAATGAATTATCGAATCCACTATATTGCAAATGCATATCACAAAGTATTTAATTCACATCACATCACACTATACAAATAAGTTAAGAGCCAAATTGCATTATAAGTTGGAATTAAAGACAAATTATAGTATTATTTATTCCATCTGTCAGCCAAATCATCTTCTAAATACAAAATGACAATAAAAAATATCACAAACTCAAGTTTGACACGAGAATAAATAAGACGAAAAGTAATATTTACATGACTAAAAGACCACTTATGTTGTCCTGATGATTGCAATGTATGATTAAATAACTATCTTTCTTTCACAAAATGATGGCCTTCATGCACCATCAGGTTGGACTGATTTGCTTGCTGAGTTGCTTGAGCCCTTAAAAGAAATCCAATCAGGTTATCCATCTCATGTTGCTTCTTTTGCCAGGCTTATTCTTCTCTTGTTGGCTCTTCTTTGCATCTCTTCAAATTCTCTATCTTGTGCTTCATGTCTCGCGGCTAAATCCTCCTGGTGCCTATAAATTGATGAAACATAACAACATGTTGCACCTTAATGAGATGAAAACATATAGATAACAAGGTATAAGAGTACCACTAAGAAACTTACAATCTATCGAATTATGAATCTAAGTACATTATTAACAAGATTTGCGGGTATGTGGATGGGTCAATAAAACATTAAGTTAGGTTAGCGGAACAAGAAGACACAAACTTGTATAAAACATTGTCAGTCAAAATATTTTACATAGATCACTGTTGCACTTTTAACTAGTGTGCCACTTATAGTTTAAGTAGCATCTGAATGACTAGTGAGGGCACTACGGCAGCAGATGGTAATGCACTATAGTGATCTACTGAAGATATTTCATAGTTAGTTGCATAAGTATAGTTGTTTGACGCTTTGGTTACTACAGAAGTTTAGATCAGCACATCACAAAAAAATAGATTAGTAATGTACTACAAAATCACAGAGCAAAACACAAAAATGTTTCTTTAGTAAGGAGTGACATCCATTCGATATATTGAACAATCTCAAAACGATGCAATATCCAAAGGTCATCACCCAACCATAGTAGGCAACCTTATTCTTATTAAGTGTGTGTTTTCTCATCTCTGAATTGATTCAAACATGCTATGAATTTGGTAGATCATCACCATATGTACAACTAAGTGCCATAAGCAACTAGAACTAGTACTGTAAACTACACTATTTGAATCGGTTGTGTGCTTACACATCTTCTTCTGCAGCTACAGCTAATTGTGTACTCGCACTGCTGTTGTACGATGCTTCCTCAATCTAAATATAAGAAATAAAAATTTAAGTTATGGGCAAAGGAAGTACACGATGAGCTTAAATGTTAGGCGTACACAACCAGGTAAGGAATTATCCAGTATTGCATTGTATGCAAATAGGAAGTGGAGAAGCAAGTAGTAAAAAGAACAAGCTTCAGACTGTACCAACATAGCAAGGCCGATAAGATTATCTTAATATTGCAAACCCAATCTTCTACCTACAGTAAGCGTCGACTAATGCACCTACGTTTACGGAATAAAACAGAGAAGACAAAAAATTTACTGACAAGTGTTCACATGGAGAAAAAATATTACAGAATACCAAAATCATCTTCTCTTTCACCGAGCAGTATTAGCCCATGATAGGAGCCCTCAACATATCTTTAGCTTGTTAACTTTTATCACAGAATATTAATTTATTGTCCATAACTACTAATAGAAGGCAATTCCTAGTACAGTTTCATTGTTAAATGTTAATACTCTGAACGTAGAGTCTAGTCACATATTAAATGTTCTGGAGACTGCATGATCTTGCAGCTTAAAGGGGAAACATGAGTTGAAATTATTCATTTTAGAAATTTAGAGACAGGGAGGAACATATACGTATAAACCATACCTTTGAGAAGAGCAAAGGGCATTGATCTTACTCCTTATCTAGATGAACTGCAACTAGGAAAAGGAGATCTTAAATAGGTGGTTAGAACAATCAAATTACAGATCACAAATCTTACATCCAGAAATTATGGAAGAAATAAGGAAGCAGCGAAATATACCCTCGAATAGTTGGAAGGGGACCAGATCTAATGGTATTGCAGCGGGGTTCCTTGCAGAGTTTCTCACCCATCCCCTAGCCTCACTGCATCATCGGGTTGCCTCTTCCAAACCTGTTGTCTCCAGCCGCCGCCATCTTGTTGGTCACTGGACGAAACCAAACTTCTAAATCAGCATCTAATCTCAAGTAGTGGCTGATGGAGGGGTGGTGAGGAAACGTCCAGATCTTGGTAAAGCACGAGGTGGGAAAGGAAGCTGGGGAAGGCGCTGGAGTGGGCGATGGTGAGGATGAGGCGAGCGGCTATGATGTTGCCTGTAGAGGCTGGCGACTTCGATGTCGCGGGTTGGCGGATCCGATCTTGGCCGGCGAGGCGTGGCGGCCGTTCCTTGTGGAGAGCGAGCGCGGCGGCCGGGGCTTGATGGGAGGGCGGGCGAGCAGCCGTCATTGGAGAAGGATTACGCGGCTGGTGCCGCAGGGTGCGCCGGGCGGCGTGATCCTCAAATCTCGCCGCTGGATGCAGTCGTGGGGTAGAGGGGGTGGAGATGGGGATAGAAATTGGAGGGAGTTGGTTCCGCGCAGCTGAAAAAATAAGGGCGTAATTAATTGGATGCGGCAAAAATTTAGAAAAGTGGAGCGAAAAGTGTTTTTTAGTGGAAAGGGAATGGTTTATTTTCGAGTTAAATACAGCAGTATGTAAATGAGATGGCAAATGATTTAAACAGCGGTGTAACTCGTACAAAAACATTATGATGTGGTTTGTTCCATGCAACTTTTTTTGGAAGAACTCTACCTAAATATATGTGCAAAGTTGTACATAGCGACCTTATAATTATGAAAATAAAAAAACAAAATAAGTACTTCAAAGTGGCAACAAGGACTGATTGTTTTCAAATAGTAATGTTAGAAGAGTCTGTACTCAAAGATGTGAACTTATAGAGACATTTGTATGACACGTATATAGGCCAATGCTGAAATATATCAGATAAATGGCCTGAAATTCATCAAATTTGAAATTTTGAGATAAAACGAAAAAAATGAGCCATATGCATCATCTCAGGAACATCCATACCAAAAAAATTCATCCACTCTTATTTCCATTTTCTTGAGATAGAACGAAACAACTATAGCACCATGGGCACCAGTTCACGAAAACACAAAATAACTTTCGTCCCCACCACTATTTACTTCCATTAGACAAAATAAATTAAGTTAAGTGTTCAAAAACATATGAAGAAACTCGGGCGAGTCCCATTACAAACACCGTCACGTGGGTCCTACCACTCAATAACTCGTGACGCGGTTGTGGTAGGCCCCACTGCTAGACATTACATGATGAAATAAAGAACGGCACACATTCGTTAATATTCGTGACTCTAGTAGACCCATCATGAAAATTACCGAACCGTCACAGAAATTGGTAGCCAGGTGAGGCTCAACGGCTGTGTGATTCAGTGACATTAAACGTCACCGATTTGCTGTAATAAGTGACGCCACTTACAAAATGTCACATATTAGGAATTTCTGTGATGTTCTCAACCATCGTCATCAGGATTTTCGTCACGGTATCTCAATTTTCTTGTAGTGATCTTCTGTGTCATTCCAATATATACCATGCCATGCTACAGAACGATCAAACTGGTTTATTCCTTCTGTGATTAATTTCAAGCCACCCAGGCCACACAAAGAAGGCCCAATATTTTTTTGGACAGGATAAGTGCACTTCAGGCCACCCAGGGTCGAGCATTCAGCAGCGACGCCAGAGGAGATACCTTTGTGCGAGACTGCTCTCGGTTGAAAATATCCAAAGGTTGGTGCCTCAAGCTAAACTTATCGCCCGTGATTCTTTCCCTTTTATTGCTATCAAGTTTGATCCATCTGCTCCATGCAACCCCTTCTCTGGACAAGCGATGGTTATAGTCGTCATGGACTCCGATGAGATTCTCGACGAAGCGATACCCGAGTGGTTGGAATTGGCAATCATATGCTTCCAGCGGTATCACTCGCCATGATGAGCTCCACCATTGATTCTCACTCTGTGTACTTATCAAGACTGCTATCTAACTGTCACCAGCCTTTGTATAAACGCCTTGCTTTTAGTATTTTGCGATGTTCGGCTGTCTTGTCCTGTAATGTAACCAACTTACTCTAATTATTAATAATGGTATTTCAACTTGTGGGATGCATTCATTTCTATATAAATGACTTGTTGTAATCCTGATCTATCTTACTTTGTACTGCACTTATATTATTTGTATTGGTTTACATACTCCCCTGATAAATACCAGGCGCTGGATTATTGGATCACTACTTTAGACATATTTTTGTAATGACAAAATGTGTCATGTTTGTCATACTTTTGGTATATATGTTGTCTTGCCCTTTGGCATTGCCCTGTTTTTTTATGTAAATTTACTCTATTAGTCTAATCCATTCTGAGCAATCGCTTTAATACCCTCTGTTAACAAACGCATTGAAATTGATTCTGTCTTAGTCTCATGCCGATGATCACCATTGTGTCTCGCTCCTATCACAACTGAATGTTTCTTCTTCACTATATTGTTAAGTTGTATGAATGCGTATACTAAACCTGAATTCATATTAACTTAGCATTACCTGTCTGATCAAATATTGGGACCGGCACCCTCGCGCGTCAAGGCGCGATCCCGATCTAGTGCACATGGTGCATGCACGTTTTGCAAGCAAGCTGACAATCGATGGCATGCATATGCGCTGCATTTGTGCGGTCTTCAGCTCCGCGCTCGAAGATAAGGCGCTTCTTCACCTGTGCTCAATCACACGATTAGCCACTCGACTCATGCACTACACATAATGCAATCTCCTCACTGTTAACTCCATCGCAAAGCCTCCATGTGACGCGCCACGGTACTCTACATGTCCCGCTCAAGATCCCCATAAGGCAATTCTGTCGGATCCATTTCAGGAAATATAGAAACTGCTATCATACTGGTGGATATGAAAAATTGCTAGGTGGATATGATATGAGGGATTTTGCTACTAAAATATATTGTAAAAGTGGTGAAAAATCCACTCATCACCTATCCAGCTTCTAGAGCAGAATCCGGCAACGTTTGAGTATTTTATCCAAATGCATTAATAGAAATGGCATCAAGGAACTTGTTAGCAGCTTCAAAATGAGCTGGTTGAGCATCTGTGAGCGCTTCAAGGGGCGAACTAGAACATATGTCCGAATAAGCTGAATTAAAATTTGAACTGTTTTTCTTTCGAAAACTTCATATTTTGATTGTAATATTTATATTTCAAGTATTATTGCATTGAAACATTTGCACTAGATAATTATGAAAGAATTGTGTTATATATCTTTGAATTATTTTCAATGCTATTTAACATAGAAAAAAAAGAACGACCATTTGACGCACAGTTGTGCAATACCGTGGACACGTCCGTGGAGATTTAATGTTGTCCGTTTGGTGAACCGCACTGTAGCTGCCCTTGGAGAATGGTGTGATGTACCTATAGCTCAGAGCAACTCCAACGGGGCGACCTATTTCATCTGCCGCCGTCCGTTTGGGTCGGCGCGGACAAAAGAGGAGGCCCAACGCGGCGACCCAAACCCAAAACGCGTCCGCTTTGCGTCCGCGCCGACGCATTTGCGGCCCGAATTTGCGCCCCAAATGCGTCGGCGCGGACGCGGAACGGACGCCACGCGCGCCTTCTCGGTGTCCGCCGCAGCCCCACCTGGCGGTCGCCCAACTACCCGCTTCCTCGTCGGTCAGCTTAATTTATGACCCCGGGCCCACGCGTCAGCGACGACAGTCGTCCTTTTTTAAGCCGACCGTGTGGCGGGGCCGTCCTCATCCTGTTCCCGTCCCCATCTAGGCCACACTCACTCCCCCGTCGCCGGCAAGCAAACCCTAGCCAACCCTAGCCACCCGAGCCATCCAAATGGGGCTCTTCTCCGGCGCCGGCAGCAACAGCAAGTCTAAGGGCAAGGCCCCCGCCGTCCCCTTCCCCGCGGAGTTCATCCCGCCTCCGCCTGCGCCAGCTCGCCGGTAGAGGCAGCGGGTGAACGTGCCCGTGCACCAGGCGGAGTGGCACTGGCGCCACCACGTGCCTCTGCCGTACCCTGACGTCACCCTGCCGCACGACTGGCATCTGGATCCAGAGAGGATCCCAGTGCCGGCGGCGCCGCGGTCGGCTAGGGCGCACTCGGAGGAGGTGCGTCCCCGGCGGGCGCTCCTGACGCTGGAGCAGTGCCGCGACGAGGCCTACGCCTTCGACTCGCCAAACTGGGCGCGCTGGTTCGCCTTCGAGCACGAGCAGGCGAGGCGGCGCGGCGTGCGCGAGGTCGACCACATCTTGCCGCCGCCGCCGCTCATCGTCCGCAAGGAAGACCAGGCGGCCCTTGCGGCCGTCTACCGGGAGAGTGAGGAGGACGAGCGACGCAAGGCGGATGCGGCAGAAGAAGAAGAGGCTCGGTACGAGGCGGCCATGGCGCATGCCATGGCCCTCTCCGCGGCCGGCGACTGCGTGGTGCCGCCGATGGCCTCGCCGTCCCCTCCCCGCCGCCTCGCCAAAGCCGAGCCGCAGCCGGAGCCGGAGCCCATCGAGCGCTACTCCTGGACGGGAGTAGTGCGCGAGTGGGTCAGGGCGCCGCCGTTCTGGCTGGGGCGACACGGGAGCAAGAGGCAGCGTACCTTGAGCACTGGCGCCAGATCCGGGTGGCCGAGGAGCGCCGCGACGGCGAGTACCTCGAGATGCTCTAGCGCGACGCTGAGGTCGAGGAGGAGGCGCGCCAGGCCACGGCGGCCCAGGCGGCGGCACTAACCGCGCCGGCACAGCCCGCGCCCGACATGACCGCGCTCTGGAACACGGCGTTCGGCTGGGCCAGTCCGGCGCCGACGGTCATCGATCTCATGGACCCCGAGGACGACTATGACGATGTCTAGGGCAGCGCGTCGGCACATAGTTTTTAGTTTATTTTTATTTTTATTAAATGCTAATGTGGACTCCCGCCGGCCTTCATGACCGGCTGTAATGTTTAATTAATTTTGCTTTTATGTTAAATATGCATGCATTCATTTTTTTACGCCGTCAAAATGGGTCGCGCCAGCGTTGGGCGCACGCGCCGACCCAAACGCCAAAGCGGACGTTCGTGTCCGTCTGGCCGACCCAAACGAACAAAATCACCGTCCGTTTGGGTTGGCCCATTGGAGTTGCTCTCACTAGCTCCCTACACGTCCCGCCGAGGCAGAGCTCGCTTTCCAAACATCGCGGTTTCGCCGCACGCACTGTGCATGTCATTGATGCCTAAGAGCATCTTCAGCCGCGCCCCCAGAACGGCCTCCCCAGACGATTTTTTCGCGCCGGCGCCGAAAAAACGGCCCAGTCGCGCCCCCAGTAGCCCGATTTTCGCCGGCCTGGGCCGAAATCAGCGCCAGCAGACCCAGACCGAACCCGGCGCGCTGGGGGGCGCCCGGGGGCGCCGGGGCGAGGGGTTTTGGAGCAAAAGAGCCGCGGGCCAGCCACGTCAGCGACACCGCGCCTCGCCCCCCCCCCAAAGCCTCGGTTCGTGCAGCGCCGCCGAGGCTGCGATGAAGGAGGAGTCGTCGTCATCGACGACAGCAACGACGACGACGCGCCGCCGCCACTCACTGGTAGAAAAAAGCCCTTTAGTCCCGGTTCGCAACAGCCTTTAGTCCCGGCTGTGCAACCGGGACTAAATATGCGCGACTAAAGACCCCCCCTTTAGTCGCGCCTCTTACAGACCGCGACTAAAGGCTTTAGTCCCGGTTCTTGTGGCTGACCGGGACTAAAGGCCCGTCCACGTGGGCGCCCGTGGTCCGTCGGGGCGGAGGACCTTTAGTCCCGGTTCTCGTGGCCAACCGGGACAAAAGGGCTCCTCCGCAGGTTTAGGGTTTTAGCCCCCCTAAACCTGGTTTCTTTTTAGTTTGGAGTGTTTTATTTCTTTTATATTATATTTTGTGTTTTATTTTAATTTTGATAAAGTTTCAGTACACATATTCTACGCTACTATATACATGCATATGAAATTTCAAACAAGAAGAATTCAAGAGGAATATATAATATATATTCAATCTCGGGTGACCATATACAACTTCGAACAAGTTTCCATACACAATTAGGATGGATGACCATATACAACTTCGTACAAGTTTCAATCTCGGGTATGCATATACATTTCTTCGTCCTCGGTATAGTGTTCTCCTTTAGGATTGATGACTTCCCTCATGAAAAATCCTGCTAATTCTTCTTGAATTGGTCGGAAGCGAGCTTCTGGACTAAGCCTCCTCCGCAAGTTATCCGTCGCGTTCCGCACGCTATCCGATGCCTTCCGCTCAGAGGTGTGTCTCCGGATGTTCTCACAAACATAGTATCCACATAGATTGGTCCCCGGTGGCTGCTTATCCACATTAACTAACTTTCTGAAATCTAGCTCATGTTTGAATTCACCGACAATTTCTTCTGAGAACCGTCTCCAAACCCTACAGGGCAAAGAAAATTAAATGAACAAGGGAGTTATTAGTTACTTGATACTAGGAAATGAACGAAAGAGACCGATCGATATAGAGCTCAAATGATTGAAAATAATTACTTTTGCAGCATTTTTCTCATGTCGGCCCAACGCTTTGGATCCGAATCCATAGAGTCCATGATTAGAACTCTGGAGGTGTGAAGTTCAATATTTAGCAGAATCCAGTGGAACCTGCGGACACGTTACATGCACAGTCATGCATAACTCATCGATTAGACATACCATGCATGGAGTAAACAAAAGAGAATGAGCACAAGAGAGAAACACTCACCCAAAATGGTAAGGAAATAGAATATGACTTTTGAGTTGATGCTTTCTAAGAAACTTGTACAAGTCTTTCTCCACGTCTTCGGGGTGATGTTGTAACACATGTCCATTAACGATATGTGGGTCAATGAACCCAACATCATGGATGTTTCTTATTTTGCATTCCCAAATCTTCAATCTGCATAATAGCGTACGCAACAATATAGTTAGGACAATATATATATATAGTGCAAGCAATGAAGAACGAGATGAGGTAGAAATAAATCACTTACAGAACGTAGCAACTCAGCATAGATTTGTCGAGGTCGCGCAGATTGAACAGGTGGAACAATTCACTCATATGAACTTCTACAGAGTACCGTTTGGTGTGATGCTCATCTGTAACATCCGCATAAATATATTCTTTGTCGGCCCATGTTATGAATTGCTTGTACCAACGTAGCAGATTTCGCATTTGTGGTGGTAGACTCTTTTCCCGCGCAGGCTCGACGAGAGGCCCATTCCGCACATATTGTAATGCTATCTCACATACTGGCGCATCCTCAAGGCCTAAGAAGGCACGAAGAGTCAAACCCATCTCGGACGCTTGTTTCACGGCACTCGCTACAGTCAATCCAAGTGCTGCCGCAGCTGCTATGATCTCGGGGTCCTCTTCCGGACCGGCTTTCACTATGAGCGGGGGGATCGATTGTTTCTTCTGCATCCCGAGCTGGTCAACTTGTTTCCCGCTTGTTTTACTTTCTTCTTTCTCCTCCTTCAATATTTTTGCTTGCCTACGAAGTTCATGTCCATAGTCGTCAGGCATATTCAGCTCGGCTTGGGACGGTGTCGTCAAAAAATCCTTAGCCCACTTCTTTTGCTTCTCAGTGAATACTTGCTTGGGCTCAGGCTCTTTTTTCGCCTTCATATCCGCCTTCCATTTCTCATAATCAGCAGACGCGGCCAATTTGGTTTCAGCTTCACTAAGTTCCCCAGGCCTTGGGAGGAGAGGCTTCAGTGATGGCTCCGGTACCCTTGTGGTCTTAGGTACATAAGGGTCCGGGTTAATAGTCCAGGAGCGGGTTTCCTTGCTGTCCGCCTGCTTCTGCTTCTTCGCCGGAGGTGGATTGGGGGGCGTCGTACCCGCCGAAGGAGGATTGGGGGGCGTCGTACCCGCCGGAGGTTGTGGATCGGGGGACGGCGTCGAATGGCGTGAAGGAGGTGTAGGTGAACCACCACGACCACCACCACCGCCACCACCACCACCACCATCGGAGGGGGGTGGACTTTGCTAGCCTTGGCGCCTCACCTGGAAACACTATGTACTTCTTTTTCCATAGAATGAACTGGCGCTTGACATCTCCAAGTCTTCTCTCCCCTTCGGGTGTAGGTTTGTCAATCTCCAGGTCCTCAAACCCTTGGACTATGTCTTCCACCGTGACACGAGCATAGCCATATGCAATGGGGTTGTTGTGGTGGAGTGCTCCAGGTGTACAGGGTAAAGCACTGCCGCTAGCTACCTTCGTGGAAACGTTCCCCACGGGATAATGCAGATCACATTCTTTCATCTCCTTTACATCATCCACGGGGTAGTGAGGCTCCGGTGCACGAATCTCGATCATCGGTGCACTAGCACCAGGCGGGGCAACCGTGGAAGCCACGCTGCTTCTCCGCTGCTGGCTTCCGCGATCCGCTTCATGATCTTCATGCGGCCCTGCAGCCGATTTTTCTTTCACTAGTTCATGCACGGTCTGCTTCAACTCATGGAGTTCCGATGCAAACTTCGTCATAAGATCTGCATCCCGGTCCGTCTTTCTCTTACGGCTTCTGTAACAGTACGGGTCATTGTCCTGGGAAAACCCTACTTTCCACGGAACTTTGCCTTTGCCTCGTACACGTCCTCCGTGTTCATCATTCCCGAGGGCTGTTGTCAGTGCGTCTTTCTCTCTGTTGAACTTGATCAAGCCCTCTTGAGCTTGGGTCATTGCGTCAATAAGGGCTTGGGTGGGAGCAAACTGTCTCTGCCGGTGAACACACACCCCTGTCTCCGGGTCTAGCGATCCCCCATGCCCGTACCACCAGCTTTTGGCCCTTGGGTCCCATCCCTCTGTACCTAGAGGGATTCCTCGCACCCTCAGGTCCTCCATCATCTGCCACCTAGGCTCCGAAAGGCGGTATCCTCCTGGCCCCATAATATGATGGAACTTTTTCTTACTCGCATTATCCTTATTTTTTTCGATATTTCCTTGAAATGCTCCGATTGCTTTTGCCTCACAAATTCTGGCCAATCATCTTTCAGTTTCTCATGTTGTCCATTGAAATCCGGAGTCTTGCCCTTGTTGACATAGTCACGGGTTAAATTTTTCTTGAAGTTCCGGAATGCTTCGCCCATCTTCTGAAGAGCGAACTCTTTAACTAGCCTCCTCCTTTGACGTCCACCCGGAACCTCGTTACCGAATTCATCGACTTTGTTGTATTCCGGAGGTAGAATGAAATGTTCCATAAGCTTTCTCCAGCAATCCTTTTTCGTTCTCTTGTCGACAAAACTGAAACCAAGACGTGCCTTCTTTGGCTCCTTCCATTCCTGGACGGTGATCGGGACGTTGTCTCTAACAACGACTCCGCATTGGTTGATAAACTTTGACGTGTGCTGTAGGGGCTTGCCGGTTTCACTGACAAACTCAATGGCATATGTTTCTCCTGTTTTCATCGCCTTGGATTTGCCACGCTTTGTCGTACTCGATCCGGAGGGCTAAAAAAAGAAAGAGAGTCGCGCGCGTTAATACATATGTATTCACATTTCAGTAAGTTTGTTTCACGAGAGGCTCAATGTATATATATACCTCGCCGGAGGTGGTTGCTACTTGCAATTCGAGATCGTCGGTTGTTGACGGTTGACCTCCGTCGACAATGTCCGTTCCTTCACCTTCTTGATCATCGACAATCTCTGTTCCACCGTCAAGGTTCAGAAAAGAAGAGACTACATCCTCTTGTTGCTCATATTCTGAGCCCGGCACATAAGGAATCTCGTTGTTGATGATGCCCATTAAATAACGTTCAGCCTCCGGATCCCTAAGCGGCTCGGTTCTATCGTCCGCCATATGTCACTCCTGCATGTAGTAAAAATTCTTTAAGTATAAAGGAATTAAAAAATAAGATTAAGGGGACATAGAGGAGGAGGAATTAAAAATAATATTCTTTAAGTAAAAATTCTTTTTTTCTTCTTCTTCCTTTCTTCTTCCTCTTTCTTCTTTCTTTCTTCTTCTTCCTTTCTTCTTCCTCTTTCTTCTTCTTCCTTTCTTCTTCTTCCTTTTTCCTTTCTTCTTCTTTCTTTCTTCTTCTTCTTCCTTTCTTCTTCTTTCTTTCTTCTTCTTCCTTTCTTCTTTCTTTCTTCTTCTTCCTTTTTCTTTTTTCTTTCTTTCTTCTTCTTCCTTTCTTCTTCCTTTCTTCTTCTTTTTTTCTTCTTCCTTTTTCTTTCTTCTTTCTTTTGGTTTTCATTTGGTTTTCATTTTTTTCTTCTTCCTTTTTCTTTCTTGTTTTATCTTCTTCCTTTTTCTTTCTTCTTTCTTTTTTTCTTCTTCCTTTTTCTTCTTTCTTTTTTTCTTCTTCCTTTGTTTTTCTTCTTCCTTTGTTTTCTTCTTCCTTTTTCTTTCTTGTTTTTTCTTCTTCCTTTTTCTTTCTTCTTTCTTTCTTCTTTCTTTTTTTCTTCTTCCTTTTTTTCTTCTTCCTTTTTCTTCTTTCTTTCTTCTTTCTTTTTTTCTTCTTCCTTTTTTTTTCTTCTTTCTTTTTTTCTTCTTCCTTTGTTTTTCTTCTTCCTTTTTTTTCTTCCTCCTTTGTTTTTCTTCTTTCTTTTTTTTTCTTCTTCCTTTTTCTTCTTTCTTTCTTCTTTCTTTATTTCTTCTTCCTTTTTTTTTCTTCTTTCTTTTTTTCTTCTTCCTTTGTTTTTTTCTTCTGTTTGTTTTTCTTGTGTTTTCTTTTTTCTTTCTTTTTCCTTTTTCTTTTTTCTTGTGTTTTCCTTTTTTTGTTTTTTTCTTCTGTTTGTTTTTTTGTTTTGTTTTCTTTTTTTCTTCTTCCTTTGTTTTTCTTCTGTTTTTTTGTTTTCTTTTGTTTTTTTTCTTCTGTTTGTTTTCTTGTGTTTTCCTTTTTTTTCTTCTTTCTTTTTTTCTTCTTCCTTTGTTTTTCTTCTGTTGTTTTCTTCCTTTTTCTTTTGTTTTCTTTTTTTTCTTCCTTTTTCCTTTTTTCTTCCTTTTTCTTACTTTTCTTCTGTTTTTCTTTTGTTTTCTTCTTCCTTCTTTCTTCTTCTTCCTTTTTCCTTTTTCTTTCTTCTTCTTCTTCCTTTTTCTTCTTCCTTCTTCTTCTTCTGCCGACGCGCGGAGGACGGCAGGCAGGGCCAGCGGGCGACGGGCGGCGGGCGGCGGGCGGCGGGGCAAGGGCAGGGCACGGGCGGCGGGCAAGGGCAGGGCACGGGCGGAGGCGGCGCTCACTGGGGACGGGGGCGGCGGCGCGCAGGGCTTCGGCGTCGGCGTCGGCATCGGGGCAGGGCTTCGGCGTCGATCGGCGTCGAGAGAGAGGAGAATGGGAAGTGGCGAAACTGCTAAGTGCAGTATTTATAGACGCACCTTTAGTCGCGGTTGGGGAGGCGGACCGCGACTAAAGGTACCCTTTAGTCGCGGCTGGCCACACCAACCGCGACTAAAGGGTACCCTTTAGTCGCGGTCCGCCTCCCCAACCGGGACTAAAGGGTTTTGGCGCCGCTTTCGTTCCCGCGCAGAAAGACCCTTTAGTCGCGGTTGGGGACAACAACCGCGACTAAAGGGTACCCTTTAGTCGCGGTCCGCCTCCCCAACCGGGACTAAAGGGTCTGTGCTGGCACTGGCGCGGTGCGGTGGGATGTTTAGTCCCACCTCGCTAGCCGAGAGGCTTCGACAGTGGTTTATAAGAACGGCTGCGCTCACCACTTCGAGCTCCTCTCAAATGCAGGCTTACGGGCCTATTCTGTCACTATGTGCCTGTGGGCCTACTGGGCCTTCTGCGGGCCTGAATCCTGGCCCATTAATGGGTTTCTAGTCGTATTCAGGCCGTGGTGGCCCAGTAGGTGGCATATTTTTTATTTTTTGCCCGTTTTTTGTTTTCTTTTTTGCTCTATTTATTTTGTTTTGTTTCTACTTACAATAAAAAACTTATTTATTTTATTTTATTTTGTTTCTAATTACTTATTTATTTAAAGTTTCTAATTACTTATTTATTTATGTTATTAAAATTTATTTTATTTTGTTTGTACTTATATATTTTATTAAAGTTTATATTATTTTGTTTCTAATTCATTTTAAAATCTTAAAAATACAATTATATATCAAAAAAATCAGAAAATAAATCTAATTCATTTTAAATTCTTAAAAATACAAATAATATATCAAAAAAATCAAAAAAATAAAACTAATTCATTTTAAAATCTTAAAAATACAATTATATATCAAAAAAATCAGAAAAATAAAACTAATTCATTTTAAAATCCCTTGAAGGTTTGACAAAAGGTTTGATACACCATTCAGTTCATCGACCAAATACAAAGTTTGGTACAATAAATTATTACACATCAATTCTTCCCTTGTGTCCCTGCTTGCTTACGATTGTGCCGTATCCATGGAGCATCCTCATCATTTAACTTAATGCTTGGGTCAGTGTTCACTTTGAAGGGCGGAATTTCACCAAACATATTATAATCTTCTGACATGTCTGTCTTGTCCTCCACTCCCACGATGTTTCTTTTCCCTGAAAGAACAATGTGGCGCTTTGGATCATCGCATGATGTACTGATCGTTTTCTTATCTTTCCGTTTCCTCGGTTTGCTACTCATGTCCTTCAAGTAAAAAACCTGAGCGACATCTTTGGCAAGGACGAATGGTTCGTCAAGGTAACCAAGATTGTTGAAATCCACCATTGTCATTCCGTATTGCTCGTCCACCTTTACCCCACCTCCTGTTAGCTTGAACCATTTGCACCAGAACAAAGGGACCTTAAAGGAGGGTCCATAGTCAAGTTCCCATATCTCCTCTATGTAACCATAATATGTGACGATTTGCCCATTCTCGGTTGCTGCATCAAAGCGGACACCACTGTTTTGGTTGGTGCTCTTTTTATCTTGGGCGATGGTGTAAAATGTATTCCCATTTATCTCGTACCCTTGGAAAGTCGTTATAGTCGAAGATGGTTTCTTGGCCAACATGTACAGCTGATCTCCAACATCATTGTCATTCATTAAATGTTTTCGCAACCAACTGCCGAAAGTCTCCATGTGGGCCTTTCTAATCCAGGATTCAAGCTTCCCCGGGTTGTCCGAGCGTAAAATATTCTTGTGTTGCTCGAAGTACGGAGCCACCAAGCTGGAATTTTGCAGAACTGTGTGGTGTGCTTCAGTCATAGAATGACCGTCCATACATATCGTGGATTCCCTTCCGATCTTGCCTTTTCCACTTAGTCTCCCCTCGTGCCGCGATTGAGGAATACCAATCGGCTTAAGGTCAGGAACATAGTCAATACAGAACTCAATTACCTCCTCATTTCCATAGCCCTTGACGATGCTTCCTTCTGGCCTAGCACGGTTACGAATATATTTCTTTAATACTCCCATGAACCTCTCAAAGGGGAACATATTGTGTAGAAATACAGGACCGAGAATGGAAATCTCTTCGACTAGGTGGAGCAGGAGGTGCGTCATAATATCGAAGAAGGATGGTGGGAACACCAACTCGAAACTGACAAGGCATTGGACCACATCGTTCTGTAACCGTGGTAGATCTTCTGGATTGATTACCTTCTGAGAGATTGCATTGAGGAATGCACATAGCTTCACAATGGCTACTCGAACATTTTCCGGTAGGAGCCCCCTCAAAGCAATCGGAAGCAATTGCGTCATAATCACGTGGCAGTCGTGAGACTTCAGGTTTTGGAACTTTTTCTCCGCCATGTTTATTATTCCCTTTATATTCGACGAGAAGCCAGACGGGACCTTCATACTGCTCAGGCATTCAAAAAAAATGACCTTCTCTTCTTTGGTAAGAGTGTAGCTGGCACGACCTTGAAACCATTCCGGATGCCGGTCATCTGGGTCTTTCAAAAGTTGCTGGTCCTGCCGTGCTTCCTTTGTATCATTTGTGTTCCCATACACGCCCAAGAAGCTTAGCAGGTTCACGCAAATATTCTTCGTAACATGCATCACGTCGATTGCAGAGCGGACATCTAGGACTTTCCAATATTCTAGCTCCCAAAATATAGATTTCTTCTTCCACATGGGTGCGTGCCCGTCAACTCCCGGTGGAACTGATTGTCCGCCAGGACCCTTTCCAAAGATGACTTTCAAATCCTTGACCATATCAAATATCTCAGCACCAGTACGTTCCGCAGGCTTCGGCCGGTGATCTGCCTTGCCGTTGAAATGCTTGCCTTTCTTTCTTACGTTATGATTTCGGGGAAGAAATCGACGATGACCCAGGTACACGTTCTTCTTACAATTAACCAAACGTACACTTTTAGTCTCATGTAAGCAGTGCGTGCATGCATTGTATCCCTTATTTGTCTGTCCCAAAAGGTTACTGAGAGCAGGCCAATCGTTGATGGTTACAAAAAGCAAAGCTCGTAGGTCAAATTCCTCTCCTTTATGCTCATCCCAGACACGTACACCAGGTCTGGCCCCCAACTGTAAAAGTTCTTCAACTAATGGCCTTAGGTACACATCGATGTCGTTGCCGGGTTGCTTAGGGCCTTGGATGAGAATTGGCATCATAATGAACTTCCGCTTCATGCACAACCAAGGAGGAAGGTTGTAGATGCATAGAGTCACGGGCCAGGTGCTATGGCTGGAGCTCTGCTCGCCAAAAGGATTCATGCCATCAGTACTTAGACCAAATCTTATGTTCCTTGCGTCAGCTGCAAAATCTTTGAACACTCTGTCGATCTTTCTCCATTGCGTTCCATCAGCGGGGTGTCTCAACTCCCCGTCGGACTTACGGTCCTCTTTGTGCCATCGCAACGACTTGGCATGCTTTTTGTTCATGAACAGACGTTTCAACCGTGGTATTATAGGAGCATACCACATCACCTTGGCGGGAACCCTCTTCCTGGGTTTCTCGCCCTCAACATCGTCACCAGGGTCATCGCCTCTGATCTTATAACGCAATGCAGTGCATACAGGGCATTCATTCAAATTCTCGTATTCACCGCGGTAGAGGATGCAGTGGTTAATGCATGCATGTATCTTCAGAACCTCTAAACCTAGAGGGCAGGCAACCTTCTTTGCTTCGTACGTACTGGCGGGCAACTCGTTATTCTTCGGAAACATATTCTTCAACATTTTCAGCAAATTTTCAAATGATGAGTCACCTACACCTTCCTGTGCCGTCCATTTTAGCAAATCCAGTGTGCAGCCCAGCTTTTTCAGACTATTATCGCATCCTGGATACAACGACTTTTTGTGATCCTCTAACATGCGATCCAAATTCTCCCTCTCCTTGTCAGTTTCGCAGCGTCTCCGTGCATCAGCAATGGTCCGACCAAGATCATCAGCGGGCTCATCATGTGCCTCTTCTTCACTTTCACCTAACCCTTCCCCACCTTCAGCATCATCCTCCATGAAAGTATCACCGAAATGATCATGATTGTTGTCATCGATATCATCCCCTTCTTCATCTTCTTCCATTCTAACCCCTCTTTCTCCATGCTTGGTCCAACAATTATAGCTTGGCATGAAACCGTGCCGAAGCAGGTGCATGTGAACGTCTCTTGAGGAGGAGTAACCCTTCTGATTCTTACAGACAGCACATGGACAGATAATAAAACCTTGCTGCTTGTTCGCATTTGCCACTACGAAGAAATCTTTCAAACCCGTAGTGAACTCGCCGGAGAGTCGGGGACCGTACATCCATTGCCGATTCATCTGCATTATTATTATATAAAGTATATAATTAACCATCATGCATTTGTTAAACTAACTAGCTAGAAATAATACAAATTAAACAATGAACTACACACATGCATATTTTATCAATGACACGTGAAAGGTTCAAGTTGCTAACCGCGATCGCGGAGGAAAAATAAATGAGAAAGCTCAAGTGTGGCTCGGACACTTCATATCATGTTTGTTTCAGGCTCTCGGGCATTTCATCGAACACCTTGTGTGCATAGGAGGAACCAAAAGCAAACCCACCACCCCCTTCTGAAAATTGTGAAGTGAGCTGAGTGAAGTGAAGTGAGCTGAGTCCTATATATAGGGATGGGCCTTTAGTCCCGGTTGGCCTGGCCAACCGCAACTAAAGGCCTTCGGGGACCTTTAGTCCCGGTTGGCCAGGCCAACCGGGACTAAAGCCCCTCCCGTCCGCCAGCCGTCGACCGAGCGCGCTGGGCCCAGATAGTTGGTCGCGGGTCTCCTCCCGAACCGCGACTAAAGACCCCTTTTGTCGCGGTTCGATTGTTTTGGGGACTAATGGGGGCGTATGGAAGCCTCTTTTTCTACCAGTGACTAGTCCGCCATGGCGACGCCGGGGAGGGGTCCAGCAGGGGCGCCCGCGTCAAGGAGGAGAAGGCCGACGATGGCGGCGACGACGGCGACTACTCGGCGTTCAGCCAGTTTTTTTAGATTAGTTTATATATTTGCTATGTATGTAATGAAAATCCGCGAACATGTCTAATATATGCCCAAGTTTGCCGAAATTTGTCGTGTTTATCCGAACTTCGCCTAACTTTGCCTAAATTTACTATATATTTTTATTTTTTGAACGCGCCTGGGGCGGCCTTGGGGCCGGCGGCTGGGGACCAACTCGCCCCAGACCCATTTTTTACGCCGGGTCACCCCAGACAGCGATTTTAGGCGCCCTCTAGGGGGCCAACGGCTAGAGATGCTCTAATCCTACGCAGATGGTGCATGCAAGTTTCGCAAGCAAGCTAACAATCGACGGCATGCACATGCCGCTGCAATTGTGCAGTGCTCAGCTCCGCTCCGCGCTCCAAGATAAGGTACTCCTTCACCTCTGTTCAGCCACACGATTAGCCACATGATTCTTGCACTACACATAAATGCAGTCTCCTCACTGTTAACTCCATCACGAAGCCTCTATGTGACGGGCCACGGTACTCTTCATGTCGCGCTCAAGATCTTCATAATGCAAACTACTCCCTCCATTCCTAAATATAAGTCTTTTTAAACACTTTAAATGGACTACAACATACGAATGTATGTAGACATATTTTAAAATGTAGATTCACTCATTTTGCTTTGTATGTAATCATTTGTTAAAATCTTTAAAAAGACTTATATTTAGAAATGGAGGGAGTATTTTTTTACGAGGCCCCATAATGCAATCCTGCCTGATCCATTTCAGGAAATATAGGAACTGCTAGTATGGTATGATACTAGCTGCCGCTCAACTGGTGAGCCGTGGTGACCTGCCACGCCATTATTTTCTGTACTATTGCTTTTCTGAATTATAATTAGCATGGTGACCTATGCAATGCGACTATATTCTTCAAAAAACAGGGGGTGAAATATTTGCCTTGCCGGTTAATTAAGTGGAAGAAAATTGCCCAGTTAATTAACGGTAAACCACACGAAAACTAATACTCGTATGATATCTCTCATTAGGTGAGATCGTGAAATCAACCCCAGAAATTTATATTTAGGCATTTCAAAAAAATCCAAAAATTTAACAACATCCAGGTGGGGTATGCCTACAACTCTACAAAATAGTAGATGAAAACCCGATGTACATTTAGAGATTCAAAAGAAAAACAAATTTTGAATGTGAATAGTGGCAGCTTTTGATGAATAGTACTTTGACACTATTCATGTCTGATATTTTTTTCTATCAATGTAAGTTGAATTAGGAGCTGAATTTTTTTGAGGTTGTACATCAAACATTGAGGTGTGTCTTTAGATTTTTTGGAAATGTTTGAATGTATATTAAAGAAAAAGATCTCATTGATCTCACCTAACGTGAGATATCACACAAGTCCCCCACTACAAACTCACCACAAGTCTCGGTGTAATCTGCTGTCAAATAAAAACGGAAATACTAACGCCCACACGTGTAGGCGTCTGGCAACTCGCCCACATGCACGGATCCTCGTCCAACCAGTTCTGCATGAATCTTGGCGCGTTCTAGCAGTTTTTGTGTGCCACGTAGGACTGGGCTGGTGTGTGGGCATTCATCCGGTCGCCCACACGTCCTTTTTCATCACACGGGGGCTGGTGTGTGGGCGTTTAGCAATTCGCCCACACACCAGTTTTCACGCACGCAGAGGGGATGGTGTGTGGGCGTTTATCACTTCGCCCACACGCCCGTCTCCCCGCCCACACCCAAAGCCGTCAGTTGCCATGTGTTTTTGCAGGGTACATGGCAACTGCCCTAGCTTTGCTTGTAAGCAAATGGCAACTCTCTTTTTACCCGAGTTGCCATGTGTTTTTGCATGGTACATGGCAACTGCCCTAACGTGCACGTAAGCAAATGGCAAATCTTTCTTTTACATGGCAACTGCCCTAGCGTGCTTGTGAGCACATGGCAACTCTCTCTTTTACCCGAACATGTTTTTTTTTCCATGCCTTTTTTGTAGTGCTACATGGCAACTGCCTAGTGGTAGTAGGTGACAACTCCTAAAGTTTAATAATGGCAACTGCAGTAGACCAGACCATACATGGCAACTGCAGTTGAGCAACCATGGCAACTGTAGTTGTCTAACATGGCAACTGTAGTTCAGCGACATGGCAACTGCAGTTAAATGAACATGGAAGAGGGTCCAGACCATGGCAACTGTGGGGACGCGTGGTGACTCTCACGCGGCGTGCGGGACCATAAGGTAGGAGGCCTGACGTACGGGCGTGTGGACGTTATCTATTTTGCCCACACGTGGCATGTGAGAGGGACCGCGAGGAAAAAAGAGGCGTGTGGGCATTACTTGTTTTGCCCACGCATAGGCGTATGGGATGATCCTCTAAAACACCACATAAAATGTGTGGACAGACCCCTTAACACCCACACGTGTGGGCGTTATCGGCGTCCAATAAAAAAGCGTCGGCCGGTCAGTGTGACGGAGGCCATGGCTCCCTCATGCCTTTTTTTCTCTCAAATCGCCCCTATTAATAGTTGTGTTTGCCGCCGCCCCCCCCACCCCAAATATCTTCTTATAAGGTGTATCTGTTGCCCACGTTACATGATATTCCTGGCTCCTTCCCTGGGGCAGGTGGACTTTATATAGTACTGCCATACCCACCCAGCACCAAGCATAGAGTCAGCTTTCGCCTGACCGACTCGATGCCGATGCCGAGGCAAATTTGACAATTTTGACCTCGAAACGAAATAAATTCACAGAATGAACTGGGTGCGAAACTATTTCACACCCCTAACCCTTTTGTGTAGCGCCCGCCACGCCGGCGCCACACCCTACGGTGCAGCGCCTAGCTCCGCGGCGTTGCACCTCTGTCCACCGTGGCAGCCCACGGGCCCGCACCCAGCCGTGCAACGCCTCCGAGCTAGGCGCTGCATCTGTAATGTGCAACGCCTAGCCGCTAGGCGTTGCACGTGTAATGTGCAGCGCCTAGCGGCTAGGCGCTGCACTGTGACTTATCCAGCCACTTGGCTGGGCCCCCCTCCCCCACCCCCCACCACACACTCTCTCACTCTCTCCCCGAGCTTTGCCCCCTCTCCCACTCTCCCCCCTCTCAAATCTTCTTCCAAATCTTGCAAATTTGAAGAATTTGTCCGTGGATTTCGAAGTCAAACCCTCCCTCAAGGTAATAATCTCCGATCCCCTTGTTTTGATCGAAGTAAAGTTCTCCCATTGCTCATTTGTTGGTAGTTTGGGGAAACCCTAGTTTAGTTTGGATCTAGAGATTTGCATGGAGATGTGAGATGTTTGTTTGCCAATTTCTATGATTATGCTTTGTTAGTATGCTAGGGTTATTCTTATGGGTGTTGTTATGTTGGTGCTAGGGTTAGGTTTAGGGCTAGGGTTATGGTTAGGGTTAGGTTTAGGGTTAGGGTTATGGTTAGGGTTAGGGTTGTTGTTTCATATATATATTAGGGTTTGTATTCGGTGTTAATCCATGGATTAGTACTCATGGAAGCAATGTTACCTTGTGTTCATTGCTTATAGGGATGGGAAGAACATGTGTGTTTGTTCATCATGGGGACAAAGACGCCTTTTTGAAAGGCAATAAAGAACCGGATCCGGATGAGCTTGATATTGTGTTTGATAGTAGTCCTAGCTATGCGGAGCTCTTGCAACAAGTTAGGAAAGATTTGAATTGGATGGACCCTAGTGATATCATTGAGTTGGAGGGAAGGCATAATGTTGGTTTTGGAATGCACATCCGTTGGAAGACAATGCGTGTAAACTCGGAGCAACGTTGGGTTGCATACAAGGAGACGGTGGCCGAATCACTAGACAAGGCTCTTGAGTTATTTGCAACGAAGAAGGTTGAGTCAAGTTTGCATTTGGACTTGAACCGGAACCCCTCCCCTTTGGTTGCTAGTAGCCCCCCACCCTTGAAGCAAGATGAAATTGTTGAACCTCTTTTGACCCAAGAAGTGAGGCCAACATTGAGCCCGTGTAGAAACAACCAAGATGAATCTTTGCAAGAGGACAACGATGAGTATGCGGACGATGACAATGAAGTTGATCTCCATGACAACAATGTGGGTGATCTCGACAAATATCATTTGCAAGAGACAATGGACCATTCCATCCCTTTTTCCCGTGCATATGCATCGGACTCGAATGACGATGGTCCCGATGAACAAGTTGATGCGGAGGGGTTCACGGTGAAGGAGGCCGAAGCTTTCGAGAAGGTATTTGGTCGGGATCATCAGACTACATTGTTCAAGGATGTTAGTCTCGCGGATGATGCCGTGGTAGATGGTGGCCAATGTGTAGCTCTTGGGGTTAGGCTAAGCTCTCACCGTGATTTGGTAGACGACAAGAACCGGATTGCTAAAGGTTCTAAGTTCGACAGCTTGTTGGATTTGAAGATGTGGCTCGACAACTACTCGGTTACGCATTATCGTCCACACAAGGTGGTGCACTCGGACGTCAATGTGCGCTACACGGTTGCATGTGCATGTGAAGATGAAAAGGAGGGCCAACTTGGACTTACAAGAGGCCGTGGTGGTGGTAGAGGTCGTGGAAAGGAGGTCCAACAAGGAGTGGCAAGACGCCGTGGCGGTTGTCCGTGGATTGTGCGTGCAAGACCATGGAAAGGAGGTCCTACTTGGCATGTAGTGAGTTGTGTGCCAACTCACATGTGCCAAGGCAAAAGGGTGGATGGCAAGATTGTGTCCCAAGACAACAAACAACTCACGTCCGAGTTCATCGCTTACAGGCTCTCGAACTCAATATCCACACTTCCAACAATGAGCGTCCAACATGTCATTGACCTTGTGAAAGCCATCTTTCATTACCAGGTGAAATACGGCAAGGCATGGAAGGCGAAGCAAGCCGCATTTAAGATGTTGTATGGTACATGGGAGGAAGCATACAACCGAATCCCTAGGTTGTTGTTAGCCATGGCCGCGACAAACCCGGGCATGGTTCATGTGGTCGAGCCTCATGGGCACCAAACAACGGTTCATGAAGGAAGGAAAGTCAGAGTATTTGGCCGTGCTTTTTGGGCGTTCGAGCAATGTGTGAGGGCTTTCGAACATTGTAGGCCGGTCATCGCAATTGATGGCACATTCTTGACCGGACAATACAAGGGCACCTTGTTGGTTGCGATAGCAAGTGATGCCAATAACTGGGTGTTGCCATTGGCATTTGCTTTGGTTGAGGTGGAAAACAATGACAACTGGGAGTGGTTTCTGCATCTTTTGAGGACGAAGGTGTTACCCGCTCAAAGGGAAATTTGTGTCATATCGGATCGGAATCAAGGAATTCTTAACGCCGTGGAGATTGACATTCCCGGGCATGCTCCGTTGCACCATCGATGGTGCATGAGGCACTTTTGTTCGAACTTCTATAGGGCATGTGGCCTTAAGGAGTTGGCCGATGATCTTCAAGATTGTTGTCTCGCTTTCTCCGATAAGCGCTTCGCCACTTTGTACAACAAATTGCTCGCACACAAAAAACTTGATCCCGGGGGTCAAGAGTTTCTCAATAGGCACATTCAATACCGGAACAAGTGGGCACGTGCTTTTGATGAAGATGGCCGGAGATACGGTCAAATGACAAGCAATATGGCCGAATGCTTCAATAGGGTGCTCAAAGGTGCACGTGGATTACCCGTGACGGCAATAGTTCAATACACATTTGACAAGATGAATGCGTACTTTGTAAAGTACTCGATGGAAACCGATGCACAGATAGCGGGTGAGAACCCACGGAAGTACAAGTACAAGTTCCCACCCAAAGTTGATGAATGGTTGCTATTTCAATCACGGAAGGCGGACTCAGAAGAAGCTATATTATATGACAATGAGGAGTGGAAGTACGAAGTGAAAGAGCCAGGAGGAACCACAAACGATGGCCGGCAACATGGAGGTCGGGCTTTCAAGGTGTCGTTAACACAATGTGATTGCACTTGCGGGAGGCCATTGTTGCTTCATCTCCCATGCTCACATTTGTATGCCGCCGGCCGCGTTAGGAATGTGGACATCAATCACCCACGCACCGTGAGGGAGTCCCAGTTCTCAATCATGACGGTCCAGAAAACATGGGCTCCCCGCTTTCACCCATACTTTGACCAATCACAATGGCCGGAGTATCATGGAGTTCAACTATGGCCGGATCCGGAGTTGAAGGTTGTTAAACGGGGTAGACGTAAGACAAAGCGTCTTAGAGGCGACATGGACGGATGGGGCCATGCTGGGCGCCGCGAAGCGGGCAACGACCAATTCCAAGAGCCTCGTGAGAGCTCCCGTTGTGGGGAGTGCAAAGGTCATGGCCACAACAAAAGAAAATGTACGAAACCAAGGAAAAGGTCCAAGAAAAATGATGCAAGCACAAGCCAACATGGAGCTACACAAGGGAGCCAACCAAGTGGTAGCCAACCTAGTGGTCGCCAACCTAGTGGTCGCCAACCTAGTGGTAGCCAACCAAGTGGTAGCCAACAAGTGCGAAGCCAACCAAGTGGTAGCCAACCTAGTGGTAGCAACCTAGTGGTAGCCAACAAGTGCCAAGGCAACCAAGTGGTACCCAACAAGTGCCTAGCCAACCAAGTGTTAGCCAACCTAGTGGTAGCCAACAAGTGCCAAGGCAACCAAGTGGTAGCCAACAAGTGCCTAGCCAACGAAGAGGTCGGCAACTTGGACTTACAAGAGGCCGTGGTGGTGGTAGAGGTGGTGGTGGTGGTCTCGGCCGTGGTGGTGGAAGAGCTCGACGTGGTGGTAATGGCCGTGGTGATGGTCTCGGCCTTGGTGATGGTCTTGGCCTTGGTGGTGGACTTGGCCGTGGTGATGGACAAGCGCAAGTTCGTTATAGAGGAATGTTTGGATACCTAGATGGACTGTTTCCGTATGTTCCTCACTTACTATAATTTATCATATGTTCTTGTTTTTCCATATGTTCTTCTTTTTCATATTTGCTTCCATTTGTTCTTATTGTCCTTACTAACCATTATGTTCCACTCATTGTAGGTATGGCGGCTTCCCAACCCAACAAACCAACGATGAAGGAGGATGGCGAAGATGAGATGGCCGGATGGTGGGAGAAGGCGGCGAAGAAGCTTAGAGAGGAGGATGCAGCCAAGCTAAAGAAGAAGAAGGAAGAGGAGCTTGAGAAGGAGAGGAAGCGAAAACAGAGTGCGGCAAATGCGATGCGCGCTAGGGAGCAAGCATTGATGAGGCAAGTTGAGGAGGCACAGAAGAAGCGTCAACAGGATTTTGAAGAAAGAACCATGAAGCTTTGGGAAATTGCAGCTGAAAAAGAAGAGAGGGACAAGCAAATATTCATGGAGAGGGTGGTTAAGGAGGCTCACCTCATAAGAAAAAGGGAGGAGGAAGAGGAAGAAGAGAGGAAGAAGAAGAAGGGAAAGGGGCCTTCCTCTACACAATAGAGCTATGTCTCCTCTTCGATTTGCTTGTGAACTACTATGTCTCCTCTTCGATTTGGTTGTGAACTACTATGTGCCGTGAACTACTATGTCTCCTCCTCGATTTGGTTGTAAGAACTACTATGTGCGGTGAACTACTATGTGTCCTCCTTGATTTGGTTGTACGAACTACCATGTGTCGTGAAGTAGTATGTGTTATGAACTACTATGTGTCGTGAAGTACTTGGACGCTGCAATCTACCATGTGGCGCCTAGCTGCTGTTGCTCTCTGGATAGCTAAAAAATTCACTAAGTCCAAGTCCAAGTGCCTCAAACTGTAAAGTACCTTCTGTTCTGGCTGCATAGCTACAGACCAGTGCAGCGCCTAGCTAGGAGGCGCCACACTGTACAGTGCAGCGCCTGCGGGCTAGGCGCTGCACTCTACAGTGTGGCGCCTCCTAGCCAGGCGCTGCACAACACTTAGCGAAATTTTTGCCTGAAACTGGAGGCATACCTTCTGTTGGTTGCTGGATACCTACAGACATGTGCAGCGCCTAGCACGGAGGCGCCACACTCTATAGTGCAGCGCCTGCAGGCTAGGCGTTGCACTATACAGTGCGGCGCCTCCCAGCTAGGCGCTGCACATGTCTGTAGCTATCCCGAAAAGCAACCGAAGTTTGGCTAGTTACAGACATATGCAGCGCCTAGCTTGGAGGCACCACACTCTACAGTGCAGCGCCTGCGAGCTAGGTGTTGGAAATATGCCGTAGAGGCAATAATAAATGGTTATTATTATATTTCTTTGTTCATGATAATTGTCTATTATTCATGCTATAATTGTATTGTCCGGAAATCGTAATACATGTGTGAATACATAGACCACAACCTGTCCCTAGTAAGCCTCTAGTTGACTAGCTCGTTGATCAACAGATAGTCATGGTTTCCTGACTATGGACATTGGATGTCATTGATAACGGGATCACATCATTAGGAGAATGATGTGATGGACAAGACCCAATCCTAAGCATAGCATAAAAGATCGTGTAGTTTCGTTTGCTAGAGCTTTTCCAATGTCAAGTATCTTTTCCTTAGACCATGAGATCGTGCAACTCCCGGATACCGTAGGAGTGCTTTGGGTGTGCCAAACGTCACAACGTAACTCGGTGACTATAAAGGTGCATTACGGGTATCTCCGAAAGTGTCTGTTGGGTTGGCACGGATCGAGACTGGGATTTGTCACTCCGTGTGACGGAGAGGTATCTCTGGGCCCACTCGGTAATGCATCATCATAATGAGCTCAATGTGACTAAGGCGTTAGTCACGGGATCATGCATTGCGGTACGAGTAAAGAGACTTGCCGGTAACGAGATTGAACAAGGTATTGGGATACCGACGATCGAATCTCGGGCAAGTAACATACTGATTGACAAAGGGAATTGCATACGGATTGATTGAATCCTCGACACCGTGGTTCATCCGATGAGATCATCGTGGAACATGTGGGAGCCAACATGGGTATCCAGATCCCGCTGTTGGTTATTGACCGGAGAGGCGTCTCGGTCATGTCTGCATGTCTCCCGAACCCGTAGGGTCTACACACTTAAGGTCCGGTGACGCTAGGGTTGTAGAGATAGATGTATGCGGAAACCCGAAAGTTTTTCGGAGTCCCGAATGAGATCCCGGACGTCATGAGAGGTTCCGAAATGGTCCGGAGGTGAAGAATTATATATAGGAAGTCAAGTTTCGGCCACCGGGAAAGTTTCGGGGGTTACCGGTATTGTACCGGGACCACCGGAAAGGTCCCGGGGGTCCACCGGGTGGGGCCACCTATCCCGGAGGGCCATGTGGGCTGAAAGTGGAAGGGAACCAGCCCTTAGTGGGCTGGGGCGCCCCCCTTGGGCCTCCCCCCATCCGCCTAGGGTTGGGAACCCTAGGGGGGAGCTTCCCCCTTGCCTTGGGGGGCAAGGCACCCCTTCCCCCCCACTTGGCCGCCGCCCCCCTTGGAGATCTGATCTCCCAAGGGCTGGCGCCCCCCCAGGGGTCCTATAAATAGTGGGGGGGAGGGAGGGCAGAAAACGACAGCCTTGGGCGCCTCCCTCCTCCCCTGCAACACCTCTCTCTCTCTCTCGCAGAAGCTTGGCGAAGCCCTGCCGGAGACCCGCTACATCCACCACCACGCCGTCGTGCTGTTGGATCTCCATCAACCTCTCCTTCCCCCTTGCTGGATCAAGAAGGAGGAGACGTCGCTGCACCGTATGTGTGTTGAACGCGGAGGTGCCGTCCGTTCGGCACTCGGTCATCGGTGATTTGGATCACGGCGAGTACGACTCCGTCATCCACGTTCATTGAAACGCTTCCGCTCGCGATCTACAAGGGTATGTAGATGCACTCCTTTCCCCTCGTTGCTAGTAGACTCCATAGATGCATCTTGGTGAACGTAGGAAAATTTTAAATTATGCTACGATTCCCAACAGTGGCATCATGAGCCAGGTCTATGCGTAGTTACTATGCACGAGTAGAACACAAAGAAGTTGTGGGCGTTGAGTTTGCCAATTCTTCTTGCCGCTACTAGTCTTTTCTTGTTTCGGCGGCATTGTAGGATGAAGCGGCCCGGACCGACCTTACACGTACACTTACGTGAGACAGGTTCCACCGACTGACATGCACTAGATGCATAAGGTGGCTAGCGGGTGTCTGTCTCTCCTACTTTAGTCGGAACGGATTCGATGAAAAGGGTCCTTATGAAGGGTAAATAGAAATTGGCAAATCACGTTGTGGTCATACGTAGGTAAGAAACGTTCTTGCTAGAAACCTACAAACCACGTAAAAACTTGCAACAACAATTAGAGGACGTCTAACTTGTTTTTGCAGCAAGTGCTATGTGATGTGATATGGCCAGAAGATGTGATGAATGATATATGTGATGTATGAGATTGATCATATTCTTGTAATAGGAATCACGACTTGCATGTCGATGAGTATGACAACCGGCAGGAGCCATAGGAGTTGTCTTTATTATTTTGTATGACCTGCGTGTCATTGAATAACGCCATGTAAATTACTTTACTTTGTTGCTAAACGCGTTAGCCATAGAAGTAGAAGTAATCGTTGGCGTGACGACTTCATGAAGACACAATGATGGAGATCATGATGATGGAGATCATGGTGTCATGCCGGTGACGAAGATGATCATGGTGCCCCGAAGATGGAGATCAAAGGAGCATGATGATATTGGCCATATCATGTCACTATTTGATTGCATGTGATGTTTATCATGTTTTTGCATCTTATTTGCTTAGTACGACGGTAGTAAGTAAGATGATCCCTTATAATAATTTCAAGAAAGTGTTCACCCTAACTGTGCACCGTTGCGGAGGTTCGTTGTTTCGAAGCACCACGTGATGATCGGGTGTGATAGATTCTAACGTTCGAATACAACGGGTGTTGACGAGCCTAGCATGTACAGACATGGCCTCGGAACACACGCAATACACTTAGGTTGACTTGACGAGCCTAGCATGTACAGACATGGCCTCGGAACACGGAGGACCGAAAGGTCGAGCATGAGTCGTATAGAAGATACGATCAACATGGAGATGTTCACCGATCTTGACTAGTCCGTCTCACGTGATGATCGGACACGGCCTAGTTAAACTCGGATCATGTTTCACTTAGATGACTAGAGGGATGTCTATCTGAGTGGGAGTTCATAATCAGATGAACTTAATTATCATGAACATAGTCAAAAGGGTATTTGCAAATTATGTCATAGCTTGCGTTTTAGTTCTACTGGTTAAGATATGTTCCTAGAGAAAATTTAGTTGAAAGTTGGTAGTAGCAATTATGCGGACTGGGTCCGTAAACTGAGGATTGTCCTCAGTACTGCACAGAAGGCTTATGTCCTTAATGCACCGCTCGGTGTGCTGAACCTCAGCGTCGTCTGTAGATGTTACGAAACATCTGACATACACGTTTTGATGACTACGTGATAGTTCGGTGCGGTTTAGAATTGAGGCACCAAAGACGATTTTTGAAACGTCGCAGAACATGTGAGATGTTCCGAAGACTGAAATTGGGATTTCAGACCAGTGCCCACGTCAAGAGGTATGAGACCTCTGACAAGTTTCTTAAGCCTGCAAACTAAGGGAGGAAAGCTCAATCGTTGAGCGTGTGCTCAGATTGTCTGAGTGCCACAATCGCTTGAATCGAGTGGGAGTTAATCTCCCAGATGAGATAGTGATAGTTCTCCATAGTCACTGCCACCAAGCTAGTAGAGCTTCGTGATGAACTATAACATATCAAGGATAATTATGATGATCCTTGAGCTATTCGCGATGTTTGACACCGCGAGAGTAGAAATCGAGAAGGAGCATCAATTGTTGATGGTTAGTAAAACCACTAGTTTAAGAAGGGCAAGGGCAAAAGGGATACTTCATGAAACAGCAAGTCGTTTGCTGCTCTAGTGAAGAATCCCAAGGTTGAACCCAAACCCGAGACTAAGTGCTTCTGTAATGAGAGGAACGGTCACTGAAGCAGTACTACCCTAGATACTTGGTAGATGAGAAGGCAGGCAAGGTCGATAGAAGTATATTGGATATACGTTATATGAATGTGTACTTTACTAGTACTCCTAGCAGCACCAGGGTATTAGATACCGGTTCGGTTGCTAAGTGTTAGTAACTCGAAATAAAAGCTGCGGAATAAATGGAGACTAGCTAAAGGTGAGATGACGATATGTGTTGGAAGTGTTTCCAAGGTTGATGTGATCAAGCATCGCATGCTCCCTCTACCATCGAGATTTGGTGTTTGCGTTGAACATGATTGGATTATGTTTACTGCAAAACGGTTATTCATTTAAGGAGAATAATGGTTACTTTGTTTATTTGAATAATACCTTCAATGGTCTTGCACCTAAAATGAATCTCGATCGTAGTGATACACATGTTCATGCCAAAAGATATAAGATAGTAATGATAGTACCACATACTTGTGGCACTGCCACTTGAGTCATATTGGTGTAGAACGCATGAAGAAGCTCCATGTAGGTGGATCTTTGGACTCACTCGTTTTTGAAAAGATTGAGACATGCGAACCATGTCTATTGGTATATATGCATGAAGAAACTCCATACAGATGGATCGTTTGGACTCACTTGATTATGAATCACTTGAGACATGCAAATCATACCACATGGGCAAAATGACTGAAAGTCCTCGTTTTCAGTGAGATGGAACAAGAGAGCAACTTATTGGAAGTAATACATTTTGATGTACGCAGTCCAATGAGTGCTGAGGCATGCAGTGGATATCGTATGTTCTTACTTCACAGATGATTTGAGTAGATGTTGAGTGTATTTACTTGATGAAACACTAGTCTGAATTATTGAAAGGTTCAAGTAATTTCAGAGTGAAGTTGAAGATCGTCGTGACAAGAGGATAAAATGTCTGTGATATGATCATAGAGATGAGTATCTGAGATATGAGTTTGGCACACAATTGAGACATTGTGGAAAGTGTTTCACAATTAATACCGCCTGGAACACCATAGTGTGATGGTGTGTCCGAACATCATAACTGCACCCTATTGGATATGGTGCATACCATGATGTTTCTTATCAAATTACCACTATCGTTTATGGGTTAGGCATTAGAGACAACCGCATTCACTTTAAAAGGGGCACCACGCAATTCCGTTGAGACGACACCGTTTAGAGCAACCTAAGTTGTCGTTTCTTAAAAGTTTGGGGCTGCGATGCTTATGTGAAAAAGTTTCAGGCTGATAAGCTCGAACCCAAAGCGGATAAATGCATCTTCATAGAATACCCAAAAACAGTTGGGTATACCTCCTATTTCAGATCTGGAAGCAAAAATAATTGCTTCTAGAAACGAGTCCTTTCTCGAGGAAAAGTTTCTCTCGAAAGAATTGAGTGGGAGGATGGTGGAGACTTGATAAGGTTATTGAACCGTCGCTTCAACTAGTGTGTAGCAGGGCACAGGAAGTTGTTCCTGTGGCACCTACACCAATTGAAGTGGAAGCTTATGATGGTGATCATGAAACTTCGGATCAAGTCACTACCAAACCTCGTAGGACGACGAGGATGCGCACTACTTCAAAGTAATGCGTGATCCTGCCTTGGAAGTCATGTTGCTAGACAACTATGAACCTACGAGCTATGGAGAAGCGATGGTGGGCCCATATTCCGACGAATGGCTCGAGGCCATGAAATCCATGATAGAATCCATGTATCAGAACAAAGCATGGACTTTGGTGAACTTGCCCAATGATCGGCAAGCCATTGAGATAAATGGATCTTTAAGAAGAAGACGGACATGGACGGTAATGTTACCGTCTATGAAGCTCGACTTGTGGCAAAGAGTATTTTCACAAGTTCAAGGAGTTGACTACAATGAGTTTTTTCTCATCCGTAGCGATGCTTAGGTCCGTCGGAATCATGTTAGCATTAGCTACATTTATGAAATCTGGCAGATGGATGTCAAAACAAGTTTCCTTACCAGTTTTCGTAAGGAAAGGTTGTATGTGATACAATCAGAAAGGTTTTGTCGATCCTAAGGATGCTAAAAGGTATGCTAGCTCCAGCGATCCTTCCATGGATTAGAGCAAGCATCTCGGAGTCAGAATATACGCTTTGATGGGGTGATCAAAGTTTTTGGGTTTATACAAAGTTTGTTAGAAACTTGTATTTACAATAAAGTGAGTGGGAGCGCTACAACATTTCTGATAAGTATATGTGAATGACATATTGTTGATCCGAAATGATGTAAAATTTCTGGAAAGCATAAAGGGTTGTTTCAAAGGAGTTTTTCAAAGGAAGACCTGGATAAAGCTGCTTACATATTGGGCATCAAGATCCATAGAGATAGATCAAGACGCCTGATGATACTTTCAAAAGACAGCACACCTCGACATGATTTTGAAAGAGTTCAAAATAGATCAGCAAAGAAGGAGTTCTTGGCCGTATTACAAGGTGTGAGTATTGAGTGAGACTCAAGACCTGACCACAGCGGAAGATAGAGAAAGGACGAAGGTCGTCCCCTATGCTTTAGACATAGGCTCTATAGTATGCTATGCTGTGTACCGCACATGTAGTGTGCCTTGCCATGAGTTGGTCAAGAGGGTACAATGGTGATCCGGGAAAGGATCTCATGACAGCGGTCGAACTTATCCTTAGTACCTAGTGGATTAAGGAATTTTCTCGATTATGGAGGTGGAAAGGAGTTCGTCGTAAAGGGTTACGTCGATGCGAACTTTGACACTAATCCGGATGACTCTGAGTAGTAAACCGGATTTGTATAGTAGAGCAATTATTTGAAATGGCTCCAAATAGCGCGTGGTAGCATCCACAAGATGACATAGATATTCGTGAAGCACACGGTTCTGAAAGGTTCAGACCCGTTGACTAATAAATTCTCTCACAAGCATAACATGACCAAACCAGAACACATTGAGTGATAATCAAATAGTGATGTGAACTAGATTGTTGACTCTAGTAAACTCTTTAGATGTTGGTCACATGGTGATGTGACCAGTGAGTGTTAATCACATGGTGATGTGAACTAGATTATTGACTCTAGTGCAAGTGGGAGACTGTTGGAAATATGCCCTAGAGGCAATAATAAATGGTTATTATTATATTTCTTTGTTCATGATAATTGTCTATTATTCATGCTATAATTGTATTGTCCGGAAATCGTAATACATGTGTGAATACATAGACCACAACCTGTCCCTAGTAAGCCTCTAGTTGACTAGCTCGTTGATCAACAGATAGTCATGGTTTCCTGACTATGGACATTGGATGTCATTGATAACGGGATCACATCATTAGGAGAATGATGTGATGGACAAGACCCAATCCTAAGCTTAGCATAAAAGATCGTGTAGTTTCGTTTGCTAGAGCTTTTCCAATGTCAAGTATCTTTTCCTTAGACCATGAGATCGTGCAACTCCCGGATACCGTAGGAGTGCTTTGGGTGTGCCAAACGTCACAACGTAACTCGGTGACTATAAAGGTGCATTACGGGTATCTCCGAAAGTGTCTGTTGGGTTGGCACGGATCGAGACTGGGATTTGTCACTCCGTGTGACGGAGAGGTATCTCTGGGCCCACTCGGTAATGCATCATCATAATGAGCTCAATATGACTAAGGCGTTAGTCACGGGATCATGCATTGCGGTACGAGTAAAGAGACTTGCCGGTAAAGAGATTGAACAAGGTATTGGGATACCGACGATCGAATCTCGGGCAAGTAACATACCGATTGACAAAGGGAATTGCATACGGATTGATTGAATCCTCGACACCGTGGTTCATCCGATGAGATCATCGTGGAACATGTGGGAGCCAACATGGGTATCCAGATCCCGCTGTTGGTTATTGACCGGAGAGGCGTCTCGGTCATGTCAGCATGTCTCCCGAACCCGTAGGGTCTACACACTTAAGGTCCGGTGACGCTAGGGTTGTAGAGATAGATGTATGCGGAAACCCGAAAGTTGTTCGGAGTCCCGGATGAGATCCCGGACGTCACGAGAGGTTCCAGAATGGTCCGGAGGTGAAGAATTATATATAGGAAGTCAAGTTTCGGCCACCGGGAAAGTTTCGGGGGTTACCGGTATTGTACCGGGACCACCGGAAGGGTCCCGGGGGTCCACCGGGTGGGGCCACCTATCCCGGAGGGCCCCGTGGGCTGAAAGTGGAAGGGAACCAGCCCTTAGTGGGCTGGGGCGCCCCCTTGGGCCTCCCCCCATGCGCCTAGGGTTGGGAACCCTAGGGGGGGGAGCTTCCCCCTTGCCTTGGGGGGCAAGGCACCCCTTCCCCCCCACTTGGCCGCCGCCCCCCTTGGAGATCTGATCTCCCAAGGGCTGGCGCCCCCAGGGGTCCTATAAATAGTGGGGGGGAGGGAGGGCAGCAAACGACAGCCTTGGGCGCCTCCCTCCTCCCCTGCAACACCTCTCTCTCTCTCGCAGAAGCTTGGCGAAGCCCTGCCGGAGACCCGCTACATCCACCACCACGCCGTCGTGCTGTTGGATCTCCATCAACCTCTCCTTCCCCCTTGCTGGATCAAGAAGGAGGAGACGTCGCTGCATCGTACGTGTGTTGAACGCGGAGGTGCCGTCCGTTCGGCACTCGGTCATCGGTGATTTGGATCACGGCGAGTACGACTCCGTCATCCACGTTCATTGAAACGCTTCCGCTCGCGATCTACAAGGGTATGTAGATGCACTCCTTTCCCCTCGTTGCTAGTAGACTCCATAGATGCATCTTGGTGAACGTAGGAAAATTTTAAATTATGCTACTATTCCCAACACTAGGCGTTGCACTGTAGAGTGCGGCGCCTCCAAGCTAGGCGCTGCATATGTCTATACCGATCCAGAAAAGCAACAGAAGTTTGGCTAGTTACACACATATGCAGCGCCTAGCTTGGAGGCGCCACACTCTATAGTGCAGCGCCTGCGTGCTAGGCGTTGCACTGTAGAGTGCGGCGCCTCCAAGCTAGGCGCTGCATATGTCTGTACCTATCCAGAAAAGCAACAGAAGTTTGGCTAGTTACAAACATATGCAACGCCTAGCTTGGAGGCGCCACACTCTATAGTGCAGCGCCTGCGAGCTAGGCGTTGCACTGTAGAGTGCAGCGCCTCCGTGCTAGGCGCTGCATATGTCTGTAGCTATCCAGAAAGCAACAGAAGTTTGGCTAGTTACAGACATATGCAGCGCCTAGCACGGAGGCGCCACACACTATAGTACAGCGCCTGCGAGCTAGGCGTTGCATTGTAGAGTGCGGCGCCTCCGTGCTAGGCGCTGCACAAACACTTAGCAATTTTTTTGCCTCAAACTAGAGGCCTACCTACTGTGCCTCCTCCCCCCCCTCTACTGGGTCTTTTTCAGCCACAGTTCAACAACTGGTATAACAAACATTCAGGTACGACATCATTTCTCCAAGTATAACAATTAGTATAAGAAACAAAGGGTTCACAAAAGACTTCATTTCATAGAAATGACCATCACAATAAGTTCCAGTTTACCATAGAGCTACCACCACTCCAAGTTCAACGACATAAAAGGTACGACCAATCCAAGTTCAACGACATAACAAATCGCACTCGAAGTTCAACATTATAAAAAAACTAAGATGACTAGTGCTTTCCACGCTTGCTGGGTCCTCCCCCCCTCTTGACGCTTATCTTCTTCACCTTCCTAGGAAGAGGAACCCGCTCCGGCTCCAGCTCCGCCTCCGGTTCGACATCGTCATCCAAATACTCATCCAAAGCCGCCATCCGCGAGGTGCCGACCGTCCTTTTGCCTCTTTGGGTGAAGTCTTCAGGTGTGTACTTGTTGATTCCCCTCCTAGGCTTCAACTCGTATGCAGACCAAGCCCGGTACGTCCCCAAGGTCATATCATCAGCAACCTATGCATCAACAAAAGATATGGAAAGACCGTGTGTGAGGATATAGTTAGCAATGCATCAACAAATGGATATATATCGTCATGCCATACCTCTTGGGTGACCCCACCCACATCCTCATCCGTGAAAGGTTCACCATGGCTCTGCCCCGAAGCGGGATCTGATGGTGTCGCCGACCTAGACCGTTCTGGTGATACATACTCGGGGTCACGACAACCGAAAAGGTTTGATAGCCGCCTTAACTTTTGGCCCTGGCGCTGCAACATGTACAAGTGAATGAGACATGGAACGTACCAACAAATGTTAAGTGCTAGTTTGAAGGAGATGTGAACCTTAATGAATTCTCGAAGTGCACCTTCCCCATCGCTTTTGCCAGCCGGGGTTGTTTCCAGAATAGTCTCGGTCTCGTCAGCTGCTTTCTTGATCTGGGCACGCTATGAACAGAAACGGTATCAAAGTGTTAGGCAAGCGAAGATGTGAAAAGTGCGAATGGAAAAGCAAAAAGGGCTAACCACAAAGTCCATCATTGGAGCTGAAGGGATCACCGAGTTGCCTTTCCTGACTAATGCGTTGTACTGGTGCTGGGCTACCTCATCAAAAACGGTGGGTTCTTCCAGAATCTCCTCAGCATATGCCGGCTGGCATACCTCCACGCGGGTACTTGCAAGAAACCATGCGAGATAGTTGTTGAACGCGATCGGGCAGTGCTCATGAAGCTGGGCTCGTTTTCCAGCCCTTGCTTGCTCCACACTAAGAGCGAACTGCACGACATACTTCCTGTGATGGCTGGCCCAATCCTTGATCTTCCGCTGCTTTTTCCTATCCAACCTGCAAGTTAGAAACAAGATATTAGCATCATCGAAACCGTCGAGAAGCTGCTAAGTGCTCAAGGTTAATTATATCTTACGCGTGTAGCAACTTGTCCGTATCCTCCCACTCCGGCGGGTGTGACTGGAACAAACCAAACTGGCGGAACACCCGATGTGGCAGGTGAAGCTCAACCGCCCAGTTGCATATCAGTGGGCACCGCATATGCCAGAGATCCCTATCCCTAATGCACATCGGATTAAGCCTGAACTCTATAGGGTTACCAAAACTCTCTCCTTTTCCATACGGCTCCCATTCCACCTGCAAAATGGGATTGAATGCAAAATTGATATCGAGTGAAGATACAAGCATGATAATCACTTATGCAAGGTCGGTTCACCTGCTCAGGCGTGATCGCGTCCAGCTCGCTCTTGTACAACTTGTACATTACAGAGGGATCATCCGTCGTCTCATTTAACACATCCCACTTGTAAGCCCAAGTGGGGAGCCGTAGTGGGTCGTCTTTATCGTCCCAATCCTCGTACTTCACGGTCTTAGGTCGTCCAACCGGCAAACGCTCCCAGCTCCATATGGAAAGTGCGAGCAGACAACCACCAATACCTCCAGTGTGCCTACAACTGGCATCGTCCAACTGCACATAAAAAAGAACATGGTCAAATTTGCCGCAAGAGCGCATTGATAATGTATCAATGAAGTGAAAAGGAAACAACTTCATACCTGTCGATACAAGTAAGCTAGTGTCGCCGAACCCCAACTCCATTTGCTATCGAAGACGGTCAACGCCTTCAGCCACATCCATGGAGCATTCTTGCATGTGCCATCAGCAAACATTGTCCTCGATACCACGTACCACATGTAGACACGAGCATAAGTCTTCACCATGTCCTCATTAGCATCATCGGGGCAATGAGCGAAGTGCGATGATATCCACGTGAAAGTAGCGCCCGCTGCGACTCTTTCCTTCTTCTTATCTTCCCTTTCTGGCTCCCGAGGCCCCGGAGGAACCATACCGATAAGGGCTTGCATCTGCGCGCGCCACCCTTCAGAATCGGTGTTCATACATAAAGGATTGCCATCGATAGGAAGACCGGTGATCATAGCGATATCCTGCAGCGCCACGGTCATCTCCCCGGTCCGAAGATGGAAAGTGTGTGTCTCCGGCCTCCAATGATCAATAAGGGCGGTGAGTGCTGCAGCATTGTTGGGTGGCGTCGACTGGCGGACCAACTCAATGAAAGGGAGAAGTCCTGCCTCCCTAACATAAGGTGTGTACCGCTCATCATAGCTCATCCCTCCAAGGCTGATCCCGTGAGACCGAAGCTTCAGAGGTGCAAGCTCCTACAAACAAACAAATCATAACATTACATATGGGGCATTTGTGTTTGAACAAACATACGGAATTCATAACACCGGCCACTTTCAGTATTACCCGCTGCTGCACCGACATAGCGTACGACCGGTGTTGATGGTCCCAGTGATCATCGAGAAGCCAAACCATCCTAACAATTTCAACAAAGCATTCTTGTCAACACGATTATCTTTTCAATTCAAAAAAACTAAAGTAGGCCTACTACATGCAAGATCCAAAGCATATGGTGCTTCCCCCTACTTGGGCCTACTTCATACAAATAACATGTCAATCTATGTATCCAAACTATAACATGTCAATCTACTTCTCCATACAAATAACATGTCAATCTAATTCTCCATACAAAAAAATGTCAATCTATGTATCCAAACTATATAAATAACATGTCAACCTATCTATCCAAACCACATTCTAATCTAACAAGGGTTCCCCAAATCTAATATACGCAAGATTCAAACAAAAGTTGCCCAAATCTAATACATGCAAGATTCAAACAAGGGTTCCCCAAATCTTCAAAATATAATATTTTCTATGGATAGAAAGAAGGGGATCGGAGGAGAGTACCTTCTACGATGGATTGGTGAACAAATGCACGGACCAAATCGTCGGATCGGAAGGATTTGGGAGAGGGGATTGAGAGGGGGAGTGCAGATGGCCGCCGCCCTTTTTTCTGTAACTGCCAATGGGGAGGATGGGGGAAGAGAGGGCTGGCGCGTTTGCATATAAGTCACAGTGCAGCGCCTAGCCGCTAGGCGCTGCACATTACACGTGCAACGCCTAGCGGCTAGGCGCTGCACATTACAGGTGCAGCGCCTAGCTCGGAGGCGTTGCACTGCTGGGTGCGGGCCCGTGGGCTGCCACGGTGGACAGTTGTGCAACGCCCCGGAGCTAGGCGCTGCACCGTAGGGTGTGGCGCCGGCGTGGCGGGCGCTACACAAAAGGGTGAGGGGTGTGAAATAGTTTCGCAACCAGTTCATTCTGTGATTTGCTTTCGATTATAGGTTAAAATTGTCAAATTTGCCCGATGCCGATGCCGATCCGTCACAGCCCTACTCTGTCCTGCACAGGCACCAAGACGCCGGGATGGACCACGACGATGCTCAGTCCTGCACGGGCACCGGGACGCCGGGATGGACCACGTCCAGTGCTCATCATGCCTTCAGCGGCTCGCTCGCAGCTGAAATTTTTGCACCCGAAGACCAACCTAATCAGCCATGGCGCCATCACGGCCACGCCCAAGTCGGCGCGTGCAGTAGCTGCTAGCGCTCGCCGTGTCCATGGCAGGCTGCTCCTGCAGAGCTTCGTGGACTCGGCCGACAGCCGGCTCAGGCTGTCCCTCCAACTCGTCAGCGCCACCGTCGCCCGTACATATTTGTAGCTACGCATAGTTTTTCTTATAACTTAATTAGATGGTCGACTCTAACAAGCACACAGGGAGCGATGGGCGTGGCGTGAGAGGGGAGGCGGCGGTGCTGGACGTCGTCATAGCGACCGGCGAGACAGAGCTCGACGTGGAGCTGCCGTGGGAAGACGAGGCCCTGGGCGTGCCCGGCGCGGTGCTCGTGACAAACCACTCCGACTTCCCCGTGTACCTGACGGTGCTGAGCCTGAGCTCGCCGGCCGTCCACTTCATCTGCGACGGATGGGTCCATCCCGCCGGGAAGCACCCGTACCGCCTCTTCTTCACCAACGACGTGCGTACACACGCAGAGAGATGAAACGTTCTTGTCTCTTGAGCACCAAAAAAATTGCTAAAACGTCTCGTACGTGAGTTTGTCACAGGCGTACGTGAAGGAGAAGACGCCGGCGGCGCTGCTCAAGGACAGAGAAGACGAGCTCCGTGAGCTCCGGGGAGAAGGCGTGCCGGCCGACGAGCCGCTCCAGAAATGGGACCGCGTCTACGACTACGCGGTGTACAATGACCTGGGAAACCCGGACCTGCGCAAGGATCTGGCACGCCCGGTGCTGGGAGGGTCCAAAGAGTACCCGTACCCTCGCCGCACCAGGACCAGCCGGCCTCCGACCAAGACAGGTTAGAGCATCTGCAGCCGGACTCCTCGAACCATCCCTCATACGCCGTCGAACGTGCTGGGTCAGTGACTGAATGGGAGAGATAAAGAAAAAAAATGACCCAACCAGACCCCTCGTATCATCCCTATATGCCCGGGCTGTCTGCGAATCCTCATATCCATCTCAAATATGAGGAGGATATGAGGGCTCGAGGATGCGCCCGAGCATTCCGTCACGTAAGACGCGGCCCCACCCCGGATCACATTTTCTCTTTCTTTACATTATTTTATTTCACTCTATTCATCTTCACCAATCACGTGCAAGTGACCGAACATATGGGAAGAAAAATGAGGAGTGTGGCTGTGCCGACGTATAAATAGGGGCTCAAAACGAACACGCCAGGTCACTGACCGAGCACATGCATGGGCGTTTAAAGGATCATATTTGCTATGTCCGGCTATAGATGCTCTTAAGGGCCTTTTTTTCTCGTACGTTGTCCTCTTTGAACCGTTTTGCTAAGTCCGAGTCTTGACCGAGACTCCATTACGTCTCAGTCGATGAGTATTCCTTTGATCTTACATGGAGATTTGTAGAAAAAAAATATTTTTTTTGTTTTTCTTTCTTTTTATATACTACTATTTCACTTGAGTGAGATTTGGTTAAGTCTAATTGGAATGAGACCTAGCCACACTCCTTTTTGACTGGCACAATTTAAAAAAAACGTGAAATAATCCTACAGAATTTTAATTTGTTTGATAATATCACAGAAAAAATAAAAGATTTTTTCAACAGGGTGACAAAGGAATCCTCTGGGAAAATGCTAGATGATTCAATCCTACTAATCAAACAACCAACATAGAAAAAAATTCTTAATGGTTCTAATGCTTCAAAATTCATATGAAAACTATAAAAGCGTGAGGCTATAGAGCGCCACTGTAAACTCCCAAGGACTCCTATGCTTCAAAAGTAGTCGGAAATATCAATCCCTTGCTCAAATTATTTGCACTTCTCCTAACTAAATTTATTACTATCAGATCATGAAAGCGAGGCTAGAGCACCAATGGAGCAGGAGGAAGGGATCTACGTCCCGTGTGACGAGTGGGTCGGCCCTGCTATCTCGGCACCTAACCTTCCCAAACTAGGTGGACACTTCAAGTCCTTGGCGGATATCCACAGCCTCTTCGGACTCGGTCGGCCAACTCTTCTTTCCTTAGCCATACATGTTGTCGCTACTCTATTCCGTATCCTAGATTCTGTTAGAATTAATGGGCTAGGCCCATAGCAATTTCTGAAATCTCAAAGCCCATGTGTAAAATGGCAAGTGGTGGTGCTAAATTTAGTCCCACCTTGGAAGTTGAAGAAGAGTTGGACCTCTTTATATAGTGGGTTCTCTCCACCGCTCCAAGTGGTGTGTGAGAAGAGAAAGGGAAAACCACACGCGCGCGCTCGCTCGCCTGGCCTGGCCTGGCGAGGCGTACATGCGACATGCGCGTGAATGGTCCGCCGAAATCCGGTCTGTCTCCTTGCAGGAGCGCAGCTTCCTTTTGCCGTTTTATTTTTATGTCTTGGCAGACAAGTTTTTGATTTCTTGTCCGGTAAGTATACGAATTAGAAACCAAGTCGGTTTGGGATTGTGATCGCGACACAATACCGCCTCTGGTCCTAATATATATACAGCTACCGGCTGCGGCCAGAGACACACCAAAAAACACCTAGGGTTTTGCCTCATCTCACAACTTGCGCCGCCATCGTAGTCTACTCCATCCCAAACGCCGGCGTGCATCGGCGCGTGGGAGAGCAGGTCTCCGGAACCGTTCGTCTTTGCGATCCTGCACCGGGAGAGGACGAATTAGGTTTTTGGGAAGCGCTGTGCGCGACTGCTCAAATTCGTCATCACGGGTCGTCTTCCGTCCAAGTCGGGCGGTGCTACTCATCGTCGTATTCATCGCCGTCAGCAGCAGATCGTCGCCAACATCGTCATCAACACTGTCGCACCCATAATAGCTAACGATCAGTACGTCCAACATCCTCTGTTCATGTCTGTTTCTACAGCTATTGTTACGTGTTTGCTGCTGTTATGCATGTCTTGCTATTCTTCTAGTTTGATAGATTATTGCATGCTAGTATCTCTTATAGTCATGAATTGTTTACTGGAATTAATCATGAACTTGCCTAATATTCCAACAATCCAAAAACCTAATTATAGGCAATTTCCCGAGTTAACTATGGCTGGATTCGCTGATGCACTGAGGCCGGATAAGTTTACCGGTGTGCACTTTAAGAGGTGGCAGGTGAAGACCACGCTCTGGCTTACTGCTCTGAAAGTTTTCCACGCTAGTGTTGGTGCTCCAGAGGGAATGACCGACGAAGATCGGAGAAATTTCCAGGAAGCCAATACTATGTTTGTGGGATGCATTCTGAGTGTTCTTGCTGACCGTCTGTGTGATGTGTACATGCACATAAACGACGGAAAAATTCTGTGGGATGCACTGAATGCAAAATTCGGTGCAACAGATGCAGGCAGTGAACTGTACATCATGGAGAGTTTTCATGACTACAAGATGGTGAATAACCGTTCTGTGGTTGAACAAGCTCATGAGATACAGTGCATTGTGAAGGAACTTGAACTCCTTAAATGTGTTCTACCCGACAAATTCGTGGCTGGGTGCATGATTGCAAAGTTGCCTCCTTCATGGAGGAATTTCGCCACAACTCTGAAGTATAAGAGACAGGAGATATCAGTTGAAAATCTGATTGCATCTCTTGATGTTGAAGAAAAAGCTCGGGCTAAAGATACCACTGAAAAAGAAGGTGAGGTTCAGCCTACTGCTAACATGGTGCAGAGGTACCCACAGAACAAGAACAAAGGGAAGAACAAACCTGTTTTCAACAAGCCTACCAAGACTACTACCTTCAAGAAGAAGAAGTTCAACAAGGCTGAGCTAGAGTGCTACGCCTGTGGGAAGCCTGGACACTTTTCCAAGGAATGCCCTGAACGTGCAGACCGCAGAGGGAAAACAAGCTCCAAGACTGTCAACATGGTGACCGCTAGCAATACTGATGGGTATGGTAATTTACCTATTGTTCTTTCAGTATTTCAATCATCTTCGTGGTGGATTGATTCGGGTGCTAACGTTCATGTGTGTGCTGACATCTCCCTGTTTACTTCTTATAAGGTCGCAAGGGATTCTTCCGTCCTAATGGGGAATGGGTCACATGCTTCTGTTCGTGGCATTGGCACGGTGGATCTGAAGTTTACTTCGGGAAAGATCGTGCAACTAAGGAACGTGCAGCATGTCCCTACTATGAATAAGAATCTAGTTAGCGGCTCCCTTCTATGTCGAGATGGATTTAAGGTAGTTTTAGAGTCCAATAAAGTAATCGTGTCAAGATTTGGACAATTTATAGGAAAAGGCTATGAGTGCGGAGGCTTGTTCCGCTTTTCTCTTTCAGATTTTTGCAATAAGTCAATAAACCAAATTTGTGCTAGTGTTAATGATGATGCAAGTATTTGGCACTCTCGTTTATGTCATATTAATTTTGGTTTAATGTCTCGGCTATCCAGCATGAGTTTAATTCCGAACTTCACAGTTGCCAAAGGTTCTAAGTGCCATAGTTGTGTGCAATCTAAGCAACCTCGAAAGCCTCATAAGGCTGCCGAGGAGAGAAACTTGGCACCTCTAGAACTCATACATTCTGATCTTTGTGAGATGAATGGTGTGTTGACAAAAGGTGGAAAGAGATATTTCATGACTTTGATTGATGATGCGACTAGATTTTGCTATGTTTATTTGTTGCAAACTAAAGATGAAGCATTAGACTACTTTAAAATCTATAAAGCTGAAGTTGAAAATCAACTAGAGAGAAAGATCAAGCGTCTTAGGTCCGATCGTGGTGGAGAGTATTTTCCAAAAGTTTTTGATGAATTTTGTGAGGAACATGGTATTATTCATGAGAGGACGCCTCCCTATTCACCTCAATCAAATGGAGTGGCCGAGAGGAAAAACCGCACATTGACTGACTTGGTGAATGCCATGTTAGACACTGCTGGTTTATCTAAGGCATGGTGGGGGGAGGCTCTATTGACTTCATGTCATGTCCTGAATAGAGTTCCCAACAATAATAAAGAGAAAACCCCTTATGAGGAGTGGGTTGGGAGAAAACCATCACTTTCTTATTTGCGCACTTGGGGATGTTTGGCAAAGGTCAATATTCCTATTCCTAAGAAACGCAAACTTGGACCAAAGACAGTGGATTGTGTCTTTCTAGGGTATGCTCAACGGAGCATTGCTTATAGGTTTTTAGTGGTAAAATCTGAAGTACCTGATATGCATGTTGATACTATAATGGAATCTCGTGATGCAACATTTTTTGAGAACATATTTCCTATGAAAGATATGCATAGCATTGCTAGATTTTCTTGAGATAATTCCTGAATCTAGTACAACTGATGAATATTTCGAACAATCACACGAGGAAGTCCTTGAGAAGGATAACAATGAAGTTCCTACAAGGAACAAGAGACAAAGGATTGCAAAATCCTTTGGTGATGATTTCATTGTATACCTTGTGGACGACACACCCAAGACGATTGCAGAAGCATATGCATCTCCGGATGTAGATGATTGGAAAGAAGCTGTTCATAATGAGATGGACTCAATTCTTTCTAATGGAACTTGGGAACTAACTGATAGACCATATGGTTGTAAACCTGTGGGCTGTAAGTGGGTGTTCAAAAAGAAGCTAAAGCCTGATGGTACTATTGATAAGTACAAGGCGCGGCTAGTGGCCAAGGGCTACACTCAGAAAGAAGGCGAAGATTACTTTGACACCTATTCACCCGTTGCTAGAATGACCACCATTCGAGTGTTACTTTCCTTGGCTGCCTCTTATGGTCTTATCATTCATCAAATGGATGTAAAGACAGCTGTTCTCAATGGAGAGTTGGAAGAGGAGATCTATATGGATCAGCCTGACGGGTTTGTGGTAAAGGGTGAAGAGAGAAAGGTGTGCAAGTTGTTAAAATCTTTGTATGGTCTGAAACAGGCACCTAAGCAATGGCATGAGAAGTTTGAAAGAACTCTGACTTCTGCAGGATTTGTCATTAACGAGGCTGATAGGTGTGTTTACTATCGCCATGGTGGGGGCAATAGTGTCATATTATGTTTGTATGTGGACGACATACTGATCTTTGGTACAAACATTAATGCAATTAATGAGGTCAAGTCTTTTCTATCAAAAAGTTTTGACATGAAAGATCTGGGAGAAGCCGATGTAATTCTAAACATCAAACTTATTAAGGATGAGAGTGGGATTACATTAACACAATCTCACTATGTTGAGAAGGTCTTGAACCGATTCGGTTTTATGGATAGCAAGCCTTCTCCAACACCTTATGATCCCAGCGTGACACTCAGAAAGAACAAGAAAGAAACGAGAGATCAATTAAGATACTCTCAAATTGTCGGTTCACTCATGTACTTAGCTAGTGCTACAAGACCAGATATCTCTTTTGCTGTGAGCAAACTGAGTAGGTTCATGTACAACCCGGGTGATGATCATTGGCATGCACTAGAAAGGGTCTTGCGCTATCTGAGAGGTACTATGAGTTACGGAATTACTTATTCAGGGCATCTTGCTGTGCTAGAAGGATATAGTGATTCAAATTGGATCTCCTATGTTGATGTAATTTACGCAACAAGTGGGTATGTATTTACTCATGGTGGTGGCGCAGTGTCATGGAGGTCTTGCAAGCAAACCATATTGACGAGGTCAACTATGGAAGCAGAATTAACTGCTTTGGACGCAGCTACTGTTGAGGCAGAATGGCTGCGTGAGCTCTTGATGGACTTGCCGGTTGTTGAAAAACCTGTACCGGCTATTCTTATGAATTGTGATAACCAAACGGTTATCGCTAAAGTGAACAATTCTAAAGATAATGCAAAGTCATCAAGACACGTGAAAAGACGTTTGAAGTCTGTCAGGAAGTTGAGAAACTCCGGAGTAATAACTGTTACGTATATACAAACAGACAAAAACCTGGCAGATCCCTTTACAAAGAGACTATCACGAAATGTGATAGATATTGCATCGAGGGAGATGGGTATGAGACCCATAGATGTTACACCATAGTAGTAACCCAACCTTTGTGATCGGAGATCCCGTGAATTAGGATCTGGGAAGAACAAGCTATTGGTTAACTGAGGAGAGTAATAACTTATGATCGTCTCCAAGTGAAGATGCAAAACTCTCAGAGCTGTAAGGCTCAGATCTGTAAGGCAGGTTGGCAACATGCCTTAATATGGTTCTATTGGCTATAATTAGCAAAGATGCTGTCCTACAGAGCAGTCTTGAAAGAACACACCTATATGAGTTCTGACTGTAAACGTCGCAGTCTATGAGATTTGGGTGATCTCTAGTAAGCTCACGAAGAGACCAGGGAGTATGACGTATAAGCTCCAAACCGCGGGGTAGCCTACTGGCGGTCAGTTACTGGTTAAGACTTTGAGTGAAACCTGTTCACACAAAACTAGCAATTCAAGGCATAGTCCATTGTCAAGTTGTGAATGGATGTAGTTTAAAGTTCTAGGCAGAAGTTCAACTTAACAGTCTCTGCTGAAACACTGGTATATTAAATAAGTGGTGAGAGAAGGCAAATCTCTAAATGGGTATTTGAGATCTGGTGGGGGATTGTTAGAATTAATGGGCTAGGCCCATAGCAATTTCTGAAATCTCAAAGCCCATGTGTAAAATGGCAAGTGGTGGTGCTAAGTTTAGTCCCACCTTGGAAGTTGAAGAAGAGTTGGACCTCTTTATATAGTGGGTTCTCTTCACCACTCTAAGTGGTGTGTGAGAAGAGAAAGGGAAACCACACGCGCGCGCTCGCTCGCCTCGCCTCGCCGGGCCGGGCCGTGGCGTGGCGTACATGCGACATGCGCGTGAATGGTCCGCCGAAATCCGGTCTGTCTCCTTGCAGGAGGGTTTTGCCTCATTTCAGAACTTGCGTCGCCATCGTAGTCTACTCCATCCCAAACGCCGGCGTGCATCGGCGCGTGGGAGAGCAGGTCTCCGGAACCGTTCGTCTTTGCGATCCTGCACCGGGAGAGGACGAATTAGGTTTTTGGGAAGCGCTGTGCGCGACTGCTCAAATTCGTCATCACGGGTCGTCTTCCGTCCAAGTCGGGTGGTGCTACTCATCGTCGTATTCATCGCCGTCAGCAGCAGATCGTCGCCAACATCGTCATCAACACTGTCGCACCCATAATAGCTAACGATCAGTACGTCCAACATCCTTATACGTGTGATTTAGTTGAACGTACTTATTGTACATGTTTTTGGTGTACGTAGTGAATCCAGAGAAATGGCGGACGGACGAAGAATTCGCTAGGGAAATGCTGGCAGGGACAAATCCCGTGTCCATCAAGCGTGTCACCGAGTTCCCACTCACCAGCGAGCTTGAGCTGGCTGTGTATGGTGACCAAGATAGCAGGATAACCAAAGAGCACGTTGAGAAGAACATGGGTAACATGACTGCGCCGCAGGTACTATATACCCTACATGACCAAAATTGTTTCTACAAATATGTATACATAACCATAATTGCTAACAGTCAGATGTGTTCGAACTGTAGATATTAGAAATTGTGTTTTTTTTATCCCCTGGTCAAATATATTTTCAAAGAAGACTATAAGAGATAAGTTCGTACGGAAATTCTAGAGAACAAGTGTTCTCCCTGCAATATTATGGTGCAAGGCAGTATAGGCGGTTTGATGGCTTGCAGCCGCCCACACGCATGATCATGATGGATGAGTAGTACCATCAGAATGGCAACTTGGTAATAGCCAGCAGCTTGCGCGATACAGGCGCCACGCCATAGTGACGTTCAAATTCATATACCCCCTTAACTTTGGCTTTGGTTACTTTGAAAACATAATTATCATAGAATTGTCAACAAATGATTTCCTTAAATGAAATCGGAGAGGAAAGCTCTCTTTTATCAAAAAAAATTATCATAGAATTTCTACTCATCTAAATCTCAATCCCATACTCATAAAACCATCAAAATTACCCTTCCTTGGCCGGATTGATCCAAACTGACATTGTTTCTACTACAGCAACATCTTATATTTAAGAATGGAGGTAGTAGTTGATATAACGCATACACGAACCACCAGTTCACGTGCCATTCCTCCTCCACATGCACATGACACAGTTCAACAACCCATTGATGAGCGTCGCACACGGTAACCCAGGATTGAGAGGCAAACCTAGAACCGTATGGTTACCCACTGTGTTGGGGCCGACGTCATCATTGCCATTGCATAGCAGTACCAATGGCTCATCGAGGTAGGCCCACATGCTCAGTGAGGATATCAGCAAGCCAAAGGTGAGCTACCCCACATTGCTGGTCAAGAACGGGGGCTGTACGTGGCCTTGAAAGTAGAAGAACAATGTTCAATGTCAGCAACGACAACTAGAACAGGCATGGCTTCAAAATACACTAGATGATTAGCATCGACAAGGTAGAGTTAGGGTCCTGAGGCAATTTCGAAGAGGCGAGGTATTTGGATCAGTAACTATTTGGTGGAGCTTTTTTTCTCCGCTGGCAACCAATGAAGGGGTCGCCTGTTCTTCCAACAAATATTCAATTTTTTTCTTGGTCACTAGAGTTTAAATATCCATGGATTTGTTACCAGCTTCATAAATTCTTTAAAACACACAGTTCTTGAAGCTTGTTACTCGAGCTACTAAACAAGATTTCAACCAAAACTAGCATCCTCACTATGCTCTGCATGGAGCAAGGAGAGAAGAAGGATTTATTTTCGACAAGGGTGTAATCCGTTACCGTGGGTTGGAGAGAGAGGAGGGGAGCAACTTTTTAAAACAAGTAAACAATACCCACTAAAATGTAGTACTATTGCTTTTTCAAGAAATATGTGCAACATAGTCAATAAAATTATATGTAACTACACACTAAACCTAGTTTTTCTTTAAACAATGGATACATGCACATAAGAAGCCCAAATGAAAGTTTTTGTATAGCCGAATAACTGTTCTTGTCCAATGATGAGAGCACCTCCATCAAATTTCCTTTCCCACGGAAAACATATTGAAGAAGTTGGGGCTATTTTCTTCTGCAACAAAATCCTCTTTTGTATCACTTTTATCGGTGGTCGTCAATGTCCCCCCTATATATCTTCAACAATCCACCGCATCCCCAACTGCGACTATTCCTTCTCTCACCGCCCACCCACCTGTGCTCCCAGCTTGCCACACCGCGGTTGTCAAAAATAGTTACGCATGTATTTTGAGGAAAAAAATGCACCTGACTTTTTCAAAAACCATGGATTAGTAGACACACACACAAAAAAAAGAACATATGAACTTAATATGGTCCAATAGTTGTTGATGTGCAGCACTCCAGCGATAAATAATAGATGTTTTTGACGCTGTCATAGATTGAAAGCGTCTTACAAAAAGTTAAGGTAGTAATTTCTTAACTTTTTGTTGTTGCATGGATAACAATTTCTTAACTGACCCGTTGGACCATTGTGTAGGCTATACAGGAGGGCAAGCTCTACGCTGTGGATCACCACGACTGGGTGATGCCGTACCTGAAGCGCATCAACCAGCTGCCAGGCGCCGAGGAGAAGGCCGAGATCTCCCAAAGGAAGGCGTACGCCGCTAGGACGCTTTTGCTGTTGCAAGACGACTGGACACTCAAGCCACTAGCGATCGAGCTCAGCTCGCTGCACCCGGAGAATGAGCGGCTCGGTGCCATCAGCACGGTGTACTCTCCACCGGCGGCCAAAGCCGGTGACGGTACCTTCACGGCATGGGAGCTCGCCAAGGCCCACGCCGCGGCGAACGACGCCAGCAAGAACAACTTTATCTATCACTGGTACGGTGCACTTCGCCGCCCGTGTACAATAATATAAATGGGATGAGATGGCATCATGACAATGTTTGTGTGGGCTGGTTCGTGTGTTGTAGGCTGAACGCGCATGCGTCGATGGAGCCGGTGGTGATCGCGGCGAACCGGCAGCTCAGCGTGCTGCACCCGATCCACAAGCTACTCAAGCCGCACTTCCGCAAGACCCTGGAGACCAATGCCACGGCGCGGCAGATTATCTTCGGCTCAGGCGACCGGCGAAAGGGCGGCGGCATATATCGCGGCATCCATGAGGTCACCTTCTTCCCCAGCAAGTACGGCATGGAGATGTCCTCCAAGACGTACAGGACATGGAACTTCACCGACCTTGCTCTCCCCAACGAACTCATCAAGAGGTGCCGAGTAAAATGCAACTGCTCTGCTCTCTCTACAATATTCAGATGGCACGTTAGATTTTGGAAGAATTAATCACTGCATTTGTACGTACGCAGAGGTGTGGCGAGAGGCGATCCGAAGAAGCCTGAAGAGCTGGAGCTGCTGATAAAGGACTACCCGTACGCAGTGGACGGGCTGGAGATCTGGACGGCCATCAAGAAATGGGTCACGGACTACTGCGCGATATACTACGGCGACGGCGACGGCGCCGTCGCACGCGACAGCGAGCTGCAGGAGTTTTGGAGGGAGGTGCGGCACGTGGGCCACGGCGACCTGAGCGACGCCCCGTGGTGGCCGGCGATGGACTCCGTCGACGACCTCGTGGAGACCTGCGCCACCATCATCTGGCTCGGATCGGCCTACCACTCGGCCGTCAGCTTCGGGCAGTACGCGTACAACGGCTTCGTCCCCAACCGCCCCACCATCACCTCCGGGGAGATGCCGGCCGACGCCGGTGCGGTGGTGACCGAGGCCGAGTTCCTCGGCAGCATCACCCCGAAGAACGAGGCATTCGGGCTCATGGCGTTCACCATGAGCCCGCCCGTGAATCCGGGAGAGCCGCTCATGGGAGAGCGGCCCGACACGGCGCGGTGGACGAGCGAGCAGCGGGCGGCCAAGGCGCTGCTGGAGTTCCGGGCGGAGCTGGAGGCTGTCGCGGAGGCCATCGCACAGAGGAACGCCGACGGGATGCTGAGGAACCGGGGCGGGCCCGTGGAGGTGCCGTACACGCTGCTGACGCCGACGGCGGATCCTCTGTCACCACACATCGCCGGAATTCCCAACAGCATCGCCGTTTGAGCATATCATAGACACAAAGGCTGACGGTGTCCAGGACTAGGGGTACTCACCACATCGTCTCTCGATCTGTTACATTGGGCCAAGGACCCCATGGCCGTATACTCATGGGTCAGTTCGGACAGCTGCCACATACGAGGAAGATTCCACAAGACTTGGTGATCAAGACAAATGACTCCTCCCCACGGGCGTATTCGGCTAGGACTCTTGTTATCCTAGACCTCTGGTGCATTATATAAACCGAGGTCATGCTAGTCGATATCATATAGACAACAATCATAATCATCATAGGCTAGCTCCCAGGGTTTAGCCTCTACGATCTCGTGGTAGATCAACTCTTGTAATACTCATATCATCAAGATCAATCAAGCAGGAAGTAGGGTATTACCTCCATCGAGAGGGCCCGAACCTGAGTAAACATCGTGTCCCCTGTCTCCTGTTACCATCATCCTTAGACGCACAGTTCGGGACCCCCTACCCGAGATCCGCCGGTTTTGACACCGACAGGCACCGAAGCGCAGTCCGTCAAGTAGCTCTTTTCAAAATTGTGGACTTGGTCAACAATAATTAATTAAATAAATAAAAGGGCGCTGGGATGATGGGCAAATCCTTTGATAATCCTGGCACATTTTCTATTACGGCCCAACCTACCACTGCAGCAGCCTGCCAAGGCGATGGAGTCCAGCGTCGGACTGGGAGAGCCCACGAGGCCAACAAGCGTTACACTGGCCCAGAGTGGACGACCTAACTACTTAAGCAAGCATCGAGCTGGGAGAGGGCAGGCAGAAACGAGACACTGGCGGCGGCTATCACTCCTGATCCCCTTTTCCCTTGTATCCCATGAACCCTAGATCGAAACCTCCAATTCCTCTGTACTCCGACTGTGATTGTGCTAAATTACTTAGTGGGAGCGTAACATTTGGTATCAGCAGCCTTTCCACCCACCACCTCAACCCTGGCCGGCCCTTTTCCCTCGATTATCCAGACTCGTCGCGGCAAGACCACGGCCATGGAGGAGACCAACAAGGCCCTGGCCGATCTGACGGCGGCGGTCAGCGCCATGTCGTCCCAGATCGGCGAGATCCACCCCATCATCCTCGAGCTCCAGGGGTGGCGACCAGCTGTCGAGCGCTCGGTGGAGGACCTGCGTCTGGAGGTGGGCGAGCTGCGCCAGCTGCTCAAGGAGGTGCGGCCAGAAACCGCGCCGGTGCTGGATCCGGCACCAGCGGCGGCCACGGAGCTGGTGCATCCGATTGGCCTCGCGGATCTGCCTCCACTCCTTTCGTCGACAGCAGCACCGCCGCTCAAGGCTTCTCTGATCGCGGACGCGCGTCTGCCTCAACCCAGCGAGTGCCTCATGCCTCGCAGTGGCGACGGCCACGGGCCCGCTGGCCACAGCAGGACTCAAGATCACCGGGGGATGTCGCCGGGGGAACGGACCCCGCGGGCACCTCCGGTCACGGGTATGGCCGATTCCCATCCTTTTTTAGCAGAGAGTTCATTCATGGGGGAGCGTCAGTTCGGATTCGGTCGATTTCCTCCTCCACCGCGTTTTGATTTTCCTCTGTTCGATGGGGATGGTCCACGAGCATGGCGTCTCAAGTGTGAGGCGTACTTCAGAGTGTGTACGCTCAGCCCATACACCTGGGTGAGCTGCGCCGCGATGTACTTCATCGACGGTGCACTGTCTTGGTCACAATCTACCAAGGCACATTTGATATACACTGATTGGGTGGTGTTTGCGGAGGCTGTGTGTGTGCAATTTGGGAGAGAAGAGTTTCAGTCTCTGTTGTGGCAGTTCAACCGCCTACAACAGAATGGCAGCATGGCGGAGTATGCAGAAAAGTTCACGCAGTTTATGCACAATTTAGTGGCACACCATGAGTCATGGGAGCCATCGTACTTCATTACGCATTTTGTTGATGGGTTGAAAAAGGATATTAGAGCTGCAGTAGTTTTACATCGGCCAAAAACACTCGATACTGCTGTCGATCTTGCTTGTTTGCAGGAGGAGGTGCTAGAAGCAATGCGCAGAGAAGACAAGAGGGATGATCGCCGGTACTCAACACCGGTATCGTCTCGAGGGGTGCCGCGCACGGCTCTGCCCTTGCCTCCACCGCCGGTCATCACTCCCACCAAGCCAGCGGTGCCCGTGGAGGGTTGCAGTACAGACCGTCGCGCACAAGAGGCGGCGCACACGCCACCAGCTGAGGACAAGATTGTAGCTCTCCGCGCGTATCGGCGCGCTCGCGGGCTCTGTTTCACCTGCGGCGAGCGCTGGGGGCGCGACCACTGCTGCGGACCGACCGTGCAACTGCACGTGGTGGAAGAGTTGCTCGCCATGATGCATAGTGAACCAAATGACTCCAACGACCTGAACCAAGATGAGGCGGCCAGTGAACAAGGGCCAGATTGTTGTGTCCTCTCCAAGGAGGCTCTAGACGGAGGGGAATCCTCCACCACCATGCGTCTCCACGGCTGGGTTCAAGGTCGGGAGGTGTTGATGCTCATCGATTCGGGCTCATCCCACAGTTTCATCTGTGAATCCCTGGCCGCTCAGCTGCACGGTGTGGTCAAGGTCAAGCATCCGTTGGCAGTGCGGGTGGCGAACGGTGGCGTCATGCGCTGTGATCAAAGAACTGCCGATGTGTCAATGGCAGACCCATGGAGTCACCTTCGAGACCACCCTTAAGGTGCTTCCATTGGGTTGCTACGACGTCATCCTTGGCATCGACTGGCTAGCGCAACACAGCCCCATGAAAGTGCACTGGCTAGATAAGACGATGGATTTGACTACCACGGCACCACCGTCCATCTCCAAGGGGCGAAGGCAGATGTTAGTCAATGAAAATTACTCTCCGACGAGGAACTGACTGAGTTACTACAACGCGATGGTGTTGCGCGTATGGTTCAGCTTTGTGCCACTATACAAGGAGAGCCAAACATTACTGAAGTGCCTGTGCCTGCGGAAATTGATGCACTCATCAACGAGTTTGAGCACTTGTTCGCAGAACCAAAGGGGCTACCACCGCAGCGTTCATTCGATCACACCATACCCCTGCTTCCGGGAGCAAAGCCGGTCAATGTCTGCCCGTACCATTACAGTCCAGCTCAAAAGGATGAGATTGAGAAGCAAGTAGCGGACATGCTTGCACAGGGGATCATTGCGCCTAGCTCCAGCCCGTTTGCTTCGCCGGTGCTACTAGTTCAAAAGAAGGATTTGTCTTGGCGTTTCTGTGTGGACTACCGCCAGCTCAATGCCATAACAGTCATGAACCGTTTCCCCTTGCCGGTCATTGATGAGCTTCTGGATGAACTTGCGGGGTCCATGTGGTTCACTAGCTTGGATCTCCGGGCCGGATACCATCAAATACGTATGAAGCCCGAGGATGAGCACAAGACCGCTTTCAAAACCCACCATGGTCATTTTGAGTTCAAGGTGCTAGCATATGGCCTAACAGGTGGACCTGCAACTTTCCAGGGAGGGATGAATATTGTGCTATCTCCAGTCAATCGCAAGGGCGTGCTAGTTTTTATCGATGACATATTGGTGCACAGTGCCATGATAGAGCAGCACCGTGATAAGCTGTGACACGTGTTCCAGCTGTTGGACAAGCATCAGTTAAGGGTCAAGAAGAGCAAATGCACCTTTGCCAGGCCAAGCTTGTTGTATTTGGGGCATGAGATCAGTGGGGATGGCGTGCGCATCGACAACAAGAACATTGCTACAGTCGAGAAGTGGCCAACACCCTCCACCGTCAAAGTAGTGCGTGGTTTCCTTGGTCTCGCGGGTTACTACCGCAAGTTTGTGAAGAACTTTGGCATCATCAGTTGCCCCCTAACAGATCTGCTTAAGAAGAACACCGTGTTCCGCTGGACATCATTGGAGGAGGCAGCTTTCCAGGAGCTTAAAAAGGCGCTGATCACTGCACCAGTTTTGGCGTTGCCAGATTTCCAGGTTTAGTTCGAAGTAGAAACTGACGCTTCAGACAAAGGTATTGGGGCAGTCCTCAAGCAAGGCAAGCATCCAGTGGCATTCCTGAGCAAGTCTTTAGGCCCTCGCAACAGCGCCCTATCCACCTATGAGAAAGAGAGGTTGGCAATCCTGCTAGCAGTGGAGCATTGGCGCCAATACTTGCAGAATGATGAGTTCCTCATTCATACGGACCAGCGCAGCTTGGACCACCTTGAGGATCAGCGATTGGCGACCCCGTGGCAGTAGAAGATCATGGCAAAGCTACTTGGTCTGTGTTACAGAATCGTCTACAAAAGCGGGGTGGACAACCGCGTGGCTGATGCACTATCCAGGCGTCCTGGACCAGCACAAGGAGACCTCGCATCGATTACAGTGGCAGTTCCAGCATGGTTGGATTCAGTTCAGCAAGGGTACAATGACGATCCCACAGCGCAGAGATGGCTAACACGACTGGCCACTGGAACAGCCAACACAGATGGATTCACCTTGGACTCTGGGATCATTAAGCAGCATGGACGAGTATGGCTGGGCAACAATGTACAGCTCCAAAAACAAGTGTTGTCTGCACTGCATGCAAGTGCCATTGGAGGGCATTCAGGTTTCAATGTCACCTACCACAGAGTGCGGCGGCTGTTCACTTGGCCTGCGATGAAGCAACACGTCCGGCTGTTTGTCGAGGAATGTCAGACCTGCAAATAGGCCAAGCCTGAACGGGTCCGATACTTCGGCCTCCTGGAACCACTACCGGTGCCCAAACAGGCTTGGGAGGTTATCACCATGGATTTCGTGGAAGGGTTACCACAATCAGCAAGATACAACAGTATATTAGTGGTGGTGGACAAGTTTTCCTGGTACACCCATTTCATTCCCTTGTCGCATCCCTTCACGGCATTCCAAGTGGCTCAGGTGTTTGTCAACAACATCTACAAACTCCATGGGCTGCCAAAGGCTATTGTTTCAGACCGCGACCCCATCTTCACTAGTACTATGTGGAAAGAGATGTTCAGGTTGACACACACAGAACTTTGCATGAGCACAGCGCGACACCCACAGATAGATGGACAGTCCGAACGAGTCAACTAGTGCCTGGAGACTTATTTGAGATGCTTCGTCCACGCTTGTCCTACCAAGTGGTCTCATTGGCTGGCCCTCGCCGAATTCTGGTACAACACTTCTCCTCACTCCACTCTTGGGACATCCCCGTTTGAAGCCTTGTATGGGCATGCGCCACGGCATTTTGGCATCATTGATCCTCTGTCGTGTGCGGCGCCGGACCTGGAGGATTGGCTGCAAGACCGGGCGCAGATGGAGGCATTGCTCCGTCAGCATCTTCTTCGTACTCATCAGCAGATGAAAGAGTCCGCTGACAAGAAAAGATCAGTCCGCGTGTTCGCTGTGAAAGACTGGGTGTTCCTGAAGATCCAACCGTACATTCAACGGTCGCTGGCTACAAGAGCTAACCAAAAACTGTCCTTCCGGTATTTTGGTCCTTTTCAGGTGGTGCAACGGGTCGGCCAGGTCACCTACAAGCTTTAGCTTCCCGCCTCATGCAGCATCCACCCGGTATTTCACGTGTCCCAGCTTCGCCGAGCCTTGCCGCCGGCGGAACAAGCATTGGACGAGATGCCAGCGGAGGCGGCACCCAACCTCGAGCCGGTGGAGATCCTCGACACTCGCCTGCGACGTCGCAGTACGGCTCAAGTTCCTCAAGTGCTCATTCGCTGGACAGGGCAACCGGCTTCAGTGGCGACTTGGGAAGACCGAGATGAGCTCCAGCACCATTATCCAGCAGCTCTAGCTTGGGGACAAGCTGGTTCTCAAGAAGGGGGGAATGTTACGGCCCAACCTACCATTGCAGCAGCCCGCCAAGGCGATGGAGTCCAGCGTCGGACTGGGAGAGCCCACGAGCCCAACAAGCATTACACCGGCCCAGAGTGGACGACCTAACTACTTAAGCAAGCATCGAGCTGGGAGAGGGCAGGAAGAAACGAGACACTGGCGGCGGCGGCTATCACTCACGATCCCCTTTTCCCTTGCATCCCATGAACCCTAGATTGAAAACCTCCAATTCCTCTGTACTCCGACTGTGATTGTGCTAAATTACTTAGTGGGAGCGTAACATTTTCTAGTTTCAGGCCCATCTTAACCCATCACTGTCAACTATTTGCACTTACATTAAAAAAACTATTTGCACTTAACCTTCTAACTTTCTGCTACAACCAAAGAACACACCATCTTCAGTTCGATATAACACAATTCAGTTCACCGACTTGGCTGAAATCGTACCCAAAAAAGGTAACTCCAGCGTTCCATCAAAACGCAGAACAGGCTATCTTCTTCAGTGCGCAACCACACCACAAGCATACGATACGGTGTGAAGAACCCATTGTGCCTACCAGCTTAGCCAACTATATATACCCAAGCCTCTATATCCGGGAGCGTTTTCGCTCCAAAAATCACCCACTTGGCTGAAAATGATGTTCGGGTAAATTTGAATGTGGCACGTGTATTTTTTTGGTACACGGCTGTGTACAAACGCGTTGTGTGTTCAGAGGTTCATTTCAATTTTTTTGAACTGGTGTGATGGTTCTTTTGGTTGGTTTAGCATTTTTTGACTGCTTGTGGGGCAGGCTGGCGTGGTTCTTCTTCTTGTATGCTTCCTTTAATTCATTTCTATTGGCCGTCGCTGTCTGCGTATGTCGTTGTTGGCTGATTCTTCTGAGCCGCTGTTGGTCCATTTGCGCCATCTCTTTCTGCTGTTCAGCCGCTGTTGCCATTCGTGTTGGCTTATATAGAGTGCGCCAGGACCCCAGCCAGCCCACGTTACAAGGGGTTCAATGTACATAAAGGCAGGCAATTACTGGTAACGCCAACATTAAGTGTTATAAATGGTATTGAAGACTACGGAGTGAACGCCCGACCGTTGAGGTGCTGGTCGACTCCTGGTCTTCAATATGTCGAGTGGTTCTTCATATGGTCGAGTGACCGCAGGGTGGACAGATCTCCGAGTGGTTGTGCAGTCGAGTGGATGACACTCGACGCCTTGGCTGGATCCTCTCTATTGTCTTTGGACTTCTTCATTTCCTTGATAATGGCCCTGGATAGGGTCATGGGTTAGGCCTATGACCCTACCCCAGGTCTGTGTCTTCATCATTAGCCCCCGAATGGATTGAGGACCGAGTGAAATAGGGTTGAGGTTGATCTTGTCTTGACTCTTGTGTCTTGCGGCCTTTTTGCTTGCGCAGAGGTGAATGATAGAGCCACAGCTTTATTTCAGTCGCCTCGATTGATTCACGAATTGTCGATTGAATTCATAATGCCCTCCGTCGAGTGTTGCTCTGGTGCATTGAATCTCCGGCGCGATTGACCGCAATGTATCCCGGATCTTATGGGATTCGAAAATTGCGGGGAAGCGCGCGGGACGGGACATGACGATGATGACGGGACGGATAAGCAGGGGCGCCTCGATTTTTGCGCCGCCTTTTTCACCACGTACAGCGCGCACGGCTGCAGCGGGATTTGATAAGATTTCTCGGTCCCACCCGTCAGTCACTCGGAAGTGAGCCCTTAAAAGGCGACGGGGACCGAGGCGCTGGTACTATTCATCTCTGTTTCTTCTCCTCCTTCCTCTGCCCCTCCGCGACATCCAGTCCCTCTGTCTTGGCTCCGCCGCCCTACCGCCATGGCGAAGGACAAAATGAAGGAGCTGGAGCGCGCCAAGAATATGGCGGGGGTGGCGAAGGGGAAGAAGCCGAACCGTGGGTCGACATCGCGCTCGAGGCTGCCGGCGGGTTGGATCCAAGGCAACTGGATCCAATCTTCGCTTCGGCAAGAGGACTTGGATGAGCTGATGGAGTCCGACTTGGTTGCGAAGGGTGCGGCAAGGCTGCCGGGGAGAGAGATGGCGCCGCAGCCTCAAACCGGTGAGTGCGTACTGCTTGCGACCCATGTCGATCGGGGTTTTTCTCTTCCCCCACACGCTTTCTTCAGGGGATTCTTGAACTTTTTCGGTGCCCAACTCCATCACTTCACCCCCAACACCATCATCTATCTTGCCGCGTTTGTATCCATGTGCGAAAATTTCTTGGGGTGTCGACCGCATTGGGGCCTATTCAAACATATCTTCACCATTTGCTCTCAGACAGTAAAGAAAACCAATTCGAGTGACGAGAAAACCCACGTCATCCAGATGTGCGGTGGCTTAGGCATCCAGAAAAGGAAAAGGAGCTCTTTCCCTTCCATGACCTTTCCCGAGTCAGTGAGAGGCTGGCAGTCGACCTGGTTCTACTGCCAAGACCTCGCAACTCCTGGTCAACCGACTGGACTTCCTCCTTTTACTTTTGCCCACCGTGCTCAAACTCCTTCTCCCTTGAAAGTGACCCCTGCCGAACAAGTAGAAACTAACATGCTGGTCGAGAGGGTGGTTCAGTTGATAAACCAAGGAGTCACTGGTATGGATTTGCTAGAAGTGTTTCTCAGTCGACGGATTCAGCCCCTCCAGTATCGCGATCATCCCATGTGGATGTATACCGGTCCGAGTGACACTGCTCGAGTACACCCTGAAGAAGTGTCAGCTGCAACGGTGGCCCAGTGGTTATCAAGCATCACTGGTAACAAAGACAACCCCAGGGGAGCTAGGAGAGTGGCGCCTTTCCGCGACGGCAACCTGCCCGACAAGGTACGACCTTGATTCCGACTGTTCTTGACTGTTCGCTCTGATTGTCTATGGATCCGACTGATTTTCACTTAACTCCCTATTTTGCAGATTTACACCGAGATGTACTCGATGCCCAACGGCGAACAGGCTCCAGCGCCAGACTAAGAGGGGGAGGACAGCGCGGAAGAGAGCGCAGACTGGGAGTCTCCAGACGACGACGATGACGATGATGATGATAGCGAGGAGTCGGACGAGGAAGAGGAGTTCGACTCGCCGCCCCGAACCGAACGTCGATCCAAGCTACATCACGACCCAGCAGGTGGGCGCGGTAAAGCCGTAGCCGCGAGCACCCAAGCGCAAAAGTGAGCCCGGTCTTTGACTCCGGAACTGACGGAAAAGGCTACCAAGCAACCTAAGGCAAACCCCTCCAAGGTTCGGAAGACCCTGCCCAAGATCAAGATGGACGTGCCTGTCGCCTCTGGGTAACGTGTTCCTTTCATATCTTTCCTTTGTACCGACTGGTTTTTCTGATCTGACCGAGTGGGTGACAAACTTGTTCAGCCCTGCCTCTGCTGCCACTGATATGGATGTTGACAAGACTACACGGGATGAAGAGACCGATGACGCGGCCTCCTCTCGAGCTGGTGAGTCCACTTAATCGAAGTTTGTTTTCGTCGATTGACTTGTCGGTCGACTGATATTCTATCATTTGTTCTTCTTGCTACAGCTCTGCGAGATATTGTTGTGCTTCCTGACGACGAAGAAGAGGAGATGCCTCCGAAGGAGAGGAGGAAGAAGAACAGAGGTTCGAGCAGGAGAGTGCCTGAGGTCCCAGTCTCTGAAGCGGTGGTCAAGCGAACTGGAGATCCAGTCCGGACCAATGTTTCATTCGCCGACCCGCTGACGACTGATCGCCCGTCGGGGTCAGTTACTCCAGCTCCTGCTGCTTCAGTGCAAGTCCCCACCTCGACTGTTTTGGAACCATCGCTCTTTACCGCGTATCAGACCTCGGACGACCCACCAAGTGCTGCTAGGGAGGCTCTTCGTCAAGTGACCCTTGTTATGGATCAAGTGAAAGTGATGCACGAGGCCAGTCAGGTGGCCTACAATGCTAGCACCGCTCTGCAGGCCAATGTCAAGGTCAGTTATCTCCCATCTGATTTCACTCCGAACACCCACTGGGTGCATTTGCATTTGTCCTGAGTTTGTATAAGTCTTTTTTGGTCGACTAAGGTTGAGTCGATTGAGACGTAGATGAGCGTTTTGGAACTTTATGTGCATCTATCATGAGCTTGCACCACTCATCAAGTCATAGTTCTTGCATTGTTGAACTGGTGGGGGCACGCTGAGTGCACCCACTGGGTGTAGTTCCCGAGACCATGGTTGACTGCAGGCAGTCGACTGTGGTCTTATAGTTTAGTTTGCTTCGCTCGACGCTGGGCAGACCATGCGGAGTGCTGAGTCGAGCCAGTGGGGGCACGCTGAGTGCGCCCACTGGGCGTAGTCCCCGAGACCGTGGTCGACTGCGGGCAGTCGACTATGGTCTGAGAACAACTTTCTCTCTCTTTTTTTTGCTTTGCTAGGCAGACCATGCCGAGTGTTGAATCAAACCAGTGGGGGCACGCTGAGTGCACCCACTGGGTGTAGTCCCCGAGACTGCCGTTGAATGTTTGATTCGATGGTAGTCTTAGAGTAACTTTCACTGTTGTCTTTGTCGACTGATATAACTTGTATGCTGACTGCAGAAGTCTTGTGATCTCGGAGCTCAGATTTCTGTCCTGAACCAACAACAAATCAGCCTGAATCTTGATCTGGAACTGGCTCAGAAGAACCTCAAGACCGCCCGCGACAAAGTGACTGCCATGGGAGGTAATTAACTGTCGACTGTTCATCTTATGACTTGCATTTTGCCGCGTGTGTCTTAGTCACTTTGAACCGAGTGACTCCACTCGAACAGATGTGCGTAGTGAAAACCGTCAACTTCAAGGTCGTCTGAAGAATGTTGTTTCTTTAGAGAAAATGAAGCAGGCCCTAGAACAGAAGGACCTGGATCTTGCAGCTGCCCAGAAGGAGGACGAGAGAAGACGACGCTTGCTGACAAGCTAGCTTCAGTCGGTAAGCTGGAAGAGGAGAATTCCACTCTCAAGACTGCCATTTCTGATGCCAACCGCGAGGTCGAACAATTGAAGAAGGACAAGGATAAGCTGACTGAGGAGATTGGAAGTCTGAAGGCCAAGAAGGGCGAGTTGGAATCTTATCTGGGCCGGCTTGCTGCGAAACTGGTCTCAAAACTTGAAGGTATTTGTTGTTCGATCGGCTTGTTTCCGTCGACTGATGCTCTTTACCATACTGTCGACTCATTATTCAGTCGACTGTGCAGAACTTTGCCAAAGCTTTGAAGAAGAAACTAGGCGAGTCGAGACTGGTCTTGATCCGATAAACTGCCCCGTCAAGTATGATGTTGCAATGAATGTGCTGCGGATGGAATCTCACGCGGACAGCGCAATTGCTTATCTTGCTCGTCTGAAGGCGGCGATGACTCGAGTTGATGCCGAACTCTGGCCCCAGGCAGAACTGTCTCAAGATCTCGAGTCTCTGATGACTCGACTAAATCAGATACCAGACCGAGTGCAGGAATGGAAGAAATCATCTGCCCGCTGTGGTGCCGACGTCGCTCTGTCATTGGTTCGAGTGCACTGCAAGGACGTCAACGAGGACAAGCTGGCGGCGCTCAAGGTCGCCAACACCAAGAAGCTCAACTTTCAATCTTTTATGGATACTTTCCTCGACGCCGCCACTCGCATTGCAGATAGCATAGACCTCGACAGTTTCTGCAATCCAGCCAGTCCTTCTCCTGCCGAGTGACCCGAAAAACTTTATGCCATACCTTTATTTGCCTCGGAATGCCGAGTGGTTGTGTAACCGTTAAAACTCTTTTGAGCTTGGAGCTCGAGTACTTTTATCCGTAGGTTCGAACCTTAGGATTTATCCAAATTTGGTTTATCTCTGAATATGTTTGCCCTTGCCTTCGAGTAGTCCTTGCTTTATCACTCGACGTAACTTTTTGATCGGTGCAGCTTCATGGTGACAAGGGGCTGTTGACTTGCGCTTCGCAGTTCTTGCAGATAGGGATGGAGTATACGTTATACTTGTGGCGCAGCTCCGAGAAGAAGGTTGCAGTCGACCTGCATCTTGTCGTCCTTACGGATCGGGACGGAGCGTACGTTATACTTGTGGCGCAGCTCTGAGGTGAAGGTAGTAGTCGACCTGCATCTCGTCGTCCTTACGGATCGGGACGGAGCGTACGTTATACGTGTGGCGCAGCTCTGAGGTGAAGGTAGCAGTCGACCTGCACCTCGTCGTCCTTGCGGATCGGGACGGAGCGTGTGGCCGCATCTCCGAATGGGAAGGTCAGTCCTCATTTGGAATGTGTTTCATACTTAGGCGAGTACTGGACTGCAGCTAAGCCTCCGAGTGGGAGAGTTGCTCTTCGCTCGGTAGGATTTTTCATACTTAGGCGAGTACTGGACTGCAGCTAAGCCTCCGAGTGGGAGGGTTGCTCTCCACTCGGTAGGATTTTTTCAAACTTAGGCGAGTACTGGACTGCAGCTAAGCCCCCGAGTGTGAGGGTTGCTCTCCGCTCGGTAGGATTTTTTCAAACTTAGGCGAGTACTGGACTGCAGCTAAGCCCCCAAGTGGGAGGGCTGCTCTCCACTCGGTAGGATTTTTTCAAACTTAGGCGAGCACTGGACTGCAGCTAAGCCCCCGAGTGGGAGGGCTGCTCTCCACTCGGTAGGATTTTTTCAAACTTAGGCGAGTACTGGACTGCAGCTAAGCCCCCGAGTGGGAGGGTTGCTCTCCACTCGGTAGGATTTTTTCAAACTTACGAGTACTGGACTGCAGCTAAGCCCCCGAGTGGGAGGCTGGCTCACCACTTGGTAGGATTTTTTCAAACTTAGGCGAGTACTGGACTGCAGCTAAGCCCCCAAGTGGGAGGGTTGCTCTCCACTCGGTAGGATTTTTTCAAACTTAGGTGAGTACTGGACTGCAGCTAAGCCCCCGAGTGGGAGGCTGGCTCACCACTCGGTAGGATTTTTTCAAACTTAGGCGAGTACTGGACTGCAGCTAAGCCCCCGAGTGGGAGGCTGGCTCACCACTCGGTAGGATTTTTTCAAACTTAGGCGAGTACTGGACTGCAGCTAAGCCCCCGAGTGGGAGGCTGGCTCACCACTCGGTAGGATTTTTCAAACTTAGGCGAAGCGGATTCGCGACTAAGTCACCCACTGGGGGATTTTGAACACAAGATTACTCGATGGCATTCATACTTGGATAACTGCAAAAAACTCTGTCTTTGACAACCACACTAAACAGGTATTTCTTATTACAACTCGACAGACCGAGTGTTTAGGTGTAAAAGGGGCGGAGTAGCTCCGCATTCCAAGCGCGTGGCTCGTCTCTCTTGTGCTCGACGTTGTAGAGGTGGTACGCGCCATTGTGAAGTACTTTGGTAACAATGAAGGGACCTTCCCAGGCTGGGGCAAGCTTGTGCGGTTTCTGTTGATCCACTCGAAGAACTAAGTCTCCCTCCTGAAAAGCTCGACCCCTCACGTTCCTGGCATGGAAACGACGCAGGTCTTGCTGATAGATGGTCGACCGGATCAGGGTCATTTCTCTTTCTTCCTCCAGGAGGTCTACTGCATCTTGCCGTGCTTGCTCTGCTTCAGCTTCTGAGAAAAGTTCGACTCGAGGTGCATTGTGAAGCAAATCACTCGGAAGTACGGCTTCAGCCCCATACACCAAGAAGAACGGAGGTCGGCCAGTCGACCGATTGGGAGTTGTCCTCAAACCCCAGAGTAGACGGAAGTTCATCAACCCAGGCGCCAGCTGCATGCTTGAGATCCCGCATCAACCGAGGTTTGAGCCCTTTAAGAATCAATCCGTTGGCTCTTTCTGCTTGTCCATTCGACTGGGGATGGGCGACTGAAGCATAGTCGACTCGAGTACCTTGAGAGGCGCAGAAAGCTCTAAACTCATCAGAATCAAAGTTTGACCCATTTCGGTGATGATGCTATGTGGCACGCCATATCTGAATGTCAACTCTCTAATGAAACTGACAGCAGTACTGGCTTCGAGATTCTTGATGGGCTTGGCTTTGATCCATTTAGTGAACTTGTCGACTGCCACGAGCACATGAGTAAAACCACTCCTGCCGGTCCTTAAAGGGCCAACCATATCTAACCCCCAGACAGCAAAAGGCCAGACGAGTGGAATGGTCTTGAGAGCGGATGCAGGCTTGTGGGACATGTTGGAGTAAAATTGACAACCTTCACACTTGTCCACTATTTCTTTCGCCATTTCATTCGCTCGCGGCCAATAGAATCCCGCTCGGTATGCTTTAGCCATGATGGTCCGAGAGGACGCATGGTGGCCACAGGTCCCCGAGTGGATGTCGTTGAGGATCACTCGACCTTCTTCTGGTGTTATGCACTTCTGACTGACTCCGGTCACACTTTCCCTGAACAGCTGTCCTTTTATCACGGTGAATGCTTTGGATCGACGGACGACCTGATGAGCTTCCTCTTCATCCTCTGGGAGTTCCTACCTGAGAATGTATGCAATGTACGGCACAGTCCAGTCGGGAGTGATGACCAAAGCTTCCATGATCAAGTCGACCACGGCTGGGACTTCAACTTCAGTCGGATCGGTAGCACTCTTTGGTTGTGGGGGCTCTTGAGTGAAAGGATCTTCCTGGACCGAAGGTGTGTGAATGTGTTCCAGAAATACATTGCTGGGAATAGCTTCTCGCTTGGAGCCTATCTTCGCCAAATCATCGGCCGCTTGATTTTTCAGTCGGGGTATATGATGGAGCTCTAACCCCTCAAACTTCTTCTCCAGCTTCCTCACTGCATTACAGTAACCAGTCATGGCTGGGCTTCTGACGTCCCACTCCTTCATCACCTGATTGACCACCAAATCTGAGTCACTGTAGACCATGAGGCGACGGACGCCGAGTGAAATGGCCATACGCAACCCGTACAGGAGAGCTTCGTATTCAGCTTCATTGTTGGAAGAATCGAAGTGAATCTAGAGGACATAACTGAGCTTGTCTCCTCGGGGAGACACCAAAACCACCCCGGCACCGGAACCATTCAGCATCTTGGAGCCATCGAAGAACATGGTCCAATGCTCCGAGTGGACTTGGGTCGGCAATTGCTGTTCAATCCACTCGGCGAGGAAATCAGCGACTGCTTGGGACTTGATAGCTTTCTTTGCCTCAAACTTGATATCTAACGGAAGAAGTTCAATTGCCCACTTCGCCACTGGACCAGTTGCATCTCTGTTGTTCAAAATTTCAGACAATGGTGCATCGCTGACGACTGTAATGGAGTGATCAGAGAAATAGTGAGCAACCTTCTTCATGGTCATGTACATTCCATAGACAAGCTTCTGATAATGTGGATATCTCTGTTTGGATGGAGTCAAAACTTCCGAAAGATAATATACTGGGCGCTGAACTTTATAAGCTTTCCGTTCTTCTTCTCGCTCGACCGTGAGTACTGTACTGACAACTTGTCCAGTGGCTGCAATATAAAGCAGTAAAGGCTCTTTGCTGATTGGGGCAGCGAGCACCGGCTGGGTGGAAAGCAGGGATTTGAGCTCTGCAAACGCTGCGTCAGCTTCGTCAGTCCACTCGAACTTATCAGATTTCTTCATCAGTCGGTAAAGAGGCAAGGCCTTTTCACCAAGACGAGAAATGAATCGACTCAAGGCAGCCAAACACCCGGTGAGCTTCTGAACGTCATGTACGCGCACAGGGCGTTTCATTCGGAGGATGGTACCAACTTTCTCTGGATTAGCGTCGATCCCTCGTTCGGAAACGAGGAAGCCGAGGATGGTACCAACTTTCCACCTGGGACTCCGAATGTGCACTTTGACGGGTTTAGCTTGATATCGTACCTTCTCAAGTTGGCAAAGGTTTCAGCGAGGTCAGTCAGTAGGTCGGAACCTTTGCGTGACTTAACCACGATGTCATCCATATATGCTTCCACATTCCGATTGATTTGAGTGAGCAGGCACTTCTGGATCATCCTCATGAATGTGGCTCCGGCGTTCTTTAGGCCGAACGGCATGGTGACATAACAGAAACAACCGAATGGAGTGATGAAAGCTGTTTTTATCTCATCGGGACCATACAGACGGATCTGATGGTACCCGGAATAGGCGTCTAGAAAAGACAGTCGCTCACACCCCGCAGTCGAGTCGACAATCTGGTCGATGCGGGGCAGAGGAAAATGATCTTTCGGGCAGGCCCGATTGATATGCTTGAAGTCAATGCACATGCGAAGTGAATCGACCTTTTTAGGGACCATGACAACATTAGCCAACCACTCGGAGTGGTAAATCTCTCGGATGAACTCAGCTGCTGGAGTCGAGCCACCTCTTCTCCGATTGCTTTTCTCTTCTGTACGGCGGACCGTCGAAGATGCTCTTTGACTGGTTTTGCTTTTGGGTCGACTCGCAAACGGTGCTCAGCCAGTCCCCTGGGCACACCTGGCATGTCAGAAGGTTTCCATGCAAAGATGTCTCAGTTCTCACGGAGGAACTGGATGAGCGCTTCTTCCTATTTGCTGTCCAGCGTTGTTGAAATATGAGTCGGAGTAGCGTTGGGGTCAGTCGGGTGAATATGAATCGGCTTCATTTCACTGGTCGACTGAAATGCAGAATCAGTAGTCGGCTTTTTGGCTCGCAGCAAATCGCTCGGATCTGCGTTTTTCTGATACTCTTCCAATTCAACTACTGCCATTTGTGCGTCAGCAATTTTGGAACCTTTCTGAAAACATTCCTCTGCTTTTTGCCGATTGCCAATAATAGTGATCACTCCTCTGGGACCGGGCATCTTCAATTTGAGGTACACGTAACATGGTCGAGCCATAAAACGTGCATAAGCAGGCCTGCCCAGAATAGAGTGATAAGCACTCTGGAAATCCACGATTTCAAACGTCAACTTCTCTCTGCGGTAATTCTTTGAATCACCGAAAACCACATCAAGGGAAATCTGGCCGAGTGATTGAGCTTTCTTGCTAGGTATGACACCATGGAAACTCATGTTACTTTCACTTAACTTGGACATCGGAATTCCCATCTGTTTCAAAGTCTCTGCATAAAGGATATTCAAGCCACTGCCACCATCCATCAATACTTTGGTCAGTCGAGTGCCTTCCACCACAGGGTCGACCACCAACGCTTGCCTCCCAGGGGTGGCTATGCGTGCTGGGTGATCAGACTGGTCGAATGTAATGGCAGCCTGAGACCACTTCAGATAACTGGGTGTTGCCGGGGCAACCATGTTCACCTCTCTGTTGATTACTTTCAGTCGACTCTTGCTTTCGACATCAGCAAAAATCATCAGAGTGGAGTTGATGTTCGGGAAACCGTCATCATCCTCCTCTTTATCTTCACTCTTGTCCAAACCTTTCTCCTTGTCTCCGGGCTGTTTCTCACGGAACTGCTGGATCAGGAGTCGACACTGTCGAGTGGTATGTTTGGGGTAAATGAAATTACCCTCCTCATCTTTCTTTGTGTGGATGTGACATGGTAAATCCAGTACATCATTTCCAGCTTGATCCTTCACTTTCTTGGGGGTCCAGGGCCCCTTGGCCTTTCCCTTGAACTTGCCTTGGGTCACGGCCAAAGCTTCACCAGGAGCTGCAGGCTCAGCTTTACGCTTCTGCTTCCGAGTGGATGTACCTCCGGCATCTTGGCCGACTGGTTTGTTTTTCCCACTGCGGAGCCGATCTTCTTCTTCACCGTTTGCGTACCGAGTGGCAATCTCCATCATCCGAGTCAAGGCCATATCCCCTGTCCGCCCGAATTTCAGGACCAGCTCCCGATACTTTACGCCTTCCTTGAAGGCACATACCGCTTGATGCTCAGACACGTTCTCCATTGTATGATGCAAAGTGGTCCATCTCTGGATGTAATCCCTCAATGTTTCATTCGACTTCTGTACGCAATGCTGTAACTCTGTCAGTCCTGCCGGCCGTTTGCAAGTCCCTTCAAAGGTTCTCACGAACACCCGAGCGAGCTCTTCCCAGCTGTGAATGCTACCTGGTGCCAGCTGAGTCAACCAAGCTCTGGCCGACCCTTCCAACATCAGGGGAAGATGCTTCATGGCCACGTCATCATTTCCACCACCAATCTGCACAGCCACTCGGTAATCCTCCAGCCAGGTTTCAGGTTTAGACTCACCAGTGAATTTGCTGACTCCAGTCGCCAACCTGAAGTTGGGAGGAATCACCGCAGCCCTGATGGCTTTGCTAAAACACTCGGGACCTGAGACATGAACTCTGCTGCCAGTCGGCTGATCTCTATCACGGCCCTCCCGGTGTGCTCTGTTCCTGTCTACCAGTCCTTGAACAAGAATTGACCTTGTGTCAAAGCCTGGCTCTCTGGGGTCGATTGGAACTCCACGCCCACCACTGCGAGCACGTCTGTCATCATGCTGCCGGGGCGCATTCGACCGACTCCTCGGAGGAGGGGTGTGCACTCGACGGCGATCGTCTTGACCGGATCGGTGATCATACTGCTCATAGTTCCTGAGCCGATCTTGTCGGGGCTCACGTCCCTCATGCCTCGGAGGCGATCTCGGGCTGTGGGCCGACTGAATCGTGTCTACCCTCACAGATCTGTTGTGGATCCTGTTCCGCGACTGAGACACTGCAGTGTTCTGCTCTCCAGCCGCCCGGAGTAAAGCTCGGATCTGCAACAAACCGCGGCCAGCCTCCGATTGGGAGGGCTGAATCGACTCTGCTATACGAGCCACGGCAGTGAGATTTTCAATCGGCGTGCGGTATACCTGCGGTGGTGGTGGAAAAAGTTGACGTCGACTGGAATCAGTGACGTGCTGCCGAGCGCGCTCGTCGAGAGCCCGCTGGAGGTTATCCAGTCGGGTGCGTTTAGCCAAATTGGCCAAGCGCACCTCTTCCAAGGCCCGAACCTCGGGAGTCTCTCCAGTGATGGGAGTATGGAGTGCATCCATGTTGCGGCGGCGGAGCTCTTCCCTCTGCTGCGAAGAGAGTGGCTCGGGGCGGTATTCCTCGTGGGCATGCGACGGATCGCCGTTGCCATCACCGCCGTCCTCTCGAGGGAAGCCAGGGGGACTGCGTGGTCCGTTGACCATCAAAACCTCCGCCGCAGGATCGCTGCTGTCGCACTCAGACGCAGTATCCGCGGAGCCAGTCGACAGATCGAATAGGCCGTAAAGAGTTTCGTCGGGCTCGATCGCCGCGACTTGCGGAGTAGCCGACTGGCAGGCTACCGCATGCTTTACCCATCGCTGAAGCCGCGACCGACCGGATCGCTTGCGACGGCGTGTAGCGGGGAGCAAAGACATCGCAGGAGCCGACTGGTACTGCGTCGACTGCTGCCGGAGGAGAACGCCGCGGACGCACACGCGAAAGTGCGTCGCCCCGCGGACGGGGAGCGCCTCCACGTCGAGTGGAGCCTCTTAGAGCCAAGCGGAGTCGTCGGCGATGAAAGTGAGCGCGCCGAGACGGATCTCGCGGCCCCTAGCCAAACCTCCGCCGGAAACCATGACGATGGAATCGGAAAAAACTGCAACCTCACCGAAAAGTCGCTAAGACACCTGCCCCATGGTGGGCGCCAACTATCGTGGTTCTATGTCTGACAGTAGAGGAGGGGGGTAGGTATGGAGAGGCAAGATCCTAGCTACGGTGAAGTTGTACACGCAGATTTATGAGTTCAGGCCCTTCTCTGAGGAAGTAACAGCCCTACGTCTCGGTGCCCGGAGGCGGTCGATTGGTTTATGCGCGTGAGTATTACAGGGGGTGCGAACCCTTGTGCCAGCGGAGGGGGTGGCTTATATAGAGTGCGCCAGGACCCCAGTCAGCCCACGTTACAAGGGGTTCAATGTACATAAAGGCAGGCAGTTACTGGTAACGCCAACATTAAGTGCTATAAATGGTATTGAAGACTACGGAGTGAACGCCCGACCGTTGAGGTGCTGGTCGACTCCTGGTCTTCAATATGTCGAGTGGTTCTTCATATGGTCGAGTGACCGCAGGGAGGACAGATCTCCGAGTGGTTGTGCAGTCGAGTAGATGACACTCGACGCCTTGGCTGGATCCTCTCTATTGTCTTTGGACTTCTTCATTTCCTTGATAATGGCCCTGGATAGGGTCATGGGTCAGGCCTATGACCCTACCCCAGGTCTGTGTCTTCATCACTCACTCCGCTCTTGGGACATCCCCGTTTGAAGCCTTGTATGGGCATGCGCCATGGCATTTTGGCATCATTGATCCTCTGTCGTGTGCAGCGCCGGACCTGGAGGATTGGCTGCAAGACCGGGCGCAGATGGAGGCATTGCTCCGTCAGCATCTTCTTCGTGCTCATCAGCAGATGAAAGAGTCCGCTGACAAGAAAAGATCAGTCCGCATGTTCGCTGTGAAAGACTGGGTGTTCCTGAAGATCCAACTGTACATTCAACGGTTGTTGGCTACAAGAGCTAACCAAAAACTGTCCTTCCAGTATTTTGGTCCTTTTCAGGTGGTCCAACGGGTCGGCCAGGTCACCTACAAGCTTTAGCTTCCCGCCTCATGCAGCATCCACCTGGTATTTCACGTGTCCCAGCTTCACCGAGCCTTGCCGCCGGCGGAACAAGCATTGGACGAGATGCCAGCGGAGGCGGCACCCAACCTCGAGCCGGTGGAGATCCTCGACACTCGCCTGCGACGTTGCGGTACGGCTCAAGTGGGAGCGTAACATTTTCTAGTTTAAGGCCCATCTTAACCCATCATTGTCAACTATTTGCACTTACATTAAAAAAAACTATTTGCACTTAACCTTCTGACTTTCTGCTACAACCAAAGAACACACCATCTTCAGTTCGATATAACACAATTCAGTTCACCGACTTGGCTGAAATCGTACCAAAAAAAGGTAACTCCAGCGTTCCATCCAAACGCAGAACAGGCTATCTTCTTCAGTGCGCAACCACACCACAAGCATACGATACGGTGTGAAGAACCCATTGAGCCTACCAGCTTAGCCAACTATATATACCCAAGCCTCTATATCCGGGAGCGTTTTCGCTCCAAAAATCACCCACTTGGCTGAAAATGATGTTCGAGTAAATTTGAATGTGGCACGTGTATTTCTTTGGTACACGGCTGTGTACAAACGCGCTGTGTGTTCAGAGGTTCATTTCAAATTTTTTGAACTGGTGTGATGGTTCTTTTGGTTGGTTTAGCATTTTTTGACTGCTTGTGGGGCAGGCTGGCGTGGTTCTTCTTCTTGTATGCTTCCTTTAATTCATTTCTATTGGTCGTCGCTGTCTGCGTATGTCATTGTTGGCTGATTCTTCTGAGCCGCTGTTGGTCCATTTGCGCCATCTCTTTCTGTTGTTCAGCCGCTGTTGCCATTCGTGTCGTCGCAATCTGTTTCCCATTCGAGCTGTCGCTTTCCTACGCGCTGTCGTCGTTCTTTGTGGCACAGCGGTGCCGCCTTACATCTCTCGGTCTCTCCATCTAGATGGCACTGACGCTGCCACCTTCGACGTTGCTTCGGGAGCATGCCATCCCTTCTCATCGGTGCTACTTTTCTCGTGTCTTCCCACCGCCTGCCGCCTATGTCATCCCCTGTCGCTCTACCAACGCCCCAGCGCCTCTATAAGAAGGCCCCCGGCTTCACTTATCCACAAGAGCAGCTGGGCGCTGCCGTGGAGGGGCGGCTCTGCTGAGCTGCCAATAGGGGGCGTACTGGGGAGGGGCTATGTCTCGCCGCCGCGTCCACCTTGCCGCCATATGCTTCCTCTTCTCCGGCCGCCCACATCCCCTCGCCATCTGCAGGTCCAGCTGAGGGAGTCCTGGATAAGGGGGTATCCGGACAGCCGGACTATATACATCGTCCGGACTATTGAAGCGTGAAGATACAAGACTCAAGACTTCGGCCCGTGTCCGGAGGGGACTCTCCTTGGCGTGGAAGGCAAGCTTGGCGATCTGGATATTATGTTTCCTTCCTTGTAACCGACTCCATGTAAACCCTAGCCCTCTCCGGTGTCTATATAAACCGAAGAGGTTGGTCCTTAGAAGGCCGATCACAATTACAATCATACCATCATAGGCTAGCTCTTAGGGTTTAGCCTCTACGATCTCGTGGTAGATCTACTCTTGTACTACCCACATCTTCAATATTAATCAAGCAGGACGTAGGGTTTTACCTCCGTAGAGAGGGTCCGAACCTGGGTAAACATTGTGTCCCTTGTTTCCTGTTACCATCGACCTTGACGCACAGATCGGGACCCCCTACCCGAGATCCGCCGGTTTTGACACCGACATTGGTGCTTTCACTGAGAGTTCCTCTGTGTCATCGCCACAAGGCCCGATGGCTCGTCTCGTCGTCAAGGACGACATCACCTCGGGGGGAGCTCTGGCTGTAGGCCAAACTCTCCGACTTGGCGGCTTTATCATGGCCGCCCCATCGGCGATAGAGCCGACGATGACCTCTCAAGTCATCAATCGTAACCTTCGCGTCAGTTCGGAACTCGCCGGACATATGGATCCGATGGAGCTCTCCTCCCTTAATGAGCTCTTGGATTGCATCGCCGCTCTGGGAGTCGCTACAGACTATGACCGGATCGGGCTTAAACCCGATCAAAGGGATATCAGATCCCCGCCGGCACCCACGAGATGGCGGTAGTGGAAGAACCGCACACGGACCGCCCCTCGACTTTGAGGACGAGCTATGTCTGGATCGCCGAACTCCCTGAGCCGAATACATGCTCAAAGGAAGTCATGACCCAAGTCCCGGACTTGGAACCGGGCATTGGGCCAAAGAAATTGGGCGGCACTCCGGAGCCCGAGCCGTCAGGCTCGGAACTTCCCACGCCCCTGGGTGTCAGGTCGGATCAGAATTCGGACTCCGCCAACGACACCCTCCAGGACTTAAACCGTCTCTCCCGCATCAGGCAAGAGCCCCAGGAGACTGTACATCACTATTGGGCCAGATTCCTCCTTGCGCTTAACAGGGTCAAGGACTGCCGCGAGGAGGACGTAGTCTTACTCTTCTGCAAAAACTGCACGGACAAAGGACTCCTTAATGCTATAAACCGCCGTGACATAGTACACTTCGCGGATCTGACACTCATAGTACGGAAGTACTGTGCGATGGAAAGCGCCTGGAAAACCCAAACGGAATTTTGGGACAGTACGGCTCTCACCAAGACCTTTGTCCGAACTAAACGGGCAAACTCTCGTAAGTCGCCCGATCCCGCCCCCAAGAAACCGAAACATATCTCGGGGCGGGGAACCGTATTGAAAGAATGGCTCAATGGGCCATGTAAACTCCACAACACTCCGGGCACGACACCAACTCATAGCCTTAGAGCATGTTGGATACTCCGGCAGGTCCCAAAAAGCGGCGAGGATCTTCTTGCAGGCCATAAAGCAAAACAACATCCCGCCAACGAACACAATGCGGTATTAACAATCTTTGAGACTTTCGCCTCGAACAATAGGCGCAAGCGACCTCATCGAAGCTCTGCTGAAATTTGCCATATGGCAAAGATAAACCCCTGGAATGACACTGCTATAACTTTCAATGCCAGTGACGAACCTCGATTCCAGACTGTCCGGGCACCGGCCGCTCTGGTCCTTAGCCCAATCGTGGACGGCTTCCGGCTCACTAAAGTACTCATGGACGGCGGAAGCGAATTAAACTTGATCTATGAAGAAACACTCAACAAGATGGGAATTGATAAAAGCCGCATTGAGCAAAGCGGCACCACCTTCAGGGGAATCATCCCTAGTCGGGAAGCGAGGTGTGCGGGAAAAATCACACTTGATGTGGTATTCGGCACCCCGGAGAATTACAGGTCCGAAGAGATCACATTCCAAGTGGCCCCTTTTAGCAGCGGATACCACGCCCTTTTAGGGCGGGACGCGTTTACAAGCTTTCAAGCCATACCCCATTACGGGTACATGAAGCTTAAAATGCCCGGGCGCAATGGAATCATCACTCTAACCAGTGATCCGGACGTCGCACTCCGTGCCGAAAACAAAACCGCGGCACTGGCCCTGGAGGCATTATCCGAAGCCCTAGCAGCCGAAGAACTAACAACGCTACGGGCCACCGTGGACAGGGACGACGTGATACTCGACAAGCAACCCAAGTCCACCTCATTTAAACCCGCAGACGAAATAGTCAAATTCCAAGTCCATCCAACGGACCCCAAGAAGACAGCTTCCGTTTGGACACAGTTGAGCCCTGCAATGGACGCCGCACTACGAGACTTTTTACGCGAGAATTGGGACATTTTCGCCTGGCACCCGTCGGACATGCCGGGCATCCCGCGTAGATTGGCCGAGCATAGCCTTAATATACTAAAGGGATATAAACCTGTTAAACAGGCCCTAAGGCGATTCTTAGAGCCCAAACGACAAGCAATGGGGGAAGAGTTAGCTAAGCTACTCGAGGCCGGGTTCATCAGAGATATTAAACACCCGGATTGGCTGGCAAATTTGGTAATGGTACCAAAGAAGGACAAATCCTGGCGCCTATGCGTCGACTTCAAAGACCTCAACAAGGCTTGCCCCAAGGATCCCTTTCCCCTCCCTCGCATCGACCAAATCATCGATGCCACAGCTAGACACGACTCGCTGTGTTTTCTCGACGCATACTCTGGATACCATCAAATAAAGATGGCAGAGTCTGACCAAGCTGCAACAGCTTTCATAACGCCATATGGCCCTTTTTGCTTCAACAATATGCCTTTCGGGCTCAAGAATGCCGGCGCAACCTATCAACGCTTGATTCAAACATGCCTGGAAAAACAAATCGGCAAAACAGTGGAGGCATATGTCGACGATGTGGTTGTAAAAACTAGACACGTCGAAACTCTAATAGACGACTTGAGGCTTACATTCGATAACCTCCGGACATATGACATCAAGTTGAATCCGGAAAAATGCGTCTTCGGCGTCCCCTCGGGGAAACTGCTGGGCTTCATTGTTTCCAATAGAGGAATTGAAGCGAATCCGGCAAAAATCCGAGCGCTGTCACAGTTGGCTACACCAACAGACCTCAAGCACATACAGAAACTAGTGGGATGCGTGGCCGCTTTGAGCCACTTTATCTCCAGGTTAGGAGAAAAGGCATTACCCCTTTACCGCCTCCTTCGGCGCACCGAACACTTCGTGTGGACGGACGCAACCGCGGCCGGACTCGATGAAATAAAGACCTTACTGGCCAGTAATCCAGTCCTAACCGCGCCAAATATCGGCAAGCCTATGCTATTATACATAGCCGCAACACATCAAGTTGTATGGGCAGTGCTCGTTGTCGAACGAGAGGTGGACGGATACAAGTTCCCGCTCCAGAAGCCGGTTTATTATGTATCCACGGTCCTCACTCCATGCAAATCCCGATACCCACACTATCAAAAAATAGCATACGCGGTCTTCATGGCATCCCGGAAGCTGCGACACTACTTTCAAGAGTGTTCGATTACAGTAGCCTCCGAAGTACCACTCAATGACATAATAAATAACCGCGATGCTACAGGCCAGATTGCTAAACGGGCTATCGAGCTCCTTCCGTTCGACATAATATACAAACCACGGCGGGCCATCAAGTCGCAAGTACTGGCGGACTTTGTCGCCGAATGGACGGAAGCCGAACTCCCTAAAGAGTACGGCGCGTACTCCAACTGGATCATGCACTTCGACGGCTCTAAAATGCTAGCCGGATTGGGAGCAGGTGTAGTCCTGACATCTCCCACCGAAGACACGGTCCAGTACGTCCTCCAAATATTATACACAGACTCCAACAATGCAGCCGAATACGAGGCTCTGTTGCATGGTCTTCGGATGGCAGTCTCTATGGGCATCCAACACCTAGAGGTGCGCGGGGATTCAAACCTCGCAATATCACAGATAAATGGAGACTTTGATGCCAAGGATCCGAAAATGGCGGCCTACCGTACTGCCGTCCTTAAAATGTCAGCTCAGTTCGAGGGGCTCGAATTCCACCATGTGGCCCGAGAAAACAACCAAGCGGTGGACGTCCTCGCCCGCATCGGCGCTAAACGGGACCCCGTCCCACCTAACATATTCCTGGAAAGGTTGTTCAAGCCATCCGTAGTATGGGAAGGGGAGTCCGGCCATACCAGCACGGACCCGAACACACCCCCAGATTCCGAACCATCAGACACAATCGGAGGCTCTGCCACCGAAATAACATCTTCAGCCCATGAAATCATGGCCATCATCGCCTCGTGGACTGAGCCTTTCTTGGCCTACCTAAATAGGCAGGAACTCCCCGAAGACCAAAATGAAGCACGCTGCATTGTACGGTGTTCCAAAGCTTACAAAGTCCATGAAGGGGAACTCTATAAGAAAAGCGCGACCGGAGTGCTCCAAAGGTGCATCTCCGAAGAGGAAGGGCGGAAACTCTTGGCCGAAATCCATGCCGGACTGGGCGGACACCACGCTGCGGCCCGAGCGCTGGTTAGCAAGGCGTTCCGTACAGGCTTTTATTGGCCGACGGCCCGAGCAGACGCACAGGACCTTGTTCAACATTGCGTCGGTTGCCAACTTTTCGCCAATCAGAGTCATATGCCCCCTACCGCTCTCCAAACAATCCCCATAACATGGCCCTTCGCGGTCTGGGGGCTGGATATGGTCGGCCCTCTTAAAGGGGGAAGCCATAAGAAAAAATACTTATTGGTCATGGTGGACAAGTTCACCAAATGGATAGAAGCCAAACCAGTCAAAACGGCCGAATCCGGACCAGTGATAGACTTCATATCCGGGATCGTACACCGATACGGTGTCCCCCACAGCATCATCACTGATAATGGCTCAAATTTCACAGCCGATGAAGTGAAAACTTGGTGCGCCAAAATGGGCATTAAGCTCGACTACGCTTCCGTCTACCATCCCCAAACAAATGGCCAGGTCGAACGGGCAAACGGTCTCATCATGAGCGGCATCAAACCCAGACTAGTGCGATCTTTGACAGAATCAGATAAGCACTGGGTCGAGGAGCTCGACTCCGTACTCTGGGGGCTGCGGACCACACCGAATCGCACCACCGGATATACACCATTTTTCATGGTGTACGGGGCGGAAGCAGTACTACCCTGCGACATAATACATGATTCGCCACGTGTACGCATGTACGAAGAGAAGGAAGCCGAGTTAGATCGGCAGGATAATTTGGATGCCTTGGAAGAGGAGCGCGATGTCGCAAAGGCCCGTTCCGCATTCTATCAGCAGCAGGCTCGACGATATCAAAGCAGAGAAGTGCGGGCCAAAACTTACAATATTGGCAAGCTCGTCCTACGCCTACCGGAGAGGAAGAAGGACAAACTCAAACCCAAGTGGGAAGGTCCCTTCATCATTGACAAAGTTCTCACCGGAGGAGCGTACCGCTTACGTAATGCATCCGATAACAGACTCGAGCCGAAGCCATGGAACGCGACCAGACTCCGGAGATTCTACGCCTAACGCCGAACTCAGTGTTCGTGTCCTTGCTCCCTCTTTTTCTTTTTTTTTACTCATGCTCCACCCCATTTTTCCTTTCTCGACCTTTTTTCTCTTCACACAAAGTATTTCATACAGTGCGGACTCCCGGATTACTCCGGCCGCACTATGTGTGTAAGCAATACCTGGGGGCTTCCTATACGGAAGCTAAAAATAATTACTCAAATAATAGCTTTTTGCCCATCGCATATGAGTTTCTTTTTCATATGTGCCTTTTCTTCACCATTATATGCATCGATATGACTTAAGATGTGGCCAAGCTGGGTTGCCTGGCTCTTGTATTTATGCCCTACGTGAAGGAAATATGCCCTAGAGGCAATAATAAAGTATTATATATTTTGTTATATCATGATAAATGTTTATTATTCATGCTAGAATTGTATTAACCGGAAACATAATACATGTGTGAATACATAGACAAACAGAGTGTCACTAGTATGCCTCTACTTGACTAGCTCGTTAATCAAAGATGGTTATGTTTCCTAGCCATAGACATGAGTTGTCATTTGATTAACGAGATCACCTCATTAGGAGAATGACGTGATTGACTTGACCCATTCCGTTAGCTTAGCACCCGATCGTTTAGTATGTTGCTATTGCTTTCTTCATGACTTATACATGTTCCTATGACTATGAGATTATGCAACTCCCGTTTACCGGAGGAACACTTTGTGTGCTACCAAACGTCACAACGTAAATGGGTGATTATAAAGGTGCTCTACAGGTGTCTCCAAAGGTACTTGTTGGGTTGGCGTATTTCGAGATTAGGATTTGTCACTCCGATTGTCGGAGAGGTATCTCTGGGCCCACTCGGTAATGCACATCACTATAAGCCTTGCAAGCATTGTGACTAATGAGTTAGTTGCGGGATGATGTGTTACGGAACGAGTAAAGAGACTTGCCGGTAACGAGATTGAACTAGGTATCGAGATACCGACGATCAAATCTCGGGCAAGTAACATACTGGTGACAAAGGGAACAACGTATGTTGTTATGCGGTCTGACCGATAAAGATCTTCGTAGAATATGTGGGAGCCAATATGGGCATCCAGGTCCCGCTATTGGTTATTGACCGGAGACGTGTCTCGGTCATGTCTACATAGTTCTCGAACCCGTAGGGTCCGCACGCTTAACGTTACGATGGCAGTTTTATTGAGTTTTGATGTACCGAAGGAGTTCGGAGTCCCGGATGAGATCGGGTATATGACGAGGAGTCTCGAAATGGTCGAGACGTAAAAATCGATATATTGGACGACTCTATTCGGACTTCGGAAAGGTTCCGAGTGATTCGGGTATTTTTCGGAGTACCGGAGAGTTACGGGAATTCGTATTGGGCCTTAATGGGCCATACGGGAAAGGAGAGAAAGGCCTCAAAAGGTAGCCGCACCCCTCCCCATGATCTGGTCCGAATTGGACTAGGGAAGGGGGGCGCACCCTTCCTTCTTTCTCCTTCCCCCTTCCCTTCTCCTACTCCCACAAGGAAAGGAGGAGTCCTACTCCCGGTGGGAGTAGGACTCCCCCCTATGGCGCGCCTCTCCCCTTGGCCGGCTGCCTCCCCCTTGCTCCTTTATATACGGGGGCAGGGGGGCACCCCAGAGACACAACAATTGATCCTTGAGATCTCTTAGCCGTGTGCGGTGCCCCCTCCACCATATTACACCTCGATTATACCGTTGCGGAGCTTAGGCGAAGCCCTGCATCGGTGGAACATCATCATCGTCACCACACTGTCGTGCTGACGAAACTCTCCCTCAACACTCGGCTGGATCAGAGTTCGAGGGACGTCATCAAGCTGAACGTGTGTAGAACTCGGAGGTGCCGTACGTTCGGTACTTGATCGGTCGGATCGTGAAGACGTACGACTACATCAACCGCGTTGTGATAACGCTTCCGCTGTCGGTCTACGAGGGTACGTGGACAACACTCTCCCTCTCGTTGCTATGCATCACCATGATCTTGCGTGTGCGTAGGAATTTTTTTGAAATTACTACGTTCCCCAACACTACGTTCCCGTTAATTCGGCTAGGGCATAAGGGGAGCACCTCTGCGATTGTTACTGCCGGTTCAGCCGGATGTGTACCTCAGACTGGGTGAAGCCGAAAGCTAGTTTCCTTAAGAGAATATTCGATCGGTGAACAAAAGATGTATTCGTTTATTACAACGTAAATCCCCAGAAGTTTTTTATCCTGCGCCATCGTTCGCAGTGCGGGCATGCGCATTACCGCATGCGTACCTAGGGAAAGGAACCCCTAACGGAACTATTCTCCCTGGAAGATGTTTCTTACTATCCATGTAATATAACATAACTAGTTGGGTACTTGTCTGTTCAAGCACTTATGACCCCTACGCCTGGTGTCCACGCATACCCCGGTTTTGTATAACTGAGCGGGTATTCGGACACACCCCGGACTATAGGATTCGGGGGCTGAAGCGAAAAGGTCCGCCATGACAAATGATTTTAATCCGGCTAGGGGCTTCTTACGCCCATTAAATTACACAGTCACTTGGACTGACTATATTCTTCCTTTATACCATCCAACAGACTATCTAGCTTACAATCCTGTTGAGAATACTTTGCGGCTGACGCTACCTGGTCATATACCAGATTTACGGGAATTTCTTTCCCATCGGGCCCCGCCGGTCCTACTTCGGCCATATGGTTCAGGTCCAGCTTGGTGTAGCGCGTCTTCACCATTGCCCAGGCTTCTCTGGCACCTTGCCGGCACGCTGATATCTTCCATAGTCGGAAGCGCCGTCGGGCTCCTTGAAGCAGGTCCACAAGTTCCCCCATGCCATTTGGCAGGAGGCTTGATGGCCACAAGGCCTGAGCAATGCCATTCATCACCCACCGAGCTCGCTCGCGCAATTGTGACATTTCTTGCAGTAAATCACTTGCAGATGAGGGCATCTCCTCTTCAGGGCGACCCGTTAACATCCCTGCAAGCAAAATTATTTCAATATATTTCCTTGCCGAACTATCATACAGTTCGTCAGGGCACTCACCATAAATGCCACGTCGCAACCTTTGGCTCTCCTTCACGGAGTCCGCCAGTTGAGCGCGGACGTCTTTTAATTCTACGTCCAGCCGAATATTGGCATCTTGAAGATTGTTCTTCTCTTGCCTCACTTGCGTAAGGATGCGCTCGCCAGCCTTTAGCTGCCTTTTAAGATGCGAGTCGTCATCCGTTACACCCTCCGGGATTGTCTGCAGAATTTTCTGTTAGACTAGTCATACCAGCCATTTACTAACTGGTGCATCCTCGTACAATTGAGATAAATGTTACCAAGGGAGGCCTTTTGGGATTCCTCTAACTTGGTAACCGCGTCCCTTAGCTGGGACTTACATTCCTCCAGCTCCCGAGCCAATTGTTCATTCTTATCCACGAGAACCTGTGTATAGGTTGATCCTTCAAACAGTTGTTCCAACTATTTCAAGTCTCAGGGGCTACTGCTATATATACTTATCAAAATTTCTTACCCGTATATCTTTGGTATACTGGTTCGTCGCTTGGCAATCCCGCCTTGAGCAGCTCGGACATACGCATCTGCCGAATTGAAGGCATTAAACGCCTCTTCGGAAAAGATGTTGTGCCGAAGCACGACCCTCCGGCATCGGTAATTCATGGCGCTCTCCACTTCGGAGTTCGTGGCTGAACACATATCCGCATCCTCTGTCGGAGAACTATGCGGTACGGGCCCCGTGTCCGCTTCGGGCCTTGGAGCCGGTTCTGGAACACGGCTGGTGGAAGCGTGATTGGTGGGATCCCCGGATATAGTCCGGCTACTCCTCTTCCTGCCAGACACGAAGGGCGCTGTCATATTTCAAATACTATAATTGCAAGACAGGTTATTACTTTACCTCTGCAGCGGTGTGTCCACCCTCACCGCCTTTCTTTTGAGCCTGCCCGATCCAGACGCCTGTGGTCGACGAGTCCCTCGGGGCTCGGCCCCGCGCTCCGGCCGTCGCCTCTGCAAACAGCACGACACCCCAAGGGTGAATCATAATACCTGAGGGGAGTCCTCTTCAGAGGATAGGGTTTTTAAGTTCAGGCTTACGCGCGACGCAGGGAGCAGTCCGGGATAGTCGGCCGTAAGGGCCACCAAGGCACCATCCCAGCTCGCTTGATAAAATACCCCGTCGACAAGCTCCACGGCGATATCCGGATCTCCTTTGAGACCTGGATCGAGGGCCCTTCCAGGGTCCTCTGGTTGCGGGGAGGGGCTGAAGATTCCTTCTATGGCCCTCCTCAGTTCCTGCTCGGAAACATCGATGCAGGCAATCTTAGCGGAAGAACGCTAAAAGTAAGTGAAACAGGGAAAGGAATGACGACTTACCCACTCTGGGGGGTTGTACATGGAGAATCCGTCCCATATTTTGATGCGGAGGAATTCCTCTTCTTCCCCTTTGTATAAATCGGACAATATCCTTGCCAAAGCAGTGGCGGAGTCCGGACCCTTACGGCCGCAGCGGGTGGCATCGTCTTCCCCGTTGAAATGCCACATGGGCTTCCCCCGATATTGAAGCGGTTGCACTCCCCGCCTTATGCATATTGCCATAACTTCGACTGTCGTCGGTCCGGATTTGGCCAGTAACTTTATCCTGCTCATCAGGAAGTGTATTTCCCTCGTGTCCTCTTCTTGAGGGCCCCGGGGACGCCAGCTGAGGCGTGCCCTCGGCAGGGCGTTACTGAACTTGGGGAGACCGGTCCGGACTGGATCCGGAAGGGGAACGTCATCGATATAAAACCACTCTGAAGACCAGTTTTCTGGTGCCTTCTTTGGAGTGTCGGACAGGTATCCGGTCTCGGCAATGCGCCATACTTCGGCCCCGCCCACTTGACATAGGGATTCTCCTTGGGTGCGGGGGACAAGGCAGAACAGCTTCCTCCATAATCCGAAGTGTGGTTCGCAACCTAAAAATAACTCGCAAAGGGCGACGTACCCCGCTATATGCAGAATAGAGGTAGGAGTGAGGTTGTGCAACTGGAGGCAATAGAACTCCAGGAGTCCGCGAAGAAACGGATGGATGGGAAACCCGACGCCCCTCAGCAGATGCGGGATGAGGCATATACGCTCCTCTAGAGAAGGATTTGGAGACCCCTCCGCTTGTTCCCCTCCATCATAAGCGGCAATTCCGGCTCGGACCGGGACCATGAACGCCGGAGGGAGAAACCCTTGGGTTTGTAGCTCTACTAAACGGCTATGAGGAACTGAACACTCTCCCCAATCCCCCGACTTAGAACGGGAAGGGCGAGCAGAAGAGCTGCGACGGCCGGCCATGTTAGAATGGCTTTTTGCGGAGCGCTCTGTTGGATGCTAGCTCAGGGAGGGAGAGTGAGGTTTGGATATGTAAATCCCCGTCCCTTCAAATAGACGGTCAGCCTGGTGGATTGAAGATGGCAGGTGCAAAAATAACTCGACTCTTCGCATTCGCTCAACGCGTGGAGATGGTCATTATTGAGACGCTGAAGCCGAGGAGTGCAACATTGATGGGATACCAGACGCTATTCGTCATAACAGGAACTTTGGAATATTCGGAGGAGGAACCCGCCTTGCAATGTCGAAGACAATACTGCGCGCCGGACTCATCGTCATTGAAGCCTGGTTCAGGGGCTACCGAGGGAGTCCTGGATAAGGGGGTATCCGGACAGCCGGACTGTATACATCGTCCGGACTATTGAAGCGTGAAGATACAAGACTCAAGACTTCGGCCCGTATCCGGAGGGGACTCTCCTTGACGTGGAAGGCAAGCTTGGCGATCCGGATATTATGTTTTCTTCCTTGTAACCGACTCCATGTAAATCCTAGCCCTCTCCGGTGTCTATATAAACCGGAGAGGTTGGTCCTTAGAAGGCCGATCACAATTACAATCATACCATCATAGGCTAGCTCTTAGGGTTTAGCCTCTACGATCTCGTGGTAGATCTACTCTTGTACTACCCACATCTTCAATATTAATCAAGTAAGACGTAGGGTTTTACCTCCGTAGTGAGGGCCCGAACCTGGGTAAACATTGTGTCCCTTGTTTTCTGTTACCATCGACCTTGACGCACGGATCGAGACCCCCTACCTGAGATCCGCCGGTTTTGACACCGACACCGGCCCAACGCCGACACTGTCGACGTCAAGCGCACCCCGACGCAGCGTCCTCCGCACCACCGCTGCCTAGGTCGACCCGGCATGCGCTGCCCGCACCCCTCGTGCGACGGCTGGGCGCTCAGCCGCTCACGGCAGAGCACGCGCCCCGGCCTGGCTCCATGGTTCTTTGCCGATGTCCATCCCATCTCCACGGTGTTGCCCCTGGCATCCTGCGCGCGGCCACCACTCGCTGGTTCGGCCGCCTCTCATCGGCGTCAAGAGCTCGCCGTGGCGCCGCCACCTGCTGGGTCAACCGCCTCTCATCGGCGTCCAGATCTTATCGTGGCGCCGCACTCTGTAGCAGCCAACAGTGGCAAGCAACAACAGAGGGGTGGCGCTGTCCTCCCGGGCCAAATTCGTGCAACTCAAGCTCGGCCGTCGTGAGATCCGATGCGGCCCGTCGAGGTTCGGCTGGGCCTCCTCCAATGGTGCCTCGACCCGTCTGTCTCCATGCCGTTTCAGGATCGCCACCGGCCTCCTCCAATCGCCTCGGTCTGAACTTCTTTGATGATTAATAGAGCAGTAGTACAGGCGATGTCCTTCTCCAATTCTCATGCCGCACAAGATCGTACAATGGGACAATGTTGGTACTGGATCCCGTCTCCTCACTCTCTCCTATTGATATTCCTTTAATTTTCCCCATTACTAATCAGCCTGTTTATGCTTCGTACGCTTCAGGCCTTTGTTCTTCTTTTAACTGTTGCTGCTGCAGGCACGAGCTCAGGAATTTGGACCCATTCCTCATGTTCTTAGATATTTCTTTATTCTGAATCAATGTTCAAGCCATATGGTGCCATCAACTGTTTCATCTAATCCATATCCTGCTCAAGTACATTTCAGTCATTAAAGTTCAGTTTTCCTGCTTTCCAAAGGTAGGAAATGTTCCTCAACAGCCTAGCCATTCTGGTTGTTCATCTACAGGTAGATTACTTCTCTTTGCTTTGGTATTTCTGTCTTAGATTACCATGTATATTGTTGCATGGTCTTGCATAACACATATGTCTGTTCTATAAGATCAATCCTTGCTTTCTTAGTTACGCAATCGTTTGGAGAGATCATACTTGGATATTTCAATAGCTTAAATTTCCAGTTTGACATCCTCCGGTTCGTCCTCCGTACACAACGATCTGTTGATCATGTAGATGATCTCTCTTTTGCCTTCCTTCTTCCTATAGAAGAAAGCAATGTTCAGTAGTAATTTTTAAGCAGTACTTCGCTGGCTACTACTTGGTCTATATTGTAGTGCTTGATACTTCTCCTATAGAAGAAAGCAATGTTAGTAGTAATTTTCCAGTAGTATTTCGCTGGCTACTGCTTAGTCTGTACTGTAGTGCTTGCTACGCCTTGTTTTGCAGTATTTTCTTAGCTTGCTACTACCTGTTCTGTAGTAATTTTTTAGCTTGCTACTACCTCTTCTTCTATTACGTACCTGTTCACTTGCTACTACATGTTCTGTTTCTGAACTTTTTTCTTGTAGTCAAGGCAAAGAGTATGCATCCTTTTAAGTCTCCAACTGTGCTATCTTCTCTCAGATCAATCTCCCTGTCCTGTTTGGCGTCAAATTCTTTGTATTTCTCTTGGGATCTTGATGGACCTAATAATCTTCTCTGACTTTAATCATGCTGCAAGACCGACGGAAAATGATCAGAGCGCGGCTCTGGACACTGCAGGAATTCATATGGACCGCCACCAATTTTAATTGAAGATAACCGTGAAATGCATACAGAAGGAACTAAAAACATAGTATACAGAGATCATTGATTCTCATAGTCACTTACCCACCAAGAAAGCTACATGATAATTTCTTTAGTAATAGGTACTCCCTCTATAAAGTAATATAGGAGCGTTTAGATCACTACTTAGTGATCTAAACGCTTTCATATATTAGTTTACGGAGGGAGTACAGTATCCTCTTTCTATGCAGGCCCAATAAATTTTATAGGTTCAATTATTAATTATTGCACATAGTTGGATTTGTTTCTAAGTTCTAATTTGTTCTACAACACTAAGAATGTAGTTCTCCAGAGTTTAGTGCTACGATTAAGTAACTCAGGTAGTGAGTAAATGGGTGACACTCAGATTGTCAGAATGTGCTTAGTGTAGTACATAAATAATCGTACAGATGAGTTACTTGTATAGCACTTTCTAGGTCTGTACAGCACGTTGATCTTGCAAAGAGAGATAATTCTGAAGTTATTTCGTATTTGGCGTGTACATGCAGTTTTTGTTTTTGTTTCATGTGATCCATCAAGAATCAACGAAATAATGTTTAGAGTTGTTAGAACAAGACTCACCACAGGACTGAGACTAGCATGTTCAAGGCTTCAGGAACTGAGCAGAGAGAGCTCAGTCACAATTTATATGACAAAAGGAGCATGTTTATTTGTGCGTGGGAGTAAAGAGGTCCATATTTGCACAGCATAGTGATACCTTTAAAGGTACAAGTACAGTAGTTCAACATAGGCCAGGGACTTTCCCTGCTGCTCTAATCCACTTGACGGTCGATGAGAATTTACTGGAGGCCATACAGTAGGTCTTATATTTGGGACTGTCCCTGTGATATGTACTGAAGGTAGGTTTTGAGGACTGAAACTGTATTGGGTGACTGGGTGACCGCCCACGCTTCTGTATATAAATGTGCATTCGAGTTGTGGTTGTTTATCTCAGCATACAGCTTGCACTCTTTCTCTCTTTTTTGGCAAAGTACAGTTCGCCCTTTTTAGTCATTTGTGTTTGTGATGATTTGGTGTGACAGGAAGCATGATACCATCGCTACCCCATCGGCAATGGATGTCCCACGAGCACAAGGAGAGGCGTAAATGTGCACATACACCTTCCGAGGAAACCCGGCTCCGATGGAAAGAAAATGCCAGGCAAGATGGCAATGCCAATAAGGCCTCGCCCTCCACAAAGAAAGTAGAAGATCTGTCTTCAGTGTTCAGACCCTCTTTGCACTCCCACTTTGTCCTTGAACTGGAAGCATATGCCAATCATGCAGGAGGCCACACTAGAATGACATAAGCTATGAATGACATTAACACAAGTCTTAGTACGAGAGTAGCAATGTGTACTTTCTACTTTGTAAAATATATCGATCATGTGATGAATAAATCTATGCTTTGCAATTCACCTTTATAACTTGCTTGCCTTATTGTAACCGCCAAATTGCACATATATTTTTTCTCTAAAATCTAAATTGGTCAAATAGAAGAAATTATCTATCTAGCATTACTATGCCGTGACATATTTCGTCATGATGCATCGACGGGGCGCGGCGTGCCGCCGCGCGAGCATCGCTAGTATATGCCTACATACGGTAAGTGATTCTACTAATAATTGCCACCAGCTGACACAAGTGACCACCCTATTTGCATCCCCCCTTACTGGCCCTTTCTTTTCCTTCTTTTTATCGAGACTGGCTTCTTGTTCCACCCGAAGATATCAAGAAAGGTATGCTTCAGCACCTTCATCAGGCCACCCTTCGTTCGCAGCAATCTATAGACCCCAAGCCACTCGAGCCTGCCATGCTTCACGCTGAAGGTCGCGTCGTAGGCCATTTTGAGATGCACGTTAATGTTGAGCAACTTGAGATAAACAGATATTCATGATTACATAGGACAAAAGCAAACGGGAATGTTCACACAGGCTAACAGGCATGCAAGGCAGAAATAAAAGAGAACGAAGGATGTTTTGCTTTATGTGAGATCAACCCTTTGCTGAAGGTGGAGTGTCTTGCTCAAAAAATTCCAGTAGATCCTACCCACACACTACCAAATTCAGTAGCTACATTAGTTATGTCAGTGATCAAATGCATGTCTCTACTCAGCAAAAGACACAATTCAATGGACAGAAACAACAGCTAATGCTCTAGAAGGTGTTCAAAATGCATGTCTACCTAACATACACTAAATTTCAACTTAACACCCACGCAGTGGCCGAGCCAGAAACTCAAGATGGAGGGGGGAAGGGGGGGCAAACAATGCCTTGTAATATCAGGAAGGGCCAAACCATCTAACCTAGCTAATTTTCTCTCACACATGAACGATTAGCAAGCAAATATGCATGCATATGTGAGAGCATAGGGGGGGCACGACCCCTGCCAGTTCCCCCTGCCTCTGCCTCTGCACCCACGCCCCCTCAATCCAAGCTAAGGAAGTACTGTATCTAGGTACCGAAACAATAAGAAACACCCGAAAGGTAAAGATGAGTGCACTCTTAAGAGTAGGCTTTAGTAAGCCGTACATATGTGAATTCGTGCATGTTAATCTTCATATATGTACAAAAAAATCATGAAAACATACAGCATGTCTTGTGTGGAAAAAAATAACAAGTTATATAACAAAAATGATGTGCTTTTTTTCCACAATGCACATATAATCATACATTTCCATGAAAACCCCTTCATTTCATTGGAGGTTAGCTATCACTTAGACATTGTCTAAAAGACTAAAATTAAATTTATTCTCCACGTGCCTGGATTCAGCAAAACACCCAGTTCATTGGACAGAGGAAACAACTGGTGTGCTCTATAGGATGTTCCAAATGCATTCTACCTACCTAGCATACACTAAATTTCTAGGCATGAATTTTAACACCCACGCCTCCTCAATCTAAGCCAAAAGTGGTAAAGAAGGTACTGTAGAACTGAAGTCCATAAGAAATATTGGAATGTAAAAGACGAGTACGGTCTCACATGAGACCTTTCTGTACATTTGTACACTATGGTTCCTCGTCAAAAAAAAAAAATGTGTGCAGGCCAGTGAAGGTCCTCATATGAAACAACCTTCATATTCCGCTTTGGGTGGCAGCTATCACTTATCCATTTTATCGAACTCAATTTATTCTCTTAATACACCACTCGTTTTCAAACGTGTATGTATCTTCGGTGGTCAATGTCACAGGTTTGTAACACTACAATGTTTTTCAGATTGGCCTCAAGAAAAGTATGAAACTTAAGCAGATAAAAGGTGCGTGCACCTTGTTACAATTTCAATGCAATTGATTAATTATATTACAGAACAGGAGAAAAGGCATTGATTAATGAATCAGAGGTATACCAATCATGCATCAATTGGGAAGCATATTAAGAATCACGACTCAAATATGAAGCATCAAGAAATTGATAATTTTCTCTAGATAATCAAAGTCTTACATATTTACCAGATTGATTCCACAAGAAAGCGGAAGAAGCCCTATCATCAGAAAAGGAAAACATACAAACATTAATTACTGAAGCATATAACTGCATAAACTTCCTCAAGAGTATCTGAAGTGTGTCAAGCCATATTGGTGGAAATATTATACCTGAGAAGCACCGTTATCCTTGAAGACAAAATAAGCAGAAGGACTGCAGCGAAAAGAAACAAGGAAAAATATCATATCAGCATAAGTGCAAAACAAGCACAGAAAACTGACTACAAATTAAATACATAGCCAAACCATGCATTTTATCCATTTCTAGTTACTGCATATCTGATGAAATAATAGTAGCTCACAAAAAGAACAACAGTATTGTAAAAACTGAAGCCTTTAACTCACCTAGCTGTATCCGTGCACATATGCTAAATGACTTGCCCTCCCTTTGCAACTGTCCGGATAAAACACTTGGCTTGTAGAACACAGATCCAAGAACGATGTCCACGAAAAGGGTAGGTGTTGTCTTGCAGAGTTGGAAAACCCCAGCAACGACTAGCAAAGCACCTGCATGGACGGAAAACAACACCTTGAGCAACTCATAGGCCATATTATTTCAGCGCATCTACTGATGTTGCATTACCAGTTCATACTACATACACGGTTATACTGTAGGACTGTGGTCTAGACTAAAACATACTATAGAAGTGTGGAAACAACACTGTGATAACATTCAGTGTTAACAAATTGGCTATATAGGCACACGGTTCAATTCTTGATCCTGCATTTGGCTTTCCTTTCATACCTGAGAGGGTGCCGACATGGAAGCTTCGATAGCGGAACAGGTTGCCGACGGCCAGGATCTCACGCAGGGTCTGCTGGACGAGTAAATTGCACAGAAGTACCACAATTGGGGCATGGGAAGCAGATTGGTGAAGAAATATGCCCTAGAGGCAACAATAAAGTTATTATTTATTTCCTTATTTCATGATAAATGTTTATTATTCATGCTAGAATTGTATTAACCAGAAACATAATACATGTGTGAATACATAGACAAACATAGTGTCACTAGTATGCCTCTACTTGACTAGCTCGTTGATCAAATATGCCCTAATCATTGACATGAGTTGTCATTTGATAAACGGGATCACATCATTAGGAGAATGATGTGATTGACTTGACCCATTCCGTTAGCTTAGCAATTGATCGTTTTAGTTTACTGCTATTGCTTTCTTCATAACTTATACATGTTCCTATAACTATGAGATTATGCAACTCCCGATTACCGGAGGAACACTTTGTGTGCTACCAAACGTCACAATGTAACTGGGTGATTATAAAGGTGCTCTACAGGTGTCTCCGATGGTACTTGTTGAGTTGGCATAGATCGAGATTAGGATTTGTCACTCCGATTATCGTAGAGGTATCTCTGGGCCCTCTTGGTAATGCACATCACTATAAGCCTTGCAAGCAATGTGGCTTATGAGTTAGTTGCGGGATGAAGCATTACAGAACAAGTAAAGAGACTTGCCGGTAACGAGATTGAGTTAGGTATTGAGATACCGATGATCGAATCTCGGGCAAGTAACATACCGATGACAAAGGGAACAACATATGTTGTTATGCGGTTTGACCGATAAAGATCTTTGTAGAATATGTAGGAGCCAATATGAGCATCCAAGTTCCGCTATTGGTTATTGACCAGAGACGTGTCTCGGGCATGTCTACATAGTTCTCGAACCCGTAGGGTCCGCACGCTTAACGTTTGGTGACAATCGGTATTATGAGTTTATGATTTTTGATGTACCAAAGGTAGTTCGGAGTCCCGGATATGATCACGGACATGACGAGGAGTCTCGAAATGGTCGAGACATAAAGATCGATATATTGGATGACTATGTTTGTACTTTGGAAGGGTTCCGGGCAAGTTCGGACATATACCGGAGTAACGGGGGGTTATCGGAACCCCCCGGGGAGTGTAATGGGCCTATTGGGCCTTAGTAGAGAAGAGGAGGGGCGGCCAGGGCAGGCCGCGCCCCCCCTCTCCCTCTAGTCTGAATTGGACAAGGAGGGGGGGGGCGCCCCCCTTTCCTTCCCCTCTCTCTCCTCCTTCCCCCTTCTCCTACTCCTACTAGGAAAGGAGGAGTCCTACTCCCGGTGGGAGTAGGACTCCCCCCTTGGCGCGCCCTCCTCCTTGGCCGGCCGCCTCCCCCCTAGCTCCTTTATATACGGGGGCAGGGGGGCACCCCATGACACACAAGTTGATCATTGATCTGTAGCCGTGTGCGGTGCCCCCCTCCACCATAATCCACCTCGGTCATATCGTAGCGGTGCTTAGGCGAAGCCCTCTGTCGGTAGCTTCATCAACACCATCATCACGCCGTTGTGCTGATGGAACTCTCCCTCGAAGCTCTACTGGATCGTGAGTTCGTGGGACGTCACCGAGCTGAACGTGTGCAGATCGCGGAGGTGCCGTACATTCGGTACTAGGATCGGTCGATTGTGAAGATGTACGACTACATCAACCGCGTTGTCATAACGCTTCCGCTTACGGTCTACGAGGGTACGTGGATGACACTCTCTCCTCTCGTTGCTATGCATCACCATGATCTTGCGTGTGCGTAGGAAATTTTTGAAATTACTACGTTCCCCAAAAGTGGCATCCGAGCCAGGTTTATGCGTAGATGTTATATGCACGAGTAGAACACAAGTGAGTTGTGGGCGATACAAGTCATACTGCTTACCAGCATGTCATACTTTGATTCGGCGGTATTGTTGGATGAAGCGGCCCGAACCGACATTACGCGTACGCTTACGCGAGACTGGTTCTACCGACGTGCTTTGCACATAGGTGGCTGGCGGGTGTCAGTTTCTCCAACTTTAGTTGAATCGAGTGTGGCTACGCCCGGTCCTTGTTGAAGGTTAAAACAGCACTAACTTGACGAAATATCGTTGTGGTTTTGATGCGTAGGTAAGAACGGTTCTTGCTCAGCCCATAGCAGCCATGTAAAATTTGCAACAACAAAGTAGAGGACGTCTAACTTGTTTTTGCAGGGCATGTTGTGATGTGATATGGTCAAGACATGATGCTAAATTTTATTGTATGAGATGATCATGTTTTGTAATAGAGTTATCGGCAACTGGCAGGAGCCATATGGTTGTCGCTTTATTGTATGCAATGCAATCGCCCTGTAATTGCTTTACTTTATCACTAAGCGGTAGCGATAGTCGTAGAAGCAATAGTTGGCGAGACGACAACAATGCTACGATGGAGATCAAGGTGTCGCGCCGGTGACGATGGTGATCATGACGGTGCTTTGGAGATGGAGATCAAAGGCACAAGATGATGATGTCCATATCATATCACTTATATTGATTGGATGTGATGTTTATCTTTTATGCATCTTATTTTTCTTTGATTTACGGTAGCATTATAAGATGATCTCTCACTAAATTTCAAGATATAAGTGTTCTCCCTGAGTATGCACCGTTGCCAAAGTTCGTTGTGCCGAGACACCACGTGATGATCGGGTGTGATAAGCTCTACGTTCACATACAACGGGTGCAAGCCAGTTTTGCACACGCAGAAATACTCAGGTTAAACTTGACGAGCCTAGCATATGCAGATATGGCCTCGGAACACTGAGACCGAAAGGTCGAGCATGAATCATATAGTAGATATGATCAACATAGTGATGTTCACCATTGAAAACTACTCCATTTCACGTGATGATTGGAACTGGTTTAGTTGATTTGGATCACGTGATCACTTAGATGATTAGAGGGATGTCTGTCTAAGTGGGATTTCTTAAGTAATTTGATTAATTGAACTTTAATTTATCATGAACTTAGTACCTGATAGTATTTTTCTTGTCTATGTTGTTGTAGATAGATGGCCCATGCTGTTGTTCCGTTGAATTTTAATGCATTCCTTGAGAAAGCTAAGTTGAAAGATGATGGTAGCAATTACACGGACTAGGTTCGTAACTCGAGGATTATTCTCATTGCTGCACAGAAGAATTACGTCCTGGAAGCACCGCTAGGTGCAAGACCCGCTGCAGGAGCAACACCGGACGTTGTGAACGTCTGGTAGAGCAAAGCTGATGACTACTCGATAGTTCAGTGTGCCATGCTTTACGGCTTAGAACCGGGACTTCAATGACGTTTTAAACGCCATGGAGCATATGAGATGTTTCAGGAGTTGAAGTTAATATTTCAAGCAAATGCCCGGATTGAGAGATATGAAGTCTCTAATAAGTTCTATAGCTGCAAGATGGAGGAGAATAGTTCTGTCAGTGAACATATACTCAAAATGTCTGGGTATAATAATCACTTGATTCAACTGGGAGTTAATCTTCCTGATGATAGTGTCATTGACAGAATTCTTGAATCACTACCACCAAGCTACAAGAGATTCGTGATGAACTATAATATGCAAGGGATGGAAACGACAATTCCCGAGCTCTGCGCGATGCTAAAGGCTGCGGAGGTAGAAATCAAGAAGGAGCATCAAGTGTTGATGGTCAACAAGACCAACAGTTTCAAGAAAAAGGGTAAAGGGAAGAAGAAGGGGAACTTCAAGAAGAACGGCAAACAAGTTGCTGCTCAGGAGAAGAAGCCCAAGTCTGGACCTAAGCCTGAGACTGAGTGCTTCTACTGCAAAGGGACTGGTCACTGGAAGCGGAACTGCCCCAAGTATTTGGCAGATAAGAAGGATGACAAGGTGAACAAAGGTATATGTGATATACATGTTATTGATGTGTACCTTACTAAATCTCGTAGTAGCACCTGGGTATTTGATACTGGTTCTGTTGCTAATATTTGCATCTCGAAACAGGGACTACGGATTAAGCGAAGATTGGCTAAGGACGAGGTGACGATGTGCGTGGGAAATGGTTCCAAAGTCGATGTGATCGCGGTCGGCACGCTACCTCTACATCTACCTTCGGGGTTAGTTTTAGACCTGAATAATTGTTATTTGGTGCCAGTGTTAAGCATGAACATTATATCTGGATCTTGTTTGATGCGAGACGGTTATTCATTTAAATCTGAGAATAATGGTTGTTCTATTTATATGAGTAATATCTTTTATGGTCATGCACCCTTGAAGAGTGGTCTATTTTTGTTGAATCTCGATTGTAGTGATACACATATTCATAATGTTGAAGCCAAAAGATGCAGAGTTGATAATGATAGTGCAACTTATTTGTGGCACTGCCGTTTAGGTCATATTGGTATAAAGCGCATGAAGAAACTCCATACTGATGGAATTTTGGAATCACTTGATTATGAATCACTTGGTACTTGCGAACCATGCCTCATGGGCAAGATGACTAAAACGCCGTTCCCCGGAACAATGGAGCGAGCAACAGATTTGTTGGAAATCATACATACTGATGTATGTGGTCCGATGAATATTGAGGCTCACGGCGGGTATCGTTATTTTCTCACCTTCACATATGATTTAAGAAGATATGGGTATATCTACTTAATGAAACATAAGTCTGAAACATTTGAGAAGTTCAAAGAATTTCAGAGTGAAGAGGAAAATCATCGTAACAAGAAAATAAAGTTTCTACGATCCGATCGTGGAGGAGAATATTTGAGTTACGAGTTTGGTCTTCACAATGCGGAATAGTTTCGCAACTCACGCCACCCGGAACACCACAGTGTAATGGTGTGTCCGAACGTCGTAACTGCACTTTATTAGATATGGTGCAATCTATGATGTCTCTTACTGATTTACCGCTATCGTTTTGGGGTTATGCTTTAGAGACGGATGCATTCACGTTAAATAGGGCACCATCTAAATCCGTTTAGACGATGCCTTATGAACTATGGTTTGGCAAGAAACCAAAGTTGTCGTTTCTTAAAGTTTGGGGCTGCGATGCTTATGTGAAAAAACTTCAACCTGATAAGCTCGAACCCAAATCGGAGAAACGTGTCTTCATAGGATACCCAAAGGAGACTGTTGGGTACACCTTCTATCACAGATCCGGAGGCAAGACATTCGTTGCTAAGAATGGATCCTTTCTAGAGAAGGAGTTTCTCTCGAAAGAAGTGAGTGGGAGGAAAGTAGAACTTGATGAGGTAAGTGTACCTGCTCCCTTATTGGAAAGTAGTTCATCACAGAAACCGGTTCCTGTGACGCCTACACCAATTAGTGAGGAAGCTAATGATATTGATCAAGAAACTTCAGATCAAGTTACTACCGAACCTCGTAGGTCAACCAGAATAAGATCCGCACCAGAGTGGTATGGTAATCCTATTCTGGAGGTCATGTTACTTGACCATGGCGAACCTACGAACTATGAGGAAGCGATGATGAGCCCAGATTCCACAAAATGGCTTGAAGCCATGAAATCTAAGATGGGATCCATTTATGAGAACAAAGTGTGGACTTTGGTTGACTTACCCGATGATCGGCAAGCCATCGAGAATAAATGGATCTTCAAGAAGAAGACTGACGCTGACGGTAATGTTACTGTCCACAAAGCTCGACTTGTTGCAAAAGTTTTTCGACAAGTTCAAGGGGTTGACTACGATGAGACTTTCTCACCCGTAGCGATGCTTAAGTCTGTCCGAATCATGTTAGCAATTGCCGCATTTTATGATTATGAAATTTAGCAAATGGATGTCAAAACTGCATTCCTGAATGGATTTTTAGAAGAAGAGTTGTATATGATGCAACCGGAAGGTTTTGTCGATCCAAAAGGTGCTAACAAAATGTGCAAGCTCCAGCGATCCATTTATGGACTGGTGCAAGCCTCTCGGAGTTGGAATAAACGTTTTGATAGTGTGATCAAAGCATATGGTTTTATACAGACTTTTGGAGAAGCCTGTATTTACACGAAAGTGAGTGGGAGCTCTGTAGCATTTCTAATACTATATGTGGATGACATATTGTTGATAGGAAATGATATAGAATTTCTGGATAGCATAAAAGGATACTTGAATAAGAGTTTTTCAATGAAAGACCTCGGTGAAGCTGCTTATATATTGGGCATCAAGATCTATAGAGATAGATCAAGACGCTTAATTTGACTTTCACAAAGCACATACCTTGATAAAGTTCTGAAAAAGTTCAAAATGGATCAAGCAAAGAAAGGGTTCTTGCCTGTGTTACAAGGTGTGAAGTTGAGTCAGACTCATATGCCCAACCACTGCAGAAGATAGAGAGAAAATGAAGAATGTTCCCTATGCTTCAGCCATAGGCTCTATCATGTATGCAATGCTGTGTACCAGACCTAATGTGTGCCTTGCTATTAGTTTAGCAGGGAGGTACCAAAGTAATCAAGGAGTGGATCACTGGACAACGGTCAAGAACATCCTGAAATACCTGAAAAGGACTAAGGATATGTTTCTCGTTTATGGAGGTGACAAAGAGCTCGTCGTAAATGGTTACGTCGATGCAAGCTTTGACACTGATCCGGACGATTCTAAATCGCAAACCGGATACGTGTTTATATTGAACGGTGGAGCTGTCAGTTGGTGCAGTTCTAAACAAAGCGTCGTGGCGGGATCTACGTGTGAAGCGGAGTACATAGCTGCTTCAGAAGCAGCAAATGAAAGAGTCTGGATGAAGGAGTTCATATCCGATCTAGGTGTCATACCTAGTGCATCGGGTCCAATTAAAATCTTTTTTGACAATACTCGTGCAATTGCCTTGGCAAAGGAATCCAGATTTCACAAGAGAACCAAGCACATCAAGAGACGCTTCAATTCCATCTGGGATCAAGTCCAGGTGGGAGACATAGATATTTGCAAGATACATACGGATCTGAATGTTGCAGAACCGTTGATTAAGCATCTCTCACGAGCAAAACATGATCAGCACCAAGACTCCATGGGTGTTAGAATCATAACTGTGTAATCTAGATTATTGACTCTAGTGCAAGTGGGAGACTGAAGGAAATATGCCCTAGAGGCAGTAATAAAGTTATTATTTATTTCCTTATTTCTTGATAAATGTTTATTATTCATGCTAGAATTGTATTAACCGGAAACATAATACATGTGTGAATACATAGACAAACATAGTATCACTACTATGCCTCTACTTGACTAGCTCGTTGATCAAAGATGGTTAAGGTTTCCTAACCATTGACATGAGCTGTCATTTGATAAACGGGATCACATCATTAGGAGAATGATGTGATTGACTTGACCCATTCCGTTAGCTTAGCAATTGATCATTTTAGTTTACTACTATTGCTTTCTTCATAACTTATACATGTTCCTATAACTATGAGATTATGCAACTCCCGATTACCGGAGGAACACTTTGTGTGCTACCAAACATCACAACATAACTGGGTGATTATAAAGGTGCTCTACAGGTGTCTCCGATGGTACTTGTGGAGTTGGCATAGATCGAGATTAGGATTTGTCACTCCGATTATCGGAGAGGTATCTCTGGGCCCTCTCGGTAATGCACATCACTATAAGCCTTGCAAGCAATGTGACTAATGAGTTAGTTGCGGGATGAAGCATTACGGAACAAGTAAAGAGACTTGCCGGTAACGAGATTGAGCTAGGTATTGAGATACCGACGATCGAATCTCGGGCAAGTAACATACCGATGACAAAGGGAACAACATATGTTGTTATGCGGTTTGACCGATAAAGATCTTCGTAGAATATGTAGGAGCCAATATGAGCATCCAGGTTCCGCTATTGGTTATTGACCGGAGATGTGTCTCTGTCCTGTCTACATAGTTCTCAAACCCGTAGGGTCCGCACGCTTAACGTTCGGTTACGATTGGTATTATGAGTTTATGGTTTTTGATGTACCGTAGGTAGTTCGGAGTCCCAGATATGATCACGGACATGACGAGGAGTCTCGAAATGGTCGAGACATAAAGATCGATATATTGGATGACTATGTTTGGACTTCGGAAGGGTTCCGGGCAAGTTCGGATATATACCGGAGTACTAGGGGGGTTACCGGACCCCCCCCCCCCCGAGGAGTGTAATGGGCCTATTGGGCCTTAGTAGAGAAGAGGAGGGCGGCCAGGGCAGGCCGCGCGCCCCCTCCCCCTCTAGTCCGAATTGGACAAGGAGGAGGGGGTGGTGCCCCCCTTTCCTTCCCCTCTCTCTCCTCCTTCTAGGGCTGCAAGAAAAGCTCGAGGGTCCACTAGTAGAAAATGGGGCAAAGGTCACAGGGCAGTTTTCACATTAGCCCCGGTTCAGTCATGAACCGGGACCCATGGGGGCATTCGTCCCGGTTCGTGAGCCCAGGGGGCCGGCCGGGGCCTCGTGGGCATTGGTCCCGGTTCGTATGGAACCATTTGTCCCAGTTCGAGCCACGAACCGGGACTAATGGTCCTCGCTCCTGGCCCACAACCATTTGTCCCGGTTCTTGGCATGAACCGGGACAGAAGGCCCGGATTTAGTACCGGTTCATGCCACGAACCGGGACCAATGAGGTGCCTATATATACTCCATCGCCACGGCAGAGCACTCCACAGTGCTCTGTTTTTCTCTGGACGGCGAGGGGAGGGCTTTGTGGTGCTCTAGCTCACCTCCTATGCACATGAGGTGTTCGATGAAATGCCCGAGCCACACTAGTTAATCTTTCTCCTCTTGAAACTCGACCTCCGAGCTCCATTTTCCTCGAGATTTGTCTAGGTTTAGCGGCCCGTCACGTCCCATTCCCGTCTTCACCGCCGTCGACCGCCCGCGCCGATCTCGTCGCCGGCAACACCGTGGTGAGCCTCTTGTTCTTATCTTCTTTTTGAAAGAAAAAAATTCTTACTTTAGATAGATACTTGTCTAATTTTCTTACTATTTTATTCCTTCTTATTACATAGTGCGATGGTTTTGGTATCCGCCCCCGTCGGCCCTCGTCCTGTCTATGATTCGGATGTGGTATATATTATCTTTTTATAACTATTTGATTCATTTATTGTTTATGACAAATATACCGACCAGCGTGACATAGATTTTATTTATCTAGGAGGTGGTTGAACCGGAAATTCTAACCGACCCTATTGTCGAGAGGTTAAATTTATTTGAAGAAGAAAACAATTACTTGAAGGAAAAAATAAAAAAATTGAGGAGGAGAAGATGATATTGGAGTTGCATGTTGCGGATGTCATCGATGATCACAAGATCAAGATGGATGCAATGCGCTTGAAGATTAGAAAATATGCCATTCATATCGAGGCTTGGTATCATTATGCCATTGGATCAATTGTTACCTTGGTTGCGATTATGATCGCATTTGTTTTCGCATTGAAATGTTTTACATAGTTTCAATGTATGGTTTAATTAATTAGATGCTCTGGAGAGCTATATATATGTTGTTAGATGAGAACTATGTATGTACTTTGGTTCTAATGTGATGATGAACTTCTATTAATTTGGTCACTTAATTATCTATTCATGATGTTCTGTAATGGTTTTTGACACACTTAATTATATATAATGCACGCAGATGAACCGGCAATGGATGTACGGTGACAGACACACCTCCGAGTACATTAAGGGCGTGCATGATTTTCTCGAAGTGGCTGAGGCAAACAAGCAGAATGGTTTTATGTGTTGTCCATGCCCTACATGTGGGAATACGAAGTCTTACTCTGACCGGAAAATCCTTCATGCCCACCTGCTTTACAAGGGTTTCATGCCACACTATAATGTTTGGACGAGGCACGGAGAAATGGGGGTTATGATGGAAGACGGCGAAGAAGAAGAGGACGATGACAACTATGTGCCCCCTGAATACGGTGATGCTGCAACGGGGGAAGCTGCTGAAGATCAAGAGGAACCAGACGATGTGCCCAATGATGCTGCAAGGGGGGAAGCTGCTTAAGATGAAGAGGAACCAGTGCCCGATGATGATGATCTCCGCCGGGTCATTGTCGATGCAAGGACGCAATGCGAAAGTCAAAAGGAGAAGCTGAAGTTCGATCGCATGTTAGACGATCACAAAAAGGGTTGTACCCCAATTGCGAAGATGGCAACACAAAGCTCGGTACCGTACTGGAATTGCTGCAGTGGAAGGCAGAGAATGCTGTGCCTGACAAAGGATTTGAGAAGCTATTGAAAATATTGAAGAAGAAGCTTCCAAAGGATAACGAATTGCCCGACAGTACATACGCAGCAAAGAAGGTCGTATGCCCTCTAGGATTGGAGGTGCAGAAGATACATGCATGCCCTAATGACTGCATCCTCTACCGCGGTGCGTACAAGGATCTGAACGCATGCCCGGTATGCGGTGCATTGCGGTATAAGATCAGACGAGATGACCCTGGTGATGTTGACGGCGAGCCCCCCAGGAAGAGGGTTCCTGCGAAGGTGATGTGGTATGCCCCTATAATACCACGGTTGAAACGTCTGTTCAGAAACGAAGAGCATGCCAAGTTGATGCGATGGCACAGTGAGGACCGTAAGAAAGGCGGGAAGTTGAGAGCACCCGCTGACGGGTCGCAGTGGAGAAAATTCGAGAGAAAGTACTGGGCTGAGTTTGCAGCTGACCCAAGGAACGTATGGTTTGGTTTAAGCGCGGATGGCATTAATCCTTTCGGGGAGCAGAGCAGCAATCACAGCACCTGGCCCGTGACTCTATGTATGTATAACCTTCCTCCTTGGATGTGCATGAAGCGGAAGTTCATTATGATGCCAGTTCTCATCCAAGGCCCTAAGCAACCCGACAGCGACATTGATGTGTACCTAAGGCCATTAGTTGAAGAACTTTTACAGCTGTGGACTGGAAACGGTGTACGTACGTGGGATGAGCACAAACAGGAGGAATTTAACCTGCACGCGTTGCTGTTTGTAACCATCAACGATTGGCCCGCTCTCAGTAACCTTTCAGGACAGACAAACAAGGGATACCACGCATGCACGCACTGTTTAGATGACACTGAAAGTATATACCTGGACAAAAGCTGGAAGAATGTGTACCTGGGCCATCGTCGATTTCTTCCGACCAACCATCAATGTCGAAAGAAAGGCAAGCATTTCAAAGGCGAGGCAGATCACCGGAAGAAGCCCGCCATGCGTAACGGTGATCACGTACTTGCTATGGTCAATGATTTACACGTAATCTTTGGAAAGGGTCCCGGCGGACTAGCTGTTCCGAATGACGTTGAGGGACACGCACCCATGTGGAAGAAGAAATCTATATTTTGGGACCTACCCTACTGGAAAGAGCTAGAGGTCCGCTCTTCAATCGACGTGATGCACGTGACGAAGAACCTTTGCGTGAACCTGCTAGGCTTCTTGGGCGTGTATGGGAAGACAAAAGATACACCTGAGGCACGGGAGGACCTGCAACGTTTGCACGAAAAAGACGGCATGCCTCCGAAGCAGTATGAAGGTCCTGCCAGCTACGCTCTTACGAAAGAAGAGAAAGAAATCTTCTTTGAATGCCTGCTCAGTATGAAGGTCCCGACTGGCTTCTCGTCGAATATAAAGGGAATAATAAATATGCCAGAGAAAAAGTTCCAGAACCTACAGTCTCATGACTGCCATGTGATTATGACGCAACTGCTTCCGGTTGCATTGAGGGGGCTTCTACCGAAAAACGTCCGATTAGCCATTGTGAAGCTATGTGCATTCCTCAATGCAATCTCTCAGAAGGTGATCGATCCAGAAATCATACCAAGGCTAAGGAGTGATGTGGCGCAATGTCTTGTCAGTTTCGAGCTGGTGTTCCCACCATCCTTCTTCAACATCATGACGCACGTCCTAGTTCATCTAGTCGACGAGATTGTCATTCTGGGGCCCGTATTTCTACACAATATGTTCCCCTTTGAGAGGTTCATGGGAGTCCTAAAGAAATATGTCCGTAACCGCGCTAGGCCAGAAGGAAGCATCTCCATGGGCCATCAAACAGAGGATGTCATTGGGTTTTGTGTTGACTTCATTCCTGGCCTTGAGAAGATAGGTCTCCCTAAATCGCGGTATGAGGGGAGACTGACTGGAAAAGGCACGCTTGGAGGGGGGAACTCAATAATATGCAGGGACGGATATTCTTGGTCTGAAGCACACTACACAGTTCTACAGAACTCTACCTTGGTGACCCCGTATGTCGATGAACACAAGAACAGTCTGCGCTCCAAACACCCGGAGCAGTGTGACGACTGGATTACATGTGAACACATCAGGACTTTCAGCAGTTGGTTGGAAACACGTCTCAGAGGTGACACCACTGTTTGTGATGAGTTGTACTCGTTGTCCAGGGGACCATCTTCGACTGTATTGACTTACAAAGGATACGAGATAAATGGGAATACATTTTACACGATCGCCCAAGATCAAAAGAGCACCAACCAAAACAGCGGTGTCCGCTTTGATGCAGCAACCGAGAGGGGAAAGGACACATATTATGGTTACATAATGGACATATGTGAACTTGACTACGGACATGATTTTAAGGTCCCTTTGTTTAAGTGCAAATGGGTCAATCTGTCAGGAGGCGGGGTACAGGTAGACCCACAGTACGGAATGACAACAGTGGATCTGAACAATCTTGGGTACACTGACGAACCGTTCGTCCTAGCCAATGATGTGGCACAGGTTATCTATGTGAAGGACATGTCTACCAGACCAAGGAAAAGAAAAGATAAGGAAGCGAATACATCATACGATGAGCCAAAGCGGCACATAGTTCTTTCAGGAAAAAGGGACATTGTGGGAGTGGAGGGCAAGACAGACATGTCTGAAGATTATGAAAAGTTTCATGAAATTCCTCCCTTCAAAGTCAAGGCTGACCCAAGCATCCTGATAAACGATGAAGATTATCCATGGTTACGGCGCAATAAGCAAATGACACAAGCGAAGAAAAAGTGAAGACTTTCTGCCGCAACTATTATGATGATAGCATGCCAACTTTGTAATAGACGAGTATGATACCATTGTCCGTTTTGTACAAGAAGTGCATCTAGTTTTTGCCGTAACTCTCTCAACTTTCTTGCACATGCTATGTGGATGAAATGATGATACCATGCCAACTTTCAACCTTTTCAGAGTTCATTTGAAATGCTTTATAAGCCCTGAGTGCAGAGAGGTTAGGCCCGTAAGCCTGCTTTAGAGAGGAGCTCGACAGTTCAGGCGCACCGCACCTTATAAACAGGTGCGGCTCTCTCTTAGCTAGCGAGGTGGGACTAAACTCACCACCACGCCGCTGTGCAAGGCCATTGGTCCCGGTTGGTGGCACGAACCGGGACCAATTCCACCCTTTGGTCCCTGTTGGTGCCACGAACCGGTACTAATGAGGCTGTGGCCCCACGAGCACCTTTAGTACCTGTTCATGGCATGAACCGGTACTAGAGTTTCTTACTAGCTAAGCAGTTTTTTAGTCCCACCTCGCTAGCTGAGAGGCACTAGGAGCGGTTTATAAGCCCTGAGTGCAGAGACGATGAAGAAGAGGCGCAATGCTCACGTTGCTTAGCTTCAAGCCTTGAGGAATAAGGTAGACTGCATCGAGCTATGTGCAGTGCAGTCTACACTATTCCGAAAGGCTTGAAGCAAATCAACGCGCATTGCGCCTCTTTTTTATTTTTAATCATTAAAAGCAAAAAGAATTTTCATAAAGAACTTTTTTTGATAGAAACTTTAATAGCAGAAAGAATTATCATAAAGTAAAATAAATAAGTAATTAGAAACAAAATAAAATAAAATAAATAAGTTTTTTGTTGTAAGTAGAAATAAAACAAAATAAATATAGCAAAAAAGAAAATAAAAAAACTAAATACAGCAAAAAGAATTTTCATAAAGAACTAATGGCACTAATAGAAAGTAAAATAAATAAGTAATTAGAAACAAAATAAAATAAAATAAATAAGTTTTTTGTTGTAAGTAGAAATAAAACAAAATAAATATAGCAAAAAAGAAAATAAAAAAACTAAATACAACAAAAAGAATTTTCATAAAGAACTAATGGCACTAATAGAAAGTTTATATGTTTTCTAAAACTAATGGCACTAACAGACAGTTTATAATTTTGCTGACCTAAAAGCAAAAAGAATTAAAAAATAAAGGAAAAAACAAAAGAAAATAAATAATGCAAAAAATTTAAAAAACTGCCACCTATTGGGCCACCACGGCCTGAATACGACTAGAAACCCAACCTGGGCCAGAATTCAGGCCCGCAGAAGGCCCAATAGGCCAACAGACAGCATAGTGTGAGATTAGGCCCGTAAGCCTGCATTTGAGAGGAGCTCGAGAGGGCAGCTGCAGCGGGGCTTATAAACCACTCCGAGCCCCTCTCAACTAGCGAGGTGGGACTAAACTTTTGGCTGCGACGCGGGTAGCAAGAGGCCTTTGGTCCCGGTTGGTGGCACCAACCGGGACCAATGCCCCCCCCTTTCGTCCCGGTTGGTGCCACCAACCGGGACCAAAGGCCGCCGCTTCCCGCCCTTTGGGCTGCTGAAAAGAGGCCTTTGGTCCCGGTTGGTGGCACCAACCGAGACTAATGCCTACCTTTAGTCCCGGTTGGTGCAACGAACCGGGACTAAAGGATTTGCTATATAAGTCCACACTTAGGAAATTTTCGACATACCTCGCCAGTTGCCCCCGACGCCGCCAGGCTGCCCGTGCTCGCCGTCGCCGCCCGCTCCTCATCGCCGTCGCCCCGCGCCCTTGCCTCGACGGGTCGCCGCCCGGTGCTCGTCGCCGTCGCCCTGCCCCCACGCGCCGCCCCGCCTCGTGCTCCCCTGCTCGCGCGCGCCGCCTCGGCGCCCCGAGCCCCCTGCCCGGCCTGCGCGTGCTCGCCGGCGCCCTCGCCGCCCCCGCCCCCGTAGTCGCCATCGTCCTAGCCGCCCCCGCTGTGAGAGCCGGCGCCCCGGCTCTGTTTTTTTATTAGTTTAATTTTTTTGTTCATATGTGATGTATATGTGTATGTGGCTATAATGTATATGTGAACAAAAAAAATTGTATCTATGTAGATGTTCAAAATGTATGAATATATATGTCAAAAATGTTTTTTTGTTCATAGAAAGTTTTTTGTTCATATATAGAAAGTTTTTATATATGACAATGGATATATATTCGATATATATGAGAAATGATGATCCACATGGAAAAGTTTTATATATGCAAAAGTTACAATTTTAGAAAAGTTTTATATATCTAGCTAGGAAGGGAAGAAGAAGAAAAAGAAGGATAGGAAAGAAGAAAATAAGAAGAGGAAAGAAAGAAGAAGAGGAGAGGAAGAAGAGGAGATATAAATAAGAAGAGGAAAAAAAAAGAAGAAAAAGAAGAGGAGAAGAAGAAAGGAATAGAGGAGAAGAAGAAAAAATAGAAGAAAATATTCTATTTTTTCTTCTTCTCCTCGAATAGAGGAGAAGAAGAAAAAATAGAAAATATTCTATTTTTTCTTCTTCTCCTCTATTCCTTTCTTCTTCTCCTCTTTTTTTTTTCTTCCTTTTTCTTCAATCCTCTCCTCTATTCCTTTCTTCTTCTCTCCTCTTTTTATTTCTTCTTCGTTTTCTTATGTTTTATCGGGTCTGTCGTCATCGATATATACCCCTCCCGATAACTTCAACACGAGGGGGGATAACTTCAACTCGAGGGGGGGTCGATATACCCCCTCCCCGATAACATTATTTTCCCGTGTATATATGTCGTCATTGTCGATATAACCCCCTCCTGATAACTTCAACACGTGGGGGGGTCGATATACCCCCTCCCCGATAACATTATTTTCCCGTGTATGTATGTTGTCGTTGTCGATATTACCCCCTCCCGATAACTTCAACACGAGGGGGGATAACTTCAACACGAGGGGGGTCGATATACCCCCTCCCCGATAACATTATTTTCCCGTGTATATATGTCGTCGTTGTCGATATAACCCCCTCCTGATAACTTCAACACGTGGGGGGGGGTCGATATACCCCCTCCCCGATAACATTATTTTCCCGTGTATGTATGTTGTCGTTGTCGATATTACCCCCTCCCGATAACTTCAACACGAGGGGGGATAACTTCAACACGAGGGGGGGTCGATATACCCCCTCCTCGATAACATTATTTTCCCGTGTATGTATGTCGTCGTTGTCGATATAAAAGCCCCTCCCGATAACTTCAACACGTGGGGGGGGGTCGATATATACCCCCTCCCCGATAACATTATTTTCCCGTGTATGTATGTCGTCGTTGTCGATATATATAACTCCCTCCCAGATAACTTCGACATGATGGACGGTCGATATGTATACCCCCTCTCGACCGTGATAACTTATACCACGGGAGCACCCCCCGGCCCTCTCGCTCGACCAAAACTCTCGAGGACACCCAAACCCTAGAAAAAAACGATGTCGGTCTCCTACCCCCTCCCGCCGCGCCCCTACCCTTGAAGCGTTGCCTAGGCCACCCCAAACCCGGAATAAGCTAGGTCTACGTTTGCACTAATATATCCACCTGCTGTCATGTTTGTGTAATAATTGCCATGTTGTAATATTTGCAGAAACAATGGAGCACGGACGAGATGAGCAAGCAGAAGAGGTGTTGGGGGACATAATCTTAGCCGGAGGTGATATCTCGTCGTATCTTAACGACAATGATGGTCTGGTAGAACAGGGTGAAGAAGCAGGCTGCGGTGATCGAAGAGTGGAGGAGGAAAGACATGATTATGATGGCTCCGGTGACCCAATGCTGGTGCAAGAAGGAGCCCGTGGTGACGGCTCCGGTGACCGAACAGAGTCCGGCCAGGTAAATATATTAGTTAAGCCTGTGCTGACTAGCTAATTGATGCATTCATTGTTTTGGTATGTACACATATTAATTAACACTCATCTTTCTTCTTTTTTCTAGCCCTCCGGATCGAGCACAACTGCGGTAAAGAGACGAGGCCCGAAGAGAAAGTTGCGCTCGGATGAAAGGTTTGAGATCACAGCAATCGCGCGCGACGGCCAACCGATTGAACCCCTCTGGACAAAGGATGCTTTTGCTGCTCAGCGCGGGGTTCTAGTTAGGGACAAGATCCTGATCAGCATCCACCAATGGTATAAGCCTAAGAAGGAAGACCCTGAGGTGTCTTATGTCAATGATATGCAGAAAGATGATCTTTGGACTGAGCTGAAGGCAAATTTCACCCTACCGCCAGAGGAGGATCCGGAGAAGCCAGTTAAAGAGCAATTAATCAAGTCTCATGCTCTTAAGAAGATGGCAGACCTATTCAGGAGGTGGAAGAATGAGCTGAAAACGTTTGTCGACAAAGAAGAGACACCTGAATTCATCGGCCGGTATGAGAAGATCAGAGATCACTGGCCCGCATTTGTGGCCCACAAGACATCGAAAAAGAGTAAGAAGATGTCAGCGACAAACAAGATGAATGCTGTGAAGAAGAAGCTTCACCATCGCACGGGGTCAGGTGGCTACCTCAAAGCTCGGCCTAAGTGGGCCAAGTCTGAGAGGGATCTGCTTGATAAAGGGATCGAACCACAGGCAATGAACTGGCCAGACCGTTGCCGGACTTGGTTCTTCGGGGCTGGCGGAACCTTGGACCGTGTATCAGGGAGGTGTCGTTGGACGGACGAGCAACTTGCAATACCCGTCAAGAAGATTCAGCACTATATCGATGCAGCGCAGCAAGGGACGTTCGTTCCAGACAGAGAGAACGACGAGCTCACAATGGCCCTCGGGAATCCTGAGCACCCTAGACGGACACGAGGCACGCCAGGCTCCGTTCCGTGGAAGGCTGGTTTTCCGGACGCGGGCGGTTACAAAACCCAGGAGAGGAGGAAAAAAGTGGAGCAGATCCAAATTCAGCGTCTGCACGAAAGGGTTCAAGTGCTAGAGGAACGAGACAGCAATAGAGATGCCGAAACTGCCCCCGAAGCTACACCGCCATCTCAGCGTAGAAGCAGCGTGGCTTCCACCGACCTGCCTCAGCTAGAGCATGCGGCTACTCCTAGCTACCCCGTGGATGCTATCACGGAGTCTCAACATTGCCACCTTATGGCGGAATGGCAGAACTTGAAAGTCAAGGCGGCTGTTGGCTCTGTTTTACCTACTGAACCCGGCGCAACCTACCACTGCCGGCAGATTCCAGATGGATATGCTAGGGTGATGGTGGATGAAATAACGGAGGGATTTGAGGACCTCTAGCTTGACCACCCTACCGGTGAAGGGGAGACTTGGCTGGGTTTAGCTCTAAAGACACCATGCCTATGGCGGAAGGAGCTCATCAAGCTTCCGAACTGGACGGCTCCGGCGAGTAAGGGCACTCCGCCTCCTCCTCCGCCTCCTCCTCCGGCGAGTGATCAGGGCACTCAGCCTCCTTCTCCGGCGCGTGGCGGCACTCCGCCTCCTTCTCCGCCAGCGCCGGCGCGCCAGAGCAGCCAACCTCCTCCTTCTCTGCCTCGTCAGCAAGGGCAGAAGAGACCCGCCGCTGCCGCGGCTTCTCCGGCGCGTCGTAGTCCTTCTCCTCCGCCTCGTAAGCAAGGAAAGAAGACAGCCGCAGCCGCTCCGTCTGCTCTGCCGGTGTCTAGCAGTACAGCTGCCAGAGGCGGGAGGCAATACAGATTCGGTCCTTCTTTGAAGACTCCAGAGAAGTTACCATATGAGAGGACCGAGGAGGAGAACGCGAAGATCGTGCGAGCCGAAGTGAAGAACTTCTTTGAAGGGGTCAAAGCAAAGAAACATCCACCTCCGGAGGAGAAGGTAGATCCGGTGAAAGCAAAGCGTACTCTGGCTGCCCTGACAAAACCACCAAAGTCTCCGCCAAAAGGCAACTATGAGCGCGTTCTTGCAAAGGCATATGCCGAAGCGGAGCGGTCGGGAAGTATTGTTAGTGATAAAAGGATGAAAGAACGACGAGCTGGGAAAAACATTGCCCAGCTCGGCGAACAAGAGAACCAATCGTGCCCCCCGCTCAAGGTGTCAAAAGACATCGTCGCTAATGATCCGGGTATGGTGCCCGGTTATACCGATTTTGGAGATTACCTGCCCGACGATGTACATTATGAAATCATGGAGGTGGACGAACACAAATACCATTATGGGAAGCCTCTCGTCAAAGATGTCAAATCTCTAAGCACGATGATGCGAAGACTACATGATTGGTACATGAAAACCTGCAGAGAGTCTGATGGGATGAGTACTTTAACGCTGAGAGTTAAACCGGAGCATGACCTCGTTGGAATTGAACTGCTGAATGTTCCATTTGAGGATTTCTTCCAGTTTTACAATCTAATGTCCCTCGATAAAACAACGATCACTTGCTACTGTCTGTAAGTAGTACTACTTCTGTCATTAAGTCTCTCTATATAGGTCAGCTCTTTCATTGCATGTATTTATACTTATCCTCACTATATTATGCAGATTGAAGATCGCCGAATTGAAGAAAAGACAAATCGGTGATATTGGGTTCATTAACACAAATCTCATAGATGATTATCAGGTTAAATTTCATGCCAAAGAAGCTGAGGCCAACTTGCTACAATCGTTGGTAATAAATCAAAACAAAGATATAATACTCTTTCCTTACAACTTCAAGTGAGTGTTACTGTCTTCTGCATATTCGGTTTCCCTTTATTAGTCCAAGTTATGGTAATGTAATTGATGACTTATGCATGCATGCGCAGCTTCCACTATATTCTCCTAGAGATTAAGCTTGAGCCGGGAGTAGTAACCGTCTTAGACTCGAGACGAAAAGATCCCCAGGACTATGCAAACATGACTCAAATGCTCCAGAAGTAAGTTAAATCGATCATTATCCACCATATCAGCAACTTTGTTCATTTCCTGATATCAAGTAATTGTTTTCTTTGTCTGGCAGGGTTTGGAGAAAATTCACCTCAAAAGCCCCGGGACTGCTGAACCAGCTGCAATTTAGACACCCAAAAGTAAGTACTATAGTAGCATGTTCCGCGCATCTCCTAGTGATTCAAGCGCTAGTTTGATCAATACCATTTAGCATGCTTGCTTATCAGTTTGATTGACCTCTATTTCTTGTAAAGTGGTTGTGGCAGCAACCCGGGAATAATTACTGTGGATACTACATTTGCGAGTCCATCCGCTACCATACCTGTGAGCGGGGCTACACTAAAGAACAATATGAAGTGCGTAAGCAATAATATTCACAATTTTATTTTATTACCATCATTTGTGTTGAGTTTCATTTATTCATATATATATGTATTGACCCCCTTCTTCAAATTAGATTTTTCGGAAGCGGATGAACTCCTAGCACCAGATCGTATGCGAGGAATTCAAGAGGAATTGGCGGCATTCTTCCTTGACCACGTGATCGCTGAAAACGGAGAATACTATGTGGACCCTGTGTTCCTACAATATAATTAGGAGATTGTATTGTAAGAGATAATTATTGTATATATGTAGCCGGTAGTGTCGGATAGATATACGAGAACTTGTTGTTCGACCAATATCTCGGAGAAGGAGAGGTGGTCGATATCACTTCTCTCTGTATGCATATATATATATGTTCATGACGATCTTCTGTTTCCTTCATTTGATTACTAGCTAGCGTGTCTACTCCTCTCCATACGTATATAGTACGTAGCGTCGACAAAGCACGGAGATAAGAGAGGACACTTCTCTCTATTAATTAGCTAGCTAACACAATATATGAAACACCTAAATTAACCCCCCAAAACCCCTAAACCACCCACTTTCAAAAAAAACAAAAACCTCAGCTCCTGCCAGGTGCTGACGCGTGGATGCCTATTGGTCCCGGTTGGTGGCACCAACCGGGACCAAAGGCCCTCCTGCCTGGGCTCCCCGCACCGGCCACGTGGACGGCCTTTAGTCCCGGTCCGTGTAAGAACCGGGGCTAAAGGGCTAGGGCATTAGTAACGACCCTTTAGTCCCGGTTCCAGAACCAGGACTAAAGGCCCTTATGAACCGGGGTAAAAGCCCCTTTTCCTACTAGTGGTCGTGGCCGCTCGAGATCGACTCGTATTTTGACTCGACTCGAGATTGGCTCAAAAAAATGAGCTGAGTATGGACACTTTATGTAGCTCGATAGAAAAATGAGTTAATCTTGAGCCAACACTGACTCGCTCGATTTTAGCTCGACAACTTGATGTCATGTAACTATATTAAATAATATTGATGTATATTTAAAGAAAATAGGATAAATTTATTGCCATATATGTTGTGTACAATTTTTCTCAATTTTACCTAGTAGGAAACATGGAGGCCTAATTAAACAGGAGAAATTTAGCCTCAATTTGGTGCGTGATCAGTCATGTGTCAAATATCCTATTATTCTCAGCCAAAGTTTAAGAGTAGAGGCACCTCCATTTTTCTACCTTTCTAGTTCATTGAGCCCTACTTATGAAGTGCTAGTCTTTAGTTGAGAGAGAATAGAAGTCAAATTCTATAGTGGTTTTCTATGTTGTGTTGTTGGCCATAATGTTTAAAAAATTGCCTGAGGTTATTCATAAAATCATCTTATTATTTAGCTCGAGATTGGCTCGAGATCGATACAAGCTGAGAACGAGCCACTTCCTATGGCTCGACCTTGAACTTCATCCAGTTTGAGCTCGCTCGAATTTTAGTATAATCTAAGCTGAGTCTAGTCCAAATCGCTCGAACTCGACTCGTTTGCAGCCCTACCTCCTTCCCCCTTCTCCTACTCCTACTAGGAAAGGAGGAGTCCTACTCCAGGTGGGAGTAGGACCCCCCCTTGGCGCGCCCTCCTCCTTGGCCGGCCGCCTCCCCCCTAGCTCCTTTATATACGGGGGCAGGGGGCACCCAATACACATAAGTTGATCATTGATCTTTAGCCGTGTGCGGTGCCCCCCTCCACCATAATCCACCTCGGTCATATCGTAGCAGTGCTTAGGCGAAGCCCTGCGTCGGTAGCTTCATCAACACCATCATCACGCCGTCGTGCTGACGGAACTCTCCCTCGAAGCTCTACTGGATCGTGAGTTCGTGGGACGTCACTGATACGTCTCCAACGTATCTATAATTTTTTATTGTTCCATGCTATTATATTACATGTTTTGGATGTTTATGGGCTTTACTTTACTGATTTATATCACTTTTGGGACTAACCTACTAACCGGAGGCCCAGCCCGTATTGCTGTTTTTTTGCCTATTTCAGTATTTCGAAGAAAAGGAATATAAAACGGAGTCCAAACGGAATGAAACCTTCGGGAGCGTGATTTTTCTAACGAACGTGATCCAGAGGACATGGAGTGCACGTCAAGAAGCAATCGAGGAGGCCACGAGGGTGGAGGGCGCGCCCTTCCCTGGTAGGCGCGCCCCCCTATCTCGTGGGCCCCTCGGGCGTCCACCGACCAACTTCTTCCTCCTATATATACCCACATACCCCGAAACCATCAGAAGCGACCACGAAAAACTATTTCCACCACCGTAACGTTCTGTATCCGCGAGATCCCATCTTGGAGCCTTCGCCGGCGCTCCGCCGGAGGGGGAATCGACCACGGAGGGCTTCTACATCAACACCATAGCCTCTCCGATGAGTTGTGAGTAGTTTATCACAGACCTTCGGGTCCATAGTTATTAGCTAGATGGCTTCTTCTCTCTCTTTGAATCTCAATACAAAGTTCTCCTCGATCTTCTTGGAGATCTATTTGATGTAACTCTTTTTGCGGTGTGTTTGTCGAGATCCGACGAATTGTGGGTTTATGACCAAGTTTATCTATGAGAAATATTTGAATCTCCTCTGAATTCTTTTATGTGTGATTAAGTTATCTTTGCAAGTCTCTTCGAATTAACAGTTTGGTTTGGCCTACTAGATTGATCTTTCTTGCAATGGGAGAAGTGCTTAGCTTTGGGTTCAATCTTGCGGTGTCCTTTCCCAGTGACAGCAGGGGCAGCAAGGCACGTATTGTATTGTTGCCATCGAGGATAAAAAGATGGGGTTTATATCATATTGCATGAGTTTATCCCTCTACATCATGTCATCTTTCTTAATGCGTTACTCTGTACTTTATGAACTTAATACTCTAGATGGATGCTGGATAGCAGTCGATGTGTGGAGTAATAGTAGTAGATGCAGGCAGGAGTCGGTCTACTTGTCACGGACGTGATGCCTATATACATGATCATGCCTAGATAATCTCATAATTATTCGCTTTTCTATCAATTGCTCGACAGTAATTTGTTCACCCACCGTAATACTTATGCTATCTTGAGAGAAGCCACTAGTGAAACCTATGGCCCCTGGGTCTATCTTTTATCATATAAGTTTGCCATCTACTTTTATTTGCATCTTTACTTTTCCAATCTATATTATAAAATACCAAAAATATATTTATCTTATCATATTATCTCTATCAGATCTCACTTTCGCAAGTGGCCATGAAGGGATTGACAACCCCTTTATTGCGTTGATTGCGAGTTCTTTGTTTGTTTGTGTTGGTGCGTGGGGCTTTTTGGGGAGTCTCCTACTAGATTGATACCTTGGTTCTCAAAAACTAAGGGAAATACTTACGCTACTGTGCTGCATCACCCTTTCCTCTTCAAGGAAAACCAACGCAAGCTCAAGACGTAGCAAGAAGGATTTCTGGCGCCGTTGCCGGGGAGGTTCCCATCAAGTCAAGTCAAGTCAAGATTCGATCTCCTGCCAACGTGCGATTTCTATTGCCGTTGGAGGTCTTTGCTCAAGTCAAGACATACCAAGTACCCATCACAAACTCATCTCCCTCGCATTTACATTATTTGCCATTTGCCTCTCGTTTTCCTCTCCCCATTTCACCCTTGCCATTTTATTCGCCCTCTCTTTCCCAATCTTCTCCGCTCTCTTTCGCTTGCCTTTTGTTTGCTTGTGTGTTGGATTGCTTGTCGCCATGGCGCAAGATAATACCAAGTTGTGTGATTTTTCCAATACCAATAATAATGATTTCCTTAGCACTCCAATTGCTCCTCTTAATGATGCTAAATCTTGTGAAATCAATGCTGCTTTGCTGAATCTTGTTATGAAAGACCAATTCTCCGGCCTTCCTAGTGAAGAGGCCGCTACTCATCTAAACAACTTTTTTGATTTGTGTGAGATGCAAAAGAAGAAAGATACGGATAATGATATTGTTAAATTGAAGTTATTTCCGTTTTCACTTAGAGATCGCGCTAAAGTTTGGTTTTCGTCTTTGCCTAAGAATAGTATTGATTCATGGAATAAGTGCAAAGATGCTTTTATCTCTAAATATTTTCCTCCCGCTAAGATCATCTCTCTTAGGAACGATATTATGAATTTTAAACAACTTGATCATGAGCATGTTGCCCAATCTTGGTAAAGAATGAAATTGATGATTTGCAATTGCCCTACTCATGGTTTGAATTTATGGATGATCATACAAATTTTTTATGCCGGCTTGAATTTTGCTTGTAGAAATCTTTTAGATTCGGCCGCGGGAGGCACGTTTATGGAAATCACCTTAGGAGAAGCTACTAAACTCCTTGATAATATTATGGCTAATTATTCTCAATGGCACACCGAAAGATCTACTAGTAAAAAAGTGCATGCTATAGAAGAAATTAATGTTTTGAGTGAAAAGATGGATGAACTTATGAAATTGTTTGCTACTAAGAATGCTTCTATTGATCCCAATGGTATGCCTTTGTCTACTTTGATTGAGAATAATAATGAATCTATGGATGTTAATTATGTTGGTAGGAATAATTTTGGTAACAATGCTTATAGAGGAAACTTTAATCCTACACCGTTCCCTAGTAATTCCTCTAATAATTATGGAAATTCCTACAATAATTCTTATGGTAATTTTAATAAGATACCCTCTGATTTTGAGAATAGCGTGAAAGAATTTATGATCTCTCAAAAGAATTTTAATGCCTTGCTTGAAGAAAAATTGCTTAAAGTTGATGATTTGGCTAGAAACGTTGATAGACTTTCGCTTGATGTTGATTATTTGAAACTTAGATCTACTCCTCCTAAGCATGATATCAATGAGTCCCTCAAGGCTATGAGGACTTCCATTGATGAGTGCAAAGAAAGAACCGCTAGATTGCGTGCTAAGAAAGATTGCTTTATAAAGGCGTGTTCTTCTAATTTCCATGATAATAATGATGAAGATCTTAAAGTTATTGATATGTCCCCTATTAGATCTTTGTTTTGCAATATTAATCTTAATAATGATGGGACTGGAGATGAGTCAACTTTAGTTAAAAGGCGTCCCAATGATTCAGAGTTTTTAGATCTTGATGCTAAATTTGGTAAAAGTGGGATTGGAGAGGTCAAGACTTTAAATAACGTGGAACCCACTATCTTGGATTTCAAGGAGTTTAATTATGATGATTGTTCTTTAAAAGATTGTATTTCCTTGTTGCAAGCCATTGTGAATTCTCCTCATGCTTATAGTCAAAATAAAGCTTTTACCAAACATATTGTTGATGCCGTGATGCAAACTTATGATGAAAAACTTAATTTGGAAGTTTCTATACCTAGAAAACTTTATGATGAGTGGGAACCTACTATAAAGATTAAAATTAAAGATCATGAGTGTTATGCTTTATGTGATTTGGGTGCTAGTGTTTCCACGATTCCGAAAACTTTATGTGATATTCTAGGTTTCCATGATCTTGATGATTGCTCTTTAAATTTGCACCTTGCGGATTCCACCATTAAAAAGCCTATGGGAAGAATCAATGATGTTCTTATTGTTGCAAATAGGAATTTTGTGCCCGTAGATTTTTTTCGTTCTTGATATAGATTGCAATCTTTCTTGTCCTATTATTCTTGGCAGACCTTTCCTTAGAACGATTGGTGCAATTATTGATATGAAGGAAGGGAATATTAGATTCCAATTTCCATTAAGGAAAGGCATGGAGCACTTTCAAAGAAAGAAAGTCAAATTACCTTATGAATCTATCATGCGAGCTACTTATGAATTGAGTGCCAAGGATGGCACTATTTAGATCTATCCTTGTTTTTATGCCTAGCTAGGGGCGTTAAACGATAGCGCTAGTTGGGAGGCAACCCAGTTTTCTTTGTGTTTTTTGTTTTTGATTCGGTTTATTAATAAATTTATCATCTACCTTCTGTTTAGATGTGTTTTTATGTTTTAATTAGTGTTTGTGCCAAGTAGAACCTATAGGATTTTCTTGGATGATAACTATTTGATCTTGCTGAAAATTCCAGAAACTTTCTGTTCACGAAAATAATTGTTTAAAATCACCAGAACGTGATAAAATATTGATTCCAATTGCAGTAGATCAATAAACAAATTATATAGGTCGTCCTATTTTGGTAGAAGTTTTTGAGTTCCAGAAGTTTGCGTTAGTTACAGATTACTACAGACTGTTCTGTTTTTGACAGATTCTGTTTTTCGTGTGTTGTTTGCTTATTTTGATGCATCTATGGCTAGTAAAATAGTTTATAAACCATAGATAAGTTGGAATACAGTAGGTTTAACACCAATATAAATAAAGAATGAGTTCATTACAGTACCTTGAAGTGGTGTTTTGCTTTCTTTCGCTAACGGAGCTTACGAGATTTCTGTTGAGTTTTGTGTTGTGAAGTTTTCAAGTTTTGGGTAAAGATTTGATGGACTATGGAATAAGGAGTGGCAAAAGACTAAGCTTGGGGATGACCATGGCACCCCAAGATATTCAAGAATAGCCAAAAGCCTAAGCTTGGGGATGCCCCGGGAAGGCATCCCCTCTTTCGTCTTCGTTTATCGGTAACTTTACTTGGAGCTATATTTTTACTCACCACATGATATGTGTTTTGCTTGGAGCCTCTTGTATGATATTAGTCTTTGCTTTTAAGTTTGCCACAATCATCCTTGCTGTACACAACTTTTGGGAGAAACCCACATGATTAGAAATTATTAGAATACTCTATGAACTTCACTTATATCTTTTGAGCTAAATAGTTTTTGCTCTAGTGCTTCACTTATATTTTTTTAGAGCACGGCGGTGGTTTAATTTTGTAGAAATTGTTAGTATCTCATGCTTCACTTATATTATTTTGAGAGTATTTTAGAACAGCATGGTATTTTCTATGGTTATAAAATTGGTCCTAGAATGGTAGGCATCCAAGTTGGGTATAATAAAAAATATCATAGAAAGTGAATTGGATGCTATGATCAATTCGATACTTGATAATTGTTTTGAGATATAGAAGTGGTGATATTAGAGTCATGCTAGTTGGGTGATTATGAATTTAAAGAATACTTGTGTTGAAGTTCGTGATTCCCGTAACATGCACGTATGGTGAACCGCTTTGTGATGAAGTCGGAGCATAATTTATTTATTGATTGTCTTCCTTATGAGTGGCGGTCGGGGACGAGCGATGGTCTTTTCCTACCAATCTATCCCCCTAGGAGCATGCGCGTAGTGCTTGGTTTTTGATGACTTGTAGATTTTTTGCAATAAGTATATGAGTTCTTTTGACTAATGTTGAGTCCATGGATTATACGCACTCTCACCCTTCCACCATTGCTAGCCTCTCTTGTGCCGTGCAACTTTCGCCGGTACCATACACCCACCATATACCTTCCTCAAAACAGCCACCATACCTACCTATTATGGCATTTCCATAGCCATTCCGAGATATATTGCCATGCAACTTTCCACCGTTCCGTTTATATGACACGCATCATCATTGTCATATTGCTCTTTGCATGATCATGTAGTTGGCATCGTATTAGTGGCAAAGCCGCCTCCATATTTTCATACATGTCACTCTTGATTCATTGCATATCCCCGGTACACCGCCGGAGGCATTCATATAGAGTCATATCTTGTTCTAAGTATTGAGTTGTAAATAAATAAAAGTGTGATGATCTTCATTATTAGAGCATTGTCCCAGTGAGGAAAGGATGATGGAGACTATGAGTCCCCCACAAGTCGGGATGAGACTCCGGACTTTATGAAAAAAAAGGCCAAAGAAGCCCACCAAAAAAATAAAAATTAAAAATTAAAAAAATGAGAGAAAAGAGAGAAGGGACAATGCTACTATCCTTTTTACCACACTTGTGCTTCAAAGTAGAACCATGATCTTCATGATAGAGAGTCTCCTATGTTGTCACTTTCATATACTAGTGGGAATTTTCATTATAGAACTTGGCTTGTATATTCCAATGATGGGCTTCCTCAAAATGCCCTAGGTCTTCTTGAGCAAGCGAGTTGGATGCACACCCACTTAGTTTCTTTTGTTGAGCTTTCATACATTTATAGCTCCAGTGCATCCGTTGCATGGCAATCCCTACTCACTCACATTGATATCTATTAATGGGCATCTCCATAGCCCGTTGATACGCCTAGTTGATGTGAGACTATCTTCTTTTTTGTCTTCTCCACAACCACCATTCTGTTCCACATAAGTGCTATGTCCATGGCTCACGCTCATGTATTGCGTGAAAGATTGAAAAAGTTTGAGATCACTAAAGTCTGAAACAATTGCTTGGCTTGTCATTGGGGTTGTGCATGATTAAATACTTTGTGTGATGAAGATAGAGCTTAGCCAGACTATATGATTTTGTAGGGATAACTTTCTTTAGCCATGCTATTTTGAGAAGACATGAGTACTTTGATTAGTATGCTTGAAGTATTACTATTTCTTATGTCAATATGAACTTTTATTTTGAATCATTTGGATCTGAAAATTCATGCCACAATAAAGAAAATTACATTGAAATTATGCTAGGTAGAATTCCACATCAAAAATTCTGTTTTTATCATTTACCTACTCGAGGACGAGCAGGAATTAAGCTTGGGGATGCTTGATACGTCTCCAACGTATCTATAATTTTTGATTGTTCCATGCTATTATATTACCTGTTTTGGATGTTTATGGGCTTTACTTTACATATTTATATCATTTTTGGGACCAACCTACTAACCGGAGGCCCAGCCCGTATTGATGTTTTTTTTGCCTATTTCAGTATTTCGAAGAAAAGGAATATCAAACGGAGTCCAAACGGAATGAAACCTTCGGGAGCGTGATTTTTGGAACGAACGTGATCCATTGGACTTGGAGTGCACGTCAAGAAGCAATCGAGGAGGCCACAAGGGTGGAGGGCGCGCCCTTCCCTGGTGGGCGCGCCCCACCGACCTACTTCTTCCTCCTATATATACCCACGTACCCCGAAACCATCAGAAGCGACCACGAAAAACTATTTCCACCATCGTAACGTTCTGTATCCGCGAGATCCCATCTTGGAGCCTTCGCCGGCGCTCCGCCGGAGGGGGAATCGACCACGGAGGGCTTCTACATCAACACCATAGCCTCTCCGATGAGTTGTGAGTAGTTTATCACAGACCTTCGGGTCCATAGTTATTAGCTAGATGGCTTCTTCTCTCTCTTTGAATCTCAATACAAAGTTCTCCTCGATCTTCTTGGAGCTCTATTCGATGTAACTCTTTTTGCGGTGTGTTTGTCGAGATCCGATGAATTGTGGGTTTATGATCAAGTTTATCTATGAGAAATATTTGAATCTCCTCTGAATTCTTTTATGTGTGATTAAGTTATCTTTGCAAGTCTCTTTGAATTATCAGTTTGGTTTGGCCTACTAGATTGATCTTTCTTGCAATGAGAGAAGTGCTTAGCTTTGGGTTCAATCTTGCGGTGTCCTTTCCCAGTGACAGCAGGGGCAGCACGGCATGTATTGTATTGTTGCCATCGAGGATAAAAAGATGGGGTTTATATCATATTGCATGAGTTTATCCCTCTACATCATGTCATCTTTCTTAATGCGTTACTCTGTACTTTATGAACTTAATACTCTAGATGCATGCTGGATAGCGGTCGATGTGTGGAGTAATAGTAGTAGATGCAGGCAGGAGTCGGTCTACTTGTCACGGACGTGATGCCTATATACATGATCATGCCTAGATAATCTCATAATTATTCTCTTTTCTATCAATTGCTCGACAGTAATTTGTTCACCCACCATAATACTTATGCTATCTTGAGAGAAGCCACTAGTGAAACCTATGGTCCCCGGGTCTATCTTTTATCATATAAGTTTGCCATCTACTTTTATTTGCATCTTTACTTTTCCAATATATATTATAAAATACCAAAAATATATTTATCTTATCATATTATCTCTGTCGGATCTCACTTTCGCAAGTGGCCGTGAAGGGATTGACAACCCCTTTATTGCGTTGGTTGCGAGTTCTTTGTTTGTTTGTGTAGGTGCGTGGGACTTTTTGGGGAGTCTCCTACTGGATTGATTCCTACTGGATTGATACCTTGGTTCTCAAAAACTGAGGGAAATACTTACGCTACTGTGCTGCATCACCCTTTCCTCTTCAAGGAAAACCAACGCAAGCTCAAGACGTAGCAGTCACCGAGCTGAACGTGTGCAGATCGTGGAGGTGCCATACGTTCGGTACTAGGATCGGTCGATCGTGAAGACATACGACTACATCAACCGCGTTGTCATAACGCTTCCGCTTACGGTCTATGAGGGTGCGTGGACGACACTCGCCCCTCTCGTTGCTATGCATCACCATGATCTTGCGTGTGCGTAGGAAAATTTTGAAATTACTACGTTCCCGAAAAATTGGTACCAAGATTGGTAATTTTTACGTGTCAGTACCAAGTTTGGAGCGAGCCGTTGCAAAAGAGGCTAAACGTGTGTTTTATACGTATTGAAACCGAATCTGATCGGTTGGGCCTGCTCGTCAGGTGCCACGCTGGCCAGTGAGTGCGTGCCCGCGCGCTGACTAGGAGGAGCCCGGCTCGCACTGTTTAAGGCGCCGCTGGTGTGACCGAGCCAGACCCCGACCCCGCTCACCTTCTTCTTCCTTTCTTCCTGCTCTCTGCCTCGCCACCGCCTGCGCCCGCCACCGCCGGCTGCCACACCACGCTGCCGTAGCCATGGTTTTGGAGGACGAGAGCAGCGATGACAACTCAAGACTCCCGTACATGTACTCTGAAACCTCCACCGATGGGCTCAACCAGGTCAGTTACTCCATTGGAGCTAGGGTTAGGTTGAGAAAATTTGGGGATTTTTGTGTGTAGGTGGTCTTTGTTGTGAGGATTTCGTTTGATTTGTTGTGTCCTCGTGCTCTGCTTTTGATTGGGCAGGTGCCTTTCTCACTTGAGGACCCGGATTACAAGGGCCTTGAGCTAGATCTGATGGTATTCTGCGAGAGGCATGGGAAGCCATCAGAGAGGCTTGTTGCATTTGAAGGAACAATGACTGGGAGAAGGTTCTTAGCATGTGCAGAGCCGGTATTTTTCTTGCCTTGTTGATTATGCGCTGAATGTGTTCATTGAAAGTGGCAGAGTCTTGTTTGCCAACTATGATTCAGTTATGTGTATGGTAAATTTGTTAGTCATATGTGCCCTACTGTAGTGCTCATTGTAGGAATGCTCAATATTAAGTTCAGTGGAGTGCATTTCTGCTAAAATATATGCTCCTGTTGTGTGCACATGCTATTTATTTGTACTTCTTTCCAAATGCAGTGTTGCTCAATATTAAGTTTAGTGGAGCCACTAAGTAACTATTGCTTACTGCTGACAGTAGGTAGTCTCATTAGCTAGTTTGTTGCTGCAGGCTAATGTAGTGTATTTACCTGGGCAAAGTAGTTCACATTGTATTGCTTACTGCTGACAGTAGATAGTCTCAATGGTGGTGCACATTTAATGGTCAATTCTTAGCAAATGATGTTGCTTAGCACATGGCTACTTAGCAACTGCTAAGTTGAATGGAGTGTTACTCTGCTGTCTTCTAAATATATTGATCATCCATTGTAGGATTACATTAAGTTATTTTACAATGTGCTCCTGTTGCTTAGCACATGGCTGTGCAAATTCAGTGAATGTCAGTACCAACATTAGCTACTGCCATCAACTAACTGTTGCTTAGTACTCATAGTAGTTGTATTGTACTAAATTTTGCCCTTGTTATTTTTCCAGGAAGGTCAGTATTGTGGGTTTGTTCAGTGGGTTGATGAGCAGTGGCCCCCAACAATGGAGAATGCATTGTTGAAGCTTTGGTCAATGGTTGAAGTGAGCAAGTGTGCTAGGGTGAATGATAATCTTGAAAGTGCTTTAACTATTCACCAGTTGACAGAAGAAAAGAACAAGCTGGATGCAGACTATGACAAGTTAGTGAAAGATGTGCATCAACTTGTGGATATGCAGGAGGATAGGGTTGTGGATTTCAGTTATCTGCAGTCCAACATCACATATCAGCAGCAATGCAGAGTTGAATTGGTTGCTGGTATGAAGGCAGAAATGGCAAAGAAAGATGCAGCTACAGAGAAGCTTCAACAGAAGTATAAACTCCTGTGCAACCTGACAAGTGCTCAAGCAACTGTCATCCAAAACCTGAAGTTGAAGAATATGAAAGAGAAGGAATTGTTGAGTGAGGCTAGGATGAATTTGGAGTTGAAGAATGCACAGTTCACAAAGTTTGAGGAGATGCTCACCCAAGAGAAGCTAGAGTTGAAGTTTTAGGTTGCTGATCTACTAAAGCTCAAGGAAAACCATAATGAAGAGAAGCACATGCAAGAGCTTAAGATTACCGAGCTCATGAAGGCAGAGGAGAAGCTCAAGGAGAAGATCGAGGGGATCCAGGCCATCTTACAGAACTGAACCAGATGAATTGAGATTAGTGGGCATTGCATACCTTTGTGGAAGGATGGTTGTGCAATGACCTAGTAACTTAGAATTATGGTTGTGTAATGTATGGTACTAGTACTAATTGTGAACTCTGGCTGTTTATGTACCTAGTAGTTATGCTATTCATCCTTTTGTGAGAAAAGGATGGATTGTGCATTTGAACTCCACTATGTATTGTGAACAATGGTTGTGTATGCCTATAACGTGTTGAACTCCAGTTAGTATTGTTTGCTTTCAATGTTACTTCAAATGAGCACATACTGATGCTTATGTTATACTGATTCTTAAATGCTTAAATGCATTTGCAAAAGGAATAGTTACTTATGTTAGAGTGATGCTTAAATGCTTAAATGCATTTGCAAAAGGAATAGTTTGTTATGTTAGAGTGATGCTTAAAGGCTTCCTCATCATTCTTTTGTTATGGTGCCACCCAAAACCCAAGATGCTTGTGTTTAGGTGTTTTCATCGACCCCTAGCCACCAAAGCCCTAACTGATAGTTTTAGGTGTTTTCGTCGACCCCTAGCCACCAAAATCCTATATGATAGGTTTAGGTGGTTTCGTCGACCCCGAGCCACCCTAGACCCTCGTTGATAGTTTTAGGTGTTTTCGTCGACCCAGAGCCACCAAAACCCTAACTGGTAACTTTAGGTGGTTTCGTGGACCCCGAGCCACCCTAGACCCTAGTTGATAGTTTTAGGAGTTTTCGTCGACCCCAAGCCACCAAAACCCTAACTTGTAGCTTTAGGTGGTTTCGTTGACCCCGAGCCACCCTAGACCCTAGTTGATAGTTTTAGGTGTTTTCGTCGACCCCGAGCCACCAAAACACTAACTGGTACCTTTAGGTGGTTTCGTCGACCCCGAGCCACCCTAGACCCTAGTTAATAGTTTTAGGTGTTTTCGTCGACCCCGAGCCACCAAAACCCGAACTGATAGCATTAGGTGGTTTCGTCAACCCCGAGCCACCCTAGACCCTAGTTGATAGTTTTAGGTGTTTTCGTCGACCCCGAGCCACCAAAACCCTAACTGATAGCTTTAGGTGGTTTCGTCGACCCCGAGCCACCCTAGACCCTAGTTGATAGTTTTAGGTGTTTTCGTCGACCCCGAGCCACCAAAACCCTAACTGATAGCTTTAGGTGGTTTCGTCGACCCCGAGCCACCCTAGACCGTTGATAGTTTTAGGTGCTTTCGTCCACCCCGAGCCACCAAAACCCTAACTGATAGCTTTAGGTGGTTTCGTCGACCCCGAGCCACCCTAGACCCTAGTTGATAGTTTTAGGTGTTTTCGTTGACCCCAAGCCACCAAAACCCTAACTGGTAGCTTTAGGTGGTTTCGTCGACCCCGAGCCACCCTAGACCCTAGTTGATAGTTTAAGGTGTTTTCGTCGACCCCGAGCCACCAAAACCCTAACTGGTAGCTTTAGTTGGTTTCGTCGACCCCGAGCCACCATAGACCCTAGTTGATAGTTTTAGGTGTTTTCATCGACCCCGAGCCACCAAAACCCTAACTGATAGCTTTAGGTGGTTTCATCAACCCCGAGCCACCCTAGACCCTAGTTGATAGTTTTAGGTGTTTTCATCGACCCCGAGCCACCAAAACCCTAATTGATTCTTTTAGGTGGTTTCGTCCACCCCGAGCCACCCTAGACCCTAGTTGATAGTTTTAGGTGTTTTCATCGACCCCGAGCCACCAAAACCCTATTTGATTCTTTTAGGTGGTTTCATTGACCCCGAGCCACCCTAGACCATAGTTGATAGTTTTAGGTGTTTTCATCGACCCCGAGCCACCAAAACCCTAATTGATTCTTTTAGGTGGTTTCGTCGACCCCGAGCCACCCTAGACCCTAGTTGATAGTTTTAGGTGTTTTCATCGACCCCGAACCACCCAAAACCCAAAGTGCTTCTTTTTTAGCCTAGACCTTAACAACATATCAATAACTCCAGCAATATATCCAATAATATAATGAGTACTCATCAACATATCAATCATAAAAAGAACCATCCAGGCTTGCATAATATAATGAGTACTCATCAATAACTCCAGCATATCAATAACTTCAGCAATATATCCAGCAATATATCCAATAATATAATGAGTACTCATCAACATATCACATGAAGATAGTCCATTCCAGGCATTCACTCATAAGATGCATCAACAAACATGAAGCACCTCCAGAAATGGCATTAACTAAGAAATAGATCCATCCATCCACATGAACAAAAGCCATATATGGCATTGATTCTTAATGTACACCACCAAAGCAAGATCACATTGTATCATAGGATGCAAGAACACACATGAAGTATCTAGTTTTGAACATTACATGGCACATCTGCCATTTAGTGGTTACCACTTGCATAGAAGTAGGCCCTCCATCCACTGTTTCTACCACCAGAAGGTGGAGGAGCCGTAGATGTGGAGGGAGCAGTAGATGTGGATGGAGCAGATTGCCTTGGGGCAGAGAATGCACCTCTCCCTCTCCCAACACCTCTCCCAGCACCTGTTGCAGCACCTCCCCCAACACCTCTCCCAGCAGCTGCAGCTGCAGCACCTCTCCCAGCACCTCCTGTTCCAGCTGTTGGTGCTGTTGTAGGAGCTGGATGAGAAGTTCTTGGTGCTGGTGTAGGAGCGGCAGCACCAGCATTTGAATTCCTTGCAAGAGGCTTGCATAAACAAGAAGGAAAATGAGTTAGTACTTAAAAGAATGGAATGTACAAGAAGGAAAACATGTTAGTACTTAAAGGAGGATTACCACATGTTTGTTCTTCCTCAAAGCCAGCTCAGACTTCAACTGCTTCATGCAACTTGTGTACCTATGTCCTTGCAGTCCACAATTGCCACATGTTATAGTTCACATTCTTGATGTGTCCTTTGGCTTTGGAACTTCAAATCTCCCCTTGATCCTCTTCTCTTTCTTTCTTCCTCTCTTCACTTTAAATGCAGGTGGGTCAATGTCTGGACCAGGGGTCCTTGTCCAATCATGCTCACCAGGAACTGGATAGATCATTGGTTCATAAGCTGCCACATAGAATTCTTTCTTGAAGAATTTGCTGACATAATCCTCTGGTTTTCTTTTGCCCTTGTTTATTGCTGAGATGGCATGGTTACATGGGATGCCACTGAGGTCCCATTTTCTGCACCCACATGTGTGCACTTGCAAGTTAACAACATGGGTTTGCTGCCCACTTGTAACTTGCCACAAGTCCACACCAGCTTGAATTGGTTTGCAAAATTTGGCCCTCTCCTTCTCAACCTCTAGCTTCTCACTATAATGGGGTGTTATCTCCCATCTAGCTTTCTTTCCACTCTCCCTATTCCTATGCCACCTCATCATCTGCTTATCCTTTATTCCATCACACATTGTCCTAATTGGTTTCTTCCTAACATCTAGGACATACTTGTTGAACACCTCAGACAAATTGTTAACTACAAGGTTAGTCTTGCAGTTTGTGTCAAATGCATGCCTTGCCCATGTTTTCTTGGGTATTGCACAAAGCCACTCCCAAGCTTCCTCACATTCATCTCTAAGGTCATTCATTGCAATGTTAAATTTGTGTTCACTATATGCATAGGCAGAATTATCCATACACTTCTTCAGATCTTCCCCCCTAAACCCAGCATTTTGGAAGTTTGCATATATATGCCTAAGGCAGAACCTTTGGTTGCACTTAGGAAAGACATCATTCACTGCATTTAGTAGGCCCTGGGACACACAATTAAACTAGTTAAGCTACTATCTACCACAAAACAACCATATAGGAACAAGGTGAGATGATGCAAGCACATACCTTTTGTCTATCTGACATTATTGTATATGGACCAAACTGTCCCTCTTCTCCTCCTAGGCAGATTTTAAGTTGGTGTAGAAACCAACACCAGTTAGGTGTGTCCTCTTGCCCAACAATACCAAATGCTAGTGGGTATATATTGTTGTTGCCATCTCTACCAGTGGTAGCAAGTAGTTGAGCACCAGTAGTTAACTTAATGAAGCACCCATCAACACCTGAATGAGCAAGCAAATTCAATATCTAAAACATTCAAATGCATTTAAAGACGAAACAATATGTAACTAATGCAAAAGGTGAATAAACTAACCAATGAATGGTCTGCACCCCTTGAGAAACCCCTCCCTTGCTCCATTGATGCAATAGAACATAGCATGAATCTTCTTCTTCAATTACTACAAATCACACATATTACGAATAAACTAAGAATATGACAGCAAAGCATAATCATAGTATACAACTATACAATTCCAATAAACACAATTACTACAAATCATACAATGTAAACAACTATCTCAATGCAACCCTAATTACAGAATGGGTAGTTAACCCTAAGACAGCAAACTGATGTTTTGTATTTTCAGAGAAGTAGTTAACAGAATAATGCTGCTCTCCTCTAGTTAGGTAACACCTAATCCCAATTCGGACTAAAGAAATAATAATGTAATCCACTATGCTGCTCTGCTCTAGTTAGGACTCAGAAATAACAATGTAATCCACTATGCTTCTCTGCTCTAGTTAGGACTAGCAATTAGAGTGCTAAACATGGAGGCAGTAAACCCTAACCCTAATCCCCAATTTCAGTTAGCAAAAATGGAACAGTGGAGCACTTATAGCACACCACCGAAGCCATGAGTCCAGTGATGGGCGGTGCTAGGGTTGGCCGCCCAAATTCGCGCCATCCGTAGCCTCTGCTCCATCGACAACACCGGCTCCGCAAAATCTTCGTCGTCGCTACTGTACTCCGAGGTGGAGTAGCCGCCACTTCTGTCGACGCCTAAGCGGGGGAGGTTGCCGCCGCTCCCACCGTCATCGCCCCGGCCCTTGCCGCCTGCCGGAGTCGCCGAGGCCATTGTCTCCTAGGGCACAGCAGCTGCGGGGGAGAGGAGGGCGCGAGGGAGGAGCAGCCGCGGGGGAGAGGACAATGCCTAAGCAGTTCGATCCATGGCTACGGTGGCGTGGTGTGGTGGCCGGCGGGGCGGGCGGGGAGGCAGCCGCCGGCGAGGGAGCGAGGAGGAGGAAGAAGGAAGAGCAGGGTCGGGGTCTGGCTCGGTCGCACCAACCGCGCCTAAACGGAGCGACCCGGGCTCGTCCGAGTCAGCGCGCGTGCACACGCTCACTGGCCAGCGTGGCACCTGACGGGCGGGCCCAACCGGTCAGATTCGGTGTCAATACGTATAAAACGCACTTTTAGCCTCTTTTGCAACGGCTCGCCCCAAACTTGGTACTGACACGTAAAAAATACCAATCTTGCTACCAATCTGCTTCCAATGCCCCAATTATGGTACTTTTGTGCAATTTACTCTAGCTGGACGGATTGGAGGGGGCTAGCGACGGGGGCATGCCATATAGCATCCAACTCCTTGCCCTGTCCGACTGGGATGAAATCGGCAAGAGGGAAAAACTCGATGTCTTCTTCGAGCAGTGCCTCGCCCCACCAAGGGCCAGTCGGGAAGGTTTCCGAGTCTGAGTCATCGTTGTGGGGGTAGTTCCAGGAAGTAGGGCCGACGCAGTACAGCTTCGCGCTGACTCAGACTCGGAAATAGCGCGCATATGGCCCGGTCCTTTAGCACAGCTAGTGCCTATCGCCGTTCGCTCACTGTTCTGCAGTTTGCTCGTGTCACTGTTCGCTCTGCTCTGCTTATTATTTTTTCTTTTTTATTTCCGACTAGCAAATATGCCCGTGCGTTGCAACAGGAGACAACAAAATTATGCGCTAGCAAATAAGTATGACCCAACACCATGACATATATGAGTGTCCTCTATTTTAACACGGTGGCTCACCATGTTGCCAATTATTTTTCTTCCCACCCCCACTAATGATGGTCGCGATGTCCAGGTGATCACAATGCATTCGACGTGGTAAATCCCAAGGCTATGAGCTTGCCACTGTGCATCACACTTGTCATTATGTTGCGCAAGGAAATGTTTAAACTTTGAAACAAATCTCATCGACCATGAACTACTCCCAATGCCTAGACATATAAAGACATCCGAAAAACTAATCAAATCCTAGACATAAAGACTTTTTTGAATCGGTGAACATTTTTTCAAATCGAAAAACATTTTTATTGAAATTTTGGATGTTCTCAAAAAAATCACAAACATTTTTTGAAATGCATGAAAATCTTTTGAACTCATGAACATTTTTTACTCAAAAACATTTTTGAATCAATGAACTTTTTTAAAAAATGAGAAAAAAACTTCATTTTTTACTTTGAAAATTATCTAAAATTTTATGGATATTTTTGTCAGATTCCCAAATATGTTTCAGATACACAATCATTTTTTTAAGTCATGAACATGATTTTATTTCCCGACCATTTTTTTCCAAATCATGATTTTTTTTATAATTTGCGAACAGTTTTGCAAAACCACAAAGTTTTTTCAATCCGCGAAAAATTTATGATTCCTAAAGAAATTTTGAATTCACATAGATTTTATGATTTCTTAAAAAAAGGAAAACTCTCAACTTTGAAAATTCCGAATTAGTTTAAAGAAGGAATAAAAAAACGAAATGAAAAAGAATAGCAGAGTCAAGCCCTCATGGGCCAGCCCATGATAGCATGACATGCGTGAAAAAGGGATGGAGAAATTGTGGAAACTGGGGATCGAAACCCAGATCAACTAGCTAGTAGAGTGATGCTTTAGCCACTACGGTGCCTATGCGCCTATGTTTAATATTGGTATCCTGTCCATAAAATGACAAAGCACGGCGGCGACTTTGAAACAAAAAGGAATCGTCTTTTTATTTAAGGGTGGCATAGTGGGTAATTTATAGCAACTTTAGGGGTATTTTTTTAGACGGACGACCAGAAGTGCTAGCTGCTTTATTATTATTATAAGGAAAGATTTTCTTCCTTTTTTTTTACCGTTTTCACCCGATTTTCCATTTTGTTCTTTGGTTCTTTCTCGAGTTTTCACTGTTTATTTTGCTTCTCTTTCTTTCTCCATTCTTCTTCGTTTTCTTGGTTTCATCGGTTTTCTTTGCTTTTCCTTGTTTATTTCCTGGTTTTCACTAGTTTTATTCTTTTTTTTTGCAATTTTTTTAATTTTTGGGTTTTCTTTGTTTTAATATTTTGGTTTTATTAGTTTATTCGGTTTTCTTGGTGTTTTTTTTTGTTGATTTTCATCAGTTTGTTTTCTGTTCAACACATGTCAACTTTTTTAGTACATGATCAACATTTTTGTATATGTTATAAACACATTCTATATACACATTTAACATTTTTTAAATACATGATTATCATGTTTGGAAAGCTTATATTTTTTAGAGTACCTTTTCCATGAACATTATGCATTTTTGGTATTTATCTAATATATTTTTTAAATACATGATTACCGTTTTCCAAATATATGATTAAAATTATTCTAATACGTGCCTAAGATTTTTCAATGCACGATGACATTTTTTTAGCGGCAATAAACATTATTTCACGCACAATGTACATTTTCTGTATACTCCAGGAACATTTTATATATGCATGTATAAGAATTTTGAAATACAGAATTATTTTTAGTGTATATTTTCAATGGCTGCTTGCATGTAATGTACATAGTACATTTTTCGTATACACCAGGATTATTTTTCATACATCATTTAATAATTTTTAAATATATGATTAACATTTTTCCTACACACTGTATTTTTGATATATTTTTCGTATGACAATTTTTTTATATACATTTAACATTTTCAAATTCTTGATTAACATTTTTAAAATGCCTGATCAATTTTTCTAAATACATGATAAAAAATCCATACATATCGTATTTTTTGTATACATTTTATGTATACATGAGAAATATATTTTTCTATACACATTTAACATATTTCAAATATTCTATATAAATTTATTTAGTAATAATATATATATATATTTAAAAGCAAGAAACGAAAATGAAAAACTTGAAGAGAAAAAAACAAAGGCAGTGTCCTCCTACGGCGCTCGCTCCACGCGAGTCTTCCTTTCGCCTCGCTACATGCGCCCCGAAAATAGGGAGGGATTTCGCAAACCCTATTTGTCGCTTAAGGCGCTGATTCCTTCGCTATCCCTACACGGCGTGGGCTGCCCCATAAACGTCAACGACGACTGGTTTTTCTCTATCTTCTGGTCGGTCTTGGGAATCTAAGCCGAGGTGTCATACATGCTGCTCACGCCGACGAAAAACCCTGGGGCTGCGAATGTCGGTGGGATTCCCAACAACGTCACCATTTGAGTAGCACGGGGCGTTCGTGCGTGTGCCTCCGCAAGGAGTGCCTTATTAGCGCGTCCATGTATATATGATGTTTTTTGGGTGTCTCGAATTACCCATACTACATAGACGCGTCGTAATCTCTTTATTAAAAGCCATATTTATACACTTCTAATAATTACACGATTATTTATTTATGTTCTAAATTTGCATGTCTGAACTTTTCTTATTTGTAGCATGTAAAAAGACAAGGACAGCAACACTATTCTCGTAGCTATGTGCATATTGATTTTATATTTCATATAGATCACAAATGGACATATTTGGACATGCAAATTTAACAACACTCATATGTTGCCCAATGTACATATATGGTTGTTTTCATCAGGGCCGGTCCTGTGTTTCGGGAGGCCCTAGGCGTACTCGACGACATGGGCCCCTAAGTCATGTGTGTGCGCGCCCGCGCGCGCGCGCGCGCGCGCGTGTGTGTGTGTGTGTGTGTGTGTGTGAGATACATAAACAATATATATAAATTCATTTGCATAATAAAAGTAAACTTTCAACCACACATCTTTTGTTTGAAATTTGACTACAATAATTGTTGGACAATGCAAAATAAAACTAACATGACATGGTTACCTCAAATAGGAAACCAATTTATTTGCTCCTCTGTACTTGTACCATCTTCATTGACCTTAACATTTGGATTCTCATGCTCGGGATTAGTTCCTTGCCTATGTTCTTCATTGACATCAACAATACTTGAAAATGTAAAATACTTTGTCAAAGAACCCTTCAGTGGTTGAATTTCCAGATCTATTTCTTTCTTTCTTTTCCTTTTTTTTCAGCACCCGACAAATGCTCCTTAGGCAACATGGCATGCTAATGTCCTAATATTACGAAGCAAAGAGTAGACAACGAACTAGAAATTTATAGATTGGATGATCGAAACCCTAGACATGTACACAGAATGACAAAAAATTACAATGGTTTAATACAGACTATGAAAGATTGAATTAGAAAATTATACACAAAAAATTTGATACTTCATGGGATGAATCATGGATGATGGATGAATAGTTTAATATACGTACTAAAGAAACTACTGAAACTGGGGCATGCATGAATGGATCAGGAACATCCGAACATGGATATTGGATACGTACCTCCGTGCACATACATACGTATTGTCGTATTGCTGGAAGGCCGAGTTGCCGGACTGCTGCGTGCTGCGGCAGCAACGAGCGGCTTAGGCACCGACCGAGGAACGACGGTGCGACGGGCTAATGAGACGGCGAAGACAAACCGACGAGCGACGAACAGGAAAAGCCATATATTCCAATTAATTTGTTTCACACGTACGCGTGCGTCGGGCTGCGCAACGCTTCACTATGCATTACTAACAGGCAATCTGATGGGCCGAGCCCATCTTGTTTCCTTCCTCTCATAATTTTTTCCTTGTCTATACTATATGTGTGTACTACATCATGCCCCCCCCCCCCCCCCCCCCCCCTCCAGCCTAGGCTCTGGGCTGTCGCCCCTCTGGCCATACCCCAGGGCCGGCCCTGGTTTTCATATACTTTCAATTGTTTTTATATAGTTTCAGTGTCAAGAACGCGGGGAGCATGAGTGTAAAAAATCCACTCTCTAGAGTTCCTTAAAAGGAAATGGGGAGAGTTGATTAAGCTTTTCCATTTTATACTTTCAAAGGTTTCAAATCAGAATTTTACGGAAACCGGCTATACGAGTGAACAATACTATACTTATTACACTCCTCAATGTTTATTCTTCTATGATCCCAACTCACGTGCCTCCTTCCCTCGAGAAACCCTCGCGCTTGGTCCTCACCTTTGGCCTCCTCAACTCCCTCCTCCCGACATCCCGCAACCACATCCACATGACCACCTCATGCTTCACCTCCCCTTCTAAAGGCATTACACCTCTAGATCATTACGGGGTGTTATCAAATGATTGAACATACTAGAACAAACTCCTCGTGAAAACACACGGCTTTGAGAAAAACATGTTAATCAACATGCTAGCAATTCCACAACAAGCTCTTCATAAACACATTACATACACAGGAACTTTTTTTTACCTAATCACCCTCCGTAAAGCTCTCAATCATACATTTGAAAGTTCTCTACAAGCTATTAAAGTGCACACACACACACACACACACACACACACACACACACACACACACAATATTTCACGCAACTATCAGACACTAATTGGCGTAGGCATGCATTTTTTTCATTTTTTTTATCATGTAGTGATGAATGGGAAGAATTTATAAGGGGTGATGTTTTAAAAAAAGAGACACACTTGTATTTTGAATGATAGACATCAAAACTGTTACGAGAAGACCCACACATAGACGTCAAAATTGTTAACAAAAGAAACACACACACAATATTTCATGCAACTATCAGACACTAATTGGCTGAGGCTTTTTTTTTCATTTTTTTATCATGTAGTATATTTGAATGGGAAGAATTTTTAAGTGGTGATTTAAAAAAACATGTATTTTAAATGATAGACATCAAACTTGTTAACAGAAGACCCACACATAGTAGTCCCCCAAAAATACACTGGTTAATCCTTGATAAAATGAACTATAAATAAGTATAACATTTTAATTAGTATAAATGCATTTTATAGTAACTTCGGCTGAAAAATGCCTCGAATGTGATGGTTTTAGTAGCTCCCTAGCAGTACAATAGTATGTACCTACACCTGTGTGTGAGATTGGGGAGAAATAGTACAAGCCCTTTATTTAATGTCGGAATTACAATTCGATTGAGTCCTCTTTGAAATATCTCTCGGAAGGAAAATTTAAAACTAACTGCTAACAAAATGTGTTGATGCTTTTTGGATAAAACAAGTGGACATGCTCGGGTCGTCCAATCTGAACATAGGGCGGTGAGACACAGCGCGCGTGGACGCGGTGGGCGGAATTGGCTTGCATCATCTCATGAAGGGGTGTGGGAATGAATGAGGGACTGAAAAAATTGATGATGTTGGGCAGTGAACCCTACCATTTCACCAGCATCGTCTCATGAAGAGTGACGGGAACAAACGAGAGAGGCATAACGGGGGGAGGTGGAGGGAAAGGAATTGAGTTTTTAGCTTCTGAATTTGTGGTGCGGTATGGGTGCAATATGATCATGGCCTAGCTCATTGAGTTCAAACCCAATGGATGGTTGGTAGCATATGCAAAATAAGTTAGGGTTATGCTAGGCATCTATGTTTGGTCTAATACAGTGAAATATCTTGATCATCATTGCAATATGAGAATCTAACATACAATATTGCTTGTGTTGTTTATAGTACGTTGCAATACTGTTTGTTCTATGTTAAAATATTGCAATATCTTATAACAGACATCCAACAAAAAAATTATACAAAAGGATCTCCAATTATTGTGAACGACGGAAAATGGGTCTAGCATATGCAATAGAAAATCAAAATAGGGAACACTAAAACTGCATTCAGAACATCACAAAAATATTGAAAATGATGCACAAGGCATTTGAAACATGAAAACGAACCCTTTTATGTAGCACCCATAATCGTAAATGATTGCAACAGCCGCCCTTGTGTACACAACAAAACACATTGTAGCGTCCCGACCTCAGACAGTCAAGCCTCTGTGTATCCGTGCCATCCCTGGATCAGTATGCTGGCACACACAGTACATCAATGTATATATCAAAGTGCAATCACATGTATAAATAACATAAAACTGATATATACCTCATAAGTCTCAGCGGAAACAAACAATTGGGTGTCGAGTCCCATCAACGCCATCGGCAAGTTGAGTGTAGACCGTAACCCTGTATCGTAACTCTTACCCGTCGAAGAAAAATCTGCAACATTATACGTTGCAGCCGTGTAGGTCAGTACATTGAATGTACCGACAAGATCACTATAAGAAAGCAGATGATAAAACTATACTACATGCAATATGGCTTTGTGGCTCTGTGTCTGAGTTTTGTTTGCATAAAAGCTGGTTTTATTTTCCCTACAACAAAGGAATATCAGGAGTCTGTACTATGGATTTTTCTATCATGACATGGTTCCGCCAACCAATATCTCATAGCCCATAACATCATAAGGTTCCCACAATTAAGTTATCAGTTTGGTGTTGAGATTTCCGAGATAGATCCAAGTCCAGATGCTCAAATTTTCCGTAACCGGGGACACGGCTAATCGATTAGGTTTTTTAACCCTCTGCAGAGGTTTGTACACTTTACCTGCAAGATTCGATCCCTCTTTTTATGTTCTCGCACTTCAGGGTGTTTGATAACAAAACGACCGAAACATGGTCTTCCGAAGAGTTCCCCTGACCACAGTCCGGTGCTCATCCAATCCTACCGTAGTTCTACATCTGCTAGCACCGTCCCAACCAGAGTCACAACTAAGGTCAACCAAGCCAGAGCCCATAGTAACTTGCAGTTGCACAGGTAAGCTTCCGGGCATGAAGTATTCTTTCGTGTCTTTGAGTCTGAGTGAAGCTTTCCGCAAGATGTCATGGCGCTTCTCCATGCATCCCGGCCATCCACTGGTTGCTCCAGGGTGCCCGTCAACCGTCCTTCATCTAGTAGTGTGTATTGAATTCTTGTCTCGAGTCTTGAAGTCTTGAGGCCTTGAAGATGCAGTCCTTGCAGATGCCATCATGGAGTTGTCGCCATTGACGTAGAGTCCTCCATTCTCACACCACTCTCGAACACTCATACCAACCCCGTCTACTATAGCGTAGCATTAAAATAAATAACGTCCCGGGCTTGTAACAGGGTGATGGGTTCCTACCTCATGCATACTACACAAGTACAAGGATTCAATATCACTGGAGGGATTGTTGCAAATATGACACTAAATGCAATAAAAACATAGGTATGAAAAGCATGGTCAAAGTGAACTTGCCTGGTATTACTTGATGAAGATTATAACGCTCTTGGAAATAACTTGATACTATTCGTCACTGCGAGAAAATCTATATAGTGAAACATATATAATCACACATAAGCAATCACTCAACAAATTCAGAAAAACAAACAAGTAGGACTTATGAACTCAAAAGGAACCAAATCAAGATTTCTGGACAAAGACATTTTAATTGTGTGAAAATCATGTGATCATGGTTTTAGAGGATAGTAGGGATCTCGGGCTTCAATATGCAAAAAGAATCAAATCAAACGAAATCATAGATTGAAAGTTATGGCATAACAAAGTTGAAGTTTGGATCTGGTCAAATCTGAATCTGAAAGTGATAAAAATATAACTTGATAGGCTCACTGGATAGACAGGATCTAGATGAAGAATTTAGCGTTGGTTTCATAGAAAACGGAGCTCCGGTTCAAAAATTACGATCGAACGAAGGTTTGAACTAGATTTGAAGTGGAATAAATTTGATTTGCCCAATCTCCAAAATCAACTTTTTATTGGAAAGTATGTCACAAGGAGTATTTTGCAAAAATGATCACCTAAATCGGAGTCACGAATAAAAAGTTGGAGAGTTTTCAAGTTTAGGGGTTGTTCTGAAAAAAATCGAGGGACTAATATGTTGGGGAACGCATTAATTTCAAAACAATTCCTACGATCACGCAAGATCTATCTCTAGGTGATGCATAGCAACGGGAGGGGAGAGTGTTGTCTACGTACCCTCGTAGACCGAAAGCGGAAGCGTTACGACAACGCGGTTGATGTAGTCGTACGTCTTCACGATCCGACCGATCCTAGCATCGAAGGTACGACACCTCCGCTATCTGCACACGTTTAGCTCGGTGACATCTCACGAACTCTAGATATAGCTGAGGTCGAGGGAGAGTTTTGTCAGCATGACGGCGTGGTGACGATGATGATGAAGTTACCGGCGCAGGGCTTCGCCTAAGCACTATGACGATATGACCGAGGTGGAAATCTGTGGAGGGGGGCACCGCACACGGCTAAAACAATTGTCAACTTGTGTGTCTTTGGGGTGCCCCCTCCCCCGTATATAAAGGTGTGGAGGAGGGGGAGGGCTGGCCCTCTATGGTGCTCCCAAGGGGGGGAGTCCTACTCCGAGTAGGAGTAGGTCTCCCCCTTCCCTAGTTGGAGTAGGAGAAGAAGGAAGATGGAGAGGGAGAGAAAGAAAGGGGGGCCGGCCCTCTTCCCAATTAGGATTGGGCTTGGGGGGGGGGGCGCCCCCACCTTGGACGCCTCCTCCTCTCTTCCACCATGGCCCATTAGGGCCCATTGACTCCCCGGGGGGTTCCGGTAACCTCCCGGTACTCTGGAAAAATGCCTGAACCTCTCGGAACCTTTCCGGTGTCCAAACATAGCCTTCCAATATATCGATCTTTATTTCTCGACCATTTCGAGACTCCTCGTCATGTCCGTGATCACATCCGGGTCTCCGAACAACCTTCGGTACATCAAAACACATAAACTCATAATACCAATCGTCATCGAACGTTGAGCGTGCGGACCCTACGGGTTCGAGAACTATGTAGACATGAACGACACACGTCTCTAGTCAATAACCAATAGCTCAAATGCCATTTTGAATATGTCCTCCTACTTCCCACTCTATTTCAATTTTGAAGAAATCATGTTATCTTCCCTCATGAAAATCCTTGAGTGGCTTCAAGTTCCTGGTTTGAAAATATTTCAAATGGAATTCAAATCATTTTCAAATCCCTTTTCATTTCTTTGATGGAAGAAGTCATATTATCTTCACTCTAGGATTTTCTGATGAAATGAACTTTGAATTCATGGGGATAAAAAATGCAAAGTGAAAGTTTGGGAAAGTCATTTCATTCCCTCTCACTCAACTTTCGAAAAGTTTTAAATTCCACTCAGTTTCGGTCAACCAATCACACAAACAATCAAACAAACAATCATAATTATTATTTAATATAACATTCCAAAATTTAGAATTTTGGGATGTTACACACATGCACACTTCCAGCATACAAAATTATTGTCAAATTCAGTAACCTCTCACCATCAACAATGGAGGCACTAAAAGCACATTGGCTCCCTTGGTGGTTTTGGTAATTAATGTCAACATACATGTTGTTGGACTAATGTTTTCCTCAAGTATATTCTAGGAAAAGTTCAACCTAGACAAGTAGATGGATGGAGATGTGGACCCCTCAAGCTACAGAGGGCAAGCATTGGCAAAAGCTTCAAGACTCGGCATTTTTTGTTAAATGATCCAAGATTACATTGAGTCCTTAGGAAAGCCAGTACTATTAAAATGGGATGAGGTGATCATGAATCATTTGCTCAAGTGCTTGAAGATATTGCTCCAAAACCCTTAGCCACACCGTCACAATCCAATATGTCGAAAACCCTAAAGTTAATCTCGGTCCCGTCAAAACACTCTCGGACCCCCTGAGATACATCAGACATAGCCACTGCCTAAACCCTAAAAACTCAGTCCCACCGAGATGGCATGCGATCCCACCAAAGTGCACTAGCAAACTTTCTGTAGTCCATGAAAAGCTCCTCGTAAACACCTTGCATGCACTAGAAAAAACTTCTTTCTTGTACCTAATCACACTCTAAATATGTCAAGATATTTACTAGATAGTTCATTTGAGATATCTCTAAAACTATTAAAGCGCTCACACACACACACAAATTAATGCAACTACCACAAAATAATTTGCATAAGGATGGGTTTTTGTTCATTTGTTGTCCTGTAATGGTATTCAAATGAGAATGTTTTTTAAGGGGTGATTCTTGAAAAACAACCTTACATTATAGACATCAAAACCGTTAACAAAAAACACGACATTTAGTTGCCAATAAAATACACTAGTTAAATCCTTGATAAAAGAAACTGTAAATAATTATAAAATTTTAGTATAAATGTATTTTATATTGGCTCCAACTAGAAAGTGTCTCAGCTGAGATAGCCCGAGTTGCTCCTTAATAGCACAATAGTAAATACATGCACATGCATGCGAGATTGGATAGAAAAAGACAAGTGGTCAATGTCAAAGGTTTGCCGGATTACACTATTATTCAAATTGGCCTAAAGAAACTAGTATGAAACCTAAGCAGATAAAAGGTCTGTGGATCTTGTTTCTATTTGAATGGCCTAGATAATTACATTTACAGAATAGGGGCAGTAGGCATTGATTAATCAAATTTATAGAGGAGGCAAAAGTATGTCAATCATGCATCAATTAGAACTTTTTTGTAAATTGAGCAACCTGAGATCAACAGATACTTGTGATTACATAGGACTGAAGCAAACGGGAATCTGCACACAGGCATGTATCATAAAAATAGACGAAATCTATTTTTTTCATTATGTGAGGTCACCCTTTTCTTAAGGTAGAGTGCTTTGCTCAAAATTCAATAGGTCCTACCCACACACTACCAAATTCAGTAGCTACATTAGTTGTGTACAGTAACCAAATGCATGTCTGGATTCAGCAGAAGACACAGTTCATTGGAGAGAAGCAACAAATGGTGCTCTATAACATGTTCCAAATGCATGTCCGCCTCAAACACACCAAATTTCTATGCATGAATTTAACAACCACGCCTAGTAAATCCAAGCCAAATGGTAAGGAAAGAACTGTATTTAGGAACTGAAATCAATAAGAAACAACCGGAAGTTAAAGATGATTGTGTGTTCTGGTGGCGTGCGTTTGTACCGGGTGTTTTCATTGTTGCTGTTATTTACAAAGCGGGGCGAAAGCCTTTTTCGGTAAACCATAAGTATTTTTAGGTATTCCAATAAGAACTACATACAGATGTATATACACATATTTTATAGTGTACATTGACTCATTTTGCTTCGTATGTAGTCCGCATTCAAATCTCTAAGAGACTTATATTTAAGAACGGAGGGAGTAGTACAGTATGTTCCTTGTCAGGAAGTGGAGCAAGGACATTTGCAGTCGACAGGTCAATTGGGTCACTCTAGATGGATGCTTTCAATGATTCTAGATGGCTTGCCATAATATCCGGGAAATGCTAGGAGCTATGTCGTCTTTGATAGTCTAGACTGATAGTAACAGTATTGTGCCTTCAGTTGAATAGAGCTGCCCCTTTTGGGGCCGAAGTCTTCCCGAGCCCTTTCTTGCTGTACCGGCAATACAAGCCCATATGGTCCAGCTAGTTCCACTTTCCTGATTTTACTCTTGATGCTTAGGGTTTTCCCCTTTTATCTACCCTACTATGATCAATGTATGTGCTTTCTGTCGTACTAGCAATACTCCACCCTTCAAGCTAAACAACACATCACTCATAATTCCAAAGCTTAGTTGTTCAAATATGATTGTGATATGATACTGATATTAGTTAACAGACACATTTAATTGCTTAGCTAAAGGTCCCACTTGAGTTTCCAAATGCATGTTGCGGCATATAGAGAGACAACAGGAATTGCATTTCTTTGTCACTTGTTGACTGTACTTTCTTTTCCATACCAAATCTTAGCTGTTATTTCAAAGCAAATATCGGTTGCTAAGTAGCCTTTGCGCGGTTCGCAGCTTCATATATGCCATGCCACTGGGACGGTCAACACTATACTCATCATGCTTACGGTTTCCCCATTTTATGATGACCACGATCAGCCTACGTGGTTCGTGTTGTAATAGCACTGCTCCACCCATCAAGCTAAACAAGCTTAGTTGTACAAATTCGAATCTGATATGATGCTGATATTAGCAATACTGAGACAGGTTTAATTGGTCAGCTAAATGTTCCTACTTTAGTTTTGAAATGCATGTGAGCCACATATGGAGAGACCGGAAGGAACATTATTTCTCTGTGCGCTCTGGTTCATCATGGGTGGGCAACACACATTGTATTATCTAAAATATGCTTGCTCTTTGTTATTATGTTCCCCTTTTGTTCTTCTTAATAAGTATACTACTTCCTCCGTTCCTAAACCGCATTGGGTGCATGCGTGTGTTGTGGTGGCGTGTGTTTGGACCGGGTGTTGTTCATCGGTTCTTTATTTATAAAGTAGGGCGAAAGCCTTTTTCGGTAAAACATAAGTCTTTTTAGATATTCCAGTAAGAACTACATACAGATGTATATAGACATATTTTAGAGTGTGCATTCACTCATTTTGTTCCGTATGTAGTCCGCATTCGAATCTCTAAGAGACTTATATTTAGGAACGGAGGGAATAGTACATTATGTTCCTTGTCGGGAAGTGGAGCAGGGACATTTGCAGTTGACATGTCTGTTGGGTCGCTTCAGATGGATGCTTTCAACTATTCTAGATGGTCTGCCATAATATCCGAGAAATGCTGGGAGCTATGTCGTCTTTGATGTAGAAAATATAGAACCTATAATATCCGTTGTATTGATCTGACCCTTGTGTAGGGTATATACAGATGTACATGTGAGAGAGAGAGAGAGAGACGGAGTAGAGGGCAAGTCATACATGATTTAATATGTTCTATCTATAACTTCTCTCTCTATCTTAAACACAATATACTTCTGACATTTGAGAGTCTAGACTGATAGTAACAGTACTGTGTCTTCAGTTGAATAGAGCTGCCCCTTTTGGGGCCGAAGCCTTTCTGAACCCTTTCTAGCCATACCGGCAATACAATCCCATATATTCTCACTACTAGGGAAAAGCTTAGCAGCAGCGCGGGTTTTAGGCCTATTAGTAGCGCGGGACAATGCGCTACTGATAAGGCGCTACAGCTAACGTATAGCAGTAGCGCATGTTGTCCCACGCTACTGCTATACATGGATAGCTGTAGTGCGCTTCAGAGAAGAGCACTGCTGATATTATCTGCAGCGCTTTTTACAGGGAAGCGCTACTGGTAAGGCGGCGCTACTGCTAACTTTTTTCCCCTCGCTACTACTAGTTTCATTAGTTTTTTGTTTTGTATTTGAATAGGCTTTATACAATAATCTTTAGCATATCATACACATACAAATATAATCATAGCATATACATACAACTAGTCTCATCAAATCATGTCATCATCATAATCATCATCCAACACAAAGTGGTCTCTCGTCATCATCTCGAAAATAGCGATACAAGTCTCGATTACTTGCAAATACATCGTCATCCATCTAAACAATGATATACCTGAGAAGAGCTATCACTTTGAGTGAGAGCGGAACTATGCAGTACATGAGTTCGTATCCCTCTCTCGCATTAGCGTGAACCTAAACTAACTACTACCTGTCGCTCGGAAACCGGAAACTGGTACACCTGGGCCTGACACTCCGGCCACTAGTCGTATATATACTCCTGGCGTAGCACTTCTTTGCCATCGATGATCTATGCACCTGCATCGTCACATGAGTCGATGATATGCAATATATATAGTTGAGCAACAGAAAGAGACAGACTTGGCAAAAATAGAAACAACATATCATAAGCATAAACAACAAAGTTCATCGTACCCAAAATGCCCTAACTAGAGTGATCTTCGCTAGTTGAGGAGGAGGACGGTTTAATTACATCACAAATAAAGTTTCACCGTGCATAACTCAAAGTTTTGTCATACAGAAAGTATGGACTAAACGGACACATTGTCATATATCGACAATCACTCCAACATGTCGTGCCATCCATCCATGTCAGGGAGATAGTCCCCGAGCTTAGTGAGAGGCTTCATGTCGAGACGCTGAGAGGCTACCCATGTTCGGATGTCTTCCCGCGACATTTGTCCTTCTCTGTAGAACATCCCTGTTTTTCCGACGACCTCCTTCATGATGATTTGGGCAAGTTCGCGCTGGATGTTATAGAACTCAGCTCAAAGTCGATGATCCTCGATATCTCCTATATCCTTTGCCCATTGTAGAATATGGGCATCGCCGGATCTAGATGACATGCGAAGGTTCTGGTGATCCCGTCTGTACTCCAGCATGTGGTGTAGGACATATAATCCATCATTAAGAGAATCGCTCGGTTGCTGGATGCAGCAGAAGTCGGTCTTATGGCCGAAGGCGAGCCTGCCGCCCCTTCTCTTCTTGTCCTTGACCTCTCCACCCCGTGCTTGGTAGTAAAACATAGCACTGTCGAGAACATCCTTGATGTGGGTGTAATCCTTTTTGTGAATGTTCTTCGACGAGTCCAAGTAAAGAGCGTGGGAGTATCGGGGGTAGAGGATGATGAGGACGGCGCGCCCGCCGCTGCGCAAAATAAGTACACCTCAAATTAATTAGCCTCCACCATGCAAATGAATGATTGAAATCGAAGGAAGGATAGCCGCGCGGATGACTTACACGGGATGATAAGGCACGAGAATCGCCTCCTTGTCCTTATTGGCGAGCATGAAACTGACGATGTAGTCCCTCGCGTATTCACGGTGCTTTGCGCAGACTCCCAAGAAGCCCTCGTGCATGTAGTACGAGTTAGCGACACAGATATGAGGTATCTGCTCAACCCCGATGATGTAGTTCATGTGCAAGGCATAAAGGCAGACAAACGTAAAATCCAGCTTCTTCACGTGAAACATGTCGAATATGTAATCGAATGGAAGGAAGAACTTATCCGCGGGGAAGCAGTCGACGTACGACATTTGCCGCGGAACGTTAACCACGTAGAGTGGGTATCCTGGATCTTTCGAGGCGATGAGGCCTTTCTCTATCCGCAGCACATCATCATGAAGTCTCCTTAGATCGCCATATCTGGCCCCTAGCGCTCTTGCAGGTAGGATTGGTTGACCGGGGATATGCCATTTATCCGCATCGGCGATATCTATACGGTCCTGAAGCCGAGGCTGCTGAGGCGGCAGGATCATAGAATCAGCTTTTTTGCCTTTCCTCGCTCTCTTCCTAGACTTCTTTACTACCGGAAGGTCGTCCATAATACGTTCAGCCTCCGGAGACGGCAATTCAGGCACTAAATCATGACTCTCAAACCCTGAGTAGGCACCAGTATAGACATACTGTTGAGTGCCATCGTCATCCTCATCCTCATCCATGGCGACGTCATCAGCGACTAATGGAGCCTCCTCCTTACCCAGCCCGACACCCGACGCTAATTGGGTAGGTGGGGTGTTGATGTTCATACCTTGCTGAGGCTGCGTGCTCGTGGGTGTGCTCCCGGCCGCCTCCAGACGAAGCAGACTCTTTGGCCACAACAGGACCCACCCATTGCAACAATCACCAAGCCGCCGCGGGGTCTCGTCGTCATCCCCCACTAGTATCAGAGGAGGCAAATTCTCGTGGCCCGGTTTGACACTGGCCACGGAAACCTTGAAGACGTTCGGGGGGATCGGCCGGCTGTGGAACAATGGTTCCTTCGGCTCCATTATCGTCGCCTTCCCCACGTCCACCTTCTGGTCGCCGATGGTGTACAATATGGTGCACGGGGTTTCGTCGGCCTGCAAAGAAAAGTCTACGACGTGAGACATCCGAAAGGCAACGAAAACGGGAGATTATACATTTATTGAAAGACGTGAGACATCCAAAAGGCGTCGAGCTCAACCAAAGACGAAGCACCGCCGAGCACGTCCGGTGCCGGAGCCGGTGCGGGAGCAGGTGCTGGTGCAATGCTAGTCGAGCTGCTCCCCAAGAAGTCAGCAAGGGGAAAGTCCTGTGCATTTTTTTCTGGATTTTGCCTGGTCCAAGTGAAAACGGCCGGAACCAAGGAAGTAGATATATCTGCAACCACCTGTTTTGCGGCAGCTACCGCTGTTGCGACTATCTGAGATGATTTCTTCTCAACCGCAATCTCAACCTTCTTGTCGATGTTTTCTTCAGTTAACCTCCATCTTTCCTTTCTCTCCTCCGTGGTCTCACAGTAGTACTTCTTCCACGTGGCGCCGTCTCTGACACCGTGCACGCGTCCATACAACGGTCGAGTATCCACCGGGAGTCGTTTCAATATGTTCAACGCCCGGTTGAATGGAGTGTCCCACTTGGGCCTCGCCAATGCCTCAGAGGTGAATCGCTTGCGGCCGCAATCCTGTGCCGCTCTCTCTGCAAAAGGCACAAGGATCGTTTACAAATATGACTAACGTGTGCAGTCGAATTGATCAGAAACTAAAATTACCAGCAGTCTCATGAACTCCGTCGTGACCGGGTTTGTCTCGTAAACCTTCTTAACTGGGTCCCAACGGTGCCGGGCCCTGAGGATGTCACGCTCCTGCGGGACGGTGAACTCCGCCAAGGGGTTTGGGATGCCCAGACTCGCGGCTTCCGCGTCCTCCTTGGCCCATTTGGACCTCTTTCCACCATAACCACGGCTTCCGAGGTGGTGGCTCCCAATGTTCCTCTCTTGAAGCCCCTTCATGTACTTAGACTTTTCTTGGCAGCTTCGGCCTCGCAAGCCTCCTTGAATATTTGAAACAGCTCTTCCGTGATTGTCGGATTATCCTCTACAATCTCGGAGTAGGGTTCCTTGTCGATGATCCTTGCTTTCACCCTTGCTTTCCAGGCGGCCAACGCGTCGCTAAACTTGGTCATGGCATGTTTGTTTATCTTCTTCATTGCCGGGTCCTTATCTGGATCTTCATAATCCTTCTCATTCCGGCCCGGGAACAAGAATATCTGGTGAAACTTCTTTAGGAGGGAGGGCCTCATATTATCTATCTTCTGTAGTTTCTCATCGTTGATGGTGGCCGTTGTCCGTACGATGCAGCCTATTTGATTGCCGTAGCACGAGCGTGCTTCCTCGGGCGCCTTTGGCTCAAAATTGCCGTCGTGCACCTCCGTGACCACCAGTCTAGTAGTCCTGAGTTTGTTAGGAAGCCGTTGCCTCTTTGCTTTCGGTTCTACACCGGCTCCGCTCCCCGAGGCAGCGCCGGTCTCAGTCTCAGCGCCGGTCTCGATGCCGGTCTGAGTCTCAGCACCGGTCTCAGTCTCAGCATCGGTCTGCGTGCCGGTCTCAGTCCCCAATGCCACCGGTGGGCCCAGCAACAACATCGGGTGATCGTCGACAAGGCTCAAAAATTCGTCTGCCGCCCGGTAGACGTCGTCGCAATCACCAGAACCCTGTCCTTCATCGTTGCTAGCCATGTTTCCTATGATTAAATATAGTCAATTAATTCTAGACCTAATAAAATGAATAATGACATAAAAAAGGCCTATTGTTTTGCAGGAACGTTGACTCCTTCCTGGTGCGGCAAATCCCGGGCACTCGATATGTCCTAGTTTGCAGCACAAGTCATACCGAAATTCACGGAAAATTTCGGCATGACCTTTGCTAAAAAGTGGACAAATCGAGAACCTGAAATTTGCCGGAGTGGAAATGAATCAACATTCCAGCAAAACATAGGCCACTCAGCTTCATTCCCTGGAAACAGTGTTCAAATATCCCTCTTCGACACCGCAACACATGTCCAAATATACACGAGCAACCACATGTCCAAATTTCACAAGCTAATTCAAAAACAAAGTGTAGAAGAAAATTCATTTAACTACTAATAGAACAAAATTCAGTTAACTTTAGTGCTCTATAATGATGAAAGTAAAAAAATTCAGTTAACTACTAATTCATTCATTTAGGTTATTCATTTAACTTCACCTAATTAACCAACTATACCACTACTACTAGCAGCACTACTAACCTAATTAACCTAGCAAAACTCTACTGCCCTAACTGAAAAACATCTAATTAACATCTACTAGTACCACTACTGCCCTAACCTAATTAACATCTACTAGTATCACTATATACTACAAGCAGCATCTACCCTAATTAAACCCTACTGCCCTAACTAACTTTTGCTGTAAACCAATTTTTTGCTCTAAACTAATTTTTGCTCTAACATCTACTACTTAACATCCTTTGCTCTAAACTAATTTTTTTGCTATAAACTAACTTTTGCTCTACTAATTTTTATCTAAAATGCAGAGAGAGAGGAGTGGGGGGGAGGGGTGGGGGACTTACAGAGAGGGGAGACGGTGGCGGGGAGGTGCTCGGCGACGAAGGCAGGGGTGGAGAGGGCGGGCTCGGGCACGGGCAACGGCGGTCCTGGGCGGGCTCGGGCGGCGGTGAGGTGGAGGGCGGCGACGATGAGGTCGAGGGCTGCCTTGGGCGGCGGCGGTGAGGATGACGGCGGCCTCAGGGGGAGACGGTGAGGTTGCGGGCGTCCACGCTGGCAGGAGACGGCGGCGAAGTGGGGCGACGGCGAATTGGGGAGACGGCGGCGAGGGTGAGGGATTTGGGGAAAAAGTGGTGGCCGGGGGGAGGGAAACCGCTGTTTAAGTGGAACGTAACGGTAGCGTGATCTTGAAAACGCGCTATTGCTATTCCTTTCTCCTTTTCCCCCTTTTTTTCATTTATTTTCTTTACATTTTATTTTTCCTTTCTCCTTTTTCTATTTCTTTCATTTTCATTTACTTTTCTACTTGTTTTTCATTTTATTTTATTTTGGTTAGCAGTAGCGCCTTACACATAAACGCACTGCTACAACAAAATTAGCGGCAGCGCTGTATCTGAAAGAGCGCTACTACTATGTGTAGCCGATCAGCTTAGTGGTGGGAATTTTTGTAGTAGCGCTGTTACAGAGGGGCGCGCTACTGCTATATATGTATCTGCAGCACGGTTATTCTACGCGCGCTACTGCTGTCTAGCAGTAGCGCCCTTTTTTAACACGCGCTACTGCTAAAGTTCTGCGTATAGGATTTTCCCTAGTAGTGTCTAGCTAGTTCCACTTTCCTAATTTTACTCGTGATGCTTAGGGTTTTCCCCTTTTATCTACACTACTATGATCTGCGTAGGTGCTTTCTATCGTACTAGCAGTACTCCACCCTTCAAGCTAAACGACACAACACTCATAATTCCAAAGCTTAGTTGTTCAAATATGATTGTGATATGATACTGATATCAGTTAACAGACACATTTAATTGGTTAGCTAAAGGTCCCACTTGAGCTTCCAAATGCATGTTGCGACATATAGAGAAGCAGTAGGAATTGCATTTCTTTGTCACTTGTTGACTGTACTTTCTTGTCCATACCAAATCTTAGTTGTTATTTCAAAGCAAACATCGGTTGCTAAGTACCCTTTGCGTGGTTTGTAGCTTCAGATCAGCCATGCCACTGCCACAATCAACACTGTACTCATCATGCTTACGTTTTCCCATTTTATGATGACCACGATCAGCCTACGTGATTCATGTCGTAATAGCATTGATCCACCCATCAAGCTAAACAAGCTTAGTTGTACAAATTTGAATGTGATATTATGTTGATATTAGTAAAACTGAGACATGTTTAATTAGTCAGCTAAATGATCCTACTTTAGTTTCGAAATGCATGTGAGCCACATATCGAGAGAGCGAAAGGAATAGTATTTCTCTGTGCGCTCTGGTTCATCATGGGTGGGCAACATACATTGTATAGATAGACGTGTAATACCGTCAATCTACTTGCTCTTATGCTCTTCTTTAACATGATCCTCTTATCTTCTTCTTTAATAAGTATGTTCCTTGTTGGGAAGAGTAGCAGAGACATTTGCGGTCGACACGTCAGGTCGAGTTGTTCTCCCTTGGTCTATTTTGAATCTGTCAAGTCAGGTCGAGTTCTTCTTCTTTACTATATGTTGAAGCTGTCATCTGTGAAGTATCATCACTTCTGGAGCTCTCATATTTTGAGTAGTAGGCCACATTATATTAATGCACACACCAAATTACAGCATGCATGGCATCTCTTAGAAGAATTGTAGAGATAGCACAAAGTGGTCTACAGGGAGGCGGCATTGGATTAGAATCTCTTCTGCATTACAAAGATAATCTCAATTATTTTTATGTTTTCATGCATGCCACGTATTGAACATGATCAAAATGAATATGAGAATGGGCACACGAGAGGAATATTGCGGAACAATCCACTGGCTAACAAACCTTGCATGGTGGAGGATGGCCTATCTTATTCACCCATCAAGGTGCTTGCTCTAACTTGGCAAGGTTGTATTGGTCGTGCATATCTTGCATATGACCTCTTGCGTTACTTCTACTTTGTTACACCACCATCTGCTTAGTTTAAGCATCATAAATGAGTATATTCCATACCTATCCATTTTTTGTACCTTTTCCATGTGTCATCATACTATGTTTTTCCAGTCAAATGTTGTTCTTTTCGTAATAGATGTCCAAAAGGAAGAGGGTGAGTGTAGATCCTCAAGGAGTACAAACTAGGTATTTGGAAAAGGCAGTGATACATGTTAAATCAGATAGATCAGCAGCCACAGAAAACACATGCCCAACTGTACCACACTTTACCCCTACTCCACTGGCCAAACTCCTATTAGAACTGTAGAGAGCCGATACGTCGCCAACGTATCTATAATTTTTGATTGTTACATGCTGTTATATTATCATTCTTGGATGTTTTACAATCATTTTATAGCAACTTTATATCATTTTTTGGCACTAACCTATTGACATAGTGCCCAGTGCCAGTTGTTGTTTTTTGCTTGTTTTTCACTTCACGGGAAATCAATACCAAACAGAGTCCAAACACAGCGAAACTTTTTGGTGATTTTTTTGGACCAGAAGACACCTGTTGGGCCAAGAAAGTGCCTGAGGGGGGCTTCGAGGGGAGCACAACCCACCAGAGCGCGCCTGGGGGCCCAGGCACGCCCAGGTGGGTTGTGCCCACCTCGGCCGCCTCCTGCACCACCTCTTTGCTCTATAAATACCCCAATTCCAGAAACCCTAGGGGAGTCGACGAGAATCAATTCCAGCCGCCGCAAGTTCCAGAAACCACAGATCCAATCTAGACACCATCACGGAGGGGTTTAGCATCCTCATTGGCGCCTCTCCGATGATGCGTGATTAGTCCATCGTAGACCTACGGGTCGATAGTTAGTAGCTAGATGGCTTCCTCTCTATATTTTGATTCTCAATACAATGGTCTCTTGGAGATCTATTTGATGTAACTCTTTTTGCGGCGTGTTTGTTGGGATCCGATGAACTTTGAGTTTATGATCAGATCTATGTTTTTATCCATGAAAGTTATTTGAGTCTTTTGATCTCCTATATGCATGATTACTTATAGCCTCATATTTCTTCTTCGAATCTTTGATTTAGTTAGGCCGACTAGATCGATTTTTCTTGCCATGGGAAGAGGTGCTTTGTGATGGGTTCGATCTTACACTACTAGGAAAAGGGCTATAGATAATATGGACACTAATGGCGCACCAGACATGTGGTGCGCCACTACTATATAGCAGTGGCGCACCATGTGTTGGTGCGCCACTACTAACAAACCTTTTTTTATTTTTCCAAAAATACTAATGGCGCACCAGGGCACAGTGCGCCATTACTAGTTTTACTAGTAATGGCGCACCACTCACCCAGTGCGCCACTACTATCATTTTTTTGCAAAACTACTAATGGCGCACCACCAGCTGGTGCGCCATTAGTAACCAGGGTTACTAATGGCACATTTGTAGGTGGTGCGCCATTAGTAACCTGGGACTAGCTAGATATTTTGGACAGCCACCTACACACTCACTTTCCCCACTTCATTCTCTCCACCTCCTCCTCCAAGCTTGTCTCGGCTGCCTCCTCCTCCTCACCTCATTTGCACCATAGATTCATCCAAATTAAGTGGTTAAATTACCTTTTTTTACAGGTAAGTAAGGGGAAAGCTTTCTTTATGTTGTAAATCTACTTTTTTCTCCCTCCAACAACGTGCACATGCACTTTTTATGGCCTAGCTAAATCTATGTATGTTTGTGGTGTTGCATATGTTTGTGGTGTTGCATATATGTTTGTGTTTGCAGGTACCGGTATTTGAAATGCGATAGTTGCCAATATTTTGCCGGAATGTTGATTCTTTTTGGTCCTATTTTTAGGCAAAGTCATGCCAAATTTTTTCTTGGTTCTAAAATATCGTTTTGCTCTACCCCGCAGGCGACCATGGTCCGCACGATGACCGAAGGCATCGTGAATAGGTTTTTGAGCTCCGCGAAGGCCGAGATGCTTCAAAAGAACGAGACGGAGATAAGATGTCTGTGTCGAAGATGCAAGCTGAGGAGCCTTATGGACCCGGATTCCGTACAGGTGCGGGACCACCTGCTCTTGCGTGGTTTCATGGATGGCTATTGGTGGCAAGGTGATGAAGATGATTATGAAGTCGTCCACGGGGGCCGGGCAAGAAATGAGGAAGGGCAGCAAGACAACCGCAGCGAGGGCGGGTGGGAAGACGAAGAATCTCCAGGACATGATCATGAAGTATATGCAGTACACAGTCATCATGTAGAAGATGCCGGACATGACGATGAGGAAGATGCCGGAGCAGACAAAGGGCATGATCATGAAGATGAAGATGCCGGAGCAGACGATGATGGACCATCGATGGGCTGGGTGCAGGACCCTCATATTCAAGAGCTGCTTCTCAAGCAGACGGATAACGCAAGAGCTGCCGCCCGAGAGAAAGCCAAGCTGGATCAACTGGAGATAGACGCGGTTACTCCATTGTATGAAGGATGCAGGCCCGAGGATACCCGCCTGAAAGTAACGCTCATGGCTCTGGAGATGAAGGTATGCTTCGACGAGAACATGTCATTCTGGCACGAACGTCTTCCCAAGGGGAACAAGTGCCCGACCAGTTTCGAGGAGGCGAAGAAAATCGTGTGTCCTCTAGATTTACCGCACGTGAAATACCATGTGTGCATGAACAATTGCATCATTTATCGGGACGAGCACGCAGAGTCTACCATATGTCCGGTGTGCGGCGTCACTCGATACAAGAAGAGGAAGAAAGCTCCTTGAAAAGTGGTGTGGTACTTTCCGATCACTCCTCGTCTGCAGCGGTATTTTGCGGACCCTAAGGTAGCAAAGCTCCTGCGTTGGCACGCGGATAGGGAGGAGAAGAAGCGAGAAGATGACGCAAATGATCCGGAGATAAATAAAAAGACAAGATGCTGAGTCACCCTAAGGATGGGAGCCAGTGGCAAGCGTTGAACTTCGAACACCCAGAATTTGGGAATGATCCAAGGAACATCGTGCTGGGCGCGAGCACTGATGGAGTCAATCAGTTTGGCACCCAGAGAAGCACACATATCACATGTCCTGTGTTTGTGTGGATGTACAACCTTTCCCCTGGTTGTGCATGAAGAGGAAGTACATTCACATGAGTATGCTAATTGAAGGGCCGAAACAACCAGGGAACAACATCAATCTGTATCTCGGGCTGCTGAAAGAGGAGCTAGACACGCTGTGGAAAATGCCAGCCAATACGTGGGACGCCGTAGAGAAAGAATATTTCCCTATGAGAGCCGCACTGCTCACAACGGTGCAGGACTATCTCGGTTACGAATATGTCGCGGGGCAGGTGGTCCACGGATTTTCTGGATGCGTCAGGTGCATGGATGACACAACGTATCGCCAGCTAGATAGAGATCCCGGGTCTTTGAAAACCGTGTTCATGGGACATCGAAGGTGGGTTCGCGACGATGACTCATGGAGGAAACGCAAGGATCTGTTCGATGGTGAAACCGAACCCCGAAGACGCCCGCGTACAAGGAGCGGCGAGGAAATAGACGAGCTGTTGAAAAATTGGAAAGATTGCCCACTGCCGAGAAAGAAGCAAAAGGCGCCAGAGCCGGGAAAGAAGCGAAAGGCGCCAGAGCCGCTGCTGAAGGTATGTAAAACGAGGTCTGTTTTCTGGGACTTGCCGTACTGGAAGATCCACCGTGTGCCTCACAGCCTTGATGTCATGCATATCACGAAGAACATGTGCGAGAGTCTGCTTGGTACCCTGCTCAACATGCCAGAGAGGACCAAAGATGGGCCGAAAGCAAGGGCAGACTTGAAATCAATGGGCATCAGGGAGGAGCTTCACTCTCAATGGACTTAAGTTAAGCCATGGAGTCTGCTAGATTGTACATGTGGCAAAATCCGGTGGGGGCTAGAAAATGGTGCGAGGGGCCGAGTGGAGGGAGACTATGAAGGAGTGCACAAGTGCGAGATCGATATTTAGAGAGAGGGGGCGAGAACGTGCGCTGTTGCGCGCAGTGGCGGAGCCATGAAAAATAAATGAGCTAGGGGGCCAAGCATTCCTAATCCTTTACGAGGAGGGCCAATTCATGAACTTAAACCATTTTTACCAGCAATTTTCTAATGATCACATTCATATTAGCCTCGATATATGTGATGTTAGGGGGGGCAGGGCCCTTGCTGCCCCTGTCTTCGCCATTGTGCGCGCGTCTGAGAGATGAAGCGAAAGGCATGGATGATGAGAGGGGGAGGTTGGATATATGATTAATGTGGGTGTATGAGCTACATAATTAATGAGCGGGGTTGTTTGGTTCTAGGCCTAGGAGTGCCACACTTTGCCATACAATGTTGCCAAACTTGCCTAAGGTTAGTTCTTCAAAATGAGAGCCACAATTTGGCAAGCCTAAGGGAATCTTGCCACACTTGTTGTGTGTATGTGATGTGGGACCATAGTGTGGCTTGCCTAAGATGTCGCTTGAACCAAGCACACACCTAAGTTGGTCAAATTTTCCTAACCTTAGGTGTGGCAAGCTTTGGCAAACGTAGTCTCAAACCAAACAACCACGTAATCCTATATAGAGAGGTATAGATTGATCGATGTGGATGTGGGAAAGAGGGTGAGACCTCACTAGATATATAGATTGATCAGTTTGTGTGGAAAACTATGAAAGACCTAGCTATACACACACACACACATAGAGGAACATCGATCGTTGCGCATGCACGCGTGAGAGATAAAGAATGCCCGATATGATGGAGAGGGGGATGTGTGTGGGTGCGTGCCTTCATGGGAGACCGACCTGAAGAAAAAGATTGCATGTGTGCGATGGATAATGCCGACTGGTAGTGTGTGTGCATGCATGCACGAGAGAAAGTTAGTGGTACAATTATAAAGAGAAGACGACTGTGTGGGTATAAAAGACTAGGTGAGGTCATAATCAATGTAAAGTTGAATTCAAGGCCTCTTTTGGTTTGTAGGAAATTTATAGGAATTCTATAGGATAGGATGTGCAGAGGAAAACTTCCTGTGAAGTCATTTGGTTTGTAGGAATGAATTCCTATTCCTATGTAGGATAGGAACCAATCCTTCACATTTTTGAGAAAAAATACATTAGCTTAGACTCAATGGAAAAATTGTTATCCTATTCATCAAATGACATCCCTCTCTCTATAGGAAGTGAGATGGCATGCATCTCAATTTCTATGATTTTCCTATTCCTATAACATTCCTTTCCTATGAACCAAAGGAGGCCCAAATATTTGAATAAGAGATCATGATATAACGGAGATCTGCGTGGTGTGGTTTGGAAACGAGCATGTTGTAATGTATACACATTGAACAAGGTGAGACTGATTTGAATTTGAGATACCGATGGCAGACATTGTTTGGCCACATTGCATCCGTGCATGGATACACTATTCTACTTGGAGATGATTTGTGGCTTTTGCATCACATATCTATATCTATACCCCTATATATATATATATATATATATATATATATTATTTTAGATTTTTTCTATTGTGTTCGGGTAACTTTAACTTTGAAAGATGGTCGTTTGATGAGGCAAACCCGATGGTGTAGAGATGGCAAATTTGAGCACTGCTGGCTGTTGGATATCATCTAGATTCCACCAGATTTCGCCACATGTACAATCTAGAAGACTCCATGGTTGAACTTAAGCATAATGCACAAACCTCAAAACACAAGCACTTCTTCTTTGTTCTAGAATCTTCCGTATCAGAATGGCCCAAATGTTTTTCTACATGATTTGCCATTATTTGTTTTTACTTTATGTCTTACAACGCACAATTCCAAGAATCTTAAAATAGATTAGATTTCTTATAAAAACTAGATGATTTTGAATGAAATGAACTATAAGAATTAAACGAACATCTACATCATGCATATACGACTCAAAGCTTACATGCTATAATGTGGTATTTATTCATAATTTGGTTGCCAAATCTCATGCGTGCAATGCACGTGTACCTTACTAGTCTAAATGGTGTTTGTGTGTGTGTTGTGCGTGTTGAGGTGCAAATTGTCTTTTTTTGGGTACACGTTAAGCTTGTTCTCCCGAAATTTCAAGCCGCGCCTTGTTATGCCGAAATTTCAAGCTAGCGTCTCTGTCTATCGTGCTGCGAAACTCCCGCCTCTTCAACCCGTGCCTTGTTATCCTGAAATATTTAAGATATATCTTTGTCTAGTCGTGCTCCGACAACTCCCTCCATCTCAACCGGCGCCTTGCTATACCAAAATTACAACGCGCGCGAAAACTCCCACCTCCTATGAAATCCCGACACGCGAAATGCTCGTGGTACCCCTGAACCGAAAGAACCGCCTCAAATCATGTGATGCCCGGATAATTAAGCTACAGTAATTCCCTGCTAATGATGCCACGTCATCATGATTACTATTGTTAAACTTGCGTTGGTTCGAATCCGGTCCAAATTCAAATTTAAATTAGAGTCAACATTTAAAGTTTTCAAAATGTAAAACTAAAGTGTTCAGACTTTGACAAATAATTCATAGAAAACACTAGTGGAGAAATCATCTTTTTACAAATTGTTTAAGTGCCTTAAAATAAAAGAAAACAGAAATGTTTTTAAAAAGAAAACAAAAATAAGAAAAAGGCCAACCCCCCTGGCCAACCGGGCCAACCAGCTGGCCAACCAGGCCAACTGGCCACCCACGCGGCCCACCCCCGCTACCCCCTGGCCTATTTGGCCACACCCAGAACCCTAGCGTCACCCACTCCCCACGCACTCCCCCCACTCCCCCGATCCCCTTCTGGATCGGGGCTCGACCGCGGTCAACCGCGCCCGTCTTTCCTTCTCCTCCCGTCCGTGCGCCGCCCCGGCCCCTCCGCCCCCGATCTGGAACGAGGGCTCAACCCCGCGGCGCCCCGACGACCGCCCCCGCCGCCCGTGGACTTGGCTGCGCTGCCTTCCCACCGGACTACCCCATCACCACCTCACCCTCGCCGGCCGACGCTTCCTGACGCCGCGCCCATCGCTCGTCATCGCGCCGTCGTCGTCCCGTCATCGACCATCGCCACCCCGAGCCCCCCTCGAGCTCGCTGCCACCTCCCTACGACTCCGATGTGAGCCGCGTCCGCCCCCCTTTTTCTCCCATCGTTTCCATCGTCGATTTGCGCCGTCCAGCTCGCGCCCGAAGCTCGCGACGACCTCGTGCTCACCGTGCCCGCGTCCTGACCGCGCACCACCGCGCGCCACTGCAGCCGCGCCCGCATCGGCTGCCGCTCGCCGAGTCCGCCTCCGCCCCAGTCCTCGCGGCTCCGGCCGGCCCTGCCATGGCCGCCGGCGCGCGCCCTCCTGGGCGTCCGAGTGCTCCCCGCCCCTGGTGGCCTCGAGCACGCACACTCGCACCCGAGCGCCCCGCTCCTGCAGCCCCGATAGCCCGCTCCAGTGGCCAGATGGGCCACTGCCAGCGGGGCCCCACGCCCCTGTTTAGTTAAAAAAAGAAATGTAAAAATATATATTAATAGAAATAATTAATTAATTAGTTAAACGATTAATTAACTTAATTAAATAAACTTAATTAGCATAATCATCTAGTTTAGTTAACTAAACTGTTAGACTAGACTAAATCAGTCAATAACAGGGGGCCCCACCCCCCTGTTGACTAGTCAACATTGACCCCCTGGCCCACCTGTCAGCCACCGGGTACACTTTTGTGTACACTGTGCTGGGTGCGCCTAGCATTTTAGCATTTATTTTCGTATTAAAATTAATTTTAGAATATTATTAAAACTTTGAAAAATCATAGAAAATAATCTGTAACTCGGATGAAAAAACTTTCTACATCAAAGTTGCTCAGAACGACGAGACAAAACCGAATATGCGATCCGTTCGTCTGCCACATGCCCCTAACTACCTGAACATGCAACTTTCCCCCGCCGTTTCATTTGTCCGAAAAATGCAAACTTCGGGAAAACTTTCCCGGATGTTTCCCCCCTTCCACAGTATCGTGTAACGCCGCGTTAGAACGCCTCTAACACCGCTTATTGTCTTGTCATGCATCTGTTTGCTCTGTATTTACTGTTTCTTTCCCCTCTTCTCTCCGGTAGACCCCGAGACTGCCGCTGATGCCGCTGTGATCGACTACGTCGATGACGACCCTCCTTCTTGTCTGAGCAACCAGGCAAGCCCCCCCTTTGATCATCCCGATATCGCCCATTCTATACTCTCATGCTTGCATTAGATTTTGCTACTGTTATTGTTTGCTCCTATTTTGATGCATAGCCTGCTTTTGTACCTGCTTTTGTTACCTACCTGCTTATCCTAAACTGCTTAGTATAGGTTGGTTAGTGATCCATCTGTGACCCCCAGTACTTGTCCTTGTTGCCCCTGCTTCATCATCGATGACTCGATCAGCGTGATCGACGACCAGAGCCCGACACCTCACATCAAATCACGCCCCTTTTTGTTGCTCGACTCTGCAGAGCTACTATGGAGTGCCGAGGGTGATCCCTCATAACGCACTCCTGATGATAATTCTGTAGTGTAGCTATTCGGTCGTGGTCATCGAGGGTGATTTCCTCCTTCACCATTCCCGATATGGCTCTGTCGTGCAACCGCTCAAGTGTGAACCTCGAGGGTGGTTCCTCTTACGTTCACCTTGATGATTACATCGAGTGGAATCCTCCGAGGGTGATTCCTTGGGTTTTCCCCTTGATGTTTGGACACACGGTTACCTTGGCATTACTTGAGACCTTTGGGAAAGTCGGGCGGGCCCGGAGAGCACCCGCAAGATGGTTACGAGGCACGGCCGGGAAGTCTGGCAGCCCTCAAGTGGGCTGGGCTTGCCCTTGCCGTATTTCCTCGAGACGGGGCGACGGGGTCACATTATCGTGAGTCTCTGCTCGTCTCTGCAAGCTAATAATACACTATGGTTTGGGTATTTGTTCTGAGTTGGCCTTTGGCCTTTACGCACCAACCACCACGTGAGAATAGTTATGGGCCTCGGCGTCGTGGTATCAGCCAAAGCTTTGTCAGATGTCCAATTCAGCAGTGCGGCACGGCTGGGCCGGCACCATCCATGTAGAGGTGGAGCCTGGACCTGCCCTGCGCGCAACGACCCGGAGTGCAACGGGCGATGGGCCCAGACCCCGGAGTGCTTAGGAGGTAGACCGGCGGGGACCTCTCTGCTGAGCCTAGGTAGGGATGCGACGTGTTGATCTTCCAAGGCCGGGCATGACCCAGGAAAGTGTGTCCGGCCAGAGTGACCGAGCGTGTTGGAAAACATGGTGCACCCCTGCAGGGAAGATTATCTATTAATAGCCGTGTCCACGGTAACGGACGTTCAGACTTATATCCTGATCTTATACAACTACAAATGGATACTTGAGATATGTGGCTCCGTGATTGCTTTCTCACAGGGAGTCGAGGAAGGACCTCTGGGCATTAATGTTACAACATGTTTGTTAATTAAACTGCTACTCTTTACTCTTCTACATGCTACAAGATGCTTGGAGCTGCTTGAAGATGCTAGTCTTCGATAGGCTAGGCCTTCCCCCTCTATTCTGGCATTCTGCAATTCAGTCCACAAATACAACCCTTCCATTTGATACCAATGCATACTTAGTATAGATCTGATGCTTGCGAGTACTTTGGATGAGTACTCACGGTTGCTTTGCTACCCCTTTTCCCCCTTCCTTCTTCTTTCCGGTTGATGCAACTAGATGGTGGATCCTTGGAGCTAGATGCCACCGCCGACGGATGCTACTACATGGAGACCGCCGACGACCAGGAGTAGTTAGGAGGTCCCAGGCAGGAGGCCTTGCCTCTTCGATCGTTGATGTTTGTGCTAGCCTTCTTAAGGCATCCTTGTTTAACTAATGTCTGTACTCAGATATTGTTGCTTCCGCTGACTCTTGTGTATCGAGCTATGTATTCGAGCCCTCGAGGCCCCTGGCTTGTAATATAAAGCTTGTATTATTTTATTTGTGTCTACAGTTGTGTTGTGATATCTTCCCGTGAGTCCCTGATCTTGATCGTACACATTTGCGTGTATGATTAGTGTACGGTCGAATCAGGGGCGTCACAAATCGGTGGGGGTACTTTCGTAACTTACCCTACATTTCGGAGAAGCGCGTCCCTAAGCCATGGTTCCCCACTCCCATCCCATCCGCCCACCCATTCGTACACCGAGGCCGAGAAAACCCACGAAGCCCCACACCCTCCTCCGTCCGCCACCCAGCCGGAGCCTCTTCCCCGACGACGTCGTCCGCAGCAACACCTCGACGTCCCTCATCCACCGTACCGGATGAGGATCCATCGTCGATCTCGTCGTCCCACCGGTTCAGCCACCCCATCCTCCACCTCCAAGGAGTTGCCCCGACGTTCCCCTCGTCTTTCGCGCCACCTCCATTCCCACACCGCTGTCTTCACCTGCACCACCGGAAGAGCATCATCATCACCGTTTCCTCGGATGAAGCTGCGGCCTAATCGGCACCACCAAAGAGGTTGTACACTAATCGCCGCATTTTCTTCTTGATTCGATCTCACGGTGCTGCCGGCGCTCGGTCCCGAGCCAACACGGCGCGGCTCCATCCACGGCGGCGTCGCCGGCCACTTCCTCCACGGCGTCGCTCCCTCGGCAGCGACGTCCACATTAGTAGGAGTTGCTGCTGCTTTAGCTCTCGCTCGCGCTGCTGCTCTACTCTTGCTCTCGGTCCCCTGCCTGGTCTGCTATTGCTATTTCTCTTGCTCGTGCTGCTGCTCTCGCTCTTGCTCTTGCTTGCGAGGCTGCTCCGATTTAGCTACACTTTAGTCGACTGAATCATCTTTTGGGTCAGTCGATTTTCAGGGGGTGGGGGGGCTTGCCGGAGTTAAGGAAGAACCAGCCGCAGCGGGGAGGGGGGCTCACCGGAGAGGTGCCCCACTATCTATCTTAGGGTTCAGGGTGGGGGCGGTGGTCGCCGGCGATGGTGGGGCGGTGGTGTGGGGATCGCCGGAGAAAAAGCTCGGCACGAGGGGGCCTAGAGGGATGGCTGGGGCGGCGGCGGACCGGCGATGGGGAGTGTTTTCGGGGCGGGCGGGGCGGCGCACCGCCGGCCGCGGGTGGCGAGGGGCGGCTGTTTGGCCGGTGGTGGCTGGCGGCTCAGGGGGGTGGAGGTTGAAGATGAACTGCATGCCCTTGATTTCGTATCCAACGACTGCAAAATCGACTGACCAGAGATGAAAAGGTCAGTCAACTGACGTGTAGCCTCACCTCTAGTGCGTTCTGTTCCGACAGTAAAATTCAGTTTCAATAGAAAAATTCAGTTTCGATAGTTAAGTTCAGTTTCGACAGTTAAATTCAGTTTCGACAGTTAAGTTCAGAGATGAGCGGCTGATGTATTTTACATCTAGCACTTTGTGGTTATGTATTTTACGTCATCTATTGGAGATGCTATTAGAATTCCACTCAGGTTAACGTTGTCTCTCTTGTCCTGCTTCAGCCTCGATGTCGTACAACTCACCGGAGCTGCTCCAATGATGAAACCATCCATCACAGCGGAGCAGTACCTCGGGCTCCATCTCCAGACGCCTAAGATCTTCTTCCCCTCCTCCGACAGACAACTCAGCCGGAGCATCCTCACCGGCCAACCCAATCACGCTGAGATTGACATGGCTTCGCCAAAGAGGTTGTACACTTGTTGCATCTCTTTTTTACTCTATGTGTTATATATATTGTCCACTGAGGACACATAGTAACGTGAAATACGATTATTTTATCCTACTATATGACAAGCAGTGAGGTACCAGGCAACATAGCTATCCGTGATGGACTCTCTTGAACGCCATCATTATTTATATCTGCGCGTTTGAGCTGTGCATTTGTCGATGGGCCTGGGAGTTGAGCTAGTAGGGTACTGGCCTGGGTCCAAAGTAATAGAAGTTGCACAAAAACATTTTTTTAGTGTAGGATTTTCCTTGCTCAATCCTGCCTACTAGAATCGCCAGTGCTTGAAAGAAAAAGTGAATGAAAAACATAGGAATTGGAAAGTTTCCTATGGTACTACTTTTCATGAATTTGGTGCAAAGGAATGGAGCAAAGGAAAACTGTAGGATTTGTTCCTTTAGTGTCTCCTTGCAAGAAAAACCGTAGGAATTCTAGTTTCCACTTGTCCTCCTTTTCATATTCCTATTCATGAAGCACAAGACTAAGAGATAGTAGCATAATAGCATTATAACCGTACATTTTCTTGTGGTTTGACTTAATCTCACCATGCTTCTTTGCATCCTGTGATCTTCCAATTCTTGTGAATCAAACACCCAGATTGGCAGAAATCCTGTGTTTTTAAATTCTCTGTTTTGCACGTGCATTCCTATCCTATTCCTGTCTATTTCCTATCCCTGCATTGTTAGAATCCTCAAATTCAAACAAGTCCTTACACAATTACTTCTGTTACAGATATGTGTCAAAGAAAACCTTGTGTGGTTTGTGCTGCTCCTGCGGCGCTGCGTTCCACCCCAGCTCAGCTACTCCAACGACGGAAGGGTTCACCACAGCAGGGATCCGCTCTCCAGACTGTCTTTCGCCGCCTCAGATCTTCTTCCCCACCGCCGGCAGCCACGACAACTGCATTACCATCATCAACTGAGCAGATGACCTTGAGGACTACACGGGTCCGCAAGAGAGGTCGCACTCTTCCGTGTCTGCTTACGTTATGCATTGCTTAATATGATGACATGCTACATTATCGTTGTGTTCACCTATTAGACTCCAAGTCAGGTCCAAACTAATGCTGAAACTTGAGTTTTTAAATGGTTGTGGGGTACATATTGGGGCAGCAATCAGTACTATCTGTCTACTATCTGGTTAATCTCGGGTGTCTACTATGAGTTTCATGTTGGGTGCAAACAAACATTAAAGGAGCCATTATCTGTATTTTTTAACTAAAGCTATTATCTGCCTGCTACCATTGGTTTTGGGTCTATCCACAGTTTGCTACCATCACTCTGGATTTGTGCATGCACTCCTTACATAATCTCACTATGTTTTATTCCTATGCATGCCAGTTATTGTACACAATGGAACTGATCATGTAGAGCAAAAGAGACGAGCCTTGCGTGGCAATAAAATTTCATGCAGACGTCGCTCCATGGTGGGCGCAAAGGCAACCCCCCTCCACCCATTTCGGATCGTAATCAAGAGGAAGATAACTGTTCTCAGGGGGATTCAGAAGGAGAAGACCACTCCTATTTACCCCATGAGGTCTTCGCTCTAACTTGGCATGCTGATGTTGGTAATATCATGCATATGGTGCTTTGCATTGCTTACTGTATACATCAAAGATGTCATCTGCTTAGTTTAGACATGCTTTCTGTCAATGCCATATGTTTAGTTTCTTTATCGTATATGTGAATCATGCAATGCCATCTTGTTTAGCCAGGCATCATATATGTGAATTTTGCAATGCCACCCTGGTTAGCCAGTCATCTTATATGTGAATTATATTATGCCATAATTTTTTATTACGTGTTAAATTTGTCAACAATTTTAGTACATTCAATTACTCTTCCTGTGCATCAGCCATTCGACACGGTCATGGAAAAATCTGGAGTGGAAACAAGGTCTTCAGAGCAGACAATGCTATCTGACGAAGCGCATGTCTTGCTGGTTATAGATAGCTCCTCAGAGGAGGATTCAGAGACAGATGACCAGTCCTATTCCCCCCCCCCCCCCGAGGTGCATGCTCTAACTTGGCAGGGTCATGTTGCTCATATCGTGTGTATGGTATCTTGCATTGCTATGTCATTTGCTTAGTTTAGACATTCTTTGTGTGAATCCCACCTGTTTAGTGTCTAATTACCATATATGTGAATTATGCAATGCCATCTTGTTGCAAGACATTATATATGTGAATTATGCAATGTTATCTTGTTGCAAGGCATTATATATGTGAATTATGAAATGCCATGCTGTTTAGCCAAGCGTCATATATGTGAATTGTATCATGCCGTCCTTTTTTTGTATTTCTCATTGCTTTTGTCGATAATGTTTGTATATTCAACTGCTCTTCCTGTGCATCAGCCTTTTGAATTGGTGATGGAGAAATCTAGAGTGAAAACAAGGTATTCAAAGCAGACAATGCTACCCGCTGAAGCAGATATCTTGCTGGTTATAGATAGCTCTTCAGAGGAGGATTCAGATGCAGATGACCAGTCCTATTATCCCCCTGAGGTGTATGCTCAAACTTGGCAGGGTTATATTACTCATATCATGCATATGTTGTATTGCAATGCTTAGTTTTTACATCATATACACAATATTGAATGCCATCTCCTTAGTTGACCCATCATATATGCGATTGCCCTCTGCTCACTTCCTTAGTATATAAATCATATATTTGAATTATATCATGTCATGATGTTTACATAGACAGCATGTATTTGAATTATGGCATGCCAACCCATTTTCTAAAGACATAATATAGTTATATCATCTCATCCTGTTTACATAGTCATTATATTTTAAATTATGTCATTCTATCCGTGACTTATATCATGCCATCATGTTTCCATCGACGGCATGTTTGTGATTTATGGCATGCCAACCACTTTAATAGACACATCGTATAGTTATATCATGTCATCCTATTTACATAGTCATCATATTTTGAAGTATGTCATTCTATCCTGTTTAGTTAGCCATCATACATGTGAAATTGTGTCATGCTATCCTGTTTAATTAGACATCATATATGTGAAATTATGTCCTGCTATTCTGTTTGGTTAGACAACATAAATGTGAATTATTTCATGCCCTGTTTTCTTCCCTACTATCCATTGCACATGTCTATCTTACAATGTCTGTACATTCAATTACTTTTCTTGTTTATCAGCCATTTCAATTGGAGGGGGTGATGGCAGTATCTGTGGGAGTAAAAACACGGTCTTCAGAAAAGATCGTGCTACCTGTCGATGCAGATAGAACCACGGTTGTACTTGCCCAAGAACCAGCCCTACCACACATAACCCAGACTCACGCAGATTGTACCCCTACCCAGTTGGACAGAGAACCAGCTACACCCCTTCTAACCCCAACCCCAGCAGATAGTAACCCAGTTCCCGTTGACACAGCACCGTCTCCACCACAGAGCACCCAAACACGAGCAGTTAGTAAGGCAACTGCAGTGCCCAAAGCACGAGGACCACCACCCTTAACCCCATGTCAACGCTTAAAGCAGAAGAAGAATTGTTCTCAGGTCAGGTTCCGTAGCTATGGTTCATGCTACTTTGCTCTTGCATCACTATATTTACTCATACCAACTAATTTCAAATTTGAAGGATGCAATTGAAACTCCAATGGCGCAACAGGTATGTTTTAAACCTGATTCTTTAACGTGTTTGCTGTTGTAACTTGCTCTATGTTGATTTCAGTTTCAATTGAATAAACAGTTATGTTCTCATGCCATGCACATTACAAGTGTTGTTATTGCTGTGTAGTTTCCCACACTTATATTCTGTCTATGCTGCTTTGTCTTAAATAGATATGATTCAAACTGTATCTATCTTGATTTGGCAACATAAACTAGAATGATATAGACCATACAGTGACCATACTACATAGATATATGTTTGTTTCATGCTGTTATCCTGTCCACCTTACTACTGAACTAGTTTACCAAAATGAGTTTCATATACTACATTGTAAACCTGTGATGTGTTTGTTTGTTTCTCTTTTAGAACGCGGATAAAATATTGGAGAAGAGTACCCCGTTATGCAATGGTAAAGGAAGTAATGCAAATAAGGTTCAAGATAGTGAGACATCCCTATTGGTCTCCAAGATAGCTGATAAAAACTATATTGAAGACCCTTAGACAACCCCAAAGACCTGTCTTGATGTGGTGTTCGAGTTACTGGCTACTACTGTTGGCACCAGCTCTTCGAACTCGTTACCTGAATCAGTTCGACTTCTTGAGTCTCAACTTGAAGTTGAAAGACATCGATCAGATGTGATGCGACAGGAAGCCGAAGGACCGAGGAAGTCCCTGTAGAATTCAGATGCCTACTTTCTGGTGCAACATCAAGTGCTGGAGGATTTAAGCGCCAAACAAGAGAAAGTTAATAAGCTTGCTAAGCATCTTGCCAGCATTATGGGTACCCTGGATATTGTTTCTTGAGCTCTTCTGAAGTGGTTTCAGTTCTAGGCTTGTTTTGCTGCGGCGTTTATATGCTGTTGTGTTCCCTATATTTGCACTGGTGGCGAACTTTGATGCCCAGTGGATGTAATATGTGTAATAGCCGTGATAGCCTAGCGTAAGTTGCTTGCTTATTTATTTCCTTATTGTCTTTTTTATTTCTTTGCTTGTAGTCAGTGCAGTTCTTTTTACGCGGTTTGCTAGTGGCCGCAATAACCTATTTTTTAAAAGAAGGCCACAATAACCATGGGCTACATATTTACTGTAGTTACCATTTCCCTCCTACGGGCCATAGAAACAATGGGCCTTCTATGGGTCATAGAAACAATGGGCCTTATACGGGCCGTAGACACAATGGGCCTTCTACGGGCCGTATCATCAATGGGCCTTCTACGGGCCGTATGATCGGTTTGCCAAACATGGGCCAATAACAGACCGCATTATGGCCGTAAACGGGCTAGAGTTGGAACCATAACGGGCCGTCGTTAATCGGCCATATTTGATGACGCTATGAAAACGGCCCAACGTATTAACGGGCCACAAATGGGCCGACTGTAACCTCGGGCTGAATTTGGCCCACAAGCAGAAAATGACAGTAACGGGCCGTAAGTAAACGAATGCTAGAAATGAGACCAAGAATAAATGGGCCCTGAGAAGGCCGAAAGATAACATGGGCTGGAAACGGCCCAATGGAATAACGGGCCGCCAATGGGTTTAAAGTGATACATTGTTCATTACGGGCCAGTTTCACCACGGGCCGTTAATGGGTATGAAGCGATACACTATTCATTACGGGCCAGTTTCACCACGGGTCGTTAATGGGCCAAGAGTTACAAAGGGCCTCATATGGGCCGAAAGACCTCATGGGCCAGAAGTTAAAACGGGCTGGAATCATATTGGACAGCCCAGATGACGCTACTGGGCCTAATTCGAATAGGTCGTAACGGGCCCTGGGTTAACGGGTTGTAAATGGGCTATATGCGAACATGCCGTTAACAGGCTTTCCATGCGCCGGCCCGCCACCTTTTGACCATGTCAAACGGGCCGGCCTTTTCACAGGAATGGGCCTCTGTTGGGCCGTGCCTCGTGTGGACATATCATAGGCGCCTTCTGTCCAATGAGTGGATGACATCGTCCCAACGGTGAGCTGATACGTGTTTCCTCCAGCCAATGATGATTTTACACGTGGAAAATCCCCATTGGTCGGGGCTATTAACGGGTTATCGGATCCAAAACCGGACCCGGTAGCTTAACGGCGTTCCGTTACGGTGGATGCCATGTGTCGGTCACCCTTGATGAAAGCACTTCTGTGACGCGCGATTTATCGTCATGGAAGTGGACACTTCTGTGATGATAATTTTGGTAATGTCATGGAACACTTCTACGACAGCACATGTATGACTATCTTGATTCTGTCATAAAATCGTCATGGATGTACATGCATGACAAAAAACGCGACCTACTGTGACAAACACGTATCATCACGGAAGTGTATTTTTTTGTAGTGCTAGCAGTTTCTTCATCCATAACATAACCCTCAGGCACAACAGGCAATTCATATCTAGGGGGAGAATCTTCATCATCACTTTCATCAATATTATCAGTTTCAGTAATTTCATTCTCTCTAGCCCTAGCAAGTTGTTCATCAAGAAATTCACCTAATGGCACAGTATTATCAAGCATAGAAGTAGTTTCATCATAAATATCATGCATAGCAGAAGTGGCATCATCAATAACATACGACATATCAGAATTAATAGCAGAAGCAGGTTTAGGCGTCGCAAGTTTACTCAAAATAGAAGGAGAATCAAGTGCAGAGCTAGATGACAGTTCCTTACCTCCCTCGTAGTTGAGGGATAAATCTTGGTTTTCTCGTCTTTCAAGTTCCTCATAGTGATCAGCAGATATAAATCCCAAGTGACTCAAAGAATAGAGCTATGCTCCACGGCAACGGCGCCAGAAAATAGTCTTGATAACCCACAAGTGTAGGGGATCGCAACAGTTTTCGAGGGTAGAGTATTCAACCCAAATTTATTGATTCGACACAAGGGGAGCCAAAGAATATTCTCAAGTATTAGCAGTTGAGTTGTCAATTCAACCACACCAGGATAACTTAATATCTGCAGCAAAGTATTTAGTAGCAAAGTAGTATGGAAGTAATGGTAACAGTGGCAAAAGTAACAGTAGCAGTTTTGTAGTAATTGTAATAGTAGCAACGGTAAAGTAACTAAGCAAAGAGCAATATGTGAAAAGCTCGTAGGCATTGGATCAGTGATAGATAATTATGTCGGATGCGATTCCTCATGCAACAGTTATAACATAGGGTGACACAGAACTAGCTCCAGTTCATCAATGTAATGTAGGCATGTATTTCGAATATAGTCATACGTGCTTATGGAAAAGAACTTGCGTGACATCTTTTGTCCTACCCTCCCGTGGAATCGGGGTCCTATTGGAAACTAAGGGATATTAAGGCCTCCTTTTAATAGAGTACCGGACCAAAGCATTAACACTTAGTGAATACATGAACTCCTCAAACTATGGTCATCACCGGGAGTGGTCCCGATTATTGTCACTTTGGGGTTACCGGATCATAACACATAGTAGGTGACTATTGACTTGCAAGATAGGATCAAGAACTCACATATATTCATGAAAACATTAGGTTCAGATCTGAAATCATGGCACTCGGGCCCTAGTGACAAGCATTAAGCATAGCAAAGTCATAGCAACATCAATCTTAGAACATAATGGATACTAGGGATCAAACCCTAACAAAACTAACTCGATTACATGGTAAATCTCATCCAACCAATCACCGTCTAGCAAGCCTCCGATGGAATTACTCATGCACGGCAGTGAGCATCATGTAATTGGTGATGGAGGATAGCTGATGATGATGACGGCGATGGATTCCCCTCTCCGGAGCCCCGAACGGACTCCAGATCAGCCCTCCCGAGAGAGATTAGGGCTTGGCGGCGGCTTCGTATCGTAAAACGCGATGAATCCTTCTCTCTGATTTTTTTCTCCCCGAACGTGAATATATAGAGTAGGAGTTGAGGTCGGTGGAGCACCAGGGGGCCCACGAGGCAGGGGGCGCGCCCAGGGGGTAGGGCGCGCCCCCACCCTCGTGGACAGGGTGTGGGCCCCCTGGCCTTGATTCTTTCGCCAGTATTTTTATTAATTCCAAAAATATTCTCCGTGGAGTTTCAGGTCGTTGCGAGAACATTTATTTCTGCACAAATATAACACCATGGCAATTCTGCTGAAAACAGCGTCAGTCCGGGTTACTTCCATTCAAATCATGCAAGTTAGAGTCCAAAACAAGGGCAAAAGTGTTTGGAAAAGTAGATACTATGGAGATGTATCAGGGGCCCTCACATTCTTTCCTGGCTTAGTGGAGGCAGCAACAAAACATTCTTTCTTTAGCACTTTCTTCTTTGAGCTGACTTCATCAATCTCAAAGTCTTCATCTTCAGAGTCTGATGTTCTCTTCTTTCTCTGCCTAGCCTGAGCCTTAGGCAAATTGCTTGGAGTGCTCCTGCTTCCTTCATCATAGCTTCCAGAGGGACTAGTGCCCTCACTCAAGTTCAGTTGCTCTTCAGACACATTTGGGCTATCACTTTGATCAGACATTCTGCACAGCTATCTGAGAACTGACCCTGTGAACAGTTATAGATGAGATAGAGTAGATGAGCATCACAAAGTGCAGAGTTTTTGCAAAAAGAATGAGTCAAAAACTTACTTTTAGTTTTCTACAGGAAGCATTTCGGAGCTACTGATTTGTAAAACTCGATGACACCGAAGCAACTTTGGAGTATAAACATGTGGAATCGGTCAGATCGAGACACAATTCAGTGACTCCGAGTTTGCTAGGGTTTCACAAAGTCCTGGTTTCGGTTACACCGATTTGCAACTTTTGGTTAGACCGAAAATCACTTGTGCACTGGCCTACACCAAATCAGTGGGACCGATTCCTACAATTCGGTCGGTCCGAGATGAGTTCGGCGGAAACCTAACCCTAAATTTTCAACTCAAATCAAATCTAGAGGATATTTTCCGTGGGTGGATCAATCTCATACTTGGAAAGAAACATGGCATTGACTTTGTGCTAGGAATCGGAGTTAAACGAAAGCTCAAAGAGTTGAGCTCATACCCTAGCTTGGCGATGAGCTCGCTACGGCGACAACAGAGGGGAGGATTTCCGTTGACGGCGGCGGAGACCAACGGCGGGAGGTTGCTGGCGACAAGAAGACGATCCGGAGACCCAGGTGGAAGAGCAGGACACGCGCGGGCGAAGAGGTTCTGTCCCGACGATAAATATATCCTGGCACTGCCGGTGTGACCGAGTGGAACAACTTGGTGGCACCGAGATGCAGAATTGCAAGCAGTTATTGCAACTCGGTGAGACCGAAAAGTTCTAATCGGTTGCACCGAGATTGAAAACTTGATCAACCCAGTGAACTCGGTGTGACCGAAATGGAGGAGTCGGTTAGACCGAAATACACAGAGAGGTTTTGGAAGTTTTAAGTCTATGAAAAAACGGGACTCCGAGTGCTCCTCACACAGAGGGTTTGAATTTGACTTAGATCAAACTTTGTGATGTGAGTTTGAGAAGAGAAAAGCATAGATAGCTAGAGGGAGTTCTTAGGCATTCTTGTCCATCCATTTGGCAAAAGGAGAAAATCCAAACAATCAAAGCAACAAATGGATGTCCTCGAATGAGAAAACTATGCAATCAACATGCTCAGACAATAAAATGGAAAATGAAATATGTGGCAAAGCATGCACAATCACTCTAGCATCTATCAAGCAAATGGCGATGACTAGGTCATCTATATATGAGTATATTGACTTAGGAGTCAAATGAGAACATTTGATCATAGGTCATACTCATCGTTTAAGCACAAGTGGGGTTACCACTTTTACATAACATTGTTGTGTTCACACCATTAGAGTTACTTTAGCTCAATTCTTTAGAGTAAAGCTCCCCCTAGATGTGATATCCCCCCTTAAGAGGGATGAACTAACCTTGGGTTTTGTCAATGATGACTTCATGTAGATATTGAAGATGTGGATGCTCATTGTTGCTGTAGATCATTTGAAGCAATCCATTGGAGTGAGTTCCACTTTCAATACCTACATGGGTTAGTCCCACAAGGAACAAACAAGGATATCCATAGACATAGAGTGAAGCACACACATGATGATGTCCATGATAGCATTAGGTTACCTTGTCCCTTGTCTTACCAACAAGAGGGTTTGTGACTCCTTGAACTAGTGCAATATGTGGAAGTTGTTTGCACTTGTCCTCGCCAAAATGAATGTGAGTGAAGTATGTTGGCGGAGTCACCCTCAAGAACTCTCTAGTTCTTCTTCTTCGGGATCCACATCATCTTGATGGGAATCCTTGGGGTTGTGGATGAACTTGATGAAGTAGAACTTGATGTAGTCTTGGGAACCCACTTGACCAAGGCCTTTGGAGCATCTTCAAATGCATCAATCTCTTCTTGAAGCTTGGCCTTGCCTTTTAGCTTGTGGTCTTGTGGTGGAAGATCATCTGGAGCTTGTGTTCCCTTGAAGGAAGTAGGGTCATACTTCTCTTGTTGAGGAACAAACTTCATCTTGGGGTATTGATCTTCTTCCCACTGAACTCCATTGGCATTGATCTTTTGTTCAAAACCAACATCTTGATTCTTCCGGTGCCTTCCTTGCTTGCGTACAATTTCCTCAAATTGCTTAATTCCGGCAAGGCTCTTGTAAACACCTTTCTCTATAATTCCCTTCAATAAGCTATTTTCTTGCTCAAGTGTAACTTGGCTAAGAGAATCATTAGTGGAATCAAGAGAACTACTAGAAGCAACAACATTGGATTTATCATGATTATTGTTACTACTAGAAGAAGAATCATTCTTATTCTTGTTGCTAGATTTTACTTGTGGCATGTAAGTAGACAAAAGTAAATGCTTGGCAATGTAAGAAGAACTTTTCTTCTGAAGGTCATCATTGATGGCCTTTAAGAACCCATGCTCTTGCTCAAGATTGAGCTTCTCGACGCGTAGCTTCCCATGAGTTTTTAAAAGTTCTCGATGATGTTCAAAAGTAGTTTCATGAGCTAACTTAAGAGTGTTTAGTTCTTTAGTTAGACGCTCAATCTCCTTCTTATCATTGTCATTCATTTCATCTTGATTAGCATGATTAATTGATGTTTCATCATAGTATTCATCACTAGAGTTGTCAACAAGTAAATCATCATCACCTAGCAAGTCATCTTCATGGCGGACGGCAAAGGCACAGATCCCGGATGGCAAACTCCTTTGTCGTCAGCCAGCGGACGGCAAACTGTCCGGCTAAACACGTGCCAGCAAAGGCCTTCTTTGTCGTCCACTTTGCAGAAACGGACGACAAATGATTGTGCCGTCCGCCATCCGAGGCCAGCAGACGGCAAAGACAACGGACGGCAGTGGTGTGGGGTGAGAGCCGTTAGGGGGTTAACGGCGCTCTTTGCCGTCCGCTGACAGACGGCAAAGAGCTTAGCTAGGGCAACACTAGGAAGCTGCCACGTGGCCAGCTATACCGTGTGCCAGCAGACGGCATAGATGGCCCTGTTTGCCAGGCCTATTTGGTCACTTTGCTGTCCGCTTGCAGACGGCAAAATGACCAAATAGGCAGCCAGTGTTCCCAGTTTGCACAGGTGACTGCCACGTGTCCTCTTTGCCGTCTGCTAGTGGATGGCAAAGCTCTTTGCCGTCGGCTAGCGGACCGCAAAGAGGCTATACATCCCCTGTTTTTATTTAAATCCAATTAATTAGACATGGTTTCAAACACAGATATACATCCATACATATCCAACATATCCAATAGCATGTCCAACAACATATTTCATCAAATCCAACAACATCGTTCAACAAAGTCCAACATATCCATATATACATAACCAGAAACAAGTTTCCAACAACATATCCATATAGACATACATATCCAAACAAGTTTTCATAAACAACAAGGAAGCACCAGAAGAATAGTACACTCCATGAATCCAACCTTCCTCATGTAAAGCAAATCTGCAAATTGGGAAAGATGAAAGTTTGAATAATGAGAAGAAGAAGAAGAAGAAGAAGAAGACTAGTTAGAAGAAGAAGAAGAAGAAGAAGAAGATTTTTTTCTTCTCTTTCTTTTTCTCGTCTCCTCTTCTTTATCTTCTTCTTCTTCTAACTAAGGTAAGTAAAAATGCCATTTTATTGCTAAGCTAGGTAAAAATGCTAAGTGTAGGTCATTTTAGAGCTAAGCTAGGTAAATAGGTCATTTTGGAGCTTAGTAAGGTTATTATGTCATTTTCGAGGAAAATAAGCTAAGTCTATATCATTTTGGAGGTAACAAAGATTATCATGCCATTTTTGACCTAAGTATGCTAAGTATGTCATAAATGAACTGAATAAGCTAAGTATAGCTCATTTTTTATCTAACTTAGGTAATTATGCCATTTAGGAGGAAAATAAGCTAAGTATCCATTTGTAAAGCAAAACATTAGAGAAAACTTACCTTCATCACAACAACTATGATGAAGATCGCAACTAAGATAACAATTGATCCAATGGCATAATGATACCAAGCCTCATTATCAATGGCATATTTTCTAATCTTCTTAAGCTTCAGGCGCATTGCATCCATGTTCAAGCGCATTGCATTCATCTTCATCTTGTGATCATCGATGACATCGGCAACATACAACTCCAATGTCATCTTCCCTTCTTCAATTCTTTTTATTTTTTCTTTCAAATACTCATTTTCTTTTTAACTAAATTTAACTTCTCGACAAGAGGGTCGGTTTCAAATTTCGGTTCACATACCTCCTAGGTTAAAATATCTCTATGTCAACTTGATGGCCATAATTGTCATAAATGCGAAATGCAACAAACACTTATGAAAGAGAATTTACCACATCCAAATCATAAAGCGGGCGAGGGCTGACGGGGACGGACATCAAGACCATGGCACTATGTATAAGAAACAACCATACAAAGTAAGAAAATTATACATACCAACTATATAAATCATACAATCATACAAATAACTATATAAATCAAGTACAACATAAAAATTTGAATACCTAATAATCACTATCGGTAATGACGTGCTCATCATCATCATTAATAAATGCATCATCATCATCACTATCGGTAATGACGTGCTCATCATCATCATTAATAAATGCATCATCATGTGGAAGGCCACCTTTACGTAATCGTTCAAGCATTGACAGGTCATCTGCAGCAGTAACTTCTTCTTCTTCCGGCTCTTCTTGTTCCGGCTCAGGGGTGAAGTCGGATTCACTATCGTTCTCTACTTCAATGTTCTGGGGTGGAGTAGAGCGGTTCTTGAAACGTTTTTTGGCAAGACGTGTTTCTTGGAAGAATTCTCCTTCGTCATATGTGTCTTAGTTAATGTGAGGTTCATAATCCTCTTCATCGCTGGGAGGTGGTCTAACACGTGGTGGCACTTCATAAACGACATCCCACCACTGAGATTTGGATCACTTTGACAGGCCCACGGTAGATAAAAAACTTGGGTGCCTGTTGAGCCGTAATATAGACATCGGGAACATCCAAATGGGTGCTTTGTTTGATTTCGACTAGCCCTATATGTTCATGAGTCCTTCTAGTCTCCCTGGGCTGGAACCAATAACATCTGAAGACTACAACATTTGGTGGGTTTTCACCATAGAATTGAAGTTCATAAATTGCTTCAACTCTTCCATAATACTCGATACCTCCTTCGCCGATAGCAGAGGCACAACAATTTGTAGACTTTTGGTCGGCCATAGATAGCTCTTTGCCATAGGTACGAAAGCGATACCCGTTGATGTCGTAATTGTCAAATGAACGGACCTTATAGTCAAAACCATTAGCTAGTTGTCTCAATTCGACATCCATAATCTCCGAATTAGCCTACAAGTTTAATACGAAAGGATTGTTGCATTAGTCGCAAATTAGCCAAAGAAATGAAAGGGTCTAATGGAAACTACCGTTTTTTGAACCAAGAGACGAAACCGGGATATTCGCCTCCTTGCTTTGCCAGAAGGTCATACTCTTCGACGGAATCCTTTTAGATCACCGCTCCATACGAGAATATGGTGACGTATCGACTGCATCAAATATCCAGGAATAAGAGCAATTCAAAGAAGTTAGAAGTTGCGAAATAATGTACCGAGATCTTACTCGATGTACGGCCGCACTTATGTTAGGTTGTTAAAGAGATACAGTTAAATGGTTCGCCATTCTTCAACATCCAACGATACTGGTTTCCAACCACTTGCTGGTGCGAGATTCCCTTTGAATAGGCTGAGGTTGGATTGACCCTTTTTAGGGTCGTCAACATTATACCGAGGCTTCAGATTATGCAAATGACGATTTTTGGCTTCGTAGTGTGCTGTCACGAAGTTTGCCGCCTCCTCAGTGATGAATGCCTCGGCCATCGATGCTTCTATTCTACGTTTATTTTTACATTTTGCTCAAAACGTCTTCTGCATCCTCTTAGTTGAGTAGCACCAACGATTTTGCATGGGCCCCCCCAATCGTGCCTCGGTCGGGAGATGCAAAATCAAGTGTTGCATTGGATTAAAGAAGCTTGGCGGAAAGATCATCTCTAACTTGCAGATCAACTTTGGCACCAACTGTTCCATTTCTTCTAGGAGGCCAGGCAATAGTTCTTTCGCACAAAGAACACGAAAGAAATAGCTCAGTTGTGCCAGTACTAGCCATTCATCCTCAGGGATGAAGCCACACAACATCACCGGCATCACCATCGTATGTCTTGAACCCATTATCCCAAGCTTCTTGCAATTCATCCTTAAGCGGCTGCATGTACACATTCATATTCTTCCCCGGATAGTTGGGCCCTGGAATTATCAACATCAGGAAAATGTTCTTTCTTTGCAAAATCTGCCCGAGGGGGAGATTGAGTGGAATGACAAACACGGGCCAAGAGCTGTATGGGGCTGCCATCTGACCAAACACACTGAACCCATCTGTGCTGACGGCGACTCGAGGATGACTTTGATCTGCCCATTTTTCCTTATGTAATGCATCGAAGCGCTTCCACGCTTCACCATCCGATGTGTGCACCATCATCACATTCCCATCTGCATCTAGTTCTGTTCTTTTGCCCGTTTTGTGCCATGTCATCTGTCTGGCCGTCTCTTCGACCATGAAAACACGTTGAAGTCTTGGTACGATTGGCATATATCGAAGAACATTAACGGGTATTTTGGTCTGCGTCTTCTCACCCATACCGTTGTCTACCACAACATACCTGGAAGAATTGCAAATGGGACAATAGTTCAAGTCCTCATACTGAAGCCTAAATAAGACACATCCTTTCTCACAAGCATGTATCTTCTCAAAGGGCATCTTAAGAGCACGGAGAATTTTGTCTGACTGGTACAGGTTTGGAGGTAGCACATGGCCTTTGGGTAGAAATCGTCCGAATAGTGTCATCATCGCGTCGTAGCATTCTCTTCCCATGTTTAATTGAGCCTTCAAAGCCATTATTTGTGAGATGGCATCCAGCTGACAAAGCTCAGTGTGCTTGTGGAGAGGATGTTTTGAGGACTCCAACATTTTAGTGAAGGCCTTTGCAGATTCCTCCATCTCCTCGTCCGAGTCTCGAGCATCGTCAAAGTCTTGCACCATGTCTGCGGTCCAAGTACCATGCTCGTCGGTGCGACGACGAACCACCTCGGCTCTGGCACGTTGGGCAGACTCACCATCTAATGTCCAGACCGTGTAATCAGGCGTAAAACCAAACTTCTGCAGGTCTTTACTCATTTCAAGTTCGTCCCTCTTTTTATAGTTGTCGCACCGGGCACAGGGGCACCAGCTTAATTCCTGGCCATTTGCAAATGCGGCTCTAACAAACCCCTTGGTTTTTCTTAACCATTCCTCGGTCCAAACTTTCTGACTAGTGTAACCGATGTACATCCACGCACGATCACTCATATTGACTTCCTACTGGACACACAAGAAATATATACATAATTAAGCAAACCATATCCATCAGTTAATGGAGTTTGTTAGTTTTATTATGTCCATGCAACCTACATGCTAATAGGTAAAGATAGGTCCTAATCCCACCCGAGTATGTGTATATTGGGTTCGTTTTCCCATGCTCTGCTCTGGATCCGACGCAAAATTTTGGCAGCACCTCCCCGTTGTTCTCCTGATACACGTCTCGGTAATAAGCAGAGAGGATGTGTACCCGGAGAACAATAGGGAGGCACTGACGAAATTCTGCATCGGATCCGGAGCTGAGCATATGGGAAAACGAACCCAATCTACACATACTCGGGTTGTCCATGGATAACGTTGGACAATTCGAAAGAATCACGATTATAAACATGCAAATGCATGCATATTTATAGATGTAACCCTTTCGAACAAGAGACGCATAGTGGTTACACATACTGATGATTGACACCTATAGCTAGCAAGTTTCATTGGCACAAAGACCGGAACATAGCAAATGAAGGGGGGAGGAGGAGATGTCATTTGTGCTCACCAACGAACGCATGGGCGGACCTCGTCGAGCACTAGACCCTCGCAGCGACGAAATAACTACACATTTAAATCAAAAGATGAGTAACATAGCAAGTATTCGACACCGATGGCCACATGTACCTCGCACTGATGATACTTTCTATTTACGGTACCATCGACACTGAGGAACCCCCTAACCCGCTCATCCCTGGGTAAACTAAATAGCAACTACCATCGGTGCAAGTTACATGACGCGGTCGGCGTTGAACACTAGGTCCACATCCCACAAGTGAAGCCGGCGCCTGGCATCCCGCAACAATTGTTCTAGTGGCCGATGATGGTCAAACACCTTGGCGAATTTTTCTGGCAGCCTCTGCGATGAGGATTAAAGCCAAGTTTTGAAAATTCAAACAACCAAACCGACTTCATTTAGTTTGGGTGTTTCAAGTTTCAACACTTAGCTTTCCATCGTCATCTCTGATGCTGCCAGACAAATTCGCAATAGTGTTCGACCGGCATCGACGCCGAGAACTGTTGCTGCTGGACGTAGGACCCCTGTGTCACTTGTGGGACGTGGATGTAGTATTCGGCACCGACAGCCACATGTACCTCGCACTGACGATACTTGCTATTTAGGGTACCATCGACACCGAGGAACCCCCTAATACGCAATGGTGTTCGACCGCCATCGACGCTGAGAACAGTTGCTTTGGGACGCCGGAGGTCGGCATCACTTGTGGGACGTGGATGTAGTGTCGGGGTGTGGGTCGGTGATACGTCTCCAACGTATCTATAATTTTTGATTGTTCCATGCTATTATATTACCTGTTTTGGATGTTTATGGGCTTTACTTTAAACTTTTACATCATTTTTTGGACTAACCTACTAACCGGAGGCCCAACCCGAATTGCTGTTTTTTTTGCCTATTTCAGTGTTTCGAAGAAAAGGAATATTAGACGGAGTCCAAACGGAATGAAACCTTCGGGAGCGATCTTTTTGGAGCAACCGCAATCCAGGAGACTTGGAGTGGACGTCAAGAAGCAGCCGAGGCGGCAACGAGGGTGCAAGGCGCGCCCTAGGGGAGTGGGCGCGCCCCCACCCTCGTGGGCCTCTCGTGGCTCCCCTGACCGACCTCCTTCGCCTATATATATCTACGTACCCCAAAACAGCTAGGAGCACCACGAAACCCTATTTCCACCGCCGCAACCTTCTTTACCCCTGAGATCCCATCTTGGAGCCTTTTCCGGCGCTCCGCTGGAGGGGGAATCGATCATGGAGGGCTTCTACATCATCGCCAAGGCCTCTCCGATGAGTTGTGAGTAGTTTACCACAGACCTTCGGGTCCATAGTTGTTACCTAGATGGCTTCTTCTCTCTCTTTGAATCTCAATACAAAGTTCTCCTCGACCTTCTTGGAGATCTATTCGATGTAACTCCTTTTGCGGTGTGTTTGTCGAGATCCGGTGAATTGTGGGTTTATGATCAAGTTTATCTATGAGAAATATTTGAATCTCCTCTGAATTCTTTTATGTATGATTGGTTATCTTTGCGAGTCTCTTTGAATTATCAGTTTGGTTTAGCCTACTAGATTGATCTTTTTGCAATGGGAGAAGTGCTTAGCTTTGGGTTCAATCTTGGGGTGTCCTTTCCCAGTGAGAGGAGGGGCAGCAAGGCGCGTATTGTATTGTTGCCATCGAGGATAAAAAGATGGGGTTTATATCATATTGCTTGAGTTTATCCCTCTACATCATGTCATCTTGCTTAATGTGTTACTCTGTTCTTATGAACTTATTACCCTAGATGCATGTTGAATAGCGGTCGATGTGTGGAGTAATAGTAGTAGATGCAGGCAGGAGTCGGTCTACTTGCCGCGGACGTGATGCCTATATACATCATCATGCCTAGATAATCTCATAACTATGCACTTTTCTATCAATTGCTCGACAGTAATTTGTTCACCCACCGTAATACTTATGCTATCTTGAGAGGAGCCACTAGTGAAACCTATGGCCCCGGGTCTATTTTCTATCATATAAGTTTCCGATCAATGTTATTTTGCATTCTTTACTTTCCAATCTATATCCTAAAAATACCAAAAATATTTATCTTATCTTATTATCTCTATCAGATCTCACTTTCGCAAGTGGCCGTGAAGGGATTGACAACCCCTTTATTGCGTTGGTTGCGAGGTTCTTGTTTGTTTGTGTAGGTACGAGGGACCTGCATGGGGCCTCCTACTGGATTGATACCTTGGTTCTCAAAAACTGAGGGAAATACTTACGCTACTTTGCTGCATCACCCTTTCCTCTTCAAGGGAAAACCAACGCAGTGCTCAAGAGGTAGCAAGAAGGATTTCTGGCGCCGTTGCCCGGGAGGTCTTCGCACAAGTCAAGACATACCAAGTACCCATCACAAACCCTTATCCCTCACATTCCATTATTTACCATTTGCCTCTCCTTTTCCTCTCCCCCACTTCACCCTTGCCGTTTTATTGGCCCTTCTTCTGTTCGTCTTTTCGTTTGCTTTGATGTCTTACTTGGCTCGTTTGCTCGTTTGGTTGGATTAGTTGTTTATTTATTGCTAAACAGAGAACCTAATATCTATGGATCCTCATCCGCTTGCTAATCTTTTTAAGAGATCCAATTATGATGAACCAATTGCTAGTGAGTTTTGTGCACTAGATTATCTTTATGAAGCTTTGCTTGAAATTCGTGAATCTGAAAATTACGATGAAGAAATTTATGAAGAGATTCATGATAAATCCTTGAATAAAAAGCATGATTGCAATGATTTTACTATAAATTCTCTTGATGTCAATTGTGCTAATAATATGCAAAACCCTAAGCTTGGGGATGCTAGTTTTGCTATGTCTACTACTTGTTGCAATGATCATGATTGGGGTGATTCTTCTTATAATCTTGAAAATTTATTTAAGCCCCATGATGAATATGAGATTGGTAATAGTGTTTGCAATAATATTGAAAGTGGGTTTGGAAGAGTGTCAACTTTAGATCCCACATATTTGGAGTATGTTCAATCTTATGATATTTTTGATAAAAGTGGGTTTTAAGAGGTCATGACTTTAGTTAATGTTAATCCCACTATCTTGGAAGAGTGTCAACTTTGCATGCATGTGGATCATGTTGAGAATATGTTATGTGATAATTATTTTGTTGAATTTGCTTATGATCCTAAATGTAATTATTATGAGAGAGGAAAACATGGTTGTAGAAATTTTTATCTTACTAAATTACCTCTCGTCATGTTGAGATTGCTATCGTCTCTTTCTTCTTCCTTGCATATGCTAGTTTTTGCTTGCATTGAAAATTTGCTTCCTTATAATATGCCTATGCATAGGAACTATGTTAGACTTAGATGTGTTTGTCACATGTTTCATGATGCTCTCTTTGCGCCTCAATTCTTGTCTTTCATGTGAGCATCATTAAAATTATCAGGGCCTAGCTAAAAGGATTTAAAGAAAAGCGCTTGTTGAGAGACAACCCAATATTTTTCCTTGCTGTTATTCATTAAATAAATAATCTAGCTTCTGTTTAGATGTGGTTTTATGTTTTAATTAGTGTTTGTGCCAAGTAGAACCTATAGGATAACCTACGGTGATAGTTAATTTGATCTTGCTGAAAAATAGAAAATTTTGCGCGCACGAGAATAATTTTAATAAATCACAGAAACGTGCTTTTGAGTTGATTCCTTTTGCAGTAGATCAATAGACAACAATGCCTAGGACATACTATTTTTGTTGGATTTTTAGAGTTCCAGAAGTATTCGAAAGTTACAGATTGCTACAGACTGTTCTGTTTTTGACAGATTCTGTTTTTCGTGTGTTGTTTGCTTATTTTGGTGAATCTATGGCTAGTATCGGGGGGTATGAACCACATAGAAGATGGAATACAGTAGGTTTAACACCAATATAATAAAGAATGAGTTCATTACAGTACCTTATGTGGTGATTTTTCTTTCTTGCACTAACGGAGCTCATGAGATTTCCTGTTGAGTTTTGTGTTGTGAAGTTTTCAAGTTTTGGGTAAAGATTTGATGGACTATGGAATAAGGAGTGGCAAGAGCCTAAGCTTGGCGACGCCCATGGCACCCCAAGATAATTCAAGGACAACTAAAAGCCTAAGCTTGGGGATGCCCCGGAAGGCATCCCCTCTTTCGTCTTCGTCTATCGGTAACTTTACTTGGAGCTATATTTTTATTCACCACATGATACGTGTTTTGCTTGGAGCGTCTTGTATGATATGAGTCTTTTCTTTTTATTTTACCACAATCATCCTTGCTGTACACACCTTTTTGGAGAGACACACATGATTCAGAATTTATTAGAATACTCTATGTGCTTCACTTATATCTTTTGAGCTAGACAATTTTGCTCTTGTGCTTCACTTATATCTTTTTAGAGCACGGCGGTGGCTTTATTTTGTAGAAATTATTGATCTCTCATGCTTCACTTATATTATTTTGAGAGTCTTTTAGAACAGCATGGTATTTGCTATGGTTATAACATTGGTCCTAGAATGATGGGCATCCAAGTTGGGTATAATAAAAACTATCATATAAAGTGCATTGAATGCTATGATCAATTTGATGCTTGATAATTGTTTTGAGATATAAAGGTGGTAATGTTAGAGTCATGCTAGTTGGGTAATTACGAAATTGAGAAATAGTTGTGTTGAAGTTGGCAAGTCCCGTAGCATGCACGTATGGTAAAAGTTGTGTAACAAATTTGTTGCATGGGGTGCTCTTTTGATTGCCTTCCTTATGTGTGGAGGTCGGGATCGCGCGATGGTTAACTCCTACCAACCCTTCCCCTAGGAGCATGCGTAGTAGTACTTTGCTTCGAGGGCTAATAAACTTTTGCAATAAGTATATGAGTTCTTTATGACTAATGTGAGTCCATGGATTATACGCACTCTCACCCTTCCACCATTGCTAGCCTCTATTATGCCGCGCAACTTTCGCCGGTATCATACACCCACCATTTACCTTCCTCAAAACAGCCACCATACCTACCTATTATGGCATTTCCATAGCCATTCCGAGATATATTGCCATGCAACTTTCCACCGTTCCGCTTATTATGACACGCTCCATCATTGTCATATTGCTTTTGTTCTAAGTATTGAGTTGTAATTCTTGAGTTGTAAATCAATAAAAGTGTGATGATCTTCATTATTAGAGCATTGTCCCAAAGTGAGGAAAGGATGACGGAGACTATGATTCCCCACAAGTCAGGATGAGACTTCGGACTTTATAAAAATAAAAGAGGCCGAAGAAGCCCAAATAAAAAAAAGAGGCCAAAGAAGCCCACCAAAAAATGAGAGAAAAGAGAGAAGGGACAATGTTACTATCCTTTTTCCACACTTGTGCTTCAAAGTAGCACCATGATCTTCATGATAGAGAGTCTCCTATGTTGTCACTTTCATATACTAGTGGGAATTTTTCGTTATAGAACTTGGCTTGTATATTCCAATGATGGGCTTCCTCAAAATGCCCTAGGTCTTCGTGAGCAAGCAAGTTGGATGCACACCCACTTAGTTTCTTTTGTTGAGCTTTCATACATTTATAGCTCTAGTGCATCCGTTGCATGGCAATCCCTACTCACTCACATTGATATCTATTAATGGGCATCTCCATAGCCCGTTGATACACCTAGTTGATGTGAGACTATCTTCTCCCTTTTTGTCTTCTTCACAACCACCATCCTATTCCACATATAGTGCTATATCCATGGCTTGCGCTCATGTATTGTGTGAGAGTTGAAAAAGCTGAAGCGCGTTAGAAAGTATGAACCAATTGCTTGGCTGAAACCGGGGTTGTGCATGATGGGAGTATTTTGTGTGATGAAAATGAAGCATAGCCTAACTATATGATTTTGTAGGGATAAGCTTTCTTTGGCTATGCTATTTTGATAAGACATGATTACTTGTTAGTATGCTTCAAGTATTACTATTTTTATGTTAATCTGAACTTTTATCTTGAATCATTTGGATCCGAACAATCGTACCACAATAAAGAAAATTACATTGAGAAATATGCTAGGTAGCATTCCACATCAAAAATTCTGTTTTTATCATTTACCTACTCGAGGACGAGCAGGAATTAAGCTTGGGGATGCGTGCTACGTCTCCAACGTATCTATAATTTTTTATTGTTCCATGCAATTATATTACCTATTTTGGATGTTTATGGGCTTTACTTTACACTTTTATATCATTTTTGGACTAACCTACTAACCGGAGGCCCAGCCCGAATTGCTGTTTTTTGCCTACTTCAGTGTTTCGAAGAAAAGGAATATCAAACGGAGTACAAACGGAATGAAACCTTCGGGAGCGATCTTTTTGGAGAAAACGCAATCCAGGAGACTTGGAGTGGACGTCAAGAAGCAGTCGAGGCGGCCACGAGGGTGCAAGGCGCGCCCTAGGGGGGTGGGCGTGCCCCCGACCTCGTGGGCCCCTCGTGGCTCCCCTGACCGACCTCCTTCGCCTATATATATCTACATACCGCGAAAACAGCCAGGAGCACCACGAAACCCTATTTCCACCGCTGCAACCTTCTGTACCCGTGAGATCCCATCTTGGAGCCTTTTTCGGCGCTCCGCCGGAGGGGGAATCGATCATGGAGGGCTTCTACATCATCGCAAGGCCTCTCCGATGAGTTTTGAGTAGTTTACCATAGACCTTCGTTCCATAGTTATTAGCTAGATGGCTTCTTCACTCTATTTGAATCTCAATACAAAGTTCTACTCGATCTTCTTGGAGATCTGTTCGATGTAACTCTTTTTGCTGTGTGTTTGTCAAGATCCGATGAATTGTGGGTTTACGATCAAGTTTATGTATGAGAAATATTTGAATCTCCTCTGAATTCTTTTATGTATGATTGGTTATCTTTGCAAGTCTCTTCGAACTATCAGTTTGGTTTGGCCTACTAGATTGATCTTTCTTGCAATGGGAGAAGTGCTTAGCTTTGGGTTCAATCTTGCAGTGTCCTTTCCCAGTGACAGCAGGGGCAGCAAGGCACGTATTGTATTGTTGCCATCGAGGATAAAAAGATGGGGTTTATATCATATTGCTTGAGTTTATCCCTCTACATCATGTCATCTTGCTTAATGCGTTACTCTGTTCTTATGAACTTAATACTCTAGATGCATGCTGGATAGCGGTCGATGTGTGGAGTAATAGTAGTAGATGCAGGCAGGAGTCGGTCTACTTGTCGCGGACGTGATGCCTATATACATGATCATGCCTAGATAATCTCATAACTATGCACTTTTCTAGCAATTGCTCGACAGTAATTTGTTCACCCACCGTAATACTTATGCTATCTTGAGAGAAGCCACTAGTGAAACCTATGGCCCCCGGGTCTATTCACTACTAGGGAAAACCCTAGTAGTAGCGCTGGTTTAATGCCCACTAGTAGCGCGTGCCGCCGCGCTACTAATAAGGCGCTACAGCTATTACTTAGCAGTAGCGCATGCTACACGCGCTACTGCTAAGACACATAGCGGCAGCGCTTGTTCTACCCCGCGCTGCTGCTAATATAGCTAGTTGCAGCGTGTTTACTATCCATCGCTACTAGTATTCTTTTTTTAGTGTATTTATACGCCGTTATACAAATTTTGGTACAATACCAATTATGAGGTATATATCATTATGTCCATAACAGTGTGTCAAATGAAGGTGGATTAGGTTCAAGTGGAGGCAATATGTAGTGCATGTCAAAAGTATACTACTAATCCAATCTAGATCTAGTTTGGACTAGTAGTACTTTTGATGTGCACCACATGTTGCCTCCACTTGAATCTAATCCGGCAGCACAAGCTATTTAATCATCATCATAGTCATTACCACCAACAGTATTTATTTAATCACCATAGTCATAGTGTAGCACATAATCATCTTCAAACTCATTCTAGCTAGCTAATCACCACCAACACTAGATGCGGTAGCTATATAATCACCACTAACACTAGCTAATAATAATCATCATAGTCATTACCACCAACACTAGCTATTTAATCATCATAGTCATAGTGTAGCACATCATGATCTTCAAACTCATTTCTAACTAGCTAATCACTCCTGCTGCTCTCTCTCAGGTAAAATAACATAAAACATGTGTAGCTCTCCTCCTCTATCAAGTTGGAGCATGCAGATGAATCTGTCTCCTAATCGTGGGCTGCGCTTCTGCTTGCTTCCCCCTATTACTTGTCTGCGATCGTTCACAATTTTGGTCCAGTCTTTCACTATTAAGCATTCGTCGCTTTTAGAAATCCTGAATGCACTTAACTGCTCTGTAGGATATCTTGGCCGCAAGCTATAATACTCATGGTACCTGTAGTCTCGACCCCATAAGGCACAACATTCATCGGGAGTCCCTGTTGAAGAACATCGTATGGTAACATACTTAGCAATGAAGTTTAGCTTAAAAAATAATGTATGGAAAAGATGCACTAAGGACAAATAGTAAAAATCTTACCATCCTTCCGAAATAGATGTGACCGTGGTTCATTACGAACACTATTGGTCGCACGTTTTCAGTACTAACATTTCTAAATGCAGGAAGAAAATTTGTCTTGGCAGTATCAAGATCCTCAAGCCATGAAACATAATGACTTAGCTCCTCGTAGTTTAGTTCAGCCCCGGGACAGTAGTAGGTCCTGTCTACCAAGCGCTGGACATGTTTGCTTGAATGGAAATAAGCTGACAATAGAAATTAGTTGTCAACTATTTTTGAATAAACAATTTCAAAGACATAAATATGGTTGAGAAACTCACATGATGGTATAACTGGAGGCATCTGCAGATCGACCCAGATGTCGGTATTACCTTCAATATCATCTTCCGGACGAATATCAAAGGTGATAACCATATCAGGCTCAAATGCATAAGTCTTGCATAGTGCTCGCCATGTTTTGCATCCAAAATAGGTGTAGTCATCTGCGTTGTATAATTTTGCGTGGAAAATATAACCATGCTCGGTCTTCAAGTAAACTTTCTTTACCTCCATAGTTCGACTGAAACCTATCTTATCCAATACAAAAACTCTTGCATGGTAGGGGATACGCTAGTAGAATAGTAAAATAAATAAATTATAAGTTGAAGCAAATGAAGCAGATGTCATGCTTAATTACGAAAAAAGACTTGTCGTTGTGACTTACTGTATCCACTTCGAAGTTCACGTCCAGCTTGATGCTGAAGCGCCTATCATCATCTAGGAAGATTCCGTCGCACAGGCCGCGCTCGTCTTCGCAGTATTTGCAAATACCGAAATCCTTTTCATCGTCAGACATTTCCTATGTTCATAGTTGAAACATTAATTAAAAATCGGTCGAAGACAACTACCAGGATACTCAACACACAAATCCGGGGCACTCGATATTTCCTACTAGTCATGCCAAAATTCACAGAAAAATCCGGCATGACCTTTGCTAAAATAGGACATATCGAGCGCCTGAAATTTGCCGGAACGGAAATGAATCAACACTCCGGCAAAACATAGGCCACTCGGAGGTGTAACCTGCAAACATGACCGGCCACTTGGGCAAGCACATATCCTATTTGAGCAACACAAGATATACATTTCAAATATCTTATAGGACTCAAATTAGCATGCATTCAATAACCAAAAGTAAATCATCTCATGCGTCCGTACATCGTCGAATATTATCACTAATACATCCTGAATAGTATCATACATATAACATCACCAATACAACTAAAACCCTAGCGCACGACGGGTATCGGCGCGGGCGATGGACACCCACAGAGAAGGAACCATCACAGGATCATAGCTCCAATGAGATCCCTGGAGAACCTGATCCCTGGAGAACCTGTGGTCCAACGCAAACAAATAGCGATGGACGTGCGCGTCCTCCTCACTGACACGGTGTCGCACCACCTCCGCGGGGTCCTCGAGCCTCTGGACCATCACTGGCCCACGCGACCGCCACCAAAGAAGGTTCGGGTCAACGACAGGCTGGCTCCTCACCAACCTGCACCCCCCGGTAAGTAGCGCCTCCCAGTACCACCCCGGCAGAGCCCAGTCCCGGACATGGCCCATCTGGTGACGCAGGTGTCCTCCGCCGACTCGACGACGAGGATGCGGGATAGGCATCGTCGACGTCGATGCGGGAACTACTATAAATAAAAATAAACTTACTATAAATAAAAAATTAGTACCTAGTTCTTACTAACTAATTAGTACCTAGGAACTACTGCCCTAATTACCATCTAATTTGATGAACCTAGGGGTGGAAAGTGGTAGCGGATAATTCAAAATATCCGATATTCGTATTCGATCGGATATTCCAATTATCCAACTTAAAAGTCAAATAAGTGGTCAAATTTTACTCGTTTTATGATTAATCTTACAAATTATTATGCATTACAATAGTGTTTATTCATAAACCTATTTATCACAAGTTGAATACTTCATGTCACATAGCTATTGACTAATACACTTCAGCAATATGAGAACGGAATTCGCATTCGTATCAAGAAAACATCTGAGCCGCATCTGTATCCTTTCCACCCCTAGATGAAGCCTAACTAATTTGACCACTATCCGATCCGCATCCGATTCCTTTCCACCCCTAGATGAACCCTAACTAATTTGATGCAATTAATATTTCAAGAACCTAGGCAGAGGTAGGGGAGGGGGAGGAGCAGGCGTGCTCACCTCGGGCGTGCGGCGACGGAGGGTGCGGCGGCGTCGAGGTCGGGGTCGGGGCTCGGGCGCGCGGCGGAGGGCGGCGTCGAGGTCGGGGTCCGGGGCGAGGTCGGGGGCGGCATCGAATCCGGGGTCGGGGGCGACGTCCAGGGTGTGCGGAGAGCGACGAGAGAGCGCGCGACAGCCGATGGGCGACGGCGGCGGCGACAGTGCGGAGGGAGTTGGGATTTGGGGGAAGTGGCCATGGGGAGAACGAACCGCGCAGTTAAGTCAAAAGTAGCAGTAGCGCGTTCCAGGAAGTGCGCTACTGCTAAGCTAGCTACAGCGTGTTTCTCTATACGCGCTATTGCTATTCCTTTCTCTTTGTTCCCTTTTTCATTTATTTTTCTTTACATTTTATTTTTTTCCTTTCACCTTTTTCTATTTCTTTCATATTCATTTACTTTTCTATTTGCTTTTCATTTTATTTTATTTCCTTTACCAGTACCGCTTGTCAGCGTAAACGCACTGCTACAAAGATACTAGCGGTAGCGCGGTTCGACGTAGATCGCTACTACTATGTGTAGCCTATCGGCTAAGCCATGGGAATTTTAGTAGTAGCGCCTTTATCTACTGGCGCGCTACTGCTACAAATGTATCTGTAGCGCGGTTTACATCAGCGCGCTACTGCTACTTAGCACCACCGTGCTTTTTTAACACGCGCTACTACTAAATTTCTGTGTATAAGGTTTTCCCTAGTAGTGATTTTCTATCATATAAGTTTCCGATCTATCTTATTTTGCAATCTTTACTTTCCAATCTATATCATAAAAATACCAAAAATATTTATTTTATCTTATTATCTCTATCAGATCTCACTTTCGCAAGTGGCGGTGAAGGGATTGACAACCCCTTTATCGCGTTGGTTGCGAGGTTCTTGTTTGTTTATGTAGGTACGAGGGACTTGCGTGGAGCCTCCAACTAGATTGATACCTTGGTTCTCAAAAACTGAGGGAAATACTTACGCTACTTTGCTGCATCACCCTTTCCTCTTCAAGGGAAAACCAACGCAATGCTCAAGAGGTAGCAGTCGGGGTGTGGGTCGGGTTGTCTTTTTCTTCTTCTTCTTCTTCTTTCTCTTTTTCCTCAGGTATGGCGACGCACGGACGACGGGTCAGCACTCGGACCGGGGGTTCTCGGCATGGGCGTCGGACCGGTAGGACCCACTGGCTCCACCATCTATCCCCTCGGCAACCCTCTTCCTTTCCCCTTTTTCCTCTTCTTCTACATATTCTTCATTTTTTCAATTTTTCTCCTTCTAATTATCTAAACCTAAATCTGGTAGTAACCTAATCCTACCACTATAACGTAAACCTAAACACAAAAAATAGTAGAAAAATCACCTTGGCTCGGCGGTGGTGGAGGAGGCGGCGGGCGCCGGGGCGGGGTGGGCGCCGGGGCGGCGGGGGCGGGGCGGCGAGCCAGGGGGTGGTGCGGGGCGGGGCGGCAGGCTGGGGCCGGCCGGGCGCCGCGGCGGGGGTGGTGCGGCAAGCCGGGGCGGGGCGGCGGGGGTGGGGCGGCGAGCCGGGGCGGGGCGATGGGGCGGGGCGCCGGGCCCGGGCGGCGTAGCGGCGGGGCGGTGTGGCGATGGGGCGGCGGGGTGGTGGGGTGATGGGGCAGGGCAGCGTGGCGGCGGGGCAGTGGGGCGATGGGACGGGGCGGCGGGGCGAGGTGCCGGGGCGGAGCGGTGGTCGAGGGCGGCGGCGCGGGTGGTGAAGGAGGAGATCGAGAGAGAGAGGGGTGGGGGCGCAGGCGCGACCCCTTTTCTGCTAGTAGGTCACAGTTCTTTGCCATCTACTAGCACACGGCAAAGAGCTTACCTAGTGGGGTGGGGCCGGGGGGAAACGGACGACCTAACGGCCATTTTCTTTGCCGTCTGCTGGCGGACGGCAGCAAAGTTTTGCCGTCAACCAGCAGACGGCAAAGAAAATGGCCGTTAGGTCGTCCTCATAAGCCTGCCACCCACCCTCTTTGCCGTCAGCTAGAAGACGACAAAGCTTCTTTGCCGTCCGCTAGCAGACGGCAAAGATATGCTGATGGCAAAGCCTTCCGTTGCCGTCCGCTGCCTCTTTGCCATCCGTTTTCTGGTGGTTGATGGCAATGCCTTTCTTTGCCGTTCGCTAGCTGACAGCAAAGAGTCGGCAGACGGCAAATCTGCTGATTCCAGTAGTGTTGATATCAACATACTTGGGGTGTGCTACCTTAGGGCCTTTAGCCATGAAGCATCTCCCAATTCCTTCATTTGGTGAGTCAAATATGTCATAGGAGTTGGTTGACACAAGTGCTAGACCGGCAACACCTTCATCTTGAGTATATTCGGAGTCGGAGTGATAACTTCTCTCGGAGTTATGGTCGGAGTTGGAGCCGGATACCCATTCACCAACATGAGCTTGATGTCTTTGTTTTGTGTAGCTCCTTGATGATTTGTCTTTCCTTTCCGAATCCTTGCTTCTTCAAGAGATCCTTCGTTCATAGCGATCATCTCTACTCTTTATCTCTCTTGGAGGTGATTCTTCCCTTTTGCTTCTCCTTTTAGGTGAGTCTTCTCTTCTTTTGTAGGGAGCCATACACTCATTGGAGTAGTGTCCGGGTCTTCCACAATTGTAGCAATTTCGCTCATGACTAGAAGATCTTTTGTCATTGTAGGACCTTGACTTGGAACTTCTTTCCTTGCTTCTACTCTTGTAGAATTTGTTGAAGTTCTTCACCATTAATCTCAAGTCCTCATTGGAGGCTTGTTTCTCATTTGATGATGTAGGAGCATCACATGAGGCTTTGTAAGCACTACAAGATTTGTTGTCAAGCTCTTCTTTGTCCTTGAGTGACATCTCATGAGCAACAATTCTTCCAATGACTTCGGCTGGCTTGAGATCTTTGTAATTTGGCATCATTTGGATCAATGTGCACACGGTATCATATTTTCCATCCAAGGCTCTCAAGATCTTCTTGATGATGAATTTGTCGGTCATCTCTTCACTTCCTAAGCTGGCAATCTCATTTCTGATGAGAGCAAGCCTAGAGTACATTTCAGCGACACCTTCACCATCCTTCATTTTGAACTTGTCAAGTTGACTTTGAAGCACATCCAACTTGGATTCCTTGACGGAGTCGGTACCTTCATGCATATCAATCAAAGTATCCCAAATTTCCTTTGCATTCTCAAGACGGCTGATTTTGTTGAATTCTTCGGGGCACAATCCATTGAAGAGGATATCGCAAGCTTGAGCATTGTATTGCAACATCTTCAATTCTTCCGCGGTAGCTTCACGGTTTGGTTCTCTCCCATCAAAGAATTCACCTTGCAAACCAATACACACAATAGCCCAAACGGCGGGGTTATGTCCAAGAATATGCATTTTCATCTTATGCTTCCAACTAGCAAAATTAGTACCATCAAAGTAAGGACCTCAACGGTGGTAATTTCCCTTGCTAGACGCCATACTCTCCTAGGTTGTGAAACCAAGGCTATGATCACCAAAGCTACGGAAATCAAGGCAAATGGAGACCAAAGCTCTGATACCACTTGTAGGAGCGAAAGTATGTCTAGAGGGGGGTGATTAGACTACTTGACCAAATAAAAACTTAACCTTTTCCCAATTTTAATTCTTGGCAGATTTTAGCAACTTAGCAGAAGTCAAGCAATCTCAATACAATTCAAGCAAGTATGCAAAGAGTATATGGGCAGCGGAAAATAAAGCATGCAACTTGCAAGAAAGTAAATGGGGGGAGTTTGGAGGGAGCAAACGCAATGTTGACACGGAGATTTTTGGCGTGGTTCCCATAGGTGGTGCTATCATACATCCATGTTGATGGAGACTTCAACCCACGAAGGGTAACGGCTGCGCGAGTCCACGAAGGGTCCATGAAGAAGCAACCTTGTCTACCCCACCATGGCCATCGCCCACGAAGGACTTGCCTGACTAGGGTAGATCTTCACAAAGTAGGCGATCTCCTTGCCCTTTCAAACTCCTTGGTTCAACTCCACAATCTTGATGGAGGCTCCCAAGTGACACCTAACCAATCTAGGAGACACCACTCTCCAAAAGGTAATAGATGGTGTGTTGTTGATGAATCCTTGCTCTTGTGCTTCAAATGATAGTCTACCCAACACTCAACTCTCTCTCACTGATTTGGCTATGGTGGAAAGATAATTTGAGTGGAAAGCAACTTGGGGAAGGCTAGAGATCAAGATTCATATGGTAGGATTGGAATATCTTGGTATCAACACATGAGTAGGTGGTTCTCTCTCAGAAAATGAATGGTGGAAGTGTAGGTATGTTCTGATGGCTCTCCTCACGAATGAAGAATGGATGGAGGGGTATATATAGCCTCCACACAAAATCTAACCGTTACACATAGATTCCCAAACTCGGTGGGACCGAATCATAAAACTCGGTCAGACCGATCCAGGTAAAAATTTGAACGTTAGAGTTTTCGGTGGGACCGATACAGTCAACTCGGTGAGACCGATGTGCTAGGGTTAGGGCATAACATAATCTCGATGTGATCGATTGCATAAACTCGGTGGGACCGATTTCAGCAATAGGCACATAGAGGGTTGGTCAGGCAAACTTGGTGGGACCGATTCGCTCACTTCGGTGGCACCGAAGTGTTATGAAAAGGAAACAGGGAGTTTGTCTTGCAGACTCGGTGGGACCGATTTGCTCATTTCGGTGTAACCGAAACATTACAAAAAGGAAACAGGGAGTTTGCAATCCCATCTCGGTGAGACCGAGATCCCTATCGGTGAGACCCAAGTAACTAGGTGGCATCGGACAGATCAAATCGGTGGGGCCGAATTTAACTTTTAGGTTTAGGACATATGTGGATGTGAGAAAGTGGCTGAGGGTTTTGGAGCATATCACTAAGCATTTTGAGCAAGTAAGCAATTAAGGAACACCTCATCCCCTTTTAATAGTATTGGCTTTCCTATGGACTCAATGTGATCTTGGATCACTAAAATGAGAATGTAGATTCTTGAGCTTGTTGCCAATATATGTTCTTTTCATTTTGAGGGGTCCACATCTCTAGTCCATGCCATGCCAATCATTGAACTTTCTGAAATGATCATCTTGAAAGAGCATTAGTTCAATGAACTATATGTTGTTAAGAATTACCAAAACCACCCAGGGATTATTTGCACTTTGAAACTGGCACTGGGCACTATGTCAATAGGTTAGTACCAAAAATGATATAAAATGACTGTAAAACATCCAAGAATGATAATATAACAGCATGGAACAATAAAAAATTATAGATACGTTGGAGACGTATCAGGGGGCGCGGCCACCCCTTGTGGGCTGCCTCCCCTCTCCCCTATGGCCCATGTAGGCCCATTACTTCCCCGGGGGGTGATACGTCCATTTTGCATCATGCTTTTATATCGATATTTATTGCATTATGAGCTGTTATTACACATTATGTCACAATACTTATGGCTATTCTCTCTTATTTTACAAGGTTTATCATGAAGAGGGAGAATGCCGGCAGCTGGGATTCTGGGCTGGAAAAGGAGTAAATATTGGAAACCTATTCTGCACAGCTCCAAAAGTCCTGAAACTCCACGAAACTCATTTTTGGAAATAATAAGAATTATTGAGCGAAAGAAGTACCAGAGGGGGCCCACACCCTGGCCACGAGGGTGGGGGGCGCGCCCCCCTGTCTCGTGGGCCCCCTGGTGGCCCTCTGATGCCCATCTTCTGCTATATGAAGGCTTTTACCCTAGAAAAAATTATAAGCAAGCTTACGGGACGAAACTCCGCCACCACGAGGCGGAACCTTGGCGGAACCAATCTAGGGCTCCGGCAGAGCTGTTCTGCCGGGGAAACTTCCCTCCGGGAGGGGGAAATCATCACCATCGTCATCACCAACGATCCTCTCATCGGGAGGGGGTCAATCTCCATCAACATCTTCACCAGCACCATCTCCTCTCAAAACCCTAGTTCATCCCTTGTATCCAATCTTGTATCAAAACCACAAATTGGTACCTGTGGGTTGCTAGTAGTGTTGATTACTCCTTGTAGTTGATGCTAATTGGTTTATTTGGTGGAAGATCATATGTTCAGATCCTTAATGCATATTAATACCCCTCTGATTATGAACATGAATATGCTTTGTGAGTAGTTACGTTTGTTCCTGAGGACATGGGTGAAGTCTTGCTATTAGTAGTCATGTGAATTTGCTATTCGTTCGATATTTTGATGAGATGTATGTTGTCTCTCCTCTAGTGGTGTTATGTGAACGTCGACTACATGACACTTCACCATTATTTGGGCCTAGAGGAAGGCATTGGGAAGTAATAATAAGTAGATGATGAGTTGCTAGAGTGACAGAAGCTTAAACCCTAGTTTATGCGTTGTTTCGTAAGGGGCTGATTTGGATCCACTAGTTTCATGCTATGGTTAGGTTTACCTTAATACTTCTTTTGTAGTTGCGGATGCTTGCAATAGGGGTTAATCATAAGCGGGATGCTTGTCCAAGAAAGGGCAGTACCCAAGCACCGGTCCACCCACATATCAAATTATCAAAGTAACAAACGCGAATCATATGGGCGTGATGAAAACTAGCTTGACGATAATTCCCATGTGTCCTCGAGAGCGCTTTTCTCATTATAAGAAATTGTCCAGGCTTGTCCTTTGCTAAAAAAAGGATTGGGCCACCTTGCTGCACTTTATTTACTTTCATTGCTTGTTACCCGTAACAAATATCTTATCACAAAACTATCTGTTGCCTACAATTTCAGTGCTTGCAGAGAATACCTTACTGAAAACCGCTTGTCATTTCCTTCTGCTCCTCATTGGGTTCAACACTCTTACTTAAAGGACTATGATAGATACCCTACACTTTTGGGTCATCAAGACTCTTTTCTGGCGCCGTTGCCGGGGAGTGAAGCGCCTTTGGTGAGTGGAACTTGGTAAGGAAACATTTATATAGTGTGCTGAAATTTTCTGTCACTTGTTACTATGGAAACTAATCCTTTGAGGGGCTTGTTCGGGGCATCTTCGCCCCGACCAGTAGAGCAAAGAGTTGCTCCTCAACCTACTGAACCTATTGAAAATGTTTACTTTGAGCTTCCTTCGGGTATGATAGAGAAACTGCTAGCTAATCCCTTTGCAGGAGATGGAACATTGCATCCCGATATACACCTTATCTATGTGGATGAAGTTTGTGGATTATTTAAGCTTGCAGGTATTCCCGATGATGTTGTTAAGAGGAAGGTCTTCCCTGTATCTTTGAAGGGAGACACATTGACATGGTATAGGCTATGTGATGATACGGGATCTTGGAACTATAAACGATTGAAGTTGGAATTTCACCAGAAGTTCTATCCTATGCATCTTGTTCATCGTGATCGTAATTACATATATAATTTTTGGCCTCACGAAGGAGAAAGCATCGCTCAAGCTTGGGGGAGGCTTAAGTCAATGTTATATTCATGCCCCAATCATGAGCTCTCAAGAGAAATGATTATTCAAAAAATTTATGCTCGGCTTTCTCTCAATGATCGCACCATGCTTGATACTTCCTGTGCTGGTTCTTATATGCTGAAGACTATTGAATTCAAGTGGGATTTATTGGAAAGAATTAAATGCAACTCTGAAGATTGGGGTTCCGACGATGGTAAGGAGTCAGGTATGACACCTAAGTTTGATTGTGTTAAATCTTTTATGGATACCAATGCTTTTCGTGGATTTAGCGCTAAATATGGACTTGGCTCTAAGATAGTAGCTTCTTTCTGTGAATCTTTTGCTACTCACGTTGATCTCCCTAAGGATAAGTGGTTTAAATATAATCCTCCCATTGAAGTAAAAGTAGTTGCACCTGTTACAACTGAAGAAAAGACTATCACTTATGATGATCCTATTGTTCCTACTACTTATGTTGAGAAACCACCTTTCCCTGTTAGGATAAAGGATCATGCTAAAGCTTCAGCTGTTGTTTGTAAGAGTAATACTAGAACATTTACACCTCCTGAGCAAATTAAAGTTGAACCTAGTATTGCTATGGTTAAAGATCTCTTGGCTAATAATATACATGGGCATGTTATTTACTTCTGTGAGGAAGCTGCTAATATTGCTAAACCCGATGCTAAGATACATAGACCTGTTGTAGGCATGCCTGCTATTTCTGTTAAAATAGGAGATCATTGTTATCATGGCTTATGTGATATGGGTGCTAGTGCTAGTGCAATACCTATTTCCTTATATGAAGAAATTATGCATGATATTGCACCCGCTGAAATAGAAGGTATTGATGTTACAATTAAGCTTGCCAATAGAGATACTATTTTGCCAGTTGGGATTGTTAGAGATGCTGAAGTCTTGTGTGGGAAAGTTAAATACCCTGCTGATTTTCTTGTTCTTGGTTCCCCACAAGATAGCTTTTGTCCCATTATATTTGGTAGACCCTTCCTGAATACTGTTAATGCTAAGATAGATTGCAAAAAGGATGTTGTTACCATTGGCTTGGGGGATATGAAACATGACTTTAATTTTGCTAAATTTCGTAGACAACCTCATGATAAAGAATTGCCTAGTAAGGATGAAATTATTGGTCTTGCTTCTATTGCCGTGCCTCCTACTGATCCGTTAGAACAATATTTGCTAGACCATGAAGATGATATGTTTATGAATGAAAGAAAGGAAATAGATGAAGTATTCCTTAAACAGGGTCCTATTCTGAAACACGACTTGCCTGTTGAAATCCTAGGGGATCCCCCTCCACCGAAGGGTGATCCCGTGTTTGAGCTTAAACCTTTACCTGATAATCTTAAATATGCTTATCTTGATGAAAAGAAGATATATCCTGTTATTATTAGTGCTAACCTTTCAGAGCAGGAAGAGGAAAGATTATTGAAAACTCTGAAAAAGCACCGTGCTGCTATTGGATATACTCTCGATGATCTTAAGGGCATTAGTCCCACTCTATGCCAACACAAAATAAAACTGGAAGAAGGTGCCAAACTAGTTAGAGATCATCACCGATTGTTAAATCCTAAGATGAAAGAAGTGGTAAGAAAGGAAATACTAAAGCTCCTCGAGGCAGGTATAATTTATCCCGTTGCTGATAGTGAGTGGGTAAGCCATGTCCATTATGTCCCTAAGAAGGGAGGTATTACTGTCGTTCCTAATGATAAAGATGAATTGATCCCGCAAAGAATTATTACAGGTTATAGGATGGTAATTGATTTCCGCAAATTAAATAAAGCTACTAAGAAAGATCATTACCCTCTACCTTTTATAGATCAAATGCTAGAAAGACTATCCAAACATACACATTTCTGCTTTCTAGATGGTTATTCTGGTTTCTCTCAAATACCTGTGTCAGCGGACGATCAATCAAAAACTACTTTTACTTGCCCTTTCGGTACCTTTGCTTATAGACGTATGCCTTTTGGTTTATGTAATGCACCTGCTACCTTTCAAAGATCCATGATGGCTATATTCTCTGACTTTTGTGAAAAGATTTGTGAGGTATTCATGGATGATTTCTCCGTTTATGGATCCTCTTTTGATGATTGCTTAAGCAACCTTGATCGAGTTTTGCAGAGATGTGAAGACACTAGTCTCGTCTTGAATTGGGAAAAGTGTCACTTTATGGTTAATGAAGGCATTGTCTTGGGGCATAAAATTTCTGAAAGAGGTATTGAAGTTGATAAAGCTAAAGTTGATGCTATTGAAAAGATGCCGTGTCCCAACGACATTAAAGGTATAAGAAGTTTCCTTGGTCATGCCGGCTTTTATAGGAGGTTCATTAAGGACTTTTCTAAAATCTCTAGGCCTCTGACTAATCTATTGCAAAAAGATATTCCTTTTGTTTTCGATGATGATTGTGTAGAAGCGTTTGAAATACTTAAGAAAGCTTTGAGCACTGCACCTATTGTTCAGCCACCTGATTGGAATTTACCCTTTGAAATTATGTGTGATGCTAGCGATTATGTTGTAGGTGTTGTTCTAGGGCAAAGAGTTGATAAGAAATTGAATGTTATCCAGTATGCTAGTAAAACTCTAGACACTGCCCAAAGAAATTATGCTACTACTGAAAAAGAATTCTTAGCAGTTGTATTTGCATGTGATAAGTTCAGACCTTATATTGTTGATTCTAAAGTAACTATTCACACTGATCATGCTGCTATTAAATATCTTATGGAAAAAAAGATGCTAAGCCTAGGCTTATTAGATGGGTTCTGATACGTCTCCAACGTATCTATAATTTATGAAGTATTCATGCTATTATATTATCCATCTTGGATGTTTTATGGGATTTACTATGCACTTTTATATTACTTTTGGGACTAACCTATTAACCGGAGGCCCAGCCCATATTGTTATTTTATTGCCTGTTTTAGTATTTCGAAGAAAAGGAATATCAAACGGAGTCGACACGGAACGAAATCTTCTGGAGAAGTTATTTTTGGAAGGAAAGCAACCCCGGAGACTTGGAGTCCACGTCAAGAAAGCAACGAGGAAGGCACGAGTTAGGGGGCGAGCCCACCCCCCCTGGGCGCGCCCTCCACCCTCGTGGGCCCCTCGTGGCTCCCCTGACGTATTTCTTCCTCCTATATATACCAATATACCCTAAAATCTTCGGGACGGAGAATAGATCGGGAGTTCCGCCGCCGCAAGCTTCTGTAGCCACGAAAAACCTCTCGGGACCCTGTTCCGGCACCCTGCCGGAGGGGGAACCCATCACCGGTGGCCATCTTCATCATCCCAGCGCTCTCCATGACGAGGAGGGAGTAGTTCACCCTCGGGGCTGAGGGTATGTACCAGTAGCTATGTGTTTGATCTCTCTCTCTCTCGTGTTCTTGATTTGGCACGATCTTGATGTATCGCGAGCTTTGCTATTGTAGTTGGATCTTATGTTTCTCCTCCCCCTCTTCTCTCTTGTAATGGATTGAGTTTCCCCTTTTGAAGTATCTTATCGGATTGAGTCTTGAAAGACTTGAGAACACTTGATGTATGTCTTGCCGTGATTATCTGTGGTGACAATGGGATATCATCACTAGTAGAAAAACCTCCCATCTGTCCCGGTTGGTAAGGGCCTTTTGTCCCGGTTCCTGAACCGGGACTAAAGGGTCGGTACTAATGCCCTAGACCTTTAGTCCCGGTTCAAACACGAACCGAGACAGATGTGCCTCCACGTGGCCGGTGCGCCAAGCCCAGGCAGGAGGGCCTTTGGTCCCGGTTGGTGGCACCAACCGGGACCAAAAGGCATCCACGCGTCAGCATTTCAGGGGCTGGGGTTTTTGTTTTTTTTGAAAGGGGGTGGTTGGGGGTTTTGGGGTGTTAATTTAGGTGTTTCATATATTGTGTTAGCTAGCTAATTAATAGAGAGAAGTGTCCTCTCTTATGTTCGTGCTTGGTCGACGCTACATACTATACATAGAGAGGCCCTCGACACGCTAGCTAGTAAGAAAATGAAGGAAACCATTAAGTACAGAAGTTCGTCATGCATACCGAGAGAAGTGATCGATCGACCTCTCCTTCTCCGAGAGATTGGTCGAACAACAAGTTTTCGTATTATCTATCCGACGTTACTAGCTACATACATATACAATATGTAACATCTTTTACAATCCCCTAGCTAGCATTTGAAATCAACTTCCACATGGTATTCTCCGGTTTATTGATGACGTGGTCAAGAAAGATCCCGCCAATTCCTCTTGAATTGCTTTCATGCGATCTTGTTCTAGGAGTTCATTCCGCATCTGCCACGTCTAATTTGAAGAAGGGGGTCAATACATATATATGAATGAAACTCAACAGAAATGATGGTAATAAAATAAAATTGTGAATATTTTCGCTTACGCACTTCATATTGTCTTTTAGAGTAGCCCCGCCTATTCTTGGCCGTCGTGTTGTAGATGAACTCGCAGACGTAGTATCCACAATAATTATTCCCTTCTTCCTGCCACAAGCACTTTACGAGAAATAGAGGTCAATCAAACTGATAATGAAGCATTATAAATGGCATTGATGAAAGTATAGCTATAGAATCAACGGGAGATGCGCGCAACTAGCTAGCTAGTAGTACTTACTTTCAGGTATGTATATTGCAGCTCCTTCGGCAGTCCCGGAGCTTCTGCGGTGAACTGTTTCCAAACCCTGCAAGACAAAGAAAATAATAATTATTACTTGAGATATCAGGAAATGAACAAAAAGTTGCCGATATGGTGCGATATATAATGATCGATTGAACTTACTTGTTGAGCAATTTAGTCATGTCCGCATAGGTTCCGGGATCTTTTCGTCTCGAGTCTAAGACGGTTACTAGTCCCCGCTCAACCTTAATCTCCAGAAGAACATAGTGGAAGCTGCGCACGCATGCATAACTCATCAATTACATTACTATAACCTCGCTCGAGTAATAAGGGAAACCGAATATGCACATGACAGTAACACTCACTTGAAGTTGTAAGGAAAGAGTATGGTATCTTTGTTTTGATTTTTGATCAACGATTGTAGCAAGTTGGCCTCGGCCTCTTCGGCGTGCTTATTAACCTGAATTTCATCTATGATATTTGTGTTAATGAACCCAATATCATACATTTCTTGTTTTCTGCACTCGACGATCTTCAATCTGCATAATATAGTGAGGATAATTAATTATAAATACATGCAATGAAAGAGCTGAGCTATATATAGAGACTTAATGACAGAAATAGTACTTACAGACAGTAGCAAAAGACCGTTAATTTATCGAGGGCCTTTTGATTGAAGAACTGGAAGAACTCCTCAAATGAAACAGTCAACAGATCAGTTCCAACGAGGTCGTGCTCCTCTTTAATTCCCAGATACAAAGCATTCGTCCCCCCAGACTCTCTGCAGGTTTTCATGTACCAATTATGGAATCTTCGCATCATCGTTGATAGAGATTTTTCATCTTTGACGAGAGGCTTCCCGTACTCGTATCTGTGTTCATCCACCTCCAAGAAATCATAATGTACATCGTCGGGCAGGTAATCTCCAGGATTGTTATAACCGGGCACCATCCCGCCTGGAACATTAGCGACGATGTCGCTAGACACATCGAGCGAGGGGCACGATTGCTTTGCTTGTTCGCCGAGCTACGCAATTTTTTTCCGAGCTGCTCATTCTTTCAACCTTTGATCACTGACAGTACATCCCGACCGCGCCGCTTCGGCATATGTCTTTTCAGTAATGCGCTCATAGTTGGTTTTCGGCGGAGACTTTGGTGGTTTCCTCAGGGCATCGATAGTGCGCTTTGCTTTCACCGGATCTACCTTCTCCTCCGGAGGTGGATGTCTCGTTGCTTTCCACCCTTCAAAGAAGTCCTTCACTTCGGTCCGCACGATCTTCACGTTTTCCTCCTCGGTCATCTCGTACGGTAACTTCTCTAGAGGCTTGAGAGATGGACCGTATTTGTATTGCCTCCCGCTTCTGGCTGTACTGCTGGACGCCGGAGCAGACGGAGCGGCTGCGGCCGTCTTCTTTAGTGCTTGCTTACGAGGCGAAGGAGAAGGACTACGACAGATGGATATATTAGTGGCAAACGTAGAACTAGCTAGCTAATCACAGTAAGGAATCATATTAATTAGTGGCCTCGATGCTGCTTCTCTAGCTAGGGTTTGGGGTGGCCTCGACAACGCTTCAAGGGTTTGGGTGGCCTCGAGATAGTTTGTCAGTTAGGGGCGCGGCGGGAGGGGGTAGGAGACCGACATCATTTTTTTCTAGGGTTTGGGTGTCCTCGATAGTTTTGGTCGAGCGAGAGGGTCGGGGGGTGCTCCCGCGGTAGAAGTTATCACAGTCGAGAGGGGGTATATATATCGACCGCACCTCATGTCGAAGTTATCGGGGAGGGGGTATCGACCCCCCCCCCTCATGTTGAATTCCCGAGAGAGTTAGGAACCGGAGGGGGACACTCCTCCCCCTCATGTCTGATGAGTTTTTACTCCCTCCCTCCCACCCATGAAACATTCATCGAACAAACTTAATACGAGTTTTAACAGAAAACATTCATCGAACTAAATTACAACCTAAAATGTACTAACCTAAAATGCACAAAAATGCTCGAAGAAGAAGAAATAGACTAACCTAAAATGCACTAACAACAACTAACCTAAAATGCACTACAAATCAACTAACCTAAAATGCACTAACCTAAATCAACTAACTCAACATATGAAGAAGGAAATGCTATCGGAGAGGGGGTATATCGACCCCCCTCATGTATCCACATACATACATCTATATATACATACATACATCCATCTCTATGGATCATCATTGGAAAAAAATGCATCATCCATGGATCATCATTTCTCATATATATATCCATCTATAGCCACATACATATATAAATGGAAAAAAATGCTATGAAAAAAATACATATATGAAAAAAATACATATATACTTGGTAAATATTCTATGAACATCATTTCTCATATATATCAATACATACTTGGTAAAACTTTTCTAAAATGTAACTTTTGCATATATAAAAGTTTTTCTTCTTCTTCCTTCTTCTCCTTAGCTACATATATAAATTTTTGCATATATAAAATACATATATACTTGGTAATTTTTGCATATATGTATCAATTTTTGCATATATAAACTTTTGCATATATAAAGTTTTTCTAAAATCTAACTTTTGCATATATGAACATATATACACAGAGAACATATACATATATATATACATTTTTATAATAATGAAAAAAAATGAGAAGGCGCCGGCGTGTGGTCAGGGCGACGGCGACGGGCTCGGGGAAGGGGCGGTAGCGACGGGGTCGGGGAAGGGGCGATGGTGACGGGGTCGGGGAAGGGGCAACAGCGACGGGGTCGGGGAAGGGGCGACGGCGACGGTGTCGGGGCCGGCAGGGGCGGCGGGCGCGGCGATGACGACGGCGACCGTGTCGGGGCAGTGGCGCCGAGGGCGTCGGCGGCGGCGACGGCAAGGTGGACCAGCCTGACGGCGTCGGGGCAGGGCTCGGCGGCGACGGCGACGAGGAGCAGAAGGCGTCGGGCGTCGGGGCGGAGAAGAAGATGGATTTTGGCGAAACTGCAAAGTCTTGCTTATATAGCAAGAGCATTGGTCCCGGTTCGTGGAACCAACCGGGACTAATGCTACTTTAGTCTCGGTTGGTGCCACCAACCGGGACCAAAGGTCTCTTTTCAGCAGCCCAAAGGGCAGGAAGCAGAGGCCTTTGGTCCCGGTTGGTGGCACCAACCGGGACTAAAGGGGGGACATTGGTCCCGGTTGGTGCCACGAACCGGGACCAATGCGCCCTTTAGTCCCGGTTGCTGGCACCAACCGGGACCAAAGACCTTGTGCTGCCCGTGCCCAAATGTTTAGTCCCACCTCTCTAGTTGAGAGGTGCGCGCAGTGATTTATAAGCCCCACTGCCGCACCCCTCTCGAGCTCCTCTCCATTGCAGGCTTACGGGCCTAATTGACACTGTTATGCCTGATGGGCCTACTGGGCCTCCTGCGGGCCTGAATCTTGGCCCATGGTAGGGTTTCTAGTCGTATTCAGGCCGTGGCGGCCCAGTAGGTGGCACTTTTTTTGTTTTTTTGTTTTCTTTGTTGCTTTATTTATTTTATTTTGTTTCTACTTACAACAAAATACTTATTGTTGCTATTTTTACTTATTTTATTAAAGTTTGTTTTTAATTATTTTTCTTTAGGTCACAAAAATTATAAAATTCAAAGTTTTTTTCCATTTTTTTGTTTTGTTTTTTGCATTATTTATTTTCTTTTGTTTTTTGCTTTATTTTTTAATTCTTTTTGCTTTTAGGTCAGCAAAATTATAAACTTTCTATTAGTGCCATTAGTTTTAGAAAAATTATTTTGTTTTTTTGTTTTCTTTGTTGCTTTATTTATTTTATTTTGTTTCTACTTACAACAAAAATACTTATTCTTGCTATTTTTATTTATTTTATTAAAGTTTAATTTTAATTATTTTTCTTTTAGGTCACAAAAATTATAAACTTTCTATTAGTGCCATTAGTTTTACAAAAATTATAAACTTTCTGTTAGTGCCATTAGTTTTCAAATTTTAATAGTTAAAATTTGAATTCTTTGAAATTTGTGTAAATCACAAGTTTGTGATTAACTTTACTAAAAAATGAGCATAGATGCGCTTATAGAGAAAATTCAACCTAAATTCATATTAAATTTCTATGAATTTCAGAGAAATTCAGTATGAATTTAGGTCAAATTCCCTGTATAAGGGCATCTATTTTCACTTTGAGAGGAGCTCAACAAGGCAGAGAGGGAGGGGCTTATAAACCGGTGTGAGCGCCCTTCGGTTGGCGAGCTGGGACTAAACTCTGACCGCAACGAGGACCAACCCTTTAGTCCCGGTTTGTGGCACAAACCGGGAGTAATGGTCATGGGCCAGGGGCGAGGCGCATTGGTCCCGGTTCATGCGTGGAACCGGGACCAAAAGGTCCAGGCGAACCGGGACCAATGGCCCACGTGGCTGCCCTCTTGAGTGTTCTTGGTGAGAACATAGTTGACAAGGAGCAAACCGGGATTAATAGTATTACGAGGGCCGAACCATAAGACATTAAAGCATTTCAAATGAACTCTGAAAAAGTTTAAAGTTGGCATGGTATCATAATTTCACACACATAGCATGTGCATGTACAAAACGGACAATGGTATCATACTGGTCTGTTACAAAGTTGGCATGGTATCATCATAATAGTTGCGGGAGAAAGTCTTCACTTTTTCATCGCTTGTGTCATTTGCTTATTGCGCCGTAACCATGGATAATCTTCATCGTTTATCAGGATGCTTGGGTCAGCCTTGACTTTGAAGGGAGGAATTTCATGAAACTTTTCATAATCTTCAGACATGTCTGTCCTGCCCTCCACTCCCACGATGTCCCTTTTTCCTGAAAGAACTATGTGGCGCTTTGGCTCATCGTATGATGTATTCGCTTCCTTATCTTTTCTTTTTTCTCGGTTTGGTAGACATGTCCTTCACATAGATAACCTGTGCCACATCATTGGCTAGGACGAACGGTTCGTCAGTGTACCCAAGATTTTTCAGATCCACTGTTGTCATTCCGTACTGTGGGTCTACCTGTACCCCGCCTCCTAACAGATTGACCCATTTGCACTTAAACAAAGGGACCTTAAAATCTACTCCGTAGTCAGGTTCCCATATGTCCACTATGTAACCATAATATGTGTCATTTCCCCTCTCGGTTGCTGCATCAAAGCGGACACCGCTGTTTTGGTTGGTGCTCTTTTGATCTTGGTCGATCGTGTAAAATGTGTTCCCATTTATCTCGTATCCTTTGTAAGTCATTACAGTCGAAGATGGTCCCCTGGACAACGAGTACAGCTCATCACAAATAGTGTTGTCACATCTAAGACGTGTTTCCAACCAACTGCTGAAAGTCCTGATGTGTTCACATGTAATCCAGTCGTCACACTGCTCCGGGTGTTTGGAGCGCATACTGTTCTTGTGTTCATCGACATACGGGGTGACCAAGGTAGAGTTCTGTAGAACTGTGTAGTGTGCTTGAGACCAAGAATATCCGTCCGTGCATATTATTGGGTACCCTCCAAGCGTGCCTTTTCCAGTTAGTCTCCCCACATACCGCGATTTAGGGAGACCTATCTTCTTAAGGCCAGGAATGAAGTCAACACAAAACCCAATGACATCCTCAGTTTGGTGGCCCATGGAGATGCTTCCTTCTGGCCTAGCGCGGTTACGGACATATTTCTTTAGGACTCCCATGAACCTCTCAAAGGGGTACATATTGTGTAGAAATACGGGGCCCAGAATGACAATCTCGTCAACTAGATGAACTAGGACGTGCGTCATGATATTGAAGAAGGATGGTGGGAACACCAGCTCGAAACTGACAAGACATTGCGCCACATCACTCCTTAGCGTTGGTATGATTTCTGGATCGATCACCTTCTGAGAGATTGCATTGAGGAATGCACATAGCTTCACAATGGCTAATCGGACGTTTTCCGGTAGAAGCCCCCTCAATGCAACCGGAAGCAGTTGCGTCATAATTACGTGGCAGTCATGAGACTTTAGGTTCTGGAACTTTTTCTCTGCCATATTTATAATTCCCTTTATATTCGACGAGAAGCCAGTCGGGACCTTCATACTGAGCAGGCATTCAAAGAAGATTTCTTTCTCTTCTTTCGTAAGAGCGTAGCTGGCAGGACCTTCATAGTGCTTCGGAGGCATGCCGTCTTTTTCGTGCAAGCGTTGCAGGTCCTATTGTGCCTCAGGTGTATCTTTTGTCTTCCCATACACGCCCAAGAAGCCTAGCAGGTTCACGCAAAGGTTCTTCGTCACATGCATCACGTCAATCGAAGAGCGGGCCTCTAGGTCTTTCCAATAGGGTAGGTCCCAAAATATAGATTTCTTCTTCCACATGGGTGCGTGTTTCTCAGCGTCATTCAGAACAGCTAGTCCGCCGGGACCCTTTCCAAAGATTACGTGTAAATCATTGACCATAGCAAGTACGTGATCAGCGGTACGCATGGCGGGCTTCTTCCGGTGATCTGCCTCGCCTTTGAAATGCTTGCCTTTCTTTCGACATTGATGGTTGGTCGGAAGAAATCGACGATGGCCCAGGTACACATTCTTCCTGCAGCTTCCCAGGTATATACTTTCAGTGTCATCTAAACAGTGCGTGCATGCGTTGTATCCCTTGTTTTTCTGTCCTGAAAGGTTACTGAGAGCGGGCCAATCGTTGATGGTCACGAACAGCAACGCCTTTAGGTCAAATTCCTCCTGTTTGTGCTCATCCCACGTACGTACACCGTTTCCATTCCACAGCTGTAAAAGTTCTTCAACTAATGGCCTTAGGTACACATCAATGTCGTTGCCGGATTGCTTAGGGCCTTGGATGAGAACTGGCATCATAATGAACTTCCGCTTCATGCACATCCAAGGAGGAAGGTTATACATACATAGAGTCACGGGCCACGTGCTGTGATTGCTACTCTGCTCCCCGAAAGGATTAATGCCATCCGCGCTTAAAGCAAACCATACGTTCCTTGGGTCACTTGCAAACTCATCCCAGTACTTTCTCTCGATTTTTCTCCACTGCGACCCGTCAGCGGGTGCTCTCAACTTCCCGTCTTTCTTATGGTCCTCACTGTGCCATCGCATCAACTTGGCATGCTCTCCGTTTCTGAACAGACGTTTCAGCCGTGGTATTATAGGAGCATACCACATCACCTTCGCAGGAACCCTCTTCCAGGGGGGCTCGCCGTCAACATCACCAGGGTCATCTCGTCTGATCTTATACCGTAATGCACCGCATACTGGGCATGCGTTCAGATCCTTTGCATGGGAAAATTATTATGAGGGAGGAACATATGCTTGTAGGAATTGCAATAATATCAAGTTTCCTCTCTATGTGCTTAAAATCTTGAAGTTATGCTTGTTTTACCTTCCTATGCAAGATGATTCTTGTTCCCATAAGTTGTTTGCTCACAAAATCCCTATGCATAGGAAGTGAGTTAGACTTAAATGTGCTAGTCATATTCTTCATGATGCTCTCTTTATGTTTCAATTCTTATCTTTTATGTGAGCATCATTGAAATCATCATGCCTAGCTAGGGGCGTTAAACGATAGCGCTTGTTGGGAGGCAACCCAATTTTATTTTAGTTTCTTACTTTTTGGTTCTGTTTAGTAATAAATAATCCATCTAGCTTCTGTTTAGATGTGTTTTTATGTTTTAATTAGTTTTTGTGCCAAGTAGAACCTTTGGGAAGACTTGGGTGAAGTCTTTATGATCATGCTGTAAAAAACAGAAACTTTAGCGCTCACGAGATTAGCTTCAACATTTTACTGGAAAGTGATATTTAGTTGATTCTTTTTGCAGATGATTACTAGACAAATTCCTCAGGTCCACCAATTTATTTTAGAATTTTTGGAGTTCCAGAAGTTTGCGTTAGTTACAGATTACTACAGACTGTTCTGTTTTTGACAGATTCTGTTTTCATTGTGTTGTTTTCTTATTTTGATGAATCTCTGGCTAGTAAAATAGTTTATAAACCATAGAGAAGTTGGAATACAGTAGGTTTAATACCAATATAAATAAATAATGAGTTCATTACAGTACCTTGAAGTAGTGTTTTGTTTTCCTTCGCTAACGGAGCTCATGAGTTTTCTGTTAAGTTTTGTGTTGTGAAGTTTTCAAGTTTTGGGTAAAGATTCGATGGACTATGGAATAAGGAGTGGCAAGAGCCTAAGCTTGGGTATGCCCAAGGCACCCCAAGGTAATATTCAAGGACAACCAAAAGCCTAAGCTTGGGGATGCCCCGGAAGGCATCCCCTCTTTCGTCTTCGTTCATCGGTAACTTTACTTGGAGCTATATTTTTATTCACCACATGATATGTGTTTTGCTTGGACCGTCAATTTATTTTGTTAGTATTTGCTTGATGTTATTTAGAATAGTGTTTTGCATCTTTAGTTTCAATAAAAATATCAAGGATAGCCTGTACCATGCTTATTTGCTGGTATACATGTTGCTGTTTGAAAACAGAAAATTTACCGCTGTTGCAAAAATTCCTTAGAAAATTCAGAGCATGATAAAATGTTGAAACCTTTTGCATAAGAAGCTCTGATAAATTTACTACAGTGGGAATTTTATTTCATAATTTTTGGAGTTAGGGAAGTATGATCAATCTTGCATTCTTTACAGAATGTACTGTTTTGGCAGATTGCTGTTATGTTTGCACTGTTTGCATATGTTTGCTTGTTTAATGATTCTATTTGAGGATAGGAGTATTGAATATGCAGAGGCATTTAGTATTCAATGTTGAATAATAATTTTAGTAATTTGTTACAGTAGAAAATGATAAGGTTTTGCATTGGTTTATACTAACCTATCTCACGAGTTCTTGTTGAGTTTGGTGTGGATGAAGCTTTTGATAAAATGAGAAACCATGATATGAGAGGAATTAAGGAGACACAAAAGTTCAAGCTTGGGGATGCCCAAGGCACCCCAAGATAATATTTCAAGAAGTCTCAAGCATCTAAGCTTGGGGATGCCCCGGTAGGCATCCCACCTTTCTTCTTCAACAACTATCGGTTAGTATCGGTTGAACCTAAGTTTTTGCTTCTTCACATGAGTTGTGCTATCCTTGCAATGTCATTTTATTTTGCTTTGCTTGCTGTTTGAGTAAAATACCAAGATCTAAAATTATTAAATGAGAGAGAGTCTTCACATAGCTACATAATTATTTAACTACTCATTGATCTTCACTTATATCTTTTTGGAGTAGTTTTTCATTTACTCGTGTGCTTCACTCATATCTTATGAGTAAATGGTTGAATGAGTTGAATGTCATAAATCTGAAATTACATATGTTTCATTTGCTTATCCCATGGGGAGTAATGACTTCACATCTAAGAAGTAGAGGTTGTAAATTTATTGAAGGTTAGCCAGCATTGTATTAGTCATTTGAACAATTCATGAAAGAATATTGAAGGAAGAGAGATTTCACATATAAATATACTATCCTAGACATCTTTTATAATTGTGAGCACTCATTAAGTATGACATGCTAAAGAGTTGATGTTGGACAAGGAAGACAACGTAATGGCTTATGTTTTCTCACATCTCAGTTAAAGTATATTGTCATGGATCATTCAAACATGTTGAGCTTGCCTTTCCCCCTCATGCTAGCCAAATTCCTTGCACCAAGTAGAGATACTACTTGTGCTTCCAAATATCCTTAAACCCAGTTTTTGCCATGAGTGTCCACCATACCTACCTATATGCGGTATTTACCTACCGTTCCAAGTAAATTTGCATGTGCCAAACTCTACACCTTCAAATAATAATCTGTTTTGTATGCCCAAATCGCTCATGTAGCGACTAGGGGCTGTCAGTAACTTCCATGCTATGTGGGTTATTCTCAAGGGGAGTGGACTCCGGTCCTCATTCACGAGAAAGGGCCGGTAACCGGGATGCCCAGTCCCATGATCAAAAGATCAAAATCAAATCAATATAATTAAACAAAACTCCCCCAGGATTGATGTTAGTTGGAGGCACTCGTTGTTTCGAGCAAGCCATGGATTGATGCTTGTTGGTGGTGGGGGAGTAAAAACTTTTACCATTCTGTTTGGGAACCGCCTATAATGTATGTGGTATGGAAGATATTGGGAACTCTTGGTTGTTATGTTGACAATGAGATCATACCTCTCAAAATTATTTTCATTTCTATTTTAAAATCGAGCTGTGGCACCTCTGCAAATCCCTGCTTCCCTCTGCGAAGGGCCTATCTTTTACTTTATGCAAGAGTCAAGGTGATCTTCACCTTTCCCTTTTTCATTTTATCCTTTGGCAAGCACTTTGTGTTGGGGTGATCATGATATATATATATATATCCAATTGGATGTAAGTTAGCATGAACTATTATTGTTGACATCACCCAAAGGTGAATACGTTGGGAGGCAACACTATAAGCCCCTATCTTTCTCAGTGTCCGATTGAAACTCCATAACCATTAGTATCGCGTGAGTGTTAGCAATTGTAGAAGACTATATGATAGTTGAGTATGTGGAGTTTGCTATTCCTGAAAATAAGATGAATTGCAATTGTTTAATGACCGAGAATGAAGTTTGCTAGTTTTCAAGAAAGTTTATGGTCTATGCTTTGACATGTTAATTGCTTGTTACTTTATCGTGAGAAGTTTTATGAGATGAACTACTGTTATGACATATAATCATGCTAGAAAATGTGATTGAAATTATCATTGATCAAACTTGTGCACCTTCTAGCATTCACACTTCATAAATTCTTTCTTTTATCATTTACCTACTCGAGGACGAGCAGGAATTAAGCTTGGGGATGCTGATACGTCTCCAACGTATCTATAATTTATGAAGTATTCATGCTATGATATTATCCATCTTGGATATTTTATGGGCTTTACTATGCACTTCTATATTACTTTTGGGACTAACCTATTAACCGGAGGCCCAGCCCATATTGCTGTTTTATTGCCTGTTTCAGTATTTCGAAGAAAAGGAACATCAAACGGAGTCGGAACGGAACGAAATCTTCTGGAGAAGTTATTTTTGGAAGGAAAGCAACCCCGGAGACTTGGAGTCCATGTCAAGAAAGCAACGAGGAAGGCACGAGGCAGGGGGCGCGCCCACCCCCCTGGGCGCGCCCTCCATCCTCGTGGGCCCCTCGTGGCTCCCCTGACGTATTTCTTCCTCCTATATATACCAATATACCCTAAAACCTTCGGGACAGAGAATAGATCGGGAGTTCCGCCGCCGCAAGCTTCTGTAGCCACGAAAAACCTCTTGGGACCCTGTTCCGGCACCCTGGCGGAGGGGGAACCCATCACCGGTGGCCATCTTCATCATCCGGGCGCTCTCCATGACAAGGAGGGAGTAGTTCACCCTCGAGGCTGAGGGTATGTACCAGTAGCTATGTGTTTGATCTCTCTCTCTCTCTCGTGTTCTTGATTTGGCACGATCTTGATGTATCGCGAGCTTTGCTATTGTAGTTGGATCTTATGTTTCTCCTCCCCCTCTTCTCTCTTGTAATGGATTGAGTTTCCCTATTTGAAGTATCTTATCGGATTGAGTCTTCAAAGACTTGAGAACACTTGATGTATGTCTTGCCGTGATTATCTATGGTGACAATGGGATATCATGTGCCACTTGATGTATGTTTTGGGTGATCAACTTACGGGTTCCATGAACCTATGCATAGGGGTTGGCACACGTTTTCGTCGTGATTCTCTGGTAGAAACTTTGGGGCACTCTTTGAGGTTCTATGTGTTGGTTGAATAGATGAATCTGAGATTGTGTGATGCATATCGTATAATCATACCCACGGATACTTGAGGTGACAATGGAGTATCTAGGTGACATTAGGGTTTTGGTTGATTTGTGTCTTAAGGTGTTATTCTAGTACGAACTCTAGGGCTGTTTGTGGCACTTATAGGAATAGCCAAACTGATTGATTGGAAAGAATAACTTTGAGGTGGTTTCGTACCCTACCATAATCTCTTCGTTTGTTCTCCTCTATTAGTGACTTTTGAGTGACCCTTTGTTGCATGTTGAGGGATAGTTATATGATCCAACTATGTTATTATTGTTGAGAGAACTTGCACTAGTGAAAGTATGAACCCTAGGCCTTGTTTCCTATCATTGCAATACCGTTTACGCTCACTTTTATTATTAGTTACCTTGCTGTTTTTATATTTTCAGATTACAAAAACCTATATCTACCATCCATATTGCACTTGTATCACCATCTCTTCGCCGAACTAGTGCACCTATACAATTTACCATTGTATTGGGTGTGTTGGGGACACAAGAGACTTTTTGTTATTTGGTTGCAGGGTTGTTTGAGAGAGACCATCTTCATCCTACGCCTCCCACGGATTGATAAACCTTAGGTCATCCACTTGAGGGAAATTTGCTACTGTCCTACAAACCTGTGCACTTGCAGGCCCAACAACGTCTACAAGAAGAAGGTTGTGTAGTAGACATCAGGTTCTCTTGCTCCAAGAATTTGATTTGCATATTATTGATAGAAAGGGAGCTGAGAACCCCGTTGCAGACAACTTGTCTAGGTTGGAGAATGTTCTTGATGACCCACTACCTATTGATGATAGCTTTCCTGATGAACAATTAGCGGTCATTAATGCTTCTCGTACTGCTCCATGGTATGCTGATTATGCTAATTACATTGTTGCTAAATTTATACCACCTAGTTTCACATACCAGCAAAAGAAAAAGTTCTTTTATGATTTAAGACATTACTTCTGGGATGACCTACACCTTTATAAAGAAGGAGTAGACGGTGTTATTAGACGTTGTGTACCTGAGCATGAACAGGAACAGATCCTACGCAAGTGTCACTCCGAACCATATGGAGGATTCCACGCTGGAGATAGAACTGCACATAAGGTATTGCAATCCGGTTTTTATTGGCCTACTCTCTTCAAAGATGCCCGTAAGTTTGTCTTATCTTGTGATGAATGTCAAATAATCGGTAATATTAGTAGACGTCAAGAAATGCCTATGAGTTATTCTCTTGTTATTGAACCATTTGATGTTTGGGGCTTTGATTATATGGGACCTTCTCCTGCCTCTAATGGATACACACATATTTTAGTTGTTGTTGATTACGTTACTAAGTGGGTAGAAGCTATTCCAACTAGTAGTGCTGATCATAACACCTCTATTAAGATGCTTAAAGAAGTTATTTTTCCGAGGTTTGGAGTCCCTAGATACTTAATGACTGATGGTGGTTCACATTTTATTCATGGTGCTTTTCGTAAAATGCTTGCTAAGTCTGATGTTAATCATAGAATTGCATCTCCTTATCACCCGCAGTCTAGTGGTCAAGTAGAATTGAGCAATAGAGAGCTCAAATTAATTTTGCAAAAGACTGTTAATAGATCTAGAAAGAATTGGTCCAAGAAACTTGATGATGCATTGTGGGCCTATAGAACTGCATATAAAAATCCTATGGGTATGTCTCCTTATAAGATGGTTTATGGAAAAGCATGTCACTTACCTCTCGAACTTGAACATAAGGCATATTGGGCCATTAAAGAGCTCAACTATTATTTCAAACTTGCTGGTGAGAAGAGGTTATTTGACATTAGCTCGCTTGATGAATGGAGAACCCAGGCTTATGAGAATGCCAAGCTGTTTAAAGAAAAAGTTAAAAGATGGCATGACAAAAGAATACAAAAGCGTGAGTTTAACATAGGTGATTATGTGTTGCTATTCAACTCTCGTTTAAGATTTTTTGCAGGAAAACTTCTCTCTAAATGGGAAGGTCCTTACGTTATCGAGGAGGTCTATCGTTCCGGTGCCATAAAAATCAACAACTTCGAAGGCACAAATCCGAAGGTGATGAACGGTCAAAGAATCAAACATTGTATCTCAGGTAATCCTATAAATGTTGAAACTAATATTATTGAAACCGTAACCCCAGAGGAATACATAAGGGACACTTTCCAGAACGTTTCAGACTCCGAAAAGGAATAGGTATGTGGTATGGTAAGTAAACCGACTCCAAAATAGTTCCCATAGCAATTTTTCTCCGTTTTGGAATAAGAATTTAGGATAGAAAGAAGTAGTCCGGGAAGTGCACGAGGCCTCCACGAGGGTGGAGGGCACGCCCACCCATACTGGGCGCGCCCCTGCCTCGTGGGCACCTCGTGTGCTCTCCGGACTCCGTTTTCTTGCATGATACTTCTTTTGGTCGGTAAAAATTCATTATATAATCTCCCGAAGGTTTTGACCACAGTATCACGCAAAAATCCTCTGTTTTTGTTTCGAGCTGTTTCTGTCGCAGATTTAGAGCAAGATGTCTTCTCAAGAGTCAGCCGGGGAGAGTCGGGTGTCTCATCCGACACCAGGTCCAGAAGCAAACAGCGATGCTTATCACTTTGGGCCATAAAAGGAGGATGAGATGGATTCCAACTTAAAAAGGATAGATGCCATGGAGGAGGATCAAGAAGTTACCTCTCTCTTCCAAGCAGGATTTATGATGGGGGAACTACAGAGCTCAGCTATTCCAAGCTCGGTCATCCCTTCCAATGTTAAATTTCTTTCTTATGAAAATATGAAAAAGAGTGTCATTTGTTCTCCAGAAGCTATGCAGCATCCTTGGGTAAAAGGAGCTTTAGCCGTCACGGGCAAGCTTCGCAAGGAAAATATGGACCTCAAGCAACAAGTCAATAAGCTCGAGGAGGAGAATCGTATCCTGAGGGGCATCATCGCCAAGAAGATCGCAACACTAACACTGAAGAAGGAGACATAATCACATGGGTATGGGCACTCCCCTTGGCAACTGCCAAGCTTGGGGGAGGTGCCCTGATATCGTATCACCATCACACTCCTATCTTTACCGTTTTACTTAGTTCGATCCTTTTAGTAATATCTTGATCTAATAGAATAAAAGTTTTGGTATGAAGTAGTTTTGAGTTTTGCTTTGTGATCTCTTTATGTAATTGAGTCTGTGAGCTATATATAATAAAGACTAGTGTTGAGTCAAGGGCTTTGCTATCTTGCTATGATCTTGAGAAAATAGAAAGAATAAAAAAGAATAAAAGAGTTCATATTGATCTTATGGATAGCAATGACTTCACACATAGAGAGTATGAGGCATAAAAGTTGTTGAGAGTTGACAAACGTAGTTTTGGTCATCGTTGCAATTAATAGGAAGTAATAAAGAAAGAGAGGTTTTCACATATAAATATACTATCTTGGACATCTTTTATAATTGTGAGCACTCATTAAGTGTGGCATGCTAAAGAGTTGATGTTGGACAAGGAAGACAATGTAATGGGTTATGTTTTCTCACATCTTAGTTAAAGTATATTGTCATGGATCGTTCAACATGTTGAGCTTGCCTTTCCCCTCATGCTAGCCAAATTCCTTTCACCAAGTAGAGATACTACTTGTGCTTCCAAATATCCTTAAACCTAGTTTTGCCATGAGAGTCCACCATACCTACCTATGGATTGAGTAAGATCCTTCAAGTAAGTTGTCATGTTGCAAGCAATAAAAATTGCTCTCTAAATATGTATGACTTATTAGTGCGGAGAAAATAAGCTTTATACGATCGTGTGATATGGAAGTAATAAAAGCGACGGACTGCATAATAAAGGTTCATATCACAAGTGGCAATATAAAGTGACGTTCTTTTGCATTAAGATTTTGTGCATCCAACCATAAAATCACATGACAACCTCTGCTTCCCTCTGCAAAGGGCCTATCTTTTACTTCATGTCTTTTACATTATGCAAGAGTCAAGGTGATCCTCACCTTTCCCCTTTTTCATTTTACCCTTTGGCAAGCACCTAGTGTTGGAAAGATCCTGATATATATATTAAATTGGATGTAAGTTAACATGATCTATTATTGTTGACATCACCCAAAGGTGAATACGTTGGGAGGCGAAATTATAAGCCCCTATCTTTCTCTATGTCCGATTAAAACTCCATAACCACAAGTATTGCGTGAGTGTTAGCAATTGTAGAAGACTATATGATAGTTGAGTATGTGGACTTGCTGAAAAGCTCTATTCTTGACTCTTTCCGATGTTATGATAAATTGCAATTGCTTCAATGACTGAGATTATAGTTTGTTAGTTCTCAATGAAGTTTATGATCCATACTTGACATTGTGAATAGATTGTTACTTGAGTATACGAAATCATATGACTAAATCTATATATGTTGCTGTTATAAGAATGATCACGATGCCCTCATGTCCGTATTCTATTTTTATCGACACCTCTATCTCTAAACATATGTGGACATATTTTTCGATATCGGCTTCCGCTTGAGGACAAGCGAGGTCTCAGCTTGGGGGAGTTGATACGTCCATTTTGCATCATGCTTTTATATCGATATTTATTGCATTATGGGCTATTATTACACATTATGTCACAATATTTATGGCTATTCTCTCTTAATTTACAAGGTTTATCATGAAGAGGGAGAATGCCAGCAGCTGGTATTCTGGGCTGGAAAAGGAGTAAATATTGGAAACCTATTCTACACAGCTCCAAAAGTCTTGAAACTCCACGAAAGTCATTTTTGGAAATAATAAGAAATATTGGAAACCAGAGGGGGCCCACACCCTGGCCACGAGGGTGGGGGCGCCCCCCCCCCCCCCCCCGTGTCGTGGGCCCCCTGGTGGCCCTCCCGTGCCCATCTTCTGCTATATGAAGGCTTTTACCCTGGAAAAAATCATAAGCAAGCTTACGGGACGAAACTCCACCGCCACGAGGCGGAACCTTGGCGGAACCAATCTAGGGCTCCGGTGGAGCTGTTCTGCCGGGGAAACTTCCCTCCGGGAGGGGGAAATCATCACCATCGTCATCACCAACGATCCTCTCATCGGGAGGGGTCAATCTCCATCAACATCTTCACCAGCACCATCTCCTCTCAAAACCCTAGTTCATCTCTTGTATCCAATCTTGTATCAAAACCACAAATTGGTACCTGTGGGTTGCTAGTAGTGTGGATTACTCCTTGTAGTTGATGCTAATTGGTTTATTTGGTGGAAGATCATATGTTCAGATCCTTAATGCATATTAATACCCCTCTGATTATGAACATGAATATGCTTTGTGAGTAGTTACGTTTGTTTCTGAGGACATGGGTGAAGTCTTGCTATTAGTAGTCATGTGAATTTGGTATTCGTTCGATATTTTGATGAGATGTATGTTGTCTCTCCTCTAGTGGTGTTATGTGAACGTCGACTACATGACACTTCACCATTATTTGGGCCTAGAGGAAGGCATTGGGAAGTAATAAGTAGATGATGGGTTGCTAGAGTGACAGAAGCTTAAACCCTAGTTTATGCGTTGCTTCGTAAGGGGCTGATTTGGATCCACTAGTTTCATGCTATGGTTAGGTTTACCTTAATACTTCTTTTGTAGTTGCGGATGCTTGCAATAGGGGTTAATCATAAGTGGGATGCTTGTCCAAGAAAGGGCAGTACCCAAGCACCGGTCCACCCACATATCAAATTATCAAAGTAACGAACATGAATCATATGAGCGTGATGAAAACAAGCTTGATGATAATTCCCATGTGTCCTCGGGAGCGCTTTTCTCATTATAAGAAATTTTCCAGGCTTGTCCTTTGCTACAAAAAGGATTGGGCCACCTTGCTGCACTTTATTTACTTTCATTTCTTGTTACCCATTACAAATTATCTTATCAGAAAACTATCTGTTACCTACAATTTCAGTGCTTGCAGAGAATACCTTACTGAAAACCGCTTGTCATTTCCTTCTGCTCCTCGTCGGGTTCGACACTCTTACTTATCCAAAGGACTACGATAGATCCCCTACACTTGCGCTCTCGATCCTTTGCTTTCGCCCAGTCGCCATGGCGCCCAAGACTGGCAAGGGCAAGGGCAAGGGGGCGGCCAAGGGCGTGGTGGAGGTCAGCTCGGACAGCAGCCCCCGGCGCAGCCCCCAGCGTGCGTCCACCACCTATTCCTTATGAACGTGCGCCGGGGTACGATTTTCCGGTACTGACCTTGTCGTGGCTGCAGGAGGGGGACAGCAGGAGGAGGAGCCACCAAGGGCCACCCTCAACACACCGCCCCCATCAACCACATCGCCCCGAGGGGCGTCCCCGGCAAGGGCACCAAGCGCAGAGCCCATACGCACGGAGGAGGAGGACTTGGGCACTGGATGCTCCGTCCCGGAAACGGATGTTGGTGGGGAGGGGGGCGCTTCTTCTCAGCCCGGCACGGGTAGGTCACCCATATTTTTCTCTTTCTTTCTGTTTTTTTCTCCTTGATCTTGGCCTCGCCTCATCCTCCCTTCCGGCATCCAGATCCCCTCCCGGCGGACCAGGAGGACATTGACACCATCATTACGGAGGTCGCTCAGGACGCCATGGCTGAGGCCGACAAGGTCTCCGCTGAGGAGGCCGCCGAAACCGCCGCCGAGGACACCGCCAAGGGGCCTGCCAGAGGGACCGAGGAGGCCGGCAAGGGCACAGCTGAGGAGGTCGGCGAGGGCGCCGCTGAGGGGGCCGGCAAGGGGCCTGCCAGGTAGCCCGGCAAGGCCGCCGCCAAGGAGGAGGTAGTCGACGACCAACCCTCCTCCTCCGCTGCCTCTGGCTCGAGCAGGTACCTGAAGGTGGGCGACGACCTGTTCATCCACCTCCCAAGGACGGCGGGCACCAGGGTGCCGACCGAGGGGGAGGTGTTTGACGACGAGGTGCTTGCCGCCGCCGGGCTCGAGGTTGTCAATGAGCCGAGCACCGGTGGCAGTGGCACCCAGGAGGAGCAGCTTCTCCGGGCTATGGGTGCCAGCTTCTGGAAGCTCCAGGCGCTCTACCGCGCCCGTCTGGACAAGGCAAAGTCCAGGGAGGCGGCGGCGGGCAAGGTGGAGGCGAACCTCGAGGAGCGCATTGCCGAGGCGCAGGCCTGGTTCTGCCAGGCCCACGAGGAGCTGAAGGCCGCTCAAGACCAGCTGGCCGAGCGCCAGCAGAAGCTCCTCTTAAAGCAGGCCGACATCGAGAAGGCCCAGGAGGCAGCGAGGGAAGAGGCCGCCCAAGCCGAGGCCGCCCGGTCCCAGCGCCAGGCTGAGTTGGACTCCCAGGAGGAGGATCTCGTTGCTCGTGAGGTGGCGCTTGCCACCACACTCCGCGGCAAGGACGAGGAGGTCGTGGGGCTCGTCGCGCAGCGAACCCAGGAGCTGGAGCAAAAGCACAAAGAAGCACTCGATGCTCAAGCTCTGGCCCACGGCGATAAGGTGAAGGAGCTGGAGGCGGAGCAGGATGGCCTGAAGAACAGGGCCGAGCCACTGGCGAAGGAGAAGGACTCGGTCAACTGCGCCTTGACAGAGGTGCAGGGCGCAGTCTTCGACAAAGCCGAGCTGCTCACCCGCGCCAACGATTCCATCCAGGACCTGAAGCTGAAGCTGGAGGGTCTTGAGGGGATGCTTTCGGAGGCCAAGGCCCGGGAAGAGACCCTGACCAAAAGCCTGGAGACGGAGAGGCAGCCCCGGAAGAATGATGCCGCCAATCACGAGGATTTCGTGAAGGGCGAGAACCTTTGGATCAGCCGCCTCGTCGACGTCGCCAACAGGATCACCGAGAAGCTAGCTGACATGGGGATGTCGGATGTGAGGTACTCCTATGAGCCGACCATGAGCCCCAACACCAGGCTGACCCTGTTCTTCGAGGGTGTTCTTGGAGCCTTGGAGCAGTTTCGCTCTAACAGAGCGAACTCTCTGGCCAATGAGGCCCGGCAGCTTTGCCAGGGTGCCCTGACCAAGGTCCTCACCAAGCTGGCATACTAGTACCCCGACCTCGACTTCGACGCCGCGCTGGAGAGCTTGCCGGAGGACGCGGACCTCGCACCGCTCAAGGAGCGTATCAAGCCCATCATCAGCCGCGTTGACGGGATCGAGAGGATCGAAGGCCAGCGCCGGGACAATTCATATCTTTAGTTAGAACCGCAGCAACAATTGATGTAATATAACCCTGCAGTACTTTTGAAATGATGCATGTTATTTTCCAATTCGATCTTTCTCTGCACGTTCACCCTACGTTAATTGGGTAGGCTTGCCAGCGCGTAAACCCATGCCGCGGCGCCTTGAGGACGGATCCCCAATAGCCTGCCGGTTGTGCGTGCTGCTAGGCGAACCACCTTGCCGCTCTCAGCGCGGCCGCTCGAGCTGCTGAGCAGACTCGAGACAGAACGAGAGTGTTGCCAATAGCAGAAGGCTACCCTGCCGTTCTCGAGGCAGCCGCTCGAACTATTGAGCAGACTCGAAACAGAACGAAGGCGTTGCCAATAGCGGAAGGGCCCCATTGCGTGCAGGTTTCATATACAGAGGGAAAGATCTCCAGGGAGAATAACCTTATATAGAAAGAATTTCTCAAAGTTTTTGTGTGACTTAGCTTTTCTGTCATCGCGCGAGCGTTTGCTGTTCTCGCAGATGATGCCACCCATTCGATCGCCTCCTTCCTTGGAAACCATGACGACGAAGGACCGCTAAACCAGCTACTAGACCAGATTCTCTCAACTGTGCCCCGAGCTTGGTGCGCCAAAGATGACGGTGGGAACGACACCTATGGGATCACAAGAATCCCTACTGTGGTCGGCGGGCGCGGGGTTGAGAAAAGAGCAGGTATAGGAGCCAGCACAAAGGTCGTTTACCCAGGTTCGGGCCGCGGAGATCGTGTAATACCCTAGTCCTACTTTAGTGTGTATATCAGTGTTCTTGAACTAGCTATCGAGCATGACTTGCCCAAAGAGCCGAATCCCTCTCCAGTACGCCTCAGGCCTCCTTTTATAGTCGAAGGAGGCGCCACAGTGACACACAGGATGTGGAAAGGGTACAGTAGCTATGTTTATCGCTTGCCATTATGGGACAAGACGCATTAAATGTGCCTCTGAGGTGTCCCCCTGCTTTATCGCCGCCTCGCCCTACTTCGACACGCGCCCAGGCCAGCGGGGCGGTCAGCGCCATGTAGGCTGGCTGGCTGCTGAGGTGGCGTGGTGGCAGTGTCTTCATGAAGATCTGCCTGTCACCATGCAAGTGCTTACTGAGCTGGCCTCGGGACCGCATGTCGCCACGCAGGTGATCGCCTGGCTGGCTGGGCTGGCAGCTGCATGGGAATAGCGGTGGGGTTCTGGCGCGCACGGACCTGGCCGCGGCCTCGCTATTCTCTTCGGCAAGGTTCTTGCCGGGGTCCCCGGCAAGGGTCTTGCCGCAGCACCACGATCGTCCCCGTGAAGGATGTTGCCGGAGGTCTCGCCTTCTGGTCTTCATTTGATCTTGTGTGTTGGTGATCTTCACAAAGATCTGCATGCCACCATGGGGGTGCCTCCCGAGCCTTGGTTTCAATGCCGTTGACGATGTTGGAAACCTCGGGCTCAAGGGTGGCGCGCTCCGCTGGTGTTGGGCAAGTTGCCCAGGCAAGGGTCTTGCCGGGGGAGTCCACCTCGCCCTCTTGCTCTTTGTGTTCCTGGTCATGGCGTTGCTCGATCGTCTCGTGGCTTCGGCTCCCTGCCACTGCCCTGCTTAAGTGTGGCCGCAGGTGTGGCTCTGACTGCCCGTGCACTGGTAAAGGGGTACAAAGTAGTGCCCCTACTTCTGTACACCGACAACTATCGTATCCCCTTGCCAAATTCATAGCAAGGCACACAACTGGTCTGGTAAATAGCATGGCACACTTTATAGAACCTATGGCTGAGGCATAGGGAATGACTTTCATTCTCTTTCTATCTTCTGTCGTGGTCGGGCTTTGAGTCTTACTCAACCTTACACCTTGTAATACACGCAAGAACTCCTTCTTTGACTGATCCATTTTGAACTCTTTCAAAATCTTGTCAAGGTATGTACTCATTGAAAAATATTATCAAGTGTCTTAATCTATCTCTATAGATCTTGATGCCCAATATGTAAGCAGCTTCATCGAGGTCTTCCTTTGAAAAACTCCTTTCAAACTCTCCTTTATGCTTTCCAGAAAATTCTACATCATTTCCAATCAACAATATGTCATTCACAAATACTTATCAGAAAGGTTGTAGTGCTCCCACTCACTTTCTTGTAATTACAGGCTTCACCGCAAGTCTATATAAACCTATATGCTTTGATCAATTCATCAAAGTGTATATTCCATCTCCGAGATGCTTTTGGATCTTGCACACCTTGTTAGCACCTTTTGGATCGACAAAACCTTTGCATCATTTGCAACTCTTCTTAGAGATATCCATTTAAAGAATGTAGTTTTGACATCCATTTGCTAGATTTCATAAAATATGGCAATTGCTAACATGATTCGGATGGACTTAAGCATCGCTACGGTTGAGAAAATCTCATTGTAGTCAACACCTTGAACTTGTCGAAAACCTTTTTGCGACAAGTCGAGCTTTGTAGATAGTAAGACTACCATTAGCGTCCGTCTTCCTCTTGAAGATCCATTTATTCTCAATGGGTCGCCGGTCATCGAGCAGATCCACCAAATCCATGCTTTGTTCTCATACATGGATCCTATCTCAGATTTCATGGCCTCAAGCCATTTATCGGAATCATGGCTCATCATAGCTTCTTCATAGTTCGTAGGTTCATCATGGTCAAGTAACATGACCTCCAGAACAGGATTACCGTACCACTCTTGTGCGGATCATGCTCTGCCTGACCTACGAGGTTCTGTAGAAACTTGATCTGTAGTTTCATGATCTTTATCATTATCTTCCTCTCTAGTTGGTGTAGGCATCACGGGAACAGATTTCTCGGATGAGCTACTTTCCAAATTGAGAGCAGGTACAATTACCTCATCAAGTTCTACTTCCCTCTCACTCACTTCTTTCGAGAGAAACTCCTTCTCTAGAAAGGTTCTGTTCCTAGCAACAAAAATCTTGCCTTCGGACTTGTGGTAGAAGGTGTACCCAATTGTTTCTTTAGGGTATCCTATGAAGAAACATTTCTCTGATTTGGGTTCGATCTTATTGTGCTGAAGCCTTTTGACATAAGCATCGCATCCCAAACTTTAACAAACGACAGCTTAGGTTTGTTGCCAAACCACAGTTCATACGGTGTCGTCTCAGCGGATTTTGACAGTGCCCTGTTTAAAGTGAATGCAGCTGTCTCTAATGCATAACCCCAAAACGATAGTGGTAAACCGGTAAGAGTCATCATAGATCGCACCATCTCCAATAAAGTGCGGTTACGACGTTCGGACACGCCATTACGCTGTGGTGTTTCAGGTGGCGTGAGCTGTGAAACTATTCCACATTGTTTTAAATGAAGGCCAAACTCGTAACTCAAATATTCTCCTCCACGATCAGTTCGTAGAAACTTTATTTTCTTGTTACGATGATTCTCCACTTCACTCTGACATTCTCTGAACTTTTCAAAAATGTTTCAGACTTGTGTTTCATTAAGTAGATATACCCATATCTGCTCTAATCATCTGTGAAGGTCAGAAAATAACGATACCCGCCACGAGCACCAACACTCATTGGACCGCATACATCGGTATGTATTATTTCCACTAAGTCATTAGCTCGTTCCATTGTTCCGGAGAATGGAGTTTTAGTCATCTTGCCCATAAGGCACGGTTCACAAGTATCAAATGATTCATAATCAAGTGATTCCAAAAGTCTATCTTTATGGAGTTTCTTCATGCGCTTTACACCAGTATGACCCAAACAGCAGTGCCACAGATATGTTGCACTATCATTATCAACTTTGCATCTTTTGGCATCAATATTATGAATATGTGTATTACCATGATCAAGATTCAATAAACCATCAACATTAGGTGTATGACCATAGAAGGTTTTATTCATGTAAACAGAATAACAATTATTCTCTGTCTTAAATGAATAACCGTATTGCAATAAACATGATCTAATCATATTTATGCTCAACGCAAACACCAAATAACATTTATTTAGGTTCAACACTTATCCCGAAAGTATAGGGAGGGTGCGATCATGATCATGATCAGTCTTGGAACCACTTCCAACACACATCGTCACTTCACCCTCAACTAGTCTCTATTTATTATGCAACGCCTATTTCGAGTTACTAACCTTAGCAACAAAACAAGTATCAAATACCCAGGGGTTACTACGAGCACTAGTAAGGTACACATCAATAACATATATATCAAATATAACTTTGATCACTTTGCCATCCTTCATATCCACCAAATATTTGGGGTTGTTCTGCTTCCAGTGACCATTTCCTTTACAGTAGAAGCACTCAGTTTCAGGCTTAGGTCCAGCTTTGGGCTTCTTCACGGGAGTGCCAACTGGCTTGCCATTCTTTTGAAGTTCCCTTTCTTTCCTTTTGCCCTTTTTCTTGAAACTAGTTGTCTTGTTTAATCATCAATACTTGATGCTTTTTCTTTATTTCTACCTTCATCGATTTCAGCATCACGAAGAGCTCGGGAATCGCTTTCGTGATCCCTTGCATATTATAGTTCATCACGAAGTTCCAGTAACTTGGTGAGGGTGTCTAGAGAACTTTGTCAATCACTATCTTATCTGGAAGATTAACTCTCACTTGATTCAAGCGATTGTAGTACTCAGACATTCTGAGCACATGCTCACCAGCTGAGCTATTCTCCTCCATCTTTTAGGCGAAGTACTTGTCAGAGGTCTCATACCTCTTGACACGGCCATGAGCCTGAAATACCAATTTCAGCTCTTGGAACATCTCATATGCTCCATGGCATTCAAAACATTTTTGATGTCCCGGTTCTAAGCCGTAAAGCATGGTGCACTAAACTATCAAGTAGTCATCATATTGAGCTAGCCAAACGGTCATAATGTCTGCATCTTCTCCTGCAATAGGTCTGTCACCTAGCGGTGCATCAAGGACATAATTCTTCTGTGCAGCAATGAGGATAAAGCTCAGATCACGGACCCAGTCCGCATCATTGCTACTATCATCTTTCAACTTAGTTTTCTCTAGGAACATATAAAAAACATAGGGAAGCTACAACGCGAGCTATTGATATACAACATAATTTGCAAATACTATCAGGACTAAGTTCATGATAAGTTAAAGTTCAATTAATCAAATTACTTAAGAAATCCCACTTAGATATACATCCCTCTAGTCATCTAAATGATATGTGATCCAAATCAACTAAACCATGTCCGATCATCACGTGAGATGGAGTAGTTTTCAATGGTGAACATCACTATGTTGATCATATCTACTATATGATTCATGTTTGACCTTTCGGTCTCCAGTGTTCCGAGGCCATATCCATATATGCTAGGCTCGTCAAGTTTAACCCGAGTATTACGCATGTGCAAATCTGGCTTGCACCCGTTGTATTTAAACGTAGAGCTTATCACACCCGATCATCACGTGGTGTCTCAGCACGAAGAACTTTCGCAACGGTGCATACTCAGGGAGAAAACTTCTACCTTGAAATTTTAGTAAGAGATCATCTTATAATGCTACCGCCGTACTAAGCAAAATAAGATGCATAAAAGATAAACATCACATGCAATCAAACTATGTGACATGATATGGCCATCATCATCGTGTGCTCATGATATCCATCACCAAAGCAATGTCATGATCTCCATCATCACCGGATTGACACCTTGATATCCATCATAGTGTCGTGGTCATCTCGCCAACCATTGCTTCTACGACTATCGCTACCGCTTAGTGATAATGTAAAGCAATTACATAGCGCTTGTATTTCATACAATAACGCGACAACCATATGGATCCTGCCAGTTGCCGATAACTTTTACAAAACATGATCATCTCATACAACAATATTTATATCACATCATGTCTTGACCATATCACATCACAACATGCCCTGCAAAAACAAGTTAGATGTCCTCTACTTTGTTTGTTGCAAGTTTTTACGTGGCTGCTACGGGCTGCTAGCATGAACCATACATACCTACGGCACAAAAAACCACAACGGTGATTTATCAAGTTTGCTGTTTTAACCTTCACAAGGACCGGCCGCAGTCAAATTCAATTCAACTAAAGTTGGAGAAACAGACACCCGCCAGCCACCTTTATGCAAAACTAGTTGCATGTCTATCAGTGGAACCGGTCTCATGAACGCGGTCATGTAAGGTTGGTCCGGGCCGCTTCATCCAACGATACCGCCGAATCAAAATAAGACATTGGTGGTAAGCAGTATGACAATCACCGCCCACAAATCTTTGTGTTCTACTCGTGCATATTATCTACACATAGACCTGGCTCTAATCCCACTGTTGGGAAATGTAGCATGCAATTTCAAAACTTTCCTACGCTCGCGCAAGATCTATCTAGGAGATGCATAGCAACGAGAGGATGAGATTGTGTCCACGTATCCTCATAGACCGAAAGCGGAAGCATTAACTTAACGCGGTTGATGTAGTGGAACGTCTTCTTGAATCAACCAATCAAGTACCGAACGTACCGCACCTCCGAGTTCTACACACGTTTAGCTCGATGACGCCCCTCGAACTCTTGATCCAACAGAGTGTCGATGGAGTCGATGAGTTTTGTCAGCACGGCGGCGTGATGACGGTGTTAGTGATGTGATCTGCGTAGGGCTTCGCCTAAGCACTACGATGATTCTATCGGAGGAGTAAACGATGAAGGGGGGCACTGCACACGTCTAAGACAATGGTGTCCCTTTGTGGTGCCCCCCTACCCCCGCATATAAAGGAGGGAGGAGAAGGCAGCACACGAGGGGCGCGTGCCATGGGGGGAGTCCTACTAGGACTCCACTCCTAGTAGGATTCGGACCCCTTTTTTCCTTCTTTCCGGAGGGGAAAAGGGGAAGGGAGAGGGAACCAGAGTAGGAAAGGGGGGCGCACCCCCTCCCCTAGTCCAATTCAGACTCCCTATGGGAGGGGGGCGCGGCCACCCCTTGTGGGCTGCCTCCCCTCTCCCCTATGGCCCATGTAGGCCCATTACTTCCTCGGGGGGTTCCGGTAACCTCCCGGTACTCCGAAAAACATTCGAAACTTCCCAAAACCATTCCGGTGTCCGAATGTAACCTTCCAATATATCAATCTTCATATCTCGACCATTTCAAGACTCCTCGTCATGTCTGTGATCTCATCCGGGACTCCGAACAACCTTCAGTCACCAAAACACATAACTCATGGAATACCTATCGTCATCGAACGTTAAGCGTGCGGACCCTACGGGTTCGAGAACTATGTAGACATGACCGAGACACCTCTCCGGTCAATAACCAATAGCGGAACCTGGATTCTCATATTGGTTCCCACATATTCTACGAAGATCTTTATCGGTCGAACCGCAATGTCAACATACGTTATTCCCTTTGTCATCGGTATGTTACTTGCCTGAGATTTGATCGTCGGTATATCTTCATACCTAGTTCAATCTCGTTACTGGCAAGTCTCTTACTCATTCTGTAATGCATCATCCCGCAACTAACTCGTTAGTCACATTGCTTGCAAGGCTTCAAATGATGTGCATTACCGAGAGGGCCCAGAGATACTTCTCCGATACTCGGAGTGACAAATCCTAATCTCGATCTATGCCAACCCAACAAACACCTTCGGAGATACCTGTAGAGCATCTTTATAATCACCCAATTACGTTGTGATGTTTGATAGCACACAAGGCACTCCTCCGGTGTCCAGGAGTTGCATAATCTCATAGTGGGAGGAATATATATTTGACCTGAAGAAAGCAGTAGCAATAAAACTGAACGATCATTATGCTAGGATGGGTCTTGTCCATCACATCATTCTCCTAATGATGTGATCCCGTTCATCAAATGATAACACATGTCTATGGTTAGGAAACTTAACCATCTTTGATTAACGACCTAGTCAAGTAGAGGCATACTAGGGACACGGTGTTTTCTCTATGTATTCACACATGTATCAAGTTTTCGGTTAATACAATTCTAGCATGAATAATAAACATTTATCACGATATATAAGGAAATATAAAATAAAAACTTTATTATTGCCTCTAGGGCTTATTTCCTTCAGGTATAGGCTATACTAAAGTTGGAATACAGTAGATATAATGCAAAAATAAAATATGAATGGGTTTACAACAGTACTTAGAGTACTGATTTGCTTTGTTATACTAACAGATCTCACGAAGGTTTTGTTGAGTTTTGTGTAATTGAAGTTTTCAAGTTTTGGGTGAGATCACGATGGATGAAGGAATAAGGAGTAAGAAGAGACTAAGCTTGGGGATTCCCCATGGCATCCCAAGCTATTATCTAAAAGAGAAGCAATCAACTAAGCTTGGGGATGCCCGAGTGGCATCCCCTCTTTCTTCTAACGACCATCGGTATTTTACTTGGAGCTATATTTTTATTCATCACATATCATGAGTTTTGCTTGGAGCGTCGTGTATGATATTAGTCTTTTCTTGTTTTGCTTTTTATTTTAAGTCATCTATTCTTGTTGGAGACACCTACTTGAGGGAGCCAAAATTATGCTAGGACTTGTTAGAATTGCTCTCTATGCTTCACTTAAATCTTTATGAACTATGGAATTGCTCTAGTGCTTCACTTATATCTTTTTGAGCACGGTGTGCTTTATTATTTTTGAAGAAATGCTCTCATGCTTCACTTAGATTTATTTGAGAGTTAGTAAAAATTTTAAGAAATTCTCTCTTGCTTCACTTAAATTATTTTGAGAGAAGAAATTTTTTATGCTCATGTTCTTCACTTAAATTTGTTTGAGCTATCAAAAGCAGCATATGAAATGAGTCCCAAAGTGATAGATATTCAATATGGATATAATAAAAACTTTCATAAAGATCATTGGACAAAATAAACTTGATTCCTTGTAATAGTTTTGCGATATGTTGATATAATATGTGAGTCATGTTGATGAGTAATTATGCTTTAGTAAGAATATTGGTGTTAAGGTTTGTGATTCCCTATGCAAGCACGAAAGTCAATAGTTATGCAATGAAATTATATCCTACTTGTGGTGCATTATTCGGTGTTAGTTATGCTTAATGCTCGCTTATGAGATTTTTCGTTTCTTGGTTGGATGCTTCTCAATCTTTTGCTAGCCTTCATTTGCACTAAGTATGATCACTACTTGTACATCCAAAATCCTTAAACCCAGTTTTGCCACATGAGTCCACTATACCTACCTATATGCGGTATTTTCGTGTCGTTCTAAGCAAATTTGTATGTGACATCTCTAAATTTCAAAATAAATTTTATCTTTTGTGTGCTCGTACCGCTCATGAAACGGTAGGGGGTGGCTGATATTTTTCCATGCCAGATGTGTTATTCTCAAGATGAGTGTTTATTCACTTGTCATTGCATGAGAGTATGGCAAAGGTATTAGGGATGCCCAGTCCCAAAATGAAAAATGAATTCACTTTATGTTGTCAAATAATAAATTCCTTAGAAAGTGTTGGTATGGACGGCACCCGTGGATTCGGTTAGCCATGGAATGTGAAAGTATGGTGGAAAAAGGATTAACTTTATTTTCTGTTTGGGAACCACCTATGATATATCTAGCATGGAAAGTATTGGGAACTACTGGATCGTTTTCGTTGACAGGAAAAGCAAGCCATCCAAAATGTTTTTATCTCTATCTTTTTCACTTTGAGCTCTAGCATCTCTACAAACCCCTACTTCCCTCTGCGAAGGGCCTTTCTATTTTACTTTATGCAATTTTTTTGAGTCTCCATCTTCTCTTATAAAGCACCAACTTAGGGGCACTATGATCGTACTTGAGCATTGGGTGTAGCTAACATTTGAGGTTGTTTCATGAATGGATCAATGTTGAGCATAATGGGCTAGGGATAACTTGCTTTAGTGTTGATATTTTGAAAGACATGGTTGCTTGGTGATATGCTTGAGTATTGAAATCTTCATGTAAAAACTAGACTATTGCTTTGAATCATATAAAAGTCCAAATGTCCATGCTACAAAGAAAAGAATATGTGATGAACATGTTAGGCGGCATTCCACATCAAAAATTCTGTTTTATCATTTACCTACTCGAGGACGAGCAGGAATTAAGCTTGGGGATGCTGATACGTCTCCAACGTATCTATAATTTTTGATTGTTCCATGATGTTATATTATCATTCTTGGATGTTTTACAATCATTTTATAGCAACTTTATACCATTTTGGGGACTAACCTATTGACATAGTGCCCAGTGCAAGTTGTTGTTTTTTGCTTGTTTTTTACTTCGCAAGAAATCAATACCAAACAGAGTCAAAACGCAGCCAAACTTTTTGGTGATTTTTTTGGACAGGAAGACACATGTTGGGCCAAGAAAGTACCTGAGGGGGGCTTCGAGGGGAGCGCAACCAACCAGGGCGCGCCTGGGGGCCCAGGCGCGCCCAGGTGGGTTGTGCATGCCCACCTCAGCCACCTCTTGCACCACCTCTTTGCTCTATAAATACCCCGATATTACATAAACCCTAGGGGAGTCGACGAAAATCAATTCCAGCCACTGCAAGTTCCAAAAACCACATATCCAATCTAGACACCATCACGGAGGGGTTCATCATCCTCATTGGTGCCTCTCCGATGATGCGTGAGTAGTCCATTGTAGACCTGTGGGTCCGTAGTTAGTAGTTAGATGGCTTCCTCTCTCTCTCTCTCTCTCTCTTGATTCTCAATACAATGGTCTCTTGGAGATCTATTTGATGTAACTCTTTTTGCGGTGTGTTTGTTGGGATCCGATGAACTTTGAGTTTATGATCAGATCTATGTTTTTTTCCATGAAAGTTATTTGAGTCTTTTGATCTCTTATATGCATAATTACTTATAGCCTCATATTTTCTTTAAATCTATGGTTTAGTTAGGCCGACTAGATTGATTTTTCTTGCCATGGGAAGAGGTTCTTTGTGATGGGTTCGATCTTACGGTGCTTGATCCCAGTGACAAAAGGGGAACCGACACGTATGTATCGTTGCCATTAAGGATAACAAGATGGGGTCTAATTCCTACATGAATAGATCTTGTCTACATCATGTTATCGTTCTTATTGCATTACTCCGTTTTCCATGAACTTAATACACTAGATGCATGTTGGATAGCGGTCGATGTGTGGAGTAATAGTAGTAGATGCAGGCAGGAATTGGTCTACTAATCTTGGACGTGATGCCTATATAACGATCATTGCCTGGATATCGCCATAATTATTTGAAGTTCTATCAATTGCCCAACAGTAATTTGTTTACCCACCATATGCTATTTTTCTTGAGAGAAGTCACTAGTGAAATCTACGGCCCCCGGGTCTCTTCTTTATCATATTTGCCTTCGAGATCTATTTTTATTCGCTTTTATTTTCAGATCTGTTAATCCAAAAACCCAAAAATATCTTGCTGAATTTGCTTTTATTTGCATCTATCAATCTACTATAATTTTATCCCATCAACTTGACAATTTCTGGCACCATTACCCAAAAGGGATTGACAACCCCTTTAACACGTCGGATTGCAAGTATTTGTTCTTTGTGTGCAGGTACAGTTTACGTAGTGTTGCGTGGTTCTCTTACTGGTTCGATAACCTTGGTCTCATCACTGAGGGAAATACCTACCGCTGCTGTGCTGCATCATCCCTTCCTCTTTGGGGAAATACCGACGTAGTTCAAGCAAATATCAAGAGCCCAACGTCAGGTACTGTCTATGATATCAATTCAAAATTTGAACTCTTACATTTCTGCATGTGCCTTACCTTCTCTCTTGTATGAAAACTAATTTCAGATGAATCTCCTTTCTCAAAGGATCATAGGATATCACAATAATACTGGGCATTGCTTTGCTCTTGTCAGTACCTCTTGCCCTTTCTCAACATACTTACACTCATTGCTATTTGATTATGTAGCATCAGTGTAAATGTTCGCTTCCTTATCCTCCCTTTGCTCAAAATTATAAGATCTATATTTACTCCTAGATAAATGTAGAATTAACACAATGGTTATGAAGTTTTGTATTGCTCATGTAAGTACATGTTGTCATGTACTCCCTCCGTATCGAGTTAATTGTTGCTCAATTGGGTGCATTTAGAACTTAATAGTGCTAGATACATCCATTTGAGCGACAAGTAATTACGGATGGTGGTAGTATTACTGTACTTGCATTCCGAGATAGTTAATTGTCTAGCATTACTCTGCATCTTATTTTCCCTGCCCTCCACTTTCTCCAAATTATTAGATCTACATTTACTCTTACCAAAATGTTGAATAAAGCCAATGCCACTGCACACGTTGATGTCTGCATTCCTCTTGTCAGTACCTTTTGTCGTGTAACGCTATACTTAATTAATAGAAATTTGATTATGTATCATCACTCTGCACCTGAGCTTCATTATCCTCTATTTCTTCCAATATTGTTTGATCTATATTTACTTTTTACAAAATGTAGAATAAAGGCAATGCTTATAAAGAAGTTAATTTGGGGAATTTCTTGAATTATCCTTCCATCGGCATGGAGAAGGGCTTTGCCCAGCCCGTGTTAACATGTAATGTAAGTTCATCCTGCTCAAGCCTTCAAACTTTGTTCTAGTATAGATTTGGATAGGCATCATTTCCTCCACTGTTGTTTACTTTGGTGTTTACATCTGATTGGATGTTTGCCACAACTACCAGTTTTAAATTGTAGTTGTAAAAACATGTTCCTTATGCAGAACAGATCCATTTATTTGCTTATGTATTTGTGAAACCTGTTACGTGTCTCCTTGTTTCTCTTTTAGAGTCATATCTCTTATGCCAGGCAAAACTTTAGGGAAGATAGTGAGCCAAACCATTTTGAAGAGAGGGAGATGACCCCAAGGTCATGTCTTGATGAAGTCAGACAGTTAAAGCTACTCACCAGTAGTTGTGAGACAATCTTTGTGCAATTGCTGCCTCAATCAGTTTGACTTCTTCAGTCGCAACTTAAAGTAGAAAGGTTTGCTTCAGCTCAGCTTCGATTTGATGTCAATGATGTAAAGAAGGCCTCAGAGGACATCTATGCGTGCTTTCTTGCTACGCAGCTAGGGTTAGAGCATCTATCGTTGACACAACTGAGGTCTCATCAGCTTGTTCTGCTGCTTTTGGTGCACGTCTAGGGCTGGCCTAGTGCCTTCTGAAGTGCTCTCGGTTTTGTATATTCTTTTGTCGGCGCATTTATATGCACTAGTGGCGACCTTTGATGCCCAGTGTATGTAATCCATGGTCTCGTTGCGCTTTATTATCACCGGTGGCGAACTTTGATGCCCAGTGGATGTAATATGTCGTAATTTCTTTATTATATAGTCTAGGTTTATTCTTGTATGGTATGATGTAATTTAGGCCGGAAGCTTCAACGGATCTCAATGTTGTCGGTCTTCAGGCCGGCCCATGACTCGCTATATATGGGCCAAAATGTGGGCCTATAATCATCTTGGGCCATTAGCAGGTCTAAATGTATAGTAGTTTTCCGCCTTTAACAGGCCGAGTAAAGTTCTTGCCAGCTGGGCCAGAGAATACCATGGGCTTTTAACAGGCTAAAAACTAGATTGGGCTAGCATTGAGCCAAAAAATTCATGGGCCAACATAGGCCGAAACTGCCGTAGGCCCATGTTTGGCCCAAATAGAAAATGATCCATTAACAGGCCAAAATATATCTCGGACCCTGTTTGGCCCAATAAAATTATGGGCTTTAAGCAGGCTGGTATCAACGCGGGTCGTAGGCCCAACTGTGTCACAGGCCATTAACAGATTGGTTGTAAGCAGGCCGGATTCAACGCGGGCTATAATTAGGCCCAACTGTTCCATGGGCCATTAACAGGCCGATAGGCCAGTTGGGCCAAAATTTATCCACGAAGACTATGGGTCGTTAAGAGGCCTAAAGTCACTCCAGACAAGAAATAGCCCAGTTTCAACATGGGCCGTTAAATGGCCTAAAGTGAAACCGGGCTGACAACGGCCCAGATGCACCACGGGTCGCTAACAGGCCGAACTATTATCGGGCCGAACTGGTAAACAGGCATTTAACAGGCTGAAATACAAACCCGACTTAGAATGGGCCCAAAAGAACAGTGGCTTGTTAACGGTCCTGATCTGATATGGGTCGTAATTTAGCCAAAACATGATAGGTTGTGAACAGGCCAGATCTGATATGGGCCTCAATTTGACCCAAAACATGGCAGGCTGTTAACAGGACAGCCCACTAGTGTTTGAAAAAATATGGTGGGCCTTTAGCTGGGCCGGCATTTTTACCTTAAATAGGCCAATGTTGGGTTGTGCCACGTGTCGACATATCATAGGCATCTTCCATCCATTGTAGGGATGACATCTGTCCCAACGATGATCTGACACGTGGATCATCCGGCGAATGAGAATTTTACACGTGGAAAATCCCCATCGGTCGGGGTTGTCAACGGGTTATCGGATCCAAACCGGACCCCGATAGCTTAACGATGACCTGTTACAGTGGATGCCACGTGTCGGTTACCCTTGACGAAAACACTTCCATGACTCACCATTTATCATCATGGAAGTGGACACTTTCGTGATGATAATTTTGGTATTGTCATGGAACACTTCTACGATAGCACAGGTATGACTATCTTGATTCTGTCATAAAATAGTCATGGATGTACATGCATGATAGAAAACATGACCTGCTGTGACAAACACGTATCATCACAGAAGTGGTTTTTTTGTAGTGCTTAGGCCCAAAGATGGTGAAGTCTTATGCAGGCGATGTTCACATAACACCACTAAGGGAATCACAACATACATATCATCAAAATATCAAACACATATCAAATTCACATGATTACTTGCAACATGACTTCTCCCTTGGCCTCAAGAACAAAGGCAACTACTCACAAATAATATTCATGGTCAAGATTAGAGGGATATTAAATAGCATAATGGATTTGAACATATGGTCTTCCACCAAATAACAGGGCTAGCATCAACTACAAGATGTAATCAACACTACTAGTCACCCAGAGGTACCAATCTGAGATTTTGTTACAAAGATTGAACACAAGAGATGAACTAGGATTTGAGATGAGATGGTGTTGTTGAACATGTTGATGAAGATTGGCCTCCCAAAGATGAGAGGGTTGTTAGTGATGACGATGGCTTCGATTTCCCCCTCCGAGAGGGAAGTTCCCCCAGTGGAATCGCTTAGAGGGCAAAAGTGATCCTGCCCAAGTTCCGCCTCAAGACGACGGTGCTCCATCCCAAAAGTCCTCCGCTCATTTTTTTCTAGGTAAAAATAACTTATGTACCAGAAGATGGGCATCAGAGGTGGCCCTGGGCCCCCACTACCCACCAGGGCACGCTTGGAGGGGGTGGCGCGCCTTGGTTCCTTGTGGGTGCCTGGGTGCCCCTCTAGTGGTTCTTTTCTCAAATATTTATTATATATTCCAAAATAATTCTCCGTAAAATTTTAGCTCATTTGGAGATGTGCATAATAGGTATCTCTGACATAGCTTTTTTAGGTCCAGAATTCCAGCTGTCGGCATTCTCCCTCTTTGTGTAAACCTTGTATATTATGAGAGAAAAGGCATTAGAAGTACTGCACAAAGTGTTATAATGCATAAAAATACTATAAATAATAGTAGGAAAACATGATGCAAAATGGGCGTATCACTGAGCCAACGAGGTAATATTTGGATTCAATCTTGAAGCCAGATCCGAGGTATATACTGCATAACAGACCTGCTCCGAGATCGAATCTGGTGCATGGTCGACAGGATCCATAGAATTCTCGAGTTGGTCTAACACCCATCTTGAGATGCCAAACCATATGGTCTAGCCTGGGGCAAAGTTCTCTACCTGGCCAAGGTGGTCAGTCGAGTTGGTGTGCAGCATGATGCTGCCAAAGGCGAACAGCTGGCAAGGACAAAGGTATCCCCGCAACCAATGCTATCATAAATCTGAAGATTTGACATCGAGCCCTTGCGATCACACAGCAGCACATGTATGGGCCACCAATGTATGTGCTAAAACCGACAGATCTCGGGTAGGGGGTCCCAAGCTAATGACCTGAGCAAGGTGGTAACTAGAATAGCGACATGGTATTTACCCAGGTTCGGGCCCTCTCGAAAAGGTAAAAACCCTACGTCCTGCTCTTATTGTATTGATTGTGCACGGCGTACAAAGTACACTATGATCTACCTCGAGATCATATGAATTGAGTTCTAAGCTCTTAGACCTTGAAGTCCCCTAGCTTATATAGGAACTAGGTTACCCCCCTAGCTTATATAGGAACTGGGTTATCTAGGGTTTACACATAGTCGGTTATAATCTAGGGATAAGCATGCTGATCATTCAAACATGCCTTGAAGTGCACGCCAAGTCTTCAGAGAACTCCATCTTGATCACACTGAGGGTCAAAGCATGTGGGGCCCATTCTTCATTTAGTGGTGGGTCCTCGGTCCGGCCCAAGAATGGTAGGCCGATCGGGTGTGCATCCCCTAGTCCAAGACACTGTCACACCTCCCCCCTGAAGGAAATATGCCCTAGAGGAAATAAGAAACTTGTTATTTTATATTTCCTTATTTCATGATAAATGTTTATTATTCATGCTAGAATTGTATTAACCGGAAACTTGATACATGTGTGGATGACGATTTGTATTATGAGTTATGTGTTTTGATGATCGAAGTTTGTTAGGAGTGCCGATCGGATGAGATCACAGACGTGAAGAGGAGTCTCGAAATGGTAAAGACGTAAAGATCGACATATTGGAAGGCTATATTCGGACATTGGAAAGGTTCCGAGTGATTTGGGTATTTTTCGGAGTACCGGGGAGTTACGGGAATTCACCGGGAGAAGTAATGGGCCCTATTGGGCCATACGGGAAATAGAGGAGGCAGGCCAAGGGGAGGTGCCCCCCCATGGGTCCGAATTGGACTAGGGGAAGGGGCGGCGCCCCCCTTGCCCTTTCCTACTCCCTCTCTCCTTCCTTCTCTCCTACTCCTAAAAGGGAAAGGATTCCTACTAGGACTTGGAAGTCCTAGTAGGAATCCATACACTTGGCGCGCCCCTAGGGGCTGGCCTCTCTCCCTCCCTCCTTTATATACAGGGGCAGGGGAACCCCAAAGACACACAAGTTTCTCTCCCAACCGTGTGCGGTGCCCCCCTCCACAGTTACAAACCTCGATCATACCATCGTAGAGCTTAGGCGAAGCCCTGTGCCGGTAGCATCATCATCACCGTCGCCACGCCGTCGTGCTGACAGAACTCACCCTCGTCCTCAACTGGATCAAGAGCATGAGGGACTCCATCAAGCTGAATGTGTGCTGAACGGGGAGGTGTCGTACATTTGGTACTTGGATTGGCTGGATCGCGAAGACGTTCGACTACATCAACCGCGTTATTGAAATGCTTCCGCTTTCGGTCTACGAGGGTACGTGGACACACTCTCCCCTATCGTTGCTATGCATCACCTAGATAGATCTTGCGTGATCGTAGGAAATTTTTTGAAATTACCGCGTTCCCCAACAATGGCATCCGAGCCAGGTCTATGCGTAGATGTTTTATGCATGAGTAGAACACGGAGAGTTGTGGGCGATAATAGTCATACTGCTTACCAGCAATGTCTTATTTTGATTCGGTGGTATTGTTAGATGAAGCGGCCCGGACCGATATTACATGAGACTGGTTCTACCGACGTGCTTCGCACACAGGTGGCTAGCGGGTGTCTGTTTCTCCAACTTTAGTTGAATCGAGTTTGACTACGCCCGGTCCTTGTTGAAGGTTAAAACGGCACACTTGACGAAAAATCGTTGTGGTCTTGCTAGAAGCCCGTAGCAGCCACGTAAAACTTGCAACAACAAAGTAGAGGACGTCTAACTTGTTTTTGCAGGGCATGTTGTGACGTGATATGGTCAAGACGTGATTGGTTATATGAGATGATCATCTTTTGTTAAAGTTATTGGCAACTGGAGGGGTCTTATGGTTGATTCTTTATTGCATAAGATGCAAGCGCCATATAATTGCTTTACATTGCTATGCGATAGCAATAGTTGCAAAAGCAATAGTTGGCGAGACGACCATGTGACGACACATTGATAGAGATCAAGATGATGGAGATCATGGTGTCATGCCGATGACGATGGAGATCATGACGGTACTTTGGAGATGGAGATCAAAGGCACAAGATGATGATGGCCATATCATGTGACATATTCTGATTGCATGTGATGTTTATCTTTTATATTCTTATTTTGCTTAGTTCGACGGTAGCATTATAAGATGATCCCTTACTAAAATTTCAAGGCATAAGTGTTCTCCCTGAGTATGCACTGTTGCGACAGTTCTTCATGCCAAGACACCACGTGATGATCGGGTGTGATATGCTCTACGTTCACATACAGCGGGTGCAAGACAGTTTTGCACACGCAGGATACTCGGGTTAAACTTGACGAGCCTAGCATATGTAGATATGGCCTCGGAACACTTGAGACTGAAAGTTCGAGCGTGAATCATATAGTAGATATGATCAACATAGTGATGTTCACCATTGAAAACTACTCCATCTCACGTGATGATCGGACATGGTTTAGTTGATTTGGATCACGTGATCATTTAGATGACTAGAGGGATGTCTATCTAAGTGGGAGTTCTTAAGTAATATGATTAATTAAACTTTAATTTATCATGAACTTAGTCCTGATAGTATTTTGCAAATTATGTTGTAGATCAATAGCTCGCGTTATAGCTTCCCTATGTTTTTATATGTGTTCCTAGAGAAAACTAAGTTGAAAGATGATAGTAGCAATGATGCAGAGTGGGTCCGTGATCTGAGGTTTATCCTCATTGTTGCACAGAAGAATTTGTCCTTGATGCACCGCTAGGTGACAGACCTATTGCAGGAGCAAACGAAGACGTTATGAACGTTTGGCTAGCTCAATATGATGACTACTTGATAGTTTAGTGCACCATGCTTTACGGCTTAGAATCGGGACTTCAAAAACGTTTTGAACGCCACGGAGCATATGAGATGTTCCAAGAAATGAAATTGGTATTTCAGACTCATGCCCGTGTCAAGAGGTATGAGACCTCTAACAAATACTTTGCCTAAAAGATGGAGGAGAATTGCTCAGCTAGTGAGCATGTGCTCAGAATGTCTGGATACTACAATCGCTTGAATCAAGTGGGAGTTAATCTTCCAGATAAGATAGTGATTGACAGATTTCTCTAGTCACCATTACCAAGTTACTGGAACTTCGTGATGAACTATAATATGCAGGGGATGACGAAATAAATTCCCGAGCTCTTCGTGATGCTGAAATCAACGAAGGTAGAAATCAAGAAAAAGCATCAAGTGTTGATGATTAAACAAGATCACTAGTTTCAAGAAAAGGGCAAAGGGAAAGAAAGGGAACTTCAATAAGAATAGCAAGCAAGTTGCTGCTCCCGTGAAGAAGCCCAAAGCTAGACCTGAGCTTGAAACTGAGTGCTTCTAGTGCAAAGGAAATGGTCACTGGAAGCGGAACTACCCCAAACATTTGGTGGATAAGAAGGATGGCAAAGTGAACAAAGTTATATTTGATATACAGGTTATTGATCTGTACCTTACTAGTGTTCATAGTAGCCCCTGGGTATTTGATACTCGTTCAGTTGCTAAGATTAGTAACTCGAAACAAGAGTTGTAGAATAAATAGAGACTAGTTGAGGATGAAGTGACGATGTGTGTTGGAAGTGGTACCAAGGTTGATATGATCATCATCGCACACTCCTTATACTTTTGGGATTAGTATTGAACCTAAATAAATGTTATTTGGTGTTTGCGTTGAGCATGAATATGATTAGATCATGTTTATTGCAATACGGTTATTCATTTAAGACAGAGAATAATTGTTATTCTATTTACATGAATAAAAACCTTCTATGGTCATACACCCAATGTTGATGGTTTATTGAATCTCAATCGTAATGATACACATATTCATAATATTGATACCAAAAATATGCAAAGTTGATAATGATAGTGCAACTTATTTGTTGCACTGCCATTTGGGTCATATCGATGTAAAGCGCATGAAGAAACTCCATAAAGATGGACTTTTGGAATCACTTGATTATGAATCATTTGATACTTGCGAACCGTGCCTTATGGGCAAGATGACTAAAACTCCGTTCTCTGGAACAATGGAACGAGCTAGTGACTTATTGGAAATAATACATACCGATGTATGCGATCCAATGAGTGTTGATGCTCGTGGCGGGTATCGTTATTTTCTGACCTTCACAAATGATTTAAGCAGATATGGGTATATCTACTTAATGAAACACAAGTCTAAACATTTGGAAAGTTCAAAGAATTTCAGAGTGAAGTGGAATATCATCGTAACAAGAAAATAAAGTTTCTATGATCTGATCATGGAGGAGAATATTTGAGTTACGAGTTTGGCCTTCATTTAAAACAATGTGGAATAGTTTCACAGCTCACGCCACCTGAAACACCACAGCGTAATGGTGTGTCCGAACGTTGTAACCGCACTTTATTGAATATGGTGCGATCTATGATGACTCTTACCGGTTTACCACTATTGTTTTGGGGTTATGCATTAGAGACAGTTGCATTCACTTTAAACAGGGCACTGTCAAAATCCGTTGAGACGACGCCTTATGAAATGTGGTTTGGCAATTAACCAAAGTTGTCGTTTCTTAAAGTTTGGGTATGTGATGCTTATGTGAAAAAGCTTCAACCTGATAAGCTCGCACCCAGATCGGAGAAGTGTGTCTTCATAAGATACCCAAAGGAAACTGTTGGGTACACCTTCTATCACAGACCCGAAGGCAAGATATTCCTTGCTAAGAATGGGTCCTTTCTAGAGAAGGAGTTTCTCTCGAAAGAAGTGAGTGGGAGGAAAGTAGAACTTGATGAGGTAATTGTACCTTCTCCCTTACTGGAAAGTAGTTCATCACAGAAATCAATTCCAGTGATTCCTACACCAATTAGTGAGCAAGCTAATGATGATGATCATGAAACTTCAGATCAAGTTACTACCGAACCTCGTAGGTCTTCCAGAGTAAGATCCGCACCAGAGTGGTATGGTAATCCTGTTCTGGAAGTCATGTTACTAGACCATGATGAACCTACAAACTATGAGGAAGCGATGATGAGCCCAGATTCCGCGAAATAGCTTGAGGCCATGAAATCTGAGATGGGATCCATGTATGAGAACAAAGTGTGGACTTTGGTGGACTTGCTCGATGATCAGCAAGCCATAGAAAATAAATGGATCTTCAAGAGGAAGATGGACACTGATAGTAGTGTTACTATCTACAAAGCTCGACTTGTCACAAAAGGTTTTCGACAAGTTCAAGGTGTTGAGTACAATGAGATTTTGTCAACTGTAGCGATGCTTAAATCTGTCCGAATCATGTTAGTAGTTGCCATATTTTATGAAATCGGGCAGATGGATGTCAAAACTGCATTCCTGAATGGATTTCTGGAAGAAGAGTTGTATATGATGCAACTAGAAGGTTTTGTCGATCCAAAGGGTGCTAACAAAGTGTGCAAGCTCCAGCGATCCATTTATGGACTGGTGCAAGCCTCTCGTAGTTGGAATAAACGCTTTGATAGTGTGATCAAAGCATATGCTTTCATACAGACTTGCGGTGAAGCCTGTATTTACAAGAAAGTGAGTGGGAGCACTACAGCCTTTCTGATAAGTATATGTGAATGACATATTGTTGATCGGAAATGATGTAGAATTTTCTGGAAAGCATAAAGGAGAGTTTGAAAGGAGATTTTCAAAGAAAGACCTTGGTGAAGCTACTTACATATTGGGCATCAAGATCTATAGAGATAGATCAAGACGCTTGATAAGTTTTTTCAATGAGTATATACCTTGACAAGTTTTTGAAAGAGTTCAAAATGGATCAGTCAAAGAAAGAGTTCTTGCTTGTGTTACAAGGTGTAAAGTTGAGTAAGACTCAAAGCCCGACCACGGCAGAAGATAGAAAGAGAATGAAAGTCATTCCCTATGCCTCAATCATAGGTTCTATAAAGTATGCCATGCTATGTACCAAACCAGTTGTGTGCCTTGCTATGAGTTTGGCAAGGGGGTACGATAGTGATCCAGAAGTAGATCACTGGACAGCGGTCAAAATTATCCTTAGTGAGGACTAAGGAAATGTTTCTCGGTGATGGGGGTGATAAAGAGTTCGTCGTAAAGAGTTACGTCGATGCAAGCTTTTACACCGATCCAGATGACTCTAAGTCTCAATCTGGATACATATTGAAAGTGGGAGCAATTGCTAGAGTAGCTCTATGCAGAGCATTGTAGACGTAGAATATTTGCAAAATACATACGGCTCTGAATGTGACAGACCCGTTGACTAAACTTCTCTCATGAGAAAAACATGATCACACCTTAGTACTCTTTGGGTGTTAATCACATAGCAATGTGAACTAGATTATTGACTCTAGTAAACCCTTTGGGTGTTGGTTACATGGCGATGTGAACTATGGGTTTTAATCACATACAGATGTGAACTATTGGTGTTAAATCACATGGCGATGTGAACTAGATTATTGACTCTAGTGCAAGTGGGAGACTGAAGGAAATATGCCCTAGAGGCAATAATAAAGTTATTACTTATTTCCTTATTTCATGATAAATGTTTATTATTCATGCTAGAATTGTATTAACCAGAAACTTAGTACATGTGTGAATACATAGACAAAACATAGTGTCCCTAGTATGCCTCTACTTGACTAGCTCGTTAATCAAAGATAGTTATGTTTCCTAACCATAGACATGTGTTGTCATTTGATGAACGGGATCACATCATTAGGAGAATGATGTGATGGACATGACCCATCTGTTAGCTTAGCATTATGATCGTTACAGTTTCATTGCTACTGCTTTCTTCATGACTTATACATGTTCCTCAGACTATGAGATTATGCAACTCCCGAATACTGGAGGAACACCTTGTGTGCTATCAAACATCACAACATAAAAGGGTGATTATAAATATGCTCTATAGGTGTCTCCGAAGGTGTTTATTGGGTTGGCATAGATCAAGATTAGGATTTGTCACTCCGTGTTTCGGAGAGGTATCTCTGGGCCCTCTCGGTAATGCCCATCACTATAAGCCTTGCAAGCAATGTGACTAATGAGTTAGTTGCGAGATGAAGTATTACGGAACGAGTCAAGAGACTTGCCGGTAGCGAGATTGAACTAGGTATGATGATACCGACGATCGAATCTCGGGCAAGTAACATACCGATGACAAAGGGAACAACGTATGTTGCTATGCGGTTTGACCGATAAAGATCTTCGTAGAATATGTAGGAGCCAATATGAGCATCCAGGTTCCGCTATTGGTTATTGATCGGAGATGTGTCTCGATCATGTCTACATAGTTCTCGAACCCGTAGGGTCCGCACGCTTAACGTTCGATGACGATTTGTATTATGAGTTCTGTGTTTTGATGACCGAAGTTTGTTCGGAGTCCCGGATGAGATCACGGACATGACGCGGAGTCTGGAAATGGTCGAGACGTAAAGATCGATATATTGGAAGGCTATATACGTACATCGGAAAGGTTCCGAGTGATTCGGGTATTTTTCGGAGTACCGGGGAGTTATGGGAATTCACCGAGAGAAGTAATGGGCCCTATTGGGCCATACGGAAAATAGAGGAAGCAGGCCAAGGGGAGGTGGCACCCCCCTCCCATGGGTCCGAATTGGACTAGGGGAAGGGGGCGGCGCCCCCCTTTCCCTTTCCTACTCCCTCTCTCCTTCCTTCTCTCCTACTCCTAAAAGGAAAAGGATTCCTACTAGGACTTGGAAATCCTAGTAGGACTCCATACACTTGACGCGCCCCTAGGGGGTCGGCCTCTCTCCCTCCCTCCTTTATATACGGGGGCAGGGGGCACCCCAAAGACACACAAGTTTCTCCCCCAACCGTGTGCGGTGCCCCCTTCCACAATTACAAACCTCGATCATACCATCGTAGAGCTTAGGCGAAGCCCTGCACCGGTAGCATCATCATTACCGTAGCCACGCCATCATGCTGACGGAACTCACTCTCGTCCTCAACTGGATCAAGAGCATGAGGGACGTCATTGAGCTGAACGTGTGCTGAACGCGGAGGTGCCGTACGTTCAGTACTTGGATCGGTTGGATCGCGAAGACGTTCAACTACATCAACCGCGTTATTGAAATGCTTCCGCTTTCGGTCTACGAGGGTACGTGGACACACTCTCCCCTCTCGTTTCTATGCATCACCTAGATAGATCTTGCGTGATCGTAGGAATTTTTTTGAAATTACTGCGTTCCCCAACAGATCATGACGTTGCTTTGGAGATGGAGATCAAAAGCACAAGATGATGATGGCCATATCATGTCACATATTTTAATTGCATGTTATGTCTATCTTTATGCATCTTATTTTGCTTAGTACGGTGGTAGCATTATAAGATGATCCCTTAACTAAATTTCAAGGTATAAGTGTTCTCCCCGAGTATGCACCGTTGCGAAAGTTCTTCGTGCTGAGACACCACATGATGATCGGGTGTGATAAGCTCTACGTTCACATACAATGGGTGCAAGCCAGTTTTGCACATGCGGAATACTCGGGTTAAACTTGACGAGCCTAGCATGTATAAAAATGGCCTCGGAACACTGGAGACCGAAAGGTCGAACGTGAATCATATAGTAGATATGATCAACATAGAGATGTTTACCATTGATGACTACTCCATCTCACGTGATGATCGGACATGGTTTAGTTGATTTGGATCATGTATCGTTTAGATGACTTGAGGGATGTCTATCTAAGTGGGATTTCTTAAGTAATTTTATTAATTGGACTTTAATTTATCATGAACTTAGTCTTGATAGTATTTGCAAATTATGTTGTAGATCAATAGCTCGCGATGTAGCTCCCCATTTGTTTTTTGATATGTTCCCAGAGAAAAATAAGTTGAAAGATGATAGTAGCAATGATGCGGACTTGGTCCGTGATCTGTTGATTTTCCTCATTGCTGCACAGAAGAATTATGTCCTTGATGCACCGCTATGTGACAGACCTATTGCAGGAGAAGATGCAGACTTTATGAACGTTTGTCAAGCTCGATATGATGACTACTTCATAGTTTAGTGCATCATGCTTTACGGCTTAGAATCGGGGCTTCAAAGACGTTTTGAATGCCACTGAGCATATGAGATGTTCCAAGAGCTGAAATTGGTATTTCAGAATCATGCTCGTATCGAGAGGTATGAGACCTCTAACAAGTACTTTCCCTACAAGATGGAGGAGAATAGCTCAGCCAGTGAGCATATGCTCAGAATGTCTGGGTAGTACAATCGCTTGAATCAAGTGGGAGTTAATCTTCCAGATAAGATAGTGATTGACAGAGTTGTCTAGTCACCATCACCAAGCTAATAGAACTTCATGATGAACTATAGTATGCAAGGGATGACGAAAACGATTCCCGAGCTCTCCACGGTGCTGAAATCAGCGAAGGTAGAAATCAAGAAAGAGCATCAAATGTTGATGGTTAACAAGACAACTAGTTTCAAGAAAAAGGGTAAGGTAAAGAAAGGGAACTTCAATAAGAATGGCAAGCTCCCGTGAAAAAACAATTGTGTACACCATCTACCACAAATCCGAAGGCAAGATCTTTGTTGCCAAGAATGGAACCTTTCTAGAGAAGGAGTTTCTCTCGAAAGAAGTGAGTGGGAGGAAAGTATAACTTGATGAGGTAATTGTAGCTTCTCTCAATTTGGAAAGTAGCTCATCAGAGAAATCCGTTCCCGTGATGCCTACACCAACTAGAGAGGAAGCTAATGATGATGATCATGAAACTTTAGATCAAGTTACTACTGAATTTCATAGGTCGACCAGAGCACGATCTGCACCAGAGTGGTACGGTAATCCTGTTGTAACGCCCCGGATTCGATGCGCTAGGTGTCTTCCAGTTATTCGCCGTCGTTGCCATGTCATTTGCTTGCGTGTTGCATTTTGCCATGTCATCATCCGCATTCCATCTACATGTTTTTCAAAATTTGCATCCGGTCCTTTTCCCCGTTGTCCGTTTCGCGATCCGACACTCGCACGTCCCCATCGCCCCTCTCAGACCTTGTTTCGTGAGCGGGAGAAAAACGTTCTCGGAATGGGCCGCGATTTGCCGAGTGGCCTTGGTATAGCACCGACAGACCGCCCGTCAAATTTCGTTCCATTTGGAGGTCGTTTGATGCCCCAACGGTTAACCGCATAGCCCGAAACCCCTCCTTTTGTGCAGCCCAACACCCCTTCATCACAGCCCACTAACCCAGAAAAAACCCCTCCATTCTCTCGGTCGTTCGATCACGATCGTGTGGGCGAAAATCGCACCTCATTTGGACTCTCCTAGCTCCCTCTACTTATATAAACACCTCCCCCTCCGAAATTCGCAGTCCAAACCCTAGATCAAACTCTCTCCGCGCCGCCGGACACTTCGCCCACCGACGGACATGTCCGCTCCGCCGCCCTCCACCAACCACATCGCGCCACCTGTCCCTGCGCCACCGTCCCGCCGCCGCGGCCCGTGAGGCCCATGGCCGGCCCGCCCGCGCCCGCGCCGGGCCCGAGCGAGCCCGCGCCCCGCTCCGCCTCCCTGCCCTCCGGTCTCACCGCAAGGAGCTGTGCGCCGTCCCCGCGCCGGCGCCCTTCCGCCGCTCAGCCCTCGCCGGAAGCCGCCGCCGGTGCGCCCGCGGCTCGCCGCCCCGCCGGATCCCGGGCCGCGCCTCTCCCGCGCCCGCCGCCCGCGCCCAGCGCCTCAGCCGCCGCCTCGCCTCCTGCCGGCGCCGTCCTCCTCCGCCGACCGACGCCTCCTCGCCGGCGCGTCCTCTGCCCCTCGTCGACCCTGCCACCTGCCACCGAACCCCGCCGCCAGCCGTCTCCTCGGCCAGATCCGGCCTGGCCGCGGCCGGATCCGCCCCTCCCCGGTCGGCCCCTGACCTCCTCCGCCGCCTCCGCCGAGCTCCGTCGCCGGCGCTGCCATGGCCGATCGGGAGGAGCCCCGATCCACCGCGTTGACTCCCCCCCCCCCCCTCGAGGTCGATTTTCTCTGTCCCAGTAATTTTACTTCATGTGTGCATCTTTGACATGCCATATCTCCATGTGTACTGCTCCGTTTTGTGCGTGCAATATATCAAAATGTTCATCGTAAGATGCTCTTCATTTTGTTCCATTGTTCCATGCTTGTTTGAGTCCATCTTGATTCCCTAATCATCGTTGCAAGAGTGATATATGATGTTAACCTGCTGAAACTATTATAACTTGATGATTTGTCATTTTCGTTGCATTTTGCGTGTGCATCCTATGAGCATGAACTCTACATGTGTTTTGTTCTGCATCATGCCATATTTACAGGGGTGCTTGTCTTGTATTTTTAGGAGCTCTGTGGTGACTAGCACAAGCATGCAAAGTAGCCTCCGTGATGTTGCTGATTTCTGTGACTGTGATTTCTGCCAAGTCTGAGTCTGTTATATTTTGTTGCCATGTAAACTTGCTGCTACCATGAGTTATATGCATAATCTGGAGATGTTCAGTAAGGATGTTTTGTTGTACATATTATGCTCTATCCATCCATGCCCTTGTTTGCATTTATAGCCTGCTGTAGCTTGTTGTTATCTTACTCCAAAGTTGCTAAATAATGTTGTTGTCAGCCTGTTAACATGAAGTTCATTATTGCCTTGTGTTTTCCTAGTGATCCATGTACCCTATGGACATGATCTTGCCATTATTAGCTTAATATTTATGCGTTCTTGCTGTTGGTTGTCTTCAAATGCCATGTATTACTCTGTGGTGAGTGGTTCAAGCTCACCAACATGCCTACTTATCGTGTTCATGCCATGCTCTATTTTTCTTCCAAGTCTGAAACTGTTAATAAAACTTGCTATGTTTACGTTGGTGCCATCACATCTTCTGTGCCTTTTTGGCTCATGTTCAGTAAGGGTCTTTTGTTATATGCTTTGAGTAAAATCATGCCATGCCTTAGTTTGTCATGATATATTCCTGTAGCATGTTGTTTGGTAGCTCTAAACATTGCAACCCGATGTTATTTCTGCCATGTCCAGGGATTTCTGCTAAGTCTGTGATCTGTTATTATTTGCAATCTTGCCATGTCCTTTTAAGCATGTTCTAGTGATTTCTGGAGATAGCTCAGTGTTCATGTTTTGTCATGCTTTACCTGTACATTATGTCCATACCTTTTGTTTTCATGATGGGGTGCTGTAGCATGTTGTTTTGGTGCTTGCAAGATGCCCAGTTGCTGTTATGGACAGATTGTTGCTATATATTGTTTGGAGTGTATGTGTCGCACCGTTGCTCCGTTTTGAGCATGCTCTATATGAAACTTGCTTAGAATTGCATGTAGCTTCATATTATCATGTTGCATCCTTGTTTTGAGGTGTTTTCTTGATGTTTGGATGCATTTTTGCATCAAGGCCATGCTTATCTTGTTTTGCTCATATCTTCTAGGCCGTAGCTCCGAATCTAATGAACTTTATATGTAACTTGACTAGAATTTCGTGTAGATCATCTTGGTGCATCTTAACTTGCTGTTTAACAACTTGAACATAAGGTTTATTCAGATCTGGACCAATTCCGAAATTTGCATATGAGGACTTACCGGATTTGTTATATGTTGTTTCCGGCCTCATTTAAATTTGCTTTGATGTGTTGCTCTTGTATGCATCATCTCTTGCCATGACTAGTTTCATGTAGCCTTGTCATGCATCATGCTTGGTTGTGCATCATGCCTTGTTCTTGTGTGGTGTGTTTACCATGTTGTGTGCTTCTTCTCGATAGTTCCCGTTTTGTTGCGATCGTGAGGATTCGTTCGTCTACGCTTGGTTCGTCTTCGCGACTTCATCTTCTTCACGGAATCATTCTTTTTCCTTGCGGGATTTCAGGCAAGATGACCGTCACCTTGGATCTCATTACTATCATTGCTATGCTAGTTGCTTCGTTCTATCGCTATGCTGCGTTACCTACCACTTGTTTTTCAAGCCTCCCAAATTGCCATGTCAGCCTCTAACCTTTTCACCCTTCCTAGCAAACCGTTGTTTGGCTATGTTACCGCTTTGCTCAGCCCCTCTTATAGCATTGCTAGTTGCAGGTGAAGATGAAGTTTGTTCCATGTTGGAACATGGAGATCTTGCACTTTGTTGGGATATCACAATATCTCTTATATTATTAATGCATCTATATACTTGGTAAAGGGTGGAAGGCTCGGCCTTATGCCTGGTGTTTTGTTCCACTCTTTCCGCCCTAGTTTCCGTCATACCGGTATTATGTTCCCGGATTTTGCGTTTCTTACACGGTTGGGTGATTTATGGGACCCCCTTGACAGTTCGCTTTGAATAAAACTCTTCCAGCAAGGCCCAACCTTGGTTTTACATTTGCCTCACCTAGCCTTTTTCCCTTGGGAGTCGCGCTCCCGAGGGTCATCTTATTTTACCCCCCCCCCCCCCGGGCCAGTGCTTGTCTAAGCATTGGTCCAAACTAGAGCACCGTGCGGGACCATCCCTTGGCAACTTGGGTTACGTCGGTACCTGTACGCTTCGCTTATCCGGTGTGTCCTAAGAACGAAATACGTGCGACTCCTATCGGGATTGTCGACACATCAGGCGGCTTTGCTGGTCTTGTTTTACCATTGTCGAAATGTCTTGTAACCGGGATTCCGAGTCTGATCGGGTCTTCCCGGGAGAAGGTATATCCTTCGTTGACCGTGAGAGCTTATAATGGGATAAGTTGGGACACCCCTGCAGGGTATTATCTTTCGAAAGCCATGCCCGCGGTTATGTGGAAGATGGGAATTTGTTAATGTCCGGTTGTAGAGAACTTGACACTTGACTTAACTAAAACGCATCAACCGCGTGTGTAACCGTGATGGTCTCTTTTCGGTGGAGTCCGGGAAGTGAACACGGTTTTTGGGTTATGTTTGACGTAAGTAGGAGTTCAGGATCACTTCTTGATCATTACTAGTTCACGATTGTTCCGTTGCTTCTCTTCTCGCTCTTATTTGCGTATGTTAGCCACCATACTTGCTTAGTCGCTGCTGCAACCTCACCACTTATCCATTCCTTTCCCATTAAGCTTTGCTAGTCTTGATACCCATGGTAATGGGATTGCTGAGTCCTCGTGGCTCACAGATTACTACAACAACAGTTGCAGGTACAGGTTGCGATGATCCTGACGCGAGAGCGATGTTACTTGTTTTGGAGTTCTTCTTCTGCTTCTTCTTCGATCAGGGGATAGGTTCCAGGTCGGCAGCCTGGGTTAGCAGGGTGGATGTCGTTTGAGCTTCTGTTTGTGTTTCATCCGTAGTCGGATGTTGCTCTTATGTATAATATTGTTGTATTCGTGTGGCATTTTATGTCTCTTGTTTGTATCCCCATCTATTATGTAATGTTGATGTAATGATATCCACCTTGCAAAAGCGTTTCAATATGCGGGTCTATCCTTGGTGGGACCTTCGAGTTCCTCTCGGATAGGGTCGCATATTGGGCGTACACCTGTCCTGGAAGTCATGTTACTAGACCAAGGTGAACCTACGAACTATGAAGAAGCTATGATGAGCCCGGATTCCTTCCGACAGATGGCTTGAGGCCATAAAATCTGAGATAAGGATCCATATATGAGAACAAAGTGTGGACTTTGGTGGACTTGCCCGATGATCGGCAAGCCATAGAGAATAAATGGATCTTCAAGAAGAAGACTGACGCTGATGGTAATGTTACTGTCTAAAAAGCTTGACTTGTCACAAAAGGTTTTCGACAAGTTCAAGGGGTTGACTTCGACGAGACTTTCTCAACCGTAGTGATGCTTAAGTCCGTCCGAATCATGTTAGCAATTGCCACATTTTATGAAATCTGGCAAATGGATGTCAAAACTGTATTCCTTAAATGGATATCTCTAAGAAGAGTTGTATATGATGCAACCATAAGGTTTTGTCGATCCTAAAGGTGCTAACAAGGTGTGCAAGCTCCAGCGATCCATCTATAGATTGGTGCAAGCATCTCAGAGTTGGAATATACTCTTTGATAAGGTGATCAAAGCATATGGCTTTATACAGACTTACAGTGAAGCATGTATTTACAAGAAAGTGAGTGGGAGCTCTGTAGCATTTCTGATATTATATGTGGATGACATATTGTTGATTGGAAATGATATAGAATTTCTGGATAGCATAAAAGGATACTTGAATAAGAAATTTTCAATAAAAGACCTCGATAAAGCTACTTAGGCATCAAGATCTACAGAGATAGATCGAGATGCTTAATAGGACTTTCACAAAGCACACACCTTGACAAGATTTTGAAAGGAGTTCAAAATGGATCAGTCAAAGAAGGAGTTCTAGCCTGTATTGTAAAGTGTGAAGTTGACTAAGACTCAAAGCCCGACCATGGCAGAAGATAGAGAGAGAATGAAAGTCATTCCCTATGGCTAGCCATAGGTTCTATAAAGTATGACATGCTATGTACCAGACCTTTTATGTGCCTTGTTATGAGTTTGGCAAGGGGGTACAATAGTGATCCAGGAGTAGATCACTAGACAGCGGTCAAAATTATCCTTAGAGGACTAAGGAAATGTTTCTCGGTAATGGAGGTTAAAGAGTTCGTCGTAAAGGGTTACGTCGATGCAAGCTTTTACACCAATCTAGATGACTCTGAGTCTCAATCTGGATACATATTGAAAGTGGGAGCAATTAGCTACAGTAGCTCCATGCAGAGCACTGTAGACATAGAAATTTGCAAAATACATATGAATCTGAATGTGGCAGACCCGTTGGCTAAACTTCTCTCACAAGCAAAACAAGATCACGCCTTAGTACTCTTTGGGTGTTATTCACATAGTGATGTGAACTAGATTATTGACTCTAGTAAACCCTTTGGGTGTTGGTCACATGGCGATGTGAACTATTGGTGTTAAATCACATGGCGATGTGAACTAGACTATTGACTCTAGTGCAAGTGGGAGACTGAAGGAAATATGCCCTAGAGGCAATAATAAAGTTGTTGTTTTATATTTCCTTATTTCATGATAAATGTTTATTATTCATGCTAGAATTGTATCAACTGGAAACTTGAGACATGTGTGAATACATAGACAAAATACTGTGTCCCTAGTAAGCCTCTACTAGACTAGCTCGTTGATCAAAGATGGTTAAGTTTCCTAACCATAGAAATGTGTTGTCATTTGATATACGGGGTCACATCATTAGGAGAATGATGTGATGGACAAGACCCATTCGTTAGCTTAGCATTATGATCACTCGGTTTTATTGTTGTTGCTTTCTTCATGTCAAATACATATTCCTCCGACTGAGATTATGCAACTCCCGGATACCATAGGAATGCCTTGTGTGCTATCAAACGTCACAATGTAACTGGGTGATTATAAAGATGTTCTACAGGTATCTCCGAAGGTGTTTGTTGGGTTGGCATGGATCGAGATTAGGATTTGTCACTCCGAGTATCGGAGAGGTATCTCTGGGCCCTCTCGGTAATGCACATCATAAGAAGCCTTGCAAGCAATGTGATTAATGAGTTAGTTACGGGATGATGCATTACGGAACGAGTAAAGAGACTTGCCGGTAACGAGATTGAACTAGGTATGAAGATACTGACAATCGAATCTCGGGCAAGTAACATACCGATGAAAAAGGGAATAACGTATGTTGTCATAATGGTTCGACCAATAAAGATCTTTGTAAAATATGTGGGATCCAATATGAGCATCCAGGTTCCGCTATTGGTTATTGAACGGAGAGGTGTCTCGGTAATGTCTACATAGTTCTCGAACCCGTAGGGTCCGCACGCTTAACGTTCGATGACGATTTGTTATATATGAGTTATGTGATATGGTGGCTGAATGTTGTTCGGAGTCCCGGAGGAGATCACGGACATGATGAGGAGTCTCGAAATGGTCGCACTAGTAGAAAACAGGGCTTTCGTTCGGGCCTGGCCAGCCCATTAGTCCCGGTTCACTCACGAACCGGGACCCATGGGGGAATTTGTCCCGGTTCGTGAGCCCAGGGGGCCGGCCGGGGCCTCGTGGGCATTGGTCCCGGTTCATTTCGACCCATTCGTCCCGGTTCTAGGCACGAACCGGGACCAATGGTCCTCGTTCCTGGCCCACAACCATTGGTACCGGTTCTTGGCTCGAACCGGGACAGAACATTGGGCTTTAGTCCCGGTTTATACCACGAACCGGGACAAATGAGTTGCCTATATATACCCCATCGCCGCAGCAGAGCACTCCACAGTGCTCTGTTTTTTGCTGGCCGGCGAGGGGGGGGCATTGGGTGCTCTAGCTCACCTCCCATGCACATGAGGTGTTCGATGAAATGCTCGAGCCACGCTAGTTAAGCTTTCTCCTCTCGAAGCTCGACCTCCGAGCTCCATTTTTCCCAAGATCCGTCACGCCCCGTTCCCGTCTTCACCGCCGTCGATCGCCCGCGCCGATCTTGTCGCCGGCACCACCGTGGTGAGCCTCTTGGTCTTATCTTCTTTCTAAAATAAAAAAATTCTTACTTTACATAGATACTTGTCTAATTGTCTTACTTTTGACACACATAATTATATATAATGCACGCAGATGAACCGGCAATGGATGTACGGTGACAGACACACCTCCGAGTACATTAAGGGCGTGCATGATTTTCTCGAAGTGGCTGAGGCAAACAAGCAGAATGGTTTTATGTGTTGTCCATGCCCTAAATGTGGGAATACGAAGTCTTACTCTGACCGGAAAATCCTTCACACCCATCTGCTTTACAAGGGTTTCATGCCACACTATAATGTTTGGACGAGGCACGGAGAAATAGGGGTTATGATGGAAGACGGCGAAGAAGAAGAGTACGATGACAACTATGTGCCCCCTGAATACGGTGATGCTGCTAAACATCAAGACGAACCAGACGATGTGCACGATGATGCTGCAACGGGCGAAGCTGCTGAAGATCAAGAGGAACCAGACGATGTGCCCGATGATGATGATCTCCGCCGGGTCATTATCGATGCAAGGACGCAATGCGAAAGTCAAAAGAAGAAGCTGAAGTTCGATCGCATGTTGGAGGATCACAAAAAAGGGTTGTACCCCAATTGCGAAGATGGCAACACAAAGCTCGGTACCGTACTGGAATTGCTGCAGTGGAAGGCAGAGAATGTTGTGCCTGACAAAGGATTTGAGAAGCTACTGAAAATATTGCCGCCGGCCCTGCCTCGCTCGTCGCTCGTCGCCGCGCCGCCCCTCACCATCGCCCGTCGCCGCGCCGCCCCTCACGCACCGTCGCCGTCGCCGTCCCCTGCCCGTCGCCCTCGCCGCGCCCCTCACGCCGTCGCCATCCCGTGACCTAGCTTTTGTTAATTTAGATGTGTAGTAATTTTGCTAATTAGATGTGTAATTAATTTAGATGTGTAGTAATTTAGATGTGTAGTTAATTGAGTTAGATTTTGTTCATAGATTTTTTTTGTTAGATTTTTTTTCATATTGTGTAATTTGTTCATATTGTGTTAGATATTTTTCTGTTCATATATTTTTTGGTGATATTATTGTTGAATATGCATGTTTGTATGTTCATATATATGCAAAGATCGAATATGTCAATTTTTTATGATTTTTTTCTGTTCATAGAATTTTTATGATTTTTTTCTGTTGTAATTTTGTTCATAGAATTTTAATGATTTTTTTGTTCATAGAATTTTCTTTGTCAATTTATGTATATGTTCATATTGTGTATGTATAGGAAAAATGTGTATGATCAAAGTCATTTATGTATATGTTCATATTTAGAAGAAAAAGCAGGAGAGGAAAAAGGAAAATAAGAAGAGAAAGTGTTTAATATAATTAGTTAGAACAATAATAGAACTAGTTAATGTAGTTTATTTTTAGTAAGTACTACTTTCTTTTATTTATAGTAAGTGTTTAATATATAGTTGAACTAGTTGATTTAATAAACTACTTTATTTTACTATAGAAGTAGTTTATTTTTAGTAAGTACTACTTTATTTATTTATAGTAAGTACTTAGTAGTTGAACTAGTTTATTTTACTATTTTTAGTAATTAAGTACTACTTTATTTTACTATGTATAGAAGTAGTTTATTTTTAGCAAGAAAATTAATAGAACTAGTTTATTTTTTTAGTTCAAGCAATTAATCCCGCATCGACGTCGACGATGCCTATCCCGCATCGTCGTCGTCGACTCGGCGGTGGAGGCCTGCTTGATTAGGGCCATGTCCGGGACTGGGCTCCGCCGGGCTGGTATTGGGAGGTGCTACCTTCCGGGGGGCGTAGGTTGGTGAGGAGCCAGCCCGTTGTTGACCCGATCCTTGTTTGGTGGCGGTCGCGTGGGCCATTGACGGTGCCGAGGCTTCCGGACACCGCGGAGGTGGTACGTCACCGTGTCAGCGAGGAGGACGAGCACGTGCGTCGCTACATGGTTGCGTTGGAGGGCAGGTCCGATAATACCTGGCAGGTTCTTCAGGGATCTCACTGGAGCTATGATCCTGTGATGGTTCCTTCTCTTTGGGTGTCCACTGTGACGCCCGGATAATTATGCTACAGTAAACGTACGCTGATGATGCCACGTCACCTCTGTTAGTGTTGATAATCACGTGTTAGTTCAAAAACCAATTCAAATTCAACATTTAATAAAAGCAAACAATAAAAGTTTTCAAATATTAAAACTAAAATGTTCGGAGTGAACCAAATATTGCATAGGTAATTATGGTGGAGAAACCACACTTTTATAAAATGTATAAAATACTCTAAAATGAATAAAACAGTAGCAAATACAATTATTTAAATGCTTTAAAAATAATAAACATTTTCAAAACTAAATTGTTAAGTATTAAACTATTGTGGCAGTGGCATAATTTGTAAAATCTATTTAGGTGCCACCTTGGTAATTTACTAAAACTAAAGTAAAAGAAAAACAAAATACAAAAAAATAAATAAAAAGAGAACACCCCCTCCCCGCTAGGCCACGGCCCAGATGGCCTCGGGGCCAACCAGGCCGGCCCAGCTGGCGCCTACAACACCCCTGGGGGGCGACCGAACCCTAGCGGTCCCTCCCGCACTCCTCGATCCCCATCTCTCTCCCTCACTTTCCCACATCCGCCGCCACCCGCGTGCTCGCACCTATCGTGCCAGGGAGAGGAGCTCCCCGCGCCCGTTCCCTTCGCGAGCGCCTCCTACCGCCGCGAACGCAAGCCGCTCCAGCGTTGCTCCGCTACCCTGACACCCATCGGCTCCGTTCCTCCCCTTCTTCTACGCCTCCTCGTCGCCCCTGCCCGACTGCCTCGTCACCGGCGGCCCGCGCCGCGTCGGACATCAGAGCCACCAGCCAGCACCACCGGCTCCTCCCGCGCGACGCCCGCGTTGTTCTCCATCGGCCTCATCCGCTCGTCGCCCCGCTCACCGTCGCCGCCTCGCCATCGCCGGAACCTCCCCGACCTCCTCCTCACGGGTCGCCGCCACGCCTTGCCGCCCCCGCTCCCCGCCAACGGCTGTGAGCTCCTCCCTCCTCTCCTTTTCTCCTCGCCGCGGTCACCGACGCCCCGCGCCACCCCGCCTGACCCTCGCGCGCCGATCCATGCGCCCTCTCGCCCACGCATGGCCTCGCCTCCCTCTGCTGCTGCTCTCCCGTCGTTGCTCGCGGCTGGCCTCGCCTAGTTCCGCATCTGCCGTGCCCCAGCCTGCCCCGGCGTGCCTGCGCCTCGTCGGCGTTGCTCCTATCCGGGGCCATGCCCTGCTCCCCCGTCGCGCTATGCGCTCGTCGCCGGCGCTCCTCTGTGAGCGGCCGCGCGTTGCCAAGCCATGGCTGCTTGTGCCACCGCCACTGGGGCCAACCCCCCCCCCCCCAAAATGAATAATAAAAATAATAAATAAAATAAAAATAAAAATAAAAATAAAATAATAAATAAAATAAATTAATAATAATAATAAGAATAAATTAATTATTAAAATAAAAATAAAATAAAGTTATAACAATAATAATAATAAAATTTAGTTAATTAACTTAATTAATCTATTTAATTAAATAATTAAAACTAATTATTTAATTAATAAAAACTAACTACTATTTAGTTAACCTGAGACTATGACGAACGGGACCCACGCGTCTGTTGACCCAGTCAACAGATGGTTGACTGATGACATCATGCTGACCTCATGCTGACGTCATAATTAATTTTCTAATTGAATTAATTCTATTAATTCTAGAAATAATTTAAATCTTTATAAATTAAATAAAATAATCCGTAGCTCGGATGAAAAAACTTTGTACATGAAAGTTTCTCAGAACGACGAGACGAATCCGGATACGCAGTCCGTTCGTCCACCACACCTCCCTAACCTATCGAACTCGCAACTTTCCCCCTCCGGTCCGTCTGTCCGAAAACGAGAAACACCGGGGATACTTTCCCGGATGTCTCCCCCCTTCACCGGTATCACCTCATACCGCGTTAGAACACGTCTAGCTCTGCCTGTTGTCCTGTTATGCACTTGCTTGCTATGTATTTACTGTTTCTCCCCCCTCTTCTCTTCGGTAGACCCCGTGACGATGATGATGCCCCTGTGGTCGACTACGTCACCGATGACCCCTCCTTCTTGTCTGAGCAACCAGGCAAGCCCCCCCCCTTGATCACCAGATATCGCCTATTCTTCTCTATACTGCTTGCATTAGAGTAGTGTAGCATGTTACTGCTTTCCGTTAAATCCTATCCTGATGCATAGCCTGTCATTGATGCTACAGTTATTACCTTTACCTGCAATCCTACATGCTTAGTATAGGATGCTAGTGTTCCATCAGTGGCCCTACACTCTTGTCCGTCTGCCATGCTATACTACTGGGCCGTGATCACTTTGGGAGGTGATCACGGGTTTATACTATATACATTATATACATGACACATGTGGTGACTAAAGTCGGGTCGGCTCGAGGAGTACCCGCAAGTGATTCTGATGAGGGGGCTGAAAGGACAGGTGGCTCCACCCCGGTAGAGGTGGGCCTGGGTTCCTGACAGCCCCCGACTGTTACTTTATGGTGGAGCGACAGGGCAGGTTGAGACCGCCTAGGTGAGAGGTGGGCCTGGCCCTGGTCGGCGTTCGCGGATACTTAACACGTTTAACGAGATCTTGGTATTTGATCTGAGTCTGGCCATTTGGTCTATACGCACTAACCATCTACGCGGGAGTAGTTATGGGTATCCCGACGTCGTGGTATCAGCCGAAGCTCTTTTGACGTCAGCGACTGAGTGGCGCGCGCCGCATTGGACCGTAAGCTCGCGCTTGTATTAAGGGGGCTAGGTCTGCTTCCGGCCGCGTACGCAACGTGCAGGTGTGCATAGGGCGATGGGCCCAAACCCCTGCGCGCATAGGTTTAGACCGGCGTGCTGACCTCTCTGTTGAGCCTAGGTGGGGCTGCGACGTGTTGATCTTACGAGGCCGGGCATGACCCAGGAAAGTGTGTCCGGCCAAATGGGATCGAGCGTGTTGGGTTATGTGGTGCACCCCTGCAGGGAAGTTTATCTATTCGAATAGCTGTGTCCCTCGGTAAAAGGACGACCCGGAGTTGTACCATGACCTTATGACAACTAGAACTGGATACTGAATAAAATACACCCTTCTAAGTGCCAGATACAACCCGGTGATCGCTCTCTAACAGGGCGACGAGGAGGGGATCGCCGGGTAGGATTATGCTATGCGATGCTACTTGGAGGACTTCAATCTACCCTCTTCTATATGCTGCAAGATGGAGATGGCCAGAAGCGTAGTCTTCGACATGACTAGCTATCCCCCCTTATTCTGGCATTCTGCAGTTCAGTCCAGTGATATGCCCCTTTACACATATACCCATGCATATGTAGTGTAGCTCCTTGCTTGCGAGTACTTTGGATGAGTACTCACGGTTGCTTTTCTCCCTCTTTTCCCTTTTTCTATACCGGATTGTCTCAATCAGATGCTGGAGTCCAGGAGCTAGAGATCCCGAGGATGATGCTACATGGAGTTCGGCTTCGAGGAGTAGTTAGGAGGTCCCAGGCAGGAGGCCTTGCCTTTTCGATCGTTGCTACTTTTGTGCTAGCCTTCTTAAGGCAAACTTGTTTAACTTATGTCTGTACTCAGATATTGTTGCTTCCGCTAACTCGTCTGTGATCGAGCACTTGTATTCGAGCCCTCGAGGCCCCTGGCTTGTATTATGAAGCTTGTATGACTTATTTTTGTTTTAGAGTTGTGTTGTGATATCTTCCCGTGAGTCCCTGATCTTGGTCGTACACATTTGCGTGCATGATTAGTGTACGGTCAAATCGGGGGCGTCACATCCACCACCCATGCCAATACCCGTCGGGCGCTATGGTTCTAGCTGTATTAGCGATGCTATATGTATGATAGTATTCGAGGTGTATTAATTAGTGATAATATTCGACGATGTACGGACACAAGAGATGATGTAGTTTTGCTTATAATTGAATGCATGCTAATTTGAATACTACTTTATTTTACGATTTGGTTTTGCTTATTGAATGCTCAAATTGGAAAAGTACTCCTACTTTGAACGCTAAAATTGGAGAGCACTATGCAAGGCGTATGCATTTGATTACTTGATAGCTTATAGGGTTTTTGTTTTTACAGAAATCTAGGAGCCCCCTCCATCATCCGCACCGTCGTCACCATCACCGACCCCCCACCGACCTCGAGGTGATACCAGCCAAATCTCCATGTCAATATGAGTCATATAATATGAGTCCTCGGGTTGACTGTAAGTCTGTCGAGTCTCCACCATATATGAGAGGACGAAGGATCCCGACTGTTGTCGTGGAGGTAGCTTCTCCTTCATTCCCGTGGGGGTAGCTTCTCCACCATATATTTAATTGTAAAAGTTCAATATTTGAATTATGAACATAGGAAATGTCGTACTCGGACGACGAAAACCGCCCGGGGGAGTGCGAATGGTGCCACGACGACCGAGGTATGTGCGACAGGCCTCACCTTGACAAAGATCGGCGCTTCAGCATTAAGCTGGAGGAGACCTTCGATGTTGAAACGGTACGCAACGACGACAACTGTTATTTTTTTCGTAATTAAGCACGACTTCAAATATTTCAACGTGTACTTTTCATCTTTTACAATTCGACTAGTTTATCCCATGCCATGCAAGACGCTATGTCTTGGAGAGGATGGGTTTTGAAGACCATGAAGGTTTCAAAACAAAGAAAATTCACCTAAGGACCCATCATGATGTGGATTTTGAAGTAAAGATGTACAATTCTGAGAGCGTAACCCATTTTGGTTGCGACAAATGGGAAGCACTTTGCAAGATGTATGGTTTTGATGAGGGTATGCTTGTCACCATGGATCTTGGTGATCCTGACATCGAGCAAGACAATATGGACATTTGGGTCCTTGTTGATACGCCTCCAATTCTACCGCTATGTGAGTTTCTCAAACATAGTTATTAACTAATTTATATTGTTCATTTCAAAATAGTTGACAACTTATTTCCATTGACAGCTTATTTTGATTGTTCAAATAATGTGCGGAACATGGTAGACAGAACCTACTACACCGATGGCTCTGAGTTAACTTATAAGGAGAAAAATCATCTGGTCGGATTTTGTACTGATCTTGAGAATTACAATATCTATTGTAAAACTCCTCCACATTATGGTCAATACGTGCCACTAGTGCACGTGTTGAACTACGGTAACTACTATGGAGATACCCTGGTAAGATTTTTTACTATTACGACATCCGTACATCTTTTGCATACTTCTAAAACTAGTACATCATTTCTAACTATGAAGTTATTACTATGTTTTTCAACAGATAATCCCAGAGGATTGTGTGCCTCATTTGATGTATCAGAGTGGTCGCCTTAATGTTTTGAACATACGTCCAGGTCATCCTACGAATCTCAACTGTCCATACCGGATTTCTAAAAGAAGTGGAGACATGCAAATCAAGGAATGGAAAAAATGTATGGACAGTCGTAAGGAGGTTCTTGGAAGCAAAAGGAAGCGAAGCGCAAGAATTGGAGACAGGATGATCTCCATTCTCCATAATGGAGAGTCAGGGTCTATATTGTTTTATGCTATTTTACCTTAAAGAGGGTATTTCGGTCCTACCTAATACTGATGATCATGTGTTAAGAACAATTAAGTAGCTAGGGTTGGTTCGATGACTATGAGGATGATGATCGTATGACTTGTTATTAATAACGAGTAGAAGTTGTATGATGATGATTAGTAGGACTTGTTATTATATATGATGATGCATGATGCGAGCATGAAGAGTTACTATATATATCAGCGAGTGAAATGAACATGGATTGGATTGAAGTGAAGGCAACATGCATGTGGTGCATGTCGAAAGTAGTATAATCCAAACTTGATCAAGTTAGGATTAGTATTACTTTCGACATGCACCACATGCATGTTGCCTTCACTTCAATCTAAGCCATGTTTAGGCATAGCAGTACGTAGCGTTGGTAAACCAAGCACGGAGATATAAGAGAGGACACTTCTCTCCAATAGCTACCTAATAACAACCTAAATTAACCCCCAAAACCCCTAAATCGGCCCCTTTCAAAAAAACAAAAACCTCAGCTCCAGCCAGATGCTGACGCGTGGATGCCTATTGGTCCCGGTTGATGTCACCAACCGGGACCAAAGGCCCCCCTGCCTGGGCTGGCCGCAGCGGCCACGTGGAGGACTATCTGTCCCGGTTCATGTAAGAACCTGGACTAAAGGCCAAGGGCATTAGTAACGACCTTTTAGTCCCGGTTCACAAACCGGGACAGAAGGCCCTCACGAACTGGGACAATAGGCCCTTTTTCTACTAGTGTCGAGAGGTAAAGATTGATATATTGGAAGGTAGTATTCGAACACCGAAAGTGTTCTGGAATGTATTGGGTACATATCAGAGTACTGGGGGGGTTACCGGAACCCCTGGGGGGAAGATATGGGCCATATGGGCCATAGGAGGGAGGCACACCAGCCCATAAGGGGTGGCGCGCCCTCCACCAGGGAAGGAGGTCGAATTGGACAAGGAGAGGGGGCGCCCCCCCCCCCCCCCTCCTTTCCTTCTCCATCTCTCTCTCCTTCCCCCTTTCCCCCTCCGGAAAAAGTAAAGGGGGGCGAATCCTACTAGGAGCCCAAGTAGGATTCCTCCTACTTGGGGCGCGCCTAGGGCCGGCCTCCTCTCCCTCCCTCCTTTATATACGTGGGCAGGGGGCGCCTGCAATACACATCAATTGTTCCAAGCCGTGTGCGGCGCCCCGCCCCCCTCCACAGTTTATGCCTCCGGTCATATTCTCGCCGTGCTTAGGCAATGCCCTGCGCAGATTACATCACCATCACCGTCACCACTCCGTCGTGCTGACGAAACTCATCTACTTCCTCGACACTCTTCTGGATCAAGAGCTCGAGGGACGTCATCACGCTGAACATGTGCTGAACTCGGAGGTGCCGTACGTTCGGTACTTGATCGGTCGAAACGAGAAGACGTTCGACTACAACAACCGCGTTAAGCAAACGCTTTCGCTTTCGGTCTACGAGGGCACACTATCCCACTCTCGTTGCTATGCATCTCCCAGATAGATCTTGCGTGAGCGTAGGAAAATTTTGAAATTGCATGCTACGTTCCCCAACACCCCCCTTGGCGGAGCAAGACCGCGACGCCTGTGGGATCCAGCTGCAGTGGCATTGGGATGGCGGCGCGCGAAGGCACTTTTATGGCGGCGCGTGGAGGTGCTCCAGCGGTGGTGCGGACGCGGGGAAGAGTCGCCCTGAAGCTCGGCGGCCCGCGAGCATCCATGGTGGTGGAGGCGGACGCTTAGGCGTAGGCGACGGGCTAGGGTGGTGGAGCTGACGCGGCAGAAGGCGACGGCGCTGGCTTTTAACGGTGGTGTCTCCGATGAATGGCATTGGAGCTCGGGCAGGCGGCGGCGGTGCCCTCCCCATGCTCCGATCGAGCTATTGCGGTGCTTGCTTTGGCAGTTAGGCTAAGGATACGGAGGGAAAACGATGGCCGGAGCAGTGTTTCGGAAACAAGTGGATTGCAAGGGGAATACAACTGTAACGTGAAACCAGGCGTTAAGTTTACAATGCAGAAACAACATTCCAAGTAGATCCTCTGGTTTTCATTCTGGGGGTATTTTTCCGCCTGTAAACAGCTGCAACAAAACAGCCAACCAAGCGCGGCCTAAGATGTACGGAGTAGGTGGGCATCCCTGTCAGTACAGTTGAAGACAGCTATGACAGGAAGGTTACCAAGAAAACTGAACTCCAGAGGAAGGCAGGATAAGGGCACGAGTTCCCTCCGCGACCGCAAGGACGTCTTAGGCCTTATACAATGCTACTCCCTCCGTTCCTAAATATTTGTCTTTCTAGAGATTTTAACAAGTGACTACATACGAAGCAAAATGAGTAAATCTACACTCTGAAATATGTCTACATACATCCGTAAGTGATAGTCCATTTGAAATCTCTAAAAAGATAAATATTTAGGAACGGAGGGAGTAGATGCTTAGAAAAATAAATAGGATTTTTTTGAAGCCCTGATGCCTAGTTGTACTGGAGGGACGTTATCCTCTATAAGAGCATCACCAACACAGGGCGCTAAGTGGGGTACCGAGTGCTTATCTTTCTTTTTCTCTTTGCGTGACTTAGAACGTTGGGCCCAGTGACTGGTTTGCCGCTGGTCAGTGGTTAATTAGCGGCAGCTGTAGTGGCCAGCGTTGCGATTGACGCTATGTTTGGTAGCGAAGTATTGTAAAAACCAAAGTAACGAAAAACCACACTATTTTAGCATGTAGGTACACAATACTGTAGTTTTGACATGCCGGTCTATTTTTGAGTATTGAGAATACAGCGACCTGTTTGGCAAGCGATTATATACAACAACATAAATTAGCTAGCTAGCTATATTGAGCAGTTGCAAACTTGCAATGCGCCCGACCGGTGCTAGCTAGCTAGCCGCATGACTGAACGACCATGCATAACAACCAGCCGCATGCACTGAACTGCCATGCACGAAGCTAGAAGGAGGCAGTTGAACACGACACGGGAGCTGCCAGCGGCTCCGCGTGGACTCAGGCTTGTCCTCAACTAGATTGAAGAAGATGGCATTTGTCCTGTCCATAACCTGCTGCAATCTTTCCCTGTTGTATTGGATTGGATCCCTTGTGCTAACCAAGGGCAGTGTGCCGGCCAATTTCACGACAGGGCAACAAGACAACTTCCCTCTCCGTTTAAAATGACCTTTCGTTCCTCTCGGCTGGCACTGGACAACAGGAACGGGAACGATGCGGCCGAGCGGAGGCAGGGGACAAAGATCAGCATCCTCACGTTGATCTCTCCTTTGCCGTCTCTTCATTTGTCTCTGATGGAGACGATCTCCATAGACGACATGCTGGCTGTGGCTTAAAGGCAGGAAGAAGAGAAGCGATGCAGCGTTTCTTTCGCGTGCTCAGTTTTGAAAAAAGAGGTCGAGGGTTCTTTTTTTTAGACAGAGAGAATACCGTGGTTTTGAATATACTGTAGTTTTAATACCACTATTTTCTCTGATAGCCAAACAGCTCTTAGAAATTAAAATTGTGGTATTTTAAAAAAATGTAGTATTCTCTGAATACTTAGAAAAAACTTTGTTACCAAACGGGGCCTGAGTGATTTTCTGTTTTACAATATTTACGGCCAGCGTTGTGATTGTGAGTGATTTTCTGTTTTACAATATTTACGGCCAGCGTTGCGATTGTGAGTGATTTTCTGTTTTATAATATATATTTTTCTCCTTATAAGTGATGCTTAAAAACACTGATTTATTTCTTTAAGCGCCTTACATTATACAAGACCTTGACCCGTTAGGGAGCGGACCCTCACCCCAGTGAGGAACATAACAGACTGCACTGCACCCTAGACAGCGTAGCCACAACACTGCGGCTACCAACTAAGAAGGCAACCCGTGAGTCCATGATAGTCCCAGTTCCTTCAGATGTTGTGCTACAACGAAAGAAGAAGAAAGAGTGCTGCTGTACGGACGACAGTTTCTGGACGATGCTGTTTACCCAACCGTGTATGTATAGGAGCAAGCATCGCCGCCATAAAGTCGGGCACAGAATAGTCTCGAAGAAGAAAACCCCATCTTCGGCGAAGAACAACTTTCAACATAAACACGATGTGATTGACCAACTTCGCTGAAACCTTGTCAACAAAAAGAAGCTCCAGCATTCCATGGAAATGCAGAACAGGTTCTCCAGAACCAGAAGCGTACACCGTGAGCCTACTACCATAACTATATATGCCTAGACACAGGAAGAAAAGTTTGAGCAGAGCACCCTATTTGCATCTCCCTACTGCCGATTTCTATTCCTTCTTTTTATCGAGACTGGCTTCTTATTTCCTCCAAAGATATCAAGAAATGTATGTTTCAGCACCTTCGTCAGGCCTCCTTTCGTCTGCATCCATCTATAGATTGCAAGCCAATAGAGTCTTCCATGCTTCACACCGACGGTCGCCTCATAGGCCATAATGAAATACATGTAAATATTGAGCGCCCTGAGATCAAACAGACATTTGTGATTACATACGACAGAAGCAAAGGGGAATAATGTTGAGACAGGCATGCAAGATAAAAATAAATAAAATAAAAGCAACAAATAGTTTGCTTCATGTCAGGTCAAGACTTTGCTGAAAGCAGAGTGCCTTGATCAAAATTCCAATGGTTCATACCCACTCAGCTACAAAATCCAGTAACTAGATTAGTTGTGTGCAGTAACCAAATGCATCTATCGATTCAGCAAAAGACCCAGTTCATTGGACAAATGGTGCTCTACATTATGTTCCATATGCATGCCTACCTAAAGCACACAAAATATCTGTGCATGAATTTAACACCCATGCATACTCTATCCAATCCAAATGGTAAACAAGGTATTGTATTCAGGAACCGGAAAAAACAATAAGAAACACCCAAAAGTTAAAGATGAGTGCATGAATTTAACATCCGTGCATACTCTATCCAATCCAAATGGTAAAGAAGGTACTGTATTCAGGAAGTAGAAACGATAAGAAACACATAAAAGTTAAAGATGAGTGTCTTCTGGGATAAGACCACCCCAAATGGTACATTTGCACTCTGATGCAGCACAGGATTAAACCAAGATTTAGGAAGAGCTGCTTAGATGGATTTCTTTTTTGCCTCCTTGAGGTTTATTCCTGAGGGGTTAGCCCTTTTCCTTTCTTTTTTTCTCTTTTCTACAGCTCTTAGTTTGTTTTTGATTAACCCTGGTGATCTGTGTACTTTGTAATCTCTTTACTGATTAATAAAGCTTTAAACACTGTGGGGCTTTTCCCTACAGTTCAGTTAAAAAAATACATTTGTCATGTGCAAAAAATACGTTAATGTATTTATATGTACAAAAACATGAAAGCGCATGATATGTCATGTGCAAAAAATAGAAGACAAGCGGTTATATAACAAAAATGATGTGCTTATTTTCCCTTTACCAGTGGACATATAACAAAAATGATGTGCTTATTATATTTCATGAACTTTGTCATGTGCACAAGAACTAACAAGTACTACAGTACTAGTATCTTGATTCCTTATGAACAAGGATTAAAAAAAAGCAAGCTTATGCGCCGAACGCAGCACTTCAGCCGAGTGCGGTTAAATAAGTGTCTGGCGTGCCTAGGCATAGCACCTTTCTGCTAGTCAGGAGATTAGGTGTGTGGTACAGCACTAGGCGTGAGCATGGGAGCAATAGGAAGCAAGAAAAGGAAGCGGCAGGAGGCAGATAGGGGTGCCAGGAAAGAGGAAATAGACCAAGCGGGGGCATCGGGTTAGGTTTAGACTCACTCCCTTGAGCCGCCTGCACCGGATCAGAAACTCTTCCTTGTCACACCGCTAACCTCAACCTTGAGCTCCTCCTTGTCGCACCGTCTGACTCAGAGCTCCTCCTTGTCGCACCGTCTGACTCAGAGCTCCTCCTCACATCCCTAAGCTTGACATCGAGCTCCTTCTCCTCCTCACGTCACTGGCTGCCCGCCCTCGATATACTCCACGTGTCACCGCGCGCTCCTAACCTCCTTCTCAGTTCGTTCTTATGTTGGTATTTCTTCAGGCAGGTGAGCTCCTGGTTTCTTTACCGGTCTCCCCTCGATTTGTGCTGCTGCTGTACTCTACCTAGGCATATAGGTTCCTCTCCTGGTCTTCCCTTGATTTCTTTAGGCAGGCCAGCTCCTGCTGTACTTCCCGTGCAGTGTCTGCATGGAATGCCTAGGCGCACCTAAACACCGCTCAAGCGAGCTAGGCGTGAGGAGAAGCCAAAATGCACGAATAGTGCTCTTTTTCCTTGCTTATGAAACTTTTTTATGTGTACACTACAAACTTGCAAAGGTCCTCATATGAAATGGCCATCATATTTCACTTTTGGGATCAGCCATCACTTATCCATTGTCTCAAACTCAATTTATGCTCTACATAAAACCATGCAATTTCGAATATATATGTATCCTTGTTGTTCAGTGTTACAAGTTTTCAGCATTACACTATCATTCAGATTGGCCTCCAGAAATTAGTATCAGATTTTAGCAGATAAAAGGTCCATGCACCTTGTTTCGATTTCAATGGCATTGAATAATTATAATTAAAGAACAGGAAAAAATAGGCATTGATTAGTAAATTTTATAGAACAAGGAAACTGGAAAAGTATGCCAACCATGAATCAATTGGTACTTTTTTGTTTCTTCTAGAACAGGCACCAATGGGGACTAAAGAATCACGACCAAAATATGAAGCATAAAAAATGATATTTTTCTCTATATAATCAAAGTCTTATGCTGCAACACTTACCAGATCAGTTCCACAAGAAAGCGGTAGAAACCCTATCACCAGCCAAGAAAAGCATACAAAGATTAATTACTGAAGCATATAAACTGCACAAACTTCCTCAAGAAGGGACTATGAGGATCATGTTGAGCCATATTGTAGGTGGAAAATATCATACCTGACATGCACTGTTATCCTTGAAAGACAAAATAAGTACAAGAACTGCAGCAAAAAGAAACAAGAAAAAGAATCATATCAGCATAAGTGAAAAACTACCACGGGAAACCAAGTACTTCCTCCATCCCAAAATGTAGGTTCTATTTGGATTGGTTTAAGTACCAATTTAAGAAAGTTTGACTTAAGCACAATCTAAATCGAACTTAGATTTTGAGATGGAGGGGGTACAATAAGCAAATACATAGCCAAACCATGCATTTTATCCTATGTGCATACTACTGCATATTTGGGAGAATACAGTAACTCGAGACACAAAAAATGTAGGGTAAACTTAAGTCTTCAACTCACCTAGCTGTATCCGTGCACATATGCTAAATGACCTGCCATCTTTTTGCAACTGTGCAGATAAAACACTTAGCTTGTAGAACACATACCCAAGAACAATGTCCATGAAAAGGGTAGGTGTCGTTTTGCAGAGTTGGCAAAACGCAGCAAGAACTAGCAAAGCACCTGCATGTACCATAAAACATCTTTAGTTACTTATAAACCATATTACTTCAGCTCATCTTGAGTAGCACCATCAGTACCTTATAGACGACCAGCCACCGTACACAATTTTCCGATGGAGGATTGCAGTCTAAACTAAAACATACTACTATCATGCATGATATTCAGTGTTAGTAAATGGGGTTAAATCGTCACTAAGTTGTCTATACAGGGCCAAGCACTGCCTACAATTTTCCGATCTAGAATTGCGATCTAAACTAAAAGACAGCAGATCGTTAACAATATAATGATATTCAGTATTAGTGAACGGAGTAAGGATTAACCCTTTTATACCTGAGAGAGTGCCGACATGGAAGCTGCGGCAGCGGAACAAGTTGCCGGCGGCCATGGTCTCGCGCAGCGTGAGGACGATGGATTCGAGCGGGCCAGCGACGAGGGCATGCCATATAGCATCTAGTTCTTTCCTGCCCTGTCCAACTGGAATAAAATCGGCAAGAGGAAAAAACTCGGCGTCTTCTTCGAGCAGCGCCTCGCCCCACCAAGGGCCAGGCGGCATGGATTCCGAGTCTGAGTCGAAGTTGTGAGCGTAGCTCCAGGGAGTAGGGGCGCTGCAGTACAGCTTCGAGCCGGTTCCATCGGTACGGCTGACGCGGCCGAGGAAACCGGCGCTGCGCGCCCATAGGGATGGCCTAACGGCGCCGGCGGCGGAGCCGCACCGGAGAAAACACGAGATGCTGGCTGACTTTATTGCCATGCTTCGAGATTTTGGGATTTTGAGGATTGGATTCAGATTGATTCGGCCGGAGGGAGGGGAGGGGACAAAGAAGGAGGGCAAAGGCAAAGGGGCGGCGAGGGAGAGGCATGGAAGAGGGGGTCGCTCGCTCACACAGGAAAACCCTATTTGCCGCTCTCTGCTGCAAAGAGTCGGGGTTCCGCACAGGGCTTTCCATCCAGCGCTCGCGGGTGGGCCGGCCGGGCCGGCATATTAAAGCGTTCCACCTATACCGGTTTTAGGAACCTTCTATGAATGTTCCTGGCCGATTTTTTTCCGGTTTTGGCACCTTCTAGAAGGTTCCCGAACCGGTTTATTCTTTTTATATATTTTTTCGTTTTATTTTTTATTGTCCTTTCCTTTTTCGTTTTTTCTTCTTCTTTTTTCTCTCGTTTTTTCTATCTTCTTGCTCTTTTCTTTTTGATTTTTTTTATTTTTTAACTAATGCTTCAGAATTAAAAATTTGATTTTTTTTTTCAGATTTTGTTCTTTTTTTCAGAAAATGTTCATGTTTTTCAATTTTTTGTTCGGAAATTTCATAAAAGTTTCCACTTCAAATTTTTTTTGCTTATTTTCAACAAATGTTCAAAATTTCAAAAAGTGTTCGTCTTTTTAAGTTTTGTTCACAAACTAAAATATGTTCGGATTAACAAATATGTTCCCATTTTCAAAATTTGTTCAAAAATTCAAAACGTATTCAAGTTTCATAATTTGTTCACAAATTGAGAAGGTGTTCGAGTTTTAAATTTTGTTCATGTATTAGAAAATGCTCAGGAATTTTAAAAAATCTTCCCATTTTCTAAAAGTGTTCAGAGATTTAAAAAAAATTCCCGTTTTCAAGTTTTATTCGCAATTCAGAAAACTTTCATGTTTTTCATTTTTGCTCACATACTCAAAAAAAATTGTAGTTTTAGAAAATGTTTCTGTTTTAGAAATTTGTTCAGAAGTTCCATAAACGTTCATTTTTCGAAATTTGTTCACAAATTAAGATATGATTGGGAATTTCAGAAAAAATTCCAGTTCCGAAATTTGTTTAGAAACTCAGAAAATGTTTCTGTTTTTTTAATTTTTTGTCACAATTCAAAACATGTTTGTGATATTTAAAAAATGTTTGCCTTTCAAAACAGGTTCATAAGTTCAAAAACAATCATGTTTCAAATTTTGTTCACAAGTTCAAAAAAAGTTTCCATTTTCAAGTTTTTGTTCACATATAGAAAAAATCTTTGGGATTTTCAAATTGTTCTTCATTTCAATAGTTGTACCTATTTTCAAAATTTGTTCACCAATTTTAAAATGTTTGTGTTTTCCAAAAATGTTCTGGAATTTGAAAAATTGTTTGCGTTACACAAAAAATGTTTCCATTTTAAATTTTTGTTCACGTGTACAAATAATCTAAAGGTCTTTGAAATTGCTCTCAGATTCAAAAATTTGCTCTGCATTTCAAAAGTTGTAACCGTTTTCAAATTTTGTTCACCATTTAAGAAAATGTTTGTGTTTTGAAAGTATGTTCTGGAATTTAGAAAATTATTCATGTTTTACAAAAACAACTTCTAAAATTGCAGAAACGTTTGTGTTATAGAAAATTGTTCGGATTTTCAAAAGATGTACAAGTTTTCACGTTTTTCTTTACAAATTAGAAAATCTTCAGGAATTTAAAATATATTCGCAGTTTCGAAAGATGTTCGGAAATTTCAATTTTGGTTCACGTTTGTCAAAAAGTATTCGTAATTTCAAAAAAGTGTGAACAGATTTTAGGTAATGCTCAATTTATGCCACGGTCTTTAGTTCATTTGACTTCGCGCCACATATATGTCATGAAGGCCTAGTAGGTATGGTGGCTAGCATGTTGATAGCACCAACTGGAGGTCTGCAGTTCGAATTCCATGTCGGGGCCTGTTCTCTTTTTACTGTCGCCCGACCGCTCGCACGAGGTCAATCGAAATGGGCCGGCCCAGTTGCGCGATCCCTATGCGAACAGACGTCTTTTGACGCATAATGCGTCAAATAGGTGCTCCCCATTTCTTGTACCTATAAAAAGAAGAAATGAGTCTCTTTTTAGGGAATAAGAGGAAAGGAGGTCAGCATGCACCAGCAGCAGGTTGGCGTTGTGGTTAGTGAAGTTCGTTCTCAACAATGAGATCGCCGGTTCGATTCGCAGGTTGGCGTTGTGGCCTAGTAGGTATGGTGGCTAGCATGTTGATAGCACCAACTGGAGGTCTGCAGTTCGAATTCCATGTCAGGGCCTGTTTTCTTTTTACTGCAATATTCACATTAGTCCCGGTTCGTTAGCCCAGGGGGCTGGCCGGGGCCTCGTGGGCATTGGTCCCGGTTCTAGGCACGAACCGGGACCAATGCGCCTCGCCCCTGGCCCATGACCATTAGTCCCGGTTTGTGCCACAAACCGGGACTAAAGGGTTGGTCCTCGTTGCGACCAGAGTTTAGTCCCACCTCGCCAACCGAAGGGCGCTCACACCGGTTTATAAGCCCGTCCCTCTCTGCCTTGTTGAGCTCCTCTCAAAATGAAAATAGATGCCCTTATACAGGGAATTTGACCTAAATTCATAGTGAGTTCCCAGTCAAAAAAATTCATAGTGAGTTTCTCTGAAATTAATAGAAATTTATTATGAATTTAGGTTGAATTTTCTCTATAGGCGCATCTATGCTCATTTTTTTATGTTGGAGTTGGCGATCTTTACAGACTTTTTGTGTGTTGAATATGCACCATTCAAAATCAGTCTCTGCTTTGAATGGTTCATTTTGAACACACAAAAAGTCAGGAGTTCAAATAAGTTTAAAAAAATGAAATCCCTTTGTAACAGAGGAGTTTTCGTCTGAAACCCTGATACTTCGAAAGAGATTGTCCATTTTGTTCACGAAGTGCATCCACCTTTTGCCGGGACCCTTTCAACTTTCTTGCACATGCTATGTGGATGAAATGATGATACCATGCCAACTTTCAACCTTTTCAGAGTTTATTTGAAATGCTTTTCAATTTTAGGGTCTTATAGCTCAAAATAATTAGTAAATGCATGAAAAATAACAAATGAAGTCAGAAAGGATTGACACATGATGATGTGGCTTTGAATGGTGCATTTTGAACACACAAAAAGTCAGGAGTTCAAATAAGTTTTAAAAAATGAAATTCCTTTGTAACAGACGAGTTTCCGTATGAAATCCTGATACTTTGAAAGAGATTGTCCGTTTTGTTCACGAAGTGCATCCACCTTTTGCCGGGACCCTCTCAACTTTCTTGCACATGCTATGTGGATGAAATGATGATACCATGCCAACTTTCAACCTTTTTAGAGTTCATTTGAAATGCTTTTCAATTTTAGGGTCTTATAGCTCAAAATAATTAGTAAATGCATGAAAAATAACAAATAAAATAAATAAGTAATTAGAAACAAAATAATATAAAATTTATTAAAATATATAAGTAGAAACAAAATAAAATAAACTTTAATAAAATTTATGAAACTAAAATTAACAAAGTATTTTCTGTTCAAAACATTATAAGAAACCTCTAGTATTATTGAAACTAAAATCATATAAAATTGATGCAACTAAAATTATCGAAGTATTTTCTGTTCAAAATCATTAAAAGCAAAAAGAATTTTCATAAAGAACTTTTTTTGATAGAAACTTTAATAGCAAAAAGAATTATCATAAAGTAAAATAAATAAGTAATTAGAAACAAAATAAAATAAATAAGTATTTTGTTGTAAGTAGAAACAAAACAAAATAAATAAAGCAAAAAAGAAAACCAAAAAACAGGCAAAAAATAAAAAATATGCCACCTACTGGGCCACCACGGCCTGAATACGACTAGAAACCCATACATGGGCCAGGATTCAGGCCCGCAGGAGGCCCAGTAGGCCCACAGGCACATAGTGACAGATTAGGCCCGAAAGCCTACAGTTGAGAGGAGCTCGAGAGGGTGGGCGCAGCAGCGCTTATAAACCACTCTCGAGCCCTCTCAACTAGCAAGGTGGGACTAAACTTTTGGCCGCGACGCGGGCAGCAAGAGGCCTTTGGTACCGGTTGGTGGCACGAACCGGGACCAATGCCACCTTTGGTCCCGGTTCGTAGCACCAACCGGGACCAATGCCCCCCCTTTAGTCCCGGTTGGTGCCACCAACCGGGACCAAAGGCCGCCGCTGCAGGAAGCGGCGGCCTTTGGTCCCGGTTGGTGGCACCAACCGGGACTAAAGGTCGCATTCGTCCCGGTTGCTGTCACGAACCGGGACCAATGCTCCGTCTATATATACAGCACTTGTGAAATTTTTCGTTCAGTTCTTCGATCCCGCCCCGACGACGCCGCCAGGCTGCCCCTCTGCGCCTCGCCGTCGCCGTCGTCGCCCTGCCTCCGACGCCGTCCCGCGCCGCCCAGCCGCCGTCGCCGCCCAGCGCCCCCCTGCCTCCTCGTCGCCCGTCGCCGTGCCCCTCACCTCCGCCCCTGCCTCCTCGTCGCCCGTCGCCGCGCCCCTCACCGTCGTCGTCGCCGCCCCCTGCCTCCTCGTCGCCCGTGGCCGCGCCCCTCACCGTCGCCCTCGTGCCCTGCCTCCTCGTCGATCGTCGCCCCCTTTGTGAGCTCATATGAATTTTCCTAATTTAGATGTTCATAGATTTTTTTGTTCATATATTTTTTTCTGTTAGAATATGCAAATGTTAGAATTTTTTTCTGTTCATAGATTTTTTTGTGATATTATTGTTGAATATGCAAATGTTTGTGTGTTCATATATATGCAAAGAATATGTCAAATTTTTCTGAGAATTTCTATAATTTTTTTCTGTTGTAATTTTGTTCATAGAATTTTTATCTTGTTCATAGAATTTTTATGATTTTTTCTGTTGTAATTTTGTTCATAGAATAAGAAGAGAAAGTGTTTAATAGAATTAGTTAGAAAACTACTCCTACTTTGGATGCTAAAATTGGAGAGCACTATGCAAGGCGTATGCATATGATTAGTTGATAGCTTATAGGGTTTTTGTTTTTGCAGAAATCTAGGAGCCCTCGGCCCCTCCATCATCCCCGCCGTCGTCCCCATCACCGCCCCCTCCGACATCGAGGTGAGACTAGCCAAATCCTCTTTTAGAAAGATAATTAAACGATATTTTGGGTTGACTGTAAGTCTGTCGAGTCTCCACCATATATGAGAGGACGAAGAATCCCGACTGTTGTCGTGGGGTAAGCTTCTCCTTCGTTCCCGTGTGCTAGACAATTTGGTGTAATGCACTCAAGAACGAAAGGAGGAGCTACCATACCATCACCGACGGTCACAAATGTCAGAGAGGAATCAGTGAGGGAGAGTTCCACCATATATATATGAGAGGACGAAGAATCCCGACTGTTGTCGTGGGGGTCGCTTCTCCTTTGTTCCCGTGTGCTAGACATTTTGGTGTAATGCACTCGGGGACAAATGGAGGAGCGACCATCACCAACGGTCGAATGTATACACCACGTGAGCTGAGAGTTTTCAAGAAAAGACTCGACAAACCGATAGTCAACCCGTGATGAATAATAATGATCCAACTTAGGTTTTTTAGTACATATATTTAATTGTAGACGTTTAATATTTGAATTATGAACATAGGAAATGTCGTACTCAGACGACGAAAGTCTCCCGGAGTGCGACTGGTGCCACGACGACCGAGGTCAGTGCGACAGGCCTCACCTGGACGAAGATCGGCGCTTCAGTATTAAGCTGGAGGAGACCTTCGATGTTGAAACGGTACGCAACAACGACAAGTGTTATTTTTTCGTAATTAAGCACGACTTCAACTATTTCAACGTGTACTTTTCATCTTTTACAATTCGGCTAGCTTATCCCATGCCATGCAAGACACTACGTCTTGGAGAGGATGGGTTTTGAAGACCATGAAAGTATGGAAACAAAGAAAATTCACCTAAGGACCCATCATGATGTGGATTTTGAAATAAATCTGTATAATTCTGAGAGCGTAACCCATTTTGGTTGCAAAAATTGGGAAGCATTTTGCAAGATGTAAGGTTTTGATGAGGGTATGCTTGTCATCATGGATCTTGGTGATCCTGACATCGAGTAAGACAATATGGACATTTGGGTCCTTGTTGATACGCCTTCAATTCTACCGCTGTGTGAATTTCTCAAACATAGTTATTAGCTAATTTATATTGTTCATTTCAAAATAGTTGACAATTTATTTTCATTGACAGCTTATTTTGATTGTTCAGACAATGTGCGGAACATGATAGACAGAACCTACTACACCGAGCTCTGAGTTAACTTCTAAGGAGAAAACTCATCTGGTCGGATTTTGTACTGATCTTGAGAATTACAATATCTATTGTAAAACTCCTCCACATTATGGTCAATCCGTGCCACTAGTGCACGTGTTGAACTACGGTAACTACTATGGAGATACCCTGGTAAGATTTCTTACTATTACGACATCCGTGCATCTTTTGCATACTTCTAAAACTAGTACATCATTGCTAACTATGAAGTTATTACTATGTTTTTCAACAAATAATCCTAGAGGATTGTGTGCCTCATTTGATGTATCAGAATGGTAGGCTTGATGTTTTGAACATACAACCAGGTCATCCTACGAATCTCAACTGTCCATATCGGATTTCTAAAAGAAGTGGAGACATGCAAATCAAAGAATGAAAAAAATGTATGGACAGTCGCAAGGAGGTTCTTGGAAGCAAAAGGAAGCGAAGCGCAAGAATTGGAGACAGGATGATCTCCATTCTCCATAATGGAGAGTCAGAGTCTATATTGTTTTATGCTATTTTACCTTAAAGAGGGTATTTCGGTCCTATCTAATACTGATGATCATGTGCTAAGAACAATTAAGTAGGGTTGGTTCGATGACTATGAGGATGATGATCGTATGACTGGTTATTAATAACGAGTAGAAGTTGTATGATGATGATTAGTAGGACTTGTTATTATATATGATGATGCATGATGCGCGCATGAAGAGTTATTATATATCAGCGGGTGAAATGAACATGGATTGGATTGAAGTGAAGGCAACATGCATGTGGTGCATGTCGAAAGTAGTACAATCCAAACTTGATCAAGTTAGGATTAGTATTACTTTCGACATGCACCACATGTTGCCTTCACTTCAATCTAAGCCATGTTTAGGCATAGCAGTACGTAGCGTTGGTAAACCAAGCACGGAGATATAAGAGAGGACACTTCTCTCTAATAGCTGCCTAATAACAACCTAAATTAACCCCCAAAACCCCTAAATCAGCCCCTTTCAAAAAAACAAAAACCTCAGCTCCAGCCAGATGCTGACGCGTGGATGCCTATTGGTCCCGGTTGGTGTCACCAACCGGGACCAAAGGCCCCCCGGCCTGGGCTGGGCGCAGCGGCCATGTGGAGGCCCATCTGTCCCGGTTCGTGTAAGAACCGGGACTAAAGGGTCAGGGCATTAGTAACGACCCTTTAGTCCCGGTTCAAAAACCGGTATGCATGTTGGTTTACCTTTTTTCCTTTCGCGAGAGTCAAGGTTTTGCTTCCGCGAGAGGCACGGTTGTGCTTTCGCGAGAGTCATGGCCGTGCCTCTCGTAAACGAAAAAAAACGTGTTTTCTATCTTTTTTTCTTTCGCGAGAGTCACGGTTTTGCTTTCGCGAGAGGCACGGTTGTGCTTTCGCGAGAGTCACGGCCTTGCATCCTCGGGAACGGAAAAAATGCGTTTTCTATTTTTTTTCGCGAGAGTCACAGTTTTGCTTCCGCGAGAGGCACGGTTGTGATTTCGTCAGAGGCACGGGCGTGCCTCTTTTGGAAAGGGAAAAACCCGTGCTCCCGGTTCGGTTTTTTCGTCCAGTTTTTTTTCGTGAAAAATAAGTTCGTCAAAACCTATCAACATGGGATCTAGTTTTGAAGATCTCGACGCGAGGACTCCAACGGCAAAAGTGGTTCGAGATTTGGACGCACGTTTTAAGAGATAAAACGTTTGAATAAACGGATCTACGAAAAAAGGGAAAACTTCCAGTTTGCGACAAGTGGCGCACATGCAGCACACCACTTGTCGCAACCTGAGGAAGTTGGAGTGATCTTCGCAACGAGTACTCCTTAACTAGTGATTTCGGGCAAATCCTATTTGGCGCTTCAGGCGCCCGTTACCTGTGACACCTTTGTCGCGAGCGCTCGGCTCTAACCACCAGACCATCGCCCCATTGGTGCTTAGATTGTTTGTTTTTCTACTTTATTTCGCTCTATAGTTCGAATCATTCCTTTTCTTTTTCTTTTTCTCATCCTTTTTTGTTTTTATTTTAATGCGTGTTTTTACAAAATTCGTGAACCTTTTTTTCTTACTTGACGATTTTTTTCAAATTCCATGAACTTTTCCTATTTGTTGATTTTTGTTTCAAATTTGATGAGCTTTTTTCAAAATCTATGGACTTTTTTCAAATTCGGTGAAGTTTTTCTCAAAATATTGATTTTTTTTAAATTTGATGAACTTTTTTCAAAATGGATGAACTTTTTTTCAACTTGTTGAACTTTTTTTCAGAGTCGATGAACTTTTTTCAAAAATCTATGAACTTTTTTCAAAAATCTATGAACTTTTTTCAAATTTGATAAACTTTTTTTGAACTTGTTGAATATTTTTTCAAAGTCGATGAACTTTATTCAAATTCATGAACCTTTTTTCTAATTCGATGAATTTTTTTTGAAATCGATGAACTTTTTTAAATTTGATGAACTTTTTTGAACTTGTTGAACTTTTTTTCAAAGTCGATGAACTTTATTCAAATTCATGAACCTTTTCGATGAACTTTTTTTGAAATCGATGAACTTTTTTAAATTTGATGAACTTTTTTGAACTTTTTTTCAAAGTCGATGAACTGTATTCAAATTTGTGAACCTCTTTTCTAATTCGATGAACTTTTTTCGTGAAACTTATTCGAAATCAAACGAACTTTTTGTCGAAATCGTTGAACTTCCTAAAGTTCAATGAACCTTTTTCGAATTCTAGTCTTTCAAATTTATAAACCTTTTTCCATTTTTACAAACTTTTTTCAGTTGGTACAAACCTTTTTCAAAATTTTGATTTCTTTCAATTCGTGGTTTTTGTGAATACTTTTTATATTTATGTTTCTTTATCAAATAATTTATATGCTTAATGTTTGTACTAATGGAAGGGTCAAATAGCGTTGGTACCTACCATAAACAACAAACTGAAGTTGTCCTAGTGGTTGACGTGCGTGTCATGCAAGTTGGCAGCCAGAGTTCGAATCTCAGTTAAGCCGAATCAAATCCGGACGGTTTGATGGTTGGTGTTTTGTGCCTGTCTAACCGCTGAAAAAATAATTTGGCTGTTCCGTCAATGGTATGCTGAAGTTTCTTTTCCGATGCGATTTCAATGATGGCGGTGAATCAAATCCTGATTGTATTGAACTTTTTTTTTTGGCAATATATGAGATGCAAAAGAAATTCCGCACAAAAAGGGAAGAAAAAATGCAAAGGAAACTAGTAATGTTGAGGTGCCAATACAGGCATAAAGCTATTTTTGTTAATAGAGATGGGTCCGGAAGGACCCAGAGAGCTTCTCATTAATTATCTGTGACAGTACGAAGCTCCATAGAGGTCTCCAAAGAAAGAAAAATAACAACCAAGTCCAGTAATTTTACACAAAAGACCTTAGACTGAGGATAAGAAAAGCAATCAGGTCCAAATCGTAGTCTTCTATTGAATACGCTTCCGGCCGCCGCCGGGGACGCAACCACACCATAGCCAACTCCAGGAGAAGCCGGTAGGATGGATGGACTCCAAGCAAAAACTACACTTCCTCCCATAAGGCACCGAAGCCAGGAGGAAGAACTTGAGCAGACGCCAGATTTCAGGTGCCAGAATTCTTCGGGGCCGCCCTTCGGCCATAATGGTCACCGGCGAGGCTTCAGACACCAGCAGCCAAGAACCACTTGCTTGTCCTCCACAGGACGGCAAGGCCATGGCCGGCGCCGTAGCTCTGTCGTAAAGGCCGATGCGAATGAACCGCTACCCAATCGCTCACATCCAACAGCCCTCTTCTTCTCAACTCCTCCACCTCCATGGTGACCACCGGAACAGGAGAAGAAGAGCAAGACGTCCTGCAAGAAAAGGGACTCAACACTTGTTTAGGGAGACTCCAGCAGCATGGCCAACACTTGTTTCTCCGCCATGGAGCAGCAAGGTGAATAGAGCCTCCGCTGTAGGTAACCACGCGCAGCTTGGTTGCGCAGGCGGCGAGCTCCAGACCGGCATCGCGCCAACAACCATACAGGAAGACCTGAACCTAAAACTACTACGTATACACAAAGCTCTCCCGTGCTCCTTTCCCAGCTCTGCTCTAGCCAGCCGCGCCGGCGGAGGAGATCCGGGATCAGGCCGGTCTCTTCTCTCGGCTGACTCTCAACGGGGGCAAGGCAGTCACTGCGATATCGGTCGCGAGTTGGCTAACATGAGTTGATTGCATTTGTCCATTCCAAGGATAAATGTTGAAAGCTAGTAGAACCTAGTCGATCACTAAAAGCACACCTAATACAAATTTCTTGTTTGACCACAAAAAATAAAAAGGACAAATAACCCAAGACCATGAACCCAACAAACCATTATTCCAAAGACACACCGCGAAGCATACTAAATGGTCAGGTAATTTGGTTGTGGCTGAATTAAAAATAAGTCATTCTATCATATCATAACAGTACTTCTTTCAGTTCTTTGTTCGTGTACCATCGAACTCCTTCAAAGAATTGTAAACCAAAGCACACCGCGAAGTTCAAGAAAACAGAACATTATGACTAATAAGGAAAAACAGGAAGTAAAGAGAACTATCCCTAGAGAAAAACAAAAACAGCACAACTGCATGTTGGGACCAACGTAGCAGCATCTGCCCCAGATTAACCAAAAGGCCAGGTAAGAGCAAAGGACTCTACCAAAACAAGTGAAAGAAAGACAGAAAGCATCAGGGCATCTCAAGCCACTTGATTAGAGAAAGATGCTTCTACAGTTTAAGCTTGTCCTTATCCATTCCCCCCTATTTGCCTTCTGTGATAGCCAATTACTACAAAACTGCCTAGACTCTTAACGTTTTTCAAAGCGATCACTGTGAAAGGACATCTAATCTCATGTACTCTACGTATGCATACAACCGTGATCACAAGACCATTCATACTGTAATTGCTAAAACTGGGTCATATATCCATGGTTCAGAGCCTCCAAACCTTGAAATTGCCTGCAAAAGGCACATCAGTAAGACAAGGAAAGAAGGATATTGAGAAACTGCGAATGAAATTGATAAAAACTCTCAGGCTATGACAGTAAGCAATTATCCCATTATGCTTTCAGAAACAAATTGCAGTTCTCCGATTCAACTATGTACAACAAGGGGCAATAAATTTACAACTGACTTTATTGTGTCAATTAACACAATGTTCGTGTCATTCATATAAGATCGATGTCCCTAAACTTGTCTAGTTACAAGGAAGGGTAGTAAAATAATGTTGATGTCATTCATAAATATATTTGTCATCCGATGGAAATTGAATATGTGAATCATGCATCATACATGAAACTAAAATAATAACAGAAGCCATCCGGATATTTCAGATTTATGATCAATAACTACAGAGTTTGCACTAAAAAGACAACTACTACAATATGTAAATCATTAACACTCGCAAATCCGTTCAAAACAAAGCTCAGAAAGAATAGGTAATTAATGAATATCAGTCACAAACCTATTCCAATCAGTAGTATAGTCACTCCTCAACATTGGTAATGCCCACTTGACTATCCAGAATCTGGGTGGTTGTTTGAGACAAAAATAACAAAGGAGAGTTCAAAATGAGATCAGAACATATAGCATCAGCGATAAAAATAGCATTTAGAAGAAAAATTATTGCACAGACATACAAAACAAAGATAAGTTAGATGGTGAGTGGTGGAACAAATTTCGTAGGTTGCAAAACTGTCCAATTAGTACACTCGTTTTCCTCAGAAAAATATTGTTTGCCGGTGCTTTAATCTACATTAACTGGAGTCATGCATGTGTGGCCAATAAATGAGCAGGAACAGCTATATGCATTGGTCAGGTACCTTTTCATGCACCTCATAATCTAAAACAATGATGAAGAGCAATGAAAATAGGGCTAACAAAACAAACAAAAAAACTAAGTCATGTCTAACATATATATGCCCCATGGGCTATGCAATAGAGATAAGTTACATCATAACAAAAGGATGAAATAGGCCAAATAAACCAAAAAGGAGGGTGTAAAAATTTAAAAAGGGCCTGGTGTTACTCAACATACAATTCCACTGCTTTTATACTATGTTTCGTTCTGACCTGTTAAACAAACATGAACAAAATTACACTGCATTGGACGACTATATGAACAAGATTTTAATAATTATACAACAGAAACCGAAGTTACCAAAGGGGGAACAAAATAAACAACGTGGTGATATGCATGAACCTATGAACTTGAACTGCAATCAGCAGATGCAGATTTAAAGAAAGCAAATGTAGACTAAGGATACAATGGCAACAATTAGCAGATGTATACTTATGGATACACTAACAACTTCCCTAAGATTCATACTAAATGCTTAGATGCAAAAGCGAAAATCAGCAGCATATGGATATCACAAAAATGAAGGGGTAAAAAACAAAAGACACTAATGATTGAAAGGGGAAAATGAGATTACGTGAAACACAAACTATAACCAAACAATAGAATAACAACACAATCCATGGAGAAAATAAGCAAATCATCAAGCACAAACAGAGGGTGAGCTTTGAGTCGCCATGGAAGACACAGGAAAAAAGCTTTTGTGGTAAGTTTATCACAGTGAGAGGAAATTAAGTATCATCTAACACTTCTTTGATACAGTTTGGATGTTGTACCAGGATCATCTACATTTGTTGCAACAAACATTGGCGTCCAATTAGTTTGTCAGGGGAATTAAGAGAATGACTCAAATAGAAAGAATGCTTTCAAAGGTCAACATTTGAACATACGAAATAAACATAGAAGGGGCTCCTAAAGGGAGCTAAATCTCTGTCATTCATCCTTTTTATTATGTAGTCCCTAGGGAATTCCAAGTAGTTCTAATTAAACCCCTTAAGCCTCAACAGATGTCCTGCCAGACAGTTTATAAGGCAGACATGTTTAGACATCCTCATCATACGACACATATGTCACTCTACCGAGTTGAAAATTGCAAGCATCATACAATAACCACTTATCGATCCATGAACATATAGTCATCTATATTTTTTAAGTTTCCAGAAACAATAAACCTATATAGCCGATCCAAAAACAGCACTCTAAGACTCCACAAAATGGCATATAAAATACAAATTCATAGGATAGGGTGAATACTGTTTGCTTGGGACAAATGGCATTCGAGGTTTCATGCTGTACATGTAAATCAGACAATTTTTTGTACCGGCATACTCGAAATTCAGAAAATAGTTTCAGCTTAGCGAATCCTTGGCGTTGCATACATATCGAATTTAACTGCATTGAAAGGACTAATAAATGCAAATCAGTGGTTAAATGTAAGCAAATGCCTTGAACTATAGATTATTCCAAGTTACTTAAGCTATCCCCTTGTTGCCCTTTATTTTTCCTAAGGACCATCTGAAGTATAAATGGACTGCCGACTCAAAGCTTCAATTTCGTTTAGAGAGACATGTACGATTGCAGGAACACAGAGTATAATATTTGTGAAATTCACTAAGAACTGTCACTGTCACTGTCCGAAATATATTGCATCACTAAACCCATAAACAAAGGTCAATAGTTCAAGCAAATGTGTCACCTGAGCCTTTGCCAAGTCCTCCTCCTTAACCTCCTGTGCATACGTCATAAGATAGGCACAAACCTCGTTGAGGTCCTTCCCCATCACAGCAACATCAAAGAGGAATGTGATAGCAGCAGCTCCGAGCAGCTGTCGCGCCGTGAGCCTGGAAGGAACCTTAAATCGGGTTGCCTTCTCCTCAACAAAGGACTGAAAGTTGCTGTTCTTCAATGCAGACAACACAAGCAAAACAATCACATGTAAACTACGGTGCTTGGTGGTCTCTGTCGAGAGGGCGCACACCAAGCGCCACCACGCAGGCCTGGCGGTAGAGATCGGCGGCTGTACGGGCTCTCCCTCGAGCAGGTCGTCGGTCCCCGCGCCCTGCAGTGGCGGAACGCAACGTGCGTGGAGGCGGCGGTGGGAGGCGATGGCGCCGGTCCGTGATCCCTAGCGATCCACGGGCCATCATATCTCACGAATGGTACGGGATGCAAAGGGATGAGAGGAGGTGCGGGAAAAAAGCATACCGCGAGTACGGGGGCGGGGAGGCGCAGCAGGTGAGGCAGAAGCGGCGACGGCGAAGGTCCGAAGCGCGGAATCGGCGAAGGGGACGCGGGGTCCGCGAGGGCGACCCGAGGTGGCGCGGGGTCAGGGACGGTGACGGGAGGAGGCGGTGGGTCGGAGACCAAGAGGCGAAGAGGCGCGGCGTCCGCGACGGCGACGGCGACGGCGACGGCACGGCGACGCGGCGTGGCGCATGGTCGACACGGCAAGCATGCCGCCGGAGTGGGTGCGCGTCGCAGCAGGGGTTTGGGAGGCGGAGACGAAGTAGAATGCTTTTGGAATTGGGGAGGGGTCTTGGGGAGCGTTCGGGCTGGGGCGGACTTGGGGGTCCAGTTTTGTCTTGGCGCTTGGGTTCGGACCCTGGCGTAGGCAAAAGGGCCGTGTCTTCGGTCAGCCCATTTTCATTTCGAGGGAAATCGCTCGGTCCATAATTTGTATAGGGCCGTGTCTTCGGTCGGCCCATTTTCATTTCGAGGGAAATCGCTCGGTCGGGTGTGGCCGGCCCTAATTTGGGTCGGTCACTCGTTATCCTTTCTCCAATAGCACGTGTGCCTCCAGCTCGCCAGCCGCCTGCCGATGTTCGCCACCTTGCCGTCGATACTCGTCGTCGCCGCTGGTAACAATTTCCGGTCAGTCACAGCAAAAAGCGGCGCCAATCACAATAAAAACCACGGATTTAATAAACTTTTTTATAAAGGAAATTCTAAAAAAGACTTTTTTCAGATCAAGTAAAAAATATACGGTTGGTCATATAATCGGGGTTATATAGATATTTTCTATACTAGGGTATTTACCCTCGGCCTCGGTATAAGAGGGTTAACCGAATTAACGGAGTTTTTTTATAAGGGTTTTATTGATGGAATTACCAATGGAGTGGGTCTTGCTAGTTTTTGTATAGGGGAAGAAATTAAATGTGTAGGGGAAGGTCGAATCTCATCTTATTTATTCATTTTTTATGTTATGTATATGTGTTTTTATTCTTTTTTCTTTCTTAAGTTAAGGAATTTACAACAAGTCTCTTGTAGCAAAAATTCACCGGAGCCGCTTGGTCTCTATTGCACAAAAAAAATGTTGATTCTAGGAAAAATTTATTGGTTCCAACAACAAAAAATCATCGGTTCCAAAGAAAACCGGCGTCGATTGCGATAAAAATCCGTCAACATCAAGCACAGTGAAAGAAATCACCACCCAGTCCAGCACAAAAAATGCGGTTCCTGCAAAAAACCGCATCGGTCCCAACAAAACAAAAGGCGATTGCAGAAGAAAAAAACACACCACCAGTGTCCATCGGCAGCTCCATGATTCACTGATTCCAACATCTTCCCACAGCGTTTCCAGCATGCGGTGATGTCGGTCGCAGCACCGCCAATGGCCGCCGCATCCAGCAACGGCAACCAACGGTTGCAACTCCTCACAATGACGATTGCAACTCTGGCCCATCGCCGATTGCAATGCCCCACCGTCCCCCAGGTAGTAGCACCTCCCTCCCTCCCTACAATGTCGTCATGCCTCCCGTCTTCCCCTATAGCACGAGCCGTGCTGGATGGCAAAACACGTTCGGACCGCGTGGTCTGGACGGTTAAGGACGTTGGAGATGCCCTTATAGTGCATTTATCGTTCCAAAATATTGTGTTTTTTCTTTGAAAAGGAGGTTGAAACCCTCGGCATGTGCATACATAGATGCGCAAAGCCATCTTTATTAAATTGTTCAATAAAGGTCTAACAAAAACATACATCCAACAACCCAAAACCACCACTCACACCTACAAAGTTGACAATGGAAATTGCCTTCAAGCCCCGCCACCTAGAGTCAGGGTCACCACTGATCCACCCGCATAACGTACCAAGAGAAAACACCCAGTGCAGTAGACCAAAAGCATACACCACATGCACATACTTCAAAAGCCGTCGTCACCGTCAAACCGCTAACCCATCTACAGGAAAGAGTTCCACGTTATCCTTGCTAGGTTGGCCAGCCGTCGACACCACCATGGCGCCAAACAGATCCACCGGCTTGCGGTCATCCATCCAGACGCATCCACCTCCTAATGACTCCATCAAGCATCTGGTCCAAAACGATGCCCTCCTGAGGGAAGATGACAACAATAGCGCCGTCATCGTCCGATATGAGACATCCAAATCAAGGGTTTCCCCTTGAAATAGTCCAAGCAAGGAGAGAATGGCTACAAAGATGCCTTCAACAAGGTAATGAGGCATAGACACCGTCATTTCCCGCCATGACCGAAGTCGGAGCTCGGTTTTCACCGGCGGCCACATCTCCCCAACTCGCACCAGCTAGTACGCCGCCAATTTGCGCATATCGGATCCAGTACAGACAGGCATGTCCCGCCGCCGCCGAACTACTACAAAATGGGTGAAAGGAACAAAGAGATCTCCGTCAATTTTTACAGCAAAAAGGAAACAAAGGGATGATGCCTAGATTTTGTTTATGATGACGGTTGACACTGCACACTAGGACTTTCGGCTGGAATTGAACACTCACAGTAACAGTAACACACATACTGACTTACTAGAGTCAATTGCAAAAACAAAACACCACATTTGACGTTTTGACATTTCTTGAGTGCCCCAAAAATCCATCATTTTTCTTGTAAATTTTCTCAATAAAAACAAATGACCGTTTTGTGTCAGTTAACACCATTTCTGACATGGGTGGCCCACCAGTTAGTTGCCACGCCAGACTAGCCAGGCGGAGAGGGGGTAGACGGCCATTAGGTCTCGCGCTTGTACAAAACAGTGTTGTCGCTTGATCCACTCCAGTCGCCCACTCCACTCCACTCACTCTCTCTGCTCTGCTCTCTCTCCTCGCAGTTGCCGTTGAGTGGTACGTCCATTTTGCATCATATTTTTCTACTGTTATTTTATAATGTTTTTATCAATATAATACTTTGTGGTGCAATTCTAATGCCTTTTCTATCTTAATTTGCAAAATTTACATGAAGGGGAAGATTGCCGGCAGCTGAAATTCTGGACCTGTAAAAGCTACATCCGAGATACCTATTCTGCACAACTCCAAATGAGCTGAAATTTCACGGAGAATTATTTTGGAATATATAAAAAATACCGGAGAAAAGATATACCATAGGGGACCCACCAAGTGCCCACAAGGCACATGGGCGCGCCCATGTGGCTTGTGGGGCCCCTGGCCGGCCTCCGAGGCCCATCTTCTCCTATATGATGCCATTTGCCCTAGAAAAAAAAAATCAGGAGAGGACTTTCGGGACGAAACTCCGTCGTCTCGAGGCGGAACCTGGGTAGGAGAATTTTTCTCTCCGGCGGAGCGATTCCGCCGGGGATACTACCCTCCGGGAGGGCATCGACATCACCAACAAGCCTCTCATCATGGGAGGACCAATCTCCTTCAACATCTTCATCAGCACCATCTCATCTCAAACCTTAGTTCATCTCTTGTATTCAATCTTTGCCTCAAAACCTCAGATTAGTACATGTGGGTTACTAGTAGTGTTGATTACATCTTGTAGTTGATGCTAGTTGGTTTATTTGGTGAAAGAATATATGTTTAGATCCTTGATGCTACTCAATACCCCTCTGATCTTGAACATGAATATGATTAGTGAGTAGTTACTTTTATTCTTGAGGACATGTGAAAAGTCTTGTCATAAGTAATCATGTGAATTTGGTATTCGTTCGATATTTTGATGATATGTATGTTGTTGCTTCCCTTAGTGTTGCCGTGTGAACGTCGACTACATGACACTTCACCATACTTGGGCCTAAGGGAAGGCATTGTGGAGTAGTGATTAGATGATGGGTTGCTAGAGTGACAGAAGCTTAAACCCTAATTTATGCGATATTCCGTAAGGGGCTAATTTGGATCCATATGTTTCATGCTATGGCTAGATTTATCTTAATTCTTCTTTCATAGTTGCGGATGCTCGCGAGAGGGGGTAATCATAAGTGGGAGGCTTGTTCAAATAAGAACAACACCCAATCACTGGTCCACCCACATATTAAACTAGATAATACTCCGCACGTTGCTGCGAAACATGTAAAATATAAACTTCAAAAAATTATCCATATTCAAGCGAAAATGGAAGAAAAGAAGGATGCCAAATGTATTAACTGGTGTTTCATAGGAAAAATGCTTGTAAATATAGATATTTAAAGACGGAAGGACCCAAGTCATCTGGCCAAGATTAGAATTTGATTCCATACGGCTAGTCTCACTGTTCCTTTTAGATGCATACCAAACTATCACTGCTGAAGAGTGCAGACCTCATGCGTATCATTTCAATCTAAATAGCTCATGTGTCTTGGGAGACAGACATAAAGAAAGCATCTAGAGATTTATAACATGTAGAAAGCACATATATTGCATGACCAATTGACCATATATGGAACAAAATTACTCATGGCTCTATCACTAGAGTGGATCGTATTTCTTTCTGCTGCAACAAATGTGCACGGTAAAACATATAGCAGGTCTTAACAATGAACAGTAGAAAGAGATGCATGTGGATAGGAGATGCGAGATCAGGATCAAAGGTGGCCTTTTTCTTGTTTCTCTGATGTAGCATGTACTTTTGTTGGTGTGCCTTTTGCAGCCGATCACACCAGGCATCTGGTAGAAATTTAAGGCAGCCCCTTGGCGGTGCTCCTAGACGCCATCACTGTCGAGGTCAAGATAGTTGACGCTTTGACGGTAACTCGCTGCAGGGCGAGGCCGGCGACGGCCGCCGTCAATGGAGCCTTTGTAGACAGGGCTGAAGCAAGTTGGAGGTTGAGGAGATTGACTTGAGCTCGTTTAGGGTGCAGTTGCAGCCGTGCATGCTCGTCCTTGCCAGCGTCCGCGATAGGTCCTCCAAAGACAGCGACCGCACGTTCATCACCGTGCACCATGCCACATCGGCCTGGCGCCAACCACAGCTGCGCCACATCGGCCTGGCGCCAACCACAGCTGCGCCACCCGATCATGTCTCCTCATCACCGCCGTTGCTCGGCCAGAAGCACACGAAGAGGACGCCGCTCCTCCAAGTTGTCACTGTCAACGGATGCCCTATAGGGCGTGGCCAGCAGGCGAGTGAATTGCAAAAAACCATCACATTGACACATAGGTTTGCAGAAAACACTGGTTTACAAATTTGTGCTAGAAACCATTAATTTTTAGCCTAATTATTTTGCAGAAAACACTGATCGGTCTCTTTAGGCATTTTAACCATGATTATGACATGTGGGTCCCGCAAAAGCTGTTGTGGCATAACTGTTGGTCCTTGGTATTTTTGAATAGGCACCCTTGGAAAAAAATGAAAAACGCAATCAACTCCTGCTTGCGCGCCGTCGCGTCCGCATCAGGCAGGCGTTGGCTGGGTCAGCGCGCGGCTGCTGCTACTTGTGCTTCACCGCACGGCTCCGTTGCTTCTTGTTTCTGCTCCGGTGCTGCTGCTTGCGCGCGCGGGGCTGCTGCTGCTACTTCCACGCCACCGCTGCTCCCGTGTCGACGTGCGGCTGCTGCTGCTTCCGCGCCGCCGCACGGCTCCGTTGCTGCTGCTTCCGAGTTTCTGCGTCGCCACCGCTGCTCCCGTGTCGACGTGCGGTTGCTGCTGCTTCCGCGCCGCCGCACGGCTCCGCTGCTACTGCTTCCGAGTTGCCGCGCCGCCTCCGCTACTCCCGTGTCAACGTGCGGCTGCTGCTGCTTCCGAGTTGTCGCGCCGCCGCCGCTGCTCCCGTGTCGACGCGCCGCCGCCGATGCTTCCGTGACGCCGCGCCGCTGATGCTTGCTCCGCTGCTCTTGCTGCTTGTGCGTCGCCGCGTCACTGCGGCTGCTTCCGGGCTGCCGCGCTATTGCTGCTTGCTCCGCTGCTGCCGCTTGCGCGCTGCCATGCCGCTGCTTGCTTTGGTGCTCCGTGCCGCTGCGCCGTTGCTCACGCCCGTGCTGCGCGCCGCTGCTTCTGCTTGCTCCAGTGCAGGCCCCAGATCCCGACGACCACAAGGGCGAGGACTTGCGGCACCGGCTGGACCTCGCCGACGTCGAGGGCGCGCCTCCTCTTCTCTCTGGATGGAGGTGGGGAGGGAGAGTTATTTTTGGGAGGGAGTTTTTCTTTTGAAAAAAGACCAGTCATCAAATGAGAGGCCCACATGTCATAATTGTCATTAAAATGGTCTAAATCACGAATCATTGTCTTTTGCAAAAGATTAGGCAAAAAATCAATGGTTTCTGGCCCAAATTCGTAAACTAGTGTTTTCTGCAAATCAATGCGTCAATGTCGTGGTTTTTTTTGCAATTCACTCCCAGCAGGCAGTAGCCCGACCCTTCAAGGCCAGAAAGAATCCATGCCGGAGACAATCTCTGTGTTGTTACCGAAGTGTCCTCCCAAGCCGAAAAGAAAGGTAGTTCAGGATTCGAATGGCTGGTATGATTCTGGTGAACCGACCAGCTACGTTGCACCGATACGGCGATACGAGTACGGCAATTTCTAGAAACAGCAATATGCGATACGGCGAGTATATATATAAATAATTAATAAAATGGCATGTAATAAAAGCAAACATAATAAAATGCGTGACATGAGATCAAAATGTTGCCATGGAACTCCCTGCAATGCCATGTATAATTTTATCTCCTTCCCTAGCAATAGACAGTAGCAACAACAACATCAACAAGTAATAATTTTATCCAACAAGCAGCAACACAGCAAGCACACGTGGAAGCCAATATATTAATACTGCTACCTAATGAGAGAGTCTACTACTACGGTGTATGAAACCCAGCAAGCAGCTAAGTATACATCAAGATCAAGCACACACCAAGCACACATCAGTACATCACTAGGGGCTCGAGGCAATTGTTGTTTACCTTCCGAGTTGCACGGCGGTAGAGAAGAGCAGAAGATTCAGGCAGAGAGGCGATTCCAGGCGCTGGGGGCGCCGGCGGTGAGCCACTCTAGGTGGCGGAGGAGGCAGCGCCGAGACACTCCAGGTTGCGGCGGCGGCGATGGCTAACCTGGGTCGCCCTCGAATCCTAGGTCCTGGTGTGGTCGAATAGAGAAGAGAGAATACGAGAGATGAATAGGTTTAGTGTGGTCGTGGACTCATGGGCTATTGAGCTCGCTTAGGGCTGCGTTCCGCCGCTCACCGTGTCCCGGCTGTATCGCCGACGTATCCCAGGCGTATCCGATTTTTTTCTTTTCTTTTTAAATAAGAAAAGTGGGTACTTCTGGGATACCCATATCGAAGCCGTATCAGGCGTATCGGAGTATCGGAGCCGTCTTGAACGGCGATATGGCAACTTCTGAAGTATCGGTGCTTCGTAGCCGACCAGAGCCAAACTCCCGAATGACTCGGGGAGCTACCTTCTCTGGAATGGAGACTAAGAAGGGAGAAGAGGAGCAGGGCACCAAGGACGCCACCTCAACGACACAGGCATCACATCAGCAAGGGGAACACCAGGCAGAAGGAGAGATTTTTACTTGCTTTTCCTGGATGCGGATGTGAAGGACGAGGAGAGGAGACGTATGAGGCTGCAAGAAAAATTCAAGTATGGAGGTCTCACGAGGGTGATGTGGTGGTATAAAAGGTGCAGATGACTCCTCAGTCACCATCAGTTCATTTCAGATTATTGACTTTGCATTTAACTTCTGCATCTGTGGTGGAGAAGGCGACCAGACCAGTGGAGAAGATGAATATTTTTGTTAGACAAATAAAAACAGGCGCGTCTATCTTGCACCAGAGGAAAAAGAATGAAGTATTATTTATTGGTGAATTGCATGCGTGATTGTTTAAAAAATCTGCTGATGTGGCATATGAGTGCTGACATGGAATAGTTGCATGTTGAGATGAGGTGGATAGGCTGCAGCTCAAGAGAATTGTGACTAATTTCTTAATAATGTAAATTTATCAAAGTAGCAAACATGAATCAAACAAACATGATGAAAGTGACTAGATGAAATTCCCGTGTGTCCTCAAGAACACTTTGCTTACTATAAGAGATCATTCCGACTTGTCCTTTGCTATAAAAGGATTGGGCTACCTTGCTGCACCTTTGTTACAATTGCTACTTGTTGTTCGTTACAAATCACCTTGCTATCAAACGATCTGTTACCGATAATTTTAGTGCTTGCACACAATACCTTGCTGAAAACCGCTCATTTCGTTCCGCTCCTCGTTGGGTTTGACACTCTTACTTATCAAAAGGACTGCGATTGATCCCCTATACTTGTGGGTCATCAAGACTCTTTTCTCGCACCGTTGTCTGTGTCCATTATTTCCTGTTACCCATTAATCCGATCTCACTGCTCGGGCCCCCAAACCGAGGTCTGCCGATTTTGACACTGACACTTGCCCTCCAGGCCTTGGTCTTTGCCACTTCCATGCCATACTTAGTCTTTGTACTTTTTAGGATTGCATCCATGATAACCCACAAGTATAGGGGATCGCAACAGTTTTCGATAAGTAAGAGTCTCGAACCCAACGAGGAGCTAAAGGTAGAACAAATATTCCCTCAAGTTCTATCGACCACCGATACAACTCTACGCACGCTTGATGTTCGCTTTACCTAAAACAAGTATGAAACTAGAAGTACTTTGTAGGTGTTGTTGGATAGGTTTGCAAGATAATAAAGAGAGTGTAAATAAAAGCTAGGGGCTGTTCTAAGTAAAGAAGAAATAAAGTAAATATAGCGAGTGTGGAAAAGTGATGGTAGGAGTTGCGAAATTTTCCCTTAAGCAATTGACTACTTTACTAGACCGATAGCAAGTATTATGTGGGAGAGGCCACTGCTAGCATGTCATCCCTTACTTGAAATTCTATGCACTTATGATTGGAACTATTAGCAAGCGTCCGCAACTACTAACATTCATTAAGGTAAAACCCAACCATAGCATTAAGATATATTGGTCCCCCTTCAATCCCGTATGCATCAATTTTTATGCTAGGTTGAAGCTTCTATCACTCTTGCCCTCCAATACATAGTCCTATCAACATACAACTAACCCTATGGTGTGATCCACGCGCGCGCTCATATGATGGGCACCAAAGGACAGCAACATAACCACAAGCAAATTAAATCAATCATAGCAATTCATCAACCACCGATAGGACAACGAAAATCTACTCAGACATCATAGGATGGCAACACATCATTGGATAATAATATGAAGCATAAACCACCATGTTCAAGTAGAGGGTACAGCGGGTTGCGGGAGAGTGGACCGCTGTAGATAGAGGGGGAAAGGTGATGGAGATGTTGGTGAAGATGGCGGAGGTGTTGGTGAAGATCGCGGTGATGATGATGGCCCCCGGCGGCGTTCCGGTGCCACCGGAAGCGAGGGGGAGAGAGCCCCCCTCCTTCTTCTTCTTCTTCCTTGACCTTCTCCCTAGATGGGAGAAGGGTTTCCCCTCTGGGCCTTGGCCTCCATGGCATGGGAGGGGCGAGAGCCCCTCCGAGATTGGATCTGTCTCTCTGTCTCTCTCTGTTTCTGCGCTCTCCTCTTCTGCCCTTTCACCGTTTCGTATATATATGGAGATTCGTAACTCCGATTGGATTGAAACCTGCGCCCAGATTTTTCTCCGAAAATTAGTTTTCTTGCGTCCAAAGTAGAGCAGCAACCGCCTTATGGGGGGCCCACGAGGGTCAGGGGCGCGCCCCCTGCCTTGTACCCCCCTCGGGCACCGTCTCGCGTTGATTCTTCTTCCAGAATTCTCCAAATATTCCAAAAATATTCTCCGTCCGTTTTTATCCCATTTGGATTCCGTTTGATATGGGGTTTCTGCGAAACATAAAACATGCAACAAACAGGAACTGGCACTGGATCAATATGTTAGTCCCAAAAATAATATAAAAAGTTGCCAAAAGTATATGAAAGTTGAATAATATTGGCATGGAACAAATAAAAATTATAGATACGACGAAGACGTATCAGCATCCCCAAGCTTAATTCCTGCTCGTCCTCGAGTAGGTAAATGATAAAAAAGATAATTTTTGATGTGGAATGCTACCTAGCATAATCTTGATCATGTATCTAATCATGGCATGAATATTAAGACACGAGTGATTCAAAGCAATAGTCTATCTTTTGACATAAAAACAACAATACTTCAAGCCTACTAATAAAGTAATCATGTCTTTTCAAAATAACATGGCCAAAGAAAGTTATCCCTACAAAATCATATAGTCTGGCTATGCTCCATCTTCACCACACAAAATATTCAAATCATGCACAACCCCGATGACAAGCCAAGCAATTGTTTCATACTTTTGACGTTCTCAAACCTTTTCAACTTTCACGCAATACATGAGCGTGAGCCATGGACATAACACTATAGGTGGAATATAATATGATGGTGGAGGTTGTGTGGAGAAGACAAAAAGGAGAAAGTCTCACATCGACGCGGCTAATCAACGGGATACGGGGATGCCCATCAATTGATGTCAATGCAAGGAGTAGGGATTGCCATGCAACGGATGCACTAAGAGCTATAAGTGTATGAAAGCTCAAACTGGAAACTAAGTGGGTGTGCATCCAACTTGCTTGCTCATGAAGACCTCGGGCATTTGAGGAAGCCCATCATCGTTCTATAATGAAAATTCCCACTAGTATATGAAAGTGATAACTCAAGAGTCTCTCTATATGAAGAACATGGTGCTACTCTGAAGCACAGGTGTGGTAAAAGGATAGTAACATTGCCCCTTCTCTCTTTTTCTCTCATTTTTTTTATTTTTTTATTTTATTTTTTTTATTTTGGTGGGCTTCTTTGGCCTCTTTTATTTTTTTATAAAGTCCGGAGTCTCATCCCGACTTGTGGGGGAATCATAGTCTCTATCATCCTTTCCTCACCGGGGCAATGCTCTAATAATGATGATCATCACACTTTTATTTACTTACAACTCAATATTACAACTCGATATCTAGAACAAAGATATGACTCTATATGAATGCCTCCAGCGGTGTACCGGGATGTGCAATGATCTAGCGTAGCAATGACATCAAAAAACGGACAAGCCATGAAAACATCATGCTCGCTATCTTACGATCATGCAAAGCAATATGACAATGATGCTCAAGTCATGTATATGATGATGATGGAAGTTGCATGGCAATATATCTCGGAATGGCTGTGGAAATGCCATGATAGGTAGGTATGGTCGCTGTTTTGAGGAAGATATAATGAGGCTTATGTGTGATAGAGCGTATCGTATCACGGGGTTTGGATGCACCGATGAAGTTTGCACCAACTCTCGAGGTGAGAAAGGGCAATGCACGGTATCGAAGAGGCTAGCAATGATGGAAGGGTGAGAGTGCGTATAATCCATGGACTCAACATTAGTCATAAAGAACTCACATACTTATTGCAAAAATCTAGTCATCAAAACAAAGTACTACGCGCATGCTCCGAGGGGGATAGATTGGTAGGAAAAGACCATCGCTCGTCCCCGACCGCCACTCATAAGGAAGACAATCAATAAATAAATCATGCTCCGATTTCATCACATAACAGTTCACCATACGTGCATGCTACGGGAATCACAAACTTCAACACAAGTATTTCTACAATCCACAACTACCCACTAGCATGACTCTAATATCACCATCTTTATATCGCAAAACTATTGCAAGGAATCAAACATATCATATTCAGTGATCTACAAGTTTTATGTAGGATTTTATGACTAACCATGTGAATGACCAATTCCTGTCATCTGTCTAAATAGATATAAGTGAAGCAAGAGAGTTTAATTCTTTCTACAAAAGATATGCCCACGCTCTAACAAATATAAGTGAAGCAAAAGAGCATTCTACAAATGGCGGTTGTCTAAGTAAAGAGAAACAGGCAATCCAAACTTCAAATGATATAAGTGAAGCACATGAAGCATTCTATAAAGCCATACTCAAAAGATATAAGTGAAGTGCATAGAGCATTCTATAAATAAACCAAGGACTATCTCATACCAGCATGGTGCATAAAATAAAAATGAAAACTAAATGCAAAAGACGCTCCAAGATGTGCACATATCATGTGACGAATAAAAATATAGCTCCAAGTAAAATTACCGATGATCGTTAGAAGAAAGAGGGGATGCCTTACGGGGCATCCCCAAGCTTGGTTGCTTGGGAGTCCTTGAATATTACCTTGGGGTGCCTCGGGCATCCCCAAGCTTAGGCTCTTGCCACTCCTTATTCCTTCATCCATCGTGACCTCACCCAAAACTTGAAAACTTCAATCACACAAAACTTAGCAGAATGTTCGGTAAGATCCGTTAGTATAATAAAGCAAATCACTACTCTAAGTACTGTTGCAAACCATTTCATATTTTGTTTTTGCATTGTATCTACTGTAATATAACTTTTCCATGGCTTAATCCACTGATAGAAATTGATAGTTTCATCAAAACAAGCAAACTATGCATCAAAAACAGAATCTGTCTTAAACAGGATAGTCTGTAGTAATCTGAACATTCACATACCTCTGGTACTCCAACAATTCTGAAAAAATAGGAAAAGTAAACAAGTTGTATAGAAAGACAGTGCAAAAAAGAATCAGAACCATTTGACGTTCCAGTAAAAAATGTAAAATCGAGCACTACAGCCAAAGTTTCTGTCCTGCACCGTACGAACCAACAAGCATTGTAAACATCCTAAAGGCAAACCTTGGCACATGATTTTTATAATACAATGGAATTTTACAACGGGATAATTATTTTTGTTGAAAAGTTTCTGTAATCAAGATTCACAAAGTTTCCATGGGCATGAACAAAGTTCAAGGCTAGCTCCCATTTTAACAATGCTCGTCTTTCTCACTTTCACCTTTCTTTTTGAAAAAGTTTTTAGGTTCCCCTCTTTATTTATTTGTTTTTAAACTATATAAAAGCACTCAACAGAAATAAATGACTCTCTAAAACTTCCGGGTTGTCTCCCTGGCAGCGCTTTCTTTAAAGCCCTTAAGCTAGGCGTATAGTGCTCAAGTAGTGAATCCACCCGGATTCCAAGGTATATCAAAGCCAATTTTAATTAACAATGATTTAGCATTTAGTGAGCACAAAGCAACATATATCAAGCAATGACGAAGTCTAACTCTCTTCCTATGCATCGACATGTCATAAAAGAACAATTCATGCACACATAGTAAAGGCCAATGCATAGTATAAACAGTTTCTTGCAATTTTGTCATGTGGGAAACATAGAGGTGGAGATATAGTTCCTCTCTCATAATAATTGCAAGTAGGAGCAGCAAGCACATGCATATTATATTCATCAAAATCATCATGTGTAATAGTAAAAGGCAACCCATCAATATAATCCTTAATAAGAGCAAACTTCTCCGATATAGTGTAGTCGGGAGAATTCAAAAAGATAATAGGACTATCATGCATGGGTGCAATAGCAACAATTTCATGTTTAACATAAGGAACTATAGCAAGTTCATCTCCATAAGCATAATTCATATTGGCATCTTGGCCACAAGCATAGCAAGCATCATCAAAAAGGGATATTTCAAGAGAATCAACGGGATCATAACAATCATCATAGCAATCATCCTTCGGTAAGCACGAAGGGAAATTAAACAATGTATGAGTTGAAGAGTTACTCTCATTAGAAGGTGGGCACGGGTAGCTAATCCGCTCTTCCTCCTTTTGTTCTTCACTCTCCTCATCATCTTTTTCATACAATGAGCTCACAGTTTCATCAATTTCTTCTTCCATAGATTCCTGCAAAATATTAGTCTCTTCTTGGACAGCGGAGACTTTCTCAATAAATGCATCAATATCGGAATTAAATTCATAATTGGCATAGCAATATTTAAGGATAGCTAAATTTTCAGGTCTATAAACAGCATCATAAAGATTTTCAAACTCTTTGAACATAGATTCAATTTCATAAGCACCCATAAAAGCAACGAATTCTTCTATTTGTTCCACATCATAGTAATCATATACCATTAGCATAAGAAGCTAAGGTTTTATTATCATTAAATTTGCATGAAAAGGGAAGGTGTGGAGCCTTCATCCTAGAGCAACAAGTATAATCATATCTCAAGCATACTTGCCGAGCATACCACTTCAACATATAAATTTGATCCCATAATAGTTTGCCTTTTTGAGTCAAGCGGTAATCCCTAAAGTATTCACGTTGGTCCAACGTGTCTCCCATTACATAATTGAATGAGGTTTTCTCAGGATTATCAAAGTGGTACATAATATTTTTCACATAATTATCATCGAGGGTTTTAGGAGGTTCCCCATCTCCATGAGTAGCAAGTACACCTAATTTTTTTGGTATTTCGTGTTCCATATCCATAACTAAAGATATAGAACAACTAAGAACAGCAAATAAAAATTACTTAGTGATAAAGCAAACAAGCACACACGAGAATATTCACCCCACGCTATGACTCCCCGGCAACGGCGCCAGAAAAAGGTCTTGATAACCCACAAGTATAGGGGATCGCAATAGTTTTTGATAAGTAAGAGTGTCGAACCCAACGAGGAGCTAAAGGTAGAACAAATATTCCCTCAAGTTCTATCGACCACCGATACAACTCTACGCACGCTTGACGTTCGCTTTACCTAAAACAAGTATGAAACTAGAAGTACTTTGTAGGTGTTGTTGGATAGGTTTGCAAGATAATAAAGAGAGCGTAAATAAAAGCTAGGGGCTGTTGTAAGTAAAGAAGCAATAAAGTAAATATAGAGAGTGTGGAAAAGTGGTGGTAGGAGTTGCGAAATTGTCCCTTAAGCAATTGACTACTTTACTAGACCGATAGCAAGTATTATGTGGGAGAGGCCACTGCTAGCATGTCATCCCTTACTTGGAATTCTATGCACTTATGATTGGAACTATTAGCAAGCGTCCGCAACTACTAACGTTCATTAAGGTAAAACCTAACCATAGCATTAAGATATATTGGTCCCCCTTCAATCCCGTATGCATCAATTTTTATGCTAGGTTGAAGCTTCTATCACTCTTGCCCTCCAATACATAGTCCTATCAACATACAACTAACCCTATGGTGTGATCCACGCGCGCGCTCATATGATGGGCACCAAAGGACAACAACATAACCACAAGAAAATTAAATCAATCATGGCAATTCATCAACCACCGATAGGACAACGAAAATCTACTCAGACATCATAGGATGGCAACACATCATTGGATAATAATATGAAGCATAAAGCACCATGTTCAAGTAGAGGGTACAGCGGGTTGCGGGAGAGTGGACTGCTGTAGATAGAGGGGGAAAGGTGATGGAGATGTTGGTGAAGATGGCGGAGGTGTTGGTGAAGATCGCAGTGATGATGATGGCCCCCGGCGGCGTTCCGGCGCCACCGGAAGCGAGGGGGAGAGAGCCCCCCTTCTTCTTCTTCCTTGACCTTCTCCCTAGATGGGAGAAGGGTTTCCCCTCTGGTCCTTGGCCTCCATGGCATGGGAGGGGCGAGAGCCCCTTCGAGATTGGATCTGTCTCTCTGTGTCTCTCTCTGTTTCTGCGCTCTCCTCTTCTGCCCTTTCACCGTTTCGTGTATATATGGAGATCCGTAACTCCGATTGGATTGAAACCTTCACCCAGATTTTTCTCCGAAAATTAGTTTTCTTGCATCCAAAGTAGAGCAGCAACCGCCTTACGGGGGGGGGGGGCACGAGGGTCAGGGGCGCGCCCAGGGGGGTTGGGGCGCGCCCCTGCCTCATGCCCCCCTCGGGCACCGTCTCGCGTTGATTCTTCTTCCGGAATATTTCAAAAATATTCTCTGTCCGTTTTTATCCCGTTTGGATTCCGGAATATTCCAAAAAATTTTGATGCAGTCTTGAAAAATGGACACCCACTCTCCCTTTATGTGCAATGCACAATGATCCTATCTTTGCAGTTCCTATGGTAATGGGAATTTCTAAGAATTATGATACGAAAATTCTTCAGTGCTCTTCTAAACTGATTGACATCAGTGAAGCACAAACTCAAGCAAAGTTTCTCATGGGCATCTGGCTTGCTCTCATCATACCACCTCCTAGTCTTGGCCCTCTTGTCTTGACTCTTCCTTCGACAAGGCAATGGGAGTGAATGTAGGTCTACCTCATCATCTGAATCACTAATGCCTTAGTCTCCAGGGAAACAACCTGAATCATCTAATGGAATGAAATCAGGAATTACCTCTATGTCAGCTTGATGGTGGGATCTCGTAGTGGGACCTGCATTTCCTACTTTCTTGAATGTTTGAGGAAGTGGCGTCTCAGGTTCTTGTCTGAGTCCTCTACCTCTGGGCACATCTCTTCCACTTCTGTGTCTCCTTCAAAGTGAAGCATATGATCCTCTCTCTGCTTCCTCTTCTGCCTCAGCTTCTCAATAATCTCATCTTCCTCCTCAATATCTTTGTCACGATCTTCCTGTCTATACTCACACCACTTGAAATCAACAAACCCTTGATCATCAGAGGGGCCAAAGTATTCCTCTACTTTCTCTTTGCCCCTTGCCTTTTGCAAATTCATGCTCTCATGTGTGTTAACATAAACATGATCTTCACCTAGCTGTGCACTAGCAATAGGCACAACATACAACTCCTCACTGCTAGATTGGACAAAGGGGAACAATACTCCATCCTAATCTATAGTAATAATGTTGGATTCCCCAACCTAGCCTATTGGTACTTGATCCTCCATGATGTTTCACCACAAGGATACACACTATAAAAGCACCACATATTCTACATCGTTTTGACTATTTGTTGCAAAATTCACAGTAGATACGCATATAAGCAGTGTAACATATGTGTTGCAGACTTGCTGCTCGTGACCCTGTCGTGGTGCAGCAGATCTTATATGTTGCCATGTATTTGTTCAAATTGTATCTATTATAAGGCTGTAAATATACATAATTAAAATTAGAAAATTAACTGAGCACAAAAAGAAAGCAATTAGACCCGCCGATACTGGATAAGGCTACACATCCCAAACCGTTGGTAAATACACTAGCAACGCATATTTGGGCACTTAGATACGAAAAAATGCGTTGACATAGGGGCGGTCATGTTGTAGTGATTTGCCCTATTCAAATCTCCAGGATTAGGCCCAGTGGCCTTAATTATAGTTATGTTGAGTACCTCCTACTCAACATACTAGTCAAGCATCTCCTCTACCCTCTCTTCACTGTCAATAACCTGCATACCTGTTGCCCCTTTCCCTCTTCTTTCACATAGAACATGTAATCAACTTCAGTATACCCCTCTCCAGTCTCCATCAGTGCTAACATGTTAATGAAAGTGATTTCTGATAGGGAAATACTCATTTCCAAGTTGTCTCTCCCTTGAAAATGGTACCCTATTTCCCATACCTCATCATCCAAACTGCAAAAAATTAAGAGATTTACTATTTGATTGATTCAGTTTTAAATTATGTTATAGATGTTAACTATTTTAGATAGAACACTGCAGTAAACAAACACTCATATGCACTATGAAAGCAAGCAAGCTCATAATTTATATGCTAATAGTACAATGCAGTAAACAAGCAATCATGTATATAAATCATAGCCCTGAACTCTGAATCCATTAAAAACTATAAGGATGCGGTAACACTCACACTCATATGCACTAACGGTAGCCCTAAACTCTAAATCCAGAAAAATGCACTAACCCTAATAGTTCCTACCATGTCACAAGCCAAACCTAAACCCTAAGATTCATTTGAATCCACTTACTCTAACCCTAAATCGGGCATATACCTAAAAAAGCCACTGATAGAGGGAGGTGGAGGAGGAAGAACACTTACTAAACGCCGCTGAACCCTAAAGCCCACTGATGGCCGCTGCTCACATCGAAAGCCCTTATCTTGCATGCCAGGGCCGCCCCTCAATATCCTACTCCGGCTTCGAAGGGGTGAAGGGGATTGCTCCGGCGAATGGGCTCGCTACGTCGACAAACTACGACAACCGAGCCAGTTGTCTACTTCCGAGAACCCATCACCCTCATCTCCCGTTGAGGGACACTGGTGCGCGTCGGTGCTATACAAACGGTTTTTAACCCCTTTCTGTGGCGACATTTGGAACCGTCGCCAAGTGAGTGTGGGCGATAGGGGGGTCCCTCCCACACGACCCAGAAATCGTCGGGGATAGGCCCTCCTGGGACACAAGCTGGGGTCGTGTGCGATCGGGCGAGGCATCGAAACTCAATCATTTCCGTAGGTATGTACATCCCACACGGTAATCCGTGAAAATCATTTCCATAGGTATGTACATCCCACACGGTGAATCCTAGAAAAATATTTCCGTTCGTATGTATATCACACACAGTCAATCCAAGGAATACGTTTCCGTTCTTATGTACATCCCACACAGTCAATCCAGGGAAAATGTTTCCGTTCGTACATACATCCCACACAGTTTTATGTGTAGGCTCGTGTGTGAAATGTGTAACTATCACACACGGTCTGCCTTGGTTAACTGTTTGGTTTTATCAACTATATCACACACGATTTGATGAAGAAAACTGTGTGGCATTGGGTTATCCATCGCAAGCGCTTTTACTGCTAGAACCGTTTACAAAGGTCCATGACACATTTAACAGGTTTATTAGTTTACAATTAATAATCCCAATATTACGCAAATTCATATTTCATATCGAACAGCTGTTTGCCAATTTCATATCAGGCACATAAATATATTATAACATCACAGTACGGTAGCTACATGAAAACAACACAGTACAACATATAGCTAGTTCAACTTCATAAGAACATTATATTCATTTCCCTAATTGAGATCATCCAGGCTCGTCTTATCCACCTCTGCTTTCAGTTCAGTAAGAACCTGTTTTGCATGGGCCAACTGGGAAAGTGCCTCCTCCTTCGCCAACACCATCTTAGCAAAGTCTGATTTAAAAATCTGAGCTCATTCTCCACCTTCAACTTTTTATCCCGCATCTTCAAATACTCTTCAGCGTTGACAACAGTTTCTCTAAGCCTACATCTGTTCTCTTCCTCATACATGCTCCAGAGCTTCGCTAGGCACATCTTCAAAGACTGTGGCCACTCTTGATCAACCCACTCCAAGTAAGAACACTTCCGTTCATCCTATAATATTTAAAACTAGATCAGTAACAATTGTAGGGGAAATGGGTTTATAGCAACATAGAAAATCACCAATGCTTATTTTGAAAAACTGAATAAACATGTTAATTATATCTTCTAAAAAAGATCAATGTGCAAATGAATTAATTGCTAATGAGACAACAACCAAATTCTGGAACATCAGAAGCTATAATTAACTACAACGACGCTACAAGTTCTTACTCATGTACAATAAATAACAAATTGAACATTTTATGAGGAAGGTAAATATAACTGCAATAACATAGCGACACTTTGGATGACAGCAAATTGATACTAACAGGTGTGTACATGCACAAATTTAGTAACATAGAACTAATAGCACTAAGGCCGTCCACTATGTATGCCAAAACTGGGGTAAAGACAACTGTTGCTACATCTTGCATTGGTGCCCTGCACTGGCGAGCCAATGCAGCGAGAGAAAAAATCAGGGACCCGGACTCCGGAGCACGTAGTTGCTCCGATGCCCAGTTCCTTCGTGCCATAAAGATTTAGTATTTTACTGCTTGGCTGGTCGGATGTGTGGACCAAAGTTGGCTGCACAAACTACTAAAGCGGTGCCAAATATTTTTCTAATGGCACCGCTGATGAGATGACTACAATTTAAGATACTAGGTACAAACTGTGACACTGTCTTAGGACGCGTTTGGTTGAAGGTGTGGTATGAATGGGTTGGGATCGTGACAGTGTCTGAATCACATCTAACAAATGATTTGTAACAACGAAAGAGGGTCTAACCTTCTCTGCACATGCTAGAAACTTCCTCCCACTGTCCACAGATTCAAACGCAACTAGCTTCACGCATGGAGATTGATGGTTACAACGAGCAGATAGATCTTCAGCCACCCCGCTCCATTCGTTGCCACTGATGGTCCTAGGGAGCTACAAGAGGAAGAAATGACTCAAATCGACCGCTGGGTAAAAATCCTTCATTCCAAGTCATAGCCCGAGAGAGAGAAGAGAGGCATACCCGGGTGGTGAAGGAGTCGTCGCCGGAGGAGGAACCGCTGGAGAGGTCTTTCAAGAAGACCATGGTGACCCCGGCGATAGGATGCGAGACGGCGAGAGCGAGGAAGCGGCTATAGCTTAGCAAGGAAGGAAGGAAGGAGGAAACAGGGGAAATGTGACTTGTGGTCGGGGAGAAAAGGGGGTGGGGTAGATATTTTGGCGGTAGGCCAAAATTTTGGAAATGTGGAGGGAAACTTTACACGCGGTGCCGCCGGACCATTCACTTTGAATGATTGTGTGCATCGCAAACGATTCTTATGCTTTACGCGCATGGGATGAGTTTGATAATTCAAATTTTGGTGGAAATTTCCTCGGGTACATCATTGCATAATTTAACATCGCTTGCTAATTTGGGCACACAAAAGAGTGTACAACAGACAGACCACACTTACTGAATCGAGCAATTTTAGTAATTAAACAGAGCCAGTTGACCTCAACATTGCTCTAACAAAAGACCAGCATTAAAAACAAAGCCTAAGTACGCATAATTTTAACAAATCCGCCGCCGCGCCGGCCTATGCATCGCCGGTGTGAGATGAGACATTGATGACTTGTCCTGGCGACATGCCGCTGTTGGTGGACTCCGCGCCCCCCTCCTGAAGTCGACCGCGTCCTCATCCTCGTCCTCGGCGCCGCCCTCAAGGTTGTAGTACTCATAGTAGTGGTTGCGCCAAAGCTCGCGTTGGTACTCCACTGCCGATTCCTCGACGGATAGACTCTTCTCTACCTCGACCTCGGCCACGCGCAACTCCTCCTCCCGGCGCTCCTCGATCTCCGCCGCCTCCTGCATCTTCAGCTCCCGCTCGGCGACCTCATGAGGAAGCAGGTGCTCCATGGCCACCGCCGCCTTTTCAGACATGGGTTGCATGCTGGAGTCTGAGGTGGCTTGGAATATCTTGGCATGTGCATCCTCGATCTTGGCGTGGATGGCCTCGGCCCGGGCCAGGGCGATATCGGCGGCACGGACGGCAGCTCGAGCACTCTCGGCGTTTGCAGCCGCCATCGCAGCAGCAGCTGTAGCCGTCTCGGCTGCTGCAGCTGCCCTGTCGGCTGCCGCAAACGCCCTCTCGGCGGAAGCGGCTGCGCTCAATGTGGATGCGGCGGCACTCTCGACATAGGTGGCCGCGCTCTCGGCGCAGACGGTGGCACTCGGGGGGGACGCGACCATCGTACGAGCCTTCACGAAGCGTTTCCACGATGTCATCTTTGCAAGAAGGGGGTGCGGGAATGGGGATCAGGATTTGTGGATTCGGGGGTTGCCGGCACTGGAGCAGACGAGCCGGTGAAGCTTAAGGAGGGAGACTTATAGACCCATATATTTTCATCGCAAACGGTTCCTAGAAAACAACTGTGTGTGATGTTGTAGATATTTTTTATTAGCTGTGAAAGACGAATTTGGAGTAAAGTGGCAACGGATGGTGTTTTAAATGAACGAGAAATTTTGTAGTACTAATACAACTGTCATGTCAAATTTTGGAAAATTTTAGGGGTCATTTGACCTTTTAAGACACTTAAGTGATTTTCTAGCCATTTAATGACCGTAATTGAAATTCGAACTACATGTGCATGCAACAGCTAAACATAACGGTTTGAAAACTCATATTTTGTGTACTTGTGTGCAATTTAATTCCATGTGCTATAAATTGGAAGGAATTTTCAAACATATTGGTCTAACGGCTATGACACAATTAAGCATGGAGTGACATGGCATTTTAATTCCAAAAAAAAATCAGAAACACATGAAAACTTGGTTGATGTAATGTCATGCCACCATGATGATGTGGTAAAAAAATTGGCATGTTTGACGAAAGTTTGGACACACACGTCTCACAAACCGGAGCGACTCACTAGAAGGCTCGTGGTTCCGAGAGGGAACAACGCATGTTTGATGACGAACGGGAGATAGCTTGCTCTTACGGCCTTCAATTTTTTTTTCTACGTCTAACATGCACTACTACAACTGTAATGTGAATTTTTGGAAAATTCTAGGGGTCATTTGACCTTTTAAAGACATTTAAGTGATTTTCTAGCCATTTGATGACCGTAATTCAAATTTGAACTACATCTACATGCAACGCCTAACCATAACGGTTTGAAAAATCATATCTGTGTACTTATGTGCGAGTTAATTCCATGTGCAGTAAATTAGAAGGATTTTTCAAAAATATTGGTCTCAAGGCATGGGCACATGCATGGAGTGCCATGGCATTTTAATTCCAAAAAAATAAAAAATGATCATAAAAACATGAAACCTTGCTTCATTTAATGTCATGCCACCAAGATGATGTGGTAAAAAAATTCGCCTGTTTGACGAAAGTTTGGACATGCACCCCTCACAAACTGGAGCAACTCGCTAGAAGGCTCGTGGTTCCGAGAGGGAACAATGCATTTTTTATGACGAACGGGAGATAGCTTCCTCTTACGGCCTTCAATTTTTTTTATGTTTAACGTGCACTAATACATCTGTCCACTACTAGGAAAATGCTTATAGACAGTAGCATAGTAGTAGCGCTTTTTATAAAAAAGCGCTGCTACTACTTATCAGTAGCGCTTTTTATAAAAAGAGCTACTACTATGCAGTTACCAGTAGCGCTGTTTTAGTAAAAAACGCTACTACTACAATTGCCAGGCCGTTGCCGGTAGGCCAGGTATAGTAGCAGCGTTTATATGTATGAAGCGCTACTGCTACCGGACGTAGCAGTAGCGCTTTCTACATATAAGCGCTACTACTATGGGCTCTTTATCCAGCCCAACGGCTCGCGCTCGACCGATCTCTCTCACTCCCCTGCCCTCACACACTCACTCGCCTCTCTCCGCCGTCGTTGCCGCCGCCCTCCCCCGCGCACCGTCGTCCCCCGCGCGAAGCTCTCCCGCTGGCCGCCCTCACCCCCGCCGGCCTCCTCCACCACCGTGAGGTACTCCTCCTCCCTCCATTTAGTTCATTAGGTTAGGTAACTTAGGTGAATTTAGTTAATTCTTAGGTGAATTTAGTTAATTAACTTATATGTTTTTTAGTTAGGGAAGTAGGTTAGGTAACTAATTAAGTAGATGTTAATTTAGGGCAGTGGTGTTTAGTTTATAGAAAAAATTCAATATAGGTTTTACACTATTTTTAGTAAGTGTTTAATAGAATTAGTTATAAAATTAATAGAACTAGTTAAACTAGTTTATTTTTAGTAAGTACTAGTTTATTTTATTTATAGTAAGTGCTTAGTTGAACTAGTTGAATTAATAAAACTAGTTTATTTTTAGTAAGAAAAATTAGGTATCTGAGATTTGATGATCTAATTAAAATTTTACTATAGAACTTGTTTATTTTTAGTAAGAAAATTAATAGAACTAGTTTTATTTTTTAGTTAAACCAATTATTCCCGCATCGACGTCGACGATGCCTACCCCGCATCCTCGTCGTCGACTCGGCGGAGGAGGCCTGCTGATCAGAGGGGCCATGTCCGGGACTGGGCTCCGCCGGGCTGGTACTGGGAGGTGCTACCTTCCGGGGGGCGCAGCTTGGTGAGGAGCCAGCCCGTCTTTGACCCGAACCTTCTTTGGTGGCGGTCGCGTGGGCCAGTGACGGTGCGGAGGCTTGAGGACGCCGCGGAGGTGGTACGTCACCGTGTCAGGGAGGAGGACGAGCACGTCCGTCGCTACATGGTTGCGTTGGAGGGCAGGTTCTCCAATACTTGGCAGGTTCTTCAGGGATCTCACTGGAGCTACGATCCTGTGATGGTTCCTTCTCTTTGGGTGTCCACCGCCCGCGCCGATACCCGTCGTTCGCTACGGTTTTAGCTGTATTAGTGATGTTATATGTATGATACTATTCGAGGTGTATTAGTGATAATATTCGACGATGTAGGGACGAAAGGGATGATTTAGTTTTGCTTATTGAATGCATGCTAATTTGAATACTAATTTATTTTACGATTTGGTTTTGCTTATTGAATGCTCAAATTGGAGAGCACTATGCAAGGCGTATGCATTTGATTAGTTGATAGCTTATAGGGTTTTTGTTTTTGCAGAAATCAAGGAGCCCCTCCATCATCACCGCCGTCATCCTCGTCAGCGACCCCCTCAGACCTCGAGGTGAGACTCCCTCCGTCACCGACCCCCTCCGTCGTCCCCATCAAGTTTGAATGCTCATATGATGTAGATATAAACATGTATATCTTGTGTTGCTCAAATAGGATATGTGCTTGCCCAAGTGGCCGGCCATGTTTATAGGTTACACCTTCTATAGTGGCCTATGTTTTGCCGGAGTGTTGATTAATTTCCGTTCCGGCAAATTTTAGGCGCTCGATATGTCCTTTTTTAGCAAAGGTCATGCCGGGTTTTTTCGTGAATTCTAGCATGACTTGTGCTAGAATATGTAGGAAATATCGAGTGGCCTGGATTTTCTAGAAAAATAATTAAACGTCATTTTGGTTGACTTTAAGTCTGTCGAGGCTCCATCACCGACGGTCAAAAATAAGTGAGGGAGTGTATCCACCATATATGAGAGAGGACGAAGAAGCCCGACTGTTGTCGTGGGGGTCGTTTCTCCTTCTTCGCCGGGTGCTAGACCTTTGTTATGCACTAGGGGAAGGAGGAGTAACGACCATCACCGACGGTCGTAAATGTCAGAGAGGAATCAGTGAGTGAGAGTCTCCACCACATATGAGAGGACGAAAAATCCCGACTGTTGTCGTGGGGGTCGCTTCTCCTTCGTTCCCGTGTGCTAGACATTTTGGTGTAATGCTCCCGGGAACGAAAGGAGGATCCACCATCACCAACGGTCGAATGTATACACCATGCGAGGTGAGAGTTTTGAAGAAAAAGACTTGACAGACCGATAGTCAACCCGTGATGAATAATAATGATCTAATTTAATCTTTGTAGTACATATATTGAATTGTACAAGTTTAATCTTTGAATTATGAACGTAGGAAATGTCGTCATCGGACAACGAAAGTCTCCCGGGGGAGTGCAGCTGGTGCAACGACGACCGAGGTCTGTGCGACAGGCCTCACCTGGACGAAGATCGACACATCAACATTAAGCTCCAAGAGACCTTCGATGTTGAAACGGTACGCAACGACGACAAGTGTTTTTTCGTAATTAAGCATGATCACTTCAACTATTTCAACGTGTAATTTTCATCTTTTTCAATTCGAGTAGCTTATCTCATGCCATGCAAGACGCTATGTCTTGGAGAGGATGGATTTTGAAGACCATGAAAATTTTGAAACAAAGAAAATTCACCTAAGGACCCATCATGGTATGGATTTTGAAGTAAATCTGTATAATTCTGAGAGTGCAACCCATTTTGGTTGCAAAAATTGGGAAGCACTTTGCAAGATGTATGGTTTTTATGAGGGTATGCTTGTCACCATGGATCTTGGTGATCTTGACATCGGCCAAGACAATATGGACATTTGGGTCCTTGTTGATATGCTTCCAATTCTACAGCTATGTGAGTTTCTCAAACATAGTTATTAACTAATTTATATTGTTCATTTCAAAATAGTTGATAGCTTATTTCCATTGACAGCTTATTTTGAATGTTCAAACAATGTGCGGAAGATGGTAGACAGAACCTACTACACCGATGGCTCTGAGTTAACTTACCAGGAGAAAAATCATCTGGACGCATTTTGTACTGATATTGAGAATTACAATATCTATTATAAAACTCCTCCACATTATGGTCAATACGTGCCACTAGTGCATGTGTTGAACTACGGTAACATCCATGGAGATGCCATGGTAAGATTTTTTACTATTACGACATCCGTGCCTCTATTGCATAAATTCTTTTAAAACTTAACTACATTGCTAACTACGAAGTTATTACTATGTTTTTCAACAGAAAATTCCGAACGATTGTGTGCCTCATCTGATGTATCAGAATGGTCGCCTTGATGTTTTGAACATACGGCCAGGTCATCCTATGAATCTCACCTGTCCATATCGGATTTCTAAAAGAAGTGGAGACATGAAAATCAAAGAATGGAAAAAATGTATGGACAGTCGTAAGGAGGTAATTGGAAGCAACATTGTGTGAAAGGCAAGAATTGGAGACAGGATAATCTCCATTCTCCATAATGGTGAGTCAGGGCCTATCTTGTTTTATGCTATTTTACCTAAGATAAGGTAGTAGGTCCTAGTTAAAATTACTCATGATCATGTGCTAAGAACAACTAAGTAGGATTGGTTAGATGACTATGATGATGATGTGTGTCAGGACCCCGATCCTAGGTTACACCGATCTAGCATGTAACACATCATATCACTTTGTGGCCTCACACACGGTATTTCCACGGGTGCCACCTTACCTGGCCCGGGACCGTTTGCGCCTTTTGGCTCACGTATATGATAGTGGCGCTAGCATCCATATGACAGAGAACCCGGGCCGACATGACTAGTCGTAAACCCAAGGTGGCGCTAACTTACAAGGACAGGCATACATGACCCAACAACGAACGTGTCGAACAACAACGTATGAACCCAAGTCGTAGCAAGCTACAAGGACTTAAAGGAACAATGTGTGACATTTCCCCGAAGGGACAGACACAGGAACGAAGAAGGACACATGCCGGTCAGCCTAAGTGTTCCGGAGCAGTAGCAAGCTACCATGGCTCAGTGGAAGCACTAGGTGACATTTCCCGGTAAGAGAGGCTACCAAGAATAAACAACTAGGTTGTCGGATCCCACACATACCAAGCATTTCAATAACATACACACAATATGCTCGATATGTGCAAATACAACATGGCATCACAACAAAACTCTACGACTCAAAGTATTTATTCATTAGGCTCCGAGGAGCCAGATATTACAAACATGGGTCTGATGACCCAGCATTCAAGTCATACAATCAATAAGCGCATGCAGAAGCTTAACTTGTCTGAGTACAGACAACTACAAATAAAAAGGCTGAGGAGCCTGGCTAGCTACAAGACCTTGCCGAGGGCACAAGATAGTAGCTGAGGTAACAAGCTAAACGTTGAAGTCCATGCGGAACTACTAGTGAGACTGAAGTCTCTCTGCAAAAACATAAATTAAGCAAACATGAGTACAAATGTACCCAGCAAGACTTACATCAGAACTAGCTACATATGCATCAGTATCAACAAAGGGGGTGGCGGAGTTTAACTGCAGCAAGCCAGCTTTTACTCAGTGGCTATCCTAAACTACGACTGCAAGTAACTCTTTTGAGGTGGCGCACACGAGTCCACATATTCACCATATCAATACACCACTATGGATCCGCTCCCGTCTCCCTACGAGAACGCCATCCATAGCACTCACGCTTATCTTGCGCATTTTAGAGTATCCACTTTCACTTGTCTATGAACTATACAGGCAACCCAGAAGTCCTTTACCGCGGACGCGGCTATTCGAATAGATCATTTATAACCCTGCAGGAGTGTACTTCTTCACACACGCTCTCGCCACTTACCACCATGTACACGTCGTGTATCTTAGCAACCTTCAAGCGGAAGCCTGGCGAGGGAGTCGGCCACGACCTGACTAACCACACAAGTCTCTAGTCCAGGTTTATCGCCTATTCGGGTTCCATCCGCGAGGAGATCCGGCCGGGGTTTCGCTCACGGCCCCAAACGATGAGAGGAGGGTTCCCGAGGCACTAAACGGGCATCTCGGTACACCGTGCCTCGTGTCTCTACTGCATCATAGCCCACCCCTAGGGTCAGCGCTACGCACGGCCCCCAACACATATCCTACAAACACTAGAAACTAGTTGCAACTCCTGGACAGAGATCGAGGCGATTAATAAGTCGAGAGAGCTTGGAGTGCCCGGAGCCCAATGTGCGGTAGTGACTGTTCATGGATCACAAACACAGAAATCAGTTCCTGAGGATGGTTTCAATGAGACAACCCACCATGTACTCCTACATGGCCTCTCACCGCTACCTTTACCAAATCGTGTTCACACACTTAGCTCTCAACAGTAGGACATGTTCACAACTTCCAATTCATCCCTGATGAATCAGACCTGACACAACTCTAAGCAATAGCAGGCATGACAAACAAACATGAATGAGTAGGCACATCAGGGCTGAAACAACTCCTACTCATGCTAGTGGGTTTCATCTATTTACTGTGGCAATGATAGGTCATGCAGAGGAAAGGGGTTCAACTACCGCAGCATGTAACAATTGAATCGCTGTTGTCCTAATGCAGTAAAAGAGAGCAAAAGGGAGAGAGTGGGATTGTATTGGAGTGATCAAGGGGGTTTTGCTTGCCTGGCACTTCTGAAGATATTATAGCTCTTCATCGGTGTCAACGATCACAAAGTCGGAACAACGTCCACCGAGAGGGAACAACACTGGCAAACAAGAGAGAACACAATCAATGCAATGCAACAATATGGTGCATGGTTATGACATGGCAATATGCTGTGTTTTGAGCCAATGCAACGAGCAACAATTTAAATGGAGTTGGTTTGAATACAAGATTCAAATTCAAACTCCATATGTGATTATTCAAATGCCATTTAATTGATTTGACCTGATCAGCAGGCTTAAGTTTCTCAAACATGCATGGAAATGACACAAACAGATTCTTTGGATTTTTCTGATCATTTTTCATATATAAATTATTTCATTTGGAGTTACGGTTGATTTTCTGTGATTTTTTGAAGTTTAAGCAATTTTTTGGAATTTCCTGATTATTTTAAAACGCCAGAAAAGCTTTAGTGCATCAGCATGATGACAACACTGCGTCAACAGGTCAACTTGGTTGACCCAGGTCAAACCCGACGTGTGGGGCCCACACGTCAGTGACAGGGATTAATCCCGGTCAAAACCTGCGCTGACTGGGTTTGACCCTGCAGTAGGGCCCGCTGTCAGTGGTGGTGGGGTGGCTAATTAGAGGGATTGGCTGCTAATGACAGTGCCACGTCATCATCACCGGAGGTTAACCGGCGACGACCGCAGCCGACGGCGGAGGTTCACCGTGCGCTCGCTACAGGGCACCATTCTACGCGTGGTTTGCGGCTATAGTTAGCTGTGGTTCTCGCGCATCTGGTGGAGCAAACGGGAGGAGCTGGGGTGGCCCGAATCATGGCCGGCGATGAAGTTTGCGGCGGCCGAAGTTCGGGTTCGACGGAAAAACTTGTCAGGTCGCGTAAACGTCCGACCCTTGGTACCTACAGAACCTACGCGTGCTCACGAGTGCATTGATATACACACCGGTCCAGAAGGTCGCCATAGCATCGCCTGCGACGAGCTGGGTGGCGGTGAGCATTCGGTCTTCATGGATTCGAATGCTATGGCGATGAATCTAGAGTAAAAACAGAGGGGAAAGAACCGCTACCTCACAAAGATGTCGTAGCCGTGCTTAGAGCATCTCTAGTAGTACCCTCAAACCCTTATAGCAGTTTTAAGGGTTGGGAATGGCACTTTTTGTGCAAATTTACGGGTTGAAAAACAGGGGCAAATACTAGAACCCTCAAATGCAACCCTTAAAACAGAATATTCCATTTTAAGGGTTGGGTTTGAGGGTTCTAGTATTTGCCTCAACCCCAACCTTTAAAACTGCCATACGACATATCACAACTTTCATCACATATTACCATTTCACATATCACAAATATCATCACATTTCACATAAAACAATAATCATTGTACTTATTATTACAACACCGAATAGTACATTGAAGCACATAAAACAATAATCATTCAAATTATTACAACAATGTTGGATCATACAACAATAAATTGTTCGAAACAAATAGAAGAAAGATAGATCATGCGCCACGGCACTGCCCATCCAACTGCCAGTGGTGCTCTACTAGATCATCCCGGAGCCGACCATGAGTGGTTGCATCCTCAATCTCACGATGTGCTTGAAGAAAAGCGTGTATGCGAGAAGGGTTTCTTTCCGGTTGCACACGGGTACCAACATTGTCATAGAAACAAGGGAGGTTTAACCCTCTCTCATCCTCTAGGATCATGTTGTGTAGAATCACACAACATTTCATGATGTTCACCAAGGTTTTTTTGTCCCAAAACCGAGCTGGACCCCGAACTATGGCAAACCTTGCTTGCAAAACACCGAAAGCTCTCTCAATATCCTTGCGGGCTGCCTCTTGTGCCTTGGTGAAATGAGCCTCTTTTCTTGTTAAGGGCACCCCATTTTTCTCCTTGATGGACTTCACAAGAGTTGCCCATTCGGGATAGATGCCATCGTTTAGATAGTATCCCATTGAGTACTCATTGTCCATGATTTTGTAGTTGCAAGCTGGAGCATCCCCAGAAATTAATCTTTTGAACAAAGAAGATCTTTTGAGGACATTGATATCATTGAGTGTTCCCGGCAAACCAAAAAATGCATGCCAAATCCATGTGTCCTCCGATGCCACGGCCTCAAGCACAATGGTAGCATCACGGCTTTTACCACAATACATGCCGTGCCATGCCTTTGGGCAATTTTTCCATGTCCAATGCATGCAATCAAGACTACCTAGCATCCCCGGCCATCCCCTTTTTTCATTGATTTCCATCAGTCTCTTTGTATCTTCCTCGTTTGGTGCTCAAAGATACTTCTCACCATACAACTTGATAACCAACTTTACAAACCTACGGACGGACTCTGTGGTTGTATCTTGTCCAATGCGAAGATACTCGTCGGTATAGTCCGCGGGTACACCATAGGCGAGTACCCGCATTGCCGCCGATATCTTTTGGTATGCACTAAACCCCATGATACCGGCGGCGGATCTACGACGCTTGAAATAATGGGAGGCCTCTTCACAATCGGTGACAATCTTCACAAAAAGACTACGGCGCATTCGGTACCTTCTGCGGAAGAGGCGAGGAGGGTATGTAGGTACCTCGTCGAAGTAGTCTTGCATCAAATGCTCGTGCCCAAGAGCGCGGTTCCGATAGATGGTGACTCGCCCCATCTTCGACCCTCTCCTCTGATCCATCAGCTTCGCGCGGTCTTCAATCGCTTGCATGTCGACGAGGAGGCTCATCATCTCGACGCCGTCGTCTTGCAACAACTCGTCAATGTCCGAATCGTCAGATGACGACCAAACCGACGAATCGGAAAACGAGTCAATGGCAACGTCATCGTTGTTCATCTCCATCTACAAAAAGCATTCAATATTTAGTGCTACAAATTGAAACAATAAAGAAAATGAAACAAAAAAGAAAAAAGAAAAAAATAAACATACCTTCGGGCGAGGCCGAGGCGGGCAGGGGGCGCGGCAGAGGTGGGTTGGGGAGGGCGCGGCGGGGCGGAGGCCAGGGAAGACCGCGGCGGGGAGGACGCACGGCGGCCGGCGTCGGGGAAGACCGCGGCGGGGCGGAGGGCGGGCAGGGGCGGCGATCCGCGCGGAGAGGAGGAGGCGCGGCCGTCCAGGGCCGGGGATGGACGCGGCGGGGCGGAGGCCGGGGAAGACCGCGGCGGGGAGGACGCGCGGCGGCCGGCGTCGGGGAAGACCGCGGCGGGGCGGAGGGCGGGCAGGGGCGGCGATCCGTGCGGAGAGGAGGAGGCGCGGCCGTCCGGGGCCGGGGATGGACGCGGCCGAGGCGTGAGGCGCCGGCGGGACGGCGGGGACGGCGGCGGGCGGCGGGCGGGCGGTCGGATCCGCGCGGCGGCGGCGGCGCGGAGGTTGGGGAGGATGAAACTTCCCTCCCGCGCGTCGTTGCTACGATTTGGGGGTCGACCCCTGTTTTCCTCCCAAGCCCTCACTTCTATAGGTTGGAGATGTGTTTCCGGGTTGGGCCTCTAAAAAAATTTGAGGGTCTAAGGGTTAAAGGGGTCTAGTCTACGCATTTATTTCTGTCCAAACTGTAAAAAAGCAGTTATTTTTACAGATTTGGGGGTGTAGGGGTACTACTAGAGATGCTCTTAGCGTGCTCGGGGAGGCTCTGGTTCGTCGGCGAGCTCGGGTTCTTCGCCGGTAGCCGAAAGTTGAAGAAGGAGTCGGGGACGGCGGTGCAAGGCTCTCCGGGTCGCGTGGATCAGCGTGGACAACGAAGACTGCGGGGCGGAGCATTTGCACGCGGTCGTGGGGCGAGGGGTGGTCGGTGGTCGCAGTGGCAGTGGACGGCGGCGACGGCTGCACTGGAAGGAGAGCCAGGGGAGGGGGAAGAGGTCCAGGGAGAGAGAGAAGAGGAGCAGTGGGCCGCGGGGCGTCTCTGGAGCAGATCAGGACAAGGGTGGAAGCGGCTGCGTGGCTAGCAGGAGGTGGTTGCCGCTCGGCTGTGCGCGCGCCACGCACTATGCCAGAAGGCGCGAGGAAGACGACGAGGTGGGGAGGTGGGCTGGGCCCTCTACAGTGTTCGGCCACAGCTGGGCCAGGCCAGGTAATGCCAGGTAAGTTTCTGCTCTGCTTTACTTTTTTGTTTTATTTTATTTTTATTTATTCATTTGCCACTGATTCAAGTTCAAAAGAAATTCATAAAAGGGCAAAAACCTTCTGAATATTTTTATGTAGCCACTATGGACTTCTCCAAAGGCACATAAATAATTTTAGGGCCTTTTGAATTATATTCTATATAAAATGAATATAATCCAAAACTCAAATACATATTGTTTTAATTTCAAAGTCCCAAAATAAATATCCCTGAGCTTCCAAAAATATTGGTTTGAATTCTACCTCTTGCCAATATTTTCAGAGGAAAACATGAACATTTTCTTGGAGTTCTTTGATGAGGTTTTAATGTTGATTATTTTTGAAATGATTTCTGAGGGTTTCAACTAACCTCAATTCAAATTCATTTGAAATTTAAACATGATGCTCACATGAAAGCTAGCTTAGGTCATACCAGAACTAGGGATGTGACAATGTGGTATCAAGTAGAAGATTAGTTTTGAGTGAAGGGCTTGATTACCTTGCTATGACCGTGAGAAAATAAAAGAAAGAGAAAGAATAAAAAGAAAAAAAGAGATCATATTGATCTTATGGAGAGTGATGACTTCACATATAAAGAGTATGATAAATAAAAGTTGTTGAGAGTTGACAAACACAATTTTGGTCATCGTTGCAATTAATAGGAAGTAATAAATAAAGAGAGGTTTTCACATATAGATATACTATATTGGACATCTTTTATGATTGTGAGCACTCATTAAAATATGAGATGCTAAAGAGTTGATGTTGGACAAGGAAGACAACATAATGGGTTATGTTTTCTTATAACCGAAATAAAGTATATTGTCATGGATCATCCAACATGTTGAGCTTGCCTTTCTCCCCGATGCTAGCCAAATTCCTTGCACCAAGTAGAGATACTACTTGTGCTTCCAAATATCCTTAAACCCAGTCTTGCCATGAGTGTCCACCATATCTACCTATGGACTTATTACTCTTTATGGCATACACGTCATCATAATAATCATCATAGATAGCAACTTTATTTTCATAGTCAATTGAAACCTCTTCCAAAATAGTGGATGTATCACTAAATAAAGTCATGACCTCTCCAAATCCACTTTCATCAACATTGTAATAAGATTCAACACTCTCCAAAATAGTGGGATCACTACTGCCTAGAGTTGACACTCTTCCAAACCCACTTTTATCAATGTAATCATCATAAATAGGAGGCATGCTATCATCGTAATAAATTTTCTTATCGAAAGTAGAAGAAATCAAAGGATCATATTCATTAAGCAAAGCATCCCCAAGCTTAGGACAAGCATTATTTCCAGCAAATAAATCTTCAAACATATCATACTCATTAAACATAGCATCCTGATACGTCCATTTTGCATCATGCTTTTATATCGATATTTATTGCATTATGGGCTGTTATTACACATTACTCCCTCCGTTCCTAAATATAAGGTGTATTATTTTTTCAAAAAGTCAAATTTCTCTAACTTTGACCAAGTTTTTAGATAAAAATATCAATGTCTAGAATACCAAATCATTATCACTAGATTCACCATGAAATGTATTTTTATATTTTATATATTCAATATTGTAAATCTTTATAGATTTTGCTACAAAGTTGGTCAAACATAGACAATGGTTGACTTTTTGAAAAACTAATACACCTTACATTAAGGAACGGAGGGAGTATGTCACAATACTTATGCCTACTCTCTCTTATTTTACAAGGTTTACATGAAGAGGGAGAATGCCGGCAGCTGGAATTCTGGGCTAGAAAGGAGCAAATATTAGAGACCTATTCTGCACAACTCCAAAAGTCCTGAAACTTCACGGAAGTCATTTTTGGAATTAATAAAAAATACTGAGCGGAGAAAGTACCAGAGGGGGTCCACCCACCGTCCACGAGGGTGGGGGGCGCGCCCTACCCCCTGGGAACTCCCCCTGCCTCGTGGGCCCCCTGGCAGGCTTCCGGTGCCCATCTTCTTCTATATGAGGTCTTTTACCCTAGAAAAAATCATAAGCAAGCTTTCGAGAAGAAACTCCGCCGCCACGAGGCGGAAACTTAGCGGAACCAATCTAGGGCTCCGGCGGAGCTGTTCTGCCAGGGAAACTTCCCTCCGGGAGGGGGAAATCATCGTCATCGTCATCACTAATGATCCTCTCATCGGGAGGAGGTCAATCTCCATCAACATCTTCACCAGCACCATCTCCTCTCAAAACCCTAGTTCATCTCTTGTATCGAATCACTAGTAGAAAAAGGGGCTTTCGTTCGGGCCTGACCAGCCCATTAGTCCTGGTTCTGGCACGAACCGGGACCAATGGAGGCATTTGTCCCGGTTCGAGAGCCCAGGGGGCCGGCCGGGGCCTCGTGGGCATTGGTCCCGGTTCGTCTGGGCCCATTTGTCCCGGTTCTTGGCACGAACCGGGACCAATGGGCCTCGCTCCTGGCCCACAACCATTGGTCCCGGTTCGCGGCAGGAACGGGGACAAAAGGAAGGCCTTTAGTCTCGGTTCCATCCACGAACCGGGACAAATGAGTTTCCTATATGTACCCCATCTCTGGCGAGCAGAGCACTGCTCTGTTTTTTGCTGGCCGGCGAGGGGGAGGGCATTGGGTGCTCTAGCTCACCTCCTATGCACATGAGGTGTTCGATGAAATGCTCGAGCCACACTAGTTAAGCTTTCTCCTCTCGAAGCTCGACCTCCGAGCTCCATTTTTCCCGAGATTTGTCTAGGTTTATATTAGCGGTCCGTCATGCCCCGTCCCCGTCTTCACCGCCGTCGATCGCCCGCGCCGATCTCGTCGCCGGGACCACCGTGGTGAGCCTCTTGTTCTTATCTTCTTTCTGAAAAAAAATCTTACTTTACATAGATACTTGTCTAATTTTCTTACTTTTGACACACATAATTATATATAATGCACGCAGATGAACCGGCAATGGATGTACGGTGACAAACACACATCCGAGTACATTAAGGGCGTGCATAAGTTTCTTGAAGTGGCCGAGGCAAACAAGCAGAATGGTTTTATGTGTTGTCCATGCCCTAGCTGTGGGAATACGAGGTCTTACTCTGACTCGAAAACCCTGCACACCCACCTGCCTTATAAGGGTTTCATGCCACATTATAATGTTTGGACCAAGCATGGAGAAATAGGGGTTATGATGGAAGACCGCGAAGAAGAAGAGGACGATGACAACTATGTGCCCCCTGAATACGGTGATGCTGCAACGGTGGAAGCTGCTGAAGATCAAGAGGAACCAGACGATGTGCCCGATGATGATCTCCGCCGGGTGTGACACCCCAAAATTTTGACCTTGTTTTATAAATTAAAATATTGCCAGGAAATTGAACTTTTCCATTTGTCTAGATTTACCCTTTTGATATTGTGGGTTTTTACCTCAAGTAGAAACTTTCCAAAAGTATTATTGGACTTGTATGTTCTCTCTATGAAACAATTCTTTATCAGTGGATTTAATTGCAAGATTTGCTTTTCCCTGAGCTTTATTCTTTTAAAATGATTTTTCATGAACTTGGAGTCTCTGTTGCACTGCAACCATTTGATTAATGCATTTAAAAAATTCACCAAAATTTGGGGATGTCATGTGATGTTTCCACATCACTTTTATGCAAAAATATCTTTTGGTTATTGGAGATTTTGAGCTCTACATCAACTTTTCAAATCTGGTCCAGTAGGTATCTTTGCACTACAACCTCTTTAAATATTCCTTTAAAAATTCTTCCAAGTGTTTGGAGATGTCAGGAGATGCATGTAATTCAACTTCATGCAAAAACCCAGTGATGTTCTTTGAAAAAAATTGAGTGAATCAACCTCTTTTTCATTCTGGTCCAGTTTGGTGATTTGTACTGCAACCCTATTTTATTTTACTCTAGTGCCCATGAACTTTTTCCTGCTTGTAGCCCTCCCTGCAAAACCCTTAAGTCCAGGAGAGTGGACCCATTGGAGGATTTTAAGTGCATGCAATGAGACCTTTTTCTTTCTGCCCAAAACTGTAGTTTTGCAAAACTTGCACTAGCAAGTTTCTGGTTTTGCCCAAATGATCTTGCCATCATCACCTACATCTAGAGAGACCCTGATCTGGAGATTTTGGCCACTCCAAGAGTTGCCTAAACGCACTTAGCATTATGTCGAACACCTTGTGTTCATGGACAGTTTTGGCATGTTTTCTAGTTTGCATTATGGATTTGATCCACTGACCCAGCAACCTTGTCCACTAAGCTCCTAGCTATCCCTATCCTAGTCCTGTTAATTGCCAGCCTCACTCTCGCACTCTAGGCTGCCCTGGCATTTCGTCGAGCACATCCCGTGCGTGCTCTGGGCGCGCCCAGAGCGCATGTTTTGCACGCGCGCGCACCGAGTCGCCGCGTCGCACTGCCGCCCTCGCCGCGTCCCGCCCCTGGCCCTAGCTCGCCTGCAGAGCCGCGCACTACCCTCGCCCACTCGCCAGAACCCTCCAAGCCGCCCCTGGCGCCCTACAGCACCGCCGTCAGAGCCTTTGGCGGCACGCCGGCGTCGGCAGTGAGCTCCTGCCATGGACGGCCCCGCCCAAGCCACCCGCGCGCGCCAGCTGCCCCTGTGAACAGCTCGAGCTTATCCTGGAGCCCGTCGGCACGTGCTCGTCGCCGCCACGTCGCCCTGCGGCTACAGAGCGACGGTCGCCGGCGTTCTTATCCACGGCCGCCGCGGGACCAGCCTCGAACGCCTATAAAAGGAGACCCCGAGCCCCTCCGAGCGCTCAGGCGACCTCAGGCCTCCCCCCTAGTGCTCCCCTAGCCGTGGATTGACCGGAAGAGGCCATCTCCCAAACTCCGGCCGGTTCGGCCGCCGCGGCCTTCCGGTGCCATTCGTCGCAACCAGACAATCCCCAGCCCATCCAACGCCACCAACCGCTTCCCCTTGTTCTTGCGGCGCTGACCAGCGCCTCAGCCTCGATCGGAAACCACCGGAGCCCAAAACCCCCTTCACTCCTGTAGCCCCCTCCACCGCGGAGCTCGCCGCCGGCGACTCCTCCCACCACCGTCGACCCAACGACCACCGAGAGGACCGCCCCAGTCTGGCAGGTCCATCCCCGCCTTTAGATACCCGTGGGGAGCTGCCGTTCATCGACGGCGATCGCCGGAGTCCCGCCTCCGCTCGGGCAGAGAGAGAGGAGGGAGAGGGGGACTAGTCAAACCTGACCAGTGGGCCCCCTGGACCCACTGTCAGTGACCCCCGCGCCACCCGCGCTGGCTTAAGTGGAAGCGTATATCTTCGAGTGCGTATCCCCTTCCCCGAAAGCGTATTCTGTATCGAAGCGTTTTCCTTTTTCTGTTTTATTTAAAAACAGAACTTTGACTGGCTATATCTTTTAAAATAAAACTCCAAATGAGTTGATTCCTTTTCCTACCTCCCTCAAATTTCATCTAGTTTATTTTAAGATTTATTTCAAAAATATTTGAGACAACTTTTTGTACTGTTTTTGTAATATTTTGTTATTTGAATATTTTTTCAAAATAGGAAATGGAGAGAGAAGAAAACTTTCAAAAAGTGCACCCTTTGCATACCCTTGAAGGCAAGCATTCTGAACATTGGCATAATATTTTTGTGTGGTGTTTTGATACGGTTACAACACCACTTGACTTGGAGCATACATTATATTTTTTTTATGTGACGATAAAATCATTTGCATGAATGCTCAATGGAGATTCTTTGCTGGTAGTAATGGTCATGCTGATGATAGTAGTCATCCTCGTGAGCTTTTCATGCATACCGGAAGGAAGCCGGGAAGGTCGCTGTCTTGGGTAGACACGAGTTTGTCCCTAGTTCCTCGTCGAGACGAGTGTGTCCGGTATGGCATGGTGAGGTTTGATGGGTGGTGACTTTATCTGTTAATGGCAATATATTTGTCTTATGGGGAATACTTGGACCTCCTGAGTCGGCCGTAGGTCGAGTCTTGATTGGTAATTTCCCCTACTTGTTTTGTACTACCACTTGTCCCTGCCGCGGGTAGGGTATGGTTCAGTAAGTTGTCAACCCCTTACCAAAGCACACACTGTACAGAGAGGCCATGGTGGAAGATACCGAATGCATCCGGTAGGCATGCCACCTGGTCCGGGGGCATGGGTGTTTCCGGTTGGGACCGAGAGGGGGGCACCCCTTAGAGCGCGGGATATAAATTTGATCCTATGCTACGTCGAGGTTGTAGCCTCCCCACTTAGAGTTTTGCTTGACAGGTGTCGTGGGTGATTCCAGACACCGGTAAGTTAAGCTGGTGTGTGCAGGTCAGGCGTGTTTTCAATTAAAAGGCCGTAGGAGGAATTAGTCCCGATGGACTAAATAAATCCGGTACTCGTGGGTAAAGAGTACAACCTCTGCAGAGGTTATATCCATTCGGATAGCCATGTTCATGGGTAAGGACTTCAGTCTGAGATGGAACATAGTAACGGTCTTCGGATGGAGAAACGGCTAGACTAAATATTGTTTATGACCCGTGACATATGAGGATTATGTTTATTATTATTATGGACTAACCATTTACCTTATTTGAATTATTGAGTATCCCCGGGACGGTTCTACCTCCTGGATATTCACTGTGATTATTCTTATATAAGCCCTCTCTGTGGTGTCGCTCAGACGCCCGACTGCGGCATGCTTGTTATTTAATTATTCCTTATAAGCCCTTTATGTGGTGTCGCTCAGACGCCCGACTGCGGCATGCTTGTTGTTTAAATTATTCTTTATAAGCCCTTTATGTGGTGTCGCTCAGACGCCCGACTGAGGCATGCTTGTTATTTAATTATTCCTTATAAGCCCTTTATGTGGTGTCGCTCAGACGCCCGACTGCGGCATGCTTGTCATTTAATTATTTGCACCCTTTCGGGGAGTCATTTCAGACACTCGATCAGTGCATTCTACTTCTACTCCCGTATTGCATGTTCATATTTTACCTGCATGCGTGCATCACGGATTTCGTTTATTTCGTGACGGACGTTATCATCAAAAAATATTTCGGAGTATGATTATCCCTTGTTATATTATACCCGTGTTCATAATGTTTGCGAGTACATTCAAACGTACTCACTGGCTTGTCCCTGGCTATTGTCTTGGCCAGATTTCTTGCGTGGAGAGAGCATTGCGATGACAGCCCCGGAACCTACGCAATGACGATAGCAGCCTCGCGAAGATAGGAGTTATCCTGGTCAGCTGTTCCTGTGGGAAATGGAGTCCCATAGACGCAGATGAACCACAAACCGCTTCCGCCATCAACCACTAGAAACCAAGTGTTGTACTCCTAGGCCACAATGGTCTTGTACTACATATTTTGTACTTTGCTTGGAATCCTTGTATCAAGTTGGTGCCTCATCAGCTAACAGTAATCCTGGGGCTGGTGAGCACAAAGGCCGTTTTCTGGGAAATTAATATCCCGAAAAGCCGGTCCTGACAGACTTGGTATCAGAGCCAGGCTGACCATTGGCTAATCCTATCTTAGCCAGGTCAATAAACCTAGGTTAACCAAACCACCAGGCCTTAACCTAACCCCGGCCAAGCTTCTCGCGTAAGATAGCCCCACAGTGACCCGACGCCTTTCGGCGGACGGTGCCCAACCTATCAGCCTAGCCCGTCGATCGCGCGCCAGTGACCAACACCTAACACGTCTCATTCGCAAGCGTGCGAAGGAAGACTCCATCCCCTTTTCCTGTAAAAAGGGCACGCTAGCCTCAACCCAGCACAGCCTCTTTCCCAAACCGAGCCACAATGCCTGGCCCCATTGTTCACAATGAGACCACAGCAACCAACCTTGGAGGTTTTGTGACCGTGCTCGCAAACCTCACCCGCCGTGCCTATGCATTAGAAGAGCCCCCTGAATATGTTGTGTACCAAGGACCCATGTACGGTGAGAGCCGTCAATTCTGGGCCACTGTACACATCTATGGTAGGGGTCTATCGCCAGAACGCCCCTACAGGTTCACTGGAAGGACAACTTCCTTTGAGCCACAAGCCGTCCAACTGGCAGCTCGAGAAGCTATAGTTCAACTCCGGCACTTGTCGCCCAGAGTTAACTGTCGCTCGTTCTACTACTACCCCAGTCGTGATGGGTATGGTAGGCCGCCCCAGGTTGCCAATGGAGATCACGAATCAGATCCTGCACTATTGCATCTGGTGCGCTATGTAAGCGCACTAGAGCAACTGTTCGATCAAATCACCCTTGATCTGATCGCAGCTCGTGGAGAACTGGTTCGCCGAGCCCCGGCGAGAGGAGAAGTGGAGCCCGACGCCGACAACCCAGTCGTGCTGTTCGGACACCCAATCGATCCCTTGAGGTCTGCCCCAGCCATCAACCAGAGTGCTTTGGTGTCCCCAGAAGCGCTTCATCGCCTTTTGGGAACCCGTTTCAACGGGATTGTGGCCAGCAACCCCCACGATGGTCATCACCACTACCCCGACCCTGCAGCCCCTCAACCTCGACCAGCAAATCCCGACGGTGAAACCCGTGGAGAAACCCCGGCGTCCACCAGACCAGCCCACTTGGACATTAACGAAGTAGACTAAGTCGCTTGAGTAGTATCGAGCCTTAGTTTTCCTATGCCTTGTAACTGTGTGGTCCTGTATCGCTATTATTAAATGCTGTCTGCTTGTGCGCCCCTATTTTTTTTGGAGTAGTAGCTATGCATATGTACGTCAGCGTACAGATGCATCTTTTAATTTCCGGGCGCAGCTACCAAGACCAACCTCGACGGCACCCACAGTAATGCGTCACATTTATGTGATATGTATATCTGTGGCTTTGACCCAAGAACAGGATCGACAACCAGTTACCCTTCACCCTGATTTATAACCCACACCAATGCTATATAAAAGGCCACCTCGTGACCTTGCCAAGTACCCCTCACCTTGTGCACAACACTCACAGCCATTTCTTTGCCATGCCGACCCCCAGTATTTATCTAAGAACCCCAGACGCAACCCCGGGTACTTTTGTTAAATTATTGTGGGACTTTACCTGCAGTACCATGAGTGCCATCCATCCACCCCAGTACGAGTTGCTCAAATCGAGGATCACCCCTTCCACCTCGAAATATTGGGCAGTGGTGCACATCCCTCCCTCAAACACAAACCAAGACCCAACAGAGGTTTCCTTCGTGGGAAAATCCATGCTGACTCCACATATGGCCATAGAAGCTGCTGCGTACGAAGCACTCGCTCGTCTTCGATTCGCGGTAACCTATGCCAGCGAACGAGGATATTATTATTTTCCGAGTCGTGCAGCACCCGGAGAAGTAGCATCTTTTCCCGGTGGACGAATTGAGAGAGATCCAGTACTGGCCAACCTTGCCCAGTACGTTATCGCTCAGGAGCGGTTGACTCAGCGGGTAATGGGTTATCTCCAGAGCCTCGCTGATTTAAATCCTCGGATCGCTATTGGCAGACCACTGAGGCCTGACCAGGAGAGACGCGTTCATCGACTGGTCAACCCGCTTCCCCCGATAGAAGAGGAGTGTGCCCCTGTACCAGAGACGTTTTCTCAAGACCCTGTCCTTTTGCCGTTCTCTCTGTAGACATCACCGCTGTGTTTATTATCCCAGTATTTATTTATGTGTTGTAACTTGTGCGTGGTATCCAAAAATGTGTGCGACGGATCCGATTTTTGGTTTCAATTATGTGAGCAGTTTTACTGCTGTTAATTTTGATTTAACTATTTTTTTTCACTCACGATAAATTTTGTAATGAGATTTCTTTCCCCGAGTTGCTGCAGCGTATATATCTTCACGGCATAGATTTTTATTCGCGCAGCACCATAACAGCAGACTCACAACCACAACCACTCGACCTCGTGCACTAATTACAAATCCTCGTACACATTTTGCGCCTAACTGACCACGCTCGAGGACACCACAGTCTCAGCAAGAGAGATTTGTGAATAATCATTCGGGCGCGAGTTGCCCCAGCACACCGACAACAGTTAGCGCTCGATGCCGCACCTAATCCTCGTGATCGCCGCCACCGCGAAGAGCTAACACTCGAGCGGCAGCATCACGACGATCAACCAGGATCATCGCGCACAGGAGCACGGAGAACCCCAGCAGCGCCGCCAAACCTCCACACACCAGGACCACATACCAGTCCGGCATCGCCTCCGCCATTAGAGCCTCGTCTCGAACTCCTGCTAACAGCAGTGGAGGAGAAGGAAGGAGAAGTAGAAGCGAGGCCAGGTGTGAGGAAGAAGAGAGGAGCACCGCGATCACTTTATAGCTCGAGATCGGTGTACGGTGGGCGAGGTCCACCAGCGCCACTCGTCGCTCGATTGCCGGTGTTCGGAGGTAAGTCCGCGAGCAGTGCCGATAGTGCACTGGCCCGCGAGGTGAGTGCACGCTACACCGGCAGCTAGCACGCCGCGCACTACCGCAGTACGGCCTAGATGCCCTACGCGCTAGGCGTCGCCGGTAGAGGAAGCGCCGGAGAGCACGCGAGAGAGAAGAGAGAGCGAGAGGTAGAAGAAGAGGCCGACAGCGGGCCCCGGGTCCACCTGTCAGCCAGAGAGAGCACTGTGCTCTCGGGTGCGACCAGCGTATTTTAGTAATTTAGAATTTATTCTAAATTACTGTTTCCACGTAGAAACATCTCGTTTTCCCCCCAAACCTTGGATTTTTCCACGCAGCGCCAGTATACCACACTGTGGTTTTACACCACTAATTGCCCTCTCACTGTAGCCACATTTTTTTTTGCACAGTAGAATGATTTCTTTTGGTAAGAGCAATGTTTGTTCAAAACAGCTTTTAACAAATCTCGAGGACGAGATTTTTCTTAAGGGGGGTAGTGTTGTGGCACCCCAAAATTTTGACCTTGTTTTATAAATTAAAATTTTGCCAGGAAATTGAACTTTTCCATTTGTCTAGATTTACCCTTTTGATATTGTGGGTTTTTACCTCAAGTAGAAACTTTCCAAAAGTATTATTGGACTTGTATGTTCTCTCTATGAAACAATTCTTTATCAGTGGATTTAATTGCAAGATTTGCTTTTCCCTGAGCTTTATTCTTTTAAAATGATTTTTCATGAACTTGGAGTCTCTGTTGCACTGCAACCATTTGATTATTGCATATAAAAATTTCACCAAAATTTGGGGATGTCATGTGATGTTTCCACATCACTTTTATGCAAAAATATCTTTTGGTTATTGGAGATTTTGAGCTCTACATCAACTTTTCAAATCTGGTCCAGTAGGTATCTTTGCACTACAACCTCTTTAAATATTCCTTTAAAAATTCTTCCAAGTGTTTGGAGATGTCAGGAGATGCATGTAATTCAACTTCATGCAAAAACCCAGTGATGTTCTTTGAAAAAAATTGAGTGAATCAACTTCTTTTTCATTCTGGTCCAGTTTGGTGATTTGTACTGCAACCCTATTTTATTTTACTCTAGTGCCAATGAACGTTTTCCTGCTTGTAGCCCTCCCTGCAAAACCCTTAAGTCCAGGAGAGTGGACCCATTGGAGGATTTTAAGTGCATGCAATGAGACCTTTTTCTTTCTGCCCAAAACTGTAGTTTTGCAAAACTTGCACTAGCAAGTTTCTGGTTTTGCCCAAATGATCTTGCCATCATCACCTACATCTAGAGAGACCCTGATCTGGAGATTTTGGCCACTCCAAGAGTTGCCTAAATGCACTTAGCATTATGTCGAACACCTTGTGTTCATGGACAGTTTTGGCATGTTTTCTAGTTTGCATTATGGATTTGATCCACTGACCCAGCAACCTTGTCCACTAAGCTCCTAGCTATCCCTATCCTAGTCCTGTTAATTGCCAGCCTCACTCTCGCACTCTAGGCTGCCCTGGCATTTCGTCGAGCACATCCCGTGCGTGCTCTGGGCGCGCCCAGAGCGCACGTTTTGCACGCGCGCGCACCGAGTCGCCGCGTCGCACTGCCGCCCTCGCCGCGTCCCGCCCCTGGCCCTAGCTCGCCTGCAGAGCCGCGCACTACCCTCACCCACTCGCCAGAACCCTCCAAGCCGCCCCTGGCGCCCTACAGCGTCGCCGTCAGAGCCTTTGGCGGCACGCCGGCGTCGGCAGTGAGCTCCTGCCATGGACGGCGCCGCCCAAGCCACCCGCGCGCGCCAGCTGCCCCTGTGAACAGCTCGAGCTTATCCTGGAGCCCGTCAGCACGCGCTCGTCGCCGCCATGTCGCCCTGCGGCTACAGAGCGACGGTCGCCGGCGTTCTTATCCACGGCCGCCGTGGGACCAGCCTCGAACGCCTATAAAAGGAGACCCCGAGCCCTTCCGAGCGCTCAGGCGACCTCAGGCCTCCCCCTAGTGCTCCCCTAGCCGTGGATTGACCGGAAGAGGCCATCTCCCCAAACTCCGGCCGGTTCGGCCGCGCGGCCTTCCGGTGCCATTCGTCGCAACCAGACAATCCCCCGCCCATCCAACGCCACCAACCGCTTCCCCTTGTTCTTCCGGAGCTGCCCAGCGCCTCAGCCTCGATCGGAAACCACCGGAGCCCAAAACCCCCTTCACTCCCGTAGCCCCCTCCGCCGCGGAGCTCGCCGCCGGCGACTCCTCCCACCACCGTCGACCCAACGATCACCGAGAGGACCGCCCCGGTCTGGAAGGTCCATCCCCGCCTTCAGATACCCGTGGGGAGGTGCCATTCGTCGACGGCGATCGCCGGAGTCCCGCCTCCGTTCGGGCAGAGAGAGAGGAGGGAGAGGGGGACTAGTCAAACCTGACCAGTGGGCCCCCTGGACCCACTGTTAGTGACCCCCGCGCCACCCGTGCTGGCTTAAGTGGAAGCGTATATCTTCGAGTGCGTATCCCCTTCCCCGAAAGCGTATTCTGTATCGAAGCGTTTTCCTTTTTCTGTTTTATTTAAAAACAGAACTTTGACTGGCTATATCTTTTAAAATAAAACTCCAAATGAGTTGATTCCTTTTCCTACCTCCCTCAAATTTCATCTAGTTTATTTTAAGATTTATTTCAAAAATATTTGAGACAACTTTTTGTACTGTTTTTGTAATATTTTGTTATTTGAATATTTTTTCAAAATAGGAAATGGAGAGAGAAGAAAACTTTCAAAAAGTGCACCCTTTGCATACTCTTGAAGGCAAGCATTCTGAACTCTGGCATAATATTTTTGTGTGGTGTTTTGATACGGTTACAACACCACTTGACTTGGAGCATACGTTATATTTTTTATGTGTGACGATAAAATCATTTGCATGAATGCTCAATGGAGATTCTTTGCTGGTAGTAATGGTCATGCTGATGATAGTAGTCATCCTCGTGAGCTTTTCATGCATACCGGAAGGAAGCCGGGAAGGTCGCTGTCTTGGGTAGACACGAGTTTGTCCCTAGTTCCTCGTCGAGATGAGTGTGTCCGGTATGGCATGGTGAGGTTTGATGGGTGGTGACTTTATCTGTTAATGGCAATATATTTGTCTTATGGGGAATACTTGGACCTCCTGAGTCGGCCGTAGGTCGAGTCTTGATTGGTAATTTCCCCTACTTGTTTTGTACTACCACTTGTCCCTGCCGCGGGTAGGGTATGGTTCAGTAAGTTGTCAACCCCTTACCAAAGCACACACCGTACAGAGAGGCCATGGTGGAAGATACCGGATGCATCCGGTAGGCATGCCACCTGGTCCGGGGGCATGGGTGTTTCCGGTTGGGACCGAGAGGGGGGCACCCCTTAGAGCGCGCGATATAAATTTGATCCCATGCTACGTCGAGGTTGTAGCCTCCCCACTTAGAGTTTTGCTTGACAGGTGTCGTGGGTGATTCCAGACACCGGTAAGTTAAGCTGGTGTGTGCAGGTCAGGTGTGTTTTCAATTAAAAGGCCGTAGGCGGAATTAGTCCCGATGGACTAAATAAATCCGTTACTCGTGGGTAAAGAGTACACCCTCTGCAGAGGTTATATCTATTCGGATAGCCATGTTCATGGGTAAGGACTTCAGTCTGAGATGGAACATAGTAATGGTCTTCGGATGGAGAAACGGCTAGACTAAATATTGTTTATGACCTGTGACATATGAGGATTATGTTTATTATTATTATGGACTAACCATTTACCTTATTTGAATTATTGAGTATCCCCGGGACGGTTCTACCTCCTGGATATTCACTGTGATTATTCTTATATAAGCCCTCTCTGTGGTGTCGCTCAGACGCCCGACTGCGGCATGCTTGTTATTTAATTATTCCTTATAAGCCCTTTATGTGGTGTCTCTCAGACGCCCGACTACGGCATGCTTGTTGTTTAAATTATTCTTTATAAGCCCTTTATGTGGTGTCGCTCAGACGCCCGACTGAGGCATGCTTGTTATTTAATTATTCCTTATAAGCCCTTTATGTGGTGTCGCTCAGACGCCCGACTGCGGCATGCTTGTCATTTAATTATTTGCACCCTTTCGGGGAGTCATTTCAGACACTCGATCAGTGCATTCTACTTCTACTCCCGTATTGCATGTTCATATTTTACCTGCATGCGTGCATCACGGATTTTGTTTATTTCGTGACGGACGTTATCATCATAAAATATTTTGGAGTATGATTATCCCTTGTTATATTATACCCGTGTTCATAATGTTTGCGAGTACATTCAAACGTACTCACTGGCTTGTCCCTGGCTATTGTCTTGGCCAGATTTCTTGCGTGGAGAGAGCATTGCGATGACAGCCCCGGAACCTATGCAATGACGATAGCAGCCTCGCGAAGATAGGAGTTATCCTGGTCAGCTGTTCCTGTGGGAAATGGAGTCCCATAGACGCAGATGAACCACAAACCGCTTCCGCCATCAACCACTAGAAACCAAGTGTTGTACTCCTAGGCCACAATGGTCTTGTACTACATATTTTGTACTTTGCTTGGAATCCTTGTATCAAGTTGGTGCCTCATCAGCTAACAGTAATCCTGGGGCTGGTGAGCACAAAGGCCGTTTTCTGGGAAATCAATATCCCGAAAAGCCGGTCCTGACCGACTTGGTATCAGAGCCAGGCTGACCATTGGCTAATCCTATCTTAGCCAGGTCAATAAACCTAGGTTAACCAAACCACCAGGCCTTAACCTAACCCCGGCCAAGCTTCTCGCGTAAGATAGCCCCACAGTGACCCGACGCCTTTCGGCGGACGGTGCCCAACCTATCAGCCTAGCCCGTCGATCGCGCGCCAGTGACCAACACCTAACACGTCTCATTCGCAAGCGTGCGAAGGAAGACTCCGTCCCCTTTTCCTATAAAAAGGGCACGCTAGTCTCAACCCAGCACAGCCTCTTTCCCAAACCGAGCCACGATGCCTGGCCCCATTGTTCACAATGAGACCACAGCAACCAACCTTGGAGGTTTTGTGACCGTGCTCGCAAACCTCACCCGCCGTGCCTATGCATTAGAAGAGCCCCCTGAATATGTTGTGTACCAAGGACCCATGTACGGTGAGAGCCGTCAATTCTGGGCCACTGTACACATCTATGGTAGGGGTCTATCGCCAGAACGCCCCTACAGGTTCACTGGAAGGACAACTTCCTTTGAGCCACAAGCCGTCCAACTGGCAGCTCGAGAAGCTATAGTTCAACTCCGGCACTTGTCGCCCAGAGTTAACAGTCGCTCATTCTACTACTACCCCAGTCATGACGGGTATGTTAGGCCGCCCCAGGTTGCCAACGGAGATCACGAATCAGATCCTACACTATTGCATCTGGTGCGCTATGTAAGCGCACTAGAGCAACTTTTCAATCAAATCACCCTTGATCTGATCGCAGCTCGTGGAGAACTGGTTCGCCGAGCCCCGGCGAGAGGAGAAGTGGAGCCCGACGCCGACAACCCAGTCGTGCTGTTCGGACACCCGATCGATCCCTTGAGGTCTGCCACAACCATCAACCAGAGTGCTTTGGTGTCCCCAGAAGCGCTTCGTCGCCTTTTGGGAACCCGTTCCAACGGGATTGTGGCCAGCAACCCCCGCGATGGTCATCACCACTACCCCGACCCTGCAGCCCCTCAACCTCGACCAGCAAATCCCGACGGTGAAACCCGTGGAGAAACCCCGGCGTCCACCAGACCAGCCCACTTGGACATTAACGAAGTAGACTAAGTCGCTTGAGTAGTATCGAGCCTTAGTTTTCCTATGCCTTGTAACTGTGTGGTCCTGTATCGCTATTATTAAATGCTGTCTGCTTGCGCGCCCCTATTTTTTTTTGGAGTAGTAGCTATGCATATGTACGTCAGCGTACAGATGCATCTTTTAATTTCCGGGCGCAGCTACCAAGACCAACCTCGACGGCACCCACAGTAATGCGTCACATTTATGTGATATGTATATCTGTGGCTTTGACCCAAGAACAGGATCGACAACCAGTTACCCTTCACCCTGATTTATAACCCAGCCCCAATGCTATATAAAAGGCCACCTCGTGACCTTGCCAAGTACCCCTCACCTTGTGCACAACACTCACATCCATTTCTTTGCCATGCCGACCCCCAGTATTTATCTAAGAACCCCAGACGCAACCCCGGGTAGTTTTGTTAAATTATTGTGGGACTTTACCTGCAGTACCATGAGTGCCATCCATCCACCCCAGTACGAGTTGCTCAAATCGAGGATCACCCCTTCCACCTCGAAATATTGGGCAGTGGTGCACATCCCTCCCTCAAACCCAAACCAAGACCCAATAGAGGTTTCCTTCGTGGGAAAATCCATGCCGACTCCACATATGGCCATAGAAGCTGCTGCATACGAAGCACTCGCTCGTCTTCGATTCACGGTACCCTATGCCAGCGAACGAGGATATTATTATTTTCCGAGTCGTGCAGCACCCGGAGAAGTAGCATCTTTTCCCGGTGGAGGAATTGAGAGAGATCTAGTACTGGCCAACCTTGCCCAGTACGTTATCGCTCAGGAGCGGTTAACTCAGCGGGTAATGGGTTATCTCCAGAGCCTCGCTGATTTAAATCCTCGGATCGCTATTGGCAGACCACTGAGGCCTGACCAGGAGAGACGCGTTCATCGACTGATCAACCCGCTTCCCCCGATAGAAGAGGAGTGTGCCCCTATACCAGAGACGTTTTCTCAAGACCCTGTCCTTTTGCCGTTCTCTCTGTAGACATCACCGCTGTGTTTATTATCCCAGTATTTATTTATGTGTTGTAACTTGTGCGTGGTATCCAAAAATTTGTGCGACGGATCCGATTTTTGGTTTCAATTATGTGAGCAGTTTTACTGCTGTTAATTTTGATTTAACTATTTTTTTCACTCACGATAAATTTTGTAATGAGATTTCTTTCCCCGAGTTGCTGCAGCGTATATATCTTCACGGCATAGATCTTTATTCGCGCAGCACCGTAACAGCAGACTCACAACCACAACCACTCGACCTCGTGCACTAATTACAAATCTTCGTACACATTTTGCGCCTAACTGACCACGCTCGAGGACACCACAGTCTCAGTAAGAGAGATTTGTGAATAATCATTCAGGCGCGAGTTGCCCCAGCACACCGACAGCAGTTAGCGCTCGATGCCGCACCTAATCCTCGTGATCGCTGCCACCACGAAGAGCTAACACTCGAGCGGCAGCATCACGATGATCATCCAGGATCATCGCGCACAGGAGCACGGAGAACCCCAGCAGCGCCGCCAAACCTCCACACACCAGGACCACATACCAGTCCGGCATCGCCTCCGCCATTAGAGCCTCGTCTCGAACTCCTGCTAATAGCAGTGGAGGAGAAGGAAGGAGAAGTAGAAGCGAGGCCAGGTGTGAGGAAGAAGAGAGGAGCACCGCGATCACTTTATAGCTCGAGATCGGTGTACAGTGGGCGAGGTCCACCAGCGCCACTCGTCGCTCGATCGCCGGTGTTCGGAGGTAAGTCCGCGAGCAGTGCCGACAGTGCACTGGCCCGCGAGGTGAGTGCACGCTGCACCGGCAGCTAGCACGCCGCGCACTACCGCAGTACGGCCTAGATGCCCTACGCGCTAGGCGTCGCCGGTAGAGGAAGCGCCGGAGAGCACGCGAGAGAGAAGAGAGAGCGAGAGGTAGAAGAAGAGGCCGACAGCGGGCCCCGGGTCCACCTGTCAGCCAGAGAGAGCACTGTGCTCTCGGGTGCGACCAGCGTATTTTAGTAATTTAGAATTTATTCTAAATTACTGTATCCACGTAGAAACATCTCATTTTCCCCCCAAACCTTGGATTTTTCCACGCAGCGCCAGTATACCACACTGTGGTTTTACACCACTAATTGCCCTCTCATTGTAGCCACATTTTTTTTCCACAGTAGAATGATTTCTTTTGGTAAGAGCAATGTTTGTTCAAAACAGCTTTTAACAAATCTCGAGGACGAGATTTTTCTTAAGGGGGGTAGTGTTGTGACACCCCAAAATTTTGACCTTGTTTTATAAATTAAAATTTTGCCAGGAAATTGAACTTTTCCATTTGTCTAGATTTACCCTTTTGATATTGTGGGTTTTTACCTCAAGTAGAAACTTTCCAAAAGTATTATTGGACTTGTATGTTCTCTCTATGAAACAATTCTTTATCAGTGGATTTAATTGCAAGATTTGCTTTTCCCTGAGCTTTATTCTTTTAAAATGATTTTTCATGAACTTGGAGTCTCTGTTGCACTGCAACCATTTGATTAATGCATTTAAAAATTTCACCAAAATTTGGGGATGTCATGTGATGTTTCCACATCACTTTTATGCAAAAATATCTTTTGGTTATTGGAGATTTTGAGCTCTACATCAACTTTTCAAATCTGGTCCAGTAGGTATCTTTGCACTACAACCTCTTTAAATATTCCTTTAAAAATTCTTCCAAGTGTTTGGAGATGTCAGGAGATGCATGTAATTCAACTTCATGCAAAAACCCAGTGATGTTCTTTGAAAAAAATTGAGTGAATCAACCTCTTTTTCATTCTGGTGCAGTTTGATGATTTGTACTGCAACCCTATTTTATTTTACTCTAGTGCCCATGAACTTTTTCCTGCTTGTAGCCCTCCCTGCAAAACCCTTAAGTCCAGGAGAGTGGACCCATTGGAGGATTTTAAGTGCATGCAATGAGACCTTTTTCTTTCTGCCCAAAACTGTAGTTTTGCAAAACTTGCACTAGCAAGTTTCTGGTTTTGCCCAAATGATCTTGCCATCATCACCTACATCTAGAGAGACCCTGATCTGGAGATTTTGGCCACTCCAAGAGTTGCCTAAACGCACTTAGCATTATGTCGAACACCTTGTGTTCATGGACAGTTTTGGCATGTTTTCTAGTTTGCATTATGGATTTGATCCACTGACCCAGCAACCTTGTCCACTAAGCTCCTAGCTATCCCTATCCTAGTCCTGTTAATTGCCAGCCTCACTCTCGCACTCTAGGCTGCCCTGGCATTTCGTCGAGCACATCCCGTGCGTGCTCTGGGCGCGCCCAGAGCGCACGTTTTGCACGCGCGCGCACCGAGTCACCGCGTCGCACTGCCGCCCTCGCCGCGTCCCGCCCCTAGCCCTAGCTCGCCTGCAGAGCCGCGCACTACCCTCACCCACTCGCTAGAACCCTCCAAGCCGCCCCTGGCGCCCTACAGCGCCGCCGTCAGAGCCTTTGGCGGCACACCGGCGTCGGCAGTGAGCTCCTGCCATGGACGGCGCCGCCCAAGCCACCCACGCGCGCCAGCTGCCCCTGTGAACAGCTCGAGCTTATCCTAGAGCCCGTCAGCACGCGCTCGTCGCCGCCATGTCGCCCTGCGGCTACAGAGCGACGGTCGCCGGCGTTCTTATCCACGGCCGCCGTGGGACCAGCCTCGAACGCCTATAAAAGGAGACCCCGAGCCCTTCCGAGCGCTCAGGCGACCTCAGGCCTCCCCCTAGTGCTCCCCTAGCCGTGGATTGACCGGAAGAGGCCATCTCCCCAAACTCCGGCCGGTTCGGCCGCGCGGCCTTCCGGTGCCATTCGTCGCAACCAGACAATCCCCCGCCCATCCAACGCCACCAACCGCTTCCCCTTGTTCTTCCGGAGCTGCCCAGCGCCTCAGCCTCGATCGGAAACCACCGGAGCCCAAAACCCCCTTCACTCCCGTAGCCCCCTCCACCGCGGAGCTCGCCGCCGGCGACTCCTCCCACCACCGTCGACCCAACGATCACCGAGAGGACTGCCCCGGTCTGGAAGGTCCATCCCCGCCTTCAGATACCCGTGGGGAGCTGCCGTTCGTCGACGGCGATCGCCGGAGTCCCGCCTCCGCTCGGGCAGAGAGAGAGGAGGGAGAGGGGGACTAGTCAAACCTGACCAGTGGGCCCCCTGGACCCACTGTCAGTGACCCCCGCGCCACCCGCGCTGGCTTAAGTGGAAGCGTATATCTTCGAGTGCGTATCCCCTTCCCCGAAAGCGTATTCTGTATCGAACCGTTTTCCTTTTTCTGTTTTATTTAAAAACAGAACTTTGACTGGCTATATCTTTTAAAATAAAACTCCAAATGAGTTGATTCCTTTTCCTACCTCCCTCAAATTTCATCTAGTTTATTTTAAGATTTATTTCAAAAATATTTGAGACAACTTTTTGTACTGTTTTTGTAATATTTTGTTATTTGAATATTTTTTCAAAATAGGAAATGGAGAGAGAAGAAAACTTTCAAAAAGTGCACCCTTTGCATACTCTTGAAGGCAAGCATTCTGAACTCTGGCATAATATTTTTGTGTGGTGTTTTGATACGGTTACAACACCACTTGACTTGGAGCATACGTTATATTTTTTTTATGTGACGATAAAATCATTTGCATGAATGCTCAATGGAGATTCTTTGCTGGTAGTAATGGTCATGCTGATGATAGTAGTCATCCTCGTGAGCTTTTCATGCATACCGGAAGGAAGCCGGGAAGGTCGCTGTCTTGGGTAGACACGAGTTTGTCCCTAGTTCCTCGTCGAGACGAGTGTGTCCGGTATGGCATGGTGAGGTTTGATGGGTGGTGACTTTATCTGTTAATGGCAATATATTTGTCTTATGGGGAATACTTGGACCTCCTGAGTCGGCCGTAGGTCGAGTCTTGATTGGTAATTTCCCCTACTTGTTTTGTACTACCACTTGTCCCTGCCGCGGGTAGGGTATGGTTCAGTAAGTTGTCAGCCCCTTACCAAAGCACACACCATACAGAGAGGCCATGGTGGAAGATACCGGATGCATCCGGTAGGCATGCCACCTGGTCCGGGGGCATGGGTGTTTCCGGTTGGGACCGAGAGGGGGGCACCCCTTAGAGCGCGCGATATAAATTTGATCCCATGCTACGTCGAGGTTGTAGCCTCCCCACTTAGAGTTTTGCTTGACAGGTGTCGTGGGTGATTCCAGACACCGGTAAGTTAAGCTGGTGTGTGCAGGTCAGGCGTGTTTTCAATTAAAAGGCCGTAGGCGGAATTAGTCCCGATGGACTAAATATCCATTACTCGTGGGTAAAGAGTACACCCTCTGTAGAGGTTATATCTATTCGGATAGCCATGTTCATGGGTAAGGACTTCAGTCTAAGATGGAACATAGTAACGGTCTTCGGATGGAGAAACGGCTAGACTAAATATTGTTTATGACCTGTGACATATGAGGATTATGTTTATTATTATTATGGACTAACCATTTACCTTATTTGAATTATTGAGTATCCCCGGGACGGTTCTACCTCCTGGATATTCACTGTGATTATTCTTATATAAGCCCTCTCTGTGGTGTCGCTCAGACGCCCGACTGCGGCATGCTTGTTATTTAATTATTCCTTATAAGCCCTTTATGTGGTGTCTCTCAGACGCCCGACTGCGGCATGCTTGTTGTTTAAATTATTCTTTATAAGCCCTTTATGTGGTGTCGCTCAGACGCCCGACTGAGGAATGCTTGTTATTTAATTATTCCTTATAAGCCCTTTATGTGGTGTCGCTCAGACGCCCGACTGCGGCATGCTTGTCATTTAATTATTTGCACCCTTTCGGGGAGTCATTTCAGACACTCGATCAGTGCATTCTACTTCTACTCCCGTATTGCATGTTCATATTTTACCTGCATGCGTGCATCACGGATTTTGTTTATTTCGTGACGGACGTTATCATCATAAAATATTTTGGAGTATGATTATCCCTTGTTATATTATACCCGTGTTCATAATGTTTGCGAGTACATTCAAACGTACTCACTGGCTTGTCCCTGGCTATTGTCTTGGCCAGATTTCTTGCGTGGAGAGAGCATTGCGATGACAGCCCCGGAACCTATGCAATGACGATAGCAGCCTCGCGAAGATAGGAGTTATCCTGGTCAGCTGTTCCTGTGGGAAATGGAGTCCCATAGACGCAGATGAACCACAAACCGCTTCCGCCATCAACCACTAGAAACCAAGTGTTGTACTCCTAGGCCACAATGGTCTTGTACTACATATTTTGTACTTTGCTTGGAATCCTTGTATCAAGTTGGTGCCTCATCAGCTAACAGTAATCCTGGGGCTGGTGAGCACAAAGGCCGTTTTCTGGGAAATTAATATCCCGAAAAGCCGGTCCTGACACCGGGTCATTGTTGATGCAAGGGAAAAGTGCGAAAGTGAAAAGGAGAAGCTGGAGTTCGATCGTATGTTAGAGGATCACAGAAAAGGGTTGTACCACAATTGCGAAGATGGCAACACAAAGCTCGGTACCATACTGGAATTGCTGCAGTGGAAGGCAGAGAATGCTGTGCCTGACAAAGGATTTGAGAAGCTACTGAAAATATTGAAGAAGAAGCTTCCAAAGGATAACGAATTGCCTGATAAGACGTACGCAGCAAAGAAGGTCGTATGCCCTCTAGGATTGGATGTGGTATGCTCCTATAATACCACGGTTGAAACGACTGTTCAGAAACAAAGAGCATGCCAAGTTGATGCGATGGCACAGTGAGGACCGTAAGAAAGACGGGAAGTTGAGAGCACCCTCTGACGGGTCGCAGTGGAGAAAAATTGAGAGAAAGTACTGGGCTCAGTTTGCAAGTGACCCAAGGAACGTATGGTTTGCTTTAAGCGCGGATGGCATTAATCCTTTCGGGGAGCAGAGCAGCAACCACAGCACCTGGCCCGTGACTCTATGTATGTATAACCTTCCTCCTTGGATGTGCATGAAGCGGAAGTTCATTATGATGCCAATTCTCATCCAAGGCCCTAAGCAACCCGGCAACGACATTGATGTGTACCTAAGGCCATTAGTTGAGGAACTTTTACAGCTATGGAATGGAAACGGTGTACGTGCGTGGGATGAGCACAAACAGGAGGAAATTAACCTGCATGCGTTGCTGTTTGTAACCATCAACAATTGGCCCTCTCTCAGTAACCTTTCAGGACAGACAAACAAGGGATACCACGCATGCACGCACTGTTTAGCTGACACCGAAAGTATATACCTGGACAGATGCAGGAAGATGTGTACCTGGGCCATCGTCGATTTCTCCCAAGCAACCATCAATGTCAAAAGAAAGGCAAGCATTTCAAAGGCAAGGCAGATCACCGGAAGAAGCCCGCGATGCGTACCGGTGATCACGTACTTGCTATGGTCTCTGATTTACACGTAATCTTTGGAAAGGGTCCCGGCGGACTAGCTGTTCCGAATGACGCTGAGGGACGCGCACCCATGTGGAAGAAGAAATCTATATTTTGGGACCTACCCTACTGGAAAGAGCTAGAGGTACGCTCTTCAATCGACGTGATGCACGTGGCGAAGAACCTTTGCGTGAACCTGTTAGGCTTCTTGGGCGTGTATGGGAAGACAAAAGATACACATGAGGCACGGGAGGACCTGCAACGTTTGCACGAAAAATACGACATGCCTCCAAAGCAGTATGAAGGTCCTGCCAGCTACGCTCTTACCAAAGAAGAGAAGGAAATCTTTTTTGAATGCCTGCTCAGTATGAAGGTCCCGACTGGCTTCTCGTCGAATATAAAGGGAATAATAAATATTCCAGAGAAAAAGTTCCAGAACCTAAAGTCTCATGACTGCCACGTGATTATGACGCAACTGCTTCCGGTTGCATTGAGGGGGCTTCTACCGGAAAACGTTCGATTAGCCATTGTAAAGCTATGTGCATTCCTCAATGCAATCTCTCAGAAGGTGATCGATCCAGAAATCATACCAAGGCTAAGGAGTGATGTGGCGCAATGTCTTGTCAGTTTCGAGCTGGTGTTCCCACCATCCTTCTTCAATATCATGACGCACGTCCTAGTTCATCTAGTCGACGAGATTGTCATTCTGGGGCCCGTATTTCTACATAATATGTTCCCCTTTGAGAGGTTCATGGGAGTCCTAAAGAAATATGTCCGTAACTGCGCTAGGCCAGAAGGAAGCATCTCCATGGGCCATCAAACAGAGGATGTCATTGGGTTTTGTGTTGACTTCATTCCTGGCCTTGAGAAGATAGGTCTCCCTAAATCGCGGTATGAGGGGACTGACTGGAAAAGGCACGCTAGGAGCGGACTCAATAATATGCAGGGACGGGCATTCTTGGTCTCAAGCACACTACACAGTTCTACAAAACTCTACCTTGGTGACCCCGTATGTCGATGAACACAAGAATAGTCTGCGCTCCAAAGACCCGGAGCAGTGTGACGACTGGATTACATGTGAACACATCTGGACTTTCAGCAGTTGGTTGGAAACACGTCTCAGAGGTGACAACACTGTTTGTGATGAGCTGTACTTGTTGCCCAGGGGACCATCTTCGACTGTATTGACTTATAAAGGATACAAGATAAATGGAAATACATTTTACATGATCGCCCAAGATCAAAAGAGCACCAACCAAAATAGCGGTGTCCGCTTTGATGCAGCAACCGAGAGGCAAAAGGTCGACACATATTATGGTTACATAGTGGACATATGGGAACTTGACTACGGACATGATTTTAAGGTCCCTTTGTTTAAGTGCAAATGGGTCAATCTATCAGGAGGCGGGGTACAGGTAGAACCACAGTACAGAATGACAACAGTGGATCTGAACAATCTTGGGTACACTGACGAACCGTTCGTCCTAGCCAATGATGTGGCACAGGTTATCTATGTGAAGGACATGTCTACCAAACCGGGAAAAAGAAAAGATAAGGAAGCGAATACATCATACGATGAGCCAAAGCGCCACATAGTTCTTTTAGGAAAAAGGGACATCGTGGGAGTGGAGGGCAAGACAGACATGTCTGAAGATTATGAAAAGTTTCATGAAATTCCTCCCTTCAAAGTCAAGGCTGACCCAAACATCCTGATAAACGATGAAGATTATCCATGGTTACGGCGCAATAATCAAAGGACACAAGCGAAGAAAAAGTGAAGACTTCCTCTCAACTTTAAAAAAAATGAAATCCCTTTGTAACAGACGAGTTTCTGTATGAAATCCTCATACTTCGAAAGAAATTGTCTGTTTTGTACATGAAGTGCATCCAGTTTTTGCCGTAACCCTCTCAACGTTTTTGCACATGCTATGTGGGTGAAATGACCATACCATGCCAACTTTCAACCTTTTCAGAGTTCATTTGAAATTCTTTTCAATTTCAGGGTCTTATAGCTCAAAATAATCAGTAAATGCATGAAAAATAAAAAATGAAGTGAGAAATGGTTGAAAATTGATGATGTGGCTTTGAATGGTGCATTTTGAACACACAAAAAGTCAGGAGTTCAAATAAGTTTAAAAAAATGAAATCCCTTTGTAACAGATGAGTTTCCGTATGAAATCCTGATACTTCGAAAGAGATTGTCCGTTTTGTACACGAAGTGCATCCAGTTTTTGCCGTAACCCTCTCAACTTTTTTGCACATGCTATGTGGGTGAAATGATGATACCATGCCAACTTTCAACCTTTTCAGAGTTCATTTGAAATGCTTTTCAATTTCAGGGTCTTATAGCTCAAAATATTCAGTAAATGCATGAAAAATAACAAATGAAGTCAGAAATGGTTGAAAATTGATGATGTGGCTTTGAATGGTGCATTTTGAACACACAAATAGTCAGGAGTTCAAATAAGTTTTAAAAAATGAAATCCCTTTGTAACAGACGAGTTTCCGTATGAAATCCTGATACTTCGGAAGAGATTGTCCGTTTTGTACACGAAGTGCATCCAGTTTTTGCGTAACCCTCTCAACTTTTTTGCACATGCTATGTGGGTGAAATGATGATACCATGCCAACTTTCAACCTTTTCAGAGTTCATTTGAAATGCTTTTCAATTTCAGGGTCTTATAGCTCAAAATATTCAGTAAATGCATGAAAAATAACAAATGAAGTCAGAAATGGTTGAAAATTGATGATGTGGCTTTGAATGGTGCATTTTGAACACACAAATAGTCAGGAGTTCAAATAAGTTTTAAAAAATGAAATCCCTTTGTAACAGACGAGTTTCCATATGAAATCCTGATACTTCGGAAGAGATTGTCCGTTTTGTACACGAAGTGCATCCCGTTTTTGCGTAACCCTCTCAACTTTTTTGCACATGCTATGTGGGTGAAATGATGATACCATGCCAACTTTCAACCTTTTCAGAGTTCATTTGAACTTTTCAAAGTATTTTCTGTTCAAAATCATTAAAAGCAAAAAGAATTTTCATAAAGAACTTTTTTTGTTAGAAACTTTAATAGCAAAAAGAATTATCATAAAGTAAAATAAATAAGTAAATAGAAACAAAATAAAATAAAATAAATAAGTTTTGTTGTTGTAAGTAGAAACAAAACAAAATAAATAAAACAAAAAAACAGGCAAAAAATAAAAAATATGCCACCTACTGGGCCAGCACTGCCTGAATACGACTGGAAACCCATCCATGGGCCAGGATTCAGGCCAGCAGAAGGCCCAGTAGGCCCATCAGGCATAGCAGTGACAATTAGGCCCGTAAGCCTGCAATGGAGAGGAGCTCGAGAGGGGTGCGGCAGTGGGGCTTATAAACCACTGCGCGCCCCTCTCAACTAGCGAGGTGGGACTAAACTTTCGATGCGGGCGCAGCAGCACAAGGCCTTTGGTCCCGGTTGGTGGCACCAACCGAGACTAAAGGGGTGCATTGGTACCGGTTCGTGGCACCAACCGGTACCAATGCCCCCCTTTAGTCCCGGTTGGTGCCACCAACCGGGACCAAAGGCCGCCGCTTCCCGCCCTTTGGGCTGCTGAAAAGAGACCTTTGGTCCCGGTTGTTGGTATGAACCGGTACTAAAGGTTGCATTCGTCCCGGTTTCTGTCACGAACCGGGACCAATGCTTTGTCTATATAACTAGCACTTGTGAAATTTTTCATTCAGTTCGTCTTCCCCGCGCCCGACGCCGTCCCGCGCCTCCCCTCTGTGCCTCGCCATCGCCGTCCCCGCCCTGCCTCCGACGCCGTCCCGCGCCGCCCCGACGCCGTCGCCGCCCCATGCCCCCTGCCTCCTCGTCGCCCGTCGCCGCGCCCCTCACCGTCGCCGTCGCCGTGCCCTGCTTCCTCGTCGCCCGTCGCTGCGCCCCTCACCGTCGCCGTCGCCGCGCCCCTCACCGTCGCCCCCGTGCCCTGCCTCCTCGTCGATCGCCGCCCCTTGCGCAGTGAGCTCATATGAATTTTCCTAATTTAGATGTGTAGTTAATTTAGAGTAGTTTAGATGTGTAGTTAATTGGGTTGTTGTAATTTGTTCATAAATGAATATGCAAACGTTAGAATTTTTTCTGTTCATAGATTTTTTTGGTGATATTATTGTTGAATATGCAAATGTTTGTGTGTTCATATATATGCAAAGAATATGTCAATTTGTTTCATAGAATTTTTATGATTTTTTTCTGTTGTAATTGTGTATGATCAAAGTCATTTATGTATATGTTCATATTTAGAAGAAAAAGCAGAGAGGAAAAAGGAAAATTAGAAGAGAAAGTGTTTAATATAATTAGTTAGAAAAATAATAGAACAAATTAAACTAGTTTATTTTTAATTAGTAAGTACTACTTTATTTTATTTATAGTAATTAAGTGCTTAGTAGTAGTTGAACTAGTAGATTTAAGAAAACTACTTTATTTTACTATATATAGAAGTAGTTTATTTTTAGCAAGAAAATTAATAGAACTAGTTTATTTTTTTAGTTCAAGCAATTATTCCCGCATCGACGTCGAAGATGCCTATCCCGCATCGTCGTCGTCGACTCGGCGGAGGAGGCCGGCTTGATCAGAGGGGCCATGTCCGGGACTAGGCTCCACAGGGCTGGTATTGGGAGGTGCTACCTTCCGAGGGGCGTAGGTTGGTGAGGAGCCAGCCCGTCGTTGACCCAATCCTTGTTTGGTGGCGGTCGCGTGGGCCTGTAACGGTGCCGAGGCTTCCGGACACCGCGGAGGTGGTACGTCACCGTGTCAGCGAGGAGGACGAGCACGTCCGTCGCTACATGGTTGCGTTGGAGGGCAGGTTCGACAATACCTAGCAGGTTCTTCAGGGATCTCACTGGTGCTATGCTTCTGTGATGGTTCCTTCTCTTTGGGTGTCCACCGCCCGTGCCGATACCCGTCGGGCGCTACGGTTCTAGCTGTATTAGCGTTGCTATATATGTATGATAGTATTCGAGGTGTATTAGTGATAATATTCGACGATGTACGGACGCAAGAGATGATGTAGTTTTGGTTATAATTGAATGCATGCTAATTTGAATACTACTTTATTTTACGATCTGGTTTTTGTTTTTTAGAAAGATAATTAAACGATATTTCGGGTTGACTTTAAGTCTGTCGAGTCTCCACCATATATGAGAGGACGAAGAATCCCGACTGTTGTCGTGGGGGTAGCTTCTCCTTCGTTCCGGTGTGCTAGACAATTTGGTGTAATGCACTCCGGAACGAAAGGAGGAGCCACCATCACCGACGGTTGCAAATGTCAAAGAGGAATCAGTGAGGGAGAGTCTCCACCATATATATGTGAGCTGAGAGTTTTCAAGAAAAGACTCGACAGACCGATAGTCAACCCGTCTTGAATAATAATGACCTAATTTAGGTTTTTAGTACATATATTTAATTATACAAGTTTAATATTTGAATTATGAACATAGGAAATGTCGCACTCGGATGACGAAAGTCTCCCGGGGGAGTGCGACTGGTGCCACGACGACCGAGGTCTATGCGACAGGCCGCACCTGGACGAGGATCGGCGCTTCAGCATTAAGCTGGAGGAGACCTTTGATGTTGAAACGGTACGCAACGACGACAAAGTGTTATTTTTTCATAATTAAGCACGACTTCAACTATTTCAACGTGTACTTTTCATCTTTTACAATTTGACTAGCTTATCCCATGCCATGCAAGACACTATGTCTTGGAGAGGATGGGTTTTGAAGACCATGAAAGTATGGAAACAAAGAAAATTCACCTAAGGGCCCATCATGATATGGATTTTGAAGTAAATCTGTATAATTCTGAGAGCGTAACCCATTTTGGTTGCAAAAATTGGCAAGCACTTTGCAAGATGTATGATTTTGATGAGGGTATGCTTGTCACCATGGATCTTGGTGATCCTAACATCGACCAAGACAATATGGACATTTGGGTCCTTGTTGATACGCCTCCAATTCTACCGACAAGTGAGTTTCTCAAACATAGTTATTAACTAATTTATATAGTTCATTTCAAAATAGTTGACAGCTTATTTTCCATTGATAGCTTATTTTGAGTGTTCAAACAATGTGCGGAACATGGTAGACAGAACCTACTACACCGATGGCTCTGAGATAACTTATAAGGAGAAAAATCATCTGGTCGCATTTTGTACTGATCTTGAGAATTACAATATCTATTGTAAAACTCCTCCACATTATGGTCAATACGTGCCACTAGTGCACGTGTTGAACTATGGTAACATCCATGGAGATGCCATGGTAAGATTTTTTAGTATTACGACATCCATGCATCTATTGCATTAATTCTTTTAAAACTTAACTACATTGCTAACTACGAAGTTATTACTATGTTTTTCAACAGATAATCCCGAACGATTGTGTGCCTCATCTGATGTATCAGAATGGTCACCTTGAGGTTTTGAACATACGGCCAGGTCATCCTACGGATCTCACCTGTCCATACCGGATTTCTAAAAGAAGTGGAGACATGAAAATCAAGGAATGGAAAAAATGTATGGACAGTCGTAAGGAGGTTCTTGGAAGCAAAAGGAAGCGAAGCGCAAGAATTGGAGACAGGATGATCTCCATTCTCCATAATGGAGAGTCAGGGTCTATATTGTTTTATGCTATCTTACCTTAATGAGGGTATTTTGGTCCTACCTAATACTGATGATCATGTGCTAAGAACAATTAAGTAGGGTTGGTTCGATGACTATGAGGATGATGATCGTATGACTTGTTATTAATAACGAGTAGAAGTTGTATGATGATGATTAGTAGGACTTATTATTGTGATGATGCATGATTAGTAGGAATTATATATCTGTGGGTGAAATGAACATGGATTGGATTGAAGTGAAGCCAACATGCATGTGGTGCATGTCGAAAGTAGTACAATCCAAACTTGATCAAGTTAGGATTAGTATTACTTTCGACATGCACCACATGTTGCCTCACTTCAATCTAAGTCATGTTTAGGCATAGCAGTAGCAGTAGCACGGAGTTAAGAGAGGACACATATCTCTATGAGCTACCTATAACAACCTAAATTAACCCCCAAAACCCCTAAACCGCCTCCTTTCAAAAAAAAACCAGCCCCTGAAATGCTGACGTGTGGAAGCTTATTGGTCCCGGTTGGTGCTACCAACCGGGACCAAAGGTCCTCCTGCCTGGGCTCGCCGGAGCGGCCACGTTGAGGACCATCTGCCGAACCGGGACTAAAGGCCTAGGGAATTAGTAACGACACTTTAGTCCTAGTTCCCCAACCGGGACAGATGGGCCTTATGAACCGGGACAAATGGCCCTTTTTCTACTAGTGAATCTTTGTCCCAAAGCCTTAGATTGGTACCTATGGGTTGCTAGTAGTGTTGATTACTCTTTGTAGTTGATGCTAGTTGGTTTATTCGGTGGAAGATTGTATGTTCAGATCCTTTATGCATATTAATACCCCTCTGATTATGAACACGAATATGATTTGTGAGTAGTTACGTTTGTTCCTGAGGACATGGGAGAAGTCTTGCTATAAGTAGTCATGTGAATTTGGTATTGATGTATGTTGTCTTTCCTCTAGTGGTGTTATGTGAACGTCGACTACATGACACTTCACCATTGTTTGGGCCTAGAGGAAGGCATTGGGAAGTAATAAGTAGATGATGGGTTGCTAGAGTGACAGAAGCTTAAACCCTAGTTTATGAGTTGCTTCGTAAGGGGCTGATTTGGATCCATATGTTTCATGCTATGGTTAGGTTTACCTTAATACTTCTTTTGTAGTTGCGGATGCTTGCAATAGGGGTTAATCATAAGTGGGATGCTTGTCCAAGGAAGGGCAGAACCCAAGCACCGGTCCACCCACATACCAAATTATCAAAGTAACGAACGCGAATCATATGAACGTGATGAAAACTAGCTTGACGATAATTCCCATATGTCCTCGGGAGCGTTTTCCTTTATATAAGAGTTTGCCCAGGCTTGTCCTTTGCTACAAAAAGGATTGGGCCACCTTGCTGCACCTTGTTTACTTTCATTACTTGTTACCCGTTAAAAATTACCTTATCACAAAACTATCTGTTATCGATAATTTCAGTGCTTGCAGAGAATACCTTACTGAAAACTGCTTATCATTTCCTTCTGCTCCTTGTTGGGTTCGACACTCTTACTTACCGAAAGGACTACGATAGATCCCCTATACTTGTGGGTCATCACATCCCCAAGCTTGTGGTTTTGCATATCATCACAATCATTCTTATCAATAGCCTGAATGGCACCAATAATATAGCAAACATTATTATCATATTCTTCCAAGCAAGTGCTAAAAAGATTTTCAAGATCATAAGGGATATCGTTGTCTTCCCAATCATAATCATTACAACAAGTAGTAGGTATCACAAAATCATACTCAATATCATCATCCTCCATCAACATATTTGATTCACTTTCATGAGGCACAATGGTGATAGGAGCAATATTATTTGGGAGAGATACCTTTTTACCTTTATTCTTTCTTCTTTTCTTCTTCTTCACCACATCATGTGTGGGTTCAATTAATTTTTTCAAGCTTCTTGTTGAAGAGATTGATTGGATAGGAAGCTCCCCCTTGTTACCTGATTCATCATAATAAACATTAGGAGGGTATTGGGAAATATTTTCCCTTTCATTAGTACTCTCTTCATATTCTATTTGTTTTCTTGTCTTTAGATAGTTGGCAATATAAGGATTCTCAATGCAATTTACCCACAAAACATATAAATTTCCTCTAGATCAAAATCAAGAAATCTCCCGGGATTTGGAAAGCCCTTAGTTATACGTTTAATTTCTTCATACCCCAAAAATAAGACTAAGCTCTTTATGATGCTCAAGGGTAATCAAGTTATCACAATTTTTGGACACTATTTGATCATGAAAGAATTTGCATTGGAGATTTAAATGGCCACGTTCATTGCAAAGTTCACAAGGATGGCGAAAAAATTACATCTTTTAGCACAATCATCTAGCCTCCCTTGCATCCTTTTTGTTTCTAAATATTTATGCTTCTTACAAAATCTATCTTCCCTTTTTGGTGTGCAATTGCACTCCCATTCACTCCACAAAAATTGACATGCTTATAAGAAACATTTTTGTCATGACTTGTGCAATCATCTTTAGCATTTTGGATATTCAAAGAATTCATACTAACAACATTTCAATCATGCTCATCCATCAAATATTTTGTGCCAAACATTTTATTGACTTCTTCTTCTAGCAATTGAGCACAACTTTCCGAACCATCATTTTCAAGAAAAATATTATGAAGATGCTCAATAACATGATGCAACCTCAATTCCATTTTTATGTAGTTTTCTTTTATAGACCAAACTAGTGATAAAACAATAAACTAAAAGATTCGATTACAAGATCTAAAGATATACCTTCATGCACTCACCTCCCCGGCAACGGCGCCAGAAAAGAGCTTGATGTCTACTACGCAACTTTATTTTTGTAGACACGTGTTGGGCGTCCAAGCGCAGAGTTTTGTAGAACAGTAGCAATTTTCCCTCAAGTGGATGACCTAAGGTTTATCAATCCGTGAGAGATGTAGGATGAAGATGGTCTCTCTCAAATGACCCTGCAACCAAATACAAGAAATCTCTTGTGTCCTCAACACACTCAATACAATGGAAAATTGTATAGGTGCACTAGTTCGGCGAAGAGATGGTGATAAAAGTGTAATATTGATGGTAGAAATATATTTTTATAATCTGAATAAATAAAAATAGCAAGGTAGCAATTGATAAAAGTGAGCACAAACGGTAATGCAATGCTTAAAAATGAGGCCTAGGGTCCGTACTTTCGCTAGTGCAATCTCTCAACAATGATATCATAGTTGGATCATATGATTATCCCTCAAAGTGTAATAAAGAATCATTCCCGAGTTCCTATTAGCGGAGAACAACAGATAGAAATTGTTTGTAGGGTACGAAACCACCTCAAAGCTATTCTTTCAGATCAATCTATCCTAGAGTTCGTACTAAAATAACGCAAGCTATTCTTTTCGATCGATCTAATCAAGAGTTCGTACTAAAATAACACCATATGACACACATCAACCAACTCTAATGTCACCGAGATACTCCAATGTCACCACGATTATCCGTGAGTTAATTATACGATATGCATCAAACAACTTCGTGATCATAATATTCAATCCACACAAAGAACTGCAAGGAGACCCCAAAGTTTCTATCGGAGAAAAGATAATAAAAACGTGCATCAACCCCTATGCATAGATTACCCCAATGTCACCTCGGGAATCCGCAAGTTGAGTGCCATAACGTACATCAAGTGAATCAATATGATACCCCCATTGTCACCTCAAGTATTCATACTACAAGACTGATATGTCTCCAATGTATCTATAATTTTTGATTGTTCCATGCTATTATATTATCCGTTTAGGATGTTTAATGGGCTTTACTATACATTTTTATATTATTTTTGGGACTAACCTATTAACCCAAGGCCCAGTGCAAATTGCTGTTTTTTTGCCTAGTTCAGTGTTTCGCAGAAAAGGAATACCAAACGAAGTCCAAACGAAATGAAACATTCGGGAGCGTGAATTTTGGAACAAACGTGATCCAGGAGACTTGGAGTGGACATCAAGAAAGAAACGAGGAGGCCACGAGGCAGGGGGGCGCCTACCCCCTGGGAGCGCCCTCGCCCTCGTGGGCCCCTCGTAGCTCCACCGACCTACTTCTTCCTCCTATATATACATACGTACCCTGAAAACATCCCGGAGCACCACGAAAACCTATTTCCACCACCGCAACCTTCTGTACCCGAGAGATCCCATCTTGGGGCCTTTTCCGGCGCTCCGACTGAGGGGGAATCAACCACAGAGGGCTTCTACATCAACTCCCAAGCCTCTCCGATGATGTGTGAGTACTTTACCACAGACCTTCGGGTCCATAGTTATTAGCTAGATGGCTTCTTCTCTCTCTTTGGATCTCAATACAATGTTCTCCTCCCCTCTCTTGGAGATCTATTCGATGTAATTCTTTTTGCGGTGTGTTTGTCGAGATCCGATGAATTGTGGGTTTATGATCAAGATTATCTATGAACAATATTTGAATCTTCTCTGAATTCTGTTATGTATGATTGGTTATCTTTGCAAGTCTCTTCGAATTATCAGTTTTGTTTGGCCTACTAGATTGATCTTTCTTACAATAGGAGAAGTGCTTAGCTTTCGGTTCAATCTTGCGGTGCTCGATCCCAGTGACAGAAAGGGAAACAACACGTATTGTATTGTTGCCATCGAGGATAAAAAGATGGGCTTTATATCATATTGCATGAGTTTATCCCTCTACATCATGTCATCTTGCTTAAAGCGTTACTCTGTTCTTATGAACTTAATACTCTAGATGCATGCTGGATAGCGGTCGATGTGTGGAGTAATAGTAGTAGATGCAGGCAGGAGTCAGTCTACTTGTGATGGACGTGATGCCTATATACATGATCATGCCTAGATATTCTCATAATTATGCTCAATTCTATCAATTGCTCGACAGTAATTTGTTCACCCACCGTAATACTTATGCTATCTTGAGAGAAGCCACTAGTGAAACCTATGGCCCCCGGGTCTATTTTGCATCATATAAGTTTCCAATCTATTATTTTCCGTCTTATTTTATTTTGCAATCTTTACTTTCCAATCTTTATCATAAAAATACCAAAAATATTTACTTTACTATCTTTATCAAATCTCACTTTTGCAAGTGGTCGTGAAGGGATTGACAACCCCTTTATCGCGTTGGTTGCGAGGTTCCTGTTTGTTTGTGTAGGTACGAGGGACTTGCGTGTGGCCTCCTACTGGATTGATACCTTGGTTCTCAAAACCGAGGGAAATACTTACGCTACTTTGCTGCATCACCCTTTCCTCTTCAAGGGAAAAACCAACGCATGCTCAAGAGGTAGCAAGAAGGATTTCTGGCACCGTTGCTGGGGAGTCTATGCACAAGTCAAGACATACCAAGTACCCATCACAAACTCTTCTCCCTCACATTACATTATTTGCCATTTGCCTCTCGTTTTCCTCTCCCCCACTACACCCTTGCCGTTTTATTCGCCCTCTCTTTCCGTTTGCCTCTTTTTCGCTCGCCTCTTACTGCTTGTTGCCCTTATGGCCCTGCCTAGATTTGGTGATCTTCACCTTAAAAGGTTGGAAGAGATTGAAAACAATGTTGGAAGCTTTATGACTTTACAATTTGAGCATAATAATTTCTTTAGAAATGAGCTGAAGGAACAAAACGGCTTTATGGAGTACATGAATAAAGAACTTGATGACATGTCTAAGGAATTTTATGGTTTGAAATCTTAGATTGCTCATTTTGAAAAATTAATAGCTGAAATTTCGGATAAGCAGGCCACCTTAGTTAATAAGATGGCCGCCAAGCTGGAATTTTTTTATGATAATAATGATGAAGATCTAAAAGTTATTGATGTGTCCCCTATTAAGTCTTTGTTTTGCAATATGAATCTTGATAATTATGGGACTGAAAATGAGTCAACTTTAGTTAGAGGGCGTCCCAAAAATTCAGAGTTTTTAGATCTTGATGCAAAAATTGGTAAAAGTGGGATTGAAGAGGTCAGAACTTTACATAGCAATGAACCCACTATTTTGGATTTCAAGGAATTTAATTATGATAATTGTTCTTTAATAGATTGTATTTACTTGTCGCAATCCGTGCTAAATTCTCCACATGCCTATAATCAAAATAAAGCTTTTACCAAACATATCGTTGATGCTTTGATGCAATCTTATCAAGAAAAGCTTGAATTGGAAGTTTCTATCCCTAGAAAACTTTATGATGAGTGGGAACCTACAACTAAAATTAAAATTAAAGATCATGAATTCTTTGCTTTGTGTGATTTGGGTGCTAGTGTTTCCACGATCCCAAAAACTTTGTGTGGTTTGCTAGGTTTCCGTGAATTTGATGATTGTTCTTTAAATTTGCACCTTGCGGATTCCACCATTAAGAAACCTATGGGAAGAATTAATGATGTTCTTATTGTTGCTAATAGGAATTATGTGCCCGTAGATTTCATTGTTCTTGATATAGATTGCAATCCTTCATGTCCTATTATTTGGTAGACCTTTCCTTAGAACGATTGGTGCAATTATTGATATGAAGGAAGGAAATATTAGATTCCAATTTCCGTTAAGGAAAGGCATGGAACACTTCCCTAGAAAGAAAATTAAATTACCATATGAATCTATTATGAGAGCCACTTATGGATTGCCTACCAAAGATGGCAATACCTAGATCTATCCTCGCTTTTATGCCTAGCTAGGGGCGTTAAATGATAGCGCTTGTTGGGAGGCAACCCAATTTTATTTTTGTTTCTTGCTTTTTGGTACTGTTTATTATTAAATTTTTGTTTTAGCCTCTGTTTAGATCTGTTTTCATGCTTTAATTAGTGTTTGTGCCAAGTAGAACCGTTAGGAAAGCTTGGGTGTAGTTCTTATGATCTTGCTGTAGAAAACAGAAACTTTAGCGCTCACAAATTTAGCTGCCATTTTTTACAGGAGAGTGCTATTAAGTTGATTTGTTTTGCAGAATATTAATAGACAAATTGCTCAGGCGTCCTAATTTTATAATTTGTGGAGTTAGGGAAGTATACGTAAGTTACAGATTGCTACAGACTGTTCTGTTTTTGACAGATTCTGTTTTCATGTGTTGTTTGCTTATTTTGATGAGTCTATGGCTAGTAATGGAGGTTATGAACCATAGAGAAGTTGGAATACAGTAGGTTTAACACCAATATAAATAAAGAATGAGTTCATTACAGTACCTTGAAGTGGTGATTTAATTTCTTATACTAACGGAGCTCATGAGATTTTTCTGTTGAGTTTTGTGTTGTGAAGTTTTCAAGTTTTGGGTAAAGATTTGATGGATTATGGAACAAGGATTGGCAAGAGCCTAAGCTTGGGGATGCCCAAGGCACCCCAAGGAAAAATTCAAGGACAACCAAAAGCCTAAGCTTGGGGATGCCCCGGAAGGCATCCCCTCTTTCGTCCTCGTTTATCGGTAACTTTACTTGGAGCTATATTTTTATTCATCACATGATATGTGTTTTGCTTGGAGCGTCTTGTATAATTTGAGTCTTTTCTTTTTAGTTTACCACAATCATCCTTGCTGGAAACACCTTTTGGGAGAGACACAAATGATTCAGAATTTATTAGAATACTCTATGTGCTTCACTTATACCTTTTGAGCTAGATAATTTTGCTCTATGTGCTTCACTTATATCTTCTAGAGCACGGTGGTGGTTTTATTTTATAGAAATTATTGATCTCTCATGCTTCACTTATATTATTTTGAAAGTCTTATAGAACAGCATGGTAATGTGCCTTGGTTATAAAATTAGTCCTAATATGATAGGCATCCAAGATGGATATAATAAAAACTTTCATAACAAGTGCATTGAATACTATGAGAAGTTTGATACTTGATGATTGTTTTGAGATATGAAGATGGTAATATGAGAGTCATACTAGTTGAGTAGTTGTGGATTTGAGGAATACTTGTGTTAAAAGTTTGTGATTCCCGTAGCATGCACGTATGGTGAACCGTTGTGTGATGAAGTCGGAGCATGATTTATTTTTTGATTGTCTTCCTTATGAGTGGCGGTCTGGGACGAGCGATGGTCTTTTCCTACCAATCTATCCCCCTAGGAGCATGCGCGTAGTACTTCATTTCGATAACTAATAGATTTTTGCAATAAGTATGTGAGTTCTTTATGACTAATGTTGAGTCCATGGATTATACGCACTCTCACCCTTCCACCATTGCTAGCCTCTCTAATGCCTCGCACCTTTCGCCGGTATCATACACCCACCATATACCTTCCTCAAAACAGCCACCATACCTACCTATTATGGCATTTTCCATAGCCTTTCCGAGATATATTGCCATGCAACTTTCCACCGTTCCGTTTATTATGACACGCTTCATCATTGTCATATTGCCTTGCATGATCATGTAGTTGACATCGTATTTGTGGTAAAGCCACCTTCATAATTCTTTCATACATGTCGCTCTTGAGTCATTGCACATCCCGGTACACCGCCGGAGGCATTCACATAGAGTCATATTTTGTTCTAAGTATCGAGTTGTAATTCTTGAGTTGTAAGTAAATAAAGTGTGATGATCATCATTATTAGGGCATTGTTCCAGTGAGGAAAGGATGATGGAGACTATGATTCCCCCACAAGTCGGGATGAGACTCCGGACAAAAAATAAAAAAAGGGAAAGAAAAAAAGAGAGGCCATAAAAACAAAAGAGAAAGGCCCAAATAAAAGAAAAATAAAAAAATGAGAGAAAAAGAGAGAAGGAACAATGCTACTATCCTTTTACCACACTTGTGCTTCAAAGTAGCACCATGATCTTCATGATAGAGAGTTTCCTATGTTGTCACTTTCATATACTAGTGGGAATTTTACATTATAGAACTTGGCTTGTATATTCCAATGATGGGCTTCCTCAAATTGCCCTAGGTCTTCATGAGCAAGCAAGTTGGATGCACACCCACTTAGTTTCTTGTTGAGCTTTCATACACTTATAGCTCTAGTGCATCCGTTGCATGGCAATCGCTACTCAATCACATTGATATCTATTGATGGGCATCTCCATAGCCCATTGATACGCCTAGTTGATGTGAGACTGTCTTCTTCCTTTTTGTCTTCTCCACAACCACCATTCTATTCCACCCATAGTGCTATGTCCATGGCTCACGCTCATGTATTGCGTGAAGATTGAAAAAGTTTGAGAACATCAAAAGTATGAAACAATTTCTTGGCTTGTCATCGAGGCTGTGCATGATTTAAATATTTTGTGTGATGAAGATAGAGCATAGCCAGACTATATGATTTTGTAGGGATAGCTTTCTTTGACCATGTTATTTTGAGAAGACACGATTGCTTAGTTAGTATGCTTGAAGTAGTATTATTTTTATGTCAATATCAAACTTTTGTCTTGAATCCTTCAGTTCTGAACATTCATGCCACAATAAAGAAAATTACATTAAGAAATATGTTAGGTAGCATTCCACATCAAAAATTCTGTTTTTATCATTTACCTACTCGAGGACGAGCAGGAATTAAGCTTGGGGATGCTTGATACGTCTCCAACGTATCTATAATTTTTGATTGTTCCATGCCATTATATTATCCGTTTAGGATGTTTAATGGGCTTTACTATACATTTTTATATTATTTTTGGGACTAACCTATTAACCCAAGTCCCAGTGCAAATTGCTGTTTTTTTTGCCTATTTCAGTGTTTCACAGAAAAGGAATACTAAACGGAGTCCGAACGGAATGAAACCTTCGGGAGCGTGATTTTTGGAACAAACGTGATCCAGGAGACTTGGAGTGGACGTCAAGAAAGAAACGAGGAGGCCACGAGGCAGGGGGCGCGCCCTCCCCCTCGTGGACCCCTCATAGCTCCACCGACCTACTTCTTCCTCCTATATATACCTACGTACCCCGAAAACATCCAGGAGCACCACGAAAACCTATTTCCACCACCGCAGCCTTCTGTACTCGAGAGATCCCATCTTGGGGCCTTTTCTGGCGGTCCGCCGGAGGGGAATCGACCATGGAGGGCTTCTACATCAACTCCCAAGCCTCTCCGATGATGTGTGAGTACTTTACCACAGACCTTCAGGTCCATAATTATTAGCTAGATGGCTTCTTCTCTATCTTTGGATCTCAATACAATGTTCTCCTCCCCTCTCTTGGAGATCTATTCGATGTAATTCTTTTTGTGGTGTGTTTGTCGAGATCCGATGAATTGTGGGTTTATGATCAAGATTATCTATGAACAATATTTGAATCTTCTCTGAATTCTTGTATGTATGATTGGTTATCTTTGGAAGTCTCTTCGAATTATCAGTTTGGTTTGGCCTACTAGATTGATCTTTCTTGCAATAGGAGAAGTGCTTAGCTTTGGGTTCAATCTTGCGGTGCTCGATCCCAGTGACAGAAAGGGAAACGACACGTATTGTATTGTTGCCATCGAGGATAAAAAGACGGGGTTTATATCATATTGCATGAGTTTATCCCTCTACATCATGTCATCTTGCTTAAAGCGTTACTCTGTTCTTGTGAACTTAATACTCTAGATGCATGCTGGATAGCGGTCGATGTGTGGAGTAATAGTAGTAGATGCAGGCAGGAGTCGGTCTACTTGTCACAGACATGATGCCTATATACATGATCATGCCTAGATATTCTCATAATTATGCTCAATTCTATCAATTGCTCGACATTAATTTGTTCACCCACCATAATACCTATGCTATCTTGAGAGAAGCCACTAGTGAAACCTATGGCCCCCGGGTCTATTTTCCATCATATAAGTTTCCAATCTATTATTTTCTGTCTTACTTTATTTTGCCATCTTTACCTTCCAATCTTTATCATAAAAATACCAAAAATATTTACTTTACTATCTTTATCAGATCTCACTTTTGCAAGTGGCCATGAAGGGATTGACAACCCCTTTATCACGTTGGTTGCGAGGTTCTTGTTTGTTTGTGTAGGTACGAGGGACTTGCGTGTGGCCTCCTACTGGATTGATACCTTGGTTCTCAAAACCGAGGGAAATACTTACGCTACTTTGCTGCATCACCCTTTCCTCTTCAAGGGAAAAACCAACGCATGCTCAAGAGGTAGCAAAGACATACATCATGTGTTCTCGGATCTGAACATTCAATCCGACAAGACAAAACTTCAAAGGGTAAAGACTCAATTCATCACAACAAGACTATAGAGGGGAGAAACATCATATGATCCATATATATTAACAAAGCCCATGATATGTCAAGATCATGACATCTCAAGCTCACGAGAGAGAGAGAGATTAAACACATAGCTACTCGTACAAACCCTCAGCTGTCGGGATGATGAAGATGGCCACCGGAGATGATTCCCCCCTCCGGCAGGGTGCCGGAACGCGGTCTAGATTGGTTTTTGGTGGCTACAGAGCCTTGCGGCGGCGGAACTTCTGATCTAAGTTAACCCCGAAGGGTTTCAAAATATTTGGGAATTTACAGTGCAAAGAGGGGGTGCGGGAGGCCACCGAGGTGGGCTCAACCCACCTGGGCGCGCCAGGGCCTCTAGGCGCGACTGGGTGGGTTGTGCCCCCATCGAGGCACCCCCCAGGTGCTGCTCTGGCCTATCTGGGGTGTTTTGGTCTGTAAAAAATCTCCAAAAAGTTTCGCGGTCTTTGGACTCTATTTGATATTGATTTTCTGCGATGTAAAAAACATGCAAAAAATTGCAACTAGCACTTGGCACTATGTCAATAGGTTAGTACCAAAAAATGATATAAAATGATTATAAAACATATAATATAATAGCATGGAACAAAAAAGGCATTGTACGTATGTCGTTTCACACACGGAGGTGACATATTCCCTCCCGGAACCACGAGCCTTCTTTAGAGAAGCTCCGGTTTGCAAGAAGCTTACACCAAAACTTGTCCCAATTCGGCCAAAAAATTACCGCAGCATGTTGGTGCCATGTCATGACACCATGCCAAGTTTCATGATTTTCAGGAGTGTTTTGGATTTACATGAATTAAAAAACCAAGTTTCTCAATCTTTCCGACCGAGCCACGACGCCCAGATGTTTGAATTTCATTCTTATTTCTTGCATGGGACCTATAAATTCACCCAAGGACACACATGTGATTTTTCAACCAACTTTGGTGCACTGGAGCATGTGGTTGTAGTTCAAATTTTAATTATGCACATTAAATGCCCAGAAATTCAATTAATGTATAAAAAAGGCCAAACAAACCCGGAATAAAATCCAAAATTTAGCACGATACTTCTATTTGGTCTAATCTGCCTGTGTAAAAAAATTAAGGAGGGAGAAGGCACTGTACGTATGTCGTTTCGCACACGGAGGTGACAGGTTCCCTCTCGAAACCACGAGCCTTCTTGAGAGAAGCTCCGGTTTGCAAGAAGCTTATACCAAATCTTGTCCCAATTCGGCCAAAAAAATTACCATAGCACGTTGGTGCCATGTCATGACACCGTGCCAAGTTTCATGATTTCAAGCGTGTTTTGGATTTACAAGAATTAAAAACCAAGTTTCTCAATCTTTCCGGCCGAGCCACGACGCCCAGATGTTTGAATTTCATTCCCATTTCTTGCATGGGACCTAGAAATTCACCCAAGGACACACATGTGATTTTTCAACCAACTTTGGTGCACTGGAGCATGTGCTTGTAGTTCAAATTTGAATTATGCACATTAAATGCCCAGAAATTCTATTAATGTATAAAAAAGGCCAAACGAACCCGAATAATTCCAAAATTTAGCATGATACTTCTATTTGGTCCAATCTGCCTGAAAAATTAAGGCAGGAGAAGGCAGTGTACGTATGTCGTTTCGCACACGGAGGTGACACGTTCCCTCTCGGAACCACAAGACTTCTTGAGAGAAGCTCCAGTTTGCAAGAAGATTATACCAAAGCTTGTACCAATCCGGCCAAAAAAATTACCGCAACATGTTGGTGCCATGTCATGACACCATGCCAAGTTTCATGATTTTCAGGCATGTTTTGGATTTACATGAATTAAAAAACCAAGTTTCTCAATCTTTCCGGCCGAGCCATGACGCCCAAATGTTTCAATTTCATTCCCATTTCTTGCATGGGACCTCGAAATTCACCCAAGGACACACATGTGATTTTTCATCCAACTTTGGTGCACTGGAGCATGTGCTTGTAGTTCAAATTTGAATTATGCACATTAAATGACCAAAAATTCAATTAATGTATAAAAAGGCCAAACAAACTCGGAATAATTCCAAAATTTAGCACGAAACTTCTATTTGGTCTAATCTCCCTGTGTAAAAAAATTAAGGTGGGAGAAGGCAGCGTACGTATGTTGTTTCACACACGGAGGTGACACGTTCCCTCTCAGAACCACGAGCTTTCTTGAGAGATGCTCCCGTTTGCAAGAAGCTTACACCAAAGCTTGTCCCAATTCGGCCAAAAAATTTACCGCAACATGTTGGTGCCATGTCATGACACCATGCCAAGTTTCATGATTTTAAGGCGTGTTTTGGATTTACATGAATTAAAAAACCAAGTTTCTCAATCTTTCCGGCCGAGCCAGGAGGCCCAGATGTTTGAATTTCATTCCCATTTCTTGCATGGGACCTATAAATTCACCCAAAGACACACATGTGATTTTCAACAAACTTTGGTGCATTGGAGCATGTGTTTGTATTTCAAATTTGAATTATGCAAATTAAATGCCGAGAAACTCAATTAATGCATAAAAATGCCAAACGAACCCGAAATAATTCCAAATTTAAACACGAGAGTCATGTACTAGTTGCATGTTCAATGTACGTAAATGTTCTAGCAATTCAAACACCATCCTTTCCCTCCGTAACACCATTTTGTCTTTCAAAACATAATAAAAAAATCAAGTATAACACAAACGGTTTACTAGAAAGAATCGTGTGGGATGCGATATAAAATATCTTGGCACACCGTCTTGTCTGGCTTACACAGGAAGCTTCGCCGTCTACAGTCCACTGCCCCCGGTTGAACCACACTTGCGCGCCAGTTTCTCGTGGCACCGAGCGATTATTTTTGCCACCGCGGAAATATCTATCTCCCCGCCCCTCCCTCCCACCAAAAGCCACATTTCCACTGTTCTTGCTTGCTTTCCAAGTTCAAACCTTCACTGGTGCTTACTGGAAGCTCAGCCTCCTCCCCGCCGACCCTTCTTCTTGCAGTGCCGCCTCCTCGCCGGCTACCCTTCTTCTTGCAGCGCCGCCTCCTCGCCGGCGACCCTTCTTCTTGCAGCGCCGCCTCCTCGCCGATGACCCTTCTTCTTGCAGCGCCGCCTCCTCGCCGGCGGCCCTTCTTCTTACTGCGCGGCCTCCTCGCCGCCGACCCTTCTTCTTGCTACGCGGCCTTGTCAATATGGTCAGGTAATCCACACCCCACCCACACCATCCTCCCCCTTTCCCGTCCGACATGCCCCGACCGACGGTGCTACACGTTCCGCCGAAATCACTATCCCCCTCCTCCAATTAAGCGCCGCCCACAACCATTTTGCATGCAGTATAACCTGGAGCTCAGTAGCATGCGGCCGCACGCGCGCATGAGGTCGCTATGGCTTCCATGCGTGCCGACCGCCAGATCTTGGAAGAGCACCTCGTCTTCGAGGCCACCGTCGACACCGCCACGCGGTTGTCTACTTTAAAATACAGTTCGTGCTGTTTTCTCGAGGCCACCGCCAGTGCCTTCTAGTGATTTGTCCTCTGTAATGTTAATATGCAATCTGATGTTCAGTTAACAGTTTGGTCCTCTGAAATGTAATGTTCAGTTAACACTTTGATCCGACAATTGCTACATTTCGTAGTACTGTTCTCAAGCATTCTTTGTTTTGTTAACTGTGTTATCTTCTAGTACATGTTTCTATTCTGTAATGTCGTGCTCAGTTAACTATTTTGGTTCATTTGGTCTGCTGTCCATTTAACTGTTTGGTTCAGTTCTGCAATTTGATTTTCATTTGCCATGGGTACAATTTTGTATTGTTATGCATGTGAAATAAATCGAATTTGGCTGTACTCAATACATATTCTACTTATAGTATGGCAACTCTCAGTTAACCTGATCAAGATCTTCCTTATGTGTGTTGCAGGGAAACAATGGGAGACACTTCGGTTTACCATCGAGGTTTGTTGAAGCATGGTCCTTTGGCTAATAGCACATTATTGTGCAGTTGCAGGAATCATTCTAATATTTATGTTTCTTACAATTTGGTCTTGCACATGTAGGTCCTGCTGTTAGAGGCTTAGACCCACTGTTTGACCCATTTTGCATATGGGGAAATGAGATGTCCATGAATATCACTCAAGTCAAGAAACTTAGAAAGATTGTTAGGATGAAGAAACTTGCGACGAATAACAGCAAGATCTTTGTTTGCACGATGAAGAAGACATCAGTCAACTATAGGATGATACTAACTCTTTTACCTTGTTTTTACCCCTTGCGCCATTGCAAAATTTATAACAGCGATTTATGCATATATTTGTTTTCAGTACTTTTCAAAACAGTTCACCCATGATTACCTCTCAAACCACCTGCATGGTCAAGAGGATAGGAAGGTATTCATTCAACACCCACGGTACAATATTGAAGTCTTGCTGAAGAGGACGAAGGTTCGGCGGGCAATTATCCATAGCCACTGGCCTAAAGTTGCAAGGACATTCAACATCACTGAAGGCTCAATAATTGCCTTCAGCTTCTGCAGTTTCCCAGATGATATTCATCTGTCTATTTACCATGTATGATGCTACTTTCCAAAGGTTTTTGATGTTGCATGTGAAACTTGGTGCTGTTGTGTAATGGCGTAACTGAGTGCCGAAGCTATCTGATGTAATTCAATTATGAAATCCTGGTTGCTGTTATACTGGTATGAAATATCTGGTGTGTTTTATAATAAATATCATTTTGATAGTACATGGATTATCAATAATAGGCTAATTACCCTGCTTATTGGGGTTTTCTATTGCAGACGGTTACTCAGATAGCACCGTGGGCGATGAACTCAAACAACCCACACGGTTTCTAGAAAGTAGGCGTGTTCGATCAACTAACAATCACACACGGCTTCCGGCAGAGAACTGTTTGCGTTAGGCCACCTTGCACAAAAGTTTCCACACACAAAACTGTGTGTGATATACATACGAACGGAAATGACTTTCTGGGACTCACCGTGTGGGATGTACATACGAACGGAAACAATTGGGTTTCGATGCCCCGCCAGATCGCACACAAGCTCATTTTGCCCCAGCCTATGTACCAGGAGGGCCTATCCCCGACGGTTTCTGGGTCGTGTGGGAAGGACCCCCCTATCGCCCACACTTACTTGGCGACGGTTCCAAACGCCATCGCGGAAAGGGGTTAAAAACCGTTTGTATAGCACGTCGTTGTACCAGTGACTACGCCTCTGAAGACATCGAGGGCATGGACGACGATGTCAAAGCCGAACCAGGACAAACCCCGCCCGTCACTGGGCGTTGGACGACCACTTCTACATACGATGTATACATGGTGGACACGCCCGAGCAGAAGGACGACGATGGCACTCAAGATCTAGTTGAGGACAAGCCTGTCGATGCACCACCAAAGCGCCGACATCAGCGGCGCCGCTCACGGTCGTGTCGGGAAAGGGAAAACACTACCGGCACTAGAAATAATGACACTCCAGAGAACACTGAAGACCCCGACCACCCAGTTGAGCCTGCGCTCGAGCAGGATGAAAGGGAAGACGGTCAATACAACCCCGACGAACTCGCCGATCACAAGGATTTGGAAGATAGTAACTACCTACTTGTCTTTGAAGAGGACGTTAGCCACGACGACGACGATTTCATCATTCCAGAGGAACCCCTCAAACAAGAACGCTTCAAGCGACGGCTCATCGCCACGGCATGACGCCTAAAAAAGAAAAAGTAGCAGATTCAAGCCGAACAGGATACGCTCAATGACAGATGGACCAAGGTCCTAGCTGTCGAAGAAGGATATGGCTTTGAGCGCCAGACAAAAATTTATCCCAAATGCAGGCTACTACCACAATTCGACGACAAGGCCTTCGAGCCAATACCGTCAAAATACAATCAGGCTAATCAACCGGACCGTCCACCACGTGGACAGGACAAAACGGCTAATTATGCGGAACACCAGCCCGCGCCCCCTCGCCATAGAGGCATGGAGACAGTAGCTCGGGGCTACACGTACGACTTACGTCAGGACCTGGACAATAGAGCGGGCCAGACCAGATCAATCTATGGATCAAGAGGACGTGCCCCAGCACGAGATGACGGCCATCAAGCCTGGCGCGACAAACATAACCAAGTCCGGGATCAGCACAGAGGTGCCGCAGACCCTATGTGCTTTACCGATGAGGTAATGCAACACCAATTTCTGAAGGGGTTCAAACCTATGAACACCGAGCAATATGATGGAACGACGGATCCTGCCATATGGATTGAAGATTTTCTTCTCCACATTCACATGGCTCGTGGAGATGATCTCCACGCCATTAAATACCTCCCTCTAAAGCTGAAAGGACCAGCATGGCACTGGTTGAACAGCCTCCCAGAGAACTCCATTGGAAGTTGGGAAGACTTAGATGACGCTTTTCGGGACAACTTTACTTATGTCCGGCCACCTGATGCTAATGACCTGAGTCGCATAATCCAACAACCAGGAGAGTCAGCTTGCACACTTTGGAATCGGTTGTTAATTAAAAAGGACCAAATCGTGGATTGTCCGAAAATCGAGGCCTTAGCGGCATTTAAGCAAATCCTCCGTGACAAATGGCTCGCCCGACACCTCGGTCAGGAAAAGCCGAAGACCATGGCAACTCTTACTGCACTTATGACCCGCTTCTGCGCGGGTGAAGATAGCTGGTTGGCTCGTAGAAGCAACAATACCAGCGACCCCAGCACTTCTGAGGCCCGGGATGGCAATGGAAGGCCACGATACAGTAAAAACAAGCGTCAGGACAACAACGAAGAAACAGAGGATACGGCAGTAAACGCCGGATTCAGTGGTTCCAAACCCGGCTAGCAGAAGAAGCTGTTCAAAGGTAATAGGGACGATACATCCAACCTGGACAAAATACTAGAGAGATCTTGTCAGATTCATTTCACCCCTGACAAGCCTGCCAACCACACCAACAAAAATTGCTAGGTTTTCAAGCAGGTCGGTAAACTAAATGCCGAGCATAAGGGGAAAGGACCTCACAACGAGGATGATGATGAGCCTCGCCCACCACACACTGGGGGACAGAAGAAGTTTCCCCCCGTGGTGAAAACAGTGAACATGGTCTATGTCACCCACATCCCCAAGAGGGAGCGCAAATGCGCATTGAGGGACGTCTACACCGTAGAGCCTGTTACCCCAAAATTCAACCCATGGTCGGGTTGTCCGATCACCTTTGATCGCAGGGACCACCCAACCAGTATCCGTCATGGAGGTTCAATGACCCTGGTACTCGATCCCATCATCGACGGGTACCATCTCACTAGAGTCCTAATGGACGACGGAGCAGCCTCAATTTGATCTATCCGGATACTGTCCGTAAGATGGGTATCGACCCGTCAAGAATCAAGCCTAGCAACACTACCATTAAAGGAGTTATACTCGGTGTGGAAGCCCGCTGCATGGGCTCCTTAACACTGGAAGTAGTCTTCGGCTCTCCAGACAACTTTCGAAGCGAAGACTTGATCTTCGACGTCGTCCCTTTTCGCAGTGGTTATCATGCACTGCTCGGACGAACTACTTTCGCCCGCTTTAATGCAGTCCCGCAATATGCTTATCTAAAGCTAAAGATGCCTGGACCTCGTGGCGTCATTACAGTAGATGGGAATATGGAGCACTCCCTCCGTACTGAGGAGCATACCGCGGCCCTAGCAGCAAAAGTACAAGGCGGCCTCATCAAGCCGAACAACTCATCGGTCCTCAAGACCCATGACACTACTAAACTGAAGGAAATATGCCCTAGAGGCAATAATAAAGTTGTTATTTACATTTCCTTATATCATGATAAATGTTTATTATTCATGCTAGAATTGTATTAACCGGAAACTTGATACATGTGTGGATACATAGACAAAACACGGTGTCCCTAGTAAGCCTCTACTAGACTAGCTCGTTGATCAAAGATGGTTAAGTTTCCTAACCATAGACATGTGTTGTCATTTGATGTATGGGATCACATCATTAAGGGAATGATGTGATGGACAAGACCCATCCGTTAGCTTAGCATAATGATCGATAAGTTTTATGCTATTGCTTTCTTCATGTCATATACATATTCCTTTGACTATGAGATTATGCAACTCCCGAATACCGGAGGAATACCTTGTGTGTTATCAAACGCCACAATGTAACTGGGTGATTATAAAGATGCTCTATAGGTATCTCCAAAGGTGTTTATTGGATTGGCATAGATCGAGATTAGGATTTGTCACTCCGAGTATCGGAGAGGTATCTCTGGGCCCTCTCAGTAAGGCACATCATAATAAACCTTGAAATCAATGTCACTAATGAGTTAGTTGCGGGATGATGCATTACGGAACGAGTAAAGAGACTTGCCAGTAACGATATTGAACTAGGTATGGAGATACCGACGATCGAATCTCGGGCACGTAACATACCGATGACAAATGGAATAACGTATATTGTCATTACGGTACAACCGATAAAGATCTTCGTAGAATATGTGGGAGCCAATATGAGCATCCAGGTTTCGCTATTGGTTATTGACCAGAGAGGTGTCTCGCTAATGTCTACATAGTTCTGGAACCCATAGGGTCCGCACGCTTAACATTCGATGATGATTTTGTATTATATGAGTTATGTGATTTGGTGACCGAATGTTGTTCGGAGTCCCGGATGATTCCACGGACATGACGAGGAGTCTCTAAATGGTCAAGAGGTAAATATTCATATATAGGATGATGATATTCGGACACCGGAATTGTTTCGGGGGTACCGGGTACATATCGGGTCACCGGAAGCGGTTCCGGGCACCCTCCGGCAAAGATATGGGCCTATTGGGCCAAGAGGGGAAATGTAGCAGCCAGCATGGGCTGCCGCACCTCCCATGTAGGCCGAATAGGAAGGGGAAGGAAAGGAGAGAAGAGAGAAAGGAAGGGGAGGGATTCAGCTTCCCACTTCCTTCTCTCCACCCTCCCCCTTCCTTCTCCCTCCGGAAAATATGGTAAGGGGGGGCGAATTGGACTAGCCCCCCAAGTAGGATTCCTCCTACTTGGGGCGCCCTGGGGCTGTTCCCCTCCCCCTCCCACCTATATATACGTGGGGAGGGGGCACCTAGAACATACATCAACAATTGTTGACCGTATGGGGTGCCCCCTCCACAGTTTACGCCTCCGGTCATATTCACGTAGTGCTTAGGCGAAGCCCTGCGCGGATCACTTCACCATCACCGTCACCATGCCGCCGTGCTAACGAAACTCTCCCTCAACACTTTGCTGGATCAAGAGTTCGAGGGACGTCATCGAGCTGAATGTGTGTAGAACTCTGGGGTGTCGTACGTTTAGTGCTTGATCGGTCGGAACGAGAAGAAGTTCGACTACATCAACCGCTTTGTCAAATGCTTCCGCTTTCGGTCTACGAGGGCACGTGGACACACTCTCCCCCTCTTGTTGCTATGCATCTCCTAGATAGATCTTGCGTGAGCGTAGGAAATTTTTGAAATTTCATGCTACTTTCCCCAACAGTGGCATCCGAGCAAGGTTTATGCGTAGATGATATGCACGAGTAGAACACAAAGAGTTGTGGGCGGTGATCGTCATACTGCTTACCACCAACGTCTTATTTTGATTCGGCGGTATTGTTGGATGAAGCGGCCCGGACCAACCTTACATGACCACGTTCATGAGACCGGTTCCACCAACAGACACGCAACTAGTTTTGCATAAAGGTGGCTGGCGGGTGTCTGTTTCTCCAACTTTAGTTGAATCGAATTTGACTGCGGCCGGTCCTTGTTGAAGGTTAAAACAACAAACTTGATAAATCACCATTGTGATTTTGATGCATAGGTAAGAACATTTCTTAATAGAAGTCCATAGCAGCCATGAAAAACTTGCAACAACAAAGTAGAGGATGTCTAACTTGTTTTTGCAGGGCATGTTGTGATGTGATATGGTCAAGACATGATGTGATATACGTTATTGTATGAGGTTATCATGTTTTGTAAAAGTTATCGGCAACTGGCAGGAGCCTTACGGTTGTCGCTTTATTGTATGAAATACAAACGCCATGTAATTGCTTTACTTCATCACTATGCGTTAGCGATAGTTGTAGATGCAATAGTTGCCAAGACAACCATGACGCTACGATGGAGATCAAGGTGTCAAGCCGGTGACGATGTAAATCATGACGGTGCTTTGGAGATGGAGATCAAAGGCACAAGATGATGATGGCCATATCATGTCACATATTTGATTACATGTGATGTTTATCTTTTATGCATCTTATTTGCCTTAGTACGGCGGTAGCATTATAAGATGACCCCTCACTAAAATTTCAAGGTATAAGTGTTCTCCCTGAGTATGCACCGTTGCGACAGTTCATCGTGCTGAGACACGACGTGATGATCGGGTGTGATAAGCTCTACGTTCACATAGTGCAAGACAGTTTTGCACATGCAAAATACTCGGGTTAAACTTGATGAGCCTAGCATGTACAAACATGGCCTCGGAACACTGGAGACCGAAAGGTCGCACTACAAAAAAAATACACTTCCGTGATGATACGTGTTTGTCACAGTAGTTCGCGTTTTTTGTCATGCATGTACATCCATGACATATTTATGACAGACTCAAGATAGTCATACCTGTGCTGTCGTAGAAGTGTTCCATGACATTACCAAAATTATCATCACGGAAGTGTCCACTTCCATGACAATAAATCGCGCGTCACAGAAGTGCTTTCGTCAAGGGTGACCGACACGTGGCATCCACCGTAACGGAACGCCGTTAAGCTATCGGGTCGGGTTTTGGATCCGATAACCCGTTAACAGCCCCGACCAATGGGGATTTCCACGTGTAAAATCATCATTGGCTGGAGGAAACACGTGTCGGTTCATCGCTGGGACAGATGTCATCCACTCCTTGGACAGAAGGCGCCTATGATACGTCGACACGTGGCACGGCCCAACAGGGGCCCATTCCTGTGAAAAGGCTGGCTCGTTTGACTTGGTCAAAAGGTGGCGGGCAGGCCCATGGAAAGCCTGTTAACGGCCTGCTCGCATATAGCCCATTTACAGCCCGCTAACCCAAGGCCCGTTACGCCCTATTTGAATTAGGCCCAGTAGCGTCATCTGGGCCATCCAATATGATTCCATCTCGTTTTCACTTCTGGCCCATGTATGGCCCATGACGTCTTTCGGCCCATATGAGGCCCTATGTAACTCTTGGCCTATTAACGGCCCGTGGTGAAACTGGCCCGTAATGAATAGTGTATCACTTTACACCCATTAACGCCCGTGGTGAAACTGGCCCGTAAAGAACAGTGTATCACTTTATACCCATTAACGGCCCGTTATTCCGTTGGGTCGTTTCCAGCCCATGTTATCTTTCGGCCTTCTCAGAGCCCATTTATTCTTGGGCTATTTTCCAGCATTCGTTTACTTACGGCCCGTTACTGTCATTTTCTGCTTGTGGGCCAAATTCAGCCCGTGGTTACAGTCGGCCCGTTTGTGGTCCGTTAATACGTTGGGCCGTTTTCATAGCGTCATCAAATACGACCTATTAATGATGGCCCGTTATGGTCGGCCCATGAACGGACGATTCCAACTCTAGCCTGTTTACGGCCAGAATGCGGTATGTTTGGCCCATGTTTGGCCAATCGATCATACGGCCCGTATAAGGCCCATTGATGATACGGCCCGTAGAAGGCCCATTGTTTCTACGGCCCGTAGAAGGCCCACTGTTTCTACGGCCCGTAGAAGGCCCACTGTTTCTACGGCCCGTAGAAGGCCCACTGTTTCTACGGCCCCTAGAAGGCCCACTGTTTCTACGGCCCGTTGGAGGCCTAGTGTCACTACAGTAAATATTAGCCCATGGTTATTGTGGCCTAGTTTTAAAAAATATGTTATTGCAGCCACTAACAAACTGCAGAAAAAGAACTGCACTGACTACAAGCAAACAAATAAACAAGACAACAAGGAAATAAATAAGCAAGCAACTTACACTAGGCTATCACGGCTATTACACATATTACATCCACTGGGCATCAAAGTTCGCCACCAGTGCAAATATAGGGAACACAACAGCATATAAACGCCGCAGCAAAACAAGTCCAGAACTGAAACCACTTCAGAAGAGCTCAAGAAACAATATCCTGGGTACCCATAATGCTGGCAAGATGCTTAGCAAGCTTATTAACTTTCTCTTGTTTGGCGCTTAAGTCCTCCAGCGCTTGCAGTTGCACCAGAAAATATGCATCTGAATTCTGCAGGGACTTCCTCAGTCCTTCGGCTTCCTGTCGCATAACATCTGATCGATGTCTTTCAACTTGAAGTTGAGACTCAAGAAGACGAACTGATTCAGGCAACGAGTTCGAAGAGCTGGTGCTAGCAGTGGTAGCCAGTAACTCGAACACTACATCAAGACAGGACTTTGGGGTTGGCTCAGTGTCTTCAATATAGTTTTTATCAGCGTTCTTGGAGACCAACAGGGATGTCTCACTATCTTGAAACTTATCTGCATTACTTCCTTTACCATTGCATAACAGGGTACTCTTCTCCAATATTTTATCCGCGTTCTAAAAGAGAAACAAACAAACACATCTCAGGTTTACAATGTAGTATATGAAACTCATTTTGGTAAACCAGTTCAGTAGTAAGGTGGACAGGATAACAACATGAAACAAACATATATCTATGTAGTATGGTCACTGTATGGTCTATATCATTCTAGTTTATGTTGCCAAATCAAGATAGATACAGTTCGAATCATATCTATTTAAGACAAAGCAGCATAGACAGAATATAAGTGTGGGAAACTACACAACAATAACAACACTTGTAATGTTCATGGCATGAGAACATAACGGTTTATTCAATTGAAACTGAAATCAACATAGAGCAAGTTACAATAGCAAACAGCCAAACACGTTGAAGAAACAGGTTTAAAACATACCTGTTGCGCCATTGGAGTTTCAGTTGCATCCTTCAAATTTGAAATTAGTTGGTATCAGTAAATATAGTGATGCAAGAGCAAAGTAGTATGAACCATAGCTATGAAACCTGACCTGAGAACAATTCTTCTTCTGCTTTAAGCGTTGACTTCATGTTCGGAGTGGTGGTCCTCGTGATTTGGGCACTGCAGTTGCCTTACTAACTGCTCGTGTTTGGGTGCTCTGTGGTGGAGACGGTGCTGTGTCAACGGGAACTGGGTGTCTATCTGCTGGGGTTGGGGTTAGAAGGGGTGTAGCTGGTTCTCTGTCCAACTGGGAGGGGTACAATCTGCATGAGTGTGGGTTATGTGTGGTGGGGCTGGTTCTTGGGCAAGTACAACTGTGGTTCTATCTCCATCGACATGTAGCACGATCTTTTCTGAAGACCGTGTTTTTACTCCCACATATACTGCCATCACTCCCTCCAATTGAAATGGCTGATAAACAAGAAAAGTAATTGAATGTACAGACATTGTAAGATAGACAGGTGCAATGGATAGTAGGGAAGAAAACAGGGCATGAAATAATTCACATTTATGTTGTCTAAGCAAACAGAATAGTAGGACATAATTTCACATATATGATGGCTAATTAAATAGGATAACATGACACAATTTCACATGCATGATGGCTAACTAAACAGGATAGAATGACATACTTCAAAATATGATGACTATGTAAACAGGATGACATGATATAACTATACGATGTGTCTATTAAAGTGGTTGGCATGCCATAAATCACAAACATGCCGTCGATGGAAACATGATGGCATGATATAATTCACGGATAGAATGACATAATTTAAAATATGATGACTATGTAAACAGGATGAGATGATATAACTATATTATGTCTTTAGAAAATGGGTTGGCATGCCATAATTTAGATACATGCTGTCTATGTAAACATCATGGCATGACATAATTCAAATATATGATTTATATACTAAGGAAGTGAGCAGGGGGCAATCGCATATATGATGTGTCAACTAAGGAGATTGTCACATCCCTAGCTTTACCTTGCACTAGGTTAGCACTTGTCTGTTGCATCATGTTTAAATTTTCAAATAAATTTGAAATGGGGACATGTGAAAGCCTCAGAAGTCATTTCTGAAAATGACCAAGATAAAATTTGCTTCAAATAGGTCCAAGAAAATGTTCATGTTTCTCCTTGAAAATTTTGGCCAGAGGTAAAATTCAAACCAATATTTTTAGGAGCTCATGAATATTTATTTTGGGCATTTGGCGTTAATGCAATAACTATTTGCATTGGATTTATATTTGCTATATATTTAATATAAGTCCAATAATCCTGTAAATTAGTGTGGGGCTCTGGAATAGCTCAACTAGCCCACACAATATTTATGAGAAGCAGTAAATTTGATTTGGTTTGAAAACTAAATCAAAAACAAATTACAGAAAAATAGAAAACAGAATTAAATGTAAAGGAGAGAGAGAAGGACTAACCTTGCGCCCACCAACCGGCCCAGCTCCTGTGCTGGTCCAGCACTGTGCGGCCCAACCCACTGGCCTTCCCCCTGTCGTCTTCCTCGTGACAGAAGGATGCCAGGCATGTGGCCGCGGCGCACGCGCACGCGCTCGCCAGCTCTTGCTTACCGCTGCTGCTGGAGACGGCCCCGAGCGCCACGACAGCCCCCCTGACCGCCCCTCTCTCTCAGGACCCCCCTCCACCTCTGCTCTCCCTCCCTCTCATCACCGAACGCACCTGAGAGCGCCGCTCGCCGTAGCCATGACCACCGGCCACCCCTCGTCCCGTGATCGTGCCCAGCAGCTCCGCAATCGAGCACCACATCCCCAAGCCGAAGGAAATGAGCCGGAGGGCTTTGCTTTGTCGCCAACGTCCTCGTCTTCACCGCTGGTGCCCGGAGATCGTCTCCGTCGATTCGTCGGCTTCCGTCCGTCCCCGAGGCCGCTGACCTTCTCTACCGCATCCTTGTGAGCTCCTACACCTCCCCCGTGCTCACCCCCTCTATTCCTGCCCTCTACCCGCAGCCCCGCCATGGCCGAGCACTCGCTGCCGCCGCCGCGAAGCTCGCCGTCGCTAGGTGCCCCGCCCGACCAACCCAAGCATGGAGTCGTGCTCCGGGTTTCTCCAGGAACCCGTAGCGTGCCTTAGGTCGCCCGCTCGTGCACCGTGGCCCTCGCACCCGTGCAAGCCGCAGCTGCGCCGCCACGGAACTCGACGCCGTCGACGTTCCCGGCCGCCCTAGCATCGCCTGAGGCCACCAACCTACGCGCCTCCTTGCTCCGGTTCCAACGCGCCCAGCCGCGCGAGCTCCCATCGCCGGAGTTGGCCGGACGGGCAACGCCGCCGCGTCCTAGTTACGCCGGCGATTAGCCGCCGGTGATAGCAACTGTTAGGGGTTAATCACCCCACTAACTAAGCCCCTATGTCACTGACACCTGGGCCCCATGCCCTAATTAACCCCAGTTTATTCTGCTTAGTATTAACTAAACAAGAGCGGCCCCACGCGTCAGCTTTGACCAAGCTGACGTGGCCACTGACTAGGCCCACACGTCAGCGACCCTAACCAGCACTATGACACTGACACGCGGGACCCACTGGTCAGGTTTGACCCGGGGCAGCCCTGTTGACCTGCTGAGGTCAGCATGACCTAATTCTGACGCAGTTAATCATTTTCTGGACTTAAAATAATTCAGAAATTCCAAAAAAATAGTTAAAACTTGTAAAAATCATAGAAATTAATCTATAACTCCAAATGAAAAGATTTATATAAGAAAAATGATCAGAAAAACTCAATCTATCCATCTGTACTGGTTTCATCCATGATTAGGCAACTTAACATTGCTGTTTAGCTCAAATCATGTTAATGCACTATATAAACCCATAACTTGAGTTTGTATTTGAATCAAATGAGCTCAAACCACCCTGGTTGTAGATGCATTAGCCCAACACACTCATCTTGCCATGTAATATTCATGCATCATATTGTTGCATTGCATTGATTGTGTTTTCTCTCTGTTGCCGGTAATTGTCCCCTCTCGATAGACGTATTCCAATGATGAGTTCGATGACACCGATGAAGACCTATACTATCTTCAGAAGTGCCAGGCAAGCAAAAACCCCCTTGTCCATTCCGATACAATCCCACTCTCTCGCTCATGCTCTCTTTTACTGCATTAGGACAACAACGATTCGACTGTTACATGCTGCGGTAGTTGAACCCCTTTCCTCTGCATGACCTGTCGTTGCCACAGTAAATAGATGAAACCCACTAGCATGAGTAGGAGTTGTTTGAGCCCTGATGTGCCTACTCATTCATGCTTTTTTGTCATGCTTGCTACTGCTTAGAGTTGAGTCAGGTCTGATTCATCGGGGATGAATTGGAGTTGTGTGAACATGTCCTACTGTTGAGAGCTAAGTGTGTGAACACGATTTGGTAAAGGTAGCGGTGAGAGGCCATGTAGGAGTACGTGGTGGGTTGTCTCATTGAAACCGTCCTCAGGAACTGAGTCCTGTGTTTGTGATCCATGAACAGCTACTAACACACATTGGGATCCTTAATTGACTCTCTCGGCTTCTTAACCACCCTTGTCCTCTGTCCAGGAGTTGCAAGTAGTTTCTGGTGTCTGTAGTATGCTGGAGGCGGTGCGCAGCGCTAACCCGAGGGGTGGGCTATGATGCGGTAGGCACGTGGTCGGGCATGCCGGGCGCCCGTTTGGTGTCTTGGAACACTGTACACATCGTTCGGGGCCGTATGTGGAAACCTCGGCCGGACTCCCTGCGGATAGAACCTGAATAGGCGATAAACCTGGACTAGAGACTTGAGTGCTTAGGTAGGCCGTGGCCGACACCCACGTTGGGCTTCCGCTTGAAGGTTGCCGAGTACATGTCGTGTAAACGGTGGTAAGTGGTGAGAGCGTGTGTGAAGAAGTACACCCCTGCAGGAACATCATCTATTCGAATAGCCGTGTCCGCGGTAAAGGACTTCTGGGTTGCCTATAACTGTTCATAGACAAGTGAAAGTGGATACTCTAAAATACGCAAGATAGGGGTGAGTGCTATGGATGGCGTTCTCGTAGGGAGATGGGAGCGGATCCATAGTGGTGTATTGAAATGGTGAATATGTGGACTCATGTGCGCCACCTCAAAAGAGTTACTTGCATTCGTAGTTCAGGTTAGTCACTGAGTCAAAGCTGGCTTGCTGCAGTTAAACTCCACCACCCCCTTTGTTGATACCGATGCATATCTAGTTAGTTCTGATGTAAGTCTTGCTAGGTACATTTGTGCTCACGTTTGCCTACTTTATGTTTTTGCAGAGAGACGTCAGTCTCGCTAGTAGTTCCGCGTGGACTTCGACGTTTAGCTTGTTACCTCAGCTACGATCTTGTGCCCTCGGCAGGGTCTTGTAGATAGTCAGGCTTCTCAGCCTTCTTCATTTGTAGTTGTCTGTACTCAGACAAGTTAAGCTTCCGCATGTGCTTGTTGTTCGTATGCTCTGTATGTTGGGGTCATGAGACCCATGTTTGTAATACTTGGCTCCTCGGAGCCTAATGAATAAATACTTGAGTCGTAGAGTTATGTTGTGATGCCATGTTGTATTTACACATATCGAGCATATTGTGTGTATGATTGAAATGCTTGGTATGTGTGGGATCCGACAACCTAGTTGTTTATCCTTGGTAGCCTCTCTTATGGGGAAATGTAGTCTTGTGCTTCCATGAGCCATAGTAGTCCGCTACAGCCATGTTCATCGGAGTCCTGCTAGCCCAGCATTACTGCTCTGGAACACTTGACTGGCCGGCATGTGATTCACTTCGTTCCTGTGTCTGTCCCTTCTGGGAAATGTCACGCGGTGACATCCGGAGTCCTACCTAGCCTGCTACAGCCCGGGTTCCCGGAGTCCTGTTAGCCCAGTGCTACAGCCCGGATTCACACGCTGCTGACCGACATGTTCGATGTTGATTCATGTATGCCTGCCCCGTAAGTTAGTGCCACTTTGGGTTCACGACTAGTCATGTCGGCCCGGGTTCTCTGTCATATGGATGCTAGCGACACTATCATATATGTGAGACAAAAGGCGCAAACGGTCCCGGGCAATGGTAAGGCGACACCCGCGGGAATACCGTGCGTGAGGCCGCAAAGTGATATGAGGTGTTACCGGCTAGATCGATGTGACTTGGAATCGGGGTCCTGACAGCGTTGGTATCAGAGCCTGACTGCCTGTAGGATTACCAAGCCAAACTGGTCGAAGTTGAGTCTAGAAATGCTTTAGTTATGTAAGGGAATTGATTGTGGAAGGGAACGTAAGGCTCTTTTTACTCCTTTACCTTATGCCCTTCTGATCCGAGTCATCCTCTTCTCTTCTACGGGGATTAAGAACTAGGCTTCTCGTCTATCTATCAGGATCACGTGTTACTAATGTGTAGACTTATAGGAATGATGGATTCAAGCCCCAGTTCAGTTCCTACTACTTCCGTATGTTCATAGCTGGTTTCAGAACCTTGATATTGTGATATTGAGTGGTTATACCACCATTTTTGTAGGATGTCTTAAATCTTTTTCTGAGCATTTACAGCCGTTATGCTGTCCGAGTCATCCCAGGTTCCTAAATAGTCTGATGCATTTGCAAATCCTTTCCGTCCGTTCTCGATGTTCCTTTGGGCCAGATTAACCACACTAATCGTCGAGTTGAGGTACTCCGTTACCTCGTCGTATATGTGGAGTTATTATTATGACCCTAGGTGTCTTAGAGGACCACTTAGTAATCTAGCAATGCTTGCATCCCCAGTGTGATGATTCTGGCCATTATTCTCGAAAGCATTCCGTGATGCCATTTAGTTAGTAGGCATTCTATTTCTGGGTTCTTGAACCCAAGATTCACTCTACTTAACTCGTGTAGCTAGTGTTTGCTCGTTCCTTTAGGATATTAGTAAGCTTGCGATAGTCCTCGAGGTCCGTGGTATATCATTCTTCCAAATACCATGAACTGCTTATGGCAGAAGTTCTCTTGAACCAAAAGATCACAACCAGAGTGCTCTTGACGAGTTCTCCATCCAAATTGTGAATCTGCCAGTCCTTCTTCTTCTGCATGGGTTATCCGGAAGAAATATGTTGAACTTGTTCGACATGCTAAACCATGCATCCATAACTCAGAAAATCATATGTTCCTTTGGGTTGTCCCTCTTTAGTTATTTTCTGGCCTTCGTCTATCAATTGATAGTCAGGAGTAATTGTGCATTCGTGTTATCGATGCTTATTATTCTTGTGGTCCGTCAAGCCATTCTATTCAGAATGACTAGGAGAAACAAACTCCAGTACCTCGTCCATCTCTGGGATTGGGTCAAAGTAGTTGTATTCCGCAGATCAAAATGCCAAACCAGTTTTTATTCTGTTCTACCTTCGAGTATTACCCCCTTTATGTCGAGAATATCGTAGGAATTGCACCACCTCTTATGAATTCTTGACGCAATGATACTTCTCGCCATCATTGTTCATTCCTTGGTTCCTGTAACCGGAATACCGACAAGTGAATTGTGATGTGTGAAATCTATACTCCTAGCAACTCAGTTGCTTGGTAGTTAAAGGACAATAATTTCATCCTTAGCGTGTTGGTTATTGAATCACCATCCTAAGGTTGATCGTGTTACCCAGTCCTTATTCCCGGTGCACTTTTCGATCAATGAGTTAGGATAGTGTCAGTCCTTGCTTATTCGGTCATATCGTCTTGCCCTGAAAAGCAAGATTGTTCACGAGCTTAGCAACATATCGGTGGTACGTGATTTTCCGAATATCTTCTCGGAAGTATCACCAGGTCGTCACCTGCCCGCTATGTTGAGTTCGTGATCATGTTGGTATTCTTGTAAACCATCCTTTCTCCAAGAATCTGTGTCGGATACCCTGAGCTAGTTGGTTAAGCTAAACAACAACTTGGAGAGTTGGAAGATAAAAGCTTGTCCGACTTAGTTCATCTTAAGGGATATCTTGTATGTGTGTTGAAGAAAGATGGTATTTTCATCGATTGACCCTCGTGATCAGTTAATGGACCTATCACATTATCCAATCTTTGATTTGAGTATGGGATATCCTCAAATCAAATCATAACCAACGATATTCGTAATGTTGTCTTACTCGTGGTTGTTTCCTCGAGCATACACCATTATATTCTTTGGGTTTGGCCAATGCTATCGCTTTGTTCACATAGTTGTGGAATTCCATCTTCATGGAAATTTGGATGACCTGTTGTTGAGCCCATCGGCAATATTTTCATCTTGTTCATGATTCATGTTGAACATTAAGCTAGTGTTGGAAACTTTGAAAGCATTTTTTCATGCTAGCTCATGAAGCATATGTTCAGTGTAAAAAGTGACTTCCTCTAATTCACGTGTATCTGAAGTAAGTTGCCACCGTGAATTTGAGAAAGTTTGTTTTGCTTCCTCTGGAATCGTCCCACGTTAGTCATGCATGTGCGAAGTATTCTATGATTTGATAGACTAATCATCTTCATTCTGTAATGTATCCCTAGCACACCAAGCCACTGACTGATTTGTTCCAGGAGAAGGAGTTCCTTTTAAGAGCTAACCCGGGCTTAATTAAGAACTTCATTATCTGCGATGATGGTTCCCCTCCTGAACTCGGTAGTGTTTTATTATAAGACTACCATGTGATCATGCTTGTCTGGGACAGCGTGCTCACATGTATGTAGCAGAACCAGCTCATGTTTTGGAGCTTGCTATCGTAGTTCATCCCCTGAGAATCTCGCAACGTCATCTCGTCGATTTGTGTTGCAAACTTTCATTTTTCCTTCTAGACTTGATGAGTCTGGAATATCCTGACACCAACCAGATCTGAATCTCGGGCAGATATGATGGTTGGAACATTTCCCAAGAATTATAATATTGGTCTCTCGATAACCAGTGAAGTGGATGTCGTGGCCAACACACCCAGCCGGAAGACCTACTATGGTAGTATGTTGATTGAGTAAGTTGGCCACCTCCCCATAAGGATTTATTAGGATTTATTCCAGTAGTTATTCCTTATGGATTCCTGCGCTCCCAAAGTCCGACCTACTACTTGATGTTCAAGATACCAAACCACATCTAATGGGTTGCGCTAGAACATCAAGGAGAACATTAGAAGCGGAGTGCTAAATGTCTCTCGGTCGATCATCCAGATTTTGCCCTCTTGGCTTCGCTAAGGTGAAATCTGAGAAAGGGTTGTCTTTCTATGCATCTGCATTGTCCATCACTATTCGTCAAGGTAGTAAGATGTGTTGCCAGGATCCTCGACACAGATATTGGTAAAACCTTGATGAATATGGAAATGCTCAAGTTCTTCAGAGCATACTCAATCACTAGGTTATATCCTCGGTATCAACGGGAATGTGCCTTCCGTTTGCCGAGTTGCTCCATAACCATAGTTTCCTTTCCGATCTGAGTATGCCATTTCTCCGAACTCCTTCAAATGATCGTTTGCGATTTTCCTTGGGCCGGTTTAGAGAGTTTCAATGATCTTTGTATCAAAAGTAATTCTTTTTGCCGCTTAAGGGAATAATTCTACGAGTCACTTTTCCTAAGGTGCCCCGTTATGGAATCATGACAATTTTTCCTCGCTATTTTGAAACCCTCGTTAAATTGTTTCTTTCGTACTTCCTGATGCATGATTTGCCTCTCAGCTCCAGAGATGTTTCTATGTCCCATTCCACAAGTTGATCTTGTGATCATTAAGATGATCCTAAGTTGCTCGAACCTCAGGAAGATCGATTCTTCTAAAATTCTCCCTTTCTACTCGTTGTCATGTTGGATGTAGTTCTCAAAGCAGGACGTCGAGATCAATTCGAAGGAGCGAATCAACATCTTCGATGAGGGCAGTTGGATCATGAAGATCGTGGTAGCTTTGTATTCCCTCTGTCTTCTTACCTCATGTCTTGAATCTCGGGACGAGATTCTTGTTTAGTGGGGGTGAGTTGTCACATCCCTAGCTTTACCTTGCACTAGGCTAGCACTTGTCTGTTGCATCATGTTTAAATTTTCAAATAAATTTGAAATGGGGACATGTGAAAGCCTCAGAAGTCATTTCTGAAAATGACCAAGATAAAATTTGCTTCAAATAGGTCCAAGAAAATGTTCATGTTTCTCCCTGAAAATTTTGGCCAGAGGTAAAATTCAAACCAATATTTTTAGGAGCTCATGAATATTTATTTTGGGCATTTGGAGTTAATGCAATAACTATTTGCATTGGATTTATATTTGCTATATATTTAATATAAGTCCAATAATCCTATAAATTTGTGTGGGGCTCTGGAATAGCTCAACTAGCCCACACAATATTTATCAGAAGCAGTAAATTTGATTTGGTTTGAAAACTAAATCAAAAACAAATTACAGAAAAATAGAAAACAGAATTAAATGTAAAGGAGAGAGAGAGAGAGAAGGACTAACCTGGTGCCCACCAACCGGCCCAGCTCCTGTGCTGGTCCAGCACTGTGCGGCCCAGCCCACTGGCCTTCCCCCCTGTCGTCCTCCTCGTGACAGAAGGACGCCGGGCGTGTGGCCGCGCGCACGCGCACGCGCTCGCCAGCTCCTGCTTGCCGCTGCTGCTGGAGATGGCCCCGAGCGCCATGACACCCCCCTGACCGCCCCTCTCTCTCTGGACCCCCTCCTCCTCCTCTGCTCTCCCTCCCTCTCGTCACTGAACGCACCTGAGAGCGCCGCTCGCCGTAGCCATGACCACCGGCCACCCCTCGTCCCGTGATCGTGCCCAGCAGCTCCGCAATCGAGCACCACATCCCCAAGCCGAAGGAAACGAGCCGGAGGGCTTTGCTTCGTCGCTAACGTCCTCGTCTTCACCGCAGGCGCCCGGAGATCGTCTCCATCGATTCGTCGGCTTCCGTCCGTCCCCGAGGCTGCTGACCTTCTCTACCGCATCCTTGTGAGCTCCTACACCTCCCCCCGCGCTCACCCCCTCTGTTCCTGCCCTCTAACCGCAGCCGCGCCATGGCCAAGCACTCGCCGCCGCCGCCGCGAAGCTCACCGTCGCTAGCTGCCCCGCCCGACCAACCCAAGCATGGAGTCGTGCTCCGGGTTTCTCCAGGAACCCGTAGCGCGCCTTAGGTCGCCCGCTCGTGCACCGTGGCCCTCGCACCCGTGCAAGCCGTAGCTGCGCCGCCGCGGAACTCGACGCCGTCGACGTTCCCGGCCGCCCTAGCATCGCCTGAGACCACCAACCTACGCGCCTCCTTGCTCCGGTTCCAACGCGCCCAGCCGCGCGAGCTCCCATCGCCGGAGTTGGCCGGACGGGCAACGCCGCCGCGTCCCGGTTACGCCGGCGATTAGCCGCCGGTGATAGCAACTGTTAGGGGTTAATCACCCCACTAACTAAGCCCCTATGTCACTGACACCTAGGCCCCACGCCCTAATTAACCCCAATTTATTCTGCTTAGTATTAACTAAACCAGAGCGGCCCCACGCGTCAGCTTTGACCAAGCTGACGTGGCCGTTGACTGGGCCCACACGTCAGCGACCCTAACCAGCACTATGACACTGACACGCGGGACCCACTGGTCAAGTTTGACCCGAGGCAGCCCTGTTGACCTGCTGAGGTCAGCATGACCTAATGCTGATGCAGTTAATCATTTTCTGGATTTAAAATAATTTAGAAATTCCAGAAAATAGTTAAAACTTGTAAAAATCATAGAAATTAATCTATAACTCCAAATGAAAAGATTTATATATGAAAATGATCAGAAAAATTCAATCTATCCATCTGTACTGGTTTCATGCATGTTTAGGCAACTTAACCTTGCTGTTTAGCTCAAAACATGTTAATGCACTTTCTAAACCCATAACTTGAGTTTGTATTTGAATCTTTGATTCAAATGAGCTCAAACCACCCTGGTTGTAGATGCATTAGCCCAACACACTCATCTTGCGATGTAATATTCATGCATCATATTGTTGCATTGCATTGATTGTGTTTTCTCTCTGTTGCCGGTAATTGTCCCCTCTCGATAGACGTATTCCAATGATGAGTTCGATGACACCGATGAAGACCTATACTATCTTCAGAAGTGCCAGGCAAGCAAAAACCCCCTTGTCCATTCTGATACAATCCCACTCTCTCGCTCCTGCTCTCTTTTACTGCATTAGGACAACAACGATTCAACTGTTACATGCTGCGGTAGTTGAACCCCTTTCCTCTGCATGACCTGTCGTTGCCACAGTAAATAGATGAAACCCACTAGCATGAGTAGGAGTTGTTTGAGCCCTGATGTGCCTACTCATTCATGCTTGTTTGTCATGCTTGCTACTGCTTAGAGTTCAGTCATGTCTGATTCATCGGGGATGAATTGGAGTTGTGTGAACATGTCCTACTGTTGAGAGCTAAGTGTGTGAACATGATTTGGTAAAGGTAGCGGTGAGAGGCCATGTAGGAGTACATGGTGGGTTGTCTCATTGAAACCATCCTCAGGAACTGAGTTCTGTGTTTGTCATCCATGACCAGCTACTACCACACATTGGGATCCTTCATTGACTCTCTCGGCTTCTTAACCACCCTTGTCCTCTGTCGTATGTGCCCGTTTGGTGTCTCGAAACCCTGTACACATTGTTCGGGGCCATATGTGGAAACCTCGGCCGGATTCCCCGCGGATGGAACCTGAATAGGCGATAAACCTGGACTAGAGACTTGAGTGCTTAGGTAGGCCGTGGCCGACACCCACGTTGGGCTTCCGCTTGAAGGTTGCCGAGTACATGTCCTGTAAAGGACGGTAAGTGGTGAGAGCGTGTGTGAAGAAGTACACCCCTGCAGGGTTAAGGTCATCTATTCGAATAGCCGTGTCCGCGGTAAAGGACTTCTTGGTTGCCTATAACAGTTCATAGACAAGTGAAAGTGGATACTCTAAAATATGCAAGATAGGGGTGAGTGCTATGGATGGCGTTCTCGTAGGGAGACGGGAGCGGATCCTTAGTGGTGTATTGAAATGGTGAATATGTGGACTCGTGTGCGCCACCTCAAAAGAGTTACTTGCAGTCGTAGTTCAGGTTAGCTACTGAGTCAAAGCTGGCTTGCTGCAGTTAAGCTCCACCACCCCCTTTGTTGATACCGATGCATATGTAGTTAGTTCTGATGTAAGTCTTGCTGGGTACATTTGTACTCACGTTTGCCTACTTTATGTTTTTGCAGAGAGACGCCAGTCTCGCTAGTAGTTCCGCGTGGACTTCGACGTTTAGCTTGTTACCTCAGCTACGATCTTGTGCCCTCGGCAGGGTCTTGTAGATAGTCAGGCTTCTCAGCCTTCTTCATTTGTAGTTGTCTGTACTCAGACAAGTTAAGCTTCCGCATGTGCTTGTTGTTCGTATGCTTTGTATGTTGGGGTCATGAGACCCATGTTTGTAATACTTGGCTCCTCGGAGCCTAATGAATAAATACTTGAGTCGTAGAGTTATGTTGTGATGCCATGTTGTATTTACACATATCGAGCATATTGTGTATATGATTGAAATGCTTGGTATGTGTGGGATCCGACAACCTAGTTGTTTATCCTTGGTAGCCTCTCTTATGGGGAAATGTAGTCTTGTGCTTCCATGAGCCATAGTAGTCCGCTACAGCCCGGTTCACCGGAGTCCTGCTAGCCCAGCACTAGTGCTCCGGAACACTTGACTGGCCGACATGTGATTCACTTCGTTCCTGTGTCTGTCCCTTCTGGGAAATGTCACGCGGTGACATCCGGAGTCCTGCCTAGCCTGCTACAGCCCGGGTTCCCGGAGTCCTGTTAGCCCAGTGCTACAGCCCGGATTCACACGCTGCAGACCGACATGCTCGATGTTGATTCATGTATGCCTGTCCCCGTAAGTTAGTGCCACTTTGGGTTCACGACTAGTCATGTCGGCCCGGGTTCTCTGTCATATGGATGCTAGCGACACTATCATATATGTGAGCCAAAAGGCGCAAACGGTCCCGGACCATGGTAAGGCGACACCCGTGGGAATACCGTGCGTGAGGCCGCAAAGTGATATGAGGTGTTACCGGCTAGATCGATGTGACTTGGAATCGGGGTCCTGACAGAGATGGCATTCAATATTGTGTATATGATGTAAAAACTAAGCATTGCAATACAACATATGCATTATATGAGTAATATAACCCTGCCAAGTTTGATCATACACCTCAGGGGGATAATAGGACTGGTCATCTGCCTCTGAATCCTCCTCTGAAGAGCTATCTGTAACTAGCAAGATATCTGCTTCAGCAGGTAGCATTGTCTGCTCTGAAGACCTTGTTTTCACTCCGGATTTCTCCATCACCAATTCAAATAGTTGATGCACAGGAAGAGCAGTTGAATATACAAACATTGTCGACAAAAGCAATGAGAAATACAAAAAAAAGGACGGCATGATATAATTCAGATATATGACGCTTGCCTACACAGCATGGCATTGCATAATTCACATACATAATGCCTTGCAACAAGATAACATTGCATAATTCACATATATAATGTCTTGCAACAAGATGGCATTGCATAATTCACATATATGGTAATTAGACACTAAACAGGTGGCATTCACACAAAGCATGTCTAAACTAAGCAAATGACATAGCAATGCAAGATACCATACGCACGATATGAGCAACATAACCCTGCCAAGTTAGGGCATGCACCTCGGGGGGGGGGGATATGACTGGTCATCTATCTCTGAATCCTCCTCTGAGGAGCTATCGGTAACCAGCAAGACATGCGCTTCGTCAGATAGCATTGTCTGCTCTGAAGACCTTGTTTCCACTCCAGATTTTTCCATGACCGTGCCGAATGGCTGATGCACAGGAAGAGTAATTGAATGTACTAAAATTGTTGACAAATTTAACACATAATAAAAAAATGATGGCATGATATAATTCACATATAAGATGACTGGCTAACCAGGGTGGCATTGCAAAATTCACATATACGATGCCTGGCTAGACAAGATGGCATTGCATGATTCACATATACGATAAAGAAACTAAACAGATGGCATTAACACAAAGCATGTCTAAACTAAGCAGATGACATCTTTAATGTATACAGTAAGGAATGCAAGGCACCATATGCATGATATTACCAACATCAGCATGCCAAGTTAGAGCGAAGACCTCATGGGGTAAATAGGAGTGGTCTTCTCCTTCTGAATGCCCCTCAGAACAATTATCTTCCTCTTGATTACGATCCGAAATGGGTGGAGGGGGGCTGCCTTTGCGCCCACCATGGAATGACGTCTGCATGAAATTTTATTGCCACGCAAGGCTCGTCTCTTTTGCTCTACATGATCAGTTCCATTGTGTACAATACTGGCATGCATAGGAATAAAACATAGTGAGATTATGTAAGGAGTGCATGCACAAATCCAGAGTGATGGTAGCAAACTGTGGATAGACCCAAAACCAATGATAGCAGGCAGATAATAGCTTTAGTTAAAAAATATAGATAATGGCTCATTTAATGTTTGTTTGCACCCAACATGAAACTCATAGTAGACACCGGAGATTAACCAGATAGTAGACAGGTAGTACTGATTGCTGCCCCAATATGTACCCCACAACCATTTAAAAACTCAAGTTTCAGCATTAGTTTGGACCTGACTCGGAGTCTAATAGGTGAACACGATGATAATGTAGCATGTCATCATATTAAGCGATGCATAACGTAAGCAGACACGGAAGAGTGCGACCTCTCTTGTGGACCCGTGTAGTCCTCAAGGTCATCTGCTCAGTTGATGATGGTAATGCAGTTGCCGTGGCTGCCGGCGGCGGGGAAGAAGATCTGAGGCGGCGAAAGACAGTCTGGAGAGCGGATCCCTGCTGTGGTGAACCCTTCCGTCGTTGGAGCAGTTGAGCTGGGGTGGAACATAGTGCCGCAGGAGCAGTACAAACCACACAAGGTTTTCTTTGACACATATCTGTAACAGAAGTAATTGAGTAAGGGCTTGTTTGAATTTGAGGATTCTAACAATGCAGGGATAGGAAATAGACAGGAATAGGATAGGAATGCACGTGCAAAACAGAGAGTTTAAAAACACAGGATTTCTGCCAATCTGGGTGTTTGATTCACAACAATTGGAAGATCACAGGATGCAAAAAAGCATGGTGAGATTAAGTCAAACCACAAGAAAATGTACGGTTATAATGCTATTATGCTACTATCTCTTAGTCTTGTGCTTGATGAATAGGAATATGAAAAGGAGGAGAAGTGGAAATTAGAATTCCTACGGTTTTTCTTTCAAGGAGACACTAAAGGAACAAATCCTACAGTTTTCCTTTGCTCCATTCCTTTGCACCAAATTCATGAAAAGTAGTACCATAGGAAACTTTCCAATTCCGATGTTTTTCATTCACATTTCCTTTCAAGCACTGGTGATTCTAGTAGGCAGGCTTGAGCAAGGAAAATCCTACACTAAAAAAATGTTTTTGTGCTACTTCTATTACTTTGGACCCAGGCCACAGCCATACTAGCTCAACTCCCAGGCCCATTGACAAATGCACAGCTCAAACGCGCAGAGATAAATAATGATGGCGTTCAAGAGAGTCCATCACGGATAGCTAAGTTTCCTGGTACCTCACTGCTTGTCATATAGTAGGATAAAATAATCGTATTTCCCGTTTCTACGAGTGCTCAGTGGACAATATATATAACATGTAGAGTAAAAAAGAGATGCAACAAGTGTACAACCTCTTTGGTGAAGCCAGGTCGATCTCAGCGTGATTGGGTGGGCCGGTGAGGATGCTCCGGCTGACTTTGCTGTCGGAGGAGGGGAAGAAGATCTTAGGCGTCTAGAGATGGAGCCCGAGGTACTGCTCCGCTGTGATGGAGGGTTTCGTCGTTGGAGCAGCTCCGGTGAGTTGTACGACGCCGAGGCTGAAGCAGGACAAGAGAGACAATGAACAACGTTAACCTGAGTGGAATTATAATAGCATCTCCAATACATGACGTAAAATACATAACCACAAAGTGCTAGATGTAAAATACATCAGCCGCTCATCTCTGAACTTAACTGTCGAAACTGAATTTAACTGTCGAAACTGAACTTAACTGTCGAAACTGAACTTAACTATCGAAACTGAATTTTGCTGTCGAAACTGAATTTTGCTGTCGAAACTGAACGCACTAGCAAGGTGAGGCTACACGTCGGTCGACTGACTTTTTCATCTCTGGTCAGTCGATTTTGCAGCCGTTGGATACGAAATCAAGGGCCGGCGGTTCATCTTCAACCTCCACCCCCCTGAGCTGCCAGCCACCACCGGCCAAACAGCAGCCCCCCACCGCCTGTGGTCGGCGGTGCGCCGCCCCGCCCGCCCCGAAAACACTCCCCACCGCCGGTCCGCCGCCGCCCCGGCCATCCCTCTAGCCCCCCCCCCCCCCCCGCGCCAAGCTTTTTCTCTGGTGATCCCCACGCCATCGCCCCGCCAACGCCCCGCCACCGCCGGCGACCACCGCGCCCATCCTGAACCCTAAGATAGATAGTGGGGTACCTCTCCGGCGAGCCCCCCTCCCCGCTGCGGCTGGTTCTTCCTTCACCCCGGCGAGCCCCCCCCACCCCCTGAAAATCGACCGACCCAAAAGTCGATTCAGTCGACTGAAGTGTAGCTAAATAGGAGCAGCATCGCAAGCAAGAGCAAGAGCGAGAGCAGCAGCGCGAGCAAGAGCAATAGCAAGAGCAGACCAGGCAGGGGACCGAGAGCAAGAGCAGAGTAGCAGCGCGAGCGAGAGCTAAAGCAGCAGCAGCTCCTACTGATGTGGACGTCGCCGCCGAGGGAGCGACACCGTGGAGGAAGTGGCCGGCGACGCCGCCGTGGATGGAGCCGCGCCGTGTCGGCTCGGGACCGAGCGCCGACAGCACCGTGAGATCGAATCAAGAAGAAAATGCGGCGATTAGTGTACAACCTCTTTGGTGGCGCCGATTAGGCCGCAGCTTCATCCGAGGAAACGGTGATGATGATGCTCTTCCGGTGGTGCAAGTGAAGACGGCGGTGTGGGAATGGAGGTGGCGCGAAAGACGAGGGGAACGTCGGGGCAGTTCCTTGGGGGTGGAGGATGGGGTGGCTGAACCGGCGGGATGATGAGATCGACGACGGATCCTCATCCGGTACGGTGGATGAGGGACGTCGAGGTGTTGCTGTGGACGACGTCGTCGGGGAAGAGGCTCCGGCTGGGTGGCGGACGGAGCAGGGTGTGGGGTTTCGTCGCGGGTTTTCGCGGCCTCGGTGTACGAATGGGTGGGCGGATGGGATGGCAGTGGGGAACCATGGCTTAGAGACGCGCTTGTCCGAAATGTGGGCTAAGTTACGAAAGTACCCCCACCGATTTGAGGCGGTTCTTTCGGTTCAGGGGTACCACGGGCATTTCGCGTGTCGGGATTTCACAGGAGGTGGGAGTTTTCGCGCGTGTTGTAATTTCGGAATAGCAAGGCGCGGGTTGAGATGGAGGGAGTTGTCGGAGCACAACGAGACAAAGATATATCTTAAATATTTCGGGCTAACAAGGCGCGGGTTGAAGAGGCGGGAGTTTCGCAGCACGATAGACAGAGACGCTAGCTTGAATTTTCGGCATAACAAGGCGCGGCTTGAAATTTAGGAAGAACAAGCTTAACGTGTACCAAAAAAAGACAATTTGCACCTCAACACGCACAACACACACACAAACACCATTTAGACAAGAGTAATGTACACGTGCATTGCACGCATGAGATTTGGCAACCAAATTATGAATAAATACCACATTATAGCATGCAAGCTTTGAGTCATATATGCATGATGTAGATGTTCGTTTAATTCTTATAGTTCATTTCATTCAAAATCATCTAGTTTTTATAAGGAAGCTAATCTATTTTAAGATTCATAGAATTGTGCGCCGTAAGACATAAAGTAAAAACAAATAATGGCAAATCATGTAGAAAAACATTTGGGCAATTCTGATACGGAAGATTCTAGAACAAATAAGAAGTGCTTGTGTTTTGATTTTTGTGCATTATGCTTAAGTTCAACCATGGAGTCTTCTAGATTATACATGTGGCGAAATCTGGTGGAATCTAGATGATATCCAACGGCCAGTAGTGCTCAAATTTGCCATCTTTGGACCATCGGATTCGCCTCATCCAACGACCATCTTTCAAAGTTAAAGTTACCCGCACACAATATAAAAAATATAAAATATAATATATATATAGGGGTATAGATATAGATATGTGATGCGAAAGCCGCCCATCATCTCCAATTAGAATAGTGTGTCCATGCACGGATGCGACATGGCCAAATGATGTCTGCCATCGGTATCTCAAATTCAAATCAGTCTGACCTTGTTCAATGTGTATACATTACCACATGCTCGTATCCAAACCACACCGCGCAGATCTCCGTTATATTCAAGCATGCATGGGTTTCAAACATCAGGATCTCTTATTCAAATATTTGAATTCAACTTTACATTGATTATGACCTCACCTATTCTTTTACACCCACATAGTAGTCTTCTCTTTTATAATTGTACCACTAACTTTCTCTCGTGCATGCATGCACACACACTACCAGTTGGCATTCTCCATCGCATGCATACAATCTTTTTCTTCAAGTCGGTCTCCCACGAAGGCACACACCCACACACATCCCCCTCTCCATCATATCGGGCATTATTTATCTCTCACGCGTGCATGCGCAACGATCGATGTTCCTCTATGTATGTGTGTATATAGCTAGGTCTTTCATAGTTTTCCACACAAACCGATCAATCGATATATCCAATGAGGTCTCACCCTCTTTCCCACGTCCACATCGATCAATCTATACCTCTCTATATAGGATTAACATATATAGCTAATACACCCACATTAATTATATATCCTCGTAAAGGATTAGCAATGCTTGGCCCCTAGCTCATTTGTTTTTCATGGCTCCGCCACTGCGCGCAACAGCGCACGTGTTCGCCCCCTCTCTCTAAATATCGATCTCGCACTTGTGCATTCCTTCATAGTCTCCATCCACTCGGCCCCTCGCACCATCTTCTAGCCCCCCACCGGATTTTGCCACATGTAGAATCTAGCAGACTCCATGGTTGAACTTAAGCATAATGCACAAACCTCAAAACAACAGTGGTTCTCTTTTGTTCTAGAATCTTCCATATCATAACTGCCCAAACTTTTTTTCTAGCTGAATTTCCATTATTTGTTTTTACTTTGTGCTTTACAACGCACAATTCCATGAATCATAAAATAAGGGCTTCTTTGATTCAAATGATTCTCAAAGGAATTTTGGAGGATTCTAATCATTAGGAATTTTTCCTATCTTGGTTGTTTGATTCGTAGGATTGTAAACCATAGGAATTTTTCCATATGATTCATTTGCACTAGATTTCATAGGAAACATCCCATCCACTCAAACCTCTTTGAAAGAATTCTGCGTTTTTTCTATGCACAATCAAACACTCGTACAATCCTGTAGGATTCAAGACGACATTCCACTATAATCCCATGTTTTTCCTATTCCCGCGTTCTTAGCTTTTTTATAAAAACTAATTGATTTTGAATGAGATGAACTATAAGAATTAAACGAAGGGCTACATCAGGCATATATGACTCAGAGCTTACATGCTATAGTGTGGTATTTATTCATAATGTGGTTGCAAAATCTGATGCGTGCAATGCACGTGTACCTTACTAGTACTTCGAGTATGTGCAAAACATGTAAATTAGAATACCAATGGCACGCTACACAGTGTCTCTCTTACAGTTCATGAAGCCACGTGGCACATGTGGAGGCGTTGTCGCGACCTCCTTGCGTGGATTGCTCATAGTGACGTGTTGCTGGTTCCAGAAGAATGTACTCATCCTCCCTGAGCCATACTGGCGGTACATGCACGAAGCGAAGATGTGCACGCACGCCACGCACGCACTCATTCCCTCGCACGCACACGCGGGTACACGGGCGGACGCAATTTTGTACCAAGATCCACCCCATGTGATAATTTGACGAGTGCAAAGTCGTTCACTTCATTGATGGTCAATTAATACATCGCATGCAAATTGAGTGGACGTGAGGGCGGAAGAAAGACATTATTACTCCACTGCGCGCATGCGAGTAGTTAAATCGTGGGTTCCTAGTAGTACTTCCATTGGTCTCCTTCGTATTTTGTGCCAATTTTTGACAGTAACATAATATTTACGCATTTGAGCAGTGTAGTACTTAAATTTATGTTCCGCTAAACTCATCGGGAGCCGTTTTGGGCCTCGAAACCAAAACCATCAATTAATCTTTACCTTGTTCCCATCACATTCGAAAGCCTGCTCACACCTACTAGTACGTACCAAACCTGAACGTGTTCCCACTATGCAGGTATTAGTACTAGTGCTAGTACTCAGGTTATAAAAAGGGGACTACCTAACCGAAAACTACTCTACCTTTCCTCCTCATAAGTGCTTCTTCTTCATCCGTCGTTGCCATGGCCGGTGAGCAGAGCTCTAGGTCGACAACTACTCGTAACAAGGGATCGGCAACCAAGGCTGCGGAAAAAAAAAGAGGGCTCACCGCCACGCAGAGACCTCGAAAGATCTCTCACGGGCAGGCGATGGCTCCCAGGAGCGCCCTAGCCGCGGAGGCGAACATGCCGAGCCGGCGGAGCTGGAGTCGTTATCCCTCGACGGCATGCCCAATCAGCTCAATAAGCAGAAGGGGTTCATCCAAGGCTTGATGGAGTTGCTGAAGGAGAGCCTCGACGACATGCCCGCTAAGCTCAATCAGCAGGGGGAGTTGACCGCCGGCTTGGTGATGCTGCTGAAGAAGAGCATTGCCTCGGAGAAGAAGGCGACCGGCGAAATACTGCAACTTCAGGAGGACAAGGCGAAGCTCTGCCACGAGGTCGACCTATTGAAGGAGAAGAACGCCGGCTGGAAGAAGCTGCATGAGAATAGTAGTTCCTCGATGAAGATGCTGCAGGCCCTCGTCATGGAACAGAAGGAGGAGTTGGCGAAGCTCCGCATCGAGCACCCTGCTGCTGTCAAGGTACGTAATGCGGCCGTGGAACAGATGATGAAGGCTCGCGTCGAGAAATCCCGTGTCATGGACAGAATGAAGAAGATGGCGGAGGAGACGCGCAAGGAGATGGAGGTCGTGGAGGCGATGAAGAAGCAGTTACGACTCCGCGGCGAATTAGATCATTTGGGGTGATAATCTTCCTTCTTTTTTTGCTCCTGTGTTTCATCTCTTGCTTCTGGTGTTTCGCCGCACGTGTCACGTTCTCTGCGAGGCATGAATAGAACAATGTTTTTTTGAGGGAATGAATAGAACAATGCTAACAATGAGATGACTAGCAAATTAGATCATTTTTTATCGCCATATGGCACTGGGCTGCCGTGTTTCGTGCTCCTCCGTCGCAGTACTACTCCAGTGGAAAACTTGAGTATACCACACGGTTCTTTGCTCCTCCTCGATCAGGTCGTCGGCACATTTATATGAGCAGTCAAATCACAAGGCCCCGCCTTCCAGCAGTAATGAGCCGTCAAATCACAAAGGCCCTCGCCTCTCGTGAAACCGACCAAGCTAGACTGCCCCGTCCTCTAGCCTTTTAAAAAATGTATACTTCTGTACAGCAGTAGTATCGATGGATTGAGCCATGGAGCAAAACTTGAAACTAAAAAAAGGTGGTACATATAGAGAGCGCTCGTCGCCAAATTATGCATATAGTACTATTAAAAAGGCTAGTCAAAATAATGGTGTCCAGCACAACCCACCCCTCAAATAAAACTAAGAGGGTGCTTGGATACGTTTTAGCCCCATGACTAAAAGTAGTGGGACTAAAACATGCTAGCCTCACCCATGCTTGGATCCAAATACTAAAAAGGCTAAAATCAAGTTAATGAGCATTTGTTATCCTCCAAACCCTCCAATCCAGAACTCGCCTGTGTTAAAGGTGAGGAGTTAAATGAGTAGAGAGAGGACTAATCCACATTTTAGTAGGGGTACCCCTGACTAAAAATTTTTAGTCTCAAGACTAGTTTTAGCCCCTCTTTAGTCAGGGGTGCTTGGAACTTTAGCCTCTTAAAGAGACTATTTTTAGTCAGACTAAAATAAGTCCCTTGGATCCAAGCACCCTCTAAGCATCCTGGAATTCTTTGACAGAACTAAGCACCCTGAAATTCTTTGACAACTAAACTGTTGGCTATATGATGTTGGCCATATATATTGTACGTATATAATGTGAAGAAATGAGTGGTAGTACTATACCAACTAAAAGATGAAATGTAAGAAATACTAGTATGTACGTACTGAAGAGTTAAAGTAACGAGAAGAAGCATAACATAGTTCTGCTGGGGGCTCAGCACAACACACCCCTCAAATTAAATTAAGCACACCTGAAATTAAACTTTGCAACTATTCCGGTAGACACTGCATTAGAACCACCATGAGCAACGACACTTCCACCTTACTCGGAGTCCTCGTCCACGTCCTCGACTTCGTCGTTGTCCCTCTTCCTCTTGGCCGATACTTCTTTGCTTGAACTGCACACTTGGCTGTTGCTCTTCATCCAACCCTTGTAGATATTGAAGCAAAGGTAGCCATCCATTGCAGCGTAGTGGATGTGGTCTATATTTAGTACATTCTGCTGCCATGCATGACGATGAAACGTGTATGGAGGTTTCTCCAGTTTACCGTACGAAGGATGAACCATGGCTCCTGCCAGGGTCAGCATTGAAGGCTGACGAGAGGACACTAGCCGATTCTTCTGGAGGTCGAAGGTGTTGCCTACAACGAGGCCTATCCGACGCAGGACTTCTTTGTCGTTATCAAAGTCTACAGTAACAAATTTGACTAGGTTGCTCTCGAGGAAGTCCTTAAAATCCTGGCACTCAACGTCGGCATGGCATATGTGGTAGACCAAGCATAAGTCATGCACGCAAACCTGGATCACGGCGGGCTTCTTCCTCTCTTCGTCCTTTAGATCCTTCTCTCGTCCCAGGACTGTGGTGTACTCAACATCTAGCCCAGCGACCCACTCATCATCTGAGTCTTCGAACATGCGTCTGAAGCGAGAAAGGCATCCTTTCACCGTCGCGGAAGAACGGGTGTAGATGACGTCGAACTCATCGCCGGTGATGGTTCTAACCTTGTACTCACCGCCGATCGTGGAGATTTGGGATGCCATGGATTTGGGAGGAGGGTTAGGATTAGTGGAACTGCTGTAATGTGAATGGACGGGACGACTAGGAGCGAACCGCCATAGTATTGAAGGTCGTGCGGGGACGAGTAGGAGCGAACTGCCAGCGTGCGAACGTCAGGGTAGTGGCTTTCCATTCTCCCATGATACGGGCTTCCGAGAGCCCTTGGATCTGAGATCGAACGGTTGCATGGCGTGATTCTAGACCTATGGGTGAATATCCTATCCTGGAGGGTTATTCTGCAAATTTTCAGCAACTTAGCATGCGACCGTTTGATCTCAGATCCAAGGGCTGCCAACTGCCCGTATCATGGTTGCGCCTACCACGACCGTCGCGTCGCTCGCGCGGTCGCGCCCTTGGAGATTTAACACGGTGCGTTAGGCTATCTGATGTTGGCATTTCATACATAGTCATCACTTAGTCACTCATACTACAACAAGGTTGGCTATAAGTGTAATTTTTTTTACTCCTCTCTATCTCTTTCTTCGTACTCCCTCCGTCCCATAATATAAGAACGTTTTTGACACTAGTGTAGTGCCAAAATGTTCTTATATTATGGGACAGAGGGAGTACTAGTATTTATTGCATTTGCCAAGGAGTGACCTCTTCCAATGAAATGGTGTTGCTAAGTTTGCTTCATTTAATTAGCTATAGACTCAAAATTGTCTTTTCACCTAGGTACACGCGCTTAGCACCGTTTTTCCTTGTGTCACCAACTAGTCTCTCTCTTCTTGATTAAGTTGCCACATCAGACTTTATGCCTATGTGGCAAGCTTAAGCACCTGTAGGAGAAAGTAAAAGTAAGTACAATAGTGCGCTTTACATGGCATTTTTGCATATGTGGAGGAAAGAGAGGCAAGGAAAAAGTGGAGAAGTGGGCTCTCATGCAAGAGCCAGCCTCTACTACATGGTGGAGCATTGGGAGAGGCACCTGTATGGAGGTGGTCAGGAATCGGGAGACTCATGCCGGTCGTAGCGCTGCAGTTAAAATGATAATGGCAAGTCAAATCACGGGGCCCCACCTGTCCAGCAGTAACTCGCTGTCAAATCACACAGCCCTACGTTTGCAGCAGCCTACTCCCTCGTCTTCTCGCGTCTCTGTCGAACCGACTAGGCGGAACTGCCCCGCCTACCGCGCAGGAAAAGCCCCGCCCTCCACTTTTAAATACAACTACATCCACTTTAAGAATCCAATGATATACTTTTTGTGACATAGTAACTCATATTTAGTTAGTCAAATGGATGACCTAGAACTACGTGCAGGCCCTATAAACCGAGACGCCTAAAAATAAAAAAACCGAGATGGAGAGGGTAGTTCAGCACGTATCTTTTTAGATCAATATAGTCGGGATTCACCAAGAGCAAAACCAAGTGGTAGGCTGCTCCTGTCGTGTTGGCGTAGCAACTCAAGCAGGGTCAGTCCGCACACGAAATGGCGACACACTTAACAGGACCCCTTTGGCCGACATGTGGCTCATCCACCGTCTTGTTCCACGTGCGATGCACCAAATTACAGTTCGGAGTAGCGGTTGGAATTGGAGGCACCCCCGTCGTAGCGCCACAGTAGTAGAAAATAAGCGATGAGGGGTCAAATCACAAAGCCCCACCTTTCCCGCATTAAGCTGGACGGATGAAGCAACCATCATTTCACTCTAGGGCGCAAGAGCATAAAGAAAAGAGAAAACAATGATGCGTGCGGCAGCTACCTAGGGCACCCTAGGGTAGGGGTCTCCCTCGTCTTCTCGCGTCTTTGTCGAACTGACTAGGCGGACCTGCCCCACCGCCTACCGCGCAGGAAAAGCCCCGCCCTCGACTTTTAAATACTCCCTCTGTCCCATAATATAAGAGCGTTTTTGACACTATTAAGGTGTGAAAAACGCTCTAATATTATGGGACAGAGGGAGTAGTATACAGTATACTAATTTTGTATCCATGGATTGCGCCCGCGCCATGGAGCAAAGCGTCTAGAAAACGGCGGTACACATGTACAAAGTATACAGCACGCCCGTTGCGTTCGCGTCGCACCCCAAACGGTCGGTCGGTCTAGCACGCTGCTCTCCGAATGGAACGCGCGTCATATTGTGTTTGCACACACATGTGGGACGGCAATTGAGAACCGACCATAGGCACACTCCCCGGCCCCGCAAGTCGGGTGACTTAATAGAAGAGGAAGACGAGCGATAGTACTAGAGAAGTGTTGTACTACGTTGGTGCCTGGACGATCCCTGTAAGACACGGAAGATCAGTTCGTCCATGCATGTGACCAGACTCCAGCAGACACGCCTGGATTGGCTATCGTCTACATATCGTGCAGGTTGTGTTGTACATGGCTGTAGTTGTGGTGAGAAATCTAAAAAAGGTTTCTTGTCATCTCGCAAAATTAGGTGTCATGTGCTTCGGATCACTGCGAGGGTTAAACAACGACAACTGAGTTGGGCTAGTCATTGGGGGCACATGCACGAATAGTGACTACTCGGCTGCCATCTAGGTCAAGCCGGCTATGTTAATTAGGACATCTATCGACGGACCCCTTTTCTACGAGTTTATCTTTAATTTGAGCTTTGTTCCTTGTCTAGTTTGTCCGTCGGGATTCATGTTGTCTCCTTTGGGCACTGAGGTTATGATTTCTTGTCATGTGGCATTTTTTTGTGTTATATGTTATAATCCGTTGCTTTAGATCAAAATGACGACAACTGCGCCTCCGGGCCACGTGCATGAAGACTTCTCGACAGCCATTGACGAGGTCAAGCCGGCTCCGGTAGAAAAAAGAAAACTAGTACTACTCCACTATATAGGCAGGAGCCTCCGCGCTTGCTTGCTAGTGTTGCTCTCTTCACACTGTCTCGGCCTCTCCAGATCTAAACATGACAGCGGTGGCCACACACACTCTCTCTCTCTGCTCACCGCTGATCACAGATCCAACCGGATCCTCTCCGCCGGGGAAGGTGAGAAGGTGCAACGTTCACGCGGTCGTCCTCGGCGACGGCTCTTACCCACTGCTGGGCACGTCCTGATCAGCCTGCCTTGCCGTTCTCTCCCAAGCACCGCTGGCGAGGGAGGGCCTCCGACCCCTTCTTCCTCGCTGCCGTAGTGTGGGAAGATCCGGCCTCCCGCCGTCCACCTAGCGACATCCCGGCGACCATCAGGTATAACTTCCTTAGAAACCGGCCTTGCTCTACTTCCCGAGCTCCTGATGTCGCTGCATTTGTATCTTTTACTATTTCTCAGGCCCCCTCGTAGATAGGATCGATCGGCTGTTCGAAAACCACCTATTTTTTTTTACGTTTAATAGGTAAAACTAGTTCATGCACTTGAATCTAGTACTACTTGGTTCAAACAAGGAAGAAAGGGGGTGGGGGTGGGGGAGGATTTGTTACCTGAATCTAGGACTTGGTCGAAAGAGGAAATAATGGGGGCGAAAAGTAGCAGAGACTGGCTATCCAACTGGTCTCTAGGTCTAATAGGGAAATAAAGGGAAACACAGTACAAACTCAATATAAACCCGATCTATTAGTTGAAAAAGGAAAGAAAGTGGGGACTAGGGGACAAGTCAACAGAGTAAGTCCAGCACTAGATTTGCTAGCCTCACACAGTATAAGGTGGCTATACCGAACAAAAATGGGACCAACCCAGATATCCTGTTCTGATGTTTGTTGCCCCGAGCCACTCTTATGTAATGCCACTGGTAAAATGTAGCAGTCGCGCTGTTAAAAGTAAGGACACGTTAAACCACTGTTGTTTTCAATGTAATGCCTCCAGTAATATGAATCAATGGCACTTGTTTACATGTCCTGCTAAAATTTCCCATTAAGATAAGTTGGTTCTTTTCGTCAGAAATGCAACTGTCCTGGTCCGCCTACTCTCCTGTGCCCAAAGTAATGTCGTATTTAACGGTTGTCATAGTTAATCCTAATGCCCACACTAATATCTAGCAATGCCAGTCCTTTAGAAATTGCTACTGTCCTTGTAGGATTGCCATTCAGATAAGGAACATGCTTCTTTTCATTTGATGCATGTTTCATCACTTGTTAGTCACCCTCCTTTCCACCTTTTTTGTGCAAACAGAGATATACATTTCACGCTCGATCTTAGTTAAACTGCATAAATGATATCCAAATTATAGTTGAGCATTCCAGGAGCTTCACAACCAACCTTGATGTTGCTCAATTTTATTGCAACTAATGAAGAAGAAGCTCTGTGGGTTTCGTTTTCTGATGGAAATGGAACCGGGGCTGGAGCCCTTTTCTTAAAAAAAATTGAAGAAGAAGCTGCTAGCTCACGGGACATTGCTTCAGTTTAGGTGAACTGCACCAAAAGGTCCCATGAATTGAATCATCCATGTTGGTGACTGAAAGAGCCAGCTTCAGCATCCCAGTCTAAGCACCCCCGGCCTCCATCCTTGCGACACATGGTACACCTCATTTGCCACCTGCTCGACCCTAGTGTCACTGATAAAATGAAGTAATAATACAGTTAAAATAGAGTGAGTGTCATCTCTATCATTTCATTGCCAATGTAGATAAAGAAAGTGCTTCTCTTTGTTAATGTATGTTTCATCAACTAGTCCCATTGTTAATGTTTAAGCGTTTCTGCAAACTGGGGTGCTTAATTTTAGTTGATATGTACAAAAATAGAGATTTGAATGTCTCAAGGCGCCTCCTTGTACTACCGCTATACACTGATGTTCATCACTGGCAGAAGGTGTATCTGGGAGACTTGGGACGATGTCCAGTATGAGGCGTACCGTATGAGGCGTCGCAGGGCCCATCTCGCCCTCGCAACATGGCATACTATGATACTATCGCAATATTTTGTTCTATTTATTTTGTATGTTTCATCAACTGGTGCCACTATAATGTAATCACGCTCTTTCATTATCTGTGCAAACAGGGTTATTCAGCTGCATTTTGGTGGAACTGCACAAATGTACGTATGGAACCGGCATATATGCAAAGTGCGAGGTGTGCCAAGTAAAAATTACCGACACCAACTATGCTGCATGCATGCATTGGCATCCACCACCACGAGTGGGATGTGTGGCGCTCTCTGTGGACGGATCTTTCTCGACAGCAAATCATCTAACCAAATACTAGTAGCTTATATTGGCAGTTTTCTAGGGAGTACTCTTTTCTGAAAGAAGCACCAATCTATTTTTCTTTATTTGTACACTGTGTCACAACTTTGACCCAAAGGTCCAGAGCTATTTTAGGGTGATTGGCGTAGTACTCGGAGACTGATTGTAAGCATGATTTTCATTAGCTGTCACACTGATTGTAAGCATGAGCAGGTGGAAGATTAGGTTAGTGCGAAGCTTACCTTAAACCCTACCGCCACCATTGAAACGAGGCGAGCGTCGAGGGAACCGTGGAGAACGGCGGGGAAGCGACATCGCGCCATCCGGCCTCCTCTTGCGGTGGGAGAACGAATAGTCCTGTGGCTCCGGCTGGCTCTGCACCCTCATGAACGGCACACCATACTCGATCGATTCGTTATCCTCTGGGTGCTCGACCTTCGACCTGTACGCCCACCACCTCCGCCTGACTGTCGCCCCGGGTGAATCTGTCTGCTCCATCGCCCAGAGGAGATACTCGATGAACTCGGACGACTGCGGCGTGACTGCCGCCGAGAAGTACATGTACATCGCCGCCCTCATCGCCGCCGTCTCGCTCTTTCGCATACATTGCCACATGGCCCGCACCGTCCTCGAAATCTCCCACTCATTGTCAAACCAACTAAGGATCTCCTTCAACCTGGCTAACTTTGCCTGGTCGCCGCCGGTGATCTGCCTGATTCGCTACTGCATCCTCTCCATAGATGTCCTTCTGAGTGGTCCGGTGCTAGCTTTGGAAGATGTGAGGAGAGACGGTGGTCTTGCAATAGAGAAGAGGGAGAGGTGAGACAGTGGTTTTGGAATGGAGATGATGGAGAGGAGAGGAGGTGGTTTTGCAATGGAGAAGATCAGAAGAGGGAGAGGCGAGACGGTGGTTTTGGAATGGAGATGATGGAGAGGAGAGGAGGTGGTTTTGCAGTGGAGAAGATCAGAAGAGGGAGAGGCGATACGGTGGTTTTGGAATGGAGATGATGGAGAGGAGAGGAGGTGGTTTTGCAATGGAGAAGAGGGAGAGGAGCGTGCGGCAGCGATTTAGAAAAGCAGTTGGCCTGACCACGCTTCCCCGCCATCGTCTCCCTTGCCGTTCACATTGTATCACGGGGCGGTTGTCTGCCGTCGAGGAATAGGAGGGGGCTGCCCCCCAGCCCAATAGTCAGGCAGGTTGTGAATTGTCAGGAGGAGCTTAGGGTTGTCAGTATTTGCAGGTTGTGAATTGTGTTTTGTGTTGTGTATTTTGAGAATACTTTCAGATATGAATGTCTTTTGAATTTCAGATTTGCAGTATTGAGCATATGAAGTATTTTATGAATTCTAGAAATCTATTTTTAGCACTTAAAAAAATGTAGTTTCATAGGACTATAAAAGTGCAGACAATGTGATTCTCAGAGAAGAAACTGCAAGTTTCAGTTTCAGATAAGAAACTGCAAGTTCAGTTTCAGATAAGAAACTGCAACTTTCAGAGACAGAGCATTTATCTTAACACGGCCTTTCCAAACAGGGTTAACATCATGTTGGAAGTTTTATTCATGGTCGAAAATGGAACTACCAGCCACTTAACATCATGCTGATCAACATTCATGCATAGCACATCTTCATATGATGCACAGTCAAAATGCCCACACAATGTCGAGTGTGCGAAACACAGAGAAAACGAGGGACGAAGTTTTGGCAAGTGTTGGACGTGGTTTTGGGCTGCCCCGTCTAGGCCTGCTCCCTCCTCCCCGTGGCCGGCTCTGCTGCCGCGCAGGCCTCACTGCCCCACCGTACTCCCATCGCTGGCCTAGCCATCCCTCTACTCACCCACACCCGATGTTATTCTCCAGCGATGGCAGACGAACCAGTAAACCCTCGTGCAGTCGTACTCCTCTCCGCGCGCGCTTCCACTGCCGCGTCTTCCCCGGCTCCCCGTCGTCCCCTTCCTAGGCCTCGCCGTCGTCCACCGCCCTGGCTCTCTCGGCGCGGCCTGGTCAATGTGGTCAACGACCGACATGCATCTGAAGTGGACTGTACGTGGAGAGGCCGACAGCTGGGTCCACGGCCGCACGCAAGGAAATGCCTCCTAATTACGCGCAAAATAATGATTCCTCCACCTGACATCAGGGACCCACCGAAAGGGCCTCTGTATTTCGCAAAAAAACGTTACCGCCGCTGACAGCTCGGACCCACCAGCTATATCTTCGCACGCAAGGAAGTGCCTCCTTATTACACAAAAAAATGAATACTCCCCCTACTAGCTGGGACCCGCCATGGTGGGAGGCTGACTTGTGGGCCTACTAAGTTGACTTGGACGGGGGCCTTTGTCAACTTTAGTCAATATGAACAATTCTAGCTCCAGTGACTGTACGATGTCCATCCAACGGCCGTAGTGCTTCTTCAACCTATGGTCTTCTTGCTCCAGCCGCCCAAAGCAGCGCCGGTCGTGCCGCATGCTCCTGCCTCTCGTTGCCAGCTGTGCTGCCGCGGAGGCCTCACCGCCTCCTACTATTCCCACCGCTGGCCAGGCCCTGCGGCGACGACAGCCTCACACCGCAGCCGAACCAGTGAACCCTCGTACTCCTCTCCGCGCGGGCTTCCACTGCCGCGTCTTCCCCGGCTCCGCGTCGTCCCCTTCCTAGGCCTCGCCGTCGTCCACCGCCGTGGTGCTCTTCGCACGGCGTGGTCAACGTGGTCAACGAACGACTTCCATCGGAAGAGTACTGTACGTGGAGAGGCTGACAGCTGGGTCCACATCCACAACCCAGTTTTTTTGTGATTTGCCAAGTAAGTCGCTTTGTCAGGCCTGTTGGGCTGCAAATCTTTCAAGACGAGGAGAGCTTTCATTCGGCTGGCCAAGAAAATGGCCCATCAGTAATGAGAAATGGGTTGTACATTTTTAAAACACATCAAACCGGCAATTAGTTTCAAATATCTTTTTTTCATTTCGAGATTTTAAATTACATTAATTTTTATGCATGGAGAATTTGTTCGATTTTATATTGATATACATTTATTTTTAAAATCAGTTTGAATGTGAGTCGAAATTTCGGGATTAAAAACAGTTCGGACCGCACCGAAATATGCAAAATTTCGTATAATTTTTTAACCGTGGCCACAATATGGGCTGTAATGCTAACAAAAAGAATATGGGCTCCAAAAAAACCTTAATAATTAGCAAATGGGCTGTAAATTATTAGAAATAATGGCAGATGGGCTGTATGCTGTTTTCCACAGATTTGAGGCTTCCCTAAAAAAAAGGTTGACGCACAAGCAGTGACTGTTGGATGGCCATCCAACGGCCGTCGTGCTTCTTCAATCTCTGCTCTTCCTGCTCCAGCCGCTCAAACAAGCGCCGGCGGGACTGCCTGCTCCCTCCTCCCCACGGCCGGCTCTGCTGCCGTGCAGGCCTCACCGCCCCACCGTACTCCCATCGCTGGCCTAGCCATCCCTCTACTCACCCACACCTACTGTTATTCTCCGGCGACGGCAGACGAACCAGTAAACCCTCGTACAGTCGTACTCCTCTCCGCGCGGGCTTCCACTGCCGCGTCTTCCCCGGCTCCCCGTCGTCGCCTTCCTAGGCCTCGCCGTCAACCACCGCCCCGGCGCTCTCGGCGCGGCCTGGTCAACGTGGTCAACGACCGACATGCATCTGAAGTGGACTGTACGTGGAGAGGCCGACAGCTGGGTCCACGGCCGCACGCAAGGAAATGCCTCCTTATTACGCGCAAAATAATGATTCCTCCATTTGACGTCAAGGGCCCACCGAAAGGGCCTCTGTATTTCGCGAAAAAAACGTTACCGCCGCTGACAGCTCGGACCCACCACCTATATCTTCGCACGCAAGGAAGTGCCTCCTTATTACGCACAAAAAAAAGAATACTCCCCCTGCTAGCTGGGACCCACCATGGTGGGAGGCTGACTTGTGGGCCTACTAAGTTGACTGGGACAGGGGCCTTTGTCAACTTTAGTCAATATGAACGATTCTAGCTCCAGTGACCGTACGATGTCCATCCAACGGCCGTAGTGCTTCTTCAACCTCTGGTCTTCTTGCTCCAGCCGCCCAAAGCAGCGCCGGTCGTGCGGCATGCTCCTGCCTCCCGTGGCCGGCTGTGCTGCCGCGGAGGCCTCACCGCCCCCTACTATTCCCACCGCTGGCCAGGCCCTGCGGCGACGGCAGCCTCACACCGCAGCCGAACCAGTGAACCCTCGTACTCCTCTCCGCGCGGGCTTCCACTGCCGCCTCTTCACCGGCTCCGCGTCGTCCCCTTCCTAGGCCTCGCCGTCGTCCACCGCCGTGGTGCTCTCCGCGCGGCATGGTCAACGTGGTCAAGGAACGACTTCCATCGGAAGAGTACTGTACGTGGAGAGGCTGACAGCTGGGTCCACGGCCACAGCCCAGTTTTTTTATGATTTGCCAAGTAAGTCGCTTTGTCAGACCTGTTGGGCTGCAAATCTTTCAAGACGAGGAGAGCTTTCATTCGGCTGGCCGAGAAAATGGCCCATCAGTAATGAGAAATGGGTTGTACATTTTTAAAACACATCAAACCGGCAATTAGTTTCAAATATCTTTTGTTTTTCATTTCGAGATTTTAAATTACATTAATTTTTATGCGTGGAGAATTTGTTGGATTTTATATTGATATACATTTATTTTTAAAATCAGTTTGAATGTGAGTCAAAATTTCGGGATTAAAAACAGTTCGGACTGCACTGAAATATGCAAAATTTCGTATAATTTTTTAACCGTGGCCACAATATGGGCTGTAATGCTAACAAAAAGAATATGCGCTCGAAAAAAAACCTTAATAATTAGCAAATTGGCTGTAAATTATTAGAAATAATGGCAGATGGGTTGTATGCTATTTTCCACAGATTTGAGGCTTTCCTAAAAAAAGGTTGACGCACAAGCAGTGACTATTGGATGGCCATCCAACGGTCGTCGTGCTTCTTCAATCTCTGCTCTTCCTGCTCCAGCCGCTCAAACAAGCGCCGGCGGGACTGCCTGCTCCCTCCTCCCCGCGGCCGGCTCTGCTGCCGCGCAGGCCTCACCGCCCCACCGTACTCCCATCGTTGGCCTAGCCATCCCTCTACTCACCCACACCTGCTGTTATTCTCCGACGACGGCAGACGAACCAGTAAACCCTCGTATAGTCGTTCTCCCCTCCGCGTGGGAAACAACTGCCGAGTCTTCCCTGCCTCCGTGTCGTTCCCTTCCTAGGCCTCGCCGTCGTCCACCGCCCTGGTGCTCTCGGCGCGGCCTGGTCAACGTGGACTGTACGTGGAGAGGCCGACAGCTGGGTCCACGGCCGCACGCACGGAAATGCCTGCTTATTATGCGCAAAATAATGATTCCTCCAGCTGACATCAGGGACCCACCGAAAGGGCCTCTGTATTTCGCGAAAAAAACATTACCGCCGCTGACAGCTCGGACCCACCAGCTATATCTTCGCACGCAAGGAAGTGCCTCCTTATTACGCAAAAAAATGAATACTCCCCCACCATGGTGGGAGCTGACTTGTGGGCCTACTAAGTTGACTGTGATGGGGACCTTTGTCAACTTTAGTCAATATGAACGATTCTAGCTCTAGTGACCGTACGATGTCCATCCAATGGCCGTAGTGCTTCTTCAAGCTCTGGTCTTCTTGCTCCAGCCGCCCAAAGCAGCGCCGGTCGTGCCGCATGGTCCTGCCTCCCGTGGTCGGCTGTGCTGCCGTGGAGGCCTCACCGCCCCCTACTATTTCCACCGCTGGCCAAGTCCTGCGGCGACGGCAGCCGCACACCGCAGCCGAACCATTGAACCCTCGTACTCCTCTCCGCGCGGGCTTTCACTGCCGCGTCTTCCCCGACTCCCCGTCGTCCCCTTCCTAGGCCTCGCCGTCGTCCACCGCCCTGGTGCTCTCGGCGCGGCGTGGTCAACGTGGTCAAGGAACGACTTCCATCAGACGTGGACTGTACGTGGAGAGGCTGACGGCTGGGTCCACGGCCGTAGCAAGGAAGTGCCTCCTTATTACGCGAAAAATAATGATTCCTCCACCTGACAGCTGGGACCCACCGGACGGGCCACTGTATTTCGCGAAAAAAACGTTTCCCCCTGACTGCTGGGATCCACCAGCTACATCTTCGCACGCAAGGAAGTGCGTCCGGGCAAAAAAAAACGATTCGCCCCCCTGACTGCTGGGACCCACCAGCTACATCTTCGCAGGCAAGGAAGTGCCTGACAGTCGGGACCCACCTGGTCGAAGCGTATGTAGCGTTGTCATTCTGGTCACGAACGTATATGTACATATATACTGGTGGATGTAGAGGCGCGCACGTGTCGTAGTAGAGGCGCGCACGTAGCATGTACACGTACGTACAGCGGCCAGTGTGCAAGAAAGAAAAAAACGGCCACGTACGTACATACGGGCAGGGTCTCGAACGCCTACTCGCGCATACGTACGGCCAGGGCTCGTGTACATGGCTGGGTCAGAACGGAGAAACAGCGTCGTCGTCGTGTTCATGGGGAGCCAACCGGCTGGGTCGGAACGGAATGCGTCGTCATGTTCATCGGGAGGGCTTGGACGGAACAGCCGGTGGAAACGAGGCCTGTCGTACCACAAAACGGAGGAAACGGACCTCCTACGGTCGAAACGGGGGTCCTGTTGATCGGGAGGGGTGTGGTGTACCGCAAAACGGAGGAAACGGACTTGTGTTGGAGCGCTACGGTCGAAATGGGGGTCCTGTTCATCGGGAGGGGTGTGACGTACCGCAAAACGGGACTCCACGGGATACTGTTCATCTCCACCGTCGACCCCCTCCAGCCTCCACGGGCTACTGTTTATCCACCGTCGATCTCCTCCAGCCTCCACCTGCGACTGTTCATCCACGGGCTCATGTTCATCCAGCCTCCACCACGCGCTACTCCACCGGCTACTGTTCAACCAGCCCTCTCCACGGGCTCCTGTTCAACCACCCCTCCACGGGCAACTGTTCATCCAGCCCTCCATCGTCTACTATTCATTCTGCACTCCACGGGGTGGTCCTGTTCATCCTATCCTCCACGGGGTTCTGTTCATCCAACCGGCTCGATCGATCGGGGTCCTGTTCATCCAGAGGCAACACCACGGGGTCCTGTTCATCCACCCCCACCGGAAACTGTTCATCCAAACCCCCCCCCCCCCCCCCCCCCCCAACAACGCTCACTGTTCATCCAGAGGCAGCATCGATCGGCTTCAGTTAGCAGCAGTAGCGAAGGAACCGCTCGATCGGGTTCAGTTAACAGCCATCGATGGATCGCTCGGGTTCAGTAACGCGCAAGATTTTAAATATCGGTCGTATCGGCCGCAATACCGGTTTTGACTGCCCACCGATATGAAGCTACGTTATCGTTTAGAAAATTGCGTTTCTCAACTTACCGGCCGCAATATCGCTGGTCAGCCCGCAATTTCGGGCTGATAAATGTCTGACTGATACGGACGATATGTGAAAGGGGCCCAATTTACAATAACAGGATGAGCCCAGCCCACAAACGTGCACAAGCCTGCATAGTACTAATAGACCTAGGTCTTTTCCTGGGCGTACTTGTACACAGCGGCTTCGGCGGGGATCTTGAACGTCTTCCTCTGGCGGCCACCGGCTGCGACAGCGGACGGGTGACTACACGGCCTTCTCCATTGCTCTCCGGCTGGAAGCCTACTCCATCCTTGCCATTAGATCCTTCAGCGTTCATCATCTGCAACGGTACAACCTTCTCTGGCAAGCTGCAAACCCAAGAGCTTGAAGCAAGTAGTGATGGCGGCTGGCCCTTGTCTCGCTCGCCGGCGGTGGACACGGACACATGCAAGCTAGTTCCGTTTCTACCACACACACACGAAGCAGAGGAAAAACAGAGCACTTGTTCGGTTTCGACTTTTGAGAGAGGGAGAGAGAGAGACACGCAGTGACTAGTTCAGGTTTAAGCAAATATTACGAATGTACATTCAGGTTTAAGCATACAGTACGAAAGAGCATTCTGTCCTCAAGTCCTTGTTGCCTCATTGCTTGAATTGCTTCTTGCGTCTAGTACAAGTACACTCGTTCTGTCTAGTATAGTACTAGCAGTCTAGTACACTAGTTCTTTTGTTTATGCCTTATTAAGTGGCTAACTAATCATGAATATTTTGTGTAATTTCTTAGCTCATCATGTCAGCAAGTGCGACTTCATCAGCAGCACAGAAAGCAGTGTCAGCCAAAAATAAGCAAAAAAGGATTCAGCTTGGGAGTATGCATTTTCGCCAAGTGAGCAGCACACGAACAATGTTGGATGTAATTTCTGTAAAAGTATCTTCAGTGGAGGAATCACCAGGATGAAGCAACATTTAGCTGGATTGAGAGGCCAGGTTACTCCATGCACACAAGTTCCTCAAGATGTTAGGGATAAAATAAAGACAATCCTTGAGGCAGCAGAACAAAAGAAACTAGATAAAGAAGAAGAGTTGAACAAACTTAGAAGTCAGGTTCATATTGCTGAGGAGGAAGATGATGAGGAAGGTCAATCAACCACTTTAGTGCGAAAGAGGTCTTTGACTAAAGGACCACTTGATGGTTATCGTGAGAAACCAGAAGAAGCTCGTGGAAATGGAAAGAATTCTCGGACTAGCACTCAAACCACACTAAATGAAACATACAAGTTGAAAGAGAAACAGAGAGCTCATGAATACATTGCAGATTGGTTTTACCAAGCTGGAATTCCATTAAATGTCGTTCGCCTTGATTCATTTGATTTAATGATAGAAGCTATTGGACAATATGGCCCACGATTGAAGAAACCTTCTCCTTATCAGCTTGGCACTCCTTTGTTGGAGAACAGAGTCAGATCACTAGATGAATATGCAAATGCGCACAAGGAGGCATGGTCGTTGACTGGATGCTCTCTTTTGACAGATGCGTGGACAGATCGACGGGGAAGAAGCCTAATGAACTTGGTAGCTCATTCTGCTAGAGGTGTGTGGTTTCTCCGAGCTGTAGATGCTTCCGCAGATGTTCATGATGCTAATTACATCTACTCTTTGGTACACTCATGCATAGATGAAATTGGTCCGGAGAAGGTTTTACAAGTAGTAACTGATAATGCTTCAAATAGCATGGCTGCAGCAAAGTTACTAAAACAGAAATATCCTCAGATATTTTGGACTCCTTGTGCAGCACATACCATTGATCTAATGCTTGAGGACATTGGTAAGAAGCCTGCTATCCAGAATACAATTAAGAAAGCAAAGTCTATTACATGTTACATTTATGCCCACACTAGAGTGTTGTCTATGATGCGTTCTTTTACTGGTGATCGTGATTTAGTTCGAGCTGGAACTACTCGTTTTGCCACTTGCTACCTTAATTTGAAAAGTCTATATGACAAAAGAAAAGAACTGAAAGAAATGTTCGGATCAACAAAGTGGAGCGACTCTAGGTTTGCTAAGCAAAAAGCAGGAAAAGTTATTGCTAAGTTGGTCATGGGCAACGATTTTTGGTCATCAATTTTGAGACTTATAAACTATTTTGAGCCACTAGCATTTGTACTTAGAAGGGTGGATGGAGATCTTGAAAATGCAAAAAAGGAAATTGCTGTCCGTTTTGATGGAAATGCAAAGAAATATGGTTTTATTTGGGATATTATTGATGAAAGGTGGAACGACAAACTCAAGACTCCATTGCATAAAGCCGGATACTACTTGAATCCATTCTTTTATTATGAGAACTAGGCAGAGTTGGAGGAAGAGGTTTTCGTCACAGCAGTTGTACAGTGCGCAGGTCGTGTGTACCATGATAATGACAAATTACAGGATATGATTGTTGCCCAGCTTAATATGTACAGTAATGGCACTGATTCTTTTGGCTCTGCAATGGCAATTCGACAAAGAAAAAGTACAACTATCACCCCAGGTAAAAACTCTCTCTCTCTGGTTTCAACAATATTTATCTTGTCAAATTTCTAACTTAAATTTGGTTATATTTGCAGCAAATTGGTGGGCAACACATGGCACTGATGCAAAGGAATTAAGAAAGATGGCTATCAAGATTCTAAATTTGACGTGTAGCTCATCTGCACGTGAAAGGAACTGGAGTGCATTTGAGAGGGTACGTACATCACTTCCTTCATGCATTACCTTTTCATGTAGCATATTGTGCTTTTTAGATCTTAATGGCCGCTTCATTGTAGGTCCATACCAAGAAAAGGACGAGATTAACACAAAAGAGATTGAATTCTCTTGTCTATGTCATGTTTAACAAAAGGCTTCAGTGGAAGTATGCTCAAAGGAAGAGAGACCCATTAGCTGTAAAATTTGTTGATGATGAACCACCGAATGAGTGGATTGAAGGGGAGGTGAGTGTTGAAGGGCAGCAGCAAGATGAACTGGCTCAGGCTGGCGTAAATGAGAAGAAAAGAGCACTGAGCAAAGGTTCGTCAAGCAAGTCAAAGAGAGCCCGCACCATGGAGGCGGAAGAAGAGTCTTCTGACTGTGAAGAGGAAGATGATACAGCCATGCAGTCAATGGACGATTCTTCAAGTGATGATGGAGAGAATGAGGACAATTTCCTTGACGATGACTAAAATCTACAATGAAGCGACTGGATCAATATTTACTATTATGCCTGCACGCACTTAATTGAAATACGTTTGAACTATTTACTCGTGATGCACTTGAACATGATATTTATTTGTTTCATCATATGCTTTTTTCTTACTATTTTGGTTATGTCGATATGAACTTACCGATTTTTCGTATATGTGGATTCGGCAAGCATAATGTGTGTTCATTTTTATCTCCATGGTTTACTCCATATTCTATTAAAAATGATGGCAACTATAACATCATAGATAGAAAATTATAGACCAATTTTAATTTCCGATATTACTACATATCGTCCGATATATCACCCGATATCCGATATCCGATATGTCGTGGGCAATCCGATACGAACCCGATATCCGTAATTTTGAACCTTGGTAACACGTAGCCTGCAGTGCAATCGCTCGGGTTCAGTTAGAGCCCAACGCCTCGCTCGGGTTCAGTTAGAGCCAACGCCTCGCACACACGCGCGTACGTGTACGAGAGAAACGCACATCGCTCAGCCCCCGACCTCCCACCGTAACCGGGAACTCCCCGAAATTTTCCTCGCCCTCGCTTCTACCACGGTTTTTTCCGTCATGGACGGCCCAAAGAATGTCATGCAGCTGCGTCTCCGGCCCGCCCAGGACGAAAAGCCCATTTTCTGTCATGATTTTTTGTCATAGAAGTAGGAGCCCACCACATCTATGATGATACCGGGTTTTGTCACAATTATCGTCATAGAAGTGTCATATGTATGACATAAAAAAATTTCTTTCGGCCCAAAATGTCACGGATGTGTCTTTTTTTTATAGAGTCGAACGTGAATCATATAGTAGATATGATCAACATAGAGATGTTCACCATTGAAGACTACTCCATCTCACGTGATGATCGGACATAGTTTAGTTGATTTGGATCACGTTATCATTTAGATGACTCGAGGGATGTCTATCTAAGTGGGAGTTCTTAAGTAATATGATTAATTGAACTTAATTTATCATGAACTTAGTCCTGATAGTATTTGCAGATTATGTTGTATAGCAATAGCTCGCGTTGTAGCTCCCATGTATTTTTCATATGTTCCTAGAGAAAACTAAGTTGAAAGATGATAGTAGCAATGATGCGGACTGGGTCCGTGATCTGAGGATTATCCTCATTGCTGCATAGAAGAATTATGTCCTTGATGCACCGCTAGGTGACAGACCTATTGCAGGAGCAGATGCAGACGTTATGAACGTCTGGCAAGCTCGATATGATGACTAAATAGTTTAGTGCACCATGCTTTACGGATTAGAACCGGGATTTAAAAAAAATTGAACGCCATGGAGCATATGAGATGTTCCAAGAGCTAAAAATGATATTTCAGACTCATGCCCGTGTTAAGAGGTATGAGACCTCTGACAAGTACTCTGCCTACAAGATGGAGGGGAATAAGCTCAGCTAGTGAGCATGTGCTCAGAATGTCTAGGTACTACAATCGCTTGAATCAAGTGGAAGTTAATCTTCTAGATAAGATAGTGATTGACAGAGTTCTCTAGTCACTATCACCAAGTTGCTAGAACTTCGTGATGAACTATATTATGCAAGGGATGACGAAAACGATTCCTAAGCTCTTCGTGATGCTGAAATCGGCGAAGGTAGAAATCAAGAAATAGCATCAAGTGTTGATGGTTAACAAGACCACTAGTTTCAAGAAAAAGGGCAAGGGAAAAAAGGGAACTTCAAGAAGAATGGCAAGCAGGTTGCCACTCCCGTGAAGAAGCCCAAATCTAGACCCAAGCCTGAAACTGAGTGCTTCTACTGCAAAGGAAATGGTCACTAGAAGCGGAACTGCCTCAAAAACTTGGCAGATAAGAAGGATGGCAAAGTGAACAAAGGTATATTTGATATACATGTGATTGATGTGTAGTTTACTAGTGTTCATAGTAGCCTTTGGGTATTTGATATCGGTTCAGTTGCTAAGATTAGTAACTCGAAACAGGAGTTGCAAAATGGACAGAGACTAGTTAATGGCGAGGTGACGATGTGTGTTGGAAGTGATTCCAGGGTTGATAAGATCACCATCACACACTCCCTCTACCTTCGGTATGAGTGTTAAATAAATGTTATTTGGTTATTGCGTTGAGCATGAATATGATTAGATCATATTTATTGCAATACAGTTATTCATTTAAAGTCAGAGAATAATTATTGTTCTGTTTAAATGAATAAAACCTTGCATGGTCATGCACTCAATGCAAATGGTTTATTGAATCTCGATAGTAGTGATACACATATTCATAATATTGATGCCAAAAGATGCAAAGTTGATAATGATAGTGCAACATACTTGTGGCACTGCCATTTAGGTCATATTGGTGTAAAGCGCATGAAGAAACTCCATGCAGATGAGCTTTTGAAATCACTTGATTATGAATCATTTAATACTTGCGAACCATGCCTCATAGGCAAGATGACTAAAACTCCATTCTACGGAACAATGGAGCGAGCTAATGACTTATTGGAAATAATACATACCGATGTATACGGTCCAAAGAGTGTTGAGGCACGAGGCGGGTATCATTATTCTCTAACCTTCAGAAATGATTTGAGCAGATACGGGTATATGTACTTAATGAAACACAAGTCTGAAACATTTGAAAAGTTCAAAGAATTTCCGAGCGAAGTGGAGAATCATCATAACAAGAAAATAAAGTTTCTACGATCTGATCGCGGAGGCGAATATTTGAGTTACGAGTTTGTCCTTCATTTAAAAAAAATGTGGAATAGTTTCACAACTCACGCCACCTCGAACACCACAGCGTAATGGTGTGTCCGAACGTTGTAACCGTACTTTATTAGATATGGTGCGATCTATGATGTCTCTTACCGATTTATCACTATCGTTTTGGGGTTATGCATTAGAGACAACTGCATTCACGTTAAATAGGGCACCGTCTAAATCCGTTGAGATGACACAGTATGAACTATGGTTTGGCAAGAAACCTAAGCTGTCGTTTCTTAAAGTTTGGGGTTGCGACACTTTTCTCAAAAAGCTTCACCCTGATAAGCTCAAACTCAAATCGGAGAAGTGCGTCTTCATAGGATACCCTAAGGAAACTGTTGGGTACACCTTCTATCACAGATCCGAAGGCGAAGAATGGATCGTTTCTAGAGAAGGAGTTTCTCTCGAAAGAAGTGAGTGGGAGGAAAGTAGAACTTGATGAGGTAATTGTACCTTCCCTCGAATAGGAAAGTAGCTCATCACAGAAAACTGTTCCTGTGATGCCTACACCAACCAGAGAGGAAGCTAATGATAATGATCATGAAGTTTCAGATCAAGTTACTACCGAACCTCGTAGGTCAACCAGAGCACGTTCTGCACCAGAGTGGTACGGTAAACCTGTTCTAGAAGTCATGTTAATAGACCATGAAGAACCTACGAACAATGAGGAAGCGATGATGAGCCCAGATTCCGACAGATGGCTTGAGGCCATGAAATCTGAGATAGGAGCCATATATGAGAACAAAGTGTGTACTTGCCCAATGATCGGCAAGCCATTGAGAATAAATGGATCTTCAAGAGGAAGACAGACACTGATGGTAGTGTTACTATCTACAAAGCTCGACTTGTCGCAAAAGGTTTTTGACAAGTTCAAGGTGTTGACTACAATGAGATTTTCTCACTTGTAGCGATGTTAAATCTGTCTGAATCATGTTAGCAATTGCCGCATTTTTTGAAATCTGGCAAATGGATGTCAAAACTGCATTCCTTAATGGATTTATTAAAAAAGAGTTGTATATGATGCAACCAGAAGGTTTTTTCAATCCTAAAGGTGCTAACAAAATGTGCAAGCTCCAGCGATCCATCTATGGACTCGTGCAAGCATCTCGGAGGTGGAATATACGCTTTGATGAGTTTATCAAAGCATATATTTTTATATAGACTTGCGGTGAAGCCTGTATTTACAAGAAAGTGAGTGGGAGCACTACAGTCTTTCTGATAAGTATTGTGAATGACATATCAGAAATGATGTAGAATTTTTCGGAAAGCATAAAGAAGTGTTTCAAAGGAGTTTTTTTACAGAAAGACCTCGGTGAAAGCAGCTTACATATTGAGAATCAAGATCTATAGAGATAGATCAAGACGCTTGATAAGATTTTTCAATGAGTACATACCTTGACAAGATTTTGAAGTAGTTCAAAATGGAACAGTCAAAGAAGGAGTTCTTGCCTGCGTTGCAAGGTGTGAAGTTGAGTAAGACTCAAAACCCGATCACGACAGAAAATAGAAAGAGAATGAAATTCATTCCCTATGCCTCACTCATAGGTTCTATAAAGTATGCTATGCTGTGTACCAGACCTATTGTGTACCTTACCATGAGTTTGTCAAGAGGGTACGATAGTAATCCAGGAGTGGATCACTGGACAACTGTCAAAGTTATGCTTAGTTACCTAAGAGGACTAAGGAAATATTCCCGGTTATGGATGTGATAAAGAGTTCGTCGTAAAGAGTTACGTCGATGCAAGCTTTTACACCGATCCAGATGACTCTGAGTCTCAATCTGGATACATATTGAAAGTGGGAGCGCTAGAGTAGCTCCATGCAGAGCATTGTAGACATAGAAAATTCGCAAAATACATACGGATCTGAATGTGGCAGACCCGTTGACTAAACCTGTCTCACAAAGCAAAACATGATCACACCTTAGTACTCTTTGGGTGTTAATCAGATGGCGATGTGAACTAGATTACTGATTCTAGTAAACCCTTTGCGTATTGGTCACATGGCGATGTGAACTATGGGTGTTAATCACATGGTGATGTGAACTATTCGAGTTAATAACATGGCGATGTGAACTAGATTATTGACTCTAGTGCAAGTGGGAGACTGAAGGAAATATGCCATAGATGCAATAATAAAGTTGTTATTTATATTTCCTTGTATCATGATAAATGTTTATTATTCATGCTAGAATTGTATTAACCATAAACTTGATACATGTGTGGATACATAGACAAAACACTGTGTCCCTAGTAAGCCTCTACTAGACTAGCTCGTTGATCAAATATGGTTAAGTTTCCTAACCATAGACATATGTTGTTATTGGATGAACGGGATCACATCATTAGGAGAATGATGTGATGGACAAGACCCATCCGTTAGCTTAGCATAATGATCGATAAGTTTTATTGCTATTGCTTTCTTCATGTCATATACATATTCCTTTGACTATGAGATTATGCAACTCCCGAATACCGGAGGAATACCTTGTGTGCTATCAAACGTCAGAACGTAACTGGGTGATTATAAAGATACTCTACAGGTATCTCCGAAGGTGTTTATTGGGTTGGCATAGATCGAGATTAGGATTTGTCACTTCGAGTATCGGAGAGGTATCTCTGGGCCCTCTCGGTAATGCACATCATAATAAGCCTTGCAAGCAATGTGACTAATGAGTTAGTTGTGGGATGATGCATTACGGAACGAGTAAAGAGACTTGCCAGTAACGAGATTGAACTAGGTATGGAGATACCAACGATCGAATCTCGGGCAAGTAGCATACCGATGACAAAGGGAATAACGTATATTGTCATTACGGTACGATCGATAAATATCTTCGTAGAATATGTGGGAGCCAATATGAGCATCCAGGTTCCGCTATTGTTTATTGACGCGAGAGGTGTCTCAGTCATGTTTCCATAGTTCTCGAACCCGCAGGGTCCGCACGCTTAACGTTCGATGACGATTTTGTATTATATGAATTTTGTGATTTGGTGATCGAATGTTGTTCGGAGTCCCGAATGAGATCACGGACATGACGAGGTGTCTCGAAATGGTCGGGAGGTAAATAATCAAATACAGTATGATGATATTCAGACACTGGAATTGTTCCGGGGGTACCGGGTACATATCGGGTCACCGGAAGGGGTTCCGGGCACCCCCCGGGCAAAGATATGGGCCTATTGGGCCAAGAGGGGAAGGAAAGGAGGGAAGAGAGAAAGGAAGGGGAGGGATTCGGCCTCCCCCTTCCTTCTCTCCCCCTCATCCTTCCTTCTCCCTCTAGAAAACATGGTAAGGGGGGGGGGAATTGGACTAGGCCCCCAAGTAGGATTCCTCCTACTTGGGACGCCCTAGGGCTGTTCCCCTCCCCCTCCCACCTATATATACGTGGGGAGGGGGCGCCTAGAACACACAGCAACAATTGTTAGCCGTGTGCAGCGCCCCCCTCCATAGTTTACGCTGATAACCCACAAGTATAGTGTTGGGGATAGTAGTAATAATTCAAAAAATTCCTACGTGTCACCAAGATCAATCTAGGAGATGCTAGCAACGAGAGAGAGGGAGTGCATCTTCATACCCTTGAAGATCGCTAAGCGGAAGCGTTAAAAGAACGCGGTTGATGGAGTCGTACTCGCGGCCATTCAAATCGCGGAAGATCCGATCCAAGCACCGAACGGACGGCGCCTCCGCTAAACACACGTATAGCCCGGGGATGGCTCCTCCTTCTTGATCCAGCAAGGGGAGAGGAGAAGTTGAGGGAGAACTCTGGAAGCACGACGGTGTGGTGGTGGAGCTTGCAATTCTCCTGCAGGGATTCGCCAAGCACTACCGAGGAGGAGGTGTTGGAAGAGGGAGGGGCTGCGCCTGGGAAGGGTCCTGCAGCCCTCCCACCCCCACTATTTATTAGGGGAAGGGGAGAGGGGGCCGGGCCCCTAGATCCATATAGATGGGGGAGGGCGGCCAGGAGGGGTAACTTGCCCCCCCCAAGCAGGTGGGAGGCGCCCATTCCCCTAGGGTTTCCAACCCTAGGCGCCTTGGGCCCTTGGGGGGGGGGCGCACCAGCCCACTAAGGGGCTGGTCCCCACCCATATTCAACCCACTAGGCCCTCCGGGGCAGGTGGCCATGACGGTGTCCTGGACTAGGGGGTACTCACCACGTGGTCTCCCGATCAGTTGGATTGGGCCAAGGACCCCCAGGGCCGAATACTCATTGGCCAGTTCGGACAGCCGATGACATATGCAAGGAAGATTCCGCAAGACTTGGTAATCAAGACAAGGACTCCTCCCCACCGGCGTATTCGGCTAGGACTCTTGTTATCCTAGGCCTCTGGTATGTTATATAAGCCGAGGCCAGGCTAGTCGATAGAGGATTATGACATTCATTACCATATACTCATAGGCTAGACTTCTAGGGTTTAGCCATTACGATCTCGTGGTAGATCAACTCTATACTTCATACTCCATCAATATAAACAAGAGCAGCAGTAGGGTATTACCTCGATCGAGAGGGCCCGAAGCTGGGTAAAAACCCGTGTCTCCTGTTACCATTGATCCTAGACGCACAGTTTGGCCCCCCTACCCGAGATCCGCCGGTTTTGACACCGACATTGGTGCTTTCATTGAGAGTTCCATTGTGTGTTCAGCAAAGGATTGATGGCTCGTCTGCAGATTAACTGCGACGCCGGCATCTTCGTCACCGGCTCGCCTGGTCACCTCGGCTGGTCCGATGGCCAGGCTCCTCTTTGGATCATCAAGATCGGGCATGTGTCCCCATCGTCATCAACTCTGATCTCTATCAAGATAATGGAGGAATCATCCATGGAGCCCGGGGGCTCAACGTCAACATTGCCCTCATGCGACCGTGCTGTTTTTCTGGACAAGCGAACTCGTATTCGCCGTCACCGCCTCCTCGAGCGTCGGTTGGACGATTGGTTCGGTGGAATAGTGCGGAATTGGGTATATAGCAACCCTGTAAAATTTCATCGCGTTCTGATGGAGGAATCTTCGGCGATCTATGATATACTGGAGGCCTGTCGAGTCTGGACGGGAATCTGGATGAGTTTAGGGCGCGGTCTCCGGATACTAGCTCGGACATCCTTTTCAAGATCCAACCATTGATTGGCTGCGGAATTCTCATATCTTCCACCCCTCAAAATTTCAGCTCGATCCGACCGTCCAAACTCCGGGAACCTTCCAATTAGTGCATCACTTTTTGGATCTGTTTTCTGCGCGAATAAGAGTCCGACCCGAATTCATCTTTCTTCATGAATGGGGTATTGGACAACCTTTTGAAAGGAATTTCCTTCTAGGGTATTGCGCGTTGTTCTTAAACATGTGCCTATAAAATTTTAAGCCTTCTCTGACGCACTCGTCACCATCAAGCAGGTGTCAAACCAGTCCGGCAATATTGCTGTGCGGCTGCCGACCTGCGCTAGACACGTCGCCGCTCTGTTGAGCCGAGCTCAATTTCTTCGATCATCATCTTGGCAAGCCGAAAAAGAGTTCGGCATCGTGAAGGATAAATCATCACCAACATCGCTGCCCCACGGATTACACGGAGCAGGCACGCCGGCATCGCCGCATGGTCACTTCATCAAGCCGGCATTGACTACGTCACGAGCCACGACCTGCATCGGCATGGCCGCACTGTTGCTTCTTCAAGCCGATGTCTATCACGCCGAACTTCTTCAACACCTCGACTGACATGGCAGCTGTAACGTCTCCTCACCGACCTGCTCCGTCACCTCGGCTGGACCGGGGACTTGGCTACTTCTTCATGAACATACTCCGGTGACTTCGGCGTCACCAGCCGACAAGCTTCGTCACGATTAGCTGGACCGAGGGCTTTGTCTCGGCAAGCCAACCTTTACTAGCAACACCATGCCGGCGCTTTACCACCCATCAGGCTATGGGTGTGCGGATCGAGTCCCAATTTTGGGAGTCACCTTTCCTCGGATTGCCACAACAAATAAACCAGGTGCTATTTATCCCAGTAATTTTTGCTTGGTTGGGTCTATTTTTCCCAAAGAACTATTACTCTGGTTTGTTCCATCATTTGTACACAGGTCTGTCAAATGGTGGCCGCATTATCAACGGTCACGCGATGGTATGGTCAGTTTCCATATACAATTCGGCAAAACGCCGAATCCGGAACTCGGGCCAGCCTGTGAATTCGGGCTTTTGCCACGCCTTCATCGTGTCACGCTGACGCTCTGCATCATCATTGACTTTGGCGCCGGGCCACATCTCTTTAAATAAATTATTTTTGCGAAAAGCAATTATGCAAGAATTATATATATTATCCTTTTTGGACCGCTATTTTATGTGTGTAGGTGATCGACTTCGACTGCATTACGCGGTCGCTTCGGCAAGCCAACGCCGCTGTTTTAATTGGCATAAATCGGCTTGCGTGATCACCTTGTTTGTCGTGTTGCCATACCTACGTGTTCGGACGCCTCGGGGACTTCGGCATCGCTGAGAGAGCTTTACCTCACCGAGTGTTCGGCGCACAGGCTATATTTCTTTTATTACTCACTTTGCATAAATTATTTATTATGCAACATTTTTTTGTAATTTATTATTATTACTATTATATCCGGTTTGCACTATTTTTTGTGCACAGATAAATGATTCGGGTTGGGCAGTGCTGTCTCCTCGGCTGGACGGGAGGCTTCGTCAACACTGCATTAACCCACACCAGGGGCTTTGGCGTCACTTTGCCAGCCCGCATTGGTCGTGCTATGCCACCACGTCGGAGCATCGAGCTCTTCGCTCTGCCACCTTGAGACCGGCTTGGGGGATGGAACCTTGTCCCGCATCAATCTTGGACAGCGTCATCAATGCCGAACACATTAACAAGCTAAGTCGCTTTCATGCTCAAAAACTTTCGGTTTTAAATTTTTGCCTTTGGTTCGACCAAGCATTATACTTCCTTGTCAAAACTTTGTTTGTGACACATAAATTCGAATACCCCGTTTACTTGGGGGCTTCCTTCATGAAGCCTTTCCTGTTGCATAGGATTATACTTGTACGGCTTCGTTCCTTGTTCGTGTACTACGCCACAATATGCACCATATTGACCTAAGTGTTCCGGAAGCTGGGTTGCCTGGCTCCTGTGCTTACCCCTACGTTCCCGATTGTTCGGCTAGGGAGTAAAGGGAGCACCTCTGCGATTGTCATGATCGGGTCATCCGAGCTCTGACCTCAGACTGGGTGAAGCCGAAAGCTAGCGCTCTTATTGTTTTCAATCATGGACGGCACACAACGGAACTCACGAGTACAAAAAATCTATTGCACAAGTCTCATAGTAATAATGAGCACCGAAGAAAGGTATCGGTGGGGGTACTATTTTCTTCGAAGATGCTTCTTACACTTCGTCTGTAATATAGCATAAGTTCCCTGAGCGCGCTTTGTCTGTTACAGCCTTATGGCCTGGTTGCCTGGTTATCGGAAACACTGCCGATATTCTAAACAGGTGGAGTACATAACACTCTTCGGCTCTTGACCAAAGAGGGAGAAGCCGACGGTCGGTTAAGACGCATTTAAAGTTCGGGCGAACACATATATGATATAAGTACTTCGGTACGTACAATCATTATACACAAAATAAACATGTATCACCAGTATTTGTATTCATTATACAAGTGCTGCCTTCCGTAATTATCGTTATAAAGCCATAAATATGCATCAATTTGACTTAGGATTTTGGCCAAGCTGGGTTGCCTGGCTCCTGTGCTTACCCCTACGTTCCCGATTGTTCGGCTAGGTGGTAAAGGGAGCACCTCTGCGATTGTTACTACCGAGTCATCCGAGTAAGTACCTCAGACTGGGTGAAGCCGAAAGCTAGCAATCTTAAAGGATCACATTGGTCGGCAACGACGGAAGTGAAAATTTTGGTTTATTAATACCATAAAGTTCGGGAACTTTCCCCGAACTAAATCCTCAATATTTTTCTCCCGCATTGATCGGAGGTGAGGTTTCATGATCATGGTCGGCATGACAACCCAAAGAAAGGAACCGATAGCGGGACTATTTTCTTTGGAAGACGTTTCTTATGTTAAAAAATAATACAACATATCTCTCTGCGTACCTTTGTTTATAAAACCGTATGGCCGGATTGCCTTGTTTTCCATAAATCTTTGCCCTTATCACGGCTATATAAAGTAGGAAAACACTCCTCGACTACTGGCCAAAGAGGTTGAAGCTGATGGTCGGTCAACAAAGTTTTGTACAATGCGGATCCGAGCATTAATGATGTAAAGTACTTGGGTACATAGGATCATTACACATAAATTGTGAGCAAAAATCAATTTTTTCTCAGCCAATCTTTTAAAGAGTCAATGGCACAGTCTCATTGAGACACCCGAGAAGCTGACATAATGCTCTCATAGTTCCTTATTGGCATTAATTCCCTATCTATTGAGCACCTTGAGGCCTACCTTGGCGAGCTCAGCTTTCGCTAGCTCCAACTCCTTTATGAGATCTTTATTCTCTTTCCGAGAAGTTTGTGTTAAACACAAACAATTTTTTTCCATCAAATGGATATCGATCCTTAATTCGGCCACCCGTGCCCACATTAAGGCTCGGGGGCTACTGGGCTTCGTGCTCATTATTTATAAATATTAAAAAGGGCACATCGATCCCCTGATCTGGTGTTGCCACCCGACCAGCGTCTCGGGGGCTACTGCATTGCCTATTCAATGCAGAAAATTCCAAGTGCCAAGTGTTTGGCCTGACCGAACTATGGGCAAACGTGTCCTCGGATAACAATAGGTACCATCTGGGCCTATCCGGCATCAAGCTAATATATTACGGCAACTTCTCAAGACCCTCTCTCAAGGGCCCGTTCGCCGATCACTATTATCTCTAATATATAAAACCGCGTTTCTATTCCTACGTATGCTGCCGAGCTAGGATTCGATCCTCGGGCCGATTTCGCGCATCGACCTGAGTCTCAGGGGCTACTAGGATCAGCGGTTTCATGCTTTCCTTCAGGTGCATCTCGGGTTTTAGGCCGACACACACCTTGAGGGCTACTGGTCATACATATTGACAGCAAATAAATTTACACGCATCGGAAATCAAATCCGTAAACCATCAGCCCAAGCCCCAGGTGGTGCACCACCTTGGAGGCAGTCCGGCATAAAGCTCGGATTCGAATGGCTGGCTCCATAGAGGGCATTTCCGGCATTAAGCTCTGCTAAACTCCTTCAACTTTTTTGAACCAAGGTGTTCTATGACACCTCGGATATAGTCCAGCGTTGGAGCTCGGATACAGTCCGGCGTTAGAGCTTGGACATAGTCCGGCGTTGGAGCTTGGATACAATCCGGCGTTGGAGCTCGGAAGCGGTCAGGCATTTGTGCTCGGCTGCGAGAGATACCTCGAATGCTGTCCGGCGTTGGAGCTCAGACGTGAGAAGACACCGCCGCACGGGAAACACCTCAAACCCGAGGTGTGGCATAAAATATAACTAGGCATTGATAAAGGCCGAGAACTTAAAAGGGCTCCTCGGATACCCGATGTGTAAACTTTTCGGATTCACATCGGCGATCCTCAAGATCGAAGATGAGAAGATTTGTTGAACCAGTTTTCAAGACCGACGACCGAAGATGAAGAACAGTTCGGAAGAATCGAGGAGCGTCCCCAACTTGAATACCGGTTCAGGGGGCTACTGACGGTGTCCTGGACTAGGGGGTACTCACCACGTCGTCTCCCGATCAGTTGGATTGGGCCGAGGACCCCCAGGGCCGAATACTCATGGGCCAGTTTGGACAGCCGATGACATATGCAAGGAAGATTCCGCAAGACTTGGTGATCAAGACAAGGACTCCTCCCCACCGGCGTATTCGGCTAGGACTCTTGTTATCCTAGGCCTCTGGTATGTTATATAAGCCGAGGCCAGGCTAGTCGATAGAGGATTATGACATTCATTACCATATACTCATAGGCTAGACTTCTAGGGTTTAGCCATTACGATCTCGTGGTAGATCAACTCTGTACTTCATACTCCATCAATATAAACAAGAGCAGCAGTAGGGTATTACCTCAATCGAGGGGCCCGAAGCTGGGTAAAAACCCATGTCTCCTGTTACCATCAATCCTAGACGCACAGTTCGGACCCCCTAACCGAGATCCGTCGGTTTTGACACCGACAAGCCCCACCCGGTGGACCCCAGAACCCTTTCGGTGGTCCCGGTACAATACCGATAACCCCCGAAACAATTCCGACGACTGAAACTGGACTTCCCATATATAAATCTTCTCCTCCGGACCATTTCGGAACTCCTCGTCTGGGACTCCGAACAACCTTCGGTAACCACATACAATTTCCCATAACAACTCTAGCGTCACCAAACCTTAAGTGTGTAGACCCTCCAGGTTCGGGAACCATGCAGACATGACCGAGACATCTCTCTGGCCAATAACCAACAACGGGATCTGGATACCCATGTTGGCTCCCACATGTTCCACGATGATCTCATCGGATGAACCACGATGTCGAGGATTCAATCAATCCTGTATACAATTCCCTTTGTCCATCAATATGTTACTTGCCCGAGATTCGACCGTCGGTATCCTCATACCTCGTTCAATCTCGTCACTGGCAAGTCTCTTTACTCGTTCCGTAACGCATGATCCCGTGGCTAAGTCTTTAGTCACATTGAGCTCATTGTCGGTGTCAAAACCGGCGGATCTCGGGTAGGGGGTCCCGAACTTAGCGTCTAGGATCGATGGTAACAGTAGACGGGGGACACGATGTTTACCCAGGTTCGGGCCCTCTCTATGGAGGTAATACCCTACTTCCTGCTTGATTGATCTTGATGAATATGAGTATTACAAGATTTGATCTACCACGAGATCATAATGGCTAAAACCCTAGAAGTCTAGCCTGTATGATTATGATTCTCCCCTAAGGACCAAACCCTCCGGTTTATATAGACACCGGAGGGGACTAGGGTTACACAATGTCGGTTACAGAGAAAGGAATCTACATATCCGAATGCCAAGCTTGCCATCCACGCCAAGGAGAGTCCTATCCGGACACGGGTGAGAGTCTTCGGTCTGGTATCTTCATAGCCCATCAGTCCGGCCCACGTATCATAGTCCGGACGCACGAGGACCCCTTAATCCAGGACTCCCTCAGTAGCCCCTGAACCAGGCTTCAATGACGAGGTGTCCGGCGTGCAGATTGTCTTCGGAATTGCAAGGCGGGTTCCTTCTCCGAATACTCCAACATAGCCTTTGAACGCGACGAGCGTGTCCGGATCTGCAAAACAAATACTGCACACAACCGTAGAGAGTATAATATTGCATGAGTCCAATCTGCTAACAACTTTTGGTAGCGTGACATCACGTCCCAGCCCGGTCATTATTTTGAACCGTCTTTTAGCCTCCCGCTCCATGTTTCAAGACGCGGCTTTATCGGCACGTCCTGTTAGAGCAGAGATCGTGTCCCCCTATTACGGGATCCTCATCAATACGGGCGTGGGTAACCCAACCGTTCTGTTGGCATAATCCCTTAGGAATAGGCATGTTTTTCGGCCTGCGAGGAGGCGCTTGAGATTCATCGCCTTTATAAAGGGGCACAGACCCGTCTTTTTCCTCTGTGCCTACTTCTTCCTCAGCCTTTCCAACCCCGAGCTCCATCACCCGGGTTTCGATTTAGTCGCTCCGAGTCTCCCAATCATGTCCGAACCCAGCCTTCAAGGCAGGTGGGTGGCCTCTGCTACCTCTTGAGCATGCGTTGGTTTTTCCCTTGAAGAGGAAAGGGTGATGCAGCAAAGTAGCGTAAGTATTTCCCTCAGCTTTTGAGAACCAAGGTATCAATCCAGTAGGAGGCCACACGCAAGTCCCTCGTACCTACACAAACAAACAAGAACCTCGCAACCAACGCGATAAAGGGGTTGTCAATCCCTTCACGGCCACTTGCAAAAGTGATATCTGATAAAGATAGTAAAGTAAATATTTTTGGTATTTTTATGATAAAGATTGGAAAGTAAAGATTGCAAAATAAAGTAAGACGGAAATAGTAGATTGGAAACTTATATGATGGAAAATAGACCTAGGGGCCATAGGTTTCACTAGTGGCTTCTCTCAAGATAGCATAAGTATTACGGTGGGTGAACAAATTACTGTCGAGCAGTTGTTAGAAAAGTGCATAATTATGAGAATATCTAGGCATGATCATGTATATAGGCATCACGTCCGTGACAAGTAGAACGACTCCTGCCTGCATCTACTACTATTACTCCACACATCGACCGCTATCGAGCATGCATCTAGAGTATTAAGTTCATAAGAACGGAGTAACGCTTTAAGCAAGATGACATGATTTAGAGGCATAAACTCATGCAATATTATATAAACCCCAACTTTTTATCCTCGATGGCAACAATACAATATGTGTCATTTCCCCTACTGTCACTGGGATCGCGCACCGCAAGATTGAACCCAAAGCTAAGCACTTCTCCTATTGCAAGAAAGATCAATCTAGTAGGCCAAACCAAACTGATAATTCGAAGAGACTTGCAAGGATAACCAATCATACATAAAAGAATTCAGAGAAGATTCAAATATTGTTCATAGATAATCTTGATCATAAACCCACAATTCATCGGATCTCTACAAACACACCGTAAAAAGAATTACATCGAATAGATCTCCAAGAGAAGAGAGGAGAACATTGTATTGAGATCCAAAGAGAGAGAAGAAGCCATCTAGCTAATAACTATGGACCCGAAGGTCTGAGGTGAACTACTCACACATCATCGGAGAGGCTATGGTGTTGATGTAGAAGCCCTCCGTGATCGATTCCCCCTCCGGCAGAGCTCCGGAAAAGGCCCCAAGATGGGATCTCACGGGTACAGAAGATTGCGGCGGTGGCCCCACGAGGGTGGAGGGCGCGCCCAGGGGGGTAGGCTCGCCCCCTACCTTGTGCCCTCCTGGTTGCTTTCTTGACGTAGACTCCAAGTCCTCTGGATCTCGTTCGTTCCGAAAATCACGTTCCCGAAGGTTTCAGTCCGTTTGGACTCCGTTTGATATTCCTTTTTTGCGAAACCCTAAAATAGGCAAAAAAACAGCAATTCTGGGTTGGGCCTCCGGTTAATAGGTTAGTCCCAAAAATAATATAAAAGTGTATAATAAAGCCCATTAATGTCCAAAACAGAATATCATATAGCATGGAACAATCAAAAATTGTAGATACGTTGGAGACGTATCACATACCTTGCTCCTCGTCAAGACGCGTATTGATTAACACAAGATCATCCCCCGCCACATCAAGCTTCCGCTGCAGCTTGGCAAATTCCATAGTCCGGAAAGTGGCCAGGGGAAGCAGCCTGTGTTCAAGTTCATCAGGTTAGTCCTCGAAAGAATCATTTTTGATCCTCCGTTCGCTCCCTAGTGGAAGCCAACCCGAGTCTCAGGGGCTACTACCCATACACAGGCACATCTTTGCAAATGAAACATAATTGAAAACATTATGTCACAAACCTCGAAGCCCTTTAGTAGGCTCGTGAAGCCTTCATTTAATCCGCTTTTCGCGGACCAAATCTTCTCAATGACCGTACCCATCAAGGTACACTGTTCCCCCAAGACAGATGCTTTTTGCAACATGTTCCGCAATATATCCGGAGCCTCCGGGTCTCCGGAGGCCGCTCTAGGAGCACCTCCATCCTTTGAAGGAATCTGTTCATCCCCCTCCCGAATCACTATCGGCCTCGAGCCAGACAGTCTGGGGCCTTTGTTATTAGCAGCCCCGGATTCCCGGACGGTCAGAGATCCACCTTCGGGTGCTACCACTTTTGTCCCCTGTATGACTTGTTGATCAAAGGGGACCCTCCGTGACAACACTTTAGAGTCGTCTGCCCTATCAGGCGAGGAGATTCGAGGAGGCGTCTCACTCTCCATCATCTCTGGGAGGAGATATCCCGAAGAAGAGGATTTCCCAGAAAAACTCTGTGCCGACCTGTAAAGATGCACGAACACGTTACATATATCTCCGGTTAACAGCAACGAAACAGACGCTATCAAGGTACTCCGGATTCACTTACGGTTTGGCCAAGAGCTTGTCCCCTTGTTGGAGCTGTTCAGCGGCATCGCTTTGCAAACCCAAGCCGCTAGTCGGTGGCATCTTGCCCCTCTTGGAAGACCGCCCCTCCCAATCTCCGGAGGCGGCCCTTTTCCCCTGCTAGGAGAAGGGATACTGGATCCTTTTTCACCTCTGTCTTCAGGCGAGGAAAGGTCGATTTCCCGAATTCAGTGTCCGACTTACCTCCAGAACCAAGGTCCTCTTGGGCTTTCTCACTCTCCTCTTTACCCTCCTTGACCGGCGCCTGGCATGGTGCCGAGGCCAGCATCCTTGTTAGCACTGGAGTAGCAGGATCTTCGGGCAGAGGAGCCAGACATCTGATCCGCTCCACCTTCTCTATCCAGCCTTGGAACAAGATGGATTGTTCAACGTCTCATTATGGGGCGCCCGAATACAGGGTGTTCGGAAGTGTGATACTTACGGGGTGATCGAATGATTGCTGTGGAGGCCGATGCCTTCGGTGATGTCCGGCCATTGCTCTCGGTCCCTGAAAAACAACCTCCACATTCGTTCGTGCGTAGTGCCGAAGAAGTGTTGAAGAGTCTGTGGCTCTTCTGGGTTGAACTCCTACATGCGGCGAGGCCGTCGTTGGCACGGTAGGATCCGGCGGACTAGCATTACTTGAACGACATTGACAAGATTTATGCCCTCCTCGATAAGGCTTCGGATGCAACTTTGCAGAGTCCGCACTTCATTGACAGTTCCCCAGTCCAATCCCTTAATGATCCATGAAGCAAGCTGAATTGGAGGGTCGGGTCGTAACGCAAGCGTAGCCGCCCACTTGGAGCCTCTCGGCTCGTTGATGTAGAACCACCCCTGCTGCCATAGGTCGGAAGACTGGGCGAAAGATCCTTCAAACCAAACCGCACTGGCAAGCTTGCCTATTATGACGCTGCCGCACTCTGCCTGCTCCTCCTTTGTCACATGCGGCCTCACGTCGAAGGTCTTAAGACACAAACCAAAGTGCGGAGGAGTCCGGAGGAAGGCCTCACACGTGACGATAAATGTCGAGATGAGAAGAATAGAGTCCGGGGCTAGGTCGTGAAAGTCTAGCCCATAGTAAAACATGAGCCCCCGAACGAAGGGATTGAGCGCGAACCCTAACCCATGGAGGAAGTGGGACATAAATACTACCCTCTCGCCGAATCTGGGGGTAGGAATAACCTGCCCCAGTACAAGAAGCCAATGAAGAATTTCCGGGGTTAGATACCTCGCTGCGCGGAGCTTCGCGATATCCTCCTCTGTGACAGAAGAGGCCACCCACCAGCCTTGGCGGCTGGATCTGGACATGATCAAGGCTGATGGCGATTAGTACCCGAGGGCTGGAACTTGGGGTGGCTGGAGTTGAGGAAGGAGCAAGCACAAAGGAAGAAGACGCGTCTGGGTCCCTTTATGAAGACCCCGAATATTGAGTGTCTCCCCCTGGGTCTCGAAACTTACCCATCCTCAAAGAGTTGTACCCAGGGGACGGTTGGGCTACCCACGCCTGCATTAATGAAAATCCCGTGAATAAGGGGACACGATCTCTGCCTTGGCGAGACGTGCTAGTAAAACCGCGTCCCGAGATGTGGGGCGACATCCTAGCCAACGGTTGGAAATAGTAACTGGGCAGGCGTGATACGGTGTCATAAACAAAGTTATCAGCAAATCAGACTCGTGGAATATTATATTCTCTGCAGTTATATGCGCGGGTCCGGATATACTTACTACATCCGAAGACTATTCTGGAGTTCGGAAGGAGGGAACCTGCCTTGCAATGCCGAAGACAATCTGCGCGCTGGACTCCTCGTCATTGAAGCCAGGTTCAGGGGCCACTGAGGGAGTCCTGGACTAAGGGGTCCTCGGGCGTCCGGCCTGTTATCCGTGGGCCGGACTGATGGGCTGTAAAGACCTGAAGACCGAAGATTGTACCCGTGTCCGGATTGGACTCTCCTTGGCGTGGAAAGCAAGCTTGGCGACCAACTATGAAGATTTCCTTCCTATGTAACCGGCTCCATGTAACCCTAGATCTCTCCGGTGTCTATATAAACCGGAGAGGGTAGTCCGGATAGAGATATATACTCATTAGCATAGTCATACAGGCTAGACTTCTAGGGTTTAGCCGTTACGATCTCGTGGTAGATCAACTCTTGTAATACTCATATTCATCAAGATCAATCAAGCAGGAAGTAGGGTATTACCTCCATAGAGAGGGCCCGAACCTGGGTAAAAACATCGTGTCCCCCATCTCCTGTTACCATCGATCCTAGACGCACAGTTCGGGACCCCCTACCCGAGATCCGCCGGTTTGACACCGACAGTGGTGGAAATAGGTTTTCGTGGTGCTCCTGGATGTTTTCGAGGTACGTAGGTATATATAGTAGGAAGAAGTACGTCGGTGGAGCTACGAGGGGCCTATGAGGGGGGAGCGCGCGCCCAGGGGGGTAGGCGCGCCCCCTGCCTCGTGGCCTCCTCGTTTCTTTCTTGACGTCCACTCCAAGTCCTCGTGATCACGTTTTTTTCCAAAAATCACGCTCCCGAAGGTTTCATTCCGTTTGGACTCCGTTTGGTATTCCTTTTCTGCGAAACACCGAAATAGGAAAAAAAAACAACAATATGCACTGGGCCTTGGGTTAATAGGTTAGTCCCAAAAATAATATAAAATTGTATAGTAAAGCCCATTAAAAATCCAAAACGTATCAGCCTCCTCTGTTACAGCGGAGGATATCGCGAAGCTCCGGGCAGCTAGATACCTAACCGTGGAAATCCTCCATAGACATCCTGCCAAGGGGCAGGTTATCCCTACTCCCAGATCCGGTGAGAGGGTCCTATTCATCTCCCACTTCCTCCGGGGGCTAGGGTTCACTGTCCATCCCTTCGTGCGCGGACTCATGTTCCATTACGGGCTAGATTTGCACAATCTCTCTCCGAACCCTTTCCTTCATATCTCGGCGTTCATTGTCATGTGCGAGGCCTTTCTCCGTATTCCCCCACACTTCGGCTTATGGCTCAATACCTTTAGCGTGAATCCGAAGATAGTCGAGGGGAAGCAAGCGGAATGCGGCGGTGCTACGGTGAGCAAACTCACCAACACTCTTTGGCCAAAAGGCGCTTTCACGTAAACTTCCAACATATGGCAGAGGGAGTGGTTTTATATCATCGAACCTCGTGGTACCAAGTGGGCAGCCACAACTGCGTTCCAAGCTGGCCCTCCATTACAGCTTGCATCACGGGTTAATAAGGGGTTGGTCTGGGGATCAATTGACAAAGTGCACACACTTCAAAGCCGCATCCGGAGCCTCCTCGAAAAGGACACCGGTCTCATCAATGTAGTCCAGGTAATGCTGGTCCGCCAGGTCCTGCCGTGCCAACGACGACCCCTCTGCATGTGGGAGTTCAATCCGGAAGGACCACGAACCCTTCAGCACTTCTTCGGCACGACGCACAAAGGAATGTGGAAATTATTCTTCGGGTCACGAAAACAGTGGCCGGATATTGCCGAAGACATGGGCCTCGACCACAACCGTCCGGATACTTCGGTAAGCACTTCAGCCCCCGACCATAGCTTAGTTAAATATCCCATAATAATATGCCGAGAAAACCATTTCCAAACAAGGTTGGATAAAGAAGGCAGAATGACTTAGGTGTTCAGCCCCTCTCCCCGAAGATTCAGCTGATCCTGTGGTAACAAGGATGCTGGCTCCAACGCTACATCAGATGACAGCGGGAGAGGGCAAGAAGGCCGAAGGTGGCCTCCATTCAAAAGGTACACCGGACACTATGTCCGAGGAGATTGAAGCTCCCTCTCCCGAAGATAAAAGAGAAGGAGGAGCTTATATCTCCTCCCCACATGGAAACAAAAGGGTCGCCTCTGAAGATTTGGAGGTAAAGGCTCCAAAATGGGGGAAAGCGTCCCTGTCAAGCGGTTCAGGTTCGGAAGACGCTGTTGTCACTCAATTCCTCTGCAAGGACAAGACCCTAGCCGAATCGTAAGTGAACAAGGGTGTTCTGAACATATCCCTTTCCTTTCTGGTTATAAGGATAACATCTCAAGTATATGTTTGCAGTTCGGCACACAGTCTTCCTCAACAGTCCTCCTCGGGGGATCTTCTCCCGGAGATGATGGAAAGCGAGACGCCTCCCCGGGCCTCCCCGTCCAATAGGGCGGACGACTTTGAGGTGTCGTCCCGGAGGATCTCTCCTGATCAACAAGCGGTGCGAGGGACACCGAAGATCACGCCCGAAGGCGATACTTCAGTCGCTCAGGGTCTGGGGCGTGCGGCCCTTACGGGGACCGATCATAAAGGCCCTGGACTATCTGGCTTGCAGCCGGGGACGACTCTAGGGTCGAGTGCGGATGTCCCTTCGAAGGGATTCCATACTCCTGCAGCTGCTTCCAGGAATCTGGAGGCGCCGGACACCTTTATGGACATGTTGCAACATGTGTCTATCTCAGAGGAACACCGTACCTTAATGGGTACGGTAATTGAGAGGATTCTGTCCGCAAGAAGCGGATTAAATGAAGCCTTCACGGGCCTGCTAGGAGGCTTCAGGGTATGTAGTGGAATATTTTCAATTGCACTCTGAATGAAAAAATGCACCTGTGTATAGATAGTAGCCCCTGAGACTCTGGTTGGCATCCAAAGGGAGGCAATCAGAGGATCAAAAAATATATGCCCAGGAGATCATCTGATTAATTGGAACACAGGCTGTTACATCCAAGGCGACTGCCCACGCTACAGAAATTGCAGGTCTGAAGCAGAAACTTGATGTGGCAGATGACGAGATCACACTTATTAACAGGTGGCTCGACGAGGCGCAAGGTATGTTTTGGGGCGGTCAGTATATGTATTTATAATAACAATAGCATGAAGCTAGGGATTATATACTGAGACATGCATGACTGCAGGTAGTGTTGCCGCTGTTGAGACCCTGCGGGCTGAGCTTGCCCGAGCCAAGGAGCAAGCCAGGATGAGCAATGTGGCTGCCAAGAAGGAAGCTGATGAGTTGAAAACCGAACAGGCTGCTCGGTGCCAGTGCGAGGAGAGAATATCTTCCATAGAGCAAGATCTAAAGGATGCCGCTGGCAAATGCTGAACACTCGAAGAGGAGAACAAGGCGAAAGTAGCCGAACTCGGCAAGGCCTTACAAGAGGCGAGAGAGGCACGATCCGAGTCGAGAGCGGCTCAAGAGGAGATCCGGCAAGCTGGGGAGATAGCGGCTGGTAAGCCCTTTCTATTACAGACTAAATTCGGAGATCCGAAGTATGCCCCGCTTAACCAAATGTGGAGTTCTCCAGACGCGCTCTTGGATTTGCCGAAGAGTGTCTCCGATGCGACGTAGTTTTTCCAAGCGCAAGAAGGGCATGCAACGGAGAAGCTATTCTGGTTGCAATTCAACATGCCGAAGCGTCCATTGTTGCTGAACAAACAGATGGCCCAGTGGGCGGAGCTCCACAAGATATCCGGACCTGCCATGAAGGACGTCGTGGTCCGGCTGTGGCCGACTGAACCAATTCCAAATAGTTATTTCGGCTTGGTGCATCGACTTGTTGATGCGGTGCCGCATATCGATGCTGTTAAACGGTCAACGTGCATTGAAGGTGCATGGATGGCCTTTGCCCGTGTCAAGTTGTACTGGGAAAAGATGAAGGCCACCGACATCGCAGCGAAGAGTCCTCCCAAGGGGAAGGACCATCATATGCCGGAGCATTATTTTGAAGATGTCCTAGAGGGCGCCCGCCTGATAGAGGGTCAGTGCTCGAAAGATATGATATTCGAGTGAATGTATCAAAATTGTAGAAACAATATTGTACATTAAGGCTATGCTTTTGCCTGAAAAGTTTTGGTTCCTCCTATGCGGCCGTTTTTTTGTATAATATGAAAGTTTACTAGTCGTCGGCTTCGGCCCCCTCGCAAAAGATACGGGGGTGTTCGGAAAAGCATTTGATCACTCTTGTCCCAACGTGTTGGTCCGTGAAGGAGGTGTCAATGCGGCGAACTAGACAATCGGACTATAGGGCTTTAACACTTTCACTTAGCCATAGGAGTTTGATGGTGGGTCTACGATATATCCCCTGGCATGTACGCGATTATCCAAATACGTGCGCTACCTAGGTGAGCAGAAGAACGGTCCTTCGTGTAGTACGGAAGGAATCGCAAAAGATTCTGATAGGTCATCGAGTGGTTGACCAGCTCTCGCTGCATCATGACAGTCATTTTTCGTCTTTATCTACTGAGGTGTTTGGCCAGATGAACCGGAAACACAATCGCAGTAGTTCTCCCTTTACTACCTTAGCCGAAAAAAGGAACATAAGGTAGCAACCACAGGAGCCGGGCAACCCAACTATTGACCAAAGACATGATTCGGACCTGATGCATATAAGGTCGAACTCGTGACGCCAAAGTGTGCTATAAAGCTGTTCGGAATTATTGGCAACTTATTTGTTCCTATATCGAGCCCCTGGCAATTTGTGCTGAGGTGCGTGCGTAAAACAACTCGAGAGGAAAAAATTCAGTTCTTTTTAGAAAAAACAAATAATGAATACGGATTGTGTTTTACTGGAGCCTGATTGGTACGTTAAACGCAATGTTATAGATTATGACGCCACCATCCGGGCTATTTGACATGCCGGGGGTTGAAGGCTGAGGGGAAAAGGCACATTACAGGCTCGAAATAAAGAGTGTGGTCTACAAAGAATTATTTGGACCTCCTGTCGCATGTCTACGCTGCCTTGCCTCAGTGAAAGGACTCCTTAAAAGGAATAGCCTTTGGATAAGTATACAACACCGAACTCTGAAAGAGTCCGTAGGATGACCAGCCTTTGAGTCGCCTGTGGTAAAAGATAAAAAATAGTTAGAAAAAAGGGGAAAGGCTATGGGAGTGCACACCGTATTGCAGGCCTGTCCGTATTGTGCCTCCACCGATGACCAGGGTATTTTAAGTGCATAGTTATGTATGCATGGTACAAACTTTGCGGCTGCGTGAGGCGAACGACAAAGGCCGAACTGCTAGTCCAACTCTGAATTTGATCGGTCATGTGTAATAGAGACAGGCGGCTTAATGGCCGATGAAATATGCGGCTTGATGAGGCCGCATTGTACTTCAGCCGTAATAGCCGTAGTTTGCTCCTTTATGCGGAGGGAGCGCTCCGTGTTTCCATTTATTGTGATGGTGCCACTTGGACCGGGCATTTTAAGCTTTAGATAAGCGTAGTGTGGGACCGCATTGAAACGAGCAAAACTGGTGCGCCCGAGCAGTGCATGATAGCTGCAGTGGAACAGGGCGACATCGAAGGTCAAGCCTTCGCTTCGAAAGTTATTTGGCGAACCAAAAACGACTTCCAATGTGATTGAGCCCGTGCAGCAAGCTTCTACGCCGGGTAATGCTTCCTTTAGGGTAGCTGTGGTGGGCTTGATTCTTGAAGGATCGATGCCCATTTTGCGGACAGTGTCTGGGTAGAGTAGATTAAGGCTACTGCCGCTGTCCATGAGGACTTTTGTGAGATGGAACCCATCGATAATTGGGTCGAGGACCAGAGCTGCCGAACCTTCGCGATGGATGCTGGCTGGATGGTCTTTACGATCAAAAGTGATCGGGTAGGCCATCCATTTGTTAAATTTTGGGGCGGCCGGCTTTATGGCGCAGGCATCCCGTAGTGCGCGCTTGCGCTCACCTGTAGGGGTTTGTGTCACGTATATCATGTATATTGTCTTCACTTATGAGGGAAATTGCTTTTGTCCCCCGGTGTTTGGTTGGCGAGTCTCTTCGTCATCGCTATCACTGGACGGACCCTTGCCCTTGTGTTCGACATTAAGCTTGCCGGCTTGTTTAAAGACCCAACAGCTTCTGTTGGTATGGGTCGCTGGTTTGTCGGGGGTGCCACGAAATCTGGCAGGGCCAATCCAATATCTTGTCTAAATTGGATGGTCCGTCTCTGTTTGCCTTGAATGGCTTTATCCATTGGCCGGCTTTGGGATCGCTAAATCCGGCGTTGACCGTCGTGTCTTGCGTTCCTTCATTGTTATTTCGACGCTTGTGTTCGTTGCGTCGTGGCTTGCCATTGCCGTCTCGAACTTCGGAAGTGCCTGGATCACTGGTGCCGTTGCTTCTACGAGCGAGCCAGCTATCTTCTCCCGTGCAAAAGCGGTTCATCAGGGCGGTAAGGGCTGCCATGGATTTTGGTTTTTCTGGGCCGAGGTGGCGGGCGAGCCACTCGCCTCGGACGCTATGTTTAAAGGCCGCGAGGGCTTCTGCGTCCGAACAGTCGACAATTTGGTTCTTTTTGAGTAAGAACCTAGTCCAGAGCTTCCTGGCTGACTCCTCGGGCTGCTGGATAATGTGACTTAGGTCATCGGCATCCAAAGGCCGAACATATGTACCTTGGAAGTTATCACGGAAGGCGTCCTCCTAGTCTTCCCAGCTGCCAATGGAGTTCTCTGGGAGGCTGTTTAGCCAGTGCCGCGCTGGACCCTTCAGTTTTAGTGGGAGGTATTTGATGGCATGCATATCATCACCGCGGGCCATGTGGATATGGAGAAGAAAATCTTCAAAACATACCGCGGGATCCGTTGTTCCATCATATGATTCGATATTCATGGGTTTAAACCCTTCTGGGAATTCGTGCTCCATTACTTCGTTGCTGAAGCAAAGGGGGTGTGCGGCGCCTCTATATTTGGCCACATCGCGACGTAGCTCGAATGGAGTCCGTCTGCGTTTTTCGGCCCAGGCGTGATTGTCGCGTTCGGCTGGGTAGCCGTCATCGCGTATCGGGGCACGACCCCCGTGATACATAGATCGATCTGGTATGTCCTGCTCTAATGTCCAGGTCCTGCCGCAGGTCGTATGTATATCCCCGAGCTGTTTTGTCTCTGCCTTTACGGTGAGGTAGTGCGGGCTGGTGTTCGGCTTGAGTTGCCGTTTTATCCCAGCCACGTGGTGATCGATCAACCACATTGCACATTGATGGTACGGGCTCAGGTGCCTCATCATCGAACTGAGGTAGAAATTTGCGTTTCGGGTAACTCTTGGTTGGGCGCTCGAGGCCGTAGTCCTCGATTGCCAGGACATTAGTCCATCTATCATTGAGCAGATCTTGGTCAGCTTGAAGCTGCTACTACTTCTTTTTCAGGCTCCTTGCAGTGGCTATTAGCTGACGCTTAAAGTGCTCCTGCTCGAGAGGTTCCTCAGGCACGATAAAATCTTCACTGCCGAGGCTCACCTCATCCTCGGAGGGCAGAACATAGTTACTGTCCTCCGAGTCTTTGTTTTCGGCCTGTTCATCAGGGCTGACTTGCCCATCTTCCCATATGTCCTGTTTGGAGATTGGCTCAATGGGATCTTCATTGTCTTCGGCATCATCTAGAGTATTGTTTTCACCTGTGCCAGTATTGCTGTCTTTTCCATGGCGTGACTTAGAGCGGCGCCGATGTCGTTGGCGCTTTGGCTGTGTCTCAGGAGGTTTATCCTCGACTGGGTCTTTTTGGTCATCGCCATTGGTTTCTTTGGGTGTATCCAGCATGTACACGTCATACGAAGAGGTGGCCGTCCGTCGTCCGATAAACGGCGGGTTTTGGGTCTGCTCTTCTCCGGCATCGTCGTCCATACCGTCGAAGTCTTCAGAGTCATAGTCGAGCATGTCGGTTGAGTCCTCGACAGTGGCTCTGAAGTGGGCGGTAGGTGGGAAGCGAAATTCTCCATCATCAGCCCCTAGTTCAAACCGAATATATTTCGGCTGTGAGTCTCCCGCTAAGGAGAGTGTTTTTAATGTGTTTAGCACGTTGATACGTCTCCATCGTATCTATAATTTTTGATTGTTCCATGCCAATATTATTCAACTTTCATATACTTTTGGAAACTTTTTATATTATTTTTGGGACTAACATATTGATCCAGTGCCCAGTGCCAGTTCCTGTTTGTTGCATGTTTTATGTTTCACAGAAACCCCATATCAAACGGAATCCAAACGGGGTAAAAACGGACGGAAAATATTTTTGGAATATTTGGAGAATTCCGGAAGAAGAATCAACGCGAGACGGTGCCCGAGGGGGGCACGAGGCAAGGGGGCGCGCCCCACCCCCTGGGCGCGCCCCTGACCCTCGTGGGCCCCCCGTAAGGCGGTTGCTGCTCTACTTTGGACGCAAGAAAACTAATTTTCGGAGAAAAATCTGGGCGAAGGTTTCAATCCTATCAGAGTTATGGATCTCCATATATACATGAAACGGTGAAAGGGCAGCAGACGAGAGCGCAGAAACAGAGAGAGACAGAGAGACAGATCCAATCTCGGAGGGGCTCTCGCCCCTCCCATGCCATGGAGACCATGGACTAGAGGGGAAACCCTTCTCCCATCTAGGGAGAAGGTCAAGGAAGAAGAAGAAGGAGGGGGGCTCTTCTCCCCTCGCTTCCGGTGGCGCCGGAATGCCGCCGAGGCCATCATCATCACCGCGATCTTCACCAACACCTCCGCCATCTTCACCAACATCTCCATCACCTTCCCCCCTCTATCTACAGCGGTCCACTCTCCCGCAACCCGCTGTACCCTCTACTTGAACATGGTGCTTTATGCTTCATATTATTATCCAATGATGTGTTGCCATCCTATGATGCCTGAGTAGATTTTCGTTGTCCTATCGGTGGTTGATGAATTGCTATGATTGATTTAATTTGCTTGTGTTTATGTTGCTGTCCTTTGGTGCCCATCATATGAGCGCGCGCGTGGATCACACCATAGGGTTAGTTTTATGTTGATAGGACTATGTATTGGAGGGCAAGAGTGACAGAAGCTTCAACCTAGCATAGAAATTGATGCATACGGGATTGAAGGGGGACCAATATATCTTAATTCTATGGTTGGGTTTTACCTTAATGAACGTTAGTATTTGCGGATGCTTGCTAATAGTTCCAATCATAAGTGCATAGAATTCCAAGTCAGGGATGACATGCTAGCAGTGGCCTCTCCCACATAAAACTTGCTATCGGTCTAGTAAAGTAGTCAATTGCTTAAGGGACAATTTCGCAACTCCTACCACCACTTTTCCACACTCGCTATATTTAGTTTATTGTGTTTTCTTCTAAACAGCCCCTACTTTTTATTTACGTGCTCTTTACTATCTTGCAAACCTATCCAAAAACACCTACATAGTACTGCTAGTTTCATACTTGTTCTAGGTAAAGCGAACGTCAAGCGTGCATAGAGTTGTATCGGTGGTCGATAGAACTTGAGGGAATATTTGTTCTACCTTTAGCTGCTCGTTGGGTTCGACACTCTTACTTATCGAAAATTGTTGCGATCCCCTATACTTGTGGGTTATCAAGACCTTTTTCTGGCGCCGTTGCCGGGGAGCAATAGCGTGGGGTGAATATTCTCGTGTGTGCTTGTTTGCTTTATCACTAAGTAATTTTTATTTGCTGTTCTTAGTTGTTTTCTATCTTTAGTTATGGGTAGGAAACGCAAAATACCAAAAAAATTAGTTGAACCTACTGAACCAATGGTTGAAGAACCACTTAAAATCTATCGTACTACTGAAGCTTATTACTTGGATCATCTTCGATCCCTATGTGCTCATGCTGAAACCCCAACTAGCTTAGTTGAGGGCAGATCTTTAGGTGAGCATGCTTGTTATGTCCGACACCGCATATCTGAAAAAGGGAAATGTTTACTGGATCAAATTCATCGTTTGCAATGCTATGCTTGGAATTTATGTGAAATATTTGATATTACTTATTGTTCCGAAGACCCTAAGAAACACCTCCCCTACCAATGTTTATTTAGTGATAATGGAATCGTATCTTCTTATGCTAAAGGTGTTTATAATTACTATGATATTCAACAAATTAAAGAATTTGTTGCTTTTAAGGGTGCTTATGAAATTGCTTCTTTGATTGAAACGTATGATGCTATTCTTTACAAATCTGAAAATTTTGCCATACATAAATATTGCTGTGATAATTATGCTTCTAATGCTTATGTTAAACCATATATTGAGGACTCCTCCGCTGTCCAAGAAGAGATTAATATTTTGCAGGAGTCTATGGAAGAAGAAATTGATGAAACTGTGAGCTCATTGGATGAAAAAGATGATGAGGAGAGCGAAGAACAAAAGGAGGAAGAGCGGATTAGTTACCCGTGCCCACCTTCTAATGAGAGTAACTCTTCAACTCATACATTGTTTAATTTCCCTTCGTGCTTACCGAAGGATGATTGCTATGATGATTGTTATGATCCCGTTGATTCTCTTGAAATATCCCTTTTTGATGATGCTTGGTATGCTTGTGGCCAAGATGCCAATATGAATTATGCTTATGGAGATGAACTTGCTATAGTTCCTTATGTTAAACATGAAATTTTTTCTATTGCACCCACGCATGATAGTCCTATTATCTTTTTGAATTCTCCCGATTATACTATATCGGAGAGGTTTGCTCTTATTAAGGATTATATTGATGGGTTGCCTTTTACTATTACACATGATGATTTTGATGAATATAATATGCATGTGCTTGCTGCCCCTACTTGCAATTATTATGAGAGAGGAACTATATCTCCACCTCTCTATGTTTCCAATATGATAAAATTGCAAGAAACTGTTTATACTATGCATTGGCCTTTACTATGTGTGCATGAATTGTTCTTTTATAACATGCCGATGCATAGGAAGAGAGTTAGACTTCGTCATTGCTTCATATATGTTGCTTTTTGCTCACTAATAAATGCTAAATCATTGTTAATTAAAATTGGCTTTGATATACCTTGGGATCCGGGTGGATTCACTACTTGAGCACTATATGCCTAGCTTAATGGCTTTAAAGAAAGCGCTGCCAGGGAGACAACCCGGAAGTTTTAGACAGTCATTTATTTCTGTTGAGTGCTTTTATATAGTTTAAAAACAAATAAATAAAGAGGGGAACCTAAAAACTTTTTGAAAAAGAAAGGTGAAAGTGAGAAAGACGAGCATTGTTAAAATGGGAGCTAGCCTTGAACTTTGTTCATGCCCATGGAAATGTGAATAACTTTGTTCATGCCCATGGAAACTTTGTGAATCTTGATTACAGAAACTTTTCAACAAAAATAATTATCCTCTTGTACAATTCCATTGTATTATAAAACTAATGTGCCAAGGTTTGCCTTTAGGATGTTTAGAATGCTTGTTGGTTTGTACGGTGCAGGACAGAAACTTTGGCTGTAGTGCGTGGTTTTACATTTTTTACTGGAACGTCAAATGGTTCTGATTCTTTTTGCACTGTCTTTCCGTACAAATTTTTTATTTTTCCTAATTGTGGTAGAATTTTTCAAGTATCAGATGTATGGAGAATGTTCAGATTATTACAGACTGTTCTGTTTTAGACAGATTCTGTTTTTGATGCATAGTTTGCTTGTTTTAATGAAACTATCAATTTATATCACTGGATTAAGCCATGGAAAAGCTATACTACAGTAGACACAATGCAACATATGAATTAGTTTGCAGCAGTACTTAGAGTAGTGATTTGCTTTATTATACTAACGGATCTCACCGAGTTTTCTGTTCAAGTTTTGTGTGATTGAAGTTTTCAAGTTTTGGGTGAGATCACGATGGATGAAGGAATAAGGAGTGGCAAGAGCCTAAGCTTGGGGATGCCCGAGGCACCCCAAGGTAATATTCAAGGACTCCCAAGCAACCAAGCTTGGGGATGCCCCGGAAGGCATCCCCTCTTTCTTCTAACAATCATCGGTAATTTTACTTGGAGCTATATTTTTATTCGTCACATGATATGCGTAAATCCTGGAGCGTCTTTTGCATTTAGTTTTCATTTTTCTTTTATGCACCATGCTGGTATGAGATAGTCCTTGGTTTATTTATAGAATGCTCTTTGCACTTCACTTATATATTTTGAGTATGGCTTTATAGAATGCTTCATGTGCTTCACTTATATCATTTGAAGTTTGGATTGCATGTTTCTCTTCACATAGAAAACCGCCATTTGTAGAATGCTCTTTTGCTTCACTTATATTTGTTAGAGCATGGACATATCTTTTGTAGAAAGAATTAAACTCTCTTGATTCACTTATATCTATTTAGAGAGATGACAGGAATTGGTCATTCACATGGTTAGTCATAAAATCCTACATAAAACTTGTAGATCGCTGAATATGATATGTTTGATTCCTTGCAATAGCTTTGTGATATAAAGATGGTGATATTAGAGTCATGCTAGTGGGTAGTTGTGGATTATAGAAATACTTGTGTTCAAGTTTGTGATTCCCGTAGCATGCACGTATGGTGAACCGTTATGTGATGAAATCGGAGCATGATTTATTTATTGATTGTCTTCCTTATGAGTGGCGGTCGGGGACGAGCGATGGTCTTTTCCTACCAATCTATCCCCCTAGGAGCATGCGCGTAGTACTTTGTTTGGATGACTAATAGATTTCTGCAATAGGTATGTGAGTTCTTTATGACTAATGTTGAGTCCATGGATTATACGCACTCTCACCCTTCCATCATTGCTAGCCTCTTCGGTACCGTGCGTTGCCCTTTATCACCTCGAGAGTTGGTGTAAACTTCGCCGGTGCATCCAAACCCCATAATACGATACGCTCTATCACACATAAGCCTCATTATATCTTCCTCAAAACAACCACCATACCTACCTATCATGGCATTTCCATAGCCATTCCGAGATATATTGCCATGCAACTTCCATCATCATCATATACATGACTTGAGCATCATTGTCATATTGCTTTGCATGATCATAAGATTGCTAGCATGATGTTTTCATGGCTTGTCCTTTTTTTGATGCCATTGCTACGCTACATCATTGCACATCCCGGTACACCACCGGGGGCATTCATATAGAGTCATATCTTTGTTCTAGATATCGAGTTGTAATATTGAGTTGTAAGTAAATAAAAGTGTGATGATCATCATTATTAGAGCATTGCCCCAGTGAGGAAAGGATGATGGAGACTATGATTCCCCCACAATTCGGGATGAGACTCCGGACTTTATAAAAAAATAAAAGAGGCCAAAGAAGCCCACCAAAATAAATAACAATAATAATTAAAAAATAAAATAAAATAATGAGAGAAAAAGAGAGAAGGGGCAATGTTACTATCCTTTTACCACACTTGTGCTTCAGAGTAGCACCATGTTCTTCATAGAGAGAGACTCTTGAGTTATCACTTTCATATACTAGTGGGAATTTTCATTATAGAACTTGGCTTGTATATTCCGATGATGGGCTTCCTCAAATGCCCGAGGTCTTCATGAGCAAGCAAGTTGGATGCACACCCACTTAGTTTCCATTTTGAGGTTTCATACACTTAGCTCTTAGTGCATCCGTTGGATGGCAATCCCTACTCCTTGCATTGACATCAATTGATGGGCATCCCCATAGCCCGTTGATTAGCCGCGTCGATGTGAGACTTTCTCCTTTTTGTCTTCTCCACACAACCTCCACCATCATATTCTATTCCATCTATAGTGCTATGTCCATGGCTCACGCTCATGTATTGCGTGAAAGTTGAAAAGGTTTGAGAACGTCAAAAGTATGAAACAATTGATTGGCTTATCATCGGGGTTGTGCATGATTTGAATATTTTGTGTGGTGAAGATGGAGCATAGCCAGACTATATGATTTTGTAGGGATAACTTTCTTTGGCCATGTTATTTTGAAAAGACATGATTGCTTTATTAGTATTCTTGAAGTATTATTGTTTTTATGTCAAATGATAGACTATTGCTTTGAATCACTCGTGTCTTAATATTCATGCCATGATTAGATACATGATCAAGATTATGCTAGGTAGCATTCCACATCAAAAATTATCTTTTTTATCATTTACCTACTCGAGGATGAGCAGGAATTAAGCTTGGGGATGCTGATACGTCTCCGTCGTATCTATAATTTTTGAGTGTTCCCTGCCAATATTATTCAACTTTCATATACTTTTGGCAACTTTTTTATATTATTTTTGGGACTAACATATTGATCCAGTGCCCAGGGCCAGTTCTTGTTTGTTGCATGTTTTATGTTTCGCAGAAACCCCATATCAAACGCAATCCAAACGGGATAAAAATGGACGGAGAATATTTTTGGAATATTTGGAGAATTCCGGAAGAAGAATCAACGCGAGACGGTGCCCGAGGGGGGCACGAGGCAGGGGCGCACCCCACCCCCCTGGGCGCGCCCCTGACCCTCGTGGGCCCCCGTAAGGCGGTTGCTGCTCTACTTTGGACGTAAGAAAACTAATTTTCGGAGAAAATCTGGGTGAAGGTTTCAATCCAATCGGAGTTATGGATCTCCATATATACACGAAACGGTGAAAGGGCAGCAGACGAGAGCGCAGAAACAGAGAGAGACAGAGAGACAGATCCAATCTCGGAGGGGTTCTCGCCCCTCCCACGCCATGGAGACCATGGACCAGAGGGGAAACCCTTCTCCCATCTAGGGAGAAGGTCAAGGAAGACGAAGAAGGAGGGGGGCTCTCTCCCCCTGCTTCCGGTGGCGCCGGAACGCCACCGGGGCCATCATCATCACCGCGATCTTCACCAACACCTCCGCCATCTTCACCAACATCTCCATCACCTTCCCCCCACTACCTACAGTGGTCCACTCTCCCGCAACCCGCTGTATCCTCTACTTGAACATGGTGCTTTATGCTTCATATTATTATCCAATGATGTGTTGCCATCCTATGATGTCTGAGTAGATTTTCGTTGTCCTATCGGTGGTTGATGAATTGCTATGATTGATTTAATTTGCTTGTGGTTATGTTGCTGTCCTTTGGTGCCCATCATATGAGCGCGCGCATGGATCACACCATAGGGTTAGTTGTATGTTGATAGGACTATGTATTGGAGGGCAAGAGTGACAGAAGCTTCAACCTAGCATAGAAATTGATGCATACGGGATTAAGGGGGGCCAATATATCTTAATGCTATGGTTTGGTTTTACCTTAATGAACGTTAGTAGTTGCAGATGCTTGCTAATAGTTCCAATCATAAGTGCATAGATTCCAAGTCAGGGATGACATGCTAGCAGTGGCCTCTCCCACATAAAACTTGCTATCGATCTAGTAAAGTAGTCAATTGCTTAAGGGACAATTTCGCAATTCCTACCACCACTTTTCCACACTCTCTATATTTACTTTATTGTGTTTTCTTCTAAACAGCCCCTACTTTTAATTTACGTGCTCTTTACTATCTTGCAAAACTATCCAAAAACACCTACATAGTACTTCTAGTTTCATACTTGTTCTAGGTAAAGCGAACGTCAAGCGTGCGTAGAGTTGTATCGGTGGTCGATAGAACTTGAGGGAATATTTGTTCTACCTTTAGCTCCTCGTTGGGTTCGACACTCTTACTGATCGAAAACTGTTGCGATCCCCTATACTTGTGGGTTATCACACGTCGCCTAGGGGTGAGTGCCTGCAGATGTCCGTGGAGCTGAATTCAATGATCGATGACCGATCAAGCTCGACATATGTGGACGCGAGTGGTTCGGAACCTGTAGCCGGAAACGAGTCCGAGGTTTCGGTGGCGCAGATTCTACCCGAGGTTTGGTCTATGTGCGGCTCCAATGCAGCTGAGTCTGCAACTTCCGTGGCGGGGCTGAGCTTCCCGTCCTCGGATGGCGCGATCTGCTCCGGGTCTAAGGCCAGAGCAGTTGTAGGTGCTATATCCTGGGTGTTAGGTGGGATGTGAAATTCCCTGCTCTCAGCCCCTAGTCTGGGCTGGGCACAGTTCGGACGCTGCTCTGCTATAATGAGAAGGGATCGCATTAAGTCCAAAGCCTCACTTAACAGCGAGGTTTGGCCCGAGAGAAGAGAGCCCGTGGAGCGCGGCGAGAGGGAGACTCCTAGGCTGAACTCACACGAGGCTGACTCAGGGGGTTCGGAGCTAGTGTCTGGGGAAGGGTCCGGCTTCAAGATGGTAGCCAGCGACACTACTTCTCCCAGCTCTCCCAACATGGGCCTGGTGGCCGCCGACAGTCCAGTGGGCTCTGGGTGCCCGTCTTCAGACTCGGCGATACGCTCTGGGTCTAAGGCCAGAGGGAAGGTTGAAGGTGCGAATCCTTGGAAGATCAAGTCTCCTCGGATATCAGCGACATAGTCCAGGTTTCCAAAACTAATCTGGTGACCTCGGGCGTAGCTGTCGATCTGCTCTAGCTGGCCAAGCGAATTGGCCCGCAGTGCGAAGCCGCCGAACACGAAGATTTAGCCGGGGAGGAAAGCCTCCCTCCGGGCAGCACTGTTGTAGATGATTGGTGGAGCCATCGAACCTTTTGACGACGACACAGCGGACCTCTCAATGGAAGCACCAATGTCGTTGTCAAAACCGGCGGATCTCGGGTAGGGGGTCCCGAACTGTGCATCTAGGATCGATGGTAACAGGAGACGGGGGACACGATGTTTACCCAGGTTTGGGCCCTCTCTATGGAGGTAATACCCTACTTCCTGCTTGATTGATCTTGATGAATATGAGTATTACAAGAGTTGATCTACCATGAGATCCAAATGGCTAAAACCCTAGAAGTCTAGCCTGTATGATTATGATTCTCCCCTAAGGACCAAACTCTCCGGTTTATATAGACACCGGAGGGGACTAGGGTTACACAATGTCGGTTACAGAGAAAGGAATCTACATATCCGAACGCCAAGCTTGCCATCCACGCCAAGGAGAGTCCTATCCGGACACGGGTGAGAGTCTTCGGTCTTGTATCTTCATAGCCCATCAGTTCGGCCCATGTATCATGGTCCGGACGCCCGAGGACCCCTTAATCCTGGACTCCCTCACTCATTATGATGATGCATTACCGAGTGGGCCCAGAGATACCTCTCTGTCATACGGAGTGACAAATCGCAATCTCGATTCGTGCCAACCCAACAGACACTTTCAGAGATACCTGTAGTGCACCTTTATAGTCACCCAGTTACGTTGTGACGTTTGATACACCCAAAGCACTCCTACGGTATCCGGGAGTTGCACAATCTCATGGTCTAAGGAAATGATACTTGACATTATAAAAGCTCTAGCAAACAAACTACACGATCTTGTGCTATGCTTAGGATTGGGTCTTGTCCATCACATCATTCTCCTAATGATGTGATCCCGTTATCAATGACATCCAATGTCCATGGTCAGGAAACCATAACCATCTATTGATCAACGAGCTAGTCAACTAGAGGATCACTAGGGACATGTTGTGGTCTATGTATTCACACATGTATTACGGTTTCCGGTTAATACAATTATAGCATGAACAATAGACAATTATGATGAACAAGGAAATATAATAATACCCATTTTATTATTGCCTCTAGGGCATATTTTCAACAGTCTCCCACTTGCACTAGAGTCAATAATCTAGTTCACATCACCATGTGATTAACACTCATAGTTCACATCGCCATGTGACTAACACCCAAAGCGTTTACTAGAGTTACTAATCTAGTTCACATCTCCATGTGATTAACACCCAAGAGTTTACTAGAGTCAATAATCTAGTTCACATCACCATGTGATTAACACTCAATGAGTTCTAGTGTTTGATCATGTTATGCTTACGAGAGAGGTTTTAGTCAACGGGTATGCAACATTCAGATCCGCGTGTTCTTCGCAAATCTCTGTTTCATATTGTAAATGTTGCTACTATGCTCCACTTGGAGCTATTCCAAATGGTTGCTCTACTATACGTATCCGGTTTGCTACTTAGGGTCATCCGGATAGGTGTTAAAGCTTGCATCGAGAAACATTTCCTTATTCCTAAGGACAATTTTGACCGCTGTCCACTCCTCCTTTGCCAGACACTTGGGAAGGCACATCGCGGTACACAGCATGGCATATCGTATAGAGCCTATGGCTAAGGCATAGGGGACGACTTTCATCCTTTCTCTTTCTTCTGCCGTGGTCGAGCTTCAAGTCTTAACTTCACACCTTACAACTAAGGCAAGAACTTCTTCTTTGACTGATCCATCTTGAACTCCTTCAAGATCATGTCAAGGTGTGTGCTCTGTGAAAGTCTTATCAGGCGTCTTGATTTATCTCTTATAGATCTTGATACCCAACATGTAAGCAGTTTTACACAGGTCTTCCTTTGAAAAACTCCATTCAAACAACCCTTTATGCTTTCCAGAAATTCTACATCAATTCCGATCAACAATATGTCATCCACATATACTTATCAAAAATGTTGTAGTGCTCCCACTCACTTTCTTGTAAATACAAGTTTCTTGCAAACTTTGTATAAACCCAAAAACTTTGATCACCTCATCAAAGCGTGTGTTCCATCTCCGAGATGCTTGCTCCAGTCCATAGAAGGATCGCTGGAGTTTGCAAACCTTTTAGCATCCGTAGGATCGACAAAACCTTTTGGTTGTATCACATACAACCTTTCCTCACGGAAACCGTAAAGGAAACTTTGTTTTGACATCCATCTGCCAGATTTCGTAAATGAAAATGCAGCAACTACTAACATAATTCTAATAGACTTTAGCATCGCTATGATTGAGAAAGTCTCATCACAGTCAACTCCTTGAACTTGTCTGAAACTTCTTTGAGACAAGTCGAGCTTCATAAATGGTGACATTACCATTAGCGTCTGTCTTTTTCTTAAAGATCCATTTATTCTCAATGGCTTGCCGATCATCAGGCAAGTCCACCAAAGTCCATACTTTGTTCTCATACATGGATCCTATCTCGGATTTCATAGCTCCTAGCCATTTGTTGGAATCCGGGCCCACGATCGCTTCTCCATAACTCATAGGTTCATCGTTGTCCAACAACACCTTGAAGACAGGGTTACCACTCAGAAGTTTTACACACCCTTGTCGACCTACGAGGTTTGATAGTAACTTGATCTAAAGCTCCATGATCATCATCATTAGCTTTCTCTTCAACTGAGGTAGGTGCCACAGAAACATCTTTCTGTGCTGCGCTACTCTCTAGTTGAAGTAAAGGTTCGACAACCTCATCAAGTTCTATCTTCCTCCCACTCAATTCTTTTGAGAGAAACTCTTTCTCCAGAAAGAACCTGTTCATAGCGAAAAACACTTGGCCCTCAGATCTGAGATAGAAGGTATAGCCAATCGTCTTGTTTGGTTATTCTATGAATACTCAATTTTCCGCTTTGGGTTCGAGCTTTTCTGGCCGAAGCCTATCGACATAAGCATCGTAGCCCTAAACCTTAAGAAACAACAACTTATGTTTCTTCCAAACCATAGTTCATACAGTGTCGTCTCCATGGACTTAGATGGTGCCCTATTAAAGTGAATGTAATGGTCTCTAATGCATAACCCCAAAATGATAGCGGTAGATCGGTAAGAGATATCACAGATCGCACCATATCCAATAGGGTGCGATTACGATGTTTGGACACACCATTATGCTATGGTGTTTCAGGTGGCGTCAACTGTGAAATGATTCCACTTTGTCTTTAGTGATTGCCAAACTCATAACTCAAATACTCTTCCCTTGATCAGATCGTAGGAACTTGATCTTCTTTTTTTATGATGATTCTCAACTTCACTCTGAAATTGCTTGAACTTTTCAAACGTTTCAGACTTATGCTTCATTAAGTAAATATACCCATATCTACTCAATTCATCGGTGAAGGTGAGAAAATAAAGATATCCACCGCGTGTGTCAACACTCATCGGACGACACACATCAGCATGTGTAATTTCCAACAGGTCACTTGCCCGTTCCATTGTAAAGAATGGGTTTTTAGTCATCTTGCCAACGAGGCATGGTTCGCATGTGTCAAGTGATTCAAAATCAAGTGACTTTAAAAGTCAACCGGCATGGAGGTTCTTCATGCGTTTTACACCAATATGACCTAAGCGGCAGTGCCACAAGAAAGTGGTACTATCATTATCAACTCTACATCTTTTGGCATCAATGTTATGAACATGTGCATCACTACGACCGAGATTCAATAAAATTGGGTGCATGACCATAGACGGTGTTACTCATGTAAACAGAATAACCATTATTCTCTGACTTGAATAACCGTATGGCAATAAACATGATCTAATCATGTTCATGCTCAACGCGGACACGAATGCAAACAACATTTATCTAGGTTCATCACTAATCCCGAAGGTAGAGGCAGCGTGCAATCGTGATCATATCATCCTTGGAAACACTTCCAGCACGCATCGTCACCTCGCCCTTAGCTAGTCTCCGTTTATTCCGTAGCTTTTGTTTCGAGTTACCAATATTAGCAACTGAACTGGTATCTAATACCCATGTGCTACTAGGAGTACTAGTAAGGTACACATCAATAACACATATATCAAATATACTTTCGTTGAAGTTGCCAGCCTTCTTATCTACCAAGTATTTGAGGCAGTTCCGCTACCAATGACCGTTCCCCTAATAGAAGCACTTCGTCTCGGGTTTGGGTTCTTGGGTTTCTTCACTGGAGCGGCAACTGGCTTGCCATTCATGAAGTTTCCCTTCGTGCCCTTGCCCTTCTTTGAAACTTGTGGTCTTGTTAACCATCAACACTTGATGCTCCTTATTGATTTCTACCTTTACGGCCTTAAGCACGACGAACAGCTCCGGGATCATCATCCCTTGCATGTTATAGTTTATCATGAAACTCTAGCAGCTTGGTGATAGTGACTGGAGAACTTTTGTCAATCACTCTTTTATCTGGAAGATTAACTCCCACTTGATTCAAGCGATTGAGGTACCCAGACATTCTGAGCACATGCTCACTGGCTGAGCTATTCTCCTCCATCTGGTAGGCAAAGATCGTGTGAGAGGTCTCAAACCTCTCAACACGGGCATGTGCCTGAAATACCAATTTCAGCTCTTGGAACATCTCATATGTTCCATGGCATTCAAAACGCTTTTGGAGCCCCGACTCTAAGCCGTAAAGCATGGTGCACTAAACTCTTAGGTTGTCATCAGAACATGTCTGCTAGATGTTCACAACATCCACAGACGACGCCAGAGGGGTTGGCACACCGAGCGGTGCATCAAGGACAAAAGCCTTTTGTGTAGCAGTGAGGACAATCCACAGACTACGGCCCCAGTCCGCACAATTGCTTACAATATCTTTCAACTTAGTCTTTTTCTAGGAACGTATTAAAACAAGGAGCTAAAGCGCGAGCTATTAATCCACAATATAATTTGCAAAGACAATTAAGACTATGTTCATGATAATTAAGTTCATCTAATCAAATTATTTAATGAACTCCCACTCAGATAGACATCCCTCTAGTCATCTAAGTGATACCTGATCCGAATCGACTAGGCCGTGTCCGATCATCACGTGAGACAGACTAGTCATCAACGGTGAACATCTCCATGTTGATCGCATCTACTATACGACTCATGTTTGACCTTTGGGTCTCTTGTGTTCCGAGGCCATATCTGTACATGCTAGGCTCGTCAACTCAACCTAAGTGTTTCGCATGTGTAAATCTGGCTTACACCCATTGTATGCGAACGTTAGAATCTATCATACCCGATCATCATGCGGTGCTTCGAAACAATGAACCTTCGCAACGGTGCACAGTTAGGGGGAACACATTTCTTGAAATTTTTAGTGAGGGATCATCTTATTTATGCTACCGTCGTTCTAAGAAAATAAGATGTAAACATGACAAACATCACATGCAAATCATAAAGTGACATGATATGGCCAATATCATCTTGCGCCTTTGATCTCCATCTTCGAGGCGCGGCATGATCACCTTCGTTACCGGCATGACACCATGATCTCCATCATCGTGTCTTCATGAAGTTGTCTCGCCAACTATTACTTCTACTACTATGGCTAACGGTTAGCAATAAAGTAAAGTAATTACATGGCGTTTTTCATTGACACACAGGTCATACAATAAATTAAGACAACTCCTATGGCTCCTGCCGGTTGTCATACTCATCGACATGCAAGTCGTGATTCCTATTACAAGAACATGATCAATCTCATACATCACATATATATATATATATATAATTCATCACATCCTTTTGGCCATATTACATGGCGTTTCATGGTTATAATTATTCTTAATAGCATATGAGTCATCACAATAGTCATAATAGATAGCAACTTTATTCTCATAATCAATTGGAACCTCTTCTGAAATAGTGGAATCATCAAATAATAAAGTCATGACCTCTCTAAATCCACTTTCATAATTATCACAATAAGATTCAACATCCTCCAAAATAGTGGGATCATTAATTCCTAAAGTTGACACTCTTCCAAACCCACTTTCATCAATATAATCATCATACATAGGAGGCATGCTATCATCATAATAAATTTGCTCATCAAAACTTGGGGGACCAAACATATCATCTTCATCAAACATAGCATCCCCAAGCTTGTGGCTTTGCATATCATTAGCATCATGGGTATTCAAAGAATTTATACTACAACATTGCAATCATGCTCATCATTCACATATTTTCTGCCAAGCATTCTATGTAATTCTTCTTCTAGCACTTGAGCACAATTTTCTTTCCCATCATTTTCACGAAAGATATTAAAAAGATGAAGCATATGAGGCATCCTCAATTCCATTTTTTGTAGTTTTCCATTATAAACTAAACTAGTGATAAAACAAGAAACAAAAAGATTCGATTGCAAGATCTAAAGATATATCTTCAAGCACTCACCTCCCCGGCAACGGCGCCAGAAAAGAGCTTGATGTCTACTACACAACCTTCTTCTTGTAGACATTGTTGGGCCTCCAAGTGCAGAGGTTTGTAGGACAGCAGCAAGTTTCCCTCAAGTGGATGACCTAAGGTTTATCAATCTGTAGGAGGCGTAGGATGAAGATGGTCTCTCTCAAACAACCCTGCAACAAAATAACAAAGAGTCTCTTGTGTCCCCAACACACCCAATACAATGGTAAATTGTATAGGTGCACTAGTTCGGCGAAGAGATGGTGAAACAAGTGCAATATGGATGGTAGATATAGGTTTTTGTAATCAGAAAATATAAAAACAGCAAGGTAACTAGTGATAAAAGTGAGCGTAAACGGTATTGCAATGCTAGGAAATAAGGCCTAGGGTTCATACTTTCACTAGTGCAAGTTCTCTCAACAATAATAACATAATTGGATCATATAACTATCCCTCAACATGCAACAAAGAGTCACTCCAGAATCACTAATAGCGGAGAACAAACGAAGAGATTATGGTAGGGTGCGAAACCACCTCAAAGTTATCCTTTCTGATCGATCTATTCAAGAGTCCGTAGTAAAATAACATGAAGCTATTCTTTCCGTTCGATCTATCCTAGAGTTCGTACTAGAATAACACCTTAAGACACAAATCAACCAAAACCCTAATGTCACCTAGATACTCCAATGTCACCTCAAGTATACGTGGGTATGATTATACGATATGCATCACACAATCTCAGATTCATCCATTCAATCCAACACAAAGTACTTCAAAGAGTGCCCCAAAGTTTCTACCGGAGAGTCAAGATGAAAACGTGTGCCAACCCCTATGCATAGGTTCATGGGCGGAACCCGCAAGTTGATCACCAAAACATACATCAAGTGAATCACGTGATATCCCATTGTCACCACAGATAGGCACGGCAAGACATACATCAAGTGTTCTCAAATCCTTAAAGACTCAATCCGATAAGATAACTTCAAAGGGACAAACTCAATCCATTACAAGAGAGTAGAGGGGGAGAAACATCATAAGATCCAACTATAATAGCAAAGCTCGCGATACATCAAGATCGTATCACCTCAACAACATGAGAGAGAGAGAGAGAGATCAAACACATAGCTACTGGTACATACCCTCAGCCCCGAGGGTGAACTACTCCCTCCTCGTCATGGAGAGCGCCGGGATGATGAAGATGGCCACCGGTGAGGGATCCCCCCTCCGGTAGGGTGCCGGCACAGGGTCCCGATTGGTTTTTGGTGGCTACAGAGACTTGCGGCGGCAGAACTCCCGATCTATATGTTCCCCGATGGTTTTAGGGTATATTGATATATATAGGCGAAAGAAGTCGGTCAGGGGAGCCACGAGGGCCCCACGAGGGTGGAGGGTGCGCCTGGGGGGGGGGGGGGGGGTAGGCGCGCCCCCTGCCTTGTGCTCTCCTCGTTGATCCCCTGACGTGTACTCCAAGTTCCCTGGATTGCTTCCATTCCAAAAATAACTCTCCCGAAGGTTTCATTCCGTTTGGACTCCGTTTGATATTCCTTTTCTGCGAAACACTGAAACAAGGGAAAAACAGGAACTGGCACTGGGCTCTGGGTTAATAGGTTAGTCCCGAAAATAATATAAAAGTGTTTAATAAAGCCCATAAACATCTAAAACAGATAATATAATAGCATGAATACTTCATAAATTATAGATACGTTGGAGATGTATCAGCATCCCCAAGCTTAATTCCTGCTCGTCCTCGAGTAGGTAAATGATAAAAGAAAGAATTTATGAAGTGTGAATGCTAGCAGGTGCATAAGTTTGATCAATGATAATTTTAATCACCTTTTCTAGCATCATTATATATCATAACAGTAGCTAAACTCATAAAACTTTTCATGATCAAGTAACAAACTATTCACATGTTAAAGTATAGATCATAAACTTTCTTGAAAACTAACAAACCGTGCTCTTAGTCATCAAACAATTGCAATTCATCTTATTTTCAGGAAGGGTCTATGTCAGAGCTTTGATTCAGCAAACTTCACATACTCAACTATCATATAGTCTTCCATGATTGCTACCACTCAAAGCATATTTTTAGAACAAATAGCATCCATCGGACACAGAGAAAGATAGGGGCTTAATGTTTCGCCTCCCAACTTATTTATCATATAGATAATTGTCAACAATAATAATTCATGATCAAATATATTTGAATGGCCATATATGCTTTAGATCTTTTCCACCACATGATGCTTGTCAACTACAGAGTAGGCTGGAATGGGAAGGACTACTACTGACTCTTGCATAAAAGTAAAAGATAGGCCCTTCGTAGAGGGAAGCAGGGATTTGCAGAGGTGCCAGAGCTCGAAGCAAAAACAGAGATGAAAATAATTTTGAGAGGTCTGCTTTCATTGTCAACATAATGACCAAGAGTTTCCAATATCTTCCATACTAGATACATTATAGGCGGTTCCCAAACAGAAAGGTAAAGATTTTACTCCCCCTCCACCAATCAATCACACTCCATGGCTTGTCCGAAACAACGGGTGCCGTCCAACTATCAACATTCCTGGGGTAGTTTTGTTTAAATTATTTGCGAATTTGTTTTGATCTTTTGATCATAGGACTGGGCATCCCAGTTACCAGCCATTTTCTCGTGAATGATGAGCGGAGTCCACTCATCGTGAGAATAACCCACCTAGCATGGAAGATACTGCCAACCCCTAGTCGCTACATGAGTGATTCGGGCATACAAAATAGATTATTATTTGAAGGTTTAGAGTTTGGCACATGCAAATTTACTTGGAACGGCAGGTAAATACCGCATATACGTAGATATGGTGGACACTCATGGAAGAAACTTGGTTCAAGGAATTTGGATGCACAAGCAGTATTCCTGCTTAGTACAGATATTTTGGCTAGCAAAGGATTCTAAATAGCAAGCACCACATGTTAGAGGATCCATAACAATATAACTTATACAAATATACCCAAACATAACTCATTAAGTTGTCTTCCTTGTCCAACTTCAACTAATATGATCAAGTTTGGAAATAATTAATGGGGCTCACAATCATAGAAGATGTCCAAGATAGTATATTTATATGTGAAATCTCTCTTCCTTCAATATTCTTTCATGAATTGTTCAAGTGACTAATACAATGTTTGCTGACCTTCAATAAATTTACCACCTCTACTTCTTATATGTGAAGTCATTACTCCCCATGGGATAAGCATATGAAGCATATATAATTTCAGATTTATGATATTCAACTCATTCAACCATTTACTCATAGGATATAAGTGAAGCACACGAGTAAATGACAAACTACTCTAAAAAGATATAAGTGAAGATCAATGAGTAGTTAAATAATTATGTAGCTATGTGAAGACTCTCTCTCATTTAAGAATTTCAGATCTTAAGTATTTTATTCAAACAGCAATCAAAACAAAATAAAATAAAATGACGCTCCAAGAAAAACACATATCATGTGGTGAATAAAAATATAGCTCCAAGTAAAGTTACCGATGAACGAAGATGAGATGGGGATGCCATCCGGGGCATCCCCAAGCTTAGGCTCTTGGTTTTCCTTGAATATTACCTTGGGGTGCCTTGGGCATCCCCAAGCTTAGGCTCTTGCCCCTCCTTATTCCATATTCCATCGAATCTTTACCCAAAACTTGAAAACTTCACAACACAAAACTCAACAGAAAACTCGTAAGCTCCGTTAGTATAAGAAAATAAATAACCACTTTTGGTACTGTTGTGAACTCATTCTAAATTCATATTGGTGTAATATCTACTGTATTCGAACTTCTCTATGGTTCATACCCTCCGATACTACTCATAGATTCATCAAAATAAGCAAACAACACATGGAAAACAGAATCTGTCAAAAACAGAACAGTCTATAGTAATCTCTAACTCTCGAATACTTCTGTAACTCCAAAAATTCTGAAAAATTCGGACAACCTGAGCAATTTGTATATTAATCTATTGCAAAACGAATTAGCATTTTTCCACGTTCTAATAAAAAATAAGAATTGTTTTCGTGGGTGCATAAGTTTCTGTTTTTCAGCAGGATTAAACAACTATCACCCAAGAAGATCCTAAAGGTCTACTTAGCACTTTATTGAAACAAAAGCTATAAAACATGATTACTACAGTAGCTTAATCATGTGGACACACAAAAACAGTAGGGGTAAATATCGGGTTGTCTCCCAACAAGCGCTTTTCTTTAATATATTTCTAGCTAGGCATGATGATTTCAATGATGCTCATATAAAAGATAAGAATTGAAACATAATGGGAGCTTCATGAAGAATATGACTAGCACATTTAATTCTAACCCACTTCCTATGCATAGGGATTTTGTGAGCAAACAACTTATTGGAACAATCATCAACTAGCATAGGAAGGCAAAACAAACATAACTTCAGAACTTTAAGCACATAGAGAGGAAACTTGATATTATTGCAATTCCTACAAGCATATGTTCCTCCCTCATAATAATTTTCAGTAGCATCATGAATGAATTCAACAATATAACCATCACATAAAGCATTATTTTCATGATCTACAAGCATATAATTTTTATTACTCTCCACATAAGAAAATTTCTTTTCATCAATAGTAGTGGGAGCAAACTCAACAAAATAACTATCATGTGAGGCATAATCCAATTGAAAACTAAAATCATGATGACAAGTTTCATGGTTATAATTATTGTTAATAGCATACGAGTCATCACAATAATCATCATAGATAGCAACTTTATTCTCATAATCAATTGGAACCTCTTCCGAAATAGTGGAATCATCACTAAATAAAGTCATGACCTCTCCAAATCCACTTTCATAATTATCACAATAAGATTCAACATCCTCCAAAATAGTGGGATCATTAATTCCTAAAGTTGACACTCTTCCAAACCCACATTCATCAATATAATCATCATACATAGGAGGCATGCTATCATCATAATAAATTTGCTCATCAAAACTTGGGGGACAAAACATATATATCATCTTCATCAAACATAGCATCCCCAAGCTTGTGGCTTTGCATATCATTAGCATCATGGGTATTCAAAGAATTTATACTAATAACATTGCAATCATGCTCATCATTCACATATTTTATGCCAAGCATTATATGTAATTCTTCTTCTAGCACTTGAGCACAATTTTCTTTCCCATCATTTTCACGAAAGATATTAAAAAGATGAAGCATATGAGGCATCCTCAATTCCATTTTTTGTAGTTTTCCATTATAAACTAAACTAGTGATAAAACAAGAAACAAAAAGATTCGATTGCAAGATCTAAAGATATACCTTCAAGCACTCACCTCCCCGGCAACGGCGCCAGAAAAGAGCTTGATGTCTACTACACGACATTCTTCTTGTAGACATTGTTGGGCCTCCAAGTGCAGAGGTTTGTAGGACAGCAGCAAGTTTCCCTCAAGTGGATGACCTAAGGTTTATCAATCCGTAGGAGGCGTAGGATGAAGATGGTCTCTCTCAAACAACCCTGCAACCAAATAACAAAGAGTCTCTTGTGTCCCCAACACACCCAATACAATGGTAAATTGTATAGGTGCACTAGTTCGGCGAAGAGATGGTGAAACAAGTGCAATATGGATGGTAGATATAGGTTTTTGTAATCTGAAAATATAAAAACAGCAAGATAACTAGCGATAAAAGTGAGCGTAAACGGTATTGCAATGCTAGGAACTAAGGCCTAGGGTTCATACTTTCACTAGTGCAAGTTCTCTCAACAATAATAACATAATTGGATCATATAACTATCCCTCAACATGCAACAAAGAGTCACTCCAGAATCACTAATAGCGGAGAACAAACGAAGAGATTATGGTAGGGTACGAAACCACCTCAAAGTTATCCTTTCTGATCGATCTATTCAAGAGTCCGTAGTAAAATAACATGAAGCTATTCTTTCCGTTCGATCTATCCTAGAGTTCGTACTAGAATAACACCTAAAGACACAAATCAACCAAAACCCTAATGTCACCTAGATACTCCAATGTCACCTCAAGTATCCGTGGGTATGATTATACGGTATGCATCACACAATCTCAGATCATCCATTCAATCCAACACAAAGTACTTCAAAGAGTGCCCCAAAGTTTCTACCGGAGAGTCAAGACGAAAACGTGTGCCAACCCCTATGCATAGGTTCATGGGTGGAACCCGCAAGTTGATCATCAAAACATACATCAAGTGAATCACGTCATATCCCATTGTCACCACAGATACGCACGGCAAGACATACATCAAGTGTTCTCAAATCCTTAAAGACTCAGTTCGATAAGATAACTTCAAAGGGAAAAACTCAATCCATTACAAGAGAGTAGAGGGGAAGAAACATCATAATATCCAACTATAATAGCAAAGCTCGCGATACATCAAGATCGTATCACCTCAAGAACACGAGAGAGAGAGATCAAAAACATAGCTACTGGTACATACCCTCAGCCCCGAGGGTGAACTACTCCCTCCTCATCATGGAGAGCGCCGGGATGATGAAGATGGCCACCGGTGAGGGATCCCCCCTCCGGCAGGGTGCCGGAACAGGGTCCCGATTGGTTTTTGGTGGCTACAGAGGCTTACAGCGGCGGAACTCCCGATCTATATGTTCCCCGATGGTTTTAGGGTATGTTGATATATATAGGTGAGAGAAGTCGGTCAGGGGAGCCACGAGGGGCCCACGAGGGTGGAGGGCGCGCCTGGGGGGGGTAGGCGCGCCCCCTACCTCGTGATCTCCTCGTTGATCCCCTGACGTGTACTCCAAGTCCCCTGGATTGCCTCCGTTCCAAAAATAACTCTCCCGAAGGTTTCATTCCGTTAATTTGGACTCCGTTTGATATTCCTTTTCTGTGAAACACTGAAACAAGGGAAAAAACAGGAACTGGACTGGGCTCTGGGTTAATAGGTTAGTCCCAAAAATAATATAAAAGTGTTTAATAAAGCCCATAAACATCCAAAACAGATAATATAATAGCATGAATACTTCATAAATTATAGATACGTTGGAGACGTATCAGTGTTGGAGGAGGGAGGGGCTGCGCCTAGGAAGGGGTGCTGCAGCCCTCCCACCCCCCACCATTTATAGGGGGAAGGGGAGAGGGGGTCGGCCCCCTAGATCCATCTAGATGGGGGGCGGCCGCCAGGAGGGGTAACTTGCCCCCCAAGCAGGTGGGAGGCGCCCCCTCCCCCTCGGGTTTCCAACCCTCGGCGCCTTGGGCCCTTGGGGGGGCACACTAGCCCACTAAGGGGCTGGTCCCCACCCATATTCAGCCCACTAGGCCCTCCGGGGCAAGTGGCCCCACCCGGTGGACCCCCGAAACCCTTTCGGTGGTCCCGGTACAATACCGATTGTTGGGGAACGTAGTAATTTCAAAAAAATTCCTACGCACACGCAAGATCATGGTGATGCATAGCAACGAGAGGGGAGAGTATTGTCTACGTACCCTCGTAGATCGTAAGCGGAAGCGTCTTATCTATGCGGTTGATGTAGTCGTAAACCTTCACGATCCATCCCGATCAAGCACCAAATGTACGGCACCTCCGCGTTCAGCTCGATGACGTCCTCACCTTCTTGATCCAGCAAGACGGGCGAAGTAGTAGATGAGTTCTGGTAGCACAACGGCGTGGTGATGGTGTTGGTGAAGAACAATCTCCGCAGAGCTTCGCCTAAGCACTGCGGAAACTATGACGGAGGATAAACTAGATGGGACGGGGTTGCCGGAACACGGCTTGGTGTTTCTTGATGTGTCTTTGGTGCTAGCCCTGCCCCTCTATTTATATGTTGAGCCCTGGGGTCGAAACTTGGAGTAAAAGCCTCCTCAAAGTCGGTTTTGCCCGAAAGGCAAGAGTCCTTCTCGGACTCCAGGGCTAGACGCCAGGGTTCCTGGCGTCTACCCCCTAGACGCCAGGGTTCCTGGCGTCTAGCCTCTGGTCTCCGCAAAACTTCCTTTTGCACTTTCCAAAAGCCTCGTGGGCTTTCCCCCCTTTGGCCCAGATAAAGTGTTCTCGTGCCCAAACATTTCGGGAGACATCCGGAACCCCTTCCTGTGAATCCGGAACCTTTCCGGAGATCAAACACTACTATCCACATATCAATCTTTACTTCCGGACCATTCCAGAGTTCCTCGTCATATCTGTGATCTCATCCGAAACTCCGAACAACATTCGGTCACCAACATACATAACTCATATAATACTATATTGTCAACGAACGTTAAGCGTGCGGACCCTACGGGTTCAAGAACTATGTAGACATGACCGAGACATTTCTCTGGTCAGTAACCAATAGCGGAACCTGGATGCCCATATTGGCTCCTACATATTCTACGAAGATCTTTATCGGTCGAACCGCATAACAACATACGTTGTTCCCTTTGTCATCGGTATGTTACTTGCCCGAGATTCGATCGTCGGTATATCAATACCTAGTTCAATCTCGTTACCGGCAAGTCTCTTTACTCGTTCCGTAATACGTCATCCCGCAACTAACTCATTAGTTGCATTGCTTGCAAGGCTTATAGTGATGTGTATTATCGAGAGGGCCCATAGATACCTCTCCGACAATCGGAGTGACAAATCCTAATCTCGATCTATGCCAACTCAACAAGTACCATCGGAGACACCTGTAGAGCACCTTTATAATCACCCAGTTACGTTTGACGTTTGGTAGCACACAAAGTGTTCCTCCGGTATTCGGGAGTTGCACAATCTCATAGTCATAGGAACATGTATAAGTCATGAAGAAAGCAATAACAATATACTAAACGATCAAATCCTAAGCTAACGGAATGGGTCAAGTCAATCACATCATTCTCTAATGATGTGATCCTATTAATCAAATGACAACTCATGTCTATGGCTAGTAAACTTAACCATCTTTGATTCAACGAGCTAGTCAAGTAGAGGCATACTAGTGACACTTAGTTTTGTCTATGTATTCACACATGTACTAAGTTCCCGGTTAATACAATTCTAGCATGAATAATAAACATTTATCATGAAATAAGGAAATAAATAATAACTTTATTATTGCCTCTAGGGCATATTTCCTTCAGTCTCCCACTTGCACTAGAGTCAATAATCTAGTTCACATCGTCATGTGATTTCATACCAATAGTTCACATCTTTATGTGATTAAATTACATCTCCATGTGACTAATACCCAAAGGGTATACTAGAGTCAATAATATAGTTCACATCGTTATGTGATTAACACCCAAAGAGTGATCATGTTTTTCTTGTGAGAGAAGTTTAGTCAACGGGTCTGCCACATTCAGATCCGTATGTATTTTGCAAATTTCTATGTCAACAATGCTCTGCAAGGAGCTACTCTAGTTAATTGCTCCCACTTTCAATATGTATCCAGATTGAGACTTAGAGTCATCTGGATCAGTGTCAAAACTTGCATCGACGTAACCCTTTACGAAGAACCTTTTGTCACCTCCATAATCGAGAAACATATCCTTATTCCACTAAGGATAATTTTGACCACTGTCCAATGATCTACTCCTACATCACTATTGTACTCCCTTGCCAAACTCGGGGCAGGGTATACAATAGGTCTGGTACACACCATGGCATACTTTATGAAACCTATGGCTGAGGCATAGGGAATGACTTTCATTCTCTCTCTATCTTTTGCCGTGGTCGGGCTTTGGGTCTTACTCAACTTCACACCTTGTAACACAGGCAAGAACTCTTTCTTTGGTTGTTCCATTTTGAACTACTTCAAAAACTTGTCAAGGTATGTACTCATTGAAAAAAAAACTTATCAAGCGTCTTGATCTATCTCTATAGATCTTGATGCTCAATATGTAAGCATCTTTACCGAGGTATTTCTTTGAAAAACTCCTTTCGAACAGTCCTTTATGCTTTCCAGAAAATTCTACATCATTCCGATCGACAATATGTCATTCACATATACTTATCAGAAAGGATGTAGTGCTCCCACTCACTTTATTGTAAATACAAGCTTCACCGCAAGTCTGTATAAAACTGCTTTGATCAACTTATCAAAGCGTATATTCCAACGCCGAGATGCTTGCACTAGTCCATAGATGGATCGCTGGAGCTTGCATATTTTGTTAGCACCTTTAGGATTGACAAAACCTTCTGGTTGCATCTTATACAACTCTTCTATAATAAATCCATTAAGGAATGCAGTTTTGTTTATCCATTTGCCAGATTTCATAAAATGCGGCAATTGCTAACATGATTCGGACAGACTTAAGCATCGCTACGAGTGAGAAAATCTTGTCGTAGTCAACACCTTGAACTTTGTCAAAAACTTCGACAAGTCTAGCTTTGTAGATAGTAACACTCCTATCAGCGTCCGCCTTCCTCTTGAAGATCCATTTCTTTTCTATGGCTTGCCGATCATCGGGCAAGTCAACCAAAGTCCACACTTTGTTCTCATACATGGATCCCATCTCAGATTTCATGGCGTCAAGCCATTTCGCGGAATCTGGGCTCATCATCGCTTCCTCATAGTTCGTAGGTTCATCATGGTCAAGTAACATGACCTCCAGAACAGAACTACCGTACCACTCTGGTGCGGATCTCACTCTGGTTGACCTACGAGGTTCGGTAGTAACTTGATCCGAAGCTTCATGATCATCATCATTAACTTCCTCGCTAATTGGTGTAAGCATCACTAGAACTGATTTCAGTGATGAACTACTTTCCAATTCGGGAGAAGGTACAATTACCTTATCAAGTTCTACTTTCCTCCCACTCACTTCTTTCGAGAGAAACTCCTTCTCTAGAAAGGATCCATTCTTAGCAACGAATATCTTGCCTTCGGATATGTGATAGAAGGTGTACCCAACAGTAACTTTTGGGTATCCTATGAAGACGCACTTCTCCGATTTGGGTTTGAGCTTATCAGAATGAAACTTTTTCACATAAGCATCGCAACCCCAAACTTTAAGAAACGACAGCTTAGGTTTTTAGCAAAACCATAGTTCATACGGTGTCGTCTCAACGGATTAGACAGTGCCCTATTTAATGTGAATGCAGTCGTCTCTAATGCATAACCCCAAAACGATAGTGATAAATCGGTAAGAGACATCATAGATCGCACCATATCTAATAAAGTACGGTTATGACGTCCGGACACACCATTACGCTGTGGTGTTCCAGGTGGCGTGAGTTGCGAAACTATTCCGCATTATTTCAAATGAAGACCAAACTCGTAACTCAAATATTCTCCTCCACGATCAGATCGTAGAAACTTTATTTTCTTGTTATGATGATTTTCCACTTCACTCTGAAATTATCTGAACTTTTCAAATGTTTCAGATTTATGTTCATCAAGTAGATATCCCCTTATCTGCTCAAATCATCTGTGAAGATCAGAAAATAACGATACCTGTCGTGAGCCTCAACACTCATCGGACTGCATACATCAGTATGTATTATTTCCAACAAGTCTGTTTGCTCCCTCCATTGTTCCGGAGAACGGAGTCTTAGTCATCTTGCCCAGGAGGCATGGTTCGCAAGCATCAACTGATTCATAATCAAGTGATTCCAAAAGCCCATCAGCATGGATTTTCTTCATGCGCTTTACACCAATATGATCTAAACGGCAGTGCCACAAATAAGTTGCACTATCATTATTAACTTTGCATCTTTTGGTTTCAATATTATGAATATGTGTATCACTACGATCGAGATTCAATAAACCATTCACCTTGGGTGTATGACCATTGAAGGTTTTATTCATGTAAACAGAACAACAATTATTCTCTGACTTTAAATGAATAACTGTATTGCAATAAACATGATCAAATCATATTTATGCTTAACGCAAACACCAAATAACATTTATTTAGGTTCAACACTAATCCCGAAAGTATAGGGAGTGTGCGATGATGATCATATCAATCTTTGAACCACTTCCAACACACATCGTCACTTCACCCTTAACTAGTCTCTGTTCATTCTGCAACTCCCGTTTCGAGTTACTAATCTTACCAACTGAACTAGTATCAAATACTGAGGGGTTGCTATAAACACTAGTAAAGTACACATCAATAACATGTATATCAAATATACCTTTGTTCACTTTGCCATCCTTCTTATCCGCCAAATACTTGGGGCAGTTCCGCTTCTGGTGACCAATCCCTTTGAAGTAGAAGCACTTAGTCTCAGGCTTAGGTCCAGACATGGGCTTCTTCACTTGAGCAGCAACTTGCTTGTCGTTCTTCTTGAAGTTCCCCTTCTTCCCTTTTCCCTTTTCTTGAAACTAGTGGTCTTGTCAACCATCAACACTTGATGCTTTTCTTGATTTCTACCTTCGTCGATTTCAGCATCACGAAGAGCTTGGGAATCATTTCCGTTATCCCTTGCATATTATAGTTCATCACGAAGTTCTAGTAACTTGGTGATAGTGACTAGAGAACTCTGTCAGTCACTATCTTATCTGGAAGATTAACTCCTACTTGATTCAAATGATTGTAGTACTCAGACATTCTGAGCACATGCTCACTGGTTGAGTTATTCTCCTCCATCTTGTAGGCAAAGTACTGTCAGAGGTCTCATACCTCTCGACACGGGCATGAGTATGAAATACTAATTTCAACCCTTGGAACATCTCATATGCTCCTTGGCGTTCAAAATGTTTTTGAAGCCCCGATTCTAAGCCGCAAAGCATGGTGCACTAAACTATCAAGTAGTCATCATATCGAGCTTGCCAAACGTTCATAACGTCTGCATCTGCTCCTGCAATCGGTCTATCACCTAGCGGTGCATCAAGGACGTAATTCTTCTGTGTAGCAATGAGGAAAATCCTCAGATCATGGACCAAGTCTGCATCATTGCTACTAACATCTTTCAACACAGTTTTTTTCTAGGAACATATCAAAAGAAACAGGGAGCAACATCGCGAGCTATTGATCTACAACATAGTTATGCAAATACTATCAGGACTAAGTTCGTGATAAATTAAAGTTCAATTTAATCATATTACTTATGAACTCCCACTTAGATAGACATCCCTCTAATCATCTAAGTGATCACGTGATCCAAATCAACTAAACAATGACCGATCATCACGTGAAATGGAGTAGTTTTCAATTGTGAACATCACTATGTTGATCATATCTACTATATGATTCACGCTCGATCTTTCGATCTCAATGTTCCGAGGCCATATCTGCATATGCTAGGCTCGTCAAGTTTAACCCGAGTATTTCTGTGTGTGCAAAACTGGCTTGCACCCGTTGTATATGAATGTAGAGCTTATCACACCCGATCATCACGTGGTGTCTTGGCACGACGAACTTTGGCAACGGTGCATACTCAGGGAGAACACTTATACCTTGAAATTTAGTGAGAGATCATCTTATAATGCTACCATCAATCAAGCAAAATAAGATGCATAAAGGATAAACATCACATGCAATCAATATAAGTGATATGATATGTCTGTCATCATCTTGTGCCTTTGATCTCCATCTCCAAAGCACCGTCATGATCACCAGCGCGACACCTTGATTTCCATCGTAGCATCATTGTCGTCTCGCCAACTATTGCTTCTACGACTATCACTACCGCTTAGTGATAAAGTGAAACAATTACATGGCGATTGCATTGCATACAATAGAGCGACAACCATATGGCTCCTGCCAGTTGCCGATAACATTACAAAACATGATCATCTCATACGACAACTTATATGTCATCACGTCTTGACCATATCACATCACAACATGCCCTGCAAAAACAAGTTAGATGTCCTCTACTTTGTTGTTGCAAGTTTTACGTGGCTGCTACGTGCTGAGCAAGAACCGTTCTTACCTACGCATCAAAACCACAACGATATTTCGTCAAGTTAGTGATGTTTTAACCTTCACAAGGACCGTGCGTAGCCACACTCGGTTCAACTAAAGTTGGAGAAACTGACACCCGCCAGCCACCTGTGTGCAAAGCACGTTGGTAGAACCAGTCTTGCGTAAGCGTACGCGTAATGTCGGTCCGGGCCGCTTCATCCAACAATACCGCCGAACCAAAGTATGACATGCTGGTAAGAAGTACGACTTGTATCGCCCACAACTCACTTGTGTTATACTCGTGCATATAACATCTACGCATAAACCTGGCTCGGATGCCACTATTGGGGAACGTAGTAATTTCAAAAAAATTCCTACGCACACGCAAGATCATGGTGATGCATAGCAATGAGAGGGGAGAGTATTGTCTACGTACCCTCGTAGTGTTGGGAATCGTAGCATAATTTTAAAATTTTCCTACGTTCACCAAGATGCATCTATGGAGTGTACTAGCAACGAGGGGAAGGGAGTGCATCTACATACCCTTGTAGATCGCGAGCGGAAGCGTTCCAATGAACGTGGATGACGGAGTCGTACTCGCCGTGATCCAAATCACCGATGATCGAGTGCCGAACGGACGGCACCTCCGCGTTCAACACACGTACGGTGCAGCGACGTCTCCTCCTTCTTGATCCAGCAAGGGGGAAGGAAAGGTTGATGGAGATCCAGCAGCACGACGGCGTGGTGGTGGATGTAGCGGGTCTCGTGCAGGGCTTCGCCGAGCTTCTACGAGAGAGAGAGAGGTGTTGCAGGGGAGGAGGGAGGCGCCCAAGGCTGTTGTGTGCTGCCCTCCCTCCCCCCCCCCCCTTTATATAGGCCCCCTGGGGGGGCGTCGGCCCTGGAGATCAGATCCAAGGGGGGGCGGCCAAGTGGGGGGGAAGGGGTGCCTTGCCCCCCAAGGCAAGGGGGAACCCCCCCTAGGGTTCCCAACCCTAGGCGCAGGGGGGAGGCCCAAGGGGGGCGCCCCAGCCCACTAGGGGCTGGTTCCCTTCCACTTTCAGCCCACGGGGTCCTCCGGGACAGGTGGCCCCACCCGGTGGACCCCCGGGACCCTTCCGGTGGTCCCGGTACAATACCGGTAACCCCCGAAACTTTCCCGGTGGCCGAAACTGGACTTCCTATATATAATTCTTCACCTCCGGACCATTCCGGAACCTCTCGTGACGTCCGGGATCTCATCCGGGACTCCGAACAACTTTTGGGTTTCCGCATACATATATCTCTACAACCCTAGCGTCACCGAACCTTAAGTGTGTAGACCCTACGGGTTCGGGAGACATGCAGACATGACCGAGACGCCTCTCCGGTCAATAACCAACAGCGGGATCTGGATACCCATGTTGGCTCCCACATGTTCCACGATGATCTCATCGGATGAACCACGGTGTCGAGGATTCAATCAATCCGTATGCAATTCCCTTTGTCAAACGGTATGTTACTTGCCCGAGATTCGATCGTCGGTATCCCAATACCTTGTTCAATCTCGTTACCGGCAAGTCTCTTTACTCGTACCGCAATGCATGATCCCGTGACTAACGCCTTAGTCACGTTGAGCTCATTATGATGATGCATTACCGAGTGGGCCCAGAGATACCTCTCCGTCACACGGAGTGACAAATCCCAGTCTCGATCTGTGCCAACCCAACAGGCACTTTCGGAGATACCCAAAGTGCACCTTTATGGTCACCCAGTTACGTTGTGACGTTTGGCACACCCAAAGCACTCCTACGGTATCCGGGAGTTGCACGATCTCATGGTCTAAGGAAAAGATACTTGACATTGGAAAAGCTCTAGCAAACGAAACTACACGATCTTTTATGCTATGCTTAGGATTGGGTCTTGTCCATCACATCATTCTCCTAATGATGTGATCCCGTTATCAATGACATCCAATGTCCATAGTCAGGAAACCATGACTATCTGTTGATCAACGAGCTAGTCAACTAGAGGCTTACTAGGGACACGTTGTGGTCTATGTGTTCACACATGTATTACGATTTCCGGACAATACAATTATAGCATGAACAATAGACGATTATCATGAACAAAGAAATATAATAATAACCATTTATTATTGCCTCTAGGGCATATTTCCAACAGTCTCCCACTTGCACTAGAGTCAATAATCTAGTTACATTGTGATGAATCGAACACCCATTGCGTCCTAGTGTTGATCATGTTTTGCCCTAGGGAGAGGTTTAGTCAACGGATCTGCTACATTCAGGTCCGTATGTACTTTACAAATATCTATGTCTCCATTTTGAACACTTTCATGAATGGAGTTGAAGCGACGCTTGATATGCCTGGTCTTCCTGTGAAACCTGGGCTCCTTCGCAAGGGCAATAGCTCAAGTGTTGTCACAGAAGAGAGTCATTGGGCCCGACGCATTGGTAATCACCCCTAGGTCGGTAATGAACTCCTTCATCCAGACTGCTTCCTGTGCTGCCTCTGAGGCTGCCATGTACTCCGCTTCACATGTAGATCCCGCCACGACGCTTTGCTTGCAACTGCACCAGCTTACTGCTCCTCTATTCAAAATATACACGTATCCGGTCTGTGACTTCGAGTCATCCAGATCTGTGTCGAAGCTAGCGTCGACGTAACCCTTTACGATGAGCTCTTCGTCACCTCCATAAACGAGAAACATATCCTTAGTCCTCTTCAGGTACTTCAGGATATTCTTGACCGCTGTCCAGTGTTCCTTGCCGGGATTACTTTGGTACCTTCCTACCAAACTTACGACAAGGTTTATATCAGGTCTGGTACACAGCATGGCATACATAATAGACCCTATGGCCGAGGCATAGGGGATGACACTCATCTGTTCTATATCTTCTGCCGTGGTCGGGCATTGAGCCGTGCTCAATTGCACACCTTGCAATACAGGCAAGAACCCCTTCTTGGACTGATCCATACTGAACTTCTTCAATATCTTGTCAAGGTATGTACTCTATGAAAGACCAATGAGGCGTCTTGATCTATCTCTATAGATTTTGATGCCTAATATATAAGCAGCTTCTCCAAGGTCCTTCATTGAAAAACACTTATTCAAATAGGCCTTTATACTTTCCAAGAATTCTATATCATTTCCCATCAATAGTATGTCATCCACATATAATATGAGAAATGCTACAGAGCTCCCACTCACTTTCTTGTAAACACAGGCTTCTCCATAAGTCTGTGTAAACCCAAACGCTTTGATCATCTCATCAAAGCGAATGTTCCAACTCCGAGATGCTTGCACCAGCCCATAGATTGAGCGTTGGAGCTTGCATACTTTGTTAGCATTCTTAGGATCGACAAAACCTTCCGGCTGCATCATATACAACTCTTCCTTAAGGAAGCCGTTAAGGAATGCCGTTTTGACGTCCATCTGCCATATCTCATAATCATAGTATGCGGCAATTGCTAACATGATTCGGACGGACTTCAGCTTCGCTACGGGTGAGAAAGTCTCATCGTAGTCAACCCCTTGAACTTGTCGATAACCCTTAGCGACAAGTCGAGCTTTGTAGATGGTCACATTACCATCTGCGTCCGTCTTCTTCTTGAAGATCCATTTGTTTTCTATGGCTCGCCGCTCATCGGGCAAGTCAGTCAAAGTCCATACTTTGTTTTCATACATGGATTCTATCTCGGATTTCATGGCTTCTAGCCATTTGTCGGAATCCGGGCCCGCCATCGCTTCTTCATAGTTCGAAGGTTCACCGTTGTCTAACAACATGATTTCCAGGACAGGGTTGCCGTACCACTCTGGTGCGGAACGTGTCCTTGTGGACCTACGAAGTTCAGCAACTTGATCTGAAGTTTCATGATCATCATCATTAACTCCCTCCCCAGTCGGTGTAGGCACCACAGGAACATTTTCCCGCGCTGCGCTACTTTCCGGTTCGGAAGGGGTGACTATCACCTCATCAAGTTCCACTTTCCTCCCACTCAATTCTTTCGAGAGAAACTCCTTCTCCAGAAAGGACCCCTTCTTGGCAACGAAGATCTTGCCTTCGGATCTGAGGTAGAAGGTATACCCAATAGTTTCCTTAGGGTATCCTATGAAGACGCATTTTTCCGATTTGGGTTCGAGCTTTTCAGGTTGAAGTTTCTTGACATAAGCATCGCATCCCCAAACTTTTAGAAACGACAGCTTAGGTTTCTTCCCAAACCATAATTCATACGGTGTCGTCTCAACGGATTTAGACGGTGCCCTATTTAAAGTGAATGCGGCAGTCTCTAAAGCATAACCCCAAAATGAGAGCGGTAAATCGGTAAGAGACATCATAGATCGCACCATATCCAATAGAGTGCGATTACGACGTTGGGACACACCATTTCTCTGAGGTGTTCCAGGCGGCGTGAGTTGTGAAACTATTCCACATTTCCTTAAGTGTGCACCAAACTCGTGACTTAAATATTCTCCACCACGATCTGATCGTAAGAATTTTATTTTCCTGTCACGTTGATTCTCAACTTCACTCTGAAATTCCTTGAACTTTTCAAAGGTTTCAGACTTGTGTTTCATTAGGTAGACATACCCATATCTACTTAAATCATCAGTGAGAGTGAGAACATAACGATATCCTCCGCGAGCCTCAACACTCATTGGACCACACACATCGGTATGTATGATTTCCAATAAGTTGGTTGCTCGCTCCATTGTTCCGGAGAACGGAGTCTTGGTCATCTTACCCATGAGGCATGGTTCGCACGTGTAAAATGATTCGTAATCAAGAGACTCCAAAAGTCCATCTGCATGGAGCTTCTTCATGCGCTTGACACCAATGTGACCAAGGCGGCAGTGCCACAAGTATGTGGGACTATCGTTATCAACCTTACATCTTTTGGTATTCACACTATGAACATGTGTAACATCACGTTCGAGATTCATCAAAAATAAACCATTGACCAGCGGGGCATTGCCATAAAACATTTCTCTCAAATAAATAGAACAACCATTATTCTCGGATTTAAATGAGTAGCCATCTCGAATTAAACGAGATCCAGATACAATGTTCATGCTCAAAGCTGGCACTAAATAACAATTATTGAGGTTTAAAACTAATCCCGTAGGGAGATGCAGAGGTAGCGTGCCGACGGCGATCACATCGACCTTGGAACCATTCCCGACGCGCATCGTCACCTCGTCCTTCGCCAGTCTCCGTTTATTCCGTAGTTCCTGTTTTGAGTTACAAATATGAGCAACCGCACCAGTATCAAATACCCAGGAGCTACTATGAGTATTGGTAAGGTACACATCAATTACTAGTATATCACATATACCTTGGGTGTTGCCGGCCTTCTTCTTGTCTGCTAAGTATTTGGGGCAGTTCCGCTTCCAGTGACCACTTCCCTTGCAATAAAAGCACTCAGTCTCGGGCTTGGGTCCATTCTTTGACTTCTTCCCGGTAACTGGCTTACCGGGCGCGGCAACTCCCTTGCCGTCCTTCTTGAAGTTCTTCTTACCCTTCCCCTTCTTGAACTTAGTGGTTTTATTCACCATCAACACTTGATGTTCTTTTCTGATCTCTACCTCAGCTGATTTCAGCATTGAATATACCTCGGGAATGGTCTTTTCCATCCCCTGCATATTGTAGTTCATCACAAAGCTCTTGTAGCTTGGTGGAAGCGACTGGAGGATTCTGTCAATGACCGCGTCATCCGGGAGATTAACTCCCAGCTGAGACAAGCGGTTGTGCAACCCAGACATTCTGAGTATGTGCTCAGTAACAGAACTGTTCTCCTCCATTTTACAGCTGAAGAACTTGTCGGAGACATCATATCTCTCGACCCGGGCATGAGCTTGAAAAACCAGTTTCAGCTCCTCGAACATCTCATATGCTCCATGTTTCTCAAAACGCTTTTGGAGACCCGGTTCTAAGCTGTAAAGCATGCCGCACGGAACGAGGGAGTAATCATCAGCACGCTGCTGCCAAGCGTTCATAACGTCTTGGTTCTCAGGGATTGGTGCTTCACCTAGCGGTGCTTCTAAGACATAATCTTTCTTGGCTGCTATGAGGATGATCCTCAGGTTCCGTACCCAGTCCGTATAGTTGCTGCCATCATCTTTCAGCTTGGTTTTCTCTAGGAACGCGTTGAAATTGAGGACAACGTGGGCCATTTGATCTACAATACATAGTGTAAAGATTTAGACTAAGTTCATGATAATTAAGTTCATATAATCAAATTATTTAATGAACTCCCACTCAGATAGACATCCCTCTAGTCATCTAAGTGTAACATGATCCGAATTCGACTAGGCCGTGTCCGATCATCACGTGAGACGGACTAGTCAAGATCGGTGAACATCTCCATGTTGATCGTATCTTCTATACGACTCATGCTCGACCTTTCGGTCCTCCGTGTTCCGAGGCCATGTCTGTACATGCTAGGCTCGTCAAGTGAACCTAAGTGTATTGCGTGTGTTCCAAGGCCATGTCTGTACATGCTAGGCTCGTCAACACCCGTTGTATTCGAAAGTTAGAATCTATCACACCCGATCATCACGTGGTGCTTCAAAACAACGAACCTTCGCAACGGTGCACAGTTAGGGTGAACACTTTCTTGAAATTATTATAAGGGATCATCCTACTTGCTACCGTCGTTCTAAGCAAATAAGATGCAAAAACATGATAAACATCACATGCAATCAAATAGTGACATGATATGGCCAATATCATCATGCTCCTTTGATCTCCATCTTCGGGGCACCATGATCATCTTTGTCACCGGCATGACACCATGATCTCCATCATTGTGTCTTCATGAAGTCGTCACGCCAACGATTACTTCTACTTCTATGGCTAACGCTTTTAGCAATAAAGTAAAGTAATTTACATGGCGTTTATTTAATGACACGCAGGTCATACAAAATAATAAAGACAACTCCTATGGCTCCTGCCGGTTGTCATACTCATCGACATGCAAGTCGTGATTCCTATTACAAGAATATGATCAATCTCATACATCACATATATCATTCATCACATCTTCTGGCCATATCACATCACATAGCACTTGCTGCAAAACAAGTTAGACGTCCTCTAATGGTTGTTGCAAGTTTTTACGTGGTTTGTAGGTTTCTAGCAAGAACGTTTTCTTACCTACGTATGACCACAACGTGATTTGCCAATTTCTATTTACCCTTCATAAGGACCCTTTTCATCGAATCCGTTCCGACTAAAGTAGGAGAGACAGACACCCGCTAGCCACCTTATGCAACTTGTGCATGTCAGTCGGTGGAACCAGTCTCACGTAAGCGTACGTGTAAGGTCGGTCCGGGCCGCTTCATCCTACAATGCCGCCGAAACAAGAAACGACTAGTAGCGGCAAGAAGAATTGGCAAACTCAACGCCCACAACTGCTTTGTGTTCTACTCGTGCATAGTAACTACGCATAGGCCTGGCTCATGATGCCACTGTTGGGAATCGTAGCATAATTTTAAAATTTTCCTACGTTCACCAAGATGCATCTATGGAGTGTACTAGCAACGAGGGGAAGGGAGTGCATCTACATACCCTTGTAGATCGCGAGCGGAAGCGTTCCAATGAACGTGGATGACGGAGTCGTACTCGCCGTGATCCAAATCACCGATGACCGAGTGCCGAACGGACGGCACCTCCGCGTTCAACACACGTACGGTGCAGCGACGTCTCCTCCTTCTTGATCCAGCAAGGGGGGAGGAGAGGTTGATGGAGATCCAGCAGCACGACGGCGTGGTGGTGGATGTAGCGGGTCTCGTGCAGGGCTTCGCCGAGCTTCTACGAGAGAGAGAGAGAGGTGTTGCAGGGGAGGAGGGAGGCGCCCAAGGCTGTTGTGTGCTGCCCTCCCTCCCCCCCCCTTTATATAGGCCCCCTGGGGGGGCGCCGGCCCTGGAGATCAGATCCAAGGGGGGGGCGGCCAAGTGGGGGGGAAGGGGTGCCTTGCCCCCCAAGGCAAGGGGGAACCCCCCCTAGGGTTCCCAACCCTAGGCGCAGGGGGGGAGGCCCAAGGGGGGCGCCCCAGCCCACTAGGGGCTGGTTCCCTTCCACTTTCAGCCCACGGGGTCCTCCTGGACAGGTGGCCCCACCCGGTGGACCCCCGGGACCCTTCCGGTGGTCCCGGTACAATACCGGTAACCCCCAAAACTTTCCCGGTGACCGAAACTGGACTTCCTATATATAATTCTTCACCTCCGGACCATTCCGGAACCTCTCGTGACGTCCAGGATCTCATCCGGGACTCCGAACAACTTTTGGGTTTCCGCATACATATATCTCTACAACCCTAGCGTCACCGAACCTTAAGTGTGTAGACCCTACGGGTTCGGGAGACATGCAGACATGACCGAGACGCCTCTCCGGTCAATAACCAACAGCGGGATCTGGATACCCATGTTGGCTCCCACATGTTCCACGATGATCTCATCGGATGAACCACGGTGTCGAGGATTCAATCAATCCGTATGCAATTCCCTTTGTCAAACGGTATGTTACTTGCCCGAGATTCGATCGTCGGTATCCCAATACCTTGTTCAATCTCGTTACCGGCAAGTCTCTTTACTCGTACCGCAATGCATGATCCCGTGACTAACGCCTTAGTCACATTGAGCTCATTATGATGATGCATTACCGAGTGGGCCCAGAGATACCTCTCCGTCACACGGAGTGACAAATCCCAGTCTCAATCCGTGCCAACCCAACAGGCACTTTCGGAGATACCCGTAGTGCACCTTTATGGTCACCCAGTTACGTTGTGACGTTTGGCACACCCAAAGCACTCCTACGGTATCCGGGAGTTGCACGATCTCATGGTCTAAGGAAAAGATACTTGACATTGGAAAAGCTCTAGCAAACGAAACTACACGATCTTTTATGCTATGCTTAGGATTGGGTCTTGTCCATCACATCATTCTCCTAATGATGTGATCCCGTTATCAATGACATCCAATGTCCATAGTCAGGAAACCATGACTATCTGTTGATCAACGAGCTAGTCAACTAGAGGCTTACTAGGGACACGTTGTGGTCTATGTGTTCACACATGTATTACGATTTCCGGACAATACAATTATAGCATGAACAATAGACGATTATCATGAACAAAGAAATATAATAATAACCATTTATTATTGCCTCTAGGGCATATTTCCAACACGTAGACCGTAAGCGGAAGCGTTTTATCTACGCGGTTGATGTAGTCGTACACCTTCACGATCCGTCCCGATCAAGCACCGAATGTACGGCACCTCCGCGTTCAGCACACGTTCAGCTCGATGACGTCCTTGCCTTCTTGATCCAACAAGACGGGTGAAGTAGTAGATGAGTTCCGGCAGCACAACAGCGTGGTGACGGTGTTGGTGAAGAACAATCTCCGCAATGCTTCGCCTAAGCACTGTGAAAACTATGACGGAGGATACACTAGAGGGGACGGGGTTGCCAGCACACGGCTTGGTGTTTCTTGATGTGTCTTCTCGGACTCCAGGGCTAGACGCCAGGGTTCCCGGTGTCTACCCCCTAGACGCCAGGGTTCCTGGCGTCTAGCCTCTGGTCTCCGCAAAACTTCCTTTTGCACTTTCCAAAAGCCTCGTGGGCTTTCCCCTTTGGCCCAGATAAAGTGTTCTCATGCCATACATTTCGGGAGACATCCAGAACCCCTTCCGGTGAATTCCGGAACCTTTCCGGAGATCAAACACTACTATCCACATGTCAATCTTTACTTCCGGACCATTCCGGAGTTCCTCGTCATATCTGTGATCTCATCTGAAACTCCGAACAACATTCGGTCACCAACATACATAACTCATATAATACTATATCGTCAATGAACGTTAAGCGTGTGGACCCTACGGGTTCGAGAACTATGTAGACATGAACGAGACATTTCTCTGGTCAATAACCAATAGCGGAACCTAGATTCCCATATTGGCTCCTACATATTCTACGAAGATCTTTATCAGTCGAACCGCATAACAACATACATTGTTCCCTTTGTCATCGGTATGTTACTTGCCCAAGATTCGATTGTCGGTATCTCAATACCTAGTTCAATCTCGTTACCGGCAAGTCTCTTTACTCGTTCCGTAATATATCATCCCGCAACTAACTCATTAGTTGCATTGCTTGCAAGGCTTATAGTGATGTGTATTACCGAGAGGGCCCAGAGATACCTCTCCGACAATTGGAGTGACAAATCCTAATCTCGATCTATGCCAACTCAACAAGTACCATCGGAGACACCTGTAGAGCACCTTTATAATCACCCAGTTACGTTGTGACGTTTGGTAGCACACAAAGTGTTCCTCCGGTATTCAGGAGTTGCACAATCTCATAGTCATAGGAACATGTATAAGTCATGAAGAAAGCAATAGCAATATACTAAACGATCAAATGCTAAGCTAACGGAATGGGTCAAGTCAATCACATCATTCTCTAATGATGTGATCCCGTTAATCAAATGACAACTCATGTCTATGGCTAGGAAACTTAACCATCTTTGATTCAACGAGCTAGTCAAGTAGAGGCATACTAGTGACACTTAGTTTTGTTTATGTATTCACACATGTACTAAGTTTCCAGTTAATACAATTCTAACATGAATAATAAACATTTATCATGAAATAAGGAAATAAATAATAACTTTATTATTGCCTCTAGGGCATATTTCCTTCGCCGATAACCCCCGTAACCATTCCGGCGACTGAAACTGGACTTCCCATATATAAATCTTCACCTCTCACTACAAAAAAATACACTTGCGTGATGATACGTGTTTGTCACAGTAGGTCACGTTTTCTATCATGCATGTACATCCATGACAATTTTATGACATAATCAAGATAGTCATACTTGTGCTGTCGTAGAAGTGTTCCATGACATTACCAAAATTATCATCACGGAAGTGTCCACTTCCATGTCGATAAATCGCGTGTCATAGAAGTGCTTTCGTCAAAGGTGACCGACACGTGGCATCCACCGTAACGGGACGCCATTAAGCTATCGGGTCCGGTTTTGGATCCGATAACCCGTTAACAGCCCGGATCAATGGGAAATTTCCACATGTAAAATTCTAATTGGTCGGAGGAAACACGTGTCAGCTTGTCAGTGGGTCAGATAGGCGCCTATGATATGTCGACACGTGCGACGGCCCACTACTGGCCCATTTAGCTTACAAAGGCCGGCCCGTTTAACTTGGTCAAAAGAAAGCGGGCTGGCACATGAAAAGCCTGTTAATGGTCTCTTCGCAAATAGCCCATTTTACGGCCCGGTAACTGACGGCCCGTCAGGGCCTGCATGAAATCGGCCCAACATTGTCATGTGGGCCATCGAATATAACACCGGCCCATTTCACGTTTGGCCCATGTATGGCCCACGACGTCTTTCGGCCCATATGAGGCCTTCGTATCTTTAGGCCGTTTAGAGGCCCATGGTGACTCTACCCCGTAATGAACAGTAAATTTCTTTGTACCCGTTATCGGCCCATGATTCACATGGGCTGTTTCCAGCTCGTGTTAGCTTTCGGCCTACTAACGACCCATACGTTCTTGGGCTCCCTTCCGGCCCTCGATTACTTCTGGCCCGTTACTGGCCTATTCCCCTAATGGGCCAAATTCGGCCCGTGGCAAGAGTCGGCCCATTTCTAGCCTGTTAACCTGTTGCGCCGTTTCCAGCCCATCCTATATTCTGTCCCATTAACGACCCGTTATGCCTGTGACAGAATTAAGCCTTTGCTGTCCTCCGGCCTGTTAATGGCCCGTTACCGTGCTGGGCCGATACCAATTACGCCCGTTTACGGCCTATGTAGACCCATTTATCCGACGGCCCGAGGCCCACCGATTCTACGGCCATGTTGGAGGCCCATTTAAAGACGGCCCGTAGGAGGCCCATGGATCCTACGGCCCGTAGCAGGGTCAAGGCTACCACTGTCCGTATATGGCCCATGGTTGTTGCGACCACTAGCAAACCAGGGAAAAAGAAGACTAGGAAATAAATAAGCCCGAAACTAACGCTAGGCTATTAAGGCCATTGCACAGATTACATCCACTGGGCATCAAAGATCGCCACCAGTGCAAATATAGGGAACACCCTACACTATACAAAAATGGCTTGCTGTTTTCTTCAGCCGGTGGCTGGACGTTAAGAACAAATTTTATATCGCAACAAAACAAATTACAACTATAAAACAAAAGGAAGGTTGGCATAAAAGTTAACAGTCTAGCAGATAAATGCACCAGCAGAAGTTCAGAAGCTCACTTCATTTGACCTGACTGTTACGTTTTCATGATGTATTGTCCGATGGAGCACCATAACCTTCGCCTTCATTTCTCCTAGGCTCCTGAACAGCATAGCAAATGTCTGATAGTCTGTTTTCAAAACCATGCATATCTTGACGACATCGAATAATGTCTGTCCTTGTTTCACAAAGGGTCTTTGTTAAGGAACGGACTTGTGTCTGGAGCGCAGATATAACATTGTTTTGAGCTTGCATATCTTGATCATGAGGCAGTTTGGACGAGATTGCCTTAACAACCAACCCAGTATTATGCAGGAACATGCTTTTGGTACTGTTAGTGGACAGGTACTGACCAACTGCAGCAAGAGCTGACATTGCGGTCATAGTTGCCTCGCCACCTTCAAAAGGTGGCAGTTCCACCATTTTTCCATAGCTTCCTGAAAAGTTGAGTTTTTACATTAGTAGTACCAGAACAGAAGATATTAAGGAGGCAGCAAAACCAAACAAAATAGCTTTGGTCTATATACATAACTTATTCTAGTGAACCCACGTAAAATATTAGTTGTATTTTACTGCAAAGTACATAATAAAACTAGGTTCCAAACATATGACCATGTATCATGGCTAATGTATTGTCTATTTCTTCACATTGTATTGACAACTAAGGATAAAGAGACAAAGTTTATAATACGGTAAGCATAGTATGACCTCATTCATATCACAAAACAACTGAGAATAGACAAACAGGCAATTGTAACATTGTGTGGGCAAGTCCAGCACGGAACTAGATTATAGATCAAGATCAAAGGAACATCATTCCTCTCTTTTAAACCTTGTAAGGTGCAATGATACGCTAAGACAATTGCGTATAAAATTGAAAAGAGTAATAGACATTGGCTGCAAACCATGCAGTTCAAGGCACAAGTCAGAGTAAGTAGTAGTTAAAAGGCATGAGGATTAAGGACTTACAACAGCGGCTTTGACTGGTGTAGTCATGCCCTTCTTCTTGCTGGTGTGACAGTGCTTGAAGATTTCCACAGCATTTGGTTCAGGCACTTTTTGGTCCTTGTGGCCTTTCCTCTGCATTTGGAACAAGTCAATATAGATATGATAATATGGTAAAGTGAAAAGAGTGAAACAACAGCTAATTACAAGAGCCTCGCAGTGTGCAATATAGCTACGAGATCCTGACGCCTATTGGAATTTCACTTTCGTACGGTTGGCCTTGTTCTTTGAACAGTTCACCTACAAGAAGATAGATTTGTGTGGCACATGCATAAATAGGACTTCAACATGTGATCTGATCACATATATATAATGTACCTGATACTTCGGATCAGACCAGTGTTTAACGAGGCCTCTCTAGTCTTCATCCGATATATTTTCCACTGGAGATGTTTGGGCAAGTTCACTATTAGCCTTGCCTTCAAAGTGAGTTTTCCTCAAGTTATACCGATACTGTCGCAGAGCAGACTTGAAAACATGGGTGCAAGCTTGTTTGGTTGCATCATCTTGGCTATCCAACTTGAACCTCATCTGTTGAAAATTATGGGAGTCTCATTATCAGCAACCTAGAAAGTATTTGACAGACTAAGACGATATTACTAGTTTACATACATAACCATACTTACCGATAAATGGTCGAGGAAGGTGTTGAACTGGGTTTCGTCTTTCTCATTCTTGTACTGAATCCATGTTGGGAGGATACGTACATGACACGTAACGGCAACCGCTGCCTCTGATACTAACTTGGCTGACACTGTAGCATCACGTGGCCTTTTTAAACCTTCCTCAAAACGGATCTCCATTCTTCCTCCTCTAGATTTAGTTAACCTATCGAGCACCTCTTCCGCCTAGGTGCCAGTCCAACAATGAAAATAGGAAGTGTTAGTGTACATCAAACTGTGAGACTACATATAAAGAAGCATGCAACTGTAACTTGACTCTGGCAACTACCTTCTTGCTGTTGAAGCTCACAAAGTTCATCTGATCTTGCCAACTCATCTTTTGTCAAGAGTGCTTCGGAAGTAGTGTCAGGTGGCAAGGGAGCTTGGGAACGTGCTGCTAGCTGAGTTGACCAACGAGTAAATCGTGCAGCTGGTGGTACTGTGGAAGGTGTTGCAACAACTAGGGATGTCTCTGCTTGTTTGGTGGCAGCTATTTGTTTCTGTTTGGCTTGTTCTGCAGCTCATGTAGCACGGGATACCCTGTGGGTACAATTTTCCGCTGGACTTTGACCTTCTATTGCACCATCAGTACCAGCAGAATCTGCAGGATTGTTCCGCTTCGCTTTCCCTGTCGTTCTATGTTGCTTCCTCTTTCTCTGTGCCATGTTAAGTCAAGCTGACAAGAAAAATGAATAAAAATTTGGTTCTTCAGAACAAATGTACTTTGATAAAAGAACATGGTGTGATAGATAGATATTGTATGTTCTAGAAACAGGAACACGTGTCTTAGTCACAAGTATAATGTGTAAAGTAAGTAGATGAAATTCAACAAAAGTAGAAGCAATACAAGCTAGACATCATACATAACATGCAACCACATATAACAGTGTCAAGTTAGAGGGAGCACCTGTGATGGTGCACTAGGGGAGATGTGCTCATCACCAACACAACTACGTTGAGTGTCTATGCATGTGTTGTCTTGGAAATCATCTTGGGGGGATGGAGGAGTAGAATCTGTAGAGGCCCTCCGTTTGGAAGGAGCACCTTCATCCGCTGCCTTGCTAACTTCCTTCCGCTTTATTGATTTTGAATTGTCAAGTAAAACCGACAAGAAAAAGCAATAAAATTCACTCTTCAGAACTCATTCGTGCATGATACTGACAATCACTACTTTGATGTAAGGCAAACACATGATTCCAGGATGGAATAATACGAAAAACAAGACGACATGGCATTTTCACAATTGTTTGTGTAAACTAAGCAGAAACCATTTCAACAAATAAGAAGCAATGCAAGCTAGACACCACATGAAAGATGCAACCAATATGACTCTGCCAAGTTAAAAGCGTCCCATCATAAATGGCATTTCAACAAATTAGAAGCAGCGCATGCTATAAATCATATGAAAGATGCAACTAATATCACACTGCATATACTGAAGGTGTCTCGTCATATTGATTTATGCGGGATACAAAAAACAATAGTTTTATGTGAGGACATGCTTAATAGACAGATGTACTATGTACTAAAAACAGGAAGGCATGTCACATTAACAGGTAATGTATAAACTAAGCAGAATAGCACATGCAATTTAACCAGATTAGAAGAATTACAATCTAGACACCATATGCAACATGCAACCACATATCACGCTGCCAAGTTAGAGCAAGCACCTGCAATGCTAGTGTAGGGAAAATGCGGTAATAAACTATAGAGCTACGTTCACTATCTTCATCTAGCCTTGCTATTTCTTGAGAATCATGTGGGGAGGCTGACGTTGCATTCTTTAAATGAGGATCTTTTATCACAGTAGTCCACTGGCCTGACTGCCTCATCATAAGTGATTGATGAGGGATACACAAGAACATTAGTTTGATGTAAGAACATGGTTAATAGACAGATGTACTAGTATGTACCAAAAACAGGCCAGTGGACTATTAACCATATTCAAAGGTATTGTGTGTAAGCTAAGCAGATGCAATTTAACCAAATTGGAAGCAATACAAGCTAGACATCCGGCTGGAGTGGTGAGCATGATCATCTAGGACCTGAGAGCCTGGTGGGAGGCAGGCTGCTTCGCCACCATCGTGGCTTTTTAGTTGGCTTCCAGGTGATGCATGTCTGTGCTGGGCTTGTCACTGGATCGGCCAGTGCCCTGACTAGCTATTTGTCTTCTGGTGCTCCTGGGATGATGGTTCATGTCAAAAATATCTTTCCTTATCTTGATAAAGACCGACTTCGGCCTTTCGAATACAAGCTAGACATCATATGCAACATGCAACCACATATAACACCGTGAAGTTAAAGCAAGCACCTGGGATGGTGGTTCACGGCGAGCGAGATCATCAACTCCAGAGCTACATTCCCCGTCTCCATCTGCTGACACTACACCCTTTAAAGTCTTGAAACGTGTCTGGCCTAGCCGTGTACCACGCTGGAGCGACTTCTCTCTTCTCTTTTCTGCTTCTGTCAAGGCACGGTCTGAAATACCCTTACATAAAAACACAATAGTGAGAGTATGGGTGAAGTGTGTGCAGAACTAGTGCGCTGTAAAAGTAGCAGATAGCAGGTGGCTGAAAAATAAATGATAGGAGACACATGATAGCTCTACAACATTGCATGGCAAACAAAATTAGATTCTACTCCGTATGATTTTGTAATATATGAGCACAGAAAATGCAGGTACTCCTCCAGCACACCACCACATGTGGTCCTATCAAGATAACAGTCAACTGAAAATAAATAGGTCAGTCGATTTTTTTTATGAACCGTCCGATCTATAAGGAACAGGCAGATGGCCTTCGTCTACCTCCCGCCAGTCACTGTTGATGATCTTTCTCGAACCGCCAGCGACCACCGTCCCAGACCCCTGCCTTCGCCGCCCCGCCCTCCCTTCGGCCTCACACCACCGTTGTGCTTGGCAGCTCCCCCAGGACATCCCTTTAATCCCGGCCGACCTCCAGATCGGGCGCCAGCAGCTCTAGGCCCCACACGCCCCTAAGATAAACACCGAGACGCTGTTTCCCCGGTGTAATAGGCGGACTAGCGCCTGTTACGCCGGGGAATGCTTCTGTTAATAGGGAATCAACTAACCAGGAATTGAAATCCAGGGGGCGACGGACCTCTAGCTAAGGTGAAATAGTATATGAGGAGAAACCTTGTGCATCGCGAGTAACTAGGAACATCTAGTATCAAGAAGAAGCTATCAACTAGTGTCTCCACTGCAAGCAGACACGTAAGATTTGCACGAATAGAGGAAGAGGAGTACCATTTTCGGTTGCCGGTGTGGTCGCCTCCACATGTCGCGTCGATCTTCTTCTTTTTGCCGGGGAAACCGGTGTTTTGGAGGAGGGTGCAGGCTTGGACGAACTCATGGCCAAATTGTTGACTGTGTTGCTGTGTCCGTATGTCAACGGAGGGGAAGCAGATCCGAGGCGGCGAAGGACGGCGTAGCAGGAATAGCTCCGGTGCGATGGACGGTGGCGAAGTTGGAGCGGCAGTGGTGAGGCGCAGGACGGCGTGGTTGAATTGGCTCGGGTATGGACGCCTCGGCCTCGGCTTCAACTACTAGCCGTGGAGGGCTATACTATTGAGGTTGCGGTGGACGACGATGTCGGGGTATCGGCTCCGGCGTGATGGAGGAGGGTGGCGGTTGATGGGTGGGATGGGGTGGCGGACGGAGGACGCCGGGGTTTCGCGGCTGGTGGAGAGGTAGTTTTGGCGCCCACAGAGTATGAATGGGGAATCGTACGGGGGGTGGGGCGGGGGGAGCTAAGGGAGAACCATGTTTCGGTCTGGGACGCACTTGCTTTTGCCTTTTTTGAACAGATGGGACGCGCTTGTTTGAAATTTGGAGAAAGTACAAACTTTACCCCCCTCTTAAATTTCGGACCTACTGCGGGTCGGGGTAGGATGGTAATCCCAGGTGTCCCAAATAGTGGGCGGGAGCGATTTCGGCCGCGCGCATGCGTGCTTAGGCGGCCATTGTGTATGAATGTTTTTCGGAGGCGGTTGCGTGGCGTCTAGATGAAGCTACAAACCTACCCCGGTTTAGACCTTTGGACGTCGGGCCGGTAGGTTTCACGGTTCGGAGTTAGAAAAGTAATTTCCTTCTACTACGAAACATTGGTCTCACGCGGTTTCGGGCGAGTAGATGCTCTTTTGGCGCTTCGTTCGAAATTTTGAAATAGAAGCATTCACGTTTAGAGTACTCTTGAACTTTGAGGATTGACCTAAATAGACAAGGTTAAATTTGACCTTGTATGTTTGAAAACCCCATTAAATTATCCGCTTCTTTTTGAAATTTTGACACTTGAAAATCCTATAACTACGATTATTTTGGAATGGAGGAGCTAAATTTGAATCTATTTTGTACACGACTATATATGCTATTATGTACAAAATCAGAGCAAAGATTGGTGCCCCCATAACTTAGGTATGATTTACAAATGCCATGATATCGAGTCCAAATAATTGAATGGACTTCATGTTGAATTCGATTTTTTTAAAGCACCTTAAGTTGAATTCAAATGTATGCTAGTTCATAGCTAGCTATTTATAATGTTCATTGTGTAACTTTCGTATGTATAATGTGCTTTACACACACAACATGAACTATACTCACGTTTATATTCGATTGCTAAAGCGATGCATTGTCTGCAGTTCAAAATACTAACTATGTGGATCAATTATGTCGAATAATAACATAGACATGCTCAAATTCGATAGAATCTAGATGTATGATGGATCAATGACCGTTCCTTACGCGAATTGCAAATATCATGATCCCATCCTAATATTTGGATACAATTTATATCTTTAATCAATGTGTACATCAGTCTTTTACGTGTAGTTTCACTCTCCATCGGTGATCTCTCACACATGCTCACACACTCTCTCCCGAGGTGTCTTTCTCGCAGACATGCTCTTGATATAACCCTCCCTCCCTCTCGTAACCATTTACGACTGTTTTCACTAACCTTTATCACAAGCACTCTTCCTCTCACAAGCATACACACGCACAATCCCCATCGACCCATTCTATATACATAGACCTGTCGTGTCTCATGTACGCACATTATCTTTAGGCATGTCTCTCACGCATTGTCTCACACCTCTCTTCCTAGTCGACGAGTATGATTAGCATAGCATTCTGTAGGATGCCCCTTAAAGTTAGGTTGGATGAATAGTAATATCAGAGATAAGGGGTTACCTTAGTCCGATAACCCAGGGTTACAAATCCTAGCCGGCTTTGTCAGGTGGACACAGAGTCCTTCACAATCCTGCTATCATTGTCTTGTACGACAAGGCATCCATGGGTCTCCCTAAATGCGTCACGGCCGACCAATGTGGCGCAGGATAGAACCGAACCAAGGGCCTCACCTCTGCCCCCAGGTCTCGTTATCTTCTCACACACACACATACCAACACAGACACCACACAAAAAAAATCTCCTCGTGCCTCTATACCCTCCCCCCTTGCATATACACACTCAAGGGAATCTCTCGTTGTGACATCATATTAGTCTCTCTCTCTCTAGACCTCTCTCATTTCTTGTGCTATCTCTCCCACACCCCCTCCCCCCGCCGGCCCCTCTATCCATGCCTCTCTCGAATACGTAATACACACACATACCTCTCTAGGCCCTGCCAAATCATCAACTACACATCCACACATGTTACATCACGTACCCCATTGATCTAAAAAGCCCTCTCTTCACGTTTATTTCGCATACAACATTCCTTTTGAATAAAGTGTGGCCAAAAAATTATTTTAGAATTTCTACATATATACAACATTACAAAGTTATATGGAGGAGTATGAACGTTAATTTGCATTGCATGGTGCCCACAATGATATTTATTCCGCACTGTGAATTTTTATATTTTTATACTATATATAAAGTTAGTCATAATAAAGAGAAACGAAGAGCATCTCTCTCCCCATCGCATACACCCCCTCTACGCCCCTTTCACGTACGCACACAAACTATCTCCAGGTCCTCTAAAAGTAAGCCCCCAGCACATTCACGCATGTTTCATCTTTCTCTCGCGATATATACAGTGACGATCATTGTATTTGGAGCGAAAGCACGATACGTACATTGGACTTCAGAATCCACTCATTACGGTCACCATTTACGTTTTGTGGTTATTATATAGTCATGGGCTCATCGTACAACTGTGTATTTGCTCAAGACATGACTACTTGACCATTTAAACGCTCCACGTTGCACCTCTAGTGTTGCATCACATTATCTCACTACCATTGGGCCCACCTGTCGGCTTGTATCTACTCTTCTACACGCTTATAAAAAACAGAGTTGGTGATGATGATGTGCCCGCCATCCTGCAACATAGGTCGTCCGATTTATATCTGACGGATAGGAAGGAAACTATGGCAATTTTGCAAAAAGGTACCCACACACCTCTCCACATTTGCAAATAAGGCCTTCCCTCGTTCATCCTTTTCTCTCACAAGATAAACTAGTCATACAAATGCATCTTGATGTTAAGTGCAACGCACGGGGATCTTGCTAGTAAGAATGAAAACAAACGACAAAAAAATATTGGACGGTGTGTAACAGCCTGGATTTTGGCCCTTTCCTTTTTCTTTTTATTTATTGGTTTTTGCTCTGTTTTTTTTTGGAGTGGTTCTGTGGCCTTGCCACCTGGGATATCATCCTCATTTCCTCTCCCAAGTGGCTCATCATTCTCAAAACCTTGCCAAGATCATGTCACTTCACTGCTTGACCAAACCCTAATTTCTTTTTCTAGGGAAATTCCTTTTTCTATTAAAGGAATAACCTTGGCTGCCCTAGGTTGTGAAGCAACCTATATTTCTGTCCATCCAAAAATTCCCAAATAATTATCATAATTCCTTTGGGCCATATATTGCTCAAATATGCCCAAACTTTCCTGTCCTAGCCCAAGAATAATTTCCCAATAATTATTCTTCATTTATGTCCAGTGTGGCTTTCTCTGAAGGAAGTGCCACCTATCCTTTCCTGATTGCTCCCAAACCTTTTTTGCCTTTTCTTATTTCCAAATAATTGCCTCATGCCAAAATTCACCTTTATTTGCCTATCTAATCTTCCTCAGTGATTTTTCAAAGTTTCTGTCAAACAGAAGCCACTATGAAGGAAGTACTAGCTAGGAACATCCAAATGAGTAGAAATTTTGCATGCCTCTTCTTGTGCTCATATTATCCCCCTCCTTCAAATTTCAGACCCATCCAATCATCTATGGGAGCACAGGACCAAATCTTTGCTTCTGGCAATATTTTCAGGTTGTGAAGCAAGCGCATTTTATATTGCTTCATTATTTCTGAGAAAATACCAGATTGTTCTCCTACCCAAATATCCTCTCTTCACCAAATTTGGTACCATTTCTTGGAGCCAATATTTCTCTAAAATTATTGCAAGATTCTGGCCAGTGAAGATAGCTGTGAAGGAAGTACCATTTTGGTGAATCCAATTGGTATTAAATTTTTACAGCTTCTTACTATGACCAAATAATAATGCCTTGCCAAATTTCAGCTCAAAATGATGCTCCATGTGAGTGCACTTTCCTGATCTAGTTTCTGGACCGTAATGTGAGTTACAAAGCAACTATATTAGTTTGTGCTTCATTGTGCTCCAAAACCTCCTGGATTATATTCCTTCCTAAGATAATCACCCCAGACAAACCTGTTGGACCCAACCAAGTTACTGTGGATCCACAGTACACGTTCAAGTTTACTACAGTAAACTTCAGAGGTTACTTACCTTTTAACCAAAGAGATTTTCACCGCTCCACCACCGCAGTTGCAACCTCCCCAGGAAGGACAAACCCCCAGACATCGTGTGGCCGACCATGTGGCACTGTGTGCACCAGTGCACGCGGTGATCACGAGCTTGGCATGCAGCGCGCGCGTCCAGAATGGCTTCTTGCTCGGGCCCCTCCTCTGCTCGGCGTCTCAGCAAGCACGAGCATGTCTAGCAGTTTTACCGCGTCGTCGCCGTCCTCCTGGGCCTCTCTCCCTCGCCATAAAACCCCCTCGGCGACGCTCGCCCACGGGTGCACTGTGCCCCATTTGGCTCCGAGCTCGTTTCGGCCTCTTCCTCTGCTCTCCGGCGTGGCCTACCCCTCCGTGAGCTGTGAATCAATAGCTCGTCGTGTTCCCGCGCCCTCCCGTGCTCGCTGGCATCGACAGAGCGTTGGCCGGATCCCCACGGCGCCACTCGAGCTCGGCCTCCCTCGCCCCGGCTATAAATAGGCCTCCCCCGAGACGTTCGAGCACACCATCAGCCTTGCCTCGCTCCACTACCCCTCCCCAGCCTCTCATTCGAGCTCGAGAGCTCCTCCTCGTCTCAGATGGCTGCCATGGCCGCCTCGGGTCTCCTCTCGAATTCATGCCAACCGAGCCCTCCCCCTCCCTCCTGACCTCACCAGTAGAACCACAGGAGCCAGAAGACCCTCCCCAAACTTTTGCCTCATCGCCGGAGCCCCTCTGGCCGCGTTCCCCAAGGTCCGGCCGCCGCCGCATGCTCTCTGCCTTCGCGTGGCGCCACCACCCCGTCCCTCCCCGGCATGCTTGGGCCTCTGAACGGGCGCGGTACGTCCTCCCGCTCCCGCCGGTGGTCGCCGTTCGGCCGGAGCTGGCTGGAGCTGGCCGGCCCCCTCGCCTGAGCCGCCTCTGCCTCGCCCTGCTTCCTGTTCTGCTCGGGGTCACGCGAGGAAGAAGACAGCAGGCGCGGGAGGGAGAGGATAAGGAAGTCAACGCGGGGCCCGCGTGTAAGTGAGCAACGGCCGGGCCCAGGTACGCTGATGTGGATAAGTGGAGGCGTAATCCACTTTTTACGTCTTCGCTTCCCGAAAGCGTAGTTTCGTCCTTCTTTAGGCCAGAATGACCTTTCTCTGATCTGAAAGCGTATTTTCTTTCTGTTTCAGCATGGAATTCGTTTTCCAGAGGAGAAGGCATATTTCTGCAAAGTGCGCGTTCTATTTTTCCGGCTGAGGGCCTGTTTGTGATGATTTTATTACAAATAGGTCCCTAACAGAAAAGCTATCATATCTTTTTGCTCCTAACTCCAAATAAGGTGATTCCAAAGCCCACGTCTTCATTTCGTCGAGCCCGTTCTGTTGGTTTCATTTTCACTATGGTTTGACACAGTGGAAATGACCTTTTTGCCCTTGCACGTAAACAGCCCCTTCGAGAGAGAACTATTTCCGGCAAATCTTTCCGCGGCTTCACCGCACTTCTCCCCGGTGCCTTCTTCATCCCCAGGCAAGCCACAACCACCATTTGCATGATAGCCATGCAGTAGCCTTGGTTTTCAACTTGAATCTTTAATAACTATATGCTTGTTCTGCTACCGCTGTCGTTATTTCGGTTATGCCTGTGGATCGGTGATTACCGTCATGCTACGTTTTCTTGCACTCTGTTAATATGATCTACTTGCTAGTATTACTTTCATATTGCCATGCTTGATAGTAGTACATGTTGGGTTGGTCATGTTCTTCGGTACATGACTAACGTCGGTTACCGAGTACTGTTAATATGCATTGTCCTTTGCTGTTAGTTGGATAAGTATTTACTCGGTAATGATATTGATGTGTTCTTGCATGGTATTTATTGTTGATGCTAGTGGTCATGTTATGCTATGAGTAGTGTTGTACTTGTGATATTCATGCTCGTCATTATGCCATGCTCAGTTGGATATGATTCATTATTGATATGGTTGTCGCACCCCATGCTTATATCATGCTCATGCTTTGTAATTGCATCATGTTATTTTATCATGGCTCGGCGTATTGCATTCAAGTTTAACCGGATTAAATTGAACTTGAACAACTGTTGGCTGAGTCATGGTGCCACCATATCGAGCTGACCAGTGCAACCATGCTTACCTTTACGGGAAGGACCTAACTGGGTCTATTATCATGCCTCTCATCGGTGCCTCCAACGAGGGAAGGTTATGGGTGCGCGCTACCCTGATCAGGTAGGCGGACATAAGCCTTGTGTGCCCGTTGTTGTTGTTATGGATCCGGGTCCCCGTTTGGGACCATTTATGTTTTGCCACGACGGTGGCATTGGTGTCTTTGGTAGACACGTGGCCACCCAGGACTAGCCCAGTGGGGAGTGAGTCGGAGTGGCCGGGAGAGTGTCATGGCAGTAGATCGGTTTTGTCGGAACGCCGTTGGTCCACCCGAATGGGAGTGCGAGGCCATGGGTTCCGTGGTGTGGGTACAGTGTACTAACCTCTGCATAGTGTATACTAAATCTATCGATAGCCGTGCCCGCGGATAAGGGCCCAGTTCGTGTCGGTCACACTGTGAGTCAACAGTAACAATAATAATGTGATTAATAACAACCCCGGTTCGATGATGAGATAAGTTGGTTGTGATCGCTGGAAAGATCACCGTTTGAGACCAAGTGTTGGTCATGGTTGTGATCGCCGGAAAGATCACCGTTTGAGACCAAGTGTTGGTCATGGTTGTGATCGCCGGAAAGATCACCGTTTGGTTACAAGGTAAATTGTTGAACCAAGAGTGGTTCCGTTCGTGATCATGAGATGATCACCGTGGTATCGAGGATACCGAGTGTTGGGTATTCGTGATGTTGTGCGAGAATTGTGGGTAAAGATCAAGCTCCTTGTGGTCATTTAATGATTACTACGGTATTGTTTATACCAAGCTTGATTTGATCTTGAGATGATCGTGATGATGTCCGAGGTTGGTAAGTGCTGCATGTGATGGTTACGAGATAACCCGAGCAGAATAAGCGAGGCATATAGTGTCATCATGTTGCATGCTAGTATCGTCAGATTTATATGTTCATGCCATGCTCATATTGTTCTAGCTATATCATGTTCATGTTGTTCATGCCATGTTATCCTGATGATCTCATGATAATTCCTGCTTAACCTGTAATTGTCATGCTGCTGTTTTTCTTGAATGCTACTGGATTATTGTGAGCTTGCAAGTACATTCAATGTACTGACCTGGCGTGTCATCCAGTTTACATGTTTGATTGCTTTCTTGTCGTGGTTTCCGTTCGTGCGAGCTAGGATAAGCGTTCCGGCCAGAGTCCCTGCGGAGTGGAGTTCACCACCGTCGTCATTGTTCCGCTGCCAGTAGTTTTTCCGGTACTTCGAGTTGTTCTGCTGCTTGCATAGAGCAACTGAGGATGGCGTAGTGTCGCCGTGCCGAGGTTATTCGTTGTAATATCGGAGACCTTGTATGCATATTCGTGTAATAATAGAAAGCTGGTTTGTACTATGCTAAGAAGTGTCGTATTCCAGAAGACTTCTCCTCGATCTCTGGGCTGGAATACGGGGCGTTCCGGTTTCTCTGAGCCGGGGTGCCACACGGTGGTCGAAGTCATGACCGCGGGCACATCGGACAAGGTGGCCTTGTATTGGTATGCTGGGCCGTCTGTTTTAACACACATGAGCTGGTGTGGTGATTATACACACACGCACGCATGCACACGAACTGCATGCACACAGCACTCACACGAACACATGCAGCCACGCACGCACGCAACACTCACACGTACACACGCAGCCACGCACGCACACAACACTCACACACACACACACGCACACATGCATGCACACACCACACGACCACCACACACTCTCACGCTCAAGTGCTCAACCTAGACGTGCATGCGCACACATCAGGCCCTGACAGACACATACACAACCAGGTGATTCCCGCACACGGGTTGGGGTCTTGTCGCGCCTGGGTAAATTTGTGTTTATCTGACCTTTTCCTATGTGAACTGACATGTGGGACCCACAAGGAACGTGGTCAGTTTAACTAGTCAACATGGTGCCACGCAGACTATTTGGCCGGTCAACAGAGTGTAATCCGATGCTGAACGGTGAGCAAGTGACCGTATAATCACCGCAAAACGTATATAGTGACCGTAATGAGCGTATTCTGAAGTTCGGTGACCATATTACGCTTTTCTCTCTCTAGGCCCTCCAAAAATACATCTCTACACGTTCTCGCATGTTACATCTAACAACTATGCAATACAGCACTACTACTACACTCTAACACAATAAATCATATGCGTTTTTAGTTTTACTAGATATCATATTGTTACTTAATTATTCAGTTTGCATACATTAAAATTGCCTTTGAAATATATGGCCAGTATCATCTACCGCGCGGGGAAAATCCCGCCCTTTCCTGTTTAATCGGGTTTGTATCGATGGATCGTGCGAAATAGCAAAACTATAGTACTATACAGTACAAGTGATAGTTCACGGGGCCGCCGTGTCGTGTACTCCTTCGTCGTAAGAGTGGACCGCTCGCTTTCCTAAATGTTCTAGTCCCGTTCGCCGACATGTGGGACATCATGCTACCGGGTCCACGTGCCATACCGAAATACAGTGCAGAGTAGAAGGGGTGAAGCACCCCAGTCATGGCGCCGGCGTAGTAATGAGCAATGAAGCGTCAAATCACAAAGTTGCACCTTTCCCGCAGTTAAGTTGGAGGGACGAAGTAATAATGCTAAAAAAAGAAGTTGGAGGGACGAAGCAACCATCATATCACTTGTTGCTGAATCTGCTTCTCCCTCATATTCTTCAAGTTTTTTTATAAGATCTTCTTCAAGTTAACCACTTGTTGCTTCTGCCATTGTTCTGCCTCATGTGGGACGCGGATCGGCTTGGTGAAGCACTGACACGTGGGACCGCATGCTAGCAAACCGCCAGGCCAACATCCTCTAAACATAAGAAACCTCCCCCGCCATCCGCGCGGCAAAATTACCTCCTTTTTACTAATCTTGATTCTATAATTTTTTAGATCAATATAATTGAGATTTGTATAGATAGCACACAGGAGCAAAACCAAGTGGTACGGCTAAGGGCATCCACAATGTGTAGCCAGATGTGAAAATAGCTTCTGGCATCGATGGGAACCATTGTGGACGGTGCTGCCAAAGCCAAAAAGATGGAACCGAAGCTCCCTGATTGATTGATTGAAGGAATAGAAAAATGCAACGTCTCTCCTCTTGCTCCCGTGCTTGGACGTATGTACAGTATAGAGCACAGAGTCTACTTCCCTGTCCCTTCTATCACAAATCAGAAAGCATTGAGGCGTCAAGTCACAAAGCACGGACGAAGCAACCATCATTTCACTCATCGCTGACTCCGCTTCTCCATCGTCTTCTTTGAGAAACCACCTCACCGCACTAAGCTGGATGGATGACGCTATTGTGTACTAGTAGTACTAGTACATTTACGCGTCCTTTGGTTCAACGGACTTCCTGGATGCAAATAAGGCGGTTGTCTCGGCTTGCAGGCGGCACTTGCGTCCGGTGGTCTCCCTCAACGGTGTTCTCTGTCGAATGCACTTCGCCAAACCACAACGTTCGAGATATCATCGACGTCACCGCAATGGGGAAGGAAGTCAAATAGTTACTACCTCCATTTTTTTGTACACAAGGCCAATATATCAAAATTACAATTTACAAAAGGCCACTAACACTAACCAAGACAAAATTGATGGGGTTTGCCTCGTCTAGCAACCAAGGACATTAATATACCCTTGCATGCATGCAGAAATGTGAAGGTTGCTTTGCATGGCGCTGCATTAATCAAGCGACAAGGAGTGCGATGGTTAGCTCTTTGGGCTTTGGAGAAAAAAATATGCATTAATTGACACGTCAAACAAGGATTTGTATCGATTAATCCCGAGAAGAAAAACCCCGCCTTTCTTTATTAACACTAGTACTCCTAGTACATACATACTTATCCTGTTTGGGTCTAGGCCTTGCATTGCCATACTTCGCCACACATTTTTGCCAAGCTTGCCTAAAGTTTTCAAAATGAAAAGGAGGTACACTTGCGCACGGCTGTCGCGGTCGCACCACACCCTCACACGGTCGCTCCGCACTCTCACACAGTCGCTCCTGCACGCCGCAAACCCAACCAAGGGAACGCACCCTCACTGACACGTGCTACCGCATGTGAACAAATCAAAATCAGCTATCCTACCGCTGACACAAAATTTTTGTTCATACAGTATGTTTATCCAACCGCATGTTGGGGAGGATCCGTACGGCCCGTGCGGTGGTCTATTGGGGAAGAAGAAGAGGTGAGGAAGAAGGGTTAGGAGACGTCGGATATTCATCCAACAGCCTGAAATGGTAGACTAACCCAAATGATGACAGTCAGGCGACTTGCATAACAATATATCTTTTTACACAGCAAAAGATCCCTAAAAGCAACAACATAAAGAAAAACTATCACTGCTCGCGGAACAAGACGGCCTCGTCGTCTTTGGCTGCCGATGTGAACCAGCCGTAGCTGTCGACGTGTGTCTCCGCACCGTGGTTGTCCTTGGCCTCCAGCTACTCGTTCACACGGAGCGTGCGGGCACTCTGCACGGAAGAGAGCACCGCCCGGTTCAAGTCGAGGACGTCCGGTTCCGCCTGTAGGAGGGCCTCGATGGTAGCGGCATCCACGCGTTCCGTGTCGAGTTGAGTCTCCACCGCCCGGTTCAAGTCGAGGACGTCCAGTTTCGCCTGCAGGAGGGCCTTGATGGCAGCGTCATCCACGCGCTCCGCGTCGAGTTGAGCCTCCGCCGCCCGGTTCAAGTCGAGGACGTCCGGTTCCGCCTGCAGGAGGGCCTCGATGGCAGCGGCATCCGCGCGCTCCGCCACCCGATTCATATCCACGACATCCGGTTTCGCCTGTAGGAGAGCCTCGATGGCAGCGGCATGCGCGTGCTCCGCGTCGAGTTGAGCCTCTGCCTCCCGGTCCTCCTTTAGTATCGCCAGGTTGAACCGTTGGTCCGCCTGCACCATGGGGGACCCAGACGCCAACACGAAGTCGACGTCCATCGTCTCATACCCATCGGGGGCCTTCTACGCCGCGACCTCCGCCATGAACATTGGATCAGCTTCCTCCTCCTCGTAGCTTGGCTCCAGAGAACTCGGGGATTGGCCCGCCGCAAAGCGAGCTTGGGAATAGAGGTCTGTGGCGCCGACTGCCGCCGCGATTTCTGCGGGGCGCTCCGGCGTCAGTATCTTGTAGTACGTGATCTTGCGGCGCACCATGGCTTTCCGGCGAACTAGGGGACGCTTGATGCGGGCTAGGGGATCGAAAGGTCGAGATGGGCTCGAGAGGAGGTGTGGTTTTGGGGCAGTGGCTGGCGTAGGCCGGGCAGCGAAGGTTCTGGTGTGAATAGTGGCTCCGGTGACGACCGGTCAATCGGTTTTGACTGTACATCGCTCTTGTCGCGTTCGCATTGCACCCCAGCACGCTGGACCCTCCATGTCGCTCACCGAATGGAACGCGCTTCATCTTGTGTTTTCGCTCGCTTGTGGGACCACAGTTGAGAGCAAACCGACGTCCCTCCCCCTCCCCCGCCTGCGTCATTTATACTACCACTCCCTCCGTTTTATGCGGAGTAAATAAAAACAGAGGGAGTATACTACGGATGAGGATCCCCTAACGTGGCCGAACCCATTGAGTAACTGACATGCGGGGCCTAGCAAGCATGGGGTCCGCCAGTAAGTGAACGAAAGGGAGGGTAAGGCAGGGATACCTAGGTCAGAGGATCCGCTTCCACTACTACTGCCTCCTTCCATCTACAGGGCCTAATGCGTTTTTCGAGGCTAACTTTGACCAAATGTTAGAGTAATAATATGTGACATGCAACTTACACAAAGCATACGTTCCAATTCGTATGTGAAAGGAGCTTCCAATGATATAATTTTCACATTATACATCTCATGTACTATTAATCTTGTCAATAGTGAAAGGCGGTTTTGAAAAACGCATTAGAGCATGGTTAATAATATAGTTAGCCGATAGCTATAAGGAACTGCCATGTCATCTATAGCCATCATCTATATGCACTCATACAGTAGTGTGGGCTATTTCCCGCAAAAATATATATAAGGTTGGCTATTGTATTAGTGCTTTTTTCCATCTCCTCTCTATCTCTTTCTTCATATTTATTGTATTTAACTAGGAATGCGTATATAGCTAGGCTCTTGCATCAGAGCTCACTCCCTTTACTTTTTCACATCTCTCTCCTCCACATAGGCCCTCTATAAATGGAAGGAGGGAGTACTATGAGCACTGCATACTCTACTAGAGATGTTGTCAGTACTCCACTAGTACTATTAGACAGGGAGCTTTAAAAAAAGTTACTATTGGACTGGCTATACGTGGCTAAATCCTAGTAGGAAGAGCATGCGCGAGAACAAGCACATTCACGTGGTTGAAAACAAATAGGAACAGACCAAACCTTTATCTCCTTGCACGACACGCAAATTGATCTCTCAACATCAATCGATCTCATCAAGATGTGTCGGGGCATGAACCGAATGGGATGTCAAAACTAAGACGGGAAGCAACACGTAGTGGAGGAAAAGTGAAACTTTAAACGAACCGTTTGTTTGTATGCATGTCGGACAAATTACAGCATTGGAAATACAAGCATGGTCTAGGCCCACATGCGAATGATACTCGGCGGAATGTTCAAATGAGGCATGCGGGAGCGACACGCTCATTGTCGCTTTACATGGTGGGTTTCAGTGTGCCGAGGGTGGTGTTAGCACTGTGGCACGACTAGCAGATCAACACCCGGCTCGTCGAGGATGCACGGGGCGCAGAAGCGCGCGCGCGCCGCGATGCGTCCGCGGAGTGGTGTAGCGCGGCCAACTGCATCCCCAGGACCTGAGACCATGCCGGTCGTCTTGCTTTTTCGATGACATGTGGGGTCGCATGTGAGCAAAGGGCATCTCCAACGTTGCCACGACCGCAGCTAACTACCCCGGCACACCAAAAACCCTCGTCCCTCACGCCATTGCGCAGTGCGTTCCCAGTCGGCGCCAGCTGCCCGCATTCATGCCATCCGTCTGTATGCCGTCGTTAAGAGGCTCGGTGCCCGAGGAACCAACTCCGACGACTTAATGACGCACCCGGACGCTTGGCCTCACCGCAATGGGCTACTTAAAGCGGCAATGCCCAGCTAACCTCCACACCATAGCGCATCGTCCTGCTACCTGGCACCACATCCGCCATGACCGCGAGCGCGAACGCTCTGCGGGAGAGCTTGTCTTCGGGGATGAAGCTTGAGGTCGCCGCCCTCACTCAAGTCGCCGCTCGTGACACAATAGTGGCGTAGCCGGACGGGGACGCGACCGCACAAGCGGTGGCCACGCTGGCAGCCGACGAGGGGAGCACCGCCAGCCACGCGTCCTACTTGCCGCCATCCAACGTCCGGCACCACCGAGGTCGGGGACTCCTCCGAGGATGAGTAGGGAATGGGAGGCGGCAGGGCATGGTGTGCCAACTGGCTGGTCCGTCTCCTGTGTTCTACTATTCCTCGCCGGGGACCGCACCTTCACTTCACGGGTCTTGAACCCCGCCCCCGTACATGGAGATCACAGATGGAGGACGTCGGTCGCCGCCATAGAATAGGTTTAGGGTCGGGTTTCTTTTATTTTTCTATCCTATAAAAGTTCGAAATGTAATGAAAATCTGCCGTGTTTGCATTAATCTCGGTCAGTGTATATGAACTTTCACAATAATATAGTATATTGTAGGAGTACTAGCAAGATGCATGTGCGTTGCACGGAACATCAAGATCTTGTGAGAGAACAGGATGAACGAGGGAAGGCCTTATCTGCAAATGTGGAGAGGAGTGTGGGTAAATTGTCATAGTTTCCTTCCTATCCGTTAGATATAGATCAGACGGCCTATGTTGCAGGATGGCAGGCACACCATCATCACCAACTCTGCTTTTTATTGAACCGAGACAAAGCTAACATGCGAAGTAAAATAAACATATAGTCTACATACACAATTTATCTTAGGCACTCCCAATGTTGGGGATATCGCTTATCGGGAACTTATCGGTCGACCCATGATAAGGGCTAAATCGGCCAGTTTATCGGCATATTGGCCGATTTATTGCCATATCGGCTGATTCATCGGCCGATTTATCTTATCGGTCAGACAGCGATAAGCGATAAATTGGTCGATTTATCGGCATATCGGATGATATCTTGAACAGTGGGCACTCCAATAGCACGTCCACTACACATTCACGCATTTCACATCTTTCTACATCTACGGGAACCTACAAAAGGGTTAACGTAAATTGCCTCTCTCTCTCCTCCTTGATTTTCATGGTGGTGGGCCCCTCCCTCCCCCCAATCTACAATCAACAGCTCACACGTTTCACATTACGTTAATTACGTAACTGGGATTACGTAGGTGTAGCATTACTCGTCCTAAAAAACCCAACTAAGCCAACCTCCCAGCATATCGCGCGGGAAAAGACCCGGCCTCACCGTTTTAGTCGGGATTACATGATTACTAGTAGTAGTATCGATGGATCGCGCGAAGCACCAAGTTTTTTTCTTTAGGAGGCAAAGCACCTAGTTTATTAAAGGAAAAAAGGCGGTAGACTCACAGCACCCCTGTCGCGGTCGCATTGCACCCCACACACGTTCGGTCCTGCACACGGCTCACGCAAACGGAATGCGCTTTGGCTTGCCTCTTCACTGACACATGGGACTGCACTTGGAGAAACCGACCATGCGCCAAACTCCCCCCACCCACCACGCGAAATCTCCCCCCCCCCACAAAAGAAATTCCCCCCAGATCCCAAATTCAACCGCCCTGCGGCCAACTAGACAATAATATTCCCCAAACCCCCCTCCCCCTCGTCCCCCTCCAATCCATTCGCTCCGCCAAAGTCGCCCTTCCCGCCACGCCGATACGTCGGCGCCGCGGTTCGTCGAGGGGATGCACGGCGATCCTCTCGCTCCCATAGTATGCTCTCGTAGACTTCCGTCCTCTAGCCGCGCCGCCACTGGTGGCGACGTTCTTGTGGAGGCGCACGGCGGTCAGCGCCGCCACCGCTAGCGACGCTCGTGTGGAGATGCACGGCGGTCAGCTTCTCCCACGGTACGCGCATTCTAGACTGAGGCCCCCTGCATGTTGGTGTAGCGTTGAATGTTAGCTGATAGACGCCGTTAATCTCACTGTTTGCTGAAGTAGTTTACAGTCAATATGCTCTGCTTAAGAAGCTTCCTTGCCCTGTTCTGCACTCAATATGCTTAGCTGAGATGGCATGCCAAGCCCGATTAGTTGCTAAAATATCCTGCCATATATTTATTTTGACGTAGATTGCCATGGTCTAGTAGCCAATCTGTTAGGTGAAATAGCTGTACACCATTTTATACTCGATCTTTGTTGCTGCGATGGCCTTCCATAGATCGATGGCTGTGTGCTCGGCCTCATTGACTGCTGAAACAGCCTGCCATAATTTAGCACTCCAATCTGTTTGCTGAATTAGCTTTACATATATCTCGTTACTTAGATCTGCTTGTCCAAATATCTTGCCATAGCTTTAGACATCGACCTAGATATTTTTTTCTAGACTTCATAAAAAAGCATATATGTTTTTCCTGTAATATCTAGTAGACGAACTAATTTGTATGTCTAACAGATGGACATGACCTGGATAACTTCTGCTCGAAGATTCTCCGCTGCATATGTTGAGGGGGTTGAAAACTTCATGAACTTTATCATAGCTGAGTACGGTGGTCCGAAATCAGATGTGCTCTGCCCGTGTAGCAATTGTATCAATTCAGTTACAAGACCCTAGTCAACTGTGCGAAATCATCTACACTTGTATGGGATGTCGGTCACATACACTAGGTGGGTTCATCATGGTGAAGCTGTGAACGTCAATGTTACCGACTACGTGGAAGCAGCAGATCACCATCTTGATCTGCCTGATGCTCAGGTGGAAGAGGAGGAGGAGGTGGTGTTGGCGGAGCCAGTGAGTTTGACCAACATTGAAACAATTCTATGAAATGCTCGTGCATTTCATGAACTTTCACCTGCAGAAGAAAAACGATGGGCCCGCATGTTGGAACAATGCAACGTGGTTGTCACCCTAGGAAATAAGGTGTTAGTATTCTCAGCTATGGTCACCTTTCTTCAGGTGAAGACATCTGAGCGGATGACCAATAAATCATTCGATGCGATGTTGGCTGCTTTCCGCAAATCTTTCCCAGATGCGTCTGAGCTGCCACACACCTACAGTAAAATGAAGAATTTCCTTCGTGCAGTTGGAATTGGATATGATATGATCCATGTTTGTAAGAATAATTGTGTTCTATTCTGGAAGGATTATGCCAACTTAAGTGAATGCCCGAAATGCAAATCATCGAGATGGAAAGATGGCGATGTTGTGAAGAGGGTTCCTCACAATGTTCTGAGACATTTTCTAATTACACCAAGATTGCAGAGGTTGTTTCATGATGCTGAAACAAGAGAGGATGTATTGTGGCATTCTAGGAACCAGGAGTACATAGCTCAGAATGTAATGAGCCATCCTTCTCATGGTAGTGAGTGGCAAAGCTTCAATTAGAAACACAAAAAGTTTGCTGTTGACCCGAGAAACATTAGACTTGGCTTAGCTTCAGATGGATTTAACCCATTTGGCCACCAGAGCGCCACATATAGCATGTGGCCAGTGCTTGTTATCCCTTACAACATGCGTCCAAATGTCTACACCAAAGAATCAAACTACATGATGGCCTTGCTCATCCCAGGTCCAAAAAGTCCTGGAAAGGATTTTGATTTATTCATGGAGCCTCTTGCGGAGGAACTTCAACAGCTATGGAAGGGTGTTCTCACTCGAGACCTATATAGCAGCCCACCAGCTGATTTCTTTCTGCATGCTGTTATAATTTGGTGCATCCATGATTATCAGGCTTTGGGCACTATGCCAGGGCGAACGACACATGGTTACATTGCATGTGTTCGCTGTGACAGGAATCTGCTGTCATACACAATACTTAGCAAGATCTATTACATTGGACACCACCGTTTCCTTGCCAAGGACAAGCCGCGTCCTACAAAATACCGAAGACATGTGTTCAATGCAAAGCATGAAAAGCGTGATGTGCCAAAGAGGCTCACCGCCGATGAGTTGCAAGTGGAATTAGAGAAGGTCAGGCATATTACACCAGGAAACCATCCTGGTAATGATAGCGGGAAAAGGAAGCGTGGCAAGGCAGAAGAGAGATTATTGTTTACCCGCAGGTCCACTGTGTGGGACTTGGAGTATTGGAAAGATTTGGATCTGCGGCATAATCTTGATGTGATGCACATCGAGAAAAATATATGTGACAACATTGTTGGCACACTTCTTAATATTGAAGGCAAGACGAAAGATACAATAAAATCTAGGATTTATTTGACACATCTGGGTATCAGAAAGGATTTGCAGGTGCAAGATGAAGGTAAACCACGGGATATGGCACCAGCTGTGTACGTCTTGGACAAGGTAAAAAGAAAAGAATTCTGCGAGGTCCTGTCATGTGTGAGATTCCCACATGGATTTGCTTCCAACCCTGAAAGGAGAGTCAGTGCAGATGGAAACCAGGTACAAGGGTTGAAAACTCATGAATGCCACGTCCTACTTCAAAGGGTTTTACCTGGTATCCTTAGAGGATTGGGCCGCCCTGACTTATACAGAGCAGTTGCAGAGTTGGGACAATTCTTCAGGGAACTCTGCAGTAGAAATATCAAGATAGATGCTTTGGAGCGTCTTAGAGAGAAGATACCAACTATCCTATGTGACCTTGAGAAGATATATCCTCCAGCCTTCTTTGATGTGATGGTGCATTTGGCTGTTCATCTACCTGATGAGGCACTACTTAGAGGTCCAGTACAGTATGGCTGGATGTACCCTATTGAAAGGCGGCTAGGCACTTTCAAGGGCTATGTCAGGAACAGAGCTAGACCTGAGGGTTCCATTGCAGAGGCCTACATTGCTATAGAAGCGTTGACATTCTGCTCAAAATACATTGAATAGCTGATCAGCTTAGCAAAGAGGTCGGTGAAGACAATCCCGGGGTCAATGTTTTCGATTTTTCTGTTCGAGTTGCAGGGAAGAGTCAACAAGAGGACAAACCTAAAGATTTGGACAAAATGGTTTGGTATGTGTTGAATAACTGTCCTAAGATACTATCTTATATCAAGTAAGTGCTAAGTACTTGATACGTCTCCGTCGTATATATAATTTTTTATTGTTCCATGCCAATATTATACAACTTTCATATACTTTTGGCAACTTTTTATACTATTTTTGGGACTAACATATTGATCCAGTGCCCAGTGCCAGTTCCTGTCTGTTGCATGTTTTTTGTTTCGCAGAAAACCCATATCAAACGGAGTCTAAACGGGATAAAAACTGACGGATAATTTTTTTGGAATATTTATGATTTTTGGGAAGAAGAATCAACGCGAGACGATGCCCGAGGGGGCCACGAGGCAGGGGGCATGCCCCAGGGGGTCAGGCGCGCCCTGGACCCTCGTGGCCACCCCGTAAGGTGGTTGGTGCCCATCTTTCGCCCCAAGAAAGCTAATATCTGGATAGAAATCGTGTTAAAATTTCAGCCCATCGGAGGTACAGATCTCCGGGAATATAAGAAACGGTGAAAGGGCAGAATCAGGAAGGCAGACACAGAGAGAGACAGAGACACAGATCCAATCTCGGAGGGGCTCTCGCCCCTCCCACGCCATGGAGACCAAGGACTAGAGGGGAAACTCTTCTCCCATCTAGGGAGGAGGTCAAGGAAGAAGAAGAAGGAGGGGGGCTCTCTCCCCTTCGCTTCCGGTGGCGCCGGAGTGCCACCGGGGGCCATCATCATCACCGCAATCTTCACCAACAACTTCACCGCCATCATCACCAACTCTTCTCCCCTCTATGCAACGGTGTAACCCCTCTTTTACCCGCTGTAATCTCTACTTAAACATGGTGCTCAACGCTATATATTATTTCCCAATGATGTATGGCTATCCTATGATGTTTGAGTAGATCTGTTTTGTCCTATGGGTTAATTGATGATCGTGACTGGTTTGAGTTGCATGTTTTATTATTGGTGCTGTCCTATGGTGCTCTCCGTGTCGCGCAAGCATGAGGGATCCCCGCTGTAGGGTTTGCAATATGTTTTTGATTTGCTTATGGTGGGTGGCGTCAGTGACAGAAGCATATACCCGAGTTAGTAGGTTGTTTGCGTATGGGAGTAAAGAGGACTTGATACTTTAATGCTATGGTTGGGTTTTACCTTAATGATCTTTAGTAGTTGTGGATTCTTGCTAGAGTTCCAATCATAAGTGCATATGATCCAAGAAGAGAAAGTATGTTAGCTTATGCCTCTCCCTCAAATAAAATTGCAATAATGATTACCGGTCTAGTTATCGATTGCCTAGGGACAAATAACTTTTTGTGTGACAAAAAGCTCTATACTAAAACTAACTTAGTTGTGTCTTCATCTAAACAGCCCCTACTTTTTATTTACGCGCTCTTTATTATCTTGCAAACCTATCCAACCACACCTACAAAGTACTTCTAGTTTCATACTTGTTCTAGGTAAAGCGAACGTTAAGCGTACGTAGAGTTGTATCGGTGGTCGATAGAACTTGAGGGAATATTTGTTCTACCTTTAGCTCCTCGTTGGGTTCGACACTCTTACTTATCAAAAAAGGCTACAATTGATCCCCTATACTTGTGGGTTATCAGTACTGCAGCTTATACATCATAATCTACTAAACTTGCAGCACATTCTTATATATTTAGATGTTTGACGCGATCACTATGTTGTGCAGCATCTACAAAAACGAGTTACTGCCGCAAAATCCAAGAAACATTGACAAACTAGTTATGGCAGGATTTGCGAAATGGTTCGAGAGCCATGTAAGCTTTTGAATTGCACTGTCAGTTTTTTTAATATATTGAGTACATAAGATGATCAGCTTGTCTATTTTCTAAACATAGGTTAAGAAGATGCGGGAGGATGGGCAGGCAGTTGATGATGCCCTTTACACACTAGCAATGGGTCCTGATACTCGGGTAAGACATTATGAATCTTGCGTTGTTGGAGATGTGCGCTACAACACCCTTCCACGCGACGAAGGCAGGAAGACAAAAAACATTGCCATCATGAGCACGGATACGTACGGCAGAGTGACAACTGAAATGTATGCTAACATAATAGACATTGTTCAATTGCAATATATCTCCAGTTTCGAGGATCATCGGTGTGTGGTTCTGTTGTGTTGTCGTTGGTATAACCTGTTTTCCAGGATCGCAAAACCCAGAGTTGATGATTATTTCAAATCCATCAATGTCAAGGCGGCGTACCAGACCAACGAGCCTTTTATTTTGGCAAATCAAGCAACACGGATATTTTTCTTGGAAGACACATTTGCACGTAGCGATGACTGGAGAGTATTGCAAAGGTTTGAGCAGAGGAATTCGTTTAATGAAGTTGCACAACAAGATGATGCTTACACCGCTCCTGATGTACAAGATTCCACAGATGTTCCTAATATCTTTGAGAACCATCACGCCAATGACGCTGGCGAAAAGATTGTCTGTCGTGTTGTGGACATACAAGAGTTGATCAAGAAGAAGCCAACGTTCGAGGACAATGAGGATGAAGAAGAAGATGACACTCTGGGGAATTACGATTCAGACTGATACACATGGCGAAGATGTTGACGCTGCTGTTGCGGATGATGATTAGATTGCTATTATCATATTTGCCTGTCAGAAGACGTTTTTTATCTACTATGTGAAATTGTGTTTGCTATGACAACTCAAACCTGATGAACGTGTTGTTTAGTATTTTGCTGTGAGAACATCACTTGTTATGTATGTTGATTTGTGTTTGGTGATTGTATGATGAGTAAAACATGATGACATTGTTGTTTAGTTATACTCATATTAGGCTGTGAAACTTGAATTTGATGACATAGTTTGTTGTTGGACTGCAATTTGCTCGACTCCTTCGAATGGGAACAAAGCTGACCCGACAGGGCCTCTGCTAATTTATTTATTTATTACCAAAAGGGCCTCTGCTATTTATTTATTTATGAGCAAAAGGGGATACCCCCCCATTTTCGTTAATATAAATCATTAGATGTTCACAACACTACGCCCAGCCTGCTACACAGGTTTCATTCATTACTAGTTTCAGCACAGTGCTCATGTCATAGCCACTGAATACATCACGAGTGCTACATACACTGCAAATAAAGAGACAATCATCCTACAAAGCACATCGAGTTTTCTCATTATCTTCACAAGCTCTTTCATCTCCTCATTGCTGTCAAGGTCGTTCAGCAGCTATTGCTTGGCCATGATCAGAGGAACTGCATCTTTAACCTTCTGCTCTGCATCTTCCTCTTCTGCCGTTCCTTCAGTTACTTGTCCAACACCCCAACCTGCTGGTATTGGTATTCCTCGGCTAACCAAATAATCAGCGTAGTTGCATTCCCCCACATCAATAACTTACCAGAAATACAAATCACACGAATCTTCCCTTTTCTGCACGAATCAAATTGGAAGATCATCAACCAAATTATTAAAAAAATCAGCAACTGAAAGCAGCAGAACAAGACTTAACCATATTATTACCCCATGATTCGGGCATTTGTAGAAGACTCGGCCAGGGTTGAGGATTGTGGTTGAGACGCGACGGATGACTCTGCGTTATTTGCAGCAGTGGCACCACACTAACGGCAGCGGGTTGCGATGAGCAACCGGCTACGGTGCGTGTGCCAGTGGGGGTGTGATGAGACCCACAGGCGATGGTACGGGTGGCTACTTGGCGCATATCTGGTTGTTGCATGCTGAAGAGCAGGCGGACGAGCAGCCAGCGGACATGGTTGTTGCGGCCAGAGCTTCTGATGCTAGGCAGAGTAAGTAGAGAAGAGGAGAAGCGAATGTTGGATATGTCAGTTTCATTACTTGCAGAGTAGCTGTAACAACCCGAGAATCATGCTACAGTAATCCCCCTGTTGATGGTGCCATGTCATCACTCGTACTGTTGCTAATCCTCATTTGCTTTCGAACTCAATTCTAATTCTAAGTGAAATTCAAAACTTCTCAAACATGAAAACTAAAATGTTGAAGTTGCTGCAAATAATCACTTGTTAATAATGGTGGTGAACCAACATTTTTGCATATGTTTAAATGACCTAAACTATTTAAAACAGTGGTTTAAACAATTAATTAAATGCTTTTTAATTTATAAAAATTCTGACTATTTTATTTAAGTGCTAAAACCTAATGTGGTAGTGGCCTAAATTTTTTAAGCTAAATTAGTTGCAAGTCTTAGATGTTATTAAACTATTTTTTTGTTTTGAAAAAGAAATAAGAAAACAGAAGCTTAAAAAAGGAAAAACAAAAACAAAACTAACAAAGCTAAGGGGAGTCTGTTCTAGCTAATTCCTCAGATTCCACTTTCCTGTCTGTCCATGTAAAAAGGAGTCCAGCCCACAAGGAGAGGGAATCCACAATAATATCTGTTTTAGATGCTTTCTATGGAATAGGTAACAAAGCCACTTTGCCACCTACTGCTACTAACTCGCCGCCTCCCCACGTTAAGCTAGTATTTGTTGTTGCACCAGGAGCTGTTACGCCAGGCGCAGTAGCATGGATCGTTAGGCGGGGAGCAGCAATGATACCGCTGGCCGGGAATAAGTACCTATCCCTCTACTACTTACGATGTTTTTCGTTCTATTGAAATCCTGCGTCGAGCCGATGTTTCATTGATCGATACCAGGCAGAAGCCCAAAGAGGTGCATATGGTACCCAAATAAGAATAGGATAGATATGTCAAAAGCAGGTCAGAGGTAATTGCAGATATTGACAAAGATGGTGTACATGAAATGGTGATTGCACTTTGACTCAAAAGCACTATTCGATAAGACGCAGTAGAACTGTGCACCCGTTTTTGTTTGAGTTTGAGGCGACCTATACTAAACTATAATAGCAAATAAAATAAAAAGGAAAGGAAGCCCCTACCTCCCTGGGCCTTGGCCATCCGGACCAGGCGGCCCAACCTAGGCGGCCCACACCCCCCCCCCCCCCCGCGGTCGTCCCCTTCCCCCTGTTCACCCGACCGAGGCGCGCGCCCTTTGCAGAGTTACTATCGAGTGCCGAGGGTGAGACCTCATCAACACTTCTGATGTTAACCCTGTAGAGTAGCTATTCGGTCGTGGTCATCGAGGGTGATTTCCTCCTTAACCACTTCCGATACGACTCTGTCGTGCAACCCCTCAAGTGTGAACCTCGAGGGTGGTTCCTCTTACGTTCACCTTGATGATTACATCGAGTGGAATCCATCGAGGGTGACTCCTCAGGTTTTCCCCTTGATGTTAGACACACAGTTACTATGGTTACTATGACTTTACACTGAACCTTATTACTAAAGACGGGTCGGCCCTGAGGGGTACCCGCGCGAGCTTAATTGCGAGTGATGTGGAGTCGGGTGGACCTAGAAGGTGCCCGCGAGATAATTACGAGGCGTGGCCGGGCATTCCTAGCCCTTGCCGCAAGTCCTCGAGACGGGGCGACGGGGTCACATCTTTCGTGAGTCTCTACTTGTTACCGCGCGTTCCTAATCCACTACGATTTGGATATTTGATCTGAGGGGCCTCTGGCCTGATAGCACTAACCATACGTGGGCATAGTATGGGCGTTGTGCGTCGTATGCATCAGCCGAAGCTTAATAGACGTCAGCGACTGAGCAGCGCGTGCCGGGTTGGACTGCGTAAGCACCTGCCTTTTGAAGGAAGTAGCTAGGTCTGCTCACTGGCCGCCCTCGAAACATGCAGGAGTTCCCGGGGCCATGGCCCATGACCCCTGGGGGCATAGGTTTAGTCCGGCGTGCTGACCCCTCTATTAAGCCTAGGTCGGGTTGCAGCGTATTGTTTGGCTGAGGCCGGGCATGACCCAGGAAAGTGTGTCCGGCCGGAGTTAATCGAGCGTGGTGGGTAAGTTGGTGCACCCTGCAGGGAAGAAAACAACTATCGATAGCCTGTTGTACGGTAACGTACAGTTGGAGTTGTATCCCGATCGATGCAACTAGAACTGGATACTTGAGATGAGAAATGGATATGAGAAATGGATTGTGTTGAGAAATGGTTTGTGAAGAGAAATGGATAGTATGGCTCTGGGATTGCTTTCTCGCAGGGAGTCGAGAAAGGATCTCTGGCCGAGGTTGATAACACTACCACTACTTTACTTTATGCTACTCTACTCCCTCCTGTTGCTACAAGATGGTGGTTTCCAGAAGATGCTAGTCTTCGATAGGACTAGCTTCGCCCCTCTATTCTGGCATTTCTGCAGCCCAGTCCACATATACAGCCTTCCTTTGATAATGTTGCATATGTAGTGTAGATCCTTGCTTGCGAGTACTTTGGATGAGTACTCATGGTTGCTTTGCTTCCTCTTTTCCCCCTTCTTTCTTATTTTTGGTTGTTCCAACCAGATGGTGGAGCCCAGGATCCAGACGACACCACCGACGAATACTACAACCCCGAGGGTGCCTACTACTACGTGGAGGCCGCCGACGACCAGGAGTAGTTAGGAGGCTCCCAGGCGGGAGGCTTTGCCTTTTCGCTCGATGTCGCTTTTGTGCTAGCCTTCTCAAGGCAAACTTGTCTAACTTATGTCTGTACTCAGATATTGTAGCTTCCGCTGACTCTTGTGTATTCGAGCTTATGTATTCGAGCCCTCGAGGCCCCTGGCTTGTAATATAAAGCATGTATTATTTTAATTTGTGTCTAGAGTTGTGTTGTGATATCTTCCCGTGAGTCCTTGATCTTGATCGTACACATTTGCGTGTATGATTAGTGTACGATTGAATCGAGGGCGTCACAAGTTGGTATCAGAGCCGACTGCCTGTACGTAACCCCTTTCCAACTCCTTGGCCAAAGTTGAGCCTAGTCGTCCAAAACTGTTTTACTAACTTTGGCTGTGTGGCTTACGGGCCCACGTCGCCATATGGGTGGTATTAGGATCTTTTACTCCTTGTCTATACTCTGGGATTCTGATCTCTCTTCTATTCCGGGTTAAACATTTTACTAACTCTGACATTAGGTTCTCGTACCCACTTCCTCCCGGAGAGCCCCGACATTACCGATGATCGCTTGCTTCGCTAGAAGATTCTGCAGATACTCCTCGATGTTTCTCGAGACCCTGTGCCCAGTGCCTTGCAGTTCCTGACCACAGATAATCCCCGTGAATAACATCCTTGCCGCTTGTACCTTCATACCCAGTTGCTCCTATTATTACAAGAAGTACTCTCCATTGTTTTGAGAATCCTTTGTGCCTTCTACTTTGTGGCTTCCTTTTGCACTACGGATAATTCACTGAACCCATTCATCCCCAGTTGTTCATATGCTTTCCAAAATACTTGGAAATACTATGTGATCTTCCGAAAATCCTCCGCAGCCTATTGCTCTTGATTCTCCTTGCCTGCTTGCATTAGGATTAATTCCATATGTCTAGCAATATTCTTTAAAATTCTTTGTGGTTGTCATTCTGTTCCTATGGATTCAACGTGTGAGCGAATACTCGTAATCATCAATTAATCCTTGGAAATTTTCTTTCCGGCTTCGGCATCACTCCGGTTATGAGCTGGTTCTTGCACAATCAAGATTCGATCGGGTGCACCTTTAAGTCTATTCAACTTACTCATCTTTTGGTCAGAGCCTCTACTTCTGATCCTTCGACTTGAATTCATAACTCCTTTGTACTCAAGCATCGAATTATTCAGATGTTTCTATAATCCAATGCCTTTGCATTCCTTCCTTCTTCTGATTGAGTACTGATACTCACATCAGATCCATTAAGGACTGCTGAATCCTTTGTTGGATTATTACCCGGCAGTTTCCTTCATATTCTAAATTTTGTGCGCTCTTCCCCTGATACTTATTGCCTTTGGTAAATTATATTCTCTGCTTTGTCAACCATGCTCTGCTTCCGAGCTTGAGTTAATTACCTCTGAAGCTTTGCAAATGTCCCTAAAATGCCCCGCCGGGTTGAACTAATGCTTTCCCTAATTTCTGTGAACCCGGAAAATTTCTATGGATCATACTCTACCGGTGTTACGCCGGATAAAAATTTCTACACTACAACTTTGTCAAAAGCGAGAAGTAAATGAGAGGTTATGCATTGAAGAAGTGGGAGCCGACCTTGAACTTTGTGTTCATGCCCATGGACACGATGTAGATCTTATCATTGAAGGTTCTCTTAAAATTAATTATCCCCATGGTATAAGATCATCTTATATCTGGGAGTTGTTCCATTGCAACCGTGGTTTTGACCATGAGTGTTCCCCTTGATCCCTTTTCTCGGACAAGTTAAAGTACTTGCCTTCTGCAGATCAATACATCTCTGCAACCTCTATTTTGATCTTCCTTTGATTATTACCCTCCGGTATCTCGAGGATATCAAAGGACAGTGTTGCTTCCTATGAGTCTTCATCTAGGATTGCTTCTCACCGATTTCATATTTCCCCTGGGTTCTGATTTATTAGTCGCTCAAGACCACCGGTAAGTGAATCGATCCCACACTCCGAATCAATAACTCTATGTAATTTTCGTTGCTTACGAGTTAAATAATCCTTCAAGTCATTCCTAGCCTAATCGGGTATATCATTATCGTGCTAATTTTAACTGTGCTACCCGGTCCTTATTCCCGGAGCACAACTTTCGACGATGAGCTAATGCTTACGACGATCTTCCTCGGCATATCATTTCGCCTTGAACAGCAAGCTTGTTTTCGAGTTTGTATTGTACCAGTGGTTTCAATAACCTTTCGCTCCATCATTCATTTGAATTGATGTCATCGCCGATCTATTACACCTTAATGAAATCTGTCGACCATGTGTCGTGATCGTCATCGACAATGATTTGCCTTCTTCCAAGTTGTGAATCGAATTCATGATGGTAAATACCATCCTTTCCCCTCGATGATTTCTTATCATCGACAACATTATTGCCTTCCTTTCATCACAAACTTGTTCGTGCTATGTATGCACCTTACTATCCAGCTTGTACTATGTACTAACTTGTAGTATTACTGTCTTTTGATGCCAAGGATATTGTGAGGATTGCTCCATCTCTTAAGATTTCCTGGTATAGAGATACTTCTCGTCATCTCCATTCATTTCTTGGTCCCCATGTTGTTTCTAACCGGAATACCGACAATTGAACTATGAAGTGTGAATTCAGAACTTCTAGCAACTCTATTGCTTCGAAGTGAATGGTCGATATTTTCATTCTAAGTCTTTTGGTTATTGAATCACCATTCCAACATTGATCATGTTACTTGCGCCATATTTCCAGGTGCATTTTCGTTCAATGTTTAATTAAGGATGTTCTCCTCGAACATACTTCAGTATATACTTTGGCATGTCTTATGCTATCACCTTGATCACTTAATTGAGAAAATCCATGTTTGTGGAAATCTCAACGAATTGTTGCTGAGCCCGTTGGCAACATCCTCATCTCTTGCTTGTTGAAATTGTATGACTTATTTTATAAGTTATTCCTGATGGATCCTTTGTGTATCCAAAGTCTGAGCTTTGCTTGAAGGTCAATTCCGTGCTATCTCGAAGCATGTCCGTGGTACTCCGATTTTCAATAAAACTTTTCAAGCACAGTGCTAGATTTTCTTATCTATTATCCAAAGATCGTTGTATGGGTAAACCTCATAAATTCCTTGCCCCTTTGACTAAATGGTTTAATACTTGGAGCCCTATCATGCCCTGCCTTTCCTTGGTAAAGTTATACTCTAATACTTGGGTATAAACACCTTTCCTTTCCATTGGTCTGGTTATTATAATAAACACATTTTCCTTTCCATTGTTTTGTTTCACCTTTCTTGTAATCTAACTTGTTTGAGCAGAGATAAATCCCTGCTTAAGTAAACACCCGCCTTGTTGTCATGCCCGTGCAAAATGTTAGCGACCTTCCTGCTTTTAACCCACATGGTGGGCCCATAACCCACAATTCCAAAGGATCGAAACCTGACTCTTGTACACCCCTGTTTCTAAAGTTATTCCTCCCGCTTGCCTTGTATGAAAATCACGAGCCACCTTCCTAGTGATCTATTTTGGTATCAAACACAATACTTCCCATTGCTCTGAACCCCCTTTCACCCTCCGTTTCAGGCAACGAACGATTGCCTACCCGCTTGAAGCTTCTTATTGCACCTTCTAGCCTTGCTCTCGATGACTTTCTTGAATTTCAACTCGAGAGATGCCTCTATGCCACGTTCGCGAGATAGCCCCCAAGTACCTATCTTGTGTTGAGCTCTGTCCTTCCCGAGTCTTCCCCCTACTCCGCCTCTTAAATCTCGGGACGAGATTTCTTGTAGTGGAGGAGATTTGTAACACCCCGAGAATCATGCTACAGTAATCCCCCTGTTGATGGTGCCATGTCGTCACTCGTACTGTTGCTAATCCTCGTTTGCTTTCGAACTCAATTCTAATTCTAAGTGAAATTCAAAACTTCTCAAACATGAAAACTAAAATGTTGAAGTTGCTGCAAATAATCACTTGTTAATAATGGTGGTGAACCAACATTTTTGCAAATGTTTAAATGACCTAAACTATTTAAAACAGTGGTTTAAACAATTAATTAAATGCTTTTTAATTTATAAAAATTCTAACTATTTTATTTAAGTGCTAAAACCTAATGTGGTAGTGGCCTAAATTTTTTAAGCTAAATTAATTGCAAGTCTTATATTTTATTAAACTATTTTTTGTTTTGAAAAAGAAATAAGAAAACAGAAGCTTAAAAAAAGGAAAAAGAAAAACAAAATTAACAAAAATAAAATAAAAAGGAAAGCAAGCCCCTGCCTCCCCGGGCCTTGGCGATCCGGACCAGCCGGCCCAACCTAGGCGGCCCACTCCCCCAGCGGTCGTCCCCTTCCCCCTGTTCACCCGACCGAGGCGCACGCCCGTGCGATCGCCGCCGAACCACCTCGTCGGCATCGCCCGACGAGAGGATAAGGTCGAGCCCCCCCCTCCCTCGACGCCTCGGCCTCCTCCCCACCTACCTCCACTCCCCTCTCTCGCCTCCCAGATCCACACGCTCCTCCCCCTCTCTGTCTCGCTCACCCGCCTCACCCGAGCGCCATCGCCGCCGTCCCACCTCGCATCACCGCGGCGACCGCCTCCCTCGTGCTCCTTCGACGTAACCTGCCGTTCCGCCGCGCTCCGCTACGTCGACTACGGCCACGAACGCGAGCCAACGAGCCCCACCGCCCGGATCTGCGCTTTCTTCTTCCTCCTCAGGTCACCGGGGATCTCCTTCGACTCCGGCCACCCCGCTGTGCTTCTAGCCCTCAACGAGCCACCTTGTTCTCCTCGGTGCGCACCGCCCGCTTCCCCGCTATTCCTCCCTTCGTTCGTTGCCCGTGTTTCGCCCCGCCGCCGTAGTCCTAGCTCACCGCCGCCCTGCTGCATCACCGCCGTGGCCACCGCTGCCATGGCCCCCATCCGAGCCCTCCGTAGTGCTCCTGGTGTTCCCAGGAGCCCGGCGAGCCCTTCCTCTCGCCCTCTCGTACCTCCAGCCCCGATCCCGACGACGACCGAAGTCCGGCGTCCGCCTCGCCGCTCGCCGTCGACGTTCCCGACCACTGTCGGTGTTAAAAACGGCGGATCTCGGGTAGGGGGTCCCGAACTGTGCGTCTAGGATCGATGGTAACATGAGACAGGGGACACGATGTTTTACCCAGGTTCGGGCCCTCTCTATGGAGGTAATACCCTACTTCCTGCTTGATTGATCTTGATGAATATGAGTATTACAAGAGTTGATCTACCACGAGATCGTAATGGCTAAACCCTAGAAGTCTACCCTGTATGACTATGGTAATTAGTATGTCCCTATCCAGACTACCCTCTCCGGTTTATATAGACACCGGAGAGATCTTGGGTTACATGGAGTCGGTTACATCAGAGGGAATCTATGTAGTCGGTTGCCAAGCTTGTCTTCCATGCCAAGTAGAGTCCAATCCGGACACGAGTATAATCTTCGGTCTTCATGTCTTCACAGCCCATCAGTCCGGCCCATGGATAACAGGCCGGACGCCCGAGGACCCCTTAGTCCAGGACTCCCTCAGTAGCCCCCGAAACAGGCTTCAACGATGAGGTGTTAGGCGTGCAAATTGTCTTCGACATTGCAAGGCGGGTTCCTTCTCCAAGTAATGTATTGGGCCGATGATCCAATATCGCTCCCTTCGGCTTCTGTGCGCCAATAACTTCATCTTCCACGTGTCGAGCGAATGCGGAGAGTCAGGGTATTTTTGCGAATAACACCCCGTCCATGCAAGGCAGAGCGCCCATTTAAAGATACTGGATCTCAGATCCAGGCGATACTGCACCGAGAAAATTCCCGGAGACTGCCAGGAGAAACCATTCCATCATGGCTAGCATTCCCAGCTCCCCCTCCCGCTCCAGCCCAAAGAGAAGCGAGTGGGAGAAGTGCTCTGTGATTCACAGTCAACTAGCAAAATTGCAAACGCAGGGTTTACTTCCTCCCACGGATCTGGTCCCTGTCCGAGTAGGGTCGGCCTCCTTCGATGGGGTGACTCTGGCGGAGGACTTCCCTAATCCATTCGGGGAAGAGCGAGTGTGCTTCGTCCCCTACCTGCTAAGAGGCGTCAGGTTTCCTGTCCATCCGTTCCTCCGAGGTCTTTTGGAATACTATGGCCTCCAGCTGCACAACTTCACTCCCACCTCTATCTTGCACATCGCAGGTTACGTCGCTCTAGGCGAGTTATTTCTGGGTGTTGAATCCCATTTCGAATTGTGGAGAAAATTGTTCTGTCTTGTCCCGCGCAACCACGAGGGGTCAATATTTGAAGTGGGCGGAGGCGAAGTGTGGCGCATCGCTGATACCGGATACCTGTCCGGCACACCAAGGAGGGCAGCGAAGGAATGACCTTCCGAATAGTTTTACATTGAGGACGTTGCGCTTCCTGACCCAGTTCGAAAGGGTCTCCCTAAATTTGCAAGCGTCCCGTTAAAGAAACGCCATAGTTGGCGTCCCCGGAGCCTTGAAGAGGATGACAGTGTGGAGGTTCATCAGCTCCTGGGCAAGATAAAGACGCTTGCCGAGTCCGGCTTAACAATGGTTGAGGTAGTGGTGGTCTCCCTAGTGCGAGGGGTTCAACCGCTGCAATATAGAGGGCTCCCGATGTGGCACTACAACGGGGAGGACGATGCCTCCCGATGTGGTCGGAAAGGTCCGGACACCCCTGCCGCTATAGCCAAGATACTGGCCGAGCTGTTCAAAGGGGAGGAAGAGGAATTTCTTCGCATCAATCGCAGAGATGGATATTCTATGTATAATCCTCCCAGTTGGGTAAGCCCCAACTCTTCTGCTCTACTTGCCCTGCCTCCCGGATTACCATTGATAAATTTCTAATCCGCTTATACAGCATTGGCGAAAAATCACCGAGGGGTTTCACTGCCCCGCCCCACAGCCTGAGAACCACAACCGGGAGCTGGATCCTGGATTAGAAGAAGATCCGGATATATCTGTGGTACTCGCGGAACGGGTGTTTTACCAAGCGAGCTACGATGGCACGGAAGTGGCCATTATCGCCGATTACCCTGGTCTTCTTCCTGCTTCCCACGTAAGTCATCAAGAGAAAATTTCATTCGCAAGAGCTTCCTCGCACTGCCTCACCTATCACACTATCTCGTGCTCCACAGGGGAGGCATTCGGCGTGCCATGCTACTCCGGGGACGGCTCCAAAGGGAGGAGCTCCGGCGCCGAGCAAGGCTTCCAAAAGGAAGGTCGGTGAAGACACGACCGGTCCCTTGTTAAAGAGGTAAGGATTTGAAGGTATACTTTAGCAGTCACATCCAACTGTAACTTATACGTCTGTTTGGTGCCAGGAAAAGGGTTCACCGGACTAAGTCCGGGGGTCCAACCGGCCGTACCCCCAACGCCCGGGATTTAGACCCCATTGGAGAGGTGGAGGCCGATATAGGAACAGTGCCGGACTGTGCTTCGGCCGAGGGTTCGGAGAATATGTCCGTAACCAACTCGGAAGTGGAGAGCGCCATGAATCATCGGCGCTGTAGGGCTATTTTATGAGACCATGAGTTTTCGGAAGAGGCATTTAATGCCTTCAGCTCGGCTGATGGGTACATCCGAGCTGCTCGAAACGGGCTTAGTAGAGCCACAAAGTAGCATTCAACAGACGTGTGGGTAAGTTTTCTGTGTCCGAATAGGATAGCAATATGCTAGTAGCCCCGGGGACTAAAAGCAGTTGGTACAACTGATTTAAGGACCGTTGTATCACCAGGTTCTTACAGAGAAGAACAACCTGCTAACCCAAGAGCTGGAATAGTGTCGGGCGCAGCTAAATGCTGCTACCGCCGAACTGGAAGACTTGAAGAAACTGTCCACTGGTAACGTTCCCCTCTATCGAGGAACAGCAATTGCCTGATCAACTTGAAGAGAAGTTGAAGATCGCCCAAGAGGGAGAAAGAGAGGCGAAAAGGCAACACGCCACAGGCGAGCGTATGCTGACCCGCGTCAGGAACGAGAAAAACAAGCTACAGGATTCCAACACTACATTGGGTGAAGATTTGAAAGATGTGCGGGCCTAGCTAGCCGACTCCGTGAAGGAAAACAAGAAGCTGCGGGGCGGCATATTCAGTATGTATCCGAACTATTTTTAGAGTAGTTCGGAGATAAATGGAACTGATATAGTTATGGTTGCAGGTATATTGACGGGCCGTCCTGAAGAGGAGGTGTCCGGATCATCAAGTTATCTGCTACAAAGACTGCCTCAAGTGCACGAGCATGCTCGGTTGGCCATGCGGAGTGTTGCCAAGGCCTTATGGCCAACGGCCTCCCCTCCGGGAACTATGGAGGAGCTTGTAGAGTTGTTCAAGGGAGCGCGGCGGCGTATCCGACTATGGAAGATATCGGCCTGCCGAGAGGGTGCGCGAGAGGCCTGGGCCATGGTGAAAACGCGATATACCAAGTTGAATCCAAATCACATGGCTCGGGTTGGACCTCTAGGGCCAAATGGGGAAGATATTCCCGTTAGTTTAGTATATGACCAAGTAGAGGTGGCCGCCAAATATTCCCAACAGGATTGTAAGTTAGACTGCCTGTTGGATGGTATAGAGGAGGAAGTTTTTTAGTCCAAGTGACTGTGTACTTTCCTCACCATGTGAATTTCTAGCTGAATTGTATATCATTTGTCATGGCAGACCTTTTCGCTTCAGCCTCCGGACCCGAGGGTGCGGAGTGTTTCCGAATACCGTCACGGCCGAATAGGCCGGGGTATGCGTGGAAAACTAGGCGTAGGGGTCATAGTTGCTTGAATAGACAAGTTGTATCCGGCTAGTTATGTTATATTACATTGAAATTGTAAGAAACATCTTCCAGGGAGAATAGTTCCATTAAGGGTTCCTTTCCCTGGGTGTGCATGTATTAGAAGACATGTCCGAATTGTGATGTCAAAATCACAGTGTGTATAGCTTCTGGGGGTTCACAATAGAGTGATTGCAAAAAAACATTTTTCATCCACCGACCGAATATTCCCTTAAGAACGCTAGCGTTCAGCTTCACCCAGTCTGAGGTACACATCCGGATGACCTGGCAGTAACAATCGCAGAGGTGCTCCCTTTACCACCTAGCCGAACAATCGGGAACATAGGGGTAAGCACAGGAGCCAGGCAACCCAGCTTGGCCAAAACGTAAGTCATATCGATGCATATAATGGTGAATAAAAGACATACGGGAAGAACGCGTATGTATGATGAGCTTGACGCTCGGAAAATAATATTAACAAGCTTCTGTGCAAGAAGCCCCCAGGTATAATGGACGTGCATATGTAGAGATGTGTACGCCAGCGGTGTTCGGTCGAGCCGTATGAGAGCTTTAAAGCAAAAAAAAATAAAGGTGGAAAACAGAGAAAAAGTAATGGAAACTATAGGGGAGAAGGGGACGAACAAAGAATTCGGCGCTAGGCATAAAACCTTAGGAGTCTTGCCGCATTCCAGGGGTTCGGCTCTGGGCGATTGTCTGATGCATCCCGAAGACGGTACGCTCCGCCGGTGAGAACTTCGTCGATTATGAAAGGACCCTCCCATTTGGGCTTGAGTTTGTCCTCTTTTTCTCTGGCAAGCGTAGAACAAGTTCGCCAACGTTGTAAGTCTTGGCCCGTACTTCTCTGCTTTGATATCTTTGAGCCTGTTGTTGATAAAATGTTGAACGGGCTTTGGCGACTTCGCGCTCCTCCTCCAGGGCGTCTAGGCTGTCCTGCGGATCTAACTCCACCTCTTTCTCTTCGTAACATACGCACTCAAGGTGAGTCATGTATAATATCGGAGGGCAATACAGCCTCTGCGCCATACACCATGAAGAAAGGTGTGTATCCGGTAGTGCGGTTGGGCGTGGTCCTCAGCCCACAGAGTACGGAGTCGAGCTCCTCAACCCAGTGCTTATCTGATTCTTTCAAAGACCGCACTAGCCTGGGTTTGATGCCGCTCATAATAAGACCATTGGCTCGCTCGACTTGACCGTTTGTTTGCGGGTGATAGACAGAGGCGTAATCGAGCTTGATGCCCAGATTAGCACACCAGGTTTTTACCTCATCGGCTGTGAAATTTGAACCGTTATCAGTGATGATGCTGTGCGGGACACCATAACGGTGCACCACATCGGATATAAATGCGATCACCGGTCCGGACTCGGCCGTTTTAACCGGTCTAGCCACTATCCACTTGGTGAATTTGTCCACCATGACCAGCAGATATTTTTTCTTATGGCTTCCCCCTTTAAGGGGTCCAACCATGTCCAGGCCCCAGACCGCAAAGGGCCATGTAATGGGGATTGTTTGTAGGGCGGTTGGGGGCATATGGCTTTGGTTGGCGAAGAGTTGGCATCCAAGGCAACGCTGGACGAGGTCATGTGCGTCTGGTCGGGCCGTGGGCCAATAGAATCCTGTCCGGAAGGCCTTGCTGACAAGTGCCCGGGCTGCGGCGTGGTGCCCGCCGAGACCGGCGTGAATTTCTGCCAAGAGTTGCCGCCCTCCTCCTCGGAGATACACCTTTGAAGGACTCCGGTAGTGCTTTTCTTGTAGAGCTCTCCTTCGTGAACTGTATAGGCCTTCAGACGCCGAACAATGCTGCGGGCTTCGTTATGATCTTCTGGGAGCTCTTTCCTATTAACGTAGGCCAAGAATGGTTTGGTCCACGGGGCAATTACTGCCATGATGAGGTGGGCCGATGGTGTTATTTCGGTGGCTGAGCCTCCGATGATATCGGCGTGTTCGCTATCTATATTTGTGTTCGGAGCGGGACTGTCGTTTTTGTCTCCCCCTTGCCACACCACGGATGGCTTAAAGAGCCTTTCGACGAAGATGTTAGGTGGGACGGGGTCGCGCTTCGCACCGATTCAGGCAAGGACGTCTGCTGCCTGATTACTTTCTCGGGCGATGTGATGAAATTTGAGCCCCTCGAACCGAGCCGACATCTTTAAGACGACATTGCGATAAGCTGCCATCTTTGGGTCTTTGGCAGCAAAGTCTCCATTAATTTGGGATATTGCGAGGTTTGAGTCCCCGCGCACCTCCTGGCGTTGTATGCCCATTGATACGGCCATCCGAAGGCCATGTAGCAGGGCCTCGTATTCGGCTGCGTTGTTGGAGTCTGTGTATAATATTTGGAGTACGTACTGGACAATATCTCCGGTGGGGGACGTTACTACAACGCCAGCCCCTAGCCCTGCCAACATTTTGGACCCGTCGAAGTGCATAACCCGGTTGGAATACGCGTCGTACTCTTTAGGGAGTTCAGCCTCTGTCCATTCGGCGACGAAGTCAGCCAGTACCTGGGATTTGATAGCTCGACGTGGTTTGTACGTGATGTCGAATGGCAGGAGCTCAATGGCCCATTTGGCAATCCGGCCCGTTGCATCCCGGTTGTTGATTATATCATTTAGGGGCACTTCAGAAGCCACCGTAATCGAGCACTCCTGAAAGTAGTGTCGCAATTTTTGAGATGCCATGAAGACTGCATATGCTATCTTTTGATAGTGAGGGTATCGGGATTTGCATGGTGTGAGGACGATGGATACGTAGTATACCGGCTTTTGGAGCGGAAATTTGTGTCCGTCCTGTTCTCGCTCGACGACGAGTACGGCTCTCACCACCTGGTGTGTTGCTGATATATATCGGAGCATTGGTTCGCCGACGTTTGGTGCGGCCAGGATTGGGTTGCTTGCCAAAAGGGCTTTTATTTCTTCCAGTCCGGCTGTCGCTGCGTCTGTCCACTCGAAGTTATTGATGCGCCGTCGAAGGTGATAAAGGGGCAGCGCCTTTTCCCCCAACCTGGAGATGAAGCGGCTTAAAGCTGCCACGCACCCGGCGAGTTTTTGGACCTGTTTGAGTTCGGTTGGCGTGGCCAATTGTGACAGAGCTCGGATTTTGGCTGGATTTGCTTCAATGCCTCTATTGGAAACGATGAAGCCCAGTAGTTTACCGGCGGGGACGCCGAAAACGCACTTTTCTGGGTTAAGCTTGATGTCGTATATGCGGAGGTTGTCGAATGTGAGACGCAAGTCGTCTATTAGTGTTTCGACGTGCCTAGTTTTGATGATGACGTCGTCTATGTAGGCCTCCACTGTCTTGCCAATCTGTTTCTTGAGGCATGTTTGGATCGTGCACTGGTAGGTGGCGCCGGCGTTCTTGAGCCCGAAGGGCATGGTGTTGAAGCAGAATGGCCTGTATGGTGTAATGAATGCTGTTGCGGCTTGATCGGACTCCTTCATTTTGATTTGATGGTATCCGGAATATGCATCAAGGAAGCACAGCGAGTCGTGTCCTGCGGTAGCGTCAATGATTTGATCAATGCGCGGAAGGGGGAAGGGATCCTTAGGGAAAGCCTTGTTAAGGTCATTGAAGTCGACGCATAGGCGCCAGGATTTATCCTTCTTTGGTACCATTACCAAGTTTGCCAGCCAGTCCGGATGTTTAATATCTTTGATGAATCCGGCCTCGATGAGTTTGGCTAGCTCCTCCCCCATAGCCTGTCGTTTAGGTTCGGAAAAGCACCGCAGTGTTTGTTTGACCAGCTTATATCCCTTTAGTATGTTAAGGTTGTGTTTGGCCAACTCGCGCGAGATTCCTGGCATATCTGAGGGGTGCCAGCGAATATATCCCAGTTTTTGCGTAAGAAGTCTCACAGTGCTGCGTCGGCTGTGGGGCTGACTGTCTTCTTCGGGTCTGTTGGATGGAACTGAAATTTGACAGTTTCGTCTGCTGGCTTGAAGGAAGTAGATTTGGGTCGTTTGTCCAGGATAACATCGTCTCTATCCACAGTGGAGCGTAGTGCGGTTAGTTCTTCAGCCGCAAGGGCCTCAGATAATGCCTCGAGGGCCAAGGATGTGGTTTTGTTCTCGGCGCGGAGTGCTATATCCGGATCGCTGTCGAGGGTGATTATTCCATTAGGCCGGGGCATTTTTAGCTTCACATACCCATAATGAGGTATGGCTTGAAAGTGCATGAAGGCATCTCGCCCTAACAGGGCGTGGTATCCACTGTTGAAAGGGGCCACCTGGAAAGTTATTTCTTCGGACCGATAATTGTCCGGCGTACCGAATACCACATCAAGTGTAATTTTTCCCGCACACCGCACTTCCCGACTGGGAATGATACCTCGAAAGGTCGTGCTGCTTTTCTCAATGCGACTCCTGTCTATTTCCATCTTGTGGAGCGTGTCCTCATAAATGAGGTTTAGTCCGTTGCCGCCATCCATGAGGACTTTCGTAAGTCGAAAACCGTCCACGATGGGACTGAGGACTAATGCAGCTGGTGTTCGGACTATTCTGTATATGGGTTCGTCACTGGCATTAAAGGTTATGGCGGTGTCGTTCCAGGGGTCAATTGTGGCGACCTGGCAGACTTTGGTGAGATCGCGCAATGCCCTTTTGCGCTTATTGTTTGAAGTGAATGTCTCGAAGACTGTCAGTACTCTAGTGTCGTCGTTTGCTGGAGGGTGCTGTTCTGGGGTGTCTTTGATAAGGATGTCCTCGCCGCTCTTGGCTACCTACCGAAGTATCCAGCATGCTCTAAGGCTGTGGGTTGCCACGGTATCCGACGTCATGTGTATTTTGCATGGGCCATTGAGCCATCCCTCTAGAACGGTGCCGTGCAAAGCGACGGGTTTATGTTTTTTGACTGTTCGGCTGGGCGTGCAACGGGGGTGCGTCCTCTTCGCCTGTGGGATAGGTTGGGTTTGGACCAACGGTTCCCAGCGAGCTGCCTGAATTTTCCAGGCGCTTTCCAATGCGTTGTACTTTTGTACGATAGTTGCTAGGTCAGCGAACTTTTGTATGCGGCGGCGATTGATGGCGTTGAGGATACCTTCGTCCGCGCAGTTGTTGCAGAATGCTGCTATTGCGTCTTCTTCGCGGCAATCATTTACCTTATTTTTGACAAGGAGGAATCTCGCCCAGAAGTGGTGGACCGTTTCCTGAGGCTGTTGTTTGATGCTCATAAGAGCATCTATATCCGGGTGGGTGGGTGGAACGAAATCCGAACCCTAACCCGATTTTGGATTCGGTGTTTGAATATCTACCGGACCCGGCCGTTCGGGCTCCGGGATATCAACTGATTTTTTAGGTTCATCGTCTGACTCCATGTTTGGGGGACGGGACATGCCTTTCTGCCGGAGAATATCCGGCCCTTCAAGATCGGAGATCCGAACATAGTTCGTCTTCAATATAGTAGAAGAGTTGCTCCGCTCTTCGACTACCGCTTCTGGTGGGTGATCGGCGGAGTTTTAATTTCTCTCTGGTCAGGTTTAAGCCCAACCCGATCATAGTCCGTAGCGACTCCCAAGGCGTCCATGCGATCCAGGAGTTCGTTTAACGACGATAACTCCGTTGGATCCATCCGGGCGGAGTATCTGGGATCAACGCGGAGACAATTTTCGATGACTTGAGAGGTCTTCGTCGGCTGAAGGGCCGACCCGGCGGTCATGACGAAGCCGCCCAGCCGGAGGGTTTGGCCCAGGCCAGGGTTCCTCCGGAGATGATATTATCCTTGAAAACAAGGCGAGCCATCAACCCTCTTGGCGACAGCACAGCGGAACTCTCAAAGAAAGCACCAATGTCGGTGTCAAAACCGGCGGATCTCGGGTAGGGGGTCCCGAACTGTGCATCTAGGATCGATGGTAACAGGAGACGGGTGACACGATGTTTTACCCAGGTTCGGGCCCTCTCTATGGAGGTAATACCCTACTTCCTGCTTGATTGATCTTGATGAATACGAGTATTTCAAGAGTTGATCTACCACGAGACTAAACCCTAGAAGTCTAGCCTGTATGACTATGGTAATGAGTATGTCCCTATCCGGACTACCCTCTCCGGTTTATATAAACACCGGAGAGATCTAGGGTTACATGGAGTCGGTTACATCAGAGGGAATCTACGTAGTCGGTTGCCAAGCTTGTCTTCCACGCCAAGTAGAGTCCAATCCGGACACGGGTATAATCTTCGGTCTTCATCTCTTCACAGCCCATCAGTCTGGCCAACGGATAAAAGGCCGGACGCCCGAGGACCCCTTAGTCCAGGACTCCCTCAACCACCGGAGCCTCTGCCACCACCCCAGATCGCCTCGCCTCGCCTTCTCGTTCGAACGAGCCCGGCCGCGCTAGAAACGGCGCCTTATGCGTGAAACCCGACCACCTCCCGAGCGCGCCGCCGTCGTTTTTGGTCGCCGGAGCTCTCTCCGGCGCCGACGACGACGTGGCTCCATGGGTCCCGCCCCTGGGTCTCTGACCAGTGGGCCCTGGTGGCCCCGTTGGCTGGTTTGACTAGTCAACGTGCTGACTGGGCGTCTCTGTGACGCTGACGTGTGGGCCCCGCCGCTTAATGCGCTAACTAAAACGTTTTTTTATTAAAGTAATTAGATTAGTCTAATGTCTCACTGACATATGGGGCCCGCACCCCTAACTAGTTTAGTTTGATTAGTTAATTCACTGTTATAGCCACTCTCACTAACCAGTGGGTCCCACTGGACCCACAGGTCAGCTTTGACCTGGTCAGCCGACCAGCTCGCTGCTGCCGTCGTCCTCGCGTCATGTTGACATCATTTCTCTTTTTCTGAATAATTCTATTAAATCAAATAATTTCAGAAAATGTTTAAATCTTTTAAAAAATCATATAAAATAATCTGTAACTCGGATGAAAATGTTTTCTACATGAAAGTTGCTCAGAAAAATCTAACGAATCTGAATACGCGGTCCGTTCGTCTGCCACACCTCCCTAGAATAGTGAACATCGAACCTTACCCCGCTGGTTCGTCTGTCCGAAAATGCCAAACTTCGGGAAAGCATTCCCGGATGTTATCCCCTTCGCCGATAACGTGTAGCCCCATGTTAGAACACGTCTAGCTCTGCATGTTCTCCTGTTTATGCACTTGCTTGCTATGTATTTACTGTTTCTCCCCCCTCTTCTCTTCGGTAGACCCCGTGACGGCTGCCGATGCCGCTGTGATCGACTACGTCACCGACGACCCCTCCTTCTCGTCTGAGCAACCAGGCAAGCAAACCCCCCTTGAGCATTCCGATATCGCCATTTCTTTTCCTCTCATGCTTGCATTACAACTGCTACTGCTTTCTGTATGATCCTACTCTGATGCATAGCCTGTTTTTGTTATCTGCTTATTCTAAACTGCTTAGTATAGGTTGGTTAGTGATCCATCAGTGACCCCACCTTGTCCTTGTTGCCCCGCTTTATGTTCGATGACTCGATCAACGTGATCGACGTCCAGGCCCCGACACCGCACATCACCCCCCCTAGATGTACGAATCTGCAGAGTTACTATCGAGTGCCGAGGGTGAGACGTCATCAGCACTTCTGATGCTAACCCTGTAGAGTAGCTATTCGGTCGTGGTCATCGAGGGTGATTTCCTCCTTAACCACTTCCGATACGGCTCTGTCGTGCAACCCCTCAAGTGTGAACCTCGAGGGTGGTTCCTCTTACGTTCACCATGATGATTACATCGAGTGGAATCCGTCGAGGGTGACTCCTCAGGTTTTCCCCTAGATGTTAGACACACAGTTACTATGCTTACTATGACTTTACACTAAACCTTATTACTAAAGGCGGGTCGGCCCTGAGGGGTACCCGCGCGAGCTTAATTGCGAGTGATGTGGAGTCGGGTGGACCTGGAAGGTGCCCGCAAGATAATTACGAGGCGTGGCCGGGCATTCCTAGCCCTTGCCGCAAGTCCTCGAGACGGGGCGACGGGGTCACATCTTTCGTGATTCTCTGCTTGTTACCACGCCTTCCTAATCCACTATGATTTGGATATTTGATCCGAGGGGCCTCTGGCTTGATAGCACTAACCATCACGTGGGCATAGTATGGGTGTTGTGCGTCGTATGCATCAGCCGAAGCTTAATAGACGTCAGCGACTGAGCGGCGCGCGCCGGGTTGGACTGCGTAAGCACCTGCCTTTTTGAAGGAGGTAGCTAGGTCTGCTCATCGGCCGCCCTCACAACATGCAGGAGTTCCCGGGGCGATGGCCCATGACCCCTGGGGGCATAGGTTTAGTCCGGCGTGCTGACCTCTCTATTAAGACTAGGTCGGGTTGCGGCGTATTGTTTGGCCGAGGCCGGGCATGACCCAGGAAAGTGTGTCCGGCCGGAGTTAATCGAGCGTGGTGGGTAAGTTGGTGCACCCCTGCAGGGAAGAAAACAACTATCGATAGCCTGTCCTACGGTAACGGACACTTGGAGTTGTATCTCGATCGATACAACTAGAACTGGATACTTGAGATGAGAAATGGATATGAGAAATGGATTGTGTTGAGAAATGGTTTGTGATGAGAAATGGATAGTATGGCTCTGGGATTGCTTTCTCGCAGGGGGTCGAGAAAGGATCTCTGGCCGAGGTTGATAACACTAGTACTACTTTACTTTATGCTACTCTACTCCCTCCTGTTGTAGCAAGATGGTGGTTTCCAGAAGATGCTAGTACTCGATAGGACTAGCTTCTCCCCTCTATTCTGGCATTTCTGCAGCCCAGTCCACATATACAGCCTTCCTTTGATAATGTTGCATATGTAGTGTAGATCCTTGCTTGCGAGTACTTTGGATGAGTACTCACGGTTGCTTTGCTTCCTCTTTTCCCCCTTCTTTCTTCTTTCTGGTTGTTGCAACCAGATGGTGGAGCCCAGGATCCAGACGACACCACCGACGACTACTACAACCCCGAGGGTGCCTACTACTACGTGGAGGCCGCCGACGACCAGGAGTAGTTAGGAGGCTCTTAGGCAGGAGGCTTTGCCTTTTCGATCGATGTCGCTTTTGTGCTAGCCTTCTTAAGGCAAAGTTGTCTAACTTATGTCTATACTCAGATATTGTTGCTTCCGCTGACTCTTGTGTATTCGAGCCCTCGAGGCCCCTAGCTTGTATTATTTTAATTTGTGTCTAGAGTTGTGTTGTGATATCTTCCCGTGAGTCCTTGATCTTGATCGTACACATTTGCGTGTATGATTAGTGTATGATTGAATCGCGGGCGTCACAAGTTAGTATCAGGGCCGACTGCCTGTAGGTAGCCCCCTTTCCAACTCCTTGGCCGAAGTTGAGCCTAGTCGTCCAAAACTGTTTTACTAACTTGGCTGTGTGGCTTACGGGCCCACGTCGCCATATGGGTGGTATTAGGATCTTTTACTCCTTGTCTATACTCTGGGATTCTGATCTCTCTTCTATTCCGGGTTAAACATTTTACTAACTCTGACATTAGGTTCTCGTACCCACTTCCTCCCGGAGAGCCCCGACATTACCGATGATCGCTTGCTTCGCTAGAAGATTCTGCAGATACTCCTCGATGTTTCTCAAGACCCTGTGCCCACTGCCTTGCAGTTCCTGACCATAGATAATCCCCGTGAATAACATCCTTGCCGCTTGTACCTTCATACCCAGTTGCTCCTATTATTACAAGATATACTCTCCGTTGTTTTGAGAATCCTTTGTGCCTTCTACTTTGCGGCTTCTTTTTGCACTACGGATAATTCACTGAACCCGTTCATCCCCAGTTGTTCATATGCTTTCCAAAATACTTGGAAATACTATGTCATCTTCCGAAAATCCTCCGCAGCCTATTGCTCTTGATTCTCCTTGCCTGCTTGCATTAGGATTAATTCCATATGTCTAGCAATATTCTTTAAAATTCTTTGTGGTTGTCATTCTGTTCCTATGGATTCAACGTGTGAGCGAATACTCGCAATCATCAATTAATCCTTGGAAATTTTCTTTTCGGCTTCGGCATCGCTCCGGTTATGAGCTGGTTCTTGCACAATCAAGATTTGGTCGGGTGCACCTTTAAGTCTATTCAACTTACTCATCTTTTGATCAGAGCCTCTACTTCTGATCCTTCGACTTGAAATCATAACTCCTTTGTACTCAAGCATCGAATTATTCAGATGTTTCTATAATCCAATTCATTTGCATTACTTCCTTCTTCTAATTGAGTACTGATACTCACATCAGATCCATTAAGGACCGCTGAATCCTTTGTTGGATTATTACCCAACAGTTTCCTTCATATTCTAAATTTTGTGCGCTCTTCCCCTGATACTTATTGCCTTTGGTAAATTATATTCTTTGCTTTGTCAACAATGCTCTGCTTCCGAGCTTGAGTTAATTACCTCTGAAGCTTTGCAAATGTCCCTAAAATGCCCCGACGGGTTGAACTAATGCTTTCCCTAATTTCTGTGAACCCGGAAAATTTCGATGGATCATATCTACCGGTGTTATGCCGGATAAAAATTTCTACACTACAACTTCGCCAAAAGCGAGAAGTAAATGAGAGGTTATGCATTGAAGAAGTGGGAGCCGACCTTGAACTTTGTGTTCATGCCCATGGACACTATGTAGATCTTATCATGGAAGCTTCTCTTAAAATTAATTATCCCCATGGTATAAGATCATCTTATATCTGGGAGTTGTTCCTTTGCAACCGTGGTTCTGACCATGAGTGTTCCCCTTGATCCCTTTTCTCGGACAAGTTAGTACTTGCCTTCTGCAGATCAATACATCTCCGCAACCTCTATTTTGCTCTTCCTTCGATTATTACCCTCTGGTATCTCAAGGATATCAAAGGACCATGTTGCTTCCTATGAGTCTTCATCTAGTATTGCTTCTCACCGATTTCATATTTCCCCTGGGTTCTGATTTATTAGTCGCTCAAGATCACCGATAAGTGAATCGATCCCGCACTCTGAATTAATAACTCTAAGTAATTTCTGTTGCTTATGAGTTAAATAATCCTTCAAGTCATTCCTAGCCTGATGGGGTATATCATTATCGTGCTAATGTTAACTGTGCTACCCGGTCCTTATTCCCGGAGCACAACTTTCGACGATGAGCTAATGCTTACGACGATCTTCCTCAGCATATCATTTCGCCTTGAACAGCAAGCTTGTTTTCGAGTTTGTATTGTACCAGTGGTTTCAATAACCTTTCGCTCCATCATTCATTTGACTTGATGTCATCGCCGATCTATTACACCTTAATGAAATCTCTCGACAATGTGTCGTGATCATCATCTACAATGATTTGCCTTCTTCCAAGTTGTGAATTGAATTCATGATGGGAAATACCATCCTTTCCCCTCGATGATTTCTTATCATCGACAACATTATTGCCTTCCTTTCATCACAAACTTCTTCGTGTTATGTATGCACCTTACTATCCAGCTTGTACTATGTACTAACTTGTAGTATTACTGTCTTTTGATGCCAAGGATATTGTGAGGATTGCTCCATCTCTTAAGAATTCCTGGTATAGAGATACTTCTCGTCATCTCCATTCATTTCTTGGTCCCCATGTTGTTTCTAACCGGAATACCGGTAATTGAACTATGAAGTGTGAATTCAGAACTTCTAGCAACTCTATTGCTTCGGAGTGAATGGTCGATATTTTCATTCTAAGTCTTTTGGTTATTGAATCACCATTCCAGCATTGATCATGCTACTTGGGCCATATTTCCAGGTGCATTTTCGTTCAATGTTTACTTAAGGATGTTCTACTCGAACATACTTCAGTATATACTTTGGCATGTCTTATTCTATCACCTTGATCACTTAATTGAGAAAATCCATGTTTATGGAAATCTCAACGAATTGTTCCTGAGCCCGTTGGCAACATCCTCATCGGGGCAAAGAATGTCCAAGATACTGCCAGTGCAGATGATAAGAGGGATATGTTCATGCAGATAATGGAAATGACCTTTACGTCTCACAATGCTGAGTATGATTTCTACAACAGCTATGCTAGAGATAATGGTTTCAGCATTAGAAAGAATAAGGTCAGGTATAGCAAAACCGAGTCACATCATATGCGTTATAGGCGGTTTGTTTGTTCCAGACAAGGGAAACGTGACAGTAAGTTGCTAACCGAGGAAGGACACGGCATAGGCTTAGAGCCGAGACACGCTGCTTTTGCAAAGCGCACCTGACCATCAAGCTTGACCAAAAGCGTGGGGTTTGGTATGTTAAAAGTTTTGAGGACAAGCATAGCCATATGTTGGCAGGACCGGACGAGGTACCTTTTCTTTGGTCCCACAGAAAAATCAAAGAGTACCAGAAGCATGAGATAATGTCCATGGGAGCTGCAGGGATTAGAATTCACGACATGATGGATTCCTTCATCAGCAAACATGTATGGTACAGCGGTGTTAGTTTTACCAGGCGTGAAATATACAACCTTTGTGCCAGGGAGAAGAGGAAGCTGCTTTCAAAAGGTGATGCTGCCACAGCCATAGGCATCATGGCCAGTAGGAAACAGAGGGATCCTAGCTTCTTTTTCGAGTACAAGATAGATAAGGAAGGACATTTGAATAGGATGTTCTGGTGCGACTCCCAGTCTCGTCATGACTATGAGGACTTCGGCGATGTGCTTGTATTTGACAGCACGTACAAGATGAACCGCTATGGTATGCCATTCATACCTTTTGTTGGTCTTAACAATCACCGAAGGACCACTCTTTTTGGTTGTGCCATAGTTTCGGACGAGACCGAAGAGACATACGTGTGGCTGCTGCAGACTTTTTTGAGGTCCATGTGTCAAAAGATGCCGAAGAGTGTAATCACGGATGCCGACGCTGCGATGATCAAGGCAATTCGCGAAGTCTTGCCAGACGTGTGGCACCGTATATGTACGTGGCATATAGAAAAAAATATGAAGATTCACCTCAGTCACAAGTCCTTGAAGGAGTTCCGAACTCTTCTGTACTACAGCACGTCCACGGCCACGTTTGAGGAGAGATGGCACGCATTTTCCAAAAGATGGCAGTCGGAAAAAACTGTAACATGGTTGAGATGGATGTATAAGAAGAGGAGACTGTGGGCCGCGGCTTATCTAACAGAGAGTTTTGGCTTGGCATGAAAAGCAACCAGCAGAGTGAAAGCCTGAACTCATGCCTGCACCTCCACCTAGACGGTGAAATGACCCTGGTGGATATGATTTTGCACTATGAGAACGCCGTTGTGCGTATCCATGAAAACGAGGCGCGAGATGACTGCACGGCCTCACAGAGTTTACCGGTGCCAGTTACTAGCTCGAGGCAACTTGAGATAGCTGCTTCTCACGTCTTCACTCCAGCAAACTTCTATATGTTGCAAGATGATCTTAGAACAATTGGCGGCATGGAGATTGTAGAAATTAAGCTGGGAGACGAATCACAGCAGTACATTGTGGCCTAGAAGAATAACCGGAAGCGCCGTTTTTGGGTGGAGTATACACCAGTAAATTCCGCAGAAACTATAAGGTGCAGCTGCAGAAGAATGATTCGAAAGGGTCTACCTTGCAAGCACATATTCCATGTACTGAAGCACTTGAACATATCTGAAATACCAAAGTGTTTAGTTCTTGTTCGGTTCACGAAAGAAGCAAGGTTGGGACTGCCCGCGAGGCGCACAAGCGATCTGTTGGGATTTGGTTGGACTGGGGCAGGGGAAAGAATGAAATATAGCCAGGACAGTGTGTTAGCGTCAGAAGCTATGCATGTAGCATGCAAACACCCTGCTTTGTGGGATCAGTTACAGGAGAGTTTGAAGGCTGTGATAGCTAAGAGTCATGAGTATGATCTGCTACAGGAAAATTTGATCAAGCAAACACATGACATCAGTAAGTGTGCAGTTGAATATGTGGACGATGGTGAAGGCAACATGATTGCGGTTAAAGATCCTATGAAAGTGTCAAGCAAAGGTGCAACAAAGGTAGATGAGAGACGCCCTGTCTCGAAAAATGGTAGAGCACTCTCTTTTGATGAGTTGAAAACCCGGTGCGGCGCTTGCAAATTGCTAGGACACACTAGACGTAGCAAGAAATGCAAACTAAATCAGAAGTAAGTGTTTGTATGCATTGTGGATTATTAAATTTTTTATCATTCATTAACTTATCTTGTCTTTTATCATGTGCAGAAAAGTGGAGTAGGAAGAAGAGTAGAACACTTGCTTCAATTATTTACTGTGTTATGACCGGGGCGGGAGGTAGAAAGAATATTGTACATTTCCCCTCCCCATGTCCTAAATGCCATTAAATAAGTAACTATACCACTCTCCTCCCCACCACGCACTCACCCACCTCCCATGGGCGCCGGTTCGAACTCCCCTCTTATCCCCACCTACAGTAGATAGAGAAACGCTCGCCTGCGACCGCTGCAGCCGCCTCTATGGAGAGAAGCCTCGGCTGGCAGCAAGCGATGATCGAGCTCGCCGGCGATGACGAGGCATGGCGTGCGCAGTTGATGGAGGTGTGCGGCTGGTTCCCCACCACGGAGATGTTGCTCAACCACGCGCGTGGCCTCGTCAAAGTCCTCACCGACGGCGAGAAGAAGCGCACCGTCCCCGATGGCCGCGGCGTCCCGCCGGCTCTCCTCCTCGTCTGGGCAATGCGAGAGGCCACGCTGAGCGACTCCCCTGTTCAGCGTGCAAGGTGGTGGATGTACCACTCCACCACCATGCCGCAGCGGCTAAATCCAGCACGCGTCGCGTCGAGGGCGGAGCGCGTCGACGTCGAACTCGCTCTCCCAGCGCCCGTCAGCCCGGAGTACCAGGTCCGCCACGTGTCGGCGCCAGTCCAGCTGTTGGGCTCTAACGTAGTGGAGGACGACGTGGATGAGGTACTGGTCATCCCTGATGACGATGAAGAGGGCGAGGAGGACGCCGTGCAGATGGTAGCGTCGGTCGCTGTCGAGGGTGGCAAGACAATGCCCATCGACGTCGAGCTCCTTCCCCTCCTCCCTGACATAGTGAAGGTGGAAGAAGAGGACGTGGCTCAAGATCAGGTGGCGCAGCTGTCGAAGAGGACGGCGGTCAAGAAGAAGACTTCTACGTGTGTGGTGCGCCACTCACGCCGCCTCAAATTTCTGAAGAAGTGAAGATGGGCACAGTTGCTGAAGGAGGAGGAAGCTGCCGGTTATCTTTAGTTAGGTATGATGTTATATGTTTCAGCATATAAGTTAACAATATTTTGGGTTTGATGTTGGTTAGGAATGCTGGTATATGTAAGCATATAAGCTATGCAATCGGTACAGTTTGGTCGGGTTCTATGTGACTGAAGAACTGAATATCTAGTGCTCACCCTATGTGTCAAGTTCAGTAAAATTTCAGAATATTGATTATGTACTGTTGCTTTGCTTCAGTGCTGCATCAAAGGTGTAGGTGTTGCTAGATGTTGCTCCTATGTTGCAACAATACAATGAATTGGGCTACTGCACAAATCAGTAGTGCTGCTAGGTGATGTGCCCATGTGCATCACTTACCAAATATAGAACATGCCAAATGTGCATTGTCTGCCAAATATAGAACATGCCAAATGTGCATCACTTACCAAATATAGATCATGATGGCCACATGTTATTTCTGTTGCAATATCTGTTACACTGTGCCCATAAACTGAATAGCACATAATTCATCAGCATTTCATCATGTCAATAACAATGATGTCAATAGCTTTATGAACAATCTACTTGCTAACTATGACATCAATCATAATGGCAAGCAGGCCAAGATACAGCAGACCTCCAAATCCTAAAATCCTATCCCTATAGAGCAATATTTCCTTCTACATCTTAACCATTGCCCTCTTTTCTTTTTCATTCCTTTTAATTTTTGCTTCATATTTTGTAATCTTAGTCTCCAGTTTCTTGGTCTTCATGGCAAGATACTTAATGACTGACTTTGCTTTGCTATCCCACTCCCCATCAACCCATTCAACATAATCAGAAGTGATAGCATCCTAAATAAATCATGAGCAATTCAAGTCAATTTATAACTGAACTTATCACTGCAGGCGGTAAACAGTGAACTTTTTTGCAGCTTGACCGCAATAGCAGTACTACTTTGAAGATCATGCTCAGTAGACTAACCTCAAACCCAAATCCCAAGAATGTGCTGCCAAAATTGTCTGCATCTATGCAGACACGGCCACAAGGAGTTTCCTGATGACCACATAGATGGAGCTTGTGAGGGCCAGAGGTCATGAATTGTCGTCAATAATGCTGGGATGTAAAGAACAACGATAAAGAACTTACCTTTTTGCCACCAAAGTGTAGCACCGACGAAACCCTAGCCGTCGGTTCTCCCGGCCCGCCGCCGCCCAGGAAACCGTCGTCCCCTGTTCCACTCGATCCGCCGCCACTGCCTCCTGTGCCACTTAATCCGCCCCACCTGCTTCCAGGACCCAGGATCCACCTAAATTGCGGTCGCCACCGCTCTTGTCGCCGCTGCCGCTGCCGCCCGACGCCCAGCTCGCTATCATGCTTTCACCGTTGAGATTTGGAGGGGAAAATGGAGAGAGAGGGCAGGATTTGGAAAGGGAGCCGAAAAAAGGGGAAGATCGATGTGAACCTGGCAAAATGGGCTGGTGTAGCCCTGCTGGCATGATAGGCCACCTATGGGGCCCCTCACGTGGTTAGATGGGTCGTGCCTGGCATCATGGTGAGTACAGAAATAAGTTATTTATACATACAATAAAAAAACGACGGGTTTGTCAAACAAAATAGAAAAACATTAAGCCACATAACACGCCATAGAGCCAACGAGCTGACATGACTTATTTTCATCTGTTAATATTACGTTTTGGCTCGATATATTTACTTAGCTAACATGACTACTTTCATAATCATGTGACGAGGGAGAATTACCAGGAGATTGTGCCTGATGATGACATGCAGATAGCTATGGCACAAGGCTAAGCTCTATAGAGTTTTTTTTTAAGTATAGAATGTAAAAATTTTAATATGAAACTTAGGAGATCACTTGAAGAGAAAAATAGAATGCAAATACTATTAATGTGAAAAATAACATTATAAAAATTTGGAGAACGAGAAAATATTAAGCAAGAACAATTGATAAGTGAAGCAAACAATTTATTGGTACGACTGAATTGTCTTGTACGAGCGAATTGTCTGATAGACACATACACATGTATGTGTCACAATATTCGAGATGCCCTGTTTATTACGTAAAAATGATAGAAACCCTAAGATAATCATGCCGTCGAAACCTTCGTCCGGACTAAATTCAAACCACTAAAACTTGAATCTTGCATGCCGCATAAATTCTTCAGGCGCGCCTTTTCTTTGCGATTTCGCGAATTTTGTTCTTCACACACTCCATCGAGTTCGAAGGTGACATAATCAACTTGGCGATGAAATGTCTTCTCCTAGCATCAACGCTGGCCTGCAAAAATCGACATAAAGGTTACATGAACCGAAGTTGCAACACGAACATACTAGCTAGTCTACAAACGTAAATAACAGCATACCTGTGTAAAATCGCGGGTCATTCGGTCCCCGTCCCAATGTTCTAGACATTCTATGACAAAAAGGCCACAAGAGTTCCTGGTATATATGCAAACATTAGCGATGGGCAATACGATATGTGTGTTGTTGTTTGAATATGCATGATGTACTATTAACTCACCCATCCTCTTGCTGGGGCATGTCATACTCATTGATAGGCCACTTACTTACGTCCGGATATTTCCCTGGTAATAAGATTTGCCTGACGCATACGTGTGCTATAGCCAATCACTATAAAGAGATAGTGTTAAAGAACAATCATAAACAATATGTAAGACCAATGGTACAAATGTTGGTTACATTACCAGTGCTTGAACAGTCCTCTCAGTCAGGTCCAGAGGATAGAGCGAATCGAGGACTTGGAATTCTTGCCTGATCATGTGCATTACCACGGTCATCCAGTGGGTATTGTCGATATTCAACGTGATATACGTCTACAATGCAAAAAAGCATTATGGATCAAAAGAAATACTTGATGAAATATCCTGTAGTGATGAATTACAAACATTACGTACCTTATCACGCACAGTATACTCTTTCGTGACTCTATTAACTGCTCCAACTTTGGACAGAGCACTATCCATGTTGCAGCTCGACGGTAATGGATCGTCTTGTGCGATAGCACGATCTACAAGGAATTTGGACCTCCACGCTGGACAGAGGTAACGATCATGACCAACGCGCAGCTCCAAATGTCCCATATAAGCATCAATAACCTTCATAGAATATCAGGGCATTACATGTCGAAAGTTGATACATAGATTATTGAGCATTTTAAAAACAGGACATGCAAGTAGTACTTACGTCATCCGACAGCCATCTATGAGCTAGTACCGGTCGAATCCTTTCGGAAGTCAGAGATATGCCACGCCCTTCACTGTAGTAATTTTTCCCCTTATTCTTCTCGGTGCTAGCAGCTAACTCGACAAATGAAACAGCTGCATCAATTATTTCCGGCGCCAACTCATCTGCCACAACCTCCGGCTCATTATTGTTAGAAAATAGAGCTGCATGAAATAATATGAACATCAACAATGGTGATCATATGCATTGGTAGTAAATAAAAAATAAGAAAGTTAGTTACGATACCTCTACTAGCAGTAGTAGTACCAGAGGGTCTCTGACCACGGCTTGTACGCCTGCTGGGCTTGTGAAGTGCGTAGGGAGATTCAAATTTCTTGGGAACGGTCCGCTTCCGCTTACCGGACATAACTTCCTCATCCTTATCGATTGTTGCACCCTTTTTTTCATTTGCCTTAGCCATGAACTTGCTGACAGAACATGGACAAATGTCTATGTCCGATGAAGGTGCTAGAGTAGAAGTACCAACCACCCAAGGGTTTTCCGGTGTAGCCCCACATTCATCATTACGCTTAACAGGTGAAGCTTCCTTGTGTCCATTCATCTTCGGTGGGGTTTTCTGTTTGGCAAACTAAATCGTGTGAACATTTCAGCACGTAAAAAAATTAAACGAGAAAATTATAGACAGAAAGATAAATACATAGTACCTCAGGTACGGTTTTATGGTTGGGAACCACTTCATCAGGCTGCGTCATGTCAATGACCGGCTCTCCATCACTGTCTAAGTCTTCCTTGTACACGAATTCCTTCTTTTCATATGGACCATTCTCGAACGAATCCACTTCGTCCGCATCATTCTCTGCGGATGGCACGGCAGGAGCCGGCTTGTACATGACACCTGCTTTGTTCAACTTCTCCAACAATCTCTGCAATAGAAACATAAAGTTATTAATGCCTGCATGGTTTTTAAAACAGTAAACATACTGTAAAAGATAAAGTTAGGGTGTGACACCTCAGCAACTAGATCAGGGATTTGCCTCATCTGGGTGTGTATGAAGTCCATAAACCGCTTCATTAGAAGCTCCATCACCTCATCCGTGTTTGGGGTTGTCTTCGCCTTCTTTGCGGTTCCATTGGCGGGCTTGGTTTTTGGCTTCTGTGCAGGCGCATTATTTGGGATGCTGGGCTCCTACGCCCTATATTCTTGGGTTATATTATTTTCAATCTGCATGCGATAATGAAGTACATGTGATGAATTAAAAATAAATATTATTTACTTACAAAACATTTAAGAAAGACAGAACACAATGACTTACCTTGACGTTACCACGGCCGCGCCCATTGTCATAGTCAAACCGATCTCTCCTAGTGGCTGCACCTTCGGTCCAATTCCTCATCAGGGGTTGTATGGACAAGTTGGGATTGAAAGCGCAATCACCTTCCAGAGGTTGCACCTTCTCCCAGTACAAGTACTGCAAAAAAAGAAGATATAGAGTTAGTACAATACATCACATAAAATTGCAATGATATAATAATTGACATTATGCAACAGGTCTCATATGTGTACCTGCAAGAGAGCCAAATTGCCTTTCGGCCATTGGCGGAGGTGTTTGCCTTTTTTGACTATGCAAAGGCAATCGAGGAGAACACGGAGGGTGAACGCATTCCAGTTAATCTTTGAAATACGTTTCACATCATCGACGAAAGCGTAGTATTGTTTAGGCACAATCTTGTTGGACATGGGAGCAATAATTGTTCCTAACAGGACAAGGACTAATTTCCGAAGGAAATCGTCATCGGTGGATTTATTTTTAATAATGTCCCCTATGAGATCATCTATCACTATGTTTCCTGTTGTCTTACTGAGAAACTGTGGCGGCACCCGCTCCTTAATGTCCTCGCCTTCTTCAATCAGAATGTCTGAAGCAGACAGTCCTTGGTTCTTCAGGTTAAAGATGCACTCGACGTCGACCGCACCGAGAGTCACCTCCCCGACCTGCTCTTGTATAATGAATCTGGCCGTGCTGGCCTCAAAATTCTCAACCATATACCTAATCAGTAGTGTACGCATTTTAATAGATGGTATTTGAAGCATGCTGCGCAATGTTGTATCGGCGACTCTTGCGCGTTGACCGCTCGATAGAAGATTAACAAGCTTGCACCATTTTTCAACGGCACATACAATTTCTCCATTCAGCTCGTCCATCCTGTTGAAACAAAAATATAAAACTTCGTGACATAATCGAACAGTAATGCAAAAATAACAATAGACATGCAAATATATAAAACTTTCTGACAGTAGCTAGCACTAATGCAAAAATAACACTAATGCAAATATTAAACTAGCACCATGTATACCGCAACATGCAGCCAAGTGTGTGCTAATATGAGGCTATAAAAAAATAACTACAATTGGTAATTGAATTTACTTGCATCTAATTAAGTTCTTTGAGTATCAGATAAATGATATAATCAATTAATTTAATATGGTAAACTGTTAGAAATTCGTCCGATTGTCTTATTAACATGGTGACAAATTGATCAGCTGTAAATAACTACAGTCTATAGCAATGGTACCTATTTGAGGTTCATCAACATCTAATGCATAACTCTTTAATGTTCTATGTGCACAAGAATATAATTGGATCGTGTGACAAAATATAATTGGATCATGTGACAATAAATCTATTGCATCATGCTTGTCGGGGAACAACATCTTATTCTACCATGCTATGAAAGAACCAAACATTGAGTTCATCTACGCCATCTGGTAATAACGCATCTAGTGGAGTTGATACTATTTGAAAAAATGTGCTAAACCTAACTCCATGAAAGCAATGACACGGAGGAACTAGCTTGCTATGAAGGCGGTAAGGAGGACAACTTACTTGACCGGTCGATGAAGAAGAAAGAAGTCGGCCATGCGGTGTCGACGTAGTTCGTCGAGGGCGGCCACCACGTGCGGACGACCTTGATCTTCTCGAGGTTTTTCTGGCGTGTCGGATGCGGCGGAAGGAGTTGTCGACGACTCGCCGGCAGGAGGCGATCTAGTCGACGACATGTGCGAGCAGGTGGAGATTATATACGAGGTCGACTCCTAGGTCGTCGTAACTTTCCTGAGGCGAACCGCGGGATCTATATTTTCCTCGGTTGAAGCGAGGCTGAAGGTGCTCCTCAATCGTAGGGATAAGGAAAATATGGATTAGCACGATCCCGGAATTGTGTAACAGAACGGCAACTACTCCCGTGATCGACGTGCATGGAAAGGGTATCGTTGTTGGCCCCCGCAAAATGGATCCGAGAGGTATTTGCGGTCTGGGCCGGCCCACCAACCTACATCTGTAACCATAATGTTTGTTTCTATTGCTCAAAATAAATATCATTGTTTCTTCCCTCAAAAAACAAGATATAATCTTTGTTTTCACCTATTAGTTATTGTATACTTGTATATGTTTAACAATATTTATAGTATCTCTCTCATATCTGCAATATTATAAATTCAAATGTAATGTTCCTCTTTCCTTTTTTGGTTTTCCTGTTATTTTATGTTTTCTCTGCCTTATTCCTAAATTTTTTTTCATGTTTCATATTTCCATATAATTTCTTCTCATAGTTTTCAATTTCAAATATGTATGATTAAATGTTGTCCTATTTATGACTTCCTAATTGGTGGGACCGGCACCGAAAACCACTTTCTGACCTGCCCTCCGACAGTCCTGAATGGTTCAAACAAGTGCAGACGAAGTAACACAAATATCTCCGGTAGTCAGTCTATTTCCATCAGCCGGCCGGTGGGAGCGAGAAGTATGGGATATGTCTGGTGTTTCTTCCATCAATCATCCGGATTTACGCCGTATATCAACAGATTATGGTTTCGAGGGTCATCCATTACGAAAAGACTTTCCTCTGAGTGGATATGTGGAAGTACGCTATGATGATCCAGAGAAACGTGTGGTTTCTGAACCCATTGAGATGACCCAAGAATTTCGCTATTTCGATTTTGCTAGTCCTTGGGAACAGCGTAGCGACGGATAATTCCGAATCTACATAGGTCTAGTCCAGGGGACAAATCAATAGGAAATGCTATTTGCTTCTTGTACATGGTGCATGTGGAGGCATGCATGAGATGACCCCAACTTTTGGGACCATGTGGGCATGGCCAATGTGGTCCCGCAGGCAAGGTCTGCACGAATTCGGACACAAAACGCACGTTGTGTCACATCCGGGCAGTGTTCAAGGGTTTTTTCGCCAGAAAACCCCTACAAAATGTATCGAGTCTCGGAAATGAACGATACTTTTCAAGCATGCTTGCCATGCTCATCCTAGGGTCTGCATAAAGTTTGGGATCAATCGGTGGGACCGGGAAGGAAAACCTCTTTCATACTTGCCCTCCGGCAGACCCGAATGGTCCTGTGTGTACATGGGGCATGTGGAGGCTTGCATGGGATGACTCCTACATATTATCTTACATTTAAAAAATAATTCAAATGTAAAAAAGATAAGATCTATTAAAATGAAGAAGTGAAATAAAAGATAAAATATTATCTTACATTTTGAAAATATTTCAAATATAAAGAAGAGAACAAATATTAGAATGAAGAAGTGAAATAAAACAGAACATTTTATCTTACAAACTAAAAATATTTCAAATAATAAAGATAAGAAATATTAGAATGAAGAATTGAAATAAAACACACCATTTTAGTTTATATTTCGTAAATATTATAAATATAAAAAAAGAGAACGAACAAATGAAATAAAACACAACAGAATTTGGCATATTTTTTTAATTTTAGTAAACACTGTTAGAAATAATATAGCAAAAAAGAGATTTGATTTTAAATATTAGAAATATAAAAAAGAAAATAAATTTTGGAGTTAAGAAGTGAAAAACAAAGAGAATATAAAACAGATCAGCCGCGGGTAAGGCTGCCCTGGGCCAGCCCGCCTGAATTGGGCCCAAGGCAGAGCCGCGCAGGGCACAGCGCAGCGCACAGCCGTGGGGTGGTGGGAGTTTAGTCCCACCTCGCCAAGCGAGAGAGCGCCGCCGGTTTATATACCCGGCTGCGACTCCCCTCCCAAGCTCCTATCATATGCAGGCAGTACATTGCCTAACTCTCATCCCCTCTGCCCCGTGGGGCCTACTAGCAGCAGAGATATTTTGCACCACGGGCCTGCATCCTGGCCCATGAACGGCTGGGTTCCTAGTCGTATGCAGGCTGTGGTGTATGAATTCTCCTGCTTTGGTAGGTGGCCATTTTTATTGGCATATTGCCATGTGTTTTGATCTTCAAATCACACACTAAATTATACACATGCTCACTTGCATGCAATACACATTTTTTTGCATATATGACAAGTTAATGTTTTGACCTTCGAATCACCTAATAAATTTTACACATGCTCACTTACATGTAATACACATGGCTATTAATGGGATTTCAACAAAAATGAGGCCGTGGTGTATGAATTCTCCTCCCACATGCATGGCATGGTCATGGTAGGGTGTGCATAAAGTTTGGGATCATTTGGTGGGACCGGCAAGGAAAACCTCTTTCAAACTTGCCCTCCGGCAGACCCGAATGGTCCGGCTTGTACAAGGTTCATGTGGAGGCATGCATGAGATGACCCCAACTTTTTGGGACCATGTGGGCATGGCCAATGTGGTCCCCCAGGCAAGGTGTGCACGAATTCGGACACAATACGCATGTTGCGTCACGTCGGGGCACTGTTCTAGGATTTTATCGCTGCAAAACGCCTACAAAATGCATCGAGTGTCGGAAATGAATGATAGTTGCCATGCATACTTGCCATGCTCATCGTAGGATGTGCATAAAGTTTGGTATCAATTGGTGAGACCGAGAAGAAAAACCTGCTTCTAGTACATGGTGCAAGTGGAGGCATGCATGCGATTGTCCTGACTAGATTTGATTTAATAATATTTCAAGTATCAAACCAAAAAGAAAATTTATAATTAGGAAAGACAACCATGAAAAGTGAAATAAAAGACAACATTATATCATACATTATTTAAATTTATAACTGTCAGAACAAAGAAAAGAGGAGAATATAGAAAACAGAAGAAAAATTTGAATGAATAAGTGCAATAAAAGACAAAATATTATCTTACATTTAAAAAATATTTCAAATATAAAAAGGTAAGATCTATTAGAATGAAGAAGTGAAATAAAAGATAACATATTATCTTACATTTTGAAAATATTTCAAATATAAAGAAGAGAACAAATATTAGAATGAAGAAGTGAAATAAAACAGAACATTTTATCTTACAAACTAAAACTATTTCAAATATAATAAAGATAAGAAATATTAGAATGAAGAATTGAAATAAAACACACCATTTTAGTTTATATTTCGTAAATATTATCAATATAAAAAAGAGAACGAACAAATGAAATAAAACACAACAGAATTTGGCATATTTTTTAAATTTTAGTAAACACTTTTAGAAATAATATAGAAAAAAATATTTGATTTTAAATATTAGAAATATAAAAAGGAAAATAAAGTTTGGAGTTAAGAAGTGAAAAACAAAGAGAATATAAAACAGATCAGCGCGCGGGAAAGGCTGCCCTGGGCCAGCCCGCCCGAATTGGGCCCAAGGTAGAGCCGCGCAGGGCACAGCGCAGCGCACAGTCATGGGGTGGTGGGAGTTTAGTCCCACCTCGCCAAGTGAGAGAGCGTCGCACCGGTTTATATACCCGGCTGCGACTCCCCTCCCAAGCTCCTATCATATGCAGGCAGTACATTGCCTAACTCTCATCCCCTCTGCCCCGTGGGGCCTACTAGCAGCAGAGATATTCTGCACCACGGGCCTGCATCCCGGCCCATGAACGGCTGGGTTCCTAGTTGTATGCAGGTCGTGGTGTATGAATTCTCCTGCTCTGGTAGGTGGGCATTTGTTTTGGCATATTGCCATGTGTTTTGATCTTCAAATCACACACTAAATTATACACATGCTCACTTGCATGCAATACACATTTTTTTGCATATATGACAAGTTAATGTTTTGACCTTCAAATCACCTAATAAATTTTACACATGCTCACTTACATGTAATACACATGGCTATTAATGGGATTTCAACAAAAATGAGGCCGTGGTGTATGAATTCTCCTCCCACATGCATGGCATGGTCATGGTAGGTGTGCATAAAGTTTGGGATCATTTGGTGGGACCGGCAAGGAAAACCTCTTTCAAACTTGCCCTTTGGCAGACCCGAATGGTCCGGCTTGTACATGGTACATGTGAAGGCATGCATGAGATGACCCCAACTTTTTGGGACCATGTGGGCATGGCCAATGTGGTCCCCCAAGCAAGGTGTGCACGAATTCGGACACAATACGCATGTTGCGTCACGTCGGGGCACTGATCTAGGGTTTTATCGCTGCAAAACGCCTACTAAATGCATCGAGTGTCGGAAATGAACGATAGTTGCCATGCATGCTTGCCATGCTCATCGTAGGGTGTGCATAAAGTTTGGTATCAATTGGTGAGACCGAGAAGAAAAACCTACTTCTAGTACATGGTGCAATGGAGGCATGCATGCGATTGTCCCGACTAGATTTGATTTAATGATATTTCAAGTATAAAAAAGAAAAGAAAATTTATAATTAGGAAAGACAACCATGAAAAGTAAAATAAAAGACAACATTATATCATACATTATTTAAATTTATAACTGTCAGAACAAAGAAAAGAGGAGAATATAGAAAACAGAAGAAAAATTTGAATGAATAAGTGCAATAAAAGACAACATATTATCTTACATTTAAAAAATAATTCAAACATAAAAAAGATAAGATCTATTAGAATGAAGAAGTGAAATAAAAGATAACATATTATCTTAGATTTTGAAAATATTTCAAATATAAAGAAGAGAACAAACATTAGAATGAAGAAGTGAAATAAAACAGAACATTTTATCTTACAAACTAAAAATATTTCAAATATAATAAGATAAGAAATATTAGAATGAAGAATTGAAATAAAACACACCATTTTAGTTTATATTTCGTAAATATTATCAATATAAAAAAGAGAACGAACAAATGAAATAAAACACAACAGAATTTGGCATATTTTTTTAATTTTAGTAAACACTGTTAGAAATAATATATAAAAAAGAGATTTGATTTTAAATATTAGAAATATAAAAAAGAAAATAAATTTTGGAGTTAAGAAGTGAAAAACAAAGAGAATATAAAACAGATCAGCGCGCGGGTAAGGCTGCCCTGGGCCAGCCCGCCCGAATTGGGCCCAAGGTAGAGCCCTGCAGGGCACAGCGCAGCGCACAGCCGTGGGGTGGTGGGAGTTTAGTCCCACCTCGCCAAGCGAGAGAGCGCCGCACCGGTTTATATACCCGACTGCGACTCCCCTCCCGAGCTCCTATCATATGCAGGCAGTACATTGCCTAACTCTCATTCCCTCTACCCCGTGGGGCCTACTAGCAGCAAAGATATTCTGCACCACGGGCCTGCATCCTGGCCCATTAACGGTTGGGTTCCTAGTCGTATGCAGGCCGTGGTGTATGAATTCTCCTGCTCTGGTTGGTGGGCATTTTTTGGCATATTGCCATGTGTTTTGATCTTCAAATCACACACTAAATTATACACATGCTCACTTGCATGCAATACACATTTTTTGCATATATGACAAGTTAATGTTTTGACCTTCAAATCACCTAATAAATTTTACACATGCTCACTTACATGTAATACACATGGCTATCAATGGGATTTCAAACAAAATGAGGTCGTGGTGTATGAATTCTCCTCCCACATGCATGCCATGGTCATGGTATGGTGTACATAAAGTTTGGGATCATTTGGTGGGAGGAAAACCTCTTTCAGACTTGCCCTCCGGCAGACCCGAATGGTCCGGCTTGTACATGGTGGATGTGGGGGCATGCATGAGATGACCCCAACTTTTGGTAGTATGTGGGCATGGCCAATGTGGAACCAAGGCAAGGTGTGCACGAATTTGGACACAAAACGCACGTTGCGTCACGTCGGGGCAGTGTTCTAGGGTTTTTTTCGACCACCTCCAGATCACCTCAACTTTTGCACACATGATCTCTTGGACAAACAAAGCTAGATTTCCAAGGTTTTATATTTTTTTGATTTTTTTTAATTTATAATGACCTCTAGACTGACTAGTCAAAACATCGGTCTATACCTCAAGGGGGCATTGTAAAATATTCGTTTTCCCAATTTTCTTTCATAGCCATGTTTGGCACATGTGGGTTACCATGTACAAGAAAATTTGGGTGATTTGGAGGTGGTGGAAAAAATCACCTTTGTTCAAAAACTGGCTTAAGTTAGACCAAATGGCCCCTCCGGAATGCGGTGATTTTTTTGACCACCTCCAAATCACCTCAATTTTGGCACAAATGATCTCTTGCACAAACAAAGCTATGTTTCCAAGGTTTTATATTTTTTTGAATTGTTTATTAATTTATAATGCTCTCTAGACTGACTGGTCAAAACAGCGGTCTATACCTCAGGAGGGCATTGTAAAATATTCTTTTTCCAAATTTTCTTTCATACACATGTTTGGCACATGTGGGTCACCATGTACAAGAAAATTTGGGTGATTTGGAGGTGGTGGAAAAATCACCTTTGTTCAAAAACTGGCTTAAGTTAGACCAAATGGTCCCTCCAGAATGCGAGCATTTTTTCGACCACCTCCAAATCACCTCAATTTTTGCACACATGATCACTTGCACAAAAAAAGCTACATTTCCAAGGTTTTATACTTTTATTTTTACTTTAATTTATAATGCCCTCTAGACTGACTGGTCAAAACATCGGTCTATACCTCAAGGGGGCATTGTAAAATATATTTTTTCAAATTTTATTTGAAATTTCTAATGCCCTCTTATATTTTCTTTGAAATTTATAATGCCCTCTTATATTTTCTTTAAATTTTTTAATTTATAATGCCCTCTTATATTTTTTTATTTTTTAATGCCCTCTTATATTTGTTTATTTTTTTAATGCCCTCTTTTTTTGAATTTTTTTTATTTATAAAGCTAGGTTTCCAAGATGGCTAGGCTGGCCCATGCTTTTCCTTTTGTTTATTTTTTTCCTTTTCCTTCTGTTTACATAAAAATTACCCGAGCACTCAAAAAATAACATCAAAATTACATGACCCCTCAAATAATAACATACCAAAAATTCAAAAGGTATTTTTATCAAACACATCTTTTTGAATATTTATATTTTCTTTTCTTATAAATAAGTGACATTTTCAAAATTATAATAAGTAGGGTAATATAACTTTATTAAAAAATAAAGTACATCTTATTTCAAATTCCTTTTTTTTGCACACATTATTTTTAACTAGTATTACATTACTCTTCTAAATTTACATTTAATTCCTTCACACTTTGATGATGGAATATTTGCTCTGTTATTGCAACATAAGTTCAAATGATGGAACATTTGATCTTTTTGCTTATTCAAATTATGCATTGATGGAATGTGTGAGGATGAACAATTATAAGTAACTTTACTAAAACCCATGTACTATAATTCATGACAGCCAATTTGGAACATTGCCAAATTCAATATTTGGTATGATTGGCACATGGGCACAGCATGTTACACTTGCCCACAGCATAGACAAGTGTTGCAGCATGTCTGAAGCAACACTGAACCACCATTTGTGATCATTGCACCATCGAAACAACAACTAAACATGAAGGAAGCATTCACCGCCAATAAGGTTAAGGCCACACAAATATAGATAGCGTTCTAGGTTACCACCACAGGTACCAGGCAGTTCACAACAGATCCAGTTCAAACACACAATACATTACATTAATAGAGCTAGTTTCCCACCAGTTCAGACCCAGATGCAGCTTTCCAAAAGTAAAACATCATCAAATATACTGATGATGAGTATGGTTTCCAGCTTCTGCTGATTAGCATGATGTAGGACTAGATGTTAGGGTTTCTCAGGACCTTCAGGAGGGCAGAATGCTGAGCCCTGATCTTGTAGTCATCACTGGAGATCGATGTAGCCCGACAATGTTCCATCAGATGCTCCAATAACCCAGACCTGGGCTTGGGCCTGCTGCAGTAGGGGCAGCGAAACTTTTCCGTCCTCCAGTTGTGGTACATACCAGATCCTTGGGCCCTGATCTTCAACACCACCTTCTCTTCAAAGGACTCGACGTTCCCCTCGACCACATCATCTCCAAATTCATACTGCACACATTAATGATTGACATTAATACATTATGCATTCAAATACTATAAACACGTAAGACTAACTCAATGCACAAATAACATTTCAACTAGGCCTTACCTCGTACGGCTCATCTTCATCACTATCATATGGGTAGAACCCCTTGTCCCACTTCCTCTTGTTGCCCACAAGATCCTCCTCCTCCTGCTATATTGTCAAACAAGCACATCAATTACAATGAATTGAATTGCAGTTCAAAGAATGTCATTACAAACAAAATTGTGAATGTGAACCACATTGGTATGTTGCAAGTGACCAATATTGTCAATATATTTTCCAATGCAAAATAATTTAAGATGAAACCTACAGATAAACAAATAAAGCTATCTAAACAATTTGTTTTTGCATAATGATGGAAAGCTCCAATCTATATTGAAAAGTGCACTGGTTACACATGGTATGTACATTTCAACAACTAATTGATAGACTATATATTAAGCTGTCTACATATTAAACAGTAGGGTTATCAACATACAAGTTCATTGATATGTACATACAAATAAATGATTTCCTTATAAATATAGAATCAATCAACAAACAAATGCTTTCCTTCATAAATGCTAATGAAAATCCAAACTGGATTCTTGACATTCCCTGGATTAACCCAACACTTCTCTTTTGAGGGAATTTCCCCCCACACTACTTAATGGAAACATATACTCCCTTTGTTCCCAAATATAAGTCTTTCTAGAGATTCCAACAGGTGGCTACATACGGAGCAAAATGAGTGAATCTATACTCTAAAATATGTCTACATACATCCGTATGTTGTACTCCATTTGAAATGTCTAAAAAGACTTATATTTAGGAACGGAGGGAGTAGTATATTTTGTTGCTAGGATCCTGCCTTGGAATGTATACTTCATAGTTATACAATGGTGACATCCCAACTGCATATTTTTGTAATTCTTCATAAGTATTAGCACAAGAGGAAAATCTCTGGCCAGGTTAATTTTATGAGGCTGGACAATAGGCCTGCCTACAACATTTGGTTTATAAAATTTTGTACAAGGACAGTATTTCAAGGCCATGTTACTGTTTTTGAGGCCACCCTTCTGCAATTGTACAGTGAGTTATCTGTTAGCCCCCTAAATATAAAATTACATCCATTGCTGCTAATTACAGAAGCCAACTACAAATTTTAATATGCACAAATTACTGTTTTTGGGATAATGCAGCAAAGCTCCTACACATATTAACATAATGCAGCAGTTAATTAGATAACTTCAACTATAAATGCATACATCTCCAACAAACATCTAAAATTTCATTACTTACCTAAACAACAACAAATTATACTATAGATGAATCTTGTATCATCTAAATCAGTTCATTGGCACATCAAAATTAATGCATTCCAAATCAAATATGTTTCCATCCAGTTTCATTGAACCACAGATCAAATCAAATAATCATATATGTCTGCAGCATTGAACTACAGATCTAATAATCATATGACGTCTATCTGACCTTAAATTCCCCCTTAAATAAGGTGTTCAACCTCATATTAATTAAAATCTAACAAGCAAAATTTCCTTTACTAATCTAATAAGCATCTGGAAAAAAAACCATCCCTCAATCCGGCTACTTCAAACCTAATCTAATAATCATATGTGGTCCACCATTCTTGCACGAATATAAATACAGGAAAAACCCTAATGCAGAGAAAACCCTACATCCAACAAACTAACCAAAGAAACTTCTGGCCACAAACCCTACAATCTAAAAACTACCAACTAAAAGTGATAAGCAGATACCTTCTGCTCCGCCTGCTCCTCGCCGGAGCCGGCCTCCACCTTCTCCACCTCGTGCGCCTCGCCAGAGCCCGCCTCCACCTTCTGCGCCTCGCCGGAGATCGCTAGAGCGGGCGCATCTGGCTGGACTACGCCGCTGCAGCCTGCCCCCGCCTTCTCCAGATCTGCAGCGGGGGGAGCACCGCGCTGGACGCCGGCACGTCCCCTCACAAAGGTGCCCGCAGCGACCTGCTGTGCCTGCTCCACCAGATCTGCGCCCCAACGGGGCGCTCGCCTCCTGCGTCCGCCACGACGATGGAGAGGATGCGGTGAGGGAGACGAGGAGGTTGGAGAGGAGAGGGAGTGGGGAGTGAAGAGAGGGAGACGATGCGGCGGAGGGAAATGGTGGGCGATGCGGCCGGAGGTGGTTGTCGTCCATATTTATATGATGGGACAGTTTTGGCAACTACCCATGACACGTGCTGCCCCACGCGCGGGCGGCTGCACGCGTGAACGAAAGGCCGCCGTATACAAATACGTATACGGCCGGGCATACGATCTAACCGGACCCGTACGGGCCTCCCAGGGCTTCTCGACAGCTATACGCGAGGGCAACAAAGATGATCGCGCCCCTCGTTATGGACCTTTTTGGTCATCCTGACCGTTGATGTGTTTTTCCACCTCGCGTTCAGCCCAGGGGGAGCACCGAAGCAGAAACGTCGTACTTTCTCCTGAACGTCTATCTCTTGGGCCGCTGCTCCACGGAACTATCTAGGCCTGCTATGGTTGATCGGGCCGGAATTGTGTGTCGGGCTGGTGCACTCACTTCAGTGGCCCGCTAATTCCCGCATATGTCGCCATATCCCTCCCTTCCCTCGCCCCTCTTCTCGGCCAAGGTCATCGCCTCTATTATCCTCCCTTTGCTCAAGCCGCCACACCATGGTGAAAAATAAAGTTACCAAATAAAAATTGCACTGCCGGCGTCTCCTCTACCATCCGCGTGACCGGCGTGCAGCGAAGACGGAGCAAAGCAACGAACAACGGATCCGCTTAGGACTGAGGGTGTGGTTGACTGTCGGCGCACGTCACTGAGTTTGCCATGACCACTGAGGTGGAGGACGCGGAGCTACTTTGTTCCGGTGGGTGCCCCGTGGAGGCGTAGACCTATGCCGCTGCGCGATGTTGCGGCTAATGCCGGAGAGCAGGACACCAGCGTTGGTGCCTAGATAGTACAGATTGGTTTCTCACCCACACCTGAAGCTTTTGCATAGATGGACTCATGCTGAGTTCGCGTGGATCCGCTGCAGCCGGTGCTCATTTGGGCGAACTCATTATATTTTGCATATATGGACTCATGCATGAGTTTCACTACATATTTTATTTTTTGGGGAATGAGTTTGGCTACCTCGAAGTTGATAATGTCTAATCGATATAGAAGATCCTGAATGTCCTGCAAGCTATGTTGCGTGGCCTGCTTTTGGTGAACTCTTGACATTTCGCTACTGCCTTTCTTAATCAGTTTTCTATCGCATACCCTGGCCCTGCATATACTTTGGTAACTCGTTAGTACTCGGTGATGTGAGAATGTGTCCGGCGATCTGGGAGTTTATATATTACAAACTAAAAAAACAAATATAGAGTACATAGGAACACCCTCTATTCAATGTTCTGCAAATCTAAATTCAAAACACAACCTGAAAAACAAAACTGACGAATTTAGTGTTGATGAACTACGTGAATTCATGACCCATTGGTAATTAACAACTGTTCATATATGGATTTTTTTCCTTGGTATGATTTTCAAATTTAAATTAGAAAACATGAATCATGGTAGATAGATGATTATCAACATGCAAATTTTGTTTTTAGATTATTTTGAAGTTTCGAATATATAAACTGAGGTCGGGCGCACCGAATGCACCACTCTTCAGTGCACATCATAACTTTTTCAAAACTTTGTGGTTGTTGATTCGGGGTCGTTAGTTTCAATGTTGAGATGGAACTTTCGCTAAGTTGCCACAACTGCAGCTGCCGACTTGTTGATTATTAGTTATTCATTATTCTCAGTTGAATTTCCCTTTCGACAGTTCTTTCATAAAAATGGACGGGTGTGGCAACGCACGCCTTCATGTTCTAGTATAGCCATATCATATCCACACAATTGACACTGCATACTATGACTCTTCCGGCTGGAATTGATCACTCAGAACAACACCACCAACAGACATACTGCCGTACTAGGATTAACTAGGATCCCCGAAAATCTAATCAATCACATGAATTAAACTAGCCTCAGTATCAGCACATGAGAGGCCCTTTTCCTCTTCCAGCTCGCCACTGACCATGAAACCCTTTCTTGCCCTCCTGCCTCAGCTTGGAGCTGCCGCCCTCCCCCCTGCTGCCGCCGCTGCTGTAGTGGTGCAGCGGAGGAGCGCCAGCGCCGGCGGCGGCGCCGTCGACGTCGACGGCCTTCTGCACCATGTCCAGCACCTCCCCCATCCTGGGGCGCGCCTTGGGCAGCCTGGCGAGGCAGCGGTTGGCCACGGTGACCAGCTTGGCCACCGACTTGATGCTGTAGCGCCCCTCCAGCTTCGGGTCCACGATCAGCCGCAGCCTGTTGGTGTCGGAGATGTAGGGCTTCACCCAGTCCAGGAGCTTCTGCTCGCCCCGCGGCCGCTCCCCGTCGATGGGCCGGCGACCCGTGATGAGCTCGTAGAGGAGCACCCCGTAGCTCCAGATGTCGCTCTTGGCGTTCAGCCGCCCCGTCTGGATGTACTCCGGTGCCGCGTACCCCAGGGTGCCAACCACCTACACATATATCAATATCATCGTACATGTCATAATCCATTTCGTACTTCTCACCTGTATCTGAATTAATTTTTCATCTACAAAACATGGTACAGTGTATCTGAATGCAGAAGCTTCATTGTTACCGCTGTGGAGACGTGTGTGAGGCCCTCCGTCGGGCCTTCCCTAGCCATGCCGAAGTCTGACAGTTTGGCGTTCCAGTCCTCATCCAGCAATATATTTGACGTCTTCAGGTCCCGGAAAATTATCTGAGCAAAGCAATGTCACAAATTCAGTTCATGTCTTCCTGCAGATCGATCTTCAGTTCAATTCATTCAGATGCTTCAGGCTTCGATCCAAGCACAGAAGAAGAAGTACCTGGAAATCCATGTCTTCGTGCAGGTACTTGAGCCCCTTGGCGGCGTCGAGAGCCACCCGGAGCCGCATAGGCCACGACAGAGTCGTCCCGATCGCTCTGCCCGACAGGTGATCGTCCACGCTCCGGTTCGGCATGTACTCGTACACCAGAAGCCTCTGCGCCCCTCGCTCGTCGTCGTCGGCGCAGTAGCCCACCAGCTTCACCAGATTGGGGTGGTCCACGATGCCCAGGACGTTCACCTCCGTCAGCCACTCCTTGTGCCCCTGATCAAGATCATCAAATTCGCCATTAATTTTACTGACCGACAGAGCCACCGAAGAGCAATGTGCTATATGTGGCTGGTGGAGTATATCTGTATGTATCTTGCCTGAAGCCCGTTCCGGTTGAGGTGCTTGACGGCGACCTCCATCGGGGGAGGCGTCTCGTCTCCGGCGCCGGCGTTGACCTTGATGGCGCCCCGGTAGACGCAGCCGAAGCCCCCCTCGCCGAGCATGAGCGAGCGGCTGAGGTTGCGGGTGGCGGCCCGCAGCTCGGCGTAGGTGAAGACCCGGAGGTTGGCGGGCCGGTCGGCGAAGCTCGGGTACTGCTGCGGGCGCTGGATGGAGTCGGCGCTCATGTCGGAGGCGTTGATGGAGCCGGTGAGGTCCGAGCCGGACGGGGCGGTGATGGTGGACGACGTGGCCGTGCTCATGGACCGCGCCGAGGCCGCGGCCGGCGACACGGGGTTGGGGTCGAAGTGGTCTCGGCCTTCCCCCTTGGCCGCGTTGCCGCCGTGGAAGCAAGGCGGCAGCCACCACATCGTCGCCGCGCCGCTGCGGTGGAAGCGCTAATCGATTTGTTTACCTGATGATAGAGTAAGGAAGTATGTGGACAGTGTGAGTGCGTGGGAATCCGGGAGCATGATAGTCAAGAAAGCTGGTGGACGATGAACTGGTATTTGGTAGTAAAGAATGATAAAGTAGCTTAGCCGCCAGGCCCCAAGTCAAAGTTTACTCCAACAAACACCATCAAGCAGGTATTATATTGTTGCACGATCTAGAAGCAGAGGGTGAGGCACATGGTGGATGAAGATGAACACAAGCAAAGAGAGCAGGCAAGGAGGTACAGTATTATATTGTTGCACGATTTAGGGCACGATCTAGGGAGAGGGACGGGATTGATGAACACAGGCAGGCAAGGAAGCCAAATGTATCATAAATCTATACACGGTGAATAAATCCCCAAAAAAAAAACTTGCTACTGTTCGTACGGTTGGTAGGTAGGTTCAGATACAATTGCAGATCGGATTGAGCAGTAGTGTACCGTAGGAAGAAAGAGGATCACCTCCCTTTCTAGCTCCTAGCAGAAGAAGCAGAGGAGAGCAGAGCAATTACCAAAGAAACAGAGCAGAGCAGCGGCAGCTAGCTACTGGCAGGGGGTTTCACTTTCACTTTCACTCCCTCCCTCCATGTCAAATGAAACCAAAGCTGGGACAACAAAATCAGCTTGCCGGAGCAAGATCAACCAACTGATTAACAGCGTATAGTCGATTACCTCGGGCGCCGGGCAGCAGCTCTGATGATCCAACGGGGTGAGGCAGCAAGGAGGGGATGGGGTTACTTGAGGTGACCGGCCTGCGGGGAAGGGAGGGAGACGAAGGTGGACGAAGAACAAGTCGTAGCTTTTACGGTTCCTCGGCCCGTGCGCGCGCGTGTCCGTGTTACTTGTAGCGTTTGAGGATCTAGTCTAGGGGTGGGGGTTGGAGGGAGGAAAGGGATGGATGGATAGGGGAAGAAGACACCTGCTGCTGCGGCCGGTGTCGCTGTTGCTGTTGACGACTGACTTGTTGAACTTGACCCACGGCACGGGTAGTCCGGCCAGCTAGTCAACATAAACCGAATGAATTCCACTCGCCGACTGAATACGAGCAAGCAAAGCTGCGCCAACCGCAGATCGATCAGACGGCCAATCATGGAAAATTCTTTCTTAATTAGGAGTATATTATTCAACAGGCAAATGCAATGCCAGGTGGCGTGTGTTCATGTTCCTGTTCCTGCATGAAGCACTGCCACGACAAGCAAACATTTTAACAACATTCATGTGAGACTGGAGCCAGGGCATCTCCAAAGGGACCCTTAAACTGGCCGCGAACCGTCCGGACCGAGTTATCTGGACGCAGTCTACCGTCCAACGGCGTTCTGCATTGATCAGTGGACCGTCCGGCCGTTTGTTTCTCCGTAAATCGGAAATAAATCAGGGGCTTTGCAGGAGTCCGGACAGGAGGCACGTAAGACTCCGACACCCAAAACATCGTCTGGACCTCGCGCCTCCGTACTTCCCTCTTTCTCTGCATCTGCTTCCTCTCTCGTCGACGGTGCCGATGTACCATCCCGGCCGTCCACCAAGCCCTTCCCGAAACTCCACGACCCCTACCGCCACACCCGGCCTCCACTGCCGGTCCGCACCTCTCGTTCGTCCACCGCGTAGGTACCATCCGCCCCTACGGTAGTGACCACGCCCGACAAGATGTCCGTTCTTATTTCTTTTTGTCCCTTCTTTGAAGCAATGGATTCAGACATGGAATACATATACGAGCACTACGTTGAGTCCTCCGATGATCCATCTGACGAGGAGGACTACACGGATAAGATGGCGATGATGCAGGCGGTCCTTACTGACGCGGAGCGTTCGGAAGAGCTGGTTCTCAATTTCAAGGAGTCATCAAGTGCTCAACCTGAACAGGGAACGAGGCCATTTGACATTGATAGAGTACTACTTTGCCCCCGATGCGCTATTCGCTGACAATTTTCGCTGGGGCTTTCAGATGCGAAAAAATGTCTTATATCGCATCTATCATGGTGTCCGCTCCTTTGATGACTACTTCATTTTGAAGAAGCATGCGGTAGGGAGGATTAGATTCTCTGGTTAGCAGAAGTGCACGACCGGATTACGGATGCTTGCATATGGTACGATCGCAGATTGGTGGGACGAATACCTCCAGATGTCTGAGCACATGCAGAGACGCCTTGGTCAGATTTGCTACTGCCGTTGTTGAGATGTTTGGACCTTGGTACTTGAGATAACCAACTGTCGCAGACACCAAGAGGCGCAATATCTGAAGCAAGAGGGTGGACAGGTTTGTTCGGATCTCTTGACTGCATACATTGAAGATGAAAGAACTGTCCAAAAGCTCTACAAGGACAATATCACGGCCATGTTACCATCATTCTTGAAGCAGGTGCATCACATGATCTCTGGATTTGGCGTGTTTTCTTTCGCATGCCCGGGTCTCACAATGACATCAATGTGCTGCAGTGGTCTATATTGTTTGCTACTGTAAATGGGCATGAGTACAATATGAGTTACTATCTGGTTGACGGTACCTATTCTCCATGGGCTACCTTTATCAAGAGTTCAAGACCATCTCTGAGTCGGTTGGTCCAAAAAGGTCTCACTTTGCCCAAAGATAAGAAACATCTAGAAAGGATGTGGAGAGGGCATTTGGAGTGCCCTAGGCCTGTTTTGCAGTTGTTCGTGGACCTACTAAATAATGGGATTCCAAGACCTTGTAGGAGGTGATGACGAGCGTGAAGATGTTGCCGCAGCTTTTGAATTTGAGAACGTGGGTGATCATATCGATCTTCCAAATCAGAATCCGATCACGTTTGATGAGTTTGTTCAAATGTATCAACAAATTGAGCATCGAGCAACTCAAGAATGATTTGATTGAGCACCTATGAGCGGTTAAAGCGGACACTTGGAACATATGTGCTAGTTGATTTCTAGTTTAAAAGCTTTAATTTGAAGACTTTATTGTATTGTAATATTTAGATTAGAACTACTGACGCATTTGAACATTTTCAGTAATTTATGGTTTGGTACGTGGTTATTTTGAGCTTGTGGACTTAAGAAAAGAGGCGAGAGTTTAGAGAACAATTTTGGATGGTCGACCTGAGTCAGCACGTCCTGAATCCATGGTCATAAGCACCCACTTTTAAAAAAATGCATTTCAAACACGTTTTAAAATGTCAAAAAATTCAAAAGAAAATTCCACGCATACATGTTCGCAAATGTTTGAGTGGCACAAAGTTTTGTGAAAAAAATGTCTTTTCGTTTTGTCTCCATAAAAAAGACAAATTTCAGTGCTTCTAAATAGCGTTTTACGACACAATTTTTTGTCCTTTTTGCACAGGCCAAAAAAAATTATTTTTCCATAAAACTTTATGCACGCACATAAAACATGAAGACGTATCCGTGCAATTTTTTCAGATTCTTTTAGCAAATAGAAATGTGTTTTCCAAAATGGGTTCATATATATCCGGATTCGCACTCCCTTAGTCGACCTTTGCATTACTGATCGTGGATGGCCCCATCAATCCGCGGATGAATACGACGGGGTCCGGTTTAGGGGGAGCGTTGATGATGCCCTCACGCAATGTTTCGCTTACTCGAATGACTCACAATAATTTGAACCTCCCCTGCCCTATGCAACAGTGATCGACTCGGCTGCACAGGCGCATGGCCTGTTGGCCACATGGAACGCCCTACATACAACGCGTGCACGGCTACGTCTAGCTCTCGCGGTGGACCGAGGCCGCGATCGGATCTACTAGAGGTGTGAGGCTGCAAGCTGCCCGCAGTATTTTTTGACAATCACAATCCTCCCACTTTTAGGATTCAATCATTCAATGATAGCCGGTTCTTCCTCAAAACTATCTTGGAATCTGGCCTCGGCGCCAAAGAGTGTGTCGCTGAATTTGTGCGGCTCGGGTCAATTCCATTTGACGCTGCTGAACTTCTGACCCGGCCTGCCAAAGTCTTTGGGAAATTTTGCGTGGGTTAGGGTATGATCGGAGCTCATCAGCATCATCACAAAGGAGGATGGAGCTTTAACTGTAATATATAAGTCGGGGGTCAACCTCCTCGAAACCGACAGATTTATAAATAAATAATGTGCCACATTTTCTATTTTATCAGTCGTCTGAACGACTGGGAAAAAAAATCAGCCCACTGCCCAGTCACCTCTCCCCCATTTTGTTCAATATTCTATCAAGTCTGTGTTCGTTTTCCTTTCTGTGTGCGAGAGACTGTGGTTGTACGTGGGTGCTTGTCCCGCGTGTGTATATGTGGGCAATTTTTTTTAAATAATACATTTTTAAAAAAAATTACAGAAATAATACGCAAAAAAAAGATTTTTCAAAAATAATACACCATCGGCCTACTGCAGGCCGACAGAGCCCAGTCGGCCCACAGCAGGCCGACTGGAGGCCCATCAGTTTGCTGCTGGCCGATTGGGCTGTCGGCCAGCAGATTCAAGCCCAGTCGGCCTGCAGTTGGCCGACAGGGTCCAGTCGGCCTGCAGTACAGCGATAGGCCTGTAGTGGGCCGACTGTGCTCAGTTGGCCTGCTGTGGGCCGACTGGTGCATGCCTATTTTTAATAATACACGCGAATATTTTTTAAAAGTATATATTTTAACACGTTATGAATACATGGTAACATTTCTTCAAATAAATTTTTAATGGAAATACCATTTTTTAAACCACACAACATTTTTTAAAATGTTGTTCTGAAATTTTCACAAACTTTTTTTAGAAACACGCGAATATTTTCTTATATTATGGGATGAAGGGAGTACCATTTTGTAGAATGTCAAGGATATTTTTTGGAAACACGAGAATATTTCCAGCAAAGGTGACGTACATTCATTTAGTGGCACGAACCATTTCTTATCATATTTTCCAAAAAAATTGCATGCATTTTTTGAAAGGCGGGAACCTTTTTCCATTGTGATGAACATTTGTTTTGAAAGTTATCGACATTTCCAAACTGCGCTTTTCGCGCCATCCATTTCCCGCCATCCATTTCCCGCCACCCATTTCCCGCCAAACAATTTCCCGACATCCGTTTCCCGCCACCCGTTTCCCTCGTCCCATTTCCCGCCAACCTTTCCCGCCATACCCCAGTCGTTCTTTCCCGCCATTTTCTCGTCTCTATCTATAAAACCCCCTTCAGACGGAGCTGGATAAGCATTGCAGTGTAGTGTAGTTGAGATGTCCCATTATCCTTTCGATCGTAGTTTTCACCCTGGGATGAGCAGGACTCTTCTGAGGCTAACTACCGATTTCAGGATGGATAATAGGATAGTTCCATGGGACGAACTCACCGGTAGTGACACCATAATGAATGAGTTGGCTGACCAATTACGTAGTTCTGGGTGGCCTGAAAGGACCTATGAGGAGGTACGTAAAGAACTTCTTAGGTTGCATGACAGGTGGAAGAAGGTAGTGGTGCCGAAGAGTGAAACTTTCAGAAGGATTGCAGCAAATAATCCATGTTTATGGACTGAGGAGAGCGAGGACGAAGATGATATCTTCATGCCGCCGCTTTCGGGTTCTGCATCGTCGAAGGGCAAGAGTTCTTCATCATCGAAGGGCAAGGTTTCTGCATCGTCGAAGGGCAAGAGTTCTTCATCATCGAAGGGCAAGGTTTCTGCATCGTCGAAGGGCAAGAGTTCTTCATCGTCGAAGGGCAAGAGTTCTGCATCGATCGAGGATGACGATGATGACTTCATGTAGTTTTTATGATGTATGTTGTGAGTTCAGTTACGTGCCATTTAATTTGGATGTAGTTCTATCTAGTTGTTTGTAATGTCTCGTTGTATGAATATTATGTTCTATCTAAATATGATCTTGTAGAGTAGGCATATGTCTCGTACATAAGTACATAGTCATTTGTCTCATACATAGAATAGACATAAGTTCTCACACAGAAATAGATGGTAATGTCTGTACTGATACATAGGAGCGGCAATGACGACGTCTGGCCTGCCGGGGAGGCGGATCTCGAATGACAAATGCATCACATATAACTCGGTTTCCTGTGGCAATGCAACTGAACAACCCTTTTCCATTCCCATTCGCTCAGCATGTCTTGAATCTTGCCATCATCAGTTATGTCAATCAATTTTCTTTCCCCAGGGCCATCTGAATGCTTCCTGCTGACGTAGTACACAAAATCGTCTTCCTTCAACCCTTGCTTCAACATGAATTTAGTCTTCAACCAATCAAAAGTGAGGTCCACTTCACTAACTTGCACAACACTTGGAGACAAGCCTTGGACATGAACAATAGGGCTAAGCACCCACTGAGTACTCTCAGCCATCTGCAACACACAAATCGCATTGAGTACCTACCCTACCCCTTAATATCCCCACTAACAAATATTAGACATGTCTATATATTACGAAGCTATATATTACAGAATATTAACGGAGCAACTAATACAATTCACCCTCCTACAATTATATTACGAATATTTGCCGTAGCAACTACAAATATAGACAGATTAATATAGACAGATTATTTGACATCTAAATATATTAACAAAAACTACCGGAGCACGTACGAAAAATAAAATGTGGGCTTAAATATACCCTTGAAGCGTGCGTGCGAAGGATGAAGGACGAACGGCGGCCACCAAACTGCCGGTGCTCCGGCTCGAACGAAGAACGACGAACAACAGCTTCACCTCCACCACAGTGCTCCAATTTACCACCAGCACACTGCAATGCTTATGCAGCTCCGTCTGAAGGGGGTTTTATAGGTAGATAGGAGAAAATGGCGGTAAAGAACGGCTGCGATATGGCGGGAAAGGGTTGGCGGGAAACGGGTGGCGGGAAACGGGTGGCGGGAAAAGGGTGGAGGGAAACAGGTGGCGGGAAAAAGTTGGCGCGAACATATGGCGGGAAAAAGTTGGCGCGAACATATGACGATGATGACTTCATGTAGTTTTTATGCTGTATGTTGTGAGTTCAGTAACGTACCATTTAATTTAGATGTAGTTCTATCTATTTGCTTGCAATGTCTCGTTGTATGAATATTATGTTCTATCTACATATGATCTTGTAGTTCCGATAACAGAGTACTAAAATAGAGTAGGCATATGTCTCGTACATAAGTACATAGTCATTTGTCTCATACATAGAATAGACATAAGTCTTACACAGAAATAGATGGTAATGTCTCTACTGATACAGATACATAGAAGCGTCAGTGATGACGTCTGGCCTGGCGGGGAGGCGGATCTGGAATCGGGGACCATCCCAACCTGTCGGGTGCCCTAACGTGACGAGGAGGAATCTCAGACTCTCGCTGGTCATGCTGTGTATCCTGTGTGGGGCCTGGTGGAGGAGTCGAAAACATGTTCATCCACTGGGTGTGCTGCGACATCTGAGCCTGTATGTTGTCCTCGGGATGTTGATCACTCCCCCACGTATCATGTGATGCCGACATAGACGCCTGATATCCATAGGCCCCTACGCGATGGAACGGTTCATCATGAAGAATGAGGTCGCGTCAATTAATATTGAAAACCATAAATATGAAGACACATACCTGCTGGGTGTGACGTCTGCTCTGGCTGAAACACGAAACTGGACGAGGGACCGTGCTGCTGTGGCTGTGGAGAAAACACGAAGCTCGACGTGGGACCATAGTGCTGCGGGTGCCACGTAGAACTGCCAGGTTGGTCAGGACGGGGTGGCCTGGTTGTCGGCTGCTGTGCTAGGCGTGGACGTGGTTGATGTCGTTGCATGGAGTGACGCGGCTGCTCCTGCTCGTGCTAAACAACATCGGTTCTCCGGGTGCACGTGATAGCCTCGTACACAGTCCGTATCTTATTCTGAATTCTTTCCAAGAAGGGCTGTACCACTGGACGATGTTGAAGAAGAGGTCCAGACGATAGTGATCGTCCAAAGGTGGTCACGTCGTCGTACAGTTCGCGTGTCAAGGTAGCTTGCAAATTTCCATGACGATTAATAATGTCTGTCTCTTGCACGTCAAAGTATGTGACAACATTACGTAAAGAAAAAATATCTTACCGCGTACTGCCTAGAGCCCGAAGTATCATAGCTCGGGTACATATCCGACGGAGTAGGATCCGGTAACTCCTCTGGGTGGGAGTACTCAACAATGCGTAACCGTGTTCCGGTCATGTAGCGCCGCAAATAGAGATTGAATTCATCGAGATCGAAATTGTGATTCTGGTGCCATAGATTTGTGTTTGCTGTCTCCCATTCTATAACATACGGCTCTAGTCTAACTAGCCATTCAGCAGTTGTCCTGTTCATGCCCTTCCTTGTCGTCCTAAAATTGTGGTGTGTGTTCAACAATTACCTAAAGCTTCGAATGGAGTACTATGAAAGAAAATGCAACATTGAAAAACTGGTTAATACCTGTGGATGTGTGCTGGCACCGAGTTCTCCATAGGGGGAGGTAGCTCCAACTGCAGAAGACCAAATTGCCTCATAACCCTCTGTTGTGCCATCTCCTCGACGAAGACATCGAAGATGATCTTCGATTTTGTCATCCAGTAATCTCGGTCCCTTGTGCATAGCACAGACATACCAGCAGGGTATCTCGCTTGTATGGCTGCTTCCGTGTAGGGCTGCCAGATTACCCCGGTGTACGCATCGAACTGCTCGTTCAATGCTGTGTACGCCTTCCTGGTCTGATCACTAGCAAAGCGTCTCTGCAGAGAATAAAAGTTAGTAGCCGCTCGCATCGGTCGATCTCTTGTGCAGAAAAAGTTGCATTAAACTACAACACGGTGCATACCTTGCGACGAGTCCAACACAGACCGAAAGTAGGCATGTCGATGCCCTCAACATCAAACATGGCGTCTATAGGCTCATGAACCCGTACATCTGGTCGCCCTATAGAGAACCTCTCCCACGACCACAGCTGTAGGAATAGAGGGCATCCAAGAAGGGCTGGCTTTCTCGATGTAAGCTGGCAACCGTTGCACATACCTTGGTATGTAGCCGCTAACACCGCTGAACCCCAACTCCTCTGTCTGATCTGATCCGCCGTCTGAGCGCTCGCTATCTCGAGTGCCATAGGGATGTAGAGGGCGCTGATAGTGGTGACATGGTTCTCCGTGAACATCACCTTGCCGAAAAGCCACAGTAAGTAGGCCTCGAGGCTCCGAGTGATCTGTTCCGCAGTCAAGGGCGCCCGGAAGTTCTGGATCTGCATTAAGCGAAGAGAAAGTTTTAGTAAGCCGCAATTATTTTCTGTACAACTTTATGCGCGATAACTTGAAGAGAATAGGTAGGGGAAATTACCCGGAAATTTAGCAACCACTCATACTTAGGTCCGTGATGCTCCCATACCGGATCGGGAGCATCCGGAAAAACACCGTGACAATGTTCTGTGAGAGCTCGCTCCCAACCAGCCGGTGCGTCCAACGGTCCTACGGCATGACCTGCCAACGGTAGTCCGAGCAAAAGTGACACATCCTCCAGAGTAGGAGCCATCTCTCCCCATCTGAAGTGAAACGTGTGGGTCTCTGGCCTCCAACGGTCCACTAAGCAGCTCAGCAAAGACCCATCGATGGCGACGCGTTTCTCACCCGGGATAGACTCAACCAGACGCGCGAAAGGTAAAAGGCCGGCCCATTTCAACCTTCATCAGAGAACTTTTCAGTTACTGTCTCCCATTTCAACCATTAATATGCATGTCAGTGTGCAAATTAATAAAGCACGTACCGCTGAAGCCATCCTGAGTGTATCTTCCAGTTTTCCTTAGGAGTGCGAGTGACGAGAGGCTCATGCTCTATCCACTGCTCGAAGGTTTTAATCGACCTCCCGAGCCTTCTCCTAGTACCAGGTGGGTCAAAGCCTGGCAGGTCACATAGCCCAACAGCCTCCTCCTCCACGGCCGCTGTTCCTGTTGCCAACTGTGCAGCTACTGCTTCAACATGTGCCCTCACCGCTGCATCTCTTGCAGCTTTCCTGTCCCTCACGTGTCTCTGCGTGCACACATTAAGTCTGTCGCGTATCAAATTGTACTTCCATAACTGGTTCTGCTTGCAGAGTTTTTTGAACAGATTCATCAGGTTCTTATTTCTAAACTGCGAGAAGAAATTAGCCCCGAGATGGCGCATGCACCAACGGCTCTGCAAGTCCTGCCATGGAACTTGTTCCTCAGGGCCTGGGTTTGTCAGTGTCCTTATCGCACTGAGTATACCTGCATGCCTGTCATGAAGGATGCACACATTCGGCATCTCCTTGACAACTGATATTTTCAACTGCCTGAAGAACCATGTCCAACTTTCAATGTTCTCACTCTCCACAAAAGCAAATGCCAGTGGGACGACTTGATTTTGGCCGTCTTGACCTATGGCTGTCAGTATCTGACCCTTGTACTTGCCTGTGAGAAAAGTACCGTCAACACATATCACCGGTCGGCAATGCCTGAAAGCTTCGATGCATACACCGAAAGAGAAGAAGAGACGATGCAAAACCCTCACAGTTGGGAACTCTGGCATGAACATGTCTTGGATATCGATATAGGTGCCTGGATTCCGCTGCTGCAGGGTGTGGAGGAGGTGGACAACAGAGTCATATGCATCAAAATAAGAACCAAATCTCCTCTCAAGCGCTGCATGCTTAGCCCTCCAAGCTTTGCCATAAGAAATGCTGTACTTCAACCTGGCGAACACTTTTGTCTGCACTGCCTTCACTTCCATAGCTTTGCCTTGCACTATCTCATCGTAAAACAGTCGAGCAATAAGCGTGGATGAAAGGTTGGCATGATCTTGAGGGATGCAGGGAATAAGACAAGTGTGATTAACTAAGTCACTTATCACCCAACTTGTGCCATACTTAGGGAGAAAGCCGTGCACCCTTGCGGGACAATCTGCATTCTTGCATACCATTGTGAGGAATTTCTGACTGGACACCTCAGCTTTGAAAACCCTTTGCGTGGACATTGCCCAATTAATTATTGCATCCTTCAGGGCTTGCTTGTTCGGATACATAGCACCCGTCGCAATATTGTTCTGGTGATATTGCCAGGCTGAATCATGTCCATCATTCACGGTCATTGCAGATGATAAGTCATGATTCCACCATGCAGGATTCGGGACCTCCTCTGCATTTTCTTCTTCATCTGACTCGTCAGAATCATCGGCATGACCCCTTTCAACATCGGTGTCTTCTTCTTCCATCTGGTTCTGCATGTGCCCATCTACCTCGTCAGCGTCCACCTCGCCATTGTAATCACCATCGGCATTTCCTCCTTCTACCTGACTACTCTGCCCTGGTTCATAACCATAAGCATTTCCTCCTTCTACCTGACTGCTCTGTCCTTGGTCGTAACCATAAGCATTTCCTCCTTCTACATGACTGCTCTGTCCTTCGTAGCCACCCTCCCCTTCATGTGCAGTGACCTCCTTCACGACGGGAAGCACTAAAGCAACAGGATTGCATCCCCTTCGTTCACAACCTTGTAACCACCGCACCCAATCGGAGTCTCCCTCTATTGGCCTCAAATAAAAGTAAATTTTGAACTTGACCGTGTCCACAATGCATGAACACCGACGGTGTTTGTTTCAGTATCAAGACCTAAACTTGCCGCAATCCATTCTTTCAACTGACTAACAGACCATGTTTGTGGTGCGCTGATTGCAACCTCTATGTGAGTAAATTCACTCAGATCTGCTCCCAACTCATTTGTTTGGACAGTACCAGGACCATAGTAAAATCTCAACTTCACTACATCGGACATCTCGACTCACCTATTTTTTTCAACATCGAAAAACAAGTATTAGACATGTCTATATATATATTACCAGGACCATAGTAAATAATATAATAAATAGGCCCATGTTTACTAATAATAAATAGGCCTCAAATAATAATAATAATATAACCGACAAATATGATAATTCAGTTTATTTGAATTATATGGCCATGTTGATGTATTTTTTATTTTAATCTATGTTAAAATAATTTAGAAAAAGGCATGCGTCTTATTTCTACGATCATGTAAAATTCTTCCTTGCTAAGAAGTTTTTTTGTTAAACTACAGCGTGGCCGTTTAAAAAAAACAGTGTGGCATTGCTTGTTATGGGTTAAACTTTACAAAATATGCATAATAAAGGTTAGCGGGTAATCCGCTTCATATTCGCATCGGGTACGGACTGAAACGTTTTTTAACATGTAGTTCTACTTTTCCTATTTTTTGCTTGCTTATTAAATTTTTATTATGTTTCCAACTCTTCAAAAAAAACTTCTTATTTGTTTTTTAACATCGTTTTTTAACATGTAATATTATTCGTTTTGCTATGCACATGCCGACCCCAACTCTTCAAACTCTTTTTTTTAACATCGTTTTTTAAATTTTTATTATGTTTCCAACTCTATTTTTTAACATCGTTTTTTAACATGTAATATTATTCGTTTTGCTATGCACATGCCGACCCCAACTCTTCAAAAAAAACTTGTCTCTTCTTTCCAACTTTTTATTCATGTTTCCAACTTCTTATCCCGCACCTGTGTACGTGTCAAGTATTAAGCAACAACTTATTATCCCACTAACAACTAATACAATTCACACACCTACAACTATATTACGAATAATCGCACACAAATTTATTTTCACATCGAACGAAGCGTGCGTGCGAACGAATAATATTTACGTATACTACCGGGGCAAATAACAATATTTCCGTATACTACCGGGCCAAAAAACAATAATCGCACACAAATATTTACGTATACTACCGCGGCAAATAACAATATTTACGTATAATCCTGGAGCACCTACGAAAAATAAAATGAGGGCTGAAATATACCCTTGAAGCGTGCGTGCGAACGAAGAACGAAGAACGACGAACGATGAACGACGAACGACGAACGACGAACGACGAACGACGAACGACCTCCACCACCTCCACCACCACCACCACCTCACCACCCCAACTGCCCCAACGACGAACACTGCCCCAACTTCACCATCACCACCTCCACCAAAATGCTCACCACGACCACCACGAGCTACCCCGTCAGTAGATCGACACCTCTTTTCGCTGCCCTAAATGAGTTGAACCCATTCACGGTGCCAAAATCGCGAAAATGTAGCTCATTTAGGTGTACAAATGTGTGCCATTTTTCTGTAGAGAGAGGAGGAGGAAGAACACAGCAGAAAGAGCCACGGGGGAAGAATAATGGAGGAAGGAGAGGATATGGGCGGGCAGGGAGAAGAAATAATGCAGGAAAGAGAGAAGGAGAGGATAAGGGCGGGCTGGCCAGCGTGCGTCAGGTCGGCCGCACCCTGTCGGCCACCAGGTGGCCGATCGGCGGGCGGGACGCCGACAGGCCGCTGCCTCCCCCCTCGCGGCGTGGCACGACCAACCACAGGACGCCGCGTGGCTGCCCGGCCTGCAGTCGGCCTCCTGATAGCCGATCGGCCTGCTGTGGGCCGACTGGGCTCAGTCGGCCTGCAGTGGGCCGACGGTGTATTATTCTTGTAAATTCTTTTTTCTGCGTATTATTTCTGTAATTTTTTTTTAAAAAATGTATTATTTAAAAAAATTAGCGTATATGTGTATGTGTGTGTGTTTTCTTTTGCGAGGATAATTTCCGATCTATTCATCAACTATCAAGTTAGTACAAACAACATCAGAAGTAAAAAGTACATCTAGGTCCGTAGACCACCCAACGACGACTACTAGCACTGGAGCGAGCCGATAAGACCTTATTGTAGTAGAAAGTTGGAAAGTCATCGTGCTAAGCCTCATAAGACCAACGCACCAGAACAACAACCGCCGCTGATGAAGAAAAACGTAGATCGGAAGGATCCAACCTGAAGACACACAAACGCATACGAAAGAAGACAAGGATCTGCCGAAGACAAACACTGACCGAATCCTGCAAGATTCGCCGGAGACAAACCTCCACACGCCCTCCGACGATGCTAGAAACATCACTGGGACAGGGCTAGGCGGGGAGAACCTTACTCCATCTCCAGAGAGCCGACGCCCCCTCGCCTCTCTGAACAAGACACAAATCCTAACAAAACTCAAAAGAGCATGAAAAAACGAAGCCCTCCCACCGGTAAGGGATGGGATCCACCACGCCTCCATGGCCCTAAGACCACAGGAGACGAGTTAGATCGGTTACAGCACCAGGGGAGGTATGAGACACCCTAGCCAAAGAGTCCTCTTTCTTCTGAAAGAGTGATATGTGATGATGTCATCATGCCCATGGGGTTTACCATCAGACCGGAAGTCGGCCCATCAAGCTAGAGGGGCAACAGTCCATGACCCAGGCAAGATTGTACACTGGGGTGCATCATCAAATTGACGTACAAAACTATCACGCCCGATGCCTAGGAGTATCTTTAGGATTCGTCTAGATCGCATCGGCAAAGGGATAATGTAAAGTTTAACCTTATCATAATGAAAAATTGTTCTTGAATTTGAAAACTTGTTCATTAATATAAATAATATTCACTAATTTGAAAAAAAAACTAGTGAATTTTAAAAAGGGATCATCAATTTTAAATTTTGGTCATGAGTTCTGTAATATGTCAAGGACATTGAAAATGTACTCATGAATTAGAAAACAAACATGAATTTGTGAACAATTCACGAATTTGCTATATGTTAGAAAAATTTAAAAACTTTTCATTAATTTTAAAAGTTGTTCATGAATATTACAAATGTTAAAACAATTGAAAAATAGTTTGTGGATTAAAATAAATAAAAAAATTAAAAAAATTCATCATATTTACAAAATGGTCATAAATATAAAAAGTCACAAAAATGATTTTTTTAGTGAATTTTAAACAATGCTCAAGAATCTTTAAAAATGTTCAAAAAATTAAAAATTTGTTCCTGAACTAAAAATAGCGTACAGAACATTGAAAATATATTCATGAATTAAACAAATGGTCACGAATTTGAAAAATAGTTCATGAAGTTTAAAAATCTTGAAGGAATACTTTTTTTTTTACAAATTTGAGTTGCTCACGAATTATTATTTTTAAATGATCATGAATTCAAAATATATTTGTGGATTTTTTTATGAATTAGACAATATACTCGAATTGAAAAAAATGCCACGAAAGTTTAAACATGTTCATGATTTCTCTAACAAAAAATTAAAAATATCAGCAAAAATGATAAAAAGGGAAGCCCTATTAATTTCTGGAAATGAGAAAACCGAAGTTTCTGGAAGCTTGCCAAAACCGGTGACATGAGAGATTTTACATTGGCCGGCCCAATGTAAAAATACGCACAGGTGTGCGCGTCGCATATGAATTGTCCTATATTTCCCGCAATGGGCGAGAAATAGAAAATGCAAGGCTAGGGTCTTCTGTCTACAACTCATATCATACATATGCGTTCTTTGTGACCATCCATTGTACATAAACCCTAACACTCATACGAGGCTAGTTACCCATTATGCATCATGCAGTTGTAGGATGTTATCTTCACCGTGAGTGAATTTCATCTGGACAACTTCCCGCAAAAAAAAAAAGAATTTCATCTGGACAACCAACTACATGCATAATCCCAACATAATTACTGCCAGGATCCTGAACCTACAGTGTGTGTGCAAGGTTCTATCATCATTTTTATTTCATTTCTTCTTCTTTTGAGGTAATACTAATGTTTGTATTTCATTCTTCCTCATAATAACTTAAATTTTTAATTTATTTTAATTTTAGTTTGTGTTTTGGTTTACTAAAAATTATATTACGCAGGATTTAAGCAAGCTGAAGTGTGTTTGTACTATTGGACGCTAATACAACGGAAAAGGAAAAAAATGACTAACAAAAAAATTGCCTCACGCACACTAGCCCACTAAGATAAGGGCCAACTATTCACTCGTCAACTGTTTTTTTTTTCAGCCACTTTTTTGCACAGTCCGATCGTGATCCGATGGTTGAGGGTCCTTCTTCCTCCTCAAGTCATCTTCCTCGTTCCAGCCCGATGACCCATCTGACGTCGGCCAAACCGCCCCCACCACCCATGATCGGCGCGCACCCGAACCTGTCAAGCTTCTTTCTGTCCTCCGGGGGCGACCCCACGGCTTCTCTGCGAGCGACACCACGGAAAGCCGTGGCATCCCCGTCTCCAGCGCAGGTAATGGATCGGGCTCGCCGACAACATCGCAGCGTCTCCGTCTAACCTTTCGAGATTGTACGTATTTGACTGACGCCTACATTTTTTCTGTGGCATCAAGAATGGCAAATGTGGCAAAAATTAAAAACTATACGCACATCTCCTCCTAAGAATCTCCACCATGTATCTTCATGCAAACTGGACGTCTAAACTTTGGGTGGTGGAAACTGGACCTCTACACCTAACCTAGCTGCTACAGCGTGATCTAGAGAAACGTAAAAAAGAGAGGGCGACTCGGCCATCAGCACCGTCATGGTTCCCTCACCTTCACCGACTGCTCCAGTAGCGGCGAGAGGGAGTGAAACCGCGGAATCGTGTCCCTTGTCTTTCCAATAGTTCACGTGTTTTTCTTTGTCTCCTGTATTCGGTTTCAGTGGTGGCGAATAAGTTTTCAAATATCTTCGATGCTTTTGTTCTCACTGTTGTTGGTGTTGGATCCACGACGCAGTGTCTGCATCATAGACATTCTTTCAGCTTTGTGCGTGCTCTTTGTGCATATTGGTCATGGCTTTGGGGTTGCGATGTGAAGCTTCAATGACTCACGGTGTGTGGAGATGTGTCTTCGACAAATCTTTCATAATCTGGTCGATTTTGGTCTCCGGTGGATCTGTCTGTATCCGGCCGACGCTCGTGGTGTTTGGAGTATTTGCATGCCCTCTTCGACGTTTTTTCTCCGAGGCCAAAATTCAACCTCTTCTACTCTACATCGACGGATTCTCAACCGTTGTTTCTACGAACTTCTAGGTGTAAACAAGTTTGCTCCGTCGAGATAGACTTAGAGGTGGCAGCCAGAGTTGATCGCGACAAGCCATCGATGGATGCAAGAGTAAGAAAACTTCCACACTTCTAAAGATTTGAATGTTTTTTTCTTATAAAGATGTGTTTGTAAACCCTTGTGATATTTGATATATAACATTAGTCCTCTGGCCACAAGGAATAAAGCTTTGTCAAGCTTGATATATCTAAAACAGGGGGCTCCCGGTCTAGTCGGAACGAGCAGCTCCAAAACAAAACAGAGTGTGGAGTACCTCATATTGTATAATTATAGCATTGTTAATATCTATTTTTAAAACTTTATGATCACACAAATTTAATATGCAAAGTAAAAATAAATGGAGGAGTACTTGCTACATTTAACCGACTAACTCGAGCAACTGAGACTTGAACTCGGCCATTTGCGCCGGTTCGAGCAGCGAGACCGATACCTGCACGCCCAGCCCGTCCCTGGCGCGCATCAGCGCCACCTGGCCGTCGCGGTTCATCCTGATATTCTCCGTCCTCCTCGGACTGCCCCACCCGAAGTCCGCGAGTTTGTAGGCCCGGAAGCTCGACGAGCCCGACACGTTCATCAGCCGTTCCATGGCGATCTTGAACGCCGGTGCCAAGAAATCGCACCCGGCCATCGGGTCCTCCGTCTTCTTGCGGACCTCCTCCTGCACCGCCCGTGCCGCCGCCGCCAGGGCGTTCTCGGTGCGAAGCTCGCGCGCGAGGAGGCTGGCGATGCATCCAGTGAGGCACGCGCCGAAGTATCCCGCGCCGGCGGGAGGGTCGAGACGGTGGCGGGCATCTGCGTGGAATCCGAGCATTACGTCGTCGTCCGAGGCGAACGGCTTGCACCGGACGAAGCACGTCCAAGCGAGCGCGGCGACGGCGATGAAGTTGGACGGGGGGCGAGGCGGGGCCGCGCCGTCGGCTTCGCCGATACGGACGATGCGCTCCTTGAGGCGTTGGATGTGTCCCGACTGTCCAAGCTGAACGTCCGTCGCGTGGTCCGTGCACAGTCCTCTACGAGCGGCGGCGCCAGCATTGCCACCTGAAACAAGTTAAATTATCACGTACAGCTCAATTTTTTTTTCTTTTTCGAAACACAAGCTGGAAAATTGCCTGAATTTTCTTTACATCTTCGACGCCTACGGAAAGTTTGCAACTAATGAATGAATTAACTTACGAGAGCGGCGTTTCTGCTCCCAGGCTCAGATGAGCCTGGGCAAAATAAAAAAATCGTTAGAAATTTAAAAAAATAAAAAAAACCTCTTTTTTTTGCAAGCAAGATGCTCATGTGCGTGATGTTTGTGTAAAAAATGGTGGAGTTTGGATATACGAGGAGCGCGTGACAAAAAAGACAAAATTCGGCTCTGTGAGTTAGGTTACTGTTCGCGCACTGTTTGGGCCGATTTTCTCTTTTTGCCACGAGCTCCTCAGATGTTCAAACGGGATGAAATTTTTCACGGATATGCACACGAACATCATTAAAAAAATTCAGATATTTTTTGAATTTACTGTAGCTCGGGAGCAGATGAGCCCGCACACCCGAGTTGGATTTTCGTTAACTTACGCAAAAAAAAAAGAGAATGAATTAACTTACGAAAGGTTGAGCCATGGAGAAATCAGGAGAGGTTAGTTGAAAAATGACGGGAGGTATTAGTCCTTAAGTTGATTCCGTAGGGACTCTTGCGTAAGTTAAGCATTTTGCATCTAAAATTGCACCTTGGTTAGGCAACACACCTTTGGTACATTTGGGGCGTACTTTCTTAAGAGGCTCCTCGCCAACTCCTCGCCACCAGGCAGCTTGACGAGCGAGCGATCGAAGGAAGGTGCCGTCACCGCATGTGCCTCGCCACGGCATGCCGCCGCCCACGCCTCGACGAACGTCCACAACGACCGCCCGTCGGCGACACCGTGGTGCACCGTCACCCCGACCGCCACACCGCCCTCGAAGCGCGTGGCCTGCACGGCCAGCACGGGGGTCGGCAACTCGCCCATGTCCACCCCCGGCACCAGCCGCTCGAGCACGCGCACGTCGTGCTCCTCGTCGCCGGCCAGGTGTCTCATGTCGCCATCACACTCCGCGACGACGAACCTGACGCCGTCCGAGGTGGAGCAGGCGATGGCAACGTCGCCGGTGTCCTCAAGGTGGACGAGCTTGCCGGCCAGCGGCGCGAAGCTGCCCAGAGTCGCGGCCAGGGAGGATCTGAGGGACAGGAGAATGTCGTCGAACGGCGGCATGTCTTGGCCCTCGTACAGCAGGACGTGCTGCAGCTCAGGGAGGACGACCCACGGCGCCTCCATCGCCGTGAGCTTGATCGGCCCCGGTGGCGGCGCCGCGGTTGCCGGCACGTTGACGTAGCTCGCGTGGATTACTCTAACCGACGACATGGCGCGCCTGAGCAAGCAGTGGTGAGCAGAGAGCACGGGTGCACGGCGCCTTATACTCCCAAGCCAGTGAACGAAAACTAGCACGTACGGCCATGTTCCTGATTGTGGACATGTAATTAATTCTAGATCTATCATTCCAGCCAAAAGAAAATATCTAGATCGATGGTACCCTACTGACTACTACCCTACAACAACCATGACAGTTCTGCGCCTCGCTCTATCTTGAAGCGTCAAATTTTCAGTGGTCAATTCTGTTAGATTTTATGGGCCTCGCCCACTAAATATTGCGTCTCACCAACGACATGGCACGCCTGAATGATAGGAGCTGACAAAGTGAGGAGAAAGAGCACGGGCGCACGGCCAAGGACATAAGCATGTTCCTCTCTGCGGCCGACCGACATGTAACTAATTCTGGATGTACGATAAAAGAGCAATTTATGCACCACCACGGGTAGGCGTACCAGCTATGAAAAACAGAGAGTGAGCTGGGGTCACTTGAGAATCATTCTGAAAAATCAAACAAAAATAAAACAAATCAAGTAAAATGAACAAACTCACAACAACATATACATTCGCAGTACCCACCTGCAAAATTCCATATATACATTTGTTTATTGAAGTATTACACAAAAAAGATAAATACATGGTTTCACTCTATATGGATACATTATTTTTTTCACAACCGACAAATGAATTTATTAATGAAATCTTACACATATATGTGTCACATCTAAGTTGTACATGCACAGTGTTATTCATAATTTATGAAACTACGAGATTTTCCACATTATAAGCAACATATACATAGAGATATAATATAAGCAACTCCACATCAGCACATAAACTTATTCTTGATCGTTTGAACCAGAAAAAAGAAACTATGAACCAAAACATAGTGTATAAGACTCTCTCTCTGTGTGTGTGTCGACGCGGGAAATGTGAAGACGGAAGGGAGTAGGACCGAATTTTTTATTATTAATAATTAATATTCTAGTAATTCTGAAACTAATAAACACTAATGAGAAATTTGAAAAATAGAAAGGACGCTAGGAATAACAGCGTCCAACGCTGGACGCCAGTACCAACAACGTCCAAGGTTGGACGATCTTATAAACAACGTCCATTGTTTGGTTCGACCAGACTCGCCTGGCTACCTCCGACCTTCAACTTGTACCCATAGCCATCTCCGCAGGACCAAAGCTAGACTCCGTCACCTCTAGCCCGCCGAAAATGGCGTTCCACAACGCCGCCTTCAGGAGAGTATATAGCATAAAACTACCACATTACAGGCTAGTGCTACAAAAAACTATCATTTTTTTAATTTTTTAAAATGCTACCACTATTTTGGCTGGCTGTTCTAAAAAACCCAAATGACTGAAGCGTTAACTTTTAATCGCGATTATGACAACGCTGGCCCACCCGTCAGGTCTGATGTGGTGTCAAAGTGAACCCGTTATCTTTGACCGTTAGGTTGACTGTTATGACAGGTGGAGCCCACACGAGTAACTTTTGAAAAAAGGCAATCAGGTCCCTAAAAAAAGCAATCGGGTCCCTAAAAAAATGGAAAAAAGCAATCAGGCCCCTACTTGCTGCCGGCAAGCTCATCCCGCCGCGGCTGCCAAGTCGCCGGAAGGATCCGCTGCTCCGGCCGCCGTCGGCCACTGCTCCAGGCCCGGCCGCTGCCTCGCCGCATCCTCCGCTCGGGGCCCAGCCGACCGTCGCCGGCCCCGCCTCTGCCTGCTCGGCCTGACCGCCGCCGGCGTCCGACTTGGCCTGCTTGGCCCGGCCGCTGTTGCCCCGGCTCCGGCAGCCGCCGCCTCCGCCTCGTCTGCGGTCCGGCCGCTCCTTGCCGTATCTCCGCCCGACCGCTGCTGCCCTGGCTCCGGCAGCCGCCGCCTCCGCCTCGCCTGCTTGGGGCCGCTGCTGCCCCGGCTTCGGCAGCCGCCGCCTCCGCCTCGCCTGCTCGGTCCGCCCGCTTTGGAGCAGGGGGAGGAGCGGAGGAGGAGAGAGGAGGACTGGAGGTGGGGGCGCCTCTAGGGATGGCGGAAGCATTCGCCGGCGACAACGAGGCGGAGGTCTCTTTCCTCTTGTGGCTGGAAGTAGGAGGAGAGGGTTGACCCTGACTTGTGGGCTCCACATTAAAATTAACAGTCAACAAACGGTCAAATGATTTTTCTTCTGACGCGTGGACCCTCCCTGTCATAAACCTGATCAAAACTTAACGATTCGGTAACTAGTGTTTTTTGGAACAGCCTACCAAAATAGTGGTAGCATTTTGAAAAATTAAAAAAACCGGTAGCTTTTCGGAACGACTGTCTGTAATGTGGTAGTTTTTTGCTATATACTCCCTTCAGGAAGGTAACGACGTCCACAGCTGCCGCCGCCGGCCTTGCGCAAGCCATACAATGATTACCCTCTGGCATGCACTCTCCGCCTTCGAGATCATCATTGATCGCCGAACACCGGACACCATGCCGCATGCATGCCAATGGCTGGGGTAGCCGTCGGTAGCCCGCACCGCCGCACCCAGCAGCCTGCGCCACCTGCCAGCTGTCACACCGCCGGTAGGACGCCGTCCCGTGGCCGCTTCGGTGCACCGCTGCGCCCGTTGTCCAACACGGCGTCCATGCTTGCCCGAACTGGCCCGAGCCCGACCTCCTGTGCATGGAAGAGCAAACATCCCCACCGCCGCCTACGTTAACCGGGCGAACGTGCCCTCTAGCAATGACTAGGGAGTAGGGAGAGGGGGAGGCGGAAGCCCAATGATGGTGGCTAGGGTTAGCCTCAGGTAGCTCGAGGGAGCGACCCATAAGGGAGAAGGGAAAGAGGGGAGGTCTCCTGACTAGCTCACCACTCGAGTTGATTTCTTAGTAGCATATGAGTGTACTGGAGCACACTGTCCATGGTTCAATCGCTGGAGGCTTTCGCCCTCAAGGCAACCCAGAAAGCAACTAAGTCACAGGTGTAGAATGCACAATTAGACTTGTTTGCGACAGTTTTGGTAGCTAATGAGTTAGAAATACATACATTCAAGTGTTGTAAGACGATTTTACGTTTAATTTGGCAAAAGCAAACCGTGCTAGAATGGTACAAATGGGTGTTTCAGTGATTTGTTATCGATGCCTTACAACCATCATAAAATATCCAAAGCTCACATATTAAATCTATTAGAGGAAATACTCTTAGTATAGTTAAATAAGAGCACCTGATTGAACCACATAACTGGATGTTGTTTGTAATAGCGTACAGCTATGGACGTCATTCACAATAGCGTCCAGCCTGGACGCAGTTGTATATAGCGTCCTTCCTATTTTTCAAATTTTGGCTCACCCACTATCAATTTTCTAATTGCTGCAATACTAATTACTATCAATAAAAAATCGGGCTGTAAGACAAGTGAGGTGACGAGTTGATGGACTAACCAGCATGTTTGACATTTTGATGCAGAGGCCGGGGCTTATCCTCCTTTTCAAAGAAAAAAACCCAGCATGTTTCTGATGTAGCCGCTGGGAGCGAACGAATTGCCACCACTGACGTGCCAACCCCGTGCCTCGTCAGACGGGCCACAGAGCATCGCGCGAAAACGGCCGAGACGGAGGATGCGCTCCTTGAGGCGTTCGATCTGCCGCGCATCCAAGGTGAACGTACAACGCGTGCTAGTCTCGTCTACGACCGATCATGGCGGTGCCGCCTGCTCTCGCCGGAACAAGGCAGCAGTTAAACGACTTCGTTTTGTCGCAAACGTCACCAACGAAACGAACAGAGGCTAGCTGAACATACCAAAGGCAGATCTGGCACGAACTTACGCAGGACGCTCCTGGCCAGCTCTTGGCCGCCGGGTAGCTTCACAAGCGAGCGGTCAAAGCACGGTGCCGTGGCCGGCGTCTCGCCCCGGCACGTTGCCGCCCAAGCCTCCACAACGTCCACAGCGACCGCCCATCTGCGACGGCATGGTGCACCATAACCCCGACTGCCACGCCGCCCTCGAAGCGCGTGGCCTGCACGGCCAAAACGGGGGCCGGCAGCTCGCCCATGTCCACGTCCGGCACGAGCCGCTCGAGCACGCGCAGGTCGTGCTCCTCGTCACCGGCGAGCCGGCCGATATTGGCGTCGGACTCCGCGACGACGAACTTGACGACGTCGGTGGCGGAGCAGCTGATGGCGACGTCCCCCGCTTCCTCCAGGTAGACCAGCTTCCCGGCGAGCGGCGCAAAGCTGACTAGAGTCACGACGAGGGAGGACCGGAGGGACTGGAGAATGGCGTCAAAGGGTGGCATGTCCGGGCCCTCGTAGAGCAGGACGTTCTGCAGCACCGGGAAGGCGACCCACCGCACCTCCAATGCGGTGAGCTTGATCGGCTCCGGCGGTGGCCTGGCGGTCTCCGGCACACTGACATAGGTCGAGTCGATAATTTCCACCGACGGCATGGCGCGCTTGAAACTGGCACTCCTACCTTTGTTTGTGTGGATGATAGGAGCTCACGATCGACATAATTATGGACATGTAATTAAATTCTGGATCCACGATGGTACAGCAATAATTCTGACACCACGCGGTGGCTGCGGCACGTTGACAGCTACTCCCTCCCGCATAAGTCTGTTTAGACATTCCACTCTAGAAATACATCCGAATGTATGTAGACACCTTTTAAAATATATGTTCACTCATTTTGTTTTGTATATATCTATAGTAAAAATATTTAAAAAATTTATATTTAAAAACGGAGGGAGTAGTATGAAAAACACGGAGTGAGTTGGGTCACTTGAGAATCATTCTGAAAAATCAAAACAAAATTTTCATGTAAAAAAGAACAAATGCACAAGTACATATGCATTTGCACTACGTTCCTGTAAAATTTCATATATTCTCTATCCGTTTCAATTTGAACTAAAACCACGACAATAATTATCGAACGGAGGGAGTACATTTGTTTACTGAATTATGGCAAAAAAAGATAAATACATGTATTCGCTATATAGATACATTCTTTGCTTTCCACAGCGACATAAATGAATTCGTTAATGAAATTTTATAGGTAAAAAAAATGTAGATCTGATCCAGATTTACATGTGGGATGTTATTCAAAATTTCTGAAACTATGAGATGTGATTATTCTTTTCTGAAATTTCTGGCTCCGAGTGAGCTACGAGACACAACTCGATGTACTCTCTATATAAAAACAATTTAGCTACATGTACCGTTGATCTTGCTTTGTGATTCGTGCTGCTATTTTCTTATTTTTTGTGAGGTGTTCGAGCTGTGCTAAATTGACTGACAACATATTTGGGTTAGTCGACTCCTTAACGGGCCGAAGCCCATTACTAGGAGCGACCTAGCCTTCCCATTTCTCCCCTTTTTCCTGTTTTTATCTGTTTTTGCTTTTATTTTTATTAGTTAGTTTCGAATTTTCCTTTTGTAGGTATTTTTGAACTGTTGGGCGAGTGTAAATGTATAAACAGATACTATACAATATGTGCGAAAATTGTATTATTATATGATTAATCTTTACATATTAAAAAAGTACAATTTCAGTGCAAAGTTGTGTGCAAGTTCTTTTTTATTTTGCTTCTTCTTAAAGTGTAATACCAATGCTACTAATTCATTCTTCCTTTTAAAACTTTATTATTTATTTTTAGTTTTATTTTACTTATTTCCCATTTTAAGGTTAATAGCAAGGCCACTAATTTATTTGTATGTAGGATTTTTTTTGTGAAGCATTATCATATGTTTATTCTTGCATATTTGAAAAGCTTAAATTTTGTATATACTGTGTGCAAATTTATCATTGTTTGGAACTAATTCATTATTACTTAGGAAACTTCATTATTTTGATTTTGTTTTGGTTTATTTATTTATTTTCTTTCTTTGGTAATACCAATGCCATGAATTACACTTACGTATATTCCTACTCGTGCATATTTAGAAAAAATGTTTTCTATATATAGTGTGCAAGTTTTGTCATTGTTTGCATTAGATTTTTAAATTATTATTTCTTCTTAAAGGTTAATACCAATGCCACTAATTCATTCTTCCTTAGAAAACCTCATTGTTTTGATTTTGTTTTAGTTTTTACTTTATTTTTTCTTCTTGAAGGGTAACAACAACGCCACCAATTCATGTTCTCTTATAAAATTAATTGTTTTGACTTTTTTTTGATTTGTTTCTTTCTTATTGAAGGTCAATGGCAGTGCCACTAATTGATTACTTCTGAGGAAACATCTTTTTTGCGGAATTCCACTATTATACGATCATTCTTGCATATTATAAAAACGTGCAATTTCCGTGTAAATGGTGTGCAATTTTGATTTGCCAACAAGCTGAATATTTATTTGCAATGACATTCAAAAGAAGGAAAACTAATAAGAGTTGTGATGATCTATTCGACAAAAATTTCCATGTGAATAAGCACATGGTTTTTAGGAGTCGCAAAACTTTCCGAATTGCCATGACTTAGGGAACAAACTTCCTGAATTTTCCATGTGAAAAACAGTACAAGTAAGTAATGCCATGTTTTATAAATATAAAATGTTTAAGATTTCCCATGAGACCATAAGAAACACTTTTTGAACATTTTCCATTGTGTATAAAATATTTTTTTCTTAGAAATGCAAAATTATCTACATTTGCCATGTGACAAGTAGAAACATTTCCAAAAGTTGCCATGATTTACGAAAACAAAATTGCTAACATTACCGTGTGAACATTAAATTAATTCTCTAAAATTGCCATGTTATGGAGGAATAATTCTCTACGAATGCCATGTGTACAAAACAAATTTTCCTACAAGTTGCCATGCAACCCTAAACAAAAAAAGAAGTTGCCATGCACCAGGATAGAACACTTGCCATGGTCCAACACCACTACACCTAACCCCCCACAAATTTTTTTCCCACCCCCTAAGTTCAACAAATAGCTGCTCTATCCATAGAACATGATGTGTACTGCTACCTCTTGAGCATGCGTTGGTTTTCCCTTGAAGAGGAAAGGGTGATGCAGCAAAGTAGCGTAAGTATTTCCCTCATTTTTTGAGGACCAAGGTATCAATCTAGTAAGAGACTACATGCAAGTCCCTCGTACCTACACAAACAAATAAGAACCTTGCAACCAACGCGATAAAGGGGTTGTCAATCCCTTCACGGCCACTTGCAAAAGTGAGATCTGATAAAGATAATAAGATAAATATTTTTGGTATTTTTATGATATAGATTGGAAAGTAAAGATTGCAAAATAAACGGCGACAGAAATAGCAAATTAACGGAAGATTAATGTGATGGAAGATAGACACGGGGGCCATAAGTTTCACTAGTGGCTTCTCTCAAGAGCATAAGTATTACGGTGGGTAAACGAATTACTGTCGAGCAATTGATAAAATTGAGCATAGTTATGAGAATATCTAGGTATGATCATGTATATAGGCATCACGTCCGTGACAAGTAGACCGAAACGATTCTGCATCTACTAATATTACTCTACACATCGACCGCTATCCAGCATGCATCTAGAGTATTAAGTTCATAAGAACAGAGTAACGCATTAGTCAAGATTACATGATGTAGAGGAATAAACTCAAGCAATATGATATAAACACCATCTTTTTATCCTCGATGGCAATAATACAATACGTGCCTTGCTGCCCCTGCTGTCACTAGGAAAGGACACCACAAGATTGAACCCAAAGCTAAGCACTTCTTCTATTGCAAGAAAGATCAATCTAGTAGGCCAAACCAAACAGATAATTCGAAAAGACTTGCAAAGATATCAAATCATACATATAAGAATTCAGAAAAGAACCAAATATTTTTCATAGATAATCTTGATCATAAACGCACAAGTCATCGGATCTCGACAAACACACCACAAAAAGAACTACATCGAATAGATCTCCAAGAGAATCGAGGAGAACTTTGTATTGAGATCCAAAGAGAGAGAAGAAGCCATCTAGCTAAGAACTATGGACCCGAAGGTCTACGGTAAACTACTCACACATCATCGGAGAGGCTGTGGTGTTGATGTAGAAGCCCTCCGTGATCGATTCCCCCTCCGGCGGAGCGCCGGAAAAGGCCCCAAGATGGGATCTCATGTGTACAGAAGGTTGCGGCGGTGGAAATAGGGTTTCGTGGTGCTCTCGGATATTTTCGGGGTATATGAGTATATATAGGCGAAAGAAGTAGGTCGGTGGAGCCACGAGGGTGGGGGCGCGCCTCCCTACCTCGTGGCCGCCTCGTTGCTTCCTTGACATCCACTCCAAGTCTCCTGGATTGAGTTTGTTCCAAAAATAACTCTCGCGAAGGTTTCATTCCGTTTGGACTCCGTTTGATACTCCTTTTCTGCGAAACACTGAAATAGGCAAAAAACAACAATTTGCACTGGGCCTTCGGTTAGTAGGTTAGTCCCAAAAATAATATAAAAGTGCATAATAAATCCCATTAAACATCCAAAACAGATAATATAATAGCATGGAACAATAAAAAATTATAGATACGTTGGAGACGTATCAAGCATCCCCAAGCTTAATTCCTGCTCGTCCTCGAGTAGGTAAATGATAAAAACAGAATTTTTGATGTGGAATGCTACCTAGCATAATTCTCAATGTAATTTTCTTTATTGTGGCATGAATGTTTAGATCCGAAAGATTCAAGACAAAAGTTTAATATTGACATAAAAATAATAATACTTCAAGCATACTAACAAAGCAATCATGTCTTCTCAAAATAACATGGCCAAAGAAAGTTATCTCTACAAAATTATATAGTCTGGCTATGCTCTATCTTCATCACACAAAATATTAAAATCATGCACAACCCCGATGACAAGCCAAGCAATTGTTTCATACTTTGATGTTCTCAAACTTTTTCAATCTTCACGAAATACATGAGCGTGAGCCATGGACATAGCACTATATGTGAAATAGAATGGTGGTTGTGGAGAAGACAAAAAGGAGAAGATAGTCTCACATCAACTAGGCATATCAACGGGCTATGGAGATGCCCATCAATAGATATCAATGTGAGTGGGTAGGGATTGCCATGCAACGGATGCACTAGAGCTATAAGTGTATGAAAGCTCAACAAAAAGAAACTAAGTGGGTGTGCATCCAACTCGCTTGCTCACGAAGACCTAGGGCATTTTGAGGAAGCCCATCATTGGAATATACTAGCCAAGTTATATAATGTAAAATTCCCACTAGTATATGAAAGTGACAACATAGGAAACTCTCTATCATCAAGATCATGGTGCTACTTTGAAGCACAAGTGTGGTAAAAGGATAATAACATTGTCCCTTCTCTCTTTTTCTCTCATCTTTTTTTATTTGGGCCTTTTCTCTTTTTTTATGGCCTTTTTTTTCTTTTCCTTTTTTTTATTTTCGTCCAGAGTCTCATCCCGACTTGTGGGGGAATCATAGTCTCCATCATCCTTTCCTCACTTGAGACAATGCTCTAATAGTGATGATCATCACACTTTTATTTACTTACAACTCAAAAGTTACAACTCAATACTTAGAACAAAATATGACTCTATGTGAATGCCTCCGGCGGTGTACCGGGATATGCAATGAATCAAGAGTGACATGTATGAAAGAATTATAAAGGTGGCTTTGCCACAAGTATGATGTCAACTACATGATCATGCAAAGCAATATGACAATGATGAAACGTGTCATAACAAATGGAATGGTGGTAAGTTGCATGGCAATATATCTCGGAATGGCTATGGAAATGCCATAATAGGTAGGTATGGTGGCTGTTTTGAGGATGATATATGGTGGGTGTATGATACCGGCGAAAGGTGCGCGGTATTAGAGAGGCTAGCAATGGTGGAAGGGTGAGAGTGCGTATAATCCATGGACTCAACATTAATCATAAAGAACTCACATACTTATTGCAAAAATCTATTAGTTATCAAAACGAAGTACTACGCGCATGCTCCTTGGGGGATAGATTGGTAGGAAAAGACCATCGCTCGTCCCCGACCGCCACTCATAAGGAAGACAATCAATAAATAAATCATGCTCCGACTTCATCACATAACGGTTCACCATACGTGCATGCTACAGGAATCACAAACTGTAGAACAAGTATTTCTCAAATTCAAAACTACTCAGCTAGCATGACTCTAATATCACCCTCTTCATATCTCAAAACAATCATAAATAATCAAACTTCTCATAGTATTCGATGCACTTTATATGATAGTTTTTATTATACCTATCTTGGATGTTCATCATATTAGGACCAATTTTATAGCCAAAGCAAATTACCATGCTGTTTTATAATACTCTCTAAATAATATAAGTGAAGCATGAGAGATCAATAATTTCTATAAAATAAAACCACCACCGCGCTCTAAAAAGATATAAGCGAAGCACTAGAGCAAAATTATCTAGCTCAAAAAATATAAGTGAAGCACATAGAGTATTCTAATAAATTCCGATTCATGTGTGTCTCTCTAAAAGGTGTGTACAGCAAGGATGATTGTGGTAAACTAAAAAGCAAAGACTCAAATCATACAAGACGCTCCAAGCAAAACACATATCATGTGGTGAATAAAAATACAGCCTCAAGTAAAGTTACCGATAGACGAAGACGAAAGAGGGGATGCCTTCCGGGGCATCCCCAAGCTTAGGCTTTTTGTTATCCTTGAATTTTACCTTGGGGTGCCTTGGGCATCCCCAAGCTTAGGCTCTTGCCACTCCTTGTTCCATAATCCATCAAATCTTTACCCAAAAACTTGAAAACTTCACAACACAAAACTCAACAGAAAATCTCATGAGCTCCGTTAGCGAAATAAAACAAACCACCACAATAAGGTACTGTAATGAACTCATACTTTATTTATATTGGTGTTAAACCTACTTTATTCCAACTTCTCTATGGTTCATATCCCACGATACTAGCCATAGATTCATCAAAAATAAGCAAACAACACACGAAAAACAGAATCTGTCAAAAACAGAACACTCTGTAGCAATCTGATTTGTTCGAATACTTCTGGAACTCCAAGTATTCTGAAAAACTAGGACAACCTGGAAAATTTGTATATTGATCTACTGAAAAAATAATTTGCAATTTATCACGTTCTCGTGAATTTTAACAATTATTTTTGTGAGCGCAAAGTTTCTATCTTTTTCAGCAAGATCAAACAACAATCACCCAAGAAGATCCTATTGGTTCTACTTGGCACAAACACTAATTAAAACATAAAACCACACCCACACAAAGGCTAGATGAATTATTTATTACTAAACAGGAACAAAAAGCAAGGAACAAAAATAAAATCGGGTTGCCTCCCAACAAGCGATATCGTTTAACGCCCCTAGCTAGGCATTGATAATTTTAATGATGCTCACATGAAAGACAAGATTTGAAGCACAAAGAGTGCATCTTAAAACACGTAACAAACACATCTAAGTCTAACATACATCCTATGCATAGGCATCTTATAGGCAAACAAATTATCAAGGCAAGCAAAAACTAGCATATGCAAGGAAGCGGAAAGAAACAATAGCAATCTCAACATAACGAGAGGTAATTTAGTAACATGAAAATTTCTACAACCATATTTTCCTCTCTCATAATAATTTCATGTGGGATCATATTCAAATTCAACAGTATAGCTTTCACATAAGATTTTCTCTACATGATCCACATGCATGCAAAGTTGACACTCTTCCAAAATAGTGGAAATATCATTAACTAAAGTCATGACCTCTCCAAACCCACTTTTATCAAAAACTTCATAAGATTGAACATTATCCAAATATGTGGGATCTAAAGTTTATACTCTTCCAAACCCACTTTCAGTATTATTGCAAACATTATTATCAATCTCATATTCATCATGGGGCTTAAATAAATTTTCAAGATTGTAAGAAGAATCACCCCAATCATGATCATTGCAACAAGTAGAGTTCATAGCAAAACTGGCATCCCCAAGCTCAGGGTTCTGCATATTATTAGCACAATTTACATCAATAGAATTCATAATAAAATCATTGCAGTCATGCTTTTTAGTCAAAGGTCTATCGTGAATCGCTTCATAAAGTACTTCATCACAATTTTCAGATTCACGAATTTCAAGCAAAACCTCATAAAGATAATCTAGTGCACTCAACTCACTAGCAATAGGTTCATCATAATTGGATCCCTTAAAGATTTTAGCAAGTGGATAAGGATCCATAAACTTTTAGCAAGCGAAGATGCAAGCAAAAAGAAGGTACATGGCAACACGAGCAAACAAAAGGACGAACGGAAGAAGGGCGAAGAATAGGCAAAGGTGAAGTGGGGGAGAGGAAAACGAGAGGCAAATGGCAAATAATGTAATGCGAGGGATAAGAGTTTGTGATGGGTACTTGGTATGTCTTGACTTGTGCATAGATCTCCCCGGCAACGGCGCCAGAAATCCTTCTTGCTACCTCCTGAGCATGCGTTGGTTTTCCCTTGAAGAGGAAAGGGTCATGCAGCAAAGTAGCGTTAATATTTCCCTCAGTTTTTGAGAACCAAGGTATCAATCCAATAGGAGACTACACGCAAGTCCCTCGTACCTACACAAACAAATAAGAACCTTGCAACCAACGCGATAAAGGGGTTGTCAATCCCTTCACGACCACTTGTAAAAGTGAGATCTGATAAAGATAATAAGATAAATATTTTTGGTATTTTTATGATATAGATTGGAAAGTAAAGATTGCAAAATAAACGGTGACAGAAATAGCAAATTAACGGAAGATTAATATGATAAAAGATAGACCCGGGGGCCATAGGTTTCACTAGTGGCTTCTCTCAAGATAGCATATTCTACGGTGGGTGAACAAATTACTGTCGAGCAATTGATAGAAAAGCGCATAGTTATGAGAATATCTAGGCATGATCATGTATATAGGCATCACGTCCGTGACAAGTAGACCGAAACGATTCTGCATCTACTACTATTACTCCACACATCGACTGCTATCCAGCATGCATCTAGAGTATTAAGTTCATAAGAACAGAGTAACGCATTAGGCAAGATGATATGATCTAGAGGGATAAACTCAAGCAATATGATATAAACCCCATCTTTTTATCCTTGATGGCAACAATACAACACGTGCCTTGCTGTCCCTGCTGTCATTGGGAAAGGACACCGCAAGATTGAACCCAAAGCTAAGCACTTCTCCCGTTGCAAGAAAGATCAATCTAGTAGGCCAAACCAAACTGATAATTCGAAGAGACTTGCAAAGATATCAAATCATACATATAAGAATTCAGAAAAGAACCAAATATTGTTCATAGATAGTCTTGATCATAAACCCACAATTCATCGGATCTCGACAAACACAGCGCAAAAAGAAGTACATCAAATAGATCTCCAAGAGAATCGAGGAGAACTTTGTATTGAGATCCAAAGAGAGAGAAGAAGCCATCTAGCTAATAACTATGGACCCGAAGGTCTGCGGTAAACTACTCACACATCATCGGAGAGGCTATGGTGTTGATGTAGAAGCCCTCCGTGATCGATTCCCCCTCCGGCGGAGCGCCGGAAAAGGCCCCAAGATGGGATCTCACGGGTACAGAAGGTTGCGGCGGTGGAAATAGGGTTTCGTGGTGCTCTCGGATGTTTTCAGGGTATATGAGTATATATAGGCGGAAGAAGTAGGTCGGTGGAGCCACGAGGGGCCCACGAGGGTGGGGGCACGCCTCCCTACCTCGTGGCCACCTCGTTGCTTCCTTGATGTCCACTCCAAGTCTCCTGGATTGCGTTTGTTCCAAAATAACTCTCCCGAAGGTTTCATTCCGTTTGGACTCCGTTTGATATTCCTTTTCTGTGAAACACTGAAATAGGCAAAAAAACAGCAATTTGCACTGGTCCTTTGGTTAGTAGGTTAGTCCTAAAAATAATATAAAAGTGCATAATAAAGCCCATTAAACATCCAAAACAGATAATATAATAGCATGGAAGAAGCAAAAAAACCAGCAGTTTGCCTGGATCAACAAGCAACGGCTCCCATCTCGTCGTCGTCAATGGCCCCCATAGCACCGTGTTCTCTCTTGTGCCACGTCGAGGCGAGAGAAGGGAGTGGGTCGGGATCCACCCAATGCGACCTCCATCATGCTGCTGACCCAACAACCACCGTAGGTGGATGAAGACTTGACGTATTCTGTTTTGTAGTAGACTAGGGTGCGGTAGCCGGTGCAGTCGTTCGGGCGCCAAGGGTGTGGTAACCGGCATGGCATTTGCTGGGTGCGGTCGACCAGTGGACGCCGTAGCCGATGCAGTCACCAGGGGGCGAGGTCATCAACGGTCGACTTTCGACGGTCGACTTAGGACCAACAAATCTAGTATAGATAGAAAAAGAATTAATTGTTTTGGACGCCGATAACTACCACATGTGTGTCATGTAGTAACACCGCCTACATGTTTTTTACACTAAAGTTGCCATCCAAAAAACACAAATCTCAAAAAAAAGTGAAAGTTGCCATGTGTTTCACAACTAAAGTTGCCATCCTCTTGAAACTAAAATTGATATCAAAAACGTATCGGCGGAATTGTTTCGTGCCACACGTGTGGGTGATGACCCACAAGTATATGGGATCAATTGTAGCCTTTTCGATAAGTAAGAGTGTCGAACCCAACAGGAGCAGAAGGAAATGACAAGTGGTTTTCAGCAAGGTGATGTCTGCAAGTGCTGAAATTGTAAGTAGCAGAGTAGTTTGACAGCAACATAATTTGTAACGAGCAAGTAACGGTAATGGTAACAAAAGTGCAGTAAGGTAGCCCAATCTTTTTGAGGCAAAGGATAGTCTAAAACGGTCTCTTATAATAAGCAAAGCATTCTTGAGGGTACACGGGAATTTTGTCTAGTCACTTTCATCATGTTGATTCGATTCGTGTTCGCTACTTTGATAATTTGATATGTGGCTGGACCGGTGCTTAGCTGCTGTTCTTACTTGAACAAACCTCCTACTTATGATTAACCCCCTAGCAAGCATTCGCAACTACGAGAAAAGTATTAAGCAGAAATTCTAACCATAGCATTAAACTTTTGGATCCAATCGGTCCCTTACGGAATATCGCATAAACTAGGGTTAAAATTTCCGCCACTCTCGCAACCCAGCATCTAATAACTACTCCACAATGCATTCCCTTAGGCCCAAATATGGTGAAGTGTCATGTAGTTAACATTCACATGACACCACTAAGGGAATCACAACATACATACTATCAAAATATCGAACACATATCAAGTTCACATGATTACTTGCAACATGATTTCTCCCGTGACCTCAACAACAAAAGTAACTACTCACAAATGATAATCATGCTCAAGATCAGAGGGGTATTAAATAGCATAATAGATCTGAACATATAATCTTCCACCAAATAAACCATATAGTAATCAACTACAAGATGTAATCAACACTACTAGTCACCCACAAGCACCAATCTATAGTTCCGGCACACAGATTGAACACAAGAGATGAACTAGGGTTTGAGAGGAGATGGTGTTGTTGAAGATGTTGATGGAGATTGCCCTCCCCAAGATGGTAGAGTTGTTGGTGATGATAATGACGATGATTTCCCACTCTGGGAGGGAAGTTCCCCCGGCGGAATCGCTCCGCCGGAGGGAAAATTTGCTCCTGCCCAAGTTCCGCCTCGAGACGGCGGCGCTCCATCTCGAAAGTCCTCTCCTTATTTTTTTCTAGGTCAAAATGACTTATATACCAGAACATGGGCACCGGAGGTGGCCTGGGCTGAGCACAACCCACCAGGGCGCGCCTGGGGGGCCATGCGCGCCCTGGTGTCTTGTGCTCACTAGATGGCCCCCCTCCGATGGTTATTTGCTCCAGTATTTCTTATTTATTCCATAAAAAATCCCCGTGAAGTTTCAGCTCATTTGGAGTTGTGCAGAATAGGTGGCCTGACGTAGCTTTTCCAGGTCCAGATTTCCAGCTGCCGGAATTCTCCCTCTTTGTGTGTACCTTGCATATTATGAGAGAAAAGGCATTAGAATTACTCCAAAAAGTATTATTATGCATAAAAACATTATAAATAACTGTAGGTAAACATCCGGGCAGCCCACATCTGGCGAGCGCAGCGGCAATGACTTGGGCGGCACGGCCCCCTCTCCCTTCCCCTGGCGGAATCTCGTTCGCGGAGCTTCTGGCGGCGCGGCGCGCCTAGGCTTTGGCGGCAGCCCTGTTCTGCGGAGTTGGCGGTGGTGGGTTTGCTTCGTCTGGTGGTGCTGCCTGGGTGGCAGTGATACGTCTCCGTCATATCTACTTTTCCAAACACTTTTGCCCTTGTTTTGGACTCTAACTTGCATGATTTGAATGGAACTAACCCGGACTGATGCTGTTTTCAGCAGAATTGCCATGGTGTTATTTTTGTGCAGAAACAAAAGTTCTCGGAATGACCTGAAACTTCACGGAGATTATTTTTTGGAAATAATAAAAAATACTGGTGAAAGAATCAAGGCCAGGGGGCCCACACCCTGTCCATGAGGGTGGGAGGCGCGCTGATACGTCCATTTTGCATCATGCTCTTATATCGATATTTATTGCATTATGGGCAGTTATTACACATTATGTCACAATACTTATGCCTATTCTCTCTTATTTTACAAGGTTTACATAAGGAGGGAGAATGCTGACAGCTGGAATTCTGGGCTGGAAAAGGAGCAAATATTAGAGACCTATTCTGCACAACTCCAAAAGTCATGAAACTCCACGAAAGTTGTTTTTGGAAATAATAAAAAATACTGAGCGGAAGAAATACCAGAGGGGTCCCACACCCTGGCCACGAGGGTAGGGGGCGCGCCCTACCCCCCTGGGCGCGCCCCCTGCCTCGTGGGCCCCCTGTTGGCCCTCTGGTGCCCATTTTCTGCTATATGAAGTCTTTCGTCCGAAGAAAAATCATAAGCAAGCTTTCGGGACGAGACTCCGCCACCAGGAGGCGGAACCAATCTAGGGCTCCGGCAGAGCTGTTCTGCCAGGGACACTTCCCTCCGGGAGGGGGAAATCATCGCCATCGTCACCTCTCATCGGGAGGGGGCCAATCTCCATCAACATCTTCACCAACACCATCTCCTCTCAAACCCTAGTTCATCTCTTGTATCCAATTCTTGTCTCTAAGTCTGGGATTGGTACCTGTAGGTTGCTAGTAGTGTTGATTACTCCTTGTAGTTGATGCTAATTGGTTTATTTGGTGGAAGATCATATGTTCAGATCCTATATGCATATTAATACTCCTCTGATTATGAACATGAATATGCTTTGTGAGTAGTTACGTTTGTTCCTGAGGACATGGGAGAAGTCTTGCTATTAGTAGTCATGTGAATTTGGTATTCGTTCGATATTTTGATGAGATGTATGTTGTCTCTCCTCTAGTGGTGTTATGTGAACGTCGACTACATGACACTTCACCATTGTTTGGGCCTAGAGGAAGCCATTGGGAAGTAATAAGTAGATGATGGGTTGCTAGAGTGACAGAAGCTTAAACCCTAGTTTATGCGTTGCTTCGTAAGGGGCTGATTTGGATCCATATGTTTCATGCTATGGTTAGGTTTACCTTAATACTTCTTTTGTAGTTGCGGATGCTTGCAATAGGGGTTAATCATAAGTGGGATGCTTGTCCAAGTAAGTACAGCACCCAAGCACCGGTCCACCCACATATCAAATTATCAAGGTACTGAACGCGAATCATATGAGCGTGATGAAAACTAGCTTGACGATAATTCCCATGTGTCCTCGGGAGCGCTTTTCTCTATATAAGAGTTTGTCCAGGCTTGTCCTTTATACAAAATGGATTGGGCCACCTTGCTGCACTTTATTTACTTTTGTTACTTGTTGCTCGTTACAAATTATCTTATCACAAAACTATCTGTTACCTATAATTTCAGTGCTTGCAGAGAATACCTTGCTGAAAACTGCTTATCATTTCCTTCTGCTCCTCGTTGGGTTCGACACTCTTACTTATCAAAAGGACTACGATAGATCCCCGATACTTGTGGGTCATCAAGACTCTTTTCTGGCGCCATTGCCGGGGAGTGAAGCGCCTTTGGTAGGTGGAAATTGGTAAGGAAAAATTTTATATAGTGTGCTGAAATTTATTGTCACTTTTTACTATGGAAAGTAATCCTCTGAGGGGCTTGTTTGGGGTATCTTCACCCCAACCAGTAGAGCAAAGAGTTGCTCCTCAACCTACTGAACCTACTGAAAATGAAAATGTCTACTTTGAAATTCCTTCGCGTATGGTAGAAAAACTGCTAGCTAATCCTTTTGCAGGAGATGGAACATTACATCCTGATGAGCACCTAATCTATGTGGATGAGGTTTGTGGATTATTTAAGCTTGCAGGTATGCCCGATGATGTTATTAGGAAGAAGGTCTTCCCTTTATCTTTGAAGGGAGATGCATTGACATGGTATAGGCTATGTGATGATATGTGCGGATCATGGAACTACAAACGATTGAAATTGGAATTTCATCAGAAGTTTTATCCTATGCATCTTGTTCATCGTGATCGTAATTATATATATAATTTTTGGCCTCGCGAAGGAGAAAGCATCGCTCAAGCTTGGGGGAGGCTTAAGTCAATGTTATATGCATGCCCCAATCATGAGCTCTCAAGAGAAATGATTATTCAAAAAATTTATGCTCGGCTTTCTGATAACAATCGCACCATGCTCGATACTTCTTGTGCTGGCTCTTTTATGATGAAGACTATTGAATTCAAATGGGATTTATTGGAAAGAATTAAACGCAATTCTGAAGATTGGGACCTCAACGAAGGTAAAGAGTTAGGTATAACACCTAAGTTTGATTGTGTTAAATCTTTTATGGATACCGATGTTTTCCGTAAATTTAGCACTAAATATGGACTTGACTCTGAGATAGTAGCTTCTTTCTGTGAATCTTTTGCTACTCATGTTGATCTCCCTGAGGAGAAGTGGTTTAAATATCATCCTCCCATAGAAGTAAAATTAGATGCACCTATTAAAGTTGAAGAAAAGACTATCACTTATAATGATCCTATTGTTCCTACTGCTTATGTTGAGAAACCACCTTTCCCTGTTAGAATAAAGGATCATGCTAAAGCTTCAACTGTGGTTCGTAAAAGCAATATTAGAACTTATACACCTCCTGAGCAAGTGAAAGTTGAACCTAATATTGCTATTGTTAAAGATCTCTTAGCTGATAATATTGATGGGCATGTTATTTATTTTTGTGATGAAACTGCTAGAATTGCTAAACCTTGTGCTAAAGATAAACATAGAACTGTGGTAGGCATGCCTGTTATTTCTGTTAAAATAGGAGATCATTGTTATCATGGCTTGTGCGATATGGGTGCTAGTGCTAGTGCAATACCTATTGACTTATACAAAGAAATTATGCATGATATTGCACCTGCTGAGTTAGAAGATATTGATGTTACAGTTAAGCTTGCTAATAGAGATACTATATCACCCATGGGAATTGTTAGAGATGTTGAAGTCTTATGTGGGACAACTAAATATCCGGCTGATTTTCTCGTTCTTGGTTCCCCACAAGATAGCTTTTGTCCCATTATATTTGGTAGACCCTTCTTAAACACTGTTAATGCTAAGATAGACTGCGAAAAGGATGTTGTTACTATTGGCCTAGGTGATATGTCTCATGAGTTCACTTTTCTAAATTTCGTAGACAACACCATGAAGAGGAATTGCCTAGTAAAGATGAAATTATTGGTCTTGCTTCTATTGTCGTGCCTCCTAGTGATCCTTTAGAACAATATTTGCTAGGCCATGAAAATGATATGTTTATGAATGAAAGAAGGGAAATAGATGAAGTGTTCTTTAAACATGGACCTATTCTGAAACACAACTTGCCTGTTGAAATTTTAGGAGATCCTCCTCCACCCAAGGGTGATCCCGTGTTTGAGCTTAAACCATTGCCTGATACTCTTAAATATGCTTATCTTGATGAAAAGAAGATATATCCTATTATTATTAGTGCTAACCTTTCAGAGAAGGACGAAGAAAAATTATTGAAAACTCTGAAGAAGAACCGTGCTGCTATTGTATATACTCTTGATGATCTTAAGGGCATTAGTCCCACTCTATGTCAACACAAAATAAATTTGGAGAAAGACGCCAAACCAGTTATTGATCATCAGCGATGGTTAAATCCTAAGATGAAAGAAGTGGTAAGAAAGGAAATATTAAAGCTCCTTGAGGCAGGTATAATCTATCCCGTTGCTGATAGTCAGTGGGTAAGTCCTGTCCATTGTGTCCCCAAGAAGGGAGGTATTACGGTCGTTCCTAATGATAAAGATTTATTGATTCCGCAAAGAATTATTACAGATTATAGGATGGTAATTGATTTCCGGAAATTAAATAAGGCTACAAAAAAAGATCATTACCCCTTACCTTTTATTGATCAAATGCTAGAAAGATTATCCAAACATACACATTTTTGCTTTCTAGATGGTTATTCTGGTTTCTCTCAAATACCTGTGTCAGCTGATGATCAAGCTAAGACCACATTTACTTGCCCTTTCGGTACTTTCTCTTATAGACGCATGCCTTTTTGGTTTATGTAATGCACCTGCTACCTTTCAAAGATGCATGATGGCTATATTCTCAGACTTTTGTGAAAAGATTTGTGAAGTTTTCATGGACGGTTTCTCCGTTTATGGATCCTCTTTTGATGATTGCTTGAGAAACCTTGATCAAGTTTTGCAGAGATGTGAAGACACTAACCTTGTATTGAACTGGGAAAAGTGCCACTTTATGGTTAATGAAGGCATTGTCTTGGGGCATAAAATTCCTAAAGAGGTATTGAAGTTGATAAAGCTAAAGTTGATGCTATTGAAAAGATGCCATGTCCCAAGGACATCAAAGGTATAAGGAGTTTCCTTGGTCACGCTGGATTTTACGGGAGGTTCATTAAGGACTTCTCAAAAATTTCTCGGCCTCTGGCTAATCTATTACAAAAAGATATACCATTCGTCTTTGATGATGATTGTGTAGAAGCATTTGAAATACTTAAGAAAGCATTGATTTCTGCACCTATTGTTCAGCCACCTCATTGGAATTTACCTTTTGAAATTATGTGTGATGCTAGTGGTTATGCTGTAGGTGTTGTTCTAGGGCAAAGAGTGGATAAGAAATTAAATGTTATTCAATATGCTAGTAAAACTCTAGACAATGCTCAGAGAAATTATGCTACTACTGAAAAAGAATTCTTAGCAGTTGTATTTGCTTGTGATAAGTTCAGACCTTATATTGTTGATTCTAAAGTAAGTATTCACATGGATCATGCTGCTATTAAATATCTTATGGAAAAGACAGATGCTAAACCTAGACTTATTAGATGGGTTCTCTTGCTAAAAGAATTTGATTTGCATATTATTGATAGAAAAGGAGCCGAGAACCCCATTACAGACAACTTGTCTAGGTTAGAAAATGTTCTTGATGACCCACTACCTATTGATGATAGCTTTCCTGATGAATAATTAAATGTCATAAATGCTTCTCGTACTGCTCCATGGTATGCTGATTATGCTAATTACATTGTTGCTAAATTTATACCACCTAGTTTCACATACCAGCAAAAGAAAAAGTTTTTCTATGACTTGAGACATTACTTTTGGGATGACCCACATCTTTATAAAGAAGGAGTGGATCGTGTTATTAGATGTTGTGTACCTGAGCATGAACAGGAACATATCCTACACAAGTGTCACTCCGAAGCTTATGGAGGACACCACGCTGGAGATAGAACTGCGCATAAGGTATTGCAATGCGGTTTTTATTGGCCTACTCTCTTCAAGGATGCCCGTAAGTTCGTCTTATCTTGTGATGAATTTCAAAGAATTGGTAATATTAGCAGACGTCAAGAAATGCCTATGAATTATTCACTTGTTATTGAACCATTTGGTGTTTGGGGATTTGATTATGTGGGACTGTTTCCTGCCTCTAATGGATATACACATATTTTAGTTGCTGTTGATTACGTTACTAAGTGGGTAGAAGCTATTCCAACTAGTAGTGCTGATCATAACACCTCTATTAAGATGCTTAAAGAAGTTATTTTTTCGAGGTTTGGAGTCCCTAGATATTTAATGACTGGTGGTGGTTCACATTTTATTCATGGTGCTTTCCATAAAATGCTTGCTAAGTATGATGTTAATCATAGAATTTCATCTCCTTATCACCCACAGTCTAGTGGTCAAGTAGAATTGAGTAATAGAGAGCTCAAATTAATTTTGCAAAAGACTGTTAACAGATCTAGAAAGAATTGGTCCAAGAAGCTTGATGATGCATTATGGGCTTATAGAACTGCATATAAAAATCTTATGGGTATATCTCCGTATAAAATGGTTTATGGAAAAGCATGTCACTTACCTCTCGAACTAGAACATAAGGCATATTGGGCTATTAAAGAACTCAATTATGATTTCAAACTTGCCGGTGAGAAGAGGTTATTTGACATTAGCTCACTTGATGAATGGAGAACCCAAGCCTATGAGAATGCCAAACTGTTTAAAGAAAAAGTTAAAAGATGGCATGACAAAAGAATACAAAAGTGTGAGTTTAATGTAGGTGATTATGTATTATTGTACAACTCTCGTTTAAGATTTTTTGCAGGAAAACTTCTCTCTAAATGGGAAGGTCCTTACGTTATCGAGGAGGTCTATCGTTCCGGTGCCATAAAAATCAACAACTTCGAAGGCACAAATCCGAAGGTGGTGAACGGTCAAAGAATCAAACATTATATCTCAGGTAATCCTATAAATGTTGAAACCAATGTTATTGAAACCGTAACCCCGGAGGAATACATAAGGGACACTTTCCAGAATGTTTCAGACTCCGAAAAGGAATAGGTATGTGGTACGGTAAGTAAACAGTCTCCAAAACAGTTCTAATGGCAATTTTTCTCCGTTTTGGAATATTTAGAAAAATGGAAAAATAAGAAGCAGTCCGGGAAGGACACGAGGCCTCCACGAGGGTGGAGGGCGCGCCCTACCCCCCCTGGGCGCGCCCCCTGCCTCATGGGCACCTCGTGCGCTCTACGGACTTCGTTTTCTTGCACGATACGTATTTTGGTCGGTAAAAATTCATTATATAATCTCCCGAAGGTTTTGACTCCTGTATCACGCAAATATCCTCTATTTTCATTTCGAGCTGTTTTTCTGACAGATCTAGATCATCATGACGTCTCCAAGCGCCCCCAAGGACAAGTTCTTCGAGAAGGTCATCAACCCTTACCTCGCGGAGGTGCTGCGACAACCTCAAACCATTGAGATGCGTGATGGGTTGCTGCACATCCGCGATGTTGAGGGACCAAAGGGGACCGGAAGCGTGGAGACGAGGCTCGAAGCAATGGAGCAACAAGTTTTCAAGTGCTAGGGGATGGTGGAACGTGAACTCAACTCCAACCACATGATGATCGCGGAGTTCACCAACAACCACAAGCTGGATGCCCAGAACATTGGGGATACCATCTTCAAGCTTCACGAGAAGATCGAGCACCTCCAAGCCCAAATCTATGACCTACAAAACCAAAACTGTGAGTATGAATATAGATTCAAGAGGATGAGTTTGGCTGCAGATTTGAGGATCCCGGAGACTCGATCATCCTTCTATGATGGTGAGCCTATGCCTTGGAAGATGGACGACAAGCCCACATCATCAACAACTCCACCACCTTCCTCACCAACAAAGGAGATATAATCACATGGGTATGGGCACTCCCCTTGGCGACTGCCAAGCTTGGGGGAGGTGCCCCGGTATCGTATCACCATCACACTCCTGTCTTTACCGTTTTTCTTAGTTCGATCCTTTTAGTAATATTTTGATCTAGTAGAATAAATCTTTAGTATGATCTAGTCTTGAGTTTTGCTTTATGATCCCTTCTATGTAATCGAGTCCGTGAGCTATATTATAAAGATTAGTGTTGAGTTAAGGGCTTGATTATCTTGCTATGATCTTGAGGGAATAAAAGAAAAAGAAAGAATAAAAAGAAATAAAAAGAGATCATATTGATCTTATGGAGAGTGATGACTTCACATAGAAAGAGTATGATGATTAAAAATTATTGAGAGTTGACAAACATAGCTTTGGTCATCGTTGCAATTAATAGGAAGTAATAAAGAAAGAGAGGTTTCACATATAAATATACTATCTTGGACATCTTTTATGATTGGGAGCACTCATTAAAATATGACATGCTAAAGAGTTGATGTTGGACAAGGAAGACAACGTAATGGGTTATGTTTTCTTATATCTGAGATAAAGTATATTGTCACGGATCATCCAACATGTTGAGCTTGCCTTCCCCCCTCCTGCTAGCCAAATTCTTTGCACCAAGTAGAGATACTACTTGTGCTTCCAAATACCCATAAACCCAATTTTGCCATGAGAGTCCACCATATCTACCTATGGATTGAGTAAGATCCTTCAAGTAAGTTGTCATCAGTGCAAGAAATAAAAATTGCTCTCTAAATATGTATGATCGATTGGTGCGGAGGAAATAAGCTTTATACGATCTTGTGATGTGGAAGAAATAAAAGCACCGGACTGCATAATAAAGGTCCATATCACAAGTGGCAATATAAAGTGACGTTCTTTCGCATTAAGATTTTGTGCATCCAACCCTGAAAGCGCATGGCAACCTCTGCTTCCCTCTGTGAAGGGCCTATCTTTTACTTTTATCTTCTACCTTATGCAAGAGTCATGGTGATTTTAACCTTTCCTTTTTACATTTTATCCTTTGGCAAGCACAGTATGTTGGAAAGATCCTGATATATATATCCAATTGGATGCAAGTTAGCATGAACTATTATTGTTGACATTACCCTTGAGGTAAAAGGTTGGGAGGCAAAACTATAAGCCCCTATCTTTCTCTGTGTCCGATTTAAACTCCGTAACCACAAGTATTGCGTGAGTGTTAGCAATTGTGAAAGACTAAATGATAGTTGAGTATGTGGACTTGCTAAAAGGCTCTGACATAGACTCTTTCTGATGTTATGATAAAGTGCAATTGCCTCAATGACTGAGATTATAGTTTGTTAGTTCTCAATGAAGTTTCTGATTCATACTTTGCATTGTGAATAGATTATTACTTGAGCATAAGAAATCATATGGCATTATCAATATATGTTGCTGTTATGAGAATAATCATGATGCCCTCATGTCCGTATTTTATTTTATCGACACCTCTACCTCTAAACATGTGGACATATTTATCGTTATCGGCTTCCGCTTGAGGACAAGCGAGGTCTAAGCTTGGGGGAGTTGATACGTCCATTTTGCATCATGCTTTTATATCAATATTTATTGCATTATGGGCTGTTATTACACATTATGTCATAATACTTATGCCTATTCTCTCTTATTTTACAAGGTTTACATAAGGAGGGAGAATGCCGGCAGCTGGAATTCTGGGCTGGAAAAGGAGCAAATATTAGAGACCTATTCTACACAACTCCAAAAGTCCTGAAACTCCACGGAAGTTGTTTTTGGAAATAATAAAAAATACTGAGCGGAAGAAATACCAGAGGGGGCCCACACCCTGGTCACGAGGGTGGGGGGTGCGCCCTACCCCCTTGGGCGCGCCCCCTGCCTCGTGGGCCCCCTATTGGCCCTCCGGTGCCCATCTTTTGCTATATGAAGTCTTTTGTCCGAAGAAAAATCATAAGCAAGCGTTCGGGATGAGACTCCGCCGCCACGAGGCGGAACCTTGGCGGAACCAATCTAGGGCTCCGGCAGAGCTGTTCTGCCGGGGACACTTCCCTCCGGGAGGAGGAAATCATCGCCATCGTCACCTCTCATCGGCAGGGGGCCAATCTCCATCAACATCTTCACCAACACCATCTCCTCTCAAACCCTAGTTCATCTCTTGTATCCAATTCTTGTCTCTAAGTCTGGGATTGGTACCTGTAGGTTGCTAGTAGTGTTGATTACTCCTTGTAGTTGATGCTAGTTGGTTTATTTGGTGGAAGATCATATGTTCAGATCCTATATGCATATTAATACTCCTCTGATTATGAACATGAATATGCTTTGTGAGTAGTTACGTTTGTTCCTGAGGACATGGGAGAAGTCTTGCTATTAGTAGTCATGTGAATTTGGTATTCGTTCGATATTTTGATGAGATGTATGTTGTCTCTCCTCTAGTGGTGTTATGTGAACGTCGACTACATGACACTTCACCATTTTTTGGGCCTAGAGGAAGGCATTGGGAAGTAATAAGTAGATGATGGGTTGCTAGAGTGACAGAAGCTTAAACCCTAGTTTATGCGTTGCTTCGTAAGGGGCTGATTTGGATCCATATGTTTCATGCTATGGTTAGGTTTACCTTAATACTTCTTTTGTAGTTGCGGATGCTTGCAATAGGGTTTAATCATAAGTGGGATGCTTGTCCAAGTAAGGATAGCACCCAAGCACCGGTCCACCCACATATCAAATTATTAAGGTACTGAACGCGAATCATATGAGCGTGATGAAAACTAGCTTGACGATAATTCCCATGTGTCCTCGGGAGCGCTTTTCTCTATATAAGAGTTTTTCCAGGCTTGTCCTTTACTACAAAAAGGATTGGGCCACCTTGCTGCACTTTATTTACTTTTGTTACTTGTTTCTCGTTACAAATTATCTTATCACAAAACTATCTGTTACCTACAATTTCAGTGCTTGCAGAGAATACCTTGCTGAAAACCGCTTATCATTTCCTTCTGCTCCTCGTTGGGTTCGACACTCTTACTTATCGAAAGGACTATGATAGATCCCCTATACTTGTGGGTCATCACGCGCCTGCCCCCCTGGGCGCGCCCCCCTGCCTCGTGGGCCCCCTGGTGCTCCACCGACCTCAACTCCAACTCTATATATTCACGTTCGGGGAGAAAAAATCAGAGAGAAGGATTCATCGCGTTTTACGATACGGAGCCGTGGCCAAGCCCTAAACTCTCTCGGGAGGGCTAATCTGGAGTCCGTTCGGGGCTCCGGAGAGGGGAATCCGTCGCCGTCGCATCATCAACACTAAAAAAAATACACTTCCGTGATGATACGTGTTTGTCACAGTAGGTCGCGTTTTTTGTCATGCATGTACATCCATGACAAATTTATGACAGAATCAAGATAGTCATACCTGTGCTGTCGTAGAAGTGTTCCATGACATTACCAAAATTATCATCACGGAAGTGTCCAGTTCCATGACAATAAATCACGCGTCACAGAAGTGCTTTCGTCAAGGGTGACCGACACGTGGCATCCACCGTAACGGAACGCCGTTAAGCTATCGGGTCGGGTTTTGGATCCGATAACCCGTTAACAACCCCGACCAATGGGGATTTTCCACGTGTAAAATCATCATTGGCTGGAGGAAACACGTGTCGGCTCATCGCTGGGACAGATGTCATCCACTCATTGGACAGAAGGCGCCTATGATACGTCGACACGTGGCATGGCCCAACAGTGGCCCATTCCTGTGAAAAGGCCGGCCCGTTCGACTTGGTCAAAAGCTGGCGGGCCGGCCCATGGAAAGCCTGTTAACGGCTTGTTCGCATATAGCCCATTTACAGCCCGCTAACCCAAGGCCCGTTACGCCCTATTCGAATTAGGCCCAGTAGCGTCATCTAGGCCATCCAATATGATTCCAGCCCGTTTTCACTTCTGGCCCATGTATGGCCCATGACGTCTTTCGGCCCATATGAGGCCCTATGTAACTCTTGGCCTATTAAAGGCCCGTGCTGAAACTGGCCCGTAATGAACAGTGTATTACTTTACACCCATTAACGGCCCGTGGTGAAACTGGCCCGTAATGAACAGTGTATCAGTTTATACCCATTAACGGCCCGTTATTCCGTTGGGCCATTTCCAGCCCATGTTATCTTTCGGCCTTCTCAGAGCCCATTTATTCTTGGGCTATTTTCCAGCATTCGTTTACTTACGGCCCGTTACTGTCATTTTCTGCTTGTGGGCCAAATTCAGCCCGTCGTTACAGTCGGCCCGTTTGTGGTCCGTTAATACGTTGGGCCGCTTTCATAGCGTCACCAAATACGGCCTATTAACGATGGCCCGTTATGGTCGGCCCATGAAGGGACGATTCCAACTTTAGCCCGTTTACGGCCAGAATGCGGTCTGTTTGGCCCATGTTTGGCCAATCGATCATACGGCCCGTATAAGGCCCATTGATGATACGGCCCGTAGAAGGCCCATTGTTTCTACGGCCCGTAGAAGGCCCATTGTTTCTACGGCCCGTAGAAGGCCCACTGTTTCTACGGCCCGTAGAAGGCCCACTGTTTATACGGCCCGTAGAAGGCCCACTGTTTCTACGGCCCGTAGGAGGCCCAGTGTCATTACAGTAAATATTAGCCCATGGTTATTGTGGCCTAGTTTTAAAAAATAGGTTATTGCAGCCACTAGCAAACCGCAGAAAAAGAACTGCATTGACTACAAGCAAACAAATAAACAAGACAACAAGGAAATAAATAAGCAAGCAACTTACACTAGGCTATCACGGCTATTACACATATTACATCCACTGGGCATCAAAGTTCGCCACCAGTGCAAATATAGGGAACACAACAGCATATAAACGCCGCAGCAAAACAAGTCCAGAACTGAAACCACTTCAGAAGAGCTCAAGAAACAATATCCTGGGTACCCATAATGCTGGCAAGATGCTTAGCAAGCTTATTAACTTTCTCTTGTTTGGCGCTTAAATCCTCCAACGCTTGCTGTTGCACCAGAAAGTATGCATCTGAATTCTGCAGGGACTTCCTCAGTCCTTCGGCTTCCTGTCACATAACATCTGATCGATGTCTTTCAACTTGAAGTTGAGACTCAAGAAGCCGAACTGATTCAGGCAACGAGTTCGAAGAGCTGGTGCGAGCAGTGGTAGCCAGTAACTCAAACACTACATCAAGACAGGACTTTGGGGTTGTCTCAGTGTCTTCAATATAGTTTTTATTAGCTTTCTTGGAGACCAACAGGGATGTCTCACTATCTTGAACCTTATCTGCATTACTTCCTTTACCATTGCATAACAGGGTACTCTTCTCCAATATTTTATCCGCGTTCTAAAAGAGAAACAAACAAACACATCTCAGGTTTACAATGTAGTATATGAAACTCATTTTGGTAAACCAGTTCAGTAGTAAGGTGGACAGGATAACAGCATGAAACAAACATATATCTATGTAGTATGGTCACTATATGGTCTATATCATTCTAGTTTATGTTGCCAAATCAAGATAGATACAGTTCGAATCATATCTATTTAAGACAAAGCAGCATAGACATAATATAAGTGTGGGAAACTACACAGCAATAACAACACTTGTAATGTGCATGGCATGAGAACATAACTGTTTATTCAATTGAAACTGAAATCAACATAGAGCAAGTTACAATAGCAAACAACCAAACACGTTGAAGAAACAGGTTTAAAACATACCTGTTGCGCCATTGCAGTTTCAATTGCATCCTTCAAATTTGAAATTAGTTGGTATCAGTAAATACAGTGATGCAAGAGCAAAGTAGTATGAACCATAGCTACGGAACCTGACCTGAGAACAATTCTTCTTCTGCTTTAAGCGTTGACTTCGGGTTCGGAGTGGTGGTCCTCGTGATTTGGGCACTGTAGTTGCCTTGCTGACTGCTCGTGTTTGGGTGCTCTGTGGTGGAGACGATGCTGTGTCAACGGGAACTGGGTGTCTATCTGCTGGGGTTGGGGTTAGAAGGGGTGTAGCTGGTTCTCTGTCCAACTGGGTAGGGGTACAATCTGCATGAGTGTGGGTTATGTGTGGTGGGGCTGGTTCTTGGGCAAGTACAACCGTGGTTCTATCTGCATCGACAGGTAGCACAATCTTTTCTGAAGACCGTGTTTTTACTCCCACAGATACTGCCATCACTCCCTCCAATTGAAATGGCTAATAAACAAGAAAAGTAATTGAATGTACAGACATTGTAAGATAGACAGGTGCAATGGATAGTAGGGAAGAAGACAGGGCATGAAATAATTCACATTTATGTTGTCTAAGCAAACAGAATAGCAGGACATAATTTCACATATATGATGGCTAATTAAACAGGATATCATGACACAATTTCACATGTATGATGGCTAACTAAACAGGATAGAATGACATACTTCAAAATATGATGACTATGTAAACAGGATGACATGATATAACTATACGATGTGTCTATTAAAGTGGTTGGCATGCCATAAATCACAAACATGCCGTCGATGGAAACATGATGGCATGATATAGTTCATGGATAGAATGACATAATTTAAAATATGATGACTATGTAAACAGGATGAGATGATATAACTATATTATGTCTTTAGAAAATGGGTTGGCATGCCATAATTCAGATACATGCTGTCTATGTAAACATCATGGCACGACATAATTCAAATATATGATTTATATACTAAGGAAGTGAGCAGAGGGCAATCTCATATATGATGTGTCAACTAAGGAGATGGCATTCAATATTGTGTATATGATGTAAAAACTAAGCATTGCAATACAACATATGCATTATATGAGTAATATAACCCTGCCAAGTTTGAGCATACACCTCAGGGGGATAATAGGACTGGTCATCTGCCTCTGAATCCTCCTCTGAATCCTCCTCTGAAGAGCTATCTGTAACCAGCAAGATATCTGCTTCAGCAGGTAGCATTGTCTGCTCTGAAGACCTTGTTTTCACTCCAGATTTCTCCATCACCAATTCAAATGGCTGATGCACAGGAAGAGCAGTTGAATATACAAACATTGTCGACAAAAGCAATGAGAAATACAAAAAAAGGACGGCATGATATAATTCACATATATGACGCTTGCCTAAACAGCATGGCATTGCATAATTCACATACATAATGCCTTCCAACAAGATAACATTGCATAATTCACATATATAATGTCTTGCAACAAGATGTCATTGCATAATTCACATATATGGTAATTAGACACTAAACAGGTGGCATTCACACAAAGCATGTCCAAACTAAGTAAATGACATAGCAATGCAAGATACCATATGCATGATATGAGCAACATAACCCTGCCAAGTTAGGGCATGCACCTCGGGGGGGGGGGGGGAAATATGACTGGTCATCTGTCTCTGAATCCTCCTCTGAGGAGCTATCGGTAACCAGCAAGACATGCGCTTCGTCAGATAGCATTGTCTGCTCTGAAGACCTTGTTTCCACTCCAGATTTTTCCATGACCGTGCCGAATGGCTCATGCACAGGAAGAGTAATTGAATGTACTTAAATTGTTGACAAATTTAACATGTAATAAAAAATGATGGCAAGATATAATTCACAGATAAGATGACTGGCTAACCAGGGTGGCATTGCAATATTCACATATATGATGCCTGGCTAGACAAGATGGCATTGCATGATTCACATATACGATAAAGAAACTAAACAGATGGCATTGACACAAAGCATGTCTAAACTAAGCAGATGACATCTTTAATGTATACAGTAAGCAATGCAAGGCACCATATGCATGATATTACCAACATCAGCATGCCAAGTTAGAGCGAAGACCTCATGGGGTAAATAGGAGTGGTCTTCTCCTTCTGAATCCCCCTCGGAACAGTTATCTTCCTCTTGATTACGATCCGAAATGGGTGGAGGGGGCTGCCTTTGCGCCCACCATGGAACGACGTCTGCATGAAATTTTATTGCCACGCAAGGCTCGTCTCTTTTGCTCTACATGATCAGCTCCATTGTGTACAATAACTGGCATGCATAGGAATAAAACATAGTGAGATTATGTAAGGAGTGCATGCACAAATCCAGAGTGATGGTAGCAAACTGTGGATAGACCCAAAACCAATGATAGCAGGCAGATAATAGCTTTAGTTAAAAAATACAGATAATGGCTCCTTTAATGTTTGTTTGCACCCAACATGAAACTCATAGTAGACACCGGAGATTAACCAGATAGTAGACAGATAGTACTGATTGCTGCCCCAATATGTACCCCACAACCATTTAAAAACTCAAGTTTCGGCATTAGTTTGGACCTGACTCGGAGTCTAATAGGTGAACACGACGATAATGTAGCATGTCATCATATTAAGTGACGCATAACGTAAGCAGACATGGAAGAGTGCGACCTCTCTTGCGGACCCGTGTAGTCCTCAAGGTCATTTGCTCAGTTGATGATGGTAATGCAGTTGCCGTGGCTGCCGGCGGCGGGGAAGAAGATCTGAGGCGGCGAAAGACAGTCTGGAGAGCGGATCCCTGCTGTGGTGAACCCTTCCGTCGTTGGAGCAGCTGAGCTGGGGTGGAACACAGTGCCGCAGGAGCAGGACAAACCACACAAGGTTTTCTTTGACACATATGTGTAACAGAAGTAATTGAGTAAGGGCTTGTTTGAATTTGAGGATTCTAACAATGCAGGGATAGGAAATAGACAGGAATAGGATAGGAATGCATGTGCAATACGGAGAATTTAAAAACACATGACTTCTGCCAATCTGGGTGTTTGATTCACAACAATTGGAAGATCACAGGATGCAAAAAAGCATGGTGAGATTAAGTCAAACCACAAGAAAATGTACGGTTATAATTCTATTATGCTACTATCTCTTAGTCTTGTGCTTGATGAATACGAATATGAAAAGGAGGAGAAGTGGAAATTAGAATTCCTACGGTTTTTCTTTCAAGGAGACACTAAAGGAACAAATCCTATAGTTCTCCTTTGCTCCATTCCTTTGCACCAAATTCATGAAAAGTAGTACCATAGGAAACTTTCCAATTCCGATGTTTTTCATTCACTTTTCCTTTCAAGCACTGGCAATTCTAGTAGGCAGGCTTGACCAAGGAAAATCCTACACTAAAAAATGTTTTTGTGCTACTTCTAATACTTTGGACCCAGGCCACTGCCATACTAGCTCAACTCCCAGGCCCATCGACAAATGCACAGCTCAAACATGCAGAGATAAATAATGATGACGTTCAAGAGAGTCCATCACGGATAGCTAAGTTGCCTGGCACCTCACTGCTTGTCATATAGTAGGATAAAATAATCGTATTTCCCGTTACTACGAGTGCTCAGTGGACAATATATATAACATGTAGAGTGAAAAAGAGATGCAACAAGTGTACAACCTCTTTGGCGAAGCCATGTCGATCTCAGCGTGATTGGGTTGGCCGGTGAGGATGCTCCGGCTGACTTGGCTGTCGGAGGAGGGGGAGAAGATCTTGGGCGTCTGGAGATGGAGCCCGAGGTAATGCTCCGCTGTGATGGAGGGTTTCGTCGTTGGAGCAGCTCCGGTGAGTTGTACGATGCTGAGGCTGAAGCAGGACAAGAGAGACAACGAACAACGTTAACCTGAGTGGAATTCTAATAGCATCTCCAATACATGACGTAAAATACATAACCACAAAGTGCTAGATGTAAAATACATCAGCCGCTCATCTCTGAACTTAACTGTCGAAACTAAATTTAACTGTCGAAACTAAACTTAACTGTCGAAACTGAACTTAACTGTCGAAAATGAATTTTGCTGTCGAAACTAAATTTTGTTGTCGAAACTGAACGCACTAGCAAGGTGAGGCTACACGTCGGTCGACTGACTTTTTCATCTCTGGTCAGTCGATTTTGCAGCCGTTGGATACGAAATCAAGGGCCTGCGGTTCATCTTCAACCTCCACCCCCCTGAGCCGCCAGCCACCACCGGCCAAACAGCAGCCCCCCGCCGCCCGCGGCCGGCGGTGCGCCGCCCCGCCCGCCTCGAAAACACTCCCCACCGCCGGTCCGCCGCCGCCCCGGCCATCCCTCTAGGCCCCCCCTGTGCCGAGCTTTTTCTCCGGCGATCCCCACGCCACCGTCCCGCCAACGCCCCGCCACCGCCGGCGACCACCGCTCCCATCCTGAACACTAAGATAGATAGTGGGGTACATCTCCGGCGAGCCTCCCTCCCCGCTGCGGCTGGTTCTTCCTTCACCCCGGCGAGCCCCCCCACCCCCTGAAAATTGACTGACCCAAAAGTTGATTCAGTCGACTGAAGTGTAGCTAAATTGGAGCAGCATCGTAAGCAAGAGCAAGAGCGAGAGCAGCAGCGTGAGCAAGAGCAATAGCAAGAGCAAACCAGGCAGGGGACCGAGAGCAAGAGCAGAGCAGCAGTGCGAGCGAGAGCTAAAGCAGCAGCAGCTCCTACTGATGTGGACGTCGCCGCCGAGGGAGCGACGCCGTGGAGGAAGTGGCCGGCGACGCCGCCGAGGATGGAGCTGCGCCGTGTCGGCTCGGGACCGAGCGCCGGCAGCACCGTGAGATCGAATCAAGAAGAAAATGCAGCGATTAGTGTACAACCTCTTTGGTGGCGCTGATTAGGTCGCAGCTTCATCCGAGGAAACGGTGATGATGATGCTCTTCCGGTGGTGCAGGTGAAGACGGCGGTGTGGGAATGGAGGTGGCGCGAAAGACGAGGGGAACATCGGGGCAGTTCCTTGGATGTGGAGGACGGGGTGGCTGAATCGGCGGGACGATGAGATCGACGACGGATCCTCATCTGGTACAGTGGATGAGGGACGTCGTCGGGGAAGAGGCTCCGGCTGGGTGGCGGACAGAGCAGGGTGTGGGGTTTCCTCGCGGGTTTTCGCGGCCTCGGTGTACGAATGGGTGGGCGGATGGGATGGCAGTGGGGAACCATGGCTTAGAGACGTGCTTGTCCGAAATGTGGGGTAAGTTACGAAAATACCCCCACCGATTTGAGGCGGTTCTTTCGGTTCAGGGGTACCACGGGCATTTCGCGTGCCGGGATTTCACAGGAGGTGGGAGTTTTCGCGCGCGTTGTAATTTCGGAATAGCAAGGCGCGGGTTGAGATGGAGGGAGTTGTCGGAGCACAACGAGGCAAAGATATATCTTAAATATTTCGGGCTAACAAGGCGCGGGTTGAAAAGGCGGGAGTTTTGCAGCACGATAGACAGAGACGCTAGCTTGAATTTTCGGCATAACAAGGCGCGGCTTGAAATTTCGGAAGAACAAGCTTAACGTGTACCCAAAAAAAGACAATTTGCACCTCAACACGCACAACACACACACAAATACCATTTAGACTAGAGTAAGGTACACGTGCATTGCACGCATGAGATTTGGCAACCAAATTATGAATAAATACCACATTATAGCATGCAAGCTTTGAGTCATAGATGCATGATGTAGATGTTCGTTTAATTCTTGTAGTTCATTTCATTCAAAATCATCTAGTTTTTATAAGAAAGCTAATCTATTTTAAGATTCATGGAATTGTGCGTCGTAAGACATAAAGTTAAAAATAATAATGGCAAATCATGTAGAAAAACATTTGGGCAATTCTGATATGGAAGATTCTAGAACAAATAAGAAGTGCTTGTGTTTTGATGTTTGTGCATTATGCTTAAGTTCAACCATGGAGTCTTCTAGATTATACATGTGGCGAAATCTGGTGGAATCTAGATGATATCCAACAGCCAGTAGTGCTCAAATTTGCCATCTTTGGACCATCGGATTCGCCTCACCCAACGACCATCTTTCAAAGTTAAAGTTACCCGCACACAATATAAAAAAATATAAAATATAATATATATAGGGGTATAGATATAGATATGTGATGCGAAAGCCGCCCATCATCTCCAATTAGAATAGTGTGTCCATGCACGGATGCGACGTGGCCAAATGATGTCTGCCATCGGTATCTCAAATTCAAATCAGTCTGGCCTTGTTCAATGTGTATACATTACAACATGCTCGTTTCCAAACCACACTGCGCAGATCTCCGTTATATTCATGCATGCATGGGTTTCAAACATCAGGATCTCTTATTCAAATATTTGAATTCAACTTTACATTGATTATGACCTCACCTATTCTTTTACACCCACACAGTAGTCTTCTCTTTATAATTGTACCACTAACTTTCTCTCGTGCATGCATGCACACACACTACCATTCGGCATTATCCATCGCACGCATGCAATCTTTTTCTTCAGGTCGGTCTCCCATGAAGGCACACACCCACACACATCCCCCTCTCCATCATATCGGGCATTCTTTATCTCTCACGCGTGCATGCGCAACGATCGATGTTCCTCTATGTATGTGTGTATATAGCTAGGTCTTTCATAGTTTTCCACACAAACCGATCAATCGATATATCCAGTGAGGTCTCACCCTCTTTCCCACGTCCACATCGATCAATCTATACCTCTCTATATAGGATTAACATATATAGCTAATACACCCACATTAATTATATATCCAACGTCCCCCTCTCATCATCCATGCCTTCTGCTTCATCTCTTAGACGCGTGCACAATGGCGAAGACAGGGGGCAGTAAGGGCCCTGCCCCCTCCCCCCCTAACATCACTATATATCGAGGCTAATATGAATGTGATCATTAGACAATTGCTGCTAAAATGGTTTAAGTTCATGAATTTACCCTCCTCGTAAAGGATTAGCAATGCTTAGCCCCCTAGCTCATTTATTTTTCATGGCTCCGCCACTGCGCGCAACAGCGCACGTGTTCGCCCCCTCTCTCTAAATATCGATCTCGCACTTGTGCATTCCTTCATAGTCTCCCTCCACTCGGCCCCTCGCACCATCTTCTAGCCCCCACCGGATTTTGCCACATGTACAATCTAGCAGACTCAATGGTTGAACTTAAGCATAATGCACAAACCTCAAAACAACAGTGGTTCTCTTTTGTTCTAGAATCTTCCGTATCATAACTGCCCAAACTTTTTTTCTAGTTGAATTGCCATTATTTGTTTTTACTTTATGCTTTACAATGCACAATTCCATGAATCATAAAATAGATTAAGGGCTTCTTTGATTCAAAGGATTCTCAAAGGAATTTTGGAGGATTCTAATCATTAGGAATTTTTCCTATCTTGGTTGTTTGATTCGTAGGATTGTAAACCATAGGAATTTTTCCATATGATTCATTTGCACTAGATTTCATAGGAAACATCCCATCCACTCAAACCTCTTTGAAAGAATTCTGCGTTTTTTCTATGCACAATCAAACACTCGTACAATCTTGTAGGATTCAAGACGACATTCCACTATAATCCCATGTTTTTCCTATTCCTGCGTTCTTAGCTTTTTTATAAAAACTAATTGATTTTGAATGAGATGAACTATAAGAATTAAACGAAGGGCTACATCAGGCATATATGACTCCGAGATTACATGCTATAGTGTGGTATTTATTCATAATTTGGTTGCAAAATCTGATGCGTGCAATGCACGTGTACCTTACTAGTACTTCGAGTATGTGCAAAACACGTAAATTAGAATACCAATGGCACGCTACACAGTGTCTCTCTTACAGTTCATGAAGCCACGTGGCACATGTGGAGGCGTTGTCGCGACCTCCTTGCGTGGATTGATCACAGTGACGTGCTGCTGGTTCCAGAAGAATGCACTCGTCCTCCCTGAGCCATACTGGCGGTACATGCACGAAGCGAAGATGTGCACGCACGCCACGCACGCACTCATTCCCTCGCACGCACACGCGGGTACACGGGCGGACGCAATTTTGTACCAAGATCCACCCCATGTGATAATTTGACGCGTGTAAAGTCGTTCACTTCATTGATGGTCAATTAATACAGCGCATGCAAATTGAGTGGACGTGAGGGCGGAAGAAAGACATTATTACTCCACTGCGCACATGCGAGTAGTTAAATCGTGGGTTGGTAGTAGTACTTCCATTGGTCTCCTTCGTATTTTGTGCCAATTTTTGACAGTAACATAATATTTACGCATATGAGCAGTGTAGTACTTGAAATTTATGTTCCGCTAAACTCATCGGGAGCCGTTTCGGGCCTTGAAACCAAAACCATCAATTAATCTTTACCTTGTTCCCGCCACGTTCGAAAGCCTGCTCACACCTACTAGTACGTACCAAACCTGAACGTGTTCCCACTATGCAGGTATTAGTACTAGTGCTAGTACTTAGGTTATAAAAAGGGGAACTACCTAACCGAAAATTACTCTACCTTTCCTCCTCATAAGTGCTTCTTCTTCGTCCGTCGTTGCCATGGCCGGTGAGCAGAGCTCTAGGTCGAGAACTACTCGTAACAAGGGAGCGGCAACCAAGGCTGCGGAAAAAAAAGAGGGCTCGCCGCCACACAGAGACCTCGAAAGATCTCTCACGGGCAGGCGATGGCTCCCAGGAGCGCCCTAGCCGCGGAGGCGAACATGCCGAGCCGGCGGAGCTGGAGTCGTTATCCCTCGACGGCATGCCCGATCAGCTCAATAAGCAGAAGGAGTTCATCCAAGGCTTGATGGAGTTGCTGAAGGAGAGCCTCGACGACATGCCCACTGAGCTCAATCAGTAGGGGGAGTTGACCGCCGGCTTGGTGATGCTGCTGAAGAAGAGCATTGCCTCGGAGAAGAAGGCAACCGGCGAAATCCTGCGACTTCAGGAGGACAAGGCGAAGCTCTGCCACGAGATCGACCTGTTGAAGGAGAAGAACGCCGGCTGGAAGAAGCTGCATGAGAATAGTAGTTCCTCGATGAAGATGCTGCAGGCCCTCGTCATGGAAAGAAAGGAGGAGTTGGCGAAGCTCCGCATCGAGCACCTGGCTGCTGTCAAGGTACGTAATGCGGCCGTGGAACAGAGGATGACGGCTCGCGTCGAGAAATCCCGCGTCATGGACAGAATGAAGAAGATGGCGGAGGAGACGCGCAAGGAGATGGAGGTCGTGGAGGCGATGAAGAAGCAGTTACGACTCCGCGGCGAATTAGATCATTTGGGGTGATAATCTTCCTTCTTCTTTTGCTCCTGTGTTTCAACTTTTGCTTCGGGTGTTTCGCTGCACGTGTCACGTTCTCTGCGAGGCATGAATAGAACAATGGTTTTTTTAGGGAATGAATAGAACAATGCTAACAATGAGATGACTAGCAAATTAGATCATTTTTTATCGCCATATGGCACTGGGCTGCCGTGTTTCGTGCTCCTCCGTCACAGTACTACTCCAGTGGAAAACTTGAGCATACCGCACGGTTCTTTGCTCCTCCTCGATCAGGTCGTCGATGCATTTATACGAGCATTCAAATCACAAGGCCCCGCCTTCCAGCAGTAATGAGCCATCAAATCACAAAGGCCCTCGCCTCTCGTGAAACCGGCCAAGCTAGACTGCCCCGCCCTCTAGCCTTTTAAAAAATGTATACTTTTGTACAACAGTAGTATTGATGGATTGCGCCATGGAGCAAAACTTAAAATTAAAAAAAGGTGGTACATATAGAGAGCGCTCGTCACCAAATTATGCATATAGCACTATTAAAAAGGCTAGTCACAATAATGGTGTCCAGCACAACCCACCCCTCAAATAAAATTAAGAGGGTGCTTGGATACGTTTTAGTCCCCTGACTAAAAGTAGTGGGACTAAAACATGCTAGTCTCACCCATGCTTGGATCCAAATACTAAAAAGGCTAAAATCAGGTTAATGAGCATTTATTATCCTCCAAACCCTCCAATCCAGAACTCGTCTGTGTTAAAGGAGAGGAGTTAAATGCGTAGAGAGAGGACTAATCATTCTTATATTATGGGACACAGGGAGTACTAGTATTTATTGCATTTGCCAAGGAGTGACCTCTTCCAATGAAATGGTGTTGCTAAGTTTGCTTCATTTAATTAGCTATAGACTCAAAATTGTGTTTTCACCTAGGTACACGCGCTTAGCACCGTTTCTTCCTTGGGTCACCAAACTAGTCTCTCTCTTCTTGATTAACTTGCCACATCAAACTTTATGCCTATGTGGCAAGCTTAAGCACCTGTAGGAGCAAGTAAAAGTAAGTACAATAGTGCGCTTTACATGGCATTTTTGCATATGTGGAGGAAAGAGAGGCAAGGAAAAAGTGGAGAAGTCGGCTCTCATGCAAGAGCCAGCCTCTACTACATATTGGAGCATTGGGAGAGGCACCTGTATGGAGGTGGTCAGGAATCGGGAGACTCACGCCGGTCGTAGCGCCGCAGTTAAAATGATAATGGCAAGTCAAATCACGAGGCCCCACCTGTCCAGCAGTAACTCGCTGTCAAATCACACAGCCCTACGTTTGCAGCAGCCTACTCCCTCGTCTTCTCGCGTCTCTGTCGAACCGACTAGGCGGAACTGCCCCGCCGCCTACCGCGCAGGAAAAGCCCCGCCCTCGACTTTTAAATAGTATATAGTATACTAATTTTGTATCCATGGATTGCGCCCGCGCCATGGAGCAAAGCATCTAGAAAATGGCGGTACACATGTACGGAGTATACAGCACGCCCGTCGCGTTCGCGTCGCACCCCAGACGGTCGGTCGGTCTGGCACGCTGCTCTCCGAATGGAACGTGCATCATATTGCGTTTGCACACACATGTGGGACGGCAATTGAGAACAGACCATAGGCACACTCCCCGGCCCCGCAAGTCGGGTGACTTAATATAAGAGGGAGACGAGCGATAGTACTAGAGAAGTGTTGTACTACATTGGTGCCTGGACGATCCCTGCAAGACACGGAAGATCAGTTCGTCCATGCATGTGACCAGACTCCAGCAGACACGCCTGGATTGGCTATCGTGTACATATCGTGCAGGCTGTGTTGTACATGGCTGTAGTTGTGGTGAGAAATCTAAAAAAAGGTTTCTTGTCATCTCGCAAAATTAGTTGTCATGTGCTTCGGATCACTGCGAGGATTAAACAGCGACAACTGAGTTGGGCTAGTCATTGGGGGCACATGCACGAACAGTGACTACTCGGCTGCCATCTAGGTCAAGCCGGCTATGTTAATTAGGACATCTATCGACGGACCCCTTTTCTACGAGTTTATCTTTAATTTGAGCTTTGTTCCTCGTCTAGTTTGTCCGTCGGGATTCAAGTTGTCTCCTTTGAGCAGTGAGGTTATGATTTCTTGTCATGTGGCATTTTTTCGTGTTATATGTTATAATCCAGCGCTTCAGATCAAAATGACGACAACTGCGCCTCCGGGCCACGTGCATGAAGACTTCTCGACAGTCATTGACGAGGTCAAGCCGGCTCCGGTAGACAAAAGAAAACTAGTACTACTCCACTATATAGGCAGGAGCCTCCGCGCTTGCTTGCTAGTGTTGCTCTCTTCACACTGTCTCGGCCTCTCCAGATCTAAACACGACAGCGGTGGCCACACACTCTCTCTCTCTCTCTGCTCACCGCTGGTCACAGATCCAGCCGGATCCTCTCCGCCGGGGAAGGTGAGAAGGTGCAACGTTCATGCGGTCGTCCTTCGCGACGGCTCTTACCCACTGTTGGGCGCGTCCCGATCAGCCTGCCTTGCCGTTCTCTCCCAAGCACCGCTGGCGAGGGAGGGCCTCCGACCCCTTCTTCCTCGCTGCCATAGTGTGGGCAGATCCGGCCTCCCGCCGCCCACCTAGCGACATCCCGGCGACCATCAGGTATAACTTCCTTCGAAACCGGCCTTGCTCTACTTCCCGAGCTCCTGACGTCGCTGCATTTGTATCTTTTACTATTTCTCAGCCCCCCTCGTAGATAGGATCGATCAACTGTTCGAAAACCACCTAATTTTTTTACGTTTAAGAGGTAAAACTAGTTCATGCACTCGAATCTAGTACTACTTGGTTCAAACAAGGAAGAAAGGGGTGGGGGTGGGGAGGATTTGTTACCTAAATCTAGGACTTGGTCGAAAGAGGAAATAATGGGGGCGAAAAGTAGCAGAGACTGGCTATCCAACTGGTCTCTAGGTCTAATAGGGAAATAAAGGGAAACGCAGTACAAACTCAATATAAACCCGATCTATTGGTTGAAAAAGGAAAGAAAGTGGGGACTGGGGGACAAGTCAACAGAGTAAGTCCAGCACTAGATTTGCTAGCCTCACACAGTATAAGGTGGCTATACCGAACAAAAATGGGACCAACCCAGATATCCTGTTCTGATGTTTGTTGCCCCGAGCCACTCTGATGTAATGCCACTGGTAAAATGTAGCAGTCGCACTGTTAAAAGTAAGGACACGTTAAACCAATGTTGTTTTCAATGTAATGCCTCCAGTAATATGAATCAATGGCACTTCTTTACATGTCCTGCTAAAATTTCCCATTAAGATAAGTTGGTTCTTTTCGTTAGAAATGCAACTGTCCTGGTCCGCCTACTCTCCCGTGCCCAAAGTAATGTCGTATTTAACGGTTGTCATAGTTAATCCTAATGCCCACACTAATATCTAGCTATGCCAGTGCTTTAGAAATTGCTACTGTCCTTGTAGGATTGCCATTCAGATAAGGAACATGCTTCTTTTCATTTGATGCATGTTTCATCACTTGTTAGTCACCCTCGTTTCCACCTTTTTTGTGCAAACAGAGATATACATTTCACGCTCGATCTTAGTTGAACTGCACAAATGATATCCAAATTATAGTTGAGCATTCCAGGAGCTTCACAACCAACCTTGATGTTGCTCAATTTTATTGTACTAATGAAGAAGAAGCTCTGTGGGTTTTGTTTTCTGATGGAAATGGAACCGGGGCTGGAGCCCTTTTCTTAAAAAAATTGAAGAAGAAGCTGCTAGCTCACGGGACATTGCTTCATTTTAGGTGAACTGCACCAAAAGGTCCCACGAATTGAATCATCCATGTTGGTGACTGAAAGAGCCAGCTTCAGCATCCCAGTCTAAGCACCCCCGGCCTCCATCCTTGCGACGCACGGTACACCTCGTTTGCCACCTGCTTGACCCTAGTGTCACTGATAAAATGAAGTAATAATATAGTTAAAATAGAGCGAGTGTCATCTCTATCATTTCATTTCCAATGTAGATAAAGAAAGTGCTTCTCTTTGTTAATGTATGTTTCATCAACTAGTCCCATTGTTAATGTTTAAGCGTTTCTGCAAACTGGGGTGCTTAATTTTAGTTGATATGTACAAAAATAGAGATTTGAATGTCTCAAGGCGCCTCCTTGTACTACCGCTGTACACTGATGTTCATCACTAGCAGAAGGTGTATCTGGGAGACTTGGGACGATGTCCAATATGAGGCGTACCGTATGAGGCGTCGCAGCGCCCATCTCGCCCTCGCAACATGGCATACTATGATACTATCGCAATATTTTCTTCTATTTATTTTGTGTGTTTCATCAACTAGTGCCACTATAATGTAATCACGCTTTTTCATTATCTGTGCAAACAGGATTATTCAGCTGCATTTTGGTGGAACTGCACAAATGTACGTATGGAACCGGCATATATGCAGAGTGCGAGGTGTGCCAAGTAAAAATTACCGACACCAACCATGCTGCATGCACGCATTGGCATCCACCACCACCAGTGGGATGTGCGGCGCTCTCTGTGGACGGATCTTTCTCGGCAGCAAATCATCTAACCAAATACTAGTAGCTTATATTGGCAGTTTTCTAGGGAGTACTCTTTTCTGAAAGAAGCACCAATCTATTTTTCTTTATTTGTACACTGTGTCACAACTTTGACCCAAAGGTCCAGAGCTATTTTAGGGTGATTGGCGTAGTACTCGGAGACTGATTGTAAGCATGATTTTCATTAGCTGTCACACTGTTGTAAGCATGAGCAGGTGGAAGATTAGGTTAGTGCGAAGCTTACCTTAAACCCTACCGCCGCCGTTGAAACGAGGCGAGCGTCAAGGGAACCATGGAGAACGGCGGGGAAGCAACATCGCGCCATCCGGCGTCCTCTTGCGGTGGGAGAACGAATACTCCTGTGGCTCCGGCTGGCTCTGCACCCTCACGAACGGCACACCATACTCGATCGATTCGTTATCCTCTGGGTGCTCGACCTTCGACCTGTACGCCCTCCACCTCCGCCTGACTGTCGCCTCGGGCAAATCTGTCTGCTCCATCGCCCAGAGGAGATACTCGATGAACTCGGAGGACTGCGGCGTGACTGCCGCCGAGGAGTACATGTACATCGCCGCCCGCATCGCCGCCGTCTCGCTCTTTCGCATACATTGCCATGTGGCCCGCACCATCCTCAAAATCTCCCACTCATTGTCAAACCAACTAAGGATCTCCTTCAACCTGGCTAACTTTGCCTGGTCGCCGCCGGCGATCTGCCTGATTCGCTGCTGCATCCTCTCCATAGATGTCCTTTTGAGTGGTCCGGTGCTAGCTTTGGAAGATGGGAGGAGAGACGGTGGTCTTGCAATAGAGAAGAGGGAGAGGCGAGACGGTGGTTTTGGAATGGAGATGATGGAGAGGAGAGGAGGTGGTTTTGCAATGGAGAAGAGGGAGAGGAGCGTGCGGCAGCGATTTAGGATTGGACGAGAGGGCCGGCGCGCTGTGACTGGATCAAAATCAAAATCAATTTACCCTTCAATTAAGAAAGCGACCCCACATTAACTAGTCTCCCTTTTATTCTGGGTCATAATTGACCATGATTTTCGCACATAAAATATATGTTATACATTGCAAAAATAATATAACTTGAAAGTACATTCAGATATGAACCAAACGATACAATTTTTGGTGACATGCATTCACATTTTGCTTGTCAAATACAGTACGTGGTCAAACTTTGACCCAAAATACGCAAAACAACAAAAAAATACTTCCAAGACCAGCGCTGCTCTTCCGCTCTTCTCCTCTTAAACCACCGCCGCTCCTCTCCTGTTCCAATCTAAATGCAGCGCCGCTCCTCTCCTCTTCCATTTCAAAACCACCGCCCTTCCTCTCCTGTTCCAGTCCAAAACCAGCGTCGCTCCTCTCCCATTCTAATCCAAAACCAGCGCTGCTCCTCTCCTCTTCCATTCAAAAACCACCGCCGGTGAGTGAAGGTGTTGTGAAGAAGTAGATCGATGGAGGAGTACAACCGATACGTGAGGATCGCAGACGGCGACCCTGTGAAGCTAGCTAGGATGTTGGAGATACAGTCTTGGTTTGACAACAAGGACCAACTAGCAACATCGGCGACATCCATGGCCAAATATCTGCAACAGAGTGAAAATGCGGCGATACTCCCGGAGGGAGTCGCGCCGGAGTACATAGAGCTGCTCCTCTGGGTCATGGAGCAAACAGATTCACCAAATCCGATCGTGAGGGAGCGGTGGTGCGAGTATCGATCCCAGATGGAGCATCCACCAGAGATTGAAGGATCGAGCATCTACAGGGTGTCGTTTGTGAGGGTGTCCTGCCAGAGCGAGCCGGTGGAGTCTTCATCGACCGAACCCAACTGCAAGAGGAGAAAAGCAGTTGGCCCAACGACGCTTCCCCGCCATCGTCTCCCTTGCCGTTCACATCGTCTCACGGGGCGGCTGTCTGTCGCCGAGGAATAGGAGGGGGCTGCCCCCCCAGCCCAATAGTCGGGCAGGTTGTGAATTGTCAGGAGGAGCTTAGGGTTGTCAGTATTTGCAGGTTGTGAATTGTGTTTTGTGTTGTGTATTTTGAGAGTACTTTTAGATATGAATGTCTTTTGAATTTCAGATTTGCAGTATTGAGCATATGAATTATTTTATGAATTCTAGAGATCTATTTTTAGCACTTAAAAAATGTAGTTTCATAGGAGTATAAAAGTGTAGACAATGTAATTCTCAGAGAAGAAACTGCAAGTTTCAGTTTCAGATAAGAAACTGCAAGTTCAGTTTCAGATAAGAAACTGCAACTTTCAGAGGCAGAGCATTTATATTAACACGGCCTTTTCAAACAGGGTTAACATCATGTTGGAAGTTTTATTCATGGTTGAAAATGGAACTACCAGCCAGTTAACATCATGTTGATCAACATTCATGCATAGCACATCTTCATATGATGCACAGTCAAAATGCCCACACAATGTTGAGTGTGTGAAACACAGAGAAAACGAGGGACGAAGTTTTGGCAAGTGTTGGACGTGGTTTTGGGCTGCCCCGTCTAGGCTTTCATTTTTAACATGCGCAGCCCACGACCTCGGATGGGAGGTCCATAGGCCTGTTTGTATTTTCTTAGGGCCGTCATGTATCGACCGGCCTATGGACCTCCCATCGACAGGCCTATGGACCTCCCATCCGAGGTTTTATTTTTGGCAGCCCAATTTATGTATTTTTTTGAAGAAAACGCAGAGGTCTGTTCTATTTTTCTATATAAGAATAGGAACGCCAGGTCCAACTTATGTTTCCCTTCTAACTATATTATATATATTTAAATTATTTTATATGTTATAATATATTATTTTTATTGTCATCATATATTTAACAGATACTTACATATGTAAGAAAACAATATCCCACATCTTATTAACTTATAAAAATAATTTCTTAACAAAAAAAATCCTGGATTGTTTTGGCACGGAAATCCTAGTGATTGTGTACAAAAGCTTGGTAAGATTTAAGGACGAATGTAATAACATCACTTATTATTTAAATATATTTATAACAAAATGCTCAGCCCCTTTTTATTTTTTGATAACATTGCTGGCCCAACCCAACATTATAATTAGAATCAGCCCAGCAAAATCGTGTATTTCGAGAAAGTGCAAATGGCCTGTAATTTTTTAGGAAATAAAATAAATGGGCCGCATGGACGCTACATTATTTGTTCACCCAGCCCAGCTAATGGCTGTAATTCAAAAAAAAAAGATCAAATTGACTGTAAATTCTACCGCGCAAAAAAAGACTGTAAATTCTGAAAAAATGGGTTGAATACGTGCCACATTTTTGGAGGCTGAAATGTGGGCCAATAGGTCGAAGCCAACGCAAGTCGTTGTCAATTTATTCAACAAATGATTCTGACATGTTAGCCGTTGGATTTACATCCAACGACCGGCATCCATCTTCAATCTCTCGTCTTCTTCCTCCAGCGCCGCCGGGACCACCTCCCGCCTCCTGCTGCTAGCAGCTCTGCTTAGCACGCTTCGCTATGAAGCGCTACTCCACCGTTGGCCAGGCCATCCCTCCACCCCTCCACACCTCTTGTTATTCTCCACCGACTGCCGAACCACACCGCACTAGAACCAGTTAACCCTCGTACACCTCTCCGTCGGCGACTCTACTCCCGCGTCGTCCCATCTCCGGCTCGTTGCTGCCCGGGGCCTCGCCGTCGTCCACCACCTTGGATGCGCTCGGCGCGGAGTGGTCAACGAACAACACCATCGGAAGTAGACTGTGCGTGGAGAGGCGGACAGCTGGGTCCACGGCCGCACACAAGGAAATGCCTCCTTATTACGCGCAAAATAATGATTCCTCCACCTGACATCTGGGACCCACCGGAAGGGCCTCTGTATTTTGCGAAAATAACGTGCCCCCCGCTGACATGTCGGACCCACCAGCTATCTTCGCACGCAAGGAAGTGCCTCCTTATTACGCATAAAAAAATGAATACTCCCCCTGCCAGCTGGAACCCAGCATAGTGGGAGGCTGACTTGTGGGCCTACCAAGTTGACGGGGACGGAGGGCTTTGTCAACTTAGTCAATATGAACGATTCTAGCTCCTGTTACCATACGATGTTCATCCAATGGCCGTAGTGCTTCTTCAATCTCTGGTCTTCTTGCTCCAACCGCCCAAACCAGCGCCGGTCGTGCCGCGTGCTCCTGCCTCCCGTGGCCGGCTGTGATGCCGCGGAGGCCTCACCGCCCCCTACTACTCCCACCGCTGGCCAGGCCATCCCTCTACTCACCCACACCCCCTGTTATTCTGCGGCGACAGCAGCCTCTCACCGCAGCCGGACCAGTGAACCCTCGTACTCCGCTTCGCGTGGGCATCTACTGCTGCGTCTTCCCCGGCTCCGAGTCGTCCCCTTCCTAGTCCTCGCCGTTGTCCACCGCCGTGGTGCTCTCGGCGCGTCATGGTCAACGTGGTCAAGGAACGACTTCCATCGGACGTGGACTGTACGTGGAGAGGCTGACAACTGGGTCCACGGCCGCAGCAAGGAAGTGCCTCCTTATTACGCGCAAAATAATGATTCCTCCACCTGACAACGGGGACCCACCGGACGGGCCACCGTATTTCGCGAAAAAAACGTTTCCCCCTGACTGCTGGGACCCACTAGCTACATCTTCGCACGCAAGGAAGTGCGTCCGGGCAAAAAAAACGATTCGCCCCCTGACTGCTGGGACCCACCAGCTACATTTTCGCACGCAAGGAAGTGCGTCCGCGCAAAAAAAAACGATTCGCCCCCCTGACTGCTGGGACCCACCAGCCACATCTTTGCACGCAAGGAAGTGCCTGACAGTCGGGACCCACCTGGTCGAAGCGTACGTAGCATTGTCATTCTGGTCGCGAACGTGTACGTACATATATACTGGTGGATGTAGAGGCACGCACGTGTCGTAGTAGAGGCGCGTACGTGTCGTAGTAGAGGCGCGCACGTAACATGTACACGTACGTATAGCGGCCAGGGCGCAAGAAAGAAAATACGGCCACGTATGTGTACATACGTGCGGGGTCTCGAACGCCTACTCGCGCATACGTACGGCCAGGGCTCGTGTACATGGCTGGGTCGGAACGGAGAAACAGCGTCGTCGTCGTGTTCATGGGGAGGCAACGGAATGCGTCGTGTTCATCGGGAGGCAACGGAACGCGTGGGAGCCAGCCGGCTAGGTCGGAACGGAATGCGTGGTCGTGTTCATCGGGAGGGCTTGGACGGAACAGGCGATGGAAACGAGGCCTGGTGTACCGCAAAACGGAGGAAACAGACCTCCTACGTTCGGAACGGGGTCCTGTTGATCGGGAGGGGTCCGGCGTAATGCAAAACGGAAGAAACGGACCTCCTACGGTCGAAACGGGGGTCCTGTTGATCGGGAGGGGTGTGGCGTACCGCAAAATGGAGGAAACGGACCTCCTACGGTCGAAACGGGGGTCCTGTTGATTGGGAGGGGTGTGGCGTACTGCAAAACGGACGAAACGGACCTCGTACGGTCGAAGCGGGGGTCTTGTTGATCGGGAGGGGTGTGGCGTACCGCAAAACGGACGAAACGGACCTCCTACGGTCGAAACGGGGGTCTTGTTCATCGGGAGGGGTGTGGCGTACCGCAAAACGGGACTCCACGGGATACTGTTCATCTCCACCGTCGACCTCCTCCAGCCTCCACGGGCTACCGTCGACCTCCTCCAGCCTCCACGGGCTCCTGTTCATCCAGCCTCCACCGCGCGCTACTCCACCGGCTACTGTTCAACCACCCCTCCACGGGCACCCCTCCACCGTCTACTGTTCATCCAGCCCTCCACACCACGGGGTCCTGTTCAACCACCCCTCCACGGGCACCCCTCCACCGTCTACTGTTCATCCAGCCCTCCACCACACCACGGGGTCCTGTTCATCCAGAGGCAACGCCACCGCTCACTGTTCATCCAACCCCCCTCCCCCCCGGCAACGCTCACTGTTCATCAAATCGATCGGCTTCAGTTAGCAGCAGTAGCGAAGGAATCGCTCAATCGGGTTCAGTTAACAGCCATCGATCGATCGCTTGGGTTCAGTAACGCGTAGCCTGCTGTGCAATCGCTCGGGTTCAGTTAGAGCCCAACGCCTCGCTCGGGTTCAGTTAGAGCCAACGCGTCGCACACACGCGCGTACGTCTAAGAGAGAAACGCGCATCGCTCGGCCCCCGACCTGCCACCGTAACCGGGAACTCCCCGAAATTTTCCTCCCCCTTGCTTCTACCACAGTTTTTTCCGTCATGGACGGCCCAAAGAATATCATGCAGCTGCGTCTCCGGCCCGCCCAGGACGAAAAGCCCATTTTCTGTCATGATTTTTTGTCATAGAAGTAGGAGCCCACCACATCTATGATGATACCGGGTTTTGTCACAATTATCGTCATAGAAGTGTCATATGTATGACAGAAAAAAATTCGTTCGGCCCAAAATGTCACGGATGTGTCTTTATTTTGTAGTGCAACCATCCTCGATCACCAATTTCATGATGCTCACCGCTGTGCGTGAGTAATTCCATCGTAGGCTTGCTGGACGGTGATGGGTTGGATGAGATTTATCATGTAATCGAGTTAGTTTTGTTAGGGTTTGATCCCTAGTATCCATTATGTTCTAAGATTGATGTTGCTATGACTTTGCTATGCTTAATGCTTGTCACTAGGGCCCGAGTGCCATGATTTCAGATCTGAACCTATTATGTTTTCATGAATATATGTGAGTTCTTGATCCTATCTTGCAAGTCTATAGTCACCTACTATGTGTTATGATCCGGCAACCCCGAAGTGATAATAATCGGGACCACTCCCGGTGATGACCATAGTTTGAGGAGTTCATGTATTCACTATGTGTTAATGCTTTGGTCCGGTACTCTATTAAAAGGAGGCCTTAATATCCCTTAGTTTCCGCTAGGACCCCGCTGCGACGGGAGCGTAGGACAAACGATGTCATGCAAGTTCTTTTCCATAAGCACATATGACTATATTCGGAATACATGCCTACATTACATTGATGAATTGGAGCTAGTTCTGTGTCACCCTATGTTCTAACTGTTGCATGAATAATCGCATCCGGCATAATTCTCCATCACCGATCCAATGCCTACGAGCTTTTCATATATTGTTCTTCGCTTATTTACTTTTCCGTTGCTACTGTTACAATCACTACAAAACCCAAAAATATTACTTTTGCTACCGTTACCGTTACTTCCATACTACTTTGCTACTAATTACTTTGCTACAGATATTAAGTTATCCAGGTGTGGTTGAATTGACAACTCAACTGCTAATACTTGAGAATATTCTTTTGCTCCCCTTGTGTCGAATCAATAAATTTGGGTTGAATACTCTACCCTCGAAAACTGTTGCGATCCCCTATACTTGTGGGTTATCAAGACTATTTTCTAGCACCGTTGCCGGGGAGCATAGTCTTTGAGTCACTTGGGATTTATATCTGCTGGTCACTATGAGGAACTTGAAAGACGAGAAAACTAAAATTTATCCCTCAACTACGAGGGGAGGTAAGGAACTGCCATCTAGCTCTACACTTGATTCACCTTCTGTTTTGAGTAAGCTTGCGACACCTAAACCTGCACCCGCTATTAATTCTAATATGTCGCATGTTATTGATGATGCCCCTTCTGCTATGCATAATACTTATGATGAAACTACTTCTATGCTTGATACTACTGTGCCACTTGGTGAATTTCTTGATGAACAAATTGCTAGGGCTAGAGAGAATGAAATTATTGAAAATCATAATATTGATGAAAGTGATGATGAAGATTCTCCCCCAAGATATGAATTGCCTGTTGTGCCTGAGGGTTATGTTATGGATGGATAAACTGCTAGAGACTTTCTTGCTTGCATTGATAGAAGTGATCTTAAGAAATTATTAGCTAAGCTGAAGCAAAAATCTCTGAATGCTAGAATGAAATATGATCCTGCTTATGCTACTTCACCTATCTTTGTTACTGATAAGGATTATGAATTCTCTGTCGACCCTGATATAATTACTTTGGTTGAATCCGATCCTTTCTATGGCTATGAATCTGAAATTGTTGTGGCACATCTTACTAAGTTAAATGATATAGCCACCCTGTTCACTAATGATGAGAAAACTCGCTACTACTATATCCTTAAAATATTTCCGTTCTCATTAAAGGGTGATGCTAAGACATGGTTTAATTCTCTTGATCCTGGTTGTCTGCGTAGTCCCCAGGACATGATTTATTACTTCTCTGCTAAATATTTCCCTGCTCATAAGAAACAAGCTGCTTTAAGGGATATATATAATTTTGTGCAATTTGAAGAAGAGAGTCTCCCACAAGCTTGGGGGAGGCTTCTCCAACTACTTAATGCTTTGCCTGATCATCCTCTCAAGAAAAATGAAATACTTGATATCTTTTATAATGGACTAACCGATGCTTCCAGAGACCACCTGGATAGTTGTGCTGGTTGTGTTTTCAGGGAAAGAACAACTGATGAAGGTGAAATTCTATTGAATAATATGTTGACAAATGAAAATAATTAGACACTTCCTGAACCAACTCCTAAGCCAACTCCGAAGAAAAGGGGTGTTCTATTTCTCAGTCCTGAAGATATGCAAGAGGCAAAGAAATCTATGAAAGAAAAAGGTATAAAAGATGAAGATGTTAAGAATTTACCTCCTATTGAAGAAATACATGGTCTTAATTTACCGCCTGTTGAAGAAACACATGGTCTTGATAACCCGACACATGTAGTAAAGGTAAATTCTCTCTATAGATATGACAAGCTGAAATCCCGCCTACTAAATTTGCTAGCCAATGCTTAGATGAGTTTGATAACTTTATGGTTAAGCAAGAAAACTTCAATGCTTATTTTGGTAGAGAATTAAAACGCAATGCTTTTATGAGCGAACACTTGAGTGATTATATGTCTAGAGTTAAAGGTGAACTTAAACTCATTTGTAAACATGCTTCTATGGTTACCACTCAAGTAGAACAAGTACTTAAGGCTCAGAATGATTTTCTCAATGAATTGAATAGTAAGAATAATGACTTTGATGTTAGAGTGGCTACTAGAACTGGTAAAATGACTCAGGAACCTTTGTATCCTGAAGGCCACCCTAAGACAATTGAACAAGATTCTTAGAGAAACAATATTGATGCACCTAGTCCTTCTAAAAGGAAGAAAAAGAAAAATGATACGACTTTGCATGCTTCTAGTGAACCTATTGCTGAACCACCTGAGAATCCAAATGATATCTCTATTTCTGATGCTGAAACACAATCTGGTAATGAACATGAACCTAATGAAAATGCTAATGGTGATGTTCATAATGATGCTCAACATAGCAATGATAATGATGTAGAAATTGAACCTGCTGTTGATCTTGATAACCCACAATCAAAGAATCAACGTTATGATAAGAGAGACTTTGTTGCTAGGAAACACGGTAAAGAAAGAGAACCATGGGTTCAGAAACCCATGCCTTTTCCTCCCAAACCATCCAAGAAAATGGATGATGAGGATTTTGAGCGCTTTGCTGAAATGATTAGACCTATCTTTTTGCGTATGTGATTAACTGATATGCTCAAAATGAATCCTTATGCTAAGTATATGAAGGATATTGTTACAAATAAGAGAAAGATACCGGAAGCTGAAATTTCCACCATGCTTGCTAATTATACATTTAAGGGTGGAATACCTAAGAAACTGGGAGATCCAGGAGTACCCACTCATGCTCCATTAAAAGAAACTATGTTAAAACTGCTTTATGTGATCTTGGCGCCGGTGTTAGTGTTATGCCTCTCTCTTTATATTGTAGACTTGAATTGAATAAGTTGACACCTACTGAAATATCTTTGCAAATGGCTGATAAATCAACTGCTATACCTGTCGGTATTTGTGAGGACGTGCCTGTTGTGGTTGCAAACGTTACTATTTTAACGGACTTTATTATTCTTGATATTCCCGAGGACGATAGTATGTCTATTATTCTTGGAAGACCCTTTTTGAATACTGCAGGGGCTGTTATTGATTGCCACAAAGGCAATGCCACTTTTCATGTTAATGGTAATGAGCATACGGTACACTTTCCGAGGAAACAACCTCAAGTTCGTAGTATAAACTCTATTGGAAAAATTCCATCGATTATTTTTTGGAGGTTTTGAATTTCTTCTTCCTACTGTTAAGAAGAAATATGATATTCTTATTATTGGGGACGTGCATATCCCCGTTGAGCTAACATAGTGTTATTCGAAATTTCTCCGGTTTCATGTTACTCGAAATGAGTTTGTTAACAAGACTTGATCAACCTTGTTAGTGGATTCCTTTTGATGAGCATGAGATAGATGAAGTTAGAAAGCACAACCTTCTGTACCCTCCTTTTGCTTTCTGTTATTTAGATTAAATAAAGTAAAACTAGTATTTTTTGTCTGTTTTCTGAATGATCCGTGCAATGAAAAATACCCCAAAAATAAAAGTTCTCCAAATGCCCCGAAATTGAAATATGATTTTTTCTGGAATATTTGAGAATATCTGGCACTGAGAACACAGCAGGGGGAGCAAGCACCTGGTCACGAGGGTCCAAGGCGCGCCCACCCCCCTGGGCGCGCCCCCTGCCTTGTGGGCCCATGGTGGCTCCCCTCCACTTATTCCTGCACCCACACACTCCTTCTTCCTCCCAAAAAAATCACCAACCAGCTCAAGCACGAGTTCTTGCTCATTTTGCTACGATTTTCGATCTCCTAGCTCAATGCTCCTCTCACAAAACTGATTTGGGGGATTGTTCTTTGGTATGTGACTCCTCAATGGTCCAATTAGTTTTTGTTCTAGTGCTTAATTCATTGCAAATTTTTGCTGCCTAGGTGATCATGTTCTTGAGCTTGCATGTCAAATTTATATGGTTCCAAGTAGTTCTAATGCATGATATAGCTTCTAGGCACTTGTGGGAGTAGTTGCTATCAATTTTTTTGAGTTTGGTTCACTTTTATTTGAAGTTACTAAAATTTTCAGAAATTTTTTAAAGGAAGAAATATGTTTAGGAAAATGTACCAAGGTGGTCCTTCAAGGAAGCAAGGACCCAGGCCCGCAATACGCGATGCGGACGATGAACCACCGAGGGAAGCTCAAGTGCGGGCTTCTGAATGGCCTTCGGAGGACTTTATGGATTGAGCAAGAATCAAGGAAGTATTTAACGCATATGTGCGTAATGCTGATATTGAGAGCTTTGAGGCAGATAAGTGCCGTCAGTACCACTATCTCACTGATTCCTTTGTGAGAAGGTTTGAATTTTCATCATCACGCAATTCTCAAACTTTCCTGTTTGATCTTTATGAAAATTCTTATACTATGGACTTAGAGGATTTTAATACTGCTTGCAAACTTCCACAATGGGGTAGTCCTAGTGAACCTCGCAAATCTGAATTTAGAGATTTTCTTGCTAGTATAACTGTGGGGGAGTCTAGAGACATAACACAAGCTACCATAGGGAGCATTCATTTTCCTGCTATACATTATTTTGCTCTCTTCATAGGTAGGTGCATCAATGGTAAGGATGAAGCATGTCACATGTGTGTCCCTGATCTTAGTGTTCTCAGGAGTGCTGTATTAGGAGATAAACATTATAATTTGGGAGCCATTGTTGCACGTAGGTTGCATAATAATAGAATTAATGGAGATTTCTTTGGTGGAATTTATGCAACCTGTTTAGCTAATTTTCTTGGTATACCCATACGTGAGTATGATATTGAGTTTCCTCCTGTTTATTTAGATTATGAGGCTATGTTTCGTCATCAGTTTGTTGAGAGGAACGATCAGTTCCTCCAGTACCGACTAATCTTTGATAGACGACGCACCTATCACGTCGCTCTCCCTGCCCCTACTTTCTTTGATTTTCAGGCAAAGGGGAGGTATGTCATAACCAGGGGGAGGCGGACGAGTACGAGAGGAGGGCTGAGACAGCTCGCCTCCAAGCTGCAGCCCACGATGCAATAGCCACTGCATCTCAGTACGACCCCAGTTATAACTTCGGATATCCGCCAGGCCAGCCATGGCAATAGACCAACTTAGGCCAAAAGCCTAAGCTTGCGGGAGTACGTATTTCTCACCGACATTACATTTATGTTCACACACTCATTGCTAGTTTTCGGTGCTCATACTTTTTCATTGTGCTATCAATGCTAGTTTATTTCCTTCTTCTTGCTTTCTTCTTGTGTGCTTGAATAACCTTAAGAAAAACCAAAAAGAATTAGTTGTAGCTTTTAGCTAGTTTACTTTCTTGTTGTAGTAGTAATAATTAAAAGAAAACCCAAAAATATTTCATGTTCTTCTTTTGCTTGTTGGGAGCTTTCCCGTGTAAATAGTTTTATTTCTTTTCTTTTCTTTGGGGGTCGATAGGAGAAGACCATGATGAAAATGTTGAAGTGGCTCTTATATGCATTATTGTTGATTTAACCAAGAGCCCGTATTGCCTTGTCTTCTCCTGTTTATCAGATGCTTGCAGATTCCAGCTTAGTCCAATGCACGCGCACTATTATTATTATTCACATCGTTCGGTCGTGCAAGTGAAAGGCAATTATGATGATATATGATGGACTGATTGAGATAAGAGAAGCTGGTATCAACTCGACCTCTTTTGTTTTTGTAAATATGATTAGTTCATCGTTCCTGATTCAGCCTATTATGAATAAACATGTTTGCAATGACAATTAGAGATTATAGTTGCTTATGCCATGCTTAATTAGCTAGGAGTTTATAACGGTTTACCTTGCGTGCCAACATGCTATTAAAATGGTTGTGATGTGGTATAGTAGGGTGGTATCCGGAAATCCCTTTTGGTGACCGAGCTCCAATGAGGCCTCCAAATTCAAATTTCATCAAAATTCATATTTTTATGTTTCAAAAAATTCTGAAAAAAAACACAGCTATACATGAAGGCATAACACACATGTGTAAATTTTCAGGGCAAAATACGTTGAACTCAGGGCTGTGCAAAAAAGACAAATCTAGGGTTGTTTAACACATGATACTATTCATTCTCTCATGCCATGAATTTGTCTTTTTTGTACAGGTCGCAATTCAAGGTATTTCATCATGAATTTTTACACACATGTGGGTTACATCCTTACATATACGCATATTTTTTTCAGAATTTTTTGAAACATAAAAATTTGAATTTGAATTTTTCAAAAATAAAGGGCTCCATGGAGCTCGGCCTCCAAAACGCCATTCTCGGTGGTATCCTCCTTTGAATGATTCGAGTGACTTGACTTGGCACATGTTCACGCATGTAGTTGAAACAAATCAACATAGCCTTCACGATATTTATGTTCATGGTGGATTATATCCTACTCATGCTTGCAGTCAATGTTTATTAATTTTAATGCATGTTCATGACTGTTGTCGCTCTCTAGCTCGCTTCCCAGTCTTTTGCTAGCCTTCACTTGTACTAAGCGGGAATACTGCTTGTGCATCCAATCCCTTAAACCCCAAAGTTATTCCATATGAGTCCACTATACCTTCCTATATGCGGTATCTACTTGCCGTTCCAAGTAAATTTGTATGTGCCAAACTCCAAACCTTCAAATGAAATTCTGTTTTGTATGCTCGAATAGCTCATGTATCAACTAGGGTTGTCTGTATCTTCCATGATAGGCGGGTTATTCTCAAGAGGAGTGGACTCCGCTCCTCATTCGCGGGAAAATGGTTGGTCACCGGGATGTCCAGACCCATGCATGCTTTAAGCAAATCAAATCAAAATAATTGCAAACAAAACTCCCCCAGGATTGTTGTTAGTTGGAGGCACCCGTTGTTTCGGGCAAGCCATGGATTGATGTTTGTTAGTGGAGGGGGAGTATAAACTTTACCATTCTGTTTAGGAACCGCCTATAATGTGTGTAGCATGGAAGATATCGCCATCTCTCGGTTGTTATGTTAACAATGAAAGTATGCCGCTCAAAATATTATTTATCTCTGCTTTAAAACGAGCTCTGGCACCTCTACAATTCCCTGCTTCCCTCTGCGAAGGGCCTATCTATTTACTTTTATGTTGAGTTATCACCCTCTTATTAAAAAGCACCAGCTGGAGAGCACCGCTGTCATTTGCATCCATTTCTATTAATTTATATTGGGTATGACTATGACTGGATCTCTTTTACCATGAATTACAATGTTTAGTCAGTCCTTGATCTTTAAAGGTGCTCTGCATTTATGTTTTGCGGTCTCAGAAAGGGCTAGCGAGATACCATCTTGTTATATCATATAATGATTGTTCTGAGAAAGTGTTGTCATCCGAGATTCATTATTATTGCTCGCTAGTTGATTATGCCATTGATATGAGTAAACATGAGACCTAAGTGTTATTATGAATATGGTTGGTCATAATCTTTGCTAAAAACATGAATGCTGGCTTTACATATTTACAACAAAAAGAGCAAACAGAGTTTGTAAATTTTTTCTTTATCACTTTCAGTTTATCAACTGAATTGCTTGAGGATAAGCAAAGGTTTAAGCTTTGGGGAGTTGATACGTCTCCATCGTATCTACTTTTCGAAACACTTTTGCCCTTGTTTTGGACTCTAACTTGCATGATTTTAATGGAACTAACCCGGACTGACGCTGTTTTCAGCAGAATTGCCATGATGTTATTTTTGTGCAGAAACAAAAGTTCTCAGAATGACCTGAAACTTCACGGAGATTACTTTTGGAAATAATAAAAAATACTAGCGAAAGAATCAAGGCCAGGGGGCCCACACCCTGTCCATGAGGGTGGGAGGCGCGCCTGCCCCCTGGGCGTGCCCCCTGCCTCGTGGGCCCCCTGGTGCTCCACCGACCTCAACTCCAACTCTATATATTCATGTTCGGGAAGAAAAAAATCAGAGAAAAGGATTCATTGCGTTTTACGATACGGAGCCGCCGCCATGCCCTAAACTCCCTCGGGAGGGCTGATCTGGAGTCCGTTAGGGGCTCCGGAGAGGGGAATCTGTCGTCATCGTCATCATCAACCATCCTCCATCACCAATTTCATGATGCTCACCGCCGTGCGTGAGTAATTCCATCGTAGGCTTGCTGGACGGTGATGGGTTGGATGAGATTTATCATGTAATCGAGTTAGTTTTGTTAGGGTTTGATCCCTAGTATCCATTATGTTCTGAGATTGATGTTGCTATGACTTTGCTATGCTTAATGCTTGTCACTAGGGCCCGAGTGCCATGATTTCAGATCTGAACCTATTATGTTTTCATGAATATATGTGAGTTCTTGATCCTATCTTACAAGTCTATAGTCACCTACTATGTGTTATGATCCGGCAACCCCGAAGTGACAATAATCGGGACCACTCCCGGTGATGACCATAGTTTGAGGAGTTCATGTATTCACTATGTGCTAATGCTTTGTTCCGGTACTCTATTAAAAGGAGGCCTTAATATCCCTTAGTTTCCGCTAGGACCCCGCTGCCACGGGAGGGTAGGACAAAAGATGTCATGCAAGTTCTTTTCCATAAGCACGTATGACTATATTCAAAATACATGCCTACATTACATTGATGAATTGGAGCTAGTTCTGTGTCACCCTATGTTATAACTGTTGCATGAATAATCGCATCCGGCATAATTCTCCATCACCAATCCAATGCCTACGAGCTTTTCATATATTGTTCTTCGCTTATTTACTTTTTCGTTGCTACTGTTACAATCACTACAAAACTCAAAAATATTACTTTTGCTACCATTACCGTTACTTCCATACTACTTTGCTACTAAATACTTTGCTGCAGATATTAAGTTATCCAGGTGTGGTTGAATTGACAACTCAACTGCTAATACTTGAGAATATTCTTTGGCTCCCCTTGTGTCGAATCAATAAATTTGGGTTGAATACTCTACCCTCGAAAACTGTTGCGATCCCCTATACTTGTGGGTTATCAGGCGGCAGCTTTGGGCGGCACGTCTTCCCTTCCTACCCTAGATGTGATCTCGTCTGGCGGAGCTCCTGGCAGCGCTGCGCGTCCAGGCTCTGGTGGCAGCCCTGTCCGTTGGTGGTGGTGGTGTTGGGCAGGCAGGCGCCCTCGGAGGCTGCTGGGCACTTGGTGGTGCTGGCAGCTGTGGTGTGGCTCGGCGGGGTGGTGCCGGCTGTCATGGCGATGGTGCGGCTGTTCACAAGTGGCTCCTTCGGCAAGGTGCCGTGGCAGTAGCGATGTGAATCAACTTGGACGATGCGGCCCCATTCCGATGGGTTGGATTGTAGGTGTGCGATGATACGGATGAAAATCCAGCCCGACTTTGGTCGGTGCCAGCGGCGACGATACCTGTGGATGTCGTTCACCTCCCCTGAAGGCGTCGTTGTGGTGCGTCGACACCTCGCTCCCTCTCATTTGGTATGTTGTCTCCGGGCCTTGATTCGGTTCCGAATCAGCGATGACGGCGTCATTGGCGCCGTTCCTCCGTTGGGAGCATCGTTTGTTGGAGGAGGGCTTGGAGGTTCCTTGTTGTGTTTCTTCGGTGCTCGCCGCTGCTCTGGATTGTTCTTCAAGGGCGCTATGTACGCCATCGCGGGTGTTTCCAAGACGATGGCTTTCACGGAGTTGTCCGAGTCCCGCCACCCACCTGCCAACTCTCTTTAGGGGCTCATGGGTGGAGGGTGCGTTGGCAAGGAGAGTTCTTTCGAGTTGTTGCTCTTCGGAAGTGATCGATGTTGGTCGAGACGCGGCCTTGTTAGACTTCTTGGGGCAGGCTCTCTTGCGTTGTGGTTGTTTTGTGATCGTTGAGTTGGAGTGGTTCTTGCTTCTCACTGGGAGGTGGTGGGAGCTTCTTGTATTTTATTCTCTATCTTCTATAAAGCCAAATTTGTGTGCTCTCAAAAAAAAAGATTTGAATGTCTTTTTTCTTGTAAAGACGTGTTTACAAACCCTTGTGATATTTAATATATATGACATTAGTCCTTTTGTCACAAGAAATAGAGCTTTGTCAAGCGTGATATCTAAAACAGGGGACTCTCAGTCGAGTCGGGACTAGTAGTTGCAAAACAAAACAGAATGTGTAGTACTTCATATTGTATAATTTTAGTATTGTAAATAATTATATTTTTAAATATACACTTTTAAAACATTACAGTTTTAAACAAATTTTATATGCGAAGTAAAAATAAATGGAGGAGTACTTCCTACATTTAACCGACTAACTCGAGCAACTGAGACTTGAACTCGACCATTTGCGCCGGTTCGAGCAGCGAGACCGATACCTGCACGCCCTGGCCGTCCCTGCCGCGCATCAGCGCCACCTGCCCGTCGCGGATCATCCTGGTGTTCTCCGTCCGCCTCGGCCTGCCCCACCCGAAGTCCGCGAGCTCGTAGGCCCGGAAGCTCGACGAGCCAGACACGTTCATCAGCCGTTCCATGGCGATCTTGAACGCCGGTGCCAAGAAATCGCACCCGGCCATCGGGTCCTCCGTCTTCTTGCGGACCTCCTCCTGCACCGCCCGCGCCGCGGCCGCCAGGGCGTGCTCGTCGCGGAGCTCGCGCGCGGGGAGGCTCGCGATGCATCCGGTGAGGCACGCGCCGAAGTATCCCGCGTCGACGGGAGGGTCAAGGCGGTGCTGGGCATCCGCGAGGAAGCCGACCATCACGTCGTCGTCGGAGGCGAACGGCTTGCACCGGGCGAAGCACGTCCAGGCGAGCGCGACGACGGCGATGAAGGTGGACGGGGGGCGAGGCGGGGCCGCGCCGGAGGATTCGCCGAGACGCAAGATGCGCTCCTTGAGGCGCTGGATGCCCCGCGCGTCCACGGTGAACGTCCGGCGCGTCAACCGTGCACTGTCCTCTAAGAGCGGGGCCGGATATGCCGCCTGAAACGCGTACGATTTGTCACGTACGTCGTGGATGATATAAATTTGGGCTGAGCAATGAACATACCTTTGGTAGATTTGGCGCGTACTTTCTCAAGAAGCTCCTGGCCAGCTCTTGGCCACCAGGCAGCTTGACGAGCGAGCGGTCGAAGCACGGTGTCGCCGCCCGCGTCTCGCCTCGGCATGCCGTCGCCCACGCCTCGACGAACGTCCATAGCGACCGCCCGTCGGCGACACCGTGGTGCACCGTCACCCCGAGCGCCACGCCGCCCTTGAAGCGCGTGGCCTGCACGGCCAGCACGGGGGTCGGCAGCTCGCCCATCTCAACCTCCGGCACGAGCCGCTCGAGCACGTGCACGTCCTGCTTCTCGTTGCCGGCGAGGCGGTGGATGTCGGCGTCGGACTCTGCGACGACGAAATTGATGCCGTCTGAGGAGGAGCAATTGAGGCCGACGTCGCCGGTGTCCTCGAGATGGACGAGCTTGCCGGCGAGCGGCGCGAAGCTGCGTAGAGTCGCGGCGAGGGAGGACCTGAGGGACTGGAGAATGTCAACGAAGGGCGGCATGTCTTCGCCCTCGTACAGCAGGACGTGCTGCAGCACTGGGACGACAACCCACTGCGCCTCCATCGCGGTGAGCTTGATCGGCCCCGGCGGCAGCGCAGCGGTTGCCGGCACGTTGACGTAGCTCGCGTGGATTACTCTCACCGGAGACATGGCGCGCCTGAGCAAGCAGTGGCGGCCCCTTCGTGGGTTTTGTGCGTGAATAATAAGAGCTGGGAAAGTGAGCCGAGAGCACAGGTGCACAGCGCCTTGTACTGCCAAGACAGTGAACGAAAACTAGCACGGCCATGTTCCTGATTGTGGACATGTAATTAATTCTAGATCTATGATACCCTACCGACTACTACTACTGTACAGCAAGCATGACAGTTCTGCTAAAATGCAGGCCAAAATCATAAAATTCAGAGGAGTTCATTTTGTGCTAAAATTTTCTGATAAGGTTAAATAGTGATTTTGGTCTAAAATGCAAGCGCCTCGCTCTATCTTGAAGAGTCAAATTTCCAGTGCTCAATTTTGTTAGATTTTATAGGCCTCGCCCACTAAACCTTGTATCTCAGCGGAGTTTAAATTCTGAAATCTTTCAAATTGTATGGCATGTGTGTGTACATAAGGTGGGTTGTTCTCCAACTCCTTGTAGTACGAGAAAACAGAGCAACAACGCGTTTCTCACGTACTCACTCACTCGACTTCACTTTACTTTGGGGAGCGTCTAAGTGCGCCTGCTTGCTCAAGTTGACTACATCCTCGACGTTCGCCTGCCTCCTTTCACTACAGCGGACAACCACCATGGCTGACGATGATGTTCCACATGAGTCTCTGTTGAACTCGTATGAATTGTTCCCTTCTCTCCCTTGAGATGTGTTTTTGGTCAATATGCATGTGCTAGATTTTCTTAGTGTGTCGTATGCGATTTGCCATGTTAGTAATCTTGTGATGATGCTAAGCTGGATTAAGCTTAATCAAAAACCGCCTAATTTTCTAACAATCAAAAAACTTTATCCATTCATGCAATTTTTGTTTGTTGGCTTTGCTGCTGCTCTGAAATCGGGCATGTTTAAGGCTGCTCGCTTCAAGAGATGAGATGACAGACCAAAACTCACGCTATGAATGTGGGGTTTCAGCTAGCACTCTGAGGGGCCTGCTTGGTCCTGAACAAGACAAAGCGTTCTCGGATGTCACTTCAATCTTTGTCGGAGTTGTCATTAGAGTGTTCATATGCGAAATGTCAAAGTACCGTGGGATGCACTTGAATCCAAGTTTGGCACCACCTATGATATTTGTGAACTGTATGTTGCAGACTTGTCCAATGACTATAGAATGATTGAGAACCATTCTGTGGTTGAACAAACTCTTGAGCTTAGAGCTCCTTACGTCTGTGCTGTCCGACAAGTTTATTGCCAGGAGCATTGTTGCTAAGCTTCCTCCTTTGTGGAGGAGCCACATCTGTCAAACACCAAAGACAAGAGATCTCTGTTGAATTCTCATTGGATATTTGGATGTCGGATATAAGGTGATGGAAAATGACACACGTGCTAAGGGAGCAAAGGGACATTCTGCTGCAAATGTTGTGTAGAAAAATGCACACATTTCCAAGTGAAAGAACAAAGTCTCTAATACTACCAACTTCAAAAAGAAGGTCCGAAAGGGGCAAGACAAGGTCAAGGAAAGGGAATTTTGCTGGGTTTAGAGAGCGAAAGACCATTGGTCTCTCGAGCTATGGCCAGAAAAAGGATTGACGAACCATTAGGTGCTAGGATTCCATTGTCCTAATGGGAAGTAGATCACTTAATTATTTGGTTCTTAGCATTGATATAGTCAAACTGAAGTTTACTTCGGGAAATTTGTTCTCTAACACATGGCAAAATATAAATTTATTTTACTATAGTAAATGGCGACTATGTATATGTACATGAAAAATTACGACAGCCATAGCAAATTTGAAAATTTGTTCTCTAACTGAAATGCAAATTTATACAACCACATGGAAAATTTAGAATAAATTTGCAACATCTAGACAAACATAGTTAAACATGGGAAAGGAAGCTCTAGGGTTGTCACTAATCAAACCAATGGGCAGGAGCCACCATTTTCACTCATACTGAAATTGGAGTTGACATGGAGCAGTATCTATATATGCCAACAAGCTGAATATTGATTTGCAATGACATTCAAAAGAAGGAAAACTAATAAGAGTTGTGCTGATCTGTTGAACAAAAAAAAAATACCATGTGATTAAACACATGGTTTTTAGGAGAAACAGATTTTTCTTAATTACCATGACTTAAGAAACAAATTTCATGTAAGTTCAAAAAAATGTCATGTTTAAGAAACAAAAAATGTTTGAATTTCCCATCAGACCATAAGAAACACTTTTTGAACATTTTCCATTGTGTATAAAACAATTTTTTCTTAGAAAATGCAAAATTAACTACATTTGCCATGTGACAAGTAGAAGCATTTCCAAAAGTTGCATGGTTTAGGAGAAAAAAATAGCTAAAGTTGTCATGTGAACATTAAAACAGTTCTCTAAAACTGCCACGTTATGGAGAAATAATTCTCTAAAATTGCCATGTGTACAAAACCAATTTTCTTACAAGTTGCCAAACACCAGAATAGAACATTTGCCATGGTCCAACACCCCATACACTAAACCCCCCTCAAAATTTTGCCCTCCCCGATAGTTGGACACAAGCTACTCTAGCCGTAGCAAATGATTTGTAAAAACATGGCAATATCAGAGGGTGACTAGCATCACCAGTTGTTGGAACTGAACTAATCGGCACAACATCACAAGTAAGACTGGACTTCCCCCGCGAAAAAAAAACATCACAAGTAAGACTGGACTTGAAAGAAAAGGTGAAGAGAAGAGAGGACATCAAACCTCGGACCTGTAGGCCATCCGTCGGGACTGGCTCGGAGATGCCATTGGAGACCGAGGTGACAGCAGTCCGCATGCATCAACAAGCAGAGGCTCCCATCTTGTCGGCGTCAATGACTACCATAGCACCGTGTGTCTCTTGCGCCGCGTCCGGGCAAGAGAAGGGGGTGGATCGGAATCCACCTGATGCGATCTCTATGGTGCTGCTGGCACAGCAGACGCCGTAGAAGGATGATACTACTTCAGGATGTTGCTAACGCGACACTACGATCAGAGACCCTTCGACGAAACTGTGTGCGATGCAATAATCCCAAACGGTGGTGTAAAAGAACCGTCAAAAAAGGTGCAAAACGTTTGCGATGGCGAAGCCATCAAACACGGTTCAGATGTTAGTTGCGCGTGCGATGCAGGGCAAACGGTTCAGTTCAATGAATTGTTTGCGATGAGGAGGAACAAAAGAAACGGGTAGCCAGATGAAGGCGTGTGCGATATACAACATACGGTTCACTCGGATGAACTGTTTGTGATGATGAGGAACAATAGAAACGGGCAGCTAGATAAAGGTGTGTGCGATTGAGGGCATACGCTTCAGAAGGATTAACTGTTTGTGATTAGGCAACAGAACAGAAACGGGTCAGCCAGATCAAAGTGTCAGCGATTGATGGCATACACTTCACATGGAGGAACTGTTTGCAATTAGCCACAACAAACTGTTTGCGATTAGCCACAACAAACTGAAACAGTTAGATAGATCAACGTGTGTGCGCTAGACGGGCAACCATGACAGTTCTGCTAAAATGCAAGCGCCTCGCTCTATCTTGAAGAATCAAATTTCCAGTGGGTAATTTTGTTAGATTTTATGGGCCTCGCCCACTAAATCTTGTATCTCTGCCGAGTTTAAATTCTGAAATCTTTCAAATTGTATGGCATGTGTGTATTTTAGTCATATACTGCTGGTTGAATGGAAGAATCATCAATACATGATCTCAAAAAAAATCATCATTACATAACGTGGGTTGTTCTCCAACCGAAAATGCTAAACACACGGAGCTGCTACGGGACTTTCCAACTATACTTTACACCCCCCCCCCCCCATTTTCATGGGGGTGGGGCCCCGGCCTACCCCTCAATCCAATCAAGAACTGACAACTCAATCTCAGTCCGTAAAGGTTAAGTAAACGCCCGTGGATGTAGCATCGCCGGTTCTCCAACTCCTTGTACGAGAAAACAGAGCAACAACGCGCGTACTCACTCACTCAACTTCACTTTCATTTGGGGAGCGTCTAAGTGCGCCTCCTTTCTCTACGGCGGACAACCACCATGGCTGATGATGATGTTTTTTTTTTGCGGGATGATGATGTTCCCGCTGATGATGATGTTGCACATGAGTTTCTGTTGAACTCTATGAATGATTCCCTTCTCTCTCTTGACATGTGTCTTTGGTCCATATGCATGTGCTAGACTTTCTTAGTCCGTCGTACGCGATTTGCCATGTTAATAATCTTGTGATGATGCTAAGCTGGATTAAGCTTAATCGATGGCAAAATAACTAGAATGATTGAGAACGTTTCGTTGTTGAACAAGCTCATGAGCTTTAGTGGATGGCAAAATAACTTAAGCTCCTTACGTGTGTGTTGTCCGACAAGTTTATTTCCGGGAGCATTGTTGCTAAGCTCCTTTCTTGGGGGAGGAGCCACTTCTCTGAAATAGCAAAGACAAGAGATCTTTGTTGAATTCTCATTGAATATTTGGATGTTGAATAGAAGGTGAAGGAAAATGACACACGTGCTAAGGGAGCAAATGGACGTTCCATTACAAAATTTGTGTAAAAAAATGAACACAATTTCAAGTGAAAGAACAATGTCTCAAAGACTACCAACTTCATGAAGAAGGTCTCAAAGGAGCAAGACAAAAAGGAAAGGAATCTTTGCTGGGTTTACGAAGCGAAAGACCAATGGTCTCCCCAATGTCCGAAAAGCTATGGCCAGAAAAAGGATTGCCGAATCATGAGGTGTCAGGATTCCATCGTCCTAATGGGAAATAGGAGACTGACTTTTGTTCTTAGCATTGATATAGTCAATCCGAAAAGCTATAGAAGGGTGAAGATCGGCCGTAGTTTGTGCCGCAGTAGATAAGGGCATCTACAATGCCAGCCGCTAATATAGGCGCTTACGGAAAGAAAATAAAGATCTTAATAAAATTAGAAAAATACTTAAGTGTCTTGCCTTCCAACGGCGGGCACTAATTGCGTTCAATAAATAACTAGCCCGGGCGCTTCGAGCTGGTAGAAAAGAGGCTAAGCGCTCGATGCATCATGTTGTGTCGACGCCTAGCAAAACACTAGGATTTCCTAAAGTAACCGCTAATTGGCCGAGAATTAGATCCTGGCGTTCATCCTAAGCGTCCCGTTGGACATGGTTTGGAAGCAAGACGACAAGGGTGCAGTAGCCACTGGGAGTGGGCGATTTGCATCTGCTGACGGAGTAACGCTCCGTGCGCCTCATCCGATGGACCACATAGCGTGGTGCGGAAACTGCCGAGAACGGACTTTTGGTCTATAGAAAATTTTAAAATAAAATCAACCGAAAGAAAAAACATAAGCTGATACTAATGATATTAACGATAAATCTCGGTCGACTTAGGATAATCAAATCCACATAGGAACATCTAAAAAAAACCACATAGAAAAAGAATCAATTGTTTTTGGTTAAACCAAGTAGGTCGAGGAAGTGAGACTTGAACAAGTCCATTTGCGCCGGTTGCAGCAGTGACACGGACACCTGCACCCCGTGGCCGTCTCCGGCACCCATCAGCGCGATCTGACCGTCATGGTTCATCCTGATGGGCTCCGTCCGCTTCGGCTTCCCCCATCCGAAGTCGGCGCCCTCGTATGCCCTGAAGCGCGGCGAGCCCGACACATTCATCAGACGGTCCATAGGGCGGCCCGCCCACCAGGAAGTCAGAAAACCCCACGTTGCCACTGGGACCTCTCTCATCTTGCGGACCTCCTCCCGGACTGCCGATGCTGCAACCGCGAGGGCGAGGGCGAACTCGCCGCGAAGCTCTCGTGCGGGGAGGCTCGCGAAACACGGCCAGAGGCACACGCCCATGTACCCCGCCTCGATGGGAGGGTCGAGGCGGTCGCGGACGTCGGTGAAGAAGAAGAGCAGCATGTCGTCGTCGTCGTCCGAGGCGAACGACTTGCACCGGAAGAAGCACGTCCATGCCAGCGCGGCGACAGCGGCGAAGGTGGACGGGGGGCGAGGCGGGCGCGATGCGCCGCTGGCCTCGCCAAGACGGACGATGTGCTGCTTGAGGCGTTGGATGTCCTGCGCATCCAAGGTGAACGTACGACGGGTGAATCGTGTGCGCTCCTCTTCCAGCCACGCGCCGCCTGAAACGCGTTCGATCCACTTGTCACCAGTAATTGTCGAACCGGGTGAAATCATAATACTCCCTCCGTTCACTTTTGTAAGTCATTTCAGACAACTCAAAATGGATTGTTTTGTACATTGTCTGAAATATCTTCAAGGTATTATAAAAATGAAGAGGAAGTACTAGAATTAGGGGCTGGACATACCAATGGTAGATTCGGCAAGAACTTTCTCAAGACGCTCCTGGCCAGCCCTTCGCCACCTGGTAGCTTGACGTGCGATCGATCGAAGCACGGTGTGGCCGCCGGCATCTCACCCCGACACACCGTCGCCCAGGCCTCAACGAACGTCCACAACGACCGCCCGTCGACGATGGCGTGGTGCACCGTCAGCCCGACAGCCACGCCGCCCTCGAAGCGCGTGGCCTGCACGGCCAGCACCGGGGTCGGCAGCTCGCCCATGTCCACCTACGGCACGAGCCGCTCAAGCAAATGCAGGTCGTGCTCCTCGTCGCCGGCGAGGCGGCGGATGTCGGCGTCGGACTCCGCGACGACGAACCTGACGCCGTCGGTGGCCGAGCAGCTGATGGCGACGTCCCCCGTTTCCTCGAGGTGGACGAGCTTGCCGGCGAGCGGCGCAAAGCTGCCTAGAGTCACGGAGAGGGAGGACCGGAGGGACTGGAGAACGGCGTCAAAGGGCGGCATGTCGGCGCCCACGTAGAGCAGCACGTGCTGCAGCACCGGGAAGGCGACCCACCGCGCCTCCAACGCTGTGAGCTTGATCGGCTCCGGCGGTGGCGCTTCGCTCTCTGGCACACTGACATAGTTGGAGTCGATAATTTTCACCGGCGACATAGCTTGTTCCAGTGGATGATAGGAGCTGAGGAGTGAGGAGAGAGAACGGGTACGTGCACGGCGTCTCTTATATTTGCTCGTCTACTCCCAAGCCGGCCGGTGAACCAAAATGGACAGGATGCACGTTCCTATTTGCAGTCGATCGACATGACGCAACTTAATTATGGGGGACATGCAATTAATTCTGGATCTCTGATGATAGGAGCAATTTATCCACCACCACGCGGTGGGTGTGCCACGGTGTTTTCAAAACCAATAAACTGTTTTAAAATCCCTCAAAGAAAAGAAACTGTTTTAAAATAAAATAAATAAATTCACAAGTACATATACTTTTGAACTATGGGCGTGTTTGGTTGCCTCTAGTGAATATTGCAGGATCGGAGGATGAAAACGATCCAGGCTGAGGAGGGCCTGGTTGAGAGAAAAAGGGAAAAAAGATTTTGGCAAGTAGTTTGGTTGCTTGCCTGTGATGTCTTTGTCACCCTGAAGATGTTTGATTGCATACATGCATGGTGATTAGAGTAGGTAACAACTACACTTAATAGGCATGGGAGTGAACCCTGGAGCTGCAGCTGTCGGGCTCGCCCACGCGCTCGCCGGAGCTGCAGCAGCAGGGCTCGTCTGCTCGGTCGCCGGAGCTGCAGCAGTTGCCAGGCTCGCCCGACCAAGCCGCGCGTCTCTGCGAAGCGGCTGCACGTCGTGCGTCGGCGAGTCCGGGACTGGACGGCGGAGGCCACCTGCTCGTGGCTCGCACCGGCAAGTCGGGCCGCCGAAGGAGGAAGAGGATGAGGGGATAAGGTGATTAACAGCTAACACGTTTTCACGGAGCCACCCATGTGCGCTTCCTCGCATCACTCGAGCCTGGCTCGATAGAAACTGCCGATTCGGCTGTTTCCACTGAGCCACGCACAGAGGTACTTTAACAATCGTACGATGCAGGCCCAATAGTATACACGGTAACCAAACAGCCCAATATATATTTGGAAAAGGAGGTTAAGACCCCTAACCTCTGGATCAATCGATTTATACAACCATCTTTATTTATTATTCAACCATGGTCTAACAAGAATATACATCAAGCCACTCGAAGCCACCACTCATACCTACAAAACTCGATAATATGGAGTGCTCTCACTCCCCATATCTAAATCCAGTGTCGTCGCCAATCCATCCACGTAACGTATCGGAACCAACAGTCGGTACAACAGAGCTAAAGCGTACACCACATGCATACGTTCTAGAAGACGCCATCTTTATCGGACCACTGAGCCATCTTAAGGAGAGAGGTCCGCATCATCCTTATCAGTCCGTCCAACCGACGACGCCACCATGGCACCCACGGCGCCATCGCCCCGCGCTCGTTCATCTAGACGCGAAGATTTTGGAAGATCTGTCGTGCGGCACCTGCAGATCAGGCATGCTACATCGTAGCACTTGTCGGCTAGGCATGACTCACTAGTAGAAAAAGGGTCAAATGTCAAGCACATTAGTGCCGGTTTGCTTTTGAGCCGGCACTAATGTGTGCATTAGTGCCGGTTCCAACGGCTAGCCGGCCGCTTTCATTAGTACCGGTTCGTGGCCAACCTTTAGCACCGGTTCGTGCCACGGACCGGTACTAAGGTGAGTGGTGGCAGGATGTTGTCAGTCCGGGGCCCCTCCAGCACCTTTAGTACTGGTTCGTGGCACGAACCGGTGCTAAAGGTCGTCCTACATAAACCCTTCGTCCACCCGAGCTCGCTCTGTTCTTCCCCTTTCCCCTCTCCTCTCTGTTCTTTCCCTCTTCCTCTCGAGCTCATCACACATTTTGCCCAAAATTTGTCAAGATTTGAAGGCCCCCATCCATTCAAATGATCACAAAGGTTAGCAACTTTGTCCTTTCATCTCTCATTGCTAGATTAGCTCTTGCAATGCTTTGTATAGTGATTAATTTATGAGTTTAGTAATTTGGGAGGAAATATATGTGCTAGTATTTGATTTATATGCAATTTGAGGTCAAAAATAACACTTAGTTTGCATATGTAGGTGTGGTTTACTTAGTGCCTTCTAAATCTCCGTCGTAACCACAGTCGATCGCCCGCACTGTTCCGTCACCAGCACCACCTTGTGGTGAGCCTCTTGTTCATGAATGTTTTACATTACCAAATTGATGTTTGTGTGATTTGGATATATAGTTACTCGTATAATTATCTTACCCGTACGTTGTTTGTTATACATAGTGCCATGGTTTTGATATCCGTCCCCGTCGGCCCTCGTCCTTGTTATGATTCGGATGTGGTATATTCTCTTTTAAAACTAGTTGTTGCATTTCGTGTTTATGACAAATTATGCCCATCAAGTTGACATAGATATTTTTGTCTAGGAGGTTTGTGAACCGGAAATTCCAGCCGACCCTATTGTCGAGAGGTTAAATTTAGTTGAAAGAGAAAACGAGTATTTGAAAGAAAAATTGAAAAGAATTGAGGGGGAGAAGATGGAATTGGAGTTGCATGTTGCCGATGTCTTCGATGATCACAATACCAAGATGGAGAAAATGCGCTTGAAGATTAGAAAGATTAGAAAATATGCCATTGATAGTAAGGCTTGGTATCATTATGCTGTTGGATCAATTGTTACCTTAGTTGCGATCTTGATCGCATTTGTTGTTGCATTTAAATTCTTTAGTTAGAGAGTTATTTGTTTGTTGCATTTAAGTCTTGTATGAACTTGTATTAATTTGGTCTTTTCGGTGTTGTGTAATGAAGATGAGCCGACAATGGATGTACGATGACCGATGCTCTCCCGAGTTCATTAATGGCGTGCAAACTTTTCTGCTTGCGGCTGAGGCAAACAAGCGGGCGGATGGTTTTATGCCTTGTCCATGTTTAGTCTGTAAAAATGATCACAATTACTCTACGTCAAGAACCATTCACGTCCACCTGTTTAAGTCCGGTTTCATGCCCCACTATAATGTTTGGACCAAGCACGGAGAAAGAGGGGTTATGATGGAAGACAATGAAGAAGAAGAGGACGACGACAGCTATCCTGGCCATGGGTTCCCTGAATACTATGATACAACAATGAGGAAAGAAGCTGAGCCGGCAATGCGGGAAGAAGCTGAAGAAGAGGCGTCAGATGAGCCCGCTGATGATCTAGGTCGGTCCATTGCCGATGCAAAGAGAAACTGCGCAAGTGATTTGGAGAAGAAGAAGTTGCAGCGCATGTTAGAGGATCACAAGAAATTGTTGTACCCGAATTGCGAAGCTGACAAGAAAAAGTTGGGCACCACACTGGAATTGCTGCAATGGAAGGCAGAGAATGGTGTATCTGACAAGGGATTTGGAAAGTTGCTGGTAATGATAAAGAATATGCTTCCAAAGGACAACGAATTGCCCGAGAGTACGTACGAAGCAAAGAAGGCTGTCTGCCCTCTAGGGTTAGAGGTGCAGAAGATATATGCATGCCCTAATGACTGCATCCTCTACCGCGGTGAGTATGAGGATTTGAAAGCTTGCCCGGTATGCAGTGCATTGCGCTATAAGATCAGGCGCGGTGACCCTGGTGATGTCGAGGGCGAGCGCCCCAGGAAGAAGATTCTTGCCAAGGTGATGTGGTATGCTCCTATAATACCATGGTTGAAACGTTTGTTCCAAAACAAAGAGCATGCCAAGGCGATGCGACGACACAGAAAAGACCGTAAGAAAGACGGAAAGTTGAGAGTTCCCGCTGACGGGTCGCAGTGGAGAAAAAACGAGAGAAAGTACGGGAAGGAGTTTGCAGATGACGCAAGAACGTATGGTTTGGTCTAAGCGCAGATGGCATTAATCCTTTTGGGGAGCAGAGCAGCAACCATAGCACCTGGCTTGTGACTCTATGTTTGTATAACCTTCCTCCTTGGTTGTGCATGAAGCGGAAGTTCATTATGATGCCGGTGCTCATCCAAGGCCTTAAGCAACCTGGCAACGACATTGATGTGTACCTAAGGCCATTAGTTGAAGAACTCTTACAGCTGTGGAATGGAACAGGTGTACGTGCGTGGGATGAGCACATGGGGGAAGAATTTGACCTAAAGGCCTTGTTGTTCATGATCATCAATGATTGGCCTGCTCTCAGTAACCTTTCAGGACAGACAAACAAGGGATACCGCACATGTACGCACTGTTTGGATGATACCGACAGTATATATTTGGACAATTGTAGGAAGAATATGTACCTGGGACATCGTCGATTTCTTCCGAGCAGGCATCCCATAAGAAAGAAAGGCAAGCATTTCAAAGGTGAGGCGGATCACCGGATGAAGCCTCACCACCGTACTGGTGCTGATGTACATGATATGGTCAAGGATTTGAAGGTAGTCTTTGGAAAGGGTCCAGGCGGACAACCTGTTTCGAATGACGCTGACGGACGAGCACCCATGTGGAAGAAGAAATCTATATTTTGGGACCTGCCCTATTGGAAAGACCTAGAGGTCCGCTCTGCAATCGACGTGATGCACGTGACGAAGAATCTTTGCGTGACCCTGCTTGGCTTCTTGGGCGTGTATGGGAAGACAAAAGATACACCTGAGGCACGGGAGGACCAGCAACGTATGCATGGAAAAGACGGCATACATCAGGGTCATGCCAGCTACGCTCTTACCAAAGAAGAGAAGGAAATCTTCTTTGAATGCCTGCTCAGTATTAAGGTACCGTCTGGCTTCTCGTCGAATATAAAGGGAATAATAAACATGGCAGAGAAAAAGTTCCAGAACCTAAAGTCTCATGACTGCCACGTGATTATGACGCAACTGCTTCCGGTTGCATTGAGGGGGCTTCTACTGGATAACGTTCGATTAGCCATTGTGAAGCTATCTGCATTCCTCAATGCAATCTCTCAGAAGGTAATCGGTCCAGAAATCATACCAAGGTTAGAGAATGATTTGGTGCAATGTCTTGTCAGTTTCGATTTGGTGTTCCCACCATCCTTCTTCAACATCATGACGCACGTCCTAGTTCACCTATGCGAAGAGATTAACGTTTTGGGTCATGTATTTCTACACAATATGTTCCCCTTTGAGAGGTTCATGGGAGTCTTAAAGAAATATGTTCATAACCGTGCTAGGCCAGAAGGAAGCATCTCCAAGGGCCATGAAAATGAGGAGGTCATTGAGTTTTGTATTGACTTTATTCTTGACCTTAAGCCGATTGGTGTTCCTGAATCGCGGCATAAGGGCAGACTTGATGGAAAAGGCACGCTAGGAGGGAATCAAAAAATATGTATGGACGGACATTCTCTCACTGAAGCACACTACACAGTGTTGGAGAACGTAGCAGAAATTCAAAATTTTCCTACGCTCACCAAGATGCATCTATGGAGTCTACTAGCAACGAAGGGAAAGGAGTGGATCTACATACCCTTGTAGATCGCGAGCGGAAGCGTTCCAATGAACGTGGATGACGGAGTCGTACTCGCCGTGATCCAAATCACCGATGACCGAGTGCCGAACGGACGGCACCTCCGCGTTCAACACACGTACGGTGCAGCAACGTCTCCTCCTTCTTGATCCAGCAAGGGGGAAGGAGAGGTTGATGGAGATCCAACAGCACGACGGCGTGGTGGTGGATGTAGCGGGTCTCCGGCAGGGCTTCGCCGAGCTTCTGCGAGAGAGAGAGAGGTGTTGCAGGGGAGGAGGGAGGCGCCCAAGGCTTAGATGTTGCTGCCCTCCCTTCCCCCACTATATATAGGGCCAAGGGAGAGGGGGGGCGCAGCCTTGCCCCTTCCTCCAAGGAAGGGTGCGGCCAGGGGGGAGTCCTTAAGTGTGTAGACCCTACGGGTTCGGGAGACATGCAGACATGACCGAGACGCCTCTCCGGTCAATAACCAACAGCGGGATCTGGATACCCATGTTGGCTCCCACATGTTCCACGATGATATCATCGGATGAACCACGGTGTCGAGGATTCAATCAATCCGTATGCAATTCCCTTTGTCAATCGGTATGTTACTTGCCCGAGATTCGATCGTCGGTATCCCAATACCTTGTTCAATCTCGTTACCGGCAAGTCTCTTTACTCGTACCGCAATGCATGATCCCATGACTAACGCTTTAGTCACATTGAGCTCATTATGATGATGCATTACCGAGTGGGCCCAGAGATACCTCTCCGTCACACGGAGTGACAAATCCCAGTCTCGATCCGTGCCAACCCAACAGACACTTTCGGAGATACCCGTAATGCACCTTTATAGTCACCCAGTTACGTTGTGACGTTTGGCACACCCAAAGCACTCCTACGGTATCCGGGAGTTGCACGATCTCATGGTCTAAGGAAAAGATACTTGACATTGGAAAAGCTCTAGCAAACGAAACTACACGATCTTGTGCTAGGCTTAGGATTGGGTCTTGTCCATCACATCATTCTCCTAATGATGTGATCCCGTTATCAACGACATCCAATGTCCATGGTCAGGAAACCGTAACCATCTATTGATCAACGAGCTAGTCAACTAGAGGCTCACTAGGGACATGGTGTTGTCTATGTATTCACACATGTATTACGATTTCCGGACAATACAATTATAGCATGAATAATGGACAATTACCATGAACAAAGAAATATAATAATAACCATTTATTATTGCCTCTAGGGCATATTTCCAACAGTCTCCCACTTGCACTAGAGTCAATAATCTAGTTCACATCACCATGTGATTAACACTCACTGGTCACATCACCATGTGACCAACATCTAAAGAGTTTACTAGAGTCAACAATCTAGTTCACATCACTATGTGATTATCACTCAATGTGTTCTGGTTTGGTCATGTTATGCTTGTGAGAGAGGTTATTAGTCAACGGGTCTGAACCTTTCAGAACTGTGTGCTTTACGAATATCTATGTCATCTTGTGGATGCTACCACGCGCTATTTGGAGCCATTTCAAATAATTGCTCTACTATACGAATCCGGTTTGCTACTCAGAGTCATCCGGATTAGTGTCAAAGTTCGCATCGACGTAACCATTTACGACGAACTCCTTTCCACCTCCATAATCGAGAAAACTCCTTAATCCACTAGGTACTAAGGATAAGTTCGACCGCTGTCATGAGATCCTTTCCCGGATCACCATTGTACCCTCTTGACCAACTCATGGCAAGGCACACTACATGTGCGGTACACAGCATAGCATACTATAGAGCCTATGTCTAAAGCATAGGGGACGACCTTCGTCCTTTCTCTATCTTCCGCTGTGGTCAGGTCTTGAGTCTCACTCAATACTCACACCTTGTAACACAGCCAAGAACTCCTTCTTTGCTGATCTATTTTGAACTCTTTCAAAATCATGTCAAGGTGTGCTGTCTTTTGAAAGTATCATCAGGCGTCTTGATCTATCTCTATGGATCTTGATGCCCAATATGTAAGCAGCTTTATCCAGGTCTTCCTTTGAAAAACTCCTTTCAAACAACCCTTTATGCTTTCCAGAAATTTTACATCATTTCGGATCAACAATATGTCATTCACATATACTTATCAGAAATGTTGTAGCGCTCCCACTCACTTTATTGTAAATACAAGTTTCCAACAAACTTTGTATAAACCCAAAAACTTTGATCACTCCATCAAAGCGTATATTCTGACTCCGAGATGCTTGCTCTAATCCATGGAAGGATCGCTGGAGCTAGCATACCTTTTAGCATCCTTAGGATCGACAAAACCTTTCTGATTGTATCACATACAACCTTTCCTTACGAAAACTGGTAAGGAAACTCGTTTTGACATCCATCTGCCAGATTTCATAAATGTAGCTAATGCTAACATGATTCCGACGGACCTAAGCATCGCTACGGATGAGAAAAACTCATCGTAGTCAACTCCTTGAACTTGTGAAAATACTCTTTGCCACAAGTCGAGCTTCATAGACGGTAACATTACCGTCCATGTCCGTCTTCTTCTTAAAGATCCATTTATCTCAATGGCTTGCCGATCATCGGGCAAGTTCACCAAAGTCCATGCTTTGTTCTGATACATGGATTCTATCTCGGATTTCATGGCCTCGAGCCATTCGTCGGAATATGGGCCCACCATCGCTTCTCCATAGCTCGTAGGTTCATTGTTGTCTAGCAACATGACTTCCAAGACAGGATCACGCATTACTCTGAAGTAGTGCGCATCCTCGTCGTCCTACGAGGTTTGGTAGTGACTTGATCCGAAGTTTCATGATCACTATCATAAGCTTCCACTTCAATTGGTGTAGGTGCCACAGGAACAACTTCCTGTGCCCTGCTACACACTAGTTGAAGCGACGGTTCGATAACCTTATCAAGTCTCCACCATCCTCCCACTCAATTCTTTCGAGAGAAACTTTTCCTCGAGAAAGGACTCGTTTCTAGAAGCAATTACTTTTGCTTCCAGATCTGAAATAGGAGGTATACCCAACTGTTTTTGGGTATTCTATGAAGATGCATTTATCCGCTTTGGGTTCGAGCTTATCAACCTGAAACTTTTTCACATAAGCATCGCAGCCCCAAACTTTTAAGAAACGACAACTTAGGTTTCTATAAATGGTGTCGTCTCAACGGAATTGCGTGGTGCCCCTTTTAAAGTGAATGCGGTTGTCTCTAATGCCTAACCCATAAACGATAGTGGTAATTTGATAAGAAACATCATGGTATGCACCATATCCAATAGGGTGCAGTTATGATGTTCGGACACACCATCACACTATGGTGTTCCAGGCGGTATTAATTGTGAAACACTTTCCACAATGTCTCAATTGTGTGCCAAACTCGTATCTCAGATACTCATCTCTATGATCATATCACAGACATTTTATCCTCTTGTCACGACGATCTTCAACTTCACTCTGAAATTGCTTGAACCTTTCAATAATTCAGACTAGTGTTTCATCAAGTAAATACACTCAGTATCTACTCAAATCATCTGTGAAGTAAGAACATAACGATATCCACAGCATGCCTTAGCATTCATTGGACTGCATACATCAAAATGTATTACTTCCAATAAATTGCTCTCTTGTTCCATCTTACTGAAAACGAGGCCTTTCAGTCATCTTGCCCATGTGGTATGATTTGCATGTCTCAAGTGATTCATAATCAAGTGAGTCCAAACGATCCATCTGTATGGAGTTTCTTCATGCATATATACCAATAGACATGGTTCGCATGTCTCAATCTTTTCAAAAATGAGTGAGTCCAAAGATCCACCTACATGGAGCTTCTTCATGCGTTCTACACCAATATGACTCAAGTGGCAGTGCCACAAGTATGTGGTACTATCATTACTATCTTATATCTTTTGGCATGAACATGTGTATCACTACGATCGAGATTCATTTTAGGTGCAAGACCATTGAAGGTATTATTCAAATAAACAGAGTAACCATTATTCTCCTTAAATGAATAACCGTTTTGCGGTAAACATAATCCAATCATGTTCAACGCAAACACCAAATCTCGATGGTAGAGGAAGCATGCGATGCTTGATCACATCAACCTTGGAAACACTTCCAACACATATCGTCATCTCACCTTTAGCTAGTCTTCATTTATTCCGCAGCTTTTATTTCGAGTTACTAACACTTAGCAACCGAACCAGTATCTAATACCCTGGTGCTGCTAGGAGTACTAGTAAAGTACACATTCATATAACGTATATCCAATATACTTCTGTCGACCTTGCCTGCCTTCTCATCTACCAAGTATCTAGGGTAGTACTGCTTCAGTGACCGTTCCTCTCATTACAGAAGCACTTAGTCTCGGGTTTGGGTTCAACCTTGGGATTCTTCACTAGAGCAGCAAACGACTTGCTGTTTCATGAAGTATCCCTTTTGCCCTTGCCCTTCTTAAACTAGTGGTTTTACTAATCATCAACAATTGATGCTCCTTCTTGATTTCTACTCTCGCGGTGTCAAACATCGCGAATAGCTCAAGGATCATCATGATTATCCTTGATATGTTATAGTTCATCACGAAGCTCTACTAGCTTGGTGGCAGTGACTATGGAGAACTATCACTATCTCATCTGGGAGATTAACTCCCACTCGATTCAAGCGATTGTGGCACTCAGACTATCAGAGCACACGCTCAACGATTGAGCTTTTCTCCCTTAGTTTGCAGGCTTAAGAAACTTGTCAGAGGTCTCATACCTCTTGACGTGGGCACTAGTCTGAAATCCCAATTTCAGTCTTCGGAACATCTCACATGTTCTGCGACGTTTCAAAACGTCTTTGGTGCCACAATTCTAAACCGCACTGAACTATCATGTAGTCATCAAAACGTGTATGTCAGATGTTTCGTAACATCTACAGACGACGCTGAGGTTCAGCACACCGAGCGGTGCATTAAGGACATAAGCCTTCTGTGCAGCAATGAGGACAATCCTCAGTTTACGGACCCAGTCCGCATAATTGCTACTACCAATTTTCAACTAAATTTTCTCTAGGAACATATCTTAACCAGTAGAACTAAAGCGCAAGCTATGACATAATTTGCAAATACCTTTTTGACTATGTTCATGATAATGAAGTTCATCTGATTATGAACTCCCACTCAGATAGACATCCCTCTAGTCATCTAAGTGAAACATGATCCGAGTTTAACTAGGCCGTGTCCGATCATCACGTGAGACGGACTAGTCAAGATCGGTGAACATCTCCATGTTGATCGTATCTTCTATACGACTCATGCTCGACCTTTCGGTCCTCCGTGTTCCGAGGCCATGTCTGTACATGCTAGGCTCGTCAAGTCAACCTAAGTGTATTGCGTGTGTTCCGAGGCCATGTCTGTACATGCTAGGCTCGTCAACACCCGTTGTATTCAAACGTTAGAATCTATCACACCCGATCATCACGTGGTGCTTCGAAACAACGAACCTTCGCAACGGTGCACAGTTAGGGGGAACACGTCTCTTGAAATTTTAGTAAGGGATCATCTTACTTACTACCGTCGTTCTAAGCAAATAAGATGCATAACATGATAAACATCACATGCAATCAAATAGTGACATGATATGGCCAATATCATTTTGCTCCTTTGATCTCCATCTTCGGGGCACCATGATCATCTTTGTCACCGGCATGACACCATGATCTCCATCATCATGATCTCCATCATTGTGTCTTCATGAAGTTGTCACGCCAACGATTACTTCTACTTCTATGGCTAACGCGCTTAGCAATAAAGTAAAGTAATTTACATGGCGTTATTCAATGACACGCAGGTCATACAAAAAATTAAAGACAACTCCTATGGCTCCTGCCGGTTGTCATATTCATCGACATGCAAGTCGTGATTCCTATTACAAGAATATGATCAATCTCATACATCACATATATCATTCATCACATCTTCTGGCCATATCACATCACATAGTACATGTTGCAAAAACAAGTTAGACGTCCTCTAATTGTTGTTGCAAGTTTTTACGTGGTTTGTAGGTTTCTAGCAAGAACGTTTCTTACCTACGTATGACCACAACGTGATTTGCCAATTTCTATTTACCCTTCATAAGGACCCTTTTCATCGAATCCGTTCTGACTAAAGTAGGAGAGACAGACACCCGCTAGCCACCTTATGCATCTAGTGAATGTCAGTCGGTGGAACCTGTCTCACGTAAGAGTACGTGTAAGGTCGGTCCGGGCCGCTTCATCCTACAATGCCGCCGAAACAAGAAAAGACTAGTAGCGGCAAGAAGAATTGGCAAACTCAACGCCCACAACTGCTTTGTGTTCTACTCGTGCATAGTAACTACGCATAGACCTGGCTCATGATGCCACTGTTGGAGAACGTAGCAGAAATTCAAAATTTTCCTACGCTCACCAAGATGCATCTATGGAGTCTACTAGCAACGAAGGGAAAGGAGTGGATCTACATACCCTTGTAGATCGCGAGCGGAAGCGTTCCAATGAACGTGGATGACGGAGTCGTACTCGCCGTGATCCAAATCACCGATGACCGAGTGCCGAACGGACGGCACCTCCGCGTTCAACACACGTACGGTGCAGCAACGTCTCCTCCTTCTTGATCCAGCAAGGGGGAAGGAGAGGTTGATGGAGATCCAACAGCACGACGGCGTGGTGGTGGATGTAGCGGGTCTCCGGCAGGGCTTCGCCGAGCTTCTGCGAGAGAGAGAGAGAGGTGTTGCAGGGGAGGAGGGAGGCGCCCAAGGCTTAGATGTTGCTGCCCTCCCTTCCCCCACTATATATAGGGCCAAGGGAGAGGGGGGGCGCAACCTTGCCCCTTCCTCCAAGGAAGGGTGCGGCCAGGGGGGAGTCCTTAAGTGTGTAGACCCTACGGGTTCGGGAGACATGCAGATATGACCGAGACGCCTCTCCGGTCAATAACCAACAGCGGGATCTGGATACCCATGTTGGCTCCCACATGTTCCACGATGATATCATCGGATGAACCACGGTGTCGAGGATTCAATCAATCCGTATGCAATTCCCTTTGTCAATCGGTATGTTACTTGCCCGAGATTCGATCGTCGGTATCCCAATACCTTGTTCAATCTCGTTACCGGCAAGTCTCTTTACTCGTACCACAATGCATGATCCCGTGACTAACGCTTTAGTCACATTGAGCTCATTATGATGATGCATTACCGAGTGGGCCCAGAGATACCTCTCCGTCACACGGAGTGACAAATCCCAGTCTCGATCTGTGCCAACCCAACAGACACTTTTGGAGATACCCGTAATGCACCTTTATAGTCACCCAGTTACGTTGTGACGTTTGGCACACCCAAAGCACTCCTACGGTATCCGGGAGTTGCACGATCTCATGGTCTAAGGAAAAGATACTTGACATTGGAAAAGCTCTAGCAAACGAAACTACACGATCTTGTGCTAGGCTTAGGATTGGGTCTTGTCCATCACATCATTCTCCTAATGATGTGATCCCGTTATCAACGACATCCAATGTCCATGGTCAGGAAACTGTAACCATCTATTGATCAACGAGCTAGTCAACTAGAGGCTCACTAGGGACATGGTGTTGTCTATGTATTCACACATGTATTACGATTTCCGGACAATACAATTATAGCATGAATAATGGACAATTACCATGAACAAAGAAATATAATAATAACCATTTATTATTGCCTCTAGGGCATATTTCCAACACACAGTTCTACAGAATTCCGCCTTGGTGGCTCCGTATATGGACGAACACAAGAATTTTCTACGCTCCAAACACCCGGAGCGGTCTAATGACTGGATTACACGTGAACAAACTAGGAGTTTCGCCGGCTGGTTGCAGACACGTACCATGCATGACGCCTCTATTGAAGATGACCTGTACTCGCTGTCCCAGTTACCATCTTTGAATATAATGACTTTCACAGGGTACGAGATAAATGGTAATACATTTTACACGATCGCCCAAGATAAGAAGAGCACCAACCAAAACAGTGGTGTCCGCTTTGATGCAACAACCAAGACGGGAAAGCAAACATATTATGGTTACGTAGAGGATATATGGGAACTTGACTATGGACGTGGTTTGAAGGTCCCTTTGTTTCGGTGCAAATGGGTCAATATGACACGAGGCGGGGTAACGGAAGACCCACGGTATGGAATGACAACAGTGGATCTCAACAATCTTGCGTATGCAGACGAACCATTCGTCCTAGCTAATGATGTGGCACAGGTTTTTGATGTGAAGGATATGTCTACCAAGCCGAGAAAAAGAAAAGATAAGGAAGCAAATGCATCATACGATGAGCCAAAGCGCCACATAGTTCTTTCTGGGAAGAGAAACATCATGGGAGTGGATGACAAGACAGACATGTCAGAAGATTATGAAAAGTTTGATGAAATTGCTCCATTCACAGTGAATATTGACCCGAGCATCCAGTTAAATGATGAAGATTTTCCATGGCTACGGCGCAAAGGGACACACGCGAAGAAAAAGTTTCACACGCAAAGATCTGGGATGTGATCGGCTTCACTATCATCACTTTCTTCTGTGTTTCACACCCAGGAGGGAATCTCTGTAATAGTTAGGGTAGTTATGTGTTTTGGCATTTAAAACGCGAAGAAATTTTATGTGCAAACAATTCTTTCATGCATTTACTGATTTTTTCAGCTAAATGACCCTGAAATTGAAAAGCATTTCAAATGAACTCGGAAAAGTTTAAAAGTTGGCATGGTATCATAATTTCACCCACATAGTATGTGCAAAAAAGTAGAGAGGGTTACCGCAAAAACTGGATGCACTTCGTGTACAAAATGGACAATCTCTTTCGAAGTATCAGGGTTTCGGACGAAAACTCATCCGTTACAAAGGCATTTCATTTTTTAAATAACCTAAGCATTACCAAATTGAATATAATGATAAAACACACTAATATTAAACATAAGAAAAAAGAATCATGAAAAATCTATTTTCAAAGCTAAGTTATACACAAACTAGTGATTCACACAACTTTCAAATAATTCAAAATGTAAAGTATTCAAATTTGTAAACTACCGGCACTAATAGAAAGTTTGTAATTTTTTGTACCTAAAGCAAAAATATTCACAAAGAAACTCTAAATACAGCAAGAAAACAACTCAAAAATAAATAAAGCAAAAAAATAAGAAAATAAAAAAGCCCGCCTGCTGTGCCACAGCGGCCTGCATACGACTAGAAACCCAACCTGTTGTTGGGCCAGGATGCAGGCCCGCAAAGGCCCAGTAGGCCCACAGGGCAGCACAGAACATTTAGGCCCAGTAGGCCTGCTTTGGAGAGGAGCTCGAGAGAGCTACCGCACTGGGGCTTATAAACCAGTGCGGACGCCCCTCGGCTAGCGAGGTGGGACTAAACATGACGCACCGCACCTGCGCCAGCGCACCACCTTTAGTACCGGGTGGTGGCTCAAACTGGTATTAAAGGAAGGGTCTTTAGTACCAGTTGGAGCCACCACCCGGTATTAAAGGTGGGCGCTTCCCGCTGCTTGGCCTGGCCAAAATTGACCTTTAGTACCGGTTGGTCGCTCCAACCGGTACTAAAGGCCCATCCTATATAAGAAAACACTTCAAGAAATTCAGTTTCTCATCTGCTTCTTCTCCTCTGCCCCGCCGCCCGCCGCCCCCCGTCGCCACCCCTCGTCGACGCCCCCGTCAACGCCCCGTCCCCGTCGTCGCCGCCCCGGCCATCCCTGTCGCCGCCCCGTTCCCGTCCCCGTCGTCCCCGCGGCCCCGCCCCGTCGTCCCGTCGTCCCCGCCTGGCCCGTCCCCGTCCCCGTCGTCACCGCCCCGTCCCCATCCCCGTCGTCGCCGCCCGTCGCCGTCCCCGTCACCGCCCCCCGTCTCCTCGCCTCGCCGGTGAGCTCCTGCCCCGGCCGCCATGTCCACACACACACACACACACATATTTTTTTTAGTTTTTTAGTTATAGAATTTTTTTCCGTTTTTTAGTTATAGAAATATTAGAAATGTTAGTTATATAGAAATGTTATAAATTTTTCTGTTTTTAAGTTATAGAAATATTTATAGAAATGTTAGCAATTTTTCTGTTTTTAGTTATAGAAATATTAGAAATGTTATAGAAATGTTAGTTATATATATAGAAATGTTAGAAATGTTAGAATTAGTTTTAGTTAGATGAATTAGATTAATGTCAAATTGTTAGAATTTGCATATAGAATTTTAGTTATCACAATCCAATCATTTAAAAAATGTTACTTTTTGCGGGCATATAGTATTTGTTCTCGACAATGCCCGGCCCGCATCCTCGCCGTCGACCCGTTAGCGACGACGTCCGGCTGACCCATGTCCGGGATTGGGCTCCGCCGGGCTGGCACTGGGAGGTGCTACCTGGAGGGGCGCGCCGCTTGGTGAGGAACCCAGCCTCGGGTCCCGTCGTCGACCCTGATCTCCTTTGGTGGCGTTCGCGTGGGCCACATTTGGTGCAGAGGGAGCCGGCCCCGCTGGAGGTGGTGCGTTGTGTCAGGGAGGAGGACGAGCACGTCCATCGCTACATGGCTGCTATGGACGTCAGGTTCTTCAATACCTGGCAGGTTCTTTGGGCAGATGACCGGAGATATGATCCTGTGATGGTTCCTTGTCTTTAGGTATCCACCGCCCGCGCCCCAGGAACCGCGAGTGGCCTAGATTCTTCTATAGTATTCGATCTTTATTAGCTACCTAGCCAGTGATGTATTCGAGATTATATATTATTCGAGACGATGCATATTATGTACTATATGATTCAGTTTTTCCTTATTGATTGCATCCATGCATTGTAATTTGAATACTAAATTGTTTTATATTTCTTCTGTATTAGTTAAGTAAAAGCTATGGCGGACAATACCGACAGAGAGGGAGAAGAGGCCCTGTTCGAGATCATACGCAGCCCTAACAGGCCAGATGATCTGAATGAAGCAAATGACGGCTCCCAATATCTGAACAATACCGGGGAGGGTGATGATAAGATATTCGATCTCGACGACCGAGCTGATGAAGTCATGAACTATGATTATGATTATGATGACATAGACAATGATTATGATGACAAATACAATGTTGATCTTGAAATAACAAAGACTACCTGCGAGGTATATTTATATAAGCAGGCATCTAGTGATCATCACATGTTTTTTTATTTGAAGATATATTAACGAATCAATCTTTCTTCTTTCAGCCCTCCGGATCGAGCAAATCTGCTTCTACAGACAGCAGGACAAAGCGCGGCCCGGGCAAAAAGTTGAAGGAGGGTATAAAGTACAACATCGATTCCATCAAAGCTAATGGCAAACCCCTCACGCCTAAGAACATTGCGAACAAGTTCGTTCGTCAGTGCGGAGTTCTTGTGAAGGACCAACTCTCGATCTCCATTGAAGAATGGAAAGAGCCAAAAACTAAACGCCCAGATGTTACTTGGGTCGATGACAGAGCAAAACAAAAGCTTTGGGAATCTCGGATGGAACATTTCACCCTACCAGATTATTTCACTGATGCAGATGTGTAGAAAGTCAAGGACGCTGCTCTTAAGAAGATGGCAATTGCATTCAACACCCACAAGAAAACTGTATGGGCCAACTACCTCGCTGCAGAAAGGAAGACTCCAAAATTCAAGGGAACACTGGAGAAGCAAAGAGAACACTGGTCCGCTTTCGTGAAATTCAAGGAATCAGAATTATCTAAGGAGCGGTCGAGAAAAAACAAGGCCAATGCCGCAAAAAAGACGCAAATCCATAGGCTGGGTCCAGGTGGCTACGCGGTGGCAATGCCTAAGTGGGATAAGTCTAAGCAAGAGATGGAGGATGGAGGGGTCACTCCGGTTACTAGGAGCTGGCCCCCCAGGTGCAGAACTTGGTTCTATGCGCATGGGGGGCGTTGGACCCGAAGACAGGCCTGGTTTTGAAGAAGGCAAGTCTAAAAGGAGCAGAACAAAAGTTACTTGACGCAATAGAAGCTGCTCAAAAGGGAGTGTTCACGCCCAACAGAGAGAACGACGAGCTTACGCGCGCCTTGGGAAATCCTGAACACCCGGGAAGAACACGAGGCAAGGGCGTTATTCCCTGGTATGAGGGCTTTTCGGAATGGAACGACGACTGCAGGACCCGTGCAAGAAAGAAGATGGAGGAGGAGAAGAAGAGGAAACTGGAGGAGGAGCAGAGGAAGCAGGACGCGGAAAGCCTTCAAGGCCTAGAAGCAAGGCACGCGGACTTGGCACTCAAATTCCAGCAGCAGCAGCAGCAGCAGCAAATCGACTCACTTAGCCAGGAAAGGGGGTCTCAGCAGCGGCAACAGCAAGCGGATGATCATCCAGCATTGGATAACACCGTCCCATCCATGCCGAGAAGTAGCTTTGGTTCCGCCCCGGGCGACGCACTGCTGGATACATACCCTGTGGATAACATCAAAATGAAGAACATATCCATGAAGGTGGCGGACGCCGTTGCTTTTACAATTACCCCCGAAGCAACCTTCCATTGCGCCCCGATTCCAGCGGGCTATACTCGTGTCTTGGTTAATGAGGTGGTGGACCCATATTCGGGGCTAGAGCTTGACATTCCTGGAAGTGACGACAAGCACACACTGGGAGAGGCCATACGTCGTATCATCCTATGGAGAAAGGATTGCATCATCTTTCGAAGTCCACCGACACCGCGTCTGCCGACTCCTCCTCGAAGTCCGCCACCGTGTCAGCAGACTCCTGCTCCTCCAAGTCCACGAACGCGTGAGCAGACTCCTGCTTCAAGTCCGGCACAACGTCAGGCCACTCCTCCTGTTTCAAGTCCAACACCGTGTCAGGCCACACCTCCTACTTCAAGTCCGGCACAGCGTCAGGCCACACCTCCTGCTTCAAGTCCGACACCGTGTCAGGCCACACCTCCTGCTTCATGTCCGGCACAGCGTCAGGCCACACCTCCTGCTTCAAGTCCGACACCATGTCAGGCCACACCTCCTGCTTCAAGTCCGGCACAGCGTCAGGCCACTCCTCCTGCTCCAACTAAGCCACGTCAGCCGTCTCCGCCGCCTAAGCAATCGCAGAAGAGACACGCCGCAGCTATGGTGCGTAGCGGTACGAGTCAAGGTAGTGCAGGAACTACAGGCGGAGACAAGCGATATAAATATGGTCCAAGCAGCCTCGCTCCTCTTCCTCATAGGCCTTACAACATGACCGAGGAGCAAAACGATGCAATAGTGCGGGCCGAAGTGGACGCTCATTTTGGACCGAAACCGGCAACGCCGCCGAGGGAGAAAGTGCCTGAGGAAAAGATTGACCACTTCATTCGTATGGCTAGACCACCAGCTCCCAAGCCTGTTGACTCAGACTATGAGCGCCAAATCAGGAAGGCACATCGAGCACGACTACAGAAAGAAGCGAGCTCGAGCTCGAGCCAACAAGCAACTGTCAAAAAATGCGGGAAAACCGTTCCCCAGCTGGGAGAATAGGCGGCGCAAATGACCCCCCCCCCCCCCCCCCCGCTTGTTGTGTCAACAACACATGAGAGTACGCGCGCCCAATATTATTGTGGGCAAACCGTTTACGTTCCCGAGCTGGGCGATGTGGTAATAACCGAGGAGCATATAATGCAGGCTGAAGTGCTCAAGATCACTGTTGGACAACTCCTCGATATCGAGCCCATGTCTCCGCTTAGAGAGGAAGAAATAAAACGGAAATATGTCCGGGGCCAACCTTTGGTCAAGCCCGAGGAGGTCAAGAACCTCCCAATAAGAATGTATGAATTGCATGATTGGTACATGAAAATTACCAAGATTTCCAATCGAGAGTCCCTCATGGTGCAAGTCGAGGAAGATCATTACTTCAATAAGAAAGCTCTGTCCGTTGAGTATTCAGAACTATTTCAGTTATTCAATCAAGATGCACTCGACAAATCTATCGTCAGTTGCTATTGTCTGTAAGTGATTTCTTTCTGTAATTTAAGTCTCAAGCTAGCTCTAGTGCTCATTGATTGATCATTAATTACCTGTAATTATATATCCTCACTATATATTCTTTTCTGTGGTATTATGCAGGATGAAGATGTATGAAATGAAAAAAGTTGGACGCTATGGCATTGGGTTCATTGACCCAAATACCGTTAATGAATACACATGGAAATTGGAATGGTGTAGACAAGATGTAAAGAAAAACATGGTAGAGTTCTTGAAGCGTCTCAATAGCAATGAAGATATACTACTTCCTTACAACTTCGAGTGAGTCACACTGTCTTGTACTACAAATTCTGTTTTTGCTTACTTGCTAGATGTTAATAAGTGTATAGGGTTTAGGGTTATGGTTGATTAGTGTTATGCACATGCTCGCTTAATTTATACATGCAAACGTATGCGCATGCAGCTTCCACTGGATCTTGTTAGACATTAAAGTTGACGAAGGAAAAGTTGAAGTACTGGACTCACTACTTAAAAAAGATGGTGACTACAGCATCGTGAAGGGGATAGTCGACAGGTTATTTCAATCATTATTAACTATAGCTCGGCCTATTTAGTTCGTCATTTCCTGATACGAACTATTTTTAATAACCCCTTTATTAATTTTCTTTAACCCCTTTATTAATTTTCTTTGTCGGCGGGCAGGGCTTGGGCAAAGTACATCAAGGTGACTCCAGGAAAATGACGACAAAAGCTATGTTGGTATCGACCCAAGGTAAGTAATCAAGTAGTACTAGCTAGCTAGCTACCATCTCTTTAATTCTTGTTTCAATACCATTAATTAATTAACATGCTTGATTAATTATTATCTGATTAAATTCTATTCTCGTAAAGGCCCTGAAGCAGGCGCCGGGGACTGAAGTGCGTGCATACTACATTTGCGAGAACATTCGCATGATGGCGTCCGAAAGGAGCAGATTTGATAGACAGGACTGGGTACGTTTGCCAGAACACTATTCACAAATCTTACATGATTGTCGATATCTAGTCACACAACTAATACACATGCATATTGATCTCCTTCTTAACAGTTCAAAGAGGTGCGGGACCAGCTCCTACCAACAGAGCGCATACGAGCACTTCAAGAGGAAATAGCGGGATTTTTGCTCGACCAGGTCATAGATCCCAAAGAAGAATACTATTACCCGCTACCGCCCACATGAACCACTTGTCATTGTGCTCCGAAGGCACCAAGGCAACATGTAGGAGAAATTGTATATATATATATACATGTATATGTGTGAAGAATTAATGGTGGTTGTGAGACATTCGATTATATGTGTATATATATATATATATATATATATATATATATATATATATATATATATATATATATATGCATGACGTGTACAATATGTAGTATCGTAAAATATCAGCAAACAAAAAATTAAATGGAAAACACAAAATTAATGGAAAAATTAAAATTAAAATCAAACCCCCCCCCCAAACATTTATTACCGGTTGGTGCTACCAACCGGTACTAATGGTCTACCAGCACCCGGGCCTGGCTCGTGCCACGTGGTGGCACTTTAGCGCCGGTTCGTGCCGAACCGGTAGTAAAGGGGGGCCTTTAGTCTCCACTCTTTAGTGCCGGTTGCAGAACCGGCACTAAAGTCCCTTACGAACCGGCGCTAAAGCCCGGTTCTGCACTAGTGACTTGACATATCCACCGAAATCTCCGTGCAAGACAAAGCCGCTCCACCTCCTGCCTCGGTCTTCCAGCACTGCTCCACAAACGATGCTCCCAAGAGAAAAACAACACCGCAGTACCGCCATCGTCCGATATGGAAGACCAAATCCTAGGGTTTCCCCCGGAGCAGCACGAGTGGATCGACAATAGTTACACGACGATGCCTTCATCAGGGTAACGACGCAGAACGCCGTCATCGGCTCGGTTTTTACCGGCAACTATGTCTTCCCGACTCACAGCCTGAGCTAGATGACGGATCTCGAGATCTGACCATCAAGCGGCAGGCCGACCACCTTCGACAGAGGAGATGGCCACCACCGCCGGTTGCACCGTCCAGATCAGATCTGACCGGAGACGCTGCCGACCAATCCACCATGGCCTTCGCGTCGTTGCCTATCCGACGCCCGATGGCGCGCCGACCGCAGCAGCCGCCCTTCCCGGTACAGGGTCACGCCGTGCCTGCAGCCGCCGCCGCCCGAGACAGGGCCGACCATCATGCCGCCGCAGCCATCGCCGCCGTGCCTGCAGCCGCCGCCGCCCGAGACAAGGCCGACCATCATGCCGTCGCAGCCATCGCCGCCGTGCCGCATAGATTGGATCAGCCACCGAGCTCGCATCCTATACGTCGCGCCGCGCACGACGCCGCCAAGTGTTGTCGCCCCGCGCCTCCTCGCGATCTGGCCGTCCCACGCAGGCCGTGATGCTCGAAGGGTGGAGAAACCCCACCGCCGCCCTGCCAGCGAGGCTTTGCCTGGCGGTGCTGCGAACGGCGGTGAGGAGGGGGAGAGGCGGGTGGGTTCGAGTGCCGGCGGCTAGTGTTTATCCCCGGGTCGCCCCCGAGGCATAAAAAAGATGTTGCATACATTTAGCCTGGTTCCGATTTCATGGGCAACCAAACGGCCCTTATGTGCACCTGCAAACTTTCATATACTAGGTGATACGCCACGCGTTGCAGCGGGAATTTCTTGTGATTTTTTTAGTAACATCTACATCACAAAGAAGAGACAATATGAATCAATAATATGGTAGACTTCATATAGAGGTGATGATAATTAATAATATTATAGATTCAATGTATAAGTGATTCAAATTTATTCGAAGTTGTATAGTAAAATTATAGCAGTTTGTATCATCAACCATATATGAACCATATTCTTAGCGGTATATATTTGATTTTGTTTGTGAGTGTCGTCTTTGTAGTCAGCAATGTATCCAAAGACGGATGGTCTCCAAACAATGTGTTAGCAGTGTGTTAAGGCATGGGCTCACATCTAAAAGTAAAAATATACTGGTTCTTTTGTGTTCTTCACCATTGCAGTTGCATCTTCGTATTCCTTCTGAGCTTCTCTAATTGAAACCACGAAAGAACACGGGATATCATTGTTTGAAGAATTAAGAGGAATCCTACAGAAGACATGTGTTGTCAATCAGGGTAGATGCATGAAGGTAAAAGGTGAAATAAAAATATATAGACGATGTCTTATGTCATTAAGAGTTTCTTTTTAGATGAGAAAGTGACCAACGCATTTCTCGATTTTCATTGCTACATTTAACGAATGCCTAATACAAAATAAAATTGAGAATCACAATGAAAACTATTGCTAAAATTATCCCTGAAGTGCTATTGCTAAGACCATCACATCATTAAACATCAGAAGTGCAGAAGGTTAAAAAAAGTAAAGAAATTCTATTAGTGAAGTGCTCATTAGAACGGACAAAAATTCAACCGCTTATGGGCCATAAATCTAAGTAAACATGTTAATATTTGCTAGCCCTTGCCTCTGGTTTCAGTTTGCACGATGCAATGTGTGTCATGCAGCTGCTGCTTGGAGAACGAAAAATATAAGCAAGTGTAGGGCAATATAAAATGAGATAATAAAGTAGTACAACAGAAACTGAATCTTGTGGTTATATGTGGATTTCTCACCGGCTGGATCCTATTATCCGTGAACATAAGCATCGGTCATAGTTTCTGCCGACCTGCAAGAATGAACCCATAACTAAACCAATCAATAACAGTGTTTGCAGCAAACAACCAAGGACGTAAAAAGCTTCGTGTTCTAGCCAAGAAGAAACGCCACATCAACAAATCGTGTGGTCCCCTATACCCAAGTTGTCATCACATGGAAGCGGGACGGATCAAATAAATTATATTTGGAAGGAGATTGTATGTACAAATCAGATGGAAGTGTGTCGCTCACCATGATGCTTATTCACCTTTTGACTCTTGGAGATGGCAGTTGAAGAGCACAGGGAGAGCAGGTTCTTTGCTTTTGGGTCTGTAACCTATGAGCGAGTTCGCAATCAGATGGTGTGCAGCGGAATCTTAGCGACGGCGGCAACGGAGCCATTGGAGGATAGCGAGAATGGAAACAGGTTTGGATTGGATTCGATGGTATGCATTGGTGGAGGAGACCGTGAGTCGGAGAAGACACAGTGTGTTGTGGAGATTAATAGAACGGGATTTAGTGCAGAAGACGAAGATGATGAGAGAAATCAACCGATGGTACTGAGAAGCCGATGAGACGGATCTGAAGATGATAGGGCTGCGGCGGCGCATAACACGGTCTTATTTTTTTGGCGAGGGCTACAAATCATCCGACTGATGCGACCACAAATTTAAACCGCCCCCACCGCCGTTGGGTGCGTTCCATCATAACCATCGCTTTTGTCCAATGGATCCCTACATGCTTTGCCCCCCACCAGCATCTCGGCAGCCAGCACTGCTACTGCCACCTGCTGCAAAACTGAAAGCCGGCCACCACCACACCCCGTCTCCGCTTGCAGCAGTTCTCTCTGCCACTTAGCCATCGCCGGCTGCCCTTGCAGCAAGGCCGGCTTGTAGTTCCGCCGAGTGCCGCATCGCAGCGCCGCACCAATCGTCGCCCGCAGCAGTCATTGCAGCGTCGCCGTCCATGACTTGTCGCGCCGCCGGAAGCCGCGGCCGCTTCATTGCAACTCCGCCGGCAGCATCGGACGATTCATTGCAGCGTCGCCGGCAGCAACAATCGCTTCATGGCAGTGTCGCCGTCCTCGACTTGCCCCGCCGCTAGTAGCAGCGTCCACTTCATTGCAGCGTCAACATCACCGGCAAGAACGCCTGCTTCATGGCAGCGTCCCCGTCCTTGACTTATAGCGCCGCCGGAAGCAACGCCCGCTTCATCGCAGCGCCACTGGCAGCAGAGCCCGCTTCATGGCAGCGTTGCCTTTCCATGACTTGTCGCGCCGCCCGCAGCAGCACCGCCGCGACATCGAAGATGGAGACGCTCCACCTGCACTCCCTGCACCAGCAGGCTATCCTCTCGCTGCACCGCGAGCTCAACAACACCGGCTGTGCACCAGACGCTCTTCCCTCCCGGCAGCGTCGACGCCACCCTGCAACATCGGCTGACGCAAATGGTGCAGGCTGACGCGGGTGGTACAGGTCACCGTCGGGTGCTGCCAGGCTGCCAGCCTCGATGAGGGCCATGGCGAACACTTGGGTAGGAGACGAAGGAATTGTGAATTGGGAATCTGACTCGCGTGGTCTCGTACGCGAAGAAAACGAGTGCTCTTGAGGGGATAACGCGGACGTGGTGTGTGGGACATGGACGCGTGGCGCTCGTCCGAGGCGGTTGATTTGCCAGAAAATCAGCCGGCTGTTTTAAAGTGTTTTCCCTTATTTTTTCTTTGGGTGAGAGAAGCTTTTGGATCTCCTCCTTCTGGCTCCTCGCATCTGCGCGAGTATCCAGCTCTTTTTTTAGGCAACCGAAGTAGCCAACTATAGAGCCCATAGGTCGTAACTATCTGGCAAAAACGATAAATTTGACCTATGAACAAAAAGAATTCACAAAATGAACTGTGCTTGAAAAAAATTTACTCCACTGACCCTTTAGTGTGGCGCCCGACAGTCAGGCTTCACGCTACATTGTGCAGCGCCTAACTGACAGGCGCTACACGCCTGTCTAGCGTCGCACTCCGAACTGTCTAAAAATTGATAAGTCAGTGTGCAACGCCTAAGAGTTAGGCGCTACACATCCGTGCCGCGTTTTAGTTTTCTGTACCGTGGCAGAGACAGGCCTGCCGCTGCTACGGGATGCTCGTCAGCAGCGTAGCTTGGCTTTTGTCAGTGATTGTATAGTATGGTCTACTGCTAGCTGCTATAGTATGGTCTACTGCTAGCGGCTATAGTATGCTAGCCGGCTAGGCTGGATGAGGTTTATTTTATCTTTTTCTTGTCTCTCCAGTAGATGTCTGCTCCCCTCCCATGTACGGCGCTACAACATCTTTCTTGGGTTTCATCAACTCTTGGATGTTTCTGCCCTCTCTTTACCACTAGTGGCGTTTGCTACATAATTTGATTCTAATTCATCTATCTACGTTACACCCTCTGCACCGCTGCGTACATGCAAGTAGTGCAGCGGCTATGATCTAAGCGCTACACTATACTGTGTAGCGCCTAGCTCTTAGGCGTTACACATTGACTTAGCAATTTTTAGGTATTCCGGAGTGCGACGCTAGCCAGATGTGTAGCGCCTGTCAGTCAGGCGCTACACAGTGTAGTGTGACGCCTAACTGTCGGGCGCTACACGAAAGGGTCAGCGGAGTGAAAAAATTTCAAAGACAGTTCACTTTGTGAATTCTTTTTGTTCACAGGTCAAATTTATCGTTTTTGCATAGGGTCTGTCTAGGTCTAAGTCGACTGAGACTTCGCGAAGTCTAAGCCGCTGACGTCATCAAATTTCCTTTTCCTTTTGAGAGTGTCATCCATGTTTGTACGCAGCCTATTGTTTGTGCGTTCTCGCGGCTGCTACTTCTTCCTGTGTTGAGCTGGGCCCGCCTCTCTCTCTGTGTGTACCCTTTTCTTCTTTTGTATTTTGTATTATTAGGCTGGACTTGTCTCACCGCAGATTTTTGTTGGGCCGGTTTGCCTTTTCTTTTTCTTCTATGTTGAATCTTCATTTTTCTTGTTTGCTGACAAACCACCGAGAGGATCAAAAATATATTCGCTCACTTCGTATAAAAAGTTCTGAAGAAAAATGTAAACAACAGAGAATAAGATGGGAAAAAACTGGAGGAAAAGGACATACAAGTTGAATCATTTTGTATCATTTTCAAAATCATTTATGTAACTGAGAAATTAAAAGGCAACAGAAAAAAGTAAAAAAAAGGAAAGAAACCCAGTGTGTACAAATAGATGTCATTTCTTTTAAAAGTTGCACACTAGCAATGAGAAATGCAACTGCGTCATTGTCGATGTGTGTGCATCCAGGTGGTGGTACCTTTTAAAATAAAAAACAACTAAATTGCATATATACTTTAGACATGCAAATGCGCGTGGCTAATAGACATATATTAAGTTGCACAAGGATGGTAGACATTCAGACGAGATGCGTACAACCGAATGACAATATATATATATATATATAAAGTTGCACACATATGGTAGGCATGTAATTGAGTGTAGTCGTCGAACATGCATCTACGTGGTATAACTAGTCGCACAATTTTTTGAAAAAGAAAAAATGTGTTAAGTTGCACATGGGCGAAGTTGTCTCTTTTATTAAAAAACATAACAGCACTATTTAGAAAATAAATACAAATCCAAGACACAAAATATATACATAAATAAACAAAAAGTAGAAAAGTAATAATGAAAAGTCAATAATAAAACCACATACAAGGCCGCCCAAGCACCCAGCCACACACCCCTTGCAGTTGCATGCGAGTACAACATGGACGATGTTCAATTGGTTGTTGTCGGGCTTGCAATTGGCCCACCCCCTGTACCGGCGCCCCCTCCGACAGAACAAAAAATTCCAGTTGCGGTCGGGTTACAAGGCATACAGTTGCGGTCGGGTGCGACACTTGCAGTTGCATTCCTAGTGTCGGACATGCAACTGGCCCGCCCCCTCTCCCGCTGCCCCCCCCCCCCCTCCGACAAAACAAAGGTTCGGTTGCAACCATGTTGGGGGACATGCAATTGCGGTCGGGTGTAGTGCATGCAGTTGCGAGGCTGTTGTCCGGCTTGCAACTGGCCCACCCCCTCTACCGGCGCCCCCTCTGACAAAACAAAAAATTCCAGTTGCGGTAGGGTTACAAGACATTCAGCTGCAGTCGGGTGCGACACTTGCAGTTGTATGCCTAGTGCCGGACATGCAACTGGCCCGCCCCCTCTCGCGCCGCCCCTTCCAAAAAACTTCCAGTTGAAACCATGTTAGGGGACATGCAGTTGCGGTCGGGTGATGCGCTTGCAGTTACAGGGTTGTTGTCGGGCTTGCAACTGGCCCGCCCCCTCCGACAGAAAAAACACCAGTTGCAGTCGGGTGCGACACTTGAAGTTGCATTCCTAGTGTCGGACATGCAACTGGCCCGCCCCCTCTCCCGCCGCCCCCTCCAACCAAACAAAGGTTCAGTTGCAACCATGTTGGGAGACATGCAGTTGTGGTCGGGTGCGGCACTTGAAGTTGCAGGGATATTATCGGGCTTGCAACTGGCCCGCCCCCTCTACCGGTGCATCCTCCGATAGAACAAAAAAGTCCAGTTGCGGTCGGGCTAAAAGACATGCTGTTGCGGTCGGGTGCCACACTTGAAGTTGCATGCCTAGTGTCGGACATGCAACTGGCCCGCCCCCTCTCGCGCTGCCCCCTCTGATAAAAAGGTCCAGTTGAAACCATGTTGGGGGACATGCAGTTGCGGTCGGGTGCGTCGCTTGCAGTTACGGGGCCATTGTCGGGCTTGCAACTGGCCAGCCCCCTGTGACAGAAAAAAAATCCGGTTGCGGTTGAGTTACAAGACATGAGTTGCGGTCGGGTGCGACACTTGAAGTTGCATTCCTAGTGTCGGACATGCAACTGGCCCACCCCCTCCCCCATCGCCCCCTCCGACCAAACAAAGGTCCAGTTGCAACCATGCTGGGAGACATGCAGTTGCGGTCGGGTGCGGCACTTGAAGTTGCGGGGATGTTATCGGGCTTACAACTGGCCCGCCCCCTCTACCGGTGCCCCCTCCGACAAAACAAAAATGTCTAGTTGCGGTCGGGCTAGAAGACATGCAGTTGCGGTCGGGTGCCACACTTGAAGTTGCATGCCTAGTGTCGGACATGCACCTGGCCCGCCCCCTCTCGCTCCGCCCACTCCGATAAAAAAAGGTTCAGTTGAAACCATGTTGGGGGACATGCAGTTGCGGTCGAGTGCGTCGCTTGCAGTTGCGGGGTCGGGCTTGCAACTGGCCCGCCCCCTCCGACAGAAAAGAAAAGGTCTAGTTGCGGTTGAGTTACAAGACATGAGTTGTGGTGTGACACTTGAAGTTGCGTTCCTAGTGTCGGACATGCAACTGGCCCACCCGCTCTCCCGTCGCCCCCTCCGACCAAACAATGGTCCAGTTGCAACCATGCTAGGAGACATGCAGTTGCGGTCGGGTGCGGCACTTGAAGTTGCGGGGATGTTGTCGGTCTTGCAACTGGCCCGCCCCCTCTACCGGTGCCCCCTCCGACAGAACAAAAGAGTCCGGTTGCGGTCAGGCTAGAAGGCATGTAGTTGCGGTCGGGTGCCACACTTGAAGATGCATGCCTAGTGTCGGACATGCAACTGGCCCGCCCCCTGTTCCGCCGCCCCCTTATAGACAAAACAAAGGTCTCGTTGCAACCATGTTAGGGGACATGCAGTTGCGGTCAGGTGTGACGCTTGCAGTTGCGGGGATGTTGTCGGGCTTGCTACTAGCCCGCCCCCTCTACCGGTGCCCCTCCGATAGAACAAAAACTTCCCGTTGCGGTCGGGTGCGATACAACTGGCCCTACTGATCTCTATTCGAACTAGAAACAGAGTTAAAAAAACTCAAACCAGAAACAAAGTCTAGTTGGCCGGTGACAAATATTTTTGAGAAGGAAAAAGACAAGTTACATGCCAATGACATACATACAATTGTGTGTGGCCGATGTGCATGAAAATGTGTGTGCTCGACGGACGTTTTGGCGATAATATGTTTGGAAAGAAAAAAGTTGCATACGGACACAGACAATAAAACATGTAATTGCATGTGATTCAATGTACATGCAATTGTGTGTTGACGTATGTGTAAACAAGTGACAATATTATTTTAAATAATAATAGCAATAGAAAAAATAAAGAAAAAAACAAAAAGAAAATGGGACCAAACCAAAGCGAACAGCCCTATTAATCCCTCCTGTCCCCCCAAGCAACACGAGCACTAACAAAAAAAAAGCAGCCTAGAAGAAAGCCCAAAAAACAGAAAAAGGAAAAGCCACACCACCCCTCACGGCCAGCCCATGGGGCATCTCTGTCCAACACAAAGAATAGAAGAGAAGGCAAGAAAGAAAAACAAGGCAATGGGCCGGGGGCACAACTAAAACAGGCCGGTACACCACAAGGAAATAGCGATCCTGAATCTTAAACAGAAATCGATCGAAGGCTAGGTACATCGACTGAGACTTCCTTAAAACTCAGTGGACTGAGTTTTAGCCGTCCCCTTTTGCCTAACTATCTAGCCCACAATCTGGCTGCACCAGCCCCAGTCAGAAATCAAAGCGTACGTCTACAGCCCAGCTAAAACAAATCGAAACCGGAGGAGGCAGCGAGCGGGCGGCTGGAAAGGAACGGACCGGTATGTTTCACTTAGCGGTGGCAGTACTTAGTAATTTTGTGAACTTCTCATCATATCGTTGTAGACTTCTGTGCTGTGATGCATCAGCGGCTATAACAATTTGAGTGACGTGGCCGACGTGGCCTCATGAGAAGGCAGGAAAATCATCTAATGGGGTGCCCCTATTTAGATATAGAAAATATACGGCTCACGTAGCAGAGGTACTTCGATCGCCCCGCCAAAGAAAATTACCGAGAGTGAGCTGTGTGGTCACTTGAGAATCATTATACACAACTAAAAGCAAACTCAAAGTAAAAATAAATAAATTCACAAGTACATGCACTTTCGAACTATTTCACAAGCCTCAGAATCATATTACCTACAAATATGATCGCCCCCAATGCTACCGTCACGTGTAAAGAATTACGTAGATGCATTTCCCCTACAAATATATTACATAGATACATGTACAGAACCTACAACAACTACACGAGGAGTTGATGGATGATTCAATAGTTGCTGCTGCCACTACTGATTTTTCTTTTCTTGAGATGGTATTAGCGAATTGAGACTATCTCAGATGATTAAGTTCTTTGTGGTGAAATTAGCCCATCACGGTTTAAGTCTTGGACTTAACACTGATACTTGCATTTTCTGGATATATTTTAGTCTTTTCGGCGATGTTCGATCGGTCGGAGGAGACATTCTCATCGACTACGAAGGTGCGGAAGAGTATCTTGTGCTACCGTGATACGGGCTCTTGGGCCGTCGGATTCTCATATCGGACAGTATCTGAAAGCTGTTGGATCTGCTAGACCTATGTGTAATTTTTAGACTCCTAGAAGGTTTATTTTGCAAATGTTCCAGAGTTACTGATATGAGAATCTGACGGGCCAGAAACCCGTAGCACATGAGCCTTGGTAGCACTAGATATTTTCCCACGGAGGTGCCTGTATCTCGAGATGGCATGCCAGTCCAGTCTCTTGAATGTGCTCATAGGGATATGTGCGTGTATGTGTTCATAGGGTTAGTGTACGCGCGTGTGTATGAGCGTGTGTGTATGTACAGTATTAAGAAAAATATTAACGTCGATTCCTTCAGCTAGATCTCCCTAGTTATTTTACATCTTATTATCTAAACCACTGCAAATTAATAAAATTGAACACATAATAGTTGTACATTTTCAACGGTGTATCGCCTGCTCAATTTCAACTTATCATTTTCTAATTTTGGAGCTCTCTTGTTCAATTTTTGATTTGGTTTATGATTTTGACCTAGTCAACTATTTAGATTGGGTCAGGGATTTCTCAAATTAATCGGCAACAATCAGCCTGTAATAACACACAGTCATGTGCACTATTACACCGCCCAAAAAAGAAGCAGCGCCAACAGTAGCCACCAACGTAAGAAATTTTCCTACATAAGAAGTGTATGAGTTGATTAGCAGATAACAGATAGTCACATAAGCAAGAAAGCCCACCGGAACATCACATTATAAAAAAACATTTCATCATCTTCAACATGCGCCCAACCAATTTTTATCTTTATGAAATCTCAACCATACGAATTGCACGGAGAAGCGCGCTCAACCTTTTTAGTAAGATAAAGAACCAACAACTAAGATCGACAACTTCAAAATATGGAATTCTTAGTTAAATAAACAATTCAATTATAATGTATTAATCTTTATAAAACATCTGGGTGTACTGTTTTGAATTGACCTAACTAGGTCTCTTTGAGAACAAAAATTGTCACTCAAGTAGCGCCAGAAAGTTAGATTTGAACTCGTCCATTTGTGCCGCTTGGAGCAGTGCCACTGAGACCTGCACACCCCGGTCGTCCCTGCTGCCCATCAATGCCACCTGACCGTCTGTGTTCATCCTAATCGGCTCTGTCCGTGTCGGCTTTCCCCACCCGAAGTCGGCGATCTTGTATGCACTAAAGCCCGACGAGCCTGATATGTTCATCAACCGGTCCATGGCGGGCATGGGATCGAATGAGAAGAAGTTCCAACCAGCGATAGGGTCTTCCTTCATCTTGTTGATCTCGTCCTGGACCGCCGACGCCGCAGCCGCCAGGGCACGCTCACCATGAAGCTCCCGGGCAGGGAGCCTTGCCAAACACTTGGTGAGGCACGAGCCGATGTACCCCGCGCCGACGGGAGGGTCAAGGCGCTCGCGGATGTCGGCGAAGAAGAAGAGCCACACGTCGTCGTCCAAGGAGAACGACTTGCACCGGGCGAAGCACGTCCACGCGAGCGCGACCACGGCGGCGAAAGCAGACGGCGGGCGAGGCAGGGGCGTGCCGCCCGACTCATTGAGGTGGACAATGCGCAGCTTCAGGCGTTGGATGTCTCCTTGGTCCAAGGTGAAGGTTCGGCGAGTGAGCCGCTTTCGGTCTTCGAAGACTGATGACGCTAGTGCCGCCTGCGGACAGGAACATGTAAGGTGTCAAATGAGTTATGCTACACCTACCGACCTACGTAATTATTTGTTACTTCATACGTTAAACTAGTCATAATGGAGAGTAAGCTAGACTAGTAACATGTGGGGAGTAACATATAACATTTGTTACTAGTCTATGTTAGGGCATTTTCAATCGTAAACCCACAAATTTCGTCCCGCATCCATCCGCAGACAGGAGGGCCAGTCCACGGACACGGATGCGAGAGGCCGCCATCCAACCGTAGCTGCATACATTTTAACAACAGTTCGAACCAACCGAACGAAATTCGTTCAAACACGTTCGGATCTTATATAAGCACGTCTTTCCTTATTAATTACTTGCCACATCATTTATTTTTGTCTAGATATGTACGATATTATCGCTTATATTACTCCTATTATGGATAGTCTCACGGTGTGAACATGTGTAAAGATTTGATCGGAGAAGAATAAGGCAGGAGCCACACCTAGTTAAATTCAGGGGAGGAGATTAGCTTAAGTAAGGAACTTCCACACTAATCTACTCCTCTGAAAATGTAGCCAGTTTGTAAGTCTAGCAATTTCGGCGTCAAATACACCCATTTGCAGAGAAGATTCTGAAAGGTTATGGGACCATCACTTCATCTACATCAAAATTGATCTACATTTTTCACATCAGTCTTTCAGTGTCTCTGTATGTACTCCCTTCGTCCGGAATTACTTGTCGTGAAAATGGATGTATTTAAAACTAAAATACGTCTAGATACATTCATTTCCCCGACAAGTATTTCTGGACGGAGGGAGTATAAGATTGTGAGTGGACGCTGCTACCAATCTGCTCTAATAAAAGTATTGATTTCTCAAATTCAACCAACACGAAGACATCAAGACGCTTAGAGCGAACCCATCTAGGAGTAGGTACGAAACAGAGGAACCAGTTACGTACCGAGGGCAAATTGGGAGCGAACTTCCGCAGAACACTCCTGGCCAGCTCGTCGCCGGCGGGCATCTTGACGAGCGAGCGGTCGAAGCACGGCGTGGTGGCCGGCGTCTCGCCCCGGCACGCCGTCGCCCACGCCTCGACGAACGTCCACAGCGCCCGCCCGTCGGCGGCGCCGTGGTGCACCGTCAGCCCGACCGCCACGCCGCCCTCGAAACGCGTGGCCTGCACGGCCAGCAGGGCGGTCGGCAGCCGGCCCATGTCCACCTCCGGCACGAGCGCCTCGAGGACGCGCAGGTCGTGCTCCTCGTCGCCGGCGAGGCGGCGGATGTCGGCGTCGCACTCGGCGACGACGAACCTGACGCCGTCGGAGGCGGAGCAGCTGATGCCCACGTCCCCCGTCTCCTCGAGGTGGACCAGCTTGCCGGCGAGCGGCGCGAAGCTGCCCAGAGTGGCCGCGAGGGAGGAGCGGAGGGACTCGAGAATGGCGTCGAAGGGCGGCATGTCGTCGTCGCCCTCGTAGAGCAGCACGTGCTGCAGCACCGGGAAGACGACCCAGAGCGCCTCCATCGCGGTGAACCTGATCGGCCCCGGCGGTGGCGCGGCGGTCTCCGGCACGCCGACATAGGTCGAGTCGGTAATCCTCACCGGCGACATCGGGATGATAGATCGTGAGCTGCGCGCTCGCCGGTGAGGATTATCGAGCCGAGCGTGCGCGTGTGCGGACGACGGGAGCGGACGAACGGCGGCACGGGTGCACCGCGGCTTGTATTTGGCAGTACGCGGGTGCGTCCTCGGCGCTCTCCTAAAACTACTTGCAGTCGATCGACATGAACAGTGATGATAATATATATAATGCGCTGGCATCAAAAACTGGTGAACAGGAAGAAACCTGAGCTGGCCTACCCAGAGAGGGGAGGCGAGAGTGCCGAACCCAACCACGCAACCTGAGACACTCGTCGTCAATCACGAATTTGCTTTTTGTTTTGACGCGCAATCGTGGATTCGTGGGGACACCCACCGATTGCCATTTTCCGTAGTGTCAGCGATGACGTCATTTTCTTCAACAGTGATATAACTCACGTGTGTTGCTATTTTCATCCTCCATCAAACATTTGAACGCATGCATATGTGCCGGTTGGAGCAGCGACACTGACAGCTGGACGCCCTGGCCGTCCTGCTGCGCACCAGCGCCACCTGGCCGTCGGGTTCATCGTAATCCCCCTCCCGAAGTTGGCAAAACTAATGGACACGAACGATTTTATGATTTTTATGATACACGAACCTCAGCTGGTGCCCAGACCCAGAGGAAGTGTCAAACCGAAGCACGCAACCTGGGACACCGGTCAATTACAACTTTCCTTTCCATAGACGAGCAACAGTGAGGTTCACAGCTTATGGAGCGCCAGCTATGTCATTTTCTTCAGTAGTGCTATTCATAAGCGTGTTTCTATTTGCATCCTCCATCAAACATTTATAAGCCTACTAATTTGAATTGACCCGGATAGGTACTCCCACCATTTCTTTTTTACTTCGTGTATAATATTTGTTTGAAATTAAACCACAAAAAGTTTGACCAAATTTATATTTAAAATTATATCAACATATATAATACAAAAGTTATATAGTATGAAAACTAATTTCATGATGCATGTAACGATATTGATTCCATAAAGTGGATGCTTGAATTTTTTTTCTATAAAGTTGAACCAACTTTGCAAAGTTTAACTTCAGACAAATTTCATATGCAAACTAAAAAAAAACGAAACTAGTATATTTGAAAACGAATCGTCACTTGAGTAGCTCGAGGAAACTAGACTTGAACGCATCCATATGCGCCGGTTGGAGCAGCGACACCGACACCTGCACGCCCTGGCCATCCCTGCTGCGCATCAGCGCCACCTGACCGTCATGGTTCATCGTAATCGGCTCTGTTCGCCTCGGCTTCCCCCACCCGAAGTCGGCGACCTCATATGCTCTAAATCCCGATGAGCCCGATATGTTCATCATACGGTCCAGGCAGGCACCGGTGAGCAGCGTGAGGAAGTTCCACCCAGCAATAGGGTCCTTCTTCACCTTGCTGATCTCGTCCTCGACCGCTGACGCCGCGGCTGGCAAGGCGCGGTCACCACGAAGCTCCGGCACGGGGAGCTTCGATATCAACCCGGTGAGACACGCACCGATGTACCCTACATCAACGGGCGGATCAAGGCGGGCGCGGGTGTCGGCGAAGAAGAAGAGCTGCGCGTCGTCCTCTGGGGAGAATGGCTTGCACCGGGCGAAGCATGTCCAGGCGAGCGCGACGACAGCGGTGAAAGTTGACGGCGAGTGAGGCAAGGGTGCGCCGTGGGAGTCACCTAGATGAACGATGCGTTGCTTGAGTCGTTGGATGTCCCCCGCGTCGAGGGTGAACGTTCGACGGGTGAACCGCTTTCGATCTTCAACCAGGGATGACGGTGGTGCCACCTGCGCATAAGAACATGTAGATCTAGATTTTCTTATACGTTATCAGTTTTTTTTTTTCTGGTGGATGATGATAGCTGTGTTCTTGATCCAAAATATTCATTCCTCTGAGCCCATGAAAATCTTAGTTCGAACTTCGAAGACGAAAGACAGGACTTGGACATGTAAGAGAGCAACCACGTACCGAAGGCAAATTCGGGGCCACCTTCCGTACGACGCTCCTGGCCAGCTCTTCGCCGCCGGGCAGCTTGACGAGGGAGCGGTCGAAGCACGGCGTGGTGGCCGGCGTCTCGCCCCGGCACGCCGCCGCCCACGCCTCAACGAACGTCCACAGCGCCCGGCCATCCGCGACACCGTGGTGCACCGTCACCCCGACCGCCACGCCGCCCTCGAAGCGCGTGGCCTGCACGGCCAGCACGGGGGCCGGCAGCTGGCTCATGTCCACCTCCGGCACGAGCCCCTCGAGCACCCGCAGGTCGTGCTCCTCGTCGCCGGCCAGGCGTCCGATGTCTGCGTCGCACTCCGCCACGACGAACCTGACGCCGTCGGAGGCGGAGCAGCTGATGCCGACGTCCCCCGTCTCCTCGAGGTGGACCACCTTGCCGGCGAGCGGCGCGAAGCTGCGCAAAGTCGCGGCGAGGGAGGACCGGAGGGACTGGAGAATGGCGTGGAAGGGCGGCATGTCGTCGTCGCCCTCGTAGAGCAGCACGTGCTGCAGCACCGGGATGACTATCCACAGCGCCTCCATGGCGGTCAGCTTGATCGGCCCCGGCGGCCGGACGGCGGTCTCCGGCACATCGACGTAGCTCGCGTCGACGATCCTCACCTGCGACATGGCGGTAGGGGTGACGGAGGTCGCAGTTGCCAGGTAGAATTGCCCGCTGGCTATGGCTAGCGTGTGGAGCTGGGCACCACACGGATGCACCGCACCTTCCTTATATTTGGCAGTACGTACGCCACTCAATGGGCAGGACATACAAACCACACAACTTGTCGACGGAGATGGATCGGACGATTGTAACGTAACGGGATCTCTTGTGGATAGTCGTCCGGCGAATGTGTGCACTAGTAGAAAACGGGGCAAAGGTCACAGGCAGTTTTCATATTAGCCCCGGTTCAGTCACGAACCGGAACTAATGTGAGCATTGGACCCGGTTCGTGAGCCCAGGGGCCATCCGGGGCCTCGTGGGCATTGGTCCCGGTTCGTATGGACCCTTTGGTCCCGGTTGGTGGTACAAACTGGGACCAATGGGCCACGATCCTGGCCCACCACCCTTTAGTCCCGGTTCATACCACAAACCGGGACTAAAGGGCGCGGCCAGTGTTTAGTCCCACCTCGCCAACCGAAGGGGGGCTCACACCAGTTTATAAGCCCGTCCCTCTCTGCCTTTTAAAGTGAAAATAGATGCCCTTATACAGGGAATTTGACCTAAATTCATAGTAAATTTCATAGAAATTTATTATGAATTTAGGTTGAATTTTCTCTATAAGCGCATCTATTTTCATTTTTTTATATTTATAAAATAAATAAACCTTAATAAAATAAATAAAACTAAATAAACCTTAATAAAATAAAATAAAATAAACTATAGTAACTACAATAAATAAACCTTAATAAATTAAGTAAAAATAGCAGCAGTAAAATAAATAAAAATAGCAGCAGTAAAATAAATAAAAATAAAATGCGTCTGGAAGAGATTGTCCGTTTCGTACACGAAGTGCATCCAGTTTATGCCGTAACCCTCTCAACTTTCTTGCACATGCTATATATGTGGATGAAATGATGATATCATGCCAAACTTTCAACCTTTTCAGAATTCATTTGAAATGCTTTTTAATTTTAGGGTCTTATAGCTCAAAATAATTAATAAATGCATGAAAGATAACAAATGAAGTCAGAAAGGATTGAAAAATGATGATGTGGCTTTGAAAGGTGCATTTTGAACACACACAAAGTTCCGGTTGGAGTCACCAACCGGGACCAAAGCCTTTGCTATATAAGTAGCACTTTGGAAATTTTCTGATTTCCGTGGCCAGTGTCCCCCCGCCCGACGACGCCGCGAGCTCGATCTACGCCGCCAGGCTGCCCCGTCGTCGTCGCCCGTGCCCCCGAGCCCACGCCATCGCCCGTCGCCGTCGTCCTCCGCCCCCCGCCGCCGTCGCCGTCGGCATCCCCCGCGCGCCCCCGAGCCGTCGCCCCGTACGTCACCGTCGCCGCCCTCCGCCCCGGCCCGCCGCGGTCGCCGTCGCCCTCCGCCACCCACGCCGTCGCCCTCCGCCACCCTGTGAGCGCCGCCCCGATCCCTCCTCCTCCTCCCTGTAATATGGATGTGTAGTTAGATTTGTAATTAGATTGTTGTAATTAGATTTGTATGTGTGTAGTATTAATTTGGATGTAATTAGATTTGTATGTGTAGTATTAATTTGGATGTGTAGTTAGATTTAGTTGTTGTAATTAGATTTGTATGTGTAGTATTAATTTGGATGTGTAGTTAGATTTGTAATTTAGTTGTATTAATTTGGATGTGTAGTTAATTAGATAATTTAGTTGTTGTAATTTAGATGTATTAATTTAGATTTGTAGTTTAGATTTTTTTGGTGATATTATTATTGAATATGCAAATGTTTGTATGTTCATATGCAAAGAATATATCAATTTTTTCATAGAATTTTTATGATTTTTTCTGTTGTAATTTTGTTCATAGAATTTTTATGTTTTTTTGTTCATAGAAATTGTGTATGATCAAAGTCATTTATGTATGTTCATATTTAGAAGAAAAAGAAGGAGAGAAAAAAGGAAAATAAGAAGGAGAAGAAGAAGAGAAGAAGAGAAGAAGAGGAGAGAAAGTAGAGGAGAAATAAATAAAAAGATGAAAAAGAAGAAGAAAAAAGAGTAGAAGAAGAAGAAATAGAGGAGAAGAAGAAGAAATAGAATAATCCTCTTTTTTTCTTTTTTTTTCTTCGATCACCTCCTCTATTCCTTTCTTCTTCTCCTCTTTTTTTGCGTCTTCTTCCTCTTCTTATTTTTTATCGGGTATGTCGTTGTCGATATATGTACCCCCCTCCCCGATAACTTTTAGTAAGTACTACCTAGAAAGTGTTTAATAGAATTAGTTAGAAAAATAATAGAACTAGTTAAACTAGCTAGTTTATTTTTAGTAAGTACTACTTTATTCTATTTATAGTAAGGAAATTAATAGAACTAGTTTGTTTTTTTAGTTAAAGCAATTATTCCCGCATCGACGTCGACGATGCCTATCCCGCATCCTCGTCGTCGACTCGGCGGAGGAGGTCGGCTTGATCAGAGGGGCCATGTCCGGGACTGGGCTCCGCCGGGCTGGTTTTGGGAGGTGCTACCTTCCGGTGGGCGTAGGTTGGTGAGGAACCAGCCCGTCGTTGACCCGATCCTTGTTTGGTGGCGCTCGCGTGGGCCAGTGACGGTGCCGAGGCTTCCGGACACCACGGAGGAGGTACGTCACCGTGTCAGCGAGGAGGACCAGCACGTCCGTCGCTACATGGTTGCGTTGGAGGGCAGGTTCGACAGTACCTGGCAGGTTCTTCAGGGATCTCACTGGAGCTATGATCCTGTGATGGTTCCGTCGCTTTGGGTGTCCACCGCCCGCGCCGATGTCCGTCGGGCGCTACTGTTCTAGCTGTACTAACGATGCTATATGTATGATAGTATTCGAGGTGTATTAGTGATAATATTCGGCGATGTACGGACGCATGGAGATGATGTAGTTTTGCTTATAATTGAATGTATCCTAATTTGAATACTACTTTATTTTGTGATCTGATTTTGCTTATTGAATGCTCAAAGTGGAAAACTACTCCGATCCTACTTTGAATGCTAAAATTGGAGAGCACTATGATTAGTTGATAGCTTATAGGGTTTTTGTTTTCGCAGAAATCTAGGAGCCCCCCCGACCCCTCCATCATCCCCGCCGTCGTCCCCGTCACCGCCCCCTCCGACATCGAGGTGAGACCAGCCAAATCCTCTTTTAGAAAGATAATTAAACGATATTTCGGGTTGACTGTAAGTCTGTCGAGTCTCCACCATATATGAGAGGACGAAGAATCCCGACTGTGTTGTCGTGGGGGTAGCTTCTCCTTCGTTCCCGTGTGCTAGACAATTTGGTGTAATGCACTCGAGAACGAAAGGAGGAGCTACCATCACCGACGGTCGCAAATGTCAGAGAGGAATCAGTGAGGGAGAGTTCCACCATATATATATGAGAGGACGAAGAATCCCGACTGTTGTCGTGGGGGTCGCTTCTCCTCTGTTCCGGTGTGCTAGCTAGACATTTTGGTGTAATGCACACGGGGACAAAGGGAGGAGCGACCATCACCAACGGTCGAATGTATACACCACGTGAGCTGAGAGTTTTCAAGAAAAGACTCGACAAACCGATAGTCAACCCGTGATGAATAATAATGATCTAACTTAGGTTTTTTAGTACATATATTTAATTGTAGATGTTTAATATTTGAATTATATATGAACATAGGAAATGTCGTACTCGGACGACGAAAGTCTCCCGGGGGAGTGCGACTGGTGCCACGACGACCGAGGTCAGTGCGACAGGCCTCACCTGGACGAAGATCGGCGCTTCAGTATTAAGCTGGAGCAGACGTTCGATGTTGAAACGGTACGCAACGACGACAAGTGTTATTTTTTCGTAATTAAGCATGACTTCAACTATTTCAACGTGTACTTTTCATCTTTTACAATTCGGCTAGCTTATCCCATGCCATGCAAGACGCTACGTCTTGGAGAGGATGGGTTTGGAAGACCATGAAAGTATGGAAACAAAGAAAAATCACCTAAGGACCCATCATGATATAGATTTTGAAGTAAAGCTGTATAATTCTGAGAGCGTAACCCAGTTTGGTTGCAAAAATTGGGAAGCATTTTGCAAGATGTATGGTTTTGATGAGGGTATGCTTGTCACCATGGATCTTGGTGATCCTGACATCGAGCAAGACAATATGGGCATTTGGGTCCTTGTTGATACGCCTCCAATTCTACCGTTATGTGAGTTTCTCAAACATAGTTATTAGCTAATTTATATTGTTCATTTCAAAATAGTTGACAGCTTATTTTCATTGACAGCTTATTTTGATTGTTCAAACAATGTGCGGAACATGGTAGACAGAACCTACTACACCGATGGCTCTGAGTTAACTTATAAGGAGAAAACTCATCTGGTCGGATTTTGTACTGATATTGAGAATTACAATATCTACAATCAAACTCCTCATCATTATGGTCCTCCATACGTGCCACTAGTGCACGTGGTGAACTACGGTAACTACTATGGAGATACCCTGGTAAGATTTCTTACTATTACGACATCCGTGCATATTTTGCATAGTTCTAAAACTAGTGCATTATCATTGCTAACTATGAAGTTATTACTATGTTTTTCAACAGATAATCCCAGAGGATTGTGTGCCTCATTTGATGTATCAGAATGGTAGGCTTGATGTTTTGAATATACAACCAGGTCATCCTACGAATCTCAACTGTCCATACCGGATTTCTAAAAGAAGTGGAGACATGCAAATCAAAGAATGGAAAAAATGTATGGACAGTCGCAAGGAGCTTCTTGGAAGCAAAAGGAAGCGAGGCGCAAGAATTGGAGACAGGATGATCTCCATTCTCCATAATGGAGAGTCAGGGTCTATATTGTTTTATGCTATTTTACCTTAAAGAGGGTATTTCGGTCCTACCTAATACTGATGATCATGTGCTAAGAATAATTAAGTAGGGTTGGTTCGATGACTGTGAGGATGATGATCGTATGACTTGTTAGTAATAACGAGTAGAAGTTGTATGATGATGATTAGTAGGACTTGTTGTTATATATGATGATGCATGATGCATAGTTATTATATATCAGCGGGTGAAATGAACATGGATTGGATTGAAGTGAAGGCAACATGCATGTGGTGCGTGTCGAAAGTAGTACAATCCAAACTTGATCAAGTCTGGATTAGTATTACTTTCGACATGCACCACATGTTGCCTTCACTTCAATCTAAGCCATGTTTAGGCATAGCAGTACGTAGCGCTGGTAAACCAAGCACGGAGATATAAGAGAGGACACTTCTCTCTAATAGCTACCTAATAACAACCTAAATTAACCCCCCAAAACCCCCAAACCCCCCCCCTTTCAAAACAAAAAACAAAAACCTCAGCTCCTGCCAGGTGCTGACGCGTGGATGCCTATTGGTCCCGGTTGGTGGCACCAACCGGGACCAAAGGCCCTCCTGCCTGGGCTCCCCGCACCGGCCACGTGGACAGCCTTTAGTCCCGGTTCGTGTAAGAACCGGGACTAAAGGGCTAGGGCATTAGTAACGACCCTTTAGTCCCGGTTCCTGAACCGGGACTAAAGGCCCTTATGAACCGGGGTAAAAGCCCCTTTTCCTACTAGTGTGCCGTGCCATGATACTGCAATTGACACTACCTAGGACGTAAAGATAAAGGCCACGTGTCGGCTAGACCAAAACTGATGAATGGCCGAAGATGAACGAGTAATAAGTGAAGAGCAATGGTGTCAAAATTTGGTAAGGTTATACGGTTGTAGATGAGAGAGAGAGAGAGAGAGAGAGTCAAGAGCAATTAATGCTACACCAACACAAGGTTAGGTACTCCTAAGGTTTTCACGTAAATGCTTATGTGGAGTTTTGCGATTGGGAATAGTGGAGAGTACAAAAATGCTAGACGTACCGGAAACTTTTACAAGAATTAACAGACTAACCTTCTCTCCTCACTAATCTCTCATCCCCTGATTTTTAGGTTGGGGCCCACTTCATCTTAACAACCAATCAACACACCCCACCTCAGCCTTGGTCAAAGTTTGCAAAGTTTGACTTTTCAAAAAATCTATAGGCACTACATTATGGAACGGAGGGAGTATAACTATATGCTTAATGATGTATCTAATGATATTTACTTAAAAGTGTAGGTGTAGATATTTGTCCTCTATAAATGTAGTCAAAGTAGGGGGGTTGACTTTTGAACTTTCCTATGCGCACTACATTTAGGAATAGAGGGAGTAGTTGTTATGTACTTTTCAAATTATACGGAGATGCATGAAAAGCGTCACTACTTTGTTGAAGAAGATATAAACCTCAGATAACATAAGTAAATTAATTTTCCACATCAATAGCGTAATTGCATTGACTAGCATGAGTTAAAGAATTTATGTTATTCAACAACACATAGTATCAAAGCAAGTCATGCCTTAGTTATGTATAAAGGTAACTAGTTTCATCATCGTTCTAATTGGAAGTGGTAGTGCAAGCCATGCCTTAAAATAGTTTAAATGAACTCTAATTCATATCATATTTCTATAATCAATAGCTAAGTCTACCAAAAAGTGTTATAATGCTAGAAGGAGCAGAGCTCACCGCAGGAGATTTCTGTAAGTCATGTCTTAGTGATGTGTAAAGGCAACCGATTTCTATGAGAAATAAATAACTCCAAATACATTAACCCCTACAAATTTCCATTACCAAATACTTCAATTAACCCTACGAAATGACATCCGCATAAAGGTGGTCACACAGAAATCCTTAAAGTGCTATCATGTAAGGAGTGAAGCTCACCACCACGATTGCCAGCGCAACTGTAGAGCAAGGGAAGACATGTTGGGTATAGGGCCGCACACAACGATGCAGGAGACCCAATGTCCAACGGCATGGCTGACTACACGGGACTATAGATGGCCGGAAAGAGGCGACACCTGTCCAATGTCAACGCGACGCATGAAAACAGATCGCTGCTCGAAACGGCATCAGAGCGGCAACATAGGACGGTGGGTCCTCGTCTGGTGGCCTCGGGCGCGTCGGATAGGGTGCCATCAGCACAGAGCAATGGTAGGAAGCTATGGACACTAACTGGAGAGGGGTACTTGTTGTTATAGTTGGATGACCGGCTTCGCCAGCACTGTCCGTAGAACTATCTGTATACACGTGTGGACGTGTTTGCGAATGTTTATTGTGACCATTTTGATTAACCATGTTTTTTAAAACAGTACAAAGCAGACGCTCATACATAAGCATATGCACTCACTACTATGAACGCACGTATGAACACCCAGTCCTGTGATGACCTTTGAAAGATTGAGCCAAATTATCATCTTGAGATTGACTAAGTCATCACAGACGCCTTCATAGTTGACATGAATATCTCCTCCCACGCTGAACGCATATCGTCGAAAGGGCTGAAATAAATCAAAAAAATACGAGCACCGGTGTCATATCTAGAACTTTAACTATGATGAAATAAGGATATTATTGACCTCCTAATCATTCAACCACAATTAGTTCGCATTTTGATGAACTAGGTTGAAGATGCCCTGAGTGATAAAAAACGAAAGAAATTAACCTCGGAGAGAGGGAGTGCGTGTCAAACCCAGCTACGCAACCTCAGGAGTACGTTAATTATACAAGTTATTCTTTTGACGAGCAACGATGAGGAAATTCCACACTGGCAACGACATGCTCGTGACTCGTGAGCTTATCCAGTGCCAGCGATGCCAGTTTCTTGAACAGCGATGGTGTTCAGAATGTACAGAAAGAATGGTTCAACTCAACACAATATTTGCATCCTCTCCCTCCCGCCATCCTCGAGAAAGCGAATCTTGCTTGGCATGTTAACGGACGGAACCGGCTCCTCTACCGTTGTGAAGGCACGGTAGGGTGCTACAGTAGCCTACCTTTGGGCCACTTATCAGCCTTCAGATCTAGTATGAATGGCTTAGATTTCTTGCTACAGAACATAAATAGTGTACATGCTACAGTGCGGAAACAGTACATCTTGCTACAGGATTCAAACAGTAAACTACTACAGTGTAACCTGCCGTGCCTTACATATTTTCCATTGCACATGTTACTGTAGCACCCTACCGTGCCTTCACCACGGTAGAGGAGCCGGTTCCGTGGACACGAGCAAAAGATATACACAAACCATTTTGTGTACACAGGTTCGCAGTTCATTCGGGCACACAAAGACTAAGAGCATCTACAGCCGGGCCTCTCATACCTGTAAAGGTCTTAAACGTCCGGACAGGACCGGCCCACCATCGACCCCACAAAAAATCCTGACGACGAGCTCAAACCCTGCTAGCTCACTCTGTCCTTCTCTTTCGCTCCGTCCACTCCTCTCCCTCTCCCTTTCCGATCCCATCCACCACGATGAGGAGCTCCGGCAGCGACTCCGGCTCGGATCTCGACTACGAGGAGGAGATGGCCCTCCGGATTGCGCAGGAGCGGTCCAAGGTAGATACCGGCCCACACAGTCTCGTTCCCCCGCCGGCCGCTCCTCCACGCGGCCAGCGTTGGGTGCTTGTGCCCGCGCCTCCGGCCCGCACGCGTACTCTGATGTCAGAGGCGCGCGCCGCGAGAGGCAGCGTGCACGGGAGAGGGACGCGGCAGAACAGTCCGTGCGCCGCCGCCGCGGGACAGAGCCAGACGCCGACGAGGACGCGCGTCTCCTCGCATGGGTGTACCGCCGCTCCCTCACGACGGCGGAGAAGGACGCTCGCCGCCTCCGACGGAAGAACGTCAAGGTGCTCCGACTTGCTATTGAGCAGTCGGAGCGCGAGGCGAAGGAGGCGGTGGCGGAGAAGGCTCGGGTGGCAAGGCTGAAGCGGGAGCAGGACAGGGTGGTCTGTCGGATGAAGGGGCTTATCATCGTCTCCGACTCCGACTCTGACGGTGGCGACAACTGCACCTCCTCGTCCGACAACCAAGACCCTCCACCAGCCGCGGACGCCTACAGCTGCGCCGGCGACCGGAAGGGTATAGGCCCGGCGAGGAAGTGGTGATTCCGGCCCCCCTCCTCCTCAATGTTTATATCGTTTTTAGTTGTAGAAGTTTATGAACTTGTCTGGGGATGAATTATGATCTTTTGAATGTGGTGAAGTATGTTAATGTCCGTTTGCAGCCGATTTTTGTTGTCTACCGTTTGATCACGTAGGATAGATTAACGTTTGCATGTGTAGTATGAATATGAGGCGCCGGATATGAGATACGCGGATGCAGATTGGCAAATATGAGGAGTGTCCGGTCAGTGTCCGCGGACGCGCCCGGACGGGCGCGTGCATTTGAGGGGCCGGATTTGCCAACTATAATTGTAGATGCTCTAAATCGAAGCAAATCCATTTTGTTTAGGAACTCCACTCCATGAGACATTCACTACCTTTGGCAGCATCTACTGATTCTGAACTTAATTTGAAAGACATATTTCGATCAAGACGTTTTTGGATGCTTTTAATAACTAACCAATGACAAGTGTTCTTCATTTTTTAGATCATATTTCAATCGAAACTTTCCGCGTCGATCCTTTTTTATTATGTCTTGTTTTTACTCCTATATTGGGAGTTACTATACGTATTGCTTGAGGTAGAACTAATAGTGGATTTGTTTATGTCTTTTGTTGAATCTTTTTCACGACTCAATAGAGAATTTGATAAGCCGATGATATTTTTCCGCCTTTCATAATACGGTTAACCATCATCTTAACTAATCGATTACGAAAAAATTAAATTGGATTTTAGAGTTTTTTTTCTGCAATACCTCGATGTGACATGAGCAGTTTGCACGCGGCAGGTTTAGCCCACACATGTGGAGAGTGGCAATTCCATTCCATACACGCAACCCGTCGAATCAACAGTTACGTAATAAACATGTCAAATCAACAATGGTGTCATTTTCTGCAATAGCGATGGATTTGAAAAGGGAACCGTTTCTGGTCGGGGCGCCGGTCGCGAGCCACGCTGGCTTCTGGCGTTTACCCACGTGAGACCTGTTTTTTTGTTCGGCCCCACGTGGACCATCCCTCCCTCCTTATCCTTTTCCCAGCCACACGTCTTCATCCCCTGCCTCCAGCCTCATCCTTCCCCTGCGCCATGTTTCTTCTTCCTTTTTCCCGCTCTAGTGCCGGCCGGCGGCCTCTGCTGGCCGTGTGCTCCGCCGAGACGGGGGACTGCCCAATTGTTGTCGGCCAGTGGCCGCTCGTGGTTGTGCTATGCTGGGACGCGGTGGTCGCAGATGCTCCATCCGGTAGCGGGGGTTGCTGGAACCGGGCGTCGGGAATGCTGCATCCGGATTTTTTTTCTACCACCGGCGTACCAGTGGTCGAGGATGCTACCACCCGTGGCCGTTTTTTGCTACAACTGAGCAATACAAAGCTGCAATGGGCGGCCATTGGGGCTGGAACCGGCGGTGGTCGTCGGCGCACTTGTAGCGCCATGGCAGACATGAAAAATGGGTTGTAGCAAATTCCGTCACCGGTTGTAGCAAAAACAGATTATGGTTGCAGCAAAATATCGTCATCGTCATCGCAGGGTAGCAGATAAGACATGAAGTTGGAAGCTTTTTTCAACGCCGGTTGTAGCTTTTTATAACGCCGGTTGCAGCAAAAATTTCACCGTCGCCCATTGTAGCAAAAATGTCCACCCGTAGTAGCTTTTTCTAACGCCGGTTGCAGCTTCCTGTTCAACGCTTGCAGCCATCTGGCATCCGTCGGTTGTAGCAAATCAATCCTCTAGTAGTAGCTTTCTCCATGCCGGAAGAAGCTTTTTTGCAAGCGGGTTGCAGCTTCCTGTTTGACGCTTTACAACCATCTAGCATTGTCAGTTGTAGCAAATCAATCCGCCGGTAGTAGCTTTTTCGGTTGCGGGCAGGAGCTTTTTCTGCGGGCGGTTGCAACTCCGAGCGCATGAGGTTTGTAGCTCCACGCGCTACTCCCCGTTCCAGCTCCGTGACATGCCGGTTCCAGCAATGGTGTCGCTGGTTCCAGCAAAGCGCCTGCCGGTCGCATAAAAAACGATGATGTTGGATCACGTCGCCCGCCGTAGTCAGCGTTGGAGCATCCCCGCATGGTCTCTGCCTTCTCAACACTGATACGTCCATTTTGCATCATGCTTTTATATCGATATTTATTGCATTATAAGCTGTTATTACACATTATGTCACAATACTTATGCCCGTTCTCTCTTATTTTACAAAGTTTACATGAAGAGGGAGAATGCCGGCAGCTGGAATTCTGGGCTGGAAAAGGAGCAAATATTAGAGACCTATTCTGCACAACTCCAAAAGTCCTGAAACTTCACGGAGGCACGTTTTGAAATTAATAAAAAATACTGGCGAAAGAATCAACCAGAGGGGGCCCACACCCTGGCCACGAGGGTGGGGGCGCGCCCAGGGGGTAGGGCGCGCCCCCTGTCTCGTGGGCCCCCTGGCAAGCCTCCGGTGCCCATCTTCTGCTATATGAAGTCTTTCACCCTGGAAAAAATGAGGAGGAAGCTTTCGGGACGAAACACCGCCGCCACGAGGCGGAACCTTGGTGGAACCAATCTAGGGCTCCGGCGGAGCTGTTCTGCCGGGGAAACATCCCTCCGGGAGGGGGAAATCATCACCATCGTCATCACCATCGATCCTCTCAGCGGGAGGGGGTCAATCTCCATCAACATCTTCACCAGCACCATCTCCTCTAAAACCCTAGTTCATCTCTTGTATCCAATCTTTGTCCAAAACCTCAGATTGGTACCTGTGGGTTGCAAGTAGTGTTGATTACTCCATGTAGTTGATGCTAGTTGGTTTGTTTGGTGGAAGATCATATGTTCAGATCCTTTATGCATATTAATACCCCTCTGATTATGAACATGAATATGATTTGTGAGTAGTTACGTTTGTTCCCGAGGACATGGGAGAAGTCTTGCTATAAGTAGTTGCTACCTCTTGAGCACTGCGTTGGTTTTCCCTTGAAGAGGAAAGGGTGATGCAGTAAAGTAGCGTAAGTATTTCCCTCAGTTTTTGAGAACCAAGGTATCAATCCAGTAGGAGACCACGCTCGAGTCCCACACACCTACACAAACAAATAAGAACCTCGCAACCAACGCGATAAAGGGTTTGTCAATCCCTTCACGGTCACTTACGAGAGTGAGATCTGATAGAGATGATAAGATAATATTTTTGGTATTTTTACGGTAAAGAGTAAAAGTGAAGAAAGCAAAATAAACGGCGACAGAAATAGCTAGTTGACGGCAGATTAATATGATGGAAAATAGACCCGGGGGCCATAGGTTTCACTAGTGGCTTCTCTCAAGATAGCATAAGTATTACGGTGGGTAAACGAATTACTGTCGAGCAATTGATAGAATTGAGCATAGTTATGAGAATATCTAGGTATGATCATGTATATAGGCATCACGTCCGTGACAAGTAGACCGACTCCTGCCTGCATCTACTACTATTACTCCACACATCGACCGCTATCCAGCATGCATTTAGAGTATTAAGTTCATAAGAACAGAGTAACGCTTTAAGCAAGATGACATGATGTAGAGGGATAAACTCATGCAATATGATATAAACCCCATCTTTTTATCCTCGATGGCAACAATACAATACGTGTCGTTTCCCCTACCGTCACTGGGATCGAGCACCGCAAGATTGAACCCAAAGCTAAGCACTTCTCCCATTGCAAGAAAGATCAATCTAGTAGGCCAAACCAAACTGATAATTCGAAGAGACTTGCAAAGATAACCAATCATACATAAAAGAATTCAGAGGAGATTCAAATATTGTTCATAGATAATCTTGATCATAAACCCACAATTCATCGGATCTCGACAAACACACTGCAAAAAGAAGAGTTACATCAAATAGGTCTCCAAGAGAATCGAGGAGAACTTTGTATTGAGATCCAAAGAGAGAGAAGAAGCCATCTAGCTAATAACTATGGACCCGAAGGTCTGAGGTAAACTACTCACACATCATCGGAGAGGCTATGGTGTTGATGTAGAAGCCCTCCGTGATCAACGCCCCCTCCAGCGGAGCGCCGGAAAAGGCCCCAAGATGGGATCTCACGGGTACAGAAGGTTGCGGCGGTGGAAATAGGGTTTTGGCTCCTCTGCTGATGGTTTGGGGGTACGTAGGTATATATAGGAGGAAGAAGTAGGTCGGTGGAGCTACGAGGGGCCCACGAGGCTGGAGGGTGCGCTTAGGGGGGTAGGCGCGCCCTCCTGCCTCGTGGCCTCCTCGTTGATTGCTTGACGTCCACTCCTAGTCCTCTGGATCACGTTTGTTCCGAAAATCACGTTCCCGAAGGTTTCATTCTGTTTGGACTCCGTTTGATATTCCTTTCCTTCGAAACACTGAAATAGGCAAAAAAAAAACAGCGATTTGGGCTAGGCCTCCGGTTAATAGGTTAGTCCCAATAATAATATAAAAGTGTATAATAAAGCCCATTAAAGATCCAAAACAGAATATAATATAGCATGGAACAATAAAAAATTATAGATACGTTGGAGACGTATCAAGCATCCCCAAGCTTAATTCCTGCTCGTCCTCGAGTAGGTAAATGATAAAAACAGAATTTTTATGTGGAATGCTACTCAGCATAATTTTCAATGTAATTCTCATATTTGTGGTATGAATATTCAGATCCGAAAGATTCAAGATAAAAGTTTAATATTGACATAAAAGTAATAATACTTCAAGCATACTAACTAAGCAATTATGTCTTCTCAAAATAACATGGCCAAAGAAAGTTCATCCCTACAAAATCATATAGTTTGGTCATGCTCCATTTTCGTCACACAAGAATGCTCTCATCATGCACAACCCCGATGACAAGCCAAGAAATTGTTTCATACTTTAGTAATCTCAAACTTTTTTCAACTTTCACGCAATATATGAGCGTGAGCCATGGATATATCACTATGGGTGGAATAGAATATGATGATATGTGGAGAAAACAAAAAAGGAGAAAGTCTCACATTGACGCGGGTAATCAACGAGCTAGGGAGATGCCCATCGATTGATGTCAATGCAAGGAGTAGGGATTGCCATGCAACGGATGCACTAGAGCTATGAATGTATGAAAGCTCAACAAAAGAAACTAAGTGGGTGTGCATCCAACTTTCTTGCTCATGAAGACCTAGGGCATTTGAGGAAGCCCATTGTTGGAATATACAAGCCAAGTTCTATAATGAAAATTCCCACTAGTATATGAAAGTGACAAAACAAGAGACTCTCTATCATAAAAATCATGGTGCTACTTTGAAGCACAAGTGTGGAAAAAAGGATAGTAGCATTGTCCCTTCTTTATTTTATTTTCCTTTTTTTGCGCCTTTCCTTTTTTTATTTGGCCTTTCTCTTTTCTTTTTCTTTTCTTTTTCTGGGACAATGCTCTATGAATGATGATCATCACACTTCTATTTATTTAAAACTCAATGATTATAACTCGATACTAGAACAAAGTATGACTCTATATGAATGCCTCCGGCGGTGTACCGGGATGGGCAATGAATCAAGAGTGACATGTATGAATAATATGCATGGTGGCTTTGCCACAAATACGATGTCAACTACATGATCATGCAAGGCAATATGACAATGATGAAACGTGTCATAATAAACGGAACGGTGGAAAGTTGCATGGCAATATATCTCGGAATGGCTATGGAAATGCCATAATAGGTAGGTATGGTGGCTGTTTTGAGGAAGATATAAGGAGGTTTATGTGTGATAGAGCGTATCGTATCATGGGGTTTGGATGCACCGGCGAAGTTTGCACCAACTCTCAAGGTGAGAAAGGGCAATGCACGGTACCGAAGAGGCTAGCAATGATGGAAGGGTGAGAGTGCGTATAATCCATGGACTCAACATTAGTCATAAAGAACTCACATACTTATTGCAAAAATCTACAAGTCATCAAAAACCAAGCACTACGCGCATGCTCCTAGGGGGATAGATTGGTAGGAAAAGACCATCGCTCGTCCCCGACCGCCACTCATAAGGAGGACAATCAAAGAACACCTCATGTTTCAAATTTGTTACACAATGTTTACCATACGTGCATGCTACGGGACTTGCAAACTTCGACACAAGTATTTCTCAAATTCACAACTACTCAACTAGCACAACTTTAATACCACTACCTCCATATCTCAAAACAATCATCAAGCATCAAACTTCTCTTAGTATTCAACGCACTTATAAGAATTTTTTTACTAATCTTGGATGCCTATCATATTAGGACTAATTTCTCAATTTAAGCAAATTACCATGCTGTTTTGTAGGACTCTCAAAATGATATAAGTGAAGCATGAGAGAACAATAGTTTCTATAAAACAAAACCACCGCCGTGCTCTAAAAGATATAAGTGAAGCACTAGAGCAAAAACTATATAGCTCAAAAGATATAAGTGAAGCACATAGAGTATTCTAATAAATTCCGAATCATGTGTGTCTCTCTCAACAGGTGTGTACAGCAAGGATGATTGTGGTAAACTAAAATCAAAGACTCAAATCATACAAGACGCTCCAAGCAAAACACATATCATGTGGTGAATAAAAATATAGCTCCAAGTAAAGTTACCGATGGACGAAGACGAAAGAGGGGATGCCTTCCGGGGCATCCCCAAGCTTTGGCTTTTTGGTGTCCTTAGATTTACCTTGGGGTGCCTTTGGCATCCCCAAGCTTAGGATCTTGCCACACCTTGTTCCATAATCCATCAAATCCTTACCCAAAACTTGAAAACTTCACAACACAAAACTTAACAGAAAATCTCGTGAGCTCCGTTAGCGAAAGAAAACAAAACACCACTTCAAGGTACTGTATTGAACTCAATATTTATTTATATTGGTGTTAAACTTACTGTATTCCAACTTCTCTATGGTTTATAAACTATTTTACTAACCATAGACTCATCAAAATAAGCAAACAACACACGAAAAACAGAATCTGTCAAAAACAGAACATTCTGTAGTAATCTGTAACTAACGCAAACTTCTGGAACTCAGAAAAATCTACCAAAATAGGAAGACCTAAATAATTTGTTTATTGATCTGCTGCAATTGGAATCAGTATTTTATCACCTTTTGGTGATTTTAAACAATTGTTTTCATGAACAGAAAGTTTCTGGAATTTTCAGCAAGATCAAATAACTATCATCCAAGAAGATCCTATAGGTCTAACTTGGCACAAACACTAATTAAAACACAAAAACAAATCTAACCAGAGGCTAGATCAAATATTTTTTCCTAAGTTGGAGCAAAAAGCAAAAAAACTAAAATAAAATTGGGTTGCCTCCCAACAAGCGCTATCGTTTAACGCCCCTAGCTAGGCATAAAAGCGAGGATAGATCTAAGTATTGTCATCTTGGGTCTTTAATTTTTTAGCGGAGTTATGCTCGAATCCGGGAGGTTCTTTACGTTTCCCTTCATATTCGGAAATTTTGAGATCTAAAGAATCCAACCGCTTATTGCAAAGGGTAATCAACATATTCATGCGGTGGAGATTTCCGCTAACACTCTTAAGAGGTTCAAGAGATTTTTGTAAAATCTTCGTTACTTCGCAAATTTTCTCAAAAACTTGCGTTTCTTCCTGGGTATGATGAGGCCCCCCTTTTTGAGGTAGTGTTCCCACGATACCTTCTATAATTTCATGCGCAATACTGGGATCAATTTCAATAAAATTGCCTTTGGCAACGCAATCCAAGAGTTGTCTATGAGACATACTCAGTCCAACATAAAAATTGCGAAGCAAAATTCTAAAGTTCACCTCTAGGGTACAATTACGATAAGATTCCATCATTCTAAACCAAGCATCTTTTAAGTTTTCTCCTTGTCTTTGTTTGAAGTGAAGAACTTCAAACTCAGGAGACAACGGAGTAGATAAGGGACTAGCCATAACGACAAAGCAAGCAATCCAACACACGAGCAACAAGAAGCGAGCGGAAAAGAGGAGAACGGAAAGAGAGGGCGGATAAAACGGCAAGGGTGAAGTGGGGGAGAGGAAAATGAGAGGCAAATGGCAAATAATGTAATGCGAGGGATAAGAGTTTGTGATGGGTACTTGGTATGTCTTGACTTGTGCGTAGACTCCCCGGCAACGGCGCCAGAAATGGCTCGTTGTCAGGAGATCAAATCTTGACTTGACTTGGTGTAAGCCTCCCAACGGTGCCAAAAATCCTTCTTGCTACCTCTTGAGCACTGCGTTGGTTTTCCCTTGAAGAGGAAAGGGTGATGCAGTAAAGTAGCGTATGTATTTCCCTCAGTTTTTGAGAACCAAGGTATCAATCCAGTAGGAGACCACGCTCGAGTCCCACGCACCTACACAAACAAATAAGAACCTCGCAACCAACACGATAAAGGGGTTGTCAATCCCTTCACGGTCACTTACGAGAGTGAGATCTGATAGAGATGATAAGATAATATTTTTGGTATTTTTACGGTAAAGAGTAAAAGTGAAGAAAGCAAAATAAACGGCGACAGAAATAGCTAGTTGACGGGAGATTAATATGATGGAAAATAGACCCGGGGGCCATAGGTTTCACTAGTGGCTTCTCTCAAGATAGCATAAGTATTACGGTGGGTAAACGAATTACTGTCGAGCAATTGATAGAATTGAGCATAGTTATGAGAATATCTAGGTATGATCATGTATATAGGCATCACGTCCGTGACAAGTAGACCGACTCCTGCCTGCATCTACTACTATTACTCCACACATCGACCGCTATCCAGCATGCATCTAGAGTATTAAGTTCATAAGAACAGAGTAACGCTTTAAGCAAGATGACATGATGTAGAGGGATAAACTCATGCAATATGATATAAACCCCATCTTTTTATCCTCGATGGCAACAATACAATACGTGTCGTTTCCCCTACCGTCACTGGGATCGAGCACCGCAAGATTGAACCCAAAGCTAAGCACTTCTCCCATTGCAAGAAAGATCAATCTAGTAGGCCAAACCAAACTGATAATTCGAAGAGACTTGCAAAGATAACCAATCATACATAAAAGAATTCAGAGGAGATTCAAATATTGTTCATAGATAATCTTGATCATAAACCCACAATTCATCGGATCTCGACAAACACACCGCAAAAAGAAGAGTTACATCAAATAGATCTCCAAGAGAATCGAGGAGAACTTTGTATTGAGATCCAAAGAGAGAGAAGAAGCCATCTAGCTAATAACTATGGACCCGAAGGTCTGAGGTAAACTACTCACACATCATCGGAGAGGCTATGGTGTTGATGTAGAAGCACTCCGTGATCAATGCCCCCTCCAGCGGAGCGCCGGAAAAGGCCCCAAGATGGGATCTCACGGGTACAGAAGGTTGCGGCGGTGGAAATAGGGTTTTGGCTCCTCTGCTGATGGTTTGGGGGTACGTAGGTATATATAGGAGGAAGAAGTAGGTCGGTGGAGCTACGAGGGGCCCATGAGGGTGGAGGGCGCGCCCAGGGGGTAGGCGCGCCCCCCTGCCTCGTGACCTCCTCGTTGATTGCTTGACGTCCACTCCAAGTCCTCTGGATCACGTTTGTTCCGAAAATCACGTTCCCGAAGGTTTCATTCCGTTTGGACTCCGTTTGATAGTCCTTTCCTTCGAAACACCGAAATAGGCAAAAAAAACAGCAATTTGGGCTGGGCCTCCGGTTAATAGGTTAGTCCCAAAAATAATATAAAAGTGTATAATAAAGCTCATTAAACATCCAAAACAGAATATAATATAGCATGGAACAATCAAAAATTATAGATACGTTGGAGACGTATCAGTAGTCATGTGAATTTGGTATTCGTTCGATATTTTGATGAGATGTATGTTGTCTTTCCTCTAGTGGTGTTATGTGAACGTCGACTACATGACACTTCACCATTGTTTGGTCCTAGAGGAAGGCATTGGGAAGTAATAAGTAGATGATGGGTTGCTAGAGTGACAGAAGCTTAAACCCTAGTTTATGCGTTGCTTCGTAAGGGGCTGATTTGGATCCATATGTTTCATGCTATGGTTAGGTTTACCTTAATACTTCTTTTGTAGTTGTGGATGCTTGCAATAGGGGTTAGTAATAAGTGGGATGCTTGTCCAAGAAAGGTCAGTACCCAAGCACCGGTCCACCCACATATCAAATTATCAAAGTAACGAACGCGAATCATATGAGCGTGATGAAAACTAGCTTGACGATAATTCCCATGTGTCCTCGGGAGCGCTTTCCTTTATATAAGAGTTTGTCCAGGCTTGTCCTTTGCTACAAAAAGTATTGGGCCACCTTGCTGCACCTTATTTACTTTTGTTACTTGTTACCCGTTACAAATTACCTTATCACAAAACTATCTGTTACCGATAATTTCAGTGCTTGCAAAGAATACCTTACTGAAAACCGCTTGTCATTTCCTTCTGCTCCTCGTTGGGTTCGACACTCTTACTTATCGAAAGGACTATGATAGATCCCCTATACTTGTGGGTCATCAAGACTCTTTTCTGGCGCCGTTGCCGGGGAGTGAAGCGCCTTTGGTAAGTGGAATTTGGTAAGGAAAAATTTATATAGTGTGCTGAAATTTACTGTCACTTGTTACTATGGAAAGTAATCCTCAACCTACTAAACCTACTAAACCTACTGAAAATGTTTACTTTGAAATTCCTTCGGGTATGATAGAGAAACTGCTAGCTAATCCTTTCACATGTGATGGAACATTACATCCCGATTTGCACCTAATCTATGTGGATGAAGTTTGTGGATTATTTAAGCTTGCAGGTATGCCCGGGGATGTTATCAAGAAGGTCTTCCCTTTATGTTTGAAGGGAAAGGCATTGATATGGTTTAGGCTATGTGATGATATGGGATCATGGAACTACAACCGATTGAAATTGGAATTTCATCAGAAGTTTTATCCTATGCATCTTGTTCATCGTGATCGTAATTATATATATAATTTTTGGCCTCGCGAAAGAGAAAGCATCGCTCAAGCTTGGGGGAGGCTTATGTCAATGTTATATTCATGCCCCAATCATGAGCTCTCAAGAGAAATTATTATTCAAAAAATTTATGCTCGGCTTTCTCTCAATAATCGCTCCATGCTCGATACTTCTTGTACTGGTTATTTTATGATGAAGACTATTCCAAATGGGATTTATTGGAAAGAATTAAACGCAGCTCTGAAGATTGGGATCTCGACGAGGGTAAGGAGTCAGGTATAACACCTAAGTTTGATTGTGTTAAATCTTTTATGGATACTGATGTTTTCCGTGAATTTAGCACTAAATATGGACTTGACTCTGAGATAGTAACTTCTTTCTGTGAATCCTTTGCTACTCATGTTGATCTCCCTAAGGAGAAGTGGTTTAAATATAATCCTCCCATTGAAGTAAAAGTGGTTGCACCTATTAAAGATGAAGAAAAGAATATCACTTATAATGTTGATCCTGTTGTTCCTACTGCTTATATTGAGAAACCACCTTTCCCTGTTAGAATAAAGGATCATGCTAAAACTTCAACTGTGGTTCGTAAGAGTAACACTAGAACACCTACACCCTCTGAGCAAATTAAAGTTGAACCTAGTATTGCTATGGTTAAAGATCTCTTGGCTGATAATATTGATGGGCATGTTATTTACTTGTGTGATGAAGCTGCTAGAATTGCTAGACCTGATACTAAAAATAAACATAGAACTGTTGTAGGCATGCCTGTTATTTCTGTTAAAATAGGATATCATTGTTATCATGGCTTGTGTGACATGGGTGCTAGTGCAAGTGCAATACCTCATTCCTTATACAAAGAAATTATGCATGATATTGCACCGGCTGAGATAGAGGAAATTGATGTTACAATTAAGCTTGCCAATAGAGACACTATTTCACCAGTTGGGATTGTTAGAGATGTTGAAGTCTTGTGTGGGAAAGTTAAATATCCTACTGATTTTCTTGTTCTTGGTTCCCCACAAAATAACTTTTGTCCCATTATATTTGGTAGACCCTTCTTGAATACTGCTAATGCTAGGATAGATTGCGAAAAGGATATTGTTACTGTTGGTTTGGGGGATATGTCTCATGAGTTTAATTTTGCTAAATTTTGTAGACAACCCCATGATAAATAATTGCCTAGCAAAGATGAAATTATTGGTCTTGCTTCTATTGCCGTGCCTCCTAATGATCCTTTAGAATAATATTTGCTCGACCATGAAAATGATATGTTTATGAATGAAAGAAGGGAAATAGATGAAGTATTCTTTAAACAGGGACCTATTTTGAAATACAACTTGCCTGTTGAAATCCTAGGGGATCCTCCTCCACCCAAGGGTGATCCCATGTTTGAGCTTAAACCATTACCTGATACTCTTAAATATGCTTATCTTGATGAGAAAAAGATATATCCTGTTATTATTAGTGCTAACCTTTCAGAGCATGAAGAAAAGAAATTATTGAAAACTCTGAAGAAGCACCGTGCTTGTCGGGGATATACCCCGCGGCGTAACCCGGCCGGAAGTATAACCCAGCCGGACATGGCGCTTCATCATAACCTGCTAGAGGACTGGTGATTCATGGGTCTGGCGGTTCACTGGTCTGACGATTTACGAGCCTGGCGATTCACGAATGACCCCGACGATGGGTCGGATAAAGGACAAGGCCCAAGGCCCAGAAGGCCGGTTCATGTTAATGGTGGGCCTGTTTATGAGGAAAGCGTAAGGACTATTCCCTTACAAAGGAAGCAAGACTAGGACTCCACTTGTAATAGAGTAATCCTAATCCAACTAGGACTAGTCATGTAAACCGCCCCTTCAACATATATAAGGAGGGGCAGGGCTCCCCAAGAGGGGAAAGAAGAAACAATCTCTAGGGCTAGACACAAAGAGCCGGTTTACCGGCGACTCCCTCGTGATGATAATGAGACCTAGCCACAAACAACATGTAGGGCTATTACCGGATGATGTTTCCCGGGGCCCGAAGCTGTGTAAACCCTTGTCTTGTGCGTTGATCCGCCCTGCGTCTCTCATCCCAATCAACCCCTTTCAAGCTACCACAAAGATGCGCTGGCCTCACGACTAAGTCCTCACCCTAGGACATCTGCCGTGACAATTCCACGACAGTTGGCGCCCACTGTGGGGGCCGCAACCCGCTCATCACTGCCGGCTCATCTTGCGCTCGTGCCGCCCTGACCAGAGCGGTCGAAGACGACGCCGCTCCTGAACCGCCGACCACACGCCCTCATCTCTACAGCCGCAAGCCCGCCTTGGCTGATCCAACCCGCCTGTTTCAGCTGTGCCTCCAACCTGCCGGTCTGCGGTCCTCTGAGTTACTACATCCGCGATCCCGTTAAGCCGCCGAGCTGGTTCGCTTCTGGACCGGCTGCCCGCTTCACCACCTCCGCAAGCGGCATGACGGGTCACCGGTTTCCACCTCCGCTGCCTCGCCCCGCCAGTCAAACGCCGTTCGAGGGCCGCTGCTGGCTCACCCCCTGATTCAAACCGCAGCCGGTTTGTCCCTCCACTTCCCCACGCCGTGGGCTGCCGCCGCGCATCGACTCGCCAAGGCCCTTCCCGTGAGTCACCATCGAGTCATCAAGCATCAGAGGATCAAATTGCCTTATACCCTTCAAATTGCTTGGTCAAACCGCCTCGTCACCGGCCTCCGAGGCCTCGAGCCGGTTCCGCCCCGCCTGGTTACCTCTGCCCGCTTCAGCTGCCGCCCCGCCGGGTCACCTCTGCCCAACACCAACCTGCTGTTCCGTCCTGCTTCAGCTGCCGCCTCGCCAAGTGGCCCTGCTTCCGAGACGCTTTCCGTTTCGACCTCCGAGTCGCCCGCTGCCGTGACCTTCTTCTGAGCCGCCTCGGTTTAGCCTCGCCTCCAAGCCGCGAGCTACCTCGAGCTGCCGCGGACGCCGTTCACCTTCGCCGTAAACCGGCCTCTACTGCTGCTGAACCGGTTTCTACTGCTGCTGAGTCACTGTACCGCGGCGTCTGGTGCCTTAAGTCATCGTTGGCCTGCGCGCCTCCGTCCCGGCCGCCGGTTTATGTGCCTCCAAGCCGCCCGCGGTAGAGCCACCGCCTCCAGCAAGCCGTTCGTTTCCGCCTCGCCTCTGCCGCGAGTCGCCGCGCCTCACCACCCGATGCTCCCGCCCCATCACCGACGGCTCTGCCCTCTCCGCGTGACCCGCTCAGGCCGGTTCTGCCATGCCTCGTTCCATTGCCGAGCCGCCACAACCACGCTTGAGCCGCCGCAGTTGCAACCGCCCTGTTTCGGCGGTGCCGGTGTGCTACTGCCGCTCCGGTTGGCTGCTTGCACGGGCCGACCAAAGCAGAGTGCTACTCCTAGTACGTTCAGATTACTATATCCCGTTTGCAATCCAAAGCTGGCCAGGAAGTACACTCATGGGGGGCAACTAAGGGGAGTCTAAAGCTGGAAGAAGTACACGCATACAAGGGCAAATCAACCAGCCCATACTTCGTGGAAAAAGGACTGAAGAAAAAACAGTTGCTCAAGACCTGATGCGACTACGAAAAAAACTTTTGATCATATCAGAAGGTATACGAGGCGTTCCCGAGGATAAATATGCCCCAATTTCTTGGAGTGAAGATTATACAAACTACGGCGAACTCTGGCAAGGCCCTTGAAAGGATCAACACAAAAGTTCTTGGTTATCTACGGACGCCATATAATGATCATCTGTCGCCTAAAAATCAGGTGATATTTATCTTACATATTTTGTTAAGTACATGTTGATTTCCTTCGACAAACAACTACTCCGCCCTGCTATATTTTTTGTACGCAGGACAATAATTCACTACAAATGTGGTTTATACCACGGATACGGAGCACGTACTGGCAACATTGCACCCAGTATTCGTCCGTGCCTCATTACCCGATAAATGGATGTGCGCAAGCCGCCGCCCTGGCGGCCCGGTCTACATCGACTTGCCGGGATCGCGTTTGCTCGCTGTTCAATGGACATGCATAAAGCCGCCGCCTCTGTAGACCCGGTCTACACTTGCCCGTCCGTGCCGGTTTACAACACTGGTGCCAATTTTCCCCGTCCGCACCGGCTTACAATGCCGCGGCCGACTCATCTGTCCGAGCTGCCTCTGATGATGCAGCCGTCTTTGCTGTCCGTCTCTCGCGGCCTGGTCTACATCAACATACCGGGCCGCACCTGTCTGCATGAGTTGTTTATTGATTATGAGCAATTCACAGCTTGGGTAGCCCGGTTTTTCTTTCAACAAAATGGAGGCAAATTATCATATACTATCAACCGCCGTCTGCACTAGGTGGCTCAATGGGCAGGTGCACAAGTCGCCGCCACTACAGTTTGGTTAACTTCAAATCGCCAGTTGGAAGGAACCATTGGCCGAGTTGCTGACACGGCTCATACGGGATCATTTATAACCCGCCGCAGTCACCTCAACCTTCTGTGGATTCACATCGTGCTATCAACACCAATGATATACAACTTATGCCGGTTTATATCACGGTCAAATATGGAGAATCTCAAGTCAACTCCTCAAGTCACCTTGAGCCTCGGGGGCTACAATGATATGACTCAGCAAATTTTGCCGGTTTTCAGTGAAGTCAAGAACCCCAGGACGTTGGAGGGAAAGATAACCCGGTCCCGGAGGCTACCGTTATATTGATGAACATTTAAAGGCCGTCAGAAAATTTCCGGTTTAGAAAGTATATGACAGCTACAAAATCCCGGCTCAATGAAGAAGTTCCGGGTCATCAGAAAGGATTCCGGTTTAAAAACCGGCTCAAGGGAAGTCAGTCTCACTGAAGCTCTCAAATATCCGGTTTACAATCCGGTTCAAGGAAAATCTGTTCTCCCATAAGGCTCTGAAGCTCTCAAATCCGGTTTAAGAATTTCCGGTTCAAAAAGAATTAATCTCTCGCAAGTTCGAGTTTAAAGGTCGTCAGAAAAATTTCTGGCTGAAAATGAAGATACCAGTTTAAGATCCGGTTCAAGGGAAAGATGTCTCCGGTTTAACATCCGGTTTAAGAAGAAGTATCTCTCGCAAAGTTCGAGCTCTAAAAAAAATCACTTAGGGGGCTTGGTCGTATTTGAACCATACCTACACCTCTTGATCGGCGTAAGGCCACCAGGAAAATCACTTGGGGGCTTGGTCGTATTCGAACCATAGCTACACCTCTTGATCGGCTCAAGGCCAAAAGAAAGTTACTTCGGGGCCGAAGAGAGTGTTGCAAAAAAACAACTCAAACATAGGCACCCACTGAGCACAACTCAAAATATTGCTTGGGGATTCTTTGCTATCGCAATGAACAAAGAATCTACACTTGTAATAGGCTATCAAGCCACGGCTTGGAAGCCTGGTGTATACACCTAAAACCTCGGGTTAGCCTGCCTTTTTAAGTAAGTCACTCCGTCCAGGTAAACCTGGTATGACCCGCCGAACTTTGACAAGTCAATCTGATAAGACCCTGAACTTGTCAAAGTTAAAACGACGATTGGTTAAGGATTGAGGACCATCTTAAAAGGCTTTGTGAAATGGTTTAACTCAGTGGCCTGGCAGCCCATGAAAAGCCTCGAATTTGGGGCCTGGCAGCCCGTGAAAAGCCTCGACTACAAGTTTTCATATGCTTTTATTTGCCAAGTTTTTTCTCCTTTGATGAGATTTATAATATTTTATGATAGACCGGCGTTTATTGACCCGGCTTGGCTTTCAACTACAAGTTGTCAGTACATGATCAATTATAATCCGGTGTTTATTAACCCGGTCTGGTTTCGACTATAAGTTGCCAGTATTATATATGGTTAATCCGGTGTTTATTAGAACCCGGTACGGTTTTATCATAAACCGACACAATATGGAAGGAGTTATCAGTACTCAAGATTGGGGTTATCACTCTTACTACAAAAAGTTGGTAAAACCAACGATGTGATTCAATGTCGCAGGTATGATATATTTCATATTTGATTATTCTTAAGTGCAGCCTTGGTTATAAACCCGGGTTATATGTTGGGCATTATGACCCGTCCAGCGGTAAACCGCCAGGACACTTTAAACTTGTTGTATGCAGAAAAAGGTTGAATAAAGCATGATTATAAATCACCGGCGTTTATTAACCCGACCTGGCTTTCGACTATAAGTCGCCAGTATGGTGATAAATTATCCGGTGTTTATTAAACCGGCCTGGCTTGGGACTATAAGTTGCCAGTATATATTTGGATTGCGCCATTGGAATCATGCACTCATAAATCATTGGATTATATTATTCAAATCTTCAAATAGCCAAGATTGCTGGATTTTATTATGGTTATCAATAACCAGTATTATGATTAAGTTTTTCAAAGTTGCTTTAGCGCAATGGCTATTATATCATTAACAGATATGATTTATTCTACAATGGAGGGAATAGTCCCGAGTCGCTGCAGGCTTACGACCCGGCACTTGGGGGCTACATTATTCACGTTGAGATTTCATCAAATATGCAAGTCTCATGTCACTGCAAGCATGCACCATGACACTTGGGGGCTAATGCAAAGTCATTCTTTGCTCACTTTATTGAAGACCCGACTCATCACATTGTAATGAGCCGACCCTTGGGGGCTACCAATTGCTCCTGTCAACAATTCAAGGTACACAAGTCTTAATCCATTATATTGAAGGGTACACTGCTCAGTTGGTAAAGCACAAAGCTCTTAACCTTGTGGACGTGGGTTCAAGACCCATGGTGGGGGTTACATCATATGATGTTCTTTTCAAAGAAGTATATACAAAGTCCCAGCTCAATATTATCTTACTGACCCGGCCCTTGGGGGCTACTAGTTGTTGTTCACTCTACATGATCATATTTATAAAGTCCCTGCTCATTATTGCATAATGACCCGGCCCTTGGGGGCTACACTGGTTGAAGTTTTTTGAGCATCAGGCAATTTCAAGTCCCAGGTTGCTGCAAGCATGACAACCCGGCACTTGGGGGCTATATATGAGGAATACTCAGTTCTGGCTAGTGACTGAGATGAACAATCTGGATTTCTTCAAGGTTGCAATATTTATATTGAAACAAGTCTTAAGCTATCACTATGTTCTCCTCTTAAGACTTGGGGGCTACATGTAATGTGCATATAAAGGAGGAACATCTTCAAATTCTCTGTTTTGGGCAAATCAGGAAGATTAATTGTGTGACCCGGTATTGGCAACAATCATAACCCGGTGTCTATAAACGGTCATGACCCGGGATCATCAGTTTTTATAACCCGGCAATTTTGGCAATGATAAATCGGCAAGTTCTACAAACCGGCTGATATCAGTTGAATATTTGAAGACCAATATTTTTTTCAAATCAGAGCATTGAAGGCCGATTCAAATGGATTCTTTATTTACAAAATATCTTCTGCAAGCAAATTGGTTATGAAGCTGGTCTATTGACTCGGATTTTTTAGAAGGAAGAAATGACAAGGATTTAAGGATGATGAGCACAAGCCGCCAAATTTGTTCGTGTGTTTATGTTGCAGATTAGTTTAACATGGATAAATCCAAATTAAACTGGGGGCTAATGTCGGGGATATACCACGCGGCGTAACCCGGCCGGAAGTATAACCCGGCCGGACTTAGCGCTTCATCATAACCCGCTAGAGGACTGGCGATTCATGGGTCGGCAGTTCACTGGTCTGACGATTTACGAGCCTGGCGATTCACGAATGACCCCGACGACGGGTCAGATAAAGGACAAGGCCCAAGGCCCAGAAGGCCGGTTCATGTTAATGGTGGGCCGGTTTATGAGGAAAGCGTAAGGACTATCCCCTTAGAAAGGAAGCAAGACTAGGACTCCACTTGTAATAGAGTAATCCTAATCCAACTAGGACTAGTCATGTAAACCGCCCCTTCAACATATATAAGGAGGGGCAGGGCTCCCCAAGAGGGGCAAGAAGAAACAATCTCTAGGGCTAGACACAAAGAGCCGGTTTACCGGCGACTCCCTCGTGATGATAATGAGACCTAGCCACAAACAACATGTAGGGCTATTACCGGATGATGTTTCCCGGGGCCCGAAGCTGTCTAAACCCTTGTCTTGTGCGTTGATCTGCCATGCGTCTCTCATCCCAATCAACCCCTTTCAAGATACCACAAAGATGCGCTGGCCTCACGACTAAGTCCTCACCCTAGGACATCTGCCGTGACAATTCCACGACAGTGCTGCTATTGGATATACTCTTGATGATCTTAAGGGCATTAGTCCCACTCTATGTCAACACAAAATAAAATTGGAGAAAGACGCTAAACCGGTTGTTGATCACCAATGACGGTTAAATCCTAAGATGAAAGAAGTGGTAAGAAAAGAAATATAAAGCTTCTGGAGGCAGGTATAATTTATCCCATTGCTGATAGTCAGTGGGTAAGTCCTGTCCATTGTGTCCCTAAGAAGGGAGGCATTACTGTTGTTCCTAATGATAAAGATGAATTGATCCCACAAAGATTCGTTACAGGTTATAGAATGGTAAATGATTTCCGCAAACTAAATAAAGCTACTAAAAAGGATCATTACCCTTTACCTTTTATTGATCAAATGCTAGAAAGATTATCCAAACATACGCATTTTTGCTTTCTAGATGGTTATTCTGGTTTCTCTCAAATACCTGTGTCAAAAGAGGATCAAGAAAAGACCACTTTTACTTGCCCTTTCGGTACCTTTGCTTATAGACGTATGCCTTTTGGTTTATGCAATGCACTTGCTACCTTCAAGGATGCATGATGGCTATATTCTCTGATTTTTGTGAAAAGATTGTTGAGGTTTTGATGGATGATTTCTCCGTATATGGAACTTCTTTTGATGATTGCTTGAGCAACCTTGATCGAGTTTTGTAGAGATGTGAAGAAACTAATCTTGTCTTCAATTGGGAGAAGTGCCACTTTATGGTTAATGAAGGTATTGTCTTGGGGCATAAAATTTCTGAAAGAGGTATTGAAGTCGATAAAGCTAAAGTTGATGCTATTGAAAAGATGCCGTGTCCTAAGGACATTAAAGGTATAAGAAGTTTCCTTGGTCATGCCGGTTTTTATAGGAGGTTCATTAAGGACTTCTCAAAAATTTCTAGGCCTCTGACTAATCTCTTACAAAAAGATGTTCCTTTTATCTTTGATGATGATTGTGTAGAAGCATTTGAAATACTTAAGAAAGCCTTGATTTCTGCACCTATTGTTCAGCCACCTGATTGGAATTTACCCTTTAAAATTATGTGTGATGCTAGTGATTATGCTGTAGGTGTTGTTCTGGGACAAAGAGTTGATAAGAAATTAAATGTTATCCAATATGCTAGTAAAACTCTAGACAGTGCCCAGGGAAATTATGCTACTACTGAAAAAGAATTTTTAGCAGTTGTATTTGCTTGTGATAAGTTCAGGCCTTATATTGTTGATTCCAAAGTAACTATTCACACTGATCATGCTGCTATTAAATATCTTATGGAAAAGAAAGATGCTAAACCTAGACTTATTAGATGGGTTCTATTGCTACAAGAATTTGATTTGCATATTATTGGTAGAAAGGGAGATGAGAACCCCATTGCAGACAACTTGTCTAGGTTAGAGAATGTTCTTGATGACCCACTACCTATTGATGATAGCTTTCCTGATGAACAATTAGCTGTCATAAATGCTTCTCGCACTGCTCCATGGTATGCTGATTATGCTAATTACATTGTTGCTAAATTTATACCACCTAGTTTCACTTACCAGCAAAAGAAAAAGTTCTTCTATGATTTAATACATTACTTCTGGGATGACCCACACCTTTATAAAGAAGGAGTAGATGATGTTATTAGACGTTGTGTACCTGAGCATGAATAGGAACAGATCCTACGCAAGTGTCACTCCGAGGCTTATGGAGGACACCACGCTGGAGATAGAACTGCACATAAGGTATTGCAATCCGGTTTTTATTGGCCTACTCTCTTCAAGGATGCCCGTAAGTTTGTCTTGTCTTGTGATGAATGTCAAAGAATTGGTAATATTAGTAGACGTCAAGAAATGCCTAGGAATTATTCACTTGTTATTGAACCATTTGATGTTTGGGGCTTTGCCTATATGGGACCGTTTCCTTCCTCTAATGGCTATACACATATTTTAGTTGTTGTTGATTACGTTACTAAGTGGGTAGAAGCTATTCCAACTAGTAATGCCGATCATAACACCTCCATTAAGATGCTTAAAGAAGTTATTTTTCCGAGGTTTGGAGTCCCTAGATATTTAATGACTGATGGTGGTTCACATTTTATTCATGGTGCATTTCGTAAAATGCTTGCTAAGTACGACGTTAATCATAGAATTGGATCTCCTTACCACCCACAATCTAGTGGCCAGGTAGAATTGAGAAATAGAGAGCTCAAATTAATTTTGCAAAAGACTGTTAATAGATCTAGAAAGAATTGGTCCAAGAAACTTGATGATGCATTATGGGCATATAGAACTGCATATAAGAATCCTATGGGTATGTCTCCGTATAAAATGGTTTATGGAAAAGCATGCCACTTACCTCTTGAACTAGAACATAAAGCATATTGGGCCATTAAGGAGCTCAACTATGATTTCAAACTTGCCGGTGAGAAGAGACTATTTGACATTAGCTCACTTGATGAATGGAGAACCCAGGCCTATGAGAATGCCAAATTGTTTAAAGAAAAAGTTAAAAGATGGCATGACAAAAGGATACAAAAGCATGAGTTTAATGTAGGTGACTATGTTTTGCTATATAACTCTGGTTTGAGATTTTTTGCAGGAAAACTCCTCTCTAAATGGGAAGGTCCTTACGTTATCGAGGAGGTGTATCGTTCCGGTGCCACAAAAATCAACAACTTCGAAGGCACAAATCTGAAGGTGGTAAACGGTCAAAGAATCAAATATTATATCTCGGGTAATCCCATAAATGTTGAAACTAATGTTATTGAAACCGTAACCCCGGAGGAATACATAAGGGACACTTTCCAGAACGTTTCCGACTCCGAAAAGGAATAGGTATGCGGTACGGTAAGTAAACTGACTCCAAAATAGTTCTAACAGCAATTTTTCCCTGTTTTGGAATATTTAAGAAAATAGGAAAATAAAAAGTAGTCCGGGAAGGACACGAGGCATCCACGAGGGTGGAGGGCGCGCCCTACCCCCTGGGCGCCCCCCTGCCTCATGGGCACCTCGTGTGCTCTCCGGACTCCGTTTTCTTGCATGATACTTCTTTTGGTCGGTAAAAATTCATTATATAATCTCCTGAAGGTTTTGACCACCGTACCACGCAAATATCCTCTGTGTTTGTTCTGAGTTGTTTCTGTAGCAGATTTGGAGCAAGATGTCATCTCAGGATTCCGACGGAGAGAGCTATGTCTCACATCCCATTGCTGACCCAAAGACCTATGGAGATATATCTCCTTGTGGTCGAACTACGGATGATGAGGAAGATGCTCATTTGATGAGGATCAATGATTCAAGTTTGGAGGAGGAGGATGTCCCTCTACCTCAACCTGGGTATATGCACGTGAAGTTCAAGAAGTCTAGTCTCCCTAAGAGGGTTAAACTGTCTAACAACCGATCTATTCCTTCTCGTTTTCAGCAGAGGTCGATGATATATGTGACAAGATCTTTAAGCTAGAATCGGAGGTCGATGATTTAAAGGAGGAAATTGCTCTTCTCAATTATAATATGAAGAAGCCGAAGGCACAATTGTCATCTTCATCACCATCTTCTTCACCTCCGAAGAAGGAGATATAATCACATGGGTATGGGCACTCCCCTTGGCAACTGCCAAGCTTGAGGGAGGTGCCCCGGTATCGTATCACCATCACACTCCTATCTTTACCGTTTTTCTTAGTTCGATCCTTTGGTTATATCTTGATCTAGTAGAATAAAGTTTTAGTATCATCTAGTCTTGAGTTTTGCTTTATGATCCTTCTATGTAATCGAGTCCGTGAGCTATATATAATAAAGATTAGTTTTGAGTCAAGGGTTTGATTATCTTGCTATGATCGTGAGGGAATAAAAGGAAAAGAAAGAATAGAAAGAAATAAAGAGATCATATTGATCTTATGGAGAGTAATGACTTCACATATAAAGAGTATGATGAATAAAAGTTGTTGAGAGTTGACAAACATAGTTTTGGTCATCGTTGCAATTAATAGGAAGTAATAAAGAAAGAGAGGTTCTCACATATAAATATCTATCTTGGACATCTTTTATGATTGTGAGCACTCACTAAAATATGACATGCTAAAAAGTTGATGTTGGACAAGGAAGACAACGTAATGGGTTATGTTTTCTTATATCTGAAATAAAGTATATTGTCATGGATCATCCAACATGTTGAGCTTGCCTTTCCCCCTCATGCTAGCCAAATTCTTTGCACCAAGTAGAGATACTACTTGTGCTTCCGAATATCCTTAAACCCAGTTTTGCCATGAGAGTCCACCATACCTACCTATGGATTGAGTAAGATCCTTCAAGTATGTTATCATTGTTGCATGCAATAAAAAAATTGCTCTCTAAATATGTATGATTTATTAGTGTGGAGAAAATAAGCTTTATACGATCTTGTGATGTGGAAGCAACAAAAGCGACGGACTGCATAATAAAGGTCCATATCACAAGTGGCAATATAAAGTGACGTTCTTTTGCATTAAGATTTCGTGCATACAACCATAAAAGCACATGACAACCTCTGCATCCCTCTGCGAAGGGCCTATCTTTTATTCTTGTCTTATACCCTGTACAAGAGTCATGGTGATCTTCACCTTTCCTTTTTATATTTTATCCTTTGGCAAGCACATGTGTTGGAAAGATCCTGATATATATATCCAATTGGATGTAAGTTAGCATGAACTATTATTATTGACATTACCCTTGAGGTAAAAGGTTGGGAGGCAACACTATAAGCCCCTATCTTTCTCTGTGTCCGATTAAAACTCCATAACCATAAGTATTGCGTGAGTGTTAGCAATTGTGAAAGACTAAATGATAGTTGAGTATGTGGACTTGCTGAAAAGCTCTTATATTGACTCTTTCTGATGTTATAATAAATTGCAATTGCATCAATGACCGAGATGATAGTTTGTTAGTTCTCAATGAAGTTTCTGATTCATACTTGACATTGTGAATAGATTGTCACTTTAGCATAAGAAATCATATGACAATATTTATATATGTTGATGTTATAAGAATGATCATGATGCCCTCATGTCCGTATTTTATTTTATCGACACCTTTATCTCTAAACATGTGGACATATTTTTTGTTATCGGTTTCCGCTTGAGGACAAGCGAGGTCTAAGCTTAGGGGAGTTGATACGTCCATTTTGCATCATGCTTTTATATCGATATTTATCGCATTATGGGCTGTTATTACACATTATGTCACAATACTTATGCCTGTTCTCTCTTATTTTACAAGGTTTACACGAAGAGGGAGAATGCCAGCAGCTGGAATTCTGGACTGGAAAATGAGCAAATATTAGAGACCTATTCTGCACAACTCCAAAAGTCCTGAAACTTCATGGAGGCACGTTTTGGAATTAATAAAAAATACTGGCAAAAGAATCAACCAGAGGAGGCCCACACCCTGGCCACGAGGGTGGGGGCGAGCCCTACCCCCTGTGCGCACCCCCTGTCTCGTGGGCCCCCTGGCAGGCCTCCGGTGCCCATCTTCTACTATATGAGGTCTTTCACCTTGGAAAAAATGAGGAGGAAGCTTTCGGGATGAAACACCGCCGCCACGAGGCGGAACCTTGGTGGAACCAATCTAGGGCTCCGACGGAGCTGTTCTGCCGGGGAAACATCCCTCCGAGAGGGGGAAATCATCACCATCGTCATCACCATCGATCCTCTCAGCGGGAGGGGGTCAATCTCCATCAACATCTTCACCAGCACCATCTCCTCTAAAACCCTAGTTCATCTCTTGTACCCAATCTTTGTCCAAAACCTCAGATTGGTACCTGTGGGTTGCTAGTAGTGTTGATTACTCCTTGTAGTTGATGCTAGTTGGTTTATTTGGTGGAAGATCATATGTTCAGATCCTTTATGCATGTTAATACCCCTCTGATTATGAACATGAATATGATTTGTGAGTAGTTACATTTGTTCCTGAGGACATGGGAGAAGTCTCGCTATAAGTAGTCATGTGAATTTGGTATTCGTTCGATATTTTGATGAGATGTATGTTGTCTTTCCTCTAGTGGTGTTATGTGAACGTCGACTACATGACACTTCACCATTGTTTGCGCCTAGAGGAAGGCATTGGGAAGTAATAAGTAGATGATGGGTTGCTAGAGTGACAGAAGCTTAAACCCTAGTTTATGCGTTGCTTCGTAAGGGGCTGATTTGGATCCATATGTTTCATGCTATGGTTAGGTTTACCTTAATACTTCTTTTGTAGTTGCGGATGCTTGCAATAGGGGTTAATAATAAGTGGGATGCTTGTCCAATAAAGGTCAGTACCCAAGCACCGGTCCACCCACATATCAAATTATCAAAGTAACGAACGTGAATCATATGAGCGTGATGAAAACTAGCTTGACGATAATTCCCATGTGTCCTCGGGAGCGCTTTCCTTTATATAAGAGTTTGTCCAGGCTTGTCCTTTGCAACAAAAAGGATTGGGCCATGATACGTCTCCAACGTATCTATAATTTTTGATTGCTCCATGCTATATTATCTTCTGTTTTGGACATTATTGGGCTTTATTATTCACTTTTATATTTTTTTTGGGACTAACCTATTAACCGGAGGCCCAGCCCAGAATTGCTGTTTTTTTGCCTATTTCAGAGTTTCGCAGAAAAAGAATATCAAACGGAGTCCAAACGGAATGAAACCTTCGCGAACGTGATTTTCGGAACGAACATGCTCCAGAGGACTTGGACCCTACGTCAAGAAATCAAGCAGGAAACCACGTGGTAGGGGGCGCGCCTACCCCCCCCCCCCCCCCCCCCGGCGCCCTCCACCCTCGCGGGCCCCACATTGCTCCACCGACGTACTCCTTCCTCCTATATATACCTACGTACCCCCAAACGATCAGATACGGAGCCAAAAACCTAATTCCACCGCCAGAACCTTCTGTACCCACGAGATCCCATCTTGGGGCCTGTTCCGGAACTCCGCCGGAGGGGGCATCAATCACGGAGGGCTTCTACATCAACACCATAGCCTCTCCGATGAAGTGTGAGTAGTTTACCTCAGACCTTCGGGCCCATAGTTATTAGCTAGATGGCTTCTTCTCTCTTTTTGGATCTCAATACAATGTTCTCCCCCTCTCTCGTGGAGATCTATTCGATGTAATCTTCTTTTGCGGTGTGTTTGTTGAGACCGATGAATTGTGGGTTTATGATCAAGTTTATCTATGAACAATATATGAATCTTCTGAATTCTTTTATGTATGATTGGTTATCTTTGCAAGTCTCTTTGAATTATCAGTTTGGTTTGGCCTACTAGATTGATCTTTCTTGCAATGGGAGAAGTGCTTAGCTTTGGGTTCAATCTTGCGGTGTCCTTTCCCAGTGACAGTAGGGGCAGCAAGGCACGTATTGTATTGTTGCCATCGAGGATAACAAGATGGGTTTTTTTTATCATATTGCATGAATTTATCCCTCTACATCATGTCATCTTGCTTAAGGCGTTACTCTGTTCTTATGAACTTAATACTCTAGATGCATGCTGGATAGCAGTCGATGTGTGGAGTAATAGTAGTAGATGCAGGCAGGAGTCGGTCTACTTGTCTCGGACGTGATGCCTATATACATGATCATACCTAGATATTCTCATAACTATACTCAATTTTGTCATTTGCTCAACAGTAATTTGTTCACCCACCGTAAAATACTTATGCTCTTGAGAGAAGCCAGTAGTGAAACCTATGGCCCCCGGGTCTATCTTCATCATATTAATCTTCCAACACTTAGTTATTTCCGTTGCTTTTTACTTTGCTTTTATTTTACTTTGCATCTTTATCATAAAAATACCAAAAATATTATCCTATCATATCTATCAGATCTCACTCTCGTAAGTGACCGTGTAGGGATTGACAACCCCTTATCGCGTTGGTTGCGAGGATTTATTTGTTTGTGTAGGTGCGAGGGACTCGCACGTAGCCTCCTACTGGATTGATACCTTGGTTCTCAAAAACTGAGGGAAATACTTACGCTACTTTGCTGCATCACCCTTTCCTCTTCAAGGGAAAACCAACGCAGTGCTCAAGAGGTAGCAAGAAGGATTTCTGGCGCCGTTGCCGGGGAGGTCTACGCAAAAGTCAACATACCAAGTACCCATCACAAACCCTTATCTCCTGCATTACATTATTTGCCATTTGCCTCTCGTTTTCCTCTCCCCCACTTCACCCTTGCCATTTTATTCGCCCTCTCTTTTTTGTTCGCCCCTCTTTCATTTGCTTGCTTGTCTCGATGGCTCTACCTAGATTTGGAGATCTTCACCTTAAAAGGTTGGAAGAGATCGAAAGCAACGTCAGGAGTTTTATGGTTTTACAATTTGAACATAATAATTTCTTTAGAAACGAGCTTAAGGAACAAAAAGGTTTTGTGAGTTATATGAATAAAGAGCTCGATGACATGTCTAAAGAATTTGTTGGTTTGAGATCCCAAATTGCTCGTCTTGAGAAGTTAATAACTGAAATATCGGATAAGCAGGCCACCTTAGTTAATAAGATGGCCGCTAAGCCGGAAATCTTTGAAAATAAAGACGAGGATCGAATAGTTATTGATGTGTCCCCTATTAAATCTTTGTTTTGCAATATGAATCTTGATAATGATGGGACTGAATATGATCCACCTTTACCTAGAAGGTGTTCCAAAAATTCGGAGTTTTTAGATCTTGATGCTAAAATTGATAAAAGTGGGATTGAAGAGATCAAAACCCTAAATATTAATAAACCCACTATTTTGGATTTCAAGGAATTTAATTATGATAATTTCTCTTTGATAGGTTGTATTTCCTTATTGCAATCCGTGCTAAATTCTCCTCATGCTTATAGTCAAAATAAAGCTTTTAGCAAACATATCGTTGATGCTTTGATGCAATCTTATGAAGAAAAACTTGAGTTGGAAGTTTCTATCCCTAGAAAAATTTATGATGAGTGGGAACCTACTATTAAAATTAAGATTAAAGATCATGAATGCTATGCTTTGTGTGATTTGGGTGCTAGTGTTTCCACGATTCCAAAAACTTTGTGCGATTTGCTAGGTTTCCGCAATTTTGATGATTGCTCTTTAAACTTGCACCTTGCGGATTCCACTATTAAGAAACCTATGGGAAGAATTAATGATGTTCTATTGTTGCAAATAGGAACTATGTGCCCGTAGATTTTATCGTTCTTGATATAGATTGCAATCCTTCATGTCCTATTATTCTTGGTAGACCTTTCCTTAGAACGATTGGTGCAATTATTGATATGACGGAAGGGAATATTAGATTCCAATTTCCATTAAAGAAAGGCATGGAACACTTTCCTAGGAAGAAAATAAAATTACCATATGAATCTATCATGAGAGCCACTTATATATTGCCTACCAAAGATGTCAATACCTAGATCTATCCTTGCTTTTATGCCTAGCTAGGGGCGTTAAATAATAGCGCTTGTTGGGAGGCAACCCAATTTTATTTTTTATTTTTTGCTTTTTGCTTCTGTTTAGGAATAAATATTTGATCTAGCCACTTGTTAGATGTTTTTTTATGTTTTAATTAGCGTTTGTGCCAAGTTAAACCTATAGGATCTTCTTGGATGATAGTTATTTGATCTTGCAGAAATTTCCAGAAACTTTCTGTTCACGAAAATAATTGTTAAAAATCACCAGAACGTGATAAAATAGTGATTCCAATTGCTGCTGATCAATTAACAAATTTCCTAGGTCTTCCTATTTTGGCTAATTTTTTGGAGTTCCAGAAGTTTTCGTTAGTTACAGATTACTACAGACTGTTCTGTTTTTGACAGATTCTGTTTTTCATGTGTTGTTTGCTTATTTTGATGAATCTATGGCTAGTAAAAGAGTTTATAGACCATAGAGAAGTTGGAATACAGTAGTTTTAACACCAATATAAATAAATAATGAGTTCATTACAGTACCTTGAATTGGTCTTTTGTTTTCTTTCGCTAACGGAGCTCACGAGATTTTCTGCTGAGTTTTGTGTTGTGAAGTTTTCAAGTTTTGGGTGAAAGATTTGATGGATTATGGAACAAGGAGTGGAAAGAGCCTAAGCTTGGGGATGCCCATGGCACCCCCAAGATAATCTAAGGACACCAAAAAGCCAAAGCTTGGGGATGCCCCGGAAGGCATCCCCTCTTTCGTCTACTTCCATCGGTAACTTTACTTGGAGCTATATTTTTATTCACCACATGATATGTGTTTTGCTTGGAGCGTCTTGTATGATTCGAGTCTTTGCTTTTTAGTTTACCACAATCATCCTTGCTGTACACACCTTTTGAGAGAGACACACATGATTCGGAAATTATTAGAATACTCTATGTGCTTCACTTATATCTTTTGAGTTATATAGTTTTTGCTCTAGTGCTTCACTTATATCTTTTAGAGCACGGTGGTGGATTTGTTTTATAGAAACTATTGATCTCTCATGCTTCACTTATATTATTTTGAGAGCCTTAAAATAGCATGGCAATTTGCTTTAATTAATATCATGAGAAATTTGATGCTTGATAATTGTTTTGAGATATAAAGGTGGTAATATCATAGTTGTGCTAGTTGAGTAATTGTGGAATTGAAAAATACATGTGTTGGAGTTTGTGATTCCCGTAGCATGCACGTATGGTGAACCGTTATGTAACGAAGTCGGAGCATGAAGTATTTGTTGATTGTCTTCCTTTGTGTGGCGGTCGGGATCGCGCGACGGTTAACTCCTACCAACCCTTCCCCTAGGAGCATGCGTAGTAGTACTTTGCTTCGAGGGCTAATAAATTTTTGCAATAAGTATATGAGTTCTTTATGACTAATGTGAGTCCATGGATTATATGCACACTTACCTTTCCGCAATTTTCTAGCCTCTTCGGTACCGCACATTGCCCTTTCTCACCTTGAGAGTTGGTGCAAACTTCGCCGGTGCATCCAAACCCCGTGATATGATACGCTCTATCACACATAAACCTCCTTATATCTTCCTCAAAACAGCCACCATACCTACCTATCATGGCATTTCCATAGCCATTCCGAGATATATTGCCATGCAACTTTCCACCGCTTCATTTATCATGACATACTCCATCATTGTCATATTGCTTTGCATGATCATGTAGTTGACATTGTATTTGTGGCAAAGCCACCATTCATAATTCTTTCATACATGTCGCTCTTGATTCATTGCATATCCCGGTACACCGCCGGAGGCATTCATATAGAGTCATATTTTGTTCTAAGTATTGAGTTGTAATTCATGAGTTGTAAGTAAATAAAAGTGTGATGATCATCATTATTAGAGCATTGTCCCAAGTGAGGAAAGGATGATGGAGACTATGATTCCCCCACAAGTCGGGATGAGACTCCGGACTAAAAAAAAGAGGCCACAAAAAAAAGAGAAAAGGCCCAAATAAAAAAATGAGAGAAAAAGAGAGAAGGGACAATGTTACTATCCTTTTACCACACTTGTGCTTCAAAGTAGCACCGTGATCTTCATAATAGAGAGTCTCTCATTTTGTCACTTTCATATACTAGTGGGAAATTTCATTATAGAACTTGGCTTGTATATTCCAATGATGGGCTTCCTCAAATGCCCGAGGTCTTCGGGAGCAAGCAAGTTGGATGCACACCCACTTAGTTTCTTTTTGAGCTTTCATACACTTATAGCTCTAGTGCATCCGTTGCACGGCAATCCCTACTCCTCACATTAACATCAATTGATGGGCATCTCCATAGCCCGTTGATTAGCCTCGTTGATGTGAGACTTTCTCCTTTTTTTGTCTTCCCACATAACCCCTACCATTATACCTTATTCCACCATAGTGCTATATCCATGGCTTGCGCTCATGTATTGCGTAAGAGTTGAAAAGGCTGAAGCGGGTTAAAAGTATGAACCAATTGCTTGGCTAAAACCGGGGTCGTACATGATATGAATATTTTGTGTGGGGAAGATGGAGCATAGCCAGACTATATGATTTTGTAGGGATAACTTGCTTTGGCTATGTTATTTTGATAAGACATAATTGCTTAGTTAGTATGCTTGAAATATTATTGTTTTTATGTCAACATTAAACTTTTATCTTGAATCATATCAAATCTGAACATTCATGCCACAATAAGAAGAATTACATTGAAATTATGCTAAGTAGCATTCCACATCAAACATTCTGTTATCATTTACCTACTCGAGGACGAGCAGGAATTAAGCTTGGGGATGCTTGATACGTCTCCAACGTATCTATAATTTTTGATTGCTCCATGCTATATTATCTTCTGTTTTGGACATTATTGGGCTTTATTATTCACTTTTATATTATTTTTGGGACTAACCTATTAACCGGAGGCCCAGCCCAGAATTGCAGTTTTTTGCCTATTTCAGAGTTTCGCAGAAAAAAAATATCAAACGGAGTCCAAACGGAATGAAACCTTCGCGAACGTGATTTTCGGAACGAACATGATCCAGAGGACTTGGACCCTACGTCAAGAAATCAAGCAGGAAGCCACGAGGTAGGGGGCACGCCCTCCACCCTCGTGGGCCCCACATTGCTCCACCGACGTACTCCTTCCTCCTATATATACCTACGTACCCCCAAACGATCAGATACGGAGCCAAAAACCTAATTCCACCGCCGCAACCTTCTGTACCCACGAGATCCCATCTTAGGGCCTGTTCCGGAGCTCCGCCGGAGGGGGCATCAATCACGAAGGGCTTCTACATCAACACCATAGCCTCTCCGATGAAGTGTGAGTAGTTTACCTCAGACCTTCGGGTCCATAGTTATTAGCTAGATGGCTTCTTCTCTCTTTTTGGATCTCAATACAATGTTCTCCCCTCTCTCGTGGAGATCTATTCGATGTAATCTTCTTTTGCGGTGTGTATGTTGAGACCGATGAATTGTGGGTTTATGATCAAGTTTATCTATGAACAATATTTGAATCTTCTGGATTCTTTTATGTATGATTGGTTATCTTTGCAAGTCTCTTCGAATTAGCAGTTTGGTTTGGCCTACTAGATTGATCTTTGTTGCAATGGGAGAAGTGCTTCGCTTTGGCTTCAATCTTGCAGTGTCGTTTCCCAGTGACAGTACACTACAACAAAACATGTCAGTAGGCACGTTTTTTCTAAGACGCTTTTATATTCGTCTCTATACTGAAAGCATCTAGTACGTAGGCATGCTTTTTGAGACGATATAAGTACGGTCACAAATCTTAATTTTAGGGTATATATCATTTATTATTTTTTACATGTGTAAATAGGTACAGACGATTTTTGAGACGTTTTAGGATACATGAAAGAGTTTAACAAATAAATAATAAAACCAAAGTATTTTTTTGCAGAAAAAGGAAATTACGGGGCCCATCTATGCAGTAAAACGAGCCCACGTACCGAACTCAGCGCGCGCCCTCCTTCACCTTACCCGCTGCCACGTCCTGAGCCGCCCATCTATGCCGCCGCCGACGACGGCCTGGCTCCTCCTCCACCCATGCGCCCCCTCCCAATCTCCATAGCCTCCAACAACCAACTCCATCTCCTGCCTCCTGCAACTAGTCCTGCCAGTGCGCCGCGTCCGCCGCCAGTGAATGCCGTCCGCAAGGACTGCCCCTGGCCCCTCTGCTCCGGCGCTCCTCGGTCGTCCCCGGCCCTTTGCCTGGTCGCTAGGGACGTGCTGCTCCACGCCTGCTCCTGCCGGTGGCCGCCGCCTGCCGCGCCAGCTCTGGCGCTTTGCTCCTGCCAATCTCGGGCTGCTCGCCTGCTCGGCCGGACTCTGCCGCCCAGGACAGGACTTGCTGTCAACAAACAGCAAGCAGGCTGGGACAGGGGTATTTTCTGAGAAAGCTCTCTCTTCTGTTCTTCCTATCAGTGTATGATGAAAATGAAATTAAATTTGAACTGAAAAATTGTGTATCAGCGAATATGCAGGGGACTGTGTATATGTATAACATATTGTTGATTTGGAAGGGAATGCATTTTAATATCAATTTCATTTCATTTTGTAGAAAAAGAAGAGGAAGATATATTTCATTGCAAGTTTCAACACCCAGTGTTTCAGTTGGACTGAATCAACTCCACAAATTGGAACAACCATAGATTGGACCACCGCCTTTGGCTTCAAACAACCCGCCTTCAATCTCAACTCGAGAAAGTACCTCTTTTGTATCCCATACTCTTTTCTTGAAGTTTTTGGCATGTTTTTATCTATTTTGTTGTATCATTAAGAATTGAGTTTAAATTATAGAGAGACATACCATTTGTCCAGAAGTATCAAGCATTGGATGTAAAGTGGACAACCTATTCGGCACTGAAACAATATATGTAGCATGTATGAAGCTGAATCATGCTTATAACACTGAAGAGCACAGTAACTTCCATAATGCAAGTAAGTAGCTGCAATCTTCCAGGATTTTTTATAAATAAATCAGCAACATGCCACTCACCTAAGTTGTCTTTTCAGCGTATCCTACCATGCGCCAATGAGGCAAGTGGTAGTGTATCCTAAAAATCCCCTTTTCCTGAAGGTGTAAACACATGCAGCAACTAATCGTGTGCATTAGAATGCACTGTTTGATAATTACTCTCTTAGGCCCTGCTTGCTAACTTTGTAAAAATATGCGACCGGCTACCCTTCAACAATTGCAAGTCACTTGGGGACTGTTTGGTTTCCAGCCAAATGTTGCCAGACCTATGGTTAGGCACACATAATTTCTGAGGTGAGTGAGTGTTCGGTTGGCTGACACAGTTGTGGCTTGCGACTTTACTAGTCACATGATTAAGGAGTATATTTTGGCCACACTTTTGTGGCAAGCCACACTCTGTCCTGAGGGGTAACAATTACTACTTTTGGCTTAGTTGTGGCAAAGTAAGCTTTTAACCAAACTAGGGTGTTAAATTGGTCTTAAGTTTCAATCTAGTATTGTAGATCATCACATATGTTCTCTGTTTCTTGTTCAATGATGTCTTATCTGACTTGTTAATCAGTCCAACTTAATATCCCTTTTCCTGTTATCCTTAGAACAAATAGATATGACGTGTATGCAGTGCAGCCCACTAATTATTTAGATTGCATTGCAAACGCCCTTTTATACATGCTTTTCATTTTTCATTCAGGTGGCTGCACATATCCTCCAGGTTTCTGTAATTGGGAAGGAGTGTGTTTCCAGTATGGTGATAACTGTATATATAATAATACTGACTGTGATCATTGACCTTTTTTTACCTTCTGTTGTACCTTGATTTTTGTATATGGTGCTTACCTGAGATGCACAAGATCATCAATAACATGATGATATAAAGCAGGGAAATTAACACAGTTGTTTTTTAAAGCACCCTATTATATGGGTTTTATGCTCAGTTTGGATACTTAGATAGTCCAACAATCTTAGTAGTTTTGCAGAAGGAAAGAAGTCCCTACAGCAATTAGAAAGAGTAAATATTTCTAGATAATTGAAGGCCCTGCATATATAATATCAATCATGTGTCCTATTTTATATTTTTGTTTTTTCATGTGGTGTGTGTTTCCTTTCGATGTAGCCAGAGTTGGGATTAGGGGGAGAAAGATGGCAGCATATGTGCAATTGTATTGAACTGAGTGGCGTCTTTGCATACTAGTTAAACCTACAATGGCACATTTCTTTTGATGTTTTTCAATTCAAGGTTGATGAAATATTTTAGGATCCAATCATTGAATTAAAATATCTATGTATTCCATGCTTTTCTTGCAAAAAGATTTAAATCAGCTTTCATCTCTTAAATAACACATGTGAAGTTATACACTGACATATGTTTTTTTTGTTTAATTACTTCGGCATATCAAAGGGTGATGGATCGAGGTTGGATGAGTCAACCAAGAGCTAGTGCTGCTTACAAAGATGGTGTCGAACAATTTCTGTCTTTTCCATTCCATGATGTTCCAGCTGGTGATAGAATTCTCTGTCCTTGTGTAAATTGCCGAAATAAAGCTATGCAGAGTTATGATGGAGTGAAAACTCACTTGAGATGTGATGGTATTCTTCAAGGTTACACTAAGTGGGTTTGCCATGGAGAGGATTACAGTGAACCATCATTCGCATTTGCTCATGTATCAGATAACAGTGGCAATTTTTCTATTCCTGGCATCCCAAGGAATGTTGTTGGAGAAGGCAACCATGGAAGGATGGATGACATGCCAGGACTCTTAAGTGCTGTCTTTGCTATGGCTAACAGTTGTGAATCTTTATCAAGCACATCTGATGGTGAATTAGATGCGTTGAATTTGAGAATATGGTACCTAATTCAGTTGAGGATGAGAATGCAGATGCTCAAACAAGGAAGAAACCTAATACGTATGCAAGCATCTTGGAGGATGCAAACACAGAGTTATACCCTGGATGTAAAGCATTTTCTAAGTTGTCATTTCTCATCACCTTGTATCACATGAAATGCTTACATGGATGGTCACAAGAATCATTTACAACGCTACTTGGTGTTTTGTCTGATGCACTTCCACAGGCACAACTACCAAAGAAGTACTATGAGGTACAACAAATCATCCGTGGCTTAGGCCTTGACTACGAGAAAATTCATGCATGCCCCAATGATTGCATGCTTTTCCGAGGTTTACGACAACCATATGATTATTATTGTGGGAAATTTTCAATGGTTTTGGCTGAACAGAATAAAAGATAAAATTGAAAAACCAATTCACCGCCTATTGGCAAAAAAATTGAACCCAAATAAGTATCCATATGGATTATGAAATTTTGACACAAGGACAACCATGCTCCGCCTCCTGCTGCGGCGCCCGGTGGCTGTCTCAGCGGTCGTAACGGAGCGGTCGAGCGCCCACGCGGCAGCAAGGTCCAGGTCGTTGGGGACCCATTCCGGTGGCACGTCGCTCTTGACGAACGCAAAGCGGGGAGCGGCATTGCGCCAGCCGTACCGCTCCTGTTGCCTCGCCGCGCGCTCCTCCTCAAATACGATGGCCCTCGAGCCCGACGCACCGCCATAACCACCTCCTCTGAGGTAGTGGAGGATGCACCACGCTCCTTCATGATCACGGGTGGAAGCTCCTCCTTTACCGGGCGGCGATTGCGGCGTGGCGGCGATGAGGGTCTGTCAATGCGGGCTCATCCTTCACGTGGCAGAGGCATTGGGGGGATGTTGACTCCCGTTTCATGCGGACGCACGCATCGGGGAAGGTGGCTCCTCCTTCACGTGGGGCCTCCACGAGAAGATGGGGCCGCTGCTGCCAGACAAGGGACTTCCACCGCCTCTGCCTACTACCATGGAGAACGAGAACTTCACATCGCCGCTGGGATCGGGGATGGTGACAGGGTGGAGGAGGGGACGGTGGTCGGGGAGGGGGGGGGCGGCGGCTCTATGTATCGCTTGCGCACGGCTTAAATGGCCACGACCAGGCCAGGCGAAGTGGCAGTCAGCCTACTACAATGCGGCGCAGCGGACGGAGTTGGTTTCTCAGTGCGCAACGTCCGCATTGAAGCGGCTACGCCCGAGTGGTCATGTCCGTCAGTGCCGCCCTCTCGTTCGGTCAAATCACGGGCATCAATGCGAGCCGATGCATGCTCTGAGCCGACATGAATGCGGTGCAGCAAGCGGCGTCGGCGTTCAATGGAAAGCGCAGGAGAGGCAGGTGGGATTTTTGGGCCGGCCAGGGTAGTCAGAAGCGGACGTGGCAGCGGTCCGTACGCCGCAACCCTCCCCCCCCACTTTGTTTGCGGTTTTTGGGAAGAAGTGTCTCCGGACCGCCGAGCGGACCGATAGAACACCGTGTTGGACGCCAAAAAATGTCCGCACCGCGCAGTCTAGACGTATGCGGACGGTTTGGGGGTTGGCATTGAAGATGCCCTTAGACGCAAAAATTCATTATACATTATAATACAATGGAATTCTACTTTTTCTAGGAGAAAACATTTCACAATGTATGCTAATAATAATAAAAATAGAGCACGTGACCTGGCCCATTTTTTGGTTGTTTGTGTACAACACAACTAAATAGGCTTTTTCTCCCTTATTTCATTTGGAGGAAATCATTTTCCCCTCAATTTTTTGGAGGAAATCATTTTGGCATTTGGGGCAACTATTTTCCATTTGCCGCCAGGAAATAGCGCGCCAGTGCTCTTATTATTGGAAAAAAAATGCCCGCCAATCACTCCGCCACGCCGCCCTCTCTCCACTTCTCCTCGCCCATGCCGCCATCTCTCCACTTCTCTTCTTCCACTTCCTAATCCATCCCAATCCATCTAATGGGATCCCTCCAATCCGTTCGCTGATGTGCATCGCCTCAATCACATGAACGGGGATCGATTGGCTTGGTGGGCGGATTGACGGGGACTCGGCGAGCGGGCGGTCGGGCGATTGGAGGCCGTGGAGGTCGGGATAGAGACCGGCTGGTGTAGGCGTTGGGGCCAACGGCGGCGATTGGGCGGGAAGGTCGCAAGAATCGTCTGCTGCAACGAGCAAGTTCGTCTCCAACCTACAGGTGGATTAAGCAGAGCAAGCACGAGTACAGCCATCCTGCCTAGGGTAGCTGCGCCCCAGGTTCGTATTGGTCCTCATCATTGTGACGTGCTCTCACAAGTCTTGGTGCAGAAAATACTGAGTTTCATTGATCTTTAGATTGATTTCTTGTGGCTTAATCGGTGTGAAGGTTTGCTGTCCGGTTGTGCAACCTGCAGGAGCTCTGCTCCATGGTAGGAACAGAGTAACTGGTAACACCCATTAAGCCACATCACGCATAGGTACTAGTAGCACAAATATCCAAAAACTATGTTGGCAGAACCATTTGGGAAGAGTCCCATCCCAATTGTTTTTTTTGTAAAATGTTTGGGTGAGCAGTTGTTTTTGTAGTTCTATAGTCTGTACTAGTGAAACCACTTAACTGTTGATTGTTCTTTCAGATTGTTCATGTGCTGCTTTGCATTAACTTAACTTTTAGGCAGAATTAGATCTTATTGCATGCTTGATATTGGTGAAGTATCTAGTGGAAATAGGTACTCAGTGAAAATCTGAAGATTCCTACGTGGACCCTCAGATCTGTAATGAACGCCACCGATTAAAGGTGGGATCCTTAACCATCCACTTAAGCGCAATTAGCAGATAACCCTCTATTCTCTAAGTGATTAGACAAAATCATCTTGGAATTCCCCAACTCCGACCTAAGTCTCCCCCGTCCCATGGCTAGCTGCCACAGGGAACCCCGAGACTTCCTGCAGCGACGAGGCCCGAGGCGAGGCGGCCAGAACCTCTGTTATCTGAAGAATTGTACCTCAATTATCTAGTTGTCTGAAGAAACGTTCAGCACAACCTCTGTTCTATGAAGAATTGTACAAATGCTGAAGCTTTTGCACTTAGATTTATTGTTCTGTTAGTGCTACAGCTATTCAACTCCCCTGTAGTTTTTGATGCTGATGAATATACTGGAAAACCTGAAGCATCTCGCTGCAGATTTTGTCATGACCTCAAGAGACATCAATGTACTGTGTAGCCGCTTTCCTAACTGCATCTTCCATCTCGCTGGTACAGGAAGTAACATAGTGCACTGATTTAGCTGTGCTAACTCGGTCATTGGGGCTTTTTAATGTTGTACTGAGGCTTGACCCTTTGTTTATTTCTAATCTTGCTTGTAAAGATTGTATACTGAGCTCATGTTTTGCAAACTGAAAATCTGAAGCATCTCGTTGTAGATTGTGTCATGAGATCAAGAGACATCAAGGTGATGTGTAGCCATTTGCCTAACTGAATGTTCCAGCTCTCTGTAACAGTGTACGAGTTAGCTACGCTAGCTGTAGACTTAAGGCATTTTCTCTCTGTACATGCCATGCCGCACTGAACTTTTGGTTGAGGTCTGTAGTTTTTGTTAATTTGGCAGATTAACGATGGCGAGGATACCAAGACGACTTCGGGACTTGAACCTTACAATGCATGATGCAGAACATGTGCAGCTTGCTGAAGAAAATCTGCAAGGTCCTCCAGAGATTGATAATATAGTACCAGGAAGATCTCATGAATCCACTAGCCAAATCAAGATAATTTGTAAGTTTCCATGACTAATCTTCTTCGGAATGAGGTTTTTATTATACTGGTTTCTGACGTGTTGGGATATTCATGCTTGCAGGGCCAAATGGAGAGATGCGGCAGATTGTAGGGGAATTTCGGCTGAAGAATTTATCCCAGGTACATGGAGGAAAGATAATTGTGGAGACTAACGAAAAAGGTGTTCCGAATGAAAGGTCTGGTTCCATTCTTAGTAGCTATCTTAGCGACGTTGCAGAGAACTCCACATTTGCACCACTGAACATTCCAAGATGGGACAATGAATTATTTGTCCAGAGAAAGAACAACATGATCAAGGATGTAGAGGTACATCATCACATATATCTTTTTTTGATGTATCATCACATACATCTTTTTTTGATGTATCATCACATACATCTTTATTGTCATGTCACATGAAACAATTAAATTTACTTTGTTGAAGGAGAAATTTGTCTATCCATCTGAGACAAAGCAGCTTACACGAGACTGGGTCCTAATGACTGTTTGCAAAAGATGGAGAGCCTACAAATCTCGCTTGAAGAAAAAATATTTCAAACGGAAAGAGAGATCTCTCCAGGAAATTATTAGTGATGTTCCAATAGGTGTTAATAAGCATCAATGGGAGACTCTAGTTGGAATGTGGTGCCAGGATTCACACATGGTTATTATCTCATCCTCTCATGCTCAAACTGAACTCCAAAATTAGTTTGCTAACATTGCGTGTCTGCATCTAATTTGTTTGCAGAAGTTATGCGAGAAAAACACAGAGTGTGCGAAGCAACAGAAGAATCCACACACAACCGGGAGAAAAAGCCATGCCAGGCTACAAAAAGAGATGGTGACAATGATACTTTTCATAGTCTTTATTACATGACAAATCAATTATCTTCAAAAATAACTATTAGTGGACCTAACATACTTTGTTGGCTAGGAAATCAAAAGGAAAGCACCGATCCACAAGATTGACCTATGGGATGAAGCTCATAAGAAAAAAGATGGCAATTACACAAGCGACAATGTGAAGACAATAATGGTACATTCTACTTATTTTGTCTACAGTCCAACATACAATCTATTCCATAGTATAGTAATGAATTAATAATTATTCCTATTCAATAGGATGCAACTAATGAGGAGTTAAAAAAAGGAAAATCGATCACAATGGTAGCCTTTCCATTGACGATTATACTGAAGCCTTTAAAGGTGCACTTGATAAAAGGGCAAAACTTCGAGGTTACTATGATGAAAAGTATTGGAGCGGAGTAAATGTTTCTCAGGGAATAACTTTTGTTGGGAAATCTGACCAAGAAAATCTTCAGTTTGAAGTACGCATGGTGAAAGATAATGTAGAAGATGTCAAAGATGATGTAGAGGACGTCAAAGGTGATGTAAAGGAAGTCAAAGGTGATGTAGGGGATGTCAGAGGTCAGATGGCTATGATTGCTGCATTCCTTGCCAAAAAGTTTCCTGGAGAGATTTGCAGAAATGAAGTGGATTCTCCTACAGAAAATTATCAAGTTAGCATATCAGAAGCAGTTATATTTGTGCAAAGATGAAATTAATGAACACTGATATGCTATTACAATAATTTTATTGCAGGTCACTCCACATGACAGAGATAACAATCTCCAATCTGAATCTTATAATGTTCTTGAACAATCAAATAATGATGTGCAGGAGCCACAAACTACCATGCAGGTAATGTAATGGGCTTTTTATGTACTATTTAATGCAGATCCATTCTAATGTCTTAGAACTATTGCTTTAATAGGAGTTGCAGCAAACGAAATCAAAAGAGGGTTGTGGCAATGCGCATTTACCACATGAACATGTGATCACTAAGGTGTGTTAACTAACTTGTACTCAATTATCAATTATCTCCTGCCAGTAATTTTGGGATTGGTTGAACCCTTTTAGTAGTTAAATATTGGAAAGCTATCTTATCATCAAGTTAAAACTTTGTGAAATATTAACCTTTTGGTTTGCAACTGTAACCTGTTTGGGTTCGTATATACCTTCCTAGTAATCTTAACCTACGTGCAAGGACTTATCTAGATTTTTATCAATGATGACATCTTTTCCTATTAAATTGCAGAATGTCCATGCTGAAAATAATCTTGCAGTGCAGCAAGGTGGCCCTGAACCAAGTTTACGACTTCAGCAAGTCACTAACCAGGTAAACATATGCTACATATCTAAATGACAATGATTGTACAAGAGGTTGTCTAATTTTGTATGTAAGTGCAAGGTAAATGACATTATTATGAAACACCAATCCCATTTTGACAAGGTCGTTTCAAAAAATGTCGTGACACCGCTAGCAGATCATAAGTCGGATTCAACCAAGTATTAAAAAATTGTATTGCATACAACAGCAACATGATTTGGCCCGATGGGACCAAAAGTTAGTCACACACATATCATTGCTGCTCCAAGAGATCTCATATTCAAAGAAACTAATTAATCAATTTTGAATTGATACATGAGTACTAATAAAACACCAAACTTGCATACATGATCTTTTTGGTGGAAACCTTGCATAGATGTTGAGGAACACCCTGGCCCTTGAATATTAGGTCAATCCTGTTTTTAGTGTATAAATTTACATGACTTGAACTTCATTTGTTTGCTTGCTGCATTCTTGCAAAGTTTTCACAATAAATAATTTTGTAATAAGACTTTAATCTAATTTGAAAGCAAAGTGCGCAACCGAAAGTGCGTGTGGAATAAGGCTCCTTACTAACTTCATGTAATGGAACTCTTCAAAGCTATCATTCTTGATTATAGTTGGCCACGTGTCTCCCTTCACGCGTATTCCTATTTAATTGCAGAATGATCATGCTCAAAATAGCAATGCAACCAAGCCACATGGTCATCACCAAGTCACAAAGCAGGTACATATAGGCTAGATATCCAGATGACAATGATTATATAATGGATAGTTGGTCTAATTATTTGTGAAATTGTTCTTATTTGTGTAAAATGAAATCTTCTCAGGTTCATCAATAACAAATGTTCCATTTCTTGAAAAAATAGGATAAAGTTGAAGTCGTGTTGTATTCGATGAACTTGAGAAACAAAGACAAACTTGTGGCCAAAGGAACTTTAGAGAGTAAAGAGAAAACATATGTGGTTGGAGGAAACATGCTTGGAGTGCAATACGTTGCAGTTCGTGTTCGCGGCTGTACATATCTAGGAGATGAGAAACTAGTTAGACCATATGAAAAATTCCAAACAGTAAGGGATGCTATGGGTTCTGTTATTGCTTGGCCTCGCTCACATGTAAGTATGTTCCCATTCAAGCAATGTGTATGCTCCAATCTGCACATGTGTGATATGTTATTTATCAGGAATCTTCCTTTTTTTAGGTAAAAATAGTTAAGCCAACCCCTCCAGCACAACCACAGAGCATTGGTATGATACATTTCTTACAATTTCATCAAAGAATCTCTTATCTTGCACTTCTCTATAAACATGTGTTCGTGTAAATGTTGTTCTTTCTCCCTTTCAGGGCGGTGAGGATTTGAAGAGTGAGTGCATTGAAGGAGCTACGAGTGGCTGGGGAGCACTTGAAAAGGGAGTGCACTAGAGGAGTCGGGAGTAGTTGATGAATCTATCTTTGAATGAACAAATATTCTAGATTATGTATAGAATTTAGCTTCATAGACAAAAATAGTTCCAGTCTATAGGATCTTTTCTTATTTATTTGCATCATTGCATGTTTCATATGAATGTTACATATTATTCAGCTGTGAACTCCAAGTACTTTCAGTGGAGACATTGTTCCTGCTAATTAATGCATTGGATGTTGTTACTGAGGTTGTCTTCGTATCACAATATTATTTGACCAATCTGCATGTGCAACCATGACATTAAGAATAATTGTATTTGAAACGATGAAACAAATTCGAAATTAATCAAATAATATTATTTTGCGGGTAATCAAATAATATTTGAAGTAAAATATTCCATTTGTATAAATATTCTTATGTATACTTAGAGACGACTATAAGAGGCGAATGAAACGTGTCTATGAGTAGAGACGTAATATGAGCATGCCTAACATAACGTCTCTACATGTACACACGATTTTTGAGCATGCCTAACACAACGTCTCTAAATGTAGACACGATTTTGAACGTCCCTAGAAAGCGTCTCATGCCATGTAAGACACGCTTGGCTAGCGTGTCTATCTGTTTGAGACGGTCCGTGGGGAGGCGCTCCAAGGACGCTTTGCTTAAACGGCTCTATAGTTGGCTAGAGATGAAATAAGGCGTCACTAGGTACGAAATTGGATGTCTCTACTGACTATTTTTGTTGTAGTGGTAGGGGCAGCAAGGCACGTATTGTATTGTTGCCATCGAGGATAACAAGATGGGTTTTTTATCATATTGCATGAATTTATCCCTCTACATCATGTCATCTTGCTTAAGGCGTTACTCTGTTCTTATGAACTTAATACTCTAGATGCATGCTGGATAGCGATCGATGTGTGGAGTAATAGTAGATGCAGGCAGGAGTCGGTCTACTTGTCTCGGACGTGATGCCTATATACATGATCATACCTAGATATTCTCATAACTATGCTCAATTCTGTCAATTGCTCAACAGTAATTTGTTCACCCACCGTAAAATACTTATGCTCTTGAGAGAAGACACTAGTGAAACCTATGGCCCCCGGGTCTATCTTCATCATATTAATCTTCCAACACTTCGTTATTTCCGTTGCTTTTTACTTTGCTTTTATTTTACTTTGCATCTTTATCATAAAAATACCAAAAATATTATCCTATCATATCTATCAGATCTCACTCTCGTAAGTGACCGTGTAGGGATTGACAACCCCTTATCGCGTTGGTTGCGAGGATTTATTTGTTTGTGTAGGTGCGAGGGACTCGCGCGTAGCCTCCTACTGGATTGATACCTTGGTTCTCAAAAATTGAGGGAAATACTTACGCTACTTTGCTGCATCACCCTTTCCTCTTCAAGGGAAAACCAACGCAGTGCTCAGGAGGTAGCAGGCCACCTTGGTGCACCTTATTTACTTTTGTTACTTGTTACCCGTTACAATTTATCTTATCATAAAACTATCTGTTACCGATAATTTCAGTGCTTGCAGAGAATACCTTACTGAAAACCGCTTGTCATTTCCTTCTGCTCCTCATTGGGTTCGACACTCTTACTTATCGAAAGGACTACGATAGATCCCCTATACTTGTCATCAAGCACCCCGGTGACAGCCGTGGCACCTCTGACGTGTGGAGGATTGCAGCACTGGGTGGCTGCGAGCATGATGATTTTTTGCCCCGGTTTTTGGTTGGATCCAGCAGCGCGATTTGCTGCACGGGGGCACTCCAGCGGGCACGAGTGCTGCAGCCTGCGAGCGGCGACGGCGAGCGGCTAGCGGCGACAATGGGGAGCCAACAGGTATCGATGGAGCCCCTGTCTTTTTTATTTCCCCATGCGTGCAGGACTGAGAAGAAAGACAGGAAAGGAAGGAAGACGAAGTTGATCAGACGGTTCACGTTTTCTTGATCGGATGGCTCGCATCGGACCGACGGAAAGTTTTGGGCCAGCGCACCTGAAGGAAATATGCCCTGGAGGCAATAATAAAGTTGTTATTTATATTTCCTTATATCATGGTAAATGTTTATTATTCATGCTAGAATTGTATTAATCGGAAACTTAGTACATGTGTGAATACATAGACAAAACAGAGTGTCCCTAGTATGCCTCTACTTGACTAGCTCATTAATCAAAGATGGTTAAGTTTCCTGGCCATGGACATGTGTTGTCATTTGATGAACGGGATCACATCATTAGAGAATGATGTGATGGACAAGACCCATCCGTTAGCTTAGCATTATGATCGTTAAGTTTATTGCTATTGCTTTCTTCATGACTTATACATATTCCTCTGACTATGAGATTATGCAACTCCCGAATATCGGAGGAACACCTTGTATGCTATCAAACGTCGCAACGTAACTGGGTGATTATAAAGATGCTCAACAGGTGTCTCCGATGGTGTTTGTTGAGTTGGCATAGATCGAGATTAGGATTTGTCACTCCATGTATCGGAGAGGTATGTCTGGGCCCTCTCGGTAATGCACATCACTATAAGCCTTGCAAGCAATGTGACTAATGAGTTAGTTGCGGGATGATGCATTACGGAACGAGTAAAGAGACTTGCCGGTAACGAGATTGAACTAGGTATCATGATACCGACGGTCGAATCTCGGGCAAGTAACATACCTATGACAAAGGGAATGACGTATGTAGTTATGCGGTTTGACCGGTAAAGATCTTCGTAGAATATGTAGGAGCCAATATGAGCATCCAGGTTCCGCTATTGGTTATTGACCGGAGATGTGTCTTGGTCATGTCTACATAGTTCTCGAACCCGTAGGGTCCGCACGCTTAACATTCGATGACGATTTGTATTATGAGTTATGTGATTTGATGACCGAAGTTTGTTCGGAGTCCCGGATGAGATCACGGACATGACGAGGAGTCTCGAAATGGTCGAGAGTTAAAGATTCATATATTGGAAGGCTATATTCCGACGGAATGTTCCGAGTGATTCGGGTATTTTTCGGAGTACCGGAGAGTTACGGGAATTCGTCGGGGAAGTTAATGGGCCTTATTGGGCTTTAGTGGAGAAAGGGAAGAAGGGGCAAGGTGGCGCGCGCCTTCCCCCTGCCCAAACCGAATTGGACAAGGGGTGGGGGCACGGCCCCTCCTTTCCTTCTCCCTCTCCCTCCTTTCCTTCTTTCCCACTCCGAAAAGGAAAGGGAATCCTACTAGAACTTGGGAGTCCTAGTAGGACTCCCTACACTTGGCGCGCCCCTAGGAGGGCCGGCCTCTCTCCCTCTCTCCTTTATATATGTGGGGAGGGGGCGCCCCAAAGGCACCCTAAGATTTGTCTTAGCCATGTGTGGTGCTCCCCTCCACAGTTACACACCTCGGTTATATCGTCGTAGTGCTTAGGCGAAGCCCTGCGCCGGTAACATCATCATCACCGTCGCCACGCTGACGTGCTGACGGAACTCTCCCTCATCCTCAACTGGATCAAGAGCTCGAGGGACATCATCGTGCTGAAAGTGTGCTGAACACGGAGGTGCCGTACGTTCGATGCTTGGATCGGTTGGATCGTAAAGACGTTCGACTACATCAACCGCGTTACTAAACGCTTCCGCTTTCGGTCTACAAGGGTACATGGACACATGATACGTCTCCAACGTATCCATAATTTATGAAGTATTCATGCTATTATATTATCCATCTTGGATGTTTAATGGGCTTTACTATACACTTTTATATTATTTTTGGGACTAACCTATTAACCCAGAGCCCAGTGCCAGTTCCTGTTTTTTCCCTTGTTTCAGTGTTTCACAGAAAAGGAATATCAAACGGAGTCCGAACGGAATGAAAACTTTGGGAGAGTTATTTTTGGAACGGAAGCAATCCAGAAGACTTGGAGTCTACGTAAGGGAAGCAACAAGGAAGGCACGAGGCAGGGGGCGCGCCCACCCCTCCTGGGCGCGCCCTCCACCCTCGTGGGCCCCTCGTGGCTCCCCTGATGTATTTGTTTCGCCTATATATATATATCCATATACCCTGAAACCATCGGGGAACAGAATAGATCGGGAGTTCCGCCGCCGCAAGCCTCGTAGCCACCAAAAACCAATCGGGACCCTGTTCCGGCACCCTGCCGGAGGGGGGAACCCTCACCGGTGGCCATCTTCATCATCCCGGCGCTCTCCATGATAAGGAGGGAGTAGTTCACCCTCGGGGCTGAGGGTATGTACCAGTAGCTATGTGTTTGATCTCTCTCTCTCTCTCTCGTGTTCTTGATTCGGCACGATCTTGATGTATCGCGAGATTTGCTATTATAGTTGGATCTTATGTTGTTTCTCCCCCTCTACTCTCTTGTAATGGATTGAGTTTTCCCTTTGAAGTTATCTTATCGGAGTGAGTCTTTAAGGATTTGAGAACACTTGATGTATGTCTTGCCGTGCTTATCTGTGGTGACAATGGGATATCACGTGATCCACTTGATGTATGTTTTGGTGATCAACTTGCGGGTTCCGCCCATGAATCTATGCATAGGGGTTGGCACACGTTTTCGTCTTTGACTCTCCGGTAGAAACTTTGGGGCACTCTTTGAAGTACTTTGTGTTGGTTGAATAGATGAATATGAGATTGTGTGATGCATATCGTATATTCATGCCCACGGATACTTGAGGTGACATTGGAGTATCTAGGTGACATTAGGGTTTTGGTTGATATGTGTCTTAAGGTGTTATTCTAGTATGAACTCTTGAATAGAACGATCCGAAAGAATAACTTTGAGGTGGTTTCGTACCCTACCATAATCTCTCCGTTTGTTCTCCACTATTAGTGGCTTTGGAGTGACTCTTTGTTGCATGTTAGGGATAGTTATATGATCCAATTATGTTATTATTGTTGAGAGAACTTGCACTAGTGAAAGTATGAACCCTAGGCCTTGTTTCATAGCATTGCAATACCGTTTACGCTCGCTTTTATCATTAGTTACCTTGCTGTTTTTATATTTTCAGATTACAAAAACCTATATCTACCATCCATATTGCACTTGTATCACCATCTCTTCGCCGAACTAGTGCACCTATACAATTTACCATTGTATTGGGTGTGTTGGGGACACAAGAGACTCTTTGTTATTTGGTTGTAGGGTTGTTTGAGAGAGAGACCATCTTCATCCTACGCCTCCCATGGATTGATAAACCTTAGATCATCCACTTGAGGGAAATTTCCTACTGTCCTACAAACCTCTGCACTTGGAGGCCCAACAACGTCTACAAGAAGAAGGTTGTGTAGTAGACATCAAGCTCTTTTCTGGCGTCGTTGCCGGGGAGGTGAGTGCTTGAAGGTATATCTTTAGATCTTGCAATCGAATCTTTTAGTTTCTTGTTTTATCACTAGTTTAGTTTATAAAATAAAACTACAAAAAAATGGAATTGAGTTTGTCTCATACGCTTCATCTTTGTAATATCTTTCGTAAGTATGATGAAAAGGAAAATTGTGCTCAAGTGCTAGAAGAAGAAGTCTATAAAATGTTTGGCACTAAATCTTTGAATGATGAACATGATTGCAATGTTGTTAGTATGAACTCTTTGAATATCCATAGTACTAATGATGATTGCACTAGTTATGATGAAAATGTCTCCTATAAACATGTCAATTTTTGTGGAGTGCATTGGGTTTGCAAGTACACACCAAATAGGGAAGATAGATATTGCAAGAGGCATAAGCATTTAGAAACTAGATTGTTGCAAGAAAGGCTAGATGTTTGTGCTGATAATTTAAATTTTCTTAGCCGTACTTGTGAACTTTGCAATGAACATGATCATTTCAGTACCCAATGTAAATTGTTTCATGATCGTATCGTGTCCAAAAATTGTGATGACTCGATTTCCCTTGCACATCATAATGAACTTAGTTTGCTCTTGGGTTATGAAGAAATGAAACGTATAACTAAGGTCATTCCAGAATTTGCCCTTGATAGAGTTCTTCATTTTGATCTAGAGGAAATTTATATGTATTGTGTGGTGAATTGCATTGAAAATCCTTATATTGCCAACTACATAAAGAAAAGAAAACAAATAGAAGATGAAGAGAATACTAATGAAAGGGAAGAGACTTCCCAATATCCTCCTATTATTTCTTATGATGAATCAGGTAACGAGGAGGAGCCTTCTATTCAACCAATCTCATTAATAAGGAGCTCCAAAAAGAGGATTGAACCCACACATGACGTGGTGAAGAAGAAGAAAAGAAAAAGGAAGAAAGGTAAAAAGATATCTCTCCCAAATAATGTTGCTCCTATTATTGTTGTGCCTCATGAAAATGAATCAAAAATAATTGTGGAAGATGATGCACTTGATGATGATCTCGTTATGCCTATTGCTTGTTGTGATGATTATGATTGGGAAGATAATGATACTTCTTATGATCTTGACAATCTTTTTAGCATTTGCTTGGAAGAATATGATAATTGCTATACTATTGGTGCTATCCATACTATTAATGATGAGAGTGATTATGCTTATGATATGAAAAGGCCCAAGCTTGAGGATGCTATGTTTGAAGAAGATGATGTTTTTTAGAATATATTTGCTGCAATTAATGTTTGCCCCAAGCTTGGGGATGCTACGTTTAATGAAGATGATATTTTTAGCCTCCCAAGTTTTGATATGCAAAGTTGTTATGATGATAGCATGCCTTCTACCTATGATGATTATAGTGATGAAAGTGGGTTTGGAAGAGTGTCAACTTTAGGAAGTAATGATCCCACTATTTGGGAGGATGTTGAATCTTATAATATTTATGAAAGTAGATTTGGAGGGTTCATGACTTTATTTAGTGATGAGTCCACTATCTTGGAAGAGGTTTCAATCGATTATGATGAGAACAAAGTTGCTACTTATGATGATTATTGTGATGAAACTTATGCTATAAAAAGTAGTGATGATTATATTTATAAAACTTGTCATGATTATGATTACCCTTTTTCTGAACATTACTCTTTTAATGTGGAAACAATTTATAGTATTCAAGTCTCTTATGATACTCCCACTATTCCGAATGAGAAGAATTTTGCTTATGTGGAGAGTAGTAAAATTTCTATGCAAGTAGATCATGAAAAGAATGCTTTAGGTGCTGGTTATATTGTTGAATTCCTTCATGATGCTACTGAAAGTTATTATCAGGGAGGAATGTATGCTTGTAGGAATTGCAATAATATCAAGTTTCCTCTCTATGTGCTTAAAATCTTGAAGTTATGCTTGTTTTACCTTCCTATGCAAGTTGATTCTTGTTCCCATAAGTTGTTTGCTCACAAAATCCCTATGCATAGGAAGTGGGTTAGACTTAAATGTGCTAGTCATATTCTTCATGATGCTTTCTTTATGTTTGAATTTCTTATCTTTTATGCGAGCATCATTGAAATCATCATGCCTAGCTAGGGGCGTTAAACGTTAGCGCTTGTTGGGAGGCAACGCAATTTTTGTTTTTGTTATTTCTTTTTGGTTCTGTTTAGGAATAAATAATCCATCTAGCTTCTGTTTAGATGTGGTTTTGTGTTTTAGTTAGTGTTTGTGCCAAGTAGAACCTTTGGGAAGACTTGGGTGAAGTCTTTATGATCATGCTGTAAAAAACAGAAACTTTAGCGCTCACGAGAGTAGCTAAAACTTTTTACTGGAGAATGCTATTTAGTTGGTTCTTTTTGCAGATTATTACTAGACAAATTCCTCAGGTCCACCAATTCATTTCAGAATTTTTGGAGTTCCAGAAGTATACTTTTGATACAGATTACTACAGACTGTTCTGTTTTTGACAGATTCTGTTTTCTATGTGTTGTTTGCTTATTTTGATGAATCTATGAGTAGTATCGGAGGGTATGAACCATAGAGAAGTTGGAATACAGTAGATATTACACCAACATGAATTTATAATGAGTTCACAATAGTACCTAAGTGGTGATTTATTTTCTTATACTAACGGAGCTTACGAGTTTTCTGTTAAGTTTTGTGTTGTGAAGTTTTCAAGTTTTGGGTAAAGAATCGATGGACTATGGTATAAGGAGTGGAAAGAGCCTAAGCTTGGGGATGCCCAAGGCACCCCAAGGTAATATTCAAGGATAACCAAGCATCTAAGCTTGGGGATGCCCCGGATGGCATCCCCTCTTTCGTCTTCGTTCATCGGTAACTTTACTTGGAGCTATATTTTTATTCACCACATGATATGTGTTTTGCTTGGAGCGTCATTTTATTTTCTTTAGCTTTGCTTGCTGTTTGAATAAAATACCAAGATCTGAAATTCTTAAATGAGAGAGAGTCTTCACATAGCTACATAATTATTTAACTACTCATTGATCTTCACTTATATCTTTTTGGAGTAGTTTGTCATTTACTCGTGTGTTTCACTTATATCCTATGAGTAAATGGTTGAATGATTTGAATGTCATAAATCTGAAATTATATATGTTTCATATGCCTTTCCCATGGGGAGTAATGCCTTCACATATAAGAAGTAGAGGTGGTAAATTTTTTGAAGGTTAACAAACATTGTATTGGTCACTTGAACAATTCATGAAAGAATATTGAAGGAAGAGAGATTTCACATATAAATATACTATCTTGGATATCTTCTATGATTGTGAGCCCCATTAATTATTTTCAAACCTGAGCAAATTATTTGAAGTTGGACAAGGAAGACAACATAATGAGTTGTGCTTGGGTATATTTGTATAAGTTATATTGTTATGGATCCTCTAACATGTGGTGCTTGCTATTTAGAATCCTTTGCTAGCCAAAATATCTGTACTAAGCGGGAATACTGCTTGTGCATCCAAATCCTTGAACCAAGTTTCTTCCATGAGTGTCCACCATATCTACCTATATGCGGTATTTACCTGCCGTTCCAAGTAAATTTGCATGTGCCAAACTCTAAACCTTCAAATAATAATCTATTTTGTATGCCCGAATCGCTCATGTAGCGACTAGGGGCTGTCAGTATCTTCCATGCTAGGTGGGTTATTCTCATGATGAGTGGACTCCGCTCATCATTCACGAGAAAATGGCTGGTAACTGGGATGCCCAGTCCTATGATCAAAAGATCAAAAACAAAATTGCAAATAATTTAAACAAAACTCCCCCAGGAATGTTGATAGTTGTACGGCACCCGTTGTTTCGGACAAGCCGTGGAGTGTGAATGTTGGTGGAGGGGGAGTAAAAACTTTACCTTTCTGCGTGGGAACCGCCTATAATGTATCTAGTATGGAAGATATTGGGAACTCTTGGTCGTTATGTTGACAATGAAAGCATACCTCTCAAAATTATTTTCATCTCTGTTTTTGCTTCGAGCTCTGGCACCTCTGCAAATCCCTGCTTCCCTCTGCGAAGGGCCTATCTTTTACTTTTATGCAAGAGTCAGTAGTATTCCTTCTCATTCCAACCTACTCTCTAGTTGGCAAGCATCATGTGGTGGAGAAAGATCTAAGCATATATGGCCATTCAAATATATTTGAGCATGAATTATTACTGTTGACATTACCCTTGAGGTAAAAGGTTGGGAGGCGAAACATTAAGCCCCTATCTTTCTCTGTGTTCGATGAATACTATTTGTTCTAAAAATATGCTTTGAGTGGTAGCAATCATGGAAGACTAAATGATAGTTGAGTATGTGAAGTTTGCGAAATCAAAGCTCTGACATAGACTCTTCCTGAAAATAAGATGAATTGTAATTGTTTGATGACTAATAACACGGTTTGTTAGTTTTCAAGAAAGTTTATGATCTATACTTTAACATGTGAATAGTCTGTTACTTGATCATGCAAAGTTTCATGATATGAGATACTGTTATGACATATAATGATGCTAGAAAATGTGATTGAAATTATCATTGATCAAACTTGTGCACCTGCTAGCATTCACACTTCATAAATTCTTTCTTTTATCATTTACCTACTCGAGGACGAGCAGGAATTAAGCTCGGGGATGCTGATACGTCTCCAACGTATCTATAATTTATGAAGTATTCATGCTATTATATTAGCCATCTTGGATGTTTAATGGGCTTTACTATACACTTTTATATTATTTTTGGGACTAACCTATTAACCCAGAGCCCAGTGCCAGTTCCTGTTTTTTTCCTTGTTTCAGTGTTTCGCAGAAAAGGAATATCAAACGAAGTCCAAACGGAATGAAACCTTCAGAAGAGTTATTTTTGGAACGGAAGCAGTCCAGAAAACGGAATGATCCACTTGATGTATGTTTTGGTGATCAACTTGCGGGTTCCGCCCATGAACCTATGCATAGGGGTTGGCACACGTTTTCGTCTTGACTCTCCGGTAGAAATTTTGGGGCACTCTTTGAAGTACTTTGTGTTGGTTGAATAGATGAATATGAGATTGTGTGATGCATATCGTATAATCATGCCCACGGATACTTGAGGTGACATTGGAGTATCTAGGTGACATTAGGATTTTGGTTGATATGTGTCTTAAGGTGTTATTCTAGTACGAACTCTTGAATAGATCGATCCGAAAGAATAACTTTGAGGTGGTTTCGTACCCTACCATAATCTCTTCGTTTGTTCTCCACTATTAGTGGCTTTGGAGTGACTCTTTGTTGCATGTTGAAGGATAGTTATATGATCCAATTATGTTATTATTGTTGAGAGAACTTGCACTAGTGAAAATATGAACCCTAGGCCTTGTTTCATAGCATTGCAATACCGTTTACGCTCACTTTTATCATTAGTTACCTTGCTGTTTTTATATTTTCAGATTACCAAAACCTATATCTACCATCCATATTGCACTTGTATCACCATCTCTTCGCCGAACTAGTGCACCTATACAATTTACCATTGTATTGGGTGTGTTGGGGACACAAGAGACTCTTTGTTATTTGGTTGTAGGGTTGTTTGAGAGAGACCATCTTCATCCTACGCCTCCCACAGATTGATAAACCTTAGGTCATCCACTTGAGGGAAATTTGCTACCGTCCTACAAACCTCTGCACTTGGAGGCCCAACAACGTCTACAAGAAGATGGTTGTGTAGTAGACATCAACACACTCTCCCCGCTCATTGCTATGCTTCTCCTAGATAGATCTTGCATGATCGTAGGAATTTTTTTGAATTACTACGTTCCCCAACAGTGGCATCCGAGCCAGGTCTATGCGTAGATGATATATGCATGAGTAGAACACAATGAGTTGTGGGCGATAATAGTCATACTGCTTACCACCAAGGTCTTACTTTGATTCAGCGGTATTTTTGGATGAAGCGGCCCGGACCGACATTACATGACCGTGTTCATGAGACTGGTTCTACCGACGTGCTTCACACACAGGTGGTTGGCGGGTGTCTGTTTCTCCAACTTTAGTTGAATCGAGTTTGACTACGACCGGTCTTTGTTTAAGTTTAAAACAGCACACTTGACGAAAAATCGTTGTGGTTTTGATGCGTAGGTAAGAACGTTTCTTGCCAGAAGCCCGTAGCAGCCACGTAAAACTTGCAACAACAAAGTAGAGGACGTCTAACTTGTTTTTGCAGGGCATGCTGTGATGTGATATGGTCAAGACGTGATGAGATATAAATTGTTGTACTAGATGATCATGTTTTTGTAACCATTATCGACAACTGGCAGGAGCCTTATGGTTGTCGCTTTATTGTATGAAATGCAATCGCCATGTAATTGCTTTACTTTATCACTAAGTGGTAGCGATAGTCGTAGACGCAATAGTTGGCGAGACGACAACGATACTACAATGGAGATCAAGGTGTCAAGCCGGTGACGATGGAGATCATGACAATGTTTTGGAGATGGAGATCAAAGGCAAAAGATGATGATGGCCATATCATGTCACATATTTTGATTCCATGTGATGTTTATCTTTTATGCATCTTATTTTGCTTAGTATGGCAGTAGCATTATAAGATGATCCCTCACTAAATTTCAAGGTATAAGTGTTCTCCCTGAGTATGCACCGTTGCGAAAGTTCTTCGTGTTGAGACACCACGTGATGATCGGGTGTGATAAGCGTTGCGTTCACATACAACAGGTGCAAGCCAGTTTTGCACACGCAGAATACTCGGGTTAAACTTGACGAGCCTAGCATATGCAGATATGGCCTCGGAACACTGAGACCGAAAGGTCGAACGTGAATCATATAGTAGATATGATCAACATAGAGATGTTCACCATTGAAAACTACTCCATCTCACGTGATGATCGGACATGGTTTAGTTGATATGGATCACGTAATCATTTAGATGACTAGAGGGATGTCTATCTAAGTGGGAGTTCTTAAGTAATATGATTAATTGAACTTTAATTTATCATGAACTTAGTCCCGATAGTTTTTGCATATTGATGTTGTAGATCAATAGCTCGCGTATAGCTCCCCTGTTTTATTCTTGATATGTTCCTAGAGAAAACTAAGTTGAAAGATGATAGTAGCAATGAAGCGGACTGGGTCCGTGGTCTGAGGATTATCCTCATTGCTGCACAGAAGAATTATGTCCTTCATGCACCGCTAGGTGACAGACCTATTGCAGGAGCAGATGCAGACGTTATGAACGTTTGGAAAGCTCGGTATGATGACTACTTGATAGTTTAGTGCACCATGCTTTACGGCTTAGAACAGGGACTTCAAAAATGTTTTGAACACCACAGAGCATATAAGATATTCCAAGAGTTGAAATTGGTATTTCAGACTCATGCCCGTGTCGAGAGGTATGAGACCTCTGACAAGTACTTTGCCTACAAGATGGAGGAGAATAGCTCAGCTAGTGAGCATGTGCTCCGAATGTCTGGGTACTACAATCGCTTGAATCAAGTGGGAGTTAATCTTCCAGATAAGATAGTGATTGACAGAATTCTCTAGTCACTATCACCAAGTTACTAGAACTTCGTGATGAACTCTAATATGCAAGGGATAACAAAAACAATTCCCAAGCTCTTCGTGATGCTAAAATCGGCAAAGGTAGAAATCAAGAAAAGCATCAAGTGTTGATGGTTGACAAGACCACCAGTTTCAAGTAAAAGGGCAAGGGAAAGAAAGGGAACTTCAAGAAAAATGGCAAGCAAGTTGCCACTCCCATGAAGAAGCCCAAAGCTAGACCCAAGCCTGAAACTGAGTGCTTCTACTGCAAAGGAAATGGTCACTGAAAGCGGAACTGCCCCTAGATACTTGGTGGATAAGAAGGGTGGCAAAGTGAACAAAAGGTATATTTGATATACATGTTATTGATGTGTACTTTACTACTGTTTATGGCAACCCCTCGGTATTTGATACTAGTTCAGTTGCTAAGACTAGTAACTCGAAACAGGAGTTGCAAAATAAACAGAGACTAGTTAAGGGCGAGGTGACGATATGTGTTGGAAGTGATTCCAAGGTTGATAAGATCACCATCGCACACTCCCTCTACCTTCGGGATTAGTGTTGAACCTAAATAAATGTTATTTGGTGTTTGCGTTGAGCATGAATATGATTGGATCATGTTTATTGCAATACGGTTATTCATTTAAGTCAGAGAATAATTCTTGTTCTGTTTACATGAATAAAACCTTCTATGGTCATACACCCAATGTAAATGGTTTATTGAATCTCGATCGTAGTGATACACATATTCATAATATTGATGCCAAAAGATGCAAAGTTGATAGTGATAGTGCAACATATTTGTGGCACTGCCGTTTAGGTCATATTGGTGTAACGTGCATGAAGAAACTCCATGCGGATGGACTTTTGGAATCACTTGATTATGAATCATTTGATGCTTGCGAACCATGCCTCATGGGCAAGATGACTAAAACTCTGTTCTCCGGACCAATGGAGCAAGCAACTGACTTATTGGAAATAATACATACCGATGTATGCGGTCCAATGAGTGTTGAGGCTCGCGGTGGGTATCGTTATTTTCTGAAATTCACAGATGATTTGAGCATATATGGGTATATCTACTTGATGAAACATAAGTCTAAAACATTTGAAAAGTTCAAAGAATTTTCAGAGTGAAGTGGAAAATCATCGTAACAAGAAAATTAAGTTTCTACGATCTGATCGCGGAGGCGAATATTTGAGTTACGAGTTTGGCCTTCATTTAAAACAATGTGGAATAGTTTCACAACTCACGCCACCTGGAACACCACAACGTAATGGTGTGTCCGAACATTACCGATTTATCACTACCTTTTGGGGTTAGGCATTAGAGACAGTTGCATTCACGTTAAATAGGGCACCATCTAAATCCGTTGAGACGAGACCATATGAACTGTGGTTTGGCAAGAAACCTAAGCTGTCGTTTCTTAAAGTTTGGGGTTGCGATGCTTATGTAAAAAGCTTCAAACTCATAAGCTCGAACCCAAATCGGAGAAATGTGTCTTCATAGGATACCCAAAGGAGACTGTTGGGTACGCCTTCTATCACAGATCCGAAGGCAAGATATTCGTTTCTAAGAATGGATCCTTTCTAGACAAGGAGTTTCTCTCGAAAGAAGTGAGTGGGAGGAAAGTAGAACTTGGTGAGGTAATTGTACCTTCTCCCGAATTGGAAATTAGTTCATCACAGAGATCAGTTCCAGTGATGCCTACACCAATTAGTGAGGAAGTTAATGATGATGATCATGAAACTTCAGATCAAGTTACTATCGAACCTCGTAGGTCAACCAGAGTACATTCCGCACCAGAGTGGTACGGTAATCCTGTTCTGGAAGTCATGTTACTAGACATGACGAAACTACGAACTATGAGGAAACGATGATGAGCCCAGATTCCGCGAAATGGCTTAAGGCCATGAAATCTGAGATAGGATCCATGTATGAGAACATAGTATGGACTTTGATTGACTTGCCCGATGATCGGTGAGCCATTGAGAATAAATGGATCTTCAAGAGAGACGGACGATGATGGTAGTATTACTATCTACAAAGCTCGAATTGTTGCAAAAATGTTTTGGACAAGTTCAAGGTGTTGACTACGATGAGATTTTCTCACTTGTATCGATGCTTAAAAGTCTGTCCGAATCATGTTAGCAATTTCCGCATTTTATGAAATTTGGCAAATGGATGTCAAAACTGCATTCCTTAATGGATTTCTTAAAGAAGAGTTGTATATTATACAACAAGAAGGTTTTGTCAATCCTAAAGGTGCTAACAAAGTGTGCAAGCTCCAGCGATCCATCTATGGACTGATGCAAGCATCTCGGAGTTGGAATATAAGCTTTGATGAGTTGATCAAAGCATATAGTTTTATACAGACTTGCGGTGAAGCTTGTATTTACAAGAAAGTGAGTGGGAGCACTAAAGCATTTCTGATAAGTATATGTGAATGACATATTGTTGATCGGAAATAATGTAGAATTTTCTGGAAAGCATAAAGGAGTGTTTGAAATGAGTGTTTCAAAGAAAGACCTCGGTGAAGCTTCTTACATATTGAGCATCAAGATCTATAGAGATAGATCAAGACGCTTGATAAATTTTTTCAATGAGTACATACCTTGACAAGTTTTTGAAGTAGTTCAAAATAGAACAGTCAAAGAAGGAGTTCTTGCCTGTGTTGCAAGGTGTGAAGTTGAGTAAAGACTCAAAACCCGACCACGGCAGAAAATAGAAAGAGAATGAAAAGTCATTCCCTATGCCTCAGTCATAGGTTCTATAAAGTATGTTATGTTGTGTACCAGACCTATTGTGTACCTCACCATGAGTTTGGCAAGAGGGTACAATAGTGATCCAGGAGTGGATCATTGGACAGCGGTCAAAATTATCCTTAGTGGAATAAGGAAATGTTTCTCGGTTATGGAGGTCACAAAGAGTTCGTCGTAAAGAGTTACATCGATGCAAGCTTTGACACCGATTTGGATGACTCTAAGTCTTGATCTAGATACATATTGAAAGTAGGAGCAATTAGCTAGAGTAGCTCCGTGCAGAGTATTGTAGGCATAGAAATTTGCAAAATACATACGGATCTGAATGTTGCAGACCCATAGACTAAAATTTCTCTCACAGGCAAAACATGATCATACCTTATTACTCTTGGGTGTTAATCACATAGCGATGTGAACTACTCCCTCCTTCCATCTATATAGGGCCTAATGCGTTTTTAAGACCGCCTTTGACTATTGACAAGATTAATATTATATGACATGCACAATGTTAAAATTATATCATTGAAAGCTCCTTTCACACACGAATTTAATGGTGTGCTTTGTGTAAGTTGCATGTCATATATTATTGCTCTAATATTTGGTCAAAGTTAGCCTCGAGAAACGCATTAGGCCCTATATAGATGGAAGGAGGGAGTAGATTATTGACTCTAGTAAACCTTTTGAGTGTTGGTCACATGGCGATGTGAACTATGGGTGTTAATCACATAAAGATGTGAACTTGGTGTTAAATCACATGGCGATGTGAACTAGATTATTGACTCTAGTGCAAGTGGGAGACTGAAGGAAATATGCCCTAGAGGCAATAATAAAGTTTTTATTTATATTTCCTTATATCATGATAAATGTTTATTATTCATGCTAGAATTGTATTAATCAGAAACTTAGTACATGTGTGAATACATAGACAAAACAGAGTGTCCCTAGTATGCCTCTACTTGACTAGCTCGTTAATCAAAGACGGTTAAGTTTCCTAACCATGGACATGTGTTGTCATTTGATGAACGGGATCACATCATTAGAGAATGATGTAATGGACAAGACCCATCCGTTAGCTTAGCATTATGATCATTAAGTTTATTGCTATTACTTTCTTCATGACTTATACATATTCCTCTGACTATGAGATTATGCAACTCCCGAATACCAGAGGAACACCTTGTATGCTATCAAACGTCGCAACGTAACTGGGTGATTATAAAGATGCTCTACAGGTGTCTCCGATGGTGTTTGTTGAGTTAGCATAGATCGAGATTAGGATTTGTCACTCCGTGTATCGGAGAGGTATCTCTAGGCCCTTTGCGTAATGCACATCACTATAAGCATTGCAAGCAATGTGACTAATGAGTTAGTTGCGGGATGATGCATTACGAAACGAGTAAAGAGACTTGCCGGTAACGAGATTGAACTAGGTATGATGATACCGACGATCGAATCTCAGGCAAGTAACATACCGACGACAAAGGGAATGACGTATGTTGTTATGCGGTTTGACCGATAAAGATATTCGTAGAATATGTAAGAGCCAATATGAGCATCCAGGTTCCGCTATTGGTTATTGACCGGAGATGTGTCTCAGTCATGTCTACATAGTTCTCGAACCCGTAGGGTCCGCATGCTTAACGTTCGATGACGATTTGTATTATGAGTTATGTGATTTGATGACCGAAGTTTGTTCGGAGTCCCAGATGAGATAACGGACATGACGAGGAGTCTCGAAATGGTCGAGAGGTGAAGATTCATATATTGGAAGGCTATATTCGAACATTGGAATGGTTCCGAGTGATTCGGGTATTTTTCGGAGTACCGGAGAGTTAGGGGAATTCGCCGAGGAAGTTAATGGGCCTTATTGGGCTTTAGTGGAGAGAGGGAAGAAGGGCCAAGGTGGCACGCGCCTTCCCCCTGCCCAAACCGAATTGGACAAGGGGTGGGGGCGCGGCCCCTCCTTTCCTTCTCTCTCTCCCTCCTTTCCTTCTTTCCCACTCCGAAAAGGAAAGGGAATCCTACTAGGACTTGGGAGTCCTAGTAGGACTCCCTACACTTGGCGGGCCCTTAGGAGGGCCGGCCTCTCTCCCTCCCTCCTTTATATACGTGGGGAGTGGGCACCCCAAAGGCACCCTAAGATTTGTCTTAGCCGTGTGCGGCGCTCCCCTCCACAGTTACACACCTCAGTCATATCGTCGTAGTGCTTAGGCGAAGCCCTGCGCCGGTAACATCATCATCACCGTCGCCACGCCATCGTGCTGACGGAACTCTCCCTCGTCCTCAACTGGATCAAGAGCTCGAGGGACGTGAACGTGTGCTGAACACGGAGTTGCCGTACGTTCGGTGCTTGGATCGGTTGGATCGTGAAGATGTTCGACTATATCAACCGCGTTACTAAACGCTTCCGCTTTCGGTCTACGAGGGTTCATGGACACACTCTCCCCGCTCGTTGCTATGCTTCTACTAGATAGATCTTGCGTGATCGTAAGAAATTTTTGAAATACTACGTTCCCCAACAGCACCGCCACTGATAAGCGCCCATTTGAAAAGCTGTACGGAATAGTAAGCATACATTTTTTCATTTTTATTATCAAAGCCTTTAGGCGGTTTTTATTCATATAGAAAAATTCTTGCATTGTTTGTGATGTCAACCATAAGAAATGCACAAGGCTCCTATTCCCAAGCAGAAGAACTAGAGTTCTCCGACTAACTAACACATTGCCATCATATTGGCTTCCTTAGGACAAAATTCAAAGGAACTATCACTACACTCATAACAGAGAAAAAAAGAACCGTCCTAGATCACCGCCGCATGCCCTAGTGAATGTCCACCCATTCTTGGTGAAATTCATAACTTTCATACAATCGAAATTTACCACCAGCCTGTTGCACCCCATAGAGAAAGGCCATCCAGCGGAACCATCGCCTGTGCCGTCGTCGCATCGCTAGCAACATCAAGTGTTCGATTGGAAGGGGCCACAAAGTAGCCCAATTATCTATAAGGACAACCCACTACCCCTATTTTACTCTCCATATCAAAAGCCGCATCTACATTAAGTTTGACCAAATCCTCCATTGATCGAGTCCACCCATGCCTAACAATAGAAGCACTGTTCTTCCTCGCCCTCGAGGAGTTTCTAGCAAATGCAGAGTTGTCGCTTTTGTAGTTGCGAAAAGTAGTTTTTTAGCTTTATGGGAAAAATAACCAAGTGTGCTCTTACGGGCTTCCAGTCCATAAGGCGCACATGGAACACAATAAGCCTATACATGCCTCCTGGGCTCTCTGGCCTACACGAGGCCCGTGTCCTTTACTCACCATGGAAAACAACAACATTTGCGCCGCTAGAACTATATATCGCTCATACAGACTCCTATTACGCCTCTCCTTTGGCGTCCGCAGGTATGGGCCAACCCATTAGCGCATTTTGCTGCTAGGTCGTTGCGTTCATTCGCTCGCTCGGTCATCGCTGTAGATTGGTTGTTCTTCTTATTATTTGTTGTACATTGATTGGACTGGACTAGTTTTAATTTTTTTTGTGCGTTTTTCTTTCACTATTTTCATTTGATTTTTATTTACTTTCTTTTTCTGAGTGTTTCTTTTTTCCTTTGATTGTTTGTCTTTTGTTTTTATTTTTTCCTTCTGTTTTTATCAATTTCTTCAAATATATGTTTTGATGTCTATTTTTTCGCACACATTATACATTTTTCATATACACAAGATACATTTTGTTATACATGTTTAATTTATTGAAAGACATGGTTAAGATCATTTTCAAATATATGTTTTGATGTCTACATTTCTATTTCTTCTTCATTTTTCTTATAAACAAGAAACATTTTTATGTAAGTAAAAAAATTGAATACATGATTAATATTTTTCAAACACATGCTTTTGAAAATTATTTTTGAATACATGTTAAAAAATTATAAATAAAAGACGAGATTTTTTTTGGAATGATATCCATATTTTTCTAAACTACGCTGTGCAATTATTTTACACTGTTTTACACTTTTTAAATACATGATTAACGTTTTTTTCTCAAATATGAGTTTTGATGTCTACTTTTTTCATACATGTTGTACATTTTTAGTATACATCAGAGAAATTTTTTGCATACACGTTTAGCAATTTTTAAATACATGATTAAGATTTTTTTTTCACCTACAATGATTGACTTTTTTTCAAATACATTTTGATATCTTTTTTGGCATAAGAGATGCCTACTTGTTTTGTACACATTGTATACATTTTTGTATACATCTGAAACATCTATTTTATACATTTAAATTTTTTCAAATATATGATTAGCATTTGTTTGAACACATGCTTTTGAACATTTTTTTCAAATATGTGCTAAACATTTTTGAAGTACGTATTGAAACTAAGAAAATTCAGATGCTATCATTTTTTTCTTAAAGTTGCTCCAAATTTTTGTAACATTGCATGAACATTACTCCAAAACTGAAGTAAGCTTTTTGGAATATATGTATTTTATATCATTTTCAAAATACTGCATAACCAAAATTAAAAAGGAAATATAAAAAGAACAAGAAAAAACGATTTTTTTATGGAAAGGCCTTCCAGGCTAGCTTTATTACTCAATAAGACTTACATCATCCGCTAGAACAAGTTTTATTGTTTTTTTCTTGGGTGTTTTAACAAGAAAAAACGATTGATTGGACGAACGAACGAAAAACAAATGGAAGACCCCGCAAAACAGAAGCAAATCGTACGAACAGTACTACTGGGCCGGACTATTACCACGTCGCTTCAGGCGGGGCGACGACGGGCTGTATCGCTCGAAGCCCATGTAGTCGCTCGGTCAGCCGCGGGCTGGTCTATTCGGTCCGCCGCCGCACGAAGCGGCGGGCGTTTCCTCCGGTCGAGAGGATTCGCGACTGCAAACGCTTTCGTCCCGTGCGTGCAGCAGATGCGCCGCCCACGGGAAACCAACCTCCTCCCGGCCGCCGGCGAAACACCATCTCGGTGCGGGTTTGCAGAGAGGCGGCGAGAGAGGGACGTTGGTTCATCGGCACGGAGGCGATTGGGGTACGGCCGCTGTACGTCGTCCAGATGAAAACTATTCTCTTTCTTTTCTCGAATGTACTTTATATAAGACGGTACGTTCTGCAATCCCTGTTTGTATATTTGGCTGAAGCCTTTTCTGCCTCAGTCCTTGTACGTTACACAGATAAGAACAACATATTTGCCATGTTGTGCAAGAGATCCCACTAGGCTATTTCTTCCATATGTAATTACCTCCCTGTTAGTACACGCAGCCCCGGTATCATACTCCCTTCGTTTCATAATGTAGTGCATATAGATTTTTGAAAAGTCAAACGTCGCAAATTTTGACTAAATTTGTAGGGAAAAACTTTTACATCTAGAATGCCAAATCTATATCATTAGATTCTTGATGTAGTTTCATATTTATTATAATTGATATTGTAGATATAAATAGTTTCCTTTATAAACTTGTTAAAGATTTCAAAGTTTGACTTTTCAAAAAGTATATGCGCACTACATTATGGAAGGGGGGAGTAACATTTATCCCCCAACAAGTATGCATGGACCGTATGAAGCATGGGTTAAACATGCTAATCTGAAGCTTCAAAATTGGTCTTGTCTGCAATGTTTTCACTGAAACCAAATTGCATTCTGTAGTCCAATGACATGTATGAGCGTAAAACTATTGTTTTGTTTTATTGGCTTCATCATGGACTTTTGGAAGGAAACCAAATACTGGCCGGTCTGTTTTGCCAAACGTCTGGGAAGCCATTTGGCTCCAGCCCAAATGGACGCCTATCTTTTCTGCCAAATTGTTGGCAGGTACTATGAGCTATGGCTAGAATCCAAACAACCAAAGATTCCTACTCCCTCCGTCCCATAATGTAAGACGTTTTTTTACACTAGTATAGTGTTAAAAAATGTTTTACATTATGGGACGGAGGGAGTAATATTTTGGCCATCGCCAAAAATTTGGTGGCTAGAGGGGGCTCAGTCCGAGCATATCCCTGGAGCAGTGGGTTCTGCCTTCGATTTGGTCGCTGCCTTGTAATTTCATACGAGTGCTGGTAGGCAGACGACATTTTTCGGCCGAATTTTGTACGAAACAAAGGCCAAAGTGCTCTAACCTTTTTGATTAACTTGCCAAAAAAAGTGCAGCAGTTTCGATCTAACCAGTGATCGCACGAACGGTTGAACATAGTACTGCCCGGTACTGCTACACGCAAAAGGTGCGTCGTCGGTCGTCCAAAGCACTGGAGTGAAGTACAAGAACTGGGGCCTTTTTTCCTCCCTGGGACTTCGCATCTTTGAAATATTCTCTTGTTTCTCCCAAAACAAAAGTGAAAAAGGCCAGCAGTATGTCCTCTTTTCCGGGCGGCTAGGCCAACTCCACCGCACGACCCCAAACGGACGTCCGGTTTGGTCGGATTTTTCCCTTTAAGGCGGCGTTGGGTTCGCCCATGTCCGCGTCTGTCCGATGGGTCGTGGGTGCGCCCAGCGCGCGGCCGCACCCCAAATCTTGTCTGTGTTGGCCGTGTTTAAAAAAACATAAAAACTTAAATAAAATGACTTAAAAAGTAAATAAACGTAGTTTAAAAAACTTAAAACTTAAGTTAGGGTCCATGGCCACAAAACGACCCAGTTTCACGTCTAACTTGACATAATTAAACATAAAAAAGAAAATAAAAGACGGTCGCCGCCAGCGCGCTCCTGCCCGTGCCCGTCGATGCCGTCGTCGTCGCCGTCTTCAGTGGCCGGCGGCGTCGTCGTCGCTGACGAGGTCGACGTAGGCCGGCGGCGTCCAGAGGTGGGCCGGCGGTGCGTGGTAGACGCGGGCAGGCTGGACGGCGGGAGGTGCCTACACCACCTCCTCCCGTGGCGACGCCTCCCGCTCCGGTGACCGCGGCGGAGTGGCGCACCAGTTCATGCCCACGGCGGCGGCCATCTCCGGAGCAGTGCAGGACCAGCCCCACCCCTGGCCCACCAGGCCCGGGTGGAACGCGGCCACAGGCTCCTCCTCCATCGTTTCCTCCGCGACCACCATCTCCAGCTCGGGGATGGCTACCTCGCCGGCGGCGGAGCGGGCCATCATCTCCTCCAGGCCCTCCCATTCACGCTCATCGTGCGTGCACATGGAGTCTTCCATGACACGCGCCATGAGACGGGCATCATCCTCCTCTGTCATGCGAGGAGGTGGTGGTGGAGACGGCGAAGGCGACGGCGTGGGCGTGAGGCCGCGCACCCGCCTACGCCCGCGCTCCCGACGTGGCCTCCGCGGCCCAGACGCCGTGCCGGCGAAGAAGGAGGCACGTCGCACGTCGTGCTCGTCCTTGAGCCAGGTGTCCCAGAGGGCGGAGTCCGGGGCGTACCTGTCGTCGCAGTACAGGTCATCGGGGAGGAGGCGGTGGCGGCGCTTGATCTCTTTACGGCGCGCATGGCCGCTCGCCGGGACCGGCGGGATCGGCACACGGTCGGCGGACAAGTGCCAATTGTTGGGGAGGTGGACGTCGCTCCTTGGAGCGACGTCCTCGTCTCCCAATAACGGTGGCACACCGACGCGCAGATGTAATGCCGGTCGCGCTCGCCGGCAGACGTGGGGGCGATGGAGAACGCGGGCGGCGCGGGGGCCCGACGTGGTGGTGATGCGGGCTCCTCCTTCTTCATGGAGCCGGCGCGGCGACCCGACGAGGAGCCGGCCTCGCGGTCGTGCTTCCCCTTGCGGCCTGGGTTCCAGAAGCCCATGGCTTCGAGGTGGCTGGCCGGCGAGCTCGAGGACGGGGGAGGGCTAGGGTTTCGCTGTGTCGGGTTTCGAGGAGGCCGCGGGATGGAGCGGGGCAGTATGGACGACGACCGGTCCACGGGTTCCCCATTTAAGAAGGACGGCGACCTTCCACTGGGCCGATGACAGGTGGGGCCGGCCGCCCATGCGCATTGATGTTGGCGGGCGGGAGGTAGGTGGCCGCCCCGCCACGCGGCCAGACACGGACGAGCGGCGCGTCTGTTCGGTGTCCGCGGCGACCCAAACCCGGCGCAAGTTTTTGCGCTCGAAATGGATCGACCCGGACACAAAACGGACCAGATGGGTCCGGGCCGTCGCGCGCTGGGCCGCCTCGTTTGTCCGTTTTACCCCAAACGAACAGGGCCGGACAGAATAGGGTCCCGCGGTGGAGTTGGCCTTAGATTCGTCGTCTCATTGCCTTTTTTTATCAGGGCATGCCCATGTCGTCTCATTGCCTTTTTTTTATCAGGGCATGCCATGCACTGGTCAGTACTTTGTTGCGGCCGGCTGCCTGATGAGTGATCTGATGACCCTGCTGCCGACTGCAATGCCTTTACATCTGGGCTGGCTCTAAAGCTGCACGTAGCGCACTAGCTACTCTAGTTAGATGGTACTCCATGTTGCTGCTTAAGATTTCTCTCGCAATAACCTATTCCTGCTATGATTCCGTTAGAACCGGGTGATCTAGCGGTCTCTCCAAATGGCCGACATACAAGCAGGTCAACCAGGATTAACTCCAATTCCAGTCAAATAAAACAAAGTGGCCAGATACTCATACTGTCATACTCATACGCAATGCACCTGAGCGATGATATAGTTTTCTCTTCCTCTTTTCCATATCACCAGAGAAGCAGGCTGAATACTGTACACTGTAGCTAACAGCCAACTTAAGCAGTCAAGTTCAGGTTTGCATTTACAAAAACAGAGACAAAACATACCAACAGTGTAGAAGAACAGTACAAACACAGAGTTCTTAGTGAAAGACGAGACCACCGACAACACATCACTTGTAGTAAAACGGACAAATGGCTGTAGCAGTTAACTACCAAAGTTAGCAGATAAGTTGAACGGGTATCAATCAGCTTACAGAACACAGACTGCAGCAAGAGCTGTACTAACACTGTAACACACACAGTAGTTCTTAATCTTAATCTTATTGCAAGATGTGATCAGTCAAGCCTCCGCGAAGAACGTCAACACTTAATTTCTTAATTATCCAGACACTTTGCTATACACACAAACAAACAACCAAAGGTCACCTGCTTTCAGAAGTTGACAGCCCGCTAACTGTACCGCGCCAAGATTGAGACGACGTACGTACGTACTCCGTTGCCACCGCGTAGGCGTACGTAGGGCTAGCAAGCCTGAACGCTAGCTAGTTGTGGCTTCCTCCACCACCGCCGCGCCCTTCCCTCGGAGTGGTCGGCGGCCGCGGCCTCCTCACCGCCCTCACGCGCATGATCACCTCCCGCATGTAGAACCCCTACACAAATCGCGTCTTCGTCAATTAGGAATGATCCAGAAATGAGAAATGCTTACCAAAAAACATGAAAACTACTTACTCTGCCAGTGGTGGTCTTGGAGATCTCCCTGGTCCCGATGTCCGCCGCCTCGCCTGCTTCTTCCCGTGACGAGTTAAGAGACGCGGCAGGAGCGGCGCTCGGCCTTGTGCCGCCGCCGCCGAACCAGTCGGCCATACCCATGCACCACGCGTAGGCACGGACGAGGTACCGCAGCAGCACCGAGCACGGGTGCACGAAGAGCGACGGCGACTCCTCGCCGGAGCTCCTCTCCGTCTCCTTGTCCTTCTCCTCCCCCGCCTCCTCCTTGCGCTGGTCGGTGAGCTCTTCAGACTTGTCCACCTCCACCTCCGCCACCGCCACCGCCACCGCCACCGCCTCCGCCTTGCGCTGGTCGGTCAGCTCTTCAGACTTGTCCTCCTTCTCGTCCTCCTTGCGCTGGTCCGTTGGCTCTTTGAGGTTGTCTCCCTCCTCCCGCCGCTCCTCCTCCTTACTCTGATCCGTTGGCTCTTTGAGGTTGTCTCCTTCCTCCTCCTTGCGCTGATCCGCGGGTTCTTCAGGCTTGCCCGCCCCCGCCTCCGCCTCCTTGCGCTGATCCGTCGGTTCTCCCTCCACATCTACCTCCAGCTCCTTGTGCTGGTCCATTGCTCCTCCGCTTCTTCCTATGCGCGCCGCTCTACGGGCTTCTGGAGGGGGGAGGGGGTGTTTGTGTGCGGTGTGGTCTACTGTTTCGCTTTCTTGAACTTTATTCTCCTATCTTTTTCCTTGAGGAGAGGATGGATTGGGTGCCGTTGATGCGTTCGAGGGCAGTAACTCCCCTCTGTCGCCGATTCATTTCAGACAGGCCCCTATTTATTGCCATGGAACTGGAGCAGGTGAGGCGAGGCTGGGATATATCTTGTCTTCCAGGAATGCCCCTCGAGGGTTTGAACCAGTTTCGTAGACTGGATTTATGTCAATGCGACTCCGTGTGCATGACCTGATTTATGGCCAGAGCAGTACGTGTACGCAGGCCTCTGAATGCTACTCAACGTGTGTAGTAGACTAGTAGTACGTGTACTGTGTCTTCATCTAGCGTACCGATCGATCTCACGTGTTGATGCAAGCAGAAGAAAAGTCTTGCTAGGTCTCAGTCAATTCAACTGAAACTTTGTTAAGTCTCATTTGATACTATTTTTATGAGATCTTGTATTAAGATGCATGTAATTTTTTTTAGTTTTTTTACATGTAGTGTTATTTTACTGAGACTTGGTTAGATCTCAGACCAAGCCACACCCGTAGAAGAAGGGTAGGGCGGTAAAAGGTTGTGAAGTCGTCGTGAAAAACCGTGTGCCGGATCGGAGGGGTGGTCAGCTGAGGGCATGGGAGACCGGGAGGAGGCCCTAGCCAGCCACACCACCTGCTGCCGCACCACGAAAGAAAATTTAATCCGGAGAATGTCGATCGATGCCGAGGACAAAAGCACCAAACAAGCTGCGAGGCATTGAAGAATCCTCCTCGGTTCACCTACCCAGGTTTACTTTGCATACCCGCCCACCTCGCGTCATTCAAGATAAACGCTGTTCTCTCGATCGGATTTAAGTAAGATTCCAGGCGTAGAGATTGTGTCCTCTTGTCACCTCAGGAAATTCTCTTCTTTTGTGGTAGTAGGAAGTAGGGTTTGGTGGCGAGATCGAATTCGAATCGCGCGTGTTCATCCCTGCCGACGTCCGTGTGAAGATGTTCATAGAGACCAGAGTCTCCACAATGCGGGCGGGGTGCTGTAGAATGAGGATTTCTTGTAGATCCATTTGTGGTGCAATTCGGGCCGTCTCTTTCATTTTGATTTGAAAGCGTCGAAGGTGACGGTGAGGTACTAGTGTGATAGTCGCGGAATTGATCAAGACTGTCTTTGCCCGGAGGGAACTGGTAATAAGTACTTCCTATGTCCTAAAATAAGTGTCTTGAGCTTAATATAAATTTATATTAAAGCTAATACAAAACTAAGATACTTATTTTGAGACGGAAGGAGTATGCATTAACGTACGTGGTTTTTGTAGATGACCGGCCAACATCTCCGCTTAACTAATACGAGTACTGTTATTTCACAACACTGGGATTAATTCCCTAACACATCTCTGCAGCTCCGCTTAACACGTGCTCCCTCTGTTTTTTTCTTTTTTGAAAGAGGTTAAACCCTTTGCCTCTGTATCAATCGATGCGTACACGTGCTTCCTTTCTAGGAAATATAAAAGCGTTTAGATCAAACGTGAAATATAAGAATGTTTGGATCACACGCTAACACTCTTGTATTTTTTACGAAGAGAGTACAAGTATGAAAGAAAAGAAAAATACTCCGGAGAATGTCCATCGATGCCGAGGACGAAAGTACGAAACAAGCTGCGAAGCATTGAAGAATCGTCGTCGACCATCCTGAAGATGCACCTACTCTTGCCCAGGTTTGTACCTGCCCACTTGCGCCATTGAAGATAAACGCTGTTCTCTCGTATTTAAGTAAGATTCCACGCGCAAAGCGCCTGAATTGTCACCTCAAGAAATTGAAGACCCTTCTTTTTTGTGGAGTTTGGCGCCTAGATCGAAATGGAATCACCCTTGGTTCCTGCCGACGTCGGTGGAGGTATTTTTGTAGTAGGTACTGTGGTGAAAAATGGAGATTTCTTGCATTTGTGGGAAGAGATTTGTTGCATTTGTGGGAATTGCATTGCGGAATGTCCATTCCATTTTGAAATGGTCGAAGGTGTTGGCAGCATAAATTTTGATGAAGATTGTTTGTTTTTGCCCGGAGGGAGCTGGCGGGTGATGACCTGTGTAAGCGTGCATTAACGTGCATGGCTTCTGTTGCTAGCTGCTGCTGACCGGTCAACATCTCCTTCTTATTTCAGCATTAACGTGTGTAGTGTTATTTCAGCGGTAGTACTAGGATTCCTTCCACATTTTCCTACTGCTAGTAGTCAGAATGATATTCTTGACCCCCAATCAGCAAAAAAAGTTTGATTCTCAAGTATAGGTAATGAGAAATATATAAAGTTACCTTTAAGGTGGATTTTGTAAAAACCTACGACAAAGTTAAATGACCATCTTGCAGCATGTAATGTATGCGTATGAAAGGCTTCCCACAAAATGGTGTCAATGGATTGGCTCATTTCTCATAGGGGGCACTGTGGGTGTCAAGGTAAACAATGACATCGACCACTATTTTTCCAAACACGAAAGTGATTGTGACTGGGGGAGCCTCTGCCACCTTTTTTTTCAACATTGTTGACGATCTTCTAATAGTTCTCATTAGTTGACCCACGAAAGCGGGGAATGTTGTGGGCTTAATTCCTCATATTGTCATCGGTTGGGTTCGATACATTTGTATGCTGATGACACCATTATCTTCATGAAGCACGACATTGAAAAGCAAAAATATAACTTATTCTTTGTTTATTCAAGCAGCGATCTAGTTTTAAGATTAACTTTCACGAAAAGGAACTCCTCTGCTTTGGAAAGACCAAAGAAGAAGAGGAAAAATGAGTACAAACAACTATTTGCTTGTGAGTATGGCTCTTTCCCTTATTGTATTCCAATGCATTTTCATAAACTTCTTAATAAGGAATGGAAAGGCATTAAAGATCGCTTTAAGAAAAAGCCGGATTGTTGAGTGAGTAAGCTTATGCCTTATGGCGTATGGCTTACCCTAATCGATGTTCGTTCTCACAAGTTACCTATGTTCACGTTATCTATTTCTTTGAAATACCTAAGGGGGTAAGGAAAAGTTTGGATTACCGCAGATCCACTTTTTTCTGATAGTCTAATGAACATAAACATAAACACATCCTAATGAGGTGAGATGCGATATGTCGTCCTAAGACCAAAAAGGTCTAGGGGTGGAAGACCTCGAGATAAAAAAAAAGTGTGTGTTGAGCAAATGGCTATACAAGATACTTTTCTAGAAGGGAGTTTGGCAAGAATTACTTAGAAATAAGTATCTTCATTTGAAAACACTCTCTAAGGTTCAGGCAAAACCAATGAACACGCTCTTCTGGAAAGGCTTCATGAGGGTCAAAAATGGCTTTCTCCATAGAGGGACGTTCGTGGTGGGTAATGACCTAATTAACTACTAGGTTCTAAGAAGATACATGTCTAGGGGACACGCCACTAGCCATGCAATATCGATGGCCCTATCATATTGTGCACCAGAAAGATTCTCTATTGCCTCAGTGATATGCTACGTACCGTTGAATGTTGCCTTTCGAAGACCATCGACGAGATCAAATGGACAGACTGCTTAAGTCTTGTGGAAAGACTCGTGATGGTCAATCCATCACATGAATCAGACATATTCCTTTGGAAGTTGACTACTTCTGGTGTCTTCACGGTCAAATCCATGTTTTTTGACCTATAATCAATGATGGGCACCCTTTACACCAAGAATATATTTGGAAAATGAAAGTCTGATTGAAAATAAATAAAAAACTTCATGTGGTATTTAGATCGCAAGATCATTTTGACAAAAAGTAATCTGAAAAAAAAGGAAATGGCAATGATGAACTAAGTGTTGCTTCTGTGGCAATGAGGAATCGATTCAACATTTATTCCTTCACTGCTCACTTGCCAAGCTACTTTGGCGATCTGTCCATATAGCCTTTAATCTACGTGCACCCACGGGTAGTAGCAATATATTCGAAAACTGGTTAGTGGGATGCATCCCAAGTTGAAGTAGTAGATTTGTGTGGGGATTTGCGCTTTATTTTGGGCCATTTGAGACACTCGTAAAAATTTCTATGTTTATCTTCCGAAATATCAGCTGGATTCATGAGGCTCATTTTCCTACAATTCTGTTTTTGATTTTCACTTGGGAAGCATGTGTGGAAGTTTTTTGTTGAATTTTATTGTAGCTGGATAATGAACTTAGAAATAATCAACAACAAAATGTGTGCATCACTGAGGCTGGGACATTACCCTCTTTTTAAAAAAAACAACTCTTCTAATACAAGAAAATCATCAGATAATTTCACACTAACTTTGGCATACATAAATGTTATGTTCTGTCTCATGTGCAAAAAAGTTTAGTAACCAAAGACAAGACTTTTAAGTTCTCTCATTTTGTCCAAAACACAAAAATGCATGTTTTGACATGAAAATTTGCAGTAATGGTAAAAACTCAAACATGGAGGTCCTTTTTGGTATTTCTTGGCACTTTAAAGCATTGATGAACACAAAATATCGGAGCGTATCTTTCGTTTGGCAATCGTCGAACGTGACAGTGGTACTATAATACTCACGGTATGCATGGTGCGTGACAGTCTTTGCCCGGAGGGAACTGGTGAGTGATGACATGTGCAAGTGAGCATCAATGCATGTGTTTTTCTTGTTTGGTTGTTCCTTTGCGGGGAAATGTACGTATTTGGTTTCAGTTGCTGCTTACCTTTCAACATCACTTCTTAATCGGAGAAGTACTGGGATTAGCTCTCTAACACGCACTTACCCACTCCAAACCCACACTTTGTCCATCTTCACTTGTCGTGTTTTGTAGCTGGAGATTCCGGGGATCCACACTGACGCCAGGCCACCTGCAACTGCAAATTGTCCACCGCAGACGCGATCAGGTGAGGTCTTATCTTCGTTCGGCGAATGTTCTACGATGATCAGTCAAGAAAATGTAATCTGCCAGCCAGATGATGAAGCTTGAGTTTCAAGCAAAAAAGTTGGTGCACCTACGTCCATAAATCTACTCCGGCCGGCACACTAGTAGAAAAATGGGCTTTTACCCTGGTTGGTAAGGGCCTTTTGTCCCGGTTTTTGAACCGGGACTAAAGGGTCGTTACTAAAGCCCTAACCCTTTAGTCCCGGTTCTTACACGAACCGGGACAGAAGGTCCTCCACGTGGCCGTTGCTGCCAGCCCAGGCAGGGGGGCCTTTGATCCCGGTTGGTGACACCAGGCTGGGACAAAATGCCCGTTGGTGACACCAACCGGGACCACTAGGCAGGGCCTTTTGTCCCGGTTGGTGTCACCAATCGGGACCAATAGGCATCCACGCGTCAGCATTTCAGGGGCTGGGGTTTTTGTTTTTTTAAAAGGGGGGGTTTGGGGGGTTAATCTAGGTGTTTCATATATTGTGTTAGCTAGCTAATTAATAGAGAGAAGTGTCCTCTCTTATCTCCGTGCTTGGTCGACGCTACGTACTATATACGTGTGGAGAGGACTAGACACGCTAGCTAGTAAGCAAATGAAGGAAACAGAAGATCGTCATGAACATATGCATACAGAGAGAAGTGATATCGACCACCTCTCCTTCTCCGAGAGATTGGTCGAACAACAAGTTCTCGTACATCTATCTAACACTACCGGCTACATATTTACAATAATTATCTCTTACAATATAATCTCTAATTAAATTGTAAGAACACAGGGTCCATATAGTATTCTCCGTTTTCAGCGATCACGTGGTCAAGGAAGAATGCCGCCAATTCCTCTTGAATTGCTCGCATACGATCTGGTGCTAGGAGTTCATCCCGTATCCGAAACATCTAATTTGAAGAAGGGGGTCAATATATATATATATATATATATATATATATATATATATATATATATATATATATATATATATATATATATATATATATGAATAAATGAAACTCGACACAAATGATGGTAATAAAATAAAATTGTGAATATTATTGCTTACGCACTTCATATTGTTCGTCAGAGTAGCCCCGCTCACAGGTCATGTGGCGGATAGACTCGCAAACGTAGTATCCACAGAAATCATTCCCTTGTTCCTGCCACAACCACTTTAGAAATAGAGGTCAATCTAACTGATAAGCAAGCATGCTAAATGGTATTGATGAAACTAGCGCTTGAATCACTAGGAGATGTGTGGAACATGCTACTATAGTACTTACTTTCGGGTGTCTAAATTGCAGCTTCTTCGGCAGTCCCGGAGCTTTTGTGGTGAATTTTCTCCAAACCCTGCCAGACAAAGAAAACAATTACTTGATATCAGGAAATGAACAAAGTTGCTGATATGGTGGATAATGATCGATTTAACTTACGTCTCGAGCATTTGAGTCATGTCCGCATAGTCCTGGGGATCTTTTCGTCTCGAGTCTAAGACGGTTACTACTCCCTGCTCAAGCTTAATCTCTAGGAGAATATAGTGGAAGCTGCGCATGCATGCATAAGTCATCAATTACATTACCATAACCTGGACTAATAAGGGAAACCGAATATGCACAAGACAGTAACACTCACTTGAAGTTGTAAGGAAAGAGTATTATATCTTTGTTTTGATTTAATACCAACGATCGTAGCAAGTTGGCCTCGGCTTCTTTGGCATGTTTTTCAACCGTATATGCATCTATGAGATTTGTGTTAATGAACCCAATATCACCGATTTGTCTTTTCTTCAATTCGGCGATCTTCAATCTGCATAATATAGTGAAGATAATTATAAATACATGCAATGAAAGAGCTTACCTATATAGAGAGACTTAATGACAGAAGTAGTACTACTTACAGACAGTAGCAAGTGATCGTTGATTTATCGAGGGCCTTTTGATTGAAAAACTGGAAGAACTCCTCAAATGGAACATTCAGCAGTTCAATTCCAACGAGGTCATGCTCTGGTTTAACTCTCAGCGTCAAAGTATTCATCCCATCAGACTCTCTGCAGGTTTTCATGTACCAATCATGTAATCTTCGCATCATCGTTGTTAGAGATCTTTCATCTTTGACGAGAGGCTTCCCGTAATGGTATTGTGTTCGTCCACCTCCATGATTTCATAATGTACATCGTCGGGCAGGTAATCTCCAAGATTGCTATAACCGGGCACAATCCTCGGATCATTAGCGACGATGTCGCTAGACACCTTGAGCGGGGGGCACGATTGGTTCGCTTGTTCGCCAAGCTGGGCAATTTTTTTCCCAGCTCGTCGTTCTTTTAACCTTTGATCACTGACAGTACTTCCCGACCGCTCCGCTTTGACAAATGTCTTTGCAATAATGCGCTCATAGTTGCCTTTCGGCGGAGACTTTGGTGGTTTTGTCAGGGCGGCCAGAGTGCGCTTTGCTTTCACCGGATCTACCTTCTCCTCCGGAGGTGGATGTTTCTTTGCATTCACCCCTTCAAAGAAGTTTGTCACTTCAGCTCGCACGATCTTCGCGTTCTCCTCCGGGGTCCTCTCGTATGGTAACTTCTCTGGAGTCTTCAGAGAAGGACCGAATCTATATTGCCTCCCGCCTCTGGCAGCTGTACTGCTAGACGCCGGCAGAGCAGACGGACCGGCTGCGGCTGTCTTCTTTCCTTGCTTACGAGGCGGAGGAGAAGGACTACGACGCGCCGGAGCTGCCGGAGCGGCGGCGGGTCTCTTCCGCCCTTGCTGACGAGGCGGAGAAGGAGGAGGCTGGCTGCTCTGGCACGCCGGTGCAGGCGGAGAAGGAGGCGGAGTGCCGCCACGCGCCGGAGAAGGAGGCTGAGTGCCCTGATCACTCGCCGGCGGAGGAGGAGGCGGAGTGTCGCCACGCGCCAGAGAAGGAGGCTGAGTGCCCTGATCACTCGCCGGAGGAGGAGGCGGCGGAGTGCCCTTACTCGCCGGAGGCGTCCAGTTCGGAAGGTTCATGAGCTCCTTCCGCCAAAGGCACGGAGTCTTCAGAGCTAAACCCAGCCGAGTCTCCCCTTCACTGGTAGGGTGGTCAAGCTGGAGGTCCTCAAATCCCTCCGTTATTTCATCCACCATCACCCTAGCATATCCTTCTGGAATCGGCCGGCAGTGGTAGGTTGCGCCGGGTTCAGGAGGTAAAACAGAGCCAACAGCCGCCTTGACTTTGAAGTTCTGCCATTGCACCATAAGGTGGCAATGTTGAGACTCCGTGATAGCATCCACGGGGTAGCTAGCAGGAGCCGTCAAGACATGCTCCGGCTGAAGCAGCTCGGTGGAAGCCACGCTGCTTCTCCGCTGAGATGGTGGGGTAGCTTCGGGGGTAGTTTCGGCATGTCGATTGCCGTCTCGTTCCTCTAGCGCTTGAACCCTTTCGTGCAGCTTCTAAATTTGGGTCTGCTCCACTTTTTTCCTCCTCTCCTGGCTTTTGTAACCGCCTGCGTCCGGAAAACCAGCCTTCCACAGAACGGAGCCTGGCGTGCCTCGTGTCCGTCCAGGGTGCTCAGGATTCCCGAGGGCCATTGTGAGCTCGTCGTTCTCTCTGTCTGGAACGAACGTCCCTTGCTGCGCTGCATCGATATAGTGTTGAAGCCTCTTGACTGGTATTCTCAAAAGCTCGTCCGTCCAAACGCACCTCCCTGATACAGGGTCCAATTTTCCGCCAGCCCCGAAGAACCAAGTCCGGCAACGGTCTGGCCAGTTCATTGTCTGTGGTTCGATCCCTTTTTCAAGCAGATCATTCTCAGCCTTGGCCCACTTAGGCCGGGCTTTGAGGTAGCCACCTGACCCCGTGCGATGGTGAAGCTTCTTCTTCGCAGCATTCTTCTTGTTTGTCGCTGACATCTTCTTACTCTTTTCTGATGTCTTGTGGGCCACAAATGCGGGCCAGTGATCTTTGATCTTCTCATACCGGCCGATGAATTCTGGTGTCTCTTCTTTGTCGACAAACGTTTTCAGCTCATTCTTCCACCTCCTGAATAGGTCTGCCATCTTCTTAAGAGCATGAGACTTGATTAATTGCTCTTTAACTGGCTTCTCCGGATCCTCCTCTGGCGGTAGGGTGAAATTTGCCTTCAGCTCAGTCCAAAGATCATCTTTTTGCATATCATTGACATAAGACACCTCAGGGTCTTCCTTCTTAGGCTTATACCATTGGTGGATGCTGATCGGGATCTTGTCCCTAACAAGAACCCCGCACTGAGCAGCAAATGCTTCCTTTGTCCGGATGGGTTCAATCGGTTGGTCGTCGCGCGCGATTGCTGTGATCTCAAACCTTTCATCCGAGCGCAACTTTCTCTTCGGACCTCGTCTCTTTACCGAAGTTGTGCTTGATCCGGAGGGCTAGAAAAAAGAAGAAAGGCGAGAGTTAATTAATATGTGTACATACCAAAACAATGAATGCATCAATTAGCTAGTCAGCACAGGCTTAACTAATATATTTACCTGGCCGGACTCTGTTCGGTCACCGGAGCCGTCACCACGGGCTCCTTCTTGCACCAGCATTGGGTCACCGGAGCCATCATAATCATGTCTTTCCTCCTCCACTCTTCGATCACCGTAGCCTGCTTCTTCACCCTATTCTTCCAGACCATCATTGTTGTTAAGATACGACAAGATATCACCTCCGGCTAAGATTATGTCCGCCAACACCTGTTCTGCTTGTTCGTCTCGTCCGTGCTCCATTGTTTCTGCAAATATTACAACATGGCAATTATTACACAAACATGACAGCAGGTGGATATATTAGTGCAAACGTAGACCTAGCTTATTCCGGGTTTGGGGTGGCCTCGGCAACGCTTCAAGGGTAGGGGCGCGGCGGGAGGGGGTAGGAGACCGACATCGTTTTTTTCTAGGGTTTGGGTGTCCTCGAGAGTTTTGGTCGAGCGAGAGGGCCGGGGGGTGCTCCCGTGGTATAAGTTATCACGGTCAAGAGGGGGTATAAATATCGACCGTCCATCATGTCGAAGTTATCTGGGAGGGAGTTATATATATCGACAACGACGACATACATACATGGGAAAATAATGTTATCGGGGAGGGGGTATATCGACAACGACATACCCGATAAAAATAAGAAGACGAAGAAGAAATAAAAATAGGAGAAGAAGAAAGGAATAGAGGAGAAGATCGAAGAAAAAAAGAAGAAAAAGAAGAGGAGAAGAAGAAAGGAATAGAGGAGAAGAAGAAAAAATAGATTCCTCTTCTTGTTTATTTCTCCTCTTCTTCCTCTCCTCTTCTTCTCCTTTCTTCCTCTTCTTATTTTCTTTTTTCCTATCCTTCTTTTTCTTCTTCTTCCTTTTCTTCCTAGCTAGATATATAAAACTTTTCTAAAAATGTAACTTTTGCATATATATAAAACTTTTTCTTCTTCTTCCTTGTTCCTTCTCTTCCTTCTTTTCCTAAATATATAAAACTTTTCTAAAAATGAAACTAACCTAAAATGGACTAAATCAGAGAACATATATAGATAAAACTTTTCTAAGAATCTATGTTTTGCATACATGAACATATATATACACAGAGAACATACATACATATATACATTTTTATAAAAATGAAAAACACAAAAAATCTGAAAAGAGGACATATAATCAGATATGCACACATACATATACTCACACATATACATATAATCTGGAAAAAACATCGTATATATGTGAAAAAAATAGGGAGGCAGGGGGCGGCGCCGGCCTGACCAAAGGAGAGGTGCGGCGTGGTCGGGGCAGGGGCAGAGGCACGACGCGCGTCGGGGTAGAGGGCGGCGACGGCGGCGTGGTCGGGGCAGGGCGACGGCGGCGTGGTCGATCAGGGCAGGGCGAGGCAGAGGCACGGTGAGGGCCCGCGGCGTGGTCGGGGCAGGGGTGCGCGGCGTGGTCGGGGCGGGCCGACGGCGGCGTGGTCGGGGCGGGCCGACGGCGGCGTGGTCGGGGCAGGGGCGCGCGGCGTGGTCGGGGCGGGCCGACGGCGGCATGGTCGGGGCAGGGGCGGCTGCGTCGACGAGGCAGAGGGCGGCGACGGCGTCGACGGGGCGAGCTCGGGCAGCCTGGTGGCGTCGTCGGGGCGGGGCAACTGCAGAGATGAATCTGAAAAACGCTAAGTGTTTTCTTATATACTCAGAGCATTGGTCCCGGTTCGTGGCACCAACCGGGACCAATGCCCCCCTTTAGTCCCGGTTGGTGCCACCAACCGGGACCAAAGGCCTCTTTTCAGCAGCCCAAAGGGCGGGAAGCGGCGGCCTTTGGTCCCGGTTGGTGGCACCAACCGGGACTAAAGGGGAGGGGCATTGGTACCGGTTGGTGCCACTAACCGGTACCCATGCCCCCCTTTAGTCCTGGTTGCCGGTACCAATGCCCCTCCCCTTTAGTCCCGGTTGGTGCCACCAACCGGGACCACAGGACATGTGCTGCCCGCGTCGCGGCCAAAGTTTAGTCCCACCTCACTAGTTGAGAGAGCTCGAGAGTGGTTTATAAGCGCTACTGCGCCCACCCTCTCGAGCTCCTCTCAACTGCAGGCTTTCGGGCCTAACCATACACTATGTGCCTGTGGGGCCTACTGGGTCACGTGCGGGCCTGAATCCTGGCCCATGGTTGGGTTTCTAGTCGTATTCAGGCCGTGGTGGCCCAGTAGATGGCACTTTTTTTCTTTGTTGCTTTATTTATTTTATTTTGTTTCTACTTACAACAAAATACTTAGCTATTTTTATTTATTTTATTAAAGTTTATTTTTTAATTCTTTTTGCTTTTAGGTCACAAAAATTATAAACTTTCTGTTAGTGCCATTAGTTTTCAAATTTGAATAGTTTAAATTTGAATTCTTTGAAATTTGTGTGAATCACTAGTTTGTGATTAACTTTACTATAAAAATAGATTTTGGAGTGATTCTTTTTCCTGCTATTTAATATTACTGTGTTTTATGATTCTATTCAAAAACAGATTTTGTATCTTTATGATAATGCTTTTTGCTATTAAAGTTTCTAACAAAAACATTCTTTATGAAAATTCCTTTTGCTATTGGAGTTTTATAAACGCTTTTTAGTTGATTCTTTTGGCTATTGAAGAATATTATAGTTTTGTTTTAGTTGATCATAACAGCATATTTTAATTGATTATTTTTAGTTCATTCTTTCTGCTATTAGTTCATGAGCTATAAATGACCCTGAAATTGAAAAGCACTACAAATGAACTCTGAAAAGGTTGAAAGTTGGCATGGTGTCATCATTTCACCCACATAGCATGTGCTAAAAAGTTGAGAGGGTTACGGCAAAAACTGGATGCACTTCGTGTACAAAATGGACAATCTCTTCCGAAGTATCACGGTTTCGAATGAAAACTCATCAGTTACAAAGGGATTTCATTTTTTTGAACTTATTTGAACTCCAGACTTTTTGTGTGTTCAAAATGCACCATTCAAAGCCACATCATCAATTTTCAACCATTTCTGACTTCATTTGTTATTTTTCATGCATTTACTGATTTTCATGAGCTATATGACCGTGAAATTGAAAAGCACTACAAATGAACTCTGAAAAGGTTGAAAGTTGGCATGGTGTCATCATTTCACCCACATAGCATGTGCTAAAAAGTTGAGAGGGTTACGGCAAAAACTGGATGCACTTCGTGTACAAAATGGACAATCTCTTCCGAAGTATCAGGGTTTCGAACGAAAACTCATCAGTTACAAAGGGATTTCATTTTTTTGAACTTATTTGAACTCCAGACTTTTTGTGTGTTCAAAATGCACCATTCAAAGCCACATCATCAATTTTCAACCCTTTCTGACTTCATTTGTTATTTTTCATGCATTTACTGATTTTCATGAGCTATATGACCGTGAAATTGAAAAGCACTACAAATTAACTCTGAAAGGTTGAAAGTTGGCATGGTGTCATCATTTCACCCACATAGCATGTGCTGAAAATTTGAGAGGGTTACGGCAAAAACTGGATGCACTTCGTGTACAAAATGGACAATCTCTTTCGAAGTATCAGGATTTCGGACGAAAACTCATCTGTTACAACAGGCATTTCAAATGAACTACAAAAAGGTTGAAAGTTGGCATGGTATCAATATAATAGTTGTGGAGAGAAAGTCTTCACTTTTTCTTCGCTTGTGTCCTTTGCTTATTGCGCCGTAACCATGGATAATATTCATCGTTTATCAGGATGCTTGGATCAGCCTTGACTTTGAAGGGAGGAATTTCATGAAACTTTTCATAATCTTCAGACATGTCTGTCTTGCCCTCCACTCCCACGATGTCCCTTTTTCCTGAAAGAACTATGTGGCGCTTTGGCTCATCGTATGATGTATTCGCTTCCTTATCTTTTCTTTTTCTCGGTCTGGTAGACATGTCCTTCACATAGATAACCTGTGCCACATCATTGGCTAGGACGAACGGTTCGTCAGTGTACCCAAGATTGTTCAGATCCACTGTTGTCATTCCGTACTGTGGGTCTACCTGTACCCCGCCTCCTGACAGATTGACCCATTTGCACTTAAACAAAGGGACCTTAAAATCATGTCCATAGTCAAGTTCCCATATGTCCACTATGTAACCATAATATGTGTCCTTTCCCCTCTCGGTTGCTGCATCAAAGCGGACACCGCTGTTTTGGTTGGTGCTCTTTTGATCTTGGGCGATCGTGTAAAATGTATTCCCATTTATCTCGTATCCTTTGTAAGTCAATACAGTCAAAGATGGTCCCCTGGACAACGAGTACAGCTCATCACAAACAGTGTTGTCACCTCTGAGACGTGTTTCCAACCAACTGCTGAAAGTCCTGATGTGTTCACATGTAATCCAGTCGTCGCACTGCTCTGGGTGTTTGGAGGGCAGACTGTTCTTGTGTTCATCGACATACAGGGTCACCAAGGTAGAGTTCTGTAGAACTGTGTAGTGTGCTTGAGACCAAGAATATCCGTCCCTGCATATTATTGAGTCCTCTCCAAGCGTGCCTTTTCCAGTCAGTCTCCCCTCATACCGCGATTTAGGGAGACCTATCTTCTTAAGGCCAGGAATGAAGTCAACACAAAACCCAATGCATCCTCTGTTTGATGGCCCATGAAGATGCTTCCTTCTGGCCTAGCGCGGTTACGGACATATTTCTTTAGGACTCCCAGGAACCTCTCAAAGGGGAACATATTGTGTAGAAATACGGGCCCCAGAATGACAATCTCGTCGACTAAATGAACTAGGACGTGCGTCATGATATTGAAGAAGGATGGTGGGAACACCAGCTCGAAACTGACAAGACATTGCGCCACATCACTCCTTAGCCTTGGTATGATTTCTGGATTGATCACCTTTTGAGAGATTGCATTAAGGAATGCATATAGCTTCACAATGGCTAATCGGACGTTTTCCGGTAGAAGCCCACTCAATGCAACCGGAAGCAGTTGCATCATAATCACGTGGCAGTCATGAGACTTTAGGTTCTGGAACTTTTTCTCTGGCATATTTATTATTCCCTTTATATTCGACGAGAAGCCAGTCGGGACCTTCATACTGAGCAGGCATTCAAAGAAGATTTCTTTCTCTTCTTTTGTAAGAGCGTAGCTGGCAGGACCTTCATACTGCTTCGGAGGCATGCCATCTTTTTAGTGCAAACGTTGCAGGTCCTCCCGTGCCTCAGGTGTATCTTTTGTCTTCCCATACACGCCCAAGAAGCCTAGCAGGTTCATGCAAAGGTTCTTCGTCACGTGCATCACGTCGATTGAAGAGCGGACCTCTAGCTCTTTCCAGTAGGGTAGGTCCCAAAATATAGATTTCTTCTTCCACATGGGTGCGTGTCCCTCAGCGTCATTCGGAACAGCTAGTCCGCCGGGACCCTTTTCAAAGATTACGTGTAAATCATTGACCGTAGCAACTACATGATCACCGGTACGCATGGCGGGCTTCTTCCGGTGACCTGCCTCGCCTTTGAAATGCTTGCCTTTCTTTCGACATTGATGGTTGGTCGGAAGAAATCGACGATGGCCCAGGTACACATTCTTCCTGCATTTGTCCAGGTATATACTTTCAGTGTCATCTAAACAGTGCGTTCATGCGTGGTATCCCTTGTTTGTCTGTCCTGAAAGGTTACTGAGAGTGGGCCAATCGTTGATGGTTACAAACAGCAACACGTGCAGGTTAAATTCCTCCTGTTTGTGCTCATCCCACGTACGTACACCGTTTCCATTCCACAGCTGTAAAAGTTCTTCAACTAATGGCCTTAGGTACACATCAATGTCGTTGCCGGGTTGCTTAGGGCCTTGGATGAGAACTGGCATCATAATGAACTTCCGCTTCATGCACATCCAAGGAGGAAGGTTATACATACATAGAGTCACGGGCCAGGTGCTGTGATTGCTGCTCTGCTCCCCGAAAGGATTAATGCCATCCGCGCTTAAACCAAACCATACGTTCCTTGGGTCAGCTGCAAACTCAGCCCAGTACTTTCTCTCGATTTTTCTCCACTGCGACCCGTCAGCAGGTGCTCTCAACTTCCCGTCTTTCTTATGGTCCTCACTGTGCCATCGCATCAACTTGGCATGCTCTTCGTTTCTGAACAGACGTTTCAACCGTGGTATTATAGGAGCATACCACATCACCTTCGCAGGAACCCTCTTCCTGGGGGGCTCGCCGTCAACATCACCAGGGTCATCTCGTCTGATCTTATACCGCAATGCACCGCATACCGGGCATGCGTTCAGATCCTTGTACGCACCGCGGTAGAGGATGCAGTCATTAGGGCATGCATGTATCTTCTGCACCTCCAATCCTAGAGGGCATACGACCTTCTTTGCTGCGTATGTACTGTCGGGCAATTTGTTATCCTTTGTAAGCTTCTTCTTCAATATTTTCAATAGCTTCTCAAATCCTTTGTCAGGCACAGCATTCTCTGCCTTCCACTGCATCAATTCCAGTACGGTACCGAGCTTTGTGTTGCCATCTTCGCAATTGGGGTACAACCCTTTTTTGTGATCCTCTAACATGTGATCGAACTTCAGCTTCTCCTTTTGACTTTCGCATTGCGTCCTTGCATCGACAATGACCCGGCGGAGATCATCATCATCGGGCACTAGTTCCTCTTGATCTTCAGCAGCTTCCCCCCTTGCAGCATCATTGGGCACATCGTCTGGTTCCTCTTGACCTTCAGCAGCTTCCCCCGTTGCAGCATCACCGTATTCAGGGGGCACATAGTTGCCATCGTCCTCTTCTTCTTCGCCGTCTTCCATCATAACCCCTATTTCTCCGTGCCTCGTCCAAACATTATAGTGTGGCATGAAACCCTTGTAAAGCAGGTGGGTGTGAAGGATTTTCCGGTCAAAGTAAGACTTCGTATTCCCACATGTAGGGCATGGACAACACATAAAACCATTCTGCTTGTTTGCCTCAGCCACTTCGAGAAAATCATGCACGCCCTTAATGTACTCGGAGGTGTGTCTGTCACCGTACATCCATTGCCGGTTCATCTGCGTGCATTATATATAATTAAGTGTGTCAAAAACCATTACAGAACATCATGAATAGATAATTAAGTGACCAAATTAATAGAAGTTCATCATCACATTAAAACCAAAGTACATACATAGTTCTGATCTAACAACATATGGCTCTCCAGAGCATCTAATTAATTAAACCATACATTGAAACTATGTAAAACATTTCAATGCAAAAACAAATGCGATCATAATCGCAACCAAGGTAACAATTGATCCAACGGCATAATGATACCAAGCCTCGGTATGAATGGCATATTTTCTAATCTTTCTAATCTTCAAGCGCATTGCATCCATCTTGATCTTGTGATCATCGACGACATCCGCAACATGCAACTCCAATATCATCTTCTCCTCCTCAATTTTTTTTCCTTCAAGTAATTGTTTTCTTCTTCAACTAAATTTAACCTCTCGACAATAGGGTCGGTTGGAATTTCCGGTTCAACCACCTCCTAGATAAATAAAATCTATGTCACGTTGGTCGGCATATTTGTCATAAACAATAAATGAACCAAATAGTTATAAAAAGATAATATATACCACATCCGAATCATAGACAGGACGAGGGCCGACGGGGGTGGATACCAAAACCATCGCACTATGTAATAAGAAGGAATAATAAAAGTAAGAAAATTAGACAAGTATCTATCTAAAGTAAGAATTCTTTTCTTTCAGAAAGAAGATAGGAACAAGAGGCTCACCACGTGGTGCTGGCGACGAGATCGGCGCGGGCGATCGACGGTGGTGAAGACGGGGACGGGACGTGACGGACCGCTAAACCTAGACAAATCTCGGGGAAAATGGAGATCGGAGGTCGAGTTTCGAGAGGAGAAAGATTAACTAGTGTGGCTCAGACATTTCATCGAACACCTCGTGTGCATAGGAGCTGAGCTAGAGCACCCAAATGCCCTCCCCTCGCCGGCCAGAAAAAACAGAGCACTGTGGAGTGCTCTGCTGTGGCGATGGGGTATATATAGGCAACTCATTGGTCCCGGTTGGTGGCACCAACTGGGACCAAAGGCCTTGTGCTGCCCCGCGTCAAAAGTTTAGTCCCACCTCACTAGTTGAGAGAGCTCGAGAGTGGTTTATAAGCGCTGCTGCGCCCACCCTCTCGAGCTCCTCTCAACTGCAGGCTTTCGGGCCTAACCGTTCTCTTTGCCTGTGGGGCCTACTGGGCCTTCTGCGGGCCTGAATCCTGGCCCATGGATGGGTTTCAAGTCGTATTCAAGCCGTGGTGGCCCAGTAGGTGGCATAATTTTTTTTCCTGTTTTTTGTTTTCTCTTTTGCTTTATTTATTTTGTTTTGTTTCTACTTACAACAAAAAACTTATTTATTTTATTCCATTTTGTTTCTAATTACTTATGTATTTTACTTTATTTATTTTATTTTTATTTATTTTACTGCTGCTATTTTTATTTATTTTACTGCTGCTATTTTTATTTATTTTATTAAGGTTTATTTATTTTATTTACTATAGTTTATTTTATTAAGGTTTATTTATTTTTATTTATTTCATTAAGGTTTATTTATTTTATTTACTATAAAAAATGAACATAGATGCGCCTACAGAGAAAATTTGTAATAAATTTCTATGAAATTAAAAGAAATTTACTCTGAATTTAGGTCAAATTCCCTGTATAAGGGCATCTATTTTCACTTTGAGAGGAGCTTAACAAGGCAGAGAGGGACAGACTTATAAACCGGTGTGAGCGTCCTTCGGTTGGCGAGGTGGGACTAAACTCTGACCGCAACTAGGACCAACCCTTTAGTCCCGGTTTGTGGTATGAATCGGGACTAAAGGGTGAGCCTCTGGTCCCGGTTCAAGCCACCAACCGGGACCAATGATGGTGGGCCAGGAGTGAGGCCCATTGGTCCCGGTTTGTCCCACCAACCGGGACCAAAGGGGCCGGACGAACCGGAACCAATGCCCCCACAAGGCCCAGCAGGTCCCTGGCCGCACGAACCGGGACCAATGCTCACATTGGTCCCGGTTCGTGACTGAACCGGGACTAATGTGAATATTGCCCTGTGACCAAAGCCCAGTTTTCTACTAGTGGCATCGCCTGACGTGCCCGGTGTCACATTTGTACGACGGCTGCTGCATCCTTGCCTAGATACTTTGGCGTGCCCTGTGCATTAGCTGGACAGAGATTGCGGGTCTGCGAGACCCTACACGAGTACGACCTCTTAAATCCTTGTCCCTGGCTAATAAGCAAGCTCGCCGATTCGATTGCGCTATCGGACTGCGGCTTGGCAATATGCTAATGTCGCCGTCGTTCATTTTACCTGTCGTTTTTGGACAGTGACATTGACGAGGCGAATGACGCTTGACTAATGCACGTCTGACTAGTACAAGCGAGCTGAGAGCAGCAGTGAGCATTCTTTTAGGCAAAACACCCTTCATTAATCACCAATAATGTTTACAGGTACACTTAAAGGATATAAAGGCAGACCCAACCAAACATATCGATAAAGAACATATGTGCTTTGCAAGCATATGAGCCTTGAAATTTAAGTTTCTGCGTTCATGTATAAAATTACAACTCTGAAAAGAAACTTTCCGGATATGTTTTCCAAACTGTTTTTTTTAGCAAAACGTATTCCAAACTGTTGGGCTTGTTCATCACAGAGAATGAACCGAATCCCAACATGGACTGGGGCCGGGTGACCACGCCAATACGGTAATTGGGCCGTCCTATTTCGGCCTTTACTATCTTCGCGCAACCGTGTCTGTGGTTGCTCTACTGTAAGTTCGTGTTCTTCAACTTCGTTCTGCACAGTGCACGCCCCTTTTAACCTCTATGGAATGGGATTCACTTTGCATTCCAAGAATGATCGGTTCGAACCAAAGAAGCTGCGAAGCATTGAGGTTACGGCGCGCCTCATCGGCTCGTCGTCCCGGCTCACCTACCGGAGTTTAATCGATCCCTACCGCCGTCCACGTCACCGGCGATAACGCTGCTCGGACTTGATCAAGATGGCGCGGCAGGTCAAACGCCTTGTCTCACCTCAAAATAACTTACGTTTGTTTTGTAGATCGGGTCGCTCCCGATTCTCGCGTGATGCAACGGGTGACGCGACTAGTGTTTGTGTTTTTTGTATTTCTATTTGTACGTCCGCCTCAATACATCATACATTTCTTAAGCAGCCGCATGCATGCAGTATATTACCTCTGTCCCGAAATATAAGTCGCTGGGGGAGTTCAGTTTACACTCCCCCAACGACTTATATTTAAGAACGGAGGGAGTATATTAGTGTATACTACTGTGTATACTATTGTATATAGCACACACCAATGATCGAGTCTTTCTGGATACGTATTCCAAACTGTCTATTTCATTTTGAAACCGTCGAAGGTGACAGTGGTCGTATAATACCGTCTATGTGCAGATTGTTTTTGCCCGGAGGGAACTGGTGAGCGATGACATGTGCTAGTGTGCATGAATGTGTACGCTGTTGCTAGTTCTTGCTGACCGGTCAATGTCTCCTCCTAACCGGAGCAGTATTATGTTGACATCACCGAGATTAATTCTCTAACACGCACTTACCCTCTCGTAACCCACACTTTGTCCAGTTTACTTGTCGTGTGCTGTGGCTGGAGATTCCCGACGTGGACAGCACAAGCTACATTCGATCTGTCCATGACAGAATGTTTATCGCCAAGCCTTATCTATCTTTGTTTGGCGAATGTTCTACTTCCACGAGCATACACCACCCCACAGATTTTTTTTGGAAAAGGAGGATGACCTCCGACCTCTGCATCTGGGAGATGCATGTGGTCATTTTATTAATTATCCTCGAGGACCTTACAAAATAGAACAACAATATGTCTAAATCCGCCATCTTGGCAACATCTGCCGCTACTCCTATCCAAATGATGAAGGGGTGCAAGCTGGGCCACATACCCAGACCTCTCACCTAAGCCTAACATCTAAAGCCGGAGGCCCCGACCAAGCCATCTGCCGGGTCCGGGGCTCAAACCGGTCTGACGCACTCACATGTGTCGTCGCCGCCATCTTCCACTGGTCCATCTTCAGAGCAGATTGAGGTAATAACCTTGGCAGGTCCTCCGCCATCGACGCCACCACGACGCCAAACGACGACCTCCACCTAAGCGAGCCTTGGCAAGTCCTCCGCCATTGACGCCACCACGACGCCAGCCGACGACCTCCACCTACGCGAGTCCATCTCCAAAGCCACGGACGTAAATCCATGCTAGGATAGGGCCGCACCACCGCCGTCGCCCACCACCCACAAGCGCCACCCAACCCCAAGGTTCCCAAAGCGGCGCCTTCAAGAAGGGAACGGTGCCGTGAGCGCCGCCGCCGCCCAACAAAGTTAGGGCTTTCGCCCGGGAGACCTAGGGAAAGGTGAAGTGAGGAGATCAGTCCATACCGACGCCTCCAAGAAGAGGAACGGCGCCCTCAGGCGTCACCGTCGGCGCGGCAGGTCATGGCCGGCCAGGGATTTCGCCCGAACTAGATCCCCGCCACCAGCAGTGCCTCATGTACAGAACCGGCGACCGAGAGGAAGCGCGGCCCGACCAGGCTTGCCCGGACGCCGAACAAGGGAGGAGGGGAGGCGCCAGATCGCGCGCATCGACCGCCGCAGAAGCCGCCGCCGGCCGCCAACGACCACCGGATAACATCAAGAATAATGTGATCTGCCAGGCGATCGATCATTCTTCAGCCTCAAGCAAACTTGGTGTGCCGGACGTGTCCGGTGTGTCCCATTTGTACGGTCCTACGTGAGTAGGACCTCTCAAATTGTTATCGATAATTAAGCTCACCGATTCACGCGGTGAGACTGCAGCTCAGACCATGATAATGTTGCTGCCGTTCAGTTTAGTTGTCGTTTTTGGACACTGACTAGTGAAGATGACACTTGATTACCGCACTTTGGACTAGTCTGTGAGAGGTCCGCTTGGATTCATAGGATTTGAAAAAAAAAGGTGGATTCCAGTCATTCAGATTTTTTCCTACACACATTGTTTGTTTCGTGGGAATTCAATCTATATAATTTTTCTCCTTACAATTCATTTGTATTATAGTTTTTTTGCGGGTGAAAAAAATACTCATTTGTATTATAGTTCATAGGAAAATTTCCATTCAAGCCAACCTCATGTAAAGATTCCCTTGTTTTTCTTGTGCTCAATCAAACATCTATGCAAATCTTGTACAGTATTGAAGATGGCATGAAATCATATCCCTCCGTTTGATCAATCCTGCAAATCAAAGCGACCCTCGTAGTTGTTACTTGCAAGAACATTTCCCGTTGACGCTTAGTACTGTGTTAGTTTGCCGTTGTTCCGCACAGGGAGCGGAGCAAAGCAGCATGAGATGGGTTGCCATTTAAGTAATTATATGTTCTACAGATCCTTCTAGAAGGTTCTGATTCAATTTTTTCATGCTTTGGTTTTTCTGTTTTTCTTTACCGATTTTATATTTTTATTTGTATTTTTTTAAATCATTAGGAATTTTTGAAAATTGTTTGGATTAAAAAATGTTCAAAAATTCAAAACTTGATCAAATTTTAAAAAATCACCATATATTTACTCCCTCCGTTTATAAATATAAGCCTTTTTTAGAAATTTCAATACGGACTACATATGGATGTATATAGACTTCTTTTAGGGTGTAGATTCACTCATTTTGCTCCGTTGCAGTCCATACCTCCATCCGTTTCTAAATATAAGCTTTTTTAGAAATTTCAATACAGACTACATACGGATGTATATAAACGTCTTTTAGAGTGTAGATTCACTCATTTTACTCCGTATGCAGCCCATACTGAAATCTCAAAAAAGACTTATATTTAGGAACAGAGGGAGTAAATGGTAAAAAAAATTGAAAACAATGTTCACACTTCTACAAAGTGTTCAAAAATTCCAAAAACAAATAGATTTGTTAAAAAATATCTGCATTTAAGAAATGTTTGCATGTTTATAAAAATGTTCACAAAAAGTTTCAAAAATGTTTGCATTTTTTCAAAGTTTTTTCACAAACATTTTATGAATGTTCACCTTAAAAAAGGTTCTTAATATTTTTCTAATAATACTCACTTCTAGAAAATAATTTTTTTCACGTTCTGTAAAAAATCTTCCAAAATAACCACCTGATAACCAAAAGAAATCACTAAAAAATATATGCTACAGTTCCGCTTGCTAGAATCTTGTGCCAATAGGTCGTAGTCGTGGGGAGCCCCTATGCAATCGACCAGCCAAATGGCGCAGAGAGTGTTGTATCTAGGAACCTAATTAAGGGGTACCCCTTGGAGGGCTTCTGCAGGGGTCACTTTCGGCAGGGTGCCAAGTAGTGCGTCAAGCCGCCGCCAAGTGTCGCGTGTTAGACGCACCCTTGGAAAAAGCAAATCCGTGCTTCCTTGTTTTTTGAAAAAGCACAAATGAGCTTCCAAGTTTTGTTTTTTTTTGGTTTCGGTCTTTTGGCTTCTTTTTTTGTTTTTATTTTATTTCTATTTTATTAAAAAAATATTGTCGAAACTAATTAACATGGGATCTAGTTTCGAAGATCTGGGCACTAGAAATCCAAAGGTGAAAAATGGTTCATCATTTGGACGCATGGTTCAAAAGGTAAACATTAAAAAAATAAACATACGAAAAACGGAAAAACTCCTAGGTTGCAATAATTGGCACATATACAATGCGCCATTTGTCAGCATAAGGTGGGAGTGACCTCTGCATGAGTAACCATTGATTAGAGATTTCAATGTTGTATAGTATAGGAGCTCCGTTAAAAAAGTTGCTATCCCTTGTTGTGACAGCTATTACTCGCCAGTAGCGATTTCCTATTACGAATCCACTAATGGCGGGCGCTATAAGGTGGCCAACCGTTGCAGCGCTAAATTCTTTTTAATTCTTTTTAAGGTTTTTCCTCTATTGTAGCAAGTTTTATCTTTGGTTTTTTAGTTTTCTGTTCTTTTTTTCTTTTTCTTTCTTCGGTTTCTTGTTTAATTTCTTTGTTCTGTTGTCGATTTTCTTTGTTTATTTTCTTTCCGGTATGCATTGGCTTTTTTTATTTTATTTTGTTCTCAATACATGTCTACTTTTTCACGCGCAATGTACATTTTCCGTATGCATCACTGTCATTTTTTATATGTTTAACAATTATTTAAATACAAGATTAATGTTAATTTTCCATATATGTTTTAATGTTTATTTTTTATATACATAGTACATTTTTTGTATAAATCAAGAAATTTTTATGCATAGTTAATATTTTTTAATACGTGATTAAAATTTATTCTATTATATTTTAATGTCTACTTTTTTCAATCAAATTTTACATTTTTCGTATGCACCTATAACATTTTTATACACTTTTTAACATTTTCCAAATACATTATTACATTTTTACAAAATCATGTTTTGAACATTTTTCTGAAAACATGTTAAAAAATTCACATACCCATAGGAACTTTTTTTGAATTATAAATATATTTTTTAAAAATATGCATTTACCAAAACATTTTATGAACGATTTTTAAAATCATTGATAATTTTTTGACGTTGTTCAAACTCGTGAACATTTTGTTAAATGTAACGTACATTTTTTTTGAATGTATGAATCATTTTCTTGGAAATACACAAACACTTTTGTTAATACAATATATGCATATTTTTATAAATTATCACATGCATTATTTTTCAAAGCGTGTGGCATTTCTTACATGTTACAAACATTGTTCATACAAATATTTAACTGTTTCGAATGCATGACAATTATTTTTGCAAAATTTTATGTAAAGTGTTTCTGCATTGTATAAATTTAGTTTCGAACAAAAAAATATAGTCCATCCGATCCAAAGTAAGTGTTGTGGTTTTAGTTCAAATTTGAACTAAAACCATGAGACTTATTTTGGATCAAAGGGAGTATATATGTAGAATATTTTGGGATCTAAACAAAAGTAAAGAAAGTAGGGCAAATATGAAGAAAAAAGAAAAAAACACAGCTGGCGTTAGGATGAAGTTCGATTTTGTTACTGGGCCGGGCCAGCACCAGCACCCTATAGGCGAGCTGTGGATAGGACTCGCTGCGGGCGGCACATAGATGCACCCATCCGTTGCACCAGTGTAGTTGTAGTGAACGTCGTGTTGTTTAGTTACCAGGTTTCGCATGTTCTTGTGCAGTCCCAACCCTGCAACATCAGCAATTCCCTGGGAATGGTCAACTAACCCGAGTGAGTTGTTTGGACCCACCGCTTGTAGAGAAGCTTACGTTTCATTCCTTCTCGAGGCATTTGACCTTTCTTGTCCACTTAATAATGATGTACTAGTTGCTTAATTGTGAAGTCAGAACTCAGGTATGGTTCATACCATTCGTGATGCCATGGTTACTCAAGTGATTGTAGACTCCTTCAGGCCTATGCTAATGACATGTTGCAATTCATGGAGACAATGTTAGATTTAATTAGCTTTAGGCTAATCCGTTAGAACCTAGTATCCAGGGGATAAGAAGGAGGAGAGGGGACGAGCCGCGCCACGCCAGTGCCGCCGCCGCTTAGAGCTTCCTCCGTCTAGAATCGAGTGCGTTAATCCACGTCCGGTCTCATTTAAGAGGTAAGAACATCACAAATTGAAGAAATCACATAGATGCTTACAATTATTGTTATGGATTTTCGATCGAGCGATCTTGGATGCCAACGCCCATGTCTTTGTATGTGCATCTTCCCTGTGTAATTGAAAATTATGCCCAATTTCAAGTTCTCTTGTTCCTGCTTGGAGTATGATCTATCCGCTCAACTGATTGATTTTCTGTCCTTTGGCAGAGTGTGTTCGAGGCTTCCGATTGTTGAATCGATTGAGGCTGGCTTTGTGTTCTTCCATCGGTTCTTCTTCGATCTTGGCCGAGGGTGTGTTCTTCTTTCTGCATGGCCAAATCGCTCGTTCGGAAAACAAGAGAGGGGAGCGATAGAATGAACAGTGTTCTCATTGATTGAAGATTAGGGGGATATATACCCGGTACAAAGGCGGTTAGTATATTGCAGTTACAAGGAGTAGTTGCCGACATATGGCAACCGACAATGTAGGGATTAACCCTTAATTAACCTAATGAATTAAATCCTAACAGGAAGGGTAGAGGAGGAGGAAAAGGTGCCGATACAACCTTTAAATTTCCACTGACGTGATTTAATGGGGGTTGAAGAATATGAAGTGGGAGTGGAGTTTCTGTGGAGAAGACAGGAAGGAGGAGAGACGCGGCGATGGAAAAAACATTGGTGTGGAGAGAAAAGTAGCACTCTGCTTCAAGCTACCGGGTGAATGCATCATGCAATAACTGAACCACTAATCGCTGTTACTGTCTGGCTGACCATTGAGGTTGCCTGTTTATGCTTGCGCATGGATTCAAGGAGGCTGCTGACATGTCATGGATGCTGAGTTGGCGTAGCTGGATCTCTGAATAATGACGTGGCACATCGCTGATGTGGACAGTGTGCATGGTGAGAGAATAGGAAGTAGTGTGAAGCAACTTCTTAAAAATGGTAGATCTGACACAAAATGCACCAACTAAAAAACCTTTACTTTTGCCAAATAGTCATACCAGCCCAAAAATATTGTGCCGCACGGTGCAGTGCGGAAAGCCGAGCCATGTGACCATCAACATTCTACTACTTGGTGGTCTTAGCCCATTAGTAATGATCACATCATTAAGAAAAGTGCAATAAGAATTGCATCAACATAAAATTTGCACTCAAATAAAATATTACAAAATTTAAATGAGTGACTAACAATTGTGCTCAACATTAATTTCATTTCACATTATTACATTTCAACATTAGAATGATACAAAAAAAGTGATCATAAAAATGACATTACCATTCATTGCTTATTAGTTTTCTAAGTAAAACATCTCAATGGTTCCATTCTACTCAGAAAACTATTTATAGCTTTTGGCAATATTTCAATTTACAACCGTGAAAAAAAACATCATCAATGACACAAATCAAATGTACCTAAAGTACATAATTTCAGCCCATAATAACCCATGGCAGCCCTTTAGATAACTTTATCGCCATTAGCATTTCCTTTTCTTTCGACACAAGCACAGATTTCTAATTTTTACAGTGCATAGAACATTAACAAAACAACAACAGAAAAAAAATGCATAAATGCACTGCAAATCTCATACAGGACCGAAAACTCAATTTGGGCCCAAAGCCGAGGGCTACCCTTTTACATTCGGAGCAGGAGAAAAAAAAACTTTAAAGAACATAACACGGGAGAAGGGCCTCAGCCCATAGCCAGAATTAGCCCGTTGCACGCCCGAAGGCCTGCCATCGACTGTAAGTGACCGCCAGTCGTTGGATCAGACCCAACGGCTGTGATCGCCCTGCATTGAGCAAAGTCACGATCCAGCCTAACCCTAGCCATTTCCCACCGCATCCCCGATGTTTCCGCTCCAGAGAGACAGGGGCGACCGAGCGGCGCCGCCCGTCACCGACGGCGTCCATGGCGGCTCGGCTGCCTCTCTCGCCGGATCCCATGGCGGCTTGGCTGCCTCTTTCGCTGGATCCCATGGCGGCATGGTGGCCCCGTTCGTCGGACGAGCGTGCCTAGGCTATCGGCCGCGCGCTCCTCCGTCGAACGGCGCCTGCCGTGTCGCGCGCATGCAGTTAGGCGGCGGGGCAAGGGGATGTGTTCGCCGGTGCCGCCGCGGCGTAAGGAGGTGAGGGTGGCGCGTGTGGCACGGTGGCCTTGAACGTCGTCGTCCATGGGTGTGGGCCTTGATCTTCCGCACGACTTCTCCATGGAGATGACGGCGGCACGGCGACGGCAAGCCGTCAACGCGTCCACATCAGGTGAGGTCCAAAATCCTCAAAACTTTTGGGAACTAGTGCATCAGCAAGGTTTGAGATTTGTAGAAAAATTGGGAATTTCTCATCTAGGGTTAGGGTTCCGAATTGGGGTAAACATTAGGGATTTCGTAAACATGCAATTCCCCTCCTTCTATCTTCTCTGACCGATCCCGAATAGTGCTAATTCAACATTAACTTGATTCTAATCAGGCCATAATAACATTAACCGAAAACTAGATATGAATAATTAGCCTTAACGGGGCATAATGAGATTTTTATTTCTAGTAATTAGCACTAACGAAAATTATTGGGCCATTAAACTTAGCACTTGTGCACTTAAACAATATCATTGGCTTCAACCGTATAGATCTATGTAGGCCTGTAACTTGAGACATTCACATCTGGCAGGCCTAATTAGGGTTCTAGCCAGATTAGGGAGGCTCATGATACCATTGTTATGTTAGATTTAATTAGCTTTAGGCTAATCCGTTAGAACCTAATCTCGGACTAAAACACCAGCGTTATGCGGAAGCGTACAAACTTACAGTGCTTGGCGAATCCCCATGGCCACTCGATACAGCCCCCTCTGTAGCCCGTGGCTGCACCTTGTGATCTCCAGCAGCAACAGGGAGACGTTGATGGAAGCAGGAAGCCGCCGGCACTGAACTTGAGGTGGCCGGCGGTGGTAGAGGTCTTCTGATCCCCTGTAGCACCCTTTTAGGATCGGCTGTTAGGAGTAGTTGGGTGTTAGCCCGTATGTATGTCCTCTGCCCAAGGGGCACGACCTCCTCTTTTAAATCTGGCGGTGCTAAGGGGTCAGGGACCCAAACCAATCGTTGGTTTGTGTGCGCCCGATCAATGCACAAACGTGAGGAGAGGAGACTTTCCCATATTTTTCTCTTGGTTTGTTAAACCTGTGAGATCAATTACAACAGACGAATCCCCAGACCGACCATGAGAATGGCGGTCAGGATCAGTCGTCGATACCGGTGTGCGATTTTCTCTGATGTACACCGTTGCATGACGGCTGTTAATGGTCAAATAGTGTTTGGCTCACCACAACCTGTTTTTCAGTGGGTTAGGGTTCAGTTATAATGCTACCCTGCCAGCCTCTCCTACATGTAAGAGGCAGATGTGCCCCTAGGTTTGAAGAACATAGGACCACTACTGGATGCTATGAGCTTCAGTGGGTAGTTTGTTCGCCAGTCTACTGTGTGCTATGAGCATGTTTGGCTTAGATAACTGCCGTTCAGTGTAATGTGCCATGAGTTTTCCTATATGCAGTAGTGCATCCCAAAGGGATCTTGTAGGAGTACATACAACATTTGGCTGACCCCAGGAATGCGAAAAGAAATGAAATAATAATAATAATATAGCCTTTCCCAGGACTCCCAACTCTCCAACATGTTGGAAACCTCACATGTCACATCTGCTGGAATATGAATTATGAAAAGGCAAGAAAGCAGGAAGACTGAAACTAGTTCTTTGTTCATTTATTACAGAATGCAGACAAGAGTGTCCAGAATGAGTTTGAGTCAATTAGAGCACCTCCAACGCACCGACCCAAACGGATGAGTGGTTTGTCCGCATTTCGTCCGTTTGGGTCTAAAATGTTGCGATAGGTATACATAAGTTTGACGTAAAACTAAGTGTCAGATGTTGGTGAACCTACTCCTGCTGTGATTGCATTCAGTAGTCTCGGCACTCGAGGCATATCAACCTCAATAACACCCTCAAGAAACTGCACCACCTCGGCCATGGTTGGTCGATCAAACTCATCATCTTGAATGCACCAACATGCAACTTTGCAAACTCTTACAACCTCCTCAAGGTTCACGTCACCTTGCAAATTTGGGTCTACCAGACTTCCAATTTCTCCACTGAGAAGCTTTCTTGCAACTTGTAGAGGAAAAAAGGCTGAATAATCACCATCCTCAACTTGACTTGAATTTCTCCTTCCTGATATGATTTCAAACAAAACCATCCCATAACTGTAAACATCAACTTTAGATGTAACAGCTGATCCGCTAATCCATTCAGGAGCAAGATATCCAATGGTTCCTCTCGTTGTAGTCAATGCTTGACTAAATTCTCTCCCCAAAACCTTTGCCATTCCAAAGTCTGCAATTTTGGCTACGAATGAAGTGTCGAGAAGTATGTTTTCTGGCTTGATATCACAATGTATAATGCAATCCCGACAACCAGTGTGCAAGTAGGCTAGGCCTCTGGCAACTCCAATAGCTATCTGGTATCTGAGACTCCAGTCCAAAACTGTACCATTGGCCTTAAATAGATGCACATCAAGGGATTGATTCGGCATGAATTCATACACAAGCAGCCTCTCATCGCCTTTGCAACAAAACCCTATCAGTTTGACTAAGTTGATGTGCTGGATGATTCCAACTGAACTCACTTCTGCTCTGAATTGCTTATCTCCTTGATGGGCACCTTCAAGTCTTTTCACTGCCAAGGTGACTGAGTCACTTAGATACCCCTTGAATACAGAACCGAAACTGCCCCCTCCTAACCTTTCTGTGAAGTTGTTAGTTGCACGTTGCAAATCAGCATACCGAAATGAAATGATCCCAACTCCATTTACCGGCGTGCTAGTAAACCACTTCCCTTTTTTACTCCAAATCACCAATCCAAGAATCACCAGGACAAGAGCAGCAGCGCTTGCACCAACCGCAACACTGACGAGGTTGATTCCACTCTGCTTCTTACTTACCACACTTTCTGGCAGCTCTGCTGCGGCAAGGCGGATATAAAGCGTATCGCCATTTGCTGCTGAAGAAGCATCAGATTGTTGTTTTACATTGTACAATTTCCCATGCCAAATAGAGCAGCCTCCTTTACCGTACGAATATGCAGTGCAAGAACAGTTGCCCAAGCAAATCCGTTGGCAGTCATCTCCACTTGTCGCGGCCGGTACTTTTGCTCCCTCATGGGGCAACCTCATACTACCTTGCACGGGGTAGAACTTAGCTGCAAGACCTGGCTTGTTTCCCTCATTCTCACAGCCTAATGGAGTGTTCCTCCTGCACCCATGGCTTCGGTCTCCCAGATCCCAGTCCTTGGGTGATCCCAGCGAGAAACCCTTCATGCAGCTGCAGAGTGGATCTGCATTTTCTCTACAGATTGTGAAAGGTCCACAGGTTGCAAAGACGTCGCATTGAAAGATAGGCTGCCTGTAATTGATCAACCAGTTATGTATGGGTTCCAACCATGCACCCACCAGCCCTTGGCCATAGACATCTATCGCACATTGCACAATGGCCGTGTCATCCCGCAACGTGTACATGAAGGTAGACTCATTCTCAGTGTTTATGAATGTGAAATTTGGTGTCAGGGCGCCAATCATCTCGGGTGCTAGGTTGAAGTAACGGCCGTTCCATGCCCCGCTGGTCCAGAATTCTAGTGTTGAGTTCCACAGGAGATGACCAAGCCTATTCTGTCCCATCTCCAGAGTGTAGAGACCAGGAGCCTGGTCAATCAAATTTTTCCTTGAAACAAGGCGGCGGTTCAGGCCGGTGGTCTTGTCCCAGCCAATCTTTGCGCCGGCGAGAAGGGTGTCGGTTGGGTAGTCAAAGCTCTGCCAGAAGACCATGGATGAGTTTGAGGAGCTGTGTAGGACGAAGTTGCCATTGTTCATGAGCACAGCTTTGGTGTCGTTGGTTGTGACATTGGCATGGGTGGACCATATGACTTTCTTGGTGGCCTGATTTAAGATGGCCAAGTTGCCGTCACCGGCGATTGCGAGCTCCGGCGAGATGGGGTCGATGACCGGGCTCTCGCCGTTGGCAGACCAAACCGGCATTATCTTGGGGACCTTGTTGAACCAGATGCCGAGGTAGGTGTGAGAGGACTTACTGTCCATCTTGAAGAAGCCGAGCGCAAACTTGGTGTTGTTGGAGACGAGCCTGTCTCTGCCGGCGAGCCCATGCCCATTGCCGGCTGACACCGTGTCCATGGCGGCGGCGGCACCACGCCGCGACGCCGCCGCGTGCAGGGAGAGGAGGAGTCCAAGGAAGACATGGAGGAGAGTCATTATGAGCGGAAGAAGGAAATGAACTGGTGGAGAATTGGAGGAGTAAGATTGATACAAACTGGTCCAGTTGCTTAGAAATGGATGCGAGCTATGATCACATTCCAGGCCGCAAGTCAACGAGGGAGATGCTCTTGGGCTGTGGGCGCACTCCTCACACAGTCTGTGCCAACCAATGATAACATCGTCTTATCATTTAGTAACTACACCGAGAAATAGAATAGCTGTAGTACGAATAATCTTGGTCAGACAGTACAGTCTGTGTCAACCAATGATAACATTGTTTTGTCATTTAACTACACCGAGAAATAGAATAGATGTACGAATACTCTTCGTTAGTCAACACTGGACGCTTGGGGATGACAGCTGTCCCGACGAAAGTTTGTTCTGAGGTGCTCATTTGGAATTTAAAAATCTTGCAAATTGGACATAATAATCCGATGATATCCCGTGGTTGCCGGTATCGGTGAGCCCCTTCACACGGAAAATAAATGCATTGTCCAGTCCACGGTCAGCCAAAAGGGTAGTCCAAGAAGGATGCGGACGGGAGGAATGAGGAACGGACGTGCGGGAGTCAGTCAACGAGCAAAAAACCACCAGTTAGATTACTAGGAGTGAGGCTATACGCGTTGACGCTCTAATATATGAACTCCCCCACGTTAGATTACTAGGAGTGAGGCTATAGTGAATAAGCAACATATATGTAGAATTATATGCTGTAATTTTTCTTAATCCCTAATATACTCGCGCAAAATGGATGTTTCTCATATCACTTCTGCTTCAGTACACCCCCCCTAGTAGACACATCAAAGGCTGAGATTAGCCCACACCCCTTCGTAAGGACAGGCACGATGGTCTTATTTACCCCCTCCCCCCCTCGCGCTTGTCCACGCCGATACCCCCGCATGCGCATGTATGTATACGGGGCTGCGGGCCGAGCCACGTTGTCACGCACCACGTGAACACCACGTGGTGGGGGGGGGGGACCACGTCGGCCTTGTGTGACGTGACGTGTCACCCCTGATTTCATGGGGCTAACCACGGCGTGGCGTGTGGACGGGGCGGTTCCCGCCTATGAGTCGCCACTCATCGGCTCCCGAGGCATCGTCAATGACGGTGGGTCTCGTCGGCTCCCGAGACGTTTTTATGGCACTTAACGCCGCCGCCCACCGGCCCTATCGTGGTATCCTCGCAGGGGGAGACGCGTCACGATAGATGCCACGGGATGGCTTGAGGTGAGGGCAAGGCTGCAGTGGAGATCCGGGATGGGATTGAGCAAACAATACACGGTGGTTTACCCAGGTTCGGGGCCCTCCGTGGAAGGTAACACCCATACTCCTGCATGTCTGATGTATATGTGGAGTATGTAGCAGTGCAGAGTTGGTCCATGCTGTTGGGAATCGTTGCACGGAAAACAAAAAGAATTTCTACGCACACACAATGATCTATCCATGGAGATGCATAGAAACGAGGGGGGAGTATGTCTACGTACCCTTGTAGACCGTAAGCGGAAGCATTTCACAGCGCGGTTGATGTAGTCAAACTTTCTTCGCGCTCCAACCGATCAAGTACCGAACGCACGACACCTCCGCGTTCTGCACACGTTCAGTTCAGTGACGTCCTCGCCTTCTTGATCCAGCAAGACGTGCGAAGTAGTAGATGAGTTCCGGCAGCACGACGGCGTGGTGACGGTGATGTTGGGGAACGTTGCATGGAAAACAAATTTTTTTCTACGCACATGCAATGATCTATCCATGGAGATGCATAGAAACGAGGGGAGAGTGTGTCTACGTACCCTCATAGACCGTAAGCGGAAGTGTTCCACAACGCGGTTGATGTAGTCGAACTTTCTTCGTGCTCAAACCGATCTAGTACCGAACGCACGGCACCTTCGTGTTCTGCACATGTTTAGCTCGGTGACGTCCTCGGCCTTCTTGATCCAGCAAGACGGCGAGGTAGTAGATGAGTTCCGGCAGCACGACGGCGTGGTGACGGTGATAGTGATGTGATCTCCGCAGGGCTTCGCCTAAGCACTATGAAAATATGACCGAGGGAGTAAACGGTTGACAGGGGCGCCTCACTCGGCTAAGACAATGTTGTGTCCTTGTGTGGCGCCCCTCCCCACATATATATATATACGTGGGAGGGGAGGAGGCAGCCCCTAGGGCTCCCCAAGAGACATGGCGGCAGCCCTAGGGCTGCTGCCTTGCCCTGCGCCCCTCCTTTCCTTATTTGGACATGAGGGGGAAAGGAAAGGGAGATGGTTGCCTTAGGGCGCCTCCCCTTTCCTTCCCTCCCTCCTTTGGTGCGTGGGCACGGGGTAGAGGGGCGCACCAGTCCCTTGTGGGCTGGTGTGCTCTTCCCATTTTGGCCCATAAGGCCCAAAAACCTACCGGGGCTGCCTGGAACCCCTTCCGTGACCCGATAAGTATCTGGTACCACCCGAAACACTTTCGGTGTCCAAATACCATCGTCCTATATATCAGTCTTTACCTCTCGACCATTTCGAGACTCCTCGTCATGTCCGTGATCTCATCCGGGACTCCGAACAACATTCGGTCACCAAATCACATAACTCATATAATACTATATCATCAACGAACGTTAAGTGTGCGGACCCTACGAGTTCGAGAACTATGTAGACATGACTGAGACACCTCTCCGGTCAATAACCAATAGCGGAACCTGGATGCCCATATTTGCTCCTACATATCCTACGAAGATCTTTATCGGTCGAACCGTTATGACAACATACGTAATTCCCTTTGTCCATCGGTATGTTACTTGCCCGAGATTCGATTGTTGGTATCTTCATACCTAGTTCAATCTCGTTACCGGCAAGCCTCTTTACTCGTTTCGTAATACATCACCTCGTGACTAACTCCTTAGTCGTTTGCTTGCAAGCTTATGATGTGTACTACCGAGAGGGCCCAAAGATACCTCTCCGATACTCGGAGTGACAAATCCTAGTCTCGATCTATGGCAACTCAACAAACACCTTCGGAGATACCTGTAGAGCATCTTTATGATCACCCAGTTACGTTGTGACGTTTGATAGTGCACAAGGTATTCCTCCGGTATACGGGAGTTGATAATCTCATGGTCGAAGGAATATGTATTTGACATGAAGAAAGCAATAGCAATAAAACTTGAACGATCATTATGCTAAGCTAACGGATGTGTCTTGTCCATCATATCATTCTCCTAATGATGTGATCCCGTTATCAAATGACAACACATGTCTATGGTTAGGAAACCTTAACCATCTTTGATCAACGAGCTAGTCTAGTAGAGGCTTACTAGGGACACGGTATTTGTTTATGTATTCACACATGTATTTAGGTTTCTTGAGCAATATAATTCTAGCATGAATAATAAACCTTTTATCATGAATTAGGAAATATAAAATAACAACTTTATTATTGCCTCTAGGGCATTTTCCTTCAGTCTCCTACTTGCACTAGAGTCAATAATCTAGTTCACATCGCCATGTGATTAACACTCATAGTTCACATGGCCATGTGACTAACACCCAAAAAGTTTACTAGAGTCAATAATCTAGTTCACATCGCCATGTGATTAATACCCAAAGAGTGATCATCTTTTGCTTGTGAGAGAGTTTTAGTCAACGGGTCTGCCACATTCAGAGCCGTATGTATTTTGCAAATTTTCTATGTCTACAATGCTCTACATGGAGCTACTCTAGCTAATTGCTCCCACTTTCAATATGTATCCAGATTGAGACTTAGAGTCATCCGGATTGGTGTCAAAGCTTGCATCGACATAACCCTTTACAACGAACTCTTTATCACCTCCATAATCGAGAAACATTTCCTTAGTCCTCTTTTAAGGCATCTAAGGATAATTTTGACTGTTGTCCAGTGGTCTACTCCTGGATCACTATTGTACCTCCTTGCCAAACTCATGACAAGGTACACAACAGGTCTGGTACACAGCATGGCATACTTTATAGAACCTGTGGCTGTGACATAGGGAATGACTTTCATTCTCTCTATATATTCTGTCGTGGTCGGGATTTGAGTCTTACTCAACTTCACACCTTGCAACACAGACAAAAACCCTTTCTTTGACTGATCTATTTTGAACTTCTTCAAAAAAATTGCCAAGGTATGTACTTTGTGAAAGTCCTATTAAGCGTCTCGATCTATCCCTATAAATCTTGATGCCCAATATATAAGCAGCTTCACCGAGGTCTTTCATTGAAAATCTCTTATTCAAGTATCCTTTTATACTATCCAGAAATCCTATATCATTTCCAATCAACAATATGTCATCTACATATAATATTAGAAATGCTACAGAGCTCCCACTCACTTTCTTGTAAATACACGCTTCACCGAAAGTCTATAAAAAACCATATGCTTTGATCACCTCATCAAAGCGTATATTCCAACTCCGAGATGCTTGCACCAGTCCATAGATGGATCGCTGGAGCTTGCACACTTTGTTAGCACCTTTAGGATAGACAAAACCTTCTAGTTGCATCATATAAAACTTCTTTAAGAAATCCATTAAGGATTGCAGTTTTGACGTCCATTTGCCAGATTTCATAATCATAAAATGCGGCAATTGCTAACATGATTTGGACGGACTTAAGCATCGCTACGGGTGGGGAAGTCTCATCGTAGTCAACCCCTTGAACTTGTCGAAAACCTTTTGCGACAAGTTGAGCTTTGTAGACAGTAACATTACCATCAGCGCCAGTCTTCTTCTTGAAGGTCCATTTATTCTCTATGGCTTGCCGATCATCGGGCAAGTCCACCAAAGTCCACACTTTGTTCTCATACATGGATCCTATCTCAGATTTCAAGGCCTCAAGCCATCTGTCTGAATCTGGGCTCATCATAGCTTCTTCATAGTTCGTAGGTTCTCCTTGGTCTAATAACATCACTTCCAGAACAGGATTACCGTACCACTCTGGTGCGGATCGTGCTCTGGTTGACCTACGATGTTCAGTAGCAACTTGATCCGAAGTTTCATGATCATGATCGTTTGCTTCCTCTCTAGTTGGTGTAGGCATCACAGGAACGGATTTCTCTGATGTGCTACTTTCCAATTCGAGAGTAGGTACTGAAAGTGCTAGTTATCGACTAGAGGGGGGGGGGGTGAATAGGCGATTTTTATGAAAGTCTTCAATACATGAAGGTTTCGAAGACAAACAATAGAAATGAACCTATTGATATGCAGCGGAAGGTAGACTACACTAAGCAAGCCATAGTCAAGTATGCAATGGAGTGAAAGCACGAAGACTAATAGCAACTAGGTAGTAAAGATCAGGATGGAAGATAGTATGAAGCCAAACAATGATAGTAGTCACACAGTGAAGTCAAACAGGTAGTGCAAGCAGGCAATGACTTCACGAAGATAAACTGTAAGTAAAGAGAGGGAGAGGATAGAACCAGTCACTTGGTGAGGACACATGATTTGTTGGACCAGTTCCAGTTGCTGTGACAACTGTACGTCTGGTTAGGGAGGCTGAGATTCAACTCAGAAGACCACGTCTTCACGTTATTCCCCTTGAGCTAAGGACACCCAGTCCTCGCCCAATCACTCTGGTAAGTCTTCAAGGTAGACTTCCAAACCTTCATAGACTTCGTTCACCGGCGATCCACAATGACTCTTGGATGCTCAGAACGCGACGCCTAATCGACTGGAGGATTCACAGTCCTCAAGTGTAACAAGTCTTCAGGTCACGCAGACAGAAAGACTTCAGTGATGCCTAACACTCTTTGGCTCTGGGTGTTTGGGCTTTGTCCTCACAATGATTTCTCTCTCTCAAAAGCTTTAGAGGTGGGTTGCTCTCAAACGACAAAAGCCGCGCACTAACTCTGAGCAGCCACCAATTTATGGTGTAGGGGGTGGGCTATTTATAGCCACTAGGCAACCCGACCTGATTTGTCCAAAATGACCCTGGGTCACTAAGGAACTGACACGTGTTCCAACGGTCAGATTTCAAACACACGCGGCAGCTTGACTTGGGCTACAAGTAAAGCTGACTCATCCAACTCTGGATAAGATTTGCTCTCATTGTCTTCGCTCGAAGACATAGGATTTGGTTGAGCATCACTTCAGTCACTCTGACTTTGTTCACTGGGACCCCACTTAACAGTACGGTGGTTCCTATGACACAACAAAGAAGAAAAGGAAACAACGAAACAACTAAGTTTTCGCGCTCCATAGTCTTCATGTGATGTCTTCTCTTGTCATAGTCTTCAATGTGAATATCCTCACATACCACCATTGTCTTCAATGTCTTCATACATTTTTAGGGGTCTTCTCTGGTAGGTAAACTGAATCAATAAGGGACTACTACATGTGTTATCCTGCAATTCTCACAAACACATTAGTCCCTCAACCAAGTTTGTCGTCAATACTCCAAAACCAACTAGGGGTGGCACTAGATGCACTTACAATCTCCCCCTTTTTGGTGATTGATGACAAACTGGTTGAAGTTTTCAACGGGGATAAAAGTATGTGAGATTGTAAAGGTTAAAGGTATTGTCTTCATAAGTAGCAACAGGCTCCCCCTGAAGATGTGCATATAAGTAATTTTCTTTTGGAATGCAAATGCACATGGTAGGTTGTACTTGTGGAGATCCTTTTCAACTTATGAAGACAATTCATCATGCATGATTAGATATAACGACGATAATGACATGCATAATAAAAAATGGACGTCTGCAATATGACTTCGTGCGGGATTTATCATCGCATCACAGAATAGCAGAAAAAGTAGCAGACGACCATCAAGTTTAAGTGTTACAACTCAAAGAACCAAATGTATCAAAAGCGAGAGTTGTAAACACTAGACAAAATATAAAGCAACCGCCCATATGGATCCGCTTGAAGACTATCAACTCATATGCTTCTCCCCCTTTTGTCAGTAAGGACCAAAAAGGTTTGAAGACATAGAGCCTCTACTCGTTCTCAGAAGGAGTAGGAGAAGATGCAGGGTCGGCGTCGGGGTTTGGCGGTGCAGAAGAACTTGGTGCAGTGTCGATACGCGCCGAAGTAGGAGGTGGTGAGGTAGCATCATCTTGGTCATCGATGACTCTGGCATTCACAGTTGCAGCTGAGGAGGAATAGTCAGAGTCTTCAAGAGAGGGAGTTCGACGCAAGACATCATTCCTTGGAGGAGTGGAGTCAAACTTGAATCTTTCAGCGAAGCCATCGTCTTGAAGATCTGCTTCAACACTCAGCAATGTCAAACTCTTCCATGATCGTCGACAGGTTTCATGAGTGGCAAAGGCATTCTTGGTGGCAAGATTGCGAATTCGATTGACGTCCACCAAGAGGCTTTGCATCTGCCGCTTCAGCCAGTAGTGATGCTTATCCTGTTTCTGATGCAGGGCAATGAGAAGCTCTCGGTCATTGAGAACACGAGATCGCTTCCGAGGCCTTTGAGCAATAGTGCTCTCAGTTGCTTCAGTTTGAGCACGGTGAGGTAAGCGTGTATTGCCAGCCAAAGGATAAATACGAGTGACGGCCTGGACTCCTTCAATGGGCTGTGTGAAGCTTTGGTGATCAGCATTGTGAAGACAAACAGGCTCCTTGGCAGGCTCTGGGTATATGGCTTCAACTGACATATCAACCTCTGGCAAAAATATCAGATGGTTGCGAGCAGAAGGCTGATAGTTGACAGCAAAATGAAGCTTGATAAGGCGCATAACCCATGGAGCGTAGAATTTCAGTCCAAAGAGATCAGAGCCTGATGCAGCCAATTGCCTGGTAAAAAAGTCTTGAGCATTGAAGCTGATGCCATTGAAGATATAAAAGACCAATGTCTTCATCGCTTCTTCAAGCTTCGCTGCAGAAGAATGTCCTTTGACAGGCCATAGAGTTCGCCTGATGATATGATAGATAGTGCGGGGCAGATACTCTAGGTCTTCAACAAAGAACTCTCTTGGGTATTCAGCGTCGCGTGGCAGAGGCTTCATCGTGCTCAGCATTTGGCTCATGTTGGGCTCTGGCTTCTGAAAGATGCTCTCCAGTGCATTGCAGTGAAGCTGACAACCAGGTTCATATAGTTCACCTGGAGTGGGCAGACCAGTGAGCTCAATGATGTCAAGAGCTTTAGCTTCATGGTGTACGTTTCCTGTCATCCACTCAAGGACCCATGTCTTCGGATCCCTGTTGTAGCCGCGAATGTGGAGGGTGGCATAGAATTGCAGCAGAAGCTCTTCATTCCAATGCTCCTTATCAGTCACAAAGTTCAGCAATCCAGCATCACGGAAGCAGTCAAGGGCTTCCTCAAGGCATGGCAATCCAGCAATGGCTTCACAGTCAAGACGCATATGAGGGAAGATGCGACCTTGATCATAGAGAACACATGAATAGTAACTGCGCTGCTGATAGCTCCAGAACCGATCAGATGATATTCTTGGCTTGGAGTAGGGGTTCTTGGCGCTATCAAAGAAAGTGTTGTGCGCAATGAAGCCATTTGCATTGAAGGACCCTGGTGAAGTGGCAGTACCTGGAAACCTGGGTAACCTTGGCTTAGGCTTCTAGACCTGAGGCCTGTGCTCGACATGGTAGTCAAATTGAGGACCAACAGCAGGCGGAGGAACCAGAATGGGCCATCTAACAGTGACCAGCTGACCATGATCATATGCTTGCTCGATTGTGTGTGGCCTTGGAGGCGGTACAAGAGCAGTGGCATTGACTTCAGGCTGCAGATTTGCATCAGGTGCAGCATTGGCTTCAGGAGCAATCACTTCAGGCACCACATTAACTTCAGGCGCCACATGATCGTCAGCCATGACAACGTCATTGGCTTCAGTGGTAGTGTTGGTGGTCACCTCAATGTTATCAACCTCCACTCGAGTAGCTGGAGGGTCGGACACGTTCTCCTCGAGAACAACTTCTGGGTTGGTTGGGGTGTAGCAACACGTTCTTCTTCATCTCTTTGCTATTCTTGTTCATTGGCTGATGCAGCCGGAATATCTTCAGCCGCATTGGCTTCAGACTCGGAGACGTTCGCAGTAGGAGAGGCTTCAGGAAATACTTGGCGTGATACTGATTGGCTCTCTTCTCCTTCTGGAACACTCGAAAGAGTGACTCGTGGCCTTGGTCCTTTAGAAGCCTGCGGAAAGCTGGCGACGCTTGTGGAGATGGAGTAGGTTGGGCCACAAAGTCTTCATCTTCAAGTACCGGAGTGGTGACTTGAGTTGGGGGAGTAACTGGTGTTTCTTCTTCACGGGGGAATTCTTGACGGTGATCAGCCCATGAGTCATCCTGAGCGATTGGCATCAAAGGACAACCAATGCTGATGAGTTCGTTGTTCGTGAGAACAGGCGATGATACCATATTGTGCTCGATCTGAGGAAGGACATCATCATCTTCAACATTTTCTTGATGACCAATGTCTTCAGCTGCGGTGGGGTCAACAGCTGGAATGTCTTCAGCTTCAGGAGCCTCTGGGGAAGCAGGCTCATGAACTATCAAACGACGCTCTTGTTGTGCAGATGCAGGACGAGCAACAGAAATTGGCTCGACGACAAGGGGCTCTGTGGGAGCAGCCCGATCTTTCTTCTTGGTCTTGCGCTTCTTGGTGGGTGGAGCATCGTCAGTGGTGTTCTTGGTCTTGCGCTTTCTGGCTTTGGCTTCAGCTGCCCTGGTTTTCTGAAGCTCTGAAGCCACTATGGGGACCTTAGGCTTCACGCCTGTCATTCTAGCGGGGAAGACAATGCGAGGTTCTTCCCGTCTGGATGGTTCAGCTTGGTCCACAGTAGGCTTCTTCTTCTTGGCAGCCATCTTGGGGTCGATGCCAGGACGCCCAAGTGCCTTGCGCTTCTCAGCTTCATTGTAAGCTTGAACACACTTTGCAGCCATAAGCTTCATTCGCTCTCGAGAACCTTTGGCTTCATCACGTTTCTTGTGAAACGCTTCCTTGAGCTCATGCATCATAGTCTTGAAGTTTTGGACGTCTGTCACGCTGAGCTTGGCCACATGCTTCTTGAACTGAGCCTTTTCATAGTCGATCTTGTGCTTCAGTTCAACAATTTTCTGAGCAAGAGCCAGCTCAGGAGCAATGGGCCATGGAAGGAGACGCAGAGGCCTACGGGGAGTTGCAGATCATCAAAGCTAAGATTGGGGGTGTCAAACCACTCATCGATGAAATTTTTCAGCACTTCCACGTCAAAGAGAGGTAAATCATTGAAGATTTCCGCCTCTTGCTTGCTCTTTATCAACAGTTCTAGAGCATCATCAGCAAGATCGTCGTCACTCGACAGATCAATGGCGTCGTTCTCATTTCTTAGAACAGCAGCAGGAGTAAGTGCTTGACCAGTGATGTGCACGGGCTTCTTCTTCTTCTTCTTCTTCTCAGACTTGGAGATGCGTGAGAGATCTTCAGACTGCACACTCGGTGCAGGAGGAGCAGTGGCCAGAGGCTTCGCTCGTGAAGCTTTTGGTGCAGTGGAAGATTTCGGAGCCTTGGGTTTCTTCAGCTTCTTAGGCTTTGGTAGTGCAGGCGCTCCGTCAGAATCAGCGTCATCGGCAGGTTGATCCACGACTGTCCCTTGAACCATAATGTGAGTGATGAGACCTTCTAGGTTGTAGAAGGGCCCAACAAGATTGGGTTCAGCTTCGCGTGTGCCATCTGCACGAGGAGCAGAGGGACCTGGGTTGAAGTCTAATCCCCGCGACTTCTTGTTCTCTTTGGCCGAGTTTTTGGCAAACTGAAAGTTGCGCTTGAACAGATTGTCGTCACGACACCATAGCAGAGAAGATGGGTCGGCATCAGCAGGCTGCGGTCCACGTACCATGCAAGGGTAGAAGCCTTGCTCAATGGCTTCAGCTCTGGACCTGGGTGGAAGATTTTTGTACAAGATGTCTCCCCAGGGCCGCTTGATGGCATTCTTTTCAGCATATTCCTGGCACGAACCTGTACTTGTACCATTGTTCTGCCCAATATCTTCGAATCCATTGGATTCGTGTCTTGCGCTGATTGTAGTCCTCCTCTGGATCTGTCTTGTACACCTCATAGAGGTCTGGTGGCAAATCCTTTGATGTATTCCCACGGCGCTGTCTACCACCCTTCCTTGCTGACTTATCCGTTGCCATGAAGTTCAGACTGAATGGCTTCAACACTGTCAAAGGCTTCCGTCTGCTGGTCAGACAGGAACTGGCTTCGGGTGAGTTGATATGATGCTGTAAGAATTCCGCAAATGAATGCAGACTATGAGAACCAAGGGATTCTCCCACGGACATGTACCTGTGACAACATTAGAGATGCGAGGGAAGGGGAAGAGGTCATATGCATTCTCAGAAGATTTTGAAGATAAATCAATTTAGAAGACATTGACATAGCGCGAAGACATTCACTTATATGTTGAGAGTTGATTCCAGATTTGTACGAATCCAAGAATAAGTACAAGTGAGGAATCTAACTACGTGTGAAGCATAAGTGAATATACTAGGCATCATATGAGATGCAGAACAGGATAGATCCAAATTTGTGGAGGCAGAAACCACTTTTGGTAGGAAGGATGAATCTATCAGATCAAAAGTACAGTAAAAAGAGGGTTTTAATTTATCACACGATGAACTGCTAGACGAAGTAGAAGATGAGGCCGAGCAGTTCGATCTTCCGTGCCCTAACTTGGCGACGGAGGACACCTACGGCGGCGGGGAGAAGACGATGTCTGCGGCCGGCGTGAAGATGGCGTCGGTGAGGTCGCGGCAGCTAAGCGCTTCGTCGCCGGCGTCGTCGAGAGCTAGCAGTGGCGCTAGGGTTTGTCGAGGTGGAGAGGTGGAAGAAAGATTTTGACCGCGATTGGATGTGCATTTATAGGGAAAGGGACGACACAGCGCAATTATGCAGGTGCCCCTGGCGGTTCACATCTGAGGGACACGTGGCGAACATGCAACACATTGGGAGTTGTCCCACGTTCCCACGCACGCCTGGACTGTCGGGTGGTTGTTCTGGCTTCTCTGGGTTTCAGGCAATAAGAATTGAGCATTTAAAATAGATTTAATGTTTGTCTTTGTATCTTCTGCTGACAAGGACGCAGAGAAGACATTCGAAAGTTTCAACAGAATGCATATGATTTGGATAGATAGAGTTTGAGATAGGAAGCATAGAGAGGTTAGGGTCCAATCACATTCACTTAGTTCAAAAGATTCAAATGAGAAGACATAGCTATAAGTGAATGTTGTAGAGGACAGAACACTAATATATGTATATATCATAATAAAACCAAATCAACATAGTGAAGATAAACATGAAGTCATGTTAATATTGAAGACAAACCAAATGCGAAGACTCAACAAATGTAACGCCAGGGGAAACACTTCAAATAAGGTTTGGTGGTGGCGTTACCCACCGTATAGGAAGTATTAGACCCAGACACGACGCGCAATTATCGTGGCGCTCCGAAGTCGAATTCCGCATTAATGTATTCACACTCATAGTGTAAGTCTTCATTGATTGAAGACATACATTACTTCGTGTGTTGCACATCCAAGTCATCAACATGCATAAGTGTTAGGATGTGTGCCTGATCACAGGACATTCGAGGATTCCAAGATATTTAGCTCACACCGCAACTTGCAAAACCTTTTCTCATCCAAGGGCTTTGTGAAGATATCTGCCAATTGCTCTTCAGTGTTGACGTGTATGATATCAATATCTTCCTTCATGACATGATCTCTGAGAAAGTGATGACGGATTTCAATGTGCTTTGTCTTCGAGTGCTGAACTGGGTTGTTGGCAATCTTGATGGCGCTTTTGTTGTCGCAGTAGAGTGGAACTTGTTTCAGATGGATGCCATAGTCCTTGAGTGTTTGTTTCATCCATAGAAGCTGAGCGCAGCAAGATCCAGCCGCAATGTATTCAGATTTAGCAGTGGAGAGTGATACACAGTTCTGCTTCTTTGAAGACCAACAGACAAGTGATCGTCCCAGAAAGTGACATGTGCCTGATGTAGACTTGCGATCCACCTTGTCACCGGCATAATCAGCATCCGAGAATCCAACTAGATCAAACTCTGAGCCCTTTGGATACCGTAATCCTAATGTTGGGGTGTAAGCCAAATATCGAAGAATTCGCTTCACAACTAAGTGATGCGATTCCTTTGGTGCCGCTTGGAATCGAGCACACATGTAAACACTAAGCATGATATCTGGCCTAGATGCACATAAATAAAGTAAAGAACCAATCATGGAGCAGTATACCTTTTGATCGAACTCTTTACCATTGGCGTCAGGACCCAGATGGCTCTTGGTTGGCATTGGCGTCGTATAACCTTTGCAGTCTTGCATTCCAAACTTCTTCAGGCAATCTTTGAGATATTTCTCTTGAGATATGAAGATGCCATTGCTTTGCTGACGAATTTGAAGACCAAGGAAGAACTTCAGCTCACCCATCATGGACATCTGATATTGCTCTTGCATCATGTGTCCAAACTCATCACTGTATTTCTGGTTGGTGCAGCCAAAGATAATGTCATCCACATATATTTGGCACACAAACAGTTCACCATCATATGTCTTCATGAAGAGTGTGGGATCCAGGGAACCAGGTTTGAAGCCTTTGCTCTTCAGGAAGTCTTTGAGTGTGTCATACCAAGCGCGAGGGGCTTGTTTGAGGCCATACAGTGCCTTGTTTAGCTTCCACACCATATCAGGATGTTTTGGATCTTCAAAGCCAGGAGGTTGTGCAACATACACTTCTTCTTCAATCTTGCCGTTGAGAAATGCACTCTTCACATCCATTTGATACAGCAGGATGTTGTGATGGTTTGCATAGGCTAGCAGCAATATGCGAATAGCTTCAAGCCTATCCACAGGAGCAAAGGTTTCATCGAAGTCAATCCCTTCAACTTGAGTGTATCCTTGAGCAACGAGACGAGCCTTGTTTCTGACAACTTGACCATGCTCATCTTGCTTGTTGCGATATATCCATTTTGTGCCTATTATGTTGTGCTTGCGGGGGTCAGGACGCTTGACAAGTTCCCAGACATTGTTCAGCTTGAACTGTTGAAGCTCTTCTTGCATAGCTTGAATCCATTCAGGTTCCATGAAGGCTTCAGCAACTTTATTGGGTTCAGATATTGAGACAAATGCAAAGTGCCCACAGAAATTTGCTAGCTGTGTTGCTCTTGAACAAGTGAGTGGACCAGGCGCATTGATGCTATCGATTATCTTCTCAATCTGTACTTCATTTGCAACACGAGGATGAACCGGACGAAGATTTTGCTCTTGCTGATCATTGTCATCGTTAGGAGGATTGTCTCCGGGCTGAGCACTGTCTTCAGGTTGATTAGGTGCAGAAATGATAAGTTCCTCTTCAGGTTGTGCTTCATTTGGTATGATTTCTCCAGTTCCCATGAGCTTGATGGATTCACTAGGTAGAACTTCATCTAGCACATTTGGCAGGTGCTCTCTTTGCGAGCCGTTAGTCTCATCGAACCACACATCCATAGTTTCAACCACTTTATATAGAAAGAGGTTGAAGACTCTGTAGGAGTGCGAATCCTTTCCGTATCAAAGCATAAAACCTTCATGTGCTTTCGGTGCAAATTTTGAAGTGTGATGTGGGTCCTTGATCCAGCACTTAGCACCAAATACTCTGAAGTAACTGACATTTGGCTTCTTACCAGTTAGGAGCTCATAGGATGTCTTCTTCAGAAGCTTGTGAAGATAAACACGGTTGATGACATGGCTTGCAGTATCAATAGCTTCAGGCCAGAACTTTCTTGGAGTCTTGTATTCATCAAGCATCGTCCGAGCCATCTCAATGAGTGTTCTGTTCTTGCGCTCCATGATGCCATTCTGCTGAGGTGTGTACGGAGCTGAGAACTCATGAGTGATGCCTAATGTATCCAGGTAAAGGTCGAGGCCGGTGTTCTTGAACTCAGTGCCGTTGTCACTTTTGATATGCTTGATCTTGACACCATAGTTGTTCATGGCACGGTTGGCGAAGCGTCTGAAGACATCCTGCACTTCACTCTTGTAGAGAATTATGTGCACCCACGTATATCTTGAATAATCATCAAGAATGACGAAGCCACAGAGACAAGCAGTAGTAGTGAGAGTAGAGTAGTGAGTAGGGACAAATAAGTCCATGTGTAGCAGCTCGAAGGGTTGAGATGTCGTCATGATTGTCTTCGAGGGATGCTTGGCCCTAGTCATCTTTCCAGCTTTGCAGGCACCGCACAAGTGATCCTTCTTGAACTTGACACCCTCGATGCCTATGACATGCTTCTTCTTTGCGAGAGTGTGCAAGTTCCTCATGCCAGCATGCCCTAGCCTTCGATGCCAAAGCCAGCACTCTGATGCTTTTGCTAGAAGACATACGGCAAGCTGTGGTCCTGCTGAGAAATCTACCATGTACAGATCATCTTTCCGGTACCCTTCATAGACTAGAGATTTGTCAGATTCCATTAGTACAAGGCAACGATATTTTCCAAATATCACAATCATGTTCAAGTCGCAAAGCATTGAGACAGACATTAAGTTGAAACCAAGGGATTCAACAAGCATCACTTTATCCATGTGCTGATCCTTTGAGATTGCAACTCTACCTAGACCCAATACCTTGCTTTTACCAGTGTCAGCAAATGTGATGTGACTCTTGTCAGATGGACGTAAGGTTGAGTCCATGAGAAGACTTCGATCACCAGTCATATGATTAGTACATCCGCTGTCCATAATCCATTCCGAAGCATGCGGTGTCATACCCTACAGTACAGTTAGGGGGATAGGCTTCACCAAGAGTATTGTGAAGCATAAACATTTGACGGACAAGAGGATTATCAAAGCTCAGATCAAGATTAGGACTGATAAGATGATTGGCAAGCGATTCAGGAACAAAATACATAGTAAGACCATTTGGGCATTTGATCTTGCGCCCTACAAGATGTTTTAGGTCCCCAACATTAGCATCAGACGCCTTTGATTTCCGGCTGGAGACCTTCCCTGCAAAAGAAAGTTAATTCTTCTTAACCACCCACATCTTCAGGGGTGGCTTAGAAGCAATGAGTCTAAGTGCAGCATCTGAGAACTTCGGCTTTGAAGCCCTAGCAAATAGCCTTGCAGGAGGTGAATAATACTCATATGAATAAGCAGAAAAGTTCTTAGTTTTATGAACATAGCGGTTTGAAGAAACACGCTCATATTCATAAGTCTGAGTATTATTTCCCTACAAAACATTGGCGTTAGGGTGAATCAGGTGAGTCCTCTGTCTGTATGAAGCCTTTGGACCATATGAAGCCTTTGGTCTGGGATTTGTCTTCTTCCCAGGCGGTGTCATGATGACATCATAGGAAGATTATCAAGACAACTTTTAGGAACCCAGATCTTCTTCATAGGTGGCCCATTCCTGCAGTTAGTACCAATATACCTGGCAAACACTTCACCATTCTGATTCTTAAACAGTTTATAGTTTGCATCAAAGGATTCATTAATGATAATAGGGTTAGCTCAAGTGAAGCCAGATAAGGTGGATGGATCCACTGAAGGTTCCTTTGCAGCAACCCATGTGATTTTGGGATACAGCTCAGGCTTCCAGTAGGAGCCATCAACATTCATTTTCCTCTCGAACCCAACACCCTCTTTCCTAGGCTTTCGGTTCAGAATCTGCTTTTTGAGGACATCGCACAGTGTCTGATGCCCTTTGAGACTTTTGTACATCCCTGTTTCAAGCAATGTCTTCAACCTAGCATTTTCATCAGCAATAGTGGTGGCATCCTCAGCAGAGGGGTTAGTTACCACATCAATAGTTGAAGATACTGCAACAGTAGCAGCAGTAGAACATTCAGCAACAGAAGTAGCGTTATCACGCTCAAGGCATTTTAGACATGGTGGTTCAAATCCTTCCTGAGCGGGACTGATCTGTTGAGCGCGAAGTGACTCATTCTCTTTTTGAAGATCTTCATGAGCCGCTCTCAATTTCTCAAGCTCTTGCTTCCTTTGAAGATAATCATAGGAAAGCTTTTCATGAGTGGTTGAGAGCGTTTCATGACGACTTTCAAGTTCCTGGTACTTAACATGAAGATTTTTTATGTCCTCAATTAAGGACTGAGAACGGGTCATTTCCGCGTCCAACAGGTCATCGCTTTTGTCTAACAGTTTTTGAGTATGATCCATAGCTTTCTATTGTTCAGTTGCAATTTTAGCAAGTGTTTTGTAGCTGGGTTTGGATTCACAATCAGAGTCATCTTCACTTGATGTTTGAAAGTAAGCATCGCGTGATTTTACCTTGGCACCACGTGCCATGAAGCAGTAGGTGGGAGCAGAGTCGTCCTTGTCATTAGCATCGGCGTTGGTGACGGGGCCATTGTCTTCAGTGTTGAAGATAGACTTGGCAACGTAGGCTGTAGCTAGAGCCAGACTTGCAACGCCAGGGTCGGACTCCTCCTCAGACTCCACCTCTGCCTCCTCAGAAGCAGACTCCTCTGAATCCATCTCCTTGCCAACAAAAGCACGAGCCTTGCCAGATGAGCTCTTCTTATGAGATGAAGACTTGGATGAGGACTTGGAAGAAGACTTTGAGGATTTCTTCTTCTTCTTCTTCTTCTTCTTCTTCTTCTTCTCATTGTCCCACTGTGGACACTCAGAGATGTAGTGTCCAGGTTTCTTGCACTTGTGACATGTTCTCTTCTTGTAGTCATGAGTGGAAGCTTCATCATTTCTTGAGCTAGATCGTGAAGACTTTCTGAAGCCCTTCTTCTTAGTGAACTTCTGGAACTTCTTCACAAGCATAGCAAGCTCCTTTCCAATGTCTTCAGGATCACCAGAACTGTAGTCAGATTCTTCTTTAGATGAGGAAACAACTTTTGCCTTCAAAGCGCGAGTTCGGCCATAGTTGGGACCATAGATATCTCTTTTCTCAGATAGCTGGAACTCATGTGTGTTGAGCCTCTCAAGTATGTCACACGGATCGAGTGTCTTGAAGTCAGGGCGTTCTTGTCATCAGGGCAAGGGTGTCGAACGAGCTGTCAAGTGATCTCAGCAGTATCTTGACGATTTCATGCTTGGTGATCTCAGTGGTGCCGAGAGCACGAAGCTCATTTGTGATGTCAGCGAGGCGATCAAACGTGAGCTGGACATTCTCATTGTCGTTTCTCTTGAAGCGGTTGAAGAGGTTGCAAAGAACACTGGTCCTTTGATCTCTCTGGGTTGAGACGCCTTCGTTGACCTTGGAGAGCCAGCCCCAGACTAGCTTCGACGTTTCCAGAGCACTCACACGGCCATATTGTCCTTTGGTCAGATGACCACAAATGATGTTCTTGGCAGTAGAATCCAATTTAATGAACTTCTTGACATCAGCAGGGGTGACACCTTCACCAGTCTTGGGGACACCATTTTTGACGACATACCAGAGGTCGACATCAATGGCTTCAAGATGCATGCGCATCTTATTCTTCCAGTAGGGATATTCAGTTCCATCGAAGACGGGGCAAGCAGCGAAGACTTTGATTATCCCTGCAGTCGACATAGCTAATACTCCAGGTGGTTAAACCGAATCACACAGAATAAGGGAGTACCTTGCTCTGATACCAATTGAAAGTGCTAGTTATCGACTAGAGGGGGGGGGGGGTGAATAGGCGATTTTTATGAAAGTCTTCAATACATGAAGGTTTCAAAGACAAACAATAGAAATGAACCTATTGATATGCAGCGGAAGGTAGACTACACTAAGCAAGCCATAGTCAAGTATGCAATGGAGTGAAAGCACGAAGACTAATAGCAACTAGGTAGTAAAGATCAGGATGGAAGATAGTATGAAGCCAAACAATGATAGTAGTCACACAGTGAAGTCAAACAGGCAGTGCAAGCAGGCAATGACTTCACGAAGACAAACTGTAAGTAAAGAGAGGGAGAGGATAGAACCAGTTACTTGGTGAGGACACAGGATTTGTTGGACCAGTTCTAGTTGCTGTGACAACTGTACGTCTGGTTAGGGAGGCTGAGATTCAACTCAGAAGACCACGTCTTCACCTTATTCACCTTGAGCTAAGGACACCCAGTCCTCGCCCAATCACTCTGGTAAGTCTTCAAGGTAGACTTTCAAACCTTCACAGACTTCGTTCACCGGCGATCCACAATGACTCTTGGATGCTCAGAACGCGACGCCTAACCGGCTGGAGGATTCACAGTCCTCAAGTGTAACAAGTCTTCAGGTCACGCGAACAGAAAGACTTCAGTGATGCCTAACACTCTTTGGATCTGGGTGTTTGGGCTTTGTCCTCGCAAGGATTTCTCTCTCTCAAAAGCTTCGGAGGTGGGTTGCTCTCAAACGACAAAAGCCGCGCACTAACTCTAAGCAGCCACCAATTTATGGTGTAGGGGGTGGGCTATTTATAGCCACTAGGCAACTCGACCTGATTTGTCCGAAATGACACTGGATCACTAAGGAACTGACACGTGTTCCAACGGTCAGATTTCAAACACACGCGACAGCTTGACTTGGGCTACAAGTAAAGCTGACTCATCCAACTCTGGATAAGATTTGCTCTCATTGTCTTCGCTCGAAGACATAGGATTTGGTTGAGCATCAGTTCAGTCACTCTGACTTTGTTCATTGGGACCCCACTTAACAGTACGATGGTTCCTATGACACAACAAAGAAGAAAAGGAAACAACGAAACAACTAAGTCTTCGCGCTCCATAGTCTTCACGTGATGTCTTCTCTTGTCATAGTCTTCAATGTGAATATCCTCACATACCACCATTATCTTCAATGTCTTCATACATTTTTAGGGGTCTTCTCCAGTAGGTAAACCGAATCAATAAGGGACTACTACCTGTGTTATCCTGCAATTCTCACAAACACATTAGTCCCTCAACCAGGTTTGTCGTCAATACTCCAAAACCAACTAGGGGTGGCACTAGATGCACTTACAGGTACAATTACCTCATCAAGTTATACTTTCCTCCCACTCACTTCTTTCAAGAGAAACTCCTTCTCTAGAAAGGTTCCATTCTTGGCAAAAAAGATCTTGCCTTCGGATCTGTGGTAGAAGGTGTACCCAATTGTTTCCTTAGGGTATCTTATGAAGACGCACTTCTTCGATTTGGGTTCGAGCTTATCAGGCTGAAGCCTTTTGACATAAGTGTCGCAACCCCAAATTTTAAGAAACGACAGCTTAGGTTTCTTGCCAAACCATAGTTCATACGGCGTAATCTCAATGGATTTAGATGGTGCCCTATTTAATGTGAATGCAACTGTCTCTAATGCATAACAACAAAACGATAGTGGTAAATCGGTAAGAGACATCATAGAACGCACCATATCCAATAAAGTACGGTTACAACGTTCGGACACACCATTATGCTGTGGTGTTCCAGGTGGCGTGAGTTGTGAAACTATTCCACATTGTTTTAAATGAAGGACAAACTCGTAACTCAAATATTTGCCTCCGCGATCAGATCGTAGAAACTTTATTTTCTTGTTATGATGACTCTCCACTTCACTCTGAGATTCTTTGAACTTTTCAAATGTTTCAGACTTGTGTTTCATTAAGTAGATATACCCATATCTACTTAAATCATCTGTGAAGGTCAAAAAATAACGATACCCACCGCGTGCTTCAACACTCAACGGACCGCATACATCGGTATGTATTATTTCCAATAAGTCATTAGCTCGCTCCATTGTTCCGGAGAACACAGTTTTAGTCATCTTACCCATGAGGCATGGTTCGCAAGTATCAAATGATTCATAATCAACTGATTCCAAAAGCCCATCTACATGGAGTTTCTTCATGCGCTTTACACCAATATGACCTAAACGGCAGTGCCACAAATATGTTGCACTATCATTATCAACTTTGCATCTTTTGGCATCAATATTATGAATATGTGTATCACTATGATCGAGATTTAGTAAACCATTTACATTGGGTGTATGACCATAGAAGGTTTTATTCATGTAAACAGAACAACAATTATTTTCTGACTTTAAATGAATAACCGTATCGCAATAAACATGATCCAATCATATTCATGCTCAACGCAAACAGCAAATAACATTTATTTAGGTCCAACACTAGTCACGAAGGTAGAGGGAGTGTGCGATGGTGATCCTATCAATCTTGGAATCACTTCCAACACACATCGTCGCCTCGCCCTCAACTAGTCTCTGTTCATTTTGCAACTCCTGTTTCGAGTTACTAATCTTAACAACTGAACCGGTATCAAATACCCAGGGGCTACTATGAACACTTTGCCATCCTTCTTATCCGCCAAGTATTTGGGGCAGTTCCGCTTCCAGTGACCATTTCCTTTGAAGTAGAAGCACTCAATTTTAGGCTTGGGTCTAGCTTTGGGTTTCTTCATGGGAGTGGCAACTTGTTTGCCATTCTTTTGAAGTTCCCTTTCTTTCCCTTTTGCCCTTTTTCTTGAAACTAGTGGTCTTGTTAACCATCAACATTTGATGCTCTTTCTTGATTTCTACCTTCGCCGATTTCAGCATCGCAAAGAGCTCGGGAATCGTTATCGTCATCCCTTGCATATTATAGTTTATCATGAAGTTCTAGTAGCTTGGTGATAGTGACTAGAGAACTCTGTCAATCACTATCTTATCTAGAAGATTAACTCCCACTTGATTCAAGCGATTATAGTTCTCAGACATTCTGAGCACATGATCACTGGTTGAGCAATTCTCCTCCATCTTGTAGGCAAAGTACTTGTCAGAGGTCTCATACCTCTCGACACGGGCATGAGTCTGAAATCCAAATTTCAGCTCTTGGAACATCTCATATGCTCCGTGGCGTTTCAAAATGTTTTTGAAGTCCCGATTCTAAGCCGTAAAGCATGGTCTACTAAACTATTAAGTAGTCATCATACCGAGCTTGCCAGACGTTCATAACGTTTGCATCTGCTCCTGCAATAGGTCTGTCACCTAGCGGTGCATCAAGGAAACAATTCTTTTGTGCAGCAATGAGGATAATCCTCATATTAGGGACTTAGACCGCATCATTGCTACTATCATCTTTCAACTTATTTTTCTCTAGGAACATATCAAAAAATAAGGGATCTATATCACGAGCTATTGATCTACAACATAGATTTGCAAATACTATCAGGACTAAGTTCATGATAAATTAAGTTTAATTAATCAAATTACTAATGAACTCCCACTTAAATAAACATCCCTCAAGTTGTCTAAGTGATACATGATCCATATCAACTAACCTATGTCCGATCATCACGTGAGATGGGGTAGTCATCATTGGTGAACATCTCTATGTTGATCATATCTACTATATGACTCATGTTCGACCTTTCGGTCTCCAGCGTTCCGAGGCCATGTTTGTACATGCTAGGCTCGTCAAGTTTAACCCAAGTATTCCGCGTGTGTAAATCTTGCTTACACCCGTTGTATGTGAACGTAGAGTCTATCACACCCGATCATCACGTGGTGTCTAGAAACGACAAACTGTAGCAACGGTGCATACTCGGGGAGAACACTTTTATCTTGAAATTTAGTGAAGGGATCATCTTATAATGCTACCGCCGTACTAAGCAAAATAAGATGCATAAAAAGATAAACATCACATGCAATCAAAATATGTGACATGATATGGCCATCATCATCTTGTGCTTTTGATCTCCATCTCCAAAGCATCGTCATGATCTCCATCGTCACCGGCTCGATACCTTGATCTCCATCGTTGCGTCGTGGTCATCTCGCCAACTATTGCTTCTACAACTATTGCTAACTCATAGCGATAAAGTAAAGCAATTACATGGCGTATGCATTTCATACAATAAAGAGACAACCATAAGGCTCCTGCTGGTTGCCAGATAAATTACAAAAACATGATCATCTCATACAATAACGTATATCACATCATGTCTTGACCATATCACATCACAACATGCCCTGCAAAAACAAGTTAGACGTCCTCTACTTGGTTGTTGCAAGTTTTACGTGGCTACTATGGGTTTCTAGCAAGAACCGTTCTTACCTACGGCAAAAACAACAACGGTGAGTTGTCAAGTTTGTTGCTTTAACCTTCTTCAAGGACCCGCCGTAGTCAAACTCGATTCAACTAAAGTAGGAAAAACAGACACTAGCCAGCCACCTTTATGCAAAACTAGTTGCATGTTAGTCGGTGGAACCGGTCTCATGTGCGTGGACATGTAAGGTTGGTCCGGGCCGCAATGATCTATCCATGGAGATGCATAGCAAAGAGGGGGAGAGTATGTGTACCCTCGTAGACCTTAAGCGGAAGCAATTCACAACGCGGTTGATGTAGACGAACTTTCTTCGCGCTCCAACCGATCTAGTACCGAACGCATGACGCCTCCGCGTTCTGCACACGTTTAGCTCGGTGACGTCCTCACCTTCTTGATCCAGCAAGATGGGCGAAGTAGTAGATGAGTTCCGGCAGCACGACGGCGTGGTGACGGTGATAGTGATGCGATCTCCGTAAGGCTTCGCCTAAGCACTACGAAGATATGACCGAGGGAGTAAACGGTGGAGGGGGGCGCCGTACAAGGCTAACAATTGATCTGTTCTGTGCTAGGCGCCCCCTCCCACATATATATAGGTGGGTGGGAGGGAGGAGCAGCCAAAGAAGGCGCCCAATTAGGAGGAATCCTACTTGGAGTCCCTCCCAAGTCGCGCCCCTCCCTGCCTTATATAGGTGCGGGGGAAAGGCAGGGGAGGGTGGCGCCCCCCCTTTCCTATCTCCCATGAGAGGAAAGGCAGGAGGGGCTAGCCCTCCCTCCTTTCCTTCCCTTAGGGCCTACTGTCCAAAGAAGGGGCGCACCAGGGGCTCGTACGTCCCTCCCTTGGCCCATTAGGCCCATAACACCTACCGGGGGTGTCCGGAACCCCTTCCGGTGACCCGATGGCTATCCGGTGCGTCCCGAAACCCTTATGGTGTCCGAATACCATCGTTCTATATATCAATATTTACCCCTCGACCATTTCGAGACTCCTCGTCATGTCCGTGATCTCATCCGGGACTCCAAACAACATTTGGTCACCAAATCATATAACTCATATAACACTATGTCGTCAACGAACGTTAAGCGTGCGGACCCTACGGGTTCAAGAACTATGTAGACATGACCGAGACACCTCTTCGGTCAATAACCAATAGCGGAACGTGGATGTCCATATTGGCTCTTACATATTATACCAAGATCTTTATCGGTCGAACCTTTATGACAACATATGTAATTCCCTTTGTCCATCGGTATGTTACTTGCCTGAGATTTGATCGTCGGTATCTTCATACCTAGTTCAACCTCGTTACTGGCAAGTCTCTTTACTCGTTTTGTAATACATCATCCTGCAACTAACTCATTATTCACTTTACTTGCAAGGCTTCTTATGATGTGTTTCACCGAGAGGGCCCAGAGACACCTCTCCGATACTCGGAGTGACAAATCATAATCTCGATCTATGCCAACTCAACAAACACCTTAGGAGATACCTGTAGAGCATCTTTATGATCACACAATTACGTTGTGACGTTTGATAGCACACAAGGTATTCCTCCGGTATCCGGGAGTTGCATAATCTCATAGTCGAAGTAATATGTATTTGACATAAAGAAAGTAATAGCAATAAACTTAACGATCAATATGCTAAGCTAACGGATGGGTCTTGTCCATCACATCATTCTCCTAATGATGTGATCCCGTTATCAAATGACAACACATGTCCATGGTTAGGAAACCTTAACCGTCTTTGATCAATGAGCTAGTCTAGTAGAGGCTTACTAGGGACACGGTGTTTGTTTATGTATTCACACATGTATTATGGTTTCCGATCAATACAATTCTAGCATGAATAATAAACCTTTATCATGAATAAGGAAATATAAAATAACAACTTTATTATTGCCTCTAGGGCATATTTCCTTCACATGCCTCATACGTATGTGAGTTTGTGGTGTGAGAGCCAGAGGCTCTCGATGAGCTTGTGTGTGTGAGTGAGAGGATGAGAGTGAGAGAGCTCCCTGGGTCACTTTATATAGGAAGTGCCTAGTGGACAAGAGGCGGCCTGCGCGGCCTAACTACACTATTCGGGAGACATCGATGTGACGTGTTACACCTACTACAGTGCGCCATTATTAGTCAATAGTGCCTGACTATTGGCGCACGGTGAAGTGACACGCTTTATCAGCAATAGTGTTCGCGGTATGGCCGTCTTGACCGTGTCGTGTCAATGCTGCAGTTGGCTCCACGCAGCAGGCCGGCTAGAGCAACCGGACATGGAGCCGACTGGAGCAGCCGGGTGGGGAGGACGGATGTTTTGAAGCCGACTGGAGCCATACATGGAGCCGACTGGACCAGCCGGACACGGTATGGCCGTCTTGTCCGTGTCGTGTCGATGTTTTGAAGCGTCGTTTCGCCGTCTTGGGCCTATCCGGGGGTCATCCCCCCGACAGTAGCCTTTGAGACTCCGGCGACTTGGAAAGTCAGGCGAAGGGTTTTCGCGGGCGTTGTTGTAGAAGATGTCATTACAGAGTTTGTCGATGACAGCCAGCGCAACTTGCTTCCATTGGGGGCACGCTAGCACACCCACTGGGTTTAGCCTCCGGGCGACTCAAAGAGTCGGGCGAAGGGTCGTTGCAGTTTGTTGTAGCAGATGGGCGCGGGGCGCCGCCGGGCGCGGACCGCGAGGTCCACCGCCCGGTGGGCGCGAGGCGCCGCCGGGCGCGGAGTGGAGTCCGCCGGCAGATGGGCGCGAGGTGCCGTTGGGCGGAGCGGAGTCCGCCGGCAGGCGGGCCCGAGGCGCCGCCGGGCGCGGAGCGGAGTCCGTCGGCAGGTGGGCACGAGGCGCCGTCGAACGCGGAGCGGAGTCCGCCGACAGGCCGTTTCCAGTGGGGGACGCGCAAGCGCACCCACTGGGTATAGCTTCCGAGCCTCCGGGTGACTCGAAGAGTTGGGCGGAGGATCTTCGCTGTCGTGGTAGAAGAGGTCGATGATGACAGCCGGCTGCGGACTGCAGCCGGCGCGGCTCATTCCAGTGGGGGCACGCAAGCGCACCCACTTGGTGTAGCCTTCGAGCCTCTGGGCGAATCGAAGAGTCGGGCGGAGGGTTTCACAGATGTTGGAAGCAGATGGTGGCATCGAGGACACTACAAAAAAAATACACTTCCGTGATGATACGTGTTTGTCACAGTAGGTAACGTTTTCTGTCATACATGTACATCCATGACGATTTTATGACAGAATCAAGATAGTCATACCTGTGCTGTCGTAGAAGTGTTCCATGACATTACCAAATTTATCATCACGGAAGTGTCCACTTCCATGACGATAAATCGCGCGTCACAGAAGTGCTTTCGTCAAGGGTGACCGACACGTGGCATCCACCGTAACGGAACGCCGTTAAGCTATCGGGTCCGGTTTTGGATCCGATAACCCGTTAACAGCCCCGACCAATGGGGATTTTCCACGTGTAAAATCATCATTGGCTGGAGGAAACACGTGTCGGCTCACCGTTGGGACAGGTGTCACTCATCCAATGGGCGAGATGCGCTTATGAAATGTTGACACGTGGACTGGCCCAAAAGTGGCCCATAAAGTTTAAATGGGCCGGCCCAACTAAAGGCCCACAAGATTTTGCGGTCCATAATGGGCCGGCCCAGCAAAAGGCCCATGAGATTTTGCGTACCATTATGGGTCGGCCCAGCTAAAGGCCCACGAGATTGTGCGGGCCATAATGGGCCGGCCTAAAGGCCCGCGAGATTTTGCGGACCATAATGGGCCAGCCCAGCTAAAGGCCCACAAGATTTTGCGGATCATAATGGGCCGGCCCAGCTAAAGGCCCACGAGATTTTGCTGACCATAATGGGCCGGCCCAGCTGAAGGCCCAAAAGATTTTGATGACACTAGTAGGCCGGTCCATTAACAGGCTGCCATGTTTTGGGCCAAATGCCGGCCCATATTTGATCCGGTCCATTAACAGTCTGCCACGTTCTGGGCCTAATAAAGGCCCATATGTGATCCGGCCCGTTAAAATCCTACCACGTTGTGGGCCAAATTACGACCCACACCAGGTCCGGCCCTTTGAGAGGCTTTGGGCTAAATTATGGCCCATATCAGATTCGGCCCGTCAACTGGACGCTATGCTTTTGGGCCACTTGATAAAGGCCCATTTAGTAATTCGGCCTGATATTAGTTTCGGCCTATTTAACATTTCGGCCCTATATATATTTCGGCCTGTTAAAAGCCCGTCATATAGTTGGGCCTAACTACGGCCCCGTTTGCATCCGGCCTGCTCACAGACGATAATCTGATTGGGCCAAACAAGGACCGAGACAATTTTGGCCTCTTATAAGCCCATGATTTGATTGGCACAATCATGGGCCGGGTCTATTTTGGCCTGCTGCCGGCCCGTGAGCTGTTCGGCACGTTTCAGGCCCAACCTACTTTTCAGCCTCCTAAAAGCCCATTGAGTTTTCTTGAGAAAATAGGGCCAGCGGTTTACTCGGCCTATTAAAGGCCCGAATCTACTAGTGGGCCAGTTTACATTTAGGCCTGTTAACGGACCAAGATGACGGGGCCCATGATGCGGATCATACATGGTGATTTGCATGACGGTCCGATTATGTACCGTAATTTTACGATTTGGCCGGTTTACTGCGAAGACAGGATATATACAGTAAAATAACTGCACCATCGTGAATAAGAAAAAAACCTAGACTATACAATAAAGAAATTACGGCATATTACATCCACTGGGCATCAAATTTCGCCACTATGATAATAAAGCACAAGCAGACAGCAGATTACATACACTAGGCATCAAAGATCACCACCAGTGCAATTAAACACGCCGACAAAATAATATACAAAACGGACATCACTTCAATAGAGCTCAAGAAAGGTTAGCCCTGCTCGGGAGCTGCAGCGCAAGGAGCTGAGCAAGCTGGTGAGACTGCACTTGTTTGACACTTATATCCTCCTCACTCTGAAAGATAAACAAGCAGACAGATGACCGGTTTTGCACATATAAGTATCAGTACTGACAATTCATCACATTTCTTACTGACGAATAAAGTGACACAATTTAAAATAGCATTAACACAATATGGTATTGTTCAGGTCAAGACATGGCAGGAAATGACATTGTGAAGGAGTCGGCAGCTTCACGACACCACTGGATTACAGATCAAGAACTCATAAGTATCAATGGTTAGTGTGCTGTCAATTTATCCCATTTCAGATTGGCAAAATAAGATCACTTGCTCTGTATAGTTTAATTTACATGGTATGAAGAAGGAACTTGGTTGCACAACTGAAAACTTAAATTGAGAAGGACAAAATTTTGTTTATGAACTACTCCCTCCGTCCCATAATATAAGAACGTTTTTTACACTACACTAATGTCAAAAACGTTCTTATATTATGGGACGGAGGGAGTACATAATAAACTTTAAACATGCAATTTGATGCAAACACAAAAAGAACAGCTGTTGCAGTCATGCCTAACCAAATATACACAATAAAGTTTAAAGGCTTGAGAAGGACAAACTTACATTATTGGTGAAGGCAGGCTCTATAAAGTCCTTTTCCATGCTGATGGGGGGGGGGCAATTTAAGAAGTTTACCACAGAATCTTCTTCATAAGCATTGCCTTTATTCTATATTTTGTTAAGAGTAAATATAGATGTGACAATATAAGAAAAAATAGAGAATATTTAAGATAAGATGAAATGCTACATAACCAAGTAGCTATAAATGTAAGTACATCGATACATGCAAAAGGTACAACCAAGAGCAATGCAGAGCTAAACTTCTTCAGTACCATCGGTGTTATCCAACCTTACGGTAAGAGTAAATATAGATCTTATGTGTAGAAAATGGAGGGTAAAGGAAAATAAGCTGTAGAGTGATGGTACATGAACAACTACCTGTCAATATAAGTACACTGATAAAGGACAACAGGTACTTACAAGAACAATGCAGAGCTAAAAATTTTCATTGGCATTGGATATATTCTACACTAATGTAACCATTCATACAGATCAGATAATTTGGAGCGAACAATTGATAAGCAAGCTATCATGCATACTGCTGTCACATAATGAACCAGGTATGTATGCAAGTACAGTGATACAGGACAACATGTACTAACAAGAGCAAAGCAGCGGGCAGCATATTTGCGATATCCTGTCGTTCTTTTCAAACCGGAATTCTTTTTCGAGCAGATTTCCTGCAAAAAAGATCCGTAAGGCACATGCGGAAAAGTAGAAGTTCAAATTGTCATGCGATATCATAGACAGTACCTCATCCTCGGAATGAGACCAGTGCATAACAAGGTTTTTCCATTCAATGTCTTCTAAATTTAGCACAAGAGACTTCACCAGAAATTCGTTTATAGACTTGCCATCAAAGTGTGATTTCCTCAGGTAACACCAATACTGCTGCAATGCTTCCTTGAAAAGCGCAAGCAAGCTTTGCTCGTCATGACTATCCAGATTGACCCTCGCCTACTTACAACAATGTAATGTAAATCATTGATGTGTTCAATCAGCAGAAAACAAGAAAATAATCACCATGAATAATAGCACTTACACGTAAGTGGGACAAGAAGATGTGAAAATGGTGTTTGTCTTCACTATAATCTTCCCATGATGGGAATATATGCACGTAGTCCCTAACAACATTGAAAGCATTGTCTTTTAAACTGGGAATAACTGGAATGGGGTTCCAATCTGCAGGAATTGGCCGTCTCTGCAGTTGGGATATGTCTTCGGCCGGTGGACTTGCTGTACTTTTTGCTGGAGTGGGATTTTTCTGTGGTACGGCTGGTGCTATGGCAACTGAAATCGGCATACCTTTTGCTGGAGTGCAGGTCCTGTGTGGTGGGGCTAGTGGTGTGGAACAGTGAAGTATGGGTACAATCTGCTGGAGTCGGTCCTACGTTTTGTGTCACTGGTTGTACGACCAATATAAGTGGGGTGCTGTCTGATTTTTCCGGCACAACCACGTTTTACAAGGACTTTGCTGGTGCTCCTTCAGGTTCGGCAATCACCCTCTTCCTTTTTGATATCTGATGCACAAGAACATCATTTGAGTGGAAAAACATGGTATGATGACAAATGGAATATGTATTGATAATGGATGGGCATGGCATCTCGACATATATGATGAGTAAACTAAGCAGATGTGTCGGAGTAAATGGCCACGGGTAGCCTAACCGACTCCCCCTGGCTCTTCGAAAAATTATCAGGCCAATCGAGCCTTCAAGCATCCAAAGCATGGGGCCGCCTTCCTCTGGCCGGCTATCCCCAGGGCCGACCACCAGAAGGCGACCCGGCCTCAAAAACCTTCCCGAAGAAAGCTACGAGATGGCCGACTCCCAGAAGCCGGCCATGAAGAAGGCCGACTACCAGAAGCCGGCCAAGACTGCCCCACCAGGGCTGCACCCACATAACGGTGATAAGACGGGGTGTGGCCGCAGTACAGCCTACCACCCCCGAATCCCGGAACATGCATGGCCACAGGGCGCCGTACGGGTCAGCCATCCCCCGTCCGGCGCGGCACTGTAGCCATGTTGACCTCGACGTCACCCACGACAGGCGCCAGTACGGCCCGCGGGTGGCGGGCCCCTTTAGCCAGAGAGACGCTCGAAGGCGGCCGGCCTCCCCTAGTCGGCCTGGGGCATAGCCGGCTCCCAATAGCCGGCTACCTCCCTCCCTCGAAACATGTGCATCATTAAGGAGACAAGACGAGGTGAGGCTACAGTGAGAGCCCGCAAGGCGGTGGCACTGTAGCCACGCTTACCTCGACAAAGCCCTCGTCATCAGGGGCAACACAACAGTAACCAGCCGCCGACAAGGCCCCTAGGCGGTGGGGCCGGCCTGTCGGCCAAGAGGCCGGCAGCCGGCGGGACCCACCAGTCGGCGGGCCCCTACGGCTGGCGGAGAAGCCGGCGAGCGCAGACACTGACGGCTGGGACCCACGCCCAGCCGGATTACCATTGTACCCCTGGGGGGTAGGCCTATATAAATCCCCCGGGACACCCATGCAAAGGGTTGATCTCATAGAGTTTTACACACCACATAGAGAGAAAAGGAGAGCTAACCTTGCCCTTCTTCTTCCCCTAGCCAAACAGCTCGAGGAGCACTTGTAGCTACTTGTGTTGATCTAGTGATCATGCGGAGACCCCGCAGAGCAGGACTAGGGGTGTTATCTCCACGGAGAGCCCCGAACCTGGGTAAGATTCGCCGGCGTGCATGTCTTCGCCTTATCCCGGTTCCAGGCACCGGCGATGTCTTACTGGCTCCCACAATGATAAGCCACCCGTTGGCATATGTCGCACCTACCACCCGACATTTGGCGCCCACCGTGGGGCCAGGTGCACCGTCGTCCGGAGACCTGTTCTGGACGGGAACCCTTTTCCTCCCCCGCGAGCGTAGCCAGCCCGCTACGCCCGATGGCGCTTGCCCTGACGCGCGGCAAGGTGTCGACCACGCCTGCGCGGCGAGCTGCCTTGCCGACCTTCTTGGCGAGATTCGCATCTCCGACGAGCCCGCGTCCGACGCGGGCACAGACTACCCCAAGAGCCGCCTTGTCAGCCTCCTCGACCAGCTTCACGTCTCCAGCGAGCTTGCTGTGGACTTGGAGTCGGTCGGCTCCACCGACCCGATGCTTGTCGACTCCGACACGGCATCGCTTGACGCCTTCCCCACCGACGTGGTAATCATCGACGACCCTCTCCCTCGAGCCGACAGTGGCAGCAGCGCTGTCACTGAGGTGCTGGTCATCAGCCGCGGCGCCGTCTCGGGTGAGAACGCCCACGACGCCCTACAAGCGGCGCTGCACGACTTGTCCGTCCCCATCCCGGCCGACGCCAACGCCGACGCCGAGACCCTGGAGGCACGCCGCCTCGCCCTCATCGCGGAGGGCCAGAAGATAGCATCCATGAGACGCCTCACTGAGGCTCACCAGTGCGAAGTCGACCGCGCCGCCTTTGGTACGCCGCCTCCTGGTGGGCCGAGCCGGCCTCGTCAAGAAGCGCGGCGCGGCCATCGCCAGCATGCTGGGAGCAGACCGCCCAGTCTACGCCACGCCACTCGAGAACCTGCGTGCCGCTCAGGCGGCCGCAGAAGAGCTGAACGGGCTGGGGGCTGATGAGCTCCCCTACATGACTAGACGCATCCAGCAGCTGATCGACGCGGCCGCAGAACGACATGAAGCCGGCGCCCTCGCTGAGAGTCCTCCCCCACGCTGAGAACACGCCGCGACATCCCAGACGCCGATTGTAAGCGACGCCCGCGCAAGGAAAGACAAGGAGCCGGCTGCTAGCCGCAGCCGGACTCGGATCACCATTGAGCGCGACGGAGAAGGCCGCCCCCGAGCAGTGGAACGACAAGGCAATCCGCCTCCCCCCACCTCGTGGGGAGAGATATCCCACCCCGCCGCCTGTCACGCATCCGACTCTCGGTGGCCGACTAGGCCACCGTGAGGGAGTCGGCGAGAATGATGCCCGCCACCGGATCGACCACCTAGCGCGATCCCTGGCGCTAGAAGAAGAAGATGATGTCGGCCCGCCTTGCTTTGGCCCCCGCATCCGCGACGAGCCCTTCCCCAAAGGGTTCTCACTCCCCAGAGACACGCCAAAATACAACGGCTCCGTGAAGCCGGAAGATTGGCTGATCGACTACTCTACCGCAGTCAGCATAGCAAACAGCAACAGGCGCGTTACCGTGAAGTACGTCCCTCTCATGCTTCAAGGCACGACACGCACCTGGCTGAACAGCCTCAAGCCCTACAGCGTCAACAGCTGGCTAGACTTCACGGAAGTCTTCGTCCGCAACTTCACCAGCACATACAAGAGGCCTCCCAAGCCCCGCCAGCTCTCCTTATGCGTCCAAGGGCCCAGCGAATCGACTCGCGACTCCCTCACACGTTGGGCCGAGCTCCGCAACTCCTGCGAGGGGGTACATGAGGTTCAAGCCATAGAATACTTCACCGCCGGGTGCCGAGAGGGCACCCTCCTCAAGCACCGACTCCTCTGCGAGGAGCCGACTACCCTCGACTAGCTGCTGATCATAGTAGACAAGTATGCCACGACGGACTCCTCGATGAAGACCGAACTCCGAGTGGACGCCTCTGGAAAGGTGCTCGCTCTGGCTCCCAAGACGCCGGCTGGTGACTCCAACCGATGCCCCTACCAGAACGACCACAAGTGCAAGGCCCCCATGCCGCCTTCCACCAGTCGGCAAGTAGCCACCGTCGAAGACGAACAGCCCGAAGAGCGGCCCGCTCCCAAGAAGAAGGGCGGCAGGCCGGCTTGGCAGCCGGCCTTCTCCTACGAGCAAACTCTCGATGCCCCCTGCAAGTTCCACAGCGGCACGAAGCCGTCCAACCACACGACCCGAAAGTGCCATTGGCTCACGCGGATCTCCAAGGGCGAGGGGCTGGTGCCGCCTCCGCCTCCCGGCCCGCCGCCTCCAGCCCCTCAGCAGCCGGCTGTTCGACCAGCAGTTGGAGCCATTCAGGATGAGTTCCCAGATGAGCACGCCGCCTATGTTGTCTTCACGAGCCAGATTGAAGACAAGCGCAGTCGGCGCCGACAGCACCAAGAAGTCAACGCGGTCGCCTCCAGCAACCCCGAGTTCATGCATTGGTCTGAAAGGCCTATCAGCTGGAGCCGGGCCGATCACCCAGAGGTGATGCCGTCTCCTGGCTCCTACGCATTGGTGTTGGACGTCACCCTCATGACGGAAAGGCGAGCTGCTCGTTTCTCCCGCGTGCTGATTGATGGTGGAAGCAGCATCAACATACTGTACAGCGACACCATGGAGAAGTTGAACCTCAAGGCGAAGCAGCTCATGCCAAGACGGACTGTGTTCGATGGCATCGTACCCGGCTTGTCCTGTTCCCCAATCAGCAAGATCAAGATGGATGTTCTCTTCGGAGACAAGGATCACTTTCGCCGAGAAGCGATCTGGTTTGAAGTAGTGGATCTAGAGAGCCCTTACCATGCCTTGCTTGGCCGACCTGCCCTGGCCAAGTTCATGGCTGTGCGCCACTATGCCTACCTCAAGATGAAGATGCCGAGTTCGAAGGGGATCATCACTATAGCCGGAGACTACAAGAAGTCCATCGAGTGCGCTGCGGCCAGCAGCCGACTGGCCGAGTCCCTCGTGGTTGCTGAAGAGAAGAAGATGCTGGACCGAGTCGTGGCCATGGCCGGCAAGCAGCCGGCCTTGTCCCCCAGCCCCAAGGAATATGATGCTCAGGGCTCCTTCCAGCCGGCCAAGGAGACAAAGAAGATAGCTCTGGACCGGGAGAACCCGGAGAGGTTTGCTGTCATTGGTGCAAACCTGGACAGTAAATAGGAAGGCGAGCTCGTCGACTTCCTCCGTGAGAATCGAGACATCTTTGCATGGTCCCCAAAGGACATGCCGGGTGTTCCGAAGGATTTCGCCGAGCACAAGCTACACGTCCGAGCGGACGCGAAACCAGTCAAGCAGCCTCTCCGCCGACTGTCGGAGGAGAAGAGAAGGATCGTAGGAAAAGAGATAGCCTGGCTCCTGGCCGCCGGCTTCATTATGGAGGTGTTTTTTCGAGAGTGGCTTGCCAACCCGGTCTTGGTGTTGAAGAAGAACAACAAATGGCGTATGTGTATAGATTACACCAGCCTCAACAAAGCCTGCCCCAAAGATCCGTTTGCCCTACCACGGATTGATCAAGTGATAGACTCCACAGCCGGATGCGAGCTGTTGAGTTTCTTGGATGCTTACTCAGGATACCACCAGATCAAGTTGGACCCAGCCGACCGCCTAAAGACCGCCTTCATCACACCATTCGGAGCTTTCTGCTACCTGACTATGACATTCGGCTTGAGGAATGCCGGTGCCACTTTTCAGCGTTGCATGCAGAAATGCCTCCTCAAGCAACTCAGCAGAAATGCCCACGTCTATGTAGACGATATTGTGGTGAAGACGGAGAAGCACGGCACCCTGCTGGAAGACCTCAAAGAAACATTTGCCAACTTGCGCCGATTCCAGATCAAGCTCAACCCCGAGAAATGCGTGTTCGGAGTACCAGCCGGCCAGCTTCTAGGCTTTTTGGTCTCCGAACGCGGCATTGAGTGCAACCCAGTGAAGATCAAGGCCATAGAGAGAATGGGGATTCCTACCAAGTTGCGAGACGTTCAGAAGTTTACCGGGTGCCTGGCCTCCCTAAACCGCTTTATCAGCCGGCTAGGGGAGAAGGCTCTCCCCCTGTACCGACTCATGAAGAAGTCCTCCCAGTTCAAGTGGAACGACCAAGCAGACCAAGCTTTCCACGAGTTGAAGAAGATGCTAACCACTCCACCTGTACTGGCAGCGCCGACTGAGAAGGAGCCCATGCTCCTCTACATTGCTGCGACTAGCCGAGTGGTCAGTACAGTCATCGTGGTCCAGCGCCCAGAAGAAGGCCGAGCTCAGTTAGTCCAGAGGCCGGTATATTATTTAAGCGAAGTACTGTCCACCTCGAAGCAAAACTACCCGTATTACCAGAAGATGTGCTATGGAGTGTACTTCGCTGCCAAGAAGCTGAAGCCCTACTTTCAAGAGCATCCCATCATGGTCGTATGCACTGCCCCGCTTGCCGAGATCATAGGCAGCCGGGATGCATCCGGCCGGGTAGCTAAGTGGGCCATTGCGCTGGCTCCTTACACGATCTTCTACCAGCCCCGCACCGCCATCAAGGCCCAAGCATTGGCCGACTTCCTTGTCGACTGGGCCGAGACCCAGTACCTACCGCCGGCTCCCGACTCCACTCATTGGCGGATGCACTTCGACGGATCCAAGATGCACACCGGCTTGGGAGCCGGCATCGTCCTCACCTCTCCCAAGGGCGACAAGCTCAGATACACATTGCAAATCCATTTTGCCGCCTCCAACAATGTGGCCGAGTACGAGGCGCTCATACACGGGCTCCCGCTAGCCAAAGAGCTCGGCATACGCCAGATTCTGTGTTATGGCGATTCGGATTTGGTGGTCCAGCAGTCATCTGGCGACTAGGACGCCAAGGACGCAAACATGGCGAGCTATCGATTCCTCGTCCAGCAAATCAGCGGATACTTTGAAGGGTGCGAGTTCCTCCACGTGCCACGGGCCGACAACGAGCAAGCAGATGCCCTGGCATGGATCGGCTCCACCCGACAAGCTATACCAACCGGCATCTCTCTCCAGTGCCTCCTCAAACCGTCTGTCAAGCCGTCTCCAGAATCGGACTCCATCTTCGTACCACCTGCCCCTGATGCAGTCGGATCCGACTGGGGGAACCCAGCAGGCGGCTCGGGGACTTCGACAAGAGGCCCGGGGACTGCCGTAGTCGCGCCCGACTCGGGGACTTCAGAACCCGGCCCGGGGACTACAGCAATCGGCCCGGGGACTGCAACGACACAACAGGCGGTGGCCGACTCCAACTCTCCACCACCCAACCCACCCACTCGGGTCACAGTAGCCGTACTGACAACAGAAGAAGTCACAGCTCCATCATGGGCCCAGCCCATCGTCAACTTCCTAGTAAACAAAGAGCTGCCGACTGATGAGATCTTGGCAAGACTAGTTCAAGGCCGAGCCGGAGCATACGCAATAATAAGCAGAGAACTTGTTAAGCGTAGCGTCACTGGAGTCTTCCAGCGCTGCGTCGAGCCAGAGAAGGGCATAGCAATCCTCAAGGATATCCACCAAGGCGAATGCGGCCACCACGCGGCCTCAAGATCACTTGTAGCCAAAGCTTCCTGCCATGGTTTCTTCTGGCCGACTGCTTTGGAAGACGCCAAGGAATTAGTCAAATGCTGCAAAGGATGCCAAGTCTTCAGCTCCAAGCAACACCTGCTGGCTTCTGCACTCAAGACCATCCCCCTCACCTGGCCCTTTGCCGTTTGGGGGCTGGACATGGTGGGCCCATTCAAGACAGCCCGCGGCGGCATGACACATCTGCTTGTCGCCGTGGACAAATTCACCAAGTGGATCGAAGCGAAGCCAATCAAGAAGCTGAACGGGCCGACTGCCGTGACATTCATCGCAGACATCACTACTCGGTATGGTGTATCACACAACATCATCACCGACAACGGCACGAATTTTGCCAAGGGAGCACTGGCACGTTTCTACGCGACACAGGTCATCCGACTGGACTTAGCGTCCGTTGCCCACCCGCAGTCAAACGGCGAGGTCGAGCGAGCAAACGGCCTCATCCTCTCCGGCATCAAGCCCCGACTGGTCGTACCACTGGAGCGTTCGGCCAGCTGCTGGCTCGATGAGCTGCCGGCTGTCCTCTGGAGTCTGCGTACTACCCCGAACAAGTCAACCGGCTTCACTCCTTTCTTCCTTGTATATGGTGCCGAGGCTGTCATCCCAACTGACATCGAGTTCGACTCGCCTCGGGTCACCATGTACACGGAGGCGGAGGCCAAGGAAGTGCGAGAAGACGGTGTCGACCTGCTGGAAGAAGGCCGGCTGTTAGCACTCAGCCGGTCCGCCATCTACCAGCAGGGTCTGCGCCGTTACCACAACCGGAAGGTCAAGCCAAGATCCTTCCAAGAAGGCGATCTTGTGCTCCGGCTGATCCAGCGAACAGCCGGCCAGCACAAGCTCTCGGCCCCTTGGGAAGGCCCTTTCGTCATCAGCAAGGCCCTAGGCAACGACTCCTACTACCTGATCGACGCACAGAAGCCGAGGGCACGCAAGAGAGATGATTCCGGCAAGGAGTCGGAACAACCATGGAACGCCAATCTCCCGAGAAGATTTTACAGTTAAAAGCAGTATGTATCATGCTACCTTTTTGTATTAAGTACAAGACAACGGGCACCCCGAGGCGCACTCGGGGACTGCCCTCCTTTATCTATGAATGACGAGTGTCATACCCATGAATGTACTATTACATTTGATTCTCTATCTGGCACCGGGTTCGACTAGTCGGCCCGGGGACTGGCCGCCTTGAGTTATATTAAAAGTTCTACCTAAAGTCAGAAAAGTAGTGTGCCAGCACCCGAGCCCTCTCTTGTCGTAAGTCGCAGCTCGAAGAACCGACTGTCCGACTGGCAAGAGCCAAAGGCAGGAAAGGATGCCCACACGAAAAACGGCTAAGGACTAACGAACTTATATAACACAAGCCGGCCTCCCACCACGCCTACCGGCTGTCAGAACAGCCGGCTAGCCAGTTTCCCAGTCACTTCGCTACAATCCAAGAATGCTAGAGTACTTGCCCTCCCAACAGGCCAAGCACTTCTCCAGCCACAGACTGCAGAGCAGCTGTCCGGCTGGGAAGGCGGCAACCAAGGGAGGGCGGCAAAGGAAATAGCCAAAGGATGACAAGCAAGAACAATGGAAAGCCAAACACATGCATGATTATATTTACACATAAGGCCTTCAACAGGCCGGCAGTCAATATAGTTCGAATACACCCCCAGTGGGTGGAACTGCGCAAACTTAACAAAATATTGTTCAAAGAGTAATAAAACAGGAAACTAAAGGCAGCAGATTAGGCTGAGGGCACAACAGGGGAGCCGGGCTGGTCGGTGGAGACGGCAGCGCCAGCTGGAGGAGTGGCCGGCTGGCGAGTCTCGGCTTGATCATCGCCGGCTGCAGGCGGTGCGCTCGCGCCTTGTTGCTGGAGGCACGTTCAAGCTGAGGCTGGCCGGCTGCTCCACCATCTGGCACGGTGTCTTCACCCTCCTCCTCCTCCTCGCCCTCGTCGCTGGAGTCGATCTCCTCTGCCGAGTCCTTGCCATCTGCTGGGTTCAGCCCGAACCACTCCTCCGGCTGGGCAACGCCGTTATCATCCACCTTAGGAGCAAAGGCGCTGGTGTCGGTGTAGTCGGCGATCGCCGAGGCACGCTGGATGATAGCCGGCCGCGCCGGCTCCAGCTCCGTGTCGGCCTCCTGCCACCAGGTGGCCAGCTGGTCCAAGCTCAGCTCAGGATACCAGGCTTTGACGAACTCCAGCGCCCGCCTGGCGCCTGACCGAGCTGCAGAAGCCTTCCAGGACTCGAAGCAGCTGGCCGCTACCTCCAGCCAGTCGGCAGTCCGACTGGGGGTGCGGGGAATCACCTCGCCAGGCCAGAGAGCGGCCAGCACCTGCGCCCCAACACGCTGAAGCCAGCGGAGCATGCGGTGAGCCGGCTGGAGGCGGGCTTGAATCGCCAGGAGCTGTTCCTCAAGCGACCGGCGAGCGTTCGGCGCGATCTCAGCACCAGCCTGCCTTTGCGCCTCACGGTGGGCCTCGGCGACCTGGTTGGCGGCAGTAGAGTAGCCAGGGAAGTACTCTGCACAAGAAAGAAAGAGAAAGAAGAGAAAAATACCAAGTTAGAGAGTGAACCAAACGGCAAGCGGCAAGCAAGGAACGAAGAAGAGGGCGGCCTACCGTCAACCAAGTCTTCGATCTGGCCGTAGCCGTTGATCGACGACTGCCTCGCCTCGGCCCAGCTCGCCGCCTCAGTCTCATATTCGGCTTGGAGGGCGGCCTCGCTATCCTGCACCGCCTTCAGGGCCGCCTTGTGGCTCTCCTCCTGGTCGGCCAGCTTCTTGACCAGGCGGTCACGCTCCTGAGCCAAGGCGTCGAACTCGGCTTCCTTAGCGCGAAGGGCGGCCTGGGTCCCACCCAGCTGCTCCCTCAGTTTGGCGTTGGCCGCTGCAGATATGGCAGAGAAGGAAAGAGCAATAAGAAAGAAGTTGTCAAGAAAGATCCGACCCGACTGCTCAGCAGTCGGCCCGAATCTCGGGGACTACACCCAGTGGGTGCGCTGACGCGCCCCACGTGAGATAAAAGATGAAGCACTTACCCCGGCTCTCAGTTAGATCAGCATTCTTCTGGGTCAGCTCCCGAGCCTGGGAGTTGAAGGCAGCCGCACGGAGGTTGTGGTAGTCCTGCAAGTCGGACAGAGAAGCGAATGAGAACAATATAGCAAACAAAGCCTACTAAGAAGTTCCAAGCCGCCTGCTCAGCAGCCGACTCGGAACTCGGGGACTACACCCAGTGGGTGCGCTGACACGCCCCCACGAAAGAACCCAAGATCAAGAAGCAAAAAAGGGAAGACTCACCCGAATGGCTGCCTGTGTCGCGGGGAACTCGTCATTGTACTGCCTCAGCACTGCGGCCTGGGACTGAAGCCGGTTCCGGACTTCTTGTGCCGCCACATTTACCACGGCCGTCCCACCACCCGGCATCCACCCCGAACTGGCGCTGGCCGTCTCCACGTCCTGGGCCGACGAGCTGGAGTCCGCGGCCTTCAGCGGGTTCGGAGCCGAAGTTGCCTTCCCTGCGCGCTGGCGCGATGGCGACCGGACCACCAGGTCCGTCCTCACAGCCGGCTCGCCTCCAGCCGATTGCGCAGGCGCCGCGTTAGGCCGGCTGCCTTGGGCCGCCCCAGTCGGCGAGGGCGGTGCCGCCTCCCTCTCCAGGACGACGACGTCGTCCTCCCTCTCCAACCCTGGCAGGTCGCAGCCGGTTTCCTCCAGCGGGGGCTCCAGGATCTCGGGCGCCGCGACACGCAGGGGGGTGACAAGCAAGGCCCCCTCCATTGTTGCTGCGGCTGCAGCCTCCGCCTGGGCCTTGGCCGCCGCGTCGGCACGTGCCTTCGTCGACTCCTCCGCCTCCTCCTGTGTCGCCTTGGCGGCAGCCGCCCTCAGCTCTTCCGCCTCCCGCTCCTCCCGCGCCTCCCGCGCATTTCGCTCTGTCGCCACTTGAAGCTCGGCGCGAGGGTCCACACGGCGGGTGCTCCCGGATCCCCCCGGCGATCCAACCACGGAGGCGGCAGCAACCCGCTCAAGAGAAAGCGGAGCCCTGATATTTGAAGACAAGACAAGGATTCAGAAATCGACAAGAAAATAAGAAAGAATATGCAAGAGAATCTACACTTACGCCAAAACCGTTTGCGGCTGCTTCACCACCTTGCGGAAGCGGGCCGCCTTCGCGGCCGCCTCATCCCGTCTGGTCGCTGCCGCCCCGCCCTTGGGCTTCTTCAGCCGACTGCCGAACAAGCCTGACGCGGCCCGACGCTTCTGCGCGCCGCCCCGAGCAGGCGGAGCGACGGAGGAACCCGCGCCATGGTCGGACGCCGGCTGGCGGCGTGGGACGATTTCCGCCTCATCGTCATCCGGCCAGTCGTCGAAGCTGGCTCCAAACCCGGAGCCGCCTGCTTCGCCGCCTCCTGCCTCGGTGTTGTCGTCCATGGCGGTCGCCCCCAAGTCGCGGTCCTCCAAGTCATGCTCCGCCCGGTCGGGGAGAAATCGGCGATCCGCCCCCGCTATCCCGGCCGCAGGTCGAAGGAGAGGGCTCTGCCAAGACGTGCCGACTGGTCAGAGTCGGCCAAGAAAAACATGGTCACAAAACTAAAAGAAGAAAAGATAAAGAAAGCATACCGTAGACGGGGGATGAGCACGGGAGTACGGCTCCCTGCCAAACTGCCACTCTGCGGAGAGCTTGCTGTTCGCGAGATAATTCACCATATGAGCCACCTCGTCATGAGGCATCTCCTTGGTGCATATCCGACTCGGATCGAGTTGGACGCTCATCTGACAGATCAGATGAGGGCGGCTTTGAAGCGGGAGCACCCGGCGCATGACGAAGGCGGCCCGCAGGTCGGACCCAGTCAGGCCCTCCGACTGGATCATTACCCGGAGTCGAGCGACGGCCGCGGCTCCAGCCGGCGACAGCGTCACGGCCCGTTAGGACCGCTGGGGCCGCCTCCCAGCCGGCGGGCCGGCTACGTAAGCCTTGCGGGGCGATGTTTTTCACGTAGAAGTACGACTTCTGCCAGCGCTTCACCGACTGGATCAGCGTGATGACGGGGAAGGGGTTGTCGGCTGCCGGCCTTCGCATCGCGATGAAGGCGCCGCTCTGAGCCGGCACGCCCTGCATGCGGGTGCCGAGCTTGGTTTGGAAGAATCCCCCCCAGAGCTCGAGGGTGGGAAGAACGCCAAGAAAGCCCTTGCACAGAGTGACGAAGGCGGATAGCAGCACCACCGTGTTTGGAGTGAGGTGGTGCGGCTGGAGTTGATAAAACTCGAGGAAGGAGCAGAAAAAGGCGCTCGCGGGCAGACCGAGGCCGCGCAGGAAGTGCGAGCGAAAGATTACCCGCTCGCCTTCCTCTGGTGCCGGCGTGATCTCCTTCTCCGGCGCGAGACGGACCTGCACCTGTTCCTTGCCGGGCAACCGCCACGTCTTGAGGAGGAAGTCGATGTGGTCCGTATGGACGTTGGAGCCGTCCCAGTCTCCGCCGTACTGCATGATGGTGAGAAGCTGGCGAGAAAGGGTGCGGCGGCGGAGAAAGCACGGCCCCGCAGCGGCGAAGCTACGGGGTGGTGCGAAGATTGGTGGGACGGCGCGGCGGCAAGATGCTGCTGCGATGGAAAGGAGGAGGAAGAAGATGGCGGAGAGAGGATGAGCGTGCGAGCGTCTGCCGCTTCCCCTCCCCCCTACTTATAGCCTCGTGCGGCGAAGCCGAGGAGGCGAGGCGTGGGGGGAACGTGGGTTTAACTCCGCCCGCTCCCCCACGTCCTGCGATTATTGCACCCTAACGACGTGCAGAAACTGCCGCCGGAAGGCGTGCGGCCCGCTTTGGGCCACAGAGAATCCGCGCCTGGGCCTAGGCGTAGGAGTGGTGGGCCCTCGGCCTGCGGCGACGTCCTGTCGCGCGCGTGGGTTGGCAGGCTTTTTTCATCCGGAGGATGCCACGTGGTACGCGGGCGGCGAGTGGCCGGCCCGCAACCCGGCGTGCGCGCCAACTGACTCCCGCCTTCAGACTTCAGAAGTTTCGCCAAGACGGCGCACCCAACCGAAGCCGGCTCTCAGCTGCTGGCTCGTCAAGATAAGAAGCTGACCGAGCTTCTCGACCTCCTCTCAGCCTCGAAGCCCAACCAGCTTCGGGGACTACTGTCGGAGTAAATGGCCACGGGTAGCCTAACCGACTCCCCCTGGCTCTTCGAAAAATTATCAGGCCAATCGAGCCTTCAAGCATCCAGAGCATGGGGCCGCCTTCCTCTGGCCGGCTATCCCTAGGGCCGACCACCAGAAGGCGACCCGGCCTCAAAAACCTTCCCGAAGAAAGCTACGAGATGGTCGACTCCCAGAAGCCGGCCATGAAGAAGACCGACTCCCAGAAGCCGGCCAAGACTGCCCCACTAGGGCTGCACCCACATAACGGTGATAAGACGGGGCGTGGCCGTAGTACAACCTACCACCCCCGAATCCCGGAACATGCATGACCACAGGGCGCCGTACGGGTCAGCCATACCCCGTCCGGCGCGGCACTGTAGCCATGTTGACCTCGACGTCACCCACGACAGGCGCCAGGACGGCCCGCGAGCGGCGGGCCCCTTTAGCCAGAGAGACGCTCGAAGGCAGCCCGGCCTCCCCTAGTCGGCCTGGGGCGTAGCCGGCTCCCAATAGTCGGCTACCTCCCTCCCTTGAAACATGTGCATCATTAAGGAGACAAGACGAGGTGAGGCTACAGTGAGAGCCCGCAAGGCGGCGGCACTGTAGCCACGCTTACCTCGACAAAGCCCTCGTCATTAGGCGCGAGGCAACAGTAACCAGCCGCCGACAAGGCCCCCAGGCGGTGGGGCCGGCCTGTCGGCCAAGAGGCCGGCAGCCGGCGGGACCCACCAGTCGGCGGGCCCCTACGGCCGGCGGAGAAGCCGGCGAGCGCAGGCACTGACGGCTGGGACCCGCGCCCAGCCGGATTACCATTGTACCCCTGGGGGGTAGGCCTATATAAATCCCCCGGGACACCCATGCAAAGGGTTGATCTCATAGAGTTTTACACACCACATAGAGAGAAAAGGAGAGCTAGCCTTGCCCTTCTTCTTCCCCTAGCCAAACAGCTCGAGGAGCACTTGTAGCTACTTGTGTTGATCTAGTGATCATGCGGAGACCCCATAGAGGAGGACTAGGGGTGTTATCTCCACGGAGAGACCTGAACCTGAGTAAGATTCGCCGGCGTGCATGTCTTCGCCTTATCCCGTTTCCAGGCACCGGCGATGTCTTACTGGCTCCCACAATGATAAGCCACCCGTTGGCATATGTCGCACCTACCACCCGACAAGATGGCGGTGCAACAAAGTAGAAGAAATGCAAGACAACATATGCAAGATACGCGCAATCAATAAAACCTTGCCAAGTTAGAACAGGCACCTTGATGGGTGAACAGGACAGGCCATCTGCCTTTGACTCCTCGAGGTTAGAATAGTCATTAGGATCATATTCTGAACAAGAATCAACAGGTGGGGAGCGTATGAGTTTCATTGCATCCAGAATGGCACTCAATGCCTTGGTGCCAATTTTGTAAGTCATTGCAGTGTTTAGCTTCAAGAGTGGATTGCTGCTAGTGCGACACAAAGCAGCTACACAGATCATAGTGTAGATATAATGGGAAAACCGTAAGCATCAGGAGAAAATCAGCAAAGTGGAACTTGCTGGAATATATGTGCTAGTATTGCCGGTACGGCTAGAAAGGCTTGGGATACCAGCTCTCTTCAACTGAAGGTGCGGTACTGTTAATATTAGTGTAACTCTCAAAGGCGACATAGCTCCCCGCATTTCCTTGCTATTCTTATAGGATTCAAGTGGGCAGGCCACTATAAATCCTATTCCCATGTTTACAAAATCCTACGAATCAAAGAGGCCCGAAGAGTTCAAAGTGTCCATCACAACCGACCGTATAGACCTCTACACTGCAAATGTCACTGCTCATCTTCACTACAAGGAACATACTGTACTACTATCATACTCCCTCCGTTCCAAAATATAAGTCTTGGTAGAGATTTCCACTATGGATCACATACAGATATATCCAGATACATTTTAGAGTGTAGATTCACTCATTTTGCTCCATATGTAGTCCATGGTGGAATCTATACAAAGACTTGTATTTAGGAACGGAGAGAGTACTTATTAAAGAAGAACGGAAGAGGAACATGCTAAAGAATAGCAAGCAGATTTTGGATAATAAAATGTTTGTTGCGCAGTGCCCACACATGATGAACCAGAGCGCATTAAGAAAGCAACTCCCTACTGTCTCTCTATATGTGGTGCACGTGCTTTTTGAAAGTAAAGTAGGAACATTAGCTGACCAATTAAATGTTATCTGTTTTAGTTATATCAGCATCATATCAGATTCGCACTTGAGCAACAAGTTTGGAATTATGAGTGGCACGTTGTTTACCTTGATGGATTCAGGAGTAGTGCTAGCAGGTACGATGATGGTACTGAATATAAAGGCATGTCTGCATGCAGGTCGCGTGACTTTTGTCATTTGGGACAGTCGATCATTTCAGGCGGTTGGATGAAGATCCTACGTCTCCTAAGCCTTCTTCTTCCTCGTCTCTGATTCTTCCCATACAGAACATCGCACGGGCCGCCGGCCGGACCACCGGCCCCCACCGCCTGTGTTCCTCCGCCACCCCCACCCCCACCCCCGCCCCCACCCGCGTCGAGTTTTCTTCGTTCGGCGAGGCCCCACCACCGCCCCCCACAACCACCGTCCCCACCCGAGCCCCTTTGTTCGCACCGGCGAACTCCGGCGAGCTCTGAAAAATCGTCTGACCCAGTTTTGAAATTTAGTCTACTGTGATTTAACTAGTGTGGAATATAAAAGGATAAAACCATAAGCATTGGGAGTATAGTGTTGAGCGTGCCATGGCGGATCTGAGGTGCAAACCGGACAAAGGCAACTTCGCAACCAATGTTTGCTTTCAACTAGCAAGTAAGTGATGGACAAGAAATCAGAGTAAAGCAGTGGCGATCTATTTTCTTGCTGCGATAAATAAGTTGAGCAGATACAAAAGAGTACCACCTCTGGTGTGGCGCCGTGTATGCATCTGCTGAGAATTTGACGGTGCTGCGGTAGCGATGGCTGTCGGTGGCGTGGAAGCAGATCTAGGAGGGTAGACGGTGGCGGCGGGGCGCGGTGGACAAGACAGTCGTAGGAGCAGCGCCGGCAAGGTGGACGACGGCGGGGATGAAGCGATAGGAAGGGATGCAAGGATCCCGGTCCGAAGCCGTGGATGAGGGAGATCGATCTCTTGTAATGGACGGCGGCGTCGGGGTATCAGCTCCGACATGGTGGAGGAGGACGGCGGTGGATGGGGTGGCGGACGGAGGAGGCTGGGGTGGAGAGGGTGTTTTGGTGCCCATGGAGTACGAATGGGGAAATGGAGGTGGAGAGGAAGGGGGAACCATGTCTTCAGGGCGCGCTTGTCTCAAATGCGAGGAAATTTACAAACTTAGCCCCCATTTCAAATTTCCTACATCACAGCAATATTAGTCGATTGGAGATAGGACGGTAATCTCGCATACACCGAATATTTGCCGACGAGATTTTGTTTTTGGCGCCCACCGTGTATGAATCGGGGAGGGAGTCGATTTCGGCCGAGGACACACTGTGTTTTGGCGCCCACCGTGTATGAATCCGGGTGAGAGGCGGTTATGTCAAATTTGAGTGAAATTACAAACCTACTGAAAGTGCAACTATCCCTGGGTGGTTTTGGTAATTCCTAACAACATATAGCTCATTGAGCTAATGCTATTCCAAGATAAATATTTCAGGAAAGCTCAATGTTTGGCATGGCATGGATTAGAAAGTGGACCCTTCAAAATGCTAAGGACAAAGGATTGGCTCAAGCTCAAAGCACAAGACTCTACATTTTCTATTTTAGTGATCCAAGATCACATTGAATCTATAGGAAAAGCCAATACTATTAAGAAGGGATGAGGTGTTGCTTAATGAGGATCTTGCTCAAAATGCTTAGTGATATGCTCCAAAACCCTCCACTACTTTCTCATATCCACATATGTCCTAAACCAAAAAGTCCAACACGGCCCCACCGAGTTCAGTTGACATAGCCACTGCCAGAATCCCTAATCAATTCGGTCTCACCGATAGGGATCTCGGTCTCACTGAGATGGGATTGCAAACTCTCTGTTTCCCTTCGTAACGTTTCGGTCAAACCGAGATGAGCGATTGGTCCCACCAAGATTGCAATGCAAACTCTCTGTTTCCTTTTCGTAACGTTTCGGTCCAACCGAGATGAGCGAATCGGTCCCACCGAGTTTGCCTGACCAACTCTCTGTTTGGCTATTACCAAAATCGGTCTCACCGAGTTTGTGTAATCGGTCTCACCGAGATTACGTTATGCCCTAACCCTAATGATATCGGTCCCACCGAGTTGACATGTCGGTCCCACCGAGAATCCTAACGTTCACATTATGAACCAAATCGGTCCGACCGAGTTCTCTGAATCGGTCCCACCGAGTTTGGTGATTTGTGTGTAACGGTTAGATTTTGTGTGGAGGCTATATATACCCCTCCACCCACTCTTCATTCATGGAGAGAGCCATCAGAACATGCCTACACTTCCAATACATATTTTCTGAGAGAGAACCACCTACACTTGTGTTGAGGTCAAGATATTCCATTCCAACCACATAAATCTTGATCTCTAGCCTTCCCAAGTTGCTTTCCACTCAAATCTTCTTTCTACCAAATCCAATCCTATGAGAGAGAGTTGAGTGTTGGGGAGACTATCATTTGAAGCACAAGAGCAAGGAGTTCATCATCAACACACCATTTGTTACTTCTTGGAGAGTGGTGTCTCCTAGATTGGCTAGGTGCCACTTGGGAGCCCCCGACAAGATTGTGGAGTTGAACCAAGGAGTTTGTAAGGGCAAGGAGATCGCCTACTTCGTGAAGATCTACCGTAGTGAGGAAAGTCCTTCATGGGCGACGGCCATGGTGGGATAGACAAGGTTGCTTCTTCGTGGACCCTTCGTGGGTGGAGCCCTCCGTGGACTCACGCAACAGTTACCCATTGTGGGTTTAAGTCTCCATCAACGTGGATATACGATAGCACCACCTATCGGAACCACGGATAAAAATCTCCGTGTCAACATTGCGTTTGCTCCCTCAATCTCATCCCTTTACCTTCATATCCAATTGTTTTACATTCCACTGCTATACTCTTAGAATTGCATGTGTAGGTTGTTTGCTTGACTTGTGCTAAGTTGCTAAAATCTGCCAAGAACTAAAATTGGGAAAAGGCTAGATTTTTATTTGGTAAGTAGTATAATCACCCCCCTCTAGACATACTTTCGATCCTACAAGTGGTATCAGAGCTTTGGTCTCCATAGCTTTTGGTGGTCATAGCCTTGGTTTCACAACCTAGGAGAGTATGGCGTCTAGTGAGGGAAATTACCACCGTAGAGGTCCTTAATTTGATGGCACTAATTTTGCTAGTTGGAAGCATAAGATGAAAATGCATATTCTTGCACATAACCCCGCCGTTTGGGCTATTGTGTGTATTGGCTTGCAAGGTGAATTTTTTGATGGGAGAGAACCAAACCGTGAAGCTACCACGGAAGAGTTGAAGATGCTACAATACAATGCTCAAGCTTGTGATATTCTCTTCAACGGATTGTGCCCTGAAGAATTCAACAAAATCAGCCGTCTTGAAAATGCAAAGGAAATTTGGGATACTTTGATTGATATGCACGAAGGTACCGACTCCGTCAAGGAATCCAAATTGGATGTGCTTCAAAGTCAACTTGACAAGTTCAAGATGAAGGATGGTGAAGGTGTCGCTGAAATGTACTCTAGGCTTGCTCTCATCACAAATGAGATTGCCGGCTTAGGAAGTGAAGAGATGACCGACAAATTCATCATCAAGAAGATCCTAAGAGCCTTGGATGGAAAATATGATACCATCTGCACATTGATCCAAATGATGCCCAATTACAAAGATCTCAAGCCAACAGAAGTCATTGGAAGAATTGTTGCTCATGAGATGTCACTCAAGGATAAGGAAGAGCTTCACAACAAGTCAAGTGGTGCTTACAAAGCCTCATGTGATACTCCCACATCTTCAAGTGAGAAACAAAACTTCAATGAAGAATTGAGCCTAATGGTACAGAACTTCAACAAGTTCTACAAGAGTAGAAGCAAAGAAAGAAGTTCCAAGTCAAGGTCCTACAATGACAAAAGATCTTCTAGTCGTGAGCGTAATTGCTACAATTGTGGAAGACCCGGACACTACTCCAATGAGTGTACGCCCCCCTACAAAAGAAGAGAAGATTCTCCCAAAAGAAGAAGTAGAAGAGAAGAATCACCACCAAGAGAAAGGAGGAGTAGAGATGATCGTTATGAACGAAGACCCTCTCGGAGAAGCAAGGATTCGGAAAGAAAGGAAAAGTCATCAAGGAGCTACACAAAAAGAAGACATCAAGCTCACGTTGGTGAGTGGGTATCTGGCTCCGACTCCGGCAATCACTCTGAAAGAAGTTATCACTTCGACTCCGAATATACTCAAGATGAAGGTGTTGCCGGTCTAGCACTTGTGTCAACCAACTCCTATGACATATTTGACTCACCAAATGAAGGAATTGGAAGATGCTTCATGGCCAAAGGTCTAAAGGTAACACATCCCGAGTATGTTGATTTCAATAGTGATGAAGATGATTTGCTAGTTGATGATGATTTACTTGTTGACAACTCTAGTGATGAAAACTATGATGAAACGTCAATTAATCATGCTAATCAAGATAAAACAAATGATGATGATAAGAAGGAGATTGAGCGTCTAACCAAAGAACTAAACACTCTTAAGTTAGCTCATGAAACTACCTTGGAAAATCATCGAGAACTTTTAAAGACTCGTGATAATCTACGCTTTGAAAAGCTCAACCTTGAGCAAGAGCATGAGTTTTTAAAGGCAATCAATGATGATCTTCGCAAGAAAAGTTCTTCTTACATTGCCAAGCGTTTACTCTTGTCTACTTACATGCCACAAGTTAAATCTAGCAACAAGAACAAGAAAGATTCTTCATCCAGTAGTAACAACAATCATGCTAAATCCAATGTTGATGCTTCTAGTAGTTCTCTTGATTCCACTAATGATTCTCTTAGCCAAGTTACACTTGAGGAAGAAAATAGCTTATTGAAGGGAATCATAGAGAAAGGTGTTTACAAGAGTCTTACCAGAAGTAAGCAATTTGAGGAAATTGTGCGCAAGCAAGGAAGACACCGGAAGAAACAAGGTGTTGGTTTTGAACGAAAGTTCAATGCCAATGGAGTTTAGTGGGAAGAAGATCAATACCCCAAGACTAAGTTTGTTCCTCAACAAGAGAAGTATGATCCTACTTCCTTCAAAGGAACACAAGCTCAAGATGATCTTCCACCACAAGACCACAAGCAAAAAGGCAAGGATAAGCTTCAAGAGGAAATTGATGCATTTGAAGAAGCACCTAAGGCCTTGGTCAAGTGGGTTCCCAAGACTACATCAAGTTCCACTTCATCAAGTACAACTACAACTCCAAGGATTCCCATCAAGATGGTGTGGATCCAGAAGAAGAAGAACTAGAGAGTTCTTGAGGGTGACTCCGCCAACATACTTCACTCCTATCATTTTGGCAAGGACAAGTGCAAAAAACTTCCATATCTTGCACTAGTTCAAAGAGTCACAAACCCTCTTGTTGGTAAGACAAGGGACAAGGTAACCTAATGAGTTCATGGACATCATCTTGTGTATACATCACTCTATGTCTATGGATATCCTTGTTTGTTCCTTGTGGGACTAACCCGTGTAGGTATTGAAAGTGCAACTCACTCCAAAGGATTGCTCCAAATGATCTACATCAACTTTGAGCATCTACATCTTCAACACCTATATGAAGTCATCATCGACAAAACCCAAGGTTAGTGCATTCCCTTTAGGGGGAATATCACATCTAGGGGGAGCTTTACTCAAATCAATGAGCTAGAGCAACTCTAATGGTGTGAACACAACAATGCTTTATGTAAAAGTGGTAACCCCACTTGTGCTTAAACAATGAGTATGACCTATGATCAAATGTTCTCATTTGACTCCTAAGTCAATATAGTCATATATAGATGACCTAGTCATCGCCAATTGCTTGATAGATGCTAGAATGTTTGTGCATGCTTTAACACATATTTCATTTGCCATTTTATTGTGTGAGCATGTTGCTTGCATATTTTACTCATTGGAGGACATACATTTGTTGCTATGATTGTTTGGCTCTTTCTCTTTTGCCAAATGGATGGACAAGAATGCCTAAGACACCCTCTAGCTATCTATGCTTTTCTCGTCTCAAACTCTATTCATGCTACATCACAAAGTTTGATCAAGTCAGATTCGAACCACTCTGTGTGAGGAGCACTCATAGATCCCGATTCGTCATAGACTTAAACCTCCAAAACCTCTTTGTGCATCTCGGTCTGACCGATTCATCCTTTTCGGTCCTACCGAGTCACCAAGTTGATCTAGGGTTTTGAATCTTGGTGCAACCGATTAGAACCTTTCGGTCACACCGAGTTGCACTAACTGCTTGCAGTTTTGCATCTCGGTGCCACCGAGTCGTTCCACTCGGTCACACCGACACGGTCAGGTTATATATACCGCTGGGTCAAAATTTGGAAATTTCTCCGAACCCCTTCGCCCGCGCGTAACCTACTCTGCCTCCTCTGGTCCCCGGATCGTCCTCTCGTCGCCAGCGACCTCCCGCCACTGGTCTCCACCATCGTCAACGGAAATCTTCTCCGCCGTTGCCGCCGCAGCAAGTTCGTCGCTGCACTAGGGTACGGACCTGATCATTGTGCTAATCTTTATCTCCAATTCCTAGCACATTGCTCTGCCATGTTTCTTGCCATAATTGAAATCATCCTGTCCAGCGAAAACGTCCCGTAGATTAGTTTTGATTTGAAAATTTAGGGTTAGGTCTCCGCCGAATTCATCTCGGACCGACCGAGTTGTAGAAATTGGTCTCACCGATTTTGGCTTAGGCCAGAGCACACGCATTTTCGGTCCGACCGAAAATTGCAAATCGGTGTGACCGAGTTTGATTCTTTGTGAAACCCTAGCAGTCTCGGTACCACCGAACTGTGACTCGGTCTGACCGAGTTCACTAGTTCAGGTTCCAAAAGCTGCTTCAGTATCACCGAGTTTACAAATCGGTAGATCCGAAATGCTTTCTGTGAAGAACTAAAACTAAGTTTTTAAGTCATCTATTTTGCAAAAAGTCCTGTACTTTGTGATGCTCATCTACTCTACCTCATCTATAACCTATTCACAGGGTCTGCTGACAGTTTGCTTGCAAGATGTCTGACCAAAGTGACAGCCAGAACAAGTCAGAGGAACAGGTTCAGTTGAGTGAGGGCACTAGTCCCTCTAGCAGCTATGATGATGGCAGCAGGAGCACACCAAGCAACTTGCCAAAGGCTGCTACCAGAACAAGGAAGAAGAGAGCTTCTGATTCAGAGGATGAAGCTTAAGACTATGTGGCTGTTGAAGATGAAGCCACTTCTAAGAAGAAAGTGCTGAAGAAAGAATATGGCACAGCTGCTGCAACAAAGCCTGGTCTGAAAACTAAGATGCCAGCAAGAAGACAACCCATGTCTAAGCCAAGGAAAGTTTCCACAGGTGAAACTATGAAATTCACCATTGAGTCTGAAGAAGAAGTAGCTGGTGAGGATAAGAAGAAGAAGAGGGCCAGAACCACTACTGCTAGAGTTCTTGGCAAGCCCTCAATGAGGAAAGATTCTGAAGAAGAGGAAGAGGATGCAGCACCAGCACCCAAAGCTCAACAGCTCATGGGAGATGCAATTAAGGCAGGGGCTGCTCCATCTAAGCCCAAAACTGCTCCTAAGGCTGCTGCTCCAGCTCCAAAGCCAAAACCCAAGAGGAGCACCAGGAACATCCCTGCTGAGGAGAAGAACAAGGCCCCAATGCCTCAAGCTGCTGAAGAAGAAGAGGAAGATGATTCTGTTGTTTTGAGGAAGCTGAAGCCCAAGATCCCTGATCGCAATGATGCACACCCAGTTGCAGAGAACATGAAAACCAGGAAGGATTCAGGATTGAGGCTATGGAGAGAGTCTGATCCATATGCCACCAGGAGAAGGACTGCTATGGACTACAGATTCCACACTAAGGAATAGCAGGACTTCTATGAGACTGTTTTACTTGACAAGAAGCCCATAGTGTGTGACATGAGATGGGTTGACTGGGAATTCATCAAGGAGAATGAGGATCACTTCCCTAGTGTATATGACAACTTCAAGGCATGTGGAGTTGATAAGTTTGTGGCTCAGAAGTTCAGCAAGTGGAATGATGAGATCATTATGCAATTTTACTCCACTGCACACTTCTATCCAGATGGAAGGATTGTGTGGATGTCTGAGGGTACTAGGTACCAGTCCATAGTTGAAGAATGGGCAAAACTCATAAATGCTCCTGAGGAACATGAGGATGACTTGGATGTCTATGCCAAGAAGAAGAAAGACCACAACTCTATGGCCAATATGTACAAAGAGATCCCTGATGATGCTTTGGACACACATAAGTTTGGATCTGTACACTATTTGTTGTCTGGTCTGCCAACAATCAATTGGATTCTGAGGCACACACTTCTACCCAAGTCAGGTGATCACAAGATGATCAGAGGACATGCTATCAACTTGCTGCACATATTTGATGTCCTACAGAAGTTCAAGGTTATGAGCCTAATTGTGGAAACAATCAAGAGGACTGCAGCTGATCAGAAGAGAAGTTGTGGATATGCCCCACACATCCTGGAGCTCATCAACTCAAAGATGGGCAAAGGCAAGTATATCTTGGACAAAGAGCATCTACCCATCTACCCTGAATTTGAGGACAACACAGTTGTCATGACTGAGAATGAACCATCATCTATGCAAGCACAAGAGAAGAAAGCCAAAGATAAACCTGAGAAGGCTGCAAAGATGCCAACTATGGAAGAGGCATCTCAGGTCTTCTTGAAGAGCAAGCAAGACCAGCTTGGATATCTGATCCAATCCACTCTGAGGATTGAGCAGGGCCTGGCCACCCCGACCAAGAACCAGGAGAGCTTGGAAAGGATTGTTGAGACAAAATTCTATGACCTTGATGTCAAGATCACAGAGATCCAAACTGCAGTTGAGCAACTTTAGGAGGAAGCAGAGGAGAAGAAGGGCAAGTCTACCACAGATGCATTTTCTAGAGTGCCCAGAGGACAGAGATCTGCTGCAGTGCGAGTGACAGACTCTAGAGCTACAACATCAGCACCAGCAGCTACACCTCTAGTTCCAACTCCAGCAGCTACTCCACCAGCTCCAGCCACTTCATCAGAAGCTTTCGTCCTTGGTGTTCTCTCAACACCACCTCCTGAAGATCAAGCCTGAGAGTCATTTAGCACTATGCATTTTTAAACTTTTTGGTAACTTGTTGCCAAAGGGGGAGAAAAATGTATAGATCATAGGCTTCGAGAGAGAGAGAGAGAGTGTTGGTTTTTATCTCTCTTTGCACTCTTTTTGGTTGGTTTGAAACTTTACTGTGTGCTTGTGTGATACTACTTTATGTCCTTGTGAGATACTTATTTGGTCAAGTGTTTGATCATATGCTACCCTTAATGCTTGTTGGATAGTGCTATCTTTCATATCCTAGCATGATCATTCACTTTGCTTGGTGATGAGTGCCTGCTTTTAATCTCTATCATTTTGAGCGCTCCACCAAGCTGGATCTCATGTCTCAAATGCGAGGAAATTCACAAACTTAGCCCCCACTTCAATTTCCTACATCACAACAATATTAGTCGGTTGGCGATAGGACGGTAATCTCGCATACACCGAATATTTGCCGACGAGAGTTTGTTTTTGGCGCCCACCGTGTATGAATCGGGGTGGGAGTCGATTTCGGCCGAGGACACACTGTGTTTTGGCGCCCACCGTGTATGAATCCGGGTGATAGGCGGTTATGTCACGTTTGAGTGAAATTACAAACCTACTGAAAGTGCAACTATCCCTGGGTGGTTTTGGTAATTCCTAACAACATATAGCTCATTGAGCTAATGCTATTCCAAGATAAACATTTCAGGAAAGCTCAATGTTTGGCATGGCATGGATTAGAAAGTGGACCCTTCAAAATGCTAAGGACAAAGGATTGGCTCAAGCTCAAAGCACAAGACTCTACATTTTCTATTTTAGTGATCCAAGATCACATTGAGTCTATAGGAAAAGCCAATACTATTAAGAAGGGATGAGGTGTTGCTTAATGAGGATCTTGCTCAAAATGCTTAGTGATATGCTCCAAAACCCTCCACTACTTTCTCATATCCACATATGTCCTAAACCAAAAAGTCCAACTCGGCCCCACCGAATCTTTCCATCTGGAGCCACTGAGTTCAGTTGACATAGCCACTGCCAAAAACCCTAATCAATTCGGTCTCACCGATAGGGATCTCGGTCTCACCGAGATGGGATTGCAAACTCTATGTTTCTCTTTGTAACGTTTCAGTCAAACCGATATGAGCGATCGGTCCCACCGAGATTGCAATGCAAACTCTCTGTTTCCTTTTCCTAATGTTTCGGTCCAACCGAGATGAGTGAATCGGTCCCACCGAGTTTGCCTGACCAATTCTCTGTTTGGCTATTACCAAAATCGGTCTCACCGAGTTTGTGTAATCGGTCTCACCGAGATTACGTTATGCCCTAACCCTAATGACATCGGTCCCACCGAGTTGACATGTCGGTCCCATCGAGAATCCTAACGTTCACATTATGAACCAAATCAGTCCGACCGAGTTCTCTGAATCGGTCCCACCGAGTTTGGTGATTTGTGTGTAACGGTTAGATTTTGTGTGGAGGCTATATATACCCCTCCACCCACTCTTCATTCGTGGAGAGAGCCATCAGAACATGCCTACACTTCCAATACATATTTTCTGAGAGAGAACCACCTACACTTGTGTTGAGGTCAAGATATTCCATTCCAACCACATAAATCTTGATCTCTAGCCTTCCCAAGTTGCTTTCCACTCAAATCTTCTTTCTACCAAATCCAATCCGATGAGAGAGAGTTGAGTGTTGGGGAGACTATCATTTGAAGCACAAGAGCAAGGAGTTCATCATCAACACACCATTTGTTACTTCCTGGAGAGTGGTGTCTCCTAGATTGGCTAGGTGTCACTTGGGAGCCTCCGACAAGATTGTGGAGTTGAACCAAGGAGTTTGTAAGGGCAAGGAGATCGCCTACTTCGTGAAGATCTACCCTAGTGAGGCAAGTCCTTCGTGGGCGACGTCCATGGTGGGATAGACAAGGTTGCTTCTTCGTGGACCCTTCGTGGGTGGAGCCCTCCGTGGACTCGCGCAACCGTTACCCTTCGTGGGTTGAAGTCTCCATCAACGTGGATGTACGATAGCACCTCCTATCGGAACCACGGATAAGAATCTCCGTGTCAACATTGCGTTTGCTCCCTCAATCTCATCCCTTTACCTTCATATGCAATTGTTTTACATTCCGCTGCTATACTCTTAGAATTGCATGTGTAGGTTGTTTGCTTGACTTGTGCTAAGTTGCTAAAATCTGCCAAGAACTAAAATTGGGAAAAGGCTAGATTTTTATTTGGTCAAGTAGTCTAATCACCCCCCCTCTAGACATACTATCGATCCTACACCTACCCCTATCAAAACCTATAGAAATCAAGCAGATAGGCTTTGCATGGCAGGGATAGGCAGTAGTAATTTCCAACTCGCATATTTTGGTTTCGGGTGGTTACTGCGACTTTCCCCGCTTCGTTCAAATTTTGCAGAGTGCACGTTTACCGTGCCAACTCAATTCGAATCCCGTTTGTATTCTATTTTTTTTCAGGCGGGATCCATTTTCGATTGGAATAAAATTCTATATACATCATTTTTATATATACTTTCAAAAGCACAACACCCTTTATACATAAATATGGTCTACAAATGGCATGATCTCAGATTCATAAGGTTGTATCCATCAATTTGGATTTTCAAATATTTGAAACCACTTTATGTTGAAATCCGTATGCATTCCTCGCTAACTGTCTCCAATTAATGTGTGTTTCATGCAGTTTTTTTACTTCTCAACCATGTATAATGTGTTTCACACACGCAACATATAGTGTAATCCCGTTTAGACATTAATTGCATATAAACCATGCATTGTTTCTAATTAAAGAATCTATGGATCACCAATATTGATAATGTATATAACATTACACGTGTCCCCAAATTCAAATGAATATGCATGTTTGATACACCAATTTGCGTTATGATATTATCGATGTCGTGATCTCCAGTTTAAATATTTGAATCCCATTTAATCCAGATATTCGTCTCATATAACTATCACTCATGCTTATATAGGACTATCTCTCTAGACCTATACGCGTTCATCGTCTCTCGGGTATCTCTCGTGCTACCTGTATGTCGATAATGATCTTTTATCTTCGTAACACACTGACGGTACTCTCTCCCTCGACCTTCATCACTCTATCTCTCTCTAAGTATATCTCGCTCCCTGCTATGTGTCTCTAACTATGATTCTCCATGCGGAATCTCTTTTTCTCACACAAACACAAAACTTTGTCTCCCGGGGTCTCATTTCTCTCTACTATTCCCCTATGTGCCACTCGCACACCCCTCATACAGAGATGTATTTCGCTCCTTAGATATGAGAACCTACGACTCTTCCTCTTAAATATCTCTTTCTCACACACAAACACAAACCCTGTCTCCAGGGTATCATATTTCTCCACTGTTCTCTTGTGTGTCGCTCACACACACTCTTTCTCCCTAGAGATATCTTGCGTTCCCTCATATGTCTCTCTAGCTATCACTCTTGTTTTGAAATATCTTTCTCTCTCGCAGACACAAAACTCCATCTCTCGGGATCTCATTTCTCTCTGATATTTGTTTGTATGTGAGTCACATGCACCCTTTCTTCATCTCTCTCACACCCACACCCATAACTCAGCCTTCTGATCCACTCGACTCCTATCTCTAATGCACACTAGCTAGCATCTTTATCTTTCTATTTATCTGTTTCTCCATCAACCTTCTTTCATTTATAGGTTGATCTCTTTTGCACAATCGTTGTGCCTCACTCCCTCTGCTCGCCATAGATGCATGCTCCAGCGCACGCCACTATCTCTTAAAGACAAAAACACATGCTCAATTGTCGGGCCTTCTTCCCTGCATTCTCACATGCATGCATATTGTCATACCGATCCGTCTCTCCCATGTCGTTGATCTTATGACTTATGTCTTCTTTCTTTTATCTCGATCATGCCCGCGCGCACACACACACATCCCACGTATACATGTATACCTCTCACACATGCTCATTCAAGGTCTCTATGTCTCCATACGTAGTTAATTACCCTCAACCCTAACGCCACATCGAATCGTTCTCTTCTTGTGTGCACATAACTTCCGCCTGGATGGGTAAAACACACACTCACACTTAACAATCTCCTTCTAGCTACCCCCTCTCACTCTTCCCCTATATCCCCAAAACCAATAAGACCATCCCTTCGTTTAATTCCCGCCTACATGCACCATCGATATATAGTAGTCTTCCCCAGTGTCTCCCGAACAAACACGTTCTCTCGACGTCGACTACTCAAACGTGCACACACCTTCTCTTCCCTCTCTACGGGCATTTTCTCTCTCGCACCCCATCGTTGGTGGCCTCTCCCATACACATCACCTCTCTATGATGAAGCCATGCACACTTAAATTACATCCTCCACCGAGGACCCCGCGACACACACACACACAAACACACACACGCACGCACGCACCCCCCACCCCCCCACACACACACTAAGACTCCATCACACACACACGCACACACACACACTAAGACTCCATCTCTCTCTCTCTCTGACACACACACACACCCCCACACACAAACACACACACACACACATAAACTGAGACTCCATCTCACACACACATGCTCTAGGCGGAGCATTTGTTCCTACCACCCTTCATCCACCCTTACCCGTATGATAAACAATCACCTTAATTTACTTGTATAACATGGACAAATTCCACTTTACTTTAGTAGTTAGCAAAATTATCATCTGTACCCTTATAAAAAACCGAGTTGGCGATGATAGTGTGCCTGCCATCTTGTAATATAGACCACCTGATCTATATCTGACGGATAGAAAGCAAACTATGATAATTTACAAAAGATACCCGCACCTCTCTCCACATCCTTATCTCCCACAACCTCATTGCTGAGCAATTAAAAAAGAAAGTCTCTGGAACAATCTAGCATGGTGGCCGCTGCCGCCTGCCGGCGCCGTCCATCCCCATGCCTCCGCCCATTCCGACCACCAGTCACCACCACGCTCCACTCCTCCTCACCTTATCTCTCATCTTTCATTTTTTCGATGACATTCTCGGGATACCAGTTCTCCGATAAAATTCTCGAAATATCATTAGTTTTTACACATGGGATTACTCCTGCATGGGTAAATCACAATAGGTGTTTTGTAAAAAAATGCATATTGATGTTCCGTGCAATGCACGAGCATCTTGCCTGTAATTATATAAGGCAAATCATGAGCAGGAAGTGACATTTTTTTACACAACCACGTTAACATGGCCATGTAAATCACTAGCTAAAGTAAATACCATTATACTTATATCCTGATGCAAAAGGTTGAGTACATGTCCAAAGAGTAGAGTCGCACACACGCACTCTGTCTCTCAGAATCTCTCTCTCTCTCTCTCTCTCTCTCACACACACACACACCAGTTATGTGACGCCCACTTAAGCAGACACGTATGTTACAATTTGTGCACCCGCGGGTACGCGTGATGCTGCGCATTTATTTAAGCCGAATGGCGAACCCAAACAGTAACTGCATTCATTCCCCTCCCGCCGCCTCATCTCTAGTCGCCGTCGCCCGGTAGCCATGGCCCGGCCGAAGGTAACAACATACGCCATACTCCGGCCGGAGCGGCGCTTTAATCTGGAAATTTTAGTGGTCATGGATGCATCTTTTTGTGCTAGCAGTCCTCTATAAGGGTTGACCGGTCGCTTCCCGCGGACGTGCGCGGGCGGTGGAAGAGGAAGGAGAAGGGAAGCGGGTTGTGGAGTAACGTTTTTTTACCACAATTTCTTAGGAAACTGAGTGCAATAATTGAGTAGTTTTGCAAACTACCAGTACTACACCTGAAACGGTTCAAAACCTATACTCCCTTGCCAGCGCGTGCTTCCCGTGTGAAACGGTTAGCGTCGCCCTGGTGCGTCAGTGCCGCATTAATGCCCGGCCAGAGCAGAGGCGACCTCTCACTGGCGCCGGCTTTGAAGCGGCGCGACGGCCGAGAGAGCGCCGCTTCCCGGTGCACGCGACTGCTCCGCGTCGAGGCTGGCCATAGGCCCTGTTTGGATCCATGGGTTAGAGTTAGTTTGAGCAAGTTGGGGCTCAAATAGCCCTAAAGTATCCAAGCATGAGGGTTTAAATTGGAGCAAGTTGCACTGAACCCACCAAAAAAAACTATCCCACCCAAGAGGTGCTAACTGGAGATAGTTCTCATTGGGACCACTGAAAAATCACTTTTCTCTCTCCATCAAGTGCATTTATTGTCAATCTAACCCTGTCACCCAATCTCCTCTTTGGCTACAGTTAGTTCAGGGTTAGTCATGAGTTAGTCTAACCTCTAGCTAAGTTAGAGTATCCAAACAGGAGCAGTATAGGACATGCAAGTTGCTCAAAGCATACAGTCAAATTCGTACGTGAAAGGATTTTGTTCTTTTTGAAAACGAAACGTGAAACAAATTTTTTTAGAATGCTCTTGGCATGTTGCTAACATGTGATGAGTTAACCGACCTCAATAGACGGCAAAAACGCCAGCCCGCCGCACTTTGAGAGAGACAAGGAGGGAGAAGCGATACGGGCTGCTGGATTACTAGAGATAGGTGTCGCATGGAAGCCAAGAAATATGGTGATAGCGTGGGTTAGCCATGTACTAGTATGATGTAACTACACTGGGCTGCCGTGTTTCGTACTCTTCCAGTCCACTGTGGAGATGATTGGTTGATTTTATATCGCTGAATAATATAAAATATTATGAGTGAAGACGCTCCACCCCGAGGTTCCTTGCTCCTTCTCGGTCGTCGGGAATATATGTTCTTCCACTCTATTTTTTTACGTGAGCTTTGTTCATCCTTTTGCCAACACGCGACACATCTAGCATCAAGGTGCACGTGTCATGCAAGGATCGTTCCATCTATATGAAGAACACGTGGGACTGGAACTACGAGACGGACATGTACCCAAAAGTGGACGTGTGAACCTGTGTAATGTAGCGCAGTAAGTGAAGTAGAAAGGCACAAATAGTATGAACATGCATGGCATATAGGCATTTGTCTCTTACTACCACTAAATGGTGTACGTGCAATGCCCGATGATGTTATGGAGTACGTGACTAAGTACTCTACTACTACTATATTAATTGGAGGCACATATTAGGTTTTATATTTGTTTACGTGTATGCCCCGAGACCTTCCTACTAGACGTGTCTTTCTCTCCGGGTCGCACTTTGTATCGTTCATACCACTAGTACAGTAGTACTACTACGTGTGGTCTTCGACCCAGAAGTGGAGATGCTCTACCACGCTGTTCATGTCCCACTCCTTTCACTGACGTGTGGGACATCTAGCACGTGTCGTGTGTTTGGCACTCCTTCGTCGTAAGAGTTGAAACACTAGCATTCATCAGAAATAAAAAATAAATATAAATCACCAGTGATACTATACCACGCGGTTTCCTTGCTCCTCGATATCGGAAAGAATACTTCCGCTCGCCGACATGTGGGACGTCGACCATCCTAGTCCACTTGCCATGCCCACAGAACTCCAAGGGAGAGTCACCCCAGTCGCCGCGCCGCAGTAATTACTAATGAGCCGTCAAATCACAGGCCCAACCTTACCCACTATGAAGTTGCTCGGACGAAGGAACCATCATGACTTCGTTGAATTCCGCTTCTTGAAGAAAACTACTGTACCAGCAGTACTACTAGCTACAGTAGTTACTCCAGCAGAGGCCTCCTTTGGTTCATAGGATAGAATTTTATAGGAATATGAAAATCATAGGAAGTGAGATGACATGCATCTCAATTCCTATAGAGAAAGAGATGCCATTTGATGCATAGGATAGGAATTTTTCCATTGAGTCTAGGCTAATGTACTGGTAATTTGCTCTAAAAACTACAATAGTAACTAGTAGTACTGGTACATGCTCGTAATTAATTAAACAAACGTACGGGCGACACAAACACACACACTAACTACTAGTACTACTACTTCTCACATGCTGGACAGACGCCGTCGTTCTCCTTCCCGGCTTTGTCGGCGACACCCCACCATGCTTGGATCTCCGCCGACCTCTCCGCAGCAGCGCGTGCGTCCTCTTCTTTCTTGCGACGGCGGGCCTCTCTTTTCTTCAGTGCTTTCTGACTTTTCCGCTCCCTCTGTGCAGCTTTGGCCGCCTCTTGCTCTACCGCCCATTCGGCCTTGGAAGCTTCAAATTCCGCCCACATAGGTGTGAGGTCGCGAGCGGCGATGAACTCGGCACGACGGGATGCCACCGCTTCCCTACCATTATGTGTGCGGTTGTGGGCGGCAAGGAACTCGGCGCGGCGGGATGCCATCGCTTCCTTACCGGTTAGTGTGCGGCGCGGTGGCATGAACGACGCTTGGTGACAGCTCTGGGGTGGAGTGGCTAGACAACCGTAAAGTGCATTGGTTTGTCAAGAGCTCAAGGATAGAAGACGAAGGAAATTTGGATTCCCCTTCAATCCTGGTCATTTATTACCGAGTAAAACGCATTGGCGGTCATTGAACTTGTCTTGATAGCTCACTATGATCATTGTATACGAGATATGGTGATTATACGGTCACTGGCTCAGCGTATAGCTCCGTATTTTTCTGGTTGACCAGTCAAACAGTCCGCATGCGCCTCATCAGCTCGTGTTCTTTATCTATCTATCTATGCGGGCCTACTGATAACCCACAAGTATAGGGGATTGCAACAGTTTTCGAGGGTAGAGTATTCAACCCAAATTTATTGATTCGACACAAGGGGAGCCAAAGTATATTCTCAAGTATTAGCAGTTGGGTTGTCAATTCAACCACACCTGGATAACTTAGTATCTGCAGCAAAGTAATTAGTAGCAAAGTAGTATGGAAGTAACGGTAACGGTGGCAAAAGTAACAGTGATAGTTTTGTAGTGATTGTAACAGTAGCAACGGAAAAGTAAATAAGCGAAGAACAATATGTGAAAAGCTCGTAGGCATTGGATCGGTGATGGAGAATTATGTCGGATGCGATTATTCATGCAACAGTTATAACATAGGGTGACACAGAACTAGCTCCAATTCATCAATGTAATGTAGGCATGTATTCCGAATATAGTCATACGTGCTTATGGAAAAGAACTTGCATGACATCTTTTGTCCTACCCTCCCGTGGCAGTGAGGTCCTAATGGAAACAAATTGATATTAAGGCCTCCTTTTAATAGAGTACCGGACCAAAGCATTAACACATAGTGAATACATGAACTCCTCAAACTACGGTCATCACCGGGAGTGGTCCCGATTATTGTCACTTCGGGGTTGCCGGATCAGAACACATAGTAGGTGACTATAGACTTCCAAGATAAGATCAAGAACTCACATATTAAATGAAAACATAATAGGTTTAGATCTGAAATCATGGCACTCGGGCCCTAGTGACAAGCATTAAGCATAGCAAAGTCATAGCAACATCAATCTCAGAACATAGTGGATACTAGGGATCAAACCCTAACAAAACTAACTCGATTACATGATAAATCTCATCCACCCATCACCGTCCAGCAAGCCTACGATGGAATTACTCATGCACGGCGGTGAGCATCATGAAATTGGTGATGGAGGATGGTTGATGATGACGATGGCGACGGATTCCCCTCTCCGGAGCCCCGAACGGACTCCAGATTAGCCCTCCCGAGAGAGATTAGGGCTTGGCGGTGGCACCGTATCGTAAAACGTGATGAATCCTTCTCTCTTATTTTTTTCTCCCCGAACACGAATATATAGAGTTGGAGTTGAGGTCGGTGGAGCTCCAGGGGCCCACGAGGCAGGGGGCGCGCCCAGGGGGGCAGGCGCGCCCCCACCCTCATGGACAGGGTGTGGGCCCCCTGGCCTTGATTCTTCCGCCCGTATTTTTTATTATTTCCAAAAATAATCTCCGTTGATTTTTAGGTCATTCTGAGAACTTTTATTTCTGCACAAAAATAACACCATGGCAATTCTAGTGAAAACAGCGTCAGTCCGGGTTAGTTCCATTCAAATCATGCAAGTTAGAGTCCAAAACAAGGGCAAAAGTGTTTGGAAAAGTAGATACGGCGGAGACGTATCACCTACCTGTCAGTGGAGAAACAAATAAAAACCAAAATTATGCGTATGTGACATTACTGTTTAGACGTTTCTTAGAGGCCTTCGTGAACACCGAGCATGTATTCACCTGGCTCAACACCAACGGTCATACTCGTGACTCGGCGCCTTGGTCATGTATATCGTCCATCACAACGACTATCTATAAAACAGCCTAGCTAGAGAGGGTACTTGTAACGCCCACGATGCGGCTATATCTCCCACGTGTCGAGGCACGACTTAGAGGCATAACCGCATAGTGGTTTTGTCGCAAGAAGGGTCATCTTCACACAATCCCATGTAATGAACAAGAATGGGATAAAGAGTTGGCTTACAATCGCCACTTCACACAATACATAAATAAAATCATCCATCATCCAAAATACAATCATATAGACCGACTACGGTCAAAATCCAGATGAAAATAAGACAACCCCAAATGCTAGATCCCCGATCGTCCCAACTGGGCTCCACTACTGATCATCAGGAAAAGACACATAGTAATGACCACGTTCCTCGTCGAACTCCCACTTGAGATCGACGCAATCATCTGCACTGGCATCGTCGGCACCTGCAACTGTTTTGGTAGAATCTGTGAGTCACGGGGACTCAGCAATCTCACACCCGTGAGATCAAGACTATTTAAGCTTGTAGGAAAGGGAGGTGAAATAAGGTGGAGCTGCAGCGGCAAAGCATATATGGTGGCTAACTTGCGCAAATGAGAGCGAGAAGAGAAGCAACGGAACGGACGTCATCTAGCAATGACCAAGAAGTGATCCTGAACACCTACTTACGTCATACATAACACAGACCGTGTTCACTTCCCGGACTCCGCCGAGAAGAGACCATCACGGCTACTCACGCAGTTGATGTCTTTTACTTGGGTCAAGTGACAAGTTATCTACAACCGGACATTAACAAATTCCATCTGCCTCATAACCGTGGGCACGGCTTTCGAAAGATAATACCCTGCAGGGGTGTCCCAACTTAGCCCATCATAAGCTCTCACGGTCAATGAAGGATAAAACCTTCTCCCGGAAAAACCCGATCAGTCTCGGAATCCTGGTTTACAAGACATTTCGACAATGGTAAAAACAAGACCAGCAAAGCCGCCCGAATGTGCCGACAAATCCCGATAGGAGCTGCACATATCTCGTTCTCAGGGCACACCGGATAAGCGAAGTGTACAGGTACCAACATAACCCAAGTTGCCAAGGGACGGCCCCGCACGGTGCTCTAGTTTGGACCAGCACTCAGAGGAACACTGGCCCGGGGGTTAAAATAAGATGACCCTCGGGCTCGCGAAAACCCGGGGGAAAAGGCTTAGGCGGCAAATGGTAAAACCAAAGTTGGGCCTTGCTGGGGGAGTTTTATTCAAGGCGAACTGTCAAGGGGGTCCCATAAATCACCCGACCGTGTAAGGAACGCAAACTCAAGGAACATAATCCCGGTATAACAGTAACTAGGGCGGCAAGAGTGGAACAAAACACCAGGCAAAAGGCCGAGCCTTCCACCCTTTACCAAATATATAGATGCATTAATTAAATAAGAGATATTGTGATATCCCAACATATCCATGTTCCGACATGGAACAAACTTCAACTTCACCTGCAACTAGCAACGCTATAAGAGGGGCTGAGCAAAAGCGGTAACTTAGCCAAACAACGGTTTGCTAGGAGAGGATGGTTAGGGGCTGACATGGCTAAAATGGGAGACATGATAGCAAGTGATAGGTAGCGAGCATGGCAATAGAGCGAACAACTAGCATAGCAAAGATAGAAGTGATTTCGAGGGGTGGTCATCTTGCCTGCAAGGTTCTCAGAGTTGTCGAAAGCTTGATCCTCGTAAGCGTACTCGACAGGTTCCTCGTTCACGAACTCGTCTCCCGACTCTACCCAAGACAAGAACACAAACAAACAGAACCACAATCAACAACGAGAAATGCACAAGCAACATGATGCAAAACATGTATGATATGCGAGATATGATATGCGATGCATATGCGTGCTCCGGAAGGAAAATGATGAACATGGCAGTAACTTGGCAAACCAAGCATGCCACTGGAAAGGTGAGATGATTTCGGTCGAAATCGATATGAAGATCACCGGAATCGGATGCACGGTTGCAAATGGCAAGCAAAACAAGAATGACACTAATCTGCGATAAACAGCAAGATAGCACTTAAAATGCAACAAGTAACAATGCTACAGCACCCCAACATAGCAACAAAGCACATGGCAGTAATCTACAGGAGATGCTTGACAAAAGATGAACACTGAGCTACGGCTAGTTCACAACATATCAAGCCCAAACAAGCATGGCAAAAGTGCAAAAGATCACAGGTTCACAGACTTAGTGAAAAACTGGACATGACAGTAAACAACATCAGGTAGCGATGTTCAGAGCACGAAATCAACATGCTACAGGAACTTAACATAGCAAAACAAGGCATGGCAGTGTTCTACTAAATGCACATGACAAAAGTCCCTTACTGACCATAAGCCAAAAAGGACCAGAAGATATGATGGCAAGCATGTAAACATAGCAAGTTTTGTTAACAGGTTTCAGACTTGGCAGAAAACAGAGCATGGCAGAGATATTAATATGTAGGCCTCTTTGTGAGCTTGATGCACTCACTTCAGAGCAATGCATGACAAACCAAGCATCCCTACAGCAAGATGGCATGTTTATGAAGCTATCCATGGCAAGAACAAAAGCATGAATGGATCAATTACAACTATAGCTACAAAACATCCTTACTGAACATCTCCAAAATATGCATGGATCTCTCTGTAGCATCAAGTTTACATGGCAACAAAATTACAGCAGACAAGGACTTAGAGAAATCACTAAGTCCCTGAAATCAGAAATATTACGGGGCCTACTTTGCATGCTTGTGCTAGTCACCACAGAGATCACAAAAATACATGGACTATACCAATGGAAAGATGGCATGGCATGCTACAAAACACATGTAGAGCTCATGCTCATAAGATGCACAGATTTAATGATACAAAAATGACAAATCTCCAAGTTCTGTCAAGAACCAGAGAATAACAGCAACTAGCCCTCTTCCAACGAAGATTTGGGCATCAAGATGACCTCTAATGAACATGGTGCAATTGAACAAAATGAAGAGCATCACGAGGCGAACAATTTGACATATTACACGCGCGAATCGGAGCTACATGCAAGGAGTTATGGCATCGGGAACAGGAGCACTTGCTGAGAAAAATTAAGACTTAGAGAAAAAAAAGGGGGGCAAGAAAGCCAACGGACCGAACGGATCTGGATCGGACGAGCTCCTCGAGGTCGAGCTCGAGCCCGTCGGCGAGGGCAGGCGGCGACGTCGAGGCGGGGACGGCGGAGCCTGGCCGGAGGAGGGCGCTGGCGGCGGAGTGGATGGCCGGACGGCGGCGGGTGCGGCGGGCACCGGCGGGAGCGGCGGCGGCGGCGGCGGCCGGGGCGCGCGGCGGCGATGGCGGCGGCGGCGGCGGCCGGCGCGGGAGGCGAGGCGGCGGCGGGCGCGCGCGGCGCGGGCGGCGGCGATGCGGGCCGGGCGGGCCGGAGCGGTGGAGGATCCGGTGGCGACACGCGGCGCGCTGCGATTCGTCCGCCGGCGCGGGCGGACGTTGTCCGGCGGCGCGAGGTGGAAGACGCTAGGGTTAGACTGCGATTCCGTTTTTCGGGGGAGATGGAGTTTTATAGGTAGAGGGAGCTAGGAGACTCCAAATGAGGTGCGGTTTTCGCCCACACGATCGTGATCGAACGACCTAGAGCATGGAAGAGAGTTTGGTGGTTTTGGGCTGGTTTTGGAGGGGTTTTTTGCTGGACACTCAAATAGACATTGCGGATGCCCGGTTAACCGTTGGAGTACCAAACGACCTCCGAATGGAACGAAACTTGACTGGTAGTCTCTGGGTGGTATATTAAGACCACTTGACAAGCCTCGGTCCATTCCGAGAAAGTTTGACACACGCACACGAAAGAAAACAAGAGGGGTGCACCGGAGGAGATAGGAGCGCCGGATTGGAAAATGGACAACGGGGAAAATGCTCGGATGCATGAGACGAACACGTATGCGAATGCAATGGACATGATGACATGATATGAAAATGCATGACATGACAAAATACAAAATGAAAGACAAAACCCGACAATGGAGGGAAAATCATAACACATCGCCGAAAATGGCAAGAGTCGGAGTTACAAATATGGCAAGTTACATCCGGGGTGTTACAGTACTATGGTGCGGAGTATGTACTATCATGAGCAATCGATCATAGTGCCTCTGCACAGGAGTGTGTGTCTGATCGATTCGTCCATTATTCGTAAGTTATGCATGGTTGTCTTGTGTCTAATGGTGGTCGTCGAATGCTAGCTGGCGACAAGAGCGGTTGCATGGACGCCTGGTTGTCAATACGTGCCGCATACGCTTCAAAGGCTCGTCATCCATGAGTTCACATTTTACCACCACGCCAGCGTCTGACCGCCCTGGCCTACCGAAACCCCTTCCATCGCTAGCGCGCGCTTCCCGCCTGAAACGATCACCGTCTCTCCAGAACATCAATGCCGCATTCACCGGCCTTAACTGCAGGTGCAGTTGGTGTGTCACTGACATTTGGGCCAGATGCCCATTGGGCCCACATGTCAGTGAGACAACGCACCTGCGGTTAAGTCACTGAAGCAGCGTCCGCATTCACGCCCGACACGACCTCTCACTGGCGCCGGCATTGCAGGAGCGCGACGGTCGATAGAGCGCCACCCGCGCGGCATCCCGGTGCAAGCGACTGCTCCGCGTTAATGACACCACGGCCATCCTTCCGTCCGCCGCGAACATTAATGACACGCGGCTGCCGACGAACCTACTCCGGTGTCAGCCGTCCATCCGTCTGCCGTGGCTCATTGCCATTCGCCCGCTATATTAACTTGAGCCCCAGCTCCCAGCCATAGCCAAAGACCCACACTCATTCTCCTCCGGTCCCTTCCTTCTGTTGGCACCACTCCAACCATGGCCTCCGGGCACTCCAAAGCTCTCTTGGACGTACTGTCCCAGGAGCAGACGAAGGACATCGGTGGCTCCGCTCCGGGCGCGCTCCAAAGCTCTCTTGGACGTACTCTCGCAGGAGCGTACGAAGGAGATTGCTGGCTCCCCCCCCCCCGGCCGCCCTCCGCTGCCATGACCACGAAGCCGGCGCGCGTGCGCGGGCGCAGCCGGCAGCGAGGAAGAGTAGTACACGGTAGGTCGCCACCGCTTTGGTCCCAGGAAGGCCACCGCTCCTCCACTCAGTCGACGCCAAGCTTGGTGGGATAAAAATCGGCGGCTGATTAGCCGCTCGACGGCGACGTGGAGGCGGAAATCTTCATAACCTTGTGCTCCGGAGGAGGAGGTTATCGAGGCGGATAAGGAGGAGGGAAAGGCAATGGCCGGCTTTCTCGGGTTCATGGCCGGACATGGTGGTCGGGGCCCGGCGATCGTTTAGATTAGGTTTACAGTAGGTTTTAGTATAGTTTGTGCGAAATATGTAATGAATTTCGTCCAGTTTATAGGAAAAGTTCTCGAAATGTAATGAATTTCATCCGGTCAATTTGAAATTTGCTTTGTTTGCACGAATTTCGTCCGGTTAGTTCATATAGTTGTCGAAAGGTATGCGGGCAGCATTGGATGGCATCCATCAGTGTCCTCGGACAGATGCCGGTGTAAATTTGAGGGCCAGAGCTGGAGATGCCCTAACTATCATGCTATAATCGTTAACAGGGCTTCATTATATCGCAGGGAACAGTTACCCTCGATCATAATCAGATCTGCCGTGTTTCGCACTCCTCCCACGTAAGAGTGTAGACTATTGCTTACATAAAAATGGAGCAAGTGGACGACACCGTAGCACGTCATATCACTCAAACTAGCCCGCCTAACGCGCGGGAAAGCACCGCCCTCGTCGTTTTGTTCTGGATTTCTATCAATCGATCGCACGAAAATGTTACACTTTGCAAGTTCAAAAGGAAAAGGCGGCACACTTACAACTCGTACGTGTCGCGTTCACGTCGCACCCCCGACAGTCCGGCTCGCACGCCGCTCACCAGAGGGGACACGTGTTTTCTTGCATTTTCACTGACATGTGGGACTGCAATTGAATAAACCGTCGATAGCCGAAATCTAATCGCTCGGCGGGCGTCGGCTGAGAGGAGAGAGACGGGGGAGGGAGAAGAGATCGCCTGCCCGCCGTGCACGAACTCCAAGAAATATGTGGTGATAATGTGAGGTGGGCCATGCGGGAGTCCGCACCGCTTCCAAGCCCGCTTCTTACCGCCCTGGCCCACCCGAACCCCTCCCCCACCCCACCACCTCCCCGCGCGCGCTTCCCTCTCAGACGCCAGCTGCCCGCATTCATAGCAAGTAGTACCAGTAAAATTCTGGGCTATAAAGGGCATGTACAATGGTTGATAAGATAGCCTTATCATAAGTCTTGCATGTAATTTAGAGATGACAAAAAAACATGTGTACAATGGATCATCTCTTGGCCTTATCTTCAATAACTAGTTATTCCTAAAAACATGGTGAAACATATTGTGCTAAGAGATTATCTCTTGTCTTCTCTTAAATAAGAGAAGACAAGCCTTTTCTTATGATTTCTCTTTCCTCCACCTCATCATTTATCCTACGTGGCACCCTACAATAAAACCATTGTACATGCCCTAACCCCGCTTATGTGGAGGAGAGAGAGGCATTGACAAAGTCAAGGAGTGGGATCTGCATGAGCCCGTCTCAACATGTGCTCCTAGGTATAAAAAAACTAATTCTAAAAAAGAGGCATAAAAACAATTGTGTCTAAAAAAAGAAAGGTAACAAACATTTGAGAGGAAATAGATAGAGAGAAAGTGAGAAAAAGTTGTAACCTTATAGCCGACCTTATAGTCAACACTATGGTAGTATTACATGAGGAAGGAGGGAGTGGTGCACATGCCAAGTTCACTGGGCTGCCGTGTTTCACACTCCTCCGTCGTAACAGTGGAGACAATAGGTTTCATCAAAAATAAACAATGAATACTCGTTGCTCGTCCACTATATAGACAGAATACTTTCATTCGCTGACATGTGGGACGTCGACCATCCTGGTCCACCTGAAATGCACAAAATTATCCTAGTCCACCCCGGTCGTAGCGCATGCTCAACCTTTCCCACTGTAAGTTAGTCGGATGAAGGAACCATCATGACTTCGTTGAATTCTGCTTCTTCAAGAAAACTCACTCTACCCGCAGTACTGCTACCACACACGAAGACTGGATGGTACTGTACCACGTCATATCACTAAAACCCAATAGGCCAAACTAGCCCGCCTAGGATTTGTACTCCCTCCGTTTCAAAGTTAGTTGTACAAAGTTGACTCATCTATTTTGGAATGGAGGGACGTCTCTGTACTGCTATGATTTTGTGTCGTACGTCTCTGTACTTTTGCTATGATTTTACTACCCTATGAACCAAATGAGGCCTGAATGTATCCGTGTCGACTATTGTCTGATCGATCGCTAAGCCTATAATTTAAGAGCTTGGGCTATTGGCCGATCGACGACGGATCAGTATAAGCGTACCACGAGCTCATCAGCCCCAACATTTCTCTTTGGTGAGTGTTTTGCAAGTACTATAGCTCGTGTAGTAGCTAGCCTACTAACACCAAGAATCATCAAATAAGCCCTGCTGATATGATAAATAGTTCAAACTTACATCTAAGCATGCCATATATTACATCAAAAGCTGGTGAGGATACATCTGTTTCCATAACTCGGAGAGGGTTCGCATGATTCACTATCAAACAAAAGTAGCAAGTACCGCCCACACAAGACAGTGCACTAGCCCTAAGATGGTTTGATAACACGCATTGTTCTAGTAATTAAACACAGGGCAATGCAAACTACCTTGAAGGATTAGCGCGACCAACTATTTCTTGTCATCGATCTCTCGGGCAATGACCACAGCACGGACAGTGGCATGGGAATCGATCTCTGGCGCGATGTCCACAGGGCTGACCGCGACATGGGAATCGATCTCTAGGGCGATGTCCACAGGATGGACAGCGGCATCGGAATCAATCTCCGGGGCGATGCCAACAGGACGGAACGCGACATCAAAAACAATCTCTAGGGCGTTGTCCACAGGACGGGCCGTGACATCGGAATCATCAAGGACGTCCACCGACACCTGCACAACCCTAACATATTAGCAAGCACATTGCAAATAATCAAAAACCACAACTATGGTAATAAGCCATTGTTTTTTACCTTGTGCAGCTCACCAGGGGATCCCATCCCTCCGGGGGCCATCTCCTCGTCCTCGATGGGCGCCATCACCTTGCCAGGGGAATACTGCTTCTCAACGGCGACTATCTCCTCAAACTCGGCCTTGAGCCTCGCATAGGTGGCCATCAGAGTTTCTAGGGTAGGCACGGTGGGGCCCTTGCTGTTCTTCCGACTTTCTTTGAGGAGTTCGTCCGCCAACGTTGTCAACTCTTTGGCCAGTGCTTGTTTCTTGGAGTTCTTCGTCTCCATGGGTTGGCCCGCCAACATGGTCAACTCGTTGGTCGGTGCTCGCTTCCTGGAGATCGCTGTCTCCAGTGGGTTGTCCGCTGGCAACTCTTTGCATAGTGCTCCAGGATCCATCAATGAAATGACAAACAAAAAGCAATCAAAAGGAAACCACAATCGCAATGAAAACGGGAAAAGAATAGGCTGTGAGAATCAGTCGGTGCTTCGCAAAAAGAAGATTCTTGGAATGAAAATATAGCAGCATCATTGATCCACCCACCTTTCCTTCGTCGGTACAGAAGAAAAATGGCAGAAGTGAGTAGCCTGGAGTGAGGTTTTCTTCAAGAAAGGGGAGAAAGGGCTTCAACGAGTGTTCCAGTGAAATGATGGTTGCTTCGTCCAGTCCAACTTCGAGGCCACTTTACCACTGCTGGTAAAGGTGTGGGTTTTGTGATATGACGGGTCATGACGGCCACACCGGGGTGACCGGTGAGTTTCGACTGTAGCACCTCGTTGTGACTTGGTGGATGGCACGCGGGCCCGGATGCTTTGATGTCCCGCATGTAGATAGAGCGGCTAGTCATATAGGAGTGCTCAATATTGTGCACCGCGACCAAGGCGGAGAGGAAAAGGAGAGAACTACGTAATTAATGCATGAGTTTAATTAGGTAGTTTGTAAAGTACAAGATACATTCCTCCAATCGCAAAATGCCTTGGTTGATGAGATTTAGATTTGAGCCCTATAAACCGGAAGGGAGGGAGTACTGCACGCGGTGTAGTCTAGTCACTTGCTGGAATATCTAGAAAGACTTATACCGCATGATTCTTTGCTCCTTCTTACTACTACGTACTACTTCGCCGACATGTGGGACAGCCAGCAGCATCCGGGTCGACGTAATACGTGTCATGCACCATATTAGAGTGCGGAATGGAAGGGGGCATCACCCCGGTCGTACCGCCAGTAATTCATGACTATAGTGAGTAGTCATATCACAAGTCTTTCCAGCAGTAACGCGCCGTCAAATCGCATAGCCCAACCTTTCCAGCAGTAAGTAAGTTGAATCCGCTACCCCCTCACCCTCCTCTCCTCTCTTTCAAACCGCCTACGCGAAAACTGCCGCGCGTACTGCCCGGGAAAAGCCCCGCCCTCAACTTTTAACTACGCGAAAATAGTTCGAGCTTGTTCGTTCTATATAAATACTAGTACTGTATTTTTATTCACCCGTGGGGTTGTTCAATGAATGGAGGGCCGGGGAGCACAAGTGAACAATACTACTACTAGTAGTAGTATGTAGGAGTCGTACAGTTAGTCACCTTAAATAGAGAGTTTCTTTTCTTTAATGCCACGTACACAGATTGAAACGCTTGTTGTGGAGAGAAAAAGATAATCACTCCACTATATATGTACGCAGGGGCCTGGCACTTGCTTTACTAGGGTTGCTCTCTTCATTCTCTCATCCTTCCAGATATAAACAAGACAGCGGTAGCGACATTTTCTCTCTGCTCACCGCTGGTCACAGATCCGGCCGGATCCCTTCGGCTGGTGTGTGTAGAGGACTAGGTGCATCGTCCACACGGTCATCACCGGCGAGGGAAGAAACCCACAGCTGCCGGAGGGTCCCGATCCTCTGCCCGTGTCGTTCTCTCCGACACAGCGCCGGCTTGGGAGGTCCTCCGACCCTTCTTCCTCCATGCCGTATTGTCCGCAGATCCGACCTGCCACCGCCGACATCCCGACGACCCTCAGGTATAAGTTCTTCGAAAGCGGCCTTGCTCTACTGCCCCAGCTCCCCACGTGTCTGCATGTGCATCTTTTTCTACTCCCACAGCTCTTCCAAAGCCACCTAAGTTTTTAGTATTATTAGAGGTAAAGCTACTTCATGCATTCGAATCTAGGACTTTGTTCAAACAACGAAGAAAGGGAGGAAAGTTGTAGCATGAATCTAGGACTTTATTCAAAGAGGAAATAATATGGTGAAAGTAGTAGAGACCGGATACCCAACCGGTGTCTTGGTTGAAAAGGGAAATAATGGGAAAACGCAGTACAAACTGGATACGGAACATATCTATTATTGGTTGAAAAAGGATAGAAAGTGGCGGCTGGTGGGACAAGTCAACAGAGTATGTCCATGATTAGATTTGTTGCCCTCACATAGTAAAAGGTCTCCAGGATTAGAATTGCTGCCCTCACATAGTAAAAGGTCTCAGGATTAGATTTGCTGCCCTCACATAGTAAAAGGTCTCCAGGATTAGATTTGCTGCCCTCACATAGTAAAAGGTCTCCAGGATTAGATTTGCTACCCTCACATAGTAAAAGGTCTCCAGAATTAGGTTTGCTGCCCTCACATAGTAAAAGGTCTCCAGGATTAGATTTGCTGCCCTCACATAGCATGAACAAACTCGGCATCACCACTTTATGCCTCCTTGTAGGTACATTGTGCTGATGCGTCCACTGTCGCATGTCCTTATACCAACCTTTTGTTGTTGTTAATGTAAGGGCGCTTGTAAAATGAAGCGATCACACTGTTACCTTAGGGACATGTCTAACCAATGTTATTGTTAATCTAATGCCTCCAGTGATAAGATGCAATTACACTGTGTTACAAATGGTACTCCTGTTGTTTTCCCCAGTATGATAAGTAAGTTGCTCCTTTACGCTACTGAGTGTCCTGGTGTCCCCATGGTCCCATGCCCTTAAACCAACTCTTTAGCTGCTGTTGATTTACCGTATCTGGTAAACAAGCAATGCCACCATTAAAGTAATCCCATATTTGAGGAATCTCATTGTTGATCGTAATGCTTTTGGTAACATGAAGCATTGCTGACGTTTTGAAATTTCTACTGTCCTTGCGTGATTGCCATGAACATAATTAAGATGCTTCTTTTCATTTCGTATATGTTTCATATATTCTTATTGACCAGCAACTGTTTATTTTCTATATTTTTGTGCAGATAGGGATATCCATTTCACCTCGTTGCTATTGTGACCTTTTGGTGAACTGCACAAAACACTTTTTTTTGAATGAGTATCTTGTGCAGTTCAACTAAAATGTCACTTGGGCAACATCTCTCAATTTTGGTAGAACTGCACAAAATGGCGATTGGAGTTTCCAAAATCTCCGTCAAATTCTGCTGGTAATCTCGTGTAACATTTTATTAGCCTTTGCAAGATGAGCCGTCACTGTCATCACAATGGCACTTTATTTTAGTAGAACTGCACAAAAGGATAAGCAAATTATAGTTGCACCTTACATGAGCCGGACAGCCAACCTTAATGTTCCTCAATTTTAGTGCAACTACTAAAGAAGAACCTGCCAGCTCACGAGAGCAAGTACTTCTTGCTAGCTGAATGATGCAATCTTTGCTTCATTTCAGGTGAACTGCAGAAAAAGGTGCATGAATTGAATCATGGAGCTCCAGGCTGGCCTCATCCGAGTGGAGCTGCAGGTTGAGTTCAAGGAATACCCTTATTATAGTAAGCATGCTCTTCTTATTTGTGTTGTGCAAACAGGAATACTCAACTACAGATGTTGTGACGGTCAAGAGCATTCGCCAAGTTCTTCGATTGTATGACATGGCTAGCCAAGATGGATTTAATCCTGATATTTACTTTATCAAAAGGCTCTAATGGGTTGGTTCTGAATCTTGCAAGCTGGGAATCAATGAGATGTGTAGGCATCTTTGTTGTACTTATTATTTAAATCTTATTTGTTGGTTCTGAATCTTGCAAGCTGGGAATCAATGAGATGTGTAGGCATCTTTGTTGTACTTATTATTTGGATCTTATTTGTTGGTTCTGAATCTTGTAAGCTGGGAATCAATGAGATGTGTAGGCATCTTTGTTGTACTTATTATTTGGATCTTATTTGTTGGTTCTAAATCTTGCAAGCTGGGAAACACGGCATGATGATGCAGAGGACAACAACCATAACAAACAGTTCAAATTTGGTAGTATTATCTGTGTGAAAGTGCGACAAATGTGCTGATCGTGTGCGTCCTGAGAATAATAATTCTAATTGTGGTGCATGTTGATCCTGTGGCACTGATAGAACGAGCTAATGCATTGCTTGTTTTAAGTATAAATTTCTATTAAAGCTAATTAAATTTAAGTAAAGTGACAACTAACTCCTGTTATTACAGTACCAATACAGACCCGCTCATGAACCGACGTGTGGCCGAAGTAGGTTTCTTAATGGAGGCGTTTGAATGCGCCGACGGTGCATCTTCTGCCGAGCGTGCAGGGGACGAGGGAGGGGTAGTAACTGTTGTCGCCTATACACACTCAGTTTACTGTTGAATCCAGTTCCCCGAGAGCTGAAAAACTAACTGCTGCCGCCGCCTACCCACTCGTTCACTTGAAGAGACTCTAATGGCGATCTGAGGGGTGAGCCTGCTGGATATGGACTTCAGCAAGGAGTTCCCCTTTGAGTTCGCCGTTCAGTCCTATGGCTGCACCAAGTTGAATGTGATGTACACCAACGATCCGGACTTCGGTGAAGCTCTGCCTCGCCGAGTTCAAGCAGTACCTATAGGACGAGAAAGCACAAGGTTGCAGGACTAGACCTTGTGCCCATCCATTCGTCTCCTGACAGGGACCAGCGGATCACCGTCACCCAGGTATGTGTGCGGGACGAGGTTCTCATCTACCACTTCTGTAGGGCCATCAGAGGTTCTGGAGCATTCGCCCGTTTCATCGGCAGCGCCGACTGCACCTTCGCTACGGTGGAGAGAAGGAAGAACGCGACGATTCGGCCATCTGGTGCAACAAGCTTGTCGACATCCAGAAGCAATACAAGATCACCAGCAATGGGCAGGAGAAGGACTCCGTGGTTGACCTTGCCGAGACCATCATCGACCCCTGATATGCCAACATGAAAGAAGACAACGATACCAAGGACATGAACACGTGGGAGGTACCTCTGAATTGAGCCTACATAACCTACGCGGCCAAGGACGCATACGCATGCTACGACATGTACAGGCAGATCTTGTACATGAGGGCGTGTCTGCTTCCCGTAACCGACGAGTACACGGACAACCGCAGCTTCATGATCAAGCGTGCCAGGAAGGTCTAGATGTTGTACTTTATCTGTTTATAAGCACCTTTATCATCTGAGTGATTCATGCATTAGCCTATGTGTCGTAATTATCTGTTTTGTCCGAAATATTTCTTTTAAGAACCCATTAACCTGTTTGCTTTTTTTAGTGGCTATTTGCTTATGTATGTAACTAGTTCACTTGTCCGTTAAAAAAAACTAGTTCACTCGGTTGCCGTGCTTTGAATCTCCTTCCTCCCAACATATTCCCCTCCTCAGGTGGACCCAACAGGTCTCGTACATAGACATATGGGACCAACCACCTATCCATTTGTATTTCTTTATTTTGTTCAATCTTTCGTCCTCTTCCTATACAGCGGCTGGCCATTATAGCCTATGGCGTTGGCCAGGCCATACCTCTACTACCACACATTGTCCGGCGGCGGCAGCTCCACCGGCCCACCATGCACCCGAACAAGTCAACCCTCGTACTCCCCTCCGCCTGCGTCTTCCCCCGCTCCAGTTCGTTCGATCTGAGGTCTCGACGTCGTCCTCCGCCTTGGTGCTCTAGCCGCGGCGCCGCCGTCTGTCGTTCCCAACATGGTCAGCAAAACAAGAGGAATCGGGAGACAACTGTTCGTCGAGAGGCTGTCAGTCCCGGGCCCACCAGGTCCATGGCCTAGGTTTTGTTGTTTAACATGGGCAGCCCACGACATGTTTCAACATTTTTTTGGATCCAGCAGGTATCAAGCGGCCTCTGGGCCTCCCAACCTAGCTTGTCTATAACATCAGCAGCCCAAGTCACTACAAAAAAAAGACACATCCGTGACATTTTGGGCCGAACGATTTTTTTTTTCTGTCATACTTATGACACTTCTATGACAATAATTGTGACAAAACACGGTATCATCATAATGTGGTGGGGTCCTACTTCTATGACAAAAAATAATGACAGAAAATGGGCTTTTCGTCCTGGGCGGGCCGGAGACGCAACTGCATGACATTCTTTGGGCCGTCCATGACGGAAAAAACCGTGGTAGAAGCGAGGGTGAGGAAAATATCGGGGTGTTCCCGGTTACGGTGGGTGGTCGGGGCTGTGCGATGCGCGTTTCTCTCATACATGCGCGCGCGTGGGTGTGAGGCGTTGGGCTCTAACTGAACCCGAGCGAGGCGTTGGGCTCTAACTGAACCCGAGCGATTGCACTGCAGGCTACGCGTTACTGAACCCAAGCAATCGATCGATGGCTGTTAACTGAACCTGATCGAGCGATTCCTTCACTACTGCTGCTAACTGAAGCCAATCGATGCTGCCTCTGGATGAACAGTGAGCGTTGCTGGGGGGTTTGGATGAACAGTTCCCGGTGGGGGTGGATGAACAGGACCCCGTGGTGTTGCCTCTGGATGAACAGGACCCCGATCGATCGAGCCAGTTGGGGCTGGATGAACAGGACCCCGTGGAGGGCTGGATGAACAGGACCACCCCGTGGAAGGCTGGATGAACAGTAGACGGTGGAGGGCTGGATGAACAGTAGCCCGTGGAGGAGTGGTTGAACAGGAGCCCATGGAGAGGGCTGGTTGAATAGTAGCCAGTAGCCGGTGGAGTAGCGCGCGGTGGAGGCTGGATGAACAGGAGCCCGTGGACGAACAGTCACAGGTGGAGGCTGGAGGAGGTCGACGGTGGATGAACAGTAGCCCGTGGAGGCTGGAGGGGGTCAACGGTGGAGATGAACTGTATCCCGTGGAGTCCAGTTTTGCGGTACGCCACACCCCTCCCGATGAACAGGACCCCCGTTTCGACCGTAGCACTCCAACACAAGTTCGTTTCCTCCGGTTTGCGGTACACCACACCCCTCCCGATCAACAGGACCCCCGTTTCGACCGTAGGAGGTCCGTTTTCTCCATTTTGCGGTACGCCAGACCCCTCCTGATGAACAGGATCCCGTTTCGAACGTGGCCAATCGAACACAAGGCCGTTTCCTCCGTTCTGCGGTACGCCAGACCTCGTTACCATCGGCTGTTCCGTCCAAGCCGGATGGCTCCCACGCGTTCCGTTGTCTCCCGATGAACACGACGCATTCCGTTGCCTCCCCATGAACACGACGATGACGCAGTTTCTCCGTTTCGACCCAGCCACGTACACGAGCCCTGGCCATACGTACGCACGAGTAGGCGTTGGAGACCCTGCCCGTATGTACGTACGTGGCCGTATTTACTTTGTTGCACCCTGGCCGCTGTACATACGTGTACATGCTACGTGCGCGCCTCTACTACGACACGTGCGCGCCTCTACATCGACCAGTATGTACGTACACGTTCGCGACCAGAATGACAACGCTACGTACGCTTCGAACAGGTGGGTCCCGACTGTCAGGCACTTCCTTGCATGCGAAGATGTACCTGGTGGGTCCCAGTAGTGAGGGGGCGAATCGTTTTTTTTTGCCCGGACGCACTTCCTTGCGTGCGAAGATGTAGCTGGTGGGTCCCAGCAGTCAGGGGGAAATGTTTTTTTCGCAAAATACGGTGGCCCGTCCGGTGGGTCCCTGCTGTTAGGTGGATGAATAATTATTTTGCGCGTAATAAGGAGGCACTTCCTTGCCGCGGCCGTGGACCCAGCTGTCAGCCTCTCCACATATAGTCCACGTCCGATGGAAGCCGTTCCTTGACCACGTTAACCACGCCGCGCCGAGAGCACCAGGGCGGTGGACGACGGCGAGGCCTAGGAAGGGGACGACACAGAGTCGGGGAAGATGCGACCGTGAATGCCCACGCGTAGAGGAGTACGAGGGTTCACTGGTTCGCTGCGGTGTGAGGCTGCCGTTGCCGCAGAATAACAGGGCGTGTGGGTGAGTAGAGGGATGGCCTGGCCAGCGGTGGGAATAGTAGGGGGCGGTGAGGCCTCCGCGACAGCTCAGCCGGCCACGGGAGGTAGAAGCATGCGGCACGACCGGCGCTGCTTTGGGCGGCTAGAGCAAGAAGACCAGAGGTTGAAGAAGCACTACGGCCGTTGGATGGACATCGTACGGTCACTGGAGCTAGAATCGTTCATATTAACTAAGTTGACAAAGCACTCCGTCCCCGTCAACTTAGTAGGCCCACAAGTCAGCCTCCCACCAAGGTGGGTCCCAACTAGCAGGGGGAGTATTCATTTTTTTGTGTGTAATAAAGAGGCACTTCCGGTGGGTCCGAGCTGATAGCGGGGGGAACGTTTTTTTCACGCAATACGGTGGCCCGTCCGGTGGGTCCCAGCAGTCAGGGGGAAACGTTTTTTTCGTGAAATACGGTGGCGAGTCCGGTGGGTCCCTGCTGTCAGGTGGAGGAATCATTATTTTCCGCGTAATAAGGAGGCACTTCCTTGCTGTCGTCGTGGACCCAGCTGTCAGCCTCTCCACGTATAGTCCACGTCCGATGGAAGCCATTCCTTGACCACGTTGACCACGCCGCACCGAGAGCACCAGGGCGGTGGACGACGGCGAGGCCTAGGAAGGGGACGATGCGGAGCCGGGGAAGACGCGGCAGTGAATGCCCACGCGTAGAGGAGTACGAGGGTTCACTGGTTCGCTGCGGTGTGAGGCTGCCGTCGCCGCAGAATAACAGGGGGTGTGGGTGAGTAGAGGGATGGCCTGGCCAGCGGTGGGAATAGTAGGGGCGGTGAGGCCTCCCCGGCAGCTCAGCCGGCCACGAGAGGCAGGAGCATGCGGCACGACCGGCGCTGCTTTGGGCGGCTGGAGCAAGAAGACCAGAGGTTGAAGAAGCACTACGGCCGTTGGATGGACATCGTACGGTCATTGGAGCTAGAATCATTCATACTGACTAAGTTGACAAAGCACTCCGCCCCCGTCAACTTAGTAGGCCCACAAGTCAGCCTCTCACCAAGGTGGGTCCCAACTAGCAGGGGGAGTATTCATTTTTTTGTGCGTAATAAGGAGGCACTTCCGGTGGGTCCGAGCTGACAGCGGGGGGAACATTTTTTTCATGCAGTACGGTGGCCCGTCCGGTGGGTCCCAGCAGTCAGGGGGAAACGTTTTTTTCATGAAATACAGTGGCGAGTCCGGTGGGTCCCTGCTGTCCGGTGGAGGAATCATTATTTTCCGCGTAATAAGGAGGCACTTCCTTGCTGCCGTCATGGACCCAGCTGTCAGCCTCTCCACGTACAGTCCACGTCCGATGGAAGCTGTTCCTTGACCATGTTGACCACGCCGCACCGAGAGCACCAGGGCGGTGGACGACGGCGAGGCCTAGGAAGGGGACGATGCGGAGCCGGGGAAGACGCGGCAGTGGAAGCCCGCACGGAGAGGAGTACGAGGGTTCAATGGTTCGGCTGCGGTGTGAGGCTGCCGTCGCCGCAGAATAACAGGGGGTGTGGGTGAGTAGAGGGATGGTCTGGCCAACGGTGGGAGTAGTAGGGGGTGGTGAGGCCTCCGCGGCATCACAGTCGGCCATGGGAGGCAGGAGCACGCGGCATGACCGGCGCTGCTTTGGGCGGCTGGAGCAAGAAGACCAGAGGTTGAAAAAGCACTACGGCCGTTGGATGGACATCGTACGGTCACTGCAGCTAGAATCGTTTATATTGACTAAGTTGACAAAGCCCTTGGTACGCCTCAACTTAGTAGGCCCACAGGTCAGCCTCCGAAACAGTGCACCCCAGATGTCAGGGGGAGGAATCAATTTTTGGGCGGCCGAAGCAAGAATATCCGAGATTGAAGAAGAAGCACGACATCCGTTGGATGGACATCCAACGGCCACAGCTGCCAGAACCGTGTGTTGTTGACAAAGCCTTGCATACGCGTCAACTTAGTTTTTTTTAGGGGACGCGTCAACTTAGAAGGCCCACAAGTGTGTGGCAGAGAACATATAGCCCATTTGCGATTTGTAAGAATGTACAACCCATTTTTTAATTCTAATGGAATTTACTACAGCCCATTTACAGTTTGTTAAAAGTACAGCCCATTTTCTAGGTAGGACAACGATTAATAATTTCAACCAACCGCTCAAAACAGAATTCAAAAAAAATTCCCCCATTTTTATGGGATCTAAAATATTTTTATCCAAAATTTCTAGTCAGATTAAATATAATTTCAAAATAAAGTTGTATTACGTTAAAATCCAACGAAATATTGTGGTGCAACAAGTAATGAAATTAAAATTTTCAAATTCCAAAAATAATATATTTTTTAAACTAATTACGTGTTTGGTGCATTTTTTATAGTTACTGCCCAGTTATTATAATTACATCCCATTTATTATTTCTTAAAGTCCATTTCTTGTTAAGCCTAATGCATACCTCCTAGGAAAGTTTGCAGCCCTGCGGGGCGGAGAATAACAAGTTGACCCGGATATTGTGTACAACTGTCGGCCCAGTTGCATTGCTGATATTAAAAAAAGGCCCGTGTTGTACAGTACAACCTAACATGGCTACTCAGCCCACATTCAGCGACGCTAGAAAGGCCCAAACAAGGCTTCTGTACAACTTTTTGAAGTCACTGAGCTCAATTAATAACTTAAGAAAAAAGTTAGATTATAGTGGAACCTAATTAAAAGCTGTCATGAGCAAAGAAATAATTCAATGGGTCCCACTTGTGCATGTGTGCGTGTGTGCGTGTGTGTGTGAGAGAGAGAGAGACCCATCGGTCGATGCTCGTAAATACATCTTTCAGCTATATGCATTGCTGATGCTCAGTAAAAACTTATATAGTTGACACAATCATATAGAACATCATAGCACACTGAATTTGCATACAAAAATTTCACGCAGGCGGCACAATCAAGATGGAAGCAGTGGATCGCTACGGGTAGGGCTATGTTGAAACCAACGAACTCGTACATAACGGTTCATCATCTTTATCAATGACAGGGGAATATCTTGAATGCTGTGCAAAGAAAACAGACAGACAACACAATAAGTTCTGCTAGCACATTAAGTTGACGTACAGCCCTTTCTAAAAAAGAGTTCAGGTACAAAATTAGAATAGGTCACAATCAAATGTACTAGCACACAGTGCTTCACACCCATAGCTCGGATTTAACTAGTATCTAACAAGATTCAGTTGTTACCTCAAATTAGAACACATCCAGGCAGCCAGCCCTGCCTCTTCTCCCAAAGAAGCAGTGGCCTCCGCCGCGCGATGGAGTAGGCCCTGTGCCATCCATCGTTCCGAGCAACACGGGGAAAGTCTGACGTTGACTCCTGTAATGGACGTCGTCGACGGACCCTGGCACCAGCGGCGGCGGCAGGACTTTGATTGATGGATTGACCACTTCTTCGACATGCACGAACACTCGATACAGGTACATCCCTAACATGGTCCGCGGCGGCCTTGGTGGCGACGAATAGTACAACTCCGGTTCCTGCACCGGCATCTCAACACCAATCACCTTCGGTATGGTGGATGGCTTCTTCATCCATGCCATAACCGTCAGAGCCCGGCTGTCTGGAGGAACAAACATACTTACGAGCTCACCTCCAAGGTCGTTGATAAGCTCATTCATGGACTCGTTCTTCCAAGCACGTCGAGGCATGCCATGGAAGGTAAGCTTTGTTAAAAACTCAAGCTCAAAGGGCACCGAGCCCCATCCTGGGTGCCACCGATCAAAGCTCACCAGCGTGCCATCGCAGAACAAATGCCGGGAAGATTCGAACACACGACTGCAGTCGAAAGTTGTCCGGAACCTGACGAAGAAATCAGCCGGTGGCGGACAGACTTCGACGAGCAAGTCACTTATTTGGATGTCGTGCGCAATGCCATGAGCTTTGACAAGGTCGTCCGGCGAGATGGGAGGCCGGTCGCAATTGATGGTTACCATCAGCACTTTGCCGGCAAACTGGTCGTCAAGCGCCGCCATGCCACTGTTGAGCGACAGCACGCAGCGACCGAAGGCAGGACGGACCTCAGGATCTCTGGCTCGGAGATCCGCGTTGACCGGCGACATGATAGTGAGCTTGAGTACAGGGAGTACAGGAGGGGGATTTGGGGGAACTGGAGTAGGAATCGAGATTCCAGAGGTGGGGGAGGGGCGGGAGATTGCAGATGAAAAGGTAGCTTGAATTTCGAACACGCGCCAATATGCTCTCGGCGCGCAAGCGCACGAAAACACCCGTGGCGCCCACATGTCGGCCTAAGAGTCCTTATTCTTTCTTTTTTGGAGAGCCCGGCCTAAGAGTCATAATTGACCCATTTGGCATTGCATTACTACTCGGCCCATATTCAACGACACCTCACTGGCCCAAACAAGTGTACATCATCAAAAAGACACCGAGCTCAAATTATATAACTTGAAAAAAGGAGATACACTCTGAACACTGGAGAATGGCGATGCCCTCATTTAGCCCACCAGTAGTTCGAGACAATAAACAGTTCGAAACAACGATATATACAACATTGAAACACTGACTAGTGACTACTACTGACATAAACAGCAAGACATGATAGTTCATAAGAAGTCTTGCTACACCACCAAAACGCACCCATCTGGAGCGCTCAGACTCTCGTGATCCAGACGAGAATGACATTCTAAATAGAGGCAACTATTACATAGTAAGAGTGACATAGACCAGGATGACCAGATGACAAGGAATATGCATAACAAAAGAAAGAACTACCCATCCAGAACAAGCAGCAAAGACAACAAAGTCATTCAAAGAGATGATCCAACACCATCATAATTTGCAGCCCCGCTTCAGCAACCAATGATCCGGAGACACCAGTACTCCACCCTTTCGAAGCAACAACCCAATTACCTATCAACCTGAAGGCTTGAACCACATCACTGCCTATCATAATTGAGACATCCAAGGATCAAAGTTAATCCGGATGCCTTTGTCATTCTCACCTTCTTTTGGCTGCAGGCTATATCGTTGACAATTAGGGGAGTTTGCTCCCGAACTCCTAGGGCTCGCCGTGTAGACACAGTTTTCCATAGCAAACAGAGCCTCTCTACCATCAAGGTCCTTGCCAACGGTGATCTCCTGGTTAATTGGATAATTGAGTCCGAGAAACATAGAGTGTGAAACAAGGCTTTTTACCCGCCTCCAACTAAAAAATCCTGAAGGCCCCAACAAGCTGGTATCCTGCTCATAGACGTAACAGCCACTTTCCGGATACTCACGTATTTCACGGTGCTTATATACAGTGGGTTTTTGCAATATAACTTTTTCGTCTCATGTGTCCGAATGATCATCAGTCTTTTGCCGTCGTCTGATCGAGCGAGGAACCAGTTGTGCTTCCCTGTTTTTGGAAAAGGTGGTGTGATTACGAAGGGCAGTAACTGTAGGGACACTGCATCATATCAAAAAGGACAGGCATTGTTAATGTAAGATCAGCATTGTTCAGAGTATGAGTAGGATAATGCAAGAAACAACATTGATATGTCCCTGTTGGAACTGGGAGGAAAATACAGGGAAATGTATACTGGGTTCGAAAATATAGAAGTGCCATGCATGGTTATAGTCATATTATCTCGCAATCGATTCTTCCCAGGAAACTACCATGTTATGCATGTTATGTAATCATGTTCTGTCCTCACAAACAAATTCTTCAAGGTAACTAATAGACCATGCATTGTTATATACTCGTGTTCTGTGGGCAAATTTTTTGTGAGGATATTATTCTAGCCATTGATTGTTGAAGGGCGAATATAGGTATGTACACATGGTAAGCATTACAGGATTTCACTACTTCCAAATATAGAGTTCTCCATATGCACATTTACTTCCCTAATGTATGGTTAGATGAAACCAACAGTGTGGTGCATGTTTCTACATCATGAAAATGAGGAAACTAACATGGCCATTGATACACACTCATATTTAGTAGTAGTAGTATATAGATTACTGTAAAATAAGGAGAATATCCATATATTCCTAACCGTTTGATTATTCAGGGGTACAAACTGGCTGTAATGACATGATCACAATCGCATGAATTAACTCATTCCAAATATAGCTGATTTACGGCGTCTCTAATACATTGACATAGTTCTACTTAAATTCTGCTCAAACAGGGATATGCCAATCATCACAAAAAGTTCAAACAGTGTCATGGCGTCATCATTAACATGAGATGGAAACAACTTACATGCGCCGTCCCAGCAATACGTGGTGTCATCTGCTTTGTCGATCGCGTAGATGATGCCATTGTGTTCAATAGCATCACAGAAGTGTGTATCAGCTTTGACGATGATCCACTGCGAGCTGAGTTGTCTCCAGCTAAAGAAGGCACCGGCGTAAAGATAGGCGAGTCCGCGGTCGAACAAGGCAATTAGCTTGAATTCTGCGTAATTCGCATGTCGTGTGGGCACTTGGCAGATTACAATCTTCTGCAAAACAAGGTTCGTCCAACTGACGTGGTAATCTAGATGACTAGGACCGCGATAGTAAAACTCTATATAATCCAACGGAGGAAGGATAATCTCATGGGAGGTCTGGAAGTTCACGAGCACCAACTTTTTACCGTCTTCTCTGAAGGCAGCCATCCAATGGGAGTTCATGCCAACCTAGTACATACCTGCCAAGAAGTTTCGGGCAATGGTGATCAGATCAAAGTCGAGGGAAATGATGTACGGCGACCCACTACATACCTGCAAACAAGTTTCGGCTAATGGAGATCAGATTGAAGTCGAGGAGCATCATGTACGCCTCCGTATCATGGTGAGCCAATCTCGCAAGACCAGATAGCAGCAAGCAGGGTGTCTTGAAAAGCTTTGGCCTCGCTTCGATGATGGTCGTGTGCATGCCCCTCGAGCATGCAGCCAGCCGCAGGGCGCTCAACATATCCATACACGAACAACAGAGGTCGAGGACGTCACTGGGGAGATTGCTCCAATCGCGGCTCATATGGATCCTGCGCGGTTCGCGTTTGGCCATGGTGGAGTTTGGAAGGTGGGGTTTTGGGGGGCCTAATTTACGGGGGAGAAGGCTGTCAGTGCTGGAGCGGCTAGCGAGGGAATAGTGGTAGTGGGGGAGGCGAGCGAGGCGAGGGTACGCGGGGGCACAGTGAGATGATGAAGAGTGACCTCAGGATCTCCGGCAAGATGGAGATGGAGATGGAGTGGTGCTAGGGGAGAGGGAGACGAGGCGAGGCATGCTATACAGCGGCGGTGACAATGACTGCATAGTGCAAAAGGTGAGGCTGACTTTGGTAACCCGGACACGCCGCCTGGACTGGTGTCACCTCGGGCGCAGGGTCTTGTCACTTCACTGTGAGGACCGGATGAATAATAGTATTTTGACCATCAAGTGTACCATAGTTGTAGTACTACTACTAGTAGGAGTAGTAGGAACATGAGTAGTACTCCCGTGCTAGCATGCCTCTGGGTTCACTTCATCCTCCAGCTATCATCCATTTTGCGAGCAGAACCAAATTCTCGTGCATGCGGAAGCGCGAAGAAGGACTTTTCTTTTTTGAGGATAACCGCATATTCCTTAACCGTAGGAGGAACATGAGTAGTACTCCCTCCGGTCCTCTTTTGTTTGCGCATAACTTTTTTCAGTATTTCTCTAATTAGTCTACGTATATACCCTTTTGCATGCGCCCATTTCCCTCCATGCCCCGCATTCACAGCATTAATTAGCGTAGGCATGAGCAGCTGCAGCCAGACTCCAGCCAATAAACTGCAGCATGCAAGTGGGCCATTCTGTGCGTGTGGGAGAGAGAAAAGGCAACCGAAGAGCCCGTCCAATCCATTGCATGCAGCAGTCAAACCACCGCAGCTCTCCTCATGCATGCGCATAACTTCTCCCATTTACTTCTCCATCGGGAACCGATTTTCCTCGGCTTTTTCACTACTGCTTGATCTTCATTTGCATCCAAACCACACTGCATTCACATTGTTTTAACCTCTTCACATCCTCCTGGAGTAATTCCGAAGCCCCTATAAATAATCATCTTCTTCAGTTAGACTAGCCATCTAATCCTAATTCTCCAAACCATAGCCCTCCGGTCCAGCGGTTCCAAATGGCGAAAGAGATCGAGATGTAAGTTTTTAGCGTCCAACATGTCCTCGTCGAAGGCTCATTGAGCATAGTTGCCACAGTCACCGACCACCCAAGGGTTGTTCGGAAGTGGATGAACAATGTATCCAACTCCCTCCAAAAGGTGGAGATGAATGTCATCGGTCTCGACGCAGAGTACACGGAGTGTGCCACTGGGAAGATCCAACGCGCCGCTGTCCTTCAGCTGTGCCTCGAAGATGATGTTTTAGTGTACCACATCATACACGCGCCCTCCATACCAGGTGAGCTTCACGATTTCTTGTCTCGGGAGGACATATACTTCTGTGGGGCAGCCATCGCAGGGGACAAACAGAAGTTGGAGCCGTACAACCTTGATTTGAAAAGCATCGCTGACCTACAAACCAAAAGAAAAAGTCATGTAGAAGATTGTGATAAACCGACACCATCCCTATTCGACATTGCAAATTTTGTGCTAGGAACAAATTTTCAGAAGGGTGACGAGATGCTGGCATTAAGGTCGTCTGGATGGGAGAATTATCCCTTGACGTACGAGCAGATAAAATATGCTGCCCTCGATGCCCATGTGAGTTCCGAGATAGCTGCAAGGTCCAGAGAGCTTGTTGCGAAGCCGTCTCCCATAGAAAATGAGAACAAGAAGAAGAACAACAACAACAACAACAAGAAGAAGAAGAAGAAGAAGAAGATGCTACACCAGCAGCAGGGCATTATGGATGGATGAACTATTTCCTCTCTTGTAAAAAAATATTCCCTCTCTATGTATATTGATATAGATGGACTATTTCGATGGTGTGCATGTCTTTGGAACAAGTAGTAGCGTGGGTCCGCTTGACTATAAGGAACTATTTATCCGCCTAGCTTTCTCTACTACTCCTTCCAGTGATCGGTATGCAATGCATGTGTCTGTAGACATGATAGCTTGTCCATGGAAGTTCAACTAAGGCGACCATCACGTTTCATCCACTGCCACTCGCGATTCCTACGACGCTGCTCCAACCCACAGCACCACGTCCCCCGACGTGCGCCTCACCCCTCTCGGCCACACCGCCCCTCTGCCTTTGTGTGCATGACATGTGGGCCACCTTAAATGCGGCAAGCATCAAGTTTCTACCATAGCCACACGCGATTCCCACGACGCCGCACGAACCCATGACACCACACGTCCCCCGACCTGCGGCTCACCCCTCTCGGCCCCACTGCCCCTCTAAATTTTAATTTGAAACTTATAAAATGAAAAGATTCAAAACAAATAAACTGGGAGAGAGGGAGTATATCGTAGGATGTGTCCCATGCGAAACAAGTCCCCCAGTTTGTCACCGCGAAGATGCGATTAGAAAGGAGCACAGGGTCTTCGTACTCGTACGGCAACAAATCGGCCGCAGACAGCATGGTCCACCTTTGACCGCCATGTGCAAGGTTCGTGCTATCTTATTCAATCTCACCGTGGTTCTATCGTACCAATTCATGCGGTGGCCCGTTGCATGGCTGATCCCAATGTTGGACAAAGGTTCTACGGGGACGGTGTCACCGTTGTAAATGTTGTGAAAATTGATGTTGGTACCCTCCCGTACATATGCAAGCCAATCTCCGCTCGCACCGAGCCTAACCTGTGAAACAGTGGGAAGCGGGATAATTAGGAAATGGACACGGAAGTTGTCTTTAGAATACATTTACTACGTGATCAAACTCATCTTACCTGCTCATCGGAGGAAATCGAGTGCCCCTCAATGTCGGCATCTCAAGGGGCGTCAACTTGCAACTACGGCCACGCCGCGCTAGAGAGACCCCCAAGGAAACATCCTCGTGCGTTCCACGGAACATCAAGATGCATTTGTATGAGTAGTTTATCTTGTGAGAGAAAAGGATGAACGAAGGAAGGCCTCTAGAGATAGAGATAGACACTACTAGTACCAATGTGCTAGCTCGTGCGTTGCAATGGATCCAAAGTAGTAGAATAATACTTGTTCACGTGCTTGAAATATGAAGACTCTAGTTTTGATATACATGTGTCAGCAGACATGACAGCTTGTCCATGGAAGTTGAACCACGGCGACCATCACGTTTCTTGTTTCTACCACTGCCACACCCACATGCGATTCCCACGACGCTGCTCTAACCCTACCTGTAAGCACGACGTCCCCCGACGTGGACATGGATCCTCTGACGTGGCTATCACTGCCTTACCCTGCCTTTCCTTCGCTGACTGGTGGGACCCACACTTGCGGGTCCCACATGTCAGTGATAAAATGGTAGGATTGTTCACGTCAGGGGATCCTCATCCCCCCGACGTGCGCCTCATCCCTCTTGGACCCACCGCTCCTCTGCCTTTGTGTGCATGACATGCGGGCCAGCTGAACTGCGGCGACCATCAACTTTCTACCACAGCCACACCCGATTGGACGCGGTTTGCCTGCTCCGCTGCTGTGCTCCGATCCGTACTCCCGCACCATCGAATTTTCATCCAGCGGCTGTGACACATTTCATCCCGGGCATCAATCCTCAGCTGGAGTACTTCTGTACTACTAGTAGTACCCGCCGGTATGGCCATCTATGCCTCGTAACGCCCCGACGCCCAGTTGTGGCACCCTCGCCATGGCCACGCCACCACCGGCCGGTTCATCTCGAACGAGTGAGTCGCGAACCACACCACCAGCATGAGAATTACATGTGGGCCAGCCGCATTTAAGGTCCGCATGTCATTGACTCATAGGCCGGGCACTAAGCCACTGAAGTTCGGTCCCGTGGGCCCCGAGAGGGAAATGTAACTCCTGCGGCAGGCCTTGTGGTGCTCCCGCAGTACGAGCTCATGCCAAACCCGGAATTTGTTTCCTACTACTACCAACTACTAGTAAGGTACACGTGCATTGCACGCATGAGATTCTGGTGGTTTGTGCATTATGCTTCTACATGTGGAGTCTTCTAGATTCTACATGTGGCAAAATCTGGTGGAATGTAGATGATATCCAATGGCCAGTAGTGCTCGGATTTGCCATCTTTGTACCATCGGATTGGCTTCATTCAATGACCAACTTTCAAAGTTAGAGCATGATTGGTTTGATGCCAAATGTTGGCATGCCAATATTTGGCAAATGCCAAATGTTGGCTAGTGATTGGTTGGCTACCAACTTTTCTTCTCAACCTCACAAAAAGTTGCCAACATTTGGCAAATTTTGATTTTGCCAAATGTTGGCTTGCCAAATATTGGCAATGCCAATTGTTGGCATCAAACCATATATGTTCACACACTATATAGGGGTATAGATGTTTGGTTTGCAGCCTAAGGTTGCCACGCCTAAGCTTAGGCGTGCCACAAGTGTGTTTGGTTGCTTTCTCGTCTCAGCATAGTTGTTCCCTCTTCATGCATGCTCAACTCAACACCACTCTTCATGTATGCTCTCTTCATGCATGCTTCTAGTGTATTTTTGCTAATCTATTGTGGACTCATGCACCCTCCATACACTCTACCAAACACCCAAAAGTGGGTCGAGAAGGGAACTCTTGGGATCATGCACCCTTCATACACCCTACCAAACACACCAGGCATGTGTTTGGTTCATTGCTACACTTGTGGCTTGCCACACTTTTCTAGCTATATGGTCCACATGTCATAGACTCAACTTCTTGCCAAATCTTGCCACACTTTTGGTGGCCATTTTGTTAGCCACATTTTTTGTGGCAGACACACTTTGCCTAAGCTTAGTTGTGGCAAAGTTAGTCATGAATGAAGTTCAACCATGGAGTCTTCTAGATTCAACATGTGGCAGAATCTGGTGGAATGTAGATGATATCCAACGGCCAGTAGTGCTCGGATTTGCCATTTTTGTACCGTCAGATTGGCTTCATCCAACGACCAACTTTCAAAGTTATTCACACACTATATAGGGGGTATAGATATAGATGTGCCGGCCCGTTGCAATGGATCCAAAGTATATCTGTTTAGTGGAGTGCACTCTAAACACATTATCTATTTATTTTTCTCTAACCTTTCGTAGGCATGCAACCAAGCCACATAAGCTTCATGGGTGCCCCCCACATCATATTATTCATACTACATTGACTAAAAAAAGATAAATCACCCAAAACAAGATCTTCCCGTTTTTTGTTCCTACGATGCTGTGTCGTGCACGTACCTACTAGTTGTATAGTGGTATATAGTACTAGTTCTATAGTACAAACTTGGTTCTAGTAGGAGTAGAGTAGTACGGAATGCTCCTACTCTATCAACGAGCCCCATCTGACACCAAATTTCTTGGCTTCTGTGCTACAGCTAGATCTTCCCCTCGTTTCTGTTTTCCAACCCGGCGGTGGGCGGGGTGCGGTTTGCCAATAGTCGGTTTGCTCAACGGCGGTCCCACATGAAAGTGAAAATGCTAGGCAACACACCTTCCCTAAGCTATGTGTCGTGCCAGACGGGCCGTGGAGTACTCCCGATTCCCGGGCGTGTGTGGGGGGAGTGTGACGCGAACGCGGGAGGCCTTTTCATTTTACTAGCAATGTGCCCATGCGTTGCGACGGATCCAAAGTAGTAGAATAGTAGTACTTGTTCACAAACTTGAAAGAAATCACTCTTGTTTTGATATACTCCTAATATATTACTCCCTCCGTTCCTAAATATTTGTCTTTTTAGAGATTTCAAATGGACTATCACATACGGATTATATAGACATATTTTGAAGTGTAGATTCACTTATTTTGCTCCGTATGTAGTCACTTATTGAAATCTCTAGAAAGACAAATATTTAGGAATGGAGGGAGTACTTTTCACTCAAAATATATTTCTTAGGCTGTTTTGATGAGGTGAGGGAGGGATGTGGTTGCTTTCAAGATAATAAGGGGTTTTCTGCAAATTGGAGCAGAGAAGTGGGCTATTGTTGCAAAAATGCCACAACTTACCTCACAGCCGTTAGATGCAGATCTAATGGTCAGAAACGACGGATGGCAGACACACCACCATCACCAACTGAGTCTTTTATAGGAGTAGGAGTAGAGAAACATGTATAAATTGTAACATTTTGGTTCTGCTCCTTGGCACGATCGATAGATAGAAATAACGATTGGAAATGCTAGGGCGGGGCTATTTCCGCCAGATAAGCAGGGTACGTAGTAGCTAGGTTGGCGCATAGTCGGTTTGGTCACACGCGGTCCGACATGTTCTAGTGTTTCTAGCAAGATGCCCGCGCGTTGCACGAAGTTGATGGAAAAGGTAAGCACAACTTATAAATTGACGGATGGAGTACTAGTTACAGTGATGCATATAATTAAGCAAAGGGACCGCACATGTTGGTATTGACTGGAACAAGAATGCAAAAACACAATAAGAATTAAGGCCACGATGATGATGCGATCGCAGTGGTGGTTACAGAAGGCAAGAAGAAAGATGCATCCATCAAAGTACGACCTCCTCCTCCTCAACTTAGTGTGTCGGGCCACCGACCGGTGGCTAAGGAGCGGCGGCTTTTGTGGCGAGGTCGAGGTGCTTCTCAGCAAAGGCATCCAAGGCTTCCAGCCGGTTGAGGAAGGCCAACGTCGTAGATACCTATGTACACGATTTGCTCGTACACGTGGATGTGTAGGTCAACGAATTGTTGCAGGGCGAGGCGCCTCGCGGCGAGCGCGACCTCCAGGTGGACATTCTTCGTGGCGTCGGCGGGCAGTCACAGGGCCACCAGTGCTTGAAAGAGGTTCCGGCCATGGAGGCCGATTAGGGTGGCAGGCAATGAGGAGCCCGGGCGCACGGGCTGGAGGAGTACGGCGATGTCGTCCGCGAGCTTCTTGAGGACGGTGAACTTGTTGGTGGTGGCAATGATCATCTGGTCCAACTGAGAGTCGAAGTTGGCGTAGACGGCGGCCATCCACCAGCCGGTCTCCAACACCGTCTGGAGACGATCCTCGGCGCCATGCCGCAGGCGACATCATGGACCATCTGGCACAGCCGCTGGCCGCTCGCGCGCATCGCCGCCATGGGTCTGGAGTGAGCTCTTTTGCGCTTAGTGTAGGTGCTTAGGCAAATTGTTAGGTGCGTACGATGTGGTAGATGCATTGGAATGGAGGGGCGCCTTTATATGAGGGCAAACTGCGTTGCATTCACATCGTGTAGCCTCTTTTCCAGGTCCTCCTCCCATTACTTCCCTCATGCATTAATTGAAGGAGGATGCATTGGCCGTTCAACATTTCGGGAACCGCTACTCCCTCCCTTGTCTGCATTAAAGCCGTATCGGGAACTGCACCGCCTGCTGTCAAATCGAATAGTACTGCACCGCCCGCTGCACGCCCGGCTGCACACGCCTCCTCTCCTCCATCAAACCCCTCCGTTAAACCCGCATGTAAACCGAGAAACCTACTCCGGCCACATGTCCGTTCATAAGCGGGCCGGAATTAAACGCAACACCGGCCGAGCTCCTCCCGTCCGCCCTCAGTTTAAACGAGGCCAGACGCCAGCCAAGGTCCTACTGTCCGCCCTCTATTTACACGAGGCCAGACAGACAGTGGGCAAGAATCGCACCCCTCCGCCGCTCCCCCATCTCCTCATTCACCATTTTCTCCACTCTTCCAATGGCTTCCGAGGAGCCGTTCTCTGGCATATTACCCGGCTGGGTGGCCCGCCGAGCCCTCCGGATACGGGCGAGGCCGCTCGGTGCTTCACCAACCTCTCTTGGCCTGACGGAGCCAGTTGCCGCCCCAAGTAGGCGCGTGGTTCAGCAACTCGCCGCTCCAGTTCAGCTCGATGAGGAGTGGCGAGTTGCTCCACGCCGGCACGGCGGCGAGCACACCGGTACGGGCGTCGTTGTTGCCGCGTCATACCGCGGCACCAGTGTCCGCGGTGCCGCGCCTCCCGTGTCTGTGGGCGCGCCTCCCGTGCCTGCGGCAGTGCCATGCAGGCAGAGACAGAAGCCGGGTGCGTGGAGAGCGATGAGTCGGTGGCCAGCTTCTCCGTGTCCGCCGCCATCATCGAGGAGAAGTAGAACACGGGAGGCCGCCGCCACTTGGGTCCCATGAAGGCCACCGCCGAGGCGACGACTGCGCATTCAGGTGGTTTCTTTGCTTTTTCGTTTCTTCCGAGGACCTTCATCGACCCCGCAAAGTGTCTTCCGGACATGAGGAAGACAAAGGGATCCGTGGGCGGCCATTTAGATTATGTACTCCCTCTCCAGCTGGCAGGAAATTTTTGTTCTAAGAATGGATAAATTGTCTGTATCTATAACTAAAATAAGTCTAGATACATCCATTTCTAGGACAAGTATTTCCGGACGGAGGGAGTATTAATTATACCAAGAGAGCTGGATTGGCACTGCTTAGTTCATGTAAATGTAATGAAATCCATCATGTTTATATGAAGATCCGGCTTTTTTATACGAAATCCTTCATGCTTATATGAAATCAGTCCATGTTTGCACGAATTTCATCTAGTTGGTTAGAGTTGTGAAAATGTATGCCGCTGGCGTTTGATGTCTTCCTCCGCGGAAGGAAGTGGGAGAAAATTTGCCGGCTGCCGTTGGAGATGCTCTTATGCTGGAAATAATAGAGTGACATCCAATCCATTTGAGTTAATTGCGTGTATGATTGTCCCTCTATAAAAAGTTAATTGCATGTACAGTGTACACGTGACTTGCAGGGTAGCTATAGCTTCGTACAGAAAGTTAAAAAGAAACAAGTCCATCCTTAATCTTGTATTCTAAGTACTCTGTGGCAATTTTGCAAAAATATACCCACACCCCTCTCCACGTTCGCAAATATGGCCTTCCCTCGTTCATCCTTTTCTCTCACAAGATAAACTACTCATACAAATGCATCTTGATGTTCCATGCAACGCACGGGCATCTAGCTAGTTTCTTTTAAAATAGTTACTGCGATAATTGGGTTGAAGTGATATATTTTATGTCTGCCCCAAATGATTTCAGATTCACTAGTACTAACAAAGAAAAGGTTGCCTTGTTAATTAACAGAAAACAGGGTGAAAACTATCACATGAGGCCGGTAAAAATGAGGCACACTGGGTTCAGCGTCATCGTCACTACAGCTGTGTGTGCGCGCGAGAAGTCTACATATCGAGGGGGCTACTGAGCGAAGCACAGAGACACAATGTTCGAGAGAGAAACCAATTGACAGATTACGATCAGATCGAGTTGTCACCCTTCTGATGTCATTGTTGGGGTGGGGGAGGGGAAGGGAGAGAAAGACGTATCGAGATTGTGCGCGGTAGGCATAGAGGCACAACTAGCGAGTGTGTGTGTGTGTGTGTTTGAAAGAGGAGTAGATAGATTACTATCAAGATCGAGGTGCTGCCATACTCCTTCGGTGTCGGGTAGTGTGTGTGCGTGTGTGTGTGTGTGTTTGAGAGAGAAGTCAGTCGATAGATTAGTATCAAGATCGAGGTGTCACCCTACTCCTTCGGTGTTGGGAAGTGTGTGTGTGTGTGGTTGTGTGGGTGTGGGTGTGTGTGTCCGGGGGGGGCAGTGACACTTACATATCCCTACTCTTATAAAAAACAGAGTTGGTGATGATGGTGTTCCTGCCATCCTGCAATATAGGCCATCCGATTTATATCCGACGGATAGGAAGGAAACTGTGGCAATTTTGCAAAAAGATACCCACACCCCTATCCGCATTTGCAAATAAGGCATTCCCTCGTTCATCCTTTTCTCCCACAAGATAAACTACTCATACAAATGCATCTTGATGTTCGGTGCAACGCATGGGCATCTTGCTAGTAGGGAGAAGGAGTTTGTGTGACACATATCTAGCTATATTAAGGGATAGGTAGATAGCATTTGTGCGAGACATACTTAAAGCATCACGAAGATAAACAAAATTGTGTGCATGCAAGTGCCGGAAAAAATGAAGCAAGAAACAATGTGTGTGTGCGCGCGCGCGTGTGTGTGTGAGAGAGAGAGGGGGAGAGAGAGGGAGAGAGAGAGAGAGCGAAATCTCAAAACAAAAGGTGCTCTGCTGGAATCCCATTGTATGTATTCATATGGTTCCGGAACTCGAGATAACCTTAGGCATATGTGTGAGAGACATTATTATACTTTAAGACATTAGTGGTTGTGGGTGGGCGGAATTAAGGGGTGGGCGTGTTCGACAGAGAGAGCGTGTGTGTTTCTGTCTGAGAGACTTGTAGGATGGGGTAGAAAGACGAATTCTAACCTTGACGGAGGGAGAGAAATACATGAAGTGCGCGTGTGTGATTCCGATGCCCACAGGGAAATGAGATATGTATGCGTGTGAGAGAGATTGCACAATTCATTCACGTATCACTATCTAGCGATCATGGGCATGCATCGCTTGAACATAAATCAATATCTACTTCGTATCGTGGCCAAAGGTACAATATCGATTCAACGCTATAAAGATTGGACACTCACATATCATATTTTTTCTATTTAAATAAACCTTTTCAGTTGTGCATGCCAAAGTTACAGTGATGTTTCTTCAAACAACCAATGTAGCTATCATGTACATGCATCATTGTTACTCTTGCATTCAAAATCATTAGTCTTGGATTATTTAAGGTTCTATTATGAAGTAATATATGTAATATTCATATATGAATTCAACGGGTACGCAATTTATGAAATGGAGGCTATGTAATCATATGAGGTAACACTTTTAAGTAGCGGACGACAATATCCATTTCTTTTTGTGCGCCTCTACACTAACACGCCAATGCATTATGTTTAAATAATTATCTATTTACACGAAAAATACATAGGCTGAGCATTTGATCCCTTTTTTTGTGAACGCGCCACTACACCCGTACGATTGGCCGCGCCCGTGTGAACGTCCAAGTTATCGGCGCATCATCCTGAGTTATTGTCTTTTTTTCTGGGGTGGACTTCACACTAGTTATTAACTGCTGACGCGTGCCCCATGTACACAGTCTCGCATGACCTTCCCGCTAGCACGGTCCAAAATTAGTTGAAACTGGATACGAACGATCCCGCGGGCGGCAAAATCTCCCGCCACCTTAGTCTTTAGCATGCGAAATTCCCCTTTTGTCCTTGGTGCACGGAGACCAAAAGTTACAATACCGCCCTGATCTACATAATAGGTCGGGGCTGCTTTGGTAACTTCCGGTTCCCACCACTACACGGCACCCCCATTTCCTCTCCCCCTCCCACAAAAACGACTAACTCCACAGCACCAGAGCATCTCACATCACGTCGTCCGTACTTCATCGGCCTTTCTCCCCTCCCCTCTCGAAACCCTAGCTGCTCATCCACCGGCGTACCAAAGCCCATTCACTGCTAGCGGCGTCCACCTCGCCGGATCTGCTTCTGCGGCCGCATCTACCCCTCCCACCTCCCCTAGAAACAAGTAGACTGCTCATCCACCACTGTACCATAGCCCATTCAGTGCCGGCCTTGTCCACGGCGCCGGATCTGCTTCGCCGGTACTCTCGTCAACCGCAGCGCATCTGTAGCAGCTCATTCGTACTCCCCACCGGAGACGCTTCGTCCACACCCCCCTCGGAGCCGCCCCACGGACGCCCCCGTCGACGACCTCTGATCCTCTTCGCCGACACCTTCCTCAACCCCACCGGAGTAGCTTCGCCTATACCATTTTCAACCCTACCGGGGCCGCTTTGCCAACTCACAAGTCCACGGCGTCAGATCCGCTTCCTCACACCCTCATCCAACCTACCAGAGCAGCTTCTGACGCCCCGTCCAGGCCGCAGATCCGCATCGACGACACCATCCTTAACCCAACCACCGGAGCAGCTTCACCTACGCCCTCGTCCACGGCCACAGATCCGCTTCGCCCACACCATAGTCCACCCTACCGGAGCCGCTCCACAAACACCCTACTCGACGGTTCTAGATCTCCTTACCGGACCCCGACAGCCAGCGCAGTGTCATCACCCTTAACGTTTCTAACCTGATTCCCACCGTCTGGCAAGATGCCAAGCACCCGCCACGGCCTAGGTACTTGCACCTTTAAACCCGTCCAGCATCACCTGCTCGATGTACTTCAAATATACTAACAGGTCGCTGTTACCTGTTATGCAGTTGGCAAAAACTACAAGGACGATGTTTCTTCTGGATCTAACAGCTTGGCCAACCAAGATCCTAGACCGAGGCATTGCTATGATCTTGTAAGCGCGTCTCTCTCTCTTGTATTGTTTTGTGCCTGCCAGTGTGCTTTGCTAGGATTTTCGACCAGTAATCCCTTTGTGCAGACAATGATTTCTACTACTGGCTGTTAAATTAGATATGTAGATGTCATACATGATACTACCTCGTACCTCCGTTCCTAAATATAAGTCTTTCTAGAGATTCCACTATAGGCTACATACGAAGCAAAATGAGTGAATCTACACTCAAAATGCATCTATATACATATGTATGTGGTCCATACTGGAATCTCTACATAGACATATATTTAGGAACAGAGGCAGTACATTACACAAAATCGTAGGTGGCATGTAGGAATTCCAGTGCACTACATTAGGCTCCCTTAGAGTGCCTGCTAGTCCAGCACACAGAGTCATGGCTAGTTTATGCTACACACACAATCATTAATTGGTGGTTTAAATATGCGCAAGGGATATGCAATGTATTATCATGTAGAGATGTCTGAAATTAGTCGTGTCAACTTGCAGATAGGGTTACACAATACAAAAGTACAAGATGTATGTGGCAATTTCATGGAACATCGCAAAAAAAGGAGAGCCAGCGGTGAGCCTATACAGTGTGCTATGGTACGTCACTCCTCTGTTGCAATCATCGTGACATGTTATTTGTATATCAGTTCTATTGGCCAAGTTCCTTAGGGACAGCTATTACGAGTTATCCTAAGAAAATAAGCACCTGTGAATATAAGCTCCATGTAATAAGCCAACCAGTTCTTTTCATTGATCAGCGAAAAGTCTAGATTGCATTATATTTTTTCATTTTGCTGCCCATATGAAAGTTAATTTGACTTGCAAACATCACAAAATGAACCCAGTGCAGTAATTAATATGATAGGAAAATGGACCATCACTATTTGGTCAAAATGCAAATACAAAGATACCATCTACTTGGCACAATCTACTTTGGTCAATGTTTTCCATAGAGATCCCATTGCCTAATTTAAACGAAGAACGCATGACCCACATTTAAATGAAGAACAATTATTTATTGAAATTCGATGGTCCAAGTGGCTGGTTATTATCATATAGCAGCACCACCTGAAAGCATCATATAGCAGCAGCAGCTCATAGCAACTCATCATACAGCAGCAGTGTGCAATTCATCATATACCAGCAGCAGCTCATAGCAATTCATCATATAGCAGCAGCAGGAGGAGCTCATAGCAATTCATCATATAGCAGCAGCAGGAGCAGCTCATAGCAATTCATCATATAGCAGCAGGAGGAGCAGCTCATAGCAATTCATCATATAGCAGCAACAGGAGCAACTCATAGCAATTCATCATATAGCATCAGCAGGAGCAGCTCATAGCAATTCATCATACAGCAGCAGCAGGAGCAGCTTATAGCAACTCATCATATAGCAGCAGCAGCAGCTCATAGCAATTCATCATATAGCAGCAACAACAGCTCATAGCAATTCATCATATAGCAGCAGCAGCTCATAGCAATTCATCATATAGCAGCAGCAGGAGCAGTTCATAGCAATGCATCATATAGCAGCAGCAGAAGCAGCTCATAGCAATTCATCGTATAGTGGATCAGACTGAAAATTTGGCAAAAAATCAGAGGAGATCCTCACCTTGTTGGATGAGCTCATCCTTCAACAGCACCTCAAGGCCACGGCCTGGGAGGTGGGGAGGGGGAATAAGATGCAAGCGGGCAGGGCAATGAACGCTTGCATGTTTGTTTTACTTGAGGGTGAGGTGTGACGCGGGCGTCAGCAGTTGCATTTTCAGTGTAATATAGGCAGACAACAGAGTCATTTCACTATTCCCCTTCCCTTCAATTTTTAGTGAGGTTCTACCCGAAATACCCCCCTCCAAAGCGAAATTAGTTAAGCCCAAGCCCATAACTCAAAAATGACTTCTTTACATCTTTTATGGCTTATTTTGACAATAAGCCCTGAAAAGGCGGAATAGAACTGGCCCTTAACCTGCAATTCAATTGTGCGTGCAATGATGAATCACTCCTGCCTGCTATAGTGTACATTTAGGCATCATCATACATGGCATAACCTAATACATGTGCATTCCATTGTAGAATCTGGAATATGCAATGTTTATGTTAGTTCATACGTTGCACATGATGTTTAAATGCCCCTTAAATCTGGTCAGTCAAGTGATGGTCTTTAAGCCTCCTTCTTTGCTTCTTTTCTTGATATGTAAGATTTGCTCACAGATCTGTTCAATTGCTTGTTTGCATCAGCCAGCCATACTAGGACTTTTTGCTTTGATTACTTGTTGTTCTTGACCTAACACTCTAACAGAGCTTGTCAACGATTTAAACACTAAGGGCTGCTGTAGTGGGGCCTTTTCTAACTCATAGATGACATAAAGGTTTGGTTGTACACTAAAGTAGGCTCTCCAAGAGTACCTGGAGATCCAGTTCGAAGGTATGCCTAGTTTTTACATAGTGCAGACATAGTAACTGCTCATTTCATTGTGTGCAAGTGCAAGAGATGTGGCATGTTTCATTATGTGGTGTTGTTTTGTTATAATCTCATCCTTTTGTGTTCACAGACTGGAAAGTATGCATATTTATCTTCCAAGGAGACGAGTAACTAGTTTGTGTCACCTTGCAGAGGGGGTGCAATGAAGATAAGATTGAGGATTTCCAAGTACAAGATGTTAGGAAGGAGCCTTGCAAGAGAAGTAGGAGCTGCGCTATGCCTCTTCAACCTGTTAAGGTAAGTCACTGTATCCAACTCAACAGTTCAATTCCTTTTTTGTTTCAAGCATAGTTAATTTGCTCTTTTCAATTTCTTTATTTGTCCTCAGTTAATGAGATGCCCAAAGAATGATGCCTAATGTTGGGTACTTGTACATCTATTAGTTGACATTATTAAAGGCCTTACCATTTAATTACTCTGCCGAAGTGTGCCAGAAGCTTTGAAGTCTATTAACCAACTATTATTGCATGAGGCTCACAATCTAGTTTATACTAAGTCCTCCGGTTTATATAGACACTGGGGAGATCTAGGGTTACACAAGGTCGGTTACAGAGAAAGGAATCTACATATCAGGTCGCCAAGGAGAGTCCCATCCGGACACGAGTGCAGTCTTCGGTCTTCATGTCTTCACAGCCCACCAGTCCGGCCCATGGCTAACAGGCCGGACGTCCGAGGACCCCTTAGTCGAGGACTCCCTCAGTAACAACGAAGGAATTGGAGATTTTGCAAACTGAAATTTGTGCTATCTAAATCCGGCCAATCCTATTTTCTGAAGAGATTATAGTTCAAATGGTAAGTTATGTTGATGCGCGTCCATGATGTATGAGCTGTATTTGCCCAGTGTATGTAATTTGCTGTTTGTGTATGCTTTATTATCACTGGTGCCGAACCATAATGCCCAGTGGGTATAATCGGCTGTAATTTCTTTATTGTATAGTGTAGGATTATTCTACGTTTCTATGCCTTAGTCTCTTTATTGTATAGTGTATGTTTTTTAGAGGTGATAGTATAGAGTAGGATAATTCTTTGAATATGCTATATCGTTCAAACGGGGGCCAACTCGCCCAAATGTTGTAGTGACCATGGCCCTCCACAGGCCGTACGATCCATGGGCCATCTACGGGACGGACGATCCATGGCCTTCTATGGCCGTCGGATCCGTGGGCCTTCTATGGGCTCTCGGATCCATGTGCCTTCTATCGGCTATCGGATCCATGGGCCTTCTGTGGGCCGTCGAATCCATGGGCCTTCTGTGTGCCGTTGGATCCCTGGGCCTTCTATGGGCCATCGGATCCATGGGCCTTCTATGAGCCGTCGGATAAATGGGCCTTCTATGGGTCGTCGGGTCAATGGGCCTTCTACGTCCCGTAGGATCCATGGGCTTTCTACGGGCCGTCTCATCTATGGGCCTTGTACGGGCCGTATAAGGGGCCGTAAACGGGCTAGAGTGGAAATCGTACGTTTTATGGGCTGACCATAACGGGCCGTTAGTAGGCCGTATTGATGATGCTATGAAAATGGCCCAACAGATTAATGGGCCACAAACGGGCCGACTGTATCCACGGGCTGAATTTGGCCCACAAGCAGAAAAGGCCAGTAACGGGCCGTAAGTAACCGAATGCTGGAAATGAGCCCAAGAATAAATGGGCCCTGAGAAGGCCGAAAGGTAACACAGGCTGGAAACGACCCAATGGAATAATGGGCCACTAATGGGTATAAAGCTATACACTGTTCATTACGGGCTGGTTTCACCACAGGCCGTTAAGGGGCCGAGGGTTACTAAGGGCCTCATATGGGTCGAAAGACGTCATGGGCCATACATGGGCCGGAAGTTAAAACGGGCTGGAATTATATTGGACGGCCTAGATGACGCTACTGGGCCTAATTCGGATAGGCCGTAAACGGGCCCTGGGTTAGCAGGCTGTAAATCGGCTATATGCGAACAGATCATTAACAAGCTTGTCGTGGGCCGGCCCGCCACCTTTTGACCAAGTCAAATGGGCCAGCCTTTTCACAGGAATGGGCCTCTGTTGGGCCGTGCCACGTGTCGACGTATCATAGGTCCTTTGTGTCCAATGAGTGGATGACATCTGTCCCAACGGTGAGCCGACACGTGTTTCCTCCAGCCAATGATGATTTTACACGTAGAAAATCCCCATTGGTCGGGGCTGTTAACGGGTTATCGGATCCAAAACCGGACCCGATAGCTTAACGGCCTTCCGTTACGGTGGATGCCATGTGTCGGTCACCCTTGACGAAAACACTTCTGTGACGCGCGATTTATCGTCATGGAAGTGGACACTTCCGTGATGATAATTTTGGTAATGTCATGGAACACTTCTATGACAGCACAGGTATGACTATCTTGATTCTGTCGTAAATTTGTCATGGATGTACATGCATGACAGAAAACGTGACCTACTGTGACAAACACGTATCATCACGGAAGTGTATTTTTTTTGTAGTGAGTTATGTTTGTTTTTTCAAGACGACGCACAGCTCAGTTCTATTTTTCTATAAGAATGCAAAACTGAACCTATATTTATATCTTATTTTATTTTATATATATATATATATATATATTGGAAACAACATAAGTTTCCGTTAAACCTGTCGTTTGTCCAACCATTTTATAGACCTTCCCACTTCCTTTATTTTTCGTTTTCATTAATCCTATATCTGAATTTTCTCCCACTTTCTTTTTCGATGTAAACTGAGTTTTCTCCCAGTACCTTTCCCTAGAACCAACTCAACTGTCCCACGTCTAGCCTAAAAAATAATAATACCCCACGTACTATTAACTCATCAAATTAAAATGATATTTTATTTATTAAATTGAAAGTTCTTAGAAAATAATAATAATAATTTTTTATATATAACTTGGCAAGTTAACTCCTAGTGATTGCGTACATAAGCTTGCAAAGATTTTACTGACCAATGCAGTAATATACGTGCAATCATGTGTTTATGTTTTTATAACATTTCTCCGGCTAGCCCAACATGATATTTACACCGAGCCCAGCAAGTCCGCGGATTTCGAGAAAAATGCAAATGGGCTTTAAGTTCTACCATGTATATAAACGGGCTGTATAGATGCTACATCATTGTTTCACCCAGCCCACCAAATGGACTAAAAAAACAAATGACCTGGCTGACATGTGGGCCAGTAGGTCGAAGCCTAAGAAGGCGTTGGATTTACATCCAACGGTCGGCATTCTTCTTCAATCTCTCGTCTTCTTCCCCCAGCGTTGCCGGGACCGCCTGCTCCAGCCTCCGGCGTCCAGCGGCGTTATTTTGTGCTCCTCAGCGAAACGCTACCCTGCCGACGGCCAGGCCATCCCTCCACTCCGCACCTCCTGTTATTCTCTGCCGAGTGTAGGCCCACCCCGCACCCGAACCAGTCAAGTTTCCCACTCCTCTCCGTCTGCGACTCCACTTCCGCGTCTTCCCCATCTCCGGGTCATTCCAGTCTGCGGCCTCGCCGTCGTCCACCGCCTCGGTGTGCTCGACGCGGCGTGGTCAACATACGAGAGTCATCGGAAGAGGACTGTACGTGGAGAGCCTGACGGCTGGGACCCACAAGGTCCATGGTTGCACGCAAGGAAAGATCCTCCTTATTAAGATGTTTCCTCCGCCTGACAGCTGGGACCCACCGGCTGTATCTTCGCACGGAAGGAAGTGCCACCTTGTTATGCGAAAAAAATATTCCTCCCGTTGACAGCTGGGACCCGTCAGATTTGGTGGCTGACTTGTGGGCCTACTAAGCGGACGTGTACGCAGGGCTTTGTCAACTTAATCAACAAATGATTCTAGCAGCTGGACCGTTGGATGTTAATCCAACAGCCGTGCTCCTTCTTCAACCTCTGTTCTTGCTCGTGTCTCCCGTGGGCGCCACCGCGGCAGTGCTGCCGCGCACCCGAACCAGTCAAGTTTCCCACTCCTCTTCATCTGCGACTCCACTGCCGCGTCTTCCCCATCTCCGGGTCATTCCAGTCAGGGGCCTCGCCGTCGTCCATCGGCCTTGGTGCGCTCGGCACGGTGTGGTCAACGTGGTCAACAACCGAGAGTCATCGGAAGATGACTGTACATGAGAGGCTGACAGTGGGGACACACCACGCCCATGGACGCATGCATGCAACTGCATCCTTTTTACCCTGAAAAATAATGTTTTCTCCCCCTGAATGCTGGGACCCACCAGCTACATCTTCGCACGCAAGTAAGTGCGCCCATATTACGGGCAAAAAAATGATTCGCCCTCTGACTGCTGGGACCCACCAGCTACATCTTCGCACGCAAGGAAGTGCGTCCATATTATGGGCAAAAAAAAGAATTCGCCCCCTGACTACTGGGACCCACCAGCTACATCTTCACACGCAAGGAAGTGCCTGACAGTCGGGACCCACCCGGTCGAAGCATACGTAGCGTTGTCATTCTGGTCGCGAACGTATACGTACATATTGGTCGATGTAGAAAGCGCACGTGTCGTAGTAGAAGCGCGCACGTAGCATGTACACGTACGTACAACGGCCAGTGTACAAGAAAGAAAATATGGCCACGTACGTACATACGGGCGGGGTCTCGAACGCCTACTCGCGCATACGTACGGCCAGGGCTCATGTACATGGCCGTGTCGGAACGGAGAAACTGCGTCGTCGTCGTGTTCATGGGGAGCCAACCGGCTGGGTCGGAACGGAATGCGTCGTCGTGTTCATCGGGAGGGCTTGGATGGAACAGCCGATGGAAACGAGGCCTGGCGTACCGCAGAACGGAGGAAACGGCCTTGTGTTCGACCGGCCACGTTCGAAACGGGATCCTGTTCATCGAGAGGGGTCTGGCGTACCGCAAAACGGAGGAAACGGACCTCCTACGGTCGAAACGGGGGTCCTGTTGATCGGGAGGGGTGTGGCGTACCGCAAAACGGAGGAAACGGACTTGTGTTGGAGCGCTACGGTCGAAACGGGGGTCCTGTTCATCGGGAGGGGTGTGGCGTACCGCAAAACGGGACTCCACGGGATACTGTTCATCTCCACCGTCGACCCCCTCCAGCCTCCACGGGCTACTGTTCATCCATTGTCGACCTCCTCCAACCTCCACCTGCGACTGTTCATCCACGGGCTCCTGTTCATCCAGCCTCCACCGCGCGCTACTCTCCGGCTACTATTCAACCAGCCCTCTCCACGGGCTCCTGTTCAACCACCCCTCCAGGGGCTACTGTTCATCCAGCCCTCCACCGTCTACTGTTCATCCAGCCCTCCACGGGGTGGTCCTGTTCATCCAGCCCTCCACGGGGTCCTGTTCATCCAGCCCCAACCGGCTCGATCGATCGGGGTCTGTTCATCCAGAGGCAACACCACGGGGTCCTGTTCATCCACCCCCACCGGGAATTGTTCATCCAAACCCCCCAGCAACGCTCACTGTTCATCCAGAGGCAGCATCGATCGGCTTCAGTTAGCAGCACTAGCAAAGGAATCGCTCGATCGGGTTCAGTTAACAGCCATCGATCGATCACTCTGGTTCAGTAACGCGTAGCCTGCAGTGCAATCCCTCGGATTCAGTTAGAGCCCAACGCCTCGCTCGGATTTAGTTAGAGCTCAACGCCTCGCACCCACGCGCGTGCGTGTACGAGAGAAACGCGCATCGCTCGGCCCCGACCACCCACCGACCGGGAACACCCCGATATTTTCCTCACCCTCGCTTCTACCACGGTTTTTTCCGTCATGGACGGCCCAAAGAATGTCATGCAGCTGCGTCTCCGGCCCGTCCAGGACGAAAAGCCCATTTTCTGTCATGATTTTTTGTCATAGAAGTAGGAGCCCACCACGTCTATGATGATACCGGGTTTTGTCACAATTATTGTCATAGAAGTGTCATAAGTATGACAGAAAAAAAATTCGTTCGGCCCAAAATGTCACGGATGTGTCTTTTTTTTGTAGTCATATCTGAGCCGCGTGGCAATAAACAGAGCCACTTTGCAACAATGCAAGAAGCGTCTAGGAAGGACGCGGAGAGGGCATTTGGTGTGCTTCAGGCTCATCGGGGAATTGTGCGGAGCGCTGCAATGATGTGGGAATCAGAAACTTTGTGGCAGCTGATGACATGTTGTGTTATTCTGCACAATATGATTGTCGAGGATGAGGGTGAAGGTCTAGCCCGAACCCATGATTTCGAAGCACCCGGAGAACAAGTTAAAATCCCAGAAGATCAAGATGCGGCTCAGCTTATGAACTTTTTGCAGATGCATCAAAATCTTCGAAATCAGCAGGTGCACATGCAGCTACTCAATGATCTTGTGGAGCACATGTGGAGCACATGTAGATCCACAATGGTAATCACACCAGAAATGTCTCATTTTTCTCCGTTTTATTCTCTCACAATGCAGTTTACAAGAATTACGCTTCCATACACATAGACATGATTACATAGTCAATATATATTCTCCCCAAGAAATGTACAAATTGAACACATCCATCTACATTAATAACCTGAATAGCCTGAAATCAAGGGAATGGCAGACATGGAATGGCTCCAGAATCAGTTACCACATAAGCTAATGATGAAACAAAGAGTCAAAGACTAGCTAGGAGCAGGTCAACATGTGACGAAAGATGATTGTTCATGCGAATAAACAAGATGCAGAGGTGAATAGTGCAATACATGTTGAGTTGTTGTTTCTGTGAGGTGTTTGTGCGTAGCGTCTGTCTGTCAGTACTCATTGCTCTGTTTAAACAAGTGCTATCCCAAGTGGTCGTATTGTGATTTCCATTTCTAATTTTTCATGGTAGTTTCCAAAGGTAGAATCAGCTTCAGATGTAGTGAATGCAAACTGACTGTTGTAGCATTTGGACAGCAACATGTGAAGCATCGAGCACTAAATGTACGTGGCACAAGCTATACTTAAAGCATGAAGCATATCGAAAGAACAATATCCACACCATCATTTCTTAGGCTTGGACATGGCCAAATAGGGAATGCTCATTTTCCGTTGCCTTCTGCCATGAAGTGCAAACGAGCAACTAACTGAACTGCACATCGCTGATCCAGAATTTTTCTTTTTTTAAGATTATGATTGAGGCCATCACTGATTTGTCAGGAGCATGTTCAACTTGACATACTAACTTCAAGTTTAGGAAACATTTCAACAATAAGCAGTAGGTTAAACATGAGAACATGAGCCTTCAGAAGATTCCATCGCTAATGGAGTTCAAAAAAATAATAGTTCAGCTATTTGGGTATATACTTTTTGAGAAAAGTATATTTTTTGTCCCTCAAATTCCCCAAAAATATAGACTTGGTCCCTCAAGATTTTTGGTATATATTTGGTCTTCAAGTCTCAAAACCGGATAAGTTTGATCCAAAACCAGATTTTGAGCACGTTGACCGGGTTTGACCATGTTGACCAGGTTTGACCGATGAACAGTAAATTCAAAAAAATAGGAAACAAATTCAAAAAATCTGAAATTTCGTGACAACCAATATGCTTGTGAAAACCAACATGCTTTTGAATGTACTGTTCATCATTCAAACATGGTCAACATGGTCAAACCTGGTCAACTTGCTTAAAATATGGTTTTGAACCGAACTTATCTTGTTTTGAGACTTGAAGGACCAAATGTATACCAAAAATTCTTGAAAGACCAAGTCTATACTTTTGGGAAACTTGAGGGACCAAAAACATACTTTTCTCATATTTTTTTCACATGCATGATACTCAAGAAAGTGAGGAGTGGTCTATCTTTTGACAAAACCTGAAGCAAGCATATGTCATAGACACTACAGTAGTCCTGTCAATTTCCTACTAGTTGATTACCTAGTAGTAATCTAGTATAAGCACGAGTCCTTATAGAACAAAAATGCACAATGAAAATCTAGTTTACTCTAGTATTCTTAAACAAATACTTCAATAATGAGCTAGAGTTTCTATATTGTAGTTTCCAACTTGGATGACACATTATTTCCGTTTGCATCAACAATGTTTAAGAGCACAGGAAATTAATAGTTATAAATGAAGTTGACTAAAGATCAAAATTGAGTTGCCGGCCGTTTGGCAAACTATAGTCGTATAGAGTGTACCACGCCTGTGTGGATGCACGTAGGACCATCATGTATTGAGGATCTTTTGCCTCGCGAGTGTAATTCTCTCAATATGGAATAAAACTTCTTTTCACTCAAAAAAAAAAGCAGTGATATTATCCGGTGACAACAGTCAATGAATCCAGAACGAACTTTTTTCTTTGAGTCAAAGTAGTGAACGAACTGGCATTGCAGAGAAGGAATGAACCAGGGCCGACCACGCGGCGGAGCCTTACGATCTCTGCGTAATCAAAAGCCCAGAATATCCTAAGGGCCTTTCCACCGCAGAATCACCAGCAGGGCGCGTAACCGAGCAACCGGAATCAATGGCTGCGCGCCAGTGGTGACGAACGGACACACCGAATCCGCCGCCGCGACATCCGGCAGCCCTAACGGCGATGGCATCAAAGACCTCGCCCCGCCCCCTCCCATGGGCACCGCGCGCCACACGATTATCACACATTCGCGGCCGAGGGAGCGAGCAGCGCCGGCCGCGCCGCGGCACCGCCGGTAGCTCTCGCCTCCCGCCGATACCATGGCCAACGCCGCGGTCGACCCCGAGAGCAAAAGGGCGCGGTTGACTTCGTCCATGTCGTCCGTGGACACCATCCTCCGTCTCCCGCCCTCGCTGCCGTCGACGTCCGCGACGCGCGCCCCGGCGGGCCACCCGCTGGAGGAGCGGCCCGCGCGTCGGAGGCCGGCGCGGAGATCCAAGCCCGTGAGGATTTTCCAGAGCATGTTCCGGTCTCTGCCGGTGCTGACGGTGCCGCGCTGCGGGGGGATTCTGACGGCAGCTCCGACCGCCGCGTCAGCGTCGACGTCGCCGGCGCGGTCGGACTCCCTCCTGTCGCAAATCATCTCGCCCTCGACCACGTTGAATGGCGTCGGTGCGTCGTCCCGGCGGCACATGACTGGCACGCTCTTCGGCTGCCGCGAGGGCCGCGTGTCGCTCGCGCTGCAGGAGAACCCGCGGTGCCGCCCGGCGCTCGTGGTGGAGCTGGCGCTCCCGACGCACACCCTGCTCCGCGAGCTCGGCGGCACGGCCGGTACGCGCATCGTGCTGGAGGCCGAGAAGAAGCACGTGGAGGAGCACAGCAGCTCCGGCGGCGGCGAACACGGCGACGCCGCGGCGAGGCAGCACGACGACGACGGGTGGCTGCTCCATGAGCCGATCTGGACCATGTTCTGCAACGGCAAGAGGGTGGGCTACGCGGTGCGGCGGGAGCCGACGGACGGCGACATCGCGGTGCTGGAGACGCTCTGGGCCGTGTCCATGGGCGGCGGCGTGCTCCCCGGGAGGGCAGGCTCGGCCGCGTCTGACGGGGAGCTGGCGTACATGCGGGGTTGCTTCGATCACATCATCGGGTCCGAGGACTCTGAGTCGCTGTACATGCTCGGGCCGCATGGCGGCGATAGCCCGGAGCTCGCCGTCTTCTTCGTTAGGCTTTGAGCCGATCAATCGTCTGTCTCTCCCTCTCTCTCGGTCGAACACTTCTACATACATACTCCCTCCGTCCATAATATAAGAGTAAAAAATGCTCTTATATTATGAGACGGAGGGAGTAGATACAAAACAACACGCTTGAATGCTTGAGCGCTGACGACCGTCTCCTTAATTTTTTTAAAAGCGAGCCTCCATATCAACTTTCATTAACAAGATTGCCACAATTTACAAAACAAAAACAAAAAAAACTCATAAAGAAGTCTCACAAATATGAGGAATACAACTAAAACGTGGTGAAAGTGGCCAAATCTGGCCTTTTTATGAAACTTTAGCACAAAATGAAGCCGATCCAAAACAATTCCACAAAATGCCCATTTACATGACACAGGGCCCAGGTGGCTCGGGCGTCATGCAAAAGCGGGCAATGTTGTGAATTTTTTGGACCGAGTACATTTTATGCCAAAGTTTTAAAAAGTGGTCAGATTTGTCCGTTTTACTAAAACCTGCAACAATTAGGCAAAGCCACTTATGAACCAACAGCACGTAGGCAGCTAAAACTAGCGTGACACTTCACGCACGATCACCGCAAAGTTCAAACCATCAACTAAACAAGTTCCCAAAACAAACCATAGCACTTTAGATGAAGCAAGGCAGAAACTCCATGAGTGACAAATTCTCCTGGCCAAGGGATTTCATCCATGCACTCTGGCAAATGCCTCGCACAAGACCTCCTTGATCTCCACCCTCAGTTTCTCTTCTGTCTTGGCTTTTCTGCAATATGCTCCAAGTTTTAAGATTAAATAGTAAAAACCTTAATAGCAAAAAAATTAAAACAAAAGAGACCTGATCATCGGATTTTTTTAATATCAAAACATGCCCTATTTTTAGTCTTCCAGGTTGTCCGGTAAATTGTCGCTACCCCCTCCCCCCGCCTCTTCCTGAGGAGTGCAACCATTGTCCTGGCATTTAGACAGGCCATCGGCATTTTCGACCGTTAGATCTACACTTTTGTGCATTTTGTGGCCATTTGTTGTGCTTTCAATCCTCCATGGGCTTCAATATCTTTTACTCCCTTCGTTCCTAAATATAAGTATTTTTAGAGATTTCAATATAAACTAGATACGGAGCAAAAAAAATTAACCTACACTTTAAACTACATCTATATACATTTCTATGTAGTCTATATTGAAATATCTAAAAAAGACTTATATTTAGGAACAGAGGAAATATGTCTCTTCTCCCTACACCACACGTTGCATTCGTCGCTCATCAGTTCGATACGTTTGAGGAGAGATCGATGAGCAAAAGCCACGGAACACGCACAGCATGCATTCCTGGCCGTCCCGCCGTTCCGTCAGAGCTCAGAGCGTCCATGCACACCGATACTCCGGCACAGTGATGCTCATCGGCCGGCCATGTGATGGGAGACGGAACACGCAGTACGCCTTTCACGTAGCACGCGTCAACTCACGCAAGTGCACCCGCCAGGGCCGTGTATCGATCACATCGGTTGCCGTCTTCGGATACGCAACGAGTGTGCAGTGCAGGGACTAGTCGGGTAGCTACATGGGCCCTCGGCGCCGTGCATGGTGGTGCGATACGGCGCTGAGCGGCTGGACACGCTCGCACGTACGCGCACTGCACACGCGACACATGCATGCATGCACGGTCAAACACGTCCACAGTGCGGTGCGCTTTTGGGCAGCGGGGCACTGGCAGTGGCGATGCATAGTTTACATCACGCGCGCAGTTCCATAAACTATAGAATATCCGCGGCCGGGCAGCGCAAGGGCACAGCAGCAAGGCTCCAAGGAACGAGTAAACTACTGTTGGTTGTGTTTTCCAAGTAAAGCCTCCCGGAGATGCACCCAGTTACGCACGCATGCCCGTACCTTATGCATTGATTGATGCACACGCATGACTCCACGGCGACGTTTTTCTTTTACAGTTTTGCTATTCCTCGGTCGCCTGAAGGCTGAATTTGCGTCGGTCGATTTTTCTCCAAGCACCAAGGTCGAAAACGGGAGCGCTGCCACGAGCGCAGTCAGGCCAGAGAGGCCTAGGACGGTAAACTTGCTTTCTTATTCTTGAAGCGTATCCTGAACGAACTAGGGGGTAGGAAGGTTTGACTGGCGTCGGAGGGCGGCTCCGTCGAGGAGAAAGAGATCGTGTGTTTGTCATTCAGAAAATGCTCCCAAAAAAAGCAATCCATCTGTTCCTTTGAGATCCAACGGTGCATGGAATTGACTAACACAAAAAATATACTTCAGGCACCTGATGAATAGTCTGTTCTTGTTTTTAATAGACGTATTTCCTATATGATTTCCATTAACAGAAACCAAATGCCTTATCTGGCCATATTCAAAGGCTTTTGAGGAAAGGGAGGATGTTCAAGCCATCTCATGTTCGTAGGGAACTGAATGGTGCAAGCCATTATCTGGCCTTCTTTGGACGGACAGAAGGTCGCACTGTAGTGTGGTTGGGTTCGGGACCAGGAGACGTCCCTGATATTTGTACGAATGACTTATGTCCTGATCGATGAAATAAAATCTTTCTTTCATCCGGAAAAAAAAAGAAACCAAATGCCTTTACATCCAGAACACAACAACACCAAAAGCGCCCCAAGCTGCGCAAAGGAGAGAAACAACTGCCGAAAGAAAACTAAGATCGAAAGTCATCTTTCATTTGAGCTCGTGATGAATAGTAAAAATTTGAATAATGATTTTTGTCCAAAAGATTCTAATTTTTTGTGTGGAGAACTTTGAAAAATGTTTTCAATGCTTGCAAAATTTCATCATGAAATTATATTCGTGGAAGTCATGGCAAAAAAATCAGCACTCCAAAATGCTTTCAAAAAAAACACTTTTAGAGTTTTTTGCCACGACTTCCACGATGTCATTTCATGATGAAATTTTGTGAGCACTCAAAACATTTGTCAATGTTTGCACACAAAAGTAGATTTTTTGAATTTTATTTTGAATTATTTTGGATTTTACTATTCACCTGAGCTCATTTGAGCTCGACCTCAGCAGCACAAAATCCAACTAAGGTAGGCTATATCTGGAGGGAGAGTCTCCTAGCGCAATGGCGTCATGTTTTCATTTAATGCACCCGGGTTTGATTCTCCCCAACTACATAGCAACATATGTTAAGGGAGGGAACTTCCTCCCTTATCCTCGTTTTAAAGCTAGATATAACTATCCAATCCACAACCAGTGGAGCAAATTAGAAACTCGAATGTTAACCTCATAGCAGTAGCGCTAGGAACAAAACTGACTAAAAACATCTCTTTTTTTGTTGCACAGGGAAACAATTTGCATCAAGCATTGCCTAGTTCATCAATCACGGGATCCAATATGCCCAACTCCTCCTAGCCTTGTACACTTCAACCATGACTCGTTCCAGTAGCCCTGCAGATCCATGCAACTCCAAATTTGCGGCTCCTTCACCTACAATTTGCTCCAAAAATCAACCCAATAAACAACATTGTATAAGACCTCAACGGGTTCAACAAGCCACTTCTATTGGAAGCACACAAGATTATGACCTTTCCAGATGCCTGATAAAATAGCCGCCATTCCAGCAATATGGAGTTTTTGCTCTCTTTTTTCCAACCCGTTTAACCACACATTAAAATAGTATTCATCACTTTGAAAGTAACAATCGTTCCAATCACACAACCGACGATGTTCCAGATGTATCTAACCAAAGGGATTCAAAGAAATGTGACTTGTAAGGTACTTCTTTCAGTACCAACCAGAAGAAGGTTTTCATGCGGAGAGGGATTTTGATTATCCAAAGAAAACCATACGAAACTTCTCCAAATTTTGCATAGCGGAAAGTGCAGTTGCCCTTTTGTTGTTGTTTTGGTTTTGATGATGGCAAGGTTGTTGGGACTAACACTGCCCACTAAGTGTTTACACAAGTATTAGTATCAAGGATACAAAGTGTCGTGGATCGACCACCGTCGAAAATTATTGTAGTCAAGAAAGAGGTGCAAAAGGCTATCAAGAGTACCATATATTTTATGTTTGTTGAGTACAACGATCCTGCATTATTAAGAGGGGATTGTCAGGCTACAAGAAGAGCTCAAGTCATAATTACACACTTCCCATATCCATAGCCAAATATCACTGGCACATCCTACGTGTCAAAAACAGGGAGAATCCTAATCAAAGGACTGATCTAACCGAGCATTCTGTCCCAGTATAAGCGGATATGATGTCCGGTAGTAGGCAGGAGCAGGTGGCTAGCACTGCTAGTTCAACCCGGAGTTCTCAGGCCAAAGCTGGATACACCAGGCATACAACCATGCCTTCTTATGCAAACCAGCAAACAACTGATTGAAGGAAATATGCCATAGAGGCAATAATAAAATTGTTATTTATATTTCCTTATATCATGATAAATGTTTACTATTCATGCTAGAATTGAATTAACCGAAAACTTAGTACATGTCTGAATACATAGACAAAACAGAGTATCCCTAGTATGCCTCTACTTGACTAGCTCGTTAATCAAAGATGGTTAAGTTTCCTAACCATAGACATGTCTTGTCATTTGATGAACGAGATCACATCATTAGAGAATGATTTGATTGACAAGACCCATCCGTTAGCTTAGCATAATGATCGTTAAGTTTTATTGCTATTGCTTTCTTCATGACTTATACATATTACTCGGACTATGAGATTATGCAACTCTCGAATACCGGAAGAACACCTGGTGTGCTATCAAACGTCACAACATAACTTGGTGATTATAAAGATGCTCTACAGGTGTCTCTGAAGGTGTTTGTTGGGTTGGCATAGATCAAGATTAGGATTTGTCACTGCGAGTATCGGAGAGGTATCTTTGGGCCCTCTCGGTAATGCACATCACTATAAGCCTTGCAAGCAATGTGACTAATGAGTTAGTTACAGGAGTATGCATTACGGAACGAGTAAAGAGACTTGCCGGTAACGAGATTGAACTAGGTATGATGATACCGACGATCGAATCTTGGGCAAGTAACATACCGATGACAAAGGGAATAACGTATGTTGTTATGCGGTTTGACCGATAAAGATCTTCATATAATATGTAGGAACCAATATGAGCATCCAGGTTCCGCTATTGGTTATTGACCGGAGATGTGTCTCCATGTCTACATAGTTCTCGAACCCGTAGGGTCCGCACGCTTAACGTTCGATGACGATTTGTATTATGAGTTATGTGTTTTGGTGACCGAAGATTTTTTGGAGTCTCGGATGAGATCACAGACATGGCGAGGAGTCTCGAAATGGCCGAGAGGTAAATATTGATATATTGGAAGGTAGTATTCGGACACCGGAAGAGTTCCAGAGTGTAACGGGTACATACCGGAGTACCGGAGGGGTTACCGGAACCCCCCGGGGAAAGATATGGGCCATATGGGCCATAGGAGGGAGGCTAACCAGCCCACAAGGGGCTGGTGCACCCCTCACAAGGGAGGAGGCCGAATTGGACTAGGGAAGGGGGCGCCACCCCCCTTTCCTTCTCCTACTCCCTCTCCTTCCCCTTTTCCCCCTCTGGTAGAAAGGAAAAAAGGGGGGGCGAATCCTACTAGGACTGGAGTCCTAGTAGGACTCCCCTCTCCTTGGCGCACCCCTGGTGGCCGGCCTCCTCCCCTCCTCCTTTATATACAGGGGCAGGGGGCACCCCAAGGCACACCAAGAATTCTTTTAGTCGTGTGCGGTGCCCCCCTCCATAGTTTACTCCTCCGGTCATAGCGTCATAGTGCTTAGGCGAAGCCCTGCGCGGATCACATCACCATCACTGTCACCACGCGGTCGTGCTGACGGAACTCTCCCTCGACCCTCTACTGCATCAAGAGTTCGAGGGAGGTCATCGAGCTGAATGTGTCCTAAACACGGAGGTGCCGTGCGTTCGGTACTTGGATCGGTTGGATCGTGAAGACGTTCGACTACATCGACCGCGTTAACATAACGCTTCCGCTTTCGGTCTACGAGGGTACGTGGACACACTCTCCCCCTCTCGTTGCTATGCATCTCCTAGATAGATCTTGCGTGATCGTAGGATATTTTTTGAAACTGCATGCGCGTTCTCCCAATAGTGGTATCAGAGTCAGGTTTATGCGATATGCACGACTAGAACACAAAGAGTTGTGGGCGATAATAGTCATACTGCTTACCACCAACGTCTTACTTTGATTTGGCGGTATTGTTGGATAAAGCGGCCCAGACCAACATTACATGGCCACGTTCATGAGACCGGTTCTACCGACGTGCTTCGCACACAGGTGGCTGGCGGGTGTCTGTTTCTCCAACTTTAGTTGAATCGAGTTTGACTATGGCCGGTCCTTGTTGAAGGTTAAAACAACACACTTGACGAAAAATCGTTGTGGTTTTGATGCGTAGGTAAGATCAGTTCTTGCTAGAAACCCGTAGCAGCCACGTAAAACTTGCAACAACAAAGTAGAGGACGTCTACCTTGTTTTTGCAGGGCATGTTGTGATGTGATATGGTCAAGGCATGATGTGATATACGTTATTGTATAAGATGATCATGTTTTGTAAAAGTTATCGGCAACTGGCAGGAGCCTTATGGTTGTCGCTTTATTCTATGAAATGCAATGTAATTGCTTTACTTTATCACTAAGCGGTAGCGATAGTCGTAGAAGCAATAGTTGGCGAGATGACAATGATACGTCTCCAACGTATCTATAATTTTTGATTGTTTCATGCTATTATATTATCTGTTTTGGATGTTAATGGGCTTTAATATGATCTTTTATATTATTTTTGAGACTAACCTATTAATCAGAGGCCCGGTGCCAGCTTCTATTTTTTTTTGCCTATTTTAGAGTTTCGCATAAAAGGAATACCAAACGGAGTCCAAACGGAATGAAACCTTCGCGATGATCTTTCTTGGACCGAAAGCAAACCAAAAGACTTGGAGTTGAAGTCTGGAACTCCATGAGGAAGCCACGAGGCAGGAGGGCTCGCCCAGGGGGTAAGCGCGCCCCCACCCTCGTGGGCCCCATGGAGCTCCACCGACGTACTTCTTTCGCCTATATATACTCTTATACCCTAAAAACATCAGGGGGAACCATGAAACCACTTTTCCACCGCCACAACCTTCTGTACCCATGAGATCCCATCTTGGGGCCTTTTCCGGCAATCTGCTGGAGGGGGAATCGATCACGGAGGGCTTCTACATCAACACCATTGCCTCTCCGATGATGCGTGAGTAGTTTACCACAGATCTTCGGGTCCATAGTTATTAGCTAGATGGCTTCTTCTCTCTCTTTGATTCTCAATACAAAGTTCTCCTCGATGTTCTTGGATATCTATTTGATGTAATACTCTTTTGCGGTGTGTTTGCCGAGATCCGATGAATTGTGGATTTATGAACAAGATTATCTATGAATATTATTTGGTTCTTCTCTGAATTCTTATATGCATGATTTGATATCTTTGCAAGTCTCTTCGAATTATCGGTTTAATTTGGCCTACTAGATAGACCTTTCTTGCAATGGGAGAAGTCCTTAGCTTTTGGTTCAATCTTGCGGTGTCCTTTCCCAGTGACAGTAGGGGCAGCAAGGCACGTATTGTATTGTTGCCATCAAGGATAAAAAGATGGGGTTTATATCATATTTTGAGTTTATCCCTCTACATCATGTCATCTTGCTTAATGCGTTACTCTGTTCTTATGAACTTAATACTCTAGATGCATGCTGGATAGTGGTCGATACGTGGAGTAATAGTAGTAGATGCAGAATCGTTTCGATCTACTTGATACGGACGTGATGCCTATATTCATGATCATTGCCTTAGATATTCTCATAACTATGCGCTTTTCTATCAATTGCTCGGCAGTAATTTGTTCACCCACCGTAATAGATGCTATCTTGAGAGAAGCTACTAGTGAAACCTATGGCCCCTGGGTCTCTTTCTTATTATATTGTATCTCTTTTATTTACATCGCATCTCGTTTACTATTTTGCAATCTTTACTTTCCATCTATACAACAAAAATACCAAAAATATTTACTTTACTATCTTTATTAGATCTCACTTTTGTGAGTGACCGTGAAGGGATTGACAACCCCTTTATCGCGTTGGTTGCAAGGTTCTTGATTGTTTGTGCAGGTACTAGGTGACTTGTGCATTGTCTCCTACTGGATTGATACCTTGGTTCTCAAAAACTGAAGGAAATACTTACACTACTTTGCTGCATCACCCTTTCCTCTTCAAGGGAAAACCAACGCATGCTCAAGAGGTAGCAAGAAGGATTTCTGGCGCCGTTGCCGGGGAGATCTACGCCAAGTCAAGACATACCAAGTACTCATCAAAAACTCTTCTCCCTCGCATTACATTATTTTTCATTCGCCTCTCGTTTTCCTCTCCCCCTTCTAAAACGACTTTTGAAAACCTTTGCCTTTTCTTCGCCCCTTTTCCGTTCGCCCCTTTTCGCTTGCTTCTTGTGTGCTTGTGTGTTGGATTGATTGTTTGTCACGATGGCTCAAGATAATACTAAATTGTGCGACTTTTCCAATACCAACAACAATGATTTTATTAGCACTCCGACTGCTCCTACTACTGATGCTGAATCTTGTGAAATTAATACCGCTTTGTTGAATCTTGTTATGAAAGATCAATTTTCTGGCCTTCCTAGTGAAGATGCCGCTACCCATCTAAACAACCTTGTTGATTTGTGTGATATGCAAAAGAAGAAAGATGTGGATAATGATATTGTTAAATTGAAGCTATTTCCGTTTTCTCTTAGAGATCGTGCTAAAACTTGGTTCTCTTGTTTGCCTAAAAATAGTATTGATTCATGGAATAAGTGCAAAGATGCTTTTATCTCTAAGTATTTTCCTCCCGCTAAGATCATCTCTCTTAGTAACGATATTATGAATTTTAAGCAACTTGATCATGAGCATGTTGCACAAGCTTGGGAGAGGATGAAATTAATGATGCGAAATTTCCCTACACATGGTTTGAATTTGTGGATGATTATACAAAAAATTTACGCCGGATTGAATTTTGCTTCTAGAAATCTTTTAGATTCAGCCACGGGAGGCACTTTTATGGAAATCACTTTAGGAGAAGCTACTAAACTCCTAGACAATATTATGGTTAATTATTCTCAATGGCACACCGAAAGATCCACTAGTAAAAAAGTTCATGTGATTGAAGAGATTAATGTTTTGAGTGGAAAGATGGATGAACTTATGAAATTATTTGCTAATAAAAGTGTTTCTTCTGATCTTAATGATATGCCTTTGTCCACTTTGATTGAGAATAATAATGAATCTATTGATGCGAATTTTGTTGGTAGGAACAATTTTGGTAACAACGCGTATAGAGGAAACTTTAATTCTAGGCCGTTCCCTAGAAATTCCTCTAATAATTATGATAATTCCTACAACAATTATTATAGAAATTTTAATAATATGCCCTATGATTTTGAGATTAGTGTTAAGAATTTATGAGTTCGCAAAAGAATTTCAATGCTTTGGTTGAAGAAAAATTGCTTAAGATTGATGAGTTGGCTGGGAACGTGGATAGAATTTCTCTTGATGTTGATTCTTTGAAACTTAGATCTATTCCACCTAAGAATGACATCAATGAGTATCTCAAAGCCATGAGAATTTCCATTGATGAGTGCAAAGAAAGAACCGCTAGGATGCGTGCTAAAAAAGATTGCTTTGTGAAAGCGTGTTCTTCTAGTTTTCATGATAATAATGATGAAGACCTAAAAGTGATTGATGTGACTCCTATTAAATCTTTGTTTTCCAATATGAATCTTGATAAAGATGGGACTGGTGATGAGTCAACTTTAGCTAAAAGGCGTCCCAATGATTCGGAGTTTTTAGATCTTGATGCAAAAATTAATAAAAGTGGGATTGAAGAGGTCAAAACTTTACATAGCAATGAACTCACTATTTTGGATTTCAAGGAATTTAATTATGATAATTGCTCTTTGATAGATTGTATTTCCTTGTTTCAATCCGTGTTAAATTCTCCTCATGCTTATAATCAAAATAAAGCTTTTACTAAACATATCATTGATGCTTTAATGCAATCTTATGAAGAAAAGCTTGAACTAGAAGTTTCTATTCCTAGAAAACTTTATGATGAGTGGGAACCTAATATTAAAATTAAGATTAAAGATTATGAATGCTATGCTTTATGTGATTTGGGTGCTAGTGTTGCACGATTCCAAAAACTTTGTGTGATGTGCTAGGTTTCCATGAATTTGATGATTGTTCTTTAAATCTGCATCTTGCGGATTCCACCATTAAGAAACCTATGGAAAGGATTAATGATGTTCTTATTGTTGCAAATACGAATTATGTGCCCGTAGATTTTATTGTTCTTGATATATATTACAATCCTACATGTCCTATTATTCTTGGTAGACCTTTCCTTAGAACGATTGGTGCAATTACTGACATGAAAGAAGGAAATATTAGATTCCAATTTCCGTTAAGGAAAGGCGTGGAACACTTTCCTAGGAAGAAAATTAAATCACCTTATGAATCTATTATGAGATCCACTTATGGATTGCATACCAAAGATGACAATACCTAGATCTATTCTTGTTTTTATGCCTAGCTAGGGGCGTTAAACGATAGCGCTTGTTGGGAGGCAACCCAATTTTATTTTTTGTTCTTTGCTTTTCGTTCCTGTTTAGTAATAAATAATTCATATATCCTCTTCTTAGATGTGGTTTTAGGTTTTAATTAGTGTTTGTGCCAAGTAGAACCTTTGGGAAGACTTGGGTGAAGTCTTTGCGATCTTGCTGTTAAAAACAGAAACTTTTGCGCTCACGAGAATAGCTGCCATGTTTTTCTGGAGAGTGATTTTAGGTTGATTCTTTTTGCAGATGATTAATAGACAAATTCCGCACGTCCTCCAATTTATATCAGAATTTTTGGAGTTACATAAGTATTCTAATGATACAGATTTCTACAGACTGTTCTGTTTTGACAGATTCTGTTTTTCGTGTGTTGTTTGCTTATTTTGATGAATCTATGAGTAGTATCGGGGGGTATGAACCATAGAGAAGTTGGAATACAGTAGGTTTAACACCAATATAAATAAATAATGAGTTCATAACAGTACCTTAAAGTGGTGGTTTATTTTCTTATACTAACGGAGCTCATGAGATTTTCTGTTGAAGTTTTGTGTTGTGAAGTTTTCAAGTTTTTGAGTAAAGATTTGATGGATTTTAGAATAAGGAGTGGCAAGAGCCTAAGCTTGGGGATGCCCAATGCACCCCAAGGTAAAATTCAAGGACAACCAAAAGCCTAAGCTTGGGGATGCCCCGGAAGGCATCCCCTCTTTCGTCTTCGTCTATCGGTAACTTTACTTGAGGCTATATTTTTATTCACCACATGATATGTGTTTTGCTTGGAGCGTCTTGTATGATTTGAGTCTTTGATTTTTAGTTTACCACAATCATCCTTGCTGTACACACCTTTTGGGATAGACACTCATGAATCGGAATTTATTAGAATACTCTATGTGCTTCACTTATATCTTTTGAGCTGGATAATTTTGCTCTAGTGCTTCACTTATATCTTTTTAGAGCACGGTGCTGGTTTTATTTTATAGAAATTATTGATCTCTAATGCTTCACTTATATTATTTTGAGATTCTTTTAGAACAACATGGTAATTTGCTTTGGCTATAAAATTAGTCCTAATATGATGGGCATCCAAGATGGGTATAATAAAAACTTTCATATAAAGTGCATTGAATACTATGAGAAGTTTGATGCTTGATGATTGTTTTGAGATATGAAGATGGTGATATTAGAGTCATGCTAGTTGAGTAATTGTGAATTTGAGAAATACTTGTGTTGAGGTTTGCAAGTCCCGTAGCATGCACGTATGGTAACCGTTGTGTAAAAAATTTGAAGCATGAGGTGTTTCTTTGATTGTCCTCCTTATGAGTGGCGGTCGGGGACGAGCGATGGTATTTTCCTACCAATCTATCCCCCTAGGAGCATGCACGTAGTGCTTGGTTTTGATGACTTGTATATTTCCGCAATAAGTATGTGAGTTCTTTATGATTAATGTTGAGTCCATGGATTATATGCACTCTCACCCTTCCACCATTGCTAGCCTCTCTAGTACCACGCAACTTTCGCCGGTACCATAAACCCACCATTTACCTTCCTCAAAATAGCCACCATACCTACCTATTATGGCATTTCCATAGCCATTCCGAGATATATTGCCATGCAACTTTCCACCGTTCCGTTTATTATGACATGCTTCATTTTTGTCATATTGCCTTGCATAATCATGTAGTTGACATCGTATTTGTGGCAAAGCCACCATTCATAATTTTTCATACATGTCACTCTTGATTCATTTCACATCCCGGTACACCGCCGGAGGCATTCATATAGAGTCATATTTTGTTCTAAGTATCGAGTTGTAATCCTTGAGTTGTAAATAAATAGAAGTGTGATGATCATCATTATTAGAGCATTGTCCCGTGTGAGGAAAAAAAAGAGGCCAAAGAAGCCAATGGAAAAAAAGAGGCCAAAGAAGCCAAACAAAAAAAAGAGAGAGAGAAAGAGAGAAGGGACAATGCTACTATCCTTTTACCACACTTGTGCTTCAAAGTAGCACCATGATCTTCATGATAGAGAATCTCTTATTTTGTCACTTTCATATACTAGTGGGAATTTTCGTTATAGAACTTGGCTTGTATATTCCAACAATGGGCTTCCTCAAAATGCCCTAGGTCTTCGTGAGCAAGCAAGTTGGATGCACACCCACTTAGTTTCTTTTGTTGAGCTTTCATACATTTATAGCTCTAGTGCATCCGTTGCATGTCAATCCCTACTCACTCACATTGATATCTATTGATGGGCATCTCCATAGCCCATTAATACGCCTAGTTGATGTGATACCATCTTCCTCTTTTTGTCTTCTCCACAACCACCATTCTATTCCACCTATAGTGCTATGTCCATGGCTCACGCTCATGTATTACGTGAAAGTTGAAAAAGTTTGAGAATACTAAAGTATGAAACAATTGCTTGGCTTTTCATCAGGGTTGTGCATGATTTGAACATTTTGTGTGACGAAGATGGAGCATAGACAAACTATATGATTTTATAGGGATGAACTTTCTTTGGCCATGTTATTTCGAGAAGACATGATTACTTTGTTAGTATGCTTGAAGTATTATTATTTTTATGTCAATATTAAACTTTTGTCTTGAATCTTTCAGATCTGAACATTCATGCCACAATAAAGAAAATTACATTGATAATTATGTTAGGTAGCATTCCACATCAAAAATTCTATTTTTATCATTTACCTACTCGAGGACGAGCAGGAATTAAGCTTGGGGATGCTTGATACGTCTCCAACGCATCTATAATTTTTTATTGTTTCATGCTATTATATTATCTGTTTTGGATGTTTAATAGGCTTTAATATGCTCTTTTTATATTATTTTTGGGACTAACCTATTAACCGGAGGCCCAGTGCCAGTTTCTATTTTTTTTGCCTATTTTAGAGTTTCGCAGAAAAGGAATACCAAACGGAGTCCAAACGGAATGAAACCTTCGCGATGATCTTTCTTGGACCGAAAGCAAACCAGAAGAGTTGGAGTCGAAGTCTGGAACTCTGCGAGGAAGCCACGAGGCAGGAGGGCGTGCCCAGGGGGGTAGGCGCGCCCCCTACCCTTGTGGGCCCCACGGAGCTCCACCGACGTACTTCTTTCACCTATATATACTCTTATACCCTAAAAACATCAGGGAGAGCCACGAAACCACTTTTCCACCGCCGCAACCTTCTGTACCCGTGAGATCCCATCTTGGGGCCTTTTCCGGCGATCTGCTGGAGGGGGAATCGATCACGGAGGGCTTCTACATCAACACCATTGCCTCTCCGATGATGCGTGAGTAGTTTACCACAGACCTTCGGGTCCATAGTTATTAGCTAGATGGCTCTCTCTCTCTCTCTCTTTGATTCTCAATACAAAGTTCTCCTCGATGTTCTTGGAGATCTATTTGATGTAATACTCTTTTGCGGTGTGTTTGCCGAGATCCGATGAATTGTGGATTTATGAACAAGATTATCTATGAATATTATTTGGTTCTTCTCTGAATTCTTATATGCATGATTTGATATCTTTGCAAGTCTCTTCGAATTATCGGTTTAGTTTGGCCTACTAGATTGATCTTTCTTGCAATGGGAGAAGTTCTTAGCTTTGGGTTCAATCTTGCGGTGTCCTTTCCCAGTGACAGTAGGGGCAGCAAGGCACGTATTGTATTGTTTACTATTTTGCAATCTTTACTTTCCAATCAATACAACAAAAATACCAAAAATATTTACTTTACTATCTTTATTAGATCTCACTTTTGCAAGTGACCGTGAAGGGATTGACAACCCCTTTATCGCGTTGGTTGCAAGGTTCTTGATTGATTGTGCAGGTCCTAGGTGACTTGTGCGTTGTCTCCTACTGGATTGATACCTTGGTTCTCAAAAACTGAGGGAAATACTTATGCTACTTTGCTGCATCACCCTTTTCTCTTCAAGGGAAAACCAACGCATGCTCAAGAGGTAGCAAACAACGACGCCACGATGGAGATCAAGGTGTCAAGCCGGTGACGATGGAGATCATGATGGTGCTTTGGAGATGGATATCAAAGGCACAAGATGATGATGGCCATATCATGTCACATATTTTGATTGCATGTGATGTTTATCTTTTATGCATCTTATTTTTCTTAGTACGGAGGTAGCATTATAAGATGATCCCTCACTAAATTTCAAGGTATAAGTGTTCTCCCTGAGTATGCACCGTTGCTACAGTTCGTCGTGCCGAGACACCACATGATGATCGGGTGTGATAAGCTCTACGTTCATATACAACGGGTGCAAGCCAGTTTTGCAAGTGCAGAATACTCGGGTTAAACTTGACGAGCCTAGTATATGCAGATGTGGCCTCGGAACACTGAGACCAAAAGGTAGAACGTGAATCATATAGTAGATATGATCAACATAGAGATGTTCACCATTGAAAACTACTCCATCTCACGTGATGATCGGACATGGTTTAGTTGATATGGATCACGTGATCATTTAGATGACTAGAGGGATGTCTATCTAAGTGGGAGTTCTTAAGTAATATGATTAAATGAACTTAATTTATCATGAACTTAGTCCTGATAGTATTTTGCATATCTATGTTGTAGATCAATAGCTTGCGCTATAGCTCCCATTTATTTTGATATGTTCCTAGAGAAAAATAAGTTGAAAGATGATAGTAGCAATGATGCGGACTGGGTCCGTGATCTAAGGATTATCCTCATTGCTGCACAGAAGAATTATGTCCTTGATGCACCGCTAGGTGACAGACCTATTGCAGGAGCAGATGCAGACGTTATGAACGTTTGGCAAGCTCGGTATGATGACTGCTTGATAGTTTAGTGCGCCACGCTTTACGACTTAGAACCGGGACTTCAAAAGCGTTTTGAACGCCACAGAGCAAATAAGATGTTCCAAGATGAAATTGGTATTTCATACTCATGCCCGAGTCGAGAGGTATGAGACCTCTGACAAGTACTTTGCCTACAAGATGGAGGAGAATTGCTCAACCAGTGATCATGTGCTCAGAATGTCTGAGAACTATAATCGCTTGAATCAAGTGGGAGTTAATCTTCCAGATAAGATAGTGCTTGACAGAGTTCTCTAGTCACCATCTCCAAGTTACTGGAACTTCGTGATGAACTATAATATGCAAGGGATGACGAAAACGATTCTCGAGCTCTTCGTGATGCTAAAATTGGCAAAGGTAGAAATCAAGAAAGAGCATCAAGTGTTGATGGTTGACAAGACCACTAGTTTCAAGTAAAAGGGCAAGGGAAAGAAAGGGAAGTTTGAGAAGAATGGCAAGCAAGTTGCCACTCCCATGAAGAAGCCCAAAACTAGACCCAAGCCTGAAACTGAGTGCTTCTACTGCAAAGGAAATGGTCACTGGAAGCGGAACTACCCCAAATACTTGGCGGATAAGAAGGATGGCAAAGTGAACAAAGGTATATATGATATACATGTTATTGATGTGTAAATTTACTAGTGTTCATAGCAGCCCCTGGGTATTTGATACCGGTTCAGCTGCTGAGATTAGTAACTCGAAACAGGAATTGCAAAATGAACAGAGACTACTTAAGCGCGAGGTGACGATGTGTGTTGGAAGTGATTCCAATGTTGATAAGATCACCATCACTCACTCCCTCTACCTTCGAGATTAGTGTTGGACCAAAATAAATGTTATTTGTGGTTTGCGTTGAGCATGAATATGATTGGATCATGTTTATTGCAATACGGTTATTCATTAAGTCAGAGAATAATTGTTGTTCTGTTTACATGAATAAAACCTTCTATGGTCATACACCCAATGTAAATGGTTTATTGAATCTTGATCGTAGTGATACACATATTCATAATATTGATGCCAAAAGATGCAAAATTGATAAGATAGTGCAACATACTAGTAGCACTGCCGTTTAGGTCATATTGGTGTAAAGCGCATGAAGAAACTCCATGCGGATGGACTTTTGGAATCACTTGATTATGAATCATTTGATGCTTGTGAACCATGCCTCATGGGCAAGATGACTAAGACTCCGTTCTACAGAACAATGGAGCAAGCCACTAACTTATTGGAAATAATACATACCGATGTATGCGGTCCAATGAGTGTTGAGGCTCGCGACGGGTATCGTTATTTTCTAACCTTCATAGATGATTTGAGCATATATGGGTATATCTAGTTAATGAGATACAAGTCTGAAACATTTGAAAAGTTCAAAGAATTTCATAGTGAAGTTGAGAATCATCGTAACAAGAAAATAAAGTTTCTACGATCTGATCGCAGAGGCGAATATTTGAGTTACGAGTTTGGCCTTCATTTAAAACAATGTGGAATAGTTTCACAACTCACGCCACCTGGAACACCACAGCATAGTGGTGTGTCCGAACATCGTAACCGTACTTTATTAGATATGGTGCGATCTATGATGACTCTTACCGATTTACCACTATCGTTTTGGGGTTATGCATTAGAGACAGCTGCATTCACGTTAAATAGGGCACCATCTAAATCCGTTGAGACGACACCGCATGAACTGTGGTTTGGCAAGAAACCTAAGCTGTCATTTCTTAAAGTTTGGGACTGCGATGCTTATGTGAAAAAGCTTCAACCTGATAAGCTCGAACCCAAATAGGAGAAATGCGTCTTCATACGATACCCAAAGGAAACTGTTGGGTACACCTTCTATCACAGATGATATTCGTTGCTAAGAATGGATCCTGTCTAGAGAAGGAGTTTCTCTCGAAAGAAGTGAGTGGGAGGAAAGTAGAACTTGATGAGGTAATTCTACCTTCTCCCGAATTGGAAAGTGGTTCATCACAGAAATCAGTTCTAGTGATGCCTACACCAATTAGTGAGGAAGCTAATGATAATGATCATGAAACTTCAGATCAAGTTACTACCGAACCTCGTAGGTCAACCAGAGCACGTTCCGCACCAGAGTGGTACGGTAATCCTGTTCTGGAAGTCAAGTTACTAGACCATGACGAACCTACGAACTATGAGGAAGCGATGATGAGCCCAGATTCCACAAAATGGCTTGAGGCCATGAAATCTGAGATAGGATAAATGTATGAGAACAAAGTGTGGAGTTTGGTGGACTTGCCCGATGATCGGCAAGCCATTGATAATAAATGGATCTTCAAGAGGAAGACGGACGCTGATGGTAGTGTTACTATCTACAAAGCTCGACTTGTCGCAAAACGTTTTTGATAGTTCAAGGTGTTGATTACGATGAGATTTTCTCACTCGTAGCGATGCTTAAAGTCTGTCGGAATCATATTAGCAATGGCCACATTTTATGAATCTGGCAAATGGATGTCAAAACTGCATTCCTTAATGGATTTGTTGTATATGATGCAACCAGAAGGTTTTCTCAATCCTAAAGGTGCTAAAAAGTGTGTAAACTCCAGCGATCCATCTATGGACTGGTACAAGCATCTCAGAGTTGGAATATTCACTTTGATGAATCGATCAAAGCATATAGTTTTATACAAACTTGCGGTGAAGGTTGTATTTACAACAAAGTGAGAGGGAGCACTACAGCCTTTCTGATAAGTATATGTGAATGACATATTGTTGATCGGAAATGATGTAAAATGTTCTGGAAAGAATAAAGGAGTGTTTGAAAGGAGTTTTTCAAAGAAAGACCTCGATGAAGCTACTTACATATTGAGCATCGAGATCTAGAGCAAGACGCTTGATAAGATTTTTCAATCAGTATATACCTTGACAAGATTTTGAAGTAGTTCAAAATGGAACAATCAAAGAAGGAGTTCTTGCCTATGTTGCAAGGTGTGAAGTTGAGTAAGACTCAAAAGCCCGACCACAACAGAAGATAGAAAGAGAATGAAAGTCATTCCCTATGCCTCAGCCATAGGTTCTATAAAGTATGCCATGCTGTGTACCAGACCTATTCTATACCTTAGCATGAGTTTGGCAAGGGAGTACAATATTGATCTAGGAGTAGATCACTGGACAGCGGTTAAAATTATCCTTAGAGGACTAAGGAAATATTTCTCGGTTATGGAGGTGATAAAAGAGTTCGTCATAAAGAGTTACGTCGATGCAAGCTTTGACACCAATCTGGATGACTCCGAGTCTCGATCTGGATACATATTGAAAGTAGGAGCATTTAGCTAGAGTAGCTCCGTGCAGACCATTGTAGACATAGAAATTTGCAAAAATACATACGGATCTGAATGTGGCAGACCCGTTGACTAAACCTCTCTCACAAGCAAAACATGATCACATCTTAGTACTCTTTGGGTGTTAATCACATGGCGATGTGGACTAGATTACTGACTCTAGTAAACCCTTTGGGTGTTGGTCACATGGCGATGTATTAATCAGACGGTGATGTGAACTATTGGTGTTAAATCACATGGCGATGTGAACTAGATTATTGACTCTAGTGCAAGTGGGAGACTGAAGGAAATATTCCCTAGAGGCAATAATAAAGTTGTTATTTATATTTCCTTATATCATGATAAATGTTTATTATTCATGCTAGAATTGTATTAACCGGAAACTTAGTACATGTGTGAATACATAGACAAAACAGAGTATCCCTAGTATGCCTCTACTTGACTAGCTCGTTAATCAAAGATGGTTAAGTTTCCAAACCATAGACATGTGTTGTCCTTTGATGAACGGGATTACATCATTAGAGAATGATGTGATGGACAAGACCCATCCGTTAGCTTATCATAATGATCGTTAAGTTTTATTGCTATTGCTTTCTTCATGACTTGTACACATTCCTCTGACTATGAGATTATGCAACTCCCGAATACCGGAGGAACACCTTGTGTGCTATCAAACGTCACAACATAACTCGGTGATTATAAAGATGCTCTACAGGTGTCTCCGAAGGTGTTTGTTGGGTTGGCATAGATCAAGATTAGGATTTTTCACCACGAGTATCAGAGAGGTATCTCTGGGCCCTCTCGGTAATTCACATCACTATAAGCCTTGCAAGCAATGTGACTAATGAGTTAGTTACGGGATGATGCATTACGAAACGAGTAAAGAGACTTTCCGGTAACAAGATTGAACTAGGTATGATGATACCGACGATCGAATATCGGGCAAGTAACATACCGATGACAAAGGAAATAACGTATGTTGTTATGCGGTTTGACCGATAAATATCTTCGTAGAATATGTAGGAACCAATATGAGCATCCAGGTACCGCTATTGGTTATTGACCGGAGATGTGTCTCGGTCATGTCTACATAGTTCTCGAACCCGTAGGGTCCGCACGCTTAACGTTCGATGACGATTTATATTATGAGTTATGTGTTTTGGTGACCGAAGATTGTTCGGAGTCCCGGATGAGATAACGGACATGGCGAGGAGTCTCGAAATGGTCGAGAGGTAAAGATTGATATATTGGAAGGTAGTATTCGGACACCGAAAGAGTTCCAGAGTGTATCAGGTACATACCGGAGTACCAGAGGGGTTACCGGAACCCCCCGGGGAGAGATATGGGCCATATGGGCCATAGGAGGGAGGCTAACCAGCCCACAAGAGGCTGGTGCGCCCCCCACAAGGGAGGAGGCCGAATTGGACTAGGGAAGGGGGCGCCACCCCCCTTTCCTTCTCCTACTCCCTCTCCTTCCCCTCCCCCCCCCCCCCTCCGGTAGAAAGGAAAAAAAGGGGGGCGAATCCTACTAGAACTAGAGTCCTAGTAGGACTCCCCTCTCCTTGGCGCGCCCCTGGTGGCCGGCCTCCTCCCCTCCTCCTTTATATACAGGGGCAGGGGGCACCCGAAGGCACACCAAGAATTCTTTTAGTCGTGTGCGGTGCCCCCCTCCACAGTTTACTCCTCCGGTCATAGCGTCATAGTGCTTAGGCGAAGCCCTGCGCGGATCACATCTCCATCACCGTCACCACGTCGTCGTGCTGACGGAACTCTCCCTTGACCCTCTACTAGATCAAGAGTTCGAGGGAGGTCATCGAGCTGAATGTGTCCTGAACACGGAGGTGCCGTATGTTCGGTACTTGGATCGGTTGGATCGTGAAGACGTTCGACTACATCGACCGCGTTAACATAACGCTTCTGCTTTCGGTCTACGAGGGTATGTGGACACACTCTCCCCCTCTCGTTGCTATGCATCTCCTAGATAGATCTTGCGTGATCGTAGGAATTTTTTTGAAATTGCATGCTACGTTCTCCCAACACTGATTACTCGCAGGCTGTTGCCGGTATAACAAGGCACTTATGCCTAGTATAACCAGGTGCCTGGTTGACTATGTGGGTAATGGTGTTGGGGTCCTCACCCACTCGGTGTGACCGGCCACACTACCGTCTGCTCTCGATCCCGCATGGGTATAACCGGGCCCTGAGTCCTGGAGGTACTCTACCTAACCGCCTCTATCTCCCCGTGGCCAGAAATCGTCCGCTGCGCGGTTTAACCGGACACTTTTTAGGTAAAATGACTCCTTCCCACCCACCTATATAAGCAACCTACCACTTTGGTAGGTGGTGAACGCACTCAAGATATTCCAAGCGAGATCCATTTGAGTCTCTCTCGTTTTCCCCACGCCAAATTGAAGATTTCTTTGAGGGATTTTTGAGAGTTTGATAAGAGATTTCACACAAACGTAGATCCACCTGTGCCCTCTCTTTTGACCTAAGCTTTTCTTTATTTTATTAAGTTCTAAGTTTCCCCCTTCGATCTTGTTACTCTTGGAGGTTGGAGACTCCTAGGCGGTAAGATTTCTTACATGTTGAACCAATTGGTGATTTACCCCAAAAGGTTTGGAGGACGCCTCAAGGCCTGCCCCTAGTGATTGGGAATTGCCTTGGCGGTGATATCTAAAGGAGAATTGAGAGATTCTATAACCACTTTGAAAACAAAGCAACATTCATAGGTCTAAGATCCCTATCACCCCCTAGTCTTTCGAGAGGCAAACTAAGGACCAGGAGAACAGATACTATTTCTACCCGGTCTTACCCCCACTCCAGATAAAGCTCTCTAAGCATATCATGGCTCTTTCTAACCCACTTACAGATCAAGTAGAAAGGAGCATGTATAGAGGGATACATGATACTTGAGAGGAATGAGTTAATGAGAGTAGTTATGCCTCCAATATTTAAGTTACTTCCTTTCCAACAATTTAGATCTCAAAATTCTCTGCTAAACCACTCCAACCACTATTCCTAAGTCTTTTTTCATCTACGGGATCACCCAAATACATCATGGGTATCTCTCCCCATTACATGTAAAAAAACACCTCAAACACGTGTGATCTTTCTTTAGCCATTTCAATACAAACAAATCACTCTTATGAAATATGAATTTTTTATACCCGACGTTTGTTCTAAGAGGTAGAGAACGAACTTCGTGTTCTCGGCTTGCTCCAAATCATCCTGCAAGAGGAGGGTCATCAACATACTATAGGATGGACACACTACCATCCACGAGATGGGAAGCTAAGCCAATAATCTATCCTTATCTTACAACTCTAATATCAATTATGTAAATAACATCTACATCAAGATCAAACAACAAAGGCGAACGTGCCCTCCCACCACCTTGTCTAAGACCTTGATGGGTGTGAAAGTAAGGTCCAATGTCCACATTAACTTTCGTTTTGACCTCCCCCCACACCCCCGACATAATCTTCATGATTTAGTCATTGTGTTTACTAGGGAAACCCTTTTTCATTGTTCGAAGAAGGAAAGACCGATTGACCTTCTGAAACACCTTTCCAAAGTCTATTTTGGAGAGAACCCTCAGGCCTTTCTTGTTATGTAAATCATTTAGGGTTTCAGAGAGGATTACCATTCCCTCCAAAATGTGCGTACCCTTCAAGAAGGTGGTCTAGGAGGCAGAGATTACACCCTTAATAATCTTGATAAGGGGGTTGACTAGCACCATAGTAATGATTTTGATAACAATATTTAAAAGACAGATGGGTTTGTACTTTTGAATTTTGTTTGCATCACTAGCTTTAGGTACTAGGGTGATAATACTATAATTCAATCTATCTATATCTAACGCATTTTTCAAAAAATCCACTAGCAGCTTGAATAGGCAAAAGCCAAGGTCACACCCATCATGTTTGACTGTTTTATTTCATTCCATGCCAAACACAAATCCCACGACTCCTCTATTGTGAACATTTGTGTTAAACTAGTTTGGTCCTCACTAGAAATTATTTTTATCCCTTTTGGATCCAGGAACAAACTGGATTGTTTTGGTTTACCAAACAAGTTATTGTAGAAGTTTGTGATATAGGTTTGAGATTTTCTTGTCCCTCAACAATTCCATCCTCTCGATGATACTGGTGAATGAAATTCTTCCTCCTCCTCCCATTTTCTTTAGAATGCTACTCCATCCGTTCCAAAATACTTGTCATGTTTTTAGTTCAAATTCGAACTAAAACCACGACAAGTATTTTGGAACAGAGGGAGTAATACCTAGTGTTAATCCTCATGTAATTCTTTCTCATGCGATCTTTGCCACTTTATCCCCTCTCACTGCAACATCATCGTCATGCTTTCTTGGCATTGTCGTTGGGATAATATATCTTCGACAGATAAAACCCGAGACTCACTTAACTTGTCTAGCCTATCAAACTCATCTAAAAGCCCCTTATGTCCTCTATAATTAGCTTCAATGTTTCTGTTCCACCCCTGGCCATCTGTTGCCATCTATTCAGACAGGTGGATCAAACAAAGTGTTGTCCCCAAACCTCAGTCACTAAAAGCATCTACATCATGAGTTAGCAAATATGACCCCCTGAACGCCTGCGGGACCGGGCGCGTCCGTTTTGAACCCCTATTTTTTCATCCGCGCAGCCACGCTCCTCATTTTCTTCCTCATATGACCGGGCACTTGCACATACGTGATTGGTGGAGATGAAGAGAGAGAAAGAAAAGAATGAATAAAGAAAGAGAAAAGGTGGTCCGGGTAGGGCCGCATCCTACGTGACGGACTGACAGGGCGCGCCCGGGCGCGTCCGCGAGCCCTCATATCCTCCCTACATTTATCCTCAATATGAGGGTTCGCGGACAGTCCGCACATATAGGGATGATATGAGGGGTCCGATTGGGTCACTTTTTTTTTCCTTTTCTCTCCTATCCGGTCACTGACCGAGCGCGTCCGCGGGCGTATGAGAGAGGGTTTTATGCGTCCGGCTATATATGCTCTAATGCTCCTAGTTCAGACTCAAGAACCAGCAACTTTCAAATTTGAATACTTGTGAGATCTTGCGTACGTACCTCACCAGAGGGGGCTGGGGGAGGGCGGATCCTAATGTTGCCTTGATGTGTCGCATGTTTCACTTTCACCATGGTGCTGACAGCTAAGCGCCTAAGCGTAGCAGTGTAGTAACATCTACTACTCGGCAGCATGCATGCATGCATGAATGAAGCGCCTGTAGCCAGCACCCTGCATCAAGTTGATCATGTTGAATGTATGCAGATCGCACGTTGATCACCAGTTCAGCAGAGGTACGGCGCCCCATATCTTTGCAAATGTATGGTGTGCCGCGCGCATCTTGCACTCAATTTGAGTATTTTTGATTTGTTTTGTTTTGCATGGAAGAAGCGACGCGCGCGCGTGGGAGAATCTCGGGGCCTTTTCCCGAGCGTCAAAGGAGACGACAAGCCCTTTGCATGCAACAAGCAACAGATGCACTGATGCATGCATGCACGATCTCCCTCAGAGTCAGAGCTCAGAGCTCAGAGCTCAGGGCACGGCATGGCGGCCCATGCCCCTAGAGGAAACGACACGAGCTACGCTGCCATAGCCATGCATATGATCCACTGGCCACTACGGCACCCCATGCCTAAATGGCTTCAACTAGTCGACGTGCCGCGACAAGGCAGCTATAAAATCACCCGCGGCTCCCGTGGGCAGCCCTCGGGGACCGGCCGGAGGTGTTCCCCTCCTGGTCTCCCCTCTTCTATCCGAGCTCGGCAGAGAGAGATGTATGTGCTCGTGACATCTATCTACGGCATGTCGCCATGTCGGGGTCGATGATCAGGTCATTGGCCGGTGATATATAGCCTGGTATACATTGGTTGCTTCTTCATTCCTACTCTCTTTGTTTCAGTCGTGTTCTGCAGGCGTACGATTCTGAGCTTCTTTCATCTTGAATCCGTGTGTGAAGGATAGATCAGATGCGCTCGATGTCCGGGGAGCGGTGGCAGCGCGCGCGGACGTCGGCACCAGCCAGGGAGACGATGCCGTCGGTCGCCGAGCTAGTAGGGTAGAAGAAGAAATAGGTCATGTTGCTAGCAGCTTCTGTTCATTTATTTACTTCTGTCGATGTTACGGTCTTGCTGTTGTTTGATGTGCTTTTTTGTACCCTCCTTTTGTGGGCGTAGCTAGGTGTTTCTTGTCGGTGTTAATCGAGATCGTTCTTCTGGACCATCTATTTACATCTGTCATTGGGAATGTTTTGTTGGGTGACAATGCGTAGCCTAATGTTCTATGGATGTTTCAGTTGCAGGAATTTCGGGCACCTCTGCAAAAAATTGTAGGGTTCCGTGACCCTTCTGCCATTCATTTCTGTTACTGTGGGGGTGGCTAAAGTCTCCAATGCTATATTTCTGTCCTTTACTTATTTTTGCAACTTGTAGTTGGAAATGGGTGTATTATCATGCTTCAACTTCTTTAACTGATGCGAGAACTTCAATTACCCTGTCGAAAATATGACACTTCATATATATCTATGTAGACCAATAAAAAAGTGTGAGCTATAACTTCATAATTATCACCTAGTCGTTGCACACACAATTTTCGACTCCCCTCTAATAACTTGTCTGTTTTCCTGCAAAAAGTAGAATCATTTTTATGTTAATAACACCATCAATCTCCTTACTTCCTCCGCTTCAAATTAATTTAAAAAGTTAGAATATTGTTGTAAGTCAAATTAACATTGACCAAGTTTACAGGAGAATATATCAACATCTATAAAACCAAATTGGTTTCATTATGAGTTTCACCATCGAGCATATTTTCGTCCTAGATGTATTTTATGTTGTACATATTAATATATATTTTGTGGACATAGTCAAAGTTGAAAAAGTTCGGTCTAGAACAAAGCTAGAACTTCATTTCCCCACAAAAAAGAGTTAGAACTTCATTTAGTTTGGAAAGGAGAGATTAGTTTCTACGTCAAGCGAAAATGCACAATAGAGCTTGAGCTCCATGGAATTTTTTAAAAAATAAATCAAAAATCACATTTTAAAGTTTTGAAAAATTATGGAAACAAATCACAGACGTTCATATGGATGTAGACTACATGTGTGTATAGTTTGATGATGGTATACATTAAGATGAGATCTACACAAAAAAAGGAAAATATGCGAATTTGAAAATAATGAACAGCACACACACTGTTCACTATTAAAAATGCATGGATTTGTCTTTTATGTGTAGCTCGCATGTCACTGTATTTGATTGTGAAACTTTATAAACTTAAAGAATAAATCCATATGTCCATATGAACATGTAGAATTATTTTCAGATTTTTTTAAGCTTTGAAATATGATTTTTGATAAAAAAAAGTTTAAAAGGCTCTATGGAGCCCGAGCTCCAAATTGGCTCACTCCTACGCCAGCCATCCCTTTCCTCTCCCCAATGTGCTACTCTGTACCCCCACCAAAATCCTAAATTGACTTACTCCCATCAATCCCCCGCCCACCTGAATTTCACGGTACCTTCCCCCTTCCCTCCAATCAAAATTTGCCAACTAACCCTGTAGGTTTGATCTTCCGAACTGCTATCCTTCATAGGTGTAGCGAAGCTTGTACCCCGCCAACCTCCATAAAGCCTAAACAATCTCCATTATTAATATAAAAAGCACTAGTTACTATTGATCCAAAACATCCTAACCGTTGTACTAAATGCATTTGAAAGTCCATATTTATTTTACGTTTTACGCAATACATCCTATCCAATATGCCTAAACTTGCCAATTACCCGCCACTACCACTGGTTATAATGCTTTTTCTAACCAGTGCCTCCTTCGGAATCGCACATATGTTGATGCACCCCTCCAAATCATGCATCACACATGTTGAGTTACTAGTTGTCGTAAAAGGAACAATGGTTTCACCTTCGAGGTTCGGACAACAACTTCTTTTGTTCACATATGAGCATCCAAACTAAATGTGTGCACTGAAATTTTGGGCAGAAGTGCCAAATTTACCACTGAAGAAATCATGAATTCAGATATGCCACTCAAAATCTGCACCAGCTCCAAAATACGCCTCTACAGCTAGTCGACCATTTTTTTTCTTTTTTTTTGCAAAAAGCTAGTCATCCGTTATTTAGCCAACCAGTATATATGCACTAAGTGACGAGTGAAAATAGTAATGTAGGGTAATAAATATTATTTTATACAATTTTTTACTCCCCTTTTTCTTAGTTTCCCTTTTGTATGAAGAACAGCATAACGCTATTTCAACGAGATCATCATCTTAGATAATTATTTCAGTGACTATATATGGACAGTCTGGATTTTCAGTACAAACAGCTACCAAGCTGCTAAACTTTCATAATTGAGCACACCGGCCACATGATAGCACCCAACAAGGTACAAGGTTGGCCGAGCACTTTAATTAAAAGAGCATCCACAATTCGAATGATTTTCTCCCGTTCAAATTATTGCATTTTATAGGACCAAAAGAGCTAGCATTCCAGTTGGCCGGGTGACTAGAGGCCCCAATGTTTACGGACCAATCTAAAGTTAGAACAAGGAGGAGATGACATGATTAAATTGCATGCTGAATGATTCTTGATGGTTGGTATTTGTAGGCCGAGCTGGAAGCGTGGAATGATAGAGCGCAGCTCCCTTTTTCATTATTGAAATAAATATTTTATTTCGAATTAGAGGGAACAGATATAAGATTAAAAAATGTATAGTTTCCGCAATGGTAGAAAACAAATCCGCAAAAAAGTAAATCATAAAATAATAAAATAGAGATTTTTAGGAGAATAATAAAATAGAGAAACTAAATATATTCGAGGGAGAACGGTGCCAAAGCCCAGCTTGGGCTAACTTTATACTCCGGGCCTTGCCGGCCTCGATGGGTCGATTCTTCCTCAGGTCTTTGCCGTCCCAAACTCAAAGTCACACGCGGCGAATCAATCTGTGATTGGATGGTTAGAAGGATAGTAGTATACACAACCCACCAAAATTCAATTCTAGACTGGACATTGGTGCTTGAATTTTTCTGATTTCTCGAAGGGCCATTGACCGAATTTTATTAGAAAGGGAAATAACGAGTACAAAGGGTTACAGTCTAGGAGAGCTAGAGTTGCGACCGCGAAAGTACAACCATCTGATCAACAAGGAGCCCAAGCTCATGCCACCAAATCGCTAATACAACCCGCAGCCCTCCAGACGCCGATATCCTCCAGGATCAGGTCCCGAATCTTATTAGCGAAACTTGCCACATTATCAAAGATCCTCGCGTTCCTTTCCTTCCAAATCCTCCAGTGAAGAAGAATGACAATCGTGTCGAAGTTCCTCCACATTGGCTTCGGGATCGTCGCCCTTGCCTTCAACCACCACTCTTCGGTAGAGCTGAAGGTAACATCAGGGATCAGGAAATCAGCCCTCGTCCGTGCCTTAAAATGAAGCCAAACTAGCTTGGTGAAATTGCCGTGCACAAAGAGATGTGAGCAGGACTCAGGCTCAGAAGCGCAAAGAGGACAGATGCCGTTGGATGGCCAGTTCCTCCGCTCCAGGTTGGAATTTTTCTGATTTCATTTCAGGCCTTTTAGCGATGTGCGTTCAGTAGGTGGAGACGTTTCCTTCAAGTATGCTAGTGTATGTGAGCTACTTCGATTAATTGTACTGTCTCACCCACGTGGGTCCATCATGCGGTACGCCGTCCGGATACATGTGCAGACGAGTGTCATGCATGTGGAATACCGAAGGTTCTCGGCTGCTCAAAGCTAGGCCATCGAGATCGAGGCATCGATGGTCGACCGCGGGAGTGCATGGTGGGACAACGTAGTTACGGGAATATATGCATGCAGATAGGGAAAAGGCAAAGCTATCTGAATGAATATTACCGATCCTTCCGCGCGCGTGGGCCGTCCCTGTCGTGTCCGGTGAGCTGGCCGACGCGCGCGTTTGGTCCCCGTTCACTACGCCGTGTATAAATGGAGGCGCCCGGTGATCGCTTATGGCCACTCACCCCTAGAAGCAATAGCAACTTGAACTTCAGAGCACAATTTGCTAGCCAATCAAGCTCAAGAAGAATTCCACACAGCTCGCTCGACCCCATGGCCAACTTCGCCGCCCAGCTCAAGGAGCGGTTCCTCGGCCTCGTCGACCGCGTCACCGGCTGCGGCCGTGGTGCCGCGGCCAAGGAGGAGGCCACCAAGCCGGCCATGAAGGAGGTACGTGCATACGACTCTGTCCCGTTTCCATACCTCGTACTAGTAGTAGTATGTGTGTACTTAGCAGAGAACTCTGCGTGTGTGCTTTTTGTTGCATTTGCAGCACGTGGAGATCCGATCGAGAGCTCCCAACGTGTCAGGAGGATCAGGGGCGGGAGTCAATTAGCACACACACTGCATGCATGCTGATTCGGGCTGAAGATGTGTTTGTCGTTGCAGATTCGTGTGCATGTTTCTTTCAGTGCACGCCATGTAATTAAGCTTGCGGATTCTTGTTGTTTCAAGTGTGCCGCTTTGTTGCGCAATCTCCTCCTGTTAATTTCTTGGGACGAAATCTTGTGTAATCTCCACGTACGCCGGCCGGGAGGCGTGGTGTCGAGTGATCTAAAAATCTTATATTTATTTACAGAGGGAGTACGTATAAGGTTAATAAAAGGGTATTGTTTGGAGAAGATAGTGCTTTGCATCAAGGAATGTGCTCCGTTTTCCGTTTCATGCAGCTGTGCGGACACATAATGCGGTGCATCAAGCCGGCCGGCAAACGACTGTGTGCGCATCACGATTTGCTATAGCAGAAAGCTTATGGGATACACGATTCAACTACTTGGATCATTGTTTTCCACCCCCACTGTACTAGAAGGTGACGCGCACCTTCGTCACGCAGTGATTATTTATTGGAGTTTTTTTTTCTTGTGAAAGTAATTTGTATTACTCAAACAAGACCAACACGGTTCAAAAGAATATCCGGGCCTGACCTTAACCATAATACAGTTCTAGGTTGTGTACGCCTATAAAATGCCATTGCATCACTAGCCTGGTTTTGGAAGTGCTTGGGATGAGTAATACCAATTGCACGATCATCATGCATAAGGGCATGCATCTCTTTCAACAAAAAATTATATCTTGATCTATCATCATCGGCATACATCCTAATAGCATTGGCATGACACACTAGTAGAAAAAGGGTCAAATATGAGACACATTAGTCCCGGTTTGCATTTGAGCCGGCACTAATGTGTCCATTAGTGCCGATTCAAACGGCTAGGCGGGAGGAGATCTTTAGTACCGGTTCATGACACGAACCGGTACTAAAGATGATGGGGCCCGGCCAGCCCCTTTAGTACCGGTTCGTGCCAAGAACCGGTAGTAAAGAGGTTGTGGCAGGCTGTTTTTAGTCCCACCTCGTTCCCCTAACAAGATTTTTACCACCTTAAATATGCTACTTCTCAAACTATCACAAGCAATTGGTCTTCATTGAACTCTATGTGTAGAATTTGTGGTCGCAATATGAGTCTTCACCGGTTTCTAAACCGTTGAGGACTTATATTGACAATTCAGATTGTACACAAAAAGATCATTGATAATCAATGTATTTTTTATGTATATTTTTACATGTTTACGCCCTCACTCTCTCCACTCACTCGGTCTCCCCCTCAATCCCCCCGTGCCGGTCCTCCCCCGCCGGTCGCCCCTCACTCTCTGCTGACTTAGCATCTGTTACACGGGCGCTTCATTTTTTTAAAACTTATTTGAACTCCAGACTTTTTTTGCGTCCCGTATGCAGTATTCAAAGCGAAGCCATCAATTTTCAGCACGTTCTGACATCATTCTGCTGTTTTTCATTCATTTATCGATTTGTTTAGAGAGCTAAATGACCGTGAAATTGAAAATCACTACAAAATGAACTCTGAAAATGTTGAAACTTGGCATGGTATCATCATTTCACCCACATAGCATGTGCAAAAGAGTAGAGAGGGTTACGGCAAAAACTGGACGCACTTCGTGTACAAACTGGACAATCTCTTTCGGAGTATCAGGGTTTCGGACGAGAACTCGTCTGTTACACGGTTGCTTCATTTTTTTAAAACTTATTTGAACTCCAGACTTTATTTGCGTTCAGTATGTAGCATTCAAAGCGACGTCTTCAATTTTCAACCCTTTCTTACATCATTTGTTCTTTTTCAGTCATTTACCGATTTGTTTAGAGAGCTAAATGACCGATTAATTGAAAATCACTACAAAATGAACTCTGAAAATGTTGAAACTTGAGATGGTATCATCATTTCACCCACATAGCATGTGCAAAAGGGTAGAGAGGGTTACGGCAAAAATTGGACGCACTTCGTGTACAAACTGGACAATCTCTTTCGGAGTATCAGGGTTTCGGACCAGAACTCGTCTGTTACACGGTTACTTCATTTTTTAAACCTTATTTGAACTCCAGACTTTATTTGCGTCCAGTATGCAGCATTCAAAGCGACGTCGTCAATTTTCAACCCTTTCTGACATCATTTGCTCTTTTTCAGTCATTTACCGATTTGTTTAGAGAGCTAAATGATCGTGAAATTGAAAAATCACTACAAAATGAACTCTGGAAATGCTGAAACTTGGCATGGTTTCATCATTTCACCCACATGGCATGTGCAAAAGAGTAGAGAGGGTTACGGCAAAAACTGGACGCACTTCGTGTATAAACTGGACAATCTTTTTCGGAGTATCAGGGTTTCGGACGAGAACTCGTCTGTTACACGGTTACTTCATTTTTTTAAACTTATTTGAACTCCAGACTTTATTTGCGTTCAGTATGCAGCATTCAAAGCGACGTCGTCAATTTTCAACCCTTTTTGACATTTGCTCTTTTTCAGTCATTTACCGATTTGTTTAGAGAGCTAAATGACCGATTAATTGAAAATCACTACAAAATGAACACTGAAAATGTTGAAACTTGGCATGGTATCATCATTTCACCCACATAGCATGTGCAAAAGAGTAGAGAGGGTTATGGTAAAAACTGCACGCACTTCGTGTACAAACTGGACAATCTTTTTCGAAGTATCGGGGTTTCGGACGAGAACTCGTCTGTTACACGGTTACTTCATTTTTTTAAACTTATTAGAACTCCAGACTTTATTTGCGTTCAGTATGCAGCATTCAAAGCGATGTCGTCAATTTTTAACCCTTTCTGACATCATTTGCCCTTTTTCGGTCGTTTACCGATTTGTTTAGAGAGTTAAATGACTCATTAATTGCAAATCACTACAAAATGAATTCTGAAAATGCTGAAACTTGGCATGGTATCATCATTCCATCCACATAGCATGTGCAAAAGAGTAGATAGGGTTACGGCAAAAACTGGACGCACTTCGTGTATAAACTGGACAATCTTTTTCGGAGTATCACGGTTTCGGACGAGAACTCGTCTGTTACACGGTTACTTCATTTTTTTAAACTTATTTGAACTCCAGACTTTATTTGCGTTCAGTATGCAGCATTCAAAGCGACGTCGTCAATTTTCAACCCTTTTTGACATTTGCTCTTTTTCAGTCATTTACCGATTTGTTTAGAGAGATAAATGACCGACTAATTGAAAATCATTACAAAATGAACTCTGAAAATGTTGAAACTTGGCATGGTATCATCATTTCACCCACATAGCATGTGCAAAAGAGTAGAGAGGGTTATGGTAAAAACTGCACGCACTTCGTGTGCAAACTGGACAATCTTTTTCGAAGTATCGGGGTTTCAGACGAGAACTCGTCTGTTACACGGTCACTTCATTTTTTTAAACTTATTAGAACTCCAGACTTTATTTGCGTTCAGTATGCAGCATTCAAAGCGATATCGTCAATTTTTAACCCTTTCTGACATCATTTCCCCTTTTTCGGTCATTTACCGATTTGTTTAGAGAGCTAAATGACTGATTAATTGAAAATCACTACAAAATGAATTCTGAAAATGTTGAAACTTGGCATGGTATCATCATTCCACCCACATAGCATGTGCAAAAGAGTAGATAGGGTTACGGCAAAAACTGGACGCACTTCGTGTATAAACTGGACAATCTTTTTCGGAGTATCAGGGTTTCGGACGAGAAATCGTCTGTTACACGGTTACTTCATTTTTTTTAAACTTATTTGAACTCCAGAGTTTATTTGCGTTCAGTATGCAGCATTCAAAGCGACGTCGTCAATTTTCAACCCTTTTTGACATTTGCTCTTTTTCAGTCATTTACCGATTTGTTTAGAGAGCTAAATGACCGATTAATTGAAAATCACTACAAAATGAACTCTGAAAATGTTGAAACTTGGCATGGTATCATCATTTCACCCACATAGCATGTGCAAAAGAGTAGAGAGGGTTACGGCAAAAACCTGGACGCACTTCGTGTACAAACTAGACAATCTCCTTCGGAGTATCAGGGTTTGGGACGAGAACTCGTCTGTTACACGGTTGCTTCATTTTTTTAAACTTATTTGAACTCCAGACTTTATTTGCGTTCAGTATGTAGCATTCAAAGCGACGTCTTCAATTTTCAACCCTTTCTGACATCATTTGTTCTTTTTCAATCATTTACCGATTTGTTTAGAGAGTTAAATGACCGATTAATTGAAAATCACTACAAAATGAACTCTGAAAATGTTGAAACTTGAGATGGTATCATCATTTCACCCACATAGCATGTGCAAAAGGGTAGAGAGGGTTACGGCAAAAATTGGACGCACTTCGTGTACAAACTGGACAATCTCTTTCGGAGTATCAGGGTTTCGGACGAGAACTCGTCTGTTACACGGTTACTTCATTTTTTAAACCTTATTTGAACTCCAGACTTTATTTGCGTCCAGTATGCAGCATTCAAAGCTACGTCGTCAATTTTCAACCCTTTCTGACATCATTTGCTCTTTTTCAGTCATTTACCGATTTGTTTAGAGAGCTAAATGATCGTGAAATTGAAAAATCACTACAAAATGAACTCTGGAAATTTTGAAACTTGGCATGGTATCAACATTTCACCCACATGGCATGTGCAAAAGAGTAGAGAGGGTTACGGCAAAAACTGGACGCACTTCGTGTATAAACTAGACAATCTTTTTCGGAGTATCAGGGTTTCGGACGAGAACTCGTCTGTTACACGGTTACTTCATTTTTTTAAACTTATTTGAACTCCAGACTTTATTTGCGTTCAGTATGCAGCATTCAAAGCGACGTCGTCAATTTTCAACCCTTTTTGACATTTGCTCTTTTTCAGTCATTTACCGATTTGTTTAGAGAGCTAAATGACCGATTAATTGAAAATCACTACAAAATGAACTCTGAAAATGTTGAAACTTGGCATGGTATCATCATTTCACCCACATAGCATGTGCAAAAGAGTAGAGAGGGTTACGGTAAAAACTGCACGCACTTCGTGTACAAACTGGACAATCTTTTTCGAAGTATCGGGGTTTCGGACGAGAACTCGTCTGTTACACGGTTACTTCATTTTTTTTAAACTTATTAGAACTCCAGACTTTATTTGCGTTCAGTATGCAGCATTCAAAGCGATGTCGTCAATTTTTAACCCTTTCTGACATCATTTTCCCTTTTCGGTCATTTACCGATTTGTTTAGAGAGCTAAATGACTGATTAATTGAAAATCACTACAAAATGAATTCTGAAAATGTTGAAACTTGGCATGGTATCATCATTCCACCCACATAGCATGTGCAAAAGAGTAGATAGGGTTACGGCAAAAACTGGACGCACTTCAGCCCCTACTACCGCATTGCAGCGGCACTTGGCCTGGGGGCCACGGTACTACAGCTCCAGAAGAGCGGTACTACCGTGGGCTCCTGTGGTACTACCGCGCCGAGGTCCGGTACTACCGCAGGTACCTGCGGTACTACCGCTCCAGGGAGCAGTACTACTGCAAGCCCAATATCAGCAACCAAGACATAATGCATAGAGCTTAAACGGAGGATGCTCCAAAGCGCAGGGGAAAGGTGGAGACAAGGAAGAAAATGTGTACGTGATGATTCCACCCGAACCTTTCCGAAGCGGACCCCCTCTTTATAGTACGGCTTTCCTACGACTCAATTCCACCGAAAAGAAACGTAAAAAGAACGCCGACTTCAATAGTCTTCGAGGGGCACCAAACCGTCTTGTGCCTAGTGATGAAACGTCTGAGAAACTCAAGGCACATGATTAGTCCGCAAAAGCATTGTCATCAATCACCAAAACACCTTAGGGATAAATATGCCCTTACAATCTCCCCCTTTTTGGTGGATTGATAACAATACGAGATTTGCACAAAGGAAAATAATATTGAGCAAACGCAAACCCCTCCTCTCTAAAATATAGACGGGCTCCCATTAGATGTGTGCAATCTAGATGGGTGCTTTGGACTGCACGGCACACATACTAGGATCAACACTCCCCCTATATTTTATTGACAAGGCATATCTTGCAATAGAAGGCTAACACTAAGTAGGATAGCAAACAAGAGCATAACATAAGTAGCACCATATCATAAGCTCACTAAGATAAGATAGAGTGCATATGTCTTACACCATAAGAAGGATAAGTCTCACAAGCGCAAACCAAGCCAAAACAAACGAGGTTCAACCGAAAAGGCAAACAAACCAAACACGACACATGACTCGCAAGCACCAAACATGACACATGACTCGCAAGCAAATCCCTACACCCTCTCCCCCTTTGGCATCGAGACGCCAAAAAGGCAGAGAGGACATCGACACACAAGGGGTGGCTCAGGCAGAGTAATCACTCCCGTGCTCCTCGTCAGACTCGGCAGCGGGACGGTCTCCTTGATGTCCTCCTCAAAATCAGACCACTTGAAGCCATTCTTCGCCATCCATTCTGCCTCTGGGGTGATGTGCCTCTCTGACCCGCTGGATTCTGCCTCACCAAAAACCTTCATGATCTTCTTGTCGCGGCGGCGACTCTCCTTGGAAGCAACGTGAGTCCTGTATTGCCCCTTTGCCTGCATTTTTTAGAAAAGGAGGATGACCACCGGCCTCTGCATCTGGGAGATGCATACGGCCACTTTATTGATTATTCTCGAGGACCTTACAAAGTATTACAGCAATGTGCCTGAATCCACTATCTTGGCAACATATGCCACTACTCCTATCCAAAATGATGAAGGGGTGCTAGTTGGGCCACTACCCAAACCACTCACCTAAGCCTAACATCAAAAGCCGAAAGCCGAAACTCATTCGGAAGCCCCAGCCGAGCCACATACCGGGTCCGGGGCACAATCCGGTCAGACGCACTCGTGTGTCGTCGCCGCCATCTTCCACAGGTCCGTCTTCAGATCATATTGAGGCTTCTACCTTGTCTGGCCACTCTTCCATCGACGTCACCATGACGCCGGACAGCAACCTCCTCCTGCGCGAGTCCATCTCCGTGCATCGGACGCCGAGCCTCCACAGCGCCATGCCGCCGATATCCGCTGCCATCAATGTGTGAGATGAAGCACCGCTCCACCATCCCCCCAGCCAGCACTTACTCCAAAACGATGCCCCAGGAGGGAAAGCGATAAAACGCCATCATCGTCCGATCCGGAAGACCCAGATCTAGGGTTTCCCCCGGAGCATCCCAAGCCTGATGACGCAGACTGCAACGACGATGCCTCGACAAGGGAACGACATCAAAGACGCAGCCATCGTCCGCCATGACTTTAGTCGGCGCGATTTTCATCGGCAGTTGCTCCACCAGACGTGCGCCACCGACGTCGCTGGTCCCTTCAAACGGAGCAAACTCCAAAACAATGCCCTAAAGAGGGACTACGACCCAAAAGCGCCGCCATCGTTCGATCCCAAGGAGATCTAGGGTTTCCCCCGGAGCTGCCCACGCTGTCAAGGACCAGACAAGGGTAGAATCCCGCGGATCTGCCCAGCTGCCAACGAGTCACACCCACCACCGTGCCGACGGCAGACCAGCGATCAAGGACCACGCATGGATATAGATCCGGCCGCGCCGCCGCGAACCGATCTGGTCACGCCGCCGCCGTCCCTGGCGGCCGCGACACACCAGATCGCAAGACCTCTTGCCACGGGGAAGCGAGGTCGCCGATACTCCGCCACCACCCGCCGTGGCGACCGGCCCGCCCGCCACACTTCGGCCCGGGGGAGCTGTCCCGCGCCAGCCCCACCCGAACAAGAGGGCCCGAGTCCCCGCCGCCGCCGGCGATGGCAAGGCTTCGCCTGGCCGCGCCCTTGGGCGGCGGCGAGGGAGGAGGAGGAGGAGTGGGGGAGGTCCGGCCGATGGGATCTGGGGCCTCCCGGTCGCCCACACGGGGGCGGCTCGGGAGGGTCCTTTTCCTTTCTTGCACTTCGGGTCTCTGGATAAACCGGACCCCAGACTGCAGCAGACTGTTTTCAAAACAGAGTCTTCATCTTGTCCTTCAGCTTCTTGGCCCACGAGGGCTCAGAGGAACGATGGGTATACCCAGCAGCACGGTCCTCAGCAGCATCCTCTGCCTCTGCCTCCTCCTCATCAATAGCCCTCTTAGCAGCCGTCGCCTCAGCACGAGTGGTAGTGTTGGCCCACTTGGACTTGACACGGAGACTGATGGACTCATGTCGAATCCAGTCTGGAGCAAGGAACTCATCACCAGGGAACAGCTTCTCCCAAGTCTTGGAGATAAACAGAAATAGGTACGGTCCATAGATGGGTACCTTGCGGTTGAACACCGTGAACCGAAGCTCACACCACATGATATGTGAGACATCAAGTGGTTGAGTCTGAGACACACGCGCCTCCTCGCACAGGAGCATCATATCCACCAGATAGGCATGCACTTTGTCCTTGTCACCAATGCAAGGAAAGAGAGAGTTGCGGAAGATGCAATTCATGATGTCCAGAAAAGGGTTCAGCACCCACGTCGACTTGCCACTGGGAAGCACCTTCTCAACATAGTACTGCTGGAGCCTGTTCTTGTTGGCGGACTCAGGGTTGGCGTGAGGGTGAACACCTACGGGCGTGGTGAGCCCCTCATCAGGAACATGGAGCAAATCCATGAAATACTTCCAGGTAGCAGTCAACTGACGTCCATTGGTCATCCAGGTCATCCTTCGATCCTCCGCAGAGTGGAAGTGAACGGAGGCAAAGAACTGGCAAATCATCTCAGGATCATAGTCCAGGTGGAAGGAGATCACATGCTCAATGCCAAACTGCTCCACCAAATCCAGAGCCTCTCCAAAGTACTCACGATGCTTGTCCCGCCTCATGTGATTCATGTCAATCCACTTGACATCCACGTAGGTGTTTTGCTTGGCCTTGATCACATCCAGATAAATGAGAGTCTGCTGCTTGGTCCAAAACAAGTCATTGCCTCTGAAGATAGCACGGGCATTCACATATGGGTTGATCTGCCTTCGAGGGATAAACTCAGAAAGTGGAATCTCGTCCATGCCCTTTGCGGGTTCCGTGTACTTGCTAGAGGAGGACTTGACATTGCGCTTGGGCGCACTGGAGCCCTCTGGAGCTTCATCTTGATTGCGCAGTCGCTTGGAGCCAGTGTCACGACTGGGATTGGAACGGCGAGCAGGGGCACCGGAGCCACCACCTAAGACACAAAGCAAAAGCACACACAAAGAGCGAGAAGAATCAATGCAAAGACCTTAGCAAGACAAGGGAAACAAGTAGAAATCATACGTGGTAATTTCCAAGAAGAAGATTGGACAACAACGGTAGTACTGCCAGGTCGCGCGGTACTAAAAATTTAGTACCGCTCCTAGTCGTGGTAGTACCGCGTGAAGACACGGTAGTACCGGGGCTTGGAGCAGTAGTAGGACCTTAGTACCACAGCTCGTGCGGTAGTACCGCACCTGCTGGGCGGTAGTACCGGACCTGCGGTAGTACCGCACAAGAGATGCAGTAGTACCGCACGGCGGCAAATCCAAACCACTTTGAATCTGAGAAAACCGAGAAAACGCGGCGGTACTACGGTTGATCAAATCTACCACGGGACAACATATCAAGTATAATTTCTACGCAACAGTACTCTCCTACATCCTACTCTTGCATAGATTTGGCCTAAAATCTCAAGAACACATGCATCTCCCCAAAAACCTAGAGGCAAAAGAACAACCAAGAGAGAGAGAGGGATTTGGGGAGAAACCTTGTTCCATGGCAAGAGGAAGTGGTGGGGAACGATCCCACCGGTCGGAATCCGAGGAGAGTGGCCGGAGACGGAGATCCGGCGAGGTTCTCCGGCGCCGTTCTTGAGCAGGAGAGAGAGAGGCGGCGGGGAGAGAGACGAACGAATGGGTATGGGGGAGTTGGAACTCCCCCTGCCCGGGTCTTAACCCCACGCGCACTCGTCAGCATGGTAGTACCGCGCCTCATCCTGGTAGTACCGCTCGGGCGGAAGTACCGCACCGAAGCGGTAGTACCGCTCGCCCAGGCGGCAGCAAAAAATTACTGCCGTGCTAGGTGCGGTAGTACCGTGCACTCCACACGCGGTAGTACCGTGGCTGGCCACGGTAGTACCGCGAGCTCAAGAAGATGCACGTTTCAAACACAAGAAAAAGAGGTCTTCGTACGGAATCTTCAAGCCAACAAGACACCACAGGAACACGCTCAACATGAAGAAAGAAAGGCAAAAGATAACAAGAAACAACCTCGAGACACAACCTCTCCAAAGAGAGGGCGGTGGCCGGAGCCACCTATGTTTGAGTCAATTGGTATGGCACCGCGAAGAATTATCCTTTGGCCCATGACCAAAACTCGTCTTTGAAGCACACGTACCATAAAAATGGCTAATGTGAAAGAGTTGATCAATTTATGCATAATGGGGGGAGGGAGAGTTCATTGAGAGAACAACACTCCCCCTATGTCCATGCCTACATCTAAACAAGACAACAAGTTGAGTATGGTGGGGTGTGCAAGGGTTCAAGCAACATTGCTCGAATCAATGATATTTAGCTCATGCCTTAACTCGCGAAATCTTGCTTCATCCAACGGCTTCGTGAAAATATCTGCAAGGTTATCATGAGTGTTGACGTAGTTGAGCTCGATCTCCCCACGCCTAATGTGATCCCGGATGAAGTGATACCGAATCTCAATATGCTTCGTCTTGAAGTGTTGCACCGGGTTGAGAGAAATCTTGATGGCACTTTCATTGTCACACCAAAGAGGCACTTTGTCACAAATGACACTTTAATCCTTTAAAGTTTGCCTCATCCATAGTAGTTGTGCACAACAACTGCCGGCCGCCACATACTCTGCTTCGGTGGACGAGAGAGACACACAACTTTGCTTTTTAGAAGACCAACTTACCAAAGAGCAACCAAGGAATTGGCACCCTCCGGAAGTGGACTTCCTATCCACTTAGTCTCCCGCCCAATCGGAGTCCGAATACCCTAAAAGCTTGAAGTTTGCTCCTCTTGGGTACCATAAGCCAAAGTTTGGGGTATGAGCCAAATATCGAAAGATTCGCTTGACCGCCACAAAGTGGCTTTCCTTAGGTGCGGCTTGAAACCGTGCACAAATTCCCACACTCAACATGATATCCGGTCTAGATGCACAAAGGTAAAGCAAGGATCCAATCATGGAGCGATATACCTTTTGATCCACCGCTTTACCATTGGGATCGATGTCGAGTTGGCACTTGGTGGGCATTGGAGTGGACGCCGGCTTGACATCACTTAGCTTGAATCTCTTGAGCATGTCTTGAGTGTATTTGGCTTGGTTGATGAAGGTTCCTTCTCTTCTTTGCTTCACTTCGAAACCGAGAAAGAACTTCAACTCTCCCATGGAAGACATCTTGAACTTTGAGGTCATGAGTGCGGCAAATTCCTCATTGAAAGCTTTGTTAGGGGAACCAAAGATAATGTCATCAACATATAGTTGGCACACAAACAACTCCCCTTTGACCTTCTTAGTAAAAAGAGTGGGGTCGATTAGCCCAACTTCAAACCCACGATCTTGTAACAACTCGGTAAGGTGGTCATACCACGCACGTGGGGCTTGTTTAAGGCCATAGAGTGCCTTATCGAGTTGATACACATGATCGGGAAAGTAGGGATCCTCGTACCCGGGGGGTTGCTTGACATAAACCAACTCATTAATAGGACCATTAAGAAAAGCACTCTTCACATCCATTTGTTGCAACTTAAAGTTGTGATGAGAAGCATAAGCAATCAACGAACGAATGGATTCAAGGCGAGCAACGGGAGCAAAGGTTTCACCGTAGTCGATACCCTCGACTTGGGAGTAGCCTTGTGCCACCAATATTGCCTTGTTGCGAATGATGGTCCCATGAGCATCTTGCTTGTTCTTGAATATCCACTTGGTTCCTATGACATTGTGGTTCCCCGTTGGCCTTGGCACTAATCTCCACACCTTGTTGTACTCGAAGTTGTTGAGTTCTTCATGCATGGCATTAAGCCAATCCGGATCTTCGAGTGCTTCATATACCTTTTGGGGTTCAACACAAGAGACAAACGTGTGATGTTCACAATAGTTTGCCAATTGTCTACGAGTGCTTACCCCCTTTTGAATGCTTCCAAGCACATTCTTCATGAGATGACCCTTGGTGGAGAGCTTGGATGCAATCTTGGCGGCACGACGCTCCAATTCCTCCTCGGTGCTGAGTTGAGGAGCGGTCACTTGATCATCTTGAGCGCCGTCTTGAGCTTGTTCTTGATCTTGAACTTGCTCGGAGGAGAGAACTTGACCTTGGGCATCACTTGGTGTGTCAACACCGTCTTGAGCATGATCTTGCCCTTGGTCTTGTTCATGAGGTTATGGGCCTTCACTTTGTTCTTCGGAAGCGTGTGGGCCTTGGGTTGGTGATGGCTCCACTTGAGTGGAGCATTGTCCTTCTCCTTCGGCCACAAGGGGTTCCTCAATGGGTAGGATAAAACCAACACCCATTCTTCTTATGGCTTGAGGAGGAATTTCATCACCTACATCACAAGTGCCACTTTGCTCCACTTGGGAGCCGTTATTCTCATCAAACTCCACGTTACACGTCTCCTCAATAAGTCCCGTGGATTTATTGAGGACACGGTAAGCATGAGAGTTTGTAGCATAACCAACAAATATGCCCTCATAAGCTCTCGCCTCAAATTTAGACAAACAAACACCTTTCTTGAGAATGAAACACTTACACCCGAACACCCGAAAGTACTTGAGGTTGGGCTTGTTACCGGTGAGTATCTCATATGGAGTGTTGTTCAAGCCCTTGCGGACACTACAAAAAAAGGACACATCCGTGACATTTTGGGCCGAACGAATTTTTTTTCTGTCATACATATGACACTTCTATGACGATAATTGTGACAAAACCCGGTATCATCATAGATGTGGTGGGCTCCTACTTCTATGACAAAAAATCATGACAGAAAATGGGCTTTTCGTCCTAGGCGGGCCGGAGACGCAGCTGCATGACATTCTTTGGGCCGTCCATGACGGAAAAAACCGTGGTAGAAGCGAGGGGGAGGAAAATTTCGGGGAGTTCCCGGTTACGCTGGGAGGTCGGGGGCCGAGCGATGCGCGTTTCTCTAGTACACGTACGCGCGTGTGTGCGAGGCGTTGGCTCTAACTGAACCCGAGCGAGGCGTTGGGCTCTAACTGAACCTGAGCGATTGCACTGCAGGCTACGCGTTACTGAACCCGAGCGATCGATCGATGGCTGTTAACTGAACCCGATCGAGTGATTCCTTCGCTACTGCTGCTAACTGAAACCGATCGATTGGATGAACAGTGAGCGTTGCGCGGGGGGGGGGGGGGGGGTTGGATGAACAGTGAGCGGTGGCGTTGTCTCTGGATGAACATGACCCCGTGGTGTGGTGGAGGGCTGGATGAACAGTAGACGGTGGAGGGGTGCCCGTGGAGGGGTGGTTGAACAGGACCCCGTGGTGTGGAGGGATGGATGAACAGTAGACGGTGGAGGGGTGCCTGTGGAGGGGTGGTTGAACAGTAGCCGGTGGAGTAGCACGCGGTGGAGGCTGGATGAACAGGAGCTCGTGGAGGCTGGAGGAGGTCGACGGTAGCCCGTGGAGGCTGGAGGAGGTCGACGGTGGAGATGAACAGTATCCCATGGAGTCCCGTTTTGCGGTACGCCACACCCCTCCCGATGAATAGGACCCCCGCTTCGACCGTAGGAGGTCCGTTTTGTCCGTTTTGCGGTACACCACACCCCTCCCGATCAACAGGACCCCCATTTCGACCATAGGAGGTCCATTTTGCGGTACGCCACACCCCTCCCAATCAACAGGACCCACGTTTCGACCGTAGGAGGTCCGTTTCGTCCGTTTTGCGGTACGCCACACCCCTCCCGATCAACAGGACCCCCGTTTCGATCGTAGGAGGTCCGTTTCCTCCGTTTTGCGGTACGCCACACTCCTCCCGATCAACAGGACCCCCGTTTCGACCGTAGGAGGTCCGTTTCCTCCGTTTTGTGGTACGCCACACCCCTCCCCATGAACACGACGCATTCCGTTGCCTCCCCATGAACACGACGCATTCCGTTGCCTCCCCATGAACACGACGACGATGATGTTTCTCCGTACCGACCCAGCCATGTACACGAGCCCTCGCCGTACGTATGCGCGAGTAGGCGTTCGAGACCCTGCCCGTATGTACGTATGTGGCCGTATTTTCTTTCTTGCACCCTGGCCGCTGTACGTACGTGTACATGCTACGTGCACGCCTCTACTACGACACGTACACGCCTCTACTACGTCACGTGCGCGCCTCTACATCGACCAGTATATATGTACATACACGTTCGCGACCAGAATGACAACGCTATGTACGCTTCGACCAGGTGGGTCCCGACTGTCAGGCACTTCCTTGCCTGCGAAGATGTAGCTGGTGGGTCCCAGCAGTCAGGGGGCGAATCGTTTTGGTTTTTTTTGCTCGGACGCACTTCCTTGCGTGCGAAGATGTAGCTGGTGGGTCCCAGCAGTCAGGGGGCGAATCGTTTTTTTTTTGCCCGAACGCACTTCCTTGCGTGCGAAGGTGTAGCTGGTGGTTCCCAGCAGTCAGGGGGGAAACGTTTTTTTCGCGAAATAGGTGGCCCGTCCGGTGGGTCCCTGCTGTCAGGTGCAGGAATCATTATTTTCCGCGTAATAAGGAGGCACTTCCTTGCTGCCGCCGTGGACCCAGCTGTCAGCCTCTCCACGTACAGTCCACGTCCGATGGAAGTCGTTCCTTGACCACGTTGACCACGCCGCGCCGAGAGCACCAGGGCGGTGGATGACGGCGAGGCCTAGGAAGGGGACGACGCGGAGCCGGTGAAGACGCGGCAGTGGATGCCCACGCGGAGAGGAGTATGAGGGTTCACTCGTTCCGCTGCGCTGTGAGGCTGCCGTCGCCGCAGGGCCTGGCCAGCGGTGGGAATAGTAGGGTGCGGTGAGGCCTCCGCGGCAGCACAGCCGGCCACGGGAGGCAGGAGCAGGCGGCACGACCGGTGCTGCTTTGGGCGGCTGGAGCAAGAAGACCAGAGGTTGAAGAAGCACTACGGCCGTTGGATGGACATCGTACGGTCACTGGAGCTAGAATCGTTCATATTGACTAAGTTGACAAAGCCCTGCGTCCCCGTCAACTTAGTAGGCCCAGAAGTCAACCTCCCACGAAGGTGGGTCCCAGCTAGCAGGGGGGTATTCATTTTTTTGTGCGTAATAAGGAGGCACTTCCGGTGGTTCCGAGCTGACAGCGGGGGGAACGTTTTTTTCGCGAAATACGGTGGCCCGTCCGGTGGGTCCCAACAGTCAGGGGGGAAACGTTTTTTTCGCGAAATAAGGTGGCCCGTCCGGTGGGTCCCCGCTGTCAGGTGGAGGAATAATTATTTTGCGCGTAATAAGGAGGCACTTCCTTGCGGCCGCCGTGGACCCAAGTGTCAGCCTCTCCACGTACAGTACTCTTCCGATGGAAGTCGGTCGTTGACCACGTTGACCACGCCGCGCCGAGAGCACCAGGGCGATGGACGACGGCGAGGCCTAAGAAGGGGACGACGCGGAGCCGGGGAAGACGCAGCAGTGGAAGCCCGCGCGGAGAGGAGTACGAGGGTTCACTGGTTCGGCTGCGGTGTGAGGCTACCGTCGCCGCAGAATAACAGGGGGTGTGGGTGAGTGGAGGGATGGCCTGGCTAGCGGTGGGAGTAGTATGGGGGCGGTGAGGCCTCCGCGGCAGCACAGTCGGCCACGGGAGGCAGGAGCAGGCAGCACGACCGGCGCTGCTTTGGGCGGCTGGACCAAGAAGACCAGAGGTTGAAGAAGCACTACGGCCGTTGGATGGACATCGTACGGTCACTGAAGCTAGAATCGTTTATATTGACTAAGTTGACAAAGCCCTTGGTACGCTCCAACTTAGTAGGCCCATAGGTCAGCCTCCGAAACGGTGTGCCCCAGATGTCAGGGGGAGGAATCATTTTTTGGGCGGCCGAAGCTAAGAATATCCGAGATTGAAGAAGAAGCACGACATCCATTGGATAGACATCCAACGGCCACTGCTGCTAGAACCGTGTGTTGACTATAATAAGTTGACAAAGCCTTGCATACGCGTCAACTTATTTTTTTAGGGGACGCGTCACTTAGTAGGCCCACAAGTGTGTGGCAGAGAACTTATAGCCCATTTGCGTTTTGTAAGAATGTACAGCCCATTTTTGAATTCTAATGGAATTTACAACAGCCCATTTACAGTTTGTTAAAAGTACATCCCATTTTCTAGCTAGGACAACGATTAATAATTTCAACCAACCGTTGAAGACAGAATGCAATAAAATTTCCCACATTTTGATGGGATCCAAAATATTTTTATCCCGAAATTTCTAGTCAGATTAAATATAAATTTGTATTACGTAAAAATCCAACGAAACATTGCGCGCGCAACAATGAAAATTTAAGATTTTCAAAATCCATAAATAATATTTTATAAACTAATTTCGTGTTTGGTGCATTTTTTTATAGTTACTGCCCAGTTTTTATAATTACATCCATTTATTATTTTTTAAAGCCCATTTTCCTGTTAAGCCTAATGCATCCCTCCTAGGAAAGATTTGCAGCCCAGCGGGGCGGAGAATAACAAGTTGACCTTGCCTGGGTATTCCTCAAAAAGACGTATAGCTGGGCTAGCCATTTTCATCTTGAAAAAATTAGTATCTGGGCTGGATATCTGGCCTGGGCTAGACGGGCCACAGCCCGCCTAGTTAATACCCTGCTCTCCTCTGACCAACAACGAAATCATCGCCAAGAAAAACTCTGCAGTGCCCACGCCTCAAAAACACAAATACTGCTCGAGCTGCTTGGTCCCAGCTGTCGGCCGCACCTTGTGCAATTCTCTCATTTATATTGACTTCATAGGTTGACAATGGTGTGGGACCGTGATGTCAGGAAACCAGGAGAAAGCAAAAAAAATATAGTTGTACATAATAAGGAGGCACTTGCGTAGCGTACGGCTATGGCCCTAGTGGGTCCCTAGTGTCATCCAGTCAAAATAAAGTCATCTCCTGAATCCTCATGTTCGTTGACGATGTTAACAATGCTCGGCGCCACGGCGAGCGCAACAACTCGAAGGACAACAGAGAGGGCCTCGCGGGCCCTACGGATGGTCTGATACAGCGCCCGCTGCTCATTCAGGAAGCCAGGATCATCGGACACCTATGAGCACCTTCGAGAAACTGAGACGGCATGAAACGCTAAGGCCGCGCTTGGGAGCTCTGGTTTATTTCAAACCTGTATTAACATACAAGTGTAATTTACTCGTCATCGGAAACAACGCGTAAAATACAGGCGTAATGAAACCGAGGGCCCGAGGTCTGTAAGTAAAACCGGCGGGTTACGCGTGTAATTTGAGAGACCAGTGTATATTTTACGAGCACTGCTATATGGACGACATTACCAGACGATACATGCATGACGTGCGTATCATGCCATCCATGGGCAAGGCTGAAACAGCAGCTAACGGCTGGATTAGCAATCGTCCGAGTGTCGTTCAGCGTTTTTATCGTGTGTGAAGTACTTCCGATATTTTACTAGTCAAAATCGACCAACCAAGCGCCTTCGCCCGAGACCATCTGCTTTAATTTACAAGCGTCAGTTTTACAAGCGGTTTTGGTTGGAAAACGACGATCCAATCACGGCCTAATATCATGAGTTGGTCGGAAGATCATATGGTTTCACGTCTAACCTACCCGACTTGTCGTATAGGCTATGAATGAAACATCAGACGATGAAATTCTTAAGCACGGAAACAACAGAAGAGGATGATCTTCTTAACAAGCAAATCACTAGCATTAGATCGACATGCAAAACAATACGAAGCATTATTCTCAGGAGGCACGGTGAATAGCTCGTGATGCCGCATGCCACAACATTCCAAGCTCAACTTTGCAATCAAACACAAGGCCTGGCATTACATAGACAATATTCAGAACAAACTCTTAACACAGGAATATCTCAGCAGAGTAACTATTTACTTCCAAACTGAACACAGGAATAGGAAAAAACACTCAACGCTGCTCACAGCAAGGGCGTCCCACTCAAAAATATCAAATGCATGTCATCTGTCTAACATCAATGAGCAAATTTTGACAAGGTTTTCCAATTCCAATATATTAAACTAACGTCTTCTTGCTAACATCAATGATTAAACTTTGACAAGCTTTTCCCATTCAAAATATGTAATGCCTATGATCATGGAGTCCTGTCGTAGCTTCTTGTACTTGTTTGGGCACTTTTTACCCAGGGCACTCCATGTGTTGTTAAATTGCCAATGGTCTCTGCAGACTAGTCATGTCACCGGTGTCTAATAATACTCTGTAAAGCTTCTCGGTCATTCCTTCTGTAATGTAGCGCAAACAGTGACTGCTTCTTTCTGCAAAGTGGAACGACCAACTGGACCCAGTAATGCAGCAGTTTGCCTTGGACACATTGGCTCCTTTTGTGCAGTTCAACTAAAATCGAAGTCGGAATAAAACCGAGCTTTAATTTTGATATCCCTGTAAGCAACAATAGGTATAAGGGAAACAATTACTGAGAAATAACGGTTGATGACTTGTACTCCCAGAAGAAAAGCATCTACTGATCTACTTTATCTTAATGGGAAACAAAGCAGGAGAGTAGCAATTCTCCATCAGTGTGATTCATTCATATTGACTGAGTCATTATCTTAACAATGCCTTGTTTCAACATGTATAAAGAACGACAAAGCAGAAAAGTACCATTCCTAAAACAATGCAACTAATTCATTTTAACAGAGACATTATCTTAACAATACCTTGGTTAAACATGTAGAAAGAACTACAAAGCAGGATAGTACCATTCCTAACAAGTGTTGCAGTTTTGAACTAAGATTCAGTAGTTAATAATTCTGAGAGTGGCATTGCTTAATTTTACCAGCGGCATTAGATTAATGAAAAGCATAAACAGTTCCAGGGGAGAGTGGGCGCAACAACAGTATGTGCTTCCATCTACTTATAAAGGGGGTGATGCAGAGTTTGTTGTAACAAAGCAACAAGCATCATGTCTGGGTTGGTCCCATTTTTGTTCACTACTTAATGGGAAAAGACAGCAATACAATAGCTTCAATTCAACATTTATTTAAAACAATACCAATACAAGTAGCACAACATGTCCAAGCACACTGCACAATCATGTGGATGAAGGCCTGTACTGACCTTTCATGAGACAGACAAGATAAAATACGAATCTGCCAACACGAATAGGAAATCCAATCTCGTTTTGTGCAGTTGCACTGAAATCAAGCAAAGTGTTTCGCGTAGCGAAGCAAAATGTCACAATAGCAACAAGTTGAATAGATATCCCTGTTTAAACAGAGGCAAAAAAAGGAATCAATTAATGGCTAATAAAGGAGGATGAAACATGCGGCCACAAAAATGGTAATCCCGCCAATCCCTAACAAGTGTTGCAGTTTTGAAATAAGATTCAGTAGTTAATTCTGAGAGTGGCATCAATTACTGGCTTATAAAGGGGGTGATGCTGAATTTGTTGTAACAAAGCAACAAGCATCATGTCTGGGTTGGTCCCATTTTTGTTCACTACTTAATGGGAAAAGACAGCAATACAATAGCTTCAATTCAACATTTATTTAAAACAGTACCAAAACAAGTAGCACAACATCTCAAAGCACACTGCACATCATGTGGTTGAGACCAAGATTTGAAACAACTCGCCACGAAACAAATCTCGATCTCCTTTTGTGCAGTTCCACCAAAATTAAGCAAAGTCACCGGTGTGACATTCAAGTTGAACTGCACAAAACACTCTTAAAACATAAGTGTTTCGAGTAGCGAAGCAAAATGTCGCAATAGCAACAAGTTGAATCGATAGCCCTGTTTTAACAGAGGAAAAAAAGGAAACAATTACTTGCCGATAAAGGAGGATGAAACAAACGGTGACAGAAAGAAGCATCTAACTTATCTTGGATGGAAAACAAAGTAGGACAGTAGCATTTCTAAAACGGTTGCATTGATTCATATTAACAGAGACATTCTCTTGAAACAACATTCGTTAAAAAATGTAATTTACTTTTAACTGTGGCATTGCTTTAATTTTCCAGCGGCATTCTTAGATTAACAACAGCAAAATAGTTCTATGGGACATGCCAGCACCATGTGCGTCCACACGTATAAATGGGTGATGCAGAGTATGTAGCCAAGCAGCATATATGCGCTGGTCCCATATTTGTTCTCTTTGAACCTTTTTCCTATGTGAGGGCAGCAAATCTAGTCCTGCACAAACTACCCGACCCCTAGTTTCTTTTCCTTTTCAACAAAGAGATCGGTTCCTTACAGATGTGTGTACTGGGTTACCCCCTTTTTTCCCTTTTCGACCTACAAAGCGGCTGGATAGCCAGTCTATACTACTTTCCGCCCCTCCTTTCCTCATTGAACCACGTCCTAGATTCTTGCTCCAGCCCACCGCACCCTTCTTTCCTCTTTGAACCAAGACCTAGATTCAACTACAGATCGAAAAAGATCCACATGCAGCTAGAGCAACGACGGTTTCAAAGAAACTTATACCTTAGGGTCGTCGGGATGTGGCAAGGCGTGCGGCGGGAGGCCGGATCTGCCCACACTACGTACGGCAGCGAGGAAAAAGGGGTCGGTGGCTCTCCCGCACAGGCGCTGGGTGAAAGAGAACAGCGCAGCCGGCAGTGGATTGCCTCCCTCGCCGAAGGCGATAGAGTGAACGCTGCACCTCCTCCCCTTCCCGGTGCGACGGGATACGGACGCCTCCTTCACCAGCTGTGAGGGGGGAGAGAGAGACAAGAGGCCAACGCAGTCTTGTTTAGATCTGGTGAAGAGAGGGTGAGAGAATGTGAATATAGCAAACCCTAGCAAATGAACGCTGAGCCTCCAGCGTGTAACATATATGGAGAGGGTGAGAGAGCGAGACGCGAGAAACTCTATCAAACAAGAGGCTATAATGGAGTAAAAAAATCTCTCCATGGCAGTGGTTTTAAATAGAATACGCGCGTTCCCGGAAAAAAGAAACGAAAACTGGCGGACAATTTTTTAAGGGTCTGTCTAGGACACATCTAGATGTGATAGTTATGTCACATCTAAGTTGATGTCCACTCTGTTTGTGGTTTTTTTTTTCCTAGTTTTTTTTGTTTCTTGTTGCTACATTATATACTTGTGGGAGCTTAGATGTGATATCCTTAAATAACATCTAGATGTGAATTGGACAAACTGATTTTCTAACGTACCAAGAAAGAAAACTCGATCAAAAACACGCCCCCGCTTCCAGGTCGCGAGAGTCGTCGCGCACACACACATAGACATAGACATGCATATCCGTGTTTACGTAAAATTCCATTTCCATCTCCATCTCCAATCATATTTGTCCAACTGTCACATTATTTACGTTGTTAATTATATACGCAGCAATATTAACGTACAACATCTCTTGTTTGCGCACGTCCGGACCACTACCACGGCCGGTCCTGACCAACCCGAACCCTCTTCATCACCCGAACGTGCTTCCCGCCCGAAACGGTCAGTGCTGCATTCATGCCCGGCCAGAGCGGACGCGACCTCTCACTGGCGCCGGCATTGAAGCGGCGCGCCGGCCGAGAGAGCGTCGCCCGCGCCGCTTTCGGGTGCACGCGGCTGCTCCGCGTTGAAAGGTCGCAATAGCCGGCTACAACATGCATGTAAAAAGTTCTTGGGAGTCCGTGCTACAGCTAGCTGTCCTCCCCCAACTCGTCAATCTCTTCCAGTAGTGCTAGTACTCCATGGCGCGATCCATCGACAAGCAGGCGGGAAAGTTATCGTATACTCGGTTTGCGGTGAGTGGCATGCCGAGCAACCGTGTGGGGTCGAGCCATGGAGGAGGGTGAGACACGAACACGACAGACGTGATTTAAACGTTGGTTTTGCTCGATGGCGCGATCCAACGAAACGAAACGTTGGTTTCTCTCCGTTTCCATTTTTTCTCCGGAAAAACGGAAACTTTCCACTCCATTTTCATTCCTATTCCAAGGTTGCCCCGTTACAACATTCCATCAAATACAAAGGAAAACTAACACGCATGCTGATGCATCTCAATGATTCATAGATCATAGCCAATATTTACTTCACAACTAAAGAAAAAAGTTGTGAGAGCGTGTACCAAAGAAAAACTACTGATGGGGTCACTACGACTTAAACCCGAAACCCTAAACATGATTTAATTTCCTGGCCAGGTAGAACCTGTTGAAGGAAAGACGGCTGGCACCCTCGGATCATACGATGCTTTTGTGCAGTTCCACTAAAATCGACCTGAGCATCCCTGATGGCAAAGATATTGAAGAAGTGTGATTAGAATAATAGTACTAGCACTAGTTCATGAGACATAAACTCATCACAAGTAGAAGCCGGTAGAAGTAGAGAAAGATCGACATGGAGATGGAGCTACGGCAGTGGAGCAAGCCGGCTCCAAAAGGAAGATGGACTACCTGGGACGTCGGGCTGTAGCTAGAAGGGCGGTTGGGACGCGGCATCGGCCCATACCGCGGTGACCCCCGATTGGGACGCACCGACTGTGGGTTTTCTCCCTCGCCGATGTCGACCGCGTCTACGCAGAACATTGTTCCCTTCCCCCAGCTACGGGATCAGGCCCGTCGTTCTATGCTTGTGAAGAGAGCAACCTAAGCAAGCAGGCTTGTAGCTTAGGCTCCTGCTAGTGTATATATAGTGGTTTTCTTTTTCTCTCCATATCAACCATTTTATATTGCGTACGTGTCATTCAAGAGTGAAATGATGGTTGCTTCTTCCGACTAACTTACTGTGTGATTTGACTGCTCCTTAGTGGCCCCTACACGTACTCCCCCTACGTGTATGCAACAGTCACACGTACACATGGACGCAAAAACGCACGCGACACCCTAATGCATGCATGTCCGAGCACACGACGGAACACACACGGTCATGCTCAAGTGCTCAACCTACACGTGCATGCACACACATACTCAGTCAGGGTGAGCTAGTGACCGTATAAACACCGGAAAATATATATATTAAGCGCAATGAGCGTATTATGAATTCCACTGACCGTATTTTTACAAATATACAGTGACAGACAGTGTATTTATCTTGTTTGAAATTAAGCCATATTAACCGGAGAGGAGGCAGTATGGACTAGCATTACTTTGCTATGTCCCGTCAACTTGCCGAACGAGGAGAAGGTTGCAGGACGGGAGAAGCTTGCGCGCGGTGGCTCACAGGACAAGGAGAAACTTTTGACTAATGCAAGCTCTCCCTCGCTCAGGCGATGGACGTGCAACAGTTAATTCGGTGTCAGATTGCCAGAAGCATACACTATACTACTAGTGCTATTATTGTTCGACTTCCCGAATAGGCGAACAGCCAAGCGCAAAGTTTACTAGTACTACTACTATAGTCTATAAAGGTACGTACTATACTAGTACTAGGAACCGGATGGAGGAGCGTCTGCACTCTTATTATAATTTTAAAATGTGATAAAGCAATCTTCAAGACATTTGGTTCTCTTCGAGGATTCTCGCATGTGATAATGGAAGTTGATTGCATGGAACACTCGCCACAATTCTCGCTTAATTCTGGCTCATATCCTGTTACAAATAGTAGCGCTCGGTAATATTTCCTCTTTTTTTGTTATTCAGCATGTAAACAGGTCAGCAAACCTTGCGGCGCATCTTCGTGCGAACCGTGCTTGCTGCACTTTGAATGTGGCCGAGAGCTGGCTTGATGAAACACCTCGCTTCCTACTTTTTTTTTGCGGGGTACCTCGCTTCCTAGTGACCAGTGTCTTGGCTGATCGTCCTAAGAATGCTTATATATGAATAAAGCTCTCTCATTTACCCGCAAAAAAGATTAAGCCATATTAACCGGAAAGGAGGGAGTATGGACTAGCACTACTTTTTGGTGTGTCCCGTCAACTCGCAGAACGAGGAGAAGCTTGCAGGACAAGGTGAAGCTCGCTTACGCCTTTTGACTAATGCAACCTACCCTCGGTGGACATGCATCAGTCCATTCGGTGTACCATCATTGGCAGAGGCATACACTGTAGTACCCAACATGCGGAGTACCATCATTGTTCGACTTCACGAAGAGGCATACACTGTACTACCCAACATGCGGAGTACCATCATTGTTCGACTTCACGAAGAGGCGAAGAGCCAAGCGCAGTAGTACGAGTAGTACTACTACTAGAACCGCATGGTGGAGCGTCTATACTCTTTTTTTATCTCTGATAAAGTACAATGTTTATTCCGGAGAAGGGCGGAAAACGGCAGCCCAACATGTAATGAATGATATCGATCAACCAACCATGCTCGAATATATCTTGGCCTCCGTGCGAGCCCGTCTGTGTGTTCTCGCTCCTCGTCTCTCTCAAGGAACGGCGGGTTGGCTCTTTGCCGTCAATTGAGATCGGTTTGCTCACACTCCTGTCCCACATGTCAGTGATATGCCAAGAGGAGGTGCGTTGACCGACTGGCCATACGCGTACTTGGTTTTGCACCTTCATACTACTCCTCCCTCCGTCACAGTTTACAGGGCGCGCTTCATTATGATGCATTTATCTCAATGCATTTCCACCACTAGAGAGACTTTAGACGCGTTTGGTTTAATGCTCAATTAATTAGGGCGTGGTAACCGCAATCAAGTCCACAATTTTCTCTCCATGTACTGTACTACTACGGAGTGGAGTAAGTGCATGCATGTGTGTACCCGGGGTGGAAGGACTGCATGCATGTGTGTACGCATTATTCCCTCTAGTAATAGACGCCGTGCTATAACTACCAATGCTATTTTTCAGGCCGATCGCTAGTCGCCTTGGTCCCACAGATTTTTTTTTCTTTTTTCTGAAGCGCGTTGTATAAACAGTGACAAATGGAGTAGTATGAGCGGATTCAAAGAAGAGCGTATCGATGGTTGCTTCTTCAAAGCAACTTACAGTAGGAAAGGTGGGGCTTATGATTTGACTGCTCATTACTCACTATTAATGCGGCGCAACGACCGGGCTGAGTCTCCCATGCGGTTGTGCACTACCCCCTCGGTTCTTAAATATACTCCGGAGTATTTGTCTTTCTAGAGATTTCAACGAGTGACTACTCAAATATTTGTCTTTTTAGAGATTTCAAATGGACTGGCACATACGGATGTATATAGACATATTTTAGAGTGTAGATTCACTCATTTTGCTCCGTATGTAGTCACTTGTTGAAATCTCTAGAAAGACGAATAGAATATTTAGGAACGGAGGGAGTACACATACGAAGCAAAATGAGTGAATCTACACTCTAAAATATGCCCGTTTGAAATTTGTAAAAAGACAAATATTTAGGAACGAAGGAGTATAATTGTGTGCATGGCACATGGACCCGGATGATGAAGAGGCTTCTGGCAATGCTATCAAGCTTCCATCATTTGTTTACATAATTGACGTACTATACAAATAATTTTCCAGCGACATGAAATTGTACAATGGTGTGAGCTTTCAGCTTTTGTTTCGCGTGTCTTGCCATCGATGCTCTTTCGGAAACAATAAAAAACTAACTTCCTTGCTAATGCATGTCAATTATTAGCAGATCAGAGCTAATAATTACATCACAACTGAAGACAGAGTTGTGAGAAGGTGTTAAATTAAAATTGATCCATGCTTTCATTGGCAGCAACGTCCCCCCAGCTCTGTCTAAATCAACAAGGCATGTTGGGAAAAAAAGTAGTTGTCTGGAGCATGCAACATTCCGATCATTTTGTGCAGTTCCACTAAAATAGAGCTGAGCGTCCCTGTTCCAAAGATATTAAGTGTGATTACGATAATAGAGGACTGCTGATGAAACAATAAACATACAAATAGAAGCCGGTCACCTTTGCAGTCTCTCTTAAGACTAACTAGTTGGAGAAGATTAGGCTCGGAGTTGGATGAGGAGGATAGAGCAAAACCAATCTCCCTTTGTGCAGTCGCACTGAAATGTAGAGACGTTGCCTGTGTGACATAGTACAACTGCACAAAACACTCTTAAGAAAAAAGTGATTTGTGCAGTTCACCAAAAGGTCGCAATAGCAACGAGAAGAAAGGAAACAATTACTGGCCAATAACAGTTGATGACACATGCGACGACAAAAAAGAAGCATATTGCTTGTCCTAAGGGAAGATAACAACACGGTTGTGTTTGTCTAAAACGGTGTGAGGACGAGAATGCAATATGGAAAGTACGCCGGACGAGCTACGTTTTGGGCAAAGAACTATGGAAGATTCACATGCAGCGACGTGGGAAGACGGGCAGTGGAGCAAGGCCAGAGGGGATACTTGGAGGTCGTCGGGATGTAACTAGGTGAGCGGCGGCGGGCGGAATCTGCGAGCAGGTGGCGTAGGCTCTGCCGCGCCGGAGCTTGGTCGGAGAGAACGACGTGTACCGCAGATCAGGACGTGTTGCCTCGGCGCCGTCAAACGGAGAAACGATGCACTTCCTCCAGTTCCCCCGGCGGACGGGATGCGGCCGGATCAGTGACCAACGGTGAGAGAGAGAGAGGCCACCGCAGTCCCTTTCCCCCGGCGGATGGGATGCGGCCGGATCAGTGACCAACGGTGAGAGAGAGAGAGGCCACCGCAGCCTTGTGTGAGATACTCTGAAGAGCGACAAACCAGGCAGGCAGGCTCCATTGTATATAGTGAGCGGACTACCTTTTTCTCCATAAAAATCGTTTTATATTCTGTGTACGTGCCATTGAGCGCTATAACTTCATTTAAAAATAACGCGGCAACGCGTTAAGTCAAACTTTGTTTCGTGAACGCGTGGTACACGACCTCCCTAGGTAAACAACCGCTACAGGCATTCAAATTAGCACATGGGCTGCCATTTCGTAAAGAAATGAGCTCCACCGTGTACCCGCGCGGGTGTGGCTGGGCACGAAGCGTGAGTACGTGCACAGTGCACCTATTCTCTTCTTGTATACTTACACCACCTACGTGGGGTTGTGTGAGAGAGATACAAACCTAGAGAGATATAGTGTGTGGGTTCTTGAGAGTTTTTGGGGGGAGGGTCAATCAAAAAATGTAACATATGCAATGTGTGTGAAATAGAGTCCTGGATATAACATATATATACAGGGGGCGATCCACGAGAAGAGAGTGGAGGTATCATCGGCTTGAGGTGTCCATAGAATCGAAGAGAGGGGTGATGTGTGTGTGTGTGCGCGCGCGCGCGATCGATAAAGAGTGCCATCGAATTTGTGAGTGCCCACGTCAAAGATATAGAGTGGCTGGCCTACTGGAACGTGAGATGGGACATGTGCAGTTTGTCTCTGTGGCATGGATACCTACCTGCAGCGCTCGACTATCGGTGTGTGGTGGGGGAAGAGGGAGGCCCAATTAACTATAGAGGTACAATGGCTGGTATATGTGTGGAGGAGGAGAGAGGCCTACCTCATGTATTAAGGAGATCGATCTGCCTCATGTATTAAGGGAGATCGATCGGCATCCATGCATATGTGCAGGAGAGGAATAAGGTTGGGAGAGAGACAGAGCTAGAGTGTTGGAGGGGGTGGTAGTGGAGTTGCTTCTAACAAATGGTGGGATAGGCTTGCTAGACAAACGGAGGGCACGCCCGCAATATCAATAAGAGAGGAGATGGCTGCTTGTTGTCTGTGCACGTGCGTGTGAGAGACGGGTCAGGAGGCATGCACGAATGATGAGGGGGGGCGATGTGGCTGTGGTAAGCAGACGTAACTACATAGGAAGATCAATCGCCCTTTGTTACAGAAAGGAGAGACATAACTTGTGAGGTACGTCGATCGATGGGGGGGGTAGTTAAAGTCGATCTAGGTATATGTTGGGAGATCGATCGGTATACATGCATGTGTGTGTTAGAAGCAAATGAGGCACGAGGAGAAGGATAGAGAGAGAGGGATGCATGTAGGAGGTGGTACGAGAGGCATACTATATCGAGGGGGGAGGAGTGTGCGAGTACGAGAACGATGAAAAGAGTGGTGGGAGTGAGGCATGGACGGTGACAAGAGAAGAGGGGAAGCTTGTGTTTGTGCTAGGCACACCTGGCTAGAGAGGCATATCGATCGATGTGTGCCGTAAAGAAGGAGCTGGGGGGCCTACACACACCGTGGGTGAACGACCTAAAGTGAAAAGACGAATTTGCGCGATGGAGCTAGAGAATGCTGAGGGAGGGTGAGAGGGATGCGGGCGTGTGCATGCACAAGAGAAAGTTAGCGCTAGCTACAAAGATAAGAGGGTTGTGTGGGTGTAAAAGACGAATAGAGATCATATATACTTCATTATAAAAAGCGAATTCGGATATTTGAAGAATTTATCATAGTGTTTCAAACCAACGCATGTGTGAATATATATAACGGTGATACACATGGTGTGGTTATGAACATGTTATACTACATTTAATATATTTTATCTCTACTCTTATAAAAAAACGGAGTTGTTGATGATGGTGTGCCTGCCATCCTGCATTATAGGCCGTCCGATTTATATCTGGCGGATAGCAAGGAAACTATGATGGTTGAAGTTTGCAACAATCATGATTGTAGATTCTTATTGAAATAGAGAAACGAATTCAAATTTAGTTCGAATTGCAGCGGTAGTATAGACATTTGGAATGCACTAAAATGTTGGTATGAGTAGGTTACATGCATTATACAGCAAGCGAAAAAATTTAATCGGACATAACATGGATTCATACTCCCTCCTTCCATCTATATAGGGCGTAATGAGATTTTTAAGACCGCCTTTGACTATTGACAAGATTAATAGTACATGACATGCACAATGTGAAAATTATATCATTGAAAGAACCTTTCACAGACGAATTTAACGGTGTGCTTTGTGTAAGTTGCATGTCATATATCATTGCTCTAATATTTGGTCAAAGTTAGCATCGAAAAATGCATTAGGCCCTATATAGATGGAAGGAGGGAGTAGCTTTGAATAGCATTTGTATAGTAAAACGGGGCAAGACTCTCTCCTTGTGTGGTGTGAATAGTTTTATTTTTTTTGTTTTCTTTTTGGTTGAGGGAAGTGCGAATTGATTTGGTACGTACAAGTACAATATTACTACACATTAGGCTTGTCCCTAAAATTCAACCCGCATCTTGTTATATCCCAAAAATTCAGATATCGTGCTCCCAAAACTGGCGCCTTCACAACCCGCGCCTTGCTATCCCGAAATTACAACGCACGCAAAAACTCCCTCCAGCTGCCAAATCCCGACACGTGAAATCCCCCTTCTAACCCTGAGCCGAAAGGGCCGCTAGTTCAAATCGGTGGGGGTACTTTTGTAACACACCCTACATTTTGGACAAGCGCGTCCCTAAGTCATGCTTCACCCCCTCCCATTGCCCCCTTTTCGCCATTCGAAATCCCAGGCTGCCATAACCTCTCCGCTCCAGCCGCGAAACCCCACCCTCCTCCGTCCGCCACGTCACCGCTACCCAGCCGGAGCCTCTTCCCTGACGACGTCGTCCACCGCAATAGCTCGACGTCCCTCGTCCACCTTCCCGGATGAGGATCCGTCGTCCATCTCGCCGTCCCGCCGGTTCAGCCGCCCCGTCCTCCACCTCCAAGGAGCTACTCCGATGATCGCCTCGTCTATCGCGGCTGCTCCATCCCCATAGCGCTGCCTTAACCTGCTCCACCGGAACCGCAGCATCCTCACCGACTCCTCGGACGAAGCCTAGGCCTACTCGGCGCCACCAAAGAGGTTGTACACTCATCGCATCGCACCTTCTCCTTAACTCGACCTCCCGGCGCCGACGGTGCTCCATCCCGCACCCCCATGGAGCGGCTACCTTGAAGTCAGCACCGCGGGCGACATCTCCACGGCGGCTCTCCCCCAGTGCGAGGCCCCTTCGGCGGCGGCGGCCATACCAGCCGGATCTGCTGCTGCTGCTCCGGCTCTTGCTCGCTCGCTCGCGCTGCTGCTGCTGCTCCCGCTCTCGCTCGATCGCTCGCTCGCCCAGCTGCTGCTGCTGTTGCTCTCCCCCTCGCTCGTGCTGCTGCTCTGCTCCGATTAAGCCACATTTCAGTCGACTGAATCGACTTTTGGGTCAGTCAATTTTCAGGGGTTGGGGGGCTCGCCAGAGTTAAGGAAGAACCACCCGCAGTGGGGACGGGGGCTCGCCGGAGAGGTACCCCACTATCTATCTTAGGGTTCAGGGTGGGGGCGGGGGGCCTAGAAGGTTGGCCGGGGCGGCGGTGGCGAGTTGTTTCGGGGCGGCGAGGCGGCGCTGGGGCCGGCAGTTCGGCCGGTGGTGGCTGGCGGCTCAGAGAGGTGCAGGTTGAAGATGAACTGCAGGCCCTCCCTAAACTACATGTCAAGTGCCTCTCTGCTACCATTGCGTTCAGTTTCGACAGTAGCATTCAGATTCCACAATAAATTTCAGTTTTGACAGTTAAGTTCAGAGTCAACAGTTTTTACCTCATCTGTTGTAGCCAGGTGGTTTTTGGTGATGTTAATTTTACATCCATTTTACATCATCTATTGGAGATGCTATTAGAATCCCACTTTAGATTGACGATATCTGTCTTGTGCTGCTTCAGCCTTGACGTCTTACGGCTCACTGGAGCTGCTCCAACGACAAAACGATCCATCACAACAGAGCAGTGCCCTGGACGCCGTCTACAGATTCCTCAGATCTTCCTCCACACCTCCGACAGCCACCTCTGCCTTAACTGCTTCAGCGACCAACCCAATGATGCTGAGGTCGACACGGCTACGGCAAAGAGGTTGTACACTTGTTGCATCACTTATTACTATACATTCACGTCGATCCATTAGGGCTATTTTGGTTCAACGGAAAAATGTCGATCCACTGGTTGTTACCATCACTCTAAATTTCTGCATGCTCTCCTTACATAATCTCACCATATTTTTTTTGTATGCATGTCAGATATTGTACACATTCATGCTGAACATGTAGAGAAAAACAGAGGAGTTTTGCGCGGCAATACAATGTCATGCAGACATAGCTCCATGGTGGGTTCAATGGCAAACCCTCCCCACCCCTCTCCAGATTGTAATCCAGAGGAAGATATCTATTCTGAGGCAGATTTAGACGCCGCTGACCACTCCTATTTACCCCCCAAGGTGTTTGCTCTACCTTGGCATGATGATGTTAGTCATATCATGCATATGTTGCCTTGCAGTGCCTACTTTTGACATCATATATGTCATCTGCTTAGTTTAGACATGTTCTGTAATGCCACCTGTTTAGTTTCTATATCATATATGGGAATTATGCAGTCTCATGTCTTTTAGCCAGCCATAATATATGTGAAATGTGCAATGCCATCCTGTTTAACCAGGCATCATATATTTGAATGATATCTTCCCCATCCTTTTCTTCATTACATTTCCATTTGTCGACAATGTTTGTACATTAAACTACTCTTCCTGTGAATCAGCCATTTGGGTGGGAGATGGAAAAAATCTGGAGTGAAAACAAGGCCTTCAGAGCAGACAGTGCTACCTGTCGAAGAAGATCTCTTGTTGGGTCACGATAGCTCCTCAGAGATGGATTCAGAGACAGATGACCAGTCCTATTCCCCCACTGAGGTGTATGCTCTAACTTGGCACAGTTATACTGCTCATATCATGCATACGGTGTCTTGCATTGCATAGTTTAGACATCATATACACAATATTCAACACCATGTTCTTAGTTCAGACATCATATCGAATGCCCTCTGTTTAGCATATAAATCACATATGTGAATTAAATGATGTGATCCTGATTACTTAGATAACATGTAGGTGAATTATGTCATGCGATCCTGTTTAGTTATTCATCATATCTTTGAATTATGTTATGCTATGCTATCCAGTTTAGATAGACATCATATATGTGAAATTATGTCATGCTATCCGTTTTAGTTAAACAATATACATGTCATGCCCTCTTTTTTCCACACTATCTATTGCATCTGTCTCTCATACAATGTCTGTACATTCAGCTATGTTTCCTGTTTATCAGCCATTTGAATTGGAGCGGGTGATGCCAGTATCTAGCGGACTAAAAACACGGTCTTCAAATAAAATAGTGCTACCTCTTGGTGGAGATAGCACCCCGGTTGTACATGCACAAGAACCAGCCCTACCACACATAACCCAAACTCTCGCAGATTGTACCACTACTGCGATGGACAGAGAACCAGCTTCACCCAATCTAACCCCAGCCGATAGTAACCCAGTTCCTGTTGACACAGCACCATCTCCACCACAGAGCTCCCAAACAAGAGCAGTTAGTAAGGCAGCTCCAGTTCCCAAAGGGCCAGTACTATCACGGCGAACCCCAACTCCACCAGTTAGTACGCCTATTCCTGTGGAGGAAGCACAACCAGCTAGTCGTAGTTTAGCATCTATCGCATTTGATGTTGTTAAATCGTATGTGCGTATCTTCCCATCTTGGAAATATTATACTGAAGATGAAGGAAAATGCCAGTTGCAGGTGTTTGTCCAAGAGTTATGTGTAAGTAATGTTATTCATGGCAATTACTTTGCTTCGTCCCATACATCCTACCTCCATGATGGTTATAATACAACAATTTTTTCCATTTTTCTCTATAGAGAAGGACCGATTTGGAAACTCGGGATGAGGTAACCTGTGCTAATACCTCTGCTATCTTCAAGAATGCTTGGTGGCAGTATCGGAATTACCTGAAGAAAACGTACTTCACCGGCAAAGAAACTCATCAAATTCCCTTACGTTCTCCTGAGACACATTTACTGGACGATGACTGGGAACGCCTTGTTCTGTACTGGTCCCGAACCAAGAATGTGGTAAGGTCTATGAGCTCATTTTCTATTTTTAAGTATTATATTCTTGCGTCTTACTGTACTCTGTTCATGTAGAACAAGTGCCTAAACCTGAAGAACAACTGTTCTAATTTAAGATTCCATTGCTATTATAGTTCAAAAAAGCGCTAGGCGTTAATTGTGCGTTTTGCCAATGCCTTGTGCTTTACTGACCAAAGCGCATGCTTATGCGCAGTTATGCACAGATTATGCATAGTTATGTGCAATGCGTTTTGCCAACGCCTAGAGCCTAGGCGCGCTTAAGCGCTCGCTTAGGCGCGCCTTTTTTAACTATGATTGCTTTGCTCTTGTATCATTGTATTTACTCATACAAACTTATTTTTAAATTGAAGGATCCAATCGAAACTCCAATGGCACAGCAGGTATGTTCACGCATGTTTCTTTAATAGGTTTGCTCTTATCAATAGCTCTGTTGATTTCAATTTCAATTGTGTATACAGTTGACTTTCATATCATGCACATTACTAGCATGACAACAGAGCCAATAGTGTTGTTGTACATGTAGACCCGTGGTACCCATCTGAAATCTTGTTGTGCCGTGTAGTTTCCCACGCTTTGTATTCTTTCACTGCTGCTTTGTCTTGAACTGATATGATTTGAACCGTGTCTCTATTTTGATTTGGCAAGACAATGCAGTGACCATAGGACATAGATATATGTTTGTTTGATGCTTTTATTATGTACTAGTACTTGGCAATAGAAGACTTGGTAGTTTAATCCTGTCCACCTTACTAATGAACTGGTTCACCGAAATGAGTTTCATATACTAGTACATGCTAAACTTGTTATGTGTCTGCTTGTTTCTTCTTTTAGAATGCTGACAGAATATTGGGGAAGAGTGCCTTATTAAGCAATGGTAAAGGAAGTAATGCAGATAAGGTTCAGGATAGTGACACATCCTTGTTGGTCTCCAACAAAGCTGATAAAACAGCTTAGGAAGACTATCTTGAAGACAGCGAGACAACCCCAAAGTCCTATCTTGGTTTAGTGTTCGAGTTACTGGCCACTACCGCTTGCACAAGCTATTCAAACTCACTGTCTGAATCAGTTCGGTTTCTTGAGTCTCAACTACAAGCTGAAAGACATCGATTAGCTGTGCTGCGACAAGAAACGGAAGGACTGCGGAAGTCCCTGGAGCATTCAGATGCATACTTTCTGGTGCAACAGCAAGCGTTGGAGGATTTTAGCGCCAAACAGGACAAAGCTAATCAGCTTGCTAAGCTTATTGCCAGCATGGTGGATACCCAGGATAACGTTTCTTGAGCTCTTCTGAAGTTGTTTCAGTTATGCTCTTGTTTTGCTGCCGCGTTTATTTGCACTGGTGGCCAATTTTGACGGCCAGTGTATGTAATGTGCTGCTTCGTTCCCTATATTTGCACTGGTGGCGAACTTTGATGCCCAGTGGATGTAATATGTGTAATAGCGGTAATAGGCTAGCGTTAATTGCTTGCTTATTTATTTCCTTATTGTCTTGTTTAGTTGTTTGCTTGTAGTCACTGCAGTTCTTTTTCTGTTTTTTTCTAGTGGCCACAATAGCCTATTTTTGGTAACTAGGCCAAAATAATCATGGCAACACACGGACTGTTGTAACCATGGGCCTCCTGCAGGCCGTATGATCCATGGGCCTTCGTCCGGCCGTAGGATCCATCGGCCTTCTATACGGGCCTTAGGGTCCATGGGCCTTCTACGGGCTGTAGGGCCCATGGGCCTTCTACGGGCCGTACGATCCATGGGCCTTCTACGGGCTGTACTATCCATGGGCCTCATACGGGCCGTAGGATCCATGGGCCTTCTACGGGGCGTATCATCATTTCGCCAATCATGGGCCGTACTATTCGTGGACCATAACGGGGCGTTAATAGACCATATTTGATAACTCTATGAAAACAGCCCAACGGGTTTTTTTGACATGAAAACTGCCCAACGTATTAACGGTCCGCAAATGGGCCAACTGTAACGACGGGCTGAATTTGGCCCACAAGCAGAAAATGACAGTAACGGGCTGTATGTAACCGAATTCTGCAAATGAGCCCAAGAATCAATGGGCCCTGAGAAGGCCGAAAGATAACTTGGGCTGGAAACGATCCAATGGAATAACGGGCCGTTAATGGGTATAAAGTGATACACTGTTCATTACGGGCCAGTTTCACCACAGGCCGTTAATGGGCCAAGAGTTACAAAGGTCCTCATATGGGCCGAAAGAAGTCATGGGCCACACATGGGCCGGAAGTTAAAACGGGCTGAATCATATTGGACGGCCTAGATGACGCTAATGGGCCTAACTCGGATAGGGCGTAACGGGCCCTGGGTTAGCGGGCTGTAAATGGGCTATATGCGAACAAGCCGTTAACAGGCTTTCCGTGGGCCGGCCCGCCACCTTTTGACCAAGTCAAATGGGCCGGCCTTTTCACCGGAATGGGCCTCTGTTGGGCCGTGCCACGTGTCGCCGTATCATAGGCGCCTTTGGTCCAATGAGCGGATGACATCTGTCCCAACGGTGAGCTGACACGTGTTTCCTCCAGCCAATGATGATTTTCGCGTGGAAAATCCCCATTGGTCGGGGCTGTTAACGGGTTATCGGATCCAAAACCCGACCCGATAGCTTAACGGCGTTCCGTTACGGTGGATGCCACGTGTCGGTCACCCTTGATGAAAGCACTTCTGTGACGCGCGATTTATCGTCATGGAAGTGGACACTTCCGTGATGATAATTTTGGTAATGTCATGGAACACTTCTACGACAGCACAGGTATGACTATCTTGATTCTGTCATAAAATCGTCATGGATGTACATGCATGACAAAAAACGCGACCTACTGTGACAAACACGTATCATCACGGAAGTGTATTTTTTTGTAGTGGGAGGTAGAGCCGATTGGATGCATGACACGCGGTGTTGATGGCTTCGGCCCAAAAGTTGTAAGGAGACTTGAACTCCGCCATCATGGTCCTTGCCGCATCCATCAACGTCTGGTTCTTCCTCTCCGCTACACCATTTTGTTGAGGGGTGTATGGTGCGGAATATTGATGCTTGATCCCCTCATCACTAAGAAACTCATCCAGGGTGTAGTTCTTGAACTCGGTGCCATTGTCGCTTCTTATAGTTAAGATCTTTGCATTGTATTGACGTTGGGATTCATTTGCAAAGTCAATGACGGTTTGTTGGGTCTCACTCTTCCTCTTGAAGAAATATACCCAAGTGTATCTTGAGTAGTCATCCACAATCACCAAGCAATACTTTCTACCCCAAGACTATCAAAGGATGGAGGCCCAAAGAGATCCAAGTGAAGGAGCTCCAAAGGCCTCTTCGAGTAAATGATAGTCGTGGGTGGGTGAGCCTTCTCATGTAGCTTTCCTTCAATACAAGCACGATCTTTAGCAAAACTAACATTTTTTAGTCCATGAACATGGTCCCCCTTGAGAAGACTTTGCAAAGATCTCATATTGACATGGGCTAAATGGCGATGCCAAAGCCATCCCACGTCAACTTTAGCCATTAGGCATGTCGCGGTCTTAGTGGGTTGCTCCAAAAAGTTAATCACATATAGACCGTTCTCGACATGCCCAACAAAGGCTACTTTAAGAGTCTTGATCCACAAGAGGGCCACGGTATCAATATCAAAGAAAGTGGCAAAGCCCATGATTGCAAGTCGACGAACGGAAAGTAAATTGTATGCAAGGGACTCAACAAGCATGACCTTCTCGATCGTGAGATCATGAGAAATGACAACCTTGCCAAGTCCCAATACCTTAGAAGACGAGGCATCACCCCACTCGACGTTGGTGGGCATAGATGGAATCTTGTGCACGTCCACCACCAAGTCCTTGCTTCCGGTCATATGATTTGTAGCTCCACTATCGAGCAACCATGATCCCCCACCGGAAGCAAACACCTACAAGAGATCAATGCTTGATTTTAGGTACCCATTTTGTAATGGGTCCTTTGATGTTAGTAACAAGGGTCTTCGGAACCCAAATAGACCATTCAATGTACTCATAAGGAGAACCAACAAATTTGGCAAAAACATGTCCATCACTAGCACGACACGACACGTAAGAAGGGTTAAAGTCGCCGGCTTTGTTGAGAATGGAAGCGTTCCCCATCTTGGCATCACCACCCTTCACGGTGTTCTTCTTCTTCTCCTTAGTAGCACCCTCTACCTCCTTCACAAAGGTTTGCTTAAGAGGGGGAGGTCGTTTGGCCTTGTCATTCTTCTTTTTGATCTTGGACTTGGGTGCGTACCCAACCCCTTCCTTGTCCACAGCTTCCTTTTGATTGCTCAAAAGGTCATTGAGGTTCTTCTCGCCTTGTATGTAAGACACAAGACCCTTCTCAAGCTGCTCCTTTAACTTAGCATTCTCCTCAACAAGATGCACATGCTCACAACATGGGTTAGTAGCATTTGCATTATCAATTAACACCATATGAGGAAATGTGGCTTTCTCCTTGGTTAGCTTTACTTGGAGTTGATCATGAGACTCCTTGAGGCTAGCATGAACACCCTTCAAGACTTTGTGAGCCTTGTCGAGAATGTCAAACTCCTCTTTGAGTCTAGCAAGATCAACCCCAAGCTTGGCCTTCTCGGAGTTTAGCACACGAGAAACAACAAGAGCATGATCAAGATCTTTCTTTAACTTAGCATGATCATCGTTGTGTGACTCCTCAAGAGCCAAACGAAGACCACGCTCTTCCTCAAGAGCATTGGAAAGATCCGAAATCTCATCGGCATAGTCACGACTATGCCCCTCCATCTTAGAGATGGTATCTTCATGAGCCTCGATCATGTCATTGGCTTCACCAAGTTGTTCCAAGAGAGCAACGAAGTGCTTCTTGGATTTACCCTTGAGTTTACCCATAAAGGTCTCAAAATCATTCTCCTCCACATTTGTTCCCTCATGTTCATCAATGCTATCCGTCTAAGAAGGATGATTAATGATGGTAGTTTTGATGTTGGGGGTTACCTTGTTGGTGGCTTTAGCCATGAGGCACTTGGTGGTGATGCTCTCATTGGGTGAGTCGAAGAGAGACACTCGTGGAGTCGTCGCAATGGCAACGGAGTCCATGGAAACCGACTCACCATCTTCATCATCGTCATCATCCTCATTGTACTCTTCTTGTACCATCAATGCCTTGGGAGGAGTCTTCTTGATGAAGTTGCTCTTGTTGGGGAACGACTTGGCCTTGTCCTTTCGGATGAGCTTGCCACCATTGTCTTCCCTCTTCTCATGGGCACTCCGCAACAAAGTGGCTCACATTGCCACAATTGAAGCAAGTCCTCACTCGTTGCTTGCCCTTTGCGCCACTTGAATTGTTCTTGTTGAAGTTGGGCCTTGAGTTCTTCTTTCTCCAAAATTGCCTTGAAGCAAGGGCCATGTGTTCATGATAGGCATACTTCGTATCTTCGAGGTTGCTCTCATCTTCTTCCTCTTCATCCTCTTCCTCCATACTAACCTTGGACTTTAGAGCAAGGTTGGGCTTCTTTACTCTTTGAGAGCGTAGTACCGCATTGTCGGCGGTCTTGTCCAAGATGCTCATAGCAACGAACTCATCCAACACTTCACTTGAGGACAAGGTGTGGAAGTCCGGCCTTTGACGAATGACGGAGAACATGGCTTTGTGGTAGGGCATCATTGCCTTGAGGAATTTGCACTTGATCCAATTGTCATCCATGTCCTTACTTCCATGATCTCGGAGAGAGACCGTGAGTTTGGTTACCCTCCGATAAAGCTCACGAGGTTCTTCATCTTCTTTCATTGCAAACTCATCGGCTTCATCTTGCACCACTTCATAGTTGGAGCACTGAATGCTTGTGCTTCCCCGATAGAGGGACACCACTTGGTGACACGCATCTTTGGCCATGGAGTAGGGCCGGAGATGAGGAAGATCTTCGGGTGGGATTGCTTCTTGGATGATGAAGAGAGCATTATCATTGAATTGATTATCCACGGCTTCTCTAGGAGTGAAGCTGCTTCGGTGATGCGGATAGAAACCTTCTTCAATGATTCTCCAAAGGTTAGTGTTCACATGATTTAAATGACGCTTAAAGCGATAGACCCAAGAATCAAATTCTACATTCTTCTCAATCTTAGGGGCCAGGCCGGCATGATTCAAATGAGTGGAAGGAAGCGGTCCACCATAGACAAGTGGAGGTTCCACATGGGCAAAGATGCCGGTGCCATTTTTACCACTAGAAGAAGGAGCTTTCTCGCTAGTAGCTTCCCCCTTGTCGGAGGTAGCATCCGTCACCTTGTTAGCGGGATCACCCACTTTCAACGGTGCGGCGGAAAGTTTAAGCCCTCCTAAGAATTTATTAAACATGCTTTCGACCTTGGTCGTCATGGAGGTTTTCAATGTGTCCAACGCCACATTGAATTCCTCACGAGAGACCGCGGTTCCCCCATCTCCCGTAGATGAGACCGGATTCGCACCGAAGTGCTCCTCCACACTGTCTACGACGTCAACCATACTCTTCGGATGGTAAAGTCCTTAATAAAGAGACGAGGCTCTGATACCAATTGAAAGGATCGATATAGTTGACTAGAGGGGGGGGTGAATAGGCAACTAACAATTTTTAACTTTTCTTTACCAATTTAAACTTTGCATCAAAGTAGGTTGTCTAGACATGCAACCAGGTGAGCAACCTATATGATGCAACAACAACAAGCACAAAAGCAAGCAAGAGATATAACACAAAAAGGCTTGCACAAGTAAAGGCATGAGATAACCAAGAGTGGAGCCGGTGGAGACGAGGATGTGTTACCGAAGTTCCTTCCCTTTGAGGGGGAAGTACGTCTCCGTTGGAGCGGTGTGGAGGCACAATGCTCCCCAAGAAGCCACTAGGGCCACCGTATTCTCCTCACGCCCTCACACAATGCGAGATGTCGTGATTCCACTATTGGTGCCCTTGAAGATGGCGACCGAACCTTTACAAACAAGGTTGGGGCAATCTCCACAACTTAATTGGAGGCTCCCAACGACACCACGAAGCATCATGATGACCCACAAGTATAGGGGATCTATCGTAGTCCGTTCGATAAGTAAGAGTGTCGAACCCAACGAGGAGCAGAAGGAAATGGTAAGCGGTTTTCAGCAAGGTATTCTCTGCAAGCACTGAAATTATAGGTAACAGATAGTTTTGTGATAGGATAATTTGTAACGAGCAACAAGTAACAAAAGTAAATAAAGTGCAGCAAGGTGGCCCAAGCCTTTTTGTAGCAAAGGACAAGCCTGGACAAACTCTTATATAGAGAAAAGCGCTCCCGAGGACACATGGGAATTATCGTCAAGCTAGCTTTCATCACGTTCATATGATTCGCGTTCGGTACTTTGATAATTTGATATGTGGGTGGACCGGTGCTTGGGTGTTGTTCTTACTTGAACAAGCATCCCACTTATGATTTACCTCTATTGCAAGCATCCGCAACTACAACAAAAGTATTAAGGTAAACCTAACCATAGCATGAAACATATGGATCCAAATCAGCCCCTTACGAAGCAACACATAAACTAGGGTTTAAGCTTCTGTCACTCTAGCAACCCATCATCTACTTATTACTTCCCAATGCCTTCCTCTAGGCCCAATTAATGGTGAAGTGTTATGTAGTCGACGTTCACATAACACCACTAGAGGATAGACAACATACATCTCATCAAAATATCGAACGAATACCAAATTCACATGACTACTAATAGCAAGACTTCTCCCATGTCCTCAGGAACAAACGTAACTACTCACAAAGCATATTAATGTTCATAATCAGAGGGGTATTAATATGCATATAGGATCTGAACATATGATCTTCCACCAAATAAACCAACTAGCATCAACTACAAGGAGTAATCAACACTACTAGCAACCTACAGGTACCAATCCCAGACTTAGAGACAAGAATTGGATACAAGAGATGAACTAGGGTTTGAGAGGAGATGGTGCTGGTGAAGATGTTGATGGAGATTGCCCTCTCCCGATGAGAGGAGCGTTGGTGATGACGATGGCGATGATTTCCCCCTCCCGGAGGGAAGTGTCCCCGGCAGAACAGCTCTGGCGGAGCCCTAGATTGGTTCCGCCAAGGTTCCGCCTCGTGGCGGCGAAGTCTCGTCCCGAAAGCTTGCTTATGATTTTTCTTCGGACGAAAGACTTCATATAGCAGAAGATGGGCACCGGAGGGCCAACAGGGGGCCCACGAGGCAGGGGGCACGCCTAGGGAGGTAGGGCGCGCCGCCACCCTCGTGGACAGGTGGAGGCCCCCCTGACGTATTTCTTCCGCTCAATATTTTTTATTATTTCCAAAAATAACTTTCGTGGAGTTTCAGGACTTGTGGAGTTGTGCAGAATAGGTCTCTAATATTTGCTCCTTTTCCAGCCTAGAATTCCAGCTGCCGGCATTCTCCCTCCTTATGTAAACCTTGTAAAATAAGAGAGAATAGGCATAAGTATTGTGACATAATGTGTAATAACATCCCATAATGCAATAAATATCGATATAAAAGCATGATGCAAAATGGACGTATCAACTCCCCCAAGCTTAGACCTCGCTTGTCCTCAAGCGAAGGCCGATAACGATAAATATGTCCACATGTTTAGAGGTAGAGGTGTCGATAAAATAAAATACGGACATGAGGGCATCATGATTATTCTCATAACAGCAACATATATGGATATTGTCATATGATTCCTTATGCTCAAGTAATAATCTATTCACAATGAAAAGTATGAATCAGAAACTTTATTGAGAACTAACAAACTATAATCTTAGTCATTGAGGCAATTGCAATTTATCATAACATCAGAAAGAGTCTATGTCAGAGCTTTCTAGCAAGTCCACATACTCAACTATCATTTAGTCTTTCATGATTGCTAACACTCACACAATACTTGTGGTTACAGAGTTTTAGTTGGACACAGAGAAAGATAGGGGCTTATAGTTTCGCCTCCCAACCTTTTACCTCAAGGGTAATGTCAACAATAATAACTCATGCTAACCCACATCCAATTAGATATATATATATCAGGATCTTTCCAACATCCTGTGCTTGCCAAAGGACAAAATGTTAAAAGGAAAGGTGAAGATCACCATGACTCTTGCATAAGATAGAAGATAATAATAATAGATAGGCCCTTCGCAGAGGGAAGCAGAGGTTGCCATGCGCTTTCAGGTTTGGATGCACAAAATCTTAATGCAAAAGAACGTCACTTTATATTGCCACTTGTGATATGAACCTTTATTATGCAGTCCGTCGCTTTTATTTCTTCCACATCACAAGATCGTATAAAGCTTATTTCCTCCACACCAATCAATCATACATATTTAGAGAGCAATTTTTATTGCTTGCACCGATGACAACTTACTTGAAGTATCTTACTCAATCCATAGGTAGGTATGGTGGACTCTCATGGCAAAACTGGTTTAAGGGTTTTTGGAAGCACAAGTAGTATCTCTACTTGGTGCAAAGAATTTGGCTAGCATGAGGGGGAAAGGCAAGCTCAACATGTTGGATGATCCATGACAATATACTTTATCTCAGATATAAGAAAACATAACCCATTACGTTGTCTTCCTTGTCCAACATCAACTCTTTAGCATGTCATATTTTAATGAGTGCTCCCAATCATAAAAGATGTCCAAGATAGTATATTTATATGTGAAACCTCTCTTCCTTTATTACTTCCTATTAATTGCAACGATGACCAAAGCTATGTTTGTCAACTCTCAACAATTTTTAATCATCATACTCTTTCTATGTGAAGTCATTACTCTCCATAAGATCAATATGATCTCTTTGTTTCTTTTTATACTTTTCTCTTTTCTTTTATTCCCTCAAGATCATAGCAAGATAATCAAGCCCTTGACTCAACACTAATCTTTATTATATATAGCTCACGGACTCGATTACATAGAGGGATCATAAAGCAAAACTCAAAACTAGATCATACCAAAACTTTATTCTGCTAGATCAAGATACTACTAATAGGATCAAACTAAGAAAAAGGTAAAGGTAGGAGATGTGGTGGTGATACGATACCGGGGCACCTCCCCCAAGCTTGGCAGTTGCCAAGGGGAGTGCCCATGCCCATATGATTATGTCTCCTTTGCTGGTGAAGAAGGTGGAGTTGTTGATGATGGGTAATCGCACATCGAGCGTAAGAGATCCTCCAACTTGCGGATAATGCCCTTGAGTGCGACAATATGCCCCTTCAACAAAATATTTTCATGGGTGAGATATTTGTTTTGTATATGAGCTAACTCAATCATCTTGAAAGCTTCGATCTCAGTTGGGGTAAGAAAATTGTGATCAAGTTGAAGGGTGTCTCCTGCAGCCGGAACTTGGTCTTCTGTGGCCTTCTTGATCCCTTCATCCTTGTTGATATCCACGGGTTATTCCCTCTTCAGCTCTATCTTCATTAGCCAAGCATCGTTGTCACCATTGTTGGAGGAGGGGGACGACATGATGCCTGGCCTTGACAACCCTGACAGAAAACAGCTCGAAACAAGAACAGGGGACAATTGCGTGATACAGGAGTCAAAACCTTCGGGAGATTATATAATGAATTTTTACCGACCAAAATACATATCGTGCAAGAAAACGGAGTCCGGAGAGCGCACGAGGTGCCCACGAGGCAGGGGGCGCGCCCTCCACCCTCGTGGAGGCCTCGTGTCCTTCCCGGACTGCTTCTTATTTTTCTATTTTTCTAAATATTCCAAAACGGAGAAAAATTTCCTTTAGAACTGTTTTGGAGTCGGTTTACTTACCGTACCACATACCTATTCCTTTTCGGAGACTGAAACGTTCTGGAAAGTGTCCCTTATGTATTCCTCCGGGGTTACGGTTTCAATAACATTGGTTTCAAAATTAATAGGATTACCTGAGATATAATGTTTGATTCTTTGACCGTTCACCACCTTCGGATTTGTGCCTTCGAAGTTGTTGATTTTTATGGCACCGGAACGATAGACCTCCTCGATAACGTAAGGGCCTTCCCATTTAGAGAGAAGTTTTCCTGCAAAGAGAGTTGTATAGAAATACATAGTCACCTACATTAAACTCACGCTTTTGTATTCTTTGTCATGCCATCTTTTAACTTTTTCTTTAAACAATTTGGCATTCTCATAGGCTTGGGTTCTCCATTCATCAAGTGACCTAATGTCGAATAACCTCTTCTCACCGGCAAGTTTGAAATCATAATTGAGTTCTTTAATAGCCCAATATGCCTTATGTTCTAGTTCGAGGGGTAAGTGACATGCTTTTCCATAAACCATTTTATACGGGGACATACCCATAGGGTTTTTATATGCAGTTCTATATGCCCATAATGCATCATCAAGTTTCATGGACCAATTCTTTCTAGATCTATTAACAGTCTTTTGTAAAATTAATTTGAGCTCTCTGTTGCTCAATTCTACTTGACCACTAGACTGCGGGTGATAAGGAGATGCAATTCTATGATTAACATCATATTTAGCAAGCATTTTACGAAAAGCACCATGAATAAAATGTGAACCACCATCAGTCATTAAATATCTAGGGACTCCAAACCTCGGAAAAATAACTTCTTTAAGCATCTTAATAGAAGTGTTATGATCAGCACTACTAGTTGGAATAGCTTCTACCCACTTAGTAACGTAATCAACAACAACTAAAATATGTGTATATCCATTGGAGGCAGGAAAAGGTCCCATATAATCAAAACCCCAAACATCAAACGGTTCAATAACAAGTGAATAATTCATAGGCATTTATTGACATCTACTAATATTACCAATTCTTTGACATTCATCACAAGACAAGACAAACTTACGGGCATCCTTGAAGAGAGTAGGCCAATAAAAACCGGATTGCAATACCTTATGTGCAGTTCTGTCTCCAGCGTGGTGTCCTCCATAAGCCTCGGAGTGACACTTGCGTAGGATCTGTTCCTGTTCATGCTCAGGTACACAACGTCTAATAACACCATCTACTCCTTCTTTATAAAGATGTGGGTAATCCCAAAAGTAATGTCTCAAATCATAGAAAAACCTTTTCTTTTGCTGGTATGTGAAACTAGGTGGTATGAATTTAGCAACGATGTAATTAGCATAATCAGCATACCATGGAGAAGTACGAGAAGTATTTATGACATTTAATTGCTCATCAGGAAAGCTATCATCGATAGGTAGTGGGTCATCAAGAACATTTTCTAACCTAGACAAGTTGTCTGCAACAGGGTTCTCAGCTCCCTTTCTATCAATAATATGCAAATCAAATTCTTGTAACAGGAGAACCCATCTAATGAGTCTAGGTTTAGCATCTTTCTTTTCCATAAGATATTTAATAGCAGCATGATCAGTGTGAATAGTTACTTTAGAATCAACAATATAAGGTCTGAACTTATCACAAGCAAATACAACTGCTAAGAATTCTTTTTCAGTAGTAGCATAATTTCTTTGAGCATTGTCTAGAGTTTTACTAGCATATTGAATAACATTTAATTTCTTATCAACTCTTTGCCCTAGAACAGCACCTACAGCATCACACATAATTTCAAAAGGTAAATTCCAATCAGGTGGCTGAACAATAGGTGCAGAGATCAATGCTTTCTTAAGTATTTCAAATGCTTCTACACAATCATCATCAAAGACAAATGGTATATCTTTTTGTAATAAATTAGTCACAGGCCGAGACATTTTTGAGAAGTCCTTAATGAACCTCCTATAAAAACCGGCGTGACCAAGGAAACTTCTTATACCTTTGATCTCCTTGGGACATGGCATCTTTTCAATAGCATCAACCTTGGCTTTATCAACTTCAATACCTCTTTCAGAAACTTTATGCCCCAAGACAATACCTTCATTAACCATAAAGTGGCACTTCTCCCAATTCAAGACAAGGTTAGTTTCTTCACATCTCTGCAAAACTCGATCAAGGTTGCTCAAGCAATCATCAAAAGAGGATCCATAGACGGAGAAATTGTCCATGAAAACCTCACAAATCTTTTCACAAAAGTCAGAGAATATAGCCATCATGCATCTTTGAAAGGTAGCAGGTGCATTACATAAACCAAAAGGCATACGTCTATAAGAAAAAGTACCGAAAGGGCAAGTAAAAGTGGTCTTTGATTGATCATCGGCTAACACCGGTATTTGAGAGAAACCAGAATAACCATCTAGAAAGCAAAAATGTGTATGTTTAGATAATCTTTCTAGCATTTGATCGATAAAAGGTAATGGGTAATGATCCTTTTTAGTAGCTTTATTTAATTTGCGGAAATCAATTACCATCCTATAACCTGTAATAATTCTTTGCGGAATCAATTCATCTTTATCATTAGGAACGACAGTAATACCTCCCTTCTTAGGGACACAATGGACAGGACTTACCCACTGACTATCAGCAACGGGATAAATTATACTTGCCTCAAGGAGCTTTAGTATTTCCTTTCTTACCACTTCTTTCATCTTAGGATTCAGCCGTCGTTGATGATCACGAACTGGTTTGGCATCTTTCTCCAAATTTATTTTATGTTGACATAGAGTGGGGCTAATGCCCTTAAGATCATCAAGAGTATATCCAATAGCAGCGCGGTGCTTCTTCAGAGTTTTCAATAATCTCTCTTCTTCATGCTCTGAAAGGTTAGCACTAATAATAACAGGATATATCTTTTTCTCATCAAGATAAGCATATTTAAGAGTATCAGGTAACGGTTTAAGCTCAAACACGGGATCACCCTTGGGTGGAGGAGGATCCCCTAGGATTTCAATAGGCAAATTGTGTTTCAGGATAGGTTCATGTTTAAAGAATACTTCATCTATTTCCCTTCTTTCATTCATAAACATATCATTTTCATGGTCTAGCAAATATTGTTCTAAAGGATCACTAGGAGGTACGGCAATAGAAGCAAGACCAATTATTTCATCCTTACTAGGCAATTCCTCTTCACGGTGTTGTCTACGAAATTTAGAGAAATTAAACTCATGAGACATATCACCCAAGCCAATAGTAACGACATCCTTTTCGCAGTCTATCCTAGCATTAACTGTGTTCAAGAAGGGTCTACCAAAAATAATGGGACAAAAGCTATCTTGTGGGGGGCCAAGAATAAGAAAATCAGTAGGATATTTAGTTTTCCCACACAAGACTTCAACATCTCTAACAATTCCAATGGGTGATATTGTATCTCTATTAGCAAGTTTGATGGTAACATCAATACCTTCTATCTCAGCAGGTGCAAGTTTGATGGTAACATCAATATTGCTTTTACAAACCACAGTTGAAGCTTTAGCATGATCCTTTATTCTAACAGGGAAAGGTGGTTTCTCAACATAAGTAGTAGGAACAATAGGATCATTATAAGTGATAGTCTTTTCTTCAACTTTAATAGGTGCAGCTACTTTTACTTCTATGGGAGGATGATATTTAAACCACTTATCCTTAGGCAGATCAACATGAGCAGCAAAAGATTCACAGAAAGAAGCTACTATCTCAGAGTCAAGTCCATGTTTAGTGCTAAATTTACGGAAAACATCGGTATCCATAAAAGATTTAACACAATCAAACTTAGGTGTCATACCTGACTCCTTACCTTCGTCGAGATCCCAATCTTCAGAGTTGCGTTTAATTCTATCCAATAAATCCCATTTGAATTCAATAGTCTTCATCATAAAAGAGCCAGCACAAGAAGTATCGAGCATGGTGTGATTGTTATCAGAAAGCCGAGCATAAAAACTTTGAATAATTATTTCTCTTGGAAGCTCATGATTGGGGCATGAATATAACATTGATTTAAGCCTCCCCCAAGCTTGAGCGATGCTTTCTCCTTCGCGAGGCCAAAAATTATATATATAATTGCGATCACAATGAACAAGATGCATAGGATAAAATTTCTGATGAAATTCCAATTTCAATCGTTTGTAGTTCCATGATCCCGTATCATCACATAGCCTATACCATGTCAATGCATCTCCCTTCAAAGATAAAGGGAAGACCTTCTTCTTAATAACATCACCGGGTATACCTGCAAGCTTAAATAATACACAAACTTCATCCACATATATTAGGTGCTCATCAGGATGCTTTGTTCCATCTCCTGCAAAAGGATTAGCTAGCAGTTTTTCTAACATACCCGAAGGAATTTCAAAGTAGACATTTTCATTTTCAGTAGGTTCAGTAGGTTGAGGAGCAATTCTTTGCTCTACTGGTCGGGGTGAAGATACCCCGAACAAGCCCCTCAGAGGATTACTTTCCATAGTAACAAGTGACAGTACATTTCAGCACACTATATAAATTTTTCCTTACCAAATTCCACCCACCAAAGGCGCTTCACTCCCTGGCAACGGCGCCAGAAAAGAGTCTTGATGACCCACAAGTATAGGGGATCTATCGTAGTCCTTTCGATAAGTAAGATTGTCGAACCCAACGAGGAGCAAAAGGAAATGATAAGCGGTTTTCAGCAAGGTATTCTCTGCAAGCACTGAAATTATAGGTAACAGATAGTTTTGTGATAGGATAATTTGTAACGAGCAACAAGTAACAAAAGTAAATAAAGTTCAGCAAGGTGGCCCAATCCTTTTTGTAGCAAAGGACAAGCCTGGACAAACTCTTATATAGAGAAAAGCTCTCCCGAGGACACATGGGAATTATTGTCAAGCTAGTTTTCATCACGTTCATATGGTTCGCGTTCGGTACTTTGATAATTTGATATGTGGGTGGACCGGTGCTTGGGTGTTGTTCTTACTTGAACAAGCATCCCACTTATGATTAACCTCTATTGCAAGCATCTGCAACTACAACAAAAGTATTAAGGTAAACCTAACCATAGCATGAAACATATGGATCCAAATCAGCCCCTTACGAAGCAACGCATAAACTAGGGTTTAAGCTTCTGTCACTCTAGCAACCCATCATCTACTTATTACTTCCCAATGCCTTCCTCTAGGCCCAATTAATGGTGAAGTGTTATGTAGTCGACGTTCACATAACACCAACTAGAGGATAGACAACATACATCTCATCAAAATATCGAACGAATACCAAATTCACATGACTACTAATAGCAAGACTTCTCCCATGTCCTCAGGAACAAACGTAACTACTCATAAAGCATATTCATGTTCATAATCAGAGGGGTATTAATATGCATATAGGATCTGAACATATGATCTTCCACCAAATAAACCAACTAGCATCAACTACAAGGAGTAATCAACACTACTATCAACCTACAGGTACCAATCCCAGACTTAGAGACAAGAATTGGATACAAGAGATGAACTAGGGTTTGAGAGGAGATGGTGCTGGTGAAGATGTTGATGGAGATTGCCCTCTCCCGATGAGAGGAGCGTTGGTGATGACGATGGCGATGATTTCCCCCTCCCGGAGGGAAGTGTCCCTGGCAGAACAGCTCTGCCGGAGCCCTAGATTGGTTCCGCCAAGGTTCCGCCTCGTGGCGGCGAAGTCTCGTCCCGTAAGCTTGCTTATGATTTTTCTTCGAACGAAAGACTTCATATAGCAGAAGATGGGCACCGGAGGGCCAACAGGGGGCCCATGAGGCAGGGGGGCGCGCCCCCCACCCTCGTGGACAGGTGGAGGCCCCCCTGACGTATTTCTTCCGCTCAATATTTTTTATTATTTCCAAAAATAACTTTCGTGGAGTTCCAGGACTTTTGGAGTTGTGCAGAATAGGTCTCTAATATTTGCTCCTTTTCCAGCCCAGAATTCCAGCTGCCGGCATTCTCCCTCCTTATGTAAACCTTGTAAAATAAGAGAGAATAGGAGTATTGTGACATAATGTGTAATAACCGCCCATAATGCAATAAATATCGATATAAAAGCATGATGCAAAATGGACGTATCACTTCACCACAATGGACTATGGCTCCGCGGTGACCTCAACCGTCTAGGGTTCTCAAACACCCAAGAGTAACAAGATCCGCAAGGGATTAGTGGGGGGATCAAATTTCTCTTGGTGGAAGTGTAGATCGGGGCCTTCTCAACCACTCCCGAGCAAATCAACAAGTTTGATTGGCTAGGGAGTGAGATCGGGCGAAAATGGAGTTTGGAGCAACAATGGAGCTTAGAGTTGGAAGAGGTAGTCAACTAGAGGAAGAAGACACCCCTTTTATAGTCGAGAACTAAATCCAACCGTTATCCACCTAACTAGCCCGCGACTTGCCGTACTACCGCCCCTGACAAGCGGTACTACCGCACGGCCACACGGTACTACTGCGAGTGACCGCGGTACTACCGCTGCTACGGCAGGAACTAGGTCAAGCCTGAAGCACAGAGGCTGAGAGCAATACTTCCGCAGGCGCGGTACTACCGCTCCCCCTTGCGGTACTACCGCAAGGCAGGAATGGCCTAGCCTGGGAAGGACGCGGATGAATAAAAATACATCCGTGCCTACTTCCGCTGAAAATCAATCGATGCAAAAATCCGACACGGTAGTACAGCTGGAGGAGCGGTACTACCGCGTGGCGGCTGAGCCAGGCCAAGGCGCGCGGTACTACCGCGCACAAGGTGCGGTACTACCATGGAGGCGCGGATGTAAAAAAATTACATCCGCCCCTACTACCGCATTGCAGTGGCACTTGGCCTGGGGGCCACGGTACTACAGCTCCAGAGGAGCGGTACTACCGTGGGCTCCTGCGGTACTACCGCGCCGAGGTCCGGTACTACCGCAGGTGCCTGCGGTACTACTGCTCCAGGGAGCAGTACTACCGCAAGCCCAATATCAGCAACCAAGACATAATGCATAGAGGATAAACGGAGGATGCTCCAAAGCGCAGGGGAAAGGTGGAGACAACGAAGAAAATGTGTACGTGATGATTCCACCCGAACCTTTCCGAAGCGGACCCCCTCTTGATAGTATGACTTTCCTACGACTCAATTCCACCGAAAAGAAACGTAAAAGAACGCCGTCTTCAATAGTCTTCGAGGGGCACCAAACCGTCTTGTGCCTAGCGATGAAACGTCTGAGAAACTCAAGGCACACGATTAGTCCACAAAAGCATTGTCATCAATCACCAAAGCACCTTAGGATAAATATGCCCTTACACATGCAATCTCTTTAATTCTATAGTTTCAATAACATTAATTATCAGGCTTGATTAATTATTATCTGATTGAACTCTATTCTCGTACAGGCCATGAAGCAGGAGCCGGGGAATGATTTTATGTGCATACTACGTTTGCGAAAACATTCGCATGATGACGTCCGAAAGGAGCACATCTGATAGACAGATATGGGTACGTTTGCCAGAACACACTATACACAATTTTTACATCATTATCGATATCTAGTCACACAACTAATACATGCATATTGATCTCCTTAACAGTTCAATGAGGTGCGGCAGAAGCTCCTACAAATGGATCACGTACGAGCAATTGCAGAGGAAATAGCGGGATTTTTGCTCGACCAAGTCATAGATCCTAGAGGAGAATTCCATTACCCGCTACCGCACTAATGCCTCCATGTAGGAGAAATTGTATATACCAAATTGTATATATATATATATACGTACATGCATGTGTATGTGTGAATATGGTGGTGCGAGACATTCGATGATATGTATATATATATGATCGGTTCTACGAGAAATTCTATTTATATATATATATATGCATAACGTGTACGAGATGTAGTATCGTAAAATACCAGCAAACGAAAAAGAATTAAATGGAAAACACAAAATTAAAGGAAAAATAAAAAATAAAACCAAAACCCCCCAAACATTTAGTACCGGTTGGTGTTACCAACCGGTACTAATGGTCTACACGCACCCTGGCCTGGCTCGTGCCACGTGGTGGCACTTTAGCGCCGGTTCGTGACAAACCGGTAGTAAAGGGGGGGCTTTAGTCCCCACTCTTTAGTGCCAGTTGTGGAACCGGTACTAAAGGCCCTTACGAACCGGCGCTAAAGCCCGGTTCTGCACTAGTGACAGTTCATAACAATAAACTGCAATGTTTATGGGAAACCATACATGTCAAGAATATAGGCACTATCTCCTTGTACCCATAAACCGCTATCCAGCATGCATATATAGCTAAAACTCCACCCACAAACTGCTATCTAGCATACATCCGGAATATTCAGTAATAAAATGGAGTATCACATCACACTATGTTGACTATTGGGTTCTCTACACCTCATCCATTAACATGATAGCAAGATCAACTATCTTTTTATCCTTAGTGGCAAGGATACAACGATGTGCTTTGTATTCTTATTGGCAGCGAAAATAATCATTGAAAGAAATCAACCCCAACTAATCCTCACAACTCCCTATCGCAGAACATTCATCTAAACATGAACAGTGAAAAAACTAATAGATCGGAGAGCATATGCATAAATAAACAAAATAAATCCATATATAATATGATCACAAAGTGAAAATTCATCACACCGCAACAAAAATACTGAAGATTACATCAGATTGATCACAAGCATGTTAGGCTCGGTGATGATCTCCCCCTCCGGTGGAGTAGAAAATGACTCCAATTTGGATAGCCTCGGATCATGTCCATGCAGTGGCAGAAAAATTATGCAATTAATATCATGAAGATGTAGGGAAGGCATTGGACATGGGGTCTACATGCCCCTCCACGTGCACACCCCTCCATGTGCATGAGGCCTAGGGCGTTTGGACCCTGGCAATCCCCCCCCCCCTTCCGTGCTTCTTCGGCCCATCTTGCTCCTTCTTCGATGAAAACTTCTGTCTTTTTTCCTGATTTTTATCTCCAGAAAACACCCCTTTTCATGTTAAACCAAAAAACACTAAAAACATCTGCTATCACGTTGGCACTAAATTAATATGTTAGTCCAGAAAAATGATAAATATGCCTATATGACATGAGTATAGCGTGAAACATTTTTTTAACAAAATCACAAACATATGCATGAGTAGGGGTGGAGTCGATTTGGAGTTAAAGTGAACAATATTGTCTTGTGATAATATGCAATCCAAAGTTTTATATTCCGCACCATATATATTGTACAAAATCAATCAAAACAACACCAAGAGTGAGGCGGGCTTCAAGCTAAGCATATGGAGCATGTCAAAAGATGTATACGGATAGGGTGTTTTGAATACATATGTACTCCCCAAGTTACCCGAAGTTGGTGATGAAGATGGAGACAAATTCTGTCGGCAGACACATTGGAGGAGGCAAAATCTAGGTTGCTCGGCGAAGAAAGAGACTTTGTTCCGTTACAACCTCCTTTACCGTGGCCAAAAATCAGGTATGTTCCCATCTTCACATACAAATTGCATCCTATTCTCCCCGTATTTTTATATAAAATAACTAAATTTCTTGATTATGGCTCCTTTCCTAATTCCAATGTCTCATCAATCAGCTAGTGTAATTCTCAAATAAAAATATGATTTGACAAGATATATTCAATATATATCAAATAATAAGTGAAAATAGACATGTTTTCCCCTTTAAATTTCTGATGCAAAATACACGTTTCCCGGTTCCATTTTGTACTGAAGGCCTAACTAATATGTTGTTTCTCAGAGAAGAATATGGTGGCATTGACTGGATTTGTTGATTAGTCCATAATTCCCGTGAAACCCAGTGTATTGAATGCAACTACCTGCGACATGTATTGGATGCCAATTGTGCTTGCAATCTCCGGGTAACTGATATTTTTGGGAAAAGTAAGCACATTTATTAGTCATAACACAGATGTTAACACAATCATGGATGTATGTGTAAAGCTACGTTGAGGCACTATCTAAGAAACACGTGTGGGTCTACTTGGTGGAAACTGTGCCATACAAAGAAACTAAGAGGTATGAGTTTCAATATTTTTAGTTTTTTAACATGGAAAGTGGCTTGGCATTGGCAACAAGGCAATGTTGGCATCTACACATAAATCAAATTCACTTTGTGTCTTGGTCCTAGGAAGAAATAGTAGCCTCCAAACGATATTTTTAAGGAAAGAAGTTATAAACATCAACTTGGCTAAGTATCATTGCAGGCATTCATACCTTCAAGAGAAGGGATATATGGAGATTTCGAAATGGATATAACATTGACATTTGGAATGATTCTTGCATCACATCAAACCGATGTTCGGAAGTCATACACATAGAGAATTAGCAAGGTCATACATTTATTTTGTGCAGTAGAAGTTTGTCATAGTATGTAAAATTCCCCTAAGTTCTAATGGCTTCAGATATTTTATGTCTTGGCATCACGAGTAAGAGTGGCATATGTTTATTAGGAGTGGCGTATTATTTGAAATGGAATCGTAAATTTAGAGGAGCTAGGAGGCATACTCTAGTCTTTGTTATTCTATTGCTACTTATTTGGAAAATCTTATGGAGTCTGTCGGTTTTAGTCAACATAAAATAGTCTATTGCTCACAATAGAAGATTAGTGCATAATGAATGTGATAGGAAAAGTATATAAAAAAATTGGTGCAAAATTAATAACCAAAAAGAAATGGACAACCATTGGTTTTGCAATTAAACAAAGTTCTACTAGATGTGAACACTCATAAAAAAGTGCAAGGATGGTTCAAAATTAGCATATACTCACATATGATATATTTACCAAAAAATAACAGTGACCATAATTTAGCAAGTCTACATATCTTAGTACTCATTAAAGACTAGAAGGTTTTTAGTTGACTCAAATACCAAAAGTGTGTAATTTTAGATCTTAATTATTACAAACAGTGGGACAAGGGGTGAAATAAAAAAATTACAACCCTTTCCTTCTATAAGGGGAGTGGATCCTCATATCATCCAGTAACGCATAGATAGCCAACAACACCAAAAAAATATCAACCTTTTGGTAGACCATTTGAGCTTACCACTTAAGATGCACCTTTTGAACTATATGTAAGTACTTACCACAAATATAACCACCTTTTCCTATCAAGTACCACAAACGTTCGAGTCAGCATAGGCGCCCATGTCTTCCCAGTTAACGTCCATCCTAAAACTAGTTCCTGACCAGGCAGATGATATGCCTCCACACCCTTAGAACTGCAATTTATTACAACATAGTGGAACCACTGCAGAACAACTCAATCCCTAACTCAACCACTGGGAATCCTGTGGACGCCCCAACACAATTGTTGTACTCCAGTGACAATGACTTCCCCATCCGTGAATCGATTGGCTATGATAACTCGGCATATGCTCCTTCGAACCAGTCACACTACAAGGGGAACCTAGAGACGGATGCTTACTTGGGCTATAATGGTAATGTTGTAGGCCAATATAACATGGAATACGATGAGTTTATCAATGCACCGCAAAAATTCTTCCTGTGGGAATGTTGATGATATTGATGCATGGTTTGAATGACTTCTTTAGATGCCAGTTAGTGCTTCCATTTAAATGCTATATCATGGAATAAGTTATTATACTGCCATTAGGTGCCATTATCAATTGTACTATGCCTATTCTAGGCGATAATAAACATATCAACATGCTCAGGATATTGGGCCATGAAGTTTGTTTTGGTATGACAATACTAATTTTTATTGCACCGTGTTCTTCATTTTGATTTAGTTAGTGTTTCTATTCAGTAAGAAGCGTGCTATTTTTCAACCGCTATTGGTGAACAAGAGCAATATGAAATATTCAACCATGTTTCACCTATTTAAAGCTTAATCCAGATTGTTGAAGTAGGGTTATATATTTTAGCTCATGCCTCTATGCCTAAAAAATTATCATACGTCGGGACCTCTTTAGCATTAATGGTGATGAAGAAAGAAAAACAGAAGAAATGGAAAGGGTGAGGAGAAAAAAAAAGGTTGGGTTTAGAGCATTTGAGTTGAGAGTGAAACACAAGCCCAAGAGTGAAAAGGAGAGGGGCCAAAACAAACCAAGCAAAACTGAGCCCATTTGGTTCTGTTGACACACAAATCCTACCCCGCTCCTCCTCTCCCCTCCCCTCCCCGAGCCGCCGCCGGAAGTGACCATGGCGGCGCCCTACCGCCGTCTCCTCCTCCTCCGCCGCCTCTCCATCTCCATCTCCCAATCCCACCTCGCCCCGCACCCCCAGCCCGCCCCGCTGCTCTCTCCCGCCCGCCACTTCGCCTTCTCCTCCGCGGAGGAGGCCGCGGCCGAGCGCCGCCGCCGCAAGCGCCGCCTCCGCATCGAGCCGCCGCTGCACGCCCTCCGCCGCGACCCCTCCAACCCGCCGCCCCCGCGCGACCCCAACGCGCCCCGCCTCCCCGACACCACCTCCTCCCTGGTCGGCCCGCGCCTCAGCCTCCACAACCGCGTGCAGGCCCTCATCCGCTCCGGCGACCTCGACGGCGCCGCCGCCGCCTCCCGCGCGGCCGTCTCCTCGCGCGTCCGCCCCACCGTCTTCACCTGCAACGCGGTCGCCGCCTCCATGGTCCGCGCAGGCCGGCCCGACGACGCCGTCGCCCTCTTCGCCTTCTTCTTCCGCCGCTCCAACATCGTCCCCAACGTCGTCTCCTACAACACCCTCATCCTCGCCCACTGCGACGCCGCCCGCGTCGACGACGCGCTCCAGGCATACCAGGAGATGCTGGACGGCCTCACCTCCTTCTCCCCCTCCACGGTCTCCTACCGCCACCTCACCAAGGGCCTCGTCGCCGCCGGCCGCGTCCAGGACGCCCTCGACCTCCTCCGTGACATGCTCAACCGCGGCCAGGGCGCCGACTCCATCGTCTACAAGAACCTCATCGACGGCTACGTCGCCCTCGACGACTGGGACAAGGCCTTCCAGCTCTTCGACGAGCTCCGGGAGAAGGCCACCGTCTATGACGGCGTCGTGCACACCAGCTTCATGGAGGGCTACTGGAAGAAAGGCATGGACAAGGAGGCCATGGACAGCTACAGCTCCCTTCTGGACAAGAAGTTCAAGATGACGCCGGCCACCTGCAACGTGCTGCTCCAGACACTCTTCAGCCACGACAAGCACAAGGAGGCACACGACCTGTGGGAGACCATGGTCGACAACCACAACCCGCCCAGCTTCATCGGCGTCAACAGCGAGTCCTACACTGTCATGGTCAACCAGTGCTTCAAGGAGGGCAGGTTCCAGGACGCCATCGAGGTGTTCCACAGACAGCCGAGGAAGAGTGTGCAGATGGACGTCGCCTGCTTCAACAACATCATCGGGAAGCTCTGCGAGAACGGGATGCTAGCAGAGGCGGAGCAGCTCTTCGAGGAGATGGAGAGCAAGTCAGTGCTTCCAGATGTGTACACCTACACTTACCTGGTCGACTCGTGCTTCAAGGATGGCCGTGTGGATGACACCATGCAGTATTTCCACAAAATGGCGGACGGGAGGGAGCACGGGCCAAAGTTCAATATCGCTTTCTTCAATCGGATGTTTCAAGGGCTTACAGAAGCTGGCCGGATTGATGATGCCTTGAAGGTGTATGGAAGGATGCCTGACAAGGAGATTAAGCCGTCCACGGCCACCTTTGAGATCCTGGTTAAGGCGTCCTGCAAGGAAGGGGAATTGGATAGAGCACGAGACCTGGTGAGGGACATGGCCAGAGGCGGTGTTGTCGCTCCTCCTGAGTTCCGTGAGTGTATTGTTGAGATTTTCAAGACTGCTGATCGCCAGGAAGAGATCGAGCAAGCTTTTGATGAAAAGCCAGTGCCACCACCTCCTTCGCCAAGGCCAGAGTATCGCCCTCGGAGTCTACCTGGATTTGCATCTAATCAGACGCCGGGTAGCTACGCACCTAACCAAGGCAAACTGGGCTATGGTTCTCAACCATTTCATCATGGCAATGCTGTACCTCAAATCCTGCGACCTGAGGGGATGTCTTCTGAACCCCGTCAGCCTGCGTTTGGAAGCCAGCAAGTTCAGAAAACAGAAGTTGGTGCTTCTAATACATCACAATATGGGCTTCCTTCTCCTCAAGGATCACCACCTGGGACGTCCCTGCCTCAAGGTCATCTGCCGGAGTTTGGTTCCTCTCGTCCTTGGCAGCAAGCAGTCGGTGCTTCTCAAGTGCAACAACCTAAATTTAGCTCGGATTCACCGGTGCAGTCTGGATTTGGTACCCCTCAACCGCAACAATCAACGCATATCTCTCATCAGACTCAACATGCCGGGTTTGGCACACCTCGTCCATGGCAGACAGGGTTTGGCTCTCAGCAAGCGCAGCAGCCCGGGTATGGCTCTCAGCAAGCGCAGCAGCCAGGGTATGGCTCTCAGCAAGCGCAGCAGCCTGGATATGGCTCTCAGCAAGCGCAGCAGCCAGGGTATGGCTCTCAGCAAGCGCAGCAGCCAGGGTATGGCTCTCAGCAAGGTCAACAGCCAGGATATGGCTCTCAGCAAGTGCAACAACCAGGATATGTCTCTGACCAAACGCAGCAGCCCAGGTATGGCTCTCAGCAAGCGCAACAGCCAGGATATGGCTCTCAGCAAGCGCAACAAACAGGGTATGGCTCTCAGCAAACGCAGCAGCCAGGTTATGGCTCTCAGCAAGGGCAGCAGCCAGGGTATGGCTCGCACCAAGCGCAACAGACTGGATATGGCCCGCATCAAGCGCAACAGCCTGGGTATAGCTACCAAGCCCAACAGCCAAGGTATGGCGCTCACCAAGCGGAACAGCCAGGATATGGTGCTTATCAAGCGCAACAGCCTGGGTACGGCGCTCATCAAGCACGACAGCCTGGGTATGGTGCACCTCAGACATCACAGCCACCTTTTGGTCTTCCTGAAGCACCACAATCTGGCTTTCGCAGTGCTCGGACTCTACCAAGCTATGGCCATATAGGAAATCAGCATGATCAGTTTGGATCTCCTCCTCAGGGCAGACAAAAGGTTGACACTCAGCCAGCGCAGGACTCTGGTGCTCCTGAAGCACCACAATCTGGTTCGGGCATTGCTCAGAGCTTGCCAAACAGTGGCCACATTGGAAATCAACATGATCAGTTTGGATCGGGTGGAATAAAATTTAGCACCCAGTCACCTCAGGAGGACTTTGGTACTCAGGCATCAGATGAAGTGGCTGTCAAGTACGCTGAGCGATACTAAAATGGCAACCTTGTCCTCCAAATCAAACATGGCCTAATTTGAGGAGCAGGTACTGCAAGCATGTTAGACAGTGCTCATTCCATTTCATTCCACGATGCCACACCCCCTTATTTTTGTTGTTTGTGCTTCTGTTTTAATTTACTTGTAGACCCCAATGATGATATTCGTGGTGTGCTGCTTGCAGGGCATTGTGAAACAATTCTGTCGTCTTTGTTTGGAGCAAGGTGCTACATGGATGCAAATGTCTGTTAGCCGATCAAGAACAGCCGGAGTTAGGCGATCAAATGGGTTTGGCTGTAGTAATTTTGAGTACCATTATTTGCCTCAGTTACATTCGGCTAACTTTGGTCTAGTATAGGCTTGTAATAATTAGGCATGATAAATCACATGCACTATGAGTTGATCTACTCGAATAGGATTGGAGGGCAACATAATTAATTGCTGATCCTAATGCCCTTTATTTAGTGGAACGGTTTATGGAAATGTAATGAACAACTCAGTAAGACCAAATTTTGTTTATCTTAATCAGGCAGATTCATCAGTAACTAAGAGATTGTGTTTGCATTTCTTGTACTAATTATCCTGCTGTATTAACTGATATCATCGATCATCTTGAAGTCTGTCCTGATTGGTACACAAATCTGGATTGGATGGCAAAAAAATGCAGCAGGCCAGGTCAGGTCCTCACATAGTATGTATGTACAACCCCTTTTCTCCTCCCTATCTGCTATACATATCCTTCTCACTTTGATAATAGTTGGCAATGCCGGAGGGGAGCTTGCATTGTCTGTGTGCGCTTGGTGTCTTGGCCTGGCACCTGTATCAATGCTTGTATGTGGTTAGTTGCATCATAGCAGCAAAAGTAGTAAACTAATCTCCCTGTCCTTTTTTTGCAATGCATAGATGATGATGATGATGATGGTGATATCCAAGTAAGTAGAGTATGTTTGTGTTTGTGAAAGAAAAGAAAATTAAGACGTGTTGTTGGATGTTGGGGTTCAGTTCATACAAGGTATAATAAATTTTACGTACATGTAGAGTCGCGCAATGCATCTTTAATTCTTATGTTTTATTTATTTATCTTGCACAAGAGTACTTACTAGGAAGTAAGGAAACAGAAGAAGGGCTCCCGTTGTTTGCCTGATGATTTGCTTACATAAGTGTCGTACAACAAGGTCCTGGAGCTCTTTTTCACTGTTAACGATGATTTGCTAGTAAATGTCACCAAAAAGGTCAGGTTTTGGCGGTGGACTAGAAAATATTGCTCTTCTTTCTTTCTTATGTGAATTAAACAAACAGTTAAACATGGCTACATACGGACGCATTCATTTCATTTTTATTTTTCCTGAAGTTTTCTGGTTTGCTAATTCACACAATCTGTTCTGCTTCGCCTGAATCTAGGTAGTTAATTTGCTTCACTTGGTGTGTGTTGGTTGAAGAGGAAGAGTTGCCTGAATCCTGTGTTAGTGCCACACTACTGGACTGACAGAAGAAGCAGGAATTTTCTTACTTCTGTCAGGCAACTAGGAGATGTCTGACTGAACGTTCTGGCTGGACAAACTAGGAGATGCCTGTCTGTTTGTTTGTTTGTAGACCACGTCACGTGGTAAAACTTTCTAGTGTCAACAAGAGGACTCTTGTTGTACGATCAATGAATTTTTTAAATTTATTATTTGGAGAATCCATATAACCGCTAAAGGTTCTGTTTGATGATTCGCTGGAGATGATCAGAGCGCCGGGTGTGGATTGGCGGTGCTGACATGGCATTTTCGATGGTAACGTGTCTGTCAATTGCTGACATGGCTCACTTGGTTGGTGTGGCAGACTGACTAGTTGAGAGCTGATGGTTGTAAATTAGGGTCAGGTCAGGTCAGTCAATAATTCCCATGAAAGCAGCCATTCATGAAAACCAATAAGGTCTTACTAGATGAGTTTCAAAGCTAGCAACTTGACATTTATTACACCTTGTAATATCACAGGTAGTACTTCCAGAGGGATTGAAATGTCCGCAAGCGGTTGTTCCTTTTGAGACTGAGCAACATCTTGAGGTAATCATATCTTCCCATCAACTACCTCAAAAGGGAAATTTAACCAAAATATCACTTTGTACGAACATACGTACGTATGTATGCAAATTCACAACTGATGAAATTGAGTTACTTTGGTTTAAAGTTTCTTATTTAGAACAAGAAACAAAATCCAAAAAATCAATAAGATACGCGTGCGTGTTCTGAACCTTCTTATTGGTTAGGTCAGGTCAGTCAATAATTCCCATTAAAGCACCCATTGGTTAAAACCAATAAGAACGTCCTACTAGATGAGTTTCAGAGGTATGAACCCCACACCACGGTGCCTAGCTAGCAACTTGACATCTAGCAGCATCATTTCAGAGGTAGTGCTTCCAGAGGGATCGAAAAGTCTGCAAGCGGTTGTTCCTTTTGAGACTGAGCAACATCTTGAGGTAATCCCATCTTTTACCTCAAAAGGGAAATTTGCTCGTACCGAGTTAATTACCTCGAAAGGAACATTGTTCTGGCTTGATATTGTTTTCCCTTCATCGATTCTTAGTTCTGATGATGATATATGCCACTGAATGCAGACTAGCTATTCATACCTCGAGTTAACTAGTGCTCCCTTCTTATATTTCTTTACAGAGGGAGTACTTTGGAAGGAAATTTGTTTGTGGCTTTATATTGTTTTCCTTTCTTGGATCCTAGCTCTGATGATGATTTATGCCACTGAATGCAGACTAGGTATTCATACCTTGGTGTTGTTGGCAGGACGACAGCGGTGATAAAGAAGAACATAGTCGGAGAGCACAATGTTCCATTCCAGGTACTTTGCACATAGAGAGTGGCGAGCCATGTTCCTTGGGTCTTGCTGCTCCCTATCTCATCGTTCTGTGAACTGCAGATGTACTATGAGTTAAGCCCGATCGATCTTCATGCTGGCGGAGCAGCTGATGCTGATAACAGCAGTGCTGCTCTTTTTCGGCTCGTATCTTTCTTTACGGAGGGAGTAATTAGTATGATGAATGAATTGATGATCGGATGACCCCTGGGGGTGTATTAGCTTTGGAGAGTTTTCTGCACAAAAGAAAAGAGAATAAAATTGGTTAAAAGTGGGATTTGAACCTAGTGGGCTGGTTCCAGCACGAGGAACTTAACCATTTGAGCTACGCCCAGTTCACATATTGTCCTTTGTAATTATGAACTATAATATGGTTTGTCAAGTCGTAATAGCTCATCGCGTGCACAGTTGTTGTGCCAGGTTCTGGGAGATTGTTTATCTGTCTTGCCATTATTACTCGTATTTGTATTGTTTGGTCTCTATACTCTGTACTATGCACATTGCTCGCAGAGGTACGATAAGCGAACAACAAAGAATGTTTCACGCTGGCCCTGATTTGAGATCTCGAGAGAATAGGTGGAAAGTGCCCACGACATCGGATAATATGATGCCCGGCCCGGCCCGGTCCGACCCCTCGAATCATGTCATCCATGCAAATTGCAGCTACCATTAGTCTGGTAGTGATCATATCAGCAAGTTGGCACTCAACAACTGTGCACAAGATCTGCGTGGTAAACGATGCTGCATTGATCTGAATATCTCTGCACGTACGGCTATGCATGAAGCATGATGACAGATGGAGGTGCAACACTAAAGCTGACGCGTTTGGTGCCCGCGTCGTGTATAAATGGGACCTCTGCATCGCTCTCAGAACTCACACCATTCTCCCCCCACCAAAATCAAGCACCACAGCTATCCTACGTGGTTCAGATTCCAGATCGCCAGTGTGCACTGCACTCTGTTCTCTTCGGCTAGCTCCACTTCCACCATCATGGCCAACTTCGCCGTCCAGCTCAAGGATAGGTTTTTCGGCCTTGTCGACCGGGTCGCCGGCTGCGGCCGCGCCGGGGTCAGGGAGGAGGCCCCCAAGTCGGCGCCGGCGCCGGCCGTGCAGGAGGTATGCTTAATTAGACATTGTTTTCTACCGTACAAGACTTGTTGTAGCTGGAGAAGTCACCGTACTGCTTGTTACTCTTGCAGCACGTCGAGATTCGACCGAGAGGCCCCAATGTGTCAGGAGGATCGGAGGCGGGAGTCAATTAGACAGTGTGGATGCTACTCGTTTGTTACTGTCTGCTGATGTCTGGAGTGTTATCGCTTCGTTTCAGATTCACGTGGCTTCCCTTGTTCTGAAAGTTGAAACAAATGCTTTCCTTGCTGGTGTTCTGAATGCGTGAAGTGTGCTTGTGCGTGCGTGGGTGTGTTTTCAATGTTCAACAAGTTTTTTCTTCATACCTCAAAAGTGGTAACAGAAGTATTAAGCTTAATGATTTCATTGTATCATGTATGTTTGATGAAGCAATAATTTATTTGATCCAAATTTCACACGCTCACACGCAGTGGCGTAGCTTGAAAGCAAAAGTTGGGTGGGCCAGACTAAAGAAAAGCATAATTTTTTTTTTCAAATTCGCCATCATAAGGGCATGTTAAAAGACCGGGCTAGGAGATATACTCTCCCTATGTGCCGAAATACTGGTAGTTGGGGGAACTTGTACTAGTTTCCGCCAACTACAAGTATATCCGTACAGAGGGAGTATATAATATATACAATACGTGTAATAAAGTACAGTTCAACCATCAAGCACTATTAAGTTATCTGCAAGAAGCTTCACCATTTCAAGAAAGCTTGGAATGTAAGCCACTTAACAACCGCAATTTACACTTTCAGCCGCAAACGGTTTCTTGGCACTTTCTCCTTGCCCTTCACAACTACAATATTCTCCGTGTGGCATGGTTGTTTCAGTAAGGCATGACCACCAGTGACTGCATTGTTGTGTGGTGAGCATGGTCCAGATCCTATGTGGGTCAAGAATGCACAATGTTTTCGATGAACCCTCTTCCAACTGTCAAATCCATATATTGTGAAGACATGAGAACCACCTCACGTATTCTTTTGTTACTGGAGACGAAACAATATTAGACAATACACACAATTTTTGTCCTCTAAATACTCTAGACATGATGGAAAATCACCAAACCAACTATACTGGAAGCGGCGGTGATGCCCTGGTTCACCTTAAGGGCAATACATGGTCTTCCTCAACTTCACTTATGTCATCTCTTTTCCTTCTAAAAGCCAAATCGATTCTTCTCTAAGTCTGATTTTCCTTGCCCATGACTACCTATGTTGCAATTTGCATAAGATCAGATCATCAGTCTTTATTTATAACTAGCAAGACAGATCACTGGATGTATGGAGGCCTATTGCTTATCAAATATAGAATTTGGGGGAAGATTTATACCTGCTAGCTACCTGGGGCTGTGTGCCCGTGTGTGAAGTGTGATGCGGCAGGGGGCTAATTCATGTGTTCGCCAACACAGAACATGGAAGGGGATCTCGCTCAGGTCATGCGCCAGCCATTGAGTTGGAGGAGAACAGCCAGCCGCAAGATTAGATGGCCGGCAGCACGCACGGCATTGGTCGGTGGACGATGAGCGGCGGGAGGGAATAGGGCAGGGGCGGGGCGAGACGGCGGGCAGCGCTCTGGTGGACGGTGCTCCCTCCCTGTCCACGGCGGTCAGTGTCGGCGGCGTGGCTACATGCTGAGACGAAGAGGAAATTGGGAATTGGGGAAGGTGCGTGACTGCCTACGCGTGCGTGAGACGAGAGGAAAGGATGGGGATGATGTGTCGTGCGTGGGCTGGGCTAAGACGACATGTAGGTACAAAAAATTTGGCCAAATTCCTGGGCGGGCCATGGCCCGGGTCGGCCCCTACAGAGCTCCACCCCTGCTCACATGCTGTTCAAAAGTTATACATGCATCCGTAGACTTGAATGTTGCTAGTAGACAACACACACACACACACACACACACACACACACCCACACACACACACACTTCCGCATAAGTACACTTGAATGGAGCACTAGTAGGCGGCCAACACCATCCCCCTCCCGCGATGCTCTGTGAGCGTCCGGGGGAAACTTTAGCCACTAACTCGTCTCAAACCCCCTCTGGTCCTTCCCCCCTGGCCGCCGCTGAGAGGCGCCGCCGGGTGAAGTCCCGTCGGCGGCGGTGGCAGCGGGGCCTCTCTCTTCCCCTTTGCAAGCTCGCAGAGGCTTGCACGGGACAACCGGGCATGTGGACTCACTGGGCTCACGCGAGGCCCATTGGTGGTTCTGGCCCGCTATTACTCTTGCAGCACGTCGAGATTATAGTGTTGTAGTTTCTACTGTACAATGATTACATTGTTGTAGCTAGAGAACTCACCGTGCTGCTATTACTCTTGCAACACGTCAAGATTCGACCGAGAGGCCCCAATGTGTCAGGAGGATCAGAGGCGGGAGTCAATTAGACACCGCGGATGCTTCCAGGACGTAATTCTTCTGTGCAGCAATGAGGATAATCCTCAAGTTACAGACCCAGTCCGTGTAATTGCTACCATCATCTTTCAACTTTGCTTTCTCAAGGAACGCATTAAAATTTAACGGAACAACAGCACGAGTCATCTATCTACAATTAACATAGACAAGCAAAATACTATCAGGTACTAAGTTCATGATAAATTTAAGTTTAATTAATCATATTACTTAAGAACTCCCACTTAGATAGATATCCCTCTAATCCTCTAAGTGATCACGTGATCCAAATCAACTAAACCATGTCCGATCATCACGTGAGATGGAGTAGTTTCAATGGTGAACATCACTATATTGATCATATCTACTATATGATTCACGCTCGACCTTTCGGTCTCAGTGTTCCGAGGCCATATCTGCATATGCTAGGCTCGTCAGGTTTAACCTGAGTATTCCGTGTGTGCAACTGTTTTGCACCCGTTGTATTTGAACGTAGAGCCTATCACACCCGATCATCACGTGGTGTCTCAGCACGAAGAACTTTCGCAACGGCGCATCCTCAGGGAGAACACTTATACCTTGATAATTTAGTGAGAGATCATCTTATAATGCTACCGTCAATCAAAGCAAGATAAGATGCATAAAAGATAAACATCACATGCAATCAATATAATTGATATGATATGGCCATCATCATCTTGTGCTTGTGATCTCCATCTCCGAAACACCGTCATGATCACCATCGTCACCGGTGCGACACCTTGATCTCCATCATAGCATCGTTGCGTCTCGCCAACTTATGCTTCCACGACTATCGCTACCGCTTAGTGATAAATTAAAGCATTACAGGGCGTTTGCATTGCATACAATAAAGCGACAACCATATGGCTCCTGCCAGTTGCCGATAACTCGGTTACAAAACATGATCATCTCATACAATAAAATATAGCATCATGCCTTGACCATATCACATCACAACATGCCCTGCAAAAACAACTTAGACGTCCTCTACTTTGTTGTTGCAAGTTTTACGTGGCTGCTACGGTTTGAGCAAGAACCGTTCTTACCTACGCATCAAAACCACAACGATAGTTTGTCAAGTTAGTGCTGTTTTAACCTTCTCAAGGGCCGGGCTTAGCCACACTCGATTCAACTAAAGTTGGAGAAACTGACACCCGCCAGCCACCTGTGTGCAAAGCACGTCGGTAGAACCAGTCTCGCGTAAGCGTACGCGTAATGTCGGACCGGGCCGCTTCATCCAACAATACCGCCGAACCAAAGTATGACATGCTGGTAAGCAGTATGACTTATATCGCCCACAACTCACTTGTGTTCTACTCGTGCATATAACATCTACGCATAAAACCTGGCTCGGATGCCACTGTTGGGGAACGTAGTAATTTCAAAAAAATTCCTACGCACACACAGGATCATGGTGATGCATAGCAACGAGAGGGGAGAGTGTTGTCCACGTACCCTCGTAGACCGAAAGCGCGCGGAAGCGTTAGCACAATGCGGTTGATGTAGTCGTACGTCTTCACGATCCGACCGGTCAAGTACCGAACGTACGGCACCTCCGAGTTCAGCACACGTTCAGCTCGATGACGTCCCTCGAACTCCGATCCAGCTGAGCTTTGAGGGAGAGTTCCGTCAGCACGACGACATGATGACGATGATGATGTTCTACCGACACAGGGCTTCACCTAAGCACCGCTACGATATTATCGAGGTGGACTATGGTGGAGGGGGGCACCGCACACGGCTAAGAGATCCAAGGGATCAATTGTTGTGTCTAGAGGTGCCCCCCTGCCCCCGTATATAAAGGAGCAAAGGGGGGGAGAGGCGGCCGCCAGGAGGAGGCGTGCCAGGGAGGAGTCCAACTCCCACCGGGAGTAGGATTCCCTCCTTTCCTAGTTGGAGTAGGAGAAGGGGGGAGGAGGAGGGAGAGAGGAAGGAAAGGGGGGCGCCGCCCCCCTCCTTGTCCAAATCGGACTAGAGGGGGAGGGGGCGCGCGGCCTGCCCTGGCCGCCCCTCCTCTTCTCCACTAAGGCCCATCTTGACCCATTAAACCCCCGGGGGGGTTCCGGTAACCCCCGGTACTCCGGTAAAATCCCGATTTCACCCGGAACACTTCCGATATCCAAATATAGGCTTCCAATATATCAATCTTTATGTCTCGACCATTTCGAGACTCCTCGTCATGTCCGTGATCACATCCGGGACTCCGAACTATCTTCGGTACATCAAAACACATAAACTCATAATATAACCGTCATCGAACTTTAAGCGTGCGGACCCTACGGGTTCGAGAACTATGTAGACATGACCGAGACATGTCTCCGGTCAATAACCAATAGCGGAACCTGGATGCTCATATTGGCTCCTACATATTCTGCGAAGATCTTTATCGGTCAAACCGCATAACAACATACGTTGTTCCCTTTGTCATCGGTATGTTACTTGCCCGAGATTCGATCGTCGGTATCTTAATACCTAGTTCAATCTCGTTACCGACAAGTCTCTTTACTCGTTCCGTAATACATCATCCCGCAACTAACTCATTAGTTGCAATGCTTGCAAGGCTTATAGTGATGTGCATTACCGAGTGGGCCCAGAGATACCTCTCCGACAATCGGAGTGACAAATCCTAATCTCGAAATACGCCAACCCAATAATTACCTTCGGAGACACCTGTAGAGCACCTTTATAATCACCCAGTTATGTTGTGACGTTTGGTAGCACACAAAGTGTTCCTCCGGTAAACGGGAGTTGCATAATCTCATAGTCATAGGAACATGTATAAGTCATGAAGAAAGCAATAGCAGAATACTAAACGATCGAGTGCTAAGCTAACGGAATGGGTCAAGTCAATCACATCATTCTCCTAATGATGTGATCCCGTTAATCAAATGACAACTCATGTCAATGGCTAGGAAACATAACCATCTTTGATCAACGAGCTAGTCAAGTAGAGGCATACTAGTGACACTCTGTTTGTCTATGTATTCACACAAGTATTATGTTTCCGGTTAATACAATTCTAGCATGAATAATAAACATTTATCATGATATAAGGAAATAAATAATAACTTTATTATTGCCTCTAGGGCATATTTCCTTCATCCTCTGCCGTGGTATCGCGCCTGCGCTGACGCCGCTTTCACACTCGCCGCCGGGAACCCGCCGGTTCCCCGCAGTTTCGTGCGCCGCCGCCGCCAGGGGAAGACGCAGCCACCACGCGAGGGGGAAAGCCCCGCCTCCGCCATCACTGGCCATGTTACGGGCGTGGCCTCTAGCGGCGGCAGGGGAGAGAGGACGTGGGAGGTGGCCTTTGGGCCGGCGGCGGCAGATCGCCCCCCGTGTCGCCTAGGTTAGGCGACGCGGGGGAAGCAGGCTCGATAAGGTCTGACCTTTAAAAATGGGGGAGAATTTCACTTCCCCGACCTCTGCACCAACTAGGGATGCATACGGCCATTTTAGTATGAGTATCAAGATTTTTTTTTGATGAGTGGTTCCACCACACACCAAACTTGATTCTCAATGGGAAAAACCCCATGCATCATCTGTCAATTCTAGGAATTGAACTCGGGTTGTTTGGCTACACAACCGCATGCCCAATCACTAAGCCAAGGCTCTCTTTGCACCTAAAAATGTTAATATGTGAGCTTATATAACCATAATGGTTTGCATGGGTTATGCTATATAATACTGGACATGATGATGTCAGTACAACCAAAGCACACATGATTGGTTGTCGAGCATAACCCAAACATGAATTGGTAAAAAAATAACAATAAGGTAATGCATCGTATACCATATCTTTTTAGCTTCTCTGCATGATGTGTGGTACATAAGGAAGACCGGCTTATCAATGATTGTACATGCCTTTAGAAAGGCGGCATGGGCTGTCGGGCCCTCGTTGCAAACAAGGCAGTCCTGGTTGTTCTCACTCCTGACAACACGCCGAACTGTTTGTTTTTAAAATTTACAGAAGAGAATTAGAGTTTTAGAAACCAACACCCAGGAGAGAATTAGCCACAATTCTTTTTAGGGACTCAAATATAAATAGTAAAAATAATTCCTTATATAGCACTATTTTAAATGCTGTTTCCCTATTTGACACTAGAAAACTTTTCCTTCCTTATATAACACCAAATCTAAATTTTGTTCCCTTTGTGACACTTTCATCAATTTTGAGTACTAACGGTGTTAATTGACATGTGAAAAGACAATTTTACCCCTAGTTCATTATTCACAGAAAAAAAGGCAATATATATTTTTTGTGGTTACATGAACAATGAAGTTTCACTGCGCCATGACACCGTTAGATATTTCAGGTCCATGGAGAAACAGTATATGTGCAGATGCTGAGATACTATAGTCTATAGGACAATAGATAAGCCCTTTTTTTTCTACGAGTGTAGAGCATACCTTTTGAGCTCGATCATCTCCTGGCTCCTGCCCTTATGGACTGATGTGCTGGTCGCTTGGTGCATGCAGGCGCCTCTGCATCTTTGCAAGACACCAATATGTAGATTGGTTGACTTGTTTTTGAACGGCTAATTAACAACAAGAAATGTACTGCATTGACTGCCTGATTGCACACGCGAAAACTAACATCCAGCTTAAATTATGTTGGCAACTTTGTTTTGTTTACTCGACCACTAAGCTTTCGATAGCCATTGTTAAGCTTGGTTGGCCTAATTAGCCCGGTCCCATGTACAATGCCGATAGTGGCCGGAACCGTATAGTTGCTGCCGCCACGTACAGAAGGACAGGAACCGGCCGGACGGAGGACGGGCATGTTGGTTTCTAAAACTCTAAATCAAGTCGTCGGAAATTGTGTGCGTGCAAAGTTAGCTCAAAGAAGCAGACTAGCAAGCAGCTTGACTGATTTCTGTATCAATAGCACACACAAGCAACATCATAAACTTTGCATACGTGCACGTAGCCTGGGCTGGCTAAGCTTAGCTCTCTAGCGAGGCTATCGACCTCATGGATCCGGTTCACGCTAGTACAGGCCAGTTTCACGTGTACGTGTGCATCAGGTATAAAAACGGCTCTGCTTTTGTCCGCCACCTTCCACGACCATGTAAATAACGGCTTCTTTGGTCATTTGAATAATTCTTGTCACAAATTGCATCAGGGGTAAAGTCGTATTTTCAAGTGCCATTTAACACCGTTAATAGTCAAAATGGATGAAAGTGTCACAAAAGGAACAAAATTTAAACTTTGTGTTATATGAGGAAGAAAAAGTTTTTCAGTGTCGAATGGGGCAAGAAAATTTAAGATAGTGTTAAATAAGGAATTCTCTCTAAACAGTAACCCAGTAAAGTCAGGACTGCTTTATTTTTTGAGCAACAGTCAGGGCTGCTAGTATACATGGGCTGTTGGTCTCCCACGTAAGCCGGGTTCCTTGACGTGGACCATCGCCTACCTCACGCCGCCCCTTCTTTTGCTGCTGCCTGCTCTGCTTTGCTCTCACTCACGCCCCCCTGCTCTGCTACAGTGCCAGTGCCAGTGCCGTATATTACTCCGCCGCAGACCAAGAACCAACCGCACCGCCGGACGACGGCGAGCCCCATCCGCCCTCTTCCACACCTCTCATCCCCCCTCCCAGGCAAGCTCCTCACCGCCCCCCATGGCCTCCGCCGGCTAGCCATCGATCCGCTCCTTCCGGACTCCCCCCCTGATCCCAGATCCGCTTCCTAGCCCACGATCCCCGACTGCCTAGCGACCTAGCCAAGCTGGTCCAGAATGGCGGCATATCAGTGCGAGCTTTCCTCGGCCATCGTGGCCGAATCCGAGGACAGGTCGTTCGTGTTCAAGGTGCGTGGATACTCAAGGGCCAAGCAGCTGCTCAAGTGCGGCGAGTGCATCACCTCGCCCCCGTTCACCGTCCAAGGCCACGACTGGGTGCTCAGGTATTATCCCAACGGCCGCTTGGCAACAGGTGCTGCTGCAGGTTACATGTCCCTGGTTCTTGACACCGCCGACGGCAAGGATGTGACCGTCAAAGCCAGGAACATCAGCGTGCTTGACAAGAATGGCCTGCCAGGCCGCTACTACGGCACCATGTTTGAAAACATCATGTTTGAGACGCCTGTCTCCTTCACCAGCAGAAATTCGTATCTGTGCCTCATGGTCAGGAAGGCAGGCTTGGAGCACTCAGGGGACATAATAGAGGACTCTTTCAACATCAGATGTGATCTCACTCTCAAGGATATCGGCGAGCAGTTTGTCGTGGTCCCTCCGAGCGACATGCATCTGCATTTCGGCAGCCTTCTGGAGAGCATGGATGGAGCCGACGTCGCCTTTCTCATCGGCGGGGAGAGGTTCTCGGCTCATAGGCTCGTGCTTGCTGCCAGGTCATCCGTGTTCAGGGCAGAGCTCCTCGGCGCCATGAAGGAGAAAACCGACAGCCTCATTGAAATCAGTGACATGGAACCTCATGTGTTCAGGTCCCTGCTCCATTTCATATACACCGACTCGCTGCCTGATCTTGAGATTGAGATGGCCAGCGACCAAGGTGAAGGACATGGAGGAGGTGTGGTGATGGCTAGCCATCTACTCGTGGCAGCAGACAGGTACGACATCGAGAGGCTGAAACTGATATGCGAGCACAAGTTATGCAGCCACATTGATACCAACATGGTGGCGACAAGTCTGGCCTTGGCCGAGCAGCATAGGTGCCATGGGCTTAAGGTAGCTTGTCTACGGTTCCTTGCTTCTCCTTCCAATTTGGAGGCCATGATGGCGAGTGATGGCTATCAGCATCTCAAGAGGAGTTGCCCATCTGCCCTTAAGGACCTAATTGCTAGTCTCCTGCCGGTCACAATGAAAGCGGCCAAGGATATTATCATGGAAATTTAATTTACTAGCTAGCGTGGCTCCGCATCTAAATTAGGTAAGTATATAATGTGCATGTTTCATCTTACTAGTTCTCTAGGTATGGTCGGGTGTGTGCATCTATCTATCTATCTATCTAAGACTGTAATGCAAGTACAATGGGACTGATAGCGATAGGGTATCGCCAATATATTCTATTTGCTGAGATGAGATGCATGAGGGTTGAATCGGGCTTTCCTCTTGATGCAGTTTATTATGTTGGTATGGTATGTAAAGACTTGAAGTGCTCTATCTATATATGTGAACCTCTGTTGTACTACTTGATGCCTTGTTTCAGCTTGCAATCCTCTAGTTCATCTTACCTTGTTAAAAGTTAAATTGCTGAACCAGCTAGTTTTTTTGGCGCTGCTTTTGGTTGAGCTTCTCATTGTAGATGGCAACATATAATCCTGTTTGTTCTGGCTGGCTTTGGGAGTGACGATAACCTTTGCTAGCTTTAGAGTTGCAGTTGCTTTTGGGTGAGCTCCTCATTGTACAAGGCAACAGGTTCATCATATAATAAATCCTGTTTGTTCTGGGGGAGAAACGATAACCTTGCTTTGACGGACGATATTTCGGTGAATTTCGGATCGGTCTCTCACCTTGTGGTCCCGAGCATAGAGTTCCTGACATGATTACTGCCAGCGTGCTGCCTGCCTGTCCGAACTGAATCTATCTGTTAGTATGAGTGTAGTTTTCTGCTAACTCAAGTTTATGCGTTGGCAAGTCCTGCGTGGTGGCAAGAAAGTTTTAGAGGGTCCAAGCTGTAGCAGTAGACGTTTCAGATTTCAGAGTTTTGTTTTCTGAAACTAGTGCCGCCTCTGCACCTGGGGATGAACAAAGCTAAGTGTAGAATGAACACTGAAGTGGAACACCTTTCAAAACAAAACACTGAAGTGGAATACTGTGTGTCTGCATCACACTGTTCTATTCTACACCGTGTCGAATTGGCACTAGCTAGAGGTGTAGGAAAAATTGTTGGCACTCAAGTCATCACGCAGAGCAACAAGCCAGTCAGCAGCTGTAGGTTCTTTATTGTCAGCTCACGTGCTCTGAAACTTTGAGAAACATAACCACTGTTAACACTAACTGCAACTGCAACACGCGTGAACAAGTTTCGCAGCAAACACGGCTGTCGGTGAAATCAGAAGCACAAACAAGTGATGATAAAATGCTAGGATGGCGATTGATTGCACACCTGCAACTGTACTAGTCATGTACAATAGTATTATACTGTAGGTACAACAGCATGCCCAAGCTGCCTACAACACTGGTCAGTATAAGCTACAGTAGACTATAGACAACATACTACTCAAGCGGATTATTCTGAAACTCTGAGATCTGCGTCAGCTAACCTAATCTGAGTGAATCAGCCAGTGTTTACGCTGCTGCTGTTGCTGTTGCTTTTGGACTGCATAAGTTTGGGGCTGAAGATTTTCTTGTGTGCTGTCAACATACTACTCCCTCCATAACTTAATGTAAGACTTTTCTGACACTTGTCATAGTGTGAAAAAAAGTCTTTACGGAGGGAGTGTACATAGCAAAGATCAAAGATCCGACAAGCATCACATATTCATTCAACAGCAGCTGATGGATTTCGAATCGATTTGTCACCTCCCTTCCCTTGTGATCCCTACCCTACCTAGCATATTTGGAGTTTCTGTCATGCACTGCCAATCTGAACTGAATCCGTTAGCACGCAGGCCTTTGAGAATGAATTCAGAGTTTTGTTTTCTGAAATGAAACTAGCTAGTGCCGACTGCCGAGTGAGAGAGGGGGGCCTCTAGCCTGTGGCATAGAATGAGCACATTTTTCTTTTCTTTTCTTTTCTTGTCTTTGAATGTGGAAGAATAAATAAATAAATTGCTTTCTGAAACTAAATAAATAACTCGAGCACTGAACTGGACTCATACATACAGCTGGTATCAGTCCAGACATGATTTTCTGAGCTTGTTAGAAATGACTTCTAACAATACAACTGAACTGAATCCCGGCAAGAAATTCACACGGTCCTAGCACCCACCAACCTTTTTAGAGGTTATTATTACATCATTACATCAGTGAAAATTTAGTGCAGACTGGGGAGCAAAGAATAAGCAGCAGTACAAAGTGATCAAGATGACCGCCCGCATGGGAAGGAATGGAACTTGTATTCATATTTGACAAGCCAAAACTACGGGTTGGACCGACGGCTGTGAATGAATGGGTAACTACTCAAATTGCTGCTGATCCGCAGGCAGAGATGTACTGCAACACACGTGGAAAAAACAATCTCACAACAAACCGTTAAATCACAAGCACAAACAATGATAAAAAAAAAGCATGATAAATTGATTGCACATCTGAAACTGTACGAGTCATGTATATATAGGTCCAAAAGCATGCCCAAGCACTCTAGAGGTAGCAGCATCAGCTTGCAGAAACTGGCTTGCTCTGCCTACAATACAATACTGATCAATACTACTGTATGAGCTTAGACTAGAGATAACAACGGCTCATGGGATCGGAACAATAGAGGGCCGAGTTTCGATTTGTCCAAAGGGCATCTATCTATACTCACAGCACAGGTCAAAAGGGTGAATTGACGCACTTGAGACGTCAGTAAGAGAAAATCTTGCAGAAACAACAACGGTTTCAAGCTTCAGAGATTTCACTTGACGAGAGAGCAACCCAAGAATAAAAATACATAAGCGACCAGCGAAGTAAGGAGCTCCAGACACCAAGTATGCGGGAAAATAAATGCCGGGATCACTGGGACTACCAGCGAACCTACTATCCAGCCACCCGCAAAGAGCCCAAGCCTGCAAGTACACAGGAGGATTAAACACCCTATACGTGCGCGACTAATAACGACCAAGGGAGTACTCGTATGTTGCTATGCAGGTGCTAACTAACCCTGTAGCAGACGCCCTGGCAAGGTTTTTCATCTTGTCGTTGAGGAAGTATATGCATGAGACGAGTGCCAATGCAAGCTGCAAGAGAAAACCATCAATGTTAAAAAGATTGTTACAACCAGCAAGACCTATAATTGGTATAATAGGAGGCTCAATCTATCTTTTTTCTGCCTAATGGTTCCAATCCCCAAACGCAAGAGAAATAAACAACAGTCTTAGGCTGTAAGTGATCTCTAACAGGTTCAATGCTTAGGAAAAAACAAGTACTGAATCAGTTGGGAGAAGCATATATATACCTGGAAGGTAGGTCCAGTCTCAGCAGAAGTTGCGATGCTCCACCCAGCAATAAAGCCAAAGAGAGCAAACCTTTTTGACACGACATCCATCGATGGCACCTCGAAGTGTCCAAGCAGTGACTTAACCCATGATGGAGATTCTTCCACTTGCTTCTTTAATTTGCTTTTCAGGTTGATTTTCGATTTCTTACGGTGTGAGTAGCTTTTCATCATTATCTTATCATAAGCACCTTCAATTGCCTCTTCGCTTTCTTCATACCCAGCGTATTGTTGAAGAAGGAAGTTTCTTGCACTATTGATCTCTTCTTCAGATGCATCACGATCAACACCAAGAAGCATGTAAGGATCCCATGTTTTTTGTCTTGGGAATACGGGAACATGCTCTACAAATACACATTAAATCGGCTCAAATAGAAATATAATTGCTGAAGATGGTACGACAATACCTTACAATACAACACAAAACTGATGGAATCTCATAAGCTCTAGAGAAAAAACATGAAGTGACATAAGAGCAGTGAACAAGAAAATCATACAGAAGAGTATTCAGAACCCAAGGAAATGACAAAAGGCATGCATTCCAGGTTCATTCACCACAGGTTATGCTATACTTTGTTAATTCAGTCTCTACCACTCATTCGCAACTAGCAAAAATGCAGGCTTCAATTGCAACATTTACAATTCGCCAGTGAAAATGCCAGGACAGCAAAATTATAATCCAACAAGAGTCTGTTGCAGCTAAATAAACGAAAATGACGATTTGGTTTCTTGTTTTGACCACTGGTTCAACAATACATAACACAGAATGATAACAAATCTAGTGAAGACAAAAATGATTTACATATGTACTTTACAACCTCTGGTTAATGAAACGCAGAATGATAACAAAATTACAGGAAGTTATGTTCAAAGTCTCACAATACTAAAAAAGCGAGACCAGCCAGGAGCCCTTGGCGACATCTTTCTTATAGAAGAAACAACCTGAGCGTCCCATGGAGTCCGAGACTCGAACGTGCTTACCAACAGAGCTAGCGATGGCTCTGTCCTCAAAGTCTCACAATAGGAAAAGTGGGTTTCATACCTAGAACTAGAATCCACCTAGGTTTATCTCAGTAGGCCAATGAACCTAAGAAATAGCTTTGGGCAACCAGTTTGTAGATACATATGAAGGATATGGCTGGTCTACGCCCAATACAGATAGGGAATATGTGTTGATTTCACAGGTCTGCTTGTTTCTATAACACTTGTATCTCACAAAATGGCAAAAGGGTACTGCTTGATTCTACAACACTTGTATCTCACAAAATGGCAAAAGGGTACTGCTTGATTCTCCCGTGAAATTCGTCTGCTTCATGAAATTGATTCCAGCTATGAAGGTCAAGGACAAGTAGTGCAAACAATTAACAGCAACATGGCAACTTCCAAGCCAAGACCGGTACTGGAAATCAATACAGCAAACATGGAAGTGACTTCGTATTGCCATCAAGCACCCTTGGTACTGCCGCTCGCGCAAATTGCTGCCACTACTTGTTTTAGTACTGAAATCGCCGTATTTGGGAGCCATACACCATTTGTAAGGGAAGGACTTGCCATTATTGAAACTTGCACGCAGTCACATATTCCCATATGACGTCTATCATGAAGGCTAGGATTCTGATTTCCACATCAGTTTCCATTTCACAAAATTGCAAGGTCCTTTGGTGTGTGAACCGCGACCACGCGTAATTGTTTTCTTTTTTAACCACGATAAGCCGATAACTAGCATTAGCGAATGAACTGAAACAATGGCATGAACTGATTCCTCGACTATGTCACAGTTAATATCGCATCGCCAAACCATACAAATGGTGTATTGCAGTTGCTATTTAACAGTGGTGGCCAGGGGTTTCAGCGGCAGGCGGTTAGCCGGGCATCGGATGGAGGATGGAGGGGCGGGGCAGACGCAGGTTGGAGAAAGAAGAAGGCTACTGTGGAGAGGGATTCGACTGAAACTTTTTGTTGTTTTTGTTTTTCAGTTAACTGACGCTTAGGTGCTCCTTACAGTTATCTGAAATTTCAGCATTGCTCTAGCAGCTGCCAAACCTATATCATCTTAAAAGTTTACCCTTGGCCTGAAGGGGGTAAATCTGCAACACAAACATGAGGTGGAGCAAGGGGGGGTTGTTACCACTGCCGGCGCCGGAGCCGGCGCCGGTACCGACGGATAGGCTCGCGGAGCAACAGGCGCGCCGCAGCCGCGGGAGCGACACGCCTCGTCGTCCTAGCAGCAGCACGCCATCATCCGGCTCCGGCCCGCCGCTGCGGAATTCCTCCACCAAACCCACACCAACCACATCCACATGGTCCAGTTATTAGCTCATAGAAAGGCAAAGATGGAACTGAGGCGAGAGGAATCGCAGATACGTACCCGTGGTAAGGCCTTGGGAGCCGCCGGATGAGAAGGGACGCCTGGCTCTGGCTCAAGGCGACGGCGGCCTGCATCGCCGACGGATGGATAGAGCAAGGCGGAGACGACGAGGGTTTTTTTTTTTTTTTTTTTTTTTTTTTTGAGAACTTGGAGACGACGAGGTAGGTGGTGGGTTGCCGTGTTACTACTACTTTATACGGGCCAGGCCGGTCTCACTCTCACCTTGTGGGCTGTGGCCGACGAGCGATGCTACACGCACGGAATATTTTTACTGGGTATTACGGAGTGGCTTAGCTGGCTGATTTTGACTGGATAGAAATAAACTCACGGGCCCACCCGCCCTGAAAATCAGGGGGGGAGGGGGAAGAGTAGTTTGGAAAGAGTCCGTATTGCTAAGTAAACTGCCCGTGTGTCTAGGATTTTCGGTGGCCGACTGGCGGGCCATCACGGCATCCCCACCAAGTTGACTAAAAATAATTCATCTCAAAAAAGTTGACTCAAATAATAATCAAAAAATAAATATACCGACGGTCACTCAAGTTGAGCCTGAAACACAAAAACAGTCCTTGTATCAATATAATAATAGAAGACGACGTGACGTGATTGTACCATCACTATTGCACATATAACGCTCGTATGAGCCGTGTTTGACCATTCCACGTAGGTAGGTAGTTGTGATTCAGTGATACTTGCAAGGGGTGATTAGTGTAAAATTGCCAAATCCCTTCCCCGCCCCAAATTTCTTATCCCCACCTCAAAATCCCTTGCGTGCAACGCAGCCATCCGCCAGCCACCGCCGTCCTCATACTCGCCTCCCTCATTCTCGCCGAAATAAGGCCTCTGTTGCACCCCGCTAGCTCACCTCTCTCTGCTTTCTGCCGTACGGCAGTCCCGGTGCCCTTGATATGCTGCGTCGACTGCCGGAAGAAGTTAAAGATGTAGCGTGTCGGCGATGGAGAATTAAGAAGGGTGGTTCTTGTACAAATGCGTGAAACATGGGGTTATCATTGAATTTCAGCCTGATTTTTCTTGATTTTGGTGGTTTTTGACAGAAAAGGTGACAGTTTGAACCTTGCATATGTTGTTGATTTCTGGCACTATGAATTGGGCTATGTTGTGTACCTTGTTTATAACAACTTTCTTACTGGGCATGTTGATGTGGATGCCATTGGCGTTGCAGAGGGCAGAAGGGATGAGCTTGAGGCTGCAATGGAACATAGTGCAATGAACGCATGCAACAGTAAGCCTAAGATGGACATTAGGGGTCAGCAAGCTAGGGTTGACACGATAAAGCCGCAAGTTTTTGCACTGTTGAAGTTAGGGAGAGAGCTTGTGGTACCGATGAGGTTGCTAGCTACAAGTCCTGATGATATGTGTTGTTGGTGTGGTGTTCAATCCGAAGAAGTAATGCAGTGAAAGTGTGTGTTGCGTAGGCCTCAGTTAGTAGGTGCATTTTGAGCTTAATGATGTAAGATGAAGCTGATGATGTCAAGTCAGAATCCTGTTGTTCAGGTTTATTTTGAAGCTAATGATGATGTGTCCTATTTATGATATCATGTATGAACATGTTATTGGAGATATATGCAGTTTTTGCTCTATTCTCTCGCGTGGTTGTGAGTATGCAATTTACTGTTGTCAAGATTAATGAATGGGAAGTGGATGTGATATGCAGTTTATTTTTGTGAAGCGAATACAATTTTTTTACTTGCAACCATTCTTTGACTACTTGTCTCATCTTTGCAAATAACATATCCTTTCTACCCACTTGTAGTTTGGCGGGATTGGTATCCATATGAGGGATATAACCATTGACCATTGTTAATAACACCCCTTACCCGAGCCCCGTTTGACCTAAAGTATTTACAGTTCATCATTTAGTATATGGATACCAAATGTTCCCCGCCACATTATTCGAGGCGTGTGCTTCCCGCACAATGTCTCCCAGTTGTGTACTAACAATGATCATGGTGGTTATCCACCCCCTCTCGTGCACACGCACGCACGCACGCACACACACACACGCACTCACGCACGCGCGCGCGCACACACACACACCTCCTCCCCTCACATGAGTGGTGATCGGAGGAGAAGCCACCCCGGTTTATTACACCGTCAGATTGTAATCTCAACAAGTCAACATGTATAAGACAACAAGTAAAACAAAACTCCAGATATTGCAGTCCAAGTCATTGCAAACCATAACAAGAATGAAGCAAGCAAAAGGAAAAGATCACGGTCCGCCACTCATTCATCTCAGTAAGTAAAGAGTATATACAAGTTTCTTTTTTCGCCAATAAACATCAGAACCAACAAGGAACGAACATAGATAGCACTTTTCATTTGTTGAGGCACACATGCAAGCATACACAGAGAACTATGTTAAATCATGCATATATATTAAACTAACTTATTCGTGCGCAACAATACTAAACCACCGTACTAAATTTCCATGATAATATCATTTGCCGCTTTCATTGTATCCGGAAGGAGACTAGCAATTAGCTCCTTAAGGGCAGACGGGCAACTCCTCTTCAGATGCTCGTAACCATCACTCGCCATCATGGCCTCCAAATTGGAGGGAGAAGCAAGGAACCGTAGGCAAGCTTCCTTGAGTCGCTTGCAGCTATGCTGCTCAGCTAAGGCCAAACTGGTAGCCACCATGTTGGTATCAATGTTGCTGCATAACTTGTGCTCGCATATCAGTTTTAGCCTCTCGACGTTGTACCTGTCAGCTGCCACGAGCAGATGGCTAGCCATCACCACATTTTGACGCGCCTCACCTTGGTTGCTAGCCATGTTCTGAAGATCGGGCAGCGAGTCGGTGTATATGAAATGGAGCAAGCACCTGAACACATCGGCTTCCATCTCCTTGATTTCAACGAGATTGTTGGCTTTCTCCTTCATCACGCCGAGGAGCTCCGCCTTGAATACGGATGACCTAGCAGCGAGCACAACCCTATGGGCCAAGAACTTGTCCCCGCCGACAAGAAAGGTGACGTTGCCTCCATCCATGCTCTCTAGGAGGTTGCCGAGATGCCGGTGCAAGTCGCTTGGAGGAACCATAGTTTTTTGATGGAGGGTATTATTATTCTTGATGACTGTTAGGTCGCACCTGATGCTGAAACAGTCATCTATTATATGCTCGGGCCGCTCAAAAACATCCCGTATGACAAAGTAGTCACATGTTGAATCTTTCCGTGGGAAGATACAGTCAGCGACGGCACAACCGAGTTTCTGCACTGGTAGCCCGTCCTTGTCTAGTATACAAAATTTGACTTGGGCCTTGATATCCTTGGCATCAGCTGAATGAAGAACCAGGCTGACGAGTATGTTGTGACCAACATGTTTTTCCGAGTCACCACCGTTTGGGTAATCCACCATGACCCAGTAGTGACCTCCAACGCTGAAAGGGGGAGAAGCCATGTACTCACCCTTGTTGTATAGTCCCTTGGCTCTTGAGTGTCCATCTACCTTGAGCAAGTATGACCCTCTCTCATCTATATTCACGGCAGAAACCTTGCACTCATCTGCCATTGAGAAGAGATTGACAGAGAAGAGATTGGCTAATGGATAATGGTGTTGACGTCCACTGATTCTCGACGAAATTGCCCAAGATGCGCTGCTTTTTCTGACGAAACACGCTGGTTGATTGTTATTGCTCTGCTGTGTTGATTACCAACCGAACCGACTAGTAGTACACAGCTTATATGACATACAAGCCAACTTGTACTAGCCGGACACAATTTGGCATTGTATACTAACTCAAATACAACGGCTAATTAACTCTGGCTATGGAAACCTCATCCATCGATCAAGATTTCTCCTAACATCAATCTATGGCTAGAGGCCTTGTCCTAGTACATGTATGTATGTATGTATGTATGTATGTATGTATGTATGTATGTATGGGACCTCCAAACTAATTAGGAATGTTACTCCGATACGGGGACGAGTTTGATGAGAAGCGGATCGACGGCTGGACGTGACCTAGACTCATTTAATAAGCCTTAAGGGCATCTACAGGTGGACCTCTTAAACCTGTCTCATGCGTTCGGGCGAGCCGCTCGATCACTGCCCGATTATGTTTTTTCAACCCAGACGGACGCCTCAAGCGGGACTCAAACGCCCGGGCTGACCGGCACTCTCCATATCCAGTCCAAATACGGGGCGGATATGGGGGCGCCGGGCACGCCCGTCACGTCGGACTTACGAAGGGTCCCAGCAGGAAACGCCCTCAAACCCGGCGGTTCGAAACTCGTCTCCTCTGTAGGACCGGTGGTGCCGTGTGGCGTAGCTCCGGTGGGCCGCGTAGTGCATTGCCCGGCTATTTAAGTGGACCGGCGGCATCGAAACCCTACCATCCATCCACATTTTCATCTTCCTGTCCGCCGCCGCCGCCACTTTTCACTCCTCACGTCCGCCTAGTAGCCATGCCCCCACACCGCAGGGTGATGAGCGAGCCATTTATGACGCTGGAGCACCGACTCGAGCTCCTTGAGTAGATCCGGGCTAGACGCGAAACCCGGATCGCCGCGGGGCTACCTCCGGATGCAGTGGATCCGGAAGAGTTGGAGGAGGAGGTGGTGGTGGAGCAGGAGGACGAGGAGGAGGATTTTGAGGAGGACTTTGAGGAGGAGGGGGATGAGCCGGAGGAGGAGGATGTGGAGGACGCCGGTGACGAGGATCTGCAGGCGGAGCAACAAGCCATCCTCGATTCCCTCCGGTCGGAGTTGGCTGCGGAGACAAGACGCCGTCAGCGGCAGGAGATGAAGGCGCAAGAGGCCGCGGAGGAGGCGGAGATGTTCGCCTACATGGATGAGGTCGAGCAGGAGGAGGATGAGTCGGAGCCCTCCTACCCCGCCCGTCCAGCCGGCGCCCGACACCATCGTCGTGGACATATCCGACAACGAAGAGTAGTTAGGGTAGCATGTAGGATTTCTTTTGCATGCTTTCTATGAATCTAGGGGATGAAATATGAGAGAGGCAGATGCAAAATGACTAATTTGAGGCGTGACCAGTCAATGCCCGCAGACGCGCCCGGGCGCGTCCGCGGCCGTTTGAGTGGCCGGATTTGCAAAGTTGCTGTAGATGCTCTAACTAGCAAGGAACATAGACGGTACTAATTCGGAAAATACATGGATGAACCCAGATATACATGAATCCACTTTGGAAAACACGTTCTATGAGTGCTCAGAAAATTTCATGGGAAAATAATTGTTCGTTTGGCCTGTGCAAAATGGACAAAATAAATTGTCACGGAACACTATTTACGACCACTGAAATTTGTCTTTCTGGCCAACACAAAATTAAAACAACATTTTTTCCGCAGAACTTTGCGCCAGAGTCATATTTTGCAAACATGTACACATGAAATTTTGTTTTGAAATTTTAAAACACATTCAAAATACCTTTTTGAAAAGCGGTTTCATATGTACCCGGGTTCAGGACATGCCTTCTCGTACTATTTCAGTTAAATTCCTTGCAAACCATAACTAGAACTGAGGCGAGCAAACGAAAAAAACAGTACAACCAACATGCATCTCAGCAAATAGAAAATCCAAGCAACAACCAATCAGTCACATTATACCTGCAATCCAGACATGTATATATAGATAGAAGATTTTTGTTTTCATCAAAACCAACAGGCAAAACGAACATCGATAGTGCTTTTTCGGTTGTGGGCAGGTACACATGCAGCCATACTTTTTCTTTCTTCCAGATTTCTGCTTCGGTTTTCTCGGCCTTTGTTTTCCGAGCCGTTTTTTATTTGTCTTTGGTTTCTGCAAGTTACTTTCTCTTTGGTTTGATTTTTGTTTTCATTTGTCTTTTTCTTTATAAATTACTTTTGTATATGAATTTTCCTTTTCTTTTTTATGTTTCTTATGTGTATGAATTCTTAATTTTTTCTTTTATTTTTAATTTTTTTCTTGTTCTAATTCTTTTAAGGAATCTAAATATATGTTGAACATTTTTAAAAACAATTTTAGAAATTTATAAATGATTTTAAAATAGCAGTCGATTTTTTTTCAAAATATATGTAAATACTAAAAGATATTTGTATGCGAAAAGTAGTTTTACTACTATCAATGTTTTCATTAAATACATGGTGATTTTTATTGAGCACACATTAAAAATGCATTTTTTAATAAATATATGAATATGTTTTCAATAACATGCATTCTTTTAATACAAGTTACTTATTAAAACTATAAATATATTTAAATAAATAATGAAATTATTTTTTAGAATACACGATGAATAATGTTTACATGCATTTCAAACAATTTTATAAATGTATGAAAAATAAAAAAGTCCAAATATAGTTTTAAAATATTTCAGAAAAGAAAGAAAAACATGAAAAGTAATTTGTAAGAGTAATCTTCTATATCTAAATAGCTAGCCCTCACTAACATATTTATCTCAACATGCAAGCATGCCACCTCATCACTCAACATGCATAGGAAAAGGCCCACCTCAACATACAACTATGCATATTAAAAATTCACTTCAACATTCGAACATGCTTGCATAAATTACATTCTATTATGCTATTTACATTTGATTCTTATATACTTTCAAGAACTATCATTTCAAATATTCATGTTCCATATAACCAAAACCTCATTCAAATATTGCAAAATATACCCGCAGCAACGTGCGGGGCATCATCTAGTAATAGAAACAACCATCACCAACTCAACCATTGTAATTAGGACCGATAATATGGCTTGTCAAGTTGTAATAGCTCATCGCATGCACGCTTCTCGTGCTAGGTCATGAGATATTGCTTTTACTTATCTACTTATTTGTCTTGCCATTATTATTCGTATTTGTATTGTTTGGTGTGTACACTGTACTTTTTTTGCGGGTAAAGTCTTGCATTACTCAAGTCACATTGTCCATACAATCAGTTTTGGCTAGCTCCGAAGAGTCTACTGGGCGAGAACCAACCCAGGTCACCGTTCTACTCTCAAGTCTAAAAAAATTAGCTAAGCTATTACCAACCTTATTTTGATTGTGATTTACATGAGTGACACAAGAATCACGAAGACACATAAGGTGCCTAATATCTCTAACTATGGAAGAATAAATCGATCTATCAAGATCCGTAGCTTAAATCAGCTTGATTGCCAGGATGGAGTCCATTTCGATGATAATTTGCAAGTCACTTCTCTGAATGGCTCCATGCAAGCACAAAGTTCAGCTTCAAGTACTTCCCGACATGAAAAAAGTTGTCTACAAGCTGAGTAGGTAATGCTACCTCTATCATCTCACAACACCATACCTGCTCTAGCCATACCATCCTCTGCACCATACATGGTTTGTACTTTGTACTATGCTCATTGCTCGCAAAGGTATGGTAAGTGAACAACGAGGCATGTTTCACGCCGGCGCTGGTTTGAGATCTCGAGAGAATAGGTGGAAAGTGCCCACGAGATCGGATAATATGATTCCCGACCCGGCCGGCCCGGCAAATCATGCCATCCATGCAAATTGCAGCTAGCATTAGGGCATCTCCAAGGAAGACGCTCCTCTGCTGTGCCCTACGTGCCGTTGGGCCACTGACATGTGGGCCAGGGTCCTGACGGGCCCACATGTCAGTGATGAAACGGCGGGCTGCCGTACGTCATAGGATCCTCATCGCATCTCCAATGGCACGCCGTTAATTTTTCCCGCATCCATTTGCGGACAGGGGATCAATTCGTGGACACTCGTGCGGGAGGCCACCAACCAACCGTAGCCGCATTCATTTTCCGCATTTAAACAAACCGAACGAAATTCTTGCAAACCAACCAATATTCATCAAGGTCGGATAGAAAATAGCACAAATCATCCATACATAGCATGCAAATTAAGTCTACACTACTAGAAAAAGGGCTATAGATGGGATTGACACTAATGGCGCACCAGACAAGACTAATGGCACCACCTTTTCATACGCCATTAGAGATGAAACTACTAATGGCGCACCTAGCCCAGGGTGCGCCATTAGTATCATTTTTTTTAACTAGTGCGCCTGTCCAAACATACTAATGGCGCACCTGGGCCAGGGTGTGCCATTAGTATCAAATTTTTTTTACTAGTGCGCCTGTCCAAACATACTAATGGCGCATCGAGAGACAGTGCACCATTAGTAGTTGAAACTACTAATGGCGCACCTGGACGAGGGTGCGCCATTAGTATAATTTTTTTTTTAACTAGTGCGCTAGTCCAAACATACTAATGGCGCATCCTGCCCACGGTCTGCCATTACTAGTTGTAACTAGTAATGGCGCACCTGGCCCAGGGTGCGCCATTAGTATAAAAAGTTTTTTTTTAACTAGTGCGCCTGTCCAAACATACTAATGGCGCACCACCAGGAGGTGCGCCATTAGTAACCTGGATTACTAATGGCGCATCTAGAGTTGGTGCGCCATTAGTAAGTGGGCAGCAACAAGATATTTTGGACAGCCTCTCCTACCCACACTCACTTTCTCCCCACTTCATTCTCTCCACCTCCTCCTTGTCTCGGGTGCCTCCTCTTTTTCACCTCATTTCCACCATAGATTCATTTAATTTAAGTGGTTAAATTACCTTGTTTTGATAGGTAAGTAAGGGGGGAAGCTATATTTATGTTGTTCTCCCTACAACAATGTGCACATGCATTTTTTATGGCCTAGCTAGATCTATGTATGTTCGTGGTGTTGCATATGTTTGTGGTGTTGCATATGTGTTTGTGTTTGTAGGTGTACCGGTATTTGAAATGCGATAGTTGCCAATATTTTGCCGGAATGTTGATTCATTTCCGTTTCGGCGAGAATTTTGGCATTAAGCATTCTTTTTGGTCCTATTTTTAGGGAAAGTCATGCCAAATTTTTTCTTGGTTCTAAAATATCGTTTTGCTCTACCCCGCAGGCGACCATGGTCCGCATGATGACCGAAGGCATCGTGAATAGGTTTTTGAGGTCCGCGAAGGCTGAGATGCTTCAAAAGAACGAGACGGAGATAAGATGTCTGTGTCGAAGATGCAAGCTGAAGAGCCTTATTGCGGACCCGGAATCCTGGCAGGTGCGGGACCACCTGCTCTTGCGTGGTTTCATGGATGGCTATCGGTGGCAAGGTGATGAAGATGACTACGAAGTCGTCCATGGGGGCCGGGCAAGAAATGAGGAAGGGCAGCAAGACAACCACCGCGGCTCGGGCGGGCGAGAAGACGAAGAATCCCCAGGAGATGATCACGATGGTGATGCTGTACACAGTCATGATGTAGAAGATGCAGGACATGATGATGAGGAAGATGCCGGAGTAGACGACGGGCATGATCATGAAGATGATGATGCCAGCGGAGCAGACGACGCTGGACCATCGATGGGCTGGGTGCAGGACCCTCATATTCAAGAGGTGCTTCTCAAGCAGACGGATAACGCAAGAGCTGCCGCCCGAGAGAAAGCCAAGATGGATCAACTTGAGTTAGACGCGGTTACTCCATTGTATGAAGGATGCAGGCCCGAGGATACCCGCCTGAAAGTAACGCTCATGGCTCTGGAGATGAAGGTAAAACACAAAATGACCGACGCATGCTTCGACGAGAACATGTCATTCTGGCACGAACGTCTTCCCAAGGGGAACAAGTGCCCGACCAGTTTCGAGGAGGCGAAGAAAATCGTGTGTCCTCTGGATTTACCGCACGTGAAATACCATGTGTGCATGAACAATTGCATCATTTATCGGGACGAGCACGCGGAGTCTACCATATGTCCGGTGTGCGGCGTCACTCGATACAAGAAGAGGAAGAAAGCTCCTCGAAAAATGGTGTGGTACTTTCCGATCACTCCTCGTCTGCAGCGGTATTTCGCGGACCCTAAGGTAGCAAAGCTCCTGCGTTGGCACGCGGATAGGGAGGAGAAGAAGCGAGAAGATGACGCAAATGATCCGGAGATAGATAAAAAAGACAAGATGCTGAGTCACCCTAAGGATGCGAGCCAGTGGCAAGCGTTGAACTTCGAAGACCTAGAATTTGGGAACGATCCAAGGAACATCGTGCTGGGCGCGAGCACCGATGGAGTCAATCCGTTTGGCAGCCAGAGAAGCACACATAGCACCTGGCCTGTGTTTGTGTGGATGTACAACCTTCCCCCCTGGTTGTGCATGAAGAGGAAGTACATTCATATGAGTATGCTAATCGAAGGACCGAAACAACCAGGGAACGACATCAATCTATATCTGGGGCTGCTGAAAGAGGAGCTAGACACGCTGTGGAAAACGCCAGCCAATACGTGGGACGCCGCAGAGAAAGAATATTTCCCTATGAGAGCCGCGCTGCTCACGACGGTGCACGACTATCTCGGTTACGGATATCTCGCAGGGCAGGTGGTCCACGGATTTTCTGGATGCGTTAGGTGCATGGATGACACAACGTATCGCCAGCTAGATAGAGATCCCGGGTCTTCGAAAACCATGTTCATGGGACATCAAAGGTGGCTTCGCGACGATGACCCGTGGAGAAAACGCAAGGATCTATTCGATGGTGAAACCGAACCCCGAGGACGCCCGCGTACGAGGAGCGGCGAGGAAATAGACGAGCTGTTGAAAAATTGGAAAGACTGCCCACTGCCGGGAAAGAAGCAAAAGGCGCCAGAGCCGGGAAAGAAGCGAAAGGCGCCAGAGCCGGGAAAGAATCGAACATGACGACGATGATGAAGTAGCAGCATACACCACAAGAAGAAGCAGGACCACCCTACCTAAAGGACGTCCGTTCCACAGAAGAACTCCATTTGCGAAAAAGAAGGGCAAGAAGATTGTGAACAGATAGCTAGCTAAGATCGATTGTATTTAAATCGTAGCCTTCATTTCTCGATTGTATTTCATGGGCACTTTTTGAACTATCATGAATATTTTTAAATTTCATGGACACTCGATCTCGATCCCCCTCCATCTTGATCGCTAGCTATCCCACCTCGCCAGATCCGGTCCCCCTCGCCGCCGAGCACCCCCCGGTCCACCGGCCCCCCGCACCCCGCGCACCCTCCCCCGCTCCACCGGCATTACTGTTTGATGATATTTTTAAAAAAATTATTATTGTCTTATAAAAAATTATTACTGTCTTATAAAAAATTTATTACTGTCTTATAAAAAATTATTACTGTCTTATAAAAAATTATTACTGTATTATAAAAAAATTGTGGAGCCTGGGAATCGGACCCAGTACCTCCTGGTGTGAGAACTGGCTGCTGACCAGTCGAGCTAGTAGAGGGGACTTGGTGTGGATCAGGTAAGGTGGAAGATAACCTGTTGGCTCGAGCAGAAAAAAAAAGATACTAATGGCGCACCAGGGTGAGGTGCGCCATTAGTATGGATGTACTTATGGCGCACCGAGGGGTGGTGCGCCATTAGTATTGTGCCCTCGCCCTCGCCTATCCCCGGCCCAAACCTATCCCCTCTCTCTCCCTCGCCCTCGATCCCCTTCCCCTCTCCTCTCCCGACGCCGCTGCCCCGCCGCCTCGACGCCGCCCCGTCGTCCTCGTCTCCGCCCCGACGCCCCGACGCCGCTGCCCCTTCCCCTCTCTGCCCCGTCGTCCTCGTCTCCGCCCCGACGCCCCGACGCCTCGACGCCGCCCCGTCGTCCTCGTCCTCGCCCTCCTCCTCGTCCGCGCCACCGCCGCGCTGCTCCGACCTCCTCCTTGTCCCCTCCGGCCTCCTCCGCCTCCTCAGGTACTGCCCCACCTCTCCCTCCCCCTCCGGCCTCCTCCTTCCTCTTTGAATTCAATTCCCGAGCTTGAACTAAATTCTTCTGGTGATATATTCTTCTGGTGATGTTTTGTGATGGACTGACACACTTGTTGAACTAAATTCATATATAGTCTGACGAAACTGAAACTCCAAAATTGTATGGCCACAAATTAGTTCTCCTAGAATTGGAGTACCTTGATGTTGAGAATGCAGAGTGTATGACCACAAATTTTGTCATTCTCAAATTAGTTCTGTACTGGAATAATAGTATTAGCACTAAAATACAGGTATGAGAATGCCCATGCCTGTGGTCCAGCTATGTATTGGAGTATTTGACACTGTTGACCTGATTTTGGCCCATTTGGCCTAACATTTCCATAAATATCCTTTTGCACTTTCTGTGTTTGAGTCATTGAGAGATGGCAAGTTGACTAGTGATACATGTCCAAATGTATTTAGCTCAGCAAACAAAAAATTCTGGGGCTTTGGTCTGGTACCACCAGCCACCAGGACCCACCATGTTACCATGGGGCTTTGGCAGTGTTTTCTCACTTTCTGGGTGGGGTTACCATAACCTTGTTTGCTAGCCAGTATATACCAGTGTTCTGTTTGCCTAGTGATTTGAATTCATGATTGAACTTTTGAGCTACCTTTAGTCAGGTCTGCTGACATTTGACAGCTTCTGTCGATAACTTACTTTGATATTACATTTTTCTGCATGATGATGAATGCTGATCTGTGCTTCTTCTTTTATTTTGAGATTAAGATGTGTCCTTGTTCTTGCAGGAGTACCTCCATTTCTTCTGTAACCCTCCACTCTGCCACAGAGACATCAAGTCGAGCAACATTCTTTTGGACGAAAACTTTGTTGCCAAGGTTCGCTCCTGTGACATGCTGACAACCTCTAGCTTTGTGGCATTTAGGCTGTGATTCATGCTGAAAATTTTCTCCTCGATCCTGTATATTTAGGTTGCTGATTTCGGCCTTGCGCACGCATCGAGAACTGGTGCTATCAGCTTTGAAGCTGTCAACACAGATATACGCGGAACTCCAGGTTTGAATTTCGCCTGTAGATCTGAACTGTTTGGAAGTTACTTTGTGTCTCCCACTATGGATAGCAGAAGGTCACTGAGTGAGTAAGTGGAGCAAGTACTATCAAACATAGACAAGAACTCGTGCAGAAATGCAGTATAGTTTTTCCTTTTTCTCATTTTCTTAGTGGAAGAAATGTAGTTTAGTGGGAGGTAATCTGGTGATGCAATGGCACAACATGGGTAAGAAAAGGAAGCATCTTGTGCTTATGAGTCATAGAGCAGCATACATACGGAGCATGTTACTTTGCTACCTGTAAATTCCTGGCAAACCTCAACCACTAGTAGTCACATGGAGTAACATCCAAATCCAGTCTCACCATGCTTTGGATCACCGACACATCCCTTCTCTCTATACTCCAGCACAATAATCCTCAGACAAACAAGCACCAGAAAGAAGAACTTGAGCAGAGTATAGGACTACCACCTTCTCACTAGTAGTTTCAGTATGGTTTCAGTATAGTTTCAGTAGCCAATTTGCTATTCACTTTGTGCTATTAGTTTGCTTCCATCTTTGTGCCCACTCTGAAGAGTATTCGTATATGCTTGGAACTAAACAGAATTATACAATGAACTTCTGCAGGCTGATCTGAGTTGGACCATCCTCTGCAGCCAACTTCTCTTCGGCAAGAGGAAGAAAGGAGAATCAGGGTACGGATATCATTGCATACCTGCGCATATATTTCTGTTGTGAGCATAACTCCAGAATTTATTTATCTGTGATTCGTATTGGGTTAATAATCTGCAGCTAGTTGTATTTTTAATTCACTAGCCTTTTACTTATACATGAGAGAAGTGGGAAGCTAAGTCAATAGGAGCTAGACTCAACCCTTGGCTTGTTACGTGAGATCAAACTAGTACCTAGTGCGTGTTTCATGTACTGAACTTGGATTTCCGGTGTTTTTGTAACATCCATGTAAGGTTTCGTTCGGTATATTAAATCCTATGAAATTATCAAAGTGTGTTGTACTATGTTGGACAGAATTTTATGTTTGGACTTGGGTGAATGTAAACAGACTTATACTCTCAGATTTTGTCATAGTTGATGGTGTGAGGACTTATAATGTGATAAAGTATATACATTGTTGCAACACCTATATAATGTGATAAAGTATATACATTGTCATCTAAGTTTTTCATATGGCAAATATGAAGAAAAGCATCAACCTATACCTGAGGAAAAAATCTGAAGCTAGTGACCTGTGCAAAAAACAGAAAATTAAAAAATCAAAAACAAGAGCTTTTAGGACTTCATGTTTTGAAACCAGTTAAATCATATAGTTTCTGTTATTTTTTCTCATGCTCCTGTTCTCTGAACATATTAGCTAGGACAAACTTCAGTCTTTTTTTTGTTTGTAACAGAAACTACAGTAGTAAATATTTCCTGAAGTAAATATTTTCAGTCATTACAAATATGATACTGCTTGGAGATGATACTGCTTGGAGATGATACTGCTTGGTGTATTTTCCATGTTGTGATGGAGGCCTTTTTTGCCTTGTCCACCCGAGAGGCCCTTGAGTTTGCCGGAATGTCGATTAACTTCCGTTCCGGCAAATTCGGGTACTCCATATGTCCTATTTTCAGCAAAGGTCATGCTGAAATTTTCGGTGAATTTTAGCATGACTTTGCTAAAAATAGGACATATGGGGTACTTGTGACTAATGCATGGGCCGGGGTATCTTAGTAGTTAATTAAGTAGGATCAAGTGCCCCGGCGTACTTGTGACTAATGCATGGCTTTTAGGGTGCCTCGGTGTCGATAAAAACCGAAATGATGAAAGCTTAGGCTTTTAGGGTGCCTCGGCGTCGAAAAACCCTCAATGATAAAAGCTTAGCTTTTAGGATGCCTCGGTGTCGACAAACCCTAAATGATGAGACCATGATCTTGTTCCTTGACAATAACCAACTTTTTGACCAAACTTTGTTCCTATTTAGAGAGAAACATGGCCAACAACGATGAGGCGGGGGGTTCGAGCGTCAAGCCATTCTGGATGCTGTCCCAGGAGATGGAGGAACAACCTCACTTTTATGAGGACGCCGCCTTCCCCACCGATCCTGAGACCACTAATGGTACCGCCGAGGATGACCCCACTGATGCCACCACTGATGGTGCCGCCGAGGATGCCACCACTGATGGTGCCGCCGAGGATGCCACCACTGATGATGGCGGCGCACGCACAGATGGCAGCCAACCGAAGAGGCAACGGAAGGACCGGCGCCCGACCGTGCTCCGCACCCTCAAGGAGGAAGTTACTGAAGTGGACTCCGACGGGAATCCAACGGCGCCCAAACGAATAGTCAAGGGGTACTCGCTTCAGCTCGGGTGCATTCTCCGGAGCACCGTCTCGATCAACACCGAGAACCTGAGGCATCCTGACCGAGGGAATTTGCGCAACCTCCTCTTCACGAAGCTGCACGAACGATACAAGTTCCCCGCTGAATTTGAAAACACAAGCCTCAAAGGGAATAAAGTGAACAATGCTGCCCTCATGAAGATGAGCAAGGCCCTGTCTACTTGGAAAAGCAATGTGAAGAGAATGGTCGAGAAAGGTGAGAGTTATGAGAAGATCAAGGAGAAAAATCCTTCGATCACCGAAGATGAATACAATGACTTCAAGATCAATTGCTCGAGCACCGCAAACTCTGAATCAAGTAAGTGGGGGAAAGAAATGCGGGAGCTGAACTTAGGGGAACACACACTCGGTCCCGGCGGTTACAGAGTGGCGGAGCCTATATGGGACAAGGAGGAGGCGGACCGTGCCGAGCAAGGCCTACCGCCCCTCTTCGATAAATACGGTGACAAGCAGACCAGGAACTTTGTCAGGGCCCGGTACAAGAAGGACCCGAAAACAAAGGAGCTTACCACAGATCCGAAGACCAGGGCGCTTGAGCTTGTTCTGGTAAGGAATACACCCCCTCGTAATTAGCTCCATATGGTTGCATTCTAATTAATGAAGCCAAATTTCTAAATGGTTCACATTCCTTCCGCAGGCGACTGAAAGCAGTAGCGCGGGGTCGACTAAGAGCAACCCTTGGGACACCACTCTAAATAGGGCGTTGAATGTAATGAAGAACAAGGATAAGCTCAGTAAGCCGACGTCAGCTGGTCGTGTGGCCGGCAAAGGCTTGTCAACAAATGGTCTTCATACTATGACACTGCTGGGCGAAAGGAGAAAAAGACCAGCTCGGAAAGCCAGGCGCGCGAGGTTCAAGAACTCAGGGCACAGGTGGCGCGGATTCCGGAGATTGTCCAAGAGCAAGTGCAACAACAACTCGGAGCGACGATCACCGCCATTGTGCCTACCTTGATCCAGGGGATTAGTGCGTGGATTGCGGGCGGCCAACAGGGGCCGCCCCCGATTCCTAGCTTCACGGCCAGCAACTCGCAGAACGCGATGGCGGGGCCATTGGTGTCTCCGGCGGAGCCGGCATTGGTGTCTCCGACGCCGGCACGGGAGCTTAATGCACCCGGGTGTACGCCGGCCGGCACCTCTGCAGCAAGCGGCCCCTCCGTCAACTGCACGCCCGCCGTTGGCGGTGCCTCGACATTAGCCGAGCTCGACGCCATCATCACGGTAACTAATTAAGCCTCTCTCGGCCGAGGACTTCATCTCCTTGCCTTTGACTGGGCATCCCTAACGCCCTACATGTTTTCGCAGGGCGCCGCCGACGTTCCGTGCACTCTCCTGCACTTCGTGAACAACGAGTTGGTCGATGTCGCCAAGGGCAAAATCGTTCAATCGGGCAACCCCTTGTTCCACGGTACCCAGATGCCACCCAACTTGTTTAGGGTTCAACTGGTTCGGGTGCTGCCAGGCTGCGACGAGGTGTTACCTCCGATTCGACCAATGGGGGCCGACGATGATGACGTGATGAACCTCAGCGCCTGCCTGAGCTGGCCCCTGCTTTGGCCGAAGAGCCAGATTCGTTTGGGGGCGGGGGACACCACCCCAAAGACAACACCGCCAGTCGTGCCGGCGCCAAGTCGGCCCCATGGCAAGACCGCCGCAACGGTGCCGGACATCCCTATGCCACTGGATCCAAACATGCATATGGCACAGGATCAGAACGACGACGACGACGATACATTTGCCAACGTTGATCAGTACTTTGCCGATCATGGGGATGGTGGCGACTTCATGGGGCCTCCTTCTCAAGAACCCAACCCAACAAAAGACGTGTGCGATCTAGCTGGTACCGCGGAGAAGCCAAGTTGCAACAGGCGTCGTCTGCAGTTCAACTCTCAGGAGACGCCTCCAGCTGCCGACTTCACCGAGCCTCAGATAGGCGAGGTGCGAAATATGATCAGCCCCAACACACTCAAGAAGGCGGTCTGTGAGCAGAACTCAGTCCCATTACAGGAGATCAAGAAGAAGGCACGCAAAAGAAAGACTAACAAGGGTGCGGGCCAGCCGGCACCGAGTACGATCCGTGCTCAGGACGGGCCACCTTCAACTGCGGATATCTCGAGGAGGGTGCATGTGGCGGGTAGGCCGATGCTACCGAGAAATATGCTCGATGCTGCAAACGGTGCTATGCGGAGTCTGCATGACAGTGTGCTTTCTTTGGAGAAGCGGCGTCTCCGAGAGAAGGATGTGGCATACCCGGTTTTCGCGGCCAAGGTGCCAGAGGGCAAGGGCTTTGTGGATAACGCCATCGGGGGTACGATCGTCCTGCGGTTTGATGACATCCACGCTATGCTGAACCTTCATCCGCTGCACTACACCTTCGTTCGGCTATTTTCGCTGAGTATGGAGATGCGGATCATTCGCGACAAGACCCCGGACATCGTGATAGTCGACCCCTTCTACATGCGTGCCAAGATCTTGGGCAGCGCTGGGGACCGGCAAGTCGCGAGTTCTTACCTCGAAGGCGTCATTCTGGCAAACCAAGATAAGGACAACTTCCTCGTGCCTTACTTTCCCGAGTAAGTCCTCCCCTCAACCGCCCCGTAACATAGGAATTCTTAGATTTCGATCGTTTTTCTTTTAACATTCCGTGTTTTCTGCAGTGACACACATTGCACGCTCATCCTCCTAAGCCCCAAATATTCCATGGCCACGTATTTCGACCCGGACCGTCAGTCGAACGTAGACTACACAAATGTCAAGAAGGTTCTTGATGATGTTCTCCCCGGCTACGTCAAATCTGGAGGCACCTTCACCAGGCCTATTCGTAAGTACGGCAAGCACGTGTTCTCCCACAACACAACGTTCTGCTGCGTCAAGCAGCCGCCTGGCGGTCAGAAGGGTGCCTACTACGCCATCCATCACATGCGGGCGATCGTACGGGACCATCATCAACTACTGCTACCGAGTAGACTCAAAGATTGGGCCGCGAGCGTGTCGGCAATCCAGGACGCGGACATCAGACAAGAATTCTTTCGCATCCAGTCGGAGTTTGCGGAAATCATCCATCAAGATGTCCTTCGTACCTCGGGGCAGTTCTACCTCAGAAATCAACCGTCCAACAATGGCATCGACACAATCCTACAAATGCAGGCTGACAACGCCCGTGGTTTCATGACTCCCACGATAGACGGCGGCTTCATCCACGCTCCGGTCCCTTGAGTCGAGTCGAAAGCAGTGATGCTGTGTCTAGTTCTGAAACATCGATTGGCTCATGTTGTAATTAAACTTTAATGAACTTGTAGTATGTCTCTTTGGTTTCGAGAGTCCTTCAACTTAGATGTAATCGATGCTATTAATGTCTTGCTTTTCTCTTCCGATCGTTCTGTTGCATACTTATATATTGCTTATGTATTGTCTGTGAATTGGTACTAACGTTTTGTTTGGCTACTGCATAGCGATGCCGTGGTATGTCGTGTACAAGGGTAAGGTTCCCGGAGTCTACAACGACTGGGAGGAGTGTCGGAGACAGGTTCACCGATTCAGCGGTAACAGTTACAAAGGGTACGCCACTAGGGCCGAGGCCGAATCTAGATACGCCCGCTATCTAGCGGGAGAGGGGAGGGAGCGTTGGAGGAACCGGATGAAGACGAGTTTCATCGTGATGATGCTCATCGTGATGACCGCAGCTCTCTTCTATGTGATGGTAGTTTAGATGATCGATATCGACTTGTAATGTGAAGACAAACTCGCGGTCTCGATACTTGTAATATAATGATTCATACTTATACATTTTGTTCGGTCTTTTCAATTCGGAGACTAATATAATGAATTGTATTCGGAGACTAAAATGATGAATTGTATTCAGAGACTAATCTTTTATTGTATTCGATGAATCTGTTGTTGACGTGTGCTGTCTATATTTTGTCCAATTATACATTTTGTAACCTGTGCAAAAAACAGAAAATAAAAAAATAAAAAAACCTAATATTCATACTAATGGCGCATCACATCACAGTGCGCCATTAGTATGCCAAAGGATACTAATGGCGCATCACTAAACAGTGCGCCATTAGTATGCCGAAGTTACTAATGGCGCATCCATCTGCAGTGCGCCATTAGTATGCCAAAGCACCTGGTATACATGGCCCCCTGGGAGGCATACTAATGGCGCACTGTAGTATATACTAATGGCGCATCTGGGGTGCGCCATTAGTATACCAGATACTAATGGCGCACCAGTGGTGCGCCATTAGTAAAATATACTAATGGCGTGCTACTAATGGCGCACCACTGATGCGCCATTAATGGCCAGATTAGGTGCGCCATTAGTAGGCCTTTTTCTAGTAGTGCTAGTACAAACGATGTCTCAAATTCGACTAGATTCAGATGTCCAACAAATTTTTCATCGGCAGATCATGTCTTTCCACACATACTCCCCCTTCAGCTTCTTCCAACAGTGTGTGCACGTAAGTGGCCGTCCCTCTGCCCAGTGGTACACTATGGCAGCGCGTGCGGGCTACATATAAAGTGTAGACAAACATTGAGTGAATAAATGAATCAACAAATTGAGCAAGAGGAAGCAAAACTTATAATCTCGTCCTTTGGCGCATGCAATGGCCAGCTTGCATCGAGTTGACGTACCGCGTCGCAAAACTTGGTGATGCTGGTCTGCATAGTGTGCCAGCGATACGACAACGGCCTCATGTTGCATTGTTGAATGATGTACATGTCATAGGGTGCAATGTGCTTTCGTGTGTGAAACTTTTCATGTAGTTGCTGCCAGAAGGCCTCCCCTTTGCTCCTGCATACGAAATCCGCGGATACGGCCAACCACGCATGGCACAACAACTCATCCTCCATGGCCGAGTAGCTCACCATCCTTCGTACACTAGAAAACAACATAGCATTTGAGAATAAGCTCAATGGCATTTGCCCGAACACCTGTCGGGCGTGGTGTCAGTCATGGAGGTCTTTGATAGGGGGGTGGAGTATACCTAAGTACAAACGGCTTCAGGGTGGACAGCTCCGTCGTAAATGCGAGCACACGTGTCGGTGCTGGTTGCGGACGTCCGGCAATCCCTCCGTGACGGTCGGAGCAAAGGGGAGAAGGGGCGGAGGTGGAGGGTGCGGATGCAAAGTAAGGGGGAGAAGGGGCGGAGTGAAAGGAAATGGGACCGGGAGGAGGATTGGATGGCCAGGGGTGTCGGAGTCCTACGTGTTTGTTGTCCGGACTCCCACAAATCTCCTCCACTTTGTCTCTAATCTGCAGAACAAAACGCGTCCGGATACAGACCCACGTTGAATGACTTTCATGGTCCGGACGTCACGGTCCGGACGGATGCGATTAGCAGTCCGCCTTGGAGATGCCTTTAGTCTGGTAGTTGAATGACTTTCATGGTCCGGACATCACGGTCCGGACGGATGTGATTAGCAGTCCGCCTTGGAGATGCCTTTAGTCTGGTAGTGATCATATCAAGCAATGGATACAGCTATAGGACAGCAAGTTGGTACTCAACAACTCTGCACAAGGTCTGCGTGGTAAACGATGCTGTGTTGATCTGAATATCCATGCACCTACGGCGTGCGGGCCTCCCCACATGCATGAAGCATGATGATAGATGGAGGTGCAACACTAAAGCTGACGCGTTTGGTGCCCGGCGTCGTGTATAAATGAGACCTCCGCATCGCTCTCAGAACTCACACCGCTCTCACCCCACCAAAATCAAGCACTACAGCTACCTGCGTGGTTCAGATTGACGAGAGAGTAGCAGCGTGCAGGTGCATTCTGTTCACTTCGGCTAGCTCCACCTCCACCACCATGGCCAACTTCGCCGCCCAGCTCAAGGATAGGTTTTTCGGCCTCGTCGACCGTGTCGCCGGCTGCGGCCGCGCCGGGGTCAGGGAGGAGACCACCAAGTCGGCGCCGGCGCCGGCCGTGCAGGAGGTATGTTCACATTTTACCCGGAAGGCGGGAAAACACAATTCGACAGTGTTTTCTACTGTACAATACTTACAGAGTTACAGTTGTGTAGCTAGAGAACTCACCGTGCCGCTCATTACTCTTGCAGCATGTCGAGATTCGACCGAGAGGCCCCGGTGTGTCAGGGGGATCAGAGGCGGGAGTCAATTAGACACCACAAGTGCTACTCGCCCACATTCATGTGGCTTCCCTTGTTCTGAAAGTTGAAACAAAAGCTTTGTTTACTGGTGATTTTGAATGTGTGAAGTGTGCGTGTGCGTGCGTGCTGTGTTTTCAAGTGTTCAAGAAGATTTTTTGTTCATGCCATGACATGACAAATTGAGTTTGATAATTACATTGTAACATTGTTATTTGATGAAGCAGTAATTTGATCAAAATTTTACATGTTGTTCAAAAGCTATACATGTATGTCATGGTAAACGGCTACCAACTTTTCAAGAGAAATGAAACAAATTCACCCCAATGAAGTAAAGAAAAAATTGTGGCTGACATGTTAGTTATTCTTGTTGAACGTGAAGTGGCCTGTCAGATTAGTGTTGTAAATAATCACTTAGTAGAAGATGGCTTGTCCAGCATCATGATGGCTTCGACGGCAGAAGGGTCAGGCAATATCAGTGCATTGATTGCTCCTGAAGATGGGACTGCGGAAGAAGGCGACGACGGATTCTACAGCGTGCGTATGCGGTGCACGCTGAGAGTTTGGTAGACTGGTTGGTGCTCCCGACTAGCCGGCGGGCAGCTTGGTGAGGCCACCGGATTTCTTGGTGTGCGTGACGCGAGGTCGGGGCATATCATCAATTTTGTGGGTAGGACGCCATTTTTTGCCAGGAAGGTGGCATTGGATTAATTTATGAATTTATTTTGTAAGGCCTTGTTGAATAATGTAATAAAGATGGTTGTCTGCATCGCTCGGGGTAATCCTCTTTTTCGGAAAAAGAAGATGGCTTGTCTATTCTATAGTATGCAAATGACACCATACCTTTTTTTGGATCATGACCTAGATAAAGCTAGAAACCTCAAGCTCTTATTATATGCTTTTGAGGAGCTTTCATGTCTTAAAGTTAATTTCCATGGGAGTAAACTTTTCTACTTCGGTGAGGCCACACTTTTGGCATTTGAGTATGCTGAGATTTTTGGTTGCCAGCTCAAACAGTTCCCTATTCTATCCCTGGGTATTCCAATTTACTATCGGCATCTAAACTGTCTTGAGTGAAAATATGTGGTAGAGATACTTGAGAAACGACTGGCCGGTTGAAAGCCAAACTCTTGTCTTATCGGGTCGGTTGGTCTTGATCAATTCCCTCCTAAAAATATATTGTTTTATACATGTTATCCTTCTTCCACCTATCGAAAGGGGTTCTTCAAAGATTGGATTACTTTAGATCCAGATTTTTCTGGTAGTGTGATAATGAATCAAAAAAATATTAGGTAGCTAAGTCAAATGTGTTGTGTCGTCCTAAAAGTGAAGGGGCGGGAGAGGGGGTGGGTGGGTGGGTGGGGGGTGTCTTGGAATTCAAGATCTTGAGATTAAAAACATTGTCCTTCTCAGTAAATGGGTATATAAACTACTATCTGAGAATGGAGTGTAGCAGGAAAACGTTCGTCACAAGTATGTGGGTACCAAAGCCATTTCTCAACTCCAACAAAACCCCGTGATTCACATTTTTGGTATGCCATGATGAAGGTCAAGGATAGGTTTTTAGCTTTTTCCAATTTGGCACTTTTTCGGTTAGGGGCGGCTTTCGAGTTAGGTTCTAGGAGGATAATTTGCTTGATGCCACTTCACTTATGGTGCAATACCCGAGCTTGTATCGGATTGCTAGTCATAAACTTTTCACAATCGCATAGGTCTTGGGTCAAGCAAACACTGATATTTCTCTCTGTCCTATTAGGGCGTCGCCTCGCACGTTTGGAGCACACTCAGCTGTCAAATGAACCAGACAGGTTTTGAGGAAACTTGCATGAGAATGGTAGGTTTTCAGTCAAGTCCTTATATGAGGCGACTGCCCACATCGGTGTTCATGCTGATAATAATAATAAAATGAATCTCAAACTACCTCTTCGAGTGCAGATATTCCTCTGGCTTTTAAACAAAGGTCTGATCTTGACTAGGGATAAGCTGGCACACAACAATTGGCAAGGTAACATGACCTGTGTCTTTTGGCAACACGACGAGTCTATTAAACACCTTTTTTGTGTAATTTTGCTCGTGTAGTTTGGGCCATTGTTCAAGTAGCTTTACCCCCCCCCCCCCCCCCCCGGGTTGCAGTGTGTGTAATATGTTCAGCAACTGGTTGCAGGGTACAACGCATTCTTGTGGGAGCGGCAGCCTTATGTTGGGTTATGTGGCTTACCAGGAACTATGTGGTTTCTAATTATAAAAATGTGTTTCACCTCTTGTGCAGGTTATTGATGCATGTACGTGATGGCTCCGTACTCGGTTATCATGCATAAGCCGGAGGACTGAGACCTTTCTATGGTGGCGTATACCGGGCTGGAGCATACAACTAGGGAGATTTTCTCCCATCACAGATGACGGTGTGTTCTTCGTATATGACGTTGCCCATTTTTGGACACCCTTTTTAAATTTTTGGTATAAAATAGTATTATCATTTTGGTTCTGTTCTATTGGACATATTTGTGTGCATCGTGCTATGCAGAGGCCGGGCATTTGCTTAGTTTGGTAATATCAAGTCAATTGAATGAAAATGTCCTTTATCAAAAAGTAAAGTAGAGAATGTATTAAACAAAGGGCAGAATAGTTTAGCACGTGCATTTGTTCTCGTTCAATACATTTGATATTTCTTTTGGGCTATTGGCCTTTTGTCCGTTTCGGTGGCCAAACGGACAAAAAATATGAATTACAGAACATAACGTTAATACTGTTATGGGGTGGAAAGGGGGCATTAGCCCCCCTCCCCCGGTGTGCACTTTATCAAATTGTATTTACTCAATAGTTATTTATGGTTGAGTACATGTATCTTACAATTATACAACAAACAAAGCAATCATTGGCATTCAAGCATGCATTTATTATCTTAACAAAAATAATTATCATATCATAGCAGGATTATCTAGCTTGCTTGCCGGGAATGCATGAAAATAATTTTATTCCTTGAGCAATGAAAAAATAAATTGGGGAACCAAAGGCATGTAAAGACAACATGATTCTAGAGTAACTCGCTAACACACCCACGAGGCAACTAGATCCTCTAACATACAGAAGGAAAGTTAGAGAAGCTAGAATACCTTAACTTGACTTCTTTCAATACATATCTCTAAGCCTAAAATGACTTAAATTAATTTGCAAATTACAGATCTACTGTGTACATTTATAGTAATGACATACAACAAATTGATGGTGAAATAAAATTAATTTTAGATTATTTATATCTACAATAATTACCAATAGTACAAGGAAACACTAGTACAATTAACTCTTATACAAACGGTTTTACCCCATTTCCGCGACACAGTTATAAACCGTCGTTTTGCCTGTGTAGGTGATAGGGGGGTCCATCACACACGACCCAGATAAATCGTCTGGGATAGGTGGAGCGGTTGGTGACGATTTTCTACAGTAATCATATGCGAAGTCGTGGACTATCGCACACATACAACTTGACGTTATGTTTGCAATCCGTAGGCATCCCAAACGATTACTTAGAGATACTCATGTGCAAGAGATGGATATCACAAACATTTGATCTACCGATCTATTTGCGATAGGTACAATATCACACATAGTCAAAAACTGCAAAATGTGTGCGGTGCCTCTAGTATCGCCAATCTGTCCATTTCATAAGTGTGTGCGCTAGGTATTCCTATCACACACGCGTTTCACATGTGAAACGTGTTCTTTTCGTCCGATAACACACACGCACACGGGTTGGAAATGTTTGTGGTATTATCGACAATCACACACGCATATCGTTGGGTGGGTGGGCAGGGCATGCCAGATGCGGATCCAGGCAGGGAGCTCTGGTTGGGCATCACAAAGGGTGGCGTTGATGAGGTAGTGGGAGAGATGTGTGGCGCCGATGCGGTCAGGCCACTCAGCACCGCCAGGGTTGCCGGTCATGGACATGGTCTGCTCCTGCAATTTCACCTCTTCCCCGACCGATCTGGAATAGCCGGTCGCAGCGGAGTTGCCGTTCGTATGGGCAACCACAACGAACAAAGTTCTTGTATATCAGCAAAGTTCTAGTAGACCGGCAATACGAAACGTAAGAAAAAATGCAAGAAATTTATAGAAACTCAGGAAAAAAAGTGTAGCAGACCAAGTTTTTCATTTGAACACCGAGAAGTATAGGTAAAACAACAAATAAAAATGGAATATTACAAATGCAATGTTTCCACATTTTTCGAAATGCAAGGAGAAAAATATTGATTTCTCCAACAAAAGTATAATAACTACAAGGGGTAGCACTCAGCTAAAGCAAATGTGAATAATTAGGTACAAATGATCACTAAAAAAATAATAAAAAATAAGAACTTCTTTAAAAGAATCGCGCGTGTACGTGAGGCAAGGCAAATCAAAGGCTCCTCGCTCGGTTTTCTCTGTTTTTATTTTCTTGCTCTGCTCTACTCTGCCTTTTTTTCCTGTTGTTGTTGTTTACTCATCTTATTTAAGAAAGAAAGAAAGAAAGAAAGAGAGAAAGAAACGCAGGGCCAAAGAAACAAACAAGAAACGACGAGATTCATCCTTCCTTCCTTCAAGGCCAGCCGTTTCATCCACGGACGGTCGCTTCGTTTTCTCCCCCTTTCCGGACACTTTGATCTCTCTCTCCCTCTCTTTTATATTATAAAAAAAAAAGACTAGTTGTTCAATCGCCACAGAAGATTTTCTATGAACGGTTGTGTTTATTTTTGTCTTGTTCCTGATCCACTTACCACCATGCCGCCCAAAAGGAAAACGAAGATGGGTAGAGACAAAAGAGGTAGAAGAAGGCGAACACATGGTGATACCTGGACAAGCTCCCCAGCGTCTCGGGAGGAGCCACCTACGCGCGTCAATCTCAAAATTGTATGCCGGCTTAGCCTCTCGAAAATGCTAATAGGGATAAAGTGTGCGTGTGTGTTTATAGGGATGACTGTATGCGCGTACATGTAAGCGCCTGCATTTGTACTATATTAAAAATACTTTATTTGCTAATTAAATTATAATTTTGACCCCCACACATTTTTTTTTATAATTTTGATGTTTATGCCTTACCAATGAAAGTATTTATTTTACTCTATTGTACTTGTTGGGTTCATTGTGGCTAATTCGCACTGCGACCTCCGTAATGCTAGGGACAGCCCTGCCCGCGGCTGTGGAGAACATTTTGTCTAGGCCTCACGTGCACACTCAGGTACCTGTTACTACTTCATTGATGTGCTTCCCTTGCTTAATTCTTCACTGAACAACTAAATTTTATCTATGTTTAGTACTCTGCAGCGTGGCACTCCCTCCTGTCCTTTTTACTCTACATATAAGATTCGTCTGAAGTTTAACTTCATAAAATTTGATCAACTTTATAGAAAAATATCAACATCAACAATACAAAATCAATATCATTAAAAGTGTCATGAATTTAATTTTCATCTATAACTTTAATATTATAGATGTCGGTGCCTGTTTATATAAAGTTGGTCAAACGTTACATAATTTGACTTCAAAAAAGTTATATGTAGACTGGAGTGCTTCGATCATAATGACAAAGCACACGTATAGTATCATCATGACCAGGCATCATCATAATATGGGATAGCTACGCTGACCCAGCCCACTAGGCACCCCGTGCAGGATGCCCCACCACGCCTGCAAACGTGTCACACATGTGTGTGGGATGTGAAACGTTCCTGGATGCTGTTCCCGTATACTCATGTCATGTGAGGATCCTACGATTTGGGAGATCGGACGCTCTCGGCATGCATGCATAAAACAGAGGAATAGCAAATTACGAACCCCAAGCTGACGATGCAATTCGCTACACTGACATCTGTGCTTATTATACTCTATACCAGATCATCAAGCAAGTTGATGGTGCAATTTGGTCGTTTCAATAGTCGCCTTGATTATAGTATATGCCTTGCCGCGGTCTTGCTGTTAATAGTGGACAACCAACAACTCTGTAGCCCGGTGCATTTACCAGTAGCTGGTGGCGTGTCTTGGAGCAAGTTGCAATAAGAAGAGGGGGGTCAATCCATTTGGGAATGTGATCGATCAGAAGATGATCGTGTAGCAGTGGAGTGCTGAAGTATGCATGATTCACATGCATGCCGATCGAGAAATTCCGATTCCCTCGATCCCATAATGCGACTAGTGGAGCACGTACTGAACTGTCGCGCTCTGAGTACGAGTATGGCACTACGTCCTAGTGCTCGCACGTGCTTGGTCCTTGTCTGAAGAACTCCGGTGCGCGTGGTCGGTTGGTGGCGCCGCGTCCATCCCTGGCTATGGAGATAGGACTCACTCACCAGTGTCACCACTCACAGCTGAGCTGAAAGCAAAAGCAGGCCAAGCAGAGCAAAGCAGTAAGCAGCCAGCACTGTTCGAGTAGCCAAGCTAGTGGCGGTAGCACAGCAGCTTGAATTACGCAGCACCAGCTCCGATCCCATGTCCAGCTTCGCCTCCCAGCTCCGGGACGTGTTCTACGACCTCGTCGAGCGCGTCACCGGCTACAGCGCCCGCGCCGAGGACGACAAGGGTACGTAAACACACACATGTATGCTGCACTCTGAAAACGGCACTGCTGAAATATTGCCCTAGCTGCTAATGATTCGCTATGTGTCCAGCGCATGGAGATCTACAGAAGCACAGCATGTTGGCAACTACGGAGGCTTTCCGGACGACGGAGGAAGTTGTCGAGATCAGGTCCAGAAATCACCCGGATGTGCCAGGAGGGTCAGGCGCCCAGGTCAATTAACATGGATGGTACGTAGAGCTAGCTAGCCTCTACGTACGTCATAGACATACTTCCTTCGTTCGGAATTACTTGTCGTAGAAATGGATGTATCTAGACATTTTTTAGTTCTAGATACATTCATTTCCGCGACAAGTAATTCAGAACGGAGGGAGTACATAACGGCCGTGTGGCTTCTCATAGACTCGAGATCAGTGTGCTCAAGATAGTGTACGTGCTGGTGTGTTTCCAAACTTCAGATAATAAATCGTGTGTGTCCCAGTAATGTTTCAGTTTGTTGATTCCTTACTACCGTGTCTTGCTATCTTAACTTCCTGATCGAGTTTTATGGGTGTTGTTCTGTTGTGTGCTTGTAACTTTTACGGCCAATAAAGCAGTAACTTGATCGACATGCTTGTTAATTTTCTAATGGTCAAATATTTGTTGTGTACGTAGAAGCTACAGTCTTAAGATACTTTTTCCGTTAACCAACACGGTGAAGCTAGTTCGGTATGAGAAACATGGAGATGCTCTAGAAGACCAAATAAAAGCAAAGACGATTGGCTCAAAATATCTTTTTCCGACCTTCGCACGTTTTGGTAATATTAGAATATTAATACAATTGTAAACTGTACTCTTCAATTCTCACTGATAAGCCATGTTGATTAGACCTACCTTTATTATTCTGTTTTGTCATTTGGTAAGGTTGTTAATTTCCTCCTCTGCCATTGGATTTGATTATTATGTATGGATAAGGTTGGTTGGCCTTCACCTGATTCTAACCTTTATAAGAAGAATTACCTCCATATCAGAAATACATGTCGTTTTGGATATAGACACAGTCTTCATAATTTACCTTTGACAACTAATTTTTACTATACCAATTTATTCTTGAGAAACCGGGAGGAGGAGTATCTTTTCAAATAGATTGAAAAGATGGTAACAAACTCTACATTAGGAGCGACATTTTTCAAGGGAACATGGCAGGAAACCCCTAAAAAGCACAGCATATCTAGTATGTGGCTGTAGAAAATAATCTAAACAAATAATTTACAAGTTCTCGACCTAAATATTTCATATTTTGACTTAAGGCATGCCCAAAATGTCAGTATTGGTGATATAGAGGGGTTACATACTTTTGCATGTATTGTAAGAGAGGGACAATTATATGTTCCAGGAGCTTTTCTTTTAGTTTAGTTGGAGCTACCTTATTAACAAATGACAAATTTTATTGCAACTAAAAAAATCCAACATCTTGCACGTAATGACATGACGTGCAATCTATTATATACTACCAGCAAACATGCCCGTGTGTTGCAATGGGAGAAAAACCTCCAACGAACTTTTTTTCCTCATTCATCAATTCAGAAACCGAAGATAACGTTAAGATGCTTGATGGTGGAGGTGATGGCAATAGATCACTTTTTATCTGATTACCAGATTCCAAAACACTCGATTCAGAATGTTCAGAAAGCCAAGATAATGTTGAGATGATTGGTGACATAAATGATGGCAATGGATACTCATTTTTTATCCGGTTCCAAAACACTATTCAGAAAATATTGCTGATTTATCAAAACACTATTCAAAATTTATCAAAACTTTCAAATTGACTATGCTAAGAGCCAAACCCAGTTTAAAGGAGGGAATGTCTTCCTGGATTGATAACATCTAATTTTTTATTCCTCTTTTTTTTTTGTAATTTTGTACTTTTGTTTCTTTTCAATAACCTCCCCTGGTTGTCTTCCCAACAACCATTGTAAAGACTTTGATATCTCTTATTTAAATGGAAAAGATCTACAGTAAGGCTTTTGCCTTACTGTTTTATGGTAAAAAAAAAATTGCTGATTTTAAATGTTGGTTATCAAAATCCTCAGCAATGATCGATTCAATATTGAGATTCATTTTTCATTTTTCTTAAAGTTGAATCATCATTTCTTCCATTAAATAACACTCACCGGCAAGTGCTGAGCTAACTGAAAATGTGGTGAGTTTATTCTCTTCCACAAAGTATCTCTAGAAGTCGAGAATAAGACAAGGAGAGCAGGAGAAATATTGTGTTTCCACATGAGTATATGGAAACAGCCACACGCACAGCCCCAAAATGAAAACAGCCACACGCACAGCCCCAAAATGGAAACACAATATTTCTCCTGCTCTGCCACAAAATATTTCTCCTGCTCTCCTTGTCTTATTCTCGACTTCTCGGCCCAAAATGGAAACACAATATTTCTCCTGCTCTGCCACAAAACAGCCACACGCACAGCCCCAACCACCAACCAAACGTTTTCGTGCATGACCGTCGCCACACCTCCCTACTCCCTGCCACCACCGCCGGCCACAAGACCGCCATGACCGGCTCTCCGACGCCGACCCCGCCGTCCTCTCCGCCACTCTCGCACTTTTCGCCGGCTCCTCCTCAGTTTCTCGTCCGGTCATTGCCGCCACCATCATGGGCGACGGTGCTCGCCGTGGCGGTTTTGCATCTCCACGTACTGCTGCCACGACTGGAGGGGATGTACCGCCTCTACCTCGGAAGCACAGTGCCGCCGTGCTGAAGCCACGAGGCGGTGGCATGAAGAGGCTGCCGCGCGACCTCGCGTCGGCTGTGTTGCAGTCGAAGAAGACGAAGGATGTGGGCTACTACTGTTGCGTTGGCGATGACTACTACTGCTAGTGCCCCTCCTTCCCCCTTTCGTCTCACCACCGTCACCCGTCACAACCACAATCCATGTCTACAACATGTTCGGCAAAATATCGCAAAGGTAAAAAAATCATTGTGTTTTGTATTGTTCTTTTTCACATTAAATGCAATTGTGAGATGTGTGCCTATATTCAATTTTGTGTGCATGTAGTCCAGATGATGACACTTTTTTGCAATATGCAAATGTTGCAAATCAAGATTTTCTCTCTCAAGAAATCCCCTTTCAAGAATATGAAACACAATATGACGATCTTGACATGGTGGAGGAGGGTTTCCTTGAGGCACCTCCTAGGGGAAGAACGGCAAGCTTCCAAAACAATGAAGACACGTTGCTATGGTTGACTTGGAAGAAATTGGTCTTGATGCATCTATCGGTAACCAATGAGCACTTATTGGATGCGGATCAAAGAGTTCTTTGATGCATGCAACACCAGTGGCTATGACTGACCAATCACTTCTCTCCGCTACCGATGGTCCATATTATCGACTGATTGTCAAAAGTGGTAAGTTTGCTTCAAAATAATCCGACACGTGGACCCAAGTGGATGCGACCATGATGATAAGGTGATTGTTTGGTTAAATTCATCAATTATTTTGTCAATTGTGGTATGTGGATCATGCTAGTTCTTTAAGTGTGTATAGATATCTTTTCTATAATTGTGGTATGTAGATGGTGCTTGCTCAAGGTTTGTTCCGGGGACAAGGGAAGAATGGGAAGAATAAGAAAGGGAAAGCATTCACTTTGCATCCTTGTTGGAAGGAGCTCGAACATGAGGAGAAGTGGAAGAACCAAGAGTTGTATGAAGTTCCGAATAGAAAGAACACCAAGAGGTCGGTTGGAGATGGCACAATTGTTGATCATGATGATGATGCTGATGATGCATCAAGTGGTGAGGAATAAAAATGATCACCACTCCGAACTCGGTTGCTCATACGGGAAAGCCCTATTGAAAAGGGAATGAAGGACGGACACAATTATATGAAGGAATCATTCGAAGCAATAGTCAATGCAAGAAAAGAGTATGCCGAAGAAAGAAGGATTATGAAGATGAAGGAAACAGAGGAGAGGACAACGACCAAGTTATGGAAGGTGGCGACTGAGGTACTGAAGGTTGTGGCCGAGGAGTGGAAGGTGGTGGTTTAGGAGAGGAAGGCAGCCGAGAGAAAGAGAAAAATCTTATGTTCATGGACACAAGTGGTCTTGATACGAAGCAAAAAAGCATACGTTGAGCTTTGTCGCGATGATGTCTTGGTGATGAAGTTGATGAACATGATAGGAGGATGCATGGGTGCCATGGGTGGCGGCATGTGTTCCTTGGGTGCCTCTATGGGTGTCATAGGTGGAGGCATGGGAGGATTCATGGGTTACAACATGAGTGGAGGCATGGGATTATTCATGGGTGCCACGGGAGGTGGAATGGGAGGTTTGGTGAGTGATATGGAGGTGGCATGAGTGGTGCGATGGGTGCCATGGGAGGCGGCTATGATGGAGCTATGGGTATTGTGTTGGGAGGAGGCATGAATGGTACCATGCATGGCAATGAAGACAAAGCGGCTGCTATGAGGCCAATAATTGCAATGGAGGCGATGAAAGTTGAGAAGCTAATATTTTTAAAAATGTTGAGAGGCTATGTTCTATGTACTTCTATGTTATATGCACTTTTGTTTGTGTTGGTCATGCACTATACTTGTGTATTGGATTTGAATTTGATATGTGGATTTGATGTTAAATTTTATATGTTGTTGATTGTGTGTGGTGATCTTGCAAAGTTTAAATTCTAGAAATAGTTTGTGTTTTGTATGCAATTGTAGAGAAGAAATATGTGGTGTAGATGCCCTATTTTAGGGGAGCTGATGGACCTGTGCTTCCTTGTTTTAGGGTTGCTATTTGAGATGCTCATTTTGTCGCGCCCTAAAATTATTATTTTCATGTCCCAAATTTTACTCCAGCCATTTAGCCCTAAATAGGGCAGATGTGGGACATTCTCTAAATGGCTGCCATATTTTTGTGAGATATCAAACAATTTCAGCCCCCAATAAAACAAATAATGTATTGACCAAAGGACACAACTTGCTGGAACACATATGCACTTCTTTCTTGTTCACTAAAACAGATCTTTGTTTTGGTTCATTGGTTCTAGAGTTCATCTGCTCACAAATCTACTTGATTTTTTTAACATTGCAGATGGTTGGATAATTTATACACCAGTCGCAAGAAACATGAAAAGAAAACTTTTTTGACATAAGAAAATCATTGGTGCATAAAAAAACATAGTTCTAGTATAACAACAATAAAAAATTATAATAAAATAAAATGCAAGCAAAAAATATATATAAACATTGGCATGCAAAAAAAATCTTTTCCACATTAGAAAAACATGATACTCATAAACAAATTGCACCAAATAAAGTTTTAAGAACAAAATAATTATCAAAACATATTTTGTAGTTCAAACAAAAAAATGTACATCCAAGTAAACATGTTTAACTCCCTGCAAAATAGTTAAACATGTTGCACATTTTTAAAGTGTGCATCTACTGTTTATTTGAAGTGTGATGGACCAAGTTTTTCTTTTGAAAACACATAAGTACAAGTAATAGAGATATGGAATATTACAACGGTGTGGAATAAAGTGCAGCTGCAAAGCAAAAACACTCATTGTATACACGAGCAGGAAGAAACCGAAAAACACTTCTTTAGTGTGCAATTTGATGCTTTAAGAGTATACAACTACTTAATTGCTAATTTTTTAATAAAAGATATAGAAAAATATAAGTATGTTTTGGGTTCATTTGTAAAAAAGTAAAATACGCAAAATAATTATTTATAGTTTCACACTATAATTGTGCTAATTATCTTATTGTACATTTTCTAGCAAAGTTAGATAATTCAACCCCTTATTCCAAACCATTTGTGGGGACCGAAATGAGAATCCGAAATCACCAAACGGAAATGCTATATGTCTTTCATACCAAGCAATAGGCATTGCTCGTCTAAGCGCACATCTGAAAAACACTGTGGTTTTATTTGGGTCGGTCCAATTGGAAGGAGACCAGGCGTTTTTTCTTTGTGATTTCCTGACGGTATTTCATGGTTTTCCATTGCTGTTTTTCCCAGTTTTCTACAGGTTGGTTTTTGTCTATTTTAATTTTTTCCTTTTCTGTCATTTGTTTCTTTTGTATTTCTTTTTTATATTTCCTTTTTTCCCTTTGTTCCAATCTTTTCAAAAATCAAATTATATATGATATTTTTTAAACATGTTGAAAAATTACTTACTTTTTTTTATAAATTTTTACACCAGTGTAGTGTTGAAAACGCTCTTATATTATGGGAAGGAGGGAGTAGTTCAATTTTTTCCATACAAAATGCTCACATTTTTTAGGAACATGAGCATTTTGCTAGATTACATGTTGAATTTTTTGCAAGTACACTTGAAAAGTACATATATTTCTATAAATATGTCACACTATTTTCTTAATAACTTGGTACTTTTTATACACATATTGAACATTTTTTTATACACGATAAGCATTTTGTAACACATGGTGAACGTTCACGAAACATACGATGAGCATTTTTCTAGAATTTTTTAGGTACAAGGCGAACAGTTTTTATAAAATTGGTAAAACAAAAGTATTTCCCAATATGTATTTTATAATGTTTCAAAAAATTGAGAAAAAACAAAATTGAGAAGAAAAATCGGAAGGAATTTAATGTCCCGTTGATTTTCATCGTAAGGTCATCTCCTTTGATTTTCACCTTGAGTCAGCCACTTCATTATGTAAATCTAGTCAGTGAATAACTTTCCGTACGTGTGTACCATCGAGTGCTCCGATCATAATGAGAAAGCTCGCGAATTCGATAATGCGTCATGATCACGCATCATGAGAGTGTGGGCTGGCCACGCTGATCCATCCCAGTAGGCACCTTCATACTAGCATGCCCCACCATGTATGCAAACGTGTCACACCTGTTGAATGTGAACGTTCCTGGCTGCTGTTCCGCGTGGGCTTATGTGACGACCCTACGATTTGGGAGATCGGACACCATAAGCATGCATGCACAAAAACAGAGTCACGACATATTACGAACCCCAAGCTGACGATGCAATTCATTACACTGACATCTGTGCATATTATATCAGATCATCAGGCAAGTTGATGGTGCAATTTGGTCGTTTCAATAGTCGCCTTGATTGTAGTATGCCTTGCCGCGGTTTCGCTGTTAATAGTGGACAATCAACAACTCTCTGGAGCCGTCTCTTTGTAGCAAGTTGCAGTAAAAAGAAGGCGGTCCATCCATTTGGGAATGTGATCGACCAGAAGACCGTGTAGCAGTGGAGTGCTGAACTATGCATGCCCATCGAGAAATTCCGATTCCCTCCATCCCATAACGCGGGTAGTGGGGTGGTACTCAACCGTCGCGCTCTGAGTATGGTACGACGTCCTAGCTAGCTAGCTTGCACGCGCGTGGGCCTTGTATGAAGAACGCCGGTGCGCGTGGTCGGTTGGTGGCGCCGCGCCGTGTATAAATACCGTCCCCCCGGCGATGCCAACATGACTCACCACTCACAGCTGAGCTCAAAGCAATAGCCTCACTCACCAGAGTGTCACCACTCACAGCTGAGCTGAAAGCAATAGCACCAAGCACCTAGCTCAGCAGCTTGGATTTCACAGCACCAGCTCCCATGGCCAGCTTCGCCACCCAGCTGCTGGACGTGTTCTACGACCTCGTCCAGCGCGTCACCGGCTACAGCGCCCGCGCCGAGGACGACAAGGGTAAGTAAACACACACGCGCGACACTCCTACCTATGACAACGGCATTGCTGAAGTTGTAGCTAATTTCTATCTATAATTGCTAATGATTCGCGACGTGTGTGGCTTCCTGCGCATGCAGATCTACAGAAACATAGCAACTTGGCAACTACGGAGGCTTTCCGGACGGAGGAAGTTATCGAGATCAGGTCCAGAAATCACCCGGATGTACCAGGAGGGTCAGGCGCTCAGGTGAATTAACATGGATGGTATGTAGAGCTAGCTAGCCTCTACGTACGGCAGAGACATCCGTGTGGTTTCTGATAGGTCATAGCCTCAAAATGGTGTGCGCAATGTTTCAGTTTGTTACAATGTTCTATCGTGTCTTGCTATGTTAATTAACTTCCTGATCGGGGTTTATGTGTGTTGTTCTCGTGTGCTTGTAACTTGATGAACTTGCTTGTTAATTTCTACCGATCAAGTGTTTGTTTTCTCTCCATGCTACTTTCTACGAAATGTTTTTTCTAAATGCATGGTGAAAGGAAAGACATGAATGCTCGTGAAGACAAGAAAAGTAATTGAAAAGATGATTGCAAATGAGCCTGTGGCGTGGCTATCATTTCTGTAAGGGTTAATTATCCTTTTGCCCTCAGTGGTGTTCACGTGCTCAGTTTTGTCCTCAGTTGCGAATCGTGCTCAGTTTTGCCCTTACTCTGTCCGCACCGAGTCGTTCCGTGAACACTGCCGTCTCCGTCAGGTCAACGTTTTGACTTGGCCCTTACAGGTGGGACCAGGTGGTAGAGACGCGTAGACGATCAGACCGTTGCACGCGTGGCTTATGGGACCCAACAAAGAGCCGTTGAGCAGAGAGCCGTTGCGGGTGTGCTATATAAGCGGGCGACAAAGAGCGGCGGTGACCACGGCGACAGAGAGAGCGGGCGACAGAGAGCACGGCGGTGACCACGGCGACAGAGAGAGCGGCGGTGGGAAGATAGCTGTGGAGGGTGCGGCGGCGTTGAGATCCCCTTCGGCTTCGAGCTCCATGTCTTCTTCAAGCTCCCGCACCACCTCGCGGATGCAGAGCCTGGTGCGCGTGGAGATGCCTATCTTCATCTGTCCGCGGTGCCGGGCGGGCGTTGATCGGAGGGTTTCTCACGCACCGAAGAACCATAATCGTCCGTTCTACGTGTGCAGCGAGAATGGGGTAAGAATCGGGGCAATTGCACCATTTTCATGGTCGGGATCTTTGAGCAATAGGTTTATCTGTTTGGCGTTCATGCAGGTGAAATGTTTCTTCCTTTGGGTCGACGCTCTGGCCAAGACTTTGATTAATGAACTGCAAGAAGAGCATGAAGAATGGTTGCCCATGCTGCCACGAACGACAGTGGCCGCAACACGAGCTCCGGAAGAAGAGACGGAGGGCGAAGCACGCAATGACAGAGAGCTAGTTGTTGAGCTTAGGATGTTGAAGAAGAAGGTTAGGAAGCTTGAAGATCAAGCACAAATACCCATTTGCAATTGCTTTTGGGCATTTGTAGGTATGGTAATCGCACTGGGTGTAATGTTGAAATTGTATGGAAATGCATGAATTAGACCCCATGAATTATGGAGGAATTTGTAAGCTTGAAATTGTATGAGAAATTCACCTTGTTTAAATGTTGGTCAAAGTTGTTTAAATGTTGAAAAAAGGGAGAAGAAATGACCAACATTTAAATATGTTAAAAAAGGAGAAGAAATGAGAAATTCAGAAACCTTGATCAATGAAATGCAGCTCTCTGCTCTGCCTTTCTGTAAAAAAAAGGTCTCTCTGTGGGCCAAATTTAGAGTGGAGAGCCAAGTGCCGGCTAGATTAATGGGCCAATTGCATCCAATTAGGCCCATTGGGGGGTGGGCAAATGAGATCTCTTGCGTATTTTTCTATTTTCTGTTCTGATTTAGTTTAGGCAGTAAATCATTTTATTTAATGCTGAAACTTTTGTGGAAGCTAATTGAATTATTCCAGAGCCAAAAATTAAGTTTAGATTTTTTTGGAGCTGTTAAATATTTAATACCAATATAATTACTCCAATTCAAATACATCGTGATTTAAATCAAAGACCAAAATGTCATGGAAAATATGCCTTAGCTTTGGTAGTGGTTTACACCTGGTGTCAAAATTAATGGATATTTTTGAAGGGCATTACATTGAGAAAAAAAATAATTTGTCTAGAAAAAAGAAGGGTGGAAAATGCACAAAAAATTGGTGCGGTTGGGAATCGAACACAAGACCACATGGGTTCGTGGCATTCAAGGCTGCGCTAGTAACCGCTAGGGCAGATGGAAAGACTTTGACATGGCTAGGGAAGGAAGCTATACATAGTGAGACCGTGACTTAGTTTAGGGTTTAAAAATGCATGTTTGTACTGAATGTTTGCACACGCGTGATAGTGGTTTTCCTTTAAGGTTTTTTCCTTCTTCATTTATTCTTTATTTTTTCACTAATTTTTATTTTTTGTCAATTAAAGAAAAACAAAATGCATATTGAACATTTTTTAAACACATTGAAAAATATTACTTGAACATTTTTTTATAAATACATGAATATTTTTTATATAATAGTCGAGTTTTCTCCACACACATGTAAAAGTTACAGAATAACAAAAACTAGTGAACACCTTTTTAATAACATTTAAATTACACGTTAGAATTTTTGGCAAGTACACGTGAAAATTACATGGACATTTTTATAAATATGTAGCACTTTTTTTCTTAATAACATGAAACTTTTTGATAACACATTGGACATTTTTATACACATGATAAACATTCTGTAACACACGATCTATATTTAAAAATACCTAAATTCTAAAAAGTGCTTACGCACTAATTAGGCGTCGCGAGCGGCCGATTTCTGGTCGCCCGATCGCCGCGCGCGTGCGTCAGGTACTACCCCACCTACTACGATTTCTTGTCAGGGTCCTCACCTCCTCGTCCTCCTCTTCCTCACCTCCCTACCCCACCTACTACGATTTCGCCGCCTGACTACATCGGCATCTCCGCTGCCGCGCCCAGCCCTCGCTTCGTTCTGCTGCTGCTCGTCCTGCCCAAATCTCTGTGGCGATGTGGGGCCTGTCTCACGCTCCGCCTCGGCCTCCCAGGATCAGAGGCCCCCTGCCCCGACTGCGACAGCTCCGTTGACGTGGCCCCGGCGCTCACAGTCAGCCCCGTCGCCCACGAGGACGTCTCCAGGCGCGCCTCCCCCGCCGCGGTTTGTTCCGTTGCCGTAGCTGCGGCATCCACTCCCTCTCATCACGCAGCAGCAGCTCAGGGAATAATAACACAGGTAAGAGGAGGAACGAGACAAACAAGGGGGAAACTGGGGTTAGTCAATGACTGAAAAGAAAATTCAGATTCTCTTCTCGCTCCTTTTCTTCCTGCAACCACATCTTCTTTCTCACTCCATTTTCTTTCTCTATAGCAGTACAAATGTAGAGCACCGCATCAAGAATTCAAGAGCTCGCAGTGCAGGGAGAGAGAGAGAGAGGGGCCGAGATCAAGAGCTATCGAAGCTGTAAGAAGACGGACGCCATGAGAGAGAAAAGGAAGATGAACGGGAGAGGAAGGCTGAGCAAATGACCAAACCAAACACGAGGACGTATCCCATTTGATTGAGAAGGAACCTACAAGATCTAGGTAAAAACTAGGCTGCTCGCACACTTCCAAAATGAACCAGTTGCACACGCTCATGTGTTTTTCTATTTCATTTTCCAGTTGCACACCCTCCTATGTCAATTTAGTTGCACATACATTGATTTTTAGTTGGCTTGTAATGTAGTCTAGTTGCACACACATTGATGTTTAGTTGGCTTGTAATTTAGTCTAGTTGCACATACATTGATGTTTAGTTAGCAGGAAGACTAGTTGCACACACATATGCTCAGTTGGCTTGTAATTTAGTCTAGTTGCACACATTGATGTTTAGTTGACAGGACACTAGTTGCACACACATATGCGCAATTGACCCGACAATGTGGTCTAGTTGCACACATATTGATATTTAGTTGGCAGAAGGACTATTGGCACATGCATATGCTCAGTTGGCGCTGCATGTAGTCTAATTGCACACATATTGATGTTTAGTTGGCAGGAAGACTGGTGCGTCGAAACATACCCATGCGGGATCTACTTTCGAAGAGCACGTCGCGAGGGTTACAACGGTGAAAACGGATCTTAATTTCGACACGCGGTTTAAAAATTATGACTTTTTTAAAAATTGAAAACTCAAATTAAATGTGTTCACACATTTTCACATGGATATTTTTTGTCTGTTTACCTGATATTTTTTCTCTAATATATGGATTTGTTTTTTAGTATATAAATTAGAGGGGAGAGATTATTACTATTTATAGATTATTACGGACCAAAACTTCCCGTTTTTGGCCGTCCGCTCGCGAAGGGTAGCGAGCAGCCGGGCCGCTCGCTAGATCGGTCCTTAAAAATATACAATGAACATTTTTCTAGAATGCACAATTAACAATTTTGTAGGTACACACCAAACAGTTTTTCAAAAATTAGTAAAATAAAAATATTTTCAAAATATGTTTTAATAACGTTTTAAAAATGGAGAAAATGTAATGAAAAGTCAGAAAGCACTTTCCCCTTGATTTTCACCGTAAGCTCCACTGATTTTCACCATTTGCCAACCACTTCATTATGTAAATCTAGACCGGAGAGGCTTTCCGTATGTGTGTACCATCGAGTGCTCCGTTGGTAATGACAAAGCACGCGAATACGATCATGCGTCATGACCACGCATCATCATAGTGTGGGCTACACTGACCCATCCCAATAGGCACCCCCATGCCGGCATGACCCGCCACACATGCAAACGTGTCACACATGTGGAATGTGAACGTTCCCGGGTGGTATACGGGACAACCCGATGATTTTGGGAGATAGGATGCTCTCGTTGTGCATTCGCAAAAAAAAAGAGTTATTCCAAATTAGGAATCCCAAGCCTACGATGCAATTTGCTACACTGACATCTGTGCATATTATATCAGATCATCAAGCAAGTTGATGGTGCAATTTGGTCGTTCAATAGTCGCCTTGCATCGGTCTTGCTGTTAATAGTGGACAATCGACAACTCTCCATGGCCCGGTGCATTTTCTTGTAGCTGGTGGCGTCTCTTTGGAGCAAGTTGCAATAAAAAGAAGGCGGTCCATCCATCTGCGAATGTGATCGACCAGAAGACGCGGGTGGACTATGCACCTATGCATGATTCACATGCATGCCGATCGAGAAATTCCGATTCCCTCCATCCAATAACGCGGGTAGTGGGTTGGCAGCTCGTCTCGAAGGGGCGTCGTTCGACGCCTCCTCCGGCTTTTCATCGCCCTTCCTTCAATGCATGGCTGCCTCCTCCGGCATGGCTGAGAGATAGATGTTTTCGGTGTCTGTGTCGGGGTCATCGAGCACACTCCTGCAGGGATCCAATCCGTTGCAGAAATTGCCTCTGTTTCGGTCACATTGCTCGCTTTTGCCGTGCGAAGCAACCTGTCGACCTGACTACGCCGCAACCATGTGTTGTTCCACCGCCTGCATCCGTCATCCAAGCTGATGTGCCATTACAGCCCGTCCTTGAGTAGCAGGATGAGCTACTTTGCGTTGAGCTTCGCGAATGTCTTGTGCGTGTTGAGAGTGTCTTGGCAAGGGCGGAGGTTGCTGTTGGTAAACTTCAGGTTGTGCCGATTGGGTCTCTGCTCCCCGAGTGTCAAGTTGGTTCTGCAGATGGAGAGGAAGTCGACCTCTATGGAGGTTTCTCTCCTCGTGCTAGACCCTGCTCTATGGTGTCGACTGATGTTGGGGGTGAAGTGATCGTTGAGGATGTGGCTCCAGTTCTACAAATTATGCCTGAGTTGACAGTGCTATGTGAGGAGTCCACTCCACCTCTTTCGGTGGTGATTCCAAAGGAGATGGGCTTGCTAGGGGCTTTGGCGGCCCATGACACCCTCACCACCGCCCTTGGAGTCTAGCCAGACCAACTTTGTGGTGTGTGCAGGTTTGGATGCCGCGGTCGCTCGCTCGCCTATGACCATTGGGCAAGTGGTGCCCCTAGGTGGAGATGTTGTTGGGACTGATGCGTTGGCACCTTGTTCCGATGCTCTCTTTGCAAAAGAGCTTTGCAACTTGCTCTCTAGCTTGGAGGCGGCTAGCCCTGGGTCTGGTAAGGCGGTTGCGTACATCCTGACCGGAAAGTTTAACGAAGACAAGATCAAGAAGGTGGAGAAGTCTCTCAAAAGCAAAAACAAGAAGAGTGATGCCTTAGGGAAGGCGTCTGCGGCTGCTTAATAGTTGCTCCTTGGTCTTTTGGGTCGTCCTCATGGTTTAGCTTATCATCGTGGTTTATGGGGGGGTCTTTTGTCTACTTCCGTGGTGTTCTCTTTGGGGATTCCTTTGCGATGTAGATGCATGTGGGCTTGGGTCTGTTGCATGTTCGAAATGTCTGTAAGGTTGACGGTGCGATTACGAGGTTTTAGATTTTGGGAGTAGTCCGCATGTGGTTTGTTTGTATTGGTTTTCGCCCGGTTTTCCATTAATTAACTGGGCAACTCTCTTCTTTTTAATTAATCGATGAGGCAAATCTTTTACCTCCGTTTTGAAAAAAAATAACGCGGGTAGTGGAGTACGTACTGAACTGTCGCGCTCTGAGTACGAGTGTGGCACTACGTCCTAGTGCTCGCACGTGCTTGGTCCTTGTCTGAAGAACTCCGGTGCGCGTGGTCGAGATCAGGTCCAGGAATCTCCCGGTTGTATCAGGAGGGTCAGGCGCGCAGGTCCACATGGACGGTATGTAGAGCTAGCTAAGCCTCTACGTACGGCAGGGACATACATAACGGCCGTGTGGTTTCTCATAGCGTCAAGATGGTGGTGCCTCATCCTGGTGTGTGTGTGTGTGTGTGTGTGTCCTAGTAATGCTTCAGTTTGTTACAATGTTCTATCGTGTCTTGCTATGTTAATTAACTTCCTGATCGAGTTTTATGTGTGTTGTTCTCGTGTGCTTGTAACTTGATGAACTTGCTTGTTAATTTCAACCGATCAAGTGTTTGTTTTTTCTCCAAGCTTACTTTCTACCAAATGTTTTTCTATTTATTAAATGCATGGTGAAAGGGAAGACATGAATGCTCGTGAATACAAGAAAAGTAATTGAAAAGATGATTGCATCTAATGAGCCTGTGGTGAGGCTATCATTTATGTTTTATTCCTGGACAAGGGGATTGAAATCTCCGGCCTCTACATCATTGCGATGCACAAAGCCGTTTTTATTGAAATCGATGCTAGGCAACGACCAAAGTCATCAACAAGTGGAGTATAAGACATAGGCGACAACGATATAACCATTACAATATATGAATTTAACACATACGACTAAGACAACCTTTTCTACAATATCGCCTTTAAGAATCCATAAAATTCCTTATTACCGCACTGTACACATCTGGCTAAAAGACGGCCAGGACAAGAATTTCATCATATTTGTTAAGACCAATTACTGAAAGTCGGCACATCAAAAAGCGACGGATGTTCATCGCAGCTGAGCCAAACAAATAATTAGGTGTCAAAGTTTGTTCTCGACTGATTGTAAATCTTATCCTCTGAACTGTGTGCTTGCAGGTGTTCATTGAGGATGTCATGGATCTTGTAGAGCTTACAGCATTGAGGGGTGAACTTGCTGGGTAACTATTCACTAGCCAAGAGGCTAACTATTGTTGTGGAGCTGGTTGCTAACCCTTCAATCATTTTTATGGATGAGCCAACCTCTGGTCTTGACGTGTAGACAACTGCAATTGTAATGAGGACTATCAGAAATATTGTAAATACTGGCATGCAGGACTGTTGTTTACACTATTCACTAGCCAAGCATTCACATATTTGAAGCATTTGATGAGGTGGCTGATTTTTTTTGTTCCATTTAGGTTATCTTACTTAGCTTTTTTTGAATAATATTCTATGCTGACACCTGCCATTTATATGTGAATTACAGCTATTCCTTATGAACAAAGGAGGATAAGAGAGAGATATGTTGATTAAATGGGCCAGAAAAGTAAAGTAACAATTATCATTGCATGTTGTAATTGTAACACATCTTGCTTATGCCAAATCACATGAGATTGAAATCCATTAGTTTATTGTTCAGGGAATTGAGGCTATTAGTAATGTAGGGGGCCCACGAGGCTCCGCTGACCTTAATCCCGACGCTATAAATTCCTATTTTCTGATGAAAAAATAGGAGAGGAAGTTTCATCGCGTTTTACGATACGGAGCCGCCGCCACCTCCTGTTCTTCATCGGGAGGCCAGATCTGGAGTCCGTTCGGGGCTCCGGAGAGAGGGATCTTCTGTCTTCGTCATCATCAACCATCCTCCATCACCAATTTCATGATGCTCACCGCCGGGAGTGAGTAATTCCTTCGTAGGATTGCTGGGTGGTGATGGGTTGGATGAGACTCATCATTTATTTGAGTTAGTTTTGTTAGGGCTTGATCCCTAGTATCCACTATGTTCTGAGATTGATGTTGCTATGACTTTGTTATGCTTAATGCTTGTCAATAGGGACCGAGTGTCATGATTTCAGATCTGAACCGTTTATGTTTTCACGAATATATTTGTGTTCTAGGTCCGATCTTGCAAGTTATATGCACCTATGTTATGATCCGCATACCCCAAGGTGACAATAATTGGGATTCTTTCCGGTGATTACCGTAATTTGAGGAGTTCATGTATTCACTATGTGTTAATGCTTTGTTCCGGTTCTCTATTAAAAGGAGGCCTTAATATCCCTTAGTTTTCTTATGGACCCCGCTGCCATGGGAGTGTAGGACAAAAGATGTCATGCAAGTTCTTTTCCATAAGCATGTATGACTATTTACGGAATACACGCCTACATTACATTGATGAATTGGAGCTAGTTCTGTGTTGCCCTAGGTTATGACCGTTATATGATGAATATTATCCAACGTTATCACCGATCCAATGCCTACGAGCTTTTCACATATTGTTCTTGCTAACTTTCTACTGTTGCTGCTACTGTTACAATTGCCATAAAACTACTGCTACAAAACTATCACTGCTACTGTTACCGCTACTATTGTTATTGCTACTATTGCTACCAAATTATCATACTACTGTGCTACTGATCACTCTACTGCAGATATTTAGTCTCTATGTGTGGTTGAATTGACAACTCAACTGCTAATACTTACAAGTATTCTTTGGCTCCCCTTGTGTCAAATCAATAAATTTGGGTTGAATACTCTACCCTCGAAAACTGTTGCGATCCCCTATACTAGTGGGTTATCACACGTAAATAAAAGTTAGGGGACGTTTAGATAAATAAACGATTAAGTTAGTTTTAGTAGAGAGCTTTTTGTAACACAGGAAGGTTATTTGTCCCTAGGCAATCAATAACTAGACCGATAATCATCATTGCAATTTTATATAAGGGAGAGGCATGAGCTAACATACTTTCCATACTTGGACCATATGCACTTATGATTGGAACTCTAGCAAGCATCCGCAACTACCAAAGATTATTAAGGTAAATCCCAACCATAGCATTAAGTATCAAGTCCTCTTTACTCCCATACGCAACAATCCCCTTACTCGGGTATAACCTTATGTCACTCTCGCCGCCCACTATAAGAGAATCATAAATATATTGCAACACCCTACAACGGGGATCCCTCACGCTTGCGCGACACGGAGGGCACCATAGGACAGCACCAAAATAAAATATAGAACTCAAACCAATCACGATCATCAATTAACCCATAGGACAAAACAGATCTACTCAAACATCATAGGATGGCAACACATCACTGGATAACAATATGACGCATTAAGCACCATTGTTTAAGTAGATATTTACAACGGGAATAGAGAGGTTACACCACTGCATAAAGGGGGAGAGAGTTGGCGGTGACGGCGGCGAAGTTGTTGGTGTAGATCGCCGTCACGATGATTGCCCCAGCGGCGTTCCGGCGACACCAAGAGAGAGGGGGAGAGAGAGCCCCCCTCCTTCTTCTTCTTCATTGGCCTCCCCCTAGATGGGAGGAGAGTTCCTCCTCTGGTCCATGGCCTCCATGGCGGCGGAGGGGCAGAAGCCCCTCCGAGATTGGACCTCTTCCTCTGTTATCTTCTATTTCGCGTTCCTGTTTTTCAGTCCTTCACTGTTTCTTAAATTCCCGGAGATCCGTAACTTTGATTGGGCTGAAATTTTGAGGGAATTTTTATCCATAAATTATCTTTCTTGCGGCGAAAGAAGGGCAGCAACCGCCTTACGAGGTGCCCACTACCCATCAGGGCACGCCTGCCCCCCAGGCGCGCCCTGATGCCTAGTGGGACCCTTGAGCACCGTCTTGCGTTGACTGTTCTTCCAAAAATTCACATATATTCCAAAATAAGTCTTCGTAAAATTTAATTTCGTTTGGACTTCGTTTGATATGGATATTCTGCAAAACAAAAAACATGCAACAAACAGGAACTGGCACTGGGCACTGGATCAATATGTTAGTCTAATAAATCATATAAATTGTTGCCAAAAATATGTGAAAGTTGTATAATATTGGGATGGAACAATCAAAGATTATAGATACGACGGAGACGTATCAAGTAGTAATTAGATGATCGGTTGCTAGAGTTACAGAAGTTTAAACCCTAGTTTATGCGCAATTCCGTAAGGGACAAATTTGGATCCTTATGTTTCATGATATGGTTAGATTTATCTTAATTCTTCTTTCGTAGTTGCGGATGCTTGCGAGAGGGGGTAATAAGAAGTGGGAGGCTTGTTCAAGTAAGAACAACACCCAAGCACCGGTCCACCCACATACCAAATTATCAAAGTAGCGAATGCGAATCACACAAACATGATGAAAGTGACTAGATGAATTCCCATGTGTCCTCAAAAATGCTTTGCTTGCTATAAGAGAAAGTTCCGGCCTGTCCTTTGCTATGAAAACGATTGGGCTACCTTGCTGCACCTTTGTTACTATTGCTACTTGTCACTTGTTACAAATTACCTTACTACTAAACTATCTGTTACCGATAATTTCAGTGCTTGCAAAAAATACCTTGCTGAAAACCGCTTGTCATCTCCTTTGGATCCTCGTTGGGTTCGACACTCTTACTTATTGACAGGACTACGATTGATCCCCTATACTTGTGGGCCATCAACCAGCGATGGATATTTGTGTTGGATGACATTCGTCGTATAACAGTCACAACCTAGAGTGATACACAATAGCTCCAATTCATCAATGTAATGTAGACATGTATTCTCTATGTAGTCATATGAGCTTATAATAATAACTTGCATAACATCTTTTATCTAACCCTCCCCGTGGCAGCAGGTCCATAAGGAAATCTTAGGGATATTAAGGCCTCCTTTTAATAGAGAACCAGAACAAAACATTAACACTCAATGAATACATGAACTCCTCATACTGTGGTCATCACCGGAGCGATCCCAATCGTTGTCACTTTGGGGTCTACGGATCATAACACATAATAGGTGCATACAACTTGCAATAAAGGATCCAAAACAGACTTATATTCATGAAAAGATAATAGGTTCGGATCTGAAATCATGGAACTCGGTCCCTAGTGACAGCATTAAGCATAGCAAGTCATAGCAATATCAATCTCAGAACATAGTGGATACTAACCCCAAACAAATTGACTGATTACATGACAAATCCCAGTCAAATCCATCACCATTCAGCAAGCCTAGGAAGGAATTACTCACTCCCGGTGGTGCGTTTCATGAAATAGTTGATGAAGAAGGGTTGGTGATGATGATGGCGATGAATCCCCCTTTCCGGAGCCCCGAACGGACTTTAGATCAGCCCTCCCATTCAAGAACAAGAGGTGGCGGCGACTCTGTACCGTAAAACGTGATGAAACTTCTTCTCTTTTTTTCTCGGGAAAACAGAATTTATAAGCTTGGAATTAGGTCAGGCGGCCACCTGTGGGCCCCACAAGGCATCAGGGTGCACCCTATTGTCTTGTGAGCAACTGGTGGCCCCCTCTAGTGGTTCTTCGTTCTAGTATTTTTTATTTATTCCATAAAAAATATCCGCAAAGTTTCGTCTGGTTTTGGGAACTTCTATTTCTGCACACAAAAACAACACCATGGCAGTTCTGCTGAAAACAACGTCGGTCCGGGTTAATTTCATTCAAATTGTGCAAACTAGAGTCCAAGACAAGACCAAAAGTGTTTGGAAAAATAGATATGATGAAGACGTATCCGTCGACATATATGTCGGTGGGAAACGACACCTATGGGACCACGAGGATCCCTTCTACGGTTGCGGGGCGCTGGAAGTGGTGAGGAGAGCAGGATCAGCAGTCAGTACAAGCACGCAGATCGTTTACCCAGGTTCGGGCCGCAGAGATGCGTAATATCCTAGTCCTGCTTGGATGTGTATATCTGTGTTCTTCAGGAGCTCGAACTAGCTACAAGGAGTGTAACTTGTCCAAGAGTCCGAATCCTTCTCCTGGATGCCTTGGGTCTCCTTTTATAGGCCAAGGGATCGCCACAGTGGCACCAGGAGGTGGCATCGGGGTACTGTGGCTAAGCTTATCGCTAGCCATTATGGGACAAGACGCATTAAATGCGCCCCTGACGTGTCCCCTCCGCTTTACTGCCGCTTTGCCTCGTCTTGACACACGCCTGGGCCAGCGAGGCAGTGGCGCCATGTAGGCAGGCAAGCAGCTGAGGTGGCGCGGTGGTGGAGCCTTCAGAAAGATCTGCATGCCACCACGTAGGCACGTGCTGAGTTGGCGGAGGAGCCTTGCGTCGACACGCAGGTGCCTGCCCGGCTGGTGGGCTGGCAGCTACATGGGCTTGGTGGCGAAAAGCTTGGCGGGTGCGGGCCTGGCCGCGGCCTCGCGGATGCCCTCGGCAAGGGCCTTGCTGGGGCCCCGGCAAGGGTCTTGTCGTGGCGTTGCGGTCGTCCCCGGCAAGGATCTCGCCGGGGGTCTTGTGGGCTTCCTCGGCAAGGGTCTCGCCGAGGCTCGCCGTCTTCCACTCTTCTGATCTTGAATGTTGTTCTTGTCTTCACAAAGATCTGCATACTGCCATGGAGGTGCCTCCCGAGCCCTGGCCCAACGTGGTTGATGGCGTTGGAGACTGGGGGACCAAGGGTGGCTCACTCCACTAGCGTTGGACGTGCTGCCCCGGCAAGGGTCTTGCCGGGGGAGCCCGCTTCGTCCCTCTGCTATTTGTGGTCTCGATCTTGGCATTGCTTTTTGGTTTGTTTCTGTGGCTCCGGCCCTCTCCCTTGCCCTGCTTAGTGTGGTCGTGGCCGCTCGGCTTTGACTGCCCGTGCACTTAGTAAGGGATACTGAAATAGAACCCCTATTTTAGTACACCGACAGGAGCCCCCGGGCCTGGGCCACAGATAAGCGCGGTGCGGTTGTTGGGCTAGGCCCAAAAACAGTGTGCGGGTAGGCGGGGCGTTTTTTTTACCGTGGCCACTTTCTGTCCGCTGCGCTTCCCCACGACCTGCGTTGATTGCGTGACATGCACTACAAAAAAAATACACTTTCGTGATGATACGTGTTTGTCACAGTAGGTCGCGTTTTTTGTCATGCATGTACATCCATGACAAATTTATGACAGAATCAAGATAGTCATACCTGTGCTGTCGTAGAAGTGTTCCATGACATTACCAAAATTATCATCACGGAAGTGTCCACTTCCATGACGATAAATCGCGCGTCACAGAAGTGCTTTCGTCAAGGGTGACCGACACGTGGCATCCACCGTAACGGAACGCCGTTAAGCTATCGGGTCGGGTTTTGGATCCGATAACCCGTTAACAGCCCCGACCAATGGGAAATTTCCACGTGTAAAATTCTGATTGGCCGAAGGGAACACCTGTGAGCTCGTCAGTGGGCCAGATGTCGCCCGTCCATTGGAGGAGACATGCCTATGGTACGTTGACACGTGGCAGGGCCCAACAGAGGCCCATATAGGTTAAAAAGGCCGGCCCAGTCAAAGGCCCGTAGAACTTAATCAGGTACTAGTGGTCCAGCCCAATAACGACCTGCTTAATAAAGGCCCATTTACAGCCCGAAACCAGATCTGGCCCGTTAATTGTTCGCCCAATATTTGGGCCCATTTACGGCCCGAAGCCAGATCTGGCCCGTTAATTGTTCGCCCAATATTTGGGCCCATTTGCGGCCCGAAGCCAGATCTGGCCCGTTAATTGTTCGCCGAATATTCGGGCCCAACTACAGCCCAGTGACTTTTGGCCTGTTAGAGGCCTGATGTAGACATGGGCCCATTTCAGCCCGGTGTGACTTTCGGCCTTGGAATGGCCCGTGCTGCCCATGGGCCATATATGGTCCGACGGGACATCGGGCCCACTAACGGCCCGTGCTAAAGGTGGCAACAGTTAAGCCCAACGTGACTTTGGGCCTGTTAAAGGCTTGTCGCGTAATTCGGCCCGTTGATGCATGTACTAAGCTTTCGGCCTCTTAAAGGCCCATGATATCAGTGGGCCAACTAAGGCCCGAGATATGTTTCGGCCTGGTAACGGCCCGTGAGCTAACTGGGCCCATAACGGCCCGGTCTACATTTCGGCCTGCTGAAGGCATGTCGACGACTAGTGAAAATTGAGGCCCAACATGCATTTTGGCCTGCTAAAGGCCCGTGGTTTCATCTCGGCCGTAACAGGCCAGTACAATATTCAGCCTGCTAATGGCCCAACGCTACCTGGGCCGAACTAAGCGCTGGGTCGACAAAAGGCCCAACTAAAATATAGGCCGGTGTAAGTTTGGGCCTGGCGCAATGTGTAAAGGCCCCAATCATTCGGTCCCAAGAAAGACGCAGGCGGCCCAATTGTGGCCCGCTAAAAACCTGGCCCGTTATCGAATGTTTCGGCCCGGTCGACTACATCTGATTTTTTTCAGATAGCGAATGATGGCAGTAACTAGTAGGAATTAAGAACAAACCTACTCTACACAATAAAGAAATAACGGCATAGTAACTAAGAATAAACCTACACTATACAATAAAGGATTTAAGGTATATTACATCCACTGGGCATCGAAGTTCGCCACCAGTGATCATAAAGCGCAACGAAGAAGCAGATTACAAAAACTGGGCACCATTGCAGCGTAACAAAATAATACTGAACCGAGACCACTTCCAAGACAGTTCAAGAAAGGTTAGCCTTGCGGGGGAACTGCTGCGCAAGCTGCTGAGCAAGGTTGTGAGACCGACCTAGCATGTCGGTCATAGCTTCCAGGTGTAGCTGTTTAGCGATGAGGTTCTCATTGGTGTTCTCCGCAATCTTTCTTAGAGATAGGACTTTAAGTCGAAGTTGAGTTGCAGAATGCCTTTCTGCTAGAACTTGGGACTGAAGAAGTCGAACTGATTCAGACAACGAATTCTGTGAGCTTGTCTGACTTTTAGTCTCAAGTAACTTGAACACTGCATCAAGACAAGACTTTGGGGTTGTCTCGCTATCTTCAAGATGTTTTGCCTTCTTTGCTGCAATATATGTTGGGTTTGTCTCACAGCCTTCAGCAGACTTTCATGCCATCAGGCATATCACCCTGAAACAAAGCAGAGAGATGACAAGTTTTGCACGTGTATAAACAAAGATGATAACTGTTCTGTCAATTCTATCCAATTTCAAATTAGAAAATAAAGAGTAAGTTCAAAATATCAATAGCATAATTTGGCATTGTTCATAATGCGGGGAGCTTCACCACACTACCGGATTACCATGTCAACATAACAAGCATAGATGAAGGGCAAAGAAAATCATTGTATCTATTTTGGATAATGTGCATGGCATGTTGTTCATATCATCAGCCACATCAGTAAGATAAAACAGGAGATGACAAGGTGCAAACGTGGGCTGCTTCACCACACACTAGATTATAGATCCACAAAACCAAGCATACATATAGGGAGTATTAAGTAATGTGCATGGTATGAATAAGAAATTTGGTTTTACAAGTAAAACTTAGAGCTTACGGTTCTTACGAACATGCATTTTGGTAGAAACAGCAAACTAAACAGCAGTAAACGATAGGGAGTATGAGCAAATTAAACAGCAGTTGAGGATAAAGGCTTTAGAAGGACTGACTTACATTAATAGTTAACACCGGCTTTATAATGCCCTTCTCCATGTCAAGGGAAGGATAACTCAAGAATTTCAGCACAGAATCTTCTTCATAAGCATTGCCTGTACTCTACATTTTGTAGAGAGTAATTATAGATATGATAATACTGGAAGGGATAGAGGATAATGAAGATAAGATGCAGATTGATGCTACATAATCAACTACCAATCCCTGGAAGTACAAGCGTTACAGGACAAAATGTACTGACAAGAGCAATGGGCTACACTTCTGCACTGGCATTGTCTGTGTATTCTACTTGTTGGTAAGATTAAATATAGATCTGATCTTTTTTAGTAAATGGTGGGCGAGGGAGATAAGATGCAGAATGCTACAAAATGAACCAATCCCTCTTCCCATAATACAAGAGTGTTTTGAACACTGGTGTACTGTACAAAACGTTCTTATATTATGGGACGGAGGGAGTAGCTGTTAATGTAAGTACAGTGATAGACCACGTTCAGTCCTTACAAGAGGACTGCAGAGCTAAACCTCTTCAAAAGCATTGGGTTGATTCTAAATTTGTGTAAGAGTCCATACAGATCTTATAATGTCCACCAAATGGGCGATTACGAGGCTAACATGTGCAGTGATGCTACATAATCAAACAGCTATGAAAGTAAGTATGGTCATACAGGGCAAGAAGTACTCACGAGAGCAATGCAGTGTGCAGTATAGTTGCGAGATTCTGTGGTCCCTTGAGAACGAATGTTCTTCTGCTAACAGTTTTCGTACAAGTGAGACATTAAGGCAAATGCAGAAATGTAGTTCAAATTGTGATGTGATATCATAGACAGTACCTTACGCTGCAGCCGAGACCAATGTGTAACAAGATTATTCCAGTCACCGTCGGATAAATGTAGCACCGGAGACTTTACAGAAATTTCGTTCAGAGGCTTGCCATCGAAGTGCGCTTGCCTCGGGTAGGAACGATACTTCATCAACGAGTGCTTGAAAAGCGCAACCAACTCTTGCTCGTCATCACAATCCAGTTTGCTCTTCTAAACTGGGAAGAAATGGAACAGGGGTCCTATTTGCTGCAATTGGGGCTCTCTCTGGTTCGAAAAGGGATTTGGCAACTGGATTTGGTGTACTCTTTGTTGGAATGAGGGTTTTGCGTCGTACAGCTGGTGCTATGTCAACTGGCATAATCATACTGTTTGCTGCAGTTGGGGTCTGCTGAGTTGGGGCATCAGAAATGACCAGTGTAGTAGGGCTAGAGTCTGCTAGAGTTGGGGTATTTTGTGGGTCAGGTGATATTGCAACTACACCTAATGGGCTATTTGATTTATCAGGTGCCACTACCTTTTCCAAATACTTTGCTTGTGCTCCTCCACGATCAGCAATCGCCCTCTTCCTTTTGAACGTCTGATACACAAGAACAACATTTGAATGGATAAATATGGTATGATGACAGATGGAATATGTACTGAAAATGGATAGGCAGGGCGTATTCACATACACGATGTGTAAACTAAGCTAATGGCAGTTCAACAAAGTAGAAGCAATGCAAAGCATCAGTTGCAAGATATGTGCGAGCAATGTAACCTTGGAAAGTTAGAGCAAGTACCTTGATGGGTGAATAAGATAGGGCATCTTCCTCTGACTCCTCCACTAGGGAGCTACATTGACTTAGGTCTCCCTCTAGCTCAGAATCACTGTTAGGGTCATATTCTGAGCATGAATCTGTAGGTGGAGAGCGTTTGCATTGCATTGCATCCAGACTTGATTTCAGTCCCTTAATGCCAAGTTTGACAGCCATGGCATTGTTTTGCTTTATTCTTTTCATGCGCGCAAGCTCATAATCATTATGATGCTGTTCAGAATCTGAGATTCATGAAAACATAAAAAGTAGTCAGATTATCTATGGAATGCATTGCGGATTCAACTCGGAGAGTGTCTCCCTATAAACCCCTGCATATGCAAAGTTCACCTCCCCAACCGTGCTGACCAGACCACACACAGAAATACAAACCCCTTATGTCTCTATAACAGGCAGGCACACATTTCAAAACTGAAGTAGGAACATTAGAATCATATGAAATTCGTATTTGAACAAATAAACTAAGCAATTATGAGTGGCGTAATGTTTAGCTTCAAGGGTGGAGTGTTGGTAGTGCGACACAAAGCAAGTAGGCAGATTGTATTCCATGTAAAAGATCGAAACCTATGTAAAAGCTGGAAATGACACTTTCTTTCTATACAATGCAGTGTTCGTTACCCACACATGATGGAAGAGATCACATAGAGAAATACAAACCCTAATGACAGTCCTGCCTAATGAGTAATGAATCAATTAAAAAAATGGGTGATGAGGAGTGGCTGCTGAGTGTTGAGGACGTATCTCAGGATAAATTGGGTTGGCTTGGTGGGTGTTGCACGCCTGAGCCCTGAACGGACTGGGAAGGTAGGCACGGCGGCGCACCCGGGCAGCGGTGACGCTGTTGGGCGAGCGGCTCCTGGCCTCCTGTTAGTCCGACGTCTCCTCCTAGAGTCATGCCGTCCAAGTTGCCGGCGAGGCAGGCGGCTGGGGGCGAGTAGAGATCGGAAGCGCGCAGCAGAACAGAGGGGAATCGGGGCCTGGGACGACCCAAAATCCCAGGGTGGGCCGGCCCACCGTGGGCACCCTGTAGAGATACACACCCGAGCGGTGAACATGCATTTTCGAAACTAATTTAGGAACATTTAGCTGACCAATTAAACAACTCTGTTTTAATAATATCAGATTCGTATTTGAACATCTAAGCTTGTTTAGCTTGATGCGTGGAGCAGTGTTATTATGACACGAAGCACGTATTCTGATCGTATAGTGATCATAAAAGGGGGAAACTCTAAGCATATTTTTTTAGCAAAAGAGGGTTTTCCCTCCGATTCCTATTAAAGAAACCACCACGGAACCAACATGATCAATTAAACCCTAAGCATGATCAATTAAACCGTATTATGGCTGTGCCATGGCAGATTTGAAGCTGCAAACCGGAGAAATGATATTTAGCATCCATTGTTTGCTTCGAACTAAGAACTAAATTCTAAGAGCTGAAAAGAAAGTAGAGTAACCAAGTTAAGATCTATTTTCTGGTTGAGATCAAAAAGTTGAGGAGATATGAAGTACCACCTCTCTTGCGGCGCCGTGTAGGCATCGGGGGTGCGATGGCTGTCGGTGGCATTGAAGCAGATCTGTGACGGTAGACGGGTGCATCGGGGGATAAGTCCCGTTGCGGTGGAAGAGAAGGTCGTGTGAGCGGCCCCGACAAAGAGGACGACGGCGCCGATGAAGCGAGAGGACGCGATGCAAGGCTATTGGTCCGTCGCCATGGATGAGAAACGTCCATCTCTAGCAGTGGACGACGTGGTCTTGGTAGGCGCTCCGACATGGTGGAGGACGGTGGCGATGGATGTGGTGGAGGACGACGGCGATGGATGGGGTGGTGGATGGAGGCTGGTGTGGGGATGGGGTGTTCTAGCGCGGACAGTGTATGAATGGGAAAATGGAGGGAGAGGTACGGAGAACCATGTTTTTGGGACGCGCCTGTCTGAAATATGGGAAAGTTACGAACTTAGCCCCCGTTTAAAATTTGGACATCTCGTCAGTTGGGGATAGGACGGTAATCTCGCATCTCGCCAATATTTGCCCAGAGCGATTTCGGGCGAGGAGAGGGTGGTTGGCGCCCATGGTTGGCGCCCACGGTGTATGAACGGGGCTGACAGGTAGGGCGGTTGTGTCACGTCTGAGTGAAGTTACAAACTTTCCCCTATTGAAAATATTTGCCTACATCGATTTCGGCCGAGTCGAGTTTGTTTTGCCGCCCACCGTGTATGAATGGGGAATGGACGGAGAAACAGAGGTCTTTCGGACGAGCTTGAATCAAATGTGTTTTGCCGCCCATGTTTGACGCCCACCGTGTCGGAATGGGCTTAGAGGCGGTCGTGTCACGTCTAATTGAAGTTACTAACCTACCCCTATTTAGAGCAGTGGAAATCGGGCCGATGGATTGTTCGTGTAATGGGTAGACAGTAATTTCCATCTCCCAAACACTTGGCTTTGGGCAGCAGACGTGGGAGTGGACATTTTGCAGCTTCTTTCGAATTTTGGGACAATAAGCATCCACGTTTACCCTGGCAACTAAATTCGAATCCATTTTGTATTCCTATATGAATCTTTATAAATCGTTCTATGTGTTTTTATATATCTTCAAAAGGACGACAAAGATGTATTCCACTGTCATATATGAATATGGTTTACAAATGCCGATACTCAAATTCAGAAACTAGTATCCAGTTTAAGGTGAATTCGAATATTTGGAACACTTCATGTCCAACTGAAATGTCACACGCAGCATAATGTGTACTCCCATTTAGATATGTACACAAGCGATGTATCAAGATTCAAATATCGAGTCAATCAACCAAGAATGTACAGAACTAACAGACATATAAACACTTATAGAGTATATGGATCAATAATATCAACTAACATACATAAGCCAGGCCGCTGTACTTTTTTTTGGCTACAACATCATCTTTTTTTTAGCCAGCATCTTGGCCCTTTCCGATGCGTGCCACTTATGGTCCATCTATACTACTACTATTGCTGAATGCACATTCAGCCTGATTGGCATATTTGTAGGTCTGGCACAGCAATCCAAATGAAATGTCTCCGAGTCTTATCAATTAATACAGACTTGTGCTCAAATAAAATTACAAACCAAAAAACAAAAAAAATTATTACATGATCTCTAAAACAAATGGTTTGATTGATTACGTGAACGGACAACACAAAGGTTATTCAACTATGGAAAGAACATTTCACCTATGATTTACCAAGTAGGAATTTAATTTCCTTTTTTCTTCAGGACCTTAACAATCTGGTCAGTCTCAGCTTGCTTCGTTTTGAAATCCACCAAATATTTAATGGTGGTCTTGAGTACTGCTTGTGATTGTGCTGTTTGCTTCCTCAACATGTCTACTTCATCTCTAAGTGCAGAAGCAGAATCTCTTTCTACCACTAGTGTAGCCTCTAGAGCATCAGCAGTTGGCAATTCATAATGCACGATTGGGCCGGTGCCACTGCTGTGGGATGATGCAACGTCCATGGGGACCTCGCTCTTTGATCTTGGGCTAACCTGTTTTGCCATTAAAGTTCCGATTGGATTCAGAAAAGTTGAAGTTAGCAAAACATCTCAACTGGGAGTTATAACAGCAAACCAGTTAAACAAACAAGGAATTAAAGAGTTTCAATTGGATGCTGAAAAGTACTCCCTCCGTCCCATAATGTAAGACGTTTTTTAACACTACGCTAGTGTCAAAAAACGTCCTATATTATGGGACGGAGGGAGTAGTTATTAACATCATTGTAACCCGTTGTTGCAGCAGCAAAGCAGTTAAACAAACAAGTAGATATTTAAGTTAAGGCAAACAGGTAATTCTTAACAGTAAGTATCAAACACATAGATAGGCGCAGTCTACAATATGATTAACAGGCTGTGCCATTATGTAATCAGTAGCAAACTAAATTAAGCCAAGCAACGTAATTGAACAATTTTGCAATAAGTGGCTAACTAAAATTCCGAGAAGCAGGTAACTGAACTTACGCTAGTTCTTTGTACAGGCACACTGCAACTTCTTTTTCGCTTACAAGGTTGTACAAAGGAGTCCATGGCATCAATTGCTTGGATACGCAGTCCCAATACTTCTTTCTTCCCACACTGCATGGGTAAGTCGAATGGTTAATCTGGTAAGATGGTGCATCCTTGATATGTTATATGAGGACGTGTAGTCAGACTAGTTGTAGCCAAACACATCACACTGGCTTTTACTGTGTATTTCATGCAATTACTTTTGGCATATCGAGATCTAAGCAATCTACAATAGGATGAAAAGACTGGCATCCTTCACATTATTGGCGAACTCAGTTCATAGAAACAAGCAATTCAACCATTCTGTGGGTAAATCAAAAGCGCCACTGGAATATTTTTCACTATCCAATCATACACGCAAAAAGGGGCGACGCCACCATAGGGGCTGGTATGGGCGGCCGCCTCAGGTGGCTGGAAAGTGTGCACCTAGTTTGAGTCGCCCAGGTTGGCCCACGCTAGTTTTGTTCGTCCCAACGCACGAGCAGGCAATGTAAAAAATGAAGAAAAATGTTTCAATTTGGATGGGCCAATAACATAAGTGCAAGGCAGGCCTAGCAGGCTCGCGGCCCAAACGAGCGCCTCCCATATCGATCGACAGCAGGAAAAATCCCAATTCATTCGCTCTAGCCTCCAATCTGGTTCGCTCCTAACCTAGCCGCCGCTGGACAGACCGACACAGCACTTCCTCGCGCCCTCGTTGGAGGGCGGTCGCCGGTCTTCAAGCGAACGGAAGGACAAGAAGATGAAGATCCAACCCTGGGTGTAGCCTGCGTGGGAGGCAGCGGCGGCAACACGGGCATGGCATCGAGCTTGCGCAAACGGACAGTCGCAGCTTGCAAGAGTAGCATGCGCAACGAGCAGGTACATCACATCCCTGATTATATCTAATTCAACTCTTCAATTTCTGGCCAATAGTTAAACCTGACGGTGTTGTAAAACTGCTTGTATGTAGGGAATCTATGAGAAAATGAAACCAATTTCTACTTATTTTATAACTCCCCCAATCAATACTGAACTGACTGAATCTGATGTATCTAATCAAGTTTCCGGTGCAAACATACAAGCTCATGTTGTTCTTGAGCCTGAAGTGTCTAATGAACAGACTGCTAATGAAGGATTTGATGCAAACATTTTACATGCTCCTGGTGATGAACATATAGTGTCTAATGAGGGATCTAATGCAAGCATTTTGCAAGCTCATTGAAGGATTTAGTGTCTAATGATGATCTACTATGTTGAGAGAGACAGAGATTTGCAGGCATTGATGACAAGCAAATTATAGTGCATTTTCATAGATTGAGGAAACGTCGAGGCCATCTACCAGAAAGTCCACGTGTCATGACAACATAGCATAAATACTTTTCTAATCTGTTGTTTGAAACTATTGGCATACTTGTGCAGGATAGATATATTGATATGCAGTTTGCGCACTGGTTATACGTGCAATTACACTTCGATATTTTCAGCCAGAGAACGAATAATTCAGGCAGGTACAGACCATGTTTGTAGTCCTTGTACACCATGTTGCATTTTGTGTTTTTTGGTGCTTGCATCATTTAGTGTTTATAATCTGAACTACTTCGGATCATTAGCTGGTTTTCAAAGTGCATGTAGCTTCACATTTCTCAAGTTATGTTGATTTCCGGACTGCAAGTGCCTTCGTATTTTTTAAGTTAAATGTTCGCCCCTGGTAACTTGAATTCGTGGATCAGCCACTGCACACAAATCATACACGAATGCCAGTACGAATTAAATGAAATGCAGGGACTTACGCTAGCTCGTTGTACAGGCTCGCTGCAGCTCTGCTTGCGCTTGGGATGTTCCATGTACAAGTCCATGTTACCACTTGCTTGGATGTGCAGGCCTTGTGCTCCTTGCATCCCCCTCTGCATTTTTGACATGGCGAATGGTTGATCAAATAAGAGGAATCGACCTTGATGTTGTACCGGAGGACAGATACTTACAAAGTTATATGGGTGTGCAGGATGTGTACCAGATCCCGTAGCCCCGTCATGCTTCGCTAAAAAATGGATTTGCTTGTTTCAGATGATATCTCCAGACGAAATAAGAGTTAAAGTCAGAGTTGCATAGGCGTGTAAGCTAAGAGAGCAGTGAAAGGATATCCAAACATCGTCGGAACAGTGCACAAGGGAGTGATGTGTGGATACCTAGTTCGGGCCGGCGTTTGGGCATGCTCGCCTAGCTAGAGTGCGTGTCACTTCAGAGCCGTTGAGGGTGATGCGCTGGCGTTGGCTGGCCGCGCACGGATGCAGATCTTGAGTGGCAGCGGAGCGCTACGATGCGGTGGACGAGACCATTGGTGAAGCCCCAACGACCTCGGGGGGCGGAGGTGCGACGATGTGCTCGGTGAAGTAGCCCCGGTGAGCTGGGAGACGGCGTCGGTGAAGCGCACCTGATGCGGTGGAACTCGGTGTCTGTGAGGCACGTCGGTTGCGGCAGCCGACGTTGTCGGTGGACCACCCGGTGCGGCGGACGAGGGCGTAGGTGAGGTAGCTCCGGTGCGGTGGTGAAGCGCGACCGTCGTCTTCGTCGTCGTCGTCCGGCATAGAGGTGGGGAACGGTGGGGAAAGAGACGAGACGAGGGGCGATTCGAGGGATGGCGGCGAATTAGGGATTTGAGCAATCTGGGCGCGGAAGGGGACGGTGGAGAAGAGAGATTTTGCAAGGCTGGAATTGGGGCCGCCAGATATTTCAATCCGAAACGTGGAAGCGCGAACTTATATTGTCGTCGTCCTTTTTTTGGGGGGGAGGGGGGTGGGTGGCTGGGTGCTACGCGTCCGTCCGATACACGCGACCACCCCGATAGGACTATGCTTCGGTGCCTTAAGGCACCTGCCTTTGTGTCCATGTCATGTGGGCCCAACAGGTGGCTGGCCCACATGTCAGTGACCCAAAGGCAGTTGCCTTTAAGGCACCGAAGCAGCGTCCACCCCGACACGACCGTGGTCTGCCTGGTGCGCCTACATTTGAGAATGCAAACGATTCTTCTTTCATTTGCAAACGAATCTGTATGTATTACCATGCCCGTGTTTTCCTTGCAATAATTAGTCATTCGAAACGAGATACTCCATCCGTTCACTTTTGTAAGTCGTTTCAGACAACTTAAAATGAACTGTTTTGCACATTGTCTGAAATGTCTTCAAGGTCTTATAAAAGTGAACATAGGGAGTACTATAAATTAATTAATGAGGAGTTATTTGAAAAAAAATTCGAAACGGTACCCACGCTAACATGGATTAGAGTGTGTCACATAATTAGTTATTTGAATTAGAGTGTGTGTCACGTAGTTAGTTATTTGAATTAGAGTGTGTGTCACGTAGCGATTTCCAATTCTAACGTGGATTTCGCATTTCACTGTATCCACGCTACTTTTTAATACAAATTCATATGTATATGATGAACACCATGGTAGTGAGAAAACTTTTGGATGGATTCAAACATATGACCTACAAAATAGCACAACAAATTGAGCCAATGTCAACTTTTCAAAACTTAGTATGGCACGAATTCGAAATAATTACCCGTATGCCTGGTCCTCGGTTCAAATCTTACAATGTACACCGAATTGAAACATCGATATTAAGTCTCGTACTATGTACATTCAAATGTTGTTTTTAGTCCCCCCCCCCCCCCCCCCCCCGCGCACAAACGCTACATACTTCCTGTATCGGTCAATCTTCCTCTCCTAACCACCTTAGCAAGCTATCGGTTTCGAACACACGTTCATTCTTTCTCTCCATGTTTCGATCTCTAAGTCTCTCAACTACACAACCCCTTTTTCCACTCCTGTTACCAAATGTATTTACCTCACACACCCGCCATTGCACCCCATGTCGAGCTCTCTCTCTCTCTCTCTCCCCCCTCTCCCTCTCACCCTCTCGCGCTAAATACATGCATTGCCTATCTAGCCCCCCAACCTCTCGTGCGCACGAACGCACGTTGTATATCTAGGTCACTCCCTCGAGACTGTCTCACTCTTTCTTCCGCACGGCGGGCCACACTCTCCCAATCTCGCTCTCTTTATCTGAGTCTCGTTTAACCTCGTTTTTTTCACACACAAATGATATATCTCCCTGTTCGGGCCTCGATCGACACACTCTATACTCTCTCACGCAGATTGTCTATCTAGGTCAGTCCATCCAAGCCGCCGCCACTCTTTCGACCTCATGGTGGGCCACGCTCACTCAATCTCTCTCTCTCTCTCTCTCTCTCTCTCTTTCTCTCTCTGTGTGTGTGTGTGTGTGTCTCGATTTACCTCGCTCTTTCTCGGACAAAAACGATATATCACCATGTTTGAGCCCAATTCGACCTATTCACATTGTATACTCTCTCACGCACATCGTCTATCTAGGTCACTCTCTCCAACCCGTCTCACTCTTTTGACCGCACGGCGACCCTATGTGATCGGTTGACCTTGCTTCCTCCCACGCACAAAATATATCTACACGTCTGTGACTGGATCATCTCTCAAGCTCTATCTTACAGCCCTCACCCTTACCAAAAGCTCAATCGGACAATATCTCTCCGGAGCATATATATTTGTTCAATGAATGTCGGACCATACTCACTTTGTCTCTCTATCTATATGTCTCTCGATTGACCTCGCTTTCTCATACCGTATCTTCCACGCGTTGAAGCTACTACCTCTCCATCCCTCGCAAAGCCAGAGCTATTTACATTGCGAGGGGCACTCCAACCTTGGATTAATTTGTGTAGGCATTTATTCCGGTCGGTTTAGATTATATTTTCATAGCATTCGGCCCACAACTACTCCAAACGCCGTTGCAACCCACGCAACTCCCCTAGTTGATTTCCCTCTGGCTCGGTCATCGCTCTCTCGCACGTCCTTTCTCACCTTCAACGTCGCACCATGGTATTATTGAAAAAACTATGTTGTTCTCTTTAATTATTATAAATAAGCTACAAAACTACACACCGATAGTCCACTTGGAATGGAACAAATTTCGACCCACAAATTAAAGTGCTACAAACTACACACCAAGGGGCCCACATGTCATGAAACAAATTTGGACCCATATACAAATTAAAAAATAAAGGACGAGGATCGAACATGCGACCGGGCCTTCAAGCCGCACGTCAATAGGCAACATACGTAGAATAGCAATGTTTGTTGTACCCCCTTTGTTCACATAATGTTTTTATATTACCACAGCCTAATTAATGGATAACATGTAATATTATTTTTAGTACTATTCGCCTTCACTTACTGGTGTGTTCCATGTGTGCTCTCTCTCTCTCTCCTCCCCTTCTGCGTTTAGACGCACGGGCAAACAGGAAGAACTTGCGGGCGATGTTGCCGTTGACCATATCTGGACGCGTTCACAACTCACAAGTCACGGCACCAGTTTCACGTACTAGCAGCACTAGTCAGTGTGTACGTGCAATTCACGTTAATTTAGAAGTATATTAAGTGCATGCGGATATTAACTACTAGGATATTATTTGCGTGTTGTCATGTGATTAGCACTAATTTTGGCATGAAATTAACTGCACGCTAAACGTGTTGAGCGCTCGACATTGAAGCAGTCTAGGTCGTTGGATGACAAGGAATACATGTGGCTTGATGATGTTTTATATTTAATTTGATACGGCTCTAGCAGAACATTCAATCGATCAAACCATACATTTCGTTCAGTCTGACTCTGACTTTAAATTATACGACGATCGATATAAAATAAACGGAAATGATAAACGTTCGGATTTTAAGCATGGCAATCCGAACGTTTTTCATGGCAAATTTAGATTACGCGGCGGCGGCGGGGGTGTCTCGCGGTGGGAAGCGGCTCCTCTGCCGTGCTCTGTGTGTCGTCGGGCCACTGACTGACGGCGACGGCGGCGTCTTGCGCCGTTGTTGGCGTACTCCTGGACGTTGGCCTAGCTTCAAGGAAGGCCAAAATGTTCTGGACTTCGGAGCGAGTCAACTGGCGGGAGGAGGCGACTGGCGTTGGTGCAAGGAAGCGGTCGACGGCGGCCATCCATGCCGCTGAGGGGGGCACTGGCACCCGCGCGGGGACAGGCGCTGTCAAGGCACGGCAGAGACGTTCGTGTGCATGGGCACCGATGTCACGACCGGTTTTTCAATAAAATAATTATTGAGAGACCAATCCCTTTTACGGACCAGCGAAGAAGAATTCCTTCACACTGGTAGACAATATCTTGGTCACAGAAGAAAAATACCAGGAGTACTAAATATAATACAAGGTTGAGCAGAGGCTGCTCAACAATTTATTACACGCACGCCGCTAAAAACAATGCGGCGGATAGGATGGCAACTACTAACTCACGATGATAAGGGTGGTGGAAACATCACTGCAAAGCGAGTGACATGATTCCAGAAGACTACAACTCATCGAGCGTCGGAGTGAGGCTCGAGAAGACTTATTGCGGGTGGCGGAAGCGTAAACAACACAAGTGACCAATATCCGGGATCGCGCAGGACTGACTGGGACTCCTCTAGGCATCGGACGCGCTATCAAACTCTTCATCCAAGAGATCGCCTTCGTCAACATCTGGCCAAATCAACAAGCCAGGTGAGTACTATGAAAGTACTCGCAAGACAGTTCGGACGTAAGGTATAACAAATGTAAACATGAAACATATGAACAAGTTAACCAGTCCGATCAGACATAGAGATAATAAATACTGGGTGCCAAGCGAGGGTCTGAATGACGCCTCGAGCGGAAACTGCAGAATAGTAATGCGGGTGCCAAACGAGTGTCTGAAAGACTCCTCGAGAGGAAAATGCGGAATATTAATACAGGTGCCAAACGAGTGTCTGAAAGACTCCTCGAGCGGAAAATGCAGAATAATAATGCCACAGTCGGGCGTCGGGGCGACACCACATACAGGGCTTATAACGGAAAATAAGGACAGTGCATGCCACAGTCGGACGTCTGAGCGACATCACATAAAGGGCTTATATTTAAAGTGAGAAACGAGTACACGCCACAGTCGGTTGTCTGCGCGACGTCTCATAAAGGGCTTATATTGTAACCCAATAATACAATAGTTCGGGAACATAACTTATCACAAGCATGAGACAAATATAAAGTTAGTCCATCCACAAGAATAACAATAAAACTGAATTTTCCACTAGAGCTGGTTCACCGGGGACAAGTTTTCCACGCGGATAGATATGGATATAATGTTTTCATTACTTGATCATGAATACGATGATTTGGAAGGAATTTGCTCTGCAGAGTTTGTACTTAACCACAGCCAACGGATTTCAGTAGTCACGGGGACTAGTTCCGTCTACGGTGTTTTGGAAGGAACACGTCTAACCAGTACACACCCAATTTAACCATCCGAAGCCAGGGATCACCCTCGGCAACATTCAAGAAAAACCTTGAGTCGAGGAGGCTACAACCTCGCGTAGCATGGGATCAAATTTCTATACGCGCGCTATAAGGGGGTGCCCCCCCTCTCGGTCCCAACCGGAAACACCCATGCCCCCTGACCGAATGACTGGCTTTAATCCTGGGCCGAGGTACCATCATCCCGGCCTCTCTGTTTGGTGTGTACACGGAAAGAGGTTACCAACTTACTAAACCGCATCCTGACAATGAGACATGTGGTAGCACGGAAAGGGAAAGAACGGTAACGCGGCTCCAACCACGTTAACGTCGGAGAAAGCCGGATGACGCAAGGCTGGCATGCTACAACAGTACCACCCTGCTGCCCTTCATGTCACCACATGATTAGGCCATCTCTCATCAGAGATCATCGCAACTTTGGAACATGCGGGAAAAGATCGATAACGTGGCTCCAACCACGTTAACGTCGAAGGAAGTCAGATGACGCAAGGCTGGTATGCTACAACAGTACCACCTTGCTGCCCTTCATGTCACCACATGATTAGGCCATCTCCCATCAGAGATCATCACGACTTTGGAACAACCGGGTCGTTGCCTTACAAGCAACGAGGCATCTTACCGACACTCATATGCCACGCACAAACTCTCACGTGAACATGCAAACACCTGTCATATCAAATGTTCAAAACATGCTTGCCTGGTTCGAAGAAGTCGGAGTCTAGCTCGGTGAAGTTCGCGGCTCCGTCACCTCTCCCGGAACCTACGGCAATCACAAAACGGGTACTAACGTGAAAACCAACACATGCACAGAAAATTTTCCAAATATTTTTCAAATAAATCCCATAAAAAACTAGACATAATTTGAAGATTGTCAGAAAAAGAATCACTCAAAAATACCTTTTTATTAAAAAGTTATAAAGGTTTCTGTCCAGGGACTTATCTGTAATGAAACAGAAAAGTTCCAGGGTTTTAACTGAGAAAACAGAAAACGCTTCGGCTGGGAATGCGCAAGCGCGAAGGAGAAAACGTATTCTGCCCGAAGGCGCCAACAGAAAACGGTTCGGGGAAAATAAAACAGAGGCTGACACGCGGGGTCCACATGTCAGGTTTGAAAAGCTCGCCGGCGCCCGAAGGTTGCGGTGGACGCCGGCGTCGAACCACGGCGAGTTAGGAGAAACGGAGGGTACCAAGAGCTTCAGCGTCTTCTTCCGCGTCGGTGGGTGGTGGACTCGTCCAACGGGGAGCACCACGTCGACGGCGACACTATCTCCGGCGGACGGTGGCTCGGGTGCAGATGGGGAACTCCGGTGGAGGGCTGCAAACTACGAATTGAGGCGCGGGTCAGAACGAGTGATGCAAGGTGAAGCTACTGGCAAGAGAATGTAGGCGGGGGAGCACACACGGGGGCGAATCGGGCTGGATCCCGTGGCGGGTCGCGGCGGCCGGAGTCGAGGAAGGAGACCTCCTCGCGGCTCTTTCAGTGGCTAGGCTTGCTCTAGGGGGAGTGCAGGGCTGGTGGGTGCTTGAGTTGAAGCTCGGGGCCCCTATTTATAGGCAGATCGACGGGATGGCCGTGAACGGTGAATCTCCGGCGAGCGATTACGGCGGAGCAGTGGGTTGGCAGGGGGTTTGAGCGTTCGGGCAGCATCAGTGGATGTTACTGGACTCGATTTGCAGCTAAACGGGGACGGTCTTGGCGTAATGGCGTCGGTCCACGGTGAGGTGACCGCACGGGCTCAACGGCGGCAGAGAGCGCGCTCCGCGCCCTGCGGTTCACGACGAGAGCGGCAGCGCGTTCGGGGGAGTGGAAGGCCACGCGGCGAGCTCCGGTGGTTTCGGCGGCGCTGGGTGGCGTCGTCGGCGCCGTGTCTCCTGCTGGCGCCCGCAAAGCCGCCGCCGGCGCTGGTCACGGGGTGGCGCACCTTCTGCTGCTCGTCGCCGACGCCCGCAAGGTGCCAGGCACTCGTGCGGTGCAGGAACAAGAGGGCGAGGACGAGGAGCAAGGCGACGCGGTGGCACTGGCGAGATCGATGTCCATCTCTGAAGAAAACGACAGTGAGCACTGAACTGAATTTCTGAAACTTCTGAACTTTGACAAAGACAGTGCACTGCAGGTGTTCGACAGAAGGTTTTGGCTATGAGATAAATTTTTCTGGAGCTGTAACTTGGTGAGATGATCACTCAAAGCACCCAGGGGCTGCCTGAATTTACTTGGAATTTTTGGAGAAGGTTTTGAATGAATTTCACCAAATTTGAAAAATCTGGTCCAAACTTGCAGCAGGTGTAGTTTGAAAATTTTGAACTGAAGACTAGTGGATCTTGATGGTTCTAGGTTGAGGGTTCAAAGGACTAGGAGGGGAAAGAAGTTTGGTGGTAAAAGTCCAAACAGAAAATGGAGTTCCTTTGTAAATCTCCAAGTGGTAGAATAGAAGGCAGAAATTTGTTTGACTGAAATTTGAATGGGAATAATCACATGGGGAGGTTCAACTTGCTGGATTTGATGCAAACCATGATCCAAAGGTGAGGGAGTGGTTAGGAGAGAGGATTGGCACTAATGCCATGGCAAGAAGGGAAAGTTGAAAGTGGCAAAGGACTTTCCAAAAGCCATAGTGCAAAATTCAAAAAGATTTTCAGAAGTTATTTTCCCAAATGAAAAACATTTTGTTTTGAGTCCAAATGAAAAGTAAGAACTTCCAAGACCAAAGGCAGATCTTGGGTGAATCCAAACAAAGCTTTTGCCATAAGGAAAAATATATGAGAGGGAGAGTTCTCTTAAAGAAAAATTTAAATTGCTCCCCTCAAGTCAAATAGAAATATTTTTTGAAAAAACCAAATAAAAACTTGGGTGTCACAACCGGCACGGGCGCGCACGTCAGTGCACGCGCAGGCGCATGCGCTGGCAGGTGCGCGGGCACCGGCACGGGCGTGCGCGTCAGTGCACGCGCAGGCGCATGCGCTGGCAGGTGTACGGGCGCGTGAAAGTCGGCGGGGACCTCGTGGAACCCCGTGGCATCAAGCTCGGCAACAATGTGCGGCTCCCAGCCCATCAATGCCACGGGGATGGGCGCTGGCGCAGTCGGGGCGACGGGAGCCGGAACGGGAGCGGGGACAGGCGCGGCGTCTTCCCGCAAGGCCAGTTCAAGCTCATCCCAAAGCGCCTTATGTTCTTGAGACTCCGGCTGGGTGTCTTCCTCATGAAACTGGAACACTAAGGGCAGACCATCGTGATTCGGCATGGCGTACGTTTAGGTCAGGCTAGTTGGAGGTAGACGACAGGAGAATCGGAGAGGAAGAGAGAGGATTGTAGCGATACCGGATACTGCATGGTTGATTTTAAACTGCGGCGCCGGCGACATTAAAAGTGGGAGCAGTTGGGACGATGGTGGGCGGCGGAGCCTGGTCAAAGGGCTCGCCTCCCGGTGAGTCTGCACAGCGGTCTGCTCGCACGCCTCCCGTCGACTCACACGCTTGCTGGGACGGCACCTGCCGATGAGAAGTGGGGACTCGTGGCGGCACGTAAACGCCCACGGTTTCAATAGTGAAAGCGTTCGCCTTAACGTGACAGGTCTTTTCCCTCAAAAAAAATGTGACAGGTCTTTGTTCCAAAATACCTTGGCTCTTCATTTGTGCAACTTGTCATAAGCAGCTTGTCTCGAATTGAAGAAAAAACTTACGAAGTAATATTTGTGCCATATCACGTGACCATGCTCAGTTTCAAGAATTTATGCTCCCTTTAGGATTTTCTGAAATTTAAGACCCAGGATTCGAAACAATATCATAACCTGCATCATGCAATAAATTTTCAAGCCGTACATCTGTCCTGTTGTATTTCTTAAGAAAGGATTTGGTCAAACATTTTGCTTAGTTAAACCTCCTTTCCGGTTTATAGGGCTCAATTCAAAAATCTCACCAACCAAGGTAGATGGTGAGTGGTGGAACAATTGTTGTAGTTTGCAAAACCACTCAATTAATGCGCTTGTTTTCCTCAAAAATTGTGTTTACGAATGCATTAATTGCAATGCATGCATGCATAAAGTACATGCATTGGTCAATTTTCTCTTAATACTTGCATGTAATGATTTATTGCACCTTGAAATCTGAACATGTGATGGGGAACAACTAAATTGAGACTTATAAAATGGGAAAACTAAAATTTTGAGATAAGCCCTATAAACCGGAAAGGAGGGAGTAAAAGGATAATCCCTCCGTACCAGTGCATTACCTGATATATTAACTCAAGTACTAGGCACGAACAAAAAAAGTACTAGGCACGAACAAACGGGCTCAATTCTGTGCTCATCCTGGTGTAGTAGTAGTAGTACTAGGCAATGCAATTGACGGGTGACATTGACGAGCGGCGACCGAGGGAATTGAACCGTGCTCGGCACGGTAGGTAACGTTGTCTAGTTACTAAAGCATCCCTCCGTTGTTCATCGGTAGTCATTATGGACCGGGGACATGAGGGGAATTTCCTAGGGCTGGAATTCTGGCCGCCAGATATTTCGACTTGAAACGCTGAGGCTCGACTGGTTGGGGTTGCCTAATGTGCGTACCACGCACGCCACCGAAGGACACGAGCCCGTTTTTTTAGGATCAACACGAGCCAAGGTCTGGCTGGTACGCCGTTGGGTCCTACCATTTGAGAATACGAAAGGAACCTTTTAAATTGCCGAACGAATCTATGTGTATTACAATACCCGTATTTTCCTTGCAAATACTAATCTCAATGTGGTAATTGATTTATGACGAGTCGTTGAATTAGAGTGAATTTGTGATATAGTGATCTGAACGTGGATTTCACATTTCATGGTATCCCTAGTAAGTTTTCCAATGCAAATTCAAATTTAAAAGATGACCAATATGGAGGTGAGAAAACTTTGTATGTATCAAGCATATGACCACACACACACACACACACAGACACACACGCACGAACACAACAACAATCCAATAAGTATAGTGCATCTATTTTTCCAACCCATGCATGTATGACACGAGTTCAAAAATACTCCTTCTATTCCTAAATATTAGTCTTTTAGAGAGTTCAACAAGTGACTACATACGGAGCAAAATGAGTGAATCTAGACTCTAAAACATGTCTATATACATCCGTATGTGCCAGTCCATTTGAAGCCTCTAAAAAGACTAATATTTAGGAACGAAGGGAGTAAAATGTAAGACATCCATGGTCCTCAGTTCAATATTTAAAATGAACATGAAACTGAAACATGAATATTAAGTCTAGTACTACAGTACATGCAAATGTTGTGTTTAGGAGGAGCTATGATTGTCGGGGGTCAACCCCTCGACCTTAGATAAAACTGTGGAGCTTGTTTAGGGTTGTTTAGATTATATTTGTTCCCACCCTCCCAACCACCGATTGGTTTGTGCACCCCCCACCCCTCCTCCCCGGGAGAATATCATGTGCCCCCATACCTTACATGCTATATGGCGATACGACTTGCTTGGAGCTTGTAGATCTGATATATAGCAGCTCACATGATGTGTCTTAATTTTTTTGCAGGAAACCTTGATGAGTTTGAGAATTGCACACAATTTGTACAAAAACTACTTAGATGCCCTTTGATCCCATATCCAACGACCTCGAAGCTCGTATCACCGTAGCATCTAAGATGAAGGAGGACATCATATTCTCTTGTATGTAAGAATATCATGTGCCACCACACCTTAGATGCTTTGGTGATACAAGCTCTTCGGAGGCGTTGGATTTGTGACCCAACACCTCCTCGGTGGTTCGAATGGTTTTTTGCAGAAAAGCCCCAAAAGAGTTCAGCCACTGCTTACAAGCACAAAGACTGCTCAGATGCCATTGGATCTCAGATCAAACGACCTCCAAGCTCATATCACCGTAGCATCCAAGCTGCGATAGCACCTTATGTTTTCTCGCACGGGAGAGTATGAGGTGCTCCCGCACCGTAGATTCTATGGTGATACGAGTTCACTGAGATCTAACGGCCCACAGTAGGAGGTTTGAATGTTTTTGCAATATACGGCTGATAGAGTTTGGGAAATGCGCAGAAAGTACAAGTACTATGCATGTGCCATCTGATCACTGATCATACGACCTAGATGCTCATATCACCGTAGCGGGTAATTAAGCTACGGGGAGCACCTAATATTAGCACCAGGGAGCCGTTGGATCGAAGATGCAGCGGCACACACGAGGCCTGAATGTTTTATTTGCCAAAAAAAAACTTTGGAGAGTTTGGAAATTGCGCATAATTACAAAGACTACTCCCAAGCCATTGGATCTCACTTCCAACGGTGTAAAAACTCGTATCACCGTAGTATCTAAGCTGCGGGGTGGATGTGATATTCTATGCCGCTGTCATTTTTGTTTGTAAACTTGCAAAATACGTGTAACTCATGCCGTTACTTGTCTAACCACGCAAAGTGTTTGTTCAAAAAAACCATCCTACACTGAAATATCGGAACAACACACGGGGGTCCCACTTGTCATTAATCAAATTTGGACCTAAAACTAACAAATCTGAAAGACGAGATTCGAACTGGCAACCTGGACTACAAAGCGTAAGTCGATAGCCTGAAAAAACGAACGGTTGTTGGCTTTGTCCCATAACTTGATTTTATACAGTACTTGCGTTGAGTAGAGTAGAGGGAGTGCCTCGTCAACACGTGCATGACCGTTGTCTCACTTACGGGTGGTCCCAGGTCTGCGATCTCAATCTCTCTTCTCTCCATCGTCTAACCTTTGCACGGGCACACACGAAGAGCGGCGCTAGCTTGTCGTGGTGTTATTACAACTAAAAAAAGCTTGGAAAATAGAAGAATCGCCTAGAACAAGAGACGTTGCGGCTGGTCGAGACGGAGCTAACCGTGCCACGTTTGCATGATGAAGCTGTGTGGCTAGTGGGGTGTTTTCGACCGACTGGCTGGGTCCCGAGGTCGAACCATAGGTACTACGTCTGATACAGTATATTTTTACACGCACATTTTTCCTCCGTGCCGAGACGTGGCACACCCTACCGCGCGGTTTCGGGGTCCTCCCGGGTGGTGCACGCATATATTCTTCCTGACGTGGGACGCCCTACTGCGCGTTTTCTGGGTCCTCCTCGGTCGTAGCGCCGAAGCAAGTAAATGATCGTCAAATCATGAAAGACCACCTTTCCCGCCGAGTACATCAGTGAAGCACGGTGGCTAGCTAGTTGGGCTAGTTCGACCGATTAGCTAGGCCGCCGCCACATTTGTTTTTTGACCCCTTTTTTTATCTACTTGCCGGCAGGTAAATTTAAATATCCACCGCAGCGTTGCTCTGGTGTGTGGGTGCGGCAGGATTTTAAATTTTTTGATTGACGGGAGCAGGCGCGGCAGGATTTTTAATATTTTGATTGACGGGAGCAGGCGCGGTAGCAATTAGTCATGATGACTCCGCCTGTAAAAACCCACTGCTCCCTGATGTGAGAAGTCGTCGACTGGTGTTTTACCGTGGTGAAAACCAAAAGATTCCCCGCTCCTCGGCTGGCTCCCTCCGCCTTCCCGTAGATTGCATTGCCTTTCAGCTGTTTCGCCCCCTTTGCTTCCTCTCCCCATTGCTTCTACCAGGTGCCATGGCGGCGCAGCAGATCACGGAGTCCGAGGTGAGGCGCCTGACACAGGAGCTCCATGCCAAGGATGCGGAGCTCAGGGCCAAGGACGTGGAGCTCCGTGAGCTCAAGGAGGAGAGGAGTGCCATGCTCCTCCGTTATGTGCGGGAGTTCACGGAGCTTCAAAAGCGGCAGGCGTCCACCACATAGATGCTCGAGGCATCGGCAGCGTTGCTGCAGAAAGCGGGAGATACAATAGGCCATCAGGGGAGCCGGCTGGAGCGCGAGCGGGCCGATCGTGACGAGGTCCAGGATCGCCTCAGCCACTTGGTGAACCAATTTGCCACACACGTGTTGCGGCTGCGCGATGCCTACCATCGTGCCAGCGCGACGATGCCGGCCGTCGGGCTAAACCCGTTCGACCACCCGGTCGACTTCAACGAGCTGCGGCTTCCTGACCTGGTCTCCTTCTTCACCTATAACTCTGAGGAGCTGAGCCGTCTCCGCGCGATGGTGGGGGCTGAGCTGGACAAGGAGGGGTTGCGCGCTGCCGTCGCCGTTGCTGGGCGAATCCTTTCAGGGCTCCGTCACCGGAATCCATTCGTGGCATTGGACGCCGTCTTTGACGAGCTGGCTCCCGTCGACCGGGAGCGGGCTCTGCGGGCGGTTGCACCCTGCATCACCAACGTCGTGCGCCTCGAGAAGCAGAGGGACTTCGGTGGTGTTTAGGCGCCCTCTGCATGGGCATGTCCATGTCTCGGCGCAACATGACCGTTGGATCAAACTCAGACGGTGCAGATCCGTCACTGTAGCACAAAGCGTGTGGGTGTGTTTGTTTGCATTCTCATCTCAATATAGTTGTTTCCTCTTCGTGTATTTTTGTCAACCTACTAGTGTGGACTCATGCACCCTTCATGCACTCTGCCAAACACCCAAAAGTGGGTCGAGAAGGGAACTTTTGCTCCCATCCCGTGCACCCTTCATACACCCTGTCTAACACTATAAGATGTGCTTCATATGGTTCATGTTTCGTGGAGTACTGTAGCACCGTACTCTCCGTGCGCTGTGGACCTAGTTCTGTTAACATTGATCTCACCGTTCATTCTCGACCGGACAGTCAAAAAAGCGGTACTATGTTACATATAGGAGTAGTTGACATGCGCACAACACAGCAACAAGATTGTGTAGTACTGACGTATGAACCACTACACATGCCTAGTAGTAGGAGCACTGTGTATGTTCAAGTGGCTGCCGTGTTTCGCACTCCTCCGTCGTAAGAGTGGAAACACTTGCTGTATGTAATCATTTTTTTCTTCAGAATGAAAAACAGTGGACACGCTCTACCGTGCGGATCCTCCTCCAGCCATGCACTAAATTACTCACTTTCGCTGCCGTGTGGGACAGCCAGCACCTGGGTCCACCAGCCATGCACTAAATTACTCCGTAGTAGAGTGACGGTAGACTACCCCGATCGAACCGCCGTAGTAATGCCCAATGAGCAGTCAAATCACAAAGCCCCCTCCTTTCCAATAGTAAGTTGGATGGACGAAGCAACCATCATTTCACTCTTCTCTCTCAGCTTCCTCTCTTGAAGAAAACCCCCACTCGCTTCGCTTCTCCCTCATCTCGTTCCTCCTTTCACTCTTCTCTCTCAACTTCCTCTCTTGGATGGACGCCGGAGCACCGGCCGACGTGATGTCTATGGCTCTGGCCAAAACCGTCGAGGCTCATGGTACGAAGAAGTGCAAGCACCCCGCCGAGACTACCGCAGACAATCTCAAAGCCATCGCCCTGTCCAAGCCCCCCTCTCCGGGATCCCTCATTAAGCAAGTCCAGGTAATGTCTCTTGTTGACGATCTTTTTCTCGATCTTGATCGTGTTTTTTCATCTAACACGCACTACTAGTACTGGTAGTACAACTTTCTGGGTGATCTTGCATGTGATTTTAGTGTGCCAAATGACGGTTCTAAATTCCTCTTTTGACCAAAACATGCGAGAGGTTGACACTGATTTCTTATAGATTACTTTCAACTACTTCCTCTGTCCCAAATTTCTTGTCTTAGATTTGTCTAGATACGGATGTATCTAATACTAAAATGTGACTTGATACATCCGTATCTAGACAAATCTAAGACAATAATTTTGGGACGGAGGGAGTACTTTATGAACATCAATGCTACCTTTTAAGAGGGTATATTTGCCTCAGTAACTTGTGTTATGGATATTGCATGTAATCCCTCTGCTCTCATGCCTTTGAAGACATGTTCTAGTGTCTTTGTTCACTCATTTCTGTGCGTATATGTAGTCATATATGGAGTATAATATCGAAAATCATCTTATATTTCTGAACGGAGGTAGTAATGAAATATGGTTTTTGTTTGAATTAGAACCAGGTCCGCGGTGCAGATGAAGTTCTCAAAGTCATGCCGTGTGAACTGGAAGACCTAATGATGAGTTCTACTACTGAACTATCCAGCTGCTGTGTCCTTGTCGCCACGTGTCCTGAACTAGTGTTTTCCTGTAGCATTGTTGTCAGGCGTGTTCTCGAGGCTGTACTTGACCACAACAATTTCCTGGCTGTGCCTTCGATTACGAAGGGTGTGGTTCTTGTAAAGCTTCCCAACAAATCTGATGCGGCCTGTCTTCATCATCATGTTTATGAGTGGAAAGACCACTCTGTTAGGTTCTCCAAGGTTGACAAGATGGTGATGGTGCATGTAGACATCTCACACGAAGTCCATGGCCTAGTCAGTTATGCGGGGTTCATCCCGTAGGTCGGTGGCAAGAAATAGTCTACAGAGTTTAGTTAGTGCAACTTTGCTTGTCTGTAGTAAGTACTATTGTTCAGTACTTGATTTGTGTTTGTGAACCCTGTATTGTTTATTAGTACTGCCGCTTTTGGTGTGTGGTCTGTCCTGAGAACGGTCTATGTTAATGTCTGTCCACTCAATTCAGTCTGTTCATTTTGAAGTATCCAGATCATATTTTCTGTGAGGACGGTTTATCAATTACGGTTACACTCCAATATCTGTATGCATTGCAGGGTTTATCGCACCCACCAGGATTTCCAGTCCCATGGATGTTCGGTCCATACGATTTGTCACGACCTTTGGACTGTCCTGCTTGTGGGAGTAGGCAGGGCCCCTGCATGCCACGCATAGTTGGACGATCAATCTTCTGTTTAGTACTTCAACATAGTGATTTCCTGGTAAGGATTCACTCGTGTCACATCAAGTAAATCTTATTGATTTACTGTCTAAATCTTATTGATTTAATGTCATGTTTTCTCTCTTTTCCTGCAATTTTACGATGCAGGTTTTGCCATGTGACATTCATCACAGAATAAACCGTTTGGTTTGCTCTACGATGGCTATTTTTGCAGGTTTCACTTCTTATTTCGTGTCAGTAACGAAGGCACTGTCCATCACTTATATTACTGGAAAAAATTGGATCAGTCTGTTGTCTGAGTACAAGCTGAATCCCTATGATGAACTGCAGTTTGGTTTAACAAAAACGCCACAATTAGTCCTTCTCGCGTTTAAAAGAAATGAAGAAAAAAACTGGATCACAGTCATGGATCCTAGTCAAGTTAGAAAGCTGATCATAGCAGACCAGACACGATCGCCGCTGTCTCGCACAGATCGAGCACCGTCAGTTGCTCTAGCACTAACAGCGGCAGCAGCTCAGTCTGATCCAACTGAGGATTGGGCACCGACCGCGTCAGCGATCAGTCTGATCTACCGGAGGATCGGGCATCGACACCGGCACCAGCTCTACAAGGAGCACCATCTCCAGCAGCAGCAGCGGCTTCGGCACTTGCACCAACACTTGCACTTGCATTTGGTCCGGCCCGTGCAGTTGCACCGGCAACAGACTGGGCTGCAGTTCACACTTCATATACCAAAGTCCTTACAAAAACCGACATGTCCACCTTCTTGGTAAGCATTGGCCGCCCAAGTGCTTCGTTCTTTTTTCTTTCCATGTTGTTTCACATGATTCACTGTGTTGATCTAACTGTTTGGGTATGTCTTCTTATTTTCAAACAGAGAATTCCTAGAGCAACGAGGGAGTCGTTCAACAATCCGGGTGACCGCGGCCAAGTTTCTCTTCCCATGCGCAGCCTTGGTGTGAATGAACCTGCTCAATATACCGTAAGTACAAAGGATGGTCAAGGTTCAAATCTAAATCATATCTTGTGGTAGGGGATGATGTCAAAATCGAACTTTCTCGGCAAGGAGAGCTGGTCCAAATCAACTTTGAAATTCTTCAGTAGCAGCATGCAACTGCCGAACTGATCTATCCTCCGAGAGATTTTGATGTAATAATCTGGCATGGTGAAACAAGTGTCCTGTGTGTATAAGTAGTACGACAATATTATTTATCACATGGTATATCGTTGATAGAATTGCAACTCTGATTGCTGGTTAGGAACTGTCGTTCGATTTCATTCCAACAGCTGCCGTGCTTTATTCAATTTTGTGTATTCGCCTTGCGACAACATCTAAAACGAGCGCAGTACCGATCGCTTGCAATATGAAAAGCGCTGAGGTAGAACACATGGGCCCCCAAACATGCAGGGTCGGCCTGCGGCCCAAAGTCCAGAACCGTGAGCCTATCTGAGTATTATATTCTCAGCTGAACCCCCATAAAAAAAGCTGAACCCCATAATGCCCGTGCGTTGCAGAGGGAGTATATTTCTCGGCAAGGTGAGCCTGTGATATAAAAGATTTGTATATTTCTTTACAGAGGGAGTATCTCTCTGTCCAAAAATATATTTATGTGTAACTAGTTACTCCTGTCTTTCTACTTCCTTTCGCTGATATGTGGGGCAACCGGCAACGGGGTCCACGTGCCATATGCACAAATTAGAGTGCACAACTTCACGGTAGACACACCCCGGTCGTAGCGCCGCAGTAATGCCCGATGAGCCGTCAAATCACAACCCCGCCTTTCCAGCTTTAGCAGTAAGCTGGACGGACAAAGCGGCAATATTTCACTGGGCCTGAATCCCCTTCTCCCTCGTCTGCTTGTTCAGAGAAAACCCCCGCTCGGCGATTGCATAGGGTTTTCTCATGGAGAACCAGGTACGAATTCTTCATCCATCCCCGATAAATCTAAGTCCCTTGGTCGCAGGTAATCCTAGGATGGCAGCCGCCGCCGTTGATGCATTTTTCTTCGTACTGAATCTAGTGTGTTTCAGTTGCAGTGCCCAAAGTGCGAGTACCCTACAGATTTCTGCGCCCACGGCGAGACGCCACACTTGTTCCTTCTCATCCTACCACAACATTTTGAAACGCGCACAGTATGTTCCTAGAATCCTCTTCTCTATCCGAGAGGGTGGGGTTTTTTTGAACATGCTGTGTTCTCATATTATTTTTCCTGCAGTGTATTATTTGCTCTGCCAGAACACATGTACTCAAGATGCTCGGCCTTGCCATAACTGAATACACTAGTTTAATGGTCACAGTGAAGACAATCCATGGATATTGCTTCCGAGTTGGGTTCATGAACCAAGAAGATCGCTGCTTTTTTTATGGCTGAACTTGGATAAACTTTCTCAAGTGTTACAGACTGAAAGTTGGCGCATGAATGTTGATGGAAATAGCAGAACCTGGTCTCATCTTCACTGCGATCTTCCACCCCGACGTCGTTCCAATTGTTCATCCATGTTAGTTTTGTATCGGGTTCTTGCTTGTTGCCTCGATTACTTCTTAATCCACATATTCTGTCTAACTAATCACAATTTAACTTTAGAAGTGGCAACGAATCTCTCACGAAGATGCTACTTCTAACTAATATTGTCTTATAATTGGTGGCATGTGTAGGTTTTTTCAGAGTTAAGCAGTCTGCTCGTTTGTTACTCTGTAATAACTCGGCTGTTACTAATGGCACTGAAGTTGACTGGATCGACATCCACATGTTTCTACACTTTATTGATCGTCTTGAGGTCCTTGTGGGGCGTTTCAATGGTGGAAGGCCACGTGGGATATGTGTGCCACTGCTGCACTCGTTGAATAGGTCCAACTATGTCGAGAAACTTATGGTACGAGCTGTTTTCTGTTATATATGTTGTTCATAAACTATTGCTTATACACAGTTTTACAACAGTGATCTTCTTGAAACAGGAACTGCCGAGTTCTATTGTTCCTATACAGATGCCTGACCATGGTCGGGCCAGACTTGCGCTTGGTCACAACATGATGTTTATGTCGACCTACTCAATTCCCCTTGGAGGCGAAAAGATACTTATTCGTGGGTGGTCTCAGATAATGAAGGCCCGTCCATCTTGGAGAATAGGACAGAAGATTATGTTCATGCTTTTCCATGGCTCTAAGGTGAATATCCTGTTTATTGACCACGTTGCGAGATGAAGCCGCTTTCAAAAGGTTGTGGATGCGCGGGGTGGCGCCTGGGCCTTGTCCTGGGGCTTGGCGGCCTCACCCTTGGTTAACTGTAGCCTGTAGGCAAAGTAGCACTGTTCGAGGTGTGCTTTGTACGGTTGAACCTGTATAAGTACTCATACTGCTTTCAGCTTTGGTTGTTAAGTGCCCCTGCTAGTTTCAGTTAAGGTTGTTAAGTACTCCTGCTGCTTTTACTGTCTGTCGTGTTTCTTCAGTGTTGTCTTCCTCCAGCCGCCAAAACCAAACCAGCGCCGGCGGGGCCGCCTGCTTCCGCCTCCCACGGCTGGCTGCGCCTTAGTGCACGCATCGCCGCCCCACCGTCTCCTAAATCGTTAACGCCGACGTCCTCCGCGCGCTTTGGTGCGCTCGCCGCGGCGCCGCCCTCTCGCATTGTCAACATGGTCAACAAACAACAAGAATCGGCAGAAGTACGTGGAGAGGATGACAGTAGGGGCCCACCACGTCAGCGTATGGAAAAATAAAATGCTTCCTCCTAGTGTTTTCCTGACATCTGGGACCCACGACATTGTGAGCGTATATAGTCAATAGACAAAAGAACAGCACAAGATCGGCTGACACCTGGGACGTAGCTACTCGAGCAGTATTTTTTTGTTTGGTATTGTTGAGACGGAGCAGGGTTTGAACTGGGCTGTGGCCCGTCTAGCCCAGGCTTATATTTTATGTTCTCCATGTGACCAGCCCAGCTATTTTTTCTTTGTGCAAATGAGCCCAGTTTATTTTTTCTGAAGAATACCCAATCCAGGCCTACTTATTTTTCTACGCCTTGAAAGTAATATGAAATGGGTTTGTAAATATAAAAACAGATGACAAATTGGCAATTACTTTATAATTTCTGATTTTTTTCACATTTTCAGATTCCTATTTCACTGGGCATTAACCTGATTCAAATATATCTTCAAAGTACTTTAAATCTGGCTCGACATTTCGGTATTAAAAATAGTTTGGAACCCACAGAAATATGCGAAATTGGCCCTAGCCAACCAAAAAAAACGACTGCAATAAATTGCATAAGAAGTTGCCATGAGCTATATATAAATTATTAAAAAAAGAGGGAGTGGTCTGACTTGTGGGCCTGTTTAGTTCACGCGGATGCAAGATTTTTTTAGTTATTATATACTACGTCAACAAACGATTCTAGCAAACGTAACCGTTGGATGTCAATCCAACGGCCGTCGTGTTTCTTCAATCTCTGATCTTCTTGCTCCAGCCGCCAAAGCAGCGCCGGCGGGACCGCCTGCTCCCGCCTCCCGTGGCCGGCTGTGCTGCCGCGCAGGCCTCAGCGCCCCCTACTACTCCCACCGCTGGCCAGGGCATCCCTCTACTCACCCACACCCCCTGTTATTCTGCGGCGACGGCAGCCTCACACCGCAGCCGAACCGGTGAACCCTCGTACTCCTCTCCGCGCGGGCTTCCACTGCCGCATCTTCCCCGGCTCCGCATCGTCCCCTTCCTAGGCCTCGCCGTCGTCCACCGCCATGGTGCTCTCGGCGCGGCGTGGTCAATGTGGTCAACGACCGACTTCCATCGGAAGAGTACTGTACGTGGAGAGGCTGACAGCTGGGTCCACGGCAGCCGCAAGGAAGTGCCTCCTTATTACACGGAAAATAATTATTCCTCCACCTGACATCTGGGACCCACTGGACGGGCTACCAGTATTTCGCGAAAAAACGTTTCCCCCTGACTGCTGGGACCCACAGGTCGGGCCACCGTATTTCGCGAACAAAACGTTCCCCCCGCTGTCAGCTCGGACCCACCGGAAGTGCCTCCTTATTACGCACAAAAAAATGAATACCCCCTGCTAGCTGGGACCAACCTTGGTGGGAGGCTGACTTGTGGGCCTACTAAGTTGACTGGGACGGAGGCCTTTGTCAACTTTAGTCAATATATGAACGATTCTAGCTCCAGTGACCGTAGGATGTCCATCCAACGGCCGTAGTGCTTCTTCAACCTCCGGTCTTCTTGCTTCAGCCGCCCAAAGTAGCGCCGGTCGTGCCGCCTGCTCCTGCCGCCCATGGCCGGCTGTGATGCCGCAGAGGCCTCACCGCCCCCTACTACTCCCACCGCTGCCAGGCCATCCCTCTACGCACCCACACCCCCTGTTATTCTGCGGCGACGGCAGCCTCACACCGCAGCCGAACGAGTGAACCCCCATACTCCTCTACGCGTGGGCATCCACTGCCGCGTCTTCCCCGGCTCCGCGTCATCCCCTTCCTAGGCCTCGTCGTCGTCCACCGCCCTGGTGCTCTCGGCGCGGCGTGGTCAACATGGTCAAGGAATGGCTTCCATCGGACATGGACTGTACGTGGAGAGGCTAACAGCTGGGTCCACGGCCGCAGCAAGGAAGTGTCTCCTTATTACGCGCAAAATAATTATTCCTCCACCTGACAGCGGGGACCCACCGGACGGGCCACCGTATTTCGCAAAAAAAAACGTTTCCCCCTGTCTGCTAGGACCCACCAGCTACATCTTCGCACGCAAGGAAGTGCGTCCGAAAAAAAAATGATTCGCCCCCCTGACTGCTGGGACCCACCATTTACATCTTCGCACGCAAGGAAGTGCGTCCGGGCAAAAAAAACCCAAAACGATTCGCCCCCCTAACTGCTGGGACCCACCAGCTAGATCTTCGCAGGCAAGGAAGTGCCTGACAGTCGGGACCCACCTGGTCGAAGCGTACGTACCGTTGTCATTCTGGTCGCGAACGTGTACGTACATATATACTGGTGGATGAGAGGCGCACACGTGTCGTAGTAGAGGCGCGCACGTAGCATGTACACGTACGTACAGCGGCGAGGGTGCAAGAAAGAAAATACGGCCGCGTACGTACATACAGGCAGGGTCTCTAACGCCTATCGCGCATACGTACATGGCTGGGTCGGAACGGAGAAACAGCGTCGTCGTCGTGTTCATGGGGAGCCAACCGGCTGGGTCGGAACGGAATGCGTGGTCGTGTTCATCGGGAGGGCTTGGACGGAACAGGCGATGGAAACGAGGCCTGGCGTACCGCACAATGGAGGAAATGGCCTTGTGTTCGACCAGCCACGTTTGAAACGGGGTCCTGTTGATCGGGAGGGGCCTGGCGTACCGCAAAACAGAGGAAACGGACCTCCTACGGTCGAAACGGGGGTCCTGTTGATCGGGAGGGGTGTGGCGTACCGCAAAACGGACGAAACAGACTTGTGTTGGAGCGCTACGGTCGAGACGGGGGTCCTGTTGATCGGGAGGGGTGTGGCGTACCGCAAAACGGACGAAACGGACTTGTGTTGGAGCGTTACGGTCAAAACGAGGGGGAGGGGTGTGGCGTACCGCAAAACGGGACTCCACGGGATACTGTTCATCAACACCGTCGACCTCCTCCAGCCTCCACGGGCTACCGTCGACCTCCTCCAGCCTCCACGGGCTCCTGTTCATCCAGCCTCCACCGCGCGCTACTCCATCGGCTACTGTTCAACCACCCCACCACGGGCACCCCTCCACCGTCTACTGTTCATCCAGCCCTCCACACCACGGGGTCCTGTTCAACCACCCCTCCACGGCCACCCCTCCACCATCTACTGTTCATCCAGCCCTCCACACCACGGGTTCTTGTTCATCCAGAGGCAACGCCACCGCTCACTATTCATCCAACCCCCCCCCCCAACGCTCACTGTTCATCCCAGAGGCAGCATTGATCGGCTTCAGTTAGCAGCAGTAGCAAAGGAATCGCTCCATCGGGTTCAGTTAACAGCCATCGATCGATCGCTCGGGTTCAGTAACGCGTAGCCTGCAGTGCAATCGCTCGGGTTCAGTTAGAGCCCAACGCCTCACTCGGCTTCAGTTAGAGCCAATGCCTCGCACACACGCGCGTACGTACGAGAGAAACGCGCATCGCTCCGCCCACGACCTCCCACCGTAACCGGCAACTCCCTGAAATTTTCCTCCCCCTCGCTTCTACCACGGTTTTTTCCGTCATGGACGGCCCAAAGAATGTCATGCAGTTGCGTCTCCGGCCCGCCCAGGACGAAAACCCCATTTTCTGTCATGATTTTTTGTCATAGAAGTAGGAGCCCACCACATCTATGATGATACCGGGTTTTGTCACAATTATCGTCATAGAAGTGTCATATGTATGACAGAAAAAAATTTCGTTCGGCCCAAAATGTCACGGATGTGTCTTTTTTTTTGTAATGATGGGGGTCGTGCGCGCGGGTGACCGAAGCATGCTGACATCATCTGTCGTGAACAGTAAAGAGGCGGCCTGCGTGTCTCTTCGAGACCGCAGGGTCGCTGCTCATTTACTCTCCGCACTTGGGGAACCGCTGCTCCACGCTTCCCATTACGCCCGTCTTTTGCGCCACGTTCGCTGCATGCAGAGCGAATGGCAGGCGCGTGCATGGGTCATTTCCCACGCGCCTTCAATTGGGCGGGGAGGGCGGTCGACGGCCCCGCCCGCTGTCACTTCAATGAGCCGGATTGGCCGAAAGGGGCGGTCGAGCCCCGCCCCCGCCTCTTTATAAAGAGGGGAGCGGGAGGAACGGCGCCTCTCAATCCTTTGCCATCTGCTTCTCTTCATTCCTGCTCTTCCCTTCCTTCTGTCATGGCGAGGGGGCGTGGCGATGCTTCATCGGTGGTGGCGAGGGTCGCGGCTAGACAACGCGTCGCTCCTCCCCAAGAGCTCGTGGTGGAAGAGCCGGTCATTAGAGGAAGGGGAGGGGGCGAGGTCGAGGCCGTCGCGGTGCTCGGGGAAGAGGAGGACGGGGTGGTGCATCGGCCTCGCCTCCGCCAGCGGCCCCTCCCCCGGTGGAGGGCCACGTCGGGGACAATCCCCGCGAGTTCTTCATCAGGCTGCGCCAGCCGCCGCGTCGTCGTCTTCGCCTTCCGACCCCGTTTGCGCGGGAGATGGAGATGAACCCGCCGCAGGCGCTGCGGCTGCATATGAGGGGTTGTGGGAACAGCGGCACATGGGCCGATGTCGAGTTCCCTGCCCCTCACGTCATGTATCTTCGCCGAGGGTGGAAGACTTTTGCTCGCATCCACAGCCTGACGGAGGTGCTCACTCTCCATTTCAAATTAATGGAGAGCGGCGTCCTCTCCTTCAAGGCTTTTGGGCACTTCGGGACTCGTGTAAGGTGCTGCGTGGAGAGCTCCTCCGATGGCGAAGACTCCTCCTCGAGCGAGAGCGACGAGGAGGACAGCGGCAGCGACGACGAGGGTAACGGGGGGCAGGATGACGGGTCCGACTAGGCGTCGGGCGCGTCGTGCCTGGGCGGGTGCGGCAGCAGCAGCATCTGCACCTGGCCGCTCCTCCGGCAGAGTTTGCCGGGGGAGGAGCCAGCTCCTTGAACTTCTTGGGGCCGTCTCCTTGGGCGGCTGGCGTTGGGAGGCTGTGGAAGAGGAAGAGGGCGGGCGGCAAGGCCGTCAAGTCGGAGTACGCGGGCACCGATGCCTTCATCGCATATTGGCGGCCCGCCGCCTCGTATTCCAGCTCTTCCTCCGGCACTGTCATCACCGGCCAGCCTTTGGACGGCCACCGAGACGTTCTGGTGCTTTCTGCTGCCCGTAGCTCGCCTAGGCGCTCCTTTTGCCCCTCTTTGCTTCCTTGACCTGCCTCCTGAGGAGAGGGACAAGAAAGGGATTACGGGCACCTTATCTTTTTTTTTAACTTGTAAGCCTGCGGGCATTAGTAGAATTTAAAGCTTGTAATTCCCCTTGCTCATGTTTTTCATTCCGTATGAACTGTACCTATATTGGATGTTTTTAATGAAAAAGGGATGTTTGCCGGGTTTTTCGTTTGTGGGTGTAACCCGCGACAAGGAGCGAATCCTTGTTATTATTTAAGATAAACGTTTTTCACCCGGCAACAGGCCTTGCCGTCCCTCCACTTCGCTCGACCATTCTCGCGCCCTTGGCGGAGGCAGGGATGAAGCGGGCTTAGGCTCCTCGTTCCATTTCCTGGCTGCCGCGGCTACAACCAAATCTGAACCCAGGAGATAATCCTTGGGTATAGAAAAGGGGAGCACGGTAGCCTAGAAATAAAACGAGGTTTCATATATCCCAGTTCCATACCGAAATGCATGACAGAGGATAAAAGACTTACCTGGATCTGCAGCCCCCGGCAATCTTGGCTTGCCGCGGTTGGATCCTTATACTTGCAGCCCCCGGCAACTTTGGTTTGCCGGGGTCGGGGCGCCGGTCCGTTCCCCTTCTTCCAAATAGGTCAGCAGAAGTGCTCATGTGCCCTGCAAATCAAAGAGGACAGAAAAGAATAGAGAGACGCGCACTCGACCTCTAAGCTAGGGGTTAGCTGCCGCTAAGCACTATCAACCCTAACCGAGGAAGAGACTCGACCTAGCATGCATGCTATAACTTAGGGCGCCAGCGCTTCATTTATTTATGCTCAGGGTCTGCGTCTGGCTTTGTACAGAGGTTTACATGCCTTGCCGGCAAGGCTCGTACAAAAGGTGGCTTGTCGGGAGGCCCGGCAAGCCGCGCCTTATGGCTAAAACTTGCGAAGATGTTCGATGTTCCAGGAGTTGCTCACTGGAATGGCATCTTCCGTCTCCAGGCGGACTGCACCGGGCCTGGTGACTCGTGTTACCCGATAAGGGCCTTCCCACTTTGGCGTCAACTTGTTGGAATTCTTGGCCGACTGAACGTGCCGAAGAACAAGGTCGCCTTCCTCAAGGCTCCGGGCATGAACCTTGCGGCTATGGTAGCGGTGCAAGGCTTGCTGGTAGCGCGCTGCTCTCACAGCCGCCCGGAGACGATCTTCCTCAAGGAAAGTTGCGTCATCTTGCCGCAATCGCTCTTGCTCAAGCTCATCATAAGCGAGCACTCGAGGTGACCCGTATATGAGTTCTGTGGGGAGAACTGCTTCTGCCCCGTAGACCAGGGCAAATGGTGTCTGGCCGGTGGCTCGATTTGGCGTCGTTCTGATCGACCAAAGAACCGCCGAACTCATCAATCCAGTGCCTTCCACTCTTGCGCAGCCTGTCAAAAGTCTTCATTCTTAAGCCTCGTAGAACTTCAGCATTTGCTCTCTCCGCTTGGCCGTTGCTCCGTGGGTGTGCCACGGAAGCAAAACAGACCTTGCTGTCGAGATCCTCAATGTACTATATGAAAGCGTGGGTTGTGAACTGTGTGCCATTATCGGTGATGACCCTGTTGGGTACACCAAAACGGCAAACTAGTCCTTTGAAGAACTTGACGGTTGACTGCGCTGTCACCTTCCTCACTGCTTCCACTTCTGGCCACTTTGTGAACTTGTCGATTGCAACGTACAAGTACTCAAAGCCCCCGACGGCATGGGGGAAAGGGCCCAGTATGTCAAGCCCCCAGACCAAGAAGGGCCAGGAGAGAGGGATGGTTTGAAGGGCTTGAGCTGGTTGATGAAGCTTCTTCGAATGGAACTGGCACGCTTCACACTTGGTTACTAGTGTCATCGCATCCTGGAGGGTAGTGGGCCAAAAGAAACCTTGCTGGAAAGCCTTGTCGGCAAGGGCCCTCGACCCTATGTGGGAGCCACATATGCCACCATGTATCTCTGCCAACAGCTCTAGTCCTTCCTCCCGGGAGATGCACTTCAATTTCACCCCATTTGGCCTTCTCCTGTACAAGACGTTGTCAACTAATTGGTACAGAGCAGACCGGCAGGCTACTCTCTCTGCCTCTTCCTGCTCCTCAGGAAGCTCTCCTACTTGGAGGAATCGGACGGTGTGCTGCGCCCATGCCGGAGCCTACGGCTCGACGGCAAGGACCAAAGGCATCTCTTCTGCCACGGGAGCGGCTGTCTCTACGGCCATGGCCTGAGGCCCTGCCGGAGTTTGTTGCCCCACGGCAGGATCGGCATCCACGGCAACATCTTCGCCAGCGGCTCCGGGGAGCTCAGCGGGAAAGTACTTGTCGTGGCCTAGCTTCCTCCGCTTGCTCTGCCCGGTTGATGGTTCGACGGATGGTTGAGTTAACTGAAGCACAAAAGTACCTGGTTCCACAGGTAGCTTGAGGGCAGCACGCTTTGACAGGTAGTCGGCGATGTCGTTCTCCGCCCGAGGGACATGTTCTGCTTGTATACCGTCAAAGCGCTCCTCCAGTTTCCTTACTTCATCCACGTAAGCCTCCATCAACGGGCTTTGATAATCTTTGTTGATCTGTCTGACGACGAGCTGCAAATCACCCCTGACGATGAGCTTTTTGACTCTGAGGTCCGCTGCGATCCTGAGACCGGCAAGCAAGCCCTCGTACTCGGCGGTGTTGTTAGTTGACATCTCCCAAGGAAAGTGCATTTGGATGACATACTTGAGGTTCTCTCCGGTGGGTGCGACAAGCAGCACACCAGCACCGGCGCCTTGCAGCGAAAAAGCCCCATCAAAGTACATGATCCAGCTGCGACTCGTTTCTTGCCGGGGAGAGTGGTCTCCTGTACCTCTTCGTCGGGCGTTGAGGTCCATTCTGCAACAAACTCCGCCAAGACTCTGCTCTGAATCGTTGAGGTGCTTTCGAACTTCAAACCAAAACTCGACAGCTCCAGGGCCCATTCCACGATCCTCCCCGTTGCGTCTGGGTTATGCAATATCCGTTGCAACGGGAGGCGGGTGACCACGGTGATCTCGTGTGCTTGGAAGTAATGCCACAGCTTCCTCGAGGCCATGAGGAGGCCGAAGAGAAATTTTTGCACACCTGAGTACCTCGACCTAGCCCCCTGCAAGAGGGAGCTGACAAAGTAAACTGGGTGCTGCACCATTTTCTTCTTCTGCGCCACTTCACCTAGTCGCGCGGGCCCTGTCGCACTGGTCTCAGCCTCTGCCGGGGACTCAGTCTTGCCGGGACCGAGCCCTGCCGGGGAGGGTTCCGGCTTGCCATCCGCTGACTCTGCCGCCGCTGCTGCCTCTTCGTCGACCTCTCTCTGCGCCACCAGTGCGGCGCTAACCACCTGATTCGTTGCCGCTAAATACAGCAGCAACGGTTCTTGTGGTTTGGGCGCGACCAGCACTGGGCTAGAGGAGAGGTACCTCTTCAAATCCTGCAGCGCTGCCTCAGCCTCCGGGGTCCACTCCATTGGGCCCGTCTTCTTCAAGATCTTGAAAAAGGGAAGGGCACGCTCTGCGGATTTGGAGATGAATCTGCTCATGGCGGCAACACAGCCAGTGAGCCGATGCCCGTCTTTGATCCGCTTGGATGCCTCAATCTGCTTGATGGCCTTGATCTTATCTGGGTTTGCCTCAATCCCGCACTGCGACACAAAGAACCCGAGAAGCTTGCCGGACGGGACACCGAAGACACACTTCTCAGGGTTCAGCTTGAGGTTGATCTTGCGCAGGTTTGCAAACGTCTCCTCCAGATCTTGCACAAGTGTTGCTTTGTCCTTGGTTTTGACCACTATGTCATCCATTTAAGCTTCCATATTTCTATGTAGCTGAGGCTCAAAACCAATTTGGACTGCCCTTACAAAGGTGGAGCCATCACTCTTCAACCCGAAAGGCATCCGTAAAAAGCAATACGTACCACATGGGGTGATGAATGCTGTATTCTCCTCGTCTTCTTTCGTCATGAAGATCTGGTGGTACCCTGAGTAGGCGTCGAGGAACGATAGCAGGTCACACCTGGCCGTGGAGTCAACAATCTGGTTGATGCACGGCAACGGGAAGGGGTCCTTGGGACAAGCCTTATTGATATCTATGTAATCGATACACAGCCTCCACTTCCCATTCGCCTTGCGCACCACTACCGGATTGGCCAACCACGTTGGATGGAGCACTCCTCTCACCAGTCCTGCTGCTTCTAATTTTCTGATCTCCTCTGTGATGAACTCTTGCCTCTCCAGAGCTTGCTTCCTGACCTTCTGCTTGACGGGCCGTGCATGAGGACAGACAGTAAGATGGTGCTCAATCACTTCCCTAGGAACGCCGGGGATGTCGGAGGCTGGCCATGCAAACACATCGACATTCACCCGCATGAAATTGACGAGCTCGCTTTCCTATTTGCTGTCGAGGATGGAGCTTATGGTGAAAGCCCCTCCCGTGCCATCCTCCTTGACGGACACCTTCTTGGTCTCTGGTGGCGCAGCTCTGGATTTCTTGCTCTTGCCGGTTGAGCTCTCTGGCACGTCCTCGACCGTAGCACAACACTCCGAAGAGGTGTGCTTGCCGGAGTGGGTGCAAGGGGTCTTGCCGGTCTTCTTCTTCCCTCCCGGGGCTTCAGCGGCAGGAGCAAGTGCCTTGGCGGCGGCTGCTGCAACTGCTTCCCGGTAGAGTAGGTCGGCGCAAATCAGCGCATCTTTCTTGTCGGAGGGGACGGTGATGATGTTCATCGGCCCGGGCATCTTCAGCGTGTTGTAGGCGTAGTGAGAAGCCGCCATGAACTTGGCTAGTGCCGGGCGGCCGAGGATCCCGTTGTAGGGCAAGGGGATCTCGGCTACATCAAAGACAATCCTCTCCGTCCTGTAGTTCAACTCGCTTCCAAATGTCACAGGCAACGTGACCTTCCCCTTTGGATGGCTCCTTCCCAGGTTGACCCCCTGAAACGTGCTCGTTTCCTCGAGGTCTCGATCAGGAATTTGCAACCTCCTGATCACAACAGGTGAGATCAAGTTCAGACCGGCCCCGCCGTCAACCAGCATCTTGTTCACCTTGAGGTCGCGTATCGTTGGTGAGACCAACAACGGCAAACACCCGACCGCGGTTGTGCGGTTAGGGTGATCCTCGGCGTCAAAGATGAGGGGCGTGCTGGACCACTTCAGCGGCTTCTGGGCGTCGAACGAGGGCTCCGCTGCTGTAATCTCACACGCCCACTGTTTGAGCTGGCGGTGAGAAGCATGCAGCAAGGCGCCACCGTCGATGCACATGGCCTCTGTAGCCTTCTGGAACTCTTTGTCACCGGACTCGTCGTCCTCGTCATGACTATCGTGTTCTTGCTTCTTGTCATGGCCCCGAGCGGGCCTCTCTTGTTGGCTATCCTTGCCGCGGCGACCTCCTTGGCCGCCATGCTTCTTGTCGGATCCTTCGGCACCCTCCTGACCCTTCTATTTATCCCGCCGCTCGTATTCGGCTTTCTGCTTCTCAGCGAGCAGCTCCACTTGGCGGTAGTTCTGGAGGTCATGGCCCTTGGTGCGGTGGATCTTGCAATACTTCTTGTCGGAGCCCCCTGGCTTGTCGGCAGCCGCCAAGGCCCGGCAAGTGGCACACCCGGCAACCTCCTTGTCAGGGTCGCTCGCCTTGATCTTCTTGGTGGCGCTGGTGTCGTCGGACCCCTTGACGGCAAGCACGGTCTTGCCCTTGCGCTTCCTGTTATCGCACCGACCCTTCTTCGCCGGGGTGGCGGTGTCATCCATAGAGTTGGTTTCCGCGCCGGCGTCCTCCCCGGGGTACTTCCTTCCCTCTTCGGCTCGAGCGCACCGATCGGCCAGAACATAAAGCTCGGCCACATCCTTGACCTTGTTCATCGCCAGCTCCTCACGCGTCTTGCGGTTGCGCACGTTCTGGTGGAACGCGTTGATCACGGCGGCCGGATGAACATCGGGGATGTTGTACTACACTCGGCTGAACCTCTGGATGTACTTGCGTAGGGTTTCTCCATCCTTCTGGGGAATGATATGCAAATCACTCGCCTGGCCATGAGCTTGGTGGCCTCCAGTGAAGGCACCAACGAACTCATGACATAGGTCCGACCAAGAAGAAATGAAATCCACCGGCAAGTGGATCAACCAAGACATGACGTTAGGCTTCAGCACCAACGGGAAGTAATTGGCGAGCACCTTGTCGTCGCGGGCTCCAGCAGCTTGCATCGCGATGGTGTAGATGCTGAGGAACTCCGACGGATGGGTCTTGCCGTTGTACTTCTCGCCGACGTCAGGTTTGAATGTGAGGTGGGACGGGCACTGGAACTGCCGCAGCTCACGGGTAAAGGCTGGACAACCCACCTCGTATGGTAGGCCGCCGAAGCCTCCCAGAGCCAGGGGGTTTGCAGCGGGCCCCGCCCGCTTGTCCGACTGGTGGCGTGTATCGCGCCGGTGCTCGATGGTGGTTCGAGCGTCTTCGTGAGCTCGCTCCTGAAGAACTTGGCGCTGGTCGCGGTGGGTCCGCGGGTCGGACGACGCTATGGAAATATCATCACAAGCGTCATCACGACGGGCTGACGCTCGCGGTGGTTGGCGTGGAGGAGGAGAGTGTACCGTGGCCGCAGCACCCCCGGTCCTTCCTCCACTGGCATGTGGTGGCTCGACGGAGTGCCGACCTGAGGTCCCCGCTGGTCGCGGATCATCTTTGTTGGCGATGGCGACGAGGCTCCGGATGGTGGCTCTCCACTCGTCGAGCTTCTCCGCAGTAGGAGGGAAGTCGAGGAGCAGCTGCGCGCGCGCCAAAGCTTCTGCTGGCGTGGGTGGTGGCGAAAGTTGTGTGGACCGTGGCGCGCTTCGACTTCTAACCATGTCAGAAGGAGCCACATCACGGCCCAACAGCCGCGTGCCACTTTCGCCAGCGCTTCGGCGGGCATGTAGGCCCCCTTCATCCCGCGGATGAATCACAGGGCTCTTCCCACGATGGCGTCCAGGGTCACCAGCGTGGTGACGCTGCTCGTCGCGCACACCATGGGAAGAGCGCGCTGTGGGCGCCGGGATGGGCGTCTTGGAGGTCGCGGCGCCATCTGTGGGCGGCACAACAACGTTCTTGGAGGGCCCCGCGCCGCCTGCGTGGGGCCCAGCCCCATCTATGGATCTAGTAGCGTGCGGCTCGTCATTTTGCGTACGAACAACGCCGCTCGCCAGGCTCAGACCGCCAGAACGATGTTGATGCTCGCGGGCTGCGGCTCGAGTTCTGTCCGCGACCAGTCCGCTGCTTGCCCGCACCGGATCGGGCCGCTTGGCTCCTGATGGACCGACCGCCCTGGCCTTCTTCTTCTTGGGGGCAAGGGCGATGGAGAAATGTGCCACTGGCTGCAGAACCAGATGCTCACTGCTACGCGCCCCCTACCTGGCGCGCCAAAGATGTCGGTGGGAAACGACACCTATGGGACCACGAGGATCCCTTCTACGGTTGCGGGGCGCTGGAAGTTGTGAGGAGAGCAGGATCAGCAGTCAGTACAAGCACGCGGATCGTTTACCCAGGTTCGGGCCGCAGAGATGCGTAATACCCTAGTCCTGCTTGGATGTGTATATCTGTGTTCTTGAGGAGCTTGAACTAGCTACAAGGAGTGTAACTTGTCCAAGAGTCTGAATCCTTCTCCTGGATGCCTTGGGTCTCCTTTTATAGGCCAAGGGATCGCCACAGTGGCACCAGGAGGTGGCATCGGGGTACTGTGGCTAAGCTTATCGCTAGCCATTACGTGACAAGACACATTAAATGCGCCCCTGACGTGTCCCCTCCGCTTTACTGCCGCTTTGCCTCGTCTTGACACGCGCTTGGGCCAGCGAGGCGGTGGCGCCATGTAGGCAGGCAAGCAGCTGAGGTGGCGCGGTGGTGGAGCCTTCAGGAAGATCTGCATGCCACCACGTAGGCACGTGCTGAGTTGGCGGAGGAGCCTTGCGTCGACACGCAGGTGCCTGCCCGGCTGGTGGGATGGCAGCTGCATGGGATTGGTGGCGAAAAGCTTGGCGGGTGCGGGCCTGGCCGCGGCCTCGCGGATGCCCTCGGCAAGGGCCTTGCTGGGGCCCCGGCAAGGGTCTTGTTGTGGCGTTGCGGTCGTCCCCGGCAAGGATCTCGCCGGGGGTCTTGTGGGCTTCCTCGGCAAGGGTCTCGCCGAGGCTCGCCGTCTTCCACTCTTCTGATCTTGGATGTTGTTCTTGTCTTCACAAAGATCTACATACCGCCATGGAGGTGCCTCCCGAGCCCTGGCCCAACGTGGTTGATGGCGTTGGAGACTGGGGGCCCAAGGGTGGCTCACTCCACTAGCGTTGGACGTGCTGCCCCGACAAGGGTCTTGCCGCGGCTGCTGAGGCCGCCCCAGCAAGGGTCTTGCCAGGGGAGCCCGCTTCGTCCCTCTGCTCTTTGTGGTCTCGATCTTGGCATTGCTTTTTGGTTTGTTTCTGTGGCTCCGGCCCTCTCCCTTGCCCTGCTTAGTGTGGTCGTGGCCACGCGGCTCTGACTGCCCGTGCACTTAGTAAGGGGTACTGAAATAGAACCCCTATTTTATTACACCAACAATATACATGGTATGCGCCGCGCCGCCTACTTAGGCGCGGGAACTTCATCGTCCGCGTATGGTCTTCGTCATGCTGTTGGGTTCTTCCTCACCTACTTCGAGCACCGCCACCGTGCTCCTACCGGTGACCGACATGCCCCCCATGAGCTACCTCTAGTTTTGTCGCCTAATTATTTGTCCATCTCATTGTCTTTGTCCTCCACCAGCTTATCACCAACATTGACGTCATCTACCCCGACCACTTCATCTAATCCGAAACCGCGATCGACATCGTCATGTTCGACCCCACGTTAACTGGCGTCGCAACCGTTGTTGAGTCCTCCTCTACTGGCCCCTCCGACCTAGTGTACAGCTCATGCAGGTCCCCGTCTACGCATGTCCGGTGCTGGCAACACCGATGTGTGCCTTCGTCCATGACGTGTCCCCGGGCCTAGCAAGCTTGGTGCGACGCCTCATCAATATCGCCTTCGTCCGTCTACGCATGCCTGGTGCTGGCAAAACATAGACGCGTGCCTTCGTCCATGGTGTGTCCCCGGGCATGGCAACCCCGGGACGATGCCTCGTCAACACCTACTTCTTCCTGGCACATCGCTGCCCCCATGAATAACTCGGTGCCTCCTTACACCTGAGGCTCCATGGTGACTACCTCGACACCGGCCACCCCGACTCAACATCGACCACGGCGTCCCCCACACAACTACCTCGAGATCGGCACAAAGTGCTACCCCCTTGCTTGAGCAAACTCGCCGGTTTCCACTCCAGCCATGACTTCCGCGATGCATCAACCGTTACAACTGCAGGGGGTGTCCGTCGTCTTACCTTCGGATTCTTCTCTAGTCTCACCCTCTGTGTCGAACCATTGTGATTATTTAGGAAACAAAGGATAGACCATCTAGCTTGTGATATTCTCCAAGATATGCTCATGTAATCCTATATATATGCCCATGAGGCTCAAGCAGTAAACATCGATTCCATCAATCCCCTCTCTATTGCTTCTATAATATATATACCTCTCTTAGACACCGAAGTATTTAGAAGCCGTGATCATGTTAGGAAGAAAAAAACACTCCTAAGATTGTTGGAACACATGAATTTTGTTCTACCAAATATCATGCAATTTACAAATAATTAAATGTTAAATTTGAAATTTCTAAATTAAAATGTCATATAGAGATAAACAAGTCCACTAATAACCATGAGATCATAGGTAGTTGGCAATACTGCATACTGAAAAGAGATATTCTAATAATTAATTGTTTGAATTGTCTATGAGACTAAATGTATTCATACCTATTAAGACATAGTTTTCAAGTATTAACCGAATTCTCAAATTGACATATATGATTAGATGGCTACGATCGAGCGCACCAAATCCTAACTCATACTATGGATGTAGTTGCACTTAATAACAAAAAGAATTGGATAGCAACTATGACATGCATTTAAAAAAAGTTTGTTGGATGTGGATGAACTCAGGTAATGATACATCAATGAGTCTAAATATGGATATCAATTAATGTATACGCGTACGATATATTTGGCCAACAATTAATGGTGGGCATAAGTTAGGCATTTGTCAATTATACATTTATTGCTCATTAAAGACTTGGCGGTTTGGATCTACTCAAAAATAAAGGAATGTAACTTTGGATCCTAATTAATTTGAATATGTGGATAAGGATGTACACCAACTTATGATGTAAACTGTGAATTGTATAGAACATAGACAAACTTCATGTTTCTGGAGATGGCGTTTATGCTTTCATTTTCCTTCTATATAAGGGGGGGTTCACCTCCTCGTATCTCCAAGTAAACTGACATTAGCCAACAACAACTGGAAAGATATATCTTTTGGTAGATACTTGTAGCTTCCCATTTGTAGTAGCAAGTATTTCGGTTATCCATTTGAGTATGCCGAGGCAGGAGGTCCGTTCGGGCGTCTGTCGCATCGAAAACGACAAAAAACGCAATGCTGCGTTCACCAAGCGGCATGCTCATTTGTTCAAAAGTGCTAGTAACCTCTCCGCCCTCACAGGCGTGAGGGTTGCTGTCATCCTAGAGAAGGAATCGGGAAAGATGCATGGCTTTGGGACGCCGTTAGTGCAACCCATTGTTGATTCTTTCCTGTCAGGAGATCCACTTGTCGAGCCTCTTGTCGATGAACAAGTGAAAGATAGGATTGCATTGTTGCAGAGCGAGGTGGCTAGGTTGCACATGGAGAATGAAATGCTAAAAACGAGAGCAAACCTCTCACTCCAACACATCAAGAAGATCCAATCTCAGAATTCAGGGATGCCAGCAAATAATATCTTCTCCAAGGTAGAAGATCTTAGTCTTGAAGACCTAACCAACCTCTTCAATAACCTATTGCGAGTCAAGGAGGAAATTAGACGACGTTTGCCTCCACTACAACATGGACATGAACCAAAGGTTGGTGGTCCAAACATGCGGCAAAACTGGTTGCTACCAAGCGGTCCTTCACAAGATCACCCGAAGATTCATGAGACTTCACAGCAACCATTGTCATCCCACCATCTTCCACCTCAGGTGATGCCTTTGGTTCTAGTACCAGCAACACCACAACACCCAATTTACTTCCGTACTACAGTCAGTTGTTGACCATGCAAAGGATTTACCTCCACCACTTCAACCACAATTTCAATACTATGCAAGTCCTAACACAATAACAAAGCCATTGCAGAACAACATGAGCCCTAACTCAATTGTTGAGAACACTATGGATGAATCCCCACGGTTTTTCTACTCCGGTGGTAATGACACTTACGTCCATGAATCATTCAGCTATGATAACTTGTCTAATGCTCCTTTGGACAAGGCGCATGAAATTCTAGGGATGGATTCTTACTTGGACTATAATATTAGTGATCTAGAGCAATATAAAATGGATTGTGTTGAGTGGGCCAATAATGCACCACCAGGCTCTTCCGGTGGGAATGATGATGATATTGATGGATGATTTCGAGGACTACTTTAGATGTCGGTTGGTGATTTCATTTGAATTACATCAAGGGAATAAGATATTATATTTCCATTAGGTGTCATTGTCTATTGTACTATTTTTTCAAGCTTCCTCGAGGCAACAGTACACATTTCATGTTTAGGGCATTATGTAATGGAGTTTATTTCAATATGACTAATTTTCTATAATGTTTGGAGTTCTTCTTGTTGATTGAGTAGTTATCATTTTTTTATTGAGGAACAACATGGCATTTTTGCTTTCTCTATTGATGAACAAGAGGATACATTATGTTTCACAATTATGTTACACTTAAGTAACACATTTCAAAACTTCTCATTTCCAATAAAGCCATGAGGTATGCTTGTGAAACAACTAAAAGCTGAAATAAGTCCATACTACAACTTAGACATGATCGACTAGCCACAAATGATAACAGCCAATGTGAGATTCATGTGGGATAATGGTAAGTTGAAAATGCGCACCTGCATGTGAAAACAAAAGCGTGTGTGAATATGCACCCACACGTGGATATGCAACCACAACATTAATAGAATATAGCCACCGTTACCAACATAAAATACGCATCCGCACATGGACACATGTCTCCTTCAAGTTAATGTAAATTGATTTATTCTTAATGCAACTGCGTTTGTTCATTAATGATAATACAAACAAACATCCAAAGAGGCGATAATTCCGGACAAGCACACCACTACCAACATACAACAACAATTTGAATCTTGGGCCCACACAAAACATCTGGTATACCCAATTCCACTTAATGGTAGTACAGTCTTTAGTCGTTACCTAAAATGAGAATATTCAATATCGTTTTGAAGATGCAATGTGTGCACCAAATGCATAGATCATGAACACAACACGCACACTATGACAAACCTTAATTCAAAACATTGGTCAATCTGACATGGCTAAAGCTGTCAAAGCTACCACATGGCCCACTTGGACCTCTCCTCCCTTATTTGAAGAAAGAGATATTGCCTCTCAATGTGTTTACTAGAGCTTGACATGATCCCTATGGCCTAAGGCTCCTCCAAAGGTTTGAGCAGGACACGAAATTGAATGCAATTGTCTCTAACATAAACTTTGTCTTTTCACCAACATCTCAAAGCTTAAAGTGATTCCTCTCACCTAAGGATACTCCAACGGTCTTATAAAAATTCTAACATGTAGAAGTTTGTGTCATCCCTAACAACTCCTCCATAGTTTCCAGCCAAGCGGCGGACACACTCCTTAAAGGGAAGTAAATGCCCTTCTTGTCATGTGTCATGGTTGACCCTGGTTACTAAACTTTCTAATGTGTCACTCATATTAGTGTCTAATGCCTAGCAACACGACTGTTTTTCACGTCCTTCTATTTAATTGAAGAATCTACTCAATGTATGATTAATCCCTTCGCTTAAGTTGTTTTTCAAGATTATGTCCCACTAGTTTAGGGGGGTCAATTGTAGATCCTTTTAGTAAGTAGGAGTATCGAGCCCACAATGAGCCAAATGAATTGGTAGGTGCAAAGTATCAAGAATTCATTGTAAATACTTAGAGGTGTAACGTTGTTCTATTTGGTAATTGTAATGGAGCAATGAAATGCGATTAACAATGAAAAGTAAAATAGTGTCGCAATGGACCAATCCTTAGTAATGCTAAGGACACGCCGATTGTGTTACTTACTGAAAGAGCATGGTGCCCCCATGTTTGGTTTTTGTAATTGATGACAATCCCTATGGACTAATGGTTGCCTTGAGTTATACTTGAAGGGGTTGTCCATAAGCACTGCTTGATGGCCATGTGTTAGTTTTAAGGTTAAGAGAAGGAAATTATGGGTTAACCATGGTGCTATTCAAGGAGTTATTCAAAGTTGGTCTTGTGAGGTGTTGAGCCTATCGCAGGCATGTCTTGAAGAAGAAGATTGTGTCAACATTTATGTTTACCTTCAAGACATCATCTTAATGAAGAGAGAATGATAAGATACAAGGTTCATCAAGTCAAAGTACAAAGAGAATATCCAAGTTGATCAACACACAAAGCATAGAAGATGTACGGAGTTGGATCAAGTGATCTCATGGTATATTAAGCATTGTCCATGATGCCTTGTGAACTTACCCATGTTTCATTGGTTGGTGTTTCTTTGTGTGGATAGGTATTTTTCCATGGGCTTGCATCAAAAGGAAGATCTCATATAACCCATGGAAGATAACATCAAGTGGTGATCGTCATCAAGGTTGAGTTGTGCAAATTCAAGTGGAGCATCACGAACATATCACATGATTGAAGCTTGTCGTCCATTCTAGCGATAATGGACAAGTGAAGATGTGCCTAAGAAAGGCTCACCCATAGTGGACTATTGGGGAGAAATTTAATAGTCTTCATCAAGCCAGCGCAATCAAGAAAGGCTCGGACATCATTTCGAGGCTCAGGGCTATCCTTGGCCATGTGTTTTCGGCAATGGCATGACCGGGCGCTTCTGCTTTCTCTGGCAAGAGATAAAGAGAGAGGACGAAGGGATACATGAGTGAGAGAGGGCAGCCAGGCGTGGTGAGCGAGCAGCTGCGGCAATACAAGGATCGGGCTCGACATGGTATCGCCGGAGGTGAGAGAGACTGTTGCTACTTCTTGAGCTTGCGTCGGTTTTTCCCTTGAAGAGGAAAGGGTGATGCAGCAAAGTAGATATAAGTATTTCCCTCAGTTTGAGAACCAAGGTATCAATCCAGTAGGAGAAGAACGCACAAATCACCAATACCTGCACAAACAATAAAACAACTTGCACCCAACGTGATAAAGGGGTTGTCAATCCATTCACGGTTACTTGCAAAAGTGAGATCTGATAGAGATAGATAAACAAAAGATAAAATATTTTTGTGTTTTTTGGTTTATAGATCTGAAAATAAAAGATTGCAAAATAGTAGGTCGGAAACTAATATGATGGAAAATAGAAGACCGGAAACTAATATGATGGAAAATAGACCCGGGGGCCATAGGTTTCACTAGAGGCTTCTCTCATGAAGGCAAATAATACGGTGGGTGAACAAATTATTGTCGATCAATTGATAGAAAAGCGCAAAGTTATGACGATATCCAAGGCAATGATTATGCAATATAGGCATCACGTCCGTGTCAAGTAGACCGAAACGATTCTGCATCTACTACTATTACTCCACACATTGACCGACTCCTAGCTGCATCTAGAGTATTAAGTTCATAAAGAACAGAGTAACACATTAAGTAAGATGACATGATGTAGAGGAATTAACTCAAGCAATATGATAAAAACCCCATCTTTTTATCCTCGATGGCAACAATGCTATACGTGCCTCGCTACCCCTACTTTGTCACTGGGTGAGGACACCGCAAGATTGAACCCAAAGCTAAGCACCTCTCCCATTGCAAGAAAAACCAATCTAGTTGGCCAAACCAAACCGATAATTCAAAGAGAAATACAAAGATACCAAATCATGCATATAAGAATTCAGAGGAGATTCAAATAATATTCATAGATAAGCTGATCATAAATTCACAATTCATTGGATCTCGACGAACACACCGCAAAAGAAGATTACATCGGATAGATCTCCAAGAACATCGAGGAGAACGTGGTATTGAGAATCAAAGAGAGAGAAGAAGCCATCTAGCTATTAGCTATGGACCCATAGGTCTGTGGTGGACTACTCACGCTTCATCGGAAGGGCAATAGAGTTGATGTAGATGCCCTCCGTGATCGAATCCCCCTCCGACAGGGTGCCGGAAAAGGTCCCTAGATGGGATCTCACAGGAACAGAAGGTTGCGGCGGTGGAAAAGTGTTTTCGTGGATGCCTCTGATGGTTTGGGAATATTTGCAAATATATAGGAGGAAGATCTAGGTCAGGGGGTCACCGAGGGGCCCACAAGGTAGGGGGCGCGCCCTCCACCCTTGTCGCCGCCTCGTGGCTCTTCTGACTTGCACTCCAAGTCTCCTGGGTGTCTTCTGGTCCAAAGAGAATCATCGTGAAGTTTTATTCCGTTTGGACTCCGTTTAGCATTCCTTTTCTACGAAGCTCAAAAACAAGGAAAAACAGAAACTGGCACTGGCTCAGGTTAATAGCTTAGTCCCAAAAATAATATGAAATAGCATATTAATGCATATAAAACATCCAAAACAGATAATATAATAGTATGGAACAATCAAAAATTATAGATACGTTGGAGACGTATCAACTGTGAGGTAGGAGAGAGAGAGAGGGAGTTTTTCCCTTGGCCTTTTAAATTTCTGTTTAGGCCCCACATGTAAGTGAGAGAGAGGAGGTGAAAGAGTGAGAGTTCTTTTTCCTTTTCCCCATGGGTACGTCCCACATGTTAGTGGCATATGCACACAAGGGCAAAATTGTACAGAAAATGTCCTGTAGACGGTCAATGGCATTTGACAGGATGGAAACGACACGGAGAGGTATTTTCATAAGGGCACTAGACAGAAGAGGGGCAAAGTTGAGCATAGTTTTTTTATTAGGGGTAAAGATTATCTACCAAGTCTCTACATACATATATCACACAAAAGAATTGAGAAGTGGGTCGATAATATTTAGGTATATGCCACTAAAATGGACTCTCCGTGTATTTAGGTTATCTACCAAGTCTCTACATATAACCCAATAGAAAGAATTGAGAAGTGGGTTGATAATATTTAGGTCATCTACCAAAGTCTCTACATACATATATCACACAAAAGGCAGCAAACACAAGGATCATGCAAACTAGACTAAATGACACGTACTGAAGCAAAGTTCACCCTGTATCGCCTTTAGATCCCTCTGAGTGTGCAAGTCTCCCTGTTGTGTCCCAAAGTCTTTCACCCACCACACTTGATCTGCTTACTGGAAGCAGCTACTGAGTAAATGGAATGCCTTCTGTTGACCTGTTCAGTGTTGATCAGTGAATGTGCATTCTCGTTGCCATATAAGCTTGAAATAGATTTGTTCTTTTGCTTGAACGGGTTAATGTATTCCAGCCTCGATTTTTGCCTAATTGTGGCCTACCCTTCGGTTTCACCCGCTTGGGAGGCCGCATGTCCAGGTCCAGGCGTTGATCTTCGCTGATTATGTTCGTATCAACTTCTGCACATCGATTCTCATGTTGTGCCATTGATGCATCGTGGCTACGCATTGCGATTGCCTCTGTCTTCAGCTCTCGGAATACCATTAGAGATTTTTCTAGCATGTTCTTGCAATGGAACCTTCCTGTTGACATTCAACACGTAGTGACAGGTTCAGATTAGCAGTCTTCATATCTTCTAAAAGTTTGACAGTCTTAGCCATGTCATGTGTTATTGCATATTGAGCTATCCTTGAGCAAAGACACCCTAAGTTCTGCCTATGGAACAGCGCCGGTCTGATCGCCATGTGTTGCACTTATAATAATATTATACACCTTGCTGAGGCTGATGTTATTCTCCCTGAGATTCTTGATGAAGTTCATAAGAACCGGATTGATCCTTCATGACTTGCAGACAAAGCGTTATTGTGCCCATTACTGAATATGCTAACATACCAGCTATGATCCTTCATCCGGAGAAGCCGCATCCTCGCCGTGTGCTCTGTTTTGCATGAGACAGAATTCTTTTTGTCTGGCTTACCCTGCACACAACAAGCAGAACGATATATTGAAGAAACTAATATCTACAATATATCTGGCAATCTATTTGCCAAGAATGAAAAATCGCAGCGCAATAACATCACGAAGCAAATGTGGCAGGACAAAGGCATATATTTATTGTAACTACGATCAGGACACCGTGCAACTAACCTGGCACTGGCACACAATTTCGTGCATCAGCTGGTAACGTGCCTCTTCCCATCTTGATTTTCAATGTCGAGTTCCGAAACCATTCTCCCGAGAGAATAGGTTATACCGCTCGTATGTTTCTTGGCATTAGCCAAATGACATGCCTTCCACAGGAGCGAAGTTGTCAGGTGCGCGCTTGCCTTCAGAGTTCAGAAGACATCTTTCAATCGAGCTAAGTTTGCTCGGTGTTGCCCTAACCATAAGTCCAGAACGATCTCGGTTCCTAATCTTCTATATCTAAATAGCTAGCCCTCACTAACTATTTCTCTCAACATTTAAGCATGCCACATCATCACACAAGATGCATGAGAAAAGGCCCACTCCACTACCATATGTCTCTCAATATGCAAATATGCCGCTTCATCATGAAACATGCATGGCAAAAAGACCCATCTCAACATGCAAAAAAACATGAGAATTTTCATTCTGTTATGCTATTCATATTTAATAAACATTTTACAACTATAGTAATCAAACATAATAAATTATATGTATTTTCAGTTATATTTTTTTATAGTATTACTTTAAATATTCAAGTTTCAAAAAACGCATCACATTGAAATATGTTGCAAAATATTCCGGCAACAACATGCTGGGTATCATCTAGTTGAACAAACAGTTAGAACACGAGATTCAATCAAGCAGGCCGCCTGATTGAATAAAACAATATTGTACCATAGTCTTGAGTAATAATCTTGGAGACTTGGATCCTATATGTGAAGGACAATACTGGAGTAATAATCTTGCAAGCACGCTCATGCCAGGTAAAACACCAGCCCAACATTGGAGTAATAATCTTGCAATACTGGAGTAATAATCATGCAATACTGGAGTAATATATGGATCCTATATATGGAGGACAACACGAGATTCAATACTGGAGTAATAATCTTGCAAGTACGCTGACGCCAGTCGCCAGGTAAAACAGCAGCGAATAAGTACAGTACCATATATGCGTTGACAGCTTGAATCCTATCTATTATCATCGGCTAAATTTCAGAAACACCAGTCTAGACAAGGACCTCTTCAGCTTCTAACTCCAGTAACTCCACGGAAAAAATTGACCTGAACAATGGGCTCCAAGAAGCTAAATTTTAGAAGCTACTCCCTCCATCCCGAATTACTTGTCATAGAAATGAATGTATCTATACGTATTTTTAGTTCTAGATATCCATTTCTATCCATTTCTACAAATGTAATTCCAGCTCCGAGCGCAGTGCAAAAAAGTGGAGCCCGACCGGCCCAGCTCCACCAAAACGCGAAGATGGAGTTCACTTAATTTACAGCGAACCTGCCACCGCCAAAGATACCCCTTCTTTGCAGTCCCCCTCGAAAAGATAAAGAACCGCTCGAATAGTTACGCTCGGGCACCCCTATTTCTCGCTTTCTGCGAGAGCTAGGGGAACGCTCGCTGAAAGTGGAGGCCAAATTGGGCCGGCCCAGGTGCGAGAGAGCCACAGCCTCGTTTTCCTCTTCTTTTACGTTTTCTGATTTCTTTTTTTGCTTTATTTTTGTACTTTTGTTTATACTTTAAAATATTATATATATACATATACATATATATATTACAAAGAACACTATGCAAAAAGCATTTGAATTATGTTGAACAAGTATTTGAAAAATGTTGAACAAGTATTTGAAAAAGTATTGATCATGTATATAAAAATGATAATCAAGTATTCAAAATAAAAATGTTGAAAAAGTATTTAAAAAATGTTGAACAACTATTTTAAAAATGTTGAAGAAGTATTTGAATTTTTTTGCAAAAGTATTTCAAAATGTTGATCATGTATATAAAAATGTTAATCAAGCATTTGAAAAACAAATGTTGAACAAGAATTCGCAAAATGTTAATCAACCATTTGTAAAATGTTAAATGTGTATATAAAAAATGTTGACCATGTAGTAAAAAATCATGGTGAATATTATTGATCATGTATATAAAAACACTAATCAAACATTTGAAAATATGTTGAACAAGTATTTTTAAAATGTTAATCAAGCATTTCAAAAATGTTAAATGTGTATAGAAAGAATGTTGACCATGTATTAAAAAAATGATGAATCTTTATTATCATGTATATAATTTTTTTATTGAAGCATTTGAAAAAATGCTTGAAAAATTATTTCAAAAATGTCATATAAGTGGTAAAAATGTTGATCGAGTATTTGAAAAATGTTAAATAAGTATTTAAAAAATGTTGAATAAGTATTAAAATGTTGAACAAGTATTTGAAAAATGTTGAATGAGCGTTCGGACAATGTTGGACGTGTGTACAAAAAATACTGATCAGTTATTAAAAAATGTTTTTGACATATACAAAATGTAGAGTGAAAACGAAAACAAACATACGAAAAAAATAAAAAACACAAAATGGAGAAGAAAAAAGGGAACCAAAAAATGTAGAAGAAAAAGAAAAGAAAATAAAAAATGGAGAAGAAGAAAAGAAAACCAAACAAAAAACGAAGAAAAACCTGTCAAAAACAAACAGAAAAACAACAAAAAAACAAAGATAACGGCGAGCCTAGCCTCAACTAGGAATCGCCCCTTGTTCTTAACATGAAGGTAACTTAGATCTAGTGGTTTGTGCGGCGCGAGTCTCCTCTGGAGACCTCGGTTCTATTCTTACTTCTGGCGCACTTTTGTGCTCTTTTTACACTGTGCGCGCGTGAATGGACCGGCCCTGCGCGTGAATGGGCCGGCCCGATATGAGGCCAGGGAGGAAAAAGCTTCAGCGATAGAAGCCGATGTATCGCTTAAAGCGATAAATAATCACCGCGGTTACGCTCGTCCCCATCGATCGCTTCCCCTCCGAATTGGGCTGCATCCAGGAGGCCCAACGTATGCCTAGCAGGCCATAGCTATCCCAGCTGGGCTGTAGCTCTACGAGAAGCTGCCAAAGCAGCCGAACTTTCTTGCGATCGCTGCGTGAAGGTAGAAGCGAGGAGGAGAAGCTGGATATGTAGTCATGTAGAGTAGAGTTTTGAGAAGCGAGAAGAGATCCGAACAAGCCCTTATATGAAGGACAACTTCTTACTACTACTTCCTCCGCCCAGAAATATTTATCGGAGAAATGGATGGACGGAGCTTGGATCTAATGAAATATATGGACACTAACATGGAGCTTGCTTCATAGTCCAGATCGGGGACGATTGACGCCAACAGGTCGATACCATGAGTACCGGCAGGCTCCTCTATTCCTTCCATCCGCGATTCATGACCGTGCACGGAATCGACGCGCCCTGGTACCGTGTGATCTCCTCTGATCTCCGTGGACTCCATTGGCAGCTAATTACGGGTGTTTGTGCGGTGGGTCTGTTCTATGTGGGGGGTTGAAGACAGCCGCGGGGTACACAGCATGTGAAGTCTGTTTGGTTTGAACCACGGGCTGACAGGTCACCCTTTTTAGAGGCCGGCATTTTTTTCGAGAGTATGTAAATGCATTACCATATTTTTGTAGAAGGTAAAAAGTTAATTACAAATATCCCGTCCCGGATGCGAACATTCGGAGGCAGGGTACAAATTCCTTACACCAACACCAACACCAACAAGTAATCTAGACTAAGTCCTCAACAAATGTTGTAATCCACCCACACCGAGCCCTGCAAGACGCCAATCGGCAATCTCGTCCAACACCATGGTGGAGATAGTATGAGACGATTTCTGTTGGTCAACTCTATTGAACACCCTAATTTTCCTCTGCTTTCAAAGAGCCCAGGCCACCACGGTGATCAAAGTGTTGAACCCTCGTCTATTAGCGCCCCTAAAGTTCCTTCTCTTCCTCAGCCACCAGTCGAAGAACGTGTCTGAACTAGTTGGCATGTGCATATTGAGTGTAAGAAGACCGAACACCCTATGCCACACCTCCTAGGCACAGATGCACCTGGAAAGAATATGGTCAATGATGCCTTCCGCTTGCAAGCACGTGAAACACGAGGACGGCTGATCCTACAGTCCATGCCTAGCCCTTCGATCCGAGGTCCATAGCCTATGTTGTAAGGCGAGCCACACAAACAACTTGCACTTAATTGGCGCCCAGCTCCTCCAAGTACACGCCATCGTGGGTGATCTCTGAAGGTTCGACCAGAGGCTATTGTAGACCGACTTGGCCGCGTACACCCCAGTCGCCCAGGTTGGCCATGTGAACTTATCCGGCGCTGCCGGATCTCTCTCCATTGTGTCGGTCGCATGGCAGAAGTGCATGCATTGAATCTGAGCGGTATAGGAGTGGTCGGTGTTGAAGTCCTACATCCATCTGCCCTCCGCAAGCGCCTGTTGTACCGTGTGGATGTTGATGTTTCTAGTTTGCACCGTCACCACCACCAGCATTGCAATGTCAGCCATCAAGAATCCATGGATCCACTTGTTTCTCCAGAATAAAACCTTCTGACCCGTCCCCACCTTGATGTTAACCAGCGTGTCAAATACAGTCCATGCATCCATATCCTCGGTCATCGTTAATCCTTGCAAAGGCCGCTGTAGGTCCGTCCTCTTGAGCGACTCCCATCTGACCCGGAATGCAAGAACTTGGCCTCTGAGGTTCCTGACGCCCAACCCGCAAAAAATCTTGGGCTTGCATATAGCATCCTACGCCACTAGGCATTGCTCGCCGTTGATCTTGTCTTTCCCGGCCCACTAAAAGACCGCATCCACTTATTGATATCCTCGAAAATCCACTCCGGCGTGTCTGAGATCATGAGGTAGTGAATTGGTCTTGCCGCAATGAGAGATTGCACCAGAACAAGGTGTCCTGGCCTTTGAATAATACCCCTTTTCCATGCCAGAATGAAGCGCCGTACCTGGTCCAGCATGGGCTGCCACTCGGCCCACGTCAAGCTCCTGATCACAAGGTGCAAGCCAAGGTATCTGCAAGGTAATTCGGACAAGTCATACTGTAGAACCACCGCTACCCTAGCACTATATTCCTCGTCTCCCCTAATGAAAATAGCGGATGACTTCTGATAATTGACCCTAAATCCCAAGGCTTTTCCAAACACCTCAAGCATTTCCCTGACAGAGGCCAAGTCTTTTAGCGAAGGCTTGATGAACATCGCTATGTCTTCCGCGTAGATCGATAGTTGTTGCATCGCTGATTTCCCAGCATAAGAACTAAGCACTCCCAGCTCTGTCGCTTTGTGAACTAGAGTTGTTAGAACATCCATTGCAATGACGAATAGCATCAGTGATATGGGGTTTCCCTGTCGCAAACCACAAGCATGTACAAACTTCTTCCCGGGCACTCCCTTGACCACCACCATTATGCTAGTAAAGTGGAGGAGCACCGCCATCCACTTGGCCCATCTTTGGCCAAAACCCTTTCCTCTCAAGACCAAAAAAGAATGCCAGGATAGTGAGTCGAAGGCCATAGAAATGTCCAGCTTGAGAAAAAACTCCGGGAACCTACTCGCATGGATTTTCCTTGCCACTTGATGAACCAAAAGGAAGTTGACATGTAGGTGTCTTCCTTGAAGGCGGACAGGTTCATCGCAACGATCTCATGCATCTAATTCCAAAGATGATTGGCAAGAACTTTGGCGAATAGCTTCGGGATGCCATGAATTAAGCTGATAGGCCTAAAATCTCTGATTTCCTACGTGTACGGTTTATTGGGAATGAGGATAATGTGCCTCTTGTTGAGCCTGGCAAAACCTCTTGCATCGCCCACAAAAAGTTTCATCATCACGACCATGACGTTATTTTCTATTATAGGGCCAAGCTCTTTGATAGAAGGCTCCAATATATCCGTCCGGACCAGGTGCACGGTCTAGGGGAAACTCCTTGATCACCTGTCAGATCTCCTACTCTGTTATGATCTCTTCCAAGATGTGTAGATCCCTAGCCAGAATCCCCAACTATTGCAAGTCTAAAGTATGTTCTCTGGCCCGTGTTGTACCAAGGGTAAGCCTCAGAGAATGCTTCCTCTTTCCTCTCTTGATCCTTGATGATCTCCTTGATGATCTTGACATGAGAGAAAAAAATTTGGACCTCCGTAAGTTAGCCACAACATGGAACAACTTATTGTTTGTGTCACCTTCCTCGATCCATTTTAGTCGCAATCGTTGTCGATCGATCATACGTTCCAACGCAGCCATCCCCAAGAGCGCATGCTTCAAAGTGCGTCGTAGCCAAGCTTCCTCTCTCCCTAGCAGTCTCCTCTCTTGGGCAATATCGAGTCTGTGGATGACCCAAGCAGCAACCCTCATCAGAAGTTTTACATTACCAATCTTATGTTGCCCCCACGCATGTAGAGAGGTGGCGGCATTCCGTAGAAAAGCATCGGGCCTCGTATATGGGTCCACGATCTCCGGGTCACACATCCGCGCCTCCCTAACTGCATCCTCATACCCTCTGGCTTAGTCCAGAATAGCTCACATCAGAACCTTTTTTGGGGTAATACACTTGTGGATAAGTGTAGAGGCACGTGATCCGAGACTCCAGTGGACAATGCTTGCAGTAGGTAGTTTGGGTTCACAAACTCCCAATCCACAGAGATAAGGACTATCAATCTTGGTAAATATTGGTGCCTCCTGTTCATTGGACCACGTGAACTTGCAACCATGCATATACATCTCTTTGAGCTCGTGATCATCCACAAACTGCCTGAACTTAGGCATCATGCCCCCGTTAAGATTGTTGTTGCTCTTCGCGGAGGCCCTAAGAATCATGTTGAAGTCCCCCAAGACCATCCATGGTCCCTGGCATACCATACGTCTCGTCCATAGATCCTCCAAGAATTGACTCTTGAAGGCATCACCTTGTGGCATGTACACAACGAAGAACCACCACGGCTCCCCACTTTGGTGTGCACCAATCTAGTAATGAAGTTGGCGTTGAACTGGATTGTGTCCACCATTAGCACTGAGCTATTCCAAGCAATGAGAACTCCCCCACATGTATCTCTCCGCTGGCAAGTAGGCAAAACCATCAAACGATGGCCCTAGACATTGCATTATGGTAAACTGATCGATTACATCCATTTTGGTTTCTTAGAAACACACTAAGTTCACCCGTACCATGCCAACAATCTCTAACTGCCTTTCATTTGGTTCGATTTGTCAAACCGCGAACATTCCAGCATAGCATCTATGGGTATAGATCCATGGGAAGATCTCAAATTCTCCACCAACACCCCAATCCACGATTTAATTGACGCTGACCACCACCGAGTTGCAATCCTCCATTTCATCCGTCGACAGGATCGTCTTGCCAAAGAGCGCGACAATGCTCTGTATGTGCTGCTCACAGAGGGGGGAGTCGAACATATCCTTGAGCTCGTGAACCACCCCATCGTCAACCATCAGATCTTCCGGCACCATGCCCAAGGCATGGAGCAACACATTCTCCGTGGGGTTATCCTTGGGGTTATCTGGTTATCTTTAAGCGATGTTGGTTGAGGCGAACAAATGATGGAAGCGATCGATGGAATAAGAAATACTCCGTACGTGTATGGCATCGTGGGCTGTGACTTTGCTTGTGGACTGCAGCCGCTGTTCCCTTTTTCGTTTTGCTTAGGCGTGCGTTGCTGGGTAAGCGAGAACTCCTCTTCGGCGCCTGTTGCGCGAGGAAGTCTCTCTAGCGCACACTACGAATTGTACTGGGCCTCATCCCATTTAGTGCACCCTTCTATTGTTTGCCTTTTCTATCTTCTGTGCGTAGGTCAATCGCACCAGTTTTTCTTTCGCTTGATTTTCCCCTCCCTTTTTCTTAAAGTTTAGATTTGAAAAATGAGAAATCTACAAAAAATTTATGGATTTAAAATAAAAGATTCATGAAGAAACAGTTCACGGATTTGGAATAAGTTCCTGGATATGAAAAAGTTCAAGGATTGAAAAAAATTCATGGATTTGAAAAGGGTAACGAATATTTAAAAAGTTCAAAATTTTGAAATTTCATGAAAATTTGAGAAAAGTTCATAGATTTTGAAGAAAAAGCATAATCAATTTCAAAACATCATTGATTTTGAAAAAAGTCCGAGGATTCAAAAAAGTTAATAAATTAAAAAAAGTTCATGAAAATTTGAGAAAAGTTAACAGATTTTGAAGAGAAAAATTATGAATTTAAAAAAATCAACAACTTTGAAAAAAAGCATCGATTTTGAAAAAAAATATCACGAATTATGAAAATAAATCTCATGTATTCGAATTCATTGTTTTTACAGAAAATTTCTCATATTTGAAAAAAATCACGTATTTTGAAAAAAAACCGCAAATTTGGAAATAGTTCACTGATTTTGAGAAAATATTCACTAAAAATTGCTAAAAACTAAAAAGGTTCCGTTAAAAGGTGGCAAAAAACTCAAAAAAGTTCACAGATTTGAAAAAGTCTTGAAATTTTGATAAAAGTTCTCCAATTTGGAAACGAAATGTTCACACATTTGAAAAAAATAGGAAGAAGAAAACAAAAAATACAAGAATAAAATAGAACAAAACCTGATTCAGAAAAAAACAGAAAACAAAAATAAATACCGGCTAGGAAGCTTTCAGGAGCTTCCCAAAACCGGGTAAGAATCTTCTTCTGTTGTGCCCAATGGGCTGGCCCATTTAGTAGCGAAGTAAAGGAGGGAGTGTGCGCTTTTTTTTTAAAAAAAAATAGCCTTTAACTGGCGCTTAAGGCCCCAAATAGGTGTCAGCTCCATAAGCTAGCTATCTATATGTATGTACTCCCTCCGTTCACGAATAAGTCTACATCTAGTTTTTTCTTTAAGTCAAAGGTTAAATTTTTGACCAACTTTATAGGAAAAAGTAGCAGCATTTATGGCACTAAACTAGTATCACTAGATTTGTTTTGAAATGTACTTTCATAATATAATAATTTGATGTCATATATGGTACTACTCTTTTCTATATAGTTGGTCAAAATTTTATAACTTTGATTTATGACAAAAGGCACTTATTCGCGGACGAAGGGAGTACATGTTTTTTGCGTACGTACATATAAATAGAATATAGTGATACTTGGTCATCTCGTGGGGTTCCCAAAATTTTGGGAGGTCCTATGCGGTCGTCCACCTTGGTCTCCGCCATTGACAAGCTGCTTATTGGAATAGAGGTATGTTGTATTTTTGTTCTTCGGTTTGCAACCGGGCATGTTTGCTAGTAGTAATAGGGGAATGTGCACCAGAGATATGTATAGTCACCGACCGTATGATACACCATTACACGTGCTGGCCGGGCCGGAACCCAGAAACCGGAAAATTCTGATTCTCTCGATCCGATAACTCGGTGGAATCTGAACTATACTTTGCGTTCTGAATACACATACATCCCAGCGTGCGCTCGCACGCGCTTGTCTGAGGAACGCGTGCGCGCGGTCGGTTGGTGACACCGCCCCGTCGCCGTGTATAAATACCTCGCCCCGGCTATGGCGATAGGACTCACTCAGTCACCACTCACAGACATCTCAAAGCAAGTAAGCAGAGCAAGCAGTAAGCAGGCAGCTGCAGACGACAGCAACTTAGCACTGTTCGTAGCACTGTTCGAGTAGCTCACTGAACTACCCAGGTCCAGCTCCCATGGCCAGCTTCGCCTCCCAGCTCCTGGATGTGTTCTACGACCTCGTCGAGCGCGTCACCGGCTACAGCGTCCGCCCCGACGACGACAATGGTACGTACGAGCGCCGCTCTGAAAACAGTGTTGTTCATGTTGCAGTCAACATTATCTTGTAGTTGCTCAATGCTCATGATTTGCTACGTGTGTGCGCGTCTTTCCGTTCTGCAGATGCACAGAAGCCCAGCAAGTTGGCATTTGTGGAGAAGTTCCAGACCGAAGAAGTAGTCGAGATCAGGTCCAGGAATCTCCCGGTGTCGGGGGGCTCAGGCGCCCAGGTGAACCTGGACGGCATGTAGAGCTAGCTAGCCTCTACTAACTTTTGAGACGTGGATAATGGCCGTGGGGTTCTCGTAGCCTTAAGATGGTGTGCCGCCTGCTAGCGTGTTCATAACTTCAGATAATAAACTGGTGCGCGCGTGCGTGTTCCTGTAATGTTTCAGTTTGTCACGTCCTTTCTACTGTGTGTGTTGCTCTGAACTCCATGATCGAGTTGTGTGGGTGTTGTTCTGTTGTGTAACTTTCCCTCTTTTTTTCCTTTATTACTTTTTGCGAGTCTGTTGAGTGTAATCTGTAAGGCTAATAAAGCAGTAACCTGATGAACATGTTTGTTAAGTTTCTACCGATCAAGTGTTCGCTTTTCCGAACACTGTCGGATTGATTCCTTTTCTGTCTAACTAATTACTCGGTGAAGAAACACGGATGCTCTAAACACCTAATGGACTGAAAAACAATGGTCGGATCGACTCGACATGTGGCGTTCATCTTTCTTTTGGTTTTTTGACATCAAACCCCTTTATTAGCTTTCAGTAATAGTTGCATCATCTATTAGAAGAGGCATGCTACTATCGGGCGGTTTGACAGAGTGGAACTTCTAGGCAAACTAGCAAGTTCATGAGCTAACATTGTTTGTCTTCACGAGGGCAGTGCTCAATGGAGAAATGCACAAACTCGCGGCATAATTACTAACAGTCGTCCTGCTCAATGGAGAGATGCACAAACTCGCGACGCAATTACTAACAGTCGTCCTGAAATGCAGCCGCCGCATGGCAGAACGCTCACTCATTTATAGTCAGAAAGTCGAAACAACCATCATATTCAGAAATCACAATTTTTCAGATTATCCAATGGGTTGTAGCTATGATAAGTACGGGCAGACGTCACAATATTCAGACTGTCATTGAGAAGAAAAAGGCAGTTAGTATATACTAGTTATAAAGTGCAACTTAAAAAAATACTCCCTCCGTCTCACAATATAAATTTTTTTTGCAAGCTAACATAGCTTGCAAAAACATTTACACGATAGGACGGAGGGAGTAGTTATAAAGGGGCAGTGGCTGCTTACTAAGATGTAGTCATGAAGAGATCAGTGATCCAATGTTACAACAAAGGAAACTTAAGGGAGTACCGATCAAAGGCTCCGTAGTTCCATATTACAACTTGTCATCCAAAGTCTACTTTCCCACGACAAAAATCATACAGTACAAACTTGCTTACTTGACGCAAAAATAAGAAAAAGAATAACACGAATAAGAGTGGAGAAAACAGAGTAATCGAGATGACAGGGGGCAGGAAGAATGGTCAAACTTGCACATTCACATGCATCCCTCCACGGCGACCGCATGACTATGAAGCTGACTCGTCTTCCTCAGGTCCACCGAATAGTACACACACGCACACCGACCAGATACATCTCCTTGCAACCCTGGCCTAGCGTGCCACACATGCCGGAATGGCGGCCGCTCCTGGCGTCCGGTGCCTGAGCTTATCCATGCCAGCCGCAGCCGGGGCACGTCACATTGGAGACACATGGGGAATGGCGGCTACCGGCTAGCGAGCTCGCTCGTGTGACCCCAACCATTCAGGACAACGCTCCGGCGATGCACAGGTCACCGTGGGTAGAATTATATCCACCAAGTGTCCAAGTTGAGACTGAAATTTGCTTGTTGAATAATCGCCTCGAGTAAACTATCGTCTGCCCGGTAATAGCTGACAATCAACAACTCTCTCCCCTGCACATCTCCTGGACTTGGCAGTGGTATCTGTCACTAAAGAATGCGATTGGGAATGTGAGCGGTGTTCACCCACCGTACAACACACATGCAGCGCACCCGAGAAATTCTCTTTTCCTCTCGATCGGATAACGCAAGGAGATCTGAACAGTTGCGTTCTGCACGTGCACGCCTCGGCTTGAACGCTTGCGGGTCGATTGTCCACTATTAAGCGCTATTTTACGATTTTTTCGCTCCGCTTTATCTAACATATAAAGCCTGCTAGGGTACCCGCCCATCTGGAGGCCTTCGCGCGCGCGCAATGGTCGGCCGTTCGATCAACTCGCTCGATCGTTTTTCACCCTTGATTTTTACTGTTCACTGCTATCTTTTGTTACATCTTTGACTGTTTTACTGGGTGACTGCCACTGGGCCCATAAAATCGTTGGTCCACGCGGCAGCGAAGTGCTCGTCGACTCGGTCGGTGACCAATGAAGACGCTCGTGAAAAAACCTAGATCGAGCAGTCAAAGGGATCACGTCCTCCTCGTTCCTTCCACTCCCTCGCCTCCTCCTTCCTCCCCATCCGGCGGCGCCTCCTCCCTCTTTCCCACGACCTCCCGCATCGCGCCGCCACCGGCTGGCTCCTCCTCCTCTCTTCTGGATCGAGCGCAGCCGCCATAGGAGAGCATGGGCTCGAACTGAGTGAGGAAGAGGTGGTTTGCGGCCACGCGGGTGAGGAGGGCGGCCTTCCGCTGAACGCCACCGTCCTCTCCTCGCGCGCCCTCGCGGACGGAAGAGGCAGATACGAGCGGAGGATCCACGAGCTTGGTGCCATCCGTCCCATCCGTCGACGCCCACCCCCTCTTCCCCAACGCGTAGGTGCTCTATTCACTTGCGTCTTCGCTGCCTCAAGTGTGCGGGTGAGTCTGCAAACCCCTCTCTAATTTCTATCTCTCTCTCTCTCCCTCTCTCTTGATTCGGTTGCATTGCGTTGCAAGAATTATTATTGTGCAGAGGTGGCTGCAGCTATGCACATAATAATTTCTAAAACTGTGATATGTTTTTGAGGCTGCAGATGCGCCACCAGCTGTTTGTATAAATGTTCAAGGAGGACTGCTCTGGGGAGGACAGCACGTGTGTTTGAAAGAGAGGGATGGAAAAGAGAGGGCTGGAGTGAGAGGAGAAGAGGAAGGAATTGAACCACATGTTATTTCTTTGTCATCGATGTCATCCCACCATTGTAGAGATTTTCTTGGATGACATGCAGCCCATACTCTCGCCCCTTGTTCTCCATCTCTGTTGGTACCCTTTCATGGTTTCTTGTCCACTTCTTTCATGATTTATTCTTTTCAAATAGTAATTCAGGCTGTTATACTAATTTGATTGATGTGGGTGGTGTAATAATTCCGGTCGTGCAGGATGGTGTGCTAATTTCCCGGATGCTTCATCAGGTTTCGCTTTTTGATACATTGATTGATTCCCAATTTGATGCAAATAACCAAAATGAATGGATATTACTTATGGTCGGACTAAATTTTCCGCATTTTGTGTGTGATTATGCTCAGGTTTTGGAAGAATCGGGCTAAGGGGTGATTGTGCTCTGGTTTTGATGCAGGTACTTTTGAAATCTGAAACTTTGGTTTGGTATGACAAGCAATGCTAATAAGATTTGAATAGACAATATAGTTACTAGAGTCACTTCATACTAATGCGCAAACTTATTTTGCATTGCAGTGAGATTCAAATAATTTTAAGAAACACATGCAAAGGAGTCCAAACAGGACGGGCTCGGTGTACATGGTTTTCAGTTAATGCAGGTACTTTTGAAATCTGAAACTTTGGTTTGGTATGACAGGCAATGCTAATAAGATTTGAAGAGACAATATAGTTACTAGAGTCACTTCATACTAATGCGCAAACTCATTTTGCATTGCAGCGAGATTCGGATAGTTTTCCTGCTGTAGAGTTTTGGAGCTTGCTCTGTTAATCCGTGTTATTTTTTGTATCACAGTTTAGGTCTGACCAGCACAAGTGGCAACAGGCAGTAGTGGAGAAGGCATGAAGAGGCCCACATCTGAAAATCTCAACTATTCTACGATTTTCGAGGTAATTTCTCAAACTGAAAAGCTCAACTAAAGGAAGACACCTATTTCTATGCACAAATTCTTTGTTGCTAGAAGAATTTGTAGAGAGAAAAATGTCTCCCCCGTTCATTACCTTTCAGATTCATATGTGAAGTCTATTGTTCTTAATTTTAGTTAACTAATTGCTTAATTTCTTGTTGTTTCAGCTGCTGACCATGTGATTGGTAGCCTACGATTTGTTCATGGGTTGCTGATTTCTCAAGTTTTGCCTCACACAAAAGAGGGCTAGCGACACCTTTGACAGAAACAGCCAACGTTCAGTGCAGAACCAGTATATTCTGGTTGTCTTCCATTTAGTTGACGGCATGCAAGACTGATCTGATGCATCTACTGCTTGTTGACTTGGTTATATTTATCTATAAAGGTAATTTCAGTGTTTCATTTGTGTGAACATTTCTTTTGTTACAGATTTTACCTGCTCGACGAAGTGCAAAAAAGTAAAATGTATCATTTATATAGCTAACTGGAATAAAGAGTAGCATCGTCTCTCAACAAGATATTTTGTGTGTTCCGCGGCAAATTTGAGTGATACTTTTATGAGCGCCTGGCGAGGTTCTCAGCAAGTTTAGTTTAGGCATAATTTTCCTCTATTAAACAGTGCATTTTAGACAGTGAAACTGTTCCAAATTATCCCATGCTGCAGTTGAAATGGTGCATCTGCGTTATATATTTTGGGAAGAGCTGCAGTTCATGATCTTTCTTTATAATAATCATATCAATCAGTCAAGATAGTGTGCAGACTTTCTGCCTATTTTTCTTTCTTCAGGCAGGATCCAATGTCAGATGAAGTGTTTAAATATTTTTGCTCATGCTTATTCCCGGACGGCCGGACCCACAGCTCAATGGAATGAGTTGTACAACTTTTATTCAACACATTATATATACAAGTGTACTGATATTTTATGGTGATGTTATATTATGAATTAATGGTTAAGATAACACTTTTTTATAGATGATTTTCCTCATATTGCCGACATATTTTTGGTTGCGGGTTGATACATAACATTATTTTGTCTTATCTTCTTATGTTGTATCTATTTTTCATGTAGATACTCTATCTGGTAAGGTTCTAATTCACATGGTTGCATGGCCAATGAATGAATATAATTAGTTTTCACAATGTATATTTTACAATTTCTCAATGCGTAAATGTGTCAGGCTCTTAGGTTAAAGCTAATGCCCATTAAAATGGTTATAAATAGGGGCCTCTATCAGTAGGCTGGGTCTCAATGTTGGTTCTGATATGTGATCGATGCATTTCATCAAATGGTTAACATATCAGGATTGCATATGATTATCTTTGAGTGGAATTTGTGTCTTTGATTTTTCACAAATTTGTTTTGATATTTGCGATAAGGTGGGTGTTGTGTGTTGTGTGCAAGCCATGGGTAATTTTGTACTATCTGTTCAAGGTGTCAGCATATGTATATTATTCTTATAGTCTTTACATGCTCATTTAGTTCATTCATGTTTCCTTTGCAGTGGCAGTGGTGCAGAATATATCCTCTGCCATGGAAGTAGGTATTTGATGCTGTCAGATGGCATATAGGTCAATAATGAGGTGACTGCCGGGGTAATCTCAGGAAGGGACAACGACACAAATTAACTTCGTTGACAAGCTCACGATCACGCGTAATAAAGATGATTTTAAGTAATATTCTAATTTCTGTGAATTTCCTTGTTAAATGTCCAGAAAGAAATAAGAATGGCATACTGAATGCGAAGCATTATTTCATTCATCTACATTTTTAGGAAAGATAATCTTGGATTGCTTTTGCTTTGATGGATTCTCACTTATCAGAATATAGCCTCCAGCCTTTACACATAGAGACTGATTTATCACTTTGGCTGGTTATATTTTTCTCTACTGCATAATGACCTATGTACATTCATTTCCTCTATAGTTTTTAATTCTACACCTTATTTCTTATTATGGCGAATCATTGGTATCACGGAAATGTTACTGTACCATTATGTGCAATTGTTTCTTATTGATATCATCGTAACAAGACGGTGAACTTATCAAATGTAGGGAACAAGCCGTCCTGCAGTGTTTCCATGTACTGCAAGTAGACGACAAGTTCATTGTTGATGCCATGCAATTTCTTACAAAATACATGTGGTACAGGTAAGCATGCTATTACCCGCCATTGTGTGTGTTTTGCATATTTTTCTATTCAATACTATGAAGTTTTCCTCTGTTATGCTCTTCTCAGGTATGAAGGCCGACACTGATTATCAAGTGGTATGGCACTCTTCTTTATCAGCTCTATCCCATCCTGTAGAGGCTTTGTGAAAATAACTCCATGTTATCTTCTACATAATTTTGCATTTCTTTGCAGAGATAAGATGTGAATTTATGGTATAAGTTTCAAAAGTTTGGCATAATCCTTGATCTAAAGTGAAATAGAGTTGTATTGTCTCCTATATGAGTTACAACTTCTTAAAATCAGTAATTAGCCATGCATTTTGAGGGTATGAAAGTTGAACAAAATTTGAGTTTCTTGGTTGCATGTTACAGAGTGTTGTACTAAACAAAGATGAGTTGCAATGAGTTTTATATATTTAGTTTTCAATTATAAAGATTTCTACAAAGCACGAAACGTTTCCGATTCTTTCTGATTTTGTGTGCATGTTGTCGCAGGTTTATTTGATGAATTGTATATAGTTATTGATACAACATCTTCCAGTATAGATCTTAAATGACATCAATATCTGAAGTTACTTGTGTCTGCTTCCCCTCTTGAAATCAACATTTTGTTTTGATTTTTCGGTACTTAAGTAAGGTCACTCATCAGTGAGCAGGAAGTGTCTTCTCGGTACTTGTGTGATGAAGGCCAAAATTGATTTTCTAACTTATTATTGTAGGTGCTTTAGAAAGTGCAAGTATGTGTCACAATAATGCCTGGAAATTAGCCAGTGGCTGCATTATTTGAGCTATTTTGGCGTCTCTGCCATCCTATAGTTGTTCAGTTTTCTCTTTTGAAACGAGGCTATCTAGAGGATTTCATGTTGTGGTTTAGGAAGGTAACTATTCTTTGTTATAGTGAATGATTTTGATGGACTATTTGTTCATTTGGCTATCTTAATGCAGTCCCATGTGCATACTTTTTGCAGGCATCAGCGAAGATTGGGAGGTAGAGAGGGATTGCTCAAGTGGAAACAGATCAAGAACCAGAAGGAGCTCAAGATTTTGCTACTTCCTTGGTAATAGCTTTGTAGGTAATTAAGCTAGCTACACGTGTGTTTGTTTTCTGCTATATCGAGGTCACTATTCTAATTTAGAAAATAGAAACATGATGTGTGATTTAAGAGTAATAGCAAATGTTGTTAGCATGAATAGACTGTATTGTATGTACTAACTATCAACAAAGTCTACTTCCTCCCACGTAGCGGTTGTCAATGTAGACGTGACCAGCCCGGACTTTATGTACTTCCTGCTTTATTTTTTCTTTGATTTAGCGAACATACAAATGCATGCGATAAGTGCCAAATTTAGCACTCAACGACACTTATTTTCGGACAGAGGAAGTAGTTATAAGTAGGTGTGCAGTTAGAATTTATCTGACTTTGGGTTTTCACATCTTGTTCGAGGTCTTGAGCCCTCATAATTCATTTGAACATGTTGTAATTTATTTTTGTTTATACTATAATCTGAGCTAATTAGAAATTATATAAATGCATTTTCTTGATAAATTAAAGCTTATGCTGATGTGTATTAGATTTTGATTTCTTTTCTTTTGTCATAGATCAGTTAAATATTATCCAGGACCATGCACCCGCCCTTGACAATGGCTTCCAGAAGCTAAGGTTGCAGGGGTGAATTAAAGTTCGATTTTCCAGCAGCGAGGTAACTACTACCGGTGGAGATCGAACTAATGAGCTCACGAAAAAAAACTATAGACATCAAACAGCGAAGGAGGTTAGTTTTTACCTGAGTGGAAACAGTAGCTGTATCGTCTTGCTAGAGCCTCCTTTGTCATGGAAAGTCACCAGCTTCAGGGAGTGCCAGCACAGCCGGGACAGACGCCACCTACGGTGGGGAGTGACAGTGGCAACTGCGCGGATTTGGCTCACCCATATGAGAAACGGCGGCGCCATCTACCGATTTTGTGGCTCTGAGCTCCAGCGGGAGCTGCTGGGCCGTCGGGATGCAGATGGAGCCGCTGCAACTCCGAGCTGCCGGGCCACCGAGATGCAAATGGAGCCGCAGCGCCACCGAGCTGCAGCGGGAGCTGCTCCACCGCCAAGTTGCAGTGTGAGCCACCGCGATGATGGAACCCAAGGTGCCCTCGTCCGCCTCCTCCATCTGCTTCCTCACTTCACTTCAGTACGAGTACAGGGGAGAGGAATGGGACGAAGACTGGTGGATGGAATCAAGACCAGCGGTCATGCGAGACACGTGGTAGGCATTGTGCTACATGGTGGCAGCTCGTGAAGCAACAATTGACGTGTGTTGTTGTCTCTCAGCACGTGTATCTTGAGGGCATGATTGTAGTTTTCTTTATCTTTGAGGTCTGTGATGTTACTCAAACTGTCAGCCTTTTGGTTTCTGATTTTAATGAAAGCAGGGAGGCCCTCCTTGGGGCGCTTGAGTTTAAAAAAAAGACTAGCAATCAACCACGGGGAAGAAGATTAGGACAGAGCTGCAACAGATAGATTAGGGCATAATTGCAATAGATGTAGGCCCATATAGCGGCTATGCTGGACAACAAGGTCGTTTTCAATGATGATGACACGTGCAGCAATAGCTGAATTAATGTTCATCACTTCAATGCGCCGATATGATGTTTGTCTGGCTATCTACTTTCCTTGCTAATAACATTGTAAATAATCAATCGTAAGCTTGTTAAAACATTATGTATTATTACTAAGTATATTTTGATTTGTGTCTGAAGTTTTCTATCATCACTCTTTCAATTGTGCGGATAACCTTCATAAACACACACACACACACACACACACACACACACACAGAGAGATTGAGAGAGAGAGAGAGAGAGAGATTTGTGCCAAATATTTGCAACAAATGCATATACTAAAATACTATTAATATTCGCCTTTTTTTATACCATGCAAAAAAACAAATTTATTAATGGAAGCTACTTTTCTATTTACCATAAACAAGGCCCCATATAACTGCTTACTTGCACTGTACAGAAGTAGGCTTTATAAATACAAAAAAAATCGTCTGCATTAAAGTAGGCCACTAGAAGGCTTCCAGTACAGAAACTGAGGGCCTCATTTTATAGATGGATACACAGCACATATCATTTGGTTACTGTTATCCTTATATGTCTTTCTACTAATTAATACAAATTGATAAACTTCACTTGCTAACAATATCTTCTTCCTTGTCATTAAGCAACCAAAATGGAAAAGATCAAGATTCCAACAAAGGTGCTTCTAGACGCTATGCTGCAGCAACTTGGCCTCCCAAGCGCAGTATACTCAACAAAGAAGGGAAAGCCAGCTGGTCTTGATGCAACAATTCACTTCTATGGGTGTAAGCACCAGCTGAACAATATACTTCCAAGAAATTCAATATCCATCCATGTGTATGGAAAAGTTGAAGAAGCACAAGATCAGCTAGCAGCTAAAGCTCTCAAGTGCATGGAAGGCTCTTACAGCAAAGTTCTGCAAGACATAAACTATAACAAACTACAACTGGCTGAGGAAAAATGCAAGTCTCTTAAGCATAAGCAAAAAAGAACAAGGAATAATAGACTATTTTAGCAACAGCTGGAGTAGCAGCCTCAGTGGAGATCACATGGCAGCAAAAGAACTTTATGGCATAATAAATGCCAACTTCACAGCCGGGTCAACATCAAAAGACAACAATCTAAATCATATTTTGTCACACATAAGATATGTTGCTGACCGTCTTAGTGATACAACTACACAATCAGAGTATGATCTCCATCAAATAAACAAGTACTATTGGAGCCTAGCCGGAGACACCGAAGGTATTTCGGCTTTGGGCAATACCAACCACCAATCACAGCCACTGTAAAGAGTTGCCAAGGCAAGAGGGTCATTCTCAATGCCAGCGAAGCACGTCACGATGGATCTATCTAATGTTCTTCACTTCGTACCGCCTATATAATGTATTTATGACTATCATTGTAGATAATCATTCATAAGCTTCTTAGAACACTTTGTATTATTACCAGGCAACTATCTGCCAGCAGTAGCTACTCATTTCATACGCTACAATAGGTATCTACATACTTTAATGATCACTCACTCCATCAGTACTTGGTTTGCTCTCGCCCTTTGCGCCATCGTTGCAACGGGTCATCTAGCATGAACAAAGGGTAAGCATATGCTTTCGCCTTCAAATGCATTTCCAAGGGAGTGTGCTTGATCATCTACCCAATATAAGCAAATTGCAAGAGCCCCTTGTTATATAACTTAGTATTAGTATAGATGCCTATCAAGAATTCTATGTTTATCGTCCTTTTGAATCTTATGTAAACCCCTAAGACCATCCTGTGCATTTAGCTATCGGTTATTTGCTGCTTAAACTATTGTGTGGTGTGCTTTTGAAACAACCATGATAAAAGAAATATATGCTTTCGCCTTCAAGTGCACATCCAAAGGCCTCTGCATAATTGTCTATCGAATCTAAACAGATCACAAGAGTCCTTTCCTACATGACCTTAGTGCATCATTTCCAATGTTATGTACTTACTGCATATAGTATATGAGCTATTTTTTTCAAACAACAATATGTTAATGCACGCTCTCACAATAATTAGTTTACACTCGGCCTTTGCGCCATTGGCGCAACGGGTCATCTAGTATATAAAGCAACCAAACCCCATACTAATGGTGATGAGGAGGTTTTCTAACAAAACAGATCAAACGATAAAACATGAGCCTAGAACAAGTTTAACACCCCGCCAAGATCCAACCAACAACACCTAAGCTCCATGATGTTGCCGTTGCCGAGTCCGAGCAAACCACTACTAGGAAAAGGGCTATAGATGATATGACCACTAATGGCGCACCAGACATGCGGTGCGCCACTACTATATAGCAGTGGCGCACCACGTGTCGGTGCGCCATTAGTAACAATTTTTTTTTCCAAAAATACTAATGGCGCACCAGGGCACAGTGCACCATTACTAGTTTTAACTAGTAATGGCGCACCAGCCACAGAGTGCGCCACTACTATATTTTTTTTACAAAACTACTAATGGCGCACCAGGGCACAGTGCGCCATTAGTAGTTTAAACTAGTAATGGCGTACTGGGCCCTGGTGCGCCATTAGTATATATATTTTTTATTTTTTGCAAAACTACTAATGGCGCACCACCAGCAGGTGCGCCTTACTAATGGCGCATTTGTAGGTGGTGCGCCATTAGTAACCTGGGACCGGCTAGATATTTTGGACAGCCACACCTACCCACTCACTTTCCCCACTTCATTCTCTCCACCTCCTCCTCCAAGCTTGTCTCGGCTGCCTCCTCCTCCTCACCTCATTTGCACCATAGATTCATCCAAATTAAGTTGTTAAATTACCTTTTTTTTGATAAGTAAGTAAGGGGGAAGCTATCTTTATGTTGTAGATCTACTTTTTCTCTCCCTCCAACAACGTGCACATGCACTTTTTATGGCCTAGCTAGATCTATGTATGTTTGTGGTGTTGCATATGTTTGTGGTGTTGCATATATGTTTGTGTTTGTAGGTACCGGTATTTGAAATGCGATAGTTGCCAATATTTTGCCGGAATGTTGATTCATTTCCGTTTCGGCGAGAATTTTGGCACTATGCATTCTTTTTGGTCCTATTTTTAGGCAAAGTCATGCCAAATTTTTTCTTGGTTCTAAAATATCGTTTTGCTCTACCCCGCAGGCGACCATGGTCCGCACGATGACCAAAGACATCATGAATAGGTTTTTGAGCTCTGCGAAGGCCGAGATGCTTCAAAAGAACGAGACGGAGATAAGATGTCCGTGTCGAAGATGCAAGCTGAAGAGCCTTATTGCGGACCCAGATTCCGGGCAGGTGCGGGACCACCTACTCTTGCGTGGTTTCATGGATGGCTACCGGTGTCCAGGTGATGAAGATGACTATGAAGTCGTCCATGGGGGCCGGGCAAGAAATGAGGAAGGGCAGCAAGACAACCACCGCGGCTCGGGCGGGCGAGAAGACGAAGAATCTGCAGGACATGATCACGACGGTGATGCTGTACACAGTCATCATGTAGAAGATGCAGGACATGATGATGAGGAAGATGCCAGAGCAGACGAAGGGCATGATCATGAAGATGAAGATGCCGGAGCAGACGACGATGGACCATCGATGGGCTGGGTGCAGGACCCTCATATTCAAGAGCTGCTTCTCAAGCAGACAGATAACGCAAGAGCTGCCGCCCGAGAGAAAGCCAAGCTGGATCAACTGGAGATAGACGCGGTTACTCCATTGTATGAAGGATGCAGGCCCGAGGATACCCGCCTGAAAGTAACGCTCATGGCTCTAGAGATGAAGGTAAAACACAAAATGACCGATGCATGCTTCGACGAGAACATGTCATTCTGGTACGAACGTCTTCCCAAGGGGAACAAGTGCCCGACCAGTTTCGAGGAGGCGAAGAAAATCGTGTGTCCTCTGGATTTACCGCACGTGAAATACCATGTGTGCATGAACAATTGCATCATTTAGCGGGACGAGCACGCGGAGTCTACCATATGTCCGGTGTGCGGTGTCACTCGATACAAGAAGAGGAAGAAAGCTCCTCGAAAAGTGGTGTGGTACTTTCCGATCACTCCTCGTCTGCAGCGGTATTTCATGGACCCTAAGGTAGCAAAGCTCCTGCGTTGGCATGCGGATAGGGAGGAGAAGAAGCGAGAAGATGACGCAAATGATCCGGAGATAAATAAAAAAGACAAGATGCTGAGTCACCCTAAGGATGGGAGCCAGTGGCAAGCGTTGAACTTCGAACACCCAGAATTTGGGAAGGATTCAAGGAACATCGTGCTGGGCGTGAGCACCGATGGAGTCAATCCGTTTGGTAGCCAGAGAAGCACACATAGCACCTGGCCTATGTTTGTGTGGATGTACAACCTTCCCCCCTGGTTGTGCATGAAGAGGAAGTACATTCACATGAGTATGCTAATTGAAGGGACAAAACAACCAGGGAACGACATCAATCTGTATCTGGGGCTGCTGAAAGAGGAGCTAGACACGCTGTGGAAAACGCCAGCCAATACGTGGGACGCCGCAGAGAAAGAATATTTCCCTATGAGAGCCGCACTGCTCACGACGGTGCACGACTATCTCGGTTACGGATATCTCGCAGGGCAGGTGGTCCACGGATTTTCTGGATGCGTCAGGTGCATGGATGACACAACGTATCGCCAGCTAGATAGAGATCCCGGGTCTTCGAAAACCGTGTTCATGGGACATCGAAGGTGGCTTCGCGACGATGACCCATGGAGGAAACGCAAGGATCTGTTCGATGGTGAAACCGAACCCCGAAGACGCCCGCGTACGAGGAGCGGCGAGGAAGTAGACGAGCTGTTGAAAAATTGGAAAGATTGCCCACTGCCGGGAAAGAAGCAAAAGGCGCCAGAGCGGGGAAAGAAGCGAAAGGCGCTAGAGCCGCTGCTGAAGGTATGGAAAACGAGGTCTGTTTTCTGGGACTTGCCGTACTGGAAGATCCACCGTGTGCCTCACAGCCTTGATGTCATGCATATCACGAAGAACGTGTGCGAGAGTCTGCTTGGTACCCTGCTCAACATGCCAGAGAGGACCAAAGATGGGCCGAAAGCAAGGGCAGACTTGAAATCAATGGGCATCAGGGAGGAGCTTCACGCTAATGATGATGATGATGAGGCGAAGTAGGACACAGAAAGTCGTCGCAAAGGCAAAAAGGCCAAGAAGACCGGAAATGACGTCCCTCCCGCGTGCTTCACTCTAAGTCAGGAGGAGATCGATCAGTTTTTCATCTGCCTCGTAGGAGTAAAACTTCCTTATGGTTACGCGGGGAAGATAAGCAGATACCTAGACTCAGCGAAGCAGAAGTTCAGCAGGATGTAGTCTCACGACTGTCACGTGCTGATGACGCAGATACTTCCAGTTGCAATCCGTGGGATCATGGACGCGCACGTCCGTGAAACGCTATTTGGCCTATGCAACTTTTTTGACATCATCTCTCGGAAGTCGGTTGGCGTGAGGCAACTCAGAAGGCTACAGGAAGAGATCGTGGTGATACTATGCGAGCTTGAGATGTACTTCCCGCCCGCATTCTTCGATGTTATGGTGCATCTGCTGGTCCATATCGTGGAGGATATCATCCAACTCGGGCCGACGTTCCTGCACAGCATGATGCGGTTCGAAAGGATGAATGGTGTCATCAAAGGATACGTTCGCAACATGTCACGTCCAGAGGGAAGCATAGCCAGGGGCTTTCTGACCGAAGAGTGCATCTCCTACTGCACGAATTATCTAGGCATCGAGAACCCCATTGGTCTGCCCGTCAACAGGCACCTCGGCAGGCTCGCTGGATGGGGTCCCCGTGAGGGTCACCGTGAAATGCATGTCGACTTCGAGGGTCGACTCGCCGACTTTGAAAGAGCAAACCTAGTCGCGCTACAACACATAGACGTGGTCGATCCTTGGGTGGTAGAGCACAAAACCTTTATTGAGAAGACGTACAATGACCGAGGCCAACAAAGGACGGACGGAGATATAATCAAAGAGCACAACTCATGTTTCACGCGTTGGTTCAAGCAGAAGCTTCTGTCGTACCCTCTACATGAGGATTCTTCCGCGGAAGAACAACTCATATTCGCCTTGTCACAGGGCGCCGAGCACAACCTGATGACCTATGAGGCGTACGATATCAACGGCTACACATTCTACACCGAGGACAAGGACATGAAGAGTGATGGTTATCAGAACTCCGGTGTAATGATGGAATCCTACACCGGTAACGACAAGGACAAATACTACAGAAGGATCGAGGAGATCTGGGAGCTGAGCTACGCTGGAGAGAAGGTCCCGATGTTCCGTGCCAGATGGGCCAAGAGCGCCATAAAAGAAGACCGGTATTTCACCACCATGGTTATACCCGAAGCCAAATCCAAGACTGCGGGCGCGAACGTCACCGCGAAAAATGAGCCATGGGTACTGGCTTCCCAAGTGGACCAATGCTTCTTCATTACCGACCCGTCAAAGCCCAGTCGTGTTGTCGTGAGGAGAGGCAAAAGGAAGATCATCGGAATGGATGGAGTCGCCAATGAGCAAGACTTCGACAAGTACGGCGACCCGAAGATGGAACATGACGACAACGATGAAGTATCATCATACACCACAAGAAGAAGCAGGACCACCCTACCTAAAGGACGTCCGTTCAAGAGAAGAACTCCATTTACGAAAAATAAGGGCAAGAAGATTGTGAACAGATAGCTAGCTAAGATTGATTGTATTTAAATTGTAGCCTTCATTTCTCGATTGTATTTCATGGGCACTTTTTGAATTCATGAATATTTTTCAAAATTTGATGATATTTTTTCATATTCAATATGAAAAAATATTGAATATTCATGAGGACACTCGATCTCGATCCCCCTCCATCTCGATCGCTATCCCACCTCGCCAGATCCCCCTCGCCGCCGAGCACCCCCCGCACCCTCTCCCCCGCTCCACCGCCGCCGCCGACCCATCGCCGCACCCTCCACCGCTCCACCGTCGCCGACGACCCCCCGCACCCTCCCCCGCTCCACCATCACAAATGAATGCAACTAAAAATAAAAAAAAACAAATTTGATTATATTTTCAAATAACAAATTTGATGATATTTTCAAATAATAAATTTGATGATATTTTTTCATATTCATAAATATTTTCAAATAACAAATTTGATGATAATTTTAAAAATTTATTACTGTTTTTATAAAAAATTATTGTTTCATATTCATATTCATTTTCTAAAAAATTATTAGATGCAACAGCAAATAATAAAAAACATTACTTATGGCGCACCGCTGGCTGGTGCGCCATTGCTATCTAAAAAAAAATTACTAATGGCGCACCGCTCGGGGGTGCGCCATTGCTATCGGAAAAAAAACATACTAATGGCGCATCGCTAGGGGGTGTGCCATTGCTAAGCCCCCCCCCACTAAAATCCCCAACCTTACATTTCTCTCTAAGCCCTCGCTCCCCTGCCTCATCTCACCCGCGCCGCCCCCGTGCTCGCCGTCCCCGCCGCACCCGACCACCACCGCCCCCGTGCTCGCTGCCCCCGCCGCACCCGACCACCACCGCCCCCAACGCCCCGGCGCCTCGCTGTCCGTTGCCCCACCTCCCCCGAAATCGAGGTCGCAAAACCCTCGCCGAGCGTCGCCTCCCTCGCCGTCCCCCCTCCGCCCGCGCCCGCGCCCTCGACGTCCTCCCGCCCTAGCGCCCCTCCCCCCGCGGCCCCGCCTGCGTCAACCTCGTGCTCTCCGTCCAACACCGCGCGGCCTGCCTCGTCGCCGCGCACTTCAACCCGCGCCCTCGCCGTCTTCGCCGAGAAGCTGCCTCCTCCCGCTTCAGCGCCCACCCGCCCCCGCCAGCGTCGGCTTGCGCTCGCCGTGTGTAGCGCGGCCCACCCCCTCACTATCCTCCCAGCGCGGCGGTCCTCCCCGCCGACCTGCCCGACCAATTCTGCATCGCGGTCGACCTCCAGGGCAGCATTCCGTCTTCCCCAACCTGACGTTGCCCTCCAGGGCAAGCCAGGGATTCGAGGTGATGCCCCTCACCCCCAACATGCTGTACTGAATTTCTAGGAAAATATGTGATGATGCAGTGTGTGTCAGGTTCAAAAGGGAAAGAGAAAAGAACAGGGTTTCTTCAAGTACATGATAGTATTAGTTTTTATCTCAGTCCTTGTGGTGATGTTTGTGTGTAAAATATATAGTGGACTGCCATGATAATGACATGGTCCTGTGTTTGCAAGCTGTCATACTGTTTTCATTCAAAAACCATGGAAAAACACTCATCCAAGTTTCCAGAATGGCAGCATATTTTCAGAATGAAACAAAACAAAGTTCCTCTGTACATACATATATGGCTTTGCCACAATGGTACACTAGAGTGAAAGAAGAAGCATAGGCTTAATTGAGCTGTGGAGTTCTTGTTACCTTGTCTGTCTGTCCTCGTTAGTTACATGTATCTCTCTGTTTGTGTTTCTGCGTAACAGGTTCGATCGCGGTTGGAGAAAAATTGAGGCGTTTGTTGGCTCCAAGACAGTGATACAGGTATATACATGTGCTCTGCTTACTTGTTTGGTTTGCAATAGTTATCATCTGACAAAGTATGCTTAGTTGTTTGGTTTGCAACCCATATTTTATAGTTGATAATACATTTCCAGATCTGCTTGGTTGCAATCTTTTATCTGAACGCGGTCATTATAAGTTTATAGCTTTCCCACTGTCAGGCTTGTTCCAATAAGTAGATGCACTTGCTCCTTTCTTACATATTTGTGCCTGACGAACGCGGTCATCAAGTCTACTTCCATGTTGCTGCTAGTAGTAACCTGACAACACAACCATACTTAGACCTTCAGAAGGTCAATCTTCAGTTTACTTGACTTTTGAGCCTGCTAGTAGTAACTTGGCAGCCATTCAAGGATGTCTTGGTTGTTCATGAGGCCATCCAATTGTTGTTATGTGATGACCTGATTTCTTGTCTTCCAATGGCATTTGACATTGTGATGACCAACTCATTGATTTGTCATACCCATACTAAACAAAGGTTAGGTTCAGAGATAGTGCTGCATTGTTGAGTTTTACTCCTTTTGATGTAGTAAATTTATTGACCGGTGTTTATCTTACCCTGTCCCATTGAGTAGTAAATCATTATTGGCTTGTATAGATGTCAGCATGCTCCCTTTCTACTCATTTTGGAGAACCTGTTCTTCACTTCTAAGAGTTGTTGTATTGACATGGCACATTTGCAATGGAGTTTTATACATCTTTAGCCACTGTTCATTAACAGCAAGTCAACAACAACATCAGTAAAATTCAGTTAACAACAACATCAGTAAAATTCAGTTAATTAACTGAAGAAGAGAAGAGAGAAAGTAGCCAGGGGTAGATGAAGAGAGAATATCATGAAGGAACAGTTTAGTTTTAATTAATGGAAAAGTTTCATTTACTTGTAATTAAAGGAACAATTTCAGTTAATTATAAATATTCAACAGCAGCAGAGGCAAGCAGTAGCAGTAGCAGTAGATGCCAACTTTTGATATGCATGCATGCATTCTTTGCTTGTTTATATTCATTCTTGTAAACTGAACATGCTCATCTATCTATCTATCTATCTATCTATCTACCTGCTTAAGTATGTATGTATGCATTGTATTTTTATTTCCTTTGGAAAGTAAAGTTTATCTCCTGGCTGGCTGGCATGATGGCTCATGGATCCCTCAGCTGCAGCTGCAGTTGGAGCTCAATCTGATCTCATCTGAAATGACTCTATAAATACAGAGTGTAGTTAGTTACAGAGTAGCAGAAATAGTTGCTGGATGCAGTTACTTGCATGGGCCTGGCTGATGAAGAAAAACTTTATATATATTCATACTGATGTTGACTCTATAAATCATACTTATTGGACATGTTTTACGTGTTGATCCATCAATTGATCACATTGAGAAAGACCATCGTGTCTCCGACCATTTTGCAAAGGTCATGTCTCCGACCATCGTGTCGTGATGATTTTGCAGGTACCCCGAGAGGCCCTTGAGTTTGCTGGAATGTCGATTAACTTCCGTTCCGGCAAATTCGGGTACTCCATATGTCCTATTTTCAGCAAAGGTCATGCTGAAATTTTCCGTGAATTTTAGCATGACTTTGCTAAAAATAGGACATATGGGGTACTTGCGACTAATGCATGGGCCGGGGTATCTTTGTACTTAATTAAGTAGGATCAACTGCCCCACCATTCTTGCTGCATTAAACCATAGGTGGCAATAGAGCCAAGTGATTAGGCCCAACTTAGAATTCTCCTTCCCTTTTCTTGATAGGGTATATTATTAGAAGATACCCAAATATATATCAGTCAACCTAGGGTGCCTCGGCATCGATAAACCCTAAATGATGAAAACTTAACTTAGCATTTAGGGTGCCTCAGCGTCGACAAACCCTAAATTATAAAACCTTGGCTTTTAGGGTGCCTCGGTGTCGATAAGAACCTAAATGATGAAAGCTTAGGCTTTTAGGGTGCCTCGGCGTAGACAAACCCTAAATGATAAAAGCTTAGCTTTTAGGATGCCTCGGTGTCGACAAACCCTAAATGATGAGACCATGATCTTGTTCCTTGACAATAACCAACTTTTTGACCAAACTTTTTTCCTATTTAGAGCGAAACATGGCCCACAACAATGAGGCCGGCGGTTCGGGCGGCAAGCAATTCTGGGAGCTGTCCCAGGAGATGGAGGAAGAACCTCACCGCTATGAGGACGCCGCGGAAGACACCGATCCTGACTACACAACACCTAGTGGCGTCGGGGATGACACCACTGATGGTGCCGCCGAGGATGCCACCACTGATGATGGCGGCGCACGCACAGATGGCAGCCAACCGAAGAGGCAACGGAAGGACCGGCGCCCGAACGTGCTCTGCACCGTCAAGGAGGAATTTACTGAAGTGAACTCCCACGGGCAGCCAACGGCGCCCAAAGAATTAGTCAAGGGGTACTCGGTTCAGCTCGGGTGCATTCTCCGGAGCACCGTCTCGATCAACACTGAGAACCTAAGGCATAAGGACCGAGGGAATTTGCGCAGCCTCCTCTTCACGAAGCTGCACGAACGATACAAGTTCCCCGCCGACTAATTTGCAAACACATGCCTCTCAGGGAATAAAGTGAACAGTGCCGCCCTCATGAGGATGATCACGGCCCTGTCTACTTGGAGAAGCATGGTGAAGCGAATGATTGACAAAGGTGATAGTTATGAGAAGATCAAGGCGAAAAATCCTTCGATCAGCGAAGATGACTACAAGGAGTTCAAGATCAAGTGCGAGAGCAGCACAACCTCCGAATCAAGTCAGTGGGGGAAAGAAATGCGGCAGTTGAACTTAGGGGTCCACCAACTCGGTCCCGGCGGTTACAGAGTGGTGGAGCCTATATGGGACAAGGAGGACGCGGAGCGTGCCGAGCAAGGCCTACCGCCCCGCTTCGAGAAATACCGTGACAAGCAGACCAGGAACTTTGTCAGGGCCCGGTAAAAGGAGGACCCGGTAACAAAGGAGCTTACCACAGATCCGAAGACCAGGGCGCTTGAGCTTGTTCTGGTAAGGAATACACCCCCGCGTAATTAGCTCCATATGGTTGCATTCTAATTAATGATGCCAAATTTCTAAATGGTTCACATTCCTTCCGCAGGAGACTGAAAGCAGTAGGGCGGGGTCGTCTCAGAGCAACCCTTGGGATAGCACTCTAAATAGGGCGTTGAACGTAATGAAAAACAAGGATAAGCTCACTAAGCCGTCGTCAGCTGGTCGTGTGGCCGGCAAAGGCTTGTCCACAAAATGGTCGTCATACTATACCGCTGGTGGGCGAAAGGAGAAAAAGACCAGCTCGGAAAGCCAGTCGCGCGAGGTTCAAGAACTCAAGGCACAAGTGGCGCGGATTCCGGAGATTGTCCAAGAGCAAGTGCAACAACAACTGGGAACGACGCTCACCGCCATGGTGCCTACCTTGATTCAGGGGCTGACGACGTGGATTGCGGGCGGCCAACAGGGGCCGCCCCCGGTTCCCTGCTTCACGGCCAGCAACTCGCACAACGCGCAGGCGGCGCCATTGGTGTCTCCGGCGGAGGCGGTATGGGTGTCTCCGGCGCCGGCACGGGCATTGGAGCTTAATGCACCCAGGTGTACCCCGGCCAGCACCTCGCCAGCAAGCGGCCCCTCCGTCAGTTGCACGCCCGCCATTGGTGGTGCCTCGACAGTAGCCGAGCTCGACGGCATCACGGTAACTAAGCCTCTCGGCCGATGACTTCATCTCCTTGCCTTTGACTGGGCATCCCTGACGCCCTACATGTTTTCGCAGGGCGCCGCCGACGTTCCGTGCACTCTCCTACACTTCGTGGGCGGCGAGTTGGTCGATGTCGCCAAGGGCAGAATCGTTCAACCGGGCAACCCCGTGTTCCACGGTAATCCGATGCCACCCATCGTGTATAGGGTTGAACTGGTTCGAGTGCTGCCAGGCTGTGACGAGTTGTTACCTCCGATTCGACCTGCTGGGGCCGACGAAGATGATGTGATGACCCTCAGCGCCTGCGTAAGCTAGCCCTTGTTTTGGCCGAAGAGCCAGATTCGTTTGGGGGCGGGGGACACCACCCCACAGACAAGACCGCCAGTTGTGCCGGCGCCAAGCCATGGCAAGACCGCCGCAACGCTACCGGACATGCCGGACATCCCTATGGCACAGGATCCGGACATGCATATGGCACAGGACCCGGACGACGACGACAACGACGACGGTACATTTACCAACATCAATAAGTACTTTGCCGAACATGGGTACAGTGATGAATTCTGCGGGCCTCCTTCTCAAGAACCCAACCCTGAAAAAGACGACCATGATCTAGCTGGTACAGCGGAGAAACCCAATTGCAACAGGTGTCGTCTGGCGTTCAGTTTTCAGGAGACGCCTCCAGCTGCCGCCTTCACTGAGCCTCAGATAGCCGAGGTGCGAAATATTATCAGCCCCAACACGCTCAAGAAGGCGGTCTGTGCGTAGAACTCGATCCCATTACAACAGATCAAGAAGAAGGGACGGAAACGAAAGACTAACAAGGGCGCCGGTGTGAGCCAGCCGGCACCGAGTACGATCCGTGCTCAGGACGGGCCACCTTCACCTAAGGATATCTCGAGGAGGGTGCATGTGGCGGGTAGGGCGATGCTATCGACAAATATGCTCAATGCTGCAACCGGTGCTATGCGGAGTCTGCATGACAGTGTTCTTTCTTTGGAGAAGCGGCATCTCTCCCAGAATGACGAGGCATACCCGGTTTTCGTGGCCAAGGTGCCAGAGGGCAAGGGCTTTGTGGATAGCGCCATCGGGGGTACGATCGTCCTGCGGTTTGATGACATCTTCGCTATGTTTAACCTTCATCCGCTGCACTACACCTTCGTTCGGCTGTTTTCGCTAAGTACGGAGATGCGGATCATTAGAGACAAGACCCCGGACATCGTGATAGTCAACCCCTTCTACATGCGTGCCAAGATCTTCGGCAGCGCTGGGGACCGGCAAGTCGCGAGTTCATACCTCGAAGGCGTCATTCTGGCAAACCCAGATAAGGATAACTTCCTCGTGCCTTACTTTCCCGAGTAAGTCATCCCCTCACCGCCCCGTAACATATGATTTCTTAGATTTCGATCGTTCTTTTTTCTAACATTCCGTGTTTTGTGCAGTGACACACATTGCACACTCATCCTCTTCCCAAAATATTCCATGGCCACGTATTTCGACCCGGACCGTGAGTCAAAGATAGACTACACAAATATCAAGAAAGTTCTTGATGATGCTCTCCCCGGCTACGCCAGATCTGGAGGCACCTTCAAGAGGCCAGTTTGTAGGTACGACAAGCACGTGTTCACCCACAATACGATGTTCCCCTGCGTCAAGCAGCCGCCTGGCGGTCAGAAGGATGCCTACTACGCCCTCCATCACATGCGGGCGATCGTACGGGACCATAATCACCTTCTGCTACCAAATAATCTCAAAGATTGGGCCGCAAGCTTGTTGGCAATCCAGGACGCGGACATCAGACAAGAATTCTTTCGCATCCAGTCGGAGTTTGCAGAAATCATCCATCAAGATGTCCTTCGTACCTCGGGGCAGTTCTACCTCAGAAATCAACCGTCCAACAGTGAGATAGACACAACGCTACAAATGTAGGCTGACAACGCCCGCGACTTCATGACCATCACGAAAGACGGCGGCTTCATCCACGCTCCGGTCCCATGAGTCGAGTCGAAAGTAGTGATGCTATGTGTAGTTCTGAAACATCGATTAGCTTATGTTGTAATTAAACTTTAATGAACTTGTATGTCTCTTTGGTTTGGACAGTCGTTCAACTTAGATGTAATCGATGCTATTTATTAGTAGGTCCATGAATCGTGCTATTAATGTCTTGCTTTTCTCTTCCGATCCTTTTGTTGCATACTTATATATTGCTTATGTATTGTCTGTGAATTGCTACTAACGTTTTGTTTGGCTAGTGCATAGAGATGCCGTCGTATGTCGTGTACAAGGGTAAGGTTCCCGGAGTCTACGACGACTGGGAGGAGTGTCAGAGACAGGTTCACCATTTCAGCGGTAACAGTTACAAAGGGTACACCACTAGGGCGGAGGCAGAATCTAGATACGCGTGCTATCTAGCGGGAGAGAGGAGGGAGCGTTGGAGGAACCGGATGAAGACCAGTTTCATCGCGATGATGCTCATCGTGATGACCGCAGCTCTCTTCTATGTGATGGTAGTTTAGATGATCGATATCGACTTGTAATGTGAAGATAAACTCGCTACTCGCGGTCTCGAGACTTGTAATGTTCTATCTTTGTTCGGTCTTTTGAATTCGGAGACTAATATGATGAATTGTATTCGGAGACTAATCTTCTATTGTATTCGATGAATCTGTAGTTGCTGTGTGGTGCTGTCTATATTCTGCCCAATAATATATTTTGTAACCTGTGCAAATATCAGAAAAGAAAAAAAACCCTAATATTCATACTAATGGCGCACCACTCAGCACTCTAATGGCGCATTGCACAAAGGATACTAATGGCGCATCATCACCAAGTGCGCCATTAGTATGCCAAAGCACATGGGTAAATATGGCCCCCTGGGAGGCATACTAATGGCGCACGTTGGGCTATACTAATGGCGCACTGCGTGGTGCGCCATTAGTATACCAGATACTAATGGCGCACCAGTGGTGCGCCATTAGTATTTAATACTAATGGCGTGGTGCTAGTGGCGCACCAGTAGTGCGCCATTAGTAGGCAAAACTGGTGCGCCACTAGCAGGCCTTTTCCTAATAGTGAACATACAGAGGTTTTCACTTGAAACCCTGACAAACGAGACCCAAGACAACGTCTTTAAAAAGCAAGCAGCACCAACGGGTGCCGTCACCGTCGGCGCTGGATAGCGCAAAGTTTTCGCTTGGAAACTCGCCAACACTACCAGGAGGAATCTCGGTCACCACCGCAATGAGCGCTAAGCCATCCACAGCAGATCTTAGGCACTGCCAAAGCATACCAGAGCCTCCCGCCACTATACCCTTTGCCACACACACAACCAAGAGGTAGAGCCGCCACCACACAGGAAGCCTGCCGGAAAGCCAACCGTGGATCCCGCCGCCTTGGCATCCATGACCCTAGCCTCTGCATCTGGAAGATGCATGCAGTCACTTTATTAATTATTCGCAAAGACCTCACAAAGTAATACATCAATATGTCTGAAGCTGTCATCTTGGCAACATCTGTCACTACTCCTATCCATTGATGAAGGGGTGCAAAAAGTGTGAGACGTATACCCAGACTTCTCACCTTGCCTAACATCTAAAGCCGAATAGCCCAACCAAGCCACATGCCGGGTCTAGGGCACTAACCGGTCCGACGCAATCATAGGTCGTCGCCGCCGTCTTCCATGAATCCATCTTCAGAGTAGGTACTGACGCATCGACCTTGCCAGGCCTGCCGTTGACGCCCCCACGGCGCCGGAGAACGCCTCCTCCCTGTGCGTGCTCATCATCACGCATCTGTCGCCGAGAGTTTGCTGCGCCTCGCCGCCGAGACTCCACGACGTCGATGCGTCACAAGGAACGCCGCTCCACCGCAGATGCCGTCCACTGGTCCCTCGAGCCTATGCACACCTCCAAGAATGACGCCCTCAAGAGGGGTTACGACACATGAGCGACGCCGTCATCCGATCTAGAGCTTCTTGATACGTCTCCAACGTATCTAGGGTTTCCCCGGAGATAGCGGATAGGGGTCTAGAGCTTCTTGATACGTCTCCAACGTATCTACTTTTCCGAACGCTTTTCCTCTTGTTTTGGACTCTAATTTGCACGATTTGAATGAAACTAACCCGAATTGACGCTGTTTTCAACAGAACTACCATGGTGTTGTTTTTGTGCAGAAATAGAAGTTCTCGGATTGGCAGGAAACTTTACGAGGATTTTTTATTAAATAAATAAGAATTTCTAGAGCCGACAACCACTGGAGGGGTCTCCTGGGTGGGCACAACTCACCAGGGCACCCCCCCGTCCAGGCACGCCCAGGTGGATTGTCCCCACCTGGTGGCCCCGCAGACTCCAACCCTGATACTATAAAATCACATATTTGGAGAAAAAACCAGGGAGAAAGAATTATCCCATTTCATGAGACGGAGCCGCCGCCACCTCCTGTTCTTCATCGGGAGGCCAGATATGGAGTCCGTTTGGGGCTACGGGGAGGGGGATCTTTGATCTTCGTCATCACCAACCCTTCTCCATTGCCAATTCCATCATGATCCCCACCGGGAGTGAGTAATTCCTTCGTAGGTTCGCTGGCCGGTGAGGAGTTGGATGAGATTCGTCATGTAGTTTTGTTAGGGCTTGATCCCTAGTATCCATTATGTTCTGAGATTGATGTTGCTATGACTTTGCCATGCTTAATGCTTGTCACTTTGGGCCTGGGTGCCATGATTTCAGATCTGAACCATTTATGTTATCACCATTATATCTATGTTCTAGATCCGATCTTGCAAGTTATAGTTACCTACTATTTGTTATGATCCGGCAAACCCAGAGTGACAGAAGTCGGGACACTTCCCGGTGATGACCGTAGTTTGAGGAGTTCATGTATTCACCGTTTGTTAATGCTTTGTTCCGGTTCTCTATTAAAAGGAGGCCTTAATATCCCTTAGTTTCCAATAGGACCCCACTGCCATGGGAGGGTAGGACAAAAGATGTCATGCAAGTTCTTTCCATAAGCACGTATGACTATTTACGGAATACATGCCTACATTATATTTATGAACTGGAGCTAGTGCCGTATCGCCCTAGGTTATGAATGTTATATGATGAATATCATCCAACGAATTCACCGATTCAATGCCTGCAAATTTCTCTCATATTGTTTTTGCTAAGTTACTACTGCTATTGTTACTATTGCACTTGCTACAAAATCATTGCTATCACTGTTACCGTTACTATTGCTGTTGCTACTACTATCAAAACTATCATACTACTTTGCTGCAGATAATTAATGTCCAGGTGTGGTTGAATTGACAACTCAGTTGCTAATACTTGCAAATATTCTTTGGCTCCCCTTGTGCCGAATCAATAAATTTGGGTTGAATACTCTACCCTCAAAAACTGTTGTGATCCCCTATACTTGTGGGTTATCAAGACCTTTTTCTGGTGCGTTGCTGGGGAGCATAGCTATTTTTGTTGAATCACTTGGAATTATTATCAAATTATCACTATGAAGAATCTGAAGGATGCTAAGACTAAGATTTTTTCCTCTAAGACGAGGGGAGATAAGGAACTGCCATCCAGCTCCGCTTTTGATTCACCTTCTGTTATAAGTAGACTTGCAACACCACCACATGTTATCAATTATGATATGTCGCTAGTTATTGATGATGCTACTTCTACTATGAATGCTACTCATGATGATGCTAGTACCTTGCTTGATGATAATGTGCCACTAGGTGAATTTCTTGATGAACAAATTGCTAGAACTAAAGCTTTTGAGAATGCTAAAACTGATGAAGAGCTTGAAACTGAAAATCTTGAAACACCTATTACACCTAGTTCTCCTAGATATCAATTGCCTAAAGTACAGGAAGGTTATGTTATGGATGAGGAGACAACTAGAAACATTCTTGCTTGTAAGGATAGAGATGATTTGGAAAAATTACTATGCAAGTATAAAGAAAAGACTTTGAATGCTAAAATGAAATGTGATCCTCAGTTTGCTACTTCACCTATCTTTGTTGATGATAAGGATTATGAATTCTCTGTCGACCCAGAGTTAATTACTTTGGTTGAATCTGATCCTTTCCACGGTTATGAAACTAAAACTGTTGTGGCACATCTTACTAAGTTGAATGATATAGCCACCCTTTTTGCTCATGATGAGAAGATTCAATATTATTATATTCTCAAATTATTTCCATTCTCATTAAAGGGTGATGCTAAGGCTTGGCATAATACTCTTGCTCCTAGTTGTGTGCGTAGTCCCCAGGATATGATTTATTACTTCTCTGAAAAATATTTTACTGCTCATAAGAAACAAGCTGCTTTACAAGAAATATTTAACTTTGTGCAAGTTGAAGAAGAGAGTCTCCCACAAGCTCGGGGGAGGCTTCTCCAATTGCTTAATGCTCTGCCTGATCACCCTCTTAAGAAAAATAAAATACTTGATATCTTCTATAATGGACTAATCGATGCTTCTAGGGATTTCCTAGATAGTTGTGCTGGTTGTGTTTTCAGGGAACGAACTGTTGAACAAGCTGAAGAATTATTGAATAACATATTGAAAAATTATGATGATTGGACTCTTCCTGAACCACCGCTCAAACCTACTCCGAAGAAGAGGGGTATCTTATATCTCAGTCCTGAAGATATGCAAGAGGCAAAGAAATCTACGAATGGAAAATGTATTAAAGCAGAGGATGTCAAAAATTTACTACCTATCGAAGAAATACATGGGCTTGATACACCACCAACACCTAAGGTGGTAGAGGTAAATTCTTTAATGAAATTCAATGACAATGACAATCCCTACAATATGCATCCTAGTCAATGCCTTTATGAGTTTGAAAATTACATTAGAAAACAAGATCACTTTAATGCAAATGTTATGAAACAACTGAAATACAATTCTGATATGATTGCTTGCTTGAGTGACTTTTTATTTAGAATCTCCAATGATGCTAGAGGTGTAGGAAAGCATGCCTCTATGGTTCAAACTCAACTAGAACAAGTTGCTTAATCTCAAAGAGAATTGCTTGATGAAATGAACAATAATATAAGTGACTTTGTTGTTAGAGTAGCAACTAGAGGAGGTAAAATGACTCAGGAACCACTTTATCCTGGGGGGCACCAGAAAAGAATTGAACAAGACTCTCAAAGAGTTAACACTGATGCACCTAGTCCTTCCGAAAAGAAAAGGAAGAAGAAAAATGATAGAACTTTGCATGCCTCTAGTGAAACTGAAGTAGAAAAACCTCCTGATAATGATAATGAAGTCTCTATTTTTGATGCTAAAACTCAATCTGGTAATGAACACTCACCTTCTGATAATGAAAAAGATAATGATGGGGTTAATGAAGACACTCAAACAAATGATGAAGAACCAGACAATGATGTTCAAATAGAACCAACTGTTGATCTTGATAACCCACAACCCAAGAACAAAAGATATGATAAAAGATACTTTGTTGCTAGAAAACATGGTAAGGAAAGAGAACCATGGGTTCAAAAACCCATGCCCTTTCCACCTAAATCAACCAAAAGGAAAGGTGATGAAGAATTTGAACGCTTTGCTGAAATGCTGAGGCCAGTGTTTTTGCGTACTCGCTTGACTGATATCTTAAAAATGCCTCCTTATGCAAACTACATGAAAGACATCATCACCAATAAGAAAAAATACCGGAAGCTGAAATCTCCACCATGCTTGCTAATTATACTTTTAAGGGTGGAGTACCTAAAAAACTGAAGGAAATATGCCCTAGAGGCAATAATAAAGTTATTATTTATTTCCTTATTTCATGATAAATGTTTATTATTCATGCTAGAATTGTATTAACTGGAAACATAATACATGTGCGAATACATAGACAAACATAGTGTCACTAGTATGCCTCTACTTGACTAGCTCGTTGATCAAAGATGGTTGAGTTTCCTAGCCATAGACATGAGTTGTCATTTTAATTAACAGGATCACATCATTAGGAGAATGATGTGATTGACTTGAGCCATTCCATTAGCATAGCACTTGATCGTTTAGTTTTCTGCTATTGCTTTCTCCATGACATATACATGTTCCTATGACTATGAGATTATGCAACTCACGAATACCGGAGGAACACTTTGTGTGCTACCAAACGTCACAACGTAACTGGGTGATTATAAAGGTGCTCTACAGGTGTCTCCGATGGTGTTCGTTGAGTTGGCATAGATCGAGAAAAGGATTTGTCACTCCGATTGTCGGAGAGGTATCTCTGGGCCCTCTCGGTAATGCAAATCACTATCAGCCTTGCAAGCAATGTGACTAATGATTTAGTTACGGGATAATGCACTACGGGACGAGTAAAGAGACTTGCCGGTAATGAGATTTAGCTAGGTATTGAGATACCGACGATCGAATCTCAGGCAAGTAACATACCGATGACAAAGGGAACAACGTATGTTGTTATGCGGTTTGACCGATAAAGATCTTCGTAGAATATGTGGGAGCCAATATGAGCATCTAGGTTCCGCTATTGGTTACTGACCGGAGACATGTCTCGGTCATGTCTACATAGTTCTCGAACCCGTAGGGTCCGCACGCTTAAAGTTCTGTGACGATCAGTATTATGAGTTTATGTGTTTTGATGTACCGAAGGTAGTTCGGAGTCCCGGATGAGATCGGGGACATGACGAGGAGTCTCGAAATGGTCGAGACGTAAAGATCGATATATTGGACGACTATATTCGGATATGGGAAAGGTTCTGAGTGATTCGGTTATTTTTCGGGGTACCGGGGAGTTACGGGAATACGAGGAAGAAGTAATGGGCCTCATGGGCCAATTGGTGGAAGAGAGGAGGCAGGGCGCGCGCCCCCCCTAGCCCAAACCGAATTGGACTAGGGGGCCGGCCCCCTTTCCTCCTTTTCCTCCCTCTCCTTCCTTCTCTCTCTCCTCCTTCCTTTCCTCCTCCTAGTAGGAGTAGGAAAGGGGAGTCCTACTCCTACTAGGAGGAGGACTCCTCCTCCTGGCGCGCCCTACAGGGGCCGGCCGGCCTCCCCCTCGCTTCTTTATATACGGGGGCAGGGGGGCACCCTAGGACACAACAATTGATCATTGATCTTTTAGCCGTGTGCGGTGCCCCCCTCCACCATAATCCACCTCGGTAATATCGTAGCGGTGCTTAGGCGAAGCCCTGCGTCGGTATCATCATCATCACCGCCACCACGCCGTCGTGCTGACAAAGCTCTTCCCGGAGGCTCTACTGGATCATGAGTTCGCGGGACGTCATCGAGCTGAACGTGTGCTGAACGCGGAGGTGCCGTACGTTCGGTGCTGAGGATTGGTCGATCGTGAAGACGTACGACTGTCGGTGTCAAAACCGGCGGATCTCGGGTAGGGGGTCCCGAACTGTGCGTCTAAGGCTAATGGTAACAGGAGGCGGGGGACACAATGTTTACCCAGGTTCGGGCCCTCTCGATGGAGGTAATACCCTAGTTCCTGCTTGATTGATCTTGATGATATGAGTATTACAAGAGTTGATCTACCACGAGATCATAGAGGCTTGTCACAGCCTGGTTTTTGCCCTCTTTTCTTTGCTTGATTTTCAACTGAGTTGGTTTGGATTTGGAGTTTTGAATCATTCCATTTGGACTTGATCACTTGGGTATCCCTTGATTTTCACCCAAGTGCCCCCTCTCCTCTTCTAATCCATCATTTCACCCCAGGCCAACCCAACAATATTACTTGGAATATTTTTCTTAAATGAAAAATATTCATTTTGCCTCCTAAACCCTAGCTAAAATCTTTGACCTCCAAAGCAACCCTCATTTCTGTTGCCCTAAAAATCCTGAGAAAAATCCCAAATATTCTTTGGACCCGAGGGCACATTTCTGAGCAAAAATATTTCACCACGTTTTGGAGTATTTTTGCTACAGAAAATATTTTCACTTCTGGGCTGAAATGGTAGTTTCTACAGCAACTACCTTTTTACTAGCTCCATTGTAGCTGGTTTTCCCTGTGCTTATTCACCTTAGTAAGAGTCAGTAAAACCCCAAAGATCAGCCCTTGAATCACTGTGGTTTGACCACAGTAACTGTTCAAAGTTTCTGTCCAGTAACTAAACATCTTCACCATTTCACTTCTACTGCACCTGGAAACCAACCGAGCCGTGGTAACACCTAAAGTTATTAAGGACTACACACCAGACATCCTCGTTAGTGCATATGTGGCCTGATGTCATGGTCCACGCGGTGACCGCGTTCGTCCGAGGGTGCTGGCATGCCAAACGCGCGCTCTGCGCGTCGCCAGTGCCTCTGTGGCGCGCGTGCACGCTGCTCGGCCAGCCAGGGCGTGCCCCCCCTCGCCACCATCCTCGTCTCCACCTCCTTTACTCCTCCCTGCCGCTCGCCGATGCCGGAGCTCGCCGCAGCGAGCATGGGCATGGTCCGGCCAACGGCACAGTGCCCGCGCACTATGTTCGTCCCCTTTCCTCCTCGCTCCTGTGCTCGTCCGCGTCCGTGCACAGCTCCCGCGTGAACCCCATTGCCTTCTCCCTCTCTCTGGCACCATTCGTCGCCGGGCGCCGGCGACAGCTGTTCTCCGGCGGAGCCCGAGCCCTCCTCGCCGCCCCGCCTATAAAAACCCCCCTCCGCAGCCCCCTGGAGCATCGCAACTCACCACCACTCCCTCCTATAGCCACTAGAAGCCGCAGCCCGGCCGGGCAGGCCGTGGGCTGCCGTCCCCGAGCCGAGCTCACCGGCGATCCCCTCTGGATCGACCCCGCAGCTCCGGCGACTCCCAAGCCGAGGCGACCCTGCCAGGGCCTCTGCCTCTCCTCCGTGAAGCTAACGAGCCTAGCCCGAGCCCCTGGAGCCGCCCCTAGCCGCCGTCTTCCTCATCTCCGGCGACCACCGTGTCCTGCCTCCGCTTGCGAGGAAGAACCCGACGCCGTCCGGTCATCGTTTGCCACGCCACGGGTACGGGCAGGTGCGCAAGAACCTTCTCCGTCGATCCCTCCCTCTCGTTTCCCTCCAAGATGCCTCAACGCCGGCGTACGCTCCGGCGAAGCGCCGCACCTCTCTGTTTCTTTCCCCCTCCCTCCGGCCTAACTAGCGGGGCCCGCTAGTCAGCCACTCATAACGCGCGCAAAGCGGTATGCGTGGTGGCGCCCCGGGAAAATACGCCATCGACGTCACCCCCTCTCTGTTTTTCTTTTTCAAATTCATTTAAATTCCAGTAGCATTCAAACAGCCATAACTCTTATTCTACAAGTCCAAATGCAGTGATTCTTTTTGCATTGTGTTCTTTGTCCAAAAATCTAACAGCTCCCAAAAGATGGGATTTTTCCTTGCTGTCTAGATTTTCTGGCAATTTTCAGAAGGTTTCTTGATATTTTCAGTTGTGTTTTTGAATATTTTTCAGAGGAACCAGCTTGTCTTGAGGATCACCAGGAGCCTTGTGAACCTCATCAGTACTAAGGCAAGCCACAGTAACATTTTCATGGTGCCACTTCAATATTTATGATTTTCATACTTGAACTTATGAATATTAATGCATTTAAATTAGTTATATAATGAATATATTATGTTATATGCTTGTTATGTTAAAATGCTTGAACTTCAGTAAGTTTAAAGTAAATATTGTTGGTAGGATGATGAGAACTTAGTTGTTAGTGATAAATAAATAATATGGTCATAAAGTTTGAAGAGTAATTTGAATATTATTTTTGTATGAGGTAAAATGATGATAATTGCTAGAAATAGTTCTGGTATGAGTTAAGAAAGGTTTTAACCAGTATAGTAGCATGAGTTTATGTTGGCTCCGTGGGAGCGTAGTTGGTGCAGTTTTGCATGGTTATGTGGTGCATATGTTAAGTGATGCATGGTATGGCAGTATGACACCGGTTATTTTCTTTTCACATTAAAAGTTGAACCTGATTAATATTCAACTTGAACATGTTGTTGACCGGGTCGTGGTGCCGCTGAAACGAGTCTTTCCCAGTGCAACCACACTTGACGGTATGGGACGGCCTTAATGTGTTTCATTGCCGTGCCTCTGGTCGGTACCTCAATTTAGGGAAGGTTATGGGCGTGCTGTACCCTGGCCCAGTAGGCAAGCATAACCTTGTGAGCCCGTTGTTAAGTTAAGTTTGGTACCGGATCCCAGTGTGGATCGTGGCCACGACGGTGGTCGAGGTGTCTGGAGGTAGACACGGGGCCACCCAGGACTAGCCCAGTGGGGTCTGAGTCGGAGGGGCCGGGAGAGTGTCATGAGTGGAATGGTTTCGTCGGAATGCTGTTGGTCCACTCGGATGGGAGAGTGAGGCCATGGGTTCCGTAGTGTGGGTATAGTGTACTAACCTCTGCAGAGTGTTTTTAATCTATCGATAGCCAAGTCCACGGATACGGACACGCTCGAAAGTAAGGTACACCATGGGTCAACACTTAATAAATATGCACACTAAATTGCACTAAGGATGACAGTGAGGTCATCGTGTTGAGTTGGACATGAGTTGTCGGGTTATGATCGCCGTAAGGATCACGGGCCACGAGTTGGTCGGGTTGTGATCGCCGTAAGGATCACGGGCCATGAGATGGTCGGGTGGTGATCGCCGTAAGGATCACGAGTATGTGTTGGTAACATGATGTTTATTGGTCACACCGGGTAAGCATGTCAGAGAATGAGTACCTGTTGAGCACTGTCACATCATGTTGGTTATTTAGTTGCATGGTTGATTAAATTGGATAAATATCATAATATTGTCTGTCATCTTGTTTATGCTTATTGTGAGCTTGCAAGTACATTCGATGTACTGACCTGGCGTGTCATGACAGATTTCAGGAAAGTCCCGTTGGAAAGGAGTGTTGTCCGAGTCTAGACCGTGTCCACGTCGGTGTCCTTGTGCTATGGAGTCCCGCTATGACGTTGTTCCGCTGCCGAGTAGTTGTCATGATCGAGGCCCCCTTTATGTTCACTAAATAATGTACATATTGTTCAGCCGCACCGTGTGTGCTGCTTGGCCTCGCCAACTGTTGTAATATGAACTATGCTCCGCTAGCATGAATAAAGCGGTTATTTTCCGTACCATGTTGTTGTGTGTTGCCAGAAGACAAGATCTCTGGGCTGGCAATGCAAGGTAAACCGGTCGCTCTGAGCCGGGGTGCCACAAGGCTAAACCCTAGAAGCTAGCCTATATTATGATTGTGTATATATCTATCGACTAGCCTGGCCTCGGTTTATATAATGCACCAGAGGCCTAGGATAACAAGAGTCCTAGCCGAATACGCCGGTGGGGAGGAGTCCTTGTCTTGATCACCAAGTCTTGTGGAATCTTCCTTGTATGCGGCAACTGTCCGAACTGGCCCATGAGTATACGGCCATCGGGGTCCTCGGCCCAATCTAACTGATCGGGGGATGACGTGGTGAGTACCCCCTAGTCCAGGACACCGTCAGTAGCCCCCTGAACCGGTCTTCAAGTTGGGGGCGCTCCTCGATTCTTCCGAACTGTTCTTCATCTTCGGTCGTCGGTCTTGAAAATTGGTTCAACAAATCTGCTCATCTTCGATCTTGAGGATCGCCGAAGTAAATCCGAAGAGTTTACACGTCGGGTATCCGAGGAGCCCCTTTAAGTTCTCGGCCTTTATCAATGCCTTGTTATTTTTATGCCACGCCTTGGGTTTGAAGTTGTTCCCGGGCGGCAGTGTCCTCTTGCGTCCGAGCTCCAACGCCGAACTGCATTCGAGGTGTCTTTTGCAGCTGAGCACCAATGTCGGACTGCTTCCGAGCTCCAACGCCGGAATGTATCCGAGCTCCAACGCTGGACTGTGTCCAAGCTCCAACGCCGGACTATATCCGAGCTCCAACGCCGGATTATATCCGAGGTGTCATAGATCACCTTGGTTCGAAAAGTTGAAAGAGTTTAGCTAAGCTTAATACCGGAAATGCCCTCTATGGAGCCAGCAACTGGCGCTCGAGCTTTATGCCGGACTGCTTCCAAGGTGGTACCTATTGTTGTCCGAAGACGCGCTTGCGCATAGTTCGCTCAAGCTGAACACTGAGCACTGCAAATTTTCTGCATTGAATAGGCAATGCAGTAGCCCCCGAGACACTCGTCGGGTGGCAACACCAGATCAGGGGATCGACGTACCCTTTAATATTTGTAAATGATAAGCAGAAGCCCAGTAGCCCCCGAGCCTTAATGTGGGCACGGGTGGCCGAATTAAGGATCGATATCCAGAGTAAAATCACAAAGTATGTGTAATGATTCTATGTATCCAAGTACTCTACATCATTAATGCTCAGATCCGCATTGTACAAAACTTTGTTGACCGACCATCGGCTTCGACCTCCTCGGCCAGTAGCCGAGGAGTGTTTGTCCTACTTTATAAAGCCTTTATGAGGGCAAAGATTTATGGCAAACTAGGTAATCCGGCCATACGGTTTTATAAACAAAGGTACGCGGAGAGATATGTTGTATTACTTTTTAACGTAAGAAACATCTTCCAAAGAAAATAGTCCTGCTATTGGTTCCTTTCTTTGGGTTGTCATGCTAAGCATGATCATGAAACCTCAGCTCCGATCAATGTGGGAGCAAAATATTGAGGATTTAGTTCGGGGAAAGTTCCCGAACTCTATGGTATTAATGAACCAAAAATTTACTTCCATCGTTGCTGACCAATGTGATCCTTTAAGATTGCTAGCTTTCGGCTTCACGCAGTTTGAGGTACTAACTCAGATGACCCGGTAGTAACAATCATAGAGGTGCTCCCTTTACCGCCTAGCCAAACAATCGGGAACGTAGGGGTAAGCACAGGAGCCAGGCAACCCAGCTTGGCCAAAATCTTAAGTCAAATTGATGCATATTTATGGCTTTATATAACGATAATTACGGAAGGCAACACTTGTATAATGAGTAGAAATATTGATGATATATACTTATTTTGACTCCATTGCGACCGTTTATCAGTTGAAAGTGGCCCATCGTCGGCTTCTACCCCTTTGTAGATACTACGCAGGGTGTTTCCGGAATAACAAGACAACCCTTAGCCGATGTCTCGGTGCCCGGAGGCGCTTGTGTTAGCGGAAACGTGGCAATCAGATATCTTGGCTTTATAACTTTCACTTAGTCATAGGAGCTTTAAACTGGCGAAGCTAGCTACGAGCCCCCTATTAGTGTTCAGCGACAGCAGAGGTCAAACCGTAAACACTTCGCCCAATGTTATGAACGGCTCATCATTTAACACGGTCATCGGATCGCTGACTAGTTTGCGCTTATTGTGACAGTCAGTTCTCGGCTTTCTCCACTGAGGTGCTTAATCATGCGAGCTGGAAGAACAATCGCAGTGGTTCTCCCGTTGCACACCTAGCCGAACAAAGCGGAACATAGGAGGCAAGCACAGGAGCCGGGCAACCCAACGATTGACCGAAGACACAATTCGAAACCGATGCATATATAGCAACATCCAAGAATGTTTTTGCCGAATCTCTAAAGGTGTCCGGCGTTGCACTGTGAGACTTATGCGAAAAACACACAAATAGTTTAAAAGTGCCAAAAGCTTGGAAAACCAAAAAACTTCAGTAAAAACATGACGTCCAAACAAGATCAAGTGTTCGGTGCCAATCCGAGAATTGGAAAAAAATTGTGCTTCTGTCGTGCTTTAACATGACACATCCGATCTCAAGACTTCGAGTCAAAAAAAAAGGAGCGGTAGAGAAAGACTTTGCAACGACCAAGAAGAAAACACATTTACTATAAAACAACCCGTATAAATTTAAGAGCCCCTGATACGTCTCCAACGTATCTATAATTTTTGATTGCTCCATGCTATATTATCTATCGTTTTGGACTATATTGGGCTTTATTTTCCACTTTTATATTACTTTTGGGACTAACCTATTAACCGGAGGCCCAGCCCAGATTTGCTGTTTTTTTTGCCTATTTTAGTGTTTCGAAGAAACGGAATATCAAACGGAGTCCAAACGGAATGAAACCTTCGGGAACGTGATTTTCTCAACAAATAAGATCCAGGAGACTTGGACCCTCGGTCAAGAAAGGAGGGAGGCGGCCACGAGGGTGGAGGGCGCCCCCTACCTCGTGGCGCCCCCGAAGCTCCACCGACGTACTTCCTCCTCCTATATATACCTACGTACCCCCGACAGATCAGATACGGAGCCAAAAACCTAATTCCACCGCCGCAACTTTCTGTATCCGCGAGATCCCATCTTAGGGCCTGTTCCGGAGCTCCGCCGGAAGGGGATTCCACCACGGAGTGCTTCTACATCATCACCATAGCCTCTCCGATGAAGTGTGAGTAGTTCACTTCAGACCTTCGGGTCCATAGTTAGTAGCTAGATGGCTTCTTCTCTCTTTTTGGATCTCAATACAATGTTCTCCCCCTCTCTCGTGGAGATCTATTCGTTGTCATCTTCTTTTTGCGGTGTGTTTCTTGAGACCGATGAATTGTGGGTTTATGATCAAGATTATCTATGAACAATATTTGAATCTTCTCTGAATTCTTTTATGTATGATTGAGTTATCTTTGCAAGTCTCTTCGAATTATTCGTTTGGTTTGGCCAACTAGATTGGTAGTTCTTGCAATGGGAGACATGCTTAGCTTTGGGTTCGATTTTGCGGTGTCCTTACCCAGTGACAGAAAGGGTTGCAAGGCACGTATTGTATCGTTGCCATCGAGGATAACAAGATGGGGTATTTATCACATTGCATGAATTTATTCCTCTACATCATGTCATCTTGCTTAAGGCGTTACTCTGTTTTCATTAACTTAATACTCTAGATGCATGCTGGATAGCGGTCGATGAGTGGAGTAATAGTAGTAGATGCAGGCAGGAGTCGGTCTACTTGTCTCGGACGTGATGCCTATATACATGATCATACCTAGATACTCTCATAACTATGTTCAATTCTGTCAATTGCTCAACAGTAATTTGTTCACCCGCCGTAAAATACTTATGCTCTTGAGAGAAGCCACTAGTGAAATCTATGCCCCCCGGGTCTATATTTATCATATTAATCTTCCTACGCTTTATTATTACTTTGCCTTTTATTTTACTTTGCATCGTTATACAAAAAAAATACCAAAAATATTATCTATCATCTCTATCAGATCTCACTCTCGTAAGTGACCGTGAAGGGATTGACAACCCCTATTCGCGTTGGTTGCGAGGAGTTATTTGCTTTGTGTAGGTACGAGGGACTTGCACGTGGCCTCCTACTGGATTGATACCTTGGTTCTCAAAAACTGAGGGAAATACTTACGCTACTCTGCTGCATCATCCTCTCCTCTTCGGGGAAAACCAACACAAGCTCAAGACGTAGCAAGAAGGATTTCTGGCGCCGTTGCCGGGGAGTCTACGCAAAAGTCAACATACCAAGTACCCATCACAATCCCTTATCTCTCGCATTACATTATTTGCCATTTGCCTCTCGTTTTCCTCTCCCCCACTTCACCCCTGCCGTTTTATTTGCCTCTCTTTCCCAATCTCCTCCTCTCTCTTTCCGTTTGCCTCTTTTCGCTTGCCTTTTTCTGTTTGCTTGTGTGTTGGATTACTTGTTGCCATGGTACAAGATAATACCAAATTGTGTGACTTTACTAATACCAACAATAATGATTTCCTTAGCACTCTGATTGCTCCCCTTGCCAATACTAAATCTTGTGAAATCAATGCTGCTTTATTGAATCTCGTTATGAAAGATCAATTCGCCGGCCTTCCTAGTGAAGATGCCGCTACTCATTTAAATAGCTTCGTGGATTTGTGTGATATGCAAAAGAAGAGAGATGTTGACAATGATATTGTTAAATTGAAGCTATTCCCCTTTTCTCTTAGAGATCGTGCTAAAGTTTGGTTTTCGTCTTTGCCTAAAAATAGTATTGATTCTTGGAACAAGTGCAAAGATGCTTTTATCTCTAAGTATTTTCCTCCCGCTAAGATCATCACTCTTAGGAACGATATTATGAATTTTAAACAACTTGATCATGAGCATGTTGCCCAAGCTTGGGAAAGAATGAAATTAATGATTCACAATTGCCCTACTCATGGTTTGAATTTATGGATGATTATACAAAACTTTTATGCCGGTTTGAACTTTGCTTCTAGAAATCTCTTAGATTCGGCCGCGGGAGGCACTTTTATGGAAATCACATTAGGAGATGCTACAGAACTTCTTGATAATATTATGGTTAATTATTCTCAATGGCACACTGAAAGATCTACTAGTAAAAAGGTGCATGCGATAGAAGAAATTAATGTTTTGAGTGGAAAGATGGATGAACTTATGAAATTATTTGCTACTAAGAGTGTTTCTTCTGATCCTAATGATATGCCTTTGTCTACTTTGATTGAGAATAATAATGAATCTATGGATGTGAATTTTGTTGGTAGGAATAATTTTGGTAACAACGCGTATAGAGGGAATTTTAATCCTAGGCCTTATCCTAGTATTCCTTATAATAATTATGGAAATTCCTACAACAACTCTTATGGAAATTTTAATAAGACGCCCTCTGAATTTGAGACTAGTGTTAAAGAGTTTATGAATTCACAAAAGAATTTTAATGCTTTGCTTGAGGAGAAATTACTTAAAGTTGATGAATTGGCTAGGAACATTCATAGAATTTCTCTTGATGTTGATTCTTTAAAGCTTAGATCTATTCCTCCTAAGCATGATATCAATGCGTCTCTCAAAGCCATGAGAATTTCCATTGATGAGTGCAAGGAAAGAACCGCTAGGATGCGTGCTATGAAAGATGCCTTTATTAAAGCGTGTTCTTCCAATTCCCATGAAAATCAAGATGAAGATCTAAAAGTTATTGATGTGTCTCCCATTAAATCCTTGTTTTGCAATATGAATCTTGATAATAATGAGATTGAATATAAGTCACCTTTGCCTAGAAGGCGTTCTAAAAATTCGGAGTTTCTAGATCTTGATGCAAAAATTGGTAAAAGTGAGATTGAAGAGACCGAAACTCCAGATAATAAATTTACTATTGCGTATTTCAAGGAATTTGATTATGATAATTATTCTTTAGAAAGTTGTATTTCCTTGTTGCAATCCGTTGTTAATTCTCCTCATGCGTATAGTCAAAATAAAGCTTTTACCAAACATATCGTTGACGCCTTGATGCAATCTTATGATGAAAAACTTAATTTGGAAGTTTCTATACCTAGAAAACTTTATGATGAGTGGAAACCTACTATAAAGATTAGAATTAAAGATTTTGAGTGTTTTGCTTTGTGTGATTTGGGTGCTGGTGTTTCCACGATTCCGAAAACTTTATGTGATATTCTAGATTTCCATGATCTTGATGATTGCTCTTTAAATTTGCACCTTGCGGATTCCACCATTAAAAACCAATAGGAAGGATCAATGATGTTCTCATTGTTGCAAATAGAAATTTGGTGCCCGTAGATTTTATCGTTCTTGACATAGATTGCAATCTTTCATGTCCTATTATTCTTGGTAGACCTTTCCTTAGAACGATTGGTGCAATTATTGATATGAAGGAAGGGAATATTAGATTCCAATTTCCACTAAAGAAAGGCATGGAACACTTTCCAAGAAAGAAAGTCAAATTACCTTATGAATCTATTATGAGAGCCACCTATGGATTGCCCACGAAAGATGGCAATACCTAGATCTATTCTTGCTTTTATGCCTAGCTAGGGGCATTAAACGATAGCGCTTGTTGGGAGGCAACCCAATTTTCTTTGTGTTTTTTGTTTTTGTTTCTGTTTAGGAATAAATTTATCATCTACCTTCTGTTTAGATGTGTTTTCATGTTTTAATTAGTGTTTGTGCCAAGTTAAACCTATAGGATCTTCTTGGATAAAAGTTATTTGATCTTGCTGTAATTTCCAGAAATTTGCTGTTCACGAAAACAATTGTTAAAAATCACCAGAACGTGATAAAATAGTGATTAAAATTTCTGCTGATCAATAAACAAATTACCTAGGTCTTCCTATTTTGGTAGATTGTTTGGAGTTCCAGAAGTTTGCGTTAGTTACAGATTACTACAGACTGTTCTGCTTTTGACAGATTCTGTTTTTCGTGTGTTGTTTGCTTATTTTGATGAATCTATGGCTAGTAAAATAGTTTATAATCCATAGAAAAGTTGGAATACAGTAGGTTTAACACCAATATAAATAAATAATGAGTTCATTACAGTACTTTGAAGTGGTCTTTTGTTTTCTTTCGCTAACGGAGCTCACGAGATTTCTGTTGAGTTTTGTGTTGTGAAGTTTTCAAGTTTTGGGTGAAATTCTTTTGATGGATTATGGAACAAGGAGTGGCAAGAGCCTAAGCTTGGGGATGCCCATGGCACCACCAATATAATCCAAGGACACCAAAAAGTCAAAGCTTGGGGATGCCCCGGAAGGCATCCCCTCTTTCGTCCACTTCCATCGGTAACTTTACTTGGAGCTATATTTTTATTCACCACATGATATTTGTTTTGCTTGGAGCGTCTTGTATTATTTGCGTCTTTGATTTTTAGTTTACCACAATCATCCTTGCTGTACACACCTTTTGAGAGAGCCATACATGAATTGGAATTTGTTAGAATACTCTATGTGCTTCACTTATATCTTTTGAGCCTTATAGTTTTGCTCTATGTGCTTCACTTATATCTTTTGAGCTATATAATTTTGCTCTAGTGCTTCACTTATATCTTTTAGAGAACGGTGGTGGATTTGTTTTAAAGAAACCTTTGATCTCTCATGCTTCACTTAGATTATTTTGAGAGTCTTAAATAGCATGGTAATTTGCTAAAAATAATAATATGCTTGGTATTCAAGATTTGTAAAACTTTCTTTTGAGTGCGTTGAATACTAAGAAAAGTTTGATGCTTGATAATTGTTTTGAGATATGGAGGTAGTAATATTAAAGTCATGCTAGTTGAGTAGTTGTGAATTTGAGAAATACTTGTGTTAAAGTTTGTGATTCCCGTAGCATGCACGTATGGTGAACCGTTATGTGATGAAGTCGGAGCATGATTTATTTGTTGATTGTCTTCCTTGTGAGTGGAGGTCTGGGACGAGCGATGGTCTTTTCCTACCAATCTATCCCCCTAGGAGCATGCGCGTAATACTTTGCTTTGATAACTTGTAGATTTTTGCAATAAGTATATGAGTTCTTTATGACTAATGTTGAGTCCATGGATTATACACACTTTTCTCACCCTTCCATCATTGCTAGCCTTTCTAATACCGCGCACTTTTCGCCGATATCATACACCCACCATATACCTTCCTCAAAACAGCCACCATACCTACCTATTATGGCGTTTCCATAGCCATTCCGAGATATATTGCCATGCAACTTTCCACCGTTCCATTTATTATGACACGCTCCATCATTGTCATATTGCTTAGCATGATCATGCAGTTGACATCGTATTTGTGGCAAAGTCACCGTTCATAACTCTTTCATACATGTCACTCATGAATCATTGCATATCCCGGTACACCGCCGGAGGCATACACATAGAGTCATATTTTGTTCTAAGTATCGAGTTGTAATTGTTGAGTTGCAAGTAAATAAAAGTGTGATGATCATCATTATTAGAGCATTGTCCCAGTGAGGAAAGGATGATGGAGACTATGATTCCCCCATAAGTCGGGATGAGACTCCGGACGAAAAAAAAGAGGCCATAAAAAAAGAGAAAAGTCCCAAATAAGAAAAATGAGAGAAAAAGAGAGAATGGAAAATGTTACTATCCTTTTACCACACTTGTGCTTCAAAGTAGCACCATGATCTTCATAATAGAGAGTCTCTCGTTTTGTCACTTTCATATACTAGTGGGAAATTTTCATTATAGAACTTGGCTTGTATATTCCAATGATGGGCTTCCTCAAATTTGCCCTAGGTCTTCGTGAGCAAGCAAGTTGGATGCACACCCACTTAGTTTCTTTTGTTGAGCTTTCATATACTTATAGCTCTAGTGCATCCGTTGCATGGCAATCCCTACTCACTCACATTGATATCTATTAATGGGCATCTCCATAGCCCGTTGATACGCCTAGTTGATGTGAGACTATCTTCCCCTCTTTTTGTCTTCTCCACAACCACCATTCTATTCCACATATAGTGCTATATCCATGGCTCACGCTCATGTATTGCGTGAAGATTGATAAAGTTTTGAGAATGTCAAAAGTATGAAACAATTGCTTGGCTTGTCATCGGGGTTGTGCATGATTTAATTACTTTGTGTGGGGAAGATGGAGCATAGCCAGACTATATGATTTTGTAGGGATAACTTTCTTTGGCTATGTTATTTTGAGAGGACATAATTGCTTAGTTAGTATGCTTGAAGTATTATTATTTTTATGTCAATATGAACTTTTGTCTTGAATCTTTCGGATCTGAATATTCATACCACAATTAACAAGAGTTACATTGAAATTATGCCAAGTAGCACTCCGCATCAAAAATTCTTTTTTATCATTTACCTACTCGAGGACGAGCAGGAATTAAGCTTGGGGATGCCTGATACGTCTCCAATGTATCTATAATTTTTGATTGCTCCATGCTATATTATCTATTGTTTTGGACTATATTGGGCTTTATTTTCCACTTTTATATTACTTTTGGGACTAACCTATTAACCGGAGGCCTAGCCCAGATTTGCTGTTTTATGCCTATTTCAGTGTTCCGAAGAAACGGAATATCAAACGGAGTCCAAACGGAATGAAACCTTCGAGAACGTGATTTTCTCAACAGATAAGATCCAGGAGACTTGGACCCTCGGTCAAGAAAGGTGGGAGGCGGCCACGAGGGTGGAGGGCGCCCCCCCTAGGGCGCGCCCCCTACCTCGTGGGCCCCCCGAAGCTCCACCGACGTACTTCCTCCTCCTATATATACCTACGTACCCCCGACAGATCAGATACGGAGCCAAAAACCTAATTCCACCGCCGCAACTTTCTATATCCGTGAGATCCCATCTTGGGGCCTGTTCCGGAGCTCCGCCGGAAGGGGATTCCACCATGGAGGGCTTCTACATCATCACCATAGCCTCTCCGATGAAGTGTGAATAGTTTTCTTTAGACCTTCGGGTCCATAGTTAGTAGCTAGATGGCTTCTTCTCTCTTTTTGGATCTCAATACAATGTTCTCCCCCTCTCTCGTGGAGATCTATTCGATGTAATCTTCTTTTTGTGGTGTGTTTGTTGAGACCGATGAATTGTGGGTTTATGATCAAGATTATCTATGAACAATATTTGAATCTTCTCTGAATTCTTTTATGTATGATTGAGTTATCTTTGCAAGTCTCTTCGAATTATCCATTTGGTTTGGCCAACTAGATTGGTAGTTCTTGCAATGGGAGAAGTGCTTAGCTTTGGGTTCGATCTTGCGGTGTCCTTACCCAGTGACAGAAAGGGTTGCAAGGCACGTATTGTATCGTTGCCATCGAGGATAACAAGATGGGGTATTTATCATATTGCATGAATTTATTCCTCTACATCATGTCATCTTGCTTAAGGCGTTACTCTGTTTTCATTAACTTAATACTCTAGATGCATGCTGGATAGCGGTCGATGAGTGGAGCAATAGTAGTAGATGCATGCAGGAGTCGGTCTACTTGTCTCGGACGTGATGCCTATATACATGATCATACCTAGATACTCTCATAACTATGCTCAATTCTGTCAATTGCTCAACAGTAATTTGTTCACCCGCCGTAAAATACTTATGCTCTTGAGAGAAGCCACTAGTGAAATCTATGGCCCCCGGGTCTATCTTTATCATATTAATCTTCCTACGCTTTATTATTACTTTGCTCTTTACTTTGCCTTTTATTTTACTTTGCATCTTTATACAAAAAAAATACCAAAAATATTATGTATCATCTCTATCAGATCTCACTCTCGTAAGTGACTGTGAAGGGATTGACAACCCCTATTCGTGTTGGTTGCAAGGAGTTATTTGCTTTGTGTAGGTACGAGGGACTTGCGCGTGGCCTCCTACTGGATTGATACCTTGGTTCTCAAAAAATGAGGGAAATACTTACGCTACTCTGCTGCATCATCCTCTCCTCTTCGGGGAAAGCCAACGCAAGCTCAAGACGTAGCAGCCCCCAAGTAACTTTGGTAAAAGAATTTTATGTATAATGATTGTATGTACCGAAGTACTTATATCATATATGTGTTCACCCGAACTTTAAACGCGTCTTAACCGACCGTCGGCTTCTCCCTCTTCGGTCAAGGGCCGAAGAGTGTTATGTACTCCACCTGTCGAGAATATCGACGGTGTTTCCGATAACCAGGCAATCAGGCCATAAGGATGTAACAGACAAAGCGCGCTCAGGGAACTTGTGCTATATTACTAACAAAGTGTAAGAAGCATCTTCGAAGAAAATAGTACCTCCACCGATACCTTTCTTTGGTTGCTCATTATTACTATGAGACTTGTGCAATAGATTTTTTGTACTCATGAGTTCCGTTGTGTGCCGACCATTATTGAAAACAGTAAGAGCGCTAGCTTTCGGCTTCACCCAGTCCGAGGTCAGAGCTCGGATGACCCGGTCATGACAATCGCAGAGGTGCTCCCTTTACTCCCTAGCCGAACAATCGGGAACGTAGGGGTAAACACAGGAGCGAGGCAACCTAGCTTGAAAATTTCTTAGGTCAATATGGTGCATATTGTGGCGTAATACACGAACAAGGGACGAAGCCGTACAAGTATAATCATATGCAAGAGGAAAAGCTTCATAAAGGAAGCCCCCAAATAAAAAGGGTATTTGAGTATGTGTGTCACAAACAAAGTTATGACAAGGAATTTTTTCACAAACAAATTTTTTCAAAAAATTATAATGCTTGGTCGAACCGAACGCAGGTTAAAAATTTAAAGCTTTGAGCATGAAAGCGACTTAGCTGGTTAATGCATTCGGCATTGATGACGTGGTCCGAGCTTGATGCGGTACAAGGTTCCATCCCCCAAGCCGGTCCCGAGGTGGCGGAGCGAAGAGCTCGGCACTCCAAAGTGGTGACATAGCACGGCCAATGTAGGCCGGCAGAGTGACACCGAAGAGACCACGTGACGGAGTCAAAGTCCATTACCTGCACATGTAAAATAGTGCGGGCCAACAATAATAATATAAATATATAAAAATCCTTGCATAATTAATTTTCGCAAAATAAAATGGATGTGGCCTGGCACCGAAGCCAATGTCGATGCAGGGCGTCGGCGTGACACAGTGAAGGCGTGACAAAGTCTGAATTTGCAGTGTGATCCGGGTTCCGGACGCGGCGTTCGCCGAACTATGTACGGAAACCGACCGAACCACCACGCGACCGTCTTTAATGTGGCCGCCATTTGATAGACCTGTGTACAGATGATGGAACAAACCAGAGTAACAATTCCTTAAGAAAAATAAACCCAACAAGCAAAAATTGTTAGGATTAATAGCACCTGGTTTATTTGTTGTAGCAGTCCGAAGAAAAGCGACTCCCAAAATTGGGAATCGATCCGCACACCCATTGCCTGTTTCTCAGGGCTAGCTTGCCCGTCCTCCCGTCCGGCTTGCTCGAAGCTTGGCTGGGCGGGGTTGTTTTCGTCTTCGGCACCATCCGGAGTGCTATTGTCTCTTGTGCCGGTATCGCTATTTTTGCTATGGCGGGGCTTAGAGCGGCGCCTATGACACCGGTGCTTAGATTGCTTCTCAAGGGGATTATCCCATGTTGCCTCGTCGCCATCGCCTTCTTTGGGGTTGTCCACCATGTATATATCGTACGATGAGGTGGCTGTCCAGCGCCCTGTGGGCGGTGGTTCCTGTTCTTCTCCTGCATCGTCGTCCGTACCGTCGATGTCTTCGGAGTTGAAATCAAGCATGTCGGTTAAGTCGTCGTGGGTGGTGGGTGGGGAACGAATTTCTTCGTCGTCCGCTTCCCACTCAAGCCGGACACAGTTCGGCCAAGAGTCTCCTAACAGGGAGAGAGATTTTAACGAATTTAGCACATCACCCAAGGGTGAGTGCTGGAAGATATCTTCGGAGGTAAACTCCATGATCGGTGCCCAATCAGGTTCGACAGGCGCGGATGTGCGCAGTTCGGAACCTATGGCCGGAGACGAGTCTGAGGGTCCGATGACGCAGACCTCATTAGAGGCGAAGTCTGTGTTCGGCTCTACCGCCGATGAGTGTGCGGCCTCCGTGGCGGGGTCCATCCACCCGTCCTCGGATGGCACGATCTATTCCAGATTAAGAGCCGGAGCAACCGCAGGTGTGATCTCCTGAACACCGTCCGATGGCAGATCTAAGTCATGCTCATCGTGACTGTTCGGCACACCTGCCATGGGCTCGAATCCGTCGAGATCAAGTCTCCGCAGATGTCGGCAGTATAGTTCAAGCTTCCAAACCTGACCCGATGGCCAGGGGCGTAGCTATCGATCTGCTCCAGGTGGCCAAGCGAGTTGGCCCGCAGTACGAAGCTGCCGAATACGAAGATCTGTCTGGGGAGGAAAACCTCACCCTGGATCGCAACGTTGCAGATGATTGAAAGAGCCATCAAGCCTTATCGTGACGACACAGTGGGACTCTCAATGAAAGCACCAATGTCGGTGTCAAAACTAGCGGATCTCGGGTAGGGGGTCCCGAACTATGCGTCTAAGGCTAATGGTAACAGGAGGCGGGGGACACAATGTTTTCCCAGGTTCGGGCCCTCTCGATGGAGGTAATACCCTACTTCCTGCTTGATTGATCTTGATGATATGAGTATTACAAGAGTTGATCTACCACGAGATCGTAGAGGCTAAACCCTAGAAGCTAGCCTATGATTATGATTGTGTATATATCTATCGACTAGCCTAGCCTCGGTTTATATAATGCACCAGAGGCCTAGGATAACAAGAGTCCTAGCCGAATACGCCGGTGGGGAAGAGTCATTGTCTTGATCACCAAGTCTTGTGGAATCTTCCTTGTATGCAGCAACTATCCGAACTGGCCCATGAGTATACGGCCATGGGGGTCCTCGGCCCAATCTAACTGATCGGGGGATACCGTGGTGAGTACCCCCTAGTCCAGGACACCGTCAACGACTACATCAACCGCGTTGTTATAACGCTTCCGCTTACGGTCTATGAGGGTACGTAGACGACACTCTCCCCTCTCGTTGTCATGCATCACCATGATCTTGCGTGTGCATAGAAATTTTTTCAAATTACTACGTTCCCCAACAAAAACATGGAGATCGGGAATACCAACTATACCTTGCTCCATCAAAAGAAATTATGTGAAAACTGCTCTATGTGATTTAGGAGCTGGTGTTAGTGTTATGCCTTCTATTTATATAAAAGACTTTATTTGAATAAACTCACACCTACTAAAATATCTTTGCAAATGGCTGACAAATCAACTGCCATACCTATCGGTATTTGTGAGGATGTGCCCGTTGTTGTTGCTAATGTTACTATCTTAACTGACTTTGTTATACTTGAGATGCCCGAGGACGTGAACATTTCGATTATCCTTGGTATACCCTTCTTGAATACTGCAGGGGCTGTTATTAATTGCAATAAAAGCAAGGTCACTTTTCATATCAATGGTAATGAACATACAGTGCACTTTTGGAAGAAACAATTCCAAGTGAATGGTATTAATGTTATTGAAAAATCTCTGACAATAGTATTGGAAGTTTTCAACTACCTCTACCTACTGCCAAAAAGAAATACAAAGTGCTTATTGTCGGGGACATTCATATCCCCATTGAGGTAACTTGGTGTTTTACAAAAGTTCTTCGGTTTCATGCTAATCGAAAGTGGTTGTTAATAAGACTTGATCAACCTTATTAATGAATCATTTTTTGAGAGCTGCGAAATTGATGAATTTAGTGAGCACTACGTTATGTCCCTAACTTTTTGTTTTCTGTTTGTATTAGTTAAATAAAATAAAATCCCATGCTTTGTCTGTTTTCTGAGTTCCCCGTGCAATAAAAAATGACCCAAAAATAAAAGTTCTTAGAATGCTCTGAAAATTTGATACGATTTTTTCTGAATATTTAAGAATTTTTAGTGCAAATAACATCAAAGGGACGGAGGAAAGTAAAAGGGAATAGGATTCCCCTTCCCCCTCTTCGATTCCTACTCCGAATAGGAATAGGAAAGGGGGGAGGCCGAATTGGGAGGTGCTCAAGTACGATTCCTCCTACTTGGGGCGGCCCCTTGGCTGCCTCTCCTCCCCTCCAACCTATATTTATGTGGGGGGGCATCGCTAGAACACACATCAAACATTGTTAGCCGTGTGCGGCGCCCCCCCTCCATAGTTTACGCCTCCGGTCATATTCACATAGTGCTTAGGCGAAGCCAGGCGCGGATCACTTCACCATCACCGTCACCACGCCGTCCTGCTGACGGAACTCTCCTTCGACACTTTGCTGGATCAAGAGTTCGAGGGACATCATTGAGCTGAACGTGTGCAGAACTCGGAGGTGTCGTACGTTCGGTGCTTGATCGGTCGGAACAAGAAGAAGTTCGACTACATCAACCGCGTTAACAAACGCTTCCGCTTTCGGTCTACAAGGGTACGTGGACACACTCTCTTTCTCTTGTTTCTATGCATCTCCTAGATAGATCTTGCGTGAGCGTAGGAAATTTTTGAAATTGCATGCTACGTTCCCCAAATGTGGCATCCGAGTCAGGTCTATGCATAGATGATATGCACTAGTAGAACACAAAGAGTTGTGGGCGGTCATAGTCATACTGCTTACCACCAACGTCTTATTTTGATTCGGCGGTATTGTTGGAAGAAGCGGCCTGGACCAACCTTAAATGACCACGTTCATGAGACCGGTTCCACCGACAGACATGCAACTTGCTTTGCATAAAGGTGGCTGGCGGGTGTCTGTTTCTCCAACTTTAGTTGAACCGAATTTGACTATGGCCGATCCTTGTTGAAGGTTAAAACAACAAACTTGACGAAACACCGTTGTGGTTTTGATGCGTAGGTAAGAAAGGTTCTTACTAGAAGCCCATAGCAGCCACGTAGAACTTGTAACAACAAAGTAGAGGACGTTTAACTTGTTTTTGCAGGGCATGTTGTGATGTGATATGGTCAAGACATGATGTGATATACGTTGTTGTATGAGATGATCATGTTTGGTAAAAGTTATTGGCAACTGGTAGGAGCCTTATGGTTGTCGCTTTATTGTATGAAATGCAATCGCCGTGTAATTGCTTTACTTTATCACTATGCGTTAGCGATAGTTGTAGAAGCAATAGTTGGCGAGACGAGCACAAAGCTACAATGGAGATCAAGGTGTCAAGCCGGTGACGATGGAGATCATGACAGTGCTTTCGAGATGGAGATCAAAGGCACAAGAAGATGATGGCCATATCATCTCACATATTTTGATTGCATGTGATGTTTATCTTTTATGCATCTTATTTTGCTTAGTACGGCTGTAGCATTATAAGATGATCCCTTACTAAAATTTCAAGGTATAAGTGTTCTCCCTGAGTATGCACCGTTGTGATAGTTTGTCGTGCCGAGACACCACTTGATGATCGGGTGTGATAAGCTCTACGTTCACATACAACGGGTGCAAGACAGTTTTGCACCTGCGGAATACTCGAGTTAAACTTGACGAGCCTAGCATGTACAGACATGGCCTCGGAACAATGGAGGTCGAAAGGTCGAGCGTGAATCATATAGTAGACATGATCAACATAGAGATGTTCACCATTGAAAACTACTCCATCTCACGTGATCATTTATAGTGGGAGTTCATAAGTAATTTGATTAATTGAACTTTAATTTATCATGAACTTAGTCCTGATAGTATTTGCAAATTATATTGTAGATCAATAGCTCGCGATGTAGTTCCCCATTTATTTGTTTTTGATATGTTCCTAGAGAAAAATAAGTTGAAAGATGAATAGTATCAATGATACGGACTTGGTCCGTGATCTGAGGATTATCCTCATTGCTACACAGAAGAATTATGTCCTTGATGCACCGCTAGGTGACAGACCTATTACAGGAGCAGATGCGGATGTTATGAACGTTTGGCAAGCTCGGTATGATGACTACTTGATAGTTTAGTGCGCCATGCTTTACGGCTTAGAACCGGGAGTTCAAAAACGTTTTGAACGCCACAGAGCATATAAGATGTTCCAAGAGCTGAAATTGGTATTTCAAACTCATGCCCCATTCAAGAGGTATGAGACCTCTGACAAGTACTTTGCCTACAAGATGGAGGAGAATAGCTCAACCAGTGAGCATGTGCTCAGAATGTCTGAGTACTACAACCGCTTGAATCAAGTGGGAGTTAATCTTCCAGATAAGATAGTGATTGACAGAGTTCTCTAGTCACTATCACCAAGTTACTAGAACTTCGTGATGAACTATAATATGCAAGAGATGATGAAAAAGATTCCCGAGCTCTTCGGGATGCTAAAATTGGCGAAGGTAGAAATCAAGAAAGAGCATCAAGTGTTGATGGTTAACAAGACCACTAGTTTCAAGAAAAGGGGCAAAGGAAAAGAAAGGGAACTTCAAGAAAGAATGGAAAGCAAGTTGCCACTCCCGTGAAGAAACCCAAAGCTAGACCTAAGCCTGAAACTGAGTGCTTCTACTGCAAAGGGAATGGTCACTAGAAGCGAAACTACCCCAAATACTTGGCGGACAAGAAGGATGGCAAAGTGAACAAAGGTATATTTGATATACATGTTATTGATGTGTACTTTACTAGTGTTCATAGTAACCCTAGGGTATTTGATACCAGTTCAGTTGCTAAGATTAGTAACTTGAAACAGGAATTGCAAAATGAACAGAGACTAGTTAAGGGCGAGGTGACGATGTGTGTTGGAAGTGATTCCAAGGTTGATAAGATCACCATCGCACACTCCCTCTACCTTAGAGATTAGTGTTGGACCAAAATAAATCTTATTTGGTATTTGCGTTGAGCATGAATATGATTGGATCATGTTTATTGCGATATGGTTATTCATTTAAGTCAGAGAATAATTGTTGTTCTGTTTACATGAATAAAACCTTCTATGGTCATACACCCAACGTAAATGGTTTATTGAATCTCGATCGTAGTGATACACATATTCGTAATATTGATGCCAAAAGATGCAAAGTTGATAATGATAGTGCAACATACTAGTGGCACTACCGTTTATGTCATATTGGTGTAAAGCGCATGAAGAAACTCCATGCGGATGGACTTTTGGAATCACTTGATTTTGAATCATTTGATGCTTGCGAACCATGCCTCATGGGCAAGATGACTAAAACTCCGTTCTCCGGAACAATGGAGCGAGCTAGTGACTTATTAGAAATAATACATACCGATGTATGCGGTCCAATGAGTGTTGAGGCTCGCGGCAGGCATCGTTATTTTCTAACCTTTACAGATGATTTGAGCAGATATGGGTATATCTACTTAATGAAACACAAGTATGAAACATTTGAAAAGTTCAACGAATTTCAGAGTGAAGTGGAGAATCATCATAACAAGAAAATAAAGTTTCTACGATCTGATCGCAGAGGCGAATATTTGAGTTACGAGTTTGGCCTGCATTTAAAACAATGTGGAGTAGTTTCACAACTCACGCCACCTAGAACACCACAGTGTAATGGAGTGTCCGAAAATCGTAATCGTACTTTATTAGATATGGTGCGATCTATGATGTCTCTTACCGATTTACCACTATCGTTTTGGGGTTATGCATTAGAGACAGCTGCATTCACTTTAAATAGGGCACCGTCTAAATCCGTTGAGATGACACCGTATGAACTGTGGTTTGGCAAGAAACCTAAGCTGTTGTTTCTTAAAGTTTGGGGTTGCGATGCTTATCTGAAAAAAAGCTTCAGCCTGATAAGCTCGAACCCAAATCGGAGAAGTGCGTCTTCATAGGATACCCAAAAGAGACTGTTGGGTACACCTTCTATCACGGATCCGAAGGCAAGATCTTTGTTGCTAAGAATGGATCCTTTCTAGAGAAGGAGTTTCTCTCAAAAGAAGTGAGTGGGAGGAAAGTATAACTTTATGAGGTAGTTATACCTTCTCTCGAATTGGGAAGTAGCTCATCACAGAAAACCGTTCCCGTGATGCCAACATCAACTGGTGAGGAAGCTAATGATAATGATCATGAAACTTCGAATCAAGTTACTACCGAACCTCGTAGGTCAACCAGAGCACGTTCCGCACCAGAGTGGTACGGTAATCCTTTTCTGGAAGTCATGTTACTAGACCATGACGAACCTACTAACTATGAGGAAGCGATGATGAGCCCAGATTCTGCAAAATGGCTTCAGGCCATGAAATCTGAGATGGGATCCATGTATGAAAACAAAGTATGGACTTTGGTTGACTTGCCCGATGATCGGCAAGCCATAGAGAATAAATGGATCTTCAAGAAGAAGACTGACGCTGATGGTAATGTTACTGTCTACAAAGCTCGACTTCTCGCGAAAGGTTTTCGACAACTTCAAGGAGTTGACTACAATGAGACCTTCTCACCCATAGCGATGCTTAAGTCTGTCCGAATCATGTTAGCAATTGTCGCATTTTATGATTATGAAATCTGGCAAATGGACATCAAAAATGCATTCCTTAATGGATTTCTTAAAGAAGAGTTGTATATGATGCAACCAGAAGGTTTTGTCGATCCTAAAGGTGCTAACAAAGTCTGCACGCTCCAGCGATCCATCTATGGACTGGTGCAAGCATCTCGGAGTTGGAATATACACTTTGATGAGTTGATCAAAGCATATAGTTTTATACAGACTTGCGGTGAAGCCTGTATTTACAAGAAAGTGAGTGGGAGCACTACAACTTTTCTGATAAGTATATGTGAATGACATATTGTTGATCGGAAATGATGTAGAATTTTCTGGAAAGCATAAAGGAGTGTTTGAAAGGAGTTTTTCAAAGAAAGACCTAGGTGAAGCTGCTTACATATTGGGCATCAAGATCTATAGAGATAGATCATGACGCCTGATAAGACTTTCGATGAGTAGATACGTTGATAAGATTTTGAAGGAGTTCAAAATGGATCAATCAAAGAAGGAGTTCTTGCCTGAGTTGTAAGGTATGAACTTGAGTAAGACTCAAAACCCAACCACGACAGAAGATAGAGAGAGAATGAAAGTCATTCCCTATGTCTCAGCCTTAGGTTCTATAAAGTATGCCATGTTGTATACCAGGCCTATTGTGTACCTTGCCATGAGTTTGGCAAGAGGGTACAATAGTGATCCAGGAGTAGATCACCGGACAGCGGTCAAAACTATCCTTAGAGGACTAAGGAAATGTTTCTCGGTTATGGAGGTGACAAAGAGTTCGTCGTAAAAGGTTACGTCGATGCAAGCTTTGACACTGATCCGGATGACTCTGAGTCTCAATCTGGATACATATTGAAAGTGGGAGCAATTAGTTAGAGTAGCTGCATGCAGAGCATTGTATACATAGAAATTTGCAAAATACCCCGCGGATCTGAATGTGGTAGACCCGTTGATTAAACTTCTCTCACAAGCAAAACATAATCACACCTTAGTACTCTTTGGGTGTTAATCACATAGCGATGTGAACTAGATTACTGACTCTAGTTAACCCTTTGAGTGTTGGTCACATGGAGATGTAAACTATGTGTGTTAATCACATAAAGATGTGAACTATTGGTGTTAAATCACATGGCGATGTGAACTAGATTATTGACTCTAGTGCAAGTGGGAGACGGAAGGAAATATGCCCTAGAGGCAATAATAAAGTTGTTATTTTATATTGCCTTATATCATGATAAATGTTTATCAATCATGCTAGAATTGTATTAACCGGAAACTTGATACATGTGTGAATACATAGGCATAACACAGTGTCCCTAGTAAGCCTCTACTAGACTAGCTCGTTAATCAAAGATGGTTAAGTTTCCTAACCATAGACATGAGTTGTCATTTGATGAATGGGATCACATCATTAGGAGAATGATGTGATGGACAAGACCCATCTGTTAGCTTAGCATAATGATCGTTAAGTTTTATTTTTATTGCTTTCTTCATGACTTATACATATTCCTTTGACTATGAGATTATGCAACTCCCGGATACCGGAGGAATACCTTGTGTGCTATCAAACGTCACAATGTAACTGGGTGATTATAAAGACGCTCTATAGGTATCTCTGAAGGTGTTTGTTGGGTTGGCATAGATCGAGATTAGGATTTGTCACTCCGAGTATTGGAGAGGTATCTCTAGGCCCTCTCGGTAATGCACATCATAATAAGCCTTGCAAGCAATGTGGAAAATGAGTTAGTTGCGGGATGATTCATTGCGGAATGTGTAAAGAGACTTGCCGGTAACGAGATTGAACTAGGTATGGAGATACCGACGATCGAATTTCGGGCAAGTAACATACCGATGACAAAGGGAATAACGTATGTTGTCATTACGGTACGAACGATAGAGATCTTCGTAGAATATGTAGGAGCCAATATGAGCATCTAGGTTCCGCTATTGGTTATTGACCGGAGAGGTGTCTCGGCCATGTCTTCATAGTTCTCAAACCCGTAGGGTCCGCACGCTTAACGTTCAATGATGATTTGTTATTATATGAGTTATGTGATTTGGTGACCGAATGTTGTTCGGAGTCCCGGATGAGATCACGGACATGACGAGGAGTCTCGAAATGGTCGAGAGGTAAAGATTGATATATAGGACGACGGTATTCGGACACCAAAAGTGTTCCAGGAAGCACCGGGTACTTATCGGGTCACTAGAAGGGGTTCCGGGTACCCCCGTCAAAAGATATGGGCCTTATGGGCCAAGACAGGAAACACACTAGCCACAAAGGGGCTGGTGCCCCCCCCATATGGGCTGGCCAAATTGGAGAAGGAAAGGAGAAGGAGGAAAGGAAAAAGGGAATAGGATTCCCCCTTCCCCCTCTTCCCTTCCTACTCCGAATAGGAATAGGAAAGGGGGGAGGCCGAATTGGGAGGTGCCCAAGTAGGATTCCTCCTACTTGGGGCGCCCCCTTGGCTGCCTCTCCTCCCCTCCAACCTATATATATGAGGGGGGCACCGCTAGAACACACATCAAACATTGTTAGCCGTGTGCGGCGGCCCCCTCCACAGTTTACCCCTCCGGTCATATTCACGTAGTGCTTAGGCGAAGCCCTGCGCGGATCACTTCACTATCACCATCACCACGCCATCGTGCTGACGGAACTCTCCCTTGACACTTTGCTGGATCAAGAGTTCGAGGGACGTCATCGAGCTGAACATGTGCAGAACTCGGAGGTGCCGTACGTTCGGTGCTTGATCGGTCGGAACGAGAAGAAGTTCGACAAAATGAACCGCATTAACAAATGCTTCCGCTTTCGGTCTACAAGGGTACATGGACACACTTTCTCCCTCTCGTTGCTATGTATCTCCCAGATAGGTCTTGCGTGAGCGTAGAATTTTTTTGAAATTGCATGCTACGTTCCCCAACATTACCAAGTTAGGCCAAAAGCCTAAGTGGGGGAGTACGTATTCCCATCGACATTACTTTCATGTTCACACATTTCATTCCAGTTCTCGGTGTCCACACTTTTTCATTGCATTATCCATGTTAGATTTATTTTCTTGACTTCTTCTTGTGTGTTTGAAAAACTTTGAGAAATTACAAAAATATTTCCTGCTTCTTTTTTATTTTTCTTTCTGGTGTAGTTAGTTGTAGTATTTAAAAAGAAAACCCAAAAGGATTTCCTTGTTCTTCTTTTGCTTGTTGGGAGCTCTCCCGTGTAAATAGTTTTTCTCATTTTTGTTTTTCTTTCTTTAATTCGCTTCCTTTCCAGTTAAAAACCAAAAACTCCAAAAATATTTCAGTGTGTTTCTCTGAATTTCTTTTCCCTTTTATTGAGTCGTATCAAGGAGATGACCACGATGAAAATGCTGAGTGGCTCTCAGATGCATTATTGTTGATCTAATAGAGAGCCCATATTATCTTGTTTTCTTCTTTTTGAATAATTTTTTTGCAAATTCCATCTTAGTCCACGGCACTCTTGCACTATTATTATTTTCATATCATTCGGTCGTGCAAGTGAAAGGCAATAATGAAAATATTTGATGAACTGGCTGTGGCAGAGAGAAACGGGTATGAACTCAACTTGTTCTATTTCTGTAAATATGTTTAACCTAGTATCCATGATTCATCCTATTATGATCAAACATGTTTGCAATGACAATTAGGGATTATAGTTTCTCATGCCATGCTTAAGTAGCTAGGAGTGGATAATGATTTATCTTGGATGTCAACATTGAGTTAAAATGATTGTGATATAGTATGACGATATGGTATCCTCCCCTGAATGTTCGAGTGGCTTGACTTGGCACATGTTCATGCATGTAGTTGAATCAAAACCAACATAGCCTCTATGATATTTATGTTCATGTTTTTCATATCCTACTCATGCTAGTATCCAATGTTACTTATGCATAATGCATGTTCATGACCGTTTTCGCTCTCTAGCTGGCCGCTTCTCAACCTAATTGCTAGCCTTCGCCTGTACTAAGCGGGAATTCTGCTTGTGCATCAAAATCCTGAAACACAAGTTATTCCACATGAGTCCACCATACCTACCTATATGCAGTATCACCCTGCCATCCCAAGTAAATTTGCATGTGCCACCTCTAAAAACTTCAAATAAATATCCTTATTTCTATGCCTGGATTGTTTATAGAGCGACAGGAGGTAGTCAGTATCTTCCATGCTAAGCGGGTTATTCTCATGATGATTGTTTATTCACTCGCCCTTGCACGATAACTAATGGTCGCGAAGTAAACAAGAAGGGTGCATTTCTAAAAATTTCATTTTCCTCTGTTTTAAAAACTTGAGCTCTAGCACCTCTGCTAATCACTACTTTCCTCTGTGAAGGGACTATCTATTTACTTTTATGTTGTTTCATCACCTTCTCAAATAAGCGCCAGAACCTGAGAGCACTATTGTCATCCTCATGCATTGTGTATAGCTAATGTTGGGTGCATCTTGAATGGATCTTTTCTACCATGAATTACAATGTTTAGTCGTTGATTGAACTTTGGAGGTGCTCTGCATTTATGTTTTGCGGTCTCAGAAAGGGCTAGCGAGATACCACTATTGTCATATTATATCATGGTTGTTTTGACAAAGTGTTGTTATTTGAGATATCTAATTATTGGTTGCTAGTTGATTATGTCATTGATATGAGTTATTATAGTTTCTAAGAGTTATGGTTGACATGGTTAGTTATAATCTTGGCTGAAAACCTGGGTGCTGCTTAAGCTTATTTATGTAAACAAGAGCAAAAGAGTTCGTAAAAGTTTTTCTTTTTCACTTTCAGTTTATCAACTGAATTGCTTGAGGACAAGCAAAGGTTTAAGCTTGGGGGAGTTGATACGTCTCCAACGTATCTACTTTTCCTAACGGTATTCCTCTTGTTTTGGACTCTAATTTGCATGATTTGAATGAAACTAACCCAGACTGACGCTGTTTTCAGCAAAAATACCATGGTGTTGTTTTTGTGCAGAAATAAAAGTTCTCGGATTGGCACAAAACTTTGCGAGGATTTTCTATTCAATAAATAAGAATTTCTGGAGCCGAGAACCACCGGAGGGGGGCTCCGGGGTGGGCACAACCCACCAGGGCGCGCTCCCCTCCAGGCGTGCCTAGGTGGGTTGTCCCCACCTGGTGGCCCCACAGACTCCAACCCTGGTACTATAAAATCACATATTTGGAGAAGAAATCAGGGAGAAAGAATTATCGCGTTTCACGAGAAGGAGCCGCCACCACCTCCTGTTCTTCATCGGGAGGCCAGATCTGGAGTCCATTTAGGGCTCCGGAGAGGGGGATCTTCGATCTTCGTCATCACCAACCCTTCTCCATCGCCAATTCCATGATGCTCCCCATCGGGTGTGAGTAATTCCTTCGTAGCCTCGCTGGTCGGTGAGGAGTTGGATGCGATTCGTCATGTAATCGAGTTAGTTTTGGTAGGGCTTGATACCTAGTATCCATTACGATCTGAGATTGATGTTGCTATGACTTTGCCATGCTTAATGCTTGTCACTTTGGGCCCGGGTGCCATGATTTCAGATCTGAACCGTTTATGTTATCACCATTATATCTATGTACTAGATCCGATCTTGCAAGTTATAGTTACCTACTATGTGTTATGATACGGCAAACCCGGAGTGACAGAAGTCGGGACACTTCCCGGTGATGATCGTAGTTTGAGGAGTTCATGTATTCACCGTGTGTTAATGCTTTGTTCCGGTTCTCTATTAAAAGGAGGCCTTAATATCCCTTAGTTTCCAATAGGACCCCGCTGCCACGGGAGGGTAGGACAAAAGATGTCATGCAAGTTCTTTCCATAAGCACGAATGACTATTTACGAAATATATGCCTACATTATATTTATGAACCGGAACTAGTGCCGTATCGCCCTAGGTTATGACTGTTATATGATGAATATCATCCAACGAATTCACCGATCCGATGTGTACAAATTTCTCATATTGTTCCTACTAAGTTACTACTGCTATTGTTACTATTGCACTTGCTACAAAGTCATTGCTAGCACTGCTACCATTACTATTGCTATTGCTACTACTATCAAAACTATCATACTACTTTGCTGCTGGTCACTTTGCTGCAGATAATTAATCTCCAGGTGTGGTTGAATTGACAACTCAGCTGCTAATACTTGCAAATATTCTTTGGCTCCCCTTGTGTCGAATCAATAAATTTGGGTTGAATACTCTACCCTCGAGAATTGTTGCGATCCCCTATACTTGTGGGTTATCACTTCTCCACGATGATGCCTTCAAGAAGAGGACGACACAGAAAAACGCTGCCATCGCCGACCTTAGCAATGTGCCAAGAGTAGGGTTTTCACCCGGATCCACTCGAGGAACCTCCATCCAGCATCGTGTGCACGAGACCACCACCGATCACCAACGCCGCGCATGGAACAGATCACACTAGCTGGATCAGATCTGACCGGAGACAAACCCACCATGCCGCCGCCTCAGGTTCGAGGTCAGATCTGATCTGACCCACCGCTGCCGGGGGCACACAGCCAGCGTACAACGGGCCAGCCCCATAGTGTCCCCGTCCCGATGAGGCCGCCGTCGTCGTGAGCCACCGCCGCTGCACAACCATTCCCCGCGCTCGCCCAACTCCGTCGCCTGGCGAGAGCACCCCGCACTGGCCTTCCCAAGACGCAAAGAACAGGGCCCCGCCGCCGGCCACCGTGAGGAGATTTACCCCAGCGGCGCAGGTGGGGGGAAGGTGGTGAGGAGGCGAGGGGAAGGAGATGGGCGCTGCCGCCCAAGTCACCCACGGGGTGGGGGATGACACGGGGCCTACAAAAGAGTGCTATAAAAACATAGGGAATCTCCAAGGCGGATCATAAACCTCCTGCAACCGTCCGGACAGCGCTCCCCGGACCGCCAAAGCCATCCAACATGGTCCTATATTGGTCCGCGGGGTGGTCTGGACACGAATTCTCCAACAAAATGGAGACAGAAGTGGGGGAGCTTTGCGGGAGTCTGATACGTCTCCAACGTATCTATAATTTTTTTTATTGTTCCATGCTACTATATTATCTGTTTTGGCTTCACTAGTGGCTTCTCACAAGATAGCATAATTTACGGCGGGTGAACAAATTACTGTCGAGCAATTGACAGAAAAGTGCATAGTTATGAGAATATCTAGGCATGATCATGTATATAGGCATCACGTCCGTGACAAGTAGACCGAAACGATTCTGCATCTACTACTATTACTCCACACATCGACCGCTATCCAGCATGCATCTAGAGCATTAAGTTCATAAGAACAGAGTAACGCATTAGGCAAGATGACATGATGTAGAGAGATGAACTCAAGCAATATGATATAAACCCCATCTTTTTATCCTCGATGGCAACAATACAATACGTGCCTTGCTGCCCCTGCTATCACTGGGAAAGGACACCGCAAGATTGAACCCAAAGCTAAGCACTTCTCCCATTGCAAGAAAGATCAATCTAGTAGGCCAAACCAAACTGATAATTCGAAGAGACTTACAAAGATATTTAAATCATGCATAAAAGAGAAGAATCAAATATTGTTCATAGATAATCTTGATCATAAACCCACAATTCATCGGATCTCGACAAACACACCGCAAAAGAGTTACATCGAATAGATATCCAAGAGAATCGAGGAGAACTTTGTATTGAGATCCAAAGAGAGAGAAGAAGCCATCTAGCTAATAACTATGGACCCAAAGGTCTGCGGTAAACTACTCACACATCATCGGAGAGGCTATGGTGTTGGTGTAGAAGCCCTCCGTGATCGATTCCCCCTCCGGCGAAGCACCGAAAAAGGCCCCAAGATGGGATCTCACGGGTACAGAAGGTTGCGACGGTGGAAATAGGGTTTCGTGGTGCTCTTGGATGTTTTCAGGGTATATGAGTATATATAGGCGAAGGAAGTAGGTCGGTGGAGCCACGAGGGGCCCACGAGGGTGGGGGGCGCGCCCTCCTGCCTCGTGGCTTCCTTGTTGCTTCCTTGACGTCCACTCCAAGTCTCCTGGATTGCGTTTGTTCCAAAAACGATCCTCGCCAAGGTTTCATTCCGTTTGGATTTCGTTTGATATTCCTTTTCTGCGAAACACTGAAATAGGCAAAAAAAACAACAATTTGCACTGGGTCTTCGGTTAATAGGTTAGTCCCAAAAATAATATAAAAGTGCATAGTAAAGCCCATTAAACATCCAAAACAGATAATATAATAACATGGAACAATCAAATAATATAGATACGTTGGAGACGTATCAAGCATCCCCAAGCTTAATTCCTGCTCGCCCTGGAGTAGGTAAATGATAAAAACAAATTTTTTGATGTGGAATGCTACCTAACATAATTCTCAGTGTAATTTTCTTTATTGTGGCATGAATGTTCAGATCCAAAAGATTCAAGATAAAAGTTCAATATTGACATAAAAATAGTAATACTTCAAGCATACTAGCCAAGCAATTATGTCTTATCAAAATGACATAGCCAAAGAAAGCTCATCCCTACAAAATCATATAGTTTGTCCATGCTTGATTTTCTTCACACAAAATGCTCCCATTATGCATAACCCCGATGACAAGCCGGGCAATTGGTTCATACTTTTTAATGCGCTTCAGCCTTTTCAACCCTTACGCAATACATGAGCGCAGGCCATGGATATAGCACTATAGGTGGAATAGCATATGATGATGGGGGTTATAAGAGAAGACAAAAAAAGGGAGAAAGTCTCACATTGATGTGGCTAATCAACGGGCTATGGAGATGCCCATCAATTGATGTCAATGCGAGGAGTAGGGATTGCCATGCAACGAATGCACTAGAGCTATAAGTGTATGAAAGCTCAAACTGAAAACTAAGTGGGTGTGCATCCAACTTGCTTGCTCACGAAGACCTAGGGCATTTGAGGAAGCCCATTGTTGGAATATACAAGCCAAGTTCTATAATGAAAAATTCCCAGTAGTATATGAAAGTGACAAAACAAGAGACTCTCTATCATGAAGATCATGGTGCTATTTTGAAGCACAAGTGTGGAAAAAGGATAGTAGCATTGTCCCTTCTCTCTTTTTCTCTCATTTTTTTATTTGGGCTTCTTTGGCCTCTTTTTTTTATTTGGGCTTCTTTGGCCTCTTTTATTTATTTCCTCACATGGGACAATGCTCTAATAATGATAATCATCACACTTTTATTTACTCATAACTCAATATTACAACTCGATACTGGAACAAAAATATGACTCTATGTGAATTCCTCCAGCGGTGTACCGGGATATGCGATGAATCAAGAGTGACATGTATGCAAAAATTATGAAAGTGGCTTTGCCACAAATACGATGTCAACTACATGATCATGCAAAGCAATATGACAATGATGGAGCGTGTTATAATAAACGGAACGGTGGAAAGTTGCATGGCAATATATCTCGGAATGGCTATGGAAATGCCATAGTAGGTAGGTATGGTGGCTGTTTTGAGGAAGATATAAGGAGGCTTATGTGTGATAGAGCGTATTGTATCACGGGGTTTGGATGCACCGGCGAAGTTTGCACCAACTCTCAAGGTGAGGAAGGGCAATGCACGGTACCGTAGAGGCTAGCAAATTGCAGAAAGGTAAGAGTGCGTATGATCCATGGACTCACATTAGTCATAAAGAACTCATATACTTATTGCAAAAGTTTATTAGCCCTTGAAGCAAAGTACTACTATTCATGCCCCTAGAGGGATAGATTGGTAGTAAAAGACCATCGCTCGTCCCCGACCGCCACTCATAAGGAAAGCACTCAAAGAACACCCCATGCTTCAAATTTGTCACACAACGTTTACCATACGTGCATGCTACGGGACTTGCCAACTTTAACACAAGTATTTCTCAATTTCACAATTACCCATCTAGCATGACTCTAACATTACCACCTTTATATCTCAAAACTATTATCAAGTATCAAATTTATCATAGTTTTTAGTGCACTCTATATGAATGTTTTTATCATACCCATCTTGAATGTCTATCATATTAGGACTAATTTTATAGCCAAAGCAAATTACCATGCTGTTCTAAAAGACTCTCAAAATAATATATGTGATGCATAAGAGATCAATAATTTCTATAAAACAAAACCACCACCGTGCTCTAAAAAATATAAGTGAAGCACTAGAGCAAAACTATCTAGCTCAAAAGATATAAGTGAAGCACATAGAGTATTCTAATAAATTCCGATTCATGTGTGTCTCTCCCAAAAGGTGTGTACAGCAAGGATGATTGTAGTAAACTAAAAAGCAAAGACTCAAATCATACAAGACGCTCCAAGAAAAACACATATCATGTGGTGAATAAAAATATAGCCTCAAGTAAAGTTACCGATAGACGAAGACGAAAGAGGGGATGCCTTCCGGGGCATCCCCAAGATTAGGCTTTTGGTTGTCCATGAATTTTACCTTTGGGTGCCTTGGGAATCCCAAAGCTTAGGCTCTTTCCACTCCTTATTCTGAAATCCATCAAATCTTTACTCAAAACTTGAAAACTTCACAACACAAAACTCAACAGAAAATCTCATGAGCTCCGTTAGTATAAGAAAACAAATCACAAATTTAAGGTACTGTAATGAACTCATTCTTTATTTATAATGGTGTTAAACTTACTGTATTCCAACTTCTCTATGGTTCATACCCCCCGATACTAGCCATAGATTCATCAAAATAAGCAAACAACACACGAAAAACAGAATCTGTCAAAAATAGAACAGTCTGTAGTAATCTGTATCAAACGTATACTTCTGTAACTCCAAAAATTCTGAAATAAATTGGTGCACGTGAGGAATTTGTCTATGAAGCATCTGCAAAAAGAATAGACCTAAAATCACTCTCCAGTAAAAAATGGCAGCTAATCTTGTGAGCGCTAAAGTTTCTGTTTTTTACAGCAAGATCATAAAGACTTTACCCAAGTCTTCCCAAAGGTTCTACCTGGCACAAACACTAATTAAAACATAAAACCATATCTAAACAGAGGCTAGATGAATTATTTATTACTCAACAGAAACAAAAAGCAAGAAACAAAAATAAAATTGGATTGCCTCCCAACAAGCGCTATCGTTTAATGCCCCTAGCTAGGCATTGATAATTTTAATGATGCTCACATCAAAGACAAGAATTAAAGCACAAAGAGAGCATCATAAAACACGTGACAAACACATCTAAGTCTAACATACTTCCTATGCATAGGCATATTATAGGCAAACAAATTATCAAGGCAAGCAAAAACTAGCATATGCAAGGAAGCGGAAAGAAACAATAGCAATCTCAACATAACGAGAGGTAATTTAGTAACATGAAAATTTCTACAACTATATTTTCCTCTCTCATAATAATTACATGTAGGATCATAAGCAAATTCAACAATATAGCTATCACAAAACATATTCTTAGCACGATCCTCATGTATGCAAAGTTGACACTCTTCCAAAATAGTGGGATTAACATTAACTAAAGTCATGACCTCTCCAAACCCACTTTTATCAGAAACTTCATAAGATTGAACATTCTCCAAATATGTGGGATCTAAAGTTGACACTCTTCCAAACCCACTTTCAGTATTATTGCAAACATTATTATCAATCTCATATTGATCATGGGGAGTAAGTAAATTTTCAAGATCGTAAGAAGAATCACCCCAATCATGATCATTGCAACAAGTAGTGGACATACAAAAGTAGCATCCCCAAGCTTAGGGTTTTGCATATCATTAACACAATTTACATCAATAGAATTTATAATAAAATCATTGCAATCATGCTTTTTATTCAAAGATCTATCGTGAATCGCTTCATAAAGTACTTCATCACAATTTTCAGATTCACGAAATTCAAGCGAAACCTCATAAAAATAATCTAATGCACTCAACTCACTAGCAATAGGTTCATCATAATTGGATCTCTTAAAGATATTAGCAAGTGGATGAGGATCCATAAACTTTTAGCAAGGGAAGATGCAAGCAGAAAGAAGGTACATGGTAACACAAGATCGAACGGAAGGAGGGCGAATAAAACGGCAAAGGTGAAGTGGGGGAGAGGAAAACGAGAGGAAAAATGGAACATAATGTAATGCGAGGGATAAGAGTTTGTGATGGGTACTTGGTATGTCTTGACTTGTGCGTAGATCTCCCCGGCAACGGTGCCAGAAGTGGCTAGTTGCTGGGAGATCAAATCTTGAATTGACTTGGCGTAAGCCTCCCCGGCAACGGCGCCAGAAATCCTTCTTGCTACCTCTTGAGCATGCGTTGGTTTTCCCTTGAATAGGAAAGGGTGATGCAGCAAAGTAGCGTAAGTATTTCCCTCAGTTTTTGAGAACCAAGGTATCAATCCAGTAGGAGACTACACGCAAATCCCTCGGACCTGCACAAACAATCAAGAACCTTGCAACCAACGCGATAAAGGGGTTGTCAATCCCTTCACGGCCACTTGCAAAAGTGAGATCTGATAAAGATAATAAAATAAATATTTTTGGTATTTTTGTTGTATAGATTGAAAAGTAAAGATTGTAAAATAAACGGCGACAGAAATAGCTAGTTGACTGGAGATTAATATGATGGAAAATAGACCCGGGGGCCATAGGTTTCACTAGTGGCTTCTCTCAAGATAGCATAATTTACGGTGGGTGAACAAATGACTGTCGAGCAATTGATAGAAAAGTGCATAGTTATGAGAATATCTAGGCATAATCATGTATATAGGCATCACGTCCGTGACAAGTAGACCTCTAGAGTATTAAGTTCATAAGAACAAAGTAATGCATTAGGCAAGATGACATGATGTAGAGGTATAAACACAAGCAATATGATATAAACCCCATCTTTTTATCCTTGATGGCAACAATACAATACGTGCCTTGCCGCCCCTGCTGTCACTGGGAAAGGACACCGCAAGATTGAACCCAAAGCTAAGCACTTCTTCCATTGCAAGAAAGATCAATCTAGTAGGCCAAACCAAACTGATAATTCGAAGAGACTTGCAAAGATATTTAAATCATGCATAAAAGAATTAAGAGAAGAATCAAATATTGTTCATAGATAATCTTGATCATAAACCCACAATTCATCGGATCTCGACAAACACACCACAAAAAGAGTTACATCGAATAGATCTCCAAGAGAATCGAGGAGAACTTTGTATTGAGATCCAAAGAGAGAGAAGAAGCCATCTAGCTAATAACTATGGACCCGAAGGTCTGTGGCAAACTAATCACACATCATCGGAGAGGCTATGGCGTTGATGTAGAAGCCCTCCGTGATCGATTCCCCCTCCGGCGGAGCGCCGGAAAAAGGCCCCAAGATGGTATCTCACGGGTACAGAAGGTTGCAGCGGTGGAAATAGGGTTTCGTGGTGCTCTTGGATGTTTCAGGGTATATGAGTATATATAGGCGAAGGAAGTAGGTCGGTGGAGCCAGGAGGGGCCCACGAGGGTGGGGGCGCGCCCTCCTGCCTCGTGGCTTCCTCGTTGCTTCCTTGACGTCCACTCCAAATCTCCTGGATTGCGTTTGTTCCAAAAACGATCCTCGCGAAGGTTTCATTCCGTTTGGATTCCGTTTGATATTCCTTTTCTGCGAAACACTGAAATAGGCAAAAAACATCAATTTGCACTGGGCCTTCGGTTAATAGGTTAGTCCCAAAAATAATATAAAAGTGCATAGTAAATCCCATTAAACATCCAAAATAGATAATATAATAGCATGGACCAATCAAAAATTATAGATACGTTGGAGACGTATCACATGATTTGATATCTTTGCAAGTCTCTTCGAACTATCGATTTGGTTTGGCCAACTAGATTGGTTTTTCTTGCAATGGGAGAAGTGCTTAGCTTTGGGTTCAATCTTGCGGTGCTCGATCCTAGTGAAAGAAGGGGAACCAACACGTATTGTATTGTTGCCATCGAGGATAAAAAGATGGGGTTTTCATCATATTGCTTGATTAAATTCCTCTACATCATGTCATCTTGCTTAAGGCGTTACTCCATTCTTTATGAACTTAATACTCTAGATGCATGCTGGATAGCGGTCGATGTGTGGAGTAATAGTAGTAGATGCAGAATCGTTTCGGTCTACTTGACACGGACGTGATGCCTATATTCATGATCATTGCCTTAGATATCGTCATAACTTTGTGCTTTTCTGTCAATTGCTCGTCAGTAATTTGTTCACCCACTGTAATAATTTCTATCTTGAGAGAAGCCTCTAGTGAAACCTATGGCCCCTGGGTCTATTTTCCATCATATAAGTTTCCGATCTATAATTCTAGTTTCCTATTTACTTCCTTTGAAATCTTTTACTTTCTATTCCATAAACCAAAAATACCAAAAACATTACCTTACCGTTTATCCATCTATATCAGATCTCACTTTGCAAATAACCGTGAAGGGATTGACAACCCCTTTATCGTGTTGGGTGCAAGTTGGTGTTTGTTTGTGCAGGTATTCGGTGGCTTGTTGCGTTGTCTCCTACTGGATTGATACGTTGGTTCTCAAAAGCTGAGGGAAATACTTACTCTACTTTCCTGCATCACCCTTTCCTCTTCAAGGGAAAAACCAATGCAAGCTCAAGAGGTAGCAGGAAGAATTTCTGGCGCCGTTGCCGGGGAGATCTACGCCAAGCCGAGACATACCAAGTACCCATCATAAACTCTCATCCCTCGCATTACATTATTTTCCATTCACCTCTCGTTTTCCTCTCCCCCACTTCTAAAACGATTTTCGAAAAGATTCGCCTTTTCTTCGCCTTCTTTTGTTCGTCTTCTCGTTTGCCTTTATGTCTTACTTGGCTCATTTGCTTGCTTGCTTGGAATAATTGTGTATTTATTACAAATCAGAGAACCTAAGGTTTATGGATCTTCATCCATTTGCTAATCTTTTGAAGAGATCCAATTATGATGAACCAATTGCTAGTGAGTTGAGTGCACTAGATTATCTTTATGAGGTTTTGCTTGAAATTCGTGAATCTACAAATTGTGATGAAGTGTTGAAAGAAGAAAATTATAAAGTGATTCACGATAGTGCCTGGAATGAAAAGCATGATTGCAATGATGTTATTATAAATTCTATTAATTTCAATTGTGCTAATAATATGCAAAACCCTAAGCTTGGGGATGCTAATTTTTCTACGTCTACTACTTGTTGCAATGATCATGATTGGGGTGATTCTTTTTATGATCTTGAAAATTTATTTAAGCCCCATGATGAATATGAGATTGATAATAATTTTTGAAATAATTTTGAAAGTCAGTTTGGAAGAGTGTCAACTTTAGATCTCACATATTTGGAGAATGTTCAATCTTATGAAATTTTTGATAAAAGTGGGTTTGGAGAGGTCATGACTTTAATTAATGTTAATCCCACTATTTTGGAAGAGTGTCAACTTCGCATGCATGTGGATCGTGTTGAGAATATGTTATGTGATAGCTATATTGTTGAATTTGCTTATGATCCTATATGTAATTTTTATGAGAGAGGAAAATATGGTTGTAGAAATTTCCGTGATATTAAATTACCTCTCTTCATGTTGAAATTGCTATCGTTTCTTTCTTCTTCCTTGCATATGCTAGTTTTTGCTTGCCTTGATAATTTGTTTTCTTATAAAATGCCTATGCATAGGAAGTATGTTAGATTTAAGTGTGTTTGTCACGTGCTATATGATGCTCTCTTTGTGCTTCAATTCTTGTCTTTCATGTGAGCATCATTAAAATTATCAATGCCTAGCTAAAAGGCTTTAAAGAAAAGCGCTTGTTGGGAGACAACCCAATATTTTTCCTTGCTGTTTGCCAATAAATATTTCATCTAGCCTCTGGTTATATGTGGCTTTGTGTTTTAATTAGTGTTTGTGCCAAGTAAGACCTTTGGGATAGCCTACGGTGATAGTTGTTTTGATCTTGCTGAGAAACATAAACTTTTGCACCCAGGAAAATAATTTTCATAATTCACAGAAGCGTACTTTTGATCTGATTCTTTTTGCTCTGGTTTGGTACACAAATTTCTCAGGTGTCCTTTTTAGAATTTTTGGATTTATAGAGGTATTCGAGAGTTATAGATTACTACAGACTGTTCTGTTTTTGACAGATTCTGTTTTTCGCGTGTTGTTTGCTTATTTTGATGAATCTATGGCTAGTATCAGGGGGTATGAACCATGGAAAAGTTGGAATACAGTAGATATTACACCAATATAAATAAAGAATTAGTTCACAACAGTACCAAAAGTGGTGATTTATTTTCTTATACCAACAGAGCTTACGAGATTTTCTGTTGAAGTTTTGTGTTGTGAAGTTTTCAAGTTTTGGGTAAGGATTTGATAGACTATGGAATAAGGAGCGGCAAGAGCCTAAGCTTGGGGATGCCAAGGCACCCCAAGGTAATATTCAAGGACAACCCAAAAGCCTAAGCTTGGGGATGCCCTGGGAAGGCACCCCCCCTTTCGCCTTCGTCTATCGGTAACTTTACTTGAGGCTATATTTTTATTCACCACATGATATGTGTTTTCCTTGGAGCGTCTTGTATGATTTGAGTCTTTGCTTTTTAGTTTGCCACAATCTCCTTGCTGTACACACCTTTTGGGAGAGACAAGCATGAATCGTGATTTATTACAATACTCTATGTGCTTCACTTATATCTTTTGAGCTAGGTAATTTTGCTCTAGTGCTTCACTTATATCTTTTTAGAGCACGGCGGTGGTTTTATTTTATAGAAATTTATGAACTCTCATACTTCACTTATATTATTTTGAGAGTCTTTAAAAACAGCATGGTAATTTGCTTTGGTAATAAAATTAGTCCTAATATGATAGACATCCTAGAGGGATATAATAAAAACTTTCATATAAAGTGCATTGAATACTATGAGAAGTTTGATTCCTTATGATTGTTTTGAGATATGAAGATGGTGATATTAGAGTCATGCTAGTGAGTAGTTGTGAATTTTAGAAATACTTGTGTTAAGGTTTGTGAGTCCCGTAGCATGCACGTATGGTGAACCATTACGTAACGAAGTTGGAGCATGAGATATTTTTTGATTGTCTTCCTTATGAGTGGTGGTCGGGGACGAGCGATGGTCTTTTCCTACCAATCTATCCCCCTAGGAGCATGCGCGTAGTACTTTGTTGTGATGACTAATAGATTTTTGCAATAAGTATGTGAGTTCTTTATGACTAATGTTGAGTCCATGGATTATACGCACTCTCGCCTTTCCGCCATTGCTAGCCTCTCTTGTACCGCGCAACTTTCGCCGGTACCATAAACCCACCATATACCCTCCTCAAAACAGCCACCATACCTACCTATTATGGCATTTCTGTTCCATTTATTATGACACGCTCCATCATTGTCATATTGCTATGCATGATCATGTAGTTGACATCATATTTGTGGCGAAGCCACTGTTCATCATTTTATTTATACATGTCTCTCTCGATTCATTGCACATCCCGGTACACAGCCGGAGGCATTCACATAGAGTCATATTTTTGTTCTAGTATCGAGTTGTAATTTTTGAGTTGTAAGTAAATAGAAGTGTGATGATCTTCATTATTAGAGCATTGTCCCATGTGAGGAAAAAAAGGAGAAAGGCCAAATAAAAAAGGAAGGCCCAAAAAAAAGGAGAGTCTCCTATATTGTCATTTTCATATACTAGTGGGAATTTTTCATTATAGAACTTGGCTTGTATATTCCAACGATGGGCTTCCTCAAAATGCCCTAGGTCTTCATGAGCAAGCATGTTGGATGCACACCCACTTAGTTTTCTTTTTGAGCTTTCATAAACTTATAGCTCTAGTGCATCCGTTGCATGGCAATCCCTACTCACTCACATTGATATCTATTAATGGGAATCTCCATAGCCCGTTGATACGCCTAGTTGATGTGAGACTATCTCCTTCTTTTTGTCTTCTCCACAACCACCGTCTATTCCACCTATAGTGCTATGTCCATGGCTCACGCTCATGTATTGCGTGAAAGTTGAAAAGGTTTGAGAATGTCAAAAGTATGAAACAATTGCTTGGCTTGTCATCGGGGTTGTACATGATTTGAATATTTTGTGTGATGAAGATGGAGCATAGCTAGACTATATGATTTTGTAGGGATAAGCTTTCTTTGGCCATGTTATTTTGAGAAGACATAATTATTTTGTTAGTATGCTTGAAGTATTATTGTTTTTATGTCAATATTAAACTTTTGTTTTGAATCATACAGATCTGAACATTCATGCCACAATAAAGAGAATTACATGGATAAATATGTTAGGTAGCATTCCACATCAAAAATTCAGTTTTTTATCATTTACCTACTCGAGGACGAGCAGGAATTAAGCTTGGGGATGCCTGATACGTCTCCAATGTATCTATAATTTTTTATTGTTCCATGCTATTATATTATCTGTTTTGGATGTTTTATATGTATTAATATGCTATTTTATATGATTTTTGGGACCAACCTATTAACCTACAGCCTAGTGCCAGTTTCTATCTTTTCCTTGTTTTAGAGTTTCGCGGAAAAGGAATACCAAACGGAGTCCAAACGGAATAAACTTTCACGATGATTTTTCTTGGACCAGAAGACATCCAGAGGACTTGGAGTGCAAGTCAGAGAAGCCACGAGGAGGCCACAAGGATGGAGGGCGCGCCCAGGGGGTAGGGTGCGCCCCCACCCTTGTGGGCCCCTCGTGACTCCACCGACCTATTTCTTCCGCCTATATATTCTCAAATACCCTAAAACCTTCCAGGGGAGCCACAAAACCACTTTTCCACCGCCGCAACCTTCTGTACCCATGAGATCCCATCTAGGGGCCTTTTCCGGCATCCTGCCGGAGGGGGATTAGATCACGGAGGGCTTGTACATCAACACCATTGCCTCTCCGATGAAGCGTGAGTAGTTTACCACAGACCTACGAATCCATAGCTAGTAGCTAGATGGCTTCTTCTCTCTCTTTGATTCTCAATACAAAGTTCTCTTCTATGTTCTTGGAGATCTATTCGATGTAATACTCTTTTGCGGTGTGTTCGCTGAGATCCGATGAATTGTGGATTTATGATCAGCTTATCTATGAATATTATTTGAATCTCCTCTGAATTCTTATATGCATGATTTGATATCTTTGCAAGTCTCTTTGAACTATCGATTTGGTTTGGCCAACTAGATTGGTTTTTCTTGCAATGGGAGAAGTGCTTAGCTTTGGGTTCAATCTTGCGGTGCTCGATCCTAGTGACAGAAGGGGAACCAACACGTATTGTATTGTTGCCATCGAGGATAAAAAGATGGGGTTTTCATCATATTGCTTGATTAAATTCCTCTACATCATGTCATCTTGCTTAAGGCATTACTCCGATCTTTATGAACTTAATACTCTAGATGCATGCTGGATAGCGGTCGATGTGTGGTGTAATAGTAGTAGATGCAGAATCGTTTCGGTCTACTTGACACGGACGTGATGCCTATATTCATGATCATTGCCTTAGATATCGTCATAACTTTGCGGTTTTCTATCAATTGCTCGGTAGTAATTTGTTCACCCACTGTAATAATTTCTATCTTGAGAGAAGCCTCTAGTGAAACCTATGGCCCCCGGGTCTATTTTCCATCATATAAGTTTCCGATCTATAATTCTAGTTTCCTATTTACTTCCTTTGAAATCTTTTACTTTCCGTTCCATAAACCAAAAATACCAAAAATATTACTTTACCGTTTATCCATCTATATCATATCTCACTTTGCAAATAACCGTGAAGGGATTGACAACCCCTTTATCGCGTTGGGTGCAAGTTGGTGTTTGTTTGTGTAGGTATTCGGTGGCTTGTTGCATTATCTCCTACTGGATTGATACCTTGGTTCTCAAAAGCTGAGGGAAATACTTACTCTACTTTGCTGCATCACCCTTTCCTCTTCAAGGCAAAAACCAACTCAAGCTCAAGAGGTAGCAGAGTCCGAACACGCAAAAAGTACGAATCCGACACCCCCAGGCCCACCCAAAACCCTTCCCCGACCCCATGACTCTATCCTCCCTATTTTCTCTTCTTCCTTCTTTCTCTCTTGCCGTCACCGCCGCTCCACCACCCCGCCCACCACGCCACACCCCTGCCAGAAACCTGCATCTTCGTCACCTCCGGCGATCCAGCAGGGCTCCCCGTCGCTTCTCATCCATCTTCATTCAACCCCCTGTCCTTCGACCGCCCTGCCAGGTACCATCCTCTACCGTGCTCGACAACTATTTGATGAATCACTAGAGCAAAAAACAGTTGTCCCTTCTTCTTTGTAGCAATGGATTCCGATTAGGAATACATATACGAGCAGTATGTTGAGTCGTCCGATGGCTCATCGGACGAGGAGGAGTACTCCGATGAGACGGTGATGATGCAGGCGGTCCTTGAAGACGCGGAGCATGCGAAGGAGCATGTTCTCAATTTCAAGGGCTCGATCAAGGGTCATCGAGTGCTCAACTGCAACAGGGCGCACGGGCATTTGACACTAATGGATGACTACTTTGCCCCCGATGCACTATTCGCTAACCATTTTTGCATGCGTTTCAGATGCGCAAGACTGTCTTCGATCGTTTGTACCACGGTGTCCGGTCCTACAATGACTACTTCATCCTGAAGAAGAACACCGTAGGAATGGTTGGCTTCTCTGGTTACCAAAAGTGCACGGCTGCACTCCGGATGCTTGCATATGGCACGGCCGCTGATTCGTGGGACGCGTACCTATGGATGTCTGAGAGGACATGCGGAGATGCCATGGTCAGGTTTGGAACTATCGTGGTCGAGGTGTTAGGACCTCGGTACCTGAGGGAACCAACTATGCCAGACACCGAGAGGCTCCTGAAAATCTCAGAAGCAAGTGGGTGGCCCGGTTTGCTTGGATCTCTTGACTGCATGCATTGGAAATGAAAGAATTGTCCCAAGGCTTTACAAGGGCAATATCAGGCTCATGTTAAGAAGCCCACCATCATTCTTCAAGCAGTTGCATCACATGATCTTTGAATTTGGCACGCTTTCTTTGGCATGCCCGGGTCTCACAATGACATCAATGTGCTGCAACAATCGTCGTTTTTTGCGAGGCTGCCTAAAGGAAAAGCTCCTCCTTGCCACTATACTGCCAATGGACTTGAGTACAACATGGGCTACTATTTGGTTGACGGTATATATCCTCCATGGGCTACCTTTGTCAGCACCATCTCAAACCCAGTTGGCCAGAAAAAGGCTCACTTTGCCCAAAGACAAGAAGCAGCTAGAAAGGATGTCAAGAGGGCATTTAGAGTTCTGCAGGCCCGTTTTGTAGTTGTTCGTGGACCTATAAAACAATGGGATCCAGAGACCTGGTGGAGGTGATGACATGTTGTGTGATCATGCACAACGTGAACGTCGTGAATGAGGGTGACGATGCTGCCGCAACTCTGAAATTTGAGAACATGGGTGATCCTATCCAACTTCCGGACCACAATCCAGCCACATTTGAGGAGTTTATTCAAATGCATCAACAACTTCGGCATCGACCAACTCATGAGCAGCTGAAGAAAGATCTGATTGAGTATCAGTGGGCGGTGAAAGGGGACAACAATGTTGGGATGTAATATTTGAATTTTTTTAAATTTGAACTTGTGCCACATGGGGCTATGAGTGTCTGTACCCTTTGCATGCGGCTACTTGATCGTGCGGACTAGGAAAAAAACCAGAAGGCCAGAGGTATGTGGCTATGGTTGGATGGCGTCCTCCCGCATCCGTGCCTGCGGACTACCCCCCTCCCCTCCCCGCGGTCCGTAGACGGATGCGAGAGGAAATTTGCGAGTTGTCGTTGGAGATGCCCTTAGGGTTCCTTATCTCATGGGCCGCCTCATGTCCCAACAAAACTTAGGGTTCCTTTGCCTCCCGCTGGCATCGCCGCTGCTCCGCCTTGTCTCATCCTTAGGTCCATGGAGGTGTGGTGCATCCCGGCCCTTGTCAGCGGGAGGAATCCGTTTTTAGATGTTTTTTGAGTTTTGTTAGGGTTTTGTGTCCTGCTCGGGAAGGTGAGATGGCGGCGGCTCCCTGGAGATGGAATATGGTTCTCCCCGCCTAGGCCCCGTCCTGGTGGTGCATCCAGCATCATTGGTGGGAGTGTGGGGGTAGTCTGGTGGATCTATCATTGATGGATCTGCTCGAATCTGGTCATCGTTCGTCTATGTTCGGGTGTCTTCAGGTTGGATCCTTTCAATCTACGCTACTCTTCATCGACAACGGTTGTTGTTCTGGTGCGCTGGTCCTTTGGGGCCTTAACACAACGACTTCTAAAGTATCTACTACAACAAAGTTTGCCCATCTTTTGCAAGGGAGGGGTGATGACGGTGGCGCACCTTCCAAACTATCTATTTCATCGTGTTTCCTCAAATAAGGTATAACAAGTCGAAAACTCCCCTTTATTTTTTTTCTTCGAACATAGCACATTGTTAATAATTGTAAAAATCAAATTGTTAATGCAAATTTTATTATCCTATGTTTATTAATAATCAAAATGAAATATCTTTATCACAATTTATTGTTGAGACAACTTTCTGGACCATGGTGCAGTGGCTCCTATGGCTAGTACCAGCATGTCATTTTACTGTTACGATGGGGATATGGGTCTCGTTAGGAGAGGATCGATGGCATTACAATGCATCTAGTGCACAGAATTAAGATGCTACACTATGTAGCATAGTTAATATTCTGACATGTATAGTATGTGGAGTTTGTCCCAATTCCACTGGGTCGTTTGATTTCCGGAATGCACGCCCTCTCTTAGACCCCCATTGAATTTAGAAGCCATTATCTTGTTTAGAAGAAAACAAAATAAACTCTTAAGGTTGTCGGGACACACATAAGATTGTTGTTTTACCAAATATCATGCAATTGACATAACAGGTAAAATGTTGAATTCAAAATTTCTAGATTAATATTTCATATAGACAAACAAACAAGACCGCCTCCCACAAGATTATAGTATTGTTTTGCAATTATGCATACTAAAAAGACATGTCCTAGCCAGTAATTGGCTGATATGTTTGTGAGACTAAATGTATTCCTGCCTGTTAAGATATAATTTCAAGATATTAACTCAATTCTCAAACCGCCATATTAGATTAGATGGCTATGATTTCCTACACCAAATCCCTAACTCGTACTGTAGATGTACTTGTAAATAATAACCAAAAGAATTGGATAAACACTATGACGTGCATTTAAGAAAAGTTTGTTGGATGTAGATGAACTCACATAACAATTAATAATGATCCTAGATAAGGATGTAAATTAATGTAATCGCATAAGATATGTTTGAGCAACAATTAATGGCGTCCATAAGTTTGGCATTTGTTAATGCACATTTTAGTGCTAATTAATGACTTGCCAATTTTGAGTCTACTCAAACAAAAAGAGATGTAACTTTGGATCCTAGTTAATTTGAATGTATGGATAGGGATGTAATCAGCGACTTGCATAGAACATAGTCATGTTTTCTCGAGATGAGGTTTATGCTTGCAAGCCTTTCCTTCTATATAAGGGGAGCTCATCCTCACCTATCTCTCAGTAACCTAAAGTTAGCCAACAATAACAGTAAATATACACCTATCTTTTGTTAGATCCTTGTAGCTTGCCATCTGTCGTAATAAGTACTCCAGTTGTCATTTTGAGTATGCCCAGGAGGGAGATCCGTTTGGGTGTCTGTCCCATCGAGGACGACAAACAGCGCAGTGTCACCTTCTCCAAACGACGTGCTGGTTTGTTTAAAAGCGCCAGTAACCTCTCCGCCCTCACTGGCGTGAAGGTTGTTGTTGTCCTAGAGAGTGAATCAGGAAAGATGCATGCCTTTGGGACGCCATCGGTGAACCCTATTATTGATGCTTTCTTGTCAAGGGATCCACTTATTGAGCCACTCGCCGACAAGGCGGGAAAAGCTAGGATTGCATCGCTGCAGAGCAAGGTGGCTAGGTTGGACATGGAGAATACAGTGCTAGAGAAGAGAGCAAACCTCTCCCTCCAGCATATCAAGAAGATACAAGCTGAAAACCCAGGGATGGTGGCAAATAATATCTTTTCGAGGGAAAAAGATCTCAGTCTTGGAGATCTCAACAGACTCTTCAATGACCTCTTGCGAATCAAGGAGCATATTAGACACCGTATGCCTGCACTACATCATGGCCATGAAATAAGGACTGGTGGTCAAAACGTGCAACAAATCCAGTTGCTGCCAAGAGGTCCATCACAAGATCACTCGAAGACTCATCAAGCGTCATTGCAACCATCATCATCTCGCCGTTTTTCACCTCAAGTGTTGCCTCCAGTTCCACTACCACCAACACCACAACACATTATGGGACGATCTTTTCATATGCAGGTACCACAGATGTTCCAGACCCAACCATCACCTTTGGCGCCCCGGTTGAGGTCCCTTATGCAACCAATTCCTCATCAGGTATAAGATTTCCTCCAGCACTTTGTCCACACCTTTAGAACTATGCAAGTGCTAACCACAAAATGGAACCACCTTTTCCTATGCAGGTACCACAACTATTTCAGTCCACACCACCACCTCCACCTCCGACTCCCCTGTTGGCATCCCTTCTACAACTGGATCTTGACCAGGTACATGGTTTACCTCCACCACCTCAGCCAAAACTTCAAGAATATGCAAGTCCTTACAAGACAAAGGAGCCATCACAGAACAAGACAATCCCTAACTCAATCGTTGAGAACATTTCGGAGGCATCCCCACGGTTCTTTTCATCCGGTGGCAATGATATCTCTCCTTATGCTCCTTTGGACCAGGCGCTCTACAATGAAATCCAAGGGATGGATTCTTACTTGGGGTGCAATAGTAATGATGTAGGCCAATATAACATGGGACGTGAAGAGTGGGTCAATGCACCACCAGAGTCTTCTCGCGGGAATGATGATGATATTGATGCATGATTCGGAGGACATCTTTAGTCAAGGGAATAAGATATTCTGTGTCCATTAGGTGCCATTGTCGATCGTACTATTTTGTTAAGCTTCTTCGAGGCAAAATAAACATTTCATGTCTAGTTCATTATGTCATGAACTTTGTTTCTGTATGACTAATTCCATGTAATGCTTGGTGTTCTTTACTGAGATTAAGTATTTCATGTCTTTTATTTATTGAATAATAAACATGTCATTTTTTTGCTTTCTCTATCGACGAACTAGAGGAATATGCCTGAATTTTACAGTTATTTTAAACTTCAGTAGCACAACCCAAACATTATTACGTAATTCGGATAAGGACATGAGATAAGTACTAGGCACACCCCTCCTGACTGACCAAGCACGAATAGTACTAGACACATAACGTTATTAATTTCTGATCGAGCTCGTTTGCTCTGTTCCGTCGTTGCTTGCACGCTGTAAGGCTAGAAAGCAGAGTAACTCGATGACCTTGTTCTGCTGAGTATGTTTTCCAATCATCGTCTGCCCCGAAATTTTTTCTATCCAATTACGCGGGCCGTGAAGCGACGTGAATGGACGGTTGGATCGAACTGATCTGCCGAGAGGCTGTGATCAGATCATACGTAAGATATATACAGCGACAGGCTTGTACTGTTTGTTCTTTTGTTCGCCTCGAGATGGTGATAGCCCAGCAGTAGCAGTACGAACTCTCCTTCCTAGCCAACAGTTGTAGATTACCCGTATGGGGGAGCCCACCCGTCGACCTCGCAAAAACTTCTCGAGAATGAGACATCACCTCGCAAACATACGGTTCAGGAATGTGTGCTGCATTTTCGCAGGTTGCTGACAATGCTTGCCCCTTGCCCATGCCCATGAAACGCAACATCAGAGGGCAACCAGGGCATGGGATGTCCGATCAGCAACTCCTGGAGAAGAGCCACGGCCCTATCCATCACCAAGAAACGACAGCTCTTGCGGCCTCACATTTTTTACCGATTACCATTCACAGATAAAACGAAAAATTTATAAAGGGACTATGAACACACCAAAAATCTAAACAGCATATATAAGCACTCGATGTGTGATCAATGACACGGTGATTGAGGTTTTTTATCATGGTCTCTTACCAAAAATCATCTTCTGCTCCCGAGCTCATTTGAGCTCGGGGTAAACAGTAAAATCCTGACAAACAAACATTGACAAATGTTTTATGTGCTCACAAAATTTCATGTTGAAAAGACATTTCTAGAAGTCGTGACAAAAAACAAAATCAGCACTCCAAAATGCTTTCGAAAATAACATTTTTGGAACATTATTTTTATTTTTTTCACGACTTTCACAAATGTGATTTCACGATGAAATTTTATGAGCATGTAAATTTTTTGGCAATGTTTGTACCCAAAAAAATCAGAATTTTTTTATTTTTAATTTAACTGTTCACCCGAGCTCATTTGAGTTCGGGCTCAGAAACTTCACATCCCTCTCTTACCCCCTCTTTCCACATGCGAGTAAGAGTAGGCTATCGGCTCTTTTCACAAGTAAGAGTATATAATCTGAGCCTACTTTTATTACCTTTCATGTGCAAAGAGGGGTAAGAGAAATCATATTAAAATTGCTCCGCGGCGGTTAGATAATTTAATCATTTGATTGTTCAAATTTGCATTTCCAAGAGCTGGGACACACATTTGAGTTTCGATGGAGCACCGTGTGAACAGGGAAAAAAACTATTTCATCGTAAACAGTTAAAAACAAGTATAGTTTCTTGAAGAAATGCATATGTTGTGATCTTGAAGAAGAAAGAACCGTGCTCCATACAAACTACTTTCGAAGCATTAACCTTTTTGGTGCAAACTATAATACTTCTACATGTTTATGGTGAAAATTGCAGAGTACACGAATAGGGCAAACGCCTATGTTGTTACAACTTTGGGTTTCTTTCCTCTCCTTTCAAGGTGACTTGAGAAAGCCTTTCTCCCCTCGATCTCCGTCGGCGAACCCATGGATTCGCCTCCCCTCCGCTTGTCGCTCCGGCGGTCGAACATGGGGAGGAGAATCCTGGTGTCTCGACTCCTACTACTAGATAGATAGAGTTTTAGTCTTCGCAGGGGCGGCGTTTAGACGGTTGGCGGCGCTCCTTCTTTGAGTCAGTCTTTCGAGTTCCGATCCTCCTCAAGTTTGTTTGTTGGGACGAATTAAACAGAGCTCCGACATAGATTCCTGCCAGCTCCTTGGGGCGGCGAGGTTAGGGTTTCTTGTCGTGCGTACGCAACGACGATATTTAGTGTGAGGTTCTTCAGATCGATTCAAGGATTCAAAGGCGACAAATGCGGCTCCAGGGCGCTGGTCCTTAGGGGCACATGCACGAAGACTTTCCGGCTTGTTCTAGCGGCATCAATGGTCGTTCGATGGTTCATGGACTCGATGTAATTTTTATTATGTTTGAGGTGCTTTGTACTTCCTGTGAATCTTTATAATAGATCTGATCTTTTTCGCTAAAAAAGAGAGCAAACGCCTATGCTACAAATTGTAATAGCTCTACTTTGTTTTGAAAATTACTGTAATGCCTCTACTTGTTTTTGATGAAATTTGCAGAGTACACGATTAGAACAAATGCCTGTGTTTTCTAAAAAAATGACATTTACAACCCGATAGCCGTTTTGATTTTCCGGGGGCCGTTTTGCGAGGAAAGGTCAAAGACTCAAAGGTTATACGAACAGCAAAGTGTGAGCCGTACGATGAGGATCGTAGGGACCAGGCGCCCCCGTGATCCTATCGCCGGAGAGCGACACCTGTGTCCGGGAACCCCGCCACGTCCGTTTCCATCTCCGTTGGCCCACGGCCGCCGGAGCTTGCGTGTCGGGTAAGCACGCGGTTACGTGGATTCCCGGAACTCGCCGGAACGCGACAACTCGCAGGCCCGTGAATCCTTACCGTCTCGGAGCGCAGATTCACCGGGACGGTGAACGGCCACGTCGTCCGCGCCCACCGCCTCGCTGTCGCTGCCGGGCTTTTCAAAAGGACGACGAGGGGGTAGGGGTAGCTCACCAGCGTTCACCATTCCACCGGCCGTTTGTTTGCTCCAAGAACCCGGCAGCTCGTCAAAGTCTCCGGTGATATCCGTTCGTCGAGTTCGAGTCCACCATGGCGGCCGCGGTGGCGAGAGCGATCGTGTGCGAGGCGGCGCCGCAGAGGGCGGCGCCCCCGTCGCAGCAGAAGCAGCAGACGAGGCGGGACAAGATCGTGCTCCAGCCCCGCCTGTCGACGCTCCGGTCGTACGGCGCCGACGGCAGCAGCGCGGTGACGCGGAAGCGGCTGCCGGGCGAGGCCCTGGAGGAGGGAGGCGTCGGGGGCGCGCCGCCCTTCTTCGCGTCGCTCGCCGACTACATCGAGAGCTCCCGCAAGAGCCAGGACTTCGAGACCATCTCCGGCCGCCTCGCCATGGTATACCTCTCTCTCCTCTGTAATAACTGTGCTCTGTTCGGACACCGCCGGTGGCTAAACGACCCGTCGGCTGTTGGTACTCGTGCAGGTGGCGTTCGCGGCGGCGGTGGCGGTGGAGGCGACGACGGGGGACTCGCTGTTCAAGAAGCTGGACACGGTGCAGATCGAGGAGGCGACGGGGCTGTGCCTGGCCGTGGTGGCCTCGGCGGCCACCTTCGCGTGGGTCTCCAGCGCGCGCGACCGGATCGGGCAGATGCTCACCCTCGGCTGCAACTCCTTCGTGGACGGGCTCATCGACAACGTCGTGGACGTGCTCTTCTCCGACGACCAGATGCAGGACTGGTCCGACGACGCCTGAGCGCACAGATGCAGATGCACCACGTACACGTGTAGATACGATACGGCTACTAGACACAGACGCTGCGTGCGCATGATGATAGTATAGAGCCCAGTTCTTTTGCAGGATTCTCCGAGAATCTGCCCCTCCCTAGCTTCTGCTAGAATCTTTGACCCCTTTTGTTTTATAATCCTACCTAATTAGACCCTAACTAGATAGGATTGTAAAACAAATGGGGCTCAAAGATTCCGGAAGAATCTGGGTAGGGTTCAGATTCTGGAAGAATCTGGCAAAAGAACTGGGCGTAGAACTAATACTACTAGAGAAGTCGTAGCGTTGTTATGAGAGACTTTGCATTTCCAAGTTCCATCGCTGCTGCAAGTGGTTCCTTATTTCTTCGTTCAGAGATGATGGATGCCATGGCTATGGTACAGAGCTCTGTTCATCTGGAGTTTCTTTGCCTTTGAGGGTTTTCTGTGATTGCAGCGTTGTAATCTGCTCTGCATATGATGGAGCAGTACTACCTTAAGTTTTAATTAACTGTACCTAGAGTACTGATACTGTAAAACTAGAACCATGTACTCTCTCTGCCTTCTTGGGAGTATGTTACATGTATAAGAAATCATCTAGTATTACTTTTTGTTGTCATTATTTGAGCTGCAGCATCTGTTATTCTCTTCCGAGGCCCTCGAGCTGCAGCATCTGCGCCTAGGAAAAGCACCAAATACTGCGAGTGTGCAGACAAAATTGGGATCAATAGGTCTGAACGGCAACATTGTGCCATTTGCATCTGGTTGTCTTTCACTTACAGTCCTCTGTATCTGTATTGGAATCAGGCAGCGTTGAGCAATCAACATTTACTACACGTGTATATACATGCTACTACTCCACTGGACGCTACATACGATAGGATATTACTACACGTGTAAAGTCCATTTTAAACTCTGAACTTGTAGAGGTTCAAACTCTGAATTTGTAGTGGTTCGGCGGCCGATTACACCCTGAACTACGCAATCCCGATCTAAATTGAACCTTCATGACATTTCCCAAACAGGGATTGTCCACGTGGCAAAGAATGGCCGGGATTGTTCGTATTTTGCAAAGGACACACACCTGCTCCCCAATGGGCCGGCCCGCTTTATTCGAAAAAAACAAAAAATCACAAAGGGCGCCACACCCTGGCCCGGTCTGCTTTAGTTTTTCCGTTTAAAAACAAAAACAAAAGCGCACGGTACGTACTAGAACACGAGACCCCTTGATATTGTCTCTCGCAACTAACCACCAAGGACAAGTAATACGTTGTGTTCACTTGCCCCCTTTTTATTATGTTCTTCTTTCTTTCCGTCTTTTTCTTAAATTCGGGATTCTTTTTTTAAATTGACGAACTTAATGCTCAGTGTGTATTTACACAATAATGTTCAGCGTGTACTTTAGAAAGATATCGCGTAATATAAAAAGTGCAATATATATTTAAAAACTTCATTGTATATTTTTAAAAAATTCATCATATAACAATGCAGTAATGTTCAGTGTGTATTTTAAAAATATATCGCATAATATGAAATTTAAGCAATAATATTAAATAAATGTTCACTATATATAACCAATTTTTTCATATATCATAAAATAATTTTAAGTTTTTATTTACAAAAAATCTTACATAATAAAATTTTTAGTGTAAATTAAAATATGTCGGTACTAGTGAAAAGACATACACCGTTTACTACAAAACCTATATAAAAATATGCAAAAATTAAAAACCCGAAGTCTCTCGAACCTATCGATCGTCATAGTGGTTTGCTGGGTGGTATCTAATTAAAAACCACATACAAATCCGAATGCGCGTAGGTCCGGACGTGTCTGTAGTTTATAAAATATAAAAGAGCGTAAGCCAGAAATGCGCTAGAACCCATCGGTCGTCATAGTGGTTTGCGCACGCTTTGTGTATTTGGGGCAACGCAGGTTCGAATCCTGGCATGCGTTGAATTTTTTATTTGCGGGAAGAAAAATCGATTGTGTCCAAAGTTATTTTATAAAAAGGTATAAGCCTGTAAAATAACATATGCTAGTCAGTGGCGCAGTGTCCTGCGCGCCGGCGCGTTAGTGTGACAACACAGGTTCGATTCCTGTCCGAGGCGGTGATTTATTATTTCGTGTGGAAATAGTGTCATACCTTTTTTTTGCAATCAAGGGCTTTTGCTTGATTACATATAAAGCAATGGGTTTTTTGTGAAAGAACACAGACGAATCCTTGTTGACTGGTCCGAACGGTGCCAGGGTTCGATTTAGACCGGGATTGCAAAGTTTAGGGTTCAATCGACCGGGATTTTGACTTGAGGGTTCGTTCCGCCGAACCTCTACAAATTCAGGGTTTAAAATGGACTTTTTCCTACATACTACTCCACTTGTACAACTAGATGGACGCTACATACGCAAGATAATATCCTAGAAGTTGGCGCTGTTTGCGGGTTGGCTTTGATGTTGGAGCTCTATGGTGAAGTCGGAGTCGCCCGTTCGGAGGCAACCAGTGATGGCTTCGACGTTGGAGCTCTATGGTGAAGTCGGAGTCGCCCGTTCGGAGGCAACCGGTGATGACAATGACGCTTGCGACTCCTCGACTGTTGTCTTTGTTGTTTGCAGCTCCGTGTTTCATGTCGGTGGCCAGGTTGGCCGGAGGTGCCCTGCTATGGGTTGGATTGTGTCGACCTGGTTTTTCGTCAATTAACCGAGCAATTCTAACTTCTTTTTAATCAATGAAAATGGCAAATCTTCTGCGCGAGGGGGCAGGGGGACAAATGCCCCCTGGCCTTCCATAATGTGGGAAATTATGCACCCTCACTGCCTCCTATACTGCCTTTCCTCTGCGGAGTCCGACCATTGCCCGCTGGTCGTGGACTGCGCCGCAAACCCTTCCGGTGCATGAAGGTTTCACTTTGAGAGATTCTGGCTGAAGTAGGAAGGATTCCAACCCGCGGTTACTGAGGCTTGGAGTTCTGTGCCACCGGATCCTGACCCCTTCAGGCGCATCGTGGCCCGCCTAAAGACGACGACAAGACACCTCCAAAGGTGGAGTATGAGATCCATCTGGAATGTTTCTCTGCAACTCAAGGTTGCGCGTGAGCTCAGTGCCCGCCTTGACGCCGCCCAGGACATGCGCCCGCTCTCCCAATCCGAGTCATGGCTCCGACGAAGACTTAAGGCATCCTACCTTGGCCTTGCTTCCCTCGAGCAATCCATCGCAAGACAACGGACCCGCCTTTCTTGGCTGCGTAGTGATGATGCCGCCATCTCCTACTACAAAGTTCATGCAACCGTATGACATCCATCCGTGTGGGCGACCACGTGGTGACCGGGCATGACGCCATGGCTGAAGCCGCTTACAACCACTTCTCTGATGTGATCGGAAGTGCCACGGAGCGTGACATCACACTTGATCTCCGCGCTTTGTGCGTCCCGCAGTTTGACTTACACGAGCTTGAGCCGCCATTCTCTGAGGACGAGATTTGGAATGCAATTAAGAGCTTACCTATCGGCAAGGCGCCCGGCCCCGACGGATTCACCTCTGAATTCCTTGTTGTATGTTGGGACACGATCAAGAACGACTTCTGCGAGGCATTCGGCAAGCTCTATACCATGAATGGAAGGGGCATCCAAAAGCTCAAGGAAGCCCTCCTCACCTTGCTCCCAAAGCGAGCGGATGCACAAACGCTCTTCGACTACCGGCCCATCAGCCTCATTCACATCTTCTCTAAGCTTGTCGCGAAGGTACTATCCCTTCGACTGGCGCCACGATTGGGCCCGATGGTGTCCACCAATCAAAGCGCGTTCATTGCGGGGTGTTGCATCCATGATAACTTCCTGTTGGTGCAACAAACTGCTCCTCTGCTTCACAACCTCAAGACGCCACACATGCTCCTCAAGCTCTATATTGCACGGGCCTTCGACAGCGTCTCCTGTCCATTCCTCTTGCAGATACTGCAACATCTTAGCTTCGGTCCCCGATGGCGGGAGTGGATCTCCATACTCCTCTCGACTGCTTCCACGTGAGTTCTCATCAATGGGCACCCGGGGCCACCGATCGACCATGCGCATGGACTCCGGCAGGGCGACCCGGTCTCCCCCATGCTCTTCACTCTTGTCATCGATGTGCTCAACACAATGCTACTCCGCGCGGTGGGTCGAGGCCTTCTCCGACGCCTTACCACCCGACACGCGAGCTCGCGTATATCTCTTTACGCGGACGATGTCATCATCTTTTGCCACCCAGACAGCCATGACATTACCACCGTGTGAGCCATCCTACATGTATTCACCAAGACTTCCGGGCTTCATACAAACTTCGCCAAGTGTTCTGCCACACCAATCCGGTGCGACGAGGGCAACATCGCGACGATCACGTCTGAGATGCAGTGCCCGATAGCCCACTTCCCCATCACATACCTCGGCTTGCCCCTCTCAGTTCGCAAGGCCGCCACAACTAGCTTGCTCCTTATCGTCGACAAGCCCGCCCGCAAGCTCTCCACTTGGCGAGCTTCCATGTTGTCCAACGGTGACTGTCTGGCTCTCGTGTGTCACGTTCTCAGTGCTATCCCCACTCACTTCCTCGCCGCCTTCGTCCTCAACCAATCCATCCTCAAGAAAATCAACTGGATCATCCGCGGATTCCTTTGGGCGGGAGGCACCGAAGCCAATGGAGGCCAGTGCCGTGTTAACTGGCAGCGAGTTGCCGACCGATTTCTCTTGGCGGGCTAGGCATCAGGGACATCCAAAGGACCGGCATCGCCCTCCGTGCGCGGTGGCTTTGGTTACAATGCACCGACCCCTCACGACCCTGGAGCCACTTACACATACCTCACGACCCAGATGTGAGTGCCATCTTCAGAGCGTCTACAACCTGGGACCTTGGGTCCGGTGACACCTGTAGATTCTGGGCCGACCACTGGATAGACGACATGTCCGTGGCTGAGATCGCCCCTCTAGTCCTCGCCCTCGTCCCTCGATGCCGGTGCCAGACTCGCACCATTCGCGAGGGTCTCCACCTCTGAACTTGGGTGCAAGACATCCATGGAGCACTTCGACCGACGGCTATGGTGCAATATGTTGATCTTTGGCATCGCGTTTGCCACATTGACATCTCGGATGAGCCGGATGTGCTCAAATGGCGCTAGACCACCTCCGGCACCTACTCAGCCAGCTCGTGCTGTAAGGCCCTCTACATCGGCGCTTGCGAGGACCCCCACTGGAAGCTCACATGGCGACCGTGGGCACCGCTGCGCGTCAAGTTCTTTCTCTGGCTTGCTCTTCAGGACCATTGCTGGAGTGCTGACCGTCTGGCCAGGCATGGCCTACCACATGACGCGACCTGTGTTCTATGCGATCAGGATTCGGAGACCATGCAACACCTTCTGACTGGATGCCCTTTCTCCAAATAGATATGGCATGAGATCCTTAGTGGGTGAGAGCCTCGGTGGACATACCCAATCCCGACACACCCTTCCACACTTGGTGGAATACTTCGACTGGCAACACCACCGCCCAAATGAGGAAGGGCCTTTCGACCCTGATCATGCTGACCACCCGGTGCTTGTGGAAACACCGCAACGGTTGCATCTTCGACGGTGACCGGCCATCGATATCCCTCCTCTCCGCCACCATCAAAGACGAGGCACGCCTTCGGGCAAAGGCAGGTGCCACTGGGTTACACAACATCATCCCCGACGCTTAGTTAGCCAACTTTCCTAGGGGCTGAGCAACCCCATACTCTGTTCTGCTCCAACGCTTTCATTCATGCCGCATGCGTACATGGCCTTGTAAGTGATTGTAATCTCATGCTAAAACTCTCTTCTCCTATCAATGAAAAGATACGCATCTTGTGTATTCACGAAAAAAAGATGGAGCAGTACTACTACTACCTTGAGTTTTAACTGTACCTAGAGCTACTGATACTGTAAAACTAGAATCATGTACCCTCGCTGCCTTCTCGTTGTTATATGTAGTATAAGAAATCATCTAGTACTACTTCTCGTTGTCATTATTTGAGTTGCAGCATCTGTTATTTTGTTCCGAGACCCTCGAGCTGTAGTAGCGGTGCCTAGCAAAAGTATCTAATACTGTGGGTGTGCAGACAAAATTGGGATCAATAGGTCTGAACGGCAACATTGTGCCATTTGCATCTGGTTGTCTTTCACTTACAGCTCTCTATATCTGTATTAGAATCACACAACGTTGAGCAATCAACATTTACTAGACGTGTATATACATGCTACTACTCCACTTGTACAACTAGATGGATGTTTCATACACATGATAGTATCCTAGAACTAATACTACGTACTAGAGATCGTGACGTTGCTACAGATAATTAATCTCCAGGAGTGGTTGAATTGACAACTCAGCTGCTAATACTTGCAAATATTCTTTGGCTCCCTTTGTGTCGAATCTATAAATTTGGGTTGAATACTCTACCCTTGAAAACGGTTGCGATCCCATATACTTGTGGGTTATCAAGACCTTTTTCTGGCGCCATTGCCGGGGAGCATAGTTATATTTGTTGAGTCACTTGGGATTATTACCAATTTATCACTATGAAGAATCTGAAGGATGCTAAGACTAAGATTTATCCCTCTAAGACGAGGGGAGGTAAGGAACTACCATCTAGCTCTGCTTTACATTCACCTTTTGTTATAAGTAAACTTGCAACACCACCACATGATATTAATCCTGATATGTTGCAAGTTGTTGATGATGCTACTTCTGCTATGAATGATACTTATGACGATGCTAGTACATTGCTTGATGATGATGATGTGCCACTAGGTGACTTTCTTGATGAACAAATTGCTAGAGTAAGAGAACATGATGCTGTTGAAACTGATGATGAGCTTGAAACTGAAAATCTGAAAGTCCTACTAGAACTAGCCCTCCTAGATATGAATTGCCTAAGGTACCGGAAGGTTATGTTATGAATGAGGAGACAACTAGAGATATTCTTGCTTGTAAGGATAGAGATGATCTAGAGAAATTATTATGCAAGTATAAAGAAAAATCTCTGAATGCTAGAATGCAATATGATCCTAAGTTTGCTACTTCACCTATCTTTATTGATGATAAGGATTATGAATTCTCTGTCGACCCAGAGTTAATTACTTTGGTTGAATCTGATCCTTTCCATGGTTATGAAACTGAAACTTTGTGGCACTTCTTACAAAGTTGAACATAGCCACCCTTTTTACTCATAATGAGAAGACTCGCTATTACTATATTCGCAAATTAGTTTCGTTCTCATTAAAGGGTGATACTAAAGCTTGGTACAATAATCTTGCTCCTGTTTGTGTGCGTAGTCCCCAGGATATGATTTATTACTTCTTTGGAAAATATTTTCCCTGCTCATAAGAAACAAGCTGCCTTACAGGAAATATTTAATTTTGTGCAAATTAAAGAAGAGAGTCCCCCACAAGCTTGGGGGAGGCTTTACCAACTATTTAATGCTTTTCCTGATCATCCTCTTAAGAAAAATGAAATACTTGATATCTTCTATAATGGACTGACCAATGCTTCTAGGGACTTCCTAGATAGTTGTGCTGGTTGTGTTTTCAGGGAACGAACTATTGGGCAAGCTGAAGAATTATTGAATAACATATTGAAAAATTATGATGATTGGACTCTTCCTGAACCACTGCCTAAACCCACTCCAAAGAAGAGGGTATATTATATCTCAGTCCTGAAGATATGCAAGAGGCAAAGAAATCTATGAAGGAAAAAGGTATTAAGGCTGAGGATGTTAAAAATTTGCCTCCAATTGAAGAAATACATGGGCTTGATACACCACCACTGCCTAAGGTGGTAGACGTAAATTCTCTAATGAAATTCAATGATAATGATAATCCTCACAATATGCACCCTAGTCAATGCCTTTATGAGTTTGAAAACTACATTAGAAAACAAGATCACTTCAATGCAAATGTTATGAAACAATTGAAATACAATTCTGATATGATTGCTCACTTGAGCGACTTGTTATTTAGAATTTCAAATGATGTTAGAGGTGTGGGAAAGCATGCTTCTATGGTTCAAACTCAATTAGAACATGTTGCTAAATCTCAGAGAGAGTTGCTTGATGAAATGAATAATGACATACATGACTTTGTTGTTAGAGTAGCAACTAGAGGAGGTAAAATGACTCAGGAACCACTTTATCCTGAGGGACACCCAAAAAGAATTGAACAAGACTCTCAAAGAGCTAACACCGATGCACGTAGTACTCCTAAAAAGAAAAACAAGAAGAAAAATGATAGGACTTTGCATGCCCCTAGTGAACCTGAAGTAGAAAAACCTCCTGATAAAGATAATGAAATTTCTATCTCTAATGCTGAAACTCAGTCTGGTAATGAACACTCACCTTTTGATAATGAAAAAGATAATGATGAGATTCATGAAAATACTCAAAAAATAGTAAAGAACCAAACAATGATATGGAGATAGAACCACTGGTTGATCTTGATAACCCACAACCCAAAAATAAACGATATGATAAAAGAGACTTTGTTGCTAGAAAACACGGTAAAGAAAGAGAACCGTGGGTTCAAAAACCTATGCCTTTTCCACCTAACTCAACTAAAAAGAAAGATGATGAAGAATTTGAACGCTTTTCTGAAATGCTGAGGCCAGTCTTTTTGCGTACTCGCTTGACTGATATCTTGAAAATGCCTCCTTATGCAAAGTACATGAAAGACATCATCACCAATAAGAGAAAAATACCGGAAGCTGAAATCTCCACTATGTTTGCTAATTATACTTTTAAAGATGGAGTACCTAGAAAACTTGGAGATCCGGGAATACCAACTATACCTTGCTCCATCAAAAGAAACTATGTGAAAACTGCTTTATGTGATTTAGGAGCTGGTGTTAGTGTTATGCCTTTCTCTTTATATAAAAGACTTGATTTGAATAAGCTCACACCTATTGAAATATCTTTGCAAATGACTAACAAATCAACTGCCATACCTATCGGTATTTGTGAGGATGTGCCCGTTGTTGTTGCTAATGTTACTATTTTGACTCACTTTGTTATACTTGAGATGCCCGAGGACGACAACATGTCGATTATCCTTGGTAGACCCTTCTTGAATACTGCAGGGGCTGTTATTGATTGCAATAAAAGCAAGGTCACTTTTCATATCAATGGTAATGAACATACGGTGCACTTTCCGAAGAAACAATTCCAAGTGAATGGTATTAATGTTATTGAAAAATCTCCGAGAATCACTATTGGAAGTTTTCAACTACTTCTACCTACTGTTAAAAAGAAATATGAAATGCTTATTGTTGGGGACATTCATATCCCCGTTGAGGTAACTTAGTGATTTACGAAAGTTCTTCAGTTTCATGCTAATCGAAACTGGTTATTAGTAAGACCTGATCAACCTTATTGATGGATCATTTTTTTAGAGGTATGAAGTTGCTAAATTTAGTAAGCACTACCTTCTGTCCCTACCTTTTGTTTTCTGTTTTTATTAGTTAAATAAAATAAAATGCCATGTTTTGTCTGTTTTCTGAATTTCCCGTGCAATAAAAAATGACGCAAAAATAAAAGTTCTCAGAATGCTCTGAAAATTTAATACATTTTTTTTGAATATTTAAGAATTTCTGGTGCAAATAATATCAAAGGGAGGTGCACCAGGTGGGCACAAACCACCTGGGCGCGCCAGGATCCCCAGGCGCGCCCTGGTGGGTTGTGGTCCCCACGTGGGCCCCCTCACTTATCAATTCACACCATATCATCACCTACCTCCAGAAAAATTCACCACTGCCCTCTCTCGTGTTCTTGCTCTCAAACCCACATTCGATCTCTTTGCCCGAAGCTCCATTTCCGAAACTGTTTCGGGGGATTGTTGCTTGGTATGTGACTCCACCGTTTGTCCAATTAGTTTTTGTTTTAGCGGTTTATATTTTGAATAATTAGCTACTCTTGGTGCTGCTGTAGATGAGCTTGCATGTTGAATTCTTAGGTTCTAAGTAGTTTGATGCTTGCTATGGCCTCTATGTATCCGTATGAGTAGCTGCTATCAATCTTGTAAAGTTTTGTTGAGAAATTTTTGTGGACTACAAAATTTCAGAATTTTGTTCATAGGAAAAAGATGAATATCTTTAGGAAGTTTGCTTCCAAGAAGAACTCCAAAGGAGTGATTGGGGAGTCGTCTGACAGTGATCTCCATACCCGGAGGTTGGCGGAAGTACGACCGTGCGAATGGCCGCACACCCCATTCATGGAAGGGGCTGAAATCCTTCAAGATTTCACACAATATGCTGCTAATGTCAGCCTCACCGACTTCATCGCAGCTGAATGTGAACCGTATCATCTCCTCACAAACACCTTTGTTCAAAGTTTTACTTTCCTTCCTAGGAATAATCCTCCTGAGGTGCAGTTTAATTTATATGCTGAGCCCCGTCAGATACCGCTTACTGAGTTCTGTGAAATATGCTTGCTTCCTTCTGATGGCGGTTTGGTAGAGCTTAGGCCTGCAGAGTTTGAGGCCTTTTATCGTACCTTGACAGTGGGAGATGAGAGAGGGGTGTCAGGTATCACTGCCGTTGGCTTTCATTTTCCTGCTGTTCATTATTTCACTCTTTTTATTGCAAAATGCTTGCTTGCTAGAGAGAAGGTGGGTGCACTCAGTGCCCCAGACCTTGCTGTTTTACGTCGTGCACTTGAGGGCGACAACACTTATGGCTTGGGATCTAATGTGGCACGCCGCCTTCACCTTAATAAATCCAAGGGTAAAATACATCATGGTATTTACGCTACTCGTTTAGCGGCTCACTTTAATGTTGAGATACGCCTTCACGATTATCATTTGCCCAAAGTTTACCTAGATCACGCAACCATGGAACACCACCGGCTTATTGCACGAGATTACCCTAACATTCCTATTCCGTATAACCTGGTTTTTAGCCTGAACACTGCTACCTCTTGAGCATTGCGTTGGTTTTCCCTTGAAGAGGAAAGGGTGATGCAGCAAAGTAGCGTAAGTATTTCCCTCAGTTTTTGAGAACCAAGGTATCAATCCAGTAGGAGGCCACGCTCAAGTCCCTTGCACCTACACAAACAAATAAGAACCTCGCAACCAACACGATAAAGGGGTTGTCAATCCCTTCACGGCCACTTGCAAAAGTGAGATCTGATAGAGATGATAAGATAATATTTTTGGTATTTTTATGATAAAGACTAAAAGTAAAGAAAGCAAAGTAAACGGTGAAAATAATAGCTTGTTGACGGTAGATTAATATGATGGAAAATAGACCCGAGGGCCATAGGTTTCACTAGTGGCTTCTCTCAAGAGCATAAGTATTACGGTGGGTAAACGAATTACTGTCGAGAAATTGATAGAATTGAGCATAGTTATGAGAATATCTAGGTATGATCATGTATATAGGCATCACGTCTGTGACAAGTAGACCGACTCCTGCCTGCATCTACTACTATTACTCCACACATCGACCGCTATCCAGCATGCATCTAGAGTATTAAGTTCATAAGAACAAAGTAATGCATTAGGCAAGATGACATGTTTTAGAGGGATAAAATCATGCAATATGATATAAACCCCATATTTTTATCCCCGATGGCAACAATACAATACGTGTCGTTTCCCCTACTGTCACTGGGATCGAGCATCGCAAGATTGAACCCAAAGCTAAGCACTTCTCCCATTGCAAGAAAGATCAATCTAGTAGGCCAAACCAAACTGATAATTCGAAGATACTTGCAAAGATAACCAATCATGCATAAAAGAATTCAGAGAAGATTCAAATATTGTTCATAGATAATCTTGATCATAAACCGACAATTCATCGGATCTCGACAAACACACCGCAAAACAAGATTACATCGAATAGATCTCCAAGAGAATCGAGGAGCACTTTGTATTGAGATCCAAAGAGAGAGAAGAAGCCATCTAGCTAATAACTATGGACCCAAAGGTCTGAGGTAAACTACTCACACATCATCGGAGAGGCTATGTTGTTGATGTAGAAGCCCTCCATGATCAATGCCCCCTCCGGCAGGACGCCGAAAAAGGCCCCAAGATGGGATCTCATGGGTACAGAAGGTTGCGGCGGTGGAATTAGGCTTTCGTGGTGCTCTTCGGTGGTTTGGGGGTACGTAGGTCTATATAGGAGGAAGAAGTAGGTCGGTGGAGCCACGAGGGGCCCATGAGGGTGGAGGGCGCGCCTAGGGGGGTAGGCGCGCCCCCTGCCTCGTGGCCTCCTCGGTGATTTCTTGACGTCCACTCCAAGTCCTCTGGATCACGTTTGTTCCAAAAATAACTCTCCCGAAGGTTTCATTCCGTTTGGACCCCGTTTGATATCCTTTTTCTGCGAAACACTGAAATAGGCAAAAAAACAACAATTTAGGCTGGGCCTCCGGTTAATAGGTTAGTCCCAAAAATAATATAGAAGTGTATAAATAAGCCCATTAAACATCCAAAACAGAATATATAATAGCATGGAACAATCAAAAATTATAGATACGTTGGAGACGTATCAAACACTCGTGATATTATTCCATTGCCTGCTCCTGCTTTGTTTGATCTTGTTGCCTGGGGCAGATACAGGATTATGCCTACGGATATCATCGCCTACTGGAACAACCAGGCTGCAGCAGAGGAGGAGCCTCAGCAGTGGGATCCATGGATGCCCGCTCCTCAGCACCCCGACTATTATCTAGGCTACTGACTGATTACCAAGTTAGGCCAAAAGCCTAAGCTTGGGGGAGTATGTATTCCCACCGACATTACATTCATGTTTACACATTTCATTCCTTTTGTCGGTGTCCACACTTTTTCATTGTACCATCCATGTTAAATTTATCTTCTCACCTTCTTCTTGTGTGTTTGAAAAACATTAGAAAAACCAAAAAAATAGTTGTAGTTAGTTTACTTTCTATGCATGCTTAGTTGTAATACTAAAAATAAAACCCAAAAAGATTCCCTTGTTGTGTTTTTGCTTGTTGGGACCTTTCCCGTGTAAATAGTTTTTCTCATTTTTGCTTTTCCCTTTTATTTGCTTGTTCAAGAAAACCAAAAACTTCAAAAAAAAAACCAGTGTGTTTCTCCGAATTTATTTTTCTTTTATTCGAGTCATACCAAGGAGAAGACCACGATGAAAATGTTGAGTGGCTCTCATATGCATAATTGTTGATCTAACAAAGAGCCCATATTACCTTGTCTTCTCCTATTGAATAAAATATTTGCAGATTCCAGCTTAGTCCACAACACTCTTGCACTATTATTATTTTCACATCGTTCGATCGTGCAAGTGAAAGGCAATAATGACGATATTTATGAACTGGCCGTGGCAGAGAGAAACTGGTATGAACTCGACTTGTTCCGTTTTTGTAAATATGTTTGACCTTGTATCCATGGTTCATCCCATTATGATTAAACATGTTTGCAATGACAATTAGAGATTATAGTTTCTCATGCCATGCATAAGTAGCTAGGAGTGGATAATGATTTATCTTGGATATCAACATTGCGTTAAAATGATTGTGATGTAGTATGATGATATGGTATCCTCCTCTGAATGTTTGAGTGGCTTGACTTGGCACATGTTCATGCATGTAGTTGAATCAAAACCAACATAGCCTCTATGATATTTATGTTCATGGTGTTTATATCCTACTCATGCTAGTGTCCAATGTTACTTATGCATAATGCATGTTCATGACCGTTGTTGCTCTCTAGCTGGCCGCTTCTCAATCTATTTGCTAGCCTTCGCCTGTACTAAGTGGGAATTCTGCTTGTACATCAAAAACCTTGAACCCAAGTTATTCCAGATGAGTCCACCATACCTACCTATATGCGGTATCACCCTACCGTCCTAAGTAAATTTGTATGTGCCACCTTTAAAAACTTTAAATAAATATCCTTTTTGTGTGCCTGGATTGTTCGTGGAACGACAGGAGGTGTTCGGTATCTCCCATGCTAAGCGGATTATTCTTAGGTTGAGTGTTTGTTCACTTACCATTGCACGAGAAAAGGGCGGTAATAGGGATTTCCAGTCCCGAACTAAAAAATGCAAATAATTAAACAAAAGTCCCCTGGGACTACTGTTGGTATGGACGACACACGTTGTTTCGGACAAGCCGTGGAGTGTGATTGTTGGTGGAGGGGGAGTAAACCTTTACTTTTATCGCTTGGGCACTGCCACTAGCGTGCTTAGCATGGAAGATATTGATAACTTATGGTCGTGAAGTAAACAAGAAGGGTGCATTTCTCAAAATAGCATCTACCTCTGTTTTAAAACTTGAGCTCTGGCACCGCTGCAAATCACTGCTTCCCTCTGTGAAGGACTATCTATTTACTTTTATGTTGTGTCATCACCTTCTAAAATAAGCACTGATGTCATGCTGATGCATTGTGTATAGCTAATGTTGGGTGCATCATGATTGGATCTTTTCTACCATGAATTACAATGTTTAGTCGCTGCTTGAACTTTGGAGGTGCTCTGCATTTATGTTTTGCGTCTTGGAAAGGGCTAGCGAGATACCACTATTGTCATATTATATCATAGTTGTTTTGATAATGTGTTGCTGTTTGAGATGTTTTATTATTGCTCGCTAGCTAATTATGTCATTGATATGAGTTAATATAATTTTTAAGAGTTATTGTCGGCATGATTAGTTATAATGTTCGCTGAAAACCTGGGTGCTGTTTAAGCTTATTTACGCAAACAAGAGCAAAAGAGTTCGTAATTTTTTTTCTTTTTCATTTCCAGTTTATCAACTGAATTGCTTTAGGACAAGCAAAGGTTTAAGCTTGGGGGAGTTGATGCGTCTCCAACGTATATACTTTTCCTAACGCTTTTCCTCTTGTTTTGGACTCTAATTTGCATGATTTGAATGAAACTAACACTGGACCGACGCTGTTTTCAGCAGAACTACCATGGTGTTGTTTTTGTGCAAAAATAAAAGTTCTCGGAATGGACTGAAACTTTGCGAGGATTTTTTATACAATAAAAGAGAATTTTTGGAGCCAAGAGTCACCTGAGGGGGGCACCTGGGTGGGCACAACCCACCAGGGCACGCCTGCCCCCACAGGCGCCCAGGTGGGTTGTCCCCACCTGGTGGCCCCGCAGACTCTGAAACCGACGCTATAAAATCCTATTTTTCCAGAAAAATCTGAGAGAAAGAATTATCATGATCCACGAGACGGAGCCGCCGTCACCTCCTGTTCTTCATCGGTAGGCCAGATCTAGAGTCCGTTTGGGGCTCCGGAGAGGGGGATCTTCGTTCTTCATCATCACCAACCCTTCTCCATCGCCAATTCCATGATGCTCCCCACCGGGAGTGAGTAATTCCTTCGTAGGCTCGCTGGTCGGTGAGGAGTTGGATGAGATTCATCATATAATCTAGTTAGTTTTGTTAGGGCCTGATCCCTAGTATCCACTATGTTCTGAGATTGATGTTGCTATGACTTTGCCATGCTTAATGCTTGTCACTTTGGGCCCGGGTGCCATGATCTCTGATCTGAACCATTTATGTTATCACCATTATATCCGTGTTCTAGATCCAATCTTGCAAGTTATAGTCACGTACTACGTGTTATGATCCAGCAACCCCGGAGTGACAATAGTCGGGACCACTCCCGGTGATGACCATAGTTTGAGGAGTTCATGTATTCACCGTGTGTTAATGCTTTGTTCCGGTTCTCTATTAAAAGGAGGCCTTAATATCCCTTAGTTTCCAATTGGACCCCGCTGCCACGGGAGGGTAGGACAAAAGATGTCATGCAAGTTCTTTCCATAAGCACGTATGACTATTTACGGAATACATGCCTACATTATATTTATGAACTGGAGCTAATGCCGTATCGCCCTAGGTTATGACTGTCACATGATGAATATCATCCAACAAATTACTGATCCAATGCCTACGAATTTCTATTATATTGTTCTTGCTAAGTTACTAATGCTATCGTTACAGTTGCACTTGTTACAAAACCACTGCTATCACTGTTACCGTTACTATTGTTGCTGCTACTATTATCAAAACTATAATTTGCTACTGATCACTTTGCTGCAGATAATTGATAACCCACAAGTATAGGGGATCGCAACAGTTTTCGAGGGTAGAGTATTGAACCCAAATTTATAGATTCGACACAAGGGGAGCCAAAGAATATTTGCAAGTATTAACAGCTGAGTTGTCAATTCAACCACACCTGGAGATTAATTATCTGCAGCAACGTGATCAGTAGCAAAGTAATATGATAGTTTTGATAATAATAGCAGCAACAATAGTAACGGTAACAGTGATAGCAGTAATTTTGTAGCAAGTGCAATAGTAACGATAGCAATAGTAACTTAGCAAGAACAATATAAGATAAATTCGTAGGCATTGGATCGGTAATTTGTTGGACGATATTCATCACGTGATGGTCATAACCTAGGGCGATACGGCACTAGGTCCAGTTCATAAATATAATGTAGGCATGTATTCTGTAAATAATCATATTGCTTATGGAAAGAACTTGCATGACATCTTTTGTCCTACCCTCCCGTGGCAGCGGGGTCCAATTGGAAACTAAGGGATATTAGGGCCTCCTTTTAATAGGGAACCGGAACAAAGCATTAACACACAGTGAATACATGAACTCCTCAAAGTACGATCATCATCGGGAGTGGTCCCGACTATTGTCACTCCGGGGTTTCGGATCATAACACGTAGTAGGTGACTATAACTTGCAAGATCGGGTCTAGAACATGGATATAATGGTGATAACATAAACGGTTTAGATCTGAAATCATGGCACCCGGGCCCAAAGTGACAAGCATTAAGCATGGCAAAGTCATAGCTACATCAATCTCAGAACATAGTGGATACTAGGGATGAAACCCTAACAAAACTAACTAGATTAAATGATGAATCTCATCCAGCTCGTCACCGACCAGCGAGCCTATGAAGGAATTACTCACTCCCGGTGGGGACTGATACGTCTCCAACGTATCTATAATTTATGAAGCATTCATGCTATTATATTATAGGTTTTGGATATTTATGGGCTTTATTATACACTTTTATATTACTTTTGGGACTAACCTATTAACCGGAGGCCCAACCCAAATTGCTGTTTTCTTGCCTATTTCAGTGTTTCGAAGAAAAGGAATATCAAATGGAGTCCAAATGGAATGAAACCTTCGGGAAAGTTATTTTTGGAACAGAGGCAATCCATGGGACTTGGAGTGCAAGTAAGGGAAGCTTCGAGGTGGCCACGAGGCAGGGAGGCACGCCCTCCCCCTGGGCGCGCCCCCACCCTCGTGGGCCCCTCGTGGCTTCCCCGACCGACTTCTTTCTCCTATATAAGTCCATATACCCTAAAAACTTCGAAATAGATCTGGAGTTCCGCCACCGCAAGCCTCTGTAGCCACCAAAAACCTCTCGGGGCCCTGTTCCGGCACCCTGCCGGAGGGGGGGATCCTTCACCGGTGGCCATCTTCATCATCCCGGCGCTCTCCTTGACGAGGAGGGAGTAGTTCACCCTCGGGGCTGAGGGTATGTACCAATAGCTATGTGTTTGATCTCTCTCTCTCTCTCTCTCTCTTGTGTTCTTGAGGTGGTACGATCTTGATGTATCACGCGCTTTGCTATTATAGTTGGATCTTATGATGTTTCTCCCCCTCTACTCTCTTGTAATGGATTGAGTTTTCCCTTTGAAGTTATCTTGTCGGATTGAGTCTTTAAGGATTTGATGTATGTCTTGCCGTGCTTATCTGTGGTGACAATGGGATATTCACGTGATCTACTTGATGTATGTTTTGGTGATCAACTTGCGGGTTCAATGAATCTATGCATAGGGGTTGGCACACGTTTTTGTCTTGAATCTCCTGTAGAAACTTTGGGGCACTCTTTGAAGTACTTTGTGTTGGTTGAATAGATGAATCTGAGATTGTGTGATGCATGTCGTATAATCATACCCACGGATACTTGAGGTGACATTGGAGTATCTAGGTGACATTAGGGTTTTGGTTGATATGTGTCTTAAGGTGTTATTCCAGTACGAACTCTTTAATAGATCGATCCAAAAGAATAACTTTGAGGTGGTTTCGTACCCTACCATAATCTCTTCGTTTGTTCTCCGCTATTAGTGACTTTGGAGTGACTCTTTGTTGCATGTTGAGGGATAGTTATGTGATCCAATTATGTTATTATTGTTGAGAGAACTTGCACTAGTGAAAGTATGAACCCTAGGCCTTGTTTCAACGCATTGCAATACCGTTTGTGCTCACTTTTATCATTAGTTACCTTGCTGTTTTTATATTTTCAGATTACAAAAACCTATATCTACCATCCATATTTCACTTGTATCACCATCTCTTCGCCGAACTAGTGCACCTATACAATTTACCATTGTATTGGGTGTGTTGGGGACACAAGAGACTCTTTGTTATTTGGTTGCAGGGTTACTTGAGAGAGACCATCTTCATCCTACGCCTCCCACAGATTGATAAACCTTAGGTCATCCACTTGAGGGAAATTTGCTACTGTCCTACAAACCTTTGCACTTGGAGGCCCAACAATGTCTACAAGAAGAAGGTTGTGTAGTAGACATCAAGCTCTTTTCTGGCGCCGTTGCCGGGGAGGTGAGTGGTTGAAGGTATATCTTTAGATCTTGCAATCGAATCTTTTTGTTTCTTGTTTTATCACTAGTTTAGTCTATAAAATAAAACTAAAAAAATGGAATTGAGTTTGCCTCTTACGCTTCATCTTTTTAATATCTTTCGTAAGTATGATGAAAAGGAAAATTGTGCTCAAGTGCTAGAAGAAGAAGTCTATAAAATGTTTGATACTAAATCTTTGAATGATGAGCATGATTGCAATGTTGTTAGTATGAACTCCTTGAATATCCATAGTACTAATGATGATTGCACTAGTTATGATAAAAATGTCTCTTATAAGCATGTCGATTTTTGTGGAGAGCATTGGGTTTGCATGGACACACCAAATAGGGAAAATGGATATTGCAAGAGGCATAAGCATTTAGAAACTAAATTGTTGCAAAGAAAGGCTAGATAAGAATGCTGAAAATTTACATTTCCTTTGCCGTACTTGTGAACTTTGCAATGAACGTGGTCATTTACATCTGCGATGCAAATTATTTCATGATCGAATCGTGTCCAAAAATTGTGATGATTTGATTTCCCTTGCACATTATAATGAACTTAGTTTGCTTTTGGGTTATGAAGAAATGAAACGTTTAACTAAGAATCTTCCAAAATTTGTCCTTAAGAAACTCTTTGATTTTGATCTAGAGAAGATTTATATGTTTTGTGCAGTGAATTGCATTGAAAATCCTTATATTGCCAATTACCTAAAGAAAAGAAAGCAAATAGAAGACGAAGAGAATACTAATGAAAGGGAAGAGACTTCCCAATATCCTCCTATTATTTCTTATGATGAATCAGGTAACGAGGAGGAGCTTTCTATTCAACCAATCTCATCAATAAGGAGCTCAAAGAAGAGGGTTAAACCCACACATGATGTGAAGAAGAAAAAGAAAAAACGGAGAAGCAAAGGTAAAAAGGTATCCCTCCCAAATGATATTGCTCCTACTACTCATTGTGATGATGATAATTGATATACTGTTGGTGCTATCCATACTATTAATGAGTAGAGTGAATATGCTTATGATATTAAAAGGCCCAAGCTTGGGGAAGCTATGTTTGATGAGGATGACATATTTGAGAATATATTTGCTGCAATTAATGTTTGTCCCAAGCTTGGGGATGCTATGTTTAATGAAGATGATATTTCTAGCCTCCCAAGTTTTGATATGCAAAGTTGTTATGATGATAGCATGCCTTCTACCTATGATGATTATATTGATGAAAGTGGATTTGGAGAGGTCATGACTTTATTTAGTGATGAGTCCACTATCTTGGAAGAGGTTTCAATTGATTATGATGAGAACAAAGTTGCTACTTATGATGATTATTGTGATGAAACTTATGCGATAAAACTAGTGATGATTATATTTATAAAACTTGTCATGATTATGATACCCTTTTTCTGAACTTTATGCTTTCAATGTAGAAACAATTTATAGTATTCAAGTCTCTTATGATACTCCCACTATTCCGAATAAGAAGAATTTTTCTTATGTGGAGAGTAGTAAATTTTCTATGCAAGTAGATCATGAAAAGAATGCTTTAGGTGCTGGTTATATTGTTGAATTCATTCATGATGCTACTGAAAATTATTATGAGGGAGGAACATATTCTTGTAGGAATTGCAATAATATCAAGTTTACTCTCTACGTGCTTAAAATTTTGAAGTTATGCTTGTTTTGCCTTCCTATGCTAGTTGATTATTGTTCCCATAAGTTGTTTGCTCACAAAATCCCTATGCATAGGAAGTGGGTTAGACTTAAATGTGTTAGTAATATTCTTCATGATGCTCTCTTTATGTTTCAATTCTTATCTTTTATGTGAGCATCGTTGAAATCATCATGCCTAGCTAGAAAGGCATTAAAGAAAAGCGCTTGTTGGGAGGCAACCCAATTTTTATTTTTGTTCTTTGTTTTGTTCCTGTTTAGTAATAAATAAATGATCTAGCCTCTGGTTAGATGTAGTTTTATGTTTTAATTAGTGTCTATGCCAAGTAAGACCTAGAGGATCTTCTTGGATGATAATTATTTGATCTTGCTGAAAAAGACAGAAACTTTCTGCTCACGAAAACAGTTGTTTAAAATAGCCAGAAAGTGATAAAATACTGATTCCAATTGCAGTAGATCAATAATCAAATTATCTAGGTCGTCCTATTTTGGTAGATTTTTCTGAGTTCCAGAAGTTTGCGTTTGATACAGATTACTACATACTGTTCTGTTTTTGACAGACTCTGTTTTCATTGTGTTGTTTGCTTATTTTGATGAATCTATGAGTAGTATCGGAGGGTATGAACCATAGAGAAGTTGAAATACAGTAGATATTAAACCAATATGAATAAAGAATGAGTTCATTACAGTACCTTGAAGTGGTGTTTTGTTTTCTTTCGCTAACGGAGCTTACGAGTTTTCTGTTAAGTTTTGTGTTGTGAAGTTATCAAGTTTTGGGTAAAGATTCGATGGACTATGGAATAAGGAGTGGCAAGAGCCTAATCTTGGGGATTACCAAGGCACCCCAAGGTAATATTGAAGGACAACCAAGAGCCTAAGCTTGGGGATGCCCCGGATGGCATCCCCTCTTTCGTCTTCGTTCATCGGTAACTTTACTTGGAGCTATATTTTTATTCACCACATGATATGTGTTTTGCTTGGAGTGTCATTTTATTTTGTTAGAATTTGCTTGCTGTTATTTAGAATAATTTGTAGAATCTATATTTTCAATAAAAATGTCTAGAATAGCCTTTACCATGCTTATTTTCCAAGTATACATGTTGCTGTTTCAAAACAGAAAGTTTACTGCTGTTGCAAAAATTCCCTAGAAAAGTCAGAATGTGATAAAATGTTGAAACCTTTTGCATAATAAGCTATGATAAATTTAATACAGTGTTAATTTTATTTCATAATTTTTGGAGTTAGGGAAGTATGATGAATCTTGCATTCTTTACAGACTGTACTGTTTTGGCAGGTTGCTGTTATGTTTGCATTGTTTGCATATGTTTGCTTGTTTAATGATTCTATTTGAGGATAAGAGTAACAAATATGCAGAGGCATTTATTATGCAATATTGAATAATAATTTTAGTGATTTGCTACAGTAGAGTATGATAAGGTTTTTACATTGGTTTATACTAACTTATCTCACGAGTCCTTGTTCAGTTTTGTGTGGATGAAGCTTTTGAGATTTAGGGAGACCGTGATATAAAAGGAATTAAGGAGACACCAAAGCTCAAGCTTGGGGATTCCCAAGGCATCCCTAGATAATATTTCAAGAAGTCTCAAGCATCTAAGCTTGGGGATGCCCCGGTAGGCATCCCACCTTTCTTCTTCAACAATTATCGGTTAGTATCGGTTGAACCTAAGTTTTTGCTTCTTCACATGAGTTGTGCTATCCTTGCAATGCCATTTTATTTTGTGTTGGTTGCTCTTTGAATAAAATACCAAGATCTGACATTCTTAAATGTTAGAGGGTCTTCACATAGCTACATAATTATTTAACTACTCATTAATCTTCACTTATATCTTTTTGGAGTAGTTTGTCATTTACTCGTGTGCTTCACTTATATCCTATGAGTAAATGGTTGAATGAGTTGAATGTCATAAATCTGAAATTATATATGTTTCATTTGCTTATCCCATGTGGAGTAATGACTTCACATCTAAGAAGTAGAGGTAGTAAATTTATTGAAGGTTAGCAAACATTGTATTGGTCACTTGAACAATTCATGAAAGAATATTGAAGGAAGAGAGATTTCACATATAAATATTCTATCTTGGACATCTTCTATGATTGTGAGGCCCATTAATTATTTTCAAACCTGAGCAAATTAGTTGAAATTGGACAAGGAAGACAACATAATGAGTTATGCTTGGGTATATTTGTATAGAAGTTATACTGTTATGGATCCTTCAACATGTGGTGCTTGCTTTTTAGAATCCTTTGCTAGCCTAAATATCTATACTAAGCGGGAATACTGCTTGTGCATCCAAATCCCTTGAACCAAGTTTCTTCCATGAGTGTCCACCATATCTACCTATATGCTGTATTTACCTGCCGTTCCAAGTAAATTTGCATGTGCCAAACTCTAAACCTTCAAATAATAATCTGTTTTGTATGCCCGAATCACTCATGTGGCGACTAGGGGCTGTCAGTATCTTCCATGCTAGGTGGGTTATTCTCACGATGAATGGACTCCGCTCATCATTCACGAGAAAATGGCTGGTAACTGGGATGCCCAGTCCTATGATCAAAAGATCAAAAACAAATTCGCAAATAATTTAAACAAAACTCCCCCAGGAATGTTGATAGTTGGACGTCACCTGTTGTTTCGGACAAGCCGTGGAGTGTGAATGTTGGTGAAGGGGGAGTAAAAACTTTACCTTTCTGCGTGGGAACCGCCTATAATGTATGTAGCATGGAAGATATTGGGAACTGTTGGTCGTTATGTTGACAATGAAAGCATACCTCTCAAAATTATTTTAATCTCTATTTTAGCTTTGAGCTCTGGCACCTCTGCAAATCCCCGATTCCCTCTGCGAAGGGCCATCTTTTACTTTTGTGCAAGAGTCAGTAGTATTCCTTCTCATTCCAACCTACTCTTTAGTTGGCAAGCATCATGTGATGGAAGATCCAAGCATATATGGCCATTCAAATATATTTGATCATGAATTATTATTGTTGACAATTATCTATATGATAATTAAGTTGGGAGGCGAAACATTAAGCCCCTATCTTTCTCTGTGTTCGATGGATGCTATTTATTCTAAAAATATGCTTTGAGTGGTAGCAATCTGTCAGGACCCTGATTCTAAGTCACACCGATCTAGCCTGTAACACCTCATATCACTTTGCGGCCTCACGCACGGTATTCCCACGGGTGTCGCCTTACCATGGCCCGGGACCGTTTGCGCCTTTTGGCTCACGTATATGATAGTGTCGCTAGCATCCATATGACAGAGAACCCGGGCCGACATGACTAGTCGTGAACCCAAAGTGGCACTAACTTACGAGGACAGGCATACATGAATCAACATCGAGCATGTCGGTCAGCAGCGTGCGAATCCGGGCTGTAGCACTGGGCTAACAGGACTCCGGGAACCCGGGCTGTAGCAGGCTAGGCAGGACTCCGGATGTCACCGCATGACATTTCCCCGAAGGGACAGACACATGAACGAAGTGAATCACATGCCGGCCAGTCAAGTGTTCCGGAGTAGTAGTGCTGGGCTAGCAGGACTCCGGTGAACCGGGCTGTAGCGGACTACTATGGCTCATGGAAGCACAAGACTACATTTCCCCATAAGAGAGGCTACCAAGGATAAACAACTAGGTTGTCGGATCCCACACATACCAAGCATTTCAATCATACACACAATATGCTCGATATGTGTAAATACAACATGGCATCACAACATAACTCTACGACTCAAGTATTTATTCATTAGGCTCCGAGGAGCGAGATATTACAAACATAGGTCTCATGACCCAACATTCAGAGCATACAAGTCAAAGCACATGCGGAAGCTTAACATGTCTGAGTACAGACATCTACAAATGAAAAAGGCTGAGAAGCCTGACTATCTACCAGATCCTGCTGAGGGCACAAGATCGTAGCTGAGGTATCAAGCTAAACGTCGAAGTCCACACGGAACTACTAGCGAGACTGACGTCTCTCTGCAAAACATAAAATAAGCAAACGTGAGTACAAATGTACCCAGCAAGACTTACATCAGAACTTATCTACATATGCATCGATATCAACAAAGGGGGTGGTGGAGTTTAACTGCAGCAAGCCAGCTTTGACTCGGTGGCTATCCTAACTACGACTGCAAGTAACTCTTTTGAGGTGGCGCACACGAGTCCACATATTCACCATATCAATACACCACTATGGATTCGCTCCCGTCTCCCTATGAGGACGCCATCCATAGCACTCACGCTTATCTTGCGCATTTTAGAGTATCCACTTTCACTTGCCTATGAACTGTTATAGGCAACCCAGAAGTCCTTTACCGCGGACACGGCTATTCGAATAGATCATATTAACCCTGCAGGGGTGTACTTCGTCACACACGCTCTCACCACTTACTGCCGTTTACGCAACATGTACTCGGCAACCTTCAAGCGGAAGCCCAGCGAGGGTGTCGGCCACAGCCTACCTAAACACTCAAGTCTCTAGTCCAGGTTTATCGCCTATTCAGGTTCCATCCGCAAGGAGTCCGGCCGAGGTTTCCACATACGGCCCCAAACGATGTGTGCAGGGTTCCCGAGACACCAAACGGGCGACTCGGTACACCGTGCCACGAGCCTACAGCATCACAGCCCACCCCTCGGGTCAGCGCTGTCCACGGCCTCCAGCTTACTAGAAACACCAGAAACTACGTGCAACTCCTGGACAGAGGACAAGGGTGATTAAGAAGCCGAGAGGGTCCATTGGTTTCGGGCCCAATGCGTGGTAGTAACTGTATCATGGATCACAAACACAGAACTCAGTTCCTGAGGACGGCTTCAATGAGACAAACCACCATGTACTCCTACATGGCCTCTCACCGCTACCTTTACCAAATCGTGTTCACACACTTAGCTCACACACAGTAGGACATGTTCACACAACTCCAATTCATCCCCGATGAATCAGACCTGACACAACTCTAAGCAATAGCAGGCATGACAAACACATGAATGAGTAGGCACATCAGGGCTCAAACAACTCCTACTCATGCTAGTGGGTTTCATCTATTTACTGTGGCAATGACAGGTCATGCAGAGGATAAAGGGGTTCAGCTACCGCAGCAAGTAACAGATGAATCGTTGTTGTCCTAATGCAGTAAAAGAGAGCAGGAGCGAGAGAGTGGGATTGTATCGAAATGAGCAAGGGGGTTTTGCTTGCCTGGCACTTCTGAATATATTAGAGTTCTTCATCGGTGTCATCGAACTCATCGTCGGAATTACGGCTATCGAGAGGGGACAATTACCGGCAACAGAGAAGGAGACACAATCAATGCAATGCACAATATGATGCATGATCATGACATAGCAAAATGAGTGTGTTGGGCTAATGCAACTACAACCAGATGGGTTTGAGCCATTTTGAACCAAAGATTCAACCCCAAACTCATCTTATGAATTTATATAGTGCTTTATCATGCTTTGATATAAATAGCAGGGTTAAGTTTCTTTAACATGCATGAATCCAGTACAGATGGATAGATTGGATTTTTTTGATCATTTTTCATATATAAATTATTTCATTTGGAGTTACAGATTAATATCTATGAATTTTAGAAGTTTAGGGTATTTTCTGGAATTTCCTGAATAATAATAATTCCAGTAATTAAATCATTTATTATGTCAGCAGTGTGTCATGATGACGTCAGCGGTTCAGCGGGGTCGTCCAGGTCAAACCTGAGGTGTGGGTCCCCTGTGTCAGTGTCACTGTTAGTTAATTAAACTAATTAGAATTAATTTAAATCTAACCCAGGTTTAGCAGGCGGGCCCCACTTGTCATTGACCCAGGGGAGGTCAAACCCCTGGTCAACTGGGCTGACGCGCCGGCGTTTAGCCGCCGGCGAGGCCAGACGCGGCGGTGGGGTGCGGGATCTGTGCTCCGGCGACCTAATGGGCGGCGGAGAGCACCTACACGCAGCTGGGAACGAGCCACATCGATTGGTGGTTGTGGTGGAGCTCGGGGTCGCCGGAATCGATGCCGGCGATGAGCTGTGCGGCTGCCGGGGTACGGGGTGTAGTCGAACCCGTCGCTAGAGAGCACGGCGAGGGGCGTGCGATGGTGCTACGGGCTCCTGGAGATGCGGTGAAGCTAACGGCCATGGTGGTGCGACCGTTGGATGGCCGGAGCCTCGTCGGCGACGAGCTCGGCGGCGGCGCGTGCGGGTGAGCTACGTGCAGTTGCTACGGAGCTCGAGAGCGAGAACGAGAGGGGGAGAAGGTAGCGGAGCTCACTGCGGTCACGTAGAAGCAAACGCCGCTGTCGGGGACGGGCTGACGACGTCGGGAGGTCGCCGGCGATCTCGGAGCAGAGGCGGCGAAGTCGAGGGTGCAGGGGGCGATGCAGGCCGTTCGGCGTTGCCTGACTCGGCTGAGAGGACGAGGGCGTCGAGACGGAGCTGCTGGACAGCACGGGAAGGCGAGGGGAGCACGGTGGCTGCGGTGGTGGCGAGCGGCGGCGACGAACCCGTTCGGGTGGGTGAGAGAGAGAGGTCCAGGGGAGGGAATGAGCACGGGGGAGAGCGGGAGGGGTCGAGGGGAGCGCGTGTCGTCTCCGGGGACGTCCAGGGGGAAGCGGCAAGGAGGAGGTGGCCGGGGCGCGTGCCGGCGTGCGGCGAGCACACGCCTCGCTTCCTTTTGGCGCGGGGTGGGAGACGACTGGTAGATGGGCCTGGTGGGCTGCTACAGTGCCAGGCCGGCCAGGTAAGCGCCAGGTATTCTCTCTCTTTTTTTAATTTGTTTCTGTTTTCTAATATTCTGTAGTCTTTAGGGCTTTATTAAAAATTTATTAAAAATACTTAGACACTTCCAAAAATCATGAAACTACTCATGATCACTGTTGGGAATATATCCTACAGTAAACATTTTAGTTTATGATTATTTGAGCATTTAAAATATTTAATAGCATTTAAATGCCCAAATGCAAATAGAGTATGATTTAATCCAGAGCCCAAATATGTCATGGAAAAATGTGCATCACCTCTGGTTACTGTTTCCAGCATTTTCCAAGAATGATGAACATTTTTGAAAGCCATTTGGATTTACTGGAAATATTTTGGTTGAACCTAGTGAATTCCTTTAATGCTAGGGTTTAGGCAATCCCCATTTCAAGTTTCTTTCAAAGTTTAAACATGATGCACACATGAAGTTAGCCTAGTGCAATGTCAGAAGCTAGGGATGTGACAACTCACCCCCACTAAACAAGAATCTCGTCCCGAGATTCAAGTCGTGAGGTAAGAAGACAGAGGGACACAAGCTAACACAATTTTCACGATCCAGATGTCTTTCTCGAGGATGTTGATTCATTGCATCCCCTTGATCTCAACGTCTTGCTTTGAGAACTACATCCAACATGACAACGAATAGAAAGAGAGAATTTTAGAAGAATCGATCTTTCTGAGATTCGACAACTTAGGATCATCTTAATGATCACAAGATCAATTGACAGAATGAGATATAGAAACATCTCTGGAGCTAAGAGGCAAAACATGCATCGGAGGGACGGAAGAAACAATTTGACGAAGGTTTCAGAATAGCGAGGAAGAATTGCCATGATTCCATAATGGGGCACCTTGGAAAAGGTGACTCGTAGAATTATTCCCTCAAGTGGCAAAAGAATTACTTTTGATATAAATATCATTGAAACTCTTTATGCCAGCCTAAGGCAATCACAAATGATTGTTCGAGGGAGTTCGGGAGAACGACACACTCGGGCTAGAATGGACGATGTGGACTACCTTGTTGAAGACAACAAAATGGATGATTTTTGCTTATCATCGGAAATGAATGGGACTCATGGTAAGTCCACCTTTGAAGATGGACCTGGACAGCAATTGCTGAGAAGGGCAGCCCATGGAAAATTGGCACGATGGGGTGCAAGCTGGGAACAAAATGCAACCGTTGGGAATGTTCCAACCATCATATCTGCCTAAGATTCAGATCCGATTGGTGATAGGATACTTCAGACTCAGCATGTCTGGAAAGAAAGTTTTGCAACACAATTCGACGAGATGGCATTGCGAGATTCTCGAGGGATGAACTACGGTAGTAAGCTCCAAAACATGAGCTGGTTCTGCTACAAACATGTGAACACGTTGTCCCAGACAAGCATGCCCACATGGTAGTCTTACAATGAAACACTACCGAGTTCTGGTTGGGAACCATCAACGAGGATATCGAAGTTCTTTCATAAGTCCGGATTAGCTCTTATGAAGGAACTCCTTCTCCTTGAACAAGTCAGTTAGTGGCTTGGTGTGCTAGGGATACATATAGAATGAAGGTTGCAAGTCTCCAAACCACGGTATACTTCGCACATATGCATGACTGACTTGGGATGATTCCAGAGGAGGCAAAACAAACTTTCTTGAATTCACGGCGGCAACTTGCATCTAATGCACATGAATTAGAGTAAGTCACTTCTTTCATCCAACATATGCTTCATGAACGGAACACGAAGATAATGCTTATAAAGTTTCCAATACTAGCTGGATGTTCAACACGAGTCATGGAGAAGGTAGCAGTGTTGCTGATGGGCTCAACAACAATTCATCCAGGTTTCCATGGAGATGGAATTCCATAATTATGTGAACAAGTGATAGCATTGGTCAGACCCAAAAGATATAATGGTGTATGCTCGAGGGATCAACCACGAGTAAGACAACATTATGAACATCGTTGGTTCTGATTTGATTTGATGATAGCCCATACTCGAATCAAAGTCTTGATACGACAATAGGTCCAACAACTGATCACAGGGACCAATCGATGAAGATATCATCTATCTTCAACACACGCAGATATATCCCTTGAAATGAACTAAGCTGGCAAGCTTTTATCTTCCAACTCTCCAAGTTGTTGTTTAGCTTGACCAACTAGCTCAGGGTATCCAACACGGATTCTTGGAGAAGGGGTGGTTTACAGGAAACCAACTTGTTCACGAATTCAACATAGCGGTTAGGTGACAACCTGGTGATACTTTCGAGAAGATATTCGGAAAATCACGTACCACCGATATGTTGCTAAGCTCGAGAACAATCTTGCTTTTCAGGGCAAGATGATATGACCGAATAAGCAAGGACTAACACTATCCTAACTCACTGATCGAAAAGTGCACCGGAAATAAGGACTGGGTAGCATGATCAACCTTAGGATGTGATTCAGTAAGCAACACGCTAAGGATGAAATTATTGTCCTTTAACTACCAAGCAACGGAGTTGCTAGGAGTATTGATTTCACGCATCACGATTCACTTGTCGGTGTTCCGGTTATAATAACACAGTGACCGAGGAATGAACGATGATGGCGAGGAGTATCACTAAATCAAGAATTCATAAGAGGTGGTGCAATTCTCATGACACTCTTGACATAAAGATGGTAACACTCCAAGGTAGAACAGAACAAAACTGGATTGGCATTTGATCTGTGGAATACAACTACTTTGACCAGTCCAAGGAATGGATGAGGTACTGGAGTTTGTTTCTCCTAGTCATTCCGGATTAGAATGGCTTGACGGACCACAAGAGTAAAAGGCATCGATGAACAAGGATGCACAAATACTCGTAACTATCAACTGATACAAGAGGGCCGGAATACAACTAGAGAGGGACAACTCAAAGGAACATATATCTTTCTGAGTTGTGGATGCATAGATTAGTATGTCGAACGAGTTCAACATATTTCTTTCGGATAACCCATGCAGGAGAAGAAGGACTGGCAGATTCACAATTTGAATGGAGAACTCGTCAAGAGCACTCTAGTTGTGATCTTTTGGTTAAAAGAACGCCATGATGGTTCATGGTATTGGAAGAAGGAGATACCACGGACCTCGAGGACTAATGCAAAGGTTACTAATATCCTAAAGGAACTAGCAAACACTAACAACATGAAGTAGGGTGAATCTCGGGTTCAAAACCCAGGAGTAGAATACCTACTAACTAAATGGCATCACGGGATGCTTCGAGAATAATGGCCAGGATCATCACACGGAGGATACATAGCATTGCTAGATTACTAAGTGGTCCTCTAAGACACCTAGGGTCATAATAATAACTCCAACATATATGTCAAGGCAACAGGGTACCTCAACTCAACGATTAGTGTGGTTAATCTGGCCCAAAGGAACATCCAGAACGGAAAGAAGGGATTTGCAAATGCATCAGATTATTTAGAAGCCTGGGATGACTCGGTTAGCATAACGGTTGTAAATGCTCAAAGGATTTGAGACATCCTGCAAAAATGGTGGCATAACCACTTAGAAGCACAATATCAAGGTTCCGAGACCAACTATGAACACACGGAAGTAGTAGAAACTGAACTGGGGCTTGTAACCAACAGTCCTATAAGTTATTACGGATTAGTAACACGTGATCCTGATAGAAGATGAGAAACCTAGTTCTTAATCCCCGCAGAAAAGAAGAGGGTGACTCAGATCAGAAGGGCATAAGGTAAAGGAGTAAAAAGAGCCTTACGTTCCCTTCCACAATCAATTCCCTTATATAACTAAAGCATTTCTAGACTCAACTTCGACTAGTTTGGCTTGGTAATCCTACAGGCAGTCAGGCTCTGATACCAACGCTGTCAGGACCCCGATTCTAAGTCACACCGATCTAGCCTGTAACACCTCATATCACTTTGCGGCCTCACGCACGGTATTCCCACGGGTGTCGCCTTACCATGGCCCGGGACCGTTTGCGCCTTTTGGCTCACGTATATGATAGTGTCGCTAGCATCCATATGACAGAGAACCCGGGCCGACATGACTAGTCGTGAACCAAAGTGGCACTAACTTACGGGGACAGGCATACAAGAATCAACATCGAGCATGTCGGTCAGCAGCGTGCGAATCCGGGCTATAGCACTGGGCTAACAGGACTCCGGGAACCCGGGCTGTAGCAGGCTAGGCAGGACTCCGGATGTCACCGCGTGACATTTCCTCGAAGGGACAGACACAGGAACGAAGTGAATATCATGCCGGCCAGTCAAGTGTTCCGGAGTAGTAGTGCTGGGCTAGCAGGACTCCGGTGAACCGGGCTGTAGCGGACTACTATGGCTCATGGAAGCACAAGACTACATTTCCCCATAAGAGAGGCTACCAAGGATAAACAACTAGGTTGTCGGATCCCACACATACCAAGCATTTCAATCATACACACAATATGCTCGATATGTGTAAATACAACATGGCATCACAACATAACTCTACGACTCAAGTATTTATTCATTAGGCTCCGAGGAGCGAGATATTACAAACATAGGTCTCATGACCCAACATTCAGAGCATACAAGTCAAAGCACATGCGGAAGCTTACCATGTGTGAGTACAGACATCTACAAATGAAAAAGGCTGAGAAGCCTGACTATCTACCAGATCCTGCTGAGGGCACAAGATCGTAGCTGTGGTATCAAGCTAAACGTCGAAGTCCACACGGAACTACTAGCGAGACTGACGTCTCTCTGCAAAACATAAAATAAGCAAACGTGAGTACAAATGTACCCAGCAAGACTTACATCAGAACTTATCTACATATGCATCGGTATCAACAAAGGGGGTGGTGGAGTTTAACTGCAGCAAGCCAGCTTTGACTCGGTGGCTATCCTAACTACGACTGCAAGTAACTCTTTTGAGGTGGCGCACACGAGTCCACATATTCACCATATCAATACACCACTATGGATTCGCTCCCGTCTCCCTACGAGGACGCCATCCATAGCACTCACGCTTATCTTGCGCATTTTAGAGTATCCACTTTCACTTGCCTATGAACTGTTATAGGCAACCCAGAAGTCCTTTACCGCGGACACGGCTATTCGAATAGATCATATTAACCCTGCAGGGGTGTACTTCATCACACACGCTCTCACCACTTACCGCCGTTTACACAACATGTACTCGGCAACCTTCAAGCGGAAGCCCAGCGAGGGTGTCGGCCACAACCTACCTAAACACTCAAGTCTCTAGTCCAGGTTTATCGCCTATTCAGGTTCCATCCGCAAGGAGTCCGGCCGAGGTTTCCACATACGGCCCCAAACGATGTGTGCAGGGTTCCCGAGACACCAAACGGGCGACTCGGTACACCGTGCCACGAGCCTACCGCATCACAGCCCACCCCTCGGGTCAGCGCTGTCCACGGCCTCCAGCTTACTAGAAACACCAGAAACTACGTGCAACTCCTGGACAGAGGACAAGGGTGATTAAGAAGCCGAGAGGGTCCATTGGTTTCGGGCCCAATGCGTGGTAGTAACTGTATCATGGATCACAAACATAGAACTCAGTTCCTGAGGACGGCTTCAATGAGACAAACCACCATGTACTCCTACATGGCCTCTCACCGCTACCTTTACCAAATCGTGTTCACACACTTAGCTCACACACAGTAGGACATGTTCACACAACTCCAATTCATCCCCGATGAATCAGACCTGACACAACTCTAAGCAATAGCAGGCATGACAAACAAGCATGAATGAGTAGGCACATCAGGGCTCAAACAACTCCTACTCATGCTAGTGGGTTTCATCTATTTACTGTGGCAATGACAGGTCATGCAGAGGATAAAGGGGTTCAGCTACCGCAGCAAGTAACAGATGAATCGTTGTTGTCCTAATGCAGTAAAAGAGAGCAGGAGCGAGAGAGTGGGATTGTATCGGAATGAGCAAGGGGGTTTTGCTTGCCTGGCACTTCTGAATATATTAGAGTTCTTCATCGGTGTCATCGAACTCATCGTCGGAATTACGGCTATCGAGAGGTGACAATTACCGGCAACAGAGAAGGAGACACAATCAATGCAATGCACAATATGATGCATGATCATGACATAGCAAAATGAGTGTGTTGGGCTAATGCAACTACAACCAGATGGGTTTGAGCCATTTTGAACCAAAGATTCAACCCCAAACTCATCTTATGAATTGATATAGTGCTTTATCATGTTTTGATATAAATAGCAGGGTTAAGTTGCTTTAACATGCATGAAACCAGTACATATGGATAGATTGGATTTTTCTGATCATTTTTCATATATAAATTATTTCATTTGGAGTTACAGATTAATATCTATGAATTTTAGAAGTTTAGGGTATTTTCTGGAATTTCCTAAATAATAATAATTCCAGTAATTAAATCGTTTATTACGTCAGCAGTGTGTCATGATGACGTCAGCGTGTCAGCGGGGTCGTCCAGGTCAAACCTGACGTGTGGGTCCCCTGTGTCAGTGTCACTGTTAGTTAAATAAACTAATTAGAATTAATTTAAATCTAACCCAGGTTAATTAGCAGGCGGCCCCACTTGTCATTGACCCAGGGGAGGTCAAACCCCTGGTCAACTGGGCTGACGCGCCGGCGTTTAGCCGCCGGCGAGGCCAGACGCGGCGGTGGGGTGCGGGATCCGTGCTCCGGTGACCAAATGGGCGGCGGAGAGCATCTACACACAGCTAGGAACGAGCCGCATCGATTGGTGGTGGTGGAGCTCGGGGTCGCCGGAATCGATGCCGGCGATGAGCTGTGCGGCTGCCGGGGTACGGGTGTAGTCGAACCCGTCGCTAGAGAGCACGGCGAGGGGCGTGCGATGGTGCTACGGGCTCCTGGAGATGCGGTGAAGCTAACGTCCATGGTGGTGCGACCGTTGGATGGCCGGAGCCTCGTCGGCAACGACCTCGGCGGCGGCGCGTGCGGGTGAGCTACATGTAGTTGCTACGGAGCTCGATAGCGAGAACAAGAAGGGGGAGAAGGTAGCGGAGCTCACTGCGGTCACGTAGAAGCAAACGGCGCGGTTGGGGACGGGCTGACGACGTCGGGAGGTCGCCGGCGATCTCGGAGCAGAGGCGGCGAAGTCGAGGGTGCAGGGGGTGATGCAGGCCGTTCGGCGTTGCCTGACTCGGCTGAGAGGACGAGGGCATCGAGACGGAGCTGCTGGACAGCACGGGAAGGCGAGGGGAGCACGGTGGCTGCGGTGGTGGCGAGCGGCGGCGACGAACCCGTTCGGGTGGGTGAGAGAGAGAGGTCCAGGGGAGGGAATGAGCACGGGGGAGAGCGGGAGGGGTTGAGGGGAGCGCGTGGCGTCTCCGGGGACGTCCAGGGGGAAGCGGCAAGCAGGAGGTGGCCGGGGCGTGTGCCGGCGTGCGGCGAGCACACGCCTCGCGTCCTTCTGGCGCGGGGTGGGAGACGACTGGCAGATGGGCCTGGTGGGCTGCTACAGTGCCAGGCCGGCCAGGTAAGCGCCAGGTATTCTCTCTCTTTTTTTAATTTGTTTCTGTTTTCTAATATTCTGTAGTCTTTAGGGCTTTATTAAAAATACTTAGACACTTCCAAAAATCATGAAACTACTCATGATCACTGTTGGGAATATATCCTACAGTAAACATTTTAGTTTATGATTATTTGAGCATTGAAAATATTTAATAGCATTTTAATGCCCAAATGCAAATAGAGTATGATTTAATCCAGAGCCCAAATATGTCATGGAAAAATGTGCATCACCTCTGGTTACTGTTTCCAACATTTTCCAAGAATGATGAACATTTTTGAAAGCCATTTGGATTTACTGGAAATATTTTGGTTGAACCTAGTGAATTCCTTTAATGCTAGGGTTTAGGCAATCCCCATTTCAAGTTTCTTTCAAAGTTTAAACATGATGCACACATGAAGTTAGCCTAGTGCAATGTCAGAAGCTAGGGATGTGACACAATCATGGAAGACTATATGATAGTTGAGTATGTGGGATTTGCTAAATCAAAGCTCTGACATAGACCCTTCCTGAAAATAAGATGAATTGCAATTGTTTGATGACTGAGAACATAGTTTGCTAGTTTTCAATAAAGTTTGTGGTCTATGCTTTAACATGTGAATGGCTTGTTACTTGAACATGAGAAGTTTTATGAGATGAGCTACTGTTATGACATATAATGATGCTAGAAAAGGTGATTGAAATTATCATTGATCAAACGTGTGCACCTGCTAGCATTCACACTTCATAAATTATTTCTTTTATCATTTACCTACTCGAGGACGAGCATGAATTAAGCTTGGGGATGCTGCTACGTCTCCAACGTATCTATAATTTATGAAGCATTCATGCTATTATATTATCTGTTTTGGATATTTATGGGCTTTATTATACACTTTTATATTACTTTTGGGACTAACCTATTAACCGGAGGCCCAGCCCAAATTGTTGTTTTCTTGCCTATTTCAGTGCTTCGAAGAAAAGGAATATCAAACGGAGTCCAAATGGAATGATACCTTCGGGAAAGTTACTTTTGGAACGGAAGCAATCCAGGGGACTTGGAGTGCATGTAAGGGAAGCTTCGAGGTGGCCACGAGGCAGGGAGGCGCGCCCTCCCCCCTGGGCGCGCCCCACCCTCGTGGGCCCCTCATGGCTCCCCCGACCGACTTCTTTCACCTATATAAGTCCATATACCCTAAAAACTTCGAGAAACAGAATAGATCTGGAGTTCCGCCACCGCAAGCCTCTGTAGCCACCAAAAAACTCTCGGGGCCCTATTCTGGCACCCTGCCGGAGGGGGGGGATCCCTCACCGGTGGCCATCTTCATCACCCCGGCGCTCTCCATGACGAGGAGGGAGTAGTTCACCCTCGGGGCTGAGGGTATGTACCAGTAGCTATGTGTTTGATCTCTCTCTCTCATGTTCTTGAGGTGGTACGATCTTGATGTATCGCGAGCTTTGCTATTATAGTTGGATCTTATGATGTTTCTCCCCCTCTACTCTCTTGTAATGGATTGAGTTTTCCCTTTGAAGTTATCTTGTCGGATTGAGTCTTTAAGGATTTGAGAACACTTGATGTATGTCTTGCCGTGCTTATCTATGGTGACAATGGGATATTCATGTGATCTACTTGATGTATGTTTTGGTGAACAACTTGCGGGTTCAATGAATCTATGCATAGGGGTTGGCACACGTTTTCGTCTTGACTCTCCGGTAGAAACTTTGGGGCACTCTTTGAAGTACTTTGTGTTGGTTGAATAGATGAATCTGAGATTGTGTGATGCATGTCGTATAATCATACCCACGGATACTTGAGGTGACATTGGAGTATCTAGGTGACATTAGGGTTTTGGTTGATATGTGTCTTAAGGTGTTATTCTAATACGAACTCTTTAATAGATCGCTCCGAAAGAATAACTTTGAGGTGGTTTCGTACCCTAGCATAATCTCTTCGTTTGTTCTCCGCTATTAGTGACTTTGGAGTGACTCTTTGTTGCATGTTGAGGGATAGTTATGTGATCCAATTATGTTATTATTGTTGAGAGAACTTGCACTAGTGAAAGTATGAACCCTAGGCCTTGTTTCAACGCATTGCAATACCGTTTGTGCTCACTTTTATCATTAGTTACCTTGCTGTTTTTATATTTTTAGATTACAAAAACCTATATCTACCATCCATATTGCACTTGTATCACCATCTCTTCGCCGAACTAGTGCACCTATACAATTTACCATTGTATTGGGTGTGTTGGGGACACAAGAGACTCTTTGTTATTTGGTTGCAGGGTTACTTGAGAGAGACCATCTTCATCCTACGCCTCCCACGGATTGATAAACCTTAGGTCATCCACTTGAGGGAAATTTGCTATGTCCTACAAACCTCTGCACTTGGAGGCACAACAATGTCTACAAGAAGAAGGTTGTGTAGTAGACATCAGGGACCTTCACGGAATTGGCAATGGAGAAGGGTTGGTGATGACGAAGAACGAAGATCCCCCTCTCTGGAGCCCCAAACGGACTCCAGATCTGGCCTCCCGATGAAGAACAGGAGGTGACGGCGGCTCCGTCTCGTGGACCGCGATAATTCTTTCTCCCTGATTTTTTTCTGGAAATATGGGATTTTATAGCATCGGTTTCAGGGTCTGTTGGGCCACCAGGTCGGGACAACCCACCTGGGCATGCCTGGGGGGGGGGGGGGCAAGCGCACCATGGTGGGTTGTGCCCACCCAGGTGCCTCCCTCAGGTAACTCTTGGCTCCAGAAATTCTCTTTTATTGTATAAAAAATCCTCGCAATGTTTCATTCCATTCTAAGAACTTTTATTTGTGCACAAAAACAACACCATGGTAGTTCTGCTGAAAACAACGTCAGTCAGGGGTTAGTTTCATTCAAATCATGCAAATTAGAGTCCAAAACAAGAGGAAAAGCGTTAGGAAAAGTAGATACGTTGGAGACATATCAACTCCCCCAAGCTTAAACCTTTGCTTGTCCTCAAGCAATTCAGCAAGCCACATGAGTCCACTATATCGACCTATATGTGGTATTCTTTTGCCGTTCTAAGAAAATTTGCGTGTTTGTTTTCAAAACAAACTTCTCTTTTGTGTGTTTGTTTCCCTCGCGGAACGGTAATGGGTGGCTAATATTTTCCATGCTAGATATGTTATTCTCAAGATGAGTGTTTATTCACTTGTCATTGCACGGGAGTAAGGCAAAGGTATTAGGGATGCCTAGTCCCGAAATGCAAAAAAATTGAATTTACTTTATGTTGTCAAATAATAAATTCCTTGGAAAGTGTTGGTATGGAGGGCACCCGTGGATACGGTTAGCCATGGAAAGTGAAAGTATGGTGGTAAAAGGAATAAACTTTGTTTTCTGTTTGGGAACCGCCTGTGGCATATCTAGCATGGAAAGTGTTCGAAACTCTAAGTCGTTTTCGTTGGTGGGATGGATAAACCTCCCAAAATGTTTTTATCTCTAAGTTTTTCACTTTGAGCTCTGGCACCTCTACAAATCCCTACTTCCCTCTGCGAATGGCCTTTCTTTTACTTTATGCAATTTTTATTTGAAATTTGAGTCTCCATCTTCTCTTATAAAAGCACCAACTAGGAGGCAATATGATCGTACTTAAGTATTGGGTGTAGTTAATATTCGAGTGTATTTCATGAATGGATCAATGTTTGAGCATGATGGGTGATAGCCCACAAGTATAGGGGATCACAACAGTTTTCGAGGGTAGAGTATTCAACCCAAATTTATTGATTCGACACAAGGAGAGCCAAAGAATATTCTCAAGTATTAGCAGATGAGATGTCAATTCAACCACACCTGGATAACTTAATATCTGCAGAAAAGTATTTAGTAGCAAAGTAGTATGGAAGTAACGGTAACAGTGGCAAAAGTAACAGTAGTAGTTTTGTAGTAATTGTAACAGTGGCAACGGTAAAGTAACTAAGCAAAGAGCAATATGTGAAAATCTCATAGGCATTGGATCAGTGATGGAGAATTATGTCGGATGCGATTCCTCATGCAACAGTTATATCATAGGGTGACAACTAGCTCCAATTCATCAATGTAATGTAGGCATGTATTCCGAATATAGTCATACGTGCTGATGGAAAAGAACTTGCATGACATCTTTTGTCCTAACCTCCCGTGGCAGCGGGGTCCTATTGGAAACTAAGGGATATTAAGGCCTCCTTTTAATAGTGTACCGGAACAAAGCATTAACACTTAGTGAATACATGAACTCCTCAAACTACGGTCATCACCGATAAGTATCCCGATTATTGTCACTTCGGGGTTAACGGATCATAACACATAATAGGTGACTATAGACTTGCAAGATAGGATCAAGAACTCACATATATTCATGAAAACATAATAGGTTCAGATCTGAAATCATGGCACTCGGGCCCTAGTGACAAGCATTAAGCATATCAAAGTCATAGCAACATCAATCTCAGAAAATAATGGATACTAGGGATCAAACCCTAACAAAACTAACTCGATTACATGGTAAGTCTCATCCAACCCATCACCGTCCAGCAAGCCTACGATGGAATTACTCACGCACGGCGGTGAGTGCTACCTCTTGAGCATGCGTTGGTTTTCCCTTGAAGAGGAAAGGGTGATGCAGCAAAGTAGCGTAAGTATTTCCCTCAGTTTTTGAGAACCAAGGTATCAATCCAGTAGGAGACTACACGCAAGTCACCTCCTACCTACACAAACAAATAAGAACCTTGCAACCAACGCGATAAAGTGGTTGTCAATCCCTTCACGGCCACTTGCAAAAGTGAGATCTGATAGAGATAATAAGATAAATATTTTTGGTATTTTTATGATATAAACTGAAAGTAAAGATTGCAAAGTAAAATAGATTGGAAACTTATATGATGGAAAATAGACCCGGGGCCATAGGTTTCACTAGTGGCTTCTCTCAAGATAGCATAAGTATTACGGTGGGCGAAAAAATTACTGTCGAGCAATTGATAGAGAAGTGCATAATTATGAGAATATCTAGGCATGATAATGTATATAGGCATCATGTCCGCGACAAGTAGACCAAAACGATCTTGCATCTACTACTATTACTCCACACATCGACCGCTATCCAGCATGCATCTAGAGTATTAAGTTCATAAGAATAGAGTAACGCATTAGGCAAGGATGTAGAGGGATAAACTCAAGCAATATGATATAAACCCCATCTTTTTATCCTCGATGGCAACAATACAATACGTGCCTTGCTGCCCCTGCGGTCACTGGGAAAGGACACCGCAAGATTGAACCCAAAGCTAAGCTCTTCTCCCATTGCAAGAAAGATAAATCTAGTAGGCCAAACCAAACTGATAATTCAAAGAGACTTGCAAAGATAACAAATCATACATAAAAGAATTCAGAGGAGATTCAAATATTATTCATAGATAATCTTGATCATAAACCCACAATTCATCGGATCTCAACAAACACACCGCAAAAAGAGTTACATCGAATGGATCTCCAAGAAGATCGAGGAGAACTTTGTATTGAGATCCAAAGAGAGAGAAGAATCCATCTAGCTAATAACTATGGACCCGAAGGTCTGTGGTAAACTACTCACACATCATCGGAGAGGCTATGGTGTTGATGTAGAAGCCCTCCGTGATCGATTCCCCCTCCGGCGGAGCGCCCGAAAAGGCCCCAAGATGGGATCTCACAGGTACAGAAGGTTGCGGCGGTCGAGATAGGGTTTCGTGGTGCTCCTGGATGTTTTTGGGGTGTATGGGTATATATAGGAGGAAGAAGTAGGTCGGTGGAGCTGCGAGGGCCCCACGAGGGTGGGGGCGCGCCCAGGGGGGCAGGCGCGCCTCCCTGCCTCGTGGCCACCTCGATTCTTTCTTGACGTCCAATCCAAGTCCCCTGGGTCATGTTTGTTCCAAAAATAACTCTCCCGAAGGTTTCATTCCGTTTGGATTCCGTTTGATATTCCTTTTCTGCGAAACACTGAAATAGGCAAAAAACAGCAACTTGCACTGGGCCTTCGGTTAGTAGGTTAGTCCCAAAAATAATATAAAAGTGTATAATAAAGCCCATTAAACATCCAAAACAGATAATATAATAGCATGGAACAATCAAAAATTATAGATACGTTGGAGACGTATCAAGCATCCCCAAGCTTAATTCCTGCTCGTCCTTGAGTAGGTAAATGATAAAAACAGAATTTTTGATGTGGAATGCTACCTAGCATAATTCTTAATGTAATTCTCTTTATTGTGGCATGAATGTGCAGATCCAAAAGATTCAAGACAAAAGTTTAATATTGACATAAAAATAATAATACTTCAAGCATACTAACTAAGCAATCATGTATTCTCAAAATAACATGGCCAAAGAAAGTTCATCCCTACAAAATCATATAGTTTGGTCATGCTCCATTTTCGTCACACAAGAATGCTCTCATCATGCACAACCCCGATGACAAGCCAAGCAATTGTTTCATACTTTAGTAATCTCAAACTTTTTCAACTTTCACGCAATACATGAGCGTGAGCCATGGATATAGCACTATGGGTGGAATAGAATATAATGATGGGGGTTATATGGAGAAGACAAAAAAGGAGAAAGTCTCACATTGACGCGGCTAATCAACGGGCTAGGGAGATGCCCATCAATTGATGTCAATGCAAGCAGTAGGGATTGCCATGCAACGGATGCACTAGAGCTATAAAATGTATGAAAGCTCAACAAAAGAAACTAAGTGGGTGTGCATCCAACTTGCTTGCTCACGAAGACCTAGGGCATTTGAGGAAGCCCATTCTTGGAATATACAAGCCAAGTTCTATAATGAAAAATTCCCACTAGTATATGAAAGTGAAAAAACAAGAGACTCTCTATCATAAAGATCATGGTGCTACTTTGAAGCACAAGCGTGGAAAAAGGATAGTAGCATTGTCCCTTTTTATTCCTCTTCCTTTTTTGGGCCTTTTTTATTTGGCCTTTCTCCTTTTTTCTTTTTTTCTTATTTTTTTATTTTTTTATTTGGGACAATGCTCTATTAATGATGATCATCACACTTCTATTTATTTACAACTCAATGATTACAACTCGATACTAGAACAAAATATGACTCTATATGAATGGCTCCGGCGGTGTACTGGGATGGGCAATGAATCAAGCGTGACATGTATGATAAATTATGCATGACAATGTCAACTACATGATCATGAAAGGCAATATGACAATGATGAAGCGTGTCATAATAAATGAAACGATGGAAAGTTGCATGGAAATATATCTCGGAATGGCTATGGAAATGCCATAATAGGTAGGTATATGGTGGCTGTTTTGAGGAAGATATAAGGAGGTTTATGTGTGATAGAGCGTATCGTATCACGGGGTTTGGATGCACCGGCGAAGTTTGCACCAACTCTCAAGGTGAGAAAGGGCAATGCACGGTACCGAAGAGGCTAGCAATGACGGAAGGGTGAGACTGCGTATAATCCATGGACTCAACATTAGTCATAAAGAACTCACATACTTATTGCAAAAATCTACAAGTCATCAAAAACCAAGCACTACGCGCATGCTCCTAGGGGGATAGATTGGTAGGAAAAGACCATCGCTCGTCCCCGACTGCCACTCATAAGGAGGACAATCAAATAAACACCTCATGCTTCAAATTTGTTACATAACGTTTACCATACGTGCATGCTACGGGACTTGCAAACTTCAACACAAGTATTTCTCAAATTCACAACTACTCAACTAGCACGACTCTAATATTACCATCTTCATATCTCAAAACAATCATCAAGTATCAAACTTCTCATAGTATTCAATGCACTCTTTATGAAAGTTTTTATTATACCGATCTTGGATGCCTATCATATTAGGACTAGTTTTATAGCCAAAGCAAACTACCATGCTGTTCTAAGGGACTCTCAAAATAATATAAGTGAATCATGAGAGACCAATAATTTCTATAAAGTAAAACCACCACCGTGCTCTAAAAGATATAAGTGAAGTACTAGAGCAAAATTATATAGCTCAAAAGATATAAGTGAAGCACATAGAGTATTCTAATAAATTCCGATTCATGTGTGTATCTCCCAAAAGGTTTGTACATCAAGGATGATTTTGGTAAACTAAAAGCAAAGACTCAAATCATGCAAGACGCTCCAAGCAAAACACATATTATGTGGTGAATAAAAATATAGCATCAAGTAAAGTTACCGATGGAAGAAGACGAAAGAGGGGATGCCTTCCGGGGCATCCCCAAGCTTAGGATTTTGGTTGGCCTTGAATTTTACCTTGGGGTGCCTTGGGCATCCCCAAGCTTAGTCTCTTGCCACTCCTTATTCCACAATCCATCAAATCTTATCCAAAACTTGAAAACTTCACAACACAAACCTTAACAGAAAATCTCATGAACTCCGTTAGTATAAGAAAGCAAATCACCATCATAAGGTACTGTAATGAAATCATTCTTTATTTATATTGGTGTTAAACATACTGTATTACAACTTCTCTATGGTTCATACCCTCCGATACTAGACATAGATTCATCAAAATAAGCAAACAACACACGAAAAACAGAATCTGTCAAAAACAGAACAGTCTGTAGTAATCTGTATCAAACTTATACTTCTGTAACTCCAAAAATTCTAAAATAAACTTCTGGATGTGAGTAATTTTTCTATTAATCATATGAAAAAAGAATCAACTAAATATAACTCTCCAGTAAAAAGTTGTAGCTAATCTCGTGAGCGCTAAAGTTTCTATTTTTTACAGCAAGATCATAAAGACTTCACCCAAGTCTTCCCAAAGGTTCTACTTGGCACAAAAACTAATTAAAAACATAAAAACACATCTTAAAAGAATCTAGATGAATTATTTATTACTAAACAGAACCAAAAAGCAAGAAACAAAAATAAAATTGGGTTGCCTCCCAACTAGCTCTATCGTTTAACGCCCCTAGCTAGGCATGATGATTTCAATGATGCTCACACAAAAGATAAGAATTTAAACACAAAGAGAGCATCATAAAACACGTGACCAACACATATAAGTCTAACATACTTCCTATGCATAGTCATCTTATAGGCAAACAAATTATCAAGGCAAGCAAAAACTAGCATATGCAAGGAAGCGGAAAGAAACAATAGTAATCTCAACATAATGAGAGGTAGTTTAGTGACATGAAAATTTCTACAACCATATTTTCCCATCTCATAATAATTACATGTAGGATCATAAGCAAATTCAACAATATAGCTATCACAAAACATATTCTCAACACGATCCACATGCATGCGAAGTTGACACTCTTCCAAAATAGTGGGATTATTATTAACTAAAGTCATGACTTCTCCAAACCCACTTTTATCAAAAATTTCATAAGATTGAACATTGTCCAAATATGTGGGATATAAAGTTGACACTCTTCCAAACCCACTTTCAGTATTATTGCAAACATTATTATCGCTCTCATATGCATCATGGGGCTTAAATAAATTTTCAAGATCATAAGAAGAATCACCCCAATCATGATCATTCCAACAAGTAGTAGACATAGAAAAACTAGCATCCCCAAGCTTAGGGTTTTGCATATTATTAGCACAATTGACATCAAGAGAATTTATAGTAAGATCATTGCAATCATCCTTTTCATCGAAAGAACTATCAAGTATGGGTGCAATAGCAACGATCTCATGTTTAACATAAGGAACTATAGCAAATTCATATTCATAAATATTGGCATCATGGCCACAAGAATAGCAAGCATCATGTTCATCAAGGGATATTTCAATCAAATCATCAGAATCATAATTATCTATAGATTCATGCATATAATTATTTTCTTCGGAAGCAACGGTCACTTTTCAATAAATTCTTTGACATAGACATTATGAGCATAGTTTTATTAGAAATATTTAAGTATGTCAAAATTTTCAGATTCGTAGAGAGTAATATCATACTTTTCAATCAAAGAAGCAACTTCATAAGCACCCTTAAAAGCAACATATTCTTCAATTTGTTCGATATCGTAGTAACTATAAAGACCCTTTGCATAAGAAGATAAGATTTCATTATGATTAAGCTCACATAGGTAGGGGAGGTGTTTTTTCGGGTTCTTAGAGCAACAAGTAAAATCATAAATTTCACAAAGATTCCAAGCATATAACATCAATCTGTTTATTTGATCCCATAAGAGTCTCCCCTTTTCAGACAAACGGTGACGCACAAAATGAGCATGCTCATCTAAAGATTTCCCATCAACTAGGCTAGTTGGGGTTTCAGCACGAACGCATAAGGATCGAACATGATCCAAGCAGAACACTTTAAGTGGATCCATATCAATAGATTTTTAGCAAGCAAAGATGCAAGCAAATAGAAGGCACATGGAAACACAAACAAAAAGACATACGGGAAGAAGGCAAAGAAAAGGCAAAGGTGAAGTGGGGGAGAGGAAAATGAGAGGCAAATGGCAAATAATGTAATGCGAGGGAGAAGAGTTTGCGATGGGTACTTGGTATGTCTTGACTTGGTGTAGATCTCCCCGGCAACGGCGCCAGAAATCGCACGTTGGCGGGAGATCAAATCTTGACTTGACTTGGTGTAAGCCTCCCCGGCAACGACGCCAGAAATCCTTCTTGCTACCTCTTGAGCATGCGTTGGTTTTCCCTTGAAGAGGAAAGGGTGATGCAGCAAAGTATTTCCCTCAGTTTTTGAGAACCGAGTTATCAATCCAGTAGGAGGCTACACGCAAGTCACCTCGTACCTACACAAACAAATAAGAATCTTGCAACAAACGCGATAAAGGGGTTGTCAATCCCTTCACGGCCACTTGCAAAAGTGAGATCTGATGGAGATAAAAAGATAAATATTTTTGATATTTTTATGATATAAACTGATAGTAAAGATTGCAAAGTAAAATAGATTGGAAACTTATATGACGGAAAATAGACCCGGGGGCCATAGGTTTCACTAGTGGCTTCTCTCAAGATAGCATAAGTATTACGATGGGTGAACAAATTACTGTCGAGAAATTGATAGAAAAGTGCATAATTATGAGAATATCTAGGCATGATCATGTATATAGGCATCACGTCCACGGCAAGTAGACCGAAACGATTCGGCATCTACTACTATTACTCCACACATCGACCGCTATCCAGCATGCATCTAGAGTATTAAGTTTATAAGAACAGAGTAACGCATTAGGCAAGATGACATGATGTAGAGGGATAAACTCAAGCAATATGATATAAACCCCATCTTTTTATCCTCGATGGCAACAATACAATACGTGCCTTGCTGCCCCTGCTATCACTGGGAAAGGACACCGCAAGAAAGATCAATCTAGTAGGCCAAACCTAACTGATAATTCGAAGAGACTTGCAAAGATAACAAATCATACATAAAAGAATTCAGAGGAGATTCAAATATGGTTCATAGATAATCTTGATCATAAACCCACTATTCATCGGATCTCGACAAACACACCGCAAAAAGAGTTACATCGAATAGACCTCCAATAAGATCGAGGAGAACTTTGTATTGAGATCCAAAGAGAGAGAAGAAGCCATCTAGCTAATAACTATGGACCCGAAGGTCTATGGTAAACTACTCACACATCATCGGAGAGGCTATGGTGTTGATGTAGAAGCCCCCCGTGATCGATTCACCCTCCGGCGGAGCGCCGGAAAAGGCCCCAAGATGGGATCTCACGGGTACAGAAGGTTGCGGCAGTGGAAATAGGGTTTCCTGGTGCTCCTAGATATTTTTGGGGTATATGGGTATATATAGGAGGAAGAAGTAGGTCGGTGGAGCTGCGAGGGCCCCACGAGGGTGGGGGCGCGCCCAGGGGGCAGGCGCGCCTCCCTGCCTCGTGGCCTCCTCGCTTCTTTCTTGACGTCCACTCCAAGTCCCCTAGATCACGTTTGTTCCAAAAATAGCTCTCCCGAAGGTTTCATTCCGTTTGGATTCCATTTGATATTCCTTTTCTACGAAACACCGAAATAGGAAAAAAAAACAACAATTTGCACTGGGCCTTCGGTTAGTAGGTTAGTCCCAAAAATAATATAAAAGTGTATAATAAAGCCCATTAAACATCCAAAACAGGTAATATAATAGCATGGAACAATAAAAAATTATAGATACGTTGGAGACGTATCAGTGAGCATCATGAAATTGGTGATGGAGGAAGGTTGATGATGACGATGGCGACGGATTCCCCTCTCCGTAGCCCCAAACGGACTCTAGATCAGCCCTCCCGAGAGAGATTAGGGCTTGGCGGCGGCTCCGTATCGTAAAACATGATGAAGTCTTCTCTCTGATTTTTTTCTCCCCGAACGTGAATATATGGAGTTGGAGTTGAGGTCGATGGAGCACCAGGGGGCCCACGAGGCAGGGGGCACGCCCAGGGGGGTAGGCGCGCCCCACCCTCGTGGACAGGGTGTGGGCCCCCTGGCCTTGATTCTTTCGCTAGTATTTTTTATATATTCCAAAAATATTCTCCGTGAAGTTTCAGGTCATTCCGAGAACTTTTATTTCTGCACAAAAATAACACCATGGCATTTCTGCTAAAAACAGCGTCAGTCCGGGTTAGTTCCATTCAAATCATGCAAGTTAGAGTCCAAAAGAAGGGCAAAAGTGTTTGGAAAAGTAGATACGATGGAGACGTATCAACTCCCCAAGCTTAAACCTTTGCTTGTCCTCAAGCAATTCAGTTGATAAACTGAAAGTGATAAAGAAAAACTTTTACAAACTTTGTTTGCTCTTGTTGTTGTAAATATGTAAAGCCAGGATTCAAGTTTTCAGCAAAGATTATGAACTAACCATATTCACAATAACATTTAGGTCTCATATTTACTCATATCAATGGCATAATCAACTAGTGAGCAATAATAATAAATCTCGGATGACAAGACTTTCTCAAAACAATCATAATATGATATAACAAGATGGTATCTCGCTAGCCCTTTCTGAGACCGCAAAACATAAATGCAGAGCACCCCTGAAGATCAAGGACTGACTAAACATTGTAATTCATGGTAAAAGAGATCCAGTCATAGTCATACTCAATGTAAACTAATAGTAATGGATGCAAATGACAGCGGTGCTCTCCAACTGGTGCTTTTTAATAAGAGGACGATGAATCAACATAAAAGTAAATAGATAGGCCCTTCGTAGAGGGAAGCAGGGATTTGTAGAGGTGCCAAAGCTCGATTTTAAATTGAGATGAATAATATTTTGAGCGGCATACTTTCATTGTCAACATAACAACCGAGAGATCTCGATATCTTCCATGCTACACACATTATAGGCGGTTCCCAAACAGAATGGTAAAGTTTATACTCTCCCACCACCAATAAGCATCAATCCATGGCTGGCCCGAAACAATGGGTGCCTCCAACTAGCAACAGTCCTGGGGGAGTTTTGTTTGCAATTATTTTGATTTGATTTGAGCATGGGACTGGGCATCCCGGTGACCAGCCATTTTCTCGTGAGTGAGGAGCGGAGTCCACTCCTCTTGAGAATAACCCGCCTAGCATGAAAGATACAGACAACCCTAGTTGATACATGAGCTATTCGAGCATACAGAACATAATTTTATTTGAAGTTTTAGAGTTTGGCACATACAAATTTACTTGGAATGGCAGGTAGATACCGCATATAGGAAGGTATAGTGGACTCATATGGAATAACCTTGGGGTTTATGGAAGTGGATGCACAAGCAGTATGCTCGAAAGAGACTGGGAAGCGACCAACTAGATAGCGACAGCAGTCATGAGCATGCATTAAAATTAATAAACATTGAGTGCAAGCATGAGTAGGATATAATCCACCATGAACATAAATATCATGGAGGCTATGTTGATTTTGTTTCAACTACATGTGTGAACATGTGCCAAGTCAAGTCACTCGAATCGTTCAAAGGAGGATACCACCCTATCATACCAAATCACAACCATTTTAATAGCATGTTGGCACGCAAGGTAAACCATTATAAACTGCTAGCTAATTAAGCATGGCATAAGCAACTACAATCTCTAATTGTCATTGCAAACATGTTTCATTCATAATAGGCTGAATCAGGAACGATGAACTAATCATATTTACAAAAAACAAGAGAGGTCAAGTTCATACCAGCTTCTCTCATCTCAATCAGTCCATCATATATCGTCATTATTGCCTTTCACTTGCACGGCCGAATGGTGTGGATAATAATAATAGTGCACGTGCATTGGACTAAGCTGGAATCTGCAAGCATTTAATACAAGGGAGAAGACAAGGTAATATGGGCAATTTGTTAAATCAACAATAATGCATATAAGAGCCACTTAACATTTTCATCATGGTCTTCTCCTCTCGACCCCCAAAGAAAAGAAATAAAACTATTTACACGGGAAAGCTCCCAACAAACAAAAGAAGAACAATGGGTTTTCTTTTAATTATTACTACTACAGGCATGGAAAGTAAACTAGCTAAAGGCTTCAACTATTTTTTGGGTTTTTCTTAAGGTTTTTCAAACACACAAGAAGAAGACTAGAAAAGAAAATAAACTAGCATGGTTAGTACAATGAAAAAGTATGAGCACCGACAACTAGAATGAGTGTGTGAACATGAATGTAATGTCGGTGAGAAATACGTACTCCCCCAACCTTAGGCTTTTGACCTAAGTTGGTCTATGCCCACGGATCAAAGTGGTCCTCTCCAGTGTACTGAGGAGGATCCTTGGGGTGCCACCGGTTGGCGATCTCCTCCAGATCCCACTGATAAACGGACTGCCGATATGGGTCAGGAGATGGCTCTGGCTCAGGCTCTGGGGATCGTGTCCGCTCCCAATATGCATAAATGGCATCGGGCAGGATGATGTACGTGCCTGAATAAATATTAAACAAAGAAGGTGCAGGCAGGGTAATAATCTGACAAGTCTTTTCATGGAATACCAGGTTATAAATAAGTCTCTTCTCCTTATCATCGCAAATAAAATCATGTGCTACCATACTTTTATAGTCTAGAAAAATAGGAGGCAGCAACTTTTCTTCTTTCTCATAATGCCTAATGGGTATCTCAAAATATTTAGCAAGACGCAAAGCAAAGATACCTCCAAATATGGGGCCCTCTGTACGGTTCAGACTCAACCGTTTAGCAACCATAGCTTCTAAACTGAAAGTTCTGTCACAGAATAAAGCATGGCGCAAAATGGCGAGGTCAGGAGCACTGAGGCCCCCACTATTCCCGCGGACAATTAAACCGTTTTGCATAGTAACATAGAACAGGAAAATGTATGCTAGTAGTTCTCGCTTCTGACACTTTTCTCGTTTCCCCTACAACAATCATATCAATAAATCCTGCCACATCCCTAGGATGTGGTTCCTCGACGCTGCCCTCAAAAGGCAACTTGCAAACCTCACAAAAATCATAAAGGGACATCTCCCTATACTCATCATATAAATAAAAATCCACCGAAGGTGGTGATCTCCTAGCATGGAAATGAAATTTTGCATAAAAATATTAGTGAGTAGGAGATACTGATCGAGCTGGTCGCGGAGGAAGTTGGTGAGGCCTGCATTCTCAGCCAAATAATAAAAATCATCATGAATCCCGGCTGCTCTCAAGAACTCATCACAAGGCCATTCACACAGATGAACTTCAGCGGTGCGAGGAAGATTATACTTGGGCTTGTTATTCTCTTCACTTTGCTTATCCTTCGAGCTTCGGCTCGAAGAGCCCCTCAATAATCTCTTCATCATTTTCTAAAAATTTCTGAAATTTTTAGTGACTCAAAATAATAGTGAACCAAACTCAACAAGATTGATAGCAACTACTCCTACAAGTGCCTAGAGGCTCTATCATGCATTAAAACTACTTGGGACCAAAAACAATTGACATGCAAGCTCAAGAACAGGGTCACCTCAGCAGCAAAAATTTGCAATAAATAAAGCACTAGAACAAAAACTAATTGGACCATTGGAGGGGTCACATACCGAAGAACAATCCCCAAAGCAGTTTTGTGAATGGAGCTTTGAGCAAGGACATCGAAAATGGCAGCAAGATGAGCTAGAACTCGTGCTTGAGCTGGTTGGTGATTTTTTCTGGAGGAAGAAGGAGTGTGTGGGTGCAGGAATAAGTGGAGGGAGGCCACGTGGGGCCCACGAGGTAGGAGGCGCGCCCAGGGGGTGGGCGCGCCCTGCACCCTCGTGGCCAGGTGGTGGCTCCCACTGGTGTGTTCTCAGTCCCAATAATTCTTAAATATTCTAGAAAAAATCATATTCCAATTTCAGGACATTTGGAGAACTTTTATTTTCGGGGTATTTTTTATTGCAGGGATAATTCAGAAAACAGACAAAAAAAAATACTATTTTTGCTTTATTTAATCTAAATAACAGAAAGTAAAAGGAGGATACAGAAGGTTGTGCTTTCTAACTTCATCCATCTCATGCTCATCAAAAGGAATCCACTAACAAGGTTGATCAAGTCTTGTTAACAAACTCTTTTCGAATAACATGGAACCGGAGAAATTTTGAATAACACTAGGTTACCTCAACGGGGATATGCACGTCCCCAACAATAAGAATATCATATTTCTTCTTGACAGTAGGAAGAGGAAATTCAAAACCTCCAATAGTAATAGTTGAAAATTTTCCAATAGAATTGATACTATGGACATGAGGTTGTTTCCTCGGAAAGTGTACCACATGCTCATTACCATTAACATGAAAAGTGACATTGCCTTTGTTGCAATCAATAACAGCCCATGCAGTATTCAAAAAGGGTCTACCAAGTATAATCGACATACTATCGTCCTCGGGAATATCAAGAATAACAAAGTCCGTTAAAATACTAAAGTTTGCAACCACAACAGGCACATCCTCACAAATACCAACAGGTATAGCAGTTGATTTATCAGCCATTTGCAAAGATATTTCAGTAGGTGTCAACTTATTCAAATCAAGTCTACGATATAAAGAGAGAGGCATAACACTAACAGCGGCTCCAAGATCACATAAAGCAGTTTTAACATAGTTTCTTTTAATGGAGCATGGTATAGTTGGTACTCCTAGTTCTTCTAGTTTCTTAGGTATTCCACCCTTAAAAGTATAATTAGCAAGCATGGTGGAAATTTCAGCTTCCGGTATCTTTATTTTATTTGTGACAATATCTTTCATATACTTAGCATAAGGATTCATTTTAAGCATATCAGTCAAACGCATATGCAAAAAGATAGGTCTTATCATTTCAGCAGAGCGCTCAAAATACACATCATCCATTTTCTTGGATGGCTTAGGAGGAAAAGGCATGGGTTTCTGAACCCATGGTTCTCTTTCTTTACCATGCTTCCTAGCAACAAAGTCTCTCTTATCATAACGTTGATTCTTTGATTGTGGCTTATCAAGATCAACAGCAGGTTCAATCTCTACATCATTGTTATTGCTAGGTTGAGCATCAACATGAACATCATCATTAACATTATGGCTAGATTCATGTTCATCACCAGATTGTGTTTCAGCATCAGAATTAAAGATATAATTGGGATTCTCAGGTGTGTCAACAACAGGTTCACTAGAAGCATGCAAAGTCCTATCATTTTTCTTTTTCTTCTTCTTAGAAGGACTAGGTGCATCAACATTAGTTCTCTGAGAATCTTGCTCAATTCTCTTAGGGTGGCCTTCAGGATACAAAGGTTCCTGAGTCATTTTACCCCCTCTAGTCATAACTCTAACATCATTATCATTCTCCTTATTATTTAATTCATTGAGCAAATCATTCTGAGCTTTAAGCACTTGTTCTACTTGAGTGGTAACCATAGAAGCATGTTTACTAATAATTTTAAGTTCACCTTTAACATTAGACATATAATCACTCAAGTGTTCAATCATATAAGCATTTCTTTTCAATTGTCTACCAACATAAGCATTGAAGTTTTCTTGTTTAACAATTAAATTATCAAACTCATCTAAGCATTGGCTAGCAGACTTATAACGAGGAATATGACCTTCATCAAATCCATAGAGAGAGTTTACCTTTACTACCTATGTCGGGTTATCAAGACCATGTATTTCTTCAATAGGTGGTAAATTCTTAACATCTTCTACTTTATTACCTTTTTCTTTCATAGATTTCTTTGCCTCTTGCATATCTTCAGGACTGAGAAATAGAATACCCCTTTTCTTCGGAGTTGGCTTAGGAGTTGGTTCAGGAAGTGCCCAATTATTTTCATTACTCAGCATATTATTCAATAGCAAATTCAGCTTGATCAACAGTTCTTTCCCTAAAAACATAACCAGCACAACTATCCAGGTGGTCTCTGGAAGCATCGGTTAGTCCATTATAAAAGATATCAAGTATTTCATTTTTCTTGAGAGGATGATCAGGCAAAGCATTAAGTAATTGGAGAAGCCTCCCCCAAGCTTGTGGGAGACTCTCTTCTTCAATTTGCACGAAATTATATATTTCCCTTAAGGCAGTTTGTTTCTTATGAGCAGGGAAATATTTAGCAGAGAAGTAATAAATCATATCCTTGGGACTACGCACACAACCAGGATCAAGAGAATTAAACCATGTTTTAGCATCACCCTTTAATGAGAATGGAAATATTTTAAGGATATAGTAGTAGCGAGTTTTCTCATCATTAGTGAATAGGGTGGCTATATCATTTAATTTAGTAAGATGTGCCACAACAGTTTCAGATTCATAGCCATAAAAAGGATCAGATTCAACCAAAGTAATTATCTCTGGGTCGATAGAGAAATCATAATCCTTATCGGAAATACAGATAGGTGAAGTAGCAAAAGCAGGGTCATATTTCATTCTAGCATTCAAAGATTTTTCTTTCAACTTAACTAACAGTTTCTTAAGATCATATCTATCATTGCAAGAAAGAAAGTCTCTAGCAGTTTCTTCATCCATAACATAACCCTCAGGCACAACAGGAAATTCATATCTAGGGGGAGAATCTTCATCATCACTTTCATCAATATTATCAGTTTCAATAATTTCATCAAGAAATTTAACTAATGGCACGGTAGTATCAAGCATAGAAGTAGTTTCATCATAAATATCATGCATAGTAGAAGTGGCATCATCAATAACATGCGACATATCAGAATCAAAAGCAGAAGTAGGTTTAGGTGTCGCAAGTTTACTCAAAACAGAAGGTGAATCAAGTGCAGAGCTAGATGGCAGTTCCTTACCTCCCCTCGTAGTTGAGGGAAAAATCTTAGTTCTTTCATCTTTCAAGTTCCTCATAGTGATTAGAAGATATAAATTCTAAGTGACTCAAAGAATAGAGCTATGCTCCCCGGCAACGGCGCCAGAAAATAGTCTTGATAACCCACAAGTATAGGGGATCGCAACAGTTTTCGAGGGTAGAGTATTCAACCCAAATTTATTGATTCGACACAAGGGGAGCCAAAGAATATTCTCAAGTATTTGCAGCTGAGTTGTCAATTCAACCACACCTGGATAACTTAATATCTGCAGCAAAGTATTTAGTAGCAAAGTAGTATGGAAGTAACGGTGGCAAAAGTAACAGTAGTAGTTTTGTAGCAATTGTAACAGTGGCACCGGTAAAGTAACTAAACAAAGAGCAATATGTGAAAAGCTCGTAGGCATTGGATCGGTGATGGAGAATTATGTCGGATGCGATTCGTCATGCAACAGTTATAACATAGGGCGACATAGAACTAGCTCCAATTCATCAATGTAATGTAGGCATGTATTCCGAATATAGTCATACATGCTTATGGAAAAGAACTTGCATGACATCTTTTGTCCTACCCTCCCGTGGCAGCGGGGTCCTATTGGAAACTAAGGGATATTAAGGCCTCCTTTTAATAGAGTACCGGACCAAAGCATTAACACTTAGTGAATACATGAACTCCTCAAACTACGGTCATCACCGGTAAGTATCCTGATTATTGTCCCTTCAGGGTTAACGGATCATAACACATAATAGGTGACTATAGACTTGCAAGATAGGATCAAGAACTCACATATATTCATGAAAAAATAATAGGTTCAGATATGAAATCATGGCACTCGGGCCCTAGTGACAAGCATTAAACATAGCAAAGTCATAGCAACATCAATCTCAGAAAATAATGGATACTAGGGATCAAACCCTAATAAAACTAACTCGATTACATGGTAAATCTCATCCAACCCATCACCATCCAGCAAGCCTAAGATGGAATTACTCACACACGGCGGTGAGCATCATGAAATTGGTGATGGAGGAAGGTTGATGATGATGATGGCGATGGATTGCCCTCTCCGGAGCCCCGAACGGACTCCAGATCAGGCGTCCCAAGAGAGATTAGGGCTTGGCAGCAGCTCCGTATCGTAAAATGCGATGAATCCTTCTCTCTAATTTTTTTCTCCCCGAACATGAATATAAGGAGTTGGAGTGGAGGTCGATGGAGCACCAGGGGGCCCAAGAGGCAGGGGGCGCGCCCAGGGGGTAGGCGTGCCCCCACCCTCGTGGACAGGGTGTGGGCCCCCTAGCCTTGATTCTTTCTCCAGTATTTTTTATATATTCCAAAAATATTCTCCGTGAAGGTTCAGGTCATTCCGAGAACTTTTATTTCTGCACAAAAATAACACCATGGCAATTCTGCTGAAAACAGCGTCAATCCGGGTTAGTTCCATTCAAATCATGCAAGTTAGAGTCCAAAACAAGGGCAAAAGTGTTTGGAAAAGTAGATAAGATGGAGACGTATCAATGGGCTAGGGATAACTTATTTTAGCATTGATATTTTGAAAGACATGGTTGCTTGTTGATATGCTTGAGTATCTAAATTATTATGTCAAAACTAGACTATTGCTTTGAATCACATAAAAGTCCAAATGTCCATGGTATAAAGAAAAGAATATGATATGACATGATAGACAGCACTCCACATGAAAAATTATGTTTTTTCACTTACCTACTCGAGGATGATAGACAGCACTCCAACGTATCTATAATTTTTTATTGTTCCATGCTGTTTTATTATCAATCTTGGATGTTTTATAATCATTTTATAGTCATTTTATATCATTTTTTGGTACTAACCTATTGACATAGTGCAAAGTGCCAGTTGATATTTTTCCTTGTTTTTTACATCGCAGAAAATCCTTATCAAACGGAGTCCAAATGCCACGAAACTTTACGGAGATTTTTATGGACCAGAAGGAAGATATTGGGCCCTAGTTGCACCTGGGCGGCCCAGGTGCACCCTGGTGGGTTGTGCCCACCTCGGGTGCCCCCTGGACCGTCTCTTTGCTCTATAAATACCCCAATATTCCAGAAACCCGAGGGGAGTCGACGAAATATTCATCCAGCCGCCGCAGAGTCCAGAACCACCAGATCCAATCTAGAAACCATCTCGGATGTGGTCCACCACCTCCGTTGGTGCCTCTCCGATGATGCGTGAGTAGTTCCTTGTAGACCTTCGGGTCCGTAGATAGTAGCTAGATGGCTTTCTCTCTCTCGTTGAATTCTCAATACAATGGTCTCTTGGAGATCCATATGATGTAACTCTTTTTGTGATGTGTTTGTTGGGATCTGATGAACTTTGAGTTTATGATCAGTCATATCTTTTTATATCCATGAAAGTTATTTGAGTTTCTTTTATCTCTTATATGCATGATCTCTTATAGCCTCGTATTTCTTCTCTGATATTTGGGTTTTGTTTGGACAACTTGATATATTTATCTTGCAATGGGAAGAGGTGCCCGGTAGTGGGTTCGGTCTTACGGTGCTCGATCCCAGTGACAAAAAGGGAACCGACACATATGTATCGTTGCTACTAAGGATAAAAAGACGAGATCTATATCTACCGCCATATAGATAAACAGATCTTGTCTACATCATGTCATCGTTCTTATTGCATTACTCCATTTTTTCATGAACTTAATACACTAGATGCATGCTGGATAGCGGTCGATGTGTGGAGTAATAGTAGTAGATGCAGGCAGGAGTCGGTCTACTAATCTTGGACGGGATGCCTATGTATTGATCATTGCCTAGATATTGTCATAATTATTTGAGGTTCTATCAATTGCCCAACAGTAATTTGTTTACCCACTGTCGGTGTCAAAACCGACGGATCTCGGGTAGGGGGTCCCGAAGTGTGCGTCTAAGGCTAATGGTAACAGGAGGCGGGGGACACAATGTTTACCCAGGTTCGGGCCCTCTCGATGGAGGTAATACCCCACTTCCTGCTTGATTGATCTTGATGATATGAGTATTACAAGAGTTGATCTACCACGAGATTGTAGAGGCTAAACCCTAGAAGCTAGCCTATGATTATGATTGTTGATCTTGTCCTACGGACTAAACCCTCCGGTTTATATAGACACGGGAGGGGGCTAGGGTTACACAGAGTCGGTTACAAAGAAGGAGATCTACACATCCGAATCGCCAAGCTTGCCTTCCACGCAAAGGAGAGTCCCATCCGGACATGGGACGAAGTCTTCAATCTTGTATCTTCATAGTCCAACAGTCCGGCCAAAGTATATAGTCCGGCTGTCCGAGGACCCCCTAATCCAGGACTCCCTCAGTAGCCCCTGAACCAGGCTTCAATGACGATGAGTCCGGCGCGCAGATTTTTAACACGAGGATCATGTCCGGCTCTGCAAAACACGAGGATCATGTCCGGCTCTGCAAAACAAGTTGCACATACCACCGTAGAGAGTATATATTTGACAAATCTAATCTGCTGACAACTTTTCATAGCGTGACATCACGCCGCGGCCCGGTCACTATTCAAGCATTTTTCTCAACCAGCTGCTGCACACATTGCGAGGCGGTTTCATTGGCACGTCTTGTCAAAGCAGAGATCGTGTCCCCTTATCACGGATTCTCATCAATACGGGCGTGGGTAACCCAACTGGTCGAACTTCACAGGGCGGCCGAACTGGCCATGAAGGACCTCATAGTCCGGATGTGGCCGGCCGAGCCCCTGCCCAGCAGCTACTTCGGCCTGGTGAAGCGGCTTGTGTCTGCCTGCCTGCGGCTCAAAGTCATAAAGCGGTGAGTCTGCATGGAAGGCGCGCAGGGCCTTCGCCCGCGCGAAAGTGCACTGGGCGAAGATGGATGCTGAGAAGCTGGTGACGGACGGGCCACCGAAGGGCAAGGAGCACCGTCACCCCGAGAAGTATTATGATAGTGCCCTGAAGGGCGCCCGTCTTGTGGTGGAGGAATGTGCTAAGGACGTAATATTTGAGTGAATGCACTCGTTTGATCCTGTAATATGAAAACAAGTTCATTTGCGCCATATAATGCTTTGTTGATTTAAAATATTACCTTCTGTGCGACCGTTTATAAAATCTGAGAGTTGGCCAGTCGTCGGCTTCTGCCCCCATGTAACTAGTACCGGGGTGTTCGGGATAAGTATAAACACTCTTTATCCAAATTTTTGGTCCTTCAAGGAGGTGTTTAGCGCAACGAACCAGGCAATCAGACTATACGGCTTTATCACTCTCACTTAGCCATAGAATTCTACAATTTTAAATTTTGGCGTAGCCCCTGGTATTCGGAAGGCCGAACTCGGGGCGCTATACACGCCTAAATCGGACAAAGCCGATTCCTCGCCCGAAAGAGAGTTGGCCAGTCGTCGGCTTCTGCCCCCATGTAACTAGTACCGGGGTGTTCGGGATAAGTATAAACACTCTTTATCCAAATTTTTGGTCTTTTAAGGAGGTGTTTAGCGCAACGAACCAGGCAATCAGACTATACGGCTTTATCACTCTCACTTAGCCATAGAAGTCTACAATTTTAAATTTTGGCGTAGCCCCTGGTATTCGGAAGACCGAACTTGGGGCGCTATACACGCCTAAATCGGACAAAGCCGATTCCTCGCCCGAAGCGGATTTTTTTTAAGGATTTGAGACCTCTCGAACAGTGACCAGCTCTCGCCGCATCATGACAGTCAGTTTTCGGCTTTCTCTACTGCGGTGCTCGCCCAGATGAACCGGGGCACAATCGCAGTAGTTCTCCCGGTGGCACCTTAGCCGATAGAGCGGAACGTAAGGTATCAAAACACGGGAGCCGGGCAAACCCAACATTTGACCCAAGACATGATTCAGAGCTGATGCATATGATGCTATAAGTTCGGGGTGCCGCACTGTCGAAAGTGTTTGGACTTTTCTTGCCGTGTTATGGGGTACACTGAAGCCCCAGGCGAACTGATCATACCAAAGTGTACGAGTGCAAAAAATAAATAAACAAACAAGGAAATAAATAAAGAAATGTAATAATAAGCTGACGATGTACATTATTTTCCATTGTTATTTGAATAGTATGTCAAGGCGTATGCATACGAGTAGTGCGATAAGCAAAATAGGACTATTTGACATGTCCTAGCCAAGAACGAGCTGCGTGCGGGTATGTAAAACATGCATAGCGATCGTTAGCACAGACCATTTGGTAGTTCCCTTGTACGTCAAAGCTTCTTGCCTCCTTGGCGTTTCCGTCCCGTGATGGGTCCAACGATCAGGTTATCGGAAGAGCCTTCAGAGAATAGGGACCTGAAAGAAAGAAAAGGGTGAAAGTATACGGGTCCTGGGGCGGTTGAGCCGCATTGTGGGCCGTATTGTAGCTGCGCCTCCGCCTGTGCCCATGGTATTTTAAGTGTGTAATTATGTACGCGCGGCATGAATCCGCTGCTTGACTAGGATTAGGACGGAGGCCGAATTGCTAGGCGAGCCCAGGACATGCCGGACGATCCTGTTGCAGAGTACTCCAGACCCTCTTAGCGGTGTCCGGGGGCTTTATGGCCGAACTGGAGGTCTTCCTAAGAAGGCTGCTCTGTGCTTCTGCTGCGAGGGCCGCAGTGTGCTCCTCTGTACGGAGGGAGCGCTCTGTGTTTCCATTGACTATTATAACCCCGCGAGGACCTAGCATCTTGAGTTAGAGGTATTCATAATGCAGTACCGCATTGAATCTAGCAAATGCGGTTCGTCCGTGCAGTGCGTGATAGCCACTGCGGAAGGGGACGATATCGAAGATTAACTCCTCGCTTCGGAAGTTGTCCGGAGATCCGAAGACTACTTCTAGTGTGATCGAGCCCGTGCAGCGAGCCTCTACAACTGGTATGACACCTTTAAAGGTGGTTTTGGTGGGTTTGATCCTGGAGGGATAGATGCCCATTTTGCGCACTGTATCCTGATAGAGCAGGTTCAGGCTGCTGCCACCGTCCATGAGGACCCGTGTTAGGTGGAATCCGTCAACGATAGGGTCAAGGACCAATGCGGCCGGACCGCCATGACGGATACTGGTAGGATGGTCCCTGCGATCAAAAGTGATTGGACAAGAAGACCATGGATTAAACTTTGGGGCGCTGGCTCCATCGCGTAGAAGTCCCTTAGTGCACGCTTCCACTCCCGCTTGGGAATATGTGTGGCGTATATCATGTTCACCGTTTTCACATGGCGAGGAAATTTCTTCTGTCCTCCTGTGTTCGGCAGCCGGGGCCCCTCATCGTCATCACTATGCGGCCCCTTTTCCTTGTTTTCGGCACTCAACTTGCCGGCCTGTTTGAACACCCAGCATTCTCTGTTGGTGTGGTTGGCTGGTTTATCGGGGGTGCCGTGAATTTGACACGAGCGATTGAGTATGCGGTCCAGACTAGACGGGCCCGGATTGTTTCTTTTAAATGGCTTCTTTCGCTGACCGGACTTAGAGCCAGTGAATCCGGCATTGACGGCCGTGTCTTCGGCATTATCGCCATTGCTGTGACGCTTGTGTTTGTTGCGTCGTGGCTTGCCGCTGCTATGCCTGGCCTCCGATGTGCCAGGATTACCGACTGTATTGCTGCAGCGAGCCAACCAGCTATCCTCGCCCGCACAAAAGCGGGTCATGAGTGTCGTGAGGGCTGCCATGGACTTCGGCTTCTCTTGGCCGAGGTGTCGGGCGAGCCACTCGTCACGGATGTTATGCTTAAAGGCCGCTAGGGCTTTGGCATCCGGACAATCCACAATTTGGTTCTTTTTAGTTAGGAACCGAGTCCAAAATTTCCTGGCTGACTCTCCGGGTTGTTGGGTAATGTGACTTAAATCGTCAGCATCCGGAGGTCGCACATAAGTGCCCTGGAAGTTATCCAGGAATGCATCTTCCAGGTTCTCCTAACTTCCAATGGAGTTTGCCGCCAAACTGTTTAGCCAATGCTGAGCCGGTCCCTTGAGTTTTAGTGGGAGGTACTTGATGGCATGTAGATGTCGATGTCAAAACCGGCGGATCAGGGTAGGGGGTCCCGAACTGTGTGTCTAAGGCTAATGGTAACAGGAGGCGGGGGACAAAATGTTTACCCAGGTTCGGACCCTCTCGATGGAGGTAATACCCTACTTCCTGCTTGATTGATCAAGAGTTGATCTACCACGAGATATTAGACGCTAAACCCTAGAAGCTAGCCTATGACTATGATTGTTGATCTTGTCCTACAGACTAAACCCTCCGGTTTATATAGACACCGGAGGGGGTAGGGTTACACAGAGTCGGTTACAGAGAAGGAGATCTACACATCCGAATCGCCAAGCTTGCCTTCCACGCAAAGGAGAGTCCCATCAGGACACGGGACGAAGTCTTCAATCTTGTATGTTCATAGTCCAACAGTCTAGCCAAAGTATATAGTCCGGCTGTCCGAGGACCCCCTAATCGATGACTCCCTCAGTAGCCCCTGAACCAGGCTTCAATGACGATGAGTCCGGCGCGCAGATTGTCTTCGGCATTGCAAGGCGGGTTCCTTCTCCGAATACTCCATAGAAGATTTTTAACACGAGGATCGTGTCCGGCTCTGCAAAACCGTAGAGAGTATATATTTCACAAATCTTATATGCTGACAACTTTTCATAGCGTGACATCACGCTGCGGCCCTGTGACTATTCGAACCATTTTTCTCAACCAGCTGCTGCACACATTGCGAGGCGGTTTCATTGGCACGTCTTGTCGAAGCAGAGATCGTGTCCCCTTATCACGGGATTCTCATCAATACGGGCGTGGGTAACCCAACTGTGCCATTAACACGACGCTTGGGGAATGAGCGAGTTTTACGGGGCAAGTGAGGAGGCGCATGATTTCTACCGCCTTTATAAAGAGATAAGGATTCACCTTTTCTCCACCCACGCCTTCTTCTTCCTCTGCTCATCCATCTCCTCTCGCTCGAGATCCAGCGCCCAAGCCTTCTTCTTCTCCGCAGAATCATTCAAGCATGTCCAGAGCGGGAGGCAAGTGGATGGCCTCCTCCGTTAGGGAGGCGGACATCATGAAGCTTCGGGAGGCAGGATACCTGGCCGCAGACATCGCGCACTGGCTTCCTACCGAAGGGCAGGTCTTCCCTATCCCCGAGCCTCAGGAGAGGGTAGTGTTTCTCCCTCACTTTATCCGTGGACCGGGATTCCCCCTCCACCCATTTGTCCACGGGCTCATGTTTTACTACGGGCTGGACTTCCATGATCTGGCCCCCAATTTCATCCTCAACATCTCGGCATTCATCGTCGTGTGCGAGGCCTTCCTCCGCATTGCGCCCCACTTTGGCCTATGGCTGAAGACCTTCAACGTGAAGCCGAAGGTGGTGGTGGGCCAACAAGCAGAGTGCGGAGGCGCCATGGTGGGCAAGATGCCCAATGTCACTTGGCCCGAAGGGTCCTTTGTGGAGACCGTGAAGGGGTGGCAATCGGGTTGGTTCTACATCACCTAGCCGCGCGACACCAACTGGGCAGCGGCCCCCGAATTCCGATCCAACGTCCCTATGCGACTCACTTCCTGGAAAGAGAAGGGCCTAGCCTGGGGCTCATCGGTGGTGCTGACCGAACTCCAGACCTGTATCAAAAATATGATAAGCAAGAAAATTAAGCTTGTCAACATGGTCCAGGTCATGCTCTCCCCCCGGATCCTTCCGTGTCAAAGACGGGCTTTCAATATGTGGGAGTTCGACCCAGCCGAACACCAGATGCTGCAAGAGCTCTTCGACACGACGCACGAAGATGTCTGGAAAGTGCTGTTCAAGGCTAACGAGGGACCACCACCCATAACCGGAGATCGCGGGCTCAGCGCAAGGCGCTCCGCCAATCCGGTAAGTTTTTACATTCTGCAAGACGTGCCTTTTACCAGCACATCCGCGGGAGGAATCTAAACTTCCATGCCAATTTATCAGGACTGGGTAGCGTTAGTGGAGCGGATCAACTATCCGGCTCCTCTGCCTGAAGACCCAGAATCGGCTCTCTTAACAGAGATGCTGGTTCCGGCGCCCTATGAGGTCTCGGAGAAGAAGAAGAAGACCGCGGGGACCAGGAAAGGTCTCCGGCGCACGGTTGTCTCGGACTCGTCATCCGAAGACGCCGAGGAAGAGGTAACGGAAATCCCTCCCCCTTCTACCGAGGGGGAGAAGAAAAGGAAGGCCGCCCCGTCTGGGGAGGCCGAAGGGTCCAAGAAGGGAAAGACCCTCCCTCCGGACCACTCCACCATAGCCGCCTATAGCGACGAGGAGTGGTTGTCCAGGGACAAGCCCCTGGCGAAGTCGTAAGTATCCGGACACTATAATACTTCCGGTACATGTTGCTTTATTGCTTCTTATCATGTTAAATATGATCGTGCAGTCCGGCCAGAGCCCACATCAACGGATCCTCCTCGGATGGGTCTTTGAGTCAGTCGGCGATAAACAACAATTCGCTCCCGACGGCCACCTCCCCCCGGTACGCGGACGACACCGAGGTGGTGTCCCAGAGGATACCGGATCAGGGGGAGACGATTCTGGAGACGCCCCAAGGCGAAATCCCAGACGCCGGGCTCATGGGGGGGAAGACCCCCATGGATTCTGATGATGGGGGCCGTGATAAGTTCGGCCCCCAGCCGGATACTGCGCCCGAACCTCCAACGGTTCCGGATTCAGGTAGGCAGCCCCTCGTTAATGAGGGCGGGCCACCTGTGCCGATGACCTCTGTCCATCCAGAGGCATCGGACAACTTGATGGAAGCGCTTCGCGGCGCTTCCATTGACGAAGAGCACCGCACCATCATGAGTGCGGTGATTGAAAAGGTCCGGTCCGCCAAAAGCGGATTGACCGAAGCCTGCGTCAGCCTCCTAACAGGCTTCGAGGTAAGTAAATAAAATCATAAGAAAATATCACGGTATAGACAATAGCCCCTGATGCTCTGTTCGGTGTTCGGAAAGAAAAGCCGAACAGAGGATCAAATAATATCCGCAGGAGTCTAACAGAGTATGTCTATGTGAATAAGGAGGCGTCGCTGCTGGCCACTGCCGTGCGTACTGCGGAGGTTTCCGGACTAAAGCGGGACCTGGAGCGGACCGAAGAAGAGCTCGACCTCGTGAAGAGGCAGCTCGAGGAGGACAAAGGTACATAATACCCCGTCTATATATTAATAAAAAAGGAATGGTTTTAGCTCATGAAAACGTTATGAACTTTAATAGGGGCCACGGCAGAAGTGGCGGCCCTGAAAAAGGCGCCGACCTAGGATGAAGACAAAGCGGCCAAGGAGCGCGCCGAGCGCGAGAAGCAAGAGGCTCGAGTTGACGAGGTCCAGCAAGAGCTCCAGGACTTTATCAAAAAGTACGAGTCCTTGGAGCGTGACTCTAAGACACAAGAGTCCGAGCTTGCGAAGGCCCTCCAAAGCGCATGAGACGCCAAGGCCGAAGCCCAAAAGTCCCTCCAAGATATTGAGGCGGCCAAGAAGATTGCTGCGAGTAAGGCATTCAATATGCAAAGCAAGCATGTGAAGAAGACTTTCTTTTTACTTACCCGAATTTGGAGCTCTCTAGGAGCATTCGTAGATCTACCGCGCAGCATATCTGATGCCGCGGAGTTCTAAGGAAGGGAGCTCGACGGAGAAGTTGTTCTGGCCCCAGTATATTGGGGCCGAACATCCGATGACCTTGAGCGACCGGCTGAAGCAACTGGTCGAACTTCACAGGGCGGTGCTACGTCTTGAGCTTGCGTTGGTTTTCCTTGAAGAGGAAAGGGTGATGCAGCACAATAGCGTAAGTATTTCCCTCAGTTTTTTAGAACCAAGGTATCAATCCAGTAGGAAGCTCCTAGAAAGTCCCACGCACCTACACGAACAAGCAAAGAACTCGCAACCAACGCAATAAAGGGGTTGTCAATCCCTTTACGGCCACTTGCGAAAGTGAGATCTGATAGAGATAATATGATAAGACAAATATATTTTTGGTATTTTATAATATAGATGCAAAAAGTAAAGATGCAAATAAAAGTAGATTGAAAGCAAATATAATAAAAGATAGACCCGGGGGCCATAGGTTTCACTAGAGGCTTCTCTCAAGATAGCATAAGTATTACGGTGGGTGAACAAATTACTGTCGAGTAGTTGATAGAAAAGCAAATAATTATGAGATTATCTAGGCATGATCATGTATATAGGCATCACGTCCGCAACAAGTAGACCGACTCCTGCCTGCATCTACTACTATTACTCCACACATCGACCGACTCCTGCCTGCATCTAGAGTATTAAGTTCATAAAGAACAGAGTAACACATTAAGCAAGATGACATGATGTAGAGGGATAAACTCATGCAATATGATATAGACCCCATCTTTTTATCCTCGATGGCAACAATACAATACGTGCCTTGCAACCCTTTCTGTCACTGGGTAAGGACACCGCAAGATTGAACCCAAAGCTAAGCACTTCTGCCATGGCAAGAAAGATCAATCTAGTAGGCCAAACCAAACTGATAATTCGAAGAGACTTGCAAAGGTAACCAATGATACATAAAAGAATTCAGAAGAGATTCAAATATTTCTCATAGATAAACTTGATCATAAACCCACAATTCATCGGATCTCGACAAACACAATGCAAAAAGAGTTTACATCGAATAGATCTCCACGAGAGAGGGGGAGAACATTGTATTGAGATCCAAAAAGAGAGAAGAAGCCATCTAGCTAATAACTATGGACCCGAAGGTCTGTGGTAAACTACTCACAACTCATCGGAGGGGCTATGGTGTTGATGTAGAAGCCCTCCATGATCGATTCCCCCTCCGGCGGAGCGCCGGCGAAGGCTCCAAGATGGGATCTCGCGGATACAGAAGGTTACGGCGGTGGAAATTGTGTTTCGGTGGCTCCCTGGATGTTTTCGGGGTACGTAGGTATATATAGGAGGAAGAAGTACGTCGGTGGCCACCCGAGGGGCCCACAAGATAGGGGGGCGCCCTACCCTCTCGTGGCCGCCTCGGCTGCTTCTTGACTTGCACTCCAAGTCCTCTGGATCACGTTCGTTCCAAAAATCACGCTCCCGAAGGTTTCATTCCGTTTGGACTCCGTTTGATATTCCTTTTCTTCGAAATACTGAAATAGGCAAAAAAAAAAACAGCAATAGGGGCTGGGCCTCCGGTTAGTAGGTTAGTCCCAAAAATGATATAAATGTGTAAAATAAAGACCATAAACATCCAAAGGGGTAATATAATAGCATGAAACAATCAAAAATTATAGATATGTTAGAGACGTATCAAGCATCCCCAAGCTTAATTCCTGCTCGTCGTCGAGTAGGTAAATGATAAAAACAGAATTTTTGATGTGGAATGCTACCTAGCATAATTCTCAATGTAATTTTCTTAATTGGGGCATGAATGTTCAGATCCAAATGATACAAAATAAAAGTTCATATTGACATAAAAATAGTGATACTTCAAGCATACTAATCAAAGTAATCATGTCTTCTCAAAATAACATGGCCAAAGAAAGTTATCCCTACAAAATCATATAGTCTGGCTAGGCTCTATCTTCATCACACAAAGTATTTAATCATGCACAACCCCAATGGAAAGCCAAGCAATTGTTTCATACTTTAATAATGTCAAACTCTTTCAACTTTCACGCAATACATGAGCGTGAGCCATGGACATAGCACTATATGTGGAGTAGAATGGTGGTTGTGGAGAAGACAAAAAGGAAGAAGATAGTCTCACATTAACTAGGCGTATCAACGGGCTATGGAGATGCCCATTAATAGCTATCAATGTGAGTGAGTAGGGATTGCCATGCAACAGATGCACTTAGAGATATAAATATATGAAAGCTCAACAAAAGAAACTAAGTGGGTGTGCATCCAACTCGCTTGCTCACGAAGACCTAGGGCAATTTGAGGAAGCCCATCATTGGAATATACAAGCCAAGTTCTATAATGAAAAAAATTCCCACTAGTATATGAAAGTGACAACATATGAAACTCTCTATCATGAAGATCACGGTGCTACTTTGAAGCATAAGTGTGGAAAAAGAGATAGTAGTGTCGGGTGGTTGGTGCGACATATGCCAAGGGATGGCTTATCATTGTGGGAGCCAATAAAACGTCGCCGGTGCTCGGAAACGGGATGAGGCGAAGACATGCACGCCGGCGAATCTTACCCAGTTTCGGGGCTCTCCGAGGAGATAACACCCCTAGTCCTGCTCTGCGGGGTCTCCACATGATCACTAGATCGATAAAAGGTAGCTACAATCGCTCCTAGAGCTGTTGGGGTCAAGGGAGAAGAAGAACAAGGCTAGCTCTTGCTTCTCTCTATCTATGGTGTGTGTGCTATGCTTAGAAGGCAGCTCTATGCTCAGAGGCCAACTATGCTTAGGTGCGAACCCTTTGCATGGGTGTTCCGGGGGGTTTATATAGGCCTACCCCCCGGGGGTACAATGGTAATCCGGCTGGGCTCTGGTCCCAGCCGTCAGTGTCTACGCTCGCCGGCTTCTCCGCCGGCTGGTGGGTCCCGCCGGCTACCGGCTCTTCGGTCGACAGGCCGGCCCCACTGCCTAGGGTCTTGTCGGCGGCTGCTTACTGTAGCCTCACCCGTGATGACGAGGGCTTTGTCGGGGTAAGCGTGGCTACAGTGGGCCGCCTCGGGGGCTATCACTGTAGCCTTACCTTGTCTTGTCTCCTTAATGGGGCTCCTGCTTCGAGGAAGGGAGTAGCCGGCTTCTGGAGGCCGGCTACGCTCTTGGCCGACTGGGAAAGGCCGGGCCGCCTTCGTGCCGCTCTCTGGCTGAAGGGGCCCGCCGCCCGTGGGCCGTACGGGAGTCTGTCGTGGGTGACGTCGTGGCTAGCATGGCTACAGTGCCGAGCCGCACGGGAGACGGCCGTCCCGTACGGCCTCCTGTAGCCATGCCCGCCTCGGGCTTCGTGGGTAGTGGGCCACACTGTGGCCACACCCCATCGTGTCGCCGTTATGTGGGAGTGGCTTGGAGTGGTTGTGGTCTCGGCCGGCTGCTAGGAGCCGGCGTCCTTCTTGGCCGGCTTCCTGGAGTCGGCCACCCCGTAGTCGTCCTGGGGAGAGGTTGCTCGAGGCTGGGTCGCCTTCCGGGAGTCGGCTTCAGAGGTAGCCGGCCAGGGAAGGCGGCCCAAATGCTGGGAGTGCTTGAAGGCCCAAAGGCCCGATAATTTTTCTGAAGAACCAGGGGTAGTCGGTTGGGCTACGCATGGCCATTTATTCCGATAGTAGTCCCCGAAGCTGATTGGGCTTCGAGGTGGAGTAGTGGTTGAGAAGCTCGATCAGCTTCCTGTCTTGACAAGCCGGCAGCTGGTAGCCGGCCTTGGTCAGGCGCGCCGCCTGAGTCGAAATCTTCTGAAGTCGGAGGGCGGGAACCCGCTGGCACGTGCACCGGGCCGCGGGCCGGCCACGGGTCGTCGGCGAGCCACGTGGCCGGAAAGCCTGCCAGCCCACGCGTGTGACGGGACGTCGCCGCAGGGAGGGGGCCCGCCACGTCCGCGCCCTGGCCCAGGCGCGGATCCTTTGTATCCCGAAACCGCCCGCACGTTCCGTGCGGCATTTTCGGCTCGCATTTTTGCGCAATAATCGCGAGACGTGGGGGGAGTGGGCGCAGTTAATCCCACGTCTCCCCCCCACGTCCGGCCTCTTTGGCCTCGTGAGGCTATAAGTAGGGGGAGGTGGAGGGCGGCAGGCCCTCGCACGCTCCTCCTACTTCCACCGTCTTCTTCCCTCGCTCGTTCTCGCGACAGCGCGTCGCCGCCGCGCTCTTCCACCGCACGCTCCTCCGCCGCCGTGCTAGCTCTCGCCATGCCTCCCGCCATAGAGCAGCTTGGCGGGGATTGGGACGGCTCCATCGTCCATGACGACCACGTCGACTTCCTCCGCGACACGCGGCGGCTGCCCAGCGCGGACAAAGTGGAGGTCCGCCTCGCGCCGGCGAAGGAAATCTCGCCGAGGCTGCAGGAGGGCGAGCGGGTGGTCTTCCGCTCGCACTTCTTGCGCGGCTTCGGCCTGCCAGTGAGCACCTTCTTCCGCTCCTAGCTCGAATTCTATTAGCTCCAGCCGCACCACCTCACCCCCAACGCGGTGGTGCTGCTGTCTGCCTTCGTCACCCTGTGCGAGGGCTATCTCGGCGTCCTCCCCACCCTCGAGCTCTGGGGGGAGCTTTTCAAGTCGAAGCTGGGCACGCGCAGCAAGGGCGTGCTGGCTCATACTGGCGCCTTCATCGCGTCGCGGAGATCGGGCGCCGACAACCCCTTCCCCGTCATCACGCTGATCCAATCGGTGAAGAAGTGGCAGAAGTCATACTTCTACGTGTGGAACATCGCTCCACGGGGCGACTACATCAACCTGCCGGCTTACGTAGCCGGCCCACCGGCGGGCACGCTGCCCCAGTGGTCCTTCCGGGCTATGACGCTGTCGCAGGCAGGAAATGCCGCCATCGCCCGACTGCGGGTGATGGTCCAGTCGGAGGGCCTGACGGGGCCCGACCTCCTGGCCGCGTTCGTCACGCACCGGGTTCTTCCGCTCCAGAGCCGGCCTCATCTGATCTGTCAGATGAGCGGCCAGCTCGATCCGAGCCGAATGTGCACCAAGGAGATGCCGCGCCACGAGGTCGCCTACATGGTGAACTACCTTGCAAACTGCCAACTCGCTGAAGAGTGGCAGTTTGGCAAGGAGCCATATAGCCGAGCCAATCCTCCGCCTACGGTATGCTCCCCTTGTCTTTTTCTCTCTTTGTTGCCGAGTCCCTCTGGGCCGACTCTAACTTAGTCGGCTTGTTCTTTTGACAGAGTCCTCTGCTTTGGCCGGCCGGCGGGACAGACATGGAGCGCCGCTTCGTCCCCGACCGGACCGAACACGATCTGGAGGACCCCGACCTGGGGGCGGTCCATATGGACGACGCCGTCGAGCCGGGCGGTGGCCAAGCCGGCGGCGAAGCAGGCGGCTCCGGGTTCACTGCTACCTTCGACGACTGGCCGGACGAGGACGAAGCCGAAGCCGTCCCGCGCCGCCAGCCGGCATCTGGACGCGGCGAGGGCTCCTCCGCCGCGCAGCCTACTCGGGGTGGAGGGCAGAAGCGTCGCGCCGCCCAGGGTCTATTCGGCGGCCGAACGAAGAAGCCCCGGGGCGGGGCGGCAGCCACCAGGCGGGAAGAGGCGGCCGCGAAGGCGGCTCATTTTCCGCAAAGTGGTGAAGCAACGGCAGACCGTGTCGGCGTAAGTTCTCTTTCTCTGTGTACTCTCTTTCTTTTCTTTTCTTTCTTTCTTTGGTGGTTCTTGAACTCTCGTCCTTTTCTTCGACGATCAGAGCTCCGTTGTCACTTGAGCGGGCGGCTGCCGGCTCCGTCGTCGAGTCGCCAGGGGGCTCTGGGAGCACCACCCGCCGTGTGGACCCCCGCGCCGCCCTCCAGGAGGCGACGGAAAGGAACGCGCGGGAGGTGCGGGAGGAGCAGGAGGCACGGAAGGTAGCCGCCGCCCAGGCGGCTCGGGAGGAAGAGGCGGCGAAGGCACTCGCTGAGGCCGCAGCCAGGGCCCAGGCAGAGGCTGAGGCCGCGGCGGCGGCAGGGGAGGGTTTGATGGTCACCCCCCTGCGCGCCATGTCACCTGGGGACGTGGAGCCCTCGCCAGGGGGAGCCAGCAGCTCCCAGCCGGGGCTAGGAGGAAGCGGCGACGACGTCGTCATTTTGGAGAAGGGGCCGGAGCCGACCCAGCCAACTGGGGCGGCCCAAGGCGGCCGGCCTGATTCGCCGCCTGCACAGTCGGCGGAGGGCGAGCCGGCCGTGGGGGCTGAGGTGGCGGTCCGGGTTCCGCCAAGCCGGCGTGCGGGGAAGGCCGCGTCGGAGCCGCAGAAGGCTGCTTCGGAGCCACAGCCGGCCGTGGGCTCCAGCTCGTCGGCCCGAGACGCGGAGGCGGCCAGCGCTACCTCGGGGTGGACGCCAGGCGGAGGGACAGCCGTAGTGAACGTGGCTGCACAAGACGTCCGGACCCGGCTCCAAAGCCAAGCCGCGGCGCTGAGGCAGTTCACCGACGAATTCCTCGCAACGCAGGCAGCCATCCGGGTTAGTATTCCCGTCTTGTTTCTTCTTGAACTTGATTTCTTTCGTGGGGGCGCGTCAGCGCACCCACTTGTGGTAGTCCCCGAGTTCCGAGTCGGCTGCTGAGCAGGCGGCTTGGAACTTCTTGGAGGATTTGCCTTTGCTGTTTTGTTCTTACTTTGGTCTTCTGTCCATCTTGCAGGACTACCACAACCTTCGAGCAGCCGCCTTCAACTCCCAGGCTCGGGAGCTGACTCAGAAGACCGCCGACCTTACTGAGAGCTGAGGTATGTGACTTGATCTTTATCTCATGTGGGGGCACGTCAGCGCACCCACTGGGTGTAGTCCCCGAGATTCGGGCCGACTGCTGAGCAGTCGGGTCGGATCTTCCTTGACGATTTCTTATTGTTCTTCTTCTTCTTCCGTTCCTGCAGCGGCCAACGCCGGTCTGAGGGCACAGCTGGGGGAGTCCCAGACTGCTCTTTGTGCCAAGGATGCCGAGCTCGCCGCCTTGGTGCAGGAGCGCGACCGCCTGGTCAAGAAGCTGGCCGACCAGGAGGAAGGCCACAAGGCGACGCTGAAGGCTGCGCAGGATCGCGAAGCCGCTCTCCAGGCCGAGTTCGAGACGGAGGCGGCCGGCTGGGCAGAGGCCAGGCAGACTCTGGTCTCCGGCTATGGCCAGATCGAGGATCTGGTTGACGGTAAGCCGTCTACCCCTTCGTCCTTTCTTGCCATCTGCCACTTTGGCTTGTTTTTCTGATTTTGGTGTTCTTCTCTTCCTTTCTTCTTCTTCGCGCAGAGTATTTCCCTGGCTACTCAACTGCCGCCAACCAGGCCATCGAGGCGCGTCGCCAAGGGAAGAGGCAAGCCGTCTTCGAGATCTCGCCAACCGCCGGCCGCTCGCTGGAGGAACAGCTCCTGGCGATCCAGGCTCGCATCCAGCCGGCTCACCGGCTGCTCCGCCGGCTTCAGCGTGCTGGGTCATAGGTCTTGGTCGCCCTCTGGCCCGGCCAAGTGGTCCCTCGCACCCCCAGTCGGACCGCCGACTGGCTGGAGGTAGCAGTCGGCCGCTTCGAGGCTTGGAAGGCGTCGGCGGCTCGCTCCGGTGCCAGGCGGGCGCCGGAGTTCGTCAAGGCCTGGTATCCCGGCCTGAACTTGGACCAGCTAGCTACCTGGCGGCAGCAAGCCGACACGGAGCTGGAGCCGGCGCGGCCGGCCATCATTCGGCGGGCTTCGGCGATCGCCGACTACACCGACACCAACGTCTTCGCCCCCGAGGTGGACGACAATGGAGTCGCCCAGCCGGAAGAGTGGTTCGGGCTGGACCCGGCATACGGTGAGGACTCGGCGGAGGAGATCGACTCCAGCGACGAGGGCGAAGAGGAGGAGGAGGAGGTTGAAGACGCCGAGCCGGCTGGTGGAGTAGCCGGCCAGCCTCAGCCTGACCGTGCCTCTAGCACTACGTCGCGCGCGAGTGCGTCTCCTGCCGCAGGAGGTGGTCAAGCCGGGACCCGCTAGGCGGCCACTCTTTAGCCGGCGAGGCCGCCTTCACTGACCAGCTCGGCCTTCATGTCGCACCCTAGTCTTCTTTCTTTTGTTTTCCTGTCTTGTTACTTTTGAACAATGTTTGGTTAAGTCTGCGCAATTCCACCCACTGGGTGTATTCAAACTTCAGTCTGTTGCCGGCCTGTTGGCGGCTTTATGTATATATAACTTATGCATTTGGTCTTTCCTTGTACTTTGCTCTTTGTCCTTCTGCTTTTTCCTTTGCCACCCTCCCTTGGTTGCGGCCTCCCTAGTCAAACAGTTGCTCTGCAATCTGTAGCCGGGGAGTGCCTGGCCGGTTGGGGAGGGGGAAGTACTTTAGCTCTGCTGGACTAAAGCTAAGTTTTTTAGGAAGCCGGCCAGCCGGCTGCTTTGAGAGCCGGCAGGCATATTTGGAGGCCGTCTCTTTGCTATATAGGTTAGTTGTTCCTTAGCCATTTTTCGTGCAGGCGTCCTTTCTGTCTTCTCTCTTGCTAGTCGGACAGTCAGTTCTTTGAGCTGTGACTTTCAACAAGAGAGGACTTGGGAGCCGGCGCACTACTTTTCTGACTTTAGGAAAAACTTGCGATATAGCTCGAGGCGGCCAGTCCCCGGGCCGACTAGTCGAACCCGGTGCCGGACAAAAATTCGAAATGTAATAATACATTCATGGATATGACACTAGTCATTCATAGATAAACAAAGGCAGTCCCCGAGTACTGTTCGGGGGGCCTGTTGGTTTGTACTTAATGCAAAAGGGAAGCGTGATACATACTGCTTTTCAGCTGTAAAATCGTCTTAGGAGGTTTGCGTTCCATGGTCGCTTCGATTCCTTGCCGGAGTCGTCTCTCTTGCGTGCTCTTGGTTTTTGCGCGTCGATCAAGTAGTAGGAGTCGTTGCCGAGTGCCTTACTGACGACGAAGGGGCCTTCCCAAGGGGCCGAGAGCTTGTGCTGGCCAGTTGTTCGCTGGATCAGCCGGAGCACAAGGTCGCCGTGTTGGAAGGATCTTGGCTTGACCTTGTGGTTGTAGTAGCGGCGCAGCCCTTGCTGGTAGATGGCGAACCGGCTGAGGGCTAACAGCCGGCCTTCTTCCAGTAGGTCGACGCCGTCTTCTCTTGCTTCTTTGGCTTCCTCCTCCGTGTACATGGTGATCCGAGGCGAGTCGAACTCGATGTCTGTTGGGATGACAGCCTCGGCACCGTACACAAGGAAGAATGGAGTGAAGCCGGTTGACTTGTTGGGTGTAGTGCGCAGACTCCAGAGGACAGCCGGCAGCTCTTCGAGCCAGCAGCCGGCCGATCGCTCAAGTGGTACAACCAGTCGGGGCTTGATGCCGGCGAGGATGAGTCTATTTGCTCGCTCGACCTGGCTGTTCGACTGCGGGTGGGCAACGGACGCTAAGTCCAGTCGGATGCCCTGCGTCGCGCAGAAACGTGCCAGTGCTCCTTTGGCGAAGTTTGTGCCATTGTCGGTGATGATGCTGTGCGGCACGCCGTACCGAGTAGTGATGTCGGTGATGAATGTCATGGCAGTCGACCCGTTCAGCTTCTTAATCGGCTTGGCTTCGATCCACTTTGTGAACTTGTCCACAGCAACGAGTAGATGTGTCAGGCCGCCGCGGGCTGTCTTGAAGGGGCCCACCATGTCCAGTCCCCAGACGGCAAAAGGCCAAGTAAGGGGAATGGTCTTGAGGGCAGAAGCCGGCAGGTGTTGCTTGGAACTAAAAACTTGACATCCTCTGCAGCTCTTGACTATTTCTTTAGCATCCTCCAAGGCAGTCGGCCAGAAGAAACCATGGCGGAAAGCTTTGGCCACGAGGGATCTTGAGGCTGCGTGATGGCCGCATTCGCCTTGGTGGATGTCTTTGAGGATTGCTACTCCTTTTTCTGGCTCGACACAACGCTGGAAGACTCCAGTGACGCTGCGCTTCACAAGCTCTCTGTTGATTATTGTATATGCTGCGGCTCGTCGTTGCACTAGTCTTGCTGAGATCTCATCAGCCGGCAGCTCTCTGCTGACTAGGAACATGATGATGGGCTGGGCCCATGAGGGAGCTGTGACTTCTTCTTCTGTTAATGTGGCCACCAAGACTCGGGCGGGTGGGTTGGGTGTTGCATTGGAGTCGGCCACCGCTTCTTGTGTCGTTGCAGTCCCCGGGCCGACTGCTGCAGTCCCCGGGCCGACTGCTGCAGTCCCCGGGCTGGGTTCTGAAGTCCCCGTGCCAGGTGCGACTACGGCAGTCCCCGGGCCAGTCGTCGAGGTCCCCGTGCCGCCTGCGGGATTTCTCGAGTCGGATCCGGCTATTTCTGGCGCAGGCGGTACGAAGATGGAATCCGACTCTGGAGACGGCTTGATGGACGGCTTGAGGAGGTGCTGGAGGGAGACGCCAGTCGGTATGGCTTGTCGGGTGGAGCCGATCCGTGCTAGGGCATCTGCTTGGTCGTTGTCGGCCCTTGGCACGTGAAGGAACTCGCACCCTTCAAAGTATCCGCTTATCTGCTGGACGAGGAAACGGTAGCTCGCCATGTTCGCGTCCTTGGCGTCCCAGTCGCCAGACGACTGCTGGACCACCAAGTCGGAGTCGCTGTAGCACAGGATCCAGCGTATGCCAAGTTCTTTGGCTAGCCGGAGCCCATGTACGAGCGCCTCGTACTCGGCCACGTTGTTGGAGGCGGCGAAGTGGATCTGCAGCGTGTACTTGAGCTTGTCGCCCTTGGGAGAGGTGAGGACGATGCCGGCTCCCAAGCCGGTGCACATCTTGGACCCGTCAAAGTGCATCCGCCAATGGGTAGAGTCGGGAGCCGGCGGTAAGTACTGGGTCTCGGCCCAGTCGACGAGGAAGTCAGCCAATGCTTGCGACTTGATGGCGGTGCGGGGTTGATAGAAGATCATGTAGGGCGCCAAGGCAATGGCCCATTTGTCCACCCGGCCGGATGCATCCCGGCTGCCTATGATCTCGGCGAGCGGGGCAGTGCACACGACCGTGATGGGGTGCTCTTGGAAGTAGGGCTTCAATTTCTTGGCAGCGAAGTACACCCCATAGCACATCTTCTGGTAGTGCGGGTAGTTTTGCTTTGAGCTGGATAGTACTTCGCTGAGATAGTAGACCGGCCTCTGGACCAGCTGGGCTCGGCCTTCCTCCGGGCGCTGGACCACAACAACAGTGCTGACGACTCGGCTAGTCGCGGCGATGTAGAGGAGCATGGGCTCCTTCTCAGTCGGCGCTGCCAGGACAGGCGGAGTGGTCAACATTTTCTTCAACTCATGGAAGGCTTGGTCGGCTTGATCATTCCACTCAAAGTGAGTGGACTTCTTCATGAGTCGGTACAGGGGGAGAGCCTTCTCTCCTAGTCGGTTGATAAAATGATTCAGGGAGGCTAAGTAGCCAGTGAACTTCTGCACATCTCGCAGCTTGGTGGGAATCTCCATCCTCTCGATGGCCTTGATCTTGACGGGGTTGCACTCAATGCCGTGTTCGGAGACCAGGAAGCCTAGCAGCTGGCCGGCTGGCACTCCGAACACGCACTTCTCGGGGTTGAGCTTGATCTGGAATCGGCGCAAGTTGGCGAATGTTTCTTTCAGGTCTTCCAGCAAGGTACCGCGCTTCTCTGTCTTCACCACAATGTCGTCTACGTAGACGTGGGCATTTCTGCCGAGTTGTTTCAAGAGGCATTTCTGCATGCAACGCTGAAAAGTGGCACCGGCATTTCTCAAGCCGAATGTCATTGTCAGGTAGCAGAAAGCTCCAAAGGGTGTGATGAAGGCAGTCTTCAGGCGGTCAGCCGGGTCCAACTTGATCTGGTGATACCCTGAGTATGCATCCAAAAAACTTAACAGCTCGCATCCGGCTGTGGAGTCTATCACTTGGTCAATCCGTGGCAGAGCAAACGGATCTTTTGGGCAGGCCTTGTCCAAACTCGTGTAGTCTATACACATACGCCACTTGTTATTCTTCTTCAGAACCAGAACTAGGTTGGCAAGCCATTCTGGAAAGAACACTTCCATGATAAAGCCGGCGGCTAGGAGCCGGGCTATCTCTTCTCCCACGATTCTTTGCTTCTCTTCTGATAGTCGGCGGAGGGGTTGCTTGACCGGCTTCGCATCGGCTCGGACATGTAATTTGTGCTCGGCGAAATCCTTCGGGACACCCGGCATGTCCTTTGGGGACCATGGAAAGATGTCTCGATTCTCACGGAGGAAGTGACGAGCTCGCCTTCCTATTTACTGTCCAAGTTCGCCCCGATCACAGCGAACCTCTCCGGGTTCTCGGGGTCCAGAGGTATCTTCTTCGTCTCTTTGGCAGGCTGGAAGGAGCCCTGCGCATCACAATCCTTGGGGTTGGGGGACAAGGCCGGCTGCTTGCCGGCCATGGCCACAACCCGTTCCGACATCTTCTTCTCTTCTGCCACCACGAGGGACTCGGGCAGCCGGCTGCTGGCCATGGCACACTCGATGGACTTCTTGTAGTCGCCGGCTACCGTGATGATCCCCTTCGAGCTCGGCATCTTCATCTTCAGGTAGGCGTAGTGGGGCACAGCCATGAACTTGGCCAAAGCAGGTCGGCCAAGCAGTGCATGATAGGGGCTCTCCAAATCCACTACCTCGAACCATATTGCTTCCCGGCGAAAATGATCTTTGTCTCCGAAGAGAACATCCATTTTGATCTTGCCGATTGGAGAGCAAGACAGGCCGGGTACGATACCATGGAAGACGGTGCGGCTCGGCATGAGCTGCTTCGCTTTGATGTTCAGCTTCTCCATGGTATCGCGGTACAGTATGTTGATACTGCTTCCGCCGTATATCAGGACACGGGAAAATCTGGCAGCTCGCCTCTCCGTCGCAAGGGTGACGTCCAAGACCATAGCATAGGAGCCAGGCGAAGGCATCACCTCTGGGTGGTCGGCCTGGCTCCAGCTGATTGGCTTTTCCGACCAGTGCATGAACTCGGCGGTGCTAGAGGTGACTGCGTTCACTTCTTGGTGCTGCCGGCGTCGGCTGCGCTTGTCGTCGGCTTGACTTGTGAAGACGACGTAGGCGGCGTGCTCTTCGGGGAATTCGTCTTGGATGGCGCCGACCGCCGGCCGAGGCGCCGGCTGCTGGGGAGCTGGAGGCGGCGGGCCAGGAGGCGGAGGCGGCACCATCCCTTTGCCCTTGGTGATGTGGGTGAGCCAGTGGCATTTCCAGGTTGTGTGGTTGGACGGCTTCGCGCCGCTGTGGAACTTGCAAGGGGCGTCGAGTGCTTGCTCGTAGGAGAAAGACGGCTGCCAGGGCGGCCGGCCACCCTTTTTCTTGGGAGCGGGCCGCTCTTCGGGCTGCTCGTCTTCAGCTGTGGCCACCTGCCGACTGGAGGAAGTCGGCATGGGGCCCTTGCGCTTCTGGTCGTTCTGGTAGGGGCGCCGATTAGGGTCGCCAGCCGCCGTCTTGGGAGCCGGAGCAACTACTTTCCCCGAGGCATCCACTCGGAGCTCGGTCTTCATTCAGGAGTCGGCAGTGGCGTATTTGTCGGCGATGACCAGCAACTCATCGAGGGTAGCAGGCTCGTCGCAGAGGAGTCGGTGCTTGAGGAGGGTGCCCTCCCGGCACCCGGCGGTGAAGTACTCGATGGCCTGGACCTCGTGCACTCCCTCGCAGGAGTTGCGGAGCTCGGCCCATCGCGTGAGGTAGTCGCGGGTCGACTCGTTGGGCCCCTGGACGCAGAGGGAGAGCTGGCGAGGCTTGGGAGGCCGCTTGTAGGTGCTGGTGAAGTTGCGGACGAAAACTTCGGTGAAGTCCAGCCAACTATTGATGCTGTAGGGCTTGAGGCTGTTGAGCCATGTGCGCGCCGTGCCTTGCAGCATCAGGGGGACGTACTTCACGGCGACGCGCCGGTTGCCGTTGGCAATGCTGACGGCCGTGGAGTAGTCAATGAGCCAATCTTCCGGCTTCACTGAGCCGTTGTACTTGGGCGTGTCTCTGGGGAGCGAGAACCCTTTGGGGAAGGGCTCGTCGCGGATGCGGGGGCCAAAGCATGGGGGGCCGACATCGTCTTCTTCTTCTAACGCCAAGGATCGAGCAAGGCGGTCGATCCTGCGGCGGGCGTCGTTCTCGCCGAATCCTTCTCGGCGGCCGAGTCGGTCGCCAAGAGTCGGATGTGTGACAGGCGGCGGAGTGAGGCGTCTTTCTCTTTGAGGCGGGGGAGGAGGTAGGTTTCCTTGGTGCTCCACAGCTCGAGGGCGGCCCTCCGCGTCGCGCTAGATGGTGATGCGAGTCCGGCTGCGGCTGGCAGCCGGCTCCTTGTCTTTCTTCTGGCGTGCGCCACTCGCAGTCGGCGAGCGGGACGTCGCGGCGTGCTCCCTGCGTGGGGGATGACTATCAGCACGGGCACCGGCTTTGTGCCGTTCTGCAGCCGCGTCGATCAGCTGTTGGATCCGTCTTGTCATGTAGGGGAGCTCATCGGCTCCCAGCCCATTAAGCTCCTCTGCAGCCGCCTGAGCGGCTTGCAGATTCTCGAGCGGGGTGGCGTAGACGGGGCGATCTGCGCCCAGCATGCTGGCAACGGCCGCGCCGCGCTTCTGGACGAAGCCGGCTAGGCTCGGGCCGCTAGGCGGCGGCGTACCGAAGGCGGCGCGGTCGACTTCGCGCTGGTGGGCCTCGATGAGGCGTCTCATCGAGGTTATCTTCTTGCCCTCCGCGATGAGGGCAAGGCGGTGTGCCTCCAGGGTCTCGGCGTCGGCGTCGGCCGGGATGGGGATGGAGAGGTCGTGCATCGCCGCTTGCTGAGCGTCGCGGGCATTCTCGCCCGAGTTGGAGACGTGGCTGATGACCAGCACTTCGGTGACAGCGCTGCTGCCGCTGTCAGCTCGAGGGAGGGGGTCGTCAAAGACCACCACGTCGGAGGGGTAGGCGTCGAGCGACGCGGTGTCGGAGTCGATGAGCATCGGGTCGGTGGAGCCGACCGACTCCACATCTGCAGTAGGCTTGCTGGAGACGTGAAGCTGGTCGAGGAGGCTGACGAGGTGGCTCTCGGGATAGTCGGTGCCTGCGTCGGACGCAGGCTCGTCGGAGATGCGAGTCTCGCCGAGCAGGTCGGCGAGGCAGCTCGCTGCGCAGGCGTCGTCGACGCCTTGCAGCGCGTCAAGGCAAACGCCATCGGGCGCAGCAGGCTGGCTGCGCTCGCGGGGGAGGAAGAGGGTTCCCGTCCAGAACAGGTCTCCGGACGACGGTGCACCTGGCCCACGGTGGGCGCCAAATGTCGGGTGGTTGGTGCGACATATGCCAAGGGATGGCTTATCATTGTGGGAGCCAATAAAACGTCGCCGGTGCCCGGAAATGGGATGAGGCGAAGACATGCACGCCGGCGAATCTTACCCAGGTTCGGGGCTCTCCGAGGAGATAACACCCCTAGTCCTGCTCTGCGGGGTCTCCACATGATCACTAGATCGATAAAAGGTAGCTACAATCGCTCCTAGAGCTGTTGGGGTCAAGGGAGAAGAAGAACAAGGCTAGCTCTTGCTTCTCTCTATCTATGGTGTGTGTGTTATGCTTAGAAGGCAGCTCTATGCTTAGAGGCCAACTATGCTTAGGTGCGAACCCTTTGCATGGGTGTTCCGGGGGGTTTATATAGGCCTACCCCCCGGGGGTACAATGGTAATCCGGCTGGGCTCTGGTCCCAGCCGTCAGTGTCTACGCTCGCCGGCTTCTCCGCCGGCTGCTGCTTACTGTAGCCTCGCCCGTGATGACGAGGGCTTTGTCGGGGTAAGCGTGGCTACAGTGGGCCGCCTCGGGGGCTATCACTGTAGCCTTACCTTGTCTTGTCTCCTTAATGGGGCTCCTGCTTCGAGGAAGGGAGTAGCCGGCTTCTGGAGGCCGGCTACGCCCTTGGCCGACTGGGAAAGGCCGGGCCGCCTTCGTGCCACTCTCTGGCTGAAGGGGCCCGCCGCCCGTGGGCCGTACGGGAGTCTGCCGTGGGTGACGTCGTGGCTAGCATGGCTACAGTGCCGAGCCGCACGGGAGACGGCCGTCCCGTACGGCCTCCTGTAGCCATGCCCGCCTCGGGCTTCGGGGGTAGTGGGCCGCACTGTGGCCACACCCCGTCATGTCGCCGTTATGTGGGAGTGGCTTGGAGTGGTTGTGGTCTCGGCCGGCTGCTAGGAGCCGGCGTCCTTCTTGGCCGGCTTCTTGGAGTCGGCCACCCCGTAGTCGTCCTGGGGAGAGGTTGCTCGAGGCTGGGTCGCCTTCCGGGAGTCGGCTTCAGAGGTAGCCGGCCAGGGAAGGCAGCCCAAATGCTGGGAGTGCTTGAAGGCCCAAAGGCCCGATAATTTTTCTGAAGAACCAGGGGTAGTCGGTTGGGCTACCCATGGCCATTTACTCCGACAAGTAGCATTGTCCCTTCTCTCTTTTTCTCTCATTTTTATTATTTTTTTCTTTTCTTTTTTCTTCCTTTTTTTTCTATAGCCTATTTTATTTTATTTTTGGCCTTTCTATTTTTTTCTTTTTCTTTTTGTAAAGAGTCCGAAGTCTCATCCCGACTTGTGGGGGAATCATAGTCTTCATCATCCTTTCCTCACTAGGACAATGCTCTAATAATGAAGATCATCACACTTTTATGGATTTACAACTCAAGAATTACAACTCAAAGCTAACAAGATATGACTCTATATGAATGCCTCCGACGGTGTACCAGGATATGCAATGAATCAAGAGCAACATGTATGAAAATTATGATGGTGGCCTTGCCACAAATACAATGTCAACTACATGATCATGCAAAGAGCAATATGACAAAAGTAATGCGTGTCATATGAACGGCACGGTGGAAAGTTGCATGGCAATATATCTCGGAATGGCTATGGAAATGCCATGATAGGTAGGTATGGTGGCTGTTTTGAGGAAGGTATATGGTAGGTGTATGGTACCGGCGAAAGTTGCGCGGCACAAGAGAGGCTAGCAATGGTGGAAGGGTGAGAGTGCGTATAATCCATGGACTCAACATTAGTCAAAAGAACTCATATACTTATTGCAAAAATCTAGAAGTCATCAAAAACAAAGTACTACTCGCATGCTCCTAGGGGGATAGATTGGTAGGAAAAGACCATCGCTCATCCCCGACCGCCACTCATAAACAAGACAATCAATAAATAAATCATGCTCCGACTTCATCACAAAGCGGTTCACCATACGTGCATGCTACGGGAATCACAAACCTCAACACAAGTATTTTTCATAATCACCTCAACTAGCATGACTTTAATATCACTACCTCCATATCTCAAAACAATTATCAAGCATCAAATTGATCATAGCATCCAATTCACTTTCTACGATAGTTTTTATTATACCCAACTTGGATGCTCATCATTCTAGGACCAAATTTGTACCCAAAGAAAATACCATGCTGTTCTAAAAGACTCTCAAAATAATATAAGTGAAGCATGAGAGATCAACAATTTTTTAAAATTAATCCACCGTCGTGCTCTAAAAAATATAAGTGAAGCACTAGAGCAAAAACTATCAAGCTGAAAAGATATAAGTGAAGCACATAGAGTATTCTAGCAAATTCTAATCAAGTAGGATTCTCCCAAAAGGTGTATACAGAAAGGATGATTGTGGTAAAATAAAAAGCAAAGACTAATATAATACACGACGCTCCAAGCAAAACACATATCATGTGGTGAATAAAAATATAGCTCCAAGTAAAGTTACCAATAAACGAAGACGAAAGAGGGGATGCCTTCCCGGGGCATCCCCAAGCTTAGGCTTTTGGCTATTCTTGAATATCTTGGGGTGCCTTGGGCATCCCCAAGCTTAGGCTCTTGCCACTCCTTATTCCATAGTCCATCAAAGCTTTACCCAAGACTTGAAAACTTCACCACACAAAACTCAACAGAAATCTCGTAAGCTCCGTTAGTGAAAGAAAGCAAAACCACCACATAAGGTACTGTAATGAACTCATTCTTTATTTATTTTGGTGTTAAACCTACTGTATTCCAACTTCTCTATGGTTTATGAACTATTTTACTAGCCATAGATGCATCAAAATAAGCAAACAACACACGAAAAACAGAATCTGTCAAAAACAGAACAGTCTGTAGTAATCTGTAACTAACGCAAACTTCTGGAACTCCAAAAATTCTACCAAAATAGGAAGTCCTAGACAATCTGTCTATTGATCAGAAGCAAAAAGAATCAACGCAAGAGCATGTTTCTGTGATTTACTAAAAATTTTCTCGTGCGCGCAAAGTTTCTGTTTTTCAGCAGAATCAAATCAACTATCATCATAGGTTGTCCTATAGGTTCTACTTGGCACAAACACTAATTAAAAGATAAAAACACATCTAAACAGAAGGTAGATGCAAGATTTATTACTAAACAGAAACAAAAACAAAAAACACAAATAAAATTGGGTTGCCTCCCAACTAGCGCTATCGTTTAACTCCCCTAGCTAGGCATAAAAGCGAAGATAGATCTAAGTAGTGCCATCTTTGGCACTAAATTCATAAGTAGCTCGCATGATAAATTCATAAGGTAATTTGATTTTATTCCTTGGAAAGTGCTCCATGCCTTTCCTTAATGGAAATTGGAATCTAATATTCCCTTCCTTCATATCAATAATCGCACCAATCGTTCTAAGGAAAGGTCTACCAAGAATAATAGGACAAGAAAGATTGCAATCTATATCAAGAACGATAAAATCTACGGGCACCAAATTTCTATTTGCAACAATGAGAACATCTTTGATCCTTCCCATTGGCTTTTTAATGGTGGAATCTGCAAGGTGCAAATTTAAAGAGCAATCATCAAGATCATGGAAACCTAGAATATCACATAAAGTTTTCGGAATCGTGGAAACACTAGCACCCAAATCACACATAGCAAAACACTCGTGATCTTTAATTCTAATCTTTATAGTACGTTCCCACTCATCATTAAGTTTTCTAGGTATAGAAACTTCCAAATTAAGTTTTTCATCATAAGATTGCATCAAGGCATCAACAATATGTTGGGTAAAACCTTTATTTTGACTATAAGCATGAGGAGAATTAACAACTGATTGCAACAAGGAAATACAACCTTCTAAAGAACAATTATCATAATCAAATTCCTTGAAATCCGAGATAGTGGGTTCAATACTATTTAAAGTCATGACCTCTCCAATCCCACTTTTACCAAATTTAGCATCAAGATCTAAAAACTCCGAATTCTTGGGACGCCTTCTAGGTAAAGTTAACTCATCTCCAGTCCCATTATTATCAAGATTCATATTGCAAAACAAAGATCTAATAGGAGATGCATCAATAACTTTAAGATCTTCATCATTATTTTCATCTAACTTTTCTGGTTTGGCGGCCATCTTATTGACTAAGGTGGCTTGCTTATCAGAAATTTTGGCTATAGCATTTTCAAGCCGGGTAATTTGTGAGTTCACACCATAAAATTCTTTATTCATATCATCAAGCTCTTTGTTCATAAAACCCAAAAAACCTTTTTGTTCCTTAAGCTCTTCTCTGAAGAAATTATTATGCTCAAATTGCAAGTTCATAAAGCTTCTAATATTTGATTCAATCTCTTCCAACCTTCTAAGAAGGTGGTCGGTACTCTTAGGAAAAGCCATAAGGACAAACAAGCACACGACCAAACAGAAAAAGGCAAGCGAAAAGAGAGGAGGAGATTGGGAAAGAGAGGGCAAATAAAACGGCAAGGGTGAAGTGGGGGAGAGGAAAACGAGAGGCAAATGGCAAATAATGTAAATGCGAGGGAGATAGGTTTGTGATGGGTACTTGGTATGTCTTGACTTGAGCGAGGACCTCCAACGGCGCTAGAAATCGCACGTTGGCGGGAGACCGAATCTTGACTTGACTTGACTTGGTGGAAGCTTCCCCGGCAACGGCGCCAGAAATCCTTCTTGCTATGTCTTGAGCTTGCGTTGGTTTTCCTTGAAGAGGAAAGGGTGATGCAGCACAGTAGCGTAAGTATTTCCCTCAGTTTTAGAGAACCAAGGTATCAATCCAGTAGGAAGCTCCTAGAAAGTCCCACACACCTACACAAACAAACAAAGAACTCGCAACCAACGCAATAAAGGGGTTGTCAATCCCTTCACGGCCACTTGCGAAAGTGATCTGATAGAGATAATATGATAAGATAAATATATTTTTGGTATTTTAAAATATAGATGCAAAAAGTAAAGATGCAAATAAAAGTAGATTGAAAGCAAATATAATAAAAGATAGACCCAGGGGCCATAGGTTTCACTAGAGGTTTCTCTCAAGATAGCATAAGTATTACGGTGGGTGAGCAAATTACTGTCGAGCAATTGATAGAAAAGCGAATAATTATGAGATTATCTAGGCATGATCATGTATATAGGCATCACGTCCGCAACAAGTAGACCGACTCCTGCCTGCATCTACTACTATTACTCCACACATCGACCGTCTCCTGCCTGCATCTAGAGTATTAAGTTCATAAAGAACAGAGTAACGCATTAAGCAAGATGACATGATGTAGAGGGATAAACTCATGCAATATGGTATAAACCCCATCTTTTTATCCTCGATGGCAACAATACAATACATGCCTTGCAACCCTTTCTGTCACTTGGTAAGGACACCGCAAGATTGAACCCAAAGCTAAGCACTTCTCCCATGGCAAGAAAGATCAATCTAGTAGGCCAAACCAAACTGATAATTCGAAGAGACTTCCAAAGATAACCAATCATACATAAAAGAATTCAGAAGAGATTCATATATTTCTCATAGATAAACTTGATCATAAACCCACAATTCATCGGATCTCGACAAACACACCACAAAAAGAGTTTACATCGAATAGATCTCCACGAGAGAGGGGGAGAACATTGTATTGAGATCCAAAAAGAGAGAAGTAGACATCTATCTAATAACTATGGACCCGAAGGTCTGTGGTAGACTACTCACAACTCATCGGAGGGGCTATGGTGTTGATGTAGAAGCCCTCCATGATTGATTCCCCCTCCAGCGGAGCGCCGACGAAGGCTCCAAGATGGGATCTCGCGGATACAGAAGGTTACGGCGGTGGAAATTGTGTTTCGGTGGCTCCCTGGATGTTTTCGGGGTACGTAGGTATATATAGGTGGAAGAAGTACGTCGGTGGCCACCCGAGGGGCCCACGAGACAGGTGGCACGCCCTGTGGGGGGGGGGTTACCCTCTCGTGGCCGCCTCGGCTGCTTCTTGACTTGCACTTAACAAGTCCTCTGGATCACGATCGTTCCAAAAATCACGCTCCCGAAGGTTTCATTCCGTTTGGACTCCGTTTGATATCCCTTTTCTTCGAAATACTGAAATAGGCAAGAAAACAACAATACGGGCTGGGCTTCCGGTTAGTAGGTTAGTCCCAAAAATGATATAAATGTGTAAAATAAAGCCCGTAAACATCCAAAAGGGGTAATATAATAGCATGAAACAATCAAAAATTATAGATACGTTGGAGACGTATCAGGCGGCCGAACTGGCCATGAAAGAACTCATAGTCCGGATGTGGCCGGCCGAGCCCCTGCCCAGCAGCTACTTCGGCCTGGTGAAGCGGCTTGTGTCTGCCTGCCCGCGGCTCGAAGTCATAAAGCGGTCAGTCTGCATGGAAGGCGCGCGAAAGTGCACTGGGCGAAGATGGATGCTGAGAAGCTGGTGACGGAGGGGCCACCGAAGGGCAAGGAGCATTGTCACCCCGAGAAGTATTATGATAGTGTCCTGAAGGGCGCCCGCCTTATGGCGGAGGAATGTGCTAAGCATGTAATATTTGAGTGAATGCACTCGTTTGATCCTGTAATATGAAAACAAGTTCATTTGCGTCATATAACGCTTTGTTGATTTAAAATATTACCTTCTATGCGACTGTTTATAAAGTCTGAGAGTTGGCCAGTCGTCGGCGTCTGCCCCCATGTAACTAGTACCGGGGTGTTCGGGATAAGTATAAACACTCTTTATCCAAATTTTTGGTCCTTTATGGAGGTGTTTAGCGCAACGAACCAGGCAATCGGACTATACGGATTTATCACTCGCACTTAGCAATAGAAGTCTACAATTTTAAATTTTGGCATAGCCCCTGGTATTCGGAAGGCCGAACTTGGGGCGCTATACACGCCTAAATCGGACAAAGCCGATTCCTCACCCGAAGCGGAAAAAATCTTTAAGGATTTGAGACCTCTCGAACAGTGACTAGCTCTCGCCGCATCATGACAGTCAGTTTTTGGCTTTCTCTACTGATGTGCTCGCCCAGATGAACCGGGGCACAATCGCAGTAGTTCTCCCGGTGGCACCTTAGCCGATAGAGCGAAACGCAAGGTATCAAAACACGGGAGCCGGGCAAACCCAACATTTGACCCAAGACATGATTCCGAGCTGATGCATATAATGCTATAAGTTTGGGGTGCCGCACTGTCGAAAGTGTTCGAACTTTTCTTGCCGTGTTATGGGGTACACTGAAGCCCCTAGCGAACTGATCATACCAAAGTGTACGAGTGCAAAAAAAAAATAAACAAACAAGGAAATAAATAAAGAAATGTAATAATAATCTGACGCTGTACATTATTTTCCATTGTTATTTGAATAGTACGTCAAGGCGTATGCATACGAGTAGTGCGATAAGCAAAATAGGACTATTTGACATGTCCTAGCCAAGAACGAGCTGCGTGCGGGTATGTAAAACAGGCATAGCGATCGTTAGCACATACCACTTGGTAGTTCCCTTGTACGTCAAAGCTTCTTGCCTCCTTGGCGTTTCCGTCCCGTGATGGGTCCAACGATCAGGTTATCAGAAGAGCCTTCAGAGAATAGGGATCTGAAACAAAGAAAAGGGTGAAAGTATACGGGTCCTGGGGCGGTTGAGCTGCATTGGGGGCCGTATTGTAGCCGCGCCTCTGCCTGTGCCCATGGTATTTTAAGTGCGTAATTATATACGCGCGGCTCGAATTCCGCTGCTTGACTAGGATTAGGACGGAGGCCGAATTGCTAGGCGAGCCCAGGACATGCCGGACGGTCCTGTTGCAGAGTACTCCAGACCCGCTTAGCGGTGTCCATGGGCTTTATGGCCGAACTGGAGGTCTGCCTAAGAAGGCTGCTCTGTGCTTCTGCTGCGAGGGCCGCAGTGTGCTCCTCTCTACGGAGGGAGCACTCTATGTTTCCATTGACTGTTATAACCCCGCGAGGACCTGGCATCTTGAGTTTGAGGTATGCATAATGCGGTACCGCATTGAATCTAGCAAATGCGGTTTGTCTGTGCAGTGCGTGATAGCCACTACGGAAGGGGACGATATCGAAGATTAACTCCTCGCTTCGGAAGTTGTTCGGAGATCCGAAGACTACTTCTAGTGTGATCGAGCCCATGCAGCGAGCCTCTAAACCTGGTATGACACCTTTAAAGGTGGTTTCTGTGGGTTTGATCCTGGAGGGATCAATGTCCATTTTGCACACTGTATCATGATAGAGCAGGTTCAGGCTGCTGCCACCGTCCATGAGGACTCGTGTTAGGTGGAATCCGTCAATGATAGGGTCAAGGACCAATGCGGCCGAACCGCCAAGACGGATACTGGTAGGATGGTCCCTGCGATCAAAAGTGATTGGAAAAGAAGACCATGGATTAAACTTTGGGGCGACTGGCTCCATCGCGTAGACGTCCCTTAGTGCACGCTTCCACTCCCGCTTGGGAATATGGGTGGCGTATATCATGTTCACCGTTTTCACATGGGGAGGAAATTTCTTCTGTCCACCTGTGTTCGGCAGCCGGGGCCCCTCGTCGTCATCACTATGTGGCCCCTTTTCCTTGTTTTCGGCATTCAACTTGCCAGCCTGTTTGAACACCCAGCATTCACTGTTGGTGTGGTTGGCTGGTTTATCGGGGGTGCCGTGAATTTGACACGAGTGATCGAGTATGCGGTCCATACTGGACGGGCCTGGATTGTTTCTTTTAAATGGCTTCTTCCGCTGACCGGACTTAGAGCCACTGAATCCATCATTGACGGCCGTGTCTTCGGCATTATCACCATTGCTGCGACGCTTGTGTTTGTTGTGTCATGGCTTGCCGCTGCTATCCCTGGCCTCCGATGTGCCAGGATTACCTGCTGTATTGCTGCTGCGAGCCAACCAGCTATCCTCGCCCGCACAAAAGCGGGGCGTGAGTGTTGTGAGGGCTGCCATGGACTTCGGCTTCTCCTGGCCAAGGTGTCGGGCGAGCCACTTGTCGCGGATGTTATGCTTAAAGGCCCCTAGGGCTTCGGCATCCGGACAATCCACAATTTGGTTCTTTTTATTTAGGAACCGAGTCCAAAATTTCCTGGCTGACTCTCCGAGTTGTTGGGTAATGTGACTTAAATCGTCAGCATCCGGAGGTCGCACATAAGTGCCCTGGAAGTTATCCAGGAATGCATCTTCCAGGTTCTCCCAACTTCCAATGGAGTTTGCCGCCAAACTGTTTAGCCAATGCCGAGCCAGTCCCTTGAGTTTTAGTGGGAGGTACTTGATGGCATGTAGATCATCACCGCGGGCCATGTGAATGTGGAGAAGTAAATCTTCAGTCCATACCGCGGGATCTGTCGTCCCATCATATGATTCGATGTTCACTGGTTTAAACCCTTCTGGGAACTCATGGTCCATTACTTCGTCAGTGAAGCATAAGGGGTGTGCGGTGCCTCTATGCCGGGCTATATCATGACGCAGTTCAAGCGAGTCTGGTTGGTTGTATTCGGCCCGGTCGGATTTGTATTTGTTGTATCCGGCATGGTGATCGTCGACACGTGTTGGGGCGCGCCCCCATGATCCGAAGATCGATCTTGACTGCCCTGCTTTGTTTTCCAACACTTCTCGCAGGTCCAGCGTACAGCCCCGGGCCCTCGTGTTTTTATTTGACTGGCGACGGGGTGCGGGCTGGTGTTTGGGCTGATATGCCTTGTCCCGGCCACGTGGTGGCCGGTCAGCCGCGTCCTGCTCTAGTGTCTCCTCTTCAAATTGAGGTAACAACTTGCATTTTGGGTAACTTTTTGTTGGGCGCTCGAGTCCGTATTCCTCGGCTGCCAGGACCTCAGTCCATCTATCAGTTGGCAGGTCTTGATCAGCTTGGAGCTGCTGCTGCTTTTTCTTCAGTCTTTTTGAAGTGGCTATAAGCCGGCGCTTGAAGCACTCCTGCTCGACGGGGTCCTCAGGCACGATGAATTCGTCGTTGCCGAGGCTCACCTCGTCTTCGGAGAGGGGCATGTAATTGACGTCCTCCAAGTCTCCATCCGTTACGTGTTCATTTGGGCTATCTTGCCCATCTTCCCGTTCGGCCTGCTTGAAGTCTGGCTCGACGGGGTTGTTTTCGTCTTCGGCACCATCGGGAGCGTTATTGTCTCCTGTGCCGGTATCACTGTTTTTGCCATGGCGAGGCTTAGAGCGGCGCCTATGACGCCGGTGCTTAGATTTCTTCTCAAGGGGATTATACTCTGTTGCCTCATCGCCATTGCCTTCTTTGGGTGTGTCCACCATATATATGTCGTATGATGAGGTGGCTGTCCAGCGCCCTGTGGGCGGTGGTTCCTGTTCCTCTCCGGCATCGTCGTCCATACCGTCGATGTCTTCGGAGTCGAAGTCCAGCATGTCGGTTACGTCGTCGACAGTGGCTATTAAGTGGGTGGTGGGTGGGGAACGAATTTCTTTGCCGTCCGCTTCCCACTCGAGCCGGACATAGTTCGGCCGCGAGTCTCCTGACAGGGAGAGAGATCTCAATGAATTTAGCACGTCGCCCAAGGGCGAGTGCTGACAGATATCCACGGAGGTAAACTCCATGATCGGTGCCCAATCAGATTCTATAGGCACAGGTGCACGCTGTTCGGAGCCTGTGGCCGGAAATGAGTCCGAGGGTCCGATGACACGGACCTCATTGAAGGCGAAGTCTGTGATCGGCTCCATCGCCGATGAGTGATGAGTGTGCGGACTCCATGGCGGGGTCCATCCACCCGTCCTCGGATGGCACGATCTGCTCCGGATTAAGAGCAGGGGCAGCCGCAGGCGTGATCTCACGAACACCGTCCGATGGCAGATCTAAGTCATGCTCGTCGTGACTATTCGGCGCACCTTCCATGGGCTCAAATCCATCGAAGATCAAGTCTCCGCGGATGTCGGCCGTATAGTTCAAGCTTCCAAACCAGACCTGATGGCCAGGGGCGTAGCTATCAATCTGCTCCAGATGGCCAAGCGAGTTGGCCCGCAGTGCGAAGCCGCCGAATACGAAGATCTGTCCAGGGAGGAAAACCTCACCCTAGATCGCATCATTGTAGATGATTGAAGGAGCCATCAAGCCTTACAGCGATGACACAGTGGAACTCTCAATGAAAGCACCAATGTCGGTGTGAAAACCGGCGGATCTCGGGTAGGGGGTCCCGATCTGGGCGTCTAAGGCTAATGGTAACAGGAGGCGGGGGACACAATGTTTACCCAGGTTCGGGCCCTCTCGATGGAGGTAATACCCTACTTCCTGCTTGATTGATCTTGACGATATGAGTATTACAAGAGTTGATTTACCACGAGATCGTAGAGGCTAAACCCTAAAAGCTAGCCTATGATTATGATTGTTGATCTTGTCCTACGGACTAAACCCTTCGGTTTATATAGACACCGGAGGGGGCTAGGGTTACACAGAGTCGGTTACAGAGAAGGAGATCTACACATCCGAATCGCCAAGCTTGCGTTGCACGCAAAGGAGAGTCCCATCCGGACATGGGACGAAGTCTTCAATCTTGTATCTTCATAGTCCAACAGTCCGACCAAAGTATATAGTCCGGTTGTCCGAGGACCCCGTAATCCAGGACTCCGTCAGTGGAGGACGGGGCGGCTGAACCGGTGGGACGACAAGATGGACGACGGATCCTCATCCGGGGAGGTGGACTAGGGACGTCGAGCTGTTGCGGTGGACAATGTCGTCGGGGAAGAAACTCCGGCTGGGCAGCGGTGAGGTGGCGGACGGAGGAGGGTGGGTTTTGCGGCTGGAGCGGAGAGGTTATGGCGGCCTGGGATTTCAAATGGCGAAAAGGGGGCAATGGGAGGGGGTGAACCATGACTTAGGGACGCGCTTGTCCAAAATGTAGGGTGTGTTACAAAAGTACCCCCCACCGATTTGAACTAGCGGCCCTTTCGGCTCAGGGTTAGAAGGGGGATTTCGCGTGTCGGGATTTGGCAGCTGGAGGGAGTTTTCGCATGCGTTGTAATTTCGGGATAGGAAGGCGCGAGTTGTGAAGGCGCCAGTTTTGGGAGCACGATATCTGAATTTTCGGGATATAACAAGGCGCAGGTTGAATTTTAGGGACAAGCCTAATGTGTAGTAATATTGTACTTGTACGTACCAAATCAATTCGCACTTCCCTCAACCAAAAAGAAAACGAAAAAATAAAACTATTCACACCACACAAAGAGAGAGTCTTGCCCCGTTTTACTATACAAATGCTATTCAAAGCTACTACCTCCTTCCATCTATATAGGGCCTAATGCGTTTTTCGATGCTAACTCTGACCAAATATTAGAGCAATAATATATGACATGCAACTTACACAAAGCACACCGTTAAATTCGTCTGTGAAAGGTTCTTTCAATGATATAATTTTCACATTGTGCATGTCATGTACTATTAATCTTGTCAATAGTCAAAGGCGGTCTTTAAAAACTCATTACGCCCTATATATAGATGGAAGGAGGGAGTATGAATCCATGTTATGTCCAATTAAATTTTTTCGCTTGCTGTATAATGCATGTAACCTACTCATACCAACATTTTACTGCATTCCAAATGTCTATACTACCTCTGCAATTCGAACTAAATTTGAATTCGTTTCTCTATTTCAATAAGAATCTACAATCATGATTGTTGCCAACTTCAACCATCATTCGTGTATTACCTTAATAACACACCACATGATACTATAGAGATAGATATGAACTTTGTGTACTACATGAAATCGAATTCTATTTTTTGAATACACTTGATGTTGATTCCAAATAATAGTACATTTGATGTACTAACTGTATATTCATAATCTAAACCATGTTCCATACGTACAACGTGTTTATCACACAAAGTATAGTGCCCCGCCCCTACATTATGACAAGTATTTAGACCTGAGCTGCAAAAGCCACACATTAGCCCAAATTATAATCAATGTTCTATGTACTATACGTAGTACTAGCAAGATGCCCATGCGTTCCACAGAACATCAACATGATCAAGGGGCCTAATTTGCAAATATGGAGAGGGGTGTGGGTATCTTTTTTCAAAATTGCCATAGTTTCCCTCCTATCCGAAAGATACAAATAGGACGGCCTATATTGCAGGATGGCAGGCACACCATCATCAACAACTCCGTTTTTTATAAGAGTGGAGATAAAATATATTATATGTAGTATAACATGTTCATAACCACACCATGTGTATCACCGTTATATATATTCACACATGCGTCGGTTTAAAACACTATGATAAATTCTGCAAATATCCGAATTCACTTTTTATAGTGAAGTATGATCTCTATTTGTCTTTTACACCCACACAATCCTTTTATCTTTGTAGCTAGCGCTAACTTTCTCTCGTGCATGCACACGCCCGCATCACTCTCACCCTCCCTCAGCATTCTCTAGCTCCATCGCACAAATTCGTCTTTTGACTTTAGGTCGTTCACCCACGGTGTGTGTAGGACCCCCCAGCTCCTTCTTTACGGCACACATCGATCGATATGCCTCTCTAGCCAGGTGTGCCTAGCTCAAACGCAAGCTTCCCCTCTTCTCTTATCATCGTCCATGCCTCACTCCCACCACTCTTTTCATCGATCTCGTACTCGCACACTCCTTCCCCCTCGATATAGTATGCCTCTTGTACCACCTCCTAGATGCATCCCTCTCTCTCTATCCTTCTCCCCGTGCCTCATTTGCTTCTAACACACACATGCATGTATACCGATCGATCTCCCAACATATACCTAGAACGACTTTAGCTATTCCCCCCATCGATCGGCGCACCTCACAAGTTATGTCTCTCCATTCTCTAACAAAGGGCGATTGATCTTCCTATGTAGTTACATCTGCTTACCACAGCCATGTCGTCCTCCCTCATCATTCATGCATGCCTCCTGACCCGTCTCTCACACGCATGTGCACAGACAAGCAGCCATCTCCTCTCTAATTGATATTGCGGGCGTGCCCTCCGTTTGTCTAGCAAGCCTATCCCACCATTTGTTAGAAGCAACTCCACTACCACCCCCTCCAACACTCTAGCTCTCTCTCTCTCTCCCAACCTTATTCCTCTCCTACACATATGCATGGATGCCGATCGATCTCCCTTAATACATGAGGTAGATCGATCTCCTTAATACATGAGGTAGGCCTCTCTCCTCCTCCACACATATACCAACCATTGTACCTCTATAGTTAATTAGGCCTCCCTCTCCCCCATCACACACCGATAGTCAAGCGCTGTAGGTAGGTATCCACGCCACAGAGACAAACTGCACATGTCCCCTCTCACCTTCCAGTAGGCCAGCCACTCTATATCTTTGACGTGGGCACACACAAATTCGATGGCACTCTTTATCGATCGCGCGCGCACACACACACACATCATCCCTCTCTTCGATTCTATGGACACCTCAAGCCGATGATACCTCCACTCTCTTCTTGTGGATCGCCCCCTCTATATATATGATATATCCAGGACTCTATTTCACACACATTGCATATGTTACATTTTTTGATTGACCCCCCCCCCCCACTACTAGAAAAAGGCTTACTAGTGGCGCACCAGTTTTGCCTACTAATGGCGCACTACTGGTGCGCCACTAGCATCACGCCACTAGTAATTTTTACTAATGGCGCACCGCTGGTGCGCCATTAGTATCTGGTACTCTAATGGCGCACCGGGCAGTGCGCCATTAGTATAGGCCATGGTGCGCCATTAGTATGCCTCCCAGGGGGCCATATATACCCATGTGCTTTGCCATACTAATGGCGCACTTCAGTGTGATGCGCCATTAGTATCCTTCGGCATACTAATGGCGCACTGCTGGGTGATGCGCCATTAGTACCCTCTGGTATACTGATGGCGCACTTCTCTGAGATGCGCCATTAGTATCCTTTGGCATACTAATGGCGCACGTTGGCGTGATGCGCCATTAGTATGTATATTAGGGATTATTATTTTTCTTTTCTGATTTTTGCATAGATTACAAAATATATTATTGGACAGAAAATAAGCAGCAGGACACAGCAACAGCAGATTCATCGAATACAATAGAAGATTAGTCTCCGAATACAATTCATCATATTAGTCTCCGAATTCAAAAGACCGAACGAAGATAGAACATTACAAGTCTCGAGACCGCGAGTAGCGAGTTTGTCTTCACATTACAAGTCGATATCGATCATCTAAACTACCATCACATAGAAGAGAGCTGCGGTCATCACGATGAGCATCATCGCCATGAAACTGGTCTTCATCCGGTTCCTCCAACGCTCCCTCCTCTCTCCCGCTAGATAGCGCGCGTATCTAGATTCCGCCTCCGCCCTAGTGGTGTACCCTTTGTAACTGTTACCGCTGAAATGGTGAACCTGTCTCCGACACTCCTCCCAATCGTCGTAGACTCCGGGAACCTTACCCTTGTACACGACATACGACGGCATCTCTATGGACTAGCCAAACAACAGACAATACATAAGCAATATATAATTATGCAACAAAAGGATCGGAAGAGAAAAGCAAGACATTAATAGCACGATTCATGGTCCTACTAACAAATAGCATCGATTACATCTAAGTTGAATGACTGTCCAAACCAAAGAGACATACAAGTTCACTAAAGTTTAATTACAACATGAGCTAATGAATGTTTCAGAACTACACATAGCATCACAACTTTCGACTCGACTCATGGGACCGGAGCGTGGATGAAGCCGCCGTCTGTAGTGATGGTCATGAAGTCGCGGGCGTTGTCAGCCTGCATTTGTAGCGTTGTGTCTATCTCGCTGTTGGACGGTTGAAATTTGAGGTAGAACTGCCCCGAGGTACGAAGGACATCTTGATGGATGATTTCTGCAAACTCCGACTGGATGCGAAAGAATTCTTGTCGGATGTCCGCGTCCTGGATTGCCGCCAAGCTTGCGGCCCAATCTTTGAGATTATTTGGTAGCAGAAGGTGATTATGGTCCCGCACGATCGCCCGCATGTGATGGAGGGCGTAGTAGGCATCCTTCTGACCGCCAGGCGGCTGCTTGACGCAGGGGAACGTCGTATTGTGGGTGAACACGTGCCTGCCGTACCTACGAACTGGCCTCTTAAAGGTGCCTCCAGATGCGGCGTAGCCGGGGAGAGCATCATCAAGAACTTTCTTGATATTTGTGTAGTCTATCTTGGAGTCACGGTCTGGGTCGAGATACGTGGCCATGGAATATTTCGGGCATAATAGGATGAGTGTGCAATGTGTGTCACTGCACAGAACACGGAATGTTAGAAAAAAAAGAACGATCGAAATCTAAGAAATCATATGTTACGGGGCGGTTAGGAGATGACTTACTCGGGAAAGTAAGGCACGAGGAAGTTATCCTTATCTGGGTTTGCCAGAATGACGCCTTCGAGGTGTGAACTCGCGACTTGCCGGTCCCCAGCGCTGCCCAAGATCCTGGCACGCATGTAGAAGGCGTCGACTATCACAATGTCCGGGGTCTTGTCTCTAATGATCCGCATCTCCATACTCAGCGAAAACAGCCGAACGAAGGTGTAGTGCAGCGGATGAAGGTTAAGCATAGCAAAGATGTCATCAAATCATAGGACGATCGTACCCCCGACGGCGCTATCCACAAAGCCCTTGCCCTCTGGCACCTTGGCCACGAAAACCGGGTATGCCACATCATTCTCTCTGAGACGCCGCTTCTCCAAAGAAAGAACACTGTCATATAGACTCCTCATAGCACCGGTTTAGCATTGAGCATATTTGTCGGTAGCATCGGCCTACCCGCCACATGCACCCTCCTCGAGATATCCTTAGGTGAAGGTGGCCCGTCCTGAGCACGGATCGTACTCGGTGCCGGCTGGCTCGCACTGGCGCCCTTGTTAGTCTTTCGTTCCGTCCCTTCTTCTTGATCTACTGTAATGGGATCGAGTTCTGCTCACAGACCGCCTTCTTGAGCGTGTTGGGGCTGATAATATTTGGCACCTCAGCTATCTGAGGCTCGGTGAAGGTGGCAGCTGGAGGCGTCTCCTGAGAACTGAACGCCAGACGACGCCTGTTGCAATTGGGTTTGTCTGCCGTACCAGCTAGATCGCGGTCGTCTTTTTGAGGGTTGGGTTCTTGAGAAGGAGGCCCGCAGAACTCGTCACCATACCCATGTTCGGCAAAGTACTTATCGACGTTGGTAAATGTACCGTCGTCGTCCAGATCCTGTGCCATATGCATGTTCGGATCCTGTGCCATAGGGATGTCCGGCATGTCCGGTAGCGTTGCGGCGTTCTTGCCATGGCTTGGCACTGGCACGACTGGCGGTCTTGTCTGTGGGGTGGTGTCCCCCGCCCCCAAACGAATCTGGCTCTTCGGCCAAAGCAGGGGCCAGCTTACACAGGCGCTGAGGGTCATCACATCATCTTCGTCGGCCCCAGCGGGTCGAATCGGAGGTAACAACTCGTCGCAGCCTGGCAGCACCCGAACTCGTACGCGGGCGTCTTCGGGGTTCGGTTTCACCATCGAACAGATCCTTGCATTTCCTCCACGGGTCATCGTCGCGAAGCCACCTTCGATGTCACATGAACACGGTTTTCGAAGACCCGGGATCTCTATCTAGCTGGCGATACGTTGTGTCATCCATGCACCTGACGCATCCAGAAAATCCGTGGACCACCTGCCCCGCGAGATATCCGAAACCGAGATAGTCGTGCACCGTCGTGAGCAGTGCGGCTCTCATAGGGAAATATTCTTTCTCTGCGGCGTCCCACATATTGGCTGGCGTTTTCCACAGCGTGTCTAGCTCCTCTTCCAGCAGCCCCAGATACAGATTGATGTCGTTCCCTGGTTGTTTCGGCCCTTCAATTAGCATACTCATGTGAATGTACTTCCTCTTCATGCACAACCAGGGGGGAAGGTTGTACATCCACACAAACACAGGCCAGGTGCTATGTGTGCTTCTCTGGCTGCCAAACGGATTGACTCCATCGGTGCTCGCGCCCAGCACGATGTTCCTTGGATCGTTCCCAAATTCTGGGTGTTCGAAGTTCAACGCTTGCCACTGGCTCCCATCCTTAGGGTAACTCAGCATCTTGTCTTTTTTATTTATCTCCGGATCATTTGCATCATCTTCTCGCTTCTTCTCCTCCCTATCCGCGTGCCAACGGAGGAGCTTTTCTACCTTAGGGTCCGCGAAATACCGCTGCAGACGAGGAGTGATCGGAAAGTACCACACCACTTTTCGAGGAGCTTTCTTCCTCTTCTTGTATCGAGTGACGCCGCACACCGGACATATGGTAGACTCCGTGTGCTCGTCCCGATAAATGATGCAATTGTTCATGCACACATGGTATTTCACGTGCGGTAAATCCAGAGGGCACACGATTTTCTTCGCCTCCTCGAAACTGGTCGGGCACTTGTTCCCCTTAGGAAGACGTTCGTGCCAGAATGACATGTTCTCGTCGAAGCATACGTCGGTCCTTTTGTGCTTTACCTTCATCTCCAGAGCCATGAGCGTTACTTTCAGGCGGGTATCCTCGGGCCTGCATCCTTCATACAATGGAGTAACCACGTCTATCTCCAGTTGATCCAGCTTGGCTTTCTCTCGGGCGGCAGCTCTTGCGTTATCCGTCTGCTTGAGAAGCAGCTCTTGAATATGAGGGTCCTCCACCCAACCCATCAATGGTCCATCGTCGTCTGCTCCGCCGGCATCTTCATCTTCATGATCATGCCCTTCGTCTGCTCCCGCATCTTCCTCATCATCATGTCCGGCATCTTCTACATGATGACTGTGTACAGCATCACCGTCGTGATCATGTCCTGGAGATTCTTCGTCTTCTCACCCGCCTGAGCCGCGGTGGTTGTCTTGCTGCCCATCCTCATTTCGTGCCCGACACCCACGGACGACTTCATAGTCATCTTCATCACCTGGCCACCGATAGCCATCCATGAAACCACACAAGAGCAGGTGGTCCGCACCTGCCCGGAATCCGGGTCCGCAATAAGGCTCTTCAGCTTGCATCTTCGACACGGACATCTTATCTCCGTCTCGTTCTTTTCAAGCATCTCGGCCTTCGCGGAGCTCAAAAACCTATTCACGATGCCTATGGTCATCGTGCGGACCATGGTCGCCTGCGGGGTAGAGCAAAATGATATTTTAGAACCAAGAAAAAATTTGGCATGACTTTCCCTAAAAATAGGACCAAAAAGAATGCATAGTGCCAAAATTCTCGCCGAAACGGAAATGAATCAACATTCCGGCAAAATATTGGAAACTATCGCATTTCAAATACCGGTACCTGCAAACACAAACATATATGCAACACCACAAACATATGCAACACCACAAACATACATAGATCTAGCTAGGACATAAAAAGTGCATGTGCACGTTGTTGGAGGGAGAACAACATAAAGATAGCTTCCCCCTTACTTACCTATCAAAAAAAGGGGGTTTAACCACATAATTTGGATGAATTTATGGTGCAAATGAGGTGAGGAGGAGGAGGCAGCCGAGACAAGCTTGGAGGAGGGAGGAGAGAATGAAGTGGGGAAAGTGAGTGGGTAGGTGTGGCTGTCCAAAATATCTAGCTCGTCCCAGGTTACTAATGGCGCACCACCACATAATACGCCATTAGTAACCCTGGTTACTAATGGCGCACCTGCTGGTGGTGCGCCATTAGTAGTTTTGCAAAATAAAAAAACACTAATGGCGCACCAGGGAGCAGTGCACCATTACTAGCTTAAACTAGTAATGGCGCACTGCACCAGGTGCGCCATTAGTAGTTTTGCAAAAAAGTAAAAAATAAAAAAATATTGTAGTGGCGCACTACGTTGCTGGTGCGCCATTACTAGTTACAACTAGTAATGGTGCACTGTGTCCTGGTGCGCCATTACTAGTTACAACTATTAATGGCGCACTATGTCCTGGTGCGCCATTAGTATGTCTGGCAAAAAAAAATTTGTTACTAATGGCGCACCGTGTGTCTGGTGCGCCATTAGTGTATTTCAGACTAATGGCGCACCAGCACATGGTGCGCCACTGCTACATAGCAATGGCGCGCCACATGTCTAATGCGCCATTAGTGGCCATTCCATCTATAGCCCTTTTCCTAGTAGTGCCCCCCCAAAACTCTCACGAACCCACACACTATATCTCTCTAGGTTTGTATCTCTCTCACACAACCCCACGTAGGTGGTGTACGTATACAAGAAGAGAATAGGTGCACTGTGCACGTACTCACGCTTCATGCCCAGCCACACCCGCGCGGGTACACGGTGGAGCTCATTTCTTTACGAAATGGCAGCCCACGTGCTAATTTGAACGGTTGTAGCGGTTGTTTACCTAGGGAGGTCGTGGTACCACGCGTGCACGAAACAAAGTTCGACTTGACGCGTTGGCACGTTATTTTTAAATAAAGTTATAGCGCTCAATGGCACGTACACAGAATATAAAACGATTTTTATGGAGAAAACGGTAGTCCGCTCCACTATATACAATGGAGCCTGCCTGCCTGGTTTGTCTCTCTTCAGAGTATCTCACACAAGGCTGTGGTGGCCTCTCTCTCTCTCTCCCACCGTTGGTCAGTGATCGGGCGGCATCCCGTCCGCTGGGGGAAAGGGAGGAAGTGCATCGTTTCTCCGTTCGACGAGGCCGAGGCAGCACGTCCCGATCTGCGGTACACGCCGTTCTCTCTAACCAAGCTCCGGCGCGGTAGGGCCTACGCCACCTGCTTGCTGCCGAAGTATGGGCAGATTCCGCCCGCCGCCGCTCACCTAGTTACATCCCGACGACCTCTAGGTATCCCCTCCGGCCTTGCTCCACTGCCCGTCTTTCCACGACGCTGCATGTGGATCTTCCATAGTTCTTTGCCCAAAACGTAGCTCGTTCGGCATACTTTCCATATTGCAATCTCGTCCTCACACCGTTTTAGACAAACACAGCCGTGTTGTTATCTTCCCTTAGGACAAGGAATATGCTTCTTTTTTTTCGTCGCATATGTCATCAACTGTTATTGGCCAGTAATTGTGTCCTTTCTACCTCTTTTTTGAAAACAGGGCTATCCATTTCACCTCGTTGTTATTGCGACCTTTTGGTGAACTGCACAAATCACTTTTTTCTTAAGAGTGTTTTGTGCAGTTGTACTAAAGTGTCACACGAGCAACGTCTCTACATTCCAGTGCGATTGCACAAAGGGAGATTTGTTTTGCTCTATCCTCCTCATCCAACTCCGAGTCTAATCTTCTCCAACTAGTTAGTCTTAAGAGAGACTGCAAAGGTGACCGATTTCTATTTTTGTGTTTATTGTTTCATCAGCAGTCCTCTACTATCGTAATCACACTTAATATCTTTGGAACAGGGACGCTCAGCTCTATTTTAGTGGAACTGCACAAAATGATCGGAATGTTGCATGCTCCAGACAGCTACTTTTTTTCACAACATGCCTTGTTGATTTAGACAGAGCTGGGTGGACGTTGCTGCCAATGAAAGCATGGATCAATTTTAATTTAACACCTTCTCACAACTTTGTCTTCAGTTGTGATGTAAATATTAGCTCTGATCTGCTAATAATTGAGATGCATTAGCAAGGAAGTTAGTTTTTTATTGTTTCCGAAAGAGCATCGATGGCAAGACACACGAAGCAAAAGCTGAAAGCTCACACCATTGTACAATTTCATGTCGCTAGAAAATTATTTGTATAGTACGTCAATTATGTAAACAAATGCTGGAAGCTTGATAGCATTGCCAGAAGCCTCTTCAGCATCCGGGTCCATGTGCCATGCATAAAATTATACTACTTCGTTCCTAAATATTTTTCTTTTTACAAATTTCAAATGGGCATATTTTAGAGTGTAGATTCACCCATTTTGCTTCATATGTGTACTCCCTCCATTCCTAAATACTCTATTTGTGTTTCTAGAGATTTCAACAAGTGACTACATATGGAGCAAAATGAGTGAATCTACACTCTAAAATATGTCTATATACATCTGTATGTAGTAGTCCATTTGAATCTCTAAAAAGACAAATATTTGAGTAGTCACTCGTTGAAATCTCTAGAAAGACAAATACTCTGGAGTGTATTTAAGAACCGACGGGGTAGTGCACAACCGCATGGGAGACTCAGCCCGGTCGTTGCGCCACATTATTAGTGAGTAATGAGCAGTCAAATCATAAGCCCCACCTTTCCCACTGTATGCTCCTCGGAAGAAGCAACCATCAATACGCTCTTCTTTGAATCCGCTCATACTACTCCATCCGTCACTATTTATAGAGCGCGCTTCAGAAAAAAGAAAAAAATCTGTGGGACCAAGGCGACTAGCGATCGGCCTGAAAAATAGCATTGGTAGTTATAGCACGGCGTCTATTACTAGAGGAAATAATGCGTACACACATGCATGCAGTGCTTCCACCCCGGGTACACACATAAATGCACTTACTCCACTCCGTAGTAGTACATCGAGAGAAAATTGTGGACTTGATTGCGGTTACCACGCCCTAATTTATTGAGCATTAAACCAAACGCGTCTAAAGTCTCTCTAGTGGTGGAAATGCATTGAGAGAAATGCATCATAATGAAGCGCGCCCTGTAAACTATGACGGAGGGAGGAGTAGTATATGAAGGTGCAAAACCAAGTACGCGTATGGCCAGTCGGTCAACGCACCTCGTCTTGGCATATCACTGACATGTGGGACAGGAGTGTGAGCAAACCGATCTCAATTGACGGAAAAATGGCCAACCCGCCGTTCCATGAGAGAGACGAGGAGCGAGAACACACAGACGAGCTCGCACGGAGGCCAAGATATATTCGAGCATGGTTGGTTGATCGATATCATCATTACATGTTGGGCTGCCGTTTTCCGCCCTTCACCGGAATAAACGTGTACTTTATCAGAGATTAAAAAAATATGAGTACAGACGCTCCACCATGCGGTTCTAGTAGTAGTACTACTCGTACTACTAAACCTTGTGCTTGGCTCTTAGGCTCTTCATGAAGTCGAACAATGATGGTACTCCGCATGTTGGGTACTACAGTGTATGCGTCTGAAAATCTGACACCGAACGGACTAATGCATGTCCATCGAGGGTAGGTTGCATTAGTCAAAAGGCGTAAGTGAGCTTCACCTTGTCCTGCAAGCTTCTCCTCGTTCTGCGAGTTGACGGGACACACCGAAAAGTAGTGCTAGTCCATACTCCCTCCTTTCCGGTTAATATGGCTTAATCTTTTTTGCGGGTAAATGAGAGATCTTTATTCATATATAAGCATTCTTAGGACGATCAGCCAAGACACTGGTCACTAGGAAGTGAGGTACCCACAAAAAAAGAAGTAGGAAGCGAGGTGTTTAATATGGCTTAACTTCAAACAAGATAAATACACTGTCTGTCACTGTATATTTGTAAAAAGACAGTCAGTGGACTTCATAATGCGCTCATTGCGCTCAATATATACAATTTCCGGTGTTTATACGGTTACTAGCTCACCCTTGTTGAGTATGTGTGTGCATGCACGTGTAGGTTGAGCACTTGAGCGTGACCGTGTGTGTTTCGTCGTGTGCTCGGACATGCATGCATTAGGGCGTCACACGCGTTTTTGCGTCCATGTGTACGTGTGACTGTTGCATACACATAGGGGGAGTACGTGTAGGGGCCACTAAGGAGCAATAAGTTAGTCGGAAGAAGCAACCATCATTTTACTCTTCAATGACACGTACGCAATATAAAATGGTTGATATGGAGAGAAAAAGAAAACCACTATATATACACTAACAGGACCCTAAGCTACAAGCCTGCTTGCTTGGGTTGCTCTCTTCACAAGCATAGAACGACAGTGGCCACACCGCTGGTCACATATCCAGCCTGATCCCGCAGCTGGGGGAAGGGAACAATGTTCTGCGTAGACGCGGTCCACATCGGCGTGGGAGAAAACCCACAGTCGGTGTGTCCCAATCGGTGGTCACCGCGGTATGGGCCGATGCCGCGTTCCAACCGCCCTTCTAGCTACAGCCCGACGTCCCAGGTAGTCCATCTTCCTTTTGGAGCCGGCTTGCTCCACTGCCTCAGCTCCCCACATAGCTCCATCTCCATGTTGATCTTTCTCTACTTCTACCGGCTTCTACTTGTGATGAGTTTATGTCTCATGAACTAGTGACAGTACTATTATTCTAATCACACTTCTTCAATATCTTTGCCATCAGGGATGCTCAGCTCGATTTTAGTGGAACTGCACAAAAGCATCGTATGACCCGAGGGTGCTAGCCATCTTTCCTTCGACAGGTTCTACCTGGCCAGGAAATTAAATCCTGTTTAGGGTTTAGGGTTTAAGTCATAGTGACCCCATCAGTAGTTTTTTCTTCATAGACGCTCTCACAACTTTTGTCTTTAGTTGTGAAGTAAAAATTGGCTATGATCTGTGAATCGTTGAGATGCATCAGCATGCGTGTTAGTGTTCCTTTGTATTTGATGGAATGTTGTAACGGGGCAACCTTGGAATAGGAATGAAAATGGAGTGGAAATTTTCCGTTTTTCCGGAGAAAAAATGGAAACGGAGAGAAACCAACGTTTCATTTCGTTGGATCGCGCCATTGAGCAAATCCAACGCTTAGATCATGTCTATCATGTTCGTGTCTCACCCTCCTCCACGGCTCGACCCCACATGGTCGCTCGGCATGCCACTCACCGCAAACCGAGTATACGATAACTTTTCCGCCTGCTTGTCGATGGATCGTGCCATGGAGTACTAGCACTATTGGAAGAGATTGACGAGTTCGGGGAGGACAGCTAGCTGTAGCACGGACTCCCAAGAACTTTTTACATGCATGTTGTGGCCGGCTATTGTGACCTTTGAATGCGGAGCAGTCGCGTGCACCAGGAAGCGGTACGGGTGACGCTCTCTCGGCTGGCGCGCCGCTTCAATGCCGGCGCCAGTGAGAGGTCGCGTCCGCTCTGGCCGGGCATGAATGCGGCACTGACCGTTTTGGGCGGGAAGCACACGCGGGTGATGAAGAGAGTTCGGGTTGCTCAGGAGCGGCCGTGGCAGCGGTGCGGTCCGGACGCCCGCAAATAAGAGATGATGTACGTTAATATTGTTGTGTATATAATTAACAACGTAAATAATGTGCCAGTTGGACAAATATGATTGGAGATGGAGATGGAAATGGAAATGGAATTTTACGTAAACACGGATATGCATGTCTATGTCTATGTGTGTGTGCGCGACGACTCTCGCGACCTGGAAGCGGGGGCGTGTTTTTGATCGAGTTTTCTTTCTTGGTACGTTAAAAAATTGTCCGCCAGTTTTTGTTTATTTTTTCCGGGAACACGCGTATTCTATTTAAAACCACTGCTATGGAGAGATTTTTTACTCCATTATAGCCTCTTGTTTGATAGAGTTTCTCGCGTCTCGCTCTCTCACCCTCTCCATATCAAAACAAGATGACAGTGTCCACTCTATCTCTCTCCTCACCGGTGGTCACAGATCTGACCGAATCCCGTCCGCCGCGGGAGGTGAGGAGGTGTAGCGTTGACATTGTCGCCGTCAGCGATGGAGGAAGCCGATGCGCACCGTCCTCTCAAAGCTGGCACTGGCGCGGACGAAGGTCCTCCGCGCCCTTGTTCGCTGCTGTCGTGTGGGCAGATCCCACCCGCCCGCCTAAGCGACATCTCGCCCACCTGAGGTATAACTTCTTGTACTGGTCCAGCTCCCCAGGTCGCTGCATGCGGGTTTTCTTCTATGCGACTACTCCCCAGCTCCCCATGTATAGTTGCTAGGGTTCGTCGGCTGGTCCAACAGCACCTACTATTATAGAGGAAATGCCACTCGAAAAGTTGTCCTGATTTATGCCTCAGTGGAGGTATATATGTTGTTTCGACAAAGAGTACATGGTGTTGTGCGGTCATTGTCCATATGCTCCTATTGCTGCTGCTAATCTAATACTATCACTGGTTAAATGAAGAAATGCTTTTTTCTCAGATATCCTGGTTTAGTTCCCATCAAGATAATCATGATGCTTCTGTTTGTTGGTGTACTTTTCATTAATTCTTATTGACAATTGAGATGTCGTTGTTAATCTTGTAAAACAAAGTAACAACACTATATCCCTTTTTTACATTTTTGGAAACAGTGATGCGTATCCCCATACTCGGGCGTGTATTCCTAAATTTTAGTGGAACTGCACAAAATTGGATGGCCATTGTTGTTCCGCCTCACTGTCCTCTGCCACGTGGTTCTTCCTTCCTCGAGCTTGATTACTGATAAGAAACAGACCACAGTGAGGATTTGTCGAACTTCATAGGTGCCTCACCCAAACTTGATGCCAAATGGATGATGCATCACCACGATGACCTATCGATGCTCATGGTTGCGCCTCATGGCTGCGTCGGCTAGTGAAGCTGATCGATTTTCAATGAAAAACAAGTTGTCTTCCATTAGTGCTCTTTGCTTGTTACCCACAAAGATGATATCCTTCGTCAGTTCACCTTGGTTGCATTGGAGACCCAGTCATCTTTCACATTGGTGCAATTTTATCACACAATTGGCTATGAACCAAATATTTCCTCGAAGAAGGATCAACGTTGGTACTAAGAGCATAAGTTTTGTAATGATTTCTAAGCCTTTTGACAACTTTGTCTCCAGCTCCCCTGTAATTTTATTTGTCCACCTATTAACTTTGATTAAAAAATGGTGTGGACAAAAAACCAGGATGGGCGTAGTAGCCCTCCATTTTTATTTACTCTGCATATTTGATTTGGCTGAAGTCAAACTTTGTAAAGTTTGACCAAGTTTAGGCCGAACACAACAAACCATAATTAGTAGAGGGCAAACTGTACATACTCTCAAACCTTTCCGATAATTGAAATTAAAATTCTTAATTTGTACAGACTCTCACACGTTTCCGATAATTTGGCACATGTGTGGTTGTTCACTTAAGGGAGGGTAGTGTACCGCACGTGAAGGGACCGGAAGTGCGACCAGGACGCATGGATCGTTAGTTCATCGGAAGTACTCCCTCCGTTCCTAAATATTTGTCTTTCAAGTGGTTTGAAATGGACTACCACATACAGATGTATATAGACATATTTTACAGTGTCGATTCACTCATTTTGCTCCGTATGTAGTCATTTGTTGAAATCTCTAGAAAGAAAAATATTTAGGAACAGAGGTAGTAGTTTTCTTCACCGGTACGTTAAATAAAGAGTTTCGTTTCGTACTTACACAATTTAAAATGATTGTTATGGAGAGAATAAGAAAACCACTCCACTATGTATTAGTCGTATATACACGAGTACTATATGGACGCAGCTTCATTGACTTTAGTGCACCTGCCTTTGGGTTTATGACAGGTGGGCCCAAAATGTGGCTGGCCCACCTGTCATACAGCCAAAAGCAGGTGGAGTTAAGGCACCGGTGCTCAGTCCGTACTACAGTATATATATAAGCTAGAGCCTCAGCGCTTGTTCGCTAGGGTTTGCACTCTCCACACTCTCGCCGCACTACATATATATATACACACGCTGGAGGCTCGGCGTTTCTTTGCTAGGGTTTGCTATATTCACAGTCTCTCACCCTCTCTTCACCAGATCTAAACAAGACTGCGTTGGCCTCTTGTCTCTCTCTCCCCCCTCACAGCTGGTGAAGGAGGCGCCCGGATCCCGTCGCACCGGGAAGGGGAGGAGGTGCAGCGTTCACTCTATCGCCTTCAGCGAGGGAGGCAATCCACTGCCGGCTGCGCTGTTCTCTTTCACCCAGCGCCTATGCGGGAGGGCCACCGACCCGTGCTTCCTCGCTGCCGTACGTGGTGTGGGCAGATCTGGCCTCCCGCCGCACGCCTTGCCACATCCCGACGACCCTAAGGTATAAGTTTCTTTGAAACCGTCATTGCTCTAGCTGCATGTGTTTCTTTTTCGATCTGTATTCAAATCTAGCTCTTGGTTCAAAGAGGAAAGAAGGGTGCGGTGGGGTGGAGCATGAATCTAGGACGTGGTTCAATGAGGAAAGGAGGGACAAAAAGTAGTATAGACTGGCTATCCAGCCGCTTTGTTGGTTGAAAAGGGGAAAAGGGGGTAACCCAGTACACACATCTGTTACGAGCCGATCTCTTTGTTGAAAAGGGAAAGAAACTGGGGGGTCGAGTAGTTTGTGCAGGACTAGATTTGCTGCCCTCACATAGGAAAAAAAGGTTCAAAGAGAACAAATATGGGACCAACGCAGATATGCTGCTTGGCTACATACTTTGCATCACCCATTTATACGTGTGGACGCACATGGTGCTGGCATGTCCCATACAACTATTTTGCAGTTGTTAATCTAAGAATGCCGCCGGAAAATTGAAGCAATGCCACTATTAAAAGTAAATTACATTTTTAACGAATGTTGTTTTAAGAGAATGTCTCTATTAATATGAATCAATGCAACCGTTTTAGAAATGCTACTATCCTACTTTGTTTTCCATAAAGATAAGTTAGATGCTTCTTTTTGTCATCGTTTGTTTCATCCTCCTTTATCGGCAAGTAATTGTTTCCTTTTTTCCTCTGTTAAAGTAGGGGTATATATTCAACTTGTTGCTATTGCAACATTTTGCTTCGCTACGCGAAACACTTTGCTTGATTTCAGTGCAACTGCACAAAACGAGATTGGATTTCCTATTCGTGTTGGTAGATTCGTATTTTATGTTGGTCTTCTCATGAAAGGTCAGTACAGGCCTTCATCCACATGATTGTGCAGTGTGCTTTGAGATGTTGTGCTACTTGTATTGGTACTATTTTAAATAAATGTTGAATTGAAGCTATTGTATTGCTGTCTTTTCCCATTAAGTAGTGAACAAAAATGGGACCAACCCGAACATGATGCTTGTTGCTTTGTTACAACAAACTCTGCATCACCCCCTTTATAAGTAGATGGAAGCACATATTGTTGTTGCGCCCACTCTCCCCTGGAACTGTTTATGCTTTTCGTTAATCTAATGCCGCTGGTAAAATTAAGCAATGCAACTCTCACAATTAACTACTGAATCTTATTTCAAAACTGCAGCACTTGTTAGGGATTGGCGGGATTGCCATTTTTGTGGCCGCATGTTTCATCCTCCTTTATTAGCCAGTAATTGATTCCTTTTTTGCCTCTGTTTAAACAGGGATATCTATTCAACTTGTTGCTATTGCGACATTTTGCTTCGCTACGCGAAACACTTTTGTTTTAAGAGTGTTTTGTGCAGTTCAACTTGAATGTCACACTGGTGACTTTGCTTAATTTTGGTGGAACTGCACTAAAGGAGATCGAGATTTCATATATGTGTTGGGATATGTTTCCAGTCTTCCTCGCGAGCTGTTTCAAAACTTGGTCAAGAAAGGTCAGTACCGACTTTCATCCACAGGATGCTGTAGTGTGCTTTGAGATGTTGTGCTACTTGTATTGGTACTGTTTTGGATAACTGTTGAATTGAAGCTATTGAACTGTTGTCTTTTACCATTAAGTGAGCAAAAATTGTTCCAACCCAGACATGATGCTTGTTTCTTTGTTACAACAGAACTCTGCATCACCCCCTTTATAAGTAGATGGAAGCACATGCTGTTGTTGCACCCACTCTCCCCTGGAACTGTTTATGCTTTTTGTTAATCTAATGCCGCTGGTAAAATTAAGCAATGCCACTCTCAAAATTAATTAACTACTGAATCTTAGTCCAAAACTGCAACACTTGTTAGGGATTGGCGGGATTACCATTTTTGTGGCTGCATGTTTCATCCTCCTTTATTGGCCAGTAATTGATTCCTTTTTTGCCTCTGTCAAAACGAATCAGTCACATTGTTTTAGGAATGGTACTATCCTGCTTTGTAGTTCTTTCTACATGTTTAACCAAGGTATTGTTAAGATAATGTCTCTGTTAAAATGAATCAGTCGCATTGTTTTAGGAATGGTACTTTTCTGCTTTGTCGTTCTTTATACATGTTGAAACAAGGCATTCTTAAGATAATGTCTCAGTCAATATGAATGAATTACACTGATGGAGAATTTCTACTCTCCTGCTTTGTTTCCCATTAAGATAAGGTAGATCAGTAGATGCTTTTCTTCCGTGAGTACAAGTCATCAACCGTTATGTCTGAGTAATTGTTTCCCTTATATCTATTGTTGCTTACAGGGATATCAAAATTAAAGCTCGGTTTTATTCCGACTTTGATTTTAGTTGAACTGCACAAAAGGAGCCATTGTGCCCAAGGCAAACTGCTGCATTACTGGGTCCAGTTGGTCGTTCCACTTTGCAGAAAGAAGCTGCCACTGTTTGCGCTACATTACAGAAGGAATGACCGAGAAGCTTTACAGAGTATTAGTAGACGCTGGTGACATGACTAGTCTGCAGAGAGCATCGCCAATTCTACAACACATGGAGTGCACTAGGCAAAAAGTTCCCAAACAAGTATAAGAAGCCACGACAGGACTCCACGGTCATAGGCATTACATATTTTGAATGGGAAAAGCTTGTCAAAGTTTAATCATTGATGTTAGCAAGAAGACGTTAGTTTAATATATTGGAATCGGAAAACCTTGTCAAAATTTGCTCATTGATGTAAGCCAGAAGACATGCATTTGATATTTTTGAGTGGGACGCCCTTTGCCGTGAGCAGTGTCGATCATTTTTTACTATTCCTGTGTTCAGTTTAGAAGTAAATAGTTACTCAAAATCAAAAAAAGAAGTAAATAGTTACTCTACTGAGATATTCCTGTGTTAAGAGTTTGTTCTGAATATTGTGTATGTAATGCCAGGCCTTGTGTTTGATTGCAAAGTTGAGCTTGGAATGTTGTGGCATGCGGCATCACGAGCTGTTCACCGTGCCTCCTGAGAATAATGCTTTGTATTGTTTTGCATGTCGATCTAATGCCTGTGATTTGCTTGTTCAGAAGATCATCCTCTTATGTTGTTTCCGTGCTTAAGAAGTTCATCGTCTTATGTTTCATTCATAGCCTATACAACAAGTCGGGTAGGTTAGACGTGAAACCATATGATCTTCCGACCAACTCATCATCTTAGGCCTTGATTGGATCATCGTTTTACAACCAAAACCGCTTGTATAACTGACGCTTGTAAATAAAAGCAGATGGTCTCGGGCAAAGCGCTTGGTTGGTCGATTTCGACTAGTAAAATATACACTGGTCTCTCAAATTACACGCGTAACCCGCCGGTTTTACTTACATACCTCGGGCCCTCGGTTTCATTACGCCTGTATTTTTTTTATTTTTTTGCGGGTCATTACGCCTGTATTTTAGTCGTTGTTTCCGATGAAGAGTAAATTACACTTGTATGTTAATACAGGTGTGAAATAAACCAGAGCTCCCAAGCGCGGCCTTACCGTTTCATGCCGTCTCAGTCTCTCGAAGGTGCTCATAGGTGTCCGATGATCCTGGCTTCCTCAATGAGCAGCGGGCGCTGTATCAGACTATCTGTAGGGACCGCGAGGCCCTCTCCGTCGTCCTTCGAGTTGTTGCGCTCGCCGTGGCGCCGAGCATTGTTAACATGGTCAACAAACATGAGGATTCAGGAGATGACTTTATTTTGACTGGATAACAGTAGGGACCCAGTAGGGCCATAGCCGTATGTACGCAAGTGCCTCCTTATTATGTACAACTATATTTTTTTGCTTCCTCCTGGTTTCCTGACATCACGGTCCCACACCATTGTCAACCTATGTAGTCAATATAAACGAGAGAATTGCACAAGGTGCGGCCGACAGCTGGAACCAAGCAACTTGAGCAGTATTTGTCTTTTTGAGGCATGAGCACTGCAGAGCTTTTCTTGGCGATGTTTTCGTTGTTGTTCAGAGGAGAGCAGGGTATTAACTGGGCGGGCTGTGGCCTGACTAGCCCTGGCCAGATATCCAGCCCAGATATTAATTTTTTTGAAGATGAAAATGGCTAGCCCAGCTATACTTTTTTTGAGGAATACCCACGCAAGGCCAACTTGTTATTCTCCGCCACGCTGGGCTGCAAATCTTTCCTAGGAGGGATGCATTATGCTTAACAGGAAAATGGGCTTTAAAAATAATAAATGGGGTGTAATTATAAAAACTGGGCAGTAACTATAAAAAAATGCACGAAACACGAAATTAGTTTCTAAAATATTATTTATGGATTTTGAAAATCTAAATTTTTAATTGTTGCGCGCGCAATGTTTCGTTGGATTTTTATGTAATACAAATTTATATTTAATCTGACTAGAAATTTTGGGATAAAAATATTTTGGATCCCATCAAAATGTGGGAGATTTTATTGAATTCTGTCTTGAACGGTTGGTTGAAATTATTAATCGCTGTCCTAGCTAGAAAACGGGCTGTACTTTTAACAAACTGTAAATGGGCTGTAGTAAATTCTATTAGAATTCAAAAATGGGCTGTACATTCTTACAAATCGGAAATGGGCTATAAGTTCTCTGCCACACACTTGTGGGCGTACTAAGTTGACGCGTCCCCTAAAAAAAGAAGTTGACGCGTATTCCTCTCCGCGTGGGCATCCACTGCCGCGTCTTCCCCGGCTCCGCGTCGTCCCCTTCCTAGGCCTCGCCGTCGTCCACCGCTGTGGTGCTCTCGGCGCGGCGTGGTCAATGTGGTCAACGACCGACTTCCATCGGAAGAGTATTATACATGCAGAGGCTGACAGCTGGGTCCACGGCAGCAGCAAGGAAGTGCCTCCTTATTACGCGCAAAATAATTATTCCTCCACCTAACAGCAGGGACCCACCGGACGGGCCACCGTATTTCGTGAAAAAAATGTTTCCCCCCTGACTGCTGGGACCCACTGGACGGGCCATCGTATTTCACGAAAAAAAATTCCCCCCTCTATCAGCTCGGAACCACCGGAAGTGCCTCCTTATTACGCACAAAAAAATGAATACTCCCCCTGCTAGCTGGGACCCTCCTTGGTGGGAGGCTGACTTGTGGGCCTACTAAGTTGACGGGGATGGAGGGCTTTGTCAACTTAGTCAATATGAACGATTCTAGCTCCAGTGACCGTACGATGTCCATCCAACGACCGTAGTGCTTCTTCAACCTCTGGTCTTCTTGCTCTAGCCGCCCAAAGCAGCGTCGGTCGTGCCGCATGCTCCTACCTCCCGTGGCCGGCTGTGCTGCCGCGGAGGCCTCACCGCCCCCTACTATTCCCACCACTGGCCAGGCCCTGCGGCGACGGCAGCCTCACACCGCAGCCGAACCAGTGAACCCTCGTACTCCTGTCTGTGCGGGCTTCCACTGCCGCGTCTTCCCCGGCTCCGTGTCGTCCCCTTCCTAGGCCTCGCCGTCGTCCACCGCCCTGGTGCTCTCGGCGCGGCGTGGTCAACGTGGTCAAGGACGACTTCCATCGGAAGAGTACTGTACCTGGAGAGGCTGACAGCTAGGTCCACGGCCGCAGCAAGGAAGTGCCTCCTTATTACGCGGAAAATAATTATTCCTCCACCTGACAGCTGGGACCCACCGGACGGGCCACTGTATTTCACGAAAAAACGTTTCCCCCTGACTGCTGGGACCCACCAGCTACATCTTCGCACGCAAGGAAGTGCGTCTGAAAAAAAATGATTCGCCCCCCTGACTGCTGGGACCCACCAGCTACATCTTCGCACGCAAGGAAGTGCGTCCAGGCAAAAAAACGATTCACCCCCCTGACTGCTGGGACCCACCATCTACATCTTCGCACGCAAGGAAGTGCCTGACAGTCGGGACCCACCTGGTCGAAGCGTACGTAGCGTTGTCATTCTGGTCGCGAACGTGTACGTACATACTGGTGGATGTAGAGGCGCGCACATGTCGTAGTAGAGGCGCGCACGTAGCATGTACACGTACGTACATGGGCCAGTGTGCAAGAAAGAAAATACGGCCACGTACGTACAGACGGGCGGGGTCTCGAACGCCTACTCACGCATATATACGTATGGCCAGGGCTCATGTACATGGCTGGGTCGGAACGGAGAAACAATGTCGTCGTCGTGTTCATGGGGAGCCAACCGGCTGGGTCAGAATGGAATGCATCGTCGTGTTCATCGGGAGGGCTTGGACGGAACAGGCGATGGAAACGAGGCCTGGCGTACCGCAGAACGGAGGAAACAGCCTCGTGTTCGACCGGCCACGTTCGAAACGGGATGCTATTCATTGGGATGGGTCTGGCGTACCGCAAAACAGAGGAAACGGACTTGTGTTGGACCTCCTACGGTCGAAACGGGGTCCTGTTGATCGGGAGGGGTGTGGCGTACCGCAAAACGGAGGAAACGGACTTGTGTTGGAGTGCTACGGTCGAAACGGGGGTCCTGTTCATCGGGAGGGGTGTGGCGTACCGCAAAATGGGACTCCACGGGATACTGTTCATCTCCACCGTTGACCTCCTCCAGCCTCCACGGGCTACTGTTCATCCACCGTCGACCTCCTCCAGCCTCCACCTGCGACTGTTCATCCACGGGCTCCTGTTCATCCAGCCTCCACCGCGCGCTACTCCACCGGCTACTGTTCAACCACCCCTCTCCACGGGCTCCTATTCAACCACCCTTCCACAGGCTACTGTTCACCCACCCCTCCACCATCTACTGTTCATCCAGCCCTTTACGGGGTCGTCTTGTTCATCTAGCCCTCCACGGGGTCCTGTTCATCCAGCCCCAACCGGCTCGATCAATCGGGGTCCTGTTCATCCAGAGCCAACGCCACGGGGTCCTGTTCATCCACCCCCACCGCTCACTGTTCATCCAACCCCCCCCACCGCAACGCTCACTGTTCATCCAGAGGCAGCATCGACCGGCTTCAGTTAGCAGCAGTAGCGAAGGAATCGCTCGATCGAGTTTAGTTAACAGCCATCAATCGATCGCTCGGGTTCAGTAACGCGTAGCCTGCAGTGCAATCACTCGGGTTCAGTTAGAGCCCAACGCCTCACTCGGGTTCGGTTAGAGCCCAACGCCTTGCACACACGCGCGTACGTGTACAAGAGAAACGCACATCGCTCGGCCCCGACCACCCACCGTAACCGGGAACACACCGATATTTTGCTCGCCCTCGCTTCTACCACGGTTTTTTCCGTCACGGACGGCCCAAAGAATGTCATGCAGCTGCGTCTCCGGCCCGCCCAGGACAAAAAGCCCATTTTTTGTCATGATTTTTTGTCATATTAGTAGGAGCCCACCACATCTATGATGATACCGGGTTTTGTCACAATTATCGTCATAGAAGTGTCATAAGTATGACATAAATTTTTTTCGTTCGGCCCAAAATGTCACGGATGTGTCTTTTTTTGTAGTGGAATACCCCCTGCTAGCTGGGACCCACCTTGGTGGGAGGCTGACTTGTGGGCCTACTAAGTTGACTGGGATGGAGGCCTTTGTCAACTTTCGTCAATATGAACGATTCTAGCTCCAGTGACCGTACGATGTCCATCCAACGGCCATAGTGCTTCTTCAACCTCTGGTCTTCTTGCTCCAGCCGCCCAAAGCAGCGCCGGGCGTGCCGCATGCTCCTGCCTTCCGTGGCCGGCTGTGATGCCGCGGAGGCCTCACCGCCCCTACTACTCCCACCGCTGGCCAGTCCATCCCTCTACTCACCCACACCCCCTGTTATTCTACAGCGACGGCAGCCTCACACCGTAGTCGAACCAGTGAACCCTCGTACTCCTCTTCGCGTGGGCATCCACTGGTGCGTCTTCCCAGGCTCCGTGTCGTCCCCTTCCTAGGCCTCACCGTTGTCCACCGCCATGGTGCTCTCGGCGCGGCTTGGTCAATGTGGTCAACGACCGACTTCCATCGAAAGAGTACTGTACGTGGAGAGGCTGACAGCTGGGTCCACGGCAGCCGCAAGGAAGTGCCTCCTTATTACGCGCAAAATAATTATTCCTCCACCCGACAGTGGGGACCCACCGGACGAGCCACCGTATTTCGTGAAAAATATGATTCGCCCCCTGACTGCTGGGACCCACCAGCTACATCTTCGCACGCAAGGAAGTGCGTCCGGGCAAAAACAAAGATTAGCCCCCTGACTACTGGGACCCACCAGCTACATCTTCGCACGCAAGGAAGTGCCTGACAGTCGGGACCCACCTGGTCGAAGCGTACGTAGCATTGTCATTCTTGTCGCGAATGTGTACGTACATACTGGTGGATGTAGAGGTGTGCACGTGTCGTAGTAGAGGCGCGCACGTAGCATGTAGACGTACGTACAGCGGCCAGTGTGCAAGAAAGAAAATACGGCCATGTATGTACATACGGGTGGGGTCTCGAACGCCTACTCGCGCATATATACGTACGGCCGGACGTACACGGCGGCACCCAGCCCACGGCCTCCCTAGCCTGGCTATAAATAGCCCCTCCCGACCTCGTTCGAGCACACCACCAGCCTTCCCACCCTCCACTAGTCCCACCTAGCCACTAGCACGAGCCGGAGAAGCTCTCCTCGCCCCCGATGGCCGCCATGGCCGCCGGTGTTAGCCGGCTAAATTCGGCCGACCCGAGCCTTCCCCCTCCTCATGGCCACCAGAAGAAACCTCCACCACACCCCTAGAGCCACCCCACCATTTCCCTCCTCCTCTGGTAGCCCCTAGCCGCGATGCCCAACCCCACCTGAAGCCATCTCTGTCGGAGTCCAGGCACTCATCGCTCCGGTCCTCCTCGGCGTCCATGTCCAGCCTGGATGGAGGCGGGGTCCTCTCTCGAGCTCGTCAGTGGTCGCGGCGCCCCGAAAGATGGCTGGAGACGGCCAGGCAAGCGCCGGCACTGGCAGCCTCCTTTGCTCTATGACTCCGCATCGGGGGAGAAGGAGGAAGAAAGAGGGAGGAGAGAGAGAAGGAGGTGGGACCCACCTAGCAGCGACACAGGTCCCGGCCCCGCCTCTGCCAGTGTGGCAAGTGGAAGCGCAATCTCACCTAATACGCTTTCATTTTAGTGAAAGCGTAAAGCACTGCGGCTTCGGCCAAAACAACTCTTTCACTGTCCTGAAAGCGTAGTTCTAGGAATGCGCTTTCAGTTTTTCTGTTTTGGCCCAGTCTGTAAATATTTCTAGTACAGATATGTCCCTGGCAGAAAACCCCTCCTAACTTTTTGCTCGTAACTCCGATTGAGGTGAATCCAAAGCCTACTTCTTCGTCTCGTCGAGCCCGATCTGTTCGTATCATTTTCACTATGTGTTCACATTTTGAAAATGACCATATTGCCCTTGCCCCTAATCAGCCCCCTCTGAGGTAGAATCTTTTCCGGCGAATCTTTCCGCGACTTCACCGCACCTCTTCCCGGAGCGTCCTTCATCCCCAGGCCAGCCACAACCACCATTTGCATGATAGCCATGCAGTAGCATATGTTTTCAACTTGAATCTTAAATAACTGTCTGTTTGTTTTGCTACTGCTATCGTTGTTTCGGTTATGCTATGGATCTGTGTTTACTTTCATGATATGTTCATATGCACCTGATTATCATGTTCTACTTGCTAGTATTACTTTCATATTTCCATGCTTGGTCGTAGTACATGTTGGGTTGGTCATGTTCTTCGGTGCATGACTATCGTCGGTTACCGAATACCGTTGAGTTGCATGTTTCTTTGCTGTTAGTTGGTTAAGTGTTTAGTCGGTAATGTTATTGATGTGTTCTTGCATGGTATTTATTCATTATGCTAGTGGTCATGCTATGCTTATGGTAGAGTAATGCTTGTGTTATTCATGCTCGTCTGTGTGTCATGCTCATTCGGATATATGATTCATTGTGGTTATGCTCGATGATTATGTTGCACCTCTATGCTTACGTTGATATCATGCTCATGCATTATAGTCGCATCATGTTATTTTAATATGACTCAGCTTATTGCATTCAACTTTAACCAGACGTAAATGAACTTGAACAACTGTTGGCTGAGTCATGGTGCCACCATATCGAGCTGACCGGTGCAGCCACATTTTCCTTTTATGGGAAGGGCCTAACTGGGTCTATTGTCATGCCTCTCGCCGGTGCCTCCAACGAGGGAAGGTTATGCGCGGGCACTACCCTGATCAGGTAGGATGGCATAAGCCTTGTGTGCCAATTGTTGTTGTAAGGATCCTTGTCCCCATTTGGGACCGTTGGTCATTGATGCCTTTGGTAGGCACGGGGCCACCCATGACTTAGCCCAGCGGGGAGTTTGTCGGAGTGGCCGAGAGAGTTTCATGGCAGTAAATCGGTTTGTTGGAACGCCGTTGGACCACCCGAATGGGAGTGCGAGGCCATGGGTTCCGTGGTGTGGGTATAGTGTGCTAACCTCTGCAGAGTGTATATTAAATCTATAGATAGCCGCGCCTGCGGATAAGGGCCCAGTTCGTAGTTGGTCACACAATGGGTCAACAGTAATAATAATAATGTGCTTAATAACAACCCTTGTTCAATGATGAGAGAAGTTGGTTGATCTTTATGTGATCGTGAGATGATCACCGTGGTATCGAGGATATCGAGTTGTTGGATACTTCTGGTGTTATGCGAGAGTCAAGGGTAAAGGCCAAGCTCCTTGTGGTCATGTAATGATTACTACGGTATAGTAATACCAAGATTGATTGGATCCTGAGATGATCATGTGATGTCCGTGATGGTAAGCTTATGCATGTGATGGTTATGAGGTAACCCGAGCAGAGTAAGTTCGTGCATGATAGCGTTATCATGTTGCATCCTAGTATGATCATGTTATGCCATGCTCGTATTGTTCTAGCTGTATCATGTTCATCTTGTTCATGCTATGATTGATCTGAAAGTATCATGTTAATCTTTGCTAACATGTAATTTTCATGCTATTGTCTCTCTTGATTGCTCTTGGTTGCTGTGAGCTTGCAAGTACATTCAATGTACTGACCTGGCGTGTCATGCCAGTTTGCAGGTCATGCCGGATTTGATTGCTTGTTTCTTGTCGATTCCTTGTTTGCGAGCTAGGATAAGCGTTCCAGCTAGAGTCCCTGCAGAGTGGAGTTCACCACCGTCGTCGCTGTTCCACTGCTAGAGTTATTCCGCTGCTTCGTGTTGTTCTAGTGCTTGCATAGAGCAACCGTGGCAGGCCTAGTGTCGCCGTGCCGATGTAATCCCCTTGTACCCAATATACATTGTAATAAAGAGCTGATTTGTTCTATGCTAAGCAGTGCCGTATTCCAGAAGACATCTCCTCGATCTCTGGGATAGAATACGGGGCGTTCCGGTTTCTCTGAGCCGAGGTGCCACAGGCTTGGTATCAGAGCAGGTCTGGTTGAAGGACGCCCTAGCCGGCGCGAACGTTAGAATGCGGTAGTATAGAGCCCAGTTGGTTTGTTGCACTTGATTGCTACATTTGGTTGTCGCATAGCATGCATATAGACTTATTATCATGTCACTAACGGTTAATACGGTGAGTCTAGGTGGCATCGGCTTCGATCCACTACATGCACCCTCCTTAGCATACCCGCTCCTCGGTGTTTGGCGTCACCTCTGTCCTAGCAGAATGATGCCCTTGTAAGGAGTGTTCCAGACACCATTTGCAGGAGTTATGCTTAGATATCGCGTCGATATCTTTCTGCCATCCACCCATATTGTTTCGGTGATAGACATGTATCTATCCTGAATCGTGCTATCCATCTCGTCCCTTTGGCAACCCTTACTGATCTTTGTTATCAGAAAAGGGCAATGCCAGCAAGCCTTGCTTTTCCTCCGCTATCCTACCCTGTCATTCCATTCTTTGGACGTGTACGATTCCCTTTCGTATGCTTGATGATGATGTGGTTGTGACCTTTGTGTCTCGCTACATGATCATCAAGTCCGTCCTCGCCTCCATATCCATACAGTTGCAACCAGAGTTCAGCCAGCACTTGGTGTAGCCTTGGTTACACCAATTCCTTCCACACATGGATTTCACTTTCGTGCACACCGCCACAACATGTTAGAATGTAATACTGGGGTTCTTGCGAGATTTGTGTGCTTAGGTGTGCATGCATATTATTGTTGTGAGTAGCAGTAATATGTGATGTTGCTTGATTATTTATATTATTAGTATGCTTGTGTGCTTTTGTTTTCGTCGATTCTTTTGTTTCTTTCTTTGGGCCTTCGGTGTTACATATTTTTCATTAATTAAAGTTGCTTGTCAACCGACACCGGACCCGAGGAATCAGTAAGGAATTCAAATATTTGGAAACTCGGCTAAACAGAATGGAATTATCAGCAGACTGCAGTGAAATTGGCAATGTATTGTCTGAATGCCAAAGAAATCCTGGATGGATTGTCAGTATCAAGTTTGCATTAGTGTGCACTCCTCACAACAATATGGATAAGCAAGTCTCCCTCAGTGTGCACTCTTCATGGCAGTGATGATCAAATTAGCAAGAATATAAAGTGGTGTGCTAGATCGACAGTATATTATCAGTCAAAGAAAGCAGGATAGTTCAGCAAACTTCGTTGCATACAAGTAATCAACAGCAGAAATACTAAGATGGTAGATATATGTGGTAATCGGTCCGCATATCACAATGAGAAGATTCTGGTGTAAGCAACCCAGTCTTCCCTCACAAGCTACCAGAGAAGCTTCCATGGCAAGATTCCTCTATCTTCCTCACTATGATATATGGATGACTTCCAGTGTAAAATACTACACACGGGCACACATGAAGACTGGCGCGAGGTTGCCGTGGTGTTATTATAACTAGAAAAAAGCTTGGAAAATAGAAGAATCGCCTAGAACAAGAGATGTTGTGGCTGGTCAAGACGGAGCTAACCACACCTATCCTCTGTGCCACGTTAGCATGATGAAGCTATGTGGCTAGTGGGGTGTTTTCAACCGACAGGCTGGGTCCCGAGGTCGAACATAGGCAGTACGTCTAATACAATATATTTTTCCACGCATATTTTTCCTCAGTGCCGAGACGTGGCACACCCTACTGCACGGTTTCTGGGTCCTCCCGGGTGGTGCATGCATATTTTCTTCCTTGCCGAGATGTGGAACGCCCTACCACGGGTTTTTTGGGTCCTCCTCGGTCATAGCGCCGAAGCAATTAAATGAGTCATCAAATCACGAAAGACCACCTTTCTCGTCAAGTACATCAGTGAAGCACGGCGGCTAGCTAGTTGGGCTAGTGCGACCAATTAGCTAGGTTGTCGCCACATTTGTTTTTTCACCCCTTTTTTTATCTCCTTGTCGGCAGGTAAATTTACATATCCACAGCGACATTGCTCTGGTCTTTGGGTGCGGCAGCCGCGACAGGATTTTTAATTTTTTGATTGACGGGAGCAGGCGCATCAGCAATTAGTCACGATGACTCCGCCTGTAAAACCCACTGCTCCCTGATGTGAAAAGTCGTCGACTGGTGTTTTCCCATGGTGAAGACCAAAAGATTTACCCCGCTCCTCGGCTGGCTTCCTCCCCTTCCCGTAGATCGCATTAACTTTCAGCCATTTCTCCCTCTTTGCTTCCTCTCCCCATTGCTTCTACCTGGTTCCATGGTGGCGCACCAGATCATGGAGTCTGAGGTGAGGCGCCTGACACAGGAGCTCCAGGCCTAGGATGTGGAGCTCAAGGCCAAGGGCGTGGAGCTCTGTGAGCTCAAGGAGGAGAGGAGTGCCATGCTCCTCCTTTATGTGTGGGAGTTCATGGAGCTTCAAAAGCGGCTGGCGTCCACCACAAAGATGCTTGAGGCATCGGTGGCATTGCTGTAGAAAGCGGGAGATACGATAGGCGGTCAGGCGAGCCGGCTGGAGCGCGAGCAGGCCGATCTTGACTAGGTCCAGGATCGCCTCAACCACTTGGTGGACCATGCTGCCACACACGTGTTGCGGCTGCGCAATGTGTTGGGTTCTACCATAGGGTGCGTCGACTGCAAATTAAAATTTCCATACGCGCAGAACAACAGGAACATGCTACGGGAGATGGATCATAGTTTGTTACCACTACACGCGCAGTGCCGTGCAGCGGAAGAAGAGTAGGGGCAGCGCGTCCGCATTGATCGTCTCCTCCTCGTCCGATCTCCCTCGAACAGCCAGTCGTCAGATCCCACGTACAAGTTCGCCGGAGCGGCGCAAGTGCACCGCCTCTAACGGTATCCGCGCGTGCAGGAGGAACGTCGTGCGGCGGACTGCTAGGTCCGATCACACAACCGGCAGCGAGTGGAGGTGTCTATTCGCAACACATGCAAACCCTAGTGAAAGCGCCGAAGCGAACCCACGCATGAGTGTGCCGCACCCCACTTTATATAGGCATCCGTCGCAGGCTCAACACTTGGGCCTCGCACGGACCCTAAAGCCCATAAGTCTACTCGGCCACAATCCAAATACATCTCGGATCACATCTGACCAGTGTCCTCGGATCCGACCTCGTAGGTTCCTTCCCTTAAGCGCGCGACCCCTTAGGTTCAAGTCGGCTTGGTCACAGTTCGGATCACCTCCGACCTGCACGGTTGGTAGCGGCCTCTAGCAAGGCGTGCCGACCACCAAGCAGACTATGAAGCTGGTTAGGCGAACCTGTACAACATACTTCTGTTCCCTTTGCCTCATGATATATGTTGTCAGGCTCAAGGCAAGTCTGTCATCCTTGTGGTAGCCCGACCTCTTTCTCTTCCAGTGATGCCGACCACTATCCGGATTATCTCATAATCCTTGTCGCATGGCCATGCTTATCCTGGTCGGATCAAACGAGGGGCCCAGAGTATATCTCTCCTGATCGGAGGGGCAAATCCCATCTTGCTCGACCATGTCTCGCAACATGGGACTGGACAAACCCGAAACCTACCTTTGTAACTACCCAGTCACGGAGTAGCGTTTGGTCGGCCCAAAGCAAGTCTGTCACCATCCCGAGTACATGCATCAGCTCAGGTCTTAGGACATAGAACGTATGTTGCACTAGAGATTCACAGATGACATATCGTTGCGTCTCATAGTTGGGTCTGTCCGATTCAGACCTTATCTCGACTCGGATTCGACTACATCGAATCTGACCAGACCTTTCCAAGTCCATATTATCCGGTTAGCATCCAATGCTCCATGACTAGTGAGACCGAGCCATCAACCATGTCATATGCTAGTCTTGTCTGCTGCGCGTCCACAGAACCCTTTCGACTAGGGACCTTTTAGGACAGTCATCATACAATGCATAGTCCCACAAACAAGTCACGTACTTGCTGATACACATCATTGATAATGTCCAAGGACTATCTTTATTCATAAACACATAGGAAATATCATCATACATGATTGCCTCTAGGGCATATCTCCAACAGTCTCCCACTTGCACTAGAGTCAATCAAATAGACATTGAATGTGTCAGGACCGGATTTTCGGGATATAAATTCTCCTGAAAATGGCCCTTGTGCTCACCAGCCCCAGGATTACTGTTAGCTGATGAGACACCAACTTGATACAAGAATTCCAAGCAAAGAACAAAATATGTAGTACAAGACCATTGTGGCCTAGGAGTACAACATTTGGTTTCTAGTGGTTGATGGCGGAAGCGGTTTGTGGTTCATCTGCGCCTATGGGACTCCATTCCCCACAAGAACAGCTGACCAGGATAACTCCTATCTTCGCGAGGCTGCTGACAATACTGCGTAGGTTCCGGGGCTGTCGTCGCAACGCTCTTCTCCACGCAAGGAAATCTGGCCAAGACAATAGCCAGGGACAAGCCAGTGAGTACGTTTGAATGTACTCGCAAACATCAAGAACACGGGTATAATATATCAAACATGCTCCGGATTATACCATGATCACAACGTCTGTCACGAAATATACGAAAACCATGATGCACGCATGTGGGTAAAATATGAATATGCAATATAGAAATAGAATGCAGAGATCGAGTGTCTGAAATGACTCCTTGAAAAGGGTGCAAATAAATTAACAATGCGGCAGTCGGGCGTCTGGGCGACACCACATAAAGGGCTTATAAATAAAAGAAATAACAAACATGCCACAGTCGGGCGTCTATGCGACACCACATAAAGGGCTTATAAATAAAAAAAATAACAAGCATGCCACAGTCGGGCGTCTGAGCGACACCGCATAGAGGGCTTATAAAGGGTAATGAAATAATAAGCGTGCCGCAGTCGGGCGTCTGGGCGACACCACATAAAGGGCTTATAATAGAATAGTTGTAATGGGTATCCAGGAGGTAGAACCATCCCAGGGATACTCAATAATACAAATAAAGTAAATGGTTAGTCCACAATAATAATGATCATAATTCACATATGTCACAGTTCATAATCAATGTTCTGGTTTAGCAGCTTTTCCTCTGAAGACCGACACTAAGACCGACACTTGACCTATCCCAGACTGTAGTCCTTAACCATGGACACGGCTATTCGAATAGATGTATAATCTCTGCAGAGGGTGTACTCTTTACCCACGGGTAACGGATTTCTTTAGCCCATCGGGACTAATTCCGTCTACGGTCTTTTAATTGAAAACACGCCTGACCTGCACACACCAGCCTAACTTACCGGTGTCTGGAATCACCCACAACACCTGTCAAGCGAAACTCTAAGTGGGGAGGCTACAACCTCGACGTAGCATGGGATCACAAAATTTATACCGCGCGCAAACTAGGGGAGCTACCCCTTCGGCTACAACCGAAACACCCATGCCCCCGGACCGGATGACTGGCTTTAATCCATGGCCATGGGACCCTCATCACGGCCTCTCTGTATGGTGTGTGCTAGACAGGGGTTGACAACTTACTGAACCGTACCCTACCTATGGCAGGGACAAGTGGTAGTACAAAGCAAGTATGGGGGTTACTGGACAAGACTCGATCTACGGCCGACTCAGGAGGTTCAAGTATTCCCTGTATGAATAGCATAACAAAAATATTTCCATTAACAGGTAAAACTAATCACTCGTCAAGCCTCACCATGCCATACCGGACATACTCGTCCCGACGAGGAACTAGGGACAAGCTCGTGTCTACCCAAGACCACGACTCTCCCGGCTTCCTTCCGGTATGCAAGAGAAGCTTACGAGGATGAATACCATCAGCATATCCATTCTCATAGCAAAGAAAACTCCACCATGCACTTATGCATATGATTTTTATCGTCACATAAAAATAGCGTATGCTCCAAGTCAAGGTCATGTTGTAACCGCATTAACAACATCCAAAAATATTAAACCAGGGTTCAGGATGCTTGCCTTCAAGTGTATGCATGTGGGGGTGCACTTTTTGAAGGTTGCCTTTTCTCCAAAAATCCTATTTTGAGAAATATTCAATTAACACACATTTCAAAAACAGTACAAAAAGTTGTCCCAAGAATTTTTGAGATAAATCTTAAAATAAACTAGATGAAATTTGAGAGAGGTAGGAAAAAGAATCAACTCATTTGGAGTTTCATTTTAAAAGTTAAGATCAGTCAAAGTTCTGTTTTAATAAAATCAGAAAAAAGGAAAACGCTTCGGGGGAGAATGCGCTTTCGAAGCAGAGAAGACGTACTCGGGACTCTGCGCTTTCACTTAAACAGAGAGGACGGGCACGCGGGTCGCTGACAGTGGGTCCAAGGGGCACACTGGTCAGGTTTGACTGTTCTTCCTCTCCCTCCTTTCTCTCTGCCCGAACGGGGCGGGGCTCCGGCGACCGCCGTCGGCGAACGGCAGCTCCCCACGGGGTCCCGAGGGCAGGGATGGATCCGCCAGGCCGGGGCGGTCCTCCCGGTGGGCGTTAGGTAGGCGGGGACGGACGAGGTCACCGGCGGCGAGCTCCGCGGAGGACGGAGGTTCGGGAGCAGAGTGGGTTTTGGGCTCCGGTGGTCCTTCGTCGAAGCTGAGGCGCTAGGCAGCTCCGCATGACTACGGGGAAGCTCTTGGTGGCGTTGGATTGGCAGGGGAGGGCCTGGCTGCGACGAATTGCTCCAGAGCTCGGCGGCGGTCGAACTGGCCGGAGACGAGGAAGAAAGCCCCTCCTCGTCGATTGCTGGCTACGGGAGTGCTATGGGGATGGCCTGGGTTTGTCTGAGTGCTCGGCTGAGCTCGGGGACCCTTTTATAGCGCGACGGGGCTGGCTCCGCGGCGGTGGATAAGATCGACGACGAGTCGCCGTTGTTGTAGCTGCAGGGCGTCGTGGCGGCGACGAGCGCGTGCCGACGAGCATGCGGATAAGCTCGGGCTGTTCCCAGGGGGCAGCTGGCGCGCGCGGGTGGCTTGGGCGGCGCCGTCCACGGCAGAGCCCGCTACCGACGCCGGCGTGCCGCCAAGGGAGCTCTGTCGGCGACGCTGTAGGGCGCCAGTGCGGCTTGGAGGTTTGCTGCGAGGGGGCGAGTGTATGGCGCGGCTCTGCAGGCGAGCTGGGACCAGTGACGGGACGCGTCGACCCGAGCGCACGCACGTGCAAAACGCGGGCTCTGGCCGCGCCCAGAGCACACACAGTAGGTGTTCGACGAAATGCCAGTGCGCGCTATAGAGCTTGGGTGAGGCTGGTAGCTAACAGGCCAGGGTTAGGGACATCTGGGAGGTTAGTGGACATGCTGGATGAGTCAGGGGCTCAAGTCCACAATGCAAACTATAAACCATGCCAAAACTGTTCCTGCACACAAGGTGTTCGACAGAATGCCATGGTCATCTAGGCAACTCTTGGGGTGGCCAAACTCTCCAGATCCTAGTCTCTTTAGGAGCTCAAGAAGGTGGTAAGGTTAGCTTGGCAAAGACAGAAACTTGATAGTGCAAGATTTTGAGAAAACCGGTTTTGTGCAGAAACTAAAGGCTAACATTGCATGCACCAAAAATATGCCAATGGGTCCAATCTCCTGGACTTAAGGGTTTGGAAAGGAGAACTATAAGTAGGAAAAAGCTCAAGGGCACTAGAGCAAAATAAAATGGGGTTGCAGTACAAATCACCAAACTGGACCAGAATGAAGATGAGGTTGATTCACTCAAATTTTTCAAAGAACATCACTGGGTTTTTGCATGAGGTTGCATTATGAGCATCAACTGACATCTCCAAACACTTGGAAGAATTTTTAGAAGAATATTTAAATAGGTTGTAGTGCAAAAACACCTACTGGACCAGATTTGAAAAATTGATGTAGGGCTCAAAATCTCAAATGACCAAAGGATATTTTTGCATAAAAGTGATGGGGAAACCTCACATGACATCCCCAAATTTTGGTGAAAATTTTAAAAGCATTTATCAAATAGTCGCAGTGTAAAAAGGGGCTCCAAATTTATGAAAGATCATTATAAAAGAATAAAGCTTATGAAAAATAATTATGCAAATAAATCCACTGATAAAGAATTTTTTTTTATAAAGAGGGCATACAAGTCCAAAAATATTTTTGGAAAGTTTCCACTTGAGGTAAAAACCCACAATATTAAAGAGAAGAGGGGTTCTGAAATCAAAGGAGAAATCCAGAAAAATAAAAATTTCAATTCCTGGCAAAATTTTAATTATTAAAACAAGGTCAAAATTTTGGGGTGTTACAACACTACCCCCCATAAGAAAAATCTCGTCCTCGAGATTTGCTAAGGGTTGATTTTAAAAAAATATATACACCCATAAGTTGAAAACAAGAGTTTGCGCATAGCACGAATTTAAGGTACAAACATAAGCTGCAACACACAAATAAACATAGCCATGACGTTTATAATAAAGACGGCAAAAGGCAAGGTCCTGAGAAAACGTCTCTGGTACTAGGGCGCACAAGCAGACATCCTTTGATAATGGTGATACAGAATCACGCAATTACAAGGCGTAGAAATAATAAGGCTCGTTACTACTCGAGCGACTTAGTCTACTCCGTTAATATCTAAGCGGGCTTGCCTAGTGGACGTTGAATCTTCCCCACGGGTTTCACCGTCGGGATTAGCCGGATGAGGTTGAGGGGCTGCAGGGTCGGGGTAGCGGTGATGACCATCGCGGGGGTTGTTGGCCACAATCCCGCTGGAGTGAGTTCCCAAAAGGCGACGAAGCGCTTCTGGAGACATCAAAGTATTTTGGCCGATGGCTGGGGCAGATCGCAAGGACTCGATCGGGTGTCCGAACAGCACGACTGGGTTGTCGGCATTGGGCTCCACTTCTCCTCTCGCCGGGGCTCGGCGAAACAGTTCTCCACGAGCTGGGATCAGATCAAGGGTGATTTGATCGAACAGTTCCTCTAGTGCACTTACATAGCGCACCAGATGCAATAGTGCAGGATCCGTCTCGTGATCTCCGTTGGCAACTTGGGGCGGCCTACCATACCCGTTACGACTGGGGTAGTAGTAGAACGAGCGACAGTTAACTCTGGACGACAAGTGCCGGAGTTGAACTATAGCTTCTCGAGCTGCCAGTTGGATGGCTTGAGGCTCAAAGGGAGTGGTCCTTCCAGTGAACCTGTAGGGGCATTCTGGCGATAGACCCCTACCATAAATGTGTACAGTGGCCCAGAACTGACGGCTCTCACCGTTCATGAGCTCTTGGTACACAACATATTCTGGGGGCTCCTCTAATGCATAGGCACGGCGGGTGAGGTTTGCGAGCACGGTCACAAAACCTCCAAGGTTGGTTGCTGTGGTCTCATTGTGAACAATGGGGCCAGGCATCGCGACTTGGTTTGGGAAAGAGGCTGTGCTGTGCTGGGTTGAAGCTAGCGTGCCCTTTTTATAGAAAAAGGGGACGGGGTCTTCCTTCGCACGCTTGCGAATGAGACAAGATAAGTGTCGGTCGCTGGCGCGTGATCGACAGGCTAGGCGGATAGGTTGGGCACCAACTGCCAAAAGCGTCGGGGTCACTGTGTGGCTATCTTACACGAGAAACTTGGCTGGGGTTTGGTTAAGGTCTGGTGGGTTGGTTAACCTAGGTTTATTGACCTGGCTAAGATAGGGTTAGCCAATGGTCAGCCTGGCTCTGATACCAAGTCTCTCAGGACCGGATTTTCGGGATATAAATTCTCCTGAAAATGGCCCTTGTGCTCACCAGCCCAGGATTACTGTTAGCTGATGAGACACCAACTTGATACAAGAATTCCAAGCAAAGAACAAAATATGTAGTACAAGACCATTGTGGCCTAGGAGTACAACATTTGGTTTCTAGTGGTTGATGGCGGAAGCGGTTTGTGGTTCATCTGCGCCTATGGGACTCCATTCCCCACAAGAATAGCTGACCAGGATAACTCCTATCTTCGCGAGGCTGCTGACAATACTGCGTAGGTTCCGGGGCTGTCGTCGCAACGCTCTTCTCCACGCAAGGAAATCTGGCCAAGACAATAGCCAGGGACAAGCCAGTGAGTACGTTTGAATGTACTCGCAAACATCAAGAACACGGGTATAATATATCAAACATGCTCCGGATTATACCATGATCACAACGTCTGTCACGAAATATACGAAAACCATGATGCACGCATGTGGGTAAAATATGAATATGCAATATAGAAATAGAATGCAGAGATCGAGTGTCTGAAATGACTCCTCGAAAAGGGTGCAAATAAATTAACAATGCGGCAGTCGGGCGTCTGGGCGACACCACATAAAGGGCTTATAAATAAAAGAAATAACAAACATGCCACAGTCGGGCGTCTATGCGACACCACATAAAGGGCTTATAAATAAAAAAATAACAAGCATGCCACAGTCGGGCGTCTGAGCGACATCGCATAAAGGGCTTATAAAGGGTAATGAAATAATAAGCGTGCCGCAGTCGGGCGTCTGGGCGACACCACATAAAGGGCTTATAATAGAATAGTTGTAATGGGTATCCAGGAGGTAGAACCATCCCAGGGATACTCAATAATACAAATAAAGTAAATGGTTAGTCCACAATAATAATGATCATAATTCACATATGTCAAAGTTCATAATCAATGTTCTGGTTTAGCAGCTTTTCCTCCGAAGACCGACACTAAGACCGACACTTGACCTATCCCAGACTGTAGTCCTTAACCATGGACACGGCTATTCGAATAGATGTATAATCTCTGCAGAGGGTGTACTCTTTACCCACGGGTAACGGATTTCTTTAGCCCATCGGGACTAATTCCGTCTACGGTCTTTTAATTGAAAACACGCCTGACCTGCACACACCAGCCTAACTTACCGGTGTCTGGAATCACCCACAACACCTGTCAAGCGAAACTCTAAGTGGGGAGGCTACAACCTCGACGTAGCATGGGATCACAAAATTTATACCGCGCGCAAACTAGGGGAGCTACCCCTTCGGCTACAACCGAAACACCCAAGCCCCCGGACCGGATGACTGGCTTTAATCCATGGCCATGGGACCCTCATCACGGCCTCTCTGTACGGTGTGTCCTAGACAGGGGTTGACAACTTATTGAACCGTACCCTACCTATGGCAGGGACAAGTGGTAGTACGAAGCAAGTATGGGGGTTACTGGACAAGACTCGATCTACGGCCGACTCAGGAGGTTCAAGTATTCCCTGTATGAATAGCATAACAAAAATATTTCCATTAACAGGTAAAACTTATCACTCGTCAAGCCTCACCATGCCATACCGGACATACTCGTCCCGACGAGGAACTAGGGACAAGCTCGTGTCTACCCAAGACCACGACTCTCCCGGCTTCCTTCCGGTATGCAAGAGAAGCTTACGAGGATGAATACCATCAGCATATCCATTCTCATAGCAAAGAAAACTCCACCATGCACTTATGCAAATGATTTTTATCGTCACATAAAAATAGCGTATGCTCCAAGTCAAGGTCATGTTGTAACCGCATTAACAACATCCAAAATATTAAACCAGGGTTCAGGATGCTTGCCTTCAAGTGTATGCATGTGGGGGTACACTTTTTGAAGGTTGCCTTTTCTCCAAAAATCCTATTTTGAGAAATATTCAATTAACACACATTTCAAAAACAGTACAAAACGTTGTCCCGAGAATTTTTGAAATAAATCTTAAAATAAACTAGATGAAATTTGAGAGAGGTAGGAAAAAGAATCAACTCATTTGGAGTTTTATTTTAAAAGTTATAGCCAGTCAAAGATCAGTCAAAGTTCTGTTTTAATAAAATGAGAAAAAAGGAAAATACTTCGGGGGAGAATGCGCTTTCGAAGCAGAGAAGACGTACTCGGGACTCTGCGCTTTCACTTAAACAGAGAGGACGGGCGCGCGGGTCGCTGACAGTGGGTCCAAGGGGCCCACTGGTCAGGTTTGACTGTTCTTCCTCTCCCTCCTTTCTCTCTGCCCGAACGGGGCGGGGCTCCGGCGATCGCCGTCAGCGAACGGCAGCTCCCCACGGGGTCCCGAGGGCAGGGATGGATCCGCCAGGCCGGGGCGGTCCTCCCGGTGGGCGTTAGGCAGGCGGGGACGGAGGAGGTCACCGGCGGCGAGCTCCGCGACGGACGGAGGTTCGGGAGCAGAGTGGGTTTTGGGCTCCGGTGGTCCTTGGTCGAAGCTGAGGCGCTAGGCAGCTCCGCATGACTACGGGGAAGCTCTTGGTGGCGTTGGATTGGCAGGGGAGGGCCTGGCTGCGACGAATTGCTCCAGAGCTCGGCGGCGGTCGAACTGGCCGGAGACGAGGAAGAAAGCCCCTCCTCGTCGATTGCTGGCTACGGGAGTGCTATGGGGGTGGCCTGGGTTTGTCTGAGTGCTCGGCTGAGCTCGGGGTCCCCTTTTATAGCGCGACGGGGCTGGCTCCGCGGCGGTGGATAAGATCGACGACGAGTCGCCGTTGCTGTAGCTGCAGGGCGTCGTGGCGGCGACGAGCGCGTGCCGACGAGCATGCGGATAAGCTCGGGCTGTTCCCAGGGGGCAGCTGGCGCGCGCGGGTGGCTTGGGCGGTGCCGTCCACGGCAGAGCCCGCTACCGACGCCGGCGTGCCGCCAAGGGAGCTCTGCCGGCGACGCTGTAGGGCGCCAGTGCGGCTTGGAGGTTTGCTGCGAGGGGGCGAGTGTATGGCGTGGCTCTGCAGGCGAGCCGGGACCAGTGACGGGACGCGTCGACCCGAGCGCACGCACGTGCAAAACGCGCGCTCTGGCCGCGCCCAGAGCACGCACAGTAGGTGTTCGACGAAATGCCAGTGCGCGCTATAGAGCTTGGGTAAGGCTGGTAGCTAACAGGCCAGGGTTAGGGACATCTGGGAGGTTAGTGGACATGCTGGATGAGTCAGGGGCTCAAGTCCACAATGCAAACTATAAACCATGCCAAAACTGTTCCTGCACACAGGGTGTTCGACAGAATGCCATGGTCATCTAGGCAACTCTTGGGGTGGCCAAACTCTCCAGATCCTAGTCTCTTTAGGAGCTCAAGAAGGTGGTAAGGTTAGCTTGGCAAAGACAGAAACTTGATAGTGCAAGATTTTGAGAAAACCAGTTTTGGGCAGAAACTGAAGGCTAACATTGCATGCACCAAAAATATGCCAATGGGTCCAATCTCCTGGACTTAAGGGTTTGGAAAGGAGAACTATAAGTAGGAAAAAGCTCAAGGGCACTAGAGCAAAATAAAATGGGGTTGCAGTACAAATCACCAAACTGGACCAGGATGAAGATGAGGTTGATTCACTCAAATTTTTCAAAGAACATCACTGGGTTTTTGCATGAGGTTGCATTATGAGCATCAACTGACATCTCCAAACACTTGGAAGAATTTTTAGAAGAATATTTAAATAGGTTGTAGTGCAAAAACACTAACTGGACCAGATTTGAAAAATTGATGTAGGGCTCAAAATCTCAAATGACCAAATGATATTTTTGCATAAAAGTGATGGGGAAACCTCACATGACATCCCCAAATTTTGGTGAAAATTTTAAAAGCATTTATCAAATAGTTGCACTGTAAAAAGGGGCTCCAAATTTATGAAAGATCATTATAAAAGAATAAAGCTTATGAAAAATAATTATGCAAATAAATCCACTGATAAAGAATTGTTTTTTATAAAGAGGGCATACAAGTCCAAAAATATTTTTGGAAAGTTTCCACTTGAGGTAAAAACCCACAATATTAAAGAGAAGAGGGGTTCTGAAATCAAAGGAGAAATCCAGAAAAATAAAAATTTCAATTCCTGGCAAAATTTTAATTATTAAAACAAGGTCAAAATTTTGGGGTGTTACAGAATGCCCATAGCTCTAACGTGCCCCTCATGCTTGGGTTGTGGAAGCGGCTTAGTCAACGGATCTGCAACATTTGCATCCGTGTGAACTTTGCATAAGTCTACATCACCATTCTTTACGATCTTTCGTTCAGGTGATATTTTCGATCTATGTGTCTGACCTTGTGGTGATTCCTTGGCTCCTTGTCTTTTGTGATGGCGCCAGAATTATCACAATAAAGGTCCAACGGTTTTACCGAGGCTGGGAAAATACCAAGATCATCCAGGAAATGGTGGATCCAAACACCTTCCTTCGCAGCTTCACAAGCCGCAATGTATTCGGCTTCTGTGGTAGAATCGGCAACCGTATCTTGCTTGGAACTCATCTAGCTCACTGCTCCTCTGTTCATAACGTACACGAAACTAGACTGTGATCGAAAATCATCTCTGTCGGTTTGGAAACTAGCATCGGCGTAACCCCTTACGACGAGCTCTTCCTCACCTCCATAAACTAGGAACATCTCTTTAGTCCTTTTCAGGTATACTTCAAAATAGTCTTTACCGCTGCCCAGTGAGACTCACCTGGGTTGGCCTGGTATCTGCTCGTTAGGCTTATTGCAAAAGCAATATCAGGCCTTTTACATATCATGGCATACATGATGGATCCGATTGCCGAGGCATACGGAATGTTAGTCATCCTGCTTCGCTCATCAGATGTCGAAGGACTCTGAGTCTCGCTTAGCCTTATACCATGTGAGAGTGGCAAGAACCCTTTCTTCGCCTCACTCATGTTGAACCGCTTCAACACTTTATCTATGTACGTGCTCTGGCTCAAGCCGAGCAGCCTCCTCGATCTATCTCTATAGATCTTAATGCCAAAAATATAGACTGCCTCACCAAGGTCCTTCATCAAAAACTTGCCATTCAATGACTCCTTGACCGAGTTTAGCATCGAAACATCATTTCCGATCAGTAGTATGTCGTCCACATACAAGATCAAAAACACTATCGAGCTCCCACTTAACTTCTTGTATAAACAAGCGTCCTCTTCACTTTTGATGAAACCAAGACCAGTGACGACCTCATCAAAACGAATGTTCCAGCTCCGAGATGCTTGCCTCAATCCATAAATGGATCTCTTAAGCTTGCATATCTTACTAGTGCTAGTCGGATTGACAAAACCCTCGGGCTATATCATATATACGTCCTCGGTTAAATTTCCATGAAGGAAAGCCGTTTTGACATCCATCTGCCATATCTCGTAATCAAAATATGCAGCTATAGCTAGTATGATCCTCACCAACTTCAGCATCGCTACCGGCGAGTAAGTCTCGTCATAGTCAATTCCTTGAACTTGTCCATAACCCTTAGCAACAAGCCGAGCTTTCTAGCAACAATACATCACGCACTCTGCGCAATCTTTCCGACCTCCGTGGTTCCGGTGCCGCTTCCACTACGGGATCCCTGACTGACTCCGGTATGATCTCATCACCAGCCGAGCTGTCCCCGAGTGGTCCTCGAATTTCTTCGAGTCGAATTGTCCTCCCACTGGCCTCCCAACTGAGAAACTCTTTCTCAAGGAAAACCCCGTTCCGAGCAACAAACACTTTGTTCTCTTCACGGTTGTAGAAGCTATATCCCAAGGTTTCTCTCGGATATCCCACGAATATGCATTTATCCGACTTGGGTCTAAGCTTGTCTGACATGAGTCTCTTGACAAATGCTTCACAACCCCAAATCTTTAGAAAAGACAAACCGGGACTCTTCCCGGTCCACATCTCATGTGGTGTCTTGTCTACGGATTTTGATGGTACCCTGTTAAGTGTGAAAGCTGCAGTTTCTAGAGCGTATCCCCAGAATGACAAGGGTAAATCCGATTTGCTCATCATAGACCGAACCACGTCCAACAAGGTCCTATTCCTCCATTCTGACATGCCGTTTCTCTGTGGCGTACCCGTAGGTGTGAGCTGAGGTACTATACCTCGGCTTTTCAGATGGTCATCAAACTCCTGGCTCATGTACTCACCTCCACGATCAGATCGCAGAAGCTTTATAGTCTTGTCGAGCTGATTCTCAACCTCGTTCTGAAACTCTTTGAACTTTTCAAAAGTTTCTGACTTGTGCCTCATCAAATAGATATATCCATATCTACTCAAGTCATCGGTAATAGTCATGAAGTACTGATAGCCACCTCTGGCAGTTGTGCTCATTGGACCACACACATCACTATGTATAAGTTCCAACAGCTCGGACGCCCTCTCGCAACTCTTTGCGAATGGAGACTTAGTCATCTTGCCGAGCAAGCATGATTCACATGTCTCGAACGACCCGAAGTCGGACGAAGTTAGGAGCCCATCATCATGAAGCTTCTTCATGCGTTTTAGACTAATGTGTCCAAGCCGGCAATGCTAGAAGTATGTCGGATTTATCTCATTAGGCTTATGCCTCTTGACATTCACGTTATAGACCGGTTCCTGTTCTAGATTCAATATGAATAACCCATCAATAATGGTGCATAGCCGTGGAACATACCATTCAAAAATATCGAACAACCATTGTCCTTTAAATTGAATTCATAACCTTGACTCATCAAACATGAGGCAGAAATAATGTTCCGACTAAGTGCAGGAATATAATAACAATTATTCAATTCCATAATGAATCCGGAAGGAAGCTGGTGCTGCATCGTGCCGACCTCCAACGCAGCAACTCTTGCTTTGTTGCCGACCCTGATGTCAATCTCCCCTTGTGCTACACGCCTAGTTCTTACCAGCCCCTGCATCGAGTTGCAAATATGAACAACCGATCCGGTATCAAATACCCAAGAGATACTAGGTATGTCAGCAAGGTAAATGTCTATAACATATGCAACAAGTGTACCTTTGCCTGAAGAAGCATTTCCGGCCTTCTTGCCATGCTCTGCAAGCCACTTGCTACAGTTCCTCTTCCAGTGACCGGTCTCCTTGCAGTGATAGCAAACGGTCTTCGAGTTCGGTCCAGACTTCGGCGCAGCGGCGGAGGTTACCATCTCTGTGCCCTTTGCCTTAGCCCTTTTCTTGGACCAACTCTTCTTAAACTTAGCCGATTTCTGCACCATCAACACTTGATGCGTGCCTTTCTTAATATCCTGCTCTGCCACTTTGAGCATTCCATGCAATTCAGTGAGCTTCTTATCCATGCCATGCATATGATAGTTCGATACGAACGTCCCATAGCTGGGCGGAAGAGAACCCAGAACTGCATCTGTAGCCAGCTCATCCAAGAGCGGGAAGCCCAACTGATCCAAAGCTTGCACATATTCGATCATCTTGATCACATGTGGGCTCAGTGGATCACCTTCCTTCAGCTTGCAATCCATCAAGGATCGCCAGATGTTGAACCTTTCGGTCCTAGCCTGTGTTTGAACATGCTCTTGAGACTCTCAATCATATCGTAAGCCTCAACATTTTCGAAATGCTGTTGCAAATCGGGCTCCATACAAGCGAGCATCAGATAGCTGATCTCCGTTGATTCATCAACGAGTTTCTGGTAGGCATTCTTAGCTGTGGCACTAGCATTATCGGCAGGTTCCTCTGGAAGTCGATCCTCCAGAACATGTTCCTTTTTATCATGCTTGAGAACAATTCTCAAATTTCTATACCAGGTGGTAAAGTTTGTTCCATTCAGTTTATCCTTTTCCAGAATTGATTTCAATGCAAAGTTGGGTTGAGCAGGTGGTGCCATTGATCTACAACAGAAAATATGCAATCACTAAGCAATGTGTTTATGTAGAGTAATTCAAGCCTAAACGATAATACTCCCACTGAAGTTGGCATCCCTCTGCAAACTCTCAGTGATTCAAGATCCGACTAGCACATGCGACTAGTGAGCTTTAGCACCACTGCTAGACAACATGCCTGTCCGGTAAGCAACTCCTTGCTAATCGTATCTCTATACGACTCCTGTCGGTCGGGAAGGTATCTCATACCCCGGCTCCCAACCTTCTTTGCCACAAGGCCCAAAACCGTTTTGATAGCCTTGTCAAGTTAACCTGATGCAGTGCATGTCCGTGTCCGACACGAACCCTTCAGTTCAAGGACACCTAGCAGCACCTCAATTTTATGAGCCCACTACTAGACGTACTTGACGTGCGAGGGTGCAACATCGGGGATGGCAATTCGCTTGATATTCATGAGGGATCTTTCTACCATTCTAACATGCATAGAAAACTAGAAGCATTGCAATCACAAATAAACATATATTGTGAAATAGTATGGCTCCATGGACGTTCTTCCAGGTCGGCTCCGACTCTGATGACCATCTAGGAACTCCATCTTGTTTGTCACGCCCGGATGCCAAGCCACCAACCTGATCTCTATTATCCAACTACTACAACTAGTAATGAATTTTACATAGAATCACAAGTCGACACACAGGTCGTTATACAATATAATGACAGCACTTTGGCTCCTGCCGGCTGACAAACATGACATGCAGGCCACGTATAAATTACACACATGTATCACATACACATGATCCATACTATTCACATCAAACCTGCAAAACAAAGTTATGCATAGAATCGTATTCTGCCGGTTTGTGTGTCGGGGTCGAAATACACGGCGCTACGCACACGGCGGTCCCGACCGGTAGGGGTAGATCGTGTCACGACCTCATCGATCCCGATTGACAGAAAACATCGCCTCAACGATCCCCATCATGTGCAGTTGATCTCATCAACCGTGCACACAACCGATCTCATCAACGACAACAGATCTCATCTGCCACCTCCACATATCTAATATGCATACGATCTGAATCCAAATCATATAACAGAGGCTCTGATACCACTGTTGGGTTCTACCGTAGGGTGCGTCGACTTCAAATTAAAATTTTCCTACCCGCAGAACAACAGGAACATGCTACGGGAGATGGATCACAGTTTGTTACCACTATACATGCAGTGTCGTGCAGCGAAAGAAGAGTTGGGGTAGCGCGTCCGCATTGATCGTCTCCTCCTCGTCCGATCTCCCTCGAACAGCCAGTCGTCAGATCCCACGTACAATTTCGCCGGAGCGGCGCAAGTGCACCGCCTCTAACAGTATCCGCGCGTGCAGGAGGAACGTCGTGCGGTGGACTGCTAGGTCCGATCACACAACCGGCGGCGAGTGGAGGTGTCTATTCGCAACACATGCAAACCCTAGTGAAAGCGCCGAAGCAAACCCCCGCATGAGTGTGCCGCACCCCACTTTATATAGGCGTCCGTCGTGGGCTCAACACTTGGGCCTCGCACGGACCCAAAAGCCCATAAGTCTACTCGGCCACAATCCGAATACAGCTCGGATCACATCCGACCAGTGTCCTCTGATCCGACCACGTAGGTTCCTTCCCTTAAGCGCGCGACCCCTTAGGTTCAAGTCGGCTTGGTCACAGTTCCGATCATCTCCGACCTGCAGGGTTGGTAGCGGCCTCTAGCAAGGCGTGCCGACCACCAAGCAGACTATGAAGCTGGTTAGGCGAACCTGTACAACATACTTCTGTTCCCTTTGCCTCACGGTATATGTTGTCGGGCTCAAGGCGAGTCTGTCATCCTCGTGGTAGCCCGACCTCTTTCTCGTTCCAGTGATGTCGGCCACTATCCAGATTATCTCATAATCCTTGTCGCATGGCCATGCTTATCCTGGTCGGATCACACGAGGGGCCCAGAGTATATCTCTCCTGATCGGAGGGGCAAATCCCATCTTGCTCGACCATGTCTCACAGCATGGGACTGGGCAAACCCGAAACCTACCTTTGTAACTACCCAGTCACGGAGTAGCGTTTGGTCGGCCCAAAGCAAGTCTGTCACCATCCCGAGTACATGCGTCAGCTCAGGTCTTAGGACATAGAACGTATGTTGCACTAGAGATTCACAGATGACATATCGCTACATCTCATAGTTGGGTCTGTCCGACTCAGACCTTATCTCGACTCAGATTCGACTACATCGAATCCGACCAGACCTTTCCAAGTCCATATTATCCGGTTAGCATCCAATGCTCCATGACTAGTGAGACCGAGCCATCGACCGTGTCATATGCTAGTCTACTCGGCTGTATGTCCACACAACCCTTTCGACTAGGGACCTTTTAGGACAGTCATCATACAATGCATAGTCCCACAAACAAGTCACGTACTTGCTGATACACATCATTGATAATGTCCAAGGACTATCTTTATTCATAAACACATAGGAAATATCATCATACATGATTGCCTCTAGGGTATCTCCAACACGATGCCTACCGTCGTGCCAGCGCGACCATGCCAGGCATCCGGCTAAACCCATTCGACCACCCCGTCGACTTCAATGAGCTGCGGCTTCCTGATATGGTCTCCTTCTTCACATATATCTCCAAGGAGCTGAGCCGTCTTCGCGCGATGGTGGGGCGGAGCTGGACAAGGAGGGGTTGCGGGCTGCCGTCGCCGTTGCCGGACGAATCCTCTTAGGGCTCCGTCACTGGAATCCATTCGTGCCATTGGATGCCGTCATTGACGAGCTGGCTCTCACCGACCGAGAGCAGGCTCTACGGGCGGTGGCACCCTGCATCACTAACGTCGTGTGCCTCGAGAAGCAGAAGGACTTCGGTGGTGTGTAGGCATCCTCTGCATGGGCATGTCCATGTCTCGGCGCAACATGACTGTTGGATCAAACTCAGACGGTGCAGATCAGTCACTGTAGCACAAAGCGTGTGGGTGTGTTTGGTTGCATTTTCATCTCAATATAGTTGTTCCCTCTTCGTCCATGCTCATCTCAGCACCCCTCTTCACGCATGCTCCTAGTGTATTTGTGTTAACCTACTAGTGTGGACTCATGCCAAAAGTGGGTCGAGAAGGGAACTTTTGCTCCCATCCTATGCACCCTTCATACACCCTGCCTAACATTGATTCATGCTTCATATGGTTCACGTTCCATGGAGTACTGTAGCACCGTACTCTCCATGCGTTGTAGACCTAGTTCTGTTAACATTGATCTCACCGTTCATTCTCGATTGGAGAGTCAAAAAAGGGGTATGTTACATTACTATTCATATAGTTGACATCAACATCATTTGTTATCATCATATCTTACTACACTAGTAACAAGATTACATAGTACTGACGTATAAACCACTGCACATGCCTAGTAGTAGGAGCATTGTGTAAGTTCAAGTGGCTGCCGTGTTTCGCACTCCTCCGTTGTAAGAGTGGAAACGCTTGATGTAATCATTTTTTTCTTCAGAAACCGTGGACATGCTCTACCGTGCGGATCCTCCTAGATGGTCGTCGGGAACCTTGCTACTCACTTTTGCCGGCGTGTGGGACAGCCAGCATCGGGGTCCACTAGCCATGCACTAAATTACTCCGTAATAGAGTGCCCAACTGCACAGTAGACTAACCCGATCGAAGCGCCGGAGTAATGCCCAGTGAGCCATCAAATCACAAACCCCCACCTTTCCAGCAGTAAGTTGGACGGACGAAGCAACCATCATTTCACTCTTCTCCCTCAGCTTCCTCTCTTGTAGAAAACCCCAACTCACATCTCCATCATCTTGTTCCTCATTACTTCAAGAAAACCCCGACCTGCTTCTGCCATTGTTCTTCTCTCCCAAAGAAGGTAAGGTGAGCGCACCAATGGTCACTACTGCAGGTTGCTGCTAACGCGACACTACAATCAGAGACCCTTCGACGAAACTGTGTGTGATGCATTAATCACAAACGGTGGTGTAAAAAAACCATAAAAATGGTGCAAAACATTTGCGATGGAGGATGCATCAAACTGGGCATACGGTTCAGTTCAATTAACTGTTTGCGATGTGGCAATACAAAATAAACAGGCAGCCAGATGAAGGCGTGTGCGATATACGGCTTACGGTTCACTCGGATGAACTGTTTGTGATTAGGCAACACAAAAGAAACGGTTAGGCAGATCAAGGTGTGTGCGATATACGGCATGCGGTTCACTCGGATGAACTGTTTGTGTTGAGACAAGAGAACAGAAACGGTTCAATATATCAAGATGTGTGTGATACGCGGCAAACAAGTCTGCAATCAGAAATGTGTGCGAAGACCGATAATAACACAGACGATTGCTGCTAATAAGACGCGTGTGTTGTGCGTCGGGATTGCATACATAACAACAACATATATATATATATATATATACACACACACACACACACACACACTTATAAGGACATGGTTGCATAATCAAATTAAACATCCAATTACATAGGTGGCTACTACACACATGACATTTGCACACACCAAAGTAAACTATTACATGCATAATTACAGAGGCGGCTACTACACACATGATATTTCCACACACCAATAATGTAAACTATATATTACATGCATGATTAACTAGCATAAATGATCATCTGATCATCATCTACTTCTTGTGATGCTTGCTCTGCTTGTTGCTCGATCTGGGCTTGTCGATTTGGGTAACAAGGCACTTCCTCATGCCAATGATCTGCCTGTGCATCTCGTAGCATGTGTACACGCTTTGGCCGTGAACCTGAGGTGAGGTTCATCCAGTTGCCACATCCAGGCCCTATGCCAGGATACGGGACTTGTTCTCTGGGCATCCTGCTTCATCTTTTTGTAGTAGGGGTCGATGATGGCCGGGGCTAGTTCGACCAGGGAGTCCTTCTTCATGCTGCCCCAGACCGTGTAGTGGTCACAGATTTCGACAAGGTTCTTGCAGGCCAAGCCCGTAACATTGAGTGCATTTACATCGTCTTTGGTTTCCACTATGGCGAACTTGTAATCGGTGCTGTTGACAAACCTATTGAAATGGTTGCAAGGCTCTGTGGCCATGCAGTAGTGGTAGATGAGGACATGATGGCGCACGCACAACTGGGTGACGACAACCTTCTGATCTATGCCGGGACGACCGGCGGTGTACTGGAGGTCGATGCCGACCACCTTGTACTTTTCTCGAGCAAGCAACTTCTCAACGCTGTTGATGTAGTCGTCCACCACGGCCGGGTCGATGCTGTACACCGCCGAGAGATCCGTCTCCCTCATGTGGGTCTCCACTCTATGCTCGCCGAACTCCATTGGAGCGCCGCTATACATCCCCTCTCTATGTGTCGTCGCGGGTGTGCTTGTTGTGTTTTGGGGTGTGATCGAAAGGTTGAAGAGACTAAGGTTATAATGGCCGCGGGAATTAAAGGGGAAGCCGGACGGCCAGGAATATCGGCAAGCCCTGATGGCAGTTCTAATTTGCAGTGCGTAACTCCATCGTGCTGCATGTAACTACATCGCATCGCAATGCGCGCGGTGCAACCGCATGCATATGGGGCCCCCGACGTAATCGTGCACACGCCCAACCGTTGGCAGAGCGCGCACGGAGGGATGCGAGCAGACCGCTCCGCGGTCGCCTCAATGGCGAGCAACCATATATATATGCATATAGCAGTTGAACATGCAAGGAAAAGGTGTCCACATGCCCAGCGCACCGACGGACGCGAGCAGAGCGCGGCAACGGACGCGAGGACCGCGCGTCGCGGCACCTAACGGCGAGCAGATCTTGCCGAGAGACGCGAGCAGAGGCCGGCAGAGTGATAGGTGGCAAATAAGACTAACTATGCAAGCGATGTCGGAAACATCAAGCACGAATCAGATTAGAGTTGCGTGTGCGATACTTGGCATACAGTTGATCCATCCGAGCTGTTTGTGATGAAATAAGCCGTGTGCGTTGCGGGCAAACGCTTGCTAGTATATAACCTTAAATTTAACCAAGAAAGTGTTAATGCATGTTACAAAAATTGTATAGCTGAAAACAATGTTCAAATATGACTCCAACGATATAATCTTTGGCGACATGCATTCGTATTTTATTAGTTAAATCCTACTTATAAACCAGGACAGGGGTATAGTAGGTAATTAAATCGTAAACTTTTTTTTGTATTAACCGTATGTGTACGTGTCCTTTCATCCTCCTCTCGCATGTCTTGTCACCCCATTGCCGCAGATGGCTTATACCGCAAGCTTGCGCAGCGCGTGGGGGCATTCTTTCGTCCAAATGGTGGCTCGAAGTGGCACCAATGAATCGTCGGTGAGCCCGTTCCCGTGCAATCTCGCAGGTTCCCGTGCAAGCTTCCCACCCGACTCGGTGAAATCCCCCAAAATCCCCAATGCTTACCGGCCTGCTATAAAAACCCTCACGGCCGGCGAGTCCTGCATCGCATTTTCCCCTCCCTCCCTGTAGCTTATTGCCGGTGTCAAAACCGGCAGATCTCGGGTAGGGAGTCCCGAACTGTGCGTCTAAGGTCGATGGTAACAGGAGATGTGGGACACAATGTTTACCCAGGTTCGGGCCCTCTCTATGGAAGTAATACCCTACTTCCTGCTTGATTGATCTTGATGAATATGAGTACCCTAGAAGTCTAGCCTGGATGACTATGGTAATGAGTATATCTTCTCCGGACTACACCCTCCGGTTTATATAGACACCGGGGGGATCTAGGGTTGCATAGAGGTCGGTTACAGAGAAAGGAATCTTCATAGTTGATCGCCAAGCTTGCCTTCCACGCCAAGGAGAGTCCAATCCGGACACGGGTATAGTCTTGGGCCTTCATGTCTTCACAGCCCATCATTCCGGCCCATTGATAATAGGCCGGACGCCCGAGGACCCCTTAGTCCAGGACTCCCTCAGTAGCCCCTGAACCTGGCTTCAATGACAAGGAGTCCGGCGCACAGATTGTCTTCGGCATTGCAAGGCAGGTTCCCTTTTTTCCGAACTCCAAAATAGTCTTCGGACGCGATGATAGTATCCGGACCTATCACACATACCACATGCAACCACAGAGAGAATATAATTTTACACGAGTCCAATCTGCTGACAAATTTTGGCAGCGGGACATTACGCCCGACCGGCTATAATTGCGGACCATTTTGTGCCCGACGCTCCATGCCCCGAGACGCGGTTGCCATTGGCACGTCCTGTCGAAGCCGAGATCGTGTCCCCTTATCGTGGGATTCTCATCAATGCGGGCATGGGTAACCCAACCGTGCCGTTTATGCAGCCCTTGGGAATGGGCGAATTCTAAGGCGAGTGGGGAGGCGTTCAATATTTACTGCCTTTATAAGGGGATAAGGACTCCCTCTTTCTCTCCCACGCCTTCTCTCTATCTCCGCCCTTCCAATCTCGAGCTCCAGCCCCCAAGTTCTCATCTTCTTTCCACTCGAGCTAGCACTCAACCATGTCCGGATCCGGAGGTCAGGGCAAGTGGATGGCCTCCTCCGTCAAGGAGAAGGATATCACCCAGCTTCGAGCGGCCGGGTATCTGGCGAAAGAAATTGCCCACCGTCTGCCAGCCAAGGGGCAAATCGTCCCCACGCCAAAGCCCACCGAGAGGGTGGTGTTCATCCCCCACTTCGTCCGCGGGTTAGGGTTTCCACTCCACCATTTTGTCCGCGGATTAATGTTCTATTATGGGCTGGATTTCCATGATCTAGCCCCAAACTCCTTCCTCAACATCTCGGCATTCATTGTCGTGTGTGAGGCCTTCCTCCGCATCCAACCTCACTTCGGATTATGGCTCAAAGTCTTCAATGTCAAGCCAATGGTGGTGGATGGCCAGCACGCAGAGGGGGGCGGCGCCATGGTGAGCAAGATGCCCAACGTCTCATGGCCGAAGGGCACCTTTGTGGAGACTATCAAAGAGTGGCAGAAACAGTGGTTCTATATCACTGAGCCACGCGACGCCACTTGGGCGGTGGCTCCGGAATTCAAGTCCGGAGCTCCAATGCGGCTCACTTCCTGGATAGAGAAGGGCCCCAACTGGTCTGCATCAGATAAACTGATGGTGCTGCAAACGCGCATCCAGAGCATGGTGAATAAAAACATCAGGCTCGTCGATGTGATCCAGGTGATGCTGGTTTGTCAGATCCTCTCCTGCCAAAGCCGAGGTTCTCCTTTATGGGAATTTGATCCGAAGAAGCACCAAACCCTGGAGAGGCTCTTCGAAACTACTCACGAAGATGCCTAGAAGTTTCTCTTCAAGGGCAACGAGAAGCCTCCAACCATAGATACGGACCGCGGGCACAAACTCTCCCGTCCCGCCAATGCGGTGAGTCCTTTGCATCTTTAAGGCATACCCTCTACTTGCTTGTCCAAGGGGGATGCCTGATTTTTTACTATGTTGTTTCAGGAGTGGACGGAGAGAGCGGAGCGGATTCGAAGTTCGGCTCCCCTGCCCGAAGAGCCGGTCATTCCGCTCCTGGCGAAGATGCTGGTGCCGACACCATATAAGGCACCGGAGAAGAAGGCCAAGAAGAAGGCCAAGGGGGCCAAAAGCAGCCCCCGCCGCAATGGCGCTTCGGACGCGATGTCCGAAGACGAAGAGACCCATTCCTCCGTCCCTGAGGATGACGACGAGGAAGAGGAGGAGGAAGAGGAGAAGAACCCTCCCCCCAAGGAGGGAAAGAAGAAAAGGGGGGCCTCCAAAAATCTGGAGGCGGGAACACCCAAGAAGGGGAAGGGCGCCCTTGCGGTCAACACCGCGTGGGACGTCGACAACAGTCCAGAGCGACACCTCCGCACTAAGCCGCGGGCCGCATCGTAAGTACTATGAATCACGTATACAAGCGTACCCGGCCTCTCCTTTTTATTGTTTTGACATGGTTAATTGTGCTATTGTAGTCCGGCCCGTGACAGCATCTCGCGATCCTCTTCTGGAGGTTCGCTGGATCTGGTGGAAATGGCCAACATGCCGCCGCCGCCCGCTTATTCCCACGGGGCCAAGGACGACACCGGAGTGTTGTCCCGGAGGACCGCCCCGAGCTGAGGAGGGGCCCAGGATGCTGTCCAGGGGGTGCCACAAGGCGAGACCTCCGCTGCCGGACACATGGGGGAGCAGATCCCCATGGAGATTGGCGGGGAGGGTCGTATTCAGTTCGGCCCTCGGCCGAATACTATTCCGGAGACCCGTACGGCTCCGGAATCCGGCAAGCACCCTCCTTCGAAGGAGGGCGGTGTGCCGATTCCACCGATGGCCCCTGTCCAACCAGGGGCACCGGATAACCTGATGGAGGTGCTGCGAGGCGCCTCCATTATGGACGAGCACCGTGTCCTTATGGTACGGTGATCGAAAAGGTTCAGTCCATCAAGAGTGGACTAAACGAGGCCTGCAACAATCTGTTGAAAGGTTTTGAGGTAAGTCATGTAGAAAGAGAACACTCCATGCTCACAGTAGCCCCTGAGACACTGTCCGGTGTTCGGAAAGAAAGGCCGGACAGCGGATCAAACATTTGTAGGAGACTAACTTGAGATTTGTGAATGAGCAGGCGTCGCTGTTGGCCGCGACCTCGCATGCTGCTGAAGTCTCTAAACTGAAGAAGAGGTTGGAGCGGGCCGAGAACGAGCTCGGCGAGGTGAAGATTCAGCTCCAGGAGAAGCAAGGTAAGTGACGATTTGCTGTGTATTCGGAGAGAATAAGCGGTGAGTATTGACCGGAGTGTCATAATATGTGTAGGGGCGGCGACCGAGGTCGAGGCCCTGAAAAAGGCCCTGGCCGAAGCCGAGGGGAAGGTTGTGCAGCAGTAAGCCGCCCGTAAGAAGCTCAAGGCCCGGGTCGGCGAGGTCCAGCAGGAGCTCCAGGATGCGGTGAAGAAGTGTGAAGCCTTGGAGCGCAAGGCGTCGGTTCAAGAGACCGAACTTACCAAGGCTCGCCAGAGCGTGGAGACTGCACAGAAGGAGGCCCGGGACACTTTCCAGGAGATGCAGGAGGCCAAGAAGGTCGCGGCGGGTAAGGCATTTAACATGCAAAGCAAGTATGCAGAGAGGAAGTACCTTTTACTAAACCAAATTCGGAGTTGCCCAGGGGCTTTTGCGGATCTACCACGCAGCGTATCCGATGCGGCGGAGTTCTTCCGAGCCAAAGAAGGGAGCTCCACGAAGAAGCTGTTCTGGACGCAGTACGCTGTACTAGAACATCCGGTGCCCTTTACCGGTCAGCTGAAACAGCTGGTCGAGCTACACAGGGTGGCCGAACTGGCCATGAAGGACTTAATAATCCGGCTGTGGCCAGCCGAGGCGATACCCAGCAGTTATTTTGGCCTCATGAAGCGGGTGATGGAGGCCTGTCCTTGGCTAGACATCGTCAAGCGATCAGTCTGCATCGAAGGTGCCCGCATGGCCTTCGCCCGTTGCAAGATGTGGTGGGCAAAGATGGACGCCGTCGAGGTGGCCAGGGGGGCGCCAGAGGGCAAGGAGCACCGCACACTCGAGCGATATTTTGCGGATGTCCTAGAAGGGTCTCGACTTGCAGCAGCGCAGTGCGGGCAGGACATTGTTTTCGAATGAATACTTGTCTTTTTGTCCATGCCTTGTATGATAAAAACAAAGCCGTTTTGTAATATAATGCTTGTTATGTTTTAATTGTTTCCTCCTGTGCGGCCGTGTTGTATGAAATCGGAGGGTTGGTCAGTCGTCGACTTCTGCCCTCGCGTAGGTAGTACGGAGGTGTTCAGGGTGGAATCTAAACAATCTTTATCCAATTATATGGTCCTTGAAGGAGTTGTTTAGCGCAACGAACCAGGAAATCAGACTATGCGGCTTGAACGGCCTCACTTAGCCATAGGAGTTTTATAATAAAACATGGGCATAGCCCCTGGTATACGAACCAGAGGGCTGTCAGCGCCTGATCGGGAAGTACCGATCCTTCGCGGAATGCGGAAGAAATCTCCAATGATTTGTGACCTCCGAACAGCTGACCGTCTCTCGCCACATCATGTAGTCAGTTTTCGGCTTTCTCTACTGAGGTGCTCATCCGGTTTAGACTAGGGCATAATCACAGTAGTTCTCCCTTTACTACCCTAGCCAATGGAGCGGAACATAGGGTAGCAAGCACAGGAGCCGGGCAACCCAACTATTGACCAAAGACATGATTCGGAGCCAATGCATATAATGCTAAATTCGGGGTGCCGAACTTATCTATAAGAAGTGTTCGGACTTTGCTGCCGTATGATGGGGCGATGGGGAGCCCCTGGCGAATATGAAACGTACCAAAGTGTACGGATGCGGTCGATAAGAAGATCGAAATAAAATGAAGTAAGAAGCAAAAACCACAGAAACTGGGCCGCAAACCATTTTCATTATAACTGGATGGATACGTCACGGCGTATCTTGTACAAATAGTGCGATAAGCAGCCGGGCTATTTAACATGCCGGAATCAAGAGGGCGCAGCATGTGGGTCCTGAGAAATAAGTAGAAATGCCGTCAAGAAGAACGCATAGAGGTTACCCTACACACCTATGCTGCTTGCCGCCTTTGTATGTCGATCCTTCGAAAGGACTGGTAATCAGGCCCGCGGGAAAAGGAACCTGAAACAAAGAAAAAGAAACAAGGTGAAAGTATGTGTGAGTCCGGGGTCGGTGAAGCCGTACTGTGGACCACAAGATGTGCCTCTGTCGATGCCCATGGGATTTTGAGTGCGTAATTATGTGCGCGTGGTACGAGTGCCACTACTTGATCAGGGCTGGGACGGAGGCCGAATTGCTAGTCGAGCTCTTGACGAGCCAAGTTGTCCTGTTGCAGCGTAGTCCGGACCTTCTTAACGGTGTCCAGGGGCTCGGCAACCAGATTGCGGTTCTGCTTGAAAAGGCCATTCTGTACTTCTGCTGCTAGGGCGGCGGTGTGCTCCTCTGTGCAGAGGGAGCGTTTCGTATTTCCGTTGACCGTGATGACGCCGCGTGGACCGAGCATCTTGAGCTTAAGATAATCATAGTGTGGCACTGCATTGAACCGAGCGAATGCGGTTCGTCCAAGCAGTGCATGATAGCCGCTGCGAAAGGGGACTATATCAAAGATTAACTCCTCGCTTCGGAAGTTGTCCGGGGAACCGAAGACCACCTCCAGCATGATCGAACGCGTACAACGGGCCTCTACGCCTGGTATAACTCCTTTAAAGGTAGTCTTTGTGGGTTTGATTCGCGAGGGATTAATGCCCATTTTGTGCACTGTATCCTGATAGAGCAGGTTAAGACTATTGCCACCGTCCATTAGGACTCGTGTTAGGTGAAATCCGTCAATGATTGGTCGAGAACCAGTGCGGCCGAGCAGCCATGGCGATTACTAGTTGGATGATCTCGACGATCGAAGGTGATCGGGAATGACGACCACGGATTGAATTTTGGGGCGACTGGCTCTACCGCGTAGACGTCCCTGAGTGCGCGCTTGCGCTCCCTTTTGGGGATGTGTGTAGCGTATATCATGTTCACCGTTTTGACTTGAGAGGGAAATTTCTTCTGCCCCCCAGTGTTTGGCTGCCGGGGCTCTTCATCACCGTCCTCACTTTGCGATCCCTTTTCCTTGTTCTCGGCATTTAACTTGCCGGCCTTCTTAAAAACCCAACAATCTCTATTGGTATGGTTGGCTTGTTTGTCTGGGGTGCCATGTATCTGGCACGGACGGTCGAGTATGCGGTCCAAGCTAGATGGTCCCTCACTGTTCCTTTTGTAGGGCTTCTTCTGGTGGCCGGACTTGGAACCACTGAATCCGGCGTGAACCGTAGTGTCATCGGTGTTATCGCCATTGCTTCGGCGTTTGTGTCTATTGCGCCGGAGCTTGCTGGTGCTGCTTTTGGCCTCGGAGGGGCCTCCATCGTTGGCTGTGATTTTACTACGAGCCAGCCAACTATCTTGACCCGCGCAAAAGCGGGTCATGAGTGCCGTAAGGGCTTCCACGGATTTCGGCTTTTCCTGGCTGAGGTGGCGGGCGAGCCATTTGTCACGGATGTTGTGTTTGAAGGCCGCTAGGGCTTCGGCATCCGGATAGTGAACGATCTGGTTCTTTTTGGTTAGGAACCTAGTCCAGAATTTTCTAGCTGATTCTCCAGGTTGTTGAACTATATGACTTAAGTCATCGGCGTCTGGTGGCCGGACATAAGTGCCTTGGAAGTTGTCAAGAAAAGCTTCTTCCAAGTCCTCCTAGCTGCCGATGGAATTTTCAGGCAGGCTATTTAACCAGTGTCTGGCTGACCCTTTGAGCTTTAGTGGGAGGTATTTGATGGCGTGGAGATCGTCTCCTCAAGCCATATGGATGTGGAGAATGAAATCCTCGATCCATACTGCGGGATCGGTTGTTCCGTCGTATGATTCAATATTCACGGGCTTGAACCCCTCGGGAAATTCATGATCCAGTACTTCATCTGTGAAGCAGAGAGGGAGTGCGGCGCCTCTATATCAGTCCACATCGCGACGTAGCTCTGATGGAGTCAGTCTGCGGCATTCGGCCCGGGCGTGGTTAGGTTTATCACGTCCAAATAGGTAGCCGTCGTCGTGTCTCGAGGCATGTCCTCGCGATCCATAGATCGATCTTGTATGTCCTGCTCTACTATCCAGGGTCTTCCGGAGGTCGTACGTGTGACCCCGAATCGTTCCATCTCTATTTTTACGGGGCGGTGGGGCAGGCTGCTGCTCGGCCTGAGTTGCCGCTTTATCCCGACTGCGGGGTGGTCGGTCCGCCGCACTGTCTCGACCACGTGGTGGTCGTTCCGCATTGCGCGAGGGAGATATGGGCTCAGGCGCCTCCTCATCGAACTAAGGTAGCAGTCTGCATTTCGGGTAGCTCTTGGCTGGGTGCTTGAGGCCGTATTCTTTGGCTTTCAGGACATCAGTCCATCTGTCGACGAGAATATCTTGTTCGGCTTGAAGCTACTGCTATTTCTTTTTCAGGCTCCTTGCAGTGGCTATGAGCTCAAGCTTAAAGCGCGCTCCTGCTCCAGGGGATCCTCGGGCACGATGAAGTCTTTGTTGCCGAGGCTTGTCTCCTCCTCGGAGGGTGGACGGTAACTATCGTCCTCCGAGTCTTCTTCTATGGCCTGTTCGTCTGGGCTGGCATGCCCTGATTCCCGATTGTCTCGTTCAGCGGTTTGTTCATCGGGTTCTTCTGTGTCCTCGGCACCATCCGGAGTGTTGTCGTCTCCTGTGCCGGTGTTGCTATCCCTGTTGTGGCGGGACTCAAAGCGGCGCCGCTGACGACGGTGCTTTGGTTGTGTTTTAGGAGGGCCTCCTTAGCCAGATTTTCCTTGTCGTTGCCGCTATTGTTTTTCGGCGTTTCTACCATGTAGACTTCATATGAGGAAGTGGTCGTCCATCGTCCAGTGAATAGCAGGTCCTGGCCTTGCTCCTTGTCGGCATCGTCGTCCATACCGTCGATGTCTTCGGAGCCATAATCAAGCATCTTGGTTAAGTCATCGACAGTGGCTATGAAGTGGGTGGCGGGTGGGAAGCTGAATTCTCCATCATCAGCCCCTAGTTCGAACCGGACATAGTTCGGCTGTCAGTCCCCCGCCAAGGACAGGTTCTTCAAAGAGTTTAGCACATCGCCCAAAGGTGTGTGCTGAAAGATGTCTGCGGCGCTGAATCCGAAGATCGATAAACGATCAAATTCGCCGTCCGCGGGCGTACGTAGTTCGGAATTTATAGCCGGAAATGATTTCCGGGGTTCCGGTTACGCATGTATTGTATGAGGTTGCGTTCGTGTGCAGCTCCAATGCTGCGGACTCCATGGCCTTTGATGGCACGATCCGCTCAGGATCCGAGGCCGGAGTAGTGTCAGGAACCATCTCCTAACTGTGGTCCGATGACAGATTTAAGTCATGTTCATTGGAGCGATCGCCGCGGTCTCAAATCCGTCGAAGATCAAGTCTCCACGGATGTCTGCAACATAGTTCAAGCTTCTGAATCTGACCTAGTGGCCCGGGGCGTAGCTGTCGATCTGCTCCAGATGGCCAAGCGAGTTGGCCCGCAGTATGAAGCCGCCGAACACGAAGATCTGTCCGGGAAGGAAGGTTTCCCTTTGAACAGCGTCACTATCGACGATTGAAGGGGCCATCGAACCTTTTGTCGATGGCACAGTGGAACTCTCAATGAAAGCACCAATGTCGGTGTCAAAACCGGCGGATCTCGGGTAGGGGGTCCAGAACTGTGCGTCTAAGGTAGATGGTAACAGGAGACGGGGGACACGATGTTTACCCACGTTCGGGCCCTCTCTATGGAGGTAATACCCTACTTCCTGCTTGATTGATCTTGATGAATATGAGGATTACAAGAGTTGATCTACCACGAGATCGTAATGGCTAAACCCTAGAAGTCTAGCCTGTATGACTATGGTAATGAGTATATCTTCTCCGGACTACACCCTCCAGTTTATATAGACACCGGGGGGATCTAGGGTTACATAGAGGTCGGTTACAGAGAAAGGAATCTTCATAGTTGATCGCCAAGCTTTCCTTCCACGCCAAGGAGAGTCCAATCCGGACACGGGTACAGTCTTCGGCCTTCATGTCTTCACAGCCCATCAGCCCGGCCCATTGATAATAGGTCGGACGCCCGAGGACCCCTTAGTCCAGGACTCCCTCACTTATCTCGTCTGCTTCTCCCACAATCGCCAATGGCACCGGTCTGTCGTCGTCTCTCAGCCACCCCGCGGTCATTAGAGGACAGCTCCAGCTCGGAGGCTATACTGCGGCGGCGGCGCAGTCCCCGACTAGTGTAGTGCGCGTGGCGTCCCTATTGGGTGTGCGCGGAACACCCACCAGACGCTCCGCCGCCGCTGCCCGTCGGCACCTGTTGCCGGCCGCCGTTGCCGCCACACCACCGTTGAAAGCCAGGGCCATCTCCCACTCCGCCGCCGCGGACTGAAGGCGGGAGGTGGCCATCATGGCCGCTACCCCACTGCCGGCCACCGTGGCCATCACCCGCTCTGCCACCGCGGCCCGAAGGCGGGAGGTGGTGGTTGTGGCCGCCACCCCATCGTCGGCCGCCATGGCCGCCAGCCCACCATCGACCGCCAGGATCATCACCCGCTCCGCCACGCCGCCCGAAGGAGGGAGGCGGAGGTGGAGGCCCGCACGTGCGTCAGCGACCTTGCGCGCTACATCGAGTTCCTGCGGGAGGAGGAGGAGCGCCTCGTCGAGTAGGCAAAGAGCCTTACCTCAGCTGTGGCCGCAGCACACACCAATGCAGAGGCGAGGAATCAGGAGATCTACAAGCAGTCCGACCGCTTCGAGAGGGATCGTCTGGAGCGGCAGTGGGCGTTCGAGCTGGCGAGCGTCGCTAAACGTGCAGCAGCGGCAGGCACCGTATTGCATTTGTCCAGCTCATCGGTAGGCTCCTCCTCCTCCTCCTCTACCTCTTACTGAGTGCGCTCGGCAGAGGAGAAGCTGCCGGAGTAGCACAAAGCCCCTCTGTAGTAGTAGTAGTAGTATTTAGGGGCTATTTTGTTCAGTTCATCTGAGTATAGATGTGTGGTGGAACTGTACAACGTACTTAAATTTAGCTAGTATATATAGTTGAACTAGCTATTTCGGTACGTGGTTGGCAACAATTGGGGAAAATTTTGGTCGGTTCAGCTGTTGAGTTGAACTATTTGTATAAATTAAGAACGACTGCTTAATCTATGAATGAAATCTATGCTTAATTACTGAATTTTAGTTGCAAAAATTAGATAGTGCTAGTGATTTTTAGCTGCATATTTTGACAAATCACAGTGTTACAAGTATTGACAAATGGCAATGTTACTAGATCAACAAATTTCAATCTTTCTAGTATGACAAATGGCAACATACCCAATATGACAGATGCAAATCTTACAAATTGTTTGTACGTGGTTGCACATAGGTCATCCAAAACAACCGTTTGCGTTGAAGGGATGCACAAATCCTGCGCTGCTCTCACTTTGCATACGGGTGTTTGAACTAAAACGTTTGCGATCAAGATCTGTAGAAATCCTTCTTGGCACATTTTCTCTTGGCTTCCTGGGGAAGCTGTCGGTTTGCATACGGGTGTTCTAACTAAAACATTTGTGATCAAGAGCTGCACAAATCCTGCTAGGCACATTTTCCCTTGGATTCCTGGGGAAGTTGTCGGTTTTGCATACAAGTGTTCTAACTAAAACGTTTGCGATGAGTGTTTTATATGTAAAAACCGAATTAAACTATGGCTTGGGCGCCATGAATGGAGAGGATGGGAGCAATGCGGGCGGCCATGGAAGTTAAATGGCTCGCTTTCCGGTGAGCCTGCGCGGCGTACAGCTCACACGCTTCCCGGTGAGCCTCCGCATTGGAGTACAGCTCGCACGCCTCCCGTTTAGTCAAGCACTCAAGCACATGTCCGCACAGCACCTCCTAGTCATTAAAAGAGTGAGGCATGGTGTCACGTGAATGGTTAACAGAATGCACACAATTTATATGCACTTGAACATGTCTATGTAGTTCAAATATGAATTATGCACATAAAATGCCTAGAAAACCCAGTTAATATATAGAAATGTCCAAACGAACCCTGAAAAATTCCAAAATTAAAAAAAAACACTCCTATTGTTCTATGTTTACACTAGAAATTTTTTGAAAACAATAAGAGGCAACGGATATCGTTTCGTCCCCGAAGGTGGCATCCCTACCGAAACCATCATGCTTGTTGTGAGAAGCTCTGGTTTGTGAGACGCTTACACCCAAACCTGCCACAAATGGGACAAAAAATTTACCACGGCATGTTGATGCCGCTCCATGATAGCATGCGAAGTTTCATGAATTTCAGACGAGTTTTGGATTTACTAGAATTTAAAAACCAAGTATCTCAATGTTTGCGGCCGAGTGACGGTGGCAGGGTGTTTGAAATTCATTCTCATTTCTTGCATGGGACCTAAGTCTGCAACCAAGGACACAGATTTGATTTTTCAACCAGTTTATATGCACTGGAGCATGTGCAGGTAGCTCAAATTTGAATTATGCACCTAAAATGCCTACAAAACCAAGTTAATGTATAAAAATGTCCAAACGAACCCCGAAAAATTCCAAAATTAAACACAACACTTCTGTTGTTCTATGTTGACACTAATTTTTTGGAAAGCAATAAGAGGCAACAGAATCGTTTCGTCCCCAAAGGTGGCACGTTCCCTACCGAAACCATCACGCTTGTTGTGAGAAGCTCTGGTTTGTGAGACGCTTATACCCAAACCTGCCCCAAATGGGACAAAAATTTTACCACGGCATGTTGATGCCGCTCCATGATAGCATGCCAAGTTTCATGAATTTCAGACAAGTTTTGGATTTACTGGAACTAAAAAACCAGGTATCTCAATGTTTGCAGCCGACTGACGATGGCAGGGTGTTTGAAATTCATTCCCATTTCTTGCATGGGACCAAAGCATGCAACCAAGGACACATATTTGATTTTCAACCAGCTTATATGCACTGGAGCATGTGCATGTAGTTCAAATTTGAATTATGCACCTGAAATGCCTACAAAACCAAGTTAATGTATAAAAATGTCCAAACGAACCCCAAAAAATTCAAAAATTAAACACAACACTCCTGTTATTCTATGTTGACACTAGAAAATTTTTTAAAGCAATAAGAGGAAACAGATAACGTTTTGTCCCCAAAGGTGGCACGTTCCCTACCGAAACAATCACGCTTGTTGTGAGAAGCTCTAGTTTGTGAGACGCTTATACCCAAACCTGCCTCAAATGGGACAAAATTTTTACCATAGCATGTTGATGCTGCTCCATGATAGCATGCCAAGTTTCATGAATTTCAGACAAGTTTTGGATTTACTGGAATTAAAAAACCAGGTATCTCAATGTTTGCGGCCGAGTGACGGTGGCAGGGTTTTTGAAATTCATTCCCATTTCTTGTATGGGACCAAAGCTTGCAACCAAGGACACATATTTGATTTTCAACCAACTTATATGCACTGGAGCATGTGCATGTAGTTCAAATTTGAATTATGCACCTGAAATGCCTAGAAAACCAAGTTACTGTATAAAAATGTCCAAACGAACCCCGAAAAATTCAAAAATTAAACACAACACTCCTGTTTTTCTATGTTGACACTAGAAAAATTTTGAAAGCAATAAGAGGCAACAGATATCGTTTCGTCCCCAAAGGTGGCACGTTCCCTACCGAAACAATCACGCTTGTTGTGAGAAGCTCTGGTTTGTGAGACGCTTATACCCTAACCTGCCTCAAATGTGACAAAATTTTTACCACGGCATGTTGATGCCGCTCCATGATAGCATGCCAAGTTTCATGAATTTCAGACGAGTTTTGGATTTACTGGAATTAAAAAAACCAGGTATCTCAATGTTTGTGGCCGAGTGACGGTGGCAGGGTGTTTGAAATTCATTCCCATTTCTTGCATGGGACCAAAGCTTGCAACCAAGGACACATATTTGATTTTCAACCAGCTTATATGCACTGGAGCATGTGCATGTAGTTCAAATTTGAATTATGCACCTGAAATGCCTAGAAAACAAAGTTAGTGTATAAAAATGTCCAAACGAACCCCGAAAAATTCAAAAATTAAACACAACACTCCTGTTTTTCTATGTTGACACTAGAAAATTTTTGAAAGCAATAAGAGGCAACATATATCGTTTCGTCCCCAAAGGTGGCACGTTCCCTACCGAAACAATCACGCTTGTTGTGAGAAGCTCTGGTTTGTGAGACGCTTATACCCTAACCTGCCCCAAATGGGACCAAAAATTTACCATGGCATGTTGATGCCGCTCCATGGTAGCATGCCAAGTTTCATGAATTTCAGACGAGTTTTGGATTTCCTAAAATTAAAAAACCAGGTATCTCAATGTTTGCGGCCGAGTGACGATGGTAAGGTGTTTGATATTCATTCCCATTTCATGCATGGGACCATAGCATGCAACCAAGGACACATATTTGATTTTTCAACCAGATTATATTCAATGGAGCATGTGCATGTAGTTCAAATTTGAACTATGCACCTGAAATGCCTACAAAACCAAGTTAATGTATAAAAATGTCCCAACGAACCCCGAAAAATTCAAAAATTAAACACAACACTCCTGTTGTTCTATGTTGACACTAGAAAAATTTTGAAAGAAATAAGAGGAATGGGATACCGTTTCGTCCCGAAAGGTGGCACATTCCCTACCGAAACCATCACACTTGTTGTGAGACGCTCTGGTTTGGGAGAAGCTTATACCCAAACCTGCCCCAAATGGGACAATTTTTTTACCACGGCATGTTGATGCCGCTCCATGATAGCATGCCAAGTTTCATGAATTTCAGACGAGTTTTGGATTTACTAGAATTTAAAAACCAAGTATCTCAATGTTTGCGGCCGAGTGACGGTGGCTGGGTGTTTGACATTCATTCCCATTTCTTGCATGGGACCTAACATGCAACCAAGGACACAGATTTGATTTTCCAACCTGTTTATATGCACTGGAGCATGTGCATGTAGTTCAAATTTTAATTATGCACCTGATATGGCAACAAAACCAAGTGAATGTATAAAACCGTCCAAATGAACCCTGAATAATTCCAATTTTTTTGGCGACACACCTATAGTTGCATGTTCACTGCAAATAAAAGTTCTAGCAATTCAAACACCATACTTTGCAGCTGTGACCCCATTACGTAATTCAAATCAAGACGAAAAATCAAGTAGATCGCACACAGTTTATTATCACCAACCGTGTGAGATGCAGCACAAAATATCTTGGAGCACCGTCGGTGTATAGTATGCCTATGGCTTACGCGAGAAGGTGCGTCGGCTACATTCCACAACCGGTGTGTCAAGCACACTAGCTCGCTCCCCAAATATCATTTCACTGTTCACTCGTCGCCGGTGAAAGATGGGGATGTGGACCAGCTCGTGAGGGCAACTTCGGCGGCCCACTCCGGCGAGAGCGCGGCCGCAGCCGCCAGGCACATGCTAACAAGCTTCATGAGGGCGACCGCAATCTGCGTCTGGGCGGCCAAGGTAGCCCAAACGGCCGCTGTTGCTTCTCAAGCGGCGGCACCAGCATCTGCCTCGGGGATAGCAACTGGCGAGAGCGGCACAGCAGCTGTCCGTTTCGCAGCGGCGGCCTTAGCCCTGATGGAGGACGCCCACCACCATGTCGAGGCCGTCCACGCCCAGCTCATGGCGGTCACAAGCACAAATCGAAGGAAGCTTCTCCGACAACGGTCGACACCCCACGGCCAAAGAGTTGGCAATCGCCGAGAGAGTTCGAGCAGCCATCCGTTCCTGCGTGGCATACCTTGCGACGACGGAGCCAGCCAAATCCCAGATCGCGGCCGCCCACTGAGGGAGTCCTGGATTAAGGGGTGCTCGGGCGTCCGGATTATGTAATGTGGGCCGGACTGATGGGCCGTGAAGATAGAAGATAGAAGTCTCTCTCCCGTGTCCAGGTGGGACTCTCCTTGGCGTGGAAGGCAAGCCTGGCATTTGGATATGAAGATTCCTTTCTCTGTCACCGACTTTGTACAACCCTAGTCCCCTCCGTGTCTATATAAACCGGAGGGTTTTGTCCGTAGAGGCAATCATAATCATATGGGCAATACTTCTAGGGTTTAAGCCATTACAATCTCGTGGTAGATCAACTCTTGTAATACTCATATTCATCAAGATCAATCAAGCAGGAAGTAGGGTATTACCTCCATAGAAAGGGCCCGAACCTGGGTAAACATCGTGTCCCCCGTCTCCTGTTACCATCGATCCTAGACGCACAGTTCGGGACCCCCTACCCGAGATCCGCCGGTTTTGACACCGACATTAGTGCTTTCATTGAGAGTTCTGCTGTGTCGTCGTCAGAAGGCTCGATGGCTCCGTCAATCGTCTACAACGATGCTGCCCTGAGGGAGGTCATTCTCCCTGGCCAGATATTCGTATTCGGCGGCTTCGCACTGCAGGCCAACTCGCTTGGCCACCTAGAGCAGATTGATAGCTACGCCCTTGGCCATCAGGTCAGGTTTGGAAACTTGAACTACGTTGCCGATATCCGCGGATACTTGATCTTCGACGGATTCGAGCCCATGGCAGCCGCTCCCTGCCATCGCGATGAACATGACCTAAATCTGTCATCAGACCACACCCAGGAGATAGCGCCTGTAACTGCTCTGGCCCTAGATCCGGAGCAGATTGCGCCATCCGAGAATGGGAAGCTCAACCCCGCCACGGAGGCCGCAGACTCAGCGGCGTTGGAGCCGAACACAGACCCAACCTCGAGCGGGATCTGGGTCACCGGAACCTCGGATTCGTCTCCAGCCACAGGTTCCGAACCACGTGTATCCACGTCCGTCGAGCTTGATCAGATGCCAATTGTCGAATTCAGCTCCGCGGACATCTTCCGTCACTCACCTTTGGGTGTTGTGCTGAACTCATTAAAAACCCTCTCCTTAGCAGGGGACTCACAGCCAAACTATATCCGGTTTGAACTGGGGGCTGATGACGGAGAATTTCACTTCCCACCCACCGCCCACTTCATAGCCACTGTCGAAGACTTAACCGACATGCTCGATTACGGCTCCGAAGACATCGACGGTATGGACGACGATGCCGGAGAGGAGCAGGCCCAAAAACTGCCGTTTACCGGGTGCTGGACAGCCACCTCCTCGTATGACGTGTACATGGTGGATACACCAAAGGAGAATAACGGCGATAACGAGAAGGATACAGTCAAGGATAAACATCCTGAGATACAGCCAAAGCACTGACGTCAGCGGCGCCGCTCTAAGTCACGCCGTAGAAAAGACAGCAATACCGGCACGGGAAACAACCACACTCCAGACGATGCTGAAGACAGAGAAGACCCCGACGAGCCAATTGCCGAACAGGACGATCGGGAAGATGGGCAGGTCAGCCCTGATGAACAGGTCGCAAACAAAGACTCAGAGGACAGTAATTATGTCCCACTCTCCGAGGACGAGGTGAGCCTAGGTGACGAAGACTTTATCATGCCCGAGGAACCTCTCGAGCAGGAGCGCTTTAAGCGCCGGGTAATTGCCACAGCAAGGAGCCTGAAAAAGAAGCAGCAGCAGCTTCAAGTTGCTCAAGATCTGCTCAATGACAGATGGACTAATGTCCTGGTAGCCGAGGAATACGGCCTCGAGCGCCCAACCAAAAGTAACCCGAAGCGCAAATTGTTACCTCAATTCAATGACGAGGCGTCGGAGCCCGTACTATTAGGACGTAATGCGGCTGACCGACCACCACGTGGCCGGGACAAAGCAGCAACTCAAGCTGAACACCAGCGCATACTACCTCGCCGTAAAGGCAGAAACAGAACAGCTCGAGGATACACATATGACCTGTGGCAGGACCTGGAGAACAGAGCAGGTCAGACCAGATCGATCTACGGATCGCGGGGGTGTGCCCTGGCGCGCGACGACGGCTATCAAGCCGGACGTGACGAGCATAACCACGTCTGGGCCGAAAACCGCAGACGGACTACATCCGAACTACGTCGCGACTTGGCCCGGTATAGAGGCTCCGCACACCCCCTCTGCTTCACTGATGAAGTGATGGAACACGAATTCCCAGAAGGGTTTAAACCCGTGAACATCGAATCATATGATTGGACAACAGACCCCGCGGTATGGATCGAGGATTTTCTTCTCCATATTCACATGGTCCGCGGTCATGATCTTCATGCCATCAAATACCTCCCGCTAAAACTCAAGGGACCAGCTCGACACTGGTTAAATAGTCTGCCTGAAAACTCTATTGGCAGTTGGGAGGACTTGCAAGACGCCTTCCATGACAACTTCCAAGGCACATACGTACGACCCCCGGACGCCGATGACTTAAGTCACATAGTTCAACAGCCCGGAGAGTCAGCCAGGAAATTCTGGACTAGGTTCTTAACTAAAAAGAACCAGATCGTCGACTGGCCGGATGCCGAAGCCGTAGCGGCCTTTAAGCATAGCATCCGCGACGAATGGCTCGCCCGTCACCTCGGCCAAGAAAAGCCGAAGTCCATGGCAGCCCTCATGGCACTCACGGCACCTCTAAAGCCAAAAATAGCAACGGCAAGCCCCGACGCAATAAGCACAAGCGTCGAAGCAACGGTGACAATACCGATGACATGGCGGTCAATGCCGGATTCAGTGGCTCCAAGTCCGGCCAGCGGAAGAAGCCATATAAAAGAAACAATCCGGGCTCATCCATCTTGGACCGCATACTCGATCGTACATGTCAGATCCACAGCACTCCAGATAAACCAGCCAATCACACCAACAGAGACTGTTGGGTTTTTAAATAGGTTGGCAAGTTAAATGCCGAGAACAAGGAGAAGGGGTCGCAAAGCGAGGACGGTGATGAGGATCCCCGTCCACCAAACACAGGGGGACAGAAGAAGTTTCCCCGCCAAGTTAAAACGGTGAACATGATATATGCTACCCATATCCCCAAGAGGGAGCGCAAACGCACGCTCAGGGACGTCTACGCGATGGAGCCAGTCGCCCCAAAGTTCAACCCATGGTCGTCCTGCCCGATCACCTTCGATCGCAGGGACCATCCGACCAGTATCCGTCATGGCGGTTCAGCCGCACTGGTCCTTGACCCAATCATCGATCGATTCCACCTCACGCAAGTCCTCATGGATGGTGGCAGCAGCCTGAACCTACTCTATCAGGATACAGTGTGCAAAATGGGCATCGATCCCTCAAGGATCAAGCCAACAAAAACTACCTTTAAAGGAGTCATACCAGGTGTAGAGGCCTGCTGTACGGGCTCAATCACACTAGAGGTTGTCTTCGGATCTCCGGACAACTTCCGAAGCGAAGAGTTGATCTTTGATATCGTCCCCTTCCGCAGCGGCTATCACGCACTGCTCGGACGGACCGCATTTGCTCGGTTCAATGCGGTGCCACACCATGCTTATCTAAAGCTCAAGATGCCCGGACCACGCGGTGTCATAACAGTCAATGGAAACACGGGACGCTCCCTCCGTACCGAGGAGCACACCGTAGCCCTGGCAGCAGAAGTACAAAGCGGCCTTCTCAAGCACAACTTTCATTCAGCGGCCAAGCTCCCAGGCACTGTCAAGCAAGTCCAGACTACTCTGCAGCAGGACAGTCCAGCTCGTCAGGAGCTCGACTAGCAATTTGGCCTCTGTCCCAGTCCTGAACAAACGGCAGCGTTCGTACCGCGCGTACATAACTACGCACTCGAAATACCATGGGCATAGACGGAGGCATAACTAGATTGTGGTCCATAATACGGCTCGACCTCCCATGGACACACATACTTTCACTTTTTCTTTTTTATCCATTTTAGGTTTCTTTCCACAGGCCCTTCCTGACGGCCTGATCATCGGTCCTTTTGAAGGATAGATATACCAAGAGGGCAAGAAGCATCGATGTATACGGGAATCTCTAGGTAGTCTTTTTGACGATCACCCTACCTGTTTTCAGGACCCGCACGCAGCTCTCCCTTGGTCGTGGCATCTTAAATAGCCCTGTTGCTTATCGCACTACTTGTACAAATACGCTTTGACGTATTAATCCAACTATAATGGAAACAGTTTGCGGCCCAACTTCTGCGGCACTAGCTTACTACTTCATTTTTTCTTGATAATCTTATCAATTGCACCTGTACACTTTGGTACGCCTTAATTCGCCAGGGGCTTCATTGCGCTCCATACTTCGGCAACAAAGTCCGAACACTTTTTTTACAGTATAGTTCGGCACCCCGAATTTTAGCATTATATGCATCGGCTCCGAATCATGTCTTTGGTCAATAGTTGGGTTGGCCGGCTCCTGTGCTTACTACCTTACGTTCCGCTATATCGGCTAGGATAGTAAAGGGAGAACTACTTCAATTGTGTCTTGGTTTATCCGGATGAGCACCTCAGTAGAGAGAGTCGAAAACTGACTGTCATGATGCGGGGAGAGCCGGTCAGCTGTTCGGAGGTTACAAATCTTTTGCGATTTTTTCCGCATTATGCGACCAATCAGTCTTCACCCGATCAAGTGTCTACAGCAGCCTAGTTCAGACTCACGAATACTAGGGGCTGCGCCTAAAACTCTATTGTCGAACTCCTATGGCTAAGTGAGGGTGATAAAGCCACATAGTCCAATTGCCTCGTTCGTTGCGCTAAACACCTCCTTCAAGGACCAAACCTTTGGATCAAGAGTGTTTAGATTCCATCCCAAACACCCTCGTACTACCTACGTGGGGGCTGAAGCCGACGACTAGCCAACTCTCAGATTTAATAAAAACGGCCGCACAGGAGGTAAAATTTCAAATAATAAACAAACATTATATTACGTAACGGCTTTGTTTCATAATACAGGACAGGATAACATGAATGTATTCATTCAAAAATAATGTCCTTAGCACATTTCTCTGCTACAATGCGGGATCCCTCCAGGACATCATCAAAATACCGCTCGGGCGTGCGGTGCTCTTGCCAGCGGGCGGTCCCTCGGTCACGAGCTTGATGGCATTCATCTTCGCCCACTGCACCTTGACACGAGCGAAGGCCATTCGCACACCTTTAATGCAGACTGACCGCTTGATGACATCAAGCCGGGGGCAGGCATTGACCAGCCGCTTCACGAGCCCGAAGTAGCTACTGGGTACGGCTTTGGCAGGCCACAGCTCGATTATCAAGTCCTTCATGGCCAGTTTGGCCACCCTATGCAGTTCGACCAGCTGTTTTAGTTGATCGCTAAAGGGCACCGGATGTTCTGGTGCAAGGTATTACGACCAGAATAGCTTCTCCGTTGAGCTCCCCTCTTCGGCTCGAAAGAATTCCGCAGTGTCAGAAAAACTGCACAACAGATCCGCAAACGCTCCTGGAGAACTCCAAATCCGGGTCAGTAAGAAGTACCTTTTCTTCACATACTTGCTTTGCATAATAAAATCCTTACCCGCCGTGATTTTCCTGGCCTCTTGGATTTACTGTAGGGCGCCCTGGGCTTCAACCCAGGCATCTTGTGCGCTCCAAGGACTCGCATTTCTTAACGGCGTCCTGGAGCTCCTGCTGGACCTTATCAACCCTGGCCTCGTGTTTTTCACGGGCGGCTTGCTCCTTTGCCGCTTTCTTTTTGGCCTCGGCTAGCGCCTTTTTAAGGGCCTCCACCTCGGTCGCCGCTCCTACACATATCATGACACTACGTCAATACAAATCATCTATCCTTTCTGATATACAGAAGGTCATGGCATACCTTGCTTGTCCTCCAGCTGCTTTTTTACACGATCGAGCTCTTCCTCGGCCCGCTCCAGACTCTGCTTCAGTCCGGAGACTTCGGCAGCATGGGAGGTCGCAGCCAGCAACGACGCCTGCTTATTCACATAGACATGTATGGTTAGTCCCTGACAAACATTATTTGATCCTCTATCCGGCTTTTCTTTCCGAACAACGGACAGAGTCTCAGGGGCTACTGTCTATACTGTGACATTCTTTTTACATAATTGCGTTGCTTACCTCAAAGCCTGTTAGAAGGCTTGTGCAGGCTTCCGTCAGTCCGCTCTTCGTGGACTGAATCTTCTCAATCACCGTACCCATGAGGGTACGGTGTTCCTCAACAATGGAAGCACCTCGCAGTGCTTCCAGTAGGGTATCCGGTGCCTCTGGTTGGACAGAGGTTACCGGCGGAATAGGCACACCTCCTTCTTTCGAAGGAGGCTGCTTCCCGGATTCCGGAGCCGTATAGGTCTCCGGGACCATATTCGGCCGGGGCCGAATTGGATATGGCCCCCATCGCCAGTTTCCATGGGGATTTGCTCCCCCATGTGTCTGGCGGCCGAGGTTTCACCCTCTGGTGCCGCCCTAACGGCCTCCGGCATCTCTCCCTAGCCTGGGATCCTTCGGGACAACACCTCGGTGTCATCCATGGCCCTGGGAGAGGAGGCCGCCGGAAGGGACCCGCTGTCCATCACCTTCGGGTCCAGCGAATTCCCCGAATATGAGGATCGCTCAAGGTCGGAACGAGCCGGACTGCAAGGGCATGATTCAACATGTTAAAACTATGAAGTAAAGAGGCTGGATATATGAATGCGTTAGGGTCTTTGAGTACTCACGATTCGGCCAGGGGCTTATCTCGGGGGCGCCGCTCTGGGCTGCTATCGATGTCCCACGCGGAGTTATCGGCGAGGGAGACTTTCCCCTTCTTGGATGCTTCGGCCTCCAGACATGTGGAGGCCACCCTCTTCTTCCTTCCCCCCTCAGGGAGGTAGTTGCTTTCTTCCTCCTCCTTGTCGTCGTCCTCGGCAGCGGAGGAGTGAGTCTCGGTGTCTTCGAACATCACGTCCGGAGCACCCTTGCGCCGGAAGCCACTTCTGGTCTCCTTGGCCTTTTTCTTGGCCTTCTTCTCCGGCGCCTGGTAGGGCGCCAGAACCAGCATCTTCGTTAGAAGTGGGATGGTTGGTTCCTCGGGCAACTCCGCCTTCTTTGTCCAGCCCTGAAAAAATAAGTAGGGAGGCTTAGGCATCTTCCTGGGGTAAGCAAGTAAAGGATACACCTTGAAACGCGAAATACTTACCGGGCTGGCAGGATGGGCAGGTCGTGCCCACGGTCCTCGGCCATCGCCGGCCACGTCCTGTTGGACTTGAAAAGCACCTTCCAGATATCTTCGTGCGTAGTTCCGAAGAACCATTGCAAGGTCTGGTGCTCGGCCGGATCGAACTCTCACAGATGGCAGCTCCGGCTCTGGCATGGAAGGATCCGGCGAACTAGCATCACCTGGATCACGTTGGCGAGCTTGATGTTTTTGTCCACCATACTCTGGATGCGCGTCTGTAGCGCTGTTAGCTCGTCCGATGAAGCCCAATTCAGGCCCTTCTCTAGCCAGGAGGTGAGCCGCATTGGGGCTCCGGACTTGAATTCGGGAGCCGCGGCCCAGGTGGCGTCGCGGGGCTCTGTGATGTAGAACCACAGTTGCTGCCACCCTTTGACGGTCTCCACAAAAGTACCTTTGGGCCATGTGACGTTGGGCATCTTGCTCACCATGGCGCCTCCGCACTCTATGTGCTGGCCATCCACCACCTTCGGCTTCACATCGAAGATCTTGAGCCATAGTCCGAAGTGGGGTGGGATGCGGAGGAAGGCCTCACACACGACCATAAATGTCGAGATGTTGAGGAAAGAATTTGGGGTAGATCATGGAAATCTAGCCCGTAGTAGAACATGAGTCCGCGAACGAATGGGTGGAGAGGAAATCCCAGCCCACGGACGAAGTGAGGGATGAACACTAACCTCTCATGGGGCTCTGGGGTGGGGACGATCTGCCCCTTGGCCGGAAGACAGTGGGCGACTTCCTTGGCCAAATACCCGGCCTCCCGGAGCTTGGTAATGTCCTTCTCCTTGACGGAGGAGACCATCCACTTGCCTTGCGCTCCGGATCCGGACATGATTGGAGTGCTTTCTTGAGGTGGAAAAAGTGAGGACTTGGGCGCTGGAGCTCGAGAATGGGTGGGCAGAGAGGAAGAAGGCGTGGGTGAAAGAATGGATCCTTATCTCCTTATAAGGCAGTGAATATCAAGCGCCTCCCCACTCGCCTTAAAACTCACCTATTCCCAAGGGTCGTGCAGACGGCACGGTTGGATTACCCACACCCGTATTGATTCCCAAGCGCCTCTTTGTTTTGTTTAATTAAGAGCGCCGGTCTTTAATTAGTTAGAGTAATGTTTAGGTCAGCTAGCTTCGTTTAATTGCTGAACTTGCTCGATTAAGAAGTGTGGGTGTGCAGTAGTCTCCTTTGTGTACACAAATTATGCAATGACGTGGATGACCACTGTAACCATGGAAATTCGACCCAAAATTTTTGGCGTTCAAAGTCATCACACACGGGTTAAGCTTATCTGAATCGTTTGTGATGTTCACATATCGTATACAGCTCTAACCGTGTCAGATGACACTTTGCGCACCAGTTTTTTGGCTGAAGCGATTCCAAATTTTTGGCTTCCGTGGAAATATCTACCTCCCCGCCCCTCCCCCTTACCAAAAGCCACATTTCCCCTGTTTCCGCCTTCCTTTCCAAGTTGAAACCTTCACTCCTTGCTTGCAGCGCTGCCTCCTCGTCGGCGACCCTCCTTCACGCTGCTCGGCCTCGCCTATCCAGGCCGGTAATCCACACCCGACCCTAATCCTCCTCCTCCTTCCACATCCCACATGCCCCGACCGTCGGCGCGAGTGCGACACCTTCCACCCAAATCACTGACCCCTCCACGAAATAAGCGCCGCCCTAAGCCATGGTGCACGCAGTATAGCCAGGATCTCAAGGAGCATTTGGCAGCGGAGAAGCAAATCGCGGCCGCACGCGCGCATGAGGCCGCGATGGCTGCCATTCGTGCCGACCCCCAGATCTTGGAGGAGCACCTTGCCATTTATTAGCTATGCCGGTTAAGCATGCTCGGTTTACCCGTTGCATGTGCTGCTCCTGCCTTTCCTTCACAAATTCTAGTGAATTGTGCTATCTAATTTTACCATGCAATTTGTTGCTCTAGTGTATATGTTCTATATGTCGTGTAGTGTGGTGCTTACTTATTAACTATTTTTTTAATTAGTTGTCGTCTTCAGTTAACTATTTGGTTCAATTCTGCAAATGTGATGTTCAATTCTTCACGCTACAATTTTGTATTGTGTTCCATGCGAGAAATAAATCAAATTTATCTTTACAAAATACATGAGAAACGAATACAATTGCTATATTTCCAAGTTGTCAAGCATGCTTGGTTTGGTTATACATTGTGCAATGTGGTGCTCAGTTAACATTTGGTTCATTTGTGTTGTGGTTTTTAGTTAACTGTTTGGTTCAATTCTGCAATGTGATGTTCAATAGTTGTGGGTGCATTCTGTTATTGTATACCATGTGAGGAATAAATTGAATTTGGCTGTAGTAAATACATGAGAAACAAATACAATTGCTATATTTCCAAGTAGTTAAGCATCTTGGTTTGGTTAACTGTCTGATCTTCTATTAGCAGTATGTTATATTGTGCAATGTGGTGCTCAGTTAATGTTTGGTTCATTTGTTGTGGTGTTTAGTTAACTACTTGGTTCAATTCTGCAATGCGATGTCCGATTGTCGTGGGTAGAATTTTGTATTGTTGTGCATGTGGGGAATAAATCGAATTTGGCTGCACTTAATACATGATAAACATATACAAGTGCTATATTTTCTAGTTCTTAATCATTCTTGGTTTGGATAAATGGGTTTTCCATGTGGCTTGAATTAATCTGATGAATCTGCAATGTGCTTATTTTTCATCAACATATTTTACTAATAGCATGCGAACCCTTACTTAACCTGATGACTAAGTACCTTATATGTGTTGCATGGAAACAATGGGAAGCACTGAGGTATACAATCGAGGTTAGCACGTGCATGGTCCATTGTCTAATAGCACATTATTGTGCAATTGCATGAAACGTTCTAATATTTAGGTTTTTTACAATTTAGTCTTGCACATGTAGGTCCTACTGTCAGAGGTTTTGACCCACTATTCGACCCTTTTTGCATATGGGGAAACGAGTTGTCCATGAATATCAGTCAAGTCAAGAAACTAGGAAAAGATTGTTAGGATAAAGAAATTAGCGACAAAAAACAACAAGATCTTTGTCTGCACAATGAAGAAGACATTAGTTCACTACAGGATGGTACTAACTATTATACCTTGCCTTTTTTATTCCTTTGCCCCATTTCCAATATGGAGAAGATATTTATGCACATCCTTGTTTTCAGGCCTTTCCAAAGTAGTTCACTGATGATTACCTCTCAAACCACCTATATGGTCAGGAGGCGAGGAAGGTATTCATACAACACCCACGGTTCAATATTGAAGTGTTCCTGAAGTGGACGAAGGATGGACGGTCAATCATCCACAGGCACTGGCCTAAAGTTACAAAGACCTTCAACATCAATGAAGGCTCAATATTTGCCTTCTGCTTCAGCAGTTTTCTAGATAAGATACATATGTCTATGTACCGTCTATGATGCTAATTTCGAAAGGTTATAGATGTTGCATGTGAAACTTGGTGCTGGTGTAGTTGTGTAATGGGGTAGCTGAGTGCTGAAGCTATATGATGTTGTACTCTGATGTATTCCAATTATGAAAATAAAATATATTGTGTGCTTAATATGAAATGTCAATCAGATTAATAAATGGATTATTAATAATCACATAATTAGCCTACTAATTGGGTTTTTCTATTGCAAATGGTTATTGAGAAAACACCGTGTGCGATGCATTCAATAACGCACACAGTTTCTAGGAGTAAATCGTGTTAGATTAATGAATTCACACACGACATCCTCTTGAAAACTATTTGCGTTAGGCCACCTGGCGCAAACGTTTACCACATAAAAACTGTGTGTGATGGACAACCCTTGACACACAGTTTCTTCTACGCATCGTGTGTAATGCATTAAATAACGCAAACGATAAAATTGTTAGTACTGTGTGCAATGGAAATGCTATCTCAAACGATTTAACGGGGAAAATTGTGTGTGATGTACTTGCGAACAGAAGCGTTTCCTTGGAGCGACTGTGTGGGATGTATATACGTACGGAAACGTTTAGCGGTGACTGACTGTGTGTGATGTACTTGTGACCGGAAATGATTTCGCCTATATAATTGTATTTTTTTGAGCTCTACTATATGTATTTCTGTATTTGAGCGCTCACCGGTCGCACACGACCTCATTTTGCCGAGCGTGTGTGCCAGGAGGGCATATCCCCGATGGTTTCTGGGTCGTGTGGGAAGGACCCCCCCTATCGCCCACACTCACTTGGCGACGGTTCCAAATGTCGTCGCGGAAAGGGGTTAAAAACCGTTTGTATAGCAGCTCGCTGTACTAGTGGGTGTAGATTCTGGCCAAGGCCCGGTCTTGCAACCCCGAGACTGATCCTATAGCTCCCTCTTTGTTCTTCTTTTGGGTTTGTGATTATGGTTTCTTTTCTTTTGTTTCTATTTGACGGTTTCTTGATGGACCCTGGAGCACCGGCCGAAGTGATGTCTATGGCTCTGGCCAAAATCGTCGAGGCTCAGGGTACGAAGAAGCGCAAGCACCGCGCCGAGACTACTGCTAAACTATCAAGCTGCTCTGTCCTTGTCGACACGTGTCGTGAACTATTGTTTTCCTGTAGCATTGTTGTCAGGCGTGTTCTCGCGGGTGTACTTCACCACAACAATTTCCTGGTTGTGACTTCGATTATGAAGGTGTGGTTCTTGTAAAGCTTCTCAACAAATCTAATGCGGACTATCTTCATCGTCATGTTTATGAGTGGAAAGACCACTCTGTTAGGTTCTCCAAGGTTGACGAGATGGTGATGGTGCTGGTAGACATCTCTCACGAAGTCCATGGCCTAGTTAGTTATGCGGGGTACATCCCGTAGGTCGGTGGCAAGAAATAGTCTGCAGAGTTTAATTAGTGCAACTTTGCTTGTCTGTAGTAAGTACTATTGTTCAATACTTGATTTGTGTGTGTGAACCCTGTATTGTTTAGTACTACCGCTTTTGTTGTGTGCTGAGTCCTGAGAACAGTCTATGTTAATGTCTGTCCACTCAATTCAGCCTGTATATTTTGAAGTATCCAGATCATATTTTTTGTGAGGATGGTTTATCAATTATGGTTACACTCCAATATCTATATGCATTGCAGGGTTTATCGCACCCACCAGGATTTCCAGTCCCATGGATGTTCGGTCCATACGATTTGTCATGACCTTTAGACTGTCCTGCTTGTGGGAGTAAGCGGGGGCCCTGCATGCCACGCGTAATTGGATGATCAATCTTCTTTTTAGAACTTGCACATAGTGATTTCCTGGTAAGGATTCACTCGGGTCACATCAAGTAAATCTTATTGATTTACTGTCTAAATCTTATTGATTTAATGTCATGTTTTCTTACTTTTGCTACAATTTTACGATGCAGGTTTTGCCATGTGACATTCGTCACAGAATAAACCGTTTGGTTTGCTCTATGATGGTTATTTTTGCAGGTTTCACTTCTTATGTTGTGTCAGCAACGAAGGCATTGTCCATCACTTATATTACTGGACACAATTGGATCAGTCTGTTGTCTGAGTACAATCTGAAGCCCTATGATGAACTGCAGTTTGGTTTAACAAACATGCCACAATTAGTCCTTCTCGCGTTTAAAAGAAATGAACAAAAAGACTGGATAAAGGTCACGGAGCCTAGTCAAGTTAGAAAGTTGATCATACCAGACCAGAGGCGATCGCTGCTGTCTCGCAAATCGGTACCACCTTCAGCAACGGATCGAGCACCGGCACCTTCTCCGACGGCACTTGCTCTAGCACTGACAGTGGCAGCAACTCAGTCTGACCCACATGAGGATTGGGCACCGACTGCGTCAGTGGATCAGGCTGATCTACCAGAGGATCGAGCATCAACACCGACACCTGCTCCGACACCGCCACCAGCTCCACAAGGAGCACCATCTCCGGCAACAGCAGCGGCACTACCAGTTGCACCGGCACGGGCACCAGCAACGGCTCCGGCACCTGCACCAACACTTGAAGTTGCACTTCATCTGCTACGGCCCGTGTAGCGGCAATGGAACCGGCAATTGCACCGGCAACAGACTGGGCTGCAGTTCGCACTGCATATACCAAAGTCCTTACAAAAACTGACATCTCCACCTTCTCGGTAAGCATTGGCCACCCAAGTGCTTCATTCTTTTTTCTTTCCATGTTGTTTCACATGATTCACTATGTTGATCTAACTGTTTATGTATGTCTTCTTGTTTGCAAACAGAGAATTCCTAGAGCAACGAGGGAGTCGCTCAAGAATCCGGGCGACCGTGGCCATGTTTCTCTTACCATGCACAACCTTGGTGTGAATGAACCGGCTCAATATACCGTAAGTACAAAGGATGGTCGCATGATGATTGATGCTAAAGAATGGTCAAGGTTCAAATCTAAATCAAATCTTACGGTAGGGGATGATGTCAAAATCGAACTTTCTCGGCAAGGAGAGCTGGTCCAAATCAACTTTGAAATTCTTCGGTAGCAGCACGCAACTACCGGACTGATCTATCCTCCGAGAGATTTTGATGTAATAATATGGCATGGTGAAACAAGTGTCCTATGTGTATAAGTTGTACGACAGTATTATTTATCGCGTAGGATATCATTGATAGAATTGCAACTCTGATTGTTGGTTAGGAACTGTCATTCGATTTCATTCTAACAGCTGCAGTGCTTTATTCAATTTTCTGTTTCCGCCTTGCGACAGCATCTAAAACCAGCGCTGTGCCGATGGCTTGCAATATGAAATGCACTGAGTTAGAACACATGGCCCCCCAAACATGCAGGCCCACCGGCCTGTGGCCCAAAGTCCAGAACCGTGAGCCTGTTTGAGTATTATATTCTCAGCTGAACCCCCATATTATGTTATATATATTCCCTTGATTTTTCTTATGTATAAAGTTGTGATATAAAAGATTTTTATATTTCTTTACAGAGGGAGTATCTCTTTGTCAAAATATATTTATGTGTAACTAGTTACTCCTGCCTTTCTACTTCCTTTCGCTGATATGTGGGCCATCCGGCAACGGGGTCCATGTGCCATGCACCAAATTAGAGTGCACAACTACACCGTAGACTCACCCTGGTCGTAGCGCCGCAGTAATGCCCAATGAGCCGTCAAATCACAAAAAAAACCCACCTTTCCAGCTTTACCAGTAAGCTGGACAGACGAAGCAGCAATATTTCACTAGGCATGAATCCCCTTCTCCCTCGTCTGCTTGTTCAGAGAGAACCCCCTCTCAGCGATTGCGTAGGGTTTTCTCATGGAGAATCAGGTACGAATTCTTCATCCATCCCTGATAAATCCAAGCCCCTTGGTCACGGGTAATCCTAGGATGGCAGCCGCCGCGGTTGATGCATTTTTCCTCCTACTGAATCTAGTGTGTTTCATTTGCAGTGCCCAAAGTGTGAAGACCCTACAGGTTTCTGCGCCCTGGCGAGACGCCACACTTGTTCCTTCTCATCCTAACACGGGATTTTAAAACGCGCACAATATGTTCCTAGCATCCTTTTTCTATTCGAGAGGGTGGGGGGTTTTGAACATGCTGTCGACTAATTTGGAAATTTCGATTGCTATATTTGGATAAAAGGTACTAGTACCATGGTCAACACTGGCGTGAAGGGGGAAATTAGTTCTAGATTTGGATAGCAAATACATTGTATTCTCATATTATTTTTCCTGCATTGCATTCCTTGCTCTGCCAGAACACATGTACTCAAGATGGTCGGCGTTGCCATAATTGAATACACCAGTTTAATGTTCACATTGAAGAAAAGTCATGGATATAAGTTCCGAGTTGGGTTCATGAACCAAGAAGATCGCTGCATTTTTATGGCCGAACTTGGATAAACTTTCTCAAGTGTTACAGACTGAAAGTTGGCGCACGAATGTTGATGGAAATAGCAGAACCTGGTCTCATCTTCATTGTGATCTTCCACCCCCGACGTCATTCCAGTAGTTCATCCATGTTAGTTTTTTATCTGGTTCTTGCTTGTTGCCTCGATTACTTCTTAATCCACCTATTCTGTCTAACTAATCGCAATTTAACTTTAGAAGTAGCAACGATTTGTGATTCCCTTCTCTCATGAAGATGCTACTTCTAACTAATATTTCTTATAATTGGTGGCACATGTAGGTTATTGCAAAGTTAAGCACGCTACTCATTTGTTAGTCTATAAAAACTCGACTATTACTGATGGCACTGAAGTTGACTGGGATGACATCCACAAGTTCCTACACTTTATTGATCGTCTTGAGGTCCTTGTGGGGCGTTTCAATGGTGGAAGGCCACGTGGGATATGTGTGCCACTACTCCACACGTTGAACAGGTCCAACTGTGTCGAGAAACTTATGGTGCACCGACGTCCCACCATCTCCTAAATTGTTAACGCCGACGTCCGAGGCCTCGCTGTCGTCCTCTACACGCTTTGGTGCGCTCGCCGCGGCGCCGCCCCCTCATGTTGTCAACATGGTCAACAAAAAAGAGGAATCGATAGAGGACTGTACGTGGAGAGGATGACAGTAGGGGCCCACCATGTCCATGGCCGTACGCAAGGAAGTTCCTCATTTTTTGTTATATACTCCATTGTCAGCGTATAGAAAAAGAAAATGCTTCCTCCTAGTGGTTTCCTGACATCTGGGACCCACGACATTGTTAGCGTATATAGTCAATAGACAAGAGAACAACACAAGATTGGCTGACACCTGGGACGTAGCTGCTCGAGCAGTATTTTTATTGTTATTGTTGAGACGTAGCAGGGTTTCAACTGGGTTGGGCCCGTCTAGCCCAGGCTTATTTTTTACGTTCAGCCAGCAGACGGCAAAGGCCTTTGCATCATTGCCATCAGCCAGCGGACGGCAAAGTCCTTTGCATCGTTGTCGTCATACAGCGGACGGCAAAGATGTAAAGGCCTTTGCCGTCTGCTGGCTGACGGTAAATCTGCCAAATAGGCCAGCCCCATACACCCCAGGTTGCACAGGTAGCTGCCATGTGGAATCTTTGCCGTCTGCTGGCGGACGGCAAAGACCTTTGTCGTTGGCCAGCGGACGGCAAAGTGGCTATATAGCCCCTGTGTTTCCTGTTTTTTTTCCTAAATTCATTCAGTTTGACATAATTTCACATATATATATACACATTTCAACATAATTTCAACAATCATACCAACAATAAGTTTCCAACAACATATGCATGTTTCCAACAACATGAACATATAGATACAAGTTTCCAACAACATTTCCAACAAATTTCCATAAATAAAAAGGAAGCACAAGTAAAAGTTTGCAACAAGTTTCCATCAATGCTAGCTGCTTCCTCATCTCAAGCAAATCTGCAAATTAGGAAAGATGAAAGTTAGAAGAAGAAGAAGAAGACTAGCTAGAAGAAAAAGAAGAAGAAGAAGAAGAAGAAGAAGAAGAAGAAGAAGAAGAAGAAGAAGAAGAAGAAGAAGAAGAAGAAGAAGAAGAAGAAAAATAAGAAGAAGAAGAAAATAATAATAATAATAATAATAATAATAATAATAATAATAATAATAATAATAAGCTTTCTTCTTCTTCTTCCTTCTTATTCTTCTTCTAACTAAGGTAGGTAAAAAAGCCATGTTTTAGCAAAGGTAGGTAAAAATGCTAAGTGTGTAGGTCATTTTAGAGCTAAGCTAGGTAAATAGGTCATTTTGTAGGTCATTTCAGGGGGTCGGGGTGTCGTGGTCGGGATGGCAAATCCTCGACCCCTCGGCGACCCTCGACCCCTTGACCCTCGACACGACACCCCGACCCCTCGACCCTCGACACGACACCCCGACACCTCTTCTTCTTCCTCCTCTTCTTCTTTTACTTATTTTTTTCATCTTTCTTGTTTATTCTTAAAAAAACTACCTAAACTAATCGAACTAAATAACCTAAACTAATTAAACCTAAACTAACTAAACTAAAAAACCTAAACTAATTAAACTAAATAACCTAGACTAATTAAACCTAAACTAACTAAACTAGAAAACCTAAACCAATTAAACCTAACCTAACTAAACTAAACAACCTAAACTAATTAAACCTAAACTAATTAAACCTAAACTAATTAAATTAAATAACCTAAACAAATTAAACCTAAAATAAAAAAATCTAAACTAAGTAAACCTAAACTAACTAAACGAAAAAACCTAAATTAATTAAACCTAAACTAAATAACCTAAACAAATTAAACCTAAACCTAAACTAAAAAATAGAAGAAAAAAATAGGAGATGGGGTGGCAGGGGTTCACCGTGGGGGAGGGGGTGGCGGCGACGGGTCGGGGAGGGGGCGGCGATGGGGTGGCGACGGGCGGGGAGGGGAGGCAGGTAGGGGGCGGCGACTGGGCGGGGGGGTGGGGTGGCAGAGAGGTGGTGGGCCGGTGGGGCGGCGGGGCCGTGGGGCGACGGGGCGACGGCGGTGCTCGTCGGGCGGAGAGGAGAGGAGAGGAGAAAGAGATAGAGCGACGGCGGGGACGCGGGCCGTTAACTTATTTTGAAGCTTTGCCGTCTGTGTCATCTTCGCCGTCTGCAAGCTAAGGGCAACAGACGCTTTGCTGTACACTGGCGGACGGCAAAGAGGGGGCCCATTATGGCTTAACAACGAGTGGGCCAAACACCCTCTTTGCCGCCAGCTAGCGGACGGCAAAGAAGCTTTGCCGTCAGCTAGCACAAGGCAAAATGTTGGCTCATGGCAAAGCCTTCCTTTGTCGTCTACTGCATCTTTGTCGTCTGCTTTCTGCTGGCTGATGGCAAAGCCATTCTTTGTCGTCCGCTAGCTGACGGCAAAGAGGGGGCGGACGGCAAATCTTCTGATTCAAGTAGTGTAATTTTGATTTGAATAATTTATCTCCCAAGTGTCGGGTCGTATGCCTGCGACGACTTGGGACTATTTCTTCCATTGTAAAATAAACTAGCGGTGTGTCCCGCGCAATTGCGCGGCTAGATTTATAACATATTTTTGCATGGACTCCAGCACACAATTTGACAATATTCTACCAGAGGAATTCATATATGCTTGTATTCACTGAAGTTGGTGACTACCTATTTTCCTCGACCTTGTATAGATTGAGTAAATTTTCACTGGCCATAGATATTTAATTGAGATTTCATACCACCTACATAAATTATATTTCATAGAAATACAGTGGTCTATTATAAATTTGCGATATATTATGCAGCAACTCAATAAGGTAAATAATTAGTCTTCTAAAATGTTAAAATGATTTTTGGTTAGTCCATTCCATGGCATGGGTTTCTTAAAAATTCTCAATTAACGATTAAATCTAAATAGTGATGTCATGTATGTAAACATTGCGGAAATTCAATTTGGCGCATGGGAACATATGCTCCTACCATGGGAATTTTTTTAAATATATTTCTGTTTTTTACCGTGTATATTTTTATTGCTTATTCCAATTTAGTACGGAAATTTTAGTATTCTTTTCCCTGTAATAATATTTTATATACATAGTTTTTTACTAATTAAGCAATATGAGTCACTTCTTCTGGATGTTTCTGCCTCTTTAATATATATGCAGTCTGTACATAAACTGAATTTATAAAATAATTTTATTTCCTATCTTTGTGTCATTTATTCATCTAGCAATATTTGTACGCACAATGCTAATTTTGCTATTTAGGTTTTCATATAGAGTTTGGGCAATCCTTTTTTATAGTTTATCTTATCTTTTGTTCTTCATATAATTTTTTAAAAATCTCTTCTTAAATATAGTTCCCTGGTTTCATGGCTTGTCGCTAATCTGCTTTTAAGCCAGTCCGTTTAGTGGATGGATGTGTCTATATGCGTATTTGAGCATCACGTCATGAAGTCCAAGTGCAGCCCGTCCACTGCCTGTAGATGGACGTGTAAACATGATGATGTCAGCATGCATCATGGCATGCAATTGTAGTACTCGCTAAACTGTTTAAATGCTAACTAGCAAAAGAGTCCGTGCCTTGCAACGGGAGAAAAAACATAATACATGCTCTTAACCCAACAACCATCACTCAATAGGTCCATCTCTTTTATTTTTGTGAGGCATCACATTTGTGTTGCCGCTTATCCTCCTTCTCACCCTCGCCGGCGATCGCCTCGGTGTTCACACAAAACAACAAAAAACGTGTTTGAATATGGTTAATCCTAAGGCGTCTCTCTCTCCCTCTGTCCTCCCTCGCCCTCTCTCTCTCACTCTCGCGATGAGAAATCTGTTGTTTTCCCCTGCGACATTTTTCAGAGATATGCATGTGTAGTTATCGATATTTTCTTTTTCTATATGGTTATACTGGGGTGTTTATTTGCAATCCGGATCGCCGCCAGTACGAAAGAAAAACGGATCTTGCGCTATAAATTATAAGTTTGCTTCATACATAATATTTAATAGGAAAAATTAACATCATATTTAGGTTCCACACATTTTTCTAATAAAATTTCATATATAATATGTTAAAATCGAAGTTACAGTTTAAAAGATATGGATAATTTAGAAAATCATTTGTTTGATTTAAATATATTCCAAAATAATATTTAAAAGTACTTAATAGGTAAAAATAATCTCATATTCATATTCTACATATTTTTCTAATCAAATTTCATATATAACATGTTCAAATCAGAGTTACGGTTTAAAAGATATGGATGATTTAAAAAAGTATTTGTTTGACTTAAATATGATCCGCGGATGAATTACCTAAAACGTCAGGGGGTTTCGAAAAACGTAAAATAACGGTTCAGGTGTGACTTAAATCCGGATTGCGGGTTGATTTCATGAAAATATAGGGACTTTTGTGTAAAATACGAAAAAACGATTCGTTCTGACTTAAAATATGACTACGGATTGAATTCTCTGAAATAGAGGGACTTTTCTAAAAAATGCCATGATCGGATGAAAGAAACCAATTTGCTTTATTATTAGGTAAAGATTTCAGCGGTAAAAAATATATAGTTAGGCGATCGAGTAAAATATATGGTTAGGCGATCCAGTGGCGCGCATAAAGGCCACCAACACAGCATGCAATTTCATTTTTGCTGGGAAACTTCTACGTGGCAGATCCTAAAATTGCAAGATGTACTCTTGTACGTACAATCTACTTTTTTTTATCTCAACTGTTAATATCTTTCCTAATAATAAAGCGGCTATCGCTTCTGCTCGCTCGCTCACCGTCATCAAAATTAACCCTGAAGTTGCGAAAAATTACCCACGTTGCCACCGGTAAGTAAAAAACAGTTCGATTCGGCACCCCGCCCTGAGCGACACGTCCCTCACTTGCCAAAAAGAAAATCCCCGTTCGTCTCCTCTCCAAACATGTGCCCGTTCCCATCTGTCCTCTCCCTCTCGACCCGCGGCGAGGCTCCGGCGTCGCGCCCTGTCCTCCCCGTGTCCGGAGATGGCCCGGCTGGGTGCCGCTCATACGGAGGCTCCTTCGTCCAGGGCCTCCGCCGGCTCAAGATTTGGCGGCCCTCTGCTCCTCAACGCCCCACATCGAGCGCCCAATCCAGGAAAATAGCCCCGTTGCGCTGCGCTCCTCATACCCCTGCGTCGTCACAAGATGGTCCGGCTGGGCGCCGCTATGACGGACGAGCGTTTGATGTCCATGGAAGCCAGCTCCACCACCCAGGCCCTCCTCTGCAAGGCCGGCGAGGACACTGCTTTCTCCAAGCAGATCGCGCAGGTACACACACGTCCTCCCCTGCCACTTACACACTGATTTAGTTTGAAATCCAATTGGGACGTATTGATAAGCACCAATGCATCCTTGGTTTAGTTCCCACTGTCTTGAGTTACCTTGATTCTTTTGGTAATATCAAACTGATGAATACCTTTCAGATCTATCCAGTTGTTGTAGAAACCAAGCATTTCTAGCGAGGCGAAACTAATTCTGGGAGCAAGCCTTAATGTTGTGGGGGTCGGATTAAATGAATGTAGTGTGCTAACATGGTACATCCCTCGATTTGTATTTAGTATTCTCTTCCTGGTTAGCACATGGAAAGTTAATTAGTCGGCACATATCTATGATAATAGAAGAAGTAGTAATTATCTGACAATAGGTTTCTAATTTTCTTTGTGCTCAGTCCACAAGATAGGTGCGTGTTGTTTCTGATAATTATGATATTTTCGAACTCAACCTTTTCTGGTTTGTGTTTAATTAAAAGTTGCTCTATACTAGATATAAGGTGCCAATACTTCATTCTTGCAATGTACTCTTCCCAATGGTTGCCCTTATGACCTTTTCAGGTGAATGATAGAGGGTCTTTGTTTTAAACCCATGAATATGTTCCTCGCAATAGGAAGAATCTAATATTGCTTGGCATGTCTCCTTGAAGTACAGGCATCCAAGATTCCATACCGTGTATAACGGCTTTGACATTAATTTAGAGTACACTTTGCCCTTCTCAAGCAATTTCAAGGTTAATTGTGATACATGTGGCATTTCAAGTAGTAATTCCGCCCAAAGGTTAGATTTATACTTAAGTGTGGCTTCGAAATTCCATCGGTATCTTTGTAAAAGAATTCATGTTTTGTTTTTGCAGAAGTCCATATGACCTGATTTATCAATATGCACTATCATATATGCGCTTAAATGTATTCTCTACATTTTTTTCAGAAAACCAGATGGAGGAAAAAATGTGTGTTGCTTTTATCCGGGAAAACTGAGACTCAGATGCACATGCCAAGACCACCGTTAATTTATTGCGTGTTTAACGGCTCAGAATGAAGAATTGCTACACCGGAACCAGGGCCATGCAGTGATTGATATTTCGCTTGTGTCGCAGTTTCATCTGAGGTAAGTTATAAATGATGCATTGCTTCACCGTATTATATGCCGATGCTCTCATAATTTAATCTATCCGGCGTATATACAACTTTCTTGGTGATCGTATTTTTCATGTTGTGTGTTGATGTGTATCACAACCTAACATGCAGACATAGATAAATTGTAATTACTGTTGTATACCGTTGGTTTTGGTAAAAGCTCATGCTTTATATGTTTTGGTGGGTTTTGGTAAAACCACTTCTCACCTTCAGAGATATATGTTTGTTGCTTGCTCTACACATGTCTGGTGCTCCAGTAAATGCATTCGTTTGATCTGACCATGGTGCATGGCATACATGTACGGAGAAACTTTGTATAGTGTTGTTAGCTGGTGGCATCTACAATTTAAGATAATCTATGTGACTTAAGATGATGCATGCATGAATTAAACCTGTCTATTAGAATAACTAACCTCGCAATATGAAACACTGCTATATGTACTCCTTCAACTTAACAAAAATGATGTGCCCACTTGTTTTGTCAATTGCAAAGAGGTGCGTATGATATGGAGAATTCTGAACATGGAAGATGAAAGACAGATGTTGGCTGAGTGTGCTGGTCCTAAAGTGTTCCTTCAATGCTTCTTCACCTGGGAGGCCTCCAAACAAATGCTATGTATTTGCTCTTATGTGGACGTGGTGGCTAATCTGAAACAAAGTCAATGTTGGAGAGAAAAGATGCCATGTGAATGACACACTGTACTGAATCAGAAGAAATGTTGTAGATTATGAGATGTTATGTCTGAAGAAACAAACAACGACTGTGACAGTGGCTCAAAGATGGAAACCGCCTGAAGCTGATGTGCTGAAAGTGAACATTGATGGTAGTTTCTTCTCGGATTCAGCTGAGGGAGGCTCTGGTTTTATAGTCAGAGACAACTCATGCAATGCGGTGGGCTCAGGAGCAGGAAAACTTCGTCAGCTTCAAGACCCTATGCATGCAGAGGCGGAGGCGTGCTTGCATGCAATTCAGGAGGCTCAAACTTGGGCAATGAGGAGAATTACTAGACAGACGCACAGGAACTGGTGAAAGCCACCACATCAAAAGATTAGGACCTGGCACCTAACGGTGTTCTCTTCCAGGAGATCAAAGCTTACCTAGCTTTACATTTTGTTATGTTTAAATAAAGTAAAGTACTGTCCTAGACTTTGTAATAAGGTTGCTGATGCCCTTGTGGCATTCGGTGTGAAGATTTGGTTGCTAGCGATCTTGCTGTGCACTCTGGTTAATGTAATAAGGTTTTCCATTAATTCTTTTAACAAAACAAAAGAAATATCTATCCAACACAACGGGCCTGCCTAGATCAATGTTATTTGCGCAAATGCCAAAAAGAATCTCGATTGTGCAGGTCTTATAACAACATGTCAGTGTAAGAAAACATATTGTGGTGACAGTCACTCAGTTGCGACACATCATTTATTATGCTTCTTCCAATTCACATGTTGCTATGAGCTAATTTGAACCTGTAGGTATATGTTATGTAAGGAAGTAGGAGGAATCAATAATATCTATCTCTTCTCTACCTGTAGGTATAAGGAGAAGCATCAAGCTATAAAGGAGATCAAGAGTATCAACATGGTTACATGGATGACCCGAGGGAGAGACGAAGGAAGAGTGATATGTATGCCCCGTGCAACGGGCTCTTCTGCTAGTTATTTATTAATCTTGCAAGCGTTGTCTGCTTTTTTTATGTGCGTCTCGTCCTTGTAATCTGAACGGCCTATTTGGCTCACTATGCCATAGGTTTTGGCAACTGGGCCGATATAGGTGCCATATTGGCCCAAGTTTACTGTTCCTGGCTATTACAATTTTTGGTCCTCTTTGAATTCAAATCGGAATATAGGATATATCCACGTGATGATGGTATTGTGTACTTTGTAGGTGTCCTGCTCCTACACCTTTTTGGTTACACTTTTCCATAATATAGAACTTGTACGTGACAGGTAGAATATGTGCCAAATACTGCATGCACACAATATTTGTATGTTACGTTACGTCTTTAAATCTGAGCCGCTTATATCTAATCTTAATGGTTTTAATAATTTAATCTGTGTGGACAAATGTGATGGCTTGTCTATCTCTTCTTTTAGTTATATAATATCATATCCACTGTCCGGATGATGTTGCTGAATGCCTTATATATCAATATTGAACCATGCTCTTTGTTGTTAGCTGGTATACTTGGATGAAGAAAATAATAGCCATCACTCTGAAGCGGCTTTGAAAACCTCAATCATAATAAAAAGCCAGCCATGTTGGCTATTAAAGATTTGAATAATATAATCCGGTATGAAAACCTCCATCATTCAGTACTGGTTATAACAACCATAATGAAAAATCCAGCCGTGTTTGGCTATTAAAGGTTGGAATAATATAATCTGGTATGAAAACAATCACAAGATCTTCTCTGTTGACAAGTAAATCCAGAGTTAAATACTCAGCGGCTCTTGGCCGATGGCGACTTAATGGACATTCATCGTAATCTGGGCTTTTTGTAACTCGGCAGTTTATAGCCTTTGTAAAAATCAATAAATGATAACCCTTCTGAAACATCAATTTTAATATTTGATGATGGGCTTGAACTTAATCATTTATGTAAGCCATAACTTTGCATGTCCTGCACAAAGTTTAAACAACATATGCACTTGCGACTTAACGTCAAAGCCAGGGCGGGTAACAACCCAAACACCATATAGTCTTATGCAATTATAGAAAAGACTAGAATTAAGGCTATCGAAGCCAAAATATACTGGCGACTTAAAGTCAAAAGCCAAGGCGGGTTATCAAACCTTGCATATATAATAATTAAAAACGTACCTGTAGAATTGACTTATACCGCCAGCTTACATCGCCATATCCAGTGAGAGTGACAACCCAAAGATTTATAAGCGCATAATTCCAATTGCGCAATCCAAAGTATACCGGCGACTTAACGTCAAAAGCCAGGGCGGGTTATCAAACCCCAAATATTCATATAATTATTGGAAGACATACGTGTAGATTGATGCCATGGTGATACCTTGATAATTATATTCCAGAGTGGGTATTGACCCGTAGGAATGAAATATCATGATTTTGATTGCTCAAGGCAAAATATACTGGCAACTTGGAGTCTGCTTAGCAGGGCGGGTTATTAGCCCAATACGCTCAAGTATGAGTCATAGAATCAAGGCTACAAGGCCTGAATTGTGAAAAGCCATATATTAATATGGAAGAAGGATATGAATCCAAAACTGTCAGAAAAAATAGAAAACCAGATAAAACAAGGCTTTTATGGGCCGCCAAGCCTGAAACTTCAAGTGCTTTCATGGGCCGCACAGCCACTGAGTTATTTTCCAGCACACCTGTAAGCCGGCCCTGACATGACAAACCGCTGTTTTAACTTTATCGAGTTCATGATCTTATTTAGAATATTGATTGCCAAGAACACGGCGGGTCATTCCAGGATTACCTGGGCGGAGTAACAACGACATACAGGCCGGTTAACCCGTAATTTGGTGTTTACACCTCGCATGTAAGCCGATCAAGAGGGTAAGTATAGCTATGCTCTTTGAGCAGGAAGCCCCCAAGTGACCTGCAAAAAAGGCATGTAAGCCTGATCAAGAGGGTAAGCATAGCTATGCTCATTGAGCAGGAAGCCCCCAAGTGACCCGCGAGAAGGCATGTAAGCCTGATCAAGAGGGTAAGCATCGCTATGCTCATTGAGCAGGATGCCCCCAAGTGACCTGCGAAAAGGCATGTAAGCCTAATCAAAAGGGTAAGCATGGCTATGCTCATTGAGCAGGAAGCCCCAAAGTGACCCGCGAAAAGGCATGTAAGCCTGATCAGGAGGGTAAACATAGCTATGCTCATTGAGCAGGAAGCCCCCAAGTGACCTTAATAAGATAAGCCCATAAGGCAGGATACCCATGTTTGAACCATGCTTCATAGCAGCAAGTTCTCTTTCGCAACTTTTAATTATTTCTGAGAACTCGAACTTGCGAGAGAGGGCCTCCTCCTGAACCGGATGTTGAACCGGATATTGAGAGCTCAAAGCTTTGTGAGAGAAAGATTTCCCTTAAACCGGATTTTAAACCAAAATCTCTTTTGATAACCCGGAATCTTTCTATTGAGTCAGAACTTTCTGATTTCTTAGCACTTTTTAAATTTTCACCAATGTGGCAGTAGTCTTCGAGACTGGGTTATTTCCCTCCAATGACCCGGGGTTCTTAAATTTGTTGAAACTGGCAACATTTGTTGAGTCATGTCATTGTAGCCCCCGAGTCTTAAGACGGCTTGAGGAGTTGTCTTGAGATTCTTCATACTTGGCCGTGGCATAAGCCGGCATATAGTTGACAATGGAACGCTGGAATGTGTTGAAGCTGGAGGCGAGGTGGAGAGTTTGATGATCTTCACGACACTCATTGTATATCCTTGGTGTTTATAACACGATGTGAATCAGCGAAAGGTTGAGGTCGACCAAGGTGTTGTAAGCACGAACGAGAGAGTCGTCCGCGGGTGTTGTAGGCCGGCACGAATGGGTGACTCGGCCACGGGCGTTGTAAGCCGGCGCGGACAGGGGAGTCGGCCGCAGGCGTTGTAAGCCGGCGCGGACAGGAGAGTTGGTCGCGGGCGTTGTAAGCCAGCGTGGACGGGAGAGTCGGCCGCGGGTGTTGTAAGCCGGCGTGGACGGGTGAGTCGACCGCAAGCGTTGTAAGCCCGTGCGGATGGGAGATTCGGCCGCGTGTTGCGGTCTCGATGAATCGATTTAGACCGGGCCGCAAGAGTGATGGCTTGCGCACATCTTTTGAGCAGCGGGCAGGCGCGGACGCTAGTGCATGATGATGCTAGCACACGCTCCGTATCCGTGGCATGGAAGCACTTTTATAATGAACAATTGTCCTGCATAAAATATATTACGAGCAAGAGTAATTGTTCTTGGATGAATTATATGTACCTAAAAATAGACAGGAAGAATAGCACCTGATATTGTCGTCGAATGAACACGGACATGATTCTCGATTATGCATAGTGCTGCTTTGGCTTTTGACAAAAGAATTGATGTAAGGCAAGAAATCCCCCAACACATCTCCTTCGGTCGCTTTGCAAATCGGGCCATGTTGAGAGGAGTAGTAGTACTGGTTCTCTTGTCGTCAAATGCCTAGGATGATTGAGGTCTCCTTATGGGGAGACAATCCCCTCTTTTTCTTAGCAAGTCCAAAGTAGTACATGCCATGTCGCGCTAGTAGCTTTGATCTTCTGCTGTTTTTCCTTGGGAAACCTGATTTTTTTGTCTCAGTTAATGCCATAGTAGCAGCAGGCACGCGCACACCTGATAGAACCAACGGTCACCGCCCTCTTTTTACTTCCTCTTTTTATTCTGTCTCACCATCTAGCGCCGTAGTGTTTGGGCAATACAGGTTAGGAGCATTTGTCCTCGAGAATCCATCAAGGAGGCCACCATGGAAACAACCAGAATGTCCACCGTGGAAACAACCAGAATGTTAAAATTGCTCGTTAACTGTTACAGCGGGCCTGTGCCACTAGATGCTTCTGCAGCGTTTCGCCACGCCGTTGCTTATGCAATTAGACATATGTATGCCAACATAGAATGCTTAATGTGCTGAGATGAGAGTTGTAGTACGCATTAAACGGTGTCGTCTTAATATCAGATCAAACTTCATTCAGCTGTCATGATGGTCTCTGTTTTCTCCGGTGCAGGTTTCTTGTCTAATCTATTTGGACTCTTGTCTGTATTCTTTGGACTTGATACATGGCCTCTGCCCCTTGTTGCTTTGCACGACGTGAAGCCGCCGTTCTTAAAGTCCGTGCACATAGTTGGGTCAAAATTGCCATCATGTAAAAAGTAACAGCAACGAAAACGCCTTCGATTTTGCCTGCCGCCGCCGCTGCGGAATTTCCTTGGGACCTATAGCGCCGCAGTAGAAATCTCCTGTCCATTAACTTGCAACTTGACGAATCGCTCAAGGCTGATCCCACAAAAAAATCTCTGTCTCGGTCTCGGACTCGGCGGATCACCACGGCGCGTGTGGTGGCTGCACAATTTGCAACCCTAGAACCTCTCAATCTCAATCTCGTACATCGTTCCAGCTGGTTCCCACGAAGACGATGTAGATCCTTCTAAACTGGTTATTCTTCACAGGAAAAATTGCGAACTTCTCGAAACCCTGAAAAAGATCCCTTCAAGAACTCAACATCATCGTGCGTGAGCCCCACGGTGGCGTCAACTGTCATGGATTTGTCACGGCACATGTCCTAGTGTGAGGACTTAGTCGTGAGGCAAACGCATCTACGCAGTAGCTTGAGAGGGGTTGAGTGGGACGAGAGACGCGAGTTTTTTTACCTAGGTTCGGCCCCTCACGGTGGAGGTAAAAGCCTACATCATGCTTCAATGATATTGATCATGGTGATGCTCACGATGACAAGGGTATTCTTTTGCTACCTCTATCTCGAGAGCTATTGATTTATCTGTCTAAACTTGTCCCTCTTGGGGTGCCTTGCCCCTCCTTATATAAGTTGGAGGGGCGGGTTACCTGTGGAGTCCTAGTAGGATTAGGACTATTCTATTACAAGTGGAATTCTAGTCTTGCTTCCTTTGTAAGGGAATACTTCTTGCGCCTTTCCTCTTAATCCGGCCTATCATAACATGAGCCGGCCTACTGGGCCTTGGGCCTTGTCATCCACCTGACACGCCGTCGGGGTCATCAGTGAGTCGCCAGTCTTTGGGCGGGTTACCGATGAAACGCCAAGTCCCAGCCGGGTCATATATCCGGCCAGGTCATACCGCGGGGTATATCCCCAACAGGAATGGTCTTACTTGTGGGCCTATTAAGTTGACGTGTATGCAAGATATTTTTACTTATAATATACGTCAACAAGCGATTCTAGCAGACGTATCCGTTGGATGTCAATCCAACAACCGTCGTGCTTCTTCAATCTCTGATCTTCTTGCTCCAGCCGCCAAATCCAGCGCCGGCGGGACTGCCTGCTCCCGCCTCCCGTGGCTGGCTGTGCTGCCTCTCAAGCCTCACCGCCCCCTAATACTCCCACCGCTGGTCAGGCCATCCCTCTACTCACCCACATCCCTCCACTATTGTGGCTTCGCCGCCTCCGGGTCATTCCCTTCCTGGGTCTCGGTCGTCCATCGCGCTGGTGTTCTCGGCATGGCATGGTCAAAAAACGACAACATCGGAAGAGTGATGTACATGGAGAGGCTGACAGTTGGGACCCACATGGTCCATGGCCGCACGCAAGCAAGTGCCTCCTTATTACGCCAAAAAGAATGAATCCTCCCAATGACAGCTAGGACCCACCAACTATATCTTGGCACGGAAGGAAGTGCCTCCTTATTAAGCGAAAAATAACGAGTGCTCTCCATGACAGCTGGAGCCCAGCAGATTTGGAGACTAACTTGTGGCCCTACTAAGTTGACGCGTATGCAGGGCTTTGTCAACTTAGTCAACAAACGATTCTATCACTAGTGACCGTTGGATTGTTAACATCCAACGGTCGTCCTGCTTCTTCAACCTCTGATTTTCTTGCTCCAGCCTTCCAAACCACCGCGTGCTCCTGCCTCCCGTGGACGGCTATGCTGCTGCGGAGGCCTCACCACCCCTACTACTCCCACCGCTGGCCAGACCATCAATCTACTCACCCACACCCCCTGTTATTCTGCAACAACGGTAGGCTCACACCACAGCCGAACCAGTCAACCCTCGTACTACCCTCTGCATGTTCCCAGGCTCCACGTCGTTCCCTGCCTCACCGTCGTCCACCGCCTGGTGTTGTCCGCGTGGCATGGTCAACGTGGTCAACGAATGACAGCCATTGGAAGAGGACTGTACGCGGTGAGGCTGACAGATGGACCCACCAGCTACATCTTCGCATGAAAGGAAGTGCCTCCTTATTACATGCAAAAAAAGAATCCTCCCCCTGTCAGCTCGGACCCACCAGCTATATCTTCGCACGCAAGGAAGTGCCTCCTGATCCTCCCTGACAGCCGGGACCCACCCGGTCGAAGCGTACATAGCGTTGTCATTCTGGTCGCAAATGTGTATGTACATACTGGTCCATCGATCTTTCTGCCATGATGAACCGTGGCCCGGTAAGGAGCGGTCGATGCTCAGGCAGTCCCGTCTATATCGTGTATAAATACGTACATATGGGCGGGGTCTCGAACGCCTACTCGCGCATATGTAAGTCCAGGGCTCGTGTACATGGAGAGGCAGCAGAGGGCAGCAACGGCGTCCTGTTCATCGGCAGCCAACCGGCTGGGTTGGAACGGATAAACTGCGTCGTGTTCATCGGGAGGCAACGGAATGAATCTGGTTCATCGGGAGCCAACCGACTTGGATGGAACAGCCGAAACAAGGACTAGCGTACCGTAGAACGGAGTAAACGGCCTTCTGTTCCACCGCCTACGGTCGAAATGGGATCCTGTTCATTGGGAGGGGTCTGGCGTACCGCAAAACAGAGGAAATGGACTTCTCTTCGACCTCCTACTGTCAAAACGGGGTCCTGTTCATCGGGAGGGGTGTGGCATACCCTAAAATGGAGGAAACGGACTTCTCTTCGATCTCCTACGGTTGAAACGGGGGTCCTGTTCATCGGGAGGGGTGTCGGTGTCAAAACCGGCAGATCTCGGGTAGGGGGTCCCAAGCTACGTGTCTAAGGATCAATGGTAACAAGGGACAATGGGGACACAATGGTTACCCAGGTTCGGGCCCTGTTAAAGGAGGTACAAACCTACGTCCTGCTTGATTGTATTTGATGAGTATAGGGGTTACAAGAGTTGATCTACCTCAAGATCGTAATGGCTAAACCCTAGCTGCCTAGCCTATAATTATTCTGACAGCCTCTACGGACTAAACCCTCCGGCTTATATACGCACTGGAGGGACCTAGAGTTGTACAGAGTCGGTTTGCAGAGGAAGGAAATAGTACATCACTACTAGGAAAAACCTTATACACAGAACTTTAGTAGTAGCGCGTGTTAAAAAAGCACGCTGGTGCTAAGTAGCAGTAGCGCGCTGATGTAAACGGCGCTACAGATACATTTGTAGCAGTAGTGCGCCTAAAGATAAAAGCGCTAGTACTAAAATTCCCACGGCTTAGCCGATAGGCTACACATAGTAGTAGCGATCTACGTCGAACCGTGCTACCGCTACTTGCTTTGTAGCAGCGCGTTTACGCTGAAAGACTCTACTGCTAAAGGAAATAAAATTAAATGGAAAGCAACTAGAAAAGTAAATGAAAATGAAAGAAATACAAAAAGGTGAAAGGAAAAAAAACAAAGTGTAAAGAAAAATAAATGAAAAAGGGGAGAAAATAGAAAGGAATAGCAGTAGCGTGTATCGAGGAACGCGCTGTAGCTAGCTTAGCAGTAGCGCACTTCCTAGAACGTGCTACTGCTACTTCTGACTTAACCGCGCAGTTTGTTCTTCCCCACGGCCACTTCCCCCAAATCCAACTCCTCCGTTGTCGCCGCCGCCATCGCCCGTCGGCCGCCGCGCGCTCTCCCGTCATGCCGGATTTTTTCGTGAATTTTGGCATGACTTGTGCCAGAATATGTAGGAAATATCGAGTGCCCCGGATTTGTGTGTTGAGTATCCTGGTAGTTGCCTTTGATCGATTTTCAATTAATGTTTCAACTATGAACATAGGAAATGTCTGACGACGAAAAGGATTTCAGTCTTTGCGAATACTACGAAGACGAGCGCGACCTAGGCGATAGAATCTTCCTAGATGATGATAGGCGCTTCAGCATCAAGCTGGACGAGAACTTCGAAGTGGATACAGTAAGTCACAAAGACAAGTCTTTTTTCGTAATTAAGCATGACATCTGCTTCATTTGCTTGAACTTATAATTTAAATTTTTTACTATTCTACTAGCGTATCCCCTGCCATGCAAGAGTTTCTGTCTTGGATAAGATAGGTTTCAGTCCTATGAAAACTACTATGGAGGTAAAGAGAGTTTACTTGAAGACCGAGCATGGTTATACTTTCCACGCAAAATTATACAACGCAGACACTTGCACCTATTTTGAATGCAAAACTTGGCAAGCACTATGCAAGGCTTATGCATTTGAGCCTGATATGTTTATCACCTTTGATATTCGCCCCGAAGATGATACTGAAGGTAATAGAGACATTTGGGTCGATGTGCAGACGCCTCCTGTTCTACCATTATGTGAGTTTCTAAACCATATTTATGTCTTTGATATTGTTTATTCAAAAATAGTTGACAACTAATTTCTATTGACAGCTTATTTCCATTCAAGCAAACATGTCTGGCGCTTGGTAGACATGACCGTCCACTGTCCCGGGATGAACTAAATTGCCAGGAGATAGGTCATTATGTTTCATGGCTTGAGGATCTTGATGCTGTCAAGACAAATTATTTTCCTGAATTTGAAAATCTTAGTACTCAAAACGTGCGACCAATAGTGATCGTATTGAACTACGGTCACATCTATTTAGGAAAGATGGTAAGATTTTTACTATTTGTCCTCGGTGCATCTTTTGCATACATTATTTTTCAAGGTAAACTTCATTGCTAAGGAATGTTAATATACGATGTGCTTCAATAGGGACTCCCGATGAATGTTGTGCCTCATTGGATCGAGACTAAAGGTCGCATGAGAATGGTTAGCTTACGGCCAAGATATCCTACAATGCACTTTAGTGCATTCAGGATTTCTAAAAGCGAGGAATGCTTAATAGTGAAAGACTGGAGCAAAATTGTTAACAATTGCAGAGAAGTACTAGGGGGCAGCAAGCAGAAGCGCAGCCCACGATTAGGAGACAGGTTCATCTGCATGCTCCAACATGATGAAGCAGGAGTGCTACACATGTCTATGCTATTTTACCTGAGAGAGAGTAGCAGGAGTGATTACCTAGCTAGAAATGATTTATGATGATTAAATAGCTAGTGTGGGTGGTAATGACTATGATGATTATTATTAGCTAGTGTTGGTGGTGATTAGATAGCTACCGCAGCTAGTGTTGGTGGTGATTAGCTAGCTAGAATGAGTTTGAAGATGATGGTGTGTGCTACACTATGACTATGATGATTAAATAGCTACTGTTGGTGGTAATGACTATGATGATGATTAAATAGCTTGTGTTGGCGGATTAGATTCAAGTGGAGGCAACATGTGGTGCACATCGAAAGTACTATTAGTCCAAACTAGATCAAGTTTGGATTAGTAGTATACTTTTGACATGCACCACATGTTGCCTCCACTTGAACCTAATCCACCTTCATTTGACACACTGTTATGGACATATTGATATAACAACCTCATAATTGGTATTGTACCAAAAAAAATTATAACGGCATATAAATACACTAAAAATTAAAAAAATGAGAAAAAGAATACTAGTAGCGATGGAGAGTAAACACGCTACTACTAGCTATATTAGCAGTAGCGCGGGAGTGAACAAACGTTGTGGCTATATGTCTCAGCAGTAGCGCGTGTCGCACGCGCTACTGCTAAGGAATAGCTGTAGCGCCTTACTAGTAGCGCGGTGTCCCGCGCTACTAGTGGGCATTAAACCCGCGCTACTACTAGGGTTTTCCCTAGTAGTGCATCCGGACACCAAACTTGTCGTCCATGCATATAGGAGTCCTATCCTGGCACGGGGGATAGTCTTCCACTTTATCTTCATGGCCCATCAGTCCGGCCCATATCGAATAGACCGGACACCCGAGGACCCCCTAATCCAGGACTCCCTTAGTAGCCCCTGAACCAGTCTTCGATGACGATGTGTTCGGCACACGGACTATTTTCGGCATTGCAAGGCGGGTTCCTTCTCCTGAATACTTTAGGTTAGCTTCCTGCATAAAGGAACTGTGTCGGGCTCTGCATAATCAATACAACCCTTAGCCACGAAGGCAAGACGTCAAAATAAGAACAGTGTCTTTTACTGACAACTTTTTTGGCGAAGCGTCACACTTGACTCTTTAACATTTCGAACCATTTTCACGCCTCCCGTTTTGCGTTTTGAGGTCTGGCCTCCATTGGCACGTCTCGTCAAAATAGAGATCATGCCCGCCTATTACGAGAATCTCATCAATGTGGTTTGGGTAACCCAACCGCGCCTTACGCATGTTCTTGTTGGGAACAGTCGAGGTTTATGGCTTGAGAGGGGGACGTTTGGTATTTTCACCGTCTATAAGAGGATAAAGATCCCTCCTTTTCCCCACGCCTTCCACTAGCTCATGTCTTCCAACCTCCAAGCTCTAGCGCCCACAACTCTGATCTTTGCCAGCGCTGCCACGCTCCCCAGTAATGGTCGGGTCCGGTTCCAAGGGAAAGTGGGAGGCCTCCTCCGTCACCGAAAAGGACGTCAAGTATCTCTGGAGCACGGGCTATCTGTCCGTGGATATCACGCATAGGATCCCTGACAAAGATCAAGTTATTCCTACTCCGGGGCCTTATGTTCTAATACAGGTTAGATTTCCATGATCTAGCCCCTAATTCCTTCCTCCACATATCAGCATTCATCATCGTGTGCGAGGCTCTTCTCCGCATCCCCCCACACTTCGGCCTGTGGCTCAAGGTCTTCAATCTGAAGCCAAAGGTGGTCGATGGTCAGCATGCGGACTATGGCGAGGCTATGGTAAGCAAGCTCCCCAACGCCGTCTGGCCCAAATGGGCATTCGTAGAGACAGTCAAGGTGTGGCAGCAGGAGTGGTTCTACATAACCGAACCCCGTGATGCCAACTGGGCAGCCACACCTGACTTCAGATCCGGACCCCCCATGAGACTCACCTCATGGACCGCCAAGGGCCTTGATTGGGGGTCCCAACCGGAGGTGAAGATGCTACATAAATGCATCTCCAACATGTTGGGTGCAAACACTGGTCTCACAAACGTGATTCAAGTGATGCTCTTCCGCCGCATCCTTCCCTGCCAGCTCCGGGCCTCCCCCATGTGGGAGTTCAATCAGGAGGAGCCACGAACCCTGAAGCGCTTGTTCGGCACCATGCACGAAGATATATGGAAGCAGTTCTTCAAGGCCCAGAAAACGTGGCCGAAGAAGACCGAGGACATTGGACTCGACATCGAGAACCCGGCCTTGGCGATAAGCATAACCTTTTCGAAGACCTATCCGGTCAATACTTCAGATATAATAAAGATTATATTGCCTAATTTCCATACAGGGCTGGACGGCAAAGGCGGAGCAGATCAACTGTCCGACACCGCTGCCTGATAACCCAGCCACACCCCAGCTAGCGGAGATGCTAGTCCCGGTGCCCTATCAAGCGCCGGAGAAGAAGGCCAAGAAGACGAAAGGCAAGGAGGCCAAGGGTGTCCCCCGCCACAAAGGTCCTTTGGACACCATGTCCGGAGACACCGAAGCCCTCTCTTCCCACGAGGGAGACGAGGAAGAAGAGGAGGAGAAGGTGGAAAGCGACTTCCCATGTAAGGGGAGGAACAAGAAGAGGGCGGCCTCCGAAGACCCAGAGGGGAGGCACCTAAGAGAGGGAAGGTGACCCTCCCGGACAGTTCGGACTAAGAGTCCGAACTATCCCCAAGAGACCTCCTAGGGTGAAGCCCCTGGCCGAATCGTAAGTATTCAGAAACTTTACTGTTTATCTTCGGTCTTCCTATTTTCATTATATAAGTTATGTTGCTATTTTCCTTTCAGCCCTCCCCGCGAGCTCCCGCAAACTCCATTATCGGAGGGGAATTCTCTGCCGCCCGAAATGGCGGAGAGCGACACGCCGCCGCGAGCCCCCTCGCCTATCGTCATGTAGGACACCGAAGTTTCGTCCCGAAGGACCTCTCCTGGCCGAGAGGGGGCGAGCGAAGCTGTCAAGAGGGCGCCCGGGGTCACCTCGGTCGCCAAAGACCTAGGGGAGGTGACCCCTATGACAACCGACGGTGGGGAGCCCCGGAAATCTGGGCTCCTGCCGAACACCGTTCCGGAGGCCAGCATGGCTCCGGGATTGGATAGACAGCCCCCTTCAAAAGAGGGGGGAGGAGCATCAGCTCCATCGGCGGCCTCCACTAATCCGGAGACGCCCAACGCTCTGGAGGAAGCACTGGAGAGTGCTTCTGTCGTGGCGGAGCACCGCACCCTGATGGGTGTGGTGATGGAGGAGGTTCAATCAGCTAAAAGTGGACTGAACGAAGCCTTCTGTAGCCTACTGGCAGGCTTTGAGGTATGCGATGTAATGTTCTAAACACATTTCTTATAGAAGAATAAACCTGTGTACAGACAATAGCCCCTGAGGCTATGTCCGGTTTAAAAGAAATCGGCCAGAGGATCCACATAGTATTCGGGAGAGTAATAAACTGTGATGTTATTTGTTACAGTCTTCTATGTTGGCGGTAACCGCCCAAGCCGCAGAAGTTTCCGAACTCAATTGGAAGCTTCAAGTGGCAGATGAGGAAATTGATTGCATTAATAAGCAGTTCGATGAAACGCAAGGTATGCATACAATGTTAAGAAGGAATTTATTTTTATATCAGAATTGATATGCATATTTAGAGGTTAACTCATGGAATGCTTTGATTATGATCACAGTCGGCGTAGCCGAGGTCGAGACCCTCAAAGGCGCCCTCGCCTAGGACAAGAAAGAGGCGGAGGCGAATAAGGTAGCCGCTGACAAAGTGGCTGCAGAACTGAAGACCGAGCAAGCTGCCCGCCGCCAACACGAAGCTCGGGTGGCCAAAGTCGAGCAGGAGCTGAAGGATGCCATCAGCAAATGCGAAACCTTGGATCAGAAGACTTCGGAACAATCAACCAAGCTTGCCAAGGCTCTCCATGATGCCAAAGAGGCACGGATCGAGTCCCAGAGTGCTCGCGAAGAGATCCATCAGGCGAGGCAGATAGCTGCTGGTAAGGCCTTTCTTTTGCAGAGTATCTTTGGAGGTCAGAGGTATGCTTTGCTCACCCGAGTGTGGAGTTCTCTAGGCGCGTTTGCGGATCTTCCAAAGAGTGCCACCGATGCTGCACAGTTCTTCCGAGCCCAAGAGGGAAAATCGACCCAGAAGCTGTTCTGGTCGCAATTTCTTGCGTAGGAACACCCAACGCCTCTGAACGACCAGCTGAAGCAGCTGACTGATGTCTACTATGCAACTTTATTCATGTAGACACGTGTTGGGCCTCCAAATGCAGAGTTTTGTAGGACAGTAGCAATTTTCCCTCAAGTGGATGACCTAAGGTTTATCAATCATTGAGAGGTGTAGGATGAAGGTCTCTCTCAAACGACCCTGCCAGAAAATACAAGAAATCTCTTGTGTCCCCAACACACCCAATACAATGGAAAATTGTATAGGTGCACTAGTTCGGCGAAGAGATGGTGATAAAAGTGTAACATGGATGGTAGAAATATATATTTATAATCTGAATAAATAAAAACAGCAAGGTAGCAAATAGTAAACGGGCACAAAAACGGTATTGCAATGCTTGAAAATGAGGCCTAGGGTCCGTACTTTCGCTAGTGCAATCTCTCAACAGTGCTAATATTATTGGATCATATAACCACCCCTCAAAGTACGATGAAGAATCACTCCAAAGTTCCTATCTAGCGGAGAACATAAGAATAAATTGTTCGTAGGGTACGAAACCACCTCAAAACTATTATTTCTGTTCGATCCATTCAAGAGTCCATACTAAAATAACACAAAGCTATTCTTTCCGTTCGATCTATCCTAGAGTTCATAATAAAATAACACCAAAGCAAATTCATATTCATAATACTCAATCCAACATGAAGAACTTCAAAGAGTGCCCCAAGATTTCTACCGGAGAAACAAAGACAAGAACGTGCATCAACCCCTATGCATAGATTACCCCAATGTCACCTCGGGAATCCGTGAGTTGAGTGCCAAAACATATATCAAGTGAATCAATACGATACCCCATTGTCACCACAAGTATTCAATTGCAAGACATATATCAAGTGTTCTCAAATCCATAAAAGTATTCAATTCGATAACTGTCGGGAACGACACCTATGGGATCACAGGGAATCCCTACTACGGTTGGTGGGGCGCGGGGCTGCGCAAAGAGCGGGTCTAGAAGATTAACGCGCGCGGGGGGGGGGGGGGGGGGGGGGGGTTACCCAGGTTCGGGCCGCAAACGATGCGTAATACCCTAGTCCTGCTTTGGTGTATATTTGGTGTTCTTGAGATCTTGAACTAGCTGCAGTGCATGCCCAGTCCAAAAAGTCCGAATCCTTTCTCAGTATTTGAAAACTTTCAGATTTAAGTATTTTATTAAAACAGCAAGCAAAACAAAATAAAATGACATTCAAGAATAGCACACATCATGTGAAGAAGCAAAAACTGTGGCTCAACCGATACTAACCGATAATTGTTGAAGAAGAAAGGTGGGATGCCTGCCGGGGCATCCCCAAGCTTAGATGCTTGAGACTTCTTGAAATATTATCTTGGGATTCCTTGGTCATCCCCAAGCTTGAGCTTTTGTGTCTCCTTAATTCCTCTCATATCACGGTTTCCCTAAATCTCAAAAGCTTCATCCACACAAAACTCAACAGGAACACATGAGATAAGTTAGTATAAACCAATGCAAAAACCTTATCATTCTCTACTGTAGCAAATCACTAAAATTATTATTCAACATTTCATACTAAATGCCTCTGCATAATTAATACTCCTATCCTCAAATAGAGTCATTAAACAAGCAAACATATGCAAACAATGCAAACATAACAGCAATCTGCCAAAACAGTACAGTCTGTAAAGAATGCAAGAGTATCAATACTTATTTAACTCCAAAAATTATGAAAATTTTACCACACTGTAGAAAATTTATCAGAGCTTATTATGCAAAAAGTTTCAGCATTTTATCACATTCTTACTTTTCTCGGGAATTTTTGCAACAGCGATAAACTTTCTGTTTTCAAACATCAACATGTATACTTGCAAAATAAGCATGGTAAAGGCTATCCTTGACATTTTTATTGAAAAGAAAGATGCAAAACATTATTCTAAATAACAGCAAGCAAATCCTAACAAAATAAGATGATGCTCCAAGTAAAACTCATATCATGTGACGAATGAAAACATAGCTCCAAGTGAGGTTACCGATAATGTTGGAGACGAAAGAGGGGATGCCTTCCGGGGCATCCCCAAGCTTAGTTGCTTGGATCTTCCTTGAATATTACATTGGGGTGCATTGGGCATCCCAATATTAGGGTCTTGTCACTCCTTATTCTCCTCATATCGACATCTCACCCAAAACTTGAAACTTCAATCACACAAAACTTAACGGAACTCCGTGAGATAGGTTAGTATGATAAAGAGCAAACCATTTCACTTTTGTACTGTCAAAGACAAGATTCATAATTATTTACACACAATGCCTAATGTAGCATGTCATTTCCACAATTTATATTGAGCAATATAAGCCATAGAAACTAGAAAACAAACAAACTATGCATTGAAAACATAATATGTCAAAAACAGAACAGTCTGTAGTAATCTGCACTAAAACCATATTTCTGATACTCCAAAAATTATGAAAAAATTAGGACCACGTGAGAAATTTGTATATTAACCTTCTTCAAAAATAATCAATTCAAAAGCTTATCTGTTAAAAATTAGAATTATTTTCGTGAGCGCATAAGTTTCTGTTTTTCAGTAAGATCAAAGCAACTATCACCCAACAAGATCCTAAGGGCTTTACTTGGCACTTTATTGAAACAAAAGCAATGAAACATGATCAATACAGTAGCATAATCATGTGAACATGTAAAAACAGTAGGTAAAAATGTTGGGTCGTCTCCCAACAAGCGCTTTTCTTTAATGCTAGGCATGATGATTTCAATGATGCTCGCATAAGAGATAAGAATTGAAACATAAAGAGAGCATCATGGATCATATGGCAAGCACATTAAAGTCTAACCCACTTCCTATGCATAGGGACTTTGTGATCGAACAATTTATGGGAACAAGAATCAACTAGCATAGGAAGGCAAAACAAGCACAACTTCAAGATTTTCAACACATAGAGAGGAAACTTGATATTATTGCCATATGTAAAAGCATATGTTCCTCTCTCATAATAATTTTCAGTAGCATCATGAATGAATTCAACAATATAACTATCACATAAAGCATTATTTTCATGATCCACAAGCATATTTTTATTACTCTCCACATAAGCAAATTTATTCTCATCAATAGTAGTGGGAGCAAACTCAACAAAATAACTATCATGGGATTGAAAATTAAATTCATGATGAAAAGTTTCATGGTTATCATTATTCTTTATAACATACATGTCATCACCATAATCATCATAGATAGGAACTTTGTTGTCATAATCAATTGTGACTTCTTCCAACATAGTGGAATCATCACTAAATAAAGTCATGACCTCTCCAAATCCACTTTCATCAATATAATCATCATAAATAGGAGGCATGCAATCATTATAACAAATTTGCACATCAAATCTTGGGGGGCTAAAAATATCATCTTCATCAAACATAGCATCCCCAAGCTTATGGCTTTGCATATCATTAGCATCATGGATATTCAAAGAATTCGTATTAATAACATTGCAACCATGCTCATCATTCAAATATTTTGTGCCAAACATTTTATTGAATTCTTCTTCTTAAAATTGAGCACAATTTTCCGATCCATCATTTTCGAGAAAGATATTATAAAGATGATCAATAATATGATGCAACCTCAATTCCATAATTTTTTATTCAATTTTCTTTTATAAATCAAACTAGTGATAAACAAGAGACTAAAGATTCGATTGCAAGATCTAAAGATATACCTTCATGCACTCACCTCCTCGGCAACGGCGCCAGAAAAGAGCTAGATGTCTACTACGCAACCTTATTCTTGTAGACACGTGTTGGGCCTCCAAGCGCAGAGTTTTGTAGGACAGTAGCAATTTTCCCTCAAGTGGATGACCTAAGGTTTATCAATCCGTGAGAGGTGTAGGATGAAGATGGTCTCTCTCAAACGACCCTGCAAGAAAATACAAGAAATCTCTTGTGTCCCCAACACACCCAATACAATGGCAAATTGTATAGGTGCACTAGTTCGGCGAAGAGATGGTGATAAAAGTGTAATAAATATGGTAGAAATATATTTTTATAATCTGAATAAATAAAAACAGGAAGGTAGCAAATAGTAAACGGGCACAAAAACGGTATTGCAGTGCTTGAAAATGAGGCCTAGGGTCTGTACTTTCGCTAGTGCAATCTCTCAACAGTGCTAATATAATTGGATCATATAACCACCCCTCAAAGTGTGATGAAGAATCAGTCCAAAATTCCTATCTAGCGGAGAACATAAGAATAAATTGTTTGTAGGGTACGAAACCACCTCAAAGCTATTCTTCCCGTTCAATCTATTCAAGAGTCCGTACTAAAATAATACAAAGCTATTCTTTCCGTTCGATCTATCCTAGAGTTAATACTAAAATAACACCAAAGCAAATTCATATTCATAATACTCAATCCAACACGAAGAACTTCAAAGAGTGCCCCAAGATTTCTACTGGAGAAACAAAGACAAGAACGTGCATCAACCCCTATGCATAGATTACCCCAATGTCACCTCGGGAATCCACGAGTTGAGTGCCAAAACATATATCAAGTGAATCAATACGATACCCCATTGTCACCACGAGTATTCAATTGCAAGACATATATCAAGTGTTCTCAAATCCATGAAAGTATTCAATAAATAACAACAAAATCTCAAAGGGAAAAACTCAATTCATCATAACAAGATAGAGAGGGGAAAACACCATATGATCTGACTATATTAACAAAGCCCGCGATACATCAAGATCGTGACATCTCAAGAACACGAGAGAGAGAGATTCACTACTGGAATCTGGCATTTTTCCGTCTGCCACCTCTTTGCCGTCTGCCAGCTGGCGGCAAAGAGGTTCTTTGCCGTCCGTTTTGAGGAAGCGGACGACAAAGGAAGTGCTGATGGCAAAAAGGGTATTTGTCGTCAGCTGCTTCTTTGCCGTCAGCCAGCTGACGTCAAAGAGCTAAGAGGCAGACGGCAAAGAGCCAGGTGGGCCCCACAGGGCACGGCGTGGCTAGGTCAGCTTCTTTTCCATCTGCTAGCGGATGGCAAAGAGGTGACTACTTTGCCGACTGCTAGCAGAAGGCAATATTCCTCCTTAGCCGTCCGCGAGGAGACATGGGCCAGCCCTGACGGTCGGCCTCTTTGCCGTCTGCTAGCAGATGGCAAAGAAGGCCCACTTAACAGGTGGCGCCGTCTCCCTCGCTCTCTCTCTCTCTCTCTCTCTCTCTCTCTCTCTCTTTCTCTCTCTCTCTTTCTCTCTCCCTCCAGCGCGCCCGCCTCTCTCCTCCTGTCGCCGCCGCCGCAGTAGCCGCCACCGGCCAGCCCTGCCCCCCGGACCCAGCCCCCGCCGCCGGCCAACCCTCCTGCCCCCTCCCCGCCAACAGGAGCCAGGCCGCGGTGGCCGCCCCGCCGCGCCCCGTCGCCGGAGAGGCCTGCGCCGGCCCGCCCCGGTGTCGGACCCCTCCCCGCGGACCCTGCGCCGCCCCGCCGCCGTCTAGCCCTCCCGCCCCCCTGCACCAACAGGAGCTAGGCTACGGCGGCCGCCCCGCCGCGCCTCGTCGCCGGAGAGGCCTGCACCGGCCCCGCCCTGGTGCCGGACCCCTCCCCGCGGCCTGATGACCCACAAGTATAGGGGATCTATCGTAGTCCTTTCGATAAGTAAGAGTGTCGAACCCAACGAGGAGTAGAAGGAAATGACAAGCGGTTTTCAGTAAGGTATTCTCTGCAAGCACTGAAATTGTAGGTAATAGATAGTTTTGTGATAAGATAATTTGTAACGGGTAACAAGCAATAAAAGTAAATAAGGTGCAGCAAGGTGGCCCAATCCTTTTTGTAGCAAAGGACAAGCCTGGAAAAGTTCTTATAATGAGAAAAGCGCTCCCGAGGACACATGGGAATTATCGTCAAGCTAGTTTTCATCACGCTCATATGATTCGCGTTCGTTACTTTGATAATTTGATATGTGGGTGGACCGGTGCTCGGGTACTGCCCTTTCTTGGACAAGCATCCCACTTATGATTAACCCCTATTGCAAGCATCCGCAACTACAAAAGAAGTATTAAGGTAAACCTAACCATAGCATGAAACATATGGATCCAAATCAGCCCCTTACGAAGCAACGCATAAACTAGGGTTTAAGATTTTGTCACTCTAGCAACCCATCATCTACTTATTACTTCCCAATGCCTTCCTCTAGGCCCAAAAAATGGTAAAGTGTCATGTAGTCGACGTTCACATGACACAACTAGAGGAAAGACAACATACATCTCATCAAAATATCCAACGAATACCAAATTCACATGACTACTAATAGCAAGACTTCACCCATGTCCTCAGGAACAAACATAACTACTCACAAAGCATATTCACACTACAACAAAAACACCATGTATGGTCGCTTTTTCTGGGACGCTATTTTATTCGTCTCTACGCCCATGAACACCGGCGACCTAAAGACGCTTCTTAATACGTTAATAAAGCGCCACAGAATTTTCTTTATAGTTAGACTTTTCAGAAAAAAAATATAATTTTAATTAACTTAGAGACGAATTGTGAGACGTTTTAGTGTGCAGCTCTATTCTTATCTTAGACTGAAGCAAAGTTTGAATAATATATTTATAAATTTGGATACTAGCTATTAAAAATAGTTGTACTAAACTTTGAATAATCATACTTCTTTATTTTATTGTAACCTTAACTATCCGGTGTGTAACATTCTCCTATGTAATGTACTCCATATTATATTACCTCTGTGATATTCTCCTACTATGTTAAACAAAAAAATCACCCTGGAGATACGCAGCTCCCTAAAAAGAGCAGTCGCCCATAGCACGACTGGGCCGGCTCATGGACGCGAAATCCGTTTCTGTCTTCTGAATCGCGCGCGACCTAAAAAAACCCCGGAAAAACAAGAAGGCACTAGGTTTCGATCCCACAATCTAAATCACAACAGAGTACTGATCGCAACCAGCTTGCCACTCCACCACACAACGACTTCTGAGAATCAAGGCGCTAAACTCTATAAGAACAGATAGCAGGGTTCTGATTTTGGAAAAAACAATTTAGGGAACATGAACACTAAAATGCCGCATATTTTTTTTAGGGTTCTTGAAATTTCCGACCGATTTGAAATGCCGCATATTTTTTTTTGATATTCCAAGTATTGTTTCTGAAAAAAATGTAAACAATTTTTGTAATCCAAATTCAGAGAAAACCACGAACATTTTTCAAAATGCCGCATATATTTTTCAAAAATTGTTCGCATTTGTCAAACAATTTGAACAAAATTTCAAAGTGGGAACAATTTCTAAAATCATGAACATATTTTGAATATTTTGAACAAATTTCGAAATGGAGAACAATTTTGAAAATCCCAAACAAATTAGAAATGCGAACCATTTTTTAATACGTGAACAAAAATTAGAAAAAGAGAACATTTTCTGAAATTTGTACACAACTTTTGAAAACAGGAACATTTTTTGAAATCCTAGTTATTAGTTAAAATTTCGAAAATTGAACAAAAATATTCTGAACAATTTTTGAAAAAGGAAACATTTTGTGAAATTCGCGAACATTTTTTAATATGAACAATTATTCTAAAACACGAACATTTTCTAAAAGTTGAATTTTTTTAAAAGCACAAAGGTTTTTTAGGTTTCCAAACAATTTTTGAAACATGAACACTAAAAAGGAAACTAAAAATTTGAAATATAAAAACGAAATGGAAAAGGAAAAGAAGAAACGGAAAAGTGAAAGAAAAGAAAGAAGAAAAATAATTAGAAAAATGAAAAAAAAGAAAAAAGAAAAAAGAAACCAGAAAACCGGTTCAGGGAACCTGCTAGAAGGTTCCTAAAACCAGGAAAAACCTGCTTCGCGCTATAAATGGGCCGGACCGGTCGATCGCTCGCTCGCTGGCACCTCCCTCTGCGAAGCGTCGACGGTTTGACGCAGTAACCGGCGTATGGGATTTCCCCTCGTATAACGCGTGAACCCGCATAATTCCGGTGAGTATATGGGCTCGGCCCAATTTTCTGTCCAGAACAGAGCATGTATACTCGTCCGACCCGTAAACCTTACCCCTGAAGCCGTATAACTACGGGTTTGCGGGACAAATACGGGTCGAAACCCTATCCCCTCGCCGCCACCCACTACCGCGTTTCCCCGCTATTCCCCACTCCCTCCATCACATTTTCTCACCGCCGGTGAGCCCAGTTTTGCCTCCAGCCACCATGTGGGGAGGTATGTGGAGATTCGGCCGCAGCTTCGGCGGGGGCGACGACCCCGAGCGCGAGTGGTGTGTCCGCGCGGACGGCTCGAGGAAGCACACGGCCAGGAAGTGGACCAACCAAGGCCTCCAGGCGCTGGCAAGGCTCCTCCATCGCGAGACGGAGGAGTACGACCGCCGACACGGGAGGACGCCCTCCTCGACCGCGGGCTCTTCCTGGTCGCGGGCTCTTCCTCCGCCGCGTGGCTCACCTCCAGCGCGGGGGGGGGGGGGGGGGGGCTTCCGGCGTGGTACTTCTCCCCGTGAAGAGGGAGCCGGAGGAGGGTGAGCTTGTCGCCGTCAAGCGGGAACCGGAGGAGATCCCGCACCGAGGTGTCATCGGTCCCGAAGATTACGTCGGCGACGATGTCGAGGCGGTCGCGGCTGCGATTATCGCACGGAGCTTGCAAAGAGGAGGAGGAGCGCCGTCACCACGACGAGGAGATCCAAGAGCTCCTTTTCAAGCAGGCGGTCGCGGCCAACCTCGCCGTGAAGGACAAGGACGATGAGTGGCGGCGCGTCCGCGAGGAGCAGCAGAATATGTACATCGACCTTGTCAACTCCGACGAGGAAGACTGACCGACGACTGAGCTCCTCCACCGCGTCGGCGCCGCCGCCGCGAGCTCGTCCATTTTGGTAGCCGCCGCGAGCCCGCAGATCCCCCCTCCTAGTGGTAGAATGTAGTATATGTAGTATGTTGTGATTAACTATGAATGATCAGTGTGGTTGCAATTTTTTCGTGAAAGTTTTTTTTTAAATTATACAGTTTCATATATAGGGTCTATTCTGCGGCGCACGATTTCGCCCCGCAAAACAGATCTCCTCAAACTGTAAACGTGTTATGCGGGTCGGCATTATACGGGGTCTGTTAGAGATGCTCTTACTGTTTGAAACAATGACTCCACCCCTTGATCTACCACCGCATCAACTTTATACTTTTTTATTAAAATAGAAATATGTGGATATCACATTGAATATGTGTATTATTGAATAAAGTTTGATCCCTTTTAAAAAAGAAAATGAATACAGATTGATCCGGTAAAACAAAACCTTTAAAATACTATTTATTCATATATGGTTAATTTGGGCTTCTGAATTATTTTTGTTAATCAAATTTGGCATTCCTACACAATTTTCTCTTAACAAATTTGGCGCTCCAAATTATTTTCTTTACGGCCTAATACTTCCCGCGTTAGATTTTTTTGCGCTCCAATATATGCCCGGATAATTTGCCCACGCCGCCATCCCCCACCTCCCCACCTTCCCGTTTCTCCAACCTCTTGATTCCAATCTACGGCGGCATCGCCCACCGCGCGCCACCCATTCACGTACCCCGCGCGGTGGCTGCCTCAGCTAGAAGCGGTGCCCTCCGCCGCTAGCTCCGCCGGCCGCTGACTTCTGTTCTCCTCCATCGGCAATCTCAATAGTTGGAGCCCCGTCGGCGTCCATCGTCCTCACACCTCACCGTCGCCAACAACAACATGCTCCTCCCCACGTCGTTATCACCGTCACCAAGACGTATCCAGGCCAATTACATCCTTCACCCGAAGCTCCGCGGCGCGTTTCGTCGCTACACCTCCCCGCATCTTGCCTCCATCCAGCATCGTCAGCCAATGGCACGTCAGCAGGTAATCCCTTGAATCCCATATCCTATATGGTTTTTACCATTAAATCATTCAAAGTGGCCTCCTTAATTAATGCATCTCAAGCCTATATTCCTATTGGTTCTCTTTCCTAAGTTCAATACTTTCACCTCCGTCTCCTTACTTCCCGCTGGTAGTCGCAATGCACTCTAAGTGTTTGGTGAATTGTTTGCTTGCCTCGAAATCAATCCTGACATGGTAAAATATGTCATCAATTGTTTGGTCTAATAAAATTATATATAGTAAAACTGAAAGTAGTACAAGCGGTGTATGTTACACTCACAGACATAACAACAAGCTTTTACCATGAATTTTCATTACCGACAGTCAAGAAAAGACATGTATTAAAATCCATCGTCCAGAAAGGGGTTACATCTGGAGATAATCCTTTACATAAGAATTTTGAATTTACAACAACTGGACCGATGTTTAATTTAATTGAAAATGAATTACATTGCTTTATTCGGAATGGTCTATAGTTCACATGCTTATTGCTCAGACAAATTGAAAATTGTGATTAGAAGTAATTTTCATCAGGTCGATCCATATGGTTAACCGTTCATGAATCAGAAATCATCTCCACAAGTTTGATCCATTTGGTCCGATAATCTTTCCATTTGAGAATATAAATGACTCAGTGATTCCTTTTCAAAGTAAGCTACATGATACTACTTCCTCGGTGGGCTTATGATAGAGGTGTAAGCTGTAAATTTATGAAAACAATCTGTAGTTACCTGGCTTGAACATTCAAATAGTGTTTTGTACTGGCTAAACTATATTTTGTAGACTATTTACAAAACATTTTGTGGACTTTCAAAATGCTGTAACAAAGTGCTAGTGCTCTTAAGTTATTTGATGTCCCAAGACATTCTTTGTGATGAAAATGACACCTGCCAGTGTAGTACTAAATAACCCAAGCCATCTAAAGATTTCATGTTCATTATTGACCAAACACAGCACCTAGTCACCTCCCTACAGGTGTTCGAAAATCACTTAATACAGATCACAATCAGCCTTGCAAAAGAAATAACAGGAAACAAGCCAAAAGTACAGATCACAATAGTTCTCCAAGTCAGTTTGCCATCAGTCTCCACACCCATGGCATTGAATACCTAAACTGCAATGTGCTTCAGTAGCTTTGCTCTGACTCCAAGAATTTCCATTGTCCTTCTTTTCGGTTGTTAAGAACTTGAGTTAATACCGTCAGTCTCCACATGGATGGCATTGAAGATCTAAACTGCAATGTGCTTCAGTAGCTTTGCTCTGACTCTAGGAATTTCCAGTGTCCTCCTTTGGGCTGTTAAGAACTTAAGTGAATCCAGTAACAAATAGAACTTAACTTAAGTATTTGGAGGTAGAAACGCACTACCAGTGCATGAAATTGTGGTGTCTGTAGTTTTCCATTGGTCGTTTATTGTCAGTCAAGTTCTCAAGTTTTTATGCACCGCTGCCATTTCGGATCAATGCTAACAACATGGCTTCTTCATTTCACTTGCTATCTTGACTCGCTCCAAACCAAGCAAAACTCCTGCAACAGCTCCTCCACCTCCAGTAGTAGCAAGCTTATCTTACTTCTCATCCTAATATAGTGTGCAAAGTCTATAAAAAAATTAATAGTAATGAGTACGCGTACCTCTTGTATTTTCAAGACTTATCTGCAGCAGAAATGAGGCTATAGCTAATATTCATGTACCAAAGTAAAGTGAACAGTGAACTGCTAATTCTGGTAGAATTAAAACAAAAATCAACAAATTAGGAGATGCAGTCCGCAACAACAAAACCTAATTAGCAATGACAATACACATATGTGGAGTTTCTAGTGTTTTAGAATTTTTTCTGCATGGAAGCACAGCAGTACCAGGATTCATGCCATTCTGATTGGAAACTTTGGGAGGACAAAAATCATATGTTCTACTTGTTCTACGAATGCCAAAATCTGAGTTGTTTATGTGATGATCTAGTGCAATGTGTGACCTTGACATGCATTTCTATGGACACATTACCTGTCATTAGCTTGTTGATTAACATATGATTTTATCATTCTTGTGGAAAATATTTTATGTCAAGGGTACCGAGACGGCTTCGAAACCTGAACATCCCAGTGCAGGCTGTTGATAGTGTACAAGCAGATGAAGAAAATTTACAGGCCCTCCAGAAAATTAATGATTTCTTACGAAGAAAGTGATGGTATACTTCTACTTGTGATTAAAGTAAAGGTTTTAATTTAATACTTAGTATAATGAGATGTTTATATTTATTTCAACGGCAGGAGAAACTGGAAGAAAGAAAACAAAAGATAACAATGGGAGCCTTTCATGGGAAGATAATAGAGAAGTATTTAAAAGTGTGCATGGGGAAGAAGGGAAAAACTTCGAGGGTATTATGGTGATAAGTATTGGAGCGAAATAAAGTCTCTCAGGGACTGACTTTTGTTCGGCATTCTTATAAAGGAGAAAATGTTCAGTTTGCACTGCGGGCACTAGGTGATAATGTAGAAAACATGACAGATGAGATGGCTATGATGAGTTCGTTCCTGAAGCAAAAATTCCCTGGAGAGGATTGGAGAAATGACTTTGTAACTGAGGGAAGTGATGAAGTTGGTATCTTAGCCACATCTCTTTCTACAAAGATAAAAGTATGAGTATTAATATATTATTATCATATTCTTGTTTTAGGTTGATCTGAATGGAAGAGTAGTTGGCAGTGACCTCCCACGTGAATCAGACAACAAAGTTGAAGAATCACCTGGCAGTTCAACATTTCTTCTTACACTGGATTGAAAGCTTATGTTCTGAAAGTTTCTATGTTATCTTTCTTTTTTCAGGGTAGCTAAAGATTTAGAAAAGGTGTGCACCCCAAGAGCCAGGAGGAACTACAGACAGAAGATCTAGTCTTTAAGTGAACAAATATTACAGATTATGTATAGATTTTAGCTTCATAGGAAAACTTAGTTCTAGTTTTCAGTATAGTTTCTTAATTATTTGCATCTTTCATATGAATGTATGATTTGATTCAGTTGTGAACTCAAGATGTTTGTTCCTACTAACTAGTACACTGGATTTGTACTAAGTATGCTAATTGTACGAATGGGATACTTGTGAATGCAATTGGTGATATGGGTGGATGCCTTTATATGATGATATTTGTTGCTTGTGAATGCAAATGGTGATATGGGCGGACGCCTTTATGTAATTATATTTGATGATCATTCTGAACATGCATCTGTGGCATGATAGAAACTGAATTTGAAATTATGAAATACAAATTCAACATAAATCAAATAATATTCAAAGGAAAATATTCCATAGTTACAACGAAGCTTATGTATATTTAGAGATGAATATAGCGTCTCTATGTAGCGCGTATAAGCATTGGGCCCATGACGAATGAAACGTCTGTATGTGAGTAGAGACGTGATATGAGCGCATCTAATAGAACGTCTTTATATATCTAGAGAGGATTTTAAACGTCCCAATATAGCGTCTCATGCCATGTACTCTGTAGATGTTTTGAGACGGTCCGTGAGAAGACGCTTCAAAGACACTTTACTATGTCGACTCTATGGTTGCCTAGAGATGAAATAACACGTCTTTAGCTATGGAATTGAACGTCTCTACACGTAGATTTTCTTGTAGTGTCATGTTCATGATCAGAGGGGTATTAATATGCATTGAGGATCTGAACATATGATCTTCCACCAAATAAACCAACTAGCATCAACTACAAGGAGTAATCAACACTACTAGCAACCCACAGATACCAATCTGAGGTTTTGGTACAAAGATTGGATACAAGAGATGAACTAGGGTTCGAGAGGAGATGGTGCTGGTGAAGATGTTGATGGATATTGACCCCCTCCCGATGAGAGGATCGTTGGTGATGACGATGGCGATGATTTCCCCCTCCCGGAGGGAAGTTTTCCCGGCAGAACAGCTCCGCCGGAGCCCTAGATTGGTTCCGCCAAGGTTCCGCCTCGTGACGGCAGAGTCTCGTCCCGAAAGCTTGCTTATGATTTTTTCAGGGTAAAAGACTTCATATAGCAGAAGATGGGCACCAGAGGGCCACCAGGGGGCCCACGAGGCAGGGGGCGCGCCCAGTAGGGGTGGGCGCGCCCCCCACCCTCGTGGCCAGGGTGTGGGCCCCCTATGGTACTTCTTTGGCTCAATAATTATCATAAATTCCAAAAATGACTTTCGTGGAGTTTCAGGACTTTTGGAGCTGTGCAGAATAGGTTTCCAATATTTGCTCCTTTTCCAGCCCAGAATCCCAGCCGCCGGCATTCTCCCTCTTCATGTTAAACCTTGTAAAATAAGAGAGAATAGCCATAAGTATTGTGACATAACGTGTAATAACAGCCCATAATGCAATAAACATCGATATAAAAGCATGATGCAAAATGGACGTATCAACTCCCCCAAGCTTAGACCTCGCTTGTCCTCAAGCGGAAGCTGATATCGAAAAATATGTCCACATGTTTAGAGATAGAGGTGTCGATAAAAATAAAATATGGACATGAGGGCATCATGATCATTCTTGTAACAGCAACATATATATATTTTGTCATATGATTTCTTATGCTCAAGTAACAATCTATTCACAATGTCAAGTATGAATCGGAAACTTCATTGGGAATTAACAAACTATAATGTCAGTCATTGAAGCAATTGCAATTTATCATAACATGGGAAAGAGTCAATATAAGAGCTTTTCAGCAAGTCCACATACTCAACTATCATATAGTATTCTACAATTGCTAACACTCATGCAATACTGATGGTTATGGAGTTTTAATCGGACACAGAGAAAGATAGGGGTTTATAGTGTTGCCTCCCAATGTTTTACCTCAAGGGTAATGTCAACAATAATAGTTCATGCTAACTTACATCCAATTGGATATATATATATCAGGATCTTTCCAACACGAGGTGCTTGCCAAAGGATAAAATGAAAAAGGGAAAGGTGAGGATCACCTTGACTCTTGCATAATGTGAAAAGACATAAAGTAAAAGATAGGCCCTTCGCGGAGGGAAGCAGAGGTTGTCATGCGCTTTCAGGGTTGGATGCACAAAATCTTAATGCAAAAGAACGTCACTTTATATTGCCACTTGTGATATGAACCTTTATTATGCAGTCCGTCGCTTTTATTACTTCCATATCACACAATCGTATAAAGCTTATTTTCTCCCACATTAATAAGTCATACATATTTAGAGAGCAATTTTTATTGCCTGCACCGATGACAACTTACTTGAAGGATCTTACTCAATCCATAGGTAGGTATGGTGGACTCTCATGGAAAAACCTGGTTTAAGGATATTTGGAAGCACAAGTAGTATCTCTACTTGGTGCAAGGAATTTTGGCTAGCATGAGGGGGAAAGGCAAGCTCAACATGTTGGACGATCCATAACAATATACTTTAACTGAGATATGAGAAAACATAACCCATTACGTTGTCTTCCTTGTCCAACACCAACTCTTTAGCATGTCATACTTTAATGAGTGCTCAAAATCATAAAAAGATGTCCAAGATAGTATATTTATATGTGAAAACCTCTCTTTCTTTATTACTTCCTATTAATTGCAACGATGACCAAAACTATGTTTGCCAACTCTCAACAACTTTTAATCATCATACTTTTTATATGTGAAGTCATTACTATCCATAAGATCAATACGAACTCTTTTATTTCTTTTTATTATTTCTATTTTCTCAAGATCCTAGCAAGATAGCAAAGCCCTTGACTCAACACTAATCTTTATTATATATAGCTCACGGACTCGATTACATAGAGGGATCACAAAACAAAACTCAAAACTAACTCATACTAAAACTTTATTCTACTAGATCAAGATATTACTAAAAGGATCGAACTAAGTAAAATGGTAAAGATAGGAGTGTGATGGTGATACGATACCGGGGCAACTCCCCCAAGCTTGGCAGTTGCCAAGGGGAGTGCCCATACCCATGTGATTATGTCTCCTTTTCTGGTGAAGAAGGTGGTGATGGATAGTCGCACATCGAGCGTAGAAGCCCTTCCAATTTGTGGATAATGCCCTTAAGTGCGACGATATGATCCTTCAACAAAAGATTTTCCTGTGTGAGATACTTGTTTTGTATAGGAGCTAACTCAATCATCTTGAAAGATTCAATCTCAGTTGGGGTAAAGAGATTAGGTAGAGGTTGAGGGATGATGTTTTCTTCTTTCGCCGCCGGAGCTTGATCCTCCATGGCCTTCTTGATCCCTTCATCCTTGTTGATCTCCTCCGGTTCTTCTCTTTTCAGCTCTATCTTCAATAGCCAAGCATCCTTGTCTTCATTGTTGGAGGAGGGTGCCGTCATGATGCTCTAGATCTGTCAGAAAAACAGCTCGAAACGAAAACAGGGGATATTTGTGTGATACGGTGGTCAAGACCTTCGGGAGATTATACAATGAATTTTTACCGACCAAAAGAAGTATCGTGCAAGAAAACGGAGTCCGGAGAGCACACGAGGTACCCACGAGGCAGGGGGGCGCGCCCAGTTGGGTAGGGCACGCCCTCCACCGTCGTGGAGGCCTAGTGTCCTTCCCGGACTACTTATTTTCCTATTTTCTTAAATATTCCAAAACGGAGAAAAATTGCCATTAGTATTGTTTTGGAGTCGATTTACTTACCGTACCACATACCTATTCCTTTTCGGAGTCTGAAACATTATGGAAAGTGTCCCTTATGTATTCCTCCGGGGTTACGGTCTCAATAATATTAGTTTCAACATTTATAGGATTACCTGAGATATAATGTTTGATTCTTTGACCGTTCACCACCTTCGGATTTGTGCCCTTGAAGTTGTTGATTTTTATGGCACCGGAACGATAGACCTCCTCGATAATGTTAGGGCCTTCCCATTTAGAGAGAAGTTTTCCTGCAAAAAATCTTAAACGAGAGTTGTATAGCAACACATAATCACCTACATTAAACTCACGCTTTTGTATCCTTTTGTCATGCCATCTTTTAAGTTTTTCTTTAAACAGTTTGGCATTCTCATAGGCTTGGGTTCTCCATTCATCAAGTGAGCTAATATCAAATAGCCTCTTCTCACCGGCAAGTTTGAAATCATAATTGAGCTCTTTAATAGCCCAATATGCCTTATGTTCTAGTTCGAGAGGTAAGTGACATGCTTTTCCATAAACCATTTTATATGGAGACATACCCATAGGATTTTTATATGCAGTTCTATAGGCCCGTAATGCATCATCAAGTTTCTTGGACCAATTATTTCTAGATCTATTAACAGTCTTTTGCAAAATTAATTTGAGCTCTCTGTTACTCAATTCTACTTGACCACTAGACTGTGGGCGATAAGGAGATGCAATTCTATGATTAACATCATACTTAGCAAGCATTTTTACGAAAAGCACCATGAATAAAATGTGAACCACCATCAGTCATGAGATATCTAGGGACTCCAAACCTCGGAAAAATAATTTCTTTAAGTATCTTAATAGAGGTGTTATGATCAGCACTACTAGTTGGAATAGCTTCTACCCACTTAGTAACGTAATCACCAGCAACTAAAATATGTGTATATCCATTAGAGGCAGGAAAAGGTCCCATATAATCAAAGCCCCAAACATCAAACGGTTCAATAACAAGAGAATAATTCATAGGCATTTCTTGACGTCTACTAATATTACCAATTCTTTGACATTCATCACAAGACAAGACAAACTTACGGGCATCTTTGAAGAGAGTAGGTCAATAAAAACCGGATTGCAATACCTTATGTGTAGTTCTATCTCTAGCGTGGTGTCCTCCATATGGTTCGGAGTGACACTTGCGGAGAATCTGTTCCTGTTCATGCTCAGGTACACAACGTCTAATAACACCATCTACTCCTTCTTTATACAAGTGTGGGTTATCCCAGAAGTAATGTCTTAAATCATAAAAGAACTTTTTCTTTTGCTGGTATGTGAAACTAGGTGGTATAAATTTAGCAACAATGTAATTAGCATAATCAGCATACCATGGAGCAGTACGAGAAGCATTTATGACATCTAATTGTTCATCAGGAAAGCTATCATCAATAGGTAGTGGGTCATCAAGAACATTCTCTAACCTAGACAAGTTGTCTGCAACGGGGTTCTCAACTCCCTTTCTATCAATAATATGCAAATCAAATTCTTGTAGCAAGAGAAACCATCTAATAAGTCTAGGTTTAGCATCTTTCTTTTCCATAAGATATTTAATAGCAGCATGATCCGTGTGAATAGTTACTTTAGAATCAACAATATAAGGTCTGAACTTATCACAAGCAAATACGACTGCTAAGAATTCTTTTTCAGTAGTAGCATAATTTCTATGAGCAGTGTCTAGAGTTTTACTAGCATGTTGAATAACATTTAATTTCTTATCAACTCTCTGCCCTAGAACAGCACCTACAGCATAATCACTAGCATCACACATAATTTCAAAGGGTAAATTCCAATTAGGTGGCTGAACAATGGGTGCAGAAATCAAAGCTTTCTTAAGTATTTCTAATGCTTCTACACAATCATCATCAAAGACAAAAGGAATATCTTTTTGTAATAGATTAGTCAGAGGCCTAGAGATTTTAGAAAAGTCCTTAATGAACATCCTATAAAAACCGGCATGACCAGGGAAACTTCTTATACCTTTAATGTCCTTGGGACATGGCATCTTTTCAATAGCATCAACTTTAGCTTTATCAACTTCAATACCTCTTTCAGAAATTTTATTCCCCAAGACAATGCCTTCGTTAACCATAAAGTGGCACTTCTCCCAATTCAAAACAAGACTAGTGTCTTCGCATCTCTGCAAAACTCGATCAAGGTTGCTCAAGCAATCATCAAAAGAGGATCCATTAACGGAGAAATCATCCATGAATACCTCACAAATCTTTTCACAAAAGTCAGAGAATATAGCCATCATGCATCTTTGAAAGGTAGCGGGTGCATTACATAAACCAAAAGGCATACGTCTATAAGCAAAAGTACCGAAAGGGCAAGTAAAAGTAGTCTTTGCTTGGTCGTCCGCTGACACAGGTATTTGAGAGAAACCAGAATAACCATCTAGAAAGCAGAAATGTGTATGTTTGGATAGTCTTTCTAGCATTTGATCAATAAAAGGTAAAGGGCAATGATCTTTCTTAGTAGCTTTCTTTAATTTACGGAAATCAATTACCATCCTATAACCTGTAATAATTCTTTGCGGGATCAATTCATTTTTATCATTAGGAACTATCCCTTCTTAGGGACACAATGGACAGGGCTTACCCACTAGCTATCAGCAACGGGATAAATTATACGTGCCTCGAGGAGCTTTAGTATTTTGTTCTTACCACTTCTTTCATTTTAGGATTTAACCGTCGTTGATGATCTCTAACTGGTTTGGCACCTTCGTCCAATTTAATTTTATGTTGGCATAGAGTGGGACTAATGCCCTTAAGATCATCCAGAGTATATCCGATAGCCGCACGGTGCTTCTTCAGAGTTTTCAGTAATCTTTCCTCTTCCTTCTCTGAAAGGTTAGCACTAATAATAACATGATATATCTTCTTTTCATCAAGATAAGCATATTTAAGATTATCAGGTAATGGTTTAAGCTCAAACACGGGATCACCCTTGGGTGGAGGGGGATCCCCTAGGATTTCAACAGGCAAGTTGTGTTTCAAAATAGGGCCCTGTTTAAAGAATACTTCATCTATCTCCCTTCTTTCATTCATAAACATATCATTTTCATGGTCTAGCAAATATTGTTCTAACGGATCATTAGGAGGCATGGCAATAGAAGCAAGACCAATAATTTCATCCTTACTAGGCAATTCTTTATCATGGGGTTGTCTACGAAATTTAGCAAAATTAAACTCATGTGTCATATCTCCTAAGCCAATCATAACAACATCCTTTTCGCAATCAATCCTAGCATTAACAGTATTCAAGAAGGGTCTACCGAATATAATGGGACAAAAGCTATCTTGTGGGGAACCAAGAACAAGAAAATCAGCAGGGTATTTAACTTTCCCACACAAGACTTCAACATCTCTAACAATCCCAATTGGTGAAATAGTATCTCTATTTGCAAGCTTAATAGTGACATCAACATCTTCTATTTCAGCGGGTGCGATATCATGCATAATTTCTTCATATAAGGAATGAGGTATTGCACTAGCACTAGCACCCATATCACATAAGCCATGATAACAATGGTCTCCTATTTTAACAGAAATAGCAGGCATGCCTACAACAGGTCTATGTATCTTAGCATCAGGTTTAGCAATATTAGCAGCTTCATCACGGAAATAAATAACATGCCCATCAATATTATCAGCCAAGAGATCTTTAACCATAGCAATACTAGGTTCAACTTTAATTTGCTCAGGAGGTGTATATGTTCTAGTATTACTTTTACGAACCACAGTTGAAGCTTTAGCGTGATCCTTTATCCTAACAGGGAAAGGTGGTTTCTCAACATAAGTAGTAGGAACAATAGGATCATTATAAGTGATAGTCTTTGCTTCAATTGTAACAGGTGCAACTACTTTTAATTCAGTGGGAGGATTATATTTAAACCACTTCTCCTTAGGGAGATCAACGTGAGTAGCAAATGATTCACAGAAAGAAGCTACTACCTCAGAGTCAAGTCCATATTTAGTGCTAAATTCACGAAAAGCATCGGTATCCATAAAAGATTTAACACAATCAAACTTAGGTGTCATACCTGACTCCTTACCATCGTCGGAACCCCAATCTTCAGAGTTGCGTTTAATTCTTTCCAATAAGTCCCACTTGAATTCAATAGTCTTCAGCATATAAGAACCAGCACAGGAAGTATCGAGCATGGTGCAATCATTAAGAGAAAGCCGAGCATAAAAATTTTGAATAATCATTTCTCTTGAGAGCTCATGATTGGGGCATGAGTATAACATTGACTTAAGCCTCGCCCAAGCTTGAGCGATGCTTTCTCCTTCGCGAGGCCAAAAATTATATATATAATTACGATCACGATGAACAAGATGCATAGGATAGAACTTCTGGTGAAATTCCAATTTCAATCGTTTATAGTCCCAAGATCCCGTATCATCACATAGCCTATACCATGTCAATGCGTCTCCCTTGAAAGATAAAGGGAAGACCTTCCTCTTGACAACATCATCGGGCATACCTGCAAGCTTAAATAATCCACAAACTTCATCCACATAGATAAGGTGTAAATCGGGATGCAATGTTCCATCTCCTGCAAAGGGATTAGCTAGCAGTTTCTCTACCATACCCAAAGGAATTTCAAAGTAAACATTTTTAGTAGGTTTAGCAGGTTGAGGAGCAACTCTTTGCTCTACTGGACGGGGTGAAGATAGCCCGAACAAGCCCCTCAAAGGATTAGTTTCCATAGTAACAAGTGACAATAAATTTCAGCACACTATATAAATGTTTCCTTACCAAGTTCCACTCAGCAAAGGCGCTTCACTCCCCGGCAACGGCGCCAGAAAAGAGTCTTGATGACCCACAAGTATAGGGGATCTATCATAGTCCTTTCGATAAGTAAGAGTGTCGAACCCAACGAGGAGTAGAAGCAAATGACAAGCGGTTTTCAGTAAGGTATTCTCTGCAAGCACTGAAATTGTAGGTAACAGATAGTTTTGTGATAAGATAATTTGTAACGGGTAACAAGCAATAAAAGTAAATAAGGTGCAGCAAGGTGGCCCAATCCTTTTTGTAGCAAAGGACAAGCCTGGAAAAGTTCTTATAATGAGAAAAGCGCTCCCGAGGACACATGGGAATTATCGTCAAGCTAGTTTTCATCACGCTCATATGATTCGCGTTCGTTACTTTGATAATTTGATATGTGGGTGGACCGGTGCTCGGGTACTGCCCTTTCTTGGACAAGCATCCCACTTATGATTAACCCCTATTGCAAGCATCCGCAACTACAAAAGAAGTATTAAGGTAAACCTAACCATAGCATGAAACATATGGATCCAAATCAGCCCCTTACGAAGCAACGCATAAACTAGAGTTTAAGCTTCTGTCACTCTAGCAACCCATCATCTACTTATTACTTCCCAATACCTTCCTCTAGGCCCAAATAATGGTGAAGTGTCATGTAGTCGACGTTCACATAACACCACTAGAGGAGAGACAACATACATCTCATCAAAATATCGAACGAATACCAAATTCACATGACTACTAATAGCAAGACTTCACCCATGTCCTCAGGAACAAACGTAACTACTCACAAAGCATATTCATGTTCATGATCAGAGGGGTATTAATATGCATTAAGGATCTGAACATATGATCTTCCACCAAATAAACCAACTAGCATCAACTACAAGGAGTAATCAACACTACTAGCAACCCACAGGTACCAATCTGAGGTTTTGGTACAAAGATTGGATACAAGAGATGAACTAGGGTTTGAGAGGAGATGGTGCTGGTGAAGATGTTGATGGAGATTGACCCCCTCTCGATGAGACGATCGTTGGTGATGACGATGGCGATGATTTCCCCCTCCCGGAGGGAAGTTTCCCCTGCAGAACAGCTCCGCCAGAGCCCTAGATTGGTTCCGCCAAGGTTTCGCCTCGTGGCGACGGAGTCTCATCCCGAAAGTTTGCTTATGATTTTTTTCTGGGTAAAAGACTTCATATAGCAGAAGATGGGCACCGGAGGGCCACCAGGGGGCCACGTGGCAGGGGGCGCGCCCAGTAGGGGTGGGCGCGCCCCCCACCCTCGTGGCCAGGGTGTGGGTTTAGGTTTATGTTTAGGCTTAGATAAATAGAAGAGGAAGAAGAAAGATGAAAAAAAAAGTAGAAGAAGTGGAAAGAAGAAGAAGAGGAAAAAGGAGAAGAAGAAGAAGAAGAAGAAGAAGAAGAAGAAGAAGAAGAAGAAGAAGAAGAAGAGGAAGAAGAAGAAGAAGAGGAAGAAGAAGAAGAAGAAGAAGAAGAAGAAGAAGAAGAAGAAGAAGAAGAAGAAGAAGAAGAAGAAGAAGAAGAAGAAGAAGAAGAAGAAGAAGAAGAAGAAGAAGAAGAAGAAGAAGAAGAAGAGGAAGAAGAAGAAGAGGAAGAAGAAGAAGAGGAAGAAGAAGAAGAAGAAGAAGAAGAAGAAGAAGAAGAGGAAGAAGAAAGATGAAAAAAAAGTAGAAGAAGAGGAAAGAAGAAGAAGAAAAGAAGAAGAAGAGGAAAAAGGAGAAGAGGAAGAAGAAGAAGAAGAAGAAGAAGAAGAAGAAGGACGACACCCCGACCCCAACACCCCGACACCCTGACACCACACCCCGACCCCGACCCCGACCACCGACACCACGACACCCTGACACCCCGACCACCGACACCCCGACCCCGACCCCGACCACCGACACCCCGACCCCGACCCCGACACCCTGACACCCCGACCCCCGACACCCCGACCCCCGGCCCCCGACACCCTGACACCACACCCCGACCCCGACCCCGACGGGGTCATATATTTGTGAATTATGAGTTAGGTCGTATATTTTTTGATTTTGTTATGCAAAACATAATTTATATTTGTGTTGATCGGGTGGATTTAAATGTGCAGTTGTTTCGTCGCTGCGAGGGTGTTGTGTTTGACGATGGTTCAATTTGGTAGGCAACAATTCTACGCTTAAGTAAGATGGTGCATGGTTTTGAGATAGCGAGAAAAAAATCGCCATGATTCCATACCAGGGCACCTTAGGGAAGGTGACTCATAGAATTATTCCCTTAAGTGGCAAAAAGAATTGCTTTTGATACATAGATCATTGAAACTCTCTATACCAGCCTAAGGCAATTCACCAACAATTGTTTGGCGGAGTTGAAAAGAATGGCATACCCGGACTAGAATGAATGATGTGGACTACCTCGTTGAAGACAACGCAATGGATAATTTTGCTTATCATCAGAAATGGATGGGACCCATGGTAGTACCACTTTTGAAGATGATCCTGAATAATAATTACTGAGAGGGTCAGCCCATGGGAAACTGGCACAATGGCGGTGCGAGCTGGGGACAAAATGCAAATGTTGGGGATTTTCCAACCATCATATCTACCTGAGATTCAGATCTGGTTGGTAACAGGATACTTCAGACTCGGCGTGTCTGAAAAGAAAGTTTGCAACACAAACCGACGAGATGATGTTGCGGGATTCTTGGGAAATGAACTACGATAGCAAGCTCCAAAACATGAGCTGGTTCTGCTACAAACCTGTGAACACGCTCTCCAAGACAAGCATGACCACGTAGTAGTCTTCTAATAAAACACTACTGAGTTCAAGTGGGAAACCATCATAAAGGATATCGAAGTCCTTAGATATGCCTCTTACGCGCTGTCCAAGTCTTGCTCTTAAGAAGGAACTTCTTCTCCTTGAGCAAATCAATCAGTGGCTTGGTGTGCTAGGGATACATATAGAATGAAGGTTGCAAGTCTCCAAACCACAGAATACTTCGCACATATGCATGACTGACTTGGGATGATTTGAGAGGAAGCAAAAACAAGCTTTCTCAACTTCACGGCGGCAACTTGCATCAAGTGCACATGAACTTAGAGGAAGTCACTTCTTTCATCCAACATATGCCTCATGAACGGGACATGAAGATAATGCTTATAAAAGTTTCCAACACTAGCTTAATGTTCAACATGAATCATGGAGGAGATAAAAATGTTGTCAGTGGGCTCAACAACAATCCATCCAGGCTCCCATATAGATGGAATTCCACAATTAAGTGAACACGATGATAGCATTGGTCAGACCCAAAAGATATAATGGTGTATGCTCGAGGAATCGACCACGAGTAAGACAACATTACGAAAATTGTTGGTTTTGATTTGATTTGACGATATCCCATACTCAAATCAAATATTGGGTAAGACAATAGGTCCAACAACTGATCACGAGGATCAATCGATGAAGATATCATCTTTCTTCAACACACACACACAAAATATATCCCTTAGAGATGAACTAAGTCGGATAAAGCTTTATCTTCCAACTCACCAAGTTGTTGTTTAGCTTATCCAACTAGCTCTGGGTATTCAACACAGATTCTTGGAGAAGGGGTGGTTTACAAGAAACCAACTTGATCACGAACTCAACATAACGGCCAGGGATTAATCTGGTAATACTTCCGAGAAGATAGCCGAAAATTACGAGCCACCGATATGTTACTAAGCTCCGGAACAATCTTGCTTTTCAGGGCGAGAGGATATGATCGAAAGAGCAAGGAATAAACATAATCCAAACTCATTGATCAAAGAGTGCACCAGGGAAAATGGACTAGGTAACACGGTCAATCTTAAAATGATGATTCAATAACAAACACGCTAAGAATGGGAGTATTGTCCACTAAGTACCAAGCAACACAGTTGCTAGGGGTATTGATTTCACACATCACGATTCAATTGTCAGCTTTCCGGTTACAATAACACAGAACTGAGGAATGAACAATGATGGCAAGAAGTATCACTGCGTCAAGAATTCATAAGAGGTGGTGCAATTCTCATGAGAATCCTGACATAAAGGGGGTAATACTCCAGGGTAGAATAGAGCAAAAGCTGGGTTGGCATTTGATTTGCGGATTACAACTGCTTTGACCCAATCGTGGAGATGGATAAGGTACTGGAGTTTGTTTCTCCTAGTCATTCCGAGATAGAATGGCTTGACGGAACACAAGAATAATAGGCATCGATGAACGAATGCACGCCTACTCTTGACTATCAATTGATAGACGAAGGTCACTAAACAACTAAGGAGGGACAACTCAAAGGAACATACGATTTTCGGAGTTGTGGGTGCATAGACTAGCATGTCGAACGAGTTCAACATATTTCTTCCGGATAACCCATGCAGAAAGGTAGAACTAGCAGAGTCACAATTTTTGAATGGAGAACTCATCAAGAGCACTCTTGTTGTGATCATTGGTTCAAAGATCTTCTGCCATAATGGTTCATGGTATTGGAAGAATGATATACCACGGACCTCAAAGACTATCACAAAGGTTACTAATATCCTAAAGGAACGAGCAAACACTACCAACACGAAGTAAGTAGAGTGAATATTGGGTTCAAGAACCCAGGAATGGAATACCTACTAACTAAATGGCATCACGGGATGCTTTCGAGAATAATGGCCAGAATCATCACACTGGGGATACAAAGCATTGCTAGATTACTGAGTGGTTCTCTAAGACGCCTAGGGTCGTAATAATGGCTTCAATATATATGTCGAGGCAACAGAGTACCTCAACTTGGCGATTAGTGTGGTTGAACTGGCTCAAAGGGACATCAGGAATGGGACGAAGGAATTTGCAAATGCATCAGACTAGTAAGAAACCCGGATGACTCGGACAGCATAACGGTTGTAAATGCTCAAAAAGATTTGAGACATCCTGCAAAATAGTGGCATGACCACTCAGCATCACAATATCAAGGTTCCCAGATCAACTGTTAACACACGGAAATAGTAGGAACTAAGTTGAGAAATGAATCCATCAATCCTAAGAGTCTACGGATTAGTAACACGTGAACCTGATAGAAAGATGAGAAATCCTAGTTTCTTAACCCCGTAGGAAGATAGTATGACTCGGATCAGAAGGGCATAAGGTATAAGGAGTTAAAAGAGCCTTACGTTCCCTTCAACAATCAATTCACTTATATAACTAAAGCATTTCTAGACACGATTTCGACTAGTTTGGCTTGGTAATCCTACAGGCAGTCAGGCTCTGATACCAAAGTTGTCAGGACCCTGATCCTAAGTCACACCGATCTAGCATGTAACACATCATATCGCTTTGCGGCCTCATGCACGGTATTCCCATGGGTGCCACCTTACCTGGCCCGGGACCGTTTGTGCCTTTTGGCTCACGTATATGATAGTGTCACTAGCATACATATGACAAAGAACCCGGGCCGACATGACTAGTCATAAACCCAAAGTGGCACTAACTTACAGGGACATGCATACATGACCCAGCAACGAACGTGTCGGTCATCAGCGTGTGAATCCGGGCTGTAGCAGCTGGGCTAACAGGACTCCGGATAATCCAGGCTGTAGCAGGCTAACAGGACTCCGGTAGACATCGCGTGACATTTCCCCGAAGGGACAGACACAGGAACGGAGAAGGACACATGCCGGCCAGCCTAAGTGTTCCGGAGCAGTAGCAAGCTACCATGGCTCAGTGGAAGCACTAGGAGACATTTCCCGGTAAAAGAGGCTACCAAGGATAAACAACTAGGTTGTCGGATCCCACACATACCAAGCATTTCAAATCATACACACAATATGCTCGATATGTGCAAATACAACATGGCATCACAACAAAACTCTACAACTCAAAGTATTTATTCATTAGGCTCCGAGGAGCCAAGTATTACAAACATGGGTCTCATGACCCAACATACAGAGCATACAAGAAACAAGTGGAAGCATAAACATGTCTGAGTATAGACAACTACAAATGAAAAAAGGCTGAGAAGCCTGACTATCTACAAGACCCTCCCAAGGGTACAAGATCGTAGCTGAGGTAACAAGCTAAACGTGGAAGTCCACGCGGAACTACTAGTGAGACTGAAGTCTCTCTGCAAAACATAAATTGAGAAAACATGAGTACAAATGTACCCAGCAAGACTTACATCAGAACTAGCTACATATGCATCAGTATCAACAAAGGGGGTGGTGGAGTTTAACTGCAGCAAGCCAGCTTTGACTCGGTGGCTATCTTGAACTACGACTACAAGTAACTCTTTGAGGTGGCGCACACGAGTCCACATATTCACCAATCAATACACCACTATGGATCCGCTCCCATCTCCCAATGAGAACGCCATCCATAGCACTCACGCTTATCTTGCGCATTTTAGAGTATCCACTTTCACTTGTCTATGAACTGTATAGGCAACCCAGAAGTCCCTTACCGCGGACACGGCTATTCGAATAGATGATGTTAACCCTGCAGGGGTGTACTTCTTCACACACGCTCTCGCCACTTACCACCATGTACACGTCGTGTATCTCGGCAACCTTCAAGCGGAAGCCTGGCGAGGGAGTCGGCCACGACCTGACTAACCACACAAGTCTCTAGTCCAGGTTTATTGCCTATTCGGGTTCCATCCGCAAGGAGATCCGGCCGGGGTGTCGCTCACGGCCCCAAACAATGTGTGCAGGGTTCCCAAGCCCACCTCGCCGGATGGATCTATGCTTGGTTCACCATGCCATGGTGCCTAGTCTGTCCCAAGCCCACCTGTACCGGGTGCCACTTGGTAGACTACTAGCCCTACCTACAAACACCAGAAACTAGTTGCAACTCCTGGACATAGATCAGGTTGATTAATAAGTCGAGAGGGGCACTTAAGCATTCCAATGCGTGGTAGTAACTGTTCATGGATCACAAACACAGAACTCAGTTCCTGAGGACGGTTTCAATGAGACAACCCACCATGTACTCCTACATGGCCTCTCACCGCTACCTTTACCAAATTGTGTTCACACACTTAGCTCTCAACAGTAGGACATGTTCATCACCATTCCAATTCATCCCCGATGAATCAGACGTGACTCGACTCTAAGCAGTAGCAGGCATGACAAACAAGCATAAATGATTAGGCACATCAGGGCTCAAACAACTCCTACTCATGCTAGTGGGTTTCATCTATTTACTGTGGCAATGACAGGTCATGCAGAGGAAAAGGGGTTCAACTACCGCAGCATGTAACAGATGAATCGTTGTTGTCCTAATGCAGTAAAAGAGAGCAGGAGCGAGAGAGTGGGATTATATCGGAATGAACAAGGGGGTTTTGCTTGCCTGGCACTTCTGAAGATAGTATACCTCTTCATCGGTGGCATCGATCTCATCGTCGGAACCACGTCTACTGAGAGGGGACAAATACCGACAACAGAGAAGGAACACCATCAATGCAATGCAACAATATGATGCATGATCATGACATGGCAACATGCTGTGATTTGAGCTAATGCAACTAGCAGTGTTTAAATGAAGTTGATTTGAACCAAGGGTTCAAATTCAAACCCCATATGTTAATATTCAAATGACATTTAATTGATTTGACCTAATCAGCGGACATAAGTTTCTCAAACATGCATGAAAATGGTGCAGATGGATAGATTGGATTTTTTGATCATTTTTCATATAAAAAATATTTCATTTGGAGTTACAGATTAATTTTTATGATTTTTTGAAGTTTTGGCTATTTTCTGGAATTTCCTGGCTATTTTAGAATTAAACTAATTCCAGAAAAGAGTTTACTGCATCAGCACGACGTCATGCTGACCTAAGCAGGTCAACAGACCAGGTCCAGGTCAAACCTGACGTGTGGGGTCCACACGTCAGTGGCACAGTGGCTAACTAGGTTTAGTTCAAAACATAACTAAATTTAGCAGGGCCAAGGGGGACCCATTGTCAGTGTCTCTAAGGGGTCAATTAGGGGTGTCATTAACCGCTAAAGAGACTGCCATGTCAGCCTACCGGAGTTTAACCGCCGGTGACGTCAACCGACAGCAGAGGCACGCCGGGACGGCTGCTCCGGCGCCCATTCGACGCGCGGAGGGGTTCTACAGGGAGCTCACACTCGTGCGCATCCAATGGAGCAAGCCAGAGGAGCTAGGGTTAGCTGTGGCGTCGGCAGCGGCGAGCGAGGCGGCAGCCGGAGTTCGGGCTCGAGCGGGTGCAGGGCTACGGTTCTTGAGCGAGCAAACGAAGTGGCTAGGCAGCACCTACAGGGCAGCAGGAGCACGCCAGAGCAACTGGTCTGAGCGGACGGCTCGGGAGCATGGAGCTCGCCGGCCATGGCGGACGACGGCGTCGGGTGCTCGCGGGGCAGCGGCTAGCGCACAAATTAAAACACGAGGAGTGATGGGAAGGGGCAGGGGCTCACGGCGAATACGATGAGCAGGTCAGTGGGTTCGGAGGAGGCCGGACGGCGACGGAGCATCTCCGGCGATCTGGGGAGCCGAAGGTTGAAGAAGAGGTCAGGGAAGCCGTTGCAGGGCGCATCCGGTCGCGTGGATCGGCGGAGATGGTGGAGAGGTCTACGACGGAGCTTCTTGGCGGGTCGGCGAGGCGTATGGTGGCCGGTGGCCACGATGGCAGTGAGCGGCGATGACGAGCGCGCTCGGGTGCGCTGCGGGGAGAGAGCAGAGGAGGGGAGAGGAGGAGTGGTGGATCCATACGGCTCCAGGGGGTCGCGTGGCATCTCCAGGACATCGAGGGGGAAGCAGCAAGCAGGAGGTGGTCGGGGCGCGTGGTCGCGCGCATCAAGCATGCGCCTCCCATCCTTCTGGCGAGAGGAGGGAGATGACTAGCATGGGCCAGCACAACGCTAGGCCGGCCAAGTGGGCTGCACAGGTAAGCTCCAGGTAAAAACTCTCTGTGTGTGTTTTAAATTTGTTTATGTTTTCTATTGTTTGCCTCTGTTTTGATTTAGTTTAACACCAAATTATTTTTATATAATTCTGAAAATATTTTTGGGCACTCTCTGAATTAATCCGGTGTCCCTCAATATTTCTCAGAATATTTGGAGCTGTCAAAATATTTATAGCAATGTTTTGGAGCCCCAATCAAATACAAGATGTGTTGAGGTAAAATCCAAGATGGCTAGTAAAAACGTGCAACACCTCTGGTTGCTGTTTCCAGCATTTTCCAAAAATCATGAACATTTTTCTAAGACCATTTTGGGTTCTTGGAATTTATTTTAGTTGAACTTGTTTGAAAACCATTTGCTGCTAGGGTTTGATCATCCCCATTTCAGGCTTAAATAAAATTTAGACATGATGCACACATGAAGCTAGCCTAGTGCGTTACCAGAAGCTAGGGATGTGACATGGCCAGAAATTAAGCTGGTGCCCCTGTGTCCGGTGTGACAACTATAATAAGAGGGATGAGCTTGAAATGAGTAAACACCTGAAGAAGTTTGGTTTTATGCCTGGTTACATGGTCTGGACATTGCATGGTGAGTCTGCCCAACGTGCCAGAGCCGAGGTGGTTCGTCGTCGCACCAACGAGCATGGTACTGGGATGGAAGACATGGTGCAAGACTTTGACGATGCTCGGGACTCGGACGAGGAGATGGAGGAATCTGCAAAGGCCTTCACTGAAATGTTGGAGTCCTCAAAACGTCCTCTCCACGAGCACACTGAGCTTTGTCAGCTGGATGCCATCTCACAAATAATGGCTTTGAAGGCTCAATTCAACCTGGGCAGAGAATGCTATGACGCGATGATGACAGTATTCAGACAATTTCTACCCAAAGGCCATGTGCTACCGGCAAACCTGTACCAGTCAGACAAAATCCTCCGTGCTCTTAAGATGCCCTATGAGAAGATACATGCCTGTGAGAAAGGATGTGTCTTGTTTAGGCTTCACTATGAGGACTTGAACTAGTGTCCCATTTGAAAGTCTTCCAGGTATGTTGTGGTAGACAATGGTATGGGTGAGAAGACGCAGACCAAAATACCCGTTAATGTTCTTCGGTATATGCCAATCGTACCAAGACTTCAACGTCGTTTCATGGTCAAAGAGACGGCCAGACAAATGACATGGCGCAAAACGGGCAAAAGAACCGAACTAGATGCAGATGGGAATGTGATGATGGTGCACACATCGGATGGTGAAGCGTGGAAGCGCTTCGATGCATTACATAAGAAAAAATGGCAGATCCAAGGCATCCTCGAGTCGCCGTCAGCACGGATGGGTTCAGTGTGTTTGGTCAGACGGCAGCCCAATACAGTTGTTGGCCCGTGTTTTTCATTCCACTCAATCTCCCCCCGGGTAGATTATGCAAAGAAAGAACATTTTCCTGACGTTGATAATCCCAGGGCCCAACTATCTGGGGAAGAATATGAATGTGTACATGCAGCCGCTTAAGGACGAATTGCAAGAAGCTTGGGATAATGGGTTCAAGACATACGACGCCTTTAGCAAACAGAACTTCATAATGCGTGCCTGGTACATGTACTCGACGCATGACTTGCCGGCGTAAGCGCTATTCATTGGTTGGTGTGTGCATGGAAGGTTCCCGTGCCCCACATGCAAGGGAGCTCTTGAGTTTCGTTGGCTGACGGCAGGGCACAAGTATACTTGCTTCGACTTGCATAGACCGTTTCTAGATCCTCGCCATAAGTTCAGGAAAGACAAGAAGAACATCATCAAAGGTAGAGTTGTCAAACACTCTGCACCACCTGCGTTGAGAGGCGAACAGACCCTAGATCAGTTAAACGCTCTCGAGCAAGATCCAGAGCGTCCAGGGTATTTCAAGGGGTATAATAAGGAACACGCCTGGACTCACAAGACATGCTTGTGGGATCTACCTTACTTCAAAGACCTCCTTTGCCCACACAACATCGACGTGATGCACACTGAAAAGAATATCGCCGAAGCCATTTTTGGTACATTGTTCGGCATAGAGGGGAAATCAAAGGATAACACTAAGGCTAGAGTCGATCAAGAGGAGCTATGTGATAGACCGTTACAAAACATGCAAGAACCGAAAGGAAAGCGGAACTGGACGAAGCCAAAGGCATGGTTCAATCTTGGAAGGCTAGCTATGAGGGAAATTATTTTGTGGGTGAAAATGCAGTTGGTGTTCCCCGATGGGTATGCAGCAAATCTAAAGAGGGGAGCGAGTCTTGAAAAATTGAAAGTATTTGGTCTAAAAAGTCATGATTGGCACATATGGATTGAGCGGATAATGCCGATGATGTTGCGTGGCTTCATCCCTGAGGATGAATTGCTAGTACTGGCAGAGCTGAGCTATTTCTTCCGTGTTGTTTGTGTGAAAGAACTATCGCCTGGCCTCCTAGAAGAAATGGAACAGTTGGCGCCGGAGTTGATCTGCAAGTTAGAGATGACCTTTCCGCCTAGCTTCTTTAATCCAATGCAACACTTGATTTTGCATCTCCCAACCGAGGCAAGATTGGGGGGGGGGTGTGCAAAATTGTTGGTGCTACTCAACTGAGAGGATGCAGAAGATGCTTCGAGCAAAATGTAAAAATAACCGTAGAATTGAAGCATCGATGGCCGAGGCATTCATTACTGAGGAGGCGGCAAACTTCGTGATAGCACACTACGAAGCCAAAAATCGTCATTTGCATAATCCGAAGCCTCGATACAATGCTGACGACCCTAAAAAGGGTCGATCCAACCTCAGTCTATTCAAAGGGAATCTCGCACCAGCCAGTGGTTGGAAACCAGTATCGTTGGATGTTGAAGAATGGCGGACCATTTTGCTATATCTCTTCGACAACCTAACAGAAGTGCTGCCATACATCGAGTAAGATCTCGGTACATTGTTTCGCAACTTCTAATTCCTTTGAACTGCTCTTATTCCTGGATATTTGATGTAGTCGATACGTCCCCATATTCTCGTATGGAGCGGTGATCCAAAAGGATTCCGTTGAAGAGTATGAGCTTCTGGCAAAGCAAGGAGGCGAATATCCCAGTTTCATCTCTTGGTTCAAAAAAAGGTAATTTCCATTAGACCATTTCATTTCTTTGGCTAATTTGCGACTGATGCAAAAATCCTTTCATATTGAACTTGTATGCTAATTCAGAGATTATGGATGCTGAATTGAGACAAGTAGCTAATGGTTTTGACTAGAAGGTCCGTTCATTTGACAAATACGACATCAACGGGTATCGCTTTCATAACTATGGCAAAGAGCTATCTATGGCCGACCGAAAGTCTACAAATTGTTGTGTCTCTGCTATCGGCGAAGGAGATATCGAGTATTATGGAAGAGTTGAAGCAATTTATGAACTTCAATTCTATGGTGGAAACCCACCAAACGTCGTAGTCTTGAGATGTTATTGGTTCCAGCCGAGGGAGACTAGAAGGACTCATGAACATATAGGGCTAGTTGAAATCAAACAAAGCACCCATTTGGATGTTCCCGATGTCTATATTACGGCTCAACAGGCAACCCAAGTTTTCTATCTACCGTGGGCCTGTCAAAGTGATCCAAATCTTAGTGGTTGGGATGTCGTTTATGAAGTGCCGCCACGTGTTAGAGCACCTCCCCCCAATGAAAAGGATTATGAACCTCACATTAACCAAGACACATATGACGAAGGATAATTCTTCCAAGAAACACGTCTTTCCAAAAAAACGTTTCAAGAACCGCTCTACTCCACCCCAGAACATTGAAGTAGACAACGATAGTGAATCCGACTTCACCCCTGAGCCGGAACAAGAAGAATTTACTGCTGCAGATGACCTGTAATTCTTGAATGATTACGTAAAGGAGGCCTTCCATATGGTGATGCATTTATTGATGATGATGATGATGAGCACGTCATTGATAGTGATGATGATGATGCATTTAATGATCCCGGAGCATATATAGACGATTCAGAGTAATATTAGTAATGTGAGGTTTTCAATTTTTTATTATGTTCATGATGATGATACACTTAAATTATATACATATTATTCATGTCAGGTATTCAAGTTTTTTATGTTGTACTAATTTCGTTTACTTTTTGTCATTGTAGGTGTTGACTCGACGGTGGTCAAGGGTCCAGAGCGCCCCGAGCCTCCTGCGAGCGCTACTGGGAGGGGTGGTTCCATTATTCCACCCCAGCCCCTCCAGAGAGCGCTGCTAGACAGTATGCAGACAGCAGCGGCGGGTGCTTCTTCTTCGGCTGGGAGAGGTCGGGGGAGGATGAAGAAGGCTACTAGAGGTGGACGTGGCAGCGGGAGAGGTAGGAAGGCTGCTACGCCTTCCTCGCCGCCACCCCCAGCTGATTCACCCGACCACAGGACTGCTCCGTCTGACGTGGACCCGTCTCGGACTCCGGTCCATAAGCCTCAGGTCGCCGATCCTTCGCCCCACCAGACTCGGGTCGCCGATCCTTCACCCCACCAGACTCGTGTAGCCGATCCTTCGCCCCATGTGAGTCCGGTCCCAGAGTCTTCGTCCCAGAAGACTCCAGTCCTGGAGTCTTCTTCCCACAAGACTCCAGAGGCTAGTGGCCCTACCGATGGTAGCGAGGACACCTTTTCTAATGATAGCTACAGTGACGACGAGCTGATTGAGAAGGGCAAGAAGGTCTACAAGCGTGGCTATACAAAGCTCCCGCCCGTGCCGATGACCCCCGACCAGAGGTGGTTGATTGCGCCTAATGGGTTGAAGTAAGTGCATTTACTCTTTTTTAACCTTTTGCCTTCATGTTTCTTCAAATTAATATCTAATGCATTGGCCTTGTCATACTACAGGGGCTGGGTACACCCCCGTGGTGTCCGTAGGCCCAACCAAGTCCTTGGTGTGCTTTGCCGGCAGCACTTCCCTGGGTGGGTCACGTTGCCCGGTGAGGGTCAGGTTCCACAGCTAGCACTGAGCTGGGAGTTGTACTCAGTTGCACCGGCCCCGCCAGAGGCGATGGTCGCCAGTGTCTTGTGCGAGACGGTGGCCGACACTGTGTTTCGTCGGTTTTTGGTAATTTCTCCTTACAGAATTAAAAATCAACACTACCTAGTGATTGTACTAATCAGTGTTGTCTTGTTTGATTGCAGACCTTCTACAGGATTTCAGATGGAGAGCAGGAGGCCGCGTCTATGGTTGTCAAAGCCGAGTGCAAGCGCCTACTTCAGAACTTACGGCACGAGGCTCGGGTGCAGGCCGTTCGAGACTACTACGCCTCGAAGGGAATTAGGAGGGCCAAGTTGAAGTGTCGCGGCAAGTTTCTAAGTAAGGAGAAGTAAATGCAGGTAATTACCTATTCTTAAGGCCTTGAACTTAGTTTTCTTGATTTGATTCGTAGGCGTAGAGCTGAAATTTCTCTTGACTAACTTAGGTGCCCCCGAGATGGTGTGCGGATAAGATGGACTGTTGGGAGGCGTTGGTGGATGCGTGGTGCTCTCCCCAATGGCTAGTCGAATACCATAGGGCCAAGGATAAGCGTGACCAAATGGAAGGTGTGCCACACCATCAAGGGAGCTCCAACCTGTTTGAGTACGGGGATCATTGGGTATGTGGTTTGCTACATGATTCATGCAATTTCATTCTTCATGCTAGCATTTTTCCCTTCCAAAATGACTTAATATGCTTAGTTAGTTAAAAAATGTCATAACTACCTTGGATAGTTCATTTATGACATAATTAGCTCTAAATTGACATAATAACCTTAGATAGCTCTATAAAGTAACTAAATATGCTTTAGTTAGTTAAAAAATGGCATAACTACCTAGGATAGCTAACTAATGACCTAAACTAATCTTAGCTAGTTCATTTATGACATATTTAGCTCTAAAATGACATAATAATCTTAGATAGCTCTACAAAATGACTTAATATGCTTTAGTTAGTTAAAAATGGCATAACTACCTTGGATAGCTCAATAACGAACTAAACTAATCTTAGCTAGTTCATTCATGACATAATTAGCTTTAAAATGACATAATAACCTTAGATAGCTCTATAAAATGCCTAAATATGCTTTAGTTAGCTAAAAATGGCATAACTACCTAGGATAGCTCAATAATGACATAATTAGCATACTTTGGTCAAAAATGGCATAATAATCTTGGTTACCTCCAAAATGACCTAAACTTAGCTTATTTTCCTCGAAAATGAAATAATAACCTTACTTAGCTCCAAAATGACCTATTTACATAGCAATATCATTCTTCATGCTCGCTTGAGCCCTTAACTAATATTTTGTTCCTCTCTCTCAAGCACGCCACAACAAGTAGCCTGTGCCAAATCTGTTCGACCTCTATGGCATGGCCCATACTGCCCCGTACAAGAAGGACAAGCCATTCTCGGAGTATGAACTAGATCATCCAGAGAGCTTCACCAACATCTCCTCCCACCACAAGCTCGTGAAGTACAGAGACGAGGGGAAGGCGAGGAAAGGGGAGGACTTTAACCCGAGTCAGGATCCTTTTGATACAGAGCTGGTGATGATATCTGGTGGCGGGAGGTCCCATGGCTCCATAGCCATTGGTGATGGATTGATATGTTGTCCTAGGACTCTCCCGCAGATCAAGAAGCACCAGAGTAGCTCTGATCCTGAGATAACGCCTCGTGCATGGCCCGTGGAGCTCGCCATGGCGGTTAGTTATACGGACTCTCTCACCTTTCCTCCATTACGTTTTGTGTGCATCCGTCGATGATTACAATGCTAACGAGGAGTGGTGTGTTGCAGGCATTGGTTCAGAAAGAGAGACTGGACACCCAGGCGCTTTTGGAGGAGGCAAAAAGGGAGGCGGCGGAGAGGGAGAGGGAGATGGAGGAGAGGACGGCTAAGCTGTTGGAGGAGGAGAGGAACCGGAACGAGGCGTCTCACCGGGCCCTATACGAGCTCCTCGTGGTACGTTTCTCGTGCATATTAGCCAAATCATGCACGTCATGTTCGCTAAGTATATATATGACTAATATGACTGACTCATGAGAACCAAATGTGCAGACCATGTGCGAGAAAAACGGTCAGACACCTCCACCGATGCCCCAGATTGCTCCGGCAACCACGGTGAGTTTGATTTGTATGGTCGTTAGTTACTAGTATTCACATTTCAGTTGCATCATGCTTACGAGACATTATTGGAAATGATCTTTCATGCAGCATGCCTCCCGACAAGCATCGACCAATCCTTTTGCGTCTGCCAATGGCGGAACCCCGACCGGTCATTCACCTCCGTCTGCCACTGGCGCATCCCTGACCGTTCCTTCACCTCCATGATAACGGTATTTTTCTTCTTATTTAGTCCATTTATGACATAATTTAGCCTATTTAGTCCACAAATGACGTAATGAGATGAAGAAAATCAAGGAAGAGGAAGAAAAGAAGGAATAGGAAGAAAAGAAGAAGAAGAAGAAGAAGAACTTCTTCTTCTTCTTCTTTTCTTCTTCTTCTTCTTCTTCTTCTTCTTCTTCTTCTTCTTCTTCTTCTTTTCCTCCTCTTACTTGTTTTTATTCGTAAATGGCATAATAACCTTGCTAACCTAAAAAAGTCATATACTTAGCTTGTTGTCCTCTAAAATGACACAATGAGCTTAGTTAGGTCAAAAATGGCATAATTAGCTAGGTTAGCTCAAAAATGACCAAGTTTACCTAGGTTAGCTCCAATATGATCCATTTAACCTACGTTAGCTCCAAAATGACCTATTTACCTAGCTTAGCTCTAAATTGACCTACACACTTAGCATTTTTACCAACCTTAGCCCAAAATGGCATTTTTACTTACATTAGTTAGAAAAGAAGAAGATAAAGAATAGGAGAGGAGAGAAAGAAAGAGAAGATAAATTCTTCTTCTTTTCCTCCTCTTCCTTTTCTTCTAGCTAGTCTTCTTCTTCTTCTAACTTTCATCTTTCCCAATTTGCATATTTGCTTTAGATGAGGAAGCTTGCATTGATGGAGTGTACTATTCTTCTGGTGCTTCCTTGTTGTTTATGAAAACTTGTTTGGATATGTATGTCTATATGGATATGTTGTTCAAAACTTGTTTCTGGATATGTATGTATATATGGATATGTTGGATAGGATGGAGTTTGTCGAACTATGTTGTTGGATATGTTGGATTTGATGAAATATGTTGTTGGACATGCTGTTATATGTTGTTGGATATGTTGGATATGTATGTATGTATATCTGTGTGTGAAATCCTATCAAATTAAATGGATTCATATAAAAACAGAGGATATATATAGCCTCTTTGCCGTCTACTAGCGGATGGCAAAGAGCTTTGCCGACAGCTAGTACACGGCAAAGAGGCCACATGGTAGCTACCTGTAGCTACCTGTAGAAACTGGGAACACGGCAAAGAGACCTTTGAATCTTTGCCGTCTGCTGGCAAACGGCAAAGTTCCCAAATAGGACTGGCAAACAGGGCTAGCTATGCCGTCCGCCAGCAGCCGGCAAAGATTCAAAGCTCTTTGCCGTCCGCTGGCAGACGGCATAGCTGGCCACGTGGCAGCTTCCCATTGCTGGTCGAGCTGAGCTCTTTGCCCTCTCTCAGCAAATGGCAAAGAGCTTTGGCTCTTTGCCGTCCCCTGGCAGACGGCAAAGAACGCCGTTAGCCACTAATAGCTCTCACCCCACCCCACTGCCGTCCATGATCTTTGCCGTCTGCTGGCCTCCGACGGCAGACGGCACAACCCTTTGCCGTCCGCTTCTATGAAGCAGACGGCAAAGAAGGCCTTTGCCGGCACTCGTTCAGACAGACAGTTTGCCATCCGCTAGCTGATGGCAAAGGACATTGCCGTCCGGCATGCATGCCTTTGCCATCCGCCATGGCAGATGGCAAAGAAGCTGATTCCAGTAGTGATTAAACACATCGCTACTGGTACAAACCCTCAGCCCCAAGGGTGGACTACTCCCTCCTCATCATGGTGGCCGACGGGATGATGAAGATGGCCACCGGTGATGATCTCCCCCTCCGGCAGGATGCCGGAAAGGGTCTATATTGGTTTCTCATGGTTACAGAGCCTTGCGGCAGCGGAACTTCGAATCTAGGTTAACCCCGAGGGTTTTCGGAATATTTATGAATTTATAGGGTAAAGAGGGCGTGCGCGAGGCCACCGAGGTGGGCACAACCCACCTGGGCACGCCTGGGCCCCTAGGCACGCCCTGGTGGATTGTGCCCCCCTCGGGGCACCCCCCCAGGTACTGTTGTGGCCCATCCTGGGTGTTTTGGTTCATAAAAAATCTACAAAAAGTTTCGCGATGTTTGGGCTCTGTTTGATACTGATTTCCTGCAATGTAAAAACCAAGCAAAATACAGCAACTGGCATTGGGCACTGGGTCAATAGGTTAGTCCCAAAAAATGATATAAAGTTGTTATAAAATGATTGTAAAACATCCAACAATGATAAAATAACAGCATGAATACTTCATAAATTATAGATACGTTGGAGACGTATCACTGACGGAGCTGCATAGGATGGCAGGCTCGGCCATGAAGGACCTAATAGTCCAACTCTGGCTGGACGAGCCGATTCCTAGTAGCTACTTCCGTTTGGTGAAGCGGCTTGTCGATGCGCGACCTCGGATTGATGCTGTGAAGCGCTCGGCCTGCATAGAGGGTACCCGGATGGCCTTTGCCAGCATCAAGATGAAATGGGCAAAGAAGAAGGCCACCGAAGTGACGACCACAGGCCCGCCCGAAGGCAAAGATCATCGGAACCCGGAAAGGTACTTCGGTGACGTCCTAGAAGGAGCCCGAATGATATAGGGTCAATGTTCTAAGGGTGCAATATTTGACTGAGTGTGCTCGGGTTGTACAAACTATGTGATGAACCCATGCAGTTTATATATCTATGTTTGCGCTTTTTGTTTCAAGCGATGTTTCCTCCTGTGCGGTCGTTTATTGTTCTATTTCTGAAAGTTGCCAGCCGTCGGCTTCAGCCCCCATGTAGATGCTACAGGGGTGTTCGCCGTAACGCGTGACCACAATTTAACCAACGTCTTGGTCCGTAAAGGAGGTGTCTGCGAGGTGAACTAGACAATCGGACTATGCAGCTTTATTACTTTCACTTAGCCATTGGAGTTTGACTGTGGAGCTGAGTACTATCCCCTTGTGCGTGTGCGGCTATCCGGACTACGGTGCCTTTTCCACATGGCTGGACGAAGACCAGCCCCTCGTATAACATGGGGTGAATCGCTAACAATTTGTAGTATAATACTAAGTCGCCGAATCGGCGACCAGTTCTCGCCTATCATGACAGTCAGTTTTCGTCTTTCTCTACTGAGGTACTTGACCGGACGGACCAGAAATACAATCGCAGTAGTTTTCCCTTTACTACCTTAGCCGAACGAGCGAAAAGTAAGGTGGTAAGCACAGGAGCCGGGCAACCCAACTATAGACCAAAGACATGATTCGGAGCCGGTGCATGTAATGCAATATTCGGGACGCCGAAGAGTTCCCTATATGTGTTCGGACTTGAAATGTGCATGGCCGAATACAGCCCCCGGTGTTAAGGCCGGACTAAAGCACGTGCGGCAGTGTGAAGTAGGGAGGGAATACAGATGGTAATATGAAATGCAGTGAATGCCAAACAAAAGTGGTGATCAACTGCTTCTTTTACACCCTGATTAATATGCCAAGCCGTGTTATTACAGATAATGCCATGAATATCGAGGCCATTTTACATGCCAAAAATTTACACAAGGGAAAGGTTTACACATGGCCTAAATGTAGTAGTTTGAAGATCCCAATGATGCCCTGCTGCACGTCTGCGCTGTTTCTCCTTGGTGAGACATCCTTGTAGAGGAGAAGTATAATGGTCGTCAGCTAGAAAGAGGGATCTGGAAAAGAGCCCCCGTACGACCGTATATTAGGTAGGTTTCTTAACGAACCCACGGTGGAAAAAATAGTTGAGGTCCGAATAGGGTCAAGCCGTACTATGGACCTTTTCTGCAGTGTGCCTCCGGCTCTGCCCAAGGTATTTTAAGTGCGTAGTTATGTACGCACGGTATGTATGCCGCAACCTTATGGGGCGATCGACGGAGGCTAAACTGATATTCAAGCTCTAGCTCCACTGGGCAATCGCATTGTAATGCGGATTAGGCTCGCTTAGCAGTGTCATGGGTCTTGATGACCGATGCACTGTTCGGCTTGATGAGGCCGCCCTGTACTTCGGCTGCTAGGGCCGCGGTGTGCTCCTCAGTACAGAGGGAGCTCTCCATATTCCCATTTACTGTAATGACGCCACGAGGTCCCGACATTTTTAGCTTTAGATATGCATAGTGTGGGACTCCAATAAAGCGGGCGAAAGCAGTTCGTTCGAGCAGTGCATGATAACCACTGCGAAAAGGGATGATGTCGAAGATCAATTCTTCGCTTCGAAAGTTGTCTTGAGAGCCTGTGCAGCGGGCCTCCACGCCGGGTATCACTCCTTTAAAGGTAGTGTTACTAGGCTAGATTCTTGACGGGTTGATACCCATCTTATGGACAGTATCCTTGTAAATCAAGTTGAGGCTGTTGCTTCCATCCATAAGGACTCTAGTAAGATTGTATCTGTCAATGATAGGATCGAGTACCAGGACCGTCGAACCTCCGTGGCGGATACTGGTTGGGTGGTCCCTGCGATCAAAGGTGACCGGACAAGCCGACCATGGGTTGAATTTTGGGGCGACGGGCTCTATGGCGTAGACGTCCCTTAATGCGTGTTTGTGCTCCCTCTTGGGGATGTGGGTGACATAGATCATGTTCACCGTTTTCACCTCGGGGGGAAACTGTTTCTGTCCCCCGTGTGCGGTGGGTGAGGCTCGTCATCGTCCTTGCTATGAGGTCCTTTCCCCTTATGTTCGGCATTTAATTTACCGGCTTGTTTCAAAACCCAGCAGTTTCTATTGGTGTGGTTGGCAGGCTTGCAGGGGTGCCATGAATCTGGCAAGGTCTCTCTAGTATTTTGTCCAGGTTCGATGGTCCCTCCCTATTACCTTTGAACGGCTTCTTCCGCTGACTAGGTTTAGAGCCACTGAATCCGACGTTTACGGTTGTATCCTCTGTTTCTTCGTTGTTGTTCTGACGCTTTTTTTACTGTGTCGTGGCCTTCCATTGCCATCCAAGGGCTCAGAAGTGCCGGGGTCGCTGGTACTGTTGCTTCTACGAGCCAACCAGCTATCTTCGCCCAGACAGTAGCGGGTCATAAGTGCAGTAAGAGCTGCCATGGTCTTCGGCTTTTGCTGGCCGAGGTGTCGGGCGAGCCATTCGTCATGGACGCTGTGCTTAAATGCCGCCAAGGCCTCACTGTCCGGACAGTCCATGATTTGGTTCTTTTTAATTAAGAACCGATTCCAAAGTTTGCGAGCCGACTCTCCGGGTTGCTGGATTATGTGACTCAGGTAATCAGCATCCACTACAAGAAATATGTCAACTAGTGACCTTCTGTCAGTGACCCTGGAAGAATTGGTCATAGATCTATGACCATTTCAGACCAATTGGTAAAAAGCTGTTCGGGGGGCTCCAAACCCTAAACTATAACGACCATTTTGGTGAGAAAGGTCGTAATTTCCTTACACGAAATGGTCATAAAGCAGATAGTACTGGTCCGCTGCCTTATTTCTAGCTGATCATGACCAATATAGATGGTCATAACCTTGTAAATTGTGGTGGGTTGCTATGACTAGGCGCCACCTCATCAGTTTTGCCTATGTGTCATGTCCATGTGGCAGTTTTTGCCTTAGGTTGTGAAGCAACCTATATTTCTGTCATTCCCAAAATTCCCAAAAAAAAATATCATAAATTCTTTGGGTCATATCTTCGTCAAATATGTGAAAAACCTTCCTTGCCTAGTTCAAAAATAATTCAAAAATATTCATTTTCCTATTTTGTTCAGAAAAACACTTTGTGAAGGAACTACCACTTTGGCATGTCCAAATGGTATCCATTTTCTACAATGCTTTCCTATGCCCAAATAACCATGCTCCACCAAATGCCAGCTCAATCCATTCATTATTTTGAGCCTAGCTTCAACATTCGTATTTATGTCCGGTGTGGTACTTTGCAAAGCAAGTACCACCTAAGCTCCTCCTTTTGAGCTGAAAATTTGTCAAGACGGTCTTCTTAGTAACTGATCATCCTCAGCCAAAACTCACGCCCATTAGCCATGTGCATTTCCCGTACCACTAATCAAACACTTCGCTGCTTATCCATGTTTGAGCACCGATCGGTCTCCTCATGAGAATCTTATGTTGTGATTTTCTTCCTAGCACCTACCTGGGGAGTTTCCAACCCACTAGACATGCCTAGGCCGCTTAGAACACATGGCAACGCCACAGTCACGTGGTGACCACGCGGCGGGCATGCGAGTTTACGCGCTCTAGAGTTGGGGCCCTCGACCACAGTCCAAACCTCGATGTATCGCCACAAAACCGTGTATTTATGATTAAATAGTTACTTATGTAACTAGAAATGATTTTTGGAAAAAATAAAGAGCAAACTATGAGGCAGCTGCAGTTCAAATTTGACCCGTTTCCTGCTGAATCGGCGGGAATTTGTCTTTTTTCACCAGAGGTGGATCAAAACTTTTGACACCCAACCATTTTGTCAATTGTGCATTAAATATGGCCTAGTATTTTAGAAAATTGATTTGGTCCAATTTTGCAACAAATATATGGTAGGTCCTTCATAAAAAAAAACTCATTTCAGGCACTCGGAAAATGGAAAATGAATTTTTTATGCACAGAAAATGAAAACTCCCTTAGGCAACATTGTTTGGAATTCCAAGATGCACCCTTGTGCACAATATGAGATCATTTGAACAAACAATGCCATGAATGTGGTCATAAGATTGATCATTTGGCTTGAAAGCCATGAATCTTCACGCATGATAGCTCATTTTTTAGAACACTTTTTAAAAAAATTCGTATTACAAGTTTATAATTTTTGTTGGAAACTTGGTCACATATAATGACACAATGCGAAGGTTTTCCATTTTTTTGAATTTTTTATGCCCGTTTCAAAATGCGGTCAAAACGGCGGGCTTGACCGTTCCTAGCTAGTGGTTGAATCTCGAAAAACTTTTGATGTTTCTCTGATTAAATAGATACTTATGTACCTAAAATGATTTTTGGAAAAAATAAATATCAAACTATGAGGCAGCTGTAGTTCAAATTTGACCCGCTTCCTGCTGAATCGGCGGGAATTTGTCTTTTTCACCAGAGGTGGATCAAAACTTTTGACACCCAACCATTTGATTAATTGTGCATTAAATATTGCCTAGTATTTTATAAAATTGATTTGGTCCAATTTTGCAATAATAATTTGGTAGGTCCTTCACATAAAAACTCATTTCGGGCACTTGAAAAATGGAAAATGAATTTTTCGTGCACAGAAAATGAAAACTCCCTTAGGCAACATTGTTTGGAATTCCAAGATGCACCTTGTGCATCCCGGCGGAGCTAGGCCCCGCGCTCCTGTTCGTCGGCGCCTGCGCTTGGGAGAATCGAGGGCTGGCTCGCGCCGACGTGGCGCCGTGGCGAGATCCGGCCGGGCGCCACGTCACTGAATCCCTCCCGGCGCGGCAGATCTGGCCGGCGTACGGTAGGTGTCGGCCCGCCTCCGATCCGCCCCAGCGCCCCCGCGGCCAGGCGGGCAGAGGGTTTCGCTCCCCCGGGGCGGCCAGATCTCGCGCGGCGGCAAGCAGATCTGGGCCGATTCCCCGCCTAGAGAGGTCGGAGGGGATGGCGCTCTCCAGGATGCGGGGGCTGTCGGTCTTCATCGGCAACATCCGCAACTGCCACAACAAGGAGCAGGAGCGCCTCCGCATCGACAAGGAGCTCCGCAACATCCGCACCCGCTTCAAGAACAAAAAGGTATCCTCCCTCCACATCCCCTCCCTCCATTTCGCCCGCGATCTAGGAGAATTCAGGCCCGCTTCCGCTCGGCGAGAATTTGCGGAGCTGCGGATTGGGTCTGAGTCCTCCTCCTCCTCGTCCTAGTACTAGTCTCGAAATGGCTGGTGGATGGTAGCTAGCCTTATCTGACTTTGTTGGATTGTGCTTGGTCTGCTGCGGTGCAAAGTCCAGATGCAAGTGTGAAACAGTGGTGGCAACGAGGCCTCGAGTAGTTGGGGGTTGGGATTGAGCCATGTGAAGGGAATTGAGCTGCTGGGACAGACATTGTGAAGCTCAATGGCCTTGGGGTTGGGTCATCACCACCTGCAAACACTTTACTGCTATGCAACCACCGTCCTAAACTGACAGTGCAAGGTTGGCCCCCTTATATTAGATTAGAGATGATGGCTGCAAACTGCACTATCGGGTTCGATGCTATTAGCTAATTTCTCAATTTTGCATTTCACTTCTGTACGTTGGACTAGCTAGCTAGGATCAACCCTGCATTCAAAACTACTGTCGTTATTAGTACTAGCTTGCAGTATATACTAGATGACAACCCGCACGTTGTTGCGGTAATTGTAGTAAGATAATTCGGATATGTTAGACAAATAAAATATAAATAATTTGGATATAGTACTTGTTAACCATATCGTTTCTTGGCTAAAATAAAACCATTTCATGAGATTGAACAATGCAAAACTGGCTGGAAAAATACAAAACATATCCTTTCAAAAAATATATTAACATTGGTGGTTTCAGTTCCCACTGACAAAATAAGTGGCCCAGCCAACCATTTATGCATCGAAACTGGCTGAAAAAATATAGAACATTTCCTTTCAAAAAATATAATAATATTGGTGGTTTCAGTTCCCACTGACAAAATAACGTGGCCCCGCCAATCATTTATGCATCCAAAACATCTTGCCCATGAGAAACAAATAAATATACCACAAATCAAATAGGTATTGGAGAGTTGCTTCAGAGGCGGTAATGATTCTTCTTAGTTGCCCACATCGTAGCTCACTGCTTGTCTTCATCCGGTGAAGACAACAAACAATCACCACCGTTAATAGGAACAGAGCACCGTCACTTGAAAAGTGGAAAATAATAGTGTGTAAGAGTTGATGACAGCGAGAACAAAAATTACCAATTCAATTTTTACCATAATTTCTGCACATAAAAATAAAACCTCTACTACATTAAGTTAAGGCAATATTATACAACAATTACCGTGAAAAATAAGTTTCATGATTAAATAAAAAGGTCATACAATTTTGACTTAATAAGGCAAGACCAGTCAAGGGAGAAAGCTTTTAAACTAAGCACGGTGATGAACTTTTGGTCAATAAAGAACATGACAATCCATAAGCATATTATGCATTCGATATTCTATTTCTATTCTAGTTAATATTGCAAGTCTGTAGTAGTAATGGTTTGGGAAGTTAGGATAACCTGTTCCAAAACAACGACATGTACGTAAACCGAACAAATATGACAATGAAGAGAGAATGGTGAAGTAAATCTTACTGATTCCACAAAGCTGAACATAATTATATTAAAGGTGTAGCAATGAAGCAATTGCGTAGGAACCAAAGAGTAACAATCTGTAAGGATAATTAAAAGCTGAGAGCACACCACCAAAGTTCATCATAGATAAGAAATAGAACTCAGAAGGAAAAATATTGAAGATAGAGGTTAGCAAACATAAGGAGTGATAAGCCCTAATGTTTATCCACTGGAATTTTGGCAACTTTCAAACAATATGTATCTTTTTTCATAGTAATATTTTTAGGTCCATGCAAAACTAATGAGAATTGGATAGAAAAATAGGCTGGCCTTCCTTCAACTATTTTTGTATCGTCTTCCTTGAACTGTTCCGACCTATACTTGTCAACACTCTCGGGTGCGCATATATGCAGAAGTAACTCACAACATTAAAATATGAGAATGATTGGAAGATAACTAATCTAGACAAAAGCTTTTTTACCCCGTAATCCAGACAAAATTAACCTACAACATTAAGATATTTTGATTATTGCGAAATATGTTCAGAACACATCAGTAATTCAAAATAGAAGATGTATTACAACAAAGAAGATTATGGACGTCATACCATCAAAAGAGATTTGTGCATTTTTGTAAGACAATTTGTTTAGCAGTCTTCTTTTGCAATGGGCAATTGGGTCTGTCCAAATTAATGCAATCATACCAACAAAATGGCGCAGCAAGTGTTACCTCTAGTGGATGGTAGCATCGTCTATCACAAAGAAATTCAGTAACATTAGTGATGGAACTTGCTAGAGCGAATCAGGTCAATATGTGCACCTAGATACTGATATTTAGTCTTGACTGCTACTGTCTCTTCTCATTGCAGTAGACCATGATGCAGTTGTCTCGAAAAACTGTTTCAAGCAGCAGCTCTCCTCCTCCTGACCAATCCAACACATCTGTCAGCTGTTGCTACTGTTTGCTGTAGCACACTCTAATTGGATGGTGATGGTAGTGCGTGGGATAGAGGGCCGCGGAGCCCTGCATCAAAAGAGAGGAAGAGATGCTACTATAGGTAAACACGCATCAAAAGCAGGCGGCGGGGTGTGACCTGACACTGTCGAGCGGCTGGTGGGAGGAGGAAGCCACGGCTGTGAGCAGCGATGCCAATGGCTCGAACACGACCACCGAGGAGGTTGCTGCTCCGGCGAGCCGTCGCTCTTCATCGCCGCCGATCTGAACCTTGACCTGAACCTCTTCTTTTGGCCGGTCTGAACCTTGACCCAAACCTCGACCTCGCCTTCTCATCTTCTTAGCTCTGATGTGATCGATTGATGGGTCCCCTTGTAAATATAGAACCGCATCCTTTCCGCTACCGTGATTTAATGGACTTTGGGGAATGCGAAGTGGGGGAGAAGTTGCTGTGGAGAAGGTAGGAGGTTGCGATGCGACTGGGAAGCAGAGGCGGCGCTGCGTTGAAAATGTTCCGCAACTCCGCCGGCGAGTCCGGTCCGAGGTTGCGGAGCGAGAGCGAGCATCGTAGACGAAGTAGTCGAAGTATGCGAAAGTAAAATGACACAGAGAGATGGAGGAGACCAGCTTTATTAATCAATGATCAGGTGTTACAATGATGGCTCCTCGTTGCTTTATATAGGGGGTAGGTGGTCAAGGGATAAGTACCCACTTAATAAAAGAGCGGAAACGGGAGGGCCGGCCCGTGCGTTTTGCACGCGGCCGCCGCCACCCCTCTGGGTTGACCCGGTTTCCCAACACTCCCCCTTGGGTAATTATCCGTATATCCATGCCTCAAAACTCCGAAAAACCCAGTGGGAAAAAATGTGGAGAAAGAGCACACATATACGTTGTTGTATTGCACGAATTGCCTCATCAAAAACCTCGTGTGAGAAACATCAGGAAAACTCACTCAAGGGAAAAAGAGTACAATCCACTCAACCATCAAGTTGAGTACTCGATCATCAGGATTGAGATTTTAGTGACGAGTTTGTGAAGTTTCTCCCCCTGAACCTTGCATCTCTGTAAGTCTCATCATACCGATCCCACGCACACACCTCTCTAAGGTTGATGCCGGTAATGATTTAGTGAACATATCAGCAAGATTGTCACAGGACTTAGTATGCAAAACTCTCACCTCGTTCAACTGTTGCAGCTCATGTGCATAGAAGAACTTGGGACTAATATGCTTTGTGAGGTTACTCTTCACATAACCCATCTGGACTTGTGCAACACAAGCAGCATTATCTTCATAGATAATGGTAGGGGTTTGTACGGTGTTCAGCCCACATGTCTGCTGAATGTGGCCATCATCCGCCGAAGCGATACACACTCTTTGGACGCTTCGAATAGTGCCATGATTTCCGAGTGGTTCGTGGAAGTCGACACAAGTGTTTGCTTGGACGATTTCCAGGAAAACGCAGTTCCACCACAAAGGAAAACATAGCCAGTCTGCGATTTGCAATCATGCGGGTCCGACAGGTACCCAGCATCGGCATAGCCTATAATAGATAGGTCTTGATTCCTCTTATAAAATAGACCAAGATCTTTGGTCCCTTGCAGGTAACGGAAGACGTCCTTGACACCTTTCCAATGTCTTTTGGTAGGTTCAGAACTGTACCGAGCAAGCAAACTGACGGCGAACGCAATGTCTGGCCGTGTATAATTTGCGAGGTACATGAGTGCTCCAACTGCACACAGGTAAGGAACCTCTGGTCCCAGAGTTTCCTCCCCCTCTTCCTTTGGCCTGAACGGGTCCTTGTCTGGCTGTAAAGATCTTCCGACCATCGGGGTCTTAGAAGGATATGCCTTATCAAAGCCAAATCTTTCCAATACCTTCTGGGTGTAGGCCGACTGGTGCACTAGAATCCCATCAGGGGAATGTTCAAGTTGCAGACCCAGACAGAACTTGGTTTTACCCAAATCCTTCATCTCGAATTCCGACATCAGGTAGGAACTCGCTTCCTCAATATCCTCAGGTGTACCGATTATGTTTAAATCGTCCACGTACACCGAGATTATACAGAATCCATCTTGGGATCGCCGTATAAAAACACATGGGCAATCTTTATTGCTCGTGTAGCCCTTCTCGTGAAGGAAATCACTTAAGCGATTGTACCATATTCTACCGGACTGTCTGAGTCCGTACAGTGCCTTTTGAAGTTGAACACTGTATAGACCCCTATTTGCTCTATCATGGTTCGGAACAGGGATACCTTCTGGAACCTTCATGTATATGTTCGAATCCAAGTTACCATATAGGTAAGCAGTGACAACATCCATTAGTTTCATTTTCAAGTCCATGTTTACTGCCATCGAGATCAAGTATCTAAAGGTAACTCCATCCATGACTGGGGAATAAGTCTCCTCAAAATCGACACCTGGTCGTTGAGTGAACCCTTGAGCAACGAGCCTTGCTTTGTACCGTACTACCTTATTATTTTCATCTCTCTTTCGAACAAAAACCCACCTATGGCCAACAGGGCGAATGTGGGGAGGAGTTCGACAAACTGGTCCGAACACCTTCCTTTTGTTGAGAGATAATAATTCGGCAGTAATTGCCTGCTGCCAATCTTTCCAATCCGACCTTTTCTTGCAATCAGCGAGCGTGTTAGGCTCAGGGTCAAGATCTATGATTGAGGCAATTTTCGTAGCAAAGTTGATGTCGACAATCACCGTTGCTCGGTTCAGGGACTCCCCCGTATAAATATAATTTATGGCCATTTCGTCATGGACCGCATCAGGCGCAAACACTTGCTCTATCAAATTTCCCATTATGGGAGCAAGGTCCTTTAGATTTCCCGCGCCGATGTGTGCGCTCACATCTCCGCTGGGTGTTTCCCCTATGGGAAAGTTTAAGTCCGGAATTTCATGCACTGAATTTTTCGTACTTGTGCCAGGTCTCGACTGGCTCCTCGTTTCAATTTGGGGTACTTTGGTGACAGGCTGTGATAAATCTCTCTTATCCTTTTTCGTCGGGCGTCCCCGAGTACTTGGGATTTGAGAAGCCGGATTTCTCGTCCTTTTAGGCCTTTGGACGGGAGCGGGCATACCATCATTTTTCTTCGGTATTTCAACCCTTTCCGGTGCATTGCGCGCGTGCACATGCGATTTTGTCACAGTCTTTAAGTCACTAAAGTGGTCGGGCAGTTGATTTGCTAAAGACTGCAAATCTATTATCTTTTGGACTTCTCTCTCAGTCTCAGCAGTGTGCGGGTCATGAGCGTGGATCCCCGTGGCTAGCCACGTGATTTCTCGACTTTTAGCATCAAGGGGTTGATTCTCTCCCCCTAAAGTCGGGAAAAGATCCTCGTCAAAAATGCAATCAGCAAAACGAGCCGTGTGACAGTCACCTGTCATGGGGTCCAGATACCTGATTATGGACACAGTCTCATAACCAACGTATATCCCCGACTTACGGAGCGGGCCCATCGCCGATCGCTGAGGGGGTGGTATTGGTACATATACCTGGCAACCGAACCTACGAAGGTGGGAAATTTTCGGTGTCGACCCTTGCGCAAGTTGAACAGGAGAGTGGATGTTGTAGGCCGACGGTCGAAAGTTGATGAGATTAGCCGCGTGTAACACCGCGTGGCCCCAACATGTAGTTGGTAAATTACAACCCTGAAGGAGCGGTCGGGCAATGAATTTAATTCTTTTAATCAATGCCTCGGCAAGTCCATTTTGTGTATGAACATGTGGTACCGAGTGCTCAACTTTGATTCCCATTGCCATGCAATAATCATCGAACGCCTTTGAAGTAAATTCTCCGGCGTTGCCCATTCGAATAGACTTTATACAATAATCCGGGAAATTATTCCGCATTTGTATGATCTGTGAGATCAATTTTGCAAAGGCATGGTTCCTTGTTGACAGCAGGCAAACATTGGACCATTTGGAGGAAGCATCAATGAGCACCATGAAGTACCGAAACGGCCCCGTGAGGGGCTGAATTGGACCGCATATGTCCCCTTGGATACGTTCCAAGAACGCGGGGATTTCATCCCTCACCTTGAGGGGTGATGGCCTAATGACTAACTTCCCCTTAGCGCATGCGGAGCACACGAAATCATCAGGATTCGGGAAGTTCTTCACGTTAACATTATGGCCATGCGAGTTGTTAATTATATTTCTCATCATCCTAAGTCCGGGGGGCCTAACCTATCGTGCCAGAGGCAGAAGAGTTCAGAGCTTCTAAAGACGGTCTTGAGGGTAGTGTACACGGGCGGTGCTACTATCTTAGTGTAGTATAGCCCTGTGTCAAACGAAGGAAGCCTTTCGATAACATGTTTACCACCTGCATCCCGCTTTGTGATGAGTAGGCATTCCTTGCCGTTTTCATCATCGGTCTCAACATGGAAACCATTAGCGCGGATGTCTCTAAAGCTCAATAGAGTACGAGTCGACTCCGGGTACAACAACGCATCATTAATGAGCAAAGTTGTTCCCATGGGGAGTATAATAGTGGCTCGTCCGGAGCCAACTATGTGAGAACCGCAACCGGCGATTGTCATAATACTTCCCGGAGATTTTTTAATGGACTCAAAGTACTTAGTTTCTCGTAAAATGGTATGAGTGGTGGCGCTATCGGCAAGGCACGTTTCCTCCATTCGGGCGCCACACGCGTTCTAAAATATGACATCTAATTAATGTAATGAGGAAGAAAATACATTAAAAATAAATGCACACATCTCAGAACATAACATGCTATCATGTATAAATAATGGAATAAATGAATAAATGTCATCCAATCGCCAAAGTAAAGAATAAGTTTATGCTCTCATAGAGCTTACAACCAAATCGAATTGATTCAATTTTATTGTATCAAAGCACGGAATCGTGATAACCAAAGAGGTATGCTAAGTGGACTCGGTGAAGAAGCCATTCACTTCCGCCGCAATCTCCATACTAGTGAGCTGATCCTCCTCAGAAATTATCTTGGAGGCAGCATCAATGTCTAGTGGCGGCGCCGCCGAGGCGGCCATGTGGTCAACCTCCATGGCGACGTGGGCCTCGGTAGAGACCGCCAAAGCTGCCGCGATGGGCACCACGGGGGTCGCCTCTATAGGAGTAGCAGGGGGAGTAGCAATCATCACGGGTGCCGCCATGGGCGCCGGTGGAGCTCCCTCCTGAACCAAGGCGAGGTGCGTCTCACGCGCCTTCCGAGCCTTATATGCAGCAACGACCTCCTGTGGTGCGCGGCACTGGCGGGAGAAATGCTCCACCGAGCCACAACAGAAGCAGTCCTGAGGCCTTTGCCCTCCCTTGCCCGGCTTGTTCTGCTTAGCCGGGGCGGGGGGGGGGGGGGGGTGAGGGCCCTTCTTCTTGCCCTTCCGGCCCCTCTTCTTCTGTTGAGGCTTGCGGACTTTGAGAGCGTTCACCTCCTGGCGAGAACTCCCCCCAAGTGGTTGCGCGACAAAGTTCTTTTTGAGAATCTCGTCTTGCGCCTCCGCCACCTGGAGGACGTCAATCAACTCTGAATACCTCGTGTAGTTCCCCTGGCGGTAGTTCCGTGAGGACTGGACCGCGTCGGGGTGGAAAGTGGAGAGGGTTTTCTCAATCTTCTGGGAGTCGGTAATCTCAGTACCACACAACCGAAGAGTCGTACAAATCCGGTGCAGAGCCGAATTGTACTCCCCAACCGTCCTGAAGTCCGCAAACCTCAGACGGATCTACTCTGCCTCTGCACGTGGCTTCACAGTGTACTTCAGCCGCTCAAACCGCTGCTTAAGAGCGGTCCAAAGGCCAGAAGCACTGCGTTCAGCCATATACTCATCTTTCAGAGTAGGTGACAGGTGATGACGGAGAAAATGCAGAGCCTGCGCATTCTCAGTCTCGAACTTGGGATCAGTGACGGCCAGCTGGGCCCCTTACCGATCGCCCTCAGGAGGGTTTTGCCCTGGAGAAAGATCTCGCAGTCCGAGGACCATGACAGGTAGTTCAGCCCTGTCTGGGCCAACTCAGGAAACTCCTTGTGGACAATTCCGGCCATCTGCGATTTATGCAAAAATCATGAGATTACAGCAGGTAATCTTTTGCACAAAGCGATGTTGATAAACTTATTCAATAAAATGACGTTTCAATATTTAAAACATGCTATTATATGATTTACTAAATGATTAAGAGTGCTAAACAATTAATCTACAGCAGTAAAATCATACAATAATATCATGTTACAAAAAATAGCATGTTAAGCGCATCTAGTATGTGAAAAATAGCCCAAAAATTGAATTCCCGAAGTATTTTAAGCCTAAATACGCATTTTCGGCGAAAACAGACAATTCCAGGGGTTTCTACGTGAAATATTACAGCAGGAATAAACTACGCGTAAAAACAGGAAAATCCAGGGGCTAAAACGCAATTCGCCGCGCTGCAGCCGGCGCCACCCTTGTTTTTTTTTGTTTTTTTTGTTTTTTTGTTTTTTTGTTTTTTTTGTTCTTTTTTGGAGGCCCACGGCGCGCGGCCCATCTGGGCCCAGCAGCCAGCGCCTTTCCCTCTTTTTTTTTGTGAGGAGGCATCCCCTCAATCGGGGCCCATCCGGCCCAGGAGCCAGCGGGCCGGCCCATGCGCGGCGCTGCCTCCTGCACGCAAACGGCGCTAGGGTTTCCCCTGGCAGCCGAGCGGCGGCGGCGGCTCGCACGCGGGCGCGGCGGCGGGGGCTCGCATGCGGGCGCGGCCGGGCGAGGCGACGGCCACTGGCCAGGCGCGCGCACTCGCGGGAGCGGTTACCTGCAGCGGGCAGGGCCGGGCGAGGCGACGGCCACTGGCGTGTCGCGCGCGCTCGCGGGAGCGATGACCGGCAGCCGGCAGGGCCGGGCGAGGCGACGGCCACTGGCGCGGCGCGGCCAGGGCGCGCGGCACGGCCACGGGACGGCGCGCACGCGGCGGCGACCTCCAGCCGGGCGGCAACTCGCGGAGCCGCGGCCAGCTGGGCAGGCGGCGGCGCGGCCAAAAGCAGGGCACGGGGCGGCCAGCTCGAGCCCCGGCGACGGCAGCCGGCCGTGCACGGGCTCGGCCGGGGCGACGACCGGCGCGACGGCGGCGGCCCCGCCACACGACGCGGCGTCGAGCCGGCCATCGAGACGGCGGCGGCGGCGTCAGTAGGACGCGGTGCAGCGTGCTTGGTACGGCGTCATCTGGACGCCGGCCTCGGGATGCGGATCTTCGTCGTGTTCGTCTGGAACTCCGACGGTGCATGGCACATCTGGTGCATTTGCGGCGGTACCGCGATCATCGGGGTCGCGATCTGTACCGACTCCCTATAGTGCAGTCAACAAGTCCCTCGTAGTCCAAGAACATCGACATTGGTCGGCGACGTGTTCGTCCGCTCGGTTCTTGGGAGGAAAATCCGCACCATAGGTAGATCAAATCCGAAAATAATCTAATCGCAAAAACGGAATCGTAGCAACGAGAGGAATCCATTTTTGCAAAAAGTGGGGATCGGATCTTATACCTCCGCGGGATCGACGAAAGCCTGCGTGATGCAGGCTTGACGGAGAGTTGATGGAGCGAAGCGTGCTGATAACGTGTTCCGCAACTCCGCCGGCGAGTCCGGTCCGAGGTTGCGGAGCGAGAGCGAGCGTCGTAGACGAAGTAGTCGAAGTATGCGAAAGTAAAATGACACAGAGAGATGGAGGAGACCAGCTTTATTAATCAATGATCAGGTGTTACAATGATGGCTCCTCGTTGCTTTATATAGGGGGTAGGTGGTCAAGGGATAAGTACCCACTTAATAAAAGAGGGGAAACGGGAGGGGCCGGCCCGTGCGTTTTGCACGCGGCCGCCGCCACCCCTCCGGGTTGACCCGGTTTCCCAACAGAAAACAGAAGTCGCGGGCGTGGGGAAGAGGAAGTGTGCGACAGGTGACCTCTCGGGGACAGAAACGTCCCCAACAAACCCTGCGGTGTATAGAAAAAAATGTGGAAAGGCTGAAAGGAAAGAAAAATAAAATAAATAACTTGATGATGTGGCAGATTAGCTGAGGTGGATGGCTGCATGTTGATTGCTGAGGTGGATAGGCTGCATGTCAAGAGAAATAAGGTAGTGGGGATCAACTATTTAGGTATTATAGATTCCTAAGGTTATGGATGCCTGATCAGTACCAGTGTGAGATGTTGATTCATGTATCCGTGTTTGGTGCGACATTCATGCACCTCGTCGTGTGTAATTATTCGGTGTGTACGAGACCTACGGTATATACTTACCAGTACTGTCTACTGTGATTGAGTATTTATTGATGGTGCTCCGACTGCGTATTATTTACCCATTTGCATCTTCTTAATCTAGCATCAAAGGCCCCCAAAAAAACAAATAATCCTTTAAATCCTTATTTGTTCTATATGTATGTACCGTTGGCTGACATACTTACGTGTTCTTTTTTGTGGATTAACAGAGGAGGAAGCAAACTTGCTGAAGCATGAAGAGAAACAAGAAAGATTGAAGTGAAAGGATTGATTTCATTGATAGTGACTGCAGGTACTTATATGTCCTGAGCCGTCGTGTTTACATGCCGGTTACAAGGTTCGCGTCGTTTCGGAAAGACACGGCGCTGGTTTGGAAAGACATGACGATGGTTCGCTATCTACTGCGTCGGGACAACGCCAGGATTCTAACCACCGGTTAGAATATTCTAAGGAATCTGATAATCACCTAATTAGCCAAATACTAATACTATTAGATTCCTAACACTCCCCCTTGGACAGCGTTGTTTTAATCTTCAGTGTCTTGAGGATCTACATATATCTTGAGTATCAAAAGCCTTGCGTCTTCTTGATAGTCCTTGATCTTGTAACTTTGAGAATCTTTAATCTCGTACTATTTATGTCCCTGTAGGAAATATAATAGAAACTATAGAAATTTGATATATCGTTAGTATATTTAATCACTTATTAAAACCACATGAGAAATCCGTTGGAAAGCTCATAAGTTTAGTTCTAGGAAATTTCTCCCCCTGAAAATTGCAAATTTCGTAGTCGTCTCATACCAATGCCATGAATGTATTTTTGAAATGCTGCTCCTGGTAAAGACTTAGTGAACAAATCCGCAAGATTGTCACAAGATTTTATTTGCAAAATATCAATCTCTCCATCTTTCTGTAATTCATGAGGAAAAAATAGTTTTGGAGAGATATGTTTTGTGATATTACTTTTAATATATCCCATATGCATTTGAGCAACACATGCAGCATTATCTTCATAGATAATGGTTGGTGATTGTAATGAACCAATACCACATGATGTCTGAATATGATTTATTACTCTGCGGAGCCATACACATTCTCGTGAGGCTTCGAATAATGCAATTATTTCAGAGTGATTAGTGGAGGTAGCTACTAAAGTCTGTTTTGTTGAATTCCATGAAATAGCGGTTCCACCATATAAAAATACAAACCCTGTTTGTGACCTGGCATTATGGGGATCAGAAAGATATCCAGCGTCACAATAACCAATCAGGGTCATGTCTTGATTTTTCCGATAGAATAAACCAAGATCTTTAGTACCTTGTAAATATCTGAAGATATTCTTTACTCCTGTCCAATGGCGTTTTGTTGGAGCTGCACTATGTCGAGCCAGTAAATTTACCGCAAAGGCAATGTCTGGTCTAGTACAATTTGCAAGGTACATTAGTGCTCCTATGGCACTGAGGTATGGAAACTCAGGTCCCAATACCTCCTCGTTATCATCCCTTGGCCTAAAAGGATCCTTGTTCATATCAAGGGATCTGACGACCATAGGTGTTTTGGATGGATATGATTTATCCATGTTGAATTTTTCCAAAATTTTCTGAATGTAAGCGGGTTGATAAACGAGTATTCCTGAGGGAAAATGCTCAAGTTGTATACCTAAGCAGAATTTGGTTCTTCCCAAATCTTTCATCTCAAACTCCGTCATTAAATGATTGCGTGCTACAGTTATATCTGATGCGTTACCAATTATGTTGAGATCATCAACATATACTGAGATGATGCAAAATCCCTTTGAGGATTTATTTATAAATACGCATGGGCAATCATTGTTATTAGAGTACCCTTTACTGAGAAGGAACTCACTGAGTCGGTTATACCACATTTTACCCGACTGCTTCAAGCCATAGAGTGACTTTTGTAGTTTTACACAATACATGTTGCGATTTATATTTGGATTCGGAATTTTAAGTCCATCAGGAACTTTCATATAAATTTCCGCATCGAGTGACCCATACAGATAAGCGGTCAGTACATCCATTAACTGCATTGGTAGATTCATTTGTACTGCCAAAGATATTAAGTATCGAAATGTAATTCCATTCATTACAGGAGAATATGTATCGTCGTAGTCGATACCGGGTCTCTGCGTAAACCCTTGAGCTACTAGTCTCGCTTTATATCTCACCACCTCATTTTTTTCATTCCTTTTTCGAACAAAAACCCATTTTGCTCCCACAGGAAAAACTTTATGAGGAGTAGGTATTATTTTACTAAATACCTCTCTTTTATTAAGCGAGTGTAATTCTGCCTCAATTGCTTCCTTCCATTTAGGCCAATCCGAGCGCTTGAGGCACTCTTTCATAGATTTTGGCTCTGGATCCAGTTGAAGGGTTTCAGCAATTTTCGAGGAGAAATCTGTGTCGACAACTGTAGTGCTTCTATTGTATGTTTCTCCTGAATCAATATAATTTATGGATATTTCATTAATTTCTTCAGGCTCCGTATGATTTCCCATAACAACGGAGTCTGGTTGTTTCGATACCCCAACATTATAATTTGTGTGTACATTTATGTTGGGTTCTTGATGTTGAACATCAACTTGAGGTTGATTTGCATTTACTGTCATAGATTTTGATTTTCTTTGTTTCCGCGGAGGCTTTAGAGAAGCCTTTTCCGCCGTGACCAGATTTCTCCCCCTTTTATTTGTAATTGGGAGTTGAGTAGTTTTATTTGGTACCTCTACTCGTTCTGGTGCATTAACTGCGGGGATATAAGATTTAGTGACACCTTTGTGATCAGTAAATGCGTCTGGTAGGTTATTTGCAAAGTGTTGCAAATCTATAATTTTCTGAACTTCAGATTCAGATTCTTTAGTACGTGGATCTAAGGACTGAATGCCTGTTGCATTCCAATCTATTTCCTGGCATTCTTTGTGGTTTGTTTCTCCCCCTAATGCCGGGAAATGGTCCTCATCAAAAATTGAGTCAGCGTACCGGGCTGTGAACAGGTCCCCTGTTAGGGGTTCTAAATATTTTATAATTGACGGAGAATTATATCCCACATAGATTCCTAATTTTCTATGGGGTCCCATAAAGGTACGCTGCGGTGGCGATATCGGTACGTATACAGCGCAACCGAATTTTCGCAGATGGGAAATACTTGGCTGATTGCCACGTACTATTTGAAATGGGGAGGTTTCATGATATGCAGTTGGTCTGACTTGTATCAGATCTGCGGCGTGTAAAACCGCATGTCCCCAACAAGAGGTTGGTAAATTGCAATTCTGTAATAGTGGTCTAGCAATTAATTTTACTCTTTTAATTAAAGATTCAGCCATTCCATTTTGAGTGTGCACATAGGGTACTGAATGTTCAAGATGGATTCCTAAAGCCATACAATAATCATTAAATGCGCGTGAACTAAATTCAGCAGCATTATCCATTCTTATTGTTTTTATCCTGTGTTCAGGATGATTTGCTCTCAATTTGATAATTTGAGCAATTAATTTGGCAAAGGCATGGTTACGTGTGGATAATAGACACACATGTGACCATCTAGTAGATGCATCGATGAGCACCATGAAGTACCTAAATGGTCCGGATAGAGGTTGTATTGGACCACATATATCTCCTTGAATTCTTTCAAGAAAATTAAGCGACTCATTTTTAACTTTAAGATAAGATGGCTTAATAATTAATTTCCCGGTAGCACAGGCGGTGCATACAAAATCTGATGATTTGGGAAAACTTTTAATTGGTAAATTATGACCAACAGAATTACTTATAATTTTTCTCATCATACCTATTCCAGGATGACCAAGGCGATCATGCCAGGTCTTGAATTTATCAAGATTTTGAAAAATTATTTTGTACGCAACATAAGGTACGGGTTTTATGTATGTAAAGTATAATCCAGATGAAAATGAAGGGAATTTTTCAAGAGTTTGTTCTTCATATCCGTTGCTTTTTGTTAAAAGCAAATATTCTTTGTTATCCACCTCTATTGTTTTTCGATGGAAATTGTTAGATCGGATATCTTTGAAACTTATAAGGGTACGTGTAGATTCAGGATACAAAAGTGCATTCTGAATTACGATAGTAGTACCCATAGGGAGTGTGAATGTGGCTCTTCCTGAACCAATAATTGCTTTGTTACTTCCTGTTATGGTCATAACATTTTCCTTTCTCTTAGTAAGAGTTTGGAAATATTTTGCTTCCCTTAGAATTGTGTTAGTGGTAGCACTATCCACTAAACATAACTCTTCTTCCATCGGATTGTTCCCGTTAAAATTCTATAGATAGAAAAAGAATATTTTAGAATAAATTTATTTTTATTCATATATTCATTAAATTACATACATAATATTTATATTACAATCTCAAATATAAATTCATTACAATATTATGTCTGATTCACATAATGCAATATACATAGTCTGAAAGACTTTATTCTACTTATTGTTATATAATATATAACGTCTTGTAGTATTTAAATAGCTAAGTGACATCAATTTGTTTATGGAGATTAACTGAGGTCTCCAAAAACATCTCGGGTGTAATCCACAAGCATGTCTTCATCGAGGATGAGATTGTCCTTTGGCTTGTATACTTGAATATCGCTTTGAGAAGGACCAGCTTGAGGGTTATCTTGAATGGCGTTGAAGTGAGCTTCAGCTTTATTTCCATGAACTTGTTTGCCTTTTCCTCCATACTTCATGTATAGATCCACAAGGTGCTTGGGAATTCGGCATTGATTAGTATGATGATTCATGCATCCACACCTTTGACAAGTTTGAGAGTTGTCATTTTGATCATTTTTCTTGAAATGACCTTTCCCCTTAGTTTGACCATTGGTCTTTTGACCATTATTCTTTTTCCATTTTCCCTTGAATTTTTGGAAGTTCCTTTTACGGTTTCCAAATTTACTAGTAGAATGAGCATTAGCATGTGCTTCAGGGATAGGCATGGCACCCGTTGGGCGAGCATTGTGATTCTTCATGAGAAGTTCATCATGCTTCTCGGCCTGAAGTAATGTGTATATGAGCTCAGAATACTTTGTGTATTTCTGTTGACGATACTGCTGTTGCAATATCCTCATCGAGGGATGGAAAGTGCATAAAGTTTTCTCTATTAAGTCTGCATCCGAAACTTGTTGATTGCAAAATCTTAGTTTGGAGTTAATTTTATGCACGGCAGAATTATATGCAGCAACGGACTTAAAGTCCTGAAACCTTATAAGAGACCATTCTCTTTGGGCTTCCGGCAACATTACTGCTCTTTGTTGGTCATATCTCTCCTTGAGGGAGTCCCATAAAGCTAAGGGATCCTCCTCCATCAAATATTCAGTTTTTAAATCAGGATGGAGATGGTGCCTTATGTAGTGCAATGCTGCATACTTTACTACTTGAGGTATTTCTGGAGCATTTTCGAGGGGTGCGACAATGCAAGGACCGAGACTACGTCCATTTAAGAATATTTTCATATCCATGGCCCATGATAGATAGTTACTTCCATCTATTTGTAGTTCTTGGAATTCTTTCTTATTGATATCAGCCATATTTCCTGCATGTATGATCATGCATTTGATTAATTTTACTTGATAGTAAAATTTATTTTGGTAAACAACAAATATGTTCTAGAGGAACACTTATAATTTGTAAGCCATATATGTGTATATCATCGAATTTTGATATATTTGGAAGAGCACTATGGAGGCATAAAAAATAAATGCCTCTGAGTAATAGGCAAACTGTAATATACAGTAGAAGTGCCATTACTGTGTGATTGCACAAATATAATTCAAGGCAATCATATATTTTATTTGGCCTTTTTATCTCATATTAATGAGAGAACATTGCATGAAAAAAAAATTAAATGCAAAATACAATTGTTGTACCAAATAACATGTTATAATATACTAAAACAAATATTAATAAACATGTCATATTACAGATATAAATGGATGTAAGGGCTACGATATAGATTTACAAAACCATATAGATCTTCAGCTAGGAAATACAAACTGGGAGTACGTCTAATTAGTATGTCTAATACAAATATGATTATATTAGTACTACACATCACGGGTGACAGGAGACGTGGCCTGTTTTGGTCCATGGCCTGTGTCGGCACCGCTTGGAGCATTCTGGTTAAAAAAGGGGATTGACCAGAGGACACATCAGGTACGACACCAAATGCCTCCACTCCCAAATCACCAATGCTTGGCCCAGCTCCTTGCCGGTGCCCACGGCCGGCTCCTTCAGCGGCGGCGCGGCCCCTCCGCAGAGGAGGAGGGGAGTTGGGGGCCGGCCTCATGGGGGCGGAGATCCGCGACACGGCCGGTGAGGCCGAGTGCCTCGGGCGACCAAGTGTCGGCGCGGGTTCCAGCGGGGCGGACAGCCATGGCTGATGCAAAGCGGCGGAGGAGCACACGGGCTTCCGGCGAGGGCGTCGGGAGTGCGGACGGCCGCGCTGCTACCTGGTGCTCCTCCTCCACTTCCAGCGCCGGGAGGTTGAGGTCGCGGCGCGCTGGGAGAGCGAGCGTCGGCGCAGCAGCCTCGATCTCCTCCGTCTTCACCTTCGGCAGGAGGTTGATGACGAGTCGGGGCTTGGGCGCGTCCAGAGGGACTGCAGCAGGCGGCGAGGAGAACTCCGGCAGTGGGTCGTAGCCCGGCGGCTTGAAGTGCTCCGGGTCCTCGTCAGATGGCGTCGGGGACGGGAGGCCCGATCCGTACCCGTAGCCTGGGCAAGAGTACATCAGCGGCGGAGGCGGCGCTGCGAGTTCCTCGTCGGAGAAGTAGCGATCTGGGTCATCGACGAGCCATCCGGCGCTTGGTCCGGCAAGCATCCACTCCATGGGCGCGTACACCAGTGCAGGAGGCGGCAGTTCCGTGGCATCCGTGGTGATGTTGGAGGCAGAGGCCTCATCCTCGTACTCGATTCCGACCCCTGCAGCAACCTGTTCATCGACAGCGTTTGGTGCGGCAGCAACCTCTTGGGGCATGACCAGGACGTCTTCCCTGGGCGCATCCGCCCTGGTACTCGGTCCTGGCGCTCCAAGGGAGTTGCTGCGGTGCACCCGGCGGTGTCCACAGTGAAGGCGCTAGCGATGGGCGTGGCGGCGAAGGAGGCCACCACCAGAACCGTAGCGACGAAGAGGAGCACGGTATGGTGCATTGCGGCGGCGGAGGCCGCCATTCCTGTTCAGGCGACGCTGACGGCGGTGGCCGAAGTTCCGACGGCGAGCAGCAGCCGGACCAAAAGTCCGGTGAGGAAAACGGAAGCCCCGGCGTTCCCTTGCCACAAATCGAGCGAAAGCGAAAGCAAGGTCGGGCAGAGAATCCATCTCTTCTCACCTTTCTTTCTCTCCTGTAGCCTATTCTCTGGTTCGAGCAGTGCTGATGACGTGAAGAGAAACAAGAAAGATTGAAGTGAAAGGATTGATTTCATTGATAGTGACTGCAGGTACTTATATGTCCTGAGCCGTCGTGTTTAGACGCCGGTTACAAGGTTCGCGTCGTTTCGGAAAGACACGACGCTGGTTTGGAAAGACATGCCGATGGTTCGCTATCTACTGCGTCTGGACAACGCCAGGATTCTAACCACCGGTTAGAATATTCTAAGGAATCTGATAATCGCCTAATTAGCCAAATACTAATACTATTAGATTCCTAACAAAGCAAACTTGCCAGGCAAGAAGGGATCCCTCAAGGTAACCCCAGCGTCTTCCAGTTTGCACTTTGCTCACCAACAATACTGATCGATCGATAGGTAGATGTTGACCCTCTCTTTTTGTGATGTGTGGCTATTGCAGCTGGACGAATGGGTGCTGTGCCGGCTGTACAACAAGACGAACAACTGGGAGAAGGTCAAGGTGGAGCAGGACATGGTTGTGGAGGCATGGCCTGGACGCTCGTCAACCTCGGCCACTTCATGGTACCCACCTCTCCCCCTCCCCTCCCTTCCTCGCTTACACGTCCTCGACTCCCATGGATCTGAAGGCTTGCGGTTTGTGTTTGTTTACCTCGATTGCTTGCTTCGTGCAGTCAGGAATTGGGGTAGATCGTTCGCATCTGCCCACCCTTCGCCTCCCCTAGCTACAAATTGCTACGACACATTCGCCAATCCTGCCAACTAATAAAGTGTATTCTAGTGTGAAGGTTTACTGTTTCATAATAGCCAAATAAATAGCCTGTATTTAATCATTCTTTTGCTACTTTAAATATAATAATGTAGTGGCAAAATTCATGAAATCATTATGACAGTAAATACTGCAGTTCTAGTTGGCCCAACCTCAGTTCTAGAAGTACAAATTATTGCTATTTTTCTCATAAGATTATAGCATGAAACATACTATCTAGAAATTATTTCTCTATTGTCATTGCTTTCCTAATTGAATCTTCATTTGAGATTACATACCACTTCTTCCACTGGAAGAAGGGAACTCCATTCGTTGATGATCAGGGGATGTATAATAGATTGACTTGGTGGGAGCAAATGGACAACGGCAAGCAGCTTACTCACAACAGAAAATTTCTTGTTGTGGTTCCTGTAGTCCTGTATGTGTTATTCTGTTTCAATTTTATTAATACTACTTTTGGGAGCTTACTTGGCAAGGAACAACATGGCAGGATGTATGCACAAAGATTGATTCTGGCTAGTCAGAAATACTACACTTATTCATTAATTATGCAAAGAACACTTGTTAGTAACATCTAGGTCTAACTTGCATATTCACGCCATTATACATGTGTAAGGATTGGGCATTGCTCTATTCACGCCATTATACATGTGTAAAAATTGTTCAATTAACTTCATTATCTTTAATACTTGATTATTCACTTCCGGTTAGTAGTAACTTAAACTTGGCGGCAAACTGGTTAAATACTTGGTTGTGATCACGTTTGTGGTTGGTGTGCGAGCAAGCAAAATCAGAATGATCCCAACTGATCGTATTATTTTTGCGTTTGCTAGAATTGTCCATGGACATTTAATCTGTTTTGTGTATAGTAGGTAAAATAGCAGAGTACACCAATTACCATTTTGTTTGCTGACATACACTTCCAAAGACCTTTTAGCGCAGAGTTCATATAGTTACACAGTGCTTTTTAGCTTACATATTATACAGTTATGCAGTGCTCCCTAAACTGTCTGTTTACTATATATATCATTCATGTATTCTTGGATAGTACTGACTACATACCAGGGCGAATTAACCACAATTTGCAGCGGCCGTGCTCCACCAGCTATTTTGTGGTTCTTGCAATCAGGGAGTTCCTCGCAAGACAGGGCCCTCCCTCTTCTGCTTCTTCTACTACCTACTGTTGCTGCTATTGCTGATTGGTCTATGCACGGTGGGTAATCCATCAATGTTTATTTGCTACTGCTGTAGTAGCTGGTATGCTTGATGCGTGTATCTCTGTCTCCTTACTGTTTTGCTAGAACCATAAATCCTGATGCATGATGATTATAGTCTGGTTTGCTAGATCTGTTCTATTGGTGCTTAAAATTTGACATGCCTGGATTCTGAATGAACTTGTTCTTACAGTTCTTTTCATTTCTATGATCAATTTAGTTAGAGTTGCACATGCCAGTATACTATATACCAAAAAAATCCTAGCTAGTGAGAACATTTCACTCCATGAACATATACTGGTTAGTGTTAGTCATAATATTTATCTACATGGCATTTACTGTCAATTCTTGCTTATAAGTTATTGGATTCCTCATTGGCTATTGTTTGATGTTCTGTACACATTCTTATTCTTATATTTTCATTCTTATTCTTTGCACATGTGAAGTGCGAATCAAAGTCCGAAGCTGTGAAGCATATCAACAAGTAGTAGCATATTATGTGTTGTAATTGTAGGCAGTAGTAGGCATATCTGGCTTGTAGTATACTGTAATGATTGTAATAGACTAATGTATTGTTGTTTTGGATGAATTTCGATTGCTCTCTGGTCTGATAATTATTGTGTATGTGGTTTGAATACCTGTGAAATGGAAACCTGACAATGGAGTCCAAGATATAATGGTTGTTTGGCAAAGTTCGAAATTTTTGATGTGTGGGACCAATTTTGGGATAAGCATGACAAGTGGGACCAATCTGTGGTGGGACCAGCTGCAAAATAAAATGGCTGAAAATAGAAAATCAATAGACCGGCAAAAAGGCCATGCCGAAAATAAAAGGCCAAATTGTTGGGCCAGGCCCATGTAGCTAGAGAAAATTAACAGAAAAATATATATTAAAAAGGCTGAATTAATGGGCTCGGCCCATCTAAAGCACCGAAATGGACCGGGCTGATTCTAAGTAACGATCTTTTCAATTGGTCGTAATTTTGCCACGTCAGATTGCCACGTCGGATCCGACGTGGCCTGGGCAGACAGCCAGTGACCAAAACAAAAGGTCATGGGTTCAAGGACCTTCTGTTTTGGTCGTAAACGTCTACGACCTTCTCATAGAGAAGGTCGTTAATTTCAATTTACGACTGTCAACTTTTGACCTTCTGTTTTTGGTCACAAAAAGGCCGCAAATGGAAAACAATGACCTTTCAGTGACCAATAGTCAAGGTCACAAGTTGACATATTTCTTGTAGTGATCCGGTGGACGGACATAAGTGCCCTGAAAGTTGTCCCGAAAAGCATCCTCTAAGTCTTCACAACTTCCAGTGGAGTTCTCTGGGAGGCTATTCAACCAGTGCTGTGCTGGTCCTTTCAGCTTGAGAGGGAGGTATTTAATGGCGTGGAGATCATCCCCGCGAGCCATGTGAATGTGTAGAAGAAAATCTTCAATCCATACGGCGGGATCCGTCGTTCCATCGTATTGCTCGATGTTCACAGGTTTGAACCCCTATGGAAATTGGTGCTGCATTACCTCATCGGTAAAGCACATAGGGTGTGTAGCACCTCTGTACTGGGCGACATTGCGACGGAGTTCGGATGACATCTGTGTTCGATGCTGATCCCGGACTTGGTTATGTTTGTCGTGCCAGGCTTGATGGCCATCATCTCGTGCTGGGGCACGTCCTCTTGATCCATTGATTGATTTGGTATGGCCGGCTCTGTTGGTCAGGTCCTGACGTAAGTTGTACGTGTAGCCCGGGGCCGCTGTCTCCTTGCCTCTAAGGCGAGGGGGCGCGGGCTGGTGTTCGGCATAGTTAGCAGTTTTGTCCCGTCCACGTGGTGGTTGGTCCAGTTGATCAGCCTGATTGTATTTTGACGGTATTGGCTCAAAGGCCTTGTCGTCAAATTGTGGCAGTAGCCTGCGTTTGGGATAAATTTTTGTTTGGCGCTCAAAGCCATATCCTTCTAGGGCGGCTAGGACCTTGGTCCATCTGTTATTGAGCGTATCTTGTTCGGCTTGAATCTGCTGCTGTTTCTTTTTCAGGCTCCGTGCGGTGGCGATGAGCCGTCGCTTGAAGCATTCTTGTTCGAGGGGTTCCTCTGGGATGATGAAATCTTTGTTACCGAGGCTAACATCCTCTTCGGAGACAAGTAAGTAGTTACTATCTTCGGAATCCTCATGATCGGCGTGTTCGGGGCTGTATTGACCCTCTTCCCTTTCATCCTGCTCGAACGCGGGCTCAACGTGGTGGCCGGGGTCTTCGGCGTTGTTCAGAGTGTCATTATCTCCGGTGCCGGTATTGCTTTCCCTTGCCCGATGCGATCGTGTGCGGCGCCGCTGACGCCGACATTTTGGTGGTTCATCGACGGGCTTATCCTCATCTGGATCTTGAGTGCCATCGTCGTCCTTCTTCTCGGGCGTGTCCACCATGCATACATCGTAAGTAGAAGTGGTCGTCCAACGCCCAGTGATAGGCGGGTTTTGACCTGGTTCTGCTTCGACATTGTCGTCCATGCCATCGATGTCTTCGGAGGCATAGTCTAGCATGTCAGTTAGATCCTCGACAGTGGCTATTAAGTGGGTGGTGGGTGGGACGTAAAATTCCCTACTCTCAGCCCCTAGTTCAAGCTGGGTGTGGTTCGGAGGTGACACTTCCGTGATGGAGGGAGATTGTATTAAGTCCAGTGTTTTGTTTAAGAGCGAAAGCTGGGCAGACGTCTGAGGATCTGCGGGGTTAGGCTCAGTGAAATCCACTTGGCCGAGCCCGAGAGACGCAGACCTCGAGAGTTCGGAGCTGGTGTCCAGAGGCGAGTCCGGCTTCCCGATGACGGGGAGAGTCCTGTTTGACTCCGGGTCCGCGGACGGCGTGGTCGCATCTGGGTTTCCGGCTAGAAGCTCCGTGATGGGAGAGAGTCTGGCGGGGTTCACACTCCCGTCTTTGGACGAAGTGGTCTGCCCCGGACCTAAGGCCGAGGCGGACACAGGCGTCGACCCTTGGACGAGATCTGAATGTAGATCCGAGGGGCCTCCTTCGTGTGGGTGGGGAGCTGCGGCCGAGGCCGTGAACCCCTTGAAGATTAGGCCTCCTCGGATATCGGCGATGTAGTTCAAGCTTCCAAACCTGATCTCGTGACCAAGGGCGTAGCTATCGACCTGCTCAAGGTGACCGGTCGAGTTGGCACGTTGCACGAAGCCACCAAACACAAAGAGTTGGCCAGGGAGAAAGGTCACCCCGGAAACAGCGTTATCGTTGATGACGAGGTGAGCCATCGATTCTTTCATCGACAACACAATGGACCTCCCAATCGAAGCACCAATCTCGGTGTCAAAACCGGCAGATCTCGGGTAGGGGTTCCCAAGCTGCGTGTCTAAGGATCAATGGTAACAAGGGACAATGGGGACACAATGTTTACCCAGGTTCGGGCCCTCTTAAAGGAGGTAAAACCCTACGTCCTGCTTGATTGTATTTGATGAGTATAGGGGTTACAAGAGTTGATCTACCTTGAGATCGTAATGGCTAAATCCTAGTTGTCTAGCCTATGATTTTTCTGGTAGCCTCTACAGACTAAACCCTCCAGTTTATATACACCGGAGGGGCCTAGAGTTGTATAGAGTCGGTTTGCAGAGGAAGGAAATAGTACATCCAGACACCAAACATGCCGTCCACGCATATAGGAGTCCTATCCTGACACGGGGGATAGTCTTCCGCTTTATCTTCACGGCCCATATCGAATAGACCGGACACCCGAGGACCCCCTAATCCATGACTCCCTCAAGGGGTGTGGCGTACCGCAAAATGGGAATCCACTGGCTACTGTTCATCCACCGTCTACTTCCTCGCTCCAGCCTCCACGGCTACTGTTCATCCACCATCGACCTCCTCCAGCCTCCACCTACGACTGTTCATCCACGGAGTCTCCCTCCTGCCTCCACCAGCTACTGTTCATCCACGGGCTCCTGTTCATCCAGCCTCCACCGGCTACTGCTCAACCAGTCCTCCACGGGGTCCTGTTCATCCAGCCTCCACCGATACTGTTCAACCAGCCCTCCACTGGGTCTTGTTCATCCACCCCCAACCGGCTCGATCGGGGTCTTGTTCATCCAGCGGCAATGGCCTCTCCTACCACGGGGTCCTATTCATCCAACTCGCACCGGGAACTGTTCGTCCAACCCCCAACAATGTTCACTGTTCATCAAGAGGCAGGAGGTTCGATCGGCTTCAGTTAGGAGCAGCAGCGAAGGAATCTCTCGATCGAGTTCAGTTAACAGCAAGGGATCAATCAGGGTTCAGTAACATAGCTAGTGCAATCGCTTGGGTTCAGTTAGAGCCCAATGCCTCGTTCGGGTTCAGTTAGAGTGCAATGCCTCGCACACACGCGCATACGTGTACGAGAGAAACGCGCAAACCTCCGTGCATCGCTCGGCCCCGACCACCCGTCGTAACCGGGAACTCCCCAAAATTTTCCTCGCCCTCGCTTCTACCATGATTTTTTCCATCATGGACGGCCCAAAGAATGTCAGGTGCGTCTCCGGCCTGCCCAGGACGAAAAACACATTTTCTGTCATGATTTTTTGTCATAGAAGTAGGAGCCCACCACATCTATGATGATACCGGAGTTTGTCACAATTATCGTCATAGAAGTGTCATAAGCATGATAGGGAAAAAATTCGTTCGGCCAAAAATGTCACGGATGTGTCTTTTTTTGTAGTGTTTTAATTTGTTTTATGTTTTAGTAATCTTTTATATCTATCTCTATCAGATCTCATCCTTGCAGGTGACCGTGAAGGGATTGACAACCCCTTTATCGCGATGGGTGCAAGTGTTTGATTGTTTGTGCAGGTGCATAGATTAAAGACTTGCGTGTATCTCCTACTGGATTGATACCTTGGTTCTTAACTGAGAGAAATACTTATCTCTACTTTGCTGCATCACCCTTTCCTATTCAAGGGAAAAACCAACGCAAGCTCAAGAAGTAGTGGGAAGAATTTCTGGCGCCGTTGCCAGGGAGATCTACATCAAGCCTACCAAGTACACACCATGAACTCTCATCTCATGCATTACATTATTTGTCATTTGCCTTTTGTTTTCCTCTCCCCCACTTCTAAAACGTTTTCAGAAAAACAAAAAAAGATTTGCCTTTTTATTCGCCCTTCTTCCGTTCGTCTTTTTGTTTGCTCGTTTGTTAGATTGGTTTTTTGCCAGCATGTCTGAATCTGGGGAGGTTATCGTTGAAACTTTTGAGGAGCTTGCTATTATAAATCTTGAGGAAAAACTTGGGTCTTTTTCTTTAGATCGCGAAACTCAAACTCGTCCTACTTATAAAGCAAAAACTTGTCATGTGGGAGACAGTAACATTATTGGAAAAGGTGTTATTCAAGAATTTTTTGATTGTACAGGAACTATGCCTATTAATAAGAGATCTATTCTTCTTGATACAAACTGTTATGCGGATGCCATTGTCATGCTTATTGATAAATTAGAAAGAAAATTTGTGCACATCCACCCCGCTTTGCAAAAGGTGTTTTATGAACTCCCCAAGATTAATCATCCTAAAGCTAAAACGATTGCCACTATCATCCTTATGCGAGAATTTGATTTTATAATACAAGAGGTTAGGGAAATTTTTGCTTTCTACAATAAAGATATTGAACATCCTCCTATTGAAGAACTTCTCCATGATAAAGAAACTTTGCGTAGCTTGGAATCTAGAGATTATCAATCTTACAGTGACAATCTTAGGAGGAGAGTTCCCTACTCAGAAATTACTCAAACCATGTATCTTGAGACTTATGATAAATTCGATTGGATAACTAGGGGAATTTATGTAGGATATAATGATGATTGGTTGGAAAAGATGACTAGAGAACCCATTAAAAACGAGATACGTGTTTTATATGATGATATATATGCTGACAATCCAGACTATGGGTTTATGAATGTCAAAATTACTAATCAGAGTCCTTTTCATGAATTAAGTTCACCTACTAGAAAAGAAAGGAAAGAACAGAGAGATTTGCTAAGAATTTTTTTGGAAGATTTTATTAAGAAGGAAGTGCACGACAATACCTAGATCTATTTATGGCTAGATAGGGGCGTTAAACAATATCGCTTGTTGGGAGGCAACCCAATCCTAGACCCCAACAAGCTGACCCAGCATGCGCTTGCGCTAAAAAATAGGTTCATTATTTAATTGAAAAGTCCCCCTGTTTTCCACCTCCTGTCCTCCGGCGAGAAGCCGTTGTCATTCCGCGTGGTCTGCGTCTGCGCTGATGCTTCTAGGGTTGGTGCCGCCGTCTTCTCGTCAGAGACGTGGGATTGGGCTGTCAACCCGTGGGTGGAAATCGGTGAAAACAACAGCCTAAAGTACAAGACCAACACGATGGTGGGTGGCTCCGTTTACTGGCCTTACGACGGCGAAGCACGCATGGTAAAGATCGACACCGCGGCGTCCATGGATATCACCACTGTGGGTCTGCCCGCTCAAGCGAAGGTGGAGTGGCACAGCTGTAAGGCTGGGGAGACCAAGGATGGTGGAATCTGTATTGTTCACGCATCTGCTGATTTCCTCCTCCAGGTTTGGACCTGTAATGTGGATGGTGATGGGATTCAGAGCTGGATACCGCAGAAGGCAATCTCTTTGGGTGTAGAAATTGACCGCATTACTGAGACCAGCACAAGGCACATGTCAATCCCTCCGCTAGATATCATGGTTGTGCAAGTTAAGGATGGATAAGTTTACTTATCAACAACACCGATGATGACTCTTTCTGGCCATCTCTGCTGCTGGTTTTTCTCCCTTTACTTGGTATGCTTCAATTTTTCTGGCGGTTTAGTTGTGGCTTGTTATCACTAGTCATCAACCTATGCACCTGCACGGGCTAGGGATTTATATGACTATATGGTGCTAATTGATATATTGTGAAAATTGACCTTCTAAACATAATTAATAAATGGAAGTTATATACTTCTCACCATTAATATCATATAAGTTTCTCTGTTTCCAAAAAGGGAAGACAAATATTTTCTATAATTAACTATCAAAGATACTATTTAGAAAAATGGAATATGAATAATATATTTTTCTATGAAGTGGCCATTATATCAGTTTTAAATCCAATTTTTCATTTATCCATAATGTTTTACTTCTCAAGTACTTTATTTTTAGTTTGACAATCTAGTTCCATACATTAACAACATGTACAATCATGTTCATATTTGCAAGGAAGAGAGGTTTTGTTAACAAAGCAAAGTATATGACAGTGGTAATCATTGATAAAGGTAAGAAATATAAATGAAGTTAGACTTGCAATTAAATATGCATTGCTATCAGGAAATTAACATACATAAAATACCTTTATATTATATCATCTTATCCGCCAAATCACGTTCGCTCCATTAGATTTCATTCCCCATATCGTATGCATCTTTTCATTGTTCTATCATGAAATCGTCAAAATAAATAATAAGAAATAACTGTTTTGTGTAGAAACATCTAAATGGATCAGTCAAAATGCTTAATAAAATTGACGGAACACATTATTTATGGTGTCTATCTTGTAAGAGACAATATTACGCGGCCTTGTTGATGCCATCATCAACAGTAAAACTTTATGATCCATTGGTATGTGCAAGGAGTCCTCCTAACTTTTTTAGAAGCACTGGACAACAATAATTGCATGGTACCACTAATTCTGGGTTTTTTTTTTCTCAAAATCAAATCGTAAAGTTGCTAAAAATGTGCAGAAAACCAATGTTCCTGCAATTCCGGACCTTAGTCCAAAGTACCTTTTTGCAGATGGTATCAGCACACGCATCGGATTGGGAGGAGAAGATCACATTGTTACTTCAGATCAACAAAACTTCAGTCGTTGCTGCTGCCTTCTGTGAAGAGGCCATGGGAAGACAGGCAGGTTCTCATCTTGCACTGGCTAAATCTACTGGAGGCAGATTAGCAAATTTATTGCATTAAGCACGAGTTCCTGTGAGAACAGGAGTAGATTACTAAAATCTACTAAGCTAGGTGCTAATTGTTCAGTAGATATGTGTATACACTACCCCTCTAATCAACACCATGAGAATAAATCAAGAAAAATATAGGCACTGTAGCAATCTCTAGTATCTCCCTGTGTTGGTGGGTTTTTTTTAGTTAGCTCGAGATTCAATCAGTGTACATTTGTGCACAGTGTATGTATGCATCCAGCAACGGTAATCATGAAGGTGTTCCCCGTTCTCGTGCAAGTTTCGTTTTTCAAGGCCAAATGCACCAGCCAGCTTTGGGCAGTGCCGTACCGCTCGCTAGGCAGTCTCCGGCGAATTGCATTGCGATGATGGCTAGATCGGGGTTGCGTAATGCTTCACGCTGTCACGTGTATCTCGAAGGGAATCGTGGCGGATAGAGACCAAGGACATGACGACTCACGTGCAGGGAACAGGGGAGGTGCGCATGCCATGCCTCTTCAACAACTACAGATACATCGTATATTAATCCAATGGACAAAATTGCTTAACTTCTAGGATTAACTTCCGGGATGTATTTGTCCTATGATCTTGCACGCCATGGCGAACCTCGTACCCCGTAATGTTGTCTATACCTATGTAGTTAACTAATACTTCTATGGGACTATTTCTATTCATGAATACACATATACATGCAGCAGTTTTGGAGTGCTTTTATTACACGATGTAAATTCCTACTATGTGCGTTCAAACATCATCTCTACTTCTCTATCTCTACTTCTCTACTTATCTAAAAAAACTTAGCGTTCCGTTTCCCCTCTTACGTTCCCCGCTTCGTCAGCCTCTCGTACGACCCCCTCACCCCCCGATTTTCTTTCCCCCGTCCCAGTCCCACCTCTCGTACGACCCACTCGATTTTCTTTCCCCCTCTGGCCTGCTCCTCATGCCGGCGTCCGGCGCCACCGCTACCAACCTCCAGCCGTCGTCCAGTAACCTCTCCCGCGCGCCCTATCTCGCTTCTTCTCCCTTCTCCCTTCCTTTTCTCTCTCTCACAAATCTTGTCTCTCTCTGTTTCAGAAACAACAGCACCATGGATCCCGATGTGGAGCTCCACTGCAGCCCGATCTGACCTGGGAGCGACCAGATCCGTGCGTCTCCGCCTCGCTCCGCGTGCCTCCATGGTCCGCCGTCTTCCCGAGCGCCGGCGCCCCGCGACCAGATCCGTGCGTCTCCGCCTCGCTCCGCGCGCCTCCATGGTCCGCCGTCTTCCCGAGCGCCGGCGCTGCGCTCAGCCGCCGCCATCCCATGCCATGGTCGCCTCCCTCCAGAACGACGTGCCGTGGTCGCTTCCCTGCCTCTCCCGCAAGTGGGCCTTTGGGTTTCTTTGCTTTTTTTCAGGACACTAGGTGCCAGGTAAGGTGACCCAAGACTATTGCTTTCAGTTATTCAATGGTGTTCATACTGCATATTGCTATCAGATATGCCATTGCCTGCAGCGGCAAGCTTGAATGCCATGTTTGCATGTTTATTTGATTCAAGTGTATAGATAAGGGGTAAACTGAACCATGCTAATTCGCTACCAGGTTGGAGATTTGGGATCGGATGCGCCAATAACAAGGGACCAAGGTGATGAACTAACGGCACGGGCAGAATGATTCTTCAGGTACCAACATAGTCGTCGACTAGAGAATTAAGTTAACTGTTTGATTTACTTGAAGCTCCAAATTGTAGTTATTTTATTCATTCACTAATTTGGTATAATCCTAACCTAGGAGGATTATCACTGTATGATATGAGATCAGGACGTTTAGCAATGATAAAACTCTGACATTGGATGGTTCTTTTCTGAAGTACAGTTGTAAGATCTTTGATTCTAGCTTCGACCTTTAACTGGACAGTACTAATTGGACATATAATTGGGAAATTATGCACAAGATATTCTGTTGTCTTTTGTTCTCCAATCAGATTCATCTAGCACTTTGTACACTTTCTAATTGTTCTATCCTCTACCTCTGAAACAAATTTGGTGATTTCTGCTATGATAGTTTCCAGAATAGTTTGGCCCTCGAGACACTTCCACTGTTTGGCGTCTATTGATTATTATTGGAATTGGTTCGACAAACTGTGTATATGTGACAAATTTACTAATATACTGACCCAGCCTAATAATACGACAAACTGCTGCCTCTCCTCTCTGCTCCTTGCTGCCTGCGGCTGTCCCATCTCTCCTAGCGCTGCTGCTGCACTTCTTCTGAAGCTCTTCTCAACCCCGTTGCTTAAGTTCTTCTCTGAACTCCAACCTGCGGCTGTCCCATCTCTCCTAGCGTTGTTGCTGCTTCTCTCTCTCAATTTTTTCTGTAATTCTGTGAACCATTGTTGTGCGATTATATGATTTGTGGTATTTGCTTGAGTGAACCTGTAAGGTTTGTACCTTATGCAAAGTGCTAGCACCTACGTATTATCCAAATTTTTCTTCTAAATGTCATGAGGCATGAGCCACAAATTTTCTCAAGAATGACCCTTGGTATATATAAGGCATGCATGCAATTTTAATAATACTCTTTTGGCTCTCATTTATCTGTTGCCTTAGAGCATCGTATAATATAGAAGAGTCAATCAAACAAAGCTCTTTCAATATCGGACAAAATATTTGTTGCCTGGTTTATTTATAAGAAAATTCTTCTGTGTATTTAGTTACATGATTTTAATTTGATCGTCTTCTTCCATCTTATTTTTGGTGACTATGATATTTCCTTAGGTTCACCTTGACCTTCACTGCCCGTGAAAGAGCTTAAGTAAATTGATGTTGTATCATCAGAATCTGTAGCCTGGCTCAGTTTTTTTGTCTATACATACACTTCAATTCCTTGCTCGCACTGAAATCCCTCTTTGTCACAGGATGAATCAGAAACTGAAGATGATGATACAATGGACACAGAAGAAGCTTCCTCTGTCCTCATCACTGCACTGTAGTCTTTCAGCCAAGCTCTGGTGAATGATGACGGAGAAAAAGATATCGTGACAGAGGTTCATGTCTTCTTGTGTCCAACCCTAGATCACAGGGGCTCTCTTATCAGCAAAATAGCTACTCTAGATGCGCAGATGACGATCCAGCCGCGGTTGCGCTTTATCTCGTCGGGACGAAATAGCCCTGCCTTGTCCCTGCCGCCACCGGTAGAGGCTATTTTCCATAGGCCAAGGTGAGCATCCATGTCTAATGGTGCGAATTTAGTCTGGTTCCATGAGCACTTCGTTCCCCGCCATGCAATCTTTGTTGATTCGGAAAGATGGGAGCTGTCTGTTTAGCTAATTCAATCTACCATTGATCATGCTAATTTTTGTTATATAGGAAACAACATGGACATGCTGCCCTTTTTCCCAATCAAAATACTTCTGTGTGGAGAGCTCGGGCGTCGGTGGCTGTGTCGAAGCAGAGCTCGGTCATCGGTGACAGCACGGCCGGCTGATTTGCGACTGGTCGGATGGCGAGCTTCACATACCTGTGCGCGTACGCATGGGTAACACACTATATTGGCCACGCAAGAGCAAGTTCACAGGTGGTAAACTATATTCGTAATTTATGTTCATAGGTGATCTTGTACAGTACCATAGCCGAATCCTAATTTGTGACATTTGTTTGTAGTGATTACAAGGGGAGAGATGTGCTGCACTTATGTCAGTAATCAGGGCAGGCCCATATCCATTATATGCATATTTTGTTAGTACTATTGTAATTTAGCAAGTTCTTGTTCTTTCCGTAAGTTGTTTGCTGAACATTTCATGCCGCCTTGAGCATGCAAAAGTACTTCTGAATTTTGCATGATATTTTGTTAGTCATAAATCACGTCACACACCACATCTATTTTTTTTTTTGGTAGTTTAAAAATAACTATTCTAAATGTTCTTTTAATAACTATTCTAAATGTACTATAGACCGAAGTCAGAATATTGGTAAGCTCATTCTTTTTGTAAGCTATGGAGATGAATTTGATGAGTTGTGTGAAGATGAAAAGAAGCTGATGGAATATACTTTGATTAGCAGTGACCTTGGAGAGCGAATGGTGCCCCTACATAGACTTTACTGAAAAGTTGCTATTTAATGTTTTTTTGGTTAGAGAAAAGATCACAGTGGACACAACTGCAGAAGCAGCGATTCAATGTTTTATTCAGTTTAACCATGACTATTCTTTTCATTCAGATATGCTATGAACTAAATTATGTATCTTCTTCGCCCTTGAATTGGATAATTACCTTGGTTTCATCTTTTGACTCAGATATGCGCAAGGAATTGAATAGGTGCTGGTTTTTTATCATAATCTGTCCACCGACAATGCATACGAAAGTAGATATGAAGGACTATTTTATGCCATTTGATTGGAACACTAAACTAGGTTTTGTTGGTTCTTGAGTGAAAAGATAGTTGATGGTGGAACAAGGTGCCCCAGATTAATTAGGAAATGAGAAAGTTGCATTTTGGTGATCCTATTTCTTTCTCTCCATAGCAATGCATGTGGGTTTAACGATATACAATCTATATATGTCTATTTCATCAACTAATACATGTATTGCACATGTTTTGTACTGTACCAATAGGAAGGTAAAGAGCTCTTGGTTGATTTATTTTTGAAAGCATGACCTAAAATACATCACCAATGCATAAATGACTATTGTTCTCCCGTTGCAACGCACGGGCAATTACCTAGTACATGTAAAAAATATCTTGACTTACCTGGCCTATTGAACAGGACGGATCAGAAGTTGGTCATGCCCTCGCCAACATCGCGGCTTGCCGTGGAATGGAGTACTGCACCTCTGCCTTGAGAAAATTACGGCGTGCTTTGCGGAATATAGTGTATGGCTACAGCACCGCCGCATTACGTAAATCGCGGCATGACTTGTCCCAGATTTCCTACATTGCCTATGGTGTCACTACTTAGGGCCTAAGATACGGACGGGCGCCGGCACAACGCCATGGGTGATTTTCACTTTTTTTAGGGTTGACTCCCAGCCAATCTGATTCGCTGCTTGCATGAACTCTTTATTAATTCATCCGATGGCTGTTAATAACTAGCATGTAGATCTGATGGACAGTAAAAGTATTTTTCAAGGATTAACGTGGAGCTTTATTGGTGCCTCCAATTAGTAAATATAAGATTTGCATTTCAGTTAGTAAACTTAAGCCGTTCATGCATTGATTGAATAGATATCAAAGAATCCTTGAGCACTTGTTCTTTAGATGTACAACAGCAAGGTATGTTTGGGGTGTGGTTAAGAGCTCTACAGGCTTTGAAGACATGCCTGACAATGTATGATGTTTTAGCTCCTGGATAGATAAACTCCCTATTAAATTTAGCAGCTAGTAGCTGTGGCTGTAGCCGTAGTATTCCGGCCTTTGTGCAAAGTCTGAAATGCGGCTAGGTTTGATGATGTTTAACTGTGTGGTTCCAGTGTTATTACTTTTCAGATCGCTCACTGTTTGTCCTATTGGTCCAGATCACATAGAGGAAAGGGCTCCAGGAGCTACAGGCCATGGCATCGCTGCTGTCTAAAATTGCCATGGATTTCTCGAACATGAGCAATGGATGGCCGCCAATGACTCTCAGACTAGGGGTGGGCTGAAGCTCCTGGCTCGCTTGGCTGGTGTTATTACATCAGGTTTCCTCTTACTCACATTTAGTACTCTACTACTCTAGATAACAGAAAAAACAGAGTCTCATAAAACATACTAGTGTTCTGCTTTGTCAGGAACAAAGCGCTCCGTGAGACCATACTAGTGTACTGCTGATGGCATTCACGTCCTGAAGCATTCACGATGAGGTATCATTTCAGCACAAAGAGAAAAAAAAATCATTAAAGAAGACTGAACCTTAACTAACAACTGTCAGAGAACATGTTCTCCTAGCTAACGACAGCAGATAGTACATGGAGCCTCTTGTGACGGCCCGAGGTAGCACTACAAGAATCACCTGGAACTCGTTCCACATAAATAAAAAGATACTATCAAGTGCTACTACTGCATCTCTAGTTTCAAGGAACTGAATTCAAATGCATTAGCATTGAGGAAGCTGTGGAGTGGAGCCATGCGTTGCAGGATGCATCCTACTCCACTCAGGTGTAAGGACTCATCAACCCTGCTGCTGCTGCTCCCTCCCCAGACTGCAGTATCAACACATCGATCTCATTAATTTCAGACACAGAGGGAGAGGAGTTCCCCTGGTTGGTTGTGCTTTTTCTGAAAACTTAAAAGTCTATTCAAATTTCATGAACAGCAGCGCGTAATTTGAAACCAACACAATCACAACATAAATACACACAGCAAGAGGACAAACAGTCTCCCAACTCACCTTCCAGCACAATCGAACACGCGAAGGCAATGTCAGCACCCCTATGGCCCTGTACACCTTACCAAGAGGGCGTGTTCCACAGAAAGTATATACACTACTCAGAGAAAACAGTCCCATGCACGCTACGCCAACTGTGAAAATCTAAAAAGATGAAGCTAGGGAACAAACAATCGACTGAACAGAAGCAACAGTTCAAAAGTATTATCATACACGCGTAGAAAATTAGGAATCATCAATATCCATAATCCATTACAATAACTTCAAGCAAGGAAATACAGGGGTCCCATACAAGCTATGCCGATGTGAAACTCTAAACAATGAAGCTACGGAACAAACAACCATTACAACATCTGAGCAGTAGCAAATACTGGAGTTCAAAGGTATTATCATGCACGCATAGACAACTAGGAATCATCAATACCCCTCACATTAACTTCAATGAAACCAAAATCCCAGCCTAATATGCTGCTTCATGCTTCTTCTGAACTCTTGTTACTCAATTTGTAGTCCCCTTTCTAGCCCAGCTTTTCCATGTAATTAGGGCAAACACATACACCTGATCATATGTGTGGTCAACCACGCAGAAATAAGCAATCCTCCATGCTTTCTTAAACAACAACACACAAAGCACCAGCCAGAGAGCGAAAATAAATCCTAGAGCGAGCCCAAAATAAAAGGTCATTGGCTCAAAGGAATGCCCATTCCTCTTTTGATCGTCTTGCCTTGTTGCATTCTTTCTGTGGCAACTGTTTGGAAGAGGATGCCCACAAAGACCATTGTTGCCACTGTACATGGAAGGTTGTTGTGTGTAGAGGGTGTCAAGATGACGTCCTCATTGTATTCTCCCTGTTAGATTGTTATCAGACAAGTCCAAGTAGCTCAAATAGGTTATATACGTTAGGCTCGAAGAGATTCCGCTAGAAAGCATGTTCCTTGAGATGTCAAGTGATTCCAATGCCTGCAAGGCCCCAAGCATATTTGGAATATTCCCGCTCAATTGGTTCCACGATAGATTCAAGTTTATCAATGCATCAAGAGCGGTTATTTCTTCTGGTATTCTCCCAGTTAATTGGTTTAAAGATAAGTCAATGCTCACCAAATCTAGAATGCCAATACCATAATCAAGTTCATGTCCCTTGACGACCACAGAGGAAAAATCATATGTATTAACAATATATAAGGAATTGCCATGTTGTGAGTCAACGTCATAATCCTTTACATACTTTCCTGTCATGGCTGTCAGGTTTGACAGATGCCACGGTATGGCACCTGATAAGCCATTTCCTGCTAGGTTCACATGGTGAAGGTCACTAGGATTTGAGATAGTAGCTGGGATTTCTCCAGAAAACATATTCTGGTTTGGCCGTAGAAATCGCAATTCAACCAAATGCATGTGCTGATTCAATTCTTTTTCTTCTTTTAATCTACTTCAGTTTGCGGCTGGGCCGGCACATTGTTGAACAAGTCCGTTTATCACTATTTTTTTTCTATTCATTTTTTCCTTTTTCGTTTCCTTTTTTCGAAAAAATCTCACACATATTTTTTTCTCAGAAGTTCCAAAAATGTTTGCTTTTTAAATATTGTTCATAAAGGACAAATACTTGCATTTAGAAAAATTGTACAGAATACGTCAAAAAAATGTTTGTTTAAATAGAAAAATGCTGACATCAATATAATTAAATTTATGAACATCTATTAAATAGAAAATTGTTTGTTTATTGTTCGATTACAAGAATCTTCATTTATTGTTCGTTTAAATAGGAACATGCTCACATAAAAAATCGAACACTTCTTAAATTTCTGAACATATATAGAAAAATAATAATAATAATATATCAATCAACGACGGGTTTATTGTTTGATTTTTGTTTCTTTTTCATTCTTGTTCTTTTTCTTTTTCATTTTTGTTCTTTTTCAAAAAAAATGCTCACATCAATATAATTGACCCAAATCTTTCCACACACTAGTATCACCATGACAAGCATCCATGATAAACATTTCATTGAGTTCTGACATTTTATACATTTTCTAGGGTTTTCCCGATGAAAAAAGCCAAAAACACTAGCCGAAAGTTACGCAACGTGCGTTCGTTGTCCGAATTACTCCAAATTTTGCATGGAGGCCTGCCATGATTATGGCCACATGCTGGTAAAATTTGGTGTCATTCCATGCATGGCAAGAAGCACACCATGTTCAAAGGTGGTAGTTCGGGTAGGCCGGTGGGTAAGTCTAGATGCATTTCTTTACCACAACAATAAAATGGACCCAAATTTTTTCCACACACTAGCATCACCATGCCAAGCATCAATGATAAGTTTCATTGAGTTATGACATTGTATGCATTTTCTAGGCTTTTTCCGGTGAAAAAAACCTAAAACACTAGCCGAACGTGATGCAACGTGCGTTCGATGTCTGAATTCTTTGAAATTTTGCATGGAGGCCTGCCATGAGCATGCCCACATGCTGGCAAAATTTTGTGTCATTTCATGAATGGCAAGTAGCACACTGTGTTAAAAGGTGGCGGTTCGGATAGTCCGGTAGGGCAAGTCTAGATGCATTTTTTCACATAAATAAAATGGACCCAATTTTTTTCCACGCACTAGCATCACCATGCAAAGCATCCATGATAAAATTTCATCGAGTTATGATATTTTATGCATTTTCTAGGATATTCCTGGTGAGAAAACCCTAAAACACTAGCCAGACGTGACGCAAAGTGCGTTCGGTGTCCGAATTCCTTCTAATTTTGCATGAAGGCCTGTTATGAGCACGCCCACATGCTAGCAAAATTTGGTGTCATTTCATGTACATCAAGAAGCACATCATGTTCAAAGGTGGGGGTTCGGGTATGCCGGTAGGGCAAAGCTTTTCTTATTTGTAATTTCTGTCAATATCAATCAACATGAATATTTTTTTATGTCCGAAATATTTCTTGAAATTTGTTATCAATTTTGTAATTCAAAATTGTGTATGAAAACTCTATAAACATGGAACTTTTCTTCAAATTTTTTAATAAATTCCAAAATATTGATGTTGTACCCAAACTGCAAACCACATACTTTTTTTGAAATTTATAAAAAATATTTAAACACAAACAATTATTAAATTTATGAACAAAAATTATAAAAAGGGAACATTTTTCAAAATTTCAGAATTTTTTATATTTGTAAATTTTTTTTGAAAACAGTAACATTTTTTTCAAAATATTTCAAATTTTAAACAGGTTTTAAAATGAATAATATATAAACATTTTTGTTGAATCTAACAATAAAGAAATTTTTTCCTATTTAATAGATGTTCAGAAATTTAATGATATTGATGTCAGCATTTTTCTATTTATACGAAGATTTTTGACATATCTATGCATTATTTTTAAAATATGAACATTTGTACATTATGAACAAACTTTTATAAGTGTGGGCCTTTTCTGAAAAATAAAAAGAAACAAAAAATAAAAAAACGAAAAGCAAATAGTGACGAAAGGATACATTCAACAATGGGCCGGCCCAGCCGCGAACTGGAGTAGAAGAGAAGACAAAATAAGTTAATATGCATAAGCACTAGGATGTCCTAATTGGTTAGTGTGGTCATCGTTGGACCATCAGGGCATGAGTTCGAGTCATGTTACATGTACTTTTTTTTCTTCTAAAAAGAAAGTGAAAAAACAGCTGACGGCGTCGCGACTGACGAGAAAAAAGACACCGCAAGGAAAAAAAAGGGGGCGCGTATGCGTATGGGTGCGGGTGAAAAGTCCATCTTGCCCTTTATTATGAAGGGGTATAGAGAGATCTCAACCGTCAATGTGTTTAGGGGGTCTATCTTTTAAAAAGAAAGTGAAAAACAGCTGACGGCGTCGCGACTCGCGAGAAAAAAAGACACCGCGAGGAAAAAAGGGGGGTGTGTATATGTACGCAATCCGCGTATGGGCGCGGGTGAAAAGTCCATCTTGCCCTTTATTATGAAGGGGTATAGAGAGATCTCAACCGTCAATGTGTTTAGGGGGCACTACTAGGAAAACCCTTACCAGTAGCGCTGGTTATTTGGCTATTAGTAGCGCGGGTAGGCGCGCTACTGCTACGGCGCTACAACTATTTTTTAGCAGTAGCGCTTGTTTGAACCAACGCTACTGCTATCTGTATCTAGCAGTAGCGCGCCTCTACCCATCGCTACTGCTAATGCTAGTAGCGTGGCCCAACAAACAAACGCTACTGGTACGCAGCGCTACTACTACTCCAATACCCCACGCTACTGCTAGTATTTTTTTATGTTGCTATATTCGTATTTTTACATGTTTTATACAGTTACAACATACACATACACTGGAACTATATGAAAAAGGAATGTCTCATCATCATCATCATCGAAGTGGTACAATATAGTCTCATCATATCAACATAGTCTCAACACAAATGATGTCGATCTCATCATCATCTCGAAATAGCGATACAAGTTATAATGATGACATGTATCTTACATTGTCACCCTAGACACATGTTTCATCATCTACCTAAACTAAGACATACACGATAAGAGCGATCACGATGATCAAAAGCGGTATTATGTAGTAGTTTTTGTAGCGGCGCTGGTTCTGAATCCCCTGTTTTGCTATGAATCTCAAGTAACTAGCTTCGACTTCCGCTCTGCTATCAAACCCTTTCTGACTTCCGTCGGAGAAGCCAGAGACTTGGGCCTGACACTCTGGCCACTCATCATACACACCCGAAACATGCCCTACATACACGGCATACCACTTCCTCGCCATCGTTGATCTATATACCTGTCAAAGATGCACATATATATACCATGAAGCGAATTCAACAAAACAGTTATGAAATAGAAGCAACATATATAGTAAACATAGTTAACAAATTTTATCGTACTGAAAGTAATTAACTAGAGCACGGCACCATACATCTAATAGTTTCGTCGTACTGAGAGATTCGAAGTTTCATCGTACAGAAAGTAACAAGTAACTAAACAGACACATTGTTTTTAAGCAGTGCACTCTTCCCATCTGTCCATATCCGGGAGGACAGACCCAAGCTTAGTGAAAGGCGTCATGTCCTGACGTTGTAGGGCAATGCGGGTTTGGACGTCAGCTCGCGAGATTGGGCCGGCGTAGAACATCCCATTCTCTTCGAGGACATCTTTGATGATGATGGACGCAATTTCCTGTTGGATCCGGTAGAAATCATTTCGAAGTCGATTATCCGGCACGGCTCCAAAGGCTTCGGCCCATCTCTGGATATGGGTATCAGATGAAGATTTCATGCAAAGTGATTGCACATCCCTTCTGTACTCCATCATTAGATGGATGACGTAGAATTATACCTGGCCATGGGAAGCCCGGCCCGGCCGGCCCGGCACGACCCGACGCTGCCCCCGGGCCGGGCCCGGGCCTAGATTTTGAGCCCAAAGGCCGGGCCGGGCCGGGCCCGGGCCCGTCTTTTTTGCATTTCTCTGAAGGTCGGGCCGGGCCGGCCCGGAGCCCGACGGGCTTTTACATGTTCGGTCCGGGCTCGGGCGCAGAAAACAGGCCCGATGGCCGGGCCGGGCCGGGCTCGGGCCTGGGTTTGTTTCGTCGGGCTTGGCTAGGCCCGGCCCGAAGCCCGGCCCGGCCCGAAGTATGGCCAGGTATACGTAGAATCCATCATTCTCACTTCTTGCCGGTTGCTGGATGCAACAGAAGTCGGTCTTGTGGGTGAAACAAAGCCCGGCCTTATTTGTTTTTTTGTGTTGGATGTAGCCACCCCGCATGCTGAAGCCCAGCATAGCTCTGTCCAGAACATACTTTATGTGTGTGTAATCTTTCTTCTGTATGTTCTTCGACGGGTCCAAATATAGAGCGCGGGAGTAACGCGGGTAAAGAACAATGAGAACGGCACGACACCCCCCGCTGCGCAAAATACACGATCAAGTTTAGCCTCCATGCGTGCAAAGTAACTATTGAAATACACGAAAGGATGTATGTGTTATAGTGCTATCCGCGGATGACTTACCTGGGATGATAACGTAGGAGAATCATTTCTTTGTCATTATTGCTGACCAAGAATTCTTCGATGTACCGACTCGCATATTGACGGTTGTCGTCGTTGACTGACAAGAAGCCCTTATGCATGTAGTATGGGTCCGCGACCGCAAGACCGGTGACTTGCTCTCTCCTGACGATGTAGTTCATGTGCAGCGCATACAGGCGGACGAACGTAAAATCGAGTGTCCTCATTTGAAACATCTGGAAGATGTAATCAAACCTCAGGAAGAAGAGGTCCGCGGGGCATGTGTGGACATACATCTTCCAACTGCTCGGCACATGAACCATATAAAGTGGGTATCCTGGATCATCCGAGGCGAGGAGGCTTCTCTCTGTCGAAAGCACATGGTCATGGAGTCTCCTGAGATCCCCTTCTATGGCAGCTAGTGCATTCGCCGGTACCATTGGCTCTCCCGCGACATGGATTAATGGCGCATGTTTCATCGGTACATGGTCAACCTTGGTCGAAGGCTGCTGGCTGCTAGCACCAACATTGCCAGCTTTATTGGATTTTCTTGCCGCCGGTCTCTTCGTCTGCTTCTTCTTGGTGGGCTGAGGTGCTGGTGGGTCTGTCAGATCCTCCCTGAGCACCACCCCTAGTGTTGTCGGGCTCAACATTGGACGACTCTGGCTAAGTAGTTGAGCTTGGGTGGAGCCGGCATCTGGAGGCGTGTCCTGCGAGGATTGCATGAACAAAGACTTCTTGCACTCCCGAGGACGTTCCGGCTTTGGTACATGCATCTCATATTCATATGGTTGACTCGTTATTACTTCGTTGTCAAAGGCAGTATTGAAATATTGGTTAGGGTCATCGTCGGCATCCTCCATGTCATGATCCCTATACTCTTCCATGGGGCAGATGGCATCATCTGCCGGCGGAATGGTTGGCCCTCCTTCCTCATGTCTCTTGATCTCAGCAAGCAGCACAGATGATGGTTGTACTTGTGTAGGTGGTGTTGTGGTCATACCTTCATGAGGTCCCGTTGGTGTGCTCCTGGCCACCTCGACACGAAGAAGATTTTTCGGCCATAGGATCGGCCAATTTTTGCATTGGCCAAGCTGCGTGGGGGTCTCGTCATCCTCTCCATCGGTTTGTATCGGACGAGGGAGACCCTCGTAGCCCGCTTTCACACTCGCCACGGAGACCCTTAAGGCGTTATCAGGCACCTGCCGGCGGTGAAACAATCGATCCTTAGGCTTCACTATAGTACCCTTCCCCACATCCACTAACCCGCCCTTCATGTTGTAAAGGAGGGTGCACGGAGTGGAGTCGGCCTACAAAGACATATACGTGCGGCGTTAGAGATCCAAAAAGAACGGCAATTGAAAATTAATTAATTAGTTGAGTTGATGAAGGTGCGACGACGCGTATTTACCGTGAGGGCGTCGAGCTCAGCCAATGTCGACGGCCCGACATTCAAGCCAGAGACGGAGCTAGGGCTGCTGTGAGAGCTGGGCGCAGGAGCAGGTGCTGGAGGAGGTGCGGGTGCGGTTGCCATACTAGGTACGTGTATGGGTGCGATGTTCATTGAGTTGCTCCCGGTGAAGCTGGGCATGGGAAATTCACTTGGTGGCGCATTTGGATTTTGTTGGACCCATGTGACCACTGTTGGAATCAAGGTTGTAAAGGCATCCACGAAATCAGATCTACAGGCAGCGATTATCTCCGCTTTTGCTTTCTCCATCGCCCGCGCCACCTTCTCGTTGATAGTCACTTGACTGAACTTCTTTCTCTGTCTTTTGGCCTCGGGGTCCTCGCTATAATAGTACTTCCAAGTGGCCCCATCCCTGGCGCCATGCACACGTCCATATTGCGGCCGCTGGCCGGACGGGTGTCCCATCATTATGTTCATGGCCCGGTTGAAAGGAGTGTCCCACTTGTACTTCGTCGACGACTGAGTCGACTGAGTCGACGAGTCGCTCTGGGCCGCAAGCTTGTGTTGCTCTCTCTGCAAAATGGACAGTGAATCATTTAACGAATGCGACTAGAATGTAGTAGACTTCGTTGATCAGAACCTAATATGTAAGGTGGTAAAAGGATAATTACCAGTAATCTCATGAATTTCCTAGTCGGCCCGTTGGTGAAAAAAAATCTTTTTCTTGGGGTCCCACGAGAATCGGGCCCTGATGAAGTCGTGCTCCTGCTGGTCGGTGAACTCAGCCAATGGGTTTGGGATCCCCAGACGTTCACGTTCTGCATCCTCCTTAGCCCACACGGGCCTCTTTCCTGTGTAACCACGACTTCCAAGGCGGTGGTTCCCCATGTTCTTTGCCTGCAGCTGCTTGCCTCTCTCCGACCTGGCCTTGGCAGCTTCTTCATTGCAAGTCTCCTTGAACTTTTCAAAGTCCTCTATCGTAATTTTCGGATTGTCTGCAACAATCTCGGCATAGGTTTCATGGTCTACTTGAATCGCCTTTTTCACCCTAGTTTTCCAGGCGCTCAATGCGTTGCTAAACTTCCCTAGGGCTTTGTTGTTGATTTTTTTCATGGCATCATTATCCCATGGGTCGACTTCGTCATTACGACCGGGGAACAGGAATCTTGCGTGCAACCTAGTTAGAAGCAGCTTCTTCAATTGATCATTCTTCCGTATTTTTGTGGTGTTGATGTTAGCGGTATCCCGTAGGATGCATGCTAGTTGGTTGCCGTAACACGCTGCCACTTCTCGCGGCTATATTGGCTCGAACTCGCCAGGGTGCACCGCCGTGACCACCAGTCTTTCGGTGCCGAGCTCATTTGGGCGTCGTGTCCTCTTTTCCTTCTTTCCCTCACTGGCTTGGGAGGTCCCACCTTCCGTGCTATAGTTAGGAACATCATCAGCGCCAGTCTCAGTGCCGGTGTCGTTGGTGGCATCAGTGTCGGCGCCGGCGCCACCACCGTCGTCATCCTTCATGACAAGGCGGTCCGGACACCCAGCTTCCTGTCTCTCCTGATCCGCCAGAAAGTCGAGGTAGGCGTGTGCTCGACCTAATTGGGAGTGACAACCTCCGGCCTCATCGGTGTCGGTCATGTTTCCTAGGGTTCAATGTCGTAGTCGTTTAATTATCGAGCTTTATATTATAAAGTGAATAATGACAAAAAAGTGACCTTTGTTTTGCCAGAAATGTCGTTTCATTCCCGTCGCGACAAATCTCAAGCACTCGATATATCCAACTTTCTAGCACAAGTCATGCCGAAATTCACGGAAAATTTCGGCATGACCTTTGCTGGAAAGTGCACATATAGAGCGCCTGAAATTTGCCGGAATGGAAATGAATCAACATTTCCGGCAAAACATAGGTCACTTAGCAATCGGTTTCTGGCAAAACAAGCACAGACATAGTAGCAGCAACATAAGCTGCAAAACTGATAACTGGCATTCTATAGTGCTGCAAAAGTGATAATCAACGGCTCTGATAACTGAACAGTGTGCTCTAACTGAATTTCATAAATTTCTGTAACTGAATAGTGTGCTCTAACTGAATTTCAAAAATAGCAGCAGCACACATGCATCAATATTAACACTAACTATCACTGGGCTAACAATAACACTAACAACAATTAACTAACTAGCACTAACAGCAAATTAAGCTAACTAGCACTAACAGCAATTAAATTAAGCTAACTAACACTTGGGAGGGGAGGGAAAGGCACCTGTCTAGTGCTCGCTGGCGTTGCTAGGCGTCGCCGGCTGCTTCACGGAGGGAGGCGCTGAAGGGGTCGGGGTCGGTGGCCGGCGTCGGGGTCGCCGGGGTCGCCGATCTGCAGAGAGCGGGAGGGGGTCAAAGAGAGAGAGAGAGCCGGGGCTGAGGGGTCGGAGAGGAAGGAAGAGGGGGCGGGGGGCATACCGGAGCGGGTGGGGGTCTGGGCGGGGCGGGGCTGGCATCGGCGGCGTGGGCGGGGCGGGGCGGGGCTGGCGTCGGCGGCGGGGCGGGGCTGGCGTCGGCGGCGGGGCGAGGCTGGCGTCGGCGGCGGCGTGGGCGGGGCGGCGTCGGCGGTGGCGTCAGATCGAGGGGATCGACGGGCGGAGCGAGTGAGAGAGACAGGAAAGCGGGGGCTAGCGGACCGGTGCTATAGCTAACTTAGCTATAGCGCGTGTTGGCAAAACGCGCTATAGCTAAGTGAGCTATAGCGCTGGTCCACCAAAAACGAGCTACTGCTAGTTTTTTTCTTTATTTATTTTTCTTTTTTCTTTTCCTTTTTCTTAGCTATAGCGCTTCCCTGGATAAAACCCTCTACTGCTAGGCTTTTTTTTCTTTATTTATTTTTCTTTTTTATTTACCTTTTTCTTAGCTATAGCGCTTCCCTGGATAAAACGCGCTACTGCTAATTTTTTTTCTTTTTCTTTTTTTATTTTTCTTTTTCTATTTTTCTTGCATTTCATTTCCCACAACTTATTAGTTCCTTTTTCTTTTTCTTTTTTCTTTTCATTTCATTTTGCAAAACTTTCTTTCTTTTTTTTTCTTTTTCTTTCATTTGCACTTTTCTTTTTCTTTTTCTTTCATTTTGCAATATACCATTGTGACCCTCCGGATAATAATTAGTATAATATATATCTTACATCATTTGACCGCTATCGGCGGTATACAAAATAGCTAGACACACACAAACTTTGGGATTAGTTTGTCAGGTTGGGCGACGATGACGCTTCAGACTGATCTTCTTCCCTCTTTTGTTCATTGTCGAATAATTGAGCCCATGGTCGTGACTTTTCCTTCTCCAGGGATTACGATCTTTCGTAGGTAATGTAGTCTTCATTCTTCTTTTGACATATGTTTCGTCATCATCAGCATCATCTTCCCTCATCGGATCACCGTACTGGTCATAGTCTTCCTCGTTGGCGACTCCATCCATTCCGGCGATGCTCCTTTTGCTTCTCCTCATGACAACACGGCTGGGATTGATCGGATCAGTTATGAAGAAACATTGTGTCACGTGTCGAGCGTGTACCCATGGCTCATTTTTGGCGATGGCGTTGACGGTACCGCTATCATCGGAGTCGGGTATACACATGGTAGTGAAATGTCGGTTTTCTCTGTGTACATTTTTAGCCCATCTGACACGGAACATCGTCACGTTATGCAATCCAGAGTAGTTAAGCTCCCATATCTCTTCGACCCTTCCGTAATATCTTTCAATTACATTCCCGGTCATGGCTTCCATCGTCACCCCTGAGTTTTGGTCATCACTGTTTTTATATTTCTTCTCCGTGTAGAACGTGTATCCGTTGATATCGTATGCTTGATAAGTCGCGAGGTTGGTCGAGGGGCCATGTGATAAGGCGTATATGAGTGTTCCGTTCGGACAACCCTCTTCCGGGGGATTAGCCAGAACTCGCTCTTTGAACCAACGCAAGAAAGTGGAGTTGTGCTCTCTAATAACTTCAGCGTCCGTCCTGTGCACCCCACGGTCACGGTACTTCTTTGCGATGGTCTCTTTGTGCAGTGCCACGAAATCTTCTAGCACATCTAGGTGTTGTAGCACTACTAAGTTTGCCCTGTCAAGGTCGTTTTGTCGGCCCGAGCGTAACACATTCAAACCCTATGACCGTTGGTGTAACCTTCGCCTTCGAGCCTTCCACAGTGCTTGTTGACGGGCAAACCAACAACAGGGTCTTTGGTCAGATAACTCTCACAGAAAGAGATGCACTCTTTGGTCAGATATCCCTGGGCTATGCTTCCATCTGGACGGGACATGTTACGAACGAATCCTTTGATTACCCCATTCATCCTCTCGAACGGCATCATGCTATGCAGGAATGTCGGCCCTAGGTCGATGATGTCGTCCACGATGTGGACACATAGATGCACCATGACATCAAAGAACGCGGGCGGGAAGTACATCTCTAGCTCATTCAGTATGACAACGATCTCTTCCTGTAGCCTATGGAGTTGCTTCACACTGATCGACTTTCGAGAGATAGCATCAAAAAAGTGGCATAGGTCAGTAAGCGTCTCACGCACATGTGTGTCCATAATCCCTCTAAGTGCAACCGGGAGTAACTGCGTCATCATCACATGACAGTCGTGAGACTTCATCCCACTGAACCTTTTTTCTTAGTGTCCAGATATCTGCTTATCTTCCCACAGTATCTGGAACTAACTTTGATTCCGGCAAGGCACTTGAACAATTGATCGACCTCCTTCGGATCTAAGGTGAAGCAAGAGGGGGGCAATATTGTTCTTCCTTCTTGTTTACTTTTTTGCCCCTATCTTCCGTCTCTGTCTCCGTCTCGGTCTCCTCTGACGACCTTTTACCGGGCATTTGAAGATCTTTCCTGATTTTCAAAAATTCCAAGTCTTTTCTTGCCTTCGGCCCATCCTTGGTCCTCTCCGGCATGTTCATCAATGTTCCAAGCAAACACTCAAGGATATTTTTTGTGATATGCATTTGATCAAGGCTATGAGGCGTGTCGAGTATGGGCCAGTATTCCAAGTCCCAGAAAACAGATCTCGTCTTCCATATCTTCTGCAGGGGCTCCGGCGCCTTTTTCTTCGTCTTTCCCGGCGAGGGGCACTCTTCCCAGTTCTTCAATAACTCATATATTTCTGCACCGCTACGCTTACATGGAGGACCTCGATGCTCAGCCTTACCATTGAATAGATCTCCACGCTTTCTCCATGGGTCATCCTTCTCGAGCCATCTTCGATGCCCCATGTACACGATTTTCGAAGAATCGCCATCTTTCGATAGCTGCAGAGAAGTTGTATCATCCATGCACCTCGTGCATCCGCAATATCCGTGGCACACCTGGCCGGAGAGATAGCCGTAACCGAGATAGTCCTGCACCGTCGTGATCAGCGCGGCTCTCATGTAGAAATACTCTCCTTTGCTTGCATCCCATGTCTTGGCCGGCGTTGTCCATAAGGTCCGTAACTCCTCTTTCAGTAACCCGAGATACAGATTTATATCATTTCCTGGTTGTCTCGGCCCTTGAATAAGCATAGCCATGTGTATGTATTTTTCCTTCATGCACAACCAGGGGGGAGGTTGTACATCCATACAAACACGGGCCATGTGCTATGATTGGTGTTCTGGTTGCCAAATGGATTCATGCCATCACTAATAGCGCCAAGCACGATGTTCCTTGGATCATTTGCGAGAAATTCAAATTCAGCATTTAATGCTCTCCACTGGCTAGCATCTGCGAGGTGTCTCAGCTTCGGTTCATCTCCGTCATCTGGCTTCACCCTCTCCGCGTGCTAGCGCATAAGCTTTGCTTCCTTAGGATCTACGAAATACCGCTGTAGACGCGGAGTGATCGGAAAGTACCATACAACTTTCTGTGGAGCTTTCTTTCCGGCCTTTTTATATCATGAAGCATTGCACTTTGGACAGATGGTTTTTTCCGCGTGCTCGTTCCGATATATGATGCAATCATTGATCCATGCATGATATCTAATATGTGGCAGATCAAGAGGGCACATGATTTTCTTTGCCTCCTCGACACTAGTAGGACACAGGCTTCCCACGGGAAGAACCTTCTTTAGGTACTTCAGAAGCTCATCCAGGCTTGTATCTGTCCATTTGTTTTTTGCCTTCATCTTTAGAAGTTCTAGTGTGAAACTCAAGCGGGTCACCTTGGGATTATTGCAACCATCATACAAAGGAGTCATCGAGTCTACCTCCAGTTGCGCCAGTTTGGCCTCCTCTCTAGAAGCAGCTCTGTCGCTAGTCGTCTTCTTGCGAAGCAGGTCTTGAACATGCGGGTCCCGCATGGCTGAACTTAGTAGCGACGATTACGGTGGCGTGTCCGCGTCTTCTCCGCCTTGAACTCCCTCTTCGCCATCGACATTTCCGAGGCCGTCTTCCTCTTCGGGCACATAATCGGTCATCTCTTCGTCTGGTGGCCCCATGTCGTTATTTCCTGCCCCGTCGACGTCCTCATCATCATCATCATCATCTTCTTCTTCACTTATCCACCGAGTATGGCCATGCATGAAACCATGCATGAGCAGGTGCGCCTTGAATTTACCACCCTCAAAGGGGTCGAGCCTGACTCTTCCTTTGCATTTTCGACACGGACATAAAACATCCCTCAGTCTTTTTTCATACATGTCATCCACAGCAGATTGCCAGTATCTTTCCACCATCCTTCCATTGACCTTCATGATCACCTGCGGGCGGAGCAAATGTTATAACCACGTATATATGCATGCATGGATCAAATTAATACAAAAATTCGGCATGACCTTCCCTAAACATAGGACATATTGAGTTTGCATGCCCGAAATTCGCCGAAACGGAATTGAATCGACATTTCGGCAAAACATAGGCAACTAATGTCACCCACATTATTTCATCAAATACACAATGTAGGCAACTCAAATTATGCCACACACAATTCGGTATATTCTCATATCGCCCATATATATATAGTTTCGGTCCTATCCACACAAACACTTTTTTTGCTCACCTATGTGTCGAGAGGGATATCGAGTACCTTTCTTGTTAATTACCTAGTAGCTCTATAGATATATAGCTCTAACTAGCTAGCTAGCTAGCTAGGGAGAGAGTGGGAGGAGAGGGAGAGGAGAAGAGAAGAGGGGAGGAGAGGGAGAGGAGAAGAGGGAAGGCATTAATGGAAGGGGGTGGTGGAGGGCAAAGAAGAGGGGGAGGGAGGGCATTAATGGAGGGAGAGGAGGAGAGGGAGAGAGTGGGAGGAGAGGGAGAGGAGAAGAGGGAAGGCATTAATGGAAGGGGGTGGTGGAGGACAAAGAAGAGGGGGAGGGAGGGCATTAATGGAGGGGGTGGTGGTGGAGGGCAAAGAAGAGGGGTGTGGTGGAGGGGCAAAGAAGAGGGGGGTGATGGAAGGGCAAAGAAGAGGGGAAGGGAGGGCTCTAATGGAGGGGTGGTGGAGGGGGAGCATTGGAACAAGCAAGGTGCAAGGAAAGGGGGAGAAAGGGAAGGGGGAGGAAGAAGAAAGGGGAGGAAGGAGGGGAAAGGTGGTAGGTGGCTAGCGGGCATAGCAGTAGCGTGGGTCTCCTATGCACGCTACTGCTATGGCAGCTAGCAAAATATCCACAGCTGGTGGTGCACTACCTATAGCGCGGGCCAAAATAACACGCTACTGGTAAAATTTTATAGATAGAAAAAATAGCAGTAGCGTGTTTATATGAACAAGCGCTATAGATCCAAAACTAACAGTAGCGCTGGTTGGGCGACAAGTGCTGCTAATATTTTGTGATCAAATATTGTGGTGTGTTACACTTAGCAGTAGCGTGGGTTTAGGTAACAAGCGCTGCTGCTAACATAGACCAGTAGCGCTCTTTCTAGCCAGCGCTACTACTAAGTACTAGTAGCGTTGGATCACAAAAAAATGCTACTGGTAAACTTCTATCTATAAACGTTTTCCTAGTAGTGGGGATCTACTGAAGCAAAAGTGGTAAGATTAATCTGTGGTAGTAAATTACTTGCGGTTGGAAGAGAGCAAAACTAAAGATTGAGGGCCTTCAAAGAAGGAATCGTATTGACAACATAAGGCCAATCAACTATTGTGCTGAGGTTTACCCCATTCATTCCAAGACACTGCAAATTAGGAATGCGTGCTACCCATGAAATGTCTCTTGAGCATACCATAGCATGAGAGGTCAAGATGCTGCAGGTTTGAGAGCTTACCGAGCCGAGGGGGCACTCTGCCAGAAAATGGTATGCGAGAGAGGTTGAGATATCTCAATCTCGTCAAAGAGGGCAAGAACTCGGGCATGTGGCCACCTCGGCCCTCTAGGTAATTCATGCTAAGATCAAGGTGCACTAGACGATCCATGGAAAACAAAGAATTACTCCCTCAGTTCCAAAATACTCCCTCCGTCCCGAAAAACATGTCGCGAGGGCAGTTTTGCAAAAAAGCCCTCCAGTTTCTCCCGACCGAACCCGCGCTCCTCGTCTTGCTCCTCCGACAGAATCCCCAGCTCCGCTGCTCCCCGCCGTCGTAGCTTCGCTCCTCCACGCCGCCGCAGCTGCCCTGTCCCCGCCGCCGCAGCTCGCCAGCTCCCCGCTCCCCTGCTGCAGCTGCCTCCTGCTCCACCGCCGCAGCTGCCACTCGCCTGCCTCCCCAAGCTCCCCCCTTCGTCATAAAAATGTTCGATTTCCCCAGCTACCGCCGCGCTCTGCTCCGGCTGTGTCAGAACCGGCGTCGGCGAGCCTGGAGGCGCTGGATCCGGACCACCACCAACAACCTCATGTCTTGGGGTCGAGCGTGGTGGCGGCGGAGCAAGGATGGAGTCCGGCAAGGGCGATGCAGACCGGCCACGGGGCTCGCTCGAGAAGGAGTTGAGGGATGGCAGCGGCAGCAAGGCCATGGAGGCAGGGTCGACGGAGTGGCGGACGGCAGAGCAGGGCCTTGGCGGCTTGGCTGTAGGCGGGCGCTCGATGCAACGTTCCAACGCAATAGAAGCAGGGGAGGCCGGCGGGGTCTTGGATGGCGACGCGGGACCTGACGGCAGCTTGGCGCGGGCGCCGGGGCCGCCGGAGTTGGCCCCTCTAGTGGCAGCGCGGGGAGGCACGGCGCGGAAGGGAGGAGGGCGGCGCTCGAGGTCGCCGACATCCGGCAAGGCCGCAGCGAGGGAGCCGAACGGAGGCGGGCGACGGGAGGCTGCAGGGGCGACGCGCTCGGGGAGAGGGAGAGTGGGGATCGGGAACGAGGGGGATGGAGCTCGCGGGCGCCATTGACACCCAATGCATTGGGATGGATGCAGGAGAGGTGCGTGCGTGCTTGCTTGCTGACCACCATGGTTCTGTCTCTATTCCCTTGTGCTCTGTCTCTTTTCTTTGTCCTGTAAGTGCTGGTGTTGCTTCTTCAGATAAGTGGCATGGAAGAAGCCCTGGAATGATGATTCTCGGCTCCATAGCACAGGTATCAATTGCCATCTTCATCCGTGGAATGATGATTTATCTATCATGTGCTCTTGGTCTGTTGCAGTTTGTAACTGATGTGTATTGTTTCTTCAGTTAAGTGGCATGGGTCATCGAGATTGCTAAAGATTACAGAAATCTTCAGTTTTTTTATCATAAGAAAGCTTGATAATAGTTCAATGAATTTTGTTGTCCTATTTTGCTTGCAAAAAGAACATTTTGCTTGCAAGAAGAACCCTAGCCCAAACCCCAAAAGTAAAGATGCTCTCAAGAAATTCAAATAAAATCCAAATTAATTCTGTTCATTTTCTGGTTGGAATATTTGGACTAGTTCTGCTAGTTTAGAGTTTGGAGTATTTGCACAGTTAACCGAACAATTTTGCACAGATAACTGAACAGTTTTGCAAGCATTCGATCTCTGAACAATTTTGTTTTCTGTAAGATTTATACTGTCTCTAAATTCAGTCATGAACTATGAACTCTGAAATTAGTACTGTTCCAATAGCATTTTAAATATTCAAGTTAGGACTGCACTTTTAATGTTCAAGATACTCCTGTAAATTAAACCTCAACTTGCAGAGTTGCTGTTTTCAGTTAACTGAAATTATAGTGACTACTCCTACTTTTTCCTTCTCCTTTGTTCTGAAATTTCAGCTATCATATCTACAGTACCTAGCTACTGTCAGAACAGAACAAGGAGATATCATCATCAGTAGATATCTACAGTTTTATTACTGGAGCCACCATACAAACCATGCAAACCTCATATTCTTTTGTTAGCTGAGAAGATCTGCTCTTGCATTTAGTAGAAGGATTACCACCACTACTATCTTATGCTATGTAGGTACTTAGAAGTTAATTAGGATCTTAGCTTAGAAGACCTACTCTAAACTAGCAGAACTAGCAGGACATATTTTAAATAATTCAAATTCAGTTTAAATTCAGTTTAGAGTTCAAATAACTAAAATTAATCCAAATCAATTCAAATAATTCAAATTCCAAATAACCCAAATTCCAATAAATTCCGACGAGGAGTTTATATACAAGGATTAGACAAGGCATACACAGCTCCCTCATCATCGTCAGGCCACTTATCCTGAATTGCCGGGATATCCAGCTCCTTTCTCTTTCGGCCTGATCTTCCTCGCTTCTTGCTTGAGACATCTACTTCTTTGCCATCGGCAATTTGCTTTTTAGCCTCTTCCTAGATTCTTTCAACAGATCGTACACTTATGTCCAACAGGTTTGAGACTAGCAGCTTGTCGTCTGGTTGAACAGACCCATCTTTGAGCTCGATTACCAGCAAGGCAAAGTAAACACCATGCCTCTCCTTATCTGACAATTCTCTTCTCTTCTATTGAAGTATCCAATTCATAACTTCATCCTCTTCCTCTTGAGCTTCATCCTCTTTCCCTTCATCTTCTTGAGACATCCAATTCATATCTTCATCGTCTTCCTCTTGAGGCATCAAGTTCAAATCCATAGCCACATTCTCTGCCACTTGAGGTTCCTCCTTTTCAGGGATCCAATTCAAATTAATACCTTCATCGTCTTCCTCTTGAGGCATCAAGTTCAAATCAATGGTTTCATGTTCTTCCTCTTGAGGCATCAAGTTCAAATCCATATTTATGTGTTCCTGCCATCAATGACAAAAGATGAGTACACCATGGTACCATAACAAGAATATACACACACAAAATGAGTATGCAAGTCAAACAAGAAATAGGTGCCATGGCACCATTTCTAGTTTGGTTGCCACGGTACCCAAACAAGAAATGGTGCCATGGGACCATTTCTACAAATGGCCGCCATGGCACCATTTATAGAAAGGCTGCCATGGCAGCCAAACACTTTGCTCTAACCATAAGCCATTTTCTCTAGTTAGAGTAGTTCACAGAATTTTACTCTAGTTAGAGTAGTTTTGCTGAATTTTACTTGCTCATAGTACCATGCCTATGGTAGAAAAGTGTCAAGAAAAATATACTCCTGTCAATAGAATCAAAACTGATTTATTACCTTTGCATATAAACTACTCCTAGTGAAACTACAACACATTCCAATCAATTTATGTTTGCTTATTTTTGTTTTTTCTCTCTACAGGAAATACTTTGGCATGGTACAGTTTCACTAGCCACAAGACCAAATCAGTTAACCTACTCCTTTAGTCTGCATCAAGGTACATATCTTTTAACTGAATTTTAACAGTCTGGTGATGTTTTCACTAACATCACAAGTTAAATGTTTCCTTGCATGTTCAACTGAATTATGGCCGAGTTTAGATATTTAACAAAATTATGACTGTCAGCATACTTTATTAAGTAATGTGTAAAAGATCGGTGTATATCTCATAAGATGTTTATTCAATCTGACATGAGGTGGTGCCTTATTCAGCAAGTGGGGATATACTGTATGTTGTTACTCAGAAAATCAAAATTTTGTGGAGATTGACCATTCTATATGGAAAACAGCTTGACTAGTTACAAGCCCTTGTGCGGGTGTCCATGTTCTGCCAAAAGTCTCCAGCTCCTCTTGATTTCCTCCTAGATTTTGATTTCTGAAATCAAACTAAAGCAACAATCTGCCTGCAACCAACCAACAAGCAAAAGAGAGAGAGATGACTCTGTTTTAACACTGCTAAGTTTTAAGGCTGATCTTAGGAAGAATGTCTTAAGTTAAAAGATCTGTACCTACAGTTTAACTGAATCTCTCTAACCCACTATAGTACAGAATTACCTCACCGTAGCATGCCTGATGTTCACCCAACATCATGTGCTGATGGATGTTGAGTGATGCTACTGATTCAGTTAACAGTAAATCAATTTGACAAATTTTCAGGTAGCAATTTTACTCTGATGGAATACCTTCTCTGATGATATTGTCTCTGAATTTTCAGGTAGCAATTCTTCAGATTGCAATTAGCAGCAGCAACAACAACACGGGCAGAGGATCAGCAGCATCAACACGGGTAGAAGAGCAGCAGCAGCAACACGGTCAGTTGGATCAGCAACACGGTCACGGGCAGAGGAGCAGCAGCATCAACACGGGCAGAGCAGCAGCAGCAGCAGCTCCACCGGCGACAGGGGAGAAGCAGAGGAGAAACAGCCGTGCGGGCACGCGGGCAGAGGAGAAGGAGGAGCACGGCGGCGCGTGGGAGCTCGAAGAGGACTCGCGGGAGATAGAGGAGGATGCGCGCGAGCTCCTATCCACCGGATCGTGGAGGCTGGTTCCGGCGATGCCCGTAGGGGATCACGGCGGGAGGGATCGCGGTGGCGCACGGGAGGCAGCTCAAGGTGGACTCGCGGGAGCTCGAGGACGATGAGAGGGAGCTCCTGCTCCACCGGATCGTGGTGGGAAATTCCGGCGACGCCCACAGGTAGTCGTGGCGGGAGGGGATCGCGGCGGCGGCAGGTCAGGGCGGCGGTGGCGGAGCAGGTACTTGGCGACAGCGGCGGCGTTGAAGGTACGTGGCGACGGAGGCACGACGGCGGCGGATCACTTCCTGATGGGCGACAAATCGCGCAGCTTGGCGGCAACAGCCCCTGGCGACGCACGGGCGACGGCGGAGGAAGAAGACAGGATGGAGGGACTTGTTTGTGACGGTTTTGAAACTACGAGGGCTTTTTTGCAAAATTAGCTATGAACTACAGGCGCGACATGTTTTTCGGGACGGAGGGAGTACTTGACTTCCGTTTGTTCAAAAATGGATGTATCTATATATTAAAACATGTCTAGATACATCTATATTTTGATAAATGGAAGACATGTATTGTGGAACGGAGGGAGTACTTATCTGGCCAACCAAAGTTGTGTCCGCTCTGTAGTACCCATCTGGAGGTAGATTACGAAAATGAAGCCTAAGGACATGGCCGGTTCGGTTGCTGCACTTGACGCCCCTCCACTGACAACAGTCTTCCTTGTGTCAGGAGTCAAGGACGCCCGTAGGGTCACTGGTGATGCCGCGCTTGAAGGACAACAGGGCGTCCCGCTCGCGCGGTATGCAGCTTGCGCTGGCCGAGCCGCCGGCCGGCCCGAGCTGAAGTGCATCGGAGGCCAACAAGCTCGCGGCAGCTAGGACACATATGAGCAGGAACTTAGCAGTGGTGGTACGCATGGTGAGGAAGACGATGGATCTGTCTCTGAGCCGCTACGAACTGAAGTTTATGGAAATTGCGAGCAATATTAGTCCATGTTTCTGACCGAGTCCATGTCCCTTTTCAGACTGGCAATATGTGACGGCAACCCTGTGAGGAAGCATACCACCACTGCGTTTTTTTTGGGAAAATTCACATCAGGAATGGAGAATTCCACACAAGCTCCAAGGCCTGAATTCGTCTACTTGTGACAGTCCTCAGCCACCGACGTGCATGTTAGGCAAGTGAAGAGCACCACATGGTTTAGTAGAGGTGCAGTGTTGAACATGTGTACATGTACGTAGGTCTGGGTCTTGTATGCAGTACCTGTAGTGTCTGTCTTTCTCTGTATGTACGTGTATCTTAGGAGACAAGATACCGGTCGCACCCCTTGTACCTATATATCTGTGCCTAGTGCACGATCAATCAATTATCGATGCACCAAATCATTCTCTACATGGTATCTATCACAAGTCGATCCTCCCACTTCCGCTAACCCTAGCCGCCGCCGCTGCGATCTACCGCCGCCCCACACCGCCGCCACCGCCCCTCCTCCCCGCGCGCCTTCTCCTCCCCGCGCGCCCTCCCCTCCACGCCGCGCCGCCCTCCAGCCGCGCCGCCCGTCTTCCACCGCCGCGCCGCTTCTCCCCAAGCCGCGCCGCCTCCCTCCCCACGACCTCGCAGCCATGTCGTCCAACGCCTCCACCTACTCCAACCCCTTCGCCGTCGACCATGCTGAGATCCGCGACATCAACGTCCATGCACGCGTCCCCGTGGTCCTCGACGCCTCCAACTCCACGTACTTCGCGTGGAGAGTGAATTGCAAAAAACCACCACATTTTAAGTTCACATCCGGATTTGCCACCACATTCCTTGGACGCCCTAAAAATCTACCACTTTCCTTGCTAATTTTTCCAATAAACACTAATGATCCATTTGGGATGATTTAATCAATTTCTGACAAAAAGGGCCCACCTGTAAGCGCTGTGGTGGCACTAAAAGTCAAAGAAAACGGCGTTGACTGTTAAATTAGACAAATGGCCAACTAGTCAGGAACCCCTCCCTCCCCACGATCCCACGTGGTCCACCTCTCTGGAGCCGCCCGTGTGTCCTCGTCGAGATAGCTGGCCCATCCCAGCCACCTCTCCTCCCGTGCTCCACCCCTCAACCATCCGCCATGTCTTCTCCCTCCGAGCGCCGGCGAGATCCACCGCCCTACGTCCCATCCCGAACAGCCATGTACCGGATCCCGTGGCCACCTCTCCTCCCGTGACGAGGTTTGTCCTCCTCCTCTCCGGGGTGCTGCGAGCCTGTGACGCCCGGATAATTAAGCTACAGTGATCCTCAGCTAATGATGTCACGACACCTCGATTACTGTTGCTAATCTCGCGTTAGTTCGAAACCAATTCAAATTCAAATTCAAATTTGAATTAAAGTCAAACGATAAAAGTTTTCAAACATAAAAACTAAAATGTGCTAAATGTTACAAATAAATCCTTAGTAATAACGGTGGAGAACCCACATTTTTATAAAATAATTAAAGCACTAAAATAAGTAAAACAGTGGTAAAACTATTAATTAAATGCCTTTTTAAGAATTGTAAAAATGTAAACTATTTTGATTGTGTACCAAACACTTTGTGGCAGTAGGGTAAACTAAAGCATTAATTTAGGGACTAGGCTTATGTTTTATAAAACTAAAATAAAATAAGAACATATAATAAATAAATAAAAGAAAAGAAAATACAAAATAGAAAACAGAACTAACAAAAAAAAGGGAAAATGCAAAACCCCCCCAATCCCCCCTGGGCCAACCAACCCAGCTATCGGCGCGCCCAGTAGGCCCAGCCGGCCGACCCCCACTCCCCCCATAACCCCCCCGCTAGCCCAAACCCTAACCTAACCGCACCCCATCCCCCCTTCCACGAACGAATCCCTCTCCTCCCTCTGTTCCTCCCGATCTAGATCGAGGGAACTGCCCCCGACGCCGCCGGTTGCCGCCCGGCCGCGCCTCCGTCCTCCCCCGTGGAGTCACCTCGCTGGCGCCACCCCTCCGGGCCTCCTTCCTCTTCCTCCTGCACCACGTCGTCTTCCCCAAGCTCCACGCGTGCTCCTCCATGGCGTTCGCCATCGTCCGCCGCCGACCCCGTCTCTCTGTCGCCGGCCATCCCCGAGCTCGCTGCCAAATGCCCTACAGCAGCAACGTGAGGCCCTCTGTCGCTTTCCCTCCCCCCTACGTACTACTTCGCCGTATGGTGCCAACGCCGACGCACCCGAGCTCGTGCTCCCCCGCTCGCACCTCCCCACTTGCGCTGGCTGCCGCCCGTCGTTTTCCCCTCCTCTGTAGCTCGCTCAGCCCCGCGCGGCCCCGCAGTGCTGCCCGTGCCGGCTGCCACCTCCCGTGGCCCCCTGCTGCGGGCCTCGCCTCTTGCGTCGGCTCACCTGGGCCGCTGCCGTCGCCCGCCCGGGCTCATTTGCCGCGGCGCCCCTGGGTCATCGCACCGGCGCTCGCGCGCTCACGGGGCTCTGCCCTGGCACCCCCATGCCCGTTAGCCCACGCGCCCATGCCCGCTAGGACCCCCCCTTGCCTATGACACAGGGGCCCCACCCCCCAGAACGTTTCAAAAAATGGAAATTAAAAAAATAAAAATAATAAAATAAATGAATAATAATTTAGTTAGTTAATTAATTAATTAAAGAATTAATTAACTTAATTAATTTTGATTAATTAAACTAAACAACTAATTAAACTATTTAATCATGATTAGTTAGTCTAGTCAATGACGGACTGGACCCACCCGTCAGCTTGACCCAGTCAACACCTTTGTTGACTGATGATGTCATGCTGACGTCATGCTGAGGCAGTAATACCATTTTCGAATTAAATCAATAATAATAATTTATAGATTGAATAAAATCTTTAAAAATTAATATAAAATAAACCGTAACTCGGATGGAAAAACTTTGTACATGAAAGTTGCTAAGAACGACGAGACGAATCCGGATAAGCAGCTTGTTCGTCCGCCACACATCCCTAGCATAGCAAACACGCAACTTTCCCCCTCCAGTTCATCTGTCCGAAAACGCGAAACACCGGGAATACTTTCCCGGATATTTCCCCCCTTCGCCGGTATCACCTCGCACTGCGTTAGGGCACACCTAGCACCGCGTATTGACATGTTATGCTTTGTGATGCTTTGAATGCTCTGTTATTTATTGTGTTCCTATTCGTTACTTCTTTCCGGTAGACCCCGAGACCGCTGCCGGTACCCCTGTGATCGACTACATCGACGACGAACCCTTCTTGCTAGAGCAACCAGGCAAGCCCTCCCTTGATCACCAGAGATCGCCTATTCTTCTCTATACTACTTGCATTAGAGTAGTGTAGCAGGTTACTGCTTTTGGTTAATCCTATTCTGCTGCATAGCCTGTCATTGTGACTACAGTTGTTACCCTTACCTGCTATCCTACTGCTTAGTATAGGATGCTAGTGTTCCATCAGTGGCCCTACACTCTTGTCCGTCTGCCATGCTATACTACTGGGCCATGATCACTTCGGGAGGTGATCACGGGTATATACTATATACTTTATATACATGACACATGTGGTGACTAAAGTCGGGTCAGCTCATTGAGTACCCGCAAGTGATTTTGATGAGGGGGCTGAAAGGACAGGTGGCTCCATCCCGGTAGAGGTGGGCCTGGGTTCCTGACGGCCCCGACTGTTACTTTGTGGCGGAGCGACAGGGCAGGTTGAGACCACCTAGGAGAGAGGTGGGCCTGGCCCTGGTCGGCATTCGCGGTTACTTTAAAATAACACGCTTAACGAGATCTTGGTATTTGATCTGAGTCTGGCCATTTGGTCTATACGCACTAACCAACTACGCGGGAACAGTTATGGGCACTCGACGTCGTGGTATCAGCCGAAGCCTTCGTGACGTCAGCGACTGAGTGGCGCGCGCCGGATTGGACTGGAACGCCTGCTAGGCTAGGTCTGCTTCCGGCCGCGTTCGCAACGTGCAGGTGTGCAATGGGCGATGGGCCCAGACCCCTGCGCCATAGGATTTAGACCGGCGTGCTGATCTCTCTGTTGTGCCTAGGTGGGGCTGCGACGTGTTGATCTTCCGAGGCCGGGCATGACCCAGAAAAGTGTGTCCGTCCAAATGGGATCGAGCGCGTTGGGTTATGTGGTGCACCCCTGCAGGGAAGTTTATCTATTCGAATAGCCGTGTCCCTCGGTAAAAGGACGACCCGGAGTTGTACCTTGACCTTATGACAACTAGAACTGGATACTTAATAAAACACACCCTTCCAAGTGCCAGATATAACCCGGTGATCGCTCTCTAACAGGGCGACGAGGAGGGGATCGCCGGGTAAGATTATGCTATGCGATGCTACTTGGTGAACTTACCATCTAGTCTCTTCTACATGCTGCAAGATGGAGGTGGCCAGAAGCGTAGTCTTTGACAGGATTACCTATCTCCCTCTTATTCTGGCATTCTACAGTTCAGTCCACCGATATGGCCCTTTACACATATACCCATGCATATGTAGTGTAGCTCCTTGCTTGCGAGTACTTTGGATGAGTACTCACGGTTGCTTTTCTCCCTCTTTTCCCCCTTTCCCTTCTACCTGGTTGTCGCAACCAGATGCTGGAGCCCAGGAGCCAGACGCCACCGTCGACGACGACTCCTACTACACCGGAGGTGCCTACTACTACGTGCAGGCCGCTGACGACGACCAGGAGTAGTTAGGAGGATCCCAGGCAGGAGGCCTGCGCCTCTTTCGATCTGTATCCCAGTTTGTGCTAGCCTTCTTAAGGCAAACTTGTTTAACTTATGTCTGTACTCAGATATTGTTGCTTCCGCTGACTCGTCTATGATCGAGCACTTGTATTCGAGCCCTCGAGGCCCCTGGCTTGTATTATGATGCTTGTATGACTTATTTATGTTGTAGAGTTGTGTTGTGATATCTTCCCGTGAGTCCCTGATCTTGATCGTACACATTTGCGTGCATGATTAGTGTACGATTGAATCGGGGGCGTCACAGAGCCGGTCCCCAACTCCGAGCTCTTCGGTGTGTGGCGGCGCTGCGGTTCCTGATTGAGGCTTGGGTGCCCGCAAAGGAGCAACCGCACGTGCTGCAGCCGCCGAGCTCTTGGCCCGGGCCACCGCAACAAGGGAAGCCTTTCCAGTGGCCGCCGGAGTCGGCTTTCCGACCCCCTCTGTCCATGCCTATCTCCCCTCCGGCGGTGACAGTGCTCACGGGCACAACAACCTCCCTGCAAGGGGTCAATTGTAATCTAATTTTGTTTCTAGGGCAATTTTTGCAATTTTTCAGGGACCCTTTTGTTAGTTCAGCTGATGACTGGTGGGCCCTATGTCTAACTTAACGGTCAACAAACAGTGCTGACCGTTTATGCCATGTCAGTGCTTACATGTGGACCCTTTTCTGTCAGAAATTGGATTAAATCATCCCAAATCAATCATTAGTGTTTATTGAGAAAATTAGCAAGGATACTGGTAGATTTTTGGGGCGCCCAAGGAATGTGGTGGCAAACCAGGATGTGAACTTAAAATGTGGTGGTTTTTTACAATTCACTCTCGTGTGGAAGATGTACTTCTCGCTGCTCTTCCGCGAGAACAACCTCGTGGATCATGTGGATGGCACCGTGGACTCCCGTGCCATGGTGGACGACGTCGAGTGGACCGCGATCGATGCCACGATCATCCGGTGGGTCTTCACCACCATCTCCAAGGACTTGTTCCACATGGTCGTGAGCGCCGGTGACGACGCCCACGCCATGTGGGTCAAGCCGAACGGCCTCTTCACCGACAACAAGCTTCAGCGCCGCGTTTTTTTGCAGCAGGAATTTTTTGACTGTCACCAGGATGAACAGTCCATTGATGACTACTACCGCCGCCTGAGGATGTTGGCGGATGAGCTCCGCGACATTGGAGCCAAGGAGGATGACGACCTCCTCCTCAGCACGCTCACCGCCGGCCTCAACGAGGACTTCGGCGGCGCCGCCTCCAACCTCACCTCGATGCCGGAGCCCTCCTTCCCCAAGTTCGTGGCGTACTTGTGGTTGGAGGAGCGCCAGATGAAGGGGGTCAAGAAGCGTGTGCAGCATCACGCCCTCTCCGCCGGCATCTCACGTGGTGCCCTTCCACCGGCCGCCCCACCGGCGCCGCGCCAGCAGCGCCGTCCCCTGCGCCTCCGGGGTATTTCCCCCTCCCGCCCGCGCCTCCCGCCCCCTGCCCCCCAGCAGCCGGGCGGCGGACGCCGCGGCAACCGCCGCGGGGGCGGCCGCAAGCAGCAACAGGAACCGGGGGGGGGGGGGGGGAGGGCTCCTCGTCAGCAGCAGCAGCAGGTGACTCCTCCATGGACGTACGACACCAACCCATGGACCGGCGTCGTCCACGCGTACTAGATGCCGGTCCCTCGGGCTCCTGCTCCGGGCATCCTTGGGCCTCGCCCGGCGGGCCACCAGGCTCTTTGCTGCGCAGAACATCGCTCCCTACAGCGGCTATGATGCCCCCCTCCTGCGCCTGCCTACGGGGCCGCGCCGGCCTACGGCGTCACCGCTGCGTCGGCCTTCGGTGCAGCTCCCGCGCCGGCCTACGGAGGGTTTTACCCTCCTCAGGTGCCACCGCCGTGGGACCCGACCCTGCTCGCTGCCCTGCACTCCGCCCCATCACCGAGCTCCTATGGTGGCGGTGGTGACTGGTACATGGACTCGGGCGTCACCGCTGACATAACTGCTCATCCCGGTAACCTCACGTCTGCCACTCCGTTCATACTCCCACCCGTATCACCGTTGGTAATGGTTCCGCCCTACCCATTACACATGTCGGTCACATGTCTTTTCCATCTACTTCTACTCCTGTCCATATGTCTAATGTTCTTGTGTCTCCTGACTTAGTTACTAATCTTGTTTCTGTTCGTCGCCTTGCTCGTGAGAACCCTATCACTGTTGAATTTGACGATATCGGTTTTTCTGTGAAGGACGCCCGTACACGGAGTACTCCACCGATGTGACAGCCCGGACGAGCTTTACCCAGTGCATCCCTCCGGCGCCACCACCACCCGTCGTCCCGTCGCCTTCGCCGCCAATGTCGATCTTTGGCATGCCTGTCTTGGTCATCCCAACTCCACCGTTATGCGTCAGATTCTTCAGAGTTTTTCTTTCTCATGTAATAAGGTCGAGGACCACACTTGTGAGGCTTGCCGTCTTGGCAAGCACGTTCGTCTTCCCTTTAGCAAGTCTACAAACATTTCCACCTTTCTGTTTCAGTTATTGCATAGTGATGTTTGGATGTCCCCGGTTGCTAGCAACACGGGCTATTTATAATATCTGGTGATATTGGATGATTTTTCTTATTATGTGTGGACATTCCCTCTCCGTCGCAAGTCCGACGCTCTTGCCACACTCACAGCCTTTTATTCATATGTCACCACACAGTTCAGTCGTCCTATTCTCGCCTTGCAAACTGACAACGGCAAGGACTTTGACAACGTCACCGTCCGCAATTTACTTGCGTCCCACGACACCATCTTTCGCCTCACCTGCCCCTACACGTCTCAGCAGAATGGTCGCGCCGAGCGCGTCCTTCGCACTCTTAATGACTGTGTCCGCACATTGCTCTTCCACTCCTACGCGCCTCCTCGGTTCTGGTCGGACGCGCTCGCGACCACCAGCCTCCTCATTAACATTCGCCCCTGTCGTTCCCGCTGGAACTACACTCCTCACCATCTTATGATGGTCTTTGCATCTTCGGGTGTCTCTGTTATCCTAGCACCGCGTCCACTGCTCCTCACAAACTCGCACCCCGGTTGCTTCCTTGCATTTTCCTTGATTATCCTCCCAACACCAAAGGTTACCGGTGCTATGATCCGGTGTCCCACCGTGTTTTCACTTTGCGGCATGTGTACTTTGATGAGCTGGTGTTCCTATTTCCGCAGGTACTGTCACCTTCGCCGTCTCCAGCGGCGCGGTTCGCCCTTGCCTCCACCTCTGGCGGACTGCCTAGCCGTGCCCCGGAGTCGGCCCTGCCCGCGCTCCCCGCACCGGCGGCCCCTGGCGCTGCGGCCCCTGCCGTGGCCCCTGTCGCCGTGGCCCCTGCGGCGGCCCCCTCGGCCGCCCCCGCCGCGGCCCCCGCCGTGGCCGCTGATGCCGCAGCCTCCCCGGCCGCCCCCGCCGCGGCCCCTGTTGCGGCCCCCGCGGCCCCGTCGCTGCGGCCGCACCCCTCACCGGTGTTGTCACTCGGGCTCGGACCGGGACACTTTGTCCCTGTTGGGGAACATAGTAATTTCAAAAATTTCCTACGCACACGCAAGATCATGGTGATGCATAGCAACGAGAGGGGAGAGTGTGTCTATGTACCGTCGTAGACCGAAAGCGGAAGCGTTTAGCACAACGCGGTTGATGTAGTCATACGTCTTCACGATCCGACCGATCCAAGTACCGAATGTACGGCACCTCCGAGTTCAGCACACGTTCAGCTCGATGATGTCCCTCGAACTCCGATCCATCTGAGCTTTGAGGGAGAGTTCCGTCAGCACGACGGCGTGGTGACGATGATGATGTTCTACCGACGCAGGGGTTCGCCTAAGCACCGCTACAATATTATCGAGGTGGAATATGGTGGAGGGGGGCACCGCACACGGCTAAGAGATCAATCATCAATTGTTGTGTCTATGGGGTGTCCCCTGCCCCCGTATATAAAGGAGCATGGGAGGAGGAGGCCGGCCCTAGGAGGTGCGCACCAAGGGAGTAGGATTCCTACTCCTAGTAGGAGTAGGTTTCCTCCTTTCCTATTCCAACAAGGAGAAGGGGGAAAGGAGGGGAGGGGAGAAGGAAGGGAGAGGGGGGCCGCGCCGCAAACCCCTTGTCCAATTCGGACTGGGCTTGGGAGGGGCGTGCGCCACCTCCTGGCTGCTGCCTCTCCTTCCCACTAAGGCCCATTAAGGCCCAATACATCTTCCCCGTATTCCAGTAACTCCCCGGTACTCCGAAAAATACCTGAATCACTCGGAACCTTTCCGATGTCCGAATATAGTCGTCGAATATATCAATCTTTACATCTCGACCATTTCGAAACTCCTCGTCATGTCCCCGATCTCATCCGGGACTCCGAACTACCTTCGGTACATCAAATCACATAAACTCATAATACCGATCATCACCGAACTTTAAGCGTGCGGACCCTACGGGTTCGAGAACTATGTAGACATGACCGAGACACGTCTCCGGTCAATAACCAATAGCGGAACCTGGATGCTCATATTGGCTCCCACATATTCTACAAAGATCTTTATCGGTCAAACCGCATAACAACATACGTTGTTTCCTTTGTCATTGGTATGTTACTTGCCCGAGATTCGATCGTCGGTATCTCAATACCTAGTTCAATCTCGTTACCGGCAAGTCTCTTTACTCGTTCCGTAATGCATCATCCCGCAACTAAGTCATTAGTCACATTGCTTGCAAGGCTTATAGTGATGTGCATTACCCAGAGGGCCCAGAGATACCTCTCCGACAATCGGAGTGACAAATCCTAATCTCGAAATACGCCAACTCAACAAGTACCTTCGGAGACACCTGTAGAGCACCTTTATAATCACCCAGTTACGTTGTGACGTTTGGTAGCACACAAAGTGTTCCTCCGGTAAACGGGAGTTGCATAATCTCATAGTCATAGGAACATGTATAAGTCATGAAGAAAGCAATAGCAACATACTAAACGATCAAGTGCTAAGCTAACGGAATGGGTCAAGTCAATCACATCATTCTCCTAATGATGTGATCCCATTAATCAAATGACAACTCATGTCTATGGTTAGGAAACTTAACCATCTTTGATTAACGAGCTAGTCAAGTAGAGGCATACTAGTGACACTATGTTTGTCTATGTATTCACACATGTATTATGTTTCCGGTTAATACAATTCTAGCATGAATAATAAACATTTATCATGAAATAAGGAAATAAATAATAACTTTATTATTGCCTCTAGGGCATATTTTCTTCAGTCTCCCACTTGCACTAGAGTCAATAATCTAGTTCACATCGCCATGTGATTTAACATCAATAGTTCACATCTTTATGTGGTTACCACCCATAGTTCACATTGACATGTGACCAACACCCAAAGGGTTTACTAGAGTCAGTAATCTAGTTCACATCGCTATGTGATTAACACCCAAAGAGTACTAAGGTGTGATCATGTTTTGCTTGTGAGATAATTTTAGTCAACGGGTCTGTCACATTCAGATCCGTAAGTATTTTGCAAATTTCTATGTCTACAATGCTCTGCACGGAGCTATCTAGCTAATAGCTCCCACTTTCAATATGTATCTAGATCGAGACTTAGAGTCATCCAGATCGGTGTCAAAGCTTGCATCGACGTAACTCTTTACGACGAACTCTTTATCACCTCCATAACCGAGAAATATTTCCTTATTCCACTAAGGATAATTTTGACCATTGTCTAGTGATCTACTCCAAGATCACTATTGTACCCTCTTGCCAAACTCTTGGTGAGGTACACAATAGATCTGGTACACAGCATGGCATACTTCATAGAACCTATGGCTGAGACATAGTGAATGACTTTCATTCTCTTTCTATCTTCTGCCGTGGTCGGGCTTTGAGTCTTACTCAATTTCACACCTTGTAACACAGGTAAGAACTCTTTCTTTGACTGTTCCATTTTGAACTACTTCAAAATCTTGTCAAGGTATGTACTCATTGAAAAAAAAAACTTATCGAGCGTCTTGATCTATCTCTATAGATCTTGATGCTCAATATGTAAGCAGCTTCACCGAGGTCTTTCCTTGAAAAACTCCTTTCAAACACTCCTTTATGCTTTGCAGAATAATTCTACATTATTTCTGATCAACAATATGTCATTCACATATACTTATCAGAAATGCTGTAGTGCTCCCACTCACTTTTTGTAAATACAGACTTCTCCAAAAGTCTATATAAAACCATATGCTTTGATCACACTATCAAAACATTTATTCTAACTCCGAGAGGCTTTCACCAGTCCATAAATGGATCACTGGAGCTTGCACACTTTGTTAGCTCCCTTTGGATCGACAAAACCTTCCGGTTGCATCATATACAACTCTTCTTCCATAAATCCATTCAGGAATGCAGTTTTGACATCCATTTGCCAAATTTCATAATCATAAAATGCGGCAATTGCTAACATGATTCGGACATACTTAAGCATCGCTACGGGTGAGAAAGTCTCATCGTAGCCAACCCCTTGAACTTGTCGAAAACCTTTTGCAACAAGCCGAGCTTTATAGACAGTAACATTACCTTCAGCGTCAGTCTTCTTCTTGAAGATCCATTTATTCTCGATGGCTTGCCGATCATCGGGCAAGTCAACCAAAGTCCATACTTTGTTCTCATACATGGACCCCATCTCAGATTTAATGGCCTCAAGCCATTTTGTGGAATCTGGGCTCATCATTGCTTCCTCATAGTTCGTAGGTTCGTCATGGTCAAGTAATATGACCTCCAGAACAGGACTACCGTACCACTGGTGCGGATCTTACTCTGGTTGACCTACGAGGTCGGTAGTAACTTGATCTAAAGTTACATGATCATCATCATTAGCTTCCTCACTAATTGGTGTAGGAGTCACAGGAACAGATTTCTGTGATGAACTACTTTCCAATTCGGGAGAAGGTACAATTACCTTATCAAGTTCTACTTTTCTCCCACTCACTTCTTTCGAGAGAAACTCCTTCTCTAGAAAGGATCCATTCTTAGCAACAAAGATCTTGCCTTCGGATCTGTGATAGAAGGTGTACCCAACAATTACTTTTGGGTATCCTATGAAGACGCACTTCTCCGATTTGGGTTTGAGCTTATCAGGATGAAATTTTTTCACACAAGCATCACAACCCCAAACTTTAAGAAACGACAACTTTGGTTTCTTGCCAAACCACAGTTCATAAGGCGTCGTCTCAACGGATTTCGATGGTTCCCTTTTTAACGTGAATGCAGTTGTCTCTAATGCATAACCCCAAAATGATAGTGGTAAAATCGGTAAGAGACATCATAGATCGCACCATATCTAATAAAGTACGATTATGATGTTCAGACACACCATTATGTTGTGGTGTTCCGGATGGCATGAGTAGTGAAACTATTTCACACTGTTTTAACTGAAGGCCAAACTTCATAACTCAAATATTTTTCCTCTGCGATCATATCGTAGAAACTTTTATTTTCTTGTTACAATGATTCTCCACTTCACTCTGAAATTCTTTGAACTTTTCAAATGTTTCAGACTTGTGCTTCATTAAGTAGATATACTCATATCTGCTCAAATCATCTGTGAAGGTCAGAAAAATAACGATATCCGCCACGAGCATCAACACTCATTGGACCGCATACATCGGTATGTATTATTTCCAACAAGTCAGTAGCTCGTACCATTGTTCCGGAGAACGGAGTTTTAGTCATCTTGCCCAAAAGGCATGGTTCGCAAGCATCAAATGATTCATAACCAAGTGATTCCAAAAGTCCATCTTTATGGAGTTTCTTCATGCGCTTTACACCGATATGACCCAAACGGCAGTGCCACGAATAAGTTGCACTATCATTATCAACTTTGCATCTTTTGGCATCAATATTATGAATATGTGTATCACTACGATCGAGATCCAACAAACTATTTTCATTGGGTGTATGACCATCAAAGGTTTTATTCATGTAAACAGAACAACAATTATTCTCTGACTTTAAATGAATAACCGTATTGCAATAAACATGATCAAATCATATTTATGCTCAACGCAAACGCCAAATAACATTTATTTAGGTTTAACACTAATCCCGAAAGTATAGGGAGTGTGCGATGATGATTACATAAATCTTGGAACCACTTCCAACACACATCGTCACTTCACCCTTAACTAGTCTCTGTTTATTCTGTAACTCCTGTTTCGAGTTACTAATTTTTAGCAACCGAACAAGTATCAAATACCCAGGGGCTACTATAAACACTAGTAAGGTACACATCAATAACCCTATATATCAAATATACCCTTGTTCACTTTACCATCCTACTTATCCACCAAATATTCAGGGTATTTTTGCTTCCAGTGACCATTTCCTTTGCAGTAGAAGCACTCAGTTTCAGGCTTTAGTCTAGATTTGGGCTTCTTCATAGGAGTGACAACTTGCTTGCCATTCTACATGAAGTTCCCTTTCTTTCCCTTTGCCCTTTTCTTGAAACTAGTGATCTTGTCAATCATCAACACTTGATGTTCTTTCTTGATTTCTACCTTCGTCGATTTCAACATCACGAAGAGCTCGGGAATCTTTTTCGTCATCCCTTGCATACTATAGTTCATCATGAAGTTCTACTAACTTGGTGATAGTGACTAGAGAACTCTGTCAATCACTATCTTATATGGAAGATTAACTCCCACTTGATTCAAGCGATTGTAGTGCCCAGACAATCTGAGCACATGCTCACTGCTTGAGCTATTCTCTCCATCTTTTAGCTATAGAACTTGTTGGAGACTTCATATCTCTCAACTCGGGTATTTGCTTGAAATATTAACTTCAACTCCTGGAACATCTCATATGGTCCATGACGTTCAAAACGTCTTTGAAGTCCCGATTCTAAGCCCTTAAGCATGGTGCACTAAACTATCAAGTAGTCATCATATTGAGCTAGCCAAATGTTCATAACATCTGCATCTGCTCCTGCAATAGGTCTGTCACCTAGCAGTGCATCAAGGACATAATTCTTCTGTGCAGCAATGAGGATAAACCTCAGATCACGGACCCAATCCGCATCATTGCTACTATCATCTTTTAACTTAGTTTTCTCTAGGAACACATCTAAAACATAGGAAAGCAACAACGCGAGCTATTGATCTACAACATAATTTGCAAAATACTACCAGGACTAAGTTCATGATAAATTTAAGTTCAGTTAATCATATTACTTAAGAACTCCCACTTAGATAGACATCCGTCTAATCCTCTAAGTTATCACGTGATCCAAATCAACTAAACCATGTCCGATCATATCTACTATATGATTCACGCTCGACCTTTCGGTCTCAGTGTTCCGAGGCCATATCTGTTATATGCTAGGCTCATCAAGTTTAACCTGAGTATTCCGCGTGTGCAACTGTTTTGCACCCGTTGTAGATGGACGTAGAGCTTATCACACCCGATCATCACGTGGTGTCTGGGCACGACGAACTTTGGCAACGGTGCATACTCAGGGAGAACACTTTTTATCTTGAAATTTAGTGAGAGATCATCTTATAATGCTACCGCCAGTCAAAGCAAAATAAGATGTATAAAAGATAAACATCACATGCAATCAAAATATAAATGTGACATGATATGGCCATCATCATCTTGTGCTTTTGATCTCCATCTCCAAAGCATCGTCATGATCTCCATCGTCACCGGCATGACACTATGATCTCCATCATCTTGATCTATATCAATGTGTCGTCACATGGTCGTCTCGCCAACTATTGCTCTTGCAACTATTGCTATCGCATAGCGATAAAGTAAAGTAATTATTTGGCGCTTGCATCTTATGCAATAAAGAAACAACCATAAGGCTTCTGCCAGTTGCCGATAACTTCAACAAAACATGATCATCTTATACAACAACTTATATCTCATCACGTCTTGACCATATCACATCACAACATGCCCTGCAAAAACAAGTTAGACGTCCTCTACTTTGTTGTTGCAAGTTTTACGTGGCTGCTACGGGCTGAGCAAGAACCATTCTTACCTACGCATCAAAACCACAATGATAGTTCATCAAGTTAGTGATGTTTTAACCTTCTCAAGGACCGGGCGTAGCCACACTCGGTTCAACTAAAGTTGGAGAAACTGACACCCGCCAGCCACCTGTGTGCAAAGCACGTTGGTAGAACCAGTCTCGCGTAAGCGTACGCGTAATGTCGGTCCGGGCCGCTTCATCCAACAATACCGCCGAACCAAAGTATGACATGGTGGTAAGCAGTATGACTTGTATCACCCACAACTCACTTGTGTTCTACTCGTGCATATAACATCTACGCATAAAACCTGGCTCGGATGCCACTGTTGGGGAACGTAGTAATTTCAAAAAATTCCTACGCACACGCAAGATCATGGTGATGCATAGCAACGAGAGGGGAGAGTGTGTCTACGTACCCTCATAGACCGAAAGCGGAAGCGTTTAGCACAATGCGGTTGATGTAGTCATACGTCTTCACGATCCGACCGATCCAAGTACCGAACGTACGGCACCTCCGAGTTCAGCACACGTTCAGCTCGATGACGTCCCTCGAACTCCGATCCAGCCGAGCTTTGAGGGAGAGTTTCGTCAGCACGCGACGGCGTGGTGACGATGATGATGTTCTACCGACGCAGGGCTTCGCCTAAGCACTGCTATGATATTATCGAGGTGGAATATGGTGGAGGGGGGCACCGCACACGGCTAAGAGATCAATCATCAATTGTTGTGTCTATGGGGTGCCCCCTGCCCCCGTATATAAAGGGGCAAGGGAGGAGGAGGCCGGACCTAGGAGGGGCGCACCAAGGGAGTAGGATTCCTACTCCTAGTAGGAGTAGGTTTCCTCCTTTCCTAGTCCAACTAGGAGAAGGGGGAAAGGAGGGGAGGGGAGAAAGAAGGGAGAGGGGGGCCGCGCCCCAAACCCCTTGTCCAATTCGGACTGGGCTTGGGAGGGGCGCGCGCGACCTCCTGGCTGCTGCCTCTCCTTCCCACTAAGGCCCATTAAGGCCCAATACTTCTTCCCCGTATTCCCGTAACTCCCCGGTACTCCGAAAAATACATGAATCACTCGGAACCTTTCCGATTTCCGAATATAGTCGTCGAATATATCGATCTTTATGTCTCGACCATTTCGAGACTCCTCGTCATGTCCCCGATCTCATCCGGGACTCCGAACTACCTTCGGTACATCAAATCACATAAACTCATAATACCGATCATCACCGAACTTTAAGCGTGGGACCCTACGGGTTCGAGAACTATGTAGACATGACCGAGACACGTCTACGGTCAATAACCAATAGCGGAACCTGGATGCTCATATTGGCTCGCACATATTCTACAAAGATCTTTATCGGTCAAACCGCATAACAACATACGTTGTTCCCTTTGTCATCGGTATGTTACTTGCCCGAGATTCGATCGTCGGTATCTCAATACCTAGTTCAATCTCGTTACCGGCAAGTCTCTTTACTCGTTCCATAATGCATCATCCCGCAACTAACACATTAGTCACATTGCTTGCAAGGCTTATAGTGATGTGCATTACCGAGAGGGCCCAGAGATACCTCTCCGACAATCGGAGTGACAAATCCTAATATCGAAATACGCCAACTCAACAAGTACCTTCGGAGACACCTGTAGAACACCTTTATAATCACCCAGTTACGTTGTGACGTTTGGTAGCACACAAAGTGTTCCTCCGGTAAACGGGAGTTGCATAATCTCATAGTCATAGGAACATGTATAAGTCATGAAGAAAGCAATAGCAACATACTAAACGATCAAGTGCTAAGCTAACGGAATGGGTCAAGTCAATCACATCATGCTCCTAATGATGTGATCCCAGTAATCAAATGACAACTCATGTCTATGGTTAGCAAACTTAATCATCTTTGATTAACGAGCTAGTCAAGTAGAGGCATACTAGTGACACTATGTTTGTCTATGTATTCACACATGTATTATGTTTCCGGTTAATACAATTCTAGCATGAATAATAAACATTTATCATGAAATAAGGAAATAAATAATAACTTTATTATTGCATCTAGGGCATATTTTCTTCAGTCCCAGCACGCGCTACCCGTCAGACGAGTACGCCTGTGCTGCATCCACCTCGGCGCCGTCTCCGCTACCCACCTCCACTCGTGCAGCCCTTCGGGATCCGAACTGGCTAGCTGCGATGCGTGAGGAGTTCGACGCCCTGCAGCGCAACCGTACGTGGCAGCTTATTCCGCGGCCTCCCCGTGCCAATGTCATTACTGGCAAGTGGGTCTTCCGCCCCAAGACTCGCCCCGATGGTTCTCTCGAGCGCTACAAGGCGCGTTGGGTGGTGCGCGGCTTCCGCCAGCGTGCCGGCGTGGACTTCACCGACACCTTCGCCCCGGTTGTCAAACTGGGCTCGATTCGCGCCGTCCTCCAGCTTGCTGTTTCTCGCGCCTGGCCGGTGCACCAGCTCGATGTGTCTAATGCTTTCTTGCATGGCCATCTCGACGAGCAGGTGTTCTGTCAGCGGCCTACTTGTTTCGTCGACACCGACTATCCGGACCATGTGTGCTTGCTCTCCCGATCTCTCTACGGGTTGAAGCAAGCGCCTCGGGCCTGGTACCAGCGGATCACGGCCTTCCTTCAACAGCAGGGGTTCCGGTCCACACGGTCAGATGCCTCCCTGTTTGTCTATCACCAGGGCCCCGCCACTGCGTACCTCCTACTGTACGTTGACGACATCATCTGACTGCGTCCTCGCCAGCGCTACTTCAGCAGATCACAGCTCGCCTCGGCACCGAGTTCGCCCTCAAGGACTTGGGGGCTCTCCACTACTTCCTCGGCATCGAGGTAGTGCGCCGGGCTACTGGCTTCTTCCTGCACCAGCAGAAGTACGCCTACGAGCTTCTGGAGCGAGCGGGCATGCTTAACTGCAAGCCTGCTCCCACGCCTGTCGACACGAAGGCTAAGGTGTCCGCCGTTGAGGGTTCTCCGGCGTCCGACGCTCCCTTCTACCGCTCCATCGTCGGTGCGCTTCAGTACCTCACACTGACGCGTCCGGACATTCAGTACGCTGTCCAGCAGGTGTGCCTTCATATGGATGCTCCTCGTGACACCCATTGGGCTCTCGTGAAACGTATACTTCGGTACATACGTGGCACCATAGCCATGGGTCTCACCCTGACGGCATCACCTGACACCAGCCTTGTCGCCTACTCCGACACCGACTGGGCTGGGTGTCCCGACACTCGCCGCTCCACCTCCGGCTACTGCGTCTACCTCGGGCCCTCTCTGATTTCGTGGTCGTCTAAACGACAACCCACGGTCTCACGATCGAGCGCTGAGGCTGAGTACCGGGCCGTGGCCAACGCCGTCGCGGAGTGCTCTTGGCTACGATAGCTACTTCAGAAGTTGCTATGTGAGGTCACCAAGGCGACACTTGTCTATTGTGACAACGTCTCCGCGGTCTACCTTGCTGCCAACCCTATCCATCACCGACGGACGAAGCATATTGAGCTCGACATTCACTTCGTCAGGGAGCAAGTCGCACTTGGTCGTGTTCGTGTTCTACATGTGCCCACCGATCAGCAGTTCGCCGATGTCATGACGAAGGGACTACCCACCTCGACATTCGAGGGCTTTTGGTCCAGTCTCTGCGTCACCGGCGACGCTTCGACTGCGGGGGGGTGTTGAACATGTGTACATGTACATAGGTCTAGGTCTTGTATGCAATACCTGTAGTGTCTGTCTCCCTCTGTATGTACGTGTATCTTAGGAGACAAGATACCGGTCGCACCCCTTGTACCTATATATATGTGCCTAGTGGACGATCAATCAATTATCGATGCACCAAATCATTCTCTACACCTTCCATTTCTCAGCTCACTGAACGATGCATACAAGTGAAGATAATTTCAGGGCAGTTTTACTGTTTCTTAATCCTTGTTGTTGTAGTTGTTCCTGAGAAATAGGTTATTGAGAACTTCTGCAGGGTTGTGCAATGATCTAAAGGCGAGGAGGTTCATCCAGGATGAGTTGAACAAAACTGGCAAGGGAGCTCAGGGTATGGTGCTTTTTTCATGCTTCTTCGTGAGGATGAAAAAAAATGAAAGCAATGTTAATAATTCTAACAGTTTATCAGCATTGTCTGCCGTAAAAAATAAGGCAATGTTCTACCGATCGAAAAGGAAGACTGCAGAAAAGGGAGAGAAGTAAGTGAAGCGCTCCAGCAGAATCAGTACCGTCTCTCCTCTGTTAGAACGATGTGAACACCTGGGATCGTGATTCGTCTGCAGCGCCTGGGATTGTGATTCGTGTGCAGCTTGGTCGAAGCGGACGGGCGAACAGAGGCATTGGTTTCTGGAAAAGATCTCGTGCCATTTCTGGGACGTCACCGCTAGTATTTTGTTTCTTATTTTCTGAACCAGTTTCACCGCTATACACCGGTGGATTCAGTCCACATCTATCATGTACAACCTTACTGACTTGCAAACAAGCAGGATAGCAACAGGTACTCCCGGAAGGCAGCTACATGGAAGGGGTTTAGCTGCTCTGTTTCTGACTACTTCTGATCCAGTTTCATCGTCAGCTCTTCACTGAACAGAGACAAACATTCAGACCATGTACTTGAAATTGCAAACATGGAAGATATCAATTTGAACAACATTACCCACTTCATTCATTTCAAGTATGAGAAACATGGAACAATACACATGCCCCAACCATTCTCGACCGAGAAACAACAGTCACAACGCATGTTCCCCTGGCTAAGAACATCAATCGGTACATGTTCTTCTCAACTCTTTGCTCACTCAATGCAGCTCCAGTCAGCAAAAGTATCGAATTATAAGCGCGACTCGCCCTCGCCCTGCAGAACGTAAACAGTACCTAGTATGATGTTATGCCAAATAGTTGCTCACGACTAGCAACAAGAAGTCTGCACACACATCCAGAAGGGAAACAAACAAGCAACAAAATTCTGGACAAATGAAGCTACTAAGAATAATACGTATATGACAACTAGCAAGTATCGATAGGACAGTAAAATGTTCTGAGTATAGGCAGAACAGAGATAGTTACTTGCACTTGAGTCCTATCTAGGATTTTACACAATTGAGCTAGTAACCATATATTCATATGCACCATTTGTGTGTGCCGTGATCAATGAGCGTCAGTCTAAAACCGATGTGCAAAGTCCTGAGTCATTTATACAGGTCTTAACAAATGTATGCAGTTTTATTACTAACATGGAAATAAAAGAATAGAAAAATGACAGCCAAGTGTTTTTTTTTTGAAAAGGAGGAAGGCCCCCGGCCTATGCATCAGAACAATGCATGCGGCCAATGACAGCCAAGTGTGCCGCTGTTTAGGGTCCTAAAGAATAGCAACATGGACAGAGCAACAAGACTGGAAGGATGGGACTGAAGTTCAATATGCCACCCATATTTAGGGTCCTTCTATTCTGTTACGCTGTTTTCAAAAGAATGTAAGGCTAAGTGTACATTCAACATAATATAACAAGGTTGAGAACGAGAGCGGCGATAGCGTGCTCGGGCGCGCGCTCCTGGTATGAGAGTGAATGGAGCAAGGTCATGTGGCTGGTGGCAGTTATGACTGATGGAAATGCAGATTCGCATTAGTGCGATAAATGGCAGATACACCGTAGTGGCACCGTATACTCGACTTGACGGAACGATGCATTGCCGTGAAGGAATTCCACCATGATGTACGGGTGGACTGGTGGTACAGGTCCTACAGAACGAGGTGTCCAACAAAGGGGTGGGGCCATTTAATACGATACCTCAGGTTGACTGGACTTTTTTCTGTATACCCTCCCTCTGATGCTTACTGAAGAATCAATTACATTTTTATAGCTTGCCTCCTCGTCGTTAATTACATTCGGTGCAGATTCGTATATAAATTTTGAAAAAATGATACGAGCCGGCCTTACAATTTGTATTTCGGGTACGTTTGATTACATTTCCAGTGTGTTCGTTAACTCTATGTTAATTCAGCCGGCACACGCTCAATACCTACCTGTCAGTAGCAAGGAAAGAAAGGAAAACGATTATACAAAAATAAAGTGATAGCCGCTGCACCACCTGGTAGTTTCTGTCAATAGTGGAGAAAGACGTTACTTATACTCTTTAGAAGAATAATTGATTTGGAACCAAAACGCTGCATCAAGGTTTGAACAAGTGTTTTTGTCGTCTTGATTTTGGTATTTTTCATTAGACTGAAAAAATTGAAGTGATATTTTATTTTGGATTCGAACTCAAGAGTGTCGCACGTGTCCGGCAGTAGCCACTGCACCACATGCTATTTCTGGTTAATGTTATGTAATGCTATATATATTTAATCCAGAAAATTGTCTTCAATCTAAAATGTGTGTTGCACGGGTTTACTGTGTGAGTGCTTCTCTCATCACCATTTTTCCTGGTCGATAGGTTATGGAAAATTCTGTGAGCCCATTTTTTAGAAGATGCTCATATGCAGATGTTTTCACATAACAACTTTTGTCCAAGTGATAGGGTGTGAACCATAACGGCTCATATGCAAAAAAGTATTGATGGAGAGTTAACGACAATGACATAAATGTACTCAAAAGTATCTGAAACACAAGTTGTAGGATCGATTTATGTCAATTTCAAGTTTATGTATATATGTGTACATCCTATGCAAGTTTATGTATTAAAATTCTACCTAACGAGAGTGGCGTTTTGGCACATGGGAGCATATGCTCCTGGATTTTAAATTGTGTTTAAACATATTTTGAAATGTAACAAAATTCTGACAAAATGATTCTCGCGTACATCTTGACATTCTAAGTGCATACAAACTCGTTTCGTAGAAAACCAACAATTTTTGTGTCACATGCATAAAAGACAAAATTTAGTGTTAAAAAAAGGATTTTCATGAGACTTTTTTTTGTCTTTTTTACACAAGGCGTATAAAATGTCGGTTTTTCATGAAACTTGGCGTGCGCACATACAATGTTGAGATGTGCGTGTCAAATTTGTGTTCGGATTTTTTTGACATTTTGAAATATATTTTTTGATGGCAGGATCATATAGTCCCATGTGCCAAAGGGAATTTCTACCTAACTAACTCCTTATTGAATAGCAGGTGAAAACAACAACGTAAAAAGGTGTAAGGGTTGTTTGGTTCCTTGCCACACTTTGCACACCTCACCTTAGACAAGTTTGACCAAATTAGGTGGGTGTTTGGTTCTAGCCACACCTAAGACAATTCCTTTATGGGTAGTAAGCCCTCCATGTCGTAGACATAAAAGGTGTGGCAACATTCCCTAAGGCAAGCCAAAATGTGGCTATGAATTTGAGCAACTTAAGTAAGGCAAGTGTGCCAAAAATAATATGGCAATATGTGGAAAAAATAGTCACAATCAAAACAGGCCAGTAATGTTTCTAGTTATTCTGCGCGGATATCTTTTTCTTGAAAATATGTTGGCGAAGACTGATATCCATGCAACGATGAGGGAGAATGCATTCTTATGCGACGCATGGTCAGCCACAAGTACGGGGTTTGTAACCATGAAAAATAGGGCACGATATTTTGGCAACATGTGCATTATTGGTTTCATGAGTACAAGCATTACACGTCCTATAATTTAGATGTGATCCATGATCGCAATGAGAAGTCGTTGCTACATCGGTGGTACACTACTTTGAAATTCCTCATGAAGTTTTCCAACGCGATTTCACAAGTGGAAGAAGGTGGCTACTGGTCGCGATGTACTATCGGATAGAGAGCTAACCCTTCACATTTATTCACTGTTGGATAAAACTCAAAGGCCAGCCCATCTAAGAGAGCATGTGGTGATGAAGAAGGTCATACTCAAGGACGTAAAGTTTGAGATAAAGGTCACTTACGAGGACCAAGGAGTATGTTTGAATTTGAGATAGATGAATTTAAAAAACTTGTAGAACATCCAATGTTTTTATTTGTGATTTAAATGTATGATTAAATTGCTATTGCTCAATGACTGCATGCTGGACATTTGAATAGTTGTATTCCTCTTATTTTTTTAAAAAGAGGCGGACATTTGGAAGCGGTATATTGTCTCTCGGGTGTATATGCACACATGGGTGAACAGTAGAATAATTAAAATAGTTTTTCAAATCCTTTTTTTGTTGATGCGATATGCTCATGTACATGAAGTCTGTGCCAAATTTTGTAGAGTTTAGACATTTCAGTAGCTCTCAGTAAAGAAGACAAATTTCGGGCCTATGAGAAACTTTTGAAAACAACACTTTTCGGATCTCATTTTTTTTCATGAGCTCCTCAAATGTCATTTAGCCACGAAATTTTACATGCACCCGGTGCACTGAATCATCCTGGATTCAAATTTTGTTCAGTTTTATTGAATTATTTTTGCTATTTTTTATTTTATTGTTCACCGGGTGCAGATGAGTTTGGGCACCAAATTAAATGTCCAGCAAACAGTTGATGTATATGGTTCAACGTCTGGGTCTACTAGCGCTATCCATTGACACATTTGAACGGTGTCTGCGGACGGACATTTAGTGTGTTCATTTTGATGGACAGCGCTTGGAGGCCTAATTATTCTCTTCTTTTTTTTTGCGGTGGAGGCCTAATTATTCATCGGCACACAAGTACATTTGTTAACATAAAGTGCTCCAGTTTCCGGATGTAGTATGGCATATAAGCCAGCGCTGGGAGCTCCAGTTATCGGAATCCTCGAGGGTATATGGTCTACAGCAAATCGGCCATGCTCGTCGCGCAGCTGAAAAAAATCTCTATTCTTCTTTTTTTCAGGGAAATCTCTACCATAGTCGCTTCCTTGGAAGTTGCATGATTTTTCTGCAAATCCAAAAAATGTGGGGCTCCTTAAAATATGATTGGCGATGAGACACCATCGACGAACGACCGGTCGGGCGTCAGTCACGGATACCATTTTGACCGAACAAGCAGGCTGGTACAGGACACCGCAGTTCTCACGTACCTGGCGGAAGGCTCTGCATGTGGGTCCGCTCTTTACCTATATGGTAGGGAATACTTAATTTGCGTCTGTGCTATACACCCCATAATACCTGACACATCCCGCATCCCCATGCAAACGTGCGCTTCTCGATTTCGGGAGCGAGCGAGCTAGTCCGCTCCTGTGAATTACCGGGTTGAGAACTTCCTATTCCTAATCATTTTAAGCTGAGTTTAATACAAAGTTCATCTGAATTATCTTAGTTACTTCATTTAAAATGGCAACATACCAGAATTATTCGTTCCAATGCCACATTTCAATTAAAGGAAGCATATCTGAGACCTGGGGAAGCCTTTTGCTATAATCCGAAAGGAAATTCATGGTTCTCCAAAACTGGTTTAATGTTCACTTCCTCATTGCTACTTCTTGAGATTGCGTTGATTTTCCCTTGAAGAGGAAAGGGTGATGCAGCAAAGTAGAGATAAGTATTTCCCTCTGTTAAAGAAGCAAGGTATCAATCCAGTAGGAGACAACACACAAATCATCAATACCTGCACAAACAATCAAACAATTGCACCCAACGCGATAAAGGGGTTGTCAATCCCTTCACAGTCACTTGCAAAAGTGAGACCTGGTAGAGATAGATGAAACTAAACAAAAGATAAAGTAAATATTTTTGGTTTTTTCGGTTTATAGATCGGAAAGTAAAAAATTGAAAAATAGTAGATCGGAAACTTATATAATGCAAAATAGGCCCGGGGGCCATAGGTTTCACTAGAGGCTTCTCTCAAGATAACAAATAATACGGTGGGTGAACAAATTACTGTCGAACAATTGATAGAAAAGCGCAAAGTTATGACGATATCTAAGGCAACGATTATGAAATATAGGCATCACGTCCGTGTCAAGTAGACCGTCTCCTGACTGCATCTACTACTATTACTGCACACATCGACCGACTCCTGCCTGCATCTGGAGTATTAAGTTAATGAAGAACAGAGTAATGCTTTAAGTAAGGTGACATGATGTAGAGGAATAAACTCAAGCAATATGATGTAAACGCCATCTTTTTATCCTCGATGGCAACAATACAATACATGCCTCGCTACCCCTACTGTCACTTGGTGAGGACACCGCAAGATTGAACCCAAAGCTAAGCACTTCTCCCATTGCAAGAAAAACCAATCTAGTTGGCCAAACCAAACCGATAGTTCGAAGAGAATTACAAAGATATCAAATCATGCATAAAAGAATTCAGAGAAGATTCAAATAATATTCATAGATAAGCTGATCATAAATCCACAATTCATCGGATCTCGACAAACACACCGCAAAAGAAGATTACATAGGATAGATCTCCAAGAACATCGAGGAGAACATGGTATTGGGAATCAAAGAGAGAGAGAGAATAAGCCATCTAGCTACTAGCTATGGACCCATAGGTCTGTGGTAAACTACACACGCTTCATTGGAAGAGCAATAGAGTTGATGTAGAAGCTCTCCGTGATCGAATCCCCCTCCGGCATGATGCCGGAAAAGGCCCCAAGATGGGATCTCACGGGAATAGATGGTTGCGGCGGTGGAAAAGTGTTTTCGTGGATGCTTCTAGTGGTATGGGAATATATGTGAATATATAGAGCCAAGGATTAGGTCAGAGGAGTCCCGAGGAGGCGGCAAGGCAGAGGGCGCGCCCTCCCCCCTTGCTGCCGCCTCGCCGCTCTTCTGACTTGATCTCCAAGTCCCTGGGGTGTCTTCTGGTCCAAGAAAAATCACCGCGAAGGTTTTATTCCATTTGGACTCCGCCTGGTATTCCTTTCCTGCGAAGCTCAAAAACAAGGAAAAACATAAACTGGCACTGGGCTCTAGGTTAATAAGCAAGCCCCAAAAATAATATTAAAAAGCATATTAATCATATAAAACATCCAAAACAGATAATATAATAGCATGGAACAATAAAAATTTATAGATACATTGCAGACGTATCACTCATCATCCCCAATCAAGTCCACCTTGACCATCCACAACACAAGCAAAATGGACGAAATCAACAAGACATTTACTTCCTTGAGCCACAAAATATTTCTAGCTTGTAAATCAGCTCTTGATCTTACTGAACGCTTCGTCAAATTTGCCTTCTAGTTGGGTTTCACTGATCTCGACTGGGATGCAGAGATCAGCTGCTGTAGGACCTCCCTGAGCCTCCTGATGACCTTGACCACTTGAGACATCTCCCTGGATTTGGTGGAACTTGAGCCCTCCGACCCACAGATACACAGCTTTCATTAGATCAGGCGGAAATGACCGCACGACCAATCTGGATCTGTTATTAGCATTGACAACTCAGACGGTAGTATATTAGGTGCCTTGCATTCATGCTGGAGGTTTGGGGCATCCTGAAGCTTTCTTGTCAAACAAAACACAAAAGCAGAGCCACCATCTTGTCTACAGTAGAATCTTTCAAAGTACCACTGAACATAACTCTGTCAATGCCACTTCATCCACTGAGTTTATCTGATATGCCATTTTGCCCTTCACTTCAGAGGCTGGCACTACAAAAAAAAGACACATCCGTGACATTTTTGGCAGAACGTAATTTTTTCTGTCATGCTTATGACACTTCTATGACGATAATTGTGACAAAACCCGATATCATCATAGATGTGGTGGGCTCCTACTTCTATGACAAAAAACCATGATAGACAATGGGATTTTCGTCCTGGGCGGGTCGAAGACGCAGCTCCATGACATTCTTTGGGCCGTCCATGACGGAGAAAACCATGGTAGAAGCGAGGGCGAGGAAAATATCGGGGGAGTTCCCGGTTACGGTGGGTGGTCGGGGGCCGAGCGATGCGCGTTTCTCTCGTACGTATGCACGTGTGTGCGAGGCGTTGCGCTCTAACTGAACCCGAGCGAGGCGTTGGGCTCTAACTGAACCCGAGCGATTGCACTAGCTATGTTACTGAACCCCGATCGACCCCTTGCTGTTAACTGAACCCAAGTGATACCTTCGCTACTGCTGCTAACTGAAGCCGATCGAACACTGCTGCCTCCTTCCCTTGATGAATAGTGAGCGTTGTTGGGGGGGTTTGGATGAATAGTTCCCGGTGGGGGGTTGGATGAACAGGACCCCGTGGTAGTAGAGGCCGTTGCCGCTAGATGAACAGGACCCCGATCGATCGAGCCGGTAGATGAACATGACCCCATGGAGGGCTGGATGAATAGGACCACATGGAGGGCTGGATGAACAGGACCCTTTGGAGGGCTGGTTGAACAGTAGCCGGTGGAGGGCTGGTTGAACAGTAGCCGGTGGAGGGCTGGATGAACAGTAGCCCATGGAGGGGTGGTTGAGCAGGATCCCGTGGAGAAGACTGGTTGAACAGTAGCCGGTGAAGGCTGGATGAACAGGAGCCCGTGGATGAACAGTCGCAGGTGGAGGCTGGAGGAGGTCGACGGTGGATGAACAGTAGCCCGTGGACACCCCTCCCGATGAACAGCACCCCCGATGAACAGGACCCCCGTTTCGACCGTAGCGCTACAACACAAGTCCGTTTCCTCCGTTTGCGATACGCCGCACCCCTCCTGATCAACAGGACCCCGTTTCGACCGTAGGAGGTCTGTTTCCTCTGTTTTGCGGTACGCAGACCCCTTCGGATGAACAGGATCCCGTTTCGACCGTGGCCGGTCGAACACAAGGCCGTTTCCTCCGTTCTGCGGTATGCCAAGCCTCGTTTCCATCGGCTGCTCCATCCAAGCCGGTTGGCTCCCGATGTAAATCACGCGTTTCGTTGCCTCCCGATGAACACGATGCATTCTGTTGCCTCCCCATGAACACGACGATGACGGAGTTTCTCCGTTCCGACCCAGCCATGTACACCAGCCCTGGCCATACGTATGCGCGAGTAGGCGTTCGAGACCCCGCCCGTATGTACGTACGTGGCCGTATTTACTTTCTTGCACCCTGGCCGCTGTATGTACGTGTACATGCTATGTGCGCGCCTCTACTATGACACGTGCCCTTCCTTACACGGCCACGGTTCATTGCTGGAGCCTGCAGACAGACCGATCGTATGTACGTACACGTTCGCGACCAGAATGACAACACTACGTATGCTTTGACCAGGTGAGTCCCGACTGTCTGGCACTTCCTTGCGTGCGAAGATGTAGCTGGTGGGTCCCAGCAGTCAGGGGGCGAATCATTTTTTTTGCTCGTAATATGGACGCACTTCCTTGCGTGCGAAGATGTAGCTGCTGGGTCCCAGCAGTGAGGGGGAAATGTTTTTTTTGCAAAATACGGTGGCCCGTCCGGTGGGTCCCCGCTGTCAGGTGGAGGAATAATTATTTTGCGCATCATAAGGAGGCACTTCCTTGCTGCGGCCGTGGACCGAGCTGCCAGCCTCTTCACGTACAGTACTCTTCCGATGGAAGTCGTTCGTTGATGACATTGACCACGCCGCGCCGAGAGCACCAGGGCGGTGGACGACGACGAGGCCTAGGAAGGGGACGACGCGGAGCCGGGGAAGACGCGCTAGTTGATTCCCACGCGGAGGGGAGTACGTGGGTTGACTGCTTCGGCTGTGGTGTGAGGCTGCCGTCGCCGGAGAATAATAGGAGGTGTGGGCGAGTATAGAGGGATGGCATGGCCAGCGGTGGCAGCACAGCTGGACACGGGAGGCAGGAGCCGGTGGCACGGCCGATGCTTGTTTGGGCGACTGGAGCAAGAAGACCAGAGGTTGAAGAAGCACTACGGTCGTTGGATGGACATCGCACGATCACTAGAGCTAGAGTCGTTCATATTGACTAAGTTGACAAAGCGCTCCGTCCCCGTCAACTTAGTAGGCCCAAGTCATCCTCCCACTATGCTGGGTCCCAGCTAGCAGGGGAGTATTCATTTTTTGTGCGTAATAAGGAGGCACTTCCTTGCGTGTGAAGATCTAGCTGGTGGGTCCGACCTGTCAGCAGGGGAACGTTTTTTCGCGAAATACAGAGGCCCTTCTGGTGGGTCCCAGCTGTCAGGTGGAGGAATCATTATTTTGCGCATAATAATAAGGCATTTCCTTGCGTGTGGCCGTGGACCCAGCTGTCAGCCTCTCCATGTACAGTCCACTTCCGATGCATGTCGTTCGTTGACCACACCGCGCCGAGAGCACCAGGGCGGTGGACGACGGTGAGGCCTAAGAAGGGAACGACACGGAGCCAGGGAAGACTCGGCAGTTGTTTCCCACGCGGAGGGGAGTATGAGGGTTTACTGGTTCATCTGCCGTCGCCGGAGAATAACAACAGGTGTGGGTGAGAAGAGGGATGGCTAGGCCAGCGATGGGAGTACGGTGGGGCGGTGAGGCCTACGCGGCAGCATTGCCGGCCACAGGAGGAGGGAGCAGGCAGTCCCGCCGGCGCTTGTTTGAGCGGCTGGAGCAGAAAAAGCAGAGATTGAAGAAGCACGACGGCCGTTGGATGGACATCCAACAGTCACTGCTTGTGCGTCAACCTTTTTTTGGCCTCAAATCTGTGAAAAACAGCATACAACCCATCTGCCATTATTTCTAATAATTTACAGCTCATTTGCTAATTCTTATGGTTTTTTGGAGCCCATATTCTTTTTGCTAGCATTACGGCCCATATTGTGGCCACGGTTAAAAAATTATACGAAATTTTGCATATTTCGGTGCGGTCCGAACTGTTTTTAATCACGAAATTTCGAGTCACATTCAAACTGATTTTAAAAATAAATGTATATCAATATAAAATCCAACAAATTGTCCACGCATAAAAATCAATGCAATTTAAAATCTCAAAATGAAAAAAAGTAATTTGAAACTAATTACCGGTTTGATGTGTTTTTAAAATGTACAACCCATGTCTCATTACTGATAGGCCATTTTCTCGGCCAGCCGAATGAAGCTCTCCTCGTCTTGCAAGATTTGCAGCCCAACAGGCCTGACAAAGCGACTTACTTGACAAATCACAAAAAAACTGGGCTAGCCATTTTCAGAAAGAAAAAAACTACTGGGCTGGTCTGTGGTAAACATAAAAGAAAAGCCTGTCTAGACAGGCCAGAGTGCCCCGCACAGCTCAGTTGACACCCTGCTTCCATCTCAAAAACAAATTAGATAAATGCCACTCCAATTATGGCGATTCATAAAAATGCCACTGCAATTTCCAAACTTTGAAAAATGCCACTGCAATTTTTGCAAACTTTGAAAAACGCCACTGCATTTTTTGCAAACTTTGAAAAACGTCACTCCAGGCTTCTAAAAATGCCACTAGAAATGGCATGAAATGGCATTTTTTAAAGTTTGGAAATTGCAGTGGCATTTCTCGGAATCACCAGATTTGGAGTGGCATTTATCAAATTAACCCCAAAGAAACTGGGCGAGCTGCTGGGTCCCTGGTGTAATCCACTCATTGTGCAATTCTCTCGTTTATTGACTACGTTGACAATGGCATGGGACCCAGATGTCAGAAATCCATTAGGAGGAGCCATTTTTTTATTGGCTTGAAATAAGCAGGCACTTGCTTGCGTACTGCTATGACCTTGGTGGTTCCCTGTTGTCATCCTCTCCACGTACAATCATCTCCTGATTGTGTACGCGTCAACCTGGTAGGCCCACAAGTCAGCCTCTAAACCCGTGGCGGACAAATACAACCCATTTAAAAAATAACAGCCCATTCCATACGTTCAAACGGAAAGTTCAACATTCAGAGCAAAGTAACCGGTCTGATCTAGATATAGAGTACTGAACTTCCACGTTGACAACCATCATAGCCAAGTTAACTATCTACTCCCACTAATACTCTAGTAGTGTACAAGTACTAACTTACTCTTAGCTAACTAGACGATGCCGCCCGCCATCTGCGATACACGCTAGATGCCGGCACCGGCGTCCTCCGCCTCGCCTCGGACTTGCCAGAGGTGCGATAGGGCGCGTTGCTCGCGCGCGTTGGCCCTTTCCATGCCGGCGTGGTCTACCGAAGCTTCGGCTTCTAAGTGGGAAACCCACTTGACGAGCTGGTAGTAAAATTCAGCGTCGCGAAGTCGTGCGTGCCCGACAGCCTCCAGGGCTATTTTCCGGGCGTCGGCCTCCATGTAGTCGGCCCAGTTGCGGGCGCTCTGCTCAAGACTCAGAGCGTCGGTGCGCTGCTGCTCCATGTCCCACTGGTGGCACAAATCGGCGATACGCTGCTCCTCCGCAAGGCGGTCGCGCTCCAACAACTCCTCATAGTCCGCATTGACATCTAAAGACCGATAGAATGCCTCCTCCCTCCGTCTTCCTTCCGGTGAAAAACCAAACACTAGTTCTGGCGGTGACCGCCTCTGGCTTCACCTATCGCGGACGGGCGGGGGCATGGCGGACGTGGCGAGAGCGAGGATAAGTGGTGAGCGACGTCGGGCTGGTGGGGACTTATGAGGATAGGGCGAGTTGGGTGATGGTGCCACCGGAGAAGCCCAGGAAACAGTAATTATAGGCGGAAGGTAGGTGAACCAGCGTGTCGCAGGAAACACGACGGTCATCGCGGTCATCGGAATTCAATACATAAGCAGGCATGGCTTAGCGCGTCAGCTTGCCGTGGAAAACTAGAAAAACTGAAATTATGACTGTGCCGTCCCGTCCCGCCAGTGGTGCGTCCCGTCCGTGCTGGGTCGCACACCGGCATGACGGTCAAACGAGTGCACTTGAATCATCCAGATGAGGTACTCCCTCCTTGTAAAAAATGATTCCACCACTCATCATCTACCTTGGTTGGTGATATTTTTGAATTAAGCCCTGCAAACCGGAAAGGAGGTAGTACGTGCATGATCTGCTATTTATTCGGGTAGGATCGAGTAGGTCGTTTTTTGAATTGGGCCCTACAAACCGGAAAGGAGGTAGTACGTGCGTGATCTGCTATTTATCCATGTAGGGTCGAGTAGGTCGGATAGTGTACGTGTAAGATCGAGTAGGTCGGATGGTGTACGTGTAGGATCGCATTAGCTGATGAACGTTCGCTGGGAGATAAGGCATTTGTGAACATTTTTGCTGGCAGTTTCTTCAGATTCACATGGCATTTTCTTCAGAGCAGCTTGTCAGTTTCTTCAGAGGTAGGCATTTTTATTCAAAAAACAGCCACTTCGGATCTTGCCTGGCAACCAAAACTGTCAGGAGCGCATTAGTAGGCTAGCTAGTGATCGATCAGTAACTTTTAAACACTGAGCGAACAGAAATAAGGAACTGTAAGTAACTTGTAAACATTGAGAACACAGAAATAAGGATCATGCTGTGCACAGCAGTAAGAGTTGATCCGTTCAAAATGTTCACACGAGACTCACAGGCATGGCATTGTAATATGTTCACATTAGTAGCCAAAATTCAAAACCAACTAGTACGATTCCCATACATAAGATCAACATGTGAATGCATCTCAATGATTCACAGATCATATACAAATATGTAGCTCCAAAAGCAAAGATCTAGAAAAAACATCTGTTCTTCGTACTAACATGGATGCTTCTCTTGGCCAATATTCAGTACAGAGTGAAAGACAAATTTGTTTGTGAAGTCTACAATTCCTCTTGCAAACGTAGGTGGTTTCACCAACAGCTGGAACCATGAGAATGAACCAAACATGATGGAGGAACATCCACGACAATATGATTTGGTCTTCCCTCGATCACACGGCGAGACTATTTTCGGAATACAAACTTTAACTTAAGCAAAATGATGCCCATTGCATAATCAGACCAAAGCAATGAAGCACCTAGTGTTGGCTAATAAATAGTACAGTACTACTTTTCTGCAGTCCATGAAGTGACTATCCAATCTTTCTGTGTCTATTTTCAAATGGCACTATATACATGCAGTGACTATACTATTCTCTTGTGCAGTTCAACCAAAATTGCGGTCACTATGTTTGTTTGCCAAATAGCAAAGGGCAGACATCTCTGTCTGCACAAATATCAAGCAACCAGTAAACATATACCCCACCTTGTATTTTCGGTTTAAACACGTCTCTTCCGCTTAGCATATATCATGTTTTGCACTGGACAATTTGATACAGTCATGTTTTGCCCTGGATAATTTCATACTGAATTGATTTGCTCGTTTAGAGCAGAAATATAGCGCCTATTCTTCATCAGACCAAGGATATCCATGTTCGCAGTGATGGAAGAGGTGAATCGATACAACTGAAATTGAGCATCCAACCATTGCATCCTGTCCTACACCTCCAATGTAGGTCCACCCTGCCAATAAATTCACATGCAAACCACTAGTATTACTATCTAATGACAGTACAAAAAGAGTAGCAAGATAGTAGCAAACCATGTACCTTCGTAATGAACAACTCATAGTGCCACCAATTGGATATAAAGGTTTGGAGGAAAACATGCTCCTAATGTTGAACCATTTGGACATTTTGTGCAGTTCTACTAAAATTGAGCATCCTTGTTTGCATAGATATTGAAAGTGTGATTACTATAAAAGTGGCACTAGTTGAAGCATAGACTCACAAATATAAGCATTCCAATTTCTTAATGGGAAAATGTAGCAAGATTGTTTCTAACCACCTGTTTGAAGGAATAAATAAGGCAACAGCGGCTGATGTCAGGAAGGCATACATAGTTTTTTATGAAAAATTGAGCCATTCCTAACCTTTCCTCTTCTTTTAAGCATATTTTGTGCAGTTCAACTAAAATAAAATGCCATTACTGCCTTAACAATTCAGTGACGCTGTACAAAAGGAAATGACTTAACATTACATCATGATGTCAGGTATGTAGTCAACAAGCATTAGAGGCAAACATACTGACCTCCTCCGATAACATAATGAACAGTAATTTAACAAAGGTGGGACTAGCTTTACCGGGATAATTTGAGTGAACTCTACACCCTCTGTTCCTTAATATAAGACGTTTTCGCAGTTCAATTTAAACTACCCAAACGTCTAGTATTTAGAAAAAAAGGTAGTAGTTTTCTTGAGCACATATCTGGGAAAGCTTGCCACACTTTATATATGTCCATACGCTAATGCAACACCATTCGAATAATACAAATATAGACTAATCCAGTGGCTAGTGCAACAGTAGAGTAGTTATTTTATTACAGGGTACAGTACAATGGTTTTACTGAACAGATTTCCATAACCTCTAGCACTGGAAGATTTCTACAATAATTAACAATACAAAATGTAAAGGTAACAAGTTTCAGCATTGGTATACTAGCTGTGCAAGAGCATTAAACCAAATACAAAACTCTGAAGGTAACTAGCATTATTAACTAATGACAGTATAAAAAATTTGCAAACCATGTACATTCAAGGTAAATATTATTAACTAACTCGAGGTATGAAATCTATAAGCATGAACAGTGGAAAAATCTGAAGGTAGTAATAAGATTCATCGTTGGTATACTGGCTGTGTAACAGCATTAGAATGCCTTAGCTGAAAAATCTTTAATACATCCACAATCAACAGCTAACCCTGAAATAATCTAGTGACATTAAATGGCATTGCTTAGATTTATCGGTGGCATTAGACTAAGTGCGGCATTAGTTAAATCTGGCATCACTTTAGCAGTAGCATTGCTTGACTTGACCGCTGGCGTTATACTAACAGCAAAAAAGTGGCAATAAGAACATGGGAGGCCCATTCGAACAGTGGGCGCACCAGTATGATGTATCTCCACGGACGCATAGACTGGTGAGGGAGGTATGGTTGCCCAGAGCACCAAATATCCAGGCAGCATATGTGGATTACGTCCCATTTTTTCTCTTTAGCCACCTTTTCCCTATGTGAGGACAACAACCGATTGACCTGGTCATTCTCAATTGAGTTGTCATGCCTTTCTACCCTTCTTCAACCAAGATACACGAGACTCGGTGCTTAGCTACTAATTTTCCCCTTTTCAACCTAGATGCGGGTTCCATGCCTAGCCTCTTGGACAGTACAGTCTCCCTTCCTATTCAACCCAGACTGGATTAGTCTGCATGAAGTAGGGTTTGCTTTAATAGAGCAAGTAAAGGTTTTCGTCTGCGTGACCAGCAGAGAAGAGGATAGCAAATTGGGAAGATGGTGGAGTGGAAAAAGATCCACATGCAGCGACGTGGCAGATGGGGCAATAGAACAAGGGTATGGTTCGAAAAGAGGTAGCATACCTGAGGGTCGGCGGGAAGTGGCTTCGCTCGTGGTCGTCTTCATCCACACACACTATGGTAGCGAGCTTGGGGACGGAGGCCATCCCGCGCGGGCGCTAGGTCTGAGAGGACAGCCTTGTCGTCAGTGTGTGACCTCGCTCGCTGACGACGAGTGTGTCAACGCTGCACGTCCTTTTCTTCCCCGGCGGATCTGTGACCACCGGTGAGGAGGGAGAGAGAGGCCATCTTTTTCAGATCTGGAGAGAGGGTGATAGTGTGAGAAGCAAGTGGGCAGCCCTTAGAAAGAAAGCGTTGAAGCTCCAGCCTATATATCATTTTATACTAGTAGTACTAGAGGTGGAGTAGTGGTAGAGTAGTTTATATTTTCTCTGCATACAGTACTAGTTAGTCGTGCTTCAAAACTGAACGGCACGCCATTAAAAAATAAAGGTCGATAACTAATGCGGCACCTCGGGCCAACGCGGCCGGATCACGTTTTGCACGAGAAATTACACACCATGTTTCGCTGACATGTGGTCCCGTTCCAACATGTCAATGAGACGACGACGAGTCCTTTTGTACAATTTCTGAATGAACGTCTATGTAGGCCGGGGCGCCTCTTCGTGTACCATGGCAACCTTCCACCGACTCTTCGCCTTTCCCCTCTCGATTTGGAACTGTTGCCGCACGCTCTTCCTTCCTCCTCCATTTGCCTTCACCCTTCCTTCTGCCATTGTTCGATCGTCTTCTCCATGGAGGGAACAGGCCGGAAACGACCCCGTAATTCTTGCCCCGATCTGAAAGATGACGTGGTGGAGGAACTCATTGATCGGTGCGACGTCATCACCTCAGCTAGTATTGCAGGTTCGTTCAAGACCATTATCGACTCAACTAATAACATCATTACAAGGAACCCAAGGATCCAGGAGCGGTTTGATCTCCCCTATCTTCTTCACTGTGACCGTAGTCACTGGCACGCAGACGATGCAGGCCTCGCCTTGTGCAAGTTGATGCTGCTTGATAATGATACGTGTGATGTTAAGATGCCATCGCTTGAGGGTAAGGCTTGGGCAGGCGCAAATGGAGATTGGGTTATTTATATTGGGTACAACTGCGAGTGGGAACTTGTGAATGTGTACACTCGTCACCGGGTTCCACTTCCAAAAATCTCAGACTGCCCAGAGGTTGAGCACACTGTTATTCTACGCACGTTGAACTACAATCATGGTGACTGTCGTCTATGGAAGATAGCAATTTGTCGAGTTCCCGACCGCTCTTGGGATTAGACGAACTATGAAGTTGTTGCTATCTTCGACAAGCTTGTTGCCTTCCTTCATAGTTCGACTCGATGGATATTGCTCAAAAATCAATTTTCTATACACGGATGATCAGTACTGTGATGCAATTCAATACGAGGGTCTTGTGTTTGCTGCCACCACTCGTGGCACTATTTTTGCATGGACTCCTTATGCTTTCGGTACGTTTGTCTTCCATCGTAATTATAATTGTTTCATCCACATGCATGCGGGTTAGCTAGTTTCCCTTTACTAATTAACCTTCTTGTGTTTCCAAGGTCCCGTGAACATTCCACCACCTATATTTAAAAAATATTATAACCAAGGGGGAGATGACAATGATGATGATCACGAGCATGAGGACCCATATACTCAGTGGCGCCTGGCAACTTATTCCGATGGATCACCTCTTCTTGTCTATATACAGGTCACTGCTTATGTAACTGAGCAGGTGTTGTCTCCCATGGTCGCACTCTCCGGACCTATTCCCTCATCCGTTGTAGGGTATTCGGGATGGATACTACTGTGCTAGCGCTAACACCTTCTCCCTAGTTTAGTATTGATACTCTTGGAGGAAACTCGCTCTTCCTTGGACAAAACTATCCAATGATGGTGAAAGGCGATCCAACTGTTGTTGACACAATGTTACTACCATTTATAAGAAGCAACTGTATCTATACCTCGGACATTGCTATGGTTCCCTACCGTGGCTATCACAATATGCGTCCTGACATAGGCCGCCTCAGCCTGGATGATCAGTCCTGCGTTGGTCTCGAGATTGACAGTAGCCGCCCCTTCCCAGAGAATCACTTATGGTTTAAAGCAAGCGTTTCCAATGCCGAGGATTGGTTGAGTTGAAGTTAATTTCATTGCTTGTTATTTGTTGTGTGATGAAAACTTTAGTATTTATAATGTATCCTCGTTGTCGTTGTGGGTTCATGACCTGTTGTATGTAATAAACTGATAGGCCTTTGATAAACTTACTAAATTTATGAATGGCTTTCGAGTCGCTTCTCTGAGTGGGTGCTGCGACGAGGCAAAAAATTATTTTTCGAATACATAATTGTACGTGCATTGCAACAGGTTATCTGATGTTTGGGTTCAAACTTTCAAAACTGTTGCACTATCTCTATGTCTATGTATACGCAACAAGTTTTAAACTTGAGACCAGCCACCCACCCTCACAAAGAACACTTTTTAACCTAGCACAGACTCCAGGAAATTTGGGCACGGTGTGAGGTGGGCCATATGTTAATGTGTTCGTTGTACATAACCAGCACGTCGAATCCTCGATATATAGTAGGGTGGCATGGGCCAGAACAAGCATTCACATCCAGGAGTACGACACACGCCACCAACACGACTTCCATCTGACACCATATTTCATGGAGTCCGTGCTACAGCTATCTCTTCAACCTCCTCGTTTCTCTAACTCAGTCATCCCGCGGCGGGTGAGGTGGTGGTTTGCCGATAGTCTGTTTCCTCAACTGATGTCCCACTTGTAAGGCCAACTCCAACACACGACCCCAAACGAACCTCCGTTTTGCCCGGGTTCTGTCCGTTTGGGTAGGGCAATGGGATCGTGTCCGGGCCATTTCTCGGATGCGGTGGTCGTGCGCCCAACGCGCGGACACATCCCGGTCGCGTACATTTTTCTTTGCAAACACATATCTTTTTTTCATCATTGATTTTTGGTACATGGAAATACATCACCAAAATTTGACTAGAAAAGCAAAACCAAACAAAACAAGAACTACAAGAATACATTTTAGAAGATATCCAACTTCCATAACTGCTCCTGTAAGTTGGATTAGTGCCTTCTTGATGCATTCATTGTTGATCTGCGGAGGCTCGATCTTGCGTGCTTCTTTCTTCTTCGAGTGTAAAGAGGTAGACATTGCTTCCTCGTATCTAGTCTCATGTCTAGCCTCTATTCTATCAACAAGTGCACTAGTCTCATCTCTAGCCTCTATGCTAGCTGGAAGTGCTACAACATCTACTAAATTGCGCTCTATCAATATATCGATGTACTCTTCTTCGCAATACCAAAACTTGCATCCATTCTACACAATAAAATTTTAAGTTAGCACAACTAGTCTAATCCGAGAGCACAACCGAAGCTAAAGTAGCACATACCCCATCGGTTGAGAACTTGACGAACACCCATCCGGGATGTTTCGGCGTTGTAGACACGTGGTGCAAGACCTTCTTTGGGCAGTCGTCGCATGTAATGAGTGGCAACGGTGCGCTGGCGAGCTTTTGGGCCAGCACCGAGCCCGGCCGACCGTCATTCATGTATCGGCCGGCGGACCACCGATGGTGTAGATCCGAGCGGCTAGAGGAGGAGTCAGTACCTGCATGCGGCCTAGGGTCAAGGAATATGGTAATAGCGTGACTGCATGATAGCGTGACTGCGTGAGGTGGGCTTGTACGTAGTATGATGTAGGCACAGAGCTTGCCGTGTTTCCTACTCCTCCGGTCAAAATGTGGAGAAGATTTGGTCGAGTTCTTCCTCCTTTTGCCGACACGTGGGACATCCAGCATCCAGGTCGTGTCATGCAAGAAAATGGAGTGGTAGTTGAGTCCAAGTGATGTGCATCTTGGGTTAAACTGTAAATAGAATCTTACTACTCTTGAGTAACTCCAAAAGCGGCCACCGAAGATCTTTATTGGATTTGTTTTTCATCACCAGCATGTTGAGGTGAAAGATGTGCAGGTTCAGTGGGTCCTCTTGCGTTTTCACTGACATGTGGGACCGCATGTGAGCAAACAGACGATGGGCTCCGCGCGTCTGTTGGCTGGATGAGAAGAGAGATAGAGGAGGGCTGAGCACGAACTCCAGGAAATTTGTTCAACGTAACCAACACCTCGATATAGGCTCGATATAGTGGGGTGGCATGGGCCATAACTAGCATTCACGTCTAGCAGTATGGCACACGCCACCCACACGAGTCCCATCCGACACCAATTTTCTTGGATTCCGTGCTACAGTCGTCGTCTCTTCTCCCTCATGTTTTCCTAGCCATCGCGCGGTGGGCGGGGTGGGGGTTTGCCGATAGTCGGTTAGCTCAACTGCGGTCCCACTTTTAAGTGAAAATGCAACACAGCACACATCCCCCCTTGAGCGGCGTGTCGGACCAACCGTGTGGGGGTACGACGCGAACACGGCAGGCTTTTCCTTTTGAACTTGTAACTTGTAAAATTTGGTTCTGCCCCATGGCACGGCCGACAGATAGAAATAACGATTTTCCCTAGAGTAATAAGAAGTTTGGTTCTGGCGCGGTTCATGCATGGAGTACGCACGAAAATATGAAGTTGATGCGAAAGGTAAGATAATTACTAGTAGTACCATATACTACTACATGGATTTGACGGAAAGATAAAGATACATATGGATCCATCAACGACATCCTCACGCCCTAGTGCGCCGGGTCACCAAGCGACGTGTGAGGAGCAGCGGCGTTGGCGGCGAGCTCAACGTGTTTCTGAACAATGCCGTCCAAGGTTGCCCTGCGGGTCAAGAAGGCCAGCGACCTATTGTCCTCCTCTGGCACGTAGTAGTCCTTGTGGATGATTTGCGCGTAGATGTGGGTGATTATGTCGACGGTGTCTTGCCGCGCCACGCGCTGCGCGGCGAGCGCGACCTCGAGGTGGACATTCTCCGGCGCAACAGCGGGCAGTCGCGGGACCACTAGTGCGTCGAAGAGGTTTTCACCATAGAGGCCGTTGAGGGTGGCGGGCATCGTAGAGCCTGGGTGCGTGGGCTGGAGGCGTACGTTAAGGTCGTCCGCGAGCTTCTTGACGACGGTGAACTTGTTGAGGAAGCCAGTGAGGACCTAGTCGAACAAGGAGACGAAGTTGTCACCCAAGCGGCCTCTCACCATGGCAGCCTCAAGCATGACTTGGAGACGTTCCTCGGTGCCGGGCCGCAGGCCGGCGTCATGGACCATCTGTCACAGCAGGCTGATGCTCGCGCTCATCGCCTCCATGGGTCTAGCTTCTAGTCAACTGATCTTGCGATTGGAGTGATCACTCTTGCCCTTGGTTAGGTTGCGTAGGTGCGTAGGATTTCGTAGATTGGACTGGCGGGGACGCCAGGGAGCCTTTATATGAGAAGTGCAGACTGCGTTGCATTCACGTGTGTGTTGGCCATCTACTCCTCGACCCTCTACTGCACCTGCCTTTGGCTGTATGACAGGTGGGCCAGCCACCTGTTGGGCCCACGTGTCATTCACCCAAACGCAGGTGCAGTAAGTCAATGAAGCTGCGTCCCCCTCCGTGCCAGTGCAGTATAGTCATCTCACCGGACCTCTAGTTGGGGCCAAACGAGAGAACTTGGATGTTTACTGGTTTATTGGTCCCCTTTGCATTTTGCGCCAAGTTTTGACCTTTGATTTAACTAATAAAATGTTAATGCATGTAACCAAAAATGTTGTGTAAGTCACCTTACGAAAACCAAATAATCCTAAAACACTTAGGCACGGTACATTAACTCCCTCCTCATTTCTTATTTCGTGACATATCAACCAATGAGAGATGTGGGTCGTGCATGCTTTCAATGACTTGAGACTACCAAACATGACATGCAGTGGTTAGTTCATTCCATGTAATCCTATTAATTAGCAAAAAGACATTAAGTTCTCTCGCTTTCCCCTTCGTCTTGGTCACGGTGCACAACCTAAGAGCATGGTTAATAGTATAGCCAGCTGCTGACTATATGATATTGCCATGTAATATACTTCCTCCGTCTAGGTGTATAAGTCATCTTAGGTTGTGCACCGCGACCAAGGAAGAGGGGAAAACAAGATAAATTAATGTATTTTTGCTAATTAGTAGCATTGCATGCAATGAACTAACCACTGCATGTCATGTTTGTTAGTCTCAAGTCATTAAAAGCATGCACGACCTACATTCCTTATTGGTTGATATGTCACGAATCAAGAAACAAGGAGGGAGTTAATGTACCATGCCTAAGTGTTTTGGGATTATTTGGTTTTTGTAAGGTGACTTACACACCTAGACGGAGGGAGTAGAGTCATCACTTGTAGCCACTCATACAATAAGGTCAGCTATAAGGCTGGCTATAAGAGTACTACTTTTTCTCATCTTCTCTCTCTCTCTTTTTCACTCCTCTTTTTCACTTGCTCTAAGATGACTTATACACCTAGACGGAGGGAGTAGTCTCAAGTCATTGGATGCATACGCATCCCACGTCTCGTATTGGGTGATTTCTTTTTTCGTGGCAAAAAACAGGGAACGAGGTGGGTAGTTAATGCACCGTGCCTAAAAGTTTTGGGTTTACTATTTGGTTTTCGTAACGTGACTAATGCACCCGTACGGAGGGGGTACAATAGTAGTCTTTGATTGCAATTTTTTGTTGGTAGCTTACAAAGCTGAGCGCTCGGTGAGTACAATAGTAGTCTGATTGATGAGACTTCAGATTTGAGCTATCTACCGGAAGGAATAAAACAATACACCATGTATTTATTTACAGAGGGAGTAGTACATTTTTTGTGACATGCATTACTAGATATTGCTAGTCAAATACTAAATCCAGATGGACGTGGTAGTACTACTAAATCCAGACGATGGTGCTAGTACTAGTAGTAGTACTACCAATGTAGTAGTACTACCAATGTAGTAGTACTGTACTACCCATTGGTCAAATTATTACGTGCTGCTCCTCATAGTGAAGTGACAAGACCCTGCGCCGGAGATGACACCTGAGTATAGGCGCCGTGTTCGGCATAGCATAGTCAGCCTCACCGTCTGCAGTCACTATCATCATGGTTGTAGAGCTAGCCTGCTTACAACTAGCCGTGTTCGACATAATTTCCCGTGCGTAGATGCCCGTGCATTGCACGGAACACCAAGATTGTGGGTGGACGGCGCCCGCAGCGTTCATCGCGCCAGATTTTCCCATGGCCTTTTAGATGTGGTGGGGAGGAGATAAGGCGTTGTGTGTAAATAGGGAACAAGTGCGGGCATATTTTTTGCAAAACTGGAGAAGTTTGGTTTGTATGCGTCAGATCTAGATCCAACGGCTATTGGTGAAAGATGGCAGACACAACATCATCACCAACTCAGGACCTCTTTGATTCACAAGATTTTGAAAACGCAGGAATAGGACACGGCAATATTACAAGTTTCAAACTGATATTACAAATGTTAGGAGTAATGCTGCACCTACGAAGAGGGAATTACTAGGACGTAAGAACTTTCGTTACTTTAGGTGGATGCAGCATTATCGTACAAACTAAAATCCACCACCCTGACAAGTCACTAATGGGCAAATAAATTTTCGAGTCTCTGGCCACTTGATGTTTCAACTAGGAAAGTTGCCCGTGCGTTGCAACGGGAGATCCAACTATAAAACACTATCATGATAGCGAGAATGGGCAAAAAAGAAAACATGAAATGATTACATATCATTTTTTCCTTCGCACCTGGGTCCTGGTTGACACCTTTTAGGCATGCATGCGTCATTACCTAAGATCTTGATAGTAATCCACCATAGCTCCATCATGAAGCCCGGACATTCGGCTTCACCGTAATGGATCGACAAGGCATGGTAGCTTCGGTGAGCGCATGGCCTACAGGATGCCAAACGCGGTTGCGAAGGTCTTCGAGGCCTCGGCCAGCCACCCAATGTGCATCCTGGCCTCAAGTCCTGCTATACCCAATAATTCACCTTAGGGGAGCATGCATCGGCACGAGGCGTGCGTCCACGGCGAGGCCCAGCAGCCTGAGCATCCAGTCTAAAAGGCCCCCTACTCAGTGTCATTTTGGGGTGGCAGGCGGCTGATGTCTCCACCATCTAGGGAAATATGCATAAGTGTTGCAAGGGTAGGAAAAAATCCCATTGGGTATCTGTTATAGTCCCTACAAACTACACGATCATAAATTGCTGCCTCAAACCGCACCTCCACTGTCCAAGGTTTTGTCTACCAAATCCTAGAAAAATACCAAGGAGGGATGCGTTTACCACGGTTACCGACAAATACCGAGCGGTTAGTATTCAAAATATTTAAATGAATTTCAAATTCAAATTTATTTAAGCTACGTATACATATGTTTTATAGTCATTTCAGCCATCAATTTGCTAGTGTCACAGTGGTCATCTTTGCGCCTGCGTTTGAAGGCTGAGGTGGAGAGTTTGATCCCTACATGGGGTGTTTTAATTTTACAATACATTATATGTTTTATTTTTCACAAATTCAGTGCAAAAAATGCAACCGCAGGAGTTGTATGCGAGACCTTTGTCTAAATGCTTAGGACCTTCCATGAAATATAATAGTTGTTGCTTTAATTAACAATACATGTAGCATTCAAATTCAAATTTTTTAATATTTTTTCTGAAAACGCCACAGATCCATGGGAGCTCCGCAGTCTGCCAGAATCCTCACATCCTCTCTGTCACACCGTCAGTCAGCAACAATCCTCACTATTGATTAATCTGATTGGCACCCATGTGCTTTAGCAAAGCGCACACACATCGGCAAGGAAATATACGTACTGTAGTACAGAGGGTGTCAAAGAAAGCATATGTAAACTCTAGTACAAAGGGTGTTAATAAGAACTAAGCCATGCTGACTCACTGGAAAAAGCATGACCATGAAAATATAGTTAAGTATGGAATACTTTTGCATCCCATGTACTCTTCTTGACAAAAAGCATCTACTCATCTGCAGAAGCTAATGATAGTTGCATCAGCACAAAATTGATACTAATGACAATGAACATGTTATGCAGTTTAGAACTTGGATTAGCTGCACATTTATACAAAAGCCAATGCGTACTGTATGAGAGTTTGCAGACGCTGCTCTTTGAGGCTGCAAGCAAATTCAGTTTATTGAAACGGAAAGTTTGTCGTAAAATGTATCAATAGGATTTTTGACACGGGCTTTACCTAGCAGCCGACGAGCCTGACGATAAGCAACTACTATAGGAGATCATCCTTGCACAGAGTCGTAGCATTCTTAGTCCTGCTCTAGCCTTGACATTCCCACCAATACTGCTTCACGCCTCACATTGTTGGAAGCCAGCGTGCACACCTTGTCGTCGCCCATAGCGCCAGGGCCGGTGGCTGGATTCGTCCATGAAGTTGGGCATCTCTGCAACATGTGGTCATCGCCGCCCACAAATTTTCAGGGAAAAAACTCTAACTCACTGCTACAGCCGGACTCGCGCCGTCACCCACACCCAGGGGCAGGCGCTCGCGCCTGATCCCCATGGCCCGAACCCATGCGCCGTCGCGGTGGCCTCCTTCCTCCGGCCCCCTCCCCTCTCTTTTGAGACTGTGGTCTCCTCCGTCACCTCTCTCCTCCGACGCTACGAGAGCTGCTTGCATCTGCCATGGCGCCCGCTGCCTCCTTTGCTCGCCTCGGCGCCACTCCACTAGGCTGCTTCGCCCTGTCGCACCCAGTTGGCCAGTTCTCCCTTCCCTTTACGGCGGCACCGGGAGCTCCCGCTCCATGCCCCACTATTTTGCTGCATTAGCGCTACCCGGGGGTCTCACCTTCACCTCTGCCATCGATCTTTTGGCTGCTCCAGCAACACGCCCACCACCATCTACGTGTCAAAGGTTCTTCCGTTGGCCCATGCAAAGCCCGTCGTCCTCGTATTGCGCCGACCGCTCGTTGATGATTATGAATCAGGAGTCAGGACATATATAAATCAGTAGGAAAGTGTGTATAGAAGTGAGATGATACTGTTTAATAGGCAACATAATTGTTAACACACAACGGTGGCTAGCTCATCTGGTACTACATGTGCTGCGTTGCATGAGAGGTTGGGAGTTCCATCCCTCTTCCCGACGCCTATATTTTTGACTGGGCCGGCTGTGACCTCGCGAGAGAAAACTCGTTTTTTGCCTTTAAAATCTCAGCCGTTGATTTTTATAGTTAACGTATAATTGATGGATATAAAACTGTGACGTATGGAGAACTATGAAAGCTTCTGTCCTTTATTATTAGGTAAAGAAAACAAATTCAGCTTATGCGGAGACTTTGTCATTTAGGCTTAGACGCTTCCGGTGATCAGCGCGTCATTCATTGTTGCGCCAGAGAACGCCAAACCTCATTAGCTTGAGCACACTTGCCTCCAGAACAAAGAACCTGGCCAATTTAATCTCAGATGTGCTGCCTCGGTAGTTGATCAAATCAATTTCTGTAAGATGGAGATCAAGGCATTCGATGAGATAGTTATAGTGCAACACATTTTTCACTTTTGGGTCTTTTTTTATCTGCAAAAGAAGAGAACATATTAGAGCAGCTAGCTGTATAAGATTGCCGTGTCATCAAGAGGTACCAATATCATTCGCTCATACGATAGGGTTGGCTGGCTAGTGATATTCTCTCTCTCTCTCTCTCTCTCTCCTCTCATTTACCTAGGAGCACGTGAAGAGCTTGGACATTTGTTGCCTTCCACTATGTGGCCGATGCCATATTTCTCAAAAGTATGCCACATAATACGCATCGATGTCAAATCAAAAGATTTTTTCACCGCTCTCGCGATGTGAGAGAGTTGGCACCGCTGTGCACATAGACCCACATGTATAAACAAAGCAATCAAACCAACTACACCAGCCTCTCACTCTCCCAAACAAGTGTTTTTTATTGCCTCAGTCCTCTCTCTCTCTCCCACGCAAGTGTTTTTTCATTGCGTGAGTTAATTTGGCACCGGAGCAAAGTAGGTGATCCAGATTGGGGCACCAGGTGAGCAATGGAGGGGCATCGATGCCAAATGCTTCACAAGTGAATTTGGCAAGTGTTTTGGCCTACATAGTGGAGGGCCGTTATAGCCTACTTTTGTACTACATCGTATTTAGTGTAAAATTTTGACAATAGCCGATGCATGTCACAAAAAATTATACCATTTGAAATTATGTTCAAATATGAATCCAACTATACTATTTTTAGTGACATGCATTAACATTTTGTCAGTTAAATCTATGGTCTAATTTTGATACTACAAAATAGGAAGAGTAAACCAGGACGGAGGTAGTACTTCCTCTTAGGGTAACCATAGAGTTACTAGTCTAAGTTACTTTCCACTATGACTAGCCTAGGCTACTATATTAGTACAACAAAAAAATGATGCAGGTGATCACGTGAGAAAAAATACTAAAACATTTCTTTCGGTGTAGTGCGTAGATGCAGTTTTGAACACTACACTTGTCATCGTAATTTGGGAAAATTACGAAAAAAAGTTGAGCTACGTTGTGATTACCGTTTACTAATAGGAAAGAAGTTTCACCTCGATGAGTAGCTTCTCCGTGCATGGAAAGCATGTAAGGAATCCAACAACTTGATCCATATTGGGGGCGATAGATTTTATTGCCAAGATCTTCACTGTGCGCATAGACTGGGTCAAGCTTGTGGGGATCATTTTCTAGAAGACGGTCGTAAATACATCAAGAAGAAATTAAAAAATATGTGAATTTCAAGAAGACGGAGAAGAAGATGAGTGTGGTACCTGAACGATTACAGATCCAATAAAGAGTTTGGAGAATTTGGCAGACGAGTATAGCAATGCTGTCAATTTCGGCGCGTCAATGACCCTGATTTTTGTTGGACCTTCTAAATCAAATACAAGCGATCTCTCAAGGAAAGGCGCATTCTCAATGACCATAACGTGGAACAGCTGGAGTAATCTCTTCCCAATTGATGTCTTGTTGCGGGGCCAGCAAGACACATAAATCCATCGGAGATTCGTCGAGGCGATGTGGAGGCTAATGAACCCGTGGATCTGCTCAAGACGAAGGTACTCGAGCGCAGTACAGCTGCGGAGCAGGTGCTCCATAGCCTTCTTCGAGATGACAACATCGAATAGGTCGAGCTGCTTGAGTTGAGGGAGAAGAAGGGCGGGCGCGACATTAATCTGGAGAAGATAGCAGGAGCTAAAGCTGGCGCGACGCAGCGTTGGCGCGAGGCGGAGCGCGGACGGCGGCAGAGAGCGACATCGTCCAGCTTCAAAGCCGAGCTCCTCGAGCTGATCTAGGGCGGGGGATAAGAACCACTCGTCGAACTTGGGTTGGACCTTGTAGTTGGTACTGAACATGCGGATGTCAAGGCGTCTGGCTGGCCCAGGGTGCGATGAAAGGATCATAGAGACTGCGGCCATGCGTTTGCAATCCACGTCACAGAGGCAGCTGTCGACGGTGAGGTTGAGGGGGACGCGGCGCCAGAGGGGACGCCACCGCCGGGAGAGCAGGGCGGTCCACACGGCAGATTTGGTCGGGAGGAGGCCGATGATGACGAGCAGCATGTCGTCGGGGAGGCTGCTGATGAAGTCCAAGCTCGCCGGATGCGGTTTTGGCTCGAGCCGCCTCTGCTTGTTGGCTGCCTCGCCGTCCATCTCAACCGGCGACGACGCCGGTGTACACGTGTGCTAGTGTGTGTTGTGTGCTGGCCTGCTGGGTGTGCGCAGGTGCGTCCTTCTGTGCATGCCGCCGCGCAGTGGTGAATTGTGTGCGAGTGCGACCTTCACGCGGAAGAAGTGTGTCCTCAATGCGTCCTCAATTTACTAGCGTGCGGGGTGCTACCCCGAGTTGTTTCAACTTTGTTTACTTCAGCGCGTGTCAGATGGGCCTCTAGTTTACTTATTTTCACCCACTGCCACATGGGCCAGCACACGAAGATAGAGAACACGAGCTGACAAGGCAGCATGTGGACTGGTTGACCGGTCAACTAAACAATATATGGAGCTATACACTGACACAGTGAGCGTATAATTCGTCGGTATAGAGAGTTCGAGTGAGAGGGGAGGCCCGTGAGAGATAGCAGAGAGAGAGCTACTCCCTCCGTTCGATAATGTAGTGGCAACATTTTTTTAAAGTCAAACTTTTGAAACTTTGACCAAGTTTATAAAGAAATTACTTATATCTACAATACCAAAGATAAATGATAGTATGAGTAAGTACATGTTGTGATGAATCTAATGATTGTTCCAGATGTAAATGTTTTTCTCCACATATACCTGGTCTAACTTTTCTGAGGTTTGACTTTTCAAAACATCCATATGATTATGGACGTGAGAGAGTACCTAACTAGAGAGAGTGTGTGTGAATTAGAAAGAGTGACCGAGAAAAATGTGTGTGCGTGTGTGAAAGAGACATGGACAACACATGATAAAAGTAGAGAAAAAGCGTGTGTGTCTTATGCAAACATATCACACATGCATCTTCGATAGCGGAAGCAAGGTGAGGAGATAGTGTGTGGTTGTTTTCAACTGAGAGAGAAAGACCCCTAGCATGTGGCCAAGAGGGGTCTGACAAACAAGGGAGAGAGGTCGATAGAGACGTACGGAGAAAATGCAGACATGGGGAGGAGAGAGTGTATGTTTGTCATAGAGAGATCCCCTGGAGATCGTGATGGGACTACATGCACTACAAAAAAATACACTTCTGTGATGATATGTGTTTGTCACAGTAGGTCACGTTTTTTGTCATGCATGTACATCCATGACGATTTTATGACAGAATCACGATAGTCATACCTGTGCTGTCGTAGAAGTGTTCCATGACATTACCAAAATTATCATCACGGAAGTGTCCACTTCCATGACGATAAATCGCGTGTCACAGAAGTGTTTTCGTCAAGGGTGACCGACACATGGCATCCACCATAACGGAACGCCGTTAAGCTATCAGGTCCGGTTTTGGATTCGATAACCCGTTAACAGTTCGGACCAATATGGATTTTCCACGTGTAAAATCATCATTGGCCGGAGGAAACACGTGTTGCCTCACCGTTGGGACAGATGTCATCCACTCATTGGACAGGAGGCGCCTATGATAGGTCGACACGTGGCACGGCCCAACAGTTGCCCATTCCAGTGAAAAAGGCCAGCCCAGTAAAAAATAGCAGGCCGGCCCATATAAGGCCTACTTGTGTCAGGTCCATTTAAGCCCACGGCCCATACGAGATGTGCCAATTCGGCCCGTCAATGGCCCGTTAAAGATTTTACACCATTACAGCCCATCGTCAGTTCGAGCCTGTTAACAGCCCGCTATATATTTGGGCTCAATATCGGCCTGATGAGATTTCGGCCTGTTAACGGCCCATTCAGTGGATGGGCCAATTTTCACGATGTACATCTTTCGGCCTTTTAGCGACCCATTTAAATGTTGGGCTAATTTCCGGCCCGGTGTGTCTTTCAGCATGTTGACGGCCCATAAATCAGTTGGGCCATTTGTAGTCAGACCTGAGTTTCGGCCTTTTAGCGACCCATTTAAGTGTTGGGCCAATTTCCGGCCCGGTGTGTCTTTCAGCTTGGTGACGGCCCATATATCTGTTGGGCCATTTGTAGTCGGACGTGAGTTTTGGCCTTTTAGTGACCCATTTAAGTGTTGGGCCAATTCCCGGCCCCGTGTGCCTTTCAGCCTATTAACGGACCATAAATGAGTTGGGCCATTTGTAGTCGGACCTGAGTTTTGGCCTTTTAACGGCCAATGCCCTTCATGGTCCAATACCAGCCCGGTTTCTCTTTCGGTCTACTAAAGGCCCACAATACAGTTGGGCCATTTACAATATGACCTGACTTTCGGCCTCTTAGTGGCCCATGCTCTTCATGGTCCAGTACAAGCCCGCTGTCTCTTTCGGCCTGCTAAAGGCCCACAGTATAGTTGGGCCATATGTAGCCCGAACTTAGTAACGACCTGTTAACGGCCCGTGAAATCAATTGGGCCCACCTGTTGCCCGCTTCGATGTCGGCCTGTTAACGACCCAGAAGTTAAGAGGGCCGACCATTAACTTTCGGCCTCGTAACGGCCCATTAACTTAATGGGACCACTAAAGTTCATACATGTCTTTAGGCCAAATTAGATAATTTGAGCCCATTACGACGAGCAATTATGCACATGACCAAAACCGATCAAGCAAAGGTACGACATACAGGGAAAAATGTTGCACATCCAGCATATATTACAGGAAATTAAATCCACTCAAAGAACCTAACGATCTACAATGTCACAATCTGCAACCTCAGCACAGATGACGCCCATAAGCATGTGGGCAAGTTCTTGCTGCTTTGCTACACTGTCTCTGAAAACATTCATCAGTTGTTGTGTCGCACGACTCTGCACCTCTGATTCCTCCACCATTTCCATCATTCCTTTAGCCATTAATTGGTTCACAAACATACATTTTTTCAGTTGCATTCGAGACAGAGGATACTGAACAGATTCAGATGGCGATTTTGGCAGGCTTGTATTATTGATAGTGGAGAGTGCCTCGACCACTGCATCATAACATAAAATTAGGAGGGGAACCAAACAGATTAATCATGAGTTATTGGCATATTACCTAGCCTAGATTTATTGGAAAGAAACAATGGGGTTGCCTTGCTGTTTTCAGAGTTTGTCTTCTTATCTTCAGCAGCCTGCACCAAATTAAGACACTAGCATTGCTATCATTGGCCAAGTCAGATAATAGGAAAGCAACATTGGCACAACGAACGTTTGGGCAACTAGCCAACAGCAAATTAACACAATATGGCACTGCTATCATCGGCCAGGTAAGGTAATACGAAAGCAACATTGACACAATGAATGAATGGGCAACCAGAGCAACACTACAATTCAGTAATGTGCATGATATGAGATAGTACACTCATGTAGCTCAGTATGCAAAACTACCAGGCAGTTTTCTTTACAAAAATCAACATTGGCGCCTTTCACATTTTGCTACAACTAATTTTAGATCAGATAAAGGTTGGATTCACGCCGATTAACAAAATACATGCTGATGTAAAAATATAGTGATATACAACAAGTACTTACATCAGCATTGGAGCACAGAGAGAATTCCCACAAGATATTTTCCTCGAATACAACCCCAATGAAGGAAGTCATCTATCATTTAACCTTATTTTCTAAAAGAGAGATGGGTAAGAAACATGTAGAAAATATGATCAGAATGCTATAAAATTTCATGATGCGAGGATACGCACACGCTTCTTAGAATGGAGTTGACATTCTTTTGCTGGACTAGAGCGGACTAGTTCTTTGGCCACTGGAATATTCTTATTATCAGTGGGAGTTGGGTTTCTCTGTGCTGGAGCAGTATCTATGAAAAATGGAGTTGGTTTATTATCACCTGGCGTTTGGATCTTTTGCAAAGACCTGGTTTGTAACCCTTCAGATTCTAACATAGCCGTCTTCCCCTTTCATGCCTTATATAGAAGAATGGTGCTTCAATTATAAAACATGCTACAACAGAGATGGAATAGGTACTAAAGAATAGAAAGGCATGACATATTGACATGTATTCCCTCCATCCGGAAATAAATGGATGGGTCTAGGCGTATTTCAGTTCTAGATACATCAAGTTTTATCCATTTCTGCGACATGTACTCCGGACGGAGGGAGTATGATGTAAGAGCTAGGGATACGACAGGACAATGAAGTAAAAAAACACTGAAAACCCACTGCAGAACCAAAGTAATCAAACCCACTGATATGAGATAGTACACTCATGCAGCTCAGGATGCAAAACTACCAGGCAGTTTCCCTTACAAAAATCAACATTGTGGCCTTTAATCATACATTTTGCTACAACTAAATTTAGATCAGATAAAGGTTGGATTCACGCCGATTAACAAAATACATGCTGATGTAAAAATATAGTGATATACAACAGGTACTTACATCTGCATTGGAGCACAGAGAATTCCTGCAAGAATCTTTCCTCACGGACGATACGAGTGCATAAATTCTTCTATCTGTTAAGCTTATTTTCTAAAAGAGAGATCGGTAAGAAACATGTAGAAAATATGATCAGCATGCTATAAAATTTCATGATGCAAGGATACGCACACGCTTCTTAGAATGGAGTTGACATATTTTTGCTGGACTGGAGCGGACTAGTTCTTTGGCCACTCGAATGTGCTTATTATCAGTAGGAGTTGGGTTTCTCTGTGCTGGAGCAGTATCTATAAAAACTGGAGTTGGTTTATTATCTCCTGGCGTTTGGATCTTTTGCAAAGACCTAGTTTGTAACCCTTCAGATTCTAACATAGTCGTCTTCCCCTTGCATGCCTTGTATAGAAGAATGGTGCTTCAATTATAAAACATGCTACAACAGAGAGATGGAATAGGTACTGAAGAATAGAAAGGCATGGCATATTGACATGTATTCCCTCCATCCGGAAAAAATGGATGGGTCTAGGCGTATTTCAGTTCTAGATACATCCTTTTTATCCATTTCGGCAACATGTAATCCGGACGGAGGGAGTATGGTGTAAGAGCTAGGGATACGACAGGACAACACAATTAAAAAAATAGTAGTTGAATGTAAAACTGTATGCTAGCGGAATACGTACAGAAAAACTATGGCAACATACACGTGTATGATTGGGAAACTAAGATGGCATTGCAAGAGAGCACTAGAACAACACTTCAATGTAAAAAAACATGGTATGGTAGACAGATGAAGTACATACTGATGAATAACAATGCATAAGATACTAAGAAGCATGATGTCCAAATTAAGCAGATGGCATTGCGATAGATTGGAATGACAGTACTTGAATTTGAAAACATGTTATCATGAATGGAATAGGTACTGAAAAACAGGAAGGCATGACATATTTACATGCATGATCAGCATGCTAAGCACATGGCATTGCAATAGAGTAGATACACTCCAGGACATTATATGCATGTTGTACCCATATCATGGGCCAAGTTAGAGCAAGGATCTTGTGGGGTGAAGAGGATTCAACATCTTTCTACAAGTCTTCTGAAGAACTGCCTTTACATGTTCCATCATATTGGGTATCATTGACATCAAGTTTATTGGCCTTTACATTGCTCCGTGAGGTTCTTGTGGATATATCAGTGTGTGCAATTATATCTGACATGCATGGAAGGCAACTAGTAGTTAGATTTATGTAATGAGTTCCTGTAGGAGACGACATAAATAGTAGGACTGGGGTTAACTAGCAGCAACATGTCTCAAAAACTAAAGGGAGAACACAGATGAAAGCTACATAATATGTATCGTTTGTACTCAAGATTAACTAGATGGCACACAAAAGTATTAAAGAACAACATATGTAATACTAGAAGTGGTATAATACTATAATCACCAGCCTGTGGGATAGCATTGGCTGATGGAGGATAACTATGGAACAACGTTACCTAAAGAACAAGTATCTTAGCTGAACTATGGAACAACATTAACTCCTGAACAAGAACCGTAAGAGATCAGCATGAATATACAGTGAAATGTGATAATCTATTTTCCATGCTTAGATGAATAACAAAGCCATAAATGTTGCACACAAGTAAGATGAGGGTACAACCTATCTGGCCGCCATCCATAGGAGTGAGCATCATGTGCTGACTTGTCGATGGCCCTGCAGTTGTTGTGGCTGTCCATGTCGGGCACACTCATTCGATGCAGGGAACTGTTGAGTGGGGACTATAGCTCCCTTCTGGTGTACACTTCCCTTGTTGGAGCAGCTGCGGTGAGTCGGAAGATGGTGTGGCTGAAGATGCAGATAACGCATAATGTTAAGAACGACACATCTCTTTGATCTGAAGAAATACACTAAGAGATCAACAACAAGGTATGAGAGTGGTCACATGTCTGTTGACTGAAGACTAAATTGGGGTCACACGATTTTATTTTATTTTGGTACTGTCCGATCTATGCCGGATGGCTTGATGGCTGTCTTGTGCCTCCCGGCTGACATTGTTAGGAATCTTCCCCGAAGAGCCAGCGACCAACGGCAGAGGAGCTTGCCTCCGTCGTCCGTGGCCCCGGCCAAAACCCCGCTCCCCGCCCCACCGCACTGCCGTGGTTGCGCCGCCCCCGGGCCAATCCACAAAGACTCCCCATCATCCAGATCCGGCGGCGGCAGTACCGTCAACCCATGCAACTCTAAGATAGCCATCTAAGCGTTGCTTCCGCAGCAAACGTGCGACCCCGCACCCTTACGTTAGACACCAGCCAACCGGCAGCCTAGGAGCTCCGGCGCCTCGAGGGGTGCTGCTTCCCTTTGGGAATCGATTGGCCCATAATAAAAATTCAGACAACTGACGCCTAAATAAAGTGATTTGAGATGAGGGTGCAACCTATCTAGCGGCATGGTGAAGTAGGCAGGTCCAGCTGCCGAGTCGGTGAGGCCGGCGCGGTTGCGGTGGCCACCGGCGGCAGGGAAACAACAATGTCGTGACGGTCGACGGCTACGGGGAAGCAGCGCCGGGAAGTTGGAGCTGCTCCGGCACCGTGAACAACGGCGGGGGTGAATCAGCTCCGGTACGGTTCACACGGCCGTCATCGAGGCAGCTCCAGCAGCACGGAGTAAGAGGCACACGACCGAGTGCACGACGGCAAATGGACATCATCTCCGACATTAGGGAGGAGGGAGGCTGTGAAATTGGTGCGGTGGGGGCGCCATGGAGGAGGGGCTGAGGTTTTGCGGCTCGGGAGAAGGGAGCTTCCGGGGAGAAGGTGATTTGGCACCCACAAGGCATGAATGGGGGGGCATTGGGAGGGGAGTGGAACCATGTTTTACGGACGCATTTGTCTGAAATGTGAGGGGGAGTTACAATTCTACCCCTGCCTTTACGCTTCTCGGCTTGGGTCTGTGTACTGAGGGTCGGGGATAGTAGAGTAACTTTGCTTCTCCCCAAATAGTGGGCGGGTGTCGGTGTCAAAACCGGCGGATCTTAGGTAGGGGGTCCCGATCTGTGCGTCTTAGGCTAATGGTAACAGGAGGTAAGGGACACGTTGTTTTACCTAGGTTCGGGCCCTCTCGATGGAGGTAAAACCCTACTTCTTGCTTGATTGATCTTGATGATATATGAGTATTACAAGAGTTGATCTACCAAGAGATCGTAGAGGCTAAACCCTAGGAGCTAGCCTATGATGATTATGAATGTCCCTACGCGGACAAACCCCTCTGGTTTATATAGACACCTGAGGGGGCTAGGGTTTACACAGAGTCGGTTACAAAGAAGGAAATCTAATATCCGGATCACCAAGCTTGTCTTCCATGCAAAGGAGAGTCCCATCCGGACACGGGACGAAGTCTTGAGTCTTGTTTCTTCATGGTTCATCAGTCCGGCCAAAGTATATAGTCCGGTAGTCCGGATACCCCCTAATTCAGGACTCCCTCAGTAGCCCCTAAACCAGGCTTCAATGACGATGAGTCAGGCGTGCAGTTTGTCTTCGACATTGCAAGGCGGGTTCCATCTCCGAATACTCCAAAGTAGATTAAGGATCGTGTCCGGCTCTGCGATATAATCTCCATACTCCACCGTAGAGAGCCTAACACTTCACAAATCTGATCCGCTGACAACAAATTTTTTCCAACGGCGTACCCTGTGGCCTGGCCCAACACGGACCGATTTTTCTCAGCCTGCCTCGATATGTGTTGCGAGGCGGTTTCATTGGCACGCCCCGTCAGAACAAAGATCGTGTTCCTCTTATCGCGGGATCTGCCATCAATACGGGGGTGTGCAACCCCACGACGCCTGTTGGTATGACTCCGTGTTTTTAGGTAAGTCCCACGCGGTCACGCCGAGGATGCTTGATATTCACCCTCTTTATAAAGGGGCCGAGGCCTATCCCTCTTTTCTACCACCCTTGCGCCTTCTTGCATCTCGAGTTCCAACACCCGGAGCCCAAGCTCAGGTACTTCGAATCTTCAATCATGTCCGGATCCAACCTTCACGGTCAGTGGATGGCCTCCACGGTCATAGAGGAGGACATCGCGAAGCTGAGGGAGGTCAAATATCTGACCGCCGACATCCAGCACAGGCTTCCTGCTCCAGGGCAGGTCATCCCTACACCCGAGCCCAACGAGAGCATCGTATTTGTTTCTCACTTCCTCCACGGCTTAGGCTTCCCCCTTGATCCCTTTGTGAAAGGGCTCATGTTCTATTACGGGCTAGATTTTCATGATCTGGCTCCGGACGCCATCCTTCACATCTCGTCGTTCATCATTGTGTGCGAAGCTTTTCTCCACGTCACCCTGCACTTCGGCTTATGGCTCAAGACCTTTAATGTGAAGCCGAATATGATTGAGGGGCGACACGTGGAGTGCGGGGGTGCTGTAATAAGCAGGAACGCCGACGCCCCCTGGCCAGAGGGCTCCTTCCCAGAGGTGTCCGGTCTATGGCAGCGGAGGTGGTTTTACGTCACGGCTCCCAGGGGCACAAAGTGGGTGGCCGCCCCCGACTTTCGTTCGGGCCCTCCGCCTCAACTGGCGTCATGGGCCAATGTAGGACATGATTGGGAGACTGATAATGATGTACCAACATTGCGGGGCCGCATCCGGGAGCTTTTTGAGAGGGACATTAGCCTTGTCAGCATAATTCAGGTGATGCTAGTCCGGCGGATGTTGCCATGCAAACGCCGGCCTCTTCGGATGTGGGAGTTCAATCCGGAAGGTCCGCGGACTATTCTGCACTTCTTCGGCTTGACGCTCGAAGGGATGTGTAAGTTATTCTTCGGACCACAAGTAAAGTGTCCATACACCACCAAGGATGCGGGCCTGAGCTGCAACCGCCCAGATACCCAAGTAAGTAACCCAGAAACCGAGCACCTTGTGTATATTTGTCATAACACTATTCTGAAAAATCCTCCGTGGCCAGGAATGGCTTAGCAAGGCGGAGAGAATCAGGTGTCCGGCGCCACTTCCCGAAGGCTCGCCTAGTCCCGCCATAGCCAATATGCTTGGTCGTGTGCTAAGTAAAGTGCCCTCGGGGAAAGGCGAAGGAAAGAACAGGGAAGCAAAGCTTCACACATTGCACTTCCAAACTGGGGGAATTGCTACCTCCCCAACGGAGGATAGTCGGGGAGAGGAATCTAAGGTCTCCTCCTCTCGCGGGAAAAAGAGGGCCGCCTCCGAAGACTTGGGGACGGAGGTGCCCAGAAACTGAAAGAAAACTTCGCCAGAGGGCCCTGCCCCGAAGGGCGTCCTCACCGCGCCATGCCCGCAAATGGGCCAGCCCTCAGCGGAGCTGTAAGTTAATCGTAAATACAAAGCGAGTGCTTCCTCCTCCAAGAATAGTAATCAGGATTCATTCTTTGCAGTCCGGCGAGCGGCTGCTCTCAACAGAGCTCGTCTTCGGGGGATCTCCTTCCAGAGATGATGGAGAGTGAAACCCCACCAACCTCTCCGCCTCATGAGGCGGGCGACCCTGAGGTGTCGTCACGGAGGGGTCCGGATTCGCCGAGGCCAGAGGCTAGTGCTTCGGCCGCCCTGAGCCCGGAGAGTTTGGCTCCCACGGGGGGCGATGAGAAAGGTCCGGCACAGTTCGGCGATCGGCCGGATACGCTGACGGGCCCTCTGGAGCGAGCTGCTCTCTCGGAGGATCACCGTTCATTGATGAGAACGGTGCTTGAGAAGATTTCATCCGCAACAAGCGGGTTGAATGAGGCTTTTACAAGCCTGCTCAGAGGCTTTGAGGTATGTAACGAAATATATAATTTCTTTGATTGTGGCGCACGCGCTAGGTGTGCTCCATATGTATAGTAGCCCCTGAGACTCTGGTTGCCAGCCCAAGGCGGCAAACGGAGGATCACAGCATTGGGTAATGCATATCTCACTCGCACTCGATAGGCCCATCTAAAATTCTATCTCTCTCCCTCGTTCTCTCTCCATCTCACACGCACACACACACACACACAATATCATGCCTAGCTAGCCAAGTATGATGGTCTCTCACTCAATTGTAGGCACACGCAGTCCCCCCTATATGTATATGACTAGCTAATCTTAGTCTCCATCACAAACATGTGCATGGTCTATCTCGATTTCTCTCAGGGCATCTTTCTATCGCGCACGCACCTCCCTCGATCTCCCACCCACACAGTCCCCTCACGATCTCGAGGGGGTCTCTATCACAAACACACCCTCTCGCCCTCCCCATGCGTCCATGTCCTCCATGTGTCCCTCTCGACCTTTGTTCCTTGTTGGCCAGACCTCTATTGGACATGTGCCATAGGGGTGTCTCTCTCTGTTGCAAACCATCACACACTAGCTATCTTCAAGTATCTCCTCGCCTCGCTTTTCTATCTTGGAGATGCATGCGTGATATCTTCGCCTAAGAAACGAAAAAACACACTCTCTCTAATTTATCGTTTGTTGTCACTTTGTCTTTCACACACATACTCTTTTTGCACACTTACTCATTCTCCTTCACGCGCACTTGATCTCTCTCGACTTAGGCACTCTCCTCGGTCCATAGCATATTGATTTATTGAAAAGTCAAACATCACAAAGTTTGACCATGTACGTGGAGAAAAACAATTACATCTAGAACGGAAAACATATACCATTAGATTCACCATGAGATGTAGTTTCGTATGATGTATCTTTGGTATTGAAGATATAAATAACATTTGTGTAAACCTGATCAAAGTTTCCAAAGTTTGACTTCTAAACAAATTACATGCACTGCATTATCGAGCGGATGGAATATCTCTTTCCCCCTCTCAGCTATCTGACGCACCACTCAGCCTTATCGGGGCTCCTCATCTCTCTCAAACTTTATATCTCCCTGGTTCACACATACACATGTCTCGCTCGCGCTATACATATAGACCCATCCAACACTCTCCGCCCTTGTTCTCTCTCTATGTGACATGCACCCCCCTAATAAGTATGATTATCTCTCACTAGCCATCAGGAACACACATATTGTCTCCTTCCATCCATACGTCTATCTCGATATCTCTCGGGGTATCTTCTATCGCGCACGCACCTTGTCACTCGATCTCCCACCCATGTAGTCCCATCACGATCTCCAGGGGATCTCTCTATGACAAACATACACTCTCTCCTCCCCATGTCTGCATTTTCTCCGTACGTCTCTCTCGACCTCTCTCCCTTGTTTGTCAGACCCCTCTTGGCCACGTGCTAGGGGTCTTGCTCTCTCGGTTGAAAACAACCACACACTATCTCCTCACTTTGCTTTCATTGTCGAAGATGCATGTGTGATATGTTTGCATAAGACACACACGTTTTTTCTCGACTTTTATCGAGTGTTGTCCATGTCTCTTTCACACACGCACACACACTTTTTTCACTCACTCTTTCTATTTCACTCTCTCTCTCTCTCTAGTTAGGGACTCTCTCACGTCCATAAGCATATGGATGTTTTGAAAAGTCAAACCTCAGAAAAGTTTGACGAGGTATATGTGGAGAAAAACATTTACATATGGAACGATCATTAGATTCATCACAACATATACTTACTTCATACTATCATTTATCTTTGGTATTGTAGATATAAGTAATTTCTTTATAAACTTGGTCAAAGTTTAAAAAGTTTGACTTTAAAAAAATGTTGGAACTGCATTATCTAACGAAGGGAGTAGCTCTTTCTCTCTCTCTCTGCTATCTCAAACGGGCCTCCCCTCACACACGAACACTCTATACCGACGGATTATATGCTCACTGTGTCAGCGTATAGCTCCGTATATTGTTTAGTTGACTGGTCAACCAGTCCACATGTTGCCTTGTCAGCTAGTGTTCTGTATCTTCGTGTGCTGGCCCATGTGACAGTGGGTGAAAATAAGTAAACTAGAGGCCCATATGACACACGGTGAAGTAAACAAAGTTGAAACCACTCGGGGTAGCACCCCGCACGCTAGTAAATTGAGGGCGCATTGAGGAGACACTTCTTCCGCGCGGAGGACGCACTCGCGCACAATTCACCACTGCGCGACGGCATGCACAGAAGGACGCACTCGCGCAAACCCATCACACAACACACACCAGCACACGTCTACACCGGCGTCGCCGCCGGTTGAGATGGACGGCGAGGTAGCCAACAAGCGGAGGTGCTCGAGCCAAAACCCCATCCGACGAGCCTGGACTTCATCTGCAGCCTCCCTGACAACATGCTGCTCGTCATCATCGGCCTTCTCCCGACCAAATCTGCCGTGCGGACCGCCCTGCTCTCCCGGCGGTGGCGCCCCCTCTGGCGCCGCGTCCCCCTCAACCTCACCGTCGACAGCTGCGTCTGCGACGGGGATTGCAAACGCATGGCCACAGTCTCCAAGATCCTTTCATCGCACCCTGGGCCAGCCAGATGCCTTGACATCCGCATGTTCAGTACCAACTGCAAGGTCCAACCCAAGTTCGACGAGTGGTTCTTATCCCCCGCCCTAGATTAGCTCGAGGAGCTCGGCTTTGAAGCTGGACGATGTCGCTCTCTGCCGCCGTCCACGCTCCGCCTCGCGCCAACACTGCGTCGCGCCAGCTTCAGCTCCTGCTATCTACCCCAGATTAATGCCGCGCTCGCCCTTCTTCTCCCTCAACTCAAGCAGCTCGACCTCTTCGACGTTGTCATCTCGAAGAAGGCTATGGAGCACCTGCTCCGCAGCTGTACTGCACTCGAGTACCTTCGTCTTGAGCAGATCCACGGGTTCATTAGCCTCCACATCGCCTTGACGAATCTCCGATGGATTTATGTGTCTTGCTGGCCCCGCAACAAGACATCAATTGGGAAGAGATTACTCCAGCTGTTCCACATTATGGTCATTGAGAATGCGCCTTTCCTTGAGAGATTGCTTGTATCGGATCTAGAAGGTCCAACAAAAATCAGGGTCATTGATGCGCCGAAATTGACAGCGTTGGTGCACTCGTCTACCAAATTCTCCGAACTCTTTATTGGATCCGTAATCGTTCAGGTACAGTACTCATCTTCTTCTCCGTCTTCTTGAAATTCACATTTTAAATTTCTTCTTGATGTATTTACGACCGTCTTCCAGAAAATGATTCCCACAAGCTTGACCCAGTCTATGCGCATAGTGAAGATCTTGGCAATAAAATCTATTGGCCCCAATCTGGATCAAGTTGTTGGATTCCTTACATGCTTTCCGTGCATGGAGAAGCTACTCGTCGAGGTGAAACTTCTTTCCTATTAGTAAACGGTAATCACAACGTAGCTCAATTTTTTCGTAATTTTCCCAAACTACGATGACAAGTGTAGTGTTCAAAACTGCATCTACGCACTGCACCGAAAGAAATGTTTTTAGTATTTTTTCTCATGTGATCACCTGCATCGTTTTTTTGTTGTACTACTATAGTAGCCTAGGCTAGTCATAGCTGAAAGTAACTTAGACTACTCCACTAACTCTATGGTTACTCTAAGAGCAAGTACTACGTCCGTCCTGGTTTACTCTTCCTATTTTGTAGTATCAAAATTTGACCATAGATTTAACTGACAAAATGTTAATGCATGTCACTAAGAACTATACCATTGGATTCGTATTTGAACATAATTTCAAATGGTATAATTTTTAGTGACATGCATTGGCATTTTCTTACATAAATATATGGTCAAAATTTTATACTAAATAAGGGGTAGTACAAAAGCGGGCTATCACGACCCTCCACTATGTAGGCCAAAACACGTGCCAAATTCACTGGTGATGCATTTGGCATCGATGCCCCTCCATTGCTCACCTGGTGCCCCAATCTGGATCACCTACTTTGCTCCGGTGCCAAATTAACTCACGCAAGAAAAAAACACTTGAGTGGGAGAGAGAGAGAGAGAGAGAGCGAGAGAGAGAGGGAGAGGACTGAGGCAATAAAAAACACTTGTTTGGGAGAGTGAGAGGCTGGTGTAGTTGGTTTGATCGATTTGTTTATACATGTGGGTCTGTGTGCACAGCGGTGCCAACTCTCTCACATCGCGAGAGCGGTGCCAAAATCTTTTGATTTGACATCGATGCGTATTATGTGGCATACTTTTACGAAATATGGCATCGGCCACATAGTGGAAGGCAACAAATGCCCAAGCTCTTCACGTACTCATAGGTAAATGAGAGGAAAGAGAAATAGAGAGAGAAAGAGAGAGTGAAAAAATATCACTAGCCAGCCAACCCTATCGTATGAGCGAATGTATTGGTACCTCTTGATGACATGGCAATCTTATACAGCCAGCTGCTCTAATATGTTCTCTTATTTTGCAGATAAAAAAAGACCCGGAAGTGAAAAATGTGCCGCACTATAGCAATCTCATCGAATGCCTTGATCTCCATCTTACAGAAATTGATTTGATCGACTACCGAGGCAGCACATCTGAGATTAAATTGGCCCGGTTCTTTGTTCTGGAGGCAAGTGTGCTCAAGGTAATGAGGTTTGGCGTTCTCTGGTGCAACAATGAATAGCGTGTTGATCACCGCAAGCGTCTAAGCCTAAATGACAAAGTCTCCGCAGAAGCTGAATTTGCTTTTGAAACATCAAGTGGCCAGAGACCCGAAAACTTATTTGCCCATTAGTGACTTGTCAGGGCGGTGGATTTTAGTTTCTACGATAATGCTGCATCCACCATAAGTAACGAAAGTTCTTACGTAAACTTCCTAGTAATTCCCTCTTCGTAGGTGCAGCATTACTCCTAACATTTGTACTATCAGTTTGAAACTTGTAATATTGCCGTGTCCTATTCCTATGTTTTCAAAATCCTGCGAATCAAACAGGTCCTGAGTTGGTGATGATGTTGTGCCTGCCATCTTTCACCAATAGCCGTCGGATCTAGATCTGACGCATACAAACCAAACTTCTCTAGTTTTGCAAAAATATGCCCGCACTTGTTCCCTATTTACAAACAATTCCTTGTCTCTCACAATCAGCCTTATCTCCTCCCCACCACATCTAGAAGGCCATGGAAAAATCTGGCGCGATGGCCGCTGCCGGCGCCATCCACCCCCCAATCTTGGTGTTCCGTGCAATGCAGGGCATCTACGCACGGGAAATTATGTCAAACACGGCTAGTTGTAAGAAGGCTAGATCTAAAGCCATGATGATAGTGACTGCAGACGGTGAGGCTGACTATGGTATGCCGAACACGGCGCCTATACTCAGGTGTCATCTCCGGCGTAGGGTCTCGTCACTTCACTGTGAGGAGCAGCACGTAATAATTTGACCAACGGGTAGTACAGTGCTACTACATTGGTAGTACTACTACTACTAGTACTAGCACCACCGTCTGGATTTAGTAGTACTACCACGTCCATCTGGATTTCTAGCAATATCTAGTAATGCATGTCACAAAAAATGTACTACTCCCTCTGTAAATAAATACATGGTGTATTGTTCTATTCCTATCGGCGAGATAACTTAATGTCTTTTTGATACTTAATAGGATTACGTGCAATGAACTAACCACTGCATGTGATGTTTGGTAGTCTCAAGTCATTGAAAGCATGCATGGGCACGGAGGGGGACGCAACTTCATTGACTTACTGCACCTACCTTTGGGTGTATGACACATGGGCCCAACGGGTGGCTGGCCAACCTGTCATACAGCCAAAGGCAGGTGCAGTAGAGGGGCGAGGAGTAGATGGCCAACACGCACGTGAATTCAACGTAGTCTGCACTTCTCATATAAAGGCTCTCGCCAGTCCAATCTACAAAATCCTACGCACCTACGCACCCAAGGGAAAGAGTGATCACTCCAATCGCAAGATCAGTTGACTAGAAGCTAGACCCATGGAGGCGATGAGCGCGAGCATCAGCCGGCTGTGCCAGATGGTCCACGACGCCGGCCTGCGGCCCGACACCGAGGAACGTCTCCAGGTAGTGCTTGAGGCCGCCAGGGCGAGGGGCCGCTTGGACGACAGCTTCGTCTCCTTGTTCGATGAGGTCCTCGTCGGCTTCCTCGACAAGTTCACCGTCGTCAAGAAGCTCGCCGACGACCTTGATGTACGCCTCCAGCCCACGCGCCTAGGCTCTGCGATGCCTACCACCCTCAACGGCCTCTATGGTTACAACCTCTTCGACGCACTGGTGGCCCAGCGACTGCCCGCCGTCGCACCAGAGAATGTCCACCTCAAGGTCGCGCTCGCCGCGCAGCGCCTGGCGCAGCAAGACACCATCGACATAATAACCCACGTCTACGCGCAAATCGTCCACAAGGACTACTACATGCAAGAGGAGGACGATAGGACGCTGGCCTTCTTGGACCGCAGGGCAACCTTGGACGGCATTGTTCAGAAGCACGTTGAGCTTGCCGCCAACGCCGCTGCTCCTCACACATCGGTTGGTGACCCGGTGCACTAGGGCGTGGGGATGTCGTTGATGGATCCATATGTATCTTTATCTTTCCGTCAAATCCATGTAGTAGTATATGGTACTACTAGTAATTATCTTACCTTTCGCATCAACTTCATAATTTTCGTACGTACTCCATGCATGAACCGCGCCAGAACCAAACTTCTCATTACTCTAGGGAAAATCATTATTTCTATCTATCGGTCCCGCCATGGAGCAGAACCAAATTTTACAAGTTACAAGTTCAAAAGGAAAAGCCTGTCGTGTTCGCGTCACACCCCCACACGGTTGGTCCGGCACGCCGCTCAAGGGGGAATGCGTGCTGTGTTGCATTTTCACTTACAAGTGGGACCGCAGTTGAGCAAACCGACTATCGGCAAACCCCCACCCTGCTCACCGCACGATGGCTGAGAAAACAGGAGGGAGAAGAGATGGTTGTAGCATGGACTCCAAGAAAATTGGTGTCGGATGGGACTCGTGTGGGTGGCGTGTGTCGTACTGCTAGACATGAATCCTAGTTATGGCCCATGCCACCCCACTATATCGAGGTGCTTGTTACGTAGAACAAATTTCCCGGAGTCCGTGCTCAGCCCTCCTCTATCTCTTTTCTCAGCCAGCCAGCAGACGCGTGGAGCCCATCGTCTGTTTGCTCATATGCGGTGCCATATGTCAGTGAGAACGCAAGAGGACCCACTGAACCTGCACATCTTTCACCTCGACATGCTGGTGATGAAAAACAAATCCAATAAAGATCTTTGGTGGCCGCTTTTGGAGTTACTCAAGAGTAGTAAGATTCTATTTACAGTTTAACCCAAGATGCACATCATGTGGCTTCAAATACCACTCTATTTTCTTGCATGACACGAACTGGATGCTGGATGTCCCACGTGTCGGCAAAAGGAGGAACAACTCAACTAAATCTTCGGTTGTGCTCTCGGATTAGACTAGTTGTGCTAACTTAATATTTTATTGTGTAGAATGGATGCAGGTTTTGGTATTGGGAAGAAGAGTACAACGATATATTGATAGAGCGCAGTTTAGTAGATGTTCTAGCACTTTTAGCTAGCATAGAGGCTAGAGATGAGACTAGTGCACTTGTTGATAGAATAGAGGCTAGACATGTCTACTTCTTTACACTCGAAGAAGAAAGAAGCACGCAAGATCGAGCCTCCGTAGATCAACAATGAATGCATCGAGAAGGCACTAATCCAACTTACAGGAGCAGTTATGGAAGTTGGATATCTTCTAAAATGTATTCTTATGGTTCTTGTTTTCCTTGGTCTTGCTTTTCTAGTCAAAATTTTGGTGATGTATTTCCATGTACCAAAAAATCAATGATGAAAAAAAGATATGTGTTTGCAAAGAAAATGTAAGCGGTCGGGATGCGTCCGCGCGTTCGGTGCACGATCACCGCATCCGAGAAATGGCCCGGACATGACCCCATTGCCCTACCCAAACGGACAGAATCCAGGCAAAACAGAGGTCCATTTGGGGTCATGCGTTGGAGTTGGCCTTACAAGTGGGACCGCAGTTGAGGAAACCGACTATCGGCAAACCCCCACCTCGCCCGCCGCGCGATGGCTGAGTTAGAGAAACGACGAGGTTGAAGAGATTGCTATAGTACGGACTCCAAGAAATATGGTGTCAGATGGAACTCGTGTTGGTGGAGTGTGCCGTACTCCTGGACGTGAATGCTTGTTCTGGCCCATGCCACCCTACTACTCCTACTACTTATAGTAGTAGTATCGAGGATTCGAGGTGCTGGTTACGTACAGCGAACACATTAACATATGGCCCACCTCACACTGTGGCCAAATTTCCTGGAGTTTGTCCTAGGTTAAAAAGTGTTATTTGTGAGGATGGGTGGCTGGTCTCAAGTTTAAAACTTGTTGTATTACGTACGTAGACGTAGAGATAGTGCAGCATGTGAAGCTAGTACAAATAGTGTACTATTGTTGATTGGCCTCATTCGATAACCTGTTGCAATGCACGTACAATTATGTATTCGGAAAATATTTTTTTGCCTTGTCGCAGCACCCACTCAAAGAAGCGACTCGAAAGCCATTCATAAATTTAGTAAGTTTATCACAGGCATATCATTTTATTACATACAACAGGTCATCAACCCACAACGACCACGAGGATACATTATAAATACTAAAGTTTTCATGACACAACAAATAACAAGCAATGAAATGAACTTCAACTCAACCAATCCTCGGCGTTGGAAACACTGCTTTGAACCACAAGCGATTCTCTGGGAAGAGCCAGCTACTGTCAATCTCGAGGCCAACGAGGACTGATCATCCAGGCTGAAGCGGCCTACTATATCACGACCAAAAAGGGTAGGGAACCACCGCAATATCCAATGTATAGATACAGTTGCTTCTCATAAATGGTAGTAACGTTGTGTCAACAGCAGTTGGAACGCCTTTCACCATCATTGGATAGTTTTGTCCAAGGAAGAGTGAGTTTGCTCCAAGACTATCAATACTGTACCAGGGAGAAGGTGTTGGCGCTAGCACACTAGTATCCATCCCGAATACCATGCAACGGGTGTTGGAATAGGTCCCGAGAGTGCGACCATGGAAGACAACACCTGCTCCCTCAGTAGTAACATCAGCAGTGGGCTGTATACAGACAAGAAGTGGTGATCCATTGGAATTAGTTGTCAGCCGCCAGTGAGCATATGGGCCCTGCTCATCCTCATGCTCGTGATCATCACCATCGCCATCTCCCCCTTGGTTATAAAAATTTTCAAGTATAGGTGGTGGAATGTTCACAGGAGCTTGGGAACACAAGAAGAAGGTTAATTAGTAGAGAAGGGAAACTTGCTAACTCGCATGCATGTGGATGAAACAATTATAATTACGGTGGAAGACAAACATACTTAAACTACGAGGATCCCATGCAAAAACAGTGCCACGAGTGGTGGCAGCAAACACACGACCCGCGTATTCAATTGCATCGCAGTACACATCCGTGTAAAGAAACTGATTTTTGAGCAATATCCATCCAGTCAAACCACGAAGGACGACAACAAGCTTGTCGAAGATAGCAACAACTTGATAGTTCTTATAATTCCAAGAGTGGTTGGGAACTCGAGAAATTGCTATCTTCCGTAGACGACAGTCACCATGATCATATTTGAACGTACGTAGATCATCTGTGTGCTCAACCTCATCAGGGCACTCGGAGATTTTTGGAAGTGGAATCTGCTGACGAGTGTACACATTCACAAGTTCCCACTCGCAATTGTACCCAATATAAACAACCCAATCTCCATTTGTGCCAGCCCAGGCCTTACCCTGAAGCGATGGCATCTTGACATCACACGTATCGTTATCAAGCGGCATCAACTTCCACAAGGCGAGGCCGCCGTCATCCGCGCCCATGCGAACAGGCTTATAGCGAAGAAGATAAGGGAGATCAAACCGCTCCTGGACCCTTGGGTTCCTTGTAATGATGTTATTAGTTGAGTCGAGAATTGTCTTGAACGAACCTGCCATGCTAGCTGAGGTGATGACGTCGCACCGATCAATGAGTTCCCCCACCATGTCATCTTTTAGATTGGGGCAAGAATAACGGGGTCATTTCTGGCTTGTTCCCTCCATGGAGAAGACGATCGAACAATGGCAGAAGGAAGGGTGAAGGAAAATGGAGGAGGGAGGAAGAGCGTGCTGCAGCAGTTCCAAATTGAGAGGGAAAGGCGAAGAGTCGACGGACGGTTGCCAGTTTGCCACGGTACACGAAGAGGCGCCCCAGCCTACACATCCTTTTGGAAATTGTACAAAAGGACTCGCCGTCGTCTCACTGACATGTTGGAATGGGACCACATGTCAACGAAACATGGTATCTAATTTCTCGTGAAAAATGCGATCTGGCCGCGTTGGCCTGAGGTGCCGATTAGTTATCGACCATTATTTTTTTAACATACAATCTGAGTGGATAGCTCCTGTGGTCATCACACGTGAGCGGATATATATGTGGGCTAGGTGGGCAGGCGGCAACAATCTAAGTGCTAAAAGAGTTGATCTCGAAAAAAGAGTTGATCCAATGCTTGGTTTTGTTTGAATTTTCCAGCTATGACCATTGGATAGAGTGAATCAATGGCTTACGTTCAAAGTTACTCTCATACTATAGAATGGTATAGGAACGTGGAGAGATTTGGTTGATTTTATATCGCTGAATAATATAAAATATTATGAGTGCAGACGCTCCACCCTGAGGTTTGTAGCTCCTTCTCACTCGTCGGGAATCTATGTTCTTCCACTCTTTCGTTTAAGACATGAGCTTTGTTCATCCTGTTGCCGACATGCGGGACATCAATATGCCTCCATTTTACAAAATCATACAATATGCCTCCATGTCACGCGGGACATCTAGCATCAAGGTGGCGTGTCATGCAAGAAAATGGAGATATGCAGTGCGTAAGTGAGTCGTTCACTTCGATGGCACCTAGTACTACGCAATATTTTTTCTCCTCGATGGCACGTGAATAGTGCATGTACTCAATGACAGAGCACTTTTTGAAGAGAGTACTAATAAACATGTAACTTTGATGTGTCCCGTCAACTCGCAGAACGATGAGAAGCTTGCTTACTATGCCTTCTCCCTCACCAACGCATGCGCGGTGGCTCGTAGCACGAGGAGAAACTTTTTCTTACAAGCGATGGACGTGCAGCAGTTCATTTGGTGTCAGATTGCCAGAAGTAGTACAATACCATCATTATTGTTTGACTTCCGGAAGAGGAGAAGAGCCAAGCGCAAGGTCACCTACTAACCTAGTACAGTACTACTAGAGCCAAAGCTGGTCCACCTGTCTAGAGCATGGTTAATTAATATAGGCGGCTCTTGCAGAGGCACATCATTTAGAGCAAGTACTCTCTTTGTAGGATCAAAGGAAGTGAAACAAAAGTTGGAGTGGATGCTAGATTGCCAAATAAAACATGATTACATAGGAAAAAAAATCCTATAGCATTCTATCCTATGAATCAAACGACCAATGTAGGAAAATTATGAGGGGGGGGGGGGTCTCTCCAATAGTGTTCCTCGGCTCGCACCTAGCATCATGGTGGTCGAACTTGGAGTCATTCATCTGGTACACGTGGCATCTCAGATCTGGTACTCCAATTTTAGGTTGGCTCTATGTGATGTGGCCACTTCATATACTAACCGTATGCTGGCTATACTACTACGTGTTGGAAATATGCCCTAGAGGCAATAATAAATAGGTTATTATTATATTTCCTTGTTCATGATAATCGTTTATTATCCATGCTAGAACTGTATTGATAGGAAACTCAGATACATGTGTGGATACATAGACAACTCCATGTCCCTAGTAAGCCTCTAGTTGACTAGCTCGTTGATCAATAGATGGTTACGGTTTCCTGGCCATGGACATTGGATGTCGTTGATAACGGGATCACATCATTAGGAGAATGATGTGATGGACAAGACCCAATCCTAAGCCTAGCACAAGATCGTGTAGTTCGTTTGCTCAGAGCTTTTCTAATGTCAAGTATCATTTCCTTAGACCATGAGATTGTGCAACTCCCGAATACCGTAGGAATGCTTTGGGTGTACAAACGTCACAACGTAACTGGGTGGCTATAAAGGTGCACTACAGGTATCTCCGAAAGTGTCTGTTGGGTTGGCACGAATCGAGACTGGGATTTGTCACTCCGTGTAAACGGAGAGGTAGCTCTGGGCCCACTCGGTAGGACATCATCATAATGTGCACAATGTGACCAAGGAGTTGATCACGGGATGATGTGAGTTACGGAACGAGTAAAGAGACTTGCCGGTAACGAGATTGAACAAGGTATAGGGATACCGACGATCGAATCTCGGGAAAGTAACATACCGTTAGACAAAGGGAATTGCATACGGGATTGATTGAATCCCCGACATCGTGGTTCATCCGATGAGATCATCGTGGAACATGTGGGAGCCAACATGGGTATCCAGATCCCGCTGTTGGTTATTGACCAGAGAACGTCTCGGTCATGTCTGCATGGTTCCCGAACCCGTAGGGTCTACACGCTTAAGGTTCGATGACGCTAGGGTTATAGGGAAAGTATGTACGTGGTTACCGAATGTTGTTCGGAGTCCCGGATGAGATCCCGGATGTCACGAGGAGTTCCGGAATGGTCCGGAGGTAAAGATTTATATATGGGAAGTCCTGTTTTGGTCACCGGAAAAGTTTCGGGTGAAATCGGTAATGTACCGGGACCACCGGGAGGGTCCCGGGGGTCCACCAAGTGGGGCCACCAGCCCCAGAAGGCTGCGTGGGCCAAGTGTGGGAGGGGACCAGCCCCAGGTGGGCTGGTGCGCCCCCCACCAAGGCCCAAGGCGCATGGGAGAGTGGGAGGGGGCAAACCCTAGGTCCAGATGGGCCTTAGGGCCCATCTAGTGGGGCGCCCCCCCTCTCCTCCCCTTGGCCGCCCCCTTGATGGGATCTAGGGCTGGCCGCCTCCTCTTGGGGGTGGAAACCCTAAGGGGGGCGCAGCCCCCTCCCCCCTATATATAGTTGAGGTTTGGGCTGCCCAAGACACATGAGAACATCTCTCTTTGGTGCAGCCCTACCCCTCTCCCTCCTCCTCTTCTCCCGCGGTGCTTGGCGAAGCCCTGCGGGATTGCCACGCTCCTCCATCACCACAACGCCGTCGTGTCGCTGCTGGATGGAGTCTTCCCCAACCTCTCCCTCTCTCCTTGCTGGATCAAGGCGTGGGAGACGTCACCGGGCTGCACGTGTGTTGAACGCGGAGGCACCGTTCTTCGGTGCTTAGATCGGAATCAACCGCGATCTGAATCGCTACGAGTACGACTCCCTCATCCGCGTTCTTGCTACGCTTCCGCATCGCGATCTACAAGGGTATGTAGATGCACTCTCCTTCCCCTCGTTGCTAGATTACTCCATAGATTGATCTTGGTGATGCGTAGAAAATTTTGAATTTCTGCTACGTTCCCTAACAGTGGCATCATGAGCTAGGTCTATGCGTAGTTTCTATGCACGAGTAGAACACAAAGTAGTTGTGGGCGTAGATGTTGCCAATTCTTCTTGCCGTTACTAGTCTTATCTTGTTTCGGCGGCATTGTGGGATGAAGCGGCCCGGACCGACCTTACACGTACGCTTACGTGAGACAGGTTCCACCGACTGACATGCACTAGTTGCATAAGGTGGCTAGCGGGTGTCTGTCTCTCCCACTTTAGTCGGAACGGATTCGATGAAAAGGGTCCTTATGAAGGGTAAATATAAATTGGCATATCACGTTGTGGTTTTACGTAGGTAAGAAACGTTCTTGCTAGAAACCTATACAAGCCACGTAAAGACTTGCAAACAACAATTAGAGGACGTCTAACTTGTTTTTGCAGCATGTGCTATGTGATGTGATATGGCCAGAAGATGTGATGAATGATATATGTGATGTATGAGATTGATCATATTCTTGTAATAGGAATCACGACTTGCATGTCGATGAGTATGACAACCGGCAGGAGCCATAGGAGTTGTCTTTATTTTTGTATGACCTGCGTGCCATTGAATAACGCCATGTAAGTTACTTTACTTTATTGCTAAGCGCGTTAGCCATAGAAGTAGAAGTAACCGTTGGCGTGACAACTTCAAGAAGACACAATGATGGAGATCATGATGATGGAGATCATGGTGTCATGCCGGTGACAAAGATGATCATGGTGCCCCGAAGATGGAGATCAAATGAGCAAAATGATATTGGCCATATCATGTCACTATTTGATTGCATGTGATGTTTATCATGTTATGCATCTTATTTGCTTAGAACGACGGTAGTAAGTAAGATGATCCCTCACTAAAATTTCAAGAGACGTGTTCCCCCTAACTGTGCACCGTTGCGAAGGTTCGTTGTTTCGAAGCACCACGTGATGATCGGGTGTGATAGATTCTAACGTTCGAATACAACGGGTGTTGACGAGCCTAGCATGTACAGACATCGCCTCGGAACACATGCGAAACACTTAGGTTGACTTGACGAGCCTAGCATGTACAGACATGGCCTCGGAACACAAGAGACCGAAAGGTCGAACATGAGTCGTATAGTAGATGCGATCAACATGGAGATGTTCACCGATGATAACTAGTCTGTCTCACGTGATGATCGGACACGGCCTAGTTTGACTCGGATCATGTATCACTTAGATGACTAGAGGGATGTCTATCTGAGTGGGAGTTCAATAATCAGATGAACTTCATTATCAGGAACATAGTCAAAAGGTCTTTGCGAATTATGTCATACGCTTTAGTTCTACTGTTTAAAATACGTTCCTAGAGAAAATTTAGTTGAAAGTTGGTAGTAGCAATTATGCGGACTAGGTCCGTAAACTGAGGATTGTCCTCATTGCTGCACAGAAGGCTTATGTCCTTAATGCACCGCTCGGTGTGCTGAACCTCAGCGTCGTCTGTAGATGTTGCGAAACATCTGACATACACGTTTTGATGACTACGTGATAGTTCAGTGAGTAATGCTAACGATTTAGAATTGTGGCACCAAAGACGGTTTGTTGAAACGTCGCAGAACATATGAGATGTTCCGAAGACTGAAATTGGGATTTCAGACTAGTGCCCACGTCAAGAGGTATGAGCCCTCAGACAAGTTTCTTAAGCCTGCAAACTAAGGGAGAAAAGCTCAATCGTTGAGCATGTGCTCAGATTGTCTGAGTACCACAATCGCTTGAATCGAGTGGGAGTTAATCTCCCAAATGAGATAGTGATAGTTCTCCATAGTCACTGCCACCAAGCTAGTAGAGCTTCGTGATGAACTATAACATATCAGGGATAGTTATGATGATCCTTGAGCTATTCGCGATGTTTGACACTGCGAGAGTAGAAATCAAGAAGGAGCATCAATTGTTGATGGTTAGTAAAACCACTAGTTTCTAGAAGGGCAAGGGCAAAAAGGGATACTTCATGAAACAGCGAATCATTTGCTGCTCTAGTGAAGAATCCCAAGGTTGAACCCAAACCCGAGACTAAGTGCTTCTATAATGAGGGGAACGGTCACTGAAGCGGAACTGCCCTAGATACTTGGTAGATGAGAAGGCAGGCAAGGTCGACAGAATTATATTGGATATACATTATATGAATGTGTACTTTACTAGTACTCCCAGCAGCACCAGGGTATTAGATACCGGTTCGGTTGCTAAGTGTTAGTAACTCGAAATAAAAGCTGTGGAATAAATGGAGACTGGATAAAGGTGAGATGACGATGTGCGTTGGAAGTGTTTCCAAGGTTGATGTGATCAAGCATCGCATGCTCCCTCTACTATCGAGATTTGGTGTTTGCGTTGAGCATAAACATGATTGGATTATGTTTATCGCAATACGGTTATTCATTTAAGGAGAATAATGGTTACTCTGTTTATTTGAATAATACCTTCAATGGTCTTGCACCTAAAATGAATCTCGAACGTAGTGATACACATGTTCATGCCAAAAGATATAAGATAGTAATGATAGTACCACATACTAGTGGCACTGCCACTTGAGTCATATTGGTATAGAACGCATGTAGAAGCTCCATGTAGATGGATCTTTGGACTCACTCGTTTTTGAAAAGAATGAGACATGCAAACCATGTCTATTGGTATATATGCATGAAGAAACTCCATGCAGATGGATCGTTTGGACTCACTTGATTTTGAATCACTTGAGACATGCAAATCATACCACATGGGCAAGATGACTGAAAAGCCTCGGTTTCAGTAAGATGGAACAAGAGAGCAACTTATTGGAAGTAATACATTTTGATGTATGCAGTCCAATGAGTGCTGAGGCATGCAGTGGATATCGTTATGTTCTTACTTCACAGATGATTTGAGTAGATGCTGAATGTATTTACTTGATGAAACACAAGTCTGAATTATTGAAAGGTTCAAGTAATTTCAGAGTGAAGTTGGAGATCGTCGTGACAAGAGGATAAAATGTCTATGATATGATCATAGAGATATCTGAGTTACGAGTTTGGCACACACAATTAAGACATTGTGGAAAGTATTTCACAATTAATACCGCCTGGAACACCATAGTGTGATGGTGTGTCCGAACATCATGACTGCACCCTATTGGATATGGTGCATACCATGATGTCTCTTATCGAATTACCACTATCGTTTATGGGTTAGAGCATTAGAGATAACCGCATTCACTTTAAAAGGGGGCACCACGCAATTCCGTTGAGACGACACCGTTTAGAGAAACCTAAGTTGTCGTTTCTTAAAAGTTTGGGGCTGCGATGCTTATGTGAAAAAGTTTCAGGCTGATAAGCTCAAACCCAAAGCGGATAAATGCATCTTCATAGAATACCCAAAACAGTTGGGTATACCTCCTATTTCAGATCTGGAAGCAAAAGTAATTGCTTCTAGAAACAGGTCCTTTCTCGAGGAAAAGTTTCTCTCGAAAGAATTGAGTGGGAGGATGGTGGAGACTTGATAAGGTTATTGAACCGTCACTTCAACTAGTGTATAGCAGGGCACAGGAAGTTGTTCCTGTGGCACCTATACCAATTGAAGTGGAAGCTTATGATAGCGATCATGAAACTTCGGATCAAGTCACCACCAAACCTCGTAGGACGACGAGGATGCTTGCTACTTCAGAGTGGTACGTGATCCTGTCTGAGATATCATGTTGTTGGACAATACTGAACATACGAGCTATGGAGAAGCGATGGTGGGCCCATATTCCGACAAATGGTTAGAAGCCATAAAATCCGAGAGGATCCATGTATGAAAACAAAGTATAGACTTTGAGAGTACTACTTGATGGTCGTAAGGCTGTTGAGGTAAATGGATCTTTAAGAAGAAGACGGACATGGACGGTAATGTTACCGTCTATGAAGCTCGACTTGTGGCAAAGAGTATTTCCACAAGTTCAAGGAGTTGACTACGATGAGATTTTCTCATCCATAGCGGTGCTTAAGTCCGTCGGAATCATGTTAGCATTAGCTGCATTTGTGAAATCTGGCAGATGGATGTCAAAACAAGTTTCCTTACCAGTTTTCGTAAGGAAAGGTTGTATGTGATACAATCAGAAAGGTTTTGTCGATCCTAAGGATGCTAAAAGGTATGTTAGCTCCAGTGATCCTTCCAAGGACTAGAGCAAGCATCTCGGAGTCAGAATATACGCTTTGATGGAGTGATCAAAGTTTTTGGGTTTATACAAAGTTTGTTAGAAACTTGTATTTCCAATAAAGTGAGTGGGAGCACTACAACATCTCTGGTAAGTATATGTGAATGACATATTGTTGATCCGAAATGATGTAAAATTTCTGGAAAGCATAAAGGGTTGTTTGAAAGGAGTTTTTCAAAGGAAAACCTGGATAAAGCTGCTTACATATTGGGCATCAAGATCTATAGAGATAGATCAAGACGCCCAATGATACTTTCAAAGAACGCACACCTTGACATGATTTTGAAAGAGTTCAAAATAGATCAGCAAAGAAGGAGTTCTTGGCTGTGTTACAAGGTGCGAGTATTGAGTAAGACTCAAGACCTGACCACAGCAGAAGAGAGAGAAAGGACGAAGGTCGTACCCTATGCTTTAGACGTAGGCTCTACATTATGCTATGCTGTGTACCGCACATGAAGTGTGCCTTGCCATGAGTTGGTCAAGGGGTACAATAGTGATCCGGGAATGGATCACATGACAGCGGTCGAACTTATCCTTAGTACCTAGTGGACTAAGGGATTTTCTCGATTATGGAGGTGAAAAGGGGTTCGTCGTAAAGGGTTATGTCGATGCGAACTTTGACACTAATCCGGATGACTCTGAGTAGTAAACCGGATTCGTATAGTAGAGCAGATACTTGAAATGGCTCCAAGTAGCGTGTGGTAGCATCCACAAGATGACATAGATATTCGTAAAGCACACACGGATCTGAAAGGTTCAGACCCGTTGACTAATAACCTCTCTCACAAGCATAACATGATCAAACCAGAACTCATTGAGTGTTAATCACATGGTGATGTGAACTAGATTGTTGACTCTAGTAAACTCTTGGGTGTTGGTCACATGGTGATGTGACCTATGAATGTTAATCACATGGTGATGTGGACTAGATTATTGACTCTAGTGCAAGTGGGAGACTGTTGGAAATATGCCCTAGAGGCAATAATAAATAGGTTATTATTATATTTCCTTGTTCATGATAATCGTTTATTATCCATGCTAGAATTGTATTGATAGGAAACTCAGATACATGTGTGGATACATAGACAACTCCATGTCCCTAGTAAGCCTCTAGTTGACTAGCTCGTTGATCAATAGATGGTTACGGTTTCCTGACCATGGACATTGGATGTCGTTGATAACGGGATCACATCATTAGGAGAATGATGTGATGGACAAGACCCAATCCTAAGCCTAGCACAAGATCGTGTAGTTCGTTTGCTCAGAGCTTTTCTAATGTCAAGTATCATTTCCTTAGACCATGAGATTGTGCAACTCGCGGATACCGTAGGAATGCTTTGGGTTTACCAAACGTCACAACGTAACTGGGTGGCTATAAAGGTGCACTACAGGTATCTCCGAAAGTGTCTGTTGGGTTGGCACGAATCAAGACTGGGATTTGTCACTCCGTGTAAACGGAGAGGTATCTCTGGGCCCACTCGGTTGGACATCATCATAATGTGCACAATGTGACCAAGGAGTTGATCACGGGATGATGTGAGTTACGGAACGAGTAAAGAGACTTGCCGGTAACGAGATTGAACAAGGTATAGGGATACCGACGATCGAATGTCGGGCAAGTAACATACCGTTAGACAAAGGGAATTGCATACGGCATTGATTGAATCCCCGACATCGTGGTTCATCCGATGAGATCATCGTGGAACATGTGGGAGCCAACATGGGTATCCAGATCCCGCTGTTGGTTATTGACCGGAGAACGTCTCGGCCATGTCTGCATGGTTCCCGAACCCGTAGGGTCTACACGCTTAAGGTTCGATGACGCTAGGGTTATAGGGAAAGTATGTACGTGGTTACCGAATGTTGTTCGGAGTCCCGGATGAGATCCCGGACGTCACGAGGAGTTCCGGAATGGTCCGGAGGTAAAGATTATATATGGGAAGTCCTATTTTGGTCACCGGAAAAGTTTCGGGTGAAATCGGTAATGTACCGGGACCACCGGGAGGGTCCCGGGGGTCCACCAAGTGGGGCCACCAGCCCCAGAAGGCTGCGTGGGCCAAGTGTGGGAGGGGACCAGCCCCAGGTGGGCTGGTGCGCCCCCACCAAGGCCCAAGGCGCATGGGAGAGTGGGAGGGGGCAAACCCTAGGTCCAGATGGGCCTTAGGGCCCATCTAGTGGGGCGCCCCCCCTCTCCTCCCCTTGGCCGCCCCCCTTGATGGGATCTAGGGCTGGCCGCCTCCTCTTGGGGGTGGAAACCCTAAGGGGGGCGCAGCCCCCTCCCCCCTATATATAGTTGAGGTTTGGGCTGCCCAAGACACATGAGAACATCTCTCTTTGGTGCAGCCCTACCCCTCTCCCTCCTCCTCTTCTCCCACGGTGCTTGGCGAAGCCCTGCGGGATTGCCACGCTCCTCCATCACCACCACGCCGTCGTGTTGCTGGTGGATGGAGTCTTCCCCAACCTCTCCCTCTCTCCTTGCTGGATCAAAGCGTGGGAGACGTCACCGGGCTGCACGTGTGTTGAACGCGGAGGCACCGTTCTTCGGTGCTTAGATCGGAATCAACCGCGATCTGAATCGCTACGAGTACGACTCCCTCATCCGCGTTCTTGCTACGCTTCCGCATCGCGATCTACAAGGGTATGTAGATGCACTCTCCTTCCCCTCGTTGCTAGATTACTCCATAGATTGATCTTGGTGATGCGTAGAAAATTTTGAATTTCTGCTACGTTCCCTAACACTACGGTACTCACACTCCAAGAAGTGACTCGAAAACCATTCATAAATTGAGTCTATGACACGCATTCGCAAATGTACCATTCATTACATACAACAAGTTATCAACACACAACGACAACGATGATACATGTTGGATTATAGATTATTTCCAACAAAACATTCTAGTAAATACTGAAGTTTTCATCACACAACAAATAACAAGCAATGAAATGAATTCAACTCAACCAATCCTTGGCGTTGGAAACGCTTGCTTTGAACCATAGGTGCTCTGGGAAGGGCCAGCTATTGTCAATATCGAGAGCAACGCAGGACCGATCATCCAGGCTGAAGCGACATATATCAGGAGCAGGGTAGGGAACCACCGCAATGTCCGAGGTATAGATACAATTGCTTCTCATAAATGGTAGTAACGCAGTGTCAACAGCAGCTGGATCGCCTTTAACCATCATTGGATAGTTTGGTCCAAGGAAGAGCGAGTTTGCTCCAAGACTACAATACTGTACCAGGGAGAAGGTGTTGGCGCTAGCACACTAGTATCCATCCTGAATACCCTACAACGGGTGTTGGAATAGGTCCAGAGAGGGCGACCATGGGAGACAACATCTGCTACCTCAGTACTAACAATCACAGTGCACTGTATACAGACAAGAAGAGGTGATCCATCGGAATTAGTTGCCAGGCGCCACTGAGTATATTTTCAAGTATAGGTGGTGGAATGTTCACAGGACCTTGGAAACACTAGAAGAAGGTTAATTAGTAAAGGGAAACTTGCTAACCCCCATGCATGTGGCAGAAACAATTATAATTACGGTGGAAGACAAACGTACCGAAACTACGAGGATCCCATGCAAAAACAGTGCCACGAGTGGTGGCAGCAAACACAAGATCCTCGTATTCAATTGCATCACAGTACTCATCCGTGTACAGAAACTGATTTTTGAGCAATATCCATGGACGAACCGTGGAATCAGTAACGATAGCAACAAGCTTGTTGAAGATAGCAACAACTTGATAGTTCTTGTAATTCCAAGAGCGGTTGGGAACTCGAGAAATTGCTATCTTCCGTAGACGACAGTCACCATGATCGTATTTGAACGTACGTAGATCATCTATGTGCTCAACCTTAGGGCACTCGTAGATTTTTGGAAGTGGAATCCGCTGACGAGTGTACACATTCACAAGTTCCCACTCGCAATTGTACCCAATATAGACAACCCAATCTCCATTTGCGCCAGCCCAGGCCTTACCCTGAAGCGAGTGCATCTTCACATCACACGTATCATTATCAAGCGGCATCAACTTGCACAAGGCGAGGCCTCCGTCATCCGCGCCCATGCGAACAGGCTTATAGCGAAAAAGATAAGGGAGATCAAACCGCTCTTGGACCCTTGGGTTCCTTGTAATGATGTTATTAGTTGAGTCGAGAATGGTCTTGAACGAACCTGCCATGCTAGCCGAGGTGATGACGTTGCACCGATCAATGAGTTCCCCCACCACGTCAGCTTTCAGATCGGGGCAAGAATAACAGGGTCGTTTCTGGCTTGTTCCCTCCATGGAGAAGACGATCGAACAATGGCAGAAGGAAGGGTAAAGGCAAATGGAGGACGGAGGAAGAGCGTGCGACATCAGTTCCAAATCGAGAGGGAAAGGCGAAGAGTCGGTGGATGGTTGCCAGTTTGCCATAGTACACAAAGAGGCGCCCCGGCCTACACGTCCTTTCGGAAATTGTACAAAAGGACTCGCCGTCATCTCACTGACATGTCGGAACGGGACCACATGTCAACGAAACATGGTGCGTAATTTCTCATGCAAAATGCGATCTGGCCGCGTTGGCTCGAGGTGCCGTATTACTTATCGACCTTTATTTTTTTAATGGCGTGCCGTTCAGTTTTGAAGCACGACTAACTGGTACTGTTTGCAGAGAAAATATAAACTACTCTACCACTACTCCACCTCTAGTACTAGTAGTATAAAAAAGATATATAGGCTGAAGCTTCAGAGCTTTCTTGCTAAGGGCTGCCCACTTGCTTCTCACACTATCACCCTCTCTCCAGATCTAAAAAAGACGGCCTCTCTCTCCCTCCTTAGCGCTGGTCACAGATCCGCCGGGGAAGAAAAGGACATGCAGCGTTGATGCACTCATCGTCGGCGAGCGAGGTCACGCACTGACGACAAGGACGTCCTCTCAGACCTAGCGCCCGCGCGGGATGGCCTCCGTCCCCAAGCTCGCTGCCGTAGTGCGTGCGGAGGACGACGACCACGAGCGAAGCCACTTCCTGCCGACCCTCAGGTATGCTACCTCTTTTCTGACCATACCCTTGTTCTATTGCCCCATCTGCCACGTCGCTGCATGTGGATCTTTTTCCACTCCACCATCTTCCCAATTTACTATCCTCCGCTCTGCTGGTTACGCAGACGAAAACCTTAGTTTGCAGTATTAAAGGAAACCCTACTTCATGCGGACTAATCCATGTCTGGGTTGAATAAGGAAAGGAAGGGAGACTGTACTGTCCAAGAGAGTAGGCATCGAACCCGCATCTAGATTGAAAAGGGGAAAATCAGTAGCTAAGGAACGAGTCTCGTGTCTCTTGGTGGAAGAAGGGTAGAAAGGCATGACAATGCAATAGAGAATGACCAGGTCGATCGGCTTGTTGTCCTCACATAGGAAAAAGGTGGCTAAACAGAACAAAAATGGGACGTAATCCACATATGCTGCCTGGATATTTGTTGCTCTGGGCAACCATACCTCCCTCACCACTCTATGCGTCCATGGAGGTACATCGTACTGGTGCGCCCACTGTCCGAATGGGCCTACCGTGCTCTTATTGTCACTTTTTTGCTGTTAGTATAACGCCAGCAGTCAAGTCAAGCAATGCTACTGCTAAAGTGATGCCACATTTAACTAATGCCGCACTCAGTCTAATGCCACCGATAAATTTAAGCAATGCCATTTAATGTCACTGGATTATTTCAGGGTTAGCTGTTGATTGTGGATGTATTAAAGATTTTTCAGCTAAGGCATTCTAATGCTGTTGCACAGTCAGTATACCAAAACTTGTTACTACCTTCAGATTTTTGCACTGTTAATGCTTATAGATTACATACCTCACTTTCATGAGATAAGTTAATTTTTTTGTATAGTGTCCCCAAAATGCCAAGGCGCTGATGTCATTTTATTTTGGTTAAACTGCACAAAAAATTATGAAGACAAGAGGAAAGGTCAAGAGTGGGCACCTCCTCCTCCGGCTGTTCTCTTGATTCGTTCGATCAAGTTTTATGTTTGATCGATTATCAAGATTGGGATAACAATTTTTAAGGGCCCCCCCCCCCCCCCGAGTTCGAAGTGATATTTACCTTGGAGGTACATAGTTTGCATTTTTTTTATACTGTCATTAGTTAATAATGCTAGTTACCTCCAAACTTTTGTATTTGGTTTAATGCTCATGCACAACTAGTATACCAATGCTGAAACGTGTTACCTTTACATTTTGTATTGTTAATTCTTATAGAAATCTTCCAGTGCTAGAGTTTATTGAAATATGTTCAGTAAAACCATTGTACTGTACCCTGTAATAAAATAACTACTCTACTGTTGCACTAGCCACTGGATTAGTGTATATTTGTAGTATTCGAAATTTCGAATGGTGTTGCATTAGCGTATGGCATAAATAAAATGTGACAAGCTTTCCCAGATATGTGCTCAAGAAAACTACTACCTTTTTTCCAAATACTAGACATTTGGGTACTTTAAATTGAACCGCGATAACATCTTATATTAAAGAACAGAGGCTGTAGAGTTCACTTAAATTATCCCGGTAAAGCTAGTCACACCTTTGTTAAAATTAATGTTCATTATGTTATCGGAGGAGGTCTGTAAGTTTGTCTCTAATGCCTGTCGACTACATACCTGACATCATGATGTAATGTTAAGTCATTTCCTTTTGTACAGTGTCACTGAATTGTCAAGGCGGTGATGGCATTTTATTTTAGTTGAACTTCACAAAATATGCTTAAAAGAAGAGGAAAGGTCAGGAATCGATCATTCTTTCAGAAAGAACTATATATGCCTTTCTGACATCAGCCGTTGTTGCCTTATTTATTTCTTCAAACAGGTGGTTAGAAACAGTCTTACTACATTTTCCCATTAAGATATTGGAATGCTTATATTTGTGAGTCTATGCTTCAACTAGTGCCACTTTTATAGTAATCACACTTTCAATATCTATGCAAACATGAATGCTCGATTTTAGTGGAACTGCACAAAAAGTCCAACTGGTTAAACATTAGGAGCATGTTTTCTTCCAAACCTTTATATCCAATTGGTGGCACTATGAGTTGTTCGTTACGAAGGTACATGGTTTGCTACTACCTTGCTACTATTTTTCTACTGACATTAGATAGTAACTAGTCGTCCACCCGTGCATCTGCACGGGCTAGTGTTATACGTAGTAGGAGTTCACGAAAACATTTATTGTACTTGCATTTCAGGAACATGAGATATGTATAGAAAAATTAAGTTTACTCAACATTATCTAAATTGAATAATTGGTCTCGTCATATATAGAGAAGAGAAATATTATTTCTTCACCATTTCATAATTATGATATAAAATGCATGCAAAGAATTTGAAGCTTTGTTGTGTTTGGTTAGACTAAGCTTACCTTTAATAATTATGACCTTGACAACAACCCACTACAAAGCCAAACTGATGCTTAATCATGTTGGGTTTACTAATCGATTGGATGTTAATTGACATAAGCTTGTTCGCACGGAATCAAACGTATAGAGGAACATAATTGCCGCAATGTGATAAAAGTACACTTGTATTCAAACACCACCGTAAATGGAAATGACAGGTCATCAAGGTCAACGAACAACAACCAATTATGTTATGTGTTAAAAGTTTTAGCCATCAATTAATGTGCAAAAATGTTATCTAGCTTCTACAAACTGACATAAGATTCAGAAATAAGAAAATAGATACGAAGAATCAACCCTAGAGATATTCCCAGAAGTACATAACATACAGAAGAGAACTAATGCATATACACTAAGTCAAAATGTCGCACCAGGAACATTGTCGTATTGACATACATTGAAGCAAGCTGATTAAATTTAGTTAACAATAGATACTATATAGAGGATTTTTCTCTATAATTTCATTGGCAGATTATGTAATTATAAGAAATCTGTTTCTGGATGAAGAGCAGATTAGCATTAGATTTGAGGCTTTGACCTGCCGTACTTTTCCTCCTTCCTTACATAGAGATGACATGGAAACTCATGCACTCAAGCAGCTCACTGCTTGTCCCCAAGTAATGCGCGACGACCGAAAGAAACAAAAAAACACAACATGGAGACGTACGGTGGAACATACAGTCTGCTTGTAATACCAAAAACATATCGGTCATGTTCCATATAGCACTTTCCACTGTTGCTGCACAATTCTGATGGTGACTCAAATTGTTCCGTGATAGAAAAAAAGGATTAAGCACTGGATTTTATTGAGTTTCTGATCAACCTATAATATCTGAAAGCCCAGACATGAATGCGTGACTTAGTGTGCTGGATTTGATGTTACAGTTACTTATCCTCTTTTTTCTGGCTAAACAAAAGGCCTTGCACAGAACTAAAATAAAAAGGAAAAAAACAGATGGTGCAAGCGTCATGAAAAACATTATTGTGTAATTATATTTATATTAATTATGTAACTTATTCCTCTAGCATCTGCAATTTTAAGAATATTTGAGATTACCTCCTAGTACTACTTGCCACCTCATGTAATCTCATCGTTTATATTAAAAGAAACATAACTAACCACTGGACAAAAGTTATATATGCTTGCTTGACATATCACACAAATCGATGCATAAACCTGACTTCAACATTCGTTCGCTTCCTGTTCTTCTAAGGACATTAAGCAGCCACAAAATTAAGTTCTAATATATGATGATGAACACTACTCAAAATTCAGCTATAAACACTGGTAGAAAAAAGCCCTTTAGTCCCGGTTCGCAACAGCCTTTAGTCCGGCTGTGCAACCCGGACTAAATATGTGCGACTAAAGACCCCCCCTTTAGTCGCGCCTCTTACGGACCACGACTAAAGGCTTTAGTCCCAGTTCTTGTGGCTGACCGGGACTAAAGGCCCGTCCACGTGGGCGCCCGTGGTCCGTCGGGGCGGAGGACCTTTAGTCCCGGTTCTCGTGGCCAACCGGGACTAAAGGGCTCCTCCGCAGGTTTAGGGTTTTAGCCCCCCTAAACCTGGTTTCTTTTTAGTTTGGAGTGTTTTATTTATTTTATATTATATTTTGTGTTTTATTTTAATTTTGATAAAGTTTCAGTACACATATTTTACGCTACTATATACATGCATATGAAATTTCAAACAAGAAGAATTCAAGAGGAATATATAATATATATTCAATCTCGGGTGACCATATACAACTTCGAACAAGTTTCCATACACAATTAGGATGGATGACCATATACAACTTCGTACAAGTTTCAATCTCGGGTATGCATATAAATTTCTTCGTCCTCGGTATAGTGTTCTCCTTTAGGATTGATGACTTCCCTCATGAAAAATCATGCTAATTCTTCTTGAATTGGTCGGAAGCGAGCTTCTGGACTAAGCCTCCTCCGCAAGTTATCCGTCGCGTTCCGCACGCTATCCGATGCCTTCCGCTCAGAGGTGTGTCTCCGGATGTTCTCACAAACATAGTATCCACATAGATTGGTCCCCGGTGGCTGCTTATCCACATTAACTAACCTTCTGAAATCTAGCTCATGTTTGAATTCACCGACAATTTCTTCTGAGAACCGTCTCCAAACCCTACAGGGCAAAGAAAATTAAATGAACAAGGGAGTTATTAGTTACTTGATATTAGGAAATGAACGAAAGAGACCGATCGATATAGAGCTCAAATGATTGAAAATAATTACTTTTGCAGCATTTTTCTCATGTCGGCCCAACGCTTTGGATCAACTCTGGAGGTGTGAAGTTCAATATTTAGCAGAATCCAGTGGAACCTGCGGACACGTTACATGCACAGTCATGCATAACTCATCGATTAGACATACCATGCATGGAGTAAACAAAAGAGAATGGGCACAAGAGAGAAACACTCACCCAAAATGGTAAGGAAATAGAATATGACTTTTGAGTTGATGCTTTCTAAGAAACTTGTACAAGTCTTTCTCCACGTCTTCGGGGTGATGTTGTAACACATGTCCATTAACGATATGTGGGTCAATGAACCCAACATCATGGATGTTTCTTATTTTGCATTCCCAAATCTTCAATCTGCATAATAGCGTACGCAACAATATAGTTAGGACAATATATATATATATAGTGCAGGCAATGAAGAACGAGATGAGGTAGAAATAAATCACTTACAGAACGTAGCAACTCAGCATAGATTTGTCGAGGTCACGCAGATTGAACAGCTGGAACAATTCACTCATATGAACTTCTACAGAGTACCGTTTGGTGTGATGCTCATCTGTAACATCCGCATAAATATATTCTTTGTCGGCCCATGTTATGAATTGCTTGTACCAACGTAGCAGATTTCGCATTTGTGGTGGTAGACTCTTTTCCCGCGCAGGCTCGACGAGAGGCCCATTCCGCACATATTGTAATGCTATCTCACATACTGGCGCATCCTCAAGGCCTAAGAAGGCACGAAGAGTCAAACCCATCTCGGACGCTTGTTTCATGGCACTCGCTACAGTCAATCCAAGTGCTGCCGCAACTGCTATGATCTCGGGGTCCTCTTCCGGACCGGCTTTCACTATGAGCGGGGGGATCGATTGTTTCTTCTGCATCCCGAGCTGGTCAACTTGTTTCCCGCTTTTTTTACTTTCTTCTTTCTCCTCCTTCAATATTTTTGCTTGCCTACGAAGTTCATGTCCATAGTCGTCAGGCATATTCAGCTCGGCTTGGGACGGTGTTGTCAAAAAATCCTTAGCCCACTTCTTTTGCTTCTCAGTGAATACTTGCTTGGGCTCAGGCTCTTTTTTCGCCTTCATATCCGCCTTCCATTTCTCATAATCAGCAGACGCGGTCAATTTGGTTTCAGCTTCACTAAGTTCCCCAGGCCTTGGGAGGAGAGGCTTCAGTGATGGCTCCGGTACCCTTGTGGTCTTAGGTACATAAGGGTCCGGGTTAATAGTCCAGGAGCGGGTTTCCTTGCTGTTCGCCTGCTTTTGCTTCTTCGCCGGAGGTGGATTGGGGGGCGTCGTACCCGCCGGAGGTTGTGGATCGGGGGACGGCGTCGAATGGCGTGAAGGAGGTGTAGGTGAACCACCACGACCACCACCACCGCCGCCACCACCACAACCACCATCGGAGGGGGGTGGACTTGCTAGCCTTGGCGCCTCGCCTGGAAACACTATGTACTTCTTTTTCCATAGAATGAACTGGCGCTTGACATCTCCAAGTCTTCTCTCCCCTTCGGGTGTAGGTTTGTCAATCTCCAGGTCCTCAAACCCTTGGACTATGTCTTCCACCATGACACGAGCATAGCCATATGCAATGGGGTTGTTGTGGTGGAGTGCTCCAGGTGTACAGGGTAAAGCACTGCCGCTAGCTACCTTCGTGGAAACGTTCCCCACGGGATAATGCAGATCACATTCTTTCATCTCCTTTACATCATCCACGGGGTAGTGAGGCTCCAGTGCACGAATCTCGATCATCGGTGCACTAGCACCAGGCGGGGCATCCGTGGAAGCCACGCTGCTTCTCCGCTGCTGGCTTCCGCGATCCGCTTCATGATCTTCATGCGGCCCTGCAGCCGATTTTTCTTTCACTAGTTCATGCACGGTCTGCTTCAACTCATGGAGTTCCGATGCAAACTTCGTCATAAGATCTGCATCCCGGTCCGTCTTTCTCTTACGGCTTCTGTAACAGTACGGGTCATTGTCCTGGGAAAACCCTACTTTCCACGGAACTTTGCCTTTGCCTCGTACACGTCCTCCGTGTTCATCATTCCCGAGGGCTGTTGTCAGTGCGTCTTTCTCTCTGTTGAACTTGATCAAGCCCTCTTGAGCTTGGGTCATTGCGTCAATAAGGGCTTGGGTGGGAGCAAACTGTCTCTGCCGGTGAACACACACCCCAGTCTCCGGGTCTAGCGATCCCCCATGCCCGTACCACCAACTTTTGTCCCTTGGGTCCCATCCCTCTGTACCTAGAGGGATTCCTCGCACCCTTAGGTCCTCCTCCATCTTCTGCCACCTAGGCTCCGAAAGGCGGTATCCTCCTGGCCCCATAATATGATGGAACTTTTTCTTACTCGCATTATCCTTATTTTTTTCGATATTTCCTTGAAATGCTCCGATTGCTTTTGCCTCACAAATTCTGGCCAATCATCTTTCAGTTTCTCATGTTGTCCATTGAAATCCGGAGTCTTGCCCTTGTTGACATAGTCACGGGTTAAATTTTTCTTGAAGTTCCGGAATGCTTCGCCCATCTTCTGAAGAGCGAACTCTTTAACTAGCCTCCGCCTCTGACGTCCACCCGGAACCTCGTTACCGAATTCATCGACTTTGTTGTATTCCGGAGGTAGAATGAAATGTTCCATAAGCTTTCTCCAGCAATCCTTTTTCGTTCTCTTGTCGACAAAACTGAAACCAAGACGTGCCTTCTTTGGCTCCTTCCATTCCTGGACGGTGATTGGGACATTGTCTCTAACAACGACTCCGCATTGGTTGATAAACTTTGAGGTGTGCTGTAGGGGCTTGCCGGTTTCACTGACAAACTCAATGGCATATGTTTCTCCTGTTTTCATCGCCTTGGATTTGCCACGCTTTGTCGTACTCGATCCGGAGGGCTAAAAAAAGAAAGAGAGTCACGCGCGTTAATACATATGTATTCACATTTCAGTAAGTTTGTATCACGAGAGGCTCAATGTATATATATACCTCGCCGGAGGTGGTTGCTACTTGCAATTCGAGATCGTCGGTTGTTGACGGTTGACCTCCGTCGACAATGTCCGTTCCTTCACCTTCTTGATCATCGACAATCTCTGTTCCACCGTCAAGGTTCAGAAAAGAAGAGACTACATCCTCTTGTTGCTCATATTCTGAGCCCGGCACATAAGGAATCTCGTTGTTGATGATGCCCATTAAATAACGTTCAGCCTCCGGATCTCTAAGCGGCTCGGTTCTATCGTCCGCCATATGTCACTCCTGCATGTAGTAAAAATTCTTTAAGTATAAAGGAATTAAAAAATAATATTAAGGGGACATAGAGGAGGAGGAATTAAAAAATAAGATTCTTTAAGTAAAAATTCTTTTTTTCTTCTTCTTCCTCTTTCTTCTTTCTTTCTTCTTCTTCCTTTCTTCTTCCTCTTTCTTCTTCTTCCTTTCTTCTTCCTTTTTCCTTTCTTCTTCTTTCTTTCTTCTTCTTCCTTTCTTCTTCTTTCTTTCTTCTTCTTCCTTTCTTCTTCTTCCTTTCTTCTTTCTTTCTTCTTCTTCCTTTTTCTTTTTTCTTTCTTTCTTCTTCTTCCTTTCTTCTTCCTTTCTTCTTGTTTTTTTCTTCTTCCTTTTTCTTTCTTCTTTCTTTTGGTTTTCATTTGGTTTTCATTTTTTTCTTCTTCCTTTTTCTTTCTTGTTTTTTCTTCTTCCTTTTTCTTTCTTCTTTCTTTCTTCTTTCTTTTTTTCTTCTTCCTTTTTCTTCTTTCTTTTTTTCTTCTTCCTTTGTTTTTCTTCTTCCTTTTTCTTTCTTGTTTTTTCTTCTTCCTTTTTCTTTCTTCTTTCTTTCTTCTTTCTTTTTTTCTCCTTCCTTTTTTTCTTTTTCCTTTTTCTTCTTTCTTTCTTCTTACTTTTTTTCTTCTTCCTTTTTTTTCTTCTTTCTTTTTTTCTTCTTCCTATGTTTTTTTTCTTCCTTTGTTTTTCTTCTTCCTTTTTTTTCTTCCTCCTTTGTTTTTCTTCTTTCTTTTTTTCTTCTTCCTTTTTCTTCTTTCTTTCTTCTTTCTTTTTTTCTTCTTCCTTTTTTTTCTTCTTTCTTTTTTTCTTCTTCCTTTGTTTTTTTCTTCTTCCTTTTTCTTCTTTCTTTCTTCTTTCTTTTTTTCTTCTTCCTTTTTTTCTTCTTCCTTTGTTTTTTTCTTCTGTTTGTTTTTCTTGTGTTTTCTTTTGTTTTCTTTTTTCTTTATTTTTCCTTTTTCTTTTTTCTTGTGTTTTCCTTTTTTTGTTTTTTTCTTCTGTTTGTTTTTTTGTTTTCTTTTGTTTTTTTTCTTCTTCCTTTGTTTTTCTTCTGTTTTTTTGTTTTCTTTTGTTTTTTTCTTCTGTTTGTTTTTCTTGTGTTTTCCTTTTTTTTTTCTTCTTCCTTTGTTTTTCTTCTGTTGTTTTCTTCCTTTTTCTTTTTTTTCTTCCTTTTTCCTTTTTTCTTCCTTTTTCTTGTTTTTCTTCTGTTTTTCTTTTGTTTTCTTCTTCCTTCTTTCTTCTTCTTCCTTTTTCCTTTTTCTTTCTTCTTCTTCTTCCTTTTTCTTCTTCCTTCTTCTTCTTCTGCCGGCGCGCGGAGGACGGCAGGCAGGGCCAGCGGGCGGCGGGCGGCAGGGCGTCGGGCGGCGGGCGGCAGGGCGTCGGGCGGCGGGCAAGGGCGCAGGGCACCGGCGGCGGGCAAGGGCAGGGCACGGGCGGAGGCGGCGCTCACTGGGGACGGGGGCGGCGGCGCGCAGGGCTTCGGCGTCGGCGTCAGCGTCGGGGCAGGGCTTCAGCGTCAGCGTCGACGTCGGGGCAGGGCTTCAGCGTCGATTGGCGTCAGGGCAGCGCTTCGGCGTCGAGAGAGAGGAGAATGGGAAGTGGCGAAACTGCTAAGTGCAGTATTTATAGACGCACCTTTAGTCGCGGTTGGGGAGGCGGACCGCGACTAAAGGTACCCTTTAGTCGCGGCTGGCCACACCAACCGCGACTAAAGGGTACCCTTTAGTCGCGGTCCGCCTCCCCAACCGGGACTAAAGGGTTTTGGCGCCGCTTTCGTTCCCGTGCAGAAAGACCCTTTAGTCGCGGTTGGGGACAACAACCGCGACTAAAGGGTACCCTTTAGTCGCGGTCTGCCTCCCCAACCGGGACTAAAGGGTCTGTGCTGGAACTGGCGCGGTGCGGTGGGATGTTTAGGCCCACCTCGCTAGCCGAGAGGCTTCGACAGTGGTTTATAAGCGCGGCTGCGCTCACCACTTCGAGCTCCTCTCAAATGCAGGCTTACGGGCCTATTCTGTCACTATGTGCCTGTCGGCCTACTGGGCCTTCTGCGGGCCTGAATCCTGGCCCATTAATGGGTTTCTAGTCGTATTCAGGCCGTGGTGGCATATTTTTTATTTTTTGCCTATTTTTTGTTTTCTTTTTTGCTTTATTTATTTTGTTTTGTTTCTACTTACAACAAAAAACTTATTTATTTTATTTTATTTTGTTTCTAATTACTTATTTATTTAACTTTATGATAATTATTTTTGCTATTAAAGTTTCTAATTACTTATTTATTTATGTTATTAAAATTTATTTTATTTTGTTTGTACTTATATATTTTATTAAAGTTTATATTATTTTGTTTCTAATTCATTTTAAAATCTTAAAAATACAATTATATATCAAAAAAATCAAAAAATAAAACTAATTCATTTTAAATTCTTGTTTTCTTCTGTTTTTTCTTCCTTTTTTCTTCTGTTTTTTCTTCTGTTTGTTTCTTCCTTTTTCTTGTTTTTCTTCTTTTTTTCTTCCTTTTTTCCTTTTTCCTTTTTTCTTCTATTTTTTCTTCTGTTTTTTTCTTCTGTTTGTTTTTTTCTTCTGTTTTTTCTTATGTTTTTCTTCTGTTTGTTTTTTTCTTCTGTTTTTCCTTTTTTCTTCTGTTTTTTTCTTCTGTTTTTTTCTTCCTTTTTCCTTCTTTCTTCTTCTTCCTTTTTCCTTTTAAAATCAGAAAAATAAAACTAATTCATTTTAAAATCTTAAAAATACAATTATATATCAAAAAAATCAGAAAAATAAAACTAATTCATTTTAAAATCCCTTGAAGGTTTGACAAAAGGTTTGATACATCATTCAGTTCATCGACCAAATACAAAGTTTGGTACAATAAATTATTACACATCAATTCTTCCCTTGTGTCCCTGCTTGCTTACGATTGTGCCGTATCCATGGAGCATCCTCATCATTTAACTTAATGCTTGGGTCAGTGTTCACTTTGAAGGGCGGAATTTCACCAAACATATTATAATCTTCTGACATGTCTGTCTTGTCCTCCACTCCCACGATGTTTCTTTTCCCTGAAAGAACAATGTGGCGCTTTGGATCATCGCATGATGTACTGATCGTTTTCTTATCTTTCCGTTTCCGCGGTTTGCTACTCATGTCCTTCAAATAAAAAACCTGAGCGACATCTTTGGCAAGGACGAATGGTTCGTCAAGGTAACCAAGATTGTTGAAATTCACCATTGTCATTCCGTATTGCTCGTCCACCTTTACCCCACCTCCTGTTAGCTTGAACCATTTGCACCGGAACAAAGGGACCTTAAAGGAGGGTCCATAGTCAAGTTCCCATATCTCCTCTATGTAACCATAATATGTGACCTTTTGCCCATTCTCGGTTGCTGCATCAAAGCGGACACCACTGTTTTGGTTGGTGCTCTTTTTATCTTGGGCGATGGTGTAAAATGTATTCCCATTTATCTCGTACCCTTGGAAAGTCGTTATAGTCGAAGATGGTTTCTTGGCCAACATGTACAGCTGATCTCCAGCATCATTGTCATTCATTAAATGTTTTCGCAACCAACTGCCGAAAGTCTCCATGTGGGCCTTTCTAATCCAGGATTCAGGCTTCCCCGGGTTGTCCGAGCGTAAAATATTCTTGTGTTGCTCGAAGTACGGAGCCACCAAGCTGGAATTTTGCAGAACTGTGTGGTGTGCTTCAGTCATAGAATGACCGTCCATACATATCGTGGATTCCCTTCCGATCTTGCCTTTTCCACTTAGTCTCCCCTCGTGCCGCGATTGAGGAATACCAATCGGCTTAAGGTCAGGAACATAGTCAATACATAACTCAATTACCTCCTCATTTCCATAGCCCTTGACGATGCTTCCTTCTGGCCTAGCACAGTTACGAACATATTTCTTTAATACTCCCATGAACCTCTCAAAGGGGAACATATTGTGTAGAAATACAGGACCGAGAATGGAAATCTCTTCGACTAGGTGGACCAGGAGGTGCGTCATAATATCGAAGAAGGGTGGTGGGAACACCAACTCGAAACTGACAAGGCATTGGACCACATCGTTCTGTAACCGTGGTAGATCTTCTGGATTGATTACCTTCTGAGAGATTGCATTGAGGAATGCACATAGCTTCACAATGGCTACTCGAACATTTTCCGGTAGGAGCCCCTCAAAGCAATCGGAAGCAATTGCGTCATAATCACGTGGCAGTCGTGAGACTTCAGGTTTTGGAACTTTTTCTCCGCCATGTTTATTATTCCCTTTATATTCGACGAGAAGCCAGACGGGACCTTCATACTGCTCAGGCATTCAAAAAAAATGACCTTCTCTTCTTTGGTAAGAGCGTAGCTGGCACGACCTTGAAACCATTCCGGATGCCGGTCATCTGGGTATTTCAAAAGTTGCTGGTCCTGCCGTGCTTCCTTTGTATCATTTGTCTTCCCATACACGCCCAAGAAGCTTAGCAGGTTCACGCAAATATTCTTCGTAACATGCATCATGTCGATTGCAGAGCGGACATCTAGGACTTTCCAATATTCTAGCTCCCAAAATATAGATTTCTTCTTCCACATGGGTGCGTGCCCGTCAACTCCCCGCGGAACTGATTGTCCGCCAGGACCCTTTCCAAAGATGACTTTCAAATCCTTGACCATATCAAATATCTCAGCACTAGTACGTTCCGCAGGCTTCGGCCGGTGATCTGCCTTGCCGTTGAAATGCTTGCCTTTCTTTCTTACGTTATGATTTCGGGGAAGAAATCGACGATGACCCAGGTACACGTTCTTCTTACAATTAACCAAACGTACACTTTCAGTCTCATGTAAGCAGTGCGTGCATGCATTGTATCCCTTATTTGTCTGTCCCGAAAGGTTACTAAGAGCAGGCCAATCGTTGATGGTTACAAAAAGCAACGCTCGTAGGTCAAATTCCTCTCCTTTGTGCTCATCCCAGACACGTACACCAGGCCTGGCCCACAACTGTAAAAGTTCTTCAACTAATGGCCTTAGGTACACATCGATGTCGTTGCCGGGTTGCTTAGGGCCTTGGATGAGAATTGGCATCATAATGAACTTCCGCTTCATGCACAACCAAGGAGGAAGGTTGTAGATGCATAGAGTCACGGGCCAGGTGCTATGGCTGGAGCTCTGCTCGCCAAAAGGATTAATGCCATCAGTATTTAGACCAAATCTTATGTTCCTTGCGTCAGCTGCAAAATCTTTGAACACTCCGTCGATCTTTCTCCATTGCGTTCCATCAGCGGTGTGTCTCAACTCCCCGTCGGACTTACGGTCCTCTTTGTGCCATCGCAACGACTTGGCATGCTTTTTGTTCATGAACAGACGTTTCAACCGTGGTATTATAGGAGCATACCACATCACCTTGGCGGGAACCCTCTTCCTGGGTTTCTCGCCCTCAACATCGTCACCAGGGTCATCGCCTCTGATCTTATAACGCAATACAGTGCATACAGGGCATTCATTCAAATTCTCGTATTCACCGCGGTAGAGGATGCAGTCGTTAATGCATGCATGTATCTTCAGAACCTCTAAACCTAGAGGGCAGACAACCTTCTTTGCTTCGTACGTACTGGCGGGCAACTCGTTATTCTTCGGAAACATATTCTTCAACATTTTCAGCAAATTTTCAAATGATGAGTCACCTACACCTTCCTGTGCCTTCCATTTTAGCAAATCCAGTGTGCAGCCCAGCTTTTTCAGACTATTATCGCATCCTGGATACAACGACTTTTTGTGATCCTCTAACATGCGATCCAAATTCTCCCTATCCTTGTCAGTTTCGCAGCGTCTCCGTGCATCAGCAATGGTCCGACCAAGATCATCAGCGGGCTCATCATGTGCCTCTTCTTCACCTTCACCTAACCCTTCCCCACCTTCAGCATCATCCTCCATGAAAGTATCACCGAAATGATCATGATAGTTGTCATCGATATCATCCCCTTCTTCATCTTCTTCCATTCTAACCCCTCTTTCTCCATGCTTGGTCCAACAATTATAGCTTGGCATGAAACCGTGCTGAAGCAGGTGCATGTGAACGTCTCTTGAGGAGGAGTAACCCTTCTGATTCTTACAGACAGCACATGGACAGATAATAAAACCTTGCTGCTTGTTCGCATTTGCCACTACGAGAAAATCTTTCAAACCCGTAGTGAACTCGCCGGAGAGTCGGGGACCGTACATCCATTGCCGATTCATCTGCATTATTATTATATAAAGTATATAATTAACCATCATGCATTTGTTAAACTAACTAGCTAGAAATAATACAAATTAAACAATGAACTACACACATGCATATTTTATCAATGACACATGAAAGGTTCAAGTTGCTAACCGCGATCGCGGAGGAAAAATAAATGAGAAAGCTCAAGTGTGGCTCGGACACTTCATATCATGTTTGTTTCAGGCTCTCGGGCATTTCATCAAACACCTTGTGTGCATAGGAGGAACCAAAAGCAAACCCACCACCCCCTTCTGAAAACTGTGAAGTGAGCTGAGTGAAGTGAAGTGAGCTGAGTCCTATATATAGGGATGGGCCTTTAGTCCCGGTTGGCCTGGCCAACCGCCACTAAAGGCCTTCGGGGACCTTTAGTCGCGGTTGGCCAGGCCAACCGGGACTAAAACCCCTCCCGTCCGCCAGCTGGATGGGCCTTTAGTCCCGGTTGGCCTGGCCAACCGCGACTAAAGGCCTTCGGGGACCTTTAGTCCCGGTTGGCCAGGCCAACCGGGACTAAAGCCCCTCCCGTCCGCCAGCTGTCGACCGAGCGCGCTGGGCCCAGATAGTTGGTCGCGGGTCTCCTCCCGAACCGCGACTAAAGACCCCTTTGGTCGCGGTTCGATTGTTTTGGGGACTAATGGGGGCGTATGGAAGCCTCTTTTTCTACCAGTGAAAGTTCATATCGTTACCCATTAATTAGGCAGCCTATCTCCAAGTAATTATTTTGCTTCATATGGTAGATATATATCTATCCTATAAATGCAGTAAGAAACATTAATATGGCAATGGAGGGAACACAAAGAAATTGAAGATGAAAAAAGAAATAGCAAACAAATACCATACTCTGAATTTGCAAGGCTGCTAGCAGTTCATCGCAAGCTTGTCGGAGGCCGAGGCCATGCATCTCGTCCCTCCGGGCGTCCCTGGCCGACCCCTCCGTGCTGCCCGTTGTCTCATCATCCCACATGTTACATGTTGGCACTGGTAAATTTTGCTGTCGGACAAAAGCATCAGCAGAGCTGACCAAGAAAATTGATTTGCCCAGCTGGCTGTAGTATGTACGTGTCTTTCTATCCGATCAAAAGCTAGCTAGATGGTTGTAATATGTACGTGTGCTTAAGGTTAGCCTGAATCAATCCAACAACCTGACTCCAAACCCAGGTCGTGTACTTGTGTGTCTAATCAGAATCAACAGCCAAGTCCTGTGCGTGCGCCGACGCCGTGCATCCGTGCCCGCCATCTCGATTGGAGCCCGTACAATTCAACACCCACATCCTGTGCATACTCAGCCTGATAGTTGATAAGTCATAGATTATTTGTGTCAACCGGCGATAGCAAAAGTACAACTGCTAGTGATGAAAATAATGAATAAGTCTCCTGCATTAACATTGTTCGGCATGATCATCTAAACCATTACAAATTGTATACAGAAAATAACTAAGAATAAATGAAGCATTTATCAAATAAAAATTTCTCTCAAGTCTGAAGTCACACAGGGAGTCAAATTTGAAACCACGTGCAGCGTCCGGGCAGAGCGCAAAATTGTTGTGCTACCCTGCAGGGATTGAGCGCTATGTAAGAGATGCACACAACAAACCACCCCTTTTTGTTCCCCTTGCTCCCTAATAGATGGACACCACAGTACCAATTTTTCTTGTTAAGACGTTAGGAATTAATCTAGTTTATAGCGAGGGTTCTTTGATAGCTTGAGTGGGTTGTACAATACATCATAGATTTAAGGATAATTGCTTACGTGCCTGGATTGTGAGGATAGGAGTGATGGGCTGCGAACTCCAGCAGCGTTGGTGATGTATACCGGGGCGCCGTCAGTCTATCATCGCTCCTGCAGTATGAAGCTTCATAAACAATGGCAGATGTCCAATCTGAATCAAACTAACTTCGATATACCTCCTTCTCCGCTCCATCGTCCGTCGGAGATTGCAATTTGGTAGAGGGATCAAGTCTAAGGAGACAGAAAGGGCCTCCTCTCAGCCAAGATGGATTGCATCATAGTTGGGGGCTATGGGCACAGAAGATAGTTGCGTGAAGAGGCTGATTGGATCCTGAGGAGGAACATTGGATGAGTGGATCACATGTTGGTGCGTAGGCGAGAAATCTGCAAGAGAGATCTTTTTTTAGCGTGAAGGATGATTTTTTTATTGCAAGGGAGATGTTTCAGATTTTCTGCCTTCCCGTGGTGGAGTTCCCTCAGAGTCATGGACGTGGGACAATTGGTGAGGACTCCATGAGATAACTCATCGGATGGCTATTATATATAGTTAATAAATAGATCGAACGGACAATTTAATTATTTTTTGACGATTAACGTGGAGCCTATAATGGTGCTTCCAATTAGTAAATATAAGATATAAGATATAAGATACTAGTGGTTTGCATGTGAATTATTGGCAGGGTGGACCTACATTGGAGGTGCAGGACAGGATTCAATGATTGGATGTTCAATTTTGGTTGTACCGATTTCACCTCTTCGATCACTGTGAACATGGATATCCTTGGTCTGATAAAGAATATGCGCTATATTTCTGCTCTGTACCAGCAAATCAATTCAGTATGAAATTGTCCAGGGCAAAACATGACTGTATCAAATTGTCCAGTGCAAAACATGACAGATGCTAAGCGGAAGAGACATGTTTAAACCGAAAATACAAGGTGGGGTATATGTTTACTACCTGCTTGATATTTGTGCAGACAGAGATGTCTGCCCGTTGCTATTTGGCAAACACACAAAGTGACCGCAATTTTGGTTGAACTGCACAAGAGAATAGTATAGTCACTGCATGCAGTGCAATTTGAAAATAGACACAGATTGGATAGTCGCTTCATGGACTGCAGAAAAGTAGTACTGTACTATTTATTGGCCAACACTAGGTGCTTCATTGCTTTGGTCTGATTATACAATGGGCATCATTTTGCCTAAGTTAAAGTTTGTATTTCGAAAATAGTCTCGCCGTGTGATCGAGAGAAGACCAAATTATATTGCAGTGGATGTTCCTCCATCATGTGTGGTTCATTCTCATGGTTCCAACTGTTGGTGAAACCATTTACGTTTGCAAGAGGAATTGTAGACTTCACAAACAAATATGTCTTTCAGTCTGTACTGAATGTGCCAAGAGAAGCATCCATGTTAGTAGGCAGAACATATGTTTTTTCTAGATCTTTACTTTTGGAGCCACATATTTGTATATGATCTGTGAATCATTGAGATGCATTAACATGTTGATCTTATGTATGGGAATCGTACTAGTTGGTTTTAGTTGCGACGCAAGATCCGAAGTGGCTGATCTTTGCTTTTCGAGCTACATATTTGTATATGATCTGTGAATCATTGAGATACATTAACAATTCCTTATTTCTGTTCGTTCAGTGTTTACAAGTTACTGATCAATCATTGGCTAGCCTACTAATGCGCTCCTGGCAGTTTTAGTTGCGACGCAAGATCCAAAGTGGCAGTTTTTTGAATAAAAATGCCTACCTCTGAAGAAACTGACAAGCTGCTTTGAAAAAATGCCATGCGAATCTGAAGGAACTGCCAGCGAAAACGTTCGCAAATGCCTTATCTCCCAGCTAAAGTTCATCAACTAATGCCCTCGGCTGTGACTCGTTGCATGTTGATCCGCGTACTGGCTGCGAGCGATTTTGAGTGCCTGCATGTAGCCGGCCGTAATTAAGGCAGCTAACTGATGCGAAAAAGATGCGCTTTAATTGTTGCGGGCCTTTTAAATCCGTGGAATCATTATTGACAAGGAGGGAGATGATTCGAGTGCACTCGTTTGACCGTCATACCGGCGTGCGACCCAGCACGGACGGGACCGGATGGCAGAGCCATGCCTGCTTAATTATGCATTGAATTTTGATGACCGTCGCGCTACCTTCCGCCTATAAGTACTGTTTCCCGGCCTTCTCCGGTGGCACCGTGACCCAACTCGCCCTATCCTCATAAGCCACCACCGGCCCGACGTCGCACGCCACTTATCCTCGCTCTCTCCACGTCCGCCATGCCCCCGCCCGTCCACGATAGGCGAGGCCGGAGGCGGTCACCGCCGGAACTAGTGTTTTTCACCGGAAGGCAAACGGAGGGAGGAGGAATTCTATCGGTCTTTAGATGGCAATGCGGAGATCGAGGACTTGTTGGAGCGCAACCGCCTGGCGGAGGAGTAGGAGTTGTTGGAGCGCGACCGCTTGGCGGAGGAGCAACGTATCGCCGATTTGTGCCGCCAGCGGGACATGGAGCAGCAGCACACCGACGTTCTGAGTCGCGAGGAGAGCACCCGCAACTCGGCCGACTACGTGGAGGCCGGCGCCCGGCAAATAGCCATGGAGGCTGTCGAGCACACTCGCGTTCGCGACGCCGATTTTTACTACCAGCTCGTCTAGTGGGTTTCCCAATTAGAAGCCGAAGCTTCGGTGGACCACGGCGGCATGGAAAGGGCCAACGCGCGCGAGCAACGCGCCCTATCGCACCTCTGGCAAGTCCAAGGCGAGGCGGAGGACGCCGGTGCCGGCGTTTAGCGTGTACCGCAGATGGCGGCCAGCATCGTCTAGTTAGCTAAGAGTAAGTTTGTACTTGTACGCTACTAGAGTATTAGTGGGAGTAGATAGTTAACTTGTCTATGATGGTTGTCAACGTGAAAGTTCAGTACTCTATATGTGGATCAGACCTATTACTTTGCTCTGAATGTTGAACTTTTCATTTGAACGTATGGAATGGGCTGTTATTTTTTAAATGGGTTGTATTTGTCCTCCACGGGTTTAGAGGCTGACTTGTGGGCCTACCAAGTTGACGCGTACACAATCAGGAGATGATTGTACGTGGAGAGGATGACAACAGGGACCCGCCAAGGTCATGGCAGTACGCAAGCAAGTGCCTCCTTATTTCAAGCCAATAAAAAATGGCTCCTCCTAATGGATTTCTGACATCTGGGTCCCATGCCATTGTCAACATAGTCAATAAACGAGAGAATTGCACAACGAGCGGCTGACACCAGGGACCCAGCAGCTCGCCCAGTTATTGTTGTTTTGGGTTAATTTGATAAATGCCACTCCAAATCTGGTGTTTCTGAGAAATGCCACTGCAATTTCCAAACTTTTAAAAATGCCATTTCATGCCATTTCCAGTGGCATTTTTCAAAGTCTGGAGTGGCGTTTTTCAAAGTTTGCAAAAATTGAAGTGATATTTTTCAAAGTTTGGAAATTGCACTGGCATTTTTATGAATCGCCATAATTGGAGTTGCATTTATCTAATTTGTTTTTGAGACGGAAGCAGGGTGTCAACTGGGCTGTGCGGGGCACTCTGGCCTGTCTAGACAGCCTTCTCTTTTATGTTTACCACAGACCGGCCCAGTAGTTTTTTTTCTTTCTGAAAATGGCTAGCCCAGTTTTTTTGTGATTTGCCAAGTAAGTCGCTTTGTCAGACCTATTTGGCGGCAAATCTTTCAAGACGAGGAGAGCTTCATTCGGTTGGCCGAGAAAATGGCCTATCAGTAACGAGAAATGGGTTGTACATTTTTAAAACACATCAAACCGGCAATTAGTTTCAAATTTATTTTTTTTCATTTCGAGATTTTAAATTGCATTAATTTTTATGCGTGGACAATTTGTTGGATTTTATGTTGATATACATTTATTTTTAAAATCAGTTTGAATGTGACTCGAAATTTCGGGATTAAAAACAGTTCGGACCGCACCGAAATATGCAAAATTTCGTATAATTTTTTAACCGTGGCCATAATATGGGCTGTAATGCTAACAAAAAGAATATGGGCTCCAAAAAAAACCTTAAGAATTAGCAAATGGGCTGTAAATTATTAGAAATAATGGCAGATGGGCTGTATGTTGTTTTCCACAGATTTGAGGCTTTCCTAAAAAAAGGTTGACGCACAAGCAGTGACTGTTGGATGTCCATCCAACGGTCGTCGTGCTTCTTCAATCTCTGCTCTTCCTTCTCCAGCCGCTCAAACAAGCGCCGGCGGGACTGCCTGCTCCCTCCTCCCAGCGGCTGGCTGTGCTGCCGCGCAGGCCTCACCGCCCCACCGTACTCCCATCGCTCGCCTAGCCATCCCTCTACTCACCCACACCTGCTGTTATTCTTCGGCGACAGCAGATGAACCAGTAAACCCTTGTACAGTCGTACTCCCCTCTGCATGGGAAACAACTGCCGAGTCTTCCATGCCTCCGTGTCGTTCCCTTCCTAGGCCTCGCCGTCGTCCACTGCCCTGGTGCTCTCGGCGTGGCCTGGTCAACGTGGTCAACGACCGACATGCATCTGAAGTGGACTGTACGTGGAGAGGCTGACAGCTGGGTCCACGGCCGCACGCAAGGAAACGCCTCCTTATTACGCGCAAAATAATAATTCCTCCACTTGTCATCTGGGACCCAGCGAAAGGGCCTCTGTATTTCGTGAAAAAAACGTTACCACCGTTGACAGCTCGAACCCACCAGCTATATCTTCGCACGCAAGGAAGTGCCTCCTTATGATGCACAAAAAAATGAATACTCCCCCTGCTAGCTGGGACCCAGTATATTGGCAGGCAGACTGGTGGGCCTACGAAGTTGACGGGGACGGAGGGCTTTGTCAACTTAGTCAATATGCACGATTCTAGCTCCAGTGACCGTACGATGTCTATCCAACGGCCGTAGTGCTTCTTCAACCTGCCGTGGACGGCTGCGATGCCGCAGAGGCCTCACGGCCCCCTACTACTCCCACCGCTAGCCAGGCCATCCCTCTACTCACCCACACCCCCTGTTATTCTGCAGCGACGGCAGCCTCACAGCGCAACAAACCAGTGAACCCTCATACTCCTCTACGCGTGGGCATCCACTGCCGAGTCTTCCCCGGCTCCGCGTCGTCCCCTTACTAGGCCTCGCCGTCGTCCATCGCCCTGGTGCTCTCGGCGCGGTGTGGTCAACGTGGTCAAGGAACGGCTTCCATCGGACGTGGACTGTACGTGGAGAGGCTGGCAGCTGGGTCCACGGCAGTAGCAAGGAAGTGACTCCTTATAACACTAAAAATAATGATTCCTCCACCTGACAGCAGGGACCCACCGGATGGGCCACCGTATTTTGTGAAAAAACGTTTCCCCCCTGACTGCTGGGACCTACCAGCTACATCTTCGCACGCAAGGAAGTGCGTCCGGGCAAAAAAAAAAACGATTCGCCCCCCTGACTGGTGGGACCCACCAGCTACATCTTCGCACGCAAGGACGTGCCTGACAGTCCGGACCCACCTGGTGGAAGCGTACGTAGCGTTGTCATTCTGGTCGCGAACGTGCACATACATACTGGTCGATGTAGAGGCGCGCACGTGTCGTAGTAGAGGCCCGCACGTAGCATGTAAACGTACGTACAGCGGCCAGGGTGCAAGAAATACGACCACGTACGTACATACGGGCGGGTTCTCGAACACCTACTCGCGCGTACGTACGGCCAGGGCTCGAGTACATGGCTGGGTCGGAACGGAGTAACATCGTCGTCGTCGTGTTCATGGGGAGCCAACCGGCTGGGTCAGAGCGGAATGCGTCGTCGTGTTCATCGGGAGGGATTGGACGGAACAGCCGATGGAAACGAGGCCTGGCGTACCGCAGAACGGAGGAAACGTCCTTGTGTTCGACCGGCCACGTTCGAAATGGGATCCTATTCATCGGGAGGGGTCTGGCGTACCGCAAAATGGAGGAAACGGACCTCCTACGGTCGAAACGGGGGCCCTGTTGATCGGGAGGGGTCTCGCATACCGCAAATAGGAGGATACAGACTTGTGTTGGAGCGCTACGGTCGAAACGGGCGTCCTGTTCATCGAGAGGGGTGTGGCATACCAGAAAACGGGACTCCATGGGATACTGTTCATCTCCACTGTCGACCCCCTCCAGCCTCCACGGGCTACTGTTCATCCACCGTCGACCTCCTCCAACCTCCACCTGCGACTGTTCATCCACGGGCTCCTGTTCATCCAGCCTCCACCGCGCGCTACTCCACCGGCTACTGTTCAACCAGCCCTCTCCACAGGCTCCTGTTCAACCACTCCTCCACGGGCTACTGTTCATCCAGCCCTCAACCGTGTACTGTTCATCCAGCCCTCCACGGGGTGGTCCTGTTCATCCAGCCCTCCACGGGGTCCTCTTCATCCAGCCCCAACCGGCTCGATCGATCGGGGTCCTGTTCATCCAGAGGAACACCACGGGGTCCTATTCATCCACCCCGACTAGGAACTGTTCATCCAAACCCCCCAACAACGCTCACTGTTCATCTAGAGGCAGCATCGATCGGCTTCAGTTAGCAGCAGTAGCGAAGGAATCGCTCGATCGGGTTCAGTTAATAGCCATCGATCGATTGCTCGGGTTCAGTAACGCGTAGCCTGCAGTGCAATCGCTCGGGTTCAGTTAGAGCCCAACGCCTCGCACCCACGTGCGTGCATGTACGAGAGAAACGTGCATCGCTCGGCCCCGACCACCCACCGTAACCGGGAACACCCCGATATTTTCCTCGCCCTCGCTTCTACCACGGTTTTTTCCATCATGGACGACCCAAAGAATGTCATGCAGCTGCGTCTCCGGCCCGCCCAGGACGAAAAGCCCATTTTCTGTCATGATTTTTTGTCATAGGAGTAGGAGCCCATCACATCTATGATGATATCGGGTTTTGTCACAATTATTTTCATAGAAGTGTCATAAGTATGACAAAAAAATTTCGTTCGGCCCAAAATGTCACGGATATGTCCTTTTTTGTAGTGATGGGTGGGAGATCGAGTGACAAGGTGTGTGCGTGATAGAAGATACCCCGAGAGATATCGAGATAGACGTATGGATGGAAGCAGACAATACGTGTGTTCCTGATGGCTAGTGAGAGATAGTCTTACTTAGGGGGGAGTGTGTGCGCCTATGACGGAGTGAGGGATTATGGTACTTAGGGGGGTGCGTGTCACATAGAGAGAGAACAAGGGCGAATAGTGTTTGATCGGTCTATGTAGCGCGAACGAAGCATGTGTATGTGTGAACCAGGGAGATATAAAGTATGAGAGAGATAGAGGAGCCCCGATAAGGCTGAGTGGTGCGTCAGATAGCTGAGAGGGGGAAAGAGATATTCCATCCGCTCGATAATGCAGTGCATGTAAATTTTTTAGAAGTCGAACTTTGGAAACTTTGACCAGGTTTACACAAATGTTATTTATATCTACAGTACCAAAGATACATCATACGAAACCACATCTCATGATGAATCTAATGGTATATGTTCGCCGTTCTAGATGTTAATGTTTTTCTCCATGTACATGGTCAAACTTTGTGATGTTTGACTTTTCAATAAATCTATATGCTATGGACCGAAGAGAGTGCCTAAGTCGAGAGAGATCAAGTGCGTGTGGAGGAGAATGAGTGAGTGTGCAAAAAGAGTATGTGTGTGAAAGAGAAATGGACAACTAACGATAAATTAGAGAGAGTGTGTGCTTTCGTTTCTTATGCAAACATATCACGCATGCATCTCCGAGATAGAAAAGCGAGGTGGGGAGATACACAAAGATATCTAGTGCGTGATTGTTTGCAACGGAGAGAGATACCCCTATAGCACATGTCCAATAGAGGTCTGGCCAACAGGGAACAAAGGTCGAGAGGGACGCATGGTGAACATGGACGCATGGGGTGGGAGAGAGGGTGTGTTTGTGATAGAGAGATCCCCTCGAGATCGTGAGGGGACTATATGGGTGGGAGATCGAGGGAGGTGCGTGCGCGATAGAAAGATGCCCCGAGAGAAATTGAGATAGACCATGCACATGTTTGTGATGGAGACTAAGATTAGCTAGTCATTTACATATAGGGGGACTGCGTGTGCCTACAATTGAGTAAGAGACCATCATACTTGGCTAGGCATGAGATTGTGTGTGTGTACGTGTGAGATGGAGAGAGAACGAGGGAGATAGATAGAGTTTTAGATGGGTCTATCGAGTGCGAGTGAGATATGCATGTGTATGTGTGACCCTGGGAGATGGAGAGTTTGAGAGAGAGAGAGGGAAGAGCTCCAAGACGACAGAGTGGTGCATGAGAGAGTTACGGGCAACGAGCCAAGGAATTTGTGTGCGTACGATGAGTGCACCCAAGATATTTAGCTTGGACTAGAGAATCATACATAGTGTATGAGAGAGACCTATAGATAGAGTATATACGCATGCGAACTAGAAAGATCCCCCCACACACACACAAAGAGAGAGAGGGAGAGAGAGAGAGATGGAGAGAGAGGGAGAGGGATCAACAAGGTTTGTGTGTTGGATGCGTGTGGTAGAATTGAAGATTGTCGGCGAGAGAGAGAGAGCGGGAGTCCGGGAGAGGGGGAGATCGCGTTTTATGCATCAAAGACTGATATAAACCATGTTTCAATGTAAACTTGCATTCAAATATTTAAATTGGAGAACATGTTGTGTGCAATCCGCACATGAACGGAGATATGCGTATATCAAACAAGTTCATTAATTTGACTTTCAACATGTTCATGGAGTACAATAATACTGTACAACATGCTACTCGATTGAGGTGTTCAATTTTGGATTTAGTTCACTATTTTGACCAGGTGCACGAGCTATTTCATTGAATCGAGATATTTCATTTTGGGTTTGATTCCTGTTTTTGAGTGGGTCAACTATCTGTCATATAGTAAATCATTAGCAACGAGAATGTAAAAACACATTACTCCCGAGCATCATCTCTCCATCTAAAAAAGAAGTGGCAAGCTAATATTTCAAAATTTGATTCGAATCGACTTGGTAAAGTAGACGTGGATGCTCGTTCTCCAAAATTTTGAACAAACCGTTAAACACCCTCTGCTCAGTGGAATTCGCCCGAGCAAATAAATGGGAGATGCGAAATTACCGGCCTATGTGGGACACGCATCAATTGGCCCATCGTACATCGAGGGTAGGTTCGTAACTTCATCCAAGCGCGCCTTCTCCTCGGCCGAAATGACATGTGCCGAGTAATTCATAAACCATGGTGGGCAAAACACCCTCCCCTTGCCCGAAATAGCTCGCGCCCACTATTTCAAAACACGCTCTCCTCGCCTGAAATCGCTCGCCCACTATATTTGAAAACACGCCCTCCTCGCCCGAAATCGCTCGCGCCCACTATATTTCAAAACACGCCCTCCTCGCCCGAAATCGCTCGCGCCCTCTATTTGGGAGAAGCAAAGTTAATCTACTATCCCCGACCCTCAGTACAAAGACCCAAGACGAGAAGCCTAAAGGCAGGGGTAGAACTGTAACCCCCCCACATTTCAGACAAATGCGTCCGTAAGACATGGTTCCCCCTCGCAATTCCCCATTCATACCTCGTGGGTGCCAAATCACCTTCTCCCCGCAAGCTCCCTTCTCCCGAGCCGCGAAACCTTAGCCCCTCCTCCATGGCGCCCCCACCGCACCAAATTCACAGCCACCCTCCTCTCCAATCCCGGAGACGCTGTCCATTTGCCGTCGTGCACTGGGCCGTGTGCCTCTTACTCCATGCTGCCGGAGCTACCTCGACGACAGCCGCGTGAACCGTACCAGAGCCGATTCACCCCCGCCGTTGTTTACGGCGCCGGAGCGGCTCCAACTTTGGACCCGTCCAGAGCCCCGGTGCGACATCTCTGCTTCCCTGCTGCCGGTAGCCACCGCAACCTCGCCGGCCTCACCGACTAGGCACCTGGAGCTGCCTACTTCACCGGGCCACCAGATAGGTCGCACCCTCATCTCAAATCACTTTATTTAGGCGTTAGTTGTCTGAATTTTTATTCTGGGCCAATCGATTCCCAATGGGAAGCAGCACCCCTCGAGCCGACGGAGCTCCTAGACTACCGGTTGGCTAGTGTCTAACGTAAGGGTCCAGGGGTGCAACTTCGCCGCAGATGCAGCGCTTAGATGGCTATCTTAGAGTTGCGTAGGTTGAAGGTACTGTCGCCGCCGGATCTGGATGATGGCAAGTCTTTGTGGATTGGCCCGGGGGCGGCGTAACCACGGTAATGCGGTGGGGCGGGGAGCGGGGTTTTGGTCGAGGCCACGGACGGTGGAGGCAGGCTGCTCTTCCGGTGGTCACTGGCTCTTCGGGGAAGATTCCGAACAGTGTCAGCCGGGAGGCACAAGACGGCCATCAAGCCATCCGGCGTAGATCAGACAGTACCAAAATAAAATAAAATTGTGTGACCCCAATTTAGTCTTCAGTCAACAGACGTGTGACCACTGTCATACCTTGCTGTTGATCTCTTAGGGTATTTCTTCAGATCAGAGAGATGTGTTGTTCTTAACATTATGCATTTTCTGCATCTTCAGCTACACCGTCTTCCGACTCACCGGAGCTGCTCCAACAAGGGAAGCAAACACTAGAAGAGAGCTATAGTCCCCACTCAACAGTTCCCTGCATCGAATACGCGTGCCCGACATGGACAGCCACAACCACTGCAGGGCCATCAACAAGTCAGCACATGATGCTCCACTACTAGGGAAATGCTTATACACATTAGCGTAGTAGTAGCGCTGGATAATAGTAAACACTGCTGATATTTAGCAGTAGCGCTTTTTCTGGAAAGCGCTACTAGTTACTCCATAGTAGTAGAGCTGGAATGAAAAAAAAACGCTACTACTATGTGGGACCAGACGAGGCCACCGACAGTAGCCGGAGTTGTAGCGGTGTATAGGAAAAAGCGCTACTACTAACTCCTTAGTACCAGCGCTTGGTTTTACTGCGCTGCTACTCCTAGTGGGCCCCACTTAGTAGTAGCGCTGTTCCTGAAGAGCGCTACTACTAAGTCTGATAGCAGCAGCGCTTTTTTAAGAGCAGCGCTACTGTTAGTTGCGGCTGGTGCCACCTTTTTTCCACCCCATCCCCCTCTCCGCACTTTGCCCTCTCTCCCCCTCCTTTCCCCTCTCCACCCCACTCTCCACTCTCCACCATTGTTTCTCTTCTTCTCTCTTCCTCCTACCTCTCTTCTCTCCTCATTAATGGCACCCTCCTCCATAAATGGCCCCTCTCTCTCTCCTACACCTCTCTTCGCTCCCCCATTAATGCACCCTCCACCATAACCCCTCTCCATTAGTTATCTAGCTAGATTCACCTCTCCTCCCCAACAACTAGATCAAGCTAGCTATTTAGCCAACCACACATGCTCTCTCGATCGTTCTCTCTCATCATCTAATTAACCACGTGCTCTCGGTCTCTCTAGGGATATATATATAGGTGAGTAAAAAGCTGTTCATTTCAAGAATGGGAATATGTTTGTGAATGAGAATATGTGTGTTTGGGATATATATATATATATATATATATATATATATATATATATATATGGAGAGATTTGTATGAGTGACATGCCCTCGAGTTGCTTATGTGTTGATGAAATGTCGATTCATTTCTGTTTCGGTGAATTTCGAGCAAACTCAATATGTCATATTTTTAGGCAAGGTCATGCCAAAATTTTATATATATGACTCCGAAGCATGCATTATTTATTTTATAACCCTTTTGCTTGTTATACCATGCAGTCGGTCATGAAGATGAGTGGATGGAAGGTGGAGCGGTACATGCATTCCGCGGTGATGGACATGTATGCAAATAATCGGACTAGGATTAGATGTATGTGTGCAAGATGCAAGGAAGGAGTCCTTTTGGACCCTTTTGATCATGGCACTTTGAAGGCGCACCTGCTGATGAATGGTTTCATGGATGGCTATACTCAGTGGATAAGTGAAGAAGATGATGATGATGATGAGGACGTCCACATGGCAGGGAATAACGACATGGGGCTAGACGAAGTGATGACCGATCGACGTGAAGACGATGGCGCCGGACATGTCGGCGGGGAAGAGTCCGGAAATGACGACGGTGGCAGAGAAGATTCCGGACAAGGCGAAGAAGAGTCCAGACATGGCGGAGAAGAGGCGGCAGTCACGCCGCAGTCTTTGATGCTACTAAGTGCAGTCGTGCAGGACCCTCATGTTAGAGGACTCCTTCGCAGGAGTACGACTAGCGAGAGAGCTGCTTCTAGAGAGGAGGCCAAGCTGGCGCAACTTGAAGTAGACTCGAGGACTCCATTGTATGACGGTTGCGATCCCAAGGTGACCCGCTTGAGTTTCACGCTCGAACTTCAAAAGACGAAGGCCAAAAACAAATGGACAGACAAAAGCCTCGATGAGCATTTGAAGCATCTACATAATAAAGTTCTTCCAGCGGGGAACCTGTCTCCTACTAGTGTCGAGGAGGCCAAGAAAATCGTTTGCCCTTTTGATTTGCTGCACATTAGGTACCACGCATGAATCAGCGGTTGCATCATTTATCGGGGGGAGCACGCTGAAAAAACCAGCTGTCCTGTGTGCAATGCTTCTCGATACAAGGAGGCAGGAAAGAAAGCTACTCAGAAAGTTGTATGGTACTTTCCGATCACTCCCCGTCTGCAGCTGTATTTCGTAGATCCTAAGGAAGCAAAGCTCATGCGCTGGCACGCGAAGAGGAAGAAGCCCGACGATGGAGATGATCCGAGGTTGAGACACCTCATGGATGGTAGCGAGTGGAGAGATTTCAACGCCGTATATGGATTTGCTGCAGAAGATCCAAGGAACATTGTGCTTGGTGCGAGTACCGATGGCATGAATCCGTTTGGAAACCAGAATACCAACCACAGCACATGGCCCGTGTTTGTATGGATGTAGAACCTCCCCCCATGGAAGTGCATGAAGACAAAGTACATACACATGAGCATGCTGATTCAAGGGCCGAAACAACCGGGAAATAGTATTAACCTGTATATGGGGTTTCTGCAAGAGGAGCTAGACACGTTATGGAAAACACCGGCATGGACATGGGACGCCAGCAAAGGAGAATATTTCCATATGAGAGCCGCGCTGATGACGACTGTGCATGACTATCTCGGTTACGGGTACACCTCAGGCCAGGTGTGCCACGGATACTGCAGATGCACGAGGTGCATGGATGATACAACGTCTCAGCAGCTTACGTCAACGAAAGATGGCGGGTCCGGGAAAATCGTGTACATGGGGCATCGTAGATGGCTCGAGAAGGATGACCCGTGGAGAAAGCATGGAGATCTATTCAATGGGTTGGCTGAGCTTCGAGGACCTCCACGTAAGAGGAGCGGCGCCGAAATCGACGAGCTGTTGAGAAACATGGAACAATGCCCCGCACGGGGAATGATCAAAAAGGCGCCGGAGCCACTGCTGATGGTATGGAAAATGAGGTCTGTTTTCTGGGACTTGGAGTACTGGCCCAATCACGACACGCCTCATTGCCTTGATCAAATGCACATCACGAAGAATGTCCTCGAGAGCTTGCTTGGCACACTAATGAACATGCCAGAGAATACCAAGGATGGGCCGAAGGAAAGGAAAGACTTGGAAGATTTGAAGATCATGAAAGAGCTCCACCATAAAAAGACGATGGAGGAGACGGAGACGGAGGAGGGGGAAGGGGCAGAAAAGTCAACAAGAAGGAGGAGAATTATTGCCCCCCTTCTTTCTTCACTTTAAGTGCGAAGGAGATCGATCAATTCATCAAGTGCCTTATGGGAATAAAAGTCAGTTCCGGTTACTGTCGGAAGATAAGCAGATTTCTAGACCCCAAGAAGAAAAGGTTCAGCGGGATGAGTCTCATGACTATCACGTGATGATGACGCAGATACTCCCGGTTGCCCTTAGAGGCATAATGGACAAGCACGTACGTGAGACGCTTACTGGTCTCTGCAACTTCTTCGATGTTATATCTTGAAAGTCCATAAGTGTGAAGCAGCTCCGAGGACTACAGGAAGAGATCATTGTCATACTATGTGAGCTTGAGATGTACTTCCCGCCCGCGTTCTTTGACGTCATGGTGCATCTGTGTGTCCACATCATGGACGACATCCTCGACCTCAAGCCGACATTCGTTCACAACATGATGCCGTTCGAGAGGATGAATGGGGTCATCAAAGGATTCGTTCATAACATGTCCCGTCCCGAAGGGAGCATTGTCCAGGGGTATTTGACGCATGAGTGCGGCTCCTTTTGCGAGAATTATATAGGCGTCGAAGACCCTGTTGTTGGTTTGCCCGTCAAGAAACACGATGGGAAGCTCGAAGGAGATGGTCACAACAATGGCCGGAGGGAATTGCACGTGGACTACTAGGATCGACGGAACGACTTTGACAGGGCTAACTTAGTAGTGCTACAACACCTAGATGTGGTAGATGATTATGTGGCACAGCACAAAGAAAGCATCGCAAAGAAGTACCGTGATAAGGGGATGCTCAAGACGGACGACGAAGTTACTATAGAGCACAACGCCACTTTCTTGTGTTGGTTCAAAGAGCAAGTTCTTGAAAATCCCCCGGCAGAGGGCAGTTCGGACGGATTGCTCATACAAGCCTTAGCACATGGCCCCGCACCCAAGCTCGCGACCTATCAGTCCTACGATAGCAATGGGTACACGTTCTACACGGAGGCCAAAGACATGGACAGTGATTACCAGAACTCCAGGGTGACAATTCAATGCGTGACTGACGCCAACGGCACAGCTAAAAGATTCTACGGAATGGTCGAAGAGATCTGGGAGTTTGACTATGCTGGAATGCACGATGCGACGATGTTCCGTGTTAGATGGGCCAAGGATGTCATAAGAGAAAACAAGTATTTCACCACCATGTCTATACCCGATGCGAAGAGCACTCCCGTGAATGTTAACGTCATCGCCAAAAATGAGCCATGGGTACACGCTAAGCACATGACACAATGCTTCTTCATAACCGACCCGACCAATCCTAGCCGTGTTGTCGTGAGGAGATCCAAAAGGAGCATCGTCGGAATGGATGGAGTAGCCAACGAGGAAGACTACGACCAATACGGCAACCCGATGAGGGAAGATGACCATGACGACGAAGCATACGTGAAAAGAAGAATCAATACTACATTACCTAAGAAAGATCGTAATCCATGGCTCTGGAAAAGTAACAAGGAGGGGCTCAATTACTCGGCAACGAACAAGAAAGGGAAGAAGCTCAATGTGAAACGTTGTCGACGCAGCTGATCAGAAACCTACATTTATATATATGTATCTATTTTGTGTATACTCTTAAGTAACCGTTATCGGTAAACTAATATGTTACCACATACATGGTTCCGGTGATATTCGCGAAGTGGGGAGAGGGAGACGCCGTCGTCGGGAGAAAAAAAAAACAAAAACAAAAGGGAGAAAGCAGTACAAAAGAAAAAGGAAATCAAATGGAAAAGAAAAGGAAAATAATAAAAAAAATAAAACTAAAAACTAGAAAAGAAAATAATAAAAAGAAAAAATTGGAACAGTTAGCAGTAGCGCTGGATCTATAGCTAACATAGCTATAGCGTTGTGTTCTAGAAAAGCGCTACTACTATGTGCCATTAGCAGTAGCTCTGCTTTACAACCCAACGCTATAGCTAAGTTAGCTTTAGCGCTGGATAGCAATCCAGCGCTACTACTATTTTGAGTTAACCTCAAATTTGGCCAACCGCCAAGTCCCAATTCTCCCGCACTCTCCCCACACCCTCTTCCCCCCACTCTGTCGCCGCCGCCGTCGCCCTGCCCGCCCTCGACCGCCGGCCGTCGCTCCTGGCCGCCGTTGATCTCGTCACCGGCCGTCTCCTGAGCCCGCGCCGTCGACCACAACGCCGCACCGCCTCTCCCCTGCCCCTGCACCTGCCCTCGACCTCGCCGCCCCTGCGCCCGCCCTTGACCTCGCCGGCCCTCGCCAAACGCCCGCCCTCGATGTCGCCGCCCTCTCCACCGCACATAAGCCTCTCCCTCTCCTCTCCCTGCCCTCCTCTCTCTCTCTGCTCTCTGCTCCCTCTCTCTCTCTCTCTAATTTGGATGTATGAACCCTTGCTAGGAGATGTAGCAGAGAGAGAACAATTTACATTAGGGCAATTTAGCAAATTTAGTTCAGTGCAATTTAGCAATTTAGTTTAGGGCGATTTTGTTTAGGGCAATTTAGTTTAGGAAATTTAGGAAATTTAGTTTAGTGCAATTTTGTTTAGGGAAATTTACTTTAGGAAATTTAGCTTAGTGCAATTTATTTTAGGGCAATTTTGTCTAGGGAAATTTAGTTTTGGGTATATAAAATACCTATAAATTTATAAAAAAACTGTAGCTAAAACAGTAGCAAATTGGTTTTTTAGGTATAAAAACAGTAGCTAAAATTTATAAAAAACAGTAGCTAATTAGTTTTTGTAGGTATATAAATTAGCTATAAAAAATAGTAGCAAAAATTTATTAAAAACAGTAGCTAATTAGGGCAGTACCAATTATAGCTAGGGCCAATTTTTTTAGCAAATGAGCAAATTTAGCTAGGGAAAATTTGTTTAGGGCAAATAAAAACTAGTAGCAAATAAAAACCAGTAGCAAATAAAACCCTAGATGATGTTTTAGGAGCATATAGCCTATACAATGTTGCTGTTTTTAACACTTGGTTAATTTGCTAAGTCCTGGAAATTTGTCATATGATGTTGCCACGTTCTCTTGGGATAGCATCAAATCTGTTATATGAACTTGTGCCAATTGTCGAAAAATATCTGAGTGTCCTATGTTTTGCCGGAATGTTGATTCATTTCCATTCCGGCAAATTTCAGGTCCTCCATATGTCCACCTTTTAGCAAAGGTCATGCCGAAAATTTCCGTGATTTGCTGGAAGGGGAATGAATGTCTTGTGCTAGAAACTATGACATATGGAGTAGCTGGGATTTGCTGAAGGGCGGATGAATCAACATTCCGAGCAAACATAGGCCCCTTTTTCCTCTTCATTATATCCTTTATTTACAACTAGCACATATGCCCGTGCGTTGCAACGGGAGATTTTTTTGCGAGAAGCATCGGGAGAGATAATTGATGTGTCCATCAAAATGGTCTCCATACAATAGTAGGGCGATAGAGCGAAGAGCTGTGGTGTTCTCGCGGGTCATGTTTGGCCCGCGAGATCTTTATAGTAGTGGGGTTGGTGGGAGTGGCGGCCACTACCCAAGTCGTACAATTTTTTTCCATCAGGTCCGCCTCCTTGTCGAGGTTGTGGTGACCTCCTGATTTGTTTTAAAACATGTGAGCATTTTTTCAAAAAAAGTTAATTTCTAGAAAAATTAAACAAAACTTGAAATAGGAAGATTTTATTAAATTCACAAACACTTTTTGAAAACAACAGGACCATTTTTAAGGCGGAGAAACGAACATTTTTCGAATTTGTGAACAATTTTTTTAAATGGAAACTTGTTTTGAACATTCCAATCAGTTTTCAAAAATGTCTTCTTAATAACGAACATTATTTCAAATTTGTGAACAATTCGATAAAATGAATATTTTTCGAATTTCTGTGATTTTTGAAATGAAATTTATTTTAGAAATCTAAAAAACTTTCATTTTTTTTGAAAAATGCGAACATTTTTCTAGTTTTAAAAAAAATTGAACGAAAATAAAAATTTACATTTCCAAATGTTTTTGAATTTGGGAACAAATTTTGAAATTCTAAGATTCAAAAACAATTAGTAAAATCCAAAATTTTGGAAAATTTATAAAATAAATTTACGGGAAAAGGAAAAAATAAATTGGAAGCTAAAAAATAAAAAGAGAAAAAGAACACAGAGAAAATAGAAATGGGCCGGCCCAACATTGGGCGACCGATGGGAAGCTCCAACTATATGCCGCGCCGTGCGACAAATAAGGTTTTCCAGCTGCGTGCGCAGGATATAAATGGGCAGCTTTTCTGGGCCTGAGTGCGTGCGGGCCACGTACGAAATTCTGGACAAAACTTTTTATTTTTTAGCAGCTGGACCACGAAAATTTAGTACCACCTCGGATATAAGAAAAATATTTTCGGTGGTGAACGGATGAAAAAATTGGAGAAACGCATCTTGCTTTATTAGTAGGTATAGATTGTTGATCAATAGGAAACATGTCTACCAACGCCGAGGTCGTGGGTGGTTCTGCTCGCCTCGACAAAGACCCCATCGAGGCAGCCAATCTCTTTTTTGATTACTTGGACGAACACCAGATGGGGTTGCATGGTGGCGGCAGTGGCACCAACCCCGACACCGACGCTGACGCCGGCACCAGCGTTGGCACCAGGACCGACACCACCCCCGAGACCGGCAACGATGCTGTCATAGCTGGTAAAGCATCGAAGAAGAAGAGGACACGAAAACCAAACAAGCTTGGCATCGGACAAATTGTGGTCACGAAGATGCACGCCAAGAAGTTAGAGCCAACGGCGCCGGAGGATGCGTGCTCTTGCTGGGGCAATCAACTTGGATGCATCCTCCGGGAAACCGCCAACATCAACAACGAGTGGTTGAGCCTGATACCACATATGGAGCACATGCTCCTAAAGAAGTTGAACAATAGGTTCCTGTTCCCCGGCTGGAATGAAGGCAAATATAAAGATTCGTGGGACGACCCTGGCATGACAAAGATAAACAACAAGGCGACGGTGATGTTCACCAACGACTTGTCCTCCTGGAAAGTTCGGGTGAAAAAAGCGATTGCGAAGAATGAACCATGGTCCAAGATTCATGCTGATAATCCGTCAATAATGGAAGAGGACTTTGCAAAATTCAAGGAGAATTGCGGTAAAGAAGAAGTCAAGGCAAGGTCGGAGAAAATGAAGGCGCTCCACGACAGGAACACGCCTCCCCATCACCTCGAATGGTGTGGTTACGAGGGGAAGCGACACGTATGGGCCAACGAGGACGCCGAACGTGAAAGTCACGGAATCCCAGACCCTTTTGTAGAGTTCACCGACCAGCTGGAGCATGACTGGATCAGGGCCCGGTACAAGTGGGACAAGTCAAAAAGCACTTTTACACGGAACCGAACATGAGGGAGTTCCTAAGACTTCTGGTAATTTTTATATTACCACATTATCATATTATAGCCTCCAATCAATTCGACTGCAATTTTTGTCACATTAGTAAACCATCCACGTTCCTTTTGCAGAAAGAGCAACACCAAAAGGCAGCCGAAAGCGACGAGTCATCACAGTCGTCGGCGAGGCCCAAGTGGGACACCCCATTCAACCGGGCCCTAAACATACTGAAAAAGGTCCTGGTGGACAAGCCACCGTCCTATGGACATGTGCACGGCGTCAGAGATGGCGCCTCGTGGAAGACATGCTACCACGAGGAGCCAGAGGAAAGAAGGAAGTGCCGTCACTCACCAGAGCATCGACGAGAAGGTCAAGATTGTGGTCGATAAGACCAAAGCTGAGACCAAAGAAGAGTTGCTCGGGGCCGTTAATGCAGCGGTCACTGACGTAGTGGTCAACTTGATTCCGGCACATTTCGATTTCACGAAGAACAATCCAAATGCATGGCCAGAGGACTTTCCCCTTCCCAGCTTTGTCAGGAGCAATTCAGCGAACACTAGAGCACCAACACCTACTCAAGCAACCGCAAAAGGTTCCGCTCCTGTTCATAGCAGCCCTACCTCCATCTCTTGCATGCTCGGTGGGCGTTCATTGCTGACTGAGCTCGACGCCCTCACGGTAATTACACGTCATACCCTTTTCACCAGCATGTCTATAGTCTTCCGTTGCAGTTGCCTTCGAATGTTTGACGTCGCAGACATGTCTCCTTTGTAGGCCGACGACACCCCGTGCACCGTACTCTATGACATCAAGGGCCAGAAGGTGGCCGTGGGAAAGACAACGATCGTGAAGATGAAGGACCACATGTTCCACAACCGAGAGATGCCCCATAGCGACTTCCAGGTTAACGTGGCCGGTGTCTTAGCGGGCTTTGAGGATTTTCCTCCTCCGGTACCAATCGATGACGAGGAGACCCCTCAGAGGATTGGCGCATGCAAGAGCTGGTTCTTGCCTTGGCCGAAGTCTCTTCTTCGTCTCGAGGCGCCCAGTATCACGCCAACGCCACCATCTCAAGAATGTATGAACACCACCCCACCTACCACATTACCTGCACCTGTCATGGCGAGTGATAGCGGACGACGCGAGGGAGAGCCTCCATTAGTGCCAGATGATGTAGCCCCCACTGTTAAAGAAGCAGATGTTGATGATGACATGGAGGAGGATGATGACATGGAGGATGATGATGATGACCCAGACAAGTATTTCAATACCGCCTATGATGATAGAGGATTGATGGCTCAGGACGGTGAGGGCTCAGGCTATGAGCGTGGAGATGATGACTTGATGCTGCCTGATTTGCCGGAGCCGGAACGTCCTAAGGCGGAATACAAAAAGTCTCTCTTCAAGCGATCCTCGCAGGAGACACCTCCAGATGCCGCCTGTACCCAGCAACCCCCCGAGGCCCGTCCACTGATTAGCCCGACGACACTGGGGGTGGTGGTTAGGGAAGGTATGGTGGGCTCACTACCGCCACCCACCAAGAAGCAAAGGAGGAGACCGATAGGAAAGTCCCTAAAGGTGCTAGAGCTGCTTCAAGCAGCCAGCCACCTCTGAAGCCCCGGGTGGTAGACAGAATACCTGTCCAAGGTGTGCAGCGCTTCCATGTCACCGGCGAGCCGATCCTACCTGCCAAAGCGCTAGAGTACATACTGAACAATGATCTAAGGAGACTCCACGAAGATGTGCTGGCCAGAGAGAAAAGCCTTCTGGTCGCGGAAAAACCAGGATACCTGCTTTACGCGGCTCAGGTGCCGGGTGGGAAGTTGTACGTCGAGAGATGGCCCGCGAATAAGTTCATCCTGCGATTTGACTACATCTACTTCATGTTCCACATGACCAAGCTGGATTTCCAGTTCATTCCCATGTATGCGCTGTATCTGAACTACTTCATCAGGGTCAAGAACATCAAATATATCTGCGTCATGGACCCGTTCTATATGCACGAGAGCTTCTTGACATTTTGCAAAGAGCACCGTGACTATGCGAGCAAGTACCTCGGTGACTTCATGATCGCTAATAAGGAAAAGGAAGCGATTCTCGTGCCTTATCATCCCACGTAAGTCATCCACACATATCCTTTCGTAAGTGTTAATCATTCCTTTGCAAGCATGGAGGGTAATTTTAGTTGTACTTAGTTTGCGCAGCGGCGGGGGGGGGGGGGCACCGTCCTCATCGTTCTGTACCCGGAATACTCCCATGCGATGTACTTGGACTCATCGAAGAACCTCAGGAAAAAGGATTACAAGCACATAAAGAGTGTTCTTGATCGTGCCCTGTTAATCTTCAGCCTGTCTGGTGGATATATCAAGGTGAAAAAGTACAGGAATCGCGGGCTGGCTTTCCGTCATAAGACCGACTTATGCTGCATCCAGCAACCGCACACCAGTATGGCTGATGGATTGTACCTCATGCATCACCTGCTCGAGTACAGAAGGGATAATCAACGCCTTCGCATGTCACCTACTACCAACGATGCTGAGATTTTCAGCTGGGCCACAAGCATAGGAAGGACACCGGATCATCGAATCAGAGCTAAGTTTTATCACGTACAGTGTGAACTTTCCCAAGTGATCATGAAGCAAGTCCTCAAACCAATAGGGATGTTCTACCATGGGCCAATCACACGGGAAGATGTCCGAGCACTGCTACTCACTCAGCGTCTGGACCTGAAGCCTTTCAAGAAGCTCGGGTGCTTCCTCCCTGACTATGATGATTGGACCGCCGACATGGAGGACTGATTGTTGATGACAATGTGTCACTACTGTCTTTCTATGGAAAAACTTTGAATTTATGCACGGCGAAACTATGTGATGTAACTAAACCGTGGTCCTGAACTAGCGTAGATCGCTCTAGTTCATTAGTTTGGGTATGAGGAACTTCGTCATTTATGTTTACTATTGGGTGATTGTATTTTGATAATTATGCCGCCTTGTTTTCTTAAGAACATTATGTTGCATATTATCATTCAATTCATCAACTAACGATGCAGGTACATAGATCAGAGATGGCGAAGGGCTACTATGATGTGTACGTTGGGAGGGTTCCAGGAGTCTACGACCACTGGCCACCCGCTCAGGCCCAGGTGCAAAGGTACCTGAGTGCTAGCCACAGAGGGTTCGACAACAGAGCCGAAGTGGAAAGTAGTTACTTCAGGTGGACACTCCAGCATGAGCAGGGGCGGGACCACCGGTACTACATAGTCACGCTCGTGCTCATGATGATCGCTCATCTCTTCTACATCATGGTTTAGATAGAGATGATGAAACTTGTGTGTGTGCCATGACCATGCAGTTGCACTTATTCGAGACATGACATGATCGCACTTGTGTATCGCTATTTTTGAGATTTGATGATATTTGTGTTGAATGATGATGATGATGATGATGATGGTATGACGAGACTACTGTATGTCTATGATATGATGAGAATAGTGTATGTTTACTATGATCTGATGAAACTATTGTAGCCTGTATAAATATAACACAAATACGTAGAGGGGTGCGAATCGGTGAAATCAGGAACATTAGTAGTAGCGCTAGAAAGCACCTAGCAGTAGCGTTGGATTAGCAGCAGCGCTTCCTGTGAACAACCGCTACAGATAGGTATCAGTAGCGCTGGTCCAGGAAGCGCTACTGCTAACAATACTTACCGGTAGCGCTGCCCATACCAGTGCTACTACTACAACTTAGCTGTAGCGCGCTAGCAGTAGTGCTGGACCCAGCGCTACTGCTATGCATATTTCAAGTGCTGCTACTAGGGTTTTCCCTAGTAGTGCTCACTCCTATGGATGGCGGCCAGATAGGTTTAACCCACATCTTACTTGTGTGCAACATTTATGGCTTTGTTATTCATCTAAGCATGGAAAATAAATTATCACATTTCACTGTATATTCATGCTGATATCTTATGGGTCTTGTTCGGGAGTTAATGTTGTTCCATAGTTCAGCTAAGAGACTTTTTCTTTAGGTAACATCGTTCCATAGTTATCATCCATCAGCCAATGCTATCCCACAAGATGGTGATTATAGTATTATACCACTTCTAGTATAACCTATGTTGTTCGGTAATACTTTTGTGTGCCATCTAGTTAATCTCGGGTACAAACGATACATATTCTGTAGCTTTCATCTGTGTTCTCCCTTTAGTTTTTGAGACATGTTGCTGCTAGTTAACCCCAGTCCTACTATTTATGTCGTCTCCTACAGGCACTCATTACATAAATCTAACTACTAGTTGTCTTACATGCATGTCAGATATAATTGCACACACTGATTTATCCACAAGAACCTCACAAAGCAATGTAACGGCCAACAAACTTGACGTCAATGATACCCAATATGATGGAACATGTAAAAGCAGTTCTTCACAAGACTTGCAGAAAGATGATGAATCCTATTCACCCCATAAGGTCCTTGCTCTAACTTCGCCCTTGATATGGGTACATCATGCATATAATGTCCTGGAGTGCATCTACTCTGTTGCAATGCCTTGTGCTTCGCATGCTGATCATGCATGTAAATATGGCATGCCTTCCTGTTTTTCAGTACCTATTCCATTAATGATAACATGTTTTCAAATTCAAGTACTGTCATTGTACTCTATCGCAATGCCATCTACTTAGTTTGGACATCATGCTTCTCAATATCTTATGCATTGTTATTCATCAGTATGTACTTCATCTATCTACCATACCATGTTCTTTTTTTACATTGAATTGTTGTTCTAGTGGTCTCTTGCAATGCCATCTTAGGTTCCCAATCATACACGCATATGTTGCCTTAGTGTTTTTCTGTAATGTATTCTGCTAGCATACAGGTTTACATTCAAGTAGTGTTTTTTACACTGTTGTCCTATCGTATCCCTAGCTCTTACATCATACTCCCTCTGTCCGGATTACATGTCGCAGAAATGGATAAAACATGATGTATCTAGAACTGAAATACACCTAGACCCATCTATTTATTTCTAGATGGAGGGAATACATGTCAATATGTCACGCCTTTCTATTCTTCTGTACCTATTCCATCTCTGTTGTAGCATGTTTTATAATTGAAGCACCATTCTTCTATATAAGGCATGCAAGGGGAAGACGGCTATGTTAGAATCTGAAGGGTTACAAACCAGGTCTTTGCAAAAGATCCAAATGCCATGAGATAATAAACCAACTCCAGTTTTCATAGATACTGCTCAAGCACAGAGAAACCCAACTCCCACTGATAATAAGCAGATTCCAGTGGCCAAAGAATTAGTCCGCTCCAGTCCAGCAAAAAATACGGCAACTCCATTCTAAGAAGCGTGTGCGTATCCTTGCATCATGAAATTTTATAGCATTCTGATCATATTTTCTACATGTTTCTTATCCATCTCTCTTTTCGAAAATAAGCTTAAAGGATAGAAGACTTTCTGTACTGGGATCGTATTCGTGGAAAGTATCTTGCGGGAATTCTCTGTGCTCCAATGCTGATGTAAGTACGTACTGTATATCACTATATTTTTATATCAGCATGTATTTTGTTAATCGGTGTGAATCCAACCTCTATCTGATCTAAATTCAGTTGTAGCAAAATGTTAAAGGCAACAATGTTCATTTTTGTAAGGAAATCCACCTGGTAGTTTTGCATACTGAGCTGCATGAGTGTACTATCTCATATCATGCACATTAATGAATTGTAGTGCTGCTCTGGTTGCCCATTCATTCATTGTGTCGATGTTGCTTTCGTATTACCTTACCTGGCTGATGATACATGTTCCATATCGTGCTAATTTGGTGTAGGCTGGTGTGGTCTGGTTGCCCAAACGTTCGTTGTGTCAATGTTGCATTCCTATTATCTGCCCTGGCCAATGATAGCAATGCTAGTGTGTTAATTTGGTGTAGGCTGCTGAAGATAAGAAGATAAACACTAACAGCAAGGCAACCCCATTGTTTCTTTCCAATAAATCTAGGCCAGGTAATATGGCAATAACTCTTGATTAATCTGTTCGGTTCCCCTCCTAATTTATGTTATGATGAAGTGGTCGAGAAACTCTCCACTATCAATAATACAAGCCTACCAAAATCGTCATCTGAATCTGTTCAGTTTCCTCTGTCTCGAACGCAACGGAAAAAATGTATGTTTGTGAACCAATTAATGGCTGAAGCAATGATGGAAATGGTGGAGGAATCAGAGGTGCACATTCGTGCGCAACAACAACTGATCAATGTTTTGAGAGATAGTGTAGCAAAGCAGCAAGAACTTGCCCACATGCTTATGGGCGTCATCCGCGCTGAGGTTGTAGATTATGACGTTGTAGATCGTTAGGTTCTGTTCATTTATTTGCACTGGCATCAATCTTTGATTGCCCAGTGGATGTAATTTCCTGTAATATATGCTGGATGTGCAACGTTTTTCCCTGTATGTCGTACCTTTGCTTGATCGGTTTTCGTCCTGTGCTCAAATTATCTAATTGGGCCTAAAGACATGTACGAACTTTAGTGGGCCCATTAAGTTAATGATCGGCCTCTTACCTCCCGGGTCGTTAACAGGCTGACACCAAAGCGGGCAACAGGCATGCCTGTTTTATTTCACGGGCCGTTAACAGGCCGATACTAGGTCGGGCTACATATGGCCCAACTATACGGTGGGCCTTTAGCAGGCCGAAAGTGACAGCGGGCTCGTACTGGACCATGAAGAGCATGGGCCGCGAAGAGGCCCAAAGTCAGGTCATACTGTAAATGGCCCAATTGTGTTGTGGGCCTTTAGCAGGCCGAAAGAGAAACCGGGCTAGTATTGGACCATGAAGAGCATGGGCCGTTAAACGACCAAAACTTAGGTTTGACTGCTAATGGCCCAACTCACTTATGGGTCGCCACCAGGCTGAAAGACACACCGGGCCGGAAATTGGCCCAACACTTAATTAAATGGGTCACTAAAAGGCTGAAAGGTGTACATCTTGAAAATTGGCCCATCCCATGAATGGGCCGTTAACAGGCCTAAACCACATCGGGCTGATATTAAGCCCAAATATATAGCAGGCCGTTAACGGGCTTGAACTGATGATGGGCTGTAATGGTGTCAAATTGTTAACGGGCCGTTGACGGGCCGAATTGGCACATCTTGTATGGGTCGTGGGATTAAATGGACCTGACACAAGTAGGCCTTATATGGGTCGGCCTGCTAATTCTTGCTGGGCCGGCCTTTTTCACCGGAATGGGCCACTGTTGGGCCGTGCCACGTGTTGATCTATCAGAGGCGCCTCATGTCCAATGAGTGGATGACATCTGTCCCAACGGTGAGCCAACACGTGGTTCCTCCGGCCAATGAGAATTTTACACGTGGAAAATCCCCATTGGTCCGGGCTGTTAACAGGTTATCGGATCCAAAACCAGACCCGATAGCTTAACGCCGACCCGTTACGCTCGATGCCATGTGTCGGTCACCCTTTACGAAAGCACTTCTATGACGCGCGATTTATCGTCATGGAAGTGGACACTTCCGTGATGATAATTTTGGTAATGTCATGGAACACTTCTACGACAGCACATGTATGACTATCTTGATTCTGTCATAAATCGTCATGGATGTACATGCATGACAGAAAACGTGACCTACTGTGAGAAACACGTATCAGCACGGAAGTGTATTTTTTTGTAGTGTGGGGTACTACCCTTTTTGAAAAAAAAATATTGCCCTTCACTTGGACTACATCCTCACTAGTGATGTATCTGAAACAAAAAGTATGCGCCCTATAAGAATTCACGAAAAGAAATGGATATTGACACAACAGATATGTCGGGTGGTAGGTGCGACATATGCCAACGGATGGCTTATCATAGTGGGTGCCAGTAAGACGTCGCCGGTGCCTGGAAACGGGATGAAGCGAAGGCATGCACGCCGGCGAATCTTACCCAGGTTCGGGGCTCTCCGTGGAGATAACACCCCTAGTCCTGCTCTGCGGGGTCTCCGCATGATCACTAGATCAGAAAGAGTAGCTACAAATGCTCCTAGAGCTGTTGGGTTCAAGGGAGAAGAAGAACAAGGCTAGCTCTTGCTTCCCTCTCTCTTTGGTGTGTGTATAACTCTAAGAAGCCAACCCTTTGCATGGGTGCCCCGGGGGGTTTATATAGGCCTACCCCCCAGGGGTACAATTGTAATCCGGCTGGGCGCTGGTCCCAGCCGTCAGTGTCTACGCTCGCCGGCTTCTCCGCCGGCCGTTGGGGCCCACCGACTGGTGGGTCCCGCCGGTTGCCGGCCTCTTGGTCGACACGCCGGCCCCACCGCCTAGGGTCTTGTCGGCGGCTGCTTACTGTAGCCTCGCCCCTGATGACGAGGGCTCCGTCGAGGTAAGCGTGGCTACAGTGTGCCGCCTCGAGGGCTCTCACTGTAGCCTTACCTCGTCTTGTCTCCTTAATGTGGCACATGCTTCGAGGGAGGGGGTAGCCGGCTTCTGGGGGCCGGCTACGCCCTTGGCCGACTGGGGGAGGCCGGGCCGCCTTCGCGCCTCTCTCTGGCTAAAGGGGCCCGCCGCCCGTGGGCCATACTGGCGTCTGTCGTGGGTGACGTTGAGGCCAGCATGGCTACAGTGTCGAGCCGGACGGGAGATGACCGTCCCGTACGGCGTCCTGTGGCCATGCCTGCCTCGGGCTTCGGGGGTAGTGGGCCGCACTATGGCCACACCCCGTCTTGTCACCGTTATGTGGGTGTAGTTTTGGAGTCGGCGTTCTTCGTGGCCGGCTCTGGGGAGTCGGCGTTCTTCATGGCCGGCTCTGGGGAGTCGGCATCCTCTATGGCCGGTTTCCTGGAGTCGGCCACCCCGTGGTTATCTTGGGGGGAGGTTGCTGAGGATGGGTCGCCTTCTGAGAGTCGGCTTCAGAGGTAGCCGGCCGGGGAAGGCGGCCCAATGCTTGAAATACTTGAAGGCCCAAATGGCCTGATAATCTTTGGAACAGCCAGGGGCAGTCGGTTAGGCTACCCGTGGCTATCTACTCCGACAGTAGTCCCCGAAGCTGATTGGGCTTCGAGGTTGGGTAGGAGTCGAGAAGCTCGATCAGCTTCCTATCTTGACAAGCCGGCAGCTGGGAGCCGGCTTTGGTTAGGCGCGTCGTCTTGGCCAAAAATTTCGGAGTCGGAGTGCGGGAGTTCGCCAGCGCGTGCACCGGGCCGCGGGCCGGCCACTTGCCGCCTGCGAACCACGTGGCCTCTCTAGGATAAAAGCCTGCTAGCCCACGCGCGCGACGGGACGTCGCCGCAGGGTGGGGGCCCGCCACGCCTGGACCCAGGCGTGGATTCTCTGCATCCCGAAACCGCCCGCATGTCTCCCTGCGGCAGTTTCGGCACGCCTTTAGGGTGCAATAATCGCGAGGCGTGGGGGGAGGGGGTGCAGTTAATCCCACGTCTCACCCCACGTCCGGCCTCCCCGGCTTCACCGTGCGAAGCTATAAGTAGGGGGAGGGGGAGAGCGGCAGGCTCTCGCACGCTCCTCCTCTTTCCGCCATCTTCTTCCTCCCGCCGTTTCTTGCAACAGCGCCTCGCCGCCGCGCTCTTCCACTACTCGTTCCTCTGCCGCCGCGCTCGTTTTCGCCATGCCTCCCGCCACGGAGCAGTATGGCGGGGATTGGGACGGCTCCAACGTCCACGAGGATCACGTCGAATTCCTCCGCAAGACGCGGCGGCTGCCCGGCGCGGACAAGGTGGAGGTCCGTCTCGCTCCGGCGAAGGAGATTACGCCGGAGCCACGGGAGGGCGAGCGGGTGGTCTTCCGCTCGCATTTCTTGTGCGGCCTCGGCCTGCCCGCGAGCGCCTTCTTCCGCTCTTGGCTCGAGTTCTACCAGCTCCAGCCGCACCACCTCACCCCGAACGCGGTGGTGCTGCTGTCTGCCTTCGTCACCTTGTGCGAAGGCTATCTCGGCGTCCTCCCTACCCTCGAGCTCTGGGGGGAGTTCTTCCAGTCCAAGCTGGGCACGCGCATGCAGGGCGTGCCAGCTCAGACTGGCCCCTTCATCGCGATGCGGAGGGTGGCTGCCGACAACCCCTTCCCCGTCATCACGCTGATCCAGTCGGTGAAGTTATGAAAAAGTCGTACTTCTACGTCAGGAACGTCGCCCCGAAGGGCGACTACGTCGCCCCGCAGGGCGACTACGTCAACCTGCCGGCTTACGTAGCCGGCCCACCGGCGGGCAGGCGGCCCCAGTGGTCATACCGGACCGTGACGCTGACGCCGGCTGGAAACGCGGCCATCGCCCAAGTGCGAGTGATGATCCAGTTGGAGGGCTTGTCGGGGCCCGACCTGCTGGCCGCCTTTGTCACGCGCCGGGTACTCCCGCTCCAGAGCCGCCCTCATCTGATCTGTCAGATGAGTGGCCAGCTCGATCCGAGCCGGATGTGTACCAAAGACATGCCGCACGATGAGGTGGCCTATATGGTGAACTACCTCGCGAACTGCAAACTCTCCGCAGAGTGGCAGTTCGGCAAGGAGCCATATAGCCGAGCCAATCCGCCGCCCACGGTATGTTCCCCTCGTCTATTCTTCTTCTCTCAGATTTATTGCCAAGTTCCTTTGGCCGACTCTGACTAGTCGGCTTGTCTTCGACAGAGCCCTCTTCTTCGGCCTGCCGGCGGGTCGGACGCGGAGCGCCGATTCGTCCCCGACCGGACGGAGCACGATCTGGAGGACCCCGACATGGGGGCGGCTGCTATGGACGACAACACCGAGCCGGGTGGTGGCCGAGCCGGCGGCAAAGCAGGCGGCTCCGGGCATGGAGGCGGCTTCGACGACTGGCCGGACGACGACGAGGCCGAAGTCGTCCCACACCGTCAGCCGGCGTCTGGCCGCGGCGCGGGTTCCTCCGCTGCACCACCTGCTCAGGGCGGCGGGCAAAAGCGTCGTGCCGCGCAGGGTTTGTTTGGCTGTCGGACGAAGAAGCCCCGAGGCGGGGCATCGGCGACTAGGCGGGAGGAGGCGGCCGCGAAGGCGGCTCGCTTCCGCAAGACGGTGAAGCAATCGCAAACGGTGTCGGCGTAAGTTCAAACTCCTTCGTGTACTCTTCTTTCCTTTCTCTGGTGGCTCCTGAATCCTTGTCTTTTTCTCCAAACAACCAGAGCTCCATTGTCGATCGAGCGGGCGGCTGCCGCCTCCGTCGTTGAGTCGCCGAGGGGATCTCGGAGCACCACTCGCCGCGTGGACCCCCGTGCTGACCTTCAGGCGGCGACGGAACGGAACGCGCGGGAGGTGCGGGAGGAGGGGGAGGCGCGGGAGGCGGAGGCACGGAAGGCGGCCGCCGCCCAGGCGGCGCAGGAGGAGGCGGCGAAGGCGTGTGCCGACGCCGCAGCCAAGGCCCAAGCGGAGGCTGAAGCTGCGACGATGGCAGAGGGGGCCTTGTTGGTCACCCCACTGTGCGTCGCAGTGCCTGGGGCTCCGGAGCCTCCGTTAGAAGAAGCCAGCGGCGATCATCCGGGGCTGGAGAGGGACGACGACGTCATCATCCTGGAGAGGGCGCCGGTGCCGACCCCGCCGGCTGGGACGGCTCAAGGTGGCCGGCCTGATCTGCCGCCTGCGCAGTCAGCGGGGGGCGAGCCGGCCGCGAGGCGGCGCGCGGGGAGGGCTGCGTCAGAGCCACAGAAGGCTGCGTCGGAGCCGCAGCTGGCCGCGGGCTCCAGCTCGTCGGCCCAGGATGTGGAGGCGGCCAGCGCCACCTCGGGGTGGACGCCGGGTGGAGGGACGGCCGTGATGAACGTGGCCGCGCAGGACGTCTGGACCCGGCTCCAGGCCCAGGCGACTACGTTGAGGCGGTACACCGACGAATTCCTTGCGACGCGGGCGGCCATCCGGGTTAGTCTTCTTATCTTGCCTCTTCTTGATCTTGGTTTCTTCCGTGGGGGCGCGTCAGCGCAACCACTGGGTGTAGTCCCCGAGTTTCGAGTCGGCTGCTGAGCAGGCGGCTTGGAACTTCTTAGTGGATTTGGCTTTGCTATTCTTGTCCTTACTTCGATCTTCTGCCTGTCTTGCAGGACTACCACAATCTTCGTGCAGCTGCCTTCAACTCCCAGGCTCGGGAGCTGACCCAGAAGACCGCCGACCTAACTGAGAGCCGGGGTAAGTGTTTCGTCCTTTATCTCATGTGGGGGCGCATCAGCGCACCCACTGGTGTAGTCCCCGAGATCCGGGCCGACTGCTGAGCAGTCGGGTCTGATCTTTCTTGACGACTTCACCTTATTGCTTCTTCTTTTCTGCCGTCCTTGCAGCGGCCAACGCCAACCTGAGGGTGCAGCTGGGAAGTTCTCAGACTGCCCTTCGTGCCAAGGAGGCCAAGTTCGCCGCCTTGGTGCAGGAGCGTGACCGCCTGGCCAAGAGGTTGGCCGACCAGGAGGAGAGCCATAAGGCGGCTCTGAAGGCGGTGCAAGCCCGTGAGGCCACCCTCCAGGCCGAGTACGATACAGAAGCGGCTGGCTGGGCTGAAGCAAGGCAGACTCTGATCAATGGCTATAGTCAGATCGAAGATCTGGTTGATGGTAAGCCGCCTACTTCTTCGTCCTTTCTTGCCGTCTGCCGCTTTTGGCTCGTTTTCTGACTTGGTGTTTTCTCTTCTTTCTCTTTCTTTCTTGCGCAGAGTACTTCCCAGGCTACTCTACCGCCGCCAACCAGATCATCGAGACCCGCCGCCAAGCGCGAAGGCAGGCTGGCTTCGAGATTGCACCGAGCGCTGGCCGTTCGCTGGAGGAGCAGCTCTTGGCGATCCAGGCCCGTCTCCAGCCGGCTCACCGACTGCTCCGCCGGCTTCAGCGTGTCGGGGCGCAAGTATTGGCCGCCCTCTGGCCCGGCGAAGTGGTTCCCCGCACCCCCAGTCGGACTGCCGACTGGCTGGAGGTGGCGGTCGGTCGCTTCGAAGCCTGGAAGGCCTCGGCGGCTCGGTCCGGCGCCAGGCGGGCACTGGAGTTCGTCAAGGCCTGGTACCCCGGCCTGAGTCTGGACCAGCTGGCTACCTGGCGGCAGCAAGCCGACACGGAGCTGGAGCTGGCGCGGCCGACTATCATCCGGCGGGCTTCGGCGATCGCCGACTACACCGACACCAGCGTCTTCGCCCCTGAGGTAGATGACAACGGTGTCGCCCAGCCGGAGGAGTGGTTCGGGCTGAACCCGGCAGACGGTGAAGACTCGGCGGAGGAGATCGACTCCAGCGACGAGGGCGAGGAGGAGGAGGAGGAGGGTGAAGACGCCGAGCCGGATGGTGGAGCGGCCGGCCGGCCTCAGCCTGACCGTGCCTCCAGCACCACGTCGCGCGCGGGTACGTCGCCTGCCACCGGTGGTGACCAAGCCGAGACCCGCCAGCCGGCCACTCCTTCGACCGGCGACGCCATCTCCACCGACCAGCCTGGCTCCCGCACCACGCCTTAGTCTAGTCTGCTATCTCTTGTTTTCCTGTCTTGTCACTTTTGGAACAATATTCTGTTAAGTCTGCACAATTCCACCCACTGGGGGTGTACTCGAACTATGTCGCTTGCCAGCCTGTTGGGGGCTTTATATGTATATATGACTATGCATGCATTTGGCTTTTCCTCATTCTTTGCTTTTCATCCTTCTGCTGTTTCCTTTGCCGCCCTCCCTTGGTTGCTGCCTCCCCAGTCAGACAGTTGCTCTACAATCTGTGGCTGGAGGAGTGCTTGGCCAATTGGGAGGGCAAGTACTCTAGCTTTGTTGGATTTAGAGCTAAGTGTTTAGGAAGCCGGCCAGCCGGCTGTTCTGACAGCCGGCAGGCGTGGTTGGAGGCCGTCTTTTCGCTATATAAGTTCATTGGTCCTTAGCCGTTTTTCGTGTGGGCGTCCTTTCTGCCTTGGCTCTTGTTAGTTAGACAGTCGGTTCTACGAGCTGCGACTTTCAACAAGAGAGGACTCGGGAGCCGGCACACTACTTGGCTGACTTCAGGTAGAACTTTTACTATATCTTAAGGCGGCCAGTCCCCGGGCCGACTAGTCGAACCCGGTGCCAGACAAGAAATCAAATGTAATAATACATTCATGGATATGACACTCGTCATTCATGGATAAATAAAGGCAGTCCCCGAGTGCTCCTCGGGGAGCCTGTTGTTTCATACTTAATACAAAAGGGTAGGATGATACATACTGCTTTCAACTGTAAAATCTTCTCAGGAGGTTCGCGTTCCATGGTCGCTCCGACTCCTTGCCGGAGTCGTCTCTCTTGCGTGCTCTTGGTTTTTGTGCGTCGATCAAGTAGAATGAGTCGTTGCCTAGTGCCTTGCTGATGACGAAGGGGCCTTCCCAAGGGGCCGAGAACTTGTGCTGGCCGGCCGTTCGCTGGGTCAGCCGAAGCACAAGGTCGCCCTCTTGGAAGGATCTTGGCTTGACCTTGCGGTTGTGGTAGCGGCGCAACCCTTGCTGGTAGATGGCAGACCGGCTGAGTGCTAACAGCCGACCTTCTTCTAGTAGGTCGACGCCGTCTTCTCTTGCTTCCTTGGCCTCCGCCTCCGTGTACATGGTGACCCGAGGCGAGTCGAACTCGATGTCGGTTGGGATGACAGCCTCGGCACCATATACAAGGAAGAACGGAGTGAAGCCGGTTGACTTGTTGGGGGTAGTACGCAGACTCCAGAGGACAGCCGGCAGCTCATCGAGCCAGCAGCCGGCCGATCGCTCCAGTGGTACAACAAGTCGAGGCTTGATGCCGGAGAGGATGAGTCCATTTGCTCGCTCGACATGGCCGTTTGACTGCGGGTGGGCAACGGACGCTAAGTCCAATCGGATGCCCTGCGTCGCGCAAAAACGTGCCAGTGCTCCTTTGGCAAAATTTGTGCTGTTGTCGGTGATGATGCTGTGCGGCACGCCGTACCGAGTAGTGATGTCAGTGATGAATGTCACGGCAGTCGGCCCGTTCAGCTTTTTGATCGGCTTCGCTTCGATCCACTTGGTGAACTTGTCCACGGCGACAAGCAGATGTGTCAAGCCGCCGCGGGCTGTCTTGAAAGGGCCCACCATGTCCAGTCCCCAGACGGCAAAGGGCCAGGTGAGGGGAATGGTCTTGAGTGCAGAAGCCGGCAGGTGTTGCTTGGAACTGAAGACTTGGCATCCTCTGCAGCTCTTGACTATTTGTTTGGCATCTTCCAAGGCAGTCGGCCAAAAGAAACCATGGCGGAAAGCCTTGGCCACAAGTGATATTGAGGCTGCGTGGTGGCCGCATTCGCCTTGCTGGATATCCTTGAGGATTGCCACTCCTTTTTCTGGCTCGACATAGCGCTGGAAGACTCCAGTGACGCTGCGCTTAACAAGCTCTTTGTTGATTATAGCATATGCTCCGGCTCGTCGTTGCACTAGTCTTGCTGAGATCTCATCAGCCGGCAGCTCTCTGCTGACTAGGAACTTGAGGATGGGCTGGGCCCATGATGGAGCTGTGACTTCTTCTTCTGTTAGGACGGCCACCATGACTCGGGTGGGTGGGTCGGGAGGCGTGGAATTGGAGTTGGCCACCGCTTCTTGCGTTGTTGCAGTCCCCGGGCCGACTGCTGCAGTCCCTGGGCCGGGTTCTGAAGTCCCCGAGCCGGGTGCGACTACGGAAGTCGGCGGGCCAGTGGTCGAAGTCCCCGTGGCGCCTGCGGGGTTCCACCAGTAGGATCCGGCTGCATCTGGCATAGGCAGTACAAAGATAGAGTCCGACTCTGGAGACGGTTTGATGGACGGCTTGAGGAGGCGCTGGAGAGAGACGCCAGTCGGTATGGCTTGTCGGGTGGAGCTGATCCGTGCTAGGGCATCTGCTTGGTCGTTGTCGGCCCTTGGCACGTGAAGGAACTCGCACCCTTCGAAGTACCCGCTGATCTGCTGGACGAGGAATCGATAGCTTGCCATATTCGCGTCCTTGGCGTCCCAGTCACCAGACGACTGCTGGACCACCAAGTCTGAGTCGCCGTAACACAGGATCCGGCGTATGCCGAGCTCTTTAGCTAGCCGGAGCCCATGCACGAGCGCCTCGTACTCGGCCACGCTGTTGGAGGCGGCGAAGTGGATCTGCAGCGTGTACTTGAGCTCGTCGCCTTTGGGAGAGGTGAGAACGATGCCGGCTCCCAAGCCGGTGCGCATCTTGGACCCGCCAAGTGCATCCGCCAATGGGTAGTGTCGGGAGCCGGCGGTAGGTACTGGATCTCGGCCCAGTTGACGAGGAAGTCGGCGAAGGCTTGGGACTTGATGGCGGTGCGGGGTTGGTAGAAGATCGTGTATGGCGCCAGTGCAATGGCCCATTTAGCCACCCGACCGGATGCATCCCGGCTGCCTATGATCTCGGCGAGCGGGGCGGTGCACACGACCGTGATGGGATGCTCTTGGAAGTATGGCTTCAGCTTCTTGGCGGCGAAGTACACCCCATAGCACATCTTTTGGTAGTGCGGGTAGTTCTGCTTTGAGCTGGATAGCACTTTGCTTAGGTAATACACCGGCCTCTGGACTAGCTGGGCTCGGCCTTCTTCTGGGCGCTGGACCACGACAACTGTACTGACCACTCGGCTGGTCGCGACAATGTAGAGGAGCATGGGCTCCTTCTCAGTCGGCGCTGCCAGGACAGGCGGAGTGGTCAGCATTTTCTTCAACTCATGGAAGGCTTGGTCGGCTTGGTCATTCCACTCGAAGTGAGTGGACTTCTTCATGAGTCGGTATAGGGGGAGAGCCTTCTCTCCTAGTCGGCTGATAAAGCGATTCAGGGAGGCCAAGCACCTGGTGAACTTCTGCACATCTCGCACTTTGGTGGGAATCTCCATCCTCTCGATGGCCTTGATCTTCACAGGGTTGCACTCGATGCCGCGTTCGGAGACCAAGAAGCCTAGCAGCTGGCCGGCTGGTACTCCGAACACGCATTTCTCGGGGTTGAGTTTGATTTGGAATCAGCGCAAGTTGGCGAATGTTTCTTTGAGGTCTTCCAGCAGGGTGCCGTGCTTCTCTGTCTTCACCACAATGTCGTCTACATAGACGTGGGCATTTCTGCCGAGTTGCTTCAGGAGGCATTTCTGCATGCAACGCTGAAAAGTGGCACCGGCATTCCTCAAGCCGAATGTCATAGTCAGGTAACAGAAAGCTCCAAATGGTGTGATGAAGGCAGTCTTCAGGTGGTCTGCTGGGTCCGACTTGATCTGATGGTACCCAGAGTAGGCATCCTAAAAACTCAACAGCTCGCATCCGGCTGTGGAATCTATCACTTGGTCAATCCGTGGCAAAGCAAACGGATCCTTGGGGCAGGCCTTGTTCAGGCTGGTGTAGTCTATACACATACGCCACTTGTTATTCTTCTTCAATACCAGAACTGGGTTGGCAAGCCACTCTGGAAAGAACACTTCCATGATAAAGCCAGCGGCAAGGAGCCGGGCTATCTCTTCTCCTACGATTCTTCGCTTCTCTTCTGACAGTCGGCGGAGGGGCTGCTTGACCGGCTTCGCATCAGCTCGGACATGTAATTTGTGCTCGGCGAAATCCTTCGGGACACCCGGCATGTCCTTTGGGGACCATGCAAAAATGTCTCGATTCTCACGGAGGAAGTCGACGAGCTCGCCTTCCTATTTACTGTCCAAGTTCGCCCCAATGACAGCGAAACTCTCCGGATTCTCCGGGTCCAGAGGTATCTTCTTGGTCTCTTTGGCCGGCTGGAAAGAGCCTTGTGCATCACAATCTTTGGGATTGGGGGACAGGGCCGGCTGCTTGCCGGCCATGGCCACAACCCACTCCAACATCTTCTTCTCTTCTGCCACTACGAGGGACTCAGCCAGCCGGCTACTGGCCATGGCACACTCGATGGACTTCTTGTAATCGTCGGCTACTGTGATGATCCCCTTCGAGCTCGGCATCTTCATGTTTAGGTAGGCGTAGTGGGGCAGAGCCATGAACTTGGCCAGAGCAGGTCGGCCAAGCAAAGCATGGTAGGGGCTCTCCAGATCCACTACTTCGAACCTGATCGCTTCTCGGCGAAAATGATCTTTGTCTCCGAAGAGAACGTCCATTTTAATCTTGCTGATTGGGGAGCAAGACAAGCCGGGGACGATACCATGGAACACGGTTCGGCTTGGCATAAGCTGCTTCACCTTGATGTTCAGCTTCTCCATGGTATCGCGGTACAGTATATTGATAGTGCTTCCGCCGTCTATCAGGACGCGGGAGAATCGGGCTGCTCGCCTCTCCGTCGCGAGGGTAACATCCAAGACCAGTGCATAGGAGCCAGGGGATGGCATCACCTCCGGGTGGTCGGCCTGGCTCCAGCTGATTGGTTTCTCTGACCAGTGCATGAACTCGGGAGCACTAGAGGCGACTGCGTTGACCTCTTGATGCTGACGGCGCCGACTACGCTTGTCATCGACCTGGCTGGTAAAGATGACGTAGGCGGCGTGCTTTTCAGGGAATTCATCTTGAATGGCTCCGACTGCCGGCCGAGCCGCTGGCTGCTGAGGGGCTGGAGGCGGCGGGCCGGGAGGCGGAGGTGGCACCAGCCCTTCGCCCTTGGAGATCCGCGTGAGCCAGTGGCATTTTCGGGTCGTGTGGTTGGACGGCTTCGCGCCGCTGTGGAACTTGCAGGGGGCGTCAAGAGTCTGCTCGTAAGAGAGAGCGGGCTGCCAAGCCGGCCTGCCATCCTTCTTCTTGGGAGCGGGCCGCTCTTCGGGCTGCTCATCTTCAACTGTGGCCACCTGCCGACTGGTGGAAGTCGGCATGGGGGCCTTGCGCTTGTGGTCGTTCTGGTAGGGGCGCCGATTGGAGTCGCCGGCCGGCGTCTTGGGAGCCGGAGCAATCACCTTCCCAGAGGCGTCTACTCGAAGCTCGGTCTTCATCGAGGAGTCGGCCGTGGCGTACTTGTCCGCGATGACCAGCAGTTCGTCGAGGGTAGCCGGCTCGTCGCAGAGGAGTCAGTGCTTGAGGAGGGTGCCCTCTCGGCACCCGGCGGTGAAGTACTCGATGGCCTGAACCTCGTGCACCCCCTCGCAGGAGTTGCAAAGATCGGTCCACCACGTGAGGTAGTCGCGGGTCGACTCATTGGGTCCTTGGACGCACCGGGAGAGCTGGCGGGGCTTGGGAGGCCGCTTGTACGTGCTGGTGAAGTTGCGGACGAAGACTTCCGTGAAGTCCAGCCAGCTGTTGATGCTGTAGGGCTTGAGGCTGTTGAGCCAGGTGTGCGCCGTGCCTTGCAGCATGAGGGGGACGTACTTCACGGCTACGTGCCGATTGCCGTTGGCTATGCTGACAGCAGTGGAGTAGTCGATGAGCCAATCTTCCGGCTTCACTGAGCCGGTGTACTTGGGCGTGTCTCTGGGGAGCGAGAACCCTTTGGGGAAGGGCTCATCGCGGATGCGGGGGCCAAAGCATGGCGGGCCGACATCGTCTTCTTCTTCTAACGCCAAGGATCGAGCAAGGCGGTCGATCCGGTGGCGGGTGTCGTTCTCGCCGACTCCTTCTCGGCGGCCTAGTCGGTCGCCAAGAGTCGGGTGCGTGATGGGTGGCGGGGTGAGGCGTCTCTCTCTTCGAGGCGGGGGAGGAGGCAGGTTTCCTTGGCGCTCCACCGCTCGAGGGCGGCCTTCCGCGTCGCGCTCGATGGTGATACGAGTCCGGCTGTGGCTAGCAGCTGACTCCTTGTCTTTCTTCTGGCGTGCGCCGCTCGCAGTCGGCGAGCGGGACGTCGCGGCGTGCTCTCGGCGCGGGGGATGACTATCGGCGCGGGCGCCGGCTTCATGTCGTTCTGCACCCGCGTCGATGAGCTGCTGGATCCGCCTTGTCATGTAGGGGAGCTCGTCGGCTCCCAGCCCATTCAGCTCTTCAGCGGCCGCCTGTGTGGCTCGTAGATTCTCGAGCGGGGTGGCGTAGACGGGGCGATCTGCCCCTAGCATGCTGGCGATAGCCGCGCCGCGCTTCTGGACGAAGCCGGCACGGCTCGGTCCGCTAGGCGGCGGCGTACCGAAGGCGGCGCGGTCGACTTCGCACTGGTGGGCCTCGGTGAGGCGTCTCATGGAGGCTATCTTCTGGCCTTCCGCGACGAGGACGAGGCGGCGTGCCTCCAGGGTCTCGGCGTCGGCGTCGGCCGGGATGGGGATGGACAGGTCGTGCATCGCCGCTTGCAGGGCGTCGTGGGCGTTCTCGCCCGAGTTGGCGACGTGGCTGATGACCAACACTTCGGTGACCACGCTGCTGCCACTGTCAGCTCGAGGGAGAGGATCGTCGAAGACCACCACGTCGGAGGGTTAGGCGTCGAGCGACGCCGTGTCGGAGTCGACGAGCATCGGGTCAGTGGAGCCGACCGACTCCACATCTGCAGCAGGCTCGCTAGAGACGTGAAGCTGGTTGAGGAGGCTGATGAGGCGGCTCTCGGGGTAGTCCGTGCCCGCGTCGGATGTGGGCTCGTCGGAGATGCGAGTCTCGCCGAGAAGATCGGCGAGGCAGCTCGCCGCGCAGGCGTCGTCGACGCCTTGCAGCGCGTCGAGGCAAACGCCATCAGGCGCAGCAGGCTGGCTGCGCTCGCGGGGGAGGAAGAGGGTTCCCGTCCAGAACAGGTCTCCAGACGACGGTGCACCTGGCCCCACGGTGGGCGCCAAATGTCGGGTGGTAGGTGCGACATATGCCAACGGATGGCTTATCATAGTGGGTGCTAGTAAGATGTCGCTAGTGCCTGGAAACGGGATGAGGCGAAGACATGCACGCCGGCGCATCTTACCCAGGTTCGGGGCTCTCCGTGGAGATAACACTCCTAGTCCTGCTCTGCGGGGTCTCCGCATGATCACTAGATCAGAAAGAGTAGCTACAAATGCTCCTAGAGGTGTTGGGTTTAAGGGAGAAGAAGAACAAGGCTAGCTCTTGCTTCCCTCTCTCTTTGGTGTGTGTATAACTCTAAGAAGCCAACCCTTTGCATGGGTGCCCCGGGGGGTTTATATAGGCCTACCTCCCGGGGGTACAATTGTAATCCGGCTGGGCGCTGGTCCCAGCCGTCAGTGTCTACGCTCGCCGGCTTCTCCGCCGGCCGTTGGGGCCTGCCGACTGGTGGGTCCCGCCGGCTGCCAGCCTCTTGGTCGACACGCCGGCCCCACCGCCTAGGGTCTTGTCGGCGGCTGCTTACTGTAGCCTCGCCCCTGATGACAAGGGCTCTGTCGAGGTAAGCGTGGCTACAGTGTGCCGCCTCGAGGGCTCTCACTGTACCCTTACCTCGTCTTGTCTCCTTATTGTGGCACATGCTTCGAGGGAGGGGGTAGCTGGCTTCTGGGGGCCGGCTACGCCCTTGGCCGACTGGGGGAGGCCGGGCCGGCTTCGCGCCTCTCTCTGGCTGAAGGGGCCCGCCGCCCGTGGGCCGTACTGGCGTCTGTCTTGGGTGACGTTGAGGCCATCATGGCTACAGTGCCGAGCCGGACGGGAGATGACCGTCCCGTACGGCGTCCTGTGGCCATGCCTGCCTCGGGCTTTGGGGATAGTGGGCCGCACTGTGGCCACACCCCGTCTTGTCACCATTATGTGGGTGTAGTTTTGGAGTCGGCATTCTTCGTGGCCGGCTCTGGGGAGTCGGCGTTCTTCATGGCCGGCTCTGGGGAGTCGGCATCCTCTATGGCCGGTTTCCTGGAGTCGGCCACCCCGTGGTTATCTTGGGGGGAGGTTGCTAAGGATGGGTCGCCTTCTGAGAGTCGGCTTCAGAGGTAGCCGGCCGGGGAAGGCGGCCCAATGCTTGAAATACTTGAAGGCCCAAATGGCCTGATAATCTTTGGAACAGCCAGGGGCAGTCGGTTAGGCTACCCGTGGCTATCTACTCCGACAAGATAAATTATTTAAATTCAAGCAGACAGGAACAAAATCTTTCACATAATCACCATACAAACTACACTGCAATTTACAATCTCTCAGAGGGGGAGGTTACATTTAATACTACAGTCTACTAGTTACTGATCATCCAAGTTAATAAAATAGGTGTGTTCTACATTTGTGTTTTTCCATCCGGTGCCCAAGAAAATCACAAATTCGCTCTCCTGAAAATGTTGACAGTTGTCACGACAGGATTTTCAGGATATAAATTCCCAGAAAAACGGCCTGTGTGCTCACCAGCCCCAGGATTACTGTTAGCTGATGAGGTACCAACTTGATACAAGAATTCCAAGCAAGTACAAAAAAATTATGTTGTACAAGACCATTTAGGCCTAGGAGTACAACATTTGGTTTGCTAGTGGTTGAGGGCGGAAGCGATTGGGTACATCTGCGTCTATGGTACTCCATTTCCCACAAGAACAGCTGACCAGGACAACTCCTATCTTCGCGAGGCTGCGAACGTCAACGCGTAGGTTCCGAGGTTGTCACCGCGATGCTTATCTCCAAGTAGGGAATCTGGCCAAGACAATAGCCAGGGACAAGCCAGTGAGTACGTTTGAATGTACTCGCAAACATTAAGAACACGGGCATAATAAATCAAACATGCTCCGGGTTAAATAATTGATCACACATCTTGTCACGAACTGTACGAAAGACCAAGATGTACACATGTGGTAAAAATAATTCAAAGTAAAATACTGGGTGCCAAGCGAGGGTCTGAATGACGCCTCGAGCGGAAACTGCAGAATAGTAATACTGGTGCCAAACGAGTGTCTGAAAGACTCCTCGAGCGGAAAATGCAGAATAGTAATACTGGTGCCAAACGAGTGTCTGAATGACTCCTCGAGCGGAAAATGCAGAATAGTAATGCCGCAGTCGGGCGTCTGAGCGACACCACATAAAGGGCTTATAAAGGATAAATGAACAACAAGCATGCCGCAGTCGGGCGTCTGAGCGACGCCACAGAGAGGGCTTAAAAGAGAATAATTACAGTGAATATCCGGGAGGTAGAACCATCCCAAGGATAATCAATAAAATACATAATGGTTAGTCCAAAATAATAAAGATCATAATCCATAGGGGCCACAAACACAAATAATATTGAGCACAGTCGTTACTCCAACCGAAAACCGATAATATAGTCAAGCCGTATCTCCATCCGAATACCGTTGCTATGATCCAGTTAACTGTGTCTCCATCCGAACACCGTTACAGAGCTCTAGTTAAATCGTTCTCCATCCGAATACCGTTACAGAGTTCTAGTTAAATCGTTCTCCATCCGAATACCGTTACTGAGATTCACTCAGGCTGGGGTCTTTACTCAAGAACAAGACTATCCAACAGGGTATATCCTCTGCAGAGGGAGTACCATTTTCCACGAGTAACGGGATTACTCAGTCCCTCTGGACTAATTCCGTCTACGGTCTTTTGTTTGAAAACACGCCTGACCTGCACACACCAGCTCAACTCACCAGTGCCTGGAATCACCCACGACACCTGCCAAGCAAAACTCTAAGTGGGGAGGCTACAAACTCGAGTAGCATGGGTTCACAAAATTTATACCGCGCGCAAACTAGGGGAGCAACCCCCCCTCGGCTCCAACCGGAAACACACATGCCCCCGGACCGAATGACAGGCTTTAATCCGTGGCCACGGGACCTTCATCACGGCCTCTCTGTACGGTGTGTGCTTTGGACAGGGGTTGACAACCTACTGAACCATACCCTGTCCCCTGCAGGAACAAGTGGTGGTACCAACAAAAAGGAAGCTATTGATCCATACTCGGTCTACAACCGACTCAGGTGGTCTAAGTATCCGCCAAACATATTACCACTAGTGAAATAAATCATCACTCCTCGAACCTCACCAAGCTATGCCGGGCATACTCGTCTCGACGAGGGATTAGGGACGAGCTCGTGTCTACCCAAGACCACGACTCTCTCGGCTTCCTACCGGTGTGCAAGAGAAGCTCACGAGGATGACCCAAATCACTAGTGTATCCATCTGCTGACCACAAAACAACTCCAAAGTGCACTCATGCACGAGACTATATCGGTACATAAATCATCACACACACTCCAAGTCAAAAGGTGCTGTGATCACATCCAAACACCACAACAAAATATTATGCCAGAGTTCAGAAATGCTTGCCTTCAAGAGTATGCAAAGGATGCACTTATTGGAAGCTTTCCTTTTCCTCAAAAAATCCTATTTTGCAAAATACACAAATAAAAATATTTCAAACACAGTACCAAAACTTGTCTCAAATATTTTTGAAATAAATCTTAAAATAAACTAGATGAAATTTGAGAGAGGTAGGGAAAAAAATCAACTCATTTGGAGTTTTATTTTAAAAGTTATAGCCAGTCAAAGTTTGGTCAACTCTGTTTTTTTAAATAAAACCAGAAAAAGGATAACGCTTCGAGGGAAATACGCTTACGCAGCAGGGAAACGCACTCGGGGTTTTGCGCCTCCACTTAAACAGAGAGAGTGCGGACGTGCGGGTCGCTGACAGTGGGTCCAGAGGGCCCACTGGTCAGGTTTGACCGTTTCTTCCCTCCTTCTCCTCACTGCTGCCCGACGGGAGCGGGGCTCCGGCGATCGCTGGGGACGAACGGCGGCGCCTCACGGGCATCCAAGGGCGGGGATGGAACGGCAAGACCGAGGCGGTCCTCGGGGTGGTTGATGGGTCGGCGGAGGTGGAAGGAGTCGCCGGCGGCGAGCTCCGCGGCGGAGGGAAGCTACGGTGGTGAAGTGACTTTGGTTCTCCGGTGGTCTTCGATCGAGCTTGGGCAGCTGGGCAGCTCCGCAAGACCACGGGGAGGTTCTTGGTGGCGCTGGATTGGCGAAAGGGCGGCTGGTTGCGACGAATCGCACCGGAGTTTGGCGGCGGCCGAGCCGGCCGGAGTTGAGGAAGACGGCCACTACGGGTCGATCTACTGCTAGGGGAGCTATACGGGGAGTCTCTGAAGTCGCGTGAGTGCTCGGAGGGGCTCGGGGACCCTTTATATAGCGCTCGAGGCAGGTTCCCGCGGTGGCAGAGGAGAGGATCACCGGCGACAGCCGTTGCTGTAGTTGCAGGGCATCTTGGCGGCGACGAACGCGTTGCGACGAGCGGGAGGATAAGCACGGCCTGTGCTCTGGGGCAGCCGGCGTGCGCTGGTGGTTTGGGCGGCGCCGTCCGCGGCAGAATCTGCTGCCGACGCCAGCGTGCCGCCAAGGGCACGGCCAGCGGCGCAGCAGGATGCCAGAGAGATCGTGGAGCAGGGGGCGGCTAGTGCGCGGCTCAGCGATGCAGAGGGGGCCAGGGTCGGGTCGCGTCGAGTGCGGCAGTGCGGCGTGTCGGCGTAGTGCGCGTGCGTGCAAAACGTGCGCTCTGGGCGCGCCCAGAGCACGCACGGCACATGTTCGACGAAATGCCAGCACGCTCTAGAGCTCGAGGGTGGAGCTGGTACTGCACAGGATGGAGGTAGGGGTGGCAAGACACTTAGTGGACAAGGTGGATAGGTCAGGGATTCAAGTCCACAATGCAAACCAGAGAGCTTGCCAAAAAGACTGTGCACACCAGGTGTTCGACAGAATGCCAGATGCACTTAGGCAACTCTTGGAGTGGCCAAAATCTCCAGATCAATGTCTCTTTAGATGCAGGAGATGATGGCATGGTTAGTTTGGCAAAGACAGAAAGTTGATAGTGCAAGTTTTGCAAAACACCAGCTTTGGGCAGAAAGAAAAAGGGTTTAGAACATGCACTTCAAAATCTCCAATGAGCCCAATCTCCTGGACTTAAGAGTTTGGTAGGGAGGGCTACAAGTAGGAGAAAGCTCAGGGTCACTAGAGCAAGGAAAAATATGTTTGCAGTACAAATCACCAAAGTGAGCCAGAATGCAAAAGAGGTTGATCCACTCAAATTTTCGAAAGAACATCATTGGGTTTTTGCTTGAAGATGAATTGTATGCATCCATTGACATCTCCAAACACTTGGAAGAATTTTTAAAGAAATATTTAAAAGGGTTGCAGTGTAAAAGTGCCTACTAGACCAGATTGGAAAAGTTGGTGAAGAGCTCAAAATCTCCAATGACCAGGAGGTATTTTTGCATAAAAGTGATGTGGGAACATCACATGACATCCCCAAATTTTGGTGGAATTTTTGAAAACATTTGTCAAGAGGTTGTAGTGCAAATAGACTCCAAATGCAAAAGAAACCATTTTATAAGAGCAAAGTTTTGGGAAAATAAATCTTGCAACATTTGAATCCACTGAATAAATAATTGCTTTATTATAGAGAGAAATCAAGTTCAACAATACCTTTGAAGGTTTTTCCCACAAGAGGTATAAAATCCAAAATCACAAAAGTTAAAACTTGACAATTGGAGAAGTTTTATTTCCTGGCAACATTTTAATAAATAAAACAAGGCCAAAATTTTGGGTGTCACAACACTACCCCCCTTAAGAAAAATCTCGTCCTCGAGATTTGTTAAAAGTTGTTTTGAACAAGAATTGTTTTGAAACAAAATTTGTTTTTATCAGAGAAAACCTCTAATTGCACAAAAGCAAAACGGCTGCAGTGAGAGGGCAATAAGTGGTATAAAACCATAGTGTGGTACACTGGCGTGGCGTGGAAAAATCCACGGCTAGGGAAAACGAGATATTTCTACGGGATACAGTAATTTAGAATAAATTCTAAATTACTAAAATACGCTGGTCGCACCCGAGAGCACAGTGCTCTCTCTGGCTGACAGGTGGGCCCAGGGCCCACTGTCGGCCTCTTCTCCTACCTCTGGCTCTGTCTCTCGCGCGCTCTCCCGCGCTTCCTCCACCGGCGATGCCTAGCTCGTAGGGCATCAAGGTCGTACCGTGGTAGTGCGCGGCGTGCTAGCTGCTGGTGCAGCGTGCACTCACCTCGCGGGCCAGGGCGCGGTCGGCACTGCTCGCGGACTCACCTCCGAACACCGGCGGCCGAACGACGGGTGGCGCTGGTGGACCTCGCCCACCGTACACCGATCTCGGGCTATAAAACGATCGCGGTGCTCCTCTCTTCTCCCTCACACCCGGCCTCGCTCCTACTCCTCCTTCCTTCTGCTCCATAGCTGCTGGCAGGAGGTCGAGCCGAGGCTCTAATGGCGGAGGCAATGCCGGACTGGTATGTGGTCCTGGTGTGTGGGGGCTTGGCGGTGCTGCTGGGGTTCTCCGTGCTCCTGTGCGTGATGATCCTGGATGATCATCGTGATGCTGCCGCTCGAGGGTTAGCTCGTCGCGGTGGCGGCGATCACGTGGATTAGACGCGGCATCGGGGCTGACTGCTGTCGGAGTGCTGGGGCAGCTCGCGCTCGGATGTACACTCAGAAATCTCTCTCACTGAGACTGAGGTGTCCTCGAGTGTGGTTAGATAGGCGCAAAAATGTGCTCAGAGATATGTAACAGTGCTCATGGTTGAGTGATGGCTGCTGAGAGCTTGCTGTAACGATGATGCGTGAATAAAAATCTATGCCGGGAAAAAGCATATATACGTAGCAATAACTCGGGGAAAAGAAATCTCCTCGAAAACATGTTGCGAGAGAAGAAATAATTAAAACAAAACTAACAGCAGTAACACTGCTCACAAAACAGGAATTAAAGAAAAACGGATCCTTTGCACAAAGATTTTACGGACATGCTGCAACACATAAATACAAGTACTGGGACAATAAATACATCGGAGGAGTTGACAAAGAAAATGGTAAAGCGACAGGGTCCTGAGAAAACGCTTCTGGCACCGGGGCACACTCCTCTTCTATTGAGGGAAGCGGGTTAACAAGTCGATGAATGCGCCCTTCTTGGTCAGGCCTCAGTGGTCTGCCAATAGCGATCCGAGGATTTAAATCAGCGAGGCTCTGGAGATAGCCCATCACTCGCTGAGTTAAACGCTCCTGGGCAATGACGTACTGGGCAAGGTTGGCCAGCACTGGATCTCTCTCGATGCGCCCACCGAGAAAAGATGCAACTTCTCCGGGTGCTGCACGACTCGGAAAATAATAGTACCCTCGCTCACTGGCATAGGGCACTGCGAATCGAAGACGAGCGAGCGCCTCGTACGCAGCAGCTTCTATGGCCATATGCGGAGTCGGCATGGATCTCCCCACGAAGGAGACTTCCGTTGGGTCTTGGTTTGGGTAGGCGGGAGGGATGTGCACCACTGCCCAATATTTCGAGGTGGAAGGGGTGATCCTCGATTTGAGCAGCTCGTACTGGGGTGGACGGGTGGCGCTCATAGTACTGCAGGTAAAGTCCCACAATAATTTGACAAAACTGCCGGGGGTTGCGTCTGGGGTTCTCAGATAGATGCTGGGGGTCGACATGGCAAGGAAAGGCTGTGAAAGCGGCGCACAGAGGTGAGGGGTGCTCGGCAAGGTCACGAAGTGGCCTTTATATAGCACCGGGGCTGGGATTAATCACCGGGGTGAAGGGTAACTGGTTGACGATCCTGTACTCGGGTCAAAGCCACAGATATACATATCACATAAAGGTGACGGATTACTGTGGGCGTTGACGGGGTTGGTCTAGGTAGCTGCGTCCGAAAAAAATAAAAATGCAACTGTACGCCAACGTACACATGCATAGCTACTACTCCAACAACAAGGGTGCTCAAACAGACAGCATGCAACAAAAGCGATACAAGACCACACATTCCAAAGCGTAGGAAAACTAAAACTTGATACAACTTTGAGCGACTTAGTCCACTTCGTTAATGTCTAAGTGGGCTGGCCTTGCGGACGCCGATGCTTCTCCACGGTTCTCACCGTTGGGATTTGCCGGTTGAGGCTGAGGTGCTGCAGGGTCGGGGAGATGGTGATGACCATCCCGGGGGTTGTTGGCCCAAATCCCGTTGGAATGGGTTTCCAAAAGGTGACGAAGCGCTTCTGGGGTCACCAAAGTGCTCTGGTTGATGGCTGGCGCAGTCCTCAAGGGATCGATCGGGTGTCCGAACAACACGACTGGGTTGTCGGTGTCGGGCTCCGCTCCTCTTCTCGCCGGGGCTCGGCGAACCAGCTCTCCACGAGCTGCGATCAGATCGAGGGTGACCTGATCGAACAGTTGTTCTAGTGCGCTTACATAGCGCACCAGATGAACAGCGCAGGATCCGTCTCGTGGTCTCCGTTGGCAACTTGGGGCGGCCTACCATACCCGTCGCGACTAGGGTAGTAGTAGAACGAGCGACAGTTAACTCTGGGCGACAAGTGCCGCAGTTGAACTATAGCTTCGCGGGCTGCCAGTTGGATGGCTTGAGGCTCGAAGGGAGTTGTCCTTCCAGTGAACCTGTAGGGGCGTTCTGGCGACAGACCCCTACCGTAGATGTGCACAGTGGCCCAATACTGACGGCTCTCACCGTACATGGGTCCCTGGTACACAACATACTCAGGAGGCTCTTCTAATGCATAGGCACGGCGGGTGAGGTTTGCGAGCATGGTCACAAAACCTCCAAGGTTGGTTGCTGTGGTCTCATTGTGAACAATGGGGCCAGGCATCGTGGCTGGGTTTGGGGGAAGAGGCTGTGCTGTGCCGAGGCTAGCGTGCCCTTTTTATAGGAAAAGGGGACGGAGTCTTCCTCCGCACGCTGCGATAGAGACGGGTTGGGGGTCGGTCAATGGCGCGCGATCGACGGGCTAGGTTGATAGGTTGGGCACCGTCCGCCGGAAAGGGCGTGGGGTCACTGTGGAGCTACCTTGCGCGGGAAGCTTGACCGGGGTTAGGCTAAGGTCTGGTGGTCTGGGTTGACCTAGGTTTATTGACCCGGCTAGGATAGGATTAGCCAATGGTCAGCCTGGCTCTGATACCAAGTCTGTCACGACCGGATTTTCAGGATATAAATTCCCAGAAAAACGGCCTGTGTGCTCCCCAGCCCCAGGATTACTGTTAGCTGATGAGGTACCAACTTGATACAAGAATTCCAAGCAAGTACAAAAAAAATATGTAGTACAAGACCATTTAGGCCTAGGAGTACAACATTTGGTTTGCTAGTGGTTGAGGGCGGAAGCGATTGGGTACATCTGCGTCTATGGGACTCCATTTCCCACAAGAACAGCTGACCAGGATAACTCCTATCTTCGTGAGGCTGCGAACGTCAACGCGTAGGTTCCGAGGTTGTCACCGCGATGCTTATCTCCAAGTAGGGAATCTGGCCAAGACAATAGCCAGGGACAAGCCAGTGAGTACGTTTGAATGTACTCGCAAACATTAAGAACACGGGCATAATAAATCAAACATGCTCCGGGTTAAATAATTGATCACACATCTTGTCACGAACTGTACGAAAGACCAAGATGTACACATGTGGTAAAAATAATTCAAAGTAAAATACTGGGTGCCAAGCGAGGGTCTGAATGACGCCTCGAGCGGAAACTGCAGAATAGTAATACTGGTGCCAAACGAGTGTCTGAAAGACTCCTCGAGCGGAAAATGCAGAATAGTAATACTGGTGCCAAACGAGTGTCTGAATGACTCCTCGAGCGGAAAATGCAGAATAGTAATGCCGCAGTCGGGCGTCTGAGCGACACCACATAAAGGGCTTATAAAGGATAAATGAACAACAAGCATGCCGCAGTCGGGCGTCTGAGCGACGCCACAGAGAGGGCTTAAAAGAGAATAATTACAGTGAATATCCGGGAGGTAGAACCATCCCAAGGATACTCAATAAAATACATAATGGTTAGTCCAAAATAATAAAGATCTTAATCCATAGGGGCCACAAACACAAATAATTTTCAGCACAGTCGTTACTCCAACCGAAAACCGATAATATAGTCAAGCCGTATCTCCATCCGAATACCGTTGCTATGATCCAGTTAACCGTGTCTCCATCCGAACACCGTTACAGAGCTCTAGTTAAATCGTTCTCCATCCGAATACCGTTACAGAGTTCTAGTTAAATCGTTCTCCATCCGAATACCGTTACTGAGATTCACTCAGGCTGGGGTCTTTACTCAAGAACAAGACTATCCAACAGGGTATATCCTCTGCAGAGGGAGTACCATTTTCCACGAGTAACGGGATTACTCAGTCCCTCTGGACTAATTCCATCTACGGTCTTTTGTTTGAAAACACGCCTGACCTGCACACACTAGCTCAACTCACCAGTGCCTGGAATCACACACGACACCTGCCAAGCAAAACTCTAAGTGGGGAGGCTACAACCTCGAGTAGCATGGGATCACAAAATTTATACCGCGCACAAACTAGGGGAACAACCCCCCTCGGCTCCAACCGGAAGCACCCATGCCCCCGGACCGAATGACAGGCTTTAATCCGTGGCCACGGGACCTTCATCATGGCCTCTCTGTACGGTGTGTGCTTTGGACATGGGTTGACAACCTACTGAACCATACCCTGTCCCCTGCAGGAACAAGTGGTGGTACCAACAAAAAGGAAGCTATTGATCCATACTCGGTCTACAACCGACTCAGGTGGTCTAAGTATCCGCCAAACATATTACCACTAGTGAAATAAATCATCACTCCTCGAACCTCACCAAGCTATGCCGGGCATACTCGTCTCGACGAGAGATTAGGGACGAGCTCGTGTCTACCCAAGACCACGACTCTCCCGGCTTCCTACCGGTGTGCAAGAGAAGCTCACGAGGATGACCCAAATCACTAGTGTATCCATCTGCTGACCACAAAACAACTCCAAAGTGCACTCATGCACGAGACTATATCGGTACATAAATCATCACACACACTCCAAGTCAAAAGGTGCTGTGATCACATCCAAACACCACAACAAAATATTATGCCAGAGTTCAGAAATGCTTGCCTTCAAGAGTATGCAAAGGATGCACTTATTGGAAGCTTTCCTTTTCCTCAAAAAATCCTATTTTGCAAAATACACAAATACAAATATTTCAAACACAGTACCAAAACTTGTCTCAAATATTTTTGAAATAAATCTTAAAATAAACTAGATTAAATTTGAGAGAGGTAGGAAAAAGAATCAACTCATTTGGAGTTTTATTTTAAAAGTTATAGCCAGTCAAAGTTTGGTCAACTCTGTTTTTTTAAATAAAACCAGAAAAAGGATAACGCTTCGAGGGAAATACGCTTACGCAGCAGGGAAACGCACTCGGGGTTTTGCGCCTCCACTTAAACAGAGAGAGTGCAGACGTGTGGGTCGCTGAAAGTGGGTCCAGAGGGCCCACTGGTCAGGTTTGACCGTTTCTTCCCTCCTTCTCCTCTCTGCTGCCCGACGGGAGCGGGGCTCCGGCGATCGCCGGCGACGAACGGCGGCGCCTCACGGGCATCCATGGGTGGGGATGGAACGGCAAGACCGAGGCGGTCCTCGGGGTGGTTGATGGGTCGGCGGAGGTGGAAGGAGTCGCCGGCGGCGAGCTCCGCGGCGGAGGGAAGCTACGGTGGTGAAGTGACTTTGGTGCTCCGGTGGTCTTCGATCGAGCTTGGGCAGCTGGGCAGCTCCGCAAGACCACGGGGAGGTTCTTGGTGGCACTGGATTGGCGAAAGGGCGGCTGGTTGCGACGAATCGCACCAGAGTTTGGCGGCGGCCGAGCCGGCCGGAGTTGAGGAAGACGGCCACTACGGGTCGATCTACTGCTAGGGGAGCTATACGGGGAGTGTCTGAAGTCGCGTGAGTGCTCGGAGGGGCTCGGGGACACTTTATATAGCGCTCGAGGCAGGTTCCCGCGGTGGCAGAGGAGAGGATCGCCGGCGACAGCCGTTGCTGTAGTTGCAGGGCATCTTGGCGGCGACGAACGCGTTGCGACGAGCGGGAGGATAAGCACGGCCTGTGCTCTGGGGCAGCTTGTGTGCGCTGGTGGTTTGGGCGGCGCCGTCCGCGGCAGAATCTGCTGCCGACGCCGGCGTGCCGCCAAGGGCGCGGCCAGCGGCGCAGCAGGATGCCAGAGAGATCGTGGAGCAGGGGGCGGCTAGTGCGCGGCTCAGCGATGCAGAGGGGGCCAGGGTCGGGTCGCGTCGAGTGCGGCAGTGCGGCGTGTCGGCGTAGTGCGCGCGCGTGCAAAACGTGCGCTCTGGGCGCGCCCAGAGCACGCACGGCACATGTTCGACGAAATGCCAGCGTGCTCTAGAGCTCGAGGGTGGAACTGGTACTGCACAGGATGGAGGTAGGGGTGGCAAGACACTTAGTGGACAAGGTGGATAGGTCAGGGATTCAAGTCCACAATGCAAACCAGAGAGGTTGCCAAAAAGACTGTGCACACCAGGTGTTCGACAGAATGCCAGATGCACTTAGGCAACTCTTGGAGTGGCCAAAATCTCCAGATCAGTGTCTCTTTAGATGCAGGAGATGATGGCAAGGTTAGTTTGGCAAAGACAGAAAGTTGATAGTGCAAGTTTTGCAAAACACCAGCTTTGGGCAGAAAGAAAAAGGGTTTAGAACATGCACTTCAAAATCTCCAATGAGCCCAATCTCCTGGACTTAAGAGTTTGGTAGGGAGGGCTACAAGTAGGAGAAAGCTCAGGGTCACTAGAGCAAGGAAAAATATGGTTGCAGTACAAATCACCAAAGTGAGCCAGAATGCAAAAGAGGTTGATCCACTCAAATTTTCCAAAGAACATCATTGGGTTTTTTCTTGAAGATGAATTGTATGCATCCATTGACATCTCCAAACACTTGGAAGAATTTTTAAAGAAATATTTAAAAGGGTTGCAGTGTAAAAGTGCCTACTAGACCAGATTGGAAAAGTTGGTGAAGAGCTCAAAATCTCCAATGACCAGGAGGTATTTTTGCATAAAAGTGATGTGGGAACATCACATGACATCCCCAAATTTTGGTGGAATTTTTGAAAACATTTGTCAAGAGGTTGTAGTGCAAATAGACTCCAAATGCAAAAGAAACCATTTTATAAGAGCAAAGTTTTGGGAAAATAAATCTTGCAACATTTGAATCCACTGAATAAATAATTGCTTTATTATAGAGAGAAATCAAGTTCAACAATACCTTTGAAGGTTTTTCCCACAAGAGGTATAAAATCCAAAATCACAAAAGTTAGAACTTCACAATTGGAGAAGTTTTATTTCCTGGCAACATTTTAATAAATAAAACAAGGCCAAAATTTTGGGTGTCACAACAGTGGGAATACTTCCTAAAATATAAACACTTAATCGTGAATATGGAAATATGATTATACAATATTATTGCCTCTATGGAAAATTTCCAACAAGCTCATCGTCAACGGATGGAAGGAGATCCGAGACATACACGACATCATCGAGGCTTGAGACAAGATAATCGGTGTGCTCCACCTAGGATATGCAGTCCCAGTCCTCTTGGTGCATACCATCGGTAAGGCGACTAGTGACGAGTACGTGCCTTCGGAGAGCCCAAAATGCACACATGTGTGTTTACATCAATTTATAATTGCACTTGTGTTGAGTACTTTATATGGAGTATGTGCTAGTAATTGTGTTGAAAAAATTTGATATGTTTAGGCTATGACCCAATGATAAATTGCTAGATTTAGTTTTCGTGGCCCAAAATGGTGCCCTGGAACCACTTGGGCTAAAAAAATGCTGCATGACAACATTGTGATCCTAGTTTGGTTTCCATGGCTCATAGGTGATGCTAAATTGGGTACAACATCCTACCAAAAAAAATAAATGCTATTTATTTATTTTACTCTGGCATTGTTTTACCAACAAGCAACAACGTGCAAAACAATTAGAACGCCACTATGTTGATTCGCTGTTAGCGGTGCTCCGCTTGGAGCAAGCACTACTAGTTGAGATGTTATTGGCGACATTTAGTCTGGATGCTACTGGTAGGTTAGCGTAACGCCCCGGACAGACCCGCCGGTGGTCGTTACTCCTGGAGGGGTCTAGACTGGCCCAACAGATCAATACCAGTCTTCTTTGTGCACTTTGTCCTCACTCGTGTGCACTGGGCGCAACTTCTCGGTCGGTCATCCATCCTGAAATTCCGAATGGGCTCCCGGAAAAGAAGAAATTCCTTATTGATATGAGTAGTCTATCATCACTAATAAGCCAGGCTATCACATACACCCCCACTCAGAGAAACTGACGTCCTCGTCGGGCCACAGGAACGTTCCCTCTTGGCACATACATTTGTGCTTCCAGTCCGGCACGTGTGCCATGCCATGTGCCACAGGAGGTAACAAACTTCATGCACAACATGACTGCGCACCTGTCTGCAAACATCCGTGTAACGGCGATGGTCGGCTCTGATACCAACTTGTAATGCCCCGGACACACCCGTCGGTGGTCGTTACTCCTAGCGGGATCTAGACTGGCCCTATAGATCAATACTAGTCTTCTCAGCGCACTTTGTGCTCACTCGTGCACACCGGGAGCAACTTCTCGGTCGGTCACCCATCCTGAAACTACTCCGAGCTGAGCACGCTTAACTTTGGAGTTCTTTCCAAATGGGCTCCCGGAAAAGAAGGAATTCCTTATTGATATGAGTAGTCTATCATCCCTAATAAGCCAGACTATCATGTCGATGTGTTAATAACTAAATATCCATTCATCCAAATGAAACATGTCATATATGCATCTTGCTTAGATTTTCATGTACTTCCACAATCTGCAACTTTCATCCATGTTTAAACTTGTTGTTTGCATTATTTTGCATGAATGACATATTAAAATGGTTTATTTAATAACTAAATAACCGTAGCTCCGAATTTAACAAACTTTATATGTAAATGGGGTGGAAAATGCATAGTTTAACATGGTGCACTTATTTTGCATGGTTAACAACTCTATCCTTATTGATATGAGTAGTCTATCATCCCTAATAAGCTAGGCTATCACATACACCCCCACTCAGAGAAACCGACGTCCTCGTCGGGCCACAGGAATGTTCCCTCTTGGCACATACGTCTGTGCTTCCAGTCCGCCACATGTGCCATGCCGTGTGCCACAGCGGGTCACAAACGTCATGCACAACATGACCGCGCACCTGTCCGCAATCATCCGTGTAACCACGAGGTCGGCTCTGATACCAACTTGTAACGCCCCGGACACACCCGCCGGTGGTCGTTACTCCTGGCGGGATCTAGACTGGCCCCACAGATCAATACTAGTCTTCTCTACGCACTTTGTCCTCACTCGTGCGCACCGGGAGCAACTTCTCGGTCGATCACCCATCTTGAAACTACTCCAAGCTGAGCACGCTTAACTTTGGAGTTCTTTCCAAATGGGCTCTCGGAAAAGAAGGAATTCCTTATTAATATGAGTAGTCTATCATCCCTAATAAGCCAGGCTATCAAAGTTAGTCATTAGCAGTGTTTGGCCCACACGATGCTACACTACTGCAGGATGCGGCTAACGCGACACTACGATCAGAGACCCTTCGACGAAACTGTGTGCGATGCATTAATCCCAAACGGTGGTGTAAAAAAACGTTAAAAAGGTGCAAAACGTTTGCGATGGAGTATGCATCAAACAAGGTTCAGATTTTAGTTGCGTGTGCGATGCAGGGCATACGGTTCAGTTCAATGAACTGTTTGCGATGAGGAGGAACAAAAGAAACGGGCAGCCAGATGATGGCGTGTGCGATATACAGCATACGGTTCACTCGGATGAGATGTTTTTGATGAGGATGAACAATAGAAACGAGCAGCTAGATAGAGGTTGGTGCGATTGAGGGCATATGCTTCAGAAGGATTAACTATTTGCGATTAGGCAACAGAACAAAAACGGGTCAGCCAGATCAAAGTGTCTGCAATTATTAGCAAAAAAAAGTGTCTATGATTGATGGCATACATTTGACACGGATGAACTCTTTGCGATTAGACACAACAAACTGAAACAGTTAGATAGATCAACGTGTGTGCGCTAGACGGGCACACACATTCTAATTAAAAGAAGCATGCGCGATGCTAATAATGAGCGCGCACGATTGTTGGAACAAGACGTGTGCGGACATTGCCTATTGGGGTGCACCCTGTTGTGCAAACGCCACGTACGCGACCGAGAAGGTGTACGTGCCCACGTTATGCCTTCCGGGAATAGTGCCGCACTTATAACCGTCAGTAAATTTTGAGCCCGCGTCCCGTCACATTCCAAATTGCAAACCTGTTCACATCGATCAAAACCTAAATGGTATCCCACTTAGGAGCGTATTAGTACTCGGTTATAGATACTACTACTCCAAGATGACTGCACATTCCTCCTCAACTCCTCATCCACAAAAACAAACAAGTCATTCATCATTGTTCCCTTGCGTCTGCCATGGCCAGCATGAGTTCTGGGTCGAGAGATTGCCACCAGGGAGAGGCGACATGGAAGCGGAAGCACGAGAGATGTCCCGCCTCGCCGCGAAAGCAGCCAACATGTCCAGCCGCGCCGCCGAAGCAGCACGGAGGTCCAGCCGAGCCGTCGATGTAGCAAACTGGTCCAGCCGCGCCGCGGAAGCAGAAGAGATGTCCCGCCGCGCTGCGAATGCAGCAGAGATGTCCTCCCGCGCTGCGGCGGCCTAGGAAAATGTCTCGCGGGCAGGCGAGGACTCTTACAGGCACATGCGTGCCATCATCCTTAGGCAGATGGACCAGATCTCCAGCTTGGCAGATGAACTAAAAGCCTTGTTTTAATAGTCTACCGGCGTCATCCGACAACTAAATGAGAGCAATGCGAAGCTCCGGGCGCGACCTGCTGAGGGCGAAGTTCGTCGGAAGTGCAGAGCAGCAGGAGGAGACCACTGCCTTGTTGAAGGGGACTGGTGTCACCATCAAGAAACTTATGGACGAGAATGCCATGCTGCGCATCGAGCGCAGAAGGCTGGTGGCGGAATCCGTGGATGCTCTCAAGCAGCATCTTGAGGACAATAAAGAGCTCATCGTCGCTCGTTGCAGAGACTAGTTCCCACGGCCAGCAACAACGCATCAAGAAAGTAGAGGTCAGCGAGCCAGATCGTTGTCTTCCTTCTTCTTCTGCCCTTGTGTATTTCAGGCGTTGCCGCATGTGTCTTTTTTAATTTATGTTCCTAAATATGTAAGACAAGTATTATCCACTGTCATCGTCCTTATATTCATCATGCTTGCTATAAGTCGCAGTCGATGCTATATAGGTCCGTCGGATCTTACATCAAGATCCGTGCAAAACTTTCTTTTCAAATTTTCATTTTTCTCTCTTAAATTTCAGTCTAGTGAGACATATAGCCACGCCGTAGAACAGGGCTCGGGCGCCATTAATGGAGACGTTGGGAGGGAGGTGCGCGGTGGGTAGCGGTCAAAGGGCTCTCCTCCTGATGAGCACGCGCAGCGGTCTGATCGCACACCTCCCGTACTCAAATAGCTACCCCGCACGACACCTCCTAGCCAATAAAAAGGGGACGCGTGGCGGCACGTAATTGGTAAGTACAACGCCCACGGTTTCAATAATACTTGTGTTTTCGATTTGTAATGTGACAACACTTGTTCCAAAATGAATTTGTTGATTATTAATGTGTGCGCCTTCGCAGATCGGACAGAAAAATTACCACAGCAGGTTGGTGCCATGTCATGACACCATGCCAAGTTTCATGATTTTCAGGCATGTTTTGGATTTACAGGAATTAGAAAACCAAGTTTCTCAATTTTTCCTGCCGATCCACGACGCCCAGATGTTTGAATTTCATTCCCATTTCTTTCATGGGACCTAGAAATTCACCCAAGGACACACATGTGATTTTTCAACCAACTTTGGTGCACCAGAGCATATGCTTGTAGTTCAAATTTGAATTATGCACATTAAATGCCCAGAAACTCAATTAATGTATAAAAAAGGCCAAATGAACCCCGAAAAATTCCAAAATTAAACACAACACTCCTGTTGTTCTATGTTGACACTAGAAATTTTTTGAAAGCAATAAGAGGCAACGGATATTATTCCGTCCCCAAAGATGGCACGTTCCCTACCGAAACCATCACGCTTGTTGTGAGAAGCTCTGGTCTGTGAGAAGCTTATACCCAAACATGCCATAAATGGGACAAAATTTTTACCACGACATGTTGATGTCGCTCCATGATAGCATGCCAAGTTTCATGAATTTCTGACGAGTTTTGGATTTACTGGAATTTAAAAAGCAGGTATCTCAATGTTTTGCCGGCAATCAACAGTCCCCTAGTATTTGAATTTCATTCCCATCTCTTGCATGGGACCTAGAAATTCACCCAAGGACACACATGTGATTTTTTAACCAACTTTGGTGCACTGGAGCATGTGCTTGTAGTTCAAATTTGAATTATGCACATTAAATGCCCAAAAACTCAATTAATGTATAAAAAAGGCCAAACGAACCCCGAAAAATTCCAAAATTAAACACAACACTCCTGTTGTTCTATGTTGACACTAGAAAAGTTTTGAAAGCAATAAGAAAAGAGGCAACGGATATCGTTCCGTCCCCAAAGGTGGCACGTTCCCTACTGATAACTACTGGTGGGCGTCGGTCCTAAACAAACAGTTTTTACCCCTTTCTGTGACGGCATTTGGAACCGTCGCCAAGTGAGTGTGTGCGATAGGGTGTCCTCCCCACACGACCCAGAAATCGTCGGGGATAGGCCCTCCTGGGACCCAGGCTGGGGCCGTGTGCGATCGGGCGAGGCATCAAAACCCAATCATTTCCGTAGGTATGTACATCCCACACGGTAATCCGAGAAAATCATTTCCGTAGGTATGTACATGCCACACGGTAATCCGAGAAAATCATTTCCGTAGGTATGTACATCCCACACGGTAATCCGAGAAAATCATTTCCGTAGGTATGTACATCCCACACGGCAATCCGAGAAAATCATTTCCGTAGGTATGTACATCCGACACGGTGAATCCTAGAAAAACATTTCCGTTCGTATGTATATCACACACAGTCAATCCAAGGAATACGTTTCCGTTCTCATGTACATCCCACACAGTAAATGCAGGGAAAACGTTTCCGTTCGGACGTAAATCCCGCACAATTTTATGTGTAGGCTCGTGTGTGAAAGTTGTAACTATCAAACACAGTCTTCCTTGGTTAACTGTTTGCTTTTATCAACTATATCACACACGATTTGATGAAGAAAACTGTGTGGCATTGGGCTATCCATCGCAAGCGCTTTTATTGCTAGAACCATTTGCAAAGGTCCATGACACATTTAGCAGGTTTATTAGTTTACAATTAATAATTCCAGTATTATGCAAATTCACATTTCATATCAAACGGCTGTTTGCCAATTTCATACCAGGCACATAAATATATTATAACATCACAGTACGGTAGCTACATGAAAACAGCACAGTACAACATATAGCTAGTTCAACTTCATAAGAACAATATATTCATTTCCCTAATCGAGATCATCCAGGCTCGTCTTATCCACCTCTGCTTGTAGTTTAGTAAGAACCCATTTTGCACGGGCCAACTGGGAAAGTGCCTCCTCCTTCGCCAACACCATCTTAGCAAAGTCCTTTCTAAAAAAGTCTGAGCTCATTCTCCACCTTCAACTTTTTACCCCGCATCTTGAAATATGCTTCAGCATTTCTCTAAGCCTAGCTGTGTTCACTTCCTCATACATGCTCCAAAGCTTCGTTAGGCACATCTTCAAAGATTGTGGCCACTCTTTATCAACCCACTCAGAGTAAGAACACTTCCGTTCATCCTATAATATTTAAAACTAGACCAGTAACAATTGTAGGGGAAATGGGTTTATAGCAACATAGAAAGTCACCAATGCTTATTTTGAAAAACTGAAGAAACATGTTAATTATGACATATCTTCTCAAAAAGATCAATGTGCAAATGAAATAATTGGTACCGAGACAACAACCAAATTCTGGAACATCGAATGCTATAATTAACTACAACGATGCTACAAGTTGTTACTCATGTACAATAAATAACAAATTGAACATTTTATGAGGAAGGTAAATATAACTACAACAGCATAGCGATAGTGTTTGGATGACAGCAAATTGGTACTAACAGGTGTGTACATACACAAATTTAGTAGCATTGAACTAATAGCATTAAGGCCGTCCACTATGTATGCCAAAACTGGTGTAAACACAATTGTTGCTACATGTCGCACCGGTGCCCTGAACTGGCGAGCCGATGCAGCGGAAAAAAATCAGGGAGCCGGACTCCAGAGCATGTAGTTGCTCCGATACCCAGTTCCTTCGTGCCATAAAGATATAGTATTTTACTGCTTGGCTGCTCAAATGTGAGGACCAAAGTTGGCTGCACAAACTGTTTAAGCGGTGCCAAATAATTTTCTAATGGCACCGCTGATGAGATGGCAACAATTTAAGATACTAGGTACAAACTGTGACACTGTCTTAGGATGCGTTTGGTTGAAGGTGTGGTATGAATGGGTTGGGACCGTGACAGTGTCTGAATCACATCTAACAAATGATTTGTAACAACGGAAGAGGGTCTAACCTTCTCTGCACATGCCAGAAACTTCCTCCCAGTGTCCACAGAATCAAACGCAAGTAGCTTCACGCATGGAGATTGATGGTGACAATGAGCAGATAGATCTTCAGCCACCCCGCTCCATTCGTTGCTACTTATGGTCTTAGGGAGCTACAAGATGAAGAAACGACTCAAATCGACCTCCGGGTAAAAATCCTTCATTCCAAGTCATAGCCCGAGAGAGAGAAGAGAGGCATACCCGGGTGGTGAAGGAGTAGTCGCTGGAGGAGGAACCGCTGGAGATGTCTTTGAAGAAGACCATGGCGACCCCGGCGGTAGGATGCGAGACGGCGAGAGCGAGGAAGCGACTATAGCTTAGCAAGGAAGGAAGGAAGGAGGAAACAGGGGAAATGTGACTTGTGGTCGGGGAGAAAGGGGGTGGGGAAGAGGGAAGGGGCGAGGGTAGATATTTTGGTGGTAGGCCAAAATTTGGAAATGTGGAGGGAAACTTTGCGTGCGGTGCCGCCGGACATTCACTTTGAACGATTGTGTGCATCGCAAACGATTCTTCTGCTTTACTCGCATGGGATGAGTTTGATAATTCAAATGTTGGTCTCAAGGCATGGGCACATTCACTTTGAATGCGCGCGGTGCCGCCGGACCATTCACTTTGAACGATTGTGTGCATCGCAAACGATTCTTCTACTTTACGCGCATGGGATGAGTTTGATAACTCAAATTTTGGTGGAAATTTCCCCGGGTGCGTCATTGCATAATTTAACATTGCTTGCTAATTTGGGCACACAAAAGAGTGTACAGTAGACATACCACACTTACTGAATCGAGCAATTTTAGTAATTACACAGATCCAGTTGACCTAAACATTGCTCTAACAAAAGACCAGCATTAAAAACAAAGCCTACGTACGCATAATTAAAAATCTGCCGCTGCGCCGACCCATGCATCGCCGGTGTGAGATGAGATGTCGATGACTTGTCCTGGCAACATGCCACCGTTGGTGGACTCCGCGTCCCCCCTGCTAAAGTCGACCGCGTCCTCGTCCTCCTCCTCATCCTCGGCGCCGCCCTAGAGGTTGTAGTACTCCTAGTAGTGGCTGTGCCAGAGCTCGCATTGGTACTCCACCGCCGATTCACCGACGGACAGACTCTTCTCTACATCGACCTCGGCCACACGCAACTCCTCCTCCCGGCGCTCCTCAATCTCCGCCGCCTCCTGCATCTCCAGCTCCCGCTCAACGTCCAAATGAGGAAGCAGGTGCTCCATGGCCACCACCGCCTTTTCAAATGTGGGTTGCATCCTTGAGTCCAAGGTAGCATGGAATATCTTGGCGTGGGCATCCTCGATCTTGGCGTGGATGGCCTCGACCCAGGCAGGGCGACATCAGCGGCACGGACGACACCTCGAGCTCTCTCGGCGTTTGCAACCTCCATCGCAGCAGCAGCTACAGCCGTCTCGGCTACTGCAGCTGCCCTGTCGGCTACCGCAGACGCCCTCTCAGCGGAAGTAGCCGCGCTCAATGTGGATGCGGCGGCACTCTCGGCGTAGGTGGTCGCGCCCTCGGCACAGGCGGCGGCGCTCGGGGGGGGGGGGGGGGGGACGCGGCCATGGTATGAGCCTTCACGAAGCGTTTCCCCGGCGTCATCTTTGCAAGAAGGGGGTGTAGGAATGGTGATCGGGATTCGTGGATTCGGGGGTTGCCGACACTAGAGTAGACGAGCCTGCGAAGCTTAAGGAGGGAGACTTAAATAGACCCAGATATTTTCATCGCAAACGGTTCCTAGAAAACAACTATGTGTGGTGTTGTAGATATTTTTTATTAGCTGTGAAAGACGAATTTGGAATAAAGTGCCAACAGATGGTGTTTTAAATGAACGAGAAATTTTGTAGTACTAATAAAACTGTCATGTCAAATTTTGGAAAATTTCAGGGCTCATTTGACCTTCTAAGACATTTAAGTGACTTTCTAGCCATTTAATGGCCGCAATTGAAATTTGAACTACATGTACATGCAACAGCTAACCATAACGGTTTGAAAACTCATATTTCGTGAATTTTGTGCGATTTAATCCCATGTGCAGTAAATTGGATGGAATTTTTAAACATATTGGTCTAACGGCTATGACACAATTAAGCATGGAGTGACATGGCATTTTTATTCCAAAAAATTAAAAAAATCATAAACACATGAAACCTTGGTTGATGTAATGTCATTCCACCAAGATGATGTAGTAAAAAAATGGCATGTTTGACCAAAGATTGGACACACACCCCTCACAAACCGGAGCAACTCACTAGAAGTCTCGTGGTTTCGAGAGGGAACAATGCATGTTTGATGACGAACGGGAGATAGCTTCCTCTTACGGCCTTCAAATTTTTTTCTACGTCTAACGTGCACTACTACAACTGTAAATGTGAAATTTTTGAAAATTCTAGGGGTCATTTGACCTTTTAAAGACATTTAAGCGATTTTCTAGCCATTTAATGACCATAATTCAAATTTGAACCACATCTACATGCAACGCGTAACCGAAACGGTTTGAAAAATCATATTTGTGTACTTGTGTGCGAGTTAATTCTATGTGCAGTAAACTAGAAGGAATTTTCAAACATATTTGTATCATGACATGGACACATATGCATGAATACATATGCATGGAGTGGCATGGCATTTTAATTCCAAAAAAATTATAAACACATGAAACCTTGGTTGATGTAACACTACAAAAAAAAAGACACATCCGTGACATTTTGGGCTGAACGAAAAAAACTTTTGTCATACTTATGACACTTCTATGACGATAATTGTGACAAAACCCGGTATCATCATAGATGTGGTGGGCTCCTACTTCTATGACAAAAAATCATGACCGAAAATGGGCTTTTCGTCCTGGGAGGGACGGAGACACAGCTGCATGACATTCTTTGGGCCGTCCATGATGGAAAAACGTGGTAGAAGCGAGGGCGAGGAAAATTTCAGCGAGTTCCCGGTTACGGTGGGTGGTCGGGGGCCGAGCGATGCGCGTTTCTCTCGTACACGTACGCGCGTGTGTGCGAGGCGTTGGTTCTAACTGAACCCGAGCGAGGCGTTGGGCTCTAACTAAACCCGAGCGATTGCACTGCAGGCTACGCGTTACTGAACCCGAGCGATCGATCGATGGCTCTTAACTGAACCCGATCGAGCGATTCCTTCGCTACTGCTGCTAACTGAAGCCGATCGATGCTGCCTCTGGATGAACTGTGAGCATTGCGGGGGGGGGGGGGGGGGGGGGTTGGATGAATAGTGAGCGATGGGGGTGGATGAACAGGACCCCGTGGCGTTGCCTCTGGATGAACAGCACCCCGATCGATCGAGCCAGTTGGGGCTCGATGAACAGGACACCGTGGAGGGCTGGATGAACAGGACGACCCCGTGGAGGGCTGGATGAACAGTAGACGGTGGAGGGGTGGATGAACAGTAGTCCGTGGAGGGGTGGTTGAACAGGAGCCCGTGGAGAGGGGTGGTTGAATAGTAGCCGGTGGAGTAGCGCGCGGTGGAGGCTGGATGAACAGGTGGCCGTGGATGAATAGTCACAGGTGGAGGCTGGAGGAAGTCGACGGTGGATGAATAGTAGCCCGTGGAGGCTAGAGGAGGTCGACGGTGGAGATGAACAGTATCCCGTGGAGTCCCGTTTTGCGGTACGCCACACCCCTCCCGATGAACAGGACCCCCGTTTTGACCGTAGCACTCCAACACAAGTCCGTTTCCTCCGTTTTGCGGTACGCCACACCCCTCCCGATCAACAGGACCCTGTTTCGACCATAGGAGGTCCAACGCAAGTCCGTTTCTCCGTTTTGCGGTACGCCAGACCCCTCCCGATGAACAGGATCCCGTTTCGAACGTGGCTGGTCGAACACAAGGCCGTTTCCTCCGTTCCGCGATACGCCAGGCCTCGTTCGCCTGTTTCGTCCAAGCCGGTTGGCTCCCATGCGTTCTGTTGCCTCCCGATGAACATGACGCATTCCGTTGCCTCCCGATGAACACGACGCATTCCGTTGCCTCAACATGAACACGACGCCGACGCAGTTTTTCCGTTCTGACCCAGCCATGTACACGAGCCCTAGCCGTACGTATGCGCGAGTAGGCATTTGAGACCCCGCTCGTATGTACGTGCGTGGCCGTATTTACTTTCTTGCACCCTGGCCGTTGTACGTACGTGTACATGCTACGTGCATGCCTCTACTATGACACATGCGCGCCTCTACTAAGACACATGCGCGCCTCTACATCGACCAGTATGTACATACACGTTCGCGACCAGAATGACAACGCTACGTACGCTTCAACCAGGTGGTCCCGACTGTCAGGCACTTCCTTGCATGCGAAGATGTAGATGGTGGGTCCCAGCAGATAGGGGGCAAATCGTTTTTCTTTTCGGACGCACTTCCTTGTGTGCAAAGATGTAGCTGGTGGGTCCCAGCAGTCAGGGGGCGAATCATTTTTTTCACAAAATATGGTGGCCCGTCCGGTGGGTCCCTGCTGTCAGGTGGAGGAATAATTATTTTGAGGCAATTCCTTGCGGCTGCCGTGGACCCAGCTGTCAGCCTCTCCACGTACAGTACTCTTCTGATGGAAGTCGGTCATTGACCACATTGACCACGCCACGCCGAGAGCACCACGGCAGTGGACGACGGTGAGGCGTAGGAAGGGGACGACGCGGAGCCGGGGAAGACGCAGTAGTGGATGCCCACGCGAAGAGGAGTACGAGGGTTCACTGGTTCGGCTGCGGTGTGAGGCTGTCGTCGCCGCAGAATAACAGGGGGTGTGGGTGAGGAGAGGGATGGCCTGGCCAGCGGCGGGACTAGTAGGGGGCGGTGAGGCCTCCGCGGCATCACAGCCGGCCATGGGAGGCAGGAGGATGCGGCACGACCGGCGCTGCTTTGGGCGGCTGGAGCACGAAGACCAGAGGTTGAAGAAGCACTACAGCCGTTGGATGGACATCGTACGGTCACTGGAGCTAGAATCGTTCATATTAACTAAGTTGACAAAGCCCTCCGTCCCCATGAACTTAGTAGGCCCACAAGTCAGCCTCCCACCAAGGTGAGTCCCAGCTAGCAGGGGAGTATTCATTTTTTTGTGCGTAATAAGTAGGCATTTCCGGTGGGTCCGAGCTGACAGCGGGGTGAACGTTTTTTTCGTGAAATACAGAGGCCCTTCCGGTGGGTTCCAGCTGTCGGTGTCAAAACCGGCGGATCTCGGGTAGGGGGTCCCGAACTGTGCGTCTAAGGCTAATGGTAACAGGAGGCAGGGGACACAATGTTTACCCAGGTTCGGGCCCTCTTCATGGAGGTAATACCCTACTTCCTGCTTGATTGATCTTGGTGATATGAGTATTACAAGAGTTGATCTACCACGAGATCGTAGAGGCTAAACCATAGAAGCTAGCCTATGGTTATGATTGTTGTTGTCCTACATACTAAACCCTCCGGTTTATATAGACACCGGAGGGGGATAGGGTTACACAGAGTCGGTTACAGAGAAGGAGATCTACATATCCGAATTGCCAAGCTTGCCTTCCACACAAAGGAGAGTCCCACCCGGACACGGGACGAAGTCTTCAATCTTGTATCTTCATAGTCCAACAGTCCAGCCAAAGTATATAGTCCGGCTGTCCGAGGACCCGCTAATCCAGGACTCCCTCAGTAGCCCCTGAACCAGGCTTCAATGACGATGACTCCGGCGCGTTGATTGTTTTCGGTATTGCAAGGCTGGTTCTTCTCCAAATCCAGAGAACCTGTTGTGACGAGTAGTGTCCGGCTTCCCATTAATGTTGCACTCCTCGGCTTCTGTACCTTAATAATGGTAATCTCCACGTGTCAAGCGAATGCGAGAAGTCGGGGCATTTTTTACATCTGCCACCCTGACCATGTTAGTAAATCATCTATTAAAGAGACGGGGATCCTTAGATCCAAATCACACTATCTTCCCCAAGCGAGGAATCACCAGAGCGCGCCCGAAAAACCATCCCATCATGGCCGGCCACCACAGCTCCTCCTCTCGCTACCATAGCGCTAAGCCAGGCGATTGGGTGAAGTGTACCGTATCCCACGGCCGGTTGGTGGAGTTGCAGACCCAGGGGTTTCTCCCGTCCGCATATATGGTCCCCGTCCGAGCCAGGCTAGCCACTTACAATGGCGGGGAGCAAGAGGAGAGTTTACCCAACCCATCCAGGGGGAGCGGGTATGCCTTGTCCCTTACTTGCTGAGGGGCCTCAGATTTCCAATCCATCCGTTCCTCCACGGGCTCCTGGAGTACTACGGCCTCTAGCTGCATAACTTCACTCCCGCCTCCCTATTACACATCGCAGGCTACGTCGCCCTTTGCGAGCTTTTTCTGGGCTGCGAAGCTCATTTTGAGCTATGGAAGAGGCTATTCTGCCTCGTCCCCCGCACTCAGGAGGGGTCGATATATCAAATGGGCGGAGCCAGAATATGGCGTATCGCCGGAACCGGATACCTGTTAGGTACTCTGAAGAAGACGTCTGAAGACTGGCCTTCGGAGTGGTTTTATATGGAGGACGTCCCCCTTTTGGACCCTATTCGGATGGGCCTTCCTGAGTTTGATAATGCCCCGTTGAAGAAACGCCACAACTGGCGCCCACGGTGCCCCCAGGAGGAAGATAACAGAGAAGTCCTTTACCTGATGGGCAGGATAAGAATGCCGGCCAAATCAGGATTGACAATAATCGAGGTTATGTCAATATGTATAATGCGGGGGGGTGCAGCCACTTCAGTATCGGGGGAAACCCATGTGGCACTTCAATGGAGAAGACGATGCCACCTGCTGCGGTCGTAAAGGTCCGGACTCCGCCACTGCTCTGGCGAAAATACTGTCCGATTTGTACAAAGGAGAAGAAGAGGAGTTTATCCGTATTAAGCCACGGAATGGATTTTCCATGTACAACCCCCCAAGCTGGGTGAGCCGCTATCTTTTACTCAACTCGATCCATTCATTCCCGCATTCCTCATCACAAATATTTATCTTCCTAATTCATGGCAGGAACTGCGAAAGCTGTGAGGGAGGTCCACAGCCCGCCTCCACCGCCAGAGGACCCTGACCGGGCCCTCGACCCCGGACTCGAAGAAGATCCGGACGTATTTGTGGAGCTCGTCGACAGGACGTTTTACTAGTTAAGCCGTGACGGTGCCTTGGTGGCCATCATAGCCAATTATCCTGGCCTACTCCCTGCATCGCATGTAAGTAAAACCGGAGTCCTAACTTCCGAGAAGGATCCCTTCTCTGCACTTTACCCACCGCACATGCATTGCGTTTTATAGGGAAGGCCATCTGGGCACCGTGCCGAACCCGTGGTGACTCACCAACAAGGGGCACGGAAGCCGGGTAGGCTTAAAAGGAAGGCGGTCAGGACCGAGATGCCGTCGCAAAGGTATGATTCAAAACAATGTCCCTTGTCCCCTGGCAGAAAGAGTACTCGCTGGACTGTGACCGGAGATCCTGCCAGCCGCGCCTCCACCAGCCGGACTCAAGAACCGGACTCGAGGGCGGAGGCCAACGTGGGGACAACGCCGGACGGTCCTCCTACAGAGGATGCGGATAGAATATCCGCTACAAATTCCGGGGTGGAGAGCGCCATGAATCACAGGCGTCGTCGGGCCGTACTCCGCGACCCTAATTTCTCCGAAGAGGCGTTTAATGTCTTCAACTCGGGAGACGCGTACATCCAGGCTGCTCGAGGTGGGCTTGCTAGAGCCACAGACCAGTATTTAAAGGATATACGGGTAAGAAAAATCTGATAATTATGTATATCAGTAGCCCCTGAGACTTGAAACAGTTGGCACAAATCATTTAAGGATCATTGTATGCCTAGGTTCTTACAGAGAAGAATACCCATTTGTCTCAAGAGTTGGGGGAGTGCAAAGCCCAGCTAAGGGCCACAGTTGCCGAAATGGAGGAATCCAAGAAGGCCTCTTCTGGTAATACTTGTCTTGGTCAACAAGAATGTAATAACATGTACCAGTTAGCGTTCGGCATGCTCACAAATCTAACAATAGATTCCGCAGGCAATCCCAGAGTGAATCCGAAGATAGTACCAGGGGATGAGCAACATGCTCAATGACAATTAGAGGCTGGCGACCGCGTGCTTACACGGATTATTCGAGAGAAAAATGATCTCCAGGATGCCCATACCCGGCTGGGCGTTGAACTAAAAGATGTTCGGGCCCAACTTGCTGACTCCGTGAAGGAGAATAAGAAGCTTCGACGCGGCATTTTTAGTAAGTGCTCGAACGAACCTTTATACAGTTCGGCAAAGAAGTTATGTCTGTAGGTATGCTGACAGGTCGCCCTGAAGAGGAGATGCCCGGATCCGCAGGCGATCTGCTACAAGAGCTTTCACAATTGCAGGAACAAGTTCGGCAAGTGATGCAGGGTATTGCCCAAGCCTTGTGTCCATCCGCCTCCCTGCCAGGAGGCATGGGAGAGCTTGTAGAGATGCTCAAGGGAGCGCGGCGGCGCTTCCGGTTATGGAAGATATCGGCCTGCCAACAAGGTGCCAGGGAAGCCTGGGCTATGGTGAAAACACGGTACACCAAGGTCGATCCGAATCACATGGCACAGGTTGGACCTGTAGGGTCAGATGGGAAAGAGATTCCCGTAAGTCTGGTATATGACCAGGTAGGATTAGCCACAAAGTATTCCCAATAGGATTGTAGGCTAGACAGCCTGTTGGATGGTATAGAAGAAGAATTTAGCCAGTCTAAATGACTGTGTACTTCAATGGACATATTTTGTCCCTAGCCGGATTGTAAATCATTCGTCATGGCGGACCTTTTCGCTTCAACCTCCGGACCCGACAGTCTGAAGTGTATCCAAATACCCGCTCAGTTATGTAAACCGGGGTACGCGTGGAAACCAGACGTAGGGGTCATAAGTGCTTGAACAGACAAGTACCCAACTAGTTATGTTATATTACATGGATAGTAAGAAACATCTTCCAGGGAGAATAGTAACGTTAAGGGTTCGTTTCCCTAGGTACGCATGCGTGAATGTGCATGTTCGAACTACGAACAAAGACGCGGGACATAAAACATCTGGGGGCTTATGTTGTAATAGGTAAGAAAACATCTTTTGTTCACCGACCGAATATTCCCTTAAGAAGGCTAGCTTTCGGCTTCACCCAGTCTGAGGTACACATCCGACTGACCCGGCAGTAACAATCGCAGAGGTGCTCCCCTTATGCCCTAGCCGAATTAACGGGAACGTAGGGCATAAACACAAGAGCCAGGCAACCCAGCTTGGCGAAAACTTAAGTCATATAAATGCATATAATGGCGAAGAAAATGTACATATGGAAAAGTGACACATATGTAGTGGGCTTGAAGCCCGGAAGATAATTATATTAAGCTTCTGTATAAGAAGCCCCCAGGTATATTGAGCGCGCATAGTGCGGCAAGAGTGTGCGGTCGAGGCACACTTGAAGAAATAAAGCAAGAGGATATAACGTAGAAAAGAAAGGCGGAGGTATGGGGACGAACACGAAGTTCAGCACTAGGCGTAGAATCTTCGGAGTCTGGCCGCGTTCCATGGGTTCGGCTCGAGTCGATTATCTGATGCATCGTTCAGACGGTACGCTCCTCCGGTGAGAACTTTATCAATGATGAAGGGACCCTCCCACTTGGGCTTGAGCTTGTCCTTTTTCTTCTCCGGTAGGCATAGAACGAGTTCGCAAATGTTATAAGTTTTGGCTCGTACTTCCCTGCTTTGATACCTTCGAGCCTGTTGCTGATAGAATGCGGAACGGGCTTTTGAGACGTCGTGCTCCTCCTCTAGGGCATCTAAACTGTCCTGCCGATCCAGCTCGGCTTCTCTTTCTTCGTACATGCACACTCGAGGTGAGTCATGAATGATGTTGAAGGTCAATACCGCCTCTGCGCCGTATACCATAAAAATGGTGTGTATACGGTAGTGCGGTTCGGCGTGGTCCGCAGCCCCCATAGTACGGAGTCGAGCTCCTCGTGTCAGGACCGGGTTTTCGGGATATTAATTTTCCAGAAAATGGCCCTTGTGCTCAAGTCTGTCAGGACCGGGTTTTCGGGATATTAATTTTCCAGAAAATGGCCCTTGTGCTCACCAGCCCCAGGATTACTGTTAGCTGATGAGGCACCAAATTGATACAGAAATTCCAAGCAAAGTACAAAATATGTAGTACAAGACCATTGTGGCCTATGAGTACAACACTTTGTTTCTAGTGGTTGATGGCGGAAGCGGTTTGTGGTTCATCTGCGTCATGGGACTCTATTTCCCACAAGAACAGCTGACCAGGATAACTCCTATCTTCGCGAGGCTGCTATCACAATTGCGTAGGTTCCGGGGCTGTCATCGCAACGGTCTCTCCAAGCAAGGAATCTGGCCAAGACAATAGCCAGGGACAAGCCAGTGAGTACGTTTGAATGTACTCGCAAACATTAAGAGCACGGGTATAATATAAAAAGGGATAAGCATGCTCCGAAATATTCTATGATCATAACGTCTGTCATGAAATATATATACGAAATCCATGATGCACGCATGCGGGTAAACTATGAATATGCAATTACGGGAGTAGGGTTATAGAATGCACCGATTGAGTGTCTGAAGCGACGCCTCGAAAGGATAATAAGATAAATCATGCCTCAGTCGGGCGTCTGAGCGACACCACATAAAGGGCTTATGAATAAAAGAAAAAGTAACAAGCATGCCCAGTCGGGCGTCTGAGCGACACCACATAAAGGGCTTATGAATAATAAATAAATGACAAACATGCCGCAGTCGGGCGTCTGAGCGACGCCACATAAAGCGCTTATAAAGGATAAATAAATAACAAGCATGCCGCAGTCGGGCATCTGAGCGACGCCACATAAAGGGCTTATAAAGGATAAATAAATAACAAGCATGCCGCAGTCGGGCGTCTGAGCGACGCCACATAAAGGGCTTATAAATAATAATCGCAGTGAGTATCCAGGAGGTAGAACCGTCCCAGGGATACTTAATAATTCAAATAATGTGAAAGGTTAGTCCATAATAATAATAAATATAATCCTCATATGCCATAGGTCATAATCAATGTTCTATTATAACTGTTTCTCCATCCGAAGACCGTCACTATGTTCTAGTTTAGCCGTTTCTCCATCCGAATACCGTTACTATGATCCAGTTTAGCCGTTTCTCCATCCAAAAAAAACCGTCACTAGACCCATCTCAGACTGTAGTCCTTACCCATGGACATGGCTATCCGAATAGATATATCCTCTGCAGAGGGTGTACTCTTTACCCACGAGTAACGGATTTATTTAGTCCATCGGGACTAATTCCGCCTACGGCCTTTTAATTGAAAACACGCCTGACCTGCACACACCAGCTTAACTTACCGGTGTCTGGAATCACCCATGACACCTGTCAAGCAAAACTCTAAGTGGGGAGGCTACAACCTCGACGTAGCATGGGATCAAATTTATATCGCGCGCTCTAAGCGGTGCCCCCCTCTCGGTCCCAACCGGAAACACCCATGCCCCCGGACCAGGTGGCATGCCTACCGGATGCATCCGGTATCTTCCACCATGGCCTCTCTGTACGGTGTGTGCTTTGGTAAGGGGTTGACAACTTACTGAACCGTACCCTACCTGCGGCAGGGACAAGTGGTAGCACGAAACAAGTATGGGGGTTACTGGAGCAAGACTCGATCTACGGCCGACTCAGGGGGTTCCAGTATTCCCCGTATGATTAGCATAACAAGTATATTACCATTAACAGATAAACTCACCACTCATCAAGCCTCACCATACCATACCGAACATACTCGCCTCGACGAGGAACTAGGGACAAGCGCGTGTCTACCCAAGACCATGACTAGGCGTTCGAGGTTGGTCCCGCGGCGGCCGTGGATAAGAACGCCGGCGACCGTCGTTCTGTAGCCGCAGGGCAACGTAGCGGCGACGAGCGCATGCCGCCGGGCTCCAGGATAAGCTCGAGCTGCCCCAAGGGGCAGCTGGCGCGCGCGGGTGGCTTGGGCGGCGCCGTCCATGGCAGGAGCTCAATGCCAACGCCGGCGTGCCACCAAGGGAGCCCTGACGGCGGCACTGTAGGGCGCCAGGGGTGGCTTGGAGGGTTCTGGCGAGTGGGCAAGGGCAGGGCGTGGCTCTGCAAGCGAGCAAGGGCCAGGGGCGGGACGCGGCGAGGGTGGCAGTGCGACGCGGCGGCTCGGTGCGCGCGCGTGCAAAACGTGCGCTCTGGGCGCGCCCAGAGCGTGCACGCCAACTGTTCAGCCAAATGCCAAAGCGTGCCATAGGGCATGGGTGAGGCTGGTAATTAGCAGACCTAGGTTAGGAGTAGCTAGGATCTTAGTGGACAAGGTTGCTGGGTCACTGGATCAAGTTCATAATGCCAACTAGAAAACATGCCAAAATTGTCCATGAACACAAGGTGTTCGACAGAATGCTAAGTGTATCTAGGCAACTCTTGGAGTGGCCAAAAACTCCAGACCAGTGCCTCTCTAGATGTAGGAGATGATGGCAAGCTAATTTTGGGAAAAACCAGAAACTTGCTAGTGCAAGTTTTGCAAACTTTCAGTTTTGGATAGAAAGAAAAAGGCCCTATTGCATGCACTTAAAATCCTCCAATGGGTCCACTCTCCTGGACTTAAGGGTTTGCAGGGAGGACAATAAGCAGGAAAAAGCTCATGGGCACTAGAGCAAAATAAATTAGGGTTGCAGTACAAAACACTAAACTGGACCAGAATGGAAAAGAGGTTGATTCACTCAAATTTTTCAAAGAACATCACTGGGTTTTAGCATAAAGTTGAATTATATGCATCTACTGACATCTCCAAACACTTGGAAGAATTTTTAAAGGAATATTTAAATAGGTTGTAGTGCAAAAATGCCTACTGGACCAGATTTGAAAAGTTGATGTAGAGCTCAAAATCTCCAATAACCAAAAGATATTTTTGCATAAAAGTGATGTGGAAACATCACATGACGTCCCCAAATTTTGGTGGAAATTTTAAATGCATTTGTCAAATGGTTGCAGTGCAAAACGGGCTCCAAATTTATGAAAGATCATTTTAAAAGAGTAAAGCTCAAGAAAAAGCAATTATGCAATTAAATCCAGTGATAAAGAATTGTTTTATAGAGAGAGTATACAAGTCCAATAATCCTTTTGGAAAATTTCCACTTGAGGTGAAACCCACAATATTAAAGAGAAAAAGGGGTTCTGAAATCAAAAGATAAACCCAGAAAACAAAAATTTAATTTCCTGGCAAAAATTTTAATTAATAAAACGAGGTCAAAATTTTGGGGTGTCACACCTCGACCCAGTGCGTATCTGATTCCTTCAAGGATCGCACTAGTCTGGGTTTGATGCCGCTCATAATAAGACTGTTTGCTCGTTCGACTTGACCGTTTGTTTGGGGGTGATAGACGGAGGCATAATCGAGCTTAATGCCCATGTTGCCGCACCAAGTTTTCATCTTGTCGGCTGTGATGTTGGAGCCGTTATCGGTGATGATGCTGTGGGGGACACCGTAACGGTGTACGACCCCGGATATGAAGTCTATCACTGGTCCTGATTCGGCCGTTTTAACTGGTTTGGCTTCTATCCATTTGGTGAATTTATCCACCATGACCAACAAGTATTTTTTCTTATGGCTTCCTCCTTTAAGGGGTCCGACCATATCAAGCCCCCAGACCGCAAAGACCCAAGTTATGGGGATTGTTTGGAGAGCGGTAGGTGGCATATGGCTTTGATTTGCAAAAAGCTGGCAACCGATGCAATGTTGGACAAGGTCATGTGCGTCTGCTCGGGCTGTCGGCCCGTAGAAACTTGTACGGAAGGCCTTGCTTACAAGAGCCCGAGCTGCGGCATGGTGGTCGCCGAGTCCAGCATGAATTTCGGCCAAGAGCTGCCGCCCTTCCTCTTCGGAGATGCATCTTTGTATCGATGCCCTTGAGGCCACGCAACTTGTGGATCTCATGAATCGGAGGTAACAGACATGCTCCCTGACCCTGTCCCTTAGTGTCATTTTTCCGGAGGCTCGTAAGAGCAGTGGCAGGAGGCGAGCTATGGGGCATGAGTGAGGGGGCGGCACCGGCGCCATGGCACGAGTGGAACTAGGCGGGAGGCATGTTCCATCGCCGTATAGGGGTGCTTGGGGTGGCAGGGGCTGTGGCGGCGGCGAATATAGGGTTTCCCAACTCCCAGGTCGCAGTAGAGAGGAGTGGTCGGTGAAGGATTTCTTTCGCCGGGAAAGTGGAGGTCGCCAAGGTAATGGAGAGCGGCGCTGCAGAGCAGTTTATCGCCGCCATTGCCGCTACGCGAGCGAAGTTTGGGTCTTGACTCTTGAGGCGCTGTGAGTCAAGTCGATGGTTGCCGGAGATTTGTAGAAGCCCATTAGGCCCAATTTCACACCAGGAGCCGAGGCCCATCATCGAGGAAATACAACGGTTCAAAGCGGGATTAGAAGTAAATCGGACGGCCAAAAACACCCCAAACTGGTTATCCGATAGCCACAAAAGCTAATGCTCTACGATGTGTCCACATATAAACTCCGGCTAGGGTGTAGTTTATAATAATCTCTAAATTCGAGCATAGAGTTTGACAAACAAGTCACATACTTGCCAATCAATACAAATGATATTATTTAGTGAGCATTCAATAATTTATGAATACAACGAAATATAATCATCACTATGTAGCCTCTAGGGTATATATTTCTATGTGTCATGCGTATTTAATTTGATCTTCTTTTATTCCTTTCACGCTTGAACGTTTTTAGATGATCAAGTCTCACATAGTACTTTTGTGCCACCGACCACATCTAAAACAAGATTGAGAATAGTATATGTCTTTATTGATTTTTGTTTTTCTGACGGTTTGATACGCATATGTTACAAAGTATCACCTTTAGAGCACTCCGGTCGCGCTTTTCTTATAAAGCTCTCCCTCATGAACCTTGTTGGCTTTGGAGCGCCACACAATGCAGCGTGCCTCATTTTGGTCCTCGGGGAGTTCTTGCCTATTTAGGTAGGCTAAGAAGGGTTCTGTCCACGGGGCGATGACAGCCATGATCACGTGGGCCGAAGGTGTTATTTCGGTGGCGGAGCCTCCGATTACGTCAGATTGTTCGGGATCAGGGGTTGTGTTCGGATCCGAACTGGTATTGTCGGTCTCTCCTTCCAATACCACGGATGGCTTGAACAGCCTTTCCAAAAAGAAATTAGGTGGGACGGGGTCGTGCTTAGCGCCGATGGGACATGGTGGAATTCGAGCCCCTCGAACCGAGCTGACATTTTGAGGACGGCATTGCGGTAAGCCACCATTTTTGTGTCCTTGGCGTCAAAGTCTCCATTTATTTGAGATATTATGAGGTTCGAAACCCCACAGACTTCTAGGCATTGAATGCCCATGGAGACTGCCATCCGAAGACCATGCAATAGAGCCTCGTATTCGGCTGCATTGTTGGAGTCTGTGTATAATATTTGTAGTACGTATTGGACTGTATCTCCGGTGGGGGATGTCAGGACAACGCCTGCTCCCAGACCCACCAACATCTTTAGGGAGTTCGGCTTATGTCCATTCGGCGACGAAGTCAGCCAGTACTTGCGACTTAATGGCTTGCCGTGGTTTGTATATGATGTCGAACGGGAGGAGCTCGATAGCCCACTTAGCAATCCGGCCCGTGGCATCGCGGTTATTTATTATATCATTGAGTGGTACTTCAGAGGCCACCGTGATTGAACACTCTGGAAAGTAGTGTCGTAGTTTCCGGGATGCCATGAAGACCGCGTATGCTATCTTTTGATAATGTGGGTACCGTGATTTGCATGGTGTGAGGACGGTGGATATGTAGTATACCGGCTTTTGAAGCGGGAACTTATGTCCGTCCTCCTCTCGTTCGACGACGAGCAGTGCGCTAACAACTTGGTGCGTTGCCGCTATATATAACAGCATGGGTTCGCCGATGTTTGGTGTGGCCAGGATTGGGTTGCTGGCCAAGAGGGCCTTTATTTCTTCCAGTCCGGCCGTGGCCGCATCTGTCCACTCGAAGTGTTCGGTGTGTCAAAGAAGGCGATAGAGAGGTAGTGCCTTTTCTCCCAATCGGGGGATAAAGCGGCTTAGGCAGCCACGCATCCAGTTAATTTCTGGATTTGCTTGAGGTTTGTTGGGGTAGTCAACTATGACAAGGCTCGAATTTTAGCCGGATTTGCTTCAATTCCTCTATTGGAAACAATGAAACCCAGGAGCTTTCCGGCAGGAACGCCAAAAACGCATTTTTCAGGATTGAGCCTAATGTCATATGTTCGGAGATTGTCGAACATAAGCCTCAGGTCATCTATTGAAGACTCGACGTGTCTGGTTTTGATGACTACGTCGTCTACGTATGCCTCCACTGTTTTGCCGATTTGTGTTTGCAGGCATGTCTGAATCATGCGTTGATAGGTTACACCGGCATTTTTGAGCCCGGAAGGCATGGTGTTAAAATAGAAGGGACCGTATGGAGTTATGAATGCCGTTGCGGCTTGATCGGACTCCGCCATCTTGATTTGATGGTATCCGGAGTATGCGTCGAGGAAGAACAATGAGTCGTATCCTGCGGTGGCATCGATTATTTGGTCGATGCAAGGGAGAGGGAAGGGATCCTTTGGGCAAGCCTTATTGAGGTCCTTGAAGTCGAGGCATTGGCGCCGGGATTTGTCATTCTTTGGTACCATCACCAGGTTTGCTAGCCAGTCTGGTTGTTTTATTTCTCTGATGAATCCGGCTTCGAGTAACTTTGCTAGCTCCTCTCCCATGGCTTGTCGTTTAGGATCTGAAAAGCGTCGTAGTGTCTGCTTGACCGGCTTGTATCCCTTTAGTATATTAAGGCTATGCTCGGCCAGCCTGCGTGGGATCCCTGGCATGTCTGAGGGGTGACATGCTTTGGCCTTTGCTTGTCATTGCATATGCATCCATGCATCATCTTAAATTCAAGGAAATTGAATTGACGGAATTCTCAAGCCTCAGAATTCTTCTAAAAATGATCAACATTAAAATATTTCAAATGAGCCCAAGAAAATGTTCCTGCTAATCTCTGAAAATATTGGCAAGAGCTAAAACTCAAACCAATATTTTTGGAATCTCAGAAATGATTATTTTGGGAATTTGAATTAAATCAATAATTATTTGAACTGGATTTATATTTGCTATGTATACAATATAAATCCAATAACTCTGAGAACCTATGAGTGGCTTTGAATATTTAGTATCAAGCCACATAAATCTTTCAGAAGCTACTAAAATGTTTGATATTTTTAATCAAATCAAAACAAACTTCAGAAAATAGAAAACAGAAACAAACCGAATAAAAGAGAGAGAGGAAACCTTACCTGGCGCCTACCTACAGCCCAGAGGCCCAGCACTATGTAGCCCAGGAGCTGGCCCAACCCACCACCACAGCCAGTCATCTTCCACCTCGCGCCAGTAGGCAAGGGCGCGTGCCTGTGGCACGCCCGCACGCGCGAGGCCACCTCTTGCTTTCTTGCTCGCTGCTGGAGACGGCCCAGAGCGCCACGACACCCCTGGATCCCCCTCAATCTCTTCCCGTGCTCCTCCCCCTCCTCTGTCTCTCTCCCCTGCTTTCCTCGCTCGTGTCCGAGGCCGCCGACGAGCACCACCGCAGCCACCGCGCAAGCCTCGCCTCTCCGCTGCGTCCAGTCGCTCAGCCGACGTCCGTGTCCTCTCCTCGCCGACTAAATCAAGCCGAGGAGCACCAGGTCGTCGCCTTCGAGCTCGTCACCGCCGTATCGGCTCTCTAGACTTCACCGAGCAATTCGCCGTCTCCGACGCGTCCCCGAGCCCCTGAGCTACCCTGCCGCCTCCCTGTGAGCACCCGCTTCGAATCCCCCTCTTCCCCGGCCTCTCCACGTCCTCTAGGCCGTAGTTGCACGAATGTCGTAGCTCCGCCACCGCATATGCTCGCCGCCGCCGCCGCTACGCGCCGTCCCCGGCATCCCCACGGCCACCATTGGATGCGCGTGAGTGAGGGCCTCCTCCCGGTGCCCTTTGCTCGCCCAGCCGCCCCTGTAGCGCCGTCCCGAGTGGACTCCGCCGCGCTAGAAGGTCGCCGGCGGCCTAACCCCGGCCATGCAGAAGTGGCGTCGTCATTAGCGGCTAATGAGGCCACTAACTAACCCACATGCTCACTGACACCTGGGCCCCACGCCCTAATGAACCCCAGTTTTATTTCTGCTTAGGATTAACTAAACCAGAGCGGCCCCACGCGTCAGCTTTGACCAAGCTGACATGGCCGTTGACTAGGCCCACACGTCAGTGAAGCTAGCTAGCACCGTGACACTGACCAGTGGGACCCACTAGTCAGGTTTGACCCGTGGCAGCCCTATTGACCTGCTGACGTCAGCATGACCTAATGCTGATGCAGTTAATCATTTTCTGGATTTAAAATAATTAGAAAATTCCAGAAATGCCCAAAACTTCTAAAATTCATAGAAATTCAACTCTAGCTCCAAATCAAATAATTTATATATGAAAAATGATCAGAAAAATCCAAAGAATCTGTTTATGGCATTATCATGCATGTTTGAAGAACTTAAAGCTGCTGTATACAACAATTTGAGTTAATGGCATTTGAAATGTCATATATGGAGTTTGAATTTGAATCTTAGATTCAAACCAACTCCATTTAACTTGCTGCTAGTTGCATTAGCTCAAACCACAGCATATTGCCATGTCATGATCATGCATCATATTGTGCATTGCATTGATTGTGTTCTTCCTTGTTTGCCGGTGTTTGCCCCCTCTCGATAGACGTGGTTCTGACGATGAGTTCGATGACACCGATGAAGAGCTATACTATCTTCGGAAGTGCCAGGCAAGCAAAACTCCCTTGTTCATTCTGATACAATCCCACTCTCTCGCTCCTGCTCTCTTTTACTTCATTAGGACAACAATGTTTCAACTGTTACATGCTACGGTAGTTGAACCCCTTTCCTCTGCATGACCTGTCATTGCCACAGTAAATAGATGAAACCCACTAGCATGAGTAGGAGTTGTTTGAGCCCTGATGTGCCTACTCATTCATGCTTGTTTGTCATGCCTGCTATTGCTTAGAGTTGTGTCAGGTCTGATTCATCGGGGATGAATTGGAAAGTTGTGAACATGTCCTACTGTTGAGAGCTAAGTATGTGAACACGATTTGGTAAAGGTAGCGGTGAGAGGCCATGTAGGAGTACATGGTGGGTTGTCTCATTGAAACCGTCCTCAGGAACTGAGTTCTGTGTTTGTGATCCATGAACAGCTACTACCACACATTGGGTTCCGGTAACTCGACCACTCTCGGCTTATTAATCAACCTGATCTCTGTCCAGGAGTTGCAACTAGTCTCTGGTGTTTGTAGGTAGTGCTAGTAGTCTACCAAGTGGCACCCGGTATAGGTGGGCTTGGGATAGACTAGGCACAATGGCACGGTGTACCAAGTGGCACCCGGATGGTGGGCTTGGGAACCCTGCTCACCTCGTTTGGGGCCGTGAGCGACACCCCGGCCGGACCTCCTTGCGGATGGAACCCGAATAGGCGATAAACCTGGATGAGAGACTTGTGTGGTTAGTCAGGTCGTGGCCGACTCCCTCGCCAGGCTTCCGCTTGAAGGTTGCCGAGATACACGTCGTGCACATGGTGGTAAGTGGCGAGAGCGTGTGTGAAGAAGTACACCCCTGCAGGGTTAACATCATCTATTCGAATAGCCGTGTCCGCGGAAAAGGACTTCTGGGTTGCCTGTACAATTCATAGACAAGTGAAAGTGGATACTCTAAAATGCGCAAGATAAGCGTGAGTGCTATGGATGGCGTTCTCGTAGGGAGACGGGAGCGGATCCATAGTGGTGTATTGATATGGTGAATATGTGGACTCGTGTGCGCCACCTCAAAAGAGTTACTTGCAGTCGTAGTTCAGGATAGCCACCGAGTCAAAGCTGGCTTGCTGCAGTCAAACTCCACCACCCCTTTGTTGATACTGATGCATATGTAGCTAGTTCTGATGTAAGTCTTGCTGGGTACATTTGTACTCACGTTTGCCTATTTTATGTTTTGCAGAGAGATGCCAGTCTCGCTAGTAGTTCCGTGTGGACTTTGACATTTAGCTTGATACCTCAGCTACGATCTTGTGCCCTCGGCAGGATCTGGTAGATAGTTAGGCTTCTCAGCCTTTTTCATTTGTAGATGTCTGTACTCAGACATGTTAAGCTTCCGCATGTGCTTTGACTTGTATGCTCTGAATGTTGGGTCATGAGACCCATGTTTGTAATATCTCCCTCCTCGGAGCCTAATGAATAAATACTTTGAGTCGTAGAGTTTGTTGTGATGCCATGTTGTATTTACACATATCGAGCATATTGTGTGTATGATTGAAATGCTTGGTATGTGTGGGATCCGACAACCTAGTTGTTTATCCTTGGTAGCCTCTCTTATGGGGAAATGTAGTATTGTGCTTCCATGAGCCATAGTAGTCCGCTACAGCCCGGTTCACCGGAGTCTTGCTAGCCCAGCACTACTGCTCCGGAACACTTGACTGGCCGGCATGTGATTCACTTCGTTCCTGTGTCTATCCCTTCGGGGAAATGTCACGCGGTGACATCCGGAGTCCTGCCTAGCCTGCTACAGCCCGGTTCACCGGAGTCCTGTTAGCCAAGTGCTACAGCCCGGATTCGCACGCTGCTGACAGACATGCTCGATGATGATTCATGTATGCCTGTCCCCATAAGTTGGGGCCACATTGGGTTCATGACTAGTCATGTCGGCCGGGTTCTCTGTCATATGGATTGGGTCAGTGGCACCATGCTTAGAGTTGTGCCAGGTCTGATCCATCGGGGATGAATTGGAAAGTTGTGAACATGTCCTACTGTTGAGAGCTAAGTGTGTGAACACGATTTGGTAAAGGTAGCGGTGAGAGGCCATGTAGGAGTACATGGTGGGTTTTCTCATTGAAACCGTCCTCAGGAACTGAGTTCTGTGTTTGTGATCCATGAACAGCTACTACCACACATTGGGTTCCGGTAACTCGACTACTCTCGGCTTATTAATCGACCTGATCTCTGTCCAGGAGTTGCAACTAGTCTCTGGTGTTTGTAGGTAGTGCTAGTAGTCTACCAAGTGGCACCCGGTACAGGTGGGCTTGGGACAGACTAGGCACAGTGGCTCGGTGTACCATGTGGCACCCGGATGGTGGGCTTGGGAACCCTCCTCACATCATTTGGGGCCGTGAGCGACACCCCGGCCGGATCTCCTTGCGGATGGAACTCGAATAGGCGATAAACCTGGACGAGAGACTTGTATGGTTAGTCAGGTCGTGGCCGACTCCCTCACCAGGCTTCCGCTTGAAGGTTGCCTAGCTACACGTCGTGTACATGGTGGTAAGTGGCGAGAGCGTGTGTGAAGAAGTACACCCCTACAGGGTTAACATCATCTATTCGAATAGCCGTGTCCGCGGAAAAGGACTTCTGGGTTGCCTGTACAGTTCATAGACAAGTGAAAGTGGATACTCTAAAATGCGCAAGATAAGCGTGAGTGCTATGGATGGCGTTCTCGTAGGGAGACGGGAGCGGATCCATACTGGTGTATTGATATGGTGAATATGTGGACTCGTGTGCGCCACCTCAAAAGAGTTACTTGCAGGCGTAGTTCAGGATAGCCACCGAGTCAAAGCTGGCTTGCTGTAGTCAAACTCCACCACCCCTTTGTTGATGCTGATGGATATGTAGCTAGTTCTGATGTAAGTCTTGTTGGGTACATTTGTACTCACGTTTCCCTATTTTATGTTTTGCAGAGAGACGTCAGTCTTGCTAGTAGTTCCGTGTGGACTTTGACATTTAGCTTGATACCTCAGCTACGATCTTGTGCCCTCGGCAGGATCTGGTAGATAGTCAGGCTTCTCAGCCTTTTTCATTTGTAGATGTCTGTGCTCAGACATGATAAGCTTCCGCATGTGCTTTGACTTGTATGCTCTGAATGTTGGGTCATGAGACCCATGTTTGTAATATCTCCCTCCTCAGAGCCTAATGAATAAATACTATGAGTCGTAGAGTTTTGTTGTGATGCCATGTTGTATTTACACATATCGAGCATATTGTGTGTATGATTGAAATGCTTGGTATGTGTGGGATCCGACAACCTAGTTGTTTATCCTTGGTAGCCTCTCATATGGGGAAATGTAGTCTTGTGCTTCCATGAGCCATAGTAGTCCGCTACAGCCCGGTTCACCGGTGTCCTGCTAGCCCAGCACTACTGCTCCGGAACAATTGACTAGCCGACATGTGATTCACTTCGTTCCTGTGTCTGTCCCTTCAGGGAAATGTCACGCGGTGACATCCAGAGTCCTGCCTAGCCTGCTACAGCCCGGTTCACCGGAGTCCTGTTAGCCCAGTGCTGCAGCCCGGATTCGCACGCTGCTGACCGAGGTAGCATATCAATTACTATTTCCTTTGACTGGAAGCCGAGATAAGCCAAGCGACTGACAACAAAGGAAGAAAGCAAGCGGAGATTAGCGACTGACAGGAAAGGACGGAAGCTGTCGAGGCAATGAAGCACCCAAAGTTTTTGTGCAGTTCTACCAAAGTCGAGCATCCCTATTGGCACATATATTGAGTGAGATTACTATAATAGTGGGACTAGTTGATGAAACATACACTAACAAATAGAAGCACCCTCATTATCTTAATGGGTAAAGTTAGCAACATAGTAGTCTTGCTTAAAGAGAGGTATTAGTTTATTTAATCAGTGCCAATTAGCTCAACTCAACACTCAAAGCATTGCCATTTATCATAGGTTGCAAAACTTAAAAGTGCAAAGATAAAGGAGTTTCTCATGACAGTAGCACGATACAAATAGAGATGACAGCAAACTAATATGGATGAAGGCCTTAGGCCCATACCAACCTGAGAAAAAAAGCTTATTCATGTAGTCCCATAAGAGATGATAAAGCACTCACTGGAATCACACAATAGTATATATTTTTGTGCACTTCAAATGTATGGTTGAAATCACTCTTGTTTACCAGTGCTGAGATTATATCGAAAGATTCTCAAGAACTTCCAGCAGAGTTAAAGCACTGGCTGGGATACAGTTCATTGTATTGTCTTGTGTAGTTCCACTAAAATGTATGATTGGCACAACATGATCCCTGTTTGCACAAGTAGGAACAAGGTGAAACTTTCATTAGCTTAGTGAGAAAGGATAGGAAGACATTAGCATATTACTCAAATAGTAGCATCAAATTCATGATGGACAATACGCAAAACATTGCCTCATTGAACCAATGGCAATAAATTGACATGCAAAACAATAGCACTATTATGTCATGACACTAATAATATTCCCTCCCTGCTCCACCACATGATTCACCTCCATAGACAAACATTCACACGTACATGATTCAGCATAGGGTCCTACTAAAGATTTGTTTAACTCCAACAGGAAAATTAGGCAGTAATAAATTAGTGGTACTTAAGTACTCCTAATTAATTAAGTGAGACAGCAGAAGTGGAAGGGCTCCCTGGAGGATCGTCTCACATGTAAGGTAGTCGTTGCCGGAGCCCTTGAATAGCCTCGACTGAGACCTCTGGCTTCAGCAAGATCGCCTTGGCACTGTTTATTCTTCTTCTTCTTCCTCTTCATGCTCTGTTTCTCTTTCTCCTCACCAGTTGGTGAAACCAAGTACATGATTGGACTTCTAATTCATAATTGGTTTTGTCAGTGAGGGAGTACAAGTGTACTAGTAAAAAACAGCATTATTTTCTCATGGTAGTCGGAAAATAGAGATGAACACATGCATTAAATATCATTCTTACCTAAAGGAAGGTTATGGCGCCAATATGGATGATGAGGATTGGAACACAGATCTCCCTTTGTGCAGTTCCACCAAAATGAACCAACTGTTCCATTCTGACATTCCAGTTAAACAGCACAAAAGTCACTTCTTTTAAGAAGAGTTTTGTGCAGTGCACCAAAAGGTCACAACAACAACCAGGTGAATTGGATATCCCTGTTTGCACAAAAAGGCACAGAGGAAACAGTCAGAGTCTCGAACAATTACAGGAAAAAACATTTGGCTAAACTTGTCAGAGTCTCAAACAATTACAGGCAAAAACAGTGGCATGGCTTCATTTTTACCAGGGACATTATATTAAGAACAGCTAAGGCTATGTTCGGTTCACAGGTTTGGTGCAGGATTTTCGTAGGAACACAATTCCTACGGTATTCTTTCCCTTCCAACCATTCGGAACACGGGAAAGGTGAATAGTGTTTCATAGGAAAGCTGGTCTGGTAGTACTGATTCCATCGGATTAGAAACATCCACGCGCTGCTCATTTTTTGGGCGGAAGCCCGAGGCAGGCGCTCGCTGCCATGCGTTAGACAGGTTGCTGTGCTGTGTTTGCCCGAATAAAAAAATCAACCTATGTGTGGTACGTGAGGTGAGGACAAGAGTAGTCACTGTGCAGCTGAATAAACAAATAGCATCTCATACTACCAAGCATGCTACTCTAAAAAAACAAATCTGTACATTTCGTAGTTCATCGGAACACATTCTCTTGAGAGTTTCCTCCGGTTCGCGGTTCCATAGTTTTATACCTACATTCCTTTCCTATTCCGGTCCTCTTTTCTGCCCCTTTATTCCGACCGGAGCCTAAATATTTGGTATAAGGGCATGGGACAGTGGGTGCACCAGCAGTACAGCACCATGTACGTAAACAGGGGCATAAAGTGGTGATTCATAGTTTGTTGCCCCAAGAAACAAACATCCAAAAACATATCTGGGTTGGTCCCATTTTTGTTCACTCTAGCCACCTACTCCTATGTGTGGATAGCAAATCTAGCCCTAGTCATACCACTGTGTACAGCGTTACCCCTATATTTCCCTTTTCGACCAAGAGACCGGTTGGATGACCAGTCTGTACTACTTTCATCCCCTTTCCTTCCTGTTTGTACCAAGTCCGATGTACATACTAAATTCCCCCACCCCCACTTTATTTCAATGACAAGTATTTTCGGACGGAGGGAGTACAAGATTCGACTCCATGAAGTAGCTTTACCTCTAACAATAGAAGAAAAAAAATAGGTGACGTTGGACCATCCGATCGAGAGGGGCTGAGAGGTAGAAAATGATGCACATGCAGCGATGTAGCGAGCTGGGGAAGTAGAGCTAAGGCGTTTTCGAACGAAGATATACCTGAAGGTCGTCGGGATGTGGATAGGTGGGTGGCGGGAGGCCGGATCTGCCCGCAGGCAACGACGAAGGGATCGGAGGACCTCCCGCGCCGGCGCTCGGCCAGAGATAACGGTGCGGCCGGCAGTGGGTCTCCTCCCTCGCTGTCGACGACGGCCTAAATGCTGCCCCTCCTCCCCTTCACCGGCGGAGGGGGATACGTCCGGATCTGTAACCAGCGGTGAGGATAGAAAGCCAGTGTTTTTTGAAGGGAGAAAGACAGTGTTACTACCCCTATCTTGTTTAGATCTGGAGAGGATGAGAGTGTGTGAATAGAGCAGCCCTAGCAAGCAAGCGCGGAGGCTCCGGCCTATATATAAGTAGTGGGGTAGTTTTCCTTTTTCACTCCATCAAAACAATCGTTTAAAATTGTGTACTACTACATGCCAGGTCGCGTTTTTTTAGTTGTTGATTGTTTTTTGAGATAGCTGCCAACTTGTTCCAAGTGGTGTTACGGTGTGCCAGGTCGCACTTTGTATCGTTCAAGTCTGGTACTAGAAGTCCCTCCATTAAATGAACAACCACCCCCTCGTAAAAATTATGAACAAGCCCATGGCTAAAATTAGCGGAAACATGGGTTGCCCCAACATGCATCATTATTTATATTTTCTACTCCCTCCGTTCCTAAATATAAGTCTTTTTTATTAGCCACACCTAAGACAAGAATTTTTTTATTAGCAGTGAACCCCACATGTCATAGACACAAAAATTGTGGCAAGATTCCCTTAGGCAAGCCAAACTGTGTCTAACAATTTGAGCAACTCAGGTTAGGCAAGTGTGGCAAGTGTGGGAAAAATAATGTGGCAACATAAGACAAACATAGTCACAATCCAAACAGCCCCGTAATTTTTTGTGACATGCACGAAAATTTGGTTAGTTAAATTTATAGTCAAAATTTGGCAAGGTGCATCAAATCAACACATGCAAGTATCGAAAGGAAAGTCACGGCATGCATGCATGCGTTGTACTCCTCCGCTTCCAAATATAAGTCTTTTTAGAGATTGCAACAAGTGACTACATACGAAGCAGAATATGTCTACTCCTACATACGAAGTAGCCCATTTGAAATGTGTAAAAAGACTTTTATCGAATGCAGTGCTTTGATGTGTCGCGTCAACTCGTACAAGACCGAGAAATTTGATTACTACGACGCCCTCTCCCTCGCGGACGAGCTCCGGTGCCTTAACTGCACCTGCCTTTGGCTGCATGACAGGTGGGCGAACCACCTATTGGGCCCACCTGTCATAGACGCAAAGGCAGGAGCAGTAAGTAGAAGCTTTCGCTAGACGCTATCTCTCCCGCATGAGGTGGACAGACATGCAACAGTGGATTCGATACTGTAGAAGTAGGAGTAACATCATTTTTCGTCTTCTCGAAGAGGCGAAGAGCCAAGGGCAAACCGAACGTGGCAGTTGCGAACGCTCGCGTGGTGCGGTTCCTGGGAGTACTAGCCAGGCTCTTGCATGAGACAAAATTGCTATTGTTTAACAATTAAACTCCATTATCCATTGGTTGATACTCATTCTGCATAGGTCCACGCGCTTAGCACCGTTTCCTCCTGGGGTCACCAATGTTTATTTGCTAATTAATAGCATTCCATGCAATGAACTAGCCATTGCAAGTCATTAAAAGCATGCACACCTCTCATCTCTTATTGGTTGATACATATGTCAAGAAACAAGAAACAAGGTAGAAATTAATGCACCGCGCCTAAGTGTTTTGGGACTATTTGGTTTTCGTAAGATGAATTACACACCTAGACGGAGGGGGTAGTATAGACTTCTAAACCGGAAAGGAGTATTTGCCTTTCTAGATATTTCAACAAGTGACTAGACTACACCGTGTGTAGTACCCCCTCCCTTCCGGTTTATAGGGCTCAAATCTCAAATCTCATGAACCAAGGCATTTTGCGATTGGAGGAATGTACTGTATCTCGTACTTTACAAAACTACCCTAATTAAACTCATGCATTAATTACGTAGTTCTCTCATTTTCCTCTCCGCCTTGGTCGCGGTGCACAATATTGAGCACTCCTATATGACTAGCCGCTCTATCTACATGCGGGACATTTCAAAGCATCCGGGCCCGCGTGCCATCCACCAAATCACAGCGAGGTGCTACAGTCGAGACTCACCTGTCACCCCGCTGTGGCCGTCATGACCCGTCATATCACAAAACCCACACCTTTACCAGCAGTGGTAAGGTGGCCTCCAAGTTGGACTGGACGAAGCAACCATCATTTCATTGGAACGCTCGTTCAAGCCCTTTCTTCCCTTTCTTGAAGAAAACCTCACTCCAGGCTACTCGCTTCTGCCATTTTTCTTCTCTACCGACGAAGGAAAGGTGGGCGAATCAGTTATGCTGCTATATTTTCATTCCAATAATCTTCTTTTTGGGAAGCACCGACCGATTCTCACATCCTATGCTTTTCCCGTTTTCATTGCGATTGTGGTTTCCTTTCGATTGCTTTTTGTTTGTCAGTTCATTGATGGATCCTGGAGCACTAGGCAAAGAGTTGCCGGCGGACAACCCACTGGAGACAGCGATCTCCAGGAAGCGAGCACCGACCAACGAGTTGACCATGTTGGCGGGCCAACCCATGGAGACGAAGAACTCCAAGAAACAAGCATTGGCCAAAGAGTTGAGGACGTTGGCGGACGAACTCCTCAAAGAAAGTTGGAAGAACAGCAAGGGCCCCACCTTGCCTACCCCAGGAACTCCGATTGCCACCTATGTGAGGCTCAAGACCGAGTTTGAGGAGATAGTCGCCGTTGAGAAGCAGTATTCCCCTGGCAAGGTGATGGCCCCCATCGAGGACGAGGAGATGGCCCCCGGAGGGATGAGATCCCCTGGTGAGCTGCACAAGGTAAAAAATAATGGCTTATTACCATAGTTGTGGTTTTTGATTATTTGCAATGTGCTTGCTTTTTGATTATTTGCAATGTGCTTGCTAATATGTTAGGGTTGTGCAGGTGCCGGTGGTTGTCCTTGATGATTCCGATGTCGTGGCCCGTCCTGTTGGCATCGCCCCGGAGATCGATTCCGATGCCGCTGTCCATCCTGTGGACATCGCCCCAGAGATCGATTCCGATGTCGTGTTCAGTCCTGTGGACATCGCCCCAGAAATCGATTCCCATGCCACTGTCCGTGCTATGGTCATTGCCCGAGAGATCGATGACAAGAAATAGTTGGTCGCGCTAATCCTTCAGGGTAGTTTGCATTGCCTTGTGTTTAATTACCAGAACGATGCGTGTTATCAAACCATCTTAGGGCTAGTGCACTGTCTTGTGTGGGCGGATCTAGCTACTTTTGTTTGATAGTGAATCATGCGATGAATCATGCGAACCCTCTCCGAGTTATGGAAACAGATGTATCCTCACCAGCTTTTGATGTACTATATGGCATGCTTAGATGTAATTTTGAACTTTTTATCATATCAGGAGGGCTTGTTTGATGATTCTTGGTGTTAGTAGGCTAGCTACTGTGCAAAACACTCACCGAAGAGAAACGTTGGGGCTGATGAGCTCGTGGTACGCTTATACTTATCCCTCGTCGATTGACCAATATCCCTAGCTCCTAAAATTGTAGGCTTAGCGATCGATCAGACAATAGTCGACATACATTCAGGCCTCATTTGGTTCATAGGGTAGGAAAATCGTAGCAACAGTACAGAGAACGTGCAACACAAAATCATAGCAGTGCAGAGACGTACTCCCTCCGTTCCAAAATAGATGACCTAGGCGGGCTAGTTTGGCCTAGTGGGTTTCAGTGATATGACGTGGTACAGTGCCGTCCAGTCTTCGCGTGTGGTAGCAGTATTGTGGATACAGTAAGTTTTCTTGAAGAAGCGGAATTCAACGAAGTCATGATGGTTCCTTCGTCCGAACAACTTACAGTGGGAAAGGTTGGCCTTCGATACCACTGGGGTAGACCAGTATAATTTTGTGCATGGCAGGTGCACCAGGATGGTCGACGTCCCACATGTCGGCGAATGAAAGTATTCTTTCCGATATAGAGGACGAGCAACGAGTATTCATTGTTTATTTTTGATGAAAGCTATTGTCTCCACTGTTACTCCTTGACTTTGTCAATGCCTCTCTCTCCTCCACATAAGCGAGGACTACTTGCTATGCATGCAGCGGGCAGCTGGCGTCTTGAGGGGCCAGGGCGGTGAGAGCGGGCTCCAGAAGCGGTCCGGACTCCAGCATGGCCCGCCTCACATTATCACCGTATATTTCGTGGAGTCCGTGCGCGGCGGGAGGGTGATCTCTTCTCCCTCCCCCGTTTCTCTCTTCTCAGCGACGCCCACCGAGCGATTAGATTTCGGCTATCGACGGTTTAGTCAATTACGGTCCCACATGTCAGTGAAATTGCAAGACAACGCGTTGTTGGGGAACGTAGCAGAAATTCAAAATTTTCTATGCATCACCAAGATCAATCTATGGAGTAATCTAGCAACGAGGGGAAGGGGAGTGCATCTACATACCCTTCTAGATCGCGATGCGGAAGCGTTGCAAGACGTGGATGAAGGAGTCGTACTCGTAGCGATTCAGATCGCGGTTGATTCCGATCTAAGCGCTGAACCACGGCGCCTCCGCGTTCAACAGACGTGCAGCCCGGTGACGTCTCCCACGCCTTTATCCAGCAAGGAGAGAGGGAGAGGTTGGGGAAGACTCCTTCCAGCAGCAGCACGACGGCGTGGTGGTGGTGGAGGAGCGTGGCAATCCTGCAGGGCTTCGCCAAGCACCGCGGGAGAGGAGAAGGGAGAGGGGTAGGGCTGCGCCAAGAGAGAGGTGTTCTCGTGTGTATGGCAGCCCCAAAACCTCAAGTATATATAGGGGAGGGGGAGGGGCGGCGCCCCCATCTAGGGTTCCCCCCCAAGGGGTGCGGCCAGCCCTAGATGGGACTTGGGGGGCGGCCAAAGGGGGGAGAGAGGGGGGGCGCCCCACTAGATGGGCCTTAGGCCCATCTGAGACTAGGGTTTCCCCCTTCCCCCATTCCTGCGCCCTGGGCCCCTTGTGGGAGGCGCACCAGCCCACCTAGGGGCTGGTCCCCTCCCACACTTGGCCCACGCAGCCCTCTGGGGCCGGTGGCCCCACCTGGTGGACCCCCGGGACCCTCCCGGTGGTCCCGGTACATTACCGATAGCACCCGAAACTTTTCCGATGACCAAAACAGGACTTCCCATATATAAATCTTTACCTCCGAACCATTCCGGAACTCCTCGTGACGTCCGGGATCTCATCCGGGACTCCGAACAACATTCGGTAACCACGTATATCTATTCCCTACAACCCTAGCGTCATCGAACCTTAAGTGTGTAGACCCTACGGGTTCGGGAACCATGCAGACATGACCGAGACGTTCTCCGGTCAATAACCAACAGCGGGATCTGGATACCCATGTTGGCTCCCACATGTTCCACGATGATCTCATCGGATGAACCACGATGTCGGGGATTCAATCAATCCCGTATACAATTCCCTTTGTCTATCGGTATGTTACTTGCCCGAGATTCGATCGTCGGTATCCCAATACCTTGTTCAATCTCGTTACCGGCAAGTCTCTTTACTCGTTCCGTAACACATCATCCCGTGATCAACTCCTTGGTCACATTGTGCACATAATGATGATGTCCTACCGAGTGGGCCCAGAGATACCTCTCCGTTTACACGGAGTGACAAATCCCAGTCTCGAATCGTGCCAACCCAACAGATACTTTCGGAGATACATGTAGTGCACCTTTATAGCCACCCAGTTACGTTGTGACGTTTGGTACACCCAAAGCATTCCTACGATATCCGGGAGTTGCACAATCTCATGGTCTAAGGAAATGATACTTGACATTAGAAAAGCTCTTAGCAAACGAACTACACGATCTTGTGCTAGGCTTAGGATTGGGTCTTGTCCATCACATCATTCTCCTAATGATGTGATCCCGTTATCAACGACATCCAATGTCCATGGTCGGGAAACCGTAACCATCTATTGATCAACGAGCTAGTCAACTAGAGGCTTACTAGGGACATGGTGTTGTCTATGTATCCACACATGTATCTGAGTTTCCTATCAATACAATTCTAGCATGGATAATAAACGATTATCATGAACAAGGAAATATAATAATAACCAATTTATTATTGCCTCTAGGGCATATTTCCAACAGTCTCCCACTTGCACTAGAGTCAATAATCTAGTTCACATCCCCATGTGATTAACACTCACAGGTCACATCACCATGTGACCAACACCCAAGAGTTTACTAGAGTCAACAATCTAGTTCACATCACTATGTGATTAACACTCAATGAGTTCTGGTTTGATCATGTTATGCTTGTGAGAGAGGTTATTAGTCAACGGGTCTGAACCTTTCAGATCCGTGTGTGCTTTACGAATATCTATGTCATCTTGTGGATGCTACCACGCGCTATTTGGAGCCATTTCAAATAACTTCTCTACTATACGAATCCGGTTTGCTACTGAGAGTCATCCGGATTAGTGTCAAAGTTCGCATCGACGTAACCCTTTACAACGAACTCCTTTTCACCTCCATAATCGAGAAAATTCCTTAGTCCACTAGATACTAAGGATAAGTTCGACCGCTGTCATGTGATCCATTCCCGGATCACTATTGTACCCCTTGACCAACTCATGGCAAGGCACACTTCATGTGCGGTACACAGCATAGCATACTGTAGAGCCTACGTCTAAAGCATAGGGGACGACCTTCGTTCTTTCTCTCTCTTCTGCTGTGGTCAGGTATTGAGTCTTACTCAATACTCACACCTTGTAACACAGCCAAGAACTCCTTCTTTGCTGATCTATTTTGAACTCTTTCAAAATCATGTCAAGGTGTGCGTTCTTTGAAAGTATCATCAGGCGTCTTGATCTATCTCTATATATCTTGATGCCCAATATGTAAGCAACTTTATCTAGGCCTTCTTTTGAAAAACTCCTTTCAAACAACCCTTTATGCTTTCCAGAAATTTTACATCATTTTGGATCAACAATATGTCATTCACATATACTTATCAGAAATGTTGTAGCGCTCCCACTGACTTTATTGTAAATACAAGTTTCTAACAAACTTTGTATAAACCCAAAAACTTTGATCACTCCATCAAAGCGTATATTCTGACTCCGAGATGCTTGCTCTAGTCCATGGAAGGATCGCTGGAGCTAGCATACCTTTTAGCATCCTTAGGATCGACAAAACCTTTCTGATTGTATCACATAAAACCTTTCCTTACGAAAACTGGTAAGAAAACTTGTTTTGACATCCATCTGCCAGATTTCATAAATGCAGCTAATGCTAACATGATTCCGACAGACTTAAGCATCTCTACGGATGAGAAAATCTCATCGTAGTCAACTCCTTGAACTTGTGAAAAGTTTCTTTGCCACAAGTCGAGCTTCATAGACGGTAACATTACCATCCATGTCCGTCTTCTTCTTAAAGATCCATTTATCTCAATGGCTTGCCGATCATCGGGCAAGTTCACCAAAGTCTACGCTTTGTTCTGATACATGGATCCTATCTCGGATTTCATGGCTTCTAACCATTTGTCGGAATATGGGCCCACCATTGCTTCTCCATAGCTCGTAGGTTCATTGTTGTCTAGCAACATGACTTCCAAGACAGGATCACGCATTACTCTGAAGTAGTACGCATCCTCGTCGTCTTACGAGGTTTGGTAGTGACTTGATCCGAAGTTTCATGATCACTATCATAAGCTTCCACTTCAATTGGTGTAGGTGCCACAGGAACAACTTCCTGTGCCCTGCTACACACTAGTTGAAGTCATGGTTTAATAACCTCATCAAGTCTCCACCATCCTCCCACTCAATTCTTTCGAGAGAAACTTTCCTCGAGAAAGGACCCGTTTCTAGAAGCAATTACTTTTGCTTCCAGATCTGAAATAGGAGGTATACCCAACTGTTTTGGGTATTCTATGAAGATGCATTTATCCGCTTTGGGTTCGAGCTTATCAGCCTGAAATTTTTTCACATAAGCATCGCAGCCCCAAACTTTTATGAAACGACAGCTTAGGTTTCTCTAAACCATAGTTCATACGGTGTCGTGTGAACGGAATTGCGTGGTGCCCTATTTAAAGTGAATGCGGTTGTCTCTAATGCCTAACCCATAAACGATAGTTGTAATTCGATAAGAGACATCATGGTATGCACCATATCCAATAGGGTGCAGTTATGATGTTCGGACACACCATCACACTGTGGTGTTCCAGGCGGTATTAATTGTGAAACACTTTCCACAATGTCTTAATTGTGTGCAAAACTCGTAACTCAGATATCTCTATGATCATATCATAGACATTTCATCCTGTTGTCACGACGATCTTCAACTTCACTCTGAAATTACTTGAACCCTTCAATAATTCAGACTTGTGTTTCATCAAGTAAATATTCTCAGCATCTACTCAAATCATCTGTGAAGTAAGAACATATCGATATCCACTGCGTGCCTCAGCACTCATTGGACTTCACACATCAAATGTATTACTTCCAACAAGTTGCTCTCTTGTTCCATCTTACTGAAAACGAGGCCTTTCAGTCATCTTGCCCATGTGGTATGATTTGCATGTCTCAAGTGATTCAAAATCAAGTGAGTCCAAACGATCCATCTGCATGGAGTTTCTTCATGCATATATACCAATAGACATGGTTCGCATGTCTCAATCTTTTCAAAAACGAGCGAGTCCAAAGATCCATCTACATGGAGCTTCTTTATGCGTTCTATACCAATATGACTCAAATGGCAGTGCCACAAGTATGTGGTACTATCATTACTATTTTATATCTTTTGGCACGAACATGTGTATCACTGCGATCGAGATTCGTTTTAGGTGCAAGACCATTGAAGGTATTATTCAAATAAACAGAGTAACCATTATTCTCCTTAAATGAATAACCGTATTGCGATAAACATAATCCAATCATGTTTATGCTCAACGCAAACACCAAATAACAATTATTTAGGTTTAACACCAATCTCGATGGTAGAGGGAGCATGCGACGCTTGATCACATCAACCTTGGAAACACTTCCAACACATATCGTCATCTCACCTTTAGCTAGTCTCCGTTTATTCCGCAGCTTTTGTTTCGAGTTACTAACACTTAGCAACCGAACCGGTATCTAATACCCTGGTGCTGCTAGGAGTACTAGTAAAGTACACATTCATATAATGTATATCCAATATACTTCTGTCGACCTTGCCTGCCTTCTCATCTACCAAGTATCTAGGGTAGTTCTGCTTCAGTGACCGTTTCCCTCATTACAGAAGCACTTAGTCTCGGGTTTGGGTTCATCCTTGGGATTATTCACTAGAGCAGCAAATGATTTGCTGTTTCATGAAGTATCCCTTTTGCCCTTGCCCTTCTAGAAAGTAGTGGTTTTACTAACCATCAACAATTGATGCTCCTTCTTGATTTCTACATTCGCGGTGTCAAACATCGCGAGTTGCTCAAGGATCATCATGTCTATCCCTGATATGTTATAGTTCATCACGAAGCTCTAATAGCTTGGTGGCAGTGACTATGGAGAACCATCACTATCTCATCTGGAGGATTAACTCCCACTCGATTCAAGCGATTGTGGTACTCAGACAATCTGAGCACATGCTCAACGATTGAGCTTTTCTCCCTTAGTCTGCAGGCTTAAGAAACTTGTCAGAGGTCTCATACCTCTTGACGTGGGCACTAGTCTGAAATCCCAATTTCAGTCTTCGGAACATCTCATATGTTCTGCGACGTTTCAAAAACGTTTTTGGTGCCACAATTCTAAACCGTTAGCATTACGCACTGAACTATCACGTAGTCATCAAAACGTGTATGTCAGATGTTTCGCAACATCTACAGACGACGCTGAGGTTCAGCATACCGAGCGGTGCATTAAGGACATAAGCCTTCTGTGCAGCAATGAGGACAATCCTCAGTTTACGGACCCAGTTCGCATAATTGCTACTATCAACTTTCAACTAAATTTTCTCTAGGAACATATCTTAAACAGTAGAACTAAAGCGTAAGCTATGACATAATTTGCAAAGACCTTTTGACTATGTTCATGATAATTAAGTTCATCTGATTATTGAACTCCCACTCAGATAGACATCCCTCTAGTCATCTAAGTGATACATGATCCGAGTCAAACTAGGCCGTGTCCGATAATCACGTGAGACGGACTAGTCATCATCGGTGAACATCTCCATGTTGATCGTATCTTCTATACGACTCATGCTCGACCTTTCGGTCTTCTGTGTTCCGAGGCCATGTCTGTACATGCTAGGCTCGTCAAGTCAACCTAAGTGTATTGCGTGTGTTCCGAGGCCATGTCTGTACATGCTAGGCTCGTCAACACCCATTGTATGCGAACGTTAGAATCTATCACACCCGATCATCACGTGGTGCTTCGAAACAAGGAACCTTCGCAACGGTGCACAGTTAGGGGGAACACTTTCTTGAAATTATTATAAGGGATCATCTTAGTACCGTCGTTCTAAGCAAATAAGATGCAAAACATGATAAACATCACATGCAATCAAATAGTGACATGATATGGCCAATATCATTTTGCTCCTTTGATCTCCATCTTCGGGGCACCATGATCATCTTCGTCACCGGCATGACACCATGATCTCCATCATCATGATCTCCATCATTGTGTCTTCATGAAGTTGTCACGCCAACGATTACTTCTACTTCTATGGCTAACGCGTTTAGCAATAAAGTAAAGTAGTTTACATGGCGTTATTCAATGACACGCAGGTCATACAAAAAATAAAGACAACTCCTATGGCTCCTGCCGGTTGTCATACTCATCGACATGCAAGTCGTGATTCCTATTACAAGAATATGATCAATCTCATACATCACATATATCATTCATCACATCTTCTGGCCATATCACATCACATAGCACATGCTGCAAAAACAAGTTAGACGTCCTCTAATTGTTGTTGCAAGTATTTTACGTGGCTTGTACAGGTTTCTAGCAAGAACGTTTCTTACCTACGTAAAACCACAACGTGATATGCCAATTTCTATTTACCTTCATAAGGACCCTTTTCATCGAATCCGTTCCGACTAAAGTGGGAGAGACAGACACCCGCTAGCCACCTTATGCAACTAGTGCATGTCAGTCGGTGGAACCTGTCTCACGTAAGCGTACGTGTAAGGTCGGTCCGGGCCGCTTCATCCCACAATGCCGCCGAAAAAAGATAAGACTAGTAGCGGCAAGAAGATTTGGCAACATCTACGCCCACAACTGCTTTGTGTTCTACTCGTTCATAGTAACTACGCATAGGCCTGGCTCATGATGCCACTGTTGGGGAACGTAGCAGAAATTCAAAATTTTCTACGCATCACCAAGATCAATCTATGGAGTAATCTAGCAACGAGGGGAAGGGGAGTGCATCTACATACCCTTGTAGATCGCGATGCGGAAGCGTTGCAAGAACGCGGATGAAGGAGTCGTACTCGTAGTGATTCAGAACGCGGTTGATTCCGATCTAAGCGCCGAACCACGGCGCCTCCGCGTTCAACACACGTGCAGCCCGGTGACGTCTCCCACGCCTTGATCCAGCAAGGAGAGAGGGAGAGGTTGGGGAAGACTCCGTCCAGCAGCAGCACGATGGCGTGGTGGTGGTGGAGGAGCGTGGCAATCCTGCAGGGCTTTGCCAAGCACCGCGGGAGAGGAGAAGGGAGAGGGGTAGGGTTGCGCCAAGAGAGAGGTGTTCTCGTGTGTATGGCAGCCCCAAAACCTCAAGTATATATAGGGGAGGGGGAGGAGCTGCGCCCCCATCTAGGGTTCCCCCCCCCCAAGGGGTGCGGCCAGCCCTAGATGGGACTTGGGGGGCGGCCAAAGGGGGGAGAGAGGGGGGGCGCCCCACTAGATGGGCCTTAGGCCCATCTGAGACTAGGGTTCCCCCCTTCCCCCCATTCCTGCGCCCTGGGCCCCTTGTGGGAGGCGCACCAGCCCACCTCGGGGCTGGTCCCTTCCCACAGTTGGCCCACGCAGCCCTCTGGGGCCGGTGGCCCCACCTGGTGGACCCCCGGGACCCTCCCGGTGGTCCCGGTACGTTACCGATAGCACCCGAAACTTTTCCGGTGACCAAAACAGGACTTCCCATATATAAATCTTTACCTCTGGACCATTCCGGAACTCCTCGTGACGTCCAGGATCTCATGCGGGACTCCGAACAACATTCGGTAACCACGTATATCTATTCCCTATAACCCTAGCGTCACCGAACCTTAAGTGTGTAGACCCTACAGATACGGGAACCATGCAGACATGACCGAGACGTTCTCCGGTCAATAACCAAGAGTGGGATCTGGATACCCATGTTGGCTCCCACATGTGCCACGATGATCTCATCGGATGAGCCACGATGTCGGGGATTCAATCAATCCCGTATACAATTCCCTTTGTCTATCGGTATGTTACTTGCCCGAGATTCGATCGTCGGTATCCCGATACCTTGTTCAATCTCGTTACCGGCAAGTCTCTTTACTCATTCCGTAACACATCATCCCGTGATCAACTCCTTGGTCACATTGTGCACATAATGATGATGTCCTACCGAGTGGGCCCAGAGATACCTCTCCGTTTACACGGAGTGACAAATCCCAGTCTCGAATCGTGCCAACCCAACAGATACTTTCGGAGATACATGTAGTGCACCTTTATAGCCACCCAGTTACGTTGTGACGTTTGGTACACCCAAAGCATTCCTACGGTATCCGGGAGTTGCACAATCTCATGGTCTAAGGAAATGATACTTGACATTAGAAAAGCTCTTAGCAAACGAACTACACGATCTTGTGCTAGGCTTAGGATTGGGTCTTGTCCATCACATGATTCTCCTAATGATGTGATCCCGTTATCAACGACATCCAATGACCATGGTCGGGAAACCGTAACCATCTATTGATCAACGAGCTAGTCAACTAGAGGCTTACTAGGGACATGGTATTGTCTATGTATCCACACATGTATCTAAGTTTCCTATCAATACAATTCTAGCATGGATAATAAACGATTACCATGAACAGGGAAATATAATAATAACCAATTTATTATTGCCTCTAGGGCATATTTCCAACACGCGTGTCCCCTCTGGTGAGCGGCGTGCGAGCCGGACTGTCGGGGTTGCGACGCGTACGAGTCATAAGTGTGCGGCCTTTTCCTTTAGAACTTGCGAAGCGTAACATTTTCGCGCGATCGATTGATAGAAATCCAGAACAAAATGGCGAGGGCCTTGCTTTCCTGCTCGTTAGGCGGGCTAGTTCGACTGATATGACGTGCTAGAGTGTCATCCACTTGCTCCATTTTTATGTAAGCAAGAGTTTACACTCTTACACGGGAGGAGTGCGAAACACCGCGGATCTGATTTTGATCGAGGGATAACTGTACCCTGCCAAATAATGGAGGATTGTTAGCGATTATAGCATGATAATTAGGGCATCTCCAGCGCTGGCCCACAAATTTACACCGGCATCTGTGCGAGGACACTGATGGATGCCATCCGATGCTGCCCGCATACCTTTCGACAACTATATGAACTAATCGGACGAAATTCATGCAAACAAAGCAAATTTCAAATTGACCGGATGAAATTCATTACATTTTGAGAACTTTTCCTATAAACTGGATGAAATTCATTACATATTTCGCACAAACTGTACTAAAACCTACTGTAAACCTAATCTAAAGGATCGCCGGGCCCCGACCACCATGTCCGGCCATGAAACCGAGAAAGCAGGCCATTGCCTTTGCCTCCTCCTTATCCGCCTCGATAACCTCCTCCTCCGGAGCACAAGGTTATGAAGATTTCCGCCTCCACGTCGCCATCAAGCGGCTAATCGGCCGCCGATTTTTATCCCACCAAGCTTGGCGTCGACTGAGTGGAGGAGCGGTGGCCTTCCTAGGACCAGAGCGGTGGCCACCTACCGTGTACTACTCTTCCTCGCTGCCGGCTGCGCCCGCTCATGCGCGCCGGCTTCGTGGTCGTGGTGGCGGAGGGCGGCCGGGGGGGAGCCGGCGATCTCCTTCGTTTACTCATGCGACAGTACGTCGAAGAGAGCTTTGGAGCATGCCCGGAGCGGAGCCGCCGATGTCCCTCGTCTGCTCCTGCGACAGTACGTCCAAGAGAGCTTCGGAGCGCCAGGAGGCCATGGTTGAAGTGGTGCCGACACAAGGAAGGGACCGGAGGAGAATAAGTGTGGGTCTTTGGCTATGGCTGGGAGCTGGGGCTCAAGTTAATATATCGGGCGAATGGCAATGAGCCACGGCAGACGGATGGACAACTGGCGCCAGAGTAGGTTCGTCGGGCGTGAAAGGGGACGCTGCTTCAGTGACTTAACTGCAGATGCGTTTGGGTTACTGACATGTGGGCAGAACGGGCGTCTGGCCCGCATGTCAGTGACACACCAATTGCACCTGCAGTTAAGTCCGGTGAATGCGGCACTGACATTCTGGAGAGACAGTGACCGTTTCAGGCGGGAAGCGCGCGCTAGCGATGGAAGGGGTTTCGGTGTGCAGTGGCACTAAGATCGGTCGCTCACTATAGTACATACTCCGTACCATACTACCCTCTCTAGCTTAGGCTGCTTTATAGATTGTCATTGTGATGGACGATATACATGAGCAAGGCGGTCCGAGTATGACCGTTAGTGTTGAGCCAGGTGAATACATGCTCGGCGTTCGCGTAGGCCTCCATCAAACGTCTAAACAGTAATGTCAGGCAACGCCGGGGCGCGCAGGTGATGGGCTCGCCGTTTGCGCTGCGCCATGAGCAGGACTTTGATTTAGAGGGCGACGTGCATGCATTAGCATGCTTTGACAGCATGAGCGTGAGTGTCTGACGCGAAGTATTTCATTTTGATTTGGCTGACGAGGGTGCGTTGCAGCGACGAGTCCGTGGTTTGATTCCCCACATACGCATAATTTTGGTTTTTACAGTATTTCTTTCTCCATTCACAGGTAGGCCCACGTAGATAGATAAAGAACACGAGCTGATGAGGCGCATGCGAAGTGTTTGACTGGTCAACCATACAAATACGGAGCTATACGCTGAGCCAGTGACCGTATAATCACCATATCTCGTATACAATGATCAAAGTGAGCTATCAAGACAAGTTTGATGACCGCCAATGCATTTTACTCGGTAATAAATGACCAGGATTGAAGGGGAATCCTAATTTGCTCCGTCTTCTGTCCTTGAGCTCTTGACAAACCAATGCACTATACGGTTGTCCGGCCACTCCCCCCGAGAGCTCTCACCAAGCGTCGTTCATGCCACCGCGCCGCACACTAACCGGTAAGGCAGCGATGGCATCCCGCCGCGCCGAGTTCCTCGCCGCCCACGAACGCACACAAAATGGTAGGGAAGCGATGGCATCCCGCCGTGCCGAGTTCATCGCCGCTCGCGACCTCACAACTACGTGGGAGGAATTTGAAGATGCCAAGGCCGAATGGGCGGTAGAGCAGGAGGCGGCCAAAGCCGCACAGAGGGAGCGGAAAAGTCAGAAAGCACTAAAGAAAAGAGAGGCCCACCGCCGCAATAAAGAAAAGGACGCACGCGCTGCTGCGGAGAGGTCGGCGGAGATCCAAGCACGGTGGGGTGTCGCCGACAAAGCCGGGAAGGAGAACGACGGCGTCTGGCCAGCATGTGAGAAGTAGTAGTACTAGTAGTTAGTGTGTGTGTCTGTGTCTAAGTACGAGCATGTACCAGTACTACTAGTTACTACTGTAGTTTTTAGAGCAAATTACCAGTACATTAGCCTAGACTAAATGGAAACATTCCTATCCTATGCATCAAATGGCATCTCTTTCTCTATAGGAATTGAGATGCATGTCATCTCACTTCCTATGATTTTCATATTCCTATCCTATGAACGAAAGGAGGCCTCTGTTGGAGTAGATACTTTAGCTAGCAGTACTGCTGGTACAGTAGTTTTCTTCAAGAAGCGGAATTCAACGAAGTCAGATGGTTCCTTCGTCCGAGCAACTTCAAAGTGGGAAGTGGGCCTGTGATTTGACGGCTCATTAGTCATTGTTACTGTCGTGCGACGACCTGGGTGACTCTCCCTTGGAGTTCTACGTGCATGGCAAGTGGACTAGGATGGTCGACGTCCCACATGTTGACGAACGGAAGTATTCTTTCTGATATCGAGGAGCAAGGAAACCGCGTGGTATAGTATCAGTGCTGATTGGTTCGCAAAAAAATAGTATCACTGCCGATTTATAATTATTTTTTATTTCTGATGAATGCTAGCGTTTCAACTCTTACGACGAAGGGTGCGAAAGACGACACGTGCTGGATGTCCCACACGTCAGCGAAAGGAGTGGGACATGAACAGCGTGGTAGAGCGTTTCCACTTCTTCCACTTCTGGGTCGGAGACCACACGTAGTAGTACTTAGTGGTATGAACGATACAAAGTGCGACCTGGAGAGAAAGACACATCTAGTTGGAAGGTCTCGGGGCATACACGTAAACAAATATAAAAGTTAATATGTGCCTCCACCTAATATAGTAGTAGTAGAGTACTTAGGCACGTACTCCATAACATCACCGTGCATTGCACGTACAACATTTAGTGGTAGTACGTAGTAAGAGACAAATGCCGCCCAAGAGTTCCCTTCTCGACCTACACTTTTGGGTGTTTGGTAGAGTGTATGGAGGGTGCATGAGTCCACACTAGTTTAGCACAAATACACTAGAAGCATGCATGAAGAGAGCATGCATGAAGAGGGGTGTTGAGTTGAGCATGCATGAAGAGGGAACAACTATGCTGAGACGAGAACGCAACCAAACACACCCTGTATGCCACGCATGTTCATACCATTTGTGCCTTTCTACTTCACTTACTGCGCTACATTACTCAGGTTCGTACGTCCACTCCTGGGTACATGTCTGTCTCGTAGTTCCAGTCCCACGTGTTCTTCATATAGATGGAACGATCGTTGCATAACGCGTGCACCTTGATGCTAGATGTCTCGCGTGCTGGCAAAAGGATGAACAAAGCTCACGTAAAAAAATAGAGTGGAAGAACAATAGATTCCGGACGACCGAGAAGGAGCCAGGAACCTCGTGGTGGAGCGTCTGCACTCATAATATTTAATATTATTCAGCGATATAAAATTAACCAATCATCTCCACAGTTGACTGGAAGAGTACGACACCCGGCAGCCCAGTGTAGTTACATCATACTAGTACATGGCTAACCCACGCTATCACCATATTTCTTGGCTTATGTGCGACACCTATCTCTAGTAATCCAGCAGCCTGTATCGCTTCTCCCTCCTCGTCTCTATCAAAGTGCGGCGGGCTGGCGTTTCTGCCGTCTATTGAGGTCGGTTAACTATCACATGTTAGCGACATGCCAAGAGCATTCTAAAAAAATTCCTTTCACGTTCCATTTTCGACAAGAAAAAAAATCCTTTCACGTACGAATTTGCCTGTATGCTTTGAGCAACTTGCATGTCCTATACTGCTCCTGTTTGATACTCTAACTTAGCTAGAGGTTAGACTAACTCATGACTAACCCTGAGCTAACTGTAGCCAAAGAGGTGTTTGGGTGACAGGATTAGATTGACAATAAATGCACTTCATGGAGAGATAAAAGTGATTTTTCAGTGGTCCCAATGAGAACTATCTCCAGTTAGCACCTCTTGGGTGGGATATATTTTTTTGGTGGGTTCGGTGCAACTTGCTCCAATTTAAACCCTCATGCTTGGATACTTTAGGGCTATTTGAGCCCCAACTAGCTCAAACTAACTCTAACCCATGGATCCAAACAGGGCCTATGGCCAGTCTCGACGCGGAGCAGTTGCGTGCACCGGGAAGCGGCGCTCTCTCGGCCGTCGCGCCACTTCAAAGTCGGCGCCAGTGAGAGGTCGCCTCCGCTCTGGCCGGGCATTAATGAGGCACTGACGCTCCAGGGCGGTGCTGACCGTTTCACGCGGGAAGCGCGCGCTGGCAAGGGAGTATAGGTTTTGAACCGTTTCAGGTGTAGTAGTAATGGTAGTTTGCAAAACTACTCAATTATTGCACTCAGTTTCCTAAGAAATTGCGGTAAAAAACGTTACTCCAAAGCCCGCTTCCCTTCTCCTTCCTGCTCGTGATTTACGTGGCCATGTTAACATGGTTGTGTCAAAAAAATGTCACTTCCTGCTTGTGATTTGCGTTATATAATTACAAGCAAGATTCTCGTGCATTGCACGGAACATCAATATGCATTCTTTTACAAAACACCTGTTGTGATTGACCCATGCAGGAGTAATCCCATGTGTAAAAACTAATGATATCTCGAGAATTTTATCGGAAAACTGGTATCTCGAGAATGTCATCGAAAAAATGAAAGATGAGAGATAAGGCGAGGAGGAGTGGAGCGTGGTGGTGACTGGTGGTCGGAATGGGCGGAGGCATGGGGATGGACGGCGCCGGCAGGCGGCAGCGGCCACCATGCATGCTAGATTGTTCCAGAGACTTATTCCTTTTTTAATTGCTGAGCAATGAGGTTGCGGGAGATAATGATGTGGAGAGAGGTGCGGGTATCTTTTGTAAAATTATCATAGTTTGCTTTCTATCCGTCAGATATAGATCATACGGTATGTATTACAAGATGGCAGGAACACCATCATCGCCAACTCGTTTTTATATAAGGGTACAAATGATAAGTTTGCTGACTACTAAAGTAAAGTGGAATCTGTCCATGTTATGCAAGTAAATAAAGGTGATTGTTTATCATACGGGTAAGGTTGGATGAAGGGTGGTAGGAACAAATGCTCCGCCCAGAGCATGTGTGTGTGAGATGGAGTCTTAGTGTGTGTGTGGGGTGTGTGTGTGTGTGTGAGAGAGAGAGAGAGGAGAGAGAGATGGAGTCTTAGTTTGTGTGTGTGTGTGTGAGAGAGAGAGAGATGGAGTCTAAGTGTGTGTGGGGGGAGGGGTGCGTGCGTGTGTGTGTTTGTGTGTGTGTGTGAGAGAGAGAGAGATGGAGTCTTAGTGTGTGTGGGGGGGTGTGCGTGCGTGTGTGTGTGTGTGTGTCGCAGGGTCCTCTGTGGCGGATGTAATTTAAGTGTGCATGGCTTCATCATAGAGAGGTGATGTGTATGGCAGAGGCCACCAACGACGGGGTGCGAGAGAGAAAATGCCCGTAGAGAGGGAAGAGAAGGTGCGTGCGCGTGAGAGGAGTCGACATCGAGAGAACATGTTTGTTCGAGAGACACCGAGGAAGACTACTATATATCGATGGTGCATGTAGGCGGGAATTAAACAAAGGGATGGTCTTATTGGTTTCGGGGATATAGGGGAAGAGTGAGAGGCGCGCGGGGGGAGGGGGTAGCTAGAAGGAGACTGTTAAGTGTGAGTGTGTGTTTTGCCCATCCAGGCGGAAGTTATGTGCACAAAAGAGGAGAACGATTCGATGTGGTGTTAGGATTGAGGGTAATTAACTACGTATGGAGACATAGAGACCTTGAACGTGGATGTGTGAGAGGTATACATGTATACGTGGGATGTGTGTGTGCGCGCGCGTGCGCATGATCGAGATAAAAGAAAGAAGACATAAGTCATAAGATCAACGACATGGGAGAGACGGGTCGGTATGACAATATGCATGCATGTGAGAATGCAGGGAAGAAGGCCCGACAATTGAGCATGTGTTTTTGTCTTTAAGAGATAGTGGCGTGGGATGGAGCATGCATCTATGGGGAGCAGAGGGGGTGAGGCGCAACGATTGTGCAAAAGAGATCAACCTATAAATGCATATGTATGGAGAGACATATATAGTGTGGGTGATAGGAAGCAAGACTCCGTGCGAGAAAGAAATGTTGACGGAGAAACTACATATAGATACAGAGATGGAGATGCTAGCTAGAGGGACATCCGTTAGTTTGGGTGTTGGAGATGATCGTCGGGTGGTTCAAAGGGTGAAGTTATATATGTGTGTGAGAGGGCACTTGACTGCATGTACAGAGAAACATATGTAGTGTGCGTGATAGGAATCAAGAGTGAGGGCGAGAAAGAAGGTTGATGGAGAAACAGATAAATAGAAAAATAAAGATGCTAGCTAGTGTGCGTTAGAGATAGGAGTCGAGTGGATCAGAAGGCTGGGTTATGTGTGTGGGTGTGAGAGGGATAGAGAGAGGGTGCATGTGTGTCACATACAAACAGATATCAGAGAGAAATGAGATCCAGAGAGACGGAGTTTTGTGTCTGCGAGAGAGAAAGATATTTCACAACGAGAGTGATAGCTAGAGAGACATATGAGGGAACACAAGATATCTCTAGGGAGAGAGGGTGTGTTTGAGCGACATACAAGAGAACAATGGAGAAATATGAGACCCTGGGAGACAGACTTTGTGTTTGTGTGTGAGAAAGGGATATTGAAGAGGAAGAGTCGTAGGTTCTCATATCTAAGGAGCGAAAGACATCTCTCTATGAGGGGTGTGCGAGTGGCACACATGGGAATAGTTGAGAGAAATGAGACCCTGGGAGACAAAGGTTTGTGTTTATGTGAGAGAAAGAGATTCCACATGGAGAATCATAGCTAGAGACACATAGCAGGGAGCGAGATATACTTAGAGAGAGATAGAGTGATGAAGGTCGAGGGAGAGAGTACCGTCAGTGTGTTACAAAGATAAAACATCATTGTCGACATACAGGTAGCACGAGAGATGCATGAGAGACGATGAACGCGTATAGGTCCAGAGAGATAGTCCTATATGAGCATGAGTCATAGCTATATGAGACGAATATCTGGATTAAAGGGGATTTAAAAAATTAAACTGGAGATCACGACATCGATAATATCATAACGCAAATTGGTGTATCAAACATGCATTTTCATTTGAATTTGGGCACACGTGTAATGTTATATAGTTTATCAATATTGGTGATCCATAGATTCTTCAATTACAAACAATGCATGGTTTATATGCAATTAATGTCTAAACGGGATTAAACTATATGTTGCGTGTGTGAAACACATTATACATGTTTGAGAAGTTAAAAAAACCCGCATGAAACACACATTAATTGGAGACAGTTAGCGAGGAATGCATACATTGGATTTCAACATAAAGTGGTTTCAAATATTTGAAAATCCAAATTGATGGATACAAACTTATGAATCTGAGATCGTGCCATTTGTAAACCATATTTATGTATAAATGGTGTTGTGCTTCTGAAAGTATATATAAAAAATGATGTATATAGAATGTAATTCCAATTGAAAATGGATCCCGCCCGAAAAAATAGTAGAATAAAAACGGGATTCGAATTGAGTTGGCACGGTAAACGTGCACTATGCAAAATTTGAATGAAGCGGGGAAAGTCGCAGTAACACCGCCCGAAACCAAAATCTGTGAGATGGAAATCACTACTGCCTATCCCTGCCACGCAAAGCCTATCTGCTGGATTTCTATAGGTTTTGATAGGGGTAGGTTTGTAATTTCACCTAAACGTGACGTAACCGCCTCTCACCCGGATTCATACACGGTGGGCGCCAAAACATAGTGTGCCCTCGGCCGAAATCGACTGCCTCCCCGATTCATATTCATACACGGTGGGCGCCAAAAACAAACTCTCGTCGGCAAATATTCGGTGTATGCGAGATTACCGTCCTATCCCCATCCGACTAATGTTGCTGTGATGTAGTAGAAATTTGAAACGGGGGCTAAGTTTGTAAATTCCCTCGCATTTGAGACAAGCGCGCCCTGAATACATGGTTCCCCCCTTCCTCTCTACCTCCCTTTTCCCCATTCGTACTCCGTGGGCGCCAAAACACCCTCTCCACCCCACCCTCCTCCGTCCGCCGCCGTCCGCCACCCCATCCACCGCCGTCCTCCTCCACCATGCCGGAGCTGATACCCCGATGCCACCGTCCATTACAAGAGATCGACCTGTCTCATCCACGCCTTCGGACCGGGATCCTTCCATCCTGTCCTCTCGCTTCATCCCCGCCGTCGTCCACCTTGCCGGCGCCGCTCCTACGACCGTCTCGTCCACCGCGGCCCGCCGCCACTGTCTACCCTCCTAGATCTGCTTCCAAGCCACCGACAGCCATCGCTACTGCAGCACCGTCAAATTCTCAGCAGATGCGTACACGGCGCCGCACCAGAGGCGGTACTCTTTCGTATCTGCTCAACTTATTTATCGCAGCAAGAAAATATATCGCCACTGCTTTACTCTGATTTCTTGTCTTGGTTGCGAAGTTGACTTTGTCCGGTTTGCACCTTCAGATCCGGCATGGCACGCTCAACACTATACTCCCAATGCTTATGGTTTTCCCCTTTTATATTCCACACTAGTTAAATCACAGTAGACTAAATTTCAAAATTGGGTCAGTCGATTTTTCAGAGCTCGCCGGAGTTCGCCGGTGCGATCCAAGGGGCTCGGGTGGTTGTGGGGCCTCGCCGAATGAAGAAAACTCGACGCGGGTGGGGGGTGGGGGTGGCGGAGGAACCCAGGAGGTGGGGGCCGGTGGTCCGGCCGGCGTCCCGTGCGGTGTTCTGTATGGGAAGAATTAAGAGACGAGGAAGAAGAAGGGTTAGGAGACGTAGGATCTTCATCCAACCGCCTGAAATGGTCGAGAGATAGCTCGGAGTTGCATTCTTAATTCGCTCTGGTTCATCTTGTGTGGGCACTGCGCAACCAACATTTTATTATCCAAAATCTGCTTGCTCTTCTTTACCATGTTCGATAGTGCTGGCCTGTACGTGATCGATACGCTTTCAATTACTAGCGGCAATACAACACCGTATTTTCAAGCCAGTTCCACTTTCCCGATTTATATATCGTGGTTATGGTGTACCCCTGTTATGTACACTATGATCTGCCTAGTTGCTGTGTGCTCTTGTTATCATGGTTTGGCAATAAACTATGTATACAGTATATTATGAACCTATCATCTGCCAGCTATCCTTACTTCTGGAGCCTATTTTTGTGTGTACTTGTGCAAGATTATATAAATGCACGCACGATATTAAAGCACACATGAGCTCTCTCATCAGAATCCAGTGATAGCACATAAGTGTTTACAGGGGCGCCCCTATATTAGAATATCATCTGCGTTACAAAGATAATCTCACAACTATTTATGTTTTCATGGTTCTCAGATATTATACGCAATTACAGTGAATATCAGAATCCGCGCATCAGAAGAAGATTATGGAACACTGCAATGACTTACAAAATTGGCACCAAGGCATTGAGTGCCATTCTGGAAGCAATGAAACTCGTACGCTCCCCACCTGTTGATTCTTGTTCAGAATATCATCCTAATGACTATTCTAACCTCGAGGAGTCAAAGTTAGATGGCCTGTCCTGTTCACCCATCAAGGTGCCTGTTCTAATTTGGCAAGGTTTTATTGATTGTGCGTATCTTGCATATGTTGTCTTGCATTTCTTCTACTTTGTTGCACCACCATCTGCTTAGTTTACTCATCATATAACTCGAGATGCCATGCCCATCCATTATCAATACATATTCCATCTGTAGTCATAACATGTTTTTCCACTCAAATGTTGTTCTTGTGCATCAGACATCAAAAAGGAAGAGGGTGATTGCCGAACCTGAAGGAGCACCAGCAAAGTCCTTGAAAAACGTGGTGGTGCCGGAGAAATCAGACAGCGCCCCACTTATATTGGCTGTACAACCGGTGACACAAAACATACGACGGACTCCAACAGACTGTACCCATACTTCACTAGCCACACCACTAGCCCCACCACACAGGACCTGCACTCCAGCAAAAGGTATACCGATTTCATTTGCCATAGCACCAGCCGTACCACAGAAAAATCCCACTCCAGCAAAAAGTACGGCAAGTCCACCGGCCGAAGCCCTATCCCAACTGCAGAGACGGCCAATTCCTGCAGATTGGAACCCCATTCCGTTTATTCCCAGTTTAAAAGACAATTCTTTCAATGTTGTTAGGGACTACGTGCATATATTCCCATCATGGGAAGATTATAGTGAAGACAAAAACCATTTTCACATCTTCCTGTCCAACTTACGTGTAAGTGCTATTATTCGTGGTTATTATTTTCCTGTTTTCTGCTAATCGAACACATCAATGATTTACATTACATTATTGTAACTAGGTGAGGGTCAATCTGGATAGTCATGACGAGCAAAGCTTGCTTGTGCTTTTCAAGGAAGCATTGCAGCACTATCGGTGTTACCTGAGGAAATCACACTTTGATGGCAAGTCTATAAACGAATTTCCGGTGAAGTCTCGTGTGCTAAATTTAGAAGACATTGAATGGAAAAACCTTGTTATGCACTGGTCTCGTTCCCAGGATGAGGTACTGTCTATGAAATCACATGAAAATTTGAACTTCTACTTTTCCGCATGTGCCTTACGGATCTTTTTTGCAGGAAATCTGCTCGAAGAAGAATTCCGGTTTGAAAAGAACGACAGGATATCGCAAATATGCTGCCCGCTGCTTTGCTCTTGTTAGTACCTGTTGTCCTGTATCACTGTACTTGCATACATACCTGGTTCATTATGTGACAGCAGTATGCATGATAGATTGCTTATCAATTGTTCGCTCCAAATTATCTGATCTGTATGAATGGTTACATTAGTGTAGAATATATCCAATGCCAATGAATTTTTTAGCTCTGCATTGTTCTTGTAAGTATATGTTGTCCTTTATCAGTGTACTTATATTGACAGGTAGTTGTTCATGTACCATCACTCTACAGCTTATTTTCCTTCGCCCTCCATTTTCTACACATCAGATCTATATTTACTCTTACCATATGGTTGGTACTGAAGAAGTTTAGCTGTGCATTGCTCTTGGCTGTGCCTTTTGCCTGTATCGCTGCACATACATTTATAGCTACTTGGTTATGTAGCATCACTCTTCATCTTATCTTAAATATTCTCCATTTTTTCGTATATTATCACATCTATATTTACTCTTAACAAAATGCAGAATAAAGGGAATGCTTATAAAGAACATTCTATGCTAAACTTCTTGAATTGCCCCCCCATCAGCATGGACAATAGAGCCTGTCTTCACCAGTAATGTAATTTTGTCCTTCTCAAGCCTTCAAACTTTGTTGTGTATATTTGGTTAGGCATGACTGCAACAGCTGTTTATTTTTGGTGTTTGCATCAAATTGCATGTTTAAAGTTTATTATGTAGTTCATAAACAAAAGTTTGTCCTTCTCAATTTAAGTTTTCAGTTGTACAACCAAGTTCCTTCTTCATACCATGTAAATTAAACTATGCAGAGCAAGTGATCTTCTTTTGCACTGCATGTATGCTTCTGTTCTTCATCCGTAATCCAGTGGTGTGGTGAACCTACCCACTAAAGCACAATGTCATATTCTGCAATGTCTTAACTATGAACAATGTCATATGATTCTACTATTATTTAAACCGTCTCTTTATTTGCCAATTTGAAATGGTATAAATTGACAGCACACTAACCATTGATACTTATGAGTTCTTGATCTGTAATCCAGTGTTGTCATGAAGCTGCCAACTCCGTCACAATGTCATTTCCTGCCATGTCTTGACCTGAACAATACCATATTGTCTTAATGCAATTTTAAACTGTGTCACTTTATTCGTCAGTAAGAAATGTGATGAATTGTCAGCACTGATACTTTTACGTGCAAAACCTGTCATCTGTCTGCTTGTTTATCTTTCAGAGTGAGGAAGATATAAGTGTTGAACAAGCGCAGTCTCATCATCTTGTTTAGCTGCTTGCGCTGCAGCTCCCCAGCAGGGCTAACCTTTCTTGAACTCTATTGAAGTGTTGTCGGTTTTGTATATTATTTTGTCGGCGTGTTTATTTGCACTGGTGGCGATCTTTGATGCCCAGTTTATGTAATCTGCTGTCTGCTTGTGCTTTATTATCATAGTGGCGAACTTTGATGCCCAGTGGATGTAATATGCCGTAATTTCTTTATTGTATAGTCTAGGTTTTTTCTTATTCACGATGCTGCAGTTATTTTACTATATATATATATCCTGTCTTCGAAGTAAACCGGCCAATCCGTAAAATTACGGTACATAATCGGGCCGTCATGCAATCACGATGTATGATCCGCATCATGGGCCCCGTCAAACTGGCCCACTAGTAGTTTCGGGCCTTTAATAGGCCGAGTAACCCCCGGCCCTCTTTTCGCAAGAAAACTCAATGGGCTTTTAGGAGGCTGAGAAGTAGGCTGGACCTGAAACGTGCCGAATAGCTCACGGGCCGACAGCAGCCCGAAATGGACCCCGACCCATGATTGTGCGAATCAATTCACGAGCTTTTAACAGGCCAAAGTTGTCTCGGTCCTTGTTTGGCCCAATCAGATATCGGCTGCGAGCAGGCCGGATGCAAACCGGGCCGTAGTTAGGCCCAACTATATGACAGGCTTTTAACAGGCCGAAATTAATATAGGGCCGAAATGTTAAATGGGCCCTTAACTGGCCGAAACTAATATCAGGCCGAATTACTAAATGGGCCTTTAGCAAGTAGGCCCAAAAGCATAGCGTCGAGTCAACGGGCCGAATCTGATATGGGCCATAATTGAGCCCAAAGCCTCTTAAAGGGCCGGATCTGATCTGGGCCGTGATTTGGCCCAGAAAGTGGGAGGCTTTTAACGGGCCGGATCTTATATGGGCCATTATTAGGCCCGGAACATGGCAGGCCATTAATGGACCAGATCAAATATGGGCCGGCATTTGGCCCAAAACATGGCAGCCAGTTAATGGGCCGGCCTACTAGGGTCCTCAAAATCTTATGGGCCTACAGCTGGGCCGGCCCATTAATGTCGGTGAAATCTCGTGGGCCTTTTGCTGGGCCGGCCCATTATGATCCGCAAGAATTTTGTGGGCCTTTACCTGGGCCGGCCCATTATGGCACACAAAAATCTTGTGGGCCTTTACTGGGCCGGCCTAATATGGCCCGCGAAATCTTTTGGGCCTTTAGCTGGTCCAGCCCATTATAGTCCGCAAAATCTCGTGGGCCTTTAATTGGGCCAACCCGTTATGGTCCGCAAAATCTTGTGGGCCTTTAGTTGGGCCGGCCCATTTAAACTTGATGGGCCGTGCCACGTGTCGACGTATCATAGGCACCTTCTGTCCAATGACTGGATGACATCTGTCCCAACGATGAGCCAACACGTGTTTCCTCCAGCCAATGATGATTTTACACGTGGAAATTTCCCATTGGTCGGGGCTGTTAACGGGTTATCGGATCCAAAATCCGACCCGATAGCTTAACGGAGTTCTGTTACGGTGGATGCCACGTGTCGGTCACCCTTGACGAAAGCACTTCTGTGACGTGCGATTTATCGTCATGGAAGTGGACACTTCCGTGATGATAATTTTGGTAATGTCATGGAACACTTCTACGACAGCACAGGTATGACAATCTTGATTCTGTCATAAATTTGTCATGGATGTACATGCATGACAAAAAACGCGACCTACTGTGACAAACACGTATCATCACGGAAGTGTATTTTTTTTGTAGTGTAGCCTATGATGATTATGACTGTAATTGTGATCGGCCTTCTAAGGACCAACCTCTCCGGTTTATATAGACACCGGAGAGGGCTAGGGTTTACACAGAGTCGGTTACAAGGAAGGAAACACAATATCCGGATCGCCAAGCTTGTCTTCCACGCAAAGGAGAGTCCCATCCGGACACGGGACGGAGTCTTGAGTCTTGTATCGTCACGCTTCAATAGTCCGGATGATGTATATAGTCCGGCAGTCCGGATACCCCCTAATCCAGGACTCCCTCACCCATCACTTGGCCCTTCGCGGTCTGGGGGCTGCATATGGTCGGACCTCTTAAAGGGGGAAGCCATAAGAAAAAATACTTATTGGTCATGGTGGACAAGTTCACCAAATGGAAAGAAGCCAAACCAGTTAAAACGGCCGAATCCGGACCAGTGATAGATTTCATATTAGGGGTTGTACACCGTTACGGCGTCCCCCACAGCATCATCACTAACAATGGCTCAAACTTCACAGCCGATGAAGTGAAAGCTTGGTGCGGCAAAATGGGCATTAAGATCGAATACGCCTCCGTCTACCATCCCCAAACAAACGGCCAGGTCGAACGTGCAAATAGTCTCGTAATGAGCGGCATCAAACCCAGACTAGTGTGGTCCTTGACAGAATCGGACACGCACTGGGTCGAGGAGCTCGACTGCGTACTCTGGGGGCTGCGGACCACGCCGAATCGCACCACCGGATACACACCATTTTTCATGGTGTACGGCACAGAAGCAGTACTACCCTGGGACATAATACACGACTCACCTCACGTGCGCCTGTACGAAGAGAAGGAAGCCGAGTTAGATTGGCAGGACAACTTAGATGCCCTAGAGGAGGAGCGCGACGTGGCCAAAGCCCGTTCCACATTCTATCAGCAGCAGGCTCGACAATATCAAAGCAGAGAAGTGCGGGACAAAACTTATAATATTGGCGAACTCGTCCTACGCCTACCGGAGAAGAAGAAGGACAAGCTCAAACCTAAGTGGGAGGGTCCCTTCATTATTGATAAAGTTCTCATCGGAGGAGCGTACCGCCTACGTAATGCTTCCAATAACAGACTCGAGCCGAATCCATGGAACGCGGCCAGACTCTGGAGATTCTACGCCTAAGTGCCGAACTCAGTTTCGTCTCCTCAACCCCGCCCCTTTCAATTATGTTCCTCCTCTGTTTTTTCCTTTCTCGCTCCTTTTTCCCATAATGTATTCAATACAGTGCGGATGTTCGGATCACTCCGATTGCACCATGTGTGCAAACCATACCTGGGGGCTTCCTATACGGAAGCTAAATACAACTACTTTCATGGCATATTGTCTTTCACATATGTGTTGTTTCTCCATATGTGCCTTTTCTTCACCATTATATGCATCGATATGACTTAAGATGTGGCCATGCTGGGTTGCCTGGCTCTTGTGTTTATGCCCTACTGTGACGCCCCCGATTTGACCGTACACTAATCATGCACGCAAATGTGTACGATCAAGATCAGGGACTCACGGGAAGGTATCACAACACAACTCTAAAACATAAATAAGTCATACAAGCATCATAATACAAGCCAGGGGCCTCGAGGGCTCGAATACAAGTGCTCGATCAAAGACGAGTCAGCGGAAGCAACAATATCTGAGTACAGACATAAGTTAAACAAGTTTGCCTTAAGAAGGCTAGCACAAAAGTAGCAACGATCGAAAAGGCAAGGCCTCCTGCCTGGGACCTCCTAACTACTCCTCGAAGCCGAACTCCATGTAGAATCATCCTCGGGATCTCTAGCTCCTGGACTCCAGCATCTGGTTGCGACAATCACGTATAGAAGGGGGAAAAGAGGGAGAAAAGCAACCGTGAGTACTCATCCAAAGTACTCGCAAGCAAGGAGCTACATTACATATGCATGGGTACATGTGTAAAGGGTCATATCGGTGGACTGAACTGCAGAATGCCAGAATAAGAGGGGGATAGCTAATCCTGTCGAAGACTACGCTTCTGGCCATCTCCATCTTACAGCATGTAGAAGAGAGTAGATTGAAGTCCTTCAAGTAGCATCGCATAGCATAATCCTACCCGGCGATCCCCTCCTCGTCGCCCTGTTAGAGAGCGATCACCGGGTTGTATCTGGCACTTGGAAGGGTGTGTTTTATTAAGTATCCAGTTCTAGTTGTCATAAGGTCAAGGTACAACTCCGGGTCGTCCTTTTACCGAGGGACACGGCTATTCAAATAGATAAACTTCCCTGCAGGGGTGCACCACATAACCCAACACGCTCGATCCCATTTGGCCGGACACACTTTTCTGGGTCATGCCCGGCCTCGGAAGATCAACACGTCGCAGCCCCACCTAAGCACAACAGAGAGGTCAGCATGCCGGTCTAACCCTATGCGCGCAAGGGTCTGGGCCCATCGCCCAATGCACACCTGCACGTTGCGTACGCGGCCGGAAGCAGACCTAGCCTAGTGGCGTTCCAGTCCAATCCGGCGCGCGCCACTCAGTCGCTGACGTCACGAAGGCTTCGGCTGATACCACGACGCCGGGGTACCCATAACTAGTCCCACGTAGATGGTTAGTGTGTATAGACCAAATGGCCAGACTCAGATCAAATACCAAGAACTCGTTAAGCGTGTTAAGTATCTGCGAACACCGACCAGGGCCACGCCCACCTCTCTCCTAGGTGGTCTCAACCTGCCCTGTCGCTCCGCCACAAAGTAACAGTCGGGGGCCGTCAGGAACCCAGGCCCACCTCTACCGGGGTGGAGCCACCTGTCCTTTCAGCCCCCTCATCAGAAGCACTTGCGGGTACTCAAGGAGCCGACCCGACTTTAGTCACCACATGTGTCATGTATATAAAGTATATAGTATATACCCGTGATCACCTCCCGAAGTGATCACGGCCCAGTAGTATAACATGGCAGACGGACAAGAGTGTAGGGCCACTGATGGAACACTAGCATCCTATACTAAGCAGTAGGATAGCAGGTAAGGGTAACAACTGTAGCAACAATGACAGGCTATGCATCAGGATAAGATTAACGGAAAGCAGTAACATGCTACACTACTCTAATGCAAGTAGTATAGAGAAGAATAGGCGATATCTGGTGATCATGGGGGGGGGGCTTGCCTGGTTGTTCTGGCAAGTAGGAGGGGTCGTCTTCGATGTAGTCGAACACACGAACAGCGGCAGCGGTCTCGGAGTCTACCGAAAAGAAGTAACGGAGGGGGAACACAATAAATAACAGAGCAATCAAATATAACACAAAGCAAGACGCGGCGATACGTTGTGCTAGGGGTGACCTAACGTAGGGATAGGTGATACCGGCGAAGGGGTGAAACATCCGGGAAAGTATTCCCGATGTTTCGCATTTTCGGACAGATGAAACGGAGGGGGAAAGTTGCAAGTTCGATATGTTAGGGATGTGTGGCGGACGAACGGGCTGCGTATCCGGATTCGTCTTGTCGTTCTGAGCAACTTTCATGTTGAAAATTATTTAATCCGAGTTACGGATTAAAAGATATGATTTTCTAAAGATTTTAATAATTTTCTGGAATTTAATTAATTATTTAATTTAATTCAAAATGGATTTATGACATCAGCATGATGTCATGCTGACATCAGCAGTGAACATGGACCGTTGACCTGGTCAACCTGACAGGTGGGTCCCACCTGTCAGGGACTGTTTAGCTAATTAACAATGGTTAATTAGGTTAACTAGTTACTAGGTTAATTAAGTTTAATTAGTTTAACTTAAACAGGATTAATTAAGTTAATTATTTAGTTACTTAATTATTTTTATTATTAATTATTTATTTATTATATATTTTTTAATTCTTTTCTTCTTTTTTTTAAATCATCATTTTTTTAAATGTTCCAAGGGATGGGGCCCCCTGTCATAGGCCCAAGGGCACAGCGGGCACAGGGGGATGCGGGCGCTGGGTGTTGGGGGCTGCTGGCGTGGTGCCGTGCTCGAGTCCGACCACCGGCGCGACCGTGGAGAGGCCGGCCGGCCGGAGCGCGCGGGCGCCAGAGGCGCTGGCGCCAGAGGACAACGGTGGCGGCGACGGCTGGGCTTGAGCAGAACCGCGGCAGGGACGGGCAGCGGCGGCCTCGCGCGGCCATGGGCGCGTGTGGGGGCGAGGGTGCGGGGCGAGGCCACGGTGAGGCGCACGGCTGGTCGGGGTCGGACGCAGGCATTGCCGCACGTCGACTGGTGGCGGTGGCTTGGTCGGGGACGGCCAGAGTCGACGACGGGGATGGCGACGCGGTGGCCGAAGCTCGGACATGGACGGTCATGGCCACGACGCGGTGAGCGCGGGCGGGGGACGGCGAGCAGGAACAGGGGAAGGAGAGGAGGGGCGCGGCTCACGGCGGGGTTGTAGGGCACGGGGCAGTGGGCGCGGGGTGGAGCTCGAGGACGACGCGACGGAGACGACGGCGAGCGGCGACGGCGCGACGTCGGGGCTTGGGGCGCCACGGGGTCGAGCCCCCGATCCAGTACGGGTCGAGGGGGTAGGCGCCGTGCGGGATCGCGTGCGAGGCGTTGGAGCCGAGCGAGAGTCGAAGAAGAGGACCAGGGGCGCGGAGGACCGAGGTGGTCGCCGGCGGCCATGGGGATCGGGGCGAGGAGCTCCTCTCCTGTGTGCGCGTGTGTGTGTGTGTGGTGGCGGCGGGTGAGCGAGACGAGGGGAGTGGGCAGGTAATGAGAGGGGATCGAGAGGGTTAGGGTTACGGGGGGGTGGAGGAGGCCTAGTAGGCCAGGGGGTGCGGGAGTGAGTCGGCTGGGCCGACTGGCTCCTTCGGCCAACTGGGCCAAGGCCCAGTCGGGGGGGGGGGGGGGTCTTTTATTTATTTTTTTGTTTCTTTTCTGTTTTCTTTTCTTTATCTATTTTCTTTTCTATTTTATTCTTTTAATTTCTATTTTATAAAATATAAATACAACTCCTAAATTAATGTTATAATTTATTCTACTGCCCCAAAAAGTTTGACACCTAATTAAAATAGTTTGCATTATTATTATTTTTAAAAGGCATTTAATTAATCGTCATAGCTGTTGTTTTAATTACTTTAGAGCCTTTAAACATTTTATAAAAGTGTGGTTTCTCCACAATAATTACCTATGCATTATTTGGCAACACCCCAACATTTTAGTTTTAATATTTGAAAATCTTTACCGTTGACTTTATTTTAAGTTTGAATTTCGAATCGATTTTGAACTAACATGAGATTATCAACGCTAACAGAGGTGACGTGGCATCATTAGCGTAGGTTTACTGTAGCATAATTATCCGGGCGTCACAATTCTCCTCTACAACAAGAAATCTCGTCCCGAGATTTAAGAGGGGAGTAAGGGGGGAAGGTTTGGTGACGAATCTAGCGGGTCTTCTCATCCTGGCTTGCTCTTCTCGAAGAGGCTGGTCCAATACATTGATGTCTTCATTTCTCTGCTTCGGTCATCATGATGAAGTCGGCGTCCTTTCTTCAGGAACTTCATCGTACTTACGAAAGAATAAAGGGTGGGCATTCTGGGAGAACCGGCCTCGACAAGGTTGACTATCGGGTCGACAACATCGAGGAAGGTGGCGGAAAGTAACCCTCGAATCGAAACTTAAGAAAATATCGAGAGCAAAGTAAGGAGGTAACCTGGGAAGTTTCGAGCGGGCAGGCAATCGTCTGATGCCTGTTATAGGGCGTGAAAGGGTCAAGGCAACGGCAATAAGTATTGTGTCCGATATCAGACCTGAAGGTGGCTCGTGAATTACATATGAGGCCATGCGCGAGGAACAACCAGTAGAAACAGGGTTGTATAGAAGAGTCAGGTTTCGATCCTATGGAACTGTGGGTTATGGGCCCACCATGTGGTTTTTATTTGGAGCAGTGACATCTTGCACGGTCATGATAGCAAGGCAAGTCAGAGAATACCCTGTTAGTTATGGCGGCAACACGTTGGTACCAAGGGCGAGGGACGAAGAGAACCATTCTCCTGCTCGTTGAAACGAGGCGGACCAATAGGCAAAGTTCTCGTCCATCGGTGGTTACCGAAATGTCACCAACAATAGTAACAGGGTCTTACTGACAGAGTTGTACACCGAGTTGTTTGCACAAGCAGGGAATTAATACTGCTTAGATCATAATGATCACCAGAAACGTTAAACCAACCAATGGAAAGGAAAATATGATTATCAGAATAAACAGAACAATGGAAAGGAAAATGTGTTTAAACACATATTTCAGGGGTATATCCTTCCCAAGGACAAGCTGAGCATGATATTCATGACAGGATATAATGTAGAAAACTCTTTAGGTAGGGGAGAGAAATTTCATGACATTACCCATACAACGGTGTTTGGATAATTGAGCAGGAAACATTTAGCATTGGGAGGGTATTCGGATACACCCCGGACTGTCGGATCCGGGGGCTGAAGCGAAAAGGTCCGCCATGACAAATGATTTCAATCCGGCTAGGGACTACTTATGTCCATTGAATTACACAGTCACTTGGACTGACTATATTCCTCCTCTATACCATACAACAGGCTATCTAGCTTACAATCCTGTTGGGAATACTTTGCGGCTAACGCTACCTGGTCATACACCAGACTCACGGGAATTTCTTGCCCATCTGATCCCGCCGGTCCGACTTCGGCCATATGGTTCGGGTCAAGCTTGGTGTAGCGCGTCTTCACCATGGCCCAGGCTTCCCTGGCACCTTGTCGGTAGGCTGAAATCTTCGACAAACGGAAGCGCCGCCGTGCTCCTTGGAGCATCTCCACAAGCTCCCCCATGCCTGTTGTCAAGGAAGTAGTTTGCCACAAGGCCTGGGCAATACCCTGCATCACCTGCCGAACTCGTTCGTGCAGCTGTGAGAGGTCCTGCAGTAAATCGCATGCGGACCCGGGCATCTCCTCTTCGGGGCGACCTGTCGGCATACCTACAGACATAGCTCTGTTAAACCACTTATTCGCCGAACTATACAAAGGTTCGTTTGAGCGCTTACTAAAAATGCCGCGTCGAAGTCTCTTATTCTCCTTCACGGAGTCTGCAAGCTGGGCCCGAACAACTTGTAGTTCAACGCCCAGCCGGGTGTGGGCATCTTGGAGAATATTTTTCTCTTGGATAAACCGCGCAAGTACGCGCTCGCCAGCCTCTAGCTGTCGTTGAACATGTTGCCCATCCCCTGAGGCTATCTCTGGATTCACTCCGGGATTGCCTGCATAATCTATTGTTAGATTTGCGAACATGCCGAAGATTAGCTGGAAAATCTTATCACATTCTTGCTGCTCAAGACAAGTATTACCAGAGGAGGCCTTCTTGGTTTCCTCAACTTCGGCAACTGCGGCCCTTAGCTGAGCCCTGCACACCTCCAGCTCTTGATTCAAATGGGTATTCTTTTCTATAAAAACCTGGGCATACAATGATCCTTAAATCAGTTCTGCCAACTATTTCAAGTCTTAGGGGCTACTGGTATACATAACTATCAGATTTTCTTTCTTAACTGTATATCCTTTATATACTGCTTTGTGGCTCTAGCAAGTCCACCTTGAGCAGCCTGGATGTACGCGTCTCCTGAGTTGAAGGCATTAAACGCCTCTTCGGAGAAATTTGGGTCGCGGAGTACGACCCGACGACGCATGTGATTCATGGCGCTCTCCACCTCGGAATTTGTAGCGGATATTCTATCCGCATCCTCTGTAGGAGGACCGTCCGGCGTTGTCCCCACAATGGCCTCTGCCCTTGAGTCCGGCTCTTGAGTTCGGTTGGTGGAGGCGTGGCTGGTAGGGTCTCCGGTTACAGTCCGGCAAGCACTTTTCCTGCTAGAGGCCAAGGGACATTGTTATATTTTAAAGACGACGATTACGGAGCAGGTTTTAAATCATACCTTTGCGACGGTGTCTCGGTCCTGACTGCCTTCCTTTTAAGCCTACCCGGCTTCGGTGCCCCTTGTTGGCAAGTCACCGCGGGTTCGGTGCGGCGCCCCGATTGCCTGCCCTATAAAACGCAATACATGTGCGATGGGTAAAGTGCAAAGAAGGGATCCTCCTTGGAAGTTAGGACTCCGGTCTTACTTACATGCGATGCAGGGAGTAGGCCGGGATATTCAGCTATGATTGGCACCAGAGTACCGTCACGGCTTGCCTGGTAAAACGTCTTGTCGACGAGCTCTACGAATATTTCCGGATCTTCTTCGAGTCCGGGATCGAGGGCCCTGTCAGGATCCTCTGGCTGTGGAGCCGGGCTGTGAACCTCCTTCACGGCCCTTCACAGTTCCTGCTATGAATTGGCAAGGTAAATATTTGTGATAAGGAATGCGGGAATGAATGGAGTTGGGTAAGAGATAGCGGCTCACCCAGCTTGGGGGGTTGTACATGGAAAATCCATCCCTTGGTTTGATACGAGCAAACTCCTCTTCCTCTCCTTTGTACAGATCGGACAGTATCTTTGCCAGAGCGGTGGCAGAGTCCGGACCTTTACGACCGCAGCGGGTGGCATCGTCTTCTCCATTAAACTGCCACATGGGTTTTCCCCGGTACTGAAGTGGCTGCACCCCCCGCATTATGCATATTGACATAACTTCGATTATTGTCAGTCCTGATTGGGCCAGTGGTTTTATCCTACCCATCAGATAAAGGAATTCTCTGCTATCTTCCGCCTTTGGGCTCCAAGGGCGCCAGCTGTGGCTTTTCTTCAATGGGGCATTAGCAAACTCAGGAAGTCCGATCCGAATAGGGTCCGGAAGGGGAACGTCCTCCATATAAAACCACTCGAAAGGCCAGTCTTCGGATGCCTTCTCTGGAGTACCGGACAGGTATCCGGTTTCGGCGATGTGCCATATTTCGGCTCCGCCCACATGATATATAGATCCCTCCTGATTGCGAGGGACGAGGCAGAATAGTCTCTTCCATAGCTCAAAATGAGCTTCGCAGCACAGAAATAGCTCGCATAGGGCGACATAACCTGCGATATGCAGTATGGAGGCGGGGGTAAAATTATGCAACTGGAGGCCGTAGTACTCCAGGAGCCCGCGGAGGAATGGATGGATCGGAAACCCGAGCCCCCTCAGCATGTAAGGGACAAGGCATACCCGCTCCCCCTGGATCGGTTGGGAAAACTCTCCGCTTGCTCCCCACCATTATATGTGGCTAGTACGGCTCGGACGTGGACCATGTATGCGGGCGGGAGAAACCCCTGGGTTTGGAACTCTATCAATCGATCGTAGGATACGGTACACTTCACCCAATTGCCCGGCTTAACACTACGGGAGTGAGAGGAGGAGCTGCGATGGCCGGCCATGATGGAATGGATTTTCGAGTGCGCTCTAGTGACTCCTCGCTTGGGGAAGAAGGTGTGATTTGGATTTGAGGATCCTCGTCTCTTTAATAGACGATTTACTAACATGGTCAGGGTGGCAAATGAAAAATGCTCCGGCTCCTCGTATTCGCTCGACACGTGGGGATGGCCATTAGTGAAGCACAGAAGCTGAGGAGTACAACATTGATGGGAAGCCGGACATTGTTCGTCACAATAGGTACTTTGGAGTACTCGGAGATGGAACCCGCCTTGCAATGCCGAAGACAAACTGCGTGCCGGACTCATCGTCATTGAAGCCTGGCTCGGGGGCTACTGAGGGAGTCCTGGATTAGGGGGTATCCGGACAGCCGGACTATATACTTTGTCCGGACTATTGGAGCGTGAAGATACAAGACTCAAGACTCCGTCCCGTGTCCGGATGGGACTCTCCTTTGCGTGGAAGATAAGCTTGGCGATCTGGATATTATATTTCCTTCCTTGTAACCGACTCCATGTAAACCCTAGCCCTCCCCGGTGTCTATATAAACCGGAGAGGTTGGTCCTTAGAGGGACGATCACAATCATAATCATCATAGGCTAGCTTCTAGGGTTTAGCCTCTACGATCTCGTGGTAGATCAACTCTTGTACTACTCATATCATCAATATCAATCAAGCAAGAAGTAGCGTTTTACCTCCATCGAGAGGGCCCGCCTGGGTAAACATTGTGTTCCTTGCCTCCTGTTACCATTAGCCTAAGACGCACAGATCGGGACCCCCTACCCGAGATCCGTTGGTTTTGACACCGACACCCAGGTCGTCGGGGAGCAGCGCGAGGGGCATGGCCCCGCAGGCGGGAGGGAGCAAGGGCGCGAGCGGGCGGAGGGATCCGAAGGTATCGGCGGGCAACTTCGCCGCCTTGTCCTCGCCGGGGGAGCTCACGGGGGCGGGAGCCCGGGAGGGGGACGCAGCGGATCCGTTGTCGCTGTCTTCAGAGTCGGCGTCGGGGCGGAGGAGCGGGGACGCGGTGGGCGCGCCGGCACACGGCGGCTGCGAGATGGGGCTCTGCGCGGCGCAGAGCACCGGTGCGGCTCCCACGAAGAGCTGCGGCGGGGGACGGGGCGGCGGCGGAGGACTGCAGAGCACCGGAGCTTGGGTTGGATCTGGATCGGGGAGAAGGGGAAAGAGAGAGGCGGCGGAGAGGGGGAGAGAGAGGCGGGCGCGGGCTGCTTAGGGTTTGGATTGAGCTGCAGAGAGGTGGACGGTTCAGATCGGCTAGAACGGATGGTTCAGATCGGCTAAGGGGGGTGATCCGTGGGAAGACCCCTGATTGGTTCAGAAAATTTATGGTTTAAAATAGTTTCGAAGTACTAAAACTATGGGTGTTTTGCGAAGCAGCTATCCAAAATAATTTGTAAAACGGCAAAACTAAATTATTCTCTCAAGTTAGACCACATTTTTTGGATCATCGCCAATTTGCATGCATTTTTATCTTTCTAGCTATTTTTAATCATTCTTCGAGTGCCCAAAATGAGGTTTTTTTGTGAATGACCTACCAAATAATTGTTGCAAAAATGGACCAAAACATTTTTATAAAACAATAGGACATATTTAATTCACAATTGACCAGATGGTTGGGTGTCAAAAGCTTTGATCCACCTCTCGTGAAAAAAAACCAATTTCCGCCGATTCAGCTGGAAGCGGGTCAAATTTGAACTGCAGCTGCCTCATAATTTGCTCTATATTTTTTCCAAAAATAATTTATAGGTACATAAGTATCTATTTAATCAGAGAAACATCAAAAGTTTCCCAAGATTCAACCACTAGCTAGGAACAGTCATGCCCGTCGTTTTAACCGCATTTTGAAACAGGCATAAAAAATTCAAAAAAATTCTAAAAATTGGAAAACCTTCGCATTGTGTCGTTATATGTGACCAAGTTTTCAGGAAAAATAATAAACTTGTAATACGGTAATTATTTTGAAAAAGTGTTCTGAGAAACGAGCTATCATGAGTGAAGATGCATGGCTTTCAAGCCAAATGATCAATCTTATGTCCACATTAATGGCATAGTTTGTTCAAATGATCTCATATTGTGCACAAGGGTGCATATTGGAATGGCAAACAATATTGCCTAAGGAACTTTTCATTTTCTTTGGACGAAAAAACAATTTTCCATTTTTCGAGTGCCCAAAAGGAGGTTTTTTGTGAAGAACCTACCAAATAATTGTTGCAAAATTGGACCAAATCATTTTTCTAAAATACTAGGCCATATTTAATGCACAATTGACCAAATGTTTGCGTGTAAAAAGTTTTGATCCACCTCTCGTGGAAAAGACAAATTTCCGCCGATTCAGTTGGAAGCGGGTCAAATTTGAACTGTAGCTGCCTTGTAGTTTGCTCTTTATTTTTTCCAAAAATCATTTCTAGGTACATAAGTATCTTTTTAATCAGAGATACACCAAAAAAATTCCAAGATTCAACCACTAGCTAGGAACGGTCATTCCCGCCGTTTTGACCGCATTTTGAATCGGGCATAAAAAATTCAAAAAAATTCAAAAAATTGGGAAACCTTCGCATTGTGTCATTATATGTGAACAAGTACCCAGGAAAAATAACAAACTTGTAATACGGCAATTATTTTTAAAAAGTGTTCTCAGAAACGAGCTATCATGTGTGGAGATCAATGGCTTTCAAGGCAAATGATCAATCTTATGGCCACATTCATGGCATAGTTTGTTCAAATGATCTCATATTGTGCACAAGGGTTCATATTGGAATGGAAAACAACGTTGCCTAAGGAAGTTTTCATTTTCTTTGGACGAAAAAACCATTTTCCATTTTTCGAGTGCCCAAAAGGAGGTTTTTTGTGAAGGACCTCCGAAATAATTGTTGCAAAATTGGACCAAATTAATTTTCTAAAATACTAGGACATATTTAATTCAGAATTTACAAAATGGTTGGGTGTAAAAAGTTTTGATCCACCTCTCGTGAAAAAGACAAATTTCCGCCGATTCAGTTGGAAGCGGGTCAAATTTGAACTGCAGTTGCCTCATAGTTTGCTATTTATTTTTTTCCAAAAATCATTTCTAATTACATAAGTACCTATTTTATCATAAATACATGGTTTGGTGGCGATGCGTCGAGGTTTGGGCGGTGGCCAAGGGCCCCAACTCTAGAGCGCGTAAACTCGCATGCCCGCCGCGTGGTCACCGCGTGGCCGTGGCATTGCCATGTGTTCTGGGCAGCCTAGGCATGTCTAGTGGGTTGGGCACTCCCCAGGTAGGTGCTAGGAAGAAAATTACAACATAAGATTCTCCCGTGGAGACCGATCGATGCTCAAACATGAATTAGCAGCCAAATGTTTGATTAGCGGAATGGGAAATGTACATGGATAATGGGCGTGAGTTTTGGCTGAGGATGATCAGTTACTAAGAAGACCGTCTTCACAAATTTTCAGCTCAAAAGGAGGAGCCTAGGTGGTACTTGCTTTGCAAAGTACCACACTGGACATAAATACGAATGTTGAAGCTGGGCTCAAAATAGTGAATGGATTGAGCTGGCATTTGGTGGAGGATGGTTATTTGGGTATAGGAAAGCACCATAGAAAATGGATACTATTTGGACATGCCAAAGTGGTACTTCCTTCACAAAGTGTTGTTCTGAACAGAATAGGAAAATGAATATTGTTGAATTATTTTTGAACTAGGCAAGGAAGGTTTTTTACATATTTGACGAAGATATGACCCAAAGAATTTATGAGATTTTTTTGGGAATTTTGGGAATGACAGAAATATTGGTTGCTTCACAACCTGGGGCAAAAATTGCCACATGGACATGACACATAGGCAAAACTGATGAGGTGGCGCCTACTCATAGCAACCCACCACAATTTACAAGGTTATGACCATCTATATTGGTCGTGATCAGCTAGAAATAAGGCAACGGACCAGTGCTATCTGCTTTATGACCATTTCGTGTAAGGAAATTACGACCTTTCTGACCAAAATGGTCGTTATAGTTTAGGGTTTGGAGCCCCCCGAATAGCTTTTGACCAATTGGTCTGAAATGGCCATAGATCTATGACCAATTCTTCCAGGGTCACTGACAGAAGGTCACTAGTTGACATATTTCTTGTAGTGTGAGAGCGTTTCATGACGACTTTCAAGTTCCTGGTATTTAACATGAAGATATTTTATGTCTTCAATTAAGGACTGAGATCGAGTCATTTCCGCGTCCAACAGATCATCGTTTTCGTCTAACAGTTTTTGAATATGTTCCATAGCTTTCTGTTGTTCAGTTGCAATTTTAGCAAGTGTTTTGTAGCTGGGTTTGGATTCACAATCAGAGTCATCTTTAGTTGATGTTTGAAAGTAAGCATCACGTGAGTTTACCTTGGCACTGCGTGCCAGAAGCAGTAGGTGGGAGCGGAGTCGTCCTTGTCATTAGCATCAACGTTGGTGACGGAGCCATTGTCTTCAGTGTTGAAGATGGACTTGGCAACGTAAGCTGTAGCTAGAGCCAGACTTGCAACGCCAGAGTCATACTCCTCCTCAGACTCCACCTCTGCCTCCTCAGAAGCAGACTCCTCCTCTGAATCCATCTCCTTGCCAACAAAAGCACGAGCCTTGCCAGATGAACTCTTCTTGTGTGATGAAGACTTGGAAGAGGACTTGGAAGGAGACTTTGAGGATTTCTTCTTCTTCTTGTCATCAGAATCATACTCTTTGCTCTTCTTCTTCTTCCTCTCATTGTCCCACTGTGGACATTCAGAGATGTAGTGACCAGGTTTCTTGCACTTGTGGCATGTTCTCTTCTTGTGGTCCTGGGTGGAAGTTTCATCATTTCTTGAGCTGGATCGTGAAGACTTTCTGAAGCCTTTCTTCTTAGTGAACTTCTGGACTTCTTCACAAACATAGCAAGCTCCTTTCCAATGTCTTCAGGATCACCAGAACTGCAGTCAGATTCTTCTTTAGATGAGGAAACAACCTTTGCCTTCAAAGCGCGAGTTCGGCCATAGTTGGGGCCATAGATATCTCTTTTCTCAGATAGCTGGAACTCATGTGTGTTGAGCCTCTCAAGTATGTCAGACGGATCAAGTGTCTTGAAGTCAGGGCGTTCTTGAATCATCAGGGCTAGGGTGTCAAACGAGCTGTCAAGTGATCTCAAAAGTGTTTTGACAATTTCATGCTTGGTGATCTCAGTGGCGCCGAGAGCTTGAAGCTCATTTGTGATGTCAGTGAGGCGATCAAATGTGAGCTGAACATTCTCATTGTCATTTCTCTTGAAGCGGTTGAAGAGGTTGCGGAGGACACTGATCCTTTGATCTCTCTATGTTGCGCTGCCTTCATTGACCTTGGAGAGCCAGTCCCAGACTAGCTTCAACGTTTCCAGAGCACTCACACGGCCATACTGTCCTTTGATCTGATGACCACAGATGATGTTTTTGGCAGTAGAATCTAGTTGAACAAACTTCTTGACATCAGCATGGGTGACACCTTCACCAGTCTTGGGAACGCCGTTCTTGACGTAATACCACAGATCGACATCAATGGCTTCAAGATGAATGCGCATCTTATTCTTCTAGTGCGGGTAATCAGTGCCATCGAAGACAGGGCACGCAGCGGAGAGTTTGATTATCCCTGCAGTCGACATAGCTAAAACTCCAGGTGGTTAAACCGAATCACACAGAACAAGGGAGTACCTTGCTCTGATACCAATTGAAAGTGCTAGTTATCGACTAGAGGGGGGTGAATAGGCGATTTTTATGAAAGTCTTCAAAACATGGCAGTTTCGAAGACAAACAATGGAAATGAACCTATTAACATGCAGCGGAAGGTAGACTACACTAGACAAGCCATAGTCAAGCAAGTAAGAAGCTAAAGCATGAAGACTATTGGCAGCTAGGTAGTAAGGATCAGGATGGAAGATAGTATGAAGCCAATCAGAACAAATAGTCACACAGTGAAGTCAAACAGATAAGGTGAACAGGCAATGACTTCACGAAGACAAACTGTAAGTAAAGGAGAGTGAGAGATAGAACCAGTAGCTTGGAGAGGACAATGATTTGTTCGACCAGTTCCAGTTGCTGTGACAACTGTACGTCTGGTTGGGGAGGCTGAGATTCAACTCAGAAGACTGCGTCTTCACCTTATTCCCCTTGAGCTAAGGACACCTAGTCCCCGCCCAATCACCCTGGTAAGTCTTCAAGGTAGACTTCCAAACCTTCACAGACTTCGTTCATCGGCAATCCACAATGACTCTTGGATGCTCAGAACGTGACGCCTAACTGGTTGGAGGATACACAGTCCTCAAGTGTAACAAGTCTTCAGGTCACACAGACAGAAAGACTTCAATGATGCCAAACACTCTTTGGGCTCTGGGTGTTTTGGGCTTTGTCCTCGCAAGGATTTCTCTCTCTCTCCAAAGCTTCGGAGGTGGGTTGCTCTCAAACGACAAAAGCCGTGTACTAACTCTGAGCAGCCACCAATTTATGGTGTAGGTGGTGGGCAATTTATAGCCACTAGGCAACCCGACCTGATTTGTCCGAAATGACCATGGGTCACTAATGAACTAACACGTGTTCCAACGGTCAGATTTCAAACACACGCGGCAGCTTGACTTGGGCTACAAGTAAAGCTAACTCATCCGACTCTGGATAAGATTTTCTCTCATTGTCTTCGCTCGAAGACATAGGATTTGGTTGAGTATCACATTAGTCACTCTGACTTAGTTCACTTGGACCCCACTTAACAGTACGGTGGTTCCTATGACTCAACAAAGAAGAAAAGGAAACTACGAAACAACTATGTCTTCGCATTCCATAGTCTTCATGCGAATGTTGTCGGTGTACAAAAGTAGGGGCTCTCCTTTTGAACCCTTTACTTGTGCACGGGCAGTCGGAGCCATGCGCCGCGGCCACACTTGGCAAGGGAGGTGAACCGAGGTAAGCCCAGAAACAAGACAGAGCAAGGCAACGCCAAGAACAAGACCACGGAGAGCAGAGGGACGAAGCAGGTTCCCCCGGCATGATCCTTGCCGAGGCGGCCTCTGCGGCCCCGGCAAGACTCTTGCCGGGGCAGCTCGCCCCAACACCAACGGAGTGAACCACCCTCGAGCCTACGGCTTCCAACACCACCAACTACGTGGGGCCAGGGCTCGGGAGGCTCCTCTGTGGTGGCATGCAGATCTTCGTGAAGACAGGGAACAACACTCTTAAGCAAAAGAGTGAGAGACGACGAGCCTCGGCAAAATCCTTGCCGAAGGAATCCACAAGGCCCCCGGCAAGACCCTTGCCGGGAGCATCCGCAAGGCCGCAGCTAGGCCCGTGCCCACCAAGCTTTCCACCGCCCATCCCATGCAGCTGCCATCCCACCAGCCGGGCAGGCACCTGCGTGTCAACAAAGGGCTCCTTCTCCAACTCATCACATGCTTACGTGGTGCATGCAGATCTTCTTGAAGGCTCCACCACCGCGCCACCTCAGCTGCTTGCCTGCCTACATGGCACCGCATGCACTGCTGGCCAAGGCGCGTGTCGAAGCGAGGAGGAGCGGCGACGGACGGGACGGGCCTCGCTCCCGTCCCCAATAAAGCGAGGGGACACCTAAGCTACGCATTAAATGTGCTTTGTCCCGTAATGGCTAGCGATAAGCTTAGCCACAGTACCTTGATGCCACCTCCTGGTGCCACTGTGGCGATCCCTTTGCCTATAAAAGGAGACCCAAGGCATCCAGGAGGAGGATTCGGATCCTTGGACAAGTTACGCTCCCTGTAGCTAGTTCGAGCTCCTCAAGAACACAGATATACAACCACCAAAGCAGGACTAGGGTATTACGCATCTCTGCGGCCCGAACCTGGGTAAACGACCAGCGTGTTTGCACTGACTGTTGATCCTGCTCTCCTCACCACTCCAGCGCCCCGCAACCGTAGAAGGGATCCCTTTGATCCCATAGGTGTCATTCAAACCGACATCTTTGGCGCGCCAGGTAGGGGGCGCTGCAGGAGTGAGCACCTGGTTCTACAGCCAGTAGCATAATTCATCATCACCATGGCTCCCAAGAAGAAGGCGACCATGGCGGTCGGCTCGTCAGGGGCCAAGCGGACCGATCTGGTGCGAGCAAGCAGCGGACCGGTCGCGGACAGATCACGGGCCGCAGCTCGTGAGCATCAACATCGCTCTGGCGGTCATAGCCTGGCGAGCGGCGTTGTTCGAACGCCGAATGGCGAGCCGCACGCCGTTGGATCCCAAGGCGGGGCCCTCCAAAAACGTTGCTGTGCCGCCCGCAGGCGGCGCAGAGATCTCCAAGACGCCTGTCCCGGCGCCCACAACGCACTATTCCCACGGTGTGCGCGACGAGCAGCGTCACCATGCTGATGACCCTGGTCGCCGTTGTGGGAAGAGCCCTGTGCTTCATCCACGAAACGAAGGGGGCAAACGTATCCGCCGAAGCACTTGCGAAAGTGGCACGCAGCCGCTGGGCCGTGGCGGAGCTCCTTCTAACATGGTTAGAAGTCAGAGCGCCCCACGGTCCACGCAGCTTTCGCCACCACCCACACCAGCAGAAGCTTTGGCGCGCGTGCAGCTGCTCCTCGACTCCCCTCCTGCTGCGGAGAAGCTTGACGAGTGGAGAGCCACCATCCGGAGCCTCGTTGCCATCGCCAACAAAGACGGTCCGTGACCAACGGGGCCCTCTAGTCGGCGCTCCGTCAAGCCACGACACGCCAGTGGAGGAGGGATCGGGGATGCTGCGGCCACGGTATACTCTCCTCCTCCACGCCAACCACCGCGGGCGTCAGCCCGTCGTGACGACGCTTGTGATAATATTTCCATAGCGTCGTCCGACCCGCGGACCCACCACGACCAGCGCCATGTTCTTCTGGAGCGGGCTCACAAAGACGCTCGAACCACCATCGAGCGCCGGCGCGATACGCGCCACCAGTCGGACAAACAGGCGGGGCTCGCTGCGGACCACCCGGCTCCGGGTGGCTCCGGCGGCCTGCCTTACGAGGTGGGCTGCCCGGCCTTTACCCGTGAGCTGCGGCAGTTCCTGTGGCCATCACACCGCGCGTTCAAACCCGACGTCGGCGAGAAGTAAAACGGCAAGAACCATCCGTCGGAGTTCCTGAGCATCTACACCATTGCGATGCAAGCTGCCGGAGCTCGCGACGACAAGGTGCTCGCCAACTACTTCCCGTTGGCGGTGAAGCCCAACGTCATGTCTTGGTTGATGCACTTGCCGGTGGAATCCATTTCTTCTTGGTCAGACCTGTGTCACGAGTTCGTGGGTGCATTCACTGGAGGCCACCAAGCTCACGGCCAGGCGAGTGATTTGCACATCATTCCCTAGAAGGATGGAGAAACCCTGCGCAAGTACATCCAGAGGTTCAGCCGGGTCCAGTACAACATCCCTGATGTTCACCCCGCCGCTGTGATTGGTGCGTTCCACGAGAACGTGCGCAATCGTAAGATGCGCGAAGAACTGGCGATGAACAAGGTTAGGGATGTGGCCGAACTTTATGTTCTGGCCGACAGGTGCGCCCGGGCTGAAGAGGGAAGGAAGTACCCCGGCGAGGACGCTGGCATGGAAACCGACTCTACTGATGGAGACACCGCAGCCCCGACGAAGAAGGGCCGGCGTCGCAACAACAAACGCAAGGGCAAGACCGTGCTTGTCGTCGAGGAATTCGGCGACACCGGCGCCACCAAGAAGGCCAAGGCGGACGACCCTGGCAAGGAGATTGCCTGGTGCACCGCCTGCCGGGCCTTGGCGGCTACCGATAAGCCACGGGGCTCCGACAAGTAGTATTGCAAGATCCACCGCACCAAAGGCCACGACCTCCAGAACTGCCGACAAGTCGAGCTGCTTGCCGAGAAGCAGAAGGCTGAGTATGAAAAGAGGGACAAGGAGAAGGGCTAGGATGGTTTTGGAGGATCCGACAAGAAGCGTGGCAGCCAAGGGGGTCGCCGCGACAAGGATAGCCAACAAGAGAGGCCCGCTCGGGGCCGTGACAAGAAGCAAGAAGACGATGATCACGACGAGGATGACGAGTCCGGTGAGCAAGAATTCCAGAAGGTCACAGAGGCCATGTGCGTCGACGGTGGCGCCTCGCTGCATACTTCTCACCGCCAGCTCAAATAGTGGGCGTGTGAGATTACAGCAGCAGAGCCCTCGTTCGACGCCCAGAAGCCCTTGAAATGGTCCAGCACGCCCCTCAACTTTGATGCCGAGGACCACCCTGACCGCACAACTGCGGTCGGGTGTTTGCCGTTGTTGGTCTCACCAACGATATGCAACCTCAGGGTGAACAAGATGCTGGTTGACAGCGGGGCCAGTCTGAATTTGATCTCACCTGTCGTGATCAAAAGGCTGCAAATTTCTGATGGAGACCTCGAAGAAACGGGCACGTTTCAAGGTGTCAACCCGGGAAGGAGCCAGCCGAAGGGAAAGGTCACATTGCCTGTGACATTTGGAAGTGAGCTGAACTATAGGACGGAGAAGATTGTTTTTGATGTAGCCGAGATCCCCTTGCCTTACAACGGGATTCTCGGTCGCCCGGCACTTGCCAAGTTCATGGCGGCTTCTCACTACGCCTACAACACGCTAAAGATGCCCGGGCCGATGAACATCATCACCATCCCCTCAGACAAGAAGGACGCGCTGATATGCGCTGACCTACTCTACCAGGAAGCAGTCGCAGCAGCTGCCGCCAAGGCACTTGCTCCTGCCGCTGAAGCCCCGGGAGGGAAGAAGAAGACCGGCGAGACCTCTCGCGCCCACTCCGTCAGGCACACCTCTTCGGAGTGTCGTGCTACCGTCGAGGACATGCCAGAGAGCTCCACCGGCAAGAGCAAGAAATCCAGAGCTATGCCACCAGAGACCAAGAAGGTGTCCGTCAAGGAGGATGACACGGGGGAGCTTTTACCATAAGCTTCACCCTCAATAGCAAATAGGAAAGTGAGCTCGTCACCTTCCTGCGGGCGAATGTCGATGTGTTTGCATGGCAAGACTCGGACATCCCCGACGTTCCCAGGGGAGTGATTGAGCATCATCTTGCTGTCTGTACTCATGCGCGGCCCGTCAAGCAAAAGGTCAGGAAGCAAGCTCTGGAAAGGCAGGAGTTCATCATAGAGGAAATCAGAAAGTTAGAAACAGCAGGACTGGTGAGAGGAGTGCTCGTCCGACGTACTTGGCCAATCCGGTAGTGGTGCGCAAGGCAAATGGGAAGTGGAGGCTGTGTATTGATTACACAGATATTAATAAGGCTTGTCCCAAGGACCCCTTCCCATTGCCCCGCATCGACTAGATTGTCGACTCCACGGCCGGGTGTGATCTGCTATCGTTCCTCGACGCATACTCAGGGTACCACTAGATCTTCATGACAAAAGAAGACGAGGAAAAGACAGCATTCATCACCCCATGTGGTACCTATTGCTTTTTACGGATGCCTTTCGGGTTGAAGAGTGTTGGCTCGACCTTTGCAAGAGCAGTCCAAATTGGTTTTGAGCCCCAGCTACATAGAAATATGGAAGCTTATATGGATGACATAGTGGTCAAAACCGAGGACAAAGCAACACTTGTGCAAGATCTGGAGGAGACATTTGCAAACCTGCGCAAGATTAACCTCAAGCTGAACCCTGAGAAGTGTGTCTTTGGCATCCCGTCCGGCAAGCTTCTCGGGTTCTTTGTGTCGCAGCGTGGAATTGAGGCACCCAAGCGGATCAAAGACGTGCGTCGGGTCATGGGCTGCATTGCCGCCATGAGCAGATTCATCTCCAAGTCCGCTGAACGTGCCATCCCCTTTTTCAAGATCTTGAAGAAGACAAGCCCAATGGAGTGGACCCCAGAGGCCGAGGCAGCGCTGAAGGACTTGAAGAAATACCTCTCCTCTACCCCAGTGCTGGTTGTGCCCAAACCACAAGAACCGTTGCTACTGTACCTAGCGGCAACAAATCAAGTGGTTAGCGCCGCACTAGTGGCACAGAGAGAGATTGAGGAAGAGGCAGCGGCGGCGGCAAAGTCAACGGATGGCAAACCGGAACCCTCCCCGGCAGGGCTCGGTCCCGGCAAAGCTGAGTCCCCGACAGAGGCTGACGCCAGAACGGCAGGGCCCGCGCGACTAGGTGAAGCAGCGCAGAAGAAGAAAATGGTGCCGCACCCAGTCTACTTCGTTAGCTCCCTCTTGCAGGGGGGCTAGGTCGAGGTACTCAGGTGTGCAGAAGTTGCTCTTCGGCCTCCTTATGGCCTCAAGGAAGCTTCGCCATTACATCCAAGCGCACGAGATCACCGTGGTCACCCGCCTCCCGTTGCAACGGATACTGCATAACCCAGACGCAACGGGGAGGATCGTGGAATGGGCCCTGGAGCTGTCGAGTTTCGGTTTAAAGTTCGAAAGCACCTCGACGATTCAGAGCAAAGTCTTGGCGGAGTTTGTTGCAGAATGGACCTCGACGCCTGACGAAGAGGTACAGGAGACCACTCTCCCGGCAAGGAAACGAGCCGCAGCTGGATCATGTACTTTGACGGGGCCTTTTCGCTACAAGGCGCCGGTGCTGGCGTGCTGCTTGTTGCGCCCACTGGAGAGCACCTCAAGTATGTCGTACAAATGCGCTTTCCCTGGGAGATGTCAACTAACAACATCGCCGAGTACGAGGGTTTGCTTGCCGATCTCGGGAACGCGGCAGACCTCGGGGTCAGAAAGCTCATCGTTAGGGGCGATTCGCAGCTCGTCGTCAGGCAGATCAACAAAGATTACCAAAGTCCGTTGATGGAGGCTTACGTGGATGAAGTGAGGAAACTGGAGGAGCGCTTTGACTGTATCCAAGCAGAACATGTCCCTAGGGCGGAGAACGACATTGCTGACTACCTGTCAAAGCGTCACTACAAGAGAATTGAGATACTGTGATGAAAATCCTCGTGACGGTGGTGGACAACGTCACACAAATACCTAATGTGTGATGTTTTGTAGGTGGCGTCACCGATCATGAGTCGGCGATGGTTAACGTCACAAAATCGCCTCGGCGGTTGAGTGCCACCGGTCTGCCAATTTCTATGACGGGTTAGTAATTTCCCCGACGAATCAACTAGAGTCACCGAATATTACGAATGTGTGCAATGATACATTTTTTGTCATGGAATGTGTTCCAGTGGGACCCGCCATAGTTGCTTCACTGGTTATTGAGCGGTAGGACCCGCAAACCATTGTTGGCAGTAGGACCCACCATAGTTTTTTTTTCACAGTCAACTGAGCATTGTAATTATTTTGTTCCCTCGCCCAGGGAAAACCTTATTTTGTTCCATCTAATATAAAGACACAGTGGCCAGGTAAGAAAAAACTTGATCCATGCATTCGTGAGTTGATGTTAGTTCGTTCTATCACAAAAATAAAAATATTTTATAAGTTAACAATAAAAAGTTTGGTAGAGGGAGTTTGAACCCCGGGACCATTATGGTCTCCCTCTAACGGCGTTGCTAATAGGCTAGAGTTTAGAAAGTACTAATGTAAGTTGTGCTAAAATAGTAAAATATATACAAGGAACCCGCAAAAAAATAAAATTATATGGTTGTGGACTATATCGATCGGTTCCTCTGTTCTAGCTGGCGCCAGGCACGACATGGCACGGTTCAGTTCCCGCGAGCAGCTTTTTTTTTGAGAATCTCCCGCTAGCAGCTGTTCTAACTTTTTTTTGAGCACCAGCTGTTCGTAACTTCGTATGTGACGGGCGTACCATAGGTCCATATAGCCCATAGCGCAGCAAGCCTAGCAAAACGTTATTTCCTTAATTTTCTATACGTGGGCTGAATACCTGAAGCTAGCTCAACTGCGCATATAAGCAGCGACCTATTTTCCTTCGTCCACCTTCTCCTCCCAGAGCGAAACCCTATCTATCTGATCTTGTTTTCTTTCGCTCGTGTGGCCGCGGCGATAGATCGGGGGAAACCAAGCGCGACGACGGCGGCAGGAGTAGCTGCTCTCCGCCCTTTCCCGTAGGGTTCCTTGAGGGCCCCCTTCCGCGGAAGCTGCCAGTGGCGTCGGGGCTCTCCATGGCGCGTAGCGGTGAACCTAGTGTGCGCCGCGGCCGGACCAGCCTGGTAGCGCGGCGGTGGCCCGACCTGTGTGCGTGACGTGAGTTCTCAGTGCGAGTGCCTGCATGCGTGCGTCTCTCATCCATCTTGTGTGATTGAAAGGACTGAACTCTCACTCGGTGGTTCCACTCGTCCATACACTTCTCAATTTCATCGGAGCAAAGGAGGGAGAGGAGGAGTCATGGTGATGTGGGTACTGGCATGGCTTCCTTGAGCGGAACACCGGATTAGCCTATGACACCCACCTCATCTCCTTCGTCAGGGACTACCGCCACAGAGTATGATGATTAACTAATGAGTCCGGCATAGTTGTCTAAACCTCTGCAGTACATTGCGTTGACCCTCTGTTTTTCTTCTTTTGGGGTTATGTCCATCAGATTGACATGGATCAGACCACAGGGGCAAGGGGGAGTTCCGCAGGAGGACCGTGAAGCTCGACCAGCAACCTATGTTAACTAACATCTGTACAACGCTAAACTCTCTGCTCCCGTTTTAGATGAACCGCTTTTTGCGGAGATTGTTTCAGATATCAGTTTTGTTCTGTTACTCCATGTTAGTGATTTCTTATTGGTCAATCGTGAGATGCTTACATAGTACTCCCCCAGTATTTGCTAGGTTAGATAGTATGGAAGCTAGTTTATACATGTTACTAAGTTGAAAATTGTAAACTGAATTGTACCTGTTCCGATTTATCTTTTAGATAAATTATTACGAGAACCTAGATAGTACATGTGAAATGAGTTAGTAATTAAATAGTTAGCTGCAGTAAAATATTTTCGTTATGCTGATGCTCCCACAATATTGTTGTTATTGTTGAGGGAGTGTGAATAGATTCGCAAGTGAATTGTTGTTGAACTGCAGTGGGACTTTTATGAGAAATTCAACATGATTTTTGCAAATTACTAATGGAGAACTAACTTACTAAACTCATTTGTGGCAATCTGAAGTGTTACTGACTATATGCTAATGCAGATTACTATCCAAGCAAGCAGATACTAAAACTAAAGATCAAAGTCTAAACGCGCTTTTTATTCGGCCTATGACCATAGCATAATTGTAAGTAATTTATTTTCAGATGGAAGTGTCTTATTGATCACACTTCCAGTCAATGTGTCCCCGTCAAACTAATAATTCAATGTGTCCCATGGACAATAGCTGAGCTATGCAAAAGTTGTTCATGCTTTTTGTCGAATATTCCCCTCTTTTGCGCCATTTTAATTTGTGAAGGAGTGCCTAGTACAAATGCAAATTTGTTTCTCTCGGGATTTCAAACATTCAGTTTAGCTATTATTTATGTGTGTCCTCTTAATTTCAATAGTTCTATTCTATTACTTTATGATGTATTGATAAGTGTTTGTTCCAATCTTATATCTCATATTACTTTTTATGCTCACAAAAACATGTTTATTCTGTTCATATCACTTATTAGGGAAGTACTAACATGTCTTGTTTTTTTAAGATTCCAACCTACAGCTCCGAGTTATAACATGCATGTTGTTCTTTGTTGTAAAGGTAGATGGTTTTCTGTAACTCAATTGATACTGCTATATTTATGTCTTTGTTTCAAATAGGCTAATTCAGAAGTCATTTTTCAAGAAGTAGATATGGACAAAGGAAGATCAGAACAAATCTAGCCGCCTTCAAGAAGAGAAGAGGCATCCAACAAAGGCTCCAAGTTTGATGAAGGTGTGAGCTAAGAGTAACACCAACAAAGTCTCTATTGATGTCACCCAAAATTAAAAGATGTTGTATTGGATGATTATGTAGCTTGGGTTATTTTGGATGGGGCATGTAAGTGTGATGTGTAATATGCATGCTGTTTTAGAGACATTGGCTTGTAATGTGCTGTGAAAAATGGATAATGGAAAGATGGGCTTAAAAATACCACAAGCCCACAATACATTTTGAGTAAGACCAAACAAAAATAAAAATAGAGGAAAAATTACAAATAAAATAGTTCTTAAAAAGGCTAGTAGGAAATGGCAACGTCTCCATAAAAATGGGTGGGCTCAATTAGCCACTATTAGATTGCAAATTGGCTATGGCCCATCAAAAAATTAGATACACAAATAGAAAATAAGCTGAATTATTGGGCTTAGCCCATTTGGAAACCCAGTGAGCATTACCCCGCCAAATATCTAGTGACGACAACTACATCACCGAAGGTCCCATATCCGGTGACGTTTTTTGCGCGCCGTGTCACAAGGAATAATCTGTGACGGGGATTCCGTGACGATGTTGGTGACGCGTGAAAAAAGTCACATGTGAGTATTTTGTGACGTTTTTAGCTATTACATGACATTTTTTAGCTCATCATAGTAGGTCTGATCTCTTGTAGTGCGTGCTGCCCTCAAGCTACCTGTGGAACCAGGTACTTTTGTACTTCAGTTAACTCAACCATCCGTCGAACCATCAACTGGGCTGAACAAGCGGAGGAAGCTAGGCCCCGGCAAGTACTTCCCCACCGAGCTCCCTGGAGTCGCCGGCGAAGATGTTGCCGTGGATGCCGATCCCGCCGCGGGGCGACCGACTCCGGCAGGGCCCCAGGCCATGGCCGTAGAGACAGTCGCTCCCGTGGCAGAAGAGATGCCTTTAGCCCTTGCCGTCGAGCCACAGGCTCCGGCATGGGCGCAGCACACCGTCCAATTCCTCCATATAGGAGAGGTTCCTGAGGAACAGGAAGAGGCAGAAAGAGTAGCCCGTCGGTCTGCTCTGTACCAATTCGTTGACAACGTCTTGTACAGAAAAAGGCCGAATGGGTTGAAATTGAAGTGCATCTCCCGGGAGGAAGGACTAGAGCTGTTGGCAGAGATACATGGAGGTATATGTGGCTCCCACATAGGGTCAAGGGCCCTTGCCAGCAAGGCTTTCCGGCAAGGTTTCTTCTGGCCCACTACCCTCCAGGATGCGATGGCTCTAGTAACCAAGTGTGAAGCGTGCCAGTTCCATTCAAAGAAGCTTCATCAACCAGAGCAAGCCCTTCAAACCATCCCTCTCTCAGTCTTGGACGCCTTGAAGACCGCGACCGGGCCCCACTCAGTAAATGGGCCGCGCCTTTGCGCCCCTCCCTCTTCGCAAGGAAGGCGCGGGCCGCCTCCTTTTCCATTTACTACGATGACGCATGCGTGCAGGAACTGCCCCACGCATGACCCCCACGTCACGCACGACCCCCACGTCGCGCGCAGATCGTGGGGAAGCGCAGTGGACGGGAAATTACAGCGGTAAAAACCGCCCCACCTGCCCGCGCACCGTTTTTGGGCCTGGCCCAACAACGTTTTGCGCTTATGTGTGGACCAGGCCCGGGGGCTCCTGTCGGTGTACAAAAGTAGGGGCTCTCCTTTTGACCCCTTTACTTGTGCACGGGCAGCCGGAGCCACGCGCCGCAGCCACACTTGGCAAGGCAAGGGAGGTGAACCGAGGTAAGCCCAGAAACAAGACAAAGAAAGGCAACGCCAAGACCAAGACCACGGAGAGCAGAGGGACGAAGCAGGTTCCCCCGGCAAGATCCTTGCCGGGGCGGCCTTTGCAGCCCCGGCAAGACTCTTGCCGGGGCAGCTCGCCCCCACACCAACGGAGTGAACCACCCTCGAGCCCACGGCTACCAACACCACCAACTACATGGGGCCAGGGCTCGGGAGGCTCCTCCGTGGTGGCATGCAGATCTTCGTTAAGACAGGGAACAACACTCTTAAGCAAAAGAGTGAGAGATGACGAGCCTCGGGAAAATCCTTGCCGAAGGAATCCACAAGGCCCCCGGCAAGATCCTTGCCGGGGACGACCGTGATGCCACGTCAAGACCCTTGCCGGGACCCCAGCAAGGCCCTTGCCGGGAGCATCCGTGAGGCCGCAGCTAGGCCCGCGCCCACCAAGCTTTCCACCGCCAATCCCATGCAGTTGCCAGCCCACCAGCCGGGCAGGCACCTGCGTGTCAACCAAGGGCTCCTTCGCCAACTCATCACGTGCTTACGTGGTGCATGCAGATCTTCTTGAAGGCTCCACCACCGCGGCACCTCAGCTGCTTGCCTGCCTACATGGCACCGCATGCACTGCTGGCCAAGGCGCGTGTCGAAGCGAGGAGGAGCGGCGACGGACGGGACGGGCCTCGCTCCCGTCCCCAATAAAGCGAGGGGACACCTAAGCTACGCATTAAATGCGCTTTGTCCCGTAATGGCTAGCGATAAGCTTAGCCACAGTACCTCGATGCCACCTCCTGGTGCCACTGTGGCGATCCCTTTGCCTATAAAAGGAGACCCAAGGCATCCAGGAGGAGGATTCAGATCCTTGGACAAGTGACGCTCCCTGTAGCTAGTTCGAGCTCCTCAAAAACACAGATATACAACCACCAAAGCAGGACTAGGGTATTACGCATCTCTGCGGCCCGAACCTGGGTAAACGACCCGCGTGTTTGCACTGACTGTTGATCCTGCTCTCCTCACCCCTCCAGCGCCCCACAACCGTAGAAGGGATCCCTTTGATCCCATAGGTGTCGTTCCACACCGACAAATGTCTTCTCGAGTCATAATCTTCATTGTGAATATCTTCACAAACCACCTCTGTCTTCAATGTCTTCACACATTTTTAGGGGTCATCTCCGGTAGGTAAACCGAATCAATGAGGGACAACTACCTGTGTTATCCTGCAATTCTCACAAACACATTAGTCCCTCAACCAGGTTTGTCGTCAATACTCCAAAACCAACTAGGGGTGGCACTAGATGCACTTACAACTGGGCTCGTCATGTGCTTAATAAAAGCGTAATCGTGGGCTACACGGGCCACAGCCCCCGCACACCGCGCAGTTGAGCTCCATCTCTGAAACTAAAAAACAACAGGGTGAGCTGCTGGGTCCCTGGTGTTATCCGCTTGTTGTGTAATTTTCTCGTTTATTGACTACATTGACAATGACGTGGGACCTAGTTGTCAAACAATTAGGAGGAAGTATTTTTTTGGCTTGTAATAATGAGGCACCTCCTTGCGAAATGCAATGACCCTGGTGGGTCCCTACTGTCAGCCTCTCCACGTACAGTCATCTCCTGATTCCTCTTGGTTGTTGACCATGTTGACAACGCCAGACGGTGGCGAGCACAGCGAGCGAACCAAGGCGGAGAACGACGGCGAGGCCTCAGACGGGAACGAACAGGAGCCGTGGAGGGTGGGCAGTGTAGTGGCGGGTGGAGGGGAGTACGAGGGCAACAATATGCAACTCAAGCATACAAATGGTACAAAAAGCCCAAGGATTAATTGTTCATCAAATTTTTAGACAAAACCCAGATTGAACATGACAGTAACATCTAACCCAACCACTCTTTTTTGCAGTCACAAACAAATGGATCGATCTGATCCATAAAATCAACATCCTGTGCAAAAAATATATTTCAGGATGACTACAACTCGTTGTAAATAGAAGCCGAGTACGTTTAGAAGCCCATTTGTCCACTTAAATTTCTTTTTTTGCTGTTCAACATGTCCGTCCGTGAGAAATCTCTTGCGGTAAAAATTAAGCCTCATGGACAATAGTAACCTCGCATTCAACATGAAGAATGTGACAAATCTTCTGTTTGCCTGGTTGGATGCATATCGTTCCATTGTTATTGTCCTCAAACGAATGTCATGAGAACTGAGAAAATCCTTGTGCTTATTACACCACTGATTGGTTATACGTTTTTCTCCATGTGGTTCTGTCTAAGTAGACATGAAGATTGAAAACAGTTAAGGTCTGAAAAAAGAGTATGTCGAAAGAACGACGGCTGAACAGTTAATTCTAGTACAATATATACGGGCTTTCTATGTGCATGAAATCATCACCTCTATGTATAAATTCTCCAGAGATCGAAAGCATCACAGCAAGCCAATAATTATGTCCATATCAAAACTATACATTCTGATATATATGATCCTGACAGAATCCAGCAGCATTGATAGGCTATCAATGGACGAACTCTTCATTGAGCATATAACATAATATTAGTACCCAAAGTGTACTCCAAGATGATATAAAACTTACGCGCACAAATGAAAAATGCAGCATATGATTACAAATGTGTAGATGATAATATACGGTACCTGAAAAACTGAGGAGCCAAACACCAACTTGTCGTGATGATTAAACGGATCATGAATTACACCCAAGGTCTCCAGTTTGTGTGCAGAGACGACAGATATTTGCGAAGGTTTATAACAATAATGAAGACGCAACCTTTGAAGTGAAGGGGCATCTTTGATGATGAGCTGCTATCCTTCAAAACAAATTCCAATGCTTTTAAGGTGAGGCGACTTTATTTGGAGACAACTGATAGGGATTTCTATTCCCAAAACAATCAGCAAGCGCTCCAGGGCAGGGCAACTGGAGTGGATGATTCTGTGTAGTGAGGCCCCCGGCAGATAAACCACCACAAGCGAAAGTTTTTTTAGCAGTGGGAATCGAAGCATTTGTACCAGATCGTCCGGTAGATGGAACCGGGCGAAGGTGGCGGTGTGGAGAGAGGAGGAAAACCGCGAGATGGATAACGGTGGTGTGGGCACGAATTCTTGGTGTGTTCGTGGTATGAAACTTTTGTGGTAATGGTACAACTCAAACTGCTGGAGTTTTCCGAATTCAGGGGATGTCAGCCAAGCGTCCACCTTGCTCGGTATGGACAGCAGGTAGTGTGTCGGGATGCAGAGGCATTGAACAGGGCCCTGCTGGTGAGAAGACACGATGGCTCTTAGGAGATCAAATTCAGGAAGGACAGATATCTGACGACAGTCGAGATTGAGGGGCGCGGTGCACCATAGAGGGCGCCACCGAGTTGAGAGGACTTGTGTGCGGCATCAATCCTTGGTGGGGAGAAGCGAGATGATCTCCTCAAGGATGACGTCCGGGAGATCGCTGATGTGGTCCACCGGAGATTCTACCGGTTCCTCAGATCCGGGTGGGGGGGCTCGCCGCTTCTCCCCGCGCTACCGGTGTGGGATCTACAACCGGCATCGCTGCTGGCGAGAGCCTCATCTTCTTGGCGCTGGGGCCAGCCGACTCCATTTTCCTTGTGGGCGTCGCGCCGAGCTCATGGGTTTGAGCAGAGTAGCCAGAGACGAGCCTAGTGGCAGTGCGAGTGGGGAAGAAGGAGGGCTGGGGATTTCTGTATGAGTGGAAGAAGAGGAGCAGGCGTTTTCTGTACGAGTGAGGAAGAAGGTGAGCGGGGGTTTTCTAGACAAGTGAGGAAGATTGGGGAGCGGGGGGTATTGGGGGGGGGGAGACGGAAGCGGGAGAGCGAGTTGTCATGTTTATAAGGCCCGCTGCACTAACTACTCGCTTTTTCCCAAGAACCGCTCTCTTCTTTTGCGTTGCTGCATTGGAGCTGGCGCATGGACTTGGCTGACTGGCCATGCATGCAGGATGCATGTGCCCACCGGCCACTGCATGCGCTTGGTTTGTTACTAGGCCTATTTAATAGGGTGGTTATGGAGTAAATTAAGGAGATTTATTTTCTCCGTGTGCATCCACCAAATTAGAGGATGCGGTACTGGATGCAGACACTCACGTTAAACTAAGCTTCAGAAGATACGGTATGCATACTAACATTCAGAAGAACAAAAGTTCAGCATGACTATGCATCTCAATGATTCACCATACTATAACCAATACAAAGTTGTGAGAAGGTGTGGAAATAAAGAAAATCGGTCGATGCTTCTCTGAACAAAGGGCCTCCCTGCGCACGCATTAATTTCCTGGGCATGCTTGTTTCTTCTCAATGTTGCGAGCACTTTGAGCATGTTGGCAACTCCACAGCTAGCTAGCTGCCTCGTCTTGCAATTGATGCTGACACATTTCCAGCAAACACATGAGGCAATAGAGATGACTCAACATGAGTCCATATTGTGCAGTTCCCCTGAAATCATATTCATTGTCCTGAATCTGAGAAGATAGGAAAATAGTAGCTATACTTAAACGGTGTTGCAAAACAATAGCACATATGAATAGCTCGGCATGACAAAACATGATCATCTGGACGAAGGGGATACTGACCTGCCTGAGGAAGATTATATATAATTTCATAAGTCCTTGGTTGATTTCCACCTTCGGCTGCACTGCTTGTTTGCTCCTCCACACATGACAGGATCGTTCCGCACTGCATTCAGCAAGTCAACGTATGAATAAGCTAATTTCATCTTGCGGTGGTCATTATACCTAGTTACGAATGTAGGAATACCCGGAGCACCATGAGGTTAGTTGACAGCAGGTAGATGCAGCCATATAAATTTTGTGCGGTGCTACCAAAATTTAGGTTTGTATCCCTTCCCGTTATGAGAATTCTTCTTGAAGTTGTCAGAATGTGATGGCTTGTTCTTTGCATCAAACTTGCCTTTCCCCTGAGATTTGTTCTTGTTGTTTTGGGGCTGGTTGGGCTGGAAGTTCTTCTCGTGTACCATGTGGGCACTAGAAGCTCCCTCAGCGACCCGAGCACGTGTGTCTTTTGCTCTCACCTTCTCCTCAAAATCAAGAGTGCTAATGAGATCCAAAACAGAAAACTCATGTCTCTTGTTTTTCAGAGAAGTAGCAAAATCGTTCCACAAAGGTGGAAGCTTGGCAATGATGGTCCCAGCAACAAATTTGTCCGGCAACACACACTTAAAGTACTCAAGTTCCTTAGAGAGTGACTGTATCTCATGAGTCTGCTAAACAACAAAGCGCTCATCAGTCATCTTGTAGTCACAAAATTGCTCCATGACGTACAACTTGTTGCCAGCGCCCGAGGGCCCAAACGTGGCCTCAAGCGCAGCCCACATGTCTTTGCCGCTGTCAAACGACATATATGAATCCACAATGGAACCGTCAAGAACACTCAGCAGGGCGGCTTTGAAGAGGGTATCCATGTTCTGAAAAGCTTCCTGCTGTGTAGGATTAAGATCGCCCTCAGGCTTACCCTTAGTGGCGTCATAGCAGTACATGATCTGAAACCAATATACTGCTCTTGTGTGCCACCTTTTATATTGCGCCCCCTTAAACGTGCAGCAAAACCACTCGGAGTAAATTGCCTGTAATCAGGTTTTTGGATTGGATTGTTGAATATATGAGCAATTTAGTATGAGATTTAATCCGAATCAGCAGTAAATAAACCATGACGACAATTGCAAACATCAAAGTAATGATGCAGAGTAAACCAGGAGGACAGAATCACATATTGTACAGCGGGAGCAGAACCGATGTGGTTGATGTTGTCACTCATGTCGTTGATGAAGAGGTTACCGAGGTCGAGGAAGAAGGCTGTCGTTGAGGAAGTCGTCGCTGGCAACAGACACAGGAGTGTGCTCCCCCAAAACCTGATCGCCCCTCTCCCGTACAGGATCACGAAAGGCGGGGTTCAAAGGAATGTTGTCCCTTCTCGCGATTCACGCCGGAAGGAGGGCTGGAGAAGAATTGCGTGGCGGCGCTAAGATCTGGAACGGTGCGAAACCATATGATACAGCGGCGGCTAGGGTAGAGCATGTCAGGTCGATCGTGCGAGTATAATAGTAGGCCTTTGGCCCCTAAACCCCCCGTCCAAGTCAATAATAGCCCCACCAAGGTTTGTCTCAAAAAAACGGAGTAATTAAGGCGTCCGTTAGTCCCTTTAGTATAAATACTATATCATTAATAATGGCCCCACCTTTTGTCTCACAAAGTATGTTGGAGTACAACCGGCTACACGTTTATTACAATCCGCTTCTCTTCTCTCTCCTTCAACTAAGCACAAATACTATATATAAATCCTTATAGCCTGCTTATGTCGTCTAATTGTAGTACTTGTTCTAAAGTTACTCTCCACTGTGTAGTCTGAAATGCCGGGCGTGCAGCGGGCGGTGCCCTCGGTCGGCGCGCCGCTTCAACGGCGGAAGCAGTGAGAGGTCGCATCGCCCTGACTTGCCATCAATGTGGAGCTGCGCGCTCAGCTGGCGCCGGGCGGGAAGCGCGCGCGGGAGGGGGAGGGGTTTTTGTTGGGCCAAGAAGGTGAGAAGCCAACTTGGGATCGGTCCGGACGGTGAAATATCATGTGCTCCCATACTCTGCATATGACACTAGTCTATGTTACTACTCCCTCCTTTCCAGTTTATAGAGATGTTTAGAGTAACATAGTAATATGTTACAGTATAAGTTACTCCCCACTATGACCAGCCTTGGCCTCTCCCAGTGCTCCACCATGTATAACTGCTAAGCCTGCCACGTAGGCATAAAATATGATGTGGCACCAATGAACTAAGCACCTATGCATTGAAGACTTGAGTTACTAAGCCATTTAATGCACTTAGCACCTCATCTAAGCACATCTAAGCACTTACTAGCACCCCCTTGACCATGGACCTTGATGGTGTACGTCACCTTGTGTCTCATAATTTTCCTCGTCATCATCCGAGTCCTAGAAGATCTCACCCACATCATCATTAGTATGCAGCCGCCTTGATAGACAACGTGCGCAGAAGGAGTAGAGGCGACTGGGGACGCACCACAACCACGTCGTGGGCACTCTGTACGTGCTCGTGTGCGTGCAGCGTGCGTGTTTTTCCATCGGTGCTAGCTCTATGGCCGAGGCTGCGGTCGTCTTCGTCTCCGACTAGTCGTTGAGCAACGACGGCAAAGAGGTGCTGCAAGAGATGCGTAGGCGTCGTTGCGTGCGAGCTTCGCCGTAGCAAGACGAACCGGACGTCGCCGCGGATGGCGCATGCCTCCATGCAGCCGAGTGTGTGCGCATGCATGTGTTATTCACGTGCTTTCTGTGGCCGAGCGTGTGTGCATGCACGTGTTGTGTACGTGCGTTGTGTGCTCCATGCTGTGCGCGTATGTGCATGAGTTGGATCGGATGGAGTTAGTGCGCTCGCTTGTGTACATGCGTGGCTGCACGCGTCCTGTACATGCGCGGCTTGTTGCGTGGTTATCAATAATTCAATATAAACTACTCCCTCTGTTCCTAAATATAAGTCTTTCTAGCCATTTCAAATAGACTACAACATACGGATGTATGTAGACATATTTTAGAGTGTAGATTCACTCATTTTGTTTTGTATGTAGTCCCTTATTGAAATCTCCAAAAAGACTTATATTTGGGAACGGAGGGAGTATAAAACATCTTCAACTTAGCATCCTGATGTACCGTTTCTAGTGGTTAGCGAAGTTCATGTTCTTTTATTTGTTTATAGGTGGGCAGGCGGCAAAAAACAGGGGAAAATGCACAAGTTTCCTTGCAGACACTCCACCGCGAGGTTCCTTGCTCCTTCTCGGTCGTCGGGAATCTATGCTCTTCAACTCTTTTCTTTTACGTGAGCTTTGTTCATCCTTTTCCCAACATGCGAGACATCTAGCATCAAGGGGCACGTGTCATGCAAGAAACTGGAGATAATCAGATAAGTAGTGCGTAAGTGAGTCGTGCACTTCGATGGCACCTACGCAATATTTTTTCTCCTTGATGGCACGTGAATAATGCACGTACTCAACGACGGAGCACGGGATGGTAGCAATGACATGGTCAGCCCTTTTTTGGAGAGAGTACGTACTAAATAACTTTGATGTGTCCCATCAACTCGCAGAATGACGAGAAGCTTGATTACACCTTCCCCCTCGCCAACGCGTGCGCGGTGGCTCGCAGCACGAGAAGAAACTTTTGCTTACAAGCGTTAGACGTGCAGTAGTTCATTTGGTGTGAGATTGCCAGAAGTACTACTGTAGAACGATCGACTTCTGAAATAGGCGAAGAGCCAAGCGCAAGGTCACCTACTAACCTTAGGCTAGGCGTAGTGGGAGTAACATAAGTAGGGGTACCTCCTTTTTTTGTTCTAGAAACAACCACATGTGAATATCGAGGTGCTGGTTACGTAGAACAAATTTCCTAGAGTCCGTGCTCAGCCCTCCTCTATCTCTCTTCTCAGCCAGCCAGCAGACGCGTGGAGCCCATCGTCTGTTTGCTCACATGTGGTCCCACATGTCAGTGAAAACACAAGAGGACCCACTAGTAGAAAACTGGGTTTTGGTCACAGGGCAATATTCACATTAGTCCCGGTTCAGTCACGAACCGGGACTAATGTGAGCATTGGTCCCGGTTCGTGCGGCCAGGGGCCTGCTGGGCCTCGTGGGGGCATTGGTCCCGGTTCGTCCGGACCCTTTGGTCCCGGTTGGTGGGACAAACCAGGACCAATGGGCCACGCTACTGGCCTACCACCCTTTAGTCCCGGTTCATACCACAAACCGGGACTCAAGGGCTGGTCCTAGTTGCGGCCAGTGTTTAGTCCCACCTCGCCAACCGAAGGGCGCTCACACCAGTTTATAAGCCCTTCCCTCTGTGCCTTGTTGAGCTTCTCTTAAAGTGAAAATAGATGCCCTTATACAGGGAATTTCACCTAAATTCACAGTAAATTTCATAGAAATTTACTATGAATTTAGGTTTAATTTTCTCTATCAGCGCATCTATGTTCATTTTTTTATATTTATAAAATAAATAAACCTTAAGAAGATAAATAAAACTAAATAAACCTTAATAAAAGAAAATAAAATAAACTATAGTAACTAAAATAAATAAACCTTAAGAAATTAAGTAAAAATAGCAGCAGTAAAATAAATAAAAATAGCAGCAGTAAAATAAATAAAAATGAAATAATTAAAGTAAAATACATAAGTAATTAGAAATAAAATAAATAAGTTTTTTGTTGTAAGTAGAAACAAAACAAAACAAATAAAGCAAAAGAGAAAAAAAACAGAGGAAAAAATTTATGCCACCTACTGGGCCACCACGGCCTGAATACGACTAGAAACCCTTACATGGGCCAGGATTCAGGCCCGCGGAAGGCCTAGTAGGCCCACAGGCAAATAGTGACAGAATAGGCCCGTAAGCCTGCATTTGAGAGGAGCTCGAAGTGGTCAGCACAGCTGCGCTTATAAACCACTGTCGAAGCCACTCGGCTAGCGAGGTGGGACTAAACATCCCACCGCACCGCGCCAGTTCCAGCACAAGGCCTTTGGTCCCGGTTGGTGCCACCAATAGGGACTAAAGGGGGCATTGGTCCCGGTTCATGCCATGAACCGGGACCAAAGGCCTTTAGTCCCGGTTGGTGCCACGAACCGGGACCACTGAGTTCCCTATATATACCCCATCGCCACAGCAGAGCACTCCACAGTGCTCTGCTTTTTCTGGCCGGCGAGGGGAGGGCATTTGGGTGCTCTAGCTCACCTCCTATGCACATGAGGTGTTCGATGAAATGTCTGAGCCACACTAGTTAATCTTTGTCCTCTCGAAACTCGACCTTCGAGCTCCATTTTCCCCGAGATTTGTCTAGGTTTAGCGGTCCGTCACGTCCCGTCCCCGTCTTCACCGCCGTCGAGCGCCCGCGCCGATCTCGTCGCCAGCACCACCATGGTGAGCCTCTTGTTCTTGTCTTCTTTCTGAAAGGAAAAAATTCTTACTTTAGATAGTTACTTGTCTAATTTTGTTACTTTTATTATTCCTTCTTATTACATACATAGTGCGATGGTTTTGGTATCCGCCCCCGTCGGCCCTCGTCCTGTCTATGATTCGGATGTGGTATATGTTATCTTTTTATAACTATTTGGTTCATTTATTGTTTATGACAAATATACCGACCAACGTGACATAGATTTTATTTATCTAGGAGGTGGTTGAACCGGAAATTCTAACCGACCCTATTGTTGAGAGGTTAAATTTAGTTGAAGAAGAAAACAATTATTTGAAGGAAAAAATAAAAAAAATTGAGGAGGAGAAGATGATATTGGAGTTGCATGTTGCGGATGTCGTCGATGATCACAAGATCAAGATGGATGCAATGCGCTTGAAGATTAGAAAGATTAGAAAATATGCCATTCATACCGAGGCTTGGTATCATTATGCCGTTGGATCAATTGTTACCTTGGTTGCGATTATGATCGCATTTGTTTTCGCATTGAAATGTTTTACATAGTTTCAATGTATGGTTCAATTAATTAGATGCTCTGGAGAGCTATATATATGTTGTTAGATGAGAACTATGTATGTACTTTGGTTTTAATGTGATGATGAACTTCTATTAATTTGGTCACTTAATTATCTATTCATGATGTTCTGTAATGGTTTTTGACACACTTAATTATATATAATGCACGCAGATGAACCGGCAATGGATGTACGGTGACAGACACACCTCCGAGTACATTAAGGGCGTGCATGATTTTCTCGAAGTGGCTGAGGCAAACAAGCAGAATGGTTTTATGTGTTGTCCATGCCCTATATGTGGGAATACGAAGTCTTACTCTGACCGGAAAATCCTTCACACCCACCTACTTTACAAGGGTTTCATGCCACACTATAATGTTTGGACTAGGCACAGAGAAATAGGGTTTATGATGGAAGACGGCGAAGAAGAAGAGGACGATGACAACTATGTGCCCCCTGAATACGGTGATGCTGCAACGGGGGAAGCTGCTGAAGATCAAGAGGAACCAGACGATGTGCCCAATGATGCTGCAAGGGGGAAAGCTGCTGAAGATCAAGAGGAACCAGTGCCCGATGATGATGATCTCCGCCGGGTCATAGTCGATGCAAGGACGCAATGCGAAAGTCAAAAGGAGAAGCTGAAGTTCGATCGCATGTTAGAGGATCACAAAAAAGGGTTGTACCCCAATTGCGAAGATGGCAACACAAAGCTCGGTACCGTACTGGAATTGCTGCAGTGGAAGGCAGAGAATGCTGTGCCTGACAAAGGATTTGAGAAGCTATTGAAAATATTGAAGAAGAAGCTTCCAAAGGATAACGAATTGCCCGACAGTACATACGCAGCAAAGAAGGTCGTATGCCCTCTAGGATTGGAGGTGCAAAAGATACATGCATGCCCTAATGACTGCATCCTCTACCGCGGTGCGTACAAGGATCTGAATGCATGCCCGGTATGTGGTGCATTGAGGTATAAGATCAGACGAGATGACCCTGGTGATGTTGACAGCGAGCCCCCCAGGAAGAGGGTTCCTGCGAAGGTGATGTGGTATGCTCCTATAATACCACGGTTGAAACGTCTGTTCAGAAACGAAGAGCATGCCAAGTTGATGCGATGGCACAGTGAGGACCGTAAGAAAGACGGGAAGTTGAGAGAAAGTACTGGGCTGAGTTTGTAGCTGACCCAAGGAACGTATGGTTTGGTTTAAGCGTGGATGGCATTAATCCTTTCGGGGAGCAGAGCAGCAATCACAGCACCTGGCCCGTGACTCTATGTATGTATAACCTTCCTCCTTGGATGTGCATGAAGCGGAAGTTCATTATGATGCCAGTTCTCATCCAAGGCCCTAAGCAACCCGGCAACGACATTGATGTGTACCTAAGGCCATTAGTTGAAGAACTTTTACAGTTGTGGAATGGAAACGGTGTACGTACGTGGGATGAGCACAAACAGGAGGAATTTAACCTGCACGCATTGCTGTTTGTAACCATCAACGATTGGCCCGCTCTCAGTAACCTTTCAGGACAGACAAATAAGGGATACCACGCATGCACGCACTGTTTAGATGACACTGAAAGTATATACCTAGACAAAAGCAGGAAGAATGTGTACCTGGGCCATCGTCGATTTCTTCCGACCAACCATCAATGTCGAAAGAAAGGCAAGCATTTCAAAGGCGAGGCAGATCACCGGAAGAAGCCCGCCATGCGTACTGGTGATCACGTACTTGCTATGGTCAATGATTTACACGTAATCTTTGGAAAGGGTCCCGACGGACTAGCTGTTCCGAATGACGCTGAGGGACACGCACCCATGTGGAAGAAGAAATCTATATTTTGGGACCTACCCTACTGGAAAGAGCTAGAGGTCCGCTCTTCAATCGACGTGATGCACGTGACGAAGAACCTTTGCGTGAACCTGCTAGGCTTCTTGGGCGTGTATGGGAAGACAAAAGATACACCTGAGGCACGGGAGGACCTGCAACGTTTGCACGAAAAAGACGGCATGCCTCCGAAGCAGTATGAAGGTCCTGCCAGCTACGCTCTTACGATAGAAGAGAAAGAAATCTTCTTTGAATGCCTTCTCAGTATGAAGGTCCCGACTGGCTTCTCATCGAATATAAAGGGAATAATAAATATGCCAGAGAAAAAGTTCCAGAACCTAAAGTCTCATGACTGCCACGTGATTATGACGCAACTGCTTCCGGTTGCATTGAGGGGGCTTCTACCGGAAAACGTCCGATTAGCCATTGTGAAGCTATGTGCATTCCTCAATGCAATCTCTCAGAAGGTGATCGATCCAGAAATCATACCAAGGCTAAGGAGTGATCTGGCGCAATGTCTTGTCAGTTTCCATCTGGCGTTCCCACCATCCTTCTTCAATATCATGACGCACGTCCTAGTTCATCTAGTCGACGAGATTGTCATTCTGGGGCCCGTATTTCTACACAATATGTTCCCCTTTGAGAGGTTCATGGGAGTCCTAAAGAAATATGTCCGTAACCGCACTAGGCCAGAAGGAAGCATCTCCATGGGCCATCAAACAGAGGATGTCATTGGGTTTTGTGTTGACTTCATTCCTGGCCTTAAGAAGATAGGTCTCCCTAAATCGCGTAATGAGGGGAGACTGACTGGAAAAGGCACGCTTGGAGGGGGGGACTCAATAATATGCAGGGACGGATAATCTTGCTCTCAAGCACACTACACAGTTCTACAGAACTCTACCTTGTGACCCCGTATGTCGATGAACACAAGAACAGTCTGCGCAACAAACACCCAGAGCAGTGTGACGACTGGATTACATGTGAACACATCAGGACTTTCAGCAGTTGGTTGGAAACACGTCTCAGAGGTGACACCACTGTTTGTGATGAGTTGTACTCGTTGTCCAGGGGACCATCTTCGACTGTATTGACTTACAAAGGATACGAGATAAATGGGAATACATTTTACACGATCGCCCAAGATCAAAAGAGCACCAACCAAAACAGCGGTGTCCGCTTTGATGCAGCAACCGAGAGGGGAAAGGACACATATTATGGTTACATAATGGACATATGGGAAGTTGACTACGGACATGATTTTAAGGTCCCTTTGTTTAAGTGCAAAAGGGTCAATCTGTCAGGAGGTGGGGTACAGGTAGACCCACAGTACGGAATGACAACAGTGGATCTGAACAATCTTGGGTACACTAACGAACCGTTCGTCCTAGCCAATGATGTGGCACAGGTTATCTATGTGAAGGACATGTCTACCAGACCGAGGAAAAGAAAAGATAAGGAAGCGAATACATCATACGATGAGCCAAAGCGCCACATAGTTCTTTCAGGAAAAAGGGACATTGTGGGAGTGGAGGGCAAGACAGACATGTCTGAAGATTATGAAAAGTTTCATGAAATTCCTCCCTTCAAAGTCAAGGCTGACCCAAGCATCCTGATAAACGATGAAGATTATCCATGGTTACGGCGCAATAAGCAAATGACACAAGCGAAGAAAAAGTGAAGACTTTCTCCCGCAACTATTATGATGATACCATGCCAACTTTGTAATAGACGAGTATGATACCATTGTCCGTTTTGTACAAGAACTGCATCTAGTTTTTGCCGTAACCCTCTCAACTTTCTTGCACATGCTATGTGGATGGAATGATGATACCATGCCAACTTTCAGCGTTTTCAGAGTTCATTTGAAATGCTTTTCAATTTTAGGGTCTTATAGCTCAAAATAATTGGTAAATGCATGAAAAATAATAGGCCAAAAATTAAAAATTATGCCACCTACTGGGCCACCACGACCTGAATACGATTAGTAACCCAGTAGGCCCACAGGCATGTACAGAGAGGTTAGGCCCGTAAGCCTGCTTTAGAGAGGAGCTCGACAGCTCAGGCGCACCGCACCTTATAAACAGGTGCGGCTCTCTCTTAGCTAGCGAGGTGGGACTAAACTCACCACCACGCCGCTATGCAAGGCCGTTGGTCCCGATTGGTGGCACGAACCGGGACCAATTCCACCCTTTGGTCCCTGTTGGTGCCACGAACCGGTACTAATGAGGCTGTGGCCCCACGAGCACCTTTAGTACCTGTTCGTGGCACGAACCGGTACTAGAGTTTCTTACTAAGCAGTTTTTTAGTCCCACCTCGCTAGCTGAGAGGCACTAGGAGCGGTTTATAAGCCCTGAGTGCAGAGACGATGAAGAAGAGGCGCCATGCTCACGTTGCTTAGCTTCAAGCCTTGAGGAATAAGGTAGACTGCATCGAGCTATGTGCAGTGCAGTCTACACTATTCCGAAAGGCTTGAAACAAATCAACGAGCATTGCGCCTCTTTTTTATTTTTAATAACTTATTACAACTCCGGACTTCTTGTGTTCCGACAAAATAAAATAAACTTTAATAAAATGTATGAAACTAAAATTAACAAAGTATTTTCTTTTCAAAACATTATAAGAAACCTCTATTATTATTGAAACTAAAATCATATAAAATTGATGCAACTAAAATTATCGAAGTATTTTCTGATCAAAATCATTAAAAGCAAAAAGAATTTTCATAAAGAACTTTTTTTGATAGAAACTTTAATAGCAAAAAGAATTATCATAAAGTAAAATAAATAAGTAATTAGAAACAAAATAAAATAAAATAAATAAGTTTTTTGTTGTAAGTAGAAAGAAAACAAAATAAATATAGCAAAAAAGAAAACAAAAAAACTAAGTACAGCAAAAAGAATTTTCATAAAGAACTAATGGCACTAATAGAAAGTTTATATTTTTTCTAAAACTAATGGCACTAACAGACAGTTTATAATTTTGCTGACCTAAAAGCAAAAAGAATTAAAAAATAAAGCAAAAAACAAAAGAAAATAAATAATGCAAAAAACAAACAAAAAAACTAAAAAAAACTATTTTTATACTGAAGTTAATCACAAACTTGTGATTCACACAAATTTCAAAGAATTCAAATTTAACAATTCAGATTTGAAAACTAATGGCACTAATAGAAAGTTTATATTTTTTCTAAAACTAATGGCACTAACAGAAAGTTTATAATTTTGCTGACCTAAAAGCAAAAGGAATTAAAAAATAAAGCAAAAAACAAAAGAAAATAAATAATGCAAAAAACAAAACAAAAGAACTGAAAAAAAAATTATTTTTATAGTAAAGTTAATCACAAACTTGTGATTCACACAACTTTCATAGAATTCAAATTTTAACTATTTAAATTTGAAAACTAATGGCACTAACAGAAAGTTTATAAATTTTTTGACCTAAAAGCACAAAGAATTAAAAAATAAAGCAAAAAATAAAATAAAATAAATAATGCAAAAAACAGAACCAAAAAACTGGAAAAAAATTAAAAAAACTGCCACCTGTTGGGCCACCACGGCCTGAATACGACTAGAAACCCAACCTGGGCCAGGATTCAGGCCCGCGGAAGGCCTAATAGGCCCACAGACAGCATAGTGTGACTTTAGGCCCGTAAGCCTGCATTTGAGAGGAGCTCGATAGGGCAGCCGCAGTGGGGCTTATAAACCACTCCGAGCCCCTCTCAACTAGCCAGGTGGGACTAAACTTTTGGCCGCGGGTAGCGCAAGGCCTGTGGTCCCGGTTCGTGGCACCAACCGGGACCAATGCCCCCCCTTTAGTCCCGGTTGGTGCCACCAACCAGGACCAAAGGCCGCCGCTTCCCGCCCTTTGCGCTGCTGAAAAGGGACCTTTGGTCCCGGTTGGTGGCACCAACCGGGACTAAAGGGTGGCATTGGTCCCGGTTGGTGCCACGAACCGGGACCAATGCTCTGAGTATATAAGAAAACACTTAGCATTTTTCAGATTCATCTCTGCAGTTGCCCCGCCCCGACGATGCCGCCAGGCTGCCCGAGCTCGCCCCATCGACGCCGTCACCGCCCTCTGCCTCGTCGACGCAGCCGCCCCTGCCCCGACCACGCCGCCGTCGTCCCGCCCCGACCACGCCATGCGCCCCTGCCCTGACCACGCCGCGGGCCCTCGCCGTGCCTCTGCCTCGCCCTGCCCTGATCGACCACGCCGCCGTCGCCCTGCCCCGACCACGCCGCCGTCGCCGCCCTCTACCACGACGCGCGCCGTGCCTCTGCCCCTTCCCCGACTACGCCGCACCTCTCCTTTGGTCAGGCCGGCGCCGCCCCCTGCCTCCCTATTTTTTTTTCACATATATATGATGTTGTTTTCCAGATTATATGTATATGTGTGAGTATATGTATGTGTGTATATCTGATTATATGTCCTCTTTTCAGATTTTTTGTTTTTTGCATTTTTATAAAAATGTATATATGTATGTATGTTCTCTGTGTATATATATGTTCATGTATGCAAAACATAGATTTTTAGAAAATTTTTATCTATATATGTTCTCTGATTTAGTCCATTTTAGGTTAGTTTCATTTTTAGAAAAGTTTTATATATTTAGGAAAAAAGGAAGAGAAGGAACAAGGAAAAAGAAGAAAAAGTTTTATATATGCAAAAGTTAGATTTTTAGAAAAGTTTTATATATCTAGCTAGGAAGAAAAGGAAGAAGAAGAAAAAGAATGATAGGAAAAAAGAAAATAAGAAGAGGAAGAAAGGAGAAGAAGAGGAGAGGAAGAAGAGGAGAAATAAACAAGAAGAGGAAAAAAGAAGAAAAAGAAGAGGAGAAGAAGAAAGGAATAGAGGAGAAGAAGAAAAATAGATATATTTATCTATTTTTTCTTCTTCTCCTCTATTCCTTTGTTCTTCTCCTCTTCTTTTTCTTCTTTTTTTCTTCGATCTTCTCCTCTATTCCTTTGTTCTTCTCCTCCTTTTATTTCTTCTTCGTCTTGTTATTTTTTTATCGGGTATGTCGTTTTTGATATACCCCCTCCCGATAACTTCAACACGAGGGGGGTCGATATACCCCTTCCCCGCCGATAATATTATTTTCCCATGTACGTATGTCGTCGTTGTCGATATAACCCCCTCCCGATAACTTCAACACGTGGGGGGGGGGGTCGATATACCCCCTCCCCGATAACATTATTTTCCCATGTATGTATGTTGTCGTTGTCGATATATATAACTCCCTCCCAGATAACTTTGACATGATGGACGGTCGATATTTATACCCCCTCTCGACCGTGATAACTTATACCACGGGAGCACCCCCCGGCCCTCTCGCTCGACCAAAACTCTCGAGGACACCCAAACCCTAGAAAAAAACGATGTCGGTCTCCTACCCCCTCCCGTCGCGCCCCTACCCTTGAAGCGTTACCTAGGCCACCCCAAACCCGGAATAAGCTAGGTCTACGTTTGCACTAATATATCCACCTGCTATCATGTTTGTGTAATAATTGCCATCTTGTAATATTTGCAGAAACAATGGAGCACGGACGAGATGAGAAAGCAGAACAGGTGTTGGGGGACATAATCTTAGCCGGAGGTGATATCTTGTCGTATCTTAACGACAATGATGGTCTGGAAGAACAGGGTGAAGAAGCAGGCTACGGTGATCGAAGAGTGGAGGAGGAAAGACATGATTACGATGGCTCCGGTGACCCAATGTTGGTGCAAGAAGGAGCCCGTGGTGACGGCTCCGGTGACCGAACAGAGTCCGGCCAGGTAAATATATTAGTTAAGCCTGTGCTGACTAGCTAATTGATGCATTCATTGTTTTGGTATGTACACATATTAATTAACACTCGTCTTTCTTCTTTTTTCTAGCCCTCCGGATCGAGCACAACTGCGGTAAAGAGATGAGGCCCGAAGAGAAAGTTGCGCTCGGATGAAAGGTTTGAGATCACAGCAATCGCGCGCGACGGCCAACCAATTGAACCCATCCGGAGAAAGGATGCATTTGCTGCTCAGTGCGGGGTTCGAGTTAGGGACAAGATCCCGATCAGCATCCACCAATGGTATAAGCCTAAGAACGAAGACCCTGAGGTGTCTTATGTCAATGATATGCAGAAAGATGATCTTTGGACTGAGCTGAAGGCAAATTTCACCCTACCGCCAGAGGAGGATCCGGAGAAGCCAGTTATAGAGCAATTAATCAAGTCTCATGCTCTTAAGAAGATGGCAGACCTATTCAGGAGGTGGAAGAATGAGCTGAAAACGTTTGTCGACAAAGAAGAGACATCTGAATTCATCGGCCGGTATGAGAAGATCAGAGATCACTGGCCCGCATTTGTGGCCCACAAGACATCGTAAAAGAGTAAGAAGATGTCAGCGACAAACAAGAAGAATGCTGCGAAGAAGAAGCTTCACCATCGCATGGGGTCAGGTGGCTACCTCAAAGCCCGACCTAAGTGGGCCAAGGCTGAGAATGATCTGCTTGAAAAAGGGATCGAACCACAGACAATGAACTGGGCAGACCGTTGCCGGACTTGCTTCTTCGGGGCTGGCGGAACCTTGGACCCTGTATCAGGGAGGTGCGTTTGGACGAACGAGCTTTTGAGAATACCAGTCAAGAAGATTCAGCAATATATCGATGCAGCGCAGGAAGGGACGTTCGTTCCAGACAGAGAGAACGACGAGCTCACAATGTTCCTCGGGAATGCTGAGCACCCTGGACGGACACGAGGCACGCCAGGCTCCGTTCCGTGGAAGGCTGGTTTTCCGGACGCGGGCGGTTACAAAACCCAGGAGAGGAGGAAAAAAGTGGAGCAGATCCAAATTCAGAAGCTGCACGAAAGGGTTAAAGCGCTAGAGCAATGAGACGGCAATCGAGATGCCGAAACTGCCCCCGAAGCTACACCGCCATCTCAGCGGAGAAGTAGCGTGGCTTCCACCGAGCTGCTTCAGCTGGAGCATGCGGCTCCTGCTAGCTACCCCGTGGATGCTATCACGGAGTCTCAACATCCACCTTATGGCGGAATGGCAGAACTTCAAAGTCAAGGCCGCTGTTGGCTCTGTTTTACCTCCTGAACCCGGCGCAACCTACCACTGCCAGCCGATTCCAGAAGGATATGCTAGGGTGATGGTGGATGAAATAACGGAGGGATTTGAGGGGCTCCAGCTTGACCACCCTACCGGTGAAGGGGAGACTCGGCTGGGTTCTGCTCTGAAGACTCCATGCCTATGGCGGAAGGAGCTCATCAAGCTTCCGAACTGGACGGCTCCGGCGAGTAAGGGTACTCCGCCTCCTCCTCCGGCGAGTGATCAGGGCACTCAGCCTCCTTCTCCGGCGCGTGACGGCACTCCGCCTCCTTCTCCGCCAGCGCCAGCGCGCCAGAGCAGCCAGCCTCCTCCTTCTCCGCCTCGTCAGCAAGGGCGGAAGAGACCCGCCGCCGCTACGGCTGCTCCGGCGCGTCGTAGTCCTTCTCCTCCGCCTCGTAAGCAAGGAAAGAAGACAGTCGCAGCCGCTCCGTCTGCTCTGCCGGCGTCTAGCAGTACAGCTGCCAGAGGCGGGAGGCAATACAGATTCGGTCCTTCTCTGAAGACTCCAGAGAAGTTACCATATGAGAGGACCGAGGAGGAGAACGCGAAGATCGTGCGAGCCGAAGTGAAGAACTTCTTTGAAGGTGTGAAAGCAAAGAAACATCCACCTCTGGAGGAGAAGGTAGATCCCGTGAAAGCAAAGCGCACTCTGGCTGCCCTGACAAAACCACCAAAGTCTCTGTCGAGAGGCAACTATGAGCGCATTCTTGCAAAGACATATGCCGAAGCGGAGCGGTCGGGAAGTACTGTCAGTGATAAAAGGTTAAAAGAACGACGAGCTGGGAAAAAAATTGCCCAGCTCGGCGAACAAGCGAACCAATCATGCCCCCCGCTCAAGGTGTCAAAAGACATCGTCGCTAATGATCCGAGTATGGTGCCCGGTTATAGCAATCTTGGAGATTACCTGCCCGACGATGTACATTATGAAATCATGGAGGTGGACGAACACAAATACCATTACGGGAAGCCACTCATCAAAGATGAAAGTTCTCTATCAACGATGATGCGAAGACTACATGATTGGTACATGAAAACCTGCAGAGAGTCTGATGGGATGGATACTTTGACACTGAGAGTTAAACCGGAGCATGACCTTGTTGGAATTGATCTGCTGAATGTTCCATTTGAGGATTTCTTCCAGTTTTACAATCAAAAGGCCCTCGATAAAACAATGATCACTTGCTACTGTCTCTAAGTAGTACTACTTCTGTCATTAAGTCTCTCTATATAGGTCAGCTCTTTCATTGCATGTATTTATACTTACCCTCACTATATTATGCAGATTGAAGATCGCCGAATTGCAGAAAAAACAAATCGGTGATATTGGGTTCATTAACACAAATCTCATAGATGCATATACGGTTGAAAAACATCCCAAAGAAGCCGAGGCCAACTTGCTACAATCGTTGGTATTAAATCAAAACAAAGATATAATACTCTTTCCTTACAACTTCAAGTGAGTGTTACTGTCTTGTGCATATTCGGTTTCCCTTATTAGTCTAGGTTATGGTAATGTAATTGATGACTTATGCATGCATGCGCAGCTTCCACTATATTCTCCTAGAGATTAAGCTTGAGCAGGGAGTAGTAACCATCTTAGACTCGAGACGAAAAGATCCCCAGGACTATGCGAACATGACTCAAATGCTCGAGAAGTAAGTTAAATCGATCATTATCCACCATATCAGCAACTTTGTTCATTTCCTGATATCAAGTAATTGTTTTCTTTGTCTGGCAGGGTTTGGAGAAAATTCACCTCAAAAGCTCCGGGACTGCCGAAGAAGCTGCAATTTAATCACCCGAAAGTAAGTACTATAGTAGCATGTTCCGCGCATCTCCTAGTGATTCAAGCGCTAGTTTCATCAATACCATTTAGCATGCTTGCTTATCAGTTAGATTGACCTCTATTTCTTGTAAAGTGGTTGTGGCAGGAACCCGGGAATAATTACTGTGGATACTACGTTTGCGAGTCCATCCGCTACACGACCTGTGAGCGGGGCTACACTGAAGAACAATATGAAGTGCGTAATCAATAATATTCACAATTTTATTTTATTACCATCATTTGTGTTGAGTTTCATTTATTCCTATATATATGTATTGACCCCCTTCTTCAAATTAGATGTTTCGGAAGCGGGATGAACTCCTAGCAGAAGATCGTATGCGAGGAATTCAAGAGGAATTGGCGGCATTCTTCCTTGACCACGTGATCGCTGAAAACGGAGAATACTATGTGGACCCTGTGTTCCTACAATTTAATTAGGAGATTGTATTGTAAGAGATAATTATTGTATATATGTAGCCGGTAGTGTCAGATAGATATACGAGAACTTGTTGTTCGACCAATATCTCGGAGAAGGAGAGGTGGTCGATATCACTTCTCTTTGTATGCATATGTTCATGACGATCTTCTGTTTCCTTCATTTGATTACTAGCTAGCGTGTCTACTCCTGTCCATACGTATATAGTACGTAGCGTCGACCAAGCACGGAGATAAGAGAGGACACTTCTCTCTATTAATTAGCTAGCTAACACAATATATGAAACACCTAAATTAACCCCCCAAAACCCCTAAACCACCCCCTTTCAAAAAAAACAAAAACCTCAGCTCCTACCAGCTGCTGACGCGTGGATGCTTGTTGGTCCCGGTGGGTGCCACCAACCGGGACCAAAGGCCCCCTGCCTGGGCTGGCAGCAGCGGCCACGTGGACGACCTGCTGTCCCGGTTCGTGTAAGAACCGGGACAAAAGGCACTTACAAACCGGGGTAAAAGCCCCTTTTCCTACTAGTGACCCACTGAACCTGCACATCTTTCACCTCGACGTGCTGGTGATGAAAAACAAATCCAATAAAGATCTTCGGTGGCCGCTTTTGGAGTTACTCAAGATTAGGAAGATTCTATTTACAGTTTAACCCAAGATGCACATCACGTGGCTTCAACTACCACTCTATTTTCTTGCATGACACGACCTGGATGTTGGATGTCCCACGTGTCGGCAAAAGGAGGAAGAACCCGACCAAATCTTCGGTTGTGCTCTCGGATTAGACTAGTTGTGCTAACTTAAAATTTTTATTGTGTAATAGAATGGATGCAAGTTTTGGTATTGGGAAGAAGAGTACATCGATATATTGATAGAGCGCAATTTAGTAGATGTTCTAGCACTTTTAGCTAGCATAGAGGCTAGAGATGAGACTAGTGCACTTGTTGATACTCCTACTAGAATAGAGGCTAGACATGAGACTAGATGCGTGGAAGCAACGTCTACTTCTTTACACTCGAAGAAGAAAGAAGCACGCAAGATCGAGCCTCCGCAAATCAACAATGAATGCATCGAGAAGGCACTAATCCAACTTATAGGAGCAGTTATGGAAGTTGGATATCTTCTAAAATGTATTCTTGTGGTTCTTGTTTTCTTTGGTCTTGCTTTTCTAGTCAAAATTATCGTTGGAGTTCGTGCAAAACGGAGGTCCGTTTGGGGTCGTGCGTTGGAGTTGGCCTTACAAGTGGGACCGTAGTTGAGGAAACCGATAATCGGCAAACCCCCACCTCGCCCGCCGCGCGATGGCTAAAGTTAGAGAAACGACGAGGTTGAAGAGATTGCTCTAGCACGGACTCCAAGAAATATGGTGTCAGATGGATGTCGTGCTGGTGGCGTGTGTCGTACTCCTGGACGTGAATGCTTGTTCTGGCCCATGCCACCCTACTACTCCTACTACTTATATAGTACTCCTACTAGTAGTATCGAGGATTCGAGGTGCTGGTTACGTACAGCGAACACATTAACATATGGCTACAGTAAAAACAGCCGCCCGATGCGCGAAGCATGTGAAGCTAGTAAAAATAGTGTACTACTATTGTTGATTGGCCTCATCCGATAACCTGTTGCAATGCACGTACAATTATGTATTCGGAAAATATTTTTTTGCCTCGTCGCACCACTCACTCAGAGAAGCGACTCGAAAGCCATTCATAAAATTAGTAAGTTTATCACAGGCATATCATTTTGTTACATACAACAGGTCATCAACCCACATCGACAATGAGGATACATTATAAATACTAAAGTTTTCATCACACAAAAAATAACAAGCAATGAAATGAACTTCAACTCAACCAATCCTCGGCGTTGGACACACTTGCTTTGAACCACAAGTGATTCTCTGGGAAGGGCCATCCATTGTCGATCTCGAGACCAGCGCAGGACTGATCATCCAGGCTGAAGCAGCCTACTATATCAGTACCAGGGTAGGGAACCACCCAAATGTCCGAGTGTCGGAGTAAGTGGCCACGGGTAGCCAAACCGGCTACCCTGGCTCTTCAGAAAATTTATCAGGCCTTTGGGCCTTCAAGCAATCCAAGCATTTGGGCCGCCTTCCCGGGCCGGCTACCACTAAAGCCGACTCCCGGAAGACAACCCAGCCTCGCCGACTCCGAGAAGCCGGCCCAGAAGGGCACCGACTCCTAGAAGCCGGCCACGACCACAACCACTCCAACTTAACGGCGACCTGACGGGGCGTGGCCACAGTGCGGCCCACGACCCCCGAAGCCCGAGGCGGGCATGGCTACAGGAGGCCGTACGGGAGGGAGGTCTCCCGTGCGGCCCGGCACTGTAGCCACGTTAGCCTCGACGTCATCCACGACCCCTTCTCGCACGACCCAAGGACTGCGGGCCCCTTCAGCCAGAGAGAGGCGTGAAGGCGGCCCAGCTTTCCCTAGTCGGCCGGGAGCATAGCCGGCCTCCAGAAGCCGGCCATGCCCTTCCTCGAAGCAGGAGCCCCATTAAGGAGACAAGACGAGGTGAGGCTACAGGGATAGCCCCCGAGGCGGCCCACTGTAGCGACGCTCACCTTGACAAAGCCCTCATCATCCGAGGCGCGGCTACAGTAAGTAGCCACCGACAAAACCCTAGGCGGTGGGACCGGCCTGTCGACCGAGTAGCCGGCAGCCGGTGGGACCCAGCAGCCGGCGGGACCCAGCAGCCGGCGGAGAAGCCGGCGAGCGTAGACACTGACGGCTGGGACCAGATCCCAGACGGATTACCATTGTACCCCCGGGGGGTTGGCCTATATAAACTCCCCGGAGCACCCATGCAAAGGGTTCGCATCCAAGCATAGCACACGCGCACACACAGATAGAGAGAAGCAAGAGCTAGCCTTGTTCTCCTTCTCCCTTGATCCCAACAGCTCTAGGAGCGATTGTAGCTACCCTTTATCGATCTAGTGATCATGCGGAGACCCCGCAGAGCAGGACTAGGGGTGTTATCTCCTCGGAGAGCCCCGAACCTGGGTAAGATTCACCGGCGTGCATGTCTTCGCCTCATCCCGTTTCCAGGCACCGGCGACGTTTTATTGGCTCCCACAATGGTAAGCCATCCCTTGGCATATGTCGCACCAACCACCCGACATTTGGCGCCCACCGTGGGGCCAGGTGCACCGTCGCCCGGAGACCTGTTCTGGACGGGAAACCTCTTCCTTCCCCGCGAGCGCAGCCAGCCTGCTGCGCCCGATGGCGCTTGCCCCGACGCGCTGCAAGGCGTCGGCGACGCCTGCGCAGCGAGCCGCCTCGCCGATCAGCTCGGCGAGACTCGCGTCTCCGACGAGCCTGCGTCCGACGCAGGCACCGACTACCCCGAGAGCCGCCTCGTCAGCCTCCTCGACCAACTTCACGTCTCCAGCGAGCCTGCTGCGGACATGGAGTCTGTCGGCTCCACCGACCCGATGCTCATCGACTCCGACACAGCGTCGCTCGACGCTTACCCCTCCGACGTGGTGGTCTTCGACGACCCACTCCCTCGAGATGACAGCGGCAGCAGCGCTGTCACCGAAGTGATGGTCATCAGCCACGTCTCCGACTCGGGCGAGAACGCCCGCGACGCTCAGCGAGCGGCGATGCACGACCTCTCCGTCCCCATCCCGGCCGACGCCGACGCCGAGACCCTGGAGGCACGCCGCCTTGCCCTCATCACGGAGGGCAAGAAGATAGCCTCGATGAGACGTCTCACCGAGGCCCACCAGCGCGAAGTTGACCGCGCCGCCTTCGGGACGCCGCCGCCTAGCGGTCCGAGCCGAGCCGGCTTCGTCCAGAAGCGCGGCGCAGCCGTTGCCAGCATGCTGGGCGCAGATCGCCCCATCTACGCCACCCCGCTCGAGAATCTGCGGGCCGCTCGGGCGGCTGCAGAGGAGCTCAATGAGCTGGGAGCTGACGAGCTCCCCTACATGACAAGACGGATCCAGCAGCTGATCGACGCGGCTGCAGAATGGCACGAAGCCGGCGCCCGTGCCGATAGTCAACCTCCGCGCCGGGAGCACGCCGCAACGTCCCGCTCGCCGACTGCGAGCGGCACGCACCAGAACAAAGACAAGGAGCCGGCTGCCAGCCGCTGCCGGACCCGCATCACTATCGAGCGCGACGCGGAAGGCCGCCCTCGGGCTGTTGAACATCAGGGAAACCTGCCTCCTCCCCCGCCTCGAAGAGAAAGACGCCTCACTCCACCGCCTGTCACCCATCCGACTCTTGGCGACCGACTCGGCCGCCGAGAAGGAGTCGGCGAGAGCGACGCCCGACACAGGATCGACCGCCTGGCCTGATCCTTGGCGTTAGAAGAAGAAGACGATGTCGGCCCGCCATGCTTTGGCCCCCGCATCCGCGACGAGCCCTTTCCCAAAGGGTTCTCGCTCCCCAGAGACACGCCCAAGTACAACGGCTCGGTGAAGCCGGAAGATTGGCTCATCGACTACTCCACAGCCGTCAGCATCGCCAACGGCAACCGGCGCGTCGCCGTGAAGTACGTCCCCCTGATGCTACAAGGCACGGCGCGCACATGGCTCAACAGCCTCAAGCCCTACAGCATCAACAGTTGGCTGGACTTCACCGAAGCTTTCCTCCGCAACTTCACCAGCACCTACAAGCGGCCTCCCAAGCCTCGCCAGCTCTCCCTCTGCGTCCAGGGGCCCAACGAGTCGACCCGCGACTACCTCACGCGATGGGCCGAGCTCCGCAACTCCTGCGAGGGAGTGCACGAGGTCCAGGCCATCGAATACTTCAGTGCCGGGTGCCAAGAGGGCACCCTCCTCAAGCAATGACTCCTCTGCGATGAGCCCGCCACCCTCGACGAGCTACTCGTCATCGCCGACAAATACGCTACTGCCGACTCCTCCATGAAGACCGAGCTCTGAGTGGACGCCTCGGGGAAAGTGGTCGCCCCGGCTCCCAAGCAGCCGGCAGGCGACCCCAACCGGCGCCCCTACCAGAACGACCACAAGCGCAAGGGCCCCATGCCAACTTCCTCCAGTCGGCAGGTGGCCACCATTGAAGACGAGCAGCCCGAAGAGCGGCCTGCTCCCAAGAAGAAGGGAGGCCGGCCGCCCTGGCAGCCGTCCTTCTCCTACGAACAAGCACTCGACGCTCCCTGCAAGTTCCACAGCGGCGCGAAGCCGTCCAACCATACAACACGGAAATGCCATTGGCTCACCCGCATCACCAAGGGCGAAGGGATGGTGCCGCCTCCGCCTCCCGGCCCGCCGCCTCCAGCTCCCCCGCAGCCGGCGGCCCGGCCGGCAGTCGGCGCCATCCAAGACGAGTTCCCTGAAGCGCACGACGCCTACGTTGTCTTCACAAGTCAAGTCGACGACAAGCGCAACCGATGCCGGCAGCACCAAGAAGTAAACGCAGTCGCCTCTAGCACCGCCGAGTTCATGCACTGGTCGGAAAAACCCATCAGCTGGAGCCAGGCCGACCACCCAGAAGTGATGCCTTCGCCTGGCTCCTATGCTATGGTTTTGGACGTCACCCTTGCGACGGAGAGGCGAGCTGCCAGATTTTCCCGCGTCCTGATAGACGGCGGAAGCAGTATCAACATACTGTACCGCGATACCATGGACAAGCTGAACATCAAAGCGAAGCAGCTCATGCCGAGCCGCACAGTCTTCCATGGTATCGTACCCGGCCTATCTTGCTCTCCAATCGGCAAGATCAAGATGGATGTTCTCTTCGGAGACAAAGATCATTTTCGCCGGGAAGCAATATGGTTCGAGGTGGTGGATTTGGAAAGCCCCTATCATGCACTGCTTGGCCGACCTGCTTTGGCCAAGTTCATGGCTGTGCCCCACTATGCCTACCTGAAGATGAAGATGCCGAGCTCAAAAGGGATCATCACGATAGCCAGCGACTACAAGAAGTCCATCGAGTGTGCCATGGCCAGCAGCCGGCTGGCCGAGTCCCTTGTGGTGGCAGAAGAGAAGAAGATGTTGGAACGGGTTGTGGCCATGGCCGGCAAGCAGCCGGCCTTGTCCCCCAACCCCAAGGACTGTGACGCACAGGGCTCATTCCAGCCTGCAAAGGAGACGAAGAAGATACCTCTAGACCCGGAGCACCCGGAGAGGTTCGTCGTGATTGGGGCGAACTTGGACAGTAAATAGGAAGGCGAGCTCGCCGACTTCCTCCGTGAGAATCGAGACATCTTTGCATGGTCCCCAAAGGACATGCCGGGTGTCCTGAAGGATTTCGCCGAGCACAAATTACATGTCCGAGCTGATGCGAAGCCGTTCAAGCAACCCCTCCGCCGACTATCAGAAGAGAAGCGAAGAATCATGGGAGAAGAGATAGCCCGGCTCCTTGCAGCCGGCTTCATCATGGAAGTGTTCTTTCCAGAATGGCTTGCCAATCCAGTTCTGGTTTTGAAGAAGAATAACAAGTGGCGCATGTGTATAGACTACACAAGTCTGAACAAGGCCTGCCCAAAGGATCCGTTTGCTTTGCCACGGATTGACCAAGTGATAGACTCCACAGCCGGATGCGAGCTGTTAAGTTTCTTGGATGCATACTCAGGATATCATCAGATCAAGTTGGACCCGGCTGACCGCCTCAAGACTGCCTTCATCACACCCTTTGGAGCTTTCTGCTACCTGACAATGACATTCGGCTTGAGAAACGCCGGTGCCACTTTTCAGCGTTGCATGCAGAAATGTCTCTTGAAACAACTCGGCAGAAATGCCCACGTCTACGTAGATGACATTGTGGTGAAGACAGAGAAGCGCGGTACCTTGCTGGTAGACCTGAAGGAAACATTTGCCAACTTGCGCCGATTCCAGATCAAGCTCAACCCCGAGAAGTGCGTGTTCGGAGTACCAGCCGGCCAGCTGCTAGGCTTCCTGGTCTCCGAACGCGGCATTGAGTGCAACCCTGTCAAGATCAAGGCCATCGAGAGGATGGAGATACCCACCAAGCTGCGAGATGTGCAGAAGTTCACTGGCTGCTTAGCCTCCCTGAACCGTTTTATCAGCCGACTAGGAGAGAAGGCCCTCCCCCTGTACCGACTCATGAAGAAGTCCACTCACTTTGAGTGGAATGATCAAGCCGACCAAGCCTTCCATGAGTTGAAGAAAATGTTGACCACTCCGCCCGTCCTGGCTGCGCCAACTGAGAAGGAGCCCATGCTCCTCTACATCGCCGCGACAAGCCGAGTCGTCAGCACTGTTGTTGTGGTCCAGCGCCCGGAGGAAGGCCGAGCCCAGCTGGTCCAGAGGCCGGTCTACTATCTCAGCGAAGTACTATCCAGCTCAAAGCAAAACTACCCGCACTACCAGAAGATGTGCTATGGGGTGTACTTTGCTGCCAAGAAATTGAAGCCCTACTTCCAAGAGCACCCCATCACGGTCGTGTGCACTGCCCCGCTCGCCGAGATCTTAGGCAGCCGGGATGCATCCGGCCGGGTGGCCAAATGGGCCATTGCCTTGGCGCCTTACACGATTTTCTATTAACCCCGCACCGCCATCAAGTCGCAAGCATTGGCCGACTTCCTCGTCGACTGGGCCGAGACCCAGTACTTACCGCCGGCTCCCGACTCTACCCATTGGCGGATGCACTTTGACGGGTCCAAGATGCGCACCGGCTTGGGAGCCGGCATCGTCCTCACCTCTCCCAAAGGCGACAAGCTCAAGTACACGCTGCAGATCCACTTCGCCGCCTCCAACAACGTGGCCGAGTACGAGGCGCTCGTACATGGGCTCCGACTAGCCAAAGAGCTCGGCATACGCCGGATCCTGTGCTACGGCGACTCCGACTTAGTGGTCCAGCAATCATCTGTCGACTGGGACGCCAAGGATGTGAACATGGCGAGCTACCGCTTCCTCGTCCAGCAGATGAGCGGATACTTCGAAGGGTGCGAGTTCCTTCATGTGCCAAGGGCCGACAACGACCAAGCAGATGCCCTAGCACGGATCGGCTCCACCCGACAAGCCATACCGACTGGCGTCTCCCTCCAACGCCTCCTCAAGCCGTCCATCAAGCCGTCTCCAGAGTCGGACTCCATCTTCGTACCGCCTGCGCCAGAAACAGCCGGATCCGGCTCAAGAAATCCTGCAGGCGGCACGGGGACGTCGACGACTGCCCGGGGACAGACGTAGTCGAACCCGGCCCAGGGAGTTCAGAACCCGGCTCGGGGACTGCAGCAGTCGGCCCGGGGACTGCAACGACACAAGAAGCAGTGGTCGACTCCAATACAACACCCAACCCACCCACCCGAGTCATGGTGGCCACGATAACAGCAGAAGAAGTCACAGCTCCCTCATGGGCCCAGCCCATCCTCAAGTTCCTAGTCAGCAGAGAGCTGCCGACTGATGAGATCGCAGCAAGACTAGTGCAACGACGAGCCGCAGCATACACAATAATCAACAGGGAGCTTGTGAAGCGCAGCGTCACTGGAGTCTTCCAGCGTTGCGTCGAGCCAGAAAAAGGAGTGGCAATCCTCAAAGACATCCACCAAGGCGAATGCGGCCACCACGCCGCCTCAAGATCCCTCGTGGCCAAGGCTTTCCGCCATGGGTTCTTCTGGCCGACTGCCTTGGAGGACTCTAAAGAAATAGTAAAGAGTTGTAGAGGGTGTCAAGTCTTCAGTTCCAAACAACACCTGCCGGCTTCCGCCCTCAAGACCATTCCCCTCACCTGGCCTTTTGCCGTCTGGGGACTGGACATGGTAGGCCCTTTCAAGACAGCCCGCGGTGGCATGACACACCTGCTCATTGCGGTGGACAAGTTCACAAAGTGGATCGAAGCCAAGCCCATCAAGAAGCTGAACGGGCCGACTGCCGTGAAATTCATCACCGACATCACTACTCGGTACGGCGTGCCGCACAGCATCATCACCGACAACGGCACAAACTTCGCCAAAGGCGCGCTGGCACGTTTCTGCGCGACACAAGGCATCCGACTGGACTTAGCGTCCGTTGCCCACCCGCAGTCAAACGGCCAGGTCGAGCGAGCAAATGGACTTATCCTCTCCGGCATCAAACCCCGACTGGTTGTACCACTGGAGCGATCGGCCGACTGCTGGCTCGAAGAGCTGCCGGCTGTCCTCTGGAGTCTGCGCACTACACCCAACAAGTCAACCGGCTTCACTCCATTCTTCCTCGTGTACGGTGCCGAGGCTGTCATCCCAACAGACATCGAGTTCGACTCGCCTCGGATCACCATGTACACGGAGGAGGAAGCCAAAGAAGCAAGAGAAGACGGCGTCGACCTACTGGAAGAAGGCCGGCTGTTAGCCCTCAGCCGGTCCGCCATCTACCAGCAAGGCCTGCGCCGCTACTACAACCGCAAGGTCAAGCCAAGATCCTTCCAAGAGGGGGACCTTGTGCTCAGGCTGATCCAACGAACAGCCGGCCAGCACAAGCTCTCGGCCCCTTGGGAAGGCCCCTTCGTCGTCAGCAAGGCACTCGGCAACGACTCCTACTACTTGATCGACGCGCAAAAGCCAAAAGCACGCAAGAGAGACGACTCCGGCAAGGAGTCGGAGCGACCATGAACGCAAACCTCCTAAGACGATTTTACAGCTGAAAAGCAGTATGTACCACGCTACCCCTTTTTTTTGTATTACGTTACAAACCAACAGGCCCCCCGAACAGTACTCGGGGACTGCCTTTTATTTATCTATGAATGACGAGTGTCATATCCATGAATGTATTATTACATTTCGAATTCTTGTCCGGCACCAGGTCCGACTAGTCGGCCCGGAGACTGGCCGCCTTGAGCTATATTCTACGTTCTTCCCAAAGTCAGCAAAGTAGTGCGCCGGCTCCCAAGTCCTCTCTTGTTGAAAGTCGCAGCTCAAAGAACTGACTGTCCGACTAGCAAGAGAGAAGACAGAAAGGATGCCCACACGAAAAAACGGCTAAGGAACAACTAACCAATATAGCAAAAAGACGGCCTCCATATATGCCTACCGGCTGTCACAGCAGCCGGCTGGCCGGCTTCCTAAAAACTTAGCTTAAGTCCGACCGAGCTAAAAGTACTTCCCCCTCCCCAATCGGCCAGGCACTCCCCGGCTACAGATTGCAGAGCAACTGTTTGACTAGGGAGGCGGCAACCAAGGGAGGGCGGCAAAGGAAAAAAGCAGAAGGACAAAAAGCGAAAGTACAAGGAAAGACCGATTGCATAACTTATATACATAAAGCCCCCGATAGGCGGCAACAGACTTGAGTTTCAATACACCCAGTGGGTGGAACTGCGCAGACTTAACCAAAAACATTGTTCAAAAGTAACAAGACAGGAAACAAAAGAAAGAAGACAAAGGCGCGAAGGCCGAGTTGGTCGGTGAAGGAAGCTCGCCGGCTGAAGGAGTGGCCGCCTAGCTGGTCCCGGCTTGACCGCCTCCCGCAACAGGAGACGCACTCGCACGCAACGTAGTGCTGGAGGCGCGGTCAGGCTAGCCGGCTGCTCCACCAGCCGGCTCGACGTCTTCACCCTCCTCCTCCTCTTCGCCCTCGTCGCTGGAGTCGATCTCCTCCGCCGAGTCCTCGCCGCACGCCGGGTCCAGCCCGAACCAATCTTCCGTCTGGGCGACTCCATTGTCGTCCACCTCGGGGGCGAAGACGTTGGTGTCGGTGTAGTCGGCGATTGCCGAAGCCCGTCGAATAATGGCCGGCCGCGCCGGCTCCAGCTCCGCGTCGGCTTGCTGCCGCCAGGTAGCCAGCTGGTCCAGATTCAGGCCTGGGTACCAGGCCTTGACGAACTCCAGCGCCCGCCCGGCGCCGGAGCGAGCCGCCGACGCCTTCCAAGCCTCGAAGCTCCCGACGGCCACCTCCAGCCAATCGGCGGTCCGACTGGGAGTGCGCGGGATCACTTGGCCGGGCCAGAGGGCGGCCAGGACCTGCGACCCGGCACGTTGAAGCCGGCGGAGCAGCCTGTGAGCCGGCTGGATGCGAGCCTGGATCGCCAGGAGCTGCTCCTCCAGCGAGCGGCCGGCGGTCGGCGAAATCTCGAAGCCGGCTTGCCTCTTCGCCTGGCGACGAGCTTCGATTGCCTGGTTGGCGGCAGTGGAATAGCCGGGGAAGTACTCTGCGCAGAAAAGAAAAGAAGAACCCCAAATCAGAAAAACAAGTCAAAGTGACAGATGGCAAGAAAGGACGAAGGGGTAGACGACTTACCGTCAACCAGATCCTCAATCTGGCCATAGCCGGAGACCAGAGTCTTCCTGGCCTCGTCCCAGTCGGCCCTCCGTCTCGAACTCGGCTTGGAGGGCGGCTTCGCGGTCCTGCGCGGCCTTCAGCGCTGCCTTGTGGCTTTCCTCCTGGTCGGGCAGCTTCTTGACCAGGCGGTCGCGCTCCTGCACCAAGGCAGCGAGCTCCACGTCCTTGGCACGAAGAGCAGTCTGGGACTCCCCCAGCTGTGCCCTCAGACTGGCGTTGGCCGCTGCAGAGACAAAAGAAGAAGAACAATGAGAAATCATCAAGGAAGATCCGAGCCGACTGCTCAGCAGTCGGCCCGAATCTCGGGGACTACACCCAGTGGGTGCGCTGACGCGCCCCCACATGAGATAGAGATCAAGTCACATACCTCGGCTTTCAGTGAGATCGGCGGTCTTCTGCGTCAGCTCCCGAGCCTGGGAGTTGAAGGCGACCGCTCGGAGGTTGTGGTAGTCCTGCAAGATGGACAGAAGACCGAAGTAAGAACAAAAATAGCAAAGGCAAATCCACCAAGAAGTTCCAAGCCGCCTGCTCAGCAGCCGACTCGGAACTCGGGGACTACACCCAGTGGGTGCGCTGACGCGCCCCCACGAGAAAAATCAAGAGCAAAAATGAGAATACAAACCCGGATGGCTGCCCGCGTGGTGAGGAATTCGTCGGTGAACTGCCTCAGCGTCGCGGCTTGGCTCTGGAGCCGGGTCCGGACGTCTTGTGCTGCGATGTTCACCATGGCTGTCCCTCCGCCTGGCGTCCACCCGGAGGTAGCGCTGGCCGCCTCCGCGTCTCGGGCCGACGAACCGGAGCCCACGGCCGGCCGTGGCTCCGACACCGCCTTATGCGGCTCCGATGCGGCCTTCCCTGCGCGCCGGCTTGGCGGAACCCGGACCGCCACCTCAGCTCCCGCGGCCGGCTCGCCTTCCGCCGACTGTGCGGGCGCAGGCTCAGTCTGACCGCCTTGGGCCGCCCTAGTCGGAGGAGTCGGCCCCGGCGCCTCCCTCACGAAGACGACGTCATCGCCGCTCCCGCCCAGACCCGGCTGGGAACCGCTGGCTCCCCCTGGCGAGGGATCCGCGTCCCCGGGCGCCATGGCGCGCAGGGGGGTGACCATCAAGGCCTCCCCTGCCGCCGCTTCGGCCTCGGCCTCTGCATGGCCTTGGCTGCAGCCTCGGCGAGCGCCTTCGCCGCCTCCTCGTCCCGAGCTGCCTGGGCGGCGGCTGCCTTCCGTGCCTCCGCCTCCCGCGCTTCCTGCTCCTCCCGCGCGTTCCTTTCCGTCGCCTCCAGGAGGGCGGCGCGGGGATCTACGCGGCGGGTGGTGCTCCCAGAGCCCCCTGGCGACTCGACAACGGAGCCGGCAGCCGCCCGCTCGAGTGACAGTGGAGCTCTGATCAAAGAAGAGAAGACAAAGGTTCAGAAGACCACCCAAGAAAAGAAAGAAGGAGAATACACAGAAAGAAAGAAAGCTTACGCTGACACAGCCTGCGGCTACTTCACCACTTTGCGGAAGCGAGCCGCCTTCGCGGCCGCTTCTTCCCGCCTGGTGGCTGCCGCCCCACCCCTCGGCTTCTTCGTCCGGCTACCGAACATGCCCTGGGTGGCGCGACGTTTCTGGCCTCTACCCCGAGCAGGCTGCGCGCCGGAGGAGCCCGCGCCGCGTCCGGAGGCTGGCTGGCGGGGCGGGACGACTTCGGCTTCGTCCTCGTCCGACCAATCGTCGAAGGTCGCGGAGAACCCGGCGCCGCCTGCTTCGCCGCCGGCTTGGCCACCAGCCGGCTCGGCGGCTTCCTCCATATGGACTGCCCCCAGATCGGGGTCCTCCTGGTCGTTCTCGGTCCGGTCGGGGACGAAGCGGCGCTCCACGTCCGCCCCGCCGGCCGGCCGAAGCAGAGGATTCTGTCAAAAGAGCGAGCCGACTAGGTTAGAGTCGGCCCAGAGGAACTCGGCGACAAAGAGAAAAAGAGAAGGGGAGCGTACCGTAGGCGGAGGATTGGCGCGGCTGTATGGCTACTTGCCGAATTGCCAGTCGTCGGGAAGCTGGCAGTTGGCGAGGTAGTTCACCATGTCGGCAGCGTCGGCCTGCGGCATCTCCTTGGTACACATCCGGGTCGGATCGAGCGGGCCGCTCATCTGACAGATCAGATGAGGCCGGCTCTGGAGCGGGAGGACCCGGCGCGTGACGAACGCGGCCAGGAGGTCGGGCCCCGTCAGGCCCTCCGTCTGGACCATCACCCGCAGGCGGGCGATGGCGGCGTTTCCTCCCTGCGACAGCGTCACCGCCCGGAAGGACCACTGGGGCAGCCTCCCAGCCGGCGGGCCGGCTACGTAAGCCGGCAGGGTGATGTAGTCGCCCCGTGGAGCGATGTTCCGCACGTAGAAGTATGACTTCTGCCACTTCTTCACCGATTGGATCAGCGTGATGACGGGGAAGGGGTTGTCGGCGCCCGATCTCCGCGACGCGATGAAGACGCCAGTGTGGGCCGGCACGCCCTTGCTGCGCGTACCCAACTTCGACTGGAAGAACTCCCCCCAGAGCTCAAGGGTGGGGAGGACGCCGAGATAGCCCTCGCATAGGGTGACGAAGGCCGACAGCAGCGCCACCGCGTTGGGGGTGAGGTGGTGCGGCTGGAGCTGATAGAAGTCCAGCCAGGAGCGGAAGAAGGCGCTCACTGGCAGGCCGAAGCCGCGCCGGAAGTGCGAGCGGAAGACCACCCACTCGCCATCCCGCGGCGCCGGCCTGATTTCTTTCTCCGGCGCGAGGCGGACCTCCACTTTGTCCGCACTGGGTAGACGCCGTGTGTCGCGGAGGAGGTCGATGTGGTCGTTGTGGACGATGGAGCCATCCCAATCCCCGCCAAGCTGCTCTACGTGGGGAGGCATGGCGGAAGCTAGCACGGCGGCGGAGGAGCGTGAGGAGGAAGAGCGCGGCGGCGAGGCGCTGTTGCGAGAACGAGCAAGGCAAGAAGACGGCGGAAGTAGGAGGAGCGTGCGAGGGCCTGCCGCCCTCCACCTCCCCCTACTTATAGCCTCACGCGGCCGAAGAGGCCGGACGTGGAGGGAGACGTGGGATTAACTGCGCCCACTCCCCCCACGTCTCGCGTTTATTACGCATAAGTGCGAGCTGAAACTGCCGCACGGAACGTGCGGGCGGTTCCGGGATACAAAAGATCCGCGCCTGGGCCGGGGCGCGGACGGGGCGGGCCCCCTCTCTGCGGCAACGTCCCGTCTCGCGCGTGGGCTGGCAGGCTTTCCGGCTACGTGGCGCGCCGTCGGCCCGCGGCCGGCCCGCGGCCTGGCGCACATGCCAGCGGGTTCCCGCCCTCCGACTCCAGAAGATTTCGGCTCAGGCGACGTACCTGACCAAGGCCGGCTCCCAGCTGCCGGCTTGTCGCGATGGGAAGCTGTTCGAGCTTCTCGAACCCTACTCCACCTCGAAGCTCGATCAGCTTTGGGGACTACTGTCGGAGTAAGTGGCCACGGGTAGCCAAACCGGCTACCCCTGGCTCTTCAGAAAATTTATCAGGCCTTTGGGCCTTCAAGCACTCCAAGCATTTGGGCCGCCTTCCCGGGCCGGCTACCACTAAAGCCGACTCCCGGAAGACAACCCAGCCTCGCCGACTCCGAGAAGCCGGCCCAGAAGGACGCCGACTCCTAGAAGCCGGCCACGACCACAACCACTCCAACTTAACGGCGACCTGACGGGGCGTGGCCACAGTGCGGCCCACGACCCCCGAAGCCCGAGGCGGGCATGGTTACAGGTGGCCGTACGGGAGGGAGGTCTCCCGTGCGGCCCGGCACTGTAGCCACGTTAGCCTCGACGTCATCCACGACCCCTTCTCGCACGACCCAAGGACTGCGGGCCCCTTCAGCCAGAGAGAGGCGTGAAGGCGGCCCGGCTTTCCCTAGTCGGCCGGGAGCATAGCCGGCCTCCAGATGCCGGCCATGCCCTTCCTCGAAGCAGGAGCCCCATTAAGGAGACAAGACGAGGTGAGGCTACAGTGATAGCCCCCGAGGCGGCCCACTGTAGCCACGCTCACCTCGACAAAGCCCTCATCATCCGAGGCGCGGCTACAGTAAGTAGCCGCCGACAAAACCCTAGGCGGTGGGACCGGCCTGTCGACCGAGTAGCCGGCAGCCGATGGGACCCAGCAGCCGGCGGAGAAGCCGGCGAGCGTAGACACTGACGGCTGGGACCAGATCCTAGACGGATTACCATTGTACCCCCGGGGGGTAGGCCTATATAAACTCCCCGGAGCACCCATGCAAAGGGTTCGCATCCAAGCATAGCACACGTGCACACACAGATAGAGAGAAGCAAGAGCTAGCCTTGTTCTCCTTCTCCCTTGATCCCAACAGCTCTAGGAGCGATTGTAGCTACCCTTTATCGATCTAGTGATCATGCGGAGACCCCGCAGAGTAGGACTATGGGTGTTATCTCCTCGGAGAGCCCCGAACCTGGGTAAGATTCGCCGGCGTGCATGTCTTCGCCTCATCCCTTTTCCAGGCACCGGCGACGTTTTATTGGCTCCCACAATGATAAGCCATCCCTTGGCATATGTCGCACCAACCACCCGACACCGAGGTATAGATACAGTTGCTTCTCATAAATGGTAGTAACGTTGTGTCAATAGCAGTTGGATCGCCTTTCACCATCATAGGATATTTTTTCCAAGGAAGAGCGAGTTTCTCCAAGACTATAAATTCTATACCAGGGAGAAGGTGTTGGCGCTAGCACACTAGTATCCATCCCGAATACCATGCAACCGGTGTTGGAATAGGTCCGGAGAGTGCGACCATGGGAGACTACACATGCTTCCTTAGTAGTAACATCATCAGTGGGCTGTATACACACAAGAAGAGGTGATCCATCGGAATTAGTTGCCAGGTGCCATTCAGTATATGGGTGCTGCTCGTCCTCATGCTCGTGATCATCACCGTCGTCATCTCCCCCTTGGTTATAAAAAATTTCAAGTATAGGTGGTGGAATGTTTACAGGACCTTGGAAACACAAGAAGAAGGTTAATTAGTAAAGGGAAACATGCTAACCCGCATGCATGTACCGAAACTACGAGGATCCCATGCAATAACAGTGCCATGAGTGGTGGAAGCAAACACAAGGCCCTCGTATTGAATTGCATCACAGTACTCATCCGTGTACAGAAACTGACTTTTGAGCAATATCCATCCAGTCGAACCACGAAGGATGGCAACAAGCTTGTTGAAGATAGCAACAACTTCATAGTTCTTCTAATTCCAAGAGCGGTTGGGAACTTGACAAATTGCTATCTTCCGTAGATGACAGTCACCATGATCGTATTTGAATGTGCGTACAATACCGGTGTGCTCAACCTCTGGGCAGTCTTCTGAGATTTGATGTCTACTACACAACCTTCTTCTTGTAGACGTTGTTGGGCCTGCAAGTGCACAAGTTTATAGGACAGTAGCAAATTTCCCTCAAGTGGATGACCTAAGGTTTATCAATCCGTGGGAGGCGTAGGATGAAGATGGTCTCTCTCAAACAACCCTGCAACCAAATAACAAAGAGTCTCTTGTGTCCCCAACACACCCAATACAATGGTAAATTGTATAGGTGCACTAGTTCGGCGAAGAGATGGTGATACAAGTGCAATATGGATGGTAGATATAGGTTTTTGTAATATGAAAATATAAAAACAGCAAGGTAACTAATAATAAAAGTGAGCGTAAACGGTATTGCAATGCTAGGAAACAAGGCCTAGGGTTCATACTTTCACTAGTGCAAGTTCTCTCAACAATAATAACATAGATAGATCATATAACAATCCCTCAACATGCAACAAAGAGTCACTCCAAAGACACTAATAGCGGACAACAAATGAAGAGATTATGGTAGGGTACGAAACCACCTCAAAGTTATTCTTTCGGATCAATCTATTCAAGAGTTCGTACTAGAATAACACCTTAAGACACAAAGCAACCAAAACCCTAATGTCACCTAGATACTCCATTGTCACCTCAAGTATGCGTGGGCATGATTATACGAGATGCATCACACAATCTCAGATTCATCTATTCAACCAACACAAAGTACTTCAAAGAGTGCCCAAAAGTTTCTACCGGAGAGTCATGACGAAAACGTGTGCCAACCCCTATGCATAGGTTCATGGGCGGAACCCGCAAGTTGATCACCAAAACATACATCAAGTGAATCACGTGATATCCCAATGTCACCACAGATATGCACGGCAAGACATACATCAAGTGTTCTCAAATCCATAAAGACTCAAATCGATAAGATAACTTCAAGAGGAAAACACAATTCATCACAAGAGAGTAGAGGGGGAGAAACATCATAAGATCCAACTATAATAGCAAAGCTCGCGATACATCAAGATCGTACCACCTCAAGATCACAAGAGAGAGAGAGAGATCAAACACATAGCTACTGGTACATACCCTCAGCCCCGAGGGTGAACTACTCCCTCCTCGTCATGGAGAGTGCCGGGATGATGAAGATGGCCACCGGTGATGGGTTCCCCCTCCGGCAGGGTGCCGGAACGGGCTCCTGAGAGGTTTCTGGTGGCTACAGAGGCTTGCAGCGGCGGTACTCCCGATCTATCTTCTTTTTCGGTGTTTTTAGGGTACGTAGGCTTATATAGGTGAAAGAAGTCGGTCGGGGGAGCCTCGAGGGGCCCGCGAGAGGGTAGGGCGCGCCCAGGGGGGTGGGCGCGCCTAGGGGGGTGGGCGCGCCCCCCTATCTCGTGGCTTCTGACATGAACTCCAAGTCTCCCGGATCATATTCTTCCTAAAAATCACGCTCCCGAAGGTTTCATTCCGTTTGTACTCCGTTTGATATTCCTTTTCTTAGAAATACTGAAACAGGCAATAAAACAGCAATATGGGATGGGCCTCCGGTCAATAGGTTAGTCCCAAAAGTAATATAAAAGTGTATAATAAAGCCCATAATCATTCAAAACAGATAATAAAATAGCATGAATGCTTCATAAATTATAGATACGTTGGAGACGTATCAAGATTTTTGGAAGTGGAACCCAGTCATGAGTGTACACATTGACAAGTTATCACTCGCAGTTGGACCCAATGTAAACAACCCAATCTCCATTTGCGCCTGCCCAACCCTTACCCTCAAGCGATGGCATCTTAACATCATACGTATCATTATCAAGCGGCATCAACTTGCACAAGGCGAGGCCTCCGTCGTCCCCGCGCCAGTCATCAGGGTCATGGCGAAGAAGATAGGGGAGATCAAACCGCTCCCTGACTCTTGGGTTCCTTGTAATGATGTTATTAGTTGAGTCGAGAATGGTCTTGAACGAACCTGCCATGCCAGCCGAGGTGATGATGTCGCACCGATCAATGAGTTCCTCCACCACGTCATCTTTCAGATCGGGGCAACAATAACAGGGTCGTTTCCGGCCTGTTCCCTCCATGGAGAAGACGATCGAACAATGGCAGGAGGAAGGGTGAAGGGCTGAAGGCAAATGGAGGAGGGAGAGGAAGAGCGTGCGACAACAGTTCCAAATCGAGAGGGAAAGGTGAAGAGTCGGTGGACGGTGCCAGTTTGCCACGGTACACGAAGATGCGCCCCGCCTACACGTCCTTTCGGAAATACTAGTAGAAAAGGACTCGCCGTCGTCTCACTGATATGTTGGAACGGGACCACATATCAACAAAACATGGTGTGTAATTTCTCGTGCAAAATGCGATCTGGCCGCGTTGCCCCAAGGTGCCGCATTAGTTTTTTTTTTAAGTTTGCCGCATTAGTTATCAACCTTTATTTTTTTAACATACAATCTGAATGGATAGCTCCTGTGGTCATCACACGTGAGCGGATATAGTGATGGTTGATTCGCCCGAGCAACTTATTACTGTGGGAATATGCGAGTACCAGCGGATTCAAGGAACAGAGAAATGATGGTTGCTTCATCCGAGCAACTTACTGTGGCGAAGGTGGGGCTTTGTGATTTGATTGCTCACTAGTCATTACTATTGCGGCGCAACGACCGGGGTGAATCTTTCCCTGAAGTTGTGTTGTGCACTCAATATTGCTGCATGGCAGGTGGAGCCGGATGAAGGATGTCCAACATGTCAGCGAAACAAAGTTGAATTGTTTCTGGCATTGCTATCAATCTTTCAGGATTTGTTTATATGTACGCATAATTTTAATGAAATTGTACTGTGATGCTATGAAGGTTTCAACTTTTGTTCCCACAAGAAAAAAAAGGTTTCAACTTAGGATTCATGTGTGTTGCCTCGAAAAAAATATAATTGATCGATGATGTTCGTACGCATGGCTCCATTTCCTTGGCACGGTGTTCATTGCTTGGCAGCTAGTTTCACCCAGCTCTGTAGCCAAAAAGGAGGTGTATGAAGGACACCACAATCCGATCATTTTGTGCAGCTCCACTAAAATCCAGCGGACCATCCCTGTTTGCAAAGATATCCAGTCAGTGTGATTACAATAATAGTGGAACTAGATGATGAAACATAACACACATAAATAGAAGCCGATCACCGCTACGATCTCTCTTTAGGACTAACTTCTTGTTGGAGAAGATTAGGCACGGTGTTGGTTGAGGAGGATAGCAAAACCAATCTCCCTTTCTGCAGTCCCACAGAAATGTAAAAACGTTGCCCGTGTGACATTTTGGTGGAACTGCACAAAACACTCTTTAGAAAAAAGTGATTTGTGCAATTCACCAAAAGGTCCCAATAGCAACGAGGTGAAAATGGATAGCCCTGTTTGCAAAAGGAGGTCGAAAGGAAACAATTACTGCCCAATAACACGAGTTGAAGACACATAAGCCGACAAAAAAGAAGCATGTTCCATGTAATAAGGGAAAGATAGCACATGGTGGTTTATCAAATATGGTTTGAGGACGAGATTGCAAGATGGAAAGTACGCCGGCCAAGATAAGATTTAAGCAAACAACTAAAGAAGATCCACATGCAGTAACGTGGGAAGGTGGGCAGTGGAGCAAGGCCGGAGGAAGCTGTACCTGAGGGTCGTCGGGATATTACTAGGAGGGCGTCGGTGGTCGGGATCTGCCCATACTACGGCAGCGAGCAAGTGGCGAAGGCCCTACCGCGCCAGAGCTTGGTCTGAGAGAACGGCGGGTACCGCAGATCGGGACGTGCTGCCTCAACGCCGTCGAACGGAGAGACGATGCACATCCTCCCTTTCCGATGGCGGACGGGATGTGGCCGGATCACTGACCAACGCTGAGAGAGAGAGGCCACGGCCGCCTTGTGTGAGATGGTGTGACGAGAGACAAACCCATTTTTCCATTTTCCCCACGGCAATCGTTTTATATTCTGTACGTGCCATTGAGGAATATATAACTTTATTTAATGCTAATGCGTCAAGTCGAACTTTGCTCCGTCTAGGCGTGGTACCAGACCCTCCTTCGAGTAAACAACCGCTACACGCGTCAAATTATCACGTGGGCTGCCTTTTCGTACAGAAACGAACTCCACCGTGTACCCGCGCGGGTGTGGCTAGGAACGAGACGTGAGTACGTGCGTCCTGCATGCACTTCTTCTTTAGGTGCAGGTACGTACGTGGGTGGGTGTGAGAGAGATGGTTTGTGCAAAACAGAGGCAATGTGTTGATGATATCTCAAACAGAAAAACGTAACATATGCAATGTGTGTGACAACGAATTATAGTCGACCTAGCTATATGTAGGGAGATCAGTTCATATACACGCCTGCACGTGTTAGAAGCAAATAAGGTCCGGAGAGATAGACAGGGGGAGAGGGTGCGGCTAGGAGGTGGTGTGAGAGGCCTACCATGTCGAGGGGGGAGGAGTGTGCGAGTATGTGATCAATGAAAAGAGGGGCGGGAGTGTGCACCTGCGTGGAACCGTATTGGACATAGGGGGGCATGGACGGTGAGAAGAGAAGAGGGGAAGTATATATGTGTTTGTTGTAGGCACACTTGGCTAGAGAGGTATATCGACCGGTGTGTGCCGGAAAGAAGGAGCCAGGGGCCTACACACACCGCGGGTGGATGACCTAAAGAGAAATAATGAACGTGCGCGATGGAGGGGACGCTAAGGGTGGGTGAGAGGGGGGAGGGCGTGTGCATGCACGATAGAAAGTTAGCGCTAGCTAGCTACAAATAGAAGAGGATCATGGTGTAAAAGACGAACAAAGATCATAATTCATTATAAAAAAGTGTATACGGATACTTGAAGAAGATATCATAATGTAGAACATTGATTATAATTTGGGCTAATGTGTGGCTTTTGCAACTCAGGTCTAAATACTTGTCATAATGTAGGGGGCGGGGCACTATACTTTGTGTGATAAACACGGTGTACGTATGGAACATGGTTTAGATTATGAATATATAGTTAGTACATCAAACGTACTCTTATTTGGAATCAACATCAAGTGTATTCAAAAAATAGAATTCGAGTTCATGTAGTACACATAGTTCATATCTATCTCTATAGTAATCATGTGGTGTGTTATTAAGGTAATACACGAATGATGGTTGAAGTTTGGCAACAATCATGATTGTAGATTCTTATTGAAATAGAGAAACAAATTCAAATTTGGTTCGAATTGCAGCGGTAGTATAGACATTTGGAATGCACTAAAATGTTGGTATGAGTAGGTCGTTACATGCATTATACAGCAAGCGAAAAAATTTAATTGGACATAACATGGATTCATACTCCCTCCTTCCATCTATATAGGGCGTAATGAGACTTTTAAGACCGCCTTTGACTATTGACAAGATTAATAGTACATGACATGCACAATGTGAAAATTATATCATTGAAAGAACCTTTCACAGACGAAATTAACGGCGTGCTTTGTGTAAGTTGCATGTCATATATTATTGCTCTAATATTTGGTCAAAGTTAGCATCGAAAAACGCATTAGGCCCTATATAGATGGAAGGAGGGAGTAGCTTTGAATAGCATTTGTATAGTAAAACGGGGCAAGACTCTCTCTTTGTGTGGTGTGAATAGTTTTATTTTTTCGTTTTCTTTTTGGTTGAGGGAAGTGCGAATTGATTTGGTATGTAGAAGTACAATATTACTACACGTTAGGCTTGTCCCTAAAATTCAACCCGCGGCTTGTTATACCCCGAAAATTCAGATATCGTGCTCCCAAAACTGGCGCCTTCACAACCCGCGCCTTCCTATCCCGAAATTACAACGCGCGCGAAAACTCCCTCCAGCTGCCAAATCCCGACACGCAAAATCCCCCTTCTAACCCTGAGCCGAAAGGGCCGCTAGTTCAAATCGGTGGGGGGTACTTTTGTAACACACCCTAAGTCATGCTTCACCCCCTCCCATTGCCCCCTTTTCTCCATTCGAAATCCTAGGCCGGCATAACCTCTCCGCTCCAGCCGCGAAACCCCACCCTCCTCCGTCCGCCACCTCACCGCTGCCCAGCCGGAGCCTCTTCCCCGATGACGTCGTCCACCACAACAGCTCGACGTCCCTCGTCCACCTCCCCAGATGAGGATCCGTCGTCCATCCCGTCGTCCTGCCGGTTCAGCCGCCCCGTCCTCCACCTCCAAGGAGCTGCTCCGACGATCGCCTCGTCTATCGCGGCTCCTCCATCCCCACAGCGCCGCCTTAACCTGCTCCACCGGAACCGCAACATCCTCACCGACTCCTCGGACAAAGCCGAGGCCTACTCGGCACCACCAAAGAGTTTGTACACTCATCGCATCGCACCTTCTCCTTAACTCGACCTCCCGGCGCCGACGGTGCTCCATCCCACACCCCCATGGAGCGGCTACCTTGAAGCCGGAGCCGTGGGCGACATCTCCACGGCGGCTCTCCCCCAGTGCGAGGCCCCTTTGGCGGCGGCATCCATACCAGCCGGATCTGCTGCTGCTGCTCCGGCTCTCGCTTGATCGCTCGCTCGCCCAGCTTCTGCTGCTGCTCTCCCCCTTGCTCGTACTGCTGATCTGCTCTGATTTAGCCACACTTCAGTCGACTGAATCGACTTTTGGGTCAGTCGATTTTCAGGGGTTGGGGGGCTCGCCGGAGTTAAGGAAGAACTACCCGCAGCGGGGACGGGGGCTCGCCGGAGAGGTACCCCACTATCCATCTTAGGGTTCAGGGTGGGGGCGGGGGGCCTAGAGGGCGGGCCGGGGCGGCGGTGGGGAGTTGTTTCGGGGTGGCGAGGCGGTGCTGGGGACGGCGGTTCTGCCGGTGGTGGCTGGCGGCTCAGGGGGGTGCAGGTTGAAGACGAACTGCAGGCCGTCCCTAAATTACATGTCAAGTGCCTCTCTGCTACCATTGCGTTCAGTTTCGACAGTAACATTCAGATTCCACAGTAAATTTCAGTTTCGACAGTTAAGTTCAGAGTCAACAGTTTTTACCTCATCTGTAGTAGTCAGGTGGTTTTTGGTGATGTAAATTTTACATCTATTTTACATCATCTATTGGAGATGCTATTAGAATCCCACTTGAGATTGACGATGTCTGTCTTGTGCTGCTTCAGCCTTGACGTCTTACGGCTCACCGGAACTGCTCCAACGACAGAATGATCCATCAGAACAGAGCAGTGCCCTGGACGCTGTCTACAGATTCCTCAGATCTTCCTCCAAACCTCCGACAGCCACCTCTCCCTCAACTGCTTCAGCGACAAACCCAATGATGCTGAGGTCTACACGGCTACGACAAAGAGGTTCTACACTTGTTGCATCACTTATTACTATACATTCACGTCGATCCATTAGGGCTATTTTGGTTCAACGGAAAAACATAGCAATAGGGAATTTTCCAATGGCACTCTACTATTCAATTATTCATGCATTTTGTTGAAAGGAATGAAGCAAAACATCCTCCTGGACCTACTTTTCAAAATCCTATGCATGAAAACAAGACCAAGTACATTAGTGGTAGAATAACATTCTAACTGTACATGCTTTCATATGGTTTCACTTTATTTTGGCCATGTTTCTTTGCATTCCTCTGCTCTTCCAATTCCTGTAAACCAAACACCCAAGTTGACAGAAATCCTTTGTTTACAAATGCTCTGTTTACCATGTGCATTCCATCCTATTCTGGTGTTTTTCCTATCCCTGCGTTTTTAGAATCATGCAAGCCAAATGAGCCCTTACATAATTACTTCAGTTACAGGTAGGTGTCGAACGGAACTTTGTGTGGTTTGTCCTGCTCCTGCCGCGACGTCGTCCACCTCACCTGAGCTGCTCCATTGACAGAAGCATCCACCAAACCATACATCACGACTCCTGACCGTCTTTCGCCGCCTCAGATCTCCTTCCCTGCCGCCGGCAACCACCGCAACGGCATCACCATCATTGACTCAGCAGATGAACCTGAGGAGTACATGGGTCCACAAGAGAGGTCGCACTCTTTTGTTTCTGCTTATGTTATGCATTCCTTAAAATTACCTGCTACTTTATCGTCCTGTTCACCTCTTGGACTCCCAAGTCAGGTCCAAATTAATTTTCAAACTTGAGTTCTAAATTAGTTGTGGGGCACATATCGAGGCAGCAATGAATAGTATGTCTGTCTAATATTTGGTTCACCTAGGGTATGCCCATGTTGTTCATGTTGGGTGGGAAACAAATAGTAAAGCAATCATCATCTGTCTTTTTATTAAATTAAAGAAATCATCCGCCTGTTATCATTATTTTTGGATCCATCCACTAGTTGTTACTATCACTCTAAATTTCTGCATGCTCTCCATACATAATCTCACCACATTTTTTTATATGCATGTCAGATATTGTACACAGTCATGCTGAACATGTAGAGAAAAAGAGAAGATTTTTGCGTGGCAATACAATGTCATGCAGACATCGCGCCATGTTGGGTTCAATGGCAAACCCTCCTCACCCCTCTCCAGATTGTAATCCAGAGGAAGATATCTGTTCTGAGGCGGATTCAGACGCCGCTGACCACTCCTATTTACCCCCCCAAGGTGTTTGCTCTACCTTGGCATGATGATGTTAGTCATATCATGCATATGTTGCCTTGCAGTGCCTAATTTTGACATCATATATGTCATCTGCTTAGTTAGACATGTTCTGTAATGCCACCTGTTTAGTTTCTATATCATATATGGGAATTATGCAGTCTCATGTCTTTTAGCCAGCCATAATATATGTGAAATGTGCAATGCCATCCTGTTTAACCAGGCATCATATATTTGAATGATATCTTGCCCATCCTTTTCTTCATTACATTTCCATTTGTCGACAATGTTTGTACATTAAACTACTCTTCCTGTGAATCAGCCATTTGGGTGGGAGATGGAAACATCAGGAGTAAAAACAAGGCCTTCAGAGCAGACAGTGCTACCTGTCAAAGAAGATCTCTTGTTGGGTCCCGATAGCTCCTCAGAGATGGATTCAGAGACAGATGACCACTCATATTCCCCCACTGAGGTGTATGCTCTAACTTGGCACGGTTATACTGCTCATATCATGCATATGGTGTCTTGCATTGCATAGTTTAGACATCATATACACAATATTCAACACCATGTTCTTAGTTCAGACATCATATTGAATGCCCTCTGTTTGGCATATAAATCACATATGTGAATTAAATGATGCGATCCTGATTACTTAGATAACATGTAGGTGAATTATGTCATGCGATCCTGTTTAGTTATTCATCATATCTTTGAATTATGTTATGCTATGATATCCAGTTTAGATAGACATCATATATGTGAAATTATGTCATGCTATCCGTTTTAGTTAAACGATATACATGTCAACTATTTCATGCCCTCTTTTTTCCACACTATCTATTGCATCTGTCTCTCATACAATGTATGTACATTCAACTATGTTTCCTGTTTATCAGCCATTTGAATTAGAGCGGGTGATGCCAGTATCTAGCGGACTAAAAACACGGTCTTCAAATAAAACAGTGCTACCTCTTGGTGGAGATAGCACCCCGGTTGTACATGCACAAGAACTAGCCCTACCACACATAACCCGAACTCTCGCAGATTGTACCCCTACTGCGATGGACAGAGAACCAGCTTCACCCAATCTAACCCCAACGCCAGCCGATAGTAACCCAGTTCTTGTTGACACAGCACCATCTCCACCACAGAGCTCCCAAACAAGAGCAGTTAGTAAGGCAGCTCAGTGCCTAAAGGGCCAGTACTATCTCGGCGAACCCCAACTCCACCAGTTAGTACGCCTATTCCTGTGGAGGAAGCACAACCAGCTAGTCGTAGTTTAGCATCTATCACATTTGATGTTGTTAAATCGTATGTGCGTATCTTCCCATCTTGAAAATATTATACTGAAGATGAAGGAAAATGCCAGTTGCGGGTGTTTGTCCAGGAGTTATGTGTAAGTAATGTTATTCATGGCAATTACTTTGCTTCGTCCCATACATCCTACCTCCATGATGGTTATAATACAGCAAATTTTCCCATTTTTCTCTATAGAGAAGGATCGATTTGGAAACTCAGGATGAGGTAACCTGTGCTAATACCTCTGCTATCTTCAAGAATGCTTGGTGGTGGTATCGGAATTACCTGAAGAAAACGTACTTCACCGGCAAAGAAACTCATCAAATTCCCTTACATTTACTAGACGATGAATGGGAACGCCTTGTTCTGTACTGGTCCCGAACCAAGAATGTGGTAAGGTCTATGAGCTCATTTTCTATTTTTAAGTATTATATTCTTGCGTCTTATTGTACTCTGTTCATGTAGAACAAGTGCCTAAACCTGAAGAACAATTGTTCTAATTTAAGACTCCATTGCTATCATAGTTCAAAAAAGCGCTAGGCGTTAATTGTGCGTTTTGCCACCGCCTTGCACTTTACTGGCCAAAGCGCATGCTTATGCGCAGTTATGCACAGATTAAGCGTAGTTATGCGCAATGCGTTTTGCCAACGCCTAGAGCCTAGGCGCGCTTAAGCGCTCGCTTAGGCGCGCCTTTTTTAACTATGATTGCTTTGCTCTTGTATCACTGTATTTACTCATACAAACTTATTTTTAAATTGAAGGATCCAATCGAAACTCCAATGGCACAGCAGGTATGTTCACGCATGTTTCTTTAACAGGTTTGCTCTTATCAATAGCTCCGTTGATTTCAATTTCAATTGTGTATACAGTTGACTTTCATATCATGCACATCACTAGCATCACAACAGAGCCAATAGTGTTGTTGTACATGTAGACCCGTGGTACCCATCTGAAATCTTGTTGTGCCGTGTAGTTTCCCACGCTTTGTATTCTTTCACTGCTGCTTTGTCTTGAACTGATATGATTTGAACCGTGTCTCTATTTTGATTTGGCAAGGACAATGCAGTGACCATAGGACATAGATATATGTTTGTTTGATGCTTTTATTATGTACCAGTACTTGGCAATAGAAGAATTGGTAGTTGAATCCTGTCCACCTTACTAATGAACTGGTTCACCGAAATGAGTTTCATATACTAGTACATGCTAAACTTGTTATGTGTCTGCTTGTTTCTTCTTTTAGAATGCTGATAGAATATTGGGGAAGAGTGCCTTATTAAGCAATGGTAAAGGAAGTAATGCAGATAAGGTTCACGATAGTGACACATCCTTGTTGGTCTCCAACAAAGCTGATAAAACAGAGCGAGACAGCCCCAAAGTCCTGTCTTGGTTTAGTGTTCGAGTTACTGGCCACTACCGCTTGCACAAGCATTCAAACTCACTGTCTGAATCAGTTCGGTTTCTTGAGTCTCAACTACAAGCTGAAAGACATCGATCAGCTATGCTGCGACAAGAAGCGGAAGGACTGCGGAAGCCCCTGGAGCATTCAGATGCATACTTTCTGGTGCAACAGCAAGCGTTGGAGGATTTTAGTGCCAAACAGGACAAAGCTAATAATCTTGCTAAGCTTATTGCCAGCATGGTGGATACCCAGGATAACATTTCTTGAGTTCTTCTGAAGTTGTTTCAGTTATGCTCTTTTTTTGCTGCCGCGTTTATTTGCACTGGTGGCCAATTTTGACGGCCAATGTATGTAATATGCTGCTCTGTTCCCTATATTTGCACTGGTGGCGAACTTTGATGCCCAGTGGATGTAATATGTGTAATAGCGGTAATAGGCTAGCGTTAATTGCTTGCTTATTCATTTCCTTATTGTCTTGTTTAGTTGTTTGCTTGTAGTCACTGCAGTACTTTTTCTGTGTTTTCTAGTGGCCACAATAGCCTATTTTGGGTAACTAGGCCAAAATAATCACGGCAACACACGGACTATTGTAACCATGGGCCTCCTGCAGGCCATATGATCCATGGGCCTTCTTCCGGCCATAGGATCCATTGGCCTTCTATACGGGCCGTAGGATCCATTGGCCTTCTATACGGGCCTTAGGATTCATGGGCCCTCTATGGGCCGTAGGGTCCATGGGCCTTCTACGGGCCGTACGATCCATGGGCCTTCTATGGGCCGTACAATCCATGGGCCTCATACGGGCCGTACGATCCATGGGCCTTCTACGGGGCGTATCATCATTTCGCCAATCATGTGCCATACTATTCGTGGACCATAACGGGTCGTTAATAGGCCATATTTGATAACTCTATGAAAACAGCCCAACGGGTTTTTTTTACATGAAAACGGCCCAACGTATTAACGGTCCACAAACGGGCCAACTGTAACGACGGGCTGAATTTGGCCCACAAGCAGAAAATGACAGTAATGGGCCATATGTAACCGAATGCTGCAAATGAGCCCAAGAATAAATGGGCCCTGAGAAGGCCGAAAGATAACTTGGGCTGGAAACGGCCCAATGGAATAACGGGCCGTTAATGGGTATAAAGTGATACACTGTTCATTACGGGCCAGTTTCACCACGGGCCGTTAATGGGCCAAGAGTTACAAAGGGCCTCATATGGGCCGAAAGAAGTCATGGGCCACACTTGGGCCGGAAGTTAAAACGGGCTGGGATCATATTGGACGGCCCAGATGATGCTACTGGGCCTAATTCAGAGAGGTCGTAACGGGCCCTAGGTTAGTGGGCTGTAAATGGGCTATATGTGAACAGGCCGTTAACAGGCTTTCCGTGGGCCGGCCCACCACCTTTTGACCAAGTCAAACGGGCCGGCCATTTCACAAGAATGGGCCTCTGTTGGGCCGTGCCACATGTCGCCGTATCATAGGCGCCTTCGGTCCAATGAGTGGATGACATCTGTCCCAACGGTGAGCCGACACGTGTTTCCTCCAGCCAATGATGATTTTACACGTGGAAAATCCCCATTGGTCGGCGCTGTTAACGGGTTATCGGATCAGAAACCGGACCCGATAGCTTAACGGCGTTCCGTTACGGTGGATGCCACGTGTCGGTCACCCATGACAAAAGCACTTCTGTGATGCGTGATTTATCGTCATGGAAGTGGACACTTCCGTGATGATAATTTTGGTAATGTCATGGAACACTTCTACGACAGCACAGGTATGACTATCTTGATTCTGTCATAAAATTGTCATGGATGTACATGCATGACAAAAAACGCGACCTACTATGACAAACACGTATCATCACGGAAGTGAATTTTTTTGTAGTGTAATGTCATGCCACCAAGATGATGTGGTAAATAAATTGGCATGTTTGACGAAAGTTTCGACACACACCCCTCACAAACCGGAGCAACTCGTTAGAAGGTATGTGGTTCCGAGAGGGAACAATGCATGTTGGATGACGAATGGGAGATAGCTTCTTCTTACGGCCTTCAAATTTTTTCTACGTCTAACGTGCACTACTACAACTATAATGTGAAATTTTGGAAAATTCTAGGGGTCATTTGACCTTTTAAAGACATTTAAGTGATTTTCTAACCATTTTATGACCGTAATTCAAATTTGAACTACATCTACATGCAACGCCTAACCAAAACGGTTTGAAAAATCATATTTGTGTACTTGTGTGCGAGTTAATTCCATGTGCAGTAACTTAGAAGGAATTTTCAAACATATTGGTCTCACGACATGGACACATGCATACGTATGCATGGAGTGTCATGGCATTCTAATTCAAAAAAACAGAAAAATGATCAGAAACACATGAAACCTTGGTTGATGTAATGTCATGCCACCAAGAAGATGTGATAAAGAAATTGGCATGTTTGAGGAACGTTTGGACACACACCCCTCACAAACCGGAGCAACTCAATAGAAGGTTCATGGTTCCGAGAGGGAACAATGCATGTTTGATGACGAACGGGAGATAACTTCCTCTTACAACCTTCAAATTTTTTCCTACGTTTAACGTGCACTAATACAACTGTCATGTGAAAATTTGGTAAATTTCAGGGGTCATTTGACCTTTTAAAGACATTTAAGTGATTTTCAAACCATTTAAAGACCCTAATTCAAATTTGAACTACATCTACGTGCAACGCCTAACCAAAACGGTTTGAAAAATCATATTTTTGTGTACTTGTGTGCGAGTTAATTCCATGTGCAGTAAATTCAAAGGAATTTCCAAACATATTGGTGTCAAGGCATGGACACATGCACGGAGTGCATGCCATGGCATTTTAATTCCAAAAAATTAAAAATGATCAGAAAAACATGAAACCTTGCTTGATTTAATGTCATGCCACCAAGATGATGTGGTAAAGAAATTGGCATGTTTGACGAAAGGTTGGACACACGCGCCTCACAAACCGGAGCAACTCGCTAGAAGGTTCGTGGTTCCGAGCTGGAACAATGCATGTTCGATGATGAACGGGAGATAGCTTCCTCTTACGGCCTTCAAATTTTTTCAACGTCTACCGTGCACTCCTACAACTGTAATGTTAAATTTTGGAAAATTCTAGGGGAATTTGACATTTCAAAGACATTTAAGTGATTTTCTAACCATTTAATGACCGTAATTCAAATTTGAACTACATCTACATGCAACGCCTAACCAAAACGGTTTGAAAAATCATACATGTGTACTTGTGTGCGAGTTAATTCCATGTGCAGTAAATTAGAAGGAATTTTCAAACATATTGGTCTCACGACATGGACACATGCATACGTATGCATGGAGTGACATGGCATTTTAATTCAAAAAAAAAATGATCAGAAACACATGAAACCTTGGTCGATGTAATTTAATGCCACCAAGATGATGTGGTAAAGAAATTGGCATGTTTGACCAAAGTTTGGACACACACCCCTCACAAACTAGATCAACTCGCTAGAAGGTTCGTGGTTCCGAGAGGGAACAATGCATGTTCGATGACAAACGGGAGATAGCTTCTTCTTACGGCCTTCAACTTTTTTCTACATCTAACGTGCACTACTACAACTGTAATGTGAAATTTTGGAAAATTCTAGGGGTCATTTGACCTTTTAAAGACATTTAAGTGATTTTCTAACCATTTAATGACCGTAATTCAAATTTGAACTACATCTACATGCAACACCTAACCAAAACGGTTTGAAAAATCATATTTGTGTACTTGTGTGTGAGTTAATTCCATGCGCTGTAAATTAGAAGGAATTTTCAAACATATTGGTCTCACGACATGGACACATGCATACATATGCATGGAGTGACATGGCATTTTAATTCAAAAAATAGAAAAATAATCAGAAACACATGAAACCTTGGTTGATATAATGTCATGCCACCAAGATGACGTGGTAAAGAAATTGGCATGTTTGATGAACGTTTGGACACACACCCCTTACAAACCGGAGCAACTCGCTAGAAGGTTCATGGTTCCGAGAGGGAACAATACATGTTTGATGACGAATGGGAGATAGCTTCCTCTTACGGCCATCAAATTTGAACTACATCTACATGCAACGTCTAACCAAAACGGTTTGAAAAATCATATTTTTGTGTACTTGTGTGCGAGTTAATTCCATGTGCAGTAATTTCGAAGGAATTTCCAAACATATTGGTGTCAAGGCATGGACACATGCACGGAGTGCATGCCATGGCATTTTAATTCCAAAAAATTAAAAATGATCAGAAAAACATGAAACCTTGCTTGATTCAATGTCATGCCACCAAGATGATGTGGTAAAGAAATTGGCATGTTTGACGAAAGGTTGGACACACGCGCCTCACAAACCGAAGCAACTCGCTAGAATGTTCGTGGTTCCGAGAGGGAACAATGCATGTTCGATGACGAACGGGAGATAGCTTCCTCTTACGGCCTTCAAATTTTTTCAACGTCTACCGTGCACTACTACAACTGTAATGTTAAATTTTGGAAAATTCTAGGGGAATTTGACCTTTCAAAGACATTTAAGTGATTTTCTAACCATTTAATGACCGTAATTCAAATTTGAACTACATCTATATGCAACGCCTAACCAAACGGTTTGAAAAATCATATATGTGTACTTGTGTGCGAGTTAATTCCATGTGCAGTAAATTAGAAGGAATTTTCAAACATATTGGTCTCACGACATGGACACATGCATACGTATGCATGGAGTGACATGGCATTCTAATTCAAAAAAAAATGATCAGAAACACATGAAACCTTGGTCGATGTAATTTAATGCCACCAAGATTATGTGGTAAAGAAATTGGCATGTTTGACCAAAGTTTGGACACACACCCCTCACAAACTAGATCAACTCGCTAGAAGGTTCGTGGTTCCGAGAGGGAACAATGCATGTTCGATGACGAACGGGAGATAGCTTCTTCTTACGGCCTTCAACTTTTTTCTACATCTAACGTGCACTACTACAACTGTAATGTGAAATTTTGGAAAATTCTAGGGGTCATTTGACCTTTTAAAGACATTTAAGTGATTTTCTAACCATTTAATGACCGTAATTAAAATTTGAACTACATCTACATGCAACGCCTAACCAAAACGGTTTGAAAAATCATATTTGTGTACTTGTGTGTGAGTTAATTCCATGTGCAGTAAATTAGAAGGAATTTTCAAACATATTGGTCTGATGACATGGACACATGCATACGTATGCATGGAGTGACATGGCATTCTAATTCAAAAAAACAGAAAAATGATCAGAAACACATGAAACCTTGGTCGATGTAATTTAATGCCACCAAGATGATGTGGTAAAGAAATTGGCATGTTTGACGAAAGTTTGGACACACACCCCTCACAAACTAGATCAACTCGCTAGAAGGTTCGTGGTTCCGAGAGGGAACAATGCATGTTCGATGACGAACGGGAGATAGCTTCTTCTTACGGCCTTCAACTTTTTTCTACGTCTAACGTGCACTACTAAAACTGTAATGTGAAATTTTGGAAAATTCTAGGGGTCATTTGACCTTTTAAAGACATTTAAGTGATTTTCTAACCATTTAATGACCGTAATTCAAATTTGAACTACATCTACATGCAACGCCTAAGCAAAACGGTTTGAAAATTCATATTTGTGTACTTGTGTGTGAGTTAATTCCATGTGCAGTAAAATAGAAGGAATTTTCAAACATATTGGTCTCACGACATGGACACATGCATACGTATGCATGGAGTGTCATGGCATTCTAATTCAAAAAAACAGAAAAATGATCAGAAACACATGAAACCTTGGTCGATGTAATTTAATGCCACCAAGATGATGTGGTAAAGAAATTGGCATGTTTGACGAAAGTTTGGACACACACCCCTCACAAACTAGATCAACTCGCTAGAAGGTTCGTGGTTCCGAGAGGGAACAATGCATGTTCGATGACGAACGGGAGATAGCTTCTTCTTACGGCCTTCAACTTTTTCTACGTCTAAAGTGCACTACTACAACTGTAATGTGAAATTTTGGAAAATTTTAGGGGTCATTTGACCTTTTAAAGACATTTAAGTGATTTTCTAACCATTTAATGACCGTAATTCAAATTTGAACTACATCTACATGCAACGCGTAACCAAAACGGTTTGAAAAATCATATTTGTGTACTTGTGTGTGAGTTAAATTAGAAGGAATTTTCAAACATATTGGTCTCACGACATGGACACATGCATACATATGCATGGAGTGACATGGCATTTTAATTCAAAAAATAGAAAAATGATCAGAAACACATGAAACCTTGGTTGATATAATGTCATGCCACCAAGATGATGTGGTAAAGAAATTGGCATGTTTGACGAACGTTTGGACACACACCCCTCACAAACTGGAGCAACTCGCTAGAAGGTTCATGGTTCCGAGAGGGAACAATGCATGTTTGATGACGAACGGGAGATAGCTTCCTCTTACGGCCATCAAATTTGAACTACATCTACATGCAACGTCTAACCAAAATGGTTTGAAAAAACATATTTTTGTGTACTTGTGTGCGAGTTAATTCCATGTGCAGTAAATTCGAAGGAATTTCCAAACATATTGGTGTCAAGGCATGGACACATGCACGGAGTGCATGCCATGGCATTTTAATTCCAAAAAATTAAAAATGATCAGAAAAACATGAAACCTTGCTTGATTTAATGTCATGCCACCAAGATGATGTGGTAAAGAAATTGGCATGTTTGACGAAAGGTTGGACACACGCCCCTCACAAACCGGAGCAACTCGCTAGAAGGTTCGTGGTTCCGAGAGGGAACAATGCATGTTCGATGACGAACGGGAGATAGCTTCCTCTTACGGCCTTCAAATTTTTTCAACGTCTACCTTGCACTCCTACAACTGTAATGTTAAATTTTGGAAAATTCTAGGGGAGTTTGACCTTTCAAAGACATTTAAGTGATTTTCTAACCATTTAATGACCGTAATTCAAATTTGAACTACGTCTACATGCAACGCCTAACCAAAACGGTTTGAAAAATCATATATGTGTACTTGTGTGCGAGTTAATTCCATGTGCAGTAAATTAGAAGGAATTTTCAAACATATTGGTCTCATGACATGGACACATGCATACGTATGCATGGAGTGACATGGCATTCTAATTCAAAAAAACAGAAAAATGATCAGAAACACATGAAACCTTGGTCGATGTAATTTAATGCCACCAAGATGATGTGGTAAAGAAATTGGCATGTTTGACGAAAGTTTGGACACACACCCCTCACAAACTAGATCAACTCGCTAGAAGGTTCGTGGTTCCGAGAGGGAACAATGCATGTTCGATGACGAACGGGAGATAGCTTCTTCTTACGGCCTTCAACTTTTTTCTACGTCTAACGTGCACTACTAAAACTGTAATGTGAAATTTTGGAAAATTCTAGGGGTCATTTGACCCTTTAAAGACATTTAAGTGATTTTCTAACCATTTAATGACCGTAATTCAAATTTGAACTACATCTACATGCAACGCCTAAGCAAAACGGTTTGAAAATTCATATTTGTGTACTTGTGTGTGAGTTAATTCCATGTGCAGTAAAATAGAAGGAATTTTCAAACATATTGGTCTCACGACATGGACACATGCATACGTATGCATGGAGTGTCATGGCATTCTAATTCAAAAAAACAGAAAAATGATCAGAAACACATGAAACCTTGGTCGATGTAATTTAATGCCACCAAGATGATGTGGTAAAGAAATTGGCATGTTTGACGAAAGTTTGGACACACACCCCTCACAAACTAGATCAACTCGCTAGAAGGTTCGTGGTTCCGAGAGGGAACAATGCATGTTCGATGACGAACGGGAGATAGCTTCTTCTTACGGCCTTCAACTTTTTCTACGTCTAACGTGCACTACTAAAACTGTAATGTGAAATTTTGGAAAATTTTAGGGGTCATTTGACCTTTTAAAGACATTTAAGTGATTTTCTAACCATTTAATGACCGTAATTCAAATTTGAACTACATCTACATGCAACGCGTAACCAAAACGGTTTGAAAAATCATATTTGTGTACTTGTGTGTGATTAAATTAGAAGGAATTTTCAAACATATTGGTCTCACGACATGGACACATGCATACATATGCATGGAGTGACATGGCATTTTAATTCAAAAAATAGAAAAATGATCAGAAACACATGAAACCTTGGTTGATATAATGTCATGCCACCAAGATAATGTGGTAAAGAAATTGGCATGTTTGACGAACGTTTGGACACACACCCCTCACAAACTGGAGCAACTCGCTAGAAGGTTCATGGTTCCGAGAGGGAACAATGCATGTTTGATGACGAACGGGAGATAGCTTCCTCTTACGGCCATCAAATTTGAACTACATCTACATGCAACGTCTAACCAAAATGGTTTGAAAAAACATATTTTTGTGTACTTGTGTGCGAGTTAATTCCATGTGCAGTAAATTCGAAGGAATTTCCAAACATATTGGTGTCAAGGCATGGACACATGCACGGAGTGCATGCCATGGCATTCCAATTCAAAAAAACAGAAAAATGATCAGAAACACATGAAACCTTGGTCGATGTAATTTAATGCCACCAAGATGATGTGGTAAAGAAATTGGCATGTTTGACGAAAGTTTGGACACACACCCCTCACAAACTAGATCAACTCGCTAGAAGGTTCGTGGTTCCGAGAGGGAACAATGCATGTTCGATGACGAACGGGAGATAGCTTCTTCTTACGGCCTTCAACTTTTTTCTACGTCTAACGTGCACTACTAAAACTGTAATGTGAAATTTTGGAAAATTATAGGGGTCATTTGACCTTTTAAAGACATTTAAGTGATTTTCTAACCATTTAATGACCGTAATTCAAATTTGAACTACATCTACATGCAACGCCTAAGCAAAACGGTTTGAAAATTCATATTTGTGTACTTGCGTGTGAGTTAATTCCATGTGCAGTAAAATAGAAGGAATTTTCAAACATATTGGTCTCACGACATGGACACATGCATACGTATGCATGGAGTGTCATGGCATTCTAATTCAAAAAAACAGAAAAATGATCAGAAACACATGAAACCTTGGTCGATGTAATTTAATGCCACCAAGATGATGTGGTAAAGAAATTGGCATGTTTGACCAAAGTTTGGACACACACCCCTCACAAACTAGATCAACTCGCTAGAAGGTTCGTGGTTCCGAGAGGGAACAATGCATGTTCGATGACGAACGGGAGATAGCTTCTTCTTACGGCCTTCAACTTTTTTCTACGTCTAACGTGCACTACTAAAACTGTAATGTGAAATTTTGGAAAATTCTAGGGGTCATTTGACCTTTTAAAGACATTTAAGTGATTTTCTAACCATTTAATGACCGTAATTCAAATTTGAACTACATCTACATGCAACGCCTAAGCAAAACGGTTTGAAAATTCATATTTGTGTACTTGTGTGTGAGTTAATTCCATGTGCAGTAAAATAGAAGGAATTTTCAAACATATTGGTCTCACGACATGGACACATGCATACGTATGCATGGAGTGTCATGGCATTCTAATTCAAAAAAACAGAAAAATGATCAGAAACACATGAAACCTTGGTCGATGTAATTTAATGCCACCAAGATGATGTGGTAAAGAAATTGGCATGTTTGACCAAAGTTTGGACACACACCCCTCACAAACTAGATCAACTCGCTAGAAGGTTCGTGGTTCCGAGAGGGAACAATGCATGTTCGATGACGAACGGGAGATAGCTTCTTCTTACGGCCTTCAACTTTTTCTACGTCTAACGTGCACTACTACAACTGTAATGTGAAATTTTGGAAAATTCTAGGGGTCATTTGACCTTTTAAAGACATTTAAGTGATTTTATAACCATTTAATGACCGTAATTCAAATTTGAACTACATCTACATGCAACGCCTAACCAAAACGGTTTGAAAAATCATATTTGTGTACTTGTGTGTGAGTTAAATTAGCAGGAATTTTCAAACATATTGGTCTCACGACATGGACACATGCATACACATGCATGGAGTGACATGGCATTTTAATTCAAAAAATAGAAAAATGATCAGAAACACATGAAACCTTGGTTGATATAATGTCATGCCACCAAGATGATGTGGTAAAGAAATTGGCATGTTTGACGAACGTTTGGACACACACCCCTCAAAAACCGGAGCAACTCGCTAGAAGGTTCATGGTTCCGAGAGGGAACAATGCATGTTTGATGGCGAACGGGAGATAGCTTCCTCTTACGGCCATCAAATTTGAACTACATCTACATGCAACGTCTAACCAAAATGGTTTGAAAAATCATATTTTTGTGTACTTGTGTGCGAGTTAATTCCATGTGCAGTAAATTCGAAGGAATTTCCAAACATATTGGTGTCAAGGCATGGACACATGCACAGAGTGCATGCCATGGAATTTTAATTCCAAAAAATTAAAAATGATCAGAAACACATGAAACCTTGGTTGATATAATGTCATGCTACCAAGATGATGTGGTAAAGAAATTGGCATGTTTGACGAAAGGTTGGACACACGCCCCTCACAAACCGGAGCAACTCGCTAGAAGGTTCGTGGTTCCTAGAGGGAACAATGCATGTTCGATGACGAACGGGAGATAGCTTCCTCTTACGGCCTTCAAATTTTTTCAACGTCTACCGTGCACTCCTACTACTTTAATGTTAAATTTTGGAAAATTCTAGGGGAGTTTGACCTTTCAAAGACATTTAAGTGATTTTCTAACCAATTAATGACCGTAATTCAAATTTGAACTACGTCTACATGCAACGCCTAACCAAAACGGTTTGAAAAATCATATATGTGTACTTGTGTGCGAGTTAATTCCATGTGCAGTAAATTAGAAGGAATTTTCAAACATATTGGTCTCACGACATGGACACATGCATACGTATGCATGGAGTGACATGGCATTCTAGTTCAAAAAAACAGAAAAATGATCAGAAACACATGAAACCTTGGTCGATGTAATTTAATGCCACCAAGATGATGTGGTAAAGAAATTGGCATGTTTGACGGAAGTTTGGACACACACCCCTCACAAACTAGATCAACTCGCTAGAAGGTTCGTGGTTCCGAGAGGGAACAATGCATGTTCGATGTCGAACGGGAGATAGCTTCTTCTTACGGCCTTCAACTTTTTTCTACGTCTAACGTGCACTACTAAAACTGTAATGTGAAATTTTGGAAAATTATAGGGGTCATTTGACCTTTTAAAGACATTTAAGTGATTTTCTAACCATTTAATGACCGTAATTCAAATTTGAACAACATCTACATGCAACGCCTAAGCAAAACGGTTTGAAAATTCATATTTGTGTACTTGTGTGTGAGTTAATTCCATGTGCAGTAAAATAGAAGGAATTTTCAAACATATTGGTCTCACGACATGGACACATGCATACGTATGCATGGAGTGTCATGGCATTCTAATTCAAAAAAACAGAAAAATGACCAGAAACACATGAAACCTTGGTCGATGTAATTTAATGCCACCAAGATGATGTGGTAAAGAAATTGGCATGTTTGACGAAAGTTTGGACACACACCCCTCACAAACTAGATCAACTCGCTAGAAGGTTCGTGGTTCCGAGAGGGAACAATGCATGTTCGATGACGAACGGGAGATAGCTTCTTCTTACGGCCTGTCAACTTTTTTCTACGTCTAACGTGCACTACTAAAACTGTAATGTGAAATTTTGGAAAATTCTAGGGGTCATTTGACCTTTTAAAGACATTTAAGTGATTTTCTAACCATTTAGTGACCGTAATTCAAATTTGAACTACATCTACATGCAACGCCTAAGCAAAACGGTTTGAAAATTCATATTTGTGTACTTGTGTGTGAGTTAATTCCATGTGCAGTAAAATAGAAGGAATTTTCAAACATATTGGTCTCACGACATGGACACATGCATACGTATGCATGGAGTGTCATGGCATTCTAATTCAAAAAAATAGAAAAATGACCAGAAACACATGAAACCTTGGTCGATGTAATTTAATGCCACCAAGATGATGTGGTAAAGAAATTGGCATGTTTGACGAAAGTTTGGACACACACCCCTCACAAACTAGATCAACTCGCTAGAAGGTTCGTGGTTCCCAGAGGGAACAATGCATGTTCGATGTCGAACGGGAGATAGCTTCTTCTTACGGCCTTCAACTTTTTTCTACGTCTAACGTGCACTACTAAAACTGTAATGTGAAATTTTGGAAAATTATAGGGGTCATTTGACCTTTTAAAGACATTTAAGTGATTTTCTAACCATTTAATGACCGTAATTCAAATTTGAACAACATCTACATGCAACGCCTAAGCAAAACGGTTTGAAAATTCATATTTGTGTACTTGTGTGTGAGTTAATTCCATGTGCAGTAAAATAGAAGGAATTTTCAAACATATTGGTCTCACGACATGGACACATGCATACGTATGCATGGAGTGTCATGGCATTCTAATTCAAAAAAACAGAAAAATGACCAGAAACACATGAAACCTTGGTCGATGTAATTTAATGCCACCAAGATGATGTGGTAAAGAAATTGGCATGTTTGACGAAAGTTTGGACACACACCCCTCACAAACTAGATCAACTCGCTAGAAGGTTCGTGGTTCCGAGAGGGAACAATGCATGTTCGATGACGAACGGGAGATAGCTTCTTCTTACGGCCTGTCAACTTTTTTCTACGTCTAACGTGCACTACTAAAACTGTAATGTGAAATTTTGGAAAATTCTAGGGGTCATTTGACCTTTTAAAGACATTTAAGTGATTTTCTAACCATTTAGTGACCGTAATTCAAATTTGAACTACATCTACATGCAACGCCTAAGCAAAACGGTTTGAAAATTCATATTTGTGTACTTGTGTGTGAGTTAATTCCATGTGCAGTAAAATAGAAGGAATTTTCAAACATATTGGTCTCACGACATGGACACATGCATACGTATGCATGGAGTGTCATGGCATTCTAATTCAAAAAAATAGAAAAATGACCAGAAACACATGAAACCTTGGTCGATGTAATTTAATGCCACCAAGATGATGTGGTAAAGAAATTGGCATGTTTGACGAAAGTTTGGACACACACCCCTCACAAACTAGATCAACTCGCTAGAAGGTTCGTGGTTCCGAGAGGGAACAATGCATGTTCGATGACGAACGGGAGATAGCTTCTTCTTACGGCCTTCAACTTTTTCTACGTCTAACGTGCACTACTACAACTGTAATGTGAAATTTTGGAAAATTCTAGGGGTCATTCGACCTTTTAAAGACATTTAAGTGATTTTCTAACCATTTAATGACCGTAATTCAAATTTGAACTACGTCTACATGCAACGCCTAACCAAAACGGTTTGAAAAATCATATATGTGTACTTGTGTGTGAGTTAATTCCATGTGCAGTAAATTAGAAGGAATTTTCAAACATATTGGTCTCATGACATGGACACATGCATACGTATGCATGGAGTGACCTGGCATTCTAATTCAAAAAAACAGAAAAATGATCAGAAACACATGAAACCTTGGTCGATGTAATTTAATGCCACCAAGATGATGTGGTAAAGAAATTGGCATGTTTGACGAAAGTTTGGACACACACCCCTCACAAACTAGATCAACTCGCTAGAAGGTTCGTGGTTCCGAGAGGGAACAATGCATGTTCGATGACGAACAGGAGATAGCTTCTTCTTACGGCCTTCAACTTTTTTCTACGTCTAACGTGCACTACTAAAACTGTAATGTGAAATTTTGGAAAATTATAGGGGTCATTTGACCTTTTAAAGACATTTAAGTGATTTTCTAACCATTTAATGACCGTAATTCAAATTTGAACTACATCTACATGCAACGCCTAAGCAAAACGGTTTGAAAATTCATATTTGTGTACTTGTGTGTGAGTTAATTCCATGTGCAGTAAAATAGAAGGAATTTTCAAACATATTGGTCTCACGACATGGACACATGCATACGTATGCATGGAGTGTCATGGCATTCTAATTCAAAAAAATAGAAAAATGACCAGAAACACATGAAACCTTGGTCGATGTAATTTAATGCCACCAAGATGATGTGGTAAAGAAATTGGCATGTTTGACGAAAGTTTGGACACACACCCCTCACAAACTAGATCAACTCGCTAGAAGGTTCGTGGTTCCGAGAGGGAACAATGCATGTTCGATGACGAACGGGAGATAGCTTCTTCTTACGGCCTTCAACTTTTTCTACGTCTAACGTGCACTACTACAACTGTAATGTGAAATTTTGGAAAATTCTAGGGGTCATTCGACCTTTTAAAGACATTTAAGTGATTTTCTAACCATTTAATGACCGTAATTCAAATTTGAACTACATCTACATGCAACGCCTAACCAAAACGGTTTGAAAAATCATATTTGTGTACTTGTGTGTGAGTTAATTCCGTGTGCAGTAAATTAGAAGGAATTTTCAAACATATTGGTCTCATGACATGGACACATGCATACGTATGCATGGAGTGACATGGCATTCCAATTCAAAAAAACAGAAAAATGATCAGAAACACATGAAACCTTGGTCGATGTAATTTAATGCCACCAAGATGATGTGGTAAAGAAATTGGCATGTTTGACGAAAGTTTGGACACACACCCCTCACAAACTAGATCAACTCGCTAGAAGGTTCGTGGTTCCCAGAGGGAACAATGCATGTTCGATGTCGAACGGGAGATAGCTTCTTCTTACGGCCTTCAACTTTTTTCTACGTCTAACGTGCACTACTAAAACTGTAATGTGAAATTTTGGAAAATTATAGGGGTCATTTGACCTTTTAAAGACATTTAAGTGATTTTCTAACCATTTAATGACCGTAATTCAAATTTGAACAACATCTACATGCAACGCCTAAGCAAAACGGTTTGAAAATTCATATTTGTGTACTTGTGTGTGAGTTAATTCCATGTGCAGTAAAATAGAAGGAATTTTCAAACATATTGGTCTCACGACATGGACACATGCATACGTATGCATGGAGTGTCATGGCATTCTAATTCAAAAAAACAGAAAAATGACCAGAAACACATGAAACCTTGGTCGATGTAATTTAATGCCACCAAGATGATGTGGTAAAGAAATTGGCATGTTTGACGAAAGTTTGGACACACACCCCTCACAAACTAGATCAACTCGCTAGAAGGTTCGTGGTTCCGAGAGGGAACAATGCATGTTCGATGACGAACGGGAGATAGCTTCTTCTTACGGCCTGTCAACTTTTTTCTACGTCTAACGTGCACTACTAAAACTGTAATGTGAAATTTTGGAAAATTCTAGGGGTCATTTGACCTTTTAAAGACATTTAAGTGATTTTCTAACCATTTAGTGACCGTAATTCAAATTTGAACTACATCTACATGCAACGCCTAAGCAAAACGGTTTGAAAATTCATATTTGTGTACTTGTGTGTGAGTTAATTCCATGTGCAGTAAAATAGAAGGAATTTTCAAACATATTGGTCTCACGACATGGACACATGCATACGTATGCATGGAGTGTCATGGCATTCTAATTCAAAAAAATAGAAAAATGACCAGAAACACATGAAACCTTGGTCGATGTAATTTAATGCCACCAAGATGATGTGGTAAAGAAATTGGCATGTTTGACGAAAGTTTGGACACACACCCCTCACAAACTAGATCAACTCGCTAGAAGGTTCGTGGTTCCGAGAGGGAACAATGCATGTTCGATGACGAACGGGAGATAGCTTCTTCTTACGGCCTTCAACTTTTTCTACGTCTAACGTGCACTACTACAACTGTAATGTGAAATTTTGGAAAATTCTAGGGGTCATTCGACCTTTTAAAGACATTTAAGTGATTTTCTAACCATTTAATGACCGTAATTCAAATTTGAACTACGTCTACATGCAACGCCTAACCAAAACGGTTTGAAAAATCATATATGTGTACTTGTGTGTGAGTTAATTCCATGTGCAGTAAATTAGAAGGAATTTTCAAACATATTGGTCTCATGACATGGACACATGCATACGTATGCATGGAGTGACCTGGCATTCTAATTCAAAAAAACAGAAAAATGATCAGAAACACATGAAACCTTGGTCGATGTAATTTAATGCCACCAAGATGATGTGGTAAAGAAATTGGCATGTTTGACGAAAGTTTGGACACACACCCCTCACAAACTAGATCAACTCGCTAGAAGGTTCGTGGTTCCGAGAGGGAACAATGCATGTTCGATGACGAACAGGAGATAGCTTCTTCTTACGGCCTTCAACTTTTTTCTACGTCTAACGTGCACTACTAAAACTGTAATGTGAAATTTTGGAAAATTATAGGGGTCATTTGACCTTTTAAAGACACTTAAGTGATTTTCTAACCATTTAATGACCGTAATTCAAATTTGAACTACATCTACATGCAACGCCTAAGCAAAACGGTTTGAAAATTCATATTTGTGTACTTGTGTGTGAGTTAATTCCATGTGCAGTAAAATAGAAGGAATTTTCAAACATATTGGTCTCACGACATGGACACATGCATACGTATGCATGGAGTGTCATGGCATTCTAATTCAAAAAAATAGAAAAATGACCAGAAACACATGAAACCTTGGTCGATGTAATTTAATGCCACCAAGATGATGTGGTAAAGAAATTGGAATGTTTGACGAAAGTTTGGACACACACCCCTCACAAACTAGATCAACTCGCTAGAAGGTTCGTGGTTCCGAGAGGGAACAATGCATGTTCGATGACGAACGGGAGATAGCTTCTTCTTACGGCCTTCAACTTTTTCTACGTCTAACGTGCACTACTACAACTGTAATGTGAAATTTTGGAAAATTCTAGGGGTCATTCGACCTTTTAAAGACATTTAAGTGATTTTCTAACCATTTAATGACCGTAATTCAAATTTGAACTACGTCTACATGCAACGCCTAACCAAAACGGTTTGAAAAATCATATATGTGTACTTGTGTGTGAGTTAATTCCATGTGCAGTAAATTAGAAGGAATTTTCAAACATATTGGTCTCATGACATGGACACATGCATACGTATGCATGGAGTGACCTGGCATTCTAATTCAAAAAAACAGAAAAATGATCAGAAACACATGAAACCTTGGTCGATGTAATTTAATGCCACCAAGATGATGTGGTAAAGAAATTGGCATGTTTGACGAAAGTTTGGACACACACCCCTCACAAACTAGATCAACTCGCTAGAAGGTTCGTGGTTCCGAGAGGGAACAATGCATGTTCGATGACGAACAGGAGATAGCTTCTTCTTACGGCCTTCAACTTTTTTCTACGTCTAACGTGCACTACTAAAACTGTAATGTGAAATTTTGGAAAATTATAGGGGTCATTTGACCTTTTAAAGACATTTAAGTGATTTTCTAACCATTTAATGACCGTAATTCAAATTTGAACTACATCTACATGCAACGCCTAAGCAAAACGGTTTGAAAATTCATATTTGTGTACTTGTGTGTGAGTTAATTCCATGTGCAGTAAAATAGAAGGAATTTTCAAACATATTGGTCTCACGACATGGACACATGCATACGTATGCATGGAGTGTCATGGCATTCTAATTCAAAAAAATAGAAAAATGACCAGAAACACATGAAACCTTGGTCGATGTAATTTAATGCCACCAAGATGATGTGGTAAAGAAATTGGCATGTTTGACGAAAGTTTGGACACACACCCCTCACAAACTAGATCAACTCGCTAGAAGGTTCGTGGTTCCGAGAGGGAACAATGCATGTTCGATGACGAACGGGAGATAGCTTCTTCTTACGGCCTTCAACTTTTTCTACGTCTAACGTGCACTACTACAACTGTAATGTGAAATTTTGGAAAATTCTAGGGGTCATTCGACCTTTTAAAGACATTTAAGTGATTTTCTAACCATTTAATGACCGTAATTCAAATTTGAACTACGTCTACATGCAACGCCTAACCAAAACGGTTTGAAAAATCATATATGTGTACTTGTGTGTGAGTTAATTCCATGTGCAGTAAATTAGAAGGAATTTTCAAACATATTGGTCTCATGACATGGACACATGCATACGTATGCATGGAGTGACCTGGCATTCTAATTCAAAAAAACAGAAAAATGATCAGAAACACATGAAACCTTGGTCGATGTAATTTAATGCCACCAAGATGATGTGGTAAAGAAATTGGCATGTTTGACGAAAGTTTGGACACACACCCCTCAAAAACTAGATCAACTCGCTAGAAGGTTCGTGGTTCCGAGAGGGAACAATGCATGTTCGATGACGAACGGGAGATAGCTTCTTCTTACGGCCTTCAACTTTTTTCTACGTCTAACGTGCACTACTAAAACTGTAATGTGAAATTTTGGAAAATTATAGGGGTCATTTGACCTTTTAAAGACATTTAAGTGATTTTCTAACCATTTAATGACCGTAATTCAAATTTGAACTACATCTACATGCAACGCCTAAGCAAAACGGTTTGAAAATTCATATTTGTGTACTTGTGTGTGAGTTAATTCCATGTGCAGTAAAATAGAAGGAATTTTCAAACATATTGGTCTCACGACATGGACACATGCATACGTATGCATGGAGTGTCATGGCATTCTAATTCAAAAAAACAGAAAAATGATCAGAAACACATGAAACCTTGGTCGATGTAATTTAATGCCACCAAGATGATGTGGTAAAGAAATTGGCATGTTTGAAGAAAGTTTGGACACACACCCCTCACAAACTAGATCAACTCGCTAGAAGGTTCGTGGTTCCGAGAGGGAACAATGCATGTTCGATGACGAACGGGAGATAGCTTCTTCTTACGGCCTTCAACTTTTTCTACGTCTAACGTGCACTACTACAACTGTAATGTGAAATTTTGGAAAATTCTAGGGGTCATTTGACCTTTTAAAGACATTTAAGTGATTTTCTAACCATTTAATGACCGTAATTCAAATTTGAACTACATCTACATGCAACGCCTAACCAAAACGGTTTGAAAAATCATATTTGTGTACTTGTGTGTGAGTTAATTCCATGTGAAGTAAATTAGAAGGAATTTTCAAACATATTGGTCTCATGACATGGACACATGCATACGTATGCATGGAGTGACATGGCATTCTAATTCAAAAAAACAGAAAAATGATCAGAAACACATGAAACCTTGGTCGATGTAATTTAATGCCACCAAGATGATGTGGTAAAGAAATTGGCATGTTTGACGAAAGTTTGGACACACACCCCTCACAAACTAGATCAACTCGCTAGAAGGTTCGTGGTTCCGAGAGGGAACAATGCATGTTCGATGACGAACGGGAGATAGCTTCTTCTTACGGCCTTCAACTTTTTTCTACGTCTAACGTGCACTACTAAAACTGTAATGTGAAATTTTGGAAAATTATAGGGGTCATTTGACCTTTTAAAGACATTTAAGTGATTTTCTAACCATTTAATGACCGTAATTCAAATTTGAACTACATCTACATGCAACGCCTAAGCAAAACGGTTTGAAAATTCATATTTGTGTACTTGTGTGTGAGTTAATTCCATGTGCAATAAAATAGAAGGAATTTTCAAACATATTGGTCTCACGACATGGACACATGCATACGTATGCATGGAGTGTCATGGCATTCTAATTCAAAAAAACAGAAAAATGATCAGAAACACATGAAACCTTGGTCGATGTAATTTAATGCCACCAAGATGATGTGGTAAAGAAATTAGCATGTTTGACGAAAGTTTGGACACACACCCCTCACAAACTAGATCAACTCGCTAGAAGGTTCGTGGTTCCGAGAGGGAACAATGCATGTTCGATGACGAACGGGAGATAGCTTCTTCTTACGGCCTTCAACTTTTTCTACGTCTAACGTGCACTACTAAAACTGTAATGTGAAATTTTGGAAAATTATAGGGGTCATTTGACCTTTTAAAGACATTTAAGTGATTTTCTAACCATTTAATGACCGTAATTCAAATTTGAACTACATCTACATGCAACGCCTAAGCAAAACGGTTTGAAAATTCATATTTGTGTACTTGTGTGTGAGTTAATTCCATGTGCAGTAAAATAGAAGGAATTTTCAAACATATTGGTCTCACGACATGGACACATGCATACGTATGCATGGAGTGTCATGGCATTCTAATTCAAAAAAACAGAAAAATGATCAGAAACACATGAAACCTTGGTCGATGTAATTTAATGCCACCAAGATGATGTGGTAAAGAAATTGGCATGTTTGACGAAAGTTTGGACACACACCCCTCACAAACTAGATCAACTCGCTAGAAGGTTCGTGGTTCCGAGAGGGAACAATGCATGTTCGATGACGAACGGGAGATAGCTTCTTCTTACGGCCTTCAACTTTTTCTACGTCTAACGTGCACTACTACAACTGTAATGTGAAATTTTGGAAAATTCTAGGGGTCATTTGACCTTTTAAAGACATTTAAGTGATTTTCTAACCATTTAATGACCGTAATTCAAATTTGAACTACATATACATGCAACACCTAACCAAAACGGTTTGAAAAATCATATTTGTGTACTTGTGTGTGAGTTAATTCCATGTGCAGTAAATTAGAAGGAATTTTCAAACATATTGGTCTCACGACATGGACACATGCATACATATGCATGGAGTGACATGGCATTTTAATTCAAAAAATAGAAAAATGATCAGAAACACATGAAACCTTGGTTGATATAATGTCATGCCACCAAGATGATGTGGTAAAGAAATTGGCATGTTTGACGAACGTTTGGACACACACCCCTCACAAACTGGAGCAACTCGCTAGAAGGTTCATGGTTCCGAGAGGGAACAATGCATGTTCGATGACGAACGGGAGATAGCTTCCTCTTACGGCCTTCAACTTTTTCTACGTCTAACGTGCACTACTACAACTGTAATGTGAAATTTTGGAAAATTTTAGGGGTCATTTGACCTTTTAAAGACATTTAAGTGATTTTCTAACCATTTAATGACCGTAATTCAAATTTGAACTACATCTACATGCAACGCGTAACCAAAACGGTTTGAAAAATCATATTTGTGTACTTGTGTGATTAAATTAGAAGGAATTTTCAAACATATTGGTCTCACGACATGGACACATGCATACATATGCATGGAGTGACATGGCATTTTAATTCAAAAAATAGAAAAATGATCAGAAACACATGAAACCTTGGTTGATATAATGTCATGCCACCAAGATAATGTGGTAAAGAAATTGGCATGTTTGACGAACGTTTGGACACACACCCCTCACAAACTGGAGCAACTCGCTAGAAGGTTCATGGTTCCGAGAGGGAACAATGCATGTTTGATGACGAACGGGAGATAGCTTCCTCTTACGGCCATCAAATTTGAACTACATCTACATGCAACGTCTAACCAAAATGGTTTGAAAAAACATATTTTTGTGTACTTGTGTGCGAGTTAATTCCATGTGCAGTAAATTCGAAGGAATTTCCAAACATATTGGTGTCAAGGCATGGACACATGCACGGAGTGCATGCCATGGCATTTTAATTCCAAAAAATTAAAAATGATCAGAAAAACATGAAACCTTGCTTGATTTAATGTCATGCCACCAAGATGATGTGGTAAAGAAATTGGCATGTTTGACGAAAGGTTGGACACACGCCCCTCACAAACCGGAGCAACTCGCTAGAAGGTTCGTGGTTCCGAGAGGGAACAATGCATGTTCGATGACGAACGGGAGATAGCTTCCTCTTACGGCCTTCAAATTTTTTCAACGTCTACCTTGCACTCCTACAACTGTAATGTTAAATTTTGGAAAATTCTAGGGGAGTTTGACCTTTCAAAGACATTTAAGTGATTTTCTAACCATTTAATGACCGTAATTCAAATTTGAACTACGTCTACATGCAACGCCTAACCAAAACGGTTTGAAAAATCATATATGTGTACTTGTGTGCGAGTTAATTCCATGTGCAGTAAATTAGAAGGAATTTTCAAACATATTGGTCTCATGACATGGACACATGCATACGTATGCATGGAGTGACATGGCATTCTAATTCAAAAAAACAGAAAAATGATCAGAAACACATGAAACCTTGGTCGATGTAATTTAATGCCACCAAGATGATGTGGTAAAGAAATTGGCATGTTTGACCAAAGTTTGGACACACACCCCTCACAAACTAGATCAACTCGCTAGAAGGTTCGTGGTTCCGAGAGGGAACAATGCATGTTCGATGACGAACGGGAGATAGCTTCTTCTTACGGCCTTCAACTTTTTTCTACGTCTAACGTGCACTACTAAAACTGTAATGTGAAATTTTGGAAAATTCTAGGGGTCATTTGACCCTTTAAAGACATTTAAGTGATTTTCTAACCATTTAATGACCGTAATTCAAATTTGAACTACATCTACATGCAACGCCTAAGCAAAACGGTTTGAAAATTCATATTTGTGTACTTGTGTGTGAGTTAATTCCATGTGCAGTAAAATAGAAGGAATTTTCAAACATATTGGTCTCACGACATGGACACATGCATACGTATGCATGGAGTGTCATGGCATTCTAATTCAAAAAAACAGAAAAATGATCAGAAACACATGAAACCTTGGTCGATGTAATTTAATGCCACCAAGATGATGTGGTAAAGAAATTGGCATGTTTGACGAAAGTTTGGACACACACCCCTCACAAACTAGATCAACTCGCTAGAAGGTTCGTGGTTCCGAGAGGGAACAATGCATGTTCGATGACGAACGGGAGATAGCTTCTTCTTACGGCCTTCAACTTTTTCTACGTCTAACGTGCACTACTACAACTGTAATGTGAAATTTTGGAAAATTTTAGGGGTCATTTGACCTTTTAAAGACATTTAAGTGATTTTCTAACCATTTAATGACCGTAATTCAAATTTGAACTACATCTACATGCAACGCGTAACCAAAACGGTTTGAAAAATCATATTTGTGTACTTGTGTGTGATTAAATTAGAAGGAATTTTCAAACATATTGGTCTCACGACATGGACACATGCATACATATGCATGGAGTGACATGGCATTTTAATTCAAAAAATAGAAAAATGATCAGAAACACATGAAACCTTGGTTGATATAATGTCATGCCACCAAGATAATGTGGTAAAGAAATTGGCATGTTTGACGAACGTTTGGACACACACCCCTCACAAACTGGAGCAACTCGCTAGAAGGTTCATGGTTCCGAGAGGGAACAATGCATGTTTGATGACGAACGGGAGATAGCTTCCTCTTACGGCCATCAAATTTGAACTACATCTACATGCAACGTCTAACCAAAATGGTTTGAAAAAACATATTTTTGTGTACTTGTGTGCGAGTTAATTCCATGTGCAGTAAATTCGAAGGAATTTCCAAACATATTGGTGTCAAGGCATGGACACATGCACGGAGTGCATGCCATGGCATTCCAATTCAAAAAAACAGAAAAATGATCAGAAACACATGAAACCTTGGTCGATGTAATTTAATGCCACCAAGATGATGTGGTAAAGAAATTGGCATGTTTGACGAAAGTTTGGACACACACCCCTCACAAACTAGATCAACTCGCTAGAAGGTTCGTGGTTCCGAGAGGGAACAATGCATGTTCGATGACGAACGGGAGATAGCTTCTTCTTACGGCCTTCAACTTTTTTCTACGTCTAACGTGCACTACTAAAACTGTAATGTGAAATTTTGGAAAATTATAGGGGTCATTTGACCTTTTAAAGACATTTAAGTGATTTTCTAACCATTTAATGACCGTAATTCAAATTTGAACTACATCTACATGCAACGCCTAAGCAAAACGGTTTGAAAATTCATATTTGTGTACTTGTGTGTGAGTTAATTCCATGTGCAGTAAAATAGAAGGAATTTTCAAACATATTGGTCTCACGACATGGACACATGCATACGTATGCATGGAGTGTCATGGCATTCTAATTCAAAAAAACAGAAAAATGATCAGAAACACATGAAACCTTGGTCGATGTAATTTAATGCCACCAAGATGATGTGGTAAAGAAATTGGCATGTTTGACCAAAGTTTGGACACACACCCCTCACAAACTAGATCAACTCGCTAGAAGGTTCGTGGTTCCGAGAGGGAACAATGCATGTTCGATGACGAACGGGAGATAGCTTCTTCTTACGGCCTTCAACTTTTTTCTACGTCTAACGTGCACTACTAAAACTGTAATGTGAAATTTTGGAAAATTCTAGGGGTCATTTGACCTTTTAAAGACATTTAAGTGATTTTCTAACCATTTAATGACCGTAATTCAAATTTGAACTACATCTACATGCAACGCCTAAGCAAAACGGTTTGAAAATTCATATTTGTGTACTTGTGTGTGAGTTAATTCCATGTGCAGTAAAATAGAAGGAATTTTCAAACATATTGGTCTCACGACATGGACACATGCATACGTATGCATGGAGTGTCATGGCATTCTAATTCAAAAAAACAGAAAAATGATCAGAAACACATGAAACCTTGGTCGATGTAATTTAATGCCACCAAGATGATGTGGTAAAGAAATTGGCATGTTTGACCAAAGTTTGGACACACACCCCTCACAAACTAGATCAACTCGCTAGAAGGTTCGTGGTTCCGAGAGGGAACAATGCATGTTCGATGACGAACGGGAGATAGCTTCTTCTTACGGCCTTCAACTTTTTCTACGTCTAACGTGCACTACTACAACTGTAATGTGAAATTTTGGAAAATTCTAGGGGTCATTTGACCTTTTAAAGACATTTAAGTGATTTTATAACCATTTAATGACCGTAATTCAAATTTGAACTACATCTACATGCAACGCCTAACCAAAACGGTTTGAAAAATCATATTTGTGTACTTGTGTGTGAGTTAAATTAGCAGGAATTTTCAAACATATTGGTCTCACGACATGGACACATGCATACACATGCATGGAGTGACATGGCATTTTAATTCAAAAAATAGAAAAATGATCAGAAACACATGAAACCTTGGTTGATATAATGTCATGCCACCAAGATGATGTGGTAAAGAAATTGGCATGTTTGACGAACGTTTGGACACACACCCCTCAAAAACCGGAGCAACTCGCTAGAAGGTTCATGGTTCCGAGAGGGAACAATGCATGTTTGATGGCGAACGGGAGATAGCTTCCTCTTACGGCCATCAAATTTGAACTACATCTACATGCAACGTCTAACCAAAATGGTTTGAAAAATCATATTTTTGTGTACTTGTGTGCGAGTTAATTCCATGTGCAGTAAATTCGAAGGAATTTCCAAACATATTGGTGTCAAGGCATGGACACATGCACAGAGTGCATGCCATGGAATTTTAATTCCAAAAAATTAAAAATGATCAGAAACACATGAAACCTTGGTTGATATAATGTCATGCTACCAAGATGATGTGGTAAAGAAATTGGCATGTTTGACGAAAGGTTGGACACACGCCCCTCACAAACCGGAGCAACTCGCTAGAAGGTTCGTGGTTCCTAGAGGGAACAATGCATGTTCGATGACGAACGGGAGATAGCTTCCTCTTACGGCCTTCAAATTTTTTCAACGTCTACCGTGCACTCCTACTACTTTAATGTTAAATTTTGGAAAATTCTAGGGGAGTTTGACCTTTCAAAGACATTTAAGTGATTTTCTAACCAATTAATGACCGTAATTCAAATTTGAACTACGTCTACATGCAACGCCTAACCAAAACGGTTTGAAAAATCATATATGTGTACTTGTGTGCGAGTTAATTCCATGTGCAGTAAATTAGAAGGAATTTTCAAACATATTGGTCTCACGACATGGACACATGCATACGTATGCATGGAGTGACATGGCATTCTAGTTCAAAAAAACAGAAAAATGATCAGAAACACATGAAACCTTGGTCGATGTAATTTAATGCCACCAAGATGATGTGGTAAAGAAATTGGCATGTTTGACGGAAGTTTGGACACACACCCCTCACAAACTAGATCAACTCGCTAGAAGGTTCGTGGTTCCGAGAGGGAACAATGCATGTTCGATGACGAACGGTATATAGCTTCTTCTTACGGCCTTCAACTTTTTTCTACGTCTAACGTGCACTACTAAAACTGTAATGTGAAATTTTGGAAAATTCTAGGGGTCATTTGACCTTTTAAAGACATTTAAGTGATTTTCTAACCATTTAATGACCGTAATTCAAATTTGAACTACATCTACATGCAACGCCTAACCAAAACGGTTTGAAAGTTCATATTTGTGTACTTGTGTGTGAGTTAATTCCATGTGCAGTAAAATAGCAGGAATTTTCAAACATATTGGTCTCACGACATGGACACATGCATACGTATGCATGGAGTGTCATGGCATTCTAATTCAAAAAAACAGAAAAATGATCAGAAACACATGAAACCTTGGTCGATGTAATTTAATGCCACCAAGATGATGTGGTAAAGAAATTGGCATGTTTGACGAAAGTTTGGACACACACCCCTCACAAACTAGATCAACTCGCTAGAAGGTTCGTGGTTCCGAGAGGGAACAATGCATGTTCGATGACGAACGGGAGATAGCTTCTTCTTACGGCCTTCAACTTTTTCTACGTCTAACGTGCACTACTACAACTGTAATGTGAAATTTTGGAAAATTCTAGGGGTCATTTGACCTTTTAAAGACATTTAAGTGATTTTCTAACCATTTAATGACCGTAATTCAAATTTGAACTACATCTACATGCAACGCCTAACCAAAACGGTTTGAAAAATCATATTTGTGTACTTGTGTGTGAGTTAATTCCGTGTGCAGTAAATTAGAAGGAATTTTCAAACATATTGGTCTCATGACATGGACACATGCATACGTATGCATGGAGTGACATGGCATTCCAATTCAAAAAAACAGAAAAATGATCAGAAACACATGAAACCTTGGTCGATGTAATTTAATGCCACCAAGATGATGTGGTAAAGAAATTGGCATGTTTGACGAAAGTTTGGACACACACCCCTCACAAACTAGATCAACTCGCTAGAAGGTTCGTGGTTCCCAGAGGGAACAATGCATGTTCGATGTCGAACGGGAGATAGCTTCTTCTTACGGCCTTCAACTTTTTTCTACGTCTAACGTGCACTACTAAAACTGTAATGTGAAATTTTGGAAAATTATAGGGGTCATTTGACCTTTTAAAGACATTTAAGTGATTTTCTAACCATTTAATGACCGTAATTCAAATTTGAACAACATCTACATGCAACGCCTAAGCAAAACGGTTTGAAAATTCATATTTGTGTACTTGTGTGTGAGTTAATTCCATGTGCAGTAAAATAGAAGGAATTTTCAAACATATTGGTCTCACGACATGGACACATGCATACGTATGCATGGAGTGTCATGGCATTCTAATTCAAAAAAACAGAAAAATGACCAGAAACACATGAAACCTTGGTCGATGTAATTTAATGCCACCAAGATGATGTGGTAAAGAAATTGGCATGTTTGACGAAAGTTTGGACACACACCCCTCACAAACTAGATCAACTCGCTAGAAGGTTCGTGGTTCCGAGAGGGAACAATGCATGTTCGATGACGAACGGGAGATAGCTTCTTCTTACGGCCTGTCAACTTTTTTCTACGTCTAACGTGCACTACTAAAACTGTAATGTGAAATTTTGGAAAATTCTAGGGGTCATTTGACCTTTTAAAGACATTTAAGTGATTTTCTAACCATTTAGTGACCGTAATTCAAATTTGAACTACATCTACATGCAACGCCTAAGCAAAACGGTTTGAAAATTCATATTTGTGTACTTGTGTGTGAGTTAATTCCATGTGCAGTAAAATAGAAGGAATTTTCAAACATATTGGTCTCACGACATGGACACATGCATACGTATGCATGGAGTGTCATGGCATTCTAATTCAAAAAAATAGAAAAATGACCAGAAACACATGAAACCTTGGTCGATGTAATTTAATGCCACCAAGATGATGTGGTAAAGAAATTGGCATGTTTGACGAAAGTTTGGACACACACCCCTCACAAACTAGATCAACTCGCTAGAAGGTTCGTGGTTCCGAGAGGGAACAATGCATGTTCGATGACGAACGGGAGATAGCTTCTTCTTACGGCCTTCAACTTTTTCTACGTCTAACGTGCACTACTACAACTGTAATGTGAAATTTTGGAAAATTCTAGGGGTCATTCGACCTTTTAAAGACATTTAAGTGATTTTCTAACCATTTAATGACCGTAATTCTAATTTGAACTACGTCTACATGCAACGCCTAACCAAAACGGTTTGAAAAATCATATATGTGTACTTGTGTGTGAGTTAATTCCATGTGCAGTAAATTAGAAGGAATTTTCAAACATATTGGTCTCATGACATGGACACATGCATACGTATGCATGGAGTGACCTGGCATTCTAATTCAAAAAAACAGAAAAATGATCAGAAACACATGAAACCTTGGTCGATGTAATTTAATGCCACCAAGATGATGTGGTAAAGAAATTGGCATGTTTGACGAAAGTTTGGACACACACCCCTCACAAACTAGATCAACTCGCTAGAAGGTTCGTGGTTCCGAGAGGGAACAATGCATGTTCGATGACGAACAGGAGATAGCTTCTTCTTACGGCCTTCAACTTTTTTCTACGTCTAACGTGCACTACTAAAACTGTAATGTGAAATTTTGGAAAATTATAGGGGTCATTTGACCTTTTAAAGACATTTAAGTGATTTTCTAACCATTTAATGACCGTAATTCAAATTTGAACTACATCTACATGCAACGCCTAAGCAAAACGGTTTGAAAATTCATATTTGTGTACTTGTGTGTGAGTTAATTCCATGTGCAGTAAAATAGAAGGAATTTTCAAACATATTGGTCTCACGACATGGACACATGCATACGTATGCATGGAGTGTCATGGCATTCTAATTCAAAAAAATAGAAAAATGACCAGAAACACATGAAACCTTGGTCGATGTAATTTAATGCCACCAAGATGATGTGGTAAAGAAATTGGCATGTTTGACGAAAGTTTGGACACACACCCCTCACAAACTAGATCAACTCGCTAGAAGGTTCGTGGTTCCGAGAGGGAACAATGCATGTTCGATGACGAACGGGAGATAGCTTCTTCTTACGGCCTTCAACTTTTTCTACGTCTAACGTGCACTACTACAACTGTAATGTGAAATTTTGGAAAATTCTAGGGGTCATTCGACCTTTTAAAGACATTTAAGTGATTTTCTAACCATTTAATGACCGTAATTCAAATTTGAACTACGTCTACATGCAACGCCTAACCAAAACGGTTTGAAAAATCATATATGTGTACTTGTGTGTGAGTTAATTCCATGTGCAGTAAATTAGAAGGAATTTTCAAACATATTGGTCTCATGACATGGACACATGCATACGTATGCATGGAGTGACCTGGCATTCTAATTCAAAAAAACAGAAAAATGATCAGAAACACATGAAACCTTGGTCGATGTAATTTAATGCCACCAAGATGATGTGGTAAAGAAATTGGCATGTTTGACGAAAGTTTGGACACACACCCCTCACAAACTAGATCAACTCGCTAGAAGGTTCGTGGTTCCGAGAGGGAACAATGCATGTTCGATGACGAACAGGAGATAGCTTCTTCTTACGGCCTTCAACTTTTTTCTACGTCTAACGTGCACTACTAAAACTGTAATGTGAAATTTTGGAAAATTATAGGGGTCATTTGACCTTTTAAAGACATTTAAGTGATTTTCTAACCATTTAATGACCGTAATTCAAATTTGAACTACATCTACATGCAACGCCTAAGCAAAACGGTTTGAAAATTCATATTTGTGTACTTGTGTGTGAGTTAATTCCATGTGCAGTAAAATAGAAGGAATTTTCAAACATATTGGTCTCACGACATGGACACATGCATACGTATGCATGGAGTGTCATGGCATTCTAATTCAAAAAAATAGAAAAATGACCAGAAACACATGAAACCTTGGTCGATGTAATTTAATGCCACCAAGATGATGTGGTAAAGAAATTGGCATGTTTGACGAAAGTTTGGACACACACCCCTCACAAACTAGATCAACTCGCTAGAAGGTTCGTGGTTCCGAGAGGGAACAATGCATGTTCGATGACGAACGGGAGATAGCTTCTTCTTACGGCCTTCAACTTTTTCTACGTCTAACGTGCACTACTACAACTGTAATGTGAAATTTTGGAAAATTCTAGGGGTCATTCGACCTTTTAAAGACATTTAAGTGATTTTCTAACCATTTAATGACCGTAATTCAAATTTGAACTACGTCTACATGCAACGCCTAACCAAAACGGTTTGAAAAATCATATATGTGTACTTGTGTGTGAGTTAATTCCATGTGCAGTAAATTAGAAGGAATTTTCAAACATATTGGTCTCATGACATGGACACATGCATACGTATGCATGGAGTGACCTGGCATTCTAATTCAAAAAAACAGAAAAATGATCAGAAACACATGAAACCTTGGTCGATGTAATTTAATGCCACCAAGATGATGTGGTAAAGAAATTGGCATGTTTGACGAAAGTTTGGACACACACCCCTCAAAAACTAGATCAACTCGCTAGAAGGTTCGTGGTTCCGAGAGGGAACAATGCATGTTCGATGACGAACGGGAGATAGCTTCTTCTTACGGCCTTCAACTTTTTTCTACGTCTAACGTGCACTACTAAAACTGTAATGTGAAATTTTGGAAAATTATAGGGGTCATTTGACCTTTTAAAGACATTTAAGTGATTTTCTAACCATTTAATGACCGTAATTCAAATTTGAACTACATCTACATGCAACGCCTAAGCAAAACGGTTTGAAAATTCATATTTGTGTACTTGTGTGTGAGTTAATTCCATGTGCAGTAAAATAGAAGGAATTTTCAAACATATTGGTCTCACGACATGGACACATGCATACGTATGCATGGAGTGTCATGGCATTCTAATTCAAAAAAACAGAAAAATGATCAGAAACACATGAAACCTTGGTCGATGTAATTTAATGCCACCAAGATGATGTGGTAAAGAAATTGGCATGTTTGAAGAAAGTTTGGACACACACCCCTCACAAACTAGATCAACTCGCTAGAAGGTTCGTGGTTCCGAGAGGGAACAATGCATGTTCGATGACGAACGGGAGATAGCTTCTTCTTACGGCCTTCAACTTTTTCTACGTCTAACGTGCACTACTACAACTGTAATGTGAAATTTTGGAAAATTCTAGGGGTCATTTGACCTTTTAAAGACATTTAAGTGATTTTCTAACCATTTAATGACCGTAATTCAAATTTGAACTACATCTACATGCAACGCCTAACCAAAACGGTTTGAAAAATCATATTTGTGTACTTGTGTGTGAGTTAATTCCATGTGCAGTATATTAGAAGGAATTTTCAAACATATTGGTCTCATGACATGGACACATGCATACGTATGCATGGAGTGACATGGCATTCTAATTCAAAAAAACAGAAAAATGATCAGAAACACATGAAACCTTGGTCGATGTAATTTAATGCCACCAAGATGATGTGGTAAAGAAATTGGCATGTTTGACGAAAGTTTGGACACACACCCCTCACAAACTAGATCAACTCGCTAGAAGGTTCGTGGTTCCGAGAGGGAACAATGCATGTTCGATGACGAACGGGAGATAGCTTCTTCTTACGGCCTTCAACTTTTTTCTACGTCTAACGTGCACTACTAAAACTGTAATGTGAAATTTTGGAAAATTATAGGGGTCATTTGACCTTTTAAAGACATTTAAGTGATTTTCTAACCATTTAATGACCGTAATTCAAATTTGAACTACATCTACATGCAACGCCTAAGCAAAACGGTTTGAAAATTCATATTTGTGTACTTGTGTGTGAGTTAATTCCATGTGCAATAAAATAGAAGGAATTTTCAAACATATTGGTCTCACGACATGGACACATGCATACGTATGCATGGAGTGTCATGGCATTCTAATTCAAAAAAACAGAAAAATGATCAGAAACACATGAAACCTTGGTCGATGTAATTTAATGCCACCAAGATGATGTGGTAAAGAAATTGGCATGTTTGACGAAAGTTTGGACACACACCCCTCACAAACTAGATCAACTCGCTAGAAGGTTCGTGGTTCCGAGAGGGAACAATGCATGTTCGATGACGAACGGGAGATAGCTTCTTCTTACGGCCTTCAACTTTTTCTACGTCTAACGTGCACTACTACAACTGTAATGTGAAATTTTGGAAAATTCTAGGGGTCATTTGACCTTTTAAAGACATTTAAGTGATTTTCTAACCATTTAATGACCGTAATTCAAATTTGAACTACATATACATGCAACACCTAACCAAAACGGTTTGAAAAATCATATTTGTGTACTTGTGTGTGAGTTAATTCCATGTGCAGTAAATTAGAAGGAATTTTCAAACATATTGGTCTCACGACATGGACACATGCATACATATGCATGGAGTGACATGGCATTTTAATTCAAAAAATAGAAAAATGATCAGAAACACATGAAACCTTGGTTGATATAATGTCATGCCACCAAGATGATGTGGTAAAGAAATTGGCATGTTTGACGAACGTTTGGACACACACCCCTCACAAACCGGAGCAACTCGCTAGAAGGTTCATGGTTCCGAGAGGGAACAATGCATGTTTGATGACAAACGGGAGATAGCTTCCTCTTACGGCCATCAAATTTGAACTACATCTACATGCAACGTCTAACCAAAATGGTTTGAAAAATCATATTTTTGTGTACTTGTGTGCGAGTTAATTCCATGTGCAGTAAATTCGAAGGAATTTCCAAACATATTGGTGTCAAGGCATGGACACATGCACGGAGTGCATGCCATGGCATTTTAATTCCAAAAAATTAAAAATGATCAGAAAAACATGAAACCTTGCTTGATTTAATGTCATGCCACCAAGATGATGTGGTAAAGAAATTGGCATTTTGAAGAAAGGTTGGACACACGCCCCTCACAAACCGGAGCAACTCGCTAGAAGGTTCGTGGTTCCGAGAGGGAACAATGCATGTTCGATGACGAACGGGAGATAGCTTCCTCTTACGGCCTTCAAATTTTTTCAACGTCTACCGTGCACTCCTACAACTGTAATGTTAAATTTTGGAAAATTCTAGGGGAGTTTGACCTTTCAAAGACATTTAAGTGATTTTCTAACCATTTAATGACCGTAATTCAAATTTGAACTACGTCTACATGCAACGCCTAACCAAAACGGTTTGAAAAATCATATATGTGTACTTGTGTGCGAGTTAATTCCATGTGCAGTAAATTAGAAGGAATTTTCAAACATATTGGTCTCACGACATGGACACATGCATACGTATGCATGGAGTGACATGGCATTCTAATTCAAAAAAACAGAAAAATGATCAGAAACACATGAAACCTTGGTCGATGTAATTTAATGCCACCAAGATGATGTGGTAAAGAAATTGGCATGTTTGACGAAAGTTTGGACACACACCCCTCACAAACTAGATCAACTCGCTAGAAGGTTCGTGGTTCCGAGAGGGAACAATGCATGTTCGATGACGAACGGGAGATAGCTTCTTCTTACGGCCTTCAACTTTTTTCTACGTCTAACGTGCACTACTAAAACTGTAATGTGAAATTTTGGAAAATTCTAGGGGTCATTTGACCTTTTAAAGACATTTAAGTGATTTTCTAACCATTTAATGACCGTAATTCAAATTTGAACTACATCTACATGGAACGCCTAAGCAAAACGGTTTGAAAATTCATATTTGTGTACTTGTGTCTGAGTTAATTCCATGTGCAGTAAAATAGAAGGAATTTTCAAACATATTGGTCTCACGACATGGACACATGCATACGTATGCATGGAGTGTCATGGCATTCTAATTCAAAAAAATAGAAAAATGATCAGAAACACATGAAACCTTGGTCGATGTAATTTAATGCCACCAAGATGATGTGGTAAAGATATTGGCATGTTTGACGAAAGTTTGGACACACACCCCTCACAAACTAGATCAACTCGCTAGAAGGTTCGTGGTTCCGAGAGGGAACAATGCATGTTCGATGACGAACGGGAGATAGCTTCTTCTTACGGCCTTCAACTTTTTTCTACGTCTAACGTGCACTACTAAAACTGTAATGTGAAATTTTGGAAAATTCTAGGGGTCATTTTACCTTTTAAAGACATTTAAGTGATTTTCTAACCATTTAATGACCGTAATTCAAATTTGAACTACATCTACATGGAACGCCTAAGCAAAACGGTTTGAAAATTCATATTTGTGTACTTGTGTCTGAGTTAATTCCATGTGCAGTAAAATAGAAGGAATTTTCAAACATATTGGTCTCACGACATGGACACATGCATACGTATGCATGGAGTGTCATGGCATTCTAATTCAAAAAAATAGAAAAATGATCAGAAACACATGAAACCTTGGTCGATGTAATTTAATGCCACCAAGATGATGTGGTAAAGAAATTGGCATGTTTGACGAAAGTTTGGACACACACCCCTCACATACTAGATCAACTCGCTAGAAGGTTCGTGGTTCCGAGAGGGAACAATGCATGTTCGATGACGAACGGGAGATAGCTTCTTCTTACGGCCTTCAACTTTTTCTACGTCTAACGTGCACTACTACAACTGTAATGTGAAATTTTGGAAAATTCTAGGGGTCATTTGACCTTTTAAAGACATTTAAGTGATTTTCTAACCATTTAATGACCGTAATTCAAATTTGAACTACATCTACATGGAACGCCTAACCAAAACGGTTTGAAAAATCATATTTGTGTACTTGTGTGTGAGTTAATTCCATGTGCAGTAAATTAGAAGGAATTTTCAAACATATTGGTCTCACGACATGGACACATGCATACGTATGCATGGAGTGTCATGGCATTCTAATTCAAAAAAACAGAAAAATGATCAGAAACACATGAAACCTTGGTCGATGTAATTTAATGCCACCAAGATGATGTGGTAAAGAAATTGGCATGTTTGACGAAAGTTTGGACACACACCCCTCACAAACTAGATCAACTCGCTAGAAGGTTCGTGGTTCCGAGAGGGAACAATGCATGTTCGATGACGAACGGGAGATAGCTTCTTCTTACGGCCTTCAACTTTTTTCTACGTCTAACGTGCACTACTAAAACTGTAATGTGAAATTTTGGAAAATTATAGGGGTCATTTGACCTTTTAAAGACATTTAAGTGATTTTCTAACCATTTAATGACCGTAATTCAAATTTGAACTACATCTACATGCAACGCCTAAGCAAAACGGTTTGAAAATTCATATTTGTGTACTTGTGTGTGAGTTAATTCCATGTGCAGTAAAATAGAAGGAATTTTCAAACATATTGGTCTCACGACATGGACACATGCATACGTATGCATGGAGTGTCATGGCATTCTAATTCAAAAAAACAGAAAAATGATCAGAAACACATGAAACCTTGGTCGATGTAATTTAATGCCACCAAGATGATGTGGTAAAGAAATTGGCATGTTTGACGAAAGTTTGGACACACACCCCTCACAAACTAGATCAACTCGCTAGAAGGTTCGTGGTTCCGAGAGGGAACAATGCATGTTCGATGACGAACGGGAGATAGCTTCTTCTTACGGCCTTCAACTTTTTCTACGTCTAACGTGCACTACTAAAACTGTAATGTGAAATTTTGGAAAATTATAGGGGTCATTTGACCTTTTAAAGACATTTAAGTGATTTTCTAACCATTTAATGACCGTAATTCAAATTTGAACTACATCTACATGCAACGCCTAAGCAAAACGGTTTGAAAATTCATATTTGTGTACTTGTGTGTGAGTTAATTCCATGTGCAGTAAAATAGAAGGAATTTTCAAACATATTGGTCTCACGACATGGACACATGCATACGTATGCATGGAGTGTCATGGCATTCTAATTCAAAAAAACAGAAAAATGATCAGAAACACATGAAACCTTGGTCGATGTAATTTAATGCCACCAAGATGATGTGGTAAAGAAATTGGCATGTTTGACGAAAGTTTGGACACACACCCCTCACAAACTAGATCAACTCGCTAGAAGGTTCGTGGTTCCGAGAGGGAACAATGCATGTTCGATGACGAACGGGAGATAGCTTCTTCTTACGGCCTTCAACTTTTTCTACGTCTAACGTGCACTACTACAACTGTAATGTGAAATTTTGGAAAATTCTAGGGGTCATTTGACCTTTTAAAGACATTTAAGTGATTTTCTAACCATTTAATGACCGTAATTCAAATTTGAACTACGTATACATGCAACGCCTAACTAAAACGGTTTGAAAAATCATATTTGTGTACTTGTGTGTGAGTTAATTCCATGTGCAGTAAATTAGAAGGAATTTTCAAACATATTGGTCTCACGACATGGACACATGCATACATATGCATAGAGTGACATGGCATTTTAATTCAAAAAATAGAAAAATGATCAGAAACACATGAAACCCTGGTTGATATAATGTCATGCCACCAAGATGATGTGGTAAAGAAATTGGCATGTTTGACGAACGTTTGGACACACACCCCTCACAAACCGGAGCAACTCGCTAGAAGGTTCATGGTTCCGAGAGGGAACAATGCATGTTTGATGACGAACAGGAGATAGCTTCCTCTTACGGCCATCAAATTTGAACTACATCTACATGCAACGTCTAACCAAAATGGTTTGAAAAATCATATTTTTGTGTACTTGTGTGCGAGTTAATTCCATGTGCAGTAAATTCGAAGGAATTTCCAAACATATTGGTGTCAAGGCATGGACACATGCACGGAGTGCATGCCATGGCATTTTAATTCCAAAAAATGAAAAATGATCAGAAAAACATGAAACCTTGCTTGATTTAATGTCATGCCACCAAGATGATGTGGTAAAGAAATTGGCATTTTGACGAAAGGTTGGACACACGCCCCTCACAAACTGGAGCAACTCGCTAGAAGGTTCGTGGTTCCGAGAGGGAACAATGCATGTTCGATGACGAACGGGAGATAGCTTCCTCTTACGGCCTTCAAATTTTTTCAACGTCTACCGTGCACTCCTACAACTGTAATGTTAAATTTTGGAAAATTCTAGGGGAGTTTGACCTTTCAAAGACATTTAAGTGATTTTCTAACCATTTAATGACCGTAATTCAAATTTGAACTACGTCTACATGCAACGCCTAACCAAAACGGTTTGAAAAATCATATATGTGTACTTGTGTGCGAGTTAATTCCATGTGCAGTAAATTAGAAGGAATTTTCAAACATATTGGTCTCACGACATGGACACATGCATACGTATGCATGGAGTGACATGGCATTCTAATTCAAAAAAATAGAAAAAAGATCAGAAACACATAAAACCTTGGTCGATGTAATTTAATGCCACCAAGATGATGTGGTAAAGAAATTGGCATGTTTGACGAAAGTTTGGACACACACCCCTCACAAACTAGATCAACTCGCTAGAAGGTTCGTGGTTCCGAGAGGGAACAATGCATGTTCGATGACGAACGGGAGATAGCTTCTTCTTACGGCCTTCAACTTTTTTCTACGTCTAACGTGCACTAATGAAACTGTAATGTGAAATTTTGGAAAATTATAGGGGTCATTTGACCTTTTAAAGACATTTAAGTGATTTTCTAACTATTTAATGACCGTAATTCAAATTTGAACTACATCTACATGCAACGCCTAAGCAAAACGGTTGGAAAATTCATATTTGTGTACTTGTGTCTGAGTTAATTCCATGTGCAGTAAAATAGAAGGAATTTTCAAACATATTGGTCTCACGACATGGACACATGCATACGTATGCATGGAGTGTCATGGCATTCTAATTCAAAAAAACAGAAAAATGATCAGAAACACATGAAACCTTGGTCGATGTAATTTAATGCCACCAAGATGATGTGGTAAAGAAATTAGCATGTTTGACGAAAGTTTGGACACACACCCCTCACAAACTAGATCAACTCGCTAGAAGGTTCGTGGTTCCGAGAGGGAACAATGCATGTTCGATGACGAACGGGAGATAGCTTCTTCTTACGGCCTTCAACTTTTTCTACGTCTAACGTGCACTACTACAACTGTAATGTGAAATTTTGGAAAATTCTAGGGGTCATTTGACCTTTTAAAGACATTTAAGTGATTTTCTAACCATTTAATGACCGTAATTCAAATTTGAACTACATCTACATGCAACGCCTAACCAAAACGGTTTGAAAAATCATATTTGTGTACTTGTGTGTGAGTTAATTCCATGTGCAGTAAATTAGAAGGAATTTTCAAACATATTGGTCTCACGACATGGACACATGCATACATATGCATGGAGTGACATGGCATTTTAATTCAAAAAATAGAAAAATGATCAGAAACACATGAAACCTTGGTTGATATAATGTCATGCCACCAAGATGATGTGGTAAAGAAATTGGCATGTTTGACGAACGTTTGGACACACACCCCTCACAAACCGGAGCAACTCGCTAGAAGGTTCATGGTTCCGAGAGGGAACAATGCATGTTTGATGACGAACGGGAGATAGCTTCCTCTTACGGCCATCAAATTTGAACTACATCTACATGCAACGTCTAACCAAAATGGTTTGAAAAATCATATTTTTGTGTACTTGTGTGCGAGTTAATTCCATGTGCAGTAAATTCAAAGGAATTTCCAAACATATTGGTGTCAAGGCATGGACACATGCACGGAGTGCATGCCATGGCATTTTAATTCCAAAAAATTAAAAATGATCAGAAAAACATGAAACCTTGCTTGATTTAATGTCATGCCACCAAGATGATGTGGTAAAGAAATTGGCATTTTGACGAAAGGTTGGACACACGCCCCTCACAAACCGGAGCAACTCGCTAGAAGGTTCGTGGTTCCGAGAGGGAACAATGCATGTTCGATGACGAACGGGAGATAGCTTCCTCTTACGGCCTTCAAATTTTTTCAAACGTCTACCGTGCACTCCTACAACTGTAATGTTAAATTTTGGAAAATTCTAGGGGAGTTTGACCTTTCAAAGACATTTAAGTGATTTTCTAACCATTTAATGACCGTAATTCAAATTTGAACTACGTCTACATGCAACGCCTAACCAAAACGGTTTGAAAAATCATATATGTGTACTTGTGTGCGAGTTAATTCCATGTGCAGTAAATTAGAAGGAATTTTCAAACATATTGGTCTCACGACATGGACACATGCATACGTATGCATGGAGTGACATGGCATTCTAATTCAAAAAAACAGAAAATGATCAGAAACACATGAAACCTTGGTCGATGTAATTTAATGCCACCAAGATGATGTGGTAAAGAAATTGGCATGTTTGACGAAAGTTTGGACACACACCCCTCACAAACTAGATCAACTCGCTAGAAGGTTCGTGGTTCCGAGAGGGAACAATGCATGTTCGATGACGAACGGGAGATAGCTTCTTCTTACGGCCTTCAACTTTTTTCTACGTCTAACGTGCACTACTAAAACTGTAATGTGAAATTTTGGAAAATTCTAGGGGTCATTTGACCTTTTAAAGACATTTAAGTGATTTTCTAACCATTTAATGACCGTAATTGAAATTTGAACTACATCTACATGCAACGCCTAAGCAAAACGGTTTGAAAATTCATATTTGTGTACTTGTGTGTGAGTTAATTCCATGTGCAGTAAAATGAAGGAATTTTCAAACATATTGGTCTCACGACATGGACACATGCATACGTATGCATGGAGTGTCATGGCAATCTAATTCAAAAAAACAGAAAAATGATCAGAAACACATGAAACCTTGGTCGATGTAATTTAATGCCACCAAGATGATGTGGTAAAGAAATTGGCATGTTTGACGAAAGTTTGGACACACACCCCTCACAAACTAGATCAACTCGCTAGAAGGTTCGTGGTTCCGAGAGGGAACAATGCATGTTCGATGACGAATGGGAGATAGCTTCTTCTTACGGCCTTCAACTTTTTCTACGTCTAACGTGCACTACTACAACTGTAATGTGAAATTTTGGAAAATTCTAGGGGTCATTTGACCTTTTAAAGACATTTAAGTGATTTTATAACCATTTAATGACCGTAATTCAAAGTTGAACTACATATACATGCAACGCCTAACCAAAACGGTTTGAAAAATCATATTTGTGTACTTGTGTGTGAGTTAATTCCATGTGCAGTAAATTAGAAGGAATTTTCAAACATATTGGTCTCATGACATGGACACATGCATACGTATGCATGGAGTGACATGGCATTCTAATTCAAAAAAACAGAAAAATGATCAGAAACACATGAAACCTTGGTCGATGTAATTTAATGCCACCAAGATGATGTGGTAAAGAAATTGGCATGTTTGACGAAAGTTTGGACACACAACCCTCACAAACTAGATCAACTCGCTAGAAGGTTCGTGGTTCCGAGAGGGAACAATGCATGTTCGATGACGAACGGGAGATAGCTTCTTCTTACGGCCTTCAACTTTTTTCTACGTCTAACGTGCACTACTAAAACTGTAATGTGAAATTTTGGAAAATTCTAGGGTCATTTGACCTTTTAAAGACATTTAAGTGATTTTCTAACCATTTAATGACCGTAATTCAAATTTGAACTACATCTACATGCAACGCCTAAGCAAAACGGTTTGAAAATTCATATTTGTGTACTTGTGTGTGAGTTAATTCCATGTGTAGTAAAATAGAAGGAATTTTCAAACATATTGGTCTCACGACATGGACACATGCATACGTATGCATGGAGTGTCATGGCATTCTAATTCAAAAAAACAGAAAAATGATCAGAAACACATGAAACCTTGGTCGATGTAATTTAATGCCACCAAGATGATGTGGTAAAGAAATTGGCATGTTTGACGAAAGTTTGGACACACTCCCCTCACAAACTAGATCAACTCGCTAGAAGGTTCGTGGTTCCGAGAGGGAACAATGCATGTTCGATGACGAACGGGAGATAGCTTCTTCTTACGGCCTTCAACTTTTTCTACGTCTAACGTGCACTACTACAACTGTAATGTGAAATTTTGGAAAATTCTAGGGGTCATTTGACCTTTTAAAGACATTTAAGTGATTTTCTAACCATTTAATAACCGTAATTCAAATTTGAAGTACATCTACATGCAACGCCTAACCAAAACGGTTTGAAAAATCATATTTGTGTACTTGTGTGTGAGTTAATTCCATGTGCAGTAAATTAGAAGGAATTTTCAAACATATTGGTCTCACGACATGGACACATGCATACGTATGCATGGAGTGACATGGCATTCTAATTCAAAAAAACAGAAAAATGATCAGAAACACATGAAACCTTGGTCGATGTAATTTAATGCCACCAAGATGAAGTGGTAAAGAAATTGGCATGTTTGACGAAAGTTTGGACACACACCCCTCACAAACTAGATCAACTCGCTAGAAGGTTCGTGGTTCCGAGAGGGAACAATGCATGTTCGATGACGAACGGGAGATAGTTTCTTCTTACGGCCTTCAACTTTTTTCTACGTCTAACGTGCACTACTAAAACTGTAATGTGAAATTTTGGAAAATTCTAGGGGTCATTTGACCTTTTAAAGACATTTAAGTGATTTTCTAACCATTTAATGACCGTAATTCAAATTTGAACTACATCTACATGCAACGCCTAAGCAAAACGGTTTGAAAATTCATATTTGTGTACTTGTGTGTGAGTTAATTCCATGTGCAGTAAAATAGAAGGAATTTTCAAACATATTGGTCTCACGACATGGACACATGCATACGTATGCATGGAGTGTCATGGCATTCTAATTCAAAAAAACAGAAAAATGATCAGAAACACATGAAACCTTGGTCGATGTAATTTAATGCCACCAAGATGATGTGGTAAAGAAATTGGCATGTTTGACGAAAGTTTGGACACACACCCCTCACAAACTAGATCAACTCGCTAGAAGGTTCGTGGTTCCGAGAGGGAACAATGCATGTTCGATGACGAACGGGAGATAGCTTCTTCTTACGGCCTTCAACTTTTTCTACGTCTAACATGCACTACTACAACTGTAATGTGAAATTTTGGAAAATTCTAGGGGTCATTTGACCTTTTAAAGACATTTAAGTGATTTTCTAACCATTTAATGACCGTAATTCAAATTTGAACTACATCTACATGCAACGCCTAACCAAAACGGTTTGAAAAATCATATTTGTGTACTTGTGTGTGAGTTAATTCCATGTGCAGTAAATTAGAAGGAATTTTCAAACATATTGGTCTCACGACATGGACGCATGCATACATATGCATGGAGTGACATGGCATTTTAATTCAAAAAATAGAAAAATGATCAGAAATACACGAAACCTTGGTTGATATAATGTCATGCCACCAAGATGATGTGGTAAAGAAATTGGCATGTTTAACGAACGTTTGGACACACACCCCTCACAAACCGGAGCAACTCGCTAGAAGGTTCATGGTTCCGAGAGGGAACAATGCATGTTTGATGACGAACGGGAGATAGCTTCCTCTTACGGCCATCAAATTTGAACTACATCTACATGCAACGTCTAACCAAAATGGTTTGAAAAATCATATTTTTGTGTACTTGTGTGCGAGTTAATTCCATGTGCAGTAAATTCGAAGGAATTTCCAAACATATTGGTGTCAAGGCATGGACACATGCACGGAGTGCATGCCATGGCATTTTAATTCCAAAAAATTAAAAATGATCAGAAAAACATGAAACCTTGCTTGATTTAATGTCATGCCACCAAGATGATGTGGTAAAGAAATTGGCATGTTTGACGAAAGGTTGGACACACGCCCCTCACAAACCGAAGCAACTCGCTAGAAGGGTCGTGGTTCCGAGAGGGAACAATGCATGTTCGATGACGAACGGGAGATAGCTTCCTCTTACGGCCTTCTAATTTTTTCAACGTCTACCGTGCACTCCTAGAACTGTAATGTTAAATTTTGGAAAATTCTAGGGGAGGTTGACCTTTCAAAGACATTTAAGTGATTTTCTAACCATTTAATGACCGTAATTCAAATTTGAACTACATCTACATGCAACGCCTAAGCAAAACGGTTTGAAAATTCATATTTGTGTACTTGTGTGTGAGTTAATTCCATGTGTAGTAAAATAGAAGGAATTTTCAAACATATTGGTCTCACGACATGGACACATGCATACGTATGCATGGAGTGTCATGGCATTCTAATTCAAAAAAACAGAAAAATGATCAGAAACACATGAAACCTTGGTCGATGTAATTTAATGCCACCAAGATGATGTGGTAAAGAAATTGGCATGTTTGACGAAAGTTTGGACACACTCCCCTCACAAACTAGATCAACTCGCTAGAAGGTTCGTGGTTCCGAGAGGGAACAATGCATGTTCGATGACGAACGGGAGATAGCTTCTTCTTACGGCCTTCAACTTTTTCTACGTCTAACGTGCACTACTACAACTGTAATGTGAAATTTTGGAAAATTCTAGGGGTCATTTGACCTTTTAAAGACATTTAAGTGATTTTCTAACCATTTAATAACCGTAATTCAAATTTGAAGTACATCTACATGCAACGCCTAACCAAAACGGTTTGAAAAATCATATTTGTGTACTTGTGTGTGAGTTAATTCCATGTGCAGTAAATTAGAAGGAATTTTCAAACATATTGGTCTCACGACATGGACACATGCATACGTATGCATGGAGTGACATGGCATTCTAATTCAAAAAAACAGAAAAATGATCAGAAACACATGAAACCTTGGTCGATGTAATTTAATGCCACCAAGATGAAGTGGTAAAGAAATTGGCATGTTTGACGAAAGTTTGGACACACACCCCTCACAAACTAGATCAACTCTCTAGAAGGTTCGTGGTTCCGAGAGGGAACAATGCATGTTCGATGACGAACGGGAGATAGTTTCTTCTTACGGCCTTCAACTTTTTTCTACGTCTAACGTGCACTACTAAAACTGTAATGTGAAATTTTGGAAAATTCTAGGGGTCATTTGACCTTTTAAAGACATTTAAGTGATTTTCTAACCATTTAATGACCGTAATTCAAATTTGAACTACATCTACATGCAACGCCTAAGCAAAACGGTTTGAAAATTCATATTTGTGTACTTGTGTGTGAGTTAATTCCATGTGCAGTAAAATAGAAGGAATTTTCAAACATATTGGTCTCACGACATGGACACATGCATACGTATGCATGGAGTGTCATGGCATTCTAATTCAAAAAAACAGAAAAATGATCAGAAACACATGAAACCTTGGTCGATGTAATTTAATGCCACCAAGATGATGTGGTAAAGAAATTGGCATGTTTGACGAAAGTTTGGACACACACCCCTCACAAACTAGATCAACTCGCTAGAAGGTTCGTGGTTCCGAGAGGGAACAATGCATGTTCGATGACGAACGGGAGATAGCTTCTTCTTACGGCCTTCAACTTTTTCTACGTCTAACATGCACTACTACAACTGTAATGTGAAATTTTGGAAAATTCTAGGGGTCATTTGACCTTTTAAAGACATTTAAGTGATTTTCTAACCATTTAATGACCGTAATTCAAATTTGAACTACATCTACATGCAACGCCTAACCAAAACGGTTTGAAAAATCATATTTGTGTACTTGTGTGTGAGTTAATTCCATGTGCAGTAAATTAGAAGGAATTTTCAAACATATTGGTCTCACGACATGGACACATGCATACATATGCATGGAGTGACATGGCATTTTAATTCAAAAAATAGAAAAATGATCAGAAATACACGAAACCTTGGTTGATATAATGTCATGCCACCAAGATGATGTGGTAAAGAAATTGGCATGTTTAACGAACGTTTGGACACACACCCCTCACAAACCGGAGCAACTCGCTAGAAGGTTCATGGTTCCGAGAGGGAACAATGCATGTTTGATGACGAACGGGAGATAGCTTCCTCTTACGGCCATCAAATTTGAACTACATCTACATGCAACGTCTAACCAAAATGGTTTGAAAAATCATATTTTTGTGTACTTGTGTGCGAGTTAATTCCATGTGCAGTAAATTCGAAGGAATTTCCAAACATATTGGTGTCAAGGCATGGACACATGCACGGAGTGCATGCCATGGCATTTTAATTCCAAAAAATTAAAAATGATCAGAAAAACATGAAACCTTGCTTGATTTAATGTCATGCCACCAAGATGATGTGGTAAAGAAATTGGCATGTTTGACGAAAGGTTGGACACACGCCCCTCACAAACCGAAGCAACTCGCTAGAAGGGTCATGGTTCCGAGAGGGAACAATGCATGTTCGATGACGAACGGGAGATAGCTTCCTCTTACGGCCTTCTAATTTTTTCAACGTCTACCGTGCACTCCTAGAACTGTAATGTTAAATTTTGGAAAATTCTAGGGGAGGTTGACCTTTCAAAGACATTTAAGTGATTTTCTAACCATTTAATGACCGTAATTCAAATTTGAACTACATCTACATGCAACGCCTAACCAAAACGGTTTGAAAAATCATATATGTGTATTTGTGTGTGAGTTAATTCCATGTGCAGTAAATTAGAAGGAATTTTCAAACATATTGGTCTCACGACATGGACACATGCATACGTATGCATGGAGTGACATGGCATTCTAATTAAAAAAACAGAAAAATGATCAGAAACACATGAAACCTTGGTCGATGTAATTTAATGCCACCAAGATGATGTGGTAACGAAATTGGCATGTTTGACGAAAGTTTGGACACATACCCCTCACAAACTAGATCAACTCGCTAGAAGGTTCGTGGTTCCGAGAGGGAACAATGCATGTTCGATGACGAACGGGAGATAGTTTCTTCTTACGGCCTTCAACTTTTTTCTACGTCTAACGTGCACTACTAAAACTGTAATGTGAAATTTTGGAAAATTCTAGGGGTCATTTGACCTTTTAAAGACATTTAAGTGATTTTCTAACCATTTAATGACCGTAATTCAAATTTGAACTACATCTACATGCAACGCCTAACCAAAACGGTTTGAAAAATCATATTTGTGTACTTGTGTGTGAGTTAATTCCATGTGCAGTAAAATAGAAGGAATTTTCAAACATATTGGTCTCACGACATGGACACATGCATACGTATGCATGGAGTGACATGGCATTCTAATTCAAAAAAACAGAAAAATGATCAGAAACACATGAAACCTTGGTCGATGTAATTTAATGCCACCAAGATGAAGTGGTAAAGAAATTGGCATGTTTGACGAAAGTTTGGACACACACCCCTCACAAACTAGATCAACTCGCTAGAAGGTTCGTGGTTCCGAGAGGGAACAATGCATGTTCGATGACGAACGGGAGATAGTTTCTTCTTACGGCCTTCAACTTTTTTCTACGTCTAACGTGCACTACTAAAACTGTAATGTGAAATTTTGGAAAATTCTAGGGGTCATTTGACCTTTTAAAGACATTTAAGTGATTTTCTAACCATTTAATGACCGTAATTCAAATTTGAACTACATCTACATGCAACGCCTAAGCAAAACGGTTTGAAAATTCATATTTGTGTACTTGTGTGTGAGTTAATTCCATGTGCAGTAAAATAGAAGGAATTTTCAAACATATTGGTCTCACGACATGGACACATGCATACGTATGCATGGAGTGTCATGGCATTCTAATTCAAAAAAACAGAAAAATGATCAGAAACACATGAAACCTTGGTCGATGTAATTTAATGCCACCAAGATGATGTGGTAAAGAAATTGGCATGTTTGACGAAAGTTTGGACACACACCCCTCACAAACTAGATCAACTCGCTAGAAGGTTCGTGGTTCCGAGAGGGAACAATGCATGTTCGATGACGAACGGGAGATAGCTTCTTCTTACGGCCTTCAACTTTTTCTACGTCTAACATGCACTACTACAACTGTAATGTGAAATTTTGGAAAATTCTAGGGGTCATTTGACCTTTTAAAGACATTTAAGTGATTTTCTAACCATTTAATGACCGTAATTCAAATTTGAACTACATCTACATGCAACGCCTAACCAAAACGGTTTGAAAAATCATATTTGTGTACTTGTGTGTGAGTTAATTCCATGTGCAGTAAATTAGAAGGAATTTTCAAACATATTGGTCTCACGACATGGACACATGCATACATATGCATGGAGTGACATGGCATTTTAATTCAAAAAATAGAAAAATGATCAGAAATACACGAAACCTTGGTTGATATAATGTCATGCCACCAAGATGATGTGGTAAAGAAATTGGCATGTTTAACGAACGTTTGGACACACACCCCTCACAAACCGGAGCAACTCGCTAGAAGGTTCATGGTTCCGAGAGGGAACAATGCATGTTTGATGACGAACGGGAGATAGCTTCCTCTTACGGCCATCAAATTTGAACTACATCTACATGCAACGTCTAACCAAAATGGTTTGAAAAATCATATTGTTGTGTACTTGTGTGCGAGTTAATTCCATGTGCAGTAAATTCGAAGGAATTTCCAAACATATTGGTGTCAAGGCATGGACACATGCACGGAGTGCATGCCATGGCATTTTAATTCCAAAAAATTAAAAATGATCAGAAAAACATGAAACCTTGCTTGATTTAATGTCATGCCACCAAGATGATGTGGTAAAGAAATTGGCATGTTTGACGAAAGGTTGGACACACGCCCCTCACAAACCGAAGCAACTCGCTAGAAGGGTCGTGGTTCCGAGAGGGAACAATGCATGTTCGATGACGAACGGGAGATAGCTTCCTCTTACGGCCTTCTAATTTTTTCAACGTCTACCGTGCACTCCTAGAACTGTAATGTTAAATTTTGGAAAATTCTAGGGGAGGTTGACCTTTCAAAGACATTTAAGTGATTTTCTAACCATTTAATGACCGTAATTCAAATTTGAACTACATCTACATGCAACGCCTAACCAAAACGGTTTGAAAAATCATATATGTGTATTTGTGTGTGAGTTAATTCCATGTGCAGTAAATTAGAAGGAATTTTCAAACATATTGGTCTCACGACATGGACACATGCATACGTATGCATGGAGTGACATGGCATTCTAATTAAAAAAACAGAAAAATGATCAGAAACACATGAAACCTTGGTCGATGTAATTTAATGCCACCAAGATGATGTGGTAACGAAATTGGCATGTTTGACGAAAGTTTGGACACACACCCCTCACAAACTAGATCAACTCGCTAGAAGGTTCGTGGTTCCGAGAGGGAACAATGCATGTTCGATGACGAATGGGAGATAGCTTCTTCTTACGGCCTTCAACTTTTTTCTACGTCTAACGTGCACTACTACAACTGTAATGTGAAATTTTGGAAAATTCTAGGGGTCATTTGACCTTTTAAAGACATTTAAGTGATTTTCTAACCATTTAATGACCGTAATTCAAATTTGAACTACATCTACATGCAACGCCTAACCAAAACGGTTTGAAAAATCATATTTGTGTACTTGTTTGTGAGTTAATTCCATGTGCAGTAAATTAGAAGGAATTTTCAAACATATTGGTCACACGACATGGACACATGCATACATATGCATGGAGTGACATGGCATTCTAATTCAAAAAATAGAAAAATGATCAGAAACACATGAAACCTTGGTTGATATAATGTCATGCCACCAAGATGATGTGGTAAAGAAATTGGCATGTTTGACGAACGTTTGGACACACACCCCTCACAAACCGGAGCAACTCACTAGAAGGTTCATGGTTCCGAGAGGGAACAATGCATGTTTGATGACGAACGGGAGATAGCTTCCTCTTACGGCCATCAAATTTGAACTACATCTAGATGCAACATCTAACCAAAATGGTTTGAAAAATCATATTTTTGTGTACTTGTGTGCGAGTTAATTCCCTGTGCAGTAAATTCGAAGGAATTTCCAAACATATTGGTGTCAAGGCATGGACACATGCACGGAGTGCATGCCATGGCATTTTAATTCCAAAAAATTAAAAATGATCAGAAAAACATGAAACCTTGCTTGATTTAATGTCATGCCACCAAGATGATGTGGTAAAGAAATTGGCATGTTTGACGAAAGGTTGGACACACGCCCCTCACAAACCGGAGCAACTCGCTAGAAGGTTCGTGGTTCCGAAAGGGAACAATGCATGTTCGATGACGAACGGGAGATAGCTTCCTCTTACGGCCTTCAAATTGTTTCAATGTCTACCGTGCACTCCTACAACTGTAATGTTAAATTTTGGAAAATTCTAGGGGAGTTTGACCTTTCAAAGACATTTAAGTGATTTTCTAACCAATTAATGACCGTAATTCAAATTTGAACTACGTCTACATGCAACGCCTAACCAAAACGGTTTGAAAAGTCATATATGTGTACTTGTGTGCGAGTTAATTCCATGTGCAGAAAATTAGAAGGAATTTTCAAACATATTGGTCTCACGACATGGACACATGCATACGTATGCATGGAGTGACATGGCATTCTAATTCAAAAAAACAGAAAAATGATCAGAAACACATGAAACCTTGGTCGATGTAATTTAATGCCACCAAGATGATGTGGTAAAGAAATTGGCATGTTTGATGAAAGTTTGGACACACACCCCTCACAAACTAGATCAACTCGCTAGAAGGTTCGTGGTTCCGAGAGGGAACAATGCATGTTCGATGACGAACAGGAGATAGCTTCTTCTTACGGCCTTCTACTTTTTTCTACGTCTAACGTGCACTACTAAAACTGTAATGTGAAATTTTGGAAAATTCTAGGGGTCATTTGACCTTTTAAAGACATTTAAGTGATTTTCTAACCATTTAATGACCGTAATTCAAATTTGAACTACATCTACATGCAACGCCTAAGCAAAACGGTTTGAAAATTCATATTTGTGTACTTGTGTGTGAGTTAATTCCATGTGCAGTAAAATAGAAGGAATTTTCAAACATATTGGTCTCACGACATTGACACATGCATACGTATGCATGGAGTGTCATGGCATTCTAATTCAAAAAAACAGAAAAATGATCAGAAACACATGAAACCTTGGTCGATGTAATTTAATGCCACCAAGATGATGTGGTAAAGAAATTGGCATGTTTGACGAAAGTTTGGACACACACCCCTCACAAACTAGATCAACTCGCTAGAAGGTTCGTGTTTCCGAGAGGGAACAATGCATGTTCGATGACGAACGGGAGATAGCTTCTTCTTACGGCCTTCAACTTTTTCTACGTCTAACGTGCACTACTACAACTGTAATGTTAAATTTTGGAAAATTCTAGGGGAGTTTGACCTTTCAAAGACATTTAAGTGATTTTCTAACCAATTAATGACCGTAATTCAAATTTGAACTACGTCTACATGCAACGCCTAACCAAAACGGTTTGAAAAGTCATATATGTGTACTTGTGTGCGAGTTAATTCCATGTGCAGTAAATTAGAAGGAATTTTCAAACATATTGGTCTCACGACATGGACACATGCATACGTATGCATGGAGTGACATGGCATTCTAATTCAAAAAAACAGAAAAATGATCAGAAACACATGAAACCTTGGTCGATGTAATTTAATGCCACCAAGATGATGTGGTAAAGAAATTGGCATGTTTGACGAAAGTTTGGACACACACCCCTCACAAACTAGATCAACTCGCTAGAAGGTTCGTGGTTCCGAGAGGGAACAATGCATGTTCGATGACGAACAGGAGATAGCTTCTTCTTACGGCCTTCTACTTTTTTCTACGTCTAACGTGCACTACTAAAACTGTAATGTGAAATTTTGGAAAATTCTAGGAGTCATTTGACCTTTTAAAGACATTTAAGTGATTTTCTAACCATTTAATGACCGTAATTCAAATTTGAACTACATCTACATGCAACGCCTAAGCAAAACGGTTTGAAAATTCATATTTGTGTACTTGTGTGTGAGTTAATTCCATGTGCAGTAAAATAGAAGGAATTTTCAAACATATTGGTCTCACGACATGGACACATGCATACGTATGCATGGAGTGTCATGGCATTCTAATTCAAAAAAACAGAAAAATGATCAGAAACACATGAAACCTTGGTCGATGTAATTTAATGCCACCAAGATGATGTGGTAAAGAAATTGGCATGTTTGACGAAAGTTTGGACACACACCCCTCACAAACTAGATCAACTCGCTAGAAGGTTCGTGGTTCCGAGAGGGAACAATGCATGTTCGATGACGAACGGGAGATAGCTTCTTCTTACGGCCTTCAACTTTTTCTACGTCTAACGTGCACTACTACAACTATAAGTAAAATTTTGGAAAATTCTAGGGGTCATTTGACCTTTTAAAGACATTTAAGTGATTTTCTAACCATTTAATGACAGTAATTCAAATTTGAACTACATCTACATGCAACGCCTAACCAAAACGGTTTGAAAAATCATATTTGTGTACTTGTGTGTGAGTTAATTCCATGTGCAGTAAATTAGAAGGAATTTTCAGACATATTGGTCTCATGACATGGACACATGCATACGTATGCATGGAGTGACATGGCATTCTAATTCAAAAAAACAGAAAAATGATCAGAAACACATGAAACCTTGGTCGATGTAATTTAATGCCACCAAGATGATGTGGTAAAGAAATTGGCATGTTTGACGAAAGTTTGGACACACACCCCTCACAAACTAGATCAACTCGCTAGAAGGTTCGTGGTTCCGAGAGGGAACAATGCATGTTCGATGACGAACGGGAGATAGCTTCTTCTTACGGCCTTCAACTTTTTTCTACGTCTAACGTGCACTAATAAAACTGTAATGTGAAATTTTGGAAAATTCTAGGGGTTATTTGACCTTTTAAAGACATTTAAGTGATTTTCTAATCATTTAATGACCGTAATTCAAATTTGAACTACATCTACATGCAACGCCTAAGCAAAACGGTTTGAAAATTCATATTTGTGTACTTGTGTGTGAGTTAATTCCATGTGCAGTAAATTAGAAGGAATTTTCAAACATATTGGTCTCACGACATGGACACATGCATACGTATGCATGGAGTGTCATGGCATTCTAATTCAAAAAAACAGAAAAATGATCAGAAACGCATGAAACCTTGGTCGATGTAATTTAATGCCACCAAGATGATGTGGTAAAGAAATTGGCATGTTTGACGAAAGTTTGGACACACACCCCTCACAAACTAGATCAACTCGCTAGAAGGTTCGTGGTTCCGAGAGGGAACAATGCATGTTCGATGACGAACGGGAGATAGCTTCTTCTTACGGCCTTCAACTTTTTTCTACGTCTAACGTGCACTACTAAAACTGTAATGTGAAATTTTGGAAAATTCTAGGGGTCATTTGACCTTTTAAAGACATTTAAGTGATTTTCTAACCATTTAATGACCGTAATTCAAATTTGAACTACATCTACATGCAACGCCTAACCAAAACGGTTTGAAAAATCATATTTGTGTACTTGTGTGTGAGTTAATTCCATGTGCAGTAAATTAGAAGGAATTTTCAAACATATTGGTCTCACGACATGGACACATGCATACATATGCATGGAGTGACATGGAATTTTAATTCAAAAAATAGAAAAAAGATCAGAAACACATGAAACCTTGGTTGATATAATGTCATGCCACCAAGATGATGTGGTAAAGAAATTGGCATGTTTGACGAATGTTTGGACACACACCCCTCACAAACCGGAGCAACTCGCTAGAAGGTTCATGGTTCCGAGAGGGAACAATGCATGTTTGATGACGAACGGGAGATAGCTTCCTCTTACGGCCATCAAATTTGAACTACATCTACATGCAACATCTAACCAAAATGGTTTGAAAAATCATATGTTTGTGTACTTGTGTGCGAGTTAATTCCATGTGCAGTAAATTCGAAGGAATTTCCAAACATATTGGTGTCAAGGCATGGACACATGCACGGAGTGCATGCCATGGCATTTTAATTCCAAAAAATTAAAAATGATCAGAAAAACATGAAACCTTGCTTGATTTAATGTCATGCCACCAAGATGATGTGGTAAAGAAATTGGCATGTTTGGCGAAAGGTTGGACACAAACCGGAGCAACTCGCTAGAAGGTTCGTGGTTCCGAGAGGGAACAATGCATGTTCGATGACGAACGGGAGATAGCTTCCTCTTACGGCCTTCAAATTTTTTCAACGTCTACCGTGCACTCCTACAACTGTAATGTTAAATTTTGGAAAATTCTAGGGGAGTTTGACCTTTCAAAGACATTTAAGTGATTTTCTAACCATTTAATGACCGTAATTCAAATTTGAACTACATCTACATGCAACGCCTAACCAAAACGGTTTGAAAAGTCATATATGTGTACTTGTGTGCGAGTTAATTCCATGTGCAGTAAATTAGAAGGAATTTTCAAACATATTGGTCTCACGACATGGACACATGCATACGTATGCATGGAGTGACATGGCATTCTAATTCAAAAAAACAGAAAAATGATCAGAAACACATGAAACCTTGGTCGATGTAATTTAATGCCACCAAGATGATGTGGTAAAGAAATTGGCATGTTTGACGAAAGTTTGGACACACACCCCTCACAAACTAGATCAACTCGCTAGAAGGTTCGTGGTTCCGAGAGGGAACAATGCATGTTCGATGACGAACAGGAGATAGCTTCTTCTTACGGCCTTCTACTTTTTTCTACGTCTAACGTGCACTACTAAAACTGTAATGTGAAATTTTGGAAAATTCTAGGAGTCATTTGACCTTTTAAAGACATTTAAGTGATTTTCTAACCATTTAATGACCGTAATTCAAATTTGAACTACATCTACATGCAACGCCTAAGCAAAACGGTTTGAAAATTCATATTTGTGTACTTGTGTGTGAGTTAATTCCATGTGCAGTAAAATAGAAGGAATTTTCAAACATATTGGTCTCACGACATGGACACATGCATACGTATGCATGGAGTGTCATGGCATTCTAATTCAAAAAAACAGAAAAATGATCAGAAACACATGAAACCTTGGTCGATGTAATTTAATGCCACCAAGATGATGTGGTAAAGAAATTGGCATGTTTGACGAAAGTTTGGACACACACCCCTCACAAACTAGATCAACTCGCTAGAAGGTTCGTGGTTCCGAGAGGGAACAATGCATGTTCGATGACGAACGGGAGATAGCTTCTTCTTACGGCCTTCAACTTTTTCTACGTCTAACGTGCACTACTACAACTATAAGTAAAATTTTGGAAAATTCTAGGGGTCATTTGACCTTTTAAAGACATTTAAGTGATTTTCTAACCATTTAATGACAGTAATTCAAATTTGAACTACATCTACATGCAACGCCTAACCAAAACGGTTTGAAAAATCATATTTGTGTACTTGTGTGTGAGTTAATTCCATGTGCAGTAAATTAGAAGGAATTTTCAGACATATTGGTCTCATGACATGGACACATGCATACGTATGCATGGAGTGACATGGCATTCTAATTCAAAAAAACAGAAAAATGATCAGAAACACATGAAACCTTGGTCGATGTAATTTAATGCCACCAAGATGATGTGGTAAAGAAATTGGCATGTTTGACGAAAGTTTGGACACACACCCCTCACAAACTAGATCAACTCGCTAGAAGGTTCGTGGTTCCGAGAGGGAACAATGCATGTTCGATGACGAACGGGAGATAGCTTCTTCTTACGGCCTTCAACTTTTTTCTACGTCTAACGTGCACTAATAAAACTGTAATGTGAAATTTTGGAAAATTCTAGGGGTTATTTGACCTTTTAAAGACATTTAAGTGATTTTCTAATCATTTAATGACCGTAATTCAAATTTGAACTACATCTACATGCAACGCCTAAGCAAAACGGTTTGAAAATTCATATTTGTGTACTTGTGTGTGAGTTAATTCCATGTGCAGTAAATTAGAAGGAATTTTCAAACATATTGGTCTCACGACATGGACACATGCATACGTATGCATGGAGTGTCATGGCATTCTAATTCAAAAAAACAGAAAAATGATCAGAAACGCATGAAACCTTGGTCGATGTAATTTAATGCCACCAAGATGATGTGGTAAAGAAATTGGCATGTTTGACGAAAGTTTGGACACACACCCCTCACAAACTAGATCAACTCGCTAGAAGGTTCGTGGTTCCGAGAGGGAACAATGCATGTTCGATGACGAACGGGAGATAGCTTCTTCTTACGGCCTTCAACTTTTTTCTACGTCTAACGTGCACTACTAAAACTGTAATGTGAAATTTTGGAAAATTCTAGGGGTCATTTGACCTTTTAAAGACATTTAAGTGATTTTCTAACCATTTAATGACCGTAATTCAAATTTGAACTACATCTACATGCAACGCCTAACCAAAACGGTTTGAAAAATCATATTTGTGTACTTGTGTGTGAGTTAATTCCATGTGCAGTAAATTAGAAGGAATTTTCAAACATATTGGTCTCACGACATGGACACATGCATACATATGCATGGAGTGACATGGAATTTTAATTCAAAAAATAGAAAAAAGATCAGAAACACATGAAACCTTGGTTGATATAATGTCATGCCACCAAGATGATGTGGTAAAGAAATTGGCATGTTTGACGAATGTTTGGACACACACCCCTCACAAACCGGAGCAACTCGCTAGAAGGTTCATGGTTCCGAGAGGGAACAATGCATGTTTGATGACGAACGGGAGATAGCTTCCTCTTACGGCCATCAAATTTGAACTACATCTACATGCAACATCTAACCAAAATGGTTTGAAAAATCATATGTTTGTGTACTTGTGTGCGAGTTAATTCCATGTGCAGTAAATTCGAAGGAATTTCCAAACATATTGGTGTCAAGGCATGGACACATGCACGGAGTGCATGCCATGGCATTTTAATTCCAAAAAATTAAAAATGATCAGAAAAACATGAAACCTTGCTTGATTTAATGTCATGCCACCAAGATGATGTGGTAAAGAAATTGGCATGTTTGGCGAAAGGTTGGACACAAACCGGAGCAACTCGCTAGAAGGTTCGTGGTTCCGAGAGGGAACAATGCATGTTCGATGACGAACGGGAGATAGCTTCCTCTTACGGCCTTCAAATTTTTTCAACGTCTACCGTGCACTCCTACAACTGTAATGTTAAATTTTGGAAAATTCTAGGGGAGTTTGACCTTTCAAAGACATTTAAGTGATTTTCTAACCATTTAATGACCGTAATTCAAATTTGAACTACATCTACATGCAACGCCTAACCAAAACGGTTTGAAAAATCATATATGTGTACTTGTGTGCGAGTTAATTCCATGTGCAGTAAATTAGAAGGAATTTTCAAACATATTGGTCTCACGACATCGACACATGCATACGTATGCATGGAGTGACATGGCATTCTAATTAAAAAAACAGAAAAATGATCAGAAACACATGAAACCTTGGTCGATGTAATTTAATGCCACCAAGATGATGTGGTAAAGAAATTGGCATGTTTGACGAAAGTTTGGACACACACCTCTCACAAACTAGATCAACTAGCTAGAAGGTTCGTGGTTCCGAGAGGGAACAATGCATGTTCGATGACGAACAGGAGATAGCTTCTTCTTACGGCCTTCAACTTTTTTCTACGTCTAACGTGCACTACTAAAACTGTAATGTGAAATTTTGAAAATTCTAGGGGTCATTTGACCTTTTAAAGACATTTAAGTGATTTTCTAACCATTTAATGACCGTAATTCAAAATTGAACTACATCTACATGCAACGCCTAAGCAAAACGGTTTGAAAAATCATATTTGTGTACTTGTGTGTGAGTTAATTCCATGTGCAGTAAAATAGAAGGAATTTTCAAACATATTGGTCTCACGACATGGACACATGCATACGTATGCATGAAGTGTCATGGCATTCTAATTCAAAAAAACAGAAAAATGATCAGAAACACATGAAACCTTGGTCGATGTAATTTAATGCCACCAAGATGATGTGGTAAAGAAATTGGCATCTTTGACGAACGTTTGGACACACACCCCTCACAAACTAGATCAACTCGCTAGAAGGTTCGTGGTTCCGAGAGGGAAAAATGCATGTTCGATGACGAACGGGAGATAGCTTCTTCTTACGGCCTTCAACTTTTTCTACGTCTAACGTGCACTACTACAACTGTAATGTGAAATTTTGGAAAATTTTAGGGGTCATTTGACCTTTTAAAGACATTTAAGTGATTTTCTAACTATTTAATGACCGTAATTCAAATTTGAACTACATCTAGATGCAACGCCTAAGCAAAACGGTTTGAAACATCATATTTCTGTAGTTGTGTGTGAGTTAATTCCATGTGCAGTAAAATAGAAGGAATTTTCAAACATATTGGTCTCACGACATGGACACATGCATACGTATGCATGGAGTGACATGGCATTCTAATTAAAAAAACAAAAAAATGATCAGAAACAGATGAAACCTTGGTCGATGTAATTTAATGCCACCAAGATGATGTGGTAAAGAAATTGGCATGTTTGACGAAAGGTTGGACACACGCCCCTTACAAACCGGAGCAACTCGCTAGAAGGTTCGTGGTTCCGAGAGGGAACAATGCATGTTCGATGACGAACGGGAGATAGCTTCCTCTTACGGCCTTCAAACTTTTTCAACGTCTACCGTGCACTCCTACAACTGTAATGTTAAATTTTGGAAAATTCTAGGGGAGATTGACCTTTCAAAGACATTTAAGTGATTTTCTAACCATTTAATGACCGTAATTCAAATTTGAACTACATCTACATGCAACGCCTAACCAAAACGGTTGAAAAATCATATATGTGTACTTGTGTGCGAGTTAATTCCATGTGCAGTAAATTAGAAGGAATTTTCAAACATATTGGTCTCACGACATGGACACATGCATACGTATGCATGGAGTGACATGGCATTCTAATTCAAAAAACAGAAAAATGATCAGAAACACATGAAACCTTGGTTGATGTAATTTAATGCCACCAAGATGATGTGGTAAAGAAATTGGCATGTTTGACGAAAGTTTGGACACACACCTCTCACAAACTAGATCAACTCGCTAGAAGGTTCGTGGTTCCGAGAGGGAACAATGCATGTTCGATGACGAACAGGAGATAGCTTCTTCTTACGGCCTTCATCTTTTTTCTACGTCTAACGTGCACTACTAAAACTGTAATGTGAAATTTTGGAAAATTCTAGGGGTCATTTGACCTTTTAAAGACATTTAAGTGATTTTTCTAACCATTTAATGACCGTAATTCAAATTTGAACTACATCTACATCCAACGCCTAAGCAAAACGGTTTGAAAAATCATATTTGTGTACTTGTGTGTGAGTTAATTCCATGTGCAGTAAAATAGAAGGAATTTTCAAAAATATTGGTCTCACGACATGGACACATGCATGCGTATGCATGGAGTGTCATGGCATTCTAATTCAAAAAAACAGAAAAATGATCAGAAACACATGAAACCTTGGTCGATGTAATTTAATGCCACCAAGATGATGTGGTAAAGAAATTGGCATGTTTGACGAAAGTTTGGACACACACCCCTCACAAACTAGATCAACTCGCTAGAAGGTTCGTGGTTCCAAGAGGGAAAAATGCATGTTCGATGACGAACGGGAGATAGCTTCTTCTTACGGCCTTCAACTTTTTCTACGTCTAACGTGCACTACTACAACTGTAATGTGAAATTTTGGAAAATTTTAGGGGTCATTTGACCTTGTAAAGACATTTAAGTGATTTTCTAACCATTTAATGACCGTAATTCAAATTTGAACTACATCTACATGCAACGCCTATGCAAAACGGTTCGAAAAATCGTATTTGTGTACTTGTGTGTGAGTTAATTCCATGTGCAGTAAATTAGAAGGAATTTTAAACATATTGGTCTCACGACATGGACACATGCATACGTATGCATGGAGTGACATGGCATTTTAATTCAAAAAATAGAAAAATGATGAGAAACACATGAAACCTTGGTTGATATAATGTCATGCCACCAAGATGATGTGTTAAAAAATTGGCATGTTTGACGAACGTTTGGACACACACCCCTCACAAACTGGAGCAACTCGCTAGAAGGTTCATGGTTCCGAGAGGGAACAATGCATGTTTGATGACGAACGGGAGATAGCTTCCTCTTACGGCCATCGAAATTTTTCCTACGTTTAACGTGCACTAATACAACTGTCATCTGAAAATTTGTTAAATTTTAGGGGTCATTTGACCTTTTAAAGACATTTAAGTGATTTTCTAACCATTTAATGTCCGTAATTCAAATTTGAACTACATCTACATGCAACGCCTAACCAAAACGGTTTAAAAAATCATATTTTTGTGTACTTGTGTGCGAGTTAATTCCATGTGCAGTAAATTCGAAGGAAGTTTCAAACATATTGGTGTCAAGGCATGGGCACATGCATGGAGTGCATGCCATGGCATCTTAATTCCAAAAAATTAAAAATGATCAGAAAAACATGAAACCTTGCTTGATTTAATGTCATGCCACCAAGATGATGTGGTAAAGAAATTGGCATGTTTGACGAAAGGTTGGACACACACCCCTCACAAACCGGAGCAACTCGCTAGAAGGTTCGTGGTTCCGAGAGGGAACAATGCATGTTCGATGCGAACGGGAGATAGCTTCCTCTTACGGCCTTCAAATTTTTTCAACGTCTAACGTGCACTACTACAAGTGTAATGTTAAAATTTGGAAAATTCTAGGGCCATTTGACCTTTCAAAGACATTTAAGTGATTTTCTAACCATTTAATGACCGTAATTCAAATTTGAACTACATCTACATGCAACGCCTAACCAAAACGGTTGAAAAATCATATATGTGTACTTGTGTGCGAGTTAATTCCATGTGCAGTAAATTAGAAGGAATTTTCAAACATATTGGTCTCACGACATGGACACATGCATACGTATGCATGGAGTGACATGGCATTCTAATTCAAAAAACAGAAAAATGATCAGAAACACATGAAACCTTGGTTGATGTAATTTAATGCCACCAAGATGATGTGGTAAAGAAATTGGCATGTTTGACGAAAGTTTGGACACACACCTCTCACAAACTAGATCAACTCGCTAGAAGGTTCGTGGTTCCGAGAGGGAACAATGCATGTTCGATGACGAACAGGAGATAGCTTCTTCTTACGGCCTTCATCTTTTTTCTACGTCTAACGTGCACTACTAAAACTGTAATGTGAAATTTTGGAAAATTCTAGGGGTCATTTGACCTTTTAAAGACATTTAAGTGATTTTTCTAACCATTTAATGACCGTAATTCAAATTTGAACTACATCTACATCCAACGCCTAAGCAAAACGGTTTGAAAAATCATATTTGTGTACTTGTGTGTGAGTTAATTCCATGTGCAGTAAAATAGAAGGAATTTTCAAAAATATTGGTCTCACGACATGGACACATGCATGCGTATGCATGGAGTGTCATGGCATTCTAATTCAAAAAAACAGAAAAATGATCAGAAACACATGAAACCTTGGTCGATGTAATTTAATGCCACCAAGATGATGTGGTAAAGAAATTGGCATGTTTGACGAAAGTTTGGACACACACCCCTCACAAACTAGATCAACTCGCTAGAAGGTTCGTGGTTCCAAGAGGGAAAAATGCATGTTCGATGACGAACGGGAGATAGCTTCTTCTTACGGCCTTCAACTTTTTCTACGTCTAACGTGCACTACTACAACTGTAATGTGAAATTTTGGAAAATTTTAGGGGTCATTTGACCTTGTAAAGACATTTAAGTGATTTTCTAACCATTTAATGACCGTAATTCAAATTTGAACTACATCTACATGCAACGCCTATGCAAAACGGTTCGAAAAATCGTATTTGTGTACTTGTGTGTGAGTTAATTCCATGTGCAGTAAATTAGAAGGAATTTTAAACATATTGGTCTCACGACATGGACACATGCATACGTATGCATGGAGTGACATGGCATTTTAATTCAAAAAATAGAAAAATGATGAGAAACACATGAAACCTTGGTTGATATAATGTCATGCCACCAAGATGATGTGTTAAAAAATTGGCATGTTTGACGAACGTTTGGACACACACCCCTCACAAACTGGAGCAACTCGCTAGAAGGTTCATGGTTCCGAGAGGGAACAATGCATGTTTGATGACGAACGGGAGATAGCTTCCTCTTACGGCCATCGAAATTTTTCCTACGTTTAACGTGCACTAATACAACTGTCATCTGAAAATTTGTTAAATTTTAGGGGTCATTTGACCTTTTAAAGACATTTAAGTGATTTTCTAACCATTTAATGTCCGTAATTCAAATTTGAACTACATCTACATGCAACGCCTAACCAAAACGGTTTAAAAAATCATATTTTTGTGTACTTGTGTGCGAGTTAATTCCATGTGCAGTAAATTCGAAGGAAGTTTCAAACATATTGGTGTCAAGGCATGGGCACATGCATGGAGTGCATGCCATGGCATCTTAATTCCAAAAAATTAAAAATGATCAGAAAAACATGAAACCTTGCTTGATTTAATGTCATGCCACCAAGATGATGTGGTAAAGAAATTGGCATGTTTGACGAAAGGTTGGACACACACCCCTCACAAACCGGAGCAACTCGCTAGAAGGTTCGTGGTTCCGAGAGGGAACAATGCATGTTCGATGCGAACGGGAGATAGCTTCCTCTTACGGCCTTCAAATTTTTTCAACGTCTAACGTGCACTACTACAAGTGTAATGTTAAAATTTGGAAAATTCTAGGGCCATTTGACCTTTCAAAGACATTTAAGTGATTTTCTAACCATTTAATGACCGTAATTCAAATTTGAACTACATCTACATGCAACGCCTGACCAAAACGGTTTGAAAAATCATATCTGTGTACTTGTGTGCGAGTTAATTCCATGTGCAGTAAATTAGAAGGAATTTTCAAACATATTGGTCTCACGACATGGAAACATGCATACGTATGCATGGAGTGACATGGCATTCTAATAAAAAAAATGATCAGAAGTACATGGAACCTTGGTTGATGTAATGTAATGCCACTAAGATGATGTGGTAAAGAAATTGGCATGTTTGACGAACTTTTGGATACACGCCCCTCACAAACGGGAGCAACTCGCTAGAAGGTTCGTGGTTCCGAGAGGGAACAATGCATGTTTGATGACGAGCGGGAGATAGCTTCCTCTTACGGCCTTCAAAAAATTTACGTTTAACATGCAACTGTCATGAGAAAATTTGGTAAATTTCAGGGTCATTTGACCTTCTAAAGACATTTAAGTTATTTTCTAACCATTTAATGACCGTAATCCAAATTTGAACTACATCTACATGCAATGCCTACCCAAAACGGTTTGAAAAATCATATTTTTGTGTACTTCTGTGCGAGTTCATTCCATGTGAAGTAAATTCGAAGGAATTTTGAAACATATTGGTGTCAAGGCATGCGCACATGCATGGACTGCATGCCATGGCATTTTAATGCCAAAAAATTAGAAAATGATCAGAAAAACATGAAACCTTGCTTGATTTAATGTCATGCCACCAAGATGATGTGGTAAAAAAATTGACAGGTTTAACGAAAGTTTGGACACACACACCTCACAAACCGGAGCAACTCACTAGAAGGTTCGTGGTTCCGAGAGGGAACAATGCATGTTTGCTGACGGACGGGAGATAGCTTCCTCTTACGGCCTTCAAATTTTTTTCCTACGTTTAACGTGCACTAATACAACTGTCATGTGAAAATTTGGAAATTTTCAGGGGTTATTTGACCTTTCAAAGACATTTAAGTGATTTTCTAACCATTTCATGACCATAATTCAAATTTGAACAACATCTACATGCAACACCTAACCAAAATGGTTTGAAAAATCATATTTTTGTGTACTTGTGTGCGAGTTAAAAAATCATCAGACGGTGTAAATATCTGGTGTTCAAAAAAGAAAATGTAAAGATCTGGCAAGACAACCGGCCCCCACACGATTGGCACTCTTTCTCGTGGCTCGAGGTTTGGTAGGTGATTGGCGGGGATCATTAATCAGACACGGTTCTGTATTGGAAACCGTCAGCTATTATGTTCACACACGGATATGCTGCGGGAATTGTGTGTAATTCAAACTACAGTACTCGTAAATTCCGGCGACCGGCGTGTGTACTGTCCCTGTCGATCTGCATTTCGGCCGCCAATAAATACTACCTTGCTCATGTCGTCCCGCCTGCATTCTCATCTAGATCCTCCCCTCGCTCGCCCTCTCTCTCTCTCTCAAATCTCTGCCACCGGTCTGCCCACGCGCCGACGAGGAGTCGCCGCCCCCCGAGGATGCTCACTTGATTAGCAGAAACGAGGACCCCTACGCGCCGCCTGACGAGATTGCGCCGGACCCCCTACTTTGGATTGGTTTTGGGGCCAATACAATCTATGTCTGTGGAAGTCGCTGCCACCGGCTGAGAAAGCCAGGCAAGTGGCATTCAAGAATGAGATGGCGGAGGAGGAACCAGGTACCAGGCGGCATGTGAAGCCCGTGATGCCGCCTGGAAAAAGGAGGAGGCGGAGCTTTGGGGGCGGGCGCATCGTTGTGCCGAGGAGGTGTACAAAGACGGGTACTTTGCGAGGAACGTCATAGGCGTTGGGCGCCTCGTCGCTGCATGGAGGTGGGCCGATAAGCTCCAGCGTGCCACCGACGAGGAGCTCCGATGGGCACCCAACGAAATGGCAAGATCAGCCGCGCACGTCCGCCGGCAAGAGGCAGATCGGTATGTCAAGCGCTGCGAGCCGGAGGAGTCGGAGTACTGCCTCCGCACTGGGAAGACGCCGTGCACCAGGGAGCTGTTGGCGAGGGGCTGCCAGAATACTAGCCCCAGGAGGGATTATTAGTTTTAGTATTGTTCATTTTCAATTTTATGCATTGTAAGTAGTAGTTAAGTATCATCACGTATACGTGATGATATTATATATATATATACTAGCACATATGCCCGTGCGTTGCAATGGAGAGATGTTTCTTTGGAGAAGCAATGGGAGAGATAATTGTTGTGTCCACCAAAAATGATCTCCATAGCGGTGCAATGGAGAGAGGAGTTGTGGTCTTCTCGTGGGTCATGTTTGTTCCGCGAGATCTTGATAGTGGTGACAACCATCCAACTCGTGCCTTTTTTCCTTGGGGTCCGCCTCTGTCTAGGGGTTGTGTCTGCCTCCTGATTTGGTACAGTTGCTTTCGTGATGATACTTAACTACTACGGTGACCTTCGGGGCACAGTTGCTTTGACCATTCTTTCTTACGATGGCATAACCGGATGGATTACTAATTGTAGCGCATAAACCTGATTTCATTAGCATATTTAGCGCATAACCAGACACCAATGTCCCTTCTCTATTAGGGTTTATTCTCTTTGATTATTTTAGCGCTCGTGTGCCCACAATTTTTTTTATTCGAGCCAAACCACTATATTCTCTTTTATTGCCCAAGGAAAAAAGTTGCTCCCTCGAACGACCCGGTAGGGGAGCGCGGCTGAGGCATAATACAACCTATGCGACGGAGCAATTTGTTTCATGGGCCAACTGCGTGGGGGATACTATATGACGCTAGTTGCATAAAATAGCGCATGGGACGCACACTGGTAGGCGCCAAGACGACCAGTGTTAGTAAGGCACGAAAAAAAATCAAAAAAATGATGAGTTGAGGGATCAAAATCATGCCCTCCAAGACCCGACTACGTGCTGCTAGCCACTCAAAGAAACGAGTCCTACCAAACAATGGCCAGCTCAAACCTTTAAGATCATACTCTAAGGTCAGATTGGAAACATTTTTTAAATTTTTGTTTGAAATATCGAAGAACTTTGGAAAACACAAAGAAAAAAAAGGAACATTGTTTTAAAAATCTAAACCAATTTTTGAATGAGAACAAAGATTTAATGTTCTGAACATTTTTAAAAACGGTATATATTTTAAAATCCCAAACATTTGAAAAAATAGAATTTTCTGATATTATGAACTTTTATGAAAATTTTGAATTTACAAACAACGGCAGAAAGAAAAATAAACTTGAAAAAAATACAAAAGAATAGGAAGGAAAAATAGACAGAAATGGAAAGACAATAATAGAAACATAACGTAGAACAAAAAAACAAAATGGTTCAGCCCAGCTCGGACGCCCTGTACGAATTTGTGACTATTTTGGAATGGGAACAAATATTTAATGTTCTGAACATTTTTCAAAATGGAATAAATTTTATAATTCTGAACATTTTTTAAAAAGTCAAATTTTTATCATATTATGAAATTTTTTGAAAATTTTGAATTTACAAAAAAGGTAAAAAATTGAAAGGAAAAAATACCAAAAAGGTAGAGAAAGAAACGAAAAAGAAAAATAGAAACATCACACAAAACAAAAAAAGGCCCAGCCCAGCTTGCCCCCTTGTGCGAATTGGCGACTATCTCATGCTCCCGGCGACAAATAGGGTTTTCCCACCTACATGGACACGAAAATAACTGGGCTGGCTTTCCTGTGCCACACTTCGAGCTGGCCATGTACGTAATCTGGCGTTTTCCTTTTGTAATAGAGGAACGGACAAAACTTTAGTACCACCTCGATTAGAAAAAAAATCGATGGTGAATGGATGAAAAAATCGGAGAAACGCACCTTACTTTATTAGTAGGTATAGATATATATATTCTATGATGATCTAATGAACAATTAATATATATTTTATGAATTCCATTTTCTATCTGTTTTTGTATACTCATTTGAATCTAGCAGTTATCATCCACACATACAGAATGGAAAGCGTATACACACAATTGAAACAGAACATACAAGAATGCAAAACAGAGTACACACGTTGAAACAGAGCAATAAACAGAGCAATACTATGATTGCTGTGAATACATAGCTATCCACGTCGAATCGACTTTCCAAAATAAAATGCGTCCATGAGACCATGACCAGCAGCCCTTGCCTAGGGTAGCTCTTGGCTCTGCCTGAACTCGTGCAGGCATTCGTCCAAGTGGTCGACACACTCGCGGTAGATCTGGAGCGCGATCTTGAGCTCCAAGTTGGCTATTTGACCGGAGATCACTAGCTCGAGGATGCGACGGCCATGTTCCTCTACTGCGCCCAGGTGGACACCTGGACCAAGGAGGTGGTCGAGCCTACGGACTAGCGCGTTGGCATCCAGCGGGCCGCGGACAAGGCGAATGGCGCCACCCACGTGAACGGCGCGGCGGGCGTCCGGTGCAAGTACGGCGCGGCCGGCCTCTGGTGCAAGTACGGTGCTGAGGGCCTTTGTCCACTCCTGGCAAGGAATGGGGGTACTGACGAGACGTGTACCCAGCTGCGACGCCGTGTCGACAGCAGGCAAGCGCCGATGGATCCGTTGTTGCTGTGCGGCACGCCGCGCCTCTCGCTCTACGGCGCTCCAATCGTCTCGCCATGCCTCAAGCCGCAGCCTATCGGTGCGGACGCGCCTAGCTTGCTCTGCGGCACGCAATCGATCATGTTGTGCGGCGAGCTGCAGCCTGTCGGCGCTCAAGCGCCATGCGCCAAATGTCTGCTCAACCCTGGCGATGACGCGCATCACGGCGTCGTCCATCGCGTTGCCGGGGAGTGCCTCGGCCTCGATGGGCCATGGCGCCTGCTCGTTTTCCTCGTCGACGAGGTTGATGGCATAGGCAGCGCTTTGGTGGGTTTGCATGCTTGGAAAAGGTGGATGTGCTACAGGTTGCGCTTGTCGCCTCCATGCGTCGCGCGCCCCCTATGCGCAATATAGCACGGTGGCGGGAAACAGGTGAGGAAATGGTGGGAAACAGTGGCGTGTTCATAAAACGCCATCAATTAATGGAAACTTAGCATCGAGCTAGCACAAGAAGTAGATGATGATCAGATGAACACAGACCACACTAGGGAACCCGTCGGTGATGAATTCATCAATCCCAAACGGTTGAGTAGTAGCAAGCGTTTGCCCACAACACACACGGCCTATTCCATCACAAACAGGTCGGATGGATCAACTGTATGCCACGTATCGCACATTGTCAAAAAGTAATGCGGTAGACCTTCTTTAACGTGTGTTAAAAAATAAAAAATAAAAAACAAGGACCTCGAGGTTAAATTAGCTGAGGGAACGGGGCATTTCGGTCATTTGACCGAAATGACCCATCCCATCACCTAATTTAACATTGACACAACTTCCCATCTAGTCACCCATCTGATGGCTGCTCCAGCCTGAGCACACTTAACTTGATAGTTTTCTTACATGAGCTACTGGTGGAACAGCTAGTCCTTGCTGATAGGAATGCCTCTTCACATCCTTATGGCGTATCCGGATGACCGCCCGTCCCACAATGGCCAATAGATGTTGTGTAGACAGAGCATATCACATACGTCTTATTAGAAGCAATCGTCTACGTTATTATCGGTCTTCGCACACATTTCTGATTACAGACCTGTTTGTCGTGTATCACACACATCTTGTTATATTGAACTGTTTTTGTTCTCTTGACTAATCACAAACAGTTCATCCAAGTGAACCGTATGCTGTATATCGCACACACCTTCATCTGGCTGCCCGTTCTTTTGTGTTGCCTAATCACAAACAGTTCACCGAGTGAACCGTATGCTGTGTATCGCACACGCCTTCATCTGGCTGCCCGTTTCTTTTCTTCCTCCTCATCGCAAACAGTTAATTGAACTGAACCGTATGCCCTTCATCACACACGCAACTAAAACCTGAACCGTGTTTGATGCATCTGTCATCGCAAACGTTTTATACATTTCTGACGGTTTTCATACACCACCATTTGCGATTATGGCATCGCACACAGTTTCTCGAAGGGTCTCTGATTGTAGTGTCGCGTTAGCAGCATCCTGCAGTAGTGAACCCACAAGTATAGGGGATCGCAATAGTTTTCGAGAGTAGAGTATTCAACCCAGATTTATAGATTCGACACAAGGGGAGCCGAAGAATATTTGAAGGTATTAGCAGCTGAGTTGTCAATTCAACCACACCTGGAGATTAATTATCTGCAGCAAAGTGATCAGTAGCAAAGTAGTTTGATAGTTTTGATGATAGTAGCAGCAGCAACAGTAATGGTAACAGTGATAGCAGTATTTTTGTAGCAAGTGTAACAGTGATGATAGCAGTAGTAACTTAGCAGAAACAATATAGGATAAATTCGTAGGCATTGGATCGGTGACTTGTTGGATGATATTCATCATGTGACAGTTATAACCTAGGGCGATACGGCACTAGCTCTAGTTCATCGATATAATGTAGGCATGTATTCCGTAAATAGTCATACGTGCTTTATTAAAAGAACTTGCATGACATGTTTTGTCCTACCCGCCCGTGGCAGCGGGGTCCATATTGGAAACTAAGGGATATTAAAGCATCCTTTTAATAGAGAATCGGAACAAAGCATTAACACATAGTGAATACATGAACTCCTCAAACTACGGTCATCACCGGGAGTGGGCCCGGTTGTTGTCACTCTGGGGTTGCCGGATCATAACACGTGGTAGGTGACTATAACTTGCAAGATCGGATCTAAAACCTGGATATAATGATGAATTGATAAACGGTTCAGATCCGAGTTCATGGCAACCGGGCCCAAAGTGACAAGCATTAAGCATAGCAAAGTCATAGCAACATCAATCTAAGAACATAGTGGATACTAGGTATCAGGCCCTAACAAAACTAACTCGATTACAGGATGAATCTCGTCCAACTCCTCACCGACCAGTGAGCCTACGAAGGACTTACTCACTCCCGGTGGGGAGCATCATGGAATTGGCGATGGAGAATGGTTGGTGATGACGAAGAACAAAGATCCCGCTCTCCGAAGCCCCAAACGGACTCCAGATCTGCCCTCCTGAGGAAGAACAGGGCTTGGCGGCGGCTCCGTCTCGTGGATCGCGATAATTCTTTCTCCCTAGTTTTTTCTCCGAAAATAGGAACTTACAGTGTCAGGGTTGAGGTCCGTGGGGCCACCAGGTGGGTACAACCCACCTGGGCGTGCCAGGAGAGGGGGCACTGATATGTCTCCAACGTATCTATAATTTTTGATTGTTCCATGCTATTATATATTCTGTTTAGGATGTTTAATGCGCTTTATTATACACTTTTATATTATTTTTGGGACTAACCTAATAACCCAAGGCCCAGTGCAAATTGCTGTTTTTTTTGCCTATTTTAGTGTTTCGCAGAAAAGGAATATCAAACGGAATCCAAACGGAATGAAACCTTCGGGAGCGTGATTTTTGGAACAAACGTGATCCAGAGGACTTGGAGTGGACGTCAAGAAACACACGAGGAAGCCACGAGGCAGGGAGGTGCTCCTGCCCCCCTGGGTGCGCCCCCCACCCTCGTGGGCCCCTCGTGGCTCTCCCGACCGACTTCCTTCGCCTATATATACTCCTATACCCCAAAAACATCTAGGAGCATGACGGAACCCTATTTCAACCACCGCAACTCTCTGTACCAGTGATATCCCATCTTGGGGCCTTTTCCGGTGCTCCGCCGGAGGGGGCATCGATCATGGATGGCTTCTACATCAACACCATAGCCTCTCTGCTGGTCCATAGTTATTAGCTAGATGGCTACTCCTCTCTCTTTTGATCTCAATACAAAGTATACCTTAGACCTTCGGGTCCATAGTTATTAGCTAGACGGCTACTCCTCTCTCTTTTGATCTCAATACAAAGTTCTCCTCGATCTTCTTGGAGATCTATTCGATGTAACTCTTTTTGCGGTGTGTTTGTCGAGATCCGATGAATTGTGGGTTTATGATCAAGATTATCTATGAACAATATATGAATCTCCTCTGAATTCTTTTATGTATGATTTGTTATCTTTGCAAGTCTCTTTGAATTATCAGTTTGGTTTGGCCTAATAGTTTGATCTTTTCTTGCAATGGGAGAAGTGCTTAGCTTTGGGGTCAATCATACGGTGCTCGATCCCAGTGACAGAAGGGGAAACGACACGTATTGTATTGTTGCCATCGAGGATAAAAAGATGGGGTTTATATCATATTGCTTGAGTTTATCCCTCTACATCATGTCATCTTGCCTAATGCGTTACTCTGTTCTTATGAACTTAATACTCTAGATGCATGTTGGATAGCGGTCGATGTGTGGAGTAATAGTAGTAGATGCAGAATCGTTTCGGTCTACTTGTCGCGGACGTGATGCCTATATACATGATCATGCCTAGATATTCTCATAACTATGCTCAATTCTATCAATTGCTCGACAGTAATTTGTTCACCCACCGTAATACTTATGCTATCTGGAGAGAAGCCACTAGTGAAACCTATGGCCCCCGGGTCTATTTTCCATTATATTAATCTCCCGTCAACTATTTATTTCTGTCACCGTTTATTTTGCAATCTTTATCATAAAAATACCAAAAATATTATCTTATCATCTCTATCAGATCTCACTTTTGCAATTGGTCGGGAAGGGATTGACAACCCGTTTATCGCGTTGGTTGCAAGGTTCTTATTTGTTTGTGTAGCTACGAGGGACTTGCGTGTGGCCTCCTACTGGATTGATACCTTGGTTCTCAAAAACTGAGGGAAATACTTACGCTACTTTGCTGCATCACCCTTTCCTCTTCAAGGGAAAACCAACGCAGTGCTCAAGAGGTAGCAAGAAGGATTTCTGGCGCCGTTGCCGGGGAGTCTATGCACAAGTCAAGACATACCAATTACCCATCACAAACTCTTATCCCTCGCATTACATTATTTGCCGTTCGCCTCTTTTTCGCTTGCTTCTTGTGTGCCCATGTGTTAGATCGCTTGTTTCACCGTCATGGCTAGTCCTTTATCTACTCCTTTGTCTCCCGAGTTTGAAGTTCTTCACTTCAAACAAAGACAAGGAGAAAACATAAAAGATGCTTGGTTTAGAATGATTGAATCTTATTGTAATTGTACCCTAGAGGTGAATTTTAGGATTTTGCTTCGCAATTTTTATGTTGGACTAAATATGTCCCATAGACAACTCTTGGATTGCGTTGCTAAAGGTAATTTTATCGAAATTGATCCCAGTATTGCGCGTGAAATCATAGAGGGAATAGTGGGAGAACTACCTCAACAAAAGGGGCCGCATCATACCCAGGAAGAGAGACAAGTTTTTGAGAAAATTTGCGAAGTAACGAAAATTTTACAAAAGTCTCTTGAACCTCTTAAGAGTGTTAGCGGAAATCTCCACCGCATGAATATGTTGATTACCCTTTGCAATAAGCGGTTGGACTCTTTAGATCTAAAATTTTCCGAATATGAAGGGAAACATAGAGAACCTCCCAGATTCGAGCATAACTCCGCTAAAAAATTAAATACCAAAGATGATAATACCTAGATCTATCCTTGCTTTTATGCCTAGCTAGGGGCGTTAAACGATAGCGTATGTTGGGAGGCAATCCAATTTTATTTTTATTCCTTGCTTTTTGTTCCTGTTTAGCATTAAATATTTGATCTAGCCTCTGGTTAGATGTAGTTTTATGTTTTATTTAGTGTTTGTGCCAAGTAAAACCTATAGGATCTTCTTGGATGATAGTTATTTGATCTTGCTGGAGAAGTCAGAAACTTTCTGCTCACGAAAACAATTGTTTAAAATCACCAGAATGTGATAAAATACTGATTCCTATTGCAGTAGATCAATAAAAAAAATATTTAGGTCGTCCTATTTTGGTAGAATTTTCTGAGTTACAGAAGTTTGCATTAGATACAGATTACTACAGACTGTTCTGTTTTTGACAGATTTTGTTTTTCGTGTGTTGTTTGCTTATTTTGATGAATCTATGGCTAGTAATGGAGGTTATGAACCATAGAGAAGTTGGAATACAGTAGGTTTAACACCAATATAAATAAAGAATGAGTTCATTACAGTACCTTGAAGTGGTGGTTTGTTTTATTTCCCTAACGGAGCTCATGAGATTTTCTGTTGAGTTTTGTGTTGTGAAGTTTTCAACTTTTGGGTAAAGATTTGATGGATTATGGAACAAGGAGTGGCAAGAGCCTCAACTTGGGGATGCCCAAGGCACCCACTACTAGGGAAAACCTTATTCACAGAATCTTAGCAGCAGCGTGGTTTAAAAACAAACGCTACTGCTAATTAGCAGTAGCGAGCTCCTGGAAACCGTGCTACTAACATCCCGGTAGCAGTAGCGCCCTAGGTGAAACAAACGCTACTACTATAATTGACACGGCATTGCCTCCAGGCTAGATATACAAGTAGTGCACTTCTCCTGGACGCGCTACTGCTAAAGTACTCAGTAGTAGCGTTTTTCTTCAGAACTCGCTGTTGCTAAGTATCACCGCAACTAATTAAGTTTAGTCCCATACTGCTAAGCGAACAAGGTGTTTACCACCTTAAATATGTTACTTGTCAAACTATCTCGAGGAATTGGTCTTCATTGAAATATATGTGTAGGATTTGTGGTTGCAATATGAATCTTCGCCTGTGCCTATACAGGTACGGTGAAGATTCATGTTGACAATTTAGATTCTACACAAAAAGATCAATGATGACCAATGTATATTTTTGATGTTTTTACATGCTTAGACTTACAGCGTTTTTCCAGGACAAAGCGCTACTGATATTGGGATAAACAAAAGAAATAACTGCTTCCTTTAGCAGTAGCGTTTTTCTCTAAAACGCGCTATAGCTAAATTAGCTATAGCGCGTTTCCTTAAGAGCGCTACTGCTAGTTCGACTTAACCACCCGCGCGGGCTCAAAATTTTGCCAAGTCCTCCATTCCCCCTGTTCCCCTACTCCTCTGTCGCCGCCGCCCGAGCCCGAGCCTGCCCTCACCGCCGCCGCCGAGGCCGCCCTCAACCTCACCACCGCCGCCCACCGCCGCTCTCGACCTCACCGTCGCCGCCCTCGACCTCACCGCCGCCGCCCGAGCCCGCCCAGGAACGCCGCCTCCCGATCCCGAGCCCGCCCTCGCCGCCCCTCTCTGTAAGCCCCCCACCCCTCCCCCACCCCCTCTCTCTGTCTGCTTAGTTAGTAGATGTTTTTTAGTAGTAGTAGATGTTAATTTAGGGTTCATAGATAATGATTTTTAGTAGTAGTAGATGTTAATTAGGAGTAGTGATGGTACTAGTTAACTAGGGCAGTATGGTTAATAGTAGATGTTTTTTTACTATTGTATAATGTAGTTTTTTTTACTGTTTTTAGTAAGTGTTTAAAATAATTAGTAAGTAAATTAATAAACTAGTTGAATTAATAGAACTAATATATTTTTAGTAAGAAAATTAATATAACTAGTTGAACTACTTTATTTTTAGAAAGAACTAGTTTTTTTCTAGTTATAGTAAGTTTATATTTAGTAAGAACTAGTTGAACATGTCATATTTGTTGTTATTTTTTAGTTTAAGCAATTATTTAGGATGTATTAGTGATAACTTCTAGGGTTTTTGTTTTTGCAGAAATCAAGGAGCCCCTCTATCATCCCCACCGTCGTCCCCGTCACCGACCCCCTCCGACCTCGAGGTGAGACCAGCCAAATCTCCATGTCAATATGAGTCCTATAAGATATGATGTAGATAAAAAAATATATCTTGTGTTGCTCAAATAGGATATGTGGTTGCCCAAGTGGCCGGTCATGTTCAGGTTACACCTCCGAGTGGCCTATGTTTTGCCGGAGTGTTGATTAATTTCCGTTCTGGGAAATTTCAGGCGCTCGATATGTCCTTTTTTAGCAAAGGTCATGCCGGATTTTTCCGTGAATTCTGGCATGACTTGTGCTAGAATATGTAGGAAATATCGAGTGGCTTGGATTTTCTCGAAAAATAATTAAATGACATTTCGACAGACCGATAGTCAACCCGTGATGAATAATAATGATCTAATTTAGGTTTTTAGTATATATATTTAATTGTACAAGTTTAATCTTTGAATTATGAACGTAGGAAATGTCATACTCGGACGACGAAAGTCTCCCAGGGGAGTGCAGCTGGTGCCACGACGATCGAGGTCTGTGCGACAGGCCTCACCTGGACAAAGATCGGCACTTCAGCATTAAGCTCGAGGAGACCTTCGATGTTGAAATGGTACGCAATGATGACAAGTGTTTTTTTTTCGTAATTAAGCACGACTTCAACTATTTCAACATCTAATTTTCATCTTTTACAATTCAACTAGCTTATTCCATGCCATGCAAGACGCTATGTCTTGGAGAGGATGGGTTTTGAAGACCATGAAAATTTTGAAACAAAGAAAATACACCTAAGGACCCATCATGATATGGATTTTGAAGTAAATTTGTACAATTCTCAGAGCGTAACCCATTTTGGTTGCCAAAATTGGGAAGCACTTTGCAAAATGTATGGTTTTTATGAGGATATGATTGTCACCATGGATCTTGGTGATCCTGACATCGAGCAAGACAATATGGACATTTGGGTCCTTGTTGATACGCTTCCGATTCTACCACTATGTGAGTTTCTCAAACAAAGTTATTAACTAATTTATATTGTTTATTTCAAAATAGTTGACAGCTTATTTCCATTGACAACTTATTTTCATTCTTCAAAGAATGTGCGGTAGATGGTAGACAAAACCCACTACACCGATGGCTCTGAATTAACTTATAAGGAGAAAAATCATCTGATCGCATTTTGTACTGATCTTGAGAATTACAATACCTATGATCGAACTCCTCCAAATTATGGTGAATACGTGCCACTAGTGCATGTGTTGAACCACGGTAACTTCTATGGAGATACCCTGGTAAGATATTTTACTATTACGACATCCGTGCATCTTTTGCATACTTCTAAAACTAGTACATCATTGCTAACTACGAAATTATTACTATGTTTTTCGACAGAAAATCCCGATGGATTGTGTGCCTCATATGATGTATCAGAATGGTCGCCTTGATGTTCTGAACATACAGCTAGGTCATCCTACGGATCTCACCTATGCATATCGGATTTCTAAAACCGGTGAACACACACTACAAGAAATATGTCAACTTGCAACCATCACTATTGGTCACTGAAAGGTCATTGTTTTTCATTTGCGACCTTTTTGTGACAAAAAACAGATCGTCAAAAGCTGGCGGTCGTAAACTGAAATTCATGACCTTCTTTGTGATATGTAAAAGGTTGTTGGTTCTTTGACCAAATTTTTGGTCACTAGCAACCTCCCAGGCCAAGTAGGCATCCAACGTGGCAAGCTGATGTGGCACGAGAATCAGCCCAGTCCAATTCGGTTTTCTACATGGGCCGAGCCCATTAATTCAGCCTTTCTATATTTTTTTTCTGTCAATTTTTGGTCGATTTCATGGGCCTGGCCCAACATTGCAGCCTTTTTTATTATTGGGCCTTGGCCTTTTTGTCTAAATAATTTTAATTTCCTTTTTTTATTAAATGGGTCCACCAGTCAGATGGGTCCCAGTTGTCAGGTTTGGATCTGGTAAGTGTGTCCCATCTATCAGGCTCATATTCTTCATATTTCAACTAGTATTTAACTTGGCAGACAAAAGCACACATATACTTCAAATAAGAGCAACCATATCACGTTGCCAATACATATGACCATGTGTAATACAGTACTTTACAAGATCTACATGTGTAACAAGCTCTACAAGTGTGATACAATACTGCTTTACAAGAAAATGACGACATGCCGGACTCGCTGGACAACCATAGTCAAGGCTGGGAACAAACAAAACGGCAACATGGCTTCCTCCGTCACCCTGTTTACATGAATGAGAGAAGAATTAGAAAAGCTGAGGCAAATATATTATGAACAGACCATTCAAGAAAATGACATTTATTTAGAATGATAACACAAATTGAGCTAGCTAGTGCCATGCTTTTTGTTCTCCAACTAGTTAAAATAAGATACCCACTCATACAAGAAAACAGATACAAAGTGGAAGAGATACCAAAACAGATACACAAGTTGAGATGTAGCAGGCAGATTCATCAAGTATATATCATGATGTGTATTCATCATATAGCTGTTGAGATCCACCAATGCTCAATGCCAAAAATGTAAGATAATGGTTATGGAAAAATAGTAAACTTGCAACCAGATTTAAAACAAAGAGAACAGCAAGGCGATGCCATGACCAAATGCTAACCAGAATGCTTTTAATAAAATGGATTGCTTCTAGCTACTGTAGTAACGACATGTAGGTTCCATCAGGCCATGATCAAGTACTCCAAACCATTGCATGCTTTGCAAAATAAAATACTAGATGAATGTCACTAACAGGAGCACTAGGTGATTAATGGAACAAGACATGGCAGTGTATGTATGAAGACAGGTGCTGCTTGCTGATGTTCTTCGCATAACTATAGGCTGACCGTCAAGTTAGCATTACAGAAAGTGAAAAGGAAAGTGGAAAAGACATGGCAGCCTATAGCTATGCTGAGAACATAGACAAGCAGCACTTGTCTTCAGATATTGTTAGCTTGCAGCCGCGGGTATCCTTGCTTCAAGTCAGGTCCAGGAACTCTTTGTGTGCACATCAAGGCAGAATAGCAACCTCGGTCGTCCAGCCACACTTTGTTGTAGGAAAACAAACAAATGGTTGAACCATCTTGGTAGAAACATAGTAAAAAAACTGCTAAATGGACACTTGCAGCAAAATATATTAGAATGTTAAATTTAACATGCTAGAAAATTAAAGGAGAGTGCCCCACACACACAGTGTAAGTAAGACAAGCATATAGTAGTTTGTCTTCTACAGAATGCTTCTAATATAAGTAAGCATGAGAGTGTACGTGTTGGAGCTTTGTCATGCATGCAAATATTTTATGAGGAGAACTAGATACATGTATGTGATCGTTAGAATGCATATGTATGTTGACAGCCAGTTTCGCGGGCAATTAAACTAGAGCGTGCAAAATACATTGTGATCTAATATTAGAGTACATGCTCAAGATATAAGTGGAAGCAGAAGAATATAATGGGATGTCAATAGTCTCTGAGAGGTTTATGCAAGCAGGTATTTTTATACTACCACTTGCATGATTTATTTATTTGAATAACACCAGGAGAACTGCTATATTCACTGATTACAAGAGATGGTTGCCTCCCACATAAGCAGATAAGCAGCACCCACTTTCTCTCTGATTCTGCACCCTTCACTTCCCTCTCTCGAATCTAGACAACTCCAATATCCATTAACAACAGAGTTTTAAGAAAGTGAAATGGAAATAGACTCTAGTTTTCTGTCCCAAACAAAATAATTCACTGTAAATTTGTGTAATAATGAGTGAATGGAGGGGAAATTAAAATGAATGTGAGCACAGCAATTTCCAAAACCTGGACAACAGTACAAGAACTGTAGCCACCAGTGATGTACAATGCTACATGAAAATGACTCTCAAAGAACAGAACAGATGGCTTCATTGATAAAGGATAATTTCATTGGCAGGAGTATACTAAAAGTGGAGTAAGATCCTTTCCTTTGGGAAAATCTCTATGCTTAATCTGTTTCAAAGATTTTGCTCAACATATAGATCTAATAATATTATGTATTTTAAGTGTTACTCCAGCAGTTGGTACATCAGTATTCTGCACTACTTAGGAATCATGATTGATTTTTTTGTGTTCAAAAGTTGAGAGAACTAGCTGTCCTGCCAATCACACATGCATGCATCAAAAGGAAACCCAAGGTTCAGTTAAGCATTAATGTCTGGAAGCAGAAGGAAATGCAAGTGCAGGTAAGAGCAGCGTACAGCAGGAGCAAGACGAAACCTCGATCTCCTAGAGCCGCTTGTTGGAGCCCATGATTTGAAGGCGTTGAGGCCGTCGTGGCTGCATCTAGGGTTCTCGAACTCCTCCAGGGGTCTTATCTCGTGCAGCAGAAAGAACTTGGCGAACAGAGCAAGACGGAGAGGGAGATGGTGTCCTGCAGCAGAGAGGGAGAAGCACGAGCGTCATGAACAGAGCAACAGGAGCCCCAAAACAAATCGGGTCGATCCACACACAGAGAGAGAGGACCTTGTTGACGAGCTCCATGGCGTCGGAGCATCCGAGCCGCAGGGAATTCTCTCCTCGCGCGGAAGAACCCGCACAGCCGCGTCATCGCCCGAGAGAAAGGAACGAACAAGTGGCCACCGTTTCTTCCTCTCCTGGCGCACGAGCGATTGGGGGGCGGGAGCAGACGACCTCGAGCACCCTATCGCGTGTCGACGGTGCGAGATTGGATCTGGTAGCGTCGGGCGGATCTGGCAGCCGCCTGACGTGCTTCTCGATCCGGGAGGGAGAGAAGGAGGGTGAAGGGTTTCGCTGCGATGGTGGGGGATAGGGCAGAGCGGGGGAGCGAAGTCGCCGGTGGCGGTGGGTGGGGGCGGCGGCGAGGCGAGGGAGAGACGAGGAGGGAATCGAGCGAGGAAGATAGAGAGTGCGGGTGGGAGACGGGAGGGAGTGCGGGTGTCAAGAGGTGGGAGGGAGAGGGGAGGGGGAGCTCGATCTGAGGGAGGGAGACGGCGGTGGGAGGGATCGAGGGGAGCGCCGTCGATGGCGGCGGTGAGGAGATGGGGGGAGGAGGGGTGCGATGGGAGGAGGGGATCGATGGGATCTGGGTAGGGTTTGGGTAGGTGAATGCGGGTGGGGTTTTCTTTTTCATTTTCTTTTTTTTCTGTACATAAATGGATGGATGGATGTGGTATGGAGAGATGGATGGATGGATGGGCGCCATGTCATCGATCCGTGTGACAAGGAATTCGACCAATGGTAATAGAGCACATATAATTGTGTTTTTTCTTTTGTTTTTATTCTACTTTTTCACATGAAAAAAAATCAAATATTGATCTCATATTGTGCACAAGAGTGCATCTTCAAATGCCAAACAATGTTGCCTAAGAAAGTTTACATTTTCTATAGACGAAAACTCAATTTTCCATTTTTCGAGTGCCCAAAATGGGTTTAATTGTGAAGGGCCTACCAAATAGTTGTTGCAAAATTGAACCAAATCATTTTTATAAAATATTAGGTCATATTTAATGCACAATTGACCAAATGATTGGGTGTCAAAAGCTTTTATCCACCTCTCGTGAAAAAGACAAAATTCTGCCGATTAAGCAGAAAGCGGGTCAAATTTAAACTGCAGCTACCTCGTAGTTTCCTCTTTATTTTTTCCAACAATCATTTCTAGGTACTTAAGTATCTATTTAATCAGAGAAACACAAAAAAAATTCCAAGATTCAACCACTAGCTATGAACGGTCATTCCCGCCGGTTTGACCGCATTTTGAAACGGGTATAAAAAATTCAAAAAACAAAAAATTGGAAAACCTTCGCATTGTGTCATTATATGTGACTAAGTTACGAGGAAAAATAATAAACTTATAATACGGCAATACTTTTAAAAAAGTGTTCTCAGAAATGAGCTATCATGTGTGAAGATTCATGCCTTTCAACCCAAATGCTCAATCTTATGGCCACATTCATGGCATAGTTTGTTCAAATGATCTCATATTGTGCACAAGGGTGCATATTGGAATGACAAACAATGTTGCCTAAGGAAGTTTTCATTTTCTTTGGACGAAAAATTCATTTTCCATTTTTCGAGTGCTCAAAATGGTTTTTTTTGTGAAGGGCCTACCAAATATTTGTTGCAAAATTGGACCAAATAATTTTTCTAAAATACTAGGAAATATTTAATGCGCAATTGACCAAATAGTTGGGTGTAAAAAGTTTTGATCCACCTCTGGTGAAAAAGACAAATTTCCGCCGATTCAGCTGGAAGCGGGTCAAATTTGAACTCTGGCTGCCTCATAGTTTCCTATTTAATTTTTAAAAAAATCATTTCTAGGTACAAAAGTATCTATTTAATCAGAGAAACACCAAAAAAATTCCAAGATTCAACCACTAGCTACGAACGGTCATTCCCGCCGTTTGGACCGCATTTTGAAATGGGCATAAAACATTCAAAAAAATAAAAAAATTGGAAAACCTTCGCATTGTGTCATTATTTGTGACCAAGTTACCAGGAAAAATAATAAACTTGTAATACAGCAATTCTTTTCAAAAAGTGTTCTCAGAAATGAGCTATCATGTGTGAAGATTCATGCCTTTCAACCCAAATGCTCAATCTTATGGCCACATAAATGGCATAGTTTGTTAAAATGATCTCATATTGTGCACAAGGGTGCATATTGGAATGGCAAACAATGTTGCCCAAGGAAGTTTTCATTTTCTTTGGACGAAAAATCAATTTTCCATTTTTCGAGTGCCAAAAATGAGTTTTTTTTGTGAAGGACCTACCATATATTTGTTGCAAATTTGCACCAAATCAATTTTATAAAATACTAGGACATATTTAATGCAAAATTGACAAAATGGTTGGGTTTCAAAAGTTTTCATCCACCTCTCGTGAAAAAGACAAAATTCTGCCGATTCAGTAGGAATCGGGTCAAATTTGAACTGCAACTACCTTATAGTTTGCTCTTTATTTTTTCCAAAAATCATTTCTAATTACATAAGTATCTATTTAATCAGAAATACATGGTTTGGTGGTGATACGTCGATGTTTCAATGGTGGCCCAGAGCCCCAGCTCCAAAGCGCGTAGACTCGCATGCCTGCTGCGTGGTCACTGCATGACTGTGGCATTGCCATGCGTTATGGGCAGCCTAGGCATGTCTAGTAGGTTGGGCACTCCCCAGGTAGATGCTAGAAAGAAAATAACAATAGAAGAATCTCACGACGAGACCGAACTATGCTCAAACATGAATTAGCAGCCAAGTGTTTGATTAGCGGTAAGGGAAATTCACAAGGCCAATGGGCCTGAGTTTTGGTAGAGTATGATCATCTACTAGGGAGACTGTCTTGGAAAATTTTCAGCTCAAAAGTTTGGATGGCACTTGCTTTGCAAAGTACCACACGAGCAGAAATATGGATGTTGAAGCTGGGCTCAAATATGGATGTTTATTTTGGCATAGGAAAGCACTGTAGAAAATTGATACCATTTGGACATGCCAAAGTGGTACTTCCTTCACAATGCTCCTCTCTGGACAGAAACTTGGGAAAATTAGCGAGATAAATTGGATCAATGAAATGAGCTCAAATTTGTTGTAGGTAGGTTACATAGGTATGGTCATGCCCTAGTAAATTTTCAGATCATTTGGGTAAGCCAAGTTAGTACTTACTTCACAAAGCTTCTCTCGAGATCGAAACTTTGGAAATTTTCTGAGAAAAAATTACTAGGAAAATGGAGCTGAATATTATCAAGTGGCAATGATTTGGGTATGGAAGAGTGGCCAAAAAGTTTGAGGGTAATAGGAGGGGTCTAGATAACACTTGCTTTGCAACGTGCCAATCTGGCCATAAAATATAAATTGAACCTGGGCTCACATAGATGATTTGACTGAGCTGCAATTTGGAGGAGGGTGATAATTTGGGCATATGAAGGAACTGTATAAATTTCATGTCATTTGGATATATAAAAATGTTACTTCCTTCACAAAGCTTCTAGCTGAACAAAAACTTTGGAAATTTGCCGAGGAACATTTACTAGGCAAATGGAGTTGAATTTTGTCATGAGGCAATGATTTGGATAGGAAAGAGTGCCCAAAAAGTTTGAGGTCAATCAAATATATATAAATAGCACTTCCTTCACAAAGTGTTGTTCTAAACAGAATAGGAAAATGAATATTGTTGAATTATATTTGAACTAGGTGAGGAAGGTTTTTTACATATTTGACGAAGATATGATCCAAAGAATTTATGAGAATTGTTTGGGAATTTTGGGAATAACAGAAATATAGGTTGCTTCACAACCTAGGGCAAAAATTGACACATGGACATGACACATAGGCAAAACTGATGAGGTGGCGCCTAGTCATAGCAATAAGTACCAATGCATCCACGTTCACAACCTCATGACCATTTATATTGGTCGTAATCAGGTAGAAATAAGGTCATAGACCACTCTTTTCTGCTTTATGACCATTTGGTGTAAGGCAATTTCAGGGTTTGAGCCCTTCCAAGCGAAATGGCCGTGGATTTACGACCAATTCAGCTGGGGTCACTAAGAGAAGGTCACTAGTTGACATATTTCTTGTAGTGACATGCTAATCAAAGAATGGAAAAAATGTTTGGACAGTCGTAAGGAGGTTCTTGGAAGCAACATTAAGCGAAAGGCAAGAATGGGAGACAGGATAATCTCCATTTTCCATAATGGAGAGTCAGGGGCTATCTTGTTTCTTGCTATTTTACCTTAGAGAATATAGTAGGTCCTAAGAGAATGTAGTAGGTCCTATGAGGTACAATATGTTTATTATGTGGTACAATGTGTTAGAGTTGATGATGAGGAGTAGTTGTGATTATGACTAGCGACCAACTTGCTATGTGATGTCCCATTGATGAAAACGATGATCATGAGGAGGTTTTATATGACAATGATGTATTATGATGATAAGTTGTTAATGATATGATGATAATGATTTTTATTATATTATTGGGTGAAAGAACCGCGGATTAGTTTCAAGTGTATGTCCATCCACTTGAAACTAGTCCACGGTTCTTTCACCCTGTGATGTAATAACCCATTATGATGTAAAAACAATCTCTAAATTGCTGCTGTATGAAAACTTGTATAAAGGTGTCTGAATACAACATGAAATAAAAGTGTAATACGGAATAATAGTAGTAGCGCGGGCTAAGAGAAGCGCTACTAGTAATTCCCAGTAGCGCTCTTTAGTGAAAGCGCTACTACTAAGTCTATATAGCAGTAGCGTGGGTTGACAGACGCTACTGCTAACCTTTAGCTGTAGCGCCTTACTAGTAGCACCATACCCAGCGCTACTGATAGGCATTATTCCCGCGCTACTGCTAGGGTTTTCCCTAGTAGTGACCCCAAGGTAAAATCCAAGGATAACCAAAAGCCTAAGCTTGGGGATGCCCCGGAAGGCATCCCCTCTTTCGTCTTTGTCCATAGGTAACTTTACTTGATGCTATATTTTTATTCACCACAGGATATGTGTTTTGCTTGGAGCGTCTTGTATGATTCGAGTCTTTGCTTTTTAGTTTACCACAATCATCCTTGATGTACACACCTTTTGGGAGAGACACACATGATTCAGAATTTATTAGAATACTCTATGTGCTTCACTTATATCTTTTGAGCTAGATAATTTTGCTCTAGTGCTTCACTTATATCTTTTGAGCTAGATAATTTTGCTCTAGTGCTTCACTTATATCTTTTGAGCTAGATAATTTTGCTCTACTGCTTCACTTATATCTTTTAGAGCACGGTGGTGGTTTTATTTTATAGAAATTATGGATCTCTCATGCTTCACTTATATTATTTTGAGAGTCCCTTAGAACAGCATGGTAATTTGCTTTGGCTATAAAATTAGTCCTAATATGATAGGCATCCAAGATTAGTACAATAAAAACTTTCATATAAAGTGCATTAAATACTAAGAGAAGTTTGATACTTGATGATTGTTTTGAGATATGGAGGTAGTGATATTAAAGTTGTGCTAGTTGAGTAATTGTGAATTTGAGAAATACTTGTCTTGAAGTTTTCTAGTCCCGTAGCATGCATGTATGGTAACCGTTGTGTAACAAATTTGAAACATGAGGTGTTCTTTGATTGTCATCCTTATGAGTGGCGGTCGGGGACGAGCGATGGTCTTTTCCTACCAATCTGTCCCCCTAGGAGCATGCGCGTAATGCTTGGTTTTTGATGACTTGTAGATTTTTGCAACTAGTATGTGAGTTCTTTATGACTAATGTTGAGTCCATGGATTATACGCACTCTCACCCTTCCATCATTGCTAGCCTCTTCGGTACCGTACATTGCCCTTTCTCACCTTGAGAGTTGGTGCAAACTTCACCAGTGCATGCAAACCCCGTGATACGATGCGCTCTATCACACATAAACCTCCTTATATCTTCCTCAAAACAGCCACCATACCTACCTATTATGGCATTTCCATAGCCATTCCGAGATATATTGCCATGCAACTTTCCACCATTCCGTTTATTATGACACGCTTCATCATTGTCATATTGCCTTGCATGATCATATAGTTGACATCGTATTTGTGGCAAAGCCACCATGCATATTATTTCATACATGTCACTCTTGATTCATTGCCCATCCTGGTACACCGCCGGAGGCATTCATATAGAGTCATACTTGGTTCTAGTATCGAGTTGTAAATAAATAGAAGTGTGATGATCATCATTCATAGAGCATTGTCCCAAATAAAAAAATAAGAAAGGCCAAATAAAAAAAGGAAGGCCCAAAAAAAGGAAAAAAAGAAAATAAAAAGGGACAATGTTACTATCCTTTTTCCATACTTGTGCTTCAAAGTACCACCATGATCTTTATGATAGAGAGTCTCTTGTTTTGTCACTTTCATATACTAGTGGGAATTTTTCATTATAGAACTTGGCTTGTATATTCCAACAACGGGATTCCTCAAATGCCCTAGGTCTTCATGAGCAAGCAAGTTGGATGCACACCCACTTAGTTTCTTTTGTTGAGCTTTCATACATTTATAGCTCTAGTGCATCCGTTGCATGGCAATCACTACTCCTTGCATTGACATCAATTGATGGGCATCTCCCTAGCCCGTTGATTAGCCGCGTCAATGTGAGACTTTCTCCTTTTTTGTCTTCTCGACATAACCCCCATCATTATATTCTATTCAACCCATAGTGCTATATCCATGGCTCACGCTCATGTATTGCGTGAAAGTTGAAAAAGTTTGAGATTACTAAAGTATGAAACAATTGCTTGGCTTCTCATCGGGGTTGTGCATGATGAGAGCATTCTTGTGTGATGAAAATGGAGCATGACCAAACTATATGATTTTGTAGGGATGAACTTTCTTTGGCCATGTTATTTTGAGAAGACATGATTTCCTAGTTAGTATGCTTGAAGTATTATTATTTTTATGTCAATATTAAACTTTTGTCTTGACTCTTTCGGATCTGAAAATTCATGCCACAATATAGAAAATTACGTTGAAGAATATGCTAGGAAGCATTCCACATCAAAAATTCTGTTTTTATCATTTACCTACTCGAGGACGAGCAGGAATTAAGCTTGGGGATGCTTCATACGTCTCCAACGTATCTATAATTTTTTATTGTTCCATACTATTATATATTTTGTTTTGGATGTTTAATGGGCTTTATTATACACTTTTATATTATTTTTGGGACTAACCTACTAACCCAAGGCCCAGTGCAAATTGCTGTTTTTTGCCTATTTCAGTGTTTCGCAGAAAAGGAATATCAAACGGAATCCAAACGGAATGAAACCTTTGGGAGCGTGATTTTTGGAACAAACGTGATCTAGAGGACTTGGAGTGAATGTCAAGAAACACACGAGGAAGCCACAAGGCAGGGAGGCGCGCCTGCCCCTGGGCGCGCCCCCCACCTCGTGGGTCCCTCGTGGCTCTCCTGAAAGACTTCCTTCGCCTATATATACTCTTATACCCCAAAAACATCCAGGAGCACGACGAAACCCTATTTCCACCGCCGCAACTCTCTGTACCCGTGAGATCCCATCTTGGGGCCTTTTCCGGCGCTCCGCCGGAGGGGGCATCGATCACGGAGGGCTTCTACATCAACACCATAGCCTCTCTGATGATGTGTGAGTAGTTTACCTCAGACCTTCGGGTCCATAGTTATTAGCTAGATGGCTTCTTCTCTCTCTTTGGATCTCAATACAACGTTCTCCTCGATCTTCTTGGAGATCTATTCAATGTAACTCTTTTTGCAGTGTGTTTGTCGAGATCCGATGAATTGTGGGTTTATTATCAAGATTAACTATGAACAATATTTGAATCTCCTATGAATTCTTTTATGTATGATTTGTTATCTTTGCAAGTCTCTTTGAATTATCAGTTTGGTTTGGCCTACTAGATTGATCTTTTCTTGTAATGGGAGAAGTGCTTAGCTTTGGGTTCAATCATGCGGTGCTCGATCCCAGTGACAGAAGGGGAAATGACATGTATTGTATTCATGCCATTGAGGATAAAAATATGGGGTTTGTATCATATTGCTTGAGTTTATCCCTCTACATCATGTCATCTTGCCTAATGCGTTACTCTATTCTTATGAACTTAATACTCTAGATGCATGTTGCATAGCGGTCGATGTGTGGAGTAATAGTAGTAGATACAGAATTGTTTCGGTCTACTTGTCGCGGACGTAATGCCTATATACATGATCATGCCTAGATATTCTCATAACTAAGCTCAATTCTATCAATTGCTCGACAGTAATTTGTTCACCCATCGTATTAACTTATGCTATCTTGAGAGAATCCACAAGTGAAACCTATGGCCCCCGGGTCTATTTTCCATTATATTAATCTCCCGTCAACTATTTATTTCTGTCGCTGTTTATTTTGCAATCTCAATATTTATCACAAAAATACCAAAAATATTATCTTATCATCTCTATCAGATCTCACTTTTGCAAGTGGCCGGGAAGGGATTGAGAACCCCTTTATCGCGTTGGTTGCAAGGTTCTTATTTGTTTGTGTAGGTACGAGGGACTTGCGTGTGGCCTCCTACTGGATTGATACCTTGGTTCTCAAAAACTGAGGGAAATACTTACGCTACTTTGCTGCATCACCCTTTCCTCTTCAAGGGAAAACCAACGCAGTTCTCAAGAGGTAGCAGGCGCACCCTGGTGGGTTGTGCCCACCCAGGGGCCCCTCTCTGGTGGTTGTTGGCTCCAAAAATCATCTTTTATTCCATAAAAAATCCTCGCAAAGTTTCATTTCATTCCAAGAAATTTATTTCTGCACAAAAACAACACCATGGTAGTTCTGCTGAAAACAACGTCAATCCGGGGTTAGTTTCATTCAAATCATGCAAATTAGAGTCCAAAACAAGAGGAAAACTGTGAGAAAAATTAGATACGTTGGAGACGTAACCACTCCCCCAAGCTTAAACCTTTGCTTGTCCTCAAGCAATTCTGTTGATAAACTGAAAGTGAGAAAGAAAAACTTTTACAAACTCTTTTGCTCTTGTTTGCATAAATAAGCTTAAACAGGACCCAGGTTTTCAGCCAGCATTATAACTAACCATGTCAGCAATAACATTTAAAAATTATAATGATTCATATCAATGACATAATCAGCTAGCGAGCAATAATAAGATATCTCAAACAGCAACACGTTGTCAAAACAACCATGATATAATATGAAAATAGTGGTATCTCGCTAGCCCTTTCCGAGACCACAAAAACATAAATGCAGAGCACCTCCAAAGTTCAAGCAGCGACTAAACATTGTAATTCATGGTAGAAAAGATCCAGTCATGATGCACCCAACATTAGCTACACACAATGCATAAATCATGACAGATGTGCTCTACTCAGTTTCTGGCGCTTGTTTTTAGAAGGTGATGACACAACATAAAAGTAAATAGAAAGTCCCTTCGCAGAGGGAAGCAGTGATTTGCAGAGGTGCCAGAGCTCAATTTTTAAAACAGAGATAAATGATATTTTGAGACATGCACCCTTCTTATTCACTTCACGACTATCAGTTATCAACATCTTCCATGCTAAGCACGCTAGTGGCGGTTCCCAAGCAATAAAAGTAAAGGTTTTGACTCCATTGGGAGTTTTTGTTTGATTATTTAAGAGATGAACTCTTTTTTATGTTTGCAGTTTGGGACCGGGCATCCCTATTACCGCCCATTTTCTCCTACGATGGCGAGTAAATAAACACTCGCCCTGAGAATAACCCGCTTAGCACGGAAGATATCAACCACCTCATGTCGTTCCATGAACGATTCAGGCACACAAAAAGGATAAAAAATTTAGAAGTTTTTAGAGGTGGCACATGCAAATTTACTTAGGACGGCAGGGTAATACCGTATATAGGTAGATATGGTGGACTCATCTTGAATAACTTTGGGTTCAAGGTTTTTGATATACAAGCAGAATTCCCACTTAGTACAGGCGAAGGCTAGAAATTAAGATTGAGAAGCGGCCAACTAGAGAGCAACAACGATCATAACCATGCATTATGCATAAGTAACATTGGACACTAGCATGAGTAGGATATGAACACCATGAACATAAATATTATAGAGGCTATGTTGGTTTTGATTCAACTACATACATGAACATGTACCAAGTCAAGCCACTCGAACATTTAGAGGAGGATACCATATCATCGTACTGCATCACAATCATTTTAACGCTATGTTTATATCCAAGATAAATCATTATCCACTCCCAGCTACTTATGCATGGCATGAGAAGCTATATTCTCTAATTGTCATTGCAAACATGTTTAATCATAATGGGCTGAAGCCTGGATACTAGGTTAAACATATTTACACAAACAGAAAAGTTCATACCAGTTTCTCTTTGCCACGTCCAGTTCATCGAATATTGTCATTATTGCCTTTCACTTGCAAAAACAAATGATATGAAAATAATAATAGTGCAAGAATGCCATGGACTAAGCTGGAATCTGCAAAACATTTTATTCAACAGGAGAAGACAAGGTAAAATGGGCTCTTATTAGTTCAACAATTATTCATATGAGAGCCACTCAACATTTTCATCGTGGTCTTCTCCTCGGTAAGACTCGAATAAAAATAAAAGAAATTCAGAGAAACACACTAAAATATTTTTAGGGTTTTTGGTTTTCTTCAACAAGCAAATAAAAAGAAAAAACGAGAAAAACTATTTACACGGGAAAGCTCCCAACAAGCAGAAGAAGAACAAGGAAATCTTTTTGGATTTTCTTTTTAATTCTACTACTAAGCATGCATGGAAAGTAAAATTACTACAACTAATTTTTTTGTTTTTCTAAAGTTTTTCAAACACAGAAGAAGAAAGCAAGAAAATAAATCTAAGCATGGATGATACAATGAAAAAATGTGAACACCGACAAATAGAATGATATGTGAACATGACTATAATGTCGGTAAGAGCATGTACTCCCCCAAGCTTAGGCTTTTGGCCTAGCTTGGTAGTCGATCAGTAGCCTGGAGGGTAGTAGTCGGCATGGTAGCTCACAGAGGCTCTCGGTGCGGATGCCTCAGCATGTCGTGCCGCCACCACTCCTGCGTTATGAGCTTGATCCTCGCTCTCAAGACCAAAATATCTTTCCTTGCTGTTATAGTCAAAGAGAGCAGGCGATATCTACGGATGTTACATACAGATCATCTGTCGTCCCGGCGGATTCAGGTGATATCCATCTAAGTCTATTTTATTAGTACATATTATTTTTCTTCAAGAACAATTAATCTCGTTTGTGTAAATTCTTATGCAGAATTCATAATTTCAAAGGAGACCATCAAACTATGGCCCTTGCATACATCGATGGATCAATGGACAGGGTCATCTATAACCCGTCGAGATTCAACATATTTCAGCAATCCGCTGTTAAACTATATGTCGGTTCATATCACGGTCAAATATGGAGAGTCTTAAGCCAACTCCTCGAGTAGTCTTAAGACTCGGGGGCTATGATGACATGACTCAGTAAATGATGTCAGTTTGAGCAAATTTAAGAACTCCGGGTCATTGGAGGAAAGATAACCTGGTCCCGGAGACTACTGCCATATTCATGACAATTTAAAGGCCGCCAGAAATTCATAGCTCAAAATGAAGGATTCCGGTTTAAAATCCGGCTCAAGGGAAATCTTTTTCCCACAAAGCTCTGAAGCTCTCAATATCTGGTTCGAAATTCCGGCTCAAGAAGAATTTGTCTCTCGCGAAGTTCGAGTTCTCAGGAAAAATTAAAGGTTGCCAAAGAGAACTTGCTGCCATGATACGCGGTTCAAACATGGGTATCCTGCCTTATTGGCTCATCTTATTGGTCACTTGGGGGCTTCCTGCTCATTGAGCATAGCTGTGAATATCCCTCTTGATCCGGCACAATGCCACACTTCGAAAAGGTCACTTCGGGGCTTCCTCCTCATTGAGCATAGCTGTGAATATCCCTCTTGATTGGTTCAATGCCACACTTCAAAAAGGTCACTTGGGGGCTTCCTGCTCATTGAGCATAGCTATGAATATCCCTCTTGATCGGCTCAATGCAACAGGTCACTTGGGGGCTTCCTACTCATTGAGCATAGCTGGGAATATCCCTCTTGATCGGCTCAATGCCACAGGTCACTTGGGGGCTTCCTGCTCATTGAGCATAGCTGTGAATATCCCTCTTGACCGGCTCAATGCCACAAGCCATTTGGGGGCTTCCTGCTCATGGAGCATAGCTGTGAATATCCCTCTTGGTCCGGCTTATACGCCCTAAAGCACGTGGGGGCTTCCTGTTCAAACATAGGTGTATTCACCAAAGAGAACATAGCGTTACTACCCTCGTGAGCTGGCTTGGAACACCAGGTGTATTCACCAAAACCTTCTGGGTCCTCCTGCTTTGTATAAACTGCCACTCCGCCCGGGTAATCCTGGAATGGCAAGCTGAACTCTTGACAGTCAATCTTACATAGACCCTGAACTTGTCAAGGTTAAAACGGCGGTCATGTGAGGCCAGATTCACAAAGTGTAAAAGGTTAACTCAGTGGCTTGGCGGCCCATGAAAGCCTTGGAGCTTTAGGCTTGGCGGCCTATGAAAGCCTCGTTTTCTCGATTTTGATTCGTTATCTTTTTCAGCGCATTTTTTGGATTCATGTATTTACGTCATATTAACATATGGCTTGAGACAATTCAGGCCATGAAGACTTCATCCTTATGGATCATACTTGAGCATATCTGGAGTTTTGATAACCCGGACTGGCTTTGGACTATAAGTCGCCAGTATATGATAATAGCCCAACTTGGTGGATTTTCATGATGATATTGAATGATTGAGGTTTTCATACCATATTATATTATTCAAATAGCCAACATGGCTGGATTTTTATTATGGTTATCAATAACCAGTCTTATGATTAAGATTTTCAAATTCGCTTCGGCACAATGGCTATTATTTATCAATGGATATGATTTATTCTACGATGAAAGGAATAGTCCCGAGTCGCTGCAGGCTTACGACCCGGCACTTGGGGGCTACATTATTCAAGTTGAGATTACATCAAATATGCAAGTCCCATGTCAGTGCCAGCATGCACCATGGCACTTGGGGGCTAATGCAAGATCATTCTTTTTTACTTTCCTTATTGAAGACCCGACTCATCACATCGTAATGAGCCGGCCCTTGGGGGCTACCAATTGCTCCTGTCAAAAATTCAAGGTACACAAGTCTTAATCCATTATATTGAAAGGTCCACTACTAAGTTGGTAAAGTACAAAGCTCTTAACCTTGTGGACGTGGGTTCGAGCCCCATGGTGAGGGTTACATCATATGATATTATTTTCGATGAAGTATATATAAAGTCCCAGCTCAATATTATCTTACTAAGCTGGCCCTTGGGGGCTACACGTTGCTGCTCAAATCTACATGATCATACATACAAAGTCCCTGCTCATTATTGCATAATGACCCGGCCCTTGGAGGCTACACTAGTTGAAGTTTTTATGAGCATAAGGCAATTACAAGTCCCAGGTTGCTGCAAGCATGACAACCCGGCACTTGGGGGCTACATATGTGGAATATTCAGTGATTGAGATGAACAACCTAGATTTCTTCAAGGTTGCAACATTTATATTGAAGCAAGTCTTAAGCTGTTACTACGCTCCCTTCTTAAGACTTGGGGGCTACAAGTGATATGCATATATGGGAGGTATATTTTCAAGCTTGATGTTAAGTGTTTCAAGGCTGATATTTTTGTGAAGCATTAGGAGCTGAATCAAATGAATTATTCTTCACAATATTTTTCTGTGAGAGACCAACGTTAGCAAATTCATTATGAGGCTGGCCTATTGACCTGGATTTTCTAGAAAACGGAAATGACAAGGACTTAAGGATGTTCAAGTGCCGGCTTACAAGAATATTTAACCCGGAGCACAACCTATCAAATTTGTTCTTGTGTTTATGTTGCAGGATCAGTTTAACATGGATAAATCCAAATTAAACTGGGGGCTAATGTCGGGGATATACCCCGCGGTATGACCCGGACGGAGATATGACCCGGCTGGGACATGGTATTTCATTGATGACAAGCCAGATTATAAGCCAGATGGTAAGCCGACTGATAATGGTAAGCCAGATGGTGAGCCGGCAGATAATGGTAAGCCAGATGGTAAGCCGGCAGATAATGGTAAGCCAGAAGGTAAGCCGGCAGATAATGGTTATCCAGATGGTAAGCCGGCAGATAATGGTAAGCCAGATGGTAACCCGGCAGACAAAGTCACCTGGGGTTAATAAACTCGAGATGTTAAGAAGCCCAAGACGTTAAGAAGCCGAAGACGTTAAGAAGCCCATGGAGAGAAGCCCGTGATGAGAAGTCAGAATAGTTTAAGTCCTACTCCTACTAGGATTCCACATGTAACCCGCCCCTTCAACTTTTATAAGGAGGGGCAGGGCACCCCAAGAGTAGTAGGAAATAATCTTAAGGCTAGACACAACTAGGAGAGCCGGATATACGGCGACTCCCTCGTGATGATAATGAGACCTGGCCACAAACATCATGTAGGGTTGTTACCGGATGATATTTCTCGGGGCCCGAAGCTGCCTAAACCCTTGTCTTTTGTTGCGTCTCTTGATTCCGATCAACCCCTCTCAAGCTATCACGTAGATGCGTTGCCTCACGACGAAGTCCTCACACTAGGACATCTGTCGTGAGAATTCCATGACAGTTAATGTCGGGGATATACCCCATGGTATGACCCGACCGGAGATATGACCCGACCGGGACTTGGTATTTCATTGATGACAAGCCAGATTATAAGCCAGGTTATAAGCCAGATGGTAAGCCGGCAGATAATGGTAAGCCAGATGGTAAGCCGGCAGATAACGGTAAGCCAGATGGTAAGTCAGCAGATAATGGTAAGCCAGATGGTAAACCAGATGGCAACCTGGCAAACAGAGTCGCCTGGGGTTAATAAACCCGGGACGTTAAGAAGCCCATGGAGAGAAGCTCGTGATGAGAAGTTAGAATAGTTTACGTCCTACTTCGACTAGGACTCCACGTGTAACCCACCCCTTCAACTTATATAAGGAGGGGCAGGGCACCCCAAGAGGAGCAGGAAATAATCTTAAGGCTAGACACAACTAGGAGAGCCGGATATACGGCGACTCCCTCGTGATGATAATGAGACCTGGCCATAAACAGCTTGTAGGGTTGTTACCGGATGAGGTTTCCCGGCGCCCGAAGCTGTCTAAACCCTTGTCTTGTGTTGCGTTGATGAACCACAAGTGTAGGGGATCTATCGTAGTCCTTTCGATAAGTAAGAGTGTCAAACCCAACGAGGAGCAGAAGGAAATGACAAGCAGTTTTCAGTAGGGTATTCTCTACAAGCACTGAAATTATCGGTAACAGATAGTTTTGTGATAAGGTAATTTGTAATGGGTAACAAGTAACAAAAGTAAACAAGGTGCAGCAAGGTGGCCCAATCCTTTTTGTAGCAAAGGACAAGCCTAGACAAACTCTTATATAAAGGAAAGCACTCCCGAGGACACATGGGAATTATTGTCAAGCTAGTTTTCATCACGCTCATATGATTCGCGTTCGTTACTTTGATAATTTGATATGTGGGTGGACCGATGCTTGGGTACTGCCCTTCCTTGGACAAGAATCCCACTTATGATTAACCCCTATTGCAAGCATCCGCGACTACAAAAGAAGTATTAAGGTAAACCTAACCATAGCATGAAACATATGGATCCAAATCAGCCCCTTACGAAGCAACGCATAAACTAGGGTTTAAGCTTATGTCACTCTAGCAACCAATCATCTACTTGTTACTTCCCAATGCCTTCCTCTAGGCCCAGACAATGGTGAAGTGTCATGTAGTCGACATTCACATAACACCACTAGAGGAAAGACAACATACATCTCATCAAAATATCGAACGAATCCAAATTCACATGACTACTTATAGCAAGACTACTCCCATGTCCTCAGGAACAAACGTAACTACTCACAAATCATATTCATGTTCATAATCAGAGGGGTATTAATATGCATAAAGGATCTGAACATATAATCTTCCACCAAATAAACCAACTAGCATCAACTACAAGGAGTAATCAACACTACTAGCAACCCATAGGTACCAATCTGAGGCTTTGAGACAAAGATTGGATACAAGAGATGGACTAGGGATTGAGAGGAGATGGTGCTGGTGAAGATGTTGATGGAGATTGAACCCCTCCTGATGAGAGGATCGATGGTGATGATGCTGGTGACGATTTCCCCCTCCCGGAGGGATGTTTCCCCGGCAGAACAGCTCCGCCGGAGTCCTAGATTGGTTCCGCCAAGGTTCCGCCTCGTGGCAGCGATGTTTCATCCTAAAAAGCTTCCTTCTGTTTTTTTCCAGGGTAAAAGACTTCATATAGCAGAAGATTGGCACCGGAGGCCTGCCAGGGGGCTCACGAGACAGGGGGCGCGCCCCCACCCTCATGGCCAGGGTGTGGGCCCCCTCTGGTTGATTCTTTCGCCGGTATTTTTTTATTAATTCCAAAATGTGCCTCCATGCAGTTTCAGGACCTTTGGAGTTGTGCAGAATAGGTCTCTAATATTTGCTCCTTTTCCAGCCCAGAATTCTAGCTGCCGGCATTCTCCCTCTTCGTGTAAACCTTGTAAAATAAGAGAGAAAAGGCATAAGTATTGTGACATAATGTGTAGTAACAGCCCATAATGCAATAAATATCGATATAAAAGCATGATGCAAAATGGACGGATCATGCATCTCTTGATTCCGATCAACCCCTCTCAAGCTATCACATAGATGTGTTGGCCTCACGACTAAGTCCTCACACTAGGACATCTGACGTGACAATTCCACGACAGTTGGCGCCCATCGTGGGGCGCGCGCACGGTGGTGTTGAGTTCTTGGAGGGATCTCATCTAGGGATCGACGAGATCGCGATTTTGTCAAATGAGGGAGAACCGGCATGTTCATTGTTTTGTGATCGGGAACATAATGAAGTTCAGTTTTGCTAAAGCACATCTAGATGTGCCATAAGTATTGCACATCTAAGTCTTATGTCATCTCTTACGTTGAGATTCGTGTGGATATTTTCTTTTTCTTTTTTCTTTTCCTCTTTATGCTTGATTCACTCACTTAGATGTGCAATAACTAGAGCACATCTAGATGTACCCTAGACACACCCAATTAATTTTGAAGCTGGCAGTACAAGGTTTGAGATCAAAAGAAAGTTTCGTGCGTGTTGCCGCACGCGGCCCGTCGGTCCGCTGCCAGTACGATCCGGCGAGACCGAGACCGACTCAGGGTACTCCGCTATTCAATTGTCGTTTTTACTATGAGAGCCGGTGCACGTGAAATTTGCATCCACAGCAGTCGACGTTGGCAGATTCGCTTCAAATCCCGAGGCCGCTACTTTGCTGCTGTTATACGCACTACGTCAAAACATGAAATCAGAGTCAGTACTAAATACTTGTGGCCGGTTTAGTACTCACGTGAAGGCCGAAGATCAATTCATCTATCGAGCACTACCTTTTGCTCCTTTCATGTTGAAGCAAATAAAGCCAAGATTCATAGGCAACTCACGATCAGACCAACCACCATGTGAAAGCACCAAGGGGGATTTTTTCCAAGACAACCGTGACCCAGAAACAGATTTGGACACCGAGTCGCTCTCCGACCTCATGTTGAGTCAACACCTCCGCTGCTGCGATTCAACCACGGCCGGCACGCCGTTCCGCAGTAACGGCGTCTGCCGGCGCACCTAGCCGCCGCTGTGGCCTAGCTGAAGTCGCCTCCGCGCTCGGCCTCCCGCGCCCTGAGCCGCCCTGTCTTGCAACCGCCTCCACCTCGCAGCTGCGCCCTATCGGGTCTCCCGCACCCTGAGTCGCCTCCGCTCCGCTTCTGCTGGCTCCAAGCCGCTTGTTGCAGCTGTCGCGGCGCCTCTCCGCGAAATGGTCCCGTAGTCGCACTGGCCTCCGCCACCGTTTCGACCCCAAGCCGATGACCGTCGAGCCGCCATCTCCACGGCTCCGCCGCCGGCTGCCATCCTCGCCTCACCGGGGCACCGCCACCACTGCGGCCATGGCCGTACCAAGCTTCCTGCCTCTGCTGCTGTGGACCACTCGTTCCGGGCCGGGCTCACCTCCACCTTGCCTCTGCACTGCCTCCGACGGTTGCGCCAAGTCGGCGTAATTTCTGTGTCAAAGCTTGGAGCTGCCTTCTTGCTATGCCGCAGGCGTCGCCTCCGCTCCGCCTTGCTAAGTCGTTGCTTCCCCAGTATGTCACGACCTATTGTTACCATGTCCTTGGCTGAACCGACCTGTTGCTTCGCTGACCCTCAGTTGTCCGACCCACATCGACCGCGCTGCCGTAGCTTCACTTCATCGAGGAGCCGCCTGGTGCAGTCCTCGCGATGAGCCGCTGCGCATTCAATTGCCACTCTGCGACCTACCTCGCCAAATCACCGGTGCCCTTCCACCGAGCCGCCCGGCCGGCCTCGCGTTCAAAGACAATTCCATCTCGCCTCCGCCTCGGATTCGCTGTGGCATGATTGCTTCGAGCGCTGAGGCCGCCCCGAGCCTGCCTTCGCCGAATCGCCCTTGTACAGGGGTTCCGCCCTGTTGAGCCGCCTGTCAGTCTTCTGCGCCGGGTCACGCCATGGACCCGTTTCCTTAGCCGCCGCTTGAGAGCCGGCCGCACGCCTCAGACTCCATGAAGATTTTATCAGTATGTGCACAAGAAGAACCAGGTTGACCAAAACAGCCATTGATGATCGAGTCGCCGTCGCGTGGACATCTCGCCGACGCGGCCGGACGTGGACGTCCTCTAGTGCCCGCCCATCTTCTTCAGCTGCGCCATCGCTGAGCTGCCATGGCCTCGCTTTGCCTCTGCCGGCTTTACCGTCGTGCAGCCGGGCTGCCGTGCTGGCTTGCTGCCCCTTCACAGCCCTCACCTCCATGGCTACTGCGTTGAACCGCCGACTTGCTGGGCGGCCCTCACCCCCGCTGCTGCCCCGTCGAGTCGCCACGCCACTGCTCGTTGAACCGTTCCTGCAGTAGCAGTGTTCCGACCTGCCACTGTGAGCTGCTTACGAGCTGCCGTCTTGTTCACCTCCGCCATTATCGACCCGTCGGCCGCCCCGATGCCTCTGAGACGCCGCGACTCTCGGGCTACAAATCGTCGCCTTAAGCCCCTACTACCGTTGAGAACCTTTGCCTAGCCCCGCCGGGTGCTCCGCTAGCACCGGTCCTTCGCATCACCGAGCCTCCTTTTGCTTGAAGCTGCCGAGGCCGTAAGCCCGTAACTGGTCGGCGCCCCCGTTGAACCGCCGCTACTCTCCGCCTCTGTGGTGATCCAGAGCCTCTGGAGCGGCTTATACTATTGTTGAGTCGCCACTCCGGGTTGCCTCCATCGCTGCGCCTTGATTGAGCTGCCTGGAATCGCCACACTCCTCTGTCTTGCTGGGGGATTACTCGAGCCACCTCGGTCCGCCACGGGCAAGCCACCCCGCCTTGGAGCTGCTTCACTGACCCGCCGGCGCGGTCTTGAGCCGCCCCGCCGGCTGCGTTTTGCTTTATGCCGCCCCTGCTCGAGGGCACCTTGCACCTTGCCGCCTGATGTTGAGCTGCCGTGGTTATCTGCCCATCTGGATAAGAAAAAACAACAAGAAGGGCCGGGTTGGACGAACATAAAGATCAAACGCAATTCAGGAACAACACTGAAAAGTTATCTATGGATGTTACATACAGATTATCTGTCGTCCCGGCGGATCAGGTGATATCCATCTAAGTCTACTTTATTAGTATATATTATTTTTCTTCGAGAACAATTAATCTCGTTTGTGTAAATTCTTATGCAGAATTCATAATTGCAAAGGAGACCATCAAACTATGGCCCTTGCATACATCGATGGATCAATGGAGAGGGTCATCTATAACCCGTCGAGATTCAACATATTTCAGCAATCCGCTGTTAAACTATATGCCGGTTCATATCACGGTCAAATATGGAGAGTCTCAAGCCAACTCCTCGATTAGTCTTAAGACTCGGGGGCTATGATGACATGACTCAGTAAATGTTGCCAGTTTGAGCAGATTCAAGAACCCCGGGTCATTGGAGGAAAGATAACCTCGTCCCGGAGACTACTGCCATATTGATGACAATTTAAAGGCCGCCAGAAATTGCCGGCTCAAAATGAAGGATTCCGGTTTAAAATCCGGCTCAAGGGAAATCTATTTCCCACAAAGCTCTGAAGCTCTCAATATCCGGTTCAAAATTCTGGCTCAAGAAGAATTTGTCTCTCGCGAAGTTCGAGTTCTCAGGAAAAATGGAAGGTTGCCAAAGAGAACTTGTTGTCATGATACGCGGTTCAAATATGGGTATCCTGCCTTACGGGCTCATCTTATTGGTCACTTGGGGGCTTCCTGCTCATTGAGCATAGCTGTGAATATCCCTCTTGATCCGGCGCAATGCCACACTTCAAAAAAGGTCACATGGGGGCTTCCTGCTCATTGAGCATAGCTGTGAATATCTCTCTTGATCGGATCAATGCCACACTTCAAAAAGGTCACTTGGGGGCTTCCTGCTCATTGAGCATAGCTTTGAATACCCTCTTGATCGGCTCAATGCCACAGGTCACTTGGGGGCTTCCTGCTCATTGAGTGTAGCTGTGAATATCCCTCTTGATCGGCTCAATGCCACAGGTCACTTGGGGGCTTCCTGCTCATTGAGCATAGCTGTGAATATCCCTCTTGATCGGCTCAATGCCACAAGCCATTTGGGGGCTTCCTGCTCATGGAGCATAGCTGTGAATATCCCTCTTGGTCCGGCTTATACGCCCTAAAGCACGTGGGGGCTTCCTGTTCAAACATAGGTGTATTCACCAAAGAGAACATAGCGTTACTACCCTCGTGAGCTGGCATGGAACACCAGGTCTATTCACCGAAACCTTACGAGTTCTCCTGCTTTGTAGAAACTGCCACTCCGCCCAGGTAATCCCGGAATGGCAAGCTGAACTCTTGACAGTCAATCTTACATAGACCCTGAACTTGTCAAGGTTAAAATGGCGGTCATGTGAGGCCGGATTCACAAAGTGTAAAAGGTTAACTCAGTGGTTTGGCGGCCCCATGAAAGCCTTGGAGCTTTAGGCTTGGCGGCCTATGAAAGCCTCGTTTTCTCGATTTTGATTCGTTATCTTTTTCTGAGCATTTTTTGGATTCATGTATTTATGCCATATTAACATATGGCTTGAGACAATTCAGGCCATGAAGACTTCATCCTTATGGATCATACTTGAGCATATCTAGAGTTTTGATAACCCGGACTCGCTTTGCACTATAAGTCGCCAGTATATGATAATAGCCCAACTTGGCTGGATTTTCATGATGATATTGAATGATTGAGGTTTTCATACCGGATTATATTATTCAAATAGCCAACATGGCTGGATTTTTATTATGGTTATCAATAACCAGTATTATGATAAGGTTTTCAAAGTCGCTTTAGCACAATGGCTATTATTTATCAATGGATATGATTTATTCTATGATGAAAGGAATAGTCCCGAGTCGCTACAAGCTTACGACCCGGCACTTGGGGGCTACATTATTCAAGTTGAGATTACATAAAATATGTAAGTCCCATGTCACTGCCAGCATGCACCATGGCACTTGGGGGCTAATGCAAGATCATTCTTTTTACTTGCCTTATTGAATACCCGACTCATCACATCGTAATGAGCGGGCCCTTGGGGGCTACCAATTGCTCCTATCAAAAATTCAAGGTACACAAGTCTTAATCCATTATATTGAAAGGTCCACTACTCAGTTGGTAAAGTACAAAGCTCTTAACCTTGTGGACGTGGGTTCGAGCTCCGTGGTGAGGGTTACATCATATGATATTATTTTCAATGAATTACATATAAAGTCCCAGCTCAGTATTATATTACTAAGCTGGCCCTTTGGGGCTACACGTTGCTGCTTGAATCTACATGATGATACATACAAAGTCCTTGCTCATTATTGCATAATGACCCGGCCCTTGGGGCTACACAGGTTGAATTTTTTATGAGCATAAGGCAACTACAAGTCCCAGGTTGCCGCAAGCATGACAACCCGGCACTTGGCGACTACATATGTGGCATATTCAGTTTGGACTAGTGATTGAGGTGAACAACCTGGATTTCTTCAAGGTTGCAACATTTATATTGAAGCAAGTCTTAAGCTGTTACTACGCTCCCTTCTTAATACTTGGGGGCTATGATGACCCACAAGTGTAGGGGATCTATCGTAGTCCTTTCAATAAGTAAGAGTGTCAAACCCAACGAGGAGCAGAAGGAAATGACAAGCGGTTTTCAGTAAGGTATTCTCTGCAAGCACTGAAATTATAGGTAACAGATAGTTTTGTGGTAAGATAATTTGTAACGGGTAACAAGCAATAAAAGTAAATAAGGTGCGGCAAGGTGGCCCAATCCTTTTTGTAGCAAAGGACAAGCCTGGACAAATTTTTATAATGAGAAAAGCGCTCCCGGGGACACATGGGAATTATCGTCAAGCTAGTTTCATCACGTTCATATGATTCGCGTTCGTTACTTTGATAATTTGATATGTGGGTGGACCGCTGCTTGGGTACTGCCGTTCCTTGGACAAGCATCCCACTTATGATTAACCCCTATTGCAAGCATCCGCAACTAAAAATGAAGTATTAAGGTAAACCTAACCATAGCATGAAACATATGGATCCAAATCAACCCCTTACGAAGCAATGCATAAACTAGGGTTTAAGCTTCTGTCACTCTAGCAACCCATCTTCTACTTATTACTTCCCACTTCCTTCCTCTAGGCCCAAAGAATGGTGAAGTGTCATGTAGTCGACGTTCACATAACACCACTAGAGGAGAGACAACATACATCTCATCAAAATATCAAACGAATACCAAATTCACATGACTACTAATAGCAAGACTTCGCCCATGTCCTCAGGAACAAACGTAACTACTCACAAAGCATATTCATGTTCTTGATCAGAGGGGTATTAATATGCATTAAGGATCTGAACATATGATCTTCCACCAATTAAACCAACTAGCATCAACTTCAAGGAGTAATCAACACTACTAGTAACCCAAAGGTACCAATCTGAGGTTTTGGTACAAATATTGGATACAAGAGATGAACTAGGGTTTGAGAGGAGATGGTGCTGGTGAAGATGTTGATGGAGATTGGCCCCCTCACGATGAGAGGAGCGTTGGTGATGACGATGGCGATGATTTCCCCCTCCCGGAGGGAGGTTTCCCTGGCAGAACAGCTCTGCTAGAGCCCTAGATTGGTTCCGCCAAGGTTCCGCCTCGTGACGGCGGAGTCTCGTCCCGAAAGGTTGCTTATGATTTTTTCTCGGACGAAAGACTTCATATAGCAGAAGATGGGCACCGGAGGGCCACCAGGGGGCCCACAAGGCAGGGGCACGCCCAGGGGGTAGGGCGCGCCCCTCACCCTCGTGGCCAGGGTGTGGGCCACCTTTGGTATTTTCTTCGCTCAGTATTTTTTATTATTTCCAAAAAAACTTCCGTGGAGTTTCAGGAGTTTTGGAGTTGCGCAGAATAGGTCTCTAATATTTGCTCCTTTTCCAGCTCAGAATTCCAGCTGCCGGCATTCTCCCTCTTCGTATTAAACCTTGTAAAATAAGAGAGAATAGCCATAAGTATTGTGACATAACATGTAATAATAGCCCATAATGCAATAAATATCAATATAAAAGCATGATGCAGAATTGACGTATCAACTCGCCCAAGCTTAGACCTCGCTTGTCCTCAAGCGGAAGCCGAAATCGAAAAATATGTCCACATGTTTAGAGATAGAGGTGTCGATAAAAAACTAAAATACGAACATGAGGGCATCATGATCATTCTTGTAATAGCAACATATATATATATATATATTCTCATATGATTTCTTATGCTCAAGTAACAATCTATTCACAATGTCAAGTATGAATCAGAAACTTCATTGGGAACTAACAAACTATAATCTCAGTCAATGAAGCAATTGCAATTTATCATAACATGGGCGAGAGTCAATATAAGAGCTTTTCAGCAAGTCCACATACTCAACTATCATATAATCTTCTACAATTGCTAACACTCATGCAATACTTATAGTTATGGAGTTTCAATCGTTCACAGAGAAAGACAGGGGCTTATAGTGTTGCCTCCCAACATTTTACCTCAAAGGTAATGTCAACAATAATAGTTCATGCTAACTTACATCCAGTTGGATATATATATATCAGGATCTTTCCAACATGAGGTGCTTGCCAAAGGATAAAATGAAAAAAGGGAAAGGTGAGGATCACCTTGACTCTTGCATAATGTAAAATACATAAAGTAAAAGATAAGCCCTTCGCAGAGGGAAGCAGAGGTTGTCATGCGCTTTCAGGTTTGGATGCACAAAATCTTAATGCAAAAGAACGTCACTTTATATTGCCACTTGTGATATGAACCTTTATTAGGCACTCCGTCGCTTTTATTACTTCCATATCACACGATCGTATAAAGCTTATTTTCTCCCACATTAACAAGTCATACATATTTAGAGAGCAATTTTTATTGCTTGCACCGATGACAACTTACTTGAAGGATCTTACCCAATCCATAGGTAGGTATGGTGGACTCTCATGGCAAAACTGGGTTTAAGGATATTTGGAAGCACAAGTAGTATCTCTACTTGGTGCAAGGAATTTTGGCTAGCATGAGGGGGAAAGGCAAGCTCAACATGTTGGACGATCCATGACAATATACTTTAACTAAGATGTGAGAAAACATAACTCATTACGTTGTCTTCCTTGTCCAACATCAACTCTTTAGCATGTCATATTTTAATGAGTGCTCACAATCATAAAAGATGTGCAAGATAGTATATTTATATGTGAAAACCTCTCTTTCTTTATTACTTCCTATTAATTGCAACGATGACCAAAACTATGTTTGCCAACTCTCAACAACTTTTAATCATCATAATCTTTATATGTGAAGTCATTACTATCCATTAGATCAATATGAACTCTTTTATATCCTTTTTGTTCTTTCTATTTTCTCAAGATCATAGCAAGATAGCAAAGCCCTCGACTCAACACTAATCTTTATTATATATAGCTCACGGACTCGATTACATAGAGGGATCACAAAGCAAAACTCAAAACTAATTCATACTAAAACTTTATTCTACTAGATCAAAATATTACTAAAAGGATCGAACTAATTAAAACGGTAAAGATAGGAGTGTGATGGTGATATGATACCGGGGCAACTCCCCCAAGCTTGTCAGTTGCCAAGGGGAGAGCCCATACCCATGTGTTTATGTCCTCGGAGGTGGTGAAGAAGGAGTTGTTGATGATGTAGGATTTTTCCTTAATTTGCGCTTGAGAATGGAATTTTGCTCCCTTAGATCATCGATCTCCTGCTCAAGGCTTAATATCCTTTTGCATAGTTCCTGTTTGTTTTCCTGCAAGAGACGAAAAGGGATAAACTCGATCTTGGGTTTCTTCGACTTATCAGGGAGGCTTGACTTTTTGAACTCCACATGCATGTCCCCAGGTTGAGGTAAGGGGACTTCATCTTCATCTGAGCTCGTCTCCTCCTTTCCCTTAGGCTCGTAGTCTTCTTCTTCCTCAGTGGTCCAGCCACAATGCTCCAAGTCCCCGTAGACCTTAGGGTCTGTAAGGTAATCAGCCACATAGCTTTCTCCCTCCGAATCCTGGGATGACATATTGCTCTAATCTGCAGAAGAAACAACTCGAAACAAAGACAGAAGATGTTTGCATGATACGGTGGTCAAAGCCTTCGGGAGATTATATAATGAATTTTTTTACCGACCAAAAGAAGTATTGTGCAAGAAAACGGAGTCTGGAGAGCACACGAGGTGCCCACGAGGCAGGGGGGCGCGCCCAGTAGGGTAGGGCGCGCCCTCCACCCTCGTGGATGCCTCGTGTCCTCCCCGGACTACTTATTTTCCTATTTTCTTAAATATTCCAAAACGGAGAAAAATTGCTATTAGAATTGTTTTGGAGTCGTTTTACTTACCGTACCACATACCTATTCCTTTTCGGAGTCTAAAACGTTCTGGAAAGTGTCCCTTATGTATTCCTCCGGGGTTACGGTCTCAAGAATATTAGTTTCAACATTTATAGGATTACCTGAGATATAATGTTTGATTCTTTGACCGTTCACCACCCTCGGACATGTGCCTTTGAAGTTGTTGATTTTTATGGCACCGGAACGATAGACCTCCTCGATAACGTAAGGTCCTTCCCATTTAGAGAGAAGTTTTCCTGCAAAAAATCTTAAACGAGAGTTGTATAGCAACACATAATCACCTACATTAAACTCACGCTTTTGTATGCTTTTATCATGCCATCTTTTAACTTTTTCTTTAAACAGTTTGGCATTCTAATAGGATTGGGTTCTCCATTCATCAAGTGAGATAATATCAAATAACCTCTTCTCACCAGCAAGTTTGAAGTCATAATTGAGCTCTTTAATGGCCCAGTATGCTTTATGTTCAAGTTCGAGAGGTAAGTGACATGCTTTTCCATAAACCATTTTATATGGAGACATACTCATAGGATTCTTGTATGCAGTTCTATAGGCCCATAATGCATCATCAAGTTTCTTGGAACAATTCTTTCTAGATCTATTAACAGTCTTTTGCAAAATTAATTTGAGCTCTCTATTACTCAACTCTACTTGACCACTAGACTGTGGGTGATATGGAGATGCAATTCTATGATTAACATCATACTTAGCAAGCATTTTACAAAAAGCACCATGAATAAAATGTGAACCACCATTAGTCATGAGATATCTAGGGACTCCAAACCTCGGAAAAATAATTTCTTTAAGCATCTTAATAGAGGTATTATGATCAGCACTACTAGTTGGAATAGCTTCTACCCACTTAGTAACATAATCAACAGCAACTAAAATATGTGTATATCCATTAGACGCAGGAAAAGGTCCCATATAATCAAAGCCCCAAACATCAAACGGTTCAATAACAAGAGAATAATTCATAGGCATTTCTTGACGTCTACTAATATTACCAATTCTCTAACATTCATCACAAGACAAGACAAACTTACGAGCATCTTTGAAGAGAGTAGGCCAATAAAAACCAGATTGCAATACCTTATGTGCAGTTCTATCTCCAGCGTGGTGTCCTCCATATGGTTCGGAGTGACACTTGTGTAGGATCTGTTCCTGTTCATGCTCAAGTACACAACGTCTAATACACCATCTACTCCTTCTTTATACAGGTGTGGGTCATCCCAAAAGTAATGTCTTAAATCATAAAAGAACTTTTTCTTTTGCTGGTATGTGAAACTAGGTGGTATAAATTTAGCAACAATGTAATTAGCATAATCAGCATACCATGAAGCAGTACGAGAAGCATTTATGACTGCTAATTGTTCATCAGGAAAGCTATCATCTATAGGTAGTGGGTCATCAAGAACATTCTCTAACCTAGACAAGTTGTCCGCAATGGGGTTCTCAGCTCCCTTTCTATCAGTAATATGCAAATCAAATTCTTGGAGCAGTAGAACCCATCTAATAAGCCTAGGTTTAGCATCTTTCTTTTCCATAAGATATTTAATAGCAGCATGATCAGTGTGAATAGTTACTTTAGAATCAGCGATATAAGGTCTGACCTTATCACATGCAAATACGATTGCTAAGAATTCTTTTTCAGTAGTAGCATAATTTCTTATCAACTCTTTGTCCTAGAACAGCCCCTACAGCATAATCGCTAGCATCACACATATTTTCAAAGGGTAAATTCCAATCAGGTGGCTGAACAATAGGTGCAGAATCAAAGCTTTCTTAAGTATTTCAAATGCTTCTACACAATCATCATCAAAGACAAAAGGAATATCTTTTTGTAATAGATTAGTCAGAGACCTAGAGATTTTAGATAAGTCCTTAACGAACCTCCTATAAAAACCGGCATGACCAAGGAAACTTCTTATACCTTTAATGTCCGTGGGACATGGCATCTTTTCAATAGCATCAACTTTAGCTTTATCAACTTCAATACCTCTTTCAGAAATTTTATGCCCCAAGACAATGCCTTCATTAACCATAAAGTGGCACTTTTCCCAATTGAAAACAAGACTAGTGTCTTCGCATCTCCGCAAAACTCGATCAAGCTTGCTCAAGCAATCATCAAAAGAGGATCCATAAATGGAGAAATCATCCATGAATACCTCAAAAATCTTTTCACAAAAGTCAGAGAATATAGCCATCATGCATCTTTGAAAGGTAGCAGGTGCATTACATAAACCAAAAGGCATATGTCTATAAGCAAAGGTACCGAAAGGGCAAGTAAAGGTAGTTTTTGATTGATCGTCCGCTGACACAGGTATTTCAGAGAAACCAGAATAACCATCTAGAAAGCAGAAATGTGTGTGTTTGGATAGTCTTTCTAGCATTTGATCAATAAAAGGTAAAGGGTAATGATCTTTCTTAGTAGCTTTATTTAATTTACGGAAATCAATTACCATCCTATAACCTGTAATAATTCTTTGCGGAATCAATTCATCTTTATCATTAGGAACAACAGTAATACCTCCCTTCTTAGGGATGCAATGGACAGGGCTTACCCAATCACTATCAGCAACGGGATAAATTATACCTGCCTCAAGGAGCTTTAGTGTCTCCTTTCTTACCACTTCTTTCATTTTAGGATTTAACCATCGTTGATGATCTCTAACTGGTTTGGCACCTTCGTCCAATTTAATTTTATGTTGGCATAGAGTGGGACTAATGCCCTTAAGATCATCTAGAGTATATCCAATAGCAGCACGATGCTTCTTCAGAGTTTTCAATAATCTTTCCTCTTCCTCCTTTGAAAGGTTAGCACTAATAATAAGAGGATATATCTTCTTTTCATGAAGATAAGCATATTTAAGATTATCAGGTAACGGTTTAAGCTCAAATACGGGATCACCCTTGGGTGGAGGAGAATCCCCTAGGATTTCAACAGGCAAGTTCTGTTTCAAAATGGGGCCCTGTTTAAAGAATACCTCAACTATCTCCCTTCTTTCATTCATAAACATATCATTTTCATGGTCTAGCAAATATTGTTCTAACGGATCAGTAGGAGGAACGGCAATACACTACAAAAAATACACTTCCGTGATGATACGTGTTTGTCATAGTAGGTCGCATTTTTTGTCATGCATGTACATCCATGACGATTTTATGACAGAATCAAGATAGTCATACCTGTGCTGTGGTAGAAGTGTTCCATGACATTACCAAAATTATCATCACGGAAGTGTCCACTTCCATGACGATAAATCGCGCGTCATAGAAGTGCTTTCGTCAAGGGTGACCGACACGTGGCATCCACCGTAACGGAACGCCGTTAAGCTATCGGGTCGGGTTTTGGATCCGATAATCCGTTAATAGCCCCGACCAATGGGGATTTTCCACGTGTAAAATCATCATTGGCTGGAGGAAACACGTGTCGGCTCCTCGTTGGGACAGATGTCATCCATTCATTAGACAGAAGGCGCCTATGATACGTCGACACGTGGCACGGCCCAATAGAGGCCCATTCCTGTGAAAAGCCGGCCCGTTTGACTTGGTCAAAAGGTGGCGGGCCGGCCCATGGAAAGCCTCTTAACGGCATGTTCGCATATAGCCCATTTACAGCCCGCTAACCCAAGGCCCATTACGCCCTATCTGAATTAGGCCCAGTAGCTTCATCTGGGCCATCCAATATGATTCCAGCCCATTTTCACTTCTGGCCCATGTATGGCCCATGACGTCTTCCGGCCCATATGAGGCCCTTTGTAACTCTTAGCCCATTAACGGCCCGTGGTGAAACTGGCCCGCGGTGAACAGTGTATCACTTTATACCCATTAACGGCCCGTGGTGAAACTGGCCCGTAATGAACAGTGTATCACTTTATACCCATTAACGGCCCGTTATTCCGTTGGGCCGTTTCCAGCCCATGTTATCTTTCGTCCTTCTCAGAGCCCATTTACTCTTGGGCTCATTTCCAGCATTTGTTTACTTACGGCCCGTTACTGTCATTTTCTGCTTGTGGGCTAAATTCTGCCCGAGGTTACAGTCGGCCCGTTTTGTGGCCCGTTAATACGTTGGGCCATTTTCATAGCGTCATCAAATACGGCCGATTAACGACGGCCCGTTATGGTCGCCCCATGAACAGACGATTCCAACTCTAGCCCGTTTACGGCCAAAATGCGGTCTGTTATTGGCCCATGTTTGGCCAACCAATCATACGGCCCGTACAAGGCCCATTGATGATACGGCTTGTAGAAGGCCCATTGTGTCTACGACACATAGAAGGCCCATTGTTTCTACGGCCCGTAGGAGGGAAATGGTAACTATAGTAAATATGTAGCCCATGGTTATTGTGGCCTAGTTTTAAAAAGTAGGTTATTGCGGCCACTAGCAAACCGCGGAAAAAGAACTGCACTGACTACAAGCAAAGAAATAAATAAGACAATAAGGAAATAAATAAGCAAGCAACTTACGCTAGGCTATCATGGCTATTACACATATTACATCCACTGGGCATCAAAGTTCGCCACCAGTGCAAATATAGGGAACACAGCAGCATATAAATGCCGCAGCAAAACAAGTCCAGAACTGAAACCACTTCAGAAGAGCTCAAGAAACAATATCCTGGGTACCCATAATGCTGGCAAGATGCTTAGCAAGCTTATTAACTTTCTCTTGTTTGGCGCTGAAGTCCTCCAGCACTTCCTCAGTCCTTCGGCTTCCTGTCGCATAACATCTGATTGATGTCTTTCAACTTGAAGTTGAGACTCAAGAAATCGAACTGATTCAGGCAACGAGTTCGAAGAGCTGGTGCCAGCAGTAGTAGCCAGTAACTCGAACACTACATCAAGACAGGACTTTGGGGTTGTCTCAGTGTCTTCAATATAGTTTTTATCAGTTTTCTTGGAGACCAACAGGGATGTCTTACTACCTTAAACCTTATCTGCATTACTTCCTTTACCATTGCTTAACGGGGTACTCTTCTCCAATATTTTATCCGCCTTCTAAAAGAGAAACAAACAAACACATCACAGGTTTACAATGTAGTATATGAAACTCATTTTGGTAAACCAGTTTAGTAGTAAGGTGGACAGGATAACAGCATGAAACAAACATATATCTATGTAGTATGGTCACTGTATGGTCTATATCATTCTAGTTTATGTTGCCAAATCAAGATAGATACAGTTCGAATCATATCTATTTAAGACAACGCAGCATAGATAGAATATAAGTGTGGGAAACTACACAGCAATAACAACACTTGTAATGTGCATGGCATGAGAACATAACTGTTTATTCAATTGAAACTGAAATCAACATAGAGCAAGTTACAACAGCAAACAGCCAAACACGTTGAAGAAACAGGTTTAAAACATACTTGTTGCGCCATTGGAGTTTTAATTGCATCCTTCAAATTTGAAATTAGTTCGTATGAGTAAATACAGTGATGCAAGAGCAAAGTAGTATGAACCATAGCTACGGAACCTGACCTGAGAACAATTCTTCTTCTGCTTTAAGCATTGACTTGGGGTTCGGAGTGGTGGTCCTCGTGCTTTGGGCACGGCAGTTGCCTTACTAACTGCTCGTGTTTGGGTGCTCTGTGGTGGAGATGGTGCTGCGTCAACAGGAACTGGGTGTCTATCTGCTGGGGTTGGGGTTAGAAGGGGTGTAGCTGGTTCTCTGTCCAACTGGGTAGGGGTACAATCTGCATGAGTGTGGGTTATGTGTGGTAGGGCTGGTTCTTGGGCAAGTACAACCGTGGTTCTATCTGCATCGACAGGTAGCACGATCTTTTCTGAAGACCATGTTTTTACTCCCATAGATACTGCCATCACTCCCTCCAATTGAAATGGCTGATAAACAAGAAAAGTAATTGAATGTACAGACATTGTAAGATAGACAGGTGCAATGGATAGTAGGGAAGAAAACAGGGCATGAAATAATTCACATTTATGTTGTCTAACCAAATAGAATAGTAGGACATAATTTCACATATATGATGGCTAATTAAACAGGATAGCATGACACAATTTCACATGTATGATGGCTAACTAAACAGGATAGAATGACATACTTCAAAATATGATGACTATGTAAACAGGATGACATGATATAACTATACGATGTGTCTATTAAAGGGGTTGGCATGCCATAAATCACAAACATGCCATCGATGGAAACATGATAGCATGATATAATTCACGGATAGAATGACATAATTTAAAATATGATGACTATGTAAACAGGATGAGATGATATAACTATATTATGTCTTTAGAAAATGGGTTGGCATGCCATAATTCAGATACATGCTGTCTATGTAAACATCATGGCATGACATAATTCAAATATATAATTTATATACTAAGGAAGTGAGCAGAAGGCAATCGCATATATGATGTGTCAACTAAGGAGATGGCATTCAATATTGTGTATATGATGTAAAAACTAAGCATTGCAATACAACATATGCATGATATGAGTAATATAACCCTGCCAAGTTTGAGCATACACCTCAGGGGGATAATAGGACCGGTCATCTGCCTCTGAATCCTCCTCTGAAGAGCTATCTGTAACCAGCAAGATATCTGCTTCAGCAGGTAGCATTGTCTGCTCTGAAGACCTTGTTTTCACTCCAGATTTCTCCATCACCAATTCAAATGGTTGATGCACAGGAAGAGCAGTTGAATATACAAACATTGTCGACAAAAGCAATGAGAAATAAAAAAAAGGACGGCATGATATAATTCACATATATGACGCTTGCTTAAACAGCATGGCATTGCATAATTCACATACATAATGCCTTGCAACAAGATAACATTGCATAGTTCACATATATAATGTCTTGCAACAAGATGGCATTGCATAATTCACATATATGGTAATTAGACACTAAACAGGTGGCATTCACACAAAGCATGTCTAAACTAAGCAAATGACATAGCAATGCAAGATACCATACGCACGATATGAGCAACATAACCCTGCCAAGTTAGAGCATGCACCTCGGGGGGGAAATATGACTGGTTATCTGTCTCTGAATCCTCCTCTGAGGAGCTATCGGTAACCAGCAAGACATGCGCTTCGTCAGATAGCATTGTCTGCTCTGAAGACCTTGTTTCCACTCCAGATTTTTCCATGACCGTGTCGAATTGCTGATGCACAGGAAGAGTAATTGAATGTACTAAAATTGTTGACAAATTTAACAAGTAATGAAAAATGATGGCATGATATAATTCACATATAAGATGACTGGCTAACCAGGGTGGCATTGCAAAATTCACATATATGATGCCTGGCTAAACAAGATGGCATTGCATGATTCACATATACGATAAAGAAACTAAATAGATGGCATTGACACAAAGCATGTCTAAACTAAGCAGATGACATCTTTAATGTATACAGTAAGCAATGCAAGGCACCATATGCATGATATTACGAACATCAGGATGCCAAGTTAGAGCGAAGACCTCATGGGGTAAATAGGAGTGGTCTTCTCCTTCTGAATCCCCCTCAGAACAGTTATCTTCCTCTTGATTACGATCCGAAATGGGTGGAGGGGGGCTGCCTTTGCGCCCACCATGGAACGACGTCTGCATGAAATTTTATTGCCACGCAAGGCTCGTCTCTTTTGCTCAACATGATCATTTCCGTTGTGTACAATAACTGGCATGCATAGGAATAAAACATAGTGAGATTATGTAAGGAGTGCATGCACAAATCTAGAGTGATGGTAGCAAACTGTGGATAGACCCAAAACCAATGATAGCAGGCAGATAATAGCTTTAGTTAAAAAATACAGATAATGGCTCCTTTAATGTTTGTTTGCACCCAACATGAAACTCATAGTAGACACCCGAGATTATAGTAGACACATAGTACTGATTGCTGCCCCAATATGTACCCCACAACCATTTAAAAACTCAAGTTTCAGCATTAGTTTGGACCTGACTCGGAGTCTAATAGGTGAACACGACGATAATGTAGCATGTCATCATATTAAGCGACGCATAACGTAAGCAGACACGGAAGAGTGCGACCTGTCTTGCGGACCCGTGTAGTCCTCATGGTCATCTGCTCAGTTGATGATGGTAATGCAGTTGTCGTGGCTGCCGGCGGTGGGGAAGAAGATCTGAGGCGGCGAAAGACAGTCTGGAGAGCGGATCCCTGCTGTGGTGAACCCTTCCGTCGTTGGAGCAGCTGAGTTTGGGTGGAACACAGCGCCGCAGGAGCAGGACAAACCACACAAGGTTTTCTTTGACACATATCTGTAACAGAAGTAATTGAGTAAGGGCTTGTTTGAATTTGAGGATTCTAACAATGCAGGGATAGGAAATAGACAGGAATAGGATAGGAATGCACGTGCAAAACAGAGAATTTAAAAACACAGGATTTCTGCCAATCTATGTGTTTGATTCACAACAATTGGAAGATCACAGGATGCAAAAAAGCATGGTGAGATTAAGTCAAACCACAAGAAAATGTACGGTCATAATGCTATTATGCTACTATCTCTTAGTCTTGTGCTTGATGAATAGGAATATGAAAAGGAGGACAAGTGGAAATTAGAATTCCTACGGTTTTTCTTTCAAGGAGACACTAAAGGAACAAATCCTACAATTTTCATTTGCTCCATTCCTTTGCACCAAATTCATGAAAAGTAGTACCATAGGAAACTTTCCAATTCCTATGTTTTTCATTCACTTTTCCTTTCAAGCACTGGCGATTCTAGTAGGCAGGCTTGAGCAAGGAAAATCCTACAGTAAAAAAATGTTCTTGTGCTACTTCTATTACTTAGGACCCAGGCCACTGCCATACTAGCTCAACTCCCAGGCCCATCGACAAATGCACAGCTCAAACGCGCAGAGATAAATAATGATGGCGTTCAAGAGAGTCCATCACGGATAGCTAAGTTGCCTGGTACCTCACTGCTTGTCATATAGTAGGATAAAATAATCGTATTTTGCCGTTACTACGAGTGCTCAGTGGACAATACATATAACATGTAGAGTAAAAAAGAGATGCAACAAGTGTATGACAATGTTAACCTGAGTGGAATTCTAATAGCATCTCCAATACATGATGTAAAATACATAACCACAAAGTGCTAGATTTAAAATACATCAGCCGCTCATCTCTGAACTTAACTGTCGAAACTGAATTTAACTGTCGAAACTGAACTTAACTGTCGAAACTGAACTTAACTGTCGAAACTGAATTTTGCTGTCGAAACTGAACGCACTAGCAACGTGAGGCTACACGTCGGTCGACTGACTTTTTCATCTCTTGTCAGCCAATTTTGCAGCCATTGGATACGAAATCAAGGGCCTGCCATTCATCTTCAACCTCCACCCCCAGAGCGCCAGCCACCACCGGCCAAACAGCAGCCCCCCGCCGCCCGCGGCCGGCGGTGCGCCGCCCCGCCCGCCCCGAAAACACTCCCCACAGGCGGTCCGCCGCAGTCCCGGCCATCCCTCTAGGCCCCCCCGTGCCGAGCATTTTCTCCGGCGATCCCCACGCCACCGCCCCGCCAACGCCTCGCCACCGCCGGTGACCACCGCCCCCACCCTGAACCCTAAGATAGATAGTTGGGTACCTCTCCGGAGAGCCCCCCTCCCCGCTACGGCTGGTTCTTCCTTCACCCCGGCGAGCCCCCCCCCCCCCACCCCCTGAAAATTGACTGACCCAAAAGTCGATTCAGTCGACTGAAGTGTAGCTAAATCGGAGCAGCATCGTGATACGTCCATTTTGCATCATGCTTTTATATCAATATTTATTGCATTATGGGCTGTTATTACACATTATATATCAATACTTATGGCTATTCTCTCTTATTTTACAACGTTTACCATGAAGAGGGGGAATGCCGGCAGCTGGAATTTTGGCTGGAAAAGGAGCAAATATTTGAAACCTATTCTGCACAGCTCCAAAAGTCCTGAAACTCCACGAAACATGTTTTTGGAATTTCTAAAAAATATTGAGTAGAAGAAACACCGCAGGGGGCCCACACCCTGGCCAGGAGGGTGGGGGGCGCGCCCCCCCTTACTGGGCGCGCCCCCTGCCTCATGGGCCCCCTGGTGGCCCCCCGGTGGCCATCTTCTGCTATATGAAGGCTTTTACCCTGGAAAAAATCGTGGGCAAGCTTACGGGACGAAACTCTGCCGCCACGAGGTGGAACCTTGGTGGAATCAGCTGCTCTGCCGGGGAAACTTCCCTCCGGGAGGGGGAAATCATCACCAACGATCCTCTCATCGGGAGGGGGTCAATCTCCATCAACATCTTCACCAGCACCATCTCCTCTCTAAACCCTAGTTCATCTCTTGTATCCAATCTTGTATCAAAACCACAAATTGGTACCTGTGGGTTGCTAGTAGTGTTGATTACTCCTTGTAGTTGATGCTAGTTGTTTTATTTGGTGGAAGATCATATGTTCAGATCCTTAATGCATATTAATACCCCTCTGATCATGAACAAGAATATGCTTTGTGAGTAGTTACGTTTGTTCCTGAGGACATGGGTGAAGTCTTGCTATTAGTAGTCATGTGAATTTGGTATTTGTTCGATATTTTGATGAGATGTATGTTGTCTTTTCCTCTAGTGGTGTTATGTGAATGTCGACTACATGACACTTCACCATTATTTGGGCCTAGAGGAAGGCATTGGGAAGTAATAAGTAGATGATGGGTTGCTAGAGTGACAGAAGCTTAAACCCTAGTTTATGCGTTGCTTCGTAAGGGGCTGATTTGGATCCACTAGTTCAATGCTATGGTTAGGTTTACCTTAATACTTCTTTTGTAGTTGCGGATGCTTGCAATAGTGGTTAATCATAAGTGGGATGCTTGTCCAAGTAAGGGCAGTACCCAAGCACCGGTCCACCCACATATCAAATTATCAAAGTACCGAACGCGAATCATATGAACGTGATGAAAACTAGCTCGACGATAATTCCCATGTGTCCTCGGGAGCTCCTTTCTAATTATTAGAAATTGCCTAGGCTTATCCTTTTCTACATAAAGGATTGGGCCACCTTGATGCACTTTATTTACTTTCATTGCTTGTTACTCGTTACAATTTATTTTATCACCAAACTATCTATTACCTACAATTGCAGTGCTTGCAGAGAAAACATTACTGAAAACCGCTTATCATTTCCTTCTGCTCCTCGTTGGGTTCGACACTCTTACTTATAGAAAGGACTACGATAGATCCCCTACACTTGTGGGTCATCAATACTCTTTTCTGGCGCCGTTGCCGGGGAGTGTAACGCTTTTGGTGAGTGGAACTTGGTAAGGAAAAATTTATATAGTGTGCTGAAATTTTCTGTTACTTGTCACTATGGAAACTAATCCTTTGAGGGGCTTGTTCAGGGTATCTTCACCCCGACCAGAAGAGCAAACAGTTGCTCCTCAACCTACTGAACTTTATGAAAATATTTACTTTGAGATTCCTTCGGGTATGATAGAGAAACTGCTAGCTAATCCATTTGTAGGAGATGGAACATTGCATCCCGATTTACACCTTATCTTTGTGGATGAAGTTTGTGGATTATTTAAGCTTGTAGGTATTCCCGATGATGTTGTCAAAAGGAAGGTCTTCCCTTTATCTTTGAAGGGAGATGCATTGACATGGTATAGGCTATGTGATGATACGGGATCTTGGAATTATAAACGGTTGAAATTGGAATTTCACCAGAAGTTGTATCCTATGCATCTTGTTCATCGTGATCATAATTACATATATAATTTCTGGCCTCGCGAAGGAGAAAGCATCGCTCAAGCTTGGGGGAGGCTTAAATCAATGTTATATTCATGCCCCAATCATGAGCTCTCCTGGTAAATGATTATTCAAAATTTTTATGCTCGGCTTTCTCTCAATAATTGCTACATGCTCGATACTTCCAGTGATGGTTCTTATATGCTGAAGACTATTGATTTCAAATGGTATTTATTGGAAAGAATTAAACGCAACTCTAAAGATTGGGGTTCCAACGATGGTAAGGAGTCAGGTATGACACCTAAGTTTGATTGTGTTAAATCTTTTATGGAAACTGATGCTTTTCGTGGATTTAGCGCTAAATATGGACTTGACTCTGAGATAGTAGCTTCTTTCTGTGAATCTTTTGCTACTCACGTTGATCTCCCTAAGGAGAAGTGGTTTAAATATAATCCTCCCACTGAAGTAAAAGTAGTTTCACCTATTACAGTTGAAGAAAAGACTATTACTTATAATGATCCTATTGTTCCTACTACTTATGTTGAGAAACCACCTTTTCTTGTTAGGATAAAAGATCATGCTAGAACTTCAACTGTGGTTCGTAAGAGTAATACTAGAACATATACACCTCCTGAGCAAATTAAAGTTGAACCTAGTATTGCTATGGTTAAAGATCTCTTGAATGATAATATAGATGGGCATGTTATTCAGTACCTAGGTGAAGCTGCTAATATCGCTAAACCCGATGCTAAGATACATAGACCTGTCATAGGCATGCCTGTTATTTCCATTAAAATAGGAGATCATTGATATCATGGTTTATGTGATGTGGGTGCTAGTGCTAGTGCAATACCCTATGACTTATATAAAGAAATTATGCATGATATTGCACCCTCTGAAATGGAAGATATTGACGTTACTATTAAGCTTGCCAATAGGGACACTATTAAGCCATTTGGTATTGTTAGAGATGTTGAAGTCTTGTGTGGGAAAACTAAATATCCTACTGATTTCCTTGTACTTGGTTCCCCACATGATAGCTTTTGTCCTATTATATTTGGTAGACCTTTCTTGAATACTGTCAGTGCTAGGATAGATTGCAATAAAGATACCATCACTGCTGGCTTGGGGGATTCGGAACATGAGTTTAATTTCGCTAAATTTCATAGACAACCCCGTGATAAAGATTTACCTAGTAAAGATGAAATTATTGGTCTTGCTTCTATTGTTGTGCCTCCTACTGATCCGTTAGAACAATATCTGCTAGACCATGAAAATGATATGTTTATGAATGAAAGAAGGGAGATAGATGAAATATTCCTTAAACAGGAACCTATTCTGAAACATAACCTTCCCGTTGAAATTCTTGGGGATCCACCTCCACCCAAGGGTGATCCTATGTTTGAACTCAAACCATTACCTGATAATCTTAAGTATGCCTATCTTGATGAAAAGAAAATATATCCTATTATTATTAGTGCTAACCTTTCAGAGTAGGAAGAAGAAAGATTATTGAACACACTGAAGAAGCACCGTGCTGCTATTGGATATACTCTGGATGATCTTAAGGGCATTAGTCCCACGTTATGCCAACACAAAATTTCAGTTGAGAAAGATGCCAAACCAGTTAGAGATCCTCAACGACGATTGAATCCCAAGATGAAAGAAGTGGTAAGAAAGGAGATACTAAAGCTCCTTGAGGCAGGTATAATTTATCCCGTTGCTGATAGTGAATGGGTAAGCCCTGTCCATTGCGTTCCTAAGAAGGGAGGTATTACTATTGTTCCTAATGATAAAGATGAATTGATCCTGCAAAGAATTATTACAGGTTATAGGATGGTAATTGATTTCCGTAAATTAAATAAAGCTAATAAAAAAGATCATTACCCTTTACCTTTTATTGATCAAATGCTAGAAAGACTATCCAAACATACACATTTCTGCTTTCTAGATGGTTATTCTGGTTTCTCTCAAATACCTGTGTCTGCCGAAGATCAATCTAAAACTACTTTTACTTGCCCTTTCGGTACTTTTGCTTATAGACGTATGCCTTTTGGTTTATGTAATGCACCTGCTACCTTTCAAAGATGTATGATGGCTATATTCTCTGACTTTTGTGAAAAGATTTGTGAGGTATTCATGTATGATTTCTCCGTTTATGGATCCTCTTTTGATGATTGCTTGAGCAACCTTGATCGAGTTTTGCAGAGATGTGAAGACACTAGTCTCGTCTTGAATTGGGAAAAGTGCCACTTTATGGTTAATGAAGGCATTGTCTTGGGGCACAAGATCTCCGAGAGAGGTATTGAAGTTGATAAAGCTAAAGTTGATGCTATTGAAAAGATGCCATGTCCCAAAGACATAAAAGGTATAAGAAGTTTCCTTGGTCATGCTGGTTTCTATAGGAGGTTCATTAAGGACATTTCTAAAATCTCTAGGCCTCTGACTAATTTATTACAAAAAGATGTTCCTTTTGTCTTTGATGATGATTGTGTAGAAGCATTTGAAACACTTAAGAAAGCTTTTATCACTGCACCTATTGTTCAGCCACCTGATTGGAATTTACCTTTGGAATTATGTGTGATGCTAGTGATTATCCTGTAGGTGCTATGCTAGGGCAAAGAGTTGATAAGAAATTGAATGTTATCCAGTATGCTAGTAAGACTCTTGATACTGCCCAGAGAAATTATGCTACTACTGAAAAAGAATTCTTAGCAGTCGTGTTTGCATGTGATAAGTTTAGACCTTATATTGTTGATTCCAAAGTTACTATTCACACTGATCATGCTGCTATTAAATATCTTATGGAAAAGAAAGATGCTAAGCCTAGACTCATTAGGTGGGTTCCCTTGCTCCAAGAATTTGATTTACATATTATTGATAGAAAGGGAGCTGAGAACCCCGTTGCAGACAACTTGTCTAGGTTAGAGAATGTTCTTGATGACCCATTGCCTATTAATGATAGCTTTCCTGATGAACAATTAGCGGTCATTAATGCTTCTTGTATTGCTCCTTGGTATGCTGATTATGCTAATTACATTGTTGCTAAACTTATACCACCTAGTTTCACATACCAGCAAAAGAAAAAGTTCTTTTATGATTTAAGACATTACTTTTGGGATGATCCACACCTTTATAAAGAAGGAGTATATGGTGTTATTAGACGTTGTGTGCCTGAGCATGAACAGGAACAGATCTTACGCAAGTGTTACTCTGAATCCTATGGAGGACACCACGCTGGAGATAGAACTGCACACAAGGTACTGCAATCTGGTTTTTATTGGCCTACTCTCTTCAAAGATGCTCGTAAGTTTGTCTTATCTTGTGATAATGTCAAAGAATTGGTAATATTAGTAAACATCAAGAAATGCCTATGAATTATTCTCTTGTTATTGAACCGTTTGATGTTTGGGGCTTTGATTATATGGGACATTTTCCTGCCTCTAATGGTACACACATATTTTAGTTGCTGTTGATTACGTTACTAAGTGGGTAGAAGCTATTCCAACTAGTAGTGTTGATCATAACACTTCTATTAAAATGCTTAAAGAAGTTATTTTTCTGAGGTTTGGAGTTCCTAGATATCTTATGACTCACGGTGGTTCACATTTTATTCATGGTGCTTTTCGTAAAATGCTTGCTAAGTATGATGTTAATCATAGAATTGCATCTCCTTATCATCCTCAGTCTAGTGATCAAGTAGAATTGAGCAATAGAGAACTCAAATTAATTTTCCAAAAGACTGTTAATAGATCTAGAAAGAATTGGTCCAAGAAACTTGATGATCCATTATGGGCCTATAGAACTGCATATAAAAATCCTATGGGTATGTCTCCTTATAAAATGTTTTATGGAAAAGCTTGTCATTTACCTCTTAAACTTGAACATAAAGCATATTGGGCTATTAAAGAGATCAACTATGATTTTAAAATTGCCGGTGAGAAAAGGTTGTTTGATATTAGCTCACTTGATGAATGGAGAACCCAAGCCTATGAAAATGCCAAGCTATTCAAAGAAAAAGTCAAACGCTGGCACGACAAAAGGATACAAAAGCATGAGTTTAACGTAGGAGATATGTGTTATTATTCAACTCTCGTTTAAGATTTTTTGTAGGAAAACTTCTCTCTAAATGGGAAGGTCCTTACGTTGTCGAGGAGGTCTATCGTTCTGGTGCCATAAAATCAACAACTTCGAAGGCACTAGTCCGAGGGTGGTAAACGGTCAAAGAATTAAACACTATATTTCAGGTAATCCTATCAATGTTGAAACCAATATTATTGAAATCGTAACCCCGGAGGAGTACATAAGGAACACTTTCCAGAATGTTCCGGGGCCCGAAAAAGAATAGGTATGTGGTACGGTAAGTAAACCGACTCCAAAACAATTTTAATGGCAATTTTTATCCGTTTTGGAATATTTAAGAATTTTAGAAAGAAAGAAGTAGTCCGAAAGGAACACGAGGCCTCTAGGAGGGTGGAGGGCGCCCCCCCTTACTAGGCGCGCCCCTGCCTCCTGGACACCTCGTGTGCCTCCCGGACTCCGTTTTCTTGCACGTTACGTATTTTGCTTGGTAAAAATTCATTATATATACTCCCGAGGGTTTTGACCACCGTATCACGCAAATATCCTCTGTTTTCGTTTCGAGCTGTTTTTGTCGCGGATCTAGGGCACCATGGCATCACCCTCCTCCAACAATGAAGACAAGGATGCTTGGCTATTGAAGATAGAGCTGAAAATAGAAGAATCGGAAGAGATCAACAAGGATGAGGGGATCAAGAAGGCTATGGAGGCTCAATCTCTGGTAGTGCAAGAAGAAGACATCCCTCAACCCTTACCTAACCTCTTTACTCCAACTGAGATTGAAGCTTTCAGGATGATTGAGTTAGCACGCATACAGAATAAGCATCTCACACAAGAGAATATTTTGCTGAAGGATTATATCACTGGACTAAAGGCATTATCCGCAAGTTGGAGGAGCTTTTACACTCAATGTGCGATTATCCACCATCATCATCACCACCTCCGTCACCTCCGAAGACATAATTACATGGGTATGGGCACTCCCCTTGGCAAACGGCCAAGCTTGGGGGAGGTGCCCCGGTATCGTATCACCATCACACTCCTATCTTTACCGTTTTATTTAGTACGATCCTTTTAGTAGTATCTTGATCTAGTAGATTGAAGTTCTAATATCAAGTAGTTTTGAGTTTTGCTTTATGATCTCTTTATGTAATCGAGTCCGTGAGCTATCTATAATAAAGATTAGTGTTGAGTCAGGGGCTTTGCTATATTGCCATGATCTTGAGAAAGTAGAAAGAATAAAAAAGTTCATATTGACCTTATGTCGGAGTAAATGGCCACGGGTAGCCCAACCGACTACCCCTGGTTCTTCAGAAAAATTATCAGGCCTTTGGGCCTTCAAGCACTCCAAGCTTTTGGGCCGCCTTCCCTGGCCGGCTGCCTCTAAAGCTGACTCCCGGAAGGCGACTTAGCCTCGAGCACCCTCTCCCCAGGACGACTACGGGGTGGCCGACTCCAAGAAGCCGGCCAAGAAGGATGCCGGCTCCTAGCAGCCGGCCAAGATCACAACCACCAAAGCTGTTCCCACATAACGCCGACATGATGGGGTGAGGCCACAGTGCGGCCCACTACCCCCGAAACCCGAGGCGGGCATGGCTACAGGAGGCCGTACGGGACGGCCGTCTCCCGTGCGGCTCGGCACTGTAGCCATGCTAGCCTTGACGTCATCCACGACCAACTCCCGTACGGCCCAAGACTGCGGGCCCCTTCAGCCAGAGAGAGGCGTGAAGGCGGCCCGGCTTTTCCCAGTCGGCCAAGAGCATAGCCGGCCTCCAGAAGCCGGCTACTCCCTTCCTCGAAGCGGGAGCCCCATTAAGGAGACAAGACGAGGTAAGGCTACAGTGATAGCCCCCGAGGCGGCCCACTGTAGCCACGCTTACCTCGACAAAGCCCTCGTCATCAGAGGCGCGGCTACAGTAAGCAGCCACCGATAAGACCCTAGGCGGTGGGGCCGGCCTGTCGACCAAGTAGCCGGCAGCCAGTGGGACCCACCAGCCGGCGGGACCCAGTAGCCGGCGGAGAGGCCGGCGAGCGTAGACACTGACGGCTGGGGCCAGCTCCCAGTTGAATTACCATTGTACCCCCGGGGAGTAGGCCTATATAAAACCCCCGGAGCACCCATGCAAAGGGTTCGCACCCAAGCATAGTTGGCCTCTGAGCATAGAGCTGCCCTCTAAGCATAGCCCACACACCATAGATAGAGAGAAGCAAGAGCTAGCCTTGTTTTTCTTCTCCCTTGATCTCAACAGCTCTAGGAGCGATTGTAGATACCTTTCATCGATCTAGTGATCATGCGGAGACCCCGCAGAGCAGGACTAGGGGTGTTATCTCCTCGAAGAGCCCCGAAGCTGGGTAAGATTCGCCGGCGTGCATGTCTTCGCCTCATCCCGTTTCCAGGCACCGGCGACGTTTTATTGGCTCCCACAATGATAAGCCATCCCTTGGCATATGTCGCACCAACCACCCGACATTTGGCGCCCACCGTGGGGCCAGGTGCACCGTCGTCCGGAGACCTGTTCTGGACGGGAACCCTCTTCCTCCCCCGCGAGCGCAGCCAGCCTGCTGCGCCCGATGGCGTTTGCCTCGACGCGCTGCAAGGCGTCGACGACGCCTGCGCAGCGAGCTACCTCGCCGACCTGCTTGACGTGACTCACATCTCTGACGAGCCTGCGTCTGACACAGGCACCGACTGCCCCGAGAGCCGCCTCGTCAGCCTCCTCGACCAGCTTCACATCTCCAGCGAGCCTGCTGCAGATGTGGAGTCGGTCGGCTCCACCGACCCGATGCTCATCGACTCCGACACCGCGTCGCTTGACGCCTACCCCTCCGACGTGGTGGTATTCGACGACCCCCTCCCTCGAGCTGACAGCGGCAGCAGCGCTGTCACCGAAGTGCTGGTCATCAGCCACGTCTCCAACTCGGGCGAGAATGCCCGCGACACTCAGCAAGCGGCGATGCACAACCTCTCCGTCCCCATCCCGGCCGACGCCGACGCCGAGACCCTGGAGGCACGCCGCCTTGCCCTCATCGCGGAGGGCAAGAAGATAGCCTCGATGAGACGCCTCACCGAGGCCCACCAGCGCGAAGTCGACCGCGCCGCCTTTGGCACGCCGCCGCCTAGCGGCCCTAGCCGAGCCGGCTTCGTCCAGAAGCGCGGCGCAGCCGTTGCCAGCATGCTGGGCGCAGATCGCCCCGTCTACGCCACCCCGCTTGAGAATCTGCGAGCCGCTCAGGCGGCTGCAGAGGAGCTCAATGGGCTGGGAGCCGATGAGCTCCCCTACATGGCAAGACAGATCCAGCAGCTGATCGACGCGGCTGCAGAACGGCACGTAGCCGACGCCCGTGCTGATAGTCATCCCCCGCGCCGGGAGCACGCCGCAATGTCCCGCTCGCCGACTGCAAGCGGCGCGCGCCAGAAGAAAGACAAGGAGCCGGCTGCCAGCCGCAGCCGGACTCGCATCACCATCGAGTGCGACGCGGATGGCCGCCCTCGAGCTGTAGAGCACCAAGGAAACCTGCCTCCTCCCCCGCCTCGAAGAGAAAGACGCCTCACTCCGCCGCCTGTCACACATCCGACTCTTGGCGACCGACTCGGCCGCCGAGAAGGAGTCGGCGAGAATGACGCCCGCCACAGGATCGACCGCCTCGCTCGATCCTTGGCGTTAGAAGAAGAAGACGATGTCGGCCCGCCATGCTTTGGCCCCCGCATCCGCGACGAGCCCTTCCCCAAAGGGTTCTCGCTCCCCAGAGACAAGCCCAAGTACAACGGCTCAGTGAAGCCGGAAGATTGGCTCATTGACTACTCCACGGCCGTCAGCATTGCCAACGGCACCCGGCGCGTCGCCGTGAAGTACGTCCCCCTGATGCTGCAAGGCACGGCGCGCACATGGCTCAACAGCCTCAAGCCCTACAGCATCAACAGTTGGCTGGACTTCACCGAAGTTTTCGTCCGCAACTTCACCAGCACCTACAAGCGGCCTCCCAAGCCTCGCCAGCTCTCCCTCTGCGTCCAGGGGCCCAACAAGTCGACCCGCGACTACCTCACGCGATGGGCCGAGCTCCGCAACTTCTGCGAGGGAGTGCACGAGGTCCAGGCCATCGAGTATTTCACCGCCGGGTGCCGAGAGGGCACCCTCCTCAAGCACCGACTCCTCTGCGACAAGCCGGCTACCCTCGATGAGTTGCTAGTCATCGCCGACAAATACGCCACCGCCGACTCCTCGATGAAGACCGAGCTGCGAGTAGACGCCTCGGAGAAAGTAATTGCTCCGGCTCCCAAGACGCCGGCTGGCGACCCTAACCGGCGCCCCTACCAGAACGACCACAAGCGCAAGGGCCCCATGCCGACTTCCTCCAGTCGGCAGGTGGCCACAGTCGAAGACGAGCAGCCCGAAGAGCGGCCCGCTCCCAAGAAAAAGGGTGGCCGGCCGCCCTAGCAGCCGTCTTTCTCCTACGAGCAAGCACTCGACGCTCCTTGCAAGTTCCACAGCGGCGCGAAGCCGTCCAACCACACGACACGGAAATGCCACTGGCTCACCCGCATCACCAAGGGCGAAGGGATGTTGCCGCCTCCGCCTCCCGGCCCGCCGCCTCCAGCTCCCCAGCAGCCGGCGGTCGGCGCCATCCAAGACGAATTCCCCGAAGAGCACGCCGCCTACGTCGTCTTCACAAGTCAAGCCGACGACAAGCGCAGCCGACACCGGCAGCACCAAGAAGTGAACGCAATCGCCTCTAGCACCGCCGAGTTCATGCACTGGTCGGAAAAGCCAACCAGCTGGAGCCAGGCCGACCACCCAGAGGTGATGCCTTCGCCTGGCTCCTATGCTATGGTCTTGGATGTCACCCTTGCGACGGAGAGGCGAGCTGCCAGATTTTCCCGCGTCCTGATAGATGGCGGAAGCAGTATCAACATACTGTACCGCGATACCATGGAGAAGTTGAACATCAAAGCGAAGCAGCTCATGCCGAGCCGCACCGTCTTCCATGGTATCTTACCCGGCCTGTCTTGCTCTCCAATCGGCAAGATCAAAATGGATGTTCTCTTCGGAGACAAAGATCATTTTCGCCGGGAAGCAATATGGTTCGAAGTGGTGGATTTGGAGAGCCCCTATCATGCACTGCTTGGCCGACCTGCTTTGGCCAAGTTCATGGCTGTGCCCCACTACACCTACCTGAAGATGAAGATGCCGAGCTCGAAGGGGATCATCACGGTAGCCGGCGACTACAAGAAGTCCGTCGAGTGTGCCATGGCCAGCAGCCGGCTGGCCGAGTCCCTCGTGGTGGCAGAAGAGAAGAAGATGTTGGAACGGGTTGTGGCCATGGCCGGCAAGCAGCCGACATTGTCCCCCAACCCCAAGGATTGTGATGCGCAGGGCTCCTTCCAGCCTGCAAAAGAGACGAAGAAGATACCTCTGGACCCGGAGCACCCGCAGAGGTTCGCTGTGATTGGGGCGAACTTGGACAGTAAATCGGAAGGCGAGCTCGTCGACTTCCTCCGTGAGAATCGAGACATCTTTGCATGGTCCCCAAAGGACATGCCGGGTGTCCCGAAGGATTTCGCCGAGCACAAATTACATGTCCGTGCTGATGCGAAGCCGGTCAAGCAACCCCTCCGCCGACTATCAGAAGAGAAGCGAAGAGTCGTGGGAGAAGAGATAGCCCGGCTCCTTGCAGCCGGCTTCATCATGGAAGTGTTCTTTCCAGAATGGCTTGCCAATCCAGTTCTGGTTCTGAAGAAGAATAACAAGTGGCGTATGTGTATAGACTACACGAGTTTGAACAAGGCCTGCCCAAAAGATCCGTTTGCTCTGCCACGGATTGACCAAGTGATAGACTCCACAGCCGGATGCGAGCTGCTAAGTTTTTTGGATGCATACTCAGGGTATCATCGGATCAAGTTGGACCCGGCTGACCGCCTGAAGACTGTCTTCATCACACCCTTTGGAGCTTTCTGCTACCTGACAATGACATTCGGCTTGAGAAATGCCGGTGCCACTTTTCAGCGTTGCATGCAGAAATGTCTCTTGAAACAACTCGGCAGAAATGCCCACGTCTATGTAGACGACATTGTGGTGAAGACAGAGAAGCGCGGTACCTTGCTGGAAGACCTGAAAGAAACATTCGCCAACTTGCGCCGATTCCAGATCAAGCTCAATCCCGAGAAGTGCGTATTCGGAGTGCCAGCCGGCCAGCTGCTAGGCTTCCTGGTCTCCGAACGCGGCATTGAGTGCAACCCCATCAAGATCAAGGCCATCGAGAGGATGGAGATTCCCACCAAGCTGCGAGATTTGCAGAAGTTCACTGGCTGCTTAGCCTCCCTGAATCGTTTTATCAGCCGACTAGGAGAGAAGGCTCTCCCCCTGTACCGACTCATGAAGAAGTCCACTCACTTTGAGTGGAATGATCAAGCCGACCAAGCCTTCCATGAGTTGAAGAAAATGTTGACCACTCCGCCTGTCCTGGCTGCGCCGACTGAGAAGGAGCCCATGCTCCTCTACATCGCCGCGACAAGCCGAGTCGTCAACACTGTTGTTGTGGTCCAGCGCCCGGAGGAAGGCCGAGCCCAGCTAGTCCAGAGGCCGGTCTACTATCTCAGCGAAGTACTGTCCAGCTCAAAGCAAAACTACCCGCACTACCAGAAGATGTGCTATGGGGTGTACTTCGCTGCCAAGAAATTGAAGCCCTACTTCCAAGAGCACCCCATCACGGTCGTGTGCACTGCCCCGCTCGCTGAGATCATAGGCAGTCGGGATGCATCTGGCCGGGTGGCCAAATGGGCCATTGCCTTGGTGCCCTACACGATTTTCTATCAACCCCGCACCGCCATCAAGTCGCAAGCATTGGCCGACTTCCTTGTCGACTGGGCCAAGACCCAGTACTTACCGCCGGCTCCCGACTCTACCCATTGGCGGATGCACTTTGACGGGTCCAAGATGCGCACCGGCTTGGGAGCCGGCATCATCCTCACCTCTCCCAAAGGCGACAAGCTCAAGTACACGCTGCAGATCCACTTCGCCGCCTCCAATAACGTCGTCGAGTACGAGGCGCTCGTACATGGGCTCCGGCTAGCCAAAGAACTCGGCATACGCCGGATCCTGTGCTACGGCGACTCAGACTTGGTGGTCCAGTAGTCATCTGGCGATTGGGACGCCAAGGACGCGAACATGGCGAGCTACCGTTTCCTCGTCCAGCAGATAAGCGGATACTTCGAAGGGTGCGAGTTCCTCCACGTGCCAAGGGCCGACAACGACCAAGCAGATGCCCTAGCACAGATCGGCTCCACCCGACAAGCCATACCGACTGGCGTGTCCCTCCAACGCCTCATCAAGCCGTCCATCAAGCCGTCTCCAGAGTCGGATTCCATCTTCGTGCCGCCTACGCCAGAAACAGCCGGATCCGACTGGAGAAATCCCGCAGGCGGCACGGGGACTTCGACGACTGGCCCGGGGACTGCTGTAGTCGCACCCGGCCCGGGGACTTCAGAACCCGGCTCGGGGACTGCAGCAGTCGGCCCGGGGACTGCAACGACACAAGAAGCGGTGGCCGACTCCAATGCAACACCCAACCCACCCGCCCGAGTCATGGTGGCCACATTAACAGAAGAAGAAGTCATAGCTCCCTCATGGGCCCAGCCCATCCTCAAGTTCCTAGTCAGCAGAGGGCTGCCGGCTGATGAGATCTCAGCAAGACTAGTGCAACGACGAGCCGCAGCATATACAATAATCAACAGAGAGCTTGTGAAGCGCAGCGTCACTGGAGTTTTCCAGCGTTGTGTCGAGCCAGAAAAAGGAGTGGCAATCCTCAAAGACATCCACCAAGGCGAATGCGGCCATCACGTAGCCTCAAGATCCCTCGTGGCCAAAGCTTTCTGCCACGGTTTCTTCTGGCCGACTGCCTTGGAGGATGCTAAGGAAATAGTCAAGAGCTGCAGAGGATGCCAAGTTTTTAGTTCCAAGCAACACCTGCCGGCTTCTGCACTCAAGACCATTCCCCTCACCTGGCCTTTTGCCGTCTAGGGACTGGACATGGTGGGCCCTTTCAAGACAGCCCGCGGCGGCTTGACACATCTACTCGTTGCTGTGGACAAGTTCACAAAGTGGATCGAAGCCAAGTCGATTAAGAAGCTGAACGGGCCGACTGCCGTGACATTCATCACCGACATCACTACTCGGTACGGCGTGCCGCACAGCATCATCACCGACAACGGCACGAACTTCGCCAAAGGAGCACTGGCACGTTTCTACGCGACGCAGGGCATCCGACTGGACTTAGCGTCCGTTGCCCACTCGCAGTCAAACGGCCAGGTCGAGCGAGGAAATGGACTCATCCTCTCCGGCATCAAGCCCCGACTGGTTGTACCACTGGAGCGATCGGCCGGCTGCTGGCTTGAAGAGCTGCCGGCTGTCCTCTGGAGTCTGCGCACTACACCCAACAAGTCAACCGGCTTCACCCCATTCTTCCTCGTGTATGCTGCCGAGGCTGTCATCCCAACAGACATCGAGTTCGACTCGCCTCGGATCACCATGTACACGGAGGAGGAAGCCAAAGAAGCAAGAGAAGACGGCGTCGACCTACTGGAAGAAGGCCGGCTGTTAGCCCTCAGCCGGTCCGCCATCTACCAGCAAGGGCTGCGCCGCTACAACAACCGCAAGGTCAAGCCAAGATCCTTCCAAGAGGGCGACCTTGTGCTCCGGCTGATCCAGCGAACAGCCGGCCAGCACAAGCTCTCGGCCCCTTGGGAAGGACCCTTCGTCGTCAGCAAGGCACTCGGCAACGACTCCTACTACTTGATTGACGCGCAAAAACCAAGAGCACGCAAGAGAGACGACTCCGGCAAGGAGTCGGAGCGACCATGGAACGCAAACCTCCTAAGACGATTTTTCAGCTGAAAAGCAGTATGTATCACGCTACCCTTTTGTATTAAGTACAAACCAACAGGCCCCCCGAACAGTACTCGGGGACTGCCTTTGTTTATCTATGAATGACTAGTGTCATATCCATGAATGTATTATTACATTTCGAATTTTTGTCCGGCACCGGGTTCGACTAGTCGGCCCGGGGACTGGCCGCCTTAAGCTATATCGAAAGTTTTCCTAAAGTCAGAAAAGTAGTGCGCTGGCTCCCAAGTCCTCTCTTGTTGAAAGTCGCAGCTCAAAGAACTGACTGTCCGACTAGCAAGAGAGAAGACAGAAAGGACGCCCACACGAAAAATGGCTAAGGAACAACTAACCCATATAGCAAAGAGACGGCCTCCAAATATGCCTGCCGGCTGTCAAAGCAGCCGGCTGGCCGGCTTCCTAAAAAACTTAGCTTTAGTCCAGCAGAGCTAAAGTACTTCCCCCTCCCCAATCGGCCAGGCACTCCCCGGCTACAGATTGCAGAGCAACTGTTTGACTGGGGAGGCGGCAACCAAGGGAGGGCGGCAAAGGAAAAAGCAGAAGGACAAAGAGCAAAGTACAAGGAAAGACCAAATGCATAAGTTATATATACATAAAGCCGGCAACAGGCCGGCAACAGACTTAAGTTCGAATACACCCAGTGGGTGGAATTGTGCAGACTTAACCAAACATTGTTCAAAAGTAATAAGACAGGAAAACAAAAGAAAGAAGACTAGGGTGCGACATGAAGGCCGAGCTGGTCGGTTGAGGCGGCCTCGCCGGCTGAAGGAGTGGCCGCCTAGCGAGTCCCGGCTTGACCACCTCCTGCGGCAGGAGACGCACTCGCGTGCGACGTAGTGCTGGAGGCGCGGTCAGGCTGAGGCTGGCCGGCTACTCCACCAGCCGGCTCGGCGTCTTCACCCTGCTCCTCCTGATCTTCGCCCTCGTCGCTGGAGTCGATCTCCTCAGCCGAGTCCTCACCGTACACCGGCTCCAGCCCGAACACTCTTCCGGCTGGGCGACTCCATTGTCGTCCACCTCGGGGGCGAAGACGTTGGTGTCGGTGTAGTCGGCGATCGCCGAAGCCCGCCGAATGATGGTCGGCCACGCCGGCTCCAGCTCCGTGTCGGCTTGCTGCCGCCAGGTAGCCAGCTGGTCCAGGTTCAGGCCGGGATACCAGGCCTTGACGAACTCCAGCGCCCGCCTGGCACCGGAGCGAGCCGCCAACGCCTTCCAAGCCTCGAAGCGGCCGACGGCCACCTCCAGCCAGTCGGCGGTTCGACTGGGGGTGCGAGGGACCACCTGGCCGGGCCAGAGGGCGGCCAAGACCTGTGAGCCGGCACGCTGAAGCCGGCGGAGCAGCCGGTGAGCCGGCTGGATGCGAGCCTGGATCGCCAGGAGCTGTTCCTCCAGCGAGCGGCCGACGGTCGGGGAGATCTGAAAGCCGGCTTGCCTCTTCGCTTGGCGACGGGCCTCGATGGCCTGGTTGGCGGCAGTTGAGTAGCCAGGGAAATACTCTGCGCGAAGAGAAGAAGAAGAAAGGAAGAGAAGAACACCAAAATCAGAAAGCAAGCCAAAGTGGCAGATGGCAAGAAAGGACGAAGAGGTAGACGGCTTACCGTCAACCAGGTCCTCGATCTGGCCATAGCCGGAGACCAGAGTCTGCCTGGCCTCTGCCCAGCCGGCCGCCTCCGTCTCGAACTCGGCCTGGAGAGTGGCCTCGCGGTCCTGCGCCGCCTTCAGTGCCGCCTTGTGGCTTTCCTCCTGGTCGGCCAGCTTCTTGACCAGGCGGTCGCGCTCCTGCACCAAGGCGGCGAGCTCCGCGTCCTTGGCACGAAGAGTAGTCTGGGACTCCCCCAGCTGTGCCCTCAGACTGGCGTTGGCCGCTGCAGAGACGGCAGAAGAAGAAGAACAATAAGAAATCGTCAAGGAAGATCCGAGCCGACTGCTCAGCAGTCGGCCCGAATCTCGGGGACTACACCCAATGGGTGCGCTGACGCGCCCCCACATGAGATAAAGATCAAGCCACGTACCCCGGCTCTCAGTAAGGTCGGCAGTCTTCTGAGTCAGCTCCCTAGCCTGGGAGTTGAAGGCGGCTGCTCGAAGGTTGTGGTAGTCCTGCAAGATGGACAGAAGACCAAAGTAAGAACAAAAACAGCAAAGGCAAATCCTCCAAGAAGTTCCAAGCCGCCTGCTCAGCAGCCGACTCGGAACTCGGGGACTACACCCAGTGGGTGCGCTGACGCGCCCCCACGGAAGAAATCAAGATCAAGGGAAGAAATCAAGTTCAAGAAGAAACAAGACGGGAATACTAACCCGGATGGCAGCCCGCGTTGCGAGGAATTCGTCGGTGAACTGCCTCAGTGCCGCGGCTTGGCTTTGGAGCCGGGTCCGGACGTCTTGTGTAGTCACGTTCACTATGGCTGTCCCTCCGCCTGGCGTCCACCCCGAGGTAGCGCTGGCCGCCTCCGCGTCTCGGGCCGACGAGCTGGAGCCCACGGCCGGCTGTGGCTCCGACGCAGCCTTCTGCGGCTCCGACGCGGCCTTCCCCGAACGCCGGCTTGGCGGAACCCGGACCGCCACCTCAGCCCCCGCGGCCGGCTCGCCCTCCACCGACTGCGCAGGCGGCGAATCAGGCCGGCCGCCTTGGGCCGCCCCAGTTGGCTGGGTCGGCTCCGGCCCCTTCTCCAAAATGATGACGTCGTCGCCGCTTCCTCCCAGCCCCGGCTGGGAACCGCTGGCTCCCCCTGGCGAGGGCTCCACATCCCCAGGCGCCATGACGCGCAGGGGGGTGACCATCAAGGCCTCCCCTGCCGCCGCCGCGGCCTCAGCCTCTGCCTGGGCCTTGGCTGCGGCCTCGGCGAGCGCCTTCGCCGCCTCTTCCTAACGAGCCGCCTGGGCGGCGGCTGCCTTCCATGCCTCCGCCTCCAGTGCCTCCTGCTCCTCCCGCACCTCCCGCGCGTTCCTTTCCGTCGCCTCCTGGAGGTCGGCGCGGGGGTCCACGCGGCGGGTGGTGCTCCCAGAGCCCCTTGGTGACTCGACGACGGAGCCGGCGGCCGCCCGCTCAAGAGACAACGGAGCTCTGATCGTCGAAGAAAAAGACGAGAGTTCATGAACCACCAAAGAAAAGAAAGAAAGAGAGTACATAGAGAAAGAGAGCTTACGCCGACACGGTCTGCGGCTGCTTCACCACTTTGCGGAAGCGAGCCGCCTTCGCGGCCGCCTCTTCCCGCCTGGTGGCTGCCGCCCCGCCCCTGGGCTTCTTCGTTCGGCTGCCGAACAAGCCCTAGGCGGCGCGACGCTTCTGGCCTCCACCCCGAGCAGGCTGCGCGCCGGAGGAGCCCGCGCCGCGTCCGGATGCCGGCTGGCGGCGCGGGACGGCTTCGGCTTCATCCTCGTCCGGCCAATAGTCAAAGGTAGCAGTGAACCCAGAGCCGCCTTCTTCGCCGCCGGCGTGGCCACTGGCCAGCTCGACGGCGTCGTCCATATGGACCGCCCCCAAGTCGGGGTCCTCCAGGTCGTGTTCGGTCCGGTCGGGGACGAAGCGACGCTCCGCGTCTGACCCGCTGGCCGGCCGAAGCAGAGGGCTCTGTCGAAGAACAAGCCGACTAAGTCAGAGTCGGCCAAGAGATACTCGGCAACAAGGCTGAGAGAGAGAGAAAAAGAGACAAGGGGAGCGTACCGTAGGCGGGGGATTGGCACGGCTATATGGCTCCTTGCCGAATTGCAACTCTTCAGAGAGTTGGCAGTTTGCGAGGTAGTTCACCATGTAGGCGACCTCGTGGCGCGGCATCTCCTTGGTGCACATTCGGCTCGGATCGAGCTGGCCGCTCATCTGACAGATCAGATGAGGCCGACTCTGGAGCGGAAGAACCCGGCGCGTGACGAACGCGGCCAGGAGGTTGGGCCCCGTCAGGCCCTCCGACTGGACCATCACCCGCAGTCGGACGATGGCAGCGTTTCCTGCCTGCGATAGCGTCACAGCCCGGAAGGACCACTGGGGCAGCCTACCCGCCGGTGGGCCGGCTACGTAAGCCGGCAGGTTGATGTAGTCGCCCCATGGAGCGATGTTCCGCACGTAGAAGTACGACTTCTGCCACTTCTTCACCGATTGGATTAGCGTGATGAAGGGGAAGGGGTTGTCGGCGCCCAATCTCCGCGACGCGATGAAGGCGCCAGTATGAGCCGGCACGCCCTTGCTGCGCGTGCCCAGCTTCGACTGGAAGAGCTCCCCCCAGAGCTCAAGGGTGGGGAGGACGCCGAGATAGCCCTCGCACAGGGTGACGAAGGCAGACAGTAGCACCACCGCGTTGGGGGTGAGATGGTGCGGCTGGAGCTGATAGAATTCGAGCCAGGAGCGGAAGAAGGCGCTCACTGGCAGGCCGAAGCCGCGCAAGAAGTGCGAGCGGAATACCACCCGCTCGCCCTCCTACGGCCTCAGCGAGATTTCCTTCGCCGGCGCGAGGCGGACCTCCACTTTGTCCGCGCCGGGCAGCCGCCGCGTATCGCGGAGGAAGTCGACGTGGTCGTCATGGACGATGGAGCCGTCCCAATCCCCGCCAAGCTGCTCTACGTGGGGAGGTGTAACGCCCACGATGCGGCTATATCTCCCACGTGTCGAGGCACGACTTAGAGGCATAACCGCATTGTGGTTTTGTCGCAAAAAGGGTCATCTTCACACAATCCCATGTAATGAACAAGAATGGGATAGAGAGTTGGCTTACAATCGCCACTTCACACAATACATAAATAAATCATACATCATTCAGAGATACACACATAGGTCCGACTACGGAACCAAAAGGAAAGAAGACAACCCAACTGCTAGATCCCTGATCGTCCCAACTGGGCTCCACTACTGATCAACATGAAAAGAAACAACACAACGAACAAGATCTTCATCGAGCTCCCACTTGAGCTCAGTTGCGTCACCTGCACTGGCATCGTCGGCACCTGCAACTGTTTTGGAAGTATCTGTGAGTCACGAGGACTCAGCAATCTCACACCCGCGAGATCAAGACTATTTAAGCTTGTAGGAAAGAATGGGGTAGTGAGGTGGAGCTGCAGCAAGCACTAGCCTATATGGTGGCTATCATACGCAAATAAGAGCGAGAAGAGAAGCAACGGAACGGTCGTGAACTAGCAATGATCAAGAAGTGATCCTGAACTCCTACTTACGTCAAACATAACACAAGAACCGTGTTCACTTCCCGGACTCCGCCGAGAAGAGACCATCACGGCTACACACGCGGTTGATGCGTTTTAATTAAGGTCAAGTGTCAAGTTCTCTACAACCGGACATTAACAAATTCCCATCTGCCACATAACCGCGGGCACGGCTTTCGAAAGATAATACTCTGCAGGGGTGTCCCAACTTAGCCCATTATAAGCTCTCACGGTCAACGAAGGATAAACCTTCTCTCGGAAAGACCCGATCAGTCTCGGAATCCCGGTTTACAAGACATTTCGACAATGGTAAAACAAAACCAGCAAAGCCGCCCACTGTGCCGACAAATCCCGATAGGAGCTGCACATATCTCGTTCTCAGGGCACACCGGATGAGCCAGACGTCGGGTTGGCATAGACCCTGGTTGCCCAGGGGGCGCCGGACATCGCTCGGTTTGGACCAGCACTCCAAGGAGAACTGGCCCGGGGGGTTAAAATAAAGATGACCCTTGAGTCTGCAGAACCCAAGGGAAAAAGGCTTAGGTAGGCAACTGGTAAAACCAAGGTTGGGCCTTGCTGGAGGAGTTTTATTCAAAGCGAACTGTCGAGGGGGTCCCATAAATCACCCGACCGCGTAAGGAATGCAAAATCAAGGAACATAACGCCGGTATGACAGAAACTAGGGCGGCAAGAGTGGAACAAAACACCAGGCATAAGGCCGAGCCTTCCACCCTTTACCAAGTATATAGATGCATTAATTAGATAAGGGATATTGTGATATCCCAACATAAAGATAATCCAACATGGAGCAATCTTCATCTTCACCTGCATCTAGCAATGCTATAAGAGGGGCTGAGCAAAAGCGGTAACATAGCCAAACAACGGTTCGCTAGGAAGGGTGACAAAGGTTAGAGGTTCATGGCGATTTGGGAGGCATGAAAATAGCAAGTGGTAGGTAGCGCAGCATGGCAATAGAGCGAACAACTAGCATAGCAAAGATAGAAGTGATTTCGGGGGGTGGTCATCTTGCCAGAGATCCCGCAAGGAAGAAGAACGAGTCCATGAAGAAGACAAACGGACGGAGTCGAACGAATCCTCACAACTCCGGAAAGAAACCGAAGCTAACGAGAGAAGCAACCCGGAAAGAAACAAACAACATAGTAAACAACCACCACATACACATGGCATGATGCAAAAACAAATATGATGCATGTCCGGTCTAAATATGCATGGCATGGCAAAGTGCAACAAACAATACTACAAGTTAAGTGGAGCTCAATATGCAACGAGTTGCATATTGAAGAAACACCACATTTAATTATTTAGTTCTCTCTCGTTTATGTACCCAACAATATTAAATGTTGATTAACATGGCAAGAGGTGAGACATAAGTAAACTACACATTTTAGGCAATTTAAATGAGTCCGGAACAACAAACAACAATTTCCGGAAAATCCCATAAGCATATTTTAGATTTGGTACTGTTCTGCCATAAACGCAATTTTAATATTGTTAAACAGAAAAATTAAGTGCACCATGTTAAACTAGGCATTTTTCTACCCCATTTACATATGAAGTTTATTAAAATCCGAGTTACGGTTATTTAGTTATGAATTAAAGCATTTAGCATGTTATTTGAACAAAATTTAATCAAACAGCATTTTAAACAATTTTAACATGGGTGAAATTGGCATATTATTAAACTACACAAAATTCTAAGCAGTTTACATGTATGACATGTTTTATTTGGATGCATGGTTAAATAGTTATTAGCAGTTTAAAATAGGGGCATTTCTATAATAAGCATGTCCAGGATTTAAAGACAAAATCACATCACAGGAAAAAAACAAGTCACGGGCCGAATCTAGCTGAACTGGGCCAGCTACTGCGAGCGCTGCACATGGGTGGGCTTCGGTGGGTGTCTCACCACGGGCCAGATCTGGCTTGCTGGTGGAGAGGGGGCGGCTGGGCCGGATGAGGCTGGGGCGGCGCTGGGCCTTGGTCAACGCTCACGAGAACGAGCGCAGCTGCTCGGTGTTCAGGCGCGCGGGACGAGCAGAACTCCTGCTTGAAGAAGAGGAAGCAGACGCCGCGGGAAGCTGGACTTGGCGAGGACAGCTCCCTGGTGGCGATGTGCAGCTCCAGTACTTGGCGCGGCGAAGGAGGAGCGGATCCGGGCGTGGGGAGCTCGTTCCCGGCGGCAGAGAGGGAGATCCGGCGGGAGAGCTCGAACGGTGGCGGCGGGGTCCCTGTGATCCACGGAAGAGAGACCATGAGAGGGGGAGAAGAAACGAGATGGGGAAAAGGAAGGAGAGGGAAGGGCGTGGGGCGCCGGAGCACTCTTTCGGGGAAGATGGCGGCGCGGCTGGGACTCCGGCGAGGACGAGGCAGAGCAGCGGCACTGGGCCTTGGCGAGGCAAGAGGAGACCCACGCGCGGTCAACGCGCGCGAGCGGCCGCAGCGCTCCAGGGAAGACAACGCGACCTCGCGCCCGCGTCTTGAACGAAGCAGAGGCGCGACGCGGCGGGGCTGCGGGGCACAGGGAGGCGCAACTCCGATGGGCAGGAGGTCGCCGATGTGCCCGTTCCCTACTGGATCAAAGCGGGGGCGGGCTGGCGGAAGAGCTGCAAGCTTCGAAGGGGCATGGCCATGGCGGACGGGCGAGGACGATGGGGAACGAGGCTGGGCTCGGGCAGGAGAAGCCCTCCTGCTCGAGGGGCTTGGCCTCGGGCGCGATGGCTACTGCTCCGCGGCTGTGGGCACGGGGACGAGGAGGTGGGAGGTGGCAGGGAGCTCCTCTCCCTGTCTCGCGACGAGGGGAACGGGGAGGACTACGTGGGCTGTGGTGGTTGGATGGATCGGGAAGGAGGAGGCTGGTAGGTTGGGGATGGATCCCGAGGGGGAATTTTGGAGTGGCGGCGGCCGAATGGGGATGGGACAAGGCTCCTAACTTCTAGGGTTGGACCTCGAGTATAAATAGCAGGGAATTAGGTTAGGGCTAGTCCCTCCGATCAAAATCAACGGTCGAGAAAAATAGGCTATGCGCGTCGAACAAACAAAACGGTGATGTTTTGTAGATGTTAGGGGATGATCCGGACCCAACGGTAACGAAAGTCCGGTTCGGGTTCGGGACAAATTTCGGACGCGCGCGAGGGGGCGATGCACTGTGCAAAGAGGGACTCCGGTTTAAGCAAGAGGGAAAACGAAGAACGAGGTTGGTCTCGGAAGGGTCAGCGGAAGCAAGGGGGAACGCGACAACTACGATCGGATGCATGTTTGAAAAACAATGACGGATGCAAGGTGATGATGCAATGATGAATGCAACACACAAATAAAACACACGGCGCACACGAAAACATGGAAGGCGTCTGGAGCGTCCGTCTCGGGGCGTCACAACACTCCACCACTACAAGAGGATCGCGTCCCGAGATCTAGGATGGCACCGGAGGGAAACGGAAGATGAGGAGAAGAGGTAAAACTAAATTGCTTCTTGAAAAACGAGTGAAACCACGAACCTTGAGAGGTTGAAAACTTGAAAGAAGAATACGACAGAGTTGAACAAAATTGAGAAGACTCTAGAATAGAGAAACAAGGAACACCATGTGAACTTTGGAGTTTGCACAGCTATGAATGACGAGAACAATGGACGAGAAATACATGCAAGCACTCCGGTTGAAACGAGATGTACAAGGAACGATAATGATCAAATACGATAATGCTCTGGTTGGAAAATGGAAGGGGGGGTACAATATGGACTTGGCAAAATGAAAGCACTTGGATGAGACTCCGGTTAGAAGAGGAATGATAGACACCAACACTCCGGTTAAAACAAGATAAAGAAGGAATGAGAATGATATAATTTGGGCAGCACTCCGACTGTAAATGGAAAGAATTGGACATGATCTTGACAAGATGAGAGGATACTCGATGAAATTAACAACACATTGCCTCAGGAACTAAAGAAAGAATGGCACAAGGGGTAAGAAAGATTTTAGACAGCACACCGGTTGAGGAAGGAGACGAAACTTGATAAGATGAGAGAACTCGAGTGAAAACACGACACTCCGGCTAAATGGATAAGAAAGGAAAAATTACATGATCTTGACAAAACAATATGATTGGTCGAAGAGAGCAACATCACAATGCCTCCGGGACAAACGAATAGAACATAGATCGTCAGAATAAGAGAACGGAGAAGGAAATGACAACACCTTCCACAAATGAATTTGGAAAGTATCCTTGCAAGAAGGTTAGAACAGAGTTGTTGGAAAAAAACAACAACTAAAAGAATAAGCTTGTAGTGGGCTTATGGAAAACTTCTCAAAATAGAGGCGAAATTCTGCCACTACGGAAACAACTAATATAATTGATAACACCAACGAGATGAAAAACTTCTTTCACCAAGAGGATAGGAGAAAACTTGAATCATTGATAAGCACCACAAATAGCTACATTCCTTAGGGAAGGCTATAGGTGAATTATAACCCAATATAACTCCAACAAAAAGATTGATTGGTTGAAAAGATCTCTTGTACGAAACAGAACATGATGGAATTTAAATATGTCACCCTTGAAAACTTGTGAATCATGAAACGCGAAGGGAAATTATCAAGAATGACATAACACCACCTCAAAAGATAAGGTAGAACGAATTGCACTTCGGAATGCAAGATGAAGAATGCTTGAACTCCTCAAGACAAAACATGTGTTGAGCACCATGTTTATTTAAAGTATAGCTTGGCGTGTCTTAACTCCGAGAAAAATCTTGAAGAACAATTGAAGAATGAAAGGAAAACTTGACGAACCACCATGTAGAGCCTCCATGAAGAACTCCGGTAATATAAGAATGATCAAACGAAATGGAAACTTAAAAAGAACTCCGGGAGAAGCCTTGCAATGACTAGATGAAGCTTTGAAATGATATAATTGAAATAACTTGGAGCTCCGGAAAGAAAAGATGAAGAACTTGGAACCGAGAGTTTTGATGAATCTCCGGAATAAGGAATTAATCACTTGGATGAAACAATAATAAGAATTACATTATGCTTAGCCTTCACCAATTTAAATTGATGACAAGCAACAGATCTTGCATACTACTTATTCTCGTAGAAAGGATTAACATAGATATTGCGCAAACTTGGGAAGGCCTTCATCGAACCACCGGTAGGATTGAAACAACAAATAAATTGATACGATGACGAAAGAAGTGAAATCTTGAACGAACCACCGTAAGAATTGAAAATGAATGAAGAAAAGAGAACGAATCACCGTAAGAATTAAAGAACGCGCGAAAATACTCGAGGGAATTTGATACATGAGAACGAATAGGTCACGAGCTGACTAGAGGATACTTGAACGATGCACCGGGATAATATGGAGATGACCTAAGAGACATCAATTTAGAATAATTGGAGAATGAAGCTGAAAAACTTAGAACGAAGAAATCTTCTGAAATGATGGCCTTCGGAGAATCAAACTGAAAAGACTCATGAAATGCTCCGGATGGTTATGAAAATAATTGCGCGATTGGAAACAATTTGAGAGGATGGCAACAAGTTAGAACCATGAATCTTCAAGAGAACGGACCAAGATTTAAGAGGAATTCTTCTTCAGTCTTCAAATGTTGAGAATGACGATGAGAAACACCACCATGAATTATTGAGGCACTCCGGAACAATGGATAATAAAAATGATGAACCATCGATGAAATAATTTGAAAGATCTTGGAGAAAGACATATGACTGATGATAATTCATTCTTACGTCAAACTTTGCAATGAATTTGAGAATAACTCCGTAAAAATTAGAAGAGTCAGGTAAGATCCTGGGAAAAGACCTGCGGGTTAGGGCCCACTCAAAAGAAACACCGTTGGAAAGATTGCTTGAAAGATAGAATACACCGGTTGAATTAAATGGCTTGAATAAGGTAAGACCTCGAAATAGCTTGAGTAAATTGAGAATGGAAACACGAATCTTTAGAGATATCTTCAGCACTCCGGAACAATTGAATAGCAAGCGGGGAATGATTAAGAGATATACCGGCATGAGAAAGCATTTGAAAGGAGGAAAGGGCTATAATCAACACTGTAAGCTTGAATTGGATCCACCGGAGAAGAAAAAGAACGAGGAATAATAAACTTGAAGAACATCTTCATGAGAACCACCGGGTAAGAACATTGATTGAAAAGAATGAAGAGACTTTGCATCAATAAAAAGGATACTTGATTAATAAATATGAGTCCCTGAGGAAAAAGGGTGGGAGGGCGAGAAAAACAAAGGCAGCTTGGGTCGGATGAAACGAACACCGTTGAGAAAACTTAGAGTTGATCTTTCGGATGGGGAGAATGATGGGATCATCTTGAAGAGAAACACACCGGTTGGAAATAGAATTAAGATGGCAATGTCGATGATCAAGAAGGATTAATATTCACATAAAAAATATGAGAACACCACTTAGAATAAGGTATGGAATCAACACTTGTCATTGAAGCAACTCGAATACCACAACTAAAACAAAACAAAGGAGTTGGCTTGCGGAATAAGCCGGAACAAACATATGATAGAGATTTCATCCGAAGTTTTCGTGGTGGGGCCCACACGGGATCGATCGTACAGCACCATCATGTACAAGGCAGTGCACATGACATACGAAGCGTCCTCGAGTCGGCATAGCCAAGGACTCTTTAAGACACTACGAGACCACTGTAAAACCAACCGTGGAAAGGCGGACCACTAGACGTCGAACCCCAATCTCATATCATGCATCTGTCGGAAAGAAATCCTAAGGGTACTTGAATTCCCACTTATAAACTCCCGAAACTTTCTGGTTATGCAATCTGGTGTTGGGGATACAAGGGACACAAAATATATCACCCAAACTAACAATACCTAGATCCAGCTATATCCATCCGTCAACACATAACCAAGAAACCTTCGGAAATCGTTTACCTCAACCTTCGAAAAACATCCGTTATACAAGTTATGGCAATACTCCCGAACTCCCGCCCCAGTACTGGGTGGCGTCGCGGTGATCTCACCAACAACTGCATAAAAGAGATTTCGATGTCAGCGAAACTCAGGTATTCCAGAACTGCAACGATAAAATTGTGACGACAACACCTCGGAGCTCAACTCCCCGGGACACTGCCACAACCCCTAAATGTCAGGAGGCACCAAGAACAATGTTCTCGTCACAAAACCATCAGAACGATTCCAAGGTACCCGCGTGATCCTAAAATTTTTTTTAGTGAAATTTGAGGAGAGAATAGTCAAAACATCTACGTCAGGAGACCTCACCAGAGCGACGAAGGGACTGAGGAGTAAAAAGAATCCTACTCTCCGATATATATAATCCTAAGACTCAAAACATTTTGTTCTAGACTCAACAACGCCAGCGATTCGATCAAGCAGGGGCTCCTAAGTCGGGGATGGCTCTGATACCAACTTGTAACGCCCACGATGCGGCTATATCTCCCACGTGTCGAGGCACGACTTAGAGGTATAACCGCATTGTGGTTTTGTCGCAAGAAGGGTCATCTTCACACAATCCCATGTAATGAACAAGAATGGGATAGAGAGTTGGCTTACAACCGCCACTTCACACAATACATAAATAAATCATACATCATTCAAAGATACACACATAGGTCCGACTACGGAACCAAAAGGAAAGAAGACAACCCAACTGCTAGATCCCTGATCGTCCCAACTGGGCTCCACTACTGATCAACATGAAAAGAAACAACACAACGAACAAGATCTTCATCGAGCTCCCACTTGAGCTCAGTTGCGTCACCTGCACTGGCATCGTCGGCACCTGCAACTGTTTTGGAAGTATCTGTGAGTCACGAGGACTCAGCAATCTCACACCCGCGAGATCAAGACTATTTAAGCTTATAGGAAAGAATGGGGTAGTGAGGTGGAGCTGCAGCAAGCACTAGCCTATATGGTGGCTATCATACGCAAATAAGAGCGAGAAGAGAAGCAACGGAACGGTCGTGAACTAGCAATGATCAAGAAGTGATCCTGAACTCCTACTTACGTCAAACATAACACAAGAACCGTGTTCACTTCCCGGACTCTGCCGAGAAGAGACCATCACGGCTACCCACGCGGTTGATGCGTTTTAATTAAGGACAAGTGTCAAGTTCTCTACAACCGGACATTAACAAATTCCCATCTGCCACATAACCGCGGGCACGGCTTTCGAAAGATAATACTCTGCAGGGGTGTCCCAACTTAGCCCATTATAAGCTCTCACGGTCAACGAAGGATAAGCCTTCTCCCGGAAAGACCCGATCAGTCTCGGAATCCCGGTTTACAAGACATTTCGACAATGGTAAAACAAAACCAGCAAAGCCGCCCGCTGTGCCGACAAATCCCGATAGGAGCTGCACATATCTCGTTCTCAGGGCACACCGGATGAGCCAGACGTCGGGTTGGCATAGACCCTGGTTGCCCAGGGGGCGCCGGACATCGCTCGGTTTGGACCAGCACTCCAAGGAGAACTGGCCCGGGGGGTTAAAATAAAGATGACCCTTGAGTCTGCAGAACCCAAGGGAAAAAGGCCTAGGTAGGCAACTGGTAAAACCAAGGTTGGGCCTTGCTGGAGGAGTTTTATTCAAAGCGAACTGTCGAGGGGGTCCCATAAATCACCCGACCGCGTAAGGAACGCAAAATCAAGGAACATAACACCGGTATGACAGAAACTAGGGTGGCAAGAGTGGAACAAAACACCAGGCATAAGGCCGAGCCTTCCACCCTTTACCAAGTATATAGATGCATTAATTAGATAAGGGATATTGTGATATCCCAACATAAAGATAATCCAACATGGAGCAATCTTCATCTTCACCTGCATTTAGCAATGCTATAAGAGGGGCTGAGCAAAAGCGGTAACATAGCCAAACAACGGTTCGCTAGGAAGGGTGACAAAGGTTAGAGGTTCATGGCGATTTGGGAGGCATGAAAATAGCAAGTGGTAGGTAGCGCAGCATGGAAATAGAGCGAACAACTAGCATAGCAAAGATAGAAGTGATTTCGAGGGGTGGTCATCTTGCCTGAGATCCCGCAAGGAAGAAGAACAAGTCAATGAAGAAGACAAACGGACGGAGTCGAACGAATCCTCACAACTCCGGAATGAAACCGAAGCTAACGAGAGAAGCAACCCGGAAAGAAACAAACAACATAGTAAACAACCACCACATACACATGGCATGATGCAAAAACAAATATGATGCATGTCCGGTCTAAATATGCATGGCATGGCAAAGTCCAACAAACAATACTACAAGTTAAGTGGAGCTCAATATGCAACGAGTTGCATATTGAAGAAACACCACATTTAATTATTAATTCTCTCACATTTATGTACCCAACAATATTAAATGTTGATTAACATGGCAAGAGGTGAGACATAAGTAAACTACACATTTTAGGCAATTTAAATGAGTCCGGAACAACAAACAACAATTTCCGGAAAATCCCATAAGCATATTTTAGATTTGGTACTGTTCTGCCATAAACGCAATTTTAATATTGTTAAACAGCAAAATGAAGTGCACCATGTTAAACTAGGCATTTTTCTACCCCATTTACATATGAAGTTTATTAAAATCCGAGTTACGGTTATTTAGTTATGAATTAAAGCATTTAGCATGTTATTTGAGCAAAATTTAATCAAACAGCATTTTAAACAATTTTAACATGGGTGAAATTGGCATATTATTAAACTACACAAAGTTCTAAGCATTTTACATGTATGACATGTTTTATTAGGATGCATGGTTAAATAGTTATTAGCAGTTTAAAACAGGGGCATTTCTGTAATAAGCATGTCCAGGATTTAAAGACAAAATCACATCACAGGAAAAAAACAAGTCACGGGCCGAATCTAGCTGAACTGGGCCAGCTACTGCGAGCGCTGCACACGGGTGGGCTGGGCCGGATCTGGCTTGCTGGTGGAGAGGGGGCGGCTGGGCCGGATGAGGCTGGGGCGGCGCGGGCCTTGGTCAACGCTCACGAGAACGAGCGCAGCTGCTCGGTGTTCAGGCGCGCGGGACGAGCAGAACTCCTGCTTGATGAAGAGGAAGCAGACGCCGCGGGAAGCTGGACTTGGCGAGGACAGCTCCCTGGTGGCGACGTGCAACTCCAGTACTTGGCGCGGTGAAGGAGGAGCGGATCCGGGCGTGGGGAGCTCGTTTCCGGCGGCAGAGAGGGAGATCCGGCGGGAGAGCTCGAACGGTGGCGGCGGGGTCCCTGTGATCCACGGAAGAGAGACCATGAGAGGGGGAGAAGAAACGAGATGGGGAAAAGGAAGGAGAGGGAAGGGCGCGGGGCGGCGGAGCACTCTTGCGGGGAAGATGGCCGGCGCGGCTGGGACTCCGGCGAGGACGAGGCAGAGCAGCGGCACTGGGCCTTGGCGAGGCAAGAGGAGACCCACGCGTGGTCAACACGCGCGAGCGGCCGCAGCGCTCCAGCGAAGACAACGCGACCTCGCGCCCGCGTCTTGAACGAAGCAGAGGCGCGACGCGGCGGGGCTGCGGGGCACAGGGAGGCGCAACTCCGGTGGGCAGGAGGTCGCCGATGTGCCCGTTCCCTACTGGATCAAAGCGGCGGCGGGCTGGCGGATGAGCTGCAAGCTTCGAAGGGGCATGGCCATGGCGGACGGGCGAGGACGATGGGGAACGAGGCTGGGCTCGGGCTGGAGAAGCCCTCCTGCTCGAGGGGCTTGGCCTCGGGCGCGATGGCTACTGCTCCGCGGCTGTGGGCACGGGGACGAGGAGGTGGGAGGCGGCAGGGAGCTCCTCTCCCTGGCTCGCGACGAGGGGAACGGGGAGGACTGCGTGGGCTGTGGTGGTTGGATGGATCGGGAAGGAGGAGGCTGGTAGGTTGGGGATGGATCCCGAGGGGGATTTTTGGAGTGGCGGCGGCCAAATGGGGATGGGACAAGGCTCCTAACTTCTAGGGTTGGACCTCGAGTATAAATAGCAGGGAATTAGGTTAGGGGCTAGTCCCTCCGATCGAAATCAACGGTCGAGAAAAATAGGCTATGGGCGTCGAACAAAGAAAACGGTGATGTTTTGTAGATGTTAGGGGATGATCCGGACCCAACGGTAACGAAAGTCCGGTTCGGGTTCGGGACAAATTTCGGACGCGCGCGAGGGGGCGATGCACTGTGCAAAGAGGGACTCCGGTTTAAGCAAGAGGGAAAACGAAGAACGAGGTTGGTCTCGGAAGGGTCAGCGGAAGCAAGGGGGGAATGCGGCAACTACGATAGGATGCATGTTTGAAAAACAATGACGGATGCAGGGCGATGATGCAATGATGAATGCAACACACAAATAAAACACACGGCGCACACGAAAACATGGAAGGCGTCTGGAGCGTCGGTCTCGGGGCGTCACAGGAGGCATGGCGAGAGCTAGCATGGCGGCGGAGGAGTGTGCGGTGGAAGAGCGCGGCGGCGAGGCGCTGTCGCGAGAACGAGCGAGGGAAGAAGACGGTGGAAGTAGGAGGAGCGTGCGAGGGCCTGCCGCCCTCCACCTCCCCCTACTTATAGCCTCACGAGGCCGAAGAGGCCGGACGTGGGGGGGAGGCGTGGGATTAACTGCGCCCACTCCCCCCACGGCTCGCGATTATAGCGCATAAATGCGAGCCGAAACCGCCGCACGGAACGTGCGGGCGGTTTCGGGATGCAAAGGATCCGCGCCTGGGCCAGGGCGCGGACGTGGCGGGCCCCCTCCCTGCGGCAACGTCCCGTCACGCGCGTGGGCTGGCAGGCTATCCGGCCACGTGGTTCGCCAACGGCCCGTGGCCGGCCCGCGGCCCGGTGCACATGCCAGCGGGCTCCCGCCCTCCGACTCCAGAAGATTTCGACTCAGGCGGCGCGCCTGACCAAGGCCGGCTCCCAGCTGCTGGCTTGTCAAGAAAGGAAGCTGATCGAGCTTCTCAACCCCTACTCCACCTCGAAGCCCAATCAGCTTCGGAGACTACTGTCGGAGTAAATGGCCACGGGGAGCCCAACCGACTACCCCTGGTTCTTCAGAAAAATTATCAGGCCTTTGGGCCTTCAAGCACTCCAAGCTTTTGGGCCGCCTTCCCTGGCCGGCTGCCTCTAAAGCCGACTCCCGGAAGGCGACTTAGCCTCGAGCACCCTCTCCCCAGGATGACTACGGGGTGGCCGACTCCAAGAAGCCGGCCAAGAAGGATGCCGGCTCCTAGCAGCCGGCCAAGATCACAACCACCAAAGCTGTTCCCACATAACGGCGACATGACGGGGTGAGGCCACAGTGTGGCCCACTACCCCCGAAACCAGAGGCGGGCATGGCTACAGGAGGCCGTACGGGACGACCGTCTCCCGTGCGGCTCGGCACTGTAGCCATGCTAGCCTTGACGTCATCCACGACCAACTCCCGTACGGCCCAAGGACTGCGGGCCCCTTCAGCCAGAGAGAGGCGTGAAGGCGGCCCGGCTTTTCCCAGTTGTCCAAGAGCATAGCCGGCCTCCAGAAGCCGGCTACTCCCTTCCTCGAAGCGGGAGCCCCATTAAGGAGACAAGACGAGGTAAGGCTACAGTGATAGCCCCCGAGGCGGCCCACTGTAGCCACGCTTACCTCGACAAAGCCCTCGTCATCAGAGGCGCGACAACAGTAAGCAGCCACCGACAAGACCCTAGGCGGTGGGGCCGGCCTGTCAACCAAGTAGCCGGCAGCCGGCGGGACCCACCAGCCGGCGGGACCCAGTAGCCGGCGGAGAAGCCGGCGAGCGTAGACACTGACGGCTAGGGCCAGCTCCTAGTCGGATTACCATTGTACCCCCAGGGGGTAGGCCTATATAAACCCCCCGGAGCACCCATGCAAAGGGTTCGCACCCAAGCATAGTTGGCCTCTGAGCATAGAGCTGCCCTCTAAGCATAGCCCACACACCATAGATAGAGAGAAGCAAGAGCTAGCCTTGTTCTTCTTCTCCCTTGATCTCAACAGCTCTAGGAGCGATTGTAGCTACCTTTCATCGATCTAGTGATCATGCGGAGACCCCGCAGAGCAGGACTAGGGGTGTTATCTCCTCGGAGAGCCCCAGGCACCGGCGACGTTTTATTGGCTCCCACAATGATAAGCCATCCCTTGGCATATGTCGCACCAACCACCCGACACCTTATAGAAAGTAATGATTTCACACATAGGAAGTATGAGGCATAAAAGTTGTTGAGAGTTGATAAACATAGTTTTGGTCATCGTTGCAATTAATAGGAAGTGATAAGGAAATAGAGGTTCACATATAAATATATTATCTTGGACACCTTTTATGATTGGGATCACTCATTAAGTATGACATGCTAAAAGAGTTGACGTTGGACAAGGAAGACAACGTAATGGTTTATGTTTTCTCACATCTCAGTTAAAGTATATTGTCATTGACCTTCCAAACAAGTTGTGCTTGCTTTCCCCCCTCATTCTAGCCAAATTCCTTGCACCAAGTAGAGATACTACTTGTGCTTCCAAATATCCTTAAACCCAGTTTTGCCATGAGAGTCCACCATACCTACCTATGGGTTGAGTAAGATCCTTCAAGTAAGTTTTCATCGGTGATAGCAATAAAAATTGCTCTCTAAATATGCATGACTTATTAGTGCAAAGAAAATAAGCTTTGTACGATCTTGTTGTGGAAGTAATAAAAGCGACGGACTGCATAATAAAGGTCCACATACAAGGGGCAATATAAAGTGACGTTCTTAGCATTAAGATTTCGTGCATCCAACCCATAAAAGCGCATGGCAACCTCTGCTTCCCTCTGCGAAGGGCCTATCTTTTACTTTATGTTTTTGCTTTATGCTTGAGTCAAGGTGATCTTCACCTTTCCCTTTTTCATTTTATCCTTTGGCAAGCTCCTCGTGTTTGAAAGATCATGATATATATATCCAATTGGATGTAAGTTAGCATGGGCTATTATTGTTGACATCACCTAAAGGTGAATACGTTGGGAGGCAATACAATAAGCCCCTATCTTTCTCAGTGTCTGGCTAAAACTCCATAACCACAAGTATTTCGTGAGTGTTAGAAATTATAGAAGACTACAAGATAGTTGAGTATGTGAACTTGCAGAAAAGCTCTATTGATGACTCTTTCTGATGTTATGATAAATTGCAATTGCTTCAATGACTGAGATTATAGTTTGTTAGTTCTCAATGAAGTTTTTGAACCATACTTGACATTGTGAATTGGTTGTTACTTGAACATGAGAAATCATATGATAAAATCTATATATATTGCTGTTATAAGAATGATCATGATGCCCTCATGTCCGTATTTTATTTTTATCGACACCTCTATCTCTAAACATGTGGACATATTTTTGGATATCGGCTTCCGCTAGAGGACAAGCGAGGTCTAAACTTGGGGGAGTTGATACGTCCATTTTGCATCATGCTTTTATATCAATATTTATTGCATTATGGGCTGTTATTACACATTATATATCAATACTTATGGCTATTCTCTCTTATTTTACAAGGTTTACCATGAAGAGGGGGAATGCCGGCAGCTGGAATTCTGGCTGGAAAAGGACCAAATATTGGAAATCTATTCTGCACAGCTACAAAAGTCCTGAAACTCCACGAAACATGTTTTTGGAATTTATAAAAAATATTGAGCAGAAGAAACACCGCAGGGGGCCCACACCCTCGCCAGGAGGGTGGGCGCCCCCCCCCCTTACTGGGCGCGCCCCTGCCTCCTGGGCCCCCTGGTGGCTCCCCGGTGTCCATCTTCTGCTATATGAAGGCTTTTACCCTGGAAAAAATCGTGGGCAAGCTTACGGGACGAAACTCCGCCGCCACGAGGCGGAACCTTGGCGGAATCAATCTAGAGCTCCGGCAGAGCTGTTCTGCCGGGGAAACTTCCCTCCGGGAGGGGGAAATCATCACCAACGTCATCACCAATGATCCTCTCATCGGGAAGGGGTCAATACCCATCAACATCTTCACCAGCACCATCTCCTCTCTAAACCCTAGTTCATCTCTTGTATCCAATCTTGTATCAAAACCACAAATTGGTACCTGTGGGTTGCTAGTAGTGTTGATTACTCCTTGTAGTTGATGCTAGTTGGTTTATTTGGTGGAAGATCATAAGTTCAGATCCTTAATGCATATTAATACCCCTCTAATCATGAACAATAATATGCTTTGTGTGTAGTTACGTTTGTTCCTGAGGACATAGGTGAAGTCTTGTTATTAGTAGTCATGTGAATTTGGTATTCGTTCGATATTTTGATGAGATGTATGTTGTCTTTTCCTCTAGTGGTGTTATGTGAACGTCGACTACATGACACTTCACCATTATTTCGGCCTAGAGGAAGGCATTGGGATGTAATAAGTAGATGATGGGTTGCTAGAGTGACAGAAGCTTAAACCCTAGTTTATGTGTTGCTTCGTAAGGGGCTGATTTGGATCCACTAGTTTAATGCTATGGTTAGGTTTACCTTAATACTTCTTTTGTAGTTGCGGATGCTTGCAATAGGGGTTAATCATAAGTGGGATGCTTGTCCAAGTAAGGGCAGTACCCAAGCACCGGTCCACCCACATATCAAATTATTAAAGTACCGAACGCGAATCATATGAACGTGATGAAAACTAGCTCGACGATAATTCCCATGTGTCCTCGGGAGCTCCTTTCTCATTATTAGAAATTGTCCAGGCTTATCCTTTGCTACATAAAGGATTGGTCCACCTTGATGCACTTTATTTACTTTCATTGCTTGTTACTCGTTACAATTTATTTTATCACCAAACTATCTATTACCTACAATTTCAGTGCTTGCAGAGAAAACCTTACTGAAAACCGCTTATCATTTCCTTGTGCTCCTTGTTGGGTTCGACACTCTTACTTATCGAAAGGACTATGATAGATCTCCTACACTTATGGGTCATCACATCGCAAGCAAGAGCGAGAGCAGCAGCGCGAGCAAGAGCAATAGCAAGAGCAGACCAGGCAGGGAACCGAGAGCAAGAGCAGAGCAGCAGCGCGAGCGAGAGCTAAAGCAGCAGCAGCTCCTACTGATGCGGACGTCGCTGCCGATGGAGCAACGCCGTGGAGGAAGTGGCCGGCGACGACGCCGTGGATGGAGCCGCGTCGTGTTGGCTCGGGACCGAGCGCCGACAGCACCGTGAGATCGAATCAAGAAGAAAATGCGGCGATTAGTGTACAACCTCTTGGGTGGTGCCGATTAGGCCGCAGCTTCATCCGAGGAAACAGTGATGATGATGCTCTTCCGGTGGTGCAGGTGAATACGGTGGTGTGGGAATGGAGGTGGTGCGAAAGACGAGGGGAACGTCGGGGCAGCTCCTTGGAGGTGGAGGATGGGGTGGCTGAACCGGCGGGACGACGAGATCGACGACAGATCCTCATCTGGTACGGTGGATGAGGGACGTCGAGGTGTTGTTGTGGACGACATCGTCGGGGAAGAGGCTCCGGCTGGGTGGCGGACGGAGCAGTGTGTGGGGTTTCGTCGCGGGTTTTTGCGGCCTCGGTGTACGAATGGGTGGGTGGATGGGATGGCAGTGGGGAACCATGGCTTAGGGACGCACTTGTCCAAAATGTGGGGTAAGTTACGAAAGTACCCCCACCGATTTGAGGCGGTTCTTTCGGTTCAGGGGATACCACGGGCATTTCGCGTGTCGGGATTTCACAGGAGGTGGGAGTTTTCGCGCGCGTTGTAATTTCGGGATAGCAAGGCGCGGGTTGAGATGGAGGGAGTTGTCGAAGCATAACGAGACAAAGATATATCTTAAATATTTTGGACTAACAAGGCGCGGGCTGAAGAGGTGGGAGTTTCGCAGCACGATAGACAGAGACGCTAGCTTGAATTTTCGGCATAACAAGGCGCGGCTTGCAATTTCGGGAGAACAAGCTTAACGTGTACCCCCAAAAAAGACAATTTGCACCTCAACACGCACAACACACACACAAACACCATTTAGACTAGAGTATGGTACACGTGCATTGCACGCATGAGATTTGGCAACCAAATTATGAATAAATACCACATTATAGCATGTAAGCTTTGAGTCATATATGCATGATGTAGATGTTCGTTTAATTCTTATAGTTCATTTCATTCAAAATCATCTGGTTTTTATAAGAAAGCTAATCTATTTTAAGATACATGGAATTGTGCGTTGTAAGACATAAAGTAAAAACAAATAATGACAAATCATGTAGAAAAACATTTGGGCAATTCTGATACGGAAGATTCTAGAACAAAGAAGAAGTGCTTGTGTTTTGATGTTTGTGCATTATGCTTAAGTTCAACCATGGGGTCTTCTAGATTATACATGTGGCGAAATCTGGTGGAATCTAGATGATATCCAACGGCCAGTAGTGCTCAAATTTGCCATCTTTGGACCATCGAATTCGCCTCATGCAACGACCATCTTTCAAAGTTAAATTTACCCGCACACAATATAAAATAAAATATAATATAACATATATATATATAGGGGTATAGATATAGATATGTGATGCGAAAGCCACCCATCATCTCCAATTAGAATAGTGTGTCCATGCACGGATGCGACATGGCCAAATGATGTCTGCCATCGGTATCTCAAATTCAAATCAGTCTGACCTTGTTCAATGTGTATACATTACAACATGCTCGTTTCCAAACCACACCGCGCAGATCTCCGTTATATTCATGCATGCATGGGTTTCAAATATCAGGATCTCTTATTCAAATATTTGAATTCAACTTTACATTGATTATGACCTCACCTAGTCTTTTACACCCACACAGTCGTCTTCTCTTTATAATTGTACCACTAACTTTCTCTTGTGCATGCATGCACGCACACTACCAGTCGGCATTATCCATCGCACACATGCAATCTTTTTCTTCAGGTCGGTCTCTCATGAAGGCACACACCCACACACATCCCCCTCTCCATCATATCGGGCATTCTTTATATCTCACGCGTGCATGTGCAACGATCGATGTTCCTCTATGTATGTGTGTATATAGCTAGGTCTTTCATAGTTTTCCACACAAACCGATCAATCGATATATCCAGTGAGGTCTCACCCTCTTTCCCACGTCCACATCGATCAATCTATAACTCTCTATGTAGGATTAACATATATAGCTAATACACCCACATTAATTATATATCTAACGTCCCCCTCTCATCATCCATGCCTTCCGCTTCATCTCTAAGACGCGCGCACAATGGCGAAGACAGGGGCAGTAAGGGCCCTGCACCCCCCTAACATCACTATATATCGAGGCTAATATGAATGTGATCATTAGAAAATTGCTGCTAAAAATAGTTTAAGTTCATGAATTGAACCTCCTCGTAAAGGATTAGCAATGCTTGGCCCCCTAGCTCATTTATTTTTCATGGCTCCACCACTGCGCGCAACAGCACACGTTCTCGCCCCCTCTCTCTAAATATCGATCTCGCACTTGTGCATTCCTTCATAGTCTCCCTCCACTCGGCCCCTCGCACCATCTTCTAGCCCCCCACCGGATTTTGCCACATGTACAATCTAGCAGACTCCATGGTTGAACTTAAGAATAATGCACAAACCTCAAAACAACAGTGGTTCTCTTTTGTTCTAGAATCTTTCGTATCATAACTTCCCAAACTTTTTTTCTAGTTGAATTGCCATTATTTGTTTTTACTTCATGCTTTACAACGCACAATTACATGAATCATAAAATAGATTAAGGGCTTCTTTGATTCAAAGGATTCTCAAAGGAATTTTGGAGGATTCTAATCCTTAGGAATTTTTCCTATCTTGGTTGTTTGATTCGTAGGATTGTAAACCATAGGATTTTTTCATATGATTCATTTGCACTAGATTTCATAGGAAACATCCCATCCAGTCAAACCTCTTTGAAAGAATTTTGCGTTTTTTCTATGCACAATCAAACACTCATACAATCATGTAGGATTCAAGACGACATTCCACTATAATCCCATGTTTTTCCTATTACCGCCTTTTGGAAATCCTACGAATCCAAGAGGCCCTAGCTTTTTTATAAAAACTAATTGATTTTGAATGAGATGAACTATAAGAATTAAACAAAGGTCTACATCAGGCATATATGACTTAGAGCTTACATGCTATAGTGTGGTATTTATTCATAATTTGGTTGCAAAATCTGATGCGTGCAATGCACGTGTACCTTACTAGTACTTCGAGTATGTGCAAAACATTTAAATTAGAATTCCAATGGCACGCTACATTCATGAAGCCACATGGCACATGTGGAGATGTTGTCGCGACCTCCTTGTGTGGATTGATCACAGTGACGTGCTGCTGGTTCCAGAAGAATGTACTCGTCCTCCCTGAGCCATATTGTCGGTACATGCACGAAGCGAAGATGTGCACGCACGCCACGCACGCACTCATTCCCTCGCACACACACGAGGCTACACAGGCGGACGCAATTTTGTACCAAGATCCACCCCATGTGATAATTTGACGCGTGTAAAGTCGTTCACTTCATTGATGGTCAATTAATACAGCGCATGCAAATTGAGTGGACGTGAGGGCGGAAGAAAGACATTACTACTCCACTTCGTGCATGCGAGTAGTTAAATCATGGGTTGCTAGTAGTACTTCCATTGGTCTCCTTCGTATTTTGTGTCAATTTTTGACAGTAACATAATATTTACGCATTTGAGCAGTGTAGTCTACTTGAAATTTATGTTCCGCTAAACTCATCGGGCGCCGTTTCAGGGCTCGAAACCAAAACCATCAATTAATCTTTACCTTGTTCCCATCCCATTCGAAAGCCTTCTCACACCTACTAGTACGTACCAAACCTGAACGTGTTCCCACTATGCAGGTATTAGTACTAGTGCTAGTACTTAGGTTATAAAAAGGGGAAGTACCTAACTGTTGAGGATATGACCATTAGAGTCACCCGCCCAGGAGGGGCCGGGTTACGTCATAATGATCATCACGTGAAGCCCAGTACCAGGCTGGACATGGCGGATCAGTAAATGGGCTTAAGACCCGGAGGCGGCTTAAGGCCCGTAGTGATAAACCGTTGTTATGGCAAGACTTGTAATGTAAGGCAAGAGTAGTTAAGAGTCTGAGCCGGATACTGTTATAAGCCGGCCGGGACTCTGAGAGCCGCTGGGCGTTAACCTCTCTATATAAAGGGACGACCCGGTGGCGGTTCAGGACGAGAGACAACAGATCGAGAGCCAGGCATAGCGATTAAGCTCCCTGGTCATCGAAACCCTAAGTAATACCACCTCAACTGGACGTAGGCTTTTACCTTCACCGTAAGGGGCCGAACCAGTATAACCCTCGTGTTCCTTGTCCCGCTTAACCCCTTTAAGCTTACTAGCTGCGATGGCTCCACGACTAAGTCCTTGCACGAGGACATCTGCCGTGACAATTCCACGACAGTTGGCGCCCATCGTGGGGCCAGCGCATGGTGGATTTGAGATCTTGAAGGGCAGCTTCGAAGGGCTCAAGGGATACGCTATGGGCCGGATGACCAAGAGTCGTCGCGGCAACCTCTACATCGATGATGCAAACTGGGGCCCCGACGCCGGCTCAATGGAGTACGGGTACCGGGTCCCCTTCGGCGGAATCCATGTCTTTATTGGCAAGATTGGTGAGCCGGGCCTTGAGCCGGACCTCTGCGCCGATCTCGTCGAGACGGCTCAGCGTGCACGACCCGCCCGAACTCTACCTGCCTTGAAGCGTGCTTTCGTGGGATGCGTCCATGCAGGACTCTCTGAAGGATCTGGATCTGGCGAGGAGACGGCCGCTCGCTCTGACGGCGAGTCATCCACAGAGGAGACCGACTCGTTATACCAACTTCAAGATGGCAGGCTCAGGGTTTGTTCCGATGGCGACAATATTCCGGACCCCTTTGAGCCGCCGAGCCGGGTTGGAATCTTCATGGCTGGCGCACAACCTGTTCAAAACCCCACTGCCGGGGCAGGAAACCATGTGCCCTCGCCGGCTCAGGTGCTGATGGATCTCATAGACAAGATGACGGCCCTGTTAACCGCTACGGTCGCCCCGGCGGATCAAGCTCAGCATGACGCGGAGGTGGCACAGTTAAGGTTGGATCTAGCAAAGGCCAAGGAGGATCTGGCGGCGGAAGGGATCAGGATGGCTGCAGAGAGGGCGGCTCTCGATGCCCAGACTCAGCTGATTCAGGCGCAATCTTTCCGGCTCACGAGGGATCAGAACGCGTCCAATGAGGTCATGAGAAAAAGGCATCAAAAGGCCCAATCTCGACTCCCTCCGGTTTACGATCCTCGAAACCTCTTCAACACGCCTGGTGCAGGGCCCAGTAACCCGCCAGAGATCACGGCGCCCGGGGCTGGAACGTCAATTCAGCCCCAAGTGATGGGGCCTCCCCGGGTGAACGCCGCCCCGCCTCAGTACGTGCCAATACCACCGGGTCATTATGCCAACCCGTTGGAAAACATGGTCGCCGTGGCAGCGCGACTGGCGGCTCTCCCAATCGATGGCGACTCTCCGACGGCGGTTGAAACCAGCCGGGTTAGAGAACTCCTTCAGACGGCTCTGGCGCAACAGGAGGCATATTCATATAGCCGGGACAGGATTCATTCAACCCCTCGTCCGGGCCGGAGCCCGAGTTATAGCAGACACATGGTCTCAGCGACCGGCTCTAGCAATGTCCGGCGCCGTGACTTGCCTCCAGGCCACGACCCGGTTCATAATGGAGCTTTTAACGCGGTAGACCAAGACAGAGCACGACAAGAGGCGGAACAGGCGGCTCAGTTGACGGCTTACCAGCCACTCCCGGCTTATCCGACGGCTTCCATCGACGCGGGTATACCTACGAGGACCGGAGGTGTTCCTTGTTTCGTGCCGACTCTCCGTAATGAACGTCTGCCCAAGGATTTCAAGGGGCCTAGGAAGGTGCCTAATTACACGGCTGATTTGCAACCCAGAGCATGGATCGCGAGTTACGAGATGGCTATGGAGTTGCTGGAGGTCAGCGAAGCGGCAATGGCCAAGTACTTCACCACGATGTTAGATGGGACTGCCCGCACTTGGTTGAAAGGACTGCCACCAAACTCTATCAGGTCTTGGGCTGAGCTAAAAGCCCGGTTCATCCAAAACTTCAAAGATACATGTAGGCAATCTATGTCAATTGTGGATTTGACTAACTGTAAGTAGCAGGAGGGTGAGTCTACAACCCATTGGGTTCGCCGGGTTAAAGAGATAATACATTCATGTGATAAGATGGATGCGGGCTCTGCAGTCTTAATGTTAGAGCAGAATTGTCGTTTTGCGCCCCTGAAGATGAAGCTCGGGCGGCTCAAGCGCGATTGCAATGATATGGGTACGTTGATGCCGGCTCTGGTCAAGTACGCCGACTCTGATAGTACCAAGGATCCCGCGTCGGATGATGAAAGGACGGGGAAGGGAAAATGGAACGGCAATGGCAAGGGCCCCGAGCATGACCCGGCGAACCAAGGAGGTAACAAGCTTAAGGCCGATGGCAGTATGGAATTTGTGGCCAACGCCAATTCACAGGGTAACAACCACCGGCGCAAGGGGAGACCACCTCCCCGAGCCGGCGGGTCAAGCCCGACGCTTGAACAATTGCTGAATGAGCCTTGTCCAAGGCATGGCTCTAGGGAAAAGCCGGCCACTCATCTATGGAAGGACTGCGCAATCATGAAGGCCTTTAAAAATTCCAATGCTTTCAATAGCAACAGTGGCCCGGGCGGCGGCTCAGGCACTGGCGGCTTTCATGGCCCGGGCGGCGGTTCAAATTCCAATTCTCAGAATGTTCAAGGGGGCTTTAATCAGCAGTCCAGCCAGGGTCATCAGTAGCAGCAGCAGGAGGGTACCAGACTAATCCAAAGCAGCTCAATGGCGGGTAGTATCATGTGTTTACTACCAGTCTGTGCAAGCGAGAGCAGAAGCTCCATAAAAGGGCTGTGAATGCTGTTGAGCCGGCGGTTCCACATTATCTAAGATGGTCTGAGCAGCCTATTGTGTGGAGTAGGGAAGATCATCCTCCCCGGGTTGATAATCCGGGTCACCTGGCCTTGGTGGTGGCTCCTCAGGTTGGGGGGTATAAGTTCACTAAAGTACTCATGGACGGAGGCAACAGCATCAACATCCTCTATTATGAGACCTTCCGTCGTATGGGCTTAACTGATAAAAACCTCAGCCAGTCCAATACTATTTTCCATGGCGTGGTGCCCGGCAAGTCGGCATATCCAGTAGGTAAGATCGAGCTGGAAGTGGCCTTTGGAGATGAGTACAACTACAGGGCGGAGAAACTAACCTTTGAGGTGGTTAAGATAAGAAGTCTGTATCATGCTTTATTTGGGCGGGCGGCTTACGCCAAGTTCATGGCACGGCCGTGTTACGTGTATTTGCAGCTCAAGATGCCGGGTCACAATGGGACCATTACGGTTCATGGCAGCCGAAGGATAGCCTTGGAGTGTGAGGAAGGTGATGCGGCTTATGCTGAATTTGTTTGTGCAACAGAGAAGTTGAAGTTTTACAAGGACAATGTTGACCCGGCAGATATGACGTCTTTGAAAAAGCCAACCACGAAGCATGAGCCGGTAATGAAATTTAAGTCAGCTGATGAGACTAAACTTGTTGACTTTGTTCCAGGTGACTCATCTCAGCAGTTCAGCATCAGTGCCAATTTGGATCTGAAATAGGAAGGCGCGCTCATCGAGTTCATCCGTGAGAACAAGGACATCTTTGCATGGAAACCTTCTGACATGCCGGGTGTACCTCGAGAACTCGCTGAGCACACTCTCAATATTGATCCGAAATTTAAGCCGGTCAGGCAATTCCTCCGGCGGTTTAATGAGGAGAGGCGGAAGGCCCTTGGTGAGGAGGTGGCCCGGCTCTTGGCGGCCGGGTTTATCGTGGAAGTTTTTCATCCAGAGTGGTTAGCTAACCCGGTGCTCGTGCTCAAGAAGAACGGCACCTGGCGGATGTGTGTGGATTACACGGATTTAAACAAGGCCTATCCGGCTGATCCTTTTGCTCTCCCCCGTATTGATCAAATTATTGATGCTACGGCGGGTTGTGAACGCTTAAGCATTTTGGATGCTTATTCCGGATACCATCAGATTAAAATGGCAGTTAAGGACCAGGAGAAGACGGCGTTCATCACTCCCTTTGGAGCCTTCTGTTATGTGTCTATGCCTTTTGGGCTCAAGAGTGCACAGGCGACTTACCAGCGTTGTGTGCAGAATTGTCTTCATAACCAGATTGGGCGCAATGTTCATGCTTATGTGGATGATATCGTGGTTAAATCCAGGGAGAAGGAGACCCTGGTATATGATCTTAGAGAAACCTTTGGTAATCTCCGGGTTTACAAGATGATGCTTAACCCGGCCAAGTGTGTTTTTGGTGTTCCCGCAGGCAAGCTCTTGGGCTTTCTGGTTTCTCGCAGAGGCATTGAAGCTAACCCGGAAAAGATCAAGGCAATCACCTCTCTGGCTAAGCCGGCGTGCATAAACGACGTCCAGCGTTTGGCGGGCCACATCGCTGCTTTGAGCCGGTTTATAAGCCGTTTGGGTGAAAAGGCCATGCCACTGTAACAGTTGATGAAGAAAATAGATGACTTTATCTGGAATGATGCTGCTAATGCTGCTTTTGAGGATTTGAAGAGACAGTTGGCTGAGCCCCCAGTCCTTGTTGCTCCTTTTGACAAGGAGCCCTTATTGTTGTATGTAGCCGCTAACACACGAGTCGTCAGTGTGGCTGTGGTGGTGGAGCGTAAGGAAGAGGGTAAGGAGTATCCGGTTCAGCGGCCGGTTTACTACGTCAGCGAAGTACTCATTGAGTCCAAACAACGGTATCCACATTGGCAGAAGCTTGTTTATGGGGTATTCATGGCAGGCCGAAAGCTTAAGCATTATTTCCAAGGTCACCCTATCACTGTGGTTAGTTCTGCTCCCCTAGGAGATATCATCCAAAACAGAGAAGCCACAGGAAGAGTGGCTAAGTGGGCTATAGAACTTGGGCCTCATGGTCTGAAATACGTGCCACGCACTGCTATCAAATCTCAAGCATTGGTAGATTTTATCAACGATTGGACAGAGCTGCAGGTGCCTGAAGAGAAACCGATAATACATACTGGACTATTCACTTCAACGGGTCTAGGCAATTGGAGGGCTTGGGGGCTGGAGTTGCATTAACTTCCCCTCGAGGTGACAAGTTTTGCTATGTGCTACGGTTGATGTTTCCCTGTACTAACAATGCGGCTGAGTACGAGGCCTTGCTCCATGGTCTTCGGATGGCTAAGGAGATGAGCTTGAGCCGGGTAAGGTGCTTTGGCGACTCAGATTTATTGGCCCAACAAGTGTCAGGCTAGTGGGATTCCAAGGATCCTCTCATGGCGGCTTATCGCCGCGAAGTTGATGCCATTGCTGGACATTTTCAGGGTTACCAAGTAGAGCACATCGATCGCAGGAAGAACGAGGCAGCTGATGCATTAAGCCGGCTGGGCTCTCAGCGAAAGCCGGTGCCGCCTAATACTTTCTTGGACATTTTGCATAACCCTTCTGTTAAGTTGCCCACAGAGGAAGACTTGGCTGTTCCTGAGCCGGAGGCACAGTTGGTGGCGGCTCTCCGCATTACCCCAGACTGGACAGTACCATACTTGGCTTACATGACCCGGGGAGAATTGCCTGAGGATGAAACTTTGGCCAGACAAATAACCCGGCGGTCTAAGTCAATGATAATTATCAATGGCGAGCTACATCATCGCAATGTCACTGGAACTTTCCAGCGTTGTGTTTCACCTGAGGAAGGTCAAGAGATTTTACGTGAAATTCACGAGGGGGATTGTGGCCATCATGCCGGCTCAAAATCCCTTGTGGCCGAGGCTTTTCGTCATGGTTTTTATTGGCTGACGGCTCATGCTGATGCAGAGGATTTGGTCAATAAATGTGACGGTTGCCAGAGGTTCTCGCGGCGGGCTCATGTGCCGGCTCAAGAATTGAGGATGATTCCAATTACTTGGCCATTTGCAGTCTGGGGGCTTGATATGGTTGGGCCATTTAAAAGGTCCAAGGATAAGAAGACCCACCTCTTGGTGGCGGTTGACAAATTCACAAAGTGGGTTGAGGCAGAGCCAGTTAGTAAGTGTGATGCAGCCACAGCGGTTCAGTTCATGAAAAGGGTGATATTTCGCTTTGGCTTTCCACACAGCATTATAACTAACAATGGCACCAATCTTTCTAAGGGCGCCATGGAGGAATTTTGTCAATGAGAGCATATTCGGCTTGATGTTTCATCTGTGGCTCACCCTCAATCCAACGGCCAGGCTGAGAGAGCCAATCAAGAGATCTTAAAGGGCATCAAGCCCCGGCTTTTGGTCCCTTTGCAACGGACGCCGGGTTATTGGGTGGAGGAGTTACCCTCCGTGTTATGGAGCATCAATACTACTCCTAACAGGTCTACGGGTTACACGCCTTTCTTCATGGTTTATGGAGCGGAGGCGGTCCTCCCTAGTGACATCCGTCATGACTCGCCTCGAGTGGCGGCTTATGTTGAGGCGGATAATGAGCGGGCGCGCCAAGATGCTCTTGACTTGTTGGATGAACAGCGTGATGTGGCAGCGGCTCGCTCGGCGATTTACCAACAAGACCTGCGCCGCTATCACAGCCGCCGGGTTAAGTCCAGAGTCTTCCAGGAAGGTGATCTGGTGCTCCGGCTCATCCAAGATCAAACAGATGCACACAAGTTATCCGCGCCTTGGGAAGGGCCCTTTGTGGTCAGCAAGAACTTGCACAACGGGTCATACTACCTTATCAATGTTTGGGAGCACAGAGATTCACGTAAGTCGGAGGAAGAGACCCGTCGGCCGTGGAACATAGCTCAACTTCAGCCTTATTACACTTGAGCCACCGGCTCTCATAATGTACATATTTCTATATACATGTATATATTATGATAAATAATAAAGCAGGACCTCTGTCCTTTTCTCCTCCAAAGGTAAATGTGTTATTTCCATTACAACATTACATGGTCACTTGGAGGTGGATCCGGTTTATGATCGCATTCGAATCTAGCCGTTAACAATATGGTCACTTGGGGGCCTCCTGTTCAAACATAGGTCGTATTCGAACCAAAGAGAACATAGCTGTCGATACCCACTTGACTGGCAAATTGCCGAGCTCATTGGGGAGTTTTTTGATCATATTTGAATCATAGCTCAACCCCCTTTTGGGAACCGACGTGGATCGTATTCGAATCAGCGTCGTTAAACAACTCTTAAGGTCATTCGGGGGCTTCCTGTTCAAACATGGGTCGTATTCCAACCTAAGAGAACATAGCTGTCGGTACTGTCGTGGAATTGTCACGGCAGATGTCCTCGAGCTAGGACTTAGTCGTGAAGCCATCGCTACTAGGAAGCTTGAAGGGGTTAAGTGGGACAAGGAACACGAGGGTTTATACTGGTTCGGCCCCTTACGGTGAAGGTAAAAGCCTACGTCCAGTTTGCGATGGTATTGATTAGGGTTTCGATGACCAGGGAGCTTAACTCCTATGCCTGGCTCTCGATGAGATGTTCTTGTTCCTAAACCGCTACCGGGTCGTCCCTTTATATAGGGAGGCTGACGCCCAGCAGCTCTCAGAGTCCCGGCCGGCTCATAAGAGTGTCCGGCTCGGACTCTCAACTATCCTTGCCTTACACTACAAGTTCTAACATAATAATGATTGCAACTACGGGCTTTAAGCCGTATCCGGGTCTTAAGCCCATCTTTGGCCCACCGTCTTCAGGCTTGGCGCCGGGCTTCTGGCAATGACCATATTAGTAACCCGGCCCCTCCTGGCGGGTGACTCTAAGGTCTATATCCTCAACATTAGGCCCCAGATTGATTTGAGCCGGCTCATGTCAATCTTCCATTCCTTCGACAGAAAACCTCCGGCTTACAATTGCGTGAAGGCCATAACCTGGCGTGACGTCATCCTCCGGACTCCTGATAATCCGCCATGACGTCATCTTCCATTAAGCCCGTTTTTTACTCCGCCAGATCCGCAACGGATCTTTTTCTTTACTGTCATCCCGAAAATCGAGGCGTTTCGTGGGGAGATAACCACGCCGTGGTCTCCTTGATTCTCGCGCCCACTTATGAGCTCGCCTTATAAATAGGCCGGCCCGAAGGGCTCTCAGCCACTTCTCTCTCCTTCATCTTCTTCCTCGCGCCACTGCTCCCCTGCCCGAGTTCTGCTACTGTCGCCGTCGTCGCGCCCCCGGTCTTCGTAAACCTTGGCCGCTGCATCACCCTGACTCGGTCCAGACAAACGGCGGCAACCTCCGCTCCTCCTCAGCTCCGGTGAGTCCTCGCCACTCCATTGGGCAGATCCGCACTAGGGCTTCATAGTTCTTCCTCTGTTCTTCGTAGTTCATCGCGGCTCTCAGTAGATTTGAATTTTACTGCCCCTTTTTGATCTTAGCTCTGTATAGATTTACTGCGGTAGACGTTGAAGACCCATTTCTTATGCAAATATCCCTCTTTTTACTGCATAAGAGCCTTGTTCAAGCTCAAGAACCTCCTCTCGTCTGTTTCTAGGTCTAGAAACTTTTCTTTTACCCGACCATTTTGATCCAAATTTTTTACTGCGATGTATGAAACCTGTTTACCACACTTAGTAAAAAACTGCAATCATTGAATCTCGGCGGTTTCCAGTTCCGGTTTAAAGAAAGCACACGCCGTAGAACCTTCCGGCTTAACTGTGATAAGGCCTGTAGACAATCAAATTACTCTCAATCCCTCGGCGGCTTAAATAGCCCGATGCACTTAAATGTATACCATTAGTCCCCTTCATAAGCCGCCACCTTGACATTGAACTGTAGATTTCTTCCGGCTCATAATTAACCCGGACGTTTTTCCTTTTATCATAGACTGCCCACTTTCACCATGCCTCCCAAAGCTCCCAAAGCCTCCATCACTTGCAACTGGATGAGGTCCAATGTCACCAATGAGACCCTAGCGGATTTTGTTAAGTCTGGATATCTGCCCAAGAAAGACATCATGTCCTACCGTGCCCCTGACCCATCAGAAGAGAGACCACAGCCAAAGGACGGGGAGGTAGTGATTTTTGCGGATCATATGAGCCGGGGCTTCGCACCGCCCGGTTCAAAGTTTTTCAGGGACGTTCTGAATTTCTTCGATCTGCGGCCTCAGGACATAGGACCCAACTCAGTGTCCAATATCTGCAACTTCCAAGTGTTCTGCGAGGTTTACCTTGGAGAAGAACCTAGTCTGCTGCTCTTCAGAGAGCTTTTTTACTTGAACCGTCAGAACGAGTGCGCCAATGGGCCAAGTCTAGAACTAGGCGGCATCTCCATTCAGCGGTGAAGAGACTGTCTTTTCCCTTATGCCGAGCCGCCGAGCCACCCAAAGGACTGGAACATGACTTGGTTCTATTGCCAAGACACGTCACCGGCTGATGAAAGTCTGCTGCCCGGCTTTCGCCCATCGCGTCTGGAGTCCACACACCCACTGTCAGACAAACTGACTCCGGCGGAGCGCCAGCCTCTGCTCCCCACTATCAACAAGATCAAGGCTCTCCTGGGCAATGGTCTGAATGGAATCGATCTGGTCCGGGTCTGGATCTCGTGGCGGGTGATCCCATTGAGCCGCCGCCCCGGCTTAATGTGTGAGTACACGGGCCGAAAGGACGACCCTTAGAGACACAGCCGCAATGATCTTCCTGAAGACGTCGCAGAGGAGATGACCAAGGCTCTTTTAAACGAGAGCCTGGCAGACTGCGGAAGGACCAGGTTAGCCCCCTTCTGCAAGACCAACCCAGCCCCAGCGGTAAGCCGCCAATCTGATCATCCTATCTTCTTCTGTATATAACTTTCATCTGAATCGTTTGAAGAAATCATCATTGTATTTTTCAGGCTGACGACAAGTTCTGGCGGGTCAAGTATGACCACGAGGCGGCCAAGAAGGTGAGAAAGGTGAAGAAAGCCGCCAAAAAAGCCGCTCCCCGTAAGAAGGGAAGTAGGCCAACTGCTTCGGAGCTGATGCAACTAAGCGACAGCTCCGAGTCAGAGGTAACCCCTGTACCTGTAAGCTCTTTGTTATGTTTTATTGTTTATCTCTGTCCGCCTTACCAACACTTGTTCATCAACAGGATGACACCGGAGCCAGTAACCCGGTGGTTGAAGAGGTAATGTCACTTTCCTCCGACTCGGAGCCCTTGCCAAGGCTGAAAGTCCGAAGGGTAACCCGGAAAGTAAGCTTTTCACATCCTTTAGCTTATCAAGATCCTGAATTTATTTTGAAGCGACAGGTTCATGAGAGCCAGCGTCACACCCGGACCAACAAGGACACCGACCTCTCCTCCGGGTTACCTGACGCATCAAGGAAGCGCCGAACTGAGGTTATTTCCCACTTGTACCCGTTTCATCCGTTGGCGGGTGTTATACATCAGCCACTCAATTCTTCTGACTCAAATTATCAGGAGACCTCCCCCTCTTCCGGCGACTCTATGCAGTCAAGTCTGCCGGCTTTCAAGACCGTGCCCAGGTAATGATAACCATCTCACATTGTACCTTTGCCTTCACTTACCCTATTGTGTTTAATCTTTTTGTCCTTTCAGTGCCCAGGCCAAGATCACCAAGAGGGCGAAGAAGTCCAAGCCGGTCGATGAGCCGGACTTGCCTGAGCCAGAGGTAGCCGCTCAAGAGCCGCCAGCCGCCTCTGCACCTGAGGCCGCTGCCCCAACTACCAAGGCAGCTACAGAAGCTTCTGTTAACCCGGAGGCCTCCAGCTCAGCTCCACCAGCAGACGACCCGGACGTGGTAATCACCCGGACGGAGTTCGTTGAGCCGGGGAGACCTACCGTGCTAGCCAAGTGCTCCGCTAAGGGGGAGTTGCTGCAGCCCCACCGGGTGAACCTGGACCTCTCCGACTACGCCAACCTGAGCATTGGAGAGCTCGTCTCTGGCTACATCAGCCAAGTGCACAAGAGCCGGGACACAGAGGTTGCCATGGTGAACCAGATCCAGCAGAAATCTGAGGTATCATTCTGCTGTCCTCTTACTTACTGCATAATTACCTTTACCATGCTAGCCCCCAAGTCGACGACTTATGATTGAATATGTTGTAGACTTAGGTTCCGGCTTACTCAATTGAGCCGGCAGTTTGTAGATAGATACGTTCAATATGCATTAGCCCCCAAGTGCCAAGTGTCTTTGCTTGGAAAGCGCTTGGGACTTTACATTTGCATAGTAACTGTTCATGCCATAACCCGGAAATCTATACAGGTTGCTGGCAAGAAGCTTGAGGCTGACCTTGCCGATCTCAAGAACCGGCTGAAGATGCAAGAGATGGAGACCCGGAAGGCAAACGCCAAGTTTGTATCCAGCATCGCCGCGCAAGAGAAGCGGAAGACAGAGTTTGACGCTGAGCGGAAGGCATGGCCCGAAGAAAAGGCCGCATTGGTGAACCGGGCTGAACAGGCGGAGAAGACTCTCGCCGAGAAGACCGCCGAGCTCTCCGGCCTAAAGCGCCAGGTGTCCCAGATGGTGGCCGCCATCTTCGGTAAGTCGCCTCACCGGTTTCATCAAGTTTAGAATTTTTATATCTCATAATTCATCCTTGTCGGCGGCTTATCTGATTCTGTTAAACAGGTCCCAGAAGTGCCAACCTGAATCAGAGTGTGGTGACCAAACTGAAGGCCGTATACACCCTGGTGGAGCAACTCTACACCGGGTCACAACGTGCCCTGGCTGTGGTGGCCCTCTCCAACGAGGTGCCGACTCACCTAGCAGAAGTCCTTCGCCGGCTCACCGTTCTGCCTCAACGGATCCAAGAGCTGCGACGGGCCTCTGCAAGAGCCGGAGCGATCGCTGCGCTGAGCCGGGCCAAGGCGTTCTTGCCAGAGATAGACCCGGCGGACATCGCCCTCGGCTACCCAAGTCTGAAGGAAGACGGCACCGCCTTTGATTAGAAGGACTTCGCAGCTTGCGTGAAGGCCGTACGCCTGGTGGCCACTCTCATTGGCAACGATACAGATCTAACCAAGTATCAGCCGGGCTACGACGCAGAAAATCAGAGGATCCCTACTCCGCGCTATGAAGCCCTCAACTTGATCCCGCCGGCTCGTCAGCACACTTTCGCCCCAGAGATTGACCCGGCCAGGTTAATTGACGAGGAAGCCCAATTCGAAGCTCTCAGCGGCATCGACTGGAAGTCATCAACTTTCCAGGTCTTGGGATCAGCCGGAGGAGAAGAGAGGAACGAGCCGGAGACCTCAACTCAGCAAGCGTTCTAACTCAGCTGGCGGCTTATCAATCAATGCCTCACCTTTTTGGACTCAATGAGTCTTTGTAATAGAGTAGGACCAACAGTTTATCTTTGCCGTGCCATCGTGCACGCCTTGAATGTTAAAGTCTGATGAAGTTGTTTCCTTTATGTTTCTCCGGGTCATAATCAATCCGTTGCTTTCCTTAATCTCAAAATAGTTGCTGTTAACCATCCTGCATAGAAGGGCAAATCACAAGTCTCGAGGCGGCTTACCGCCCTGAGAATCATAAGTTTTAGATATATAACCCGGAATATGAATAAAAAAGGACTGGTCTTCAATTATATCCTTAATACAGCCGTAAGAACATACTTAGCGGCCTGCAAGCATACTTCCGTTTTACCGAAATTCCGGTTTACCTGTCTTAATAACACCCATTGTGTTCAGCTAACACTATAAACCAAAGTTAAGCCGGCAAAGTGAGACCCGGCCGTACACACGTTGAAATAATCAGACAAAACTGACTATAAAGCAGAAGAACTTAGGGGCTTCCGGTTCGAATACGACCAGAGACCCGGCCCAAAGGGGTTATGCTAAGATTCGAATACGATCATATAGCCCCCAGTGGGTGTGGCGATGCCAATCAAGAGGGTACCGACAGCTATGTTCTCTTTGGTTCGAATACGACCCATTTTTGAACAGGAAGCCCCCAAGTGATTTTAAGAATTGTTTAACGACGCTGATTCGAATACGATCCACGTCGGTCCTCAAAGGGGTTAAACTAAGATTCAAATATGATCAAAGAAAACTCCCCAATGGGCTCGACACTTTGCCAATCAAATGGGTATCGACAGCTATGTTCTCTTTGGTTCGAATATGACCCATGTTTGAACAGGAAGCCCCCAAGTGACCTTATTGCTTACGGCTACATTCGTATACGATCATAATCCGGACCTCCTTCAAGTCATCATGTAATCTTGCAATGAAAACAACACGTGCATATTTGGAGGAGAAAAAAGGACAGAGGTCCTGCTTTATTGCTTATCATAATATATACATGGCCGAGCGAAATATGTACATCACGAGAGCCGGTGGCTCAAGTGTAGTAAGGCCGAAGCAGAGCTATGTTCCACGGCCGACGGGTCTCTTCCTCCGACTTACGGGAATCTTTATGCTCCCGAATGTCAATGAGGTAATATGACCCGTTGTGCAAATTCTTGCTGACCACAAAGGGCCCTTCCCAAGGCAGGGATAGCTTGTGCGCGTCTGTTTGATCTTGGACGAGCCGGAGCACAAGATCGCCTTCCTGGAAGACCCGGGATTTAACCCGGCGACTATGATAACGGCGCAGGTCTTGTTGGTAAATCGCGGAGCGAGCTGCGGCCACATCACGTTGTTCGTCCAATAAGTCAAGAGCATCTTGGCGCGCCTGTTCATTGTCCGCCTCAACATAAGCCGCCACTCGAGGTGAGTCATGACGGATGTCACTGGGGAGGACGGCCTCTGCCCCATAAACCATGAAGAAAGGCGTGAAGCCTGTAGACCTGTTAGGAGTAGTGTTGATGCTCCATAACACGGAGGGCAACTCCTCCACCCAACAACCCGGCGTCCGTTGCAAAGGGACCAAAAGCCGGGGCTTGATGCCCTTCAGGATCTCCTGATTAGCTCTCTCAGCTTGACCATTAGATTGAGGATGAGCAACTGAGGAGACATCAAGTCGGATATGCTCTCGTTGACAAAACTCTTCCATGGCACCTTTGGATAGATTGGTGCCATTGTCAGTTATAATGCTATGCGGAAAGCCAAAGCGGAAAATCACCTTTTTCATAAATTGAACCGTTGTGGCTGCATCGCACTTGCTAACTGGCTCAGCTTCCACCCACTTTGTGAATTTGTCAACTGCCACCAAAAGGTGGGTCTTCTTGTCCTTGGATCGTTTGAAAGGCCCAACCATATCAAGCCCCCAGACCGCAAAGGGCCAAGTAATTGGGATCATCCTCAGCTCCTGAGCCGGCACATGAGCCCGTCGTGAGAACCTCTGGCAACCATCACACTTACTGACCAAGTCCTCTGCATCAGCATGAGCCGTCAACCAATAAAAACCATGACGAAAAGCCTTGGCCACAAGGGACTTTGAGCCGGCGTGATGGCCACAATCCCCTTCATGGATCTCACGCAAGATTTCTTGACCTTCCTCAGGGGAGACACAACGCTGAAACGCCCCTGTAACACTGCGATGATGCAACTCGCCATCGATAACGATCATTGACTTAGCCCGCCGGGTTATTTGCCTGGCCAAAGTTTCATCCTCAGGCAACTCGCCCCGGGTCATGTAAGCCAGATACGGCATTGTCCAGTCTGGTATGATATGGAGAGCCGCCACCAGTCGTGCCTCTGGGTCAGGGACAGCCAAATCTTCCTCTATAGGCAACTTAACAGAAGGGCTATACAGGACGTCCAGGAAAGTGTTAGGCGGCACCGGTTTTCGCTGAGAGCCCAGCCGGCTTAAAGCATCCGCCGCCTCATTCTTCCTGCGATCGATGTGTTCCACTTGGTAACCCTGAAAGTGCCCAGCAATGGCATCAACCTCGCGGCGATAAGCCGCCATGAGAGGGTCCTTGGAATCCCACTTTCCTGATACTTGTTGAGCCACCAAGTCTGAGTCGCCAAAGCACCTTACCCGGCTTAAGCTCATCTCCTTAGCCATCCGAAGACCATGGAGCAAGGCCTCGTACTCAGCCGCATTGTTAGTGCAAGGAAACAGCAACTGTAGCACATAATGGAACTTGTCACCTTTAGGGGAAGCCAACACGACTCCAGCCCCCGAGCCCTCCAACTGCCTGGACCCATAAATGTGGATAGTCCAATATGTGTTATCCGGCTTTTGCTCGGGCACTTGTGACTCTGTCCAGTCATTGATGAAATCCACCAAGGCCTGAGATTTAACAGCAGTGCGTGGCACGTACTTGAGACCATGAGGTCCAAGCTCTATAGCCCACTTAGCTACTCTCCCTGTGGCCTCTCTGTTTTGAATGATATCACCAAGAGGGGCAGAACTGACCACAGTGATGGGATGACCCTGAAAATAATGCTTAAGTTTCCGGCTCGCCATGAACACACCATAAACAAGCTTCTGCCAATGCGGATATCGCTGCTTGGACTCAATGAGTACTTCGCTGACATAATAAACCGGCCGCTGAACCGGATGCTCCTTACCCTCCTCCTTGCGCTCCACCACCATAGCCACACTGACGGCTCGTGTGTTTGCCGCCACATATAATAATAAGGGCTCCTTATCAACCGGAGCAGCAAGGACTGGAGGCTCTGCCAGCTGCTTCTTTAAATCCTCAAAGGCAGTATTGGCTGCATCATTCCAGACAAAGTTATCGGTTTTCTTCATCAACTGATATAGCGGCATGGCCTTCTCACCCAGACGGCTTATGAACCGGCTTAAAGCAGCGATGCGACCCGCCAAGCGCTGAACGTCATTTATACACGCCGGCTTAGCCAGGGAGGTGATGGCCTTGATCTTCTCCGGGTTAGCTTCAATCCCTCTGTCAGAAACCAAAAAACCCAAGAGTTTGCCTGCAGGAACACCGAAGACACACTTGGCTGGGTTAAGCATCATCTTGTAGACCCGGAGATTATCAAAGGTTTCTCTCAAATCATCTATCAGGGTTTCCTCCTTTATGGATTTAACCACAATGTCGTCCACATAAGCATGAACATTACGCCCAATCTGTTTATGAAGACAGTTCTGCACGCAACGCTGATAAGTCGCCTGTGCACACTTAAGTCCAAAGGGCATGGATACATAGCAGAAGGCTCCAAAGGGAGTGATGAACGCCGTCTTCTCCTGGTCCTTAACTGCCATTTTAATCTGATGATATCTAGAATAAGCATCCAGGAAACTTAAGCGCGCACAACCGGCCGTAGCATCAATAATTTGATCAATACGGGGAAGGGCAAAAGGATCAGCCGGACACGCCTTATTTAAGTCCGTGTAGTCCACACACATCCGCCAGGTGCCGTTCTTCTTGAGTACGAGCACCGGGTTAGCTAACCATTCTGGGTGAAAGACTTCAACAATAAACCCGGCCGCCAAGAGCCAGGCCACTTCTTCACCAATAGCTTTCCGCCTCTCTGCATTAAACCGCCGAAGGAACTGCCTGACCGGCTTAAATTTCGGATCAACATTGAGAGTGTGCTCAGCGAGTTCTCTAGGTACACCTGGCATGTCAGAAGATTTCCATGCGAAGATGTCCCTATTCTCACGGATGAACTCGATGAGCGCGCTTTCCTATTTTGGATCCAGATTGGCACTGATGCTAAACTGCTGAGATGAATCTCCTGGAACAAAATCAACAAGCTTAGTTTCATCAGCCGACTTAAATTTCATCGCCGGCTCATTCTCCGTAGTTGGCTTTTTCAGAGAGGTCATGTCTGTTGGGTCAACATTATCTTTGTAAAACTTCAACTCTTCTGTAGCGCAAACAGATTCTGCATAAGCCGCATCGCCTTCCTCACACTCCAGAGCCACCTTCCGGCTGCCGTGAACCGTAATGGTCCCATTGTGACCCAGCATCTTGAGTTGTAAGTACACATAACACGGCCGTGCCATGAACTTGGCGTAAGCCGGCTGTCCACATATAGCATGGTATGGGCTTCTTATCTTGACCACCTCAAAGGTCAATTTCTCCACCCTGTAGTTGTTCTCATCTCCAAAGGCCACTTCCAATTCAATCTTGCCGACTGGATAAGCCGACTTACCAGGTACCACATCGTGGAAAATGGTGTTGGACCGGCTGAGGTTTTTATCAATCAACCCCATACGACGGAAAGTCTCATAATAGAGGATGTTGATGCTGCTGCCTCCATCCCTGAGCTCCTTAGTGAACTTATATCCTCCCACCTGAGGAGCCACCACTAGGGCCAAGTGACCCGGATTATCCACCCGTGGAGGGTGATCTTCCCTACTCCACACTATAGGCTGCTCAGACCACCGCAAGTAGCGTGGAACCGCCGGCTCAACAGCATTCACAGCCCTCTTATGAAGCTTCTGATCTCGCTTACACAGACTGGTGGTAAACACATGATATTGTCCACCGCTAAGCTGCTTTGGATTGGTCTGATAACCCCCCTGCTGCTGCTGATGACCCTGACCAGGCTGTTGATTAAAGCCCCCTTGACCGCTCGGAGGACCAAAATTTGAGCCGCCGCCCGGGCCATGAAAGCCGCCGGCGCCTGAGCCGCCGCCCGGGCCGTTGTAATTCTTAAAGGCCTTCATGATTGCACAATCCTTCCATAGATGAGTCGCTGGCTTCTCTCTAGAGCCATGCCTTGGACAAGGCTCATTCAACAGTTGCTCCAGTGTCGGGCCTGACCCGCCGCCTCGGGGAGGGGGCCTCCCCTTGCGTCGCTGGTTATTACCTTGTGAGCTGGCATTGGCTACAAACTCTAGGCTGCCATCGGCCTTGCGCTTGCCTCCTCCTTGGTTACCCGGGTTATGCTGAGGACCCTTGCCATATTCTTTTCCTTCCCTGCCCTTTCATCATCTGAAGGGGGATCCTTGGTACCATCAGAATCGGCGTACTTGACAAGAGCCGCCATTAGTGTACCCATATCATTGCAGTCGCGCTTAAGCCGCCCGAGTTTCATCTTCAGGGGCACAAAACAACAATTCTGTTCCAACATTAAGACTGCAGAGTCGGCATCCATCTTATCTGATGAATGTATGATCTCCTTGACCCGGCGGACCCAATGAGTCGTGGATTCACCCTCCTGCTGCTTACAGTTAGTCAAATCCACAATTGACATAGACTGCCTACAGGTATCTTTGAAGTTTTGGATGAACCGGGCTTTCAGCTCAGCCCAAGACCCGATGGAATTCGGCAGTAGCCCTTTCAACCAAGTGCGAGCAGTCCCATCCAACATCATGGTGAAGTACTTGGCCATTGCCGCCTCACTGACCTCCCGTAGTTCCATGGCCATCTCGTAACTCTCGATCCAGGCTGCGGGTTGTAAGTCAACCGTATAATTGGGCACCTTCCTAGGGCCTTTGAAGTCCTTGGGCAGACGTTCATTGCGGATAGCTGGCACTAAGCAGGGGACACCCCCAGTCCTGGTAGGGATACCCACATCGACGGACGTCGTCGGATAAGCCGGGGGAGTCTGGTAAGCCGTCAACTGAGGCACCTGCTCCGCCTCTTGCCGCGCTCTGTCTTGGTCTGCTGCGTGAAAGGCTCCATTATGAGCCGGGCCATGGCCAGGGGGCGGGTCATGGCGTCGGACGTTACTTGAGCCGGTCGCTGAGACCATGTGCCGGCTGTAACTCGGGCTCCAGCCTGGACGAGGGGTCGAGTGAATCCTGTCCCGGCTGTAGGAGTACGCCTCTTGCTGTGTCAGTGCTGTCTGAAGGAGTTCCCTGACCCGGCGGGTTTCAATAGCCGTCGGAGAGTCGCCGTCGACCGGGAGAGCCGCCAGCCGTGCTGCCGCAGCGACCATGTTCTCCAGCGGGTTACCATAATGACCCGGTGGTATTGGCACGTACTGAGGCAGGGCAGGGGGCACCTGGGGAGGCCCCATTACTTGTGGCTGAATAGGGGTCCCCGACCCGGGCACTATGACCCCTGGCGGGTTACTAGACCCTGCACCTGGTGTGTTGAAGAGGTTGCGTGGATCGTAAACCGGAGGGAGTCGAGATTGGGCCTTTTGATGCCTCCTTCTCAGGACCTCATTGGCCGCGTTTTGATCCATATTGAGCCGGAAGGACTGCGCTTGAATCAACTGGGTTTGGGCATCGAGAGTCGCCCGCTCCGCAGCCATCCTGATCCCTTCCGCTGCCAGATCCTCCTTAGCCTTCACTAGATCCAATTTTAACTGTGCCACCTCCGCATCATGCTGAGCTTGATCCGCCGGGTCAACCGTGGCGGTTAACAGGGCCGTCATCTTGTCCGTGAGATCCATTAGCACCTGAGCCGGCGAGGGCACCGGGTTTCCCGCTCCAGCAGCAGGGTTCTGAATAGGCTGTGCACCGGCCATAAAGACCCCAACCTGACTTGGCGGCTCAAACGGGTCCGGAATACTGTCACCATCGGAATAACCCATGAGCCGGCCATCTTGAAGTTGATACAATGAGTTTGACTCATCGGTGGACGACTCGCTGTCAGAGCCGATGGCCGTCTCATCACCAGACCCAGATCGATCAGAGAGCCCTCCATGGACGCATCCCACAAAAGCATGCCTTACGGCAGGCCGGGCCCAGGCGGGTCGTGCACGCTGAGCCGTCTCGATGAGATCGGCACAGAGATCCGGCTCAGGGCCCGGCTCACCAATCTTGCCGATGAAAACATGAACTCCGCCGAAGGGGACCCGGTACCCGTACTCAATTGAGCCGGCGTCGGGGCCCCAGCTTGCATCGTCGATGTAGAGCTTGCCGCGACGAATCTTGGTCATCCGGCCCACAGCGTATCCCTTGAGCCCTTCGAAGCTGCCCTTCAAGAACTCAAATCCACAGTGCGCTGGCCCCACGGTGGGCGCCAACTGTCGTGGAATTGTCACGGCAGATGTCCTCGAGCTAGGACTTAGTCGTGGAGCCATCGCTACTAGGAAGCTTGAAGGGGTTAAGTGGGACAAGGAACACGAGGGTTTATACTGGTTCGGCCCCTTACGGTGAAGGTAAAAGCCTACGTCCAGTTTGCGATGGTATTGATTAGGGTTTCGATGACCAGGGAGCTTAACTCCTATGCCTGGCTCTCGATGAGATTGTTCTTGTTCCTAAACCGCTACCGGGTCGTCCCTTTATATAGGGAGGCTGACGCCCAGCAGCTCTCAGAGTCCCGGCTGGCTCATAAGAGTGTCCGGCTCGGACTCTCAACTATCCTTGCCTTACACTACAAGTTCTAACATAATAATGATTGCAACTACGGGCTTTAAGCCGTATCCGGGTCTTAAGCCCATCTTTGGCCCACCGTCTTCAGGCTTGGTGCCGGGCTTCTGGCAATGACCATATGAGTAACCCGGCCCCTCCTGGCGGGTGACTCTAAGGTCTATATCCTCAATAGGTACCCTCTTGATCGGCAACGCCAAAGCTACTGGGGGCTATATGATCGCATTCGAATCTTAGCTTAACCCCTTTGAGACGGTTCTCTGGTCGTATTCGAACCAGAAGCCCCTAAGTTTTGATCTTTTGGTTTGCAACAAGTTCTTTTGATCATATTAACAGTGTGCAAGGGCGGTTCTTACTCCGCCGGCTTAACTTTGTTTAACAATGTTGATAACACACAATAAGCATTATCGATGCTGGTGAACCGGAGTTGAATCCTCAACCTCATTATTTGGGTTGCGTAAACCGTAAGTGTACTTGAAGGCTTGCAGGTATGCTATTATGGTTACCTCGAGGATATAACTGAGAGCCGGTCTTTCATGACTTTGGTTCATATTCCGGGTTATATGTAAAGTGTATGACTCTCAGTGCGGTAAGCCGCCTAGAAACTTGTGATTTGTTTTTTATGCAGGACAATTAAAGGCAGCTCTTTAAGTTGAAGGAAAGCAAATGATCAAATTAACCCAGAAGAATATAAAGGAGCAGCTTCAACAGAGTTAAGCGCCGCACACGTGCACTATGGCACGACAAAATGAAGTGTTTGTCCTACTCTATTACAGGACTCCCCGAGCCCAAAAGGTGAAGCATTGTTTTTAAGGCGTAACCATGAGCCGTGTAAGAAGTCAAGGTGCTTGTTGGGTTGAAGCTCCCGGCTCATCCCTCTCCGCTCCTCCGGCTATTTCCACGACCTAGAAGGTTGTTGATTTCCATTCAATGCCACTCAAAGCTTCGAATTGAGCCTCATCATCAATTAACCCGGCTGGGTCAACGTCTGGGGCGAAGGTATGCTTACGAGTCAGAGGGATCGGGCTGACTGCTTCGTAGCGTGGAGTTGGGATCCTCTGATTCTCCGCGTCATAACCCGGCTGATACTTGGTAAGATCTGTGTCGTTCCCAATAAAGGTGGCCACCGGGCGCACGCTCTTCACACAGGCGGCAAAGTATTTCTGGTTAAAGGGGGTACCGTCTTCCTTCAGGCTGGGGTATCCAAGAGCGATTTCGGCCGGGTCTAGCTCCGGGAGAAACGCCTTGGCCCGGCTCAGAGCAGCTATAGCTCCGGCTCTTGCAGAAGCCCGTCTCAGCTCTTGGAAGCGTTGAGGAAGAACGGCAAGCCGCCTAAGTACGTCTGCCAGGTGAGTGGGAACCTCATTGGACAGAGCCACAACGGCTAAAGCACGTTGTGACCCGGTGTAGAGTTGCTCCACCAAGGTGTAAACAGCCCTCAGCTTGGTCAGCACGTTCTGATTAAGATTGGAGCTTCTGGGACCTGCATAATAACGTCAGGTGAGCTGATGGCAATGGTGGGACTTATGAGACATGAAGAATGTAAACTTGTTAAAAGCTTACAGAATAACTTACCGAAGATTGCGGAGACCATCTATGACACATGGTGTTTTAAGCCGGAGAGTTCGGCGGTTCTTTCAGTAAGAGCAGCCTCCGCTTGTTCGGCCCGGCTGAGCAAGGCAGTCTTCTCATCGGCCCAAGTTTTTTTTCTATTTCAAATTTTTTCTTCAGTTTTTCTTGTGCAGCAACACTGAACTCAAATTTGGCATTGGCCTTCTGGGTCTCAGTTTCCTGAGTCTTCAGGTGGTTCTTCAGCTCAGAGATTTCCGATTCAAATTTCTTGCAGGCAGCCTGTACAAATTCCGGGTTACAGTTTGAGTGATTATCATGCAACATTAAAGTCCCAAGCACTTTGCAAGCAAAGACACTTGGCACTTGGGGGCTAATGTATGCTGAAAGACTCTATTTATAGTGCCGGTTCATGAAGGTAAGTCCCGAGCACTTTGCAGGAAAAGTTACTCTATTTATAGGCTGTTTAACCCGGCCCTTGAGTGTTACCAGGTAAGCCGGGATTAAGTCTACAACATATTCTATCATAAGTAATAGATTTGGGGGCTAGCATGGTAAGGATGACTATGGAGTAAACAAGGGAATTATACCTCAGATTTTTGCTGTATCTGTTTCACCATATCAATTTCCAGGTCCCGGCTGTTGTGCACTTGACCAATATAACCAGCAACAATGTCTCCAATGCTCAAGTTAGCATAGTCAGTCATATCCAGTCTGGCTCTGCGGCGCTCCAGCAGTTCTTCTTTAGCAGAGCATCTAGCCAACACAGTGGGTCTTCCCGGCTCAACATATTCGGTCCGGGTAATCACCACATCCGGGTCATCGGTCGGTTGAGCTGAGCTGGGAATCTCCGGGTTGTCAGAACCCTCCATGGCTTGTTCTTCAGTTGGAGCGGTGGTTTCTGGAGCTGGTGCAGACGGCGGCTCAGAGGCAGAGGCATTGGGTTCAGTCAAGACCGGTTCTTCGACCGGGTTACTTTTCTTTGCCCTCTCGCTGAGCTTTGCTTGTGCACTGAAAGTCAAAAGGTTAGTGCAAAAACATGGGTAAGATAAGCACAAAATAAGCTGATCATCATTACCCGGGTGCGGTCTTGAAAGCTGGCAAGTTAGATTGCATGGAGTCCCCGGAGGAAGGTGAAGTTTCCTGATAGTTTGAATCTGAAGAATTGAGTGGTTGGCGAGTGACGCCCGCCAAAGGATGAAAAGGATATAAGTTGGAGATAACCTCGGTCCGGCGCTTCCTTGATGCTTCAGGTAAGCCGGAGGAGAGGTCTGCTTCCTTGTTGGTCCGGGTTTGCCTCCGGCTCTCATGAATCTGTCGCTTCAAAAGAAATTGAGGATCTTGATAAGCTAAAGGATGTGAAAATCTTACTTTCCGGGTTACCCTTCGGACTTTCAGCCTTGGCAAGGGCTCCGAGTCGGAGGAAAGTATAGTTACCTCTTCGATCACCGGGTTACTCGCTCCGGTGTCCTCCTGCTGATAATCAGTGTCAATAAGGTGGTTAAGAACAAACAAAAAACAGGAGAAGAGCATAAGAATGAAGGGTTACCTCTGACTCGGAGGTGTCATCCAGGTGAAGCAGGTCTGAGGCGCTAGGCTTACTCCCCTTCTTGCGGGGAGCGGCTCTCCTGGCGGCTTTCTTAACCTTCCTGGCTTTTTTAGCAGCCTCGTGATCATACCTGACCTTCCAGAACTTATCATTAGCCTGAAAAATACAACAAAGGTTCTTGAGGTTAAGATGAAAATTGTTAAAATAAAAAGTAAGGTGCTCAGTTCAGTAGCTTACCGCCGGAGCCGGGTTAGCTTTGCAGAAGGGACTTAAGCCTGTCCTCCCGCAGTCTGTTAAGCTCTCGTTCAGAAGGGACTTGGTCATGTCGTCAACGACGTCCTTAGGTAAGTCGTTGGGGCTGTGCCGCAGAGGATCATCCTTCCGGCCCGTGTAATCACACATCAAGCCGGGGCGGCGACTCAAGGGAATCACCCGCCAAGCAATCCAGACTCGGACCAGATCAACACCGTTAAGGTCGTTTCCCAGAAGATCTTTAATCTTGTTGATGGTGGGGATAAGCGGTTGACGTTCAGCTTGAGATAATTTGTCGGGCAGGGGGTGATTTGACTCCAGACGCAGGGCGCGAAAGCCGGGCAGAGGGTTTTCATCAGCCGAAGAAGTATCCTGGTAGTAGAACCATGTCTGGTTCCAGTCCTTTGGGTGGCTTGGCGGCTCAGCATAAGGCAAGAGGCAATCTCTCCGTCGTTGGATTGAGATTCCGCCAAGTTCCAAGCTAGGCCCGTTGGCACACTCGTTCTGGCGGTTCATATAAAACAGCTCCCTAAAGAGCAGTAGGCTGGGCTCTTCTCCAAGGTACACCTCACAGAACACTTGGAAGTTACAAATGTTTGACAGAGAATTGGGTCCAATGTCTTGAGGTCGCAGATCGAAAAAGTGCAGAACATCTCTAAAGAATTTTGAGCCGGGAGGTGTAAAACCCCGGCTCATGTGATCAGCAAATATCAGAACCTCTCCATCTCTTGGTTGAGGTCTTTCTTCGGACGGGTCAGGGGCACGATAGGAAATGACCTCCTTCTTAGGCAGGTAACCCGTCTTCACGAAGTCATCTAAGGTATTATCAGTAACGTTGGATCTCACCTAGTTGCACGTAATGGATGCCTTGGGAGCCTTGGGCGGCATTGTGAAAGACGAAAGCCTATGACAAAAGAAAATGTCCGGTTCAAATATAAGCCGGAGGAAGATTTCAGTTCAGTATTCAAGATGGCAGCTTATGAAGGGGCCTAATGATATATGACTAATTGTGTCGGGTTATCTAAGCCGCTGGGGATATCATAAGTAATTCAAGTTGTTTAAAACTCTATCATGAATGAGCCGGAAATTTCATAGAGCATGGCCTCTTTTAAGCCGGAGATATGAGCCGCCATGGTTAATAGATGCAGGTTTTTGTCTAAGTGTTGCACAAACAAGTTTCACAGATTGCAGGGATTATTTTGGATCAAACGGTTGTTCGACAAGGAAAAAATTCTAGACCTAAAAACTGATACAGAGAAGTTCATAAGCTCTAAATGAGGTCTTGTTGTGGACAAAGGGGATTTACTAGCATAAAAATGAGTGAGAAGCTACTATCGCAGGGAGTCTGTACCGTTTTTAGATCAAAGGGAACCTCAGTGGCGGAACTGTGAAGAACTCGAGATGAACTACGAAGAACAGGGGAAGAACGACAAAACCCTAATGCGAATCTACTGTATGGAGTGGCAAGGACTTACTAGCGCTGATGAGATGCGGAGGTTGCCGCCGTTTCTCTGGACCAGTTCAGGGTGATGCAGCGGCCGAGGTTGAGGAAGACAAGGGGCGCGGCGGCGGCGGCGGAACTCGAGTTCTGGGGCGTCAGAGGAGGAAGACGAGGGATCGAGAAGAGTGACGAAAACCTATGGGCCGGGCCTATTTATAAGGGCCGGCTGGTAAATGGGCGCGGGAAAAGAGGAGGCGGAAGACATGATTATGTTGCCGCAGAAACGCCTCGATTTTCGGGATGGTCTTTAAAGATAAGATCCGTTGAGATATGACAGAATAAAAAATGAATTTAATGAAAGATGACGTCATGGCGGGTTACCAAGAATCCAGAAGATGACGTCACGGCGGGTTATAACCTTTGCACAAGCAGAAGCCGGAAGATTTTCATGATTTGTTGAAGATTGACGTGAACCGGTTCAAATCAATCTGGGTCCTAATGTTGAGGATATGACCATTAGAGTCACCCGCCCAGGAGGGGCCGGGTTACGTCATAATGATCATCACGTGAAGCCCAGTACCAGGCTGGACATGGCGGATCAGTAATGGGCTTAAGACCGGGAGGCGGCTTAAGGCCCGTAGTGATAAACCGCCGTTATGGCAAGACTTGTAATGTAAGGCAAGAGTAGTTAAGAGTCCGATCCGGATACTGTTATAAGCCGGCCGGGACTCTGAGAGCCACTGGGCGTCAACCTCTCTATATAAAGGGACGACCCGGCGGCGGTTCAGGACGAGAGACAACAGATCGAGAGCCAGGCATAGCGATTAAGCTCCCTGGTCATCGAAACCCTAAGTAATACCACCTCAACTGGACATAGGCTTTTACCTTCACCGTAAGGGGCCGAACCAGTATAACCCTCATGTTCCTTGTCCCGCTTAACCCCTTTAAGCTTCCTAGCCGCGATGGCTCCATGACTAAGTCCTTGCACGAGGACATCTTCCGTGACAATTCCACGACACTAACCAAAAATTACTCTACCTTTCCTCCTCATAAGAGCATCTTCTTCGTCCGTCCTTGCCATGGCCGGTGAGCAGAGCTCTAGGTCGAGAACTACTCGTAAAAAGGGAGTGGCAACCAAGGCTGCGGAAAAAAAGGGCTCGCCGCCACGGAGAGACCTCTAAAGATCTCTCACGGGCAGGCGATGACTCCTAGGAGCGCCCTAGCCGCGGAGGCGAACATGCCGAGCCGGCGGCGCTGGAGTCGTTATCCCTCGACGGCATGCCCGATCAGCTCAATAAGCACCTCAATAAGCAGAAGGAGTTCATCCAAGGGTTGGTGGAGCTGCTGAAGGAGAGCCTCGACGACATCCCCGCTGAGCTCAATAAGCAGGGGGAGTTGACCGTCGGCTTGGTGATGCTGCTGAAGAAGAGCATTGCCTCAGAGAAGAAGGCGACCGGCGAAATCCTGCGACTTCGGGAGGACAAGGCGATGCTCTGCCACGAGATCGACCTGTTGAAGGAGAAGAACGCCGGCTGGAAGAAGCTGCATGAGAATAGTAGTTCCTCGATGAAGTTGTTGTAGGCCCTCGTCATGGAACAGAAGGAGGAGTTGGCGAAGCTCCGCATCGAGCACCCGGCTGCTGTCAAGGTACGTAATACGGCTGTGGAACAGATGATGAAGGCTCGCGTCTAGAAATCCCGCGTCATGGACAGAATGAAGAAGATGGCGAAGGAGACGCGCAAGGAGATGGAGGTCGTGGAGGCGATGAAGAAGCAGTTACGACTCCCCGGCGAATTAGATCATTTGGGGTGATAATCTTCCTTCTTCTTTTGCTCCTGTGTTTCATCTTTTGCCTCGGGTGTTTCGCCGCATGTGTCACGTTCTCTGCGAGGCATGAATAGAACAATTTTTTTGAGGGAATGAATAGAACAATGCTAACAATGAGATTACTAGAAAATTAGATCATTTTTTATCGCCATATGGCACTGGGCTGCCGTGTTTCGTGCTCCTCCGTCGTAGTACTACTCCAGTGGAAAACTTGAGTATACCGCACGGTTCTTTGCTCCTCCTCAGGTCGTCGGCGCATTTATATGAGCAGTCAAATCACAAGGCCCCGCCTTCCCGCAGTAATGAGCCGTCAAATCACAAAGGCCCTCGCCTCTCGTGAAACCGACCAAGCTAGACTGCCCCGCCCTCTAGCCTTTTAAAAAATGTATACTTTTGTACAGTAGTAGTATCGATGGATTGCGCCAAGGAGCAAAACTTGAAATTAAAAAAAAGGTGGTACATATAGAGAGCACTCGTCGCCAAATTATGCATATAGTACTATTAAAAAGGGTAGTCACAATAATGGTGTCCAGCACAACCCACCCCTCAAATAAAACTAAGCATCCTGGAATTCTTTGACAAAACTAAGCACCTGAAATTCTTTGACAACTAAACTGCTGGCTATATGATGTTGGCCATATATATTGTACGTATATAATGTGAAGAAACGAGTGGTAGTACTATACCAACTAAAAGATGAAATGTAAGAAATACTAGTATGTACGTACTGAAGAGTTAAAGTAACGAGAAGAAACATAACATAGTTATGCTGGGGGCTCAACACAACACACCCCTCAAATTAAATTAAGCACACCTGAAATTAAACTTTGCAACTATTCTGGTAGACACTGCATTAGAACCACCATGAGCAACGACACTGCCACCTTACTCGGAGTCCTCGTCCACGTCCTCGACTTCGTCCTTGTCCCTCTTCCTCTTGGCCGATACTTCTTTGCTTGAACCGCACACTTGGCTCTTGCTCTTCATCCAACCCGTGTAGATATTGAAACAAACATAGCCATCCATTGCAGCGTAGTGGGTGTGGTCTATATCTAGTACATTCCGCTGCCATGCATAACGATGAAACGTGTATGGAGGTTTCTCCAGTTTACCGTATGAAGGATGAACCATGGCTCCTGCCAGGGTCAGGATTGAAGGCTGACGAGAGACACCAGCCGATTCTTCTGGGGGTCAAAGGGGTTGCCTACAACGAGGCCTATCCGACCCAGGACTTCTTTGTCGTTCCTAAAGTCTACAGTAACGAATTTGACTAGGTTGCTCTCGAGGTAGTTCTTAAAATCCATGCATTCAACGTCGGCATGGCATATGTGGTAGACCAAGCATAAGTCATGCACGCAAACCTGGATCACAGCGGGCTTCTTCCTCTCTTCGTCCTTTAGATCCTTCTCTCGTCCCAGGACTGTGGTGTACACAACATCTAGCCCAGCAACCCACTCATCATCTGAGTTTTCGAACATGCGTCTGAAGCGAGAAAGGCATCCTTTCACCATCGCGGAAGAACGGGTGTAGATGACGTCGAACTCATCGCCGGTGATGGTTCTAACCTTGTACTCACCGCCGATCATGGAGATTTGGGACGCCATGGATTTGGGAGGAGTGTTAGGATTAGTGCAACTGCCGTAATGTGAAAGGACGGGACGACTAGGAGCGAACCGCCGTAGTATTAAAGGACGTGCGGGGACGAGTAGGAGCGAACTGCCAGCGTGCGAACGGCAGGGTAGTGGCTTTCCATTCTCCCATGATATGGGCTTCCGAGAGCCCTTGGATCTAAGATCGAACAGTTGCATGGCGTGATTCTAGACCTATGGGTGAATATCCTATCCTGGAGGGTTATTCTGCAAATTTTCAGCAACTTAGCATGCGACCGTTTGATCACAGATCCAAGGGCTGCCAGCAGCCCGTATCATGGTCGCGCCGACCACGACCGTCGCGTCGCTCGCGCGGTCGCGCCCTTGGAGATTTAACACGGTGCATTAGGCTATCTGATGTTGGCATGTCATACATAGTCATCACTTAGTCACTCATACTACAACAAGGTTAGCTATAAGGTTGGCTATAAGTGTATTTTTTTACTTCTCTCTATCTCTTTCTTCGTACTCCCTCCGTCCCATAATATAAGAACGTTTTTGACACTAGTGTAGTGCCAAAAACATTCTTATATTGTGGGACACAGGGAGTAATATTTATTGCATTTGCCAAGGAGTGACCTCTTCCAATGAAATGGTGTGCTTATTAGTTTTTTGTTGCTAAGTTTGCTTAATTTAATTAGCTATAGACTCAAAATTGTCTTTTCACCTAGGTACACGCGCTTAGCACCGTTTCTTCCTTGGGTCACCAAACTAGTCTCTCTCTTCTTGATTAACTTGCCACATCAGACTTTATGCCTATGTGGCAAGCTTAGCACCTGTAGGAGCAAGTAAGGCTGCTTGTAATGGGAGTATCATAGGTAGTACCATGCATGCCAACTATGCAATCTTGATGAGGTGACGTCGAATTAAATGAAGAAAAGAGAGAGTTGAGTATCATAATATGATATTGTATCATATTAAATGATGTGCTACTATGTGTCATGCATGACAATAAATAAACTATCCTATGATACCAACACATGATACTATGCATTACGGATGTAGTATCATACAAAAGTATCATATGCATGATACTAGTATATGATACTCTCCATTACGACCAACCTAAGTACAATAGTGCGCTTTACATGGCATTTTTGCATATGTGGAGAAAACAGGGCAAGGAAAAAGTGGAGAAGTGGGCTCTCATGCAAGAGCCAGCCTCTACTACATGGTGGAGCATTGGGAGAGGCACCTGTATGGAGGTGGTCAGGAATCGGGAGACTCACGTTGGTCATAGCGTCGCAGTTAATATGATAATGGCAAGTCAAATCACGTGCCCCACTAGTAGAAAACAGGGCTTTGGTCCAGGGCAATATTCACATTAGTCTCGGTTCAGTCACGAACCGGGACTAATGTGAGCATTGGTCCCGGTTCGTGCGGCTAAGGCATTAGTCCCGGTTCACCTGAGCCCTTTAGTCCCGGTTTGAGACACGAACCGGGACTAAAGGGTGCGATGCCCTTTAGTCCCGGTTCGTGCCTCAAACCGGGACTAAAGATTAGACCTTTAGTCCCGGTTTGAGACACGAACCGGGACTAATGGGGTTGAGACCTTTAGTCCCGGTTCGTGCCACGAACCGGTACTAAAGGTCCCATTTTCAAACTCTACCCCCCCCCCCCCCCTCGTGGATCGCCTTTTCAGTTTTGTAAAAAGCAAAAGAAAATGATAAAAACTTCAAAAATTAAAATCCTTCCAGATGTAGTTATGTTACTACATGTACTAGTTAGGAAAATTTAAAAACTTAAATTTGGACATGTTTTGCAAAAAGTGTAGGGAAAATGTAAAACGGCCATAACTTTTGCATACGATGTCAGAAAAAAAAAACATATAATATATCAAAATGTTCAGCACGAAAATCCGCATCCGATGGTGACCGCCTACGGCCTGTTTGCAAATTTTTAGAATCCTCAAATTCTAAAAGGGAAAAAAGTTATGCTCAAATTTCTGTTTTTTTTTAATTTTTGTTAAATCTGGTCAAACTATGGTCAAACTACTTATTCAAGAAGTATTAGTGTTACTAAATAATTATTCAAGAATATTTGTGTTAGTAAATAATTATTTTTATTTTTTTGAATTTTGGTCAAATCTGGTCAAATTGTGGTCAAACAATGGTCAAACTAATTATTCATAAATATTAGTGTTACTAAATAATTATTTTAGTTTTTTTGAATTTTGGTGAAATTTGGTCAAACTGTGGTCAAACTATGGTCAAACTACTTATTCAAGAAATATTAGTGTTACTAAATAATTATTGTTTTTGAGAACAATAATTTCAAACTCAAACAGTGAAATGTGTGACTTCATGCTCAAGCTAAATTCCTGAGGGTTAATAGGAGTGACATCTTACTATTGTCGGGAAAACAACAAGTGCAGATTGGAAACGAGGGAGAATAGAACCCGGAAGTTAAGCGTGCTCAGGCTGGAGTAGTGAGAGGATGGGTGACCGTCTGGGAAGTTAGATGATTTGGAATGATGAGGGGTGATTAGAGACTAGAGGTTAAATTGAGCAGTGATGAGGGGTGATTAGAGATTAGAGGTTAAAATAATTCAGAAATTTGAAAATAAAAAAAATTCAAAAAAAAATCATAAAATTTCCTTTAGTCCCGGTTTGAGACACGAACCGGGACTAAAGGTGGACCTCCAGGCAGCGGCCACGTGGAGGGCCTTTAGTCCCGGTTCGTGTAAGAACCGGGACTAAAGGGGGAGGCTTTAGTACCTACCCTTTAGTCCCGGTTCCAGAACCGGGACTAAAGGCCCTTATGAACCGGGACTAAAGGGGGAGGCTTTAGTACCGACCCTTTAGTCCGGTTCCAGAACCGGGACTAAAGGCCCTTATGAACCGGGACTAATGGCCCTCTTTCTACTAGTGGCCCCACCTGTCCAGCAGTAACTCGCTGTCAAATCACATAGCCCTACGTTTGTAGCAGCCTACTCCCTCATCTTCTCGCGTCTCTGTCGAACCAACTAGGCGGAACTGCCCCGCCTACCACGCAGTAAAAGCCCCGCCCTCGACTTTTAAATAGTACAGTATACTAAGGGGCTGTTTGGTTCTAGGACTAGCATTGCCACACATTTTTGCCAAACTTGCCTAAGGTTAGTTCATCAAAATGAGAGCCACAAGTTGGCAAGCCTAAGGGAATCTTGCCACACTTTTTGTGTCTACGCCATGTGGGGCCCAAGTGTGGCTTTCCTAAGGTGTGGCTTAAACCCAACACTCACCTAAGTTGGTTAAACTTGACTAACCATAGGTGTGGCAATATTTGGCAAAGTTAGTTACAAACCAAACAGCACCTAATTTTGTATCCATGGATTGCGCCATGGAGCAAAGCCTCTAGATAACGGCGGTACACATGTACAGAGTATACAGCACGCCCGTCACGTTCGCGTCGCACCCCAGACGGTCGGTCGGTCTGGCACGCTACTCTCTGAATGGAACGCGCGTCATATTGTGTTTGCACACACATGTGGGACCGCAATTGAGAACCGACCATAGGCACACTCCCTGGTCCCGCAAGTCGGGTGACTTAATAGAAGAGGGAGACGAGCGATAGTACTAGAGAAGTGTTGTACTACGTTGGTGCCTGGACGATCCCTACAAGACACAGAAGACCAGTTCGTCTATGCATGTGACCAGACTCTAGCAGACACGCCTGGATTGGCTATCGTCTACATATCGTGCAGGTTGTGTTGTACATGGCTGTAGTTGTGGTGAGAAATCTAAAAATAGGTTTCTTGTCATCTCGCAAAATTAGGTGTCAGGTGCTTCGGATCACTGCGAGGGTTAAGCAGCGACAACTGAGTTGGGCTAGTCATTGGGGGCACATGCACGAAGATTACTCGGCTGCCATCTAGGTCAAGCCGGCTATGTTAATTAGGACATCTATCGACGGACCCCTTTTCTACGAGTTTATCTTTAATTTGAGCTTTGTTCCTCGTCTAGTTTGTCCGTCGGGATTCATGTTGTCTCCTTTGGGCAGTGAGGTTATGATTTCTTGTCATGTGGCATTTTTTCGTGTTATATGTTATAATCCGGCGCTTCAGATCAAAATGACGACAACTGCGCCTCCGGGCCACGTGCATGAAGACTTCTCGACAGTCATTGACGAGGTCAAGCTGGCTCCGGTAGACAAAAGAAAACTAGTACTACTCCACTATATAGGCAGGAGCCTCCGCGCTTGCTTGCTAGTGTTGCTCTCTTCACACTGTCTTGTCCTCTCCAGATCTAAACACGACAGCGGTGGCCACACTCTCTCTCTCTCTCTGCTCATCGCTGGTCACAGATCCAGCTGGATCCTCTCCGCCGGGGAAGGTGAGAAGGTGCAACGTTCACCCGGTCGTCCTCGGCGACGGCTCTTACCCACTGCTGGCGCGTCCCGATCAGCCTGCCTTGCCGTTCTCTCCCAAGCACCGCTGGCGAGGGAGGGCCTCCGACCCCTTCTTCCTCGCTGCCGTAGTGTGGGCAGATCTGGCCTCCCGCCGCCCACCTAGCGACATCCCGGCGACCATCAGGTATAACTTCCTTCGAAACCGGCCTTGCTCTACTTCCCGAGCTCCTGACGTCGCTGCATTTGTATCTTTTACTATTTCTTAGGCCCCCTCGTAGATAGGATCGATCGGCTATTCGAAAACCACCTAATTTTTTTACGTTTAAGAGGTAAAACTAGTTCATGCACTCGAATCTAGTACTACTTGGTTCAAACAAGGAAGAAAGGGGTGGGGGTGGCGGAGGATTTGTTACCTGAATCTAGGACTTGGTCGAAAGAGGAGATAATGGGGGCGAAAAGTAGCAGAGACTGGCTATCCAACTTGTCTCTAGGTCTAATAGGGAAATAAAGGGAAGCACAGTACAAACTCAATATAAACCCGATCTATTGGTTGAAAAGGAAAGAAAGTGGGGACTGGGGGACAAGTTAATAGAGTAAGTCCAGCACTATATTTGCTAGCCTCACACAGTATAAGGTGGCTATACAGAACAAAAATGGGACCAACCCAGATATCCTGTTCTGATGTTTGTTGCCCCGAGCCACTCTTATGTAATGCCACTGGTAAAATGTAGCAGTTGCACTGTTAAAAGTAAGGACACGTTAAACCAATGTTGTTTTCAATGTAATGCCTCCAGTAATATGAATCAATGGCACTTTTTTACATGTCCTGCTAAATTTCCCATTAAGATAAGTTGGTTCTTTTCGTTAGAAATGCAATTGTCCTGGTCCGCCTACTCTCCCGTGCCCAAAGTAATGTCGTATTTAACGGTTGTCATAGTTAATCCTAATGCCCACACTAATATCTAGTAATGCCACTGCTTTAGAAATTGCTACTGTCCTTGTAGGATTGCCATTCGGATAAGGAACATGCTTCTTTTCATTTGATGCATGTTTCATCACTTGTTAGTCACCCTCCTTTCCACCTTTTTTGTGCAAACAGAGATATACATTTCACGCTCGATCTTAGTTGAACTGCACAAATGATATCCAAATTATAGTTGAGCATTCCAGGAGCTTCACAACCAACCTTGATGTTGCTCAATTTTATTGCAACTAATGAAGAAGAAGCTCTGTGGGTTTCGTTTTCTGATGGAAATGGAACCGGGGCTGGAGCCCTTTTCTTTAAAAAATTGAAGAAGCTGCTAGCTCACGGGACATTGCTTCATTTTAGGTGAACTGCACCAAAAGGTCCCATGAATTGAATCATCCATGTTGGTGACTGAAAGAGCCAGCTTCAGCATCCCAGTCTAAGCACCCCCGGCCTCCATCCTTGCGACGCACGGTACACCTCGTTTGCCACCTGCTCGACCCTAGTGTCACTGATAAAATGAAGTAATAATACAGTTAAAATAGAGCGAGTGTCCTCTCTATCATTTCATTTCCAATGTAGATAAAGAAAGTGCTTCTCTTTGTTAATGTATGTTTCATCAACTAGTCCCATTGTTAATGTTTAAGAGTTTCTGCAAACTGGGGTGCTTAATTTTAGTTGATCTGTACAAAAATAGAGATTTGAATGTCTCAAGGCGCCTCCTTGTACTACCGCTGTACACTGATGTTCATCACTGGCAGAAGGTGTATCTGGGAGACTTGGGACGATGTCCAGTATGAGGTGTACCGTATGAGGCGTCGCAGGGCCCATCTCGCCCTCGCAGCATGGCATACTATGATACTATCGCAATATTTTCTTCTATTTATTTTGTGTTTTTCATCAACTAGTGCCACTATAATGTAATCACGCTTTTTCATTATCTGTGCAAACAGGGTTATTCACCTGCATTTTGGTGGAACTGCACAAATGTACGTATGGAACCGGCATATATGCAGAGTGCAAGGTGTGCCAAGTAAAAATTACCGACACCAACCATGCTGCATGCACACATTGGCATCCACCACCACCAGTGAGATGTGTGCCGCTCTCTGTGGACGGATCTTTCTCGGCAGCAAATCCTCTAACCAAATACTAGTAGCTTATATTGGTAGTTTTCTAGGGAGTACTCTTTTCTGAAAAAGAAGCACCAATCTATTTTTCTTTATTTGCACACTGTGTCACAACTTTGACCCAAAGGTCCAGAGCTATTTTAGGGTGATTGGCGTAGTACTCGGAGACTGATTGTAAGCATGATTTTCATTAGCTGCCACACTAATTGTAAGCATGAGCAGGTGGAAGATTAGGTTAGTGCGAAGCTTACCTTAAACCCTACCGCCACCGTTGAAACGAGGCGAGCGTCGAGGGAACCATGGAGAACGGTGGGGAAGCAACGTCGCGCCATCCCGCCTCCTCTTGTGGTGGGAGAACGAATACTCATGTGACTCCGGCTGGCTCTGCACCCTCACGAACGGCACACCATACTCGATAGATTCGTTATCCTCTGGGTGCTCGACCTTCGACCTGTACGCCCACCACCTCCTCCTGACTGTCGCCTCGGGCGAATCTGTCTGCTCCATTGCCCAGAGGAGATACTTGATGAACTCGGAGGACTGCGGCGTGACTGCCACCGAGGAGTACATGTACATCGCGCTGTCTCGTTCTTTCGCATACATTTCCACATGGCCCGCACCGTCCTCGAAATCTCCCACTCATTGTCAAACCAAGTAAGGATCTCCTTCAACCTGGCTAACTTTGCCTGGTCGCCGCCGGCGATCTGCCTGATTCGCTGCTGCATCCTCTCCATAGATGTCCTTCTGAGTGGTCCGGTGCTAGCTTTGGAAGATGGGAGGAGAGACGGTGGTCTTGCAATAGAGAAGAGGGAGAGGCGAGACGGTGGTTTTGGAATGGAGATGATGGAGAGGAGAGGAGGTGGTTTTGCAATGGAGAAGAGGGAGAGCAGCGTGCGGCAGCGATTTAGGATTGGACGAGAGGGCCGGTGCGCTGTGACTGGATCAAAATCAAAATCAATTTACCCTTCAATTAAGAAAGCGACCCCACATTAACTAGTCTCCCTTTTATTCTGGGTCATAATTGACCATGATTTTCGCACATAAAATATATGTTATACGTTTCAAAAATAATATAATTTGAAAGTACATTCAGATACGAACCAAACGATACAATTTTTGGTGGCATGCATTCACATTTTGCTTGTCAAATACAGTACGTGGTCAACTTTGACCCAAAATACGCAAAATAACAAAAAAATACTTCCAAGACCAGTGCCGCTCTTCTCCTCTTAAACCACCGCCGCTCCTCTCCTATTCCAATCTAAATCCAGCGCCGCTCCTCTCCTCTTCCATTTCAAAACCACCACCCCTCCTCTCCTATTCCAATCCAAAACCAGCGTCGCTCCTCTCCCGTTCTAATCCAAAACCAGCGCTGCTCCTCTCCTCTTCCATTCAAAAACCACCGCCGGCGAGTGAAGGTGCTGTGGAGAAGTAGATCGATGGAGGAGTACAACCGATACGTGAGGATCGCAAACGGCGACCCTGTGAAGCTAGCTAGGATGTTGGAGATACAGTCTTGGTTTGACAACAAGGACCAACTAGCGGCGACGGCGACATCCATGGCCAAATATCTGCAACAGAGCGAAAAGGCGGTGATACTCCCGGAGGGAGTCACGCGGGAGTACATAGAGCTGCTCCTCTGGGCCATGGAGCAAACAGATTCACCGAATCCGATCGTGAGGGAGCGGTGGCGGGAGTATCGATCCCAGATGGAGAGTCCACCAGAGATTGAAGGATCGAGCATCTACAGGGTGCCGTTTGTGAGGGTGTCCTGCCAGAGCGAGCCGGTGGAGTCTTCGTCGACCGAACCCAACTGCAAGAGGAGAAAAGCAGTTGGCCCGATGACGCTTCCCCGCCATCCTCTCCCTTGCTGTTCACATCGTCTCACGGGGCGGCTGTCTGCCGCTGAGGAATAGGAGGGGACTGCCCCCCCCCCAGCCCAATAGTCGGGCAGGTTGTGAATTGTCAGGAGGAGCTTAGGGTTGTCAGTATTTGCAGGTTGTGAATTGTGTTTTGTGTTGTGTATTTTGAGAGTACTTTCAGATATGAATGTCTTTTGAATTTCAGATTTGCAGTATTGAGCATATGAAGTATTTTATGAATTCTAGAGATCTATTTTTAGCACTTAAAAATGTAGTTTCATAGGAGTATAAAAGTGCAGACAATGTGATTCTCAGAGAAGAAACTGCAAGTTTCAGTTTCAGATAAGAAACTGCAAGTTCAGTTTCAGATAAGAAACTGCAACTTTCAGAGGCAGAGCATTTATATTAACACGGCCTTTTCAAACAGGGTTAACATCATGTTGGAAGTTTTATTCATGGTCGAAAATGGAACTACCAGCCAGTTAACATCATGCTGATCAACATTCATGCATAGCACATCTTCATATGATGCACAATCAAAATGCCCACACAATGTCGAGTGTGCGAAACACAGAGAAAACGAGGGACGAAGTTTTGGCAAGTTTTGGACATGGTGTGCGTAGATGACAATGGGGACCCACATGTCAATAAAGGCAGAGGGAAAAAATTTGGAGATATTTTCCCTGCACAGGTGGAATCGAACCCGGGCGGAACAGCTGTCGGGTAGTGTCACTTGGCCACTAGGCTAGTTCAGTAGTTTCGTTAATATTAAGGCACTTCCTCAGGTGGTCGGATCCCCTCCTGCGCCTTTGTGCGCTCACCACGATGCCGCTGTCTGCCGTTGAGAACATGCTGAACAAACGAGAGGAATCTGGAGAGGACTATACGTGGAGGGGCGGACAGTCGGGACCCACCAGGTCTATGGCCGTACGCAAGCAAGTGCCTCATCGAAAAAATACTTCCTCCTAATGCTATACTGACATTGGGGCCCACGGGTTTGTCAACATAGTTACATTTTTTAGGTGCTTCAACATAGTTACTATAGGAGATAAATTCACAACGAAGCCGGGGAGCTAGCAGGTATCATTTATTATCACTGGGGCAGCAAGTATCAGCTGGGTTTTGGGCTGCCCCGTCTAGGCTTTCATTTTTAACATGCGCAGCCCACAACCTCGGATGGGAGGTCCATAGGCCTGTTTGTATTTTCTTGAGGGTCGTCATGTATCGACCAGCCTATGGACCTCTCATCCGAGGTTTTATTTTTCCTGAATATCGGCAGCCTAGTTTATGTATTTTTTTGAAGAAAACACAGAGGTCTGTTCTATTTTTCTATATAAGAATAGGAACGCCAGGTCCAACTTATGTTTCCCTTCTAACTATATTATATATATTTAAATTATTTTATATGTTATTATATATTATTTTTATTGTCATCATATATTTAACAGATATTTACATATGTAAGAAAACAATATCCCACATCTTATTAACTTATAAATATAATTTCTTAACAATAAAATCCTGGATTGTTTTGGCACGAAAATCCTAGTGATTGTGTACAAAAGCTTGGTAAGAATTAAGGACGAATGTAATAATATCACTTATTATTTAAATATATTTATAACAAAATGCTCAGCCCCTTTTTATTTTTTGATAACATTGCTGGCCCAACCCAACATTATAATTAGAATCAGCCCAGCAAAATCATGTATTTCGAGGAAGTGCAGATGGCCTGTAATTTTTTAGGAAATAAAATAAATGGGCTGCATGGACGCTACATTATTTTTTCACCCAGCCTAGCTAATGGTTGTAATTCAAAAAAAAGATCAAATTGACTGTGAATTCTACCGCGCAAAAAAAAGACTGTAAATTCTGAAAAAATGGGTTGAATACGTGCCACATTTTTGGAGGCTAAAATGTGGGCCAATAGGTCGAAGCCAACGCAAGTCCTTGTCAATTTAGTCAACAAATTATTCTGACATGTTAGCCGTTGGATTTACATCCAACGACCGGCATCCATCTTCAATCTCTCATCTTCTTCCTCCAGCGCCGCCGGGACCACCTCTCGCCTCCTGCTGCTAGCAGCTCTCCTTAGCACGCTTCGCTATGAAGCGCTACTCCACCGTTGTCCAGGCCATTCCTCCACCCCTGCACACCTCCTGTTGTTCTCCACCGATTGTTGAACCACACCGCACTAGAACTAGTTAACCCTCGTACAACTCTCCGTCTGCGACTCTACTCCCGCGTCTTCCCATCTCTGGCTCGTTGTTGTACGGGGCCTCGCCGTCGTCCACCACCTTGGATGCGCTCGGCGCGGTGTGGTCAACATGGTCAACAAACGACACCATCGGAAGTAGACTGTGCGTGGAGAGGCTGAAAGCTGGGTCCACGGCCGCACACAAGGAAATGCCTCCTTATTACTCTTAAAATAATGATTCCTCCACCTGACTTCTGGGACCCACCGGAAGGGCCTCTGTATTTCGCGAAAGAAACGTGCCCCTCGCTGACAGGTCGGACCCACCAGCTATCTTAGCACGCAAGGAAGTGCCTCCTTATTACGCACGAAAAAATGAATACTCCCCCTGCCAGCTGGAACCCAGCATAGTGGGAGGCTGACTTGTGGGCCTACCAAGTTGACGGGGACGGAGGGCTTTGTCAACTTAGTCAATATGAACGATTCTAGCTCCTGTTACCATACGATGTTCATCCAACGGCCGTAGTGCTTCTTCAACCTCTGGTCTTCTTGCTCCAGCCGCCCAAACCAGCGCCGGCCGTGCCGCGTGCTCCTGCCTCCTGTGGCCGGTTGTGATGTCACGGAGGCCTCACCACCCCCTACTACTCCCACCGCTGGCCAGGCCATCCCTCTACTCACCCACACCCCCTGTTAGTCTCCGGTGACGGCAGCCTCACACCGCAGCCGAACCAGTGAACCCTCGTACTCCTCTTCGCATGGGCATCCACTGCTGCGTCTTCCCCGGCTCCGCGTCGTCCCCTTCCTAGGCCTCGCCGTCGTCCACCGCCGTGGTGCTCTCGACGCGGCGTGGTCAATGTGGAAAACGACCGACTTCCATCGGAAGAGTACTGTACATGGAGAGGCTAACAGCTAGGTCCACGGCAGCCACAAGGAAGTGCCTCCTTATTATGCGCAAAATAATTATTCCTCCACCTGACAGCAGGGACCCATCGGACGGGCCACCGTATTTCATGAAAAAAACGTTTCCCCCCTGACTGCTGGGACCCACCAGCTACACCTTCGCACGCAAGTAAGTGCGTCCGGGCAAAAAAAACTATTCGCCCCCCTGACTGCTGGGATCCACCAGCTACATCTTCGCACGCAAGGAAGTGCCTGACAGTCGGGACCCACCTAGTCGAAGCGTACGTAGCGTTGTCATTCTGGTCGCGAACGTGTACGTACATACTGGTTGATGTAGAGGCGCGCACGTGTCGTAGTAGAGGCGCGCACGTTGCATGTACACGTACATAGAACGGCCAGGGTGCAAGAAAGAAAATACAGCCACGTAGGTACATATGGGCGGGGTCTCGAACGCCAACTCGCGCATAAATACGGCCAGGGCTCGTGTACATGGCTGGGTCAGAATGGAGAAACTGCGTCAACGTCTTGTTCATGGGGAGGCAACGGAATGCGTCATGTTCATCGGGAGGCAACGGAATGCGTCGTGTTCATCAGGAGGCAACGGAACGCGTGGGAGCCAACCGGCTTGGACGGAACAGGCGATGGAAACGAGGCTTGGCGTACCGCACAATGGAGGACACGGCCTTGTGTTCGACCGGCCACGTTCGAAACAGGATCCTGTTCATCGAGAGGGGTCTGGCGTACCGCCAAACGGAGGAAACGGACCTCCAACGGTCGAAACAGGGTCCTGTTGATCGGGAGGGGTGTGGCGTACCGCAAAACGGACGAAACGGACTTGTGTTGGAGCGCTACGGTCGAAACGGGGGTCCTGTTCATCGGGAGGGGTGTGGCGTACCGCAAAACGGGACTCCACGGGATACTGTTCATCTCCACCGTCGACCTCCTCCAGCCTCCATGGGCTACTGTTCATCCACCGTCGACCTCCTCCAACCTCCACGGGCTCCTGTTCATCCAGCCTCCACCGCGCGCTACTCAACCGGCTACTGTTCAACCACCCCTCTCCACGGGCTCCTGTTCAACCACCCCTCCACGGGCTACTGTTCATCCACCCCTCCACCGTCTGCTGTTCATCCAGCCCTCCACGGGGTCGTCCTGTTCATCCAGCCCTCCACGGGGTCCTGTTCATCCAGCCCCAACCGGCTCGATCGATCGGGGTCCTATTCATCCAGAGGCAACGCCACGGGGTCCTGTTCATCCACCCCCACCGCTCACTGTTCATCCAACCCCCCCCCCCCCCGCGCAACACTCACTGTTCATCCAGAGGCAGCATCGATCGGCTTCAGTTAGCAGTAGTAGCGAAGGAATCGCCCGATCGGTTCAGTTAATAGCCTTCGATCGATTGCTCGGGTTCAGTAACGCGTAGCCTGCAGTACAATCGCTCGGGTTCAGTTAGAGCCCAACGCCTCGCTCGGGTTCAGTTAGAGCCAACGCCTCGCACACACGCGCGTACGTGTACGAGAGAAACGCGCATCGCTCGGCCCCCGACCACCCACCGTAACCGGGAACTCCCCGAAATTTTGCTCACCCTCGCTTCTACCATGGTTTTTTCCGTCATGGACGGCCCAAAGAATGTCATGTAGCTGTGTCTCCGGCCCGCCCAGGACGAAAAGCCCATTTCTGTCATGATTTTTTGTCATAGAAGTAGGAGCCCACCACATCTATGATGATACCGGGTTTTGTCACAATTATTGTCATAGAAGTGTCATAAGTATGACAGAAAAAAATTCGTTCGGCCCAAAATGTCACGGATGTGTCTTTTTTTGTGGTGATAGAAGCAAGACCAATAATTTCATCCTTACTAGGCAATTCTTTATCATGGGGTTGTCTACGAAATTTAGCAAAATTAAACTCATGAGACATATCCCCCAAGCCTATTGTAACAACATCCTTTTCACAATCAATCTTAGCATTAACAGTATTCAAGAAAGGTCTACCAAATATAATGGGACAAAAGCTATCTTGTGGGGAACCAAGAACAAGAAAATCAGCAGGATATTTAACTTTTCCACACAAGACTTCAACATCTCTAACAATCCCAATCGGTGAAATAGTATCTCTATTTGCAAGCTTAATAGTAACATCAATATCTTCTATTTCAGCGGGTGCAATATCATGCATAATTTCTTCATATAAGGAATGAGGTATTGCACTAGCACTAGCACCCATATCACATAAGCTATGATAACAATGATCTCCTATTTTAACAGAAATAACGGGTATGCCTACAACAGGTCTATGTATCTTAGCATCGGGTCTAGCAATGTTAGGAGCCTGTTCACAGAAATAAATAACATGCCCATCAATATTATCAGCTAAGAGATCTTTAACCATAGCAATACTAGGTTCAACTTTAATTTGCTCAGGAGGTGTATATGTTCTAGTATTACTTTTACGAACCATAGTTGAAGCTTTAGCGTGATCCTTTATCCTAACAGGGAAAGGTGGTTTCTCAACATAAGTAGTAGGAACTATAGGATCATTATAAGTGATAGTCTTTTCTTCAACTTCAATAGGTGCAACTACTTTTACTTCAGGGGGAGGATTATATTTAAACCACTTCTCCTTAGGGAGATCAACGTGAGTAGCAAATGATTCACAGAAAGAGGCTACTATCTCAGAGTCAAGTCCATATTTAGCGCTAAATCCACAAAAAGCATCAGTATCCATAAAAGATTTAACACAATCAAACTTAGGTGTCATACCTGACTCCTTACCATCGTCGGAACCCCAATCTTCAGAGTTGCGTTTAATTCTTTCCAATAAGTCCCACTTGAATTCAATAGTCTTCAGCATATAAGAACCAGCACGGGAAGTATCAAGCATGGATTGATTATTACGAGAAAGTCGAGCATAAAAATTCTGAATAATCATTTCTCTTGAGAGCTCATGATTGGGGCATGAATATAACATTGACTTAAGCCTCCCCCAAGCTTGAGCGATGCTTTCTCCTTCGCGAGGCCAAAAATTATATATATAGTTACGATCACGATGAACAAGATGCATAGGATAGAACTTCTGGTGAAATTCCAATTTTAATCGTTTATAGTCCCAAGATCCCGTATCATCACATAGCCTATACCATGTCAATTTGTCTCCCTTCAAAGATAAAGGCAAGACCTTCCTCTTGACAACATCATTGGGCATACCTGCAAGCTTAAATAATCCACAAACTTCATCCACATAGATAAGGTGCAAATCGGGATGCAATGTTCCATCTCCTACAAAGGGATTAGCTAGCAGTTTCTCTACCATACCCGAAGGAATTTCACAGTAAACATTTTCAGTAGGTTCAATAGGTTGAGGAGCAACTCTTTGCTCTACTGGACGGGGTGAAGATACCCCGAAGAAGCCCCTCAAAGGATTAGTTTCCATAGTAATAAGTGACAATAAATTTCAGCACACTATATAAATGTTCCCTTACCAAGTTCCACTCACCAAAGGCGCTTCACTCCCCGGCAACGGCGCCAGAAAAGAGTCTTGATGACCCACAAGTGTAGGGTATCTATCGTAGTCCTTTCGGTAAGTAAAAGTGTCGAACCCAACGAGGAGCAGAAGGAAATGACAAGCGGTTTTCAGTAAGGTATTCTCTGCAAGCACTGAAATTATAGGTAACAGAGAGTTTTGTGGTAAGATAATTTGTAACGGGTAACAAGCAATAAAAGTAAATAAGGTGCAGCAAGGTGGCCCAATCCTTTTTGTAGCAAAGGACAAGCCTGGACAAATTCTTATAATGAGAAAAGCGCTCCCGAGGACACATGGGAATTATCGTCAAGCTAGTTTCATCATGTTCATATGATTCGTGTTCGTTACTTTGATAATTTGATATGTGGGTGGACCCGTGCTTGGGTACTGCCATTTCTTGGACAAGCATCCCACTTATGATTAACCCCTATTGCAAGCATCTGAAACTACAAAAGAAGTATTAAGGTAAACCTAACCATAGCATGAAACATATGGATCCAAGTCAGCCCCTTACGAAGCAACGCATAAACTAGGGTTTAAGCTTCTGTCACTCTAGCAACCCATCATCTACTTATTACTTCCCAATGCCTTCCTCTAGGCCCAAATAATGGTGAAGTGTCATGTAGTCGACGTTCACATAACACCACTAGAGGAGAGACAACATACATCTCATCAAAATATTGAACGAATACCAAATTCACATGACTACTAATAGCAAGACTTCACCCATGTCCTCAGGAACAAACGTAACTACTCACAAAGCATATTCATGTTCATGATCAGAGGGGTATTAATATGCATTAAGGATCTGAACATATGATCTTCCACCAATTAAACCAACTAGCATCAACTATAAGGAGTAATCAACACTACTAGTAACCCACAGGTACCAATTTGAGGTTTTGGTACAAAGATTGGATACAAGAGATGAACTAGGGTTTGAGAGGAGATGGTGTTGGTGAAGATGTTGATGGAGATTGGCCCCCTCCCGATGAGAGGAGCGTTGGTGATGACGATGGCGATGATTTCCCCCTCCCGGAGGGAAGTTTCCCCGGCAGAACAGCTCCGCCAGAGCCCTAGATTGGTTCCGCCAAGGTTCCACCTCGTGGCGGCGGAGTCTCATCCCGAAAGCTTGCTTATGATTTTTTTTCTCGGACGAAAGACTTCATATAGCAGAAGATGGGCACCGGAGGGCCACCAGGGGCCCACGAGGCAGGGGGCGCGCCCAGGGGGGTAGGGCGCGCCCCCCACCCTCGTGGCCAGGGTGTGGGCCCCCTCTGGTATTTTCTTCGCTCAATATTTTTTATTATTTCCAAAAAAAACTTCTGTGGAGTTTCAGGACTTTTGGAGTTGCGCAGAATAGGTCTCTAATATTTGCTCCTTTTCCAGCCCAGAATTCCAGCTCCCGGCATTCTCCCTCTTCATATTAAACCTTGTAAAATAAGAGAGAATATCCATAAGTATTGTGACATAACGTGTAATAACAGCCCATAATGCAATAAATATCAATCTAAAAGCATGATGCAAAATGGACGTGTCAGGCTACAAGTGATATGCATATATGGGAGGTATATTTTCAAGCTTGATGTTAAGTGTTTCAAGGCCAATATTTTTGTGAAGCATTGGGAGCTGAATCAAATGAATTATTCTTCACAATATTTTTCTATGAGAAGCCAACATCAGCAAATTGATTATGAGGCTGGCCTATTGACCTGGATTTTCTAGAAGAAGGAAATGACAAGGACTTAAGGATGTTCAGGTGCCGGCTTACAAGAATATTTAACCCGGAGCACAACCTGTCAAATTTGTTCTTGTGTTTATGTTGCAGGATTAGTTTTACATGGATAAATCCAAATTAAACTAGGGGCTAATGTCGGGGATGACATACCCCGCGGTATGACCCGGCCGGAGATATGACCCGGTCAGGACTTGGTATTTCATTGATGACAAGCCAGATTATAAGCCAGGTTATAAGCCAGATGGTAAGCCGATAGATAATGGTAAGCCAGATGGTAAGCCGGCAGATAATGGTAAGCGAGATGGTAAGCCGGCAGATAATGGTAAGCCAGATGGTAAGCCGGCTGATAATGGTAAGCCAGATGGTAAGCCGGCAGATAATGGTAAGCCAGATGGTAACCCGGCAGACAGAGTCGCCTGGGGTTAATAAACCCGAGACGTTAAGAAGCCCAAGACGTTAAGAAGCCCATGGAGAGAAGCCCGTGATGAGAAGTCAGAATAGTTTAAGTCCTACTCCTACTAGGACTCCACATGTAACCCGCCCCTTCAACTTATATAAGGAGGGGCAGGGCACCCCAAGAGGAGCAGGAAATAATCCTAAGGCTAGACACAACTAGGAGAGCCGGATATACAGCGACTCCCTCGTGATGATAATGAGACCTGGCCACAAACAGCATGTAGGGTTGTTATCGGATGATGTTTCCCGGGGCCCGAAGCTGTCTAAACCCTTGTCTTGTGTTGCGTCTCTTGATTCCGATCAACCCCTCTCAAGCTATCACATAGATGCGTTGGCCTGACGACTAAGTCCTCACACTACGACATCTGCCGTGATAATTCCATGACAGCAGGCAAATATGTGTCCACAACATGTGATTGGTTAAACATCAGATTATAAGTGAAGTCATGAATCCTTCCTTTAAGGATTTTATGCTCTTTTAAAGCATCAAAATCTAAATACTGAGTGGGTAGGATAGGATCAAAGGGCAAAGGTGAAACACCCGGCCCTTGTGCTAGACGTGTGGCATAAATTCCACCATAGAACCAGCCACTTTTGGCGTTATGCTGAAGTCTACGTGCAACAATCGCTCCAAGGTTATAATTACTTTCACCAGTGAGAGCGGTATGAACGAGGCTCAAGTCTGGCGCACAAAGTATGCTACAGTCTTGCTTGCCTACTATGCATTTCCCGTTAAATAATGCAAAGTACTGAACTGTGGGAAAGTGAATGCTCTTTATTCTTCCTTGTCTCACTCCCCTATTTTCACCGTAACAAAGGCTAGTCATGAAAGACTCATACTCAGCCTTTGATGGCTCATCAAGCGAACCCCAAAATGGAAGTTTGCAATGGTAAGCAAAATTCTCTAGTGGAATAGTAAATGGGTTATCATAAAGCATAAACGACACCCTAGACTCACGTGGAAAATATTTAAATCCTTTGACAAATGATTCAGTGAGAAGTTGGTGTTGTTCACACTTATCTGAAAGGTAGGGACCGAGGCCGACATTGTGAACATATTACTTAAATTCCTCCTTGATGCCTGCACGCACCATATATTCGTCGCAAGGCCATAAGCATGTTTTTGTGGCAGCATCTCGCGTGGAACTTTCACTTGGTTCAACATAAGACCGGCGAGAAGAACTATCACTAGAAGATGCCCCCGAGGATCGTCTCCTCGAAGAACTCCTTCCAAATAGGTTCATCATGTCCGCATAAAATTTTTCCTATTGAACAAAAATCTGAATTTTTAGTCCACAAAATTTTCTCAACAAAACTTCAGAAAATTGATAGCAACTACTCATAGGGATACATAGAGGCCATAACAAGCATTCAAACTACTTAGAACACTAATAATTGAACATGCAAGCACATCTACAGCAGTACCAAGAGTAGCTAATTATTCAAAGTATAAACCACTAAAACCAAAACTAATTGGACAAATGGTGGAATCACATACCAAGCAACAAATCCCCGAAACAATTTCGGAGACGAAGCTTTGAGCAAAGAGATCGAAATGAGCGGGTTTGAGCTAAAGAACACGGGAGAGAAGGCAATGGGGATTTTTTTTCTAGAGGTGAGTGATGATGTGCGCTAAAGAGATAAGTGAGGGGGTCCACGTGGGGACCACAACCCACCAGGGTGTGCCTGGGGGTGCTGGCGCGCCCAGGTGGGTTGTGCCCACCTGGTGCACCCCCCTCTGGTATTATTTGCACCAAAAATTCTTAAATATTTAGAAAAAAAATCATATAAAATTTTCAGGGCATTCTGAGAACTTTTATTTTTGGGTCATTTTTTATCTCACGGGAAATTCAGAAAACAGACAAAGCATGGCATTTTATTTTATTTAACTAATAAAAATAGAGAAAAAAAAGTAGGGACGGAAGGTAGTGCTTACTAAATTCATCAACTTTATACCGTTCAAAAATGATTCATTCATAAGGTTAACCAGGTCTTATTAACAACCACTTTCGATTAGCATGAAACCGAAGAACTTTCATAAATCACTAAGTTACCTCAACGGGGATATGCATCTCCCCAACAATAAGCATTTCATATTTCTTTTTGACAGTAGGTAGAGGTATTTGAAAACTTCCAATAGTGATTGTCGGAGATTTTTCAATAACATTAATACCATTCACTTGGAATTGTTACTTCGTAAAGTGCACCATATGCTCATTACCATTAATATGAAAAGTGACCTTGCTTTTATTGCAATCAATAATAGCCCCTGCAGTATTCAAGAAGGGTCTACCAAGGATAATCGACATGTTGTCGTCCTCGGGCATCTCAAGTATAACAAAGTCAGTCAAAATAGTAACATTAGCAACAACAACGGGCACATTCTCACAGATACCGATAGGTGTGGCAGTTGACTCACCAGCCATTTGCAAAGATATTTCAGTAGGTGTGAGTTTATTCAAGTCAAGTATTTTATATAAAGAGAAAGGCATAACACTAACACCAGCTCCTAAATCACACAAAGTAGTTTTCACATAATTCTTTTTGATAGAGCAAGGTATAGTTGGTATTCCTAGATCTCCAAGTTTTTTAGGTACTCCATCTTTGAAAGTATAATTAGCAAGCATAGTGGAGATTTCAGCTTCCGGTATTTTTCTCTTATTAGTGATGATGTCTTTCATATACTTTACATAAGGAGGCATTTTCAAGATATTAGTCAAGCGATTACGCAAAAAGACTGGCCTCAACATTTCAGCAAAGCGTTCAAATTCTTCATCATCTTTCTTTTTAGTTGACTTGGGTGGAAAAGGCATAGGTTTTTGAACCCACAGTTCTCTTTCTTTACCGTGTTTTCTAGCAATGAAGTCTCTTTTATCATACCTTTTATTCTTAGGTTGTGGGTTATCAAGATCAACAGGTGGTTCTATCTCAACATCATTATCTGGTTCTTTTTCATTATTTGGTGGAGTATCTTCATGAACATCAACATTATCTTTTTCATTATCACTAGGTGAGTGTTCATTACCAGATTGAGTTCCAGCATCTGAGATAGAAGTTTCATTATCATTATCAGGAGGTTTTTCTATTTCAGGTTCACTAGGAGTATGCAAAGTCCTATGATTTTTCTTTTTCTTTTTATAAGGACTAGGTGCACTAGTGTCAGCTCTTTGTGAATCTTGTTCAATTCTTTTTGGGTTTCCCTCAGGATAAAGTGGTTCCTGAGTCATTTTACCCCCTCTAGTTGCAACTCTAACAACAAAGTCATGCATATTATGATTCATTTCATCAAGTAATTCTCTTTATGATTTAGCAACTTGTTCTAACTGGGTTTGAACCATAGAAGAATGTTTTCCAACACCTCTAACATCATTTGAGATTCTAAATAACAAGTCACTCAAGTGAGCAATCATATCAGAATTATATTTCAGTTGTTTCATAACATTTGCATTGAAGTGGTCTTGTTTTCTACTATAGTTTTCAAACTCAAAAAGGCATTGACTAGGATGAATATTGTGAGGGTTATCATTTTCATTGAACTTCATAAGGGAATTTACCTCTACCACCTTAGGCATTGGTGGTGTTTTAAGCCCATGTATTTCTTCAATAGGAGGTAAATTTTTAACATCCTCAGCTTTAATACCTTTTTCCTTCATGGATTTCTTTGCCTCTTGCATATCTTCAGGACTGAGATATAATATACCCCTCTTCTTCGGAGTGGGTTTAGGCGGTGGTTCAGGAAGAGTCCAATCATCATAATTTTTCAATATGTTATTCAATAATATTTCACCTTGAGCAATAGTTCGTTCCCTGAGAACACAACCAGCACCACTATCTAGGAAGTCCCTAGAAGCATCGCTTAGTCCATTATAGAAGATATCAAGTATTTCATTTTTCTTAAGAGGATGACCAGGCAAAGCATTAAGTAATTTGCAAAGCCTCCCCCAAGCTTGTGGGAGACTCTCTTCTTTAGTTTGCACAAAGTTAAATATTTCCTGTAAGGCAGCTTGTTTCTTATGAGCAGGAAAATATTTTTCAGACAAGTAATAAATCATATCCTGGGGACTACGCACACAACCAAGAGTAAGAGTATTGTACCAAGCTTTAGCATCACCCTTTAATGAGAAAGGAAATAATTTGAGAATAAAGTAATAGCGAGTTTTCTCATCATGGGTGAAAAGGGTGGCTATATCATTCAAGTTAGTAAGATGTGCCACAACAGTTTCAGTTTCATAACCATGGAAAGGATCAGATTCAACCAAAGTAATTAACTCTGGGTCGACAGAGAATTCATAATCCTTATCAGCAATAAAGATAGGTGAAGTAGCAAACTTAGGATCACATTTCATTCTAGCATTCAGAGATTTTTCTTTATACTTGCATAGTAATTTTTCTAGATTATCTCTATCCTTACAAGCAAGAATATCTCTAGTTGTTTATTCAATCATAACATAACCTTCTGGTACCTTATGCAATTCATATCTAGGCACTACAAGAAATATGTCAACTTGTGACCTTGACTATTGGTCACTGAAAGGTCATTGTTTTTCATTTGCGACCTTTTTGTGACCAAAAACAGAAGGTCAAAAGCTGGCAGTCGTAAACTGAAATTAATGACCTTCACTGTGAGAAGGTCGTAGACGTTTATGACCAAAACAGAAGGTTGTTGAACCCATGACCTTTTGTTTTGGTCACTGGTTGTCTGCCCAGGCCACGTCTGATCCGACGTGGCAATCTGACGTGGCAAAATTGCGACCAATTGAAAAGGTCACTGACAAGATTCAGCCCGGTCCGATTAGGTGTTTTACATGGGCCGAGCCCAACTTTTTTGGCCTTTTATGCTTTTTCAAACAGATTTTTTCTGCTACATGGCTGGGCCTTTTCTATTTGGGCCTCAGCCTTTTTTCCATTTATTTTTTCAACATAATACCATTTGGGGCAAGGCCTTTTTGCAACGCAAGAATTAATTTGTCCAACATTGTTTGGGCCAAGGCCTCTTCCAGCCCATCAATATTTTCAGCCCACTAGTGTAAAAGGACTAGACGACAGATAAATAATTGACTTTTTTCAGGGTTGTTGTCAAAGCAACGTTTGTTTCATCATACATCATTTGTTGTGAATACATCTTCATCACATTATAGACATGAGAAGCAGCGACTAAAAGATTGTCATCAGCCATGTTCAAATAACATTACAGCTCCAGCAACCTACAGGAAGGCCAAACAGAAAAGAAATCGCTGAAAAGAAACGCTGATCACTAGCTTAGATATTCGGAGATCACTGCTATGCTGCCAATTATATTTGATTGCAACCCTTCCAGTTTGGCTCCAGCATCATCTCTCATAACCTAAAAGAAGGAACATAAACCAGCATTAGAATTTGCAACTTTTTGTCCTGCCAAAATATTAGTGCTTGTTTAAACCAAAGGATTGATGGCAAAAGTTATCTCCATAGCCGTTTGTTGGATACTGATGGTAGTTTGAGTTGGTAGGCTGATTAGTTCAGTAAGTGTGTTAAACAACCAGGTGCATTTTTCTCTATAGCCGGACGAGGTATATAGTTCAAAGTGTGTTAAGCATGTGACACAAAACATTTTTTCTATTTGAGCATGATAGACCATAAAAATAACTTCCTAATTGCAGGTTTACTAGCTATAGGTCCTGTTGTCGGCAACCAAAAGCATTAGGCGATGAAGAACAATATATTTGCAATGCAATCCGTTAGCCAACCACCAATATGATAGTCATGTGGGTATTACATCAGGAAGAAGCCAACAGATAAGTACAGATGACAAGAAACAAGAACAGAGAGGTCGTACATCACATGGCACATGCATATCTCCATGACACCAACCAAGCAAGGAATGTACAAACAAGAAGCGCACCTTTGGTGTCTCATCATTGGTCATGATAGGTGTGCTAGGAGGTGGTTGATGAGCCTTCCTTCTTGTCATGCTTGGTCATGATCTGGATAGCAAAAAGCGGGAGGGGAGGAACATCAAGTAAAGCATGTATGGAACATCATAATGACAATACTGAGATCACTCAAGCAATCCTAATGATGCACAAACCTCACAATGTCGCCAACAAGGCAAGAACCTCCTTGATCTTATCCTTGAAGTTCTCTAGCTCCAGGTTATTCAGCAGTTCGATATTTGCTCAACCGTGTGTGTACATGCATCAGGGCATACATAAAATGTTCAAGTTATATTCTCAGCTAACTGTGATGTATCAAAATAATTAATTCAGGACTTAAAAGGTAAAAATTGAGCTTAGACATGAAACTTTAAAGCACTCATTTCAACCATGTTCAGATAAACTTGAGGTAAATTAGCAATAAGGATATTGGTTACAAGCTAGGTGAAATGCAAACAGAGTCCTATTGTATTGATGGATCCTAACTTGTTTAAACTAGAGCAGATTGTTCAACTAGTGCAATCTAGCAGTCTAAAAAGAGAGAAGTATGTTCATTCTCAGTTACACATTAACTAGAACAGAAATGAGAGACACATCATTAGAAAAGAAATGAGAGACACTAATATAAGCAAGAACTTTCAACAAGTACACATTAATTATAACATAGTGCTATAGCACTATTGTTGTTTGAATATTAAAACCAGTAGTTGTCAGCTATGGAGCATCGCTCATTGAGCATCATTAGTATGTCAGCTAGCAAAATCCTCATGTACTAACTTAGACAAATTTGTCATACTAATGCTAGAGAAAATAATTGTTTGCACATCATCGTCCAGGACCTTTACACAACTATATGCAACACAATCACAAGTGACATTTACACAAGCAACACAAACAAATAATTGAATCATTCAATCAATTGGCGAGGCCCAAAAAAATTATTATGGGGTGTCACATAGCTACAGAAACCATATCATGAATAAACCAAACATTTGCAAAAGTAGAGCAAGGTTCTCTCAATGATTGTAGCCTTTGATATATTTATAGTACCTACTTCCTAAAGGATCATTTCATCTAAACCCCTACCTGACTAAACTAACAAGTGATCAAATTACAGACAAAAACAAGTGGCAGTAGCTAACAAAGTGGCAGCAGCTCAAAACAAGTAGAACATCTGTTGATAAGCAAAGGAAAAAAGCTAAACACATGTTTGGTCAGAAGAACTAAAAGCTAAATCATGTCATTCTAGGAAGAATGTCTCAGGCAAAATACAAAACATGTGGCCTAGAAAATAGGTCAGCAAGTTACAAATATCTGATCAATGGTAGAGCCAGACAACGGTCTGCGCGAGCTGGAGCGGCCTCTCGATTGCCGACGTACACGTCCAGGTGACCCGTCTGGAGTAGCACGTAGTAGAGCACCTGCACCCTGCGAATCATTCAACGAGTCATCAACAAGAAAGGGGATCGAGAATTCAAAGTGGGGAGGAAGCAGATAACCGTCCAAAGAAGACAGACCAGTTACAGATGGAGAGGTAGGCATGCTGGAGTGTCAACACCATCGCTGCTGCCGCTGTCCAAATCGGGGTGTCAAGGAGGAAGCGATCCGAAGCAACAAAAACTGAGCAAAATTAAAAGCATCAGTTGCGAGAAGCATGTAGGCAGCACTACTGTATACAGCTGTTACTGAATATAAATACTGAACTACAACAGCATACGAGTTTGAATACTGCACTATATAAATACTACACTACATATTACAGCAGCATGATAGAAATGTACTCCAATATATTCACACAAGCACACAGAAAATATACACCTTCAAAAGTTGGTGTAAGAATAAAATGGCTGGCACTTGGGTGTCAAATGTACAACTACAAAGGACACGACAGCTACAGCTATGTGAGCCTGCCTGATAGGTAGGTCAAGCAACTTGACTCGGTGAACTGGGAACGATCTAAGAAGGACAATAAGAATGGACAGCAAGTAATACAGACCAACAACAATTTTGATATAACCTTTGCCCAGAAATCCAACATCGTGTAAGTAATACAGACCAACAACGACTGGTAGTAACTATCCTTTTTTTCTAAAGAATGGATGGCCATTGTCATACTCTTTGCTGACATGGTTCTAGTGTTCACTGAACCATGTTTTCTTAATTCGCCTGATTCAGCCAACAACCAATAAGAAGACATCTTTTTCAGGACATGAATCCTACATCTAGTAGTAATCAACGATCCCGCACAGCTACCACTACTAGCACGAGTCAGAAGGAACAGAGAGGAGAGCCTCACCTTTCCAGGACGAGGAGGTGGCCGGGCTCACGGCCAACGGCTTGGGCGAGGGCAGCGGGATGAGTTGCTGCTCCTGCTCGGGCCCAGGCCAGGAGCGGCGACAGACAAGCGGGGCGGAGCTCGAGATCGAGGAGCGCGGGTGGCGCGGATCCGGAGCATCGACAGATGGGAGCGGGTGTGGGCGGCCTGGATCCTCGCGGGCCAGATCCCGGCAATGCGGCCGCAAGTAGGTGGCTTGGCTCACGGCCAACGGCCAGATCTAGCCAATCCATGCCGTCGGGGCCATCCCGCCCATGGTGTCCCGGTGCTCGAGCAAGGACGGCATCTTGGATCTAGGAGGGAGAAAACGCGAGGTGAGGAAGTGACGGGCGGATGTGAAGAGGAGGAGATGGAGTGGAGGGACGCACCTGAGTCGCCGGACCACGCCGGGCGAAACCCTAGCGACGGGAGACAGCCGCGGATGGCGCTGGAGGACGCGTGCACCCCGCCCATGCCGCCGGCGAGCCTCTGGTCCAGCTGGTGTTGCTGTTGCATGATGGCGGCGCCCTGGACCGGATCCGATGCTGCACCTCCAGCCCGCGGATCCAGAGCTCGGCCGCCATGGCTGCGCCGCGGGCTAGGGTTTCGGGCGCTTCGGGGCGTGAGGATTCAGGCTCCTCGCCATCGACGGCCATGGTGCGGGGGCGGCGGCGGCTAGGGTTTGGCGAGCGGGTGCGGGTGCGGGAGAGAAGGGTTGGAATGGTGGGGAGTGGGGGCGTGGGGGCTGCGTGGGTGAGGGGGTGAGAGGGCTACGTGGGTGAGAGGATGAGGGGATGAGGTTCGCCGTTGGATCCCGGAGCATCCGACGGTGTCTGATGCATGATCCGCGTGATATGCCTATAGACCAATCAGAACGCAACAAACAATTTGAAGACTTTATGACCTACTAAATAGGTCACAAAAAATCATTTTCCATTTTTCAGTGCTCAAAATGAGTTCTTTTTTGTAAAAGACCTACCAAATATTTGTTCAAATGATATTCTTTACATTCTTTATTTGTTCAAAATGAGTTCTTTATACTCTGCAAAAGTTTACATCTTGGAATAGTAAACTGTATTGACAAAGGGATTTTTTATATTATTTGCACAAAAAATCATTTTCCATTTTTCGAGTGCCCCAAATGAGGTTTTTTTGTGAAGGACCTACCAAATAATTGTTGCAAAATTGGACAAAATCATTTTTCTAAAATACTAGGCCATATTTAATGCACAATTGACCAAATGGTTAGGTGTAAAAAGTTTTGATCCACCTCTGGTGAAAAAGACAAATTTCCGCCGATTCAGTTGGAAGCGGGTCAAATTTGAACTGCGACTGCCTCATAGTTTGCTATTTATTTTTTCCAAAAATCATTTATAGTTACATAAGTACCTATTTAATCATAAATACATGGTTTGGTGGCGATACGTCGAGGTTTGGACGGTGGCCGAGGGCCCCAACTCTAGAGCGCGTAAACTAGCATGCCCGCCGCGTGGTCACCGCGTGACCGTGGCATTGCCATGTGTTCTGGGCGGCCTAGGCATGTCTAGTGGGTTGGGCACTCCCCAGGTAGGTGCTAGGAAGAAAATCACAACATAAGATTCTCACGAGCAGACCCATCGATGCTCAAACATGAATAAGAAGCCAAGTGTTTGATTAGCGGTTGGGGAAATGCACATGGCTAATGTGCGTGAGCTTTGGCTGAGGATGATCAGTTACTAAGAAGACCGTCTTCACAAATTTTCAGCTCAAAAGGAGGACCCTAGGTGGTACTTGCTTTGCAAAGTACCACACTGGACATAAATACGAATGTTGAAGCTGGGCTCAAAATAATGAATGGATTGAGCTGGCATTTGGTGGAGGATGGTTATTTGGGCATAGGAAAGCACTGTAGAAAATGGATACCATTTGGACATGCCAAAGTGGTACTTCCTTCACAAAATGCTGCTCTAAACAGAATAGGAAAATGAATATTGTTGAGTTACTTTTGAACTAGGCAAGGAATGTTTTGACATATTTGATGAAGATATGATCCAAACAATTTATGAGAATTTTTTGGGAATTTTTGGAATAACAGAAATATAGGTTGCTTCACAACCTAGGGCAAAAATTGACACATGGGCATGACACATAGGCAAAACTGATGAGATGGCGCCTAGTCATCACAACCCACCACAATCTACAAGGCTATGACCATCTATATTGGTCGTTAACAACTAGAAATAAGGCAGCGGACCAGCAATGTTTGCTTTATGACCATTTCGTGTAAGGAAATTACGACCTTTCTGACCAAAATGGTCGCAATGGTTTAGGGTTTGGAGCCCCCGAACAGCTTTTGACCAATTGGTCTCAAATGGTCATAGATCTATGACCAATTCTTCCAGGGTCACTGACAGAAGGTCACTAGTTGACATATTTCTTGTAGTGAGGAAGGCTAGTTCTAGTAGGTGTTTCAGGAGTTTCAGTTTCAAGCTCATCATCAGATTCAACAACATCATGTTGTATTACTCTAGCAATTTGTTCATCAAGAAAATCACCAAGTGGCACATCATCATTATCAAGCAAGGTACTAGCATCATCATAAGCATCATTCATAGTAGAAGTAGCATCATCAATAACTTGCGACATATTAGAATTCATAGCATGTGGTGGTGTTGCAAGTTTACTCATAACAGAAGGTGAATCTAAAGCAGAACTGGATGGTAGTTTCTTACCTCCCCTCGTACTTGAGGGAAATATCTTAGGCTTAGGATCCTTTAGATTCTTCATAGTGATAATATGATAATAATCCCAAGTGACTCAACAAATATTGCTATGCTCCCCGACTACGGCGCCAGAAAAAAGTCTTGATAACCCACAAGTATAGGGGATCGCAATAGTTTTCGAGGGTAGAGTATTCAACCCAAATTTATAGATTCAACACAAGGGGAGCCAAAGATTATTTGAAGGTATTAGCAGCTGAGTTGTCAATTCAACCACACCTGGAGATTAATTATCTGCAGCAAACTGATCAGTAGCAAAGTAGTTTGATAGTTTTGATGATAGTAGCAGCAGCAACGGTAACGGTAACAGTGATAGCAGTATTTTTGTAGCAAGTGTAACAGTGATGATAGTAGTAGTAACTTAGGAGAAACAATATAGGATAAATTCGTAGGCATTGGATCGGTGACTTGTTGGATGATATTCATCATGTGACAGTTATAACCTAGGGCGATATGGCACTAGCTCCAGTTCATCGTTATAATGTAGGCATGTATTCCGTAAATAGTCATACGTGCTTTATTAAAAGAACTTGCATGACATCTTTTGTCCTACCCTACCGGAACAAAGCATTAACATATAGTGAATACATGAACTCCTCAAACTACGGTCATCACCGGGAGTGGGCCCGGTTGTTGTCACTCCGGGGTTGCCGGATCATAACACGTAGTAGGTGACTATAACTTGCAAGATCGGATCTAAAACATGGATATAATGATGAATTCATAAACGGTTTAGATTTGAGTTCATGGCACCGGGGCCCAAAGTGACAAGCATTAAGCATAGCAAAGTCATAGCAACATCAATCTAAGAACATAGTGGATAGTAGGGATCAGACCCTAACAAAACTAACTCGATTACATGATGAATCTCATCCCACTCACCGACCAGCGAGCCTACGAAGGAATTACTAACTCCCGGTGGGGAGCATCATGGAATTAGCGATGGAGAATGGTTGGTGATGACGAAGAACGAAGATCCCCCTCTCCGGAGCCCCAAATGGACTCCAGATATGCCCTCCTGAGGAAGAACAGGGCTTGGCAGCGGCTCCGTCTCGTGGATCGCGATAATTCTTTCTCTCTGATTTTTTTCTCCGAAAATAAGAATTTATAGTGTCAGGGTTGAGGTCTGCGGGGCCACCAGGTGGGTACAACCCACCTGGGCGCGCCAGGAGAGGGGGGCGTGCCCTGGTGGGTTGTGCCCACCCAGGGGCCCCTCTCTGGTGGTTGTTGGCTCCAAAAATCCTCTTTTATTCCATAAAAAATCTTCGCAAAGTTTCGTTTCATTCCGAGAACTTTTATTTCTGCACAAAAACAACACCGTGGTAGTTTTGCTGAAAACAGCATCAGTCCGGGGTTAGCTTCATTCAAATCATGCAAATTAGAGTCCAAAAATAGAGGAAAAGCGTGAGAAAAAGTAGATACGTTAGAGACGTATCACCTACCGAAACCATCACGCTTGTTGTGAGAAGCTCCGGTTTCTAAGAAGCTTATACCCAAACCTGCCCCAAATGGGACAAAAAATTTACCACGGCATGTTGATGCCGCTCCATGATAGCATGCCAAGTTTCATGAATTTCAGACGAGTTTTGGATTTACTAGAATTTAAAAACCAGGTATCTCAACGTTTGCCGGCAATCAACAGTGCCTTAGTGTTTAAATTTCATTCCCATCTCTTGCATGGGACCTAGAAATTCACCCAAGGACACACATCTGATTTTTCAACCAACTTTAGTGCACTGGAGCATGTGCTTGTAGTTCAAATTTGAATTATGCACATTAAATGCCCAGAAACTCAATTAATGTATAAAAAGGCCAAACGAACCCCAAAAAATTCCAACATTAAACACAACACTCCTGTTGTTCTATGTTGACACTAGAAATTTTTTGAAAGCAATAAGAGGCAACGGATATCATTCCGTCCCCAAAGGTGGCACGTTCCCTACCGAAACCATGACGCTTTTTGTGAGAAGCTCTGGTTGGTGAGAAGCTTATACCCAAACCTGCCCCCAAATGGGAAAAAAATTTACCACGGTATGTTGATGCCGCTCCATGATAGCATGCTAAGTTTCATGAATTTTAGACGAGTTTTGGATTTACTAGAATTTAAAAACCAGGTACCTCAATGTTTTGCCGGCAATCAACAGTGCCCTGGTGTTTGAATTTCATTCCCATCTCTTGCATGGGACCTAAAAATTCACCCAAGGATACACATGTGATTTTTCAACCAACTTTGGTGCACTGGAGCATGTGCTTGTAGTTCAAAGTTGAATTATGCACACTAAATGCCCAGAAACTCAATTAATGTATAAAAAGGCCAAACGAACCCCGAAAATTTCCAAAATTAAACACAACACTCTTGTTGTTCTACGTTGACACTAGAAATTTTTTGAAAGCAATAAGAGGCAACGGATATCGTTTCGTGCCCAAAGGTGGCACGTTCCCTACCCAAACCATCACGCTTGTTGTGAGAATCTCTGGTTTGTGAGAAGCTTATACCCAAACCTGCCCCAAATGGGACAAAAAATTTACCACGGCATGTTGATGCCGCTCCATGATAGCATGCCAAGTTTCATGAATTTCATACGAGTTTTGGATTTACTAGAATTTGAAAACCAGGTATCTCAACATTTTGGCGGCAATCAACAATGCCCTGGTGTTTGAAATTCATACCCTTTTCTTGCATGGGACCTAAGCATGCACCCAAGGACACAGATTTAATTTTTCAATCAATTTGTATGCACTGGAGCATGTGCATGTATTTCAAATTTGAATTAGGCACATAAAATGCCTAGAAAACCCAGTTAATGTATAAAAATGTCCAAACGAACCACGAAAAATTCCAAAACTTAACACAACACTCTTGTTGTTCTATGTTGGCACTAGAAATTTTTTGAAAGCAATAAGGTGGCAACGGACATCATTTCATCCCCAAAGGTGGCACGTTCTGTACAGAAACCATCACGCTTGTTGTGCGAAGCTCTGGTTTGTGAGAAGTTTGTACCCAAACCTATCCCCAAATGGGATAAATTTTTTACCACGGCATGTTGATGCCGTTCCATGATAGCATGCCAAGTTTCATGAATTTCAGACGAGTTTTGGATTCACTAGAATTAAAAAAACCAGGTATCTCAACGTTTTGCTGGCAATCAACAGTGCCCTGGTGTTTGAAATTCATTCCCATTTCTTGCATGGGACCTAAGCATGCACCCAAGGACACGGATTTGATTTTTCAACCAATTTATATGCACCGGAGCATGTGCATGTAGTTTAATTTTGAATTGTGCACCTGAAATGTCTAGAAATCCAGTTTAATGTATAAAATGTCCAAACGAACCCTGAATAATTCCAATTCTTTTACGACACACATATAGTTGCATGTTCACTGCAGATAAGGTGTAGCAATTCAAACACCGTCCATTGCCACTGTGACCCCATTATGTAATTCAAATCAAGATGAAAGATCAAGTAGATCCCACACAGCTTATGATCACCAACCCTATGAGATGTAGTACAAAATATCCTGGAGCACCATTGGTGTATAGTATGCCTATGGCTTACGCGAGAAGGTGCGTCGGCTACAGTCCACACCGGCGTGTCAAGCACACTAGCTCGCTCCACAAATACTCCCGCCTCTGCATCCCTCGCAATCTCAAAAATATTACTGCCTTGTAATCTCGAAAATATCTACCGCCTGCAAGGTTTTAATGTTTGATAGCACACGATTAGTATGTGCGGACCATGTGTGATGCTAGTTACTCCCGCTCTGCTTCAGTCCCTTGATTCAAATTTTTAGTAGCCCCGGCATTTTGCTCCCGCCTCTGCATCCCTCGCAATCTCAAAAATATATGTTCGCCCTTGATCCAAATTTTCAGTAGCCCCGCCCTGTTACTCCAGCCTAGTAAAATTTTCAGTTGCCGCAATATTTCCTAAAACACCACCTCCCCCCCCCCCCCGCCCCCTCCACACACACCACACACTCCCCAAAACCTCTGCTCACACAGACACACACAACCCTCGAAACCATTGGTAGGTCGCCGCGATCGCCGGTGCCTCCATCCTCAACCTCTGCCTGTGTGCCGGGGAGCTCGAGGAGCCAATGGCCAAAAAGAGGTTTATCACGGCCTTTTAGCCCGACGCCGGCAAGGTGGCCGCCGAGGTGTCCCCGTCGTCCTCCGTGGGCTCGATCCGCCATCGCTGGTCCCTCGATACGCCCGCCGCCGCGCCCCTACGATGGTTCGAGGACTTCCCCATCCTCCCTCGGACTCGGCAGCCGACGAGGTCCTACCTCGGGGTCCGGCAGCGGCGGTGGGGGACGTGGGTCGTCGAGATTACAGATCGGGAGACCCACACCCACCGGTGGCTCGGTAGCTTCCACACGGCCGAGCTCGCGGCCATGGAGTATGACCGTTGGCAGGTCCGCTACCACGGCGCGGCGGCCAGGCTCAATTTCCCCTTCGGCACACGTCCGGTCGGCCTCCATCTGCCGTAGCCAGGGGTGGTGAGCTCGGCTATGGCACGGGAGGACCGCGAAGCATGGGAGCACCTCGAGGCCTCCATGTAAGAGCTCCGCCGGCAGCACCCGGAGCTCGTCGAGGCGGAGCGGGCGATCATTGCTGACGCGGAGGACGACGAGGTTATCGCGCTCTCCTTCAATGACGAGGTCGAAGGCAGCAAGGGCGCCGGCGCCGAGGGCGGCGAGGTTATCGCGCTCTCCTCCGATGACGAGGTCGAAGGCGGCGGCGACGGCGGCACGGAGGGTGTCGAGGTGGGCCCCGAGGACGAGGAGATCGACGTCGACGAGTGGAGAAATGCCTTCCCCAACGACCCCGACGACGGCACCGGCCCGGACCCGGCTCTCGGCACACCGTACATGACGAGGAAGGATTGGCTCGACCTCTACTTCGACCGAAAGTAGTTTAGCTTAGTTTAAATTTATGTTTTATGTTCGGTTATGCAAAACTATCTATGTTTATGTTTGAATGCATGCTACTTTCGGTTGAACCTGCTTTGAACTTGATCAAATTGAAGTTTACAACCTTAAGTTTAGGGGATCGACTAGAAAAGGCTAAAAATTGTTGGAGTATATATATATATATAAACACTATTCTGATCACGGGATCAGAATAATATTCTGATCACAACCTGAACTGCGTGAGTAACGCGTCTGAACTTCCCTTTGTACGAACCCGAACTTCGGGCTATCTTCGCAACAGTGGCTTCCCCCGCGAATTATTCTTGTTAGTCGTGTTCTATATGATGTTAGTCTAATCTAGAAATGTTTTTAGCAACTAAATATCGGTTTTAAATAGGAATCTCGCTCGTTGGCGGATTTTGCTCTCAGGTCGTGATGAAATTGCGTTTTTTGCAATTTTACTGCCTGAGTTGTTCGACCTAAACTTCTCCCAGTGCTGGGTTGAACTTCCGCCAACATTGCCCAAATGGGGCTTGTGATATACCGTTGGAAAGCTATAGACACCAGTATCAAGACCCAAGTTAAAGTTTTGGCAAAATGTAAGCGGTTTAAGAGCAGTTTTGAAAACCGTTTTTCTTCATACAAAAAACGCGAATCGTATTTTCGATCGCATTTCTAAACCGTTTATCGGAATGAGGCAAATAATATGGCGTTGAAAAGCTGATGTAAACCCGCTCCTTCCACATGTTGAAGGTTTTCTCTAATTCCTTACGGTTAAAGAGTAATTTGAAAAATCGTAAAATTTCGCAAACAGAACAGCCGAGTTCGTATTTTTGATGTCATTTCTAAACGTCTTATCCAATTGAGGCAAATGATATGGCGTTGGAAAGCTTACAAAAATGCGCAAATTATGCATGTTGAAAGTTTTTTCTAATTTTCAACTGTTTAAGAGTAATTTAGCAAACGGTACAACTTCCACCGAGTTTGTATTTTCATGGTAATTTCTTAACCGTAAGTCCGAATGCAACAAACGATATGGCGTTGGAAAGCTTGAGTAAATGTGAAACTTTTTGTTATGTATTGTTTCTCATAATTACTTATGGATTTAATTCTATTTTGAAAATGGCTGAAAACGTATTTTCGCCATAGTTTCTACAAACTTTATCGGAATGGGGGCAAATAATACACCGTTAAAAAGCTACGAAAAGTGCGAAACTTTTTCATGTTGACAGTTTTCTCTGATTCCCAACCGTTTTCAAGTAATTTCAAAAACGGCGAGATCATTCGTTCTGCCTTTATCGCGAAACAGATTCATCAAAAATGCATCGCTTGAAGTACCTGAACTTCTCGGTATGAAACCTTGAACTTCACTATGTTTTTCACGTGCTTTTTTGCCCGTAGCTCTCCATCCACGCACCGGAACACTCACCGGAATTGAGCAAGTGATATACCGATGGAAAGCTGCTGTAGACACGCACCTTTCCCGTGTTAATCATTTTTTCATACTCGCAACGGTTTTAAAAGTTTTTCATGTGAAATTCATTCAGTGTACTAGTTAAACTTCCTGTTCTTTTCAGTTGAACTTCTGTGACGTATTTTCGCTTGTAATTTTTTCATCCATTCGTTAGTGTTACACAAATGATATTCCTTTGGTACAAATCTCTCCCACAATAATTTTTTGAACTTTCTCCAACGAACGAGTTGAACATATAACAAAAAACTTTTAGCCATTACTTGTTTATTCTTTTTAATACAAAATTCACACCATGTAGTACATGAATTTCTGACAGTTATCAACCTGAACTTCTCTCGGTTACGTGAAATTTTTTGAGTTTTTTTATGAATTGTTAATCTGATTTTCTGAATCCTTTTTTATGCATTTATGAAGCGCTATATTTTTAATAGTTGAACTTCTTTTTATTTTATTTTTGAACTTCTTGTTTCCATTCTTTAATAACGAGGAAAATCTGAGTTTTCTATAATCATCGAACTTCTCCATCTTTTTAATATGGACTTCCTGATTTTATTTCTTAATCTCTTTTTACGAAATTTTGAAGCGCTCTATTATTAAAAGTTGAACTTCTTGTTATTTAATTTTTGAACTTCTTGTTTCCACTCTTTAATAAGGAGGAAAATCTGAGTTTTCTATAATCATCGAACTTCTCCATCTTTTTAATATGGACTTCCTGGTTTTATTTCTAAATCATTTTTTACGAAATTTTGAAGCGCTCTATTATTAAAAGTTGAACTTCTTGTTATTTAATTTTTGAACTTCTTGTTTCCATTCTTTAATAATGAGGAAAATCTGAGTTTTCTGTAATCATCGAACTTCTATATCGAACCGCTCTAACTTTTTTATTTGAATTTAATTTATGTATTTTTTGAAATATGAAAATTGTAGTTTTGTTAGAAACATCAAACTTCTTAATTAATTCGAATTGAACTTATTTGTTTTATTAATTAGTAACCAGAAAAATTTGAGTTTTTAATTAAACATCAAACTTCTCCACGTTTTTAAATTGAACTTCTTGGTTTTATTCTTTAGTAACGAGAAAAACTGAGTTTTTAATGTACATAGAATTACTCTGTTTTTTAAAATTGAACTTCTTGGTTTAATCTTTAGTATCGGGGAAAATTTGGTTTTTTGAAAAACGGGAAAAATCTTTTCAAAACTTTTCTGTTGTTTTATTATTTTAATTTGAACTTATTAGTTGTTCTTTAGAACGAGAATCTAAGGTTTTTATCAACTTTGAAATTCTCTGTTATTTTAATTTGAACTTCTTAGTTTTATTCTTTAGTAACGAGGAAAATCGAGTTTATTGAACCTCTTTTGTTTTAAAATTTTGAACTTCTTATTTTTTTAATAATGTTAAAAATCCAAATTCTTTAGTCACGGAGAAATGCTTTTTTATATAAACAATTTTACCGTGCCGTTATTTTTAATTTGAACTTCTAGTTTTCATAAAATGGGAAAATCAGTTTTTCTTTATTTTGCTAGCGATGTGGATATTTCGATGGTGTGTTCCTTTTTTGGGGGGAACTTGTTGCATTGAATATTTTTAGGTTTCATTTTACTACCTTTCCCTCATCCGAACTTTTGTGTTGTCACACACCTACATACACATACTCTCACATGGTTTTAAGACACATCTAACCATCAAGATGTTCTAAAATTTGAACTTCCGAGTTTTATTCTTTTTAATAACGAGAAAATTCTGATTTTTTATAGGCATTGAACTTCACCATTTTTAAAATTTCAACTTCTTAGTTTTTGGTTAGTAATGGGAAAATTCTATTTTTTATAAACATCAAACCACTCGGTTATTTTAATTTGAACTTCTAGTTTTTTGAAACAGCGAAAATCATTTATATATTATTTTTGAAATGTTTTTTCAAGTTGATTTTTTTTTTGAACTTCTTCCTCCATTATTATTTTTGAGCTTCTACATTTGTATTTTTTGAACTTCTCATTTTTTTATAATTGAGCTTCTTGGGTTCTCAAATAAACAATGAACTTATCCATTAGTCTTTCAGAATATGAACTTCTCACAATCTAGACTAGTTGTGCCATCGCGCTTTCTCCGGGTTGACAAATAGAAAATATATGTTGATAGTGATACTGGAACATTTGTTTCCTTCCAACTTCCACAGGCATGCATGAGCATGATTTACACAAACACCTAGCATGAAAGGATTGCAAAGACTCCAGAGATGAGCCTGACATCCATTTTCTTCCTCTCTTTTTTGCGTTGTTGATGCTGCTAAACTAGAGTGTCTTCCAGTCAAAGAAGACAGGCCTGCAGTTCAAACATCAAGTCAATTTTTTCATAAGCAAAATACAGAAACTTTTTTTGCAGTTACTTTTAGTGCAAATTTGGAGAAGTTCAAATCCTCCAGCAGAGAAGATATTTGTGAAGAAAGAGAGGTCGGGGAGAGGGAGGGAGGGAGATCAGGGAAGAGATGTAGCAGCAATACCTGCAACATTGGCGTCTGTCGACTGTCGCCATGGTCGGAGTTAGGTTGGCTCCGTCGTTGAGCAGGTTGCCGTCCATGATGTATTCATGGAGGAGGAGCTACGGTGTTTGGGGCGGGTGGCGCAGCAGCGGTGGCCCGGTTGCAGCACGGGAAGGGAGGTGCTCGGGGGGAGGTTGACGGCTGGTGGATCCAGGGGGAGGCTGTCCGCCGCCGCCGTGGATCCAAGGGAGTCCGCCGCCGCGGATCCAAGGGAGTCCGCCGCCTCCATGGATCCAGGGGGAGGGAGGCACCGTCACGGTGGATCCAGGGGCAGGGAGGCCGCCGCCGCGGTAGATCCAGGGGGAGGGAGGCCGGTGTGGTGGTTGTGGCGGTGTGGGGGGCGGCGGCGGAAGGAGGCGCGTCGGGACAAGGGGGCGGCGACCTAGCGATGGAGGAGGCCGGGCCGGCTGCGGCGGGAGGCCCTTCGGGACCCGGGGGTGGCGACGCGCCAGGAGGAGGTGGGGGCGGCGGCGGTGCGCCCGGACAGAGGCGGGGCCGGCGGCGCGCCATGAAGGAGGCGGGGGCGGGGGAAGGTGGGCGGCGGCTGGAGGTAGCGGGGACGGGGGAAGGTGGGCGACAGGATCGTCTGGGCCTTTGGGCTTTTTCTGTTAGCTCGCCAGATCTCAGTAACTTCCCGTCGGGACTTATAGGGGGCGCAGAGTGATCCAAATAACTATTCTAATCCCAGGATGAGAATAGTGTCATCCTATATATATATATATATATATTTTTCTTTATTTATTTATTTATTTATTATATACACACACACTAAGGGTTTTAGTCCTTTAACTTTTTAAGGATCGGCTAGAGATGGCCTTATGACTTGTTTACTTCAGTTCTTCACAATGTGATGCTCTATATGTGCAACTATTTGACGTGCAGTTAAATTTCATCAATAACAGTTTCAACAATACCACTATGAATTACGATATTTGGTTGATGTTAAGGATATAGCAGTTAACATGCCTTTTCGGTTTTTTAACAATAACTACTGAAATACGAGTTTGAATGACTATTTGCTTGTTTTTAAATGTTATGCCTGATGCAGTTAACATACCTTTCCACTTCTTGTTTTGCTTAACTAGCGTACTTAAGCCTGCACATTGAAGCTATCATTTGTAGATTATGTTGTCTACCATGGATATATTTGGTTGATGTTTAGCCTGTTGTGCTTAACATGCCTTTATATGTACTCATGCAGGACAATATTGAGAACAATGTTGATTTCCATCGAGGTTAGTTTCATCGCATTCCTTATATGTACTCACTGTTCAGGATATCGGTAGCTGGTACCATATAGCCTGGGGTTGATAAGTGATTAATTGTCGAATCGGACATTTCACTGAATATATCTGTAACCCATTTATCAGTAGGTTAACTAGGGCCATATTTAATATATCTGAGGCTACATAGCAACATGCATTGTACTGAATGACTAAATATGCAATCCCAAGCTACATAGCAACAAGGAAGAGTGTTATCTTAATGTTCTGATGATGTCTAGATATATACATGTAATAAAATCTTATATAATGGGATGGAGGGAGTGTTGTACTACATGGTTTTTCAATTGTTGTTTATCTTCTAATATTAAGTTGGTGCTTTTAGGTACATATATCATTGCCAAAGATCCACACTTCGACCCTTTCTGCGTATGGGCCAATGAGATATTCATGAACCAACATCAAGTGAGGAAACTGGTAAAGATTGTTATTAAAATGGGTCAAAATATGTCGATCGAACTATTTGTTTACAATTTATGCAAGACAACAGTGAACTGCGGGATGGTAAGTAAGAACCCTATAGCCTTCTTTTTACTTCCCATAATGAGTTGTGTTAGATGACAATGTCCGATTTTTTTTTCTTTTGCAGTTGATCCTGAAGCAGTTTACTCAAGATTACCTCTCAAACTACATGATTGGCGGCCGGCCATCACAAGGGGTTGGACTAGAGTCTTGCATGCCTTCTTGTGACGCCCCGGATTCGATGCGCCAGGTGTCTTCCAGTTATTCGCCGTCATTGCCATGTCATTTGCTTGCGTGTTGCATTTTTTCATCATGTGCATACATGTTCGTCTCATGCATCCGAGCATTTTACCCGTTGTCCGTTTTGCAATCCGACACTCCTATGTCACCCGGCGCCCCCTTTTGCCTCTTTTCATGTGCGGGTGTTAAACTTTCTCGGAATGGCCCGAGGTTTGCCAAGCGGCCTTGGTACACCACCGGTAGACCGCCTGTCAAGTTTCGTTCCATTTGGAGGTCGTTTGATGCCCCAACGGCTAACCGCGCAGCCCGAAACCCCTCTCTCTTTGCAGCCCAGCACCCCTCCACAACAGCCCACTAGCCCATCCTAACCACCTCCATGCTCTCTGTCGTTCGATCACGATCGTGTGGTCGAGAACCGCACCTTATTTGGACTCTTCTAGCTCCTTCTGCCTATAAAAACACCTCCCCCGTCCAAATCTGAGAAGGAAATCACCCCTAAACCTAATCCCCTCCTCCTTCCTCGGTTTCTGCGCCCAATCAACCCGCCGTCGCCACTTGTCGCCGCCAGAGGCACCCGCCGCCGCCACCACGTCAGCGCCGCCACGTGTCCCCCGCACCGCGCCTCTCTCTCCTCCGCTGCCGCCGGACCGCGCGGCCCGCAGCCGGCACGCGGGGCCCGATCCCGCGCCGCCGCCCCTCGGCCCGACTGCGCCCGCTCCCGGCGTCGTCCGCCCGCCGTCCACCCGCCGTGCGCCCGCCGTGCGCCGCCGCCGTTCCTCCCGCCAGCGCCTCCCCGGCGACCTTCGCCACCTCCCGCGCCTGGAACCATGCCGCCCCGTCCTCGGCTTCCACGCCGTCGCCGCCCGCCTGCCCCGCGCCATCCTCCGCCTCCGCCCCGACCACGTTCGCCGGCGACCGGCGCCCTCTCACCGGCCGGCCGCCGCCGCCGCCGTGTTCTGCCCCGCCGGCGCGCCATCGCCGAACCTCGCCGCGCCGTCCTCCGGCCTGGAGCCGGCCGGTGCTCGCCGCCCCGACCCCGGAGGTGCTTCTCCTCGTCCGCCCGACCGTCTCCAGCCACCCTCCGGCCATCTCCGTCGTCTCCGGCGAGGTCCGGTGGATCGGGACGAGATCCACCGGTCCCTCCATCCAAACACGCCCCCGTCGTCCCCGGATCCCTAGATCCCGAACGGCTCCGTCCCGATTTCGCGGGGTGAGAAATCTGCCAAGTCCCTGAGATCCATTATTCTGATGCCATGTTTCACCTGCCATAACTCCATGCATACTGCTCCGATTCGTGCATATGATATATCAATATGTTCATCATGATATGCTCGTCATTTGGTTCCATTGTGCTATGCTTGTTTGAGATCATCTTGATGCCCTAATCATCATTGCAAGAGTGCTATATGCTGTTAACTGCTGTCTGTTATCAGAACTTGCTCATTTGTCATTTTTGTTGCATTTTCTGTGTGCATCCTATGAGAATGGGCTCTACATGTGTTTTGATCTATGCCATGCCATCTTTACAGAGGTGCTTGCCATGTATTTCTGTGATCTCTGTGGTGATTAGCACAAGCATGCAAAGTAGCCTCCGTGATGTTGCTGATTTCTGTGACTTAGTGATTTCTGCCAAGTCTGAGCCTGTTATATTTTGTTGCCATGTAAAACTGCTGCTACCATGAGTTCTATGCATAGTATCGAGATGTTAACTAAGAATGTTTTGGTATACATGTTATGCTCTATCGATACATGCCCTTGTTTTCATTTATGGCCTGCTGTAGCTTATTGTAATCTTGATCCAAACTTGCTAAATAATGTTGTTGTGAGCCTGTTAACATAAAGTTCATTTTTGCCATGTGTTTTTCCAGTGATCCATGTACCCTATGGACTTGCTCTTGCCATGCATAGCTTTATATTCATGTCTTCTTACTATTGGTTACCTTTTAATGCCATGTATTGCTCTGTGGTGAGTGATTCAAGCTCACCAACATGCCTACTTATTGTTGATCCTGCCATGCTCTTTTTTTCTGCCAAGTCTGAAACTGTTAATAAAACTTGCTATGTTTGCATGGGTGCGATCATATTTTCTGTGCCTTTTTGGCTCATGATCAGTAAGGGAATTTTGTTCTATGCTTTGCGCGGAATCATGCCATGCTTTAGTTTGCCATTATAGCTCATTGTAACATGCTGATTGCCAGCTCTAAACATTGCAACCTGATGTTATTTCTGCCATGTCCTGGAATTCTGCCAAGTCTGTGGATCTGTTATTATTTGCAATCTTGCCATGTACTTTTGAGCATGTTCTAGTGATTTCTGGAGATAGCTCAGTGTTCATATTTTGTAATGCTTTACCTGTACATCATGTCCTTGCCTTTTGTTATTATGTTGGGGTGTTGTAGCATGTTGTTTTGATGCTTGCAATATGCCTAGTTGCTGTTTTGGACAGATTGTTGCTATATATTGTTTGGAGTGTGTGTTGCACCGTTGCTCCGTTTTGAGCATGCTCTATATGAAACTTGCTTAGAATTGCATGTAGTATCATATTATCATGTTGCATCCTTGTTTTGAGGTGTTTGCTTGATGTTTGGATGCATTTTGCATCAATGCCATGTTTATCTTGTTTTGCTCATATCTTCTAGGCCGTAGCTCCGAACTAAATGAACTTTATATGTAACTTGACTAGAATTTCGTGTAGATCATCTTGGTGCATCTTAACTTTCTGTTTAACAACTTCAACTTGAGGTTTATTCAGATCTGGACCAATTTCAAAATTTGCATATGAGGACTTACCGGAATTGTTATATGTTGTTTCTGGCCTCATTTAAACTTGCTTTGATGTGTTGCTCTTGTATGCATCATCTCTTGCAATGAGTAGCTTCATATAGCCTTGTCATGCATCATGCTTGGTTGAGCATCATGCCTTGTTCATGTGTGTTGTGTTTACCATGTTGTGCGCTTCTTCTCGATAGTTCCCGTTTCGCTGCGTTCGTGAGAATTCGTTCATCTATGCTTGGTTCGTCTTCGTGGCTTCATCTTCTTCATGGACTCGTTCTTCTTCCTAGCGGGATTTCAAGCAAGATGACCGTCACCTTGGATCTCATTACTATCATTGCTATGCTAGTTGCTTCGTTCTATCGCTATGATGCGCTACGTATCGCTTGCTCTCTCGCTTGCTCTTCAAGCCTCCCAAATTGCCATGAACCTCTAACCTTTGTCACCCTTCCTAGCAAACCGTTGTTTGGCTATGTTACAGCTTTTCTCAGCCCCTCTTATAGCGTTGCTAGTTGCACGTGAAGATGAAGTTTGTTCCAGGTTGGAACATAAAGATCATGAACTTGGTTGGGATATCACAATATCTCTTATATTATTAATGCATCTATATACTTGGTAAAGGGTGGAAGGCTCGGCCTTATGCCTGGCGTTTTGTTCCACTCCTGCCGCCCTAGTTTCCGTCATACCGGTGTTATGTTCCTTGATTTTGCGTTCCTTACACGGTTGGGTGATTTATGGGACCCCCTTGACAGTTCGCTTTGAACAAAACTCTTCCAGCAAGGCCCAACCTTGGTTTTACCATTTGCCTATCACCTATTTCCCTTCCCTTGGGTCGGCCGGCCCAAGGGCCATCTTTATTTTAACCCCCCCCCCCCCCCCCCCCGCCGGGCCAGTGCTTGTCTAAGTGTTGGTCCGAACCGGGCAGCCTGCGGGGCCACCTCGGGGAAACTTGAGGGCTGGTTTTACTGTAGCTTGACCTATCCGGTGTTGCCCTGAGAACGAGATATGTGCAGCTCCTATCGGGATTGTCGGCGCATCGGGCGGCTTTGCTGGTCTTGTTTTACATTGTCGAAATGTCTTGTAACCGGGATTCCGAGTCTGATCGGGTCTTCCCGGGAGAAGGAATATCCTTTGTTGGCCGTGAGAGCTTATAATGGGCTAAGTTGGGACACCCCTGCAGGGTATTATCTTTCGAAAGCCGTGCCCGCGGTTATGTGGCAGATGGGAATTTGTTAATGTCCGGTTGTAGAGAACTTGACACTCGACTTAATTAAAACGCATCAACCGCGTGTGTAACCATGACGGTCTCTTCTCGGCGGAGTCCGGGAAGTGAACATGGTTTCTGGGTTATGTTTGACGTAAGTAGGAGTTCAGGATCACTTCTTGATCATTGCTAGTTGACGACCGTTACATTGCTTCTCTTCTCGCTCTTATTTGCGTATGTTAGCCACCATACATGCTTAGTCGCTGCTGCAACCTCACCACTTTACCCCTTTCCTACCCATTAAGCTTTGCTAGTCTTGATACCCATGGTAATGGGATTGCTGAGTCCTCGTGGCTCACATATTACTACAACACCAGTTGCAGGTACAGGTTTTGCGATGATCATGACGCGAGAGCGATGTTTCTTGTTTTGGTGTCCTTCTTTTGCTTCTTCTTCGATCAGGGGATAGGTTCCAGGTTGGCAGCCTGGGCTAGCAGGGTGGATGTCGTTCGAGCTTCTGTTTGTGTTTCATCCGTAGTCGGATGTTGATCTTATGTATGATGTATTGTTGTATTCTTGCGGCATTTGTATGCCTCTTGTATGTATCCCCATCTACTATGTAATGTAATGATATCCACCTTGCAAAAGCGTTCCAATGTGCGGGTCTATCCTTGGTGGGACCTTCGAGTTCCTCTTGGATAGGGTCGCATATTGGGTGTGACAAGTTGGTATCAGAGCCTCGACCGAACCTAGGAGCCCCCTTGATTGATCGTGTAGTTTGGCCGTTGTTGAGTCTAGAAGAAAACTATTTCTGAGTCTAGCTATATCGGATATTAGGAATTCTTTTTACTCCTCAACCCCTTCGTCGCTCTGGTGAGGAATCTTGACGTAGGTGTTTTGAATTACTTCTCTTCCCCTTCAAATTTTCTTTAGGATCACGCAGTTGGTTTTCTGATTGTTGTTCCTCAGCTCTTTGCATCCGGTGCATTTCTCGTCAAGGTGATTCGACCCTCTCCGTTTTGCAAGTTCCGTCCTCAGTTGTTTTCTTTTCCCACCCGCCCACCCTGTTGAGGATATAGACCTTAGAGTCACCCGCCAGGAGGGGCCGGGTTACTCTAATGGTCATTGCCAGAAGCCCGACGCCAGGCTTAAATACGGTGGGCCGAAGATGGGCTTAAGACCCGGATATGGTTTAAAAGCCCGTAGTTACAATCATTATTATGGTAGAACTTGTAGTGTAAGGCAAGAATAGTTGAGAGTCCGAGCCGGACACTCTTATGAGCCGGCCGGGACTCTGAGAGCTGCTGGGCGTCAGCCTCCCTATATAAAGGGAGGACCCGGCAGCGGTTTAGGGAAAAGAGCAATCTCATCGAGAGCCAGGCATAGGAGTTAAGCTCCCTGGTCATCGAAACCCTAATCAATACCACCGCAAACTGGACGTAGGCTTTTACCTTCACCGTCAGGGGCCGAACCAGTATAAACCCTCGTGTTCCTTGTCCCGCTTAACCCCTTCAAGCTTCCTAGTAGCGATGGCTCCACGACTAAGTCCTAGCTCGAGGACATCTGCCGTGACAATTCCACGACAGTTGGCGCCCACCGTGGGGCCAGCGCACGGTGGATTTGAGTTCTTGAAGGGCAGCTTCGAAGGGCTCAAGGGATACGCTGTGGGCCGGATGACCAAGAGTCGTCGCGGCAAGCTCTACATAGACGATACAAACTGGGGCCCCGACGCCGGCTCAGTTGAGTACGGGTACCGGGTCCCCTTCAGCGGAATTCACGTGTTCATCGGCAAGATTGGTGAGCCGGGCCCTGAGCCGGATCTCTGCGCCGATCTCATCGAGACGGCTCAGCGTGCACGACCCGCCCGGGCCCGGGCTGCCGTAAGGCATGTTTTTGTGGGATGCATCCATGGAGGGATCTCTGATCGATCTGTGTCTGGTGATGAGACGGCCGCCGGCTCTGACGGCGAATCGTCCACCGATGAGTCAAACTCATTGTATCATCTTCAAGATGGCCGGCTCATGGGTTATTCCGATGGTGATAGTGTGCCGGACCCGTTTGAGCCGCCAAGTCAGGTTGGGGTCTCTATGACCGGTGCACAGCCTGTTCAGGACCCCGCTGCTGGAGCGGGGAACCCGGTGCCCTCGCCGGCTCAGGTGCTAATGGATCTCACGGACAAGATAACGGCCCTGTTAACCGCCACGGTTGACCCGGCAGATCAAGCTCAGCATGATGCAGAGGTGGCACAGTTAAAATTGGATCTAGCGAAAGCTAAGGAGGACCTCGCAGTGGAAGGGATCAGGATGGCTGCGGATAGGGCGGCTCTCGATGCCCAAACCCAGTTGATTCAAGCGCAATCCTTCCGGCTCACGATGGATCAAAACGCGTCCAATGAGGTCCTGAGAAGGAGGCATCAAAAGGCCCAATCTCGACTCCCTCCGGTTTACGATCCACGCAACCTCTTCAACACGCCAGGTGCAGGGTCTAGTAACCCGCCAGGGGTCATAGTGCCCGGGTCGGGGACCCCTATTCAGCCACAAGTAATGGGGCCTCCCCAGATGCCCCCTGCCCCGCCTCAGTACGTGCCAATACCACCGGGTCATTATAACAACCCGCTGGAGAACATGGTCGCTGCGGCAGCACGACTGGCGGCTCTTCCGGTCGACGGCGACTCTCCGACGGCTATTGAAACCCGCCGGGTCAGGGAACTCCTTCAGACAGCACTGGCACAGCAAGAGGCGTACTCCTACAGCCGGGACAGGATCCACTCGACCCCTCGTCCAGGCCGGAGCCCGAGTTACAGCCGGCACATGGTCTCAGCGACCGGCTCAAGTAACGTCCGACGCCATGACCCGCCCCCTGGCCATGGCCCGGCTCATAACGGAGTCTTTCACGCAACAGACCAAGACAGAGCGCGGCAAGAGGCGGAGCAGGTGCCGCAGTTGACGGCCTACCAGACTCCTCCGGCTTATCCGACGACATCCGTCGATGTGGGTATCCCTACCAGGACTGGGGGTGTCCCTTGCTTAGTACCAGCTATCCGCAATGAGCGTTTACCCAAGGACTTCAAAGGCCCTAGGAAGGTGCCCAACTACACGGCTGACTTACAACCCGCAGCCTGGATCGAGAGTTACGAGATGGCCATGGAACTGTTGGAGGTCAGTGAGGCGGCAATGGCCAAGTACTTCACCATGATGTTGGATGGGACTGCCCGCACTTGGTTGAAAGGGCTACCACCGAACTCCATCGGGTCTTGGGCTGAGTTGAAAGCCCGGTTCATCCAAAACTTCAAAGATACCTGTAGGCAGTCCATGTCAATTGTGGATTTGACTAACTGTAAGCAGCAGGAGGGTGAGTCTACGACACATTGGGTTCGCCGGGTTAAAGAGATCATACACTCGTCAGACAAGATGGATGCCGGCTCAGCAGTTTTAATGCTGGAGCAGAATTGTCGTTTTGTGCCCCTGAAGATGAAACTCGGGCAGCTCAAGCGTGACTGCAGTGACATGGGTACACTAATGGCGGCTCTTGTCAAGTACGCCGATTCTGATGGTACCAAGGATCCCCCTTCAGATGATGAAAGGACAGGGAAGGGAAATAAGAACGGCAATGGCAAGGGTCCTCAGCATAACCCGGGGAACCAAGGAGGAGGCAAGCGCAAGGCCGATGGCAGCCTCGAGTTTGTAGCCAACGCCAGCTCACAAGGTAATAACCAGCGACGCAAGGGGAGGCCCCCTCCCCGAGGCGGCGGGTCGGGCCCGACGCTGGAGCAACTGTTGAATGAGCCTTGTCCAAGGCATGGCTCTAGAGAGAAGCCAGCAACTCATCTATGGAAGGATTGTGCAATAATGAAGGCCTTTAAGAATTACAACGGCCCGGGCGGTGGCTCAGGCGCCGGCGGCTTTCATGGTCCGGGCGGCGGCTCAAATTCTGGTCCTTCGAACGGTCAAGGGGGCTTTAGTCAACAGTCTGGTCAGGGCCATCAACAGCAGCAGGGGGTTATCAGACCAATCCAAAGTAGCTTAGCGGTGGACAATATCATGTGTTTACCACCAGTTTGTGTAAGCGAGATCAGAAGCTTCATAAGAGGGCTGTGAATGCTGTTGAGCCGGCGGTTCCACGCTACTTGCGGTGGTATGAGCAGCCTATAGTGTGGAGTAGGGAGGATCACCCTCCACGGGTGGATAATCCGGGTCACTTGGCCCTAGTGGTGACCCCTCAGGTGGGAGGATATAAGTTCACTAAGGTGCTCATGGACGGAGGCAGTAGCATCAACATCCTCTATTATGAGACTTTTCGTCGTATGGGATTGATTGATAAAAACCTCAGCCAGTCCAACACTATTTTCCACGGTGTGGTACCTGGTAAGTCGGCTTATCCATTCGGCAAGATTGAATTGGAAGTGGCCTTTGGAGATGAGAACAACTACAGGGTGGAGAAATTAACCTTTGAGGTGGTCAAGATAAGAAGCCCATACCATGCTATATTTGGACGGCCGGCTTACGCCAAGTTCATGGCACGGCCGTGTTATGTGTACTTACAGCTCAAGATGCCGGGTCACAATGGGACCATTACGGTTCACGGCAGTCGGAAAGTGGCTCTGGAATGTGAGGAAGGCGATGCGGCTTATGCAGAATCTGTTTGTGCAACAGAGGAGTTGAAGTTTTACAAAGATAATGTTGACCCAACAGACATGACCTCTCTGAAAAAGCCAACTACGGAGAATGAGCCGGCGATGAAATTTAAGTCGGCTGATGAAACTAAGCTTGTCGATTTTGTTCCAGGAGATTCATCTCAACAGTTTAGTATCAGTGCCAATCTGGATCCGAAATAGGAAAGCGCGCTCATCAAGTTCATCCGTGAGAATAGGGACATCTTCGCATGGAAACCTTCTGACATGCCAGGTGTACCTAGAGAACTCGCTGAGCACACTCTCAATGTTGATCCGAAATTTAAGCCGGTCAGGCAGTTCCTTCGGCGGTTTAATGAAGAGAGGCGGAAAGCTATTGGTGAAGAGGTGGCCCGGCTCTTGGCGGCCGGGTTTATTGTTGAAGTCTTTCACCCAGAGTGGTTAGCTAACCCGGTGCTCGTACTCAAGAAGAACGGCACTTGGCGGATGTGTGTGGACTACACGGACTTGAACAAAGCGTGTCCGGCTGATCCTTTCGCCCTGCCCCGTATTGATCAAATTATTGATGCTACGGCCGGTTGTGCGCGTTTAAGTTTCCTGGACGCTTACTCCGGATATCATCAGATTAAAAGGGTGGTTAAGGACCAGGAGAAGACGACGTTCATCACTCCCTTTGGAGCCTTCTGCTATGTGTCCATGCCTTTTGGACTCAAGTGTGCACAGGCGACTTATCAGCGTTGTGTGCAGAACTGTCTTCATAAACAGATTGGGCGCAATGTTCATGCTTATGTGGATGATATTGTGGTTAAATCCATAAAGGAGGAAACCCTGATAGATGATTTGAGAGAAACCTTCGATAATCTCCGGGTCTACAAGATGATGCTTAACCCGGCCAAGTGTGTCTTTGGTGTTCCTGCAGGCAAACTCTTGGGTTTTTTGGTTTCTAACAGAGGCATTGAAGCTAACCCAGAGAAGATCAAGGCCATCACCTCCCTGGCTAAGCCGGCGTGTATAAATGACGTTCAGTGCTTGGCGGGTCACATCGCTGCATTAAGCCGGTTTATAAGCCGTCTGGGTGAGAAGGCCATGCCATTATATCAGTTGATGAAAAAGACTGATAACTTTGTCTGGAATGATGCAGCTAATACTGCCTTCGAGGATTTGAAGAAGCAGCTGGCAGAGCCTCCAGTCCTTGCTGCTCCGGTTGATAAGGAGCCCTTATTATTATATGTAGCGGCGAACACACGAGCCGTTAGTGTGGCTATTGTGGTGGAGCGCAAGGAGGAGGGTAAGGAGCATCCGGTTCAGCGGCCGGTTTATTATGTCAGCGAGGTGCTCATTGAGTCCAAGCAGCGATACCCGCATTGGCAGAAGCTTGTGTATGGTGTGTTCATGGCGAGCCGGAAACTTAAGCATTATTTTCAGGGTCATCCCATCACTGTCGTCAGTTCTGCCCCTCTTGGTGATATCATTCAAAACAGAGAGGCCACAGGGAGAATTGCTAAGTGGGCTATAGAACTTGGACCTCATGGTCTCAAATACGTGCCACGCACTACTGTTAAATCTCAGGCCTTGGTGGATTTCATCAATGATTGGACAGAGTCACAGGTGCCCGAGCAGAAGCCAGATAACACATATTGGACTATTTACTTTGATGGGTCCAGGCAGTTGGAGGGCTCGGGGGCTGGAGTTGTGTTGGCTTCCCCTAAAGGTGACAAGTTCCATTATGTGCTACAGTTGCTTTTTCCTTGCACTAATAACGCGGCTGAGTACGAGGCCTTGCTCCATGGTCTTCGGATGGCTAAAGAGATGAGCTTAAGCCGGGTAAGGTGCTCCGGTGACTCAGACTTGGTGGCTCAACAGGTATCAGGAACGTGGGATTCCAAGGACCCTCTCATGGTGGCTTATCGCCGCAAGGTTGATGCCATTGCTGGGCACTTTCAGGGTTACCAAGTGGAACACATCGATCGCGGGAAGAACGAGGCGGCGGATGCTTTAAGCCGGCTGGGCTCTCAGCGAAAACCGGTGCCGCCTAACACTTTCCTGGACGTCCTGTATAGCCCTTCTGTTAAGTTGCCGACAGAGGAAGATTTGGTTGTCCCTGACCCGGAGGCACGACTGGTGGCGGCTCTCCATATCATACTAGACTGGACAATGCCGTATCTGGCTTACATGACCCGGGGCGAGTTGCCTGAGGATGAAACTTTGGCCAGGCAAATAACCCGGCGGGCTAAGTCAATGATCGTTATCGATGGCGAGTTGCATCATCGCAGTGTTACAGGGGCGTTTCAGCGTTGTGTCTCCCCTGAGGAAGGTCAAGAAATCTTGCGTGAGATCCATGAAGGGGATTGTGGCCATCACGCCGGCTCAAAGTCTCTTGTGGCCAAGGCTTTTCGCCATGGTTTTTATTGGCTGACGGCTCATGCTGATGCGGAGGACTTGGTCAGTAAATGTGATGGTTGCCAGAGGTTCTCACGACGGGCTCATGTGCCGGCTCAGGAGCTGAGGATGATCCCAATCACTTGGCCCTTTGCGGTCTGGGGGCTTGATATGGTTGGACCTTTCAAAAGGTCCAAGGATAAGAAGACCCACCTCTTGGTGGCAGTTGACAAATTCACAAAGTGGGTGGAAGCTGAGCCAGTTAGCAAGTGCGATGCAGCCACAGCGGTTCAATTTATGAAAAAGGTGATTTTCCCCTTTGGCTTTCCGCACAGCATTATAACTGACAATGGCACCAATCTATCCAAGGGCGTCATGGAAGAGTTTTGTCAACGAGAGCATATCCGACTTGATGTTTCCTTAGTTGCTCATCCACAATCCAATGGCCAAGCTGAGAGAGCTAATCAGGAGATTCTGAAGGGCATCAAGCCCCGGCTTTTGGTCCCTTTGCAACGGACGCCGGGTTGTTGGGTGGAGGAGCTGCCCTCCGTGTTATGGAGCATCAACACTACTCCTAACAGGTCTACAGGCTTCACGCCTTTCTTCATGGTTTATGGGGTAGAGGCCGTCCTCCCCAGTGACATCCGTCATGACTCACCTCGAGTGCCGGCTTATGTCGAGGCGGACAATGAACAGGCGCGCCAAGACGCTCTTGACTTGTTGGACGAACAGCGTGATGTGGCCGCAGCTCGCTCCGCGATTTACCAACAAGACCTGCGCCGTTATCATAGTCGCCGGGTTAAAACTCGGGTCTTCCAGGAAGGCGATCTCGTGCTCCGGCTCATCCAGGATCAAACAGATGCTCACAAGCTCTCCCCGCCTGGGGAAGGACCCTTTGTGGTCAGCAAGAACTTGCACAACAGTCATATTACCTCATTGACATCCGGGGGCATAAGGATTCACGTAAGTCGGAGGAAGAGACCTGTCGGCCGTGGAACATAGCTCAGCTTCGGCCTTACTACACTTGAGCCACCAGCTCTCGTGATGTACATATTTCTCTCAGCCATGTATATATTATGATAAGCAATAAAGTAGGACATCTGTCCCTTTTTTTCCTCCAAATATGCACGTGTTGTTTTCATTGCAAGATTACATGATGATTTAAAGGAGGATCCGGCTTATGATCGTATTCGAATCTAGCCGTAAGCAGTAAGGTCACTTGTGGGCTTCCTGTTCAAACATGGGTCGTATTCGAACCAAAGAGAACATAGCTGTCGATACCCATTTGATTGGCAAAGTGCCGAGCTCATTGGGGAGTTTTCCTTGATCATATTTGAATCATGGTTTCACCCCTTTGGGAACCGACGTGGATCGTATTCGAATCAGCGTCGTTAAACAATTCTTAAAATCACTTGGGGGCTTCCTGTTCAAACATGGGTCGTATTCGAACCAAAGAGAACATAGCTGTCGATACCCTCTTGATTGGCATCGCCACACCCACTGGGGGCTGTATGATCGTATTCGAATCTTAGCATAACCCCTTTGGGCCGGGTCTCTGGTCGTATTCGAACCGGAAGCTCCTAAGTTCTTTTGTTTCATTATAGGGTTCTTCTGATCATTTCAAGGTGTGTATGGCCGGGTCTTACTTGGCCGGTTTAAACTTTGATTTCCAGTGATAGTTGGACACAATGGGTGTTATTAAGACAGGTAAACCGGAATTGAGGTGCCAGAAGTATGCTTGCAGGCCGCTAAGTATGATATTACGGCTGCATTAAGGATATAATTGGAGCTCAGTCTTTTTGATTCATATTCCGGGTTATATATCTAACACTTATGATTCTCAGGGCGGTACGCCGCCTCGAGACTTGCGATTTGCCCTTCTATGCAGGATAATTAAAGACAGCTATTTTGAGATTAAGGAAAACAAAGGATTGATTATGACCCGGAGAAACATAACGGAGACAACTTCATCAAACTTTAACATTCAAAGCGTGCACGATGGCACGGCAAGGATAAAAGTATTGGTCCTACTCTATTACAAAGACTCATTGAGTCCAAAAGGGTGGAACATTGTTTGGTAAGCCGGCTGCAGAAGCTAAGATACTTGCTGGGTGGAAGTCTCCGGCTCATTCCTTTCTTCTCCTCCGGCTGTCCCCAAGGTCTGGAAAGTCGACGACTTCTAGTCGATGCCGCCCAGCGCCTCGAATTGGGCTTCCTCGTCAATTAACCCGGCCGGGTCAATCTCTGGGGCAAAGGTGTGCTGACGAGCCGGCGGAATTAAACTCAGAGCTTCATAGCGAGGGGTTGGAATCCTCTGATTTTCTGCGTTATAACCCGGCTGGTACTTGGTCAGATCCGTGTCGTTGCCAATAAGAGTCGCCACCGGGCGCACGATCTTCACGCAGGCGGCGAAGTCTTTTTGGTCGAAAGTCGTGCCATCTTCCTTCAGACTTGGATAGCCGAGGGCGATGTCTGTCGGGTCTAGCTCCGGCAGGAAAGCCTTGGCCCGGCTCAGCGCGGCGATCGCTCCGGATCTCGCAGAGGCCCGTCGCAGCTCTTGGATACGTTGCGGCAGGACGGCGAGCCGACGAAGAACCTCCGCCAAGTGAGTCGGCACCTCGTTGGATAAGGCTACCACAGCTAAGGCACGTTGTGACCCGGTGTAGAGTTGCTCCACCAGGGTGTACACGGCCTTTATCTTGGTTACCACGCTTTGGTTGAGGTTGGCACTTCTGGAACCTGATTCATAGAGCAGGACAAGCCGCCGACCAGGGTGAGATATGAGGCATTAAAATTTTAAACTGGATGAAAGCCGGCGGGTGACTTACCGAAGATTGCATCAACCATTTGAGACACTTGGCGTTTTAAGCCGGAGAGTTCGGCCGTCTTCTCTGACAGGACCCTCTCCGCCTGATCAGCCCGGTTCACCAATGCGGCCTTTTCTTCGGCCCACGCTTTTCGTTCAGCGTCAAACTCTGTCTTCAGCTTCTCTTGTGAGGCGATGCTGGACACGAACTTGGCATTTGCCTTCCGGGTCTCCATCTCTTGCATCTTCAGCCGGTTCTTAAGATCGGCAAGGTCAGCCTCAAGCTTCTTGCCAACAGCCTGTATAAATGTCCGGGTTATGGCATGAACAATTGCTATACAAATTTCAAGTCCCAAGTGTTTTCCAAGCATAGACTCTTGGCACTTGGGGGCTAATGCATGTTCAATGTTTCTATTTACAACTTTCCGGTTCATGCGAGTAAGCCGGAAGATAAGTCCCAAGTATTTTCCAAGCAAAGACACTTGGCACTTGGGGGCTAATGTGTATAGAAGGTTCTTATCTACAAATTACCGGTTTAATTGGCTAAGCCGGAACTTCAGTCTGCAGCATATTCAATCCTAAGTTGTTGGCTTGAGGGCTAGCATGGAAAAAGTAACTAAGAGGACAGAAGGATAATACCTCAGATTTCTGCTTGATCTGGGTCACCATGGCAACCTCCGCGTCCCGGCTCTTGTGCACTTGGTTGACGTAGCCGGAGAGAGCTCTCCGATGCTCAGATTGGCGTAGTCAGTTAGATCCAGACAAACCCGGTGGGGCTGCAGTACTTCCCCCTTGGCAGAGCACTTGGCCAGTGCCGTAGGCCTCCCCGGCTCAACAAATTTGGTCCGGGTGATTTCCACGTCCGGGTCATTTGTTGGTTGAGCCGAGCCGGAGGCCTCCGGGTCAGCAGAAGCTTCTACAGGTGCCGTGTCCATTGGAGTGGTGGCTTCGGGGGCGGAGGCAGCTAGCGGTTCTTGGACCGTCACCTCCGGCTCAGGCAAATCCGGCTCTCCGGCCGACTTGGTTTTCTTCGCCCTCTTGGTGAGCTTTGCCTGGGCACTGAAAGAACAACAAAGGTTAGCATAAAAAGTATGAGCAAAGACCAGAACAAATATAAGAGGGTTATCATTACCCGGGCACGATCTTGAAAGTTGGCAAATTCGACTGCATAGAGTCGCCGGAAGAAGGGGAAGTCTCCTGATAATTTGAATCAGAGGAATTAAGCGTTTGGCGTATAACACCCGCAAAAGGATGAAAAGGGTACAATTTTGTGGTCACCTCGGTCCGACGTTTCCTTGATGCATCAGGTAACCCGGAGGAGAGGTCAGCGTCCTTGTTGGTCCGGGTATGCCGCTGGCTTTCATGAACCTGTCGCTTCAAAATAAATTGAGGATCTTGGTAAGCTAAAGGATGGGAAAAGCTTACTTTCCGGGTTACTCTTCGGGTTTTCAGCCGTGGCAAGGGCTCCGAGTCGGAGGAAAGTATTGTTACCTCTTCAACCACCGGGTTACTGGCTCCAGTGTCCTCCTGTTGATAAACAGCATTGATAAGGAGGACAGAACTAAAGCAACAAGTATAACAAGAGCTTACAGGTTTAGGAATTACCTCAGACTCGGAGCTGTCACTCAGCTGCAACAGCTCCGAAGCAGTGGGCCTACTTCCCTTCTTACGGGGAGCGGCTTTCTTGGCGGCTTTCTTTGCCTTTCTGGCCTTTTTGGCGGCATCATGGTCATACTTGACCCGCCAGAACTTGTCATCAGCCTGAAAAATACAATGATGAATTCTTAAAACGGTTCAGATGAAGATTATATGCAGAAGAAGATAAAATGTTAAAGTCAGCGGCTTACCGCTGGGGCTGGGTTGGTCTTGCAGAAGGGGGCTAACCCGGTCCTCCCGCAGTCTGCCAGGCTCTCGTTCAGAAGAGCCTTGGTCATATCTTCTGCAACGTCTTCTAGAAGATCATTGCGGCTGTGTCTCTGGGGGTCATCCTTTCGTCCTGTGTACTCGCACATTAAGCCGGGGCGGCGGCTCAATGGGATCACCCGCCATGATATCCAGACCCGGACCAGATCGATTCCATTCAGACCATTGCCCAGGAGAGCCTTGATCTTGTTGATGGTGGGGAGCAGAGGTTGGCGCTCCGCTTGAGTCAGCTTGTCTGACAGTGGGTGAGTCGGCTCCAGACGCGAGGGCCGAAAGCCGGGCAACGGACTCTCGTCAGCCGGCGACGTGTCTTGGCAGTAAAACCACGTCAGATTCCAGTCCTTGGGGTGGCTAGGCGGTTCTGCGTAAGGGAAAAGGCAGTCCCTACGCCGCTGGATGGAGATGCCACCTAACTCCAGACTTGGCCCATTGGCACACTCATTCTGACGGTTCAAGTAAAAAAGCTCTCTGAAGAGCAGCAGACTAGGTTCTTCTCCAAGGTAAACTTCGCAGAATACTTGGAAGTTGCAGATGTTGGACACTGAGTTGGGTCCTATGTCCTGAGGCCGCAAGTCGAAGAAGTTTAGAACGTCTCTAAAAAACTTTGAGCCGGGCGGTGCGAAGCCCCGGCTCATGTGATCCGCAAAAATCACTACCTCCCCGTCCTTTGGCTGTGGTCTCTCTTCTGACGGGTCGGGGGCATGGTAGGACATGACGTCCTTCTTGGGCAGGTATCCGGACTTAACAAAATCTGTTAGTGTCTCACTGGTGACATTGGACCTCATCCAGTTGCAAGTGATGGAGGCTTTGGGCGCTTTGGGAGGCATGGTGGAAGTCGGCAGTCTGTGACAAAAAGGAAAACGTTTGGATTAATTATAAGCCGGAGGAAATCTACAGCTCAAAGTCAAGGTGGCGGCTTATGAAGGGGACTAATGGTATATACCTAAGTACAGCGGGTTATTTAAGCTGCAGGGGCATTCAGAATAAATTGATTATCTACGGCCTTATCATAGCTAAGCCGGAAGATTCTACGAAGCATGATTTTCTTTAACCCGGAAAATTCTATGGCGTGTGGTTTCTTTAAACCGGAAATGTAAACCGCCGTGATTCAATGGTTGCCGTTTTTTACTAAGTGTGGTAAAACAGGTTTCACATATTGCAGTAACTATTTCGGATCAAAATGGTCGGGCAAAAGAAAAGTTTCTAGACCTAGAAACAGAAGCGAGGGAGTTCTTGGGCTCGAACAAAGTTCTTATGCAGTAAAAAGAGAGCTGCTTGCATGTAAAATGGGTGCTAAACAGTCACCGCAATAGTTCTATGCAGGTCTAAGATCAAAAGGAGGCAGTAAAAATCAAATCTACTGAGGCCCGCGAAGAACTACGAAGAACAGAGGGATAACGATGAAACCCTAGTGCGGGTCTGCCCCATGGAGTAGCAAGGACTCACTGATGCTGAAGAGGAGCGGAGACTGCCGCCGTTTGTCTGGACCAAGTCAGGGTGATGCAGCGGCCGAGGTTGACGAAGACCGGGGGCGAGGCGACGGCGGCAGAGTTCGAGCTCGGGTAGAGAAGCAGTGGCGCGAGGAGGAAGAAGGGTGGCAGAGAAGCCCGTCAGGCCGGCCTATTTATAAGGGCGAGCTCATAAGTGGGCGCGAGGATCAAGGAGTCCACGCCGTGGTTATCTCCTCACGAAACGCCTTGATTTTCGGGATGACAGTAAATGTAAAGATCCGTTGCGGATCTGGCGGAGTAAAGAACGGGCTTAATGGAAGATGACGTCACGGCGGATTATCCGGAGGCCAGAGGATGACGTCACGCCGGGTTATGGTCTTCACACAATTGTAACCGGCGATTTTCTGTCGAAGGAATTGAAGATTGACATGAGCCGGCTCAAATCAATTTGGATCCTAATGTTGAGGATATAGACCTTAGAGTCACCCGCCAGGAGGGGCCGGGTTACTCTAATGGTCATTGCCAGAAGCCCGACGCCAGGCTTAAAGACGGTGGGCCGAAGATGGGCTTAAGACCCGGATATGGTTTAAAAGCATGTAGTTACAATCATTATTATGGTAGAACTTGTAGTGTAAGGCAAGAATAGTTGAGAGTCCGAGCCGGACACTCTTATGAGCCGGCCGGGACTCTGAGAGCTGTTGGGCGTCAGCCTCCCTATATAAAGGGAGGACCTGGCAGCGGTTTAGGGAAAAGAGCAATCTCATCAAGAGCCAGGCATAGGAGTTAAGCTCCCTGGTCATCGAAACCCTAATCAATACCACCGCAAACTGGACGTAGGCTTTTACCTTCACCGTAAGGGGCCGAACCAGTATAAACCCTCGTGTTCCTTGTCCCGCTTAACCCCTTCAAGCTTCCTAGTAGCAATGGCTCCACGACTAAGTCCTAGCTCGAGGACATCTGCCGTGACAATTCCACGACACACCCCTTTTCTTCTCGGAGCCAGAGTCCGTAATCGAGTATCCGCCCTACTCGTGCGAAGTCTTTGCATTCTTTCCTTAAATTTTCCAACTGGTGTTTTCTCTTATTCGTTGATTCCCCGTTCCAGTTGCCTTTGTTTTTCCCGCCCTCCCACCCTCTTATTCCCGGAGCTTGAGTCTCTCCCGAGCATCAATTTCATTCGCATGGAACCTCTTCAGTCTTTCGTAAATCATTTCAAAAGGTGAATTCTCGTCTCGTTTGACATTCTTCCTCTCTTTCTTTGCAGTGGATTCAATTCAAGTTTTCGGTGTCGATCGTATTCTTTTCATTGACCAAAGTGTTTCCCCTTGCTCGTTCGCCTCTCGCCATTCAATCGTTCCAGAGTGCAGAAGTCATCTCAGTAGATTCATGTTTGCATTCAATTAATTTGAGGTTGTCACCTCATTCAAGTCCTTCAGTTGTTCCGGTGCATCATCTACATCTTCAATAATCCTTTTTCAACGGTGTTTTTTTCTTTAGTGGGCCCTAACCCACAGGTCTTTTCCCAGGATCTTACCCGACTCTTCTAATTATTCCGGAGTTATCCTCAAATCCTTTTCGAAGTTTGACGTAAGTATGAATTTCATCAGTCAGATCTTTTCCAAGATCAATTTCAAAACATTTTCATTGTAGCCTTAACCTCTTCGCCTTTCATTCTACCGGCGTATCTCAGTAATTTTGTGGTGTCTCTCGTCGTCATTTGAAGATCGAAGAAGAAGAGTTCCTTCTAAATCTTGCTCGTTCTCTCGAAGATTCGTGGTTCTAGTTTCATGCTATCCTCTCAAATTTTCCTATTTGTCAGTTATTCCCTCTTACCCATCCGGAGTATGTCAGGAGTTGTTTTTCCATTTCTTTTCACTGGAGGCCATCTATCCAGAAGAATTCTTCATCCCCACATTTCAGCTACCGTTATCCAATTATCCCAGTGCTTCGTTCAAGTGTTCTTTAATCAGCTCATTATCTCTTTGTTCTTTTGCATCTAAATCCCCTCAAGCATATTTGTTCTTCTAATTCTTCTCGGGGATTCATTCTCTTTCATCAGTCATTTTTGAATTCTTACGATGGTTCCTTCAGCATTCCTCTTCCTTTGTCATCATATCAATTCATTCGTTCTTTCCAATCCTACCGGTGGTTCATGAAGACCTTCCCAATTTTGGCGCTATATTTCCCCTTAATCCTTTCAAATGCGAATAAGTTGTATGCAATCCATTGCTTCTCATCATATAATTGGCGAAGGACACGCATAACATAATTCTTATTCTCTTTAATCAAGCTGATTAATTCCTTCCTTCGGAGATTGTTCATCATAAATAATCTCTCGGTTCAAAGTGTTTTCATCTTTTCTTTCCCGGAGTTCAAAGCTTCCTCGGCCATCTCGTCGGAACCTACATTAGAATCATCGCAAGGCCTTAATCTTTTCCTTTCATCCTTCAATTTTATCTCGTAATCCTTTCGTTACCGGAGTTCTTCACGGTGGTCCGTCAGTATTCAATTCATTCTTCAAGTGTTCATCAAGATTCTTGTAGGCGAAGCTCAAATATTCTTCTTCTTGCTTCGCGAGGTGCAATTAATTCTCCGTATTCTTTTGAAGTGGAGTTTTGCATTTCTTTGTTCTTCTCAGCTATCCAATCTTTTCCGTTTGTGGCCGGTTATCACCTTCTGATCTTGAGACGTTACCTATAAGACCACAACAAGCTTATTCTTTCGTTGTTGATTTTCTCAACAACTCCATTCAATCCTTCCTTCTAAGTTCTTTTCATTCAATTCTTTCAATTCTTCCGGAGGCATTGCGTTGTTCATCTTCTCTTGTGTTTCTCGTTTCACCTCTTCTTTTCTGTTCCGTCTCGGTCCTAAGATCTCGGGACGAGATCTCTTGTTAGTGGAGGAGTGTTGTGACGCCCCGGATTCGATGCGCCAGGTGTCTTCCAGTTATTCGCCGTCGTTGCCATGTCATTTGCTTGCGTGTTGCATTTTGTCATCATGTGCATTGCATTGCATACATGTTCGTCTCATGCATCCGAGCATTTTACCCGTTGTCCGTTTTGCAATCCGACACTCCTATGTCACCCGGCGCCCCCTTTTGCCTCTTTTCATGTGCGGGTGTTAAACTTTCTCGGAATGGCCCGAGGTTTGCCAAGCGGCCTTGGTACACCACCGGTAGACCGCCTGTCAAGTTTCGTTCCATTTGGAGGTCGTTTGATGCCCCAACGGCTAACCGCGCAGCCCGAAACCCCTCTCTCTTTGCAGCCCAGCACCCCTCCACAACAGCCCACTAGCCCATCCTAACCCCCTCCATGCTCTCGGTCGTTCGATCACGATCGTGTGGGCGAAAACCGCACCTTATTTGGACTCTCCTAGCTCCTTCTGCCTATAAAAACACCTCCCCCGTCCAAATCTGAGAAGGAAATCATCCCTAACCCTAATCCCCTCCTCTTTCCTCGGTTTCTGCGCCCAATCAACCCGCCGCCGCCACTTGTCGCCGCCACAGGCACCCGCCACAGCCGCCACGTGTCCCCCGCACCGCGCCTCTCTCCTCCGCCGCCGCCGGCCCGCGCGGCCCGCAGCCGGCCCGCGGGGCCCGATCCCACGCCGCCGCCCCTCGGCCTGACTGCGCCCGCTCCCGGCGTTGTCTGCCCGCCGTCCGCCCGCCGTGCGCCGCCGCCGTTCCTCCCGCCGGCGCCTCCCCGGCGACCTTCGTCACCTCCCGTGCCCGGAACCACGCCGCCCCGTCCTCGGCTTCCACGCCGTCGCCGGCCGCCTGCCCCGTGCCATCCTCCGCCTCCGCCCCGACCACGTTCGCCGGCGACCGGCGCCCTCTCACCGGCCGGCCGCCGCCGCCGTTTTCTGCCCCGCCGGCGCGCCATCGCCGAACCTCGCCGCGCCGTCCTCCGGCCCGGAGCCGGCCGGTGCTCGCCGCCCCGACCCCGGTGGTGCTTCTCCTCGTCCGCCCGACCGTCTGCGGCCACCCTCCGGCCATCTCCGTCGTCTCCGGCGAGGTCCGGTGGATCGTGACGAGATCCACCGGTCCCTCTATCCAAACACGCCCCCGTCGTCCCCGGATCCCTCCGTCCCGAACGGCTCCGTCCCGATTTCGCGGGGTGAGAAATCTGCTAAGTCCCTGAGATCCATTATTCTGATGCCATGTTTGACCTGCCATAACTCCATGCATACTGCTCCGATTCATGTATGTGATATATCAAAATGTTCATCATGATATTCTCGTCATTTTGTTCCATTGTGTCATGCTTGTTTGGGATCATCTTGATGCCCTAATCATCATTGAAAAAGTGCTATATGCTGTTAACTGCTGTCTGTTATCAGAACTTGCTCATTTGTCATTTTTGTTGCGTTTTCTCTGTGCATCCTATGAGCATGGGCTCTACATGTGTTTTGATATATGCCATGCCATCCTTACATACGTGCTTTCCATGTATTTTTGTGATCTCTGTGGTGATTAGCACAAGCATGCAAAGTAGCCTCCGTGATGTTGCTGATTTCTGTGACTTGGTGATTTCTAAGTCTGAGCCTGTTATATTTTGTTGCCATGTAAAACTGCTGCTACCATGAGTTATATCCATAATCTGGAGATGTTAACTAAGGATGTTTTGTTATACATGTTATGCTCTATCTATCCATTTCCTTGTTTGCATTTATGGCCTGCTGTAGCTTATTGTAATTTTGATCCAAACTTGCTAAATAATGTTGCTGTCAGCCTGTTAACATAATGTTCATTCTTGCCATGTGTTTTGCTAGTGATCCATGTACCCTATGGACTTCCTCTTACCATGCTTAGCTTCATATTCATATCTTCTTACTGTTGGTTACCTTTGCATGCCATGTATTGCTCTGTGGTGAGTGATTCAAGCTCAACAACATGCCTACTTATTGTTGATCCTTCCATGCTCTGTTTTTCTGCTAAGTCAGAAACTGTTAATAAAACTTGCTATGTTTGCATGGGCGCCATCATATCTTCTGTGCCTTTTTGGCTCATGATCAGTAAGGGATTATTGTTCTGTGCTTTAAGTAGAATCATATCATGCTTTAGTTTTCCATTATAGCTTGCTGTAACATGTTGATTGCTAGCTCTAAACATTGCAACCTGATGTTATTTCTGCCATGTCCTGGAATTCTGCCAAGTCTGTGGATCTGTTATTATTTGCAATCTTATCATGTCCTTTTGAGCATGTTATAATGATTTCTGTAGATAGCTCAGTGTTCATGTTTTGTAATGCTTTACCTGTACATCATGTCATTGCCTTTTGTTATTATGTTGGGGTGTTGTAGCATGTTGTTTTGATGCTTGCAATATGCCTAGTTGCTGTTTTGGACAGATTGTTGCTATATATTGTTTGGAGTGTATGTGTTGAACCGTTGCTCCGTTTTGAGCATGCTCTATATGAAACTTGCTTAGAATTGCATTTAGTATCATATTATCATGTTGCATCCTTGTTTTGAGGTGTTTTCTTGATGTTTGGATGCATTTTGCATCAATGCCATGTTTATCTTATTTTGCTCATATCTTCTAGGCCGTAGCTCCGAACTAAATGAACTTTATATGTAACTTGACTAGAATTTCGTGTAGATCATCTTGGTGCGTCTTAAATTTCTGTTTAACAACTTCAACTTAAGGTTTATTCAGATCTGGACCAATTTCGAAATTTGCATATGAGGACTTACCGGAATTGTTATATGTTGTTTCTGGCCTCATTTAAACTTGCTTTGATGTGTTGCTCTTGTATGCATCATCTCTTGCAATGAGTAGCTTCATATAGCCTTGTCATGCATCATGCTTGGTTGAGCATCATGCCTTGTTCATGTGTGGTGTGTTTACCATGTTGTGTGCTTCTTCTCGATAGTTCCCGTTTCGCTGCGTTCGTGAGGATTCGTTCGTCTACGCTTGGTACATCTTCGTGGCTTCATCTTCTTCATGGACTCGGTCTTCTTCCTAGCGGGATTTCAAGCAAGATGACCGTCACCTTGGATCTCATTACTATCATTGCTATGCTAGTTGCTTCGTTCTATCGCTATGCTGCGCTACGTATCGCTTGCTCTGTCGCTTGCTCTTCAAGCCTCCCAAATTGCCATGAACCTCTAACCTTTGTCACCCTTCCTAGCAAACCGTTGTTTGGCTATGTTACCGCTTTTCTCAGCCCCTCTTATAGCGTTGCTAGTTGCAGGTGAATATGAAGTTTGTTCCAGGTTGGAACATGGAGATCATGAACTTGGTTGGGATATCACAATATCTCTTATATTATTAATGCATCTATATACTTGGTAAAGGGTGGAAGGCTCGGCCTTATGCCTGGCGTTTTGTTCCACTCTTGCCTCCCTAGTTTCCGTCATACCGGTGTTATGTTCCTTGATTTTGCGTTCTTTACATGGTTGGGTGATTTATGGGACCCCCTTGACAGTTCGCTTTGAACAAAACTCTTCCAGCAAGGCCCAACCTTGGTTTTACCATTTGCCTATCACCTATTTCCCTTCCCTTGGGTCGGCCGGCCCAAGGGCCATCTTTATTTTAACCCCCCCGGGCCAGTGCTTGTCTAAGTGTTGGTCCGAACCGGGCAGCCTGCGGGGCCACCTCGGGGCAACTTGAGGGCTGGTTTTACTGTAGCTTGGTCTATCCGGTGTTGCCCTGAGAACGAGATATGTGCAGCTCCTATCGGGATTGTCGGCGCACCGGGCGGCTTTGCTGGTCTTGTTTTACATTGTCGAAATGTCTTGTAACCGGGATTCCGAGTCTGATCGGGTCTTCCCGGGAGAAGGAATATCCTTCGTTGACCGTGAGAGCTTATAATGGGCTAAGTTGGGACACCCCTGCAGGGTATTATCTTTCGAAAGTCGTGCCCGCGGTTATGTGGCAGATGGGAATTTGTTAATGTCCGGTTGTAGAGAACTTGACACTCGACTTAATTAAAACGCATCAACCGCGTGTGTAACCATGATGGTCTCTTCTCGGCGGAGTCCGGAAAGTGAACACGGTTTCTGGGTTATGTTTGACGTAAGTAGGAGTTCAGGACCACTTCTTGATCATTGCTAGTTGACGACCGTTCCATTGCCTCTCTTCTCGCTCTTATTTGCGTATGTTAGCCACCATACATGCTTAGTCGCTGCTGCAACCTCACCACTTTACCCCTTTCCTACCCATTAAGCTTTGCTAGTCTTGATACCCATGGTAATGGGATTGCTGAGTCCTCGTGGCTCACATATTACTACAACACCAATTGCAGGTATAGGTTTTGCGATGATCATGACGCGAGAGCGATGTTTCTTGTTTTGGAGTCCTTCTTCTGCTTCTTCTTCGATTAGGGGATAGGTTCCAGGTCGGCAGCCTGGGCTAGCAGGGTGGATGTCGTTCGAGCTTCTGTTTGTGTTGAGGATATAAACTTTAGAGTCACCCGCCCGGAGGGGCCGGGTTACTCATAATGATCATCGCCTGAAGCCCGGCGCCAAGCTTGAAGACGGCGGGCCAAAGATGGGCTTAAGACCCGGGGATGGCTTAAGGCCCGTAGTTACAACCGCTATTATGGTAGAACTTGTAGTGTAAGACAAGAATAGTTGAGAGTCCGAGCCGGACACTCTTATGAGCCGGCCGGGACTCTGAGAGCTGCTGGGCGTCAACCTCTCTATATAAAGGGACGACCCGGCAGCGGTTTAAGGACATAAGATCTCATCGAGAGCCAGGCATAGCAATCAAGCTCCCTGCTCATCGAAACCATAAGCAATACCACCTCAACTGGACGTAGGCTTTTACCTTCACCGTAAGGGGCCGAACCAGTATAACCCTCGTGTTCCTTGTCCCGTTAACCCCTTTAAGCTTCCTAGTTGCGATGGCTCCACGACTAAGTCCTAGCACGAGGACATCTGCCGTGACAATTCCACGACAGTTGGCGCCCACCATGGGGCCAGCGCACGGTGGATTTGAGTTCTTGAAGGGCAGCTTCGAAGGGCTCAAGGGATACGCTGTGGGCCGGATGACCAAGAGTCGTCGCGGCAAGCTCTACATCGACGATGCAAACTGGGGCCCCGATGCCGGCTCAATTAAGTACGGGTACCGGGTCCCCTTCGGCGGAATTCATGTCTTCATTGGCAAGATTGGTGAGCCGGGCCCTGAGCCGGATCTCTGCGCCGATCTCATCGAGACGGCTCAGCGCGCGCGACCCGCCCGGGCCCTACCTGCCTTGAAGCATGCTTTTGTGGGATGTATCCATGAAGGACTCTCTGTAGGGTCTGGATCTGGTGATGAGACGGCCTCCGGCTCTGACGGCGAGTCGTCCACAGATGAGTCAAACTCGTTGTATCAACTTCAAGATGGCAGGCTCATGGGCTGTTCCGATGGTGACAGTATTCCAGACCCTTTTGAGCCGCCGAGCCGGGTTGGAATCTTCATGGCCGGTGCACAGCCTTTTCAAAACCCTGCCGCCGGGTCAGGAAATCCGGTGCCCTCGCCGGCTCAGGTGCTGATGGATCTCACGGACAAGATAACGGCCCTGTTGACCGCCACGGTTGACCCGGCGGATCAAGCTCAGCATGACAAGGAGGTGGCGCAGTTAAAGTTAGATCTAGTAAAAGCCAAGGAGGATCTGGCGGCGGAAGGGATCGGGATGGCTGCGGAGCGGGCGGCTCTCGACGCCCAGACTCAGTTGATTCAGGCGCAGTCCTTCCGGTTCATGATGGATCAGAACGCGTCCAATGAGGTCATGAGAAGGAGGCATCAAAAGGCCCAATCTCGACTCCCTCCGGTCTACAATCCTCGAAACCTCTTCAACACGCCAGGTGCAGGGTCTAGTAACCCGCCGGGGATCATAGTGCCCGGGTCTGGGACCCCTGTTCAGCCACAAGTGATGGGGCCTCCCCGGGTGAACCCTTCCCCGCCTCAGTATGTGCCAATACCACCGGGTCATTATGCTAACCCGCTAGAGAACATGGTCGCCACAGCAGCTCGGCTGGCGGCTCTCCCAATTGACGGTGACTCTCCAACGGCTATTGAAACCCGCCGGGTCAGAGAACTCCTTCAGACAGTGTTGGCGCAGCAAGAGGCGTACTCTTACAGCCGGGACAGGATACATTCAACCCCTCGTCCAGGCCGGAGCCCGAGTTATAGCAGACACATGGCCTCAGCGACCGGCTCAAGTAACGTCCGACACCATGATTTGCCCCTTGGCCATGGCCCGGCTCGTAACGAAGCCTTTCGTGCAATAGACCAAGACAGAGCGCGGCAGGAGGCGGAGCAGGTGCCTCAGTTAACGGCTTACCAGACTCCCCCGGCTTATCCGACGACTTCCGTTGACGTGGGTATCCCTACGAGGACTGGAGGTGTCCCTTGCTTAGTGCCAGCTCTCCGCAATGAACGTCTACCCAAGGACTTCAAAGGGCCTAGGAAGGTGCCTAATTACACGGCTGATTTACAACCCGGAGCCTGGATCGAGAGTTACGAGATGGCCATGGAATTGCTGGAGGTTAGTGAAGCGGCGATGGCTAAGTACTTCACCATGATGTTAGATGGGACTGCCCGCACTTGGTTGAAGGGACTGCCACCGAATTCCATCGGGTCTTGGGCTGAGCTGAAAGCCCGGTTCATACAAAACTTCAAGGACACCTGTAGGCAGTCTATGTCAATTGTGGATTTGACTAACTGTAAACAGCAGGAGGGTGAGTCTACGACACATTGGGTTCGCCGGGTCAAGGAGATAATACATTCATCGGATAAGATGGATGCCGGCTCTGCAGTCTTAATGTTGGAACAGAATTGTCGCTTCCAGCCCCTGAAGATGAAACTTGGGCGGCTCAAGCATGATTGTAATGATATGGGTACGCTGATGGCGGCTCTCGTCAAGTATGCTGACTCTGACAGTACCAAGGACCCCGTGTCGGATGATGAAAGGACAGGGAAGGGAAAGAAGAACGGCAATGGCAAGGGTCCTCAGCATAACCCGGCGAACCAAGGAGGTGGCAAGCATAAGGCCGACGGCAGCCTAGAGTTCGTGGCCAACGCCATCTCACAGGGTAATAACCAGCGACGCAAGGGGAGGCCGCCTCCCCGAGCCGGCGGGTCAGGCCCGACGCTGGAGCAGCTGTTGAATGAGCCTTGTCCAAGGCATGGCTCTAGGGAGAAGCCGGCTACTCATCTATGGAAGGATTGTGCAATCATGAAGGCCTTCAAGAATTCCAATGCCTTTAATGGCAACAATGGCCCGGGCGGCGGCTCAGGCGCTGGCGGTTTTCATGGCCTGGGCGGCGGCTCACATTCCAATCCTCAAAACGGTCAAGGGGGCCTTAATCAGCAGTCTGGCCAGGGTCATCAACAGCAGCAGGGGGGTTACCAGACCAATCCAAAGTAGCTTAACGGTGGACAGTATCACGTATTCACCACCAGTCTGTGTAAGCGAGATCAGAAGCTTCATAAGAGGGCTGTGAACGCTGTTGAGCCGGCGATTCCACACTACTTAAGATGGTCTGAGCAGCCTATTGTGTGGAGTAGGGAGGATCACCCTCCCCGGGTTGATAATCCGGGTCACTTGGCCCTGGTGGTGGCTCCTCAGGTGGGAGGATATAAGTTCACTAAGGTGCTCATGGACGGAGGCAGCAGCATCAACATCCTCTATTATGAGACTTTCCGTCGTATGGGATTGATTGATAAGAACCTCAGCCAGTCCAATACTGTTTTCCATGGCGTGGCGGCCGGCTTACGCCAAGTTCATGGCACGGCCGTGTTACGTGTATTTACAGCTCAAGATGCCGGGTCACAATGGGACCATTACAGTTCACGGCAGCGGGAAGGTGGCCTTGGAGTGTGAGGAAGGCGATGCAGCTTATGCAGAATCTGTTTGTGCAACAGAGGAGTTGAAATTTTACAAGGACAATGCTGACCCGACAGATATGACCTCTCTGAAAAAGCCGACTACGGAGCATGAGCCAGCAATGAAATTTAAGTCGACTGATGAGACTAAGCTTGTTGATTTCGTTCCAGGTGATTCATCTCAGCAGTTTAGCATCAGTGCCAATCTGGATCCAAAATAGGAAAGCGCGCTCATCGAGTTCATCCGTGAGAATAGGGACATTTTTGCATGGAAGCCTTCTGACATGCCAGGTGTACCTAGAGAACTCGCTGAGCACACTCTCCATGTTGATCCGAAATTTAAGCCGGTCAGGCAGTTCCTTCGGCAGTTTAATGAGGAGAGGCGGAAAGCCATTGGTGAAGAGGTGGCTCGGCTCTTGGCGGCAAGCTTTATTGTTGAAGTCTTTCACCCAGAGTGGCTAGCTAACCCGGTGCTCGTGCTCAAGAAGAACGGCACCTGGCGGATGTGTGTGGACTACACGGACTTAAACAAGGCATGTCCGGCTGATCCTTTTGCTCTTCCCCGTATTGATCAAATCATTGATGCTACAGCGGGTTGTGAGCGCTTAAGTTTCTTGGATGCTTATTCTGGATATCATCAGATTAAAATGGCAGTTAAGGACCAGGAGAAGACGGCGTTCATCACTCCCTTTGGAGCCTTCTGCTATGTATCTATGCCTTTTGGACTCAAGAGTGCACAGGCGACTTATCAACGTTGCGTGCAGAACTGTCTTCATAACCAGATTGAGCGCAATGTTCATGCCTATGTAGATGATATTGTGCTTAAGTCCAGGGAGAAGGAAACTTTGATAGATGATCTGAGGGAAACCTTTGATAATCTCCGGGTCTACAAGATGATGCTTAACCCGGCCAAGTGTGTTTTTGGTGTTCCTGCAGGAAAGCTCTTGGGTTTCTTGGTTTCTAACAGAGGCATTGAAGCTAACCCGGAGAAAATCAAGGCAATCACCTCTCTGGCTAAGCCGGTGTGTGTAAACGATGTCCAGCGCCTGGCGGGTCGTATCGCTGCTTTAAGCCGGTTTATAAGCCGTTTGGGTGAGAAGGCCATGCCATTGTACCAGTTGATGAAGAAAACTGATGACTTTGTCTGGAATGATGCTGCTAATACTGCTTTGGAGGATTTGAAGAGACAGCTGGCTGAGCCTCCAGTCCTTGCTGCTCCGGTTGACAAGGAGCCCTTATTGCTGTATGTGGCTGCTAACACAAGGGTCGTCAGTGTGGCTGTAGTGGTGGAGCGCAAGGAAGAGGGTAAGGAGTATCCGGTTCAGCGGCCGGTTTATTATGTCAGTGAAGTGCTCATCGAGTCCAAACAACGGTACCCACATTGGCAGAAGCTTGTTTATGGTGTGTTCATGGCAAGCCGGAAGCTTAAGCATTATTTCCAAGGTCACCCCATTACTGTGGTTAGTTCTGCTCCCCTTGGAGATATCATCCAAAATAGAGAAGCTACAGGGAGAGTGGCTAAGTGGGCTATAGAACTTGGGCCTCATGGTCTAAAATATATGCCACGCACTGCGGTTAAATCTCAAGCTTTGGTGGATTTCATCAACGATTGGACAGAGTTACAAGTGCCCGAGGAAAAGCCGGATAATACGTATTGGACTATTCACTTCGACGGGTCCAGGCAATTGGAGGGCTCGGGGGCTGGAGTTGTATTGGCCTCCCCTAAAGGTGACAAGTTCCATTATGTGCTACGGTTGATGTTCCCTTGTACTAACAATGCGGCTGAGTACGAGGCCTTGCTCCATGGTCTTCGGATGGCTAAAGAGATGAGCTTGAGCCGGGTAAGGTGCTTCGGTGACTCAGACTTAGTGGCTCAACAAGTATCAGGCAAGTGGGATTCCAAGGACCCTCTCATGGCGGCTTATCGCCGTGAAGTTGATGCTATTGCTGGACACTTTTAGGGTTACCAAGTAGAGCACATCCATCGCAGGAAGAACAAGGCAGCCGATGCTTTAAGCCAGCTGGGCTCTCAGTGAAAACCGGTGCCGCCTAATACTTTCATGGACGTCTTGCATAACCCTTCTGTTAAGTTGCCTACAGAGGAAGACTTGGCTGTCCCTGACCCGGAGGCACAATTGGTGGCGGCTCTCCACATCACCCCGGACTGGACGGTGCCATACTTGGCTTACATGACCCGGGGAGATTTGCCTGAGGATGAAACTTTGGCCAGAAAATTAACCCGGCGGTCTAAGTCAATGGTTGTTATCAATGGTGAGCTGCATCGCCGCAGTGTTACGGGAGCGTTCCAACATTGTGTCTCCCCTGAGGAAGGTCAAGAGATCTTGCGTGAGATTCATGAAGGGGATTGTGGCCATCATGCCGGCTCAAAATCCCTTGTGGCCAAGGCTTTTCGTCATGGTTTTTATTGGCTGACGGCTCATGCTGATGCGGAGGGCTTGGTCAGTAAATGTGATGGTTGCCAAAGGTTCTCACGACGGGCTCATGTGCCGGCTCAGGAGCTGAGGATGATACCAATCACTTGGCCGTTTGCGGTCTGGGGGCTTGACATGGTTGGGCCTTTTAAAAGGTCCAAGGATAAAAAGACCCACCTCTTGGTGGCAGTTGACAAGTTCACAAAGTGGGTTGAGGCAGAGCCAGTTAGTAAGTGTGGCGCAGCCACGGCAGTTCAGTTCATGAAAAGGGTGATATTTCGCTTTGGTTTTCCACACAGCATTATAACTGACAATGGTACCAATCTGTCCAAGGGCGCCATGGAGGAGTTTTGTCAACGAGAGCATATTCGGCTTGATGTTTCGTCAGTGGCTCATCCTCAATCCAATGGTCAAGCTGAGAGAGCTAATTAGGAGATTCTGAAAGGCATCAAGCCCCGGCTTTTAGTCCCTTTGCAACGGACGCCGGGTTTTTGGGTGGAGGAGTTACCCTCCGTGTTATGGAGCATCAATACTACTCCTAACAGGTCTACGGGTTACACGCCTTTCTTCACGGTTTATGGAGCGGAAGCAGTCCTCCCCAGTGACATCCGTCATGATTCGCCTCGAGTAGCGGCTTATGTTGAGGCGGATAATGAACAGGCGCGCCAAGATGCTCTTGACTTGTTGGACGAACAGCGTGATGTAGCAGCAGCTCGATCAGCGATTTACCAACAAGACCTGCGCCGTTATCACAGTCGCCGGGTTAAGTCCCGGGTCCTCCAGGAAGGTGATTTGGTGCTCCGGCTCATCCAAGATCAAACAGATGCGCACAAGCTATCCCCGCCTTTGGAAGGACCCTTTGTGGTCAGCAAGAACTTGCACAACGGGTCATATTACCTCATTGACATTCGGGTGCACAAAGATTCACGTAAGTCGGAGGAAGAGACCTGTCGGCCGTGGAACATAGCTCAGCTTCGGCCTTATTACACTTGAGCCACCGGCTCTCATAATGTACATATCTCTATAAGCCATGTATATATTATGATAAGCAATAAAGCAGGACCTCTGTCCTTTTTTCTCCCCCAAAGGTAAAAGTGTTGTTTCCATTAAAAGATCACATGATAACTTGGAGGTGGATCCGGCTTATGATCGTGTTCGAATCTAGCCGTACGTCATATAATCACTTGGGGGCTTCCTGTTCAAACATAGGTCGTATTCGAACCAAAGAGAACATAGTTGTCGATACCCACTTGATTGGCACACTGCTGAGCCCATCAGGGAGTTTCCTTGATCCTATTTGAATCATGGCTTAACCCCCTTTGGGAACCGACGTGGATCGTATTCGAATCAGCGTCGTTAAACAACTTTTAAGGTCATTTGGGGGCTTCCTATTCAAACATGGGTCGTATTCGAACCAAAGAGAACATAGCTGTCGGTCCTCTTGATTGGCATCGCCAAACCCACTGGGGGCTATATGATCGCATTCGAATCTTAGCATAACCCCTTTGGGACGGGCCTCTGGTCGTATTCGAACCGGAAGCCCCTAAGTTTTCTGATTTACAACGGGTTCTTCTGATTGTCTCAATAGTGTGCGCGGCGGTTCTCACCCCGCCGGCTTAACTTTGATTCACAGTGCTAGTCGCACACAATCAGCGTTATCAAGACTGGTAAAACCGGAGTTGAGGTACCAACCTTATTCTCCGGGTTATATAAACCGGAAGTGTACTTGAAAGCCTGTAAGTGTGTTATTACGGTTATATCAAGGACATATTTGAGGACCAGCCTTTCGTAACTTAGATTCATATTCCGGGTTATATATATGAGACTATGATTCTCAGTGCGGTAAGCCGCCTAGAGTCTTGTGATTTGTTTTTCCATGCAGGATAGTTAAAGACAGCTATTTGAGCTTAAGGAAAATGAATGATCAATTATGACCCGGAAGAATATAAGGATGCAACTTCAATGGACTTAAGCATTCAACATGTGCACGATGGCACGACAAAGTTAAAATGTTGATCCTACTCTATTACAAGACTCCCCGAGTCCAAAAGATGAGGCATTGTTTTCAGATGTAGTCATGAGCCGCCTACAAGTTAAGATGCTTGTCGAGTTGAAGCTTCCGGCTCATCCCTCTCCGCTCCTCCGGCTGTTCCCATGACCTGGAAGGTTGACGATTTCCAGTCAATGCCGCTCAAAGCTTCGAATTGAGCCTCCTCGTCAATTAACCCGGCCGGGTTAATGTCTGGGGCAAAAGTGTGCTTACGAGTCGGCGGGACCAAGCTGACGGCTTCGTAACGCGGAGTAGGGATCCTCTGATTCTCTGCATCGTAGCCCGGCTGGTACTTGGTCAGATCAGTGTCGTTCCCAATCAGGGTGGCCACCGGGCGCACGATCTTCACACAGGCAGCAAAGTCCTTTTGGTCGAAAGGGGTGCCGTCTTCCTTCAAGCTGGGGTAACCAAGTGCAATGTCCGCCTGGTCTAGCTCTGGAAGGAAAGCCTTGGCCCGGCTCAGAGCAGCTATGGCTCCGGCTCTTGCAGAGGCCCGTCGCAGCTCTTGGACATGCTGAGGGAGAACGGCCAGCCGGCGAAGTACTTCCGCCAGGTGAGTTGGAACCTCATTGGATAGGGCCACCACGGCCAAGGCGCGCTGTGACCCGGTGTAGAGTTGCTCCACCAGGGTGTACACGGCCTTCAGCTTGGTCAGCACATTTTGATTGAGGTTGAGCTTCTTGGACCTGTTTAACAAAGTAACATAAGCCGCTGGCAATGGTGGGAATTATGAGACATAAAAACTATAAACTTTTCAAGAGCCGGCGGAATGGCTTACCAAAGATTGCGGCGACCATCTGTGACACGTGGCGCTTTAAGCCGGAGAGCTCGGCGGTTCTCTCCGTCAGATCCTTCTCTGCCTGTTCGGCCCGGCTTACAAGAGTGGCCTTTTCTTCGGCCCAAGTTTTCCTCTCAGCTTCAAATTTCTTCTTCAGCGTCTCTTGAGCAGCAATGCTGGATTCAAATTTGGCGTTGGCCTTCCGAGTCTCAGTTTCCTGAGTCTTCAGGCGGCTCTTCAGATCAGAGATATCAGCCTCAAACTTCTTGCAAGCAGCCTGTACAATTTCCGAGTTATAGTATGAATGATTATTATGCAATTTTAAAGTCCCAAGCGCTTTCCAAGCAAAGACACTTGGCACTTGGGGGCTAATGCATGTCAAAAGTTTCTATCTACAAATTACCGGTTCATGGAAGTAAGCCGGAAATTAAGTCTACAACATATTCTATCATAAGTCGTAGACTTGGGGGCTAGCATAGTAAAGATGATTATGCAGTAAGCAGTAGAGTGGTACCTCAGACTTCTGCTGTATCTGCTTCACCATGCCAATCTCCAAGTCCCGGCTGCTGTGCACTTGATTGACATAGCCGGAGATGATTTCTCCAATGCTCAGGTTGGCGTAGTTGGTGATGTCCAGCTTGGCCCGGTGGCGCTCCAGCAATTCTTCCTTCGCAGAGCACTTAGCCAGCGCAGTGGGTCTCCCCGGCTCGACAAACTCCGTCCGGGTGATTACCACGTCCGGGTCATCGGCCGGCTGAGCCGGGCTGGAGATAGCTGGGTTAGTGGAAGTCTCCATAGCTGGCTCATCAGTTGGAGTGGTGGCTTCAGGAGCAGAGGCAGCTGGCGGCTCTTGCGCTGAAACCTCCGGCTCAGGCAAGACCGGCTCTTCGACCGGCTTATTCTTATTTGCTCTTTTACTGAGCTTTGCTTGAGCACTGAAAGGACAAAAAGTTAGTACAAAGGTATGAGTAAAGATAAGCACAACAAGAGATGATTATCATTACCCGGGTACGGTCTTGAAAGCCGGCAGGTTCGATTGCATAGAGTCGCCAGAGGAGGGTGAAGTCTCCTGATAATTCGAGTCAGAAGAATTGAGCGGTTGACGTATAACACCCGCCAAAGGATGAAAAGGATATAAGTTGGAGATAACCTCGGTCCGGCGTTTCCTTGATGCCTCAGGTAAGCCGGAGGAGAGGTCAGCATCCTTGTTGGTCCGGGTGTGTCGCCGGTTCTCATGAATCTGTTGCTTCAAAAGAAATTGAGGATCTTGATAAGCTAAAGGATGTGAAAATCTTACTTTCCGGGTTACTCTTTGGACTTTCAGCCTTGGCAAGGGCTCCGAGTCGGAGGAAAGTGTCATTACCTCTTCAGTCACCGGGTTACTTGCTCCGGTGTCATCCTGCTGATGATCAGTATCAATAAGGTGGATAGGGATAAACAAAAAATACAACAAGAACTTACAGGTTCAGGGGTTACCTCTGACTCGGAGCTGTCACTTAGTTGAAGCAGCTCTGAGGCAGTAGCCCTGCTTCCCTTCTTGCGGGGAGCAGCTCTCCTGGCGGCTTTCTTAGCTTTCCTGGCCTTCTTGGCTGCCTCATGGTCATACTTGACCTTCCAGAATTTATCATCAGCCTGAAAAATACAATGAAGATTTCTTAAGGTTTAGATGAAAACTATCTAAAGGAAAAATTAAGATGTTCAGATCAGCGGCTTACCGCTGGGGCCGGGTTGGTCTTGCAGAAGGGGCTTAAGCCGGTCCTCCCGCAGTCTGCCAAGCTCTCATTCAAGAGGGCCTTGGTCATGTCTTCAGCAACGTCTTCAGGAAGATCGTTGCGGCTGTGTCGCAGGGGATCATCTTTCCGGCCCGTGTAATCACACATTAAGCCGGGGCGGCGGCTCAAGGGGATCACCCGCCACGAGATCCAGACCCGGACCAGAATAATGGCATTGAGGCCATTTCCCAGGAGAGCCTTGATTTTGTTGATGGTGGGGATCAGAGGTTGGCGCTCCGCCTGAGATAGCTTGTCTGACAGAGGGTGAGTTGGTTCCATACGCGAGGGATGAAAGCCGGGCAGCGGGCTCTCGTCAGCCGGCGAAGTGTCCTGGCAGTAGAACCACGTCTGGTTCCAGTCCTTTGGGTGGCTTGGCGGCTCGGCGTAAGGAAAAAGGCAGTCTCTCCGGCGTTGAATGGAGATTCCACCAAGTTCCAGGCTCGGTCCGTTGGCGCACTCATTCTGGCGGTTCAAATAGAATAACTCTCTAAAGAGCAGAAGGCTGGGCTCTTCTCCAAGGTAGACTTCGCAGAATACTTGGAAGTTGCATATGTTTGACACGGAATTGGGTCCTATGTCTTGTGGCCGCAGATCAAAGAAATTCAGCACGTCTCTAAAGAACTTTGAGCCGGGGGGTGCGAAGCCCTGGCTCATGTGATCAGCAAAAATCACTACCTCACCCTCCCTTGGTTGCGGTCTCTCCTCTGACGGGTCAGGGGCACGGTAAGACATGACATCCTTCTTGGGCAGGTAACCCGTCTTTACGAATTCAGCTAAGGTGTCGTTGGTGACGTTGGACCTCATCTAGTTGCACGTGATGGGTGCCTTGGGAGCTTTGGGAGGCATGGTGAAGGACGGAAGCCTATGATAAAAGGACATGTCCGGTTCAATTATAAGCCGGAGGAAATTTACAGTTCAATGTTCAAAGTGGCGGCTTATGAAAGGGGCCTAATGACATATGGTTAAGTACATCGGGTTATCTAAGCCGCTGGAAGTATCGAGAGTAATTCAAATTTTCTACAGCTTTATCATAAATGAGCCAGAGGATTTTACGGCGCGTGGTTTCTTTTGAGCTGGAAAATTTTACGGCGCGCGGCTTCTTTAAGCCGGAAATGTAAGCCGCCATGACTCAGCAGATGCAGTTTTTTTACTAAGTGTGGTAAAAACAGGTTTCACACATCGCAGTAATTAATTTGGATCAAAACGGTCGGTCAAAGGGGAAAGTTTCTAGACCTAAAACAGACGCGGAAGAAGTTCGCGGGTTTGAACGGAGCCTCTATGCAATAAAAGGGGATCTATGTACATTGGGAATGGAAGTGAAACAGCTACCGCAGCAGTTTTGTATAGTCTAAAGATCAAGAAAGGTGGTAAAAATGAAATCTACCGAGGGCTCGCGACGAACGGCGACGAACACGGGAAGAACAGCAAGAACCCTAATGCGGATCTATTCTACGGAGTAACAGGGACTTACGGGTGCTGGAGAGTTGCGGAGATCGCCGCCGTTTATCTGGTCACGTCAGGTTGATGCAGCGGCCGGAGTTGGTGAAGACGAGAAGACCCGCGGTGGCGGCGGCGGTGGAGCTCGAGCGCAGCACAGTGGCGAGAGGAAGAAGATGGAGGTGGCGAAGTGACTGGAGGCTCATTGGGCCGGGCTATTTATAAGTCGAGGCTCATAAGTGGGCGCGAGAAACGAGGAGGTCACGACGTGATTATCTCACCACAAAGGCGCCTCGATTTTCGGGATGACCATTAAAGATAAGATCCGTTGGAGATGCGACAGAATAAAAAATGGACTTAATGGAAGATGACGTCACGGCGGGTTACCCGGAATCCAGAAGATGACGTCACGACGGGTTATAGCCTTCACACAATTGTAAGCCGGAGATTTTCTGTCGAAAGGATTGAAGATTGACATGAGCCGGCTCAAATCAATCTGGGGCCTAATGTTGAGGATATAAACCTTAGATTCACCCGCCCAGAGGGGCCGGGTTACTCATAATGATCATCGCCTGAAGCCCGGCGCCAAGCTTGAAGACGGCGGGCCAAAGATGGGCTTAAGACCCGGGGATGGCTTAAGGCCCGTAGTTACAACCGCTATTATGGTAGAACTTGTAGTGTAAGGCAAGAATAGTTGAGAGTCCGAGCCGGACACTCTTATGAGCCGGCCGGGACTCTGAGAGCTGCTGGGCGTCAACCTCTCTATATAAAGGGACGACCCGGCAGCGGTTTAAGGACAAGAAAGATCTCATCGAGAGCCAGGCATAGCAATCAAGCTCCCTGCTCATCGAAACCATAAGCAATACCACCTCAACTGGACGTAGGCTTTTACCTTCACCGTAAGGGGCCGAACCAGTATAACCCTCGTGTTCCTTGTCCCGTTAACCCCTTTAAGCTTCCTAGTTGCGATGGCTCCACGACTAAGTCCTAGCACGAGGACATCTGCCGTGACAATTCCACGACAGTTTGTGTTTCATCCGTAGTCGGATGTTGATCTTATGTATGATGTATTGTTGTATTCTTGCGGCATTTGTATGCCTCTTGTATGTATCCCCATCTATTATGTAATGTTGATGTAATGATATCCACCTTGCAAAAGCGTTCCAATGTGCGGGTCTATCCTTGGTGGGACCTTCGAGTTCCTCTTGGATAGGGTCGCATATTGGGCGTGACACTTCTGCATCCAGGAGAGCACAATAGAGCCATTCCGTTTCACCTTGTTCAGCAACCGGAATGTCTGTCGCATCTTTCTTTTCCATTTGTAATAGTACAAGTATAGAACCCTGGTTCATCATTCTTTATTTGGTGCTTATGTAATTCTTAAACATATGTACTTGTGAATCAAATAATGCATTGATTGTTTGAACCTGATGGATATGAATAAAGCTATAGTCTACTTTTAAGTTTAAATTAGGCATAATTTTAAATAGCAGCAATTAAATTAGGGTGAAATTAGGGTGTGCAGGTCATTACGGCGCACACGGTTAATAAAGCATAGCGTGTGCGATATACATCATAATCCGACACGGTCCCCGGAGAGGAAACATGTGTAACAATGCACACAGTTGCCATTTGCAAAGCGTGTGTGGTGTCAGACACTATCACATACGGTGCGGAAAAACTAAATGTGTGCGATTGTCTACCTATCGTACACGGTTTATAATCATGAACTGTTTGTGATGTGCCAGGCATCGTAAATCTCCCGTGCCTGGAAAGCTCCCATGCCTAGAATCTGCCTGGTTTTAGGTAAAATCACAAAACTCCGACTGCGATGGCAATGCGAGCACAAACGAGTAGCAAGGATGAAGCATTTGAGATATTTGAGATATCGGAAACGGTTATATAGAGACAACTGTATGCATCAAGGCTCCCTATCCCCAACGGTTTCTGAGTCGTGTGGGAAGGACCCCCCATCGCCCACACTCACTTGCCGACAGTTCCAAATGCCGTCGCGAAAAGGGGATAAAACCCGTTTGTATAGCACCGACGCGTACTAGTGCTAGTTGCAAACTACCAGCGGCGTGACAATAGCGATGCTGGGTCCAAACATTGTTATTAGTCACGTCATAATGCTGCTAATGAGGGGTCATGTAGTAGTGCACACACGAATATCCTATTGCACTATAACGGTCTTTTAGGCCTTCCATATGGTTTTAGAAGGTTATAGAATGTTCCGGACATGTTTTCCTTTCTTCTTGTTTTTTAATTTCCTTTCCCTTTTATTTTTATATTGTTGAACAACTTTCACTTCAAATTTTATTGACATTTTTCAAAAATTGAAAAATATTTTTAAAATTCCTTTTTTAATAAAATCAATACTAATATATTTTCAGATTTGTGATAATTTTTCAAATTCATATATTTTTTATATTTTTCGACATGTTTTAAAGTTCTTGAGTATTTTTTTAAAGGGTATGTACATTTAGAAAAAAATGGTGAATATGTTTTCGAGATTGAATTTTTTTTCACAATTCACGAATAATATCTTTCAAGTACGTGAATATTTTTCAAATTTGTGAAAGTATTTTAAGTTCGTGAATGGTTTTTGGGATTCCATGAAAATGTTCATCTATGAAACCTTTTGAAATGTTTAAAATGAGTGAACATGTTTTTTTAATTCACAATAATTATAATCTGGAAAAGTCTGTTAATGGTTTTTTTTTGTATAAGGGAGGGGACACTTATTTCTAAAATTATTTATATATATTTTTAGTTATTTCTACAATTATTTATAAGGGGTTTCCTTTTGGAACGGGCGCAGTAGGTAACGAGCTACATGGGCCCTTCCATGTAATGCCTTCAGGCGTTATGGCAGCCCATATATAATTGATACAAGGAAAGCATCGGGCCCAGCCCATGATGGTCCGTGGTGATAAGGCGAGACGACCAAGACCAAGAAGACCTAGACCTACCTCCCATTCCTATTCCTTCCCTCCCACCGCCGCCGCCGCCGCCGCTCTGCACAGCGCAGGTTCTCCGCCGTCGCTCTGTTCCAGGTTCTCCGCCGCCGCTCTGCCCCTCTGCTCCCGCCGCCGCCTGTAGATCTGTGTCAACTTGCTTCGATTTGCTTGTCCTTATTCTACTACTTGTTACCCTCCATCGCTGATCGTCGGAGGGAGGAGGATGAGCGGCAGCATTCGGCGGATCCTGAACCTGGGGTTGTTCGAAGGGGTCAAACGCGCGTATTCGCTGCGGCGCCTGAACCTGGAGCTCTCCAAGGTGAAGTTTTTCCACCCGACGGCACAAGAGGCGGCCGCTCATGGCAAGGTGCTGCCAACACTGACGCCCGCCCAGTTCGAGGCCACCAGCAGGACAAGGATCTGCAACACCGATCTGGCGACGGCGGAGGCGGCGGCGCCCAAGATCGATCCGCCAAAAACCGAGCTGGTCATAAAGCCACCGGAAGTCTCCTACTCCATCCGGTCTCCTCGCTGCGTTCATTTCTTGCCAACCGCCTCGGAGAGCAAGTCCCCAGGCACTCCCGCTACATCGATTCCATGCCAAGCCTCCACGGGTACAAGGAGGCGCCGCTGGCCATCTCCGTCCCTCCCACGGACTTACACCTCCTTGACGGCGAAGACGCAGGCGACCTCTACATCATCGATAGCGTCCTCCATCCCAACAAGGCGGACGTACGCCCGCAGTTCGAGGCCCTGGTGTGGAGGGGGATCACCACGTCCCTCGCGTCTCACAGGTTCTGGCACTGCGACATCCTCCCGCTGCCCCCGTGGATCACACACCACAGGAATGCCTTCGTCTATGGTCACGCCCTCGTCGGCGACACCATCTGCTTCTCCATCTCTGGCTCAGAGGGCCATGGCACCTACTGCTTCCACATGGCGACTCGCGAGTGGAGCAAAGCTGGCGACTGGCTCATGCCCTTCCATGGCAAGGCAGATTACGTCCCTGAGCTTGGACTCTGGTTCGGCGTCGCAGACGACCTCCCCTGCGCTGCTGACCTCTCTGGCGTCGTCGAAGGGGAGGAGCCGCCGCCAAAGAAGATGCGGATCTGGGTGCACGATGACCTGCCAGAGGAGTGGCAGCCAAGCCAATTGTTCAAGCCCAGGGTCATCAGCCTTGGTTCTGGCAAGTTCATGGTCGTGGACTTCTTGGATGACATGCAATTCGACAAGGAATCGAACGAGATGTATGTTGACAAGCAATTCGCCCTCTTCACTGGTATGGAAGTAGCCTACAGCAACGGCAACGGCAAAGGCAAGAATAGCAGAAATGGTGCCATAAAAAACAATGACCACAGTAGTGGCAAAGGCAAAGGGCTGATCCGTGGCCTCCGTATGATCAAGCACAAATCCGGTCGTTACTTGTTCAACAACCAGCAGAGGATCGAGGAGGTGCTCTGAATGATTCAGCTAGTCATTCTGAACTTTAGCTAGTGTATGCAGGCATGCATTATGGCACTTAATTTGCTATCTATCAGTGTAGTGTTACTGCTCCCTGTTTACAGCAAGGAGTACTGACTTTTCTAGTGCTAAGCCAGCTTAAATAATCCATATTATTGTATGATGAAACGTACCCTAATTTTTAACTCCCTGGTGTTATTCTGGACCATTTGCATCTAGTATTCAGATTTGCTGCTGACCATATAATTGTTTGATGTTAATTTTGAACTGTTGTGCTAGCTGAAGAATCCAATCCAATCTTCTAGGTAGAAACAAGACAAGTAGATCATATAGTATATAGTAATACCGGTTCAGTTTCCAGAGTTGATTTCACGTAACTACAGTTTGGTAATGAACAAAAATACGACTACCTCCGTCCCATAATATAAGAGCGTTTTTTACACTAGTGTAGTGTACAAAACAATCTTATATTATGGGACGGAGGGAGTAGCAGTTTGGTCAAGTACAAGCTCTTCATATTCAAGTCACTGACAATGTTGTAACTAAGTTAAAACTGAGCAGGTGACATTGCTGATCAACTACACTTGCAATTGAAAATAAAAAATCATTCCTTTTCACTTCAGGTAGGAGTATGAGAGTGGTAACGGAATGCAGCTTCCAATTTTTTTTTCTTTTAAAGAAAAAAATACATGCTCAGTTTTGACTTTTGGATATATATGTAGCTTGTAGTTAAAATAAAAACATTTTTTTCACTTCGGGTATGCTTATGAGAGTGGTAATGGAATGCAGGTTCCCTTTTTTTCCTTTTAAATAAACATGATTGTATTTGTCTAAAAACGATAATCCTACACCTACGAAGGGGCTATGAAAGGCCACGTAATTTTCCATACCATAAACCTCTCGGCCCTCCTGATTTTAATGGGGGTGGGCCTCTTCCCTTTAATCGATCCAATAATCTTTCTTCACATTGTTGTTTACGTAGAACACGTAACAGACCTTACGTAGGTCTAACATTGCCCGTCTAAAAAGATGCAGCGGCACAACACTTATGAAGGAATAGCCGCTGGAGCAGTCTGCACAAAATACCTGAAACTGAAACTAATATACGCAGCAATTAAACTTGTAGGTGATCTAGCCGCCAGTGGCCTTTGGCTATATAAACCCTAGCAAAACAAGCCAATATTGCTCTGAATCTCTGAAATTCTAGTGTTAAATTTAGGTAGGGACAATTGGTGTCTAGAGCCAGTAAATCCTTGGAGGCGGCGTGGATCTGGAGTTCTCTCATAAATCCGGAGGCGGTATGTTTTTCGGGTGCATTCGGTAGTCCAGCCTGGTTACTGGAGAACATCTCTTGGGTGATAAAATCCTAGCACCTGATATTGGAAACATGTTGAACCAGTCTGTAGATTTTTTTTCTTTCAGAAAAACCAGTCTGTAGATGAACGGGCGCGACTATGTCTCGCCTTCAGTGAGTCCTGGCATCGGACTCGCTAAGCCGGCCCACGAGCGCGGAAGGCCACAACCTCCTTTTCCTGCCTTTTTTTTACGTTTTCTGTTTTTTGTTTTACTTTCTATTTTTTACTCTTGTTTATACTTTAAAATATTCTGAATACGTATATTACAAAAAACACTCTTCAAAAGAAATTTAAAAAAATGTTGAATGTGTATTTGAAAAATGTTCAACAAATATTTGAAGATGATGTTGAACAAGTATTTGAAAAAATGTTGATCATGTATTTGAAAAATATTGAACAAGTATTTGAAAAAATGTTGATCATGTATATAAAAGTGTAGAATGAAAAACATAAATAAATGAAAATGATGAATACGTATTTTAAAAAATGTTGATCATGTATATAAAAATGTTGAACATGAATATAAAAATGTATAATAAAAAAAGAAACAAACAAAAAACCAAAAAATTAAAAAAAATTGGAGAATGAAAAATTGGAGAAGAAAAAAAAAGAAAACAAAGAAAAACCGGAGAAGACCGGCTCCAATCGCCTCTAATAGGTCGTGATCCTACTACTAACCAGTAACTCCTCGCAGGCGGATTGGTTAGTCGCGCCGGTCATAACCTTGGAGTCCCTGGGTGCCCTCCTTTTATTCAGGATTTTTTTAACCTCTGCGTGCTAAAATGGGCCGGCCCGATACTGTTTCCTCGACGCGAGACTTCCCTAAACAATCACTTAATGTGATAAATAGTCGTTGCACAGCTGAACTGCCCTATCCAGCCTCATAGCATCTCTAGCAGGTGCGCTATCCCGCCACCGGCCCCATATATTTGCGGCGTATACGATCATTTTCGAGCCACAACAGGTCCGCCATATTTGCAGCGACCCGCAAACCGCCCCTCCATTCGCTATATCTACAGGTAGCCGGCGATTTAAGGTTACCGCCTCGCATCAGATCCGCCGTTTCCCTCCTCTCATCCACCATCGTTTTTCGTACCTCAGGCGTGTGCAGCCATGCCAGGAGAAAGCCGCAAACGTGGTGGCCGGCAGCTCCAGCGGCCATACCGTCAAGCCGTGGCGTCGTGAGCAGGATCGCCAGTGCGGCGCCCTCTCACAGAGCGATAGGAGCCACGGGTAGCAGCGCTTCGACAAGCTATACGACGCCCTCTGGCCGTCCAAGAGGGCTCTCCGCGAGGTAGGGCTCATCCGATTCGCCCGGAAGGAGATGCCACACGCTTCGAGGAGGCGGACGCGGAGTACCAGCTCATCTAGGATTTGTGTGTGTGTGTATGTGTGTGTGTGAACTCCGACGAGGTCCGGACTATCTAAAATGTAGCGGGAACATGCTCATCTTAAGTTTTTAAATTTGCAAGTTGTTTTGCGGTATCTGTTCTGCGTCGGGCAAAAGTGCCCGCAAAAGTCGATGTAGGGCGAACCGTAAATCGATTTTATGGGCCGAGATTATAGCGGCTCTGCTAGAGATGCTCTCACATGACAACAGTGCCCACCTTGTACCTTGATGGCTCTAAAAATTGGCAATTTTCGTTGGGTATTTTGATTGGTCTATCAAAGGGATTTCGCCAGGTTTTTTCCTTTTTACTAACTATAACCTATCAAAAACCTTGTTTCCTTACTTTCTGGACATGTCTAATTACTTTTGGAAGGAAATGGCACAATATAAGGTCAACTAGAGCAGTGAGGGACAACTTCCCTCTTTGGAGAAATTGTAGGAGGAGCACCAGGAGAGAAGATGACGCCTGGTACGAGTGCAACTATCGCCTCTATCTCACCTATATAGAGCCACTTTGTATAGGCGAGGAAGAAGGAAGAAGAAGACACCGCAATCTCCATCAGAACTCAGGAGAGGAAGAAGTGAAAGGATCAATGTGGTCGACTAGAGGGAGGGTGAATAGGAGACTACAAATTTACCAACTTTAGGGATTTGCGGATAAAGTAGGTTCTCTAGATATGCAACTAGATGAACACAACATATATGGAAAGCAAGCTCAAAGCAATGTAAGCTCGACAACAAACTAACTAGCAAACACATAGGCATACACAGAAAAGTAAAGTGTGGGAAAGGATACACTACAAGTGAGTCCATGATACTGATTTATCTCAAAGTTCACACTTTCTTGGGGAAGTGCTAATCTCTGTTGAAGCAGCGCCGGTGACAAGGCTCCGGAAGACCACCAAGTGGCTCACCGTATTCTCCTCGAGTCACTCCTAACGGAAGAGCCTTAAATCCCCAGGTTAGTCTTGAAGGTGACCACCAACCCTCTACATACATCTTGGAGCACACCCCAAGCATGGAAGCTTCCAGAGGAACCCTAACCGCCTTGGAGCCCAAGATGCAAGAGTAACAAGTTGTTAGTGAATATATTTTGCGGGGAACACAAATCGGTTAGGTCAAGTTGGAGATCGGGTCTTGCTCCCTCAATCCCCAAAGTGTCAACAAGTTTCGATGGAGGGATTGAGAGGAATCAACAAAATGAGGTGTTGCAGACGGTGCCTGCTCTCAAGGAAAAATAATTAGGGTTGGAGGTAGGAGAATGGGCCCGTTTATAGTGAATCCTCAATAGTGACTATTTCTAGTTGGCCGTTGGCCACCGTGTGCACGGGGTGCCCAGTAGCTGATCTAGATAAACACAACCAAACAAGAACGAGGCTTGTGATCTCAACCATAGGTGGTCCTAAAAGACCCCACTGTCATTAAGATGCGAAAATGGGAAAACGCGATGCTAGCAAAAAGTAGGCACGAGGGGCGCTCTAAGCATCATCATCATCAAAACGCCAGCCATCGAGGGGCGCTCTAAGCATCATCATCATCATCCTGGTATAACCACCTTGAATAATTACAAAAGCAGGATGTAGGTTATTACTCCTTGATGACCCACAAGTATAGGGGATCAATCGTAGTCTTTTCGATAAGTAAGAGTGTCGAACCCAACGAGGAGCAGAAGGAAATGACAAGTGGTTTTCAGCAAGGTAATTTCTGCAAGCACTGAAATTGTCGGTAACCCGTAGTTTGATAGCAAGATAATTTGTAACAAGTAACAAGTAACAATAGTAACAATAAGTGCAGCAAGGTAGCCCAATCCTTTTTGTAGCAAAGGACTGATACGTCTCCAACGTATCTATAGTTTATGAACTATTCATGCCATGTTTACAACAATTTTATATGGCTTTGGTACGATTTTCATGGAACAAACCCGGATTGGCGTTGTTTTTAGTAGAACTACCGTGGTATTGTTTTTTGTGCAGAAATGAAAGTTCACCAAATGAGCTGAGACTTTTCGACAATTTTTTTTGGAAAAAAGAGACCCTCGAAGCTTTGTGGGAGGGCCAGAAGAGCCAAGAGGAGGGCACAACCCACCATGGCGCGCCTGAGGGGCCCGGCTTGCCCCGGTAGGTTGTGCTCACCTCGAGGCCCATCTTTGCGTGAAACCGACGCCAAAATCCTATAAATAGAGAAACCATCAGAAATAACCCTAGGTTAGAAGTTCCGCCGCCTAAAGCCTCTGTAGACATGAGAAACCAATCTAGACCCCATTCCGGCACCCTGCCGGAGGGAGAAATCATCACCGGTGGCCATCTTCATCATCCCAGCGGCCACCATGATGAGGATGGAGTAGTCCACCCTTGGGGCTGAGGGTTTGTACCAGTAGCTATGTGTTTAATCTCTCTCTCTCTCTCTCTCTCGTGTTCTTGAGATGGCACGATCTTGATGTATTGCGGGCTTTGTTAATATAGTTGGATCATATGGTGTTTCTCCCTCCCTATCTTGTTGTGATGAATTGAGCTTTCCGTTGAGATTTCGTTTTATTGGATTGAATACTTTTATGGATTTGAGATCACTTGATATATGTCTTTCATATGAATACCCGTGGTGACAATGGGGTATTATATTGATTCACTTGAGATACGTTTTGGCACTCAACTCGCGGATTCCCGAGGTGACATTGGGGTAATCTATGCATAGGGGTTGATGCACGTTCTCGTCTTTTGTTTCTCCGGTAGAAATCTTGGGCACTCTTTGAGGTTCTTTGTTGGATTGAGTATTATGATTTTGAATTTGCTTTGGTGTTATTTTAGTACGAACTCTAGGATAGATTGATCGGAAAGAATAGCTTTGAGGTGGTTTCGTACCCTACAAACAATTTCTTCTTATGTTCTCTGATAGATAAGAACTTTGGAGTGATTCTTCATCACACGTTGAGGGATGGTTATATGATCCAATTATATTAGCATTGTTGAGAGATTGCACTAGCGAAAGTACAGACCCTAGGCCTCATTTTCAAGCATTGCAATACGTTTGTGCTCCATTTTATCAATTGCTACCTTGCTGTTTTTTATTGTTCCTATTTCAAAAATCAATATCTACTATCATTACTACGCTTTTATTACCATCTCTTTGTCGAACTAGTGCACCTATACAAATTACCATTGTATTTGTTGTGTTGGGGACACAAGAGACTCCTTTTTACTTGGTTGCAGGGTTGTTTGAGAGAGACCATCTTCATCCTACACCTCCCACGGATTGATAAACCTTAGGTCATCCACTTGAGGGAAAATTGCTACTGTCCTACAAAACTCTGCGCTTGGAGGCCCAACACGGGTCTACAAGAATAAAGTTGCATAGTAGACATCAAGCTCTTTTCTGACGCCGTTGCCGGGGAGGTGAGTGCTTGAAGGTATATCTTTAGATCTTGCAATTGATATTTTAGTTTCTTGTTTTGTCACTAGTTTGGTTCATAAAAGAAAACTACAAAAAAATAGAATTGAGGTGGTGTCATATTGTTCATCTTTATCATGTCTTTCTTTAAATGATGGAAAGGAGAATTCAATGAAATGTTTGGCACAAATGATGAGCATGATTGCAATGTTGTTAGTATGAATTCTTTGATTATCCATGATGCTAATGATGTGCAAAGCTATAAGCTTGGGGATGCTATGTTTGATGAAGATGATATTTTTTGTCCCCCAAGTTTTGATAAGAAAATTTATTATGATGAAAGCATGCCACATGTTTATGATGATTATATTGATGAAAGTGGGTTTGGAAGAGTGTCAACTCTAGGTACTAATGATCCCACTATTTTGGAGGGTGTTGAATCTTATTGTGATAATTATGAAAGTGGATTTGGAGAGGTCATGACTTTATTTAGTGATTAAATCCACTATTTTGGAAGAGGTTTCAATTGATTATGATACAAAAGTTGCGATCTATGATGATTATGGTGATGACATATATGCTATAAAGAATAATGATAACCATGAAACTTTTCATCATGATTTTAATTTTCAATCACATCATAGCTATTTTGTTGAGTTTGCTCCCACCACTATTGATGAGAATAAATTTGCTTATGTGGAGAGCAATAAAATTTCTATGCTTGTGGATCATGAAAAGAATGTTGTACGTGATAGTTATATTGTTGAATTCATTCATGATGCTACTGAAGATTATTATGAGAGAGGAACATATGCTTGTAGGTATCTCAATAATATCAAGTATCCTCTCTATGTGTTGAAAAACTTGAAGTTTTGCTTGTTATGCCTTCCTATGCTAGTTGATTCTTTCTCCCATAAGTTGTTTGCTCACAAAATCCCTATGCATAGGAAGTGGGTTAGGCTTAAATGTTCTTTCCATGTGTTTCATGATGCTCTTATTATATTTCCATTCTTATCTTTTATGTGAGCATCATTAAAATCATCATGCCTAGCTAAAAAGGCATTAAAGAAAAGCGCTTGTTGGGGGACAACGCAACACTTTTACCTACTATTTTTGTGTTTTCACATGATTAGGCTACTGTAGTAATCATCTTTTATAGCTTTTTTTCAATAAAGTGCCAAGTAAAGCCTTTGGGATAGTGTGGATGATAGTTGACTCGATTCTGTGCAAAAACAGAAGCTTTTGCTTCCAGTAACATAATTGTTTAAATTCACTGGAGCATCAAAAAAATCTTAATTTTTTACAGATGATTGATATACAAATTTCCTACGTTGTCCTAATTTTTCAGAGTTTTTGGATTTACAGAAGTATGGTTGTAGTATAGATTACTACAGACTGTTCTGCTTTTGCAGATTCTGTTTTCAATGCATAGTTTGCTTGTTATCTAGTTTCTATGGCTTATATTGCTCAATATAAATTTTGGAAATGATAAGGTATAGTAGGAATTGTATGAGAATAATTATGAATCTTGTATTTGACAATACCGAAGTGAATGATTTGTCTTTATCGTACTAACCTATCTCACGAAGTTCCGTTAAGTTTTGTGTGATTGAAGTTTTCAATTTTTGGGTGAGATATCGATATTAGGAGAATAAGGAGTGACAAGACCGTAAGCTTGGGGTGCCCATGGAACCCCCAAGTTAATATTCGAGGAAGATCCAAGCAACTAAGATTGGGGATGCCCGGGAAGGCATCCCCTCCTTCGTCTCCAACAATATCGGTAACCTTACTTGAGGCTATGTTTTTATTCGTCACATGATTTGAGTTTTTCTTGGAGCATCATTTTATTTTGTTTTTATTTGCTTGCTGTTATTTAGAATAATTTTTTGCATCTTTTACTTCAATAAAAGTGGCAAGGATAGCCTTTACCATGCTTATTTTGCAAGTATATGAGTTGCTGTTTCAAAACAGAAAGTTTGTCGCTGTTGCAAAAATTCCCGGGGACGAATTTAGTGGCAAGGATAGCCTTTACCATAGCTGTTTATAGACCTGAAAATTTTTCCATACTTAAATATTTTTATGATAATTATAAATACAATTCTGATATTGACGAATTTATTGGAAAACTCCGCTGTCCAAGAAGATACTAATATTTTGCAGGAGTCTATGGAAGAAGAAATTGATGAAACTGTGAGCTCATTGGATGAAAAAGATGACGAGGAGAGTGAAGAACAAAAGGAGGAAGAATGGATTAGCTACCCGTGCTCACCTTCTAATGAGAGTAACTCTTCAACTCATACGTTGATTAATTCCCCCTCATGCTTACCGAAGGATGAATGCTATGATAATTGCTATGATCCCGTTGATTCATTTGAAATATCCCTTTTTGATGAACTTGATGCTTGTTATGCTTGTGGCCAAGATGGCAATATGAATTGTGCTTATGGAGATGAACTTGCCATAGTTCCTTATGTTAAGAATGAAATTGTTGCTATTGCACCCACACATGATAGTCCTATTATCTTTTCGAATTCTCCAAACTACACTATATCGGAGAAGTTTGCTCTTATTAAGGATTATATTGATGGGTTGCGTTCTACCACTACACATGATGATTTTGATGAATATAATATGCATGTGCTTGCTGCTCCTACTTGCAATTATTATGAGATAGGAACTACATCTCCACCTCTCTATGTTTCCAACACGATAAAATTGCAAGAAACTGCTTATGCTATGTATTAGCCTTTACTTGAAGTGCATGAATTGTTCTTGTATGACATGCCGATGCATAGGAAGAGAGTTAGACTTCGTCATTGCTTGATATATGTTGCTTTGTGCTCACTACTAAATGTCAAATCATTGTTAATTAAAATTGGCTTTGATATACCTTGGGATCCGGGTGGATTCATTACTTGAGCACTTTATGCCTAGCTTAATGGCTTTAAAGAAAGCGCTGCCAGGGAGACAACCCGGAAGTCTTAGAGAGTTATTTATTTCTGTTGAGTGCTTTAATAAAGTTTTAAAACAAAAAAAATAGAGGGGAACTTAAAAACTTTTTCTCAAAAGAGAAGCGATTGGAAGTTATGCATTGGAGAAGTGAGGGTCGACCTTGAACCCTTGTGTTCATGCTCATGGGAACAATGTAGAATTTTTCATGAAGATTCTAAAAATAATAATTATCCCCTTGTACGATTCCATTGTATTATAAATATAATGTGCCAAGATTTGCCTTTAGGACGATTAGATTGCTTGTTGGTTTGTGCGGTGCAAAACAGAAACTTTCGCTGTAGTGCGCTATTTTACATTTTTTACTAGAACGTCAAACGGTTGTGAAACTTTTTGCACTGTATTTTTATACAAATTGTTTATTTTCCTATTTTTTCAGAATTGTTTGAGTTATAGAAGTATGGTGGATGTTCGAATCTTTACAGTCTATCCTGTTTTCACAGATTGCTGTTATAGCTTCATTATTTGTGTATGTTTGAATTCTTGTTGAAGCCTCCTTGACTTGGGGCCATAGAATTGTGATAGCATACAGTGGGTAATGTTTGTATAATTATACAATAATGTTATAGCAGTACATGATGGGATTTCATTTCCATATTCACTAACCCCACCTCTAAAAGTTCGGTTAAGTTTTATGTGGATGAAGTGTTCGAAGATCGAGGAGGTCTCGATGTGAGGAGAAAGAGGAGAGGCAAGAGCCCAAGGCACCCCAAGTAAATATTCAAGGAGACTCAAGCGTCTAAGCTTGGGGATGCCCCGGAAGGCATCCCATCTTTCTTCAACAAGTATCGGTATGTTTTCGTTTTCGTTTCGTTCACATGATATGAGCAAATCTTGGAGCGTCTTTTGCTTTTAGTTTTCATTTTTCTTTTATGCACCATGCTGGTATGAGATAGTCCATGGTTGATTTATAGAATGCTCATTGGACTTCACTTATATCTTTTGAGTATGGCTTTATAGAATGCTTCATGTGCTTCACTTATATCATTTGAAGTTTGGATTGCCTATTTCCCTTCACATAGAAAACAATTGTTTGAAGAACGCTCTTTTGCTTCACTTATATTTATTAGAGCATGGTATTTTATAGAAAGAATTAAACTCTCATGCTTCACTTATATCTATTCAGAGAGTCAAAAGGAATTGACCAATTGCATGGTTAGTCATAAAATCCTACATAAAACTTATGGATCACTGAATATGATTTGTTTGATTCCTTGCAATAGTTTTGCGATATAGAGATGGTAATATGTGGGAGGTACTAGTAAACGGTTGTGGTTAGTAAGAATACTGGTGTTAAGGTTTGTGATTCCCGATGCATGCACGTATAGTCTCTCATTATGCCATGAATTTGGAGCATGATTTATTATTGATTGTCTTCCTTATGAGTGGCGGTCGGGGACGAGCGATGGTCTTTTCCTACCAATCTATCCCCCTAGGGGCATGCGTAGTAGTACTTTGCTTCGAGGGCTAATAAACTTTTGCAATAAGTACATGAGTTCTTTATGACTAATGTGAGTCCATGGATTATACGCACTCTTATCTTTTCACAATTTGCTAGCCTCTACGGTACCGTGCATTGCCCTTTCTCACATCGAGACGTGGTGCAAACTTCGCAGGTGCATCCAAACCCCGTGATATGATACGCTCTATCACACATAAGCCTTATTATATCTTCCTCAAAATAGACACCATACCTACCTATTATGGTTTTTCCATGGCCATTCCGAGATATATCACTACTGCAGGATGCTGCTAAAGAGACACTACGATCAGAGACCCTTTCACAAAACTGTGTGCGATGCATTAATGACAAATGGGGATGTAAAAAAACCGTCAAAAAGGTGCAAAACGTTTGCGATGGAGGATGCATCAAACACGGTTCAGATTTTAGTTGTGTGTGCGATGCAGGGCACACGGTTAACCCGTTCGAACTGTTTGCGATGATGCAGAACAATAGAAACGGGCAGCCATATCAATGTGTGTGCGATATACGACATACAATTTGCTCCGATGAACCATTTCCTATTAGGGAGTGCAACATAAACGGTTAGCCAGATCAAGGTGTGTGTGATATAGGGCATACGGTTCACTCGGACAAACTGTTTTCAATTAGCGAACGCAATAGAAACGGTTCAACTTAACAAGATGTGTGTGATATGTGGCAAACAGCCGACTCGGATGAACTGTTTGCGATGAGAATTTACAACATAGATGGTTAATACAGTTAGTTCATGTGCGATTCTGTGTGTACAAAAAACTTTGAAAAATGCAAACTAGTTGCTTGCGGTGTCTAGGAGTATCGCACACGATGCGTCTACGAGTACTCGTGTGCGATGATTAGTAAGTTACACATGCATTTCCTTATGTTAACACTTGTGTGATAAATAACACGTGGCACCGGATACGGTATTCGGGTTGTGTGTGTGCTCCACTTAGTCTTCCCTCGCTCCAGCAAATGCTTCCCGCGCTCCACATGGGTGAATTGTAAAATCCATGCCTATTCCCTCACCAGTTTCCCACCACCGGCCAGCTAACGACTTGCTGCATATAACCCAGGCGGCAACGCACCGCCGCGACACTCTGCGAAGATCTAGTCCTCACCCATCTACCATTAGTTATTCCAAGCATGCCAAGCAACGACCAAAGCTTCGACGTCGACGCCTACTTGTGTTACATCTTCGGCGAGGAGAACGAGCCGGAGCAGGTCAGGGAGCAAGAGCTTCATCGGCCGGTGCAGGCACCATGGCCCATCGGCAGCGATATCGGCGTCACAGTCCTTGGGAGCACAATCAACATATTGGAGAGGAGGTGTGATGAGCAGTTTGCCATCCACCGTGCAAAAGATCCAGAGCTGCTCGGCGGCATGATCAACGATCCACCCGAAGAACCACCATCACCAGTGCTCATCGAGAGCCTGATGCCCTGCAAGGAATGGGCAGAGAACCTCTGTGATTCAGTCAAGACAAAGGCAGCATGCGGCTTCATCATTACCCGCGGTGGCCGTGTCAACCTCGATCCCGATGATGTAGTGGCCAGGCTTGAGCGCATCCTTGGCGGAGTTGACGTCCCCGACGAAGTAGAACATCGGCAACGTGATATCTTGAGGATGCAGGTGATCGACGGAATTTGCTACCAGGCCAGAGACATGGAAATGGAGCGGTTCCAGGGAGTTGTCATGCGCGCGATTGCACGCTGTCAAGCTCTTCTGGAAGAGGCCCAGCAGCCCCAAGAGCCTCCCAGCGCCAGCAGCTCCGTAGGCGGAGGCGGGTCGGGACACTCGGAGTGGACGGCCGCAAGGGTGCTATGCTGATCATGGAGTCCGAGAAGACCATCGTCGGAAGGCCGCAAGCTCAGCCTTTTGGCTTATATTTTATTATAATTGTATGCATATGTAGGTCGTGAGTGTTCTGGGCCTTGCCGCATTTGACATTTTAAATTATCCTAAATATGTAAGACAATTGTTAAGAATTATTAACCGTTCCATTGTAACTTTGCCTCAACGGCGAGCAGAGCGCGCGTAGGGACGCCAGAGCGGAGCGCGCCGCGGCCGCCTCAACGGTGAGCAACCACGTGGTCAACCTTCTGCCATCAATAGATTTTGATCACCTTGTTTCTCGTCACATTGCTGATTACAACGCAATAAGTAATTGCAAATATGTTCACACCTATCAAACTAATATGTGTTCACACTTAGCACCGGGCTATAAAAACTACCCACTCAAAAATTACTTCACAGTTCCTCTCCTCATCACCCAAAAAACTGATTTATTCTGTGAAGTCATTCCGCCATGACCGGTAGGAGGAGTTTAGGGTGGACATATAACCAGGCAGCAAAGACCAAGTCCGCGGAAGCACTAGAGAGGTCCCGCCGCGAACGAGCTCTCACGGGCACGCTAGGGCTCTCACAAGCGCATTCGCGGTGTCGGCCATCGCGACGAGCCGACGTTCCTGAAGTCCTGCACCGGCGACGACGACATTCTCGCTGGCGTCACTACGCAGCAGCAGCTGGTCGACGGCTTGATGAAGCTGCTCAAGATCAGCATTGCCTCGGTTGACAAGGCGACTGGCCTTGTCGAGCAACTCATGGGTGACAATGCGAAGCTCCTCAAGTTGGTCCTTGAGAAGGAGAAGGAGGCCGCCGGCTGGAAGATGCTGCATGAGCTGAGCAGTGCCTCAGAGATGACGTTGAAAGCGGTCGTCGAGGAACTGACGGGTGGCTTGAGGAAGCTCCGGATCGAGCGCGAGTAGGAGGTGGAGGAATCCGTGGCTGCTTTCAAGCAAAGTCGTGAGGAATTGAAGAAGGAGCTCGAGGATTTCGCCGCCCAGCGATCCATCGACGAGTAGAGACAGTAGCGACCCAGATCGTTGTCTGCAATTTCCTTCTTCTCTTGCCCTCGTGTCTTCCGGGCTTTGCCGCATGTGGCATTTTAAATTATCCAGAATATGTAAGCCAATTATTATCTGCGCCATTATAAATTTGTCGTCGTATTATCCGTTGCCATTTTATTTGTGGTCGTATTATTCGTTGCCCTATGTGGCAATTTAAATTAGGGTGGAATACGAGTTGAAAACACGAACAAAGCAAACGCTGCCATGGGATCACAAGCAAACACCCTCCGTCCAGGTGCTTTAATTAAGCAATTAATGGAGAAGTTGTGAGCGAGGCGGCCGCTGGCTGTCGGTGTCAAAACTGGCGGATCTCGGGTAGGGGGTCCCGAACTGTGCGTCTAAGGTCGATGGTAACAGGAGACAGGGGGCACGATGTTTACCCAGGTTCGGGCCCTCTCTATGGAGGTAATACCCTACTTCCTGCTTGATTGATCTTGATGAATATGAGTATTACAAGAGTTGATCTACCACGAGATCGTAATGGCTAAACCCTAGAAGTCTAGCCTGTATGACTATGGTAATGAGTATATCCTTTCTGGACTACACCTACCGGTTTATATAGACACCGGGGGGATCTAGGTTTACATAGAGTCGGTTACATAAGAAGGAATCCTCATAGTTGGTTGCCAAGCTTGCCTTCCACGCCAAGGAGAGTCCAATCCAGACACGGGTACAGTATTCGGCCTTCATGTCTTCACAGCCCATCAGTCCGGCCCACGAATAATAGACCGGACGCCTAAGGACCCCTTAGTCCAAGACTCCCTCAGTAGCCCCTGAACCTGGCTTCAATGACGAGGAGTCCGGCGTGCAGATTGTCTTCGGCATTGCAAGGCGGGTTCCCTTTTTCCTAAACTCCAAGATAGTCTTCGGACGCGATGATAGTATCCGGACCTGTCACACACACCACACGCAACCACAGAGAGTATAATCTTACACGAGTCCAATCCGCTGAAAATTTTTGTGTTGTGGAGTGGAACTCCAAGTGGTGATCTTTCACGAATTGGAGGGGAAATCCCCAAGAACACGAAGAACACGAAGAACACAAGAGAGAGGAAACACTCAAATTGACTAGATCCAATCACACATATGCTAGATCCAAGAACACACAAGAGGTCACAATGATCCAAGAACAACAAAGGGAAGATACATGGTAACTAGTTCATCCCAATCCTATGAGGAAAGAGGTCTTGATGATCCTATGATGGGGATCCTTCCCTAGATAGGGGCTTCATCCACTAGGGATCTTCTCCAAAGGAGGTCTTGAACTCCAATGGAGTGTCTCTCTCTCTCAAGAGGAGGTACAAGGAGCAAAGCTCACATATATCAAGTCATATCCTTTCTCACCCTAACAAATGACCTAGGGACGAAATATATAGGTGGATGGAGGTGAGGGACGAGGTGGATGAAGAGGAGGCCCAAACAGCAATCACAGCCGTCCATCCTGTAGGGCCCGTGCGCACGGGGTAAGTTGGGCCCGTGCGCACGGGGGTCCCGTGGGCACGGTACAAGCCCGTGCGCACGGGGTGCTCCAGCGCCAGCTCTTTGAGTAGCCCGTGGGCACAGGGTCTCGGGTGCCCATGCGCACGGGGTCGCCTGGGACTTCCTGTCCAGCTCATGTTGGGTTCCTTCTTCCTCCGTGTGGGCTTGGGGTCCTTCTCCTTGGCCTCCGGGAAGCTTCCTAGCTTCTTGGTGGCGGTCACCCTCGTACCTAATGATGCACAATGATCCAAGGTGAGGTAGTAACCAAGTCCTATGGATATTCATGTAAATCTTGAAGAGGAGCGGGTTCACCTTAAGTCCGGTAGGTCCACTTGGGGCTTGATGTGCTATGAAGGTGTACATGGAGATGAACGTGGGATGCTCCGCATCATCTCCCCTCCCTTGGGAAAGATCTGACCACGGATCAAAATCCTCATCACCATGGAAACGGTTGTCGTGGACGTACATGTAAGTGGACGGAGTGGAAGTCATGGCGCAATCCAAGTACTCCAAGGTGTCTCCGGAGTTGTACACATGCAAAAATGGAAAACACAAACGACACTCGGAAATACGATGGTTAGCGCACACAAAGTGTCCATCATGTAAGAATGAGTCCGCGAGGCAAGATTGTTCGTGACAAAGCACATGAAGCTTATCAAGATGATATAGAATGATATGCAAAGCGTTAATGGGAGCAAAAGCATTCATTGTGCTCACAAATGTGTTGTGAATATGATCAATGCAACCATGGTGCAAAATGATGTCATAGTGAGACGGTTTATCAATAGCATGAATATGGCAATAGATGCTCAATATGAGTATGTGATCATGCAATTGATGGTGGGCAATATGATCATGATGTATGAATATGCCATCGAGAAAGATCACAACAAATTTGCTAAGGAAATGCACAAGCTCATACATCATGGATGACATGGGAATAAGTGCAACAAGACAAGCATAATGTGTGTCAATCCATGCATAGGGTGCAAACTTGTGGTGAGTATGATATGTCCATCGAGCATGACATGTATGAGCACAATCAACAAATATGAAGGTGGGGGTGCAATGTGTTAAAGGAGTGTTGATGTACCAATGCTCGATGCCGTGGCATGAGTGGAGGTTCTAAGGTGCCTCTAATAAGTCCGAGCGCTCCTCAATGTGAACGTCCATAGAGTCGATCTCCAATGTCGGTCCTCCATCCAATAGATGTATCATGTAGACAAGAAGAAGGAGACAACAATGAAAGAATGACCCATCCAATATGCGTATTTGAGGATAGCTCAAAGGGAAGGAGTTCACCTTTAGGAGGATGTCGAAAATGTTGGTGCTGCACATCGTGTATGCCTTCGCATGACCAAGTTGTCGCATAACGGCACCGCCTTGTGAATCCTCCAACATGAAATAACATGACAAACACTCGGAAAAACAAATGAGGTTAGTGCAAATGCAAGACCTATCATTCGAGGGGCGAGATACCCAACAAGTGTTTTCATCATTCTTATCAGAAGAAAGGACAAGGTGTGGTATGGTATGAAAGCATATGATGCCACTACAACCAAAGACAAGAAGCTCAATCAAACAAGCATGCATCACAAGTAATATGTCCAAGTCTCCATGATCAATAAGCATAGCAAGTTGGCACTCAATACAAGGTGATATGAGAGATGCAACTAATGGAGACAAGAGACAATGATCAAGACAAATCAAGTGAGAGGCATGAACATATATGTCATCAACCCAAGAAAGCGAGTAAGAATGGAACATGGGTGATGCGACAAAGCAAGCAATCATAGAGATCAAGTCAAGCAAGCTAGTAGTGCGAAGATGCAACATACTAGGAGGAATCATGGCAAGCATGTCACGGGTGAAAATAGTGTGCATGAATAATTCACATGACATAGCACAAGCATGAAAGCAAGATATGAAGAAGGTATCATCATTGTATTGGCAAGAAGTCCTATGTAAATAGCAAGGGAACATCATGACTCTCCCAACACAAGAATCAGCAATAGCATGAGGCACATGATAAACATGGCAATAGCAACAAGGATCTCCACCAAGCATGCAAATACACATAGTTGTAGCATAATGGTGAATCATGGGTAGATGCAAGCAAGGGTCACAATTGCATGGCAAAGTCATAGAAGCAAGCATAACATGCAAAGTGAACACGATAGAATGGGCATAAGGTAACAAATGGTAAATAGCCCAAAGCCGTGTGAGAGCCAAGTAGAAGAGATGCGCGTAGTCGTTGTGCGGAGAGAACGGTGGTAAGGACAATCCACGTGATCCCAAATCATCATTGCTCTCAAGAGCTCGTTTCGTCAACTCTTGGGATTGAGAGGTTGACGAGTATATGTGAGTACCTACACAAAACAAAGGCAAAGGAAAAATTGTGTGTGCGTGGTAGATGTACACATCATCCATCATGATGCGCACGTGCATGTGTTGGTTCGCACAAAATAGCCAATGCTCAAATAAATGAGATGCGTGATATAGAAACATGTCATCCATCATGATGGGTTTGTTGTTATGTATAGCATAATGGAGACTCAAAGGATGTAATGCATCATGAGAAATATCTAGAGCATTGTTATTCATGGAATGCATATGGTGCAAGCAATTATGGGAATCATGCAAAGTATGGAATGCATCAAAATCTCCTAATGTGTATGAGGAAACTATGGGGGTCTCCTCATGAGCATTAATGGAAACATCACATGGAGAATATTGAGAACATCCAAAACAATGCATATTTGGAACAATGTGATCATGGCATGGTATAGTAGATGAATTGCGCAAATCATGTAAAGGAAGCATGGCAATATCATCACATGAAAAACAAAAGCCAATGACCATCCTTTCGTCATCTATGCCATAAGTGCAAATGGGATTTACCTTAATGGGGCATGCATAGTTACTATGTTGAGATTGAAATGATGCAATATGGGCGATCTCACTCATAGCATATGACAAGTTTAAAGGGTTGTCGAACATGATGTGACCAAAAGAATTTTCACAAGATATCCTATGGAGCATAGCATCACAACTAGGAAACTCAACATGCTCATCATCATAGTCATCATAAATTGGTAAGTAGTGACATGAAGAAGTCGCACTAGCATGAAGCATGGGAATAAGTGGATCAACATCATGCAAGCAATCATTGGTTAGATAGTCCACTAGTGGGACAAGAGAAGCACCATCACCTATGTTACCTTTGGAGCATCACTTATGTGTTGTAGGTGAGGTGTCAAAGACCAAGTCGTGGTCAACTTCATCTTGATGGAACCATGTGGGGGGTGCATCATCGTCCACCATGGCCATCGTCATCTCCATTGGAGGTATGGACTCGTCGAGGATAGGCATGTCGTCATGTAGGAGACCTAGCACCACTAGCACCAAAGAAGAAAACACACTAGGAGTAGAGGTTAAGTCGTTAGAAATCATAGTGGCCTCACATGCCGTGTCAACTACCTCACTCACTAAGTGTTGTGGCGCACTCACTCCCGGATCGAGCGCGAGTTGGAGGTGGAGGATTCCGTGGCTGCTTTCAAGCAAAGTCGTGATGAATTGAAGAAGGAGCTGGAGGATTTCGCCGCCCGGCGATTCATCGACGAGTAAAGACAGTAGTGACACAGATCGTTGTCTGCAATTTCCTTCTTCTCTTGCCCTCGTGTCTTCCGGGCTTTGCCGCATGTGGCATTTTAAATTATCCAGAATATGTAAGACAATTATTATCTGCGCCATTATAACTTTGTCGTCGTAGTATCCGTTGCCATTTTATTTGTGGTCGTATTATTCGTTGCCCTATGTGGCAATTTAAATTAGGGTGGAATACGAGTTCAAAACACGAACAAAGCAAATGTTGCCATGGGATCACAAGCAAACACCCTCTGTCCAGGTGCTTTGATTAACCCATTAATGGAGAAGTTGTGAGCGAGGCGAGCGGCGGTTGTCGGTGTCAAAACCGGCGGATCTCGGGTAGGGGGTCCCGAACTGTGCATCTAAGGTCGATGGTAATAGGAAACAGGGGACACGATGTTTACCCAGGTTTGGGCCCTCTCTATGGAGGTAATACCCTACTTCCTGCTTGATTGATCTTGATGAATATGAGTATTACAAGAGTTGATCTACCACGAGATTGTAATGGCTAAACCCTAGAAGTCTAGCTTGTATGACTATGGTAATGAGTATATCCTTTCTGGACTACACCTACCGGTTTATATAGACACCGGGGGGATCTAGGGTTACATAGAGTCGGTTACATAAGAAGGAATCTTCATAGTTGGTCGCCAAGCTTGCCTTCCACACCAAGGAGAGTCCAATCCGGACACGGGTACAGTCTTCGGCCTTCATGTCTTCACAGCCCATCAGTCCGGCCCATGAATAATAGACCGGACGCCCGAGGACCCCTTAGTCCAGGACTCCCTCAGTAGCCCCTGAACCTGGCATCAATGACGAGGAGTCCGGCGCGCAGATTGTCTTCGGCATTGCAAGGCGGGTTCTCTTTTTCCTAAACTCCAAGATAGTCTTCGGACGCGATGATAGTATCCGGACCTGTCACACACACCACATGCAACCACAGAGAGAATATAATTTTACACGAGTCCAATCCGCTGACAAATTTTGGCAGCAGGATATTACGCCCGACCGGTTATAATTTCGGACCATTTTGTGCCCGACGCTTCACGTCCCGAGACGCGGTTGCCATTGGCACGTCTTGTCAAAGCAGAGATTGTGTCCCCTTATCGTGGGATTCTCATCAATGCGGGCATGGGTAACCCAACCGTGCCGTTTATACAGGCCTTGGGAATAGGCGAGCTTTTAGGGCGAGTGGGGAGGCGCTTGATATTCACGGCCTTTATAAGGGGATATGGATTTCTTTCTTCACCCATGCCCTTTCCCTTCTTCAGCCCTTCCGTCCTTGAGCTCCAGCGCCCAAGCTTTAGCTTTTCCTCGTTCGAGGAAATACTCCAAACATGTCCGGATCCGGAGCTGGAGGTAAGTGGATGGCTTCCTCTGTTAGGAAGAAGGACATCAAGGAGCTCCGGGAGGCAGGATACCTGGCCAAGGAGATTGCTCATCGGCTCCTGGCCAAGGGACAGATCGTCCCTAACCCAGAGCCCCGTGAGAGGGTTGTGTTTCGCACACATTTCGTCCGTGGACTGGGATTCCCTCTACACCCATTCATCCCCGGGCTGATGTTTTACTACGGGCTGGACTTCCATGATCTAGCCCCCAACTTTATCCTCAACATCTCGGCATTTATTGTCGTGTGCGAGGCCTTTCTCCGCATCCCACCTCACTTCGGCCTATGGCTGAAGACCTTCAATGTGAAGCCGAAGGTAGTGAGCGGCCAACAAGCAGAGTGCGGAGGCACCATGGTGGGAAAGATGCCCAACGTCGTCTGGCCCGAAGGCTCCTTTGTGGAGACCGTGAAGGGGTGGCAATCGGGGTGGTTCTACATCATCGAGCCGCGCGACAACAACTGGGCGGCGACCCCCGAATTCCGATCCGGAGCTCCGATGCGGCTCACCTCCTGGCAGGAGAAGGGCCTGACCTGGGGTTCTTCGGACGAGCTGACTGGGCTCCAGACATGCGTCCAGAACATGATGACCAGGAAAATCAAGCTCGTCAACGTGATCCAGGGTATGCTTTTTCGTCGGATCCTGCCGTGCCAGCGCCGGACTTTCTATTTGTGGGAGTTCGATCCGGCCAAGCACCAGACGCTACTAGAGTTCTTCGACACGATGCACGAAGACATCTGGAAAGTGCTCTTCAAGGCCGGTGAGACACCACCGCCCACGATCGAGGATCGCGGTCTTAGCTTAAGACGCCAGGCTAATTCGGTAGGTTCTTTCGTGTTTTCAAGGTGTACCCTTTACTGGCATATTTTGAAGAAAGGGTCTAAGCCTTCCTATCAATTATTCAGGCTTGGATAGAGAAAGCGGAGCGGATTAACTGTCCGGCTCCGCTACCCGAAGACCAAGAATTCCCACTTCTGACGAAGATGCTGTTTCCAGCACCTTATGAGGTGCCGGAGAAGACGGCCAAGAAAGCGGCCAAAGGGGCCCGGCGGGGCCCTCGCCGAAAAGGCGCTTCGGATGTGACGTCTCAAGACGAGACTCACTCTTCGTCCACCGAAGGCGATGGCGAGGAGGAGGAAGAAGAGGATGATGCCCCACCTGAGGCGGGGAGGAAGAAGAGAGCGGCCTCCATGAACCTGTAGGCGGAGGCGCCCAAGAGGGGGAAAAGCTCCCTCGCGGATAACTCCGCATGGGACGTTGATAGTAGTCCGGAGCGACCTCCTCGGACCAAGCCTCAGGTTGCATCGTAAGTATTAAAATATTTATGCACGCCCAAACGTCTGACATTTCCGCCTTGTAATATTGATATGTTTGAATCATGCCATTCCAGTCCGGCCCGCCACGGCTCCCCGCGATCCTCGACAGAGGGTTCGCTAGACTCACAGGAGATGGCGAGCATGTCTCCGCCGCCCGCTCACTCTGTCTCGCCCAAGGGCGATGACGAGATGGTGTCCCAAAGGACCTTCCCAGACCGTGGGGAGGCTCCAGAAATTGTGAGGGTGGCGCCCCAGGATGACTCCTCGGCCACCGGACACATGGGGAAAAAGCCCCCATGGGGGCTGTTGACGGGGGCCAAGTTCCATTAGGCCCTCAGCCGGATACTATTCTGGAGTCCTTCACGGCTCCGGAGTCCAGCGAACGGCCCTCCCCGAAAGGAGGAGGTGTACCAGTTCTGGCGGTGACCTCTGTCCAACCAGGGGCACCGGATAATCTACTGGAAACGTTGCGAGACGCTTCCATTGTGGATGAACACCGTACCCTTATGCGTACGGTGATCGAAAAAGTTCAGTTAGCAAAAAGCGGACTAACCGAAGCCTGCACTAGCCTTCTAACGGGCTTGGAGGTAAGTAATGTAATTGTAGGAAGAATATCACAATGTAGACAGTAGCCCCTGATGCTCTGTTCGGTGTTTGGAAAGAAAGAGCCGAACAGAGGATCAAAAATAATTCTCGCAGGAGTCTAACATAAGGTGTCTATGTGAATAAGCAGGCATCACTGCGGGCTGCTGCCACTCATACTGCGGAGGTCTCCGGAGTGAAGCAGAAACTGGAGCGGGCCAAGGAAGAGCTTGGCCTCGTGAAGAAGCAGCTGGAGGATAGCAAAGGTATGCAGTAACCTGCGTGTTCATTTAATAAGGATGAATGGTCCCTGCGGACTAAAGTGTCATGAACTTTATTAGGGGCCACGACCGAGGTGGCAGCCCTCAAGAAGGCGTTAGTCGAGGCCGAGGACAAAGCAGCCAAGGAACGCGCCGCGCGCGAGAAGCACGAGGGCCTGGTTAACAAGGCCCAGCAAGAGCTCCAGGACGCCGTCGAGAAGCTCGAGTCCTTGGAGCGCGAGTTTAGGATGCAAGAGTCCGAACTTGCGAAGGCCCGCCAGAGCGCGCAGGATGCCCGAGCCGAAGCCCAAAGCGCCCTCCAGGAAATTCAGGCGGCCAAGAAGATTGCGGCGGGTATGTTTTTTACCATGCAAATCGAGCATGCGAAGGAAACATTCCTTATACTTACCCGTATTTGGGTTTTCTAGGGGCCTCTGCGAATCTGCCGCGCAGTGTATCAGATGCTGCCGAGTTTTATCGAGCCGAAGAGGGGATGTCTACGGAGAAGCTGTTCTGGTCTCAATATCTTGGACCAGAACATCCGGTGCCCTTTAGCGACAAGCTGAAACAACTGGTCGAGCTGCACAAGTCGGCCGAGCTAGCCATGAAGGGCCTAATAGTCCGACTGTGGCCTGCCGAGCCCATACCCAGCAGCTACTTCGGACTTGTGAGGCGGCTTGTGAGCGCCTGCCCACGGCTCGAAGCCGTGAAGCGATCGGTCTGCATTGAAGGTGCGCGGATGGCATTTTCCCATGTCAAAATGCATTGGGCGAAGCTAGATGCCAAGAAGCTGATCACCGAGGGGCCGCCGGAGGGCAAGGAGCATCGTCGACCCGAGCTGTATTATGATAGTCCTGGAGGGATCCTGCCTTGTGGCGGAGCAATGTGCGAAGGACGTGATATTCCCATGAAAACATGCAGGTTGTCCTGTAATATGAAACAAGATCGATGTGTAATATGATGCTTGTGATATAATTTTACCTCCTGTGCGGCCGTTTATTGAAATCTGAGGGTTGACCAGTCGTCGGCTTCTGCCCCCACGTAGATAGTACGGGGGTGTTCGGGAAAAATCTAAATACTCTTTACTCCACATTCTAGTCCTTAAAGGAGGTGTTTAGCGCAACGAACAAGGCAATCAGACTATACGGCCTTTATTACCCTCACTTAGCCATAGGAGTTTGACCATGAAAATTTCGGCGAAGCCCCTGGTGTTCGGAAGGCCGAACCAGGGGCGTTATACACGCCTAATCGGAGAAAACCGATTCCTTGCATAAAGCGGAAAAAATCTCTAGGGATTTAAGACCTCTCAAACAGCTGACTAGCTCTCGCCACATCATGACAGTCAGTTTTCGGCTTTCTCTACTGAGGTGCTCGTCCGGATGAATCGGGACACAATCGCAGTAGTTCTCCCTTTACTACCCTAGCCGATATAGCGGAACGTAAGGTAGCAAGCACAGGAGCCGGGCAACCCAACTATTGACCAAAGACATGATTCGGAACCGATGCATATAATGCTATAAGTTCGGGGTGCCGAACTGTACTGTAAAAAGTGTTCGGACTTTTGTTGCCGTAATGCGGGACGTGATGAAGCCCCTGGCGCAGTAATACGTACCATAATGTACGCGTGCAATGAGTAATAAATACAAAGGAAAAAAGGAAGGGGAAGGTTAAGTAATAAAGTGACACTGCCCTTTATTTTTGTAATGTGATTAATACGTCGAGGCGTACTTGTACAAGTAATGCGATAAGCAAGAACGGCTATTTTATCATGACCAAAAGCGAGCTGTGTACGGGTATGCAAAACAGGTATAGCAATCGTTAACAGAGGCCACCTGGGGGTTCCCTTAAGCGCCAAAGCTCCTTGCCTCCTTGATGTGTCCGACAAACCTCGAAAAGAGAGAAAGGACCTGAAATGGAGAAGAAAAGGTACGCGAATCCTGGGTCGGTCGAGCCGCACTGTGGATCGCGAGATAGCTGTGCCTCCGTCCGTATCCATGGGTTTTTGGGCACGTAGTTATGTGCGCATGGTACGTGTGCCATTCCTTTATCGGGGCTGGGACGGAGGCCGAATTGCTAATCAAGCTCTTGACGAGCCGAGCTGTCTTGTTGCAGTGTAGTCTGGACCCTCTTAACGATGTCCAGGGGCTCGGCAGCCGGATTATAGTTCTGCTTGAGAAGGCCGCTCTGTACTTCTGCTGCTAGGGCAGCTATGTGCTCCTCTGTATGGAGGGAGCGTTCGGTATTTCCATTGACTGCTATGATGTCGCGTGGACCAGGCATCTTGAGCTTGAGATAAGCATAGTGCGGCACCGCATTGAATCTAGCAAACGCGGTTCGTCCGAGCAGCCGCTGCGGAAGGGGACGATATCGAAGATTAGCTCTTCGCTTCGGAAGTTGTCCGGGGAACCGAATACCACTTCCAGCGTGATTGAGCCCGTACAACGAGCCTCTACACCTGGAATGACTCCTTTAAAGGTAGTCTTTGTGGGTTTGATTCGTGAGGGATTAATGCCCATCTTGCGCACTGTATCTTGATAGAGCAGGTTGAGGTTGCTGCCACCGTCCATTTGGACTCGTGTTAGGTGAAATCCGTCGATGATTGGGTCGAGAACCAGTGCGGCCGAACAGCCATGTCGGATACTAGTTGGGTGATCTCGACGATCAAAGGTGATCGGGAAGGACGACCACGGATTGAATTTTGGGGCGACTGGCTCTACCGCGTAGACGTCCCTGAGTGCGCGCTTGCGCTCCCTTTTGGGGATATGTTTAGCGTATATCATGTTCACCATTTTGACTTGAGCGGGAAATTTCTTCTGTCCCCTAGTGTTCGGCTACCGGGGCTCTTCGTCGTCGTCCTCGCTTTGCGATCCCATTTCCTTGCTCTGGGTATTTGCCATGCTGGCTTGCTTAAAAACCCGGCAATCTCTGTTGGTATGGTTGGCTTGTTTGTCTGGGGTGCCATGTATCTGGCACGGACGGTTGAGTATGCGGTCCAAGCTGGATGGTCCTTCGCTATTTCTTTTGTAGGGCTTCTTTCGCTGGCCGGACTTGGAGCCACTGAACCCGGCGTGAACCGTAGTGTCATCGGTGTTATTGCCATTGCTTCGGCGTTTGTGTCTATTGCGCCGGAGCTTGCCGATGCTATTTTTGGCCTCGGGGGGGGGGGGGGGCTGCCTCGTTGGCTGTGGTTTTGCTACCAGCCAGCCAGCTATCCTCACCTGCGCAAAAGTGGGTCATGAGCGCCGTGAGGGCCGCCATGGATTTCGGCTTTTCTTGGCCGAGGTGGCGGGTGAGCCATTCGTCACGGATGATGTGTTTGAAGGCCGCTAGGGCTTCAACATCCGGACATTCATCGATCTGGTTCTTTTTGGTTAGGAACCTAGTCCAGATTTTTCTGGCTAATTCTCTAGGTTGTTGAACTATATGACTTAGGTCATCGGCGTCTGGTGGCCGGACATTAGTGGAAGTTGTCCAGAAAAGCTTCTTCCAAGTCCTCCCAGCTGCCGATGGAATTTTCAGGCAGGCTATTTAACCCGTGCCGAGCTGGCCCTTTTAGCTTTAGTGGGAGGTATTTGATGGCGTGGAGGTCGTCTCTGCGGGCCATATGAATGTGGAGAATAAAATCCTCGATCCACACGGTAGGATCAGTTGTTCTATCGTATGATCCGATGTTTACGGGTTTAAACCCTTCTGGGAAATCATGATCCATCACTTCATCAATGAAGCAAAGAGGGTGTGCGGCGCCTCTATATCGGGCCGCGTCGCGACGTATTCTCGATGGAGTCTGCCTGCGGTATTCGGCCCGGGCGTGACTGGGTTTGTCACGTCCGAATAGATAGCCGTCGTTGCGTGTGAAGGCACGTCCTCGCGATCCGTAGATCTATCTAGTATGTACTGCTCTGCTGTCCAAGTCATGTCGAAGGTCATATGTGTAACCCCGAACTGTTTTATCTCTGCCTTCACGGCGGGGTGGGGCGGTCTGGTGTTCGGCTTGAGTTGCCGCTTTATCCCGACCACGTGGTGGTCGGTCGGCCGTGTTGCGCAATGATGGCACGGGCTCCGGCACCTCGTCATCGAACTGAGGTAGCAGTTTGCGCTTCGGGTAAGTTTTGGTTGGGCGCTTAAGGCCGTATTCTTCGGCAGCTAGGACATCAGTCCATCTGTCGTTGAGCAGCTCTTGGTCAGCTTGAAGCTGCTGCTGCTTCTTTTTCAGGCTCCTTGCAGTGGCTATTAGCTGGCGCTTGAAGCGCTCCTATTCGAGGGGTTCCTCAGGCACGATGAACTCCTCATTGCCAAGGCTCACCTCCTCCTCGGAGAGCGGATGGTAACTACTGTCCTCCGAGTCTCCGTCTATGGCCTGTTCATCAGGGCTGACTTGCCCATCGTCTTGTTCCTCCTGTTCGGATGTTGCTCCAACATGGTCTTCATTGTTTTCAGCATCGTCCGGAGTACTATTTTCTCCGGCGCTAGTGTTGCTATCTTTTGAGCGACGTGACTTAGAATGGCGTTCAGGGCGCCGGCGCTTGGACTGTGTCTTAGAAGGTTTATTCGCAGCTGGGTCCTCTTTGTCGTCGTCGCTACCTTTTTTAGGTGTGTCAACCATGTACACATCGTACGAAGAGGTGGTCGTCCAACGTCCAGTGAATGGCGGGTCTTGGCCTTGCTCCTTGTCGACATCGTCGTCCATACCGTCGATGTCTTCGGATCCGTAATCAAGCACGTCGGTTAAGTCCTCGATGGTGGCTATGAAGTGGTTGGCGGGTGGGGAGCAAAATTCTTCAGCATCAGCCCCTAGCTCGAACCGGACATAGTTCGGCTGTGAGTCCTCCGCCAAGGACAGGTTCTTTAATGAGTTTAGCACATCGCCCAAGGGCTAGTGTTGGAAGATATCTGCGGTACTGAATTCGAAAATAGATAACCGATCAAGCTCGGTGTCCGCAGGCGTACGGGGTTTGGAACTTATAGCCAGAAACGAATCCGGAATTCCGTTGACACAGATATTGCAGGGTGTTGAGTTTGTGTGTGGCTCCAACGCCGCGGACTTTGTGGCCTCGGATGGCGCAATCTGCTCCCGATTTAAGGCCGTTGCAGCAACACGAACCATTTCCTGGATGTGATCCGATGACAGATTTAAGTCATGTTCATTGGAGCGAGGGGGAGAGATCGCCGTGGTCTCGAATCCGTTGAACATCAAGTCTCCACGGATGTCTGCGACGTAGTTCAAGCTTCCGAATCTGACCTGATGGCCAGGGCGTAGCTGTCGATCTGCTCCAGATGGCCAAGCGGGTTGGCCCGCAGTATGAAGCTGCCGAATACAAAGATCTGTCCGGGGGGAAGGTTTCTCCCTGGACAGTGTCACTATCGACGATTGAAGGGGCCATCGAACCTTTCGTCGACGGCACAGTGGAACTCGCAATGAAAGCACCAATGTCGGTGTCAAAACCGGCGGATCTCGGGTAGGGGGTCCCGAACTGTGCGTCTAAGGTCGATGGTAACAGGAGACAGGGGACATGATGTTTACCCAGGTTCGGGCCCTCTCTATGGAGGTAATACCCTACTTCCTGCTTGATTGATCTTGATGAATATGAGTATTACAAGAGTTGATCTACCATGAGATCGTAATGGCTAAACCCTAGAAGTCTAGCATGTATGACTATGGTAATGAGTATATCCTTTCTGGACTACACCTACCGATTTATATAGACACCAGGGGGATCTAGGGTTACACAGAGTCGGTTACATAAGAAGGAATCTTCATAGTTGGTCGCCAAGCTTGCCTTCCACGCCAAGGAGAGTCCAATCCGGACACGGGTACAGTCTTCGGCCTTCATGTCTTCACAGCCCACCAGTCCGGCCCATGAATAATAGACCGGACGCCCGAGGACCCCTTAGTCCAGGACTCCCTCAGCGGCTGGTGCATGGAGGTCAAAGAGCTCGCTCCCCAGTGAGCATGGGCGGCCTTGCTGCTCGCACGTGTCCCATCGAGCCTGCGAGGTGGACAGGATGCACGCGTCCCATCGAGCCTGCATGGCGGACTGCTCGCACGTGTCCCGTCGAGCCTGCACGGCGGACTTCTCGTGCTCGTCCCGTCTAATCAAACAACTGCACGCACGCCACCGAGTATGGTTAAATTTCGACACCATAAATATAATACAACCGTTTGCGATATTAACGTGTCAGCTTTTTGTTTCAAAAAAGACATCATTGGGTACTAATGTGTGCGCCTCTTCTCAAACTGGACGATTTCTTTTACCACGGCATATATGTGCCATGTCATGAAACCATGCCAAGTTTCATGTTTTTTGGGTGACTTTTTGATTTACTGGGATTTAAAAACCGAGATTCTCATTGTTTCAGGACGACGACAAGTTTGTAATTCTTTCTCATTCCTTAAATGAGACCTAAACATGCACCCAATGACACATGTATGATTTCCCACCCATTTTGCTTCACTGGAGCATGTGGTTGTAGTTCAAATTTGAATTATGGACTATATTAAATGCATAAAAAACTTAGTAATTAGTAATATATATACAATGACCAAACGAACCCTGAACAGTTTCAAATTACAGCCCGACACTCCTGTTATTCTATGTTGCCTGTAGAAAACAAAGTTCAAGGCGAGAAGAGGCAGTGATTATCGTTTCGCCCACAAGAGGGGCATGTTTCCGTACCGGAACCACGAGGGTTGCGACAGGCTCCGGTTTGTGAAAGGCTTGTAATATAGCTTCGCCCAAATTGGACAATTATATGTACCATGTAGTGACACCATGCCAAGTTTCATGATTTCCTGGTGAGTTATGGATTTACAGACATTTAAAAACCGAGATTCGCAATGTTTGTGGCCAAGCCAGGACGGCGAGACGGTTGAATTCATTCCCATTCGTTCCATGGGACCTAAACATGCACCCCAAGGAAACATGTACGTTTTTTCTAGCCATTTTGGTGCACCGGAGCATGTATTTGTAGTTCGGATTTGAATGATGGACATTAAATGCCTAGAAAACTCAATTAATGAATAAAAAGGTCAAACAAACCCTGAATAATTTCAAAGTTCAGCGCGAATCTCCAGTTGTTCCGTGTCGCGTGTAGAAGAAAATACGAGGCTAGAAGAGGGAGTGATTATCGTTTGGCCCACAAGGGGACACGTTTCCCTATTGAAACCACGAGGGTTCTTGTGACAGGCTCCGGTTTGTAAGAGGTTTGTCATAAAGGTTGGCCCAAATTGGCAATGTTTTTACTAGGACATATATGTGCCATGACGTGACACCATGCCACCTTTGATGACTTTCTGGTGAGTTTAGGATTTATGGGGACTTAAAAACCGATATTCGAAATGTTTGAGGACGAGCCAGGACACCGGTACGGTTGTAATTCGTTCCCATTCCTGGCATGAGACCTAAACATGCACCCAAGGACACATGTATAATTTTTCTAGCCATTTTGGTGAACTGGAGCATGTATTTGTAGTTTTGATTTGACTTATGGACATTAAATGCCTAGGAAACTCAATTAGTGTATAAAAGGCCAAACGAACCCTGAATAAGTTTAAATTTCAGCACGGATATCCTGTCACTCCATATTGCCCGTGGAAGAAAATACAAGGCGAAAAGAGGCAGGGATTACTTTTCGCCCACAAGGGGAACACGTTTCCCTATCAGAACCACGAGGCTTCTTTGAGAGAAGCTCCAGTTTTTGTAAGAGGTTTGTAATAAAGCTTGGCCCAAATTGGACAATGTTTTTACCATGACATATATGTGCCATGACGTGACACCATGCCACCTTTGATGACTTTCTGGTGAGTTTAGGATTTATGGGGACTTAAAAACCAAGATTCGAAATGTTTGAGGACGAACCATGACACCGGTACGGTTGTAATTCGTTCCCATTCCTGGCATGGGACCTAAACATGCACCCAAGGAAACATGTATAATTTTTCTAGCCATTTTGGTGAACTGGAGCATGTATTTGTGGTCCAGATTTGAATTATGGACATTACATGCCTAGGAAACTCAATTAGTGTATAAAAGGCCAAACGAACCCTGAATAAGTTTAAATTTCAGCACGGATATCCTGTCGTTCCATGTTGCCCGTAGAAGAAAATACAAGGCGAAAAGATGCAGTGATTACGTTTCGCCCACAAGGGGGTCACGTTTCCCTATCGGTACCACGAGGCTTCTAAAGAGAAGCTTCGGTTTGTAAGAGGCTTGTAATAAAACTTGCGCCACAATGGACGAAAAAAATTCCTCGACATATAAGTGTGATGTCATAACACCATGGCAGGTTTCACGATTTTCAGATTAATTTTGGATTTACGGGGATTTAAAAACCGAGATTCTTCTCACGAAATGTTTTCAAACAGCACACGGTTCACTCACGAAAGTCGATATTCAATGAAAACTTCGTGGAAGCCATATTCTAAAGTTTCATAAAAATCTGAAAAAATGTGGGATGTTAAGAAGGTGATGTTTTATTGCGACACAAAATTTCAAGTTGAAAAATATTACGAGATGTGAGCTATGAAAAAGACAAATTCCGCCCTGAATAGTGACATTACTATTCGGCACTATTCAAACTGATTTTGTCTTTTTCATAGCTCACATGTCGTAATGTGTTTCAACTTGAAATTTTGTGTGGCAATAAAACATCATCCTCTTAACATCCCGCATTTTTTTGAAACTTCAAAACATCTTTTTCTCGTGGTTTTCACCGGTTTCCACCGAATGTTGGTTTTCATATGGTATCCCCCCCCCCGCTGCATGCGCGATCTGAGTCGTGCGTTCTGACTGGCCAGAACCCAAACCCCATGGATCGTACATGTGCACCATTGGATGCTCCCAGATCGAACGGCAACCCTGAGCCCTTTCGACAGCACATGCAGTACATTTGTAAGCACTGTGCGCATGCGTCATGTAGCTCACGCTTCCTTCTCTACTAGGTTTTCATTCAAAACAGACTACCGTTTCTCGCCACTCCTCTCATCGATTTCCCGCCTCTTCTCCCAGATATGCATGATGTAGATGTTTGTTTAATTCTTATAGTTCATCTCATCCAAAATCAATTAGTTTTATCGCAATTAAGATATGGAAGATTCTAGAGAACAAAGGAGAAGTGCTTGTGTTTTGAGGTTTGTGCATTATGCTTAAGTTCAACCATGGAGTCTTGTAGATTGTACATGTGGTAGAATCTGGTGGAATGTAGATGATATTCAACAGCCAGTAGTGCTCGGATTTGCCATCTCTATACCGTCGGATTGGCTTCATCCAACGAGCAAGTTTCAAAGTTATTCGCACACTATATAGGTGTATAGATGTATAGATATATATAGATGTGTCCCATGCTAGACCAAAATAAAGTTTGAGCGCATGCGTGGGATGACCCCCGGGGGGCTAAAAACAACATTTGAATGTACATAGTACGAGACTTAATATCGATGTTCCAATTCGGTGTAAATTGTAAGATTTGAACCGAGGACCATGCATACGGGTAATTATTTCGAATTCGTGCCATACTAAGTTTCGAAAAGTTGATACTGACTCAATTTGTTGTGCTTTTTTGTAGGTCATATGTTTGAATCCATCCAAAAGTTTTCTCACTACCATGGTGCTCATCATATACATATGAATTTGTATTAAAAAGGTAGCGTGGATACAGTGAAATGCAAAATCCACGTTAGAATTGGAGATCGCTACGTGACACACACTCTAATTTAAATAACTAATTATGTGACACACACTCTAATCCACGTTAGCGTGGATACCGTTTCGATTTTTTTTCAAATAACTCCTCATTAATTAATTTATAGTACTCCCTCTGTTCACTTTTATAAGACCTTGAAGACATTTCAGACAATGTGCAAAACAATTCATTTTAAGTTGTCTGAAATGACTTACAAAAGTGAACGGAGCGAGTATCTCGTTTCGAATGACTAATTATTGCAAGGAAAACACGGGCATGGTAATACATACAGATTCGTTTGCAAATGAAAGAAGATTCGTTTGCATTATCAAATGTAGGCGCACCAGGCAGACCAGGGTCGTGTCGGGGTGGACGCTACTTCGGTGCCTTAAAGGCACCTGCCTTTGGGTCACTGACATGTGGGCCAGCCACCTGTCGGGCCCACATGTCATGGACACAAAGGCAGGTGCCTTAAGGCACCGAAGCATAGTCCTGTCGGGGTGGTCGCATGTGTCGGACGGACGCGTAGCACCCAGCCACCCACCCCCCTCCCTCCCTCCCCCACCCCCCACCCCCCCAAAAAAAGGACGATGAAAAAATAAGTTCGCGCTTCCACGTTTCGGATTGAAATATCTGGCGGCCCCAATTACAGCCCTGCAAAATCTCTCTTATCCACCGTCCCCTTCCGCGCCCAGATTGCTCAAATCCCTAATTCGCCGCCAACCCAAGCAAAGTTCGAATCGCCCCTCGTCTCGTCTCTTTCCCCACCTCCGGACGACGACGACGAAGACGACGGTCGCGCTTCACCACCGCACCAGAGCTACCTCATCTACGCCCTCGTCCACCGCACCGGGTGGTCCACCGACAACGTCGGCCGCCGCAACCGACGTGCCTCACAGACACCGAGTTCCACCGCATCAGGTGCGCTTCACCGACACCGTCTCCCAGCTCACCGGGGCTACTTCACCGAGCACATCGTCGCACCTCCGCCCCCGAGGCCGTTGGGGCTTCACCAACGGTCTCGTCCACCGCATCGTAGCACTCCGCTGCCACTCAAGATCTGCATCCGTGCGCGGCCAGCCAACGCCAGCGCATCATGCCCAAACGCCGGCCCGAACTAGGTATCCACATATCACTCCCTTGTGCACTGTTCCGACGATGTTTGGATATCCTTTCACTGCTCTGTTAGCTTACACGCCTATGCAACTCTGACTTTAACTCTTATTTCTTTTGGAGATATCATCTGAAACAAGCAAATCCATTTTTTAGCGAAGCATGACGGCGCTACGGGATTTGGTACACATCCTGCACACCCGTATAACCTTGTAAGTATCTGTCCTCCGGTACAACATCAAGGTCGATTCCTCTTATTTGATCAACCATTCGCCATGTCAAAAATGCAGAGGGGGATGCAAGGAGCACAAGGCCTGCACATCCAAGCAATTGGTAACATGGACTTGTACATGGAACATCCCAAGCGCAAGCAGAGCAGCAGTGAGCCTGTACAACGAGCTAGCGTAAGTCCCTGCATTTCATTTAATTCGTACTAGCATTCGTGTATGATTTGTGTGCAGTGGCGGATCCACGAATTCAAGTTACCAGGGGCGAACATTTAACTTAAAAAATACGAAGGCACTTGCACTCCGGAAATCAACATAACTTGAGAAATCTGAAGCTACATGCACTTTGAAAACCAGCTAATGATCCAAAGTAGTTCAGATTATTAACACTAAATGATACAAGCACCAAAAAACACAAAATGCAACATGGTGTACAAGGACTACAAACATGGTCTGTACCTGCTTGAATTATTCATTCTCTGGCTGAAAATATCAAAGTGTAATTGCACCTATAACCAGTGCGCAAATTGCATATCAATATATCTATCCTGCACAAGTATGCCAATAGTTTCAAACAACAGATTAGAAAAGTATTTATGCTATGTTGTCATGATAAGGGGACTTTCTGGTAGATGGCCTCGACGTTTCCTCAAGCTATGAAAATGCACTATAATTTGCTTGTCATCAATGCCTGCAAATCTCTGTCTCTCTCAACATAGTAGATCATCATTAGACACTAAATCCTTCAATGAGCTTGCAAAATGCTTGCATTAGATCCCTCATTAGACACTATATGTTCATCACCAGGAGCATGTAAAATATTTGCATCAAATCCTTCATTAGCAGTCTGTTCATTAGACACTTCAGGCTCAAGAACAACATGAGCTTGTATGTTTGCACCGGAAACTTGATTAGATACATCAGATTCAGTCAGTTCAGTATTGATTGGGGGAGTTATAAAATAAGTAGAAATTGGTTTCATTTTCTCATAGATTCCCTACATACAAGCAGTTTTACAACACCGTCAGGTTTAACTATTGGCCAGAAATTGAAGAGTTGAATTGTCACACCCTGATTTTTCATGCCAAAACACTTAAGTCAATAAATCATGCTAAAATGTGGTTTGACAAAAACTTTTGAGTGTCCTGGACTTTGCTTAATTTACTTTTTGTGTGTTGTTTGCAAGTGCTCTAAAAATCAAATAAATCCTCCAACTCTTATACTCCTTCTCCTTGATCCAAAACCTCTCCTCAATGATCATGCCATGTGTATAGGACATAAAAATTATTTCTTACAAAAATCATTTGGCCAAATAGTATTTTCAAAAATTAGTTTTCCAAAAACCCCTGAATTGAGATTTGCACTGCAACTACTTAATTAAGGGCAGTAAAAATCTTTCCAAAAATATATTTGACTCCTATTAGATATAGGACACCCAGAGACTACAAAAATATAATTTTAAAAGTTATTTTCCTATTTTATTTAAAGGATTTTTCTTTAGGCCAGAAATGGTCTTTAATAGGTTAAAATTATTTAAAAGCTTCAAAAATATTTGAGAAAAATCAGGGAAACTCAGTGGACATATATTTTCCATATGTAAGAGTTTCAGCACTTGGTCATGTTCAAAATATTGGACAAAACCTCCCAAAACTATTTCTACCTATTTCAAGGATTTGAAATATTTCTACAGGAAATATTTTCATAAAAATCCAAGAAAACTCCATCATGTCACAAATTCCCTATTTGGTGATCTTGCCAAGTCTCATGTCTTGGAGAACAATATAACATCATCAAATCACCTCAAAACCATTTCTGTCCATTTTGAAGTTTGAGCAACTTTACATTGCCAAACATGCTCAAATGGTCTATTTATTCATCTAGACCAAATGGCACAAGTTGGAGAGAATGTTATCTTGATCAAAGTACCCCAAAACCCTTCCTGTCGAGAACCAAATTTGAACAACTCTACATTGGCAAGTTTCTCCTTTTGATCTCAACTTTTGTGGACATGTTCAGAACCTCAAATTATGACACTACACTAAGTGGTGCATCAAGGAGAATAGCTTTGCATGACCAAATCCTGGAAAGTCCATTTTTGTTGATTTTTAGGGTTTACCAAAGTTGCATTGTCAACTTTCTTCAAATGAGCTCCAACTTGGTGATCAACCCCATTTATATATGCCACTTGATCTTGTTAATCTTCATATCATTTGGAATCCATTTGCTTGCCCAAACCACCATCAAACACCTTCTGGCAGAAATTTAAAATGCATGTTTTGGCCATTTCCACAAATCTCCATGAGCTCAACTTTTTCCCACAGCCTCACCTGATCCTCCTCTACATCCTGCATGCTTTGCTGCCCAAGTAGCAATGATTAAGGGGGGTAGAGACCAATTTTTCGTCTCTGGACAGCCACCTTCCCCTCCCTTCCTCATCTCTCTCTCTGTCCTGGCAAGTCCCAGGGCATCCAATGCCTTTTGCACTTTGTTTACTCCTCCTGGAGCTGCCAGACACAAGTGGGCGCGTGAGGACGCGAGAAGAAGCCGCGGGTGCCGGCCATTTGCGCGCTCTGGAGGACGTCAGCGTGCTCCCGACCGTTGACGCCACGTCCCCCGACCACCTCGAGCCCCCCCCCCCCCGCGCCAGTCGAGGTGCCTCGACATTCGCAACACGCCACCGTGCTGGCCCCCTCCTCTCTCCCTCTCTCTCATCTCCAGCAGCGCGTGCCCAGAGCCGCCCGAGCCCGCCAATGCATGTGCGAGCTCGTGGCTCTACCCGGAGCTCGCCCCACTCCCTCTCTCCCTCCTGGCGCCCTACTCGACTCCCACGAACGCCATAGACAGCCCCTCTCCCTCCTTCCTGGCCTCCCGAGCCGTTGCCGCGGCCACCTGTGCGCCGCGTCCATGGTGAGCCACGGGTCGACTATTTAAGGCCACCCCCGAGCCCCCTCTCTACTCCTTTGGCTCTCTCCCCCCGTGCACCCCTGGACCAACCCACACCTCTCCCCGTGTCCTCCTTCACCGCAATGGCCGGAGCATCGCCGTCGGGCTCCGCCTGAACTCGGGCTATCCCGAGCCCCTCCTCTCTCCCTAGCCACTCCAGTGCCCCCTCACCACCACCGCCAACTCACCCCGTGCTCCATCCCCTCCTCCTCGTGCCTTCTACACCTTGCCGAACCCTGCCATCGCCTGTTCCCGCCGCGGCCGAGGCCTCGCTCGCTCTGACGCTCCCCGCGGAAACTGGGTCCCCAGGTGGACGCGGCCCATCCTACCGAGCTCGCTGGAGTCCGGGCGGTCGCCGGAGGTGGCCGGAGCCACCGAAACGGGCGCCGGCAAGCGCTCGGCCCCGCCTCCTCTGCCTCCTCCGTCGCGGGCGGGAGGAGGGAGATGACCCTGCGGGTGGACCCCGCAGGTCAGTGACCCCGTCAGCGGGCCCCTCCGTTTAAGTGGAGACGCACTGGGCAAGTATGCCTCCGGCGTGGACCCTGCACGCGTGCGGCTGAACCATTTGGTCCAAATGCCATGATTCCGATTTCTAGATACATCTAAGTTCATAATTTAGGTTATGAACATTTTTCCTAATACTTTCTGTGCCCCACAAAATAATGAACCATTTCTTCATGAATGTCAACTTTGCAAATCCATAGAATATTTGTTTGAACTCCAAATCCAGTGAAACCAAATCGTAGATGCTTCTAAAATCATCCTTTGTTAAATGGGTATCTTAGCTCATTTTTCAAAAAATATTTCTGTACACGTCTCGCAAATCCATAAACCCCTTGATTCCATCATATCGAAATGTTCAGAAATATTCACTGATCCAATCCCAATGAAACCACTCTGGTTATTTTTCATATAACTAGAGATGTCCTAGAAAAGTCAAATTAATATTTTTAGAGCAATTTTATTTTCTGGCTTGTTGTGTTGCTTATTATGGTTGCTTCCGGCGTTAGTTGACGAAGTAGACGGAGTACTTGGAGAAGGACCAGAAGATTTCAAGACTCTGATGAACCAGGCAAGCAGCCCTTTGACCATGTCTATGAAACCCTTTTTATGCATGTCATATAGCACTTTATTATCGTTGCATCGGAATCATGATGAGATGGTAACCACTTCGGTGGGTTTCCTTTGTTGCTTCCTTGTTGATACTTGCATTGTGCATGACCCTGCCTTCCTATGAGGGTTATGCGTGTGGGAGTAGATAGGATGCTAAATTAGATGCTACGCAAATGGGACGGGTATGCATGGTGATGGAGGCAAGTATGTTCCCAAAGACTTTATTTTGAAAACCCCGTCGGGTGCCACTAATGCCCGAGGGAGAAGTTGAGCTAGGTAACCACTTGACAAAGAAGTGGTGTACCAGAGAAGGATATGTGAGTGTGGTTTCAAAAACGGATTGGTTTAAGTTGCGACCGTTATTCCAACCTTACATGCGCAACCACTCTACCCTTATATGGGAAAGGGCATTATAGATTACCTAGGCCGATACTAGCTTGGAGCCCACATTACTAGTGACAGGAGAGTCGTTGGTGCGCTCTCTCGGGACGGGGTTGTGCCAAGTAGGGCGGCCAAGAACATTTTTATGGGGCACCGGACACACCGTTGGTACCCCGTGCCAGTGGTATGTGATAAATATGGGAGCGAGGCTCCACAATTTTAAGATGTGAAATGTTGGGCACGGGGGTTACTACCAATCGAGTGGACTCCACGTTAGTGTTGTCTAGGGAAAGATATTGTTCGGGTGCTTACCCCGGGTACTTGAGGTACCGCGGGTCGTGGATGACACGAAAGTTCCCCGGATCTTGTGGGTAAAGTTTGCAACCTCTACAGAGTGTAAAACTATTCGAATGGCCGTGTCCACGGTCAAGGACAGTTGGGTAACCGCTCTTGGGCTACGTCCACATGTTTACGAAACCTGGTGAGTGTGTTTGGATAAGTGGGAAGAACTACTTGGGTCAAGTCAAAGGACTTGACATGATTGAGTTGGGTTGGTGCCCACTCCATTTATGTTGATATCTGTAACCAGACCCTATGGTTACATGAATTCATACGATGCATGATTTACCAGTTATTGAACATGTCATAGCACAACAAAATTGGCTTTCTGCAAAAACATACCTATGTCATGCATTGTCGTATCTTGAGCCAAAACATGGGTTGCTTGCGAGTACATTCAAAGTACTCATTGGCTTGCCACTGGTTATTTTATTGGCCAGGCATGAAAGAACAGGATATGATGAAGAATACTCCGGTGACGAACATGCGAGCTAGGACGCTTCCCAGTCAGAATGCCTGTAGGGTTAAGGCAGATGGCATGGGTCCAAGTTATCGACGAAGATTTTCGTTGCGAAGTTATACTCAAGACATGACCATAATGGTCATAATTTATGTAAGACAGTATGAATGGATGAAAGACTCTTGTTATACAGCTTCTATGTGTTCAGTGAGCATTGATCTCTGGGATCACTGTACACGTGCATTCGGTGATCACGACCTATGAGTCGGGGTCCCCACAGAGCTGGTATCAGAGCCATCCTGACTGTAGGAAGCCTTAGTTAGCATGGTTGTTAGTTAGGGTAAAACTACTTCCAAAAACTATCTCTAATTTTCAAAAACTATCTATACTTCTCTTCCCCTTCTGAGTTTTTCGAAAACTAAGATATACTTTCCTCTTCCCCTTCAAAATGTTAAATGGTCGCTAGAATCCTTATGCCCCTGACCACGGGATTCCTTGTAATCCTCGTGGATAATCTAGAAGGAAGACGCCTTGCCAGACACTCACCCACCTCTTCTGAACACAAGACTGGCGACACCACAGCATGACGATGCCAATGAAAGTTAGGCCCTCAAGGAATGAGGACATGAAGACCCAGAGGATGGTGACACCTTTGAAATTGCCCCAGGATTATGCAACCTTGGCCTATGATGACCAGGGCATAGGATATGCAAGATCATGATATACATCGCTAATAGAGCAACCCTGTCCTTATCATTGTTGCATCGGCAACCACCGGTGGCTGAGAACCTAGCCATTTGGTCCGCCTCACTATAGTGAGCAGGAAAACGGTTCTCTTCATCCCCCTCTCTCGGTGACGATACTGGCAACAGTGTGTCCGGCAGATTGGACCTCTACTATGCGTTGTTAGTGTCATTACATAAAGGATTGCCTACCTGGTACACTCGACGCCTTAGAAGGCAAGAGGGATCGTCATGATTAAGTAGACAAGAGGAGACGAAGTCAATGCCAGCTACGAGGAGCCACCTTCACCCCATCACCTGATTAGGCGAGAAGTTGTTGAAGAATCTACAGGCTCAACCTGGATCATTTCATCAAACAACTACAGGAGACATAGCGACACCTGAGGAAAACCAAGAAGACTGCACGAGGCACGGAGCAAAGCACGACTACTGAATCCGAGAACCCCTAGGGGTAGGATGAGTCGTGTACCCCCTATGTGAAGTCGAGTCCGTATGATGGTTCGAATAGAACCATGATTCTGTGTTGCTTGTTTTTATTTGTTTGTGTTTTGATATAGGTCGCACTTTTGCCCTAGGCGACAAGTATGCGACTATATCACCTTCCTTACCTTATTTCTTTTGTTTGGCCCTTTTTGGCACCCGTTTGTTTGCACCTGCACTATAGAACCCCCTTTAGGCATTCCCCTCCTCTATGCTACTTCTCCCTCTAATCTCTCCCATCAACTGAAGGCTAGCAAGACAAGATGCACCAAGAATTCCACCTCGGCAGCTAACGAGCAATGAAGACTTTTGCTACAACCTCCACGACTGAGTGCTACCCCGTAGAGTTATGGTTGCCCCTCAAGATTAGAAACCCATTCCTGGACCCTTCGAGACTTCACAAGATACCCCAGATTGAATCCTTAACCATGTGCTTAACCCACAGAATTGCAAAAGAACCAGTTGAGCCGCAACAACCTTTGCTTAGTACATGGCTCATTATGGAACTAGTGGACATAGTGAACTAGCACATTATTATCCTAATATAGCACAAGAACTGACGATGCCATAGGGAAGACCAATTTGAGGATGTAGGAATAGAGGACAAATGACTTGATGGGTTTATATCAGTAACCTTGAGGAATTATCTGAGACTTTGGTGGATTATGAGGCTTTCATATTGGTAGATGAACCTGGTAGGATCGTGCTAATAAAGTGGCATAACTCTCATGTCTCCTGAGTAAATTGGATTTAAATAGGTGATCCTAGTTGAGTATAGATGTTGAGTAAGCCTACATGGTTCGGAGTAAATTGGATTTAGGCTGAAGATCTCGATCATGATACCATGTTTCTCGGTGGACGACAAACTAGGAGATCGCATGGAACACCGTAGACATCGGATCTGTAGAATTAATGGATTATGTATTGATTGGTAGGAGTTAATGGGCTGTTGGGGTTGACTCATGGGAAGGAAACAAGATCTTGGACTGGCATACGATGTGTTTCCTTAGGATAGAGATGCACTATCTTGGACCTTGGAAGGATAGGCTGAGCACTTGGATGGTCATGATTAATTCAAGCTTGGAAGCGTGTATATTCTACCCATGGAGTTTTACATAGATATGAGTTTGGGGATGGTTGACATGTATGATTCTGTTAGACCTCCTCACGGAAGCCATGAGGATATAGAAGAATTGGAATCTCAGAAAATGTGCTCAAGGATAAGATGACAGGCGTTCACTCGCACCCTAGAACCCTTGGAACCCTTAAGCCCTACCAAGCCACAACATGGTTGGATCATGACCATGGGCTTTGGACCTAGGACGGGAAGACTTTGGCCAATACTCAACCGTGACCACCACTAATGCCTCAGCCCACTCTAGGTACCCCATATACTTCATCGAGTACTTGGGCAAGTTAGTTATCATCTTTATTTGAGGACATGCATGTCCACCTGAAGACGGAAAAAGAGTTGATTAGCTGGTTAGGGAACATCTGAAGACCGCCATGTCAAGGAGGAAGAACTATACCAACCACCATCATCAGGAAGTGAACTTCCTCGTCGAAGACCGCGCGTATCTGCAAACCACTCCTATTAAAGAAACCGAGCATTTCCATGTCAAAAGGAAGCTCACACCAAGATTTACCGCCCCCCTTCGAGATCACTACAAGACGAAAAGTAGACAACTACCAGCTGGAGTCACCACCTGAGTTACCCACCATGCACAACATCTTCCATGCGTCACAACTCCGGAAGTGTTTCCAACTTCCTAACTAGCCCGATCTCTACAAGGACATCGATCGTCAAGCCACCGACCTCCAGCCCGATCTAACCTACTGTAAGAAACCCATTAGCAACCGGGATCAAGAAGAACGTCATACATGAAGCCACACCATCAAGTACTTCAAGGTTCAATGGAGCACCACTCATAAGCAGAAGCAGTATGACAACATGAAGACTACCCCAAACCTAAGTTTCCGTATTCCCTTCTGCGCCTAGTTTGGGAATCTCAGGGACGAGATTCTTGTAAGGGGGTAGGACTGTCACACCCAGATTTTTCATGCCACAACACTTAAGTCAATAAATCATGCTAAAATGTGGTTTGACAAAAACTTTTGAGTGTCCTGGACTTTGCTTAATTTACTTTTTGTGTGTTGTTTGCAAGTGCTCTAAAAATCAAATAAATCCTCCAACTCTTATACTCCTTCTCCTTGATCCAAAACCTCTCCTCAATGATCATGCCATGTGTATATAGATAAAAATAATTTCTTACAAAAATAATTTGGCCAAATAGTATTTTCAAAAATTAGTTTTCCAAAAACCCCTGAATTGAGATTTGCACTGCAAGTACTTAATTAAGGGCAGTAAAAATCTTCCCAAAAATATATTTGACTCCTATTAGATATAAGACACCGAGAGACTACAAAAATATAATTTTAAAAGTTATTATCCTAGTTTATTTAAAGGATTTTTCTTTAGGACAGAAATGGTCTTTAATAGGTTAAAATTATTTAAAAGCTTCAAAAATATTTGAGAAAAATCAGGGAAACTCAGTGGACATATATTTTCCATATATAAGAGTTTCAGCACATGGTCATGTTCAAAATATTGGACAAAACCTCCCAAAACCATTTCTGCACATTTTTAAGTTTGAGCAACTTTACATTGCCAAACATGTCCAAACGTTCTCAAACCTTGTGAACATGCTCAAATGGTTTATTTATTCATCTAGACCAAATGGCACAAGTTGGAGAGAATGTTATCTTGATCAAAGTGCCCCAAAACCCTTCCTGTCGAGAACCAAATTTGAACAACTCTACATTGGCAAGTTTCTCCTTTTGATCTCATCTTTTGTGGACATGTTCAGAACCTCAAATTATGACACTACACTAAGTGGTGCATCAAGGAGAATAGCTTTGCATGACCAAATCTTGGAAAGTCCATTTGTGTTGATTTCTAGGGTTTACCAAAGTTGCATTGTCAACTTTCTTGAAATGAGCTCCAACTTGGTGATCATCCCCATTTATATATGCCACTTGATCCTGTTAATCTTCATATCATTTGGAATCCATTTGCTTGCCCAAACCACCATCAAACACCTTCTGGCAGATATTTAAAATGCATGTTTTGGCCATTTCCACAAATCTCCATGAGCTCAACTTTTTCCCACAGCCTCACCTGATCCTCCTCTACCTCCTGCATGCTTTGCTGCCCAAGGAGGAATGATTAAGGGGGGCAGAGACCAATATTTCCTCTCTAGACAGCCACCTTCCCCTCCCTTCCTCATCTCTCTCTCACTCCTGGCAAGTCCCAGGGCATCCAATGCCTTTTCCACTTTGTTTACTCCCCCCTGCAGCTGCCAGACACAAGTGGGCGCGTGAGGACGCGAGAAAAAGCCGCGGGTGCCGGCCATTTGCGCGCTCTAGAGCACGTCAGCGTGCTCCCAACCATTGACGCCGCGTCCCCCACCACCTCGAGCCTCCCCCTTGCGCCAGTCGAGGTGCCTCGATGTCCGCAACATGCCACCGTGCTGGCCCCCTCCTCTCTCCCTCTCTCTCATCTCCAGCAGCGCGTGCCCAGAGCCGCCCGAGCCCGCCAATGCACGTGCGAGCTCGTGGCTCCACCCGGAGCTCGCCCCGTTCCCTCTCTCCCTTCCTGGCGCCCTACTCTACTCCAACGAACGCCGTAGACAGCCCCTCTCCCTCCCTCCTGGCCTCCCGAGCCGTTGTCGCGGCCACCCGTGCGCCGTGTCCATGGTGAGCCACGGGTCGGCTATTTAAGGCCACCCCGAGCCCCCTCTCTACTCCTTTGGCTCTCTCCCCCCCGCGCACCCCTGGACCAACCCACACCTCTCCCCGTGTCCTCCGTTCACCGCAATGGCCGGAGCGTCGCCGTCGGGCTCTGCCTAAACTCGGGCTATCCCGAGCCCCTCCTCTCTCCCTAGCCACTCCAGTGCCCCCTCACACTACTAGGGAAAACCTTATACACAGAATGTTACCAGTAGCGCTGTACAAAATCAAACGCTACTGCTACTTAGTAGCAGCGCGCGTAAATAAACCGCGCTACTGCTATGACTTTAGCAGTAGCGCGTACAAGCGAAAAGCGCTGCTGCTATGTTTGAACTGAGCGCACATGACTAGCCCAACCTAGCAGTAGCGCGTATACTGGCCCAACGCTACTGCTACTCTCCTTAGCTATAGCGCGCTTACGTGTAAGGCGCTGCTGCTAACGGAAATAAAATAAAGTGAAAAACAAGTAGAAAAGTAAATGAAAATGAAAGAAATAGAAAAAGGAGAAAGGAAAAAAATAAAATGTAAAGAAAAATAAAAGAAAAAAGGGAAAAAAGGAGAAAGGAATAGCAGTAGCGGGTTTCAAGAAACGTGCTGTAGCTAACTTAGCTATAGCGCGTTTCGGAAACGCGCTACCGTTACGTTTCACTTAAACAGCGGTTTCCCCCCGCCCCCCGGCCACCACACTTCTTCCCCAAATCCCTCGCCCTCGCCGCCGTCTCCTCGATTCACCGTCGCCCCACTTCGCCGCCGTCTCCTGCCGGCGTGGACGCCCCCAACCTCACCGTCTCCCCCCGAGGCTGCCGTCATCCTCACCGCCGCCGCCCGAGGCCGCCCTCAGCCTCACCGCCGCCGCTCAAGGCCGCCCTCGACGTCACCGTCGGCGCCCTCCACCTCACCGCCGCCCGAGCCCGCCCAGGACCGCCTGCCCGTGCCCGAGCCCGCCCTCTCCGCCCCTGCCTCCGTCACCGAGCACCTCCCCGCCACCGTCTCTCCCCTCTCTGTAAGTCCCCCACCCCTCCCCCCGACTCCTCTCTCTCTGCATTTTAGAGAAAAAAATTAGTAGAGCAAAAGTTTGTTTATAGCAAAAAATTTAGTTTAGAGCAAAGGATGTTAAATAGTAGATGTTAGAGCAAAAATTAGTTTAGAGCAAAAAATTTGGTTTACAACAAAAGTTAGTTAGGGCAGTAGGGTTTAATTAGGGTAGATGCTGCTTGTATAGTATATAGTGATACTAGTAGATGTTAATTAGGTTAGGGCAATAGTGGTACTAGTAGATGTTAATTAGATGTTTTTCAGTTAGGGCACTAGAGTTTTGCTAGGTTAATTAGGTTAGTAGTGCTGCTAGTAGTAGTGGTACAATAGGTTAATTAGGTGATGTTAAATGAATAACCTAAATGAATGAAATTAGTAGTTAACTGATTTTTTTTCCTTTCATCATTATAGAGCACTAAAGTTAACTGAATTTTGTTCTATTAGTAGTTAAATGAATTTTCTTCTACACTTTGTTTTTGAATTAGCTTGTGAAATTTGGACATGTGGTTGCTCGTGTATATTTGGACATGTGTTGCGGTGTCGAAGAGGGATATTTGAACACTGTTTCCAGGGAATGATGCTGAGTGGCCTATGTTTTGCCGGAATGTTGATTCATTTCTGTTCTGGCAAATTTCAGGTTCTCGATTTGTCCATTTTTAGCAAAGTCATGCCGTAATTTTCCGTGAATTTTGGCATGACTTGTGCTAGTCAACATTCCTGCAAAACAATAGGCCTTTTTATGTCATTATTCATTTTATTAGGTCTAGAATTAATTGACTATATTTAATCATAGGAAACATGGCTAGCAACGATGAAGGACAGGATTCTGGTGATTGCGACGACGTCTACCGGGCGGCAGATGAATTTTTTAGCCTTACCGACGATCACCCGATGTTGTTGCTGGGCCCACCGGTGGCATCGGGGACTGAGACCGACACGCAGACCGGTGCTGAGACTGAGACCGGCGCTGAGACTCAGACCGGCATCGAGACCGGTGCTGCCTCGGGGAGCGGAGCCGGTGTAGAACCGAAAGCAAAGAGGCAACGACTTCCTAACAAACTCAGGACTACTAGACTGGTGGTCACGGAGGTGGACGACGGCATTTTTGAGCCAAAGGCGCCCGAGGAAGCGCGTCGATGCTACGGCAATCAAATAGGCTGCATCGTACGGACAACCGCCACCATCAACGATGAGAAACTACAGAAGATAGAAAATATGAGGAGCTCCCTCCTAAAGAAGTTTCACCAGATATTCTTGTTCCTGAGCCGGAATGAGAAGGATTATGAAGATCCAGACGAGGACCCGGCAATGAAGAAGATAAACAAACATGCCATGACCAAGTTTAGCGACGCGTTGGACGCCTGGAAAACTCGAGTGAAAGCAAGGATCATCGACAAGAAGGAACCCTACTCCGAGATTGTAAAGGATAATCCGACAATCACGGAAGAGCAGTTTCAAATATTCAAGGAGTCTTGCGAGGCCGAAGCCGCCAAAAATAAGTCCAAGTACATGAAGGGGCTTCAAGAGAGGAACATTGGGAGCCACCACCTCGGAAGTCGTGGTTACGGCGGAAAGAGGTCCAAATGGGCCAAGGAGGACGCGGAAGCCGCGAGTCTGGGCATCCCAGACCCCTTGGCGGATTTCACTCTAGTTAGGGCATTTTGGGGTACGATGAACTTTGTTATTTATGCTTATGATATGTTGTTTCTATTTTTGCCAAGTCTGTCTCTTTCTGTTGCTCAACTATATATGTTGCATATCATCGACTCATGTGACGATGCAGGTGCATAGATCATCGATGGTGAATAATTGCTACGCCAGGAGTATATATACGACAAGTGGCCGGAGTGTCAGGCCCAGGTGTACCGGTTTCCGGTTTCCGAGCGATAGGCAGTAGTTAGTTTAGGTTCACGCTAATGCGATAGAGGGATACGAACTCATGTACTCAAAGTGATAGCTCTTCTCGCGTATACCATTCTTTAGATGGATGACGATGTATTTGCAAGTAATCGAGACTTGTATCGCTATTTTCGAGATGATGACGAGAGACCACTTTGTGTTGGATGATGATTATGATGATGACATGATTTGATGAGACTAATTGTATGTATATGCTATGATTACATTTGTATGTGTATGATATGCTAAAGATTATTGTATAAAGCCTATTCAAATACAAAACAAATACAAAAACAAATATGCAGGAAAAAACTAATAAAACTAGTAGTAGCGAGGGGGGAAAACTTAGCAGTAGCGCCGCATTACCAGTAGCGCTTCCCGGTAAACATCGCTGCAGATAATATCAGCAGCGCCCTTTTCTAAACAGCGGTACAGCTATTCATGTATAGCAGTAGCGTGGGACAACAGGCGATACTGCTATACGTTAGCTGTAGCGCCTTATTAGTAGCGCCTGTCCCCGCGCAACTGAGAGGCCCAAAACCCGCGCTGCTGCTAGGCTTTTCCCTAGTAGTGCCAGAAGACGACGACCCTCAGTGGGATCCTGGCCAAGGAAATCCACAAGACCCCTGGCAAGATCCTTGCTGGGGACAACCACGACGCCACGGCAAGACCATTGCCGAGGACAGCAGCGGGGCCGCAGCCAGGGCCATGTCTGCCAAGATGTCACGCCCAATATGCGACCCTATCCGAGAGGAACTCGAAGGTCCGACCAAGGATAGACCCGCATATTGAAACTCTTTTGCAAGGTGGATATCATTACATCAACATTACATAATAGATGGGGATACATACATGAGGCATACAAATGCCGCAAGAATACATCAATACAATATCCATAAGATCAACATCCGACTACGGATGAAACACAAACAGAAGCTCAAACGACATCCACCCTGCTAGCCCAGGCTGCCGACCTGGAACCTATCCCCTGATCAAAGAAGAAGCAGAAGAAGAATTCCAAAACAAGTAACATCGCTCTCGCATCATGATCATCGCATAACCTACACCTGAACTGTTGGTGTAGTAATCTGTGAGCTACGAGGACTCAGCAATCCCATTACCATGGGTATCAAGACTAGCAAAGCTAAATGGGTAAGGAAAGGATAAGTGGTGAGGTTGCAGCAGCGACTAAGCATGATATGGTGGCTAACATACGCAAATAAGAGCGAGAAAAGAAGCAAAGGAACGGTTGTCAACTAGTAATGATCAAGAAGTGATCCTGAACTCCTACTTACGTCAAGCATAACCCAGAAACCGTCTTCACTTCCCGGACTACGCCGAAAAGAGACCATCACGGCTACACACGCGGTTGATGCGTTTTAATTAAGTCAAGTGTCAAGTTCTCTACAACCGGACATTAACAAATTCCCATCTGCCACATAACCGCGGGTACGGCTTTCGAAAGATAATACCCTGCAGGGGTGTCCCAACTTAGCCCATTATAAGCTCTCACGGTCAACGAAGGATATTCCTTCTCCCGAGAAGACCCGATCAGTCTCGGAATCCCGGTTACAAGACATTTCGACAATGATAAAACAAGTCCAGCAAAGCCGCCCGATGTGTCGACAATCCCGATAGGAGTCGCACGTACCTCGTTCTCAGGACACACCGGATAAGCTAAGCGTATAGGTACCGACGTAACCCAAGTTGCCAAGGGATGGTCCCGCACGGTGCTCTAGTTTGGACCAACGCTTAGACAAGCACTGGCCCCCGGGGGGGGGGGGGGTTAAAAATAAAATGACCCTCGGGATGCGTGACTCCCAAGGGAAAAAGGCTAGGTGATGCAAATGTAAAACCAAGGTTGGGCCTTGCTGGAAGAGTTTTATTCAAAGCGAACTGTCAAGGGGGTCCCATAAATCACCCAACCGTGTAAGGAACGCAAAATCCGGGAACATAATACCGGTATGACGGAAACTAGGGCGGCAAGAGTGGAACAAAACACCAGGCATAAGGCCGTGCCTTCCACCCTTTACCAAGTATATAGATGCATTAATTAAATAAGAGATATTGTGATATCCCAACATAAACATAATCCAACATGGAGCAATCTTCATCTTCACCTGCAACTAGCAACGCTATAAGAGGGGCTGAGCAAAAGCGGTAACATAGCCAATCAACGGTTTGCTAGGAAGGGTGACAAAGGTTAGAGGTTCATGGCAATTTGGGAGGCTTGAAGAGCAATCGATAGGTAGCACAACATAGCGATAGAACGAAGCAACTAGCATAGCAATGATAGTAATGAGAACCAAGGTGACAGTTATCTTGCCTGAAATCCCGCAAGGAAGAAGAACGAGTCCATGAAGAAGATGAAGCCACGAAGACGAACCAAGCGTAGACGAACGAGTCCTCACGAACGCAACGAAACGGGAACTATCGAGAGGAAGCACACAACATGGTAAACACACAACACATAACAAGGCATGATGCACAACCAAGCATGATGCATGACAAGGCTAGATGAAGCTACTCATGGCAAGAGATGATGCATATAAGAGCAACACATCAAAGCAAGTTTAAATGAGGCCGGAAACAACATATAGCAATTCCGGTAAGTTCTCATATGCAAATTTCGAAATTAGTGCAGATCTGAATAAACCTTATGTTCAAGTTGTTAAACAGCAAGTTAAGATGCACCAAGGTGATCTACACGAAAATCTAGTCAAGTTACATATAAAGTTCATTAGATTCGGAGCTACGGCCTAGAAGATATGAGCAATACAAGATAAACATGGCATTGATGCAAAATGCATCCAAACATCAAGCAAACTCCTGAAAACAAGGATGCAACATGATAATATGAAACTATATGCAAAACTAAACAAGTTTCATATGAAGCATGCTCAAAACGGAGCAACGGTGCAACACATACACTCCAAACATGATATAGCAACAATCTGTCCAAAACAGCAACTAGGCATCTTGCAAGCAACAAAACAACATGCTACAGCACCTCAACATGATAACAAAAGGTATGGACATGATGTACAGGTAAAGAATGACAAAACATGAACAGTGAGCTATCTCCAGAAATTAATAGAATATGCTCAAAAGGACATGGCAAAATTGCAAATAATAACAGGTTCACAGACTTGGCAGAAATTACTGGACATGGCAGAAATAACATCAGGTTGCAATGTTTAGAGCAAGCAAACTACATGCTACAGGAACATATCATGCCAAAGTTAAGCATGGAACGATTCTACTCAAAGCATATAAATAAAGTCCCTCACTGAACATGAGCCAAAAAGGCACAGAAGATATGATGGCACCCATGTAAACATAGCGAGTTTTATTAACTATTTCAGACAAGTGAAATAACAGTTCATGGCAGAAACAACGATAAGTAGACATGTTCGTGAGCTTGAAACACTCACCACAGGGCAATTCATGGCATGAAAAGGTAAGCAAAAGCAAGAAGGCATAAACATGAAGCTAAGCATGGCAATAGGATGGTCATAGGGTACATGGATCACTAGCAAAACACATGGCAAAACTGAACTTAATGTTAACAGACTGACAGCAACATTACTTTGCAACTTTGGAGCATGATAACAACAAGCTACACCAGGCTATAATTGCAACAAGGGCATGGATGGATAGAGCATAACATGCTTTACAAAACACCCTTAGTGAACATCTCCATATTATGCATAGAACGCATGGTAGCAGCAGATTTACATAGCAACAAAATATAACAGACTCAGACTTAGCAGAAATCACTGTCACAGAAATCAGCAACATCACGGAGGCTACTTTGCATGCTTGTGCTAATCACCACAAAGCTCCTAAAAATACAAGACAAGCACCACTGTAAATCTGGCATGGCATGGATCAAAACACATGTAGAGCTCGGGCTCATAAGATGCACACATCAGATGCAAGAAAAATGACAAATCATCAAGTTCTGATAACAGGCTGCAGATAACGTAGTTCCTACGGGGTGGAGACAATGGGGTCGGTCCATGGATTTTCCATCATATATCACTCTTGCAACGATGATTAGGGCGCCAAGATGGACTCAAATAGACATGGCAGAATGGAACGAAATGAAGCGCATCTCATGGTGAACATTTTGATATATTGCACGCACGAAACGGAGCTACGGGCATGAAGTTACAACAGGTCAAATTTATGCACATGATGTAAGAAATCGGGGACTTGGAGAAAATTTGAGGGGGAAGTCAAGCTCTAGGGTCTTCCGGATCTGGATCTGGCGGCACGGATGACGAGGTTCGCCGGCTCGCTGCAGAGAGGACGCCGGAGATGGGCGCGCGGCGCCTGGGGAGGTGCCGGCGGGGAGGGGGCGCCGGATCTGGCCGGCCCCTCGCCGGATCCGGCGCGGCGGCGGCGGAGGGCGGCGCCGGCCGGCATAGCTGGTGGCGACGGGCGACGGGGTCCTGCGGAGAGGCGCCGGCGGCGGCGGGCGACCGGGCTCGGGTGGCGGGGCGAGCGGGAGCCGAGGGGCGGCGGCGCGGGACCGGGCCCTGCGTGCCGGCGGCGGGGAGAGGCGGGGGGGGGGGGGCGGGCGCAGGATAGGTGACGCGTGCCGATTGGCCGCGGGCGGCGGCGGATTCTCGTCCGGCGGGTGCGGACATGTCCGGCGGCGAGAGGGGGGAATTTTCAGGGTTTGGACCCGGGATTTCGGGGGGAGAGGCATATTTATAGATAGAGGGAGCTAGGAGAGTCCAAATGAGGTGCGGTTTTCGCCCACACGATCGTGATTGAACGACCGAGAGCATGGAGGGGGTTTTGCTGGGTTAGTGGGCTGATTTGGAGGGGTGTTGGGCTGCACAAAAGAAGGGGTTTCGGGCCACGCGGTTAATCGTTGGGGCATCAAACGACCTCCAAATGGAACGAAATTTGACGGGCGGTCTGTCGGTGCTATACCAAGGCCACTCGGCAAATCACGGCCCATTCTGAGAACATTTTTCTCCCGCTCATGAAACAAGGTCTGAGAGGGCCGACGGGCGCGAGGGAGTGTCGGATCGCGAAACGGACAACGGGGAAAAGGACTGGATGCAAGTTTTTAAAACCATGCGGATGATGCAGATGATGACATGGCAAAATGTAACACGCAAGCAAATGACATGGCAACGACGACGAATAACTAGGAGACACCCGGCGCATCGAATCCGGGGTGTTACAACACTCCTCCACTAACAAGAGATCTCGTCCCGAGATCTTAGGAGCGAGACGGGAGAGAAAAAGAAAGAGGTGAAACGAGAAACACAAGAGAGAAGATGAACAACGCAAAGCCTCCGGAAGAACTGAAAGAATCGAATGAAAAGGAACTTAGAAGGAAGGATTGAATGGAGTTATTGAGAAAATCAACAATGAAAGAATAAGCTTGTTGTGGACTTATCATAAACAACTCAAAACTTGAGGTGAAATTATACCACAACCAATGTCTGAATAGCTGAGAAGAACGAAGAAATGCAAAACTCCACTTCATAAGAATACGGAGAATTAATTGCACTTCGAGACACAAGAAGGAAAGATTCTTAAGCTCCTCCAAAGAATCTTGATGAACACTTGAAGAATGAATTAAATCATGACGAACCACCGTGAAGAACTCTGGTAACAAAAGGATGACGAGATAGAATTGAAGGATGAAAGGGATAATATTAAAGCCTTGCGATGACTTGGATGGAGGTTTCGACGAGATAAGCGAGAATAGCATGGAACTCCAGAAAAAAAGATGGAATCACTTGGGATTAGAGTATATTAATCATGAACAACTCTGAAGGAAGGGATTAGATAACTTGATGGGAAAAGAATAAGAATTATGTTATGCCTACCCTTCATCAATTACATTGATGAGAACGGATTTGCATACCGCTTATTCACGTTGGAAAAGATTAAGGGGGGATATAGCGCAAAACTTGAGAAAGTCTTCATGAACCACCGGTAGGATTTGGAAAGAACGAATGAATTGATATGCTAATCAAGGAAAAATAATCTTGAACGAACCACCGTAAGAAATGAAAAAGAACGAAGAAAAGAGAATGAATCGCCGGGAGGAATTAGAAGAACAAATATGCTTGAGGGGATTTAGATGCAAAAGAACGAAGAGATCATGAGCTGGTTAAAGAACCCTTGAGTGAAGCACCGGGATAATTGGATAACGGTAGCTGAAATGTGAGTACGAAGAATTCTTCTGGAACGATGGCCTCCGGTGAACAGAAATGGAAAAACAACTCCTGACATACTCCGGATGGGTAAGAGGGAATAACTGACAAACAGGATACTTTGAGAGGATAGCATGAAACTAGAACCGCGAATCTTCGAGAGAACGGGCAAGATTTAAAAGAAAAATCTTCTTCGGTCTTCAAATGACGACAAGAAACACCACCAAAAGTTGTTGAGACACTCCGGAAGAATGACAGGCAAGGAGGTTGAGCCAACAATGAAATGATTTGCAATTGATCTTGGAAAAGATCTGACTGATGAAATTCATACTTACGTCAAACTTCGAAAAGGATTTGAGGGTAACTACGGAATAATTAGAAGAGTCACGTAAGATCCAGCGAAAATACCTGTGGGTTAGGGCTCCCACTAAAAGAAAACACCATTGAGAAAGGATTGTTGAATGAGATAGATGATGCGCCGGAACAATTGAAATATTTGAATGAGGTGATAACCTCGAATTAATTGGAACACAGACGAATCTCCTGAGATGTCTTGAGCGCTCTGGAAGGATAAGCTGGCGAGAGGCGAATGAGCAAGGGGGGACACTTAATCCAAGGAAAAGAATATGATCAACCCAAAAAAACTTGAATTGGATCCACCGGAAAATAAAAAGAGATGAGGAATGTCCACCGAGACGAGAGTTCACCGGTTGAAATAATTGAGGGAAGACTGAAGAGGTTCCACCCGAATGAAATTGATGCTTGAAAGAGACTCTGACTCCGGGAAGAAGAGGGTGGGAGGGCGGGAAAAACAAAGGCAACTTGGAAGGGGAAAACAATGAATAGTTTGAAGAGAAAAACACCATGTGAAAGAATGCAAAGGCTTCGCACGAGTAGGATGGATACTTGATTACGGGCTCCGGTTCCGAGAAGCAGAAGGGTGGGCAGGTGGGAAAAGAAAACAACTGAGGATTGGACTTGGCAAAGATGAAGAGGCTCGAGTCAACTTGACGAGAAATGCAACGGATGAGAAGAGCTGAGAACCAACGACCGAAAAACCCACTGCATGATCCTAAAGAAAATTTGAAGGGGAAGAGAAGTAATTCAAAACACCTACGTCAAGATTCCTTACAAGAGCGACGAAGGGGCTAAGGAGTAAAAAGAATTCCTACTCTCCGATATAGCTAGACTAAAAAATAGTTTTCTTCTAGACTCAACATCGGCCAAACTACACGATCAATCAAGGGGGTGGGCTCCTAGGGTCGGTCGAGGCTCTGATACCAACTTGTCACGCCCAACATGCGACCCTATCCGAGAGGAACTCGAAGGTCCCACCAAGGATAGACCCGCATATTGAAACGCTTTTGCAAGGTGGATATCATTACATCAACATTACATAAAGATGGGGATACATACATGAGGCATACAAATGCCGCAAGAATACATCAATACAACATCCATAAGATCAACATCCGACTACGGATGAGACACAAACATAAGCTCAAACGACATCCACCCTGCTAGCCTAGGCTGCCGACCTAGAACCTATCCCCTGATCGAAGAAGAAGCAGAAGAAGAACTCCAAAACAAGTAACATCGCTCTCGCGTCATGATCATCGCATAACCTGCACCTGCAACTGTTGGTGTAGTAATCTGTGAGCCACGAGGACTCAGCAATCCCATTACCATGGGTATCAAGACTAGCAAAGCTAAATGGGTAAGGAAAGGATAAGTGGTGAGGTTGCAGCAGCGACTAAGCATGATATGGTGGCTAACATACACAAATAAGAGCGAGAAGAGAAGCAAAGGAACGGTCGTCAACTAGTAATGATCAAGCAGTGATCCTGAACTCCTACTTACGTGAAGCAGAACCCAGAAACCGTGTTCACTTCCCGGACTCCGCCGAAAAGAGACCATCACGGCTACACACGCGGTTGATGCGTTTTAATTAAGTCAAGTGTCAAGTTCTCTACAACCGGACATTAACAAATTCCCATCTGCCACATAACCGCGGGCACGGCTTTTGAAAGATAATACCCTGCAGGGGTGTCCCAACTTAGCCCATTATAAGTTCTCACAGTCAACGAAGGATATTCCTTCTCCCGGGAAGACCCGATCAGTCTCGGAATCCCGGTTACAAGACATTTCGACAATGGTAAAACAAGTCCAGCAAAGCCGCCCGATGTGTCGAGAATCCTGATAGGAGTCGCACGTACCTCGTTCTCAGGACACACCGGATAAGCTAAGCGTACAGGTACCGACGTAACCCAAGTTGCCAAGGGATGGTCCCGCAAGGTGCTCTAGTTTGGACCAACGCTTAGACAAGCACTGGCCAGGGTGGGGGGGTTAAAAATAAGATGACCCTCGGGATGCGCGACTCCCAAGGGAAAAAGGCTAGGTGATGCAAATGTAAAACCAAGGTTGGGCCTTGCTGGAAGAGTTTTATTCAAAGCGAACTGTCAAGGGGGTCCCGTAAATCACCCAACCGTGTAAGGAACGCAAAATCCGGGAACATAATACCGGTATGACGGAAACTAGGGCGGCAAGAGTGGAACAAAACACCAGGCATAAGGCCGAGCCTTCCACCCTTTACCAACTATATAGATGCATTAATTAAATAAGAGATATTGTGATATCCCAACATAAACATAATCCAACATGGAGCAATCTTCATCTTCACCTGCAACTAGCAACGCTATAAGAGGGGCTGAGCAAAAGCGGTAATAGCCAATCAACGGTTTGCTAGGAAGGGTGACAAAGGTTAGAGGTTCATGACCATTTGGAGGCTTGAAGAGCAAGCGATAGAGCAAGCGATAGGTAGCGCAGCATAGCGATAGAACGAAGCAACTAGCATAGCAATGATAGTAATGAGATCCAAGGTGACGGTCATCTTGCCTGAAATCCTGCAAGGAGGAAAAACGAGTCCATGAAGAAGATGAAGCCATGAAGACGAACCAAGCGTAGACGAATGAGTCCTCACGAACGCAACGAAACGGGAACTATCGAGAAGAAGCACACAACATGGTAAACACACAACACATAACTAGGCATGATGCACAACCAAGCATGATGCATGATAAGGCTAGATGAAGCTACTCATGGCAAGAGATGATGCATACAAGAGCAACACATCAAAGCAAGTTTAAATGAGGCCGGAAACAACATATAGCAATTCCGGTAAGTTCTCATATGCAAATTTCGAAATTAGTCCAGATCTGAATAAACCTTATATTCAAGTTGTTAAACAGCAAGTTAAGATGCACCAAGATGATCTACAGGAAAATCTAGTCAAGTTAGATATAAAGTTCATTAGATTCGGAGCTACGGCCTAGAAGATATGAGCAACACAAGATAAACATGGCATTGATGCAAAATGCATCCAAACATCAAGCAATCTCCTGAAAACAAGGATGCAACATGATAATATGAAACTACATGCAAAACTAAACAAGTTTCATATGAAGAATGCTCAAAACGGAGCAACGGTGCAACACATACACTCCAAACATGATATAGCAACAATCTGTCCAAAACAGCAACTAGGCATCTTGCAAGCAACAAAACAACATGCTACAACACCTCAACATGATAACAAAAGGCACTGACATGATTTACAGGTAAAGAATGACAAAACATGAATAATGAGATATCTCAAGAAATCACTAGAACATGCTCAAAAGGACATGGCAAAATTGCAAATAATAACAGGTTCACAGACTTGGCAGAAATGACTGGACATGGCAGAAATTACATCAGGTTGCAATGTTTAGAGCAAGCAAACAACATGCTACAGGAACATATCATGGCAAAGTTAAGCATGGAATGATTCTACTGAAAGCATATAAATAAAGTCCCTCACTGAACATGAGCCAAAAAAGGCACAGAAGATATGATGGCACCCATGTAAACATAGCGAGTTTTATTAACTGTTTCAGACAAGTGAAATAACAGTTCATGGCAGAAACAACGATAAGTAGACATGTTCGTGAGCTTGAGACACTCACCACAGGGCAATTCATGGCATGACAAGGTGAGCAACAGCAAGAAGGCATAAATATGAAGCTAAGGATGGCAATAGCATGGTCATAGGGTACATGGATCACTAGCAAAACACATGGCAAAACTGAACTTAATGTTAACAGACTGACAGCAACATTACTTTGCAACTTTGGAGCATGATAACAACAAGCTACATCAGGCTATAATTGCAAACAAGGGCATGGATAGATAGAGCATAACATGTATTACAAAACACCCTTACTGAACATCTCCAGATTATGCATAGAACTCATGGTAGCAGCAAGTTTACCTAGCAACAAAATATAACAGATCCAGACTTAGCATGCTTGCTAGTCACCACAGAGCTCCTAAAAATACAAGATAAGCACCACTGTAAAGATGGCATGGCATGGATCAAAAAAAATGTAGAGCTCGTGCTCATAAGATGCACACATCAAATGCAACAAAAATGACAAATCATCAAGTTCTGATAACAGGCAGCAGATAACATCATATAGCACTCTTGCAACGATGATTAGGGCATCAATATGAACTCATATATACATGGCACAATGGAATAAATTGAAGATCATCTCATGATGAACATTTTGATATATTGCACGCACGAAACGGAGCTACGGGCGTGAAGTTACAGCAGGTCAAAGATATGCACATGATGTAAGAAATTGGGGACCTAGAGAAAATTCGAGGGGGGAAGTCAACCTCTAGGGTTTTCCGGATCTGGATCTGGCGGCACGGATGACGAGATTCGCCGGCTCGTTGGAGAGAGGACGTAGGAGATGGGCGCGCGGCGGCCGGGGAGGCGCGGGGAGGTGCCGGCGGGGAGTGGGCGTCGGATCTGGCCGGCCCCTCGCCGGATCCGGCGCGGCGGCGGCGGAGGGCGGCGACGGCCGACGGAGTTGGTGGCGACGGGCGACGAGGTCCGGCGGAAAGGCGCCGGCGCGGGGCGCGGCGGGCGACCGGGCTCGGGCGGCGGGGCGAGCGGGAGCCGAGGGGCGGCGGCGCGGGACCGGGCCATGCGGGCCTACCCTGGGCCGCGCGGGCCGGCGGCGGGGAGAGGCGCGGGGGAGCCGGGCGCAGGACAGGTGGCGCGTGCCGATTGGCCGCGGGCAACGGCGGATTCTCGTCCGGCGGGTGCGGACATGTCCGGCGGTGAGAGGGGGGAATTTTTAGGGTTTGGACCCGGGATTTCGGGGGGATGGGCATATTTATAGATAGAGGGGGCTAGGAGAGTCCACATGAGGTGCGGTTTTCGCACACACGATCGTGATCGAACGACCGAGAGCATGGAGGGGGTTTTGCTGGGTTAGTGGGCTGATTTGGAGGGGTGTTGGGCTGCACAAAAGAAGGGGTTTCGGGCAACACGGTTAACCGTTGGGGCATCAAACGACCTCCAAATGGAACGAAATTTGACGGGCGGTCTGTCGGTGCTATACCAAGGCCACTCGGCAAATCTCAGCCCATTCCGAGAATGTTTTTCTCCCGCTCACGAAATATGGTCTGATAGGGCCGACGGGCGCGAGGGAGAGTGTCGGATCGTGAAACGGACAACGGGGAAAAGGACTGGATGCTTGTTTTTAAAACCATGCGGATGAAATGTAGATGATGACATGGCAAAATGCAACACGCAAGCAAATGACATGGCAACGACGACGAATAACTGGGAGACACCTAGCGGATCAAATCCGGGGCGTTACACAAGACGGCACCACCGTCCCCATGCAGCTGCTAGCTCAACCAGCTGGGCAGGCACCTTCGTGGCGACGGGCGGCTTCTACACCGACCCAGCAAGCACCTGCGTGGTGGCATGCAGATCTTCATGAAGGGTCCACCACCGCGCCAGCCCAGCAGCCAGCCAACGTGGCGCAGCAATGCCTCGTCAGCTCGGACGCGCGTGGAAACCAGACGAAGCGGTGGCACCTGGGACGTACTTCCTTGCCGTCCCCGATATAGCGAGAGGGGCACGTCGGCAGCACATTAAATGGGTTTGTCCGACGGTGCCAGAGGAGAGACTCATCCACTGTAGACCTTTCCACCTCCTGTGTGCCACTGTGGCAACCCCTTTTTCCTATAAAAGGAGGCCCGAGGTGACCAGGAGGAGGATTCAGATCTTTTGGGCAAGTTGCACCCCGTAGCTAGCTCAAGAACACTGAAATACATCCACCAAAGCAGGACTAGGGTATTACGCGCCTCCGCGGCCTGAACCTGGGTAAACGATCCGTGTGCTTCTTGTCAGACCCGCTCTTGGCACAACCCCGCGCCCACGAACCGTAGAAGGGATCCCAGTGATCCCATAGGTGTCGATTTCCCCCGACATCTTTGGCGCGCCAGGTAGGGGGCGCAGTTGTGAAAATCCGGTCTAGCGGTTACCCTAGCAGTTCTTCATCGCCATGGCCCCAAAGAAGAAGACGATCATGGTGATCGGTTCGTCCGTAGCCGGACGGCCCGTACCGGTGCGGGCGAGCAGCGGGCCGGTTGCGGACAGAACCCGAGGCGCGGCCCGCGAGCACCAACATTACTCTGGCAGCCAGAGCCTGGCGAGCGGCGTCGTTCGTGAGCGAGACTACGGGCCGCATGCCGCCAAATCTAAAGATGGAGCCGGGCTCCTTGCAGGCGGGGCGGGGCCCTCCAAGGGCGGCGCCGTGCCACCTGCGAGCTGCGCGGCGACCTTCAAGTCGCCTACGCCAGCCCCCACGACGCGCTCTTCCCAGGGTGCGCACGATGAGCAGCGCCACCATGCTGGGAACCCCGGGCGCCGCCGTGGGAAGTCCCGTGCATCACTCGCGGGACGGAGGAAGCCAACATGCCTGCCGAAGTGCTGGAGAAAATGGCGTATAGCTGTAGGGCCGTGATGGAGCTCCTTCTAACGTGGTTAGGAGTCAGAGCGCGCCACGGTCCACGCAGCTTTCGCCGCCGCCCATGCCGGCAGAAGCTCTGGCGCGCACGCAGTTGCTCCTCGACTTCCCACCCACTGCGGAAAAGCTCGACGAGTGGAGAGCCACCATCAGGAGCCTCGTCGGTGTCACCAACCAAGATGAACCGTGACCAGCGGGGCCCTCGGGCCGACGCTCTGTCGAGCCACCGCATGCCAGCAGTGGAAGTACCAGAGGTGCGGCAGCCACGATACACTCTCCTCCTCCACGCCAGCCACCGGGGGTGTCGATCCGTCGTGATGACGCATGCGATAACATTTCCGTAGCGTCGTCCGACCCACGGACCCACCGCGATCAGCGCCAAGTTCTTCAGGAGCGAGCCCATGAAGACGCTCGAACCACCATCGAGCGCCGGCGCGATACACGCCACCAGTCAGATAAGCGAGCGGGGCCTGCTATGGACCACCCAGCACCAGGGGCTCCGGTGGCCTACATTACAAGGTGGGTTGCCCAGCCTTTACCCGTGAGCTGCGGCAGTTCCAGTGGCCGTCCCACCGCACGTTCAAGTCTGATGTCGGCGAGAAGTACAACAGCAAGACCCATCCGTCGGAGTTCCTCGGCATCTACACCATCACGATGCAGGCCGCTGGAGCTCGTGATGACAAGGTGCTTGCCAATTACTTCCCGTTGGCTCTGAAACCCAATGTCATGTCTTGGTTGATGCACTTGCCGGCGGATTCCATTTCTTCTTGGTCAGACCTGTGTCATGAGTTTGTTGGTGCCTTCACTGGAGGTCACAAAGCCCATGGCCAGGCAAGTGATTTGCGTATCATTCCCCAGAAGGAAGGTCAAAACTTGCGCAAGTACATACAGAGGTTTAGCCGAGTGCAATACAACATCCCAGATGTTCATCCCGCCGCCGTGATCAGCGCATTCCATCAGAATGTGCGTAACCGCAAGATGCGTGAAGAGCTGGCAATGAACAAGGTCAAGGATGTGGCCGAACTTTACATTCTGGCCGACAGATACGCCTGAGATTAAGAGGGGAGGAAGTACCCCGGCGAGGACGCCGGCGCGGAAACCGACTCTACGAACAAAGACACTGCCGCCCTGATGAAGAAGGGCCGGCATCGCAATAGGAAATGCAAGGGCAAGGTCGTGCTTGCCGTCGAGGGATCCGGTGACACCGGCGCTGCCAAGAAGGCCAAGGCAGATGACCCCGACAAGGAGATTGCTGGGTGCGCCGCCTGCCGGGCCCTGGCGGCTGCCGACAAGCCAGGAAGCTCCGACAAGCAGTATTGCAAGATCCACCGCACCAAGGGCGATGACCTCCAAAACTGGCGACAACTTGAGCTGCTTGCTGAAAAGCAAAAAGCCGAGTATGAGAGGCGCGACAAGGAGACGGGTCAGGATGGTGCCGAAGGGTCCGGCAAGAAGCGTGGCGGCCAAGGAGGCCGCCGCGGCAAGGATAACCAGCAAAAGGGGCCCGCTCGGGGCCGCGACAAGAAGCAGGAAGACGATGATCATGACGAGGACGACGAGTCCGACGAACATGAGTTCCAGAAAGCTACGGAGGCTATATGCGTCGATGGTGGCTCCTCGTTGCATACTTCTCACCGCCGGCTCAAGTAGTGGGCGCGTGAGATCACAGCAGCGGAGCCGGCGTTCGACGCTCAGAAGCCGCTGAAGTGGTCCAGCACGCCTATCATCTTTGACGCTGAGGACCACCCTGATCGCACAACTGCAGTTGGGTGTTTGCCATTGTTGGTTTCACCAACGATACGCAACCTCGAGGTGAACAGGATCCTGGTTGACGGCGGGGCCGGTCTGAACTTGATCTCACCCGTTGTGATCAAAAGGCTGCAAATTCCTGATGGAGACCTCGAGGAGACAGGCATGTTTCAAGGGGTCAACCCGGGAAGGAGTCAGCCAAAGGGCAAGGTCACTCTGCCTGTGACGTTTGGAGGAGAGCTGAACTACAGGATAGAGAGGATTGTCTTCGATGTAGCCGAGATCCCCTTGCCTTACAACGGGATCCTCAGCCTCCCGGCACTAGCTAAGTTCATGGCGGCATCACATTACGCCTACAACACGCTGAAGATGCCTGGGCCGATGACCATCATCACCGTTCCCTGCGATAAGAAGGATGCCCTGATCTGTGCCGACCTACTCTACTGGGAAGCAGTTGCAGCAACTACCACCAAGGCACTTGCTCCTGCCGCTGAAGCCCCGGGAGGGAAGAAGAAGACCGGCAAGACCTCTCGCACCCACTCCGTCCAGGGCACCTCTTTGGAGTGTTGTGCTACCGTCGAGGACGTGCCAGAGAGCTCCACCGGCAAGAGCAAAAAATCTAGAGCTGTGCCGCAAGAGACCAAGAAGGTGTCCGTCAAGGAGGATGGCACGGGAGGGGCTTTCACCATAAGTTCCACCCTCGACAGCAAATAGGAAAGCGCGCTCATCACTTTCCTGCGGGCGAATGTCGATGTGTTTGCATGGCAAGCATCCGACATCCCCGGCGTTCCCAGGGAAGTGATTGAGCACCATCTTGCTGTCTACCCCCATGCGCGACCCGTCAAGCAGAAGGTCAGGAAGCAAGCTTTGGAATGGCAAGAGTTCATCACAGAGGAGATTAGGAAGTTGGAGGTGGCAGACTTGGTGAGAGGAGTGCTCCATCCGACGTGGTTGGCCAATCCGGTGGTGGTGCGCAAGGCAAATGGGAAGTGGAGGCTGTGTATTGATTACACGGATATCAATAAGGCTTGTCCTAAAGACCCCTTCCCGTTGCCGCGCATCAACCAGATTGTTGACTCCACGGCCAGGTGTGATTTGTTGTCATTCCTTGACACCTACTCGAGCTACCACCAGATCTTCATGACAAGGGAAGACGAAGAGAAGATAGCATTCATCACCCCATGTGGTACGTATTGCTTTTTACGGATGCCTTTCGGGTTGAAGAGTGCCGGCTCAATGTTTGCAAGGGCGGTCTTAATTGGTTTTGAGCCCCAGCTGCATAGAAATATGGAAGCTTATATGGAAGACATAGTGGTTAAAACCAAGGACAAGATAACACTTGTACAAGACTTAGAAGAGACGTTTGTAAACCTGTGCAAGATCAACCTCAAGTTGAACCCTGAGAAGTGTGTCTTTGGCGTTCCGTCAGGCAAACTTCTCGGGTTCTTTGTGTCACAGCGTGGGATTGAGGCAAACCCGGACAAGATCTAGGCTATCAAGCAAATTGAGGCGCCCAAGTGGATCAAGGATGTGCGTCGGCTCACTGGCTGCGTTGCCGCCATGAGCAGATTCATCTCCAAGTCTGCCAAGCGCGCCCTTCCCTTTTTCAAAATCTTGAAAAAGGCGGGACCAATGGAATGGACCCTAGAGGCAGAGGCAGCGCTACAGGCTTTGAAGAAGTACCTCTCCTCTACACCGATACTAGTTGCGCCTAAACCACAAGAGCCATTGCTGCTGTACCTAGCAGCCAGGAATGAAGTGGTTAGCGCCGCACTAGTGGCACAGAGGGAGGTCGACGAAGAGGCAGTGGCAACGATAGGATTGGCGGATGGCGAGCCAGGCCCCCCCGGCAGGGCCTGGTGCCGGCAAGGCAAGGCCCCCGGCAGAGCCTGAAGCCATCAGGACGGGGCCCGCGCAACCAAATGAAGTGGTACAGAAGAAGAAAATGATGCAGCACCCGGTTTACTTCGTCAGCTCCCTCTTGCAGGGGGCTAGGTCGAGGTACCCGGTGTGCCGAAATTGCTCTTCGGTCTCCTTATGGCCTCGAGGAAGCTGCGTCATTACTTCCAAGCTCACGAAATCACCGTCGTCACCCACCTCCCGTTGCAACGGATATTGCATAACCCAGATGCAACCGGAAGGATTGTGGAGTGGGCCTTGGAACTGTCGAGCTTTGGTTTGAAATTTGAAAGCACTTCGACAATCCAGAGCAGAGTCCTGGCGGAGTTCATTGCAGAATGGACCTCAACGCCCAACGAAGAGATCCAGGAGACCGCTCTCCCCGGCAAGGAAACAAGTCACAACTGGGTCATGTACTTTGACGGGGCCTTTTCGCTGCAAGGCGCCGGTGCTGGTGTGCTGCTTGTCGCACCCACCAGAGAGCACCTCATGTATGTAATCTAGATGCACTTTCCTCGGGAGATGTCCACAAACAACACTGCTGAATATGAGGGATTGCTTGCCGGTCTCAGGATCGCGGCAGACCTCGGGATTAAGAAGCTCATCGTCAGGGGTGACTCACAGCTTGTCATCAGGCAATTCAACAAAGATTATCAGAGCCTGTTGATGGAGGCCTACGTACATGAGGTGAGGAAACTTGAAGAGCGCTTTGACGGTATACAAGCGGAGCACGTTCTCTGAGTGGAGAACGACATCGCCGATTACCTGTCGAAGCGCGCTGCGTTCAAGCTACCTGTGGAACGAGGTACTTTTGTGCTTCGGTTGACTCAGCCATCAGTTGAACCATCAAAAGAGCAGAACAAGCAGAGGAAATCAGGCCCCAGCAAGTACTTTCCCGCCAAGCCCCCTGGGGCCGCCGGCAAGGATGTTGCCGTGGGTACTCAGCCTGCCGAGGGGCAATTGACTCCGGCAGGGCGCCAAGCCCTGGTGAGGGAGTCCTGGATTAAGGGGTCCCCGGACAGCCGGACTATATACTTTGGCCGGACTGTTGGACTATGAAGATACAAGATTGAAGACTTCGTCCCGTGTCCGGATGGGACTCTCCTTTGCGTGGAAGGCAAGCTTGGCAGTTCGGATATGTAGATCTCCTTCTCTATAACTGACTCTGTGTAACCCTAGCCCCCTCCGATGTCTATATAAATCGGAGGGTTTAGTCCGTAGGACAAGAACAATCCTAATCATAGGCTAGCTCCTAGGGTTTAGCCTCTACGATCTCATGGTAGATCAACTCTTGTAATAATCATATCATCAAGATCAATCAAGCAGGAAGTAGGGTATTACCTCCATCGAGAGGGCTCGAACCTGGTTAAACATTGTGTCCCCCGCCTCCTGTTACCATTAGCCTTAGACGCACAGTTCGGGACCCCCTACCCGAGATCCGCCGGTTTTGACACCGACATTGGTGCTTTCATTGAGAGTTCCACTGTGTCGTCGCTGCAAGGCTTGATGGCTCCTTCAATCATCTGCAATGGTGCGATCCAGGGTGAGGTTTTCCTCCCCGGACAGATCTTCGTATTCGGTGGCTTCGCACTATGGGCCAATTCGCTTGGTCATCTGGAACAGATCGATAGCTACGCCCTGGCGATCAGGTCAGGTTTGGAAGCATGAACTATACTGGCGACATCCGCGGAGACTTGATCTTCAACGGATTCGAGCCCATGGCAGGTGCGTTGAATAGTCATCATGAGCATGACTTAGATCTCCCATCGGACGTTGTTCAGGAGATCACACCTGCGATTGCCCCGGCTATTAATCTAGAGCATATCGTGCTACCCGAGGACGGGTGGATGGACCCCGCCACGGAGGCCGCACACTCATCGGCGCTAGAGCCGAACACAGATCTTACTTCCAACGAGGCCTGTGTCATCGGACCTTCGGACTCGTCTCCGGCCATAGGCACTGAACCGCGTGCATCCGTGCCTATAGAATCAGATTGGGCACCGATTGGAGTTCACCCCCGCGGATATTTTTCAGTACTCGTCCTGGGGCGACGTGCTATATTCATTGAAATCTCTCTCCCTGTTAGGAGACTCGCGGCCGAACTATGTCCGGCTCGAGTGGGAAGCGGACGACGAAGAAATTTGCTCCCCACCCACCACCCACTTAATAGCCACTGCCGATGACGTACCCGACATGCTTGACTTCGACTCTGAAGACATCGACGGTATGGACGACAATGCCGGAAAAGAACAGGAACCACCGCCCACAGGGCGCTGGACAGCCACCTCATCATACGACATATATATGGTGGACTCACCCAAAGAAGGCAATGGCGATGAGGCAACGGAGGATAATCCCCTTGAGAAGCAATCCAAGCACCGGCGTCACAGGCGCCGCTCTAAGCCCCGCCATATAAAAAATAGTGATACCGGCACAGGAGACGATAACGCTCCGGATGGTGCCGAAGACGAAAACAACCCCGCTCAGCCAGACATCGAGCAGGCCGAACGGGAGGATGGGCAAGATAGCCCCGACGAACAGGCAACAGACGGAGACTTGGAGGACGACAATTACATGCCCCTCTTCGAGGACGAGGTGAGCCTCGGCAACAACGAATTCATCGTGCCTGAGGATCCCGTCGAGCAGGAGTGCTTCAAGCGCCGGCTTATAGCCACTGCAAAAAGCCTGAAGAAAAAGCAGCAGCAGCTTCAAGCTAATCAAGATCTGCTAACTGATAGATGGACTGAGGTCCTGGCAGCCAAGGAATATGATTCGAGCGCCCAACAAAAAGTTACCCAAAGCGCAAGTTGTTACCTCAATTTGAGGAGGAGACACTAGAGCATATCAGCCCAAACACCATCCCGCACCCCGTCGCCAGTCAAATAAAAACACGAAGGCCCGGGGCTACACGCAGGACCTGCGAGATGTGTTGGAAAACAAAGCAGGGCAGTCAAGATCGATCTACGGATCACGGGGGCGCGCCCCAACGCATGGCGACGACCACCACTGTCAGGACCTCGATTCAAGTCACATCGATCTAGCCGGTAACACCTCATATCACTTTGTGGCCTCACGCACGGTATTCCCACGGGTGTCGCCTTACCATGGCCCGGGACCATTTGCGCCTTTTGGCTCACGTATATGATAGTGTCGCTAGCATCCATATGACAGAGAACCCGGGCCGACATGACTAGTCGTGAACCCAAAGTGGCACTAACTTACGGGGACAGGCATACATAAATCAACATCGAGCATGTCGGTCAGCAGCGTGCGAATCCGGGCTGTAGCTCTGGGCTAACAGGACTCCGGGAACCCGGGCTGTAGCAGGCTAGGCAGGACTCCGGATGTCACCGCGTGACATTTCCCCAAAGGGACAGACACAGGAACGAAGTGAATCACATGCCGGCCAGTCAAGTGTTCCGGAGCAGTAGTGCTGGGCTAGCAGGACTCCGGTGAACCGGGCTGTAGCGGACTACTATGGCTCATGGAAGCACAAGACTACATTTCCCCATAAGAGAGGCTACCAAGGATAAACAACTAGGTTGTCGGATCCCACACATACCAAGCATTTCAATCATACACACAATATGCTCGATATGTGCAAATACAACATGGCATCACAACAAGACTCTACGACTCAGAGTATTTATTCATTAGGCTCCGAAGAGCCAGATATTACAAACATGGGTCTCATGACCCAACATTCAGAGCATACAAGCAACAAGCACATGCGGAAGCTTAACATGTCTGAGTACAGACATCTACAAAAGAAAAAGGTTGCGAAGCCTGACTATCTACAAGACCCTGCCGAGGGCACAAGATCGTAGCTGAGGTATCAAGCTAAACGTCGAAGTCCGCACGGAACTACTAGCGAGACTGACGTTTCTCTGCAAAACATAAAATAAGCAAACGTGAGTACAAATGTACCCAGCAAGACTTACATCAGAACTATCTACATATGCATCGGTATCAACAAAGGGGGTGGTGGAGTTTAACTGCAGCAAGCCAGCTTTGACTCGGTGGCTATCCTGAACTACGACTGCAAGCAACTCTTTTGAGGTGGCGCACACGAGTCCACATATTCACCATATCAATACACCACTATGGATCCGCTCCCGTCTCCCTACGAGAACGCCATCCATAGCACTCACGCTTATCTTGCCCATTTTAGAGTATCCACTTTCACTTGTCTATGAACTGTTATAGGCAACCCAGAAGTCCTTTACCGCGGACACGGCTATTCGAATAGATCATATTAACCCTGCAGGGGTGTACTTCGTCACACACGCTCTCGCCACTTACCACCATGTACACGTCGTGTACCGCGGCAACCTTCAAGCGGAAGCCTGGCGAGGGAGTCGGCCACGACCTGACTAACCACACAAGTATCTCGTCCAGGTTTATTGCCTATTCAGGTTCCATCCGCAAATGGATCCGGCCGGGGTGTCGCTCACGGCCCCAAACGATGTGTGCAGGGTTCCCAAGCCCACCTCGACGGATGGATCTACGCTTGGTACACCGTGCCACGGTGCCTAGTCTGTCCCAAGCCCACCTGTACCGGGCACCACTCGGTAGACTACTAACACAACCTACGAACACCAGAAACTAGTTGCAACTCCTGGACAGAGATCAAGTTGATTAATAAGTCGAGAGGGGCACTTAAGCATTCCAATGTGTGGTAGTAACTGTACATGGATCACAAACACAGAACTCAGTTCCTGAGGACGGCTGCAATGAGACAACCCACCATGTACTCCTACATGGCCTCTCACCGCTACCTTAACCAAATCATGTTCACACACTTAGCTCACACACAGTAGGACATGTTCATCACCATTCCAACTCATCCCCGATGAGTCAGACTCGACTCAACTCTAAGCAGTAGCAGGCATGACAATCAAGCATGAAGGAGTAGGCACATCAGGGCTCAAACAACTCCTACTCATGCTAGTGGGTTTCATCTATTTACTGTGGCAATGACAGGTCATGCAGAGAATAAGGGGTTCAACTACCATAGCAAGTAACAGATGAATCGTTGTTGTCCTAATGCAGTAAAAGAGAGCAGGAGCGAGAGAGTGGGTTTGTATCGGAATGGACAAGGGGTTTTGCTTGCCTGGCACTTCTGAAGATAGCATTGAGTCTTCATTAGTGTCAACGATCACAACGCCGGAACATTACCGAGAGGGAACAAATACCGGCAACAGAGAAGAAATACAATCAATGCAATGCGCAATATGACGCATGATCATGACATGGCAATATGAATGTGTTTTGGGCTAATGCAAGCTAGAACAGATTGAGATGAGTCCATTTGAACCAAAGATTCAAATGCAAACCCATTTTATAGAGTCATATAAGTGCATTATATTGTTTCATCTAAACAGCAAGGTTAGGTTGCTCTAACATGCATGAAAATGGTACAGATGGAAAGATTGGATTTTTCTGATCATTTTTCATATATAATTTATCTTATTTGGAGTTATAGATAATTCTCTATGAATTTTAGAAGTTTTGGGCATTTTCTGGAATTTCCTATATAAGAATAAATCTAGAAAAAGGTTAATTGCATCAGCATGACGTCGTGGTGATGTCAGCAGGTCAATAGCGGTTGGTCCAGGTCAAACCTGACCAGTGGGGTCCGCATGACAGTGACACAGGGCTAATCCCGGTCAAACCCATCATTGACTCGGGTTTGACCAGTGGTTGGGCCCACTGTCAGTGCCTATTAGGTGGTGCTTAGCTGGTAGCGGTTAGCACTAATGACGTCCACGTCGGCACGCCAGAGTTTGACCGGCGACGACCATCCAATACGGCGGAGGCGCGCCGAATCGCGCTGCGGTTGTCGGCTGAGCATGCGGCTTGGTCCTACGGCGAGCTGGAGGTGTGCCGCATCTAGTGGTGCAGGCGGTTGGGTGCAGGGAGGCCGGAAATGCCGCCGGCGAGCTTGACAGCGGCGGCCGGAGTTCGGACACGCACGGGTTTGATGTTCCAGTGCGCGGCAGGACCAGCTGGTGGTCATGATCGTCTCCTAGGAGCAACCCTAGCAGGATGACGCCCCCAGGCGTAGGCTACGGCATCGGTAGCCATGACGGCGATGAAGCACGGCGCCGGCGGGCTTCGGAGCTCATGGGGACGACGTCTACGGCGAGGAATAGACCACGGGGTCAGGGGAAACGGTGGTAGAGCTCACCGCGGTTCTGACGAGCAAGCTAGCTAGGCCGGGGAAGCACGGACGGCGGCGAATCGACGATGAAGTTGCCGGCGGCCGAATATTGAAGATGAGCTCGGGGACGGTGCTGCGGGGCTTCCGGCGGGGCGTGGCTCGGTGAAGGGGTCGCGGACGACGTCAAAGAGCTCGGGGATGCATCGGAGAGGCGAGGGGGTGGCTCTGGCTATGGGTACGGCGATCGGCGGCGACGGGCTCTGCTCAGTGGTGCTCGGGAGAGAGGGCAGGAGAGGGAGAGACACGGGAGAGAGTGAGAGCGGTCCAGGGGGGTGCGTGGCGACGAGGGAGAGATCCAAGGCGAGCAGGCAAGTAGGAGGTGCCCGGCGCGTGCACACGCGGGTCGGACACACGCCCTCCTACCTACTGGCAGGGGGTTGAAGACGGTGGCGGCTGCGGTGGGCTGGCTCTGGTGGGCTGGGCCAGCTCCTGGGCCAGCCAGGTGGCTACAGTAGCAGGCCACAGGTGGGTGCAGGTAAGTCCTCGCTTTTTTTATCTCTTTTAATTCCTGTTTTCTATTTTGTTATTTTGTTCTGGGCTTTATTAAAAATGCCAGGGCATTTCCAAAAATCATGAAACTAATCATGGATACTGTTTAGAATATATCCAACTATAAACATTTTAGTCTATGATTATTTGAGCATTTAATATATTTAATAGCATTTAAATGCCCAAATGCAAATACTATATGATTTAATTCAGAGCCCAAATATGTCATGGAAAAATGTGCAGCACCTCTGGTTATTGTTTCCAGCATTTTCCAGAAATGATGAACATTTTTAAAAGCCATTTGGAAACACTGAGAATATTTTAGTTCAACCTAGTGAATTCCTTTGATGCTAGGGTTTAGGCAATCCCCATTTCAATTTTCTGCAAAAATTCAAACATGATGCGCACATGAAGCTAGCCTAGTGCAATACGAGAAGCTAGGGATGTGACAACTCGCCCCCACTAAACAAGAATCTCGTCCCGAGATTCAAGCGTAGGGTAAGAGGAAAAGGGGACACAAAAGCCAACACAATCTTCTCGATCCAATACCCTCATCGAAGATGTTGACTCATTGCTTCAAATTGATCTTGTCATCTTTGCTTTCAAGATCTTCATCCAACTATGACGACGGAAGAGAGGGAAACTCTACAGGATTCGATCTTCACAAAGGTTGGCAACTCACGATCAACTCATGGAGTGAGACATTGAAACATCTCTTGAGCTGACACACAAAACACACATCTGGAACGAGGAAAGGTAGCAATGACGAAGGTTCAATTTGGTAGGCAAAAACTCCACGCTTGGGTAGGATGGTGCATGGTTTCAAAGTAGCGAGGAGATAGTTGCCACAATTCCATAACGGGGCACCTTAGGGAAGGTGGCTCGTAGGAATATCCCTTAAGTGGCAAAAGAATTACTTTTGATTCAGAGATCATTGAAACTCTTCATACCAGCGTAAGGCAATTTACAAATGATCGTTTGAAAGAATTCAAAAGAATGGCACACTCAATTTGGAAAGGAAACTATGGTTATAGAACAACTTGGCAAATGGAAGGCACATTCCAGTTGATACCAAGGATATAACCTAGTGACTGAGCATGCTTTCAAGAACTTGAGCATTTCCATATTCATCAAGGTTTTACCAACATCCGTGCCGAGGATCCTGGCAACACATCATACTACCATGATGAACGGTGATGGAGGATGCAGATGCAAAGGAAGACAGCGCTTTCTCAGATTTCACCTTAGCGAGGCCAAGGAAACAAAATCTGGATGATCGACCGAGAGACATTTAGCACTCCGCTTCTAATGTTCTCCTTGATGTACCAGCTTAACTCAATATCATTCGGTATCTGGAACATCAAATAAAGGTCTGACTTCGGGGGCACAAACATCCATAAGGATCAACTGTTAGTATAGATCATACAAAAACCTCATGGAGAAAATGGTCAAATTGCTTAATCAAGAAGCTACTGTAATAGATCTTCCGGCTAGGTGTGTCGGCCAACATCAACCTTGCCGGGACCTACATCATAGATCTTGGAAAGTTCCAACCATCATATCTGCCTGAGATTCAGATCCGGTTGGTAACGGAATATTTCAGACAACACGTCTGGAAAAGAAAGTTTGCAACACAAATCGACGAGATGATGTTGCGAGATTCTCGGGAATGAACTACGATAGCAAGCTCTAAAACACGAGCTGGTTCTGCTACATACATGAGAACACGCTGTCCAAGACAAGCATGACCACGTAGTAGTCTTACAACAAAACACTACCGGGTTCTGATTGGGAGCCATCAACGAGGATATCGAAGTCCTTACATAAGGCATGCTTCTTAAGAAGGAACTTCTTCTCCTCGAACAAATCAATCAGTGGCTTGGTGTGCTAGGAACACATATAGCATGAAGGTTGCAAGTCTCCAGACCACAGAATACTTCGCACATATGCATGACTGACTTGGGATGATTCCAAAGGAAGCAAAAACAAGCTTTCTCGAGTTCACGGCGGCAACTTGCATCGATTGCACATAGACCAGAGGAAGTCACTTCTTCCATCCAAACATATCCTTCATCAGGTACCACGAAGAAAATGCTAGCACAAGTTTCCAACACTAACTTAATGTTCAACACGAGTCATGGAGAAGATAAGAATGCTGCCGATGGGCTCAGCAACAATTTATCAAAATTCCAATGGAGATGGAATTCCACAACTATGTGGACAAGGTTATAGCATTGGTCAGACCCAAAGAATATAATGGTGTATGCTCGAGGAAACCACCACGAGTAAGACAACATTACGAATATCGTTGGCTCTGATTAGATTTAAGGATAGCCCACACTCAAATCAAAGTTTGGACAAGACAATAGATCCAACAATTGATCACGAGGATCAATCAATGAAGATATCATGTTTCTTCAACACACTCACAAAAAGATATCCCTTAAAATGAACTAAGCCAGGCAAGCTTTTATCTTCCAACTCTCCAAGTTGCTGTTTGGCTTAACCAACTAGCTCAGGGGTATCCAACACAGATTCTTGGAGAAGGGGTGGTTTATAAGAAAACCAACTTGATCACGAGCTCAATATAACAGTCAGGGGATAACCTAGTAACACTTCCGAGAAGATATTCGGAAAATCACGAACCACCGGTACGTTACTAAGCTCGAGATCAATCTTGCTTTTCAGGGCAAGACGATGTGATCAAGAGAGTAAGGGTTTGATAAAATCCTAACTCATTGATCGAAGAGTGCACCAGAAATAAGGACTAGGTAGCACGATCAATCTTAGGATGATGATTTAATAACCAGCACACTAAGAATGAGAGTGTTGTCCATTAACTACCAAGCAACGGAGTTGCTAGGAGTATTGATTTCACACATCACAGTACACTTGTCGGCATTCCGGTTGTGACAACACGGGACCGAGGAATGAATAATGATGGCGAGAAGTATCACTGCGTCAAGAATTCATAAGAGGTGGTGCAATTCTCATGACACTTTTGACATAAAGATGGTAACGCTCCAAGGTAGAGCAGAGCAAAAGCTGGATTGGCATTTTGGTCTGCGGAATACAATTGCTTTGACCCAATCCTAGATATGGACGAGGTTCTGGAGTTTGTTTCTCCTAGTCATTCTGAAATACGACGGCTTGACGGACCACAAGGATAGTACGCATCGATAACACGGATGTACAACTAGTCCTGACTATCAATTGATAGACAGAGGTCAGAATACAACTAAAGAGAGACAACTCGAAGGGGCATATATCTTTCTGAGATGTGGATGCATAGATTAGTATGTTGAGCAAAGCTCAATATTTCTTCCGGATAACCCATGCAGAAAGGTAGAACTGGTAGATTCACAATGTAGAATGGAGAACTCATCGAGAGCACTCTTGTTGTGATCTTTTGGTTCAACGAGGAACTTCTACCAAGGATGGTTCATGGTATTTGGAAGAATGGTATACCACGGACCTCGAGGACTATCGCAAAGGTTACTAATATCCTAAAGGTACGAGCAACACTATCAACATGAGGTAAGTAGAGTGAATCTTGGGTCAAGACCCCAGAAATAGAGAGCCTACTAACTAAATGGCATCACGGGATGCTTTCGAGAATAATGGCCAGAATCATCACACCAGGAATACAAAGCATTGCTAGATTACTAGGTGACTCCCTAAGACACCTAGGGTCATAATAATAGCTCCAACATATATGTCGAGGCAATAGAGTACCTCAACTCACCGATTAGTGTGGTTGAACTGGCCCAAAGCGACATATTTGCAAATGCATCAGACTATTTAGAAACCTGGGATGACTCGGACAGCATAACGGCTGTAAATGCTCAAAAAGGATTTGAGACATTCACAAGGATTTGCATAGTCACTTAACAACATCATATCAAGGTTCTGAGATGAACTGTCAACACATGGAAGTAGTAGAAACTGAACTGAGGCTTCAGACCAACAATCCTACGAGTCTACAGATTAGTAACACGTGATCCTGATAGAAAGATGAGAAGCCTAGTTCTTAATCCCTGTAGAAGAGAAGAGGATGACTCAGATCAGAAGGCTATAAGGTAAAGGAGTAAAAAGAGCCTTACGTTCCCATCCACAATCAATTCCCTCATATAACTAAAGCATTTCTAGACTCAACTTCGACCAGTTTGGCTTGGTAATCCTACAGGCAGTCAGGCTCTGATACCAAAGCTGTCAGGACCCCGATTCCAAGTCACATCGATCTAGCCGTAACACCTCATATCACTTTGTGGCCTCACGCACGGTATTCCCACGGGTGTCGCCTTACCATGGCCCGGGACCATTTGCGCCTTTTGGCTCAAGTATATGATAGTGTCGCTAGCATCCATATGACAGAGAACCCGGGCCGACATGACTAGTCGTGAACCCAAAGTGGCACTAACTTACGGGGACAGGCATACATGAATCAACATCGAGCATGTCGGTCAGCAGCGTGCGAATCCGGGCTGTAGCTCTGGGCTGCAAGGACTCCGGGAACCCGGGCTGTAGCAGGCTAGGCAGGACTCCGGATGTCACCGCGTGACATTTCCCCGAAGGGACAGACACAGGAACGAAGTGAATCACATGCCGGCCAGTCAAGTGTTCCGGAGCAGTAGTGCTGGGCTAGCAGGACTCCGGTGAACCGGGCTGTAGCGGACTACTATGGCTCATGGAAGCACAAGACTACATTTCCCCATAAGAGAGTCTACCAAGGATAAACAACTAGGTTGTCGGATCCCACACATACCAAGCATTTCAATCATACACACAATATGCTCGATATGTGCAAATACAACATGGCATCACAACAAGACTCTACGACTCAGAGTATTTATTCATTAGGCTCCGAATAGCCAGATATTACAAACATGGGTCTCATGACCCAACATTCAGAGCATACAAGCAACAAGCACATGCGGATGCTTAACATGTCTGAGTACAGACATCTACAAAAGAAAAAGGCTGCGAAGCCTGACTATCTACAAGACCCTGCCGAGGGCACAAGATCGTAGCTGAGGTATCAAGCTAAACGTCGAAGTCCGCACGGAACTACTAGCGAGACTGACGTCTCTCTGCAAAACATAAAATAAGCAAACGTGAGTACAAATGTACCCAGCAAGACTTACATCAGAACTATCTACATATGCATCGGTATCAACAAAGGGGGTGGTGGAGTTTAACTGCAGCAAGCCAGCTTTGACTCGGTGGCTATCCTGAACTACGACTGCAAGCAACTCTTTTGAGGTGGCGCACACGAGTCCACATATTCACCATATCAATACACCACTGTGGATCCGCTCCCGTCTCCCTACGAGAACGCCATCCATAGCACTCATGCTTATCTTGCGCATTTTAGAGTATCCACTTTCACTTGTCTATGAACTGTTATAGGCAACCCAGAAGTCCTTTACCGCGGACACGACTATTCGAATAGATCATATTAACCCTGCAGGGGTGTACTTCGTTACACACGCTCTCGCCACTTACCACCATGTACACATCGTGTACCTCGGCAACCTTCAAGCGGAAGCCTGGCGAGGGAGTCGGCCACGACCTGACTAACCACACAAGTCTCTCGTCCAGGTTTATCGCCTATTCGGGTTCCATCCGCAAGGAGATCCGGCCGGGGTGTCGCTCACGGCCCCAAACGATGTGTGCAGGGTTCCCAAGCCCACCTCGACGGATGGATCTACGCTTGGTACACCGTGCCACGGTGCCTAGTCTATCCCAAGCCCACCTGTACCGGGTACCACTTGGTAGACTACTAACACAACCTACAAACACCAGAAACTAGTTGCAACTCCTGGACAGAGAGCAAGTTGATTAATAAGTCGAGAGGGGCACTTAAGCATTCCAATGTGTTTTAGTAACTGTTCATGGATCACAAACACAGAACTCAGTTCCTGAGGACGGCTGCAATGAGACAACCCACCATGTACTCCTACATGGCCTCTCACCGCTACCTTTACCAAATCGTGTTCACACACAGTAGGACATGTTCATCACCATTACAACTCATCCCCGATGAATCAGACTCGACTCAACTCTAAGCAGTAGCAGGCATGACAATCAAGCATGAATGAGTAGGCACATCAGGGCTCAAACAACTCCTACTCATGCTAGTGGGTTTCATCTATTTACTGTGGCAATGACAGGTCATGCAGAGAATAAGGGGTTCAACTACCGCAGCAAGTAACAGATGAATCGTTGTTGTCCTAATGCAGTAAAAGAGAGCAGGAGCGAGAGAGTGGGTTTGTATCGGAATGGACAAGGAGGTTTTGCTTGCCTGGCACTTCTAAAGATAGCATTGAGTCTTCATTAGTGTCAACGATCACAACGCCGGAACATCGTCTACCGAGAGCGAACAAATACCGGCAACAGAGAAGAAATACAATCAATGCAATGCGCAATATGATGCATGATCATAACATGGCAATATGAATGTGTTTTGGCCTAATGCAAGCTAGAACAGATTGAGATGAGTCCATTTGAACCAAAGATTCAAATGCAAACCCATTTTATAGAGTCATATAAGTGCATTATCCTGTTTCATCTAAACAGCAAGGTTAGGTTGCTCTAACATGCATGAAAATGGTACAGATGGAAAGATTGGATTTTTCTAATCATTTTTCATATATAATTTATCTTATTTGGAGTTACAGATAATTTTCTATGAATTTTAGAAGTTTTGGGCATTTTCTGGAATTTCCTATATAAGAATAAATCTAGAAAAAGGTTAATTGCGTCAGCATGACGTCGTGGTGATGTCAGCAGGTCAACAGCGGCTGGTCCAGGTCAAACCTGACCAGTGGGGTCCACATGTCAGTGACACAGGGCTAATCCCGGTCAAACCCATCATTGACTTGGATTTGACCAGTGGTTGGGCCCACTATCAGTGCCTATTAGGGGGTGCTTAGCTGGTAGCCGTTAGCACTAATAACATCCACGTCGGCACGCTGGAGTTTGACCGGCGATGACCATCCAACGCGGCGGAGGCGCGCCGGAATCACGCTGCGGTTGTCGGCTGAGCATGCGGCTTGGTCCTACGGCGAGCTGGAGGTGTCCCGCATCTAGTGGTGCAGGCGGTTGGGTGCAGGGAGGCCGGAAACGCCGCCGGCGAGCTTGACAGCGGCGGCCGAAGTCCGGACACGCACGGGTTTGATGTTCCGGTGCGCGGCAGGACCAGCTGGTGGTCGGGATCGTCTCCTAGGAGCAACCCGAGCAGGATGACGCGCCCAGGCGCAGGCTACGGCATCGGTAGCCATGACGGCGATGAAGCACAGCGCCGAGGGGCTTCGGAGCTCATGGGGACGACGTCTACAACGAGGGATAGACCACGGGGTCAGGGGGAAACGGTGGTAGAGCTCACCGCGGTTCTGACGAGCAAGCTAGCTAGGTCGGGGAAGCACGGACGGCGGCGAATCGACGATGAAGTTGCCGGCGGCCAAATATTGAAGATGAGCTCGGGGACGGCGCTGCGGGGCTTCCGGCGGGGCATGGCTCGGTGAAGGGGTCGCGGACTTCAACGAAGAGCTCGGGGATGCATCGGAGAGGCGAGGGGGTGGCTCTGGCTATGGGTACGGCGATCGGCGGCGAAGGGCTCCGCTCGGTGGTGCTCGGGAGAGAGGGCAGGAGAGGGAGAGACATGGGAGAGAGTGAGAGCGGTCCAGGGGGGTGCGTGGCGACGAGGGAGAGATCCAGGGCGAGCACGCAAGCAGGAGGTGGCCGGCGCGTGCACGCGCGGGTCGGGCACACGCCCTCCTGCCTACTGGCAGGAGGTTGAAGACGGTGGCGGCTGCGGTGGGCTGGCTCTGGTGGGCTGTGCCAGCTCCTGGGCCAGCCAGGTGGCTACAGTAGCAGGCCACAGGTGGGTGCAGGTAAGTCCTCGCTTTTTTTATCTCTTTTAATTCCTGTTTTCTATTTTGTTATTTTGTTCTGGGCTTTATTAAAAATGCCAGGGCATTTCCAAAAATCATGAAACTAATCATGGCTACTGTTTAGAATATATCCAACAGTAAACATTTTAGTCTATGATTATTTGAGCATTTAAAATATTTAATAGCATTTAAATGCCCAAATGCAAATACTATATGATTTAATTCAGAGCCCAAATATGTCATGGAAAAATGTGCAGCACATCTGGCTATTGTTTCCAGCATTTTTCAGAAATGATGAACATTTTTATAAGCCATTTGGAAACACTGAGAATATTTTAGTTGAACCTAGTGAATTCCTTTGATGCTAGGGTTTAGGCAATCCCCATTTCAATTTTCTGCAAAAATTCAAACATGATGCACACATGAAGCTAGCCTAGTGCAATACGAGAAGCTAGGGATGTGACAACCACGCCGGATACACCAAATATAATTCCGGCCGGGCCGAATACAACCGACCAGACTCACTTGAACTGTGTCGTGATATAGCCTGGCATAGAGGCGCCGCACACCCCCTATGCTTCACTAACGAAGTAATGGACCATGAGTTCCCAGAAGGGTTTAAGCCCATGAACATCGAATCATATGATGGGACAACAGATCCCGCGGTATGGATTGAAGACTTCCTTCTCCACATTCACATGGCCCGCGGTGATGATCTACATGCCATCAAGTACCTCCCACTAAAACTGAAGGGACCGGCTCGGCATTGGCTGAATAGTTTGCCAGCAAACTCCATTGGAAGTTGGGAAAACCTGGAAGACGCGTTCCTGGATAACTTCCAGGGCACTTATGTGCGACCTCCGGATGCTGACGATTTAATTCACATTACCCAACAACCTGGAGAGTCAGCCAGGAAATTCTGGACTCGGTTCCTAACTAAAAAGAACCAAATTGTCGATTGTCCGGATGCTGAAGCACTAGCGGCCTCTAAGCATAACATCCGCGATGAGTGTCTTGCCCGACACCTCGGCCAAGAGAAGCCGAAGCCCATGGCAGCCCTCACGACACTCATGACCCGTTTTTGTGCGGGCGAGGATAGCTGGTTGGCTCGCAGCAGCAAAACAGCAAGCAATCCTGGCACATCAGAGGCCAGAGATAGTAGCGGCAAGCCCCGACGCAACAAATACAAGCGTCGCAACAATGGAGATAACGCCGAAGACACGGCCGTCAATGCAGGATTCAGTGGCTCTAAGTCCGGTCAGCGGAAGAAGCCATTCAAAAGAAACAGTCCGGGCCCGTCCAGTATGGACCGCATACTCGATCGCTCGTGTCAAATACACGACACCCCTGATAGACCAGCCAACCACACCAACAGAGAATGCTGGGTGTTCAAACAGGCCGGCAAGTTGAATGCCGAAAACAAGGAAAAGGGGCCGCATAGTGATGACGACGAGGGGCCCCAGCTGCCGAACACAGGAGGACAAAAGAAATTTCCTCCCCAAGTGAAAACGGTAAACATGATATACGTCAGCCATATCCCTAAGCGGGAGCAGAAGCGCGCACTAAGGGACGTCTACGCGATTAACCCGTGGTCTTCTTTCCTGATCAATTTCGATCGCAGGGACCATCCTACCAGTATCCGTCATGGCGGTTCGGCCGCGTTGGTCCTTGACCCTATCATCGACGGATTCCACCTACCACGAGTCCTCATGGACGGTGGCCGCAGCCTGAACCTACTGTATCAGGATACAGTGCACAAAATGGGCATCGATCCCTCCAGGATCAAACCCGCCAAAACCACCTTTAAAGGTGTCATACCATGTGTAGAGGCTCGCTGCATGGGCTCGATCACACTAGAAGTAGTCTTCGGATCTCCAGACAACTTCCGAAGCGAGGAGTTAATCTTCGATATCGTCCCCTTCCGCAGTGGGTATCACGCACTGCTCGGACGAACCACATTTGCTAGATTCAATGTGGTACCGCATTACGCATACCTCAAACTCAAGATGCCAGGTCCTCGCGGGGTTATAACAGTCAATGGAAACACAGAGCGCTCCCTCCGTATAGAGGAGTACACTGCGGCCCCCGCAGCAGAAGTACAGAGCAGCCTTCTTAGGCAGACCTCAAGTTCGGCCATAAAGCCCCCGGACACCGCTAAGCGAGTCCGGAGTATTATGCAATAGGATCGTCCGGCATGTCCTGGGCTCGGCTAGCAATTCGGCCTCCGTCCTAGTCTCAGTCAAGCAGCGGAATTCGTGCCGCACGTACATTATGCAACTAAAATACCATGGGAGCAGGCGCAGGCGCAGCTACAATACGGCCCACAGTGCGGCTCACCCGCCCCAGGACCCGTACACCTTATCCCCTTTCTTTCTTTCAGGTCCCTATTTTCTGAAGGCTCTTCTGATAACGTGATCATTGGACCCATCTCGGGACGGAAACGCCAAGGAGGCAAGAAGCTTTGACGTACAAGGGAATTACCAGTTCGCTAGGGGCTTCAGTGTACCCCATAACACGGCAAGAAAAGTCCAAACACTTTCGACAGTGCGGCACCCCGAACTTATAGCATTATATGCATCAGCTCCGAATCATGTCTTGGGTCAATAGTTGGGTTTGCCCGGCTCCCATGTTTTGGTGCCTTACGTTCCGCTATATCGGCTAAGGTAGCACAGGGAGAAGTACTGCGATTGTGTCCCGGTTCTTCCGGACGAGCACCTCAGTACAAAAAGCCAAAAACTGACTGTCATGATACGGCGAGAGCTGCTCGCTGTTCGAGAGGTTTCAAATCCTTAAATATTTTTCCGCTTCGGGCGAGGAATCGGCCTTGTCCGATTTAGGCGTGTATAGCGCCCCAAGTTCGGCCTTCCGAATAACAGGGGCTACGCCAAAATTTAAAATTGTAGACTTCTATGGCTAAGTGAGGGTGATAAAGTCGTATAGTCCGATTGCCTGGTTCGTTGCGCTAAACACCTCCTTAAAGGACCAAAAAATTGGATAAAGAGTGTTTATATTTATCTCGAACACCCCGGTACTAGTTACATGGGGGCAGAAGCCGACGACTGGCCAACTCTCAGATTTTATAAACGGCCGCACAGAAGGTAATATTTTAAATCAACAAGCGTTATATGGCGCAAATGAACTTGTTTTCATATTACAGGACCAAATGAGTACATTCACTCAAATATTACATCCTTAGCACATTCCTCCGCCACAAGGCGAGCGCCCTTCAGGACACTATCATAATATTTCTCAGGGTGGCAGTGCTCCTTGCCCTTCGGTGGCCCCTCCGTTACCAGCTTCTCGACATCCATCTTCGCCCAGTGCACTTTCGCATGGGCGAAGGCCCTGCGCGTGCCTACAATGTAGACTGACCGCTTTATGACCTTGACCCGTGGGCAGGCAGACACAAGCCGCTTCACCAGGCCGAAGTAGCTGCTGGGCAGGGGCTCGGCCGGCCACATCCGGACTATGAGGTCCCTCATGGCCAGTTTGGCCGCTTGTGGAGTTCGACTTGTTGCTTCAGCCGGTCGCTCAAGGTCATCGGATGTTCGGCCCCAATATACTGGGACCCGAACAACTTCTCCGTCGAGCTCCCTTCCTCAGCCCGTTAGAACTCTACGGCATCAGATATGCTGCGCGGCAGATCTGCGAATGCTCCTGGAGAGCTCCAAATTCGGGTAAGTAAAAAGAAAGTCTCCTTCACATGCTTGCTTTGCATATTGAATGCCTTACCCGTAGCAATCTTCTTGGCCACCTCAATCTCCTGGAGGGCCTTTTGGGCTTCAGCCTTGGCGTCTCGTGTGCTTTGGAGGGCCTTCGCAAGCTCAGACTCTTGCGTCCTAGAGTCACGCTCCAAAGACTCATATTTTTTGACGAGATCTTGGAGCTCTTGCTCGACCTCGCCGACTCGGGCCTTTTGCTTCTCGTGCTCGGCGCGCTCCTTGGCTGCTTTGTCTTCGGCCTCGGTTAGTGCCTTTTTAAGGGCCGCCTATCGGATATCGGGTTCCGACAAAACCCTTAAGGTTCGAACTCTGGGGTGCACGCGGAGATCTTCCCCCTACCGATCCACGCCCGAACGCCTCGCTGAGAATCTAAGCTACACGATCAAGAACATAAGAGACACGAGGTTTATACTGGTTCAGGCCACCATTGTGGTGTAATACCCTAATCCAGTGTGTGGTGTGGTGGATTGCCTCGGGGGCTGATGATGAACAGTACAGAGGAAGAACAGCCTCGCGAGAGGTGTTCTTGAGCTGGTGTGGTGTTCTACTTGGGAAGGATTCGATCCCCTCTACTGTGGTGGTCCTCTTCCCAAATATTGAGCGGGAAGGGCGCCAACAACGGCCATTTTGAAGGGGAACATCTAGTACAAGTTATCCTGACTAAAGGTGGTCTTCAGCTACCAAAAGCACTGGTGATGACGCCGTCTTGGGCTCCATGGTGACCTCCGTCCTGCCGCTCTGCTGGTCATGGTCTTGTTGCACCGATATGGTAACCTTTGCTTGATGCCTCGGTACTCCGCGCCTGCGCTTGCCCCCTTTGCACCAAAGAGGAAATGAGGACACTGCGCAGGCCGGCGCCCGCTTGGCCTTGATCGTCATGGCTTGCGTCACGAGCACCTCGTGAGGTACCCCTGCCTTGATCTCTCCGCCTCCTCGCGAGCCTGCCTGGTGAGGCCGACCCTAAGGAGGCCTTGCGTCGTCCGCCCTGTGAGGCTTGGCCCCTCGCGAGAGTCTTGAGCTTGGGTTGAAGAAGATGGGCCGTACTGGGCCACCCCTTGAGCTACGCCGCAGGCCGCAGGCAGGCAAGTCTGGGGACCCCCGTTCCCAGAACACCGACAGTAGCCCCCGGGCCCAAGGCGCGCTCGGGCTTGGCTTAGCAGCGAAGCGAAAGGGCATGCGGAGCGTCGCGGGCCCCAACAGCCTGCGGCCTTGGTCGCCGCGTGGCGGTTGATTGGATGTGGGCGTCTCCGCTTCCCCACCCCGCCTCGGCAATTCCCGTCTGACAAAAAGGTTGGCTCGGGCTAGGCTTACCCTCGTTGCTCCTACTCGCCTTACTCCAGATCCCCTTTCTTGCTCTTGCCTTCCTGCTTCCGAAATCCCCAGATTCGCTTCATCCTTTCTCCTTCAGCGAGCAATGGCGCCCCACAAGACCGCGGCCGAGGCTCCACCGGCCTGGTACTCGCCGGCTCTGGATCCCCCAAACATGACGGAGAAGAATCTCGCACTCACGCGCCTGATGACGGCGGCAAAAGGCAGCGAGATGGGGGAGACCGCACTCCGACCCGGCTCCGCTCGGCCGGAGGTCAAGGGGAGCACCTTCTACCCCTTCTTCATGAGCACCGTCATAGCTGGTCTGGTGCCTCCTTTCTTCGAGTTCTTTTATGTCGTCCTCCGCCATTATAAGCTGCAGGCTCTGCATCTCCACCCCAACTCTGTTCTTCTACTGTATATTTTGCCTACTACTACGAGGCGCACGTCAGTGTGATGCCTTCCGTGGCATTGCTGCGCCACTTCTTCTTCCTCCGAGTCACTGGCATGCATGCCTCTGTGTGCGCTAGCTTTGTCGCGTACTCCAAAGCCAACACAATATCGAAGGCCGGGAAGAGGGTTGGCGGCTTCCGGAGCAAGTGGGTTATGCTGGATGCCAGATGCATCAACTCTCGACTGGCACTGCCCACGGGGCAGCCTCAGGCCGACGAGTCGTGGTCCCGCGCGAAGCTTGAGGACCGGTGGGTGAAGCTGGTGCTGGAGAAGATGAACGCCGCCCTGAGGCCTAGCAACATGAAGGCGGCGAAGCTGACCGGGGCCACGCTCCTGAGGGAGTTCCTGGCGCATCGGGTGGCCCCTCTTCAGGCGCACTCGCGCCCGTTGTGGAGGCTCGAGGATGCGGATGCCGATCCCCGCCTGAACTCGGAGGCCCTGGCTGATGAAGACCTGACCGCAGCTCTCCGCTTCCTGGTTGGAGAGGACGTGGCAAGCCCGGACGGCGTTCCTGTCCCTTTGTTCCTTCGCGACGACTGGGAGCGGGTGGTGGACGCCATGCCCACCTTTGACAAGGACGGTCTGGTGCCGGCGGTGCCTCCTGAGGACCATGCGGCGGCGGCGACGGTGGAGTTGTCCTCCGATGATTCTCACGCAGGGGAGGAGGACGATGATGGGGAGGAGCACGGCTCGGAGGAGTCCACCGAGGGGACTGGGGAGACTTCCCCCTGGCGCAGGGTCAACATTCTCCGCAACCTGCCGGATGACGACGAGGCCGACGCCAAGCGAGGGGGAGAGGATCCGCCCGTGATCCCGAAGAAGGACAGGTCGGGGCTGATCTCCCCGGCACCGCCCGAGGCAAGCTCTGGCCCCTGCGGTGCGCCCTCCTCAACTTCTGGACCTCCCGAGGCCGTGCCCCGTAAGAGGCTCTCGGGCTTTAAGCTCGGCAGGAGGCCGTTGGAGCTCGCCGCGTCTAACCAGTAAGTGCTTCAGACTCTGCTTTGTTCTTACTTTTTGCTGTCTGGGCTTGACATCCCCCATTGTCCGGGTAGGCCGCCGTCTGTGGCGAAGAGGCTGAAGAAGGACTCAATGGCTCCGCCCGGGGCAACTCATCCGTTGTGGCCGCGCCTTCGTCTGCGGGAAGGGGAAGCGGTGGAGCTCGCACCTCCCCTGCCTAGTCGTCCTCGCGAGGCTCTGATGGGCGCCCTGGCGGGGCGCCAGCCCCCGTGGCCCCGCTGACTCTGGAGGCGCCTGTGCTTGATGCTGTTGCTGAGGTCGCCAGGGCTCAGGAGCTCCCGGCTTCCCATGTCGTGATCACGCCGCCGTCTTCTCCTCCTGCTCCTCTGGTCTCCGACTCTTCTGCTTCCTCCGCCGCCTTGGACCATGCTGCTGACGAGTTGAATCGGCTGCGAGAAGATCTCCAGGGCGCCGACCCCCGCCTGGTGGCCGGGCGCCTGGAGCTGGTCTCTGGCTGGGTTCGTTCCGACGCCTCCGTCCGAGTGGCTCTGAGTCAGGCTATGACAGCTTCCGAGGGGGAGAAGCAAGTCACCTCCCAGGCCATAGCCACTCGCGACGTGGCGTTGAAGGATGCTTCAACTGTCCGAGGCCGTTGCAAGGCGCTGGAGGACGAGCTGCAAGGCTTGCGTGATGAGCTCGCCAAGGAGGTTCGCGACCACTAGGCGAAGGAAGAAGAGATGAAGGCTCGGGAGGCCACCATCGGGGACCGCGACGCCGAGCTGGCCGCCGATCGCAGTCGACTGAGGATTCTAGAGCAGAAGCTGAAGGCGGAGAGGGCTGAGCTGGACGTCCAGGCGAAGGTCTTGGATGAGGACCGCGCGGCCTTCAAGGGTTACGAGGTGAGATCCCGCAAGGCGCTGCGGTCTCTCTAGGAAGATGGTCTGGATAAGCCGCTAGCCAGGGCCACTGATGGCCCTGCCAAACTGCTTCCCTTCCTGGTTGAGGCGCTTGAGGAGGTCATGGACGACATCGGCCCAATGGCCGAGGTCGAAGCTCGCGTCCTTTCCTCCGCGGCGCTGACGCGGATCCTCAGCCACGTCTACCTTCGCGACCCCGACACCAACCTTGACGACCTGCTGGAGCATGTGGATGCCGCGCACTCCGCCGCTGCTGATGAAGTCGTGAAGGGTCGTGGGGAAGCTTTGCTGGCGCAGTTCCGCGCCTTCGCCACCGTGCCCAAGGCAAGTACCGCTGGTTTCGCGGCCTCGGGAGGTGGAGATGACAAGCGTGACCCCACCATGAGTGACGGTGCTGCTCAGGGGTGATCTTCTCGCGGCTTCTTCCCTGTTCCAATTCCGACGATATGCACTGTGCCTCGTGGAGGCGTTTAGACTTGGGTTTGGTATCGTGAGAACAATTTATGGTTTGTAATATTTGCTTCTGAATTTGCGAGATTTTGCGGTTTCCTTCCTATTTGCCTTGTGTTCTACGTCGGCAGGGCCTGGCCCCGCGCATACCTCAACTGCCGTTAGCCCCGACCGGAAACCAGGACGGGACCAAGGAATGAGGGGCTACGTGGCAAGTTAGGCTCCTGAGTCGCGATGCTCAGGAGTCCCCCTTGACGCTCAAACGGCAAATAGGGAGGGGGTCCAGGAGTAGATCTGTCGTTCTACGTCGGCAGGGCCCGGCCCCGCGCATACCTCAACCGCCGTTAGCCCCGACCGGAAACCAGGACAGGACCAAGGAGTGAGGTGCTACGTGACCAGTTAGGCTCCTGAGTCGCGATGCTCAGGAGTCCCCCTTGATGCTCAAACGGTCTTCATACCTTGGCTCCGCTCGGGGAGGGGTGCGCGACAACCAGGTCCGAGGGAAATGGCTGGGCGGCATTGTCACGACCGGAATTTTGGGATATAATTTCCCAGAAAAACGGCCTTTGTGCTCACCAGCCCCAGGATTACGGTTAGCTGATGAGGCACCAACTTGATACAAGAATTCCAAGCAAGGCACAAAAATAGGTAGTACAAGACCATTGTGGCCTAGGAGTACAACACTTGGTTTCTAATGGTTGAGGGCGGAAGCGGTCGGGTACATCTGCGTCTATGGGACTCCATTTCCCACAGGAACAGCTGACCAGGATAACTCCTATCTTCGCGAGGCTGCTATCGCCAACACGTAGGCTCCGAGGTTGTCACCGCGATGCTTATCTCCATGCGCGAAAATCTGGCCAAGATAATAGCCAGGGACAAGCCAGTGAGTACGTTTGAATGTACTCGCAAACATTAAGAACACGGGTATAATATAATAAGAGACAATCCTGCTCCGAAATAATTTTGATCACAGCGTCTGCCATGAAAGTCTGCGTTGCTCGCATGCAGAGATAATATGAACATGCAGTACGTGGGTGAGTACTATGAAAGTACTCGCAAGATAGTTCGAACATAAGATATAACAAATGTAAACACGATGCATGAGAACAGATTAACAAGTGCAATCAGACATGGAGATAATGATGCATGGGAAACAAAAGAGAAGTCGGGCGGGAGTCCTCCCGAAATCCCAAAGTAAAATACTGAGGGCCAAGAGAGTGTCTGAATGACTCCTCGAGAGGAAAATGCAAGAGTAACCATGCCGCAGTCGGGCGTGTGAGCGACACCACATAAAAGGCTTATAAAAGATAATTAAACAACAAGCATGCCGCAGTCGGGCGTCTGAGCGACACCACATAAAGGGCTTATAAAAGAAAAATAAACAACAAGCATGCCGCAGTCGGGCGTCTGAGCGACACCACATAAAGGGCTTATAAAAGAATAATCACAGTGAGTATCCAGGAGGTAGAACCATCCCAGCGATACTCAATAAAATATATAATGTAAATGGTTAGTCCACAATAATAACAGAATTAAAACACGATCCCCAGATGTCACAGGTCATAAACAAAAATCTCGTCTAACCGTTTCTCCATCCGAAGACCGTCACTGATTTCTAGCTGATTCGTTCTCCATCCGAATACCGTTACTATGATCCAGTTAGCCGTGTCTCCATCCGAAAACCGTTACTAAGTTCTAGTTAAATCGTTCTCCATCCGAATACCATTACTAGATTCAACTCAGACTATGGTCCTTACTCAAGAACATGGCTATCCAGCAAGATATATCCTCTGCAGAGGGAGCACTATTTTCCCACGAGTAACGGATTTACTTAGTCCATCGGGACTAATTCCGCCTACGGCCTTTTAATTGAAAACACGCCTGACCTGCACACACCAGCTTAACTCACCGATGTCTGGAATCACGCACGACACCTGCCAAGCAAAACTCTAAGTGGGGAGGCTACAACCTCGACGTAGCATGGGATCAAATTTCTATATGCGCGCTCTAAGGGGTGCCCCCCTCTCGGTCCCAACCAGAAACACCCATGCCCCCGGACCAAGTGGCATGCCTACCGGAGGCCTCCGGTATCTTCCACTATGGCCTCTCTGTACGGTGTGTGCTTTGGTAAGGGGTTGACAACTTACTGAACCATACCCTGTCTACGACAGGGACAAGTGGTGGTACCAACAAATAGGGAACCTACTGACCAAGACTCGACTTATGACCGACTCAGGCGGTCCAAGTATCCTCCAACAATATTACCATTAGTGGAATAAATCACCACTCATCAAGCCTCACCATGCCATACCGGACATTCTCGTCTCGACGAGGGACTAGGGACAAGCTCGTGTCTACCCAAGACCACAACTTTCCCGATTTCCTTCCAGTATGCATGAGGAGCTCACGGGGATGACCCAAATCCCTAGCGTATCCATTGCTGACCACAAAAATATCTCCAAAAAGAGTACTCATGCACGAGACCTTATCGTTACATAAAGATAACGCATACTCCAAGTCGAATGGTGTTGTAATCGTATCAAAACACCACAACAAAATATTATGCCAGAGTTCAGAAATGCTTTCCTTCAAGAGTATGCAAAGGATGCACTTTTTGAAAGCTTTCCCTTCTCTCCAAAATCCTATTATGAGAAATATTCAAATAACAACTATTTCAAACACAGTACAACAAGTTGTCTCAAATATTTTTGAAATAAATCTTAAAATAAACTAGATGGAATTTGAGAGAGGTAGGAAAAAGAATCAACTCATTTGGAGTTTTATTTTAAAAGTTATAGCTGGTCAAAGTCTGGTCAAAACTCTATTTTTAAATAAAACCAGAAAAGAAAACGTTTCGAGGGGAATACGCTTTCGGGGTAGGGGAGACGTACTCTGTGGTTATACACTTTCACTTAAACAGAGGGGACGGCGTGCGGGTCACTGACAGTGGGTCCAGAGGGCCCACTGGTCAGGTTTGACCGTTCTTCCCTCCCTCCTTTCTCTCTCTGTCCGATCGGTGGCGACCTCCGGCGATCACCGTCGACGAACGGCGGCTCCTCAAGGGTATCTAGGGGCGGGGATGGACCGGCCAGACTGAGGCGGTCCTCTTGGTGGTCGCTGGGTCGTCGGGGGTGGAGGAAATCGCCGGCGGCGAGCTCCACGGCAGAGGGGGCTATGGTGGTGAAGTGGTTTTTGGGCTCCGATGGTCTCCGATCGAGGTTGGGTAGTTGGGCAGCTCCGCAAGGACACGGGGAAGCTACTGGTGGCGTCGGTTGGGCGAGAGAGTGGCTGGCTGCGATGTATCGCACCGGAACTTGGCGGCGGCCGAGCTGGCCGGAGTTGGGGAAGAGAGCCTCTCCGGGCCAATCCACTGCTAGGGGAGGACTAGGGGAACAGTCTGAGGTTGCCTGAGGTCTTGCACGAGCTCGGGGACCCTTTAAATAGGCGCTCGAGGTTGGACCGCGGCGGCTGGGGATAAGATCGCTGGTGACAGCCGTGCTGTAGCCGTAGGGCGACGTGGCGGCGACGAGCGCGTGCCGACGAGCTTCGGGATAAGACCGGGCTGTTCACGGGGGCAGCTGGCGCGCTGGGGTGGCTTGGGCGGCGCCGTCCATGTCAGTGGTTCGCTGCCGACGCCGGCGTGCCGCCATGAGCTCTGGCAGCGGCGCTGCAGGGCGCCAGAGATGGCGTGGAGAGGGGGCGAGCTAGTGCACGGTTCAGCGGTGGAGCAGGGGCCAGGGACGGGTTGCGTCGAGGGCGGCAGTCCGGCGCGGCGGCTTAGTGCGCGCGCGTGCAAAACGTGCGCTCTAGGCGCGCCCAGAGCACGCACGGAACCCGCTCGACGAAATGCCAGGGCGGTCTAGAGCGCGAGGGTGGGGCTGGCAATTAACAGGACTAGGATAGAGGCAACTAGGAGTTCAGTGGACAAGGTTGCTGGGTCATTGGAGCAAGTTCACAGTGCAAACTAGAAAACATGCCCCAAGCTGACTGTGCACACCAAGTGCTCGACAGAATGCCAAAAGCACTTAGGCAACTCTTGGAGTGGGCAAAGTCTCCAGATCAGGGTCTCTTTAGGTGCAGAAGATGGTGGCAAGATTACTTGGGCAAAACCAGAAACTTGTTAGTGCAAGTTTTGCTAAACTTTAGTTTTGGACAGAGAGAAAAAGGGTTTATTGCATGCACTTCAAAACCTCCAATGAGTCCACTCTCCTGGACTTAAGGGTTTTGAAGGGAGGGCTACAAGTAGGAAAAAGGGTCAGGGGCACCAGAGCAAAATAAAATAGGGTTGCAGTTCAAATCACCAAACTGGACCAGAATGAAAAAGAGGTTGATTCACTCAAATTTTTCAAAGAACATCACTGGGTTTTTGCATGAAGATGAATTGTATGCATCCACTGACATCTCCAAACACTTGGAAGAATTTTTAAAGAAATATTTAAATGGGTTGTAGTGCAAAAGTGCCTACTGGACCAGATTGGAAAAGTTGGTGTAGAGCTCAAGATCTCCAATGGCTAAAAGGTATTTTTGCATAAAAGTGATGTGGAAACATCACATGACATCCCCAATTTTTGGTGGAAATTTTAAATGCATTTGTCAAATGGTTGTAGTGCAAAACAGGCTCCAAATTCAAAAGAAATCATTTTTAAAAGAATAAGGCTCTGAGAAAACAAATCTAACAAATTTAAATCCACTGATAAAGAATTTGTTTTATCATAGAGAGTATTAGAGTCCAACAATACCTTTTGAAAGTTTTCCCCTTGAAGTAAAAATCCACAATAACAAAAGGGTAAGTCTTGACAAATGGAAAAGTTTTATTTCCTGGAAAAATTTTAAATCAATAAAACAAGGCCAAAATTTTGGGGTGTCACAGGCATGCGCTCGGGCATGAACCGGGCGCAGCCCCCATGTCCAGCCCCCTCGCGTGGCGCTCCCGAGGGGAGGCGTTGCGATGAGGCCACACGTTGAGCTCGGGGCTCCCTGAGGTTGACACAGCCGTGAGCTGCCCTCAGTTGTTTATCACCAGCGCAGAGCATAGCGCTTTCGTATGTGTACGGGCATAGCCGCTCCTCTGAAGTGTCGTCAGCCAGCGCGGAGCATTGTGCTTCCAGTGGTACGTGGGAGGGGGCCCCCCTCCTGGAGGAGCCCCCGGAGCGTGTACAGCCCCGCCCTGACACGTGGCCGGCACGGTAGGGCGCGAGGTGTATCTGGGCACTCGTGAGCCAGCGGGGGACTCACGAGGCCCTACCTCAAGGCGGGTTGCGCCTGGTCTTGGGCCACGGACGGCTGTGTGTCCCTGCAAGATGGTTAGATGCGAAGGCTCTACGACCTCAGGTCCCGGCCCTCAAGCGAGTTAAGCGCCGCTGTATGCCAGGTCGCGATGCCGTGGACAAGGCCAGGGGAAGAGGGCTGGAGAGCCAGTAAGAGCTCCTGAGTCGCGATGCTTAGGAGCGCCCCTTTTAACGCGCAAGCGATTTGCATCAGGGAGAAGGAGGGGTCGCGGTAGGCGAGTGATGATAATCATAAGCAGGTTAAACATGCAAAGCAAACCGACTTAGATAGATGCAGGAAAGACACATGCCACAGGGTCAGGCCCAAGCGGCTTGGGGATGATGCAGGCCGAGGGGCGCCCCCAGCAAAGCGAACTAAAGACATAAGCAAAACGGATACACGCCGCAGGGACGGACCCACGCGACCTGGGAATAATGCAGCCCTGAGGGTGCTCCCAGCTGAAATGAAACTCGAAAGATGTCACTTGGTGTCATTGCAGAGCGGGTGTTGAGGTAGCTGACGATGCGCGGTGAAGAAGCTGACCCTTATGAGCCACCGGAGCCCTGAGCCTCGGGAGGCTCTGGGGGCCCAGGCGGTTCCCTGAGGACCGCCTCCATCTCCGCCAGGACCGCGTGACGCCTGGCTTCCCGAGCCTCAGAATGCTCCGCATCAGGCGCTGGTGAGCTGCAGCCACGTCAGCAGGCCAAAAGGCATGCGAACGTAGCTGTGAGGCGGACCATCGCAACGTCCCACGCGTGAAGGCCAGAAGCACTCCTGAGATGCGACTCGGCTGAGCCCTGGGTAGTCGATGCGGACACGCAGCCCGCCATCCTCGCCTGGATGAGGAGCTGCACCGGGCAAGCGGTGGTTGCCGCGCAGGACTCTCGATTCCTGCAGCTCCTGAGTGACCTTGGTGAGGAATTCCTGAGGGTTCCGCCCTCCTTGCCTCGCGCCTTCCTGAGGGAAACATGCCGCGAAGCACGCCTCCAAGTGGTGCCCGAGCGCCTCCCTCGTGAGCTTGGCAAGGTCAGAGGCCCTCTGGGAGAGAGCCCCCGAGCCTTGCCCGAGGAGGGCGCCGGGCGCACCTTCCTATGCGATGGAGGGAGGCGCCCCTTGCACGGGCGCAGATCCTGATGCGGCGCCTCCGGAGATGCCTACCTCCTAAGGCATTGAGCTGGGTGATGTCTTCTTCTTCTTGAGGACTGCCTCAGGAAGGTTCCCTCTTTTGTCGTCTCGGTCCTGGACTGAGGTAGCTTGGAAGGCACGTTGGAGAGAACACACTGCATCTTTCTCTTCGCAGGGGACCATGATGACTCCTCCGCTTCCCGGCATCTTGAGGACATTGTAACCATGGTGAGTCACTGCCATGAACTTGGCCAGGGCCGGATACCCGAGGATGGCATTGTATGGCAGGCGGATGTGGGCAACGTCGAAGTCGATGAGCTCGGTGCGGTAGTTCTTGCCCTGTCCGAAAGTGACAGGGAGGCGAATCTGCCCTATCGGAGTGGTTGAGCCGTCGGTGACTCCTGAGAAGGGCTTGGTTGGCTGAAGCTGATCATGAGGCACCTGGAGGTCGTTGAATGTCTTGACGGACAGGATGTTGAGTCCTGCGCCGCCATCGATGAGGGTCCTGGTAACTTGCACATTGCTGATGACTGGGGAACAAAGCATTGGAAGGACACCGGCTGTAGCCGCACACTTGAGCTGATCCGCCGAGCTGAACGTGATGGCGCACGCGGACCACCTAAGAGGGCGCGTGGCCTCGAGCCTGGGAGGGCTGCGTTCACCTCGCGAGCAAACTGCTTGAAGATGCGCTGAGAGGCTGGGGCCTGGGCACCGCCTAGGATGCAAGCGATAGCACGTGGCTCCTGGAAGCCCCCAGCCCCCTTGTCCTGGTGGTGGTCATCATTCCTTCTTGGTGGCGGCGACAGAGGACGAAGGCTTGCGTTGCCCTGCGGGCGATCCTCGCGAGGCCGATCCCTCCAGGCCTCCTCGCGAGGCTGGTCCTGCCAGCGGTCCTCGCGAGGTTGGTCACGCCACCCTTGGCGAGGGCCTCGGTCGTCCCATCATCCTCCACCTCTTCCTCCTCCTCAGCCATAGCCCCGATCGTTGCGCTCGGGGCATCGACCGACACATCCTTCTCGCACGGCCCTGAGCTCTTGGCATTCGCTGGTGTTGTGGGTGTGCAGGTCATGGTACACGCAGTATCGGCTGCCTTTGGACGACTCCGGCCGGTCCCTGCCGCGATTCGTGTTTGGCTCTGCTGTGAGCATGGCTGCTCCCTTGCGCTTCACATCCTTGGCCTTGGCTTTCTTCTCTTCAGGGTCAGCAGCTGGGGGCTTGAGAAGGGAGAGGCGCCCCTCCTCAGCCCTTGCGCACTTGGTCGCCAGATTGAACAGCTCCAGAGATGTGCACAATTCTTCATGGATTGCCAGCTCCTCCTTCATCTTGACGTCGCGGACGCCATCAGAGAATGCTGAGATGATGGCCTCCTCAGTCACCTTGGGAATCTTGAGGCGAGCGTTGTTGAAGCGCTGGATGTACTTCTGCAAGGTTTCCCCTGGTTGCTGCTTGATGCGGCGTAGGTCACCCACGGCCGGAGGGCGGTCGCGAGTGCCCTGGAAGTTGGCGATGAAGCGGGTGCGCATCTCATAACACGAGGAGATCGTGCGAGTAGGCAGGTTCAGGAGCCAGGTGCGGGCACCATCTTTGAGCGCCATGGGGAACAAATTCGCCATGACCTTTTCGTCTCCGTTGGCCGCTTTGATGCCCAGCTCGTAGAGCTGCAGGAACTCCGCGGGTCGGCCGTGCCGTCGTAGCGAGGAGGCAGATCTGGCTTGAACTTGCCAGGCCACGCGACGCTGCGTAGCTCGGTGGTGAAGGCGCGGCAACCTGCCTTGGTCACTGGAGCACCCTGCTGAAGCTGGGCTTGCTCTTGGTGGTTCCCGCGTGCCGCTGCTGGCAGTAGCGCGGGGCCTTGACGTGCTGGCGCAGGGATGCGGTCTTGACGCTCTAGAGCTGGGAACACGTGGGCGCCTTCTTGGGGACGCCGGACGCGCGGGCGCCGGACGCGGTCGGTCTCGTCCAGGAGCCGCGCGCCTTGGAGCCAGGGCACCTTCTTGGGGAGGAGGAGGCGGAGGCGCCCCCTGAGCTGCATCCCCCGCGCAGGACGGAGGGTGAGGCAGCGAGAGGGACAGCGCAGGAGAGCCCCCTGCGGCGCTGACGAGCTCGGTGATGTGGGCGATCCACTCCTCGTAGAGGTCGTCGACGGGGTGGTAGTGCAGGAGCTCACGCGCCAGGAGCAGTGCGGCGTGCACATCCGTGGGAGCGCGACGGGCATGGGACAACGAACTGACTGGAGTCAGCGACGGAGTGGCGGTGTGGCCTTCCCGCCGCACCGAGGGATGCAGCGACGATGCCTGCTGCTCGTTCCCTGCCGGGCCGGTGGCGGCGTTGACGGCAGGCGACGGAGAACGATGGGGAGGCCCACCGATGGGGGCCGTCTGGGCGACGCGGGCGGCGAGAGCGGCCCGACGCTCGGCACGAGCTCAGCCAGCGTCAGCCATGGATGCAGCAAACAATCGAACGCGGGGCAGCGGAAGAAAGATTCTGGCGCACCCCTACCTGGTGCACCAAATGTCGGATATCGGGTTCCGGCAAAACCCTTAAGGTTCAAACTCCGGGGTGCACGCGGAGATCTTCCCCCTACCGATCCACGCCCGAACGGCTCGCTGAGAATCTAAGCTACACGATCAAGAACACAAGAGACACGAGGTTTATACTAGTTCGGGCCACCATTGTGGTGTAATACCCTAATCCAGTGTGTGGTGTGGTGGATTGCCTCGGGGGCTGATGATGAACAGTATAGAAGAAGAACGTTCTCGCGAGAGGTGTTCTTGAGCTGGTGTGGAATTCTACTTGGGAAGGATTCGATCCCCTCTACTGTGGTGGCTAGCTCTATTTATAGAGGCTCTGGTCCTCTTCCCAAATATTGAGCGGGAAGGGCGCCAACAACGGCCATTTTGAAGGGGAACATCTAGTACAAGTTATCCTGACTAAAGGTGGTCTTTGGCTGCCAAAAGCACTGGGAATGACGCCGTCTTGGGCTCCACGGTGACCTCCGTCTTGCCACTCTGCTGGTCTTGGTCTTGTTGCACCGATATGGTAACCTTTGCTTGATGCCTCGGTACTCCGCGCCTGCGCTTGCCCCCTTTGCACCAAAGAGGAAACGAGGACACTGCACAGGCCGCCGCCCGCCTGGCCTTGATCGTCATGGCTTGCGTCACGAGCACCTCGCGAGGTACCCCTGGCTTGATCTCTCTGCCTCCTCGCGAGCCTGCCTGGTGAGGCGGACCCTGAGGAGGCCTTGCGTCGTCAGCCCCGCGAGGCTGGGCCCCTCGCGAGGTTCTTGAGCTTGGGTTGATGAAGATGGGCCGTACTGGGCCACCCCTTGAGCCACGCCGCAGGCAGGCAACTCTGGGGACCCCCGTTCCCAGAACGCCGACACCGCCACTTCGGTCGTGGCCCATATTAAAGTTCATAACGTTTTCATGAGCTAAAACCATTCCTTCTTTATTAATATACAGACGGGGTATTATGTACCTTTGTTCTCCTCGAGCTGCCCCTTCATGAGGCCGAGCTCTTCTTCGGTCCGCTCCAGGTCCCGCTTTAGTCCAGAGACCTCCGCAGTACGCGTGGCAGCGGCCAGCAGCGACGCCTGCTTATTCACATAGACATACTCTGTTAGACTCCTGCGGATATTATTTGATCCTATGTTCGGCTTTTCTTTCCGAACACCAAACAGTGCATCAGGGGCTACTGTCTATACCGTGATATTTTCTTATAATTTTATTACGTACCTGGAAGCCAGTTAGGAGGCTGACGCAGGCTTTGGTCAATCCGCTTTTGGCGGACCGGACCTTCTCAATCACCACACTCATGATGGTGCGGTGCTCTTCGTCAATGGAAGCGCCGCGAAGCGCTTCCAGCAAGTTGTCCGATGCCTCTAGATGGACAGCAGTCATCGGCACGGGTGGCTCGCCCTCCTTAACGACGGGCTGCCTGCCTGAATCCGGAACCGTTGGAGGTTCGGGCACAGTATCCGGTAGGGGGCTCGACTTACTACGGCTCCCGTTATCAGAATCCATGGGGGTCTTCCCCCCATGTGCCCGGCGTCTAGGATTTCCCCTTGGGCGCCTCCAGAACAACCTCCCCCTGGTTCGATATCCTCTGGGACAGCACCTCGGTGTCGTCCGCGGGCCGGGGGGAATTGGCCATCGGGAGTGAATCGCTGTTCATCGCCGACTGACTCAAAGACCCATTCGAGGAGGATCCGTTGATATGGGCTCTAGCCGGACTACACGATCATATTTAACATGGTAAGAAGAATAAAGCAACACGTACCGGAAGTATTACAGTGTCCGGATACTTACGACTTCGCCAGGTGCTTTTCCCTGGGCAACCACTCCTCGTCACTGTAGGCGGCTGTGGTGGAGTGGTCCAGAGGGAGAGTCTTTCCATTCTTGGACCCTTCGGCCTCCCCAGACGGGGCGACCTTCCTTTTCTTCTCCCCCTCGGTCGTGGGGGAGGGATTTCCGCTACCGCCTCTTCGTTAGAGGAGCGCGCCTCGGTGTCTTCGGACGATGAGTCCGATACAACCTTGCGCCGTAGACCTTTCCTGGTCCCCACGGTCTTTTTCTTCTTCTCCGGCACCTCATAGGGCGCCGGAGATAGCATCTCTTTTAAGAGAGCCGATGCAGGGTCTTTGGGTAGAGGAGCCGGACAGTCAATCCGCTCCGCCAACACTACCCAGTCCTGATGAATTAGCATGGATGTTTATATTCCTCCCGCGGATGTGCTGGTAAAAGGCACGTCTTGCAGAATATAAAAACTCACTGGATTGGCGGGGTGCCTTGCGCTGAGTCCGCGATCTTCGGTTGTGCGTGGTGGAACCTCGGTAGCCTTGAACAGCACCTTCCAGACATCTTCGTGCGTTGTGTCGAAGAGCTCTCACAGCGTATGGTGTTCAGCTAGGTCGAACTCCCACATATTGAAAGCCCGTCTTTGACACGGAAGGATCCGGCGGGAGAGCATGACCTGGACCACGTTGACAAGATTGATTTTCTTGCTTGTCATATTTTTAATACAGGTCTGGAGTCCGGTCAGTTCCACCGATGAGCCCCAGGCTAGGCCCTTCTCTTTCCAGGAAGTGAGCTGCATAGGGACACCGGATCGGAATTCGGGGGTCGCTCCCCAGTTGGTGTCGCGCGGCTCGGTGATGTAGAACCACCCCGATTGCCACCCCTTCACGGTCTCCACAAAGGAGTCTTCGGGCCAAGTGACATTGGGTAGCGGAGAAAAGGTGAATCCTTATCTCTTTATAAAGGTGGTAGAAACCATGCGCCTCACCACTTGCCCCGTAAAACTCGCTCATTCCCCAAGCGTCGTGTTAACGGCGTGGTTGGGTTACCCAAACCCGTATAGATGAGAATCCCATGATAAGGGGACATGATCTCTACTTCGACAAGACGTGCCAATGAAACCGCCTCGCAATATGTGCAGCAGCTGGTTGGGAAAAACGGTTCGAATAATGACCGGGCCAGGCGTGATGTCATGCTATGAAAAATCATCAGTATAATAGATTTGTGGAATATTATTCTCTCTACGGTGGTATGTGGAATTTGTTTTGCAGAGCCAGACACGATCCTCGTGTTAAAAATCTTCTATGGAGTATTCGGAGAAGGAACCCGCCTTGCAATGCCGAAGACAATCTGCACGCCAGAGTGATCGTCATTGAAGCCTGGTTCAGGGGCTACTGAGGGAGTCCTGGATTAAGGGGTCCTCGGACAGCCGGACTATATACTTTGGCCGGACTGTTGGACTATGAAGATACAGGATTGAAGACTTCGTCCCGTGTCTGGATGGGACTCTCCTTTGCATGGAAGGCAAGCTTGGCAATTCGGATATGTAGATCTCCTTCTCTGTAACCGACTCTGTGTAACCCTAGCCCCCTCTGTTGTCTATATAAACTGGAGGGTTTAGTCCGTAGGACAAGAACAATCATAATCATAGGCTAGCTCCTAGGGTTTAGCCTCTACGATCTCGTGTTAGATCAACTCTTGTAATACTCATATCATCAAGATCAATCAAGCAGGAAGTAGGGTATTACCTCCATCGAGATGGCCCGAACCTGGGTAAACATTGTGTCCCCCGCCTCCTTTTACCATTAGCCTTGGATGCACAGTTTGGGACCCCCTACCCGAGATCCGCCGGTTTTGACACCGACACCTAGCCATAGAGGCGGCCGCTCCCATGGCGTAAGAAATGCCTTTAGTCCTTGCCGTCGAGCCCCAGGCTCCGGCATGGGCACAACACACCGTCCGATTCCTTCAAGCAGGGGAGCTTCCTGAGGAGCAGGAAGAAGCAGAGAAAGTAGCTCGTCCGTCTGCTATGTATCAGTTCATCGATGACGTCCTGTACAGGAAAAGACCGAATGGTGTGAAATTGAAGTGCATTCACCAGGAGGAAGGACTGGAGCTATTGGCGGAGATACACGGAGGCATATGTGGCTCCCACATAGGGTCGAGGGCCCTTGCCGGCAAGGCATTCCGGCAAGGTTTCTTCTGGCCCACTGCCCTCCAGGATGTAACGGCACTAGTAACCAAGTGTGAAGCGTGTCAATTCCATTCGAAGAAGCTTCATCAACCAGCCCAAGCCCTTCAGACGATTCCTCTCTCCTGGCCATTTTCGGTCTGGGGGCTCGACATACTGGGCCCCTTTCCCCGCGCTGTCGGGGGCTTTGAGTACTTGTACGTTGCAATCAACAAGTTCACAAAGTGGCCCAAGGTGGAAACAGTGAGGAAGGTGACAACACAGTTAGCCGTCAAGTTCTTCAAGGGGCTAGTCTGCCGTTTCGGTGTGCCAAACAGAGTCATCACCGACAACGGCACACAGTTCACAAGCCACACCTTCATGCAATACATCCAGGACCTCAGCAGCAAGGTCTGTTTCGCTTTCGTGACACACCCACGGAGTAACGGCCAGGCGGAGAGGGCAAATGCTGAAGTACTGCAAGGCCTGAGGACCAAGACTTATGACAGGCTGCACCAGAGCGGAAGGCGCTGGATTGATGAGTTTCCGGCGCTTCTTTGGTCGATCAGAATGACGCCAAATCGAGCCACCGGCCAGACACCCTTTGCCCTGGTATACGGGGCAGAAGCAGTCCTCCCCACAGAACTCACATACGGGTCACCTCGAGTGCTCGCTTATGATGAACTTGAGCAAGAGCAATTGCGGCAAGATGACGCAACGCTCCTCAAGGAAGATCGTCTTCGGGTGGCTGTGAGAGCAGTGCGCTACCAGCAAGCCTTGCGCCGCTACCATAGCCGCAAGGTTCATGCCCGAAGCTTTGAGGAAAGCGACCTTGTTCTTCGGCACGTTCAATCGGCCAAGAATTCCAACAAGTTGACGCTGAAGTGGGAAGGCCCTTATCGGGTAATACGAGTCACCAGGCCTAGCGCAGTCTGCCTGGAGACCGAAGATGCTATTCCAGTGAGCAACTCCTGGAACATCGAACATCTTCGCAAGTTTTACCCATAAGGCGCGGTTGCCGGGCCTCCCGGCAAACCACCTTTTGTACAAGCCTTGCCGACAAGGCATGTAACCCTCTGTACAAAGCCAGGTGCAGACCCTGAGCATAAATAAATGAAGCACTGGCGCCCTAAGTTCTAGCATGCATGCTAGGTTAAGTCTCTCCCTCGGTTAGGGTTGATAGTGCTTAGCGGTGACTAACCCCTAGCATAGAGGTCGAGTGCGCGTTTCTCTCTTCCTTTCCGTCCTATTTGGTTCGTAGGGTAAATGGATGTTTCTGCTGAGCTGTTTCGGAGAAAGAGAACGAGCCGGTGCTCCGGCCTCAGAAAGCCAAGGCTGCCGGGGGCTGCAGATACAAGGAATCCAACCACGTCAAGCCAAGGTTGCCGGGGGCTGCAGATTCAGATATGTCTTTTATCCCCTATTGTGCATTTCTGTATGAAGTTTGGGACATATGAAAGCCCATTTTGCTCCTAGACCGCCGTGCTCCCCCTTCTTCCTGTACCCAAGTCCCTGGGTCGGAACCGGGTCGTAGTCGCGGTAGCAAGGAAATAAACGAAGGGCCTAACTCTACTTCACCCCTGCCTCCGCCAAGAGCGTGAAAATGGTCGACTGAATTAAGGGGACGGTAAGGCCTATTGCCGGGCGACAATGTTTATCTTAAAAATAACAAGGATTCATTCCATGGCATGGGCCTCGCTCACGCACAAAGAACCCGGCAAGCACCCTTTTTCATTAAAAACGTCCCATACAGGTACAGTTCATACGGGATGAAAAACATGAGCAAGGGGATTACAAGCTTTAAATCTAACAAGTGCCCGTAGGCTTACAAACTAAAAAGAGATAAGACGCCCGTAATTCCTTTCTTGTCCCTCTCCTCAGAAGATGGAACAAGGTAGCAGGAGGGTGAAAGGAGCACCTAGACGAGGTGCGAGAAGCAGAAGGCACCAAGAGAGCATCCCGGTGCCGCGAGAGGAGCTGGAAGATGAGGCAGCGGGCCGACAATACGCGACAAAGGCGTCGGTGCCCGCATACTCCGACTTGACGGCCGCCACCCGCCTTCTTCACCTTCTCCGGCCCTCCTACGCCAGCCGCCCACGGAGGCGATGGGGAACGCGTCGATGGAGAGCTTGACGAGGAAGGCCCTCGGCAGGGCCCGTGACCGAGGGAGGGACGACGCGGTCAGTCAGAGTCGGGGTCAGCGCCCCGCCGCTCGGTGCCCTCGTCGTCGCTGTCACTTTCCTCCTCGTTACTCCTGCTTGAGGAGGAATCTTCATCGTCGGAGGAGCTCTCCACGCAGCACTTCAGGCGAGTTCCAAGATCTCCAAAGACCTTGACGGAGAGCAGGCCGTTCTCCATTAACTTGAAGTAAAGAACAAGCCCCGCCGTCAGGCTGTGGACACGAGCAAACGTCTTCCATCTGCGACGGAGCTACATGTCGTGAGGAGCGGGGAAGTCGACGTCGACCCGCGTGCCACCGTTTCCGCAGCCCCTCATGTGCAACCTGAGGGTCTGGGGTGGATCGAGCTCCATTTCCCGAGCAAATGGGGTAGGGAGACGGAGGCGGCGACGCGATGGCCGGTGCAGCCTAATGAAAAACTCGCGGGGCTGGTCCCCGACGTGGCCCTCCATCGGGAGAGGCATCGCTGGCGGAGGCGAGGCTGGTGCGCCGCCCCGTTCCCCTCTTCCCCGAGCGCCACGGCAACCTCGGCCTCGCCCCCTCCCCCTTCCTCTCGTGGCCGGCTCCGCCGCCATGGCAGATGGAAGAAAGGAGCCGAAGTGAATGGAGACGGATGATGAAAGGATGTGGGATGCCATCCCCCTCCCCCTTCTTATAAAGGGGCAGGGTCGGGGCTCGGCCGCCCCACTCGGCCAATCCGGCCATCGGGGGCATAGGGAATCAAGACCGACCCGCTGCCCCAATCAGCGACAGCCCGGTTTCCTGCCTCCACCGCCTGTCACCTTCATGGGGGACACATGGCGAGCAAGCAGAATTGAGGGGACGGGTGAGGCGACTGTTCCCCACCCCGTGATCGTGGGGCACGGACGCCTTGAAGACCACAACCCGAGTCCGCCCAAGTAAATGAGCCGCACCTCTATGCCTTCCTCTTTTTATGGGGAAGGCGTGAGCCGCCTCTTTACCACCATGTGACGCATGCGTGCGGAGACCGCCCCACGCATGACCCCCACGTCATGCACGACCCTCCATGTCGCGCGTTCAACACGGGTCGTGGGGAAGCGCAGCGGACGAAAAGTTACTGCGGTAAAATCCGCCACACCTGCCCACGCACCGTTCTGGGCCTAGCCCAACAACGCGTTGCGCTTATGTCTGGCCCAGGCCCGGGGGCTCCTGTCGGTGTACAAAAGTAGGGGCTCTCCTTTTGACCCCTTTACTTGTGCACGGGCAGTCTAAGCCACGCCCGCGGCCACACTTAACAATACAGAGGAGGGAAGCTGGAGAGAAGCCCAAGCACAAGACAATCATGGCAACGCCAAGACCAGAAGCGCTAAAGAGCGAAGGGGCCAGGTGGACTGCCCCGGCAAGGCCCTTGCCGGGCCGGCCTCCACGGCCCCGGCAAGAGCCTTGCCGGGGCAGCTTGCCCAACACCAGCATTGCGAGCCACCCTTGAGCCCAAGAGTTCCAAATGCCGCCAACGACTACATTGGAACCAAGGCTCGAGAGGCACCTCCATGGTGGCATGCAGATCTTTGTCAAGATCATAAATACACGAGATCAAATGAGGACCCGAAGACGACGACCCTCGGCGGGATCCTGGCTGAGGAAATCCACAAGACCCCCGGCAAGATCCTTGCCGGGGACAACCACGACGCCACGGCAAGACCCTTGTCGGGGCCCCGGCAAGGCCCTTGCCGAGGACACCAGCAGGGCCGCAGCCAGGCCCACGTCTGCCATGATGCCACTGCCGTTCCCATGCAGCTGCTAGCTCAACCAGCTGGGCAGGCACCTGTGTGGCGACGGGCGGCCTCTACACCGACCCAGCAAGCACCTGCGTGGTGGTATGCAGATCTTCATGAAGGCTCCACCACCGCGCCAGCCCAGCAGCCAGCCAACGTGGCGCAGCAACGCCTCGTCAGCTCGGACGCGTGTCGAAACAAGACGAAGCAGCGACAGCTGGGACGTGCTTCCTTGCCGTCCCTGATAATGCGAGAGGGGCACGTCGGCAGCGCATGAAATGCGTTTGTCCGACGGCGCCATAGGATAGACTCATCCACTTTAGACCTTACCACCTCCTGTGTGCCACTGTGGCAACCCCTTTTTCCTATAAAAGGAGGCCCGAGGCGACCAGGAGGAGGATTCGGATCTTTTGGGCAAGTTGCACCCCGTAGCTAGCTCAAGAACACAAGAACACTGAAATACAACCACCAAAGCAGGACTAGGGTATTCCGCACCTCTGCAGCCCGAACCTGGGTAAACGATCTGTGTGCTTCCTGTCAGACCCGCTCTTGGCACAACCCCGGGCCCGCCAACCATAGAAGGGATCCTAGTGATCCCATAGGTGACGTTGGGCATCTTGCCCACCATGGCGCCTCCGCACTCCGCTTGTTGGCCGGCCACCACCTTTGGCTTCACGTTGAAGGTCTTCAGCCATAGGCCGAAGTGGGGCATGATGCGGAAGAAGGCCTCGCACACGACGATAAACGTCGAGATGTTGAGGATGAAGTTGGGGGCCAAATCAAGGAAGTCCAGCCCATAGTAGAACATTAGTCCATGGACGAACGGGTGGAGGGGGAATCCCAGCCCGCGGATGAAGTGAGAGAGGAATAATACCCACTCCTGGGTTTCGGGTAGGGATGATCTACCCTTCGGCCGGAAGCCGACGCGCGATGTCTATGGATAGGTATCCAGCCTCCCGCAGCTTCTTGATGTCCTCCTTCGTAACGGAGGAGGCCATCCACTTGCCTCCCGCTCCGGACATGTTCGGACTGTTTTCGCGGGGAAGGTGAAAACTTGGGCGCTGGAGCTCGAGAATGGATGAGTAGAGGAAGAAGAAGGTGTGGGTGAAAAAAGGGAGTCCTTGTCTCCTTATAAAGGCAGCAGGGATCATGAGCCTCCCCACATGCCCTAGAAACTCACTTATTCCCCAAGCGCCGTGCTAATGGCGCGGTTGGGTTACCCACGCCCGTATTGATGAGAATCCCGTGATAAGGGGACATGATCTCTGCTTCGACAAGACGTGCCAATAAAACCGCCTCGCAATATGTGCAAGCAGCGGGTTGAGAAAACGGTTCAAATAATGACCGGGTTGTGGCGTGATGCCACGTTACGAAAGGTTGTCAGCAGATTGGACTCGTGGAATATTGTGCTCTCTACGGCTGTGTGTTTGGTATTCATGTTATAGGTCCAGATACGCTTACGACATCCGAAGACTATTCTGGAGTTCGGAAGAAGGGAACCTGCCTTGCATTGCCTAAGACAAATCTGCGCGCAGGACTCCTCGTCATTGAAGCCAGGTTCAGGGGCTACTAAGGGAGTCCTGGACTAAGGGGTCCTCGGGCGTCCGGCCTGTTAGCCATGGGCCGGATTGATGGGCTGTGAAGATACGAAGACCGAAGACCGCACCCATGTCCGGAAAGGAATCTCCTTGGCGTGGGAGGCAAGCTTGGCTAGTAATCGTGTAGATTCCTTTTTATGTAACCGAATCCATGTAACCCTAGATCTCTCCGGTGTCTATATAAACCGGAGAGAGTTCGAATAGGCGGATACTCTTTATCATAACCATAGGCTAGCTTCTAGGGTTTAGCCATTACGATCTCGTGGTAGATCAACTCTTGTAACACTCATATTCATCAAGATCAATCTAGCAGGAAGTAGGGTATTACCTCCATAGAGAGGGCCCAAACCTGGGTAAACATGGTGTCCCCTGTCTCCTGTTACCATCGACCTTAGACGCACAGTTCGGGACCCCCTACCCGAGATCCGCCGGTTTTGACACCGACATTGGTGCTTTCATTGAGAGTTCCACTATGCCATCAGCAAAAGGTTCGGGCAAGGGGCTGAGGAGGGAGAATTTTGTTTCCCACCCACCACCCACTTCATAGCCACCGTCGATGACTTAACTGACGTTCTTGGCTATGGCTCCGAAGACATCGACGGTATGGACGACGATGTCGATCAGGAGCAGGGCCAGGACCCGCCATTTACTGGACGTTGGACGGCCACTTCCTCATACGATGTCTACATGGTAGACACGCCAAAAAATAACAGAGATTGCTTGGTCTTTAAGCAAGCTGGCAAGTTAAACATCGAAAACAAGGGAAAGGGATCGCAAAGCGAGGAATGATGGCGAAGAGCCCCGGCAGCCGAATACAGGGGGACAGAAGAAGTTTCCCCCTCAGGTCAAAACGGTGAACATTATATATGCCATACACATCCCCAAAAGGGAGCGCAAGCGCGCACTCAGGGACGTCTATGCGGTAGAGCCAGTCGCCCCAAAATTTAATACATGGTCATCATGCCCAATCACCTGTGATCGTCAAGATCATCCGACTAGTATTCGTCATGGCGGTTCGGCCGCACTGGTCCTTGATCCGATCATCGATGGATTCCACATGACATGTGCCCTTATGGATGGCGGTAGCAGCCTAAACCTGCTCTACCAGGATACGATGCGGAAAATGGGCATTAACCCCTCACGGATCAAGCCGACAAAGACTACCTTCAAAGGAGTCATCCCCGGCGTAGAGGCCCATTGTACGGGCTCCATCATGCTGGACGTTGTCTTCGGTTCTCCAGACAACTTCCGAAGCAAAGAACACATCTTCGATATCGTCCCCTTTCACAGCGGCTATCATGCACTGCTCGGACGAACCGCGTTTGCTCGATTCAACGGGGTGCCACATTATGCTTATCTTAAGCTCAAGATGCCCGGACCCCGCGGTGTTATAACAGTCAATGGAAATACAGAGCGTTCCCTCCGTACGGAGGAGCACACTGCGACCCTTGCAGCAAAAGTACAGAGAGCCTTCCTAGGCAGACCCTCAATTCGGCAATAAAGCCCCCGGACACCGTCAAGCGAGTCCGAAGTACTCTGCAACAGGATCATCCGGTCCGTCCGGAGCTCGCCTAGCAATTCCGCCTCCGTCCTAGTCCTGGTTAAGCGGTGAAATTCGCGCCGCGCGTACATAATTACGCACTTAAAATACCATGGGCATGGACGGAGGCACAGCTAGACCGCGGTCCACAACGCGGCTCAACCGCCCCGGACCCGCATACCTTCACCTTTTTCTCTCTTGCAGGTTCCTCTCTTCTTGAGGCTCTTCCGATAACCTGATCATCGACCCATCACAAGACGGATACACCAAGGAAGCAAGGAGCTTTGACGTATAAAGAGAATCCCCAGGTGGTCTCTGCTAACGATCGCTACCTGTTTTACATACCCACACGCAGGTCGCTCTTGGTTAGGGCATGTTAAATAGCCCTATTTGCTCATTGCACTACTTGTATACATACGCCTCGACGTATTATTCAAATAAATTGCAGCGTCAGCTTATTACTTTCCTTCAACTGTTTATCTATTACAAATCGCACCCGTACATTCTGGTACGTTCAGTTCGCCAGGGGCTTCAGTGTACCCCATAACACGGCAAGAAAGTCCGAACACTTTCAACAGTGCGGCACCCCGAACTTATAGCATTATATGCATCAGCTCCGAATCATGTCTTGGGTCAATAGTTGGGTTGCCCGGCTCCTGTGCTTGCTACCCTACGTTCCGCTATATCAGCTAGTGTAGTAAAGGGAGAACTACTGCAATTGTGTCCTGGTTGTTCCGGACGAGCACCTCAGTAGAGAAAGCCGAAAACTAACTATCATGATGCGGCGAGAGCTGGTCGCTGTTCGAGAGGTTTCAAATCCATAAAGATTTTTTCCGCTTTATGCGAGGAATCGGCCTTTGTCCGATTTAGGCGTGTATAGCGCCCCAAGTTCGGCCTACCGAATACTAGGGGCTACGCCAAAATTTAAAATTATAGAACTTATTTGGCCAAGTGAGGGTGATAAAGCTGTATAGTCTGATTGCCTTGTTCGTTGCGCTAAACACCTCCTTAAAGGACCAACAAACATGGATAAAAGTGTGTTTAGATTTATCCTGAACACCCCTGTACTAGTTACATGGGGGCAGAAGCCGACGACTGGCCAATTCTCAGATTTTGTAAACGGCCGCACAGGAGGTAAAATTTTAAATCAAAAAGCATTATATTGCGCAAATTGCGCAAATGAACTTGTTTCATATTACATGATAAAATGTGTGCATTCATTCAAAGATTACATCCTTAGTACATTGCTCCGCCACAAGGCGGGACCCTTCCAGGACACTATCATAGTACAGCTCGGGTCGACGATGCTCCTTACCCTCAGGTGGCCCTTCGGTCATCAGCTCTTGGCATCCATTTTCGCCCAATGCATCTTGACACGGGCAAATGCCATCCGCGCACCTTCAATACAAGCCGACCGCCTTATGACCTCAAGTCGGGGGCAGGCACTCACAAGCCGCTTCACGAGGCCGAAGTAGCTGCTGGGCATAGGCTCAGCAGGCCATAGCCGGACTATGAGGTCCTTCATGGCCAGTTCGGCTGCGTTATGCAGCTCAACCAGTTGCTTCAGCTGGTCGCTCAAGGGCATCAGATGTTCTGTCCCAAGATACTGAGACCAGAACAACTTCTCCGTTGAGCTCCCTTCTTCGGCACGGTAGAACTCTGCGGCATCCGATATGCTGCGTGGTAGATCCGCAAATGCTCCTGGAGAACTCCAAATGCGGGTAAGTAAAAAGAATGTCTCCTTCACATGCTTGCTTTGCATAATAAATGTCTTACCCGCCGCAATCTTCGTGGCCGCCTGGACCTCCCGGCGGGCCTTCTGGGCTTCGGCTCTGGCGTCCTGTGTGCCCTGAAGGGCCTTTGCAAGCTCGGACTCTTGAGTCTTAGAGTCACGCTCCAAGGACTCGTACTTCTGGACGACATCCTAGAGCTCTTGCGGGACCTCGCTGACCCGGGCCTCGTGCTTCTCGCGCGCGGCGCATTCCTTCGCCGCTTTGTCTTCGGCCTCGGCCAGCGCCTTCCTAAGGGATACCACTTCGGTCGTGGCCCCTATAAAAGTTCATGATGCTTTCATCAGCAGAAACCATTTATCCTTAATAAGTATACAGGCAGGGTATTTCGTACCTCGGCTCTCCTCCAGCTTCCTCTTCACGAGGACGAGCTCTCCCTCGGCCCGCTCTAGGTCCTGGTTTAGTCCACAGACCTCTGCAGTACGAGCGGCAGCGGCCAGCAGCGACGCCTGCTTATTCACATAGACATCTTATATTAGACTCCTGCGAATATTATTTGATCCTCTGTTCCGCTTTTCTTTCTGACAACCAAACAGAGCATCAGGGGCTACTGTCTAAACGGTGATATTCTCTCACAATTTTATTTACCTCAAAGCCTATTAGAAGGTAGTGCAGGCTTCGGTCAATCCGCTTTTGGCGGACTGGACCTTCCCAATCACTTTACTCATAAGAGTACGATGATCTTCATCAATGGAAGCACTGCGAAGCGTTTCCAGCAAGTTGTCTGGTGCCTTTGGATGGACAGAGGTCATCGGTACAGGCGGCTCGCCCTCCTTAGGGAGAGGCTGCCTGCCTGAATCCGGAACCACTTGGGTTTCTGGAGCCGTATTCGGCTGGGGGCCAAACTGGCTGCGGCCCCCATTATCGGAGTCCAGGGGGGTCTTCCCCCCCACATGTGCCCGGCGACTGGGATTTCGCCTGGGGGCGTCTCCAGAATTGTCTCCCCTTGGCCTGGTATCCTTCGAGACAACACCTCGGTGTCGTCCGCGGCCCTGGGGGAGGAGGCTGTCGGAAGTAAGTCACTGTTCATCGCCGACAGGTCCAGAGACTCCTCCGAAGAGGAGGATATCTCGATGTTGGATTTGGCCGGGCTGCAGGCGCATGTCTGGCACGTTCAGAAGCGACAAAGCAAACATACCGGAAATACCATTGTGTCCGGATACTTACGACTTAGCCAGGGGCTTGACCCTGGGTTCCCACTATTCGCCGCTGTTGGTGGCCGCGGTGGAGTGGTCCGGAAGGAAGATTATTCCCTTCTTCGACACCTCGGCCTCCCCATGCATGGCAGCCTTCCCCTTTTTTCTCCCCCCGGCGGGGGGGGGGGGGGGGGAGGGAGGGATGGATTTCCTCCTCCTCCTCCTCGTCTTCGGTGGGGGAGTCCGTCTCGGTATTTTCAGACGTCATGTCCGACGCAACCTTGCGCCGGAGACCTTCTCGGGTCCCCGTGGCCGTCTTCTTGGCCTTTTTCTCCGGCACCTCATAGGGCGCCCGAAACAACATCTTTGTTAGAAGAGGCGATTCTGGATCTTCAGGTAGCGGAGCCGGACAGTTGATTTCTCCGCTATCGCTACCCAGTCCTGTAAAATTGGCATGGAGGCTTAGATTCCCCCTGCGGATGTGCTGGTAAAAGGCATATCTTGCAAAATATGAAAACTTACTGGATTGGCTCGGCATTTCGCGTTGAGTCCGCGATCTTCGGCTATGGGCGGTGGTACCTCATTGGACTTGGAAAGCACCTTCCAGACGTCTTCGTGCGTCGTGCCGAAGAGCTCTCGCAGCGTCTGGTGTTTGGCTGGGTTGAACTCCCACAGATTGCAAGCCGTCTCTGACACGGGAGAATCCAGCGGAAGAGTATAACCTGGACCACGTTGACGAGCTTGATTTTCTTGCTTATCATATTTTTGACGTAGTTCTGAAGTTCGGTCAGTTCTTCCGCTGAGCCCCAGGCTAAGCTCTTCTCTTTCTAGGAGGTGAGCCGCATGGGGAAGCCGGATCAAAATTTGGGGGTCGCCGCCCAGTTGGCGTTGCGCGACTCGGTGATGTAGAACCACCCCTGTCGGGTGGTAGGTGCGACATATGCCAATGGGTGGCTTATCATTGTGGGTGCCAATAAGACGTCGCCGGTGCCTGGAAACGGGATGAGGCGAAGACATGCACGCCGGCAGATCTTACCCAGGTTCGGGGCTCTCCGAGGAGATAACACACCTAGTCCTGCTCTGCGGGGTTTCCGCATGATCACTAGATCAGGAAAAGTAGCTACAATCGCTCCTAGAGCTGTTAGGTTCAAGGGAGAAGAAGAACAAGGCTAGCTCTCGCTTCTCTCTCTCTATGGTGTGTGTGCTATGCTCAGAAGCCAACCCTTTGCATGGGTGCCCCGGGGGGTTTATATAGGCCTACCCCCCGGGGTACAATTGTAATCCGGCTGGGCACTGGTCCCAGCCGTCAGTGTCTACGCTCGCCGGCTTCTCCGCCGGCTATTGCGGCCCGCCGACTGGTGGGTCCCGCCGGCTGCCGGCCTCTTGGTCGACAGACCGACCCCACCGCCTAGGATCTTGTCGGCGGCTACTTACTGTAGCCTTGCCCCTGATGACAAGGGCTTCGTTGAGGTAAGCGTGGCCACAGTGGGCCGCCTCGAGGGCTCTCACTGTAGCCTTACCTCGTCTTGTCTCCTTAATGTGGCACATGCTTCGAGGGAGGGGGTAGCCGACTTCTGGGAGCCGGCTACGCCCTCGGCCGACTGGGGGAGGCCGTGCCGCCTCCGCGTCTCTCTCTGGTTGAAGGGGCCCGCCGCCCGTGGGCCGTACTAGCGTCGGCCGTGGGTGACGTCGAGGCTAGCATGGCTACAGTGCCGAGCTGGACGCGAGATGGCCGTCCCGTACGGCATCCTGTGGCCATGCCTGCCTCGGGTTTCGGGGGTAGTGGGCCACACTATGGCCACACCCCGTCTTGTCGCCGTTATGTGGCGTTGCTTTGGTGGTTGCGGTCTTGGCCGGCTTCTTGGAGTCGGCGCTCTTCGAGGCCGGCTTCCTGGAGTCAGCCACCCCATGGTTATCCTGGGGGGGAGGTTGCTGAGGCCGCGCCGCCTTCCAGGAGTCGGCTTCAGAGGTAGCCGGCCAGGGGAGGTGGTCCAATGCATGCGCCGGGCCGCGGGCCGGCCACTTGCCGTCTGCGAACCACGTGGCCTCTCTCGGCCAGAAAGCCTGCCAGCCCACGCGCGCGACGGGACGTTGCCGCAGGGCGGGGGCCCGCCACGTCCACGCCCGGGCCCAGGCGCGGATTCTCTGCAGCCCGAAACCGCCCGCACGTCTCCTTGCGGCAGTTTCGGCACGCCTTTAGGGCGTAATAATCGCGAGGCGTGGGGGGAGTGGGTGCAGTTAATCCCACGTCTCACCCCACGTCCGGCCTCCCCAGCTTCACCTCGCGAAGCTATAAGTAGGGGGAGAGGGAGGGCGGCAGGCTCTCGCACGCTCCTCCTCCTTCCACCATCTTCTTTCTCTTGCCGTTTCTTGCAACAGCGCCTCGCCGCCGCGCTCTTCCACTACTCGTTCCTCCGCCGCCGCGCTTGTGTTCACCATGCCTCCCGCCACGGAGCAATATGGCGAGGATTGGGATGGCTCCAACGTCCACGAAGATCACATCGAATTCCTCCGCAAGACGCGGCGGCTGCCCAGCGCGGACAAGGTGGAGGTCAGTCTCGCGCCGGCGAAGGAGCTTACGCCGGTGCCGCGGGAGGGCGAGCGGGTGGTCTTCCACTCGCATTTCTTGCGCAGAATTGGCCTGCCTATGAGCGCCTTCTTCTGCTCTTGGCTCGAGTTCTACCAGCTCCAGCCGCACCACCTCACCCCGAACGCGGTGGTGCTGCTGTCCGCCTTCGTCACCCTATGCGAAGGCTACCTCGGCGTCCTCCCCACCCTCGAGCTCTGGGGGGAGTTCTTCCAGTCCAAGCTGGGCACGCGCTCGCGGGGCGTGCCGGCTCAGACTGGCGCCTTCATCACGGGGCGGAGGGTGGCTGCCGACAACCCTTTCCCCATCATCACACTGATCCAGTCGGTGAAGCTGTGGAAAAAGTCGTATTTCTACGTCAGGAGCATCGCCCCGCAGGGCGACTACATCAACTTGCCGGCTTACGTAGCCGGCCCACCGGAGGGCAGGCGGCCCCAGTGGTCCTGCCGGGCCGTGACTCTGACGCCGGCTGGATCCGCAGCCGTCGCCCGAGTGCGAGCGATGACCCAGTCGGAGGGCTTGACGGGGCCCGACCTGCTGGCCGCCTTCGTCACGCGCCGGGTACTTCAGCTCTAGAGCCGCCCTCTTCTGATCTGTCAGATGAGCGGCCAGCTCGATCCGAGCCGGATGTGCACCAAGGACATGCCGCACGCGGAGGTTGCCTATATGGTGAACTACCTCGCGAACTGCAAACTCTCCGAAGAGTGGCAGTTCGGCAAGGAGCCATATAGCCGAGCCAATCCACCGCCCATGGTATGTTCTCCTTGTCCCTTCTTTTTCTCTTAGCTTTATCGCCGAGTTCCTTTGGCCGACTCTGACTAGTCGGCTTGTCTTCGACAGAGTCCTCTCCTTCGGCCTGCCAGCGGGTCGGATGCGGAGCGCCGATTCGTCCCCGACCGTACGCAGCACGACCTGGAGGACCCCGACTTGGGGGCGGCCGCCATGGACGACAACACCGAGCCGGGTGGTTGCCAAGCCGGCGGCGAAGCAGGAGGCTCCGGGCATGGAGTCACCTTCGACGACTGGTCGGACGACGATGAGGTCGAAGTCGTCCCGCGCCGCCGGCCGGCATCTGGACGCGGCGCGGGTTCCTCCGCTGCACCGCCTGCTCGGGGCAGCGGGCAAAAGCGTCGCGCCGCCCAGGGTTTGTTCGGCAGTCGGACGAAGAAACCCAGGGGCGGGGCGGCGGCGACTAGGCGAGAGGAGGCGGCCGCGAAGGCGGCTCGCTTCCGCAAGACGGTGAAACAACCACAGACTGTGTCGACGTAAGTTCGAATTCCTTTGTGTACTCTTTTTTCTTTTCTTTTCTCTGGTGGTTCCTGAACCCTTGTCTTTTTCTCCAAACAACCAGAGCTCCATTGTCGCTTGAGCGGGCGGCTGCCGCCTCCGTCGTCGAGTCGCCGAGGGGGTCTGGGAGCACCACTCGCCGCGTGGACCCCCGTGCCGACCTTCAGGAAGCGACAGAACGGAACGCGCGGGAGGCGCGGGAGGAGCGGGAGGCGCAAGAAGCGGAGGCACGGAAGGCGGCCGCCGCCCAGGCGGCGCAGGAGGAGGAGGCGGCGAAGGCACGCGCCGACGCCGCAGCCAAGGCCCAAGCGGAGGCTGCAGCTGCGGCGGCGGCGGAGGAGGCCTTGATGGTCACTCCGCTGCGTGTCGTAGCACCTGGGGCCCCGAAGCCCTCGCCAGAAGGAGCCGGCAACGACCAGCCAAGGCTGGAGAGGGACGACGACGTCGCCGTCCTGGAGAGGGCGCCAGTGCCGACCCCGCCAACTGGGGCGGCTCAAGGCGGCCGGCCTGATCTGCCGCCTGCGGAGTCGGCGGGGGGCGAGCCGGCCGCGAGGGCTGAGCTGGCGGTCCGGATACCGCCGAGCCGGCGCGCGGGGAAGGCTGCGTCGGAGCCATAGAAGGCCTCGTCGGAGCCGCAGCCGGCCGCGGGCTCTAGCTCGTCGGCCCAGGATGTGGAGGTGGCCAGCGCTACCTCGGGGTGGACGCCGGGCGGAGGGACAGCCGTGATGAACATGGCCGTGCAGGACGTCCTGACCCGGCTCCAGGCTCATGCTACGGCGCTGAGGCAGTACACCGACGAGTTCCTTGCGACGCGGGCGGCCATCCGGGTTAGTCTTCTTATCTTGTTTCTTCTTGGTCTTGATTTCTTCCGTGGGGGCGCGTCAGCGCACCCACTGGGTGTAGTCCCCGAGTTCCGAGTCGGCTGCTGAGCAGGCGGCTTCGAACTTCTTAGTGGATTTGGCTTTGCTATTCTTGTTCTTACTTTGATCTTCTGTCTATCTTGCAGGACTACCACAATCTTCGTGCGGCCGCCTTCAACTCCCAGGCTCGGGAGCTGACCCAGAAGACCGCCGACCTTACTGAGAGCCGGGGTACGTGCTTTGTTCTTTATCTCATGTGGGGGCGCGTCAGCGCACCCACTGGGTGTAGTCCCCGAGAGTCCCCGAGATTCGGGCCGACTGCTGAGCAGTCGGGTCGGATCTTCCTTGACGACTTCCTCTTACTGTTCTTTCTTTTTCTGCCGTCTCTGCAGTGGCCAACGCCGGTCTGAGGGCACAGCTGGGAGAGTCTCAGACTGCCCTTCGTGCCAAGGATGCTGAGCTCGCCGCCTTGGTGCAGGAACGCGACCGCCTGGCCAAGAAGTTGGCCGACCAGGAGGAAGGCCACAAGGCGGCTCTGAAGGCGGTGCAGGGCCGCGAAGCCGCCCTCCAGGCCGAGTACGAGACGGAGGCGGCTGGCTGGGCTGAAGCGAGGCAAACTCTGATCTCTGGCTATGGTCAGATCGAAGATCTGGTTGACGGTAAGCCGCCTACTTCTTCGTCCTTTCTTGTCGTCTTCCGCTTTTGGCTCGATTTCTGACTTGGTGTTCTTCTCTTCTCTTCTTCTTCTTTCTTGCACAGAGTATTTCCCTGGCTATTCTACCGCCGCCAACCAGATCATCGAGGCCCGCCGCCAAGCGCGAAGGCAGGCTGGCTTCGAGATTTCCCCAACCGCCGGCCGTTCGCTGGAGGAGCAGCTCTTGGCGATCCAGGCCCGCATCCAGCCGGCTCACCGACTGCTCCGCCGACTTCAGCGTGCTGGGTGCAAGTATTGGCCGTCCTCTGGCCCGGCCAAGTGGTTCCTCGCACCCCCAGTCGAACTGCCGACTGGCTGGAGGTGGCAGTCGGCCGCTTCGAAGCCTGGAAGGCCTCCGCGGCTCGGTCCGGCGCCAGGCGGGCGCTGGAGTTCGTCAAGGCCTGGTATCCCGGCCTGAGCCTGGATCAGCTGGCTATCTGGCGGCAGCAAGCCGACACGGTGCTGGAGCCGTCGCGGCCGGCTATCATCCGGCGGGCTTCGGCGATCGCCGACTACACCGACAACAGCGTCTTCGCCCCTGAAGTAGATGACAACGGTGTCGCCCAGCCGGAGGAGTGGTTCGGGCTGAACCCGGCAGACGGTGAAGACTCGGGGGAGGAGATCGACTCCAGCGACGAGGGCGAAGAGGAGGAGGAGGAAGGTGAAGACGCCGAGCCGGCTGGTGGAGCAGCCGACCAGCATCAGCCTGACCGTGCCTCCAGCACCACGTCACGCGCGAGTGCGTCGCCTGCCACTGGTGGTGACCAAGCCGAGACCCGCTAGGCGGCCACTCCTTCAGCCGGCGAGGCCGTCTCCACCGACCAGCTCGGCTTCCGCACTGCGCCCTAGTCTGCCATCTTTTGTTTTCCTGTCTTGTCACTTTTGGAACAATGCTTTGTTAAGTCTGCACAATTCCACCCACTGGGGGTGTATTCGAACCATGTCGATTTCCAGCCTGTTGGGGGGCTTTTATATGTATATATAACTTATGCATGCATTTGGCTTTTCCTCGTACTTTGCTTTTTATCCTTCTACTGTTTCCTTTGCCGCCCTCCCTTGGTTGCCGCCTCCCCAGTCAGACAGTTGCTCTGCAATCTGTAGCTGGAGGAGTGCTTGGCCAATTGGGGGGGAAGTACTCTAGCTGTGCTGGACTAAAGCTAAGTGTTTTAAGAAGCCGACGAGCCGGCTGTTCTGACAGCCGGCGAGCGTGGTTGGAGGCCGTCTTTTTGCTATATAAGTTCGTTGGTCCTTAGCCGTTTTTCGTGTGGGCATCCTTTCTGCCTTGCCTCTTGCTAGTCGGACAGTCGGTTCTTCGAGCTGCGACTTTCAGCAAGAGAGGACTCGGGAGTCGGCACACTACTTGTCTGACTTCAGGTAGAACTTTTAATATAGCTCAAGGCGGCCAGTCCCCGGGCCGACTAGTCGAACCCGGTGCCCAACAAGAAATCAAATGTAATAATACATTCATGGATATGACACTTTTCATTCATAGATAAACAAAGGCAGTCCCCGAGTACTGTTCGGGGGGCCTGTTGGTTTGTACTTAATACAAAAGGGTAGCATGATACATACTGCTTTCAACTATAAAATCTTCTCAGGAGGTTTGCGTTCCATGGTCGCTCCGACTCCTTGCCGGAGTCGTCTCTCTTGCGTGCTCTTGGTTTTTGCGCGTCAATCAGGTAGTAGGAGTCGTTGCCTAGTGCCTTGCTGATGACGAAGGGGCCTTTCCAAGGGGCCGAGAGCTTGTGCTGGCCGGCTGTTCGCTGGATTAGCCGGAGCACAAGGTCGCCCTCTTGGAAGGATCTTGGCTTGACCTTGCGGTTGTAGTAGCGGCGCAACCCTTGCTGGTAGATGGCGGACCGGCTGAGTGCTAACAGCCGGCCTTCTTCCAGTAGGTTGACGCCTTCTTCTCTTGCTTCCTTGGCCTCCTCCTCCGTGTACATGGTGATCCGAGCCGAGTTGAACTCGATGTCTGTTCGGATGACAGCCTCTGCACCATACACGAGGAAGAATGGAGTGAAGCCGGTTGACTTGTTGGGTGTAGTGCGCAGACTCCAGAGGACAGCCGGCGGCTCATCGAGCCGGCTGATCGCTCCAGTGGTACAACCAGTCGGGGCTTGATGGGAGAGGATGAGTCCATTTGCTCGCTCGACCTGGCCGTTTGACTGCGGGTGGGCAACGGACGCTAAGTCCAGTTGGATGCCCTGCGTCGCGCAGAAACGTGCCAGTGCTCCTTTGGCGAAGTTCGTGCCGTTGTCGGTGATGATGCTGTGCGGCACGCCGTACCGAGTAGTGATATCGGTGATGAATGTCATGGCAGTCGGCCCGTCAGCTTCTTGATGGGCTTTGCTTCGATCCACTTTGTGAACTTGTCCACAGCGAAAAGTAGATGCGTCAAGCCGCCGCGGGCCGTCTTGAAAGGGCCCACCATGTCCAGTCCCCAGACGGCAAAAGGCCAGGTGAGGGGAATGGTCTTGAGTGCAGAAGCCGGCAGGTGTTGCTTGGAACTAAAAACTTGGCATCCTCTGTAGCTCTTGACTATTTCTTTAGCATCTTCCAAGGCAGTTGGCCAAAAGAAACCATGGCGGAAAGCCTTGGCCACAAGTGATCTTGAGGCTGCGTGGTGGCCGCATTCACCTTGGTGGATATCCTTGAGGATTGCCACTCCTTTTTCTGGCTCGACACAAAGCTGGAAGACTCCAGTGACGCTGCGCTTCACAAGCTCTCTGTTAATTATTGCATATGCTGCGGCTCGTCGTTGCACTAGTCTTGCTGAGATCTCATCAGCCGGCAGCTCTCTGCTGACTAGGAACTTGACGATGGGCTGGGCCCATGACGGAGCTGTGACTTCTTCTTCTGTTAGTGTAGCCACCATGACTCGGGTGGGTGGGTTAGGTGGCGTGGAATTGGAGTCGGCCACCGCTTCTTGTGTCGTTGCAGTCCCCGGGCCGACTGCTGCAGTCCCTGGGCCGGGTTCTGAAGTCCCGGGCCGGGTGCGACTACGGCAGTCCCCGGGCTAGTTGTCGAAGTCCCCGTGCCGCCTGCGGGGTTCCTCCAGTAGGATCCGGCTGCATCTGGCGCAGGCGGTACGAAGATAGAGTCCGACTCTAGAGACGGTTTGATGGACGGCTTGAGGAGGCGCTGGAGGGAGACGCCAGTCGGTATGGCTTGTCGGGTGGAGCCGATCCGTGCTAGGGCATCTGCTTGGTCGTTGTCGGCCCTTGGCACGTAAAGGAACTCGCACCCTTCGAAGTATCCGCTGATCTGCTGGACGAGGAATCGATAGCTCGCCATGTTCGCGTCCTTGGCGTCCCAGTCGCCAGACGACTGCTGGACCACCAAGTCTGAGTCGCCGTAACACAGGATTCGGCGTATGCCGAGCTCTTTGGCTAGCCGGAGCCCATGTACGAGCGCCTCGTACTCGGCCACGTTGTTGGAGGCGGCGAAGTGGATCTGCAGTGTGTAGTTGAGCTTGTCGCCTTTGGGAGAGGTGAGGACGATGCTGGCTCCCAAGCCGGTGCGCATCTTGGACCCGTCAAAGTGCATCCGCGAATGGGTGGAGTCGGGAGCAGGCGGTAGGTACTGGGTCTCGGCCCAATCGACGAGGAAGTCGGCCAGTGCTTGGGACTTGATGGCGGTGCGGGGTTGGTAGAAGATCGTGTAGGGCGCCAGTGCAATAGCCCATTTAGCCACCCGGCCGGATGCATCCCGGCTGCCTATGATCTTTGCGAGCGGGGTGGTGCACACGACCGTGATGGGGTGTTCTTCGAAGTAGGGCTTCAGTTTCTTGGCGGCGAAGAATACCCCATAGCACATCTTCTGGTAGTGCGGGTAGTTCTGCTTTGAGCTGGACAGCTCTTCGCTTAGGTAGTACACCGGCCTCTGGACTAGCTGGGCTCGGCCTTCCTCCGGGCGCTGGACCACAACAACAGTACTGACTACTCGGCTAGTCGCAGCGATGTAGAGGAGCATGGGCTCCTTTTCAGTCGGCGCTGCCAGGACAGGCGGAGTGGTCAGCATTTTCTTCAACTCATGGAGGGCTTGGTCGGCTTGGTCATTCCACTCGAAGTGAGTGGACTTCTTCATGAGTCGGTACAGGGGGAGAGCCTTCTCTCCTAGTCGGCTGATAAAACAATTCAGGGAGGCCAAGCAGCCGGTGAATTTCTGCACATCTCGCAGTTTGGTGGGAATCTCCATCCTCTCGATGGCCTTGATCTTGAAGGGGTTGCACTCGATGCCGCGTTCGGAGACCAGGAAGCCTAGCAGCTGGCCGGCTGGTACTCCGAACACGCACTTCTCAGGGTTGAGCTTGATTTGGAATCGACGCAAGTTGGCAAATGTTTCTTTCAGGTCTTCCAGCAAGGTACCGCGCTTCTCTGTCTTCACCACAATGTCGTCTACATAGACGTGGGCATTTCTGCCGAGTTGTTTCAAGAGGCATTTCTGCATGCAACGCTGAAAAGTGGCACCGGCATTCCTCAAGCCGAATGTCATAGTCAGGTAGCAGAAAGCTCCAAAGGGTGTGATGAAGGCAGTCTTCAGGCGGTCAGCTGGGTCCAACTTGATCTGATGGTACCCTGAGTACGCATCAGAAAAACTCAACAGCTCGCATCCGGCTGTGGAGTCTATCACTTGGTCAATCCGTGGCACAGCAAACGGATCCTTTGGGCAGGCCTTGTTCAGGCTGGTGTAGTCTATACACATACGCCACTTGTTATTCTTCCTCAGAACCAGAACTGGGTTGGCAAGCCACTCTGGAAAGAACACTTCCATGATAAAGCCAGCGGCAAGGAGCCGGGCTATCTCTTCTCCCACGATTCTTCGCTTCTCTTCTGACAGTCAGCGGAGGGGTTGCTTGACCGGCTTCGCGTCGGCGCGGACATGTAATTTGTGCTCGGGGAAATCCTTCGGGACACCCGGCATGTCCTTTGGGGACCATGCAAAAATGTCTCGATTCTGATGGAGGAAGTCGACGAGCTCGCCTTCCTATTTACTGTCCAAGTTCGCCCCGATGACAGCGAACCTCTCCGGGTTCTCCGGGTCCAGAGGTATCTTCTTCGTCTCTTTGGCAGGCTGGAAGGAGCCCTGTGCATCACAATCTTTGGGGTTGGGGGACAGGGCCGGCTGCTTGCCGGCCATGGCCACAACCCGTTCCAGCATCTTCTTTTCTTCTGCCACCGCGAGGGACTCGGCCAGCCGGCTGCTAGCCATGGCACACTCGATGGACTTCTTGTAGTCGCCGGCTACCGTGATGATCCCCTTCGAGCTCGGCATCTTCATCTTCAGGTAGGCGTAGTGGGGCATAGCCATGAACTTGGCCAGAGCAGGTCGGCCAAGCAGAGCATGATAGGGGCTCTCCAAATCCACTACCTCGAACCAGATTGCTTCTCGGTGAAAATGGTCTTTGTCTCCGAAGAGAACATCCATTTTAATCTTGTCGATTGGGGAGCAGGACAAGCCGGGGACGATACCATGGAAGACAGTGCGGCTCGGCATAAGCTGCTTTGCTTTGATGTTCAGCTTCTCCATGGTATCGCGATACAGTATGTTGATACTGCTTCCGCCATCTATCAGGACGCGGGAGAATCGGGCAGCTCGCCTCTCTGTCGCGAGGGTGACATCCAAGACCATTGCATAGGAGCCAGGAGAGGGCATCACCTCTGGGTGGTCGGCCTGGCTCCAGCTGATCGGCTTCTCTGACCAGTGCATGAACTCGGGGGTGCTAGAGGCAACTGCATTAACTTCTTGATGCTGTCGGCGCCGACTGCGCTTGTCGTCGGCTTGACTGGTGAAGACGACGTAGGCGGCGTGCTCTTCAGGGAATTCGTCTTGGATGGCGCCGACCGCCGACCGAGCCGCCGGCTGCTGGGGGGCTGGAGGCGGCGGGCCGGGAGGCGGAGGCGGCAGCAATCCCTCGCCCTTGGTGATTCGCGTGAGCCAGTGGCATTTTCGGGTCGTGTGGTTAGACGGCTTCGCGCCGCTGTGGAATTTGCAAGGGGCGTCAAGAGCCTGCTCGTAAGAGAAAGCCGGCTGCCAAGCCGGCCTGCCGGCCTTCTTCTTGGGCGAAGGCCGCTCTTCGGGCTGCTCATCTTCAACTGTGGCCACCTGCCGACTGGTGGAAGTCGGCATGGGGGCCTTGCGCTTGTGATCGTTCTGGTAGGGGCGCCGATTAGGGTCGCCAGCCGGCGTCTTGGGAGCCGGAGCAATCACCTTCCCCGAGGCGTCTACTCGAAGCTCGGTCTTCATCGAGGAGTCGGCCGTGGCATACTTGTCCGCGATGACCAGCAACTCGTCGGGGGTAGCCGGCTCGTCGCAGAGGAGTCGGTGCTTGAGGAGGGTGCCCTCTCGGCACCCGGCGGTGAAGTACTCGATGGCCTGAACCTCGTGCACCCCCTCGCAGGAGTTGCGGAGCTCGGCCCACCGCGTGAGGTAGTCGCGGGTCGACTCGTTGGGTCCTTGGACGCAGAGGGAGAGCTGGCGAGGCTTGGGAGGCCGCTTGTAGGTGCTGGTGAAGTTGCGGACGAAGACTTCCGTGAAGTCCAGCCAACTGTTGATGCTGTAGGGCTTGAGGCTGTTGATCCATGTGCGCGCCGTGCCTTGCAGCATGAGGGGGACGTACTTCACGGCGACGCGCCGATTGCCGTTGGCTTTGCTGACGGCCGTGGAGTAGTTGATGAGCCAATCTTCCGGCTTCACTGAGCCGTTGTACTTGGGCGTGTCTCTGGGGAGCGAGAACCCTTTGGGGAAGGGCTCGTCGCGGATGCGGGGGCCAAAACATGGCGGGCCGACATCGTCTTCTTCTTCTAACGCCAAGGATCGAGCAAGGCGGTCGATCCGGTGGCGGGCGTCGTTCTCGCCGACTCCTTCTCGGCGGCCGAGTCGGTTACCAAGAGTCGGGTGCGTGATAGGCAGCGGGGTGAGACGTCTTTCTCTTCGAGGCGGGGGAGGAGGCAGATTTCCTTGGTGCTCCACCGCTCGCGGGCGTCCTTCCGCGTCGCGCTCGATGGTGATGCGAGTCCGGCTGCGGCTAGCAGCCGTCTCCTTGTCTTTCTTCTGGCGGGCGCCGCTCGCAGTCGGCAAGCGGGATGTCGCGGGGTGCTCCCGGCGCGGGGGATCACTATCAGCACGGGCGCCGGCTTCGTGCCGTTCTGCAGCCGCGTCGATCAGCTGCTGGATCCGTCTTGTCATGTAGGAGAGCTCATCGGCTCCCAGCCCATTGAGCTCTTCTGCGGCCGCCTGAGCGGCTCGCAGATTCTCGAGCGGGGTGGCGTAGACGGGGCGATCTGCCCCCAGCATGCTGGCGACGGCCGCGCCGCGCTTCTGGACGAAGCTGGCTCAGCTCGGACCGCTAGGCAGCGGCGTGCCAAAGGCGGCGCGATCAACTTCGCGCTGGTGGGCCTCGGTGAGGCGTCTCATGGAGGCTATCTTCTGGCCCTCCGCGATGAGGGCGAGGCGGCGTGCCTCCAGGGTCTCGGCGTCGGCATCGGCCGGGATGGGGACGGAGAGGTTGTGCATCGCTGCTTGCAGGGCGTCGTGGGCGTTCTCGCCCGAGTTGGCGGCGTGGCTGATGACCAGCACCTCGGTGACAGCGCTGCTGCCGCTGTCAGCTCGAGGGAGAGGATCGTCGAAGACCACCACGTCGGAGGGGTAGGCGTCGAGCGATGCCGTGTCGGAGTCGACGAGCATCGGGTCGGTGGAGCCGACCGACTCCACATCTGCAGCAGGCTCGCTGGAAACGTGAAGCTGGTCGAGGAGGCTGACGAGGCGGCTCTCGGGGTAGTCCGTGCCTGCGTCGGACGCAGGCTCGTCGGAGATGCGAGTCTCGCCGAGCAGATCGGCGAGGCAGCTCGCTGCGCAGGCGTCCTCGACGCCTCGCAGTGCGTCGGGGCAAACGCCATCGGGCGCAGCAGGCTGGCTGCGGTCGCGGGGCAGGAAGAGGGTTCCCGTCCAGAACAGGTCTCCGGACGACGGTGCACCTGGCCCCACCAAATGTCGGGTGGTAGGTGCGACATATGCCAACGGGTGGCTTATCATTGTGGGTGCCAATAAGACGTCGCCGGTGCCTGGAAACGGGATGAGGCGAAGACATGCACGCCGGCGGATCTTACCCAGGTTCGGGGCACTCCGAGGAGATAACACCCCTAGTCCTGCTCTGCGGGGTCTCCGCATGATCACTAGATCAGGAAAAGTAGCTACAATCGCTCCTAGAGCTGTTAGGTTCAAGGGAGAAGAAGAACAAGGCTAGCTCTCGCTTCTCTCTCTCTATGGTGTGTGTGCTATGCTCAGAAGCCAACCCTTTGCATGGGTGCCCCGGGGGGTTTATATAGGCCTACCCCCCGGGGGTACAATTGTAATCCGGCTGGGCACTGGTCCCAGCCGTCAGTGTCTACGCTCGCCGGCTTCTCCCCCGGCTGTTGCGGCCCGCCGACTGGTGGGTCCCGCCAGCTGCCGGCCTCTTGGTCGACAGACCGACCCCACTGCCTAGGATCTTGTCGGCGGCTGCTTACTTTAGCCTCGCCCCTGATGACGAGGGCTTCGTTGAGGTAAGCGTGGCTACAGTGGGCCGCCTCGAGGGCTCTCACTGTAGCCTTACCTCGTCTTGTCTCCTTAATGTGGCACATGCTTCGAGGGAGGGGGTAGCCGACTTCTGGGTGCCGGCTATGCCCTCGGCCGACTGGGGGAGGCAGTGCCGCCTCCGCGTCTCTCTCTGGTTGATGGGGCCCGCCGCCCGTGGGGTGACGTCGAGGCTAGCATGGCTACAGTGCCGAGCCGGACGGGAGATGGCCGTCCCGTACGGCATCCTGTGGCCATGCTTGCCTCGGGTTTCGGGGGTAGTGGGCCACACTGTGGCCACACCCCGTCTTGTCACCGTTATGTGGCGTAGCTTTGGTGGTTGCGGTCTTGGCCAGCTTCTTGGAGTCGGCGCTCTTCGAGGCCGGCTTCCTGGAGTTGGCCACCCCATGGTTATCCTGGGGGGCAGGTTGCTGAGGCTGGGCTGCCTTCCAGGAGTCGGCTTCAGAGGTAGCCGGCCAGGGGAGGTGGTCCAATGCTTGGAGTGCTTGAAGGCCCAAAGGCCTGATAATTTTTTAGAAGAGCCAGGGGCAGTCGGTCAGGCTACCCGTGGCCATTTACTCCGATAACCCCGATTGCCACCTGCTACGTCTTGAGCTACGTCTTGATGATGCAGCACAGTAGCGTAAGTATTTCCCTCAGTTTTTGAGAACCAAGGTATCAATCCAGTAGGAGACCACGCGCAAGTCCCTCCTACCTACACAAAGCAAATAATTCCTCGCAACCAACGCGAATAGGGGTTGTCAATCCCTTCACGGTCACTTACGAGGGTGAGATCTGATAGAGATGATAGATAATATTTTTGGTATTTTTGGTATAATGATGCAAAGTAAAAATAAAAGGAAAAGTAAAAAGCAAAGAAATAATAAAGCGTAGAAAGATTAATATGATGAAAATAGACCCGGGGGCCATAGAGTTCACTAGTGGCTTCTCTCAGGAGCATAAGTATTCTACGGTGGGTGAACGAATTACTGTTGAGCAATTGACAGAATTGACCATAGTTATGAGAATATCTAGGTATGATCATGTATATAGGCATCACGTCCGAGACAAGTGGACCGACTCCTGCCTGCATCTACTACTATTACTCCACTCATCGACCGCTGTCCAGCATGCATCTAGAGTATTAAGTTAATGAAAACAGAGTAATGCCTTAAGCAAGATGACATGATGTAGAGGAATAAATTCATGCAATATGATAAATACCCCATCTTTATATCCTCGATGGCAACAATACAATACGTGCCTTGCAACCTCTTCTATCACTGGGTAAGGACACTGCAAGATTGAACCCAAAGCTAAACACTTCTCCCATTGCAAGAACTACCAATCTAGTTGGCCAAACCAAATGGATAATTCGAAGAGACTTGTAAAGATAACTCAATCATACATAAAAGAATTCAGAGAAGATTCAAATATTGTTCACAGATAATCTTGATCATAAACCCACAATTCATTGGTCTCAACAAACACACCGCAAAAAGAAGATTACATCGAATAGCTCTCCACGAGAGAGGGGGAGAACATTGTATTGAGATCCAAAAAGAGAGAAGAAGCCATCTAGCTACTAACTATGGACCCGAAGGTCTGAAGTAAACTACTCACACTTCATCGGAGGGGCTATGGTGATGATGTAGAAGCCCTCCGTGGTGGATCTCATGGATACAGAAAGTTGCGGCGGTGGAATTAGGTTTTTGGCTCCGTATCTGATATGACGGGGGTACATAGGTATATATAGGAGGAGGAAGTACGTCAGTGGAGCAACAGGGGGCCCACGAGGGTGGAGGGCGCGCCCCCCTACCTCGTGCCTTCCCTGTTGGTTGCTTGACGTTGGGTCCAAGTCTCCTGGATCACGTTCGGTGAGAAAATCACGTTCCCGAAGGTTTCATTCCGTTTGGACTCCGTTTCTTCGAAACACTGAAACAGGCAAAAAAACAGCAATTCTGGGCTGGGCCTCCGGTTTATAGGTTAGTCCCAAAAGTAATATAAAAGTGGAAAATAAAGCCCAATATAGTCCAAAACAATAGATAATATAGCATGGAGCAGTAAAAAATTATAGATACGTTGGAGACGTATCAGGCATCCCCAAGCTTAATTCCTGCTTGTCCTCGAGTAGGTAAATGATAAAAAGAGAATTTTTGATGCGGAGTGCTACTTGGCATAATTTCAATGTAACTCTTCTTAATTGTGGTATGAATATTCAGATCCAAAAGATTCAAGACAAAAGTTCATATTGACATAAAAATAATAATACTTCAAGCATACTAACTACGCAATTATGTCCTCTCAAAATAACATGGCCAAAGAAAGTTATCCCTACAAAATCATATAGTCTGGCTATGCTCCATCTTCACCACACAAAGTATTTAAATCATGCACAACCCCGATGACAAGCCAAGCAATTGTTTCATACTTTTGACATTATCAAAACTTTTTCAATCTTCACGCAATACATGAGCGTGAGCCATGGATATAGCACTATATGTGGAATAGAATGGTGGTTGTGGAGAAGACAAAAAGAGGGGAAGATAATCTCACATCAACTAGGCGTATCAACGGGCTATGGAGATGCCCGTTAATAGATATCAATGTGAGTGAGTAGGGATTGCCATGCAACGGATGCACTAGAGCTATAAATATATGAAAGCTCAACAAAAGAAACTAAGTGGGTGTGCATCCAACTCGCTTGCTCACGAAGACCTACGACAAATTTGAGGAAGCACATCATTGGAATATACAAGCCAAGTTCTATAATGAAAAATTCCCACTAGTATATGAAAGTGACAAAATGAGAGACTCTCTATTATGAAGATCATGGTGCTACTTTGAAGCACAAGTGTGGTAAAAGGATAGTAACATTGTCCCTTCTCTCTTTTTCTCTTTTTTTTTATTTGGGCCTTTTCTCTTTTTTTGGCCTCTTTTTTTCGTCCAGAGTCTCATCCCGACTTGTGGGGGAATCATAGTCTCCATCATCCTTTCCTCACTTGGACAATGCTCTAATAATGATGATCATCACACTTTTATTTACTTACAACTCAACAATTACAACTCGATACTTAGAACAAAATATGACTCTATGGGTATGCCTCCGGCGGTGTACCGGGATATGCAACGATTCATGAGTGACATGTATGAAAGAATTATGAACGGTGGCTTTGCCACAAATACAGTGTCAACTACATGATCATGCTAAGCAATATGACAATGATGGAGCGTGTCATAATAAACGGAACAGTGGAAAGTCGCATGGCTATATATCTCAGAATGGCTATGGGAATGCCATAATAGGTAGGTATGGTGGCTGTTTTGAGGAAGGTATATGGTGGGTGTATGATACCAGCGAAAAGTGCGCGGTACTAGAAAGGCTAGCAATGGTGGAAGGGTGAGAAAAGTGCGTATAATCCATGGACTCAACATTAGTCATAAAGAACTAATATACTTATTGCAAAAATCTACAAGTTATCAAAGCAAAGTATTACATGCATGCTCCTAGGGGAATAGATTGGTAGGAAAAGACCATCGCTCGTCCCCGACCGCCACTCATAAGGAAGACAATCAATAAATAAATCATGCTCCGACTTCATCACATAACGGTTCACCATACGTGCATGCTACGGGAATCACAAACTTTAACACAAGTATTTTTCAAATTCACAACTACTCAACTAGCATGACTCTAATATTACTACCTCCATATCTCAAAACAATTATCAAGCATCAAACTTTTCTTAGTATTCAGCGCACTTCAAAAGAAAGTTTTACAAATCTTGAATACCAAGCATATTATTATTCTTAGCAAATTACCATGCTATTTAAGACTGTCAAAATAATCTAAGTGAAGCATGAGAGATCAAAGGTTTCTTTAAAACAAATCCACCACCGTGCTCTAAAAGGTATAAGTGAAGCACTAGAGCAAAACTATAAAGCTCAAAAGATATAAGTGAAGCACATAGAGCAAAACTATGAAGCTCAAAAGATATAAGTGAAGCACATAGAGTATTCTAACAAATTTCAATTCATGTATGGCTCTCTCAAAAGGTGTGTACATCAAGGATGATTGTGGTAAAATAAAAAGCAAAGACGCAAATAATACAAGACACTCCAAGCAAAACACATATCATGTGGTGAATAAAAATATAGCTTGTGACACCCAAATTTTTTTTTGGCTTTTTCAAAACTTTTTCTTGTTTTGAGGGAAGTGATTTGAATTTTCCTTCTAAAAGAACTTCCCCTCTCAACATATTTCCTTTTATGACTAGTGCTTCATTTTTGGATTCACTAAAAACTTGATTTTGGCCTTGGAGGTTTTCCTCTTTTATTTGGACTCAAATCAAAATGTTTTCCTCTTGGAAAAATGCCTTTTGAAAACTTCTTTGAAAAAGGCCCTATAGCTTTTGGAATAATCCTTTACCACTTTCAACAATTCTCTCTTGCCATGGCCTTAGTGCAAATCCACTCTCCTAGACCTTCCCTCATCTTTGGATCATGATTTGTATCAAATCCAGCAAGTTGAACATCCCCATATATTTATTTTCCATTTAAATCTTATCAAAACAATTTCTGTCTTCTATTCTAGCCCTTCGAGATTTACAAAGGAACTACCCTTTCTATTTTGATTCTTGCCCCCAAACCTTTTTCCCTTCCTAGTCCTTTGAACCCTCAACCAAGATCCATGAAGATCCACTGGTCTTCAGTTCAAATTTTTCAAACTAGACTTGCTGCAAGTTTGGACCAGATTTGTCAAATTTGGTGAAATTCATTCAAATCTTTCTCCAAAAATTCTGAGTAAAATCAGGCAGCCTCTGGGTGCATTGAGTGGTCACCTCACCAAGTCCCAGCCCCAGGAAAATTTTTCTCCTTGGCAAATCATTCTGTCGAACACCTACTGGACACTGTTACTGTCATTGTTCAGTTAAGTTCAGAAACAGTTTCAGTGCACTGTCGTTTTCTTCAGAAACGGTTGTCGATCTCGACAGTGCCGCGTTTGCGCCGTGTTCCCCGTCCCCTCCCCCTTGTCCCTGCACCGCACGAGCGCCTGGACACTTGCGGACGTCGGCGACGGGCTGGAGGAGGTGCGCCGCCCCGTGACCGACGCCAGCGGCGGCTTTGCGGCCGCCAGAGAGAGGCGCGGCGCAGACGGCGCCACCTAGCGCCGCCCAAGCCACCGGAGGTCGCCGCGTGGCCTTCCACTCCCCAGAACGCGCTGCCACTCTCGTCGTGAACCGCAGGGCGCGGAGCGCGCTCTCTGCCGCCGTTGTGCCCGTGAGGCCACCCCACCATGGACCGGCGCCATTACGCCAAGACCAACCTAGATTTGCGGGGGAACGGCACCAGTACACCTCACTGATGCTGCCTGGCCACTCAAACCCCCTGCTCAACCACTGCCTCGCCGTAATCGCTCGCCGGAGTTTTCCCGTTCACGGCCATCCCCTCGAATCGCCTATAAATAGAGGCCCCGAGCTCGAACTCGAACCCACACCATCTCTGCACTCCACAAAGACACTGCCTAGCCACTGGAAGAGCCCCGAGGGAGCCTTCTTTCCCAGCTCCGGCCGCCGCGGCCCGCCACGGGATCCAGCTCGATTCGCTCCCGTGCGTGCACCTCTGCCTCCCATCTCTTGCCAGTAGCTTCCCTATGCATCCACTCTTCTGACCCGCGCTTCAATTCGAGGTTTGTAGCGACCACCGGAGTTCTCCACCATCACCCGAGCCGCCGTCCGCTGGAGAAAGTGTCGCCGTCGACGTGTTGCTCTTCGTCGGTCGAGTCCACCACCCACCGACGCGGAAGGACACGCTGAAGCTCTTGGTACACTCCGATCTCCCTGTCTCGCCGTGGTTCGACGCCGGCGACCTCCGCAGCCTTCGGGCGCCGGCGAGGTTTTTAAACCTGACATGTGGGACCCCCTGGCAGCCTCTCTTCTGTTTCCCCTCGCGAAACGTTTTCTATTGGCGCCTTCGGGCAAATACGTCTTCCTTTTGAGCTTGCGCGTTTCTTTCCGAAGCATTTTCTGTTTTCTCAGTTCAGCCCCTGGAACTTTTCTGTTTCATTACAGATGAGTCCCTGGACAGAAACCTTTATAACATTTTAATAAAATGTGATTTTCGAATGATTCTTTTTTTGTCAGTCTTGTATTTTTGTCTAGTTTTTATAGTATTTATTTGTAAATTTTTTGGAGAAGTTTTTATGCACGCGTTGGTTTTCACGTTAGTGCCCGTTTTCGTTATGCCGTAGGTTCCGGAAGAGGTGACGGAGCCGCGAACTTCGCTGAGCTAGACTCCGACTTCTCTGAACCAGGCAAGCATGTTTGAACCTTTGATATGATAGGTGTTGTGCATGTTCGCGTGAGAGGTTGTGCGTGGCATATGAGTATCGGTAAGTACCTCGTTGCCTGTGAGGCAACTACCCGCGTGTTCCAAAGTTGCGATGATCTCTTATGAGAGATGGCCTAACCATGTGGTGACATGGAGGGCAGCAAGGTGGTACTGTTGTAGCATGCCAGCCTTGTGTCATCCGAAAAATTCCGACGTTAACGTGGACGGAGTCACGTTATCGTTCTTCCCCTTTCCGTGCTACCACATGTTTTCTGCCAGAATGCGGTTTAGTAAGTTGGTAACCTCTTTCTGTGTACACACCAAACAGAGGGGCCGGGATGATGGTTCCATGGCCCTGGATGAAAGCCAGTCATCCGGTCAGGGGGCATGGGTGTTTCCGGTTGGGACCGAGAGGGGGACACCCCTTAGAGCGCGCGTATAGAAATTTGATCCCATGCTACGCGAGGTTGTAGCCTCCCCGTCTCAAGGTTTTTCTTGAACGTTGCCGATGGTGATTCCTGGCTTCGGAAATGTTGAATGGGTGTGTACTGGTTAGATGTGTTTCTTCCAAAACTCCGTAGACGGAACTAGTCCCCGTGACTACTGAAATCCGTTGGCTGTGGTTAAAGTACAAACTCTGCAGAGTCAAATCCTTCCGAGTCGTCGTATCCATAGTCCAGTATCGTGATCAGCTTATCCATGTCTATGTCATAACCTCGTGGTATATTCTTCATTCCGGTAAGCAAGCTTGAGTAGTGGACTTGGCTGAACGTTATTCCTGTGGATGGACTAACCCGGTTGTTTACCTCATGTCTGCTTATCCGCTTGATATGATTTCTAATTCATGAGCTACTAAGTTATGAATATAAGCCCTTTATGTGATGTCGCTCAGACTTCCGACTGTGGCATGTTTTGTCTCTTACCTTCAATATAAGAACTTTATGTGATGTCGCTCAGACGTCCGACTGTGGCATGTTTTGTCTCTTACTTTCAATATAAGCCCTTTATGTGATGTCGCTCAGACGTCCGACTGTGGCACGCACTGCCTTTATTTTCTGTTATAAGCCCTTTATGAGGTGTCGCCCCGACGCCCACTGTGGCTTTATTATTCTCGCAGTTTCCTCTCGAGGAGTCATTCAGACCCTCGTTTGGCACCAGTATTACTATTCTTGCGGTTTCCTCTCGAGGAGTCATTCAGACCCTCGTTTGGCACCCAGTATTTTATTTTTGGGATTTCGGGAGGACTACCGCCCGACTTCTCTGTTATTGTTCCATTGCAATATTCTCTCTATGCCTGAACGCACTTGTTATCCTGTCCATATGCTTCATGTTTACATTTGTTATATCTTATGTTCGAACTGTCTTGCGAGTACTTTCATAGTACTCACCTGGCTTGTTGATTTGGCCAGATGTTGACGAAGGCGATCTCTTGGATGAAGAGTTTGATAGCACGTCCGATGCCTAGAGGAGTCCCAGTCAGTCCTGTGCGATCCCGGATGTTGGTCACTTGTATTATATACGCTTCTGCCACCCGCAATAAGTCTCCTCGAGCCTCACTCCGATGCTCGAAGAGCTGTAGTTTTCAGGAGTCATATCACCCACTTCGCGATGATATTTCCACCATCGTTGTTATCGCGAGTTAGTAGTTATGCCACCCTATCCGCCGTTATGTTCTATCGGCGTGCATGTAATAAATTGTTGAGTAGTCCCCGCTCAACCTTGTATTATATTCAGTACTCCTGGTATTTTTCTTCTGTGACCAAGATATTGTCTACCAGTGAAAAGGAATTCTTCTTTACTGGTCCGAAAAAGGGATTGGTCTCTCAATAAATATTTTATTGAAAAACCGGTCGTGACAAGCTTGGGTATCAGAGCCAGGCTGACTGTAGGAAGCCACTAGGTGCGATCGCTAATCGGTTATTAGCGTCTTTTGTGCTTTTTCAGCATTTTGCAATTGTAGCTATTTTCTGTTGGTCATCATAAATTTATGACATGAATACTCAGAATTTTTGCCTACTTTTGTAGATGGCTGGCAGCAGCTGTGAGACTCGAGTGTTCACGAACGTGCCCGAGGGGTTTGTCAAGCTCCTCGTCTCCATCACCAAGCTCGCGATCGGGCCAGCGACCCGCCCGGAGTTCACGCTTTACCAGCACAAGCTCAGTGACGACGTGTCTATGCACCAAGCTGTGGTGCAATTCAAGGGAGGACGTTCTGCAGCTCGCCACTTCCGTTTTGTGGGAAGGGCCATGCCTACGGAGAGGCATGCCATGCAGATGGCTGCCCGTGAGGCGATAGCTTGTCTTCGGGACATCCTTCCTACGATGAAGGCTCGTCGCCACCGCTACCTCCCATGCCATGTGCCATATACCAGTCACTATGCATTCGCCTGCCATTGGGGAGAACCAGATGAAGCCATCGAGATGTTTGTGGAGTATCTCAAGGCTCTGGAGGAGTCTTTCGACAACCTCGTGGACGATCTTGTGGCTGCCCGCATGGACTTAGTCCGGGGCGGTCCTGCCTGCAGGAAGGAGCTTCTTCACACAGCACCGCCTCTGACATTCGTCTCGTCCTTAGCATCTTATGCACCGGCCGTTTTAGCCACTGCTCGCCGTCTGCCTACCACTGAGGAGTTCGACAGAGTCATCGCTCCTACTCCAGTCAGAGCTGCACCGCCTACCGCACCCGCACTACCGCCTGTCGCCCCCGCGTCATCACCGCAGCGCAGTGTTGCACGCCAGGAGCCAACTAGGGAGGAGGTGGAGGTTGAGTCTCCTGGACCGCTGAGTCTTGCCCTCGGCAAGGGAAAGGAAATCTTGACCATCTCCGACTGAGAGCGCCGAGTAGCCGCGCGTTATGTCTGCTTGTGTGATGTGTTTTTCTCTGTACGCTAGTTTGTATTTGTGTGTTTGCTGCTTTCCGGAGGAGTATGCTAGTCTAAATAGCATGTCAGGAATGTGTACGCGCATCCTGAGTGTTGTATCGTGTGTTTGCTTTTCGCGTGTAAGATATATGCTAAGCAGTTCTTCTCCGTGCAAAATCGTTTATGTTTTCTTAAAAACCTTGAGGTCTTTTAAATTGTTGTCTTTGCAAGATTTTCCTTGTGCTACACAGTTCTTCTCATGGGTTTTGCAAAATAATACCCCAGACTGGAAAAATGTCTCGCCCGTGGACTCGCTCCATGCCCAATCAGCCAGAAGAAGTTTATGGGACTCAGACTAGCAACAACTTCACTCAGGGACAGTCCAGTCAACAAGACAGCGAAGCAGCCTTGTCTCAAGTATGCCGTCTCTTCGAACAAAGCCAGCAACAGCACCAAGAGATGATGAATCACGTCATCATTATGGGAAACCACCGTGAACCCTATCAACCTCATTCCAAGTTATCTGAGTTACAGAAGACTCGCCCTTCAACTTTTGCTCACACTGACAGGCCGCTTGAAGCCGATGACTGGCTTCGTGATATCGAAAGGAAGCTGATTATTGCTCAGTGTTCAGAGCACGAGAAGGTGCTTTATGCACCACACTACCTTACTGGAGCAGCTGCAGCATGGTGGGAAAACTTCCTACACATGCATCCCAGTGAACACAACATCACCTGGGAAGAGTTCAAGGAAGGCTTCCGTGGGGCACACATCCCCAGGAGCATCATAAAAATCAAGAAGAGAGAATTTGATGACCTGAAGCAGAGAGGCATGTCAGTGACAGAATACAATGGTCAGTTTACCCAGCTATCCCGTTATGCCTACGACGAGCATATGACTGAGAGCAAGAAGATGGAAAAATTCCTGGACGGTCTGGCACCAGCCCTAAGATGCCAGCTGGTGGTACACACTTTCCCGGATTTTAAAACTCTGGTTGACAAGGCCATCACCTTGGAGAATGAGCGCCGCAGCCTGGAAGATATCCATAAGAGAAAGAGGGACAAGACGGCTCTTGCTCGCAACAACCGAAGCAAGACTGAGGTTCCAAGGACAGAAGCCAGGAAATCCACGACTACTGATCTAAGGCCCGTCAGGCAGTTTCATGCCAGGGACAAGGAGTTCACGTACCATCCAGGGGTCACCTGCTATGCTTGTGGTGAAGAAGGGCACTATGCTAAACAATGCCCAAAGCCGAGGAGCTTGGCCCTCAAGCCGAACAATGGTGGAAACAATCCAGCCCCCAAGCGCAACAATTTCAATCCCAACAACAACCACAAGAAGGGTCACCTGAACCATGTGACCAGGAAAGAAGCGCAGAATGCCCCAGACATCATGCTCGGTACGTTCCCTGTCAACACAGTACCTGCCACGGTTTTGTTTGATTCTGGAGCTTCCCATTCGTTCGTTTCGAAGAGCTTTGTTTTGCAACATGGTTTTCCGATACTCCCCTTGGAAAAATCTATGATCATCAAGTCCCCCAGAAATAAGCAAATCGCTCAGAGTTACTGCCAAGGAGTAATCGTTGAGTTTGAAGGACTACAGTTCCAAGCAAATCTCATCGTGTTGGAAAATAAAGGACTTGATGTCATTTTAGGGATGGACTGGTTGACCACCAACAAAGGATTCATTGACTGTTTCAATTGGACCGTGATTCTCACTCACCATCATGGCAAGACAATAAAGGTTACAGCTCAAGAAAGGCCACGGTTGCAGCAACCAAAACTGAGCAAGGTGGACATTTCAGAACTGAGGAAAGTTCCGGTGGTATGCGAGTTTCCTGACGTATTTCCTGAAGAACTGCCAGGCATGCCACCAGACCAAGAGATAGAATTCAGCATCGAACTAGCACCTGGCACCGCTCCCATCTATAAGAAACCTTATAGAATGGCACCCTCAGAATTGGTGGAGTTGAAGAAGCAGATAAAGGAATTATTGGACAAAGGATTTAGTCGAGCTAGCTCCTCACCATGGGGTTCGCCAGTGTTGTTCGCCAAGAAAAAGGATGGGACACTGAGACTGTGTACAGACTATCGAGCCCTCAATATGGTCACCATCAAAAACAAATATCCGATGCCACGGATAAATGATTTGTTCGACCAGCTCGCACAAGCCAAGGTGTTCTCAAAAATTGATTTGAGATCGGGATATCATCAATTGAAAGTACGGACAGAAGATATCCCTAAAACAGCATTCACCTCCAGATACGGATTATATGAATTCACAGTGATGCCTTTTGGTCTAACAAACGCCCCCGCATATTTTGTCCACCTCATGAACAAAGTGTTCATGAAATTCATGGACAAATTTGTTGTGGTGTTCATTGACGATATTCTGGTTTACTCAAGGACACCGGAAGAGCATGCTGAACATATCAGAATTGTTTTGGGAGAATTGAGGAAACATCAGTTGTATGCCAAATTTAGCAAGTGTGAATTTTGGCTAAGACAAGTTGGTTTCCTAGGCCATATATTGAACCAAGAAGGCGTGGTCGTAGACCCAGAAAAAGTCAAAGCCATACTTGACTGGAAGTCACCCGCCAACGTTACAGATGTGCGGAGTTTCCTAGGAATGGCCGGATATTACAGAAGATTTATTGAAGGATTCTCCACTGTGGCAAAACCAATAACCCAGTTGCTCAAGAAAGACAAGAAATTTTTATGGACGGAAGCATGCGAGAAAAGCTTCCAAGATCTTAAGAAGAAGCTAACAGCCGCCCCAGTATTAACCGTGCCAGATACACAAGAGTTTTGAAGTATATTGTGACGCGTCCCGAAAAGGCCTCGGATGTGTACTAATGCAGGATGGCAAAGTTGTCGCATATGCCTCCAGGCAGCTGCGAAAACATGAGGAAAATTACCCAACACATGACTTGGAGCTAGCAGCAGTCATACATGCACTCAAGGAATGGAGGCACTTTCTATTGGGAAATCGCTCTGAAATATATACGGACCATAAGAGCCTCAAATATATTTTCACACAGCCAGAGCTAAATTTACGCCAACGACGCTGGTTGGAATTGGTCAAGGACTATGACGTCGGCATTCATTACCATCCAGGGAAAGCAAATGTAGTGGCCGATGCCCTTAGTCGAAACCCCAGCCCGGACAACGACGGTCCACAAAACTTGAGGCCTGAGTTTCAGCAAGAGTTTGCTAGGCTCAACATGGTGTTAGTCTCTAAGGGCACCGTATCAAATCTGGAGATACAACCAACCCTAGTGGAACAAATTAAGAAGGCTCAACAGGGGCATCCCAGCATCGAAGGTATAAAGAAGAAAATGAACCTTGATAAGGCTTCAGAGTTCGTCACAGACAGTGAAGGAATATTATGGTACGGAGACAGACTTTGCGTACCTAACGTTGAGGAACTCAAGCAACAAATCTTAACCGAAAGCCACACCGCTCCATACTCGATCCATCCTGGAGGAACCAAAATGTACAAAGACATTCAGGAAAGATTTTGGTGGCACGGGATGAAAAGGGATATAGCCGCATTCATTGCTTGTTGCGATTCATGTCAGCGCATCAAGGCCGAGCATCAAAAGCCAGCAGGGCTACTCCAGCCAAACAGGATACCGGAGTGGAAATGGGATGAAATAGGAATGGATTTCATCGTCGGACTACCCCGATCACAGCGCAGAAATGACGCCATATGGGTCATGACAGACCGACTAACCAAGGTTGCTCATTTCATTCCCGTGAAGACTACCTACTCCACACAAAGACTGGCCAAACTTTATCTCTCCCGTATAGTTTGTTTGCATGGAGTCCCAACGACTATAATATCCGACCGAGGCACACAATTTGTCTCCAAATTTTGGGATCACCTGCAACAAGCTCTGGGCACGCAGCTAGCTTTCAGTACCGCATACCACCCTCAGACTGATGGACAAACGGAACGTGTGAACCAAATCCTAGAGGATATGCTGAGAGCCTGTGTGCTCACCTATGGATCCAGTTGGGAAGAGACTTTGTCGTATGCCGAGTTTGCTTCCAACAACAGTTACCAAGCCAGCTTGCAAATGGCACCCTTTGAAGCATTGTACGGACGGAGGTGTCGTACCCCACTGAATTGGTCAGAAACAGGTGATAGCCATATCTTCGGCCCAGACATGCTCAAGGAGGCCGAGGAGAAAGTTAAGCAGATCAGGGACAGACTCAAGACAGCGCAGAGCCGACAAAAGAGCTATTACGATCAAAAACATCGTGAGGTCAGCTTTGAACCCGGTGATTCCGTATACCTACGAGTATCTCCTATGAGGGGTCTGCAACGTTTCAAAATTAAGGGGAAGCTAGCCCCGAGATTTATTGGACCATTTTGTGTAATTGCACGAAGAGGCACAGTAGCCTACCAGCTAGACCTACCCAAGGAGCTGTCAGACGTCCATGACGTGTTCCACGTCTCTCAACTGAGAAAATGTGTAACCCGGAGAAGCATGTGCCTCATGAAAACATTGATGTGCAACCAGAGCTCACCTACAGAGAGAGGCCAGTAAAGATCTTGGAAGAGTCCGAAAGGAGGACCCGTCAGAAAACAACAAAAAATTTCAGGGTTCAGTGGAGCAACCACACTGAGGATGAAGCTACATGGGAAAGGGAAGATTTCCTTCAGGCAGAATATCCATACCTATTTGAGGATCAGCTAAAATCTCGAGGACGAGATTTTTCCTAAGGGGGTAGGTGTTGTGACACCCAAATTTTTTTTTGGCTTTTTCAAAACTTTTTCTTGTTTTGAGGGAAGTGATTTGAATTTTCCATCTAAAAGAACTTCCCCTCTAAACATATTTCCTTTTATGACTAGTGCTTCATTTTTGGATTCACTTAAAACTTGATTTTGGCCTTGGAGGTTTTCCTCTTTTATTTGGACTCAAACCAAAATGTTTTCCTCTTGGAAAAATGCCTTTTGAAAACTTCTTTGAAAAAGGCCCTATAGCTTTTGGAATAATCCTTTACCACTTTCAACAATTCTCTCTTGCCATGGCCTTAGTGCAAATCCACTCTCCTAGACCTTCCCTCATCTTTGGATCATGATTTGTATCAATTCCAGCAAGTTGAACATCCCCATATATTTATTTTCCATTTAAATCTTATCAAAACAATTTCTGTCTTCTATTCTAGCCCTTGGAGATTTACAAAGGAACTACCCTTTCTGTTTTGATTCTTGCCCCCAAACCTTTTTCCCTTCCTAGTCCTTTGAACCCTCAACCAAGATCCATGAAGATCCACTGGTCTTCAGTTCAAAATTTTCAAACTAGACTTGCTGCAAGTTTGGACCAGATTTGTCAAATTTGGTGAAATTCATTCAAATCTTTCTCCAAAAATTCTGAGTAAAATCAGGCAGCCTCTGGGTGCATTGAGTGGTCACCTCACCAAGTCCCAGCCCCAGGAAAAATTTTCTCCTTGGCAAATCATTCTGTCGAACACCTACTGGACACTATTACTGTCATTGTTCAGTTAAGTTCAGAAACAGTTTCAGTGCACTGTCGTTTTCTTCAGAAACGGTTGTCGATCTCGACAGTGCCGCATTTGCGCCGTGTTCCCCGTCCCCTCCCCCTTGTCCCTGCACCGCACGAGCGCCTGGACACTTGCGGACGTCGGCGACGGGCTGGAGGAGGTGCGCCGCCCCGTGACCGACGCCAGCGGCGGCTTTGCGGCCGCCAGAGAGAGGCGCGGCGCAGACGGCGCCACCTAGCGCCGCCCAAGCCACCGGAGGTCGCCGCGTGGCCTTCCACTCCCCAGAACGCGCTGCCACTCTCGTCGTGAACCGCAGGGCGCGGAGCGCGCTCTCTGCCGCCGTCATGCTCGTGCGGCCACCCCACCATGGACCGGCGCCATTACGCTAAGACCAACCGAGATTTGCGGGGGAACGGCACCAGTACACCTCACTGATGCTGCCTGGCCACTCAAACCCCCTGCTCAACCACTGCCTCGCCGTAATCGCTCGCCGGAGTTTTCCCGTTCACGGTCATCCCCTCGAATCGCCTATAAATAGAGGCCCCGAGCTCGAACTCGAACCCACACCATCTCTGCACTCCACCAAGACCCTGCCTAGCCACTGGAAGAGCCCCGAGGGAGCCTTCTTCCCCAGCTCCGGCCGCCGCGACCTGCCACGGGATCCGGCTCGATTCGCTCCCGTGCGTGCACCTCTGCCTCCCATCTCTTGCCAGTAGCTTCCCTATGCATCCACTCTTCTGACCCGCGCTTCAATTCGAGGTTTGCAGCGACCACCGGAGTTCTACACCATCACCCGAGCCGCCGTCCGCCGGAGAAAGTGTCGCCGTCGACGTGGTGCTCTCCGTCGGTCGAGTCCACCACCCACCGACGCGGAAGGACACGCTGAAGCTCTTGGTACACTCCGATCTCCCTGTCTCGCCGTGGTTCGACGCCGGCGACCTCCGCAGCCTTCGGGCGCCGGCGAGGTTTTTAAACCTGACATGTGGGACCCCCTGTCAGCCTCTCTTCTGTTTCCGCTCGCGAAACGTTTTCTGTTGGCGCCTTCGGGCAAATACGTCTTCCTTTTGAGCTTGCGCGTTTCTTTCCGAAGCGTTTTCTGTTTTCTCAGTTCAGCCCCTGGAACTTTTCTGTTTCATTACAGATGAGTCCCTGGACAGAAACCTTTATATCATTTTAATAAAAAGTGATTTTCGAATGATTCTTTTTTTGTCAGTCTTGTATTTTTGTCTAGTTTTTTATAGTATTTATTTGGAAAAAATTTGGAGAAGTTTTTATGCACGCGTTGGTTTTCACGTTAGTGCCCGTTTTCGTTATGCCGTAGGTTCCGGAAGAGGTGACGGAGCCGCGAACTTCGCCGAGCTAGACTCCGACTTCTCTGAACCAGGCAAGCATGTTTGAACCTTTGATATGATAGGTGTTGTGCATGTTCGCGTGAGAGGTTGTGCGTGGCATATGAGTATCGGTAAGTACCTCGTTGCCTGTGAGGCAACGACCCGCGTGTTCCAAAGTTGCGATGATCTCTTATGAGAGATGGCCTAACCATGTGGTGACATGGAGGGCAGCAAGGTGGTACTGTTGTAGCATGCCAGCCTTGTGTCATCCGAAAAATTCCGACGTTAACGTGGACGGAGTCACATTATCGTTCTTCCCCTTTCCGTGCTACCACATGTTTTCTGCCAGAATGCGGTTTAGTAAGTTGGTAACCTCTTTCTGTGTACACACCAAACAGAGGGGCCGGGATGATGGTTCCATGGCCCTGGATTAAAGCCAATCATCCGGTCAGGGGGCATGGGTGTTTCCGGTTGGGACCGAGAGGGGGACACCCCTTAGAGCGCGGGTATAGAAATTTGATCCCATGCTACGCGAGGTTGTAGCCTCCCCGTCTCAAGGTTTTTCTTGAATGTTGCCGAGGGTGATTCCTGGCTTCGGAAATGTTGAATGGGTGTGTACTGGTTAGATGTGTTTCTTCCAAAACACCGTAGATGGAACTAGTCCCCGTGACTACTGAAATCCGTTGGCTGTGGTTAAAGTACAAACTCTGCAGAGTCAAATCCTTCCGAGTCCTCGTATCCATAGTCCAGTATCGTGATCAGCGTATCCATGTCTATGTCATAACCTCGTGGTATATTCTTCGTTCCAGTAAGCAAGCTTGAGTAGTGGACTTGGCTGAACGTTATTCTTGTGGATGGACTAACCCGGTTGTTTACCTCATGTCTGCTTATCTGCTTGATATGATTTATAATTCATGTGCTACTAAGTTATGAATATAAGCCCTTTATGTGATGTCGCTCAGACGTCCGACTGTGGCATGTTTTGTCTCTTACCTTCAATATAAGCCCTTTATGTGATGTCGCTCAGACGTCCGACTGTGGCATGTTTTGTCTCTTACTTTCAATATAAGCCCTTTATGTGATGTCGCTCAGACGTCCGACTGTGGCACGCACTGCCTTTATTTTCTGTTATAAGCCCTTTTTGAGGTGTCGCCCCGATGCCCGACTGTGGCTTTATTATTCTCACAGTTTCCTCTCGAGGAGTCATTCAGACCCTCGTTTGGCACCAGTATTACTATTCTTGCGGTTTCCTCTCGAGGAGTCATTCAGACCCTCGTTTGGCACCCAGTATTTTATTTTTGGGATTTCGGGAGGACTACCGCCCGACTTCTCTGTTATTGTTCCATTGCAATATTGTCTCTATGCCTGAACGCACTTGTTATCCTGTCCATATGCTTCATGTTTACATTTGTTATATCTTATGTCCGAACTGTCTTGCGAGTACTTTCATAGTACTCACCTGGCTTGTTGATTTGGCCAGATGTTGACGAAGGCGATCTTTTGGATGAAGAGTTTGATAGCACGTCCGACGCCTAGAGGAGTCCCAGTCAGTCCTGTGCGATCTCGGATGTTGGTCACTTGTATTATATACGCTTCCGGCACCCGCAATAAGTCTCCTCGAGCCTCACTCCGACGCTCGAAGAGCTGTAGTTTTCAGGAGTCATATCACCCACTTCGCGATGATATTTCCACCATCGTTGTTATCGCGAGTTAGTAGTTATGCCACCCTATCCGCCGTTATGTTCTATCGGCGTGCATGTAATAAATTCTTGAGCAGTCCCCGCTCAACCTTGTATTATATTCAGTACTCCTGGTATTTTTCTTCTATGACCAAGATATTGTCTACCAGTGAAAAGGAATTCTTCTTTACTGGTCCAAAAAAGGGATTGGTCTCTCAATAACAATTTTATTGAAAAACCGGTCGTGACATAGCTCCAAGTAAAGTTACCGATGGAAGTGGACGAAAGAGGGGATGCCTTCCGGGGCATCCCCAAGCTTTGACTTTTTGGTGTCCTTGGATTATCTTGGGGGTGCCATGGGCATACCCAAGCTTAGGCTCTTTCCACTCCTTGTTCCATAATCCATCAAAAGAATTTCACCCAAAACTTGAAAACTTCACAACACAAAACTCAACAAAAATCTCGTGAGCTCCGTTAGCGAAAGAAAACAAAAGACCACTTCAAGGTACTGTAATGAACTCATTCTTTATTTATATTTGTGTTAAACCCACTGTATTCCAACTTCTCTATGGATTATAAACTATTTTACTAGCCATAGATTCATCAAAATAAGCAAACAACACACGAAAAACAGAATCTGTCAAAAACAGAACAGTCTGTAGTAATCTGTAATTAACGCAAACTTCTGGAACTCCAAAAAATCTACCAAAATAGGAAGACCTAGGCAATTTGTTTATTGATCAGCAGCAATTGGAATTACTATTTTATCACGTTCTGGTGATTTTTAACAATTGCTTTCGTGAACAGAAAGTTTCTGGAAATTACAGCAAGATCAAATAACTATCGTCCAAGAAGATCCTATAGGTTTAACTTGGCACAAACACTAATTAAAACATAAAAACACATCTAAACAGAAGGTACATGAATTATTTATTACTAAACAGAAACAAAACAAAAAACACAAAATAAAATTGGGTTGCCTCCCAACAAGCGCTATCGTTTAACGCCCCTAGCTAGGCATAAAAGCAAGAATAGATCTAGGTATTGCCATCTTTGGTGGGAAATTCTTCAATGAGGCATTTATCTTCCTTAGCAATTTCTTATTTTCTAGTAATTATCAAACTCTTAGGCACAAGATCAAAAAATTCATTTGTAGCAAATGGTTCCTTAATGATAGCAAAAAGATTGGGATGAATACTTATAGATTTAAGATCCGTGGTTTCCTTAGTAGATGATTCACCCTTATTCTTAGGAACATAGATAAGCTTAGTATTTTTAGTAGACGAACTTGGAGTGTTTTTAACGGAAGAGAAGGCAGTTCCCAAGTTGGTAATGATGCCCTCAAGTTTATCAATTCTAGTGGAATCTAGATTTATTTTGTCATTAACCATGGGTTCCTTCTCTTTAAGAATTTTCAAAGTCATTCCTACCTTAGATCCATATTGGCTAATTTGATTGTGGATATTTTTATCTAGATTTTCAATTGATTCAATGGTAGCAACTTTATTTCCAATAATTTCAAGCCTTTGCATAACATGCTCCAAAGTTAACATAGTTCCATTAACCAAAAGAGGTGGTGAGCCAAATAAATCTATCATAGCATTATAAGAATCAAAAGTATGGCTAACCAAGAAATCCCCCCCCCCCCCCCGTAATGGTATCAAGGATATATCTATACCAAGGACTAGCACCTACATAAAAATTGCAAAGAAGAACTGAAGTAGATTGCTTCCTGGTAGATCTATTTTGAGCATTGCAAATTGTATACCAAGCGTCTTTTAAATTTTCTCCCTCCCTTTGTTTAAAATTTAGGACTTCGTTCTCGGGAGATAACGGAGAAGATATAAGACTAGCCATAACGACAAGCAAGCGACAAAAAGGCAAACGGAAAAGAGAGGAGATTGGGAAAGAGAGGCAAATAAAACGGCAAGGGTGAAGTGGGGGAGAGGGAAACGAGAGGCAAATGGCAAATAATGTAATGCGAGAGATAAGGGATTGTGATGGGTACTTGGTATGTTGACTTTTGCGTAGACTCCCTGGCAACGGCGCCAGAAATCCTTCTTGCTACGTCTTGATCTTGCGTTGGTTTTCCCCGAAGAGGAGAGCATGATGCAGCACAGTAGCGTAAGTATTTCCCTCAGTTTTTGAGAAGCAAGGTATCAATCCAGTAGGAGACCACGCGCAAGTCCCTCGTACCTACACAAAGAAAATAACTCCTCGCAACCAACGCGAATAGGGGTTGTCAATCCCTTCACGGTCACTTACGAGAGTGAGATCTGATAGAGATGATAGATACTGTTTTTGGTATTTTTGGTATAAAGATGCAAAGTAAAAATAAAAGGAAAAGTAAAAAAGCAAAGCAATAATAAAGCGTAGAAAGATTAATATGATGAAAATAGACCCGGGGGCCATAGAGTTCACTAGTGGCTTCTCTAAAGAGCATAAGTATTCTACGGTGGGTGAACGAATTACTGTTGAGCAATTGACAGAATTGAGCATAGTTATGAGAATATCTAGGTATGATCATGTATATAGGCATCACGTCCGAGACAAGTAGACCAACTCCTGCCTGCATCAACTACTATTACTCCACTCATCGACCGCTGTCTAGCATAGATCTAGAGTATTAAGTTAATGAAAACAGAGTAACGCCTTAGGCAAGATGACATGATGTAGAGGAATAAATTCATGCAATATGATAAATACCCCATCTTGTTATCCTCGACGGCAACAATACAATACCTGCCTTGCAACCCCTCCTGTCACTGGGTAAGGACACCGCAAGATTGAACCCAAAGCTAAACACTTCTCCCATTGCAAGAACTACCAATCTGGTTGGCCAAACCAAACGGATAATTCGAAGAGACTTGCAAAGATAACTCAATCATACATAAAAGAATTCAGAGAAGATTCAAATATTGTTCATAGATAATCTTGATCATAAACCCACAATTCATCGGTCTCAACAAACACACCGCAAAAAGAAGATTACATCGAATAGATCTCCACGAGAGAGGGGGAGAACATTGTATTGAGATCCAAAAAGAGAGAAGAAGCCATCTAGCTACTAACTATGGACCCGAAGGTCTGAAGTAAACTACTCACACTTCATCGGAGGGGCTATGGTGATGATGTGAAGCCCTCCGTGGTGGAATCCCCTTCTGGCGGAGCTCCGGAACAGGACCCAAGATGGGATCTCGTGGATACGGAAAGTTGCGTCGGTGCAATTAGGTTTTTGGCTCCGTATCTGATCTGACGGGGGTACGTAGGTATATATAAGAGGAGGAAGTACATCGGTGGAGCAACAGGGGGCCCACGAGGGTGGAGGGCGCGCCTGGGGGGGAGGGTGCGCCCCCCTACCTCGTGCCTTCCCTATTGGTTGCTTGACGTAGGGTCCAAGTCTCCTGGATCACGTTCAGTGAGAAAATCACGTTCCCGAAGGTTTCATTCCTTTTGGTCTCTGTTTGATATTCCGTTTCTTCGAAACACTGAAATAGGCAAAAAACAGCAATTCTGGGCTGGGCCTCCGGTTAATAGGTTAGTACCAAAAGTAATATAAAAGTGGAAAATAAAGCCCAATATAGTCCAAAACAATAGATAATATAGCATGGAGCAATCAAAAATTATAGATACGTTGGAGACGTATCACCACCCCTTCACGGTCTCCCCAAAGGAGCCTTTCGGGCCAGGTGACGTTGGGCATCTTGCCCACAATGGTGCCTCCGCACTCCGCTTGTTGGCCGGCCACCACCTTTGGCTTCACGTTAAGGTCTTCAGCCATAGGCCAAAGTGGGGCGTGATGCGGAAGAAGGCCTCGCACACGACGATAAACGCTGAGATGTTGAGGATGAAGTTGGGGGCCAAATCATGGAAGTCCAGCCCATAGTAGAACATTAGTCCGCGGACGAATGGGTGGAGGGGGAATCCCAGCCCGCGGACGAAATGATAGAGGAATACTACCCTCTCCTGGGGTTTTGGGGTAGGGATGATCTGCCCTTCGGCCGAAAGCCGATGCGCGATGTCCGTGGACAGGTATCCGGCCTCCCGAAGCTTCTTGATGTCCTCCTTCGTAATGGAGGAGGCCATCCACTTGCCTCCCGCTCCGGACATGTTCAGACTGTTTTCGCGGGGAAGGTGAAAACTTGGGCGTTGGAGCTCGAGAATGGATGAGCAGAGGAAGAAGAAGGTGTGGGTGAAAAAAGGGGAGTCCTTGTCTCCTTATAAAGGCAGCAGGGATCATGCGCCTCCCCACTTGCCCTAGAAACTCACTTATTCCCCAAGCGCCGTGCTAATGGCGCGGTTGCGTTACCCATGCCTGTATTGCTGAGAATCCCGTGATAAGAGAACACGATCTCTGCTTCGACAAGACGTGCCAATAAAACCGCCTCGCAATATGTGCAAGCAGCGGGTTGAGAAAATGGTTCGAATAATGACCGGGCGGCGGGGTGATGTCACATTACGAAAGGTTGTCAACAGATTGGACTCGTGGAATATTGTGCTCTCTATGGCTGTGTGTTTGGTATTCATGTTACAGGTCCGGATACGCTTACGACATCCGAAGACTATTCTGGAGTTCGGAAGAAGGGAACCCGCCTTGCAATGCCGAAGACAAATCTGCGTGCCGGACTCCTCATCATTGAAGCCAGGTTCAGGGGCTACTGAGGGAGCCCTGGACTAAGGGGTCCTCCGGCGTCCGGCCTGTTAGCCATGGGCCGGACTAATGGGCTGTGAAGATAAGAGGACCGAAGACCGCACCCGTGGCCGGATAGGACTCTCCTTGGCGTGGGAGGCAAGCTTGGCTACTAATCGTGTAGATTCCTTTTTATGTAACCGACTCCATGTAACCCTAGATCTCTCCGGTGTCTATATAAACCAGAGAGTCCGGATAGGCGGTTACTCTTTATCATAACCATAGGCTAGCTTCTAGGGTTTAGCCATTACGATCTCGTGGTAGATCAACTCTTGTAACACTCATATTCATCAAGATCAATCAAGCAGGAAGTAGGGTATTACCTCCATAGAGAGGGCCCGAACCTGGGTAAACATCGTGTCCCCTGTCCCCTGTTACCATCGACCTTAGACACACAGTTCGGGACCCCCTACCCGAGATCCGATGGCTTTGACACCGACAGGGGGCCCGGCAAGGGTCTTGCCATGGTGCTGCAGTCGTCCCCGGCAAGGCGCTTGCCGGGGGTCTTGTGGATTTCCTTGGCTAGGATCCCGCCGAGGATCGCCGTCTTCTGGTCCTCATCTGATCTCATGCAGTCATGATCTTGACAAAGATTTGCATGCCACCACAGAGGTGCCTCCCGAGCCCTGGTTCTAATGTAGTTGTTGACGGCGCTTGGAACCCTTAGGCTCAAGGGTGGCTCGCTCTACTGGTGTTGGGCAAGCTGCCCCGGCAAGGCCCTTGCCGGGGGAGTCCACCTCGCCCCTTTGCCCTTTTACGCTTCCGGCCTTGGCCTCGTCTTGTTTGTCTTGTGCTTCGGTTTCTCTCCGGCTTCCCTCCTCAGCTTTGTTAAGTCTGGCCGTGGGTGCGGCTCTGACTGCCCGTGCACAAGTAAAGTGGTCAAAAGGAGAGCCCCTACTTTTCTACACCGACAGGAGCCCCTGGGCCTGGGCCACACATAAGTGCAACGCGTTGTTGGGCTAGGCCCAGAACGGTGCGCGGGCTGGTGGGGCGGATTTTTACCGCAGTAACTTTTCGGCCGCTGTGCTTCCCCACGACCCGCATTGAACGCGCGACATGGAGGATCGTGCGTGACGTGGGGGTCATGTGTGGGGTGGTTCCCGCACGCATGTGTCACGCCGTAGTTAATGGGAAAGAGGCGGCCCGCGCCTTCCCCGTAAAAAGGAATAACCACGGGCGCACTGCCCATTTACCCTCCGTGTTTTCCCCAATCTCAGAACAGCCGTCCCCCTCTTCCTCCTTCTCAAGCTATTGCCTTCGCTCGCCGCCGCCGCACCTTCGCCATCCTCCATTCCTCGCCTCCCGCAGCCGCCATGGCACCCAAGACCAGCAGAGGAAAGGGAGTGGCCAAGGACGCCGGGGAGAAGGAGCCGCCGGAGAGCGAGTTGGCAGTGCGGCGGACGCAGCACGCCTACTTCCCGTCGACGGTCGACGCGATCGAACTCCGGGACTTGTTCAAGCATCTATGGGGGTGCAAGACGGGAAGCGAGACGACGGGGCATCTGGCCACTAGCGTCATCCCCGCCGCCTTCGCCGAACCTGGCCCGAATCGGTACCCGTTCTTCGTCGACTACTTTTCTTGCGGCCTCTGCCCCCCTTCTCTAATTTCTTCAGCGACATCATGCACACCTACGGCTTCCACCTTCTGGATTGCACTCCAAATTCCGTGGCGTGCATGGCTCTTTTTGCGCACCTCTGCGAGGGTTTTGCCGGGGTGCACCCCAACATGACGCTCTTCCGCCACTACTTCTTCCCTCGGATCCAAGGGGGGCGCCATTTCCGGTTGTGTCGCCTGGATCCCAAGGACCCAGGAGAAAAGGGCATATCCAGACGGCGCCCAGAAGGAGAGGTGGGAAGAGTGGCGGGGCCGATGGTGCTGGATTGAGGAGAAGGATCCACCAGCATTCTACGAGGTTTGCCAGGCGCCGCCAGTCCGCGGGAACGGCTGGAGTGATGTCGACGTCAACGACAAGAAGCTCATGATCGCCACCACCAGGATCCTTCGTCCCACCGAGGCCGGGCTCACCCTTGAGATGATCGGGGCGGATTTCATCCGCCGCCGAATCGCTCCGCTGCACAACAAGGGGAGGCCGGCCTGGCTCTTCACGAACGCCGCCGACATCATGAGGCTCCGCCCTGGCTTGGACCACAACTTCACGGTGATGGGGCACACCCACTTCTGCCAGCGGCTCTTCCAGCTCGACATGAAACGCCACGGCGAGGTCGAGCGGTCCGGCAAGGCCGCGAAGGCCGGCAAGGCCGCAAAGGCCGGCAAGGTCGCCAAGGGGCCCTTGTTCAAGTTGCCGGCGGGGGTGGTCCCGCTGAGCAACAACTCACGTCGAAGCGACATCATCGCCATGATGCCGGAGTTCAACGCGCACGGCCTCGTCCCAAATTGGGCTGAGCCGTCGGAGGATCAGGTAAAGGAGTTTTTTGACACCCTGGAGGAGAAGTACGTCAGCGCCGAGCCGCGGCTCGTTCAAGACACCACCCAGGCGGAGCTGGACTACATCACCGCCAGGGCGGTGGAGGCAGAGCTCGCCAAGGAGGCCGGTAGCACCGGCGGCGTGGAGGACAAGGCCGCGGCGGAGGCCGAGGAGAAGGAGCTCGCCCACTGGGCAGAGGCCGCTGCGGAGGCCAGTAGCGCCGGAACCGCGGCCCCTCTCGTCGAAGATGTGGTCGACGAGTGGTCAGAGGAGGAGGCCGAGGCTGTCGACCCTCCGGTTATGGGGAGAGGGCGAGTCCTGCGGCGGGCCACCTCTGGCGAGCGGTCCGGCCCGGCAGGGTCGGACAACCGCGGCAAGCCCAGGAGGGGTCCGCGCGCCAGATAAGGGCCGCGGCAGCGAAGAAGTTGGTGAAGGCCGCAGTGGTGAAGAAGAAATCAACTACCTCTTCTTCGTCCAAGCGTCCTCGGACTCCATCAACCTCCCCTCCTCCCGCAGATGACGACGCGGGGGTTGTCTTCAATTTCGGGTCCCTCAGCCCAAGGAGGAAGAGGAAGGCGGTAGTGGAGGAGATGGAGGACGAGTAAGCATCTTGCTCCTTTTTGTCATCCCCGTCTCCTCAATCGGTGCCGCTTGTCATGATCTATTCTTCTTCTTTGCAGGGATGTGGAGACGCTAGCCCAGAGGGTGAAGAGGGCCAGGGCTTCGGCGAGCGGCCAGCTCCCGGCAGGCATTTCTGATACACCGCTGGTGGTGTTGAGCAGCCCGGACAGCAGCCCCCAGCACAGCCCCCAGCGTAAGTTTATCACTCACTCCTCGTTGATGTGTGTCGGGGGTACGATCCTTTGGCACTGACCTTGCCGTGGTTGCAGGAGGAGGACAGCAGCAGGAGGAGCCACAGAGGGCTACCCCCAACATGCCACCCCCATCGACCACGCCGCCCCAAAGGGCGTCCCTGACAAGGGCGCCAAGCACTGAGCCCATGCACACGGAGGAGGAGGAGGCGAACCCAGGCACTGGTGGCTTTGCCTCGGCGCCAAATGTTGGCGGGGAGGGGACCTCTGCTTCCAAGCCCGGCACTGGTAAGCCACTCGCCTTCCGTCCCTGTTCTTTTTCTGTTCTCTCTGAATCTTGGTCTTCGTTTCGCCTCATCCCCTTCTTGGTATCCAGATCGTCCCTTGGTGGATCCGGAGGATATAGACACCGTCATCGAGGATGTCGCCAAGGATGTCGCGGCGGAGGCCGAGAAGATCGCCACCGAGGAGGCCGCCAAGGGGCCTGCCGGGGAGCCCGGCAAGGCTGCTGCCGAGGAGGCCGGCAAGGCCGCTGCCGAGGAGGAGGTAGTTGACGACCAACCTTCCTCCTCCGCTGGCTCTGGCTCAGGAAGGTACCTGAGAGTGAGTGACGACCTGTTCGCCCACCTCCCAGGGACAGCGGGCACTGGGGCGCCCGTCGAGGGGGAGGTGTTCGATGACGAGGTGCTCGCTGCCGCCGGGCTTGAGGTCACTGACGAGCCGAGCGCCGGTGGCGGCGGTTCCCAGGAAGAGCGGCTCCTCCAGGCCATGGGCGCCAACTTCCAGAAGCTTCAGGCGTTTCACCGTGCTCGCCTGGACAAGGCCAAGTCCAGGATGGCGGTGGTGGACAAGGCGGAGGCGGACCTCGAGGGGCATGTTGCCGAGGCGCAGGCTTGGTTCCGCTAGGCCCACAAGGACCTGAAGGCCGCCCAGGACGAGCTGGCCAGGAGCGAGGTGGAGCTCACCATGAAGCGGGCCGACATCAATAAGGCCCAGGAGACGGCGAAGAACCTGGCCGCCGAAGTCGAGGCTGCTCGAACCCAGCACCAGGCCTCGCTGAACTCCCAGGAGGAAGACCTTGCCGCGCGTGAGGAGAAGCTTGCCGCAACGCTTCATGGCAAGGATGAGGAGGTGGAGAAGCTCGTCGTGCAGCAGACCCAAGAGCAGGAGCAGAGGCACAAGGAGGCACTCAATGCCCAGGCTCTGGTTCGCGCCAGGGAGGTGGAGCGGGACGAGCTGAAGGACCAGGTCCTGAAGCTGTCCAAGGAGAAGGACACGCTCAACAGTGCCCTGGTGGAGGCCCAGGGCGCAGTCCTCGACAAGGCTGGGCAGCTTTCCGAGGCCAACAACTCCATCAAAGACCTCAAGCTAAAGCTGGAGGGTCTCGAGGGGACGCTCTCGGAGGCCAAGGCCCGGGAGGAGACCCTGGCCAAGGATCTGGAGGTGGAGAAGCAGTTGCGGAAGAACGAAGCCGCCAACCACAAGTATTTTGTGGAGGGCGAGAATTGCTGGATCAGCCGCCTCGAGGACGTCGCCGGCAGGATCACCACGCAGCTGGCCATCATGGGTATGCCAAATGTGAGGTACGCCCCGGATCGCAGCGTGACCTCTGTCGGTGTCAAAACCGGCGGATCTTGGGTAGGGGATCCCGAATTGTGCGTCTAAGATCGATGGTAACAGGAGACAGGGGACACGATGTTTTACCCAGGTTCGGGCCCTCTCGATGGACGTAAAACCCTACTTCCTGCTTGATTGATCTTGATGATATGAGTATTACAAGAGTTGATCTACCACGAGATCGTAGAGGCTTAACCCTAGGAGCTAGCCTATGATGATTATGATTGTTGTATGTTGTCTATCGACTAGCCTGGTCTCGGTTTATATAATGCACTAGAGGCCTAGGATAACAAGAGTCCTAGCCGAATACGCCGGTGGGGAGGAGTCCTTATCTTGATCACCAAGTCTTGTGGAATCTTCCTTGTATGCGGCAGCTGTCCGAACTGGCCCATGAGTATATGGCCACGGGGGTCCTCGGCCCAATCTACTGATCGGGAGACGACGTGGTGAGTACCCCCTAGTCCAGGACACCGTCAGTAGCCCCCTGAACTGGTCTTCAAGTTGGGGACGCTCCTTGATTCTTCCGAACTGTTCTTCATCTTCGGTCGTCGGTCTTGAAAACTGGTTCAACAAATCTGATCATCTTCTATCTTGAGGATCGCCGAAGTAAATCCGAAGAGTTTACACGTCGGGTATCCGAGGAGCCCCTTTAAGTTCTCGGCCTTTATCAATGCCTTGTTATTTTTATGCCACACCTCGGGTTTGAAGTTGTTCCCGGGCGGCAGTGTCCTCTTGCGTCCGAGCTCCAACGCCGAACTGCATTCGAGGTGTCTTTCGCAGCTGAGCACCAACGCCGGACTGCTTCCGAGCTCCAACGCCGGAATATATCCGAGCTCCAACGCCGGACTGTGTCCAAGCTCCAACGCCGGACTGTATCCGAGCTCCAACGCCGGATTATATCCGAGGTGTCATAGATCACCTTAGTTCAAAAAGATGAAAGAGTTTAGCTAAGCTGAATACCGGAAATGCCCACTATGGAGCCAGCCACCGGTGCCCGAGCTTTATGCCGGACTGCGTCCAAGCTCCAACGCCGGACTACTTCCGAGGTGGTGCACCACCTTGGCCATGGGCTGATTTTTATTAATTTAATTCTGAATTTTGCAATGTAATCTCTGACGAGATGTATAGCCAGTATATGTATATCAGTAACCTTCAAGGTGCGTGTTGGCCTAATATCCGGGATGCACCTGAAGGAAAAAAATCAAACCGCTGACCCTAGTAGCCCCGAGACTCAGGTCGATTCGTAAAATCAGCCTGAGGATCAATTCCCAGCTCGGCAGCATACTTAGGAATAAAAACACGGTGTGCGAAGTCCTCGAGACTCAGGTTGGGTGCGGCCGACCAACCTGAGGATAATAATCTCCTCGAAAACTATATTGCACTTTAAATTTTCTGCATTGGATAGGCAATGCAGTAGCCCCCGAGACACTGGTCGGGTGGCAACACCAGATCAGGGGATCGATGTACCCCTTTAATATTTTAAATGATAAGCACGAAGCCCAGTAGCCCCCGAGCCTTAATGTGGGCACGGGTGGCCGAATTAAGGATCGATATCCAGAGTTAAATCACAAAGTATGTGTAATGATTCTATGTATCCAAGTACTCTACATCATTAATGCTCGGATCCGCATTGTACAAAACTTTGTTGACCGACCATCGGCTTCAACCTCCTCGGCCAGCAGCCGAGGAGTGTTTGTCCTACTTTATAAAGCCTTTATGAGGGCAAAGATTTACGGCAAACAAGACAATCTGGCATTATGGTTTTATAAACAAAGGTACGCGGAGAGATATGTCATATTACTTTTTAACGTAAGAAACATCTTCTGTGACACCCAAAAATTTTATTTGGCTTTATCAAACTTTTATTTGATTTGAGGGAGGTTATTTAAATTTTTCTTCTAAAGGACTCTCCTTCTCAAAAACCTTCTTTTTATGACAAGTATTTTGCTTGGTTTCATCCAAGACTTGATCTTTGGTCTTGGAGGTTTTTCATCTTGTGTTGACTCAACACCAATGTTTTTCATTGGAAAAGTCTTTGAAAATCTTTTCTTTTTAAAATAGCCCTATGGCTTATGGAGTGATCCTTTCCCCTTTCAAAATATCCTCTTGCCATGACCTAAGTGGAAATCCCCCTCCCAAAAACCATTCCCCCTCTTTGTGTCAAGATAAACTTCAAATCCAGCAAGTTGAACTCCCCCCCCCCCATGATTTCGTTTCCATTTATTTCTTATCAAAAACTTTTTCTGTCCTCTATTGTGACCCTTGGAGATTTACAAAGGAACTACTATTTCTCCTTTGAGTTTTGCCTCCAAACAAATTTCCCTGGCTAGTCTTTAGGACCCTCAACCAAGATCCAGGAAGATCCACTGGTCTCCAGTTCAAAATTTTCAAATTGTGCTTGCTGCAAGTTTGGACCATATTTGTCAAATTTGATGAAATTCATTTGTTTCCTTCTCCTAAAAATCTGAGAAAATTCAGGCAGCCCCTGGATGCATCGAGAGGTCACCTCACCACGTCCCAGCTGCAGAAAAAAAATTCCTCATGCCAAATCATATCGTCGAACACCTGAAGGGCACTGTTACTGTCGAAGTTCAGAAAATTCAGAGATACAGTTTCAGAAGCCGCTGTCGTTTTCTTCAGAACCTCTCCTCGATCTCGCCAGTAGCTGCAGTGGCACCTTGCGCCCTGTGCCTCCTTCTTATCCCTGCACCGCACGATCTCCTGGAAGCTTGCGGGCGTCGGCGACGAGCTGGCAGAGGTGCGCCTCCCCGTGAGTGGCAGGAGCAGCGCCCATTGCGGCTGCCAGAGTGGCGCAGCGTTGAACGGCGCCGTCCAGCACCGCCCAAGCCACCAGAGGCCACCGCTTGGCCGTCCACTCACCTGTGCACGCTGCAGGGCCGTCGTCGTGAACTGGAAGGCGCGGAGCGCGCTCCCTGCCGCCGTCGTGCCCGTACGGCCGTTCCGTCGAGGGCCAGCGTATTACGCAAGCCCGACCGAGGTTTGAGCAGAGAAACGGTGCCAGTGATCCACCACGATGATGCCGAGCCACCTAAGCCCCCTGCCCAACCTCTGCCTTACCGTAATTTCTCGCCGGCGTTATCCCGTTCACGGCCACCTCCTCGGATCGCCTATAAAAGGAGGTCCCGAGCTCGAACTCGAACCCGCACCATCTCTACACACCACAAGTACCGCGCCAAGCTACTGCGAGAGCTTCGAGGAAGTCTTCTTCCCCAACTCCGGCCGCCTTGACCCGCTTCGGGATCCGGCTCGATTCACTCCCGTGCATGCACCCCTGCCTCTCAGCTCATGCCAGTAGTCTCCTAGTGCACCCACATCTCTGACCCGCGCACCAATTTGAAGTTTGCAGCATCCACTGGAGAGCTCCACCCTCGCCCGAGCCACCGTCCGCCGGAGATAGGGTCGCCGTCGACGTGGTGCTCGCCGACGGTCAAGTCCACCACCCACCGACGCGGAAGGACGCCCTGAACCCGTAGGTACTCTCCGATCACCCTGCCTCGCCGTGGTTCAACGCCGGCGACCACCGCAGCCTTCGGGCGCCGGCGAGCTCTGTTCAGAGTTTAAACCTGACGGGTGGACCCCCCCGTCAGCCTCTCTTTTTTTCCCTTCGAACCGTTTTCTGAAAGCGCCTTCGGGCAAACTGTGTTTTCTCTCTGGGCTGACGTATTTCGTACCGAAGCGCTTTCTGCCTTTTCAAACAAGCCCCTGGATCTTTTCTGTTTCATCACAGATTAGTCCTTGGACTAAAACCCTTATATCTTTTAAACAAAAGATGATTTTTGATTGATTCTTTTTCTGAGAGTCTTATATTTCTGTCTAGTTTTTTATAGTATTTATTTGGAAAAAATTTGGAACAACTTTAATACACGCAACGGTATACACGTTAGTACGCGGTTTCTTTATACCGTAGATTCCGGAAGAGGTGACGGAGCCGCGAACTTCGCCGAGCTAGACTCCGACTTCTCCGAACCAGGAAAGCATGTTTGAACCTTTGATATGATGGGTGTTTTGCATGTTTGCTTGAATAGTTTGTGCATGGCATATGAGCGTGAGTGTTACGTTGCTTGCAAGGCAACTAACCGTGTGCTTCGAAGTTTGCTGTGATTTTTTGTGATGAGAGATGACCTGATCATGTGGTGACATGAGAGGCAGTAAGATGGTATTGTTGTAGCATGCCAGTCTTACGTCATCCGATAAACTCCGACGTTAACGTGGACCGAGCCACGTTACCGTCCGTCCCCTCCCGTGCTGCCACATGTTTTCTGCAAAGAATACGGTTTAGTAAGTTGCAAACCTCTTGTACACACCAAATAGAGGGGCCGGGATGAGGGTTCCATGGCCCAGGATTAAAGCCAGTCATCCGGTCAGGGGGCATGGGTGTTTCCGGTTGGGACAGAGAGGGGGGCACCCCTTAGAGCGCGCGGTATAAATTTGATCCCATGCTACGCGAGGTTCTAGCCTCCCCGTCTCAAAGTTTTTCTTGAACGTTGCTTGGGGTGATTCCTGGCAATGGAATGTGGAATGGGTGTGTACTGGTTAGATGTGTTTCTCCTAAAATACCGTAAACGGAACTAGTCCCCTGTGACTACTGAAATCCGTTGGCTGTGGTTAAGAGTACAAACTCTGCAGAGTCAAACCTTCCGAGTCATCGTGTCCATGGTCAAAGACCGTGGCCAGCATATCCATATCCATGTCAGTCCCTGTGTCAGTCTCCGTGGGAATCCCCGGTAAACAAGCTTGAGTGGTAAAGCCGGTTGAATGTTATCCCTGTGGATGGACTAACCATTTTATTATTTCGTACCTGAATATTCCCTTGAAATGATTTAAATTCATGAGCTACTGAAATTTTAAGTTATGAGATATAACCCCTTTATGTGATGTCGCTCAGACGTCCGACTGTGGCACGCTCGTTATTTACTTTTGATATAAGCCCTTTATGTGATGTCGCTCAGACGTCCGACTGTGGCACTCTTGTCATTTACTTTTGATATAAGCCCTTTATGTGATGTCGCTCAGACGTCCGACTATGGCACGCACTGTCATTTATATTCCATTATAAGCCCTTTATGTGGTGTCGCCTTGACGCCCGACTGCGGCATTGTTAATTTATTCGTATCCTTTCGAGGGGTCATTTCAGACACTCGATTGGCATTCAGTATTACATTGGGATTTCGGGAGGACTACCGCCCGACTTCCTTTTTATTTCCCATGCATAGCTATTTTATTATCTGAGTGCGCATTATTAATCTGTTCATATGCATCATGTTTGCATTTGTTATATCTTATGTCCAAACTGTCTTGCGAGTAATTTCATAGTACTCACCTGGCTTGTTGATTTGGCCAGATGTTGACAAAGGCGATCTCATGGATGAAGAGTTTGATAGTGAGTCCGACGCCTAGAGGAGTCCCAGTCAGTCCCGTGCGATCCTGGATTTCGGTCACTTGTATTATATACGCTTCCGCCACCCACAATAAGAGTCGTTGAGCCTCACTCCGACGCTCGATGAGCTGTTAGATTCAGGAGTCATGTCACCCACTTCACTGTGACATATCCACCACCACTTTTATTACGAGTCAGTAGTTATGCCACCAAATCCGCCTTTATGTTTAATATCGGCGTGGTAACAAATTGTTGAGCAGTCTCTGCTCAACCTTGTATTATATTTAGTACTCCTGGATATTTCTGTAATCAAGAAATGGTCTACCAGTAAGAAGGATTCTTCTCTACTGGTCCGTAAAAGGGATCGGTTTCTCAATAAATGTTTTATTGGAAAACCGGTCGTGACAAACTTGGTATCAGAGCCAGGCTGACTGTAGGAAGCCACTAGGTGCGATCGCTAATCGGTTATTAGCGTTTTTAGTGCTTTTTCAGCATTTTGCAAATGTAGCTATTTTCTGTTGGTCATCATAAATTTATGATTTGACTACTCAGAATTTTTGCCTACTTTTGCAGATGGCTGGCAACGACTGCGAGACACGGGTGTTCACTAATGTGCCTGAGGGGTTTGTCAAACTTCTCGTCTCCATCACCAAGCTCACGATCGGGCCAGCGACTCGTCCGGAGTTCACGCTTTACCAGCACAAGCTCAGCGACGACGTGTCTATGCACCAGGCCGTGGTGCAATTCAAGGGAGGACATTCTGCGTCTCGCCACTTCCGTTTTGTGGGAAGGGCCATGCCTACGGAGAGGCATGCCATGCAGATGGCCGCCCGTGAGGCGATAGCTCGTCTTCGGCATGTTCTTCCTACGATGAAGACTCGTCGCTACTGCTACCTCCCATGCCATGTGCCATATACTTGTCACTATGCATTCGCCTGCCATAGGGGAGAGAGGGATGAAGCTATCGAGATGCTTGTTGAGTATCTCAAAGCTCTGGAGGCAGCTTTCGACAACCTCGTGGACGATCTTGTGGCTGCCCGCATGGACTTAGTGCGGGGCTGTTCCGCTAACAGGAGGGAGCTTCTCCACATGGCTCCGCCACTGACTTTCGTCTCGTCCTCAGCATCCTATTCACCTGCCATTTTAGCCACCGCTCGCCGTCTGCCTACCACTGAGGAATTTGACCAGGTCATTGCTCCTACCCCAGTCAGAGCTGCACCGCCGACCGCACCCGCACCATCTCCTCAACACAGTGCTACGCGCCTGGAGCCTATTAGGGAGGAGGTGGAGGTTGAGTCTCCTGCACCGCTGGGTCTTACCCTCGGCAGGCAGAAGGAAATGTTCACCATCTCCGACTGAGTGCGCCTAGCAGCCGTGTGATGTACCCGCTTGTATGATATGTTTATATGTACATTGGTTTGGTGAGAAGTAGTTTGTGTGCGCATCATGTAGGACTCAGAGAAGTGCACTAGCCTAAATAACATGTCAGGATTGTGTATGCACATCCTGAGTGATGTATCATATGTTTGCGTATCGCGTGTAAGATATGTAGTGTGCAGTCCTTCTCCGTGCGCAATCAAGCATTTTTCTTTCTTGAAAAATCTTGAGGTCTTTTAAATTTTTGCCTTTGCAAAATTTTCCTTGTGCCACACAGTTCTTCTCATGAGTTTTGCAAAATAATACCCCAGAGTGGAAAATGTCTCGTCCCTGGACTCGTTCCATGCCAAACCCACCGGAAGAAGTTTATGGGACCCAGACAAGCAACAACTTCACTCAGGGGCAGTCTAGTCAGCAGGACAGCGAGGCAGCATTATCTCAATTATGCCGCCTTTTCGAACAAAGCCAACAGCAACACCAAGAAATGATGAATCACGTCATCAATATGGGAAATCACCGTGAGCCATACCAACCGCATTCCAAGTTGTCTGAACTGCAGAAGACACGTCCTCCAACGTTCGCTCACACTGATAGGCCGCTTGTGGCCGATGATTGGCTTCGAGACATCGAAAGGAAGTTGATTATTGCACAATGTTCAGATTATGAGAAGGTGCTTTATGCACCTCACTACCTCACTAGAGCAGCTGCCGCATGGTGGGAAAATTTCCTACACATGCACCCCAGTGAACATAACATCACCTGGGAAGAGTTTAAGGAAGGTTTTTGTGGGGCACACATCCCTAGGAGCATTATAAAGATCAAGAAAAGGGAGTTTGATGACCTCAAGCAGAGAGGCATGACAGTGACTGAGTACAACAGTCAGTTTACTCAACTATCTCGTTACGCCTACGATGAGCATATGACAGAGAACAAAAGGATGGAAAAAAAATTGGACGGCCTGGCACCAGCACTAAAATGCCAACTGGTCGTACACACCTTTCCAGACTTCAAAACACTGGTTGACAAGGCCATTACGTTGGAGAATGAGCGCCGCAGTCTGGAGGATATTCGCAAGAGAAAAAGGTACAAGACGGCTCATGCTTGCCACAACCGGAGCAAGGCTGATGTTCAGGGGAATGAAGCGAGAAAGTCCACGACCACTGCTCTAAGGCCAACCAAACATTTCCATTCAAGGGACAAGGACTTCACGTACCGCCCAGGTGTCACTTGCTATGCTTGTGGAGAGGAAGGGCACTACGCCAAACAATTCCCAAAACCAAGGAACTCGGCCCCCAAGCCGAACAATGGTGGAAATAATCCAGCCCCCAGGCGTAACAATTTCAATCCCAACAACAATCACAAGAAGGGTCACCTGAACCATGTGACCAAGGAAGAAGCACAGAATGCCCCAGATATCGTGCTCGGTACGTACCCTGTCAACACAATACCTCCCACGGTTTTGTTTGATTTTGGAGCTTCTCACTCGTTCATTTCGAAGAGTTTTGTTTTGCAACATGGTTTTCCGATGCTTTCTTTGGAAAAGTCTATGATCATCAAGTCCCCCGGGAATAAGCAGATCACCCAGAGTTACTGCCAAGGAGTGATTATTGAGTTTGAAGGACTAAAGTTTCAGGCGAATCTCATCGTGTTGGAGAATAAAGGACTGGATGTTATCCTAGGAATGGACTGGTTAACCACCAACAAGGGATTTATTGACTGCTTCAATCGGACTGTAATCCTCACTCATCATCACGGCAAGACAATAAAATTTACAGCTCAAGAGAGACCACGGTCACGGCAACCAAAGTTGAACAAGGTGGACATTTCAGAATTGAGAAAAGTTCCAGTGGTGTGCGAGTTTCCCGACATATTTCCTGAAGAACTACCAGGCATGCCACCAGACCGAGAGATAGAGTTCAGCATTGAACTAGCACCTGGCACCACCCCCATTTATAAGAAACCTTATAGAATGGCACCCTCCGAGTTGGTAGAATTGAAGAAGCAAATAAAAGAATTGCTGGACAAAGGATTTATACGAGCCAGCTCCTCACCTTGGGGTTCACCAGCATTATTTGCCAAGAAAAAGGATGGGACACTGAGATTGTATATGGACTATAGAGCACTCAACATGGTCACCATCAAAAACAAATATCCGATGCCACGGATAAATGATCTGTTTGACCAGCTCCCACAAGCCAAGGTGTTCTCAAAAATTGATTTAAGATCGGGATATCATCAATTAAAAGTACGGACAGAAGATATCCCTAAGACAGCATTCACCTCCAGATACGGATTATATGAGTTGACAGTAATGCCGTTTGGACTGACAAACGCCCCCGCATATTTTGTCCACCTCATGAACAAAGTGTTTATGAAATTTATGGACAAATTTGTTGTGGTGTTCATTGATGATATTCTGGTATACTCAAAAACACCAGAAGAACATGCTGAACATCTCAGAATTGTATTGGGAGAATTAAGGAAACATCAATTGTACGCCAAATTTAGCAAATGTGAATTTTGGCTAAGACAAGTTGGTTTTCTAGGCCATATATTGACCCAAGAAGGCGTGGCCGTAGACCCAGACAAAGTCAAAGCCATACATGACTGGAAACCACCAGCCAGCGTAACAGATGTACGGAGTTTCCTAGGAATAGCTGGATATTACCGAAGGTTTATTGAAGGATTCTCCACTGTGGCAAAACCAATGACACAGTTACTCAAGAAAGATAAGAAATTTGTATGGACTGAAGCGTGCGAGAAAAGCTTCCAAGAACTCAAAAAGAAACTAACAACAACACCGGTTTTGGTTGTGCCGGACATACACAAGAGTTTTGAAGTGTATTGTGACGCATCCCGGAAGGGCCTCGGGTGCGTATTGATGCAGGACGGCAAAGTTGTCGCATATGCTTCCAGGAAACTACGGAAGCATGAAGAAAATTATCCTACTCATGACTTGGAGCTAGCAGCAGTCATCCATGCACTTAAAGAGTGGAGGCACTATTTGATGGGAAATCGTTGTGAAATATATACGGATCATAAAAGCCTTAAATATATTTTCACACAACCAGAGCTCAATTTGCGACAATGACGTTGGTTGGAATTGGTCAAGGACTATGATGTCGGCATTCACTACCATCCAGGGAAAGCAAATGTAGTGGCAGATGCTCTTAGTCGGAACCCCAACTCGGGCAACGACAGTCCACAGAACTTGAGGCCTGAAATTCAGCAGGAGTTCGCCATACTCAACATGGTGATAGTCGCTGAGGGCAACGTATCAAATCTGGAGATACAGCCCACCCTAATGGAACAAATTAGGAAGGCTCGGCATCGACATCCCAGCATCGAAGGTATAAAGAGAAAAATGAGCGTTGGCAAGGCTTCAGAGTTTGTCATAGACAATGAGGGAGTATTATGGTACGGGGAAAGACTTTGCGTACCAAACATTGAGGACCTCAAACAGCAAATCCTAACCGAAAGCCACACCGCCCCATATTCAATCCACCCTGGAGGAACCAAAATGTACAAAGACATTCAGGAAAGGTTTTGGTGGCACGGCATGAAGAGGGATATAGCCACATTCATTGCATGTTGTGATTCATGCCAGCGCATTAAAGCCGAGCACCAAAAACCAGCAGGGCTGCTACAGCCGAACAGAATACCTGAGTGGAAATGGGACGAAATTGGAATGGATTTTATCGTCGGACTACCTTGATCACAACGCGGAAATAATGCCATATGGGTCATCACAGATAGGCTAACCAAGGTAGCACATTTCATTCCCGTGAAGACGACCTACTCCACTCAAAGACTTGCTGAGCTTTATCTCTCCTGCATAGTTTGTCTGCATGGAGTCCCAAAGACTATAATATCCGACCGGGGCACTCTAAATTTTGGGATCACTTACAACAAGCTCTGGGCACTCAACTAGCATTCAGTACAGCGTACCACCCCCAAACTGATGGACAAACGGAACGCGTGAACCAAATCCTAGAAGACATGCTGAGAGCCTGTGTTCTCACCTATGGATCCAGTTGGGAAGAAAGTTTGACGTATGCCTAGTTCGCATACAACAACAGTTACCAAGCCAGTCTACAAATGGCACCTTTTGAAGCATTGTACGGACAGAGATGTCGTACCCCTTTAAATTGGTCAGAAACGGGTGACAGTCGTATCTTCGGCCCAGACATGCTCAAGGAAGCCGAGGAGAAAGTCAAACAAATCAGAGACCGACTCAAGACAGCTCAAAGCCGACAAAAGAGCTATTACGATCGAAAACATCGTGAGGTCAGCTTTGAACCCGGTGAATATGTGTACCTACGAGTGTCTCCTATGAGGGGCCTACAACGGTTCAAAATTAAAGGGAAGCTAGCCCCAAGATTCATTGGACCCTTCTGTATAGTTGCACGAATAGGCACCGTAGCCTACCAGCTGGACCTACCCAAAGAACTGTCAGACGTCCACGACGTGTTCCACGACTCACAGTTGAGGAAATGTGTGAGCAACCAGGAAAAGCATGTATCTCATGAGAGCATTGACGTGCAACCAGACCTCACCTACAGGGAGCGACCAATAAAACTATTGGAAGAGTCTGAAAGGAGGACCCGTCAGAAAACGATTAAATTTTTCAAGGTTCAGTGGAGCAACCACACCGAGGATGAAGCAACATGGGAAAGAGAGGATTTTCTTCAGGCAGAGCACCCACATCTATTTGAGGATCAGCTGAAATCTCGGGGACGAGATTTTTCCTAAGGGGGTAGGTGTTGTGACACCCAAAAATTTTATTTGGCTTTATCAAACTTTTATTTGATTTGAGGGAGGTTATTTAAAATTTTCTTCTAAAGGACTCTCCTTCTCAAAAACCTTCTTTTTATGACAAGTATTTTGCTTGGTTTCATCCAAGACTTGATCTTTGGTCTTGGAGGTTTTTCATCTTGTGTTGACTCAACACCAATGTTTTCAATTGGAAAAGTTTTTGAAAATCTTTTCTTTTTAAAATAGCCCTATGGCTTATGGAGTGATCCTTTCCCCTTTCAAAATATCCTCTTGCCATGACCTAAGTGGAAATCCCCCTCCCAAAAACCATTCCCCCTCTTTGTGTCAAGATAAACTTCAAATCCAGCAAGTTGAACTCCCCCCCATGATTTTGTTTCCATTTATTTCTTATCAAAAACTTTTTCTGTCCTCTATTGTGACCCTTGGAGATTTACAAAGGAACTACTATTTCTCCTTTGAGTTTTGCCTCCAAACAAATTTCCCTGGCTAGTCTTTAGGACCCTCAACCAAGATCCAGGAAGATCCACTGGTTTCAGTTCAAAATTTTCAAATTGTGCTTGCTGCAAGTTTGGACCATATTTGTCAAATTGATGAAATTCATTTGTTTCCTTCTCCTAAAAATCTGAGAAAATTCAGGCAGCCCCTGGATGCATCGAGAGGTCACCTCACCAAGTCCCAGCTCCAGAAATTTTTTTCCTCATGCCAAATCATATCGTCGAACACCTGGAGGGCACTGTTGCTGTCGAAGTTCAGAAAATTTAGAGATACAGTTTCAGAAGCCGCTGTCGTTTTCTTCAGAACCTCTCCTCGATCTCGCCAGTAGCTGCAGTGGCACCTTGCGCCCTGTGCCTCCTTCTTATCCCTGCGCCGCATGATCGCCTGGAAGCTTGCGGGCGTCGGTGACGAGCTGGCAGAGGTGCGCCTCCCCGTGAGTGGCAGCAGCAGCGCCCATTGTGGCTGCCAGAGTGGCGCAGCGTTGGACGGCGCCGTCTAGCACCGCCCAAGCCACCAGAGGCCACCGCGTGGCCGTCCACTCACCTATGCACGCTGCAGGGCCGTCGTCGTGAACTGGAAGGCGCGGAGCGCGCTCCCTGCCGCCGTCGTGCCCGTACGGCCGTTCCGTCAAGGGCCAGCGTATTACGCAAGCCCGACCGAGGTTCGAGCAGAGAAACGGTGCCAGTGATCCACCACGATGATGCCGAGCCACCTAAACCCCCTGCCCAACCTCTGCCTCGCCGCAACTTCTCGCCGGCGTTATCCCGTTCACGGCCACCTCCTCGGATCGCCTATAAAAGGAGGTCCCGAGCTCGAACTCGAACCCACACCATCTCTACACACCACAAGTACCGCGCCAAGCCACTGGGAGAGCTTCGAGGAAGTCTTCTTCCCCAACTCCGGCCGCCTCGACCCGTTTTCTGAAAGCGCCTTCGGGCAAACTGTGTTTTCTCTCTGGGCTGACGTATTTCGTACCGAAGCGCTTTCTGCCTTTTCAAACAAGCCCCTGGATCTTTTCTGTTTCATCACAGATTAGTCCTTGGACTAAAACCCTTATATCTTTTAAACAAAAGATGCTTTTTGATTGATTCTTTTTCTGACAGTTTTATATTTCTGTCTAGTTTTTTATAGTATTTATTTGGAAAAAATTTGGAACAACTTTTATACACGCAACGGTATTCACGTTAGTACGCGGTTTCTTTATACCGTAGATTCCGGAAGAGGTGACGGAACCGCGAACTTCGCCGAGCTAGACTCCGACTTCTCCGAACCAGGCAAGCATTTTTGAACCTTTGATATGATGGGTGTTTTGCATGTTTGCTTGAATAGTTTGTGCATGGCATATGAGCATCGGTGAGTGTTACGTTGCTTGCAAGGCAACTAACCGTGTGCTTCGAAGTTTGCTGTGATTTTTTTTGATGAGAGATGACCTGATCATGTGGTGACATGAGAGGCAGTAAGATGGTATTGTTGTAGCATGCCTGTCTTACGTCATCCAATAAACTCCGACGTTAACGTGGACCGAGCCACGTTACCGTCCGTCCCCTCCCGTGCTGCCACATGTTTTCTGCAAAGAATACGGTTTAGTAAGTTGCAAACCTCTTTCCTTGTACACACCAAATAGAGGGGCCGGGATGAGGGTTCCATGGCCCTGGATTAAAGCCAGTCATCCGGTCAGGGGCATGGGTGTTTCCGGCATGGGTGGTATAAATATGATCCCATGCTACGCGAGGTTGTAGCCTCCCCATCTCAAAGTTTTTCTTGAACGTTGCTTGGGGTGGTTCCTGGCAACGGAATGTGGAATGGGTGTGTACTGGTTAGATGTGTTTCTCCTAAAATACCATAAACGGAACTAGTCCCCTGTGACTACTGAAATCCGTTGGCTGTGGTTAAGAGTACAAACTCTATAGAGTCAAACCTTCCGAGTCATCGTGTCCATGGTCAAAGACCGTGGCCAGGATATCCATATCCATGTCAGTCCCTGTGTCAGTCTCCGTGGGAATCCCCAGTAAACAAGCTTGAGTGGTAAACCCGGTTGAATGTTATCCCTGTGGATGGACTAACCATTTTATTATTTCGTACCTGAATATTCCCTTGAAATAATTTAAATTCATGAGCTACTGAAATTTTAAGTTATGAGATATAAGCCCTTTATGTGATGTCGCTCAGACATCCGACTGTGGCACGCTCGTTATTTACTTTTGATATAAGCCCTTTATGTGATGTCGCTCAGACGTCCGACTATGGCACTCTTGTCATTTACTTTTGATATAAGCCCTTTATGTGATGTCGCTCAGACGTCCGACTGTGGCACGCACTGTCATTTATATTCCATTATAAGCCCTTTATGTTGTGTCGCCTTGACGCCCGACTGCGGCATTGTTAATTTATTCATATCCTTTCGAGGGGTCATTTCAGACACTCGATTGGCATTCAGTATTACATTGGGATTTCGGGAGGACTACCGCCCGACTTCCTTTTTATTTCCCATGCATAGCTATTTTATTATCTGAGTGCGCATTATTAATCTGTTCATATGCATCATGTTTGCATTTGTTATATCTTATGTCCAAACTATCTTGCGAGTACTTTCATAGTACTCACCTGGCTTGTTGATTTGGCCAGATGTTGACGAAGGCGGTCTCATGGATGAAGAGTTTGATAGTGAATCCGACGCCTAGAGGAGTCCCAGTCAGTCCCGTGCGATCCTGGATTTCGGTCACTTGTATTATATACGCTTCCGCCACCCACAATAAGAGTCCTCGAGCCTCACTCCGACGCTCGATGAGCTGTTAGATTCAGGAGTCATGTCACCCACTTCACTGTGACATATCCACCACCAATTTTATTACGAGTCAGTAGTTATGCCACCATATCCGCCTTTATGTTTAATATCGGCGTGCTTGTAACAAATTGTTGAGCAGTCTCCGCTCAACCTTGTATTATATTTAGTACTCCTGGATATTTCTATAATCAAGAAATGGTCTACCAGTAAGAAGGATTCTTCTCTACTGGTCCGTAAAAGGGATCGGTTTCTCAATAAATGTTTTATTGGAAATCCGGTCGTGACATCTTCCAGAGAAAATAGTCCTGCTATCGGTTGCTTTCTTTGGGTTGTCATGCTAAGCATGATCATGAAGCCTCAACTCCGATCAATGTGGGAGGAAAATATTGAGGACTTAGTTCGGGGAAAGTTCCCGAACTCTATGGTATTAATGAACCAAAATTTTAACTTCCGTTGTTGCCGACCAATGTGATACTTTACGATTGCTAGCTTTCGGCTTCACCCAGTCTGAGGTACTAACTCAGGTGACCCGGTAGTAACAATCACAGAGGTGCTCCCTTTACCACCTAGCCGAACAATCGGGAATGTAGGGGTAAGCACAGGAGCCAGGCAACCCAGCTTGGCCAAAATCTTAAGTCAAATTGATGCATATGTATGGCTTTATATAACGATAATTACGGAAGACAACGCTTGTATAATGAATACAAATGCTGATGATATATACTTATTTGGACTCCATTGCGACTGTTTATCTGTTGAAAGTGGCCCATCGTCAGCTTCTACCCCTTTGTAGATACTACGCATGGTGTTTCTGCAATAACCAGACAACCCTTAGCCGATGTCTCGGTGCCCGTAGGCGGTTGTGTTAGCGGAAATGAGGCAATCAGTTATCTTGGTTTTATAACTTTCACTTAGTCATAGGAGCTTTAATTGCTTTACGCCAAAATAATTTCTTTAAAGAGATGTGGCCTGGCACTGAAGCCAATGTCGATGCAGGGCGTCGGCGTAACGCAGTGAAGGCGTGACAAATCCTAAATTCACAGGTTGGTCCGAGTTTCGGATACGGCGTTCGCCGAACTATGCACGGAAACTGACCGAACCACCACGCAACCGTCGTTAACGTGGCCACCATTTGATAGACCTGTGTATAGATGATGGAACAAAGCAGAGTAATAATTCCTTGGGAAAAATAAACCCAAACAAGCAAAAATTGCTAGGATTAATAGCACCTAGTTTATTTGTTGTAGTGGTCCGAAGAAAGGTTACTCCCAAAATTGGGACTCGATCCGCACACCCATTGCCTGATGGATGGTGAAGCAAAGGCATGACGATGCTGGCAAAGGTTGGCTCGCTGAGGCAAATCCCGTGGTCCAGCTAATGTGATGAAGCTGGTCGGCCGGTGACGCCAAAGTCTCCGAGGTAAGTTCATGAAGGGGTGACGAAGCCCCCAGTCCAGGTGAGGAGACGGAGCAGGTCGGTGAGGAGATGTTGCAGCTACCATGTCAGCCGAGGTGTTGAAGTAGTTCGGCGTGATGGACATCGGCTCGATGAAGCAACGGTTCGGCCATGCCGATGCAGGTCGTAACTTGTGACGTGGTTAATGCTGGCTTGGTGAAGTGACCATGTGGCGATGCCGGTGTGCCTGCTCCGTGTAATGCGTGGGGCGACGATGTTGGTGACGATTTATCATTCGCGATGCCGAACTATTGTTCGGCTGGCCGAGATGATGATCCGAAGAAGTTGAGCTCGGCTCAACAAAGCGACGACGTGTCTAGCGCAGGTCGGCCGCCGTGGAGTGATGTTGTTGGGCTGGTTTGCCACCGGCGCGACGGTGAAGATTATATTGGAAAAATACTTATGATATTAGTGGGATGTGTTTGAGAATAAAACACAATAACCCATACAAAAACTTCCTTCAAAAAGGATGTCTGAAATCCCATTCATAAACAAGATGAACTCGGGTCAGATTCGTTCTCGCGCAGAAAACAGATCCGAAAAGTGATGCACTAATCGGAAGGTTCCCGGAGTTTAGACGGTCGGATCGAGCTGAATGTTTGACAGGTGGTAGATATAGGAATTCCGCAGCCAATCAACGGTTGGATCTTCCAAAGGACGTCCGGGCTAGAGGCTGGACACCATGCTCCAAACTCGTCCGGATTCTCGTCCAGATTCAACACGGCTCCGGTATATCGGAGATTGCCGGAGATTCCTCCATCGGAACTCAACGAAATTTTGCAGTGTTGTTGTAAACTCAATTCCGCACAATTCCACCGAAGCAATCATTTAAGCGACACTCGAGGAGGCAGTGGTGGCGGATACAAGTTCGCTATCCAGAAAAACAGCACGGTCGGCCGAGGGCAATGTGGACGTTGAGCCCCCGAACTCCATGGATGATTCTCCATGATCTTGATACAGATCGGAGTTGGTGTTGATGAGGGCCCTCATCCGAACATGACGATCGGAGGCAGGGCATAGTCTTTGTTAAGCCAAGGTGACCAGTCGAGTCGGTGACGAAGACGTCGCAGTTGATCTGCAGTCGAGCCATTGATCCTTTTGCCGATCACACAGCGGAACTCACAATGAAAGCAACAATGTCGGTGTCAAAACCGGCGGATCTCGGGTAGGGGGTCCCGAACTATGCGTCTAAGGTCGATGGTAACAGGAGACAGGGGACACGATGTTTTACCCAGGTTCGGGCCCTCTTTATGGAGGTAAAACCCTACTTCCTGCTTGATTGATCTTGATGATATGAGTATTACAAGAGTTGATCTACCACGAGATCGTAGAGGCTAAACCCTAGGAGCTAGCCTATGATGATTATGATTGTTGTATGTTGTCTATCGACTAGCCTGGTCTCGGTTTATATAATGCACCAGAGGCCTAGGATAACAAGAGTCCTAGCCGAATACGCCGGTGGGGAGGAGTCCTTATCTTGATCACCAAGTCTTGTGGAATCTTCCTTGTATGCGGCAGCTGTCCGAACTGGCCCATGAGTATACGGCCACGGGGGTCCTCGGCCCAATCTACTGATCGGGAGACGACGTGGTGAGTACCCCCTAGTCCAGGACACCGTCAACCTCCAACGCCAGGCTGACCCTAATCTTCGAGGGTGTCCTCGGGGCCCTGGAGCAGCTCAATCCAATCAGGCGGCCTCTCTGGCCGACGAGTCCCGGAGGCTTTGCCGGCGTGCCATGACCAAGGTCCTCACCAAGGTGGCATACTGGAACCCCGACCTCGACTTCGACGCCGCGCTGGAGAGCTTGCCGGAGGGTGCTGACCTCACAGCGCTCAAGGAGCATATTATGCCCATCATCAACTGCATCAACGGAATCGAGAGGGTGGAGGGCCAACACCGGGATTAGGCACCCGGTTTCTCATCACCGCTGCAGGTTCATGACCAAGATAATTCCTATCTTTAGTTAGAACCGCAGCAACAATGGATGTAATATAACTCTGCAGTACTTTTGATATCATGCACGTTACCTTCCTGTTCAATCCCCCTTTATATGTTCACCCTACGTTAATCGGGTAGGCTTGCCGGCGTGTAACCCAGGCCACGGCGCCTTGAGCACGGATCCCCAATAGCCTGCCGGGTATGCTAGGCGAGCCACCTTACTGCCCTCAACGCGGCTGCTCGAACTGTGGAGCTTGACTCCAGTCAGAATCGAGAGCGTTTCTAATTGCAGAAGGCTACCCTGCCGCTCTCGACGCGGCCCCTTGGGCTTTTGAGCAGACTCGAATCAGAGCAAGGGCGTTGCCAATCACGGGAGGGCCCCCTTGCATGCAGGTTTTCCATACATAGGGCAGGACCTTCGAGGATAATAACCTTATATGAAAAGGAAATATTTAAAGTTCGGCGTGACTTAGCTTTTCTGTCGCCGCGCTCGCGCCCTTTGCGCTTGCAGGCGGCGCCGCTCTCTTGGTCATCTTCTACTTTAGAAACCATGGCCACCAGGAACTGCTAAGCTGGCTGCTAAACCAGATTCTCACAACTGCGCACCCTAACTGGCGCGCCAAAGATGTCGGTGGAAACGACACCTATGGGATCACTGGAATCCCTTCTGTGGTCGGCGGGCGCGGGGTTGTGAGAAGAGCAGGTTTAGGAGCTCGCACAAAGATCGTTTACCCAGGCTCGGGCCACGAGGATGCGTAATACCCTAGTCCTGCTTTGGTGTGTATTTCAGAGTGTTCTTGAGCTCTCGAACTAGCTATGGTTGCTGCCTCGTTCGAAAGGGGTGAATCCTTCTCATGGTCGCCTCGGGCCTCCTTTTATAGGAAAAAGGGGTCGCCACAGTGGCACACAGGAGGTGGAAAGGTCTACAGTGTGCAAGCTTATCGCTCAGCATTACGGGACAAAGCGCATTAAATGCACTACTGAGGTGTCCATTAGCTTTATCGAGGACAGGAACGAGGCCCGTTGTCACGACCGTTTTTTCAATAAAATAATTATTGAGAAACCAATCCCTGTTACGGACCAGCAAGGAAGAATTCCTTCTCACTGATAGACAATATATTGGTCACAGAAGAAAAATACCAGGAGTACTAAATATAATACAAGGTTGAGCAGAGACTGCCCAACAATTTATTACATGCACGCCGATAAAACAATACGGCGGATAGGGTGGCAAACTACTAACTCACGATAATAACGATGGTGGAGATATCACCGCGAGGCGAGTGATATGACTCCAGAAGACTACAGCTCTTCGAGCGTCGGAGTGAGGCTCGAGAAGACTTATTGCGGGTGGCGGAAGCGTAAACAAAGCAAGTGACCAAAATCCAGGATCGCGCAGGACTGACTGGGACTCCTCTAGGCATCGGACGCGCTATCGAACTCTTCATCCAAGAGATCGCCTTCGTCAACATCTGGCCAAATCAACAAGCCAGGTGAGTACTATGAAAGTACTCGCAAGACAGTTCGGACATAAGGTATAACAAATGCGAACACGAAATACATGAATAAGTTAACCAGTACGATCAGACATAGAGGTAATAAATACTGGGTGCCAAGCGAGGGTCTGAATGACCTCGAGCGGAAAATGCGGAATAATAATACTGGTGCCAAACGAGTGTCTGAAAGACTCCTCGAGCGGAAAATGCGGAATAATAATACTGGTGCCAAACGAGTGTCTGAAAGACTCCTCGAGCGGAAAATGCGGAATAATAATACTGGTGCCAAACGAGTGTCTGAAAGACTCCTCGAGCGGAAAATGCGGAATAATAATACTGGTGCCAAACGAGTGTCTGAAAGACTCCTCGAGCGGAAAATGCGGAATAATAATACTGGTGCCAAACGAGTGTCTGAAAGACTCCTCGAGCGGAAAATGCGGAATAATAATACTGGTGCCAAACGAGTGTCTGAAAGACTCCTCGAGCGGAAAATGCAGAATAATAATAATGCCACAGTCGGGCGTCGAGGCGACACCACATAAAGGGCTTATCACAGAAAATAAAGACAGTGCTTGCCACAGTCGGACGTCTGAGCGACATCGCATAAAGGGCTTATATATAATGTAAGAAGCAAAAACACGCCACAGTCGAACGTCTGCGTGACGTCACGTAAAGGGCTTATATCACAGCTCAATAATACAATAGTTTGAGAACATAATTTATCACGAGCATGAAACAAATATAAAGTTAGTCCTTCCACAGGAAAAACAATAAATCTGGATTACCACTTGAGCTTGCTCACCGGGAACGGGTTTTTCCACGTGGATAGATATGGATACAATGTTTACACTACTTGATTAAGGGTACGATGATTTGGAAGGAGTTGACTCTGCAGAGTTTGTACTTAACCAAAGCCAACGGATTTCAGTAGTCACGGGGACTAGTTCCGTCTGCGGTGTTTTGGAAGAAACACGTCTAACCAGTACACACCCAATTTAACCATCCGAAGCCAGGGATCACCCTCGGCATCGTTCAAGAAAAACCTTGAGACGGGGAGGCTACAACCTCGCGTAGCATGGGATCAAATTTCTATACGCGCGCTATAAAGGGGTGCCCCCCCTCTCGGTCCCAACCGGAAACACCCATGCCCCCTGACCGGATGACTGGCTTTAATCCTGGGCCAAGGTACCATCATCCCGGCCTCTCTGTTTGGTGTGTACACGGAAAGAGGTTACCAACTTACTAAACCGCATCCCTGGCAATGAGACATGTGGTAGCACGGAAAGGGGAAAGAACGGTAACGCGGCTCCAACCACGTTAACGTCGGGGGAAAGTCGGATGACGCAAGGCTGGCATGCTACAATAGTACCACCTTGCTGCCCTTCATGTCACCACATGATTAGGCCATCTCTCATCAGAGATCATCACAACTTTGGAACATGCGGAAAAGAAACGATAACGTGGCTCCAACCATGTTAACGTCGGAAAAAGTCGGATGACGCAAGGCTGGTATGCTACAACAGTACCACCTTGCTGCCCTTCATGTCACCACATGATTAGGCCATCTCTCATCAGAGATCATCACAACTTTGGAACAACCGGGTAGTTGCCTCACAAGCAACAGGGTATTTACCGACACTCATATGCCACGCACCAACTTTCACGCAAACATGCAAAACACCTGTCATATCAAATGTTCAAAACATGCTTGCCTGGTTCGGAGAAGTCGGAGTCTAGCTCGGCGAAGTTCGCGGCTCCGTCACCTCTCCCGGAACCTACGGCAATCACGAACCGGGTACTAACGTGAAAACCAACACATGCACAGAAACTTTGCCAAATATTTTTCAAATAAATCCCATAAAAAACTAGACAAAATTTTAAGAATGTCAGAAAAAGAATCACTCAAAATACCTTTTTATTAAAAAGTTATAAAGGTTTCTGTCCAGGGACCTTTCTGTAATGAAACAGAAAAGTTCCAGGGTTTTAACTGAGAAAACAGAAAACGGTTCGTTTGGAAATGCGCAAGCGCAAGAGAGAAAGCGTATTTTGCCTGAAGGCGCCAACAGAAAACGGTTCGCGACTAAAAGAACAGAGGCTGACACGCGGGGTCCGCATGTCAGGTTTGAAAAGGCTCGCCGGCGCCCGAAGACGGCGGTGGACACCGGCGTCGAACCACGGTGAGTTAGGAGAAACGGAGGGTACCAAGAGCTTCAGTGTCTTCTTCCGCATCGGTGGGTGGTGGACTCGTCCAACGGGGAGCACCACGTCGACGGCGACACTATCTCCGGCGGACGGCGGTTCGGGTGAGGATGGGGAACTCCGGTGGAGGGCTGCAAGCTTCAAATTGAAGTGCGGGTCAGAACGAGAGGTGCATGGTGAAGCTACTGGCAAGAGAATGGAGGCGGAGGAGCACACACGGGGGCGAATCGGGCTGGATCCCGTGGCGGGTCACGGCGGCCGGAGTCGAGGAAGGAGACCTCCTCGGGGCTCTTCCAGTAGCTAGGCGTGCTCTAGGGGAAGTGCAGGGCTGGTGGGTGCTCGAGTTGAAGCTCGGGGCCTCTATTTATAGGCAGATCGACGGGGTGGCCGTGAACGGAGAATCTCCGGCGAGCGATTACGGCGGAGCAGTGGATTGGAAGGTGGTTTGAGCGGTCGGGCAGCATCAGTGGAGATTACTGGAGTTGTTCCACTACTAAACGGAGCTAGCCCCGGCGTAATGGCGTCTGTCCACGGTGAGGTGACCGCACGGGCTCAACGGCGGCAGAGAGCGCGCTCCGCGCCCTGCGGTTCATGACGAGAGCGGCAGCGCATTCGGGGGAGTGGAAGGCCACGCGGCGGGCTCCGGTGGTTTGGGCGGCGCTGGGTGGAGTCGTCGGCGCCGTGTCTCCCGCTGGCGTCCGCAAAGCCGCCGCCGGCGTCGGTCACGGGGCGGCGCACCTTCTGCTGCTCGTCGCCGACGCCCGCAAGGCGCCAGGCGTTCGTGCGGTGCAGGAACAAGAGGGCGGGGACGAGGAGCAAGGCGACGCGAGGGTACTGGCGAGATCGATGCCCATCTCTGAAGAAAACGACAGCAAGTCACTGCAGTGTTCTCTGAATTTCTGAATGTGACAAAGACAGTGCACTGCAGGTGTTCGACAGAAGGTTTTGGCTATGAGATAAATTTTTCTGGAGCTGTAACTTGGTGAGATGACCACTCAATGCACCCAGAGGCTGCATGAATTTACTTGGAATTTTTGGAGAAGGTTTTGAATGAATTTCACCAAATTTGGCAAATCTGGTCCAAACTTGCAGCAGATGTAGTTTGAAAATTTTGAACTGGGGACCAGTGGATCTTCATGGTTCTAGGTTGAGGGTTCAAAGGACTAGGAGGGGAAAAAGGTTTGGTGGCAAAAATCAAAACAGAAAAGGAGTTCCTTTGTAAATCTCCAAGTGCTATAAGAGAAGACAGAAATTTATTTGAATAGAATTTGAATGGAAATGATCACATGGGGAGGTTCAACTTGCTGGATTTGATGCAAATCATGATCCAAAGGTGAGGGAAGGGTTAGGAGAGAGGATTTGCACTAATGCCATGGCAAGAACGAATAGTTGAAAGTGGCAAAGGACTTTCCAAAAGCCATAGTGCATTCTCAAAAAGATTTTCAAAGGTTATTCTCTCAAATGAAAAACATTTTGTCTTGAGCCCAAATGAAGAGCAATAACTCCCAAGGCCAAAGGCAGATCTTGGGTGAATCCAAACAAAACTTTTGCCATAAAGAAAATATATGAGAGGGAGAGTTCTCTTGAAGAAAATTTTTAAATCACTCCCCTCAAGTCAAATAAAACCTCTTGAAAAATCCAAATAAAACTTGGGTGTCACACCCGTCCCGTCCGTCGCCGCCCCGCCTCGCTTCGACACGCGCCCAGGCCAGCGATGCATGCAGCGCCATGTAGGCACGCAGGTTGCTGAGGTGGCGCGGTGGCAGGGCCGTCACGAAGATCTGCATGCCACCACGCAGGTGCTTGCTGAGTTGGCCTGGAAGCCGCATGTTGCCACATAGGTGCCTGCCCAGCTGGTTGGGCTGGCAGCTGCATGCGAACGGCGGCGGAGTCTTGGTTGATGTGGGCCTGGCTGTGGCCCCGCTGATGCCCTCGGCAAGGGTCTTATCGAGGGGCGGCAAGGGTCTTGCCGTGGTGCCGCAGTCGTCCCCGGCAAGGCGCTTGCCGGGGGTCTTGTGGATTTCCTCGGCTAGGATCCCGCCGAGGATCGCCGTCTTCTGGTCCTCATCTGATCTTATGCATTCATGATCTTGACAAAGATCTGCGTGCCACCACAGAGGTGCCTCCCAAGCCCTGGTTCCAACGTAGTTGTTGACGGCGCTTGGAACCCTTAGGCTCAAGAGTGGCTCGCTCTGCTAGTGTTGGGCAAGCTGCCTCGGCAAGGCCCTTGCCGGTGCCACGAAAGCTGCCCTGGCAAGGGCCTTGCCGGGGGAGTCCACCTCGCCCCTTTGCTCTTTTACGCTTCTGGCTTTGGCGTCGCCTTGTTTGCCTTGTGCTTCGGTTTCTCTCCGGCTTCCCTCTGCTGCTTTGTTAAGTGTGGCCGTGGGTGCAGCTCTGACTGCCCATGCACAAGTAAAGGGGTCAAAAGGAGAGCCCCTACTTTTGTACACTGACATCCCATAGGTGTCGATTTCCCCCGACACGCATGCTCATTCTATTCGTGTCTCTTAGCTATTTGCCAATTTGTATATGCTATAATTATTTTTCTTGGATGTGGCAACCTAAAAATGGTCTAATGCTTATACTGTAGGTTGGGGTTGAAAACTCCTGGCTTATAAAAATCAAGTAAAATCGACAAGATAGAAGGCCGAGTTCCATTTAGAGATATTACAAATGTGCACTAGGCATGCCTTCACCAAAAGGGAGCCACTGTATGTTTCTTTATTATCTTGATATATAATTATTATCCTTATCGATCCTTTGCCTTGATATACTATGTGTTTTTTGTTTGTTTTCTTTGGTGGGGAAGTAGTAGCTGTCATTGGAGAGCAGAATGATCCCTTAGGTGAAACCAAAAATTCTACGCAAATGAATTATTCCTAGCGTAAGCGTTACCGCGACCGGGATAGATATATGCAAATGACTCCATATCAGAGGAAAGACTATTTGCAAAGGAATTGTGAGTACAAAAGAATGAGGCGTGAGTGCAGCGCAATTTGTAGCAATACAGAACCAGCACCACAACAGAAAAATACAAGGGCTAATAAGAACATGTGCATGACATGTAACTTCTTTAATCTATGAAATATTCATTTCTCATATTATCAATGACTGTTGAATGTTTGTTTACCTCCTTATTATATGCTGTATAATTTTTTGATGGGATAAGGTTGAACCTACATTACAGGAAAGGAAGTCGTGTCCAGTTCAAACTATGAAAACAACGATTCAGTATTTTCTCAACTAGAGTCTTCATCAAAAGGAAAACAAGGTTGTGATACAAAATGAATTAACAAATATCTACTATCAATTTTTTTGTATATTTCATCACAGTGTCGTTGACACTTTTTCCTTCAAAACAGTAGCAGATAGTGGTGGTTCTGGCACAAGTCATCCAAAATCTGGAACTCAATTCACCATCAATTCATCTGGCATATATTTATCATCAATATCCTCAGAAGTTCAAGCTGCAAAATATGAACTGAAAAACGTAGGTGCATAAGCGACATCATTGCCCCAACATGCACTCACAACTCTCGCATGATCAGGAAGAAACATACGTACAAGAGATTTGTGGCCATAATAAAAGACAGAGGTCAGGAAAATAAATACTGCACAAGATCATGGTAGAGACCAACAATTTGCATGAAGATATCATTTATGTGCCCCAGGATTCTTTTCCTGCCATTCATGGCAATTTTAGTTATAATTACAATGATTTAATTTGATGCACATACAAGTATTTCATCTATTTACAACTATAGATAACTTGTCAACAGAATACCTGGCAAATAGTGAAGAAGCCATTGAGTATGATGATGCGGATGATGAGGGTCTAATGTATTTGCAGGGCTATTATTCTAGCATATAAAACACTTAAATCTTACAGATGTACCATTCCTTTTTCAGTTATTGCATATAGCAGAAATCCAGCAACATAAGTGAGCACATATCATTTTTATGATACAGATCCATTGGGCTTCACATGTATATGCAATATACAAACATTTTCCAGTTTTAACATACAACAGAAACATCCGGTCAACAGACGAGAGCACAGACCATTTTGCTTTACTCATACGGAATCAATTACAGAGCCATTACAAGCCAACTCAACAATGGAGGGACACGCCCCATCCATAGATAGATTACAATTCTAATCTGATGCGCCTGGGACATGCCCCATCCGTAGATAGATTACTAATTCTAATCTAATCCATAGACAGACCATGTGTTCAGTTTCTGAATCTGATTATTTTTTGAACAAAAGTTAAACCCATGATGTAACTTACCGTTTTGAGAATAATAACTGCAAGTTTGCCTTTTTGCGGGAAACTTTACGTTTGTCTAGTAAGTGTTAACCAAAATTACTCTTTACATGTTCTGGAAATATAAGAAAATCAAATTTGTTCATGAACATTGTAAATTGGCAAGAGGCTGCGAAGCTAAAACTCCATATTAAAAGTGCTTTGTTTATATATAAAATTTTCCCGCTTGTATGAAATTTTTAGTTAAGAACGCACACGTGCAAAGCACGTGCCTCCAACTAGTAACCTAATATCCATGATTCAGCCCATTATGATTAAACATGTTTGCAATGACAATTAGAGATTATAGTTTCTCATGCCACGCTTAAGTAGCCAGGGGTGGATAATGATTAATCTTGGATATCAACATCGCGTTAAAATGATTGGGATGTAGTATGATGATATGGTATCCTCCTCTGGATGTTCGAGTGGCTTGACTTGGCACATGTTCATGCATGTAGTTGAATCAAAAGCAACATAGCCTCTATGATATTTATGTTCATGGTGTTCATATCCTACTGATGCTAGTATCCAATGTTACTTACGCATAATGCATGTTCCTGACCGTTGTTGCTCTCTAGCTGGCCGCTTCTCAACCTATTTGCTAGCCTTCGCCCTTACTAAGTGGGAATTGTGCTTGTACATCAAAAACCTTGAACCCAAGTTATTCCAGATGAGTCCACCATACCTACCTATATGCGGTATTACCCTGTCGTCCTAAGTAAATTTGCATGTGCCATCTCTAAAAACTTCAAATATATACCTTTTTGTGTTCCTGGATCATTCATGGAACGACATGAGGTAGTCGGTATCTTCCATCCTAAGCTGGTTATTCTGAGGATGAGTGTTTATTCACTCACCATCGCACGAGAAAAGGGCGATAATAGGGATTCCCAGTCCCGAACTCAAATTGCAAATAATTAAACAAAATTCCCCCGGGACTATTGATTGGTATGGACGGCACCCGTTGTTTTGGACAAGCCATGGAGTGTGATTGTTGGTGGAGGGGGAGTAAACCTTTACTTTTATCGCTTGGGAACCGCCACTAGCGTTCTTAGCATGGAAGATATTGATAACTGAAGGTCGTGAAGTAAACAAGAAGGGTGCATTTCTCAAAATATCATTTACCTCTGTTTTAAAAACTTGAGCTCTAGCACCGCTGCAAATCACTGCTTCCCTCTGTGAAGGGACTTTCTATTTACTTTTATGTTGTGTCATCACCTTCTAAAATAAGCGCCAGAACCTGAGAGCACTGCTATCATGCTGATGCATTGCGTGTAGCTAATGTTGGGTGCATCATGACTGGATCTTTTCTACCATGAATTACAATTTTTAGTCGCTGCTTGAACTTTGGAGGTGCTCTGCATTTATGTTTTGCGGTCTCAGAAAGGCTAGCGAGATACCACTATTGTCATATTATATCATGGTTGTTTTGATAACGTGTTGTTGTTTGAGATATCTTATTATTGCTCTCTAGCTGAGTATGTCATTGATATGAGTTAATATAATTTTTAAGAGTTATTGTCGGCATGGTTATTTATGCAAATAAGAGAAAAAGAGTTTGTAAAAGTTTTTTTTGTTTCACTTTCAGTTTATCAACTGAATTGCTTGAGGACAAACAAAGGCTTAAGCTTGGGGGAGTTGATACGTCTCCAACGTACCTACTTTTCCTAACGCTTTTCCTGTTGTTTTGGACTCTAATTTGCATGATTTGAATGAAACTTACCCCAGACTGACGCTGTTTTTAGCAGAACTACCATGGTGTTGTTTTTGTGCAGAAATAAAAGTTCTCGGAATAGACCGAAACATTGCAAGGATTTTTTACCCAATAAAAGAGAATTTCGGGAGCCAATAACCACCGTAGGGGGCACCTGGGTGGGCACAACCCACGAGGGCGCACCCCCTCCAGGCGCGCCCAGGTGGGTTGTCCCCACCTAGTGGCCCCGCAGACCCTGAAACCGACGCTATAAAATCACAATTTTTCCAGAAATAATCAGGGAGAAAGAATTATCGTGTTTCATGAGACGGAGCCGCTGTCACCTCCTGTTCTTCATCGGGGGGCCAGATATGGAGTCCGTTTGGGGCTCCGGAGAGGGGGATCTTCGATCTTCGTCATCACCAACCCTTCTCCATCGCTAATTCCATGATGCTCCCCACCGGGAGTGAGTAATTCCTTCGTAGGCTCACTGGTCGGTGAGGATTTGGATGAGATTCATCATGCAATCTAGTTAGTTTTGTTAGGGCCTGATCCCTAGTATCCACTATGTTCTGAGATTGATGTTGCTATGACTTTGCCATGCTTAGTGCTTGTCACCTTGGGCCCGGGTGCCATGATTTCAAATCGGAGCCGTTTATGTTATCACAATTATATCCATGTTCTAGATCCGATCTTGCAAGTTATAGTCACCTACTACGTGTTATGATCCGGCAACCCCGGAGTGACAATAGTTGGGACCACTCCTGGTGATGAACATAGTTTGAGGAATTCATGTATTCACCATGTGTTAATGCTTTGTTCCGGTTCTCTGTCAAAAGGAGGCCTTAATATCCCCTAGTTTCCAATTGGACCCCGCTGCCGCGGGAGGGTTGGACAAAAGATGTCATGCAAGTTCTTTCCATAAGCACGTATGACTATTTACGGAATACATGCATACATTATATTTATGAACTGGAGCTAGAGCCGTATCACCCTAGGTTATGACTGTCACATGATGAATACCATCCAAGAAATTACTGATCCAATGCGTATGAATTTATCTTATATTTTTCTTTCTAAGTTACTACTGCTATCGTTATTGTTGCACCTGTTACAAAACTATTCCTATCGTTGTTACCGTTACTATTGCTGCTCTCACTATTATCAAAACTATCATACTACTTTGCTACTGATCACGTTGCTGCAGATAATTAATCTCTAGGTGTAGTTGAATTGACAACTCAGTTGCTAATACTTGCAAGTATTCTTTGGCTCCCCTTGTGTTGAATCTATAAATTTGGTTTGAATACTCTACCCTCGAAAACTGTTGCGATCCCATATACTTGTGGGTTATCACGGGCTTTGTTAATATAGTTGGAGCATACTTGTGGCCTATCTTGTTGTGATGAATTGAGTTTTCCCTTTGAGATTTCGTTTTATCTGATTGAATACTTTTATGGATTTGAGAGCACTTGATATATGCCTTGCATATGAATTCCCGTGGTGACAATGGGGTATTATTTTGATTCACTTGATATATGTTTTGGCACTCAACTCGTGGATTCCCGAGGTGACATTGGGGTAATCTACGCATAGCGTTTGATGCACATTCTTGTCTTTGTTTCTCCGGTAGAAATCTTGGGGAACTCTTTGAGGTTCTTTGTGTTGGATTGAGTATTATGAATCTAAAATTATTTGGTGTTATTTTATACGAACTATTGGATAGATCGATTGGAAAGAATAGCTTCGAGGTGGTTTCGTATGCTACGAACGATTTCTTCTTATGTTCTCCGCTAGATAGGAACTTCTGAGTGATTCTTCATCGCACGTTGAGGGATGGTTATATGATCCAATTATATTAGCATTGTTGGGAGATTGCACTAGTGAAATTACAGACCCTAGGCCTCATTTTCAAGCATTGCAATACCGTTTGTGCTATGTTTTATCAATTGCTACCTTGCTGTTTTTTATTTTTCCTATTACAAAAATCAATATCTACTATCCATATTACACTTGTATCACCATCTCTTCGCCGAACTAGTGCACCTATACAAATTACCATTGTATTTGCTGTGTTGGGGACACAAGAGACTTTTTATTATTTGGTTGCAGAGTTGTTTGAGAGAGACTATCTTCATCCTACGCCTCCCATTGATTGATAAACCTTAGTTCATCCACTTGAGGGAAAATTCCTACTGTCCTACAAAACTCTGCGCTTGGAGGCCCAACACATGTCTACAAGAATAAAGTTGCATAGTAGACATCAAGCTCTTTTCTAGCGCCGTTGCCAGGGAGGTGAGTGCTGAAGGGACATCTTTAGATCTTGCAATTGAATCTTTTAGTTTCTTGTTTTATCACTATATTGGTTTATAATAGAAAACTACAAAAAATGGAGATTGGGTTTCCTCAGGTTGTTCTTTATCTTCATAATGTCTATATTGAGAATAAGGATTCGAATAATTGTGCTCAATTGATAGAAAAAGAATTCAACAAAATTTATGGCATAAAAATGTTGGATGATGGGCATGATTGCAATATTGCTTGTATAAATTCTTTGAATATCCATTTTGTTATTGATGATTGCATTTGGCATGATAATGATGTCTCCGATAAGAATGTCAATTTTTGCGGAGTGAATTGGGAGTGCAAATGCACACCAAAAAGGGAAGATAGATTTTGTAAGAAGCATAAATATTTAGAAATCAAAAACTTGCAAGAGAGGCTTGATGATTGTGCTGAAAGATTTATTTTTTCTCGCCATCCTTGTGAACTTTGCAATGAAGGTGGTCATTTAAATCTCCAATGCAAATTGTTTCATGATCAAATCGCGTCCAAAAATTGTGATAACTTGATCACCCTTGAGCATCATAAGGAGCCTAGTCTTCTTTTGGGGTATGAAGAAATGAATCGTTTAACTGAGGGTATTCCAAAATTTAATCTCAAGAGATTTCTTGATTTTGATCTAGAGGAAATTTATTTGTTTTGTGTGGTAAATTGCATTGAGAATCCTTATATTGCCAACTATATAAAGACAAGAAAACAAATAGAATATGAAGAGAGTACTAATGAAAGGGAAAATATTTCCCAATACCCTCCTAGTGTTTATTATGATGAATCAGGTAACGAGGAGGAGCTTCCTATCCAATCAATCTCTTCAACGAGAAGCTTGAAAAAATTAATTAAACCCACACATGATGTGGTGAAGAAGAAAAAAAGAAGAAAGAATAGAGGTAAAAAGGTATCTCTCACTACAGGAATCAGGCACTTTGTTTTCTGCCATGGCTGACAGCAAAGGCATGCCTGGCGGACGGCAATGTCACGCCCAATATGCGACCCTATCCGAGAGGAACTCGAAGGTCCCACCAAGGATAGACCCGCATATTGAAACGCTTTTGCAAGGTGGATATCATTACATAAACATTACATAATAGATGGGGATACATACAAAAGGCATACTATGCCACATGAATACATCAATACATCATACATAAGATCAACATCCGACTAGGGATGAAACACAAACAGAAGCTCAAACGACATCCACCCTGCTAGCCCAGGCTGCCGACCTGGAACCTATCCCCTGGTCGAAGAAGAAGCAGAAGAAGAACTCCAAAACAAGTAACATCGCTCTCGCGTCATGATCATCGCAAAACCTGTACCTGCAACTGTTGGTGTAGTAATCTGTGAGCCACGAGGACTTAGCAATCCCATTACCATGGGTATCAAGACTAGCAAAGCTTAAAGGGTAAGGAAGGGGTAAAGTGGTGAGGTTGCAGCTGCGACTAAGCAAGATATGGTGGCTAACTTACGCAAATAAGAGCGAGAAAAGAAGCAATGGAACGGTCGTCAACTAGTAATGATCAAGAAGTGATCCTGAACTCCTACTTACGTCAAACATAACCCAGAAACCGTGTTCACTTCCCGGACTCCGCCGAGAAGAGACCATCACGGCTACACACGCGGTTGATGCGTTTTAATTAAGTCAAGTGTCAAGTTCTCTACAACCGGACATTAACAAATTCCCATCTGCCACATAACCGCGGGCACGGATCTCGAAAGTTTACACCCTGCAGGGGTGTCCCAACTTAGCCCATTATAAGCTCTCACGGTCAACAAAGGATTTTCCTTCTCCCGGGAAGACCCGATCAGACTCGGAATCCCGGTTACACCAAGGATTGTCCAAGCTTCCGGTAGGCCAGCCCAGAGTTGCCCCTGGTGACCACCGGCGACTGACAGGTTGGACCAACACTCACAACGAGCACTGGCCCGGGGGGTAAAATAAAGATTACCCTCGGGAGCGCGACTCCCAAGGGAAAAGGGGCTAGGTGAGGCAATTGTAAAACCAAGGTTGGGCCTTGCTGGAACAGTTTTATTCAAAGCGAACTGTCAAGGGGGTCCCATAAATCCCCCAACCGTGTAAGGAATGCAAAATCCGGAAACATAACACCGGTATGACGGAAACTAGGGCGACAAGAGTGGAACAAAACACCAGGCATAAGGCCGAGCCTTCCACCCTTTACCAAGTATATAGATGCATTAATAAAATAAGAGATATTGTGATATCCCAACATAAACATGAGATCCATGTTCCGACATGGAACAACCTTCATCTTTACCTGCAACTAGCAACGCTATAAGAGGGGCTGAGCAAAGCGGTAACATAGCCAAACAACGGTTTGCTAGGAAGGGTGACAAAGGTTAGAGGTTCATGGCAATTTGGGAGGCTTGATAAGCAAGTGGTAGGTAACGCAGCATAGCGATAGAACGAAGAAACTAGCATAGCAATGATAGTAATGAGATCCAAGGTGACGGTCATCTTGCCTGAAATCCCGCTAGGAAGAAGAATGAGTCCATGAAGAAGATGAAGCCATGAAAACGAACCAAGCGTAGACGAACGAATCCTCACGAATGCAACGAAACGGGAACTAACGAGAAGAAGCACACAACATGGTAAACACATCACACATGAACAAGGCATGATGCACAACCAAGCATGATGCATGACAAGGCTATATGAAGCTACTCATGGCAAGAGATGATGCATACAAGGGCAACACATCAAAGCAAGTTTAAATGAGGCCGGGAACAACATATAACAATTCCGGTAAGTCCTCATATTCAAATTTTAAAATTGGTCCAGATCTGAATAAACCTTATGTTCAATTTGTTAAACAGCAAGTTAAGATGCACAAAGATGATCTACACGAAATTCTAGTCAAGTTACATATAAAGTTCATTAGATTCGGAGCTACGGCCTAGAAGATATGAGCAAAACAAGTCAAACATGGCATTGATGCAAAATGCATCCAAACATCAAGCAAACACCTCAAAACAAGGATGCAACATGATAATATGATACTACATGCAAAACTAAGCAAGTTTCATATACACCATGCTCATAATGGGGCAAGGGTGCAACACATACACTCCAAACAAGACATAGCAACAATCTGTCCAAAACAGCAAGTAGGCATCTTGTAAGCATCAAAACAACATGCTACAGCACCCGAACATAATAACAAAAGGCATAGACATGATTTACAGGTAAAGCATGACAAAACAAGAACACTGAGCTATCTCCAGAAATCACTAGAACATGCTCAAAAGGACATTGCAAGATTGCAAATAATAACAGATTCACAGACTTAGCAGAATTACTGGACATGGCAGAAATAACATCAGGTTGCAATGTTTAGAGCTATCAAACAACATGCTACAGGAATATATCATGGAAAAATAGAGCAAGGCATGATTCTACACAAAGCATAGAACAGAAGGCCCTTACTGAATATGAGCCAGAAAGGCACAGAAGATATGATGGCACCGATGTAAACATAGCAAAAGATATGACAGATTCAGACTTGGTGAAAATAACAGGACATGGCAGAAACAACGATAAGTAGGCATATTGGTGAGCTTGAACCACTCACCACAGAGCATTACATGGCATGACAAGGTAACCAACAGCAAGATGGCATAAATATGAAGTGAAGCATGGAAATAGCATGGTCATAGGGTACATGGATCACTAGCAAAACACATGGCAATAATGAACTTTATGTTAACAGGCTGACAGCAACATTATTTAGCAAGTTAGGAGCATGATAACAACAAGCTACAGCAGGCTATAAATGCAAAAAAGGGGGTGTAGGGATAGAGCATAACATGTATTACAAAACACCCTTAGTGAACATCTCCAGATTATGCATAGAACTCATGGTAGCAGCAGGTTTACATAGCAACAAAATATAACAGACTCAGACTTGGCAGAAATCACTAAGTCACAGAAATCAGCAACATCACGGAGGCTACTTTGCATACTTGTGCTAGTCACCACAGAGCTCCTAAAAATACAAGACAAGCACCACTATGAAGATGGCATGATGTAGTTCAAAACACATGTAGATCACATGATCACACATCTCATGCTCAAATGCATGACAAGCACCACCATTTGGTGGCCGGCGGCGACGGGCGGCGGCGAGCGCAGGTGGCGGCGGGCGGAGACGCGCGGGCGCGGGGCAGCGGCGGCTCACGCGGGCTCGCGCGGGCCTGCTTCGGGCCCCGCGGGCCACGGTGGAGGGAGGCGGCGGAGGCGACAGGTGGCGCGACGGGAGAGGCTGGGAGCGGCGGCGGGGTTTCGTCCGGTCCGGGACGGACATGTCCGGCGGGCGAGAGGTGAAAAACTAGGGTTTGGACCCGGAATTTCGGGGGGAGAGGCATATTTATAGGTAGAGGGAGCTAGGAGAGTCCAACTGGGGTGCGGTTTTCGCCCACACGATCGTGATCGAACGACCGAGAGCATGGAGGGTGTTTTGCTGGGTTAGTGGGCTGATTTGGAGGGGTGTTGGGCTGCACACAAAAGAGGCCTTTGCGGCTAGCCGGTTAACCGTTGGAGTATCAAACGGACTCCAAATGGAACGAAACTTACAGGCGGTCTACCGGTGGTGAAACAAGGCCGCTTGGCAAACCTCGGTCCATTCCGAGAAAGTTTAACACCCGCACACGAAAAGAGGCAAAAGGGGGCGCCGGGGAACATAGGAGTGCCGGATTGCAAAACGGACAACGGGGAAAATGCTCGGATGCATGAGACGAACACGTATGCAATGCAATGCACATGATGACATAATGCAGATGATGACATGGAAAAATGCAACACGCAAGCAGCTGACATGGCAACGACGGCGAATAACTGGAAGACACCTGGCGCATCGGATCCGGGGCGTTACAGGCAAGCGCCTTTGCCGTCTGCCAGCAGATGACACCACGTCCGGCTGAACAAACTATGGCAAAGGGCACTTTGTCGTCTGATGGCAGATGGCAAAGATGAAAAGGCCTTTGCCGTCTGCCAGCAGACGGCAAACGGCAAGGACGACACACGTTAGGCTTAGGTCCGTTGATGGGTTAATGGCATGCTTTGCCGTCTGCTGGCAACCGACAAAGACCTTTGCATCTTTGTCGTCTACCAGCAGACGGCAAAGTGCCCGAATAGGCCAGCCCAGATGCCCCCCCGACAGGTAGCTGCCACGTAGCATGCTATGTCGTCTGCTGGCAGACGGCAAAGATGCAAAGGTCTTTGCCATCTGCCAGCAGATGGCAAAGCAGCCATATAGGCCAGCCCAGTGACCCCGGGTTGCACAGGTAGCTGCCACGTGGCAGCTTTGCCATCTGCCAGCAGACGGCAAAGTGCCTACATTGCCCCTGTTTATTCTGTTTTTTCTTAAATTCAATCAATTTCACAGATATATATACACATTTGAAAATACTTTCAACAAGCATACCAGCACATATACATACCAAATCATATCCCTGCCATATGGATATGATCATCCAACAAATATACATACCAAATCAAAAGTCCATATGCAACATATATATAGCCAACATATCTAATAACAAGCATAAAATGGTTTCATCCATACATACATATATAGTTAGTAAGTTTCACATTGTTCATCCTAAAAAGTCAAAACAAAAAGGAAGGACAAGGAGAATAGTAGACTCCATCAACGCAAGCTTCCTCATCTAAAGAAAATCTGCAAATTGGGAAAGAAGAAAGTTAGAAGAAGAAGAAGAAGACTAGCTAGAAGAAGAAGAAGAAAAAGAAGAAGAAGAAGAATTTTTCTTCTCTTTCTTTTTCTCCTCTTCTTTATCTTCTTCTTCTTCGAACTAAGGTAACCTAGGTAATTATGCCATTTTTAGCTAACTAAGCATATTAAGTCATTTTGGAGGAAAGAATGCTAAGTGTAGGTCATTTTAGAGCTAAGCTATGTAAGTAGGTGATTTTGGAGCTTAGTAAGGTTATTATGCCATTTTCGAGGAAAATAAGCTAAGTATATGTCATTTTGGAGATAACCAAGATTATTATGCCATTTTTGACCTAAGTATGCTAAGTATGTCATAAATGAACTAAAGAAGCTAAGTATAAGTCATTTTTGAGCTAACCTAGGTAGTTATGCCATTTTTTAGCTAACTAAGCATATTTATTCATTTTGGAGGACAAAATGGTAAGTGTAGGTCATTTTTGAGCTATCCTAGTTAAAATCGGTCATTTTGGAGGTAGGTGAGGTTATTTTGTCATTTCGGAGGAAAATAAACTCATGATATGACAGTTTGGAGCTAAACCAAGGTTATTATGCCATTTTTACCTAAGTATGCTAAGTATGTCATAAATGAACTAAATAAGCTAAGTATACGTCATTTTTTTAGCAAACCTCGGTAGTTATGCCCTTTTTGAGCTAACTAAGCATATTTATTAATTTTGGAGGACAAAATGGTAAGTGTAGGTCCTTTTACAGCTATCCTAGTTAAAATCGGTCATTTGGGAGCTAGGTAAGGTTATTTTGTCATATTGGCGGAAAATAAACTAATTATATGATAGTTTGGAGCTAAACCAAGGTTATTGTGCCAATTTTTACCTAAGTAAGCTAATTATGTCATAAATGAACTAGCTAAGCTAAGTATAGATCATTATTGAGCTATCCTAGGTAGTTATGCCATGTTTTAGCTAACTAAGCATACTAAGTCATTTAGGAGGAAAAAATGCTAGGTATAGGTCATTTTATAGCTATCCTAGGTAAAGTATGTCATTTTGGAGGTAAGTAAGGTTATTATGTCATTTTCGAGGAAAATGAGCTATGTATAGGTCATTTTGGAGCTAAATAGTTCATTTCTTAAGCTAAGTATGCATTTCTTAAGCAAAACACTTGGGAAAACTTACCATCATTATGGAGGTGAAGGACCGGTCGGGGTTGCGCCAGTGCCTGACGGAGAAGGATCAGTCGATGCCTGTCGGGAGGCATGCTGCACCAAAGATCATTTGCAATGTCTCGTTAGCATGATGCAACTCAAAATGTGAATACTAGTAACTAATGACTATTCAAATGAAACTCACCGTGGGCTCTATACCAATCTGGGGCGTTGGCGGAGGGGTCTGAGCGTTGCTCTGGCACACGGTCTGCACATTTTGTTTTCACGAGTCAGTCATATTAGTTAGTAATGAAACAAACATTACGTGCATGATTTGGCCAATATGCAGGAGAAACTTACCACGAGGAGCTCGTATACGGCCCGGTGAGACACGTCGTTCCGGTTCCTCTCCTCCTCCAACAGCCTAGCCGTCCTCTCCTCCATGTCCCTCTCCCTCTCCGCCGCCTGCCTGTTTGCCTCCGCCAGAAGCTCCTGGGCCCTAGCCTTGATGGGGATCTCCATTGGCCGTGGACGAGGCCTTATCTCAGGATCGGAGCTCGTCTGGCGCTTCTTGGTCTCCGGGAGAGTTCTAGGACAACGTATCAGTCCATCCCCAATGGCTATGGAGCCATGGTACCTCCCGCCACCAGATAGCATCATGATCTCTGGATCAAAAGGACTCTGGCTCTGGTTGAAGTCCTCCCCTTTCCTCATCTTCCCAACGTCTCTGTACCTCACGAGCTTCTTATGGGAGGAGATGTTGGTGAAGCTCTCTGGATGATCGAGGTCAGACTCAGAGAATGCCTTGGCCTTCTTGTAAGGGGTAGTATGGGCCATGGCATAGAGGCCGAACGCCGGTGGCACCTCCTTCTTGTTGTGTCGTGCCTAAAAGAGAAGAACAAAATATTAGTTAAGGGCTCAAGCTAGCATGAAGAATGAAATTGCATGACTCGTGAAGCAAACCACATACCCAGTGATACCCGTACTCAAAAAAGTTGGAGCTCCCTTGATGGTGTGGCACCCCTTGCATTTGGGCATGCTTATCCTTGGCCTTGTTGTGGATGGCTAGCCATTGGGGAGAGCACCACTCATCCACCAACGCCTCCCAACAGTCCATCCTATCCGCACACCATCCCCGGGGCAGCTAAGTTAGACAAGAGAAATTTCAGCGCTACGCCTATGAATCAAATCAAAGAAACTAAGTACAAGGCCTTAAGAATATTTAATTACCTACATGTACTTCTCCTTACTCACCAACATGAACCCATCTGTGCTGATGGCGACTCGAGGATGCCTCAGATATGCCACTTTATCCTCATGTAATGCATTGAAGCGCTTCCACGCTTCACCGTTCGATGTGTGCACCATCATTAGCTTCCCATCTGCATATAGTTGGGTTCTTTTTCCCGTTTTGTGCCATGTCATCTGTCTGGCCGTCACTTCGACCACGAAAAGACATTGAAGTCTTGGTACGATTGGCATATACTGAAGAACATTAACGGGGATTTTGGTCTGCATCTTCTCACCCATACCTTTGTCTACCACAACATACTTGGATGACCTACAAATGGGACAATAGTTCAAGTCCGCATACTGAAGCCTAAATAAGGCACATCATTTCTCACAGGCATGTATCTTCTCATAGGGCATCTTAAGAGCACGGAGGATTTTGTTTGACTGGTACAAGTTTGCAGGTAGCACATGGCCTTTGGGTAGAAAACATCCAAATATTGTCATCATCGCGTCGTAGCATTCTCTACCCAAGTTGAATTGAGCCTTCAGAGTCGTTATTTATGAGATGGCATCCAGCTGACAAAGCTCACTGTGCTCATGGAGAGGACATTTTGAAGACTCCCACATTTCATTGAAGGCCTTTGCAGATTCCTCCATCTCATCGTCCGAGTCCTGAGCATCATCAAAGTTTTGCACCATGTCTTCCATCCCGGTACCATGCTCGTCGGTGCGACAATGAACCATCTTGGCTCTGGGACGTTGGGAAAACTCACCATGAAATGTCTAGACCGTATAACCAGGCGCAAAACCATGCTTCTGCATGTGTTTACTCATTTCAAGCTCGTCCCTCCTTTTATAGTTCTTGCACCGGGCACAGGGGCACCAGCTTATTGTCTGGCCATTTGCAAATGCGGCTCTCAAAAACCCCCTGGTTTTTGTTAACCATTCATGTGTCATGTCTTCCTGACTAGTGTGACCGGTGTACATCCATGCACGATCACTCATATTGCATAGCTACTTGACACAAAAGAAATATATACATAATTCAGCAAACCATATCCATCAGTTATTTGAGTTTGTCACTTTTATTACGTCCATGCAACCTAGACGCTAATAGGTAAAGATAGGTCCTAATCGCTGAAGGAAATATGCCCTAGAGGCAATAATAAAGTTGTTATTTATATTTCCTTATATCATGATAAATGTTTATTATTCATGCTAGAATTGTATTAACCGGAAACTTAGTACATGTGTGAATACATAGACAAACAGAGTGTCACTAGTATGCCTCTACTTGACTAGCTCGTTGAATCAAAGATGATTAAGTTTCCTAGCCATAGACATGAGTTGTCATTTGATTAACGGGATCACATCATTAGAGAATGATGTGATTGACTTGACCCATTCCATTAGCTTAGCACTTGATCGTTTTAGTTTACTGCTATTGCTTTCTTCATGACTTATACATGTTCCTATGACTATGAGATTATGCAACTCCCGATTACCAGAGGAACACTTTTTGTGCTACCAAATGTCACAACGTAACTGGGTGATTATAAAGGTGCTCTACAGGTGTCTCCGATGGTAATTGTTGAGTTGGCATAGATCGAGATTAGGATTTGTCACTCCGATTGTCAGAGAGGTATCTCTGGGCCCTCTCGGTAATGCACATCACTATAAGCCTTGCAAGCAATGTGACTAATGAGTTAGTTGCGAAATGATGCATTACAGAACGAGTAAAGAGACTTGCCGGTAACAAGATTGAGCTAGGTATTGAGATACCGACTATCGAATCTCTGGAAAGTAACATACCGATGACAAAGGGAACAACGTATGTTGTTATGCGGTTTGACCGATAAAGATTTTCGTAGAATATTTAGGAGCCAATATGAGCATCCAGGTTCCGCTATTGGTTATTGACCGGATACGTGTCTCGGTCATGTCTACATAGTTCTCGAACCCGTAGGGTCCGCACGCTTAACGTCGGTGACGATCGGTAATATGAGTTTATGTGTTTTGATGTACCTAAGGTAGTTCGGAGTCCCGGATGTGATCGGCGACATGACGAGGAGTCTCGAAATGGTCGAGACGTAAAGATTTATATATTGGATGACTATATTCGGACATCGGAAAGGTTCCGAGTGATTCGGGTATTTTCCGGAGTACCGGAGAGTTACGGGAATTCGCCGGGGAGTATATGGGCCTTATTGGGCTTTAGGGGAAAGAGAGAGGGGAGGCTGCACGCCCCCCCCCCCCAAGGCTTAGTCCGAATGGGACTAGGGGGAGGGGCGGCGCTCCCTTAGGGAGTCCTAGACTAAGGGGTCCTCGGGCGTCCGGCCTGTTAACCATGGGCTGGACTGATGGGCTGTGAAGATACGAAGACCGAAGACCGCACCCGTGTACGGATAGGACTCTCCTTGGCATGGGAGGCAAGCTTGCCTACTAATCGTGTAGATTCTTTTTTATGTAACCGACTCCATGTAACCCTAGATCTCTTTGGTGTCTATATAAACCGGAGAGAGTCGGGATAGGCGGAGACTCATTATCATAACCATAGGCTAGCCTCTAGGGTTTTGCCTCTACGAGCTCGTGGTAGATCAACTCTTGTAACACTCATATTCATCAAGATAAATCAAGCAGGAATTAGGGTATTACCTCCATAGAGAGGGCCCGAACCTGGGTAAACATCGTGTCCACTGTCTCCTATTACCATCGACCTTAGACGCACAGTTCGGGACCCCCTACCCGAGATCCGCCGGTTTTGACACCGACATTGATGCTTTCATTGAGTGTTCCACTATGCCATCGGCAAAAGGTCTGATGGCCCCTTCGATCGTCCGTAATGACGTCGTCCAGGGAGAAACCTTCCTACCTGGACAGATCTTCGTATTCGGCGGCTTCATACTGCGGGCCAATTCGCTTGCCATCTGGAGCAGATCGACAGCCACGCCCCTGGCCATCAGGTCAGATTCGAAAGCTTGAGCTACGTCACGGACATCCGTGGGGATTCGATCTCTGACGGATTGGAGACTGCGGAAACCGCTCCCCTTTGCCCCGATAAGCATGGCTTAAACCTGTCATTGGGCCGCATCTAGGAGATAGCTCCTATAACAACTTTGGCCTTAGATCCGGAACAGATCGAGTCATCTGAAGATGGGAAGCTTAACCCCATCACGGAGGCTGTCGATTCCGCGGTGTTGGAGCCACGCATAGATTCTGCTTCATATGATATCTGTATCAACGGAACCCCGGACTCGTCTCTGGCGATAAGTTCTGAACCCTGCGAGTCCGCGGATACCAAACTCGATCGGTTATCGATCTTCAAGTTCAGCGTCGCAGACATCTTTCAGCACTCACCTTTGGGCGATGTGCTAAACTCTTTTAAGAACCTGTCCTTGGCAGGGAACTCACAGCCGAACTATGACCAGTTCGGGCAAGGGGCTAAGGAGGGAGAATTTTGTTTCCCACCCACCACCCACTTCATAGCCACCGTCGATGACTTAACCGACGTGCTTGACTACGGCTCCGAAGACATCAATGGTATGGACGACGATGCCGATCAGGAGCAGGGCCAGGACCCGCCATTTACTGGACGTTGGACAGCAACTTCCTCATATGATGTCTACATGGTAGACACGCCTAAAAATAACAGCGGCGATGACAGGGAAAGTCCAGCAAAGGAGGACCCCCCTAAAACACAGCCAAAGCGCCGGCATCAGCGGCGCCGCTCTAAATCCTGCCGGAGCAGGGATAGCAATACCAGTGCAGGAAATGACAACACTCCGGACGGCGCCGAAGAAACAGAAGAACCCGATGAGAAAACTATCGAACGTGACAATCGGGAGCCAGTGCAAGTCAACCCTGACGAACAGGCCACAGAAGAAAAATCGGAAGACAATAGTTACCATCCGCCCTCCGAAGAAGAGACAAGCCTCGGCAACGAAGATTTCATCGTGCCTGAGGACCTTCGGAAGCAGGAGCGCTTTAAGCTTCAACTCATAGCCACTGCAAGGAGCCTGAAGAAGAAACAGCAGCAGCTTCAAGCTGAACAAGACCTGCTAGTCGACAGATGGAGTGATGTCCTGACAGCTGAAGAATACGGCCTTAAGCACCCAGCCAAGAGCTACCCAAAACGCTAATTGCTACCTCAGTTCGATGAGGAGGCGCCGGAGCCCATACCTCCCTCAGGCAATACAGAACGACCAAAACGCGATCGGGATAAAGCGGCAACTCAAGCCGAGCAGTAGCCTGCCCCACCGCCACGTAAATATAGAGACAGAACAACTCAAGATCACATGTACAACCTCCGGCAGACTCTGGACAGTAGAGCAGGACATACAAGATCGACCTACGGATCACGAGGACGTGCCTCCGGACACGACGACGACTACCTATTCGGACGTGACAAACCTAACCACGCCCAAGCCGAATGCCGCAGACGGACTCCATCAGAGCCACGTCGCGACGCGGCCCGATATAGAGGCGCCGCACACCCCCTCTGCTTCAAAATTGAAGTACTGGATCATGATTTCCCCGAGGGGTTTAAGCCCGTCAATATTGAATCATATGACGGCAGAACCGACCCCGCAGTATGGATCGAGGATTTTATTCTCCATATCCACATGGCTCGCGGAGATGATCTCCACGCCTTCAAATACCTCCCACTAAAGCTCAAAGGGCCAGCTCGGCACTGGCTTAACAGCCTACCCGAAAATTCTATCGGCAGCTGGGAGGACTTGGAAGAAGCCTTCCTGGACAACTTCCAAGGAACATATGTCCGACCACCAGACGCCGATGACTTTAGCCATATAGTTCAACAACCTGGAGAATCAGCCAGGAAGTTTTTGACTAGGTTCCTAACTAAAAAGAACCAAATCATCGACTGTCCGGATGCCGAAGCCCTAGCGGCCTTTAAACATAGCATCCGTGATGAATGGCTCGCCCACCACCTCGGCCAAGAAAAGCCAAAATCTATGGCAGCCCTTACGGCACTCATGACTGCTTTTGCGCGGGAGAGGACAGTTGGCTAGCCGCAGCAAAAACACAGCCAGCAAGGCAGGCCCCCCCCCCCGAGGTCAAAAGTAGCAACATCAAGCCCCGACGCAACAAACACAAATGCTGAGACAACGGCGACAACACCGATGACACTACCGTTCACGCCAGATTCAGTGGCTCCAAGTCCGTTCAGCGGAAAAGGCCGTATCAAGGAAGCAACCAGGGACCATCTAGCATGGACCGCATACTCGACCGTCCGTGCCAAATCCATGGCGCCCCGCACAAGCCAGCCAACCACACCAATAGAGATTGCTGGGTCTTTAAGCAAGCCAGCAAGTTAAACGTCGAAAACAAGGGAAAGGGATCACAAAGCGAGGTCGATGACGAAGAGCCCCGGCAGCCAAATACAGGGGGACAGAAGAAGTTTCCCCCTCAGGTCAAAACGGTGAACATGATATATGCCACACACATCCCCAAAAGGGAGCGCAAGCGCGCACTCAGGGATGTCTATGCGGTAGAGCCAGTCGCCCCAAAAATTTAATACATGGTCGTCATGCCCAATCACCTTTGATCGTCGAGATCATCCGACTAGTATTCGTCATGGCGGTTCGGCCGCAATCGATGGTCCTTGATCCGATCATTGATGGATTCCACCTGACACGTGTCCATATGGACGGCAGTAGCAGCCTCAACCTGCTCTACCAGGATAAAGTGAGGAAAATGGGCATTAACACCTCATGGATCAAGCCGACAAAGACTACCTTCAAAGGAGTCATCCCTGGCGTAGAGGCCCGTTGTCGGTCTCCATCACGCTGGAGGTTGTCTTCGGTTCTCCTGACAACTTCCGAAGCAAAGAACTCATCTTCGATATCATCCCCTTTCGCAGCGGCCTAGGTTGTCAGAATCGCGATTTTGAATCGGATCGGAGCTCCGATGGTATGATCGCAAATCGTAGAATCTTCACTATCAGGATCGTAGAAACGTAGATTATGTGAACTAAAATCATAGAATCATAGGGGTTAGTTTGGATTGTAAAGTCGTAGAATCGTACAACAGAATCGCGATTCTGACAACCTTGGCAGCGGCTATCATGCACTGCTCGGACGAACCGCGTTTGCTCGATTCAATGCGATGCCACATTATGCTTATCTTAAGCTCAAGATGCCCGGACCCTGCGGTGTTATAACAGTCAATGGAAATACAGAGAGTTCCCTCCATACAGAGGAGCACACTACGGCCCTTGCAGCAGAAGTACAGAGCAGCCTTCTTAGGCAGACCCTCAATTCGGCAATAAAGCCCCCGGACACTGTCAACCGAGTCCTAAGTACTCTGCAACAAGATCATCCGGTCCGTCTGGAGCTCGCCTAGCAATTCGGCCTCCGTCCTAGTCCCGGTCAAGCGGTGAAATTTGGGCCGCGCGTACATAATTACGCACTTCAAATACCATGGGCATGGACGGAGGCACAGCTAGACCGCGGTCCACAACGCGGCTCAACCGCCCCGGACCCGCATACCTTCACCTTTTTCTCTCTTGCAGGTTCCTCTCTTCTTGAGGCTCTTCCGATAACATGATCATCGACCCATCACGGGACGGATACACCAAGGAAGCAAGGAGCTTTGACCTATAAAGGGAATCCCCAGGTGGTCTCTGCTAACGATCGCTATACCTGTTTTACATACCCACACGCAGCTTGCTCTTGGTTAGGGCATGTTAAATAGCCCTATTTGCTCATTGCACTACTTGTATACATACGCCTCAACGTATTATTGAAATAAATTGCAGCGTCATCTTATTACTTTATTTTTTCCTTTAACTGTTTATTTATTACAAATTGCACCCGTACATTTTGGTATGTCTAGTTTGCCAGGGGCTTCAGTGTACCCCATAACACGGCAAGAAAGTCCGAACACTTTCAACAGTGCGGCACCCCGAACTTATAGCACTATATGCATCAGCTCCGAATCATGTCTTTGGTCAATAGTTAGGTTGCCCGGCTCTTGTGCTTGCTACCCTATGTTCCGCTATATTGGCTAGGGTAGCAAAGGGAGAACTACTGCGATTGTGTCCCAGTTCTTCCGGACGAGCACCTCAGTAGAGAAAGCCGAAAACTGACTGTCATGATGCGGTGAGACCTGGTCGCTGTTTGAGAGGTTTCAAATCCTTAAAGATTTTTGCCGCTTCATGCGAAGAATCGGTCTTCGTCCGGTTTAGGCGTGTATATCGCCCCAAGTTCGGCCTTCCGAATACCAGGGGCTACGCCAAAATTTAAAATTATAGAACTTCTGTGGCCAAGTGAGGGTGATAAAGCCATATAGTCCGATTGCCTTGTTCGTTGTGCTAAACACCTCCTTAAAGGACCAAAAAACGTGGATAAAGAGTGTTTAGATTATCCCAAACACCCCTGTACTAGTTACATGGGGGCAGAAGCCGACGATTGGCCAACTCTCAGATTTTGTAAACGGCCGCACATGAGGTAAAATTTTAAATCAAAAAGCATTATATTGCGCAAATGAACTTGTTTCATATTACAGGATAAAATGAGTGCATTCATTCAAAGATTACATCCTTAGTACATTGTAACGCCACAAGGCGGGACCCCTCCAGGACACTATCATAATACAACTTGGGTCGACGATGCTCCTTACCCTCAGGCGGCCCCTCGGTCATCAGCTTCTTGGCATCCATTTTTGCCCAGTGCATCTTGACACGGGCAAATGCCATCCGCGCACCTTCAATACAAGCCGACCGCTTTATGACCTCAAGTCGGGGGCAGGCACTCACAAGCCGCTTCACGAGACCGAAGTAGCTGCGGGGCATAGGCTCGGCAGGCCATAGCCGGACTATGAGGTCCTTCATGGCCAGTTCGGCTGCCTTTTGCAGCTCGGCCAGTTGCTTCAGCTGGTCGCGCAAGGGCATCAGATGTTCTGTCCCAAGATATTGAGACCACACCAACTTCTCCGTTGAGCTCCCTTCTTCGGCTCGGTAGAACTCTGCGGCATCCGATATGCGGCGCGGCAGATCCGCAAATGCTCCTGGAGAACTCCAAATTCGGCTAACTAAGAAGAATGTCTCCTTCACACGCTTGCTTTGCATAATAAATGCCTTACCCGCCGCAATCTTCTTGGCCGCCTGGATCTCCTGGCGGGCCTTCTGGGCTTCGGCCCTGGCGTCTTGTGCGCCCTGAAGGGCCCTGGCTAGCTCGGACTCTTGAGTCTTAGAGTCACGCTCCAAGGACTCGTACTTCTGGACGACAAGCTGGAGCTCTTGCTGGACCTCGCCGACCCGGGCCTCGTGCTTCTCGCGCGCGACGTGTTCCTTGGCCGCTTTGTCTTCGGCCTCAGCTAGCGCCTTCTTAAGGGACACCACCTCGGTCGTGGCTCCTGTAAAAGTTCATAATGCTTTAATCAGTAGAAACCATTTATCCTCAATAAGTATATAGGTAGGGTATTTCGTACCTCGGCTTTGCTCCAGCTGCCTCTTCACGAGGACAAGCTCTCCCTCGGCCCGCTCCAGGTCCTGCTTTAGTCTAGAGACCTCTGAAGTACGAGCGGCAGCGGCCAGCAGCGACGCCTGCTTCACATAGACATCTCATATTAGACTCCTGCGAATATTATTTGATCCTCTGTTCGGCTTTTCTTTCCGAACACCAAACAGAGCATCAGGGGATATTGTCTACACGGTGATATTCTCTCACAATTTTATTACTTACCTCAAAGCCTGTTAGAAGGCTAGCACAGGCTTTGGTCAATCCGCTTTTGGCGGACCGGACCTTCTCAATCACCGTACTCATAAGAGTACAATGTTCTTCATCAATGGAAGCGCTGCAAAGCGCTTCCAGCAAGCTGTCCGGTGCCTCAGGATGGATAGAGGTTATCAGCACAGGAGGCTCGCCCTCCTTAGGGAGAGGCTGCCTACTTGAATCCGGAACCACTTGGGTTTCCGGAGCCGTATTCGGCTCGGGGCCAGACTGGCTGCGGCCCCCATTATCGGAGTCCATGGGGGTCTTTCCCCCCATGTGCCCAGCGACTGGGATTTCGCCTGAAGGCGTCTCCGAAACTGTCTCCCCTTGGCCTGGTGTCCTTGGAGACAACACCTCGGTGTCGTCCGCGGCCTTGGGGGAGGCGGCTGTCGGAAGTAAATCACTGTTCATTGCCGACGGGTCCAGAGACTCCTCCGAAGAGGAGGATATCTCGATGTTGGATTTGGCCGGACTGCAGGTGCATGTCTGGCACGTTAAGAAGCGGCAAAGCAAACATACCGGAAATACTATTGTGTTCGGATACTTACAACTTAGCCAGGGGCTTGACCCTGGGTTCCCACTCCTCGCCGCTGTTGGTGGTTGCGGTGGAGTGGTCCGGAAGGAAGGTTTTTCCCTTCTTGGACACCTCGGCCTCCCCGTGCGTGGCGGCCTTCCTCTTCTTTCTCCCCCAGAGGGGGAGGGATGGATTTCCTCCGACTCCTCCTCGTCTTCGGTGGAGGAGTCCGTCTCGGTGTCTTTGGACGTCATGTCCGACGCAACTTTACGCCGGAGACCTTCTCTGGTCCCTGCGGCCGTCTTCTTGGCCATCTTCTCCGGCACCTCATAAGGCGCCGGAAACAACATCTTCGTTAGAAGAGGCGATTCTGGATCTTCAGGTAGCGGAGCCAGACAGTTGATCTGCTCCGCTATCGCTACCCAGTCCTGTAAAATTGGCAGGGAAGCTTAGATTCCCCCCCCCCCCCCGGCCCCGCGGATGTGCTGGTAAAAGGCATATCTTGCAAAATATGGAAACTTACCGGATTGCTTGGCGTTTCGCGCTGAGTCCGCGATTTTCTATTATGAGCCATGGTACCTCGTTGGCCTTGAAAAGCACCTTCCAGACGTCTTCGTGCGTCGTGCCGAAGAGCTCTCGCAGCGTCTGGCGTTCGGCCGGGTCGAACTCCCACAGATTGCAAACCCATCTCTGACACGGAAGGATTCGGCGGAAGAGCATAACCTGGACCACGTTGACGAGCTTGATTTTCTTGCTTATCATATTTTTGACGCGGTTCTCAAGTCCGGTCAGTTCTTCCACTGAGCCCCAGGCTAAGCCCTTCTTTTTCCAGCAGGGGAGCCGCATGGGGACACCGGATCGAAATTCGAGGGTCACCGCCCAGTTGGCATCGCGCGGCTTGGTGATGTAGAACCACCCCGATTGCCACCCATTCATGGTCTCCATGAAGGATCCTTCGGGCCAGGTGACGTTGGGCATCTTGCCCACCATGGCGCCTCTGCACTCCGCTTGTTGGCCGGCCACCAGCTTTGACTTCACGTTGAAGGTCTTCAGCCATAGGCCGAAGTGGGGTGTGATGCGGAGGAAGGCCTCGCACACGACGATAAATGCCGAGATGTTGACGATGAAGTTGGGGACCAAATCATGGATGTCCAGCCCGTAGTAGAACATTAGTCCGCGGACGAACGGGTGGAGGGGGAATCCCAGCCCGCGGACGAAGAGAGAGAGGAATACTACCCTCTACTGGTGTTTCGGGATAGGGATGATCTGCCCTTCGGCCGGAAGCCGATGCGCGATGTCTGTGGACAGGTATCCGGTCCCCCGAAGCTTCTTGATGTCCTCCTTCGTAACGGAGGAGGCCATCCACTTGCCTCCCGCTCCGGGCATGTTTGGACTGTTTTTGCGGAGAAGGTGAAAGCTTGGGCGTTGCAGCTCGAGAATGGATGAGCAGAGGAAGAAGAAGGTGTGGGTGAAAAAAAAGAGAGGAGTCCTTGTCTCCTTATAAAGGTAGCAGGGGTCATGCGCCTCCCCACTTGCCCTAGATACTCGCTTATTCCCCAAGCGTCGTGCTAATGGCGCGGTTGGGTTACCCACGCCCGTATTGATGAGAATCCCGTGATAAGGGGACACGATCTCTGCTTCGACAAGACGTGCCAATAAAACCGCCTCGCAATATGTGAGCAGCGGGTTGAGAAAACGGTTCGAATAATGACCGGGCCGCGGCGTGATGTCACATTACGAAAGGTTGTTAGCAGATTGGACTCGTGGAATATTGTCCTCTCTATGGCTGTGTGTTTGGTATTCATGTTACAGGTCCGGATACTCTTACGACATCCGAAGACTATTCTGGAGTTCGGAAGAAGGGAACCCGCCTTGCAATGTCGAAGACAAATCTGCGCGTTGGACTCCTCGTCATTGAAGCCAGGTTCAGGGGCTACTGAGGGAGTCCTGGACTAAGGGGTCCTCGGGCGTACGGCCTGTTAGCCATGGGCCGGACTGATGGGCTGTGAAGATACGAAGACCGAAGACCGCACCCGTGTCCGGATAGGACTCTCCTTGGCGTGGGAGGCAAGCTTGGCTACTAATCGTGTAGATTCCTTTTTATGTAACCGACTCCATGTAACCCTAGATCTCTCCGTTGTCTATATAAACCGGAGAGAGTCCGGATAGGCGGAGACTCATTATCATGACCATAGGCTAGCCTCTAGGGTTTAGCCTCTACGATCTCGTGGTAGATCAACTCTTGTAACACTCATATTCATCAAGATAAATCAAGAAGGAAGTAGGGGATTACCTCCATAGAGAGGGCCCGAACCTGGGTAAACATCGTGTCCCCTGTCTCCTGTTACCATCCACCTTAGACACACAGTTCGGGACACCCTACCCGAGATCCGCCGGTTTTGACACCGACACCCCCTCCTTCCTTCTCTTCTCTTTTCCCTTTCCTTCTCTCCTACTCCTACTACTTAGAAGGGCTCCTAGTTCTACTAGGAAAGGGGTAATCCTACTCGCGGTGGGAGTAGGACTCCCCTTGGGCGCGCCATAGAGAGGGCTGGCCCTCCCCCTCCTCCACTCCTTTATATACGGGGGAAGGGGGCACCCCATAGACAAACAAGTTGATCATTGATCTCTCTTAGCCGTGTGCGGTGCCCCCCTCCACCATAATCCACCTCGGTCATATCGTAGTGGTGCTTAGGCGAAGCCCTGCGCCGGTAGCATCATCATCACCGTCATCACACCGTCGTGCTGACAGAACTCTCCCTCAAAGCTTTGCTGGATCGGAGTTCGTGGGATGTCATCGAGCGGAACGTGTGCTGAACTCGGAGGTGCCGTGCATTCGGTACTTGGATTGGTCGGATCGTGAAGACGTACGACTACATCAACCGCGTTGTGCTAACGCTTCCGCTTTCGGTCTACGAGGGTATGTGGACACACTCTCCCCTCTCGTTGTTATGCATAACCATGATCCTGTGTGTGCGTAGGAATTTTTTTTAAATTACTACGTTCCCCAACAGTGGCATCCGAGCCTGGTTTATGCGTAGATGTTATATGCATGAGTAGAACAAAAGTGAGTTGTGGGCGATACAAGTCGTACTACTTACCAGCATGTCACACTTTGGTTCGGCGGTATTGTTGGATGAAGCGGCCCGGATCGACATTATCCGTACGCTTACGCGAGACTGGTTCTACCGACGTGCTTCACACACAGGTGGCTGGCGGGTGTCAGTTTCTCCAACTTTAGTTGAACCGAGTGTGGCTACGCCCGGTCCTTGTGAAGGTTAAAACAACACTAACTTGACGAACTATCGTTGTGGTTTTCATACGTAGGTAAGAACGGTTCTTGCTCAGCCCGTGGCAGCCACGTAAAACTTGCAACAACAAAGTAGAGGACGTCTAACTTGTTTTTGCAGGTCATGTTGTGATGGGATATGGTCAAGACGTGATGAGATATAAGTTGTTGTATAAGATGATCATTTTTTGTTGAAGTTATCGGCAACTGGCAGAAGCTTTATGGTTGTCTCTTTATTGCATAAGATGCAAGTGCCAAATAATTGCTTTACTTTATCGCTATGCGATAGCAATAGTTGCAAGAGCAATACTTGGTGAGACGATCATGTGATGACACGTTGATAAAGATCAAGATGATGGAGATCATGGTGTCATGCCGGTAAAAATAGAGATCATGACGGTACTTTGGAGATGGAGATCAAAGGTGCAAGATGATCATGGCCATATCAAGTCAAATATTTTGATTGCATGTGATGTTTATCCTTTATGCATCTTATTCTGCTTTGATTGACGGTAGCATTATAAGATGATCTCTCACTAAATTTCAAGATAAAAGTGTTCTCCCTGAGTATGCACCATTGCCAAAGTTCGTCGTGCCGAGACACCACGTGATGATCGGGTGTGATAAGCTCAACGTTCATCTACAACGGGTGCAAGCCAGTTTTGCACACACAGAAATACTCGGGTTAAACTTGACGAGCCTAGCATATGCAGATATGGCCTCGGAACACTGAGACCGAAAGGTCGAGCGTGAGTCATATAGTAGATATGATCAACATAGTGATGTTCAACACTGAAAACTACTCCATTTCACGTGATGATCGGACATGGTTTAGTTGATTTGGATCATGTGATCACTTAGATGATTAGAGGGAGGTCTATCTAAGTGGGAGTTCTTAAGTAATATGATTAATTGAACTTTAATTTATCATGAACTTAGTCCTGGTAGTATTAGCATATCTATGTTGTAGATCAATAGCTCGCGTTTAGCTCCCCTGTTTTATTTTTGATATGTTCCTAGAGAAAACTAAGTTGAAAGATGTCAGTATCAATGATGCGGATTGGATCCGTGATCTGAGGATTATCCTCATTGCTGCACAGAAGAATTATGTCCTTGATGCACCGCTAGGTGACAGACCGATTGCAGGAGCAAATGCAGACGTTATGAACGTTTGGCAAGCTCGGTATGATAACTACTTGATAGTTTAGTGCACCATGCTTTACGACTTAGAACCGGGACTTCAAAAATGTTTTGAATGCCACGGAGCATATAAGATGTTCCAAGAGTTGAAATTGGTATTTCATACTCATGCCTGTGTCGAGAGGTATGAGACCTCTGACAGTACTTTGCCTACACGATGGAGGACAATAGCTCAACCAGTGAACATGTACTCAAATTGTATGGGTACTACAATTGCTTGAATCAAGTGGGAGTTAATCTTCCAGATAAGATAGTAATTGACAAAGTTCTCTAGTCACTATCACCAAGTTACTAGAACTTCGTGATGAACTATAATATGCAAGGGATGACGAAAACAATTCCCAAGCTCTTCGCGATGCTAAAATCGGAGAAGGTAGAAATCAAGAAGAACATCAATTGTTGATGGTTGACAAGACCACTAGTTCAAGAAAAGGGAAAAGGGAAGAAGGAAACTTCAAGAAGAACGACAAGCAAGTTGCTACTCAAGTGAAGAAGCCCAAGTCTGGACCTAAGCCTGAGACTAAGTGCTTCTACAGCAAAGGGACTGGCACGGGAAGCGGAACTGCCCCAAGTATTTGGCAGATAAGAAGGATGGCAAAGTGAACAAATGTATATTTGATATACAGATTATTGATGTGTATTTTACTAGTGTTCATAGCAACCCCTCGACATTTGATACTGGTTCAGTTGCTAAGAGTAGTAACTCGAAACGGGAGTTGCAGAATGAACAGAAACTAGTTAAGGGTGTAGTGACGATGTGTGTTGGAAGTGGTTCCAAGATTGATATGATCATCATCGCACACTCCTATACTTTCGGGATTAGTGTTGAACCTAAATAAGTGTTATTTGGTGTTTGCGTTGAGCATGAATATGATTTGATCATGTTTATTGCCATACGGTTATTCATTTAAGTTAGAGAACAATTGTTGTTCTGTTTACATGAATAAAACCTTCTATGGTCATACACACCAACGAAAATGGTTTGTTGAATCTCGGTCGTAGTGATACACATATTCATAATATTGAAGCCAAAAGATGCAAAAGTTAATAATGATAGTGCAACTTATTTGTGGCACACTGTCGTTCAGGTCATATTGGTGTAAAGCGCATGAAGAAACTCCATGCTGATGGGATTTTGGAATCACTTAATTATGAATCACTTGATGCTTGCGAACCATGCCTTATGGGCAAGATGACTAAAACTCTGTTCTCCGGAACAGTGGAGCAAGCAACTGACTTATTGGAAATAATACATACTGATGTATGCGATCCGATGAGTGTTGAAGCTCGCGGCGGGTATCGTTATTTTCTGACCTTCACAGATGATTTGAGAAGATATGGGTATATCTACTTAATGAAACATAAGTCTGAAACATTTGAAAAGTTCATATAATTTCAGAGTGAAGTGGAAATCATCGTAACAAGAAAATAAAGTTTCTACGATCTGATCGTGCAGGAGAATATTTGAGTTACGAGTTTGGTCTTCATTTGAAACAATGCGGAATAGTTTCGCAACTCACCCCACCTGGAACACCACAACGTAACGGTGTGTCCGAACATCGTAACCGTACTTTATTAGATATGGTGCAATCTATGATGTCTCTTACCGATTTACCACTATCGTTTTGGGGTTATGCATTAGAGACAGCTGCATTCACGTTAAATAGGGCACCATCTGAATTCGTTGAGATGACACCATATGAACTATGGTTTGGCAAGAAACCAAAGTTGTTGTTTCTTAAAGTTTGGGGTTGCCATGCTTATGTGAAAAAGTTTCATCCTGATAAGCTCAAACCCAAATCGAAGAAATGTGTCTTCATAGGATACCCAAAGGAGACAGTTGGGTACAGCTTCTATCACAGATCCGAAGGCAAGACAATCGTTGCTAAGAATGGATCCTTTCTAGAGAAGGAGTTTCTCTCGAAAGAAGTGAGTGGGAGGAAAGTAGAACTTGATGGGGTAATTGTAGCTGCTCCCTTATTGGAAAGTAGTTCATCACAGAAATCTGTTCCCGTGACTCCTACACCAATTAGTGAGGAAGATAATGATGATGATCATGTAACTTCAGATCAAGTTACTACCGAACCTCGTAGGTCAACCAGAGTGAGATCCGCACCAGAGTGGTATAGTAATCATGTTCTGGAGGTCATGTTACTTGACCATGACGAACCTACGAACTATGAGGAAGCGATGATGAGCCCAGATTCCGCAAAATGGCTTGAGGCCATGAAATCTGAGATGGGATCCATGTATGAGAACAAAGTGTGGACTTTGGTTGACATGCCCGATGAACGGCAAGCCATAAAAAATAAATGGATCTTCAAGAGGAAGACGGACGCTGATAGTAGTGTTACTATCTACAAAGCTAGACTTGTCGAAAAAGTTTATTGACAAGGTTCAAGGTGTTGACTGCGATGAGATTTTCCCACTCGTATCGATGCTTAAAGTCTGTCCGAATCATGTTAGCAATTGCCGCATTTTATGAAATCTGGCAAATGGATAACAAAACTACAATCCTTAATGGATTTATTAAAGAAGAGTTGTACATGACGCAACCAGAAGGTTTTGTCAATCCTAAAGGTGCTAACAAAATGTGCAAGCTCCAGCGATCCATCTATGGACTGGTGCAAACATCTCGGAGTTGGAATATACGCTTTGATGAGTTGATTAAAGCATATAGTTTTATACAGACTTGCGGTGAAGCCTGTATTTACAAGAAACTGAGTGGTAGAAATACAGCCTTTTTGATAAGTATATGTAAATGACATATTGTTGATCAGAAATAAAGTAGAATTTTCTGGAAAGCATAAAGGAGTATTTGAAAGGACTTCTTCAAAGAAAGACCTCGGTGAAGCTGCTTACATATTGGGCATCAAGATCTATAGAGATAGATCAAGACGCTTGATAAATTTTTTCAATGAGTACATACCTTGACAAGATTTTTAAGTAGTTCAAAATGGAACAGTCAAAGAATGAGTTCTTGCCTGTGTTACAAGGTGTGAAATTGAGTAAGACTCAAAGCCCGACCACAGCAGAAGATAGAAAGAGAATGAAAGTCATTCCCTATGCCTCAGCCATAGGTTCTATAAAGTATGCCATGCTATGTACCAGATCTATTGTATACCCTACACTGATTTTGGCAAGGGGGTACAATAGTGATCTAGGAGTAGATCACTGGACAACGGTCAAAATTATCCTTAGTGGAATAAGGATATGTTTATCGATTATGGAGGTAACAAAAGGTTCGTCATAAAGGGTTACGTCGATGCAAGTTTTGACACTGATCCAGATGACTCTAAGTCTCAATCTGGATACATGTTGAAAGTGGGAGCAATTAGCTAAAGTAGCTCTGTGCAGAGCATTGTAGACATAGAAATTTGCAAAATACATACGGATCTGAATGTAGCAGACCCGTTGACTAAATTTCTCTCACAAGCAAAACATGATCACACCTTAGTACTCTTTGGGTGTTAATCACATAGCGATGTGAACTAGATTATTGACTCTAGTAAACCCTTTGGGTGTTGGTAACATGATGATATGAACTATGGGTGTTAATCACATGGTGATGTGAACTATGGATGTTAAATCACATGGCGATGTGATCTAGATTATTGACTCTAGTGCAAGTGGGAGACTGAAATATGCCCTAGACGCAATAATAAAGTTGTTATTTATATTTCCTTATATCATGATAAATGTTTATTATTCAAGCTAGAATTGTATTAACCGGAAACTTAGTACATGTGTGAATACATAGACAAACAGAGTGTCACTAGTATGCCTCTACTTGACTAGCTCGTTGAATCAAAGATGATTAAGTTTCCTAGCCATAGACATGAGTAGTCATTTGATTAACAGGATCACATCATTAGAGAATGATGTGATTGACTTGACCCATTCCGTTAGCTTAGCACTTGATCGTTTTAGTTTACTACTATTGCTTTCTTCATGACTTATACATGTTCCTATGACTATGAGATTATGCAACTCCCGATTACCATAGGAACTCTTTGTGTGCTACCAAACGTCACAACATAACTGGGTGATTATAAAGGTGCTCTACAGGTGTCTCCGATGGTACTTGTTGAGTTGGCATAGATCGAGATTAGGATTTGTCACTCCGATTGTCCGAGAGGTATCTCTGGGCCCTCTCGGTAATGCACATCACTATAAGCCTTGCAAGCAATGTGAATAATGAGTTAGTTGCGAAATGATACATTACGGAACCAGTAAAGAGACTTGCCGGTAACGAGATTGAGCTAGGTATTGAGATACCGACGATCGAATCTCGGGCAAGTAACATACCGATGACAAAGGGAACAACGTATGTTGTTATGCGGTTTGACTGATAAAGATCTTTGTAGAATATGTAGGAGCCAATATGAGCATCCAGGTTCCGCCATTGGTTATTGACCGGAGACGTGTCTCGGTCATGTCTACATAGTTCTCGAACCCGTAGGGTCCGCACGCTTAACGTTCGGTGACGATCAGTAATATGAGTTTATGTGTTTTGATGTACCAAAGGTAGTTCGGAGTCCCGGATGTGATCGGGGACATGACGAGGAGTCTTGAAATGGTCGAGACGTAAAGATCGATATATTGGACGACTATATTCGGACATCGTAAAGGTTCCGAGTGATTCGGGTATTTTTCGGAGTACCAGAGAGTTATGGGAATTCGCCGGGGAGTATATGGGCCTTATTGGGCTTTAGGGGAAAGAGAGAGGGGAGGCTTCGCGCCCCCCAAGGCTTAGTCCAAATTGGACTAGGGGGAGGGCCGGTGCCCCCTCCTTCCTTCTCTTCTCTTATCCCTTTCCTTCTCTCCTACTCCTACTACTTGGAAGGGCTCCTAGTTCTACTAGGAGAGGGGGAATCCTACTCCCGATGGGAGTAGGACTCCCCTAGGGCACGCCATAGAGAGGGCCGGCCCTCCCCCTCCTCCACTCCTTTATATGCGGGGAAGGGGGCACCCCATAGACAAGCAAGTTGATCATTGATCTCTCTTAGCCGTGTGCGGTGCCCCCCCTCCACCATAATCCACCTCGGTCATATTGTAGTGGTGCTTAGGTGAAGCCCTGCGTTGGTAGCATCATCATCACCGCATCACGCCGTCGTGCTGACGGAACTCTCTCTCAAAGCTCTGCTGGATCGGAGTTCGTGGGACGTCATCGAGCTGAACATGTGCTGAACTCGGAGGTGCCGTGCGTTCGGTACTTGGATCGGTCGGATCGTGAAGACGTATGACTACATCAACTGTGTTGTGCTAACGCTTCCGCATTCGGTCTACGATGGTACATGGACACACTCCCCCCTCTCATTTCTATGCATCACCATGGTCCTGTGTGTGTGTCGGATTTTTTTTGAAATTACTACGTTCCCCAACAATCGCACGCGAGTATGTGTAGATTGGGATTGTTTTCCCATACTCTGCTCTGAATCCAAGGAAACATTTCGGCAGCACCTCCCCGTTGTTCTCCTGATACACGTCTCGGCAATAACCAGAGAGGATGTGTACCCGGAGAACAACAGGGAGGCACTGAAGAAATTCTGCATCGGATCCGGAGCATAGCATATGGGAAAACAAACCCATTCTACACATACTCGGTCTGTCCAAGGATAACGTTGGACAATTCGAAAGAATCACGCTTATAAATATGCAAATGCAAGCATATTTATAGATGTGACCCTTTTGAACGGGAGATGCATAGTGGTCACGCATACTGATGATTGAAGACACCTATAGCTAGCAAGTTTCATCGGCTCGAAGACCGGAACAGAGCAAATGAAGGGGGAAGAGGAGATGTCATTTGTGCACACCCACGAACGCAGGGGCGGAGCTCGTCAAATGCACGGGGAGGTCGTCGAACACCAGACCCTCGCAGCGACGAAGAAACTGCACATTTAAAACCACCTGATCAACACAAATATGATGTTTTTATAACAAAATTGAAAAATATATGAACTAACTCATAATTAAAAAATATATGACCCCATCGACCTCTGGAAGGCTGAAGATCACCTTTTTGGGAGGTGTCGGGTGTCGGGGGTTCCGGTCATGTCTTCTTCTTCAGGAGCGGCGCCGGTCGGCAGGGGGCGGAGCAGTGGGCAGCCTGGGCGACGGGACGGATGCAAGGCCTGGGCGGGGCGACAGGGCGCCGGGGCGGCAGGCGGGCTTGGCGGGGCGGCGGGGCGACATGGCGGTCGGGGGCGCGCGGCGGCCGGCGGGTGCGGTCGCGTTCAGGGGCGGTGGGGGTCGGGGGCGGCGGCCGGCGGGTTTCGGGGTCGGGGGAGAGGAGAGAGAGGAGGTGGGGGTGGGCCGTTAGAGCCTTTAACTATTACTTTCTTTGCCGTCTGTTGGCGGACGGCAAAGAGGTGGGGTGGACCGTTGCAGTGTACTGGCATCCAGTGGACCCCACCAGCATCTCTTTGCCGTCTGCTGGCAGACGACAAAGATTCTTTGCCGTGTGCTGGCAGACGACAAAGATTCTTTGCCGTCTGCCAGCAAACGACAAAGAACTGGGAGAGGGCAAAGACCTTCTTTGTCGTCTGCGAGTTCTTTGCCGTCTGCTTTTTGGTAGCTGACGGCAAAGACCTTTGTCGTCTGCTAGCAGACGACAGAGAACTGACAGACGACAAAATCCCTGATTCCAGTAGTGTCTCCCAAATAATGTGTTGGGAATCGTAGCATAATTTAAAATTTTCCTACGCTCACCAAGATGCATCTATGGAGTCTACTAGCAACGAGGGGAAAGGAGTGGACATACATACCCTTGTAGATCGCGAGCGGAAGCGTTCCAATGAACGTGGATGACGGAGTCGTACTCGCCGTGATCCAAATCACCGATGACCGAGTGCCGAACGTACGGCACCTCCGCGTTCAACACACGTACGGTGCAGCGACGTCTCCTCCTTCTTGATCCAGCAAGGGGGGAGGAGAGGTTGATGGAGATCCAACAGCACGACGGCGTGGTGGTGGATGTAGCGGGTCTCCGGCAGGGCTTCGCCGAGCTTCTGCGAGAGAGAGAGAGGTGTTGCAGGGGAGGAGGGAGGCGCCCAAGGCTTTTGTGTTGCTGCCCTCCCTCCCCCCCACTATATATAGGGCCAAGGGAGAGGGGGGGGCGCAGCCTTGCCCCTTCCTCCAAGGAAGGGTGCGGCCAGGGGGGAGTCCTTCCCCCCCAAGGCACCTCGCAGGTGCCTTCCCCCTTTAGGACTCTCCCTTCTTTCTTATCTCTTGCGCATGGGCCTCTTGGGGCTGGTGCCCTTGGCCCATATAGGCCAAGGCGCACCCCTTACAGCCCATGTGCCCCCCCGGCGCTGGTGGACCCCCTTGGTGGACCCCCGGACCCCTTTCGGCACTCCCGGTACAATACCGATAAAGTGCGAAACTTTTCCGGCAACCAAAATAAGACTTCCCATATATAAATCTTTACCTCCGGACCATTCCGGAACCTCTCATGACGTCCGGGATCTCATTCGGGACTCCGAACAACTTTCGGGTTTCCGCATACATATATCTCTACAACCCTAGCGTCACCGGACCTTAAGTGTGTAGACCCTACGGGTTCGGGAGACATGCAGACATGACCGAGACGCCTCTCCGGTCAATAACCAACAGCGGGATCTGGATACCCATGTTGGCTCCCACATGTTCCACGATGATATCATCGGATGAACCACGGTGTCGAGGATTCAATCAATCCGTATGCAATTCCCTTTGTCAATCGGTATGTTACTTGCCCGAGATTCGATCGTCGGTATCCCAATACCTAGTTCAATCTCGTTACCGGCAAGTCTCTTTACTCGTACCGCAATGCATGATCCCGTGACTAACGCCTTAGTCACATTGAGCTCATTATGATGATGCATTACCGAGTGGGCCCAGAGATACCTCTCCGTCACACGGAGTGACAAATCCCAGTCTCGATCCGTGCCAACCCAACAGACACTTTCGGAGATACCCGTAATGCACCTTTATAGTCACCCAGTTACGTTGTGACGTTTGGCACACCCAAAGCACTCCTACGGTATCCGGGAGTTGCACGATCTCATGGTCTAAGGAAAAGATACTTGACATTGGAAAAGCTCTAGCAAACGAAACTACACGATCTTTTATGCTATGCTTAAGTTGGGTCTTGTCCATCACATCATTCTCCTAATGATGTGATCCCATTATCAATGACGTCGAATGTCCATAGTCAGGAAACCATGACTATCTGTTGATCAACGAGCTAGTCAACTAGAGGCTTACTAGGGACAGGTTGTGGTCTATGTATTCACACATGTATCACGATTTCCGGACAATACAATTATAGCATGAATAATAGACAATTACCATGAACAAAGAAATATAATAATAACCATTTATTATTGCCTCTAGGGCATATTTCCAACAGTCTCCCACTTGCACTAGAGTCAATAATCTAGTTACATTGTGATGAATCGAACACCCATTGCGTCCTGGTGTTGATCATGTTTTGCCCTAGGGAGAGGTTTAGTCAACGGATCTGCTACATTCAGGTCCGTGTGCACTTTACAAATATCTATGTCTCCATTTTGAACACTTTCACGAATGGAGTTGAAGCGACGCTTGATATGCCTGGTCTTCCTGTGAAACCTGGGCTCCTTCGCAAGGGCAATAGCTCCAGTGTTGTCACAGAAGAGAGTCATCGGGCCCGACGCATTGGGAATCACCCCTAGGTCGGTAATGAACTCCTTCATCCAGACCGCTTCCTGTGCTGCCTCCGAGGCTGCCATGTATTCCGCTTCACATGTAGATCCCGCCACGACGCTCTGCTTGCAACTGCACCAGCTTACTGCTCCTCTATTCAAAATATACACGTATCCAGTCTGTGACTTCGAGTCATCCAGATCTGTGTCGAAGCTAGCGTCGACGTAACCCTTTACGACGAGCTCTTCGTCACCTCCATAAATGAGAAACATATCCTTAGTCCTTTTCAGGTACTTCAGGATATTCTTGACTGCTGTCCAGTGTTCCTTGCCGGGATTACTTTGGTACCTTCCTACCAAACTTACGGCAAGGTTTACATCAGGTCTGGTACACAGCATGGCATACATAATAGACCCTATGGCCGAGGCATAGGGGATGACACTCATCTCTTCTATATCTGCTGCCGTGGTCGGGCATTGAGCCGTGCTCAATTGCACACCTTGCAATATAGGCAAGAACCCCTTCTTGGACTGATCCATATTGAACTTCTTCAATATCTTGTCAAGGTATGTACTCTGTGAAAGACCAATGAGGCGTCTTGATCTATCTTTATAGATCTTGATGCCTAATATATAAGCAGCTTCTCCAAGGTCCTTCATTGAAAACACTTATTCAAATAGGCCTTTATACTTTCCAAGAATTCTATATCATTTCCCATCAATAGTATGTCATCCACATATAATATGAGAAATGCTACAGAGCTCCCACTCACTTTCTTGTAAACACAGGCTTCTCCATAAGTCTGTGTAAACCCAAACGCTTTGATCATCTCATCAAAGCGAATGTTCCAACTCCGAGATGCTTGCACCAGCCCATAGATTGAGCGTTGGAGCTTGCATACTTTGTTAGCATTCTTAGGATCGACAAAACCTTCCGGCTGCATCATATACAACTCTTCCTTAAGGAAGCCGTTAAGGAATGCCGTTTTGACGTCCATCTGCCATATCTCATAATCATAGTATGCGGCAATTGCTAACATGATTCGGACGGACTTCAGCTTCGCTACGGGTGAGAAAGTCTCATCGTAGTCAACCCCTTGAACTTGTCGATAACCCTTAGCGACAAGTCGAGCTTTGTAGATGGTCACATTACCATCTGCGTCCGTCTTCTTCTTAAAGATCCATTTGTTTTCTATGGCTCGCCGCTCATCGGGCAAGTCAGTCAAAGTCCATACTTTGTTTTCATACATGGATTCTATCTCGGATTTCATGGCTTCTAGCCATTTGTCGGAATCCGGGCCCGCCATCGCTTCTTCATAGTTCGAAGGTTCACCGTTGTCTAACAACATGATTTCCAGGACAGGGTTGCCGTACCACTCTGGTGCGGAACGTGTCCTTGTGGACCTACGAAGTTGAGCAACTTGATCTGAAGCTCCATGATCATCATCATTAACTTCCTCCCCAGTCGGTGTAGGCACCACAGGAACATTTTCCCGCGCTACGCTACTTTTCGGTTCGGAAGGGGTGACTATCACCTCATCAAGTTCCACTTTCCTCCCACTCAATTCTTTCGAGAGAAACTCCTTCTCTAGAAAGGACCCGTTCTTTGCAACGAAGATCTTGCCTTCGGATCTGAGGTAGAAGGTATACCCAATAGTTTCCTTAGGGTATCCTATGAAGACGCATTTTTCCGATTTGGGTTCGAGCTTTTCAGGTTGAAGTTTCTTGACATAAGCATCGCATCCCCAAACTTTTAGAAACGACAGCTTAGGTTTCTTCCCAAACCATAATTCATACGGTGTCGTCTCAACGGATTTAGACGGTGCCCTATTTAAAGTGAATGTGGCAGTCTCTAAAGCATAACCCCAAAATGAGAGCGGTAAATTGGTAAGAGACATCATAGATCGCACCATATCCAATAGAGTGTGATTACGACGTTCGGACACACCATTTCTCTGAGGTGTTCCAGGCGGCGTGAGTTGTGAAACTATTCCACATTTCCTTAAGTGTGTACCAAATTCGTGACTTAAATATTCTCCACCACGATCTGATCGTAAGAATTTTATTTTCCTGTCACGTTGATTCTCAACCTCACTCTGAAATTCCTTGAACTTTTCAAAGGTTTCAGACTTGTGTTTCATTAGGTAGACATACCCATATCTACTTAAATCATCAGTGAGAGTGAGAACATAACGATATCCTCCGCGAGCCTCAACACTCATTGGACCGCACACATCGGTATGTATGATTTCCAATAAGTTGGTTGCTCGCTGCATTGTTCCGGAGAACGGAGTCTTGGTCATCTTACCCATGAGGCATGGTTCGCACGTGTCAAATGATTCGTAATCAAGAGACTCCAAAAGTCCATCTGCATGGAGCTTCTTCATGCGCTTGACACCAATGTGACCAAGGCGGCAGTGCCACAAGTATGTGGGACTATCGTTATCAACTTTACATCTTTTGGTATTCACACTATGAACATGTGTAACATCACGTTCGAGATTCATCAGAAATAAACCATTGACCAGCGGGGCATGACCATAAAACATATCTCTCAAATAAATAGAACAACCATTATTCTCAGATTTAAATGAGTAGCCATCTCGAATTAAACGAGATCCAGATACAATGTTCATGCTCAAAGCTGGCACTAAATAACAATTATTGAGGTTTAAAACTAATCCCGTAGGGAGATGCAGAGGTAGCGTGCCGACGGCGATCACATCGACCTTGGAACCATTCCCGACGCGCATCGTCACCTCGTCCTTCGCCAGTCTCCGTTTATTCCGTAGTTCCTGTTTTGAGTTACAAATATGAGCAACCGCACCGGTATCAAATACCCAGGAGCTACTACGAGTACTGGTAAGGTACACATCAATTACTTGTATATCACATATACCTTGGGTGTTGCCGGCCTTCTTCTTGTCCGCTAAATATTTGGGGCAGTTCCGCTTCCAGTGACCACTTCCCTTGCAATAAAAGCACTCAGTCTCGGGCTTGGGTCCATTCTTTGACTTCTTCCCGGTAACTGGCTTACCGGGCGCGGCAACTCCCTTGCCGTCCTTCTTGAAGTTCTTCTTACCCTTGCCCTTCTTGAACTTAGTGGTTTTATTCACCATCAACACTTGATGTTCTTTTCTGATCTCTACCTCAGCTGATTTCAGCATTGAATATACCTCGGGAATGGTCTTTTCCATCCCCTGCATATTGTAGTTCATCACAAAGCTCTTGTAGCTTGGTGGAAGCGACTGGAGGATTCTGTCAATGACCGCGTCATCCGGGAGATTAACTCCCAGCTGAGACAAGCGGTTGTGCAACCCAGACATTCTGAGTATGTGCTCACTAACAGAACTGTTCTCCTCCATTTTACAGCTGAAGAACTTGTCGGAGACATCATATCTCTCGACCCGGGCATGAGCTTGAAAAACCAGTTTCAGCTCCTCGAACATCTCATATGCTCCATGTTTCTCAAAACGCTTTTGGAGACCCGGTTCTAAGCTGTAAAGCATGCCGCACTGAACGAGGGAGTAATCATCAGCACGCTGCTGCCAAGCGTTCATAACATCTTGGTTCTCAGGGATTGGTGCTTCACCTAGCGGTGCTTCTAAGACATAATCTTTCTTGGCTGCTATGAGGATGATCCTCAGGTTCCGGACCCAGTCCGTATAGTTGCTGCCATCATCTTTCAGCTTGGTTTTCTCTAGGAACGCATTGAAATTGAGGACAACGTGGGCCATTTGATCTACAATACACAGTGTAAAGATTTAGACTAGGTTCATGATAATTAAGTTCATATAATCAAATTATTTAATGAACTCCCACTCAGATAGACATCCCTCTAGTCATCTAAGTGAAACATGATCCGAATTCGACTAGACCGTGTCCGATCATCACGTGAGACGGACTAGTCAAGATCGGTGAACATCTCCATGTTGATCGTATCTTCTATACGACTCATGCTCGACCTTTCGGTCCTCCGTGTTCCGAGGCCATGTCTGTACATGCTAGGCTCGTCAAGTGAACCTAAGTGTATTGCGTGTGTTCCGAGGCCATGTCTGTACATGCTAGGCTCGTCAACACCCGTTGTATTCGAACGTTAGAATCTATCACACCCGATCATCACGTGGTGCTTCGAAACAACGAACCTTCGCAACGGTGCACAGTTAGGGTGAACACTTTCTTGAAATTATTATAAGGGATCATCCTATTTGCTACCGTCGTTCTAAGCAAATAAGATGCAAAAACATGATAAACATCACATGCAATAAAATAGTGACATGATATGGCCAATATCATCATGCTCCTTTGATCTCCATCTTCGGGGCACCATGATCATCTTTGTCACCGGCATGACACCATGATCTCCATCATTGTGTCTTCATGAAGTCGTCACGCCAACGATTACTTCTACTTGTATGGCTAACGCGTTTAGCAACAAAGTAAAGTAAATTACATGCCGTTATTCAATGACATGCAGGTCATGCAAAATAATAAAGACAACTCCTATGGCTCCTGCCGGTTGTCATACTCATCGACATGCAAGTCGTGATTCCTATTACAAGAATATGATCAATCTCATACATCACATATATCATTCATCACATCTTATGGCCATATCACATCACATAGCACTTGCTGCAAAAACAAGTTAGACGTCCTCTAATTGTTGTTGCAAGTTTTTACGTGGTTTGTAGGTTTCTAGCAAGAACGTTTCTTACCTACGTATGACCACAACGTGATTTGCCAATTTCTATTTACCCTTCATAAGGACCCTTTTCATCGAATCCGTTCCGACTAAAGTAGGAGAGACAGACACCCGCTAGCCACCTTATGCAACTAGTGCATGTCAGTCGGTGGAACCAGTCTCACGTAAGCGTACGTGTAAGGTCGGTCCGGGCCGCTTCATCCTACAATGCCGCCGAAACAAGAAACGACTAGTAGCGGCAAGAAGAATTGGCAAACTCAACGCCCACAACTGCTTTGTGTTCTACTCGTGCATAGTAACTACGCATAGACCTGGCTCATGATGCCACTGTTGGGAATCGTAGCATAATTTAAAATTTTCCTACGCTCACCAAGATGCATCTATGGAGTCTACTAGCAACGAGGGGAAAGGAGTGGATCTACATACCCTTGTAGATCGCAAGCGGAAGCGTTCCAATGAACGTGGATGATGGAGTCGTACTCGCCGTGATCCAAATCACCGATGACCGAGTGCCGAACGTACGGCAACTCCGCGTTCAACACACGTATGGTGCAGCGACGTCTCCTCCTTCTTGATCCAGCAAGGGGGAGGAGAGGTTGATGGAGATCCAACAGCACGACGGCGTGGTGGTGGATGTAGCGGGTCTCCGGCAGGGCTTCGCCGAGCTTCTGCGAGAGAGAGAGAGGTGTTGCAGGGGAGGAGGGAGGCGCCCAAGGCTTTTGTGTTGCTGCCCTCCCTCCCCCCCACTATATATAGGGCCAAGGGAGAGGGGGGGCGCAGCCTTGCCCCTTCCTCCAAGGAAGGGTGCGGCCAGGGGGGAGTCCTTCCCCCCCAAGGCACCTCGGAGGTGCCTTCCCCCTTTAGGACTCTCCCTTCTTTCTTATCTCTTGCGCATGGGCCTCTTGGGGCTGGTGCCCTTGGCCCATATAGGCCAAGGCGCACCCCTTACAGCCCATGTGGCCCCCCAGGGCTGGTGGACCCCCTTGGTGGACCCCCTGACCCCTTTCGGCACTCCCGGTACAATACCGATAAAGTGCGAAACTTTTCCGGCAACCAAAATAAGACTTCCCATATATAAATCTTTACCTCCGGACCATTCCGGAACCTCTCGTGACGTCCGGGATCTCATCCGGGACTCCGAACAACTTTCGGGTTTCCGCATACATATATCTCTACAACCCTAGCGTCACCGGACCTTAAGTGTGTAGACCCTACGGGTTCGGGAGACATGCAGACATGACCGAGACGCCTCTCCGGTCAATAACCAACAGCGGGATCTGGATACCCATGTTGGCTCCCACATGTTCCACGATGATATCATCGGATGAACCACGGTGTCGAGGATTCAATCAATCCGTATGCAATTCCCTTTGTCAATCGGTATGTTACTTGCCCGAGATTCGATCGTCGGTATCCCAATACCTAGTTCAATCTCGTTACCGGCAAGTCTCTTTACTCGTACCGCAATGCATGATCCCGTGACTAACGCCTTAGTCACATTGAGCTCATTATGATGATGCATTACCGAGTGGGCCCAGAGATACCTCTCCGTCACACGGAGTGACAAATCCCAGTCTCGATCCGTGCCAACCCAACAGACACTTTCGGAGATACCCGTAATGCACCTTTATAGTCACCCAGTTACGTTGTGACGTTTGGCACACCCAAAGCACTCCTACGGTATCCGGGAGTTGCACGATCTCATGGTCTAAGGAAAAGATACTTGACATTGGAAAAGCTCTAGCAAACGAAACTACACGATCTTTTATGCTATGCTTAAGTTGGGTCTTGTCCATCACATCATTCTCCTAATGATGTGATCCCGTTATCAATGACATCCAATGTCCATAGTCAGGTAACCATGACTATCTGTTGATCAACGAGCTAGTCAACTAGAGGCTTACTAGGGACAGGTTGTGGTCTATGTATTCACACATGTATCACGATTTCCGGACAATACAATTATAGCATGAATAATAGACAATTACCATGAACAAAGAAATATAATAATAACCATTTATTATTGCCTCTAGGGCATATTTCCAACATAATGTTGCTCCTATTATTGTTGTGCCTCATGAAAATGAATCAAAAATAATTGTGGAAGATAATGATACTTCTTATGATCTTGGAAATCTTTTTGGCACCAACATGGGAAATTATGATGATTGCAATTGTTATACCGTTGGTGCTATTCATACTATTAATGATGAGGGTGATTATGCTTATGATATGCGAAGCCACAAGCTTGGGGATGATATGTTTGATGAGAATGACATGTTTGAGAATTTATTTGCTGCAATTAATGTTTGTCCCAAGCTCGGGGATGATATGCTTAATGAAGATGATCTTTTTAGCCCCCTTATTTCGAATAATCAAATTTGCTATGATGATTGCATGCCTCCTACTTATGATGATTATTGTGATGATACTAATGCTATAAAAAGTAGTGATAATTATTGTCATAATTTTGAATATCCTTTTAAAGAACATTACTCTTTTGATGTGGAAACAATTTATAGTATTCAAGTTTCCTATGATACTCCTACTGTTATGAATGAGAATAAAATTGCTTATGTGGAGAGTAATAAAAATACTATGCTTGTAGATCATGAAGGGATGCTTTGTGTGATAGTTATATCGATGAATCCATTCATGATGCTACTGAAAATTATTCCGAGAGAGGAACTTGTGATTCATGATGCTCTCTATATGTTTCAATTCTTATCTTTTATGCGAGCATCATTGAAATCTTCATGCCTAGCTAAAAAGGCATCAAAGAAAAATGCTTGTTGGGAGACAACCCAACACTTCTACATACTGTTTTTGTGTGTTCACATGATTATGCTACTGTAGTAATCATGTTTTATTGCTTTTGTTTCAATAAAGTGCCAAGTAAAGCCTTTTGGATAGTGTGGATGATAATTGACTTGAATCTGGGCAAAAACAGAAACTTTTGTGTGACAGCCTGGTTTTTGCCTTCTCTCTTTTTCCGGACTTGATTTTGCCTTCGCCTTGGATTTGAGTTTTTGGAATCAATTCAAATGGACTTATCACTTGGGCATGCCCTTGACCTTCACCCAAGTGACCTATCTACCTCTCATTCAATCTCATTTCTCTGAAAAAAATCCTAAGTGGTCAAATGAATATTTTTCATAAAAGAAAAATATTCAATTTCTCTTCAGAAACTAGTGCTCCAAAGCAACCCTCATTTTTATTGCTCCCAAAATCTTGAAATAATTCCTGATTATTCTTTGAACCTTGGCCCACCTCCCGACGCAAAAATATTACATGACTTTTTTAATATTTTGGCTACAGAAAATCATTTCCCTTTTGACCCGAAAATGCACTTTGTACAACAAGTGTATTTTTCCTTGATCCTTTGGCCTTTCTTTTTCTTGAGTCTCATTACCCTCCTAAGTAAACCCTAACCCCAGGAGATCATCCCAAATGGCCTTCTAGAAGCCCTCCAAACGTAGTTGCGAAGTTTCTGGCCAGAAACTTGCCAAGAAGGTTGAGTCACTTCTGGTTGCCCTGGCATTGAGTCCTCAGCTTCCCTAGACCCAACACTGCACGGACTATAGCCCAGACAAGGTATGTCCGAGCGTGGGCATCGTTTTGACCATGCCAGGGTGGTGACCGTGTGTGGACACGGGGTCTGGCATGCGTTCGACGCGCTTTGCGTCACGCCAATGCCTCTGTTCGGCGCGTGCTCGAGCCAGAGCTCGCGGATGACTGCCGCACCGCGCCACCAGCCTCGACTCATCACCATTGACCCCTCCCTGGCGCTCGCCGATGCCGCAGCGAGCACGGGCACGTTGCGGCCAAAAGCCATAGTGCGCTCGTGCCCTTGTCCGCTTCCCCTTGCTTCATGTGCTCGTCCGCGAGCGTGGACAGCTCCTGCCTGAGTGCTGAGCCCTTGCCCCCTCTCACTGGCACCTTTCGTCATCGCTCGCCGGCTTCCAGAGAGCTCCGGCGGGCCACGTACCCCCCTCTCGCTCCGGCTATATATAGAGCCCCTCCCGCCGTTCCGAAGCCACACACCACACCTCTCAACCATCACGACCACGTAGGATAGCCATAGCCCGGTCGGGCAGGCCTCTGGCCGTCGAACACAACCAGAGATCGCCGGTGATCCCCGCAGCCCAGCCACCCTGCTCTAGAGCCCCTCGAGCTCAATCAACCTCCTAGGCGCATTGTTGGGAATCCACTGGTGTCGCCTGGAAGCAGCAGAGCCCCTGGAGTCGCCCCTCGTCGTCGCCTTCTTCCTCTCCGGCAAGCCCCGACCGCCACCACCGCTTGCGAGCAGCTCCGGCCATCCCCCTACAAGCCACGGGTACGGGCAGGTGCGCCGTGACCCCCTCTCCACTTCTATCCCTCTGGTTTCGCCCAAGACCCACTCATCACCGGCGTAAGCTCCGGCGGAGCACCGCCGCTTTTTGTTTCCTCTGTCTGCCTCCTCTCCACTCACAAACCGAAGCGGTACAAGTGGAGGCGTATTCTGCTTTTACGCCATCGACGTCACCCCCCCCCCCACAAGTTTTTCTGTTTAATTCAATTTAATTCAAAAATCTTGACCACAACATTGACCATTGATAACTCCTAGGCTATAAGTCCAAATGAGTTGATTCTTTTTGCATTGTGTTTGTTTCAGAAAGCTCCAGCAGCACACCAAAATGTGGGATTTTCCTTATTGTCTAGAATTTCTGGTGATTTTCAGATTGGTTTTTGGTATTTTGTTTTGTGGTTTTTAATTATTTTTAGAAGGAGGGACTTGCCTTGAAGATAACCAGGAGAAGTGTGACCCTCCTCTGCACTAAGGCAAGCCACACTAGCATTTGGATGGTGTTATCTCAATATCTATGATTTTCTTACTTGAATATGAGTTCTTTTATACATTTAAAATTTGATAAATAAATTTGGTTGAATGCTAGTTACTTTATCATGCTTGAAATGTTTGCTTAAGTTACTGGTTGAATGCATGAAGTAGTTTGGTCTAGTAGAATAGAGTTTGACTTAGTTATGTTGCTATGATAAATAATGATAGTTCTTTTTGCTTAATTGGTATTTCATATAAATTATGAGTTAATCAAAATATTGCATGATCATAAGTATTGAGGTAAAACCAGTAAAATTTAATGATGAGTTATTGCCAGAAAGTTATATTGATAAGGTTGATCCGTTCTTGTGAGTTGCATGTTTTACATATCGATTAGTGCATTGTTCATGGCATCGTATGATTGGCATAGTAGTTCTTATTTTCAAGTTAAACCTAATAATAATCCAACTTGAAGATAACGTTGACCGAGTCATGGTGCCAATGAAACGGGTTTTTCCTCAGTGCGAGCACATTTACCTTTATGGGGGGTCTTGATTCGGTCCTTTGTCGTGCCTCTCGCCGGTGCCTCCAACGAGGGAAGGTTATGGGCGTGCGGTACCCTGGCCCGGTAAGCAGACATAACCTTGTGTGCCCATTTGTTTTTATGGTACCTTGTCCCCGTTTGGGACCGTTTTTGCCACGACGGTGGCCATTGATGCCTTTGGTAGGCACGGGGCCACCCAGGACTTAGGCCTGAGAGGGAGTTGGTCGGAGTTGCCGGGAGAGTGTCATGGCAAGGGGAGGGTTTCATCGGAACGCCGTTGGTCCATCCGAATGGCAGTGCGAGGCCATGGGTTCCATGGTGTGGGTAAAGTGTGCTACCTCTGCAGAGTGTATTCAATCTGTCGATAGCCGCGTCCTCGGTTATGGACACAACTCGGGAGTAGGTCACACCATGGATCAACATTTATAATTAATCCTGCACACTAAATATTTATTGTTGGCACTGGTTTGGTGATGATTTGTGAGATCATGAGCTGACCATGAGTGATTGGCTTCAGTTGTGATCCGGGTATGATCATCGTTTGGCTACGAGGTAACCCGTCTAGTAAGCGAGTCCGAGGGACTCGATGCACATGTTGGTTTCATTGTATTAGTAGCATCACTTGCATTGCATTAACCTGAATAATTGTCATGATATTGTTTGTCATCGTGCTTATGTTTGTTGTGAGATTGCATGTACATTCAATGTACTGACCTGGCGTGTCATGCCAGATTTCAGGCAAGTTGTATCGCATCGGAGAGCTTCCCCCGTCTAGGTCGTGGCCATGTCGGTGTCCCTCTGCTATGGAGTTCCACTTTGTCGTCATTCTGCTGCCGCGCAGTTTATTTGCTCGAGGCCCCTTCATGTTCATTAAATAATGTACATACTGTTCAGCCGCACCGTGTGTGCCGCTTGGCCTCTTATCTCGATGTAATATCAGACTTATGTACCCGCTAGCATCAATAAAGCGGTTGTTTCTATACCATGTTGTTGTGTGTTGCCAGAAGACTTGATCTCTGGGCTGGCAATGCAAGGTAAACCAGTTGCTCTGAGCTGGGGTGCCACAATGCTTGGTATCAGATCCGCGCTAATTGTAGGACACGCTAGACCGTTAGTGCGTTAGTGGAACGGTAGATAGTTTCGTCTGAGTGCCGATAGTTATAGAAATTGATTGCTGCATTGCATGCATGTTTATCTGTTGTTATTACTAACCGTATGGTGATTGTGAGTGTAGATGGCTCCAGTTTCGATCTTGTACCATCCTGAGCCAGCTCCGTACACATCGCCGCACCTGCTTAAGAACGTGTGGTCACGACTCTACCCAGAGGGTGCTGATCCAGTGTATCAGGTGTATCGGGAGCATCTGGCCGGTTCCTTGTACAAGTATTATGCTGAGGTCACTCTACACCACAATTCCCCTTCTGGTGCTTCCACTCGTTCTTCTAAGAGTGGTCTCGCTTCTACGCCATCTCAAGCGGTCCATTTTGCCGATATCGAAGCTCTTGTAGACTTGCGCTACAACGAGGTTCGCATGCACACCCACCCAGGTTTCTTTTACTACCCATCTCTGCACGAGAATGGGCGTATCCGCTTTCCTTTGATTAATCCGGTGTGCGGTTGTCCTTCTAGCCACCTCTCTCGTTATATCACTGCCAGTTATCTCCTGATTTACGAGTTAGCTCGGGAGCTAACCCGAGCCCGATAGCTCTCGCCACCGCTTGGAACAGGAACCCTCGACCTACTGCTGTTTTCACTCCATACGTTCCTCCAGCCTCTACTAACACTCAGGGTACCGTTAACCCTTCGATAGTGACCCCTCGCAGTGCCCCTGCTGCGTGGGCTTCCCTTGTCGCTACTCCTGCAGCTCCTATGCTTAGATCCCATCCCGAACCTGCCCCTGAGGGAGAGTCCTTGAGGCAGCACCGTCGCGTCTCTCTTAACCCGGAGGTCACCACTATCAGTTCAGGATCTGGGTCCGGCTCACGAGAGGAGCCCACAGCAGCACCATCCGAGCAGTAGAACGCTAGTGTATCACCGTCGTCATGAGTATGATGAATGGATGTAGCCGTACGTGTTATGATGCTTAGTTTCATGTATGAGGGTAGTGAACCCTATGATGATGTTTAACTCTTATGTTGAGTTTATGTATAATTATGTTGGAACTTTCTTTTTATTCGCCTTGGTTTCTTTCGCTTTTTCTTCTGGGATTGTTGCTGGCTTTCTGCCCATTTTTGGATATTTCTCATCACGGTTGCTATGTATTGGGAAAATAAATAATAGGATGACGTGTGGAGGCAGCAGCAGCCAAGCTTGTGAGGATGTCCCTGTTCGTCGCTCCGCAAGACAGGCAGGACATTCCCCCGAGCCGTACCAGCCACCTCCGCCTCCACCGCCACATCCGCCTTCCACTGAGCAAATCATGCGAATGTTTGAAGAAAGGAGGAGCAACGATCTGCTGGAACTATTAAAAAGTGTGCAAGTTTTGGTTGGGCAGAATGGAAATCAGAATGGTCATTACTCCAAGCTGTCAGATTTTCAGCGAACCAAGCCTCCCAGTTTCAGTCAAGTTATTGATCCATTGGACGCTGACGATTGGTGAAGGACTATTGAGAAGAAACTGGAAATTGCTCGCACTGAAGACGGAGACAAGGTCCCTTTCGCAACACATTATCTCGAAGGAGCTGCCGCGATATGGTGGGATAATGCTAAATCCATGTGGCCCACGGACGAGGAAATTACTTGGACTAAATTCAAGGATCATTTCCGCAAGTATCATATTCCCGCCGGAATTATGAAAATCAAGTAGCGCGAATTCCTCGCCCTCATTCAAGGAAGTATGTCAGTCAGCGAGTACCTGAATAAATTCAACCACTTGGCCCGCTATTCTCTCTATGATGTGGCCACAGAAGAACGGGAGATCGACAGATTTCTTGGAGGACTGAATCAGCATCTCAGGTGCACTCTTAGTATGTTTGAATTTCCGGACTTCCAAACTCTGGTAAACAAGGCCCTCATCGCAGAAAGGGAACATAAGCTCATGCACGACAACAGGCCAGCTAATAATGACCACAAGCGCAAATTCGAGCTTAAGAAGGATATGCAACCCGTGCAGAAGGCTCGTACTTGGTTACAGACTCAGGTTGACTACAAACCCAACTCGCAGCAAAATGTCAACAAGACCACCACTCAAGTCAAGAATGTCATGACAAGTCCGGTACGGGAAGAATGTCAGCGCAACAATTCTTGTTTCAACTGTGTACAAACCGGACATTACGCCAGACAGTGCCCCAAGAACGGCAAGCCAGCAGCTCCATTCCGTCCCCAAGTAAACTACCTGGAGCCATATTCCGTCCCGAGTACCATCCAAGGGCAAATGCATCATATCTCCGTCGATGAAGTCCAAGAGGACCCAGAAGTCGTCATTGGTATATTTCCTGTTAATAACATACCTGCCATAATTTTATTTGACTCGGGGGCTTCCCACTCTTTTATTTCGTGGAGTTTTGCTGCCAAAAACAAATTTTCTTGCTCGCTTTTGGGAAAACATATGCTCCCCGGGATCCTTGCTCAGAAGCAATCTGGTCTGCCATTATTTGGAAATTGATATCAAGGGAGTCAAGTTTCCAACGTCTCTGATAATCATCGAATCTGACAAATTGGATATTATTCTGGGAATGAATTGGTTAACCCAATACCAAGTATGCATTAACTGTGCGACCAGAGAAGTTACTATGCCAAATCAGGAAGGTCGCACTACAAGTTTTTATGCCCGCAGAAGTACACCCAAGAAGGATATGGTTTTCACCGCTGTGGCTGAAGAAGTGGAATTGATTCATGTGGTCAGTGAATATGCAGATGTATTTCTTGAGGAATTGCCAGGACTGCCGCCAGACAGAGAACTGGAGTTTGCAGTTGACTTGGTGCCAGGAACCACACCGATCCACAAGAAATATTATCGGATGCCTTCATCAAAATTGGTGGAATTAAAGATACTGTTGGATGAGATGCTGCAGAAAGGATACATCCGCCCAAGCTCTTCACCGTGGGGATCACCCGCTATATTCGTGGATAAAAAGGATGGCAGTCCTCGGATGTGTGTGGACTACCGACAGTTGAATGACGTCACCATCAAAAACAAGTATCCATTACCAAGGATTGATGATTTGTGTCACAACCCTAGTCAGTGTTGCATTAGAGATGATGCATCATGTTTACTTTTCCAGAAACTTGAAATGGGGATGATCCAGAACCCCCAGCACCCCCCAAACCATCTAGGGTTTACTAAAATTATTTTCAATGAACCTGAAATGCCCTTCTAAAATGTTCATCATACTTGCCTTGGTCTTAAACCTCTGACAAAAATGGTGCACATTTTTCTAGGACACATAAGGTCACTGGATTAAATCATTACATATTTGCATTTGGGCATTTAAATGCTATAAAATATTTTAAATGCTCAATAATTCTGGAAATAAGTGTGGGCTGTTGGAAATATTCTAAACAAAGCCCCTAATTATTTTCAGGATTTTTGGAAATTCCTAGCTATTTTTAATAAGGCCACACAGTTACAGAAAAATAGAAAAATAACTTAAATGGAAAGAAGAGAGAGAAAGGCCTCGGGCCAACTTACCTGGCTAGGCTGGCCCACCTGGCCCGTGCCAGTCATCACCTACCTCTGCCAGTTGGCAGAGGAGGGAGACAACGCACGCGCGCGCGACGCACCATGCCACCTCCCTGCTTGCCTGCCTCACCCGCGCCTTGAAACGCCTCCGCGGTGCCGCCCCGACCCCGTGGACACCTCACATGTCCCCCTGCTTCTCTCCCTCGCCCTCTCCTTGCCATGGCTGACGATGTCACGCCCGCGCCGCCGTAGTTCTCACAACCGCCGTCGTCCTCGCACCGCCCCTTCGTGCACTTGAGCTTCGTCGTCGTCCTCTACGCCGAGCAGGCCGAGCCCCGAGCGCTCACACGCTCTGCACCGTCTCCATCGACCTCGTCTTCATTGATCACCGCCGGAGATCCCCTTCGTCGTCACCGCTGCAGCAGCTCGTCAACGACCTCGCCGTCTGCCCCGCCGTGACCGCCGTGAGCTCAGCTACCTCCCCATCCTCTCCGTTCTCGCTCTCGATCCCGTAGCGACCGCACCAAGCTTCACCGCACGCGCCGCCGCCGAGCTCGTTGCCGACGTAGCTCCGGCCGGCCAACGGCCACACCACCATGTCCACTAACCTCACCGCACTCCTAGGATGCTGTAGCACCACTCCATGCGCCTCGTCGTGCCCCTTAGCAACGGGTTCGACCTCGCCGAACTCCGGCGACCACCAAGGTCGTCGCCGGCGCTGATTCTGGCCACCCCAGGTCCACCCACTGCCACCACTCGACGCGGCTCACTCCCCGCGTCAGGTAGATGTGCTCCACCCTCGTTTTGGTCGTCGTAGGACAAAACCCGCATTGCCCGCCGCGTCTGGCCTCGCCGGCAGCTAAACGTCGACAAGTTGACTAGTTTGACCTGGGTTGACCCCAGTTTGACCCCCTAGGTCTATGACAGGTGGGGCTGAAAGTGCAACTATCCCTTGGTGGTTTTGGTAATTCCTAACAACATATATCTGATTGAGCTAATGCTACTTCAAGATAAATATTTCAGAAAAGCTCAATGATTGGCATGGCATGGATGAGAAAAGTGGATCTCTCAAAATGCTAAGGACAAAAGGATTGGCTCAAGCTCAAAGCACAAGACTCTACATTTTTCTATTTTAGTGATCCAAGATCACATTGAGTCTATAGGAAAAGCCAATACTATCAAGGAGGGATGAGGTGTTGCTTAATGGCTTTCTTGCTCTAAGTGCTTAGTGATATGCTCCAAAGCCCTCAACTACTTTCTCATATCCACATATGACCCAAACCAAAAGTCTAACCCAGCCCTACCGATTCTTTCTATCCGGCGCCACCGAGTTCAGATGTCATAGCCACTGCGACAAACCCTAGGCAAATCGGTCTCACCGATAGGGATCTCGGTCTCACCGAGATGGGGTTGTAATCTCTCAGTTTCCATTCGTAACGTTTCGGTCAAACCGAGATGGGCGATCGGTCCCACCGAGATTACAATGCAAACTCTCTGTTTCCTTTTCGTAACGTTTCGGTCTTACCGAGATGAGCGAATCGGTCCCACCGAGTTTGCCTGACCAACTCTCTGGTTAGCTTATTACCAAAATCGGTCTCACCGAGTTTGAGTAATCGGTCTCAGCGAGATTACGTTATGCCCTAACCCTAACCATATTGGTCCTACCGAGTTGCATGTCGGTCCCACCGAAAATCCTAACGGTCACATGATTTGCTAAATCGGTCCGACCGAGTTTCTCAATTTGGTCCCACCGAGATTGGTAAGTGTAACGGTTAGATTTTGTGTGGAGGCTATATATACCCCTCCACCCACTCTTCATTCGTGGAGAGAGCCATCAGAACGTGCCTACACTTCCAACATACATTTTCTGAGAGAGAACCACCTACACTTGTGTTGGGACCAAGATATTCTATTCCTACCATATGAATCTTGATCTCTAGCCTTCCGCAAGTTGCTTTCCACTCAAATCTTCTTTCCACCAAATCCATATCCTGTGAGAGAGAGTTGAGTGTTGGGGAGACTATCATTTGAAACACAAGAGCAAGGAGTTCATCATCAACACACCATTTGTTACTTCTTGGAGAGTGGTGTCTCCTAGATTGGCTAGGTGTCACTTGGGAGCCTCCGACAAGATTGTGGAGTTGAACCAAGGAGTTGTGAGGGCAAGGAGATCGCCTACTTCGTGAAGATCTACCCTAGTGAGGCAAGTCCTTCGTGGGCGACGGCCATGGTGGGATAGACAAGGTTGCTTCTTCGTGGACCCTTCGTGGGTGGAGCCCTTCGTGGACTCGCGCAGCCGTTACCCTTCGTGGGTTGAAGTCTCCATCAACGTGGATGTACGATAGCACCACCTATCGGAACCACGACAAAAACATCTGTGTCTCCTATTGCATTTGCACTCACCGAACCCTTCCCTTTACATTCTTGCAAGTTACATGCTTTACTTTCCGCTGCTCATATACTCTTTGCATGCTTGCTTGAATTGTGTTAAGATTGCTTGAACCGTGCTAAGTTGCTAAAATCTGCCAAGAACTAAAATTGGGAAAAGGATAGATTTTTATTTGGTCAAGTAGTCTAATAACCCCCCCCCCCCCCCTCTAGACATACTTTCGATCCTACAGGGGCCCGCCCTGCTAATTAACCTAGGATTAGGACTAACTAAAATTGGTTAGTCTAATGACACTGACACGCGGGACCCACTGGTCAGGTTTGACCTGGACCGTCCCCGTTGACTGCTGACGCAATAAATCATTTACTAGATTTATTCTTATACAGGAAATTCCAGAAAATCTTATATATTCAAAAATTCATAGAAATTAATCTGTAACTCCAAATGCAAAGATTTATATATGAAAATTGATTACAAAAATCCAATCTTTCCATCTGTATTGGTTTCATGCATGTCAGAACACTTTAAACCTTGCTTTTTAAGTGAAACAAGCTAATGCATTAGTATGACTTTATATCATGTGCTTTCATTTGAATCTTTATTCAAATGGACTCAAATGAACCTGTTTTAGAATGCAGTAGCCAAAACACACCCATATTGCCATGTCATAGCATGCATCGTATTGTTGCATATTGCCATGTGATGATTGTGTTCCGATGTGTCTTTCATGGTAGGTTCTGCCTCCGAGGATACCCACGAATATCCGACTGAAGGGCAGTATCCTACTACCACTCCATCAGACAAGCAAAAACCCCTTGTTCATTCCGATACAAACCCACTCTCTCGCTTCTGCTCTCTTTTACTGCATTAGGACAACATCGATTGAACTGTTACATGCTGCGGTAGCTGAACCCCTTTTCCTCTGCATGACCTGTCATTGCCACAGTAAATAGATGAAACCCACTAGCATCAGTAGGAGTTGTTTGAGCTCTGATGTGCCTACTCATTCATGCTTGTTTGTCATGCCTGCTATTGCTTAGAGTTGAGTCAGGTCTGATTCATCGGGAATGAATTGGAATTGGGATGAACATGTCCTACTGTGTGTGAGCTAAGCGTGTGAACACGATTTGGTAAAGGTAGCGGTGAGAGGCCATGTAGGAGTACATGGTGGGTTGTCTCATTGAAACCATCCTCAGGAACTGAGTTCTGTCTTTGTGATCCATGAACAGCTACTACCACGCGTTGGGCCCGAAACCAATGGACCCTCTCGACTTATTAATCTCCTTGATCTCTGTCCAGGAGTTGCAACTAGTTTCTGGTGTTTGTAGGATATGTGTTGGAGGCCATGCATAGCGCTGACCCTAGGGGTGGGCTATGATGCGGTAGATACACCGTGGCACGGTGTACCAGCCGCCCGTTTGGTGTCTTGGGAACCCTGCACACATCGTTTGGGGCTGTGAGCGAAACCCCGGCCGGATCTCCTCGCGGATGGAACCTGAATAGGCGATAAACCAGGACTAGAGAATTGTGTGGTTAGTCGGTCGTGGCCGACTCCCTCGCCAGGCTTCCGCTTGAAGGTTGCCTAGATACACAACGTGTACATGGTGGTAAGTGGTGAGAGCGTGTGTGAAGAAGTACACCCCTGCAGGGTTATAAATGATCTATCCGAATAGCCGTGTCCACGGTAAAGGACTTCTGGGTTGCCTGTACAGTTCATAGACAAGTGAAAGTGGATACTCTAAAATGCGCAAGATAAGCATGAGTGCTATGGATGGCGTTCTCGTAGGGAGACGGGAGCGGGTCCATAGTGGTGTATTGATCTGGTGAATATGTGGACTCGTGTGCCCCACCTCAAAAGAGTTACTTGCAGTCGTAGTTCAGGATAGCCACTGAGTCAAAGCTGGCTTGCTGCAGCTAAACTCCACCACCCCCCTTTGTTGATACCGATGCATATGTAGTTAGTTCTGATGTAAGTCTTGCTGGGTACATTTGTACTCACGTTTGCTTAATTTATGTTTTTGCAGAGAGACGTCAGTCTCACTAGTAGTTCCGCGTGGACTTCAATGTTTAGCTTGTTACCTCACCTACGATCTTGTACCTTGGGAAGGTCTTGTAGATAGTCAGGCTTCTCAGCCTTTTTCATTTGTAGTTGTCTGTACTAAGACAAGTTAAGCTTCCGCTTGTGCTTGTTGCTTGTATGACTTGAATGATGGGTCATCAGACTCATGTTTGTAATACTTGGCTCCTCAGAGCCTAATGAATAAATACTTTGAGTCATAGAGTTTTGTTATGATGCCATGTTGGATTTACACATATTGTGCGTATGATTGAAATGCTTGGTATGTGTGGGATCCGACGACCTATTTGTCTATCCTTGGTACCCTCTCTTATGGGGAAATGTAGTCTGGTGCTTCCACTGAGCCATGGTAGTCTGCTACAGCCCGGTTTACCGGAGTCCTGCTAGCTGAGTTACTACTGCTCCGGAACACCTAGACTGGTCGGCATGTGTCCACTTCGTTCCTGTGTCTGTCCCTTCGGGGAAATTTCACGCGGTGACTTCCGGAGTCCTGCTAGCCTACTACAGCCCGGGTTCCCGGAGACCTATTAGCCCAGTTGCTACAGCCCGGATTCACACGCTGATGACCGACACGTTCGAGGCTGGGTCATGTATGCCTGTCCCCATAAGTTAGTGCCACTTTGGGTTTACGACTAGTCATGTCGGCCCGGGTTCTCTGTCATATGGATGCTAGCGACACTATCATATACATGAGCCAAAAGGCGCAAACGGTCCCGGGCCAGGTAAGGTGGCACCCGTGGGAATACCGTGCGTGAGCCCTCAAAGTGATATGATGTGTTACATGCTAGATCGGTGTGACTTAGGATCGGGGTCCTGACAGCTTTGGTATCATAGCCTGACTGCCTGTAGGATTACCAAGCCAAACTGGTCAAAGTTAAGTCTAGAAATTCTATAGTTATGTAAGGGATTGATTGTGGAAGGGAACGTAAGGCTCCTTTTACTCCTTTACCTTATGCCCTTCTGATCTGAGTCAACCTCTTCTCTTCTACGGGGATTAAGAACTAGGCTTCTCATCTTTCTATCAGGATCATGTGTTAATAATCCGTAGACTTATAGGATTGTTGGTTTCAAGCCTCAGTTCAGCTCGTACTACTTTCGTATGTTCATAGCTGGCCTCAGAACTTTGATATTGTGATGTTGAGTGGTTATGCCACCATTTTCAAGATGTCTCAAATCTTTTTGAGCAATTACAACTGTTATGCTGTCCGAGTCATCCCAGGTTTCTAAATAGTTTGATGCATTTGTAAATCCCTCCTTACCGTTCTGAAGTTTCTTTGTGCCAGATCAACCACACTAACTAGTGTGTTGAGGTACTTCATTGCCTCGGTATATATGTTGGAATTATTATTATGACCCTAGGTGTCTTAGAGAACCACACCTGCTACTCCATCCATGTTTTGTGTTCTAGTGTGATGATTCTGGCCATCATTCTCGAAAGCATCCCGTGATGCTACTTAGTAGTAGATATTCTACTCCTGGGTTCTTGAGCCCAAAATTCACCCTACCTACTTCATGTTGATAGTGTTTGCTAGTTCCTTTAGGATATTAGTAACCTTTGCGATAGTCCTCAAGGTCCATGGTAAATCCTTCTTCCAATACCATGAACTACTTATGGCAGAAGTTCCTTGTTGAACCAAAACATCACAATAAGAGTGCTCTTGATGAGTTCTCCATTCTGCATTGTGAATCTGCCAGTCCTACCTTTCTGCATGGATTATCTGGAAGAAATATGTTGAACTTGTTTGACATACTAAATCTGTGCTTCCGCAACTCAGAAAACCATATGTTCCTTCGAGTTGTCTCTCTTTAGTTGTATTCTGACCTCTGTCTATCAATTGATAGTCAGGACTAGTTGTGCAATCGTGTTATCGATGCCTATTATTCTTGTGGTCCGTCAAGCCATTCTATTCCGGAATGACTAGGAGAAACAAACTCCAGCACCTCATCCATTTCTTGGACTGGTCAAAGTAGTTGTATTCCGCATATCAAAATGCCAATCCAGCTTTTGTTCTCTTCTACCTCGGAGTATTACCCCCTTTATGTCAGGATTGCCATGAGTATTGCAGCATCTCATGAATTCTTGACGCAGTGATACTTCTTGCCATCATTTTTCATTCCTCGATCCCGTGTTATCGCAACCGGAATGCCGACAAGTGAACCATGATGTGTGAAATCAATACTCCTAGCAACTATGTTGCTTGGTAGTTAATGGACATTAATATCATTCTTAGCGTGTTGGTTATCGAATCACTATTCTAGGATTGATTGTGCAACCTTGTCCTTATTTCTGGTGCACTCCTCGATCATTGAGTTAGGATTGAATCCCTTGCTCTTCTGATCATGTCGTCTTGCCTTGAAAAGCAAGATTGATCTCGAGCTTAGAGACATATCGGTGGTTCGTGATTTTCCAGATATCTTCACGGAAGTATCACCAGGCCGTCCCCTGACCGATATGTTGAGTTCGTGATCAAGTTGGTTTCCAATAAACCACTCTTTCTCCAAGAATCCGTGTTGGATACCCGTGAGCTAGTTGGTTAAGCCAAAAAACAACTTCGAGAGTTGGAAGATAAAATCTTGTCTGATTTAGTTCATGTTAAGGGATATCTTTGTGTGTGTGTGTTGAAGAAAGATGATATCTTCATCGATTGGTCCTCGTGATCAGTTATTGGATCTATTGTCTTGTCCAAACTTTGATTTGAGTGTGGGCTATGCTTAAATCAAATCAGAACGAACGATATTCGTAATGTTGTCTTACTCATGGTGGTTTTCTCGAGCATACACCATTATATTCTTTGGGTCTGGCCAACGCTATAACCTTGTCCACATAGTTGTGGAATTCCATCTCCATTGGAATTTCGATAAATTGTTGCTGAGCCCATCAGCAACATTCTTATCTTCTCCATGACTCGTGTTGAACATTAAGCTAGTGTTGGAAACTTGTGCTAGCATTTTCTTCGTGCTATCTCATGAAGGATATGTTTGGATGAAAGAAGTGACTTTCTTTAATTCACGTGCACCTGATGTAAGTTGTCGCCGTGGATCCGAGAAAGATTGTTTTTGCTTCCTCTGGAATCGTCCCAAGTTAGTCACGCCTATGTGCGAAGTACTCTATGGTTTGATAGGTTGGCTGCCTCCATTCCGTATGTGTTCCTAGCACACCAAGCCACTGATTAGTTTGTTCAAGGAGAAGAAGTTCCTTCTTAAGAATCATGACTTATGTTAGGACTTCGATATCCCCGATGATGGTTCCTTACCAGAACTCGGTAGTGTTTTGTTGTAAGACTACTCTGTGGCCATGCTTGTCTGGGACAGCGTGTTCACATGTTTGTAGCAGAACCCACTCATGTTTTGGAGCTTGCTACCAAAGTTCATCTCCCGAGAATCTCGCAACGCCATCTCGTCGGTTTGTGTTGCAAACTTTCCTTTTCCGGATATGCTGTCTGAAACATCTTGTTACCAACCAGATCTGAATGTCAGGCAGATATGATGGCTGGAACGTCTCCCAAGCACTATAATATTGGTCTCTGTAACCCGGTAAGTGTATGTCGTGGCCAACACACCCAGCCGGAAGACCTATTATTGTAGTATCCTGGTTGATAAAGTTGGCCACCTCCCCATAAGGATTCCGTAGGATTTACTTCCATAGTTATTCCTTATGGATTCTTGCGCTCCCGAAGTATGACCTTCTACTTGATGTTCAAGATACCAAACCATATCAAATGGGTTACGCTAGTACATCAAGGAGAACATTAGAAGTGGAGTGCTAAATATTTCTCGGTCGATCATCCAGATTTTGTTTCCTTGGCATAGTCAAGGTAAAATCTGAGAAAGTGTTGTCCTCCTCTGCACCTGCATCCTCCATCTTTATTCATCATGGTAGTACAAGGTGTCACCAGGATCTTGGCATAGATGTTGGTAAAACCTTGATGAATATGGAAATGCTCAAGTTCTTGAAAGAATGCTCAGTCACTAGGTTATATCCTTGGTATCAACTGGAATGTGCCTTCCATTTGCCGAGTTGTTCTATAACCGTAGTTTCCTTTCCAAACTGAGTATGCCATCCTCTCGAATTCATTCAAACGATCAATTGTGATTTGCCTCAGGCTGGTATGAAGAGTTTCAATGATCTATGGATCAAAAGTAATTCTTTTTGCCACTTAAGGTAATAATTCTACGAGTCACCTCTCCCAAGGTGACCCATTGTGGAATCATGGAAACTATCTCCTTGCTACTTTGAAACCATGCACCATCCTACTTTAGCGTGGAATTGTTGCCTACCAAACTGAACCTCCATCATCTTTCAATCCCTCTTGATGTGTGTTTTGTGTGTCAGCTCAAGAGATGTTTCAATGTCTCACTCCATGAGTGATCCTGAGTTGCTCGATCTTTGAGAAGATTGATTCTTCTGGAGTTGTCCCTTTCCTCTCATTGTCATGTTAGATGGAGTTCTCAGAGCAAGACGTTGAGACAAAGATGACGATCGAATCAACGTTCTTATGAAGTGCAACCTGGATCGTGAAGATTGTGTTACTGGCGTCCGCCCTTCATCTTACCCTACGCCTGAATCTCGGGACGAGATTCTTGTTTAGTGGGGGTGAGTTGTCACAACCCTAAACCAACTAGGGTTTACTAAAATTATTTTCAATGAACCTGAAATGAACTTCTAAAATGTTCATCATACTTGCCTTGGTCTTAAACCTCTGACAAAAATGGTGCACATTTTTCTAGGACACATAAGGTCACTGGATTAAATCATTACTTATTTGCATTTGGGCATTTAAATGCTATAAAATATTTTAAATCCTCAAATAATTCTGGAAATAAGTGTGGGATGTTGGAAATATTCTAAACAAAGCCCCTAATTATTTTCAGGATTTTTGGAAATTCCTAGCTATTTTTAATAAAGCCACACAGTTACAGAAAAATAGAAAAACAAATTAAATGGAAAGAAGAGAGAGAGAAAGGCCTCGGGCTAACTTACCTGGCTGGGCCGGCCCACCTGGCCCGTGCCAGTCATCACGTACCTCTGCCAGTAGGCAGAGGAGGGAGACAGTGCACGCGCGCACGACACGCCATGCTACCTCCTTGCTTGCCCGCCTCACCCGCGCCTTGAAACGCCTCCGCGGTGCCGCCCTGGCCCCGTGGACACCTCACACGCCCCCCTGCCTCTCTCCCTCGCCCTCTCCTTGCCATGGCCGACGATGCCGCGCCCGCGCCGCCAGTTCTCGCAGCCACCTTCATCCTCGCGCCACCCCGTCGTGCCCTTGAGCTTCGTCGTCGTCCTCTACGCCGAGCATGCCGAGCCCTGAGCGCTCGCACGCTCTGCACCGTCTCCATCGACCTCGTCTTCATCGATCACCGCCGGAGATCCCCTTTGCCGTCACCGCTGCAGCAACTCGTCCCCGACCTCTCCGTCTGCCCTGCCGTGACCGTCGTGAGCTCAGCTACCTCCCCATCCTCTCCATTCTCGGCCTCGAGCCCCGTAGCGACCGCACCAAGCTTCACCACACGCGCCGCCGCCGAGCTCGTCACCGACGTAGCTCCGACCGGCCAACGGCCACACCACCATGTCCACTAACCTCACCGCACTCCCAGGATGCCGTAGCACCACTCCCCGCGCTAAGTCGTGCCCCTTAGCGACGGGTTCGACCTCGCCCGAACTCCGGTGACCGCTAAGGTCGTCGTCGGCGCTGATTCCGGCCACCCAAAGTCCACCCACTGCCACCACTCGATGCGGCTCACTCCCCGCGTCACGTAGATGCTCCGCCGTCGTTTTGGTCGTCGGAGGACAAAACCCGCACTGCCCGCCGCGTCTGGCCTCGCCGGCGGCTAAACGCCGGTGAGTTGACGAGTTTGACCCGGGTTGACTCCAATTTGACCCCCCTAGGTCTATGACAGGTGGGGCCCGCCCTTCTAATTAACATAGGATAAGGACTAACTAAAATTGGTTAGTCTAATGACACTGACACGCGGGACCCACTGGTCAGGTTTGACCTAGACCGTCCCCGTTGACTGCTGACGTCACCCTGACGCAATGCTGATGCAATAAATCATTTACTGGATTTATTCTTATACAGGAAATTCCAGAAAATGTTATAAACTTCAAAAAATCATAGAAATTACTTTGTAACTCCAAATGCAAAGATTTATATATGAAGATTGATCAGAAAAGTACAATCTTTCCATCTGTATTGGTTTCATGCATGTCAGAACACTTGAATCTTTGATTAAGTGAAACAAGCTAATGCATTAGTATGACTTTATATCATGTGCTTTCATTTGACTCTTTGATTCAAATGGACTCAAACCAACCTGTTTTAGAATGCATTAGCCAAAACACACCCATATTCCGATGTCATAGCATGCATCATATTGTTGCATATTGCCATGTGATGATTGTGTTCCGATGTGTCTTTCGTGGTAGGTTCTGCCTCCGAGGATACCCACGAGTATCCGACTGAAGGGCAGTATCCTACTACCACTCCATCAGACAAGCAAAACCCCCTTGTTCATTTCGATACAACCCCACTCTCTCGCTTCTGCTCTATTTTACTGCATTTGGACAACATCGATTCAACTGTTACATGCTGCGGTAGCTGAACCCCTTTTCCTCTGCATGACCTGTCATTGCCACAGAAAATAGATGAAACCCACTAGCATCAGTAGGAGTTGTTTAAGCCCTCATGTGCCTACTCATTCATGCTTGTTTGTCATGCCTTCTACTGCTTAGAGTTGAGTCAGGTCTGATTCATCGGGAATGAATTGGAATGGTGATGAACATGTCCTACTCTGTGTGAGCTAAGCGTGTGAACACGATTTGGTAAAGGTAGCGGTGAGAGGCCATGTAGGAGTACATGGTGGGTTGTCTCATTGAAACCGTCCTCAGGAACTGAGTTCTGTGTTTGTGATCCATGAACAGCTACTACCACGCGTTGGGCCCGAAACCAATGGACCCTCTCGACTTATTAATCGCCTTGATCTCTGTCCAGGAGTTGCAACTAGTTTCTCGTGTTTGTAGGATATGTGTTGGAGGCCGTGCATAGCGCTGACCCTAGGGGTGGGCTATGATGCGGTAGATACACCGTGGCACGGTGTACCGGGCGCCTGTTTGGTGTCTCGGGAAGCCTGCACACATCGTTTGGGGCTGTGAGCGAAACCCCGGTCGGATCTCCTCGCGGATGGAACCCGAATAGGCAATAAACCTGGACTAGAGACTTGTGTGGTTAGTCAGGTCGTGGCTGACTCCCTCGCCAGGCTTCCGCTTGAAGGTTGCCGAGATACACGACGTGTACATGGTGGTATGTGGCGAGAGCGTGTGTGAAGAAGTACACCCCTGTAGGGTTATAAATGATCTATTCAAATAGCCGTGTCCGCGGTAAAGGACTTCTGGGTTGCCTGTACAGTTCATAGACAAGTGAAAGTGGATACTCTAAAATGCGCAAGATAAGCGTGAGTGCTATGGATGGCGTTCTCGTAGGGAGACGGGAGCGGGTCCATAGTGGTGTATTGATCTGGTGAATATGTGGACTCGTGTGCGCCACCTCAAAAGAGTTACTTGGAGTCGTAGTTCAGGATAGCCACTGAGTCAAAGTTGGCTTGCTGCGGTTAAACTCCACCACCCCCCTTTGTTGATACCGATGCATATGTAGTTAGTTCTGATGTAAGTCTTGCTGGGTACATTTGTACTCACGTTTGCTTAATTTATGTTTTTGCAGAGAGACGTCAATCTCACTAGTAGTTACACATGGACTTCGACGTTTAGCTTGTTACCTCAGCTACGATCTTATACCTTGGGAGGGTCGTGTAGATAGTCAAGCTTCTCAGCCTTTTTCATTTGTAGTTGTCTGTACTCAGACAAGTTAAGCTTCCGCTTGTGCTTGTTTCTTGAATGACTTGAATGTTGGGTCATCAGACCCATGTTTGTAATACTTGGCTCCTCTGAGCCTAATGAATAAATACTTTGAGTCATAGAGTTTTGTTGTGATGCCATGTTGTATTTACACATATCGAGCATATTGCGTGTTTGATTGAAATGCTTGGTATTTGTGGGATCCGACAACCTAGTTGTCTATCCTTGGTAGCCTCTCTTATGGGGAAATGTAGTCTGGTGCTTCCACTGAGCCATGGTAGTCTGCTACAGCCCGGTTTACCGGAGTCCTGCTAGCCCAGTTACTACTGCTCCGGAACACCTAGACTGGCTGGCATGTGTCCCACTTCGTTCCTGACTCTGTCCCTTCGGGGAAATGTCACGCGGTGACTTCCGTAGTCCTGCTAGCCTGCTACAGCCCGGGTTCCCGGAGTCCTGTTAGCCCAGTTGCTACAGCCCGGATTCACACGCTGATGACCGACACATTCGAGGCTGGGTCATGTATGCATGTCCCCGTAAGTTAGTGCCACTTTGGGTTTACGACTAGTCATGTCGGCCCGGGTTCTCTGTCATATGGATGCTAGCGAAACTATCATATACGTGAGCCAAAAGGCGCAAACGGTCCCGGGCCAGGTAAGGTGGCACCCGTGGGAATACCGTGCGTGAGGCCGCAAAGTGATATGATGTGTTACATGCTAGATCGGTGTGACTTAGGATCGGGGTCCTAACAATTTGTTTGATCAACTCAGTGGGGCCAATGTATTCTCCAAAATTGATTTGAGGACCGGATATCATCAACTCAAAATCAAGAAGGAAGATATTCCGAAGACCGCGTTCACTACTCGATACGGCCTTTATGAGTATACTGTTATGTCATTCGGTCTCACCAACGCCCCTGCCTTCTTCATGCATATGTTGAACAAGGTGTTTATGGATTTCTTGGAAAAATTTGTGGTGGTGTTCATCGATGACATCCTCATTTATTCAAAAAGCAAAGACGAACACAAGGATCACCTCCGAGCAGTTTTGCAAAGACTCCGCGACCATCAGCCTTATGCGAAGTTCAGCAAATGTGAATTTTGGCTCAAGCATGTGGGATTTTTAGGTCATGTTCTCTCGGCGGACGGAATAACCGTGGATCCAAGTAAGGTGAAAGATGTGCTTGATTGGTCCACACCCATGACATTCTCAGAAATCCAGATTTTCCTTGGACTAGCCGGGTATTATCGCTGCTTTGTTGATGGATTCTCTAGGATTGCCAAGCCTATGACAGAACTCCTAAATAAGGATAAGAAGTTTGAATGGACCGAGGACTGCGAACGGAGTTTCAATGAGTTAAAAATCAGACTGACGTCAGCACTAGTATTGACTTTTCCCGACATCTACCGCAGTTTTGATGTCTACTGCAACGCCTCTAGAAAAGGCCTTGGATGTGTACTTATGCAAGATGGCAAGGTTGTGGCCTATGCATCCCGACAATTACGGCCGCACGAAGGGAATTATCCCACTCATGATTTGGAATTAGCCGTGGTGGTGCATGCTTTGAAGATTTGGAGACACTATCTTTTTGGAAAGAGGTGCCAGATATTTACCGACCACAAGAGTCTCAAGTATATATTCACTCAACCCGATTTAAACCTTCGTCAGCGAAGATGGCTCGAGTTGGTTAAGAATTACGACCTCGGTATAAATTATCACCCGGGTAAAGCTAATGTGGTGGCTGATGCTCTCAGCCGAAAGCCTGCCAACCTGAATGCTCTAATGGATTCTTTGCCTCCTGGACTTTGTGAAGAAATCGCTCATCTAAATTTGGTAATCGTGGATGCCAGTCTTGCTACCATATTGGAAATTGCTCCTACCCTCGAGGCAGAAATTCGCAGCGCTCAAGCAGATGACAAATCATTGCAATTATATGTCAAGCGTTTGCAAGAAGGACAGACACAAGATTTCTCTAAGGATCAGCAAGGTACACTAAGGTTTCGAGGAAGCATTTGCATACCCAACCAAGAAAGTCTGAGAAAGAAGATATTGGCAGAAGCACACGAATCGTCATACTCAATCCACCCAGTTGGCACCAAAATGTACGAAGACCTTCGTCAGATATTCTGGTGGGATGGAATGAAGAAAGACATCGCTTACTTTGTGGCTTGCTGTGATACATGCAACAAGGTAAATGCGGAACACCAAAAACCCGCCAGACTCCTTCAACCCTTACCCGTATCGCAATGGAAATGGGACGATGTCAGCACGGATTTCATCACGGGTTTACCACGAACTCACCGAGGGAATGACGCAATATGGGTCATAGTGAACACATTGACGAAGGTAGCCCATTTCCTTCCCATCCAGACCACCTACCATGCCGATCAACTTGCACAATTGTATGTGTCCAGAATCGTTAGTCTGCATTGAGTGCCAAAGACTATCACCTCAGATAGAGGATCTCTCTTCACTTCAGCATTTTGGTCCCGACTACATCAAGCCTTGGGGACTGCCTGAAATACAGCATAGCTTATCATCCCCAGACAGATGGACAGACTGAGTGAGTAAATCAAATACTCGAGGATATGCTCCGAGCATATGCATTGTCCCAAGGATCCAAGTGGGAAGACTGTCTGCCGTACGCCGAGTTCTTACAACAACAATTTCCAGACTAGCTTAAAGATGTCACCCCTATGAAGCCCTGTATGGCCGTAGGTGCCGCGCTCCACTGAACTGGTCTCAAACCGGAGAAAGCCGTATTTTCAGGACTGATTTAATGATCGAAGCTGAGAGGCAAGTCAAGGAGATCCGAGACAGACTACAGTTGGCCAAGTCACGACAGAAGAGTTATTATGACGCAAAACATCGTCAGATCAGCTTTGAACATGGAGAACACGTGTATCTCCAAGTCACCCCTATAAAATGAGTTAAGAGGTTTCAGACCTGAGGGAAATTGGCACCCAGATATATTGGTCCATTTCCAGTCATGACCAGAGTCGGAACAGTTGCCTATAAGTTGGAATTGCCACCAGAACTGTCAGAGGTACACAATGTGTTTCATGTCTCACAGCTAAGGAGATGTATCACGCCACCGGAGAAGAGGACTGATATGGCAGAGATACAACTGGCTAAGGATTTAACATATGAGGAAAGACCGATCAGAATATTGGATGAGACAGAAAGTGTCACTCGCAGCAAAGTGATAAGGTTTTACAAGGTTCAGTGGGAACATCACACCGAGGAAGAGGCAACCTGGGAAAGAGAGGAATTTTTAAGGACTGCTTACCCAGAACTGTTTTCCCAAGCAACCGAATCTCGAGGACGAGATTCATCCTAAGTTGGGGAGGTTTGTGACAGCCTGGTTTTTGCCTTCTCTCTTTTTCCGGACTTGATTTTGCCTTTGCCTTGGATTTGAGTTTCTGGAATCAATTCAAATGGACTTATCACTTGGGCATGCCCTTGACCTTCACCCAAGTGACCTATCTACCTCTCATTCAATCTAATTTCTCTGAAAAAATCCTAAGTGGTCAATGAATATTTTTCATAAAAGAAAAATATTCAATTTCTCTTCAGAAACTCATTTCAGAAACTAGTGCTCCAAAGCAACCCTCATTTTTATTGCTCCAAAAATCTTGAAATAATTCCTGATTATTCTTTGAACCTTGGCCCACCTCCCCAAGCAAAATATTGCATGACTTTTTGTAATATTTTGGCTACAGAAAATCATTTCCCTTTTGGCCCAAAAATGCACTTGGTACAGCAAGTGTATTTTTCCTTGATCCTTTGGCCCTGGTTTTTCTTGAGTCTCATTACCCTCCTAAGTAAAAGCCCCAGGAGATCAGCCCTAATGGCCTTCTAGAAGCCCACCAAACGTAGCTCCCAAGTTTCTGGCCAGAAACTTGCCAAGAAGGTTGAGTCACTTCTGGTCGGCCTAGCATTGAGTCCTCAGCTTCCCTAGACCCAACACTGCATGGACTATAGCCCAGACAAGGTTTGGTCGAGCGTGGGCGTTGTTTTGACCATGCCAGGGCGGTGACCGCGTGTGGACACGGGGTCTAGCATGCGTTCGACGCGCTCTACGTTGCGCCAACGCCTCTGTTCGGCGCGTGCTCGAGCCAGAGCTCGCCGACGACTGCCGCGCCGCGCCACCAGCCTCGACTCATCACCATTGGCCCCACCCTAGCGCTCGCCGATGCTGGAGATGCCACAACGAGCACGGGCACGTCGTGGCCAAAATCCACAGTGCGCTCATGCCCTTGTCCGTTTCCCCCTGCTTCCTATGCTCGTCCACGAGCGTGGGCAGCTCCCGCGTGAGCGCTGAGCCCTTGCCCCCTCTCACTGGCGCCTTTCGTCGTCGCTCGCCGGCTTCTAGAGAGCTTCGGCGGTGCCATGTACCCCGCTCTTGCTCCACCTATATATAGAGCCCCTCCCGCCGTTCCGAAGCCACACACCGCACCTCTCAACCACAACGACCACGTAGGATAGCCGTAGCCTGGTCGGGCATGCCTCTGGCCGTCGACCACGACCAGAGATCGCCGGTGAACCCCCCAGCCCAGCCACCCTGCTCCAGACCCCTCGAGCTCAATCAACCTCTCAGGCGTGTTGTTGGGAATCCACTGGTGTCACCTGGAAGCAGCAGAGCCCCTGGAGTCGCCCCTCGCTGTTGCCTTCTTCCTCTCCGGCAAGCTCCGACCGCCACCGCCACTTGCAAGCTTGCACTACTAGGGAAAACCTTATACACAGAACTTTAGCAGTAGCGCTTGTTAAAAAAGCGCGCTACTGCTACACAGCAGTAGCGCATGCAGAATAACCGCACTGCAGATACATATATAGCAGTAGCGCGTCCCGTTGTAAAAGCGCTACAACTAAAATTCCCACCATTAAGCCGATAGGCTACACATAGTATTAGCGCTCTTTTAGAAACCGCGCTGCCGCTAATATTGTTGTAGCAGCGCATTTATGTGTAAGGCGCTACTGCTAACAAAATAAAATAAAATGAAAAACAAGTAGAAAAGTAAATGAAAATGAAAGAAATAGAAAAAGGAGAAATGAAAAAATAAAATGTAAAGAAAAATAAATGAAAAAAGGGAAAAAGGAGAAAGGAATAGCAGTAGCGCGTTTCAGAAAACGTGTTGTATCTAACTTAGCTATAGCATGTCTTCAGGAACGCGCTACCGTTATGTTTCACTTAAACAGCGGTTTCCCTTCCCCCCCCCCCCCCCCCGGCGACCACTTCTCCCCCAAATCCCTCGCCCCACTTTGCCGCCGTCTCCCCAATTCGCTGCCGCCCCACTTCGACGCCGTGTCCTGCCGGCGTGGACGCCTGCAACCTCACCATCTCCCCCTGAGGCCGCCCTCATCCTCACCGCCGTCGCCCGAGGCCGCCCTCAGCCTCACCGCCGCCGCCCGAGGCCGCCCTCGACCTCACCGCGACGGCCCTCGACCTCACCGCCGCCCAAGCCCACCCTCCCCGCCCCTGCTTCCGTCACCGGGCACGTCCCCGCCACTGTCTCTCCCCTCTTTGTAAGCCCCCCACCCCTTCCCCCACCACTCCTCTCTCTCTCTCTGCATTTTAGAGCAAAAATTAGTAGAGCAAAAGTTAGTTTATAGCAAAAAAAATTATTTTAGAGCAAAAGATGTTAAGTAGTACATGTTAGAGCGAAAATTAGTTTAGAGCAAAAAATTTGGTTTACGGCAAAAGTTAGTTAGGGCAGTAGGGTTTAATTAGGGTTTTTGTTTTCATAGATGTTTTGTAAAAGAAAAAAAATGAAGAAAATGTTGTAGCAGTGCTGCTTGTAGTATATAGTGATACTAGTAGATGTTAATTAGGTTAGGGCAGTAGTGGTACTAGTAGATGTTAATTAGATGATTTTAAGTTAGGGCAGTAGGGTTTTGCTAGGTTAATTAGGTTAGTAGTGCTGCTAGTAGTAGTGGTACAGTAGGTTAATTAGGTGAAGTTAAATGAATAACCCAAATGAATGAAATTAGTAGTCAACTAAATTTTTTCCTTTCAACATTATAGAGCACTAAAGTTAACTGAATTTTGTGCTATTAGTAGTTAAATGAATTTTCTTCTACACTTTCAGATATTCTTGTTCCCGGGACGGAATGGAAAGGATTATAAAGATCCAGATAAGGACCCGGCAATGAAGAAGATAAACAAACACGCCATGACCAAGTTTAGCGACGCGTTGGCCGCCTGGAAATCATGGGTGAAATATCGGATCGTCAACAAAAAGGAACCCTACTCCGAGATTGTAAAGGATAATCCGACAATCACGGCAGAGCACTTTCAAATATTCAAGGCGGCTTGCGAGGCCAAAGCTGCCAAAAAAAGTCGAAGTACATGAAGGGGCTTCAACAGAGGAACATTGGGTGCCACCACCTCGGAAGCCGTGGTTACGGCGGGAAGAGGTCCATATGGGCCAAGGAGGACTCGGAAGCCGCGAGTATGGGCATCCCAGACCCCTTGGCGGAGTTCACCGTCCCGTAGGAGCGTGACGTCCTCAGGGCCCGGCACCATTGGGACCTAGTGAAGAAGGTTTTCAAGACAAACGCGGTCACGACGGAGTTCATGAGACTGCTGGTAATTTTAGTTTCTGATCAATTCGACTGCACGTTAGTCATATTTGTAAACGATCCATGTGACTTTTGCAGAGAGAGCAGCACAGGATTGCGGCCGAAAGCGACTGGCCGTCTGAGGTGTTGGCGAGGCCCAAGTGGGACACTCCATTCAACCGGGCGTTGAACATATTGAAAGGACTCCCGGTGGAGATTCGACCGTCATATGGACGCGTGCACGGTGTCGGAAACGGCGCCACGTGGAAGAAGTACTACTGTGAGACCACAGAGGAGAGAAAGGAAAGACGGAGGTTAATTGAAGAAAACATCGACAAGAAGGTTGAGATTGCGGTTGAGAAGAAATCATCTGAGGCAGTCGCAACAGCCATAGCTGCTGCAAAACAGGTGCATGTAGATATGTCTATTACCTTGGTTCCAGCCGTTTTCAATTGGAGCAGGCAAAATCCAGAAAAAAATGCAGCGGACTTTCCCCTTGCTGACTTCTTGGGGAGCAGCTCGACTAGCGTTGCACCAGCACCTACAGCTGCACCTGCTCCCGCACCGGCTCCTGCACCTGCTCCCGCACCGGCTCCAGCACCGGACGTGCTCGGCGGTGCTTCGTCTTTGGCTGAGCTCGACGCCCTCACGGTATCTGTCACACCGGCCCGCTTCAATAAATATATAATCTCCCGTTTTCATTGCCTTTCGGATGTCTCACGTCGCAGACTTTTCTTTGCAGACCGACGAAACCCCGTGCACCATATTGTACACCATCGGCGACCAGAAGGTGGACGTGGGGAAGGCGACAATAATGAAGCCGAAGGAACCATTGTTCCACAGCCGGCCGATCCCCCAGACGTATTCAAGGTTTTCATGGCCAGTGTCAAACCGGGCCACTAGAATTTGGCTCCTTTGGTACTAGTGGGGGAAGACGACGAGACCCCGCAGCGGCTTGGTGATTGTTGCAATGGGTGGGTCCTGTTGTGGCCAAAGAGTCTGCTTCGTCTGGAGGCGGCCGGGAGCACACCCACGAGCACGCAGCCTCAGCAAGGTATGAACATCAACACCCCACCTACCCAATTAGCATCGGGTGTCGGGATGGGTGATAGCGGACGGGGTGAGGAAGAGGCTCCATTAGTCGCTGATGACATCGCCATGGATGAGTATAAGGATGACGATGACACTCAACAGTATGTCAATACTAGCGCCTACTTAGGGTTTGAGCGTCATGAGTCAGTGCCTGAATTGCCGTCTCCGGAGTTTGAACGTATTATGGACAACCTTCCGGCAGTAAAGAAGTCTAGGAAGAGATCGAGGAAAGGCAAAAAAGTTGATTCTATGATCCAGCCGCCACAGCAGCCTCGGGTTCAAGACCGTATATATATCCCCGGTGCGGCAAAATGGCATATCCCCGGTCAACCATTCCTACCTAAAGCAGCACTAGGGGCAGATTCGGCAATTTAAGGAGAGTTCATGACGATGTGCTGCGGATAGAGAAAGGCCTCATTGCCTCAAAAAATCCAGGATACCCACTCTACGTGGTTAACGTGCCGCAGCAATTGTCGTACGTCGACACATTCCCCGCGGAGAAGTTCTTCTTTCTATTCAATTACATCTTCGACATGTTTCACTTGAAGAAGCTGGATTTTACATTTGTCCGCCTTTCTGCCTTGCACATGAACTACCTCATCGGGGTTAAGCAGATACCTCATATCTGTGTCGCCGACCCATACTTCATGCACGAGGGCTTCTTGGGAGTCTGCGCAAAGCGCCGTGAATTCGCGAGGCAATACATCGTCAATTTCATGCTCGCCAATAAGGACAAGGAGGCAATTCTCATGCCTTATCATCCCCTGTAAGTCATCTGCGCGGATATCCTTCCTTCGATTTCAATCATTCATTTGCACGGTGGAGGCTAATTAATTTGAGGTTTACTTATTTTGTGCAGCGGCGGGCGCGCCGTCCTCATCATCCTCTACCCCCGATACTCCCACGCTCTTTACTTGGACTCGTCGAAGAACATTAACAAAAAGGATTACACCCACATCAAGTCTGTTCTCGACAGTGCTATGTTTTACTACGGCGCACGGTGTGGAGAGGTCAAGGACAAGAAGAAAAGGGACGGCAGGCCAGCCTTCGGCCATAAGACCGACTTCTGCTGCATCCAGCAACCGAGTGATTCTCTTAATGATGGATTCTATGTCCTACACCACAAGCTGGAGTATAGACGGGGTCACTAGAACCTTCACATGTCACCTAGATCCGGCGATGCCCATATTCTGCAATGGGCAAAGACCTTAGGAGATATCGAGGATCATCGACTTCGAGCTGAGTTCTATCACATCCAGCGCGAACTTGCCCAAATCATCACGAAGGTGGTCGTCGGAAAAATAGGGATGTTCTATGAAGAAGGACAAATGTCGTGGGAAGACGTCCAAACACGCATAACCGCTCAGCTTCTCGACCTGAAGCCTTTCACTAAGCACGGGGACTATCTCCCTGACTTGGATGGATGGCAGGACATGTTGTAGTGATTGTCGATATATGACAATGTGTCCTTTTAGTCCATACTATCTGTATGACGAAACTTTGAGTTATGCACGACGAAACTTTATGTGTGATGTAATTAAACCGTCCTCCTCGACTAGCGAAGATCACTCTAGTTAGGGCATTTTCGGTATGATGAACTTTGTTATTTATGCTTATGATATGTTGCTTCTATTTTTTCCAAGTCCGTCTCTTTCTGTTGCTCAACTATATATGTTGCATATCATCGACTCATGTGACGATGCAGGTGTATAGATCATCGATGGCAAAGAAGTGTTACGCCAGGAGTATACGACGAGTGGCCGGAATGTCAGGCCCAGGTGTACCGGTTTCCGGTTTCCGAGCGACAGCCAGTAGTTAGTTTAGGTTCACGCTAATGCGAGAGAGGGATACGAACTCATGTACTGCATAGTTCCACTCTCACTCAAAGTGATAGCTCTTCTCGCATATATCATTGTTTAGATGGATGACGATGTAGTTGCAAGTAATCGGGACTTGTCTCACTATTTTCGAGATGATGATGAGAGACCACTTTGTGTTGGATGATGATTATGATGATGACATGATTTGATGAGACTATTTTTATGTATATGCTATGATTACATTTGTATGTGTATGATAGGCTAAAGATTATTGTATAAACCCTATTCAAACACAAAACAAATATGCAGAAAACAATAGAAACTAATAAAACTAGCAGTAGCGAGGGGAATAAAGTTAGCAGTAGCGCTCCCTTACCAGTAGCGCTTCCTGCTAAAAAGCGCTTCAGATATTAGCAGCAGCGCTCTGCACCAAAGCGCGCTACTGCTAGCCATGTATAGTAGTAGCGTGGGACGATAGACACTACTGCTACACGTTAGCTGTAGCGCCTTATCAGTAGCGCGTTGTCCCGCGCTACTGATAGGCAAAATACCCGTGCTACTGCTAGGGTTTTCCCTAGTAGTGTTGGTTGTGAGCAGCTCCGGCCATCCCCCGACAAGCCACGGGTACGGGCAGGTGCGCCGTGACCCCCTTTCCACTTCTATCCCTCTGGTTTCGCCCAACACCCACTCATCGCCGGCGTAAACTCCGGCGGAGCATCGCTGCGCTCTGTTTCCTCTCCCCTCTCTCTCCTGACTGGTGGGGCCCGGTGTCAGCCTCTCCACTCGCAACCGAAGAGGTATGAGTGGAGGCGTATGCTGCCTTTACGCCATCGAAGTATTCCCCCCCAGATTTTCTGTTTAATTCAATTTAATTCAAAAATCTTGACCACAACTTTGACCAGTGATAACTCCTAGCCTATAAGTCCAAATGAGTTGATTCTTGTTGCATTGTGTTTGTTTCAGAAAGCTCTAGCAGCATACCAAAATGTGGAATTTTCCTTGTTGTCTAGAATTTCTGGTGATTTTCATATTGGTTTTTGACATTTTTTTTTGTGGTTTTTAATTATTTTCATAAAGAGGGACTTGCCTTCAAGATAACCAGGAGGAGTGTGACCCTCCTCTGCACTAAGGCAAGCCACACCAGCATTTGGATGGTGTTATCACAATATCTATGATTTTCTTACTTGAATATGAGTACTTTTATGCATTTAAAATTTGATAAATAAATTTGGTTGAATTCTAGTTACTTTGCATGCATGAAATATTTGTTTAAGTTACTGGGTGAATGCATGAAGTAGTTTGGTCTAGTGGAATAGAGTTTGACTTAGTTTTTTTTTTACCGTAAGAGTTTGACTTAGTTATATTGCTATGATAAATAATGATAGTTCTTTTTACTTAATTGGTATTTCATATAAATTATGAGTTAATCAAAATATTGCATGATCATAAGTAGTGAGGTAAAACCAGTAAACTTTAATGATGAGTTATTGCCAGAAAGTTATATTGATAAGGTTGATCCTTTCTTGTGAGTTGCATGTTTTACATATCGATTAGTGCATTGTTCATGGCATCGTATGACTTGGCATAGTAGTTCTTATTTTCAAGTTAATCCTGATAATAATCCAATTTGAAGATAACGTTGATCGAGTCATGGTGCCACTGAATCGGGTTTTTCCTCAGCGCGACCACATTTACCTTTATGGGAGGTCTTGATTTGGTCCTTTGTCGTGCCACTCGCCGGTGCCTCCAACGAGGGAAGGTTATGGGCGTGCGATACCCTGGCCCGGTAAGCAGACATAACCTTGTGTGCCCATTTGTTTTTATGGTACTTTGTCTCCGTTTGGGACCGTTTTTGCCACGACGGTGGCCGTTGATGCCTTAGGTCGGCACGGGGCCACCCAGGACTTAGCCCTGAGAGGGAGTTGGTCGGAGTGGCCGGGAGAATGTCATGGCAAGGGGAGGGTTTCGTTGGAACTCCGTTGGTCCACCTGAATGGGAATGCGAGGCCATGGGTTCCATGGTGTGGGTAAAGTGTGCTACTTCTGCAGAGTCTATTCAATCTATCGATAGCCGCGTCCTCGGTTACAGACACAACTCGGGAGTAGGTCACACCATGGATCAACATTTATTATTAATCCAGCACACTAAATATTTATTGTTGGCACTGGTTTGGTGATGATTTGTGAGATCATGAGCTGATCATGAGTGATTGGCTTCAGTTGTGATCCGGGTTTGATCATCGTTTGGCTATGAGGTAACCCGTCTGGTAAGCGAGTCCGAGGGACTCGGTGCACATGTTGGTTCCATCGTATTAGTAGCATTACTTGCATTGCATTAACCTAAATAATTGACATGATATTGTTTGTCATCGTGCTTATGTTTGTTGTGAGCTTGCAAGTACATTCAATGTACTAACCTGGCTTGTCATGCCAGATTTCCGGCAAGTCGTATCGCATCGGAGAGCTTCCCGCGTCTAGGCCGTGTCCACGTCGGTATCCTTGTGCTATGGAGTTCCACTGCATCGTCATTCCGCTGCCACATAGTTTATGTGCTCGAGGCCTATTCATGTTCATTAAATAATGTACATACTGTTCAGCCGCACCGTGTGTGTCGCTTGGCCTCTTATCTCGATGTAAATTCAGACTTATGTACCCGCTAGCATCAACACTACAAAAAAATACACTTCCGTGATGATACGTGTTTGTCACAGTAGGTCACGTTTTCTGTCATGCATGTACATCCATGACAAATTTATGACAGAATCAAGATAGTCATACCTGTGCTGTCGTAGAAGTGTTCCATGACATTACCAAAATTATCATCACGGAAGTGTCCACTTCCATGACGAAAAATCGCGCGTCACAGAAGTCTTTCGTCAAGGGTCACTGACATGTGGCATCCACCGTAACGAAACGCCGTTAAGCTATCGGGTCCGGTTTTGGATCCGATAACCCGTTAACAGCCCGGACCAATGGCGATTTTCCACCTGTAAAATCATCATTGGCTGGAGGAAACACGTGCCAGCTCCCCATTGGCACAGGCAGGTGTCACTCATCCAATGGGCGAGATGCGCTTATGAAATGTTGACACGTGGACTGGCCCAAAAGTGGCCCATAAAGTTTAAATGGGCCAGCCCAACTAAAGGACCACAAGATTTTGCAGTCCATAATGGGCCGGCCCAGCAAAAGGCCCACGAGATTTTGCGGACCATAATGGGCCATCCCAGCTAAAGGCCCACAAGATTTTGCGGGCCATAATGGGCCAGCCCAGCTAAAGGCCCGCGAGATTTTACGGACCATAATGGGCCGGCCCAGCTAAAGGCCCACAAGATTTTGCCGACCATAATGAGCTGGCTCAGCTAAAGGCCCACGAGATTTAGCCGACCATAATGGGCCGGCCCAGCTGAAGGCCCAAAAGATTTTGATGACACTAGTAGGTCAGCCCATTAACAGGCTGCCATGTTTTGCGGGCAAATGCCGGCCCATATTTGATCCTGTCCATTAACAGTCTGCCATGTTCTGGGCCTAATAAAGGCCCATTTGAGATCCGGCCTGTTAAAAGCATACCATGTTCTGGGCCAAATTACGGCCAAGATCAGGTCCGGCCCTTTGAGAGGCTTTGGGCTAAATTATGGCCCATATCAGATTCGGCCCGTCAACTGGACGCTATGCTTTTGGGCCCACTTGATAAAGGCCCATTTAGTAATTTGGCCTAAAATTAGTTTTGGCCTGTTAAAGGCCCGTTTAACATTTCGGCCCTATATATATTTCGGCCTGTTAAAAGCCCGTCATATAGTTGGGCCTAACTACAGCCCCGTTTGCATTCGGCCTGCTCACAAACGATAATCTAATTGGGCCAAACATGGACCAAGACAATTTTGGCCTATTATAAGCCCATGATTTGATTGGCACAATCATGGGCCGGGGTCTATTTCGGCCTGCTGCCGGCCCGTGAGCTGTTCGGCACTTTCCAGGCCTAACCTACTTTTCAGCCTCCTAAAAGCCCATTGAGTTTTCTTGGGAAAATAGGGCCGGCGGTTTACTCGGCCTATTAAAGGCCCGAATCTACTAGTGGGCCAGTTTACATTTAGGCCTGTTAACGGACCAAGATGACGGGGCCCATGATGCGGATCATACATAGTGATTTGCATGACGGCCCGATTATGTACCGTAATTTTATGATTTGGCTGGTTTACTGCGAGGACAAGATATATATACAGTAAAATAACTGCAGCACGTGAATAAGAAAAACCTAGACTATACAATAAAGAAATAACGGCATATTACATCCACTGGGCATCAAAGTTCGCCACTATGATAATAAAGCACAAGCAGACAGCATATTACATACACTGGGCATCAAAGATCGCCACCAGTGCAATTAAACATGCCGACAAACTAATATACAAAACTGACAGCACTTCAATAGAGTTTAAGAAAGGTTAGCCCTGCTCGGGAGCTGCAGCGCAAGCAGCTAAGCAAGCTGATGAGACTACACTTGTTTGACACTTATATCCTCCTCACTCTGAAACATAAACAAGCAGACAGATGACAGGTTTTGCACATATAAGTATCAGTGCTGACAATTCATCACATTTCTTACTGACGAATAAAGTGACACAATTTAAAATAGCATTAACACAATATGGTATTGTTCAGGTCAAGATATGGCAGGAAATGACATTGTGAAGGAGTTGGCAGCTTCACAGCACCAATGGACTACAGATCAAGAACTCATAAGTATCAATGGTTAGTGTGCTGTCAATTTATCCCATTTCAGATTGGCAAAATAAGATCACTTGCTCTGTATAGTTTAATTTACATGGTATGAAGAAGGAACTTGGTTGTACAACTGAAAACTTAAATTGAGAAGGACAAACTTTTGTTTATGAAGTACATAATAAACTTTAAACATGCAATTTGATGCAAACACCAAAAATAAACAGTTGTTGCAGTCATGCCTAACCAAATATACACAACAAAGTTTGAAGGCTTGAGAAGGACAAACTTACATTATTGGTGAAGGCAGGCTCTATGAAGCCCTTGTCCATGCTGATGGGGGGGCAATTCAAGAAGTTTACCACAGAATCTTCTTCATAAGCATTGCCTTTATTCTACATTTTGTTAAGAGTAAATATAGATGTGACAATATAAGAAAAAATGGAGAATATTTAAGATAAGATGAAGAGTGATGCTACATAACCAAGTAGCTATAAATGTAAGTACAGCGATACAGGCAAAAGGTACAGCCAAGAGCAATGCAGAGCTAAACTTCTTCAGTGCCATCGGTGTTATCCAACCTTATGGTAAAGAGTAAATATAGATCTTATGTGTAGAAAATGGAGGGCAAAGGAAAATAAGCTGCAGAATGATGGTACTTGAACAACTACCTGTTAATATAAGTACACTGGTAAAGGACAGCAGGTACTTACAAGAAAAATGGAGAGCTAAAAATTTCCATTGGCATTGGATATATTCTACACTAATGTAGCCATTCATACAGATCAGATAATTTGGAGCGAACAATTGATAAGCAAGCTATCATGCATACTGCTGTCACATAATGAACCAGGTATGTATGCAAGTACAGTGATAAAAGGACAACAGGTACTAACAAGAGCAAAGCAGCGGGCAGCATATTTGCGATATCCTGTCGTTCTTTTCAAACCGGAATTCCTTTTCGAGCAGATTTCCTGCAAAAAAGATCTGTAAGGCACATGCCGAAAAGTAGAAGTTCAAATTGTCATGCGATATCATAGACAGTACCTCATCCTCGGAACGAGACCAGTGCATAACAAGGTTTTTCCATGCAATGTCTTCTAAATTTAGCACAGGAGACTTCACCAGAAATTCGTTTATAGACTTGCCATCAAAGTGTGATTTCCTCAGTAACACCGATACTGCTGCAATGCTTCCTTGAAAAGCGCAAGCAAGCTTTGCTCGTCATGACTATCCAGATTGACCCTCGCCTACTTACAACAATGTAATGTAAATCATTCATGTGTTCAATCAGCAGAAAACAGGAAAATAATCACCATGAATAATAGCACTTACACGTAAGTGGGACAGGAAGATGTGAAAATGGTGTTTGCCTTCACTATAATCTTCCCATGATGGAAATATATGCACGTAGTCCCTAACAACACTGAAAGCATTGTCTTTTAAACTGGGAATAACTGGAAAGGGGTACCAATCTGCAGGATTTGGCCGTCTCTGCAGTTAGGATAGGTCTTCGGGCGGTGGACTTGATGTACTTTTTGCTGGAGTGGGATTTTTCTATGGTACGGCTGCTGCTATGGCAACTGAAATCGGCATACCTTTTGCTAGAGTGCAGGTCCTGTGTGGTGGGGCTAGTGGTGTGGCCAGTGAAGTATGGGTACAGTCTGCTGGAGTCGGTGCTACGTTTTGTGTCACTGGTTGTACAACCAATAAAAGTGGAGTGATGTCTGATTTCTCCGGCCCAACCACGTTTTTCAAGGACTTTGCTGGTGCTCCATCAGGTTCGGCAATCACCCTCCTCCTTTTTGATGTCTGGTGCACAAGAACATCATTTGAGTGGAAAAACATGGTATGATGACAGATGGAATATGTATTGATAATGGATGGCACTAGTAGAAAACAGGGCTTTCGTTCAGGCCTGGCCAGCACATTAGTCCCGGTTCTGCATGAACCGGGACTGATGGTGTGCATTAGTCCCGGTTCGTGAGCCCAGGGGGCCGGCCGGGGCCTCGTGGGCATTGGTCCCGGTTCATTTCGACCCATTTGTCCCGGTTCTAAGCACGAACCGGGACCAATGGGCCTCGCTCCTGGCCCACAGCCACTGGTCCCGGTTCGTGGCACGAACCGGGACAGAAGGGGGAGCTTTAGTCCCGGTTCCAGCCATGAACCGGGACAATTGAGTTGCCTATATATACCCCATCACCGCAACAGAGCACTCCACAGTGCTCTGTTTTTGCTGGCCGGCGAGGGGGGGGCATTGGGTGCTCTAGCTCACCTCCTATGCACATGAGGTGTTCGATGAAATGCCCGAGCCACACTAGTTAAGCTTTCTCCTCTCGAAGCTTGACCTCCGAGCTCCATTTTTTCCGAGATTTGTCTAGGTTTATATTAGCGGTCTGTCGCGTCCCGTCCCCGTCTTCACCACCGTCGATCGCCCGCGCCGATCTCGTCGCTGGCACCACCGTGGTGAGCCTCTTGGTCTTATCTTCTTTCTGAAAGAAAAAAATTCTTACTTTACATAGATACTTGTCTAATTTTCTTACTTTTGACACACATAATTATATATAATGCACGTAGATGAACTGGCAATGGATGTATGGTGAGAGACACACCTCCGAGTACATTAAGGGTGTGCATGATTTTCTCGAAGTGGCTGAGGCAAACAAGCAGAATGGTTTTATGTGTTGTCCATGCCCTAAATGTGGGAATACGAAGTCTTATTCTGACCAGAAAATCCTTCACACCCACCTGCTTAACAAGGGTTTCATGCCACACTATAATGTTTGGACGAGGCACGGAGAAATAGGGGTTATGATGGAAGACGGCGATGAAGAAGAGGACGATGACAACTATGTGCCCCTTGAATACGGTGATGCTGCAACGGGGGAAGCTGCTGAAGATCAAGAGGAACCAGACGATGTGCCTGATGATGATGATCTCCGCCGGGTCATTGTCGATGCAAGGACGCAATGTGAAAGACAAAAGGAGAAGCTGAAGTTCGATCGCATGTTAGAGGATCACAAAAAAGGGTTGTACCCCAATTGCGAAGATGGCAACACAAAGCTCGGTACCGTACTGGAATTGCTGCAGTGGAAGGCAGAGAATGCTGTGCCTGACAAAAGATTTGAGAAGATACTGAAAATATTGAATAAGAAGCTTCCAAAGGATAATGAATTTCCCGATAGTACGTACGCAGCAAAGAAGGTCGTATGCCCTCTAGGATTGCAGGTGCAGAAGATACATGCATACCCTAATGAATGCATCCTCTACCGCGGTGCGTACAAGGATTTGAACGCATGCCCAGTATGCGGTGCATTGCGGTATAAGAGCAGACGAGATGACCCTGGTGATGTTGATGGCAAGCCCCGCAGGAAGAGGGTTCCTGTGAAGGTGATGTGGTATGCTCCTATAATACCATGGTTGAAACGAATGTTCAGAAACAAAGAGCATGCCAAGTCGATGCGATGGCATAGTGAGGACCGTAAGAAAGATGGGAGGTTGAGAGCACCCGCTGACGGGTCGCAGTGGAGAAAAATTGATAGAAAGTACTGGGCTGAGTTTGCAGGTGACCCAAGGAACGTATGGTTTGCTTTAAGCGCGGATGGCATTAATCCTTTCGGGGAGCAGAGCAGCAATCACAGCACCTGGCCCGTGACTCTATGTATGTATAACCTTCCTCCTTGGATGTGCATGAAGCAGAAGTTCATTATGATGCCAATTCTCATCCAAGGCCCTAAGCAACCCGGCAACGACATTGATGTGTACCTAAGGCCATTAGTTGAAGAACTTTTACAGCTGTGGAATGGAAATGGTGTACGTGCGTGGGATGAGCACAGACATGAGGAATTTAACCTGCACGCGTTGCTGTTTGTAACCATCAACGATTGGCCCACTCTCAGTAACCTTTCAGGACAGACAAACAAGGGATACCACGCATGCACGCACTGTTTAGCTGACACCAAAAGTATATACCTAGACAAATGCAGGAAGAATGTGTACCTGGACCATCGTCGATTTCTTCCGACCAACCATCAATGTCGAAAGAAAGGCAAGCATTTCAAAGGCGAGGCAGATCACCGGAAGAAGCCCGCCATGCGTACCAGTGATCACGTAGTTACTATGGTCAATGATTTACACATAATCTTTGGAAAGGGTCCCTGCAGACTAGCTGTTCCGAATGATGCCGAGGGACACGCACCCATGTGGAAGAAGAAATCTATATTTTGGGACCTACCCTACTGGCAAGACCTAGAGGTCCGCTCTTCGATCGACGTGGTGCACGTGACGAAGAACCTTTGCATGAACCTGCTAGGCTTCTTGGGCGTGTATGGGAAGACAAAAGATACAGCTGAGGCACGGGAGGACCTGCAACGTTTGCACAAAAAAGATGGCATGCCTCCAAAGCAGTATGAAGGTCCTGCCAGCTATGCTCTTACCAAAGAAGAGAAGGAAATCTTCTTTGAATGCCTGCTTAGTATGAAGGTCCCGACTTGCTTCTCGTCGAATATAAAGGGAATAATAAGTATGCCAGAGAAAAAGTTCCAGAACCTAAAGTCTCATGACTGCCACGTGATTATGACGCAACTGCTTCCGGTTGCATTGAGGGGGCATCTACCGGAAAATGTCCAATTAGCCATTGTGAAGCTATGTGCATTCCTCAATGCAATCTCTCAGAAGGTGATCAATCCAGAAATCATACCAAGGCCAAGGAGTGATGTCACGCAATGTCTTGTCAGTTTTGAGCTGGTGTTCCCACCATCCTTCTTCAATATCATGACGCACGTCCTAGTTCATCTAGTTGACGAGATTGTCATTCTGGGCCCCGTATTTCCACACAATATGTACCCCTTTGAGAGGTTCATGGGAGTCCTAAAGAAATATGTCCGTAACCGCGCTAGGCCAGAAGGAAGCATCTCCATGGGCCATCAAACAGAGGATGTCATTGGGTTTTGTGTTGACTTCATTCCTGGCCTTAAGAAGATAGGTCTCCCTAAATCGCGGTATGAGGGGAGACTGACTGGAAAAGGCACGCTTGGAGGGGACTCAATAATATGCAGGGACGGATATTCTTGGTCTCCAGCACACTACACAGTTCTACAGAACTCTACCTTGGTGACCCCGTATGTTGATGAACACAAGAACAGTCTACGCTCCAAACACCCGGAGCAGTGCGATGACTGGATTACATGTGAAGACATCAAGACTTTCAGCAGTTCGTTGGAAACACGTCTCAGAGGTGACAACACTGTTTGTGATGAGCTGTACTCGTTGTCCAGGGGACCATCTTCGACTGTATTGACTTACAAAGGATACGAGATAAATGGGAATACATTTCACACGATCGCCCAAGATCAAAAGAGCACCAACCAAAACAGCGGTGTTCGCTTTGATGCAGCAACCGAGAGGGGAAAGGACACATATTATGGTTACATAGTGCACATATGGGAACTTGACTACGGACATGATTTTAAGGTCCCTTTGTTTAAGTGCAAATGGGTCAATCTGTCATGAGGCGGGGTACAGGTAGACCCACAGTATGGAATGACAACAGTGGATCTGAACAATCTTGGGTACACTGACGAACCGTTCGTCCTAGCCATTGATGTGGCACAGGTTATCTATGTGAAGGACATGTCTACCAAACCGAGAAAAAGAAAAGATAAGGAAGCGAATACATCATACGATGAGCGAAAGCGCCACATAGTTCTTTCAGGAAAAAGGGACATCGTGGGAGTGGAGGGCAAGACAGACATGTCCGAAGATTATGAAAAGTTTCATGAAATTCCTCCCTTCAAAGTCAAGGCTGACCCAAGCATCCTGATAAATGATGAAGATTATCCATTGTTACGGCGCAGTAAGGAAAGGACACAAGCGAAGAAAAAGTGAAGACTTTCTCTCCATGAGGGAGTCCTGGACTAAGGGGTCCTCGGGCGTCCGGCCTGTTGGCCATGGACCGGACTGATGGGCCGTGAAGATACGAAGCCGAAGACCCTACTCGTGTCCGGATAGGACTCTCCTTGGCGTGGAAGGCAAGCTCGGCGATCAATCTGTAGATTCCTTTGTATGTAACCGACTCCATGTAACCCTAGATCTCTCCGGTGTCTATATAAACCGGAGAGTGTAGTCCGAATAGAGGGAGACTCATTATCATAACCATAGGCTAGCTTCTAGGGTTTAGCCTCTACGATCTCGTGGTAGATCAACTCTTGTAAGACTCATATTCATCAAGATCAATCAAGCAGGAAGTAGGGTATTACCTCCATAGAGAGGGCCCGAACCTGGGTAAACATCGTGTCCCCTGTCTCCTGTTACCATCGACCTTAGACGCACAGTTCGGGACCCCCTACCCGGGATCCGCCGGTTTTGACACCGACACTCCACAACTATTATGATGATACCATGCCAAATTTGAACCTTTTCGTAGTTCATTTGAAATGTCTGTTGTAACAGACAAGTTTCCGTATGAAATCCTGATATTTCGAAAGAGATTGTCCGTTTTGTACACGAAGTGCATCCAGTTTTTGCCGTAACCCTCTCAACTTTCTTGCACATGCTATGTGGATGAAACGATGATATCATGCCAACTTTCAACCTTTTCAGAGTTCATTTGAAATGCTTTTCAATTTCAGGGTCATATAGCTCAAAATAATCAGTAAATGCATGAAAAATAACAAATGAAGTCAGAAAGGGTTGAAAATTGATGATGTGGCTTTGAATGGTGCATTTTGAACACACAAAAAGTCAGGAGTTCAAATAAGTTTTAAAAAATGAAATCCCTTTGTAATAGATGAGTTTCCGTATGAAATCTTGATACTTCGAAAGAGATTGTCCGTTTTGTACACGAGGTGCATCCAGTTTTTGCCGTAACCCTCTCAACTTTCTTGCACATGCTATGTGGATGAAATGATGATACCATGCCAACTTTCAACCTTTTCAGAGCTCATTTGAAATGCTTTTCAATTTCAGTGTCTTATAGCTCAAAATAATCAGTAAATGCATGAAAAATAACAAATGAAGTCAGAAAGGATTGAAAATTGATGATGTGGCTTTGAATGGTGCCTACCTACTAGGCCACCACGGCCTGAATACGACTAGAAAAGGGAAAAAATAAAAAATTATGCCACCTACTGGGCTACCATGGCCTGAATACGACTAGAAACCCATTCATGGGCCAGGATTCAGGCCCGCAGAAGGCCTAGTAGGCACATCAGGCATAGCAGTGACAATTAGGCCCGTAAGCCTGCAATGCAGAGCTCGAGAGGGGTGCGGCAGTGGGGCTTATAAACCACTGCGCGCCCCTCTCAACTAGCGAGGTGGGACTAAACTCCCACCACCACGCCGCTGTGCAAGGCCTTTGGTCCCGGTTGGTGGCACCAACCGAGACTAATGGGGCGCATTGTTACCGGTTCGTGGCACCAACCGGTACCAATGCCACCCTTTAGTCCTGGTTGGTGCCACCAACCGGTACCAACAGCCTCTGCTTCCCGCCCTTTGGGCTGCTGAAAAGAGGCCTTTGGTCCCGGTTGGTGGTACCAACCGGGACTAAAGGTGGCATTCGTCTCGGTTGTTGTCCTGAACCGGGACCAATGCTTCGTCTATATAACTAGTGCTTGTGAAAATTTTCATTCAGTTCGTCTTCCCTGCCACGATGACACCGTCAGGCTGCCCCTCTGCGCCTCGCCATCGTCGTCGTCGCCCCTGCCTCCGACGCCGTCCCGCGCCGCCCAGACGTCGTCGCCGCCCCGCGCCTATCGGTGTCAAAACCGGCGGAACTCGGGTAGGGGGTCCCGAACTGTGCATCTAAGGCTAATGGCAATGGGAGGCGGGGAACACAATGTTTACCCAGGTTCGGGCCCTCTCGATGGAGATAATACCCTACTTCCTGCTTGATTGATCTTGATGATATGAGTATTACAAGAGTTGATCTACCACGAGATCCTAGAGTGTGACACCCCAAAATTTTGACCTTGTTTTATTTATTTAAAATTTTGCCAGGAAATAAAACTTTTCCATTTGTCTTGATTTACCTTTTTGATATTGAGGATTTTTACCTCAAGTGGAAAAACTTTCCTAAAGTATTATTGGACTTGTATGCTCTCTCTATAAAACAATTCTTTATCAGTGGATTTAATTTGCAAGACTTTCTTTTCCCTGAGCTTTATTCTTTTAAAAGGATTTTTCATAAATCTTGAGCCTGTTTTGCACTGCAACCATTTGGCAAATGCCTTTAAAATTTCCACCAAAATTTGGGGATGTCATGTGATGTATCCACATCACTTTTATGCAGAGATATCTTTTGGTTATTGAAGATTTTTGAGCCCTACATCAGCTTTTCAATCTGGTCCAGTAGGCATTTTTGCACTACAACCTATTTAAATATTTCTTTAAAAATTCTTCCAAGTGTTTAGAGATGTCAGTAGATGCATATAATTCAACTTCATGCAAAAACCCAGTGTTGTTCTTTGAAAAATTTGAGTGAATCAACCTCTTTTTCCTTCTGGTCCAATTTGATGATTTGTACTGCAACCCTATTTTATTTTGCTCTAGTGACCCTGAGCTTTTTCCTGCTTGTAGTCCTCCCTACCAAACCCTTAAGTCCAGGAGAATGGACTCATCGGAGGATTTTAAGTGCATACAATGAGACCTTGTTCTTTCTGTCCAAAACTGTAGTTTTGCAAAACTTGCACTGGCAAGTTTCTGGTTTTGCCCAAATGATCTTGCCATCATCACCCACATCTAGAGAGACCCTGATCTAGAGATTTTGGCCACTCCAAGAGTTGCCTAAGTGCACTTGGCATTTTGTCGAACACTTGGTGTGCACAGTCAGTTTTGACATGAGTTTCTAGTTTACATTGTGATCTTGATCCTATGACCCAGCAACCTTGTCCACTAAACTCCTAGCTATCTCTATCCTAGTCCTGTTAATTGCAGGCCTCACCCTCGCGCTCTAGGCTGCCCTGGCATTTCGTCGAGCACGTCCCGTGCATGCTCTGGGCGCGCCCAGAGCGCACGTTTTGCACGCGCGCGCACCGAGCCGCCGCGTCGCACTGCCGCCCTCGACGCATCCCGTCCCTGGCCCTGGCTCGCCTACAGAGCCGCGCACTATGCTCGCCCACTCTCCACGCCACCCCTGGCGCCCTACAGCTGCGCTGGCAGAGCTTTTGGCGGCACGCCGGCGTCGGCAGCGAGCCTCTGCCGTGGACGGCGCCGCCCAAACCACACCAGCGCGCCAGCTGCCCCGGTGAACAGCTCCAGCTTATCCCGAAGCCCGTCGGCACGCGCTCGTCGTCGCCACGTCGCCCTGCAGCTACAGCACCGCGGTCGCCGGCGTTCTTATCCTCAGCCGCCACGGGATCGGCCTCGAGCGCCTATTTAAGGGATCCCCGAGCTCGTTCAAGACTTCAGGCGACCTCAGACTTTCCCCCTTGTGCTCCCCAAGCAGTGGATTGACCGGAAGAGGCCATCTTCCCCAACTCCGGCCGGTTCGGCCGCCGCTGCTGTCCAATGCCATTCGTCGCAACCAGAGACTTCCCCACCCATCCAGAGCCACCAACCGCTTCCCCTTGTCCTTGCGGAGCTGCCCAACACCTCAGCTTCGATCGGAGACCACCGGAGCCCAAAACCCACTTCACTCCCGTAGCCCTCTCCGCCGCGGAGCTCGCCGCCGGCGACTCCTCCCACCACCGTCGACCCAAAGACCACCGAGAGGACCGCCCTGGTCTGGCGGGTCCATCCCTGCCCTCAGGTGCCCTCGAGGAGCCGCAGTTCGTCGCCGGCGATCACCGGAGCCCCGCTCCCGTTCGAGCAGAGAAGAGGAGGGAGAGGGAGGAATGGTCAAACCTGACCAGTGGGCCCCCTGGACCCACTGACAGCGACCCAGCCCCGCTGACGCGTGTTTTAAGTGGAAACGTGTTTCGCAAAATACGTTTTCGCTGAACAGAAAGCGTAAGCGCCCCGAAACGTTTTCCTTTTTCTGGTTTTATTTAAAACAGAGATTTGACCAAACTTTGACTGGCTATATCCTTTAAAATAAAACTCCAAATGAGTTGATTCTTTTTCCTACCTCTCTCAAATTTCATCTAGTTTATTTTAAGATTTATTTCAAAAATATTGGAGACAACTTTTTGTACTGTGTTTGAAATGTTTGTTATTTGAATATTTTGCAAAATAGGAAATGAGAGAGAGGAAACCTTTCAAAAAAAGTGCACCCTTTGCATACTCTTGAAGGCAAGCATTCTGAACTCTGGCATAATATTTTCGTGAGGTGTTTTGATACGATTTCAACACCACTTGACTTGGAGCATACGTGATTTTTATGTAACGATAAAGTCACACGCATGAGTGCATAGTGGAGATGTTTTTGCTATTAGTAATGGATATGCTGGTGTTAGTGATCATCCTCGTGAGCCTTTCATGCATACCGGAAGGGAGCCGGAAAAGTCGTGGTCTTGGGTAGACACGAGCTTGTCCCTAGTTTCTCGTTGAGACGAGTGTGTCCGGTATGGCATGATGAGGTTTGATGAGCGGTGATTCTGTCCGTCATGGGAAAATATTGGTTATGCTTATCATTTGGAGAATACTTGGACCTCTTGAGTCGGTCGTAGGTCGAGTCTTGTTTAGTAACTTCCCCTGCTTGTTTTGTACTACCACTTGTCCCTACCACAGGTAGGGTATGGTTCAGTAAGTTGTCAACCCCTTACCAAAGCACACACCGTACAGAGAGGCCATGGTGGAAGATACCGGGTGCATCCGGTAGGCATGCCACCTGGTCCGGGGGCATGGGTGTTTCCGGTTGGGACCGAGAGGGGGGCACCCCTTAGAGCGCGCGAATATAAATTTGATCCCATGCTACGTCGAGGTTGAAGCCTCCCCACTTAGAGTTTTGCTTGGCGGGTGTCGTGGGTGATTCCAGACACCGGTAAGTTAAGCTGGTGTGTGCAGGTCAGGCGTGTTTTCAATTAAAAGGCCGTAGACGGAATTAGCCCCGATGGACTAAATAAATCCGTTACTCGTGGGGAAGTAGTACACCCTCTGCAGAGGATATATCCATTCGGATAGCCATGTTCATGGGTAAGGACTACAGTCTGAGATGGATCTAGTGACGGTTTTAGGATGGAGAAACGGTTAAACTGGATCATAGAGATGGTATTCGGATGGAGACACGGCTAAACTAGAATCTAGTGACGGTCTTCGGATGGAGAAACGGCTAGACTAGATTTTGTTTATGACCTGTGACACATGAGGATTATGATTATTATTATTATTATGGACTAACCATTTACATTATTTGAATTTATTGAGTATCCCTGGGACGGTTCTACCTCCTGGATATTCACTGTGATTATTCTTATATAAGCCCTTTATGTGGTGTCGCTCAGACGCCCGACTGCGGCATGTTTGTCATTTATTTATTCTTATATAAGCCCTTTATGTGGTGTCGCTCAGACGCCCGACTGCGGCATGTTTGTCATTTATTTATTCTTATATAAGCCCTTTATGTGGTGTCGCTCAGACGCCCGACTGCGGCATTGTTATTTTATTTGCAACTTTTCGAGAAGTCATTTCAGACACTCGGTCATTGCATTTTATTTTTACTCCCGTATGGCATGTTCATATCTTTCCTGCATACGTACATCACAGAGTTTCATTTAATTCGTGACAGGCGTTATGATCATAAAATATTTCGGAGCATGATTATCTCTTATTATATTATACCCGTGTTCTTAATGTTTGCGAGTACATTCAAACGTACTCACTGGCTTGTCCCTGGCTATTGTCTTGGCCAGATTTCGCGCATGGAGATAGCATTGCGATGTCAGCCCCGGAACCTACGCTATGACGATAGCAGCCTCGCGGAGATAGGAGTTATCCTAGTCATCTGTTCTTGTGGGAAATGGAGTCCCATAGACGCAGATGAACCACAAACCGCTTCCGCCATCAACCGCTAGAAAACCAAGTGTTGTACTCCTAGGCCACAATGGTCTTGTACTACATATTTTGTACTTTGCTTGGAATTCTTGTATCAAGTTGGTGCCTCATCAGCTAACAGTAATCCTGGGACTGGTGAGCACAAAGGCCATTTTCTAGGAAATTAATATCCCAAAAATCCGGTCGTGACATAGAGGCTAAACCCTAGAAGCTAGCCTATGATTATGATTGTATATCCTGTCCTACGAACTAAACCCTCCGGTTTATATAGACACCGGAGGGGGCTAGGGTTACACAGAGTCGGTTATAGAGAAAGGGATCTACATATCCAAATTGCCAAGCTTGCCTTCCACGCCAAGGAGAGTCCCATCCGGACACGGGACGAAGTCTTCAATCTTGTGTCTTCATAGTCCAACAGTCTGGCCAAAGTATATAGTCTGGCTGTCCGAGCACCCCCTATTCCAGGACTCCCTCAGTAGCCCCTGAACCAGGCTTCAATGACGATGAGTCTGGCGCGCAGATTGTCTTCAGCATTGCAAGGCAGGTTCCTTCTCCGAATACTCCATAAAAGATTTTGAACACGAGGAACGTGTCCGGCTCTGCAAAACAAGTTCCACAGACCACCGTAGAGAGCATATATTCCACAAATCTAATCTACTGACAACTTTGCATAGCGTGACATCACGCCGCGGCCCGTTCATTATTCGAGCCGTTTTTCTCAACCAGCTGCTACACATACTGCGAGGCGGTTTCATTGGCACATCTTGTCGAAGCAGACATCGTGTCCCCTTATCACGGGATTGTTGGAGATATGCCCTAGAGGCAATCATGTGATAATGATATTTCCATATGTATTCATGAGTCCTTTGTATTGTCCTTGAACATCATCAGTGATATGTATCAATAAGTATGTGACTTGCTTGTGGAACTATGTATTGTATGATGATTGTTTTAATGGTCCGTAGTTGATAAGGTTATGCGGACACATATCCTTGACTAGTATATGACTCGGTTGATGACTATGTTTCACAAGTCATGTGCATGGAGATGCTAAACCGATAGTATGGGCTCGGGGATGGAGATCACCGAGTCGGACAGACCCACTTTGAGACGCAGCGATATATAGTCATTTGTTAGTCTCAAGTGCAATGTCTATGCCATGTCCTAGACCTGAGGTTCTCGCATGTTCTCGGGATGAGGATCGACTCACTTAGGGTCTATCAAACGCTACTCCGTAACCGGGTAGTTATAAAGGTAGCTTTCGGGTGAGTCATGAGACATGCCGCGAGACCTGGTTGACCAAGATGGAATTTGCCCCTCCCATTTGGAGAGATATTCTCTGGGCCCTCTCGAGTGATCAGATTCGGAAAGCATGGCCATGCGACTTGGGTTAAGTGTTAACCCAGTTCGGGAATCTGTATCGTGGTTTCGAGAAGAGAGGTCGAGCTGACACAAGGGTGACAAGTACTCGCCTTGAGCTCGACAACAAATATCGTGAGGCAAAAGGAATGTTGCATATGCCACATTGTTGAGGTTCGTCAAACGACTTTACGCCCACATGGGAGTTGGCACGTTCTGCTAGCAGCCGCTACCAACTATCGACTCTGGTCGTGTCCATGTGTACGTGAACCTATAGGGTCGCACACTTAAGGGGCTGCAGCCCATTCGGATTGGATCTGAGTGGAAAATGGATGTGGACTCCTAGTGGGCTCAAGTGTTCAGCCCACCTCGGAGGTCTATATAAAGGGGAGTGGGCGCACCACTTAGGGTCGAGCCAATCGAACCCTGGTTTACCACCGCCACTCCCCACGCCCATGCCGCGCGACCGGACCTAGCAGTCGGCCGCTCGACGCTGCTCCCCGTACGTGTGGATACCTTGGAGGCATCGCAGCTGCGGTGCTTGGACGAACCGTTAGAGGGAACTGTGAGGTGCCGTTCATGGGAGATCACCGTTCGCGGGTCTTTGCTGTTCGCGGGAGATCGACATCACGAGGAGGAGACGGCCCAGGAGATCAGCTACACGCATCACCAACTCCACTTCCGTTGCGGTGACTGCGCGTCTAGTGGTAAACCCGATCCCATGATGTATTTCCAGCAGCATGATCTTGGGTGCACGGTAGAAAATTTTATTTGGCACTAGCGTAGCGTACCGCGTGTTACGACAGGGATTCTCATCAATACGGGCGTGGGTAACCCAACCGCGCCATTAACACGACGCTTGGGGGAATGAGCGAGTTTTAAGGGGCAAGTGGGGAGGCGCATGGTTTCTACCGCCTTTATAAAGAGACACCTTTTCTCCACCCACGCCTTCTTCTTCCTCTACTCATCCATTTCCCCTCGCTCGAGCCCTAGCGCCCCAGCCTTCTCCTTCTCCGCAAAGTCACTCAAGCATGTCCGGAGCAGGAGGCAAGTGGTTGGCCTCCACCATTAAGGAGGCGGATATCACGAAGCTCCGGGAGGCCGGATACCTGGCCACAGATATCGCGCACAGGCTTCCTACCGAAGGGCAGATAATCCCTACCCCCGAGCCTCAGGAGAGGGTAGTGTTTCTCCCTCACTTCGTCCGCGATCTGGGATTCCCCCTCCACCCATTTGTCCGCGGGCTCATGTTTTACTACGGGCAGGACTTCCATGATCTGGCCCCCAATTTCATCCTCAATATCTCGGCGTTTATCGTCCTGTGCGAGGCCTTCCTCCGCATTATGCCCCACTTCGGCCTATGGCTGAAGACCTTCAACGTGAAGCCAAAGGTGCTGGTGGGCCAGCAAGTAGAGTGCGGAGGCGCCATGGTGGGCAAGATGCCCAATGTCACTTGGCCCGAAGGCTCCTTCGTGGAGACCATGAAGGGGTGGCAATCGATGTGGTTCTACATCACCGAGCCGCGTGACGCCAACTGGGTAGCAGCCACCAAATTCCGATCCGGCCTCCCTGTGCGGCTCACTTCCTGGAAAGAGAAGGGCCTTGCCTGGGGCTCATCGGTGGAGCTGACCGGACTCCAGACCTGTATCAAGAACATGATACGCAAGAAAATCAAGCTTGTCAATGTGGTCCAGGTCATGCTTGCCCACCGGATCCTTCCGTGTCAAAGACGGGCTTTCAATATGTGGGAGTTCGACCCAGCCGAACACCAGATGCCGCAAGAGCTCTTCGACACAACGCACGAAGATGTCTGGAAAGTGCTGTTCAAGGCTTCCGAAGTACCACCGCCCACGACCGAAGATCGCGGACTCAGCGCAAGGCGCTCCGCCAATCCAGTAAGTTTTTACATTCCGCAAGATGTGCCTTTTACCAGCACATCCGCGGGAGGGATCTAAACTTCCATGCCCATTTATCAAGACTGGGTAGCGTTAGCCGAACAGATTGATTGTCCGGCTCCTCTGCCCGAAGGCCCAGCATCGGCTCTCTTAACAGAGATGCTGGTTCCGGCACCCTACGAGGCGCCGGAGAAGAAGAAGAAGAACGCGGGGACCAGGAAAGGTCCCCGGCGCAAGGTCGTATCGGACTCATCGTCCGAGGACACTGAGGCGCACTCCTCTAACAAAGAGGAGGAAGAAGTAGCAGAAATGCCTCCCCTGGCGACCGGGGGGGAGAAGAAAAGGAAGGTCGTCCCGTCTGGGGAGGCCGAAGGGTCCAAGAGGGGAAAGACCCTCCCTCCAGACCATTCCACTACGGCCGCCTATAGCGACGAGGAGTGGTTGCCTAGGGACAAGCCCCTGGCGAAGTCATAAGTATCCGGATACTATAATACCTTCCGGTACGTATAGCTTTCTTGCTTCTCATCATGTCAAGTATGATTGTGCAGTCCGGCCAAATCCCACATCAACGAATCCTCCTCGGATGGGTCCTTGATTCAGTCGGCGATGAACAACGATTCACTCCCGACGGGCACTTCCCCCTGGCCCTTGGACGACACCGAGGTGTTGTCCCAGATGATACCGGACTAGGGGGAGATTGTTCTGGAGACGCCCCAAGGCGAAATCCCAGACGCGGGGCACATGGGGGGGAAGACCCCCATGTAATCTGATAACGGGGGCCGCAGTAAGCTTGGCCCCCAGCCGGATACTGCGCCCGAACATCCAACGGTTCCGGGTTCAGGTAGGCAGCCCCTCGCTAAGGAGGGCGAGCCGCATGTGCCGATGACCTCTGTCCATCCAGAGGCATCGGACAACTTGCTAGAAACGCTTCGTGGCGCTTCCATTGGCGAGGAGCACCGCACCATTATGAGTGCGGTGATTGAGAAGGTCAGGTCTGCTAAAAGCGGATTGACCGAAGCTTGCGCCAGCCTCCTAACAGGCTTCGAGGTAAGTAGTAAAATTGTGAGAAAATATCACAGTATAGACAGTAGCCCCTGATGCTCTGTTTGGTGTTCAGAAAGAAAAGCCGAACAGAGGATCAGATAATCATCCGCAGGAGTCTAATAGAATATGTCTTTATGTGAATAAGCAGGCATCGCTGCTGGCCACTGCCGCACGTACTGCGGAGGTCTCCGGACTAAAGCGGGACCTGGAGCGGACCGAAGAAGAGCTCGGCCTCGTGAAGAGGCAGCTTGAGGAGAACAAAGGTACATAATAACCCATCTATATATTGATAAAGAAGGAATGGTTTCAGCTCACAAGAGCTTTATGAATTTTAATAAGGGCCACGACCAAAGTGGCGGCCCTTAAAAAGGCGCTAACCGAGGCCGAAGACAAAGCGGCCAAGGAGCGCGCCGAACGCGAGAAGCAAGAGGCCCGCGTCGGAGAGGTACAACAAGAGCTCGAGGACTTTGTTAAAAAAATATGAGTCCTTGGAGCGTGACTCTAAGACGCAAGAGTCCGAGCTTGCGAAAGCCCTCCAAAGCGCAGGAGACACCAAGGCCGTGGCCCAAAAGGCCCTCCAGGAGATTGAGGCAGCCAAGAAGATTGCGGCGGGTAAGGCATTCAATATGCAAAGCAAGCATGTGAAGGAGACTTTCTTTTTACTTACCCGAATTTGGAGCTCTCCAGGAGCATTCATAGATCTGCCGCGCAGCGTTTCTGATGCTGCAGAGTTCTACCGAGATGAGGAAGGGAGCTCAGCGGAGAAGTTGTTCTGGTCCCAGTATATTGGGGCCGAACACCCGATGACTTTGAGCGACCGGCTGAAGCAACTGGTCGAACTTCACAAGGCGGCTGAACTGGCCATGAAGGACCTTATAGTCCGGATGTGGCCGGCCGAGCCCCTGCCCAGCAGCTACTTCGGCCTGGTTAAGCGGCTTGTGTCTGCCTGCCCGCGGCTCGAAGTCATAAAGCGATCAGTCTGCATTGAAGGCGCGCGCAGTGCCTTCGCCCGCGCAAAAGTGCACTGGGCGAAGATGGATGCCGAGAAGTTGGTGACGGAGGGGCCACCGAAGGGCAAGGAGCACCGCCGCCCCGAGAATTATTATGATAGTGTCCTGAAGGGCACCCGCCTTGTGGGGGAGGAATGTGCTATGGATGTAATATTCAAGTGAATGTACTCATTCTATCCTGTAATATGAAAACAAGTTCATTTGCGCCATGTAACGCTTGTTAATTTAAAATATTACCTTCTATGCGTCCGTTTATAAAATCTGAGAGTTGGCCAGTCGTCGGCTTCTGCCCCCATGTAACTAGTACTGTGGTGTTCGAGATAAGTATAAACACTCTTTATCCAAATTATTGGTCCTTTAAGGAGGTGTTTAGCGCAACGAACCAAGCAATCGGACTCTACGGCTTTATCACTCTCACTTAGCCATAGAAGTCTACAATTTTAAATTTTGGCGTAGCCCCTGGTGTTCGGAAGGCCGAACTTGGGGCACTATACACGCCTAAACCGGACAAGGCCGATTCTTCGCCCGAAGCGGGAAAAATCTTTAAGGATTTGAGACCTCTCGAACAGTGACCGGCTCTTGCCGCATCATGACAGTCAGTTTTCGGCTTTCTCTACTGAGGTGCTCGCCTAGATGAACCAGGGCACAATCGCAGTAGTTCTCCCGGTGGCACCTTAGCCGATAGAGCGGAATGTAAGGTATCAAAACACGGGAGCCGGGCAAACCCAACATTTGACCCAAGACATGATTCAGAGCTGATCCATATAATGCTATAAGTTCGGGGTGCCGCATTGTCAAAAGTGTTCGGACTTTTCTTGCCGTGTTATGGGGTACACTGAAGCCCCTGGCGAACTGATCGTACCAAGTGTACGGATGCAAATTTTAATAATTAAACAAACAAGGAAAGAAATAAAGAAATGTAATAAGAAGCTGATGATGTACATTATGTTCCATTGCTATTTGAATAGTACGTCAAGGCGTATGCATACGAGTAGTGCGATAAGCAAAATAGGACTATTTGACATGTCCTAGCCAAGAGTGAGCTGCGTGCGGGCATGTACAACAGGTATAGCGATCGTTAGCAGAGACCACCTGGTAGTTCCCTTGGCGTTTCCGTCCCGTGATGGGTCCAATGATCAGGTTATCGGAAGAGCCTTCAAAAAGTAGGGACCTGGAAGAAAGAAAAGGGTGAAGGTATACGGGTCCTGGGGTGGTTGAGCCGCATTGTGGGCCGTATTGTAGCTGCGCCTCCGCATGTGCCCATGGTATTTTAAGTGCGTAATTATGTACGCGCGGCACGAGTTCTGTTGCTTGACTGGGACTAGGACGGAGGCCGAATTGCTAGGCGAGCCTAGGACATGCCGGACGATCCTGTTGCAGAGTACTCCGGACTCGCTTAGCGGTGTCCGGGGGCTTTATGGCCGAACTGGAGGTCTGCCTAAGAACGCTGCTCTGTGCTTCTGCTGCGAGGGACGCAGTGTGCTCCTCTGTACGGAGGGAGCGCTCTGTGTTTCCGTTGACTGTTATAACCCCGCGAGGACCTGGCATCTTGAGTTTGAGGTATGCGTAATGCGGTGCCGCATTGAATCTGGCAAATGCGGTTCGTCCGAGCAGTGCATGGTAGCCACTACGGAATGGGACGATATCAAAGATTAACTCCTCGCTTCGGAAGTTGTCCGGAGATCCGAAGACTACTTCTAATGTGATCGAGCCCGTGCAGTGAGCCTCTACACCTGGTATGACACCTTTAAAGGTGGTTTTGGTTCGTTTGATCCTGGAGGGATCGATGCCCACTTTGCGCACTGTATCCTAATAGAGTAGGTCAGGCTGCTGCCACCGTCCATGAGGACTCGTGTTAGGTGGAATCCGTCGATGATAGGGTCAAGGACAAATGCGGCCGAACCGCCATGACGGATACTGGTAGGATGGTCCCTATGATCAAAAGTGATCGGACAAGAAGACCATGTATTCAACTTTGGGGCGACTGGCTCCATCGCGTAGACGTCCCTTAGTGCACGCTTCCGCTCCCGCTTGGGAATATGGGTGGCGTATATCATGTTCACCGTTTTCACATGGGGAGGAAATTTCTTCTGTCCTCCTGTGTTCGGCAGCCGGGGCCCCTCGTCGTCATCACTATGTGGCCCCTTTTCCTTGTTTTCGGCATTCAACTTGCCGGCCTGTTTGAACACCCAGCATTCTCTGTTGGTGTGGTTGGCTGGTTTATTGGGGGTGCCGTGAATTTGACACGAGCGATCGAGTATGCGGTCCAGACTGGACGGGCCCGGACTGTTTCTATTGAATGGCTTCTTCCGCTGTCCGGACTTAGAGCCACTGAATCCGGCGTTGACGGCCGTGTCTTCGGCATTATCCCCATTTATGTGACGCTAGTGTTTGTTGCGTCGGGGCTTGCCGCTGCTATCTCTGGCCTCTGATGTGCCAGGATTGCTTGCTGTATTGCTGCTACGAGCCAACCAGCTATCCTCGCCCACACAAAAGCGGGTCATGAGTGTCGTGAGGGCTGCCATGGACTTCGGCTTTTCTTGGCCGAGGTGTCGGGAAAGCCACTCGTCGCGAATGTTATGCTTAAAGGCCGCTAGGGCTTCGGCATCCGGACAATCGACAATTTGGTTCTTTTTGGTTAAGAACCGAGTCCAGAATTTTCTGGCTGACTCTCCGGGTTGTTGGGTAATGTGACTTAAATCGTCAGCATCCGGAGGTCGCACATAAGTGCCCTGGAAGTTATCCAGGAATGCATCTTCCAGGTTCTCCCTGCTTCCAATGGAGTTTGCCGGCAAGCTGTTTAGCCAATGCCGAGCCGATACCTTGAGTTTTAGTGGGAGGTACTTGATGGCATGTAGATCATCACGGTGGGCCATGTGAATGTGGAGAAGGAAATCTTCAATCCATACCGCGGGGTCTGTTGTCCCATCGTATGACTCGATGTTCACAGGTTTAAACCCTTCTGGGAACTCATGGTCCATTACTTCGTCAGTGAAGCATAAGGGGTGTGCGACACCTCTATGCCGGGCTATGTCACGACGCAGTTCAAGTGAGGCTGGTCGGTTGTGTTCGGCCCGGCCGGATTTATATTTCGTGTATCCGGCGTGGTGATCGTCGACACGCGTTGGGGCGCGCCCCCGTGATCTGAAGATCCATCCTGACTGTCCTGCTTTGTTTTCCAACACATCTCGTAGGTCTTGCGTGTAGCCCCGGGCCTTCGTGTTTTTATTTGACTGGCCACGGGGTGCGGGCTGGTGTTTGGATTGATATGCCTTATCCCGGCCACGTGGTGGCCGGTCAGCCGCATCCTGCTCTAGTGTCTCCTCTTCAAATTGAGGTAACAACTTGTGCTTTGGGTAGATTTTGGTTGGGCGCTCGAGTCCATATTCCTCGGCTACCAGGACCTCGGTCCATCTATCAGTTAGCAGATCTTGATCAGCTTGAAGCTGCTGCTGCTTTTTCTTCAGGCTTTTTGCAGTGGCTATAAGCCGGCGTTTAAAGCGCTCCTGCTCGACGGGATCCTCAGGCATGATGAATTCTTCGTCGCCGAGGCTCACCTCATCTTCGGAGAGGGGCATGTAATTTTCATCATCCAAGTCTCCATTCGTTGCCTGCTCATCGGGGCTATCCTGCCCATCTTCCTGTTCGGCTTGCTCAAAGTCTGGCTCGGCGGGGTTGTTTTCGTCTTCGGCATCATCCGAAGCGTTATTGTCTCCTGTGCCGGTATCATTATTTTTGCTATGGCGGGGCTTAGAGCGGCGCCTATGACGCCGGTGCTTAGTTTGCTTCTAAAGGGGATTATCCTCCGTTGCCTCATCGCCATTGCCTTCTTTGGGCGTGTCCACCATGTATATGTCATATGACGAGGTGGCTGTCCAGCGCCCCTTGGGCGGTGGTTCCTATTCTTCTCCGGCATCGTCATCCATACCGTCGATGTCTTCGAAGTCGAAGTCAAGCATGTCGGTTAAGTCATCGACAGCGGCTATTGAGTGGGTGGTGAGTGGGTAACGAATTTCTTCGTCGCCCGCTTCCCACTCGAGCCAGACATAGTTCGGCCAGGAGTCTCCTGACAGGGAGAGAGGTCTTAATGAATTTAGCACGTCGCCCAAGGGCGAATGCTGAAAGATATCCACGGAGGTGAACTCCATGATCGGTGCCCAATCAGATTCTATAGGCACAGACGCATGCGGTTCAGAGCCTATGGCCGGAGACGAGTCCGAAGCTCCGATGACACAGGCCTCGTTGGAAGTGAGATCTGTGTTCTGCTCTATCATCGATGAGTGTGCGGCCTCCGTGGCGGGGTCCATCCACCCGTCCTCGGATGGCACGATCTGCTCCGGATTAATAGTCGGGGCGATCGCAGGTGTGATCTCCTGAGCAACGTCCGATGGCAGATCTAAGTCATGCTCGTCATGACTGTTTGGCGCACCTACCATGGGCTCGAATCCGTCAAAGATCAAGTCTCCGCAGATGTCAGCGGTGTAGTTAAAACTTCCAAACCTGACCTGATGGCCAGGGGCGTAGCTATCGATCTGCTCCAGATGGCCAAGCGAGTTGGCCCGCAGTGCGAAGCCGCCGAATACGAAGATCTCTCCGGGGAGGAAAACCTCACCCTGGATTGCATTGTTGCAGATGATTGAAGGAGCCATCAAGCCTTACCGTGACGACACAGTGGAACTCTCAATGAAAGCACCAATGTCGGTGTCAAAACCGGCGGATCTCGGGTAGGGGGTCCCGAACTGTGCGTCTAAGGCTAATGGCAACAGGAGGCGGGGGACACAATGTTTACCCAGGTTCGGGCCCTCTCGATGGAGGTAATACCCTACTTCCTGCTTGATTGATCTTGATGATATGAGTATTACAAGAGTTCATCTACCACGAGATCCTAGAGGCTAAACCCTAGAAGCTAGCCTATGATTATGATTGTATATCCTATCCTACGGACTAAACCCTCCGGTTTATATAGACACCGGAGGGGGCTAGGGTTACACAGAGTCGGTTACAGAGAAAGGGATCTACATATCCTAATTGCCAAGCTTGCCTTCCACGCCAAGGACAGACCCATCCGGACACGGGACGAAGTCTTCAATATTGTATCTTCATAGTCCAAGAGTCCGGCCAAAGTATATAGTCCGGCTGTCCGAGCACCCCCTATTCCAGGACTCCCTCAGCACCTCTGCCCCGACGCAGCCGGCCCTGCCTCCTCGTCGCCCGTCGCCGCGCCCCTCATCGTCGCCGTCGCCGTTGAAAACATGCGGTGCCCCCATGTTTGGTTTTGGTAATTGATGACAATCTCTATGGACTAATGGTTGCCTTGAGTTATATTTGAAGGTTTTGTCCATAGGCTTTTCTTGGAGTACATGTGTTGGTTTCAAGGAGAGTTTGTGTCGACCAAGGTGCTATTCAAGGAATTACCTAAAATATTGGTCTTGTGAGAGGTTGATCAAGACTAAGTCAAAGACTGAATCAAGTGATCAACAGACAAAGCATAGAAGATGTACCGAGAGGGATCAAGTGATCCCATGGTATGGTAAGCATTGTCAATTATGCTTTATGTACTAACCCATGGTCTTCGTGGGAGTTCTCTGTGGGGTTAGGATGCGATGTGCAAGTTCAAGTGATGCATCACGAAGAGATCAAGTGCTTGAAGCTTGCCTTCCATTGTGGTGACAATGGACATCTGAAGATGAGCCGAAGAGTGGCTCACCCATAGTGGACTATAGGGGAGCAATCATCTAGTCTTCATCGAACTCCCACGAAGACCAAGAAAGGTGGTCCAACTTGAGGGAGTCAAGATCGTCTTCATCTAGCTCAAGTGGACCATGTGCAACGCAAAGGTTTGCCCTTGATAGGTTTTCTATTTTACCGGTCTCGTGGTGGTAGTTGGGAGACCGGGTTATAGGATCGTTTGCAGTACTATCAAGGGGGGCTCTCTTGATGAGTAGCTTGATCGTATCGTTAGTAGAGAGCTCAAACCATTGCATCCTTGCATCATGTTTCTTGGTTCTTGTTTGGTTCTCTTTGTGAGTCTTAGAGCTTATGGTCATCTTGATGACAAGCTTGAGTTCATCGAAAATGGAGTTCGCATGCGTCTTCTATGATGTTTTCGGTGTTGGAGGTTTTACCGGTCTTATCCGAGGAAGGGTTCTCAACATTTTCTTGTGGGCCTTTTCTAATTTGCTTCTTATTGATATTTCTTTCAAGATTGTGTTAGCCCTTGTCACTAGATTTCCAACAAACTTGGTTTCATCAAATTCGGAGTCCGCTTGCAAAAGTTGTGGCAGTTTTGGTGTTCTGAAAAGGCTGCAGCAGTAATACCGCGAATGGGAGCGGATGTAATTTTTTACTACCGCTCCAGAGCGGTACTACCACAGCTCCTACAGCGGTACTACCGCTCCGGATCAAAAACTCGTCCCAAGTCCTGCAGAGGTAGGCACGGAAGTATTTTTTTAGTACCGCTCGCAAGCAGTAGTACCGCTACCATTTTGCGGTAGCACCGTGAGAGCGGTAGTACCGTGAGGACGAGCGGTAGTACCGCTCCGGCGGTTCTACTGGCCTTTTGCTTCCTCGCTGTTGTTTTTCAAAGGGGTACTACCGCCCTAGCGGTAGTACCGCTCCTTGGAGCGGTAGTACCGCTCTGTGCGGGCTGTGAGCATAACGGTTGGATTTTTTCCCACCTATAAAAGGGGGTCTTCTTCCCCATTGAACCTAATCCTTCAAGCTCGTGTTCTTCCCCCATTGTTGACCTTCTTCAATCTTGCTAACTCTCAATCCCTCCAATGATTCTTGCTAGTTCTTGAGGGAAAAGAGAGAGGAGATCTAGATCCACGTTTCCACAAATCACTCTCTCCTCTAAGTGAGGGGAACCCCTTGGATCTAGATCTTGGAGTTCTTCGTGTTCTTCTTTCGTTCTTCCTCTCATTTTCCTCCTTAGCATTAGTTGCTTTGGTGGGATTTGGGAGAGAAGGACTTGGGCACTCCGTGTGCCCTTGCCATTGCATTTGGTGCATCGGTTTGAGTTCTCCACGTGATACGTGGAAGTTACAAGTTGAGAAGCTTATTTCTCTTGGGTGCTTGGTACCCTTGAGCTTGTTACTCTTGGGTGTTTGGACACCCTAGAGCTTGTTCCTCTTGGGTGCCTTGGCGCCCTAGACGGTTGGTGTTGTTCGGAGCTCAATCATTGTGGTGTAAAGCTCCGGGCAAGCGTCGGGGTCTCCAATTAGGTTGTGGAGATCGCCCCGAGCAATTTGACGGGTACCGGTGACCGCCCCCAAGGGTTGCCATTTGTACGGGTTTGGTGACCGCCCTCAAGGGTCCCTTAGTGGAATCACGGCATCTTCCATTGTGCGAGGGCGTGAGGAGATTACGGTGGCCCTAGTGGCTTCTTGGGGAGCATTGTGCCTCCACACCGCTCCAAACGGAAATTAGCATCCGCAAGGGTGTGAACTTCGGGATACGTCGTCGTCTCCACGTGCCTCGGTTATCTCTTACCCGAGCTCTTTACTTATGCACTTTACTTTGTGATAGCCATATTGTTTCTTGTCATATATGTTGCTATCACCTAGTAGTTTATCTTGCTTAGCATAAGTTGTTGGTGCACATAGGTGAGCCTAGTTGTTGTAGGTTTTGTGCTTGACAAATTAACCGCTAGGTTTATTCCGCATTTGTTCAAACCTAAACCGTAATTATTTTAAAGCGCCTATTCACCCCCCCCCCTCTAGGCGACATCCACGATCTTTCAATTGGTATCAGAGCCTTGTCTCTCTTTCAAGGCTTTACCGCCTAGAGAGTAAAGATGTCGACTAGGGGATTAGGATTCTCTGACACTCTTAGTTTAGATGGCACTAATTTTGATGTTTGGGTAATTCGCATGCTTAATCACTTTAGGGTCATGGACCCAAATTTAGAGTGAATTGTAGATATGGGTTTTTCTCCTCCAAAGGATCACCAAAGATTATCTTTAGAGGATGAGAAAAACTCTTATCTCAATGCTCAAGCTTCTAATGTGCTTTTCGATGCTTTGAGCAATGTAGTTATATTTCAACTCATGCCGTTCCGGGATGCTCATGAGTTGTGGACAAAGCTTCAAGATAAATATGGTGTGTCCAAGATTTGTGGGGATGATTGTTCTCACTCCACCTCCGGCCGTATAGTCTTCTCAAATTGTTCTACTTCACCTACATGTGGTTTGCCACAAGGTAATGATATGGTGAGTAGTGTTGGTCATTGCAATGATGATAGTATGCTTATTGTGGATGATCCTTCATCACTATATTATTACAATGCTCCTTCTTTGGGCTTTAACACTTCGAGCTCTCCAAATGTTTCACATGCTTGTGTTGATAGTCCTAGCATATCATGTAGAAGTTGCTTGACTAAATCTCATGATGATATGCTTGCTATGTCTTGTTGCCTTGATAAAAATGCATCTATTTCCTCGAATTGTTGTGCTAAGAATGTAGAGGAAACCGAACACTCCATGGAACAAGATGTGGTGTTTAATGGTGCCTCAAGGGATCCTACATCATCATCTATTGCTTTTTGCCTTATGGCTAAAGCGTCAAAGGTACCTCCTTCCTTGTACCCCAGTATGTCTCTTGATGATGATGTTGATGCTAATGGTGATGAGGATAATGATGAAGAGAATGATAATGTTGCCTCCTTAAAAACTAAGGGGGAAATGATTTTTAAAACTCTTCATAAAAATAAAATTGCTCGTTACAACTTCATGGAAATCATGTCTATTGCCATTGAGGGCAAGAAATACATTGAGGAGTTGGAATCTCATCTAGAGGAGCATGAGGTCACCATTGAGAAAATTGAAGCTCATGAGCGTGATTACGCAAATGAGACCGCGGAGCTATCTCAAGCTCTTGAACATGAACAAACCACCTCCCAATCTCTTGAGGAGGCTTTTGCTCTAGAACTATCCAGAGTGAAGGAATCTCATGATAGAGCTCTTGAGGAGGCCAATGATTTTGAAACTAAAAATGAGAAGCTTGAAGTTGCGCATGCTAAACTCCTTGAGGACTTTGGGCACCTCGAAAATGGCTCAAGGGTCATTAAGAGTGAGCTCATCAAACTCACCGAGTCTCATGCACAACTTAAAGCTTCATATTCTAAAGAGCTTGCCAACTTGCCTTCTCCTCTTGCTATTATTGACGATGCTTGTGCTACTAACTCTATTTCTAGTGAAGCATCCATTTTGAAGGAGAATGTTGAGCTACGGGCTCAACTTGAGTTGTTATCTGGCAATTATGGGAAATTGGAATAAAGCCATGGAATGCTCTCAAGCTCTCATGATGATCTTCTAGTATCCCATAATGTGCTAAAGATAGCTCATGAGGCCATGATTGCTAAGGTAACATCAAGTGAGCCTCATGTGGATACTAGCACTACTTTTAGTCAAAATGCTATATTGCCTTGTGTTAGTCCTCATGTTTCATCCATGCATAACATTGGTACATCTCGTGATTAATTGCTTTCCTTGCCTTGTTGCTCTCACGATGAAGCTTATACTTCCTCTAGAGCTTGTGTTGAGACTAACCATGTAGAGGAAATCAAAGAGCTCAAGGCCCAAGTCACTTCTTTGAAGAAAGACTTGAAAAAGTGTCATGAAGGGAAGGCCACACTCAACAATATCTTGAGTGTGCAAAAATCCCCCAATGACAAAGGTGGACTTGGATTCAACTCCAATAAGGAGAAGAAGTCCAAGAGCAACAAGAAGAAGGGCCAAAAACAAGTCAAGAATTCGGCCAAGATTATTTGCTTCAAGTGCAAAATTGAAGGGCATCATGTTAGATCTTGCCCATTGAAGAAGAAGGCCATTAGTGACAAGCAACAAGGGAAGCGGCTACAAGTGCATTCTCATGCTCAACCTCAAGTTGAAGAAAGGCCTCTTCCCAAGAAGACTCGAGCTAATGCTTCTCAAGTTGAGAAATCAAGTGAGAAGAAAGTGAAGAGTAGACGTTGCTACCTATGTCATGAGAAAGGTCACCTCGCTTCTTCATGCACTAGTGGTAACTTATCCAACTCAATTATTATTGATGATGTCTATTCTCTTGGGAAGGATAAGGTTGGCAATGTGTTTGCCAAGTTTTTTGGTACTCAAAGTGGTTTGAAGCAAAGAACCATTTGGGTAGCCAAGCCTATTGTGACTAACCTCTTAGGACCCAACTTGGTTGGGGACCAACTAGCTCAAACTTGATCAATAGGTGTTGTTGGAGGTCATTGGAGACTTGGCTACATTATGAAGATTTAAGGGGTCCTTGTCATTCATATTGTCTCAAGCCAAGTCATTCGGATTATCTTTCTATCGTATATCCAATGTTCCTCCTTGCGGTAACACGTGCTTAAATTGCTTACATGGAAAGTTACTTGCCCCTTAGCATGTGGTGGTTTTGTATCTTGCATGTGCTTGTATATGTTGTGCTTCCAATTTGCTTATCTTGAGAAATCAAGTATGTGTATGTTGGTTTGCACATCATGTACATGTGTGTTGTGTGTTGAGCCTTTTTGCTTCTTGTTTATTTCTTAGTTGGCTCTTGTGAGAGATTAATGGAATATCCCATTATGGGGGAGTGATGTGCTTTGTGCACCTCACAATCCTATATATGTGTGTACATGAGTAATACCATCTAGTATTGATATTTCAAGATTATCTAGTTGCTATGTGGTATGTCTTCTCATGAGAAATTCAAATTCTAAGTTGTCCATTAATTATCTCTTGTTGGATCCTCTTATTGCCTCTTGTTAAGTTTTCTTCATTGGTATCACATTATGGGGGAGTAATATGCCATGTATATTACAAGCCTAGAAAATGTGTACATTTGAGATATTGTCACCTAGTGTTGATATTGTAGATTATCTTGTTTCTAGGTGGCATGTTAGCTCTACAAGTTGCAATTTTCTTGTGTTTGGTGTGAAGATGATGTTGGATACCTTTCTATCTACCAACGGGAATTATTTCCAAATACTTCTTGTCTTTTGACAATTGGTACTCACTTATGTGTGGTAGAAATTATTGATCATCTTTACATTGGCCTTTGCTTTTATTTGCCTTATCTTGTGCCTAGGGTTGTGTCAAGTCCCATTGTTTTCCATACCACTTGTGGATCTTGTTAATTTCTTGACCATGTCCAGTGTTTTCTAGATATAGAGAAAGTGGTGATCTCACCTTGTGCATTTTGTATTCGAATGCAAATTCTCTATAATGCACAACTCGTGGGGAGTTATCCTATTTTCTATAAAATGCTCATATTGTGATCCTTATCAAGTGTGTGTTGGTGGAAGGCAAGCCGTTTTCTTTTGGTACCTTGTGCCATCATGAAACTTTGTTGAGAGCTTGGTTTGTTTGGAACCATCCTCTCTTTGGGAGTTTGACATCTTTAATTTAGTGTGTATCAATGGATATCTCATTCCTTGATGTATCTTTAATGATATCTTCCAAGTGATGATTTATCTATTTGGTATCCTTTTTCACTTGGCATTTCGTTTTCATTGGTTTCGGTTCTTGAAAGTTTTGAGCATGCATGTTTACTTCATGTATTTTATTTGGCAGGCTTTCTTTCTTTGACCCAATATATAGGGGAAACTCCCCCAAGTCTCAAATTGGATGAGATGTGCATGATATTTATTTTCATATCTATATGCACATATTTATGTGGAGTTTGTCCTATGTATTGGTGTTTCTAACTATGTGGTCCCAATGAGTTTGGGTACCGTTTAGTTTGTCTTGTTCTTCTAGGAACATTTGGAGGTACATTGGATGCTCAGCTCACTCACAAGGAAGGTGTTTCCACCATGTGCTTATTGGAGTCAAGCTAGGATGATCAATGAACTACCATCTACCTTCAATTGGTATCTACTACATCCTTCCAATGGTATCTCAGTAACAAGTATCATCATCTACTTCATGCACACATTTCTTGCATCAACCTTGTGTAGGTTGTATCATGGCATGTATTCATTCTTTCTTGTGATACTTGTTTCCTTTCTCAAAGCAACCCAACGATGATCTCTTATTGCTAGTTGTGATGACTTTGATGGATGTGTGGTTGGACTTCATTTATATACAATAAGACCATATCTAGCCAAGTGCTATGCTTTCAAGCAAATATCTTATTGCACTAGTAGAAAAAAAACCCATTCGTCCCGGTTGGTTAGGGCCTTTTGTCCCGGTTCTTGAACCGGGACTAAAGGGTCGTTACTAATGCCCTAGACCTTTAGTCCCGGTTCTAACACGAACCGGGACAGATGGGCCTCCACGTGGCCGGTGCGCCGAGCCCAGGCAGGAGGGCCTTTGGTCCCGGTTGGTGGCACCAACCGGGACCAAAAGGCATCCACGCGTCAGCATTTCAGGGGCTGGGGTTTTTGAATTTTTTTTAAAGGGGGAGGGGGTTGGGGGTTTTGGGGGGTTAATTTAGGTGTTTCATATATTGTGTTAGCTAGCTAATTAATAGAGAAAAGTGTCCTCTCTTATGTCCGTGCTTGGTCGACGCTACGTACTATACATAGAGAGGCCCTCGACACGCTAGCTAGTAAGAAAATGAAGGAAACCATTAAGTACAGAAGTTCGTCATGCATACCGAGAGAAGTGATCAATCGACCTCTCCTTATCCGAGAGATTGGTCGAACAACAAGTTTTCGTATTATCTATCCGACGCTACTGGCTACATACATATACAATATGTAAGATCTCTTACAATCCCCTATCATTTGAAATCAACTTCCACATGGTATTCTCCGGCTTTATTGATGGCGTGGTCAAGAAAGAATCCCGCCAATTCCTCTTGAATTGCTTTCATGCGATCTTGTGGTAGGAGTTCATTCCGCATCTGCCACGTCTAATTTGAAGAAGGGGGTTAATACATATATATGAATGAAACTCAACAGAAATGATGGTGTATTAAAATGAAATTGTGAATATTATTGCTTACGCACTTCATATTGTCTTTTAGAGTAGCCCCGCTTATTTTTCAAAGTCGCGTTGTAGATGAACTCGCACACGTAGTATCCACAGTAATTATTCCCTTGTTCCTGCCACAAGCACTTTACGAGAAATAGAGGTCAATCAAACTGATAATGAAGCATTATAAATGGCATTGATGAAAGTATAGCTATAGAATCAACGGGAGATGCGCGCAACTAGCTAGCTAGTAGTACTTACTTTCGGGTATGTATATCGCAGCTCCTTCGGCAGTCCCGGAGCTTCTGCGGTGAACTGTTTCCAAACCCTGCAAGACAAAGAAAATAATTATTATTACTTGAGATATCAGGAAATGAACAAAAAGTTGCCGATATGGTGCGATAATGATCGATTGAACTTACTTGTTGAGCATTTTAGTCATGTCTGCATAGGTTTCGGGATCTTTTCGTCTCGAGTCTAAGACGGTTACTAGTCCCCGCTCAACCTTAATCTCCAGAAGAACATAGTGAAAGCTGCGCACGCATGCATAACTCATCAATTACATTACTATAACCTCGCTCGAGTAATAAGGGAAACCGAATATGCACACGACAGTAACACTCACTCAAAGTTGTAAGGAAAGAGTATTAAATCCTTGTTTTGATTTTTGATCAACGATTGTAGCAAGTTGGCCTCGGCCTCTTCGGCGTGCTTTGTAACCAGAAATTCATCTATGATATTTGTGTTAATGAACCCAATATCATACATTTCTTGTTTTCTGCACTCGACGATCTTTAATCTGCATAATATTGTGAGGATAATTAATTATAAATACATGCAATGAAAGAGCTGAGCTATATATAGAGACTTAATGACAGAAATAGTACTTACAGACAGTAGTAAAAGACCGTTAATTTATCGAGGGCCTTTTGATTGAAGAACTCGAAGAACTCCTCAAATGGAACAGGCAACAAATCAGCTCCAACGAGGTTGTGCTCCTCTTTAATTCTCAGATACAAAGTATTCGTCCCCCCGGACTCTTTGCAGGTTTTCATGTACCAATTATGGAATCTTCGCATCATCGTTGGTAGAGATTTTTCATCTTTGACGAGAGGCTTCCCGTACTCGTATCTGTGTTCGTCCACCCCCAAGAAATCAAAATGTACATCGTCAGGCAGGTAATCTCTAAGATTGCTATAACCGGGCACCGTCCCCGGAGCATTAGCGACGATGCCGCTAGACACATTGAGCGGGGGGCACGATTGCTTTGCTTGTTGGCCGAGCTGGGCAATTTTTTTCCCAGCTGCTCGTTCTTTTAACCTTTGATCACTGACAGTACTTCCCGACCGCTCCGCTTCGAGATATGCCTTTTCAGTAATGCGCTCATAGTTGGTTTTCGGCGGAGACTTTGGTGGTTTCCTCAGGGCATCGATAGTGCGCTTTGCTTTCACCGGATCTACCTTCTCCTCCGAAGGTGGATGTCTCTTTGCTTTCAACCCTTCAAAGAAGTCCTTCACTTCGGTCCACACGATCTTCACGTTTTCCTCCTCGCTCCTCTCGTACAGTAACTTCTCTAGAGGCTTGAGAGGTGGACCGTATCTGTATTGCCTCCCGCCTCTGGCTGTACTGCTAGACGCCGGAGCAGACGGAGCGATTGCGGCTGTCTTCTTTCGTGCTTGCTTACGAGGCGGAGGAGAAGGACTACGACGCGCCGGATCAGCCGGGGCGGCGGCGGGTCTCTTCCGCCCTCGCTGGCGAGGCGGAGAAGGAGGAGGCTGCTGGCTGCTCAGGCGCGCCGGCGCAGGCGGACAAGGAGGCGGAGTGCGGCCACGCGCCGGAGAGGGAGGCTGAGTGCCCTGATCATCACTCGCGGGAGGAGGAGGCGGAGTGCCCTGACTCGTCGGAGGAGGAGGAGGAGGCGGAGGCGTCCAGTTCGGAAGGTTGATGAACTCCTTCCGCCATAGGCATGGAGTCTTCAGAGCAGAACCCAGTCGAGTCTCCCCTTCACCGGTAGGGTGGTCAAGCTGGAGGTCCTCAAATCCCTTCATTATTTCGTCCACCATCACCCTAGCATATCCTTCTGGAATCGGACGACAGTGAAAAGTTGCGCCAGGTTCAGAAGGTCGAACAGAGCCGACAGCCGCCTTGACTTTTAAGTTCTGCCATTGCGTCATAAGGTGGCAATTTTGAGACTCCGTGATAGCATCCACGGGGTAGCTAGCAGGAGCCGTCAAGACATGCTCCGGCTGAAGCAGCTTGGTGGAAGCCATGCTGCTTCTCAGCTGAGATGGTGGGGTAGCTTCGGGGGAAGCTTCGGCAGTTCGTTTGCTGCGATTTGCTTCACGTTCCTCTATCGCTTGTACCCTTGCGTGTAGCGCCTTCTGTTCGGTCTGCTGCACTTTCTTCCTCCTCTCCTGGCATTTGTAACCGCCTATGTCCGGAAACCCAGCCTTCCACGGAACAGAGCCTGGCGTGCCTCATGTCCGTCCAGGGTGCTCAGGTTTCCCGAGGGCCATTGTGAGCTCGTCGTTCTCTCTGTCTCGAACGAACGTCCCTTCCTGCGCTGCATCGATATAGTGCTGAAGCCTCTTGACTGGTATTTTCATTTGCTCGTCCGTCCAAAGGCACTTCCCTGATACAGGGTCCAAGGTTCCGCCAGCCCTGAAGAACCAAGTCCGGCAACGGTCTGGCCAGTTCATTGTCTCTGGTTCGATCCCTTTATCAAGCAGATCATTCTCAGCCTTGGCCCACTTAGGCCGGGCTTTGAGGTAGCCACCTGACCCTGTGCGATGGTGAAGCTTCTTCTTCGCAGCATTTTTCTTGTTTGTCGCCGACATCTTCTTACTCTTTAATGATGTCTTGTGGGCCACAAATGCGGGCCAGTGATCTCTAATCTTCTCATATTTGCTGATGAATTTAGGTGTGTCTTCTTTGTCGACAAACCTTTTCAGCTCATTCTTCCACCTCCTGAATAGGCTTGCCATCTTCTTAAGAGCATGAGACTTGATTAATTGCTCTTTAACTGGCTTCTCCAGATCCTCCTCTGGCGGTAGGGTGAAATTTGCCTTCAGCTCAGTCCAAAGATCCTCTTTCTGCATATCAGTGACATAAGACACCTCAGGGTCTTTGTTCTTAGGCTTATACCATTGGTGGATGCTGATCGGGATCTTGTCCCTAACAAGAACCCCGCACTGAGCAGCAAATGCATCCTTTGTCCGGATGGGTTCAATCGGTTCGCCGTCGCGCGCGATCGCTCTGATCTCAAACCTTTCATCCGAGCTCAACTTTTTCTTCGGGCCTCGTCTCTTTACCGAAGATGTGCTCGATCCGGAGGGCTAGAAAAAAGAAGAAAGACGAGAGTTAATTAATATGTGTACATATTCCAAAACAATGAATGCATCAATTAGCTAGTCAGCAGAGGCTTAACTAATATATATACCTGGCCGGACTCGGTTCGGTCACCGGAGCCGTCATCACGGTCTCCTTCTTGCACCGTCATTGGGTCACCGGAGCCATCATAATCATGTATTTCCTCCTCCATTCTTCGATCACCGTAGCCTGCTTCTTCACCCTGTTCTTCCAGACCATCATTGTCGGTAAGACACAAGAAGATATCACCTCCGGCTAAGATTATGTCCCCCAACACCTCTTCTGATTCCTCGTCTCGTATGTGCTCCATTGTTTCTGCAAATATTACAAATGGCAATTATTACACAAACATGACAGCAGGTGGATATATTAGTGGCAAACGTAGACCGAGCTTATTCCGGGTTTGGGGTGGCCTCGGCAACGCTTCAAGGATAGGGGCGCGGCGGGAGGGGTAGGAGACCGACATCATTTTTTTTCTAGGGTTTGGGTGTCCTCAAGAGTTTTGGTCGAGCGAGAGGGGGTGGCCTCGAGAGAGTTTGTCGGGTAGGGGCGCGGCGGGAGGGGGTAGGAGACCGACATCGGTTTTTCTAGGGTTTGGGTGTCCTCGAGAGTTTTTGTATAAGTTATCACAGTCGAGAGGGGGTAATATTGACAACGATGACATACATACATGGGAAAATAATGTTATCGGGGAGGGGGTATATCGACCCCCCCCCCACGTGTTGAAGTTATCGGGAGGGGGTTACATCGACAACGACGACATACGTACATGGGAAAATAATATTATCGGGGAGGGGGTATATCGACCCCCCTCGTGTTGAAGTTATCGGGAGAGGGGTATATCGACGACGACAGACCCGATAAAACATAAGAAAACGAAGAAGAAATAAAAAGAGGAGAAGAAGAAAGGAATAGAGGAGAAGATCGAAGAAAAAAAGAAGAAAAAAAGAGGAGAAGAAGAAAGGAATAGAGGAGAAGAAGAAAAATTTCTATTTTTTCTTCTTCTCTTCTACTCCTTTCTTCTTCTCCTCTTCTTTTTCTTCTTTTTTCCACTTCTTATTTATTTCTCCTCTTCTTCCTCTCCTCTTCTTCTCCTTTCTTCCTCTTCTTATTTTCCTTTCTCCTTCTCGGTCTATGCACGATAGAAAATTCTGAAAAAATACATCTATGATCCCTCATACATACATACATACAAAAAATACATATATGATCCCTCATACATACATACATACAAAAAACATCTGAAAATAGCATATAAGAACATCTAAAAAAATACATATATGATCCCTCACACATACATACCTACATCTAAATTTCTTTTATGAACAACTAAAAACATCTGAAAACAGCATATAAGAACATCTAAAAACATCTAAACAAATAGCATATATATATAACAAAAAAAAGAAAGCTAGGGGCCGGGCAGAGGGGCATGGCGGCGGCGGCGCCGACGGGGCAGGGCAGGGGCGCAGGTGCGCGAGGCAGGGCAGGGGTGCGGGAGCGAGGCAGGGCAGGGGTGCGAGGCAGGTGCTCACAGGGGGTGGCGGGGCACGGCGGGCGGCGTCGGGGCAGGCGCAGGGGCGCGGGGAGCGGCGCCGGCGTCAGGGCAGATAGCGTCGAGGGCGTCGGCGGCGGCGGCGCAGGGGCGCGGGGAGCGGCGCCGGCGTCGGGGCAGATGGCGTCGAGGGCATCGGCTGCGGCGAAGTTGAGCAGCCTGACAGCGTCGGTGGCAGCGGCGACGGTGACGCGGACCAGCCTGACGGCGTCGGGGCAGGCTCGGCGGCGACGGCGACGAGGAGCAGGGCGTCGGGCGGAGAAAGTGATGGATTTTGGAGAAACTGCTAAGTCCTGCTTATATACACAGCGCACTGGCCCCGGTTCGTGGCACAAACCGGGACGAATGCCCCCTTTGGTCCCGGTTCGTGCCACCAACCGGGACCAAAGGTCTCTTTTCAGCAGCCCAAAGGTCTCCTTTCAGCAGCCCAAAGGGCGGGAAATAGAGGCATTTGGTCCCGGTTGGTGGCACCAACCGGGACTAAAGGGGGGGCCTTTAGTCCCGGTTGGTTCCACCAACCGGGACCAATGCGCCCCTTTAATCCCGGTTGGTGCCACCAACCGGGTCTAAAGGCCTTGTGCTGCCCGCGTCGCGGCACGAAAGTTTAGTCCCACCTCGCTAGCTGAGAGAGCTCGAGAGTGGTTTATAAGCGCTGCTGCGCCTACCCTCTCGAGCTCCTCTCAATTGTAGGCTTTTGGGCCTAACCGTATGTTGTGTGCCTGTGGGCCTACTGGGCCTCCTGCGGGCCTGAATCCTGGCCCATGGTAGGGTTTCTAGTCGTATTCAGGCCGTGGGGGCCCAGTAGGTGGCACTTTTTTTTTCTTTGTTGCTTTATTTAGTTTATTTTGTTTCTACTTACAACAAAATACTTATTGTTGCTATTTTTATTTATTTTATTAAAGTTTATTTTTAATTATTTTTTCTTTTAGGTCACAAATATTATAAACTTTCTGTTAGTGCCATTAGTTTTCAAATTTGAATAGTTAAAATTACTATGTTTAATATTACTGTGTTTAAAATTCAAAGTTTTTTTTCGAGTTTTTTTGTTTTGTTTTTTGCATTATTTATTTTCTTTTGTTTTTTGCTTTATTTTTTAATTCTTTTTGCTTTTAGGTCAAAAAATTATAAACTTTCTGTTAGTGCCATTAGTTTTAGAAAAATTATTTTTTTTGTTTTCTTTGTTGCTTTATTTATTTTATTTTGTTTCTACTTACAACAAAATACTTATTGTTGCTATTTTTATTTATTTTATTAAAGTTTATTTTTAATTATTTTTCTTTTAAGTCACAAAAATTATAAACTTTCTGTTAGTGCCATTAGTTTTCAAATTTGAATAGTTAAAATTTGAATTCTTTGAAATTTGTGTGAATCACAAGTTTTTGATTAACTTTACTAAAAATGAGCATAGATGCGCCTATAGAGAAAATTCAACCTAAATTCATAATAAATTTCTATGAATTTCAGAGAAATTCAGTATGAATTTAGGTCAAATTCCCTGTATAAGGGCATCTATTTTCACTTTGAGAGGAGCTCAACAAGGCATAGAGGGAGGGGCTTATAAACCGGTGTGAGCGCCCTTCGGTTGGTGAGGTGGGACTAAACTCTGACCACAACGACGACCAACCCTTTAGTCCTGGTTTGTGGCACAAACCGGGACTAATGGTCATGGGCCAGGGGCGAGGCGCATTGGTCCCGGTTCGTGCGTGGAACCAGGACAAAAAGGTCCAGACGAACCGGGACCAATGGCCCACGTGGCTGCCCTCTTGAGTGTTCTTGGTGAGAACATAGTTGACAAGGAGCGAACCGGGATTAATGGTATTACGAGGGCCGGACCATAAGACATTAAAGCATTTCAAATGAACTCTGAAAAAGTTGAAAGTTGGCATGGTATCATAATTTCACACACATAGCATGTGCATGTACAAAACGGACAATGGTATCATACTCGTAAGTTGGCATGGTATCATCATAATAGTTGCGGGAGAAAGTCTTCACTTTTTCTTTGCTTGTGTCATTTGCTTATTGCGCCGTAACCATGGATAATCTTCATCGTTTATCAGGATGCTTGGGTCAGCCTTGACTTTGAAGGGAGGAATTTCATGAAACTTTTCATAATCTTCAGACATGTCTGTCTTGCCCTCCACTCCCACGATGTCCCTTTTTCCTGAAAGAACTATGTGGCGCTTTGGCTCATCGTATGATGTATTCGCTTCCTTATCTTTTCTTTTTCTCGGTTTGGTAGACATGTCCTTCACATAGATAACCTGTGCCACATCATTGGCTAGGACGAATGGTTCGTCAGTGTACCCTAGATTTTTCAGATCCACTGTTGTCATTCTGTACTGTGGGTCTACTTGTACCCCGCCTCCTAACAGATTGACCCATTTTCACTTAAACAAAGGGACCTTAAAATCATGTCCGTAGTCAAGTTCCCATATGTCCACTATGTAACCATAATATGTGTCCTTTCCCCTCTCGGTTGCTGCATCAAAGCGGACACCGCTGTTTTGGTTGGTGCTCTTTTGATCTTGTTCCATCGTGTAAAATGTATTCCCATTTATCTCGTATCCTTTGTAAATCAATACAGTCAAAGATGGTCCCCTGGACAACAAGTACAGCTCATCACAAACAGTCTTGTCACCTCTGAGACGTGTTTCCAACCAACTGCTGAAAGTCCTGATGTGTTCACATGTAATCCAGTCGTCGCACTGCTCCGGGTGTTTGGAGCGCAGACTGTTCTTGTGTTCATCGACATACGGGGTCACCAAGGTAGAGTTCTATAGAACTGTGTAGTGTGCTTGAGACCAAGAATATCCGTCCCTTCATATTATTGAGTCCCCTCCAAGCGTGCCTTTTCCAGTCAGTCTCCCCTCATACCGCGATTTAGGGACACCTATCTTCTTAAGGCCAGGAATGAAGTCAACACAAAACCCAATGACATCCTCTGTTTGATGGCCCATGGAGATGCTTCCTTCTGGCCTAGCACGGTTATGGACATATTTCTTTAGGACTCCCATGAACCTCTCAAAGGGAAACATATTGTGTAGAAATACGGGCCCCAGAATGACAATCTCGTCGACTAGATGAACTAGGACGTGCGTCATGATATTGAAGAAGGATGGTGGGAACACCAGCTCGAAACTGATAAGACATTGCGCAACATCACTCCTTAGCCTTGGTACGATTTCTGGATCGATCACCTTCTGAGATATTGCATTGAGGAATGCACATAGCTTCACAATGGCTAATCAGACGTTTTCTGGTAGAAGCCCCCTCAATGCAACCGGAAGCAGTTGCATTATAATCACGTGGCAGTCATGAGACTTTAGGTTCTGGAACTTTTTCTCTGGCATATTTATTATTCCCTTTATATTCGACGAGAAGCCAGTCGGGACCTTCATACTAAGCAGGCATTCAAAGAAGATTTCTTTCTCTTCTTTCGTAAGAGCGTAGCTGGTAGGACCTTCATAGTGCTTCAGAGGCATGCCGTCTTTTTGTGCAAGCGTTGCAGGTCCTCCCGTGCCTCAGGTGTATCTTTTGTCTTCCCATACACGCCCAAGAAGCCTAGTAGGTTCACGCAAAGGTTATTCGTCATGTGCATCACGTCGATTGAAGAGTGGACCTCTAGGTCTTTCCAGTAGGGTAGGTCCCAAAATATAGATTTCTTCTTCCACATGGGTGCGTGTCCCTCAGCGTCATTCAGAACAGCTAGTCCGCCGGGACCCCTTCCAAAGATTACGTGTAAATCATTGACCATAGCAAGTACGTGATCACCGGTACGCATGGCGGGCTTCTTCCGGTGATCTGCCTCGCCTTTGAAATGATTGCCTTTCTTTCGACATTGATGGTTGGTCGGAAGAAATCGACGATGGTCCAGGTACACATTCTTCCTGCATTTGTCCAGGTATATACTTTCAGTGTCATCTAAACAGTGCGTGCATGCATGGTATCCCTTGTTTGTCTGTCCTGAAAGGTTACTGAGAGCGGGCCAATCGTTGATGGTCACGAACAGCAACGCCTTTAGGTCAAATTCCTCCTGTTTGTGCTCATCCCACGTACGTACACCGTTTCCATTCAATAGCTGTAAAAGTTGTTCAACTAATGGCCTTAGGTACACATCAATGTCGTTGCCGAGTTGCTTAGGGCCTTGGATGAGAACTGGCATCGTAATGAACTTCCGCTTCATGCACATCCAAGGAGGAAGGTTATACATACATAGAGTCACGGGCCAAGTGCTGTGATTGCTGCTCTGCTCCCCGAAAGGATTAATGCCATCCGCGCTTAAAGCAAACCATACGTTCCTCGGGTCACTTGCAAACTCATCCCAGTACTTCCTCTCGATTTTTCTCCACTACGACCCGTCAGCGGGTGCTCTCAACTTCCCGTCTTTCTTACGGTCCTCACTGTGCCATCGCATCAACTTGGCATGCTCTCCGTTTCTGAACAGACGTTTCAACCGTGGTATTATAGGAGCATACCACATCACCTTCGCAGGAACCCTCTTCCTGGGGGGCTCGCCGTCAACATCACCAGGGTCATCGCGTCTGATCTTATACCGTAATGCACCACATACCGGGCATGCGTTCAGATCCTTGTACGCACCGCGGTAGAGGATGCAGTCATTAGGGCATGCATGTATCTTCTGCACCTCCATTCCTAGAGGGCATACGACCTTCTTTGTTGCGTATGTACTGTCGGGCAATTTGTTATCCTTTGATAGCTTCTTCTTCAATGTTTTCAGTAGCTTCTCAAATCCTTTGTCAGGCACAACATTCTCTGCCTTCCACTGCAGCAATTCCAGTACGGTACCGAGCTTTGTGTTGCCATCTTTGCAATTGGGGTACAACCCTTTTTTGTGATCCTCTAACATGCGATCGAACTTCAGCTTCTCCTTTTGACTTTCGCATTGCGTCCTTGCATCGACAATGACCCGGCGGAGATCATCATCATCGGGCACATCGTCTGGTTCCTCTTGATCTTTAGTAGCTTCCCCCGTTGCAGCATCATTGGGCACATCATCTGGTTCCTCTTGATCTTTAGCAGCTTCCCCCGTTGCAGCATCACCGTATTCAGGGGGCACATAGTTGTCATCGTCCTCTTCTTCTTTGCCGTCTTCCATCATAACCCCTATTTCTACATGCCTCGTCCAAACATTATAGTGTGGCATGAAACCATTGTAAAGCAGGTGGGTGTGAAGGATTTTCTGGTCAGAGTAAGACTTCATATTCCCACATTTAGGGCATGCACAACACATAAAACCATTCTTCTTGTTTGCCTCAACCACTTCGAGAAAATCATGCACGCCCTTAATGCACTCGGAGGTTTGTCTGTCACCGTACATCCATTGTCGGTTCATCTGCGTGCATTATATATAATTAAGTGTGTCAAAAACCATCACAGAACATCATGAATAGATAATTAAGTGACCAAATTAATAGAAGTTCATCATCACATTAAAACCAAAGTACATACATAGTTCTCATCTAACAACATAAAGCTCTCCAGAGCATCTAAATTAATTAAACCATACATTGAAACTATGTAAAACATTTCAATGCGAAAACAAATGCGATCATAATCGCAACCAAGGTAACAATTGATCCAACGGCATAATGATACCAAGCCTCGGTATGAATGGCATATTTTCTAATCTTTCTAATCTTCAAGCGCATTGCATCCATCCTGATCTTGTGATCATCGACGACATCCGCAACATGCAACTCCAATATCATCTTCTCCTCCTCAATTTTTTTTATTTTTTCCTTCAAGAAATTGTTTTCTTCTTCAACTAAATTTAACCTCTCGACAATAGGGTCGGTTGGAATTTCTGGTTCACATACCTCCTAGATAAATAAAATCTATGTCACGTTGGTCGGCATAATTTTCATAAACAATAAATGAAGCAATAGTTATAAAGATAATATATACCACATCCGAATCATAGATAGGACGAGGGCCGACGGGGGCGGATACCAAAACCATCGCACTATATAATAACAAGCAATAAAATAGTAAGAAAATTAGACAAGTATCTCTCTAAAGCAATAATTTTTTTCTTTCAGAAAGAAGATAAGAACAAGAGGCTCACCACGGTGGTGCCAGCGACGAGATCGGCGTGGGCGATCGACGACAGTGAAAACGGGGACAGGGCGTGACGGGTCGCTAATATAAACCTAGACAAATCTCGGGAAAAATAGAGTTCGGAGGTCGTGCTTCGAGAGGAGAAAGCTTAACTAGTGTGGCTCGGGCATTTCATCGAACACCTCATGTGCATAGGAGGTGAGCTAGAGCACCACAAAGCCCTCTCCTCCCCGGCCAGAGAAAAACAGAGCAGTGGAGTGCTCTGCTTGCGGGCGAGGGGTATATATAGGCACCTCAATGGTCCCGGTTCGTGGCACGAACCGGGACTAAAGGGTAGCCTGTTGTCCCGGTTCAAGCGACCAACCGGGACCAATGGTGGTGGGCCAGGAGCCAGGCCCATTGGTCCCAGTTCGTCCCACCAACCGGGACCAAAAGGTCCAGACGAACCGGGACCAATGGCCCACGTGGCCCGGCCGGCCCCCTGGGCTCACGAACCGGGACCAATGCCCCCATGGGTCCCGGTTCTGGACTGAACCGGGACTAATGGGCTGACCTGGCCTGAACCAAAGCCGTCTTTTCTACTAGTGTTGGTATATTTATGACTTCCTTGTGGATATCTTGTTCCAACGTGTTGTAACTATTTCGGGTGTACATCCTTCTTTGTAGACATATATCATCATGATTTTGTCTACCTAGAACCTTATACACTTGAGAGAAATTACATCTCTAGATGATAACTTTCTTTCACGTCCACCTTGTCTTTCTTGTTGTTTCTTGGGTGGCTCCGTGAAAGCTTTTGCCTTGAGTGCGTGTCTTATCTCGTTGCATCTTGTTGCACTCGTGTGTGGTGAAGATTATTTTCCTCATGCTTATCTCTACGAGGCATTTGCCATCTTAATTGGTATCCCTCGTCTTGATGAGGCTTTCATCTTCTATCTTCACCATGGGTGGTCGCAAGCTTTGTTGCTAATTCTCTTTTTAGTGAGCTTGTGATCCCATTTTCTAGTTGGGTGTGTGTGGGGAGGACATGTCATGCACCATGTATCTCATTTATCCAAGACTATGTTGATGCTTATGCTCATCCTTACATTAGTCTTCTCAAGTGCATTGCCTTGACTCACACACATCATTTTGGTTGAGCCCATTCTTAAGTTGCCTCTTTTACTTGTTGCTCAACCATGTGTTTGTTCCAAGTACTAGGCTTAGTTTCCTATATGCTCACTTGCACTTGTTGTTAGTTTCTATTGATTTTGGGGGAGCTATGATCCTATTTTGTGCACTTTGTATCCAAATACAAAAATTCTTGATGTGCAAAAATCATGGGGAGCTTCTCTAGTTTCTTTAGAACAATCCTCAGCTCATATCATAATATCTTTATTCATGTGGCACGTAGGATCATTGGTCTAGTTGACTCAATTGATATCCGTTGATTGCTTGCTTCAATTGGTATCTTTTGATTGCTTGATTGCTTGTTTCTCTCTTTGTTATGTCTTTGTGGCATATCATTCTTTTGCAATCTTTGGGCCTCAATATAGTTTGTCTTCCTCCAAGTATTTTCCGTTGGACATGTGTATTGCATTCCACTCTCTTGTTGAGAAATACACAATTTATGGAGGAACACTCTTTATATTGGCCTTCTAAGCTTTTCACCCATTTCGGCAATCGATGCCAATGGGGGAGGAGTTTCAGAGAGTTTTGTTTCTAAGCATTTGCATCCCATTCTCATGCATCATTGGTTGTTGCATTGCATGGTGATGCATAATTCCTTGTATAAACTCTCTTGAAAGTGATTGTCATCAATTACCAAAAATGGGGGAGTTTGAAAGAACATGCGGTGCCCCCATGTTTGGTTTTGGTAATTGATGACAATCTCTATGGACTAATGGTTGCCTTGAGTTATATTTGAAGGTTTTGTCCATAGGCTATTCTTGGAGTACATGTGTTGGTTTCAAGGAGAGTTTGTGTCGACCAAGGTGCTATTCAAGGAATTACCTAAAAGATTGGTCTTGTGAGAGGTTGATCAAGACTAAGTCAAAGAGTGAATCAAGTTGATCAACAGACAAAGCATAGAAGATGTACCGAGAGGGATCAAGTGATCCCATGGTATGGTAACCATTGTCAATTACGCTTTGTGTACTAACCCATGGTCTTCGTGGGAGTTCTCTGTGGGGTTAGGATGCAGTGTGCAAGTTCAAGTGATGCATCACGAAGAGATCAAGTGCTTGAAGCTTGCCTTCCATTGTGGTGACAATGGACATGTGAAGATGAGCCGAAGAGTGGCTCACCCATAGTGGACTATGGGGGAGCAATCATCTAGTCTTCGTCGAACTCCCATGAAGACCAAGAAAGGTGGTCCAACTTGAGGGAGTCAAGATTGTCTTCATCTAGCTCAAGTGGACCATGTGCAAGGCAAAGGTTTGCCCTTGATAGGTTTTCTATTTTACCGGTCTCGTGGTGGTAGTTGGGAGACCGGGTTATAGGATCGATTGCCGTACTATCAAGGGGGGCTCTCTTGATGAGAAGCTTGATCGTATCGTTAGTAGAGAGCTCAAACCATTGCATCCTTGCATCATGTTTCTTGGTTTTTTTTTGGTTCTCTTTGTGAGTCTTAGAGCTTATGGTCATCTTGATGACAAGCTTGAGTTCATAGAAAACGGAGTTCGCATGCGTCTTCTATGATGTTTTCGGTGTTGGAGGTTTTACTGGTCTTATCTGAGGAAGGGTTCTCACCATTTTCTTGTGGGCCTTTTCTAATTTGTTTCTTATTGATATTTCTTTCAGGATTGTGTTAGCCCTTTTCACTAGCTTTCCAACAAACTTGGTTTCATCGAATTCGGAGTCCGTTTGCAAAAGTTGTGACAGCTTTGGTGTTCTGAAAAGGCTGCAGCGGAACTACCGCGAATTGGAGCGGATGTAATTTTTTACTACCGCTCCAGAGCGGTACTACCGCGGCTCCTACAGCGGTACTACCGCTCCGGATCAAAAACTCATCCCAAGTCCTGTAGAGGTAGGCACGGAAGTATTTTTTAGTAACGCTCGCAAGCAGTAGTACCGCTACCATTTGCAGTAGTACCGTGAGGACGAGCGGTAGTACCGCTCCGGCGGTTCTACTGGCCTTTTGCCTCCTCGCTGTTGTTTTTCAAAGGGGTACTACCGCCCTAGCGGTAGTACCGCTCCTTGGAGCGGTGGTACCGCTCTGTGCGGGCTGTGAGCATAACGGTTGGATTTTTCCCCACCTATAAAAGGGGTCTTCTTCTCCATTGAACCTAATTCTTCAAGCTTGTATTCTTCCCCCATTGTTGAACTTCTTAGAGCTTTCTAACTCTCAATCCTTCCAATGATTCTTGCTAGTTCTTGAGGGAAAAGAGAGAGGAGATCTAGATCCACGTTTCCACAAATCACTTTCTCCTCTAAGTGAGGGGAACCCCTTGGATCTAGATCTTGGAGTTCTTCATGTTCTTCTTTCGTTCTTCCTCTCATTTGCCTCCCTAGCATTAGTTGCTTTGGTGGTATTTGGGAGAGAAGGACTTGGGCACTCCGTGTGCCCTTGCCATTGCATTTGGTGCATCGGTTTGAGTTCTCCGCGTGATACATGGAAGTTACAAGTTGAGAAGCTTATTTCTCTTGGGTACTTGGTACCCTTGAGCTTGTTACTCTTGGGTGTTTGGACACCCTAGAGCTTGTTCCTCTTGGGTGCCTTGGCGCCCTAGACGGTTGGTGTTGTTCGGAGCTCAATCATTGTGGTGTAAAGCTCCGGGCAAGCGTCGGGGTCTCCAATTAGGTTGTGGAGATCGCCCCGAGCAATTTGACGAGTACCGGTGACCGCCCCCAAGGGTTGCCATTTGTACGGGTTCGGTGACCGCCCTCAAGGGTCCCTTAGTGGAATCACGGCATCTTGCATTATGCGAGGGCTTGAGGAGATTACGGTGGCCCTAGGGGCTTCTTAGGGAGCATTGTGCCTCCACGCCGCTCCAAACGGAGATTAGCATCCGCAAGGGTGTGAACTTCGGGATACATCGTCGTCTCCGCGTGCCTCAGTTATCTCTTACCCGAGCTCTTTACTTATGCACTTTACTTTGTGATAGCCATATTGTTTCTTGTCATATATCTTGCTATCACCTAGTAGTTTATCTTGCTTAGCATAAGTTGTTGGTGCACATAGGTGAGCCTAGTTTTTGTAGGTTTTGTGCTTGACAAATTAACCGCTAGGTTTATTCCGCATTTGTTCAAGCCTAAACTGTAATTATTTTAAAGAGCCTATTCAACCCCCCCCCCCCTCTAGGCGACATCCACGATCTTTCAGCCGTGCCCTGCTTCATCGTCGCCCGTCGCCGCCCCCCTCACCGTCGCCATCCTCATGCCCTGCCTCCTCGTCGCCGCCCCCTTGCACAGTGAGCTCATATATATGAATTTTCCTAATTTAGATTTGTAGTTCATTTAGATGTGTAGTTAATTGAGTTGTTGTAATTTTTTCATATTGTGTTAGAATTTTTTGCTGTTCATAGATTTTTTTTGGTGATATTATTGTTGAATATGCAAATGTTTGTATGTTCATATATATGCAAAGAATATGTCAATTTTTTTCAAAGAATTTTTATAATTTTTTTCTGTTGTAATTTTGTTCATAGAATTTTAATGTTTTTTTTGTTCATAGAATTTTCTTTGTCAACTTATGTATATGTTCATATTGTGTATGTATAGGAAAATTGTGTATGACCAAAGTCATTTATGTATATGTTCATACTTAGAAGAAAAAGCATGAGAGGAAAAAGGAAAATAAGAAGAGAAAGTGTTTAATATAATTAGTTAGAAAAATAATAGAACCAGTTAAACTAGTTTATTTTTAGTAAGTACTACTTTATTTTATTTATAGTAAGTGCTTAGTAGTTGAACTATTTGATTTAATAAAACTACTTTATTTTACTATATATAGAAGTAGTTTATTTTTAGTAAATACTACTTTATTTTATTTATAATAAGTGCTAAGTAGTTGAACTAGTTGATTTAGTAAAACTACTTTATTTTACTATAGAAGTAGTTTATTTTTAGTAAGTACTACTTTATTTTATCTATAGTAAGTGCTTAGTAGTTGAACTAGTTGATTTAATAAAACTACTTTATTTTACTATAGAAGTAGTTTATTTTTAGCAAGAAAAATAATAGAAATAGTTTATTTTTTTAGTTCAAGCAATTATTCCCACATCGGCGTCGACGATGCCTATCCCGCATCCTCATCGTCGACTCGGCGGAGGAGGCCGGCTTGATCAGAGGGGCCATGTCCGGGACTGGGCTCCGTCGGGCTGGTATTGGGAGGTGCTACCTTCCGGGGGGTGTAGGTTGGTGAGGAGCCGGCCCGTCGTTGACCCGATCCTTGTTTGGTGGCGGTCGCATGGGCCAGTGACGGTGCCGAGGCTTCCGGACACCACGGAGGTGGTACGTCACCGTGTCAGCGAGGAGGACGAGCACGTCCATCGCTACATGGTTGTGTTGGAGGGCAGGTTCGACAATACCTGGCAGGTTCTTCAGGGATCTCACTGGAGCTATGATCCTGTGATGGTTCCTTCTCTTTGGGTGGCCACCGCCCGCGCTGATACCCGTCGGGCACTACGGTTCTAGCTGTATTAGCGATGCTATATGTATGATAGTATTCGAGGAGTATTAGTGATAATATTCAACGATGTACGGACGCAAGAGATGATGTAGTTTTTCTTATAATTGAATGCATGCTAATTTGAATAGTACTTTATTTTACAATTTGGTTTTGCTTATTGAATGCTCAAATTGGAAAAGTACTCCTACTTTGGATGCTAAAATTGGAGAGCACTATGCAAGGCGTATGCATTTGATTACTTGATAGCTTATAGGGTTTTTGTTTTTACAGAAATCTAGGAGCCCCCTCCATCATCCACGCCGTCGTCCCCGTCACCGACCCCCCTCCGACCTCGAGGTGAGACCAGCCAAATGTCCATGTCAATATGAGTCCTATAATATGAGTCCTCGGGTTGACTTTAAGTCTGTCGAGTCTCCACCATATATGAGAGGACGAAGAATCCCGACTGTTGTCGTGGGGGTAGCTTCTCCTTCGTTCCCGTGTGCTAGACAATTTGGTGTAATGCACTCGGGAACGAAAGGAGGAGCTACCATCACTGACGGTCGCAAATGTCAGAGAGGAATCAGTGAGGGAGAGTCTCCAACCATATATATATGAGAGGACGAAGAATCCCGACTGTTGTCGTGGGGGTAGCTTCTCCTTCATTCCCGTGTTGAGAGTTTTCAAGAAAAGACTCGACAAACCGATAGTCAACCCGTGATGAATAATAATGATCTAACTTAGGTTTCTTAGTACATATATTTAATTGTAGACGTTTAATATTTGAATTATGAACATAGGAAATGTCGTACTCGGACGACGAAAGTCTCCCAGGGGAGTGCAACTGGTGCCACGACGACCGAGGTCTGTGCGACAGGCCTCACCTGGACGAAGATCGGCGCTTCAGCATTAAGCTGGAGGAGACCTTCGATGTTGAAACAGTATGCAACGACGACAAGTGTTATTTTTCGTAATTAAGCACGACTTCAAATACTTCAACGTGTACTTTTCATCTTTTACAATTCGACTAGCTTATCCCATGCCATGCAAGACGCTATGTCTTGGAGAGGATGGGTTTTGAAGACCATGAAAGTTTCGAAACAAAGGAAATTCACCTAAGGACCCATCATGGTGTGGATTTTGAAGTAAAGCTGTACAATTCTGAGAGCGTAACCCATTTTGGTTGCAAAAAATGGGAAGCACTTTGCAATATGTATGGTTTTGATGAGGGTATGCTTGTCACCATGGATCTTGGTGATCCTGGCATCGAGCAAGACAATATGGATATTTGGGTCCTTGTTGATATGCCTCCAATTCTACCGCTATGTGAGTTTCTCAAACATAGTTATTAGCTAATTTATATTGTTTTTTTCAAAATAGTTGACAGCTTATTTCCATTGACAGCTTATTTTGATTGTTCAAACAATGTGCGGAAGGTGGTAGACAAAACCTACTACACCAATGGCTTTGAGTTAACTTATAAGGAGAAAAATCAGCTGGGCGGATTTTGTACTGATCTTGAGAATTACAATATCTATTGTAAAACTCCTCCACATTATGGTCAATACGTGCCACTAGTGCACGTGTTGAACTACAGTAACTACTATGGAGATACCCTGGTAAGATTTTTTTACTATTACGACATCCGTGCATCTTTTGCATACTTCTAAAACTAGTACATCATTGCTAACTATGAAGTTATTACTATGTTTTTCAACAGATAATCCCAGAGGATTGTGCGCCTCATCTGATGTATCAGAGTGGTCGCCTTGATGTTTTGAACATATGTCCAGGTCATCCTACGAATCTCAACTGTCCATACTAGATTTCTAAAAGAAGTGGAGACATGAAAATCAAGGAATGGAAAAAATGTATGGACAGTCGTAAGGAGGTTCTTGGAAGCAAAAGGAAGCGAAGCGCAAGAATTGAAGATAGGATGATCTCCATTATCCATAATGGAGAGTCAGGGTCTATATTGTTTTATGCTATTTTACCTTAAAGAGGGTATTTAGGTCCTACCTAATACTGATGATCATGTGCCTAGAACAATTAAGTAGGGTTGGTTCGATGACTATGAGGATGATGATCGTATGACTTGTTATTAATAACGAGTAGAAGTTGTATGTTGATGATTAGTAGGACTTATTATTATGATGATGCATGATGCGAGCATGAAGAGTTATTATATATCAGCGGGTGAAATGAACATGGATTGGATTGAAGTGAAGGCAACAAGCATGTGGTGCATGTCGAAAGTAGTACTAGTCCAAACTTGATCAAGTTAGGATTAATATTACTTTCGACATGCACCACATGTTGCCTTCACTTCAATCTAAGCCATGTTTAGGCATAGCAGTAGCATTGGTAAACCAAGCACGGAAATAAGAGAGGACACTTCTCTCTGTTAGCCAGCTTACACACCCTAAATTACCCCCTAAACCACCCCCTTTCAGAAAAAAAACAAAAACCTCAGCTCCTGCCAGCTGCTGACGCGTGGAAGCCTATTGGTCCCAGTTGGTGCCACCAACCGGGACTAAAGTCCCTCCTGCCTGGGCTCGCTGCACCGGCCACGTGGAGGCCCATCTGTCCCGGTTCGTATAAGAACCAGGACTAAAGGCCGAAGGCATTAGTAACGACCTTTTAGTCCCGGTTCCAAAACCGGGACAGAAGGCCCTTACGAACCGGGACAAATGGCCCTTTTTCTACTAGTGTGGGCATGGCATCTCAACATATATGATGAGTAAACTAAGCAGATGGCAGTGCAACAAAGTAGAAGAAATGCAAGACAACATATGCAAGATACGCGCAATCAATAAAACCTTGCCAAATTAGAACAGGCACCTTGATGGGTGAACAGGACAGGCCATCTGCCTTTGACTCCTCGAGGATAGAATAGTCATTAGGATCATATTCTGAACAAGAATCAACAGGTGGGGAGCGTATGAGTTTCATTGCATCCAGAATGGCACTGAATGCCTTGGTGCCAATTTTGTAAGTCATTGCAGTGTTTAGCTTCAAGAGTGGAGTGCTGCTAGTGCGACACACAGCAGCTACACAGATCATAGTGTAGATATAACAGGAAACCGTAAGCATCGGAGTGAAATCAGCAAAGTGGAACTTGCTGGAATATATGTGCTAGTATTGCCGGTACAGCTAGAAAAGGCTTCGGATACCAGCTCTCTTCAACTGAAGGTGCGGTACTGTTAATATCAGTGTAACTCTCAAAGGCGACACAGCTCCCTGCATTTCCTTGCTATTCTTATAGGATTCAAGTGGGCAGGCCACTACAAATCCTATTCCCATGTTTACAAAATCCTACGAATCAAAGAGGCCCGAAGAGTTCAAAGTGTCCATCACAACCGACAGTATAGACCTCTACACTGCAAATGTCCCTACTCATCTTCACTACAAGGAACATATTGTACTACTATCATACTCCCTCCGTTCCAAAATATAAGTCTTGGTAGAGATTTCCACTATGGATCACATACAGATGTATCCAGATACATTTTAGAGTGTAGATTCACTCATTTTGTTCCATATGTAGTCCATGGTGGAATCTATACAAATACTTGTATTTAGGAACGGAGAGAGTACTTATTAAAGAAGAACGGAAGAGGAACATGCTAAAGAAGAGCAAGTAGATTTTGGATAATAAAATGTTTGTTGCGCAGTGCCCACATATGATGAACTAGAGCGCATTAAGAAAGCAACTCCCTGTTGTCTCTCTATATGTGGTGCACGTGCTTTTCAAAAGTAAAGTAGGAACATTAGCTGACCAATTAAATGTTATCTGTTTTAGTAATATCAGCATCATATCAGATTCGTACTTGAGCAACAAGTTTGGAATTATGAGTGGCACGTTGTTTAGCTTGATGGATTCAGGAGCAGTGCTAATCAGGTACGATGATGGTATTGAATATAAAGGCATGTCTGCATGCAAGTCGCGTGACTTTTGTCCTTTGGGTCAGTCGACCATTTCAGGCGGTTCGATGAAGATCCTACGTCTCCTAACCCTTCTTCTTCCTCGTCTCTGGTTCTTCCCATACAGAACACCGCACGGGCCGCCGGCCGGACCACCGGCCCCCACCGCATGTGTTCCTCTGCCACCCCCACCCCACCCCCGCCCCCACCCACGTTGAGTTTTCTTCGTTGGGCGAGGCCCCACCACTGCCCCCCCCCCACAACCACCGTCCCACCCGAGCACCTTCGTTCGCACCGGCGAACTCCGGCGAGCTCTGAAAAATCGACTGACCCAATTTTGAAATTTAGTCTACTGTGATTTAACTAGTGTGGAATATAAAAGGGAAAACCATAAGCATTGGGAGTATAGTGTTGAGCGTGCCATGGCAGATCTGAAGGTGCAAACTGGACAAAGGAAACTTCACAACCAATGTTTGCTTTCAACTAGCAAGTAAGTGATGGATAAGAAATCAGTGTAAAGCAGTGGCGATCTATTTTCTTGCTGCGATAAATAAGTTGAGCAGATACGAAATAGTACCGCCTTTGGTGCGGCGCCGTGTATGCATCTGCTGAGAATTTGACGGTGCTGCGGTAGCAATGGCTGTCGGCAGCGTGGAAGCAGATCTAGGAGGGTAGACGGTGGCGGCGGGGCGCGGTGGACGAGACGGTCGTAGGAGCGGCACCGGAAGGTGGACGACGGCGGGGATGAAGCGAGAGGATGGGATCCAAGGATCCCGGTGTCGGCGTCAAAACCGGCGGATCTCGGGTAGGGGGTCCCGAACTGTGCGTCTAAGGCTAATGGTAACAGGAGGCGGGGGACACAATGTTTACCCAGGTTCGGGCCCTCTCGATGGAGGTAATACCCTACTTCCTGCTTGATTGATCTTGATGATATGAGTATTACAAGAGTTAATCTACCACGATCGTAGAGGCTAAACCCTAGAAGCTAGCCTACGACTATGATTGTTCATGTCCTACGGACTAAACCCTCCGGTTTATATAGACACCGGAGGGGGCTAGGGTTACATAGAGTCGGTTAAAGACGAGATCTACATATCCGAATTGCCAAGCTTGCCTTCCACGCAAAGGAGAGTCCCATCCGGACACGGGACGAAGTCTTCAATCTTGTATCTTCATAGTCCAACAGTCCGGCCAAAGTATATAGTCCGGCAGTCCGAGGACCCCCTAATCCCGGACTCCCTCAGTAGCCCCCGAACTAGGCTTCAATGACGATGAGTCCGGTGCGCAGATTGTCTTCGGCATTGCAAGGCGGGTTCTTCTCCAAATCCAGAGTACCTGTTGTAACGAGTAGTGTCCGGCTTCCCATTAATGTTGCACTCCTCAGCTTCTGTACCTTAATAATGGCAATCTCCACGTGTCGAGTGAATGCGACAAGTCGGGGCATTTTTACATTTGCCACCCTGACCACGTTAGTACATCGTCTATTAAAGAGACAGGGATCCTCATATCCAAATCACACCATCTTCCCCAAGCGAGGAATCACCAGAGCGCGCCTGAAAAAAACCATTCCATCATGGCCGGCCACCGCAGCTCCTCCTCTCGCTCCCGCAGTGCTAAGCAAGGCGATTGGGTGAAGTGTAACGTACCTCACGGCCGGTTGGTGGAGTTGCAGACCCAGGGGTTTCTCCCGCCCGCATACATGGTCCCCGTCCGAGCCGGACTAGCCACTTACAATGGCGGGGAGCAAGCGGAGAGTTTTCCCAATCCATCCAGGGGGAGCGAGTATGCCTTGTCCCTTACTTGCTGAGGGGCCTCGGATTTCCAATCCATCCATTGCTCCGCGGGCTCCGGGAGTATTACGGCCTCCAGCTGCATAACTTTACTCCTGCCTCCATACTGCATATCGCAGGTTATGTCGCTCTGTGTGAGCTATTTCTGGGCTGCGAAGCTCATTTCGAGCTATGGAAGAGGCTATTCTGCCTCGTCCCTCGCAATCAGGAGGGATCAATATATCAAGTAGGCGGAGCCGAAATATGGCGCATCGCCGGAACCGGATACCTGTCCGGTAGACCGAAGAAGACATCCGAAGACTGGTCTTCAGAGTGGTTTTACATGGAGGACGTTCCCCTTCCGAACCCTATTCGGATGGGCCTTCCTGATTTTGCTAACGCCCCGTTGAAGAAACACCACAGCTGGCGCCCCCGGAGCCCCCAGGAGGAAGATAAGAGAATTCCTTTACCTGATGGGCAGGATAAGAACACTGGCCCAATCAGGACTGACAATAATCGAAGTTATGTCAATATGTATAATGCGGGGGGTGCAGCCACTTCATTATCGGGGGAAACCCATGTGGCACTTCAATGGAGAAGACGATGCCACCTGCTGCGGTCGTAAAGGTCCGGACTCCGCCACCGCTCTGGCGAAAATACTGTCCAATTTGTATAAAGGATAGGAAGAGGAGTTTGCCCGTATCAAACCAAGGAATGGATTTTCCATGTACAACCCCCCAAGCCGGGTGAGCCGCTATCTTTTACCCAACTCCATTCATTCCCGCATTCCTCATCACAAATATTTACCTTGCTAATTCATAGTAGGAACTGCGAAGAGCTATGAGGGAGGTCCACAACCCGGCTCCACAGCCAGAGGACCCTGACCGGGCCCTCGACCCCGGACTCGAAGAAGATCCGGACATATGTGTGGAGCTTGTCGACAGGATGTTTTATCAGTCAAGTTGTGACGGTACTTTGGTGGCTATCATAGCCGATTATCCCGGCCTACTCCCTGCATCGCATGTAAGTAAAACCGGAGTCCTAACTTCCGAGAAGGATCCCTTCTTTGCACTTTACCCACCGCACATATATTGTGTTTCACAGGGAAGGCAGTTGGGGCGCCGTGCCGAACCCGCGGTGACTTGCCAACAAGGGGCACCGAAGCCGGGTAGGCTTAAAACGAAGGCGGTCAGGACCGAGACACCGTCGCAAAGGTATAATTTAAAACCTGCTCCATAATTGTCGTCTTTTAAAATATAATGATGTCCCTTGTTCCTTGGCAGAAAAAGTGCTCGCCGGACTGTGACCGGAGATCCTGCTAGCCACGCCTCCACCAGCCGGACTCAAGAGCCGGACTCTAGGGCGGAGGCCAACGTGGGAACAACGCTGGACGGTCCTCCTATAGAGGATGCGGATAGACTATCCGCTACAAATTCCGAGGTGGAGAGCGCCATGAATCACAGGCGTCGTCGGGCCATACTCCGCGACCCTAACTTCTCCGAAGAGGCGTTTAATGCCTTTAACTCGGGAGACGCGTACATCCAGGCTGCTCGAGGTGGGCTTACTAGAGCCACAGATTAGTATTTAAAGGATATACGGGTAAGAAAAATCTGACGATTATGTATATCAGTAGCCCCTGAGACTTGAAACAGTTGGCACAACTGATTTAAGGATCATTGTATGCCTAGGTCCTAACAGAGAAGAATACCCATTTGTCTCAAGAGCTGGAGGAGTGCAAAGCCCAGCTAAAGGCCGCATTTGCCAAAATCGAGGAATCCAAGAAGGCCTCTTCTGGTAATACTTGTCTTTGAGGAACAAGAACGTAATAACGTGTACCAGTTAGTATTCGGCATGTTCGCAAATCTAACAATAGATTCTACAGGCAATCCTGGAGTGAATCCGGAGATAGTACCAGGGGATGGGCAACATGCTCAATGACAGCTAGAGGCTGGCGAGCGCGTGCTTGCACGGGTTACTCGAGAGAAAAATGATCTCCAGGATGCCCATACCCGGCTGGGCGTTGAACTAAAAGATGTTCGGGCCCAGCTTGCTGACTCCGTGAAGGAGAATAAGAGGCTTCGACGCGGCATTTTTAGTAAGTGCTCGAGCGAACCTCTATATAGTTCGGCGAAGAAGCGGGCTAATAGAGTTATGTCTGTAGGTATGCTGACAGGTTGTCCTGAAGAGGAGATGCCCGAATCCGCAGGCGATTTGCTGCAAGAGCTCTCACAGTTGCACGAACGAGTTCGGCAAGTGATGCAGGGTATTGCCCAAGCCTTGTGGCCATCCGCCTCCCTGCCAGGAGGCATGGGGGAGCTTGTAGAGATGCTCAAGGGAGCGTGGCGGCGCTTCCGGTTATGGAAGATATCGGCCTGCCGACAAGGTGCGAGGGAAGCCTGGGCTATGGTGAAGACACGATACACCAAGGCTGATCCGAATCACATGGCGCAGGTCGGACCTATAGGGTTAGATGGGAAAGAGATTCCCGTAAGTCTGGTATATGACCAGGTAGAATTAGCCGCAAAGTATTCCCAACAGGATTGTAGGCTAGACAGCCTATTGGATGGTATAGAAGAAGAATTTAGCCAGTCTAAATGACTGTGTACTTCAATGGACATATTTTGTCCCTAGCCGGATTGTAAATCATTTGTCATGGCGGACCTTTTCGCTTCAACCTCCGGACCCGATAGTTCGAAGTGTATCTGAATACCCGCTCAGTTATGTAAACCGGGGTACGCATGGAAACCAGGCGTAGGGGTCATAAGTGCTTGAACAGACAAGTACCCAACTAGTTATGTCATATTACATGGATAGTAAGAAACGTCTTCCAGGGAGAATAGTTCCGTTAAGGGTTCCTTTCCCTGGGTATGTATGCGTGAATGAGCATGTCCGAACTGCGAACGAAGATGCAGGACATAAAACATCTGGGGGCTTATAATGTAATAAGTAAGAAAACATCTTTTGTTCACCGACCGAATATTCCCTTAAGAACGCTAGCTTTCGGCTTCACCCAGTCTGAGGTACACATCCGGCTGACCCGACAGTAACAATCGCAGAGGTGCTCCCCTTATGCCCTAGCCGAATTAACGGGAACGTAGGGCATAAATACAAGAGCCAGGCAACCCAGCTTGGCCAAAACATAAGTCATATCGATACATATAATGGCGAAGAAAAGGTACATATGGAAAAATGACACATATGTAGTGAGCATGAAGCCCGGAATATAATTATATTAAGCTTCTGTATAAGAAGCCCCCAGGTATATTGAGCGTGCATAGCACGGCAAGAGTGTGCGGTCGAGGCACACTTGAAGCCTACAAGGCCATAAAGAAAGAAAAATGAAAGAAAGAGTATATAAGTTAAAAAAAGGGGCGGAGGTAAGGAGACGAACACGGAGTTCCGCACTAGGTGTAGAATCTTCGGAGTCTGGCCGCGTTCCATGGGTTCGGCTCGAGTCGATTATCTGATGCATCGCGCAGACGGTACGCTCCTCCGATGAGAACTTGATCAATGATGAAGGGACCCTCCCACATGGGATTGAGTTTGTCCTTTTTCTTCTCCGGTAGGCGTAGAACGAGTTCGCCAACGTTGTAAGTTTTGGCCCGTACTTCCCTGCTTTGATACCTTCGAGCATGTTGCTGATAGAATGCGGAACGCGCTTTTCCGACGTCATGCTCCTCCTCCAGGGCATCTAAATTGTCCTGCCGATCCAGCTCGGCTTCTCATTCTTTGTACATGCACACACGAGGTGAGTCATGAATGATGTCGCAGGGCAATACCGCCTCTGCGCCGTACACCATAAAAAATGGTGTGTATTCGGTAGTGCGGTTCGGCGTGGTCCGCAGCCCCCATAGTACGGAGTCGAGCTCCTTGACCCAGTGCGTATCTGATTCCTTCAAGGATCGCACTAGTCTGGGTTTGATGCCGCTCATAATAAGACCATTTTCTCGTTCGACTTGACCGTTTGTTTGGGGGTGATAGACAGAGGCATAATCGAGCTTAATGCCCATGTTGCTGCACCAGGTTTTTACCTCGTCGGCTGTAAAGTTGGAGTTGTTATCGGTGATGATGCTGTGGGGGACATCGTAACAGTGTACGACCCCGGATATGAAGTCTATCACTGGTCCGGATTCGGCCGTTTTAACTGGTTTGGCTTCTATCCATTTGGTGAATTTATCCACCATGACCAATAAGTATTTTTTCTTATGGCTTCCACCTTTAAGGGGTCTGACCATATCAAGCCCCCAGACCGCAAAGGGCCCAGTTATGGGGATTGTTTGCAGAGCGGTAGGTGGCATGTGGCTTGCAAAAGGCTGGCAACCGACGCAATGTTGGACGAGGTCCTGTGCGTCTGCTCGGGCCGTCGGCCAGTAGAAACCTGTACAGAAGGCCTTGCTTACAAGGGCCCGAGCTGCGGCATGGTGGCCGCCGAGTCCAGCATGAATTTCGGCCAAGAGCTGCCGCCCTTCCTCTTCGGAGATGCATCTTTGGAGCACTCCGGTCGCGCTTTTTTTGTAAAGCTCTCCCTCATGAACCTTGTAGGCTTTAGAGTGCCACACAATGCAGCGTGCCTCATTTTGGTCCTCGGGGAGTTCTTGCCTATTTAGGTAGGCTAAGAAGGGTTCTGTCCACGGGGCAATGACAGCCATGATCACGTGGGCCGAAGGTGTTATTTCGGTGGCGGAGCCTCCGATTACGTCAGAGTGTTCGAGATCAGGGGTTGTGTTCGGATCCGGACTGGTATTGCCGGTCTCTCCTTCCCACACCACGGATGGCTTGAATAGCCTTTCCAAAAAGATATTAGGTGGGACGGGGTCGCGCTTAGCACCAATGCGGGCGAGGATATCCGCCGCTTGATTGTTTTCTCGAACCACATGGTCGAATTCGAGCCCCTCGAACCGAGCTGACATTTTGAGGACGGCATTACGGTAAGCCGCCATTTTGGGTCCTTAGCGTCGAAGTCTCCATTTATTTGAGATATTGCGAGGTTCGAATCCCCGCGCACTTCTAGGCATTGAATGCCCATGGAGACTGCCATCCAAAGACCATGCAATAGAGCCTCGTATTTGGCTGCATTGTTGGAGTCTGTGTATAATATTTGTAGTACGTATTGGACTATATCTCCGGTGGGGGATGTCAGGACAACGCCTGCTCCCAGACCCGCCAGCATCTTAGAGCCGTCAAAGTGCATGATCCAATTGGAGTACGCGACGTACTCTTTAGGGATTTCGGCTTCTGTCCATTCGGCGATGAAGTCAGCCAGTGCTTGCGACTTAATGGCTCACCGCAGTTTCTATATGATGTCTAACGGGAGGAGCTCTATCGCCCACTTGGCAATCCGGCCCGTGGCATCGTGGTTATTTATTATATCGTTGAGTGGTACTTCAGAGGCCACCATGATTGAACACTCTTGAAAGTAGTGTCGTAGTTTCCGGGATGCCATGAAGACCGCGTATGCTATCTTTTGATAATGTCGGTACCGTGATTTGCATGGTGTGAGGACGGTGGATACGTATTATACCGGCTTTTGAAGCGGGAATTTATGTCCGTCCTCCTCTCGTTCGACGACATTGGTGCTTTCATTGAGAGTTCCACTGTGCCGTCATGATAAGGCTTGATGGCTCCTTCAATCATCCACAATGATGCGATCCAGGGTGAGGTTTTCCTCCCCGAACAGATCTTTGTATTCAACGGCTTCGCACTACGGGCCAACTCGCTTAGCCATCTGGAGCAGATCGATAGCTACGCCCCTGGCCATCAGGTCAGGTTTGGAAGCTTGAACTATATGGCCGACATCCGTGGAGACTTGATCTTCGACGGATTCGAGCCCATGGCAGGTGCGCCGAACAGTCACGACGAGCATGACTTAGATCTGCCATCGGACGGTGTTCGTGAGATCACTCCTACGGCTGCCCCGGCTCTTAACCCGGAGCAGATCGTGCCATCCGAGGATGGGTGGATGGACCCCGCCACGGAGGCCGCACACTCATCGGCGATGGAGCCAAACACAGACTTCGCCTCCAATGAGGTCCATGTCATCGGACCCTCGGACTCGTTTCCGGCCATAGGCTCCGAACCGCGTGCATCTGTGCCTATAGAATCTGATTGGGCACCGATCATGGAGTTTACCTCCGCGGATATCTTCCAGCACTCACCCTTGGGCGACGTGATAAATTCATTGAAATCTCTCTCCCTGTCAGGAGACTCGTGGCCAAACTATGTCCGGCTCAAGTGGGAAGCGGACGACGAAGAAATTCGTTCCCCACCCACCACCCACTTAATAGCCACTGTCGATGACTTATCCGACATGCTTGACTTCGACTCCGAAGACATCGACGGTATGGACGACGATGCCGGAGAAGAACAGGAACCACCGCCCACAGGGCGCTGGACAGCCACCTCATCATATGACATATATATGGTGGACACACCCAAAGAAGGCAATGGCGATGAGGAAACAGAGGATAACCCCCCGGAGAAGCAATCTAAGCACCGGCGTCATCGGCGCCGCTCTAAATCTCGCCATAGCAAAAATAGTGATACCGACACAGGAGACAATAACGCTCAGGATGGTGCCGAAGACGAAAACAACCCCGCCGGGCCAGACTTCGAGCAGGCCGAACGGGGAGATGGGCAAGATAGCCCTAATGACCAGGCAACGGATGGAGACTTGGAGGACGACAATTATATGCCCCTCTCCGAAGACGAGGTGAGCCTCGGCAACGACAAATACATCCTGCCTGAGGATCCCGTTGAGCAGGAGCGCTTCAAGCGCCAGCTTATAGCCACTGCAAAAAGCCTGAAGAAAAAGCAGCAGCAGCTTCAAGCTGATCAAGATCTGCTAACTGATAGATGGACTGAGGTCCTGGCAACCGAGAAATATGGACTCGAGCGCCCAACAAAAAGTTACCCAAAGTGCAAGTTGTTACCTCAATTCGAGGAGCAGACACTAGAGCAGGATGCGGCTGACCGGCCACCACGTGGCCGGGACAAAGCACATCAGCCCAAACACCAGCCCGCACCTCGTCGCCAGCCAAACAAAAACAAGAAGGCTAGGGGCTACACGCGGGACCTGCGAGATGTGTCGGAAAACAAAGCAGGGCAGTCAAGATCGATCTACGGATCACGGGGGCGCGCCCCAATGTGTGTCGACGATCACCACGCCGGATACACCAAATATAAATCCGGCCAGGCCGAATACAATCGACCAGACTCACTTGAACTGCGTCGTGATATAGCCCGGCATAGAGGCACCGCACACCCCCTATGCTTCACTGACGAAGTAATGGTTCATGAATTCCCAGAAGGGTTTAAACCCGTAAATATCGAGCCCTACGATGGGACTACGGACCCCATGGTATGGATAGAAGATTTCTTTCTCCACATTCACATGGCCCGCGGGGATGATTTACACGCCATCAAGTACCTCCCACTAAAACTCAAGGGACCAGCTCGGCATTGGCTGAATAGTTTGCCGGAAAATTCCATTGGAAGTTGGGAGAACCTGGCAGACGCATTCCTGGATAACTTCCAGGGCACTTATGTGCGACCACCGGATGCTGATGACTTAAGTCACATAACCCAACAGCCCGGAGAGTCAGCCAGGAAATTCTGGACTCGGTTCCTAACTAAAAAGAACCAAATTGTCGACTATCCAGATGCCGAAGCCCTAGCGGCCTTTAAGCATAATATCCATGACGGGTGGCTTGCCCGACATCTCGGCCAAGAAAAGCCGAAGTCCATGGTAGCCCTCACAACACTCATGACCCGCTTTTGTGCGGGCGAGTATAGCTGGTTGGCTCGTAGCAACAACACAGCAAGCAATCCTGGCACATCAGAGGCCAGAGATAGCAGCGGCAAGCCCCGACGCAACAAACACAAGCGTCGCAAAAATGGGGATAACGCCGAAGACACGGCAGTCAATGCCGGATTCAGTGGCTCTAAGTCCGGTCGGCGGAAAAAGCCATTCCGAAAGAACAATTCGGGCCCGTCCAGTCTGGACCGCATACTCGATCGTCCATGCCAAATTCATGGCACCCCAGGAACACCAGCCAATCATACCAACAGAGAATGCTGGCTCTTCAAACAAGCCGGCAGGTCAGGTGCCGGCCACAAGGAGAAGGGGCCTCAAAGCGATGACGACGACGAGGAGCCCTGATCACCGAACACAGGAGGGCAAAGGAAATTCCCCCCGCGTATCAAAATGGTGAATATGATAAACGCCACCCACATTCCCAAGTCGGAACGGATGTGCACTTTTACGGATGTCGACTTGACGAAGTCCGTCGCCCCACTATGGCCGATCACTTTCGATCGTACGGATCGTCCGGCCAATACCAATTTGGACAATTCAGCCGCACTAGTCCTTGACCCAATAATTGATGGATTTCGCCTCACGCGAGTCCTTATGGACGGAGGCAGCAGTCTAAACCTGCTGTATCAGGACACAGTGCGCAAGATGGGTATTGATCATTCGATGATCAAACCCACTAAAACTACCTTCAAAGGTGTTATACCAGGTGTGGAAGCCCGTTGTACAGGCTCCATCACTCTGCAGGTAGTCTTCGGATCACCGGATAATTACTGTACCGAGGAGTTAACCTTCGACATCGTCCCGTTTCGCAGCAATTATCATGCATTGCTCGGACGAACCGCGTTTGCTCGATTCAACATGGTGCCACACTATGCCTATCGTAAGCTCAAGATGTTGGGAATCGTAGCATAATTTAAAATTTTCCTACGCACACCAAGATGCATCTATGGAGTCTACTAGCAACAAGGGGAAAGGAGTGCATCTACATACCCTTGTAGATCGCGAGCGGAAGCGTTCCAATGAACGTGGATGACGGAGTCGTACTCGCCGTGATCCAAATCACCGATGACCGAGTGCCGAACGGATGGCACCTCCGCGTTCAACACACGTACGGTGCAGCGACGTCTCCTCCTTCTTGATCCAGCAAGGGGGAAGGAGAGGTTGATGGAGATCCAGCAGCACGACGGCGTGGTGGTGGATGTAGCGGGTCTCCGGCAGGGCTTCGCCAAGCTTCTGCGAGAGAGAGAGAGAGAGAGGTGTTGCAGGGGAGGAGGGAGGCGCCCAAGGCTGTAGGTTGCTGCCCTCCCTCCCCCCCCTTTATATAGGCCCCCTGGGAGGGGGGGCGCCAGCCAGGGATCCCATCTGGATGGGGGGCGGCGGCCAGGGGGGTGGAGTACCCCCCAAGGCAAGTGGGGCGCCCCCTTGCCCTAGGGTTTCTAACCCTAGGCGCAGGGGGAAGGCCCATGGGGGGCGCCCAGCCCACTAGGGGCTGGTTCCCTTCCCACTTCAGCCCACGGGGCCCCCCGGGATAGGTGGCCCCACCCGGTGGACCCCCGGGACCCTTCCGGTGGTCCCGGTACAATACTGGTAACCCCCGAAACTTTCCCGGTGGCCGAAACTTGACTTCCTATAAATAATTCTTCACCTCCGGACCATTCCGGAACCTCTCGTGACGTCCGGGATCTCATCCGGGACTCCGAACAACTTTCGGGTTTCCGCATACATATATCTCTACAACCCTAGCGTCACCGAACCTTAAGTGTGTAGACCCTACGGGTTCGGGAGACATGCAGACATGACCGAGACGCCTCTCCGGTCAATAACCAACAGCGGGATCTGGATACCCATGTTGGCTCCCACATGTTCCACGATGATCTCATCGGATGAACCACGGTGTCGAGGATTCAATCAATCCCGTATGCAATTCCCTTTGTCAAACGGTATGTTACTTGCCCAAGATTCGATCATCGGTATCCCAATACCTTGTTCAATCTCGTTACCGGCAAGTCTCTTTACTCGTACCGCAATGCATGATCCCGTGACTAACGCCTTAGTCACATTGAGCTCATTATGATGATGCATTACCGAGTGGGCCCAGAGATACCTCTCCGTCACACGGAGTGACAAATCCCAGTCTCGATCCGTGCCAACCTAACAGACACTTTCGGAGATACCCGTAGTGCACCTTTATAGTCGCCCAGTTACGTTGTGACGTTTGGCACACCCAAAGCACTCCTACGGTATCCGGGAGTTGCACGATCTCATGGTCTAAGGAAAAGATACTTGACATTGGAAAAGCTCTAGCAAACGAAACTACACGATCTTTTATGCTATGCTTAGGATTGGGTCTTGTCCATCACATCATTCTCCTAATGATGTGATCCCGTTATCAATGACATCCAATGTCCATAGTCAGGAAACCATGACTATTTGTTGATCAACGAGCTAGTCAACTAGAGGCTTACTAGGGACACGTTGTGGTCTATGTGTTCACACATGTATTACGATTTCCGGACAATACAATTATAGCATGAACAATAGACGATTACCATGAACAAAGAAATATAATAATAACCATTTATTATTGCCTCTAGGGCATATTTCCAACAGTCTCCCACTTGCACTAGAGTCAATAATCTAGTTACATTGTGATGAATCGAACACCCATTGCGTCCTGGTGTTGATCATGTTTTGCCCTAGGGAGAGGTTTAGTCAACGGATCTGCTACATTCAGGTCCGTGTGTACTTTACAAATGTCTATGTCTCCATTTTGAACACTTTCACGAATGGAGTTGAACCGACGCTTGATATGCCTGGTCTTCCTGTGAAACCTGGGCTCCTTCGCAAGGGCAATAGCTCCGGTGTTGTTATAGAAGAGAGTCATTGGGCCCGACGCATTGGGAATCACCCCTAGGTCGGTAATGAACTCCTTCATCCAGACTGCTTCCTGTGCTGCCTCTGAGGCTGCCATGTACTCCGCTTCACATGTAGATCCCACCACGACGCTTTGCTTGCAACTGCACCAGCTTACTGCTCCTCCATTCAAAATATACACGTATCCAGTCTGTGACTTCGAGTCATCCAGATCTGTGTCGAAGCTAGCGTCGACGTAACCCTTTACGATGAGCTCTTCGTCACCTCCATAAACGAGAAACATATCCTTAGTCCTCTTCAGGTACTTCAGGATATTCTTGACCGCTATCCAGTGTTCCATGCCGGGATTACTTTGGTATCTTCCTACCAAACTTACGGCAAGGTTTACATCAGGTCTGGTACACAGCATGGCATACATAATAGACCCTATGGCCGAGGCATAGGGGATGACACTCATCTTTTCTATATCTTCTGCCGTGGTCGGGCATTGAGCCGTGCTCAATTGCACACCTTGCAATACAGGCAAGAACCCCTTCTTGGACTGATCCATATTGAACTTCTTCAATATCTTGTCAAGGTATGTACTTTGCGAAAGACCAATGAGGCGTCTCGATCTATCTCTATAGATCTTGATGCCTAATATATAAGCAGCTTCTCCAAGGTCCTTCATTGAAAAACACTTATTCAAATAGGCCTTTATACTTTCCAAGAATTCTATATCATTTCCCATCAATAATATGTCATCCACATATAATAAGAGAAATGCTACAGAGCTCCCACTCACTTTCTTGTAAACACAGGCTTCTCCATAAGTCTGTGTAAACCCAAACGCTTTGATCATCTCATCAAAGCGAATGTTCCAACTCCGAGATGCTTGCACCAGCCCATAGATTGAGCGCTGGAGCTTGCATACTTTGTTACCATTCTTAGGATCGACAAAACCTTCCGCCTGCATCATATACAGCTCTTCCTTAAGGAAGCCGTTAAGGAATGCCGTTTTGACGTCCATCTGCCATATCTCATAATCATAGTATGCGGCAATTGCTAACATGATTCGGACGGACTTTAGCTTCGCTACGGGTGAGGAAGTCTCATCGTAGTCAACCCCTTGAACTTGTCGATAACCCTTAGCGACAAGTCGAGCTTTGTAGATGGTCACATTACCATCCGCGTCCATCTTCTTCTTAAAGATCCATTTGTTTTCTATGGCTCGCCGCTCATCGGGCAAGTCAGTTAAAGTCCATACTTTGTTTTCATACATGGATTCTATCTCGGATTTCATGGCTTCTAGCCATTTGTCGGAATCTGGGCCCGCCATCGCTTCTTCATAGTTCGAAGGTTCACCGTTGTCTAACAACATGATTTCCAGGACAGGGTTGCCGTACCACTCTGGTGCGGAATGTGTCCTTGTGGACCTACGAAGTTCAGTAACTTGATCCGAAGCTTCATGATCATCATCATTAACTTCCTCCCCAGTCGGTGTAGGCACCACAGGAACATTTTCCCGCGCTGCGCTACTTTCCGGTTCGGAAGGGGTGACTATCACCTCATCAAGTTCCACTTTCCTCCCACTCAATTCTTTCGAGAGAAACTCCTTCTCCAGAAAGGACCCGTTCTTGGCAACGAAGATCTTGCCTTCGGATCTGAGGTAGAAGGTATACCCAATAGTTTCCTTAGGGTATCCTATGAAGACGCATTTTTCCGACTTGGGTTCGAGCTTTTCAGGTTGAAGTTTCTTGACATAAGCATCGCATCCCCAAACTTTTAGAAACGACAGCTTAGGTTTCTTCCCAAACCATAATTCATACGGTGTCGTCTCAACGGATTTTGACGGAGCCCTATTTAAAGTGAATGCGGCAGTCTCTAAAGCATAGCCCCAAAATGAGAGCGGTAAATCGGTAAGAGACATCATAGATCGCACCATATCCAATAGAGTGCGATTACGACGTTCGGACACACCGTTTCCCTGAGGTGTTCCAGGCGGCGTGAGTTGTGAAATGATTCCACATTTCCTTAAGTGTGTACCAAACTCGTGACTTAAATATTCTCCACCACGATCTGATCGTAGGAATTTTATTTTCCTGTCACGTTGATTCTCAACCTCATTCTGAAATTCCTTGAAATTTTCAAAGGTTTCAGACTTGTGTTTCATTAGGTAGACATACCCATATCTACTTAAGTCATCAGTGAGAGTGAGAACATAACGATATCCTCCGCGAGCCTCAACACTCATTGGACCACATACATCGGTATGTATGATTTCCAATAAGTTGGTTGCTCGCTCCATTGTTCCGGAGAACGGAGTCTTGGTCATCTTACCCATGAGGCATGGTTCGCACGTGTCAAATGATTCGTAATCAAGAGACTCCAAAAGTCCATCTGCATGGAGCTTCTTCATGCGCTTGACACCAATGTGACCAAGGCGGTAGTGCCACAAGTATGTGGGACTATCGTTATCAACTTTACATCTTTTGGTATTCACACTATGAACATGTGTAACATCACGTTCGAGATTCATCAAAAATAAACCATTGACCAGCGGGGCATGACCATAAAACATTTCTCTCAAATAAATGGAACAACCATTATTCTCGGATTTAAATGAGTAGCCATCTCGAATTAAACGAGATCCAGATACAATGTTCATGCTCAAAGCTGGCACTAAATAACAATTATTGAGGTTTAATACTAATCCCATGGGTAGATGCAGAGGTAGCGTGCCGACAGCGATCACATCGACCTTGGAACCATTCCCGACGCGCATCGTCACCTCGTCCTTTGCCAGTCTCCGTTTATTCCGTAGTTCCTGTTTTGAGTTACAAATATGAGCAACCGCACCGGTATCAAATACCCAGGAGCTACTACGAGTACTGGTAAGGTACACATCAATTACATGTATATCACATATACCTTTGGTGTTGCCGGCCTTCTTCTTGTCCGCTAAGTATTTGGGGCAGTTCCGCTTCCAGTGACCACTTCCCTTGCAGTAATAGCACTCAGTTTCAGGCTTGGGTCCATTCTTTGACTTCTTCCAAGTAACTGGTTTACTGGGCGCGGCAACTCCCTTGCCGTCCTTCTTGAAGTTCTTCTTACCCTTGCCCTTTTTGAACTTAGTGGTTTTATTCACCATCAACACTTGATGTTCTTTTCAGATTTCTACCTCCGCTGATTTCAGCATCGAATATACCTCAGGAATGGTCTTTTCCATCCCCTGCATATTGAAGTTCATCACAAAGCTCTTGTAGCTTGGTGGAAGCGACTGGAGGATTCTGTCAATGACCGCGTCATCCGGGAGATTAACTCCCAGCTGAGTTAAGCGGTTGTGCAACCCAGACATTCTGAGTATGTGCTCACTAACAGAACTGTTCTCCTCCATCTTACAGCTGAAGAACTTGTCGGAGACATCATATCTCTCGACCCGGGCATGATCTTGGAAAACCATTTTCAGCTCCTCGAACATCTCATATGCTCCATGTTTCTCAAAACGCTTTTGGAGACCCGGTTCTAAGCTGTAAAGCATGCCGCACTGAACGAGGGAGTAATCATCAGCACGTGTTTGCCAAGCGTTCATAACGTCTTGGTTCTCAGGGATTGGTGCTTCACCTAGCGGTGCTTCTAAGACATAATCTTTCTTGGCTACTATGAGGATGAGCCTCAGGTTCCGGACCCAGTCCGTATAATTGCTGCCATCATCTTTCAGCTTGGTTTTCTCTAGGAACGCGTTGAAATTGAGGACAATGTTGGCCATTTGATCTACAAGACATAGTGTAAAGATTTTAGACTAAGTTCATGATAATTAAGTTCATATAATCAAATTATTTAATGAACTCCCACTCAGATAGACATCCCTCTAGTCATCTAAGTGAAACATGATCCGAGTTAACTAGGCCGTGTCCGATCATCACGTGAGACGGACTAGTCAAGATCGGTGAACATCTCCATGTTGATCGTATCTTCTATACGACTCATGCTCGACCTTTCGGTCCTCCGTGTTCCGAGGCCATGTATGTACATGCTAGGCTCGTCAAGTTAACCTAAGTGTTTTGCGTGTGTTCCGAGGCCATGTCTGTACATGCTAGGCTCGTCAACACCCGTTGTATTCGAACGTTAGAATCTATCACACCCGATCATCATGTGGTGCTTCGAAACAACGAACCTTCGCAACGGTGCACAGTTAGGGTGAACACTTTCTTGAAATTATTATAAGGGATCATCTTACTTACTACCGTCGTTCTAAGCAAATAAGATGCAAAAACATGATAAACATCGCATGCAATCAAATAGTGACATGATATGGCCAATATCATTATGCTCCTTTGATCTCCATCTTCGGGGCACCATGATCATCTTCGTCACCGCCATGACACCATGATCTCCATCATCATGATCTCCATCATTGTGTCTTCATGAAGTCGTCACGCCAACGATTACTTCTACTTCTATGGCTAACGCATTTAGCAACAAAGTAAAGTAATTTACATGGCGTTATTCAATGACACGCAGGTCATGCAAAATAATAAAGACAACTCCTATAGCTCCTGCCGGTTGTCATGCTCATCGACATGCAAGTCGTGATTCCTATTACAAGAATATGATCAATCTCATACATCACATATATCATTCATCACATCTTCTGGCCATATCACATCACACATATCACTTGCTGCAAAAACAAGTTAGACGTCCTCTAATTGTTGTTGCAAGTTTTTACGTGGTTTGTAGGTTTCTAGCAAGAACGTTTCTTACCTACGTATGACCACAACGTGATTTGCCAATTTCTATTTACCCTTCATAAGGACCCTTTTCATCGAATCCGTTCCGACTAAAGTAGGAGAGACAGACACCCGCTAGCCACCTTATGCAACTAGTGCATGTCAGTCGGTGGAACCTGTCTCACGTAAGCGTACGTGTAAGGTCGGTCCGGGCCGCTTCATCCTACAATGCCGCCGAAACAAGAAACGACTAGTAGCCGCAAGAAGAATTGGCAAACTCAACGCCCACAACTGCTTTGTGTTCTACTCGTGCATAGTAACTACGCATAGGCCTGGCTCATGATGCCACTGTTGTGAATCGTAGCATAATTTAAAATTTTCCTACGCTCACCAAGATGCATCTATGGAGTCTACTAGCAACGAGGGGACAGGAGTGCATCTACATACCCTTGTAGATCGCGAGCGGAAGCGTTCCAATGAACGTGGATGACGGAGTCGTACTCGCCGTGATCCAAATCACCGATGACCGAGTGCCGAACGGACCGCACCTCCGCGTTCAACACACGTACGGTGCAGCGATGTCTCCTCCTTCTTGATCCAGCAAGGGGGAAGGAGAGGTTGATGGAGATCCAGCAGCACGACGGCGTGGTGGTGGATGTAGCGGGTCTCCGGCAGGGCTTCGCCAAGCTTCTGCGAGAGAGAGAGAGGTGTTGCAGGGGAGGAGGGAGGCGCCCAAGGCTGTAGGTTGCTGCCCTCCCTCCCCCCCCTTTATATAGGCCCCCTGGGAGGGGGGCGCCGGCCAGGGATCCCATCTGGATGGGGGGGCGGCGGCCAGGGGGGTGGAGTACCCCCCAAGGCAAGTGGGGCGCCCCCTTGCCCTAGGGTTTCTAACCCTAGGCGCAGGGGGAAGGCCCATGGGGGGCGCCCAGCCCACTAGGGGCTGGTTCCCTTCCCACTTCAGCCCACGGGGCCCCCGGGATAGGTGGCCCCACCCGGTGGACCCCCGGGACCCTTCCGGTGGTCCCAGTACAATACCGGTAACCCCCGAAACTTTCCCGGTGGCCGAAACTTGACTTCCTATAAATAATTCTTCACCTCCAGACCATTCCGGAACCTCTCGTGACGTCCGGGATCTCATCCGGGACTCCGAACAACTTTCGGGTTTCCGCATACATATATCTCTACAACCCTAGCGTCACCGAACCTTAAGTGTGTAGACCCTACGGGTTCGGGAGACATGCAGACATGACCGAGACGCCTCTCCGGTCAATAACCAACAGCGGGATCTGGATACCCATGTTGGCTCCCACATGTTCCACGATGATCTCATCGGATGAACCACGGTGTCGAGGATTCAATCAATCCCGTATGCAATTCCCTTTGTCAAACGGTATGTTACTTGCCCGAGATTCGATCGTCGGTATCCCAATACCTTGTTCAATCTCGTTACCGGCAAGTCTCTTTACTCGTACCGCAATGCATGATCCCGTGACTAACGCCTTAGTCACATTGAGCTCATTATGATGATGCATTACCGAGTGGGCCCAGAGATACCTCTCCGTCACACGGAGTGACAAATCCCAGTCTCGATCCGTGCCAACCCTACAGACACTTTCGGAGATACCCGTAGTGCACCTTTGTAGTCACCCAGTTACGTTGTGACGTTTGGCACACCCAAAGCACTCCTACGGTATCCGGGAGTTGCACGATCCCATGGTCTAAGGAAAAGATACTTGACATTGGAAAAGCTCTAGCAAACGAAACTACACGATCTTTTATGCTATGCTTAGGATTGGGTCTTGTCCATCACATCATTCTCCTAATGATGTGATCCCGTTATCAATGACATCCAATGTCCATAGTCAGGAAACCATGACTATTTGTTGATCAACGAGCTAGTCAACTAGAGGCTTACTAGGGACACGTTGTGGTCTATGTGTTCACACATGTATTATGATTTCCGGACAATACAATTATAGCATGAACAATAGACAATTACCATGAACAAAGAAATATAATAATAACCATTTATTATTGCCTCTAGGGCATATTTCCAACACAAGATGCCCGGTCCGCGTGGCATCATAACAGTTAATGGCAAGGCCGAACTCCACCTCTGTGCCGAAGAATGCACCGCCGCCTTGACAGTGGAAACAACTAAAGGCATCTCTCAATCGAACCTCGAGTCGATGGCCAAGCTCCCGGACACCGTCAAGGGAGTCCGGACTACTCTGCGGCAGGATAGCCCGGCTTGTCCGGAGCTCAATTAAAACACTCCGCCAGTAAACGGAGGCACAGCGAGGATAGGCCACACAATGCGGCTCAACCGCTACAGGGCATATAAATATCTTTTTTGCACTTTTTTTACAGGTCCACTTTTGCGTAGGCCAGGACTGGCGACATGGAAACAGCTCGAATGCGTAAGGGAATCCTTAGAGACGCCCCTCGATGACCATCCGACCATATTACGGATCCGCACACAGCCCCCCCCCCCCCCCCCCCCCCGCCTAGGCCCAGCAGGTTCCGAAGTCATATTTATTTTTATCACAATATCTGTACTCATACGCATCGACGTGTTATTTTCCAACATGTGGCTTTATATGACGCTTATCTGCTATTATTTCTTATTGACACTCTTTGTCAAATGGCTTCTGTATATCGCGATATGCCTTAATATGCCAGGGGCTTCATTACACCCATAATACGGCAATAAAGTCCGAACACCTTCACGGTCGTTTGGCACCCCGAACTTATAGCATTATATGCATCAGCTCCGAATCATGTCTTGGGTCAAATGTTGGGTTTACCCGGCTCCCGTGTTTTGATACCTTACGTTCCACTCTATCGGCTAAGGTGCCACCGGGAGAACTACTGCGATTGTGCCCCGGTTCATATGGGCGAGCACCTCAGTAGAGAAAGCCGAAAACTGACTGTCATGATGCGGCGAGAGCTGGTCGCTGTCGGTGTCAAAACCAGCGGATCTCGGGTAGGGGGTCCCGATCTATGCGTCTTAGGCTAATGGTAACAGGAGGCAAGGAACACAATGTTTACCCAGGTTCGGGCCCTCTCGATGGAGGTAAAACCCTACTTCCTGCTTGATTGATATTGATGATATGAGTATTACAAGAGTTGATCTACCACGAGATCGTAGAGGCTAAACCCTAGAAGCTAGCCTATGATGATTATGATTGTGATCGTCCCTCTAAGGACCAACCTCTCCGGTTTATATAGACACCGGAGAGGGCTAGGGTTTACATGGAGTCGGTTACAAGGAAGGAAATATAATATCCGGATCGCCAAGCTTGTCTTCCACGCAAAGGAGAGTCCCATTCGGACACGGGACGGAGTCTTGAGTCTTGTATCTTCACGCTCCAATAGTCCGGACAAATTATATAGTCCGACTGTCCGGATACCCCCTAATCCAGGACTCACTCAGTAGCCCCTGAACCAGGCTTCAATGATGATGAGTTCGGCGCACAGTTTTGTCTTCGGCATTGCAAGGCGGGTTCCATCCCCGAATACTCCAAAGTAGTTATCGAACACTTAGACCGTGTCTGGATCCGCAAGATGCTCTTCACATACCACCGTAGAGAGGATGATATTCAACAAAATATAACCTGCTGACAACTTTAGACAAAGTGACATGACACGACAGTCGGGTCATTATTCGAACCGTTTTTCCATAACCAGCCGTAGCGCATATTGCAAGGAGGTTCTCTTGGCACGTCTTGTCACAGCAGAGATCATGTCCCTTTATTACGGGATTTCTATCAATACGGGTGTAAGTAACCCAACCGCGCAATCAATCGTGGCGTTTGGCAAATAAGCAATTCTCAACGGGAAAGTGGGGAGGCGCACTGTTCGTCGCCTCTATAAAGGGATAAGGATTCCCCATTTTCACCCACGCCTTCTTCCTCCTCTGCTTATCCATTTCTACACCCTCGAGCTCCAGCGCCCCTGGTTCACGCCTTCTCCGTACAGCCAAACATGTCGGGAGCAGGAGGCAAGTGGGTGGCCTCCACCGTGAAGGAGGAGCATATCGCGAAGCTTCGGGCAGTCGGATACTTGGGCCGCAGACATCGCGCACCGGCTACCGGACGAAGGGCAGATCATTCCAACTCCAAAACCCCACGAGAGGGTCGTGTTTCTCGCCCACTTCGTCCGTGGACTGGGATTTCCACTTCATCCCTTCGTCCGCGGGCTCATGTTCTACTACGGGCTAGATTTCCATGATCTATCCCCAAATTTCGTCCTCAACATCTCGGCGTTTATCGTCGTGTGCGAGGCCTTCCTCCGCATCAAGCCTCACTTCAGCTTGTGGCTACAAATCTTCTGCGTGAAGCCGAAGATCGTGAGCGGCCAGCAAGCAGAGTGCGGAGGTGCCATGGTGGGCAAGATGCCCAACGTCACCTGGCTTGACGGCATCTTTGCAGAGACCGTGAAAGGGTGGCAATTGGGGTGGTTCTACATCACCGAGCCACGCGACGCCAACTGGGCGGCGGCCCCCGCATTCTGATCTGGAATCCCCATGCGACTCACCTCCTGGGAAAAGAAGGGCCTGGCCTGGGGCGAGCCTGCGGAGCTGACCGGACTCCGGAACTGCATCAAGAATATGAAGGACAAGAAAATCAAGCTTGTCAATGTGGTCCAGGTCATGCTTATCCGCCGGATCCTTCTGTGCCAAAGACGGGCCTTTAATCTGTGGGAGTTCGTCCCGGCCGAACACCAGACGCTTCAAAAGCTCTACGGCATGACGCACAAGGGCGCATGGAAGGTTCTGTTCAAGGCCTCTGAAGTACCTCCTCCCACATTCGAGGACCGCGGACTCCACGCCACGCGGCTACCCCGTCCGGTGAGTTTTATGACTACAACCGGATGCGGTTTTTCCCAATGTACTCATGGGGGAATCTTAAGTCATTGTGTGTATTTGATCAGGAGCATGTGGAGACGGCGGAGCGGATTGACTGTCCGGCTCCACTGCCAGAAGGTCCAGCCGATGCTCTCCTGACGGAGATGTTAGTCCCGGCGCCCTACAAGGCGCCGGAGAAGAAGGCCGAAAAGAAGGCCCCGGGGACCAGGAAGGGTCTCCGGCGTAAGGTTGTACCGGATGCCTCGTCTGAAGACGACGAGGCACCCTCCTCCCCTGAAGGGGAGGAAGAAGAGGGAGAGGACGCCCCATCCAGAGAGGATGGGGGGTCTAAGAAGGCGGGCCAAGGGACCGAAAAGGGTCCTCGGTGCAAGGCCGTTATACCCTTGTCGTCCGAAGACGACGAGGCATATTCCTCCCGCGGAGGCGGGGGGTAACACGAGGAAACTCTACCTCCCCATACTGGGGAGGAGAAAAAGAGGAAAGCCGCCCCGGACGGGGAGGCTAGGACGCCCAAGAAAGGAAAGGTGTCCCTTCCATATTACTCCACCACTGCCGCCTATAGCGAGGAGGAGTGGCTGCCCAGGGGGAAGCCCCTAGTAAGATCGTAAGTATCCGCACTCTATTGTACTTTAGTGCAACTTTGCTTCATAGTCTTATTATAACGCCGAACATATATTCAGTCCGGTTAGGGTCCATCCCGAGGTATCGTCTTCGGATGGGTCCTTGAGTGACTCGGCGATGAACTCGCTCCCGACAGCCACTACTCCTCAGCCTGCGGATGACATGGAGGTGTTGTCCCAAAGGCTCCCAGAGCGGGGGGAGGTGACTCTGGAGACGCCCCAAGGCAGAATTCCAAATGTCGGACACACGGGGTTCAAGATCCCCGCAGATCGAGCCGATGAGTGCAGCAAGCCGGGCTCTCGGCCGGGTACTGTGCCGGAACCTTCGATGGTTCCAGATGCGGGCAGGCGGCCCCTCGCTAGGGAGGGCGACCGTCCGTGCCGATGACTTCCGTTACGCCAAAGGCGTCGGATAGTCTGCTGGAATTGCTTCGAGGCGCTTCCATGGATGAAGAGCACTGTACTCTTATGAGTGCGGTGATTCAGAAGGTTCTGTCTGCCAAGAGCGGACTAACCGAAGCCTGCACTAGCCTCCTGACAGGCTTTGAGGTAAGTAAGAAATATGTAAAATTACCACCCGATAGGTAGTAGCCCCTGATACTCTGTTTGGTGTTCGGAAAGAAGAGCCAAATGGAGGGTCAATTAAAATCCGCAGGAGTCTAATATTAGGTGTGCCTGTGGATAAGCAGGCAGTGCTGCTTGCTGCGGCTGTACGCACGGCCGGGGTCGCCGGACTCAAACAGGACCTGGAGCAGGCGCAGGGAGAGCTCGGCCTCACGAAGAGGCAGCTCGAAGAGAACAAAGGTTTGTGATTCCTCGTTCTCATGTAATAAAGGGTATACAAAATTTGGTATTCTAACGACAAAGCATCGTGGCTTGGTAATAGGGGCCACCACCGAAGTGGCGTCTTTGAAGAAAGCGCTGTCCGAGGCCAAAGACAAGGCGGCCTTGGAGCGCAAGGAGCGCAAAAAGCAAGATGCTAGAGTGGGCGAGGTGCAGCAAGAGCTCCAGGAGCTCGGCAAGAAGTTCGAGTCCTTGGAGCATGATCTTAAGATGCAAGAGACTGAGCTTGCGAAGGCCCTTGCGAGTGTGAGAGAACCCAAGGCCGAAGCCGAAAAGGCACAGCAGGAAATCCAGGCGGCCAAGAAGATAGTGGCGGGTAAGACATTCTTTATGCAAAGCAAGCATGTGGAGGAGGCGTTTCTTTTACTTACCCGAATTCAGAGCTCTCCAGGAGCATTCGCAGATCTGCCAAGCAGCGTATCAGATGCCGCGGAATTCTACCGTGCCGAAGAGGGGAGCTCAACAGAGAAGCTGTTCTGGTCCCAGTATGCTGCGGCCGAACACCCAACGCCTCTGAGTGACCAACTAAAGCAGTTGGTTGAACTCCACAGGGCGGCCGAAGTGGCCATGAAAGATTTCATAGTCCGGATGTGGCCTGGTGAGCCCTTGCCCACTAGCTACTTTGGCCTGATCAAGCGGATGGTAAATGCCTGTCCGCGGCTTGAAGTGATCAAGCGATCCGTTTGCATTGAGGGTGCCCGCCAGGCCTTTGCCCGTGCGAAGGTGCATTGGGGCAAGCTGGATGCGGAGAAGCTGGTGAAGGACGGGCCGCCGGAGGGCAAGGAGCATCGCTATCCCGAGAAATATTATGATGGCGTTATGAAGGGCGCTCGTCTTGTGGCCGAAGAATGTACCAAGAACACGATCTTTGAATGAATGTACTTCTGTCGTTTTTGTAATGTAAAGACGAAGTTATTTGCGCTATATAGCGCTTTTTGATTTAAAATATTACCTTCTGTGCGGTTGTTTATAGAATTCTGAAAGTAGGCCAGTCATCGGGTTCTGCCCCCACGCAACTAGTACTGGGGTGTTCCTGGAAAAACCCAGATACTCTTTATCCAAATTTTTGGTCCCTTAAGGAGGTATCCGGCGCAGCGAACAAGGCAATCGGACTATGCAGCTTTATAACTTTCACTTAGCCATAGAAGTCTACAATTTTAAATTTCGGCGAAGCCCCTAGAATTCGGAAAGCCGAATTGGGGCGCTATATTCGCCTAAATCGGGCGAAGCCGATTCCTCGCCTGAAGCGGAAAAAATCTTTAAGGATTTTAAGACCTCTCGAACAGCGACCAGCTCTCGCCGCATCATGCCGGTCAGTTTTTGGCTTTCTCTACTGAGGTGCTCGTCCGGAAGAACCGGGACACAATCGCAGTAGTTCTCCCTGCGCTACCTTAGCCGATATAACGAAACGTAAGGTACCAAAACAAGGGAGCCGGGCAAACCCAACTATTGACCCAAGACATGATTCGGAGCTGATGCATATAGTGCTATAAGTTCGGGGTGCCGCATTGTTGAAAGTGTTCGGACTTAACTTGCAATATTATGGGGCGCCATAAAAAGCCCCTGGCAAAATGAATGTACCAAGATGTACGGATTCAAAAATAAACATTTATAGGAAAAAAATGTGAGGATAACAATAATAAGCTGACGCTATATATTGTTTCCCATTGTAAGACAATACGTCTAAGCGTATGTGTACAATTGATGCGTTAAGCAAGATAAAAATAGGACTATTTGACATGTCCTGCCCAAGGGCGGGCCGCATACAGGTATATAAAACAGGTATAACTATCAATGACAGACACCACCTGGTATTCCCTTTGTGCGCAAAGCCTTTTGCCTCCTTGGTTTTCCCTTCTGTGAGGAATCCAGTGATCTGGCTCTCCGAAGAGGCTGCCCGAATGCAGGTTCCTGAAAGATGAAGGGGGTTATTAAAATACGTTGCGGCTGAACCGCATTGTTGACTGCAGCACTATTGCGCCTTCGCCTATGCCCATGGTATTTTAAGTGCGTAATTGTGTACGCGCGGCACGAATGCTACCGTGATCGGGCTGGGGCGGAGGCCGGATTGCTAGTCGCGCTCCTGTTGCCGTGTACTCCGGACTCGCTTGACGGTGTTCGGGGTTGTTGTCGCCGGATTGATGGTCTGCCGAAGAAGGCTGCCTTGTACTTCTGCCGCAAGGGCTGGAGTGTGCTCTTCGGTACGGAGAGAGCGGTTCATGTTTCCATTGACTGTGATGACCCCGCGAGGTCCTGGCATCTTGAGCTTGAGGTATGCATAGTGTGGTACCGCATTGAATCGAGCGAATGTGGTCCGTCCCAGCAGTGCATGATAACCACTACGGAATGGGACGATATCAAAGATTAACTCCTCGCTTCGGAAGTTATCCGGGGATCCGAAGACCACTTCCAGTGTTATGGAGCCCGTGCATCGGGCCTCTACTCCTGGAATTACACCTTTGAAGGTGGTTTTGGTGGGCTTGATCCTTGAAGGGTCGATGCCCATTTTGCGCACTGTGTCCTGATAAAGCAGGTTCAGGCTGCTGCCGCCGTCCATAAGGACTCGCGTGAGGTGGAATCCGTCGATGATTGGGTCTAGGACCAATGCGGCTGAACCGTCGTGACGGATACTGGTAGGGTGATCCCTACGATCAAAGGTGATCGGACAGGCTGACCATGGGTTGAACTTTGGGGCGACTGGCTCCATCGCATAGATGTCCCGCAGTGCTCGCTTTCGTTCCCGCTTGGGAATGTGGGTGGCGTAGATCATGTTGACCGTGTTCACCTGGGGGGATTTCTTCTGTCCTCCCGTGTTCGGACGCCGGGGCTCGTCGTCATCATCGCTGTGCAGCCCCTTATCCTTGTTTTCGGTATTTATTTTACCGGCCTGTTTAAACACCCAGCAGTCCCTGTTACTATGGTTTGCTGGTTTATCCGGGGTGCCATGAATTTGGCACGAGCGATCAAGTATGCGGTCCAGACTGGACGGTCCCTAATTGTTTCTTTTGAACGGCTTTTTCCGCTGACCGGATTTAGTTCCGCTGAATCCGGCGTTGACTGTCGTGTCTTCATCGTTGTCGCCGTTGTTCGTCGCTTATGTCTGTTGCGCCGTGGCTTGCTGTTATTGTCATGGACATCCGAGGTGCCGGAATGTGGCGTGGTGCTACTACGAGCCAACCAGTTGTCCTCGCCCGCGCAAAAGCGGGTCATTAGTGTCGTGAGTGCTGCCATGGACTTGGGTTTTTCCTGGCCGAGGTGTCGGGCGAGCCACTCGTCGCGGATATTATGCTTAAAGGCCGCCAGGGCTTCGGCGTCCGGACAATCGACTATTTGGTTCTTTTTAGTTAGGAACCGAGTCCAGAATTTCCTGGCTGACTCTCCGGGCTGTTGAGTAATGTGACTCAAGTCATCGGCGTCCGGTGGTCGCACGTACGTGCCCTGGAAGTTGTCAAGGAACGCGTCTTCCAGGTTTTCCCAACTTCCAATGGAGTTTGCCGGCAGACTGTTTAGCCAATGCCGGGCAGGTCCTTTGAGCTTAAGGGGAAGGTACTTGATGGCGTGTAGATCATCTCTGCGGGCCATGTGAATGTGGAGAAGGAAATCTTTGATCCATACTGCGGGGTCTGTTGTGCCATCGTATGATTCGATGTTTACGGGTTTGAACCCTTCTGGGAATTCATGATCCATCACTTCGTCAGTGAAGCATAGGGGTGTGCGGCGCCTCTATGCCGGGCTATGTGGCTACGCAGTTCGAATGAGTCTGGCTGGCTGTGTTCGGCCCAGCCGGATTTGTTGGTAGTGTATCTGGCATGATGATTAGCATCACGTGTCTGGGCGCGCCCCCGTGATCCGTAGATCGATCTTGGATGTCCTGCCTTGTTTTCCAATATATCTCGCAGGTCCTGCTTGTTGCCCCAGTCCGTAGTGTATTGGCATGGGGGTGCAGGCTGGTATTCAGGTTGATACGCCGTTTTATCCCGGCCGCGAGGTGGCCGGTCAGCCATGTGGCGCTCGAGTCCATGTTCCTCGGCTGCCAGGACTTCAGTCCATCTGTCTGTGAGTAGGTCTTGATCAGCTTGGAGCTGCTGTTGCTTCTTTTTCAGGCTTCTTGCAGTGGCTATAAGCCGGCGCTTGAGCGCTCCTGCTCTACGGGTCCTCAGGCACGCCAAATTCATCGTCGCCGAGGCTGATCTCATCCTCGGAGAGGGGCATCTAGTTGTCCTCCTCCGGATACCCGTCCGTCGCCTGTTCGTCTGGGCTGACCTGCCCGTCTTCCTGTTCGGCCTGATCAAGGGCAGGCTCATCGGGGTTATATTCATCTTCGGCACCATCCGGATTGCTTTCGTCTCCTGTGCCAGTATTGCTATGGCGGGGCTTGGAGCGGTGCCAACGACGCCCATGCTTTGCTTTCTTCCCTGAGGGGTTATCCTCCATTGCCTCATCGCCATTGGTTTCTTTCGGAGTGTCCACCATATATATATATATATATATATATATATATATATATATATATATATATATATATATATATATATCATATGAGTAGGTGGCTGTCCACCGCCCCGTGAGCGGTGGTTCCTGTTCTTCTCCTGCATCGTTGTTCATACCGTCGATGTCATCGGTGTCGAAGTCAAGCACGTCGGTTAAGTCATCGACTGTGGCGATGAAGTGGGTGGTGGGTGGGCAACAAATTCCTTCGTCGCCTGCTTCCCATTCGAGCCGGACATAGTTCGGCCAAGAGTCTCCTGACAAGGAGAGAGACTTTAACGAGTTCAGCACGTCGCCAAAGGGCGAGTGCTGGAAGATATCCGCTGCGGTGAACTCCATTACAGGAGCCCAACCAGATTCGGTGGGCTTAGGAGCGCGCGGACTGGAACCTACGCCGGATATGAGTCCGGTGGTCCGGTGTCACAGGCTTCTTTGGGGGCGAGGCCTGTGTTCGGCTCTACCGCTGATGAGTGTGCGGCCTGCGGGGCAGGGTCCATCCACCCGTCCTTAGGCAACACGGTCTGCTCCGGATTTAGGTCCGGGCTACCGCAGGGGCGACATCCCAAGCATTATCCGACAGCAGGTCTAAGCCATGCCCGTCATGACTGTCCGGCACTCCTAGAACAGGCCCGAATCCGTTGAAGATCAAGTCTCCGCGGATATCGGCCGTGTAGTTCAGGTTTCCGAACCTGACCTGGTGGCCAGGGGCGTAGCTGTCAATCTGCTCCAGTTGGCCAAGCGAATTGGCCCGCAGTGTGAAGCCGCCGAACACGAAGATCTGTCCGGGGAGAAAAGCCTCACCCTGGACCATGTTCTTGATGATTGAAGGAGCCATCAAGCCTTGCAGCGACGGCACAGAGGAACTCTCAATGAAAGCACCAATGTCGGTGTCAAAACTGGCGGATCTCGGGTAGGGGGTCCCGATCTGTGCGTCTTAGGCTAATGGTAACAGGAGGCAAGGAACACAATGTTTACCCAGGTTCGGGCCCTCTCGATGGAGGTAAAACCCTACTTCCTGCTTGATTGATATTGATGATATGAGTAGTACAAGAGTTGATCTACCACGAGATCGTAGAGGCTAAACCCTAGAAGCTAGCCTATGATGATTATGATTGTGATCGTCCCTCTAAGGACCAACCTCTCCGGTTTATATAGACACTGGAGAGGGCTAGGGTTTACATGGAGTCAGTTACAAGGAAGGAAATATAATATCAGGATCGCCAAGCTTGTCTTCCACGCAAAGGAGAGTCCCATCCGGACACGGGACGGAGTCTTGAGTCTTGTATCTTCACGCTCCAATAGTCCGGACAAAGTATATAGTCTGGCTGTCCGGATACCCCCTAATCCAGGACTCCCTCAGTCGCTGTTCGAGAGATTATAAAATCTTTAAGGATTTCTTCTGCATTATGCGATAACTAATGCAGTGTGCGATGGATCGGTTTTCTTCCGATCAGGTGCTTATAGAGCCCCTCGTGCGGTCTTCCGAACACCAGGGGCTGCGCCTACCTTCCTTTTGTCAAACTCCTATGGCTAAGTGAGAGTGATAAAGCCCTATAGTCCGATTGCCTGGTTCGTTGTGCTGAACACCTCCTTCAAGGACCCAAAACTGGGATAAAGAGTGCTCAGGTTTATCCCGAACACCCCCGTACTTCCTACATGGGGGCAGAAGCCGACGACTGGACAACTCTCAGTATTAATATATAAAACGGCCGCGCAGGAGGTAAAAATTTCAAATAAACAGGCAATATATAATAGAAATGACCTTGTTTAAACATTACAGAGGACTACATGACTGTATTCATGGAAATATAATGTCCTTGGTGCATTGCTCCGCCGCAAGGCGGGATCCTTTCAGGACACTATCATAATATAATTCGGGTTTGCGGTGCTCCTTTCCCTCCGGCGGTCCCTCGGTCATCAGCTTTTCAGCATCCATCTTCCCCCAGTGCACCTTTGCGCGGGCGAAGGCCATTCGTGCACCCTCAATACAGAACGGCCGCTTGATGACATCAAGTCGAGGGCACGCACTCACCAGCCGCTTCACGAGCCCAAAGTAGCTGCTTGGAATTGGCTCGGCGGGCCACAGCCGGATAATTAAATCCTTCATGGCTAGTTCGGCTGCCTTATGCAGTTCGATCAGCTGTTTCAGCTGATCGGCAAATGGCACCGGATAATTTGGCGCCAGATACTGCGACCAGAAGAGCTTCTCCGCAGTACTCCTTTCTTCAGCTCGGTAGAATTGGTTGGCGTCAGATATGCTGCGTGGCAGCTCCGCAAATACCTCTGGGGAAATCTGAATTCAAATTAGTAAGCATGCTTTTCTCTTTTCAAATACATGCTTTGCATAGACAAAGCCTTACCAGCCGCAATCTTCCACGCCTCCTGGATTTCCTTCAGGGCGCCCTGGGCTTCCCCCCGGGCATCACTTGCGGCTTGGCGAGCTTGGGAGAGTTCGGATTCTTTTCCTGATAAACTCTGCTCCAAGGTCTCGCATTTCTTTACGGCCTCTTGAAGCTCTCGCTCAGCTTCAATAACCCTGGCTTCGTGCTTTTCACGAAGAGCCTGCTCTGCGGCTGCTTTCTTCTCGGCCTCGGCCACAGCCTTCTTAAGAGCCTCAACCTCGGTCATCGCCCCTAGAGCGAACCATGAAACATATTTTTATCATACTAAATCATTCATTCGCGTTGAACGCAAGCAAGGTTTTTTGCATACCTTGTTTATCCTCTAACTCCTTTTTCAGTCGGCCAAGTTCTTCTTTGGCCTGCTCCAGACTCTGAGTCAGTCCGGAGACTTCCGCATTATGCGAGGCGGCAGTCGTGACAGACGCCTGCTTTTGAACAAAAGAGAGATGTCATAAAGTGAGTCTCCTGCGGACATATATTTGATCCCCTGTTCAGTTCTTTCTTTCACCGAACAGTGTATCAGGGGCTACTACCTACACTATGACATTCTTCGAAACCTCACAAAACATACCTCAAAGCCCGTTATAAGGCTGATGCAGGCTTCATTCAGTCCACTCTCAGCAGACTGAATCTTCTCAATCACCGCACCCATAAGGGCACGGTGTTCTTCAACGACGGAGGCGCTCTTCAGCGCCGCCGATAAAGTATCTGGCACCTCTGGTTGGACAGAAGTTGCCGGTGGAATAGGTGCACCCCCTCCAACTGAGGGGGCTGCCTCCTTGATCCTGGAGCCGTATTGATCTCCGGAATTGTGTCAGGCTGGGGGCCAAACTCAAGATAGCCCCCACCATCCGCTTCCCACTCGAGCCGGACATAGTTCGGTCGCGAGTCTCCTGACAGGGAGAGAGATCTCAATGAATTTAGCATGTCGCCCAAGGGCGAGTGCTGAAAGATATCCGCGGAGGTAAACTCCATGATCGGTGCCCAATCAGATTCTATAGGCACAGATGCACGCGGTTCGGAGCCTGTGGCCGGAAACGAGTCCGAGGGTTCGATGACACGGACCTCATTGAAGGCCAAGTCTGTGTTCGGCTCCATCGTCAATGAGTGTGCAGCCTCCGTGCCGGGGTCCATCCACCCGTCCTCGGATGGCACGCTCTGCTCCGGATTAAGAGCCGGGGCAGCCGCAGGCGTGATCTCAGGAACACCGTCCGATGGCAGATCTAAGTCATGCTCGTCGTGACTGTTCGGCGCACCTGCCATGGGCTCGAATCCATCGAAGATCAAGTCTCCGCGGATGTTGGGCGTATAGTTCAAGCTTCCAAACCTGACCTGATGGCCAAGGGCGTAGCTATCTCTGCTCCAGATGGCCAAGCGAGTTGGCCCGCAGTGCGAAGCCGCCGAATACGAAGATCTATTCGGGGAGGAAAACCTCACCTTGGATCGCATCATTGTAGATGATTGAAGGAGCCATCAAGCCTTACAGCGACGACACAGTGGAACTCTCAATGAAAGCACCAATGTCGGTGTCAAAACCGGCGGATCTCGGGTAGGGGGTCCCGAACTGTGCGTCTAAGGCTAATGGTAACAGGAGGCGGGGGACACAATGTTTACCCAGGTTCGGGCCCTCTCGATGGAGGTAATACCCTACTTCCTGCTTGATTGATCTTGATGATATGAGTATTACAAGAGTTGATCTACCACGAGATCATAGAGGCTAAACCCTAGAAGCTAGCCTATGATTATGATTGTTGATCTTGTCCTACGGACTAAACCCTCCGATTTATATAGACACCGGAGGGGGCTAGGGTTACACAGAGTCGGTTACAGAGAAGGAGATCTACACATCCGAATCGCCAAGCTTGCCTTCCACGCAAAGGTGAGTCCCATCCGGACACGGGACGAAGTCTTCAATCTTGTATCTTGATAGTCCACAGTCCGGCCAAAGTATATAGTCCGGCTGTCCGAGGACCCCCTAATCCAGGACTCCCTCACCCACCATTTGCTATCTTTCTCGAGAGAAGCCACTAGTGAAACCTACGGCCCCGGGGTCTTCTTTCTCATATATTTGCCTTTGCGATCTACTTTTTCCTTGCTTTTATTTTCAGATCTATTAAACCAAAAATACAAAAATATCTTCCTGCACTTTTATTTATTTGTGATCTATTTATTTAATCTATTACAATTTTCTCCCGTCCATGCACCGTTTTGTGCGCCATACCCTGAAAGGGATTGACAACCCCTTTAACACGTCGGATTGCGAGTGGTTGTTATTTGTGTGCAGGGGCTGCTTACGTTGTGTTGCTTGGTTCTCCTACTGGTTCGATAACCTTGGTTTCATATCTGAGGGAAATACCTACCGCCGTTGTGCTGCATCTTCCCTTCCTCTTTGGGAAAATACCGACGTAGCTTCAAGCGACATCAATAACTAATCATGCCGACGATAACTCTTAAAAATTATATTAACTCATATCAATGACATAATCAGCTAGCGAGCAATAATAAAACATCTCAAACAGCAACACGTTATCAAAATAACCATGATATAATATGACAATAGTGGTATCTCGCTAGCCCTTTCTGAGACCGCAAAACATAAATGCAGAGCACCTCCGATGTTCAAGCAGCGACTAAACATTGTAATTCATGGTAGAAAAGATCCAGCCATGATGCACCCAACATTAGCTACACACAATGCATCAGCATGACAGCAGTGCTCTCAGGTTTTGGCGCTTATTTTAGAGGGTGATGACACAACATAAAAGTAAATAGATAGTCCCTTCGCAAAGGGAAGCAGCGATTTGCAGTGGTGCCAGAGCTCAAGTTTTTAAAACAGAGGTAAATGATATTTTGAGAAATGCACCCTTCTTGTTTACTTCACGACCATCAGTTATCAATATCTCCCAGGCTAAGCACGCTAGCGGCGGTTCCCTAGCGATAAAAGTAAAGGTTTACTCCCCCTCCACAAACAATCACACTCCACGGCTTGTCTGAAACAACGGGTGCCATCCATACCATCAACAGACCCGGGGGAGTTTTGTTTAATTATTTGCATTTTTTAGTTCGGGACTGGAAATCCCTATTAACGCTCTTTTCTCGTGCGATGGTGAGTGAATAAACACTCAACCTGGGAATAACCCACTTAGCATGGAAGATACCGACCACCTCCTGTCGTTCCATGAACAATCCAGGCACACAAAAGAGGATATTTATTTGAAGTTTTTAGAGGTGGCACATGCAAATTTACTTAGGACGGCAGGGTGATACCGCATATACGTAGGTATGGTGGACTCATCTAGAATAACTTGGGTTCAAGGTTTTTGATGTACAAGCAGAATTCCCACTTAGTACAGGCGAAGGCTAGCAAATAGATTGAGAAGCGGCCAGCTAGAGAGCAACAGCGGTCATGAACATGCATTATGCATAAGTAACTTTGGACACTAGCATGAGTAGGATATGAACACCATGAACATAAATATCATAGAGGCTATGTTGGTTTTGATTCAACTACATGCATGAACATGTGCCAAGTCAAGCCACTCGAACATTCAGAGGAGGATACCATATCATCATACTACATCAAAATCATTTTAACGCGATGTTGGTATACAAGATAAATCATTATCCACTCCTAGCTACTTATGCATGGCATGAGAAATTATAATCTCTAATTGTCATTGCAAACATGTTTAATCATAATGGGCTGAATCATGGATACTAGTTTAAATGTATTTACAAAAACAGAACAAGTCGAGTTCATACCAGTTTCTCTCTGCCACGGCCAGTTCATCAAATATCGTCATTATATCCTTTCACTTGCACGACCGAACGATGTGAAAATAATAATAGTGCAAGAGTGCCGTGGACTAAGCTGGAATCTGCAAACATTTTATTCAATAGAGAAGACAAGGTAATATGGGCTCTTTTTTAGATCAACAATTATGCACATGAGAGCCATTCAACATTTTCATCATGGTCTTCTCCTCGATACGGCTCAATAAAAAGAAAAGAAATTTAGAGAAACACACTGAAATATTTTTGGAGTTTTTGTCTTTTTGAACAAGCAAATAAAAGGGAGAAGCAAAAACGAGAAAAACTATTTACACGGGAAAGCTCCCAACAAGCAAAAGAAGGATCTTTTTGGGTTTTCTTTTTAGTACTACAACTAACTACTCTAGAAAGAAGAATAAAAAAGAAGCAGGAAATATTTTTGTATTTTCTCAAAGTTTTTCAAACACACGAGAAGAAAGAGAGAAAATAAATCTAACATGGATAATACAATGAAAAAGTGTGGACACCGACAACTGGAATGAAGTGTGTGAACATAAATGAAATGTCGATGGGAATACGTACTCCCCCAAGCTTAGGCTTTTGGCCTAACTTGGTAATTATTCAGTAGCCTGGATAGTAGTCGGAGTGGTAGCTCACGGAGGCTCTCGGTGCAGATGCCTCGGCCTGCCGTGACGCCTCAACCGCCGCGTTGTGGGCTTGGGCCTCACTCCCAAGGACAAAATACCTTCCCTTGCTGTGATAATCAAAGAGAGTAGGTGCGGGCAAATATGTGTACACCACAGATGCTTGGTTAAACAACAATTTATGTGCGAAATTATGAGTATCTCCTTTAAGGATCTTATGATGTTTAATAGCATCAAAGTCTAAATACTGCGTGGGTAGGATAGGGTTAAAGGGCAAAGGTGAAACACCCAGCTCTCTTGCTAAATGCATGGCATAAATTCCACCATAGAAATAGCCACTATTAGCGTTATGTTGCAACCTGCGTGCAACAATCGCTCCAAGATTATAACCCCTATCACCCGTGAGAGTGGTGTGTATGAGGCTCAAGCCTGGAGCACAAAGTGTACTGCAATCTTGTTTGCCTACAATACATTTCCCATTAAATAAAGCAAAGTACTGAATTGCAGGAAAATGAATGCTCTTTATTCTACCTTGCATCACTCCCCTCATCTCACCGTAACAAAGACTACTCAAAAATGATTGGTACTCAGCTCTTGGTGGTTCGTCGAGCGAACCCCAGAATGGGATTTTGCAATGGTGAGCAAATCTCTCTAGTGATATGGTAAATGAATTTTCATAAAGTTTAAATGACACCCTAGACTCACGGGGATGGAATTTAAATCCTTTGACAAATGATTCAGTGAGGGTGTGGTGTTCATTGCACTTATCTGAAAATTAGGGACCGAGACCGGCATTGTGAACATATTGCTCAAATTCCTCCTTAATGCCCACACGCACCATATAATCATCGCATGGCCACAAGCATGTTTTGGTGGTGGCATCTCGTATGGAACTTTCACTTGGTTCAACATAAGACCGACGAATGGAACTATCACTAGAGGATGCCTCCGAGGATCTCCTCTTCGAAGACCTCCTTCCAAAGAGGTTCATTATGTTTGCGTACCATTTCAAGCAACAATCCCCTGAAACAGTTTTGGAAATGGAGCTTCGAGCAAAGAGATCGAAATCTGCGGGTTTGAGAGCAAGAACACGAGAGAGAGAGAGAGAGAGAGAGAGAGAGAGAGCAAAGGTGATTTTTTTGGAGGTAGGTGACGATGTGGGATGAAGAGATAAGTGAAGGGGCCCACGTGGGGCCCACAACCCACCAGGGCGCGCCTGGGGGTCCTGGCACGCCCAGGTGGGTTGTGCCCACCTGGTGCACCTCCCTCTCATATTATCTGCACCAGAAATTCTAAAATATTCAAAAAAATCGTATTAAATTTTCAGAGCATTCTGAGACTTTTATTTTTGGGTCATTTTTTATTGCACAGGAAATTCAGAAAACAGACAAAACATGGCATTTTATTATATGTAACTGATAAAAACAGAGCACAAAAGATAGGGACAGAAGGTAGTGCTTACTAAATTCATCAACTTCATACCTCTAAAAAATGATCCATTAATAAGCTTGATCATGTCTTATTAACAACCACTTTCGATTAGCATGAAACCGAAGAATTTTCGTAAATCACTAAGTTACCTCAACGGGGATATGAATGTCCCCAACAATAAGCATTTCATATTTCTTTTTGATAGTAGGTAGAGGTAGTTGGAAACTTCCAATAGTGATTGTCGGAGATTTTTCAATAACATTAATACCATTCACTTGGAATTGTTTCTTCGGAAAGTGCACTATATGCTCATTACCATTGATATGAAAAGTGATCTTGCTTTTATTGCAATCAATAACAGCCCCTACAATATTCAAGAAGGGTCTACCAAGGATAATTGACATGTTGTCGTCCTCCGGCATCTCAAGTATAACAAAGTTAGTCAAAATAGTAACATTAGCAACGACAACGGGCAGATCCTCACAAATACCGATAGGTACGGCAGTTGATTTGTCAGCCATTTGCAAAAATATTTCAGTAGGTGTGAGCTTATTCAAATCAAGTCTTTTGTACAAAGAGAAAGGCATAACACTAACACCAGCTCCCAAATCACATAAAGCAGTTTTCACATAGTTTCTTTTGATGGAGCAAGGTATAGTTGGTATTCCCGGATCTCCAAGTTTTTTAGGTACTCCATCTTTAAAAGTATAATTAGCAAGCATAGTGGATATTTCAGCTTCCGGTATTTTTCTCTTAATGGTGATGATGTCTTTCATGTACTTTGCATAAGGAGGCATTTTTAAGATATTTGTCAAGCGAGTATGTAAAAAGACAGGCCTAAGCATTTCAACAAAGAGTTCAAATTCTTCATCATCTTTCTTTTTAGTTGACTTGGGTGAAAGGGCATAGGTTTTTGAACCCAAGGTTCTCTTTCCTTACCATGTTTTCTAGTAATAAAGTCTCTTTTATCACATCTTGTATTCTTGGGTTGTGGGTTATCAAGATCAACTACAGGTTCTATCTCAACATCATTGTCTGGTTCTTTATTATTTGTTTGAGTGTCTTCATGAACCTCATCATTACCTTTTTCGTTATCAGAAGGTGAGTGTTCATTACCAGAATGAGTTTCAGCATCGGAGATAGAAATTTCATTATCATTATCAGGAGGTTTCTCTACTTCAGGTTCACTAGAGGCATGCAAAGTCCTGTCATTTTTCTTCTTCCTTTTCTTTTTAGAAGGACTACGTGCATCCCTGGTTAACTCTTTGAGATTCTTGTTCAATTCTTTTTGGGTGTCCCTCAGGATAAAGTGGTTCTTGAGTCATTCTACCTCCTCTAGTCATTACTCTAGCAGCATGATCATTAATATTATTATTCATTTCATCAAGAAACTCTCTTTGAGATTTAGCAACTTATTCTAACTGAGTTTGAACCATAGAAGCATGCTTTCCCACACCTCTAACATCATTTGAAATTCTGAATAACAAGTCACTCAAGCGAGCAATCATATCAGAATTGCATTTCAATTGTTTCATAACATTTGCATTGAAGTGATCTTGTTTTCTAATGTAGTTTTCAAACTCATAAAGGCATTGGCTAGGGTGCATATTGTGAGGATTGTCATTATCATTGAATTTCACTAGAGAATTTACCTCTAACACCTTAGGCTGTGGTGGTGTATCAAGCCCATGTATTTCTTCAATAGGAGGTAAATTTTTGACATCCTCAGCTTTAATACCTTTTTCCTTCATAGATTTATTTGCCTCTTGCATATCTTTAGGACTGAGATATAATATACCCCTCTTCTTTGGAGTGGGCTTAGGCGGTGGTTCAGGAAGAGTCCAATCATCATAATTTTTCAATATGTTATTCAATAATTCTTCAGCTTTCCCAATAGTTCGTTCCCTGAAAACACAACCACCACAACTATCTAGGAAATCCCTAGAAGCATCGGTTAGTCCATTATAGAAGATATCAAGTATTTCATTTTTCTTAAGAGGATGATCTCAGGCAAAGCATTAAGCAATTGGAAAAGCCTCCCCCAAGCTTTTGGTAGACTCTCTTCTTTAATTTGCACAAAATTAAATATTTCCTGTAAAGCAGCTTGTTTCTTATGAGCAGGGAAATATTTTTCAGAGTAGTAATAAATCATATCCTGGGGACTACGCACACAACCAGGAGCAAGAGTATCATACCAAGCTTTAGCATCACCCTTTAATGAGAATGGAAATAATTTGAGAATATAGTAATAGCGAGTCTTCTCATCATGAGTAAAAAGGGTGGCTATGTCATTCCACTTAGTAAGATGTGCTACAACAGTTTCAGTTTCATAACCATGGAAAGGATTAGATTCAACCAAAGTGATTAACTCTGGGTCGACAGAGAATTCATAATCCTTATCATCAAGAAAGATAGGTGAAGTAGAAAACTTAGGATCATATTGCATTCTAGCATTTAGAGATTTTTCTTTATACTTGCATAATAATTTCTCTAGATCATCTCTATCCTTACAAGCAAGAATGTCTCTAGTTGTCTCCTCATTCATAACATAACCTTCTGGTACCTTAGGCAATTCATATCTAGGAGGGCTAGTTCATATCTAGGAGGGCTAGTTCTAGTAGGTGTTTCAAGATTTTCAGTTTCAAGCTCATCATCCGTTTCAACAACATCATGTTGTCTTACTCTAGCAATTTGTTCATCAAGAAAGTCACCTAGTGGCACATCATCATCATAAGTATCATTCATAGCAGAAGTAGCATCATCAACAACTTGTGACATATCAGGATTAATAGCATGTGGTGGTGTTGCAAGTTTACTTATAATAGAAGGTGAATCTAAAGCAGAGCTAGATGGCAGTTCCTTACATCCCCTCGTCTTAGAGGGATAAATCTTCGTCTTAGCATCCTTCAGATTCTTCATAGTGATAATTTGATAATAATCCCAAGTGACTCAACAAATATAGCTATGCTCCCCGGCAACGGCGCCAGAAAAAGGTCTTGATAACCCACAAGTATAGGGGATCGCAATAGTTTTCGAGGGTAGAGTATTCAACCCAAATTTATAGATTCAACACAAGGGGAGCCAAAGAATATTTGCAAGTATTAGCAGCTGAGTTGTCAATTCAACCACACCTGGAGATTAATTATCTGTAGCAAAGTGATCAGTAGAAAAGTAATATGATAGTTTTGATAATAGTAGCAGCAGCAATAGTAACAGTAACAGTGATGGCAGTGGTTTTGTAACAAGTGCAACAGTAACGACAGCAGTAGTAACTTAGCAAGAACAATATAAGAGAAATTTGTAGGCATTGGATCGGTAATTTGTTGGTTGATATTCATCATGTGACAGTCATAACCTAGGGCGATACGGCACTAGCTCCAGTTCATACATATAAAGTAGGCATGTATTCCGTAAATAGTCATACGTGCTTATGGAAAGAACTTGCATGACATCTTTTGTCCTACCCTCCCGTGGCAGTGGGGTCCAATTGGAAACTAAGGGATATTAAGGCCTCCTTTTAATAGAGAACCGGAACAAAGCATTAACACACGATGAATACATGAACTCCTCAAAGTACGATCATCACCGGGAGTGGTCCCGACTATTGTCACTCCGGGGTTGCCGGATCATAACACATAGTAGGTGACTATAACTTGCAAGATCGGATCTAGAACATGGATATAATGGTGATAACATAAATGGTTCAGATCTGAGATCATGGCACCCGGACCCAAAGTGACAAGCATTAAGCATGGCAAAGTCATAGCAACATCAATCTCAGAACATACTGGATACTAGGGATCAGGCCCTAACAAAACTAACTAGATTACATGATGAATCTCATCCAACTCCTCACCGACCAGCGAGCCTATGAAGGAATTACTCACTCCCGGTGGGGAGCATCATGGAATTGGCGATGGAGAAGGGTTGGTGATGATGAAGAACGAAGATCCCCTCTCGGAGCCCCAAACGGACTCCAGATCTGGCCTCTCGATGAAGAACAGGAGGTGACGGCGGCTCCTTCTCGTGGATCACAATAATTCTTTATCTCTATTTTTTCTGGAAAAATAGGATTTTGTAGCGTCGGTTTCAGGGTCTGCGGGACCACCGGACGGGGACAACCCACCTTGGCGCACCTAGGGCGTAGGCGTGCCCTGGTGGGTTGTGCCCACCCAAGTGCCCCCCCCCCTCAGTTGACTCTTGGCTCCAGAAATTCTCTTTTATTGTATAAGAAATCCTCGCAAAGTTTCGGTCCATTCCGAGAACTTTTATTTCTGCACAAAAACAACACCATGGTAGTTCTGCTGAAAACAGCGTTAGTCCAGGGTTAGTTTCATTCAAATCATGCAAATTAGAGTCCAAAACAAAAGGAAAAGCGTTAGGAAAAGTAGATACGTTGGAGAGGTATCAGCACCGCATGTTCTTTCACCTGCTCACAGCTAGTCGTCCCCTCCGTTCAATGATTCTACCTCGTAAAGATCGGGCCTCCCCTTATACACCTTCTTACTCGAAGATGGTGTCGCATCAATCTGCATGCACCCATTACAAAATAACAAGAACATGAAAGATAAGGACGGATAAGAGAAATGGTGGTTGTTCCACTGAGATAAAAAAATATTTCTATTTTATTTTAATATATACAATGGGCCCTAATGTTTAGCAAAGTGCATATACAAGTATGTTTCTTTATTCTATTCTAATTTGTATGCTAAATTGGTGTTTCTAATGTAAATGACATATAAGTAAAACTACTAGTTAGCTGGCCCTACTCACATTTTATAATTAGACTAGGTGATAATAACACTACAAAACAAACATGTTATATTAGAAGAAAGATTACTGTCAAGATTATGTTGTGGAGCCCAAGATGTTGATAACACCGGACTAACCATTTTAGGCTAAGCACTTATTTATGAGAGAATTCCTTATTTGGCCCTAGCTTAAAATTTGCTTCCCTTTTTGGCCCTAAAATGAAATGCCTCCCTTTTTGGCACTCAAAATTCAATTTGTTCCCTATGTGACGCTTCCATCAGTTCTGACCATTAACGGTGTAAAATCAGACTTCAAAAGACCGTTTTACCCCTAGTGAAGTATGTGACAAATTATATGATAAAAAGAGTTAAATCATTGGATTTTAATCAAAAAGTTGAGCAGAACCTCCTGTGTATTTGATGTCATATCATGTATACAATTTATAAATTCATATAGTACCATGACAGCATGACTACAAAATCTTCAGCATATGCACATAATTCATCAAGTAACATTCTCAACTATCATAGTCATCTAGTTTCATATTAGAGTACCACTAGGTGACATACATCACATACACAAGCCCGAGTAGAACACCTCCAGGTCACATACATACATCACATAAACAACACAAAAGGTCACAAGCTCAAACAATGAGCTGATTACATAAAACAGTATTCAAAAGGAGCTTGGATAAACAGTACGCAAAAGCTCACATGATGGGCTAAGCGCATGCATAGTTTCCAATAAACACGTAACGAGCAAGACAATCACAAGCTAGGCCTTCTTTTGCTTCTTGTGCTCAACGCAGGGCTGGCTGGGTTGAATCTTTTGCTTCTTCTGCACATTGCAGGGCTGTCATTTGGCACCACAGGAATGTTTGCAATTTCTGTAGCAAGTTCTTTCCATCTCTTTTTGGCATAACAATTGTTTGCTTGTTGGGCACATCACTTTCAATAGAAATGGTCCCAGATTGACTTGACAGTCCTTGACCTGCACCTAAGCATGTATGGCAATAGTAATTTAGAGTAAACAAATAATAGAAACAATGCATAAATTTTAAACTAAATTACAGAAGTATTTTAAGTTACCTTTTTATCCTCTTGATTCAGAGTTACTCACTTTCCCCTTTTTCTTAGTTATGTTCTCCAAGCTTTTGGCCAAGGTGAGAAGGAATCAATTTGGATCCATCCTGTAAAAGTTGTGGCCCTCCTCCAATGTGCATTCTGCCCCGCCATGGCCGCCGGAGGCCAAGACGGGTCCAGCGTCGTGGCCCTACTCCACCGCGTCTTTCGCCCCACCATCCGAAGCTGCCTCAGCCACACCCTCCTCCATGCCCCAGTCTCGTGCCGCCGCCTAGGGTTAGGGCTCGGACTCGCAATGAATCGGGAGAGAAGGGGATCGAGGAGAATGTGTGGGACGGTTCGGTTGGAAAAGCAGGGTTTATTTTTTAGCGTGCTAAATCAGGGGCAAGTAGGACTTTTCATGTCCCACTTCACGGCAGCAAAAGCTGACGGAAGTGTCATCTAAGGAATAATATGAAGTTTTGGTGTCAAATAAGGAAAATGGAATTTTTTGGGGTCAAAAAGGGAAGCAGATTTTAAGAAAGGGTCAAATCAGGAATTCTCTCCCTATTTATACTGAATTTTTTTATTTCATAATAACTCATCTTGTTGTTAAAGATATGTTATTTCCATCGATATACATCATTTGATATCTTAAATATTTTTTTGGATATACTCCCTCCGTCCCATAATATAAGAACGTTTTTGACACTAGTGTAGTGTTGAAAACGTTCTTATATTTTGGGACAGAGGGAGTAATAAATAGGATGAACGATGTAAACACGCTCATGCATATGTGTGTGTGTGTGTTGTGTCTTCTAATATTTATACTATAAATATATATTATAGTGCTAAAGTGTAATTGTTGTTGTCCCATTTCGTTTCTTTTAATTTAGAATGTTTAAAGAGTCCGTTGTTACAATGCATTAAATGTAAAACACAACAAACCAATATTATCACATTTGTATAGGTGTGTGTATCCTTTAACATAGGAGCATTTTATATCTACAAAACTTTCTAGAGTGTGTTAAGAGTGTATTTATCTTGCAAATAAATTTTCAGGGGTCTCTACAGTATTAAGGTGTGAACAAACAAATACTTCTAGATTTCATGGAATGCCTTGCAATTTAGCATATCAAATCCCATCTTCCGCTATTGCTTGGTCTGTTGGGTACGGGGTGGCGGTAGTTTGCCACTGGCCTGTGCCCACATGCACGCCCTGTATATCTTAAATCATTAACAATGGAGTAGATAAAATTCTGGATTATTGTGAATCAACCTATAGTTGGATGCATGGTTAGGACATATCCAACGCTGACCCTCAAACGACCCGCAACCATCTGGACCGCGCGGTCAAGCCGTGTTTTGACATCCAACGCGGACATGCATCGGTCCGCAAGCTGGTTCGGACGTGTTTTTTCCCGCAAACTGAAGAGAATCTGGGGGGCTTTGCGTGCGTCCGGACCACTGGCTGACCCGTGTCTGACTAATCTGTCCCACCAAAACCCCCTTTCCCGCGCCCGCGTGCGTTCTAAATCGAAGCCAGCTATTCACTAGAGCCGGCATTGAAGCCGCTCATCGGCCGAAAGCACCGCTCGCTGCTCGCCCATGGCACATGCTTCCTCTCTGCATTAAAAAGGCCACCCGTCTGCCCGCCTACCTCTGTTAAACAGGCGCGTTAGCCGGGGAACCTACTCCGGTGCCCCGAGCGCCACAAGTCCATTCTTGTGTCGGCGACCATTAAATGCATCTCCGGCTGGCTCCTGCATCTGCCCGCTATATAAACATGTCTAGGGGCCAGGCAAGAACCACACCTCACCTTCATTCTCTCCACCTCCTTGTACAACACCCGCCATGGCCTCCGACGAACAGAAGAAAGAGTTCTCCGGCATTGCAGCTGCCTAGGTTGCCCGACGAGCCAGACCGATACAGGCTGGCTTGCCGACAAACCCTTTGGATCTGGTGCCACCACCATCGCCACCCCCTCCTCGACCGTCTAGGTTGGACAACGTCATCTCCCGGCAAATCCGCCTCGAGCAATGGCGACAATGCGTCAGGCAGGTGGGGAAACAAGCCATGTCGGCGGAGGTCGGCACGTCCGTGGCCGATTGACCGTAGTCTAGTTTTACCGCATCGCGGTATAGTTTAGTTAAAATATGCCCGAAATATAAATGTTTTTGTCTGGTTTGCACGTAATTCATCTGGTTTGTTTAAAGCCGGTTTGAAATGTATGCGGATAGCATTGGATGACCGGTTTCCACATCCGTTTCGATGGACTGGTCCCGTGTCCACGGACAAATGGGTGTCCAATTTGCGGGTCAGTGTTGGAGATGCCCTTACACTACTAGGAAAAAGGCTACTAGTAGCGCGGGCAAATTGGCTACTAGTAGCGCGGTTATCCGCGCTACTAGTATCGCGCTACAGCTAAGAGTTAGTAATAGTGCAGGTAAACCCACGCTACTATTAACATTTTACTAGTAGCGCGGATATCACACGCGCTACTACTATTTGAACCCGCGCTACTACTAACGAAATAGTAGTAGCGCGTCTAGAATACCAGGCGCTACTAGTATCCTAAATACTAGTAGCACACAACTTTTTCCCACGCTACTAGTAGTTCATTTGTAATAAAAAAATAAAATGCTGCAGTACAGAAAATAGTCTAGGCAAGCAAGTGCTACATCATAGTTGACCACGCTACTAGTAGTTCATTTGTAATAAAAAAATAAAATGCTGCAGTACAGAAAATAGTCTAGGCAAGCAAGTGCTACATCATAGTTGGATCTGAATCTGACACTCATTGACGCTACTCAGTTAGGATTTTGGAGCGTATTGTGAGGAACGTTAATTGCAACTCAAATCATTAATGGTAACTACACTTAAGAGGACACCTTTCAAGGCTACACATATTGGCACAACGTGGCCATGATCCTCATGATACAGAAAATGTGAAGTAATATATTATACTATTTCAATGCTGTGATTGAGATAATACTATAGTGCAAGAACGTGGCAGTGGTCTTCGGTGCTTGTGATTACGATCATTGTCGTCATCGCCACTAGTTTCAAAGTTTTCAGTATCTCTAGTAGCTTCCGAATCGGTGCAACTACTTTCTTCCTTTGGTGAAGGAACTTCTATTTTGCCAACAATCCAATGCTTGAGCTATTAACCCTTTGTGCATCTTCACGATAAGCAAATCCGCAGGAAAAAAGTCAACTTGGCATCTAGATTTTATCCATTGCCCTGAGTCCCTGACCATGTTCAAGAAACACTAAATTTACAAGATTACTATTGTAAATACATGAGACATAAAATCCTACAACCATCGACATAAAAGATATTCAGTTAAATACATGGGGCATAAAATCCTACGACCATCGACAGAAAAGATATTCAATTAAACTTAGGTCTCGCTGGGAAGGGCCCTATGAGACAGGCATTGTAAGTACACGTATATTTCAGTTACAAAAAGATATTCAGTTAAAAAGTGACAAATAACTGAATGAAATGCAAACTATATATTTCAGTTACAAAAAATATTTCAGCTTAGGAATGTAGTGTATAAATCAGACTAGATAGATGACACTACTGAAGCTTACAAGCAAATACATGGGGCATACAAATATGAAGAACATGCAGTCCTTCGAGTAAATATGAAGACAAAATGAATGATTTACTTGTTATTCTATTTGACCCCAGTATTTGTCATGCATACAAAATACATATGTGTATTCGACAAAATCTGCAGCTATGCATTATCGTTGCTATCAAAAAGACATTGTAGGCCTATCTTGGTTGTAAATTACGGTGATGTAAGATGCCACCAAAAAATGTATCTCCATCTTGTAATTTAGATTTTTATTGACACTATACATAGGTCAGAGAAAACACTATAATTCAACCAAAAAACAGTAGCTTTGCTTAAGAACATGATACTGAGTACTTACAATTTATCTTAAAATTTCAGGATCAAGAAGCTGAAGGAAACAAAGGCGAAGTAAGAATGCGAGGATGAGTCATACCTGCAAGATGAAGAGCATGCATCCCTTCATGTAAGCCAAAAATAGCTTCTTGTGAAAAAGAAAACAAAGATCAGGTTGTTGTATCTAAATTGTTTGTAAAATATTGTATTTACAGAATGGGACGTACACATTTACTGAACTTCTTTAGAACTGAATGATGGTCCATGATTATATACCACGGTTATATTAATTGTGTCAATACTCGATACCATCTTCTATTCTTAATCCATGATTTCCGTCCTTCGCTTCACAATTCTCTAATGCTACAAACTAGCAACTGATCCCTCTAGAACTAACTGAAAAATACCAAGGCATTCAGGAAATACATCACTCAAGCTTCTTGTTGTAAATTCTGTTGTTGGGATTAACAACCTGCTTGGTTGCAGGAAGAGGGCACTTGAGAAAGACGTCTAGGGACTTCGAGGAAACAGATGAAGAGAGGGATGTAAGTTAATTTTTGTATATCAAATGAAAAACATGCTGTTCTAAGAGTGAAAAATACATATGAGTTACTGTTTACTGTAGATCACATAGCGTGTTTGTTAACAACCACAAATCCACCCAGATGCAGCAGATGCTATATCAAGTTACTTGCATAACAAAATCGCTGTGACTTTTGGTTTTGAAAAGTGCCAACTTGATTCTGATAGCAGCCAAAAAGTTTTCGAAGCAAAGTACAGTTTAATATAAGTTGAGTAATAAACTTAGGAAACAGCAGTCCGGATATGATTTCATAAATACAGCATTGTTGGGCAGTTGAAGGAACCTCCTTACTATGTATGGGTTTGTACTGAACTACCATCATTCAGTTCTCTTCATGCAATGCAGACTCTGAACCATAGCCTGAATATATGGATGTCTGCAGTACTGTAGCTATTAGGAATTCAGAATCAGCCCCCTGCTAATTTGACTTGAATCAAGCAGCCTAGCTGCCTTCATCTCGCATCCCCAAGCGAAGGCAGTTCTCCAGGGCCAAGGCAGCGGAGCGATCCGACTGCGCCTCCTCTCCCCAGGCGACGGGATCTAGGGGCGGCCTCGATACCATTCCGCTAATCGTCCTACTTCTCCTACCCTGACCATCAGCTAATCAATCATGCGGATTCCTGAATCTGCTCCCTCCCTCCCTCCCTAAAACTCCCGTCCGCGCAGATCCAAATCCTATCAACCCGCCTCCAACTGTAACTGTAAAAATCCTGAACCCAACACCGGGGGGAAAAATTAAAACAGAAAGCAGAACATGAGCCCCGAACCAGTGGTGTGCCGAGCGCCGTGCCTGCCTTCTTCCTCGCAGCCGGCGGCTCGCCGGCAACGGGCCACGGGGTGGAGCCGCGAGACGGGGAGGCGACGGCGGGGCTGGCGGGCGCGCGGGGTAGCCTCCGGTCGCCAGCGGCGGGAAGGGGAGGGGAGCTCGCTCTAGTTGGTTAGTTCGGGCGCGTGGAGAGGAGAGGAAGCTACGCGATGGAGGGAGGGAGCTCGCGTCGTTTGTTCCGGGCAAGATTGGTTGGGGGAGGGGCGGTGGAGGGGAGTGGAGATATCAGATAACCCACGCTTAGGTTGCGGTGTGGTGCCACTGGCTGTAGCGCGGGGCACGGGTGCCACTAGCTGTAGCGCGGGTCACGGGTGCTTCGTTGCTGTTAAAGTGAGACACATTGGCTGATCCCGTCGATTTATCTCTACTCCTAATATCTGAGATGGTGAATAGCCTTCACGGTTATTTTTGCTCGGTTTTTTTCGTCCCCTCCCTTCACCCACTGGTTTATTTTCGCGTCATCCTCTCACACAACAAAAAAAAATTGAACGGATCAGAACTTTCCATGCTGACGTAAATTAGTTAGTAATGTCTTGATGTGAAAGAATCAATCACGATCAATCTTTAAAGATCAAATCTAAATTAATTAGCCTTACCTTAAATCGCTCAATCACATTAATTAGCAAATAAATAATTGATTTTAAGAAAAATAGTTCAATCACATTAATTAGGAAATTAGGAAACAAACCTAATGTCTGAGTTGGTGAATAGCCTCCACGTTTATTTTTGCTGGTTTTTTTTCGTCCTCTCCCTCCACCTCACTGGTTTATTTTTGCGTCACCCTCTCACACAACGAAAAAAATCTAAACGGATCAGAACTTTCCATGCAGGCGTAAATTAATTAGTAATATCTTGATATGAAAGAATCAATCACGATCAATCTTGAAAGATCAAATCTAAATTAATTAGCCTTACCTTAAATCGCTCAATCACATTAATTAGCAAATGAATAATCAATTTAAAGAATCTCTACTCCTAATGTCTGAGTTGGTAAATAGTCTTCACGGTTTATTTTCGCTGATTTTTATCGTCCTCTCCCTCCACCCCACTGGTTTACTTTCGCGTCATCCTCCCACACAACGAAAAAAATCTAAACGGATCAAAACTTTCCATGCTGGCGTAAATTAATTAGTAATGTCTTGATGTGAAAGAATCAATCACGATCAATCTTTAAAGATCAAATCTAAATTAATTAGCCTTACCTTAAATCGCTCAATCACATTAATTAGCAAATAAATAATTGATTTTAAGAAAAATAGTTCAATCACATTAATTAGGAAATTATGAAACAAACCTAATGTCTGAGTTGGTGAATAGCCTCCACGGTTTATTTTCGCTGGGTTTTTTTCGTCCTCTCCCTCCACCCCACTGGTTTATTTTCGCGTCACCCTCTCACACAACGAAAAAAATCTAAACGGATCAGAACTTTCCATGCTGGCGTAAATTAATTAGTAATGTCTTGATGTGAAAGAATCAATCACGATCAATCTTTAAAGATCAAATCTAAATTAATTAGCCTTACCTTAAATCGCTCAATCACATTAATTAGCAAATAAATAATCGATTTAAAGAATCTCTACTCCTAATGTCTGAGTTGGTAAATAGTCTCCACGGTTTATTTTCGCTGATTTTTATTCGTCCTCTTCCTTCACCCCACTGGTTTATTTTCGCGTCACCATCTCACACAACGAAAAAAATCTAAACGGATCAGAACTTTCCATGCTGGCATAAATTAATTAGTAATGTCTTGATGTGAAAGAATCAATCACGATCAACCTTTAAAGATCAAATCTAAATTAATTAGCCTTACCTTAAATCGCTCAATCACATTAATTAGCAAATAAATAATTGATTTTAAGAAAAATAGTTCAATCACATTAATTAGGAAATTAGGAAACAAACCTAATGTCTGAGTTGGTGAATAGCCTCCACGGTTTATTTTCGCTGGGTTTTTTTCGTCCTCTCCCTCCACCCCACTGGTTTATTTTCGTGTCACCCTCTCACACAACAACAAAAATCTAAACGAATCAGAACTTTCCACGCTCGCGTAAATTAATTAGTAATGTCTTGATGTGAAAGAATCAATCACGATCAATCTTTAAAGATCAATCTAAATTAATTAGCCTTACCTTAAATCGCTCAATCACATTAATTAGCAAATAAATAATCGATTTAAAGAAAGATCGTTCAATCACATTAATTAGGAAACAAACCTAATGTCTGAGTTGGTGAATAGCCTCCACGGTTTATTTTTGCTGAGGTTTTTTCGTCCCCTCCCTTCACCCACTGGTTTATTTTCGCGTCACCCTCTCACAGAACGAAAAAAATTTGAACGGATCAGAACTTTCCATGCTGACGTAAATTAGTTAGTAATGTCTTGATGTGAAAGAATCAATCACGATCAATCTTTAAAGATCAAATCTAAATTAATCAACCTTACCTTAAATCGCTCAATCACATTAATTAGCAAGTAAATAATCGATTTAAAGAAAAATCGTTCAATCACATTAAATAGGAAACAAATAAATGATTTAAAAAAACTCTACTCCTAATGGATGACTTGGTAGTCTCCATTTTATCCCCTTTTTTCATCTCAACCTTCCATCTTCGTCTGGTTTTTTTTCCATTGCTCCCCCCACCATCCCATCATTGTACGATTTTTTTCGTCTCTGCACCTCCTCTCTCAATCTACCCCTCCTGACCGCTCTCTCCTCCTTCTTGACGCAATGCACTCCCGACCTTCTCCTCCCCTCCCCTGTCCCCCGCTCAGCCACCTCCACCCCCCCCACCCTTCTCTCCATCGCCGGATCCGCTGCAGATCATCAAGGTTCCACGACGCGCACGTGCTCATCAAGGAAGCGTCTCGCGGATCTGCGCTCGTGCGGCCACGACAGAAGGGGCTCGAGGTGGCCGCCTACCGCCGCCGAAGACCAAGCCCCCACCTTGTGCAGAATCGCATCCTACGCCATGTTCCAGTGAGGAAGGAGGGACGGCATAGATAGGGTCCTCACCCAGCCGTGCGGTCGACCACTACGACGCGGCTGTGCGGTGGGCAGATACGGTGTTTCGGCAGCGAGGTGGGGGCGGTGGCATTCGCTCGCGCGGATCAAAGCTGGGGTGGCCCTGATCTGGACTCGGCAGGCCTCTTTGACTGCAGCCGGAGCTCGATGGGGCATGGCGCTGGTCTTGGTCGAGATCCGCCGCTGCCCGTCGTCTTCACCGTCTGTCAGTTCTTTACTCCTCCGATCCCGCTACCCTCCATGGCGTCGTCTGCAAAGGTCGCCGTTCATCCTCGAAGATTGCCGGCCTCCCTTGCGCGGGATCGCTGCGATTGCCACCAAGAAAGACATCATCGCTGCTGCCGTGCTAGGTAGCCGACCACCTCCTCTTTTATCTTCCTCTTTGTAATTGTACGGTGTACTGCATGGCATATTGATAATTGTTTCTCCTCCATCCACGCTCACCTCAACACCGCTACCATAATATTTGGTCATTAGTCAATTTGCTCGAGGAGGCTAGCTGGGTGAATTATATATTGTACAGATTATGTGTGGAGTAGGCTGCAGGGACAGTGTCCACCACCTCTACTTGCTGGGATTCCTCTCATAATATATTTCAAGTGATTAGCATAAGGCCATCGGCACATACCTCGCCAAGGTAATTAGTAATCACGGCATCCTCGACGCTGGTGGTGACAGATCCTAATCCTTCCCAAGCATCAGTAAAGATTGATGTGGTCTGTTTATTAAGTTGTATGTGTTTCCTTTACCTGCATTTTTGTCTCCTTTTAGTTTATGGTATTGATGTGTGAATCAAGTTTAGGATCATAGACGATGTTGTGAGTGGTGTAGCCCAAGCTTGGTTTATTCATTTGTCTTTCTTAATTCTGTTATTGATATTCTTTACGTCATGGATGACCTTCCGGATAGTTATATATACCTCACCAAACACAAATGGATGAGAATATCAACTAAGGAATACAAAAGTTGAAGGCCCATGATAGACAACAGTGATGTATCTTTTAGGTTATTGAGCAGGTCATGTTTTTTTCTTCTTCAGATATTTTTAGATATCTTGAGGCTTTTGCATCTTTCTACGTGCGATCTATGGCGCTTAAGGTCATGCTGACCGTTGTCATCATTATGTGATTTCAGTTTATATATAATTTAGTTAGAGGCTTTATCCATGATGAAGATAAAGTGCTGATGAGTGTTGTGTGTTTTGCAGGTCTGATCCTATTGCCTTGGTAGTTGGAGCGGCATCGTGGCATTGCTTGTGGTGGTGGTGGTCGGCGAGCACCTGGAGCCGCTGTACTTGCTAGAACCATTTAACGGGAGCAGCAGCGCGCAAATGGGAACACAATCTCGATGTCGGGGTGGTTCTGTGCATGTGCTCTAATAAGTCGACGTGCTCTGCGAACTTGCCCACTGTCTCCAGGACAGCTACGGCATGCGCCCCCGACTAAGAGCCGCCCCTCCTTATCCGTCTACTCTCACCGCCACCGTGCCCAGCCGCACCCACTATGTTCTACAATATTGCAGTGAGTTTTTAATCACCCCTGCCCAATTTATCTTCATTTTTTTCATAGATACAATAAATTTCAACCAAATTATTACGAATGGGGAGTATAGATTAAGTTTTTTGGAGATTCAAAATGGTGTCCTATAGTGATGACCAGTATCTGCTAATGCATCCATGTGCTAATCTACTGGCAGAATTGAGGGAGGGCGGCCAGCTGCCTCGCGGGTGCACCGGCGAGCACAACGTGGAAGAGCCTGACAGTCCGTCCGCTACCAGCTTACTCGCCGACTCTTTGATCGTCGTGCTACTCCGTGCAACGGCTAGCTGGTGAAGGCAATGTGCATAAGTAGTATTTCTCATGTTTATTGTATCGATCAACAGATTGACTATCGGGTCCTTCCCTACAGAATCTTTAGAAATAAAAAAAACTACAATGGAAGTACATATGAAAATACTCCAGTCTGCAGTTAACATCTCTTTTGCCAGTTTGGTATAACTTTTGTGGTTGTTTTATTATCCATTGAGACCCATGTTTTATCTCCATAGCTACATAGAAGAGCAGACCATTGATATGTACAATATCATTACTATTTTAGCAGACATGAGTTACATTGTCATCTTTTCATGAAGAAATGATTAGTGTGAAGAAAACCTAATTTTAAAAATAGTGATAGTTCAACATCATGAGGATGCCAAATTGACATAAGTTTATGATTGTTTGTCAGAAAGAAATTTATACATGTGGTTTTTATATCTGTGTGAATGTATCTCTCCTGATCTATTTGTAGTAAAACTGACTTTGGTGTCGTGGTCTTTCTCATATTCTAGTGCTAAGTACTACCATGAGGACCTTGGAAGGAGGTTTATTTATTTATTAATATGTGTAGGTGACCACGAGCAGGATGACCACTCAGCATTTGATACTGTTAAATCCTTCTACCATAGAAAGGTATGAGGCACGCTTAGCAAGGATGAGCACTCGGCGTTTGATATTGTCAAATCCTTCTAACACGGCAAGGTCTGCCAACGTTATATATTTTCTTAACAAGGACTTAAGAAGATATTGAGCATGGTAAAAGACATTGTTTTGGACAAATATTATGAGAATAAATTATTTGGTTTTTCCCTTGGGTTTACATAATAGTACTTCAAATTTTTAGGTCTATTATTAAAGAAAACTTAATTTATGCACTTGTTTTGTTCACTTTCCATCTACTTGGTTGAATAGAATCATGTTTCATCTACTCAGTGAATGGCTTGCTTGTTCACGTGAATGCTTTCCATCTACTCGGAAAACTGCCAGGAGCCATCACTGAAGCTCTATCTGAAGATTACTGAAGATTTGGACACTTGTACGTTCATCCACAGCTCCATACCTCTCCGCTGCGGCCATTGACTGTGTAACCGTCCATCTCTTATCCTAGGGTCCTCATATATTCTTGCTTTGTTGTTCTGTTTCTGGGATATATGAGCTGCGTAAGCCAAAGGGCTGGAATATGTTATCTCTTGTATTTGGGTTGAACCCCAGACGCTCCATGTTCTGGCTGGCATAAAGAGGATGTTTGTATTGTGGCCAACAGTTACCATGCCAATTTTTGCCGTTGACTGTAGTCATGGGCTAGCGTTTCATTTGGATTGAAGCCCAAGTTTTGGAGCCTCGCCAATATTTTGGTCGTAGCTACCGATTCCTTCGGGCTGTTGTACCCAGGCACTGGCAAAACATGGGCGGGCGAATCCTATGCCAAAATTTTGGTCTACCCTTGATTTGGCGGGGCTGAACTGGGCGTAAACCAAACATCCCCAAACTTCCTTGTAATCTTGTAAGTTCTAGCAAGCAGCATTCATCTAAGAGTAGTAAATCCCTGTGACAAGCTGAGCTTCCCTGGTTTCTAAGTGTTTCATCTCCGAATCTCTCTATGTTCCCTGAATTCTCTAGCCAAAACTTGTCAATCGGTATCTAGATGGATGAATTCTCTATGTTCCCTGTATTTGGGGAGCCTGGACTATCCAGATGGATGAATTTTGGGGAGCCCGTTGGGCGCCCATTTGATGTATGAACACGCCCGAACATACGTGGGAGAAATAAGCTTCGACCTTCAGGACGACCATAATCATTTATTTGATTTATTTATATGTGTTGTAGCCCGTAGCAACACACTAGCATTCTACTAGTAGTAGTAACGTGGGAATTGCAGGCCGCGCTACTACTAAAAAATAGTAGTAGCGAGGCTTTTATACCCCTCGCTACTACTATAAGCTGTCATGGGGGATATTTAGTAGTAGTGTGGGAACAGTAGACCCGCGCTACTACTATTTTTTAGTAGTAGCGCACTATTTTTACCCGCTCTACTACCAAATAGTAGTAGCGCGGCTTCCAATCCCACGCTACTGCTATTGCTCTATCTATAGGCTTTTTTCTAGTAGTGTTAAGAGGACAGTGGTATCCCCAGCCTAACAGGGTTCAAGTCCTAGACTTACACCATTTTCTCGCATTTTTCTGGATTTAATTTAGGCCTTCCGACGATGTACCCTTAGTGAAAGGAGACGTTCCCATCGACTACGAAGACGTCTGTCGGAGGTGCTCATAGGGTAGGGTGTGTGGATGCATGCATTCATAGGGGTGAGTGTATGTCTCATGTACTCGTCTACACTGGGGTGGAGCACTTCTTTATGTTTTAACTTTTTTCGAAAAGGAGGATGACCCCGGCCTCATGCATGTAGTCGTTTTATTAATTATTCACAAAGACCTAACAAAGTAATACAACAATAACTTTGGATCCACCATCTTGACAACATATGTCGCTACTTCTATCCAGTTGATGAAGGGGTGCCGATTGTCCGAGTCAAATACCAAACAGACCTCGCACCAAATCCTAACATCTAAAGCCGGAGGCACCAACCAAGCCGCTTGCCGGGTCTGGGGCACACACTGGTTCGGCGCACTCTCAGAGGCCGTCGCCGCCGTCTTCCATCGATCCATCTTCAGAGCAGGTATTGACACATCGACCTTGCCAGGCCTGCCGTCGACGCCACCATGGCGCCAAAAAAAGCCACCTCCATGCGTCCATCATCACACATTCGTCGCCAAGACCCTGCTGCGCCACGCTGCCGAGATCCGTCGTCTTCGATGCAGTAAATGAAACACCAATCCACCACTTGTCTCCTCCATCCGACAACTGCTACAAAAATGATGCTCCTATAAGGGAGAGCGACGCCTAAAGCCCCGCCATCGCCTAATCCGGGAAACCAGGGTCTAGGTTCTCACCCGGAGCAGTGCAAGCAAGTCGACGGTAGCTGCAGTGGCGATGTTTTCAACAAGATAACGACACGAAAACACCGCCACCGACCGCCATGACTCGAGTCATAGCACGGTTTTCACCGGCAGCATCGCCTCCCCACTCAACGCCGGGGCTGGATGCGAGATGCCACAACCAGGCGGTCAACCACCTCCGGCGAAGGAGATGGCCACCACCGCCACGCCCAGGGCCGGAGCCCCCGACATCCTCGTGTTGTGGGTCTAGCCCAGAAGCCGCCTGCCATCGCCGGATCAGAGGAGATGCACGACAGCCTGATGTGTGGCCCGTTGAAGCCCCATTTGGGCCTAGATCGGTTCCCCTAGCCGCCACCGTGGAGATCTCGTCGCCGTCGCCGCTAGCACGCCGACCTTGGTCACCGCCGGCCCACGCCAAGCCACTGCCCTTGTTATTTTGTTCCGAGACCCTCGAGCTGCAGAAGCGGTGCCTAGGAAAAGTATCGAATACTGTGGGTGTGCAGACAAAATTGGGATCAATAGGTCTGAACGGTAGAGAGAGATAGAGAGTTAAGTTTTTCCCCGAAACCCTAAAACCCTCTGGCGGCGCTGGTGGCGATTAGGGTTTTGACCGTGGAACTCGTCTTCGCCCGGAGATCTGTCGACGGTGGTAAGATCCTGTCCGCTGCAAGATGGCTGCACCCGACGCAGCTGCGAGCGGGGGTGCGGAAGGCGCGGCCCAAGCGGATCGCGTGGCAAGGAAGAAGCTGGAGGAAGCCCTGGGTAAACTCGATATCTCTGAAGAAGAGGCTACTCCTGGTACTCGATGATCGCATCGAGGGAGCGCCGGCAAGGTGGTTGGTGGCTGGCAAGATTCTGCATCGCAACCTGCTCCATATACAGACCATCACCAATGCCTTACGGCCGGCTTGGGGTAATCTGAGGGGGTTGAAGTTTAGATCTATGGGCTTTAACACGTTTGTGGCTGAGTTTGAAACCCAACGTGATCGTGATCGCGTGTGGGGTGGATCGCCATGGCACATCAATAAGCATGCCGTGGTGTTGGCTGAATTTGAGGAACACATGAGACCAGACGAAGTTAAGTTTGACAAGCTCCAGATCTGGGCTAGGGTAGTGAGTTTACCCTATAATTTAAGGGATGAATCTTGGTGGGCACCGATCACAAAACAGATGGATAAACACGCCCAGTCAATTAGTTTTGATCACACTGGTGGTTTTCTGCGAGCAAGGATTACCATCGAGGTCGAGAATCCTTTGAGGAGATGGATTCTCATTGATTCTGCCAGGAGGAAGAAAGTGGACATGTATGACATACAATATGAACAGGTTCCATATTCCTGCTTCTCTTGTGGTAGATTGGGACACTCGGATCCGTACTGCCCAACACCGGGATCGCAAGATGAGACGGGCGAGCTCCCTTTTGGATCTATGCTGCGGGCTCCTGAGGACTATCGCAAGTCGCAGTCGTCAGAAAATTCCTTCAAAGATCATGCGGGGTCAAGCAGCAAACAGGCTACTAGGAATTCTAGTAACAAAAAAGACACGGGAGAGGAGGTGAATTCCCCAGTCAAGAACAGGCAGCAGCAGAAATGGAAGGATGCGTGGAACCAAGTTTACAAGCCTGTGGTTAAGACCACATTGCCGCTGACTGATGGGGGTGCAGAAACGGATGTTGATGGTAATATCCTAGCAAGAACTGATACAGCATCAACAAGCCATGAAGATGGAGAGGACATTGTTAGGGAAATAAAGAAGAAGAAACCTACACTTGAAAACTCGGCAGAGACCACGTCGCGGTCCTGCCAGTCCCAATGAGTTGCATTAGCTGGAACTGCCGGGAGCTTGGGAACCCCGAGGCAGTTCGTGAACTTCGCAGTATTGTGAAGTTGGAAGGCCCTGCTCTTCTCTTTGTCATGGAAACGAAAATCAGAGCAAAAAGAGTAGAGGATTTGCAGAGCAGTTTGGGTTTTGCTGGTAGTTTTGCCGTAGACAGTGCAGGCCTCAGCGGCGGCATTGGTCTATTCTGGTCCCGTGATGTGTCAGTTGAACTTAATAACTACAGTCAACGGCACATCGATGTTTGGGTTACTAATAACCTACTGAACTCTCCACCCTGGAGGTTCACGGGGTTCTACGGAGCACCGCGTGCGGACGAAAGGCACCACAGTTGGCGGTTTTTATGTTCGTTACATTGTATTCCTCATGATGCATGGCTGTGCATGGGGGATTTCAACGAGACTCTATACTCAAATGAACACTTTAGCTGGGCTGCTCGTCCGGAGCGACAAATGCGAGATTTTAGGGAGGTCACTGATGATGTCTCCCTCCAGGACTTAGACTGGTCAGGCACGGCCTACACATGGGATAATCGTCAGTATGGAGTGGGTAATGTAAAAGCACGGTTGGACCGAGCCTTTGCTAATGAAAATTTCCGGCAACAGTTTTAGTACATCAGGGTTCGACACCTTTCTTCGGTGGAGTTCGATCACTGTTTTGTTATTGCAGAAATCAAAGAGACTTTCGAGCCACGATCTAGGGCCAAAAAGCAGTTCAGGTATGAAAATGTCTGGCAAACTCACTCGGACTACGATCGGCTCGTTTCTGAAACTTGGCGAGGAATCCAACGTGGCCCGGGGCTACAAGGCATTGCCTCGACATTGGGTGAATTGCAAGCAACTCTGGAACCATGGGGATCCAGGGAGTTTGGGTGTTTGACAAGGCGGGTCAGACAACTCCAAAAGAAGCTTGACCGGCTCCGTTCTCTGTCCATTGGTTGTGGCCCATCAGATGAGGAGCAAAGCACTGTCAAGAAACTAAAAGAGGCACTGCATCTGGAAGAGGTGTGGTACCGGCAGAGGTCACGCGTTCCTTGGCTACGGGAAGGGGATCGTAACACAAAGTACTTTCAGGCCCAAGCCAGGCAGCGTAAGAGGATGAACAAAATTCAGGGACTCGGGCGATCTGATGGATCGGTCTGTGTGGATGAGAGCGAGGATAAGGAGGAAGTACAATAGTTCTATCAGAACCTATACCAGTCCGACAGCTTTCATGATCCAAGCGAGTTATTAGCTCATGTTCCTGCCAAAATCTCAGATGCGATGAACATGGAGCTTACTAAACCCTACACCGCGGAGGAGGTTAAACCGCGCTTTTCCAGATGGCTCCTTCAAAAGCTCCCGGTGTGGATGGGTTCACTGCGGGGTTTTATCAAAGGCACTGGGACCTTCTTGGTGGAGAAGTTACTAATGCACTTTTGGATTTCTTAAATGGTGGGGAATTAGCCTCTGGACTAAATGACACCTCCATTACCATAATTCCAAAGGTAAAACATCCCCAGTCCATTTCTCAGTACCGTCCAATCGCTTTTTGTTCTGTCTTGTATAAGATTGCGAATAAAGCAATTACAAACCGGCTGCGATGCATCATGGACGAGATTATCAGTGAGGAACAAAGTGCTTTTGTACCGGGTCGTCTAATAACTGATAATGTGCTTGTGGCATACGAGAGTGTGCACACAATGCGAAGGAGGAAAAAGGAAATAATTATTCTTGTGCGGTCAAGCTTGATAGAAAGCTTACGACCGTGTCGAGTGGCATTACCTCGAAGCAATTCTGTCCAAGCTGGGGTTCAGTATTGTTTTTGTCAGGTTGATCATGAAATGTGTATCTTCAGTTTGCTTTTCGGTTCGCGTAAACGATGAGCTACTGCCTTTCTTCACCCCTTCAAGGGGGCTCCGTCAAGGCGACCCTGCCTCGCCATATCTGTTTCTAATATGTGCGGAAGGTTTTTCCTCCTTGTTGAAATCTTACAATGGAGGTATCATTGACAGAGGTTTGAGAGTAAGCTATAGATCACCGTGGATCTCTCATTTGCTCTTTACAGATGACAGACACATTTTTATTGATGCAAAGGATCATAGTGCTCTCAGACTTAATGAGATTTTGAGAATCTATGGTGATGCTTCTGGACAGCGAGTTAACCGGGAAAAAAGCTCCATCTTCTTCAGTACAAACACTCCTGACCAAGTGAAGGAAGTTATGAAAATTGCGTTGAATATCCAAGTGGAAGCGTTCAATGAGAAATATCTAGGGTTGCCAACGGCTGTTGGTCGTATCACGAGTGGAACTTTTGATCATATCAGTGAAAGAGCCCGTGGGTATATGAATGGGTGGTCGGAAAAACTGCTAGCATGCGCTGGGCGTGAGACGCTCATTAAGTCAATAGCTCAAGCTATTCCTACCTATCTGATGAGCACGTTTCTATTCACAAAAAAGGTATACAAGAGTCTGACCTCCCCATGGCGAAATACTTCTGGAGCAGCTCTTTGGATAAGAAATCAATGCATTGGTTGTCGTGGGAGGAAATGACTAAACCAAAGTGCATGGGTGGAATGGGTTTTAGAGACTTACGTTTGTTCAATCTTGCAATGCTTGGTAAACAGGGGTGGCGTTTCATGACGAATCCCAACTCCTTGTGTGCAAGGGTCTTGAAAGGACGATACTTCCCGGAGACTGATTTTATGCAAGCGCCGGTTCCAAAATCGGCATCGGCTACTTGGAAGACAATCATCGCGGGACGAGAGGCCCTAAATGTTGGGTTGATTGCAAGGGTGGGAGATGGAAGTACTATTTCAGTGTGGCACCAAAATTGGATACCAGGTACTATTTCCATGCGCCCGATCTCGAGACCTCCTAATACCAATATCGAGAGAGTATCCGAGCTCATTGATTCTGAAAATGGGTCCTTGAGGCAAGATGTTGTTAGGGAAATCTTCATTGCCCCCGGTGCTGATGAGGACTCCTTTGCTTGGGCTTTCGAAAAATCTGGCAACTACACTGTGAAGACGGCGTACCGCGCTCTCATGACTCACAACGAGCATCTTGCTCGAGAGGAAGGGACGGCTACCGGAACCTCAGGGGACGATCAACAGTTGTGGAAGGCCTTATGGAAGCTCAATGTAATTCCCAAAGTGCGAGTCTTCTGGTGGAGAGTTCTCCGTGGCATTCTTCCAGATGAAAGTACTCTCAAATACCGCCATATCGCAGTCATTGATCGATGCAAGGTATGCATGGCAATGAGTGAGGATTTAAAGCATGCACTGATACACTGTGCGCATGCTCGTCGCTTTTGGGAGGAGGCGTATGCGTGGTTCGGTCTCCGGCTTCCGCATCTCCACCCAGATTCATGGGCGCGCGACATCATATGTGACGCGAGGTTTTCTGATGATGACCGAGCAAAAATTAAAACAATCATGTGGTCAATCTGGCACTCCCGAAACCGCATCAAGCATGGGGAAGAAGGACGTGATCCCGCAACCACCATTCGTTCTACAAAGGAGGCTATTGCTCTCCTGAATCTTCCGCGCAAGGCAGCTGAGATTCTGCCATGGTTTGGGTGGCAGCCACCTGAGGGGGAAGTGATTAAAATCACCACAGATGGCGCACTCAATTTTGAATATGGTCGAGGTGGAGCAAGAGGTGTTGCTCGCTCGGCCGCTGCTCTTTTAGGCTCATGGTGCAAGCCGTATACAGGGATCTCGGATCCTCTTATCATTGAAGCTTTTTCTCTGCGAGATGGAGTTCTTTTTGCTGCCTTAAGAGGATTCTCGCATGTGATCATGGAAGTGGACTGCCTGGAGCTGGTGATGCTCTGGAAAACCCGCCACAATTCTCGTTCAGTTGTGGCCCCAATCTTGCTAGAAATAGGAGAGCTTAGCGATAGTTTTGTTTTATTTGATGTTCAACATGTAAACCGGTCGGCAAATCTTCCTGCGCATCTTTGTGCAAAACATGCATGCACATTGAATGTAACGGATTGCTGGCTAGACGAAACCCCTAGCTTCCTTGTGACCAGCCTTTTGGCTGACTGTCAGGGGAATGCTTTTATTTGAATAAAGCTCTCTGATTTGCCCAAAAAAAAAAAGTTCTGAACGGCAACATTGTGCCATTTGTATCTGGTTGTCTTTCACTTACAGCTCTCTGTATCTGTATTAGAATCAGGCAGCGTTGAGCAATCAACATTTACTACACGTATATATACATGCTACTACTCCACTTGTACAACTAGATGGACGCTACATACACATGATAGTATCCTAGAACTAATACTATGTAGTACTAGATCGTAGCGTTGTTCAGAGAGGACTTTGCATTCCACCAGTTCCATGACTGCGCCGAAGCAGGGAAGTGGTTCTGTGTTTCGTCAGAGATGGATGAAACAGATCCCCCATCACCTGTGATTGCAGCTCTGTGATTTACCAAGAATTCACTTGTTTTCTGGATGAACATGCAGAATGGCCTCGTGTAGCCCGGTTCGGACCGTGCTGCGAAATCTGAAATGTATAGATTCCCGCAACGACATATATATGGAAAACCATTGTTTTAAACCGGATGATTACAACGAGACGTAAGCCTCGTCCAGCGATTGACACGCGTCCTGGCTGGGCCCAGCGCGCCGCTCCCCATCTTGGCCTTATCCCACGCACGGGAAGCCACAGCCACACATTTTTCTCGCTCGGGTCGTCTTCTTCACGCCAGTGCATCGTCTCCTACAGATCCCTCCTCTCTCTATCGCTCTCTCATGTTTGCCACTCCATGACCGTGATTTGCTCTACTCTCTGCACAGAGCTCCCTTCTCTTCCTGCTCCCTCTCACCACCGGAGCGACGGGGCGTTGCTGCTGCAGGCGACGATGCTCTGCTGCGACGACTGCTGCTGTCATGTATCGAGGGAAACTTCGACGCGTGACCACCGCCCGTCATGGCCGTCGGAGCTATTGCTGCTGCAACGGGGTGCATCTGCACATGGCCTTCGGAGTTGCGGTTTAAGCAACGTGCGTGGCTCCCTGAGCTGCAATGGAGCGCGTCGCGCTGCGACGGTGACCGCGGAGAGTGGCCGACGGGGGACGCTGCAAACTCCGACGATGTTACCGGGGGGGGGGGGGGGGGGGGAGGGGGCTGCAACTCCGGCGATGTTGCTTGGAGCTTGTTGGGAGCACCGTCGGTGTTGCAATGGAACAACGCCGGGCCGCCGGAAGCACGGCCGGCGCTGCATTGGAGCTTCGCCGGAGTTGCAATGGAGCTGTGTCGGACGCCGTCGGTGCTGCACTGGAGCTCTACCGGAGTTGCAATGGAGCTTCGCCGGAGCGTCGTTGCTGCGCTGGAGCTCCGTCGGGTTGCAATGGAGCTCACCGGAGGCCGTCAGTGCTGGCATTGAAGCTTCGCCGGGGTTGCATCGAAGCGCCGCCGAGGCTGCAATGGAGCGCCGCGGGGGCGCCGTCGGTGATGCGCGGTGCTGCCGTGGGCTAGCGTTGTGTGTGTGCTGGCATGGGAGCTGCCGGATCCTGCAGCTGGGTGCGACTGAATCGGACGGTTCTAGGGGCGGTTTAAGTTTGCCTAAAATAAATCGGCCGACGCCTAGCAGCGGCCACCCGCTTGGATGATTGTTTCCGCTCCGTATCTGGCCGGTTTAAAATATACGCCTCGACGCTCCGTATCTGGCCGGTTGGCCGGTTTAAAATACACCCGCCTCGACGCGTCGTTTCGTTTCCAGGCGGAAATCACTACTGACCGGTATTATACACTTGTAAAATAATTACGGGTGTATAATCTTACACCCGTACTTATAAAATAATTAGGGGGTATAATCTTACACCCATTCCAAGCGGGGTGTAAGTGTAGTGGAGTGGGGTAGTTCCTCGAGTTTTAACTGTACATAGTGCTACTGATACTGTAAAACTAGAATCATGCAGTTTCTCTGGAATGAACTATGGCATCTTCACCCCCAAAAAAAATACTACGGCATTTTGGGGGTATGTTATATTTACTGTATGAGAAACCATATATTATTATCATGGGACGTCTCATCGTTGTCATTTTTTTTGTGCGTCGTTTGAGTTTTGCAGCACTTGTTTTTATTTTTCGGCATAAAAATTGCGATCAGCATCTGTGCCTAGGAAGGGTACTGGAAACCGTGAGGTTGTGGACAAAATTGCGATCAGTATTCAGTAGGTCTGAAGGACAAAATTGTGCCATTGAGTTCCTTCCAGTGCATGCATGCATTTGGTTGCTGTCTTTCGCTTACAGATCTCTGTATCTGTACAAACTTCAGTCAGCGTTCAGCAGTCAACATTTGACTATCGAAGGACGCCTCAGTCAACGACTGCTAAATAGTTTGGCACTGAAGGTTTCAGACTGAGATCCAGAGAGAAAAAGAACACCGTTCCTTTCAGTCATATATCTTTCCTTTTTTTTCTCAACCATGTTAGAATACGCGTTAATTACACCGTAATCAGGATTCAGGAGGCGTTCTCAATTGCCTCGATGCACCCCAGCACGGTGGCCTTCTGCGACATGGCGGACACCAGCGCGTCGTGAGCCGCCTTGTTGTTCTTCAGAAGCGACGCGGCGATGAGCACCTGTCAATCCAAAAGAGAAATAGGCTTGCATCAGCCCAACATGTATGTATGTAACATGTTTTCTCTTCTGCTGCTTCACTTGGGTATATAAATATAACTCACCGCCCATCTCGTAAGGTTTTGCTGCTGTGCTTTGCCTAGCGGCGGCTTAGTTCTGTTCAGGAACCTCTGCAATGCAGACAGGCAGGCAGGGATGAATTCCTCAGGTGAAATTTTCAGGAGACATCTGAACAGTGGGAATGCCGAGACTAGAAGGGCTGATGGATTAGTACTAGTAGTAGATCACCTGAAGGGTGAAGAGGTCGGCTGATTGGCCGACGACCTTGTCGTATTCCAGACCTTCAGCAGCCAGTCCGGCCATGGAGATCACAGCCAACCTGGTGACACATTACATATTTTTAGTCAGTAGCTCCTCATATTTCTGACCATAGCTTTCTTGTTCTTTTAGGCAGGCAGGTGAGTGTGTCGATCAAGTTATACTGCAGCCGTTGCTTTATCTATAAAGCGCGGATACGGCCAATTTCCGAAGTTATAAGTGTTGGATGCATCAACTGAACCAAATGCAGAACAAATACAAATACACAAAAATTGGACATGGATGCTACTGACAGGTTTAACTCAAGAATTACCTGTCCACTTCCTTTTGGTCGAGCTGGCCGCTGTATAGCAGCTTCTGTAGCTGGTCATCAACGAGGTTAACATGCTCCTTACCAATGTCCAAAGAGTATCCCAGGATAGGTAGGCCGGTCAAATATGCAACTAATTTACAAGGAAAGCATTACAGATTTACAGTCAGTAAGTTACTAGCTGCACATGTATTCTTGCTACAGAAAAAAAGAGAGCGCCTACCCAAAAAATGAGCAGCTTCATGCCTAGCAATCCTCTCTTGGTAATCAGGGAAAACTGCAGAGAAAGAGCCAATTGCCACCTGCAGAAGACTGTGATGGTGGATGCAACATTAGCACTGGCTCTTTCTGGATATGTAAAATTTATTTTTTCCCTCTGGGCATGAAAATTAGCAGTACTTCTGATGACACCTACCCTGGAGAAATACTTCCGATGGCTAATACTACCAAGGAAATGCTTCCAGTCAAGTAGGGAACGAAGAAGCCCCAATCCTGAGAGATACAATTTTCTGAAGTTCAGACGATCTATTGCAGTCTATTAAGTTCAGACAAACTTTTGCAAAGAACTCAAGGTTCAGTGGACTGTTTCAGCACTTATGGAAAGGGAGGCAGGAAGGAAGTAGTACCCCGGGGAGTTGGCCTGCGAGGACGGCCAGGAATCCGGTGGTGCCGACGACCGTGAACAGAAACGCTGCCTGCATGATCAGAGCAAATCAAATGCAGTTATGCATTATGAACAATGCAATATAATTTAGCTCTGACGATGCTAATATTCTGCATCTGAAATCTGAAGTGCCAATTCCACAAATTTCCACAACATTGGGATCACGAACAATCTTTCAGTTGTCGAGCATGACTTACATCGTTTCTGACGCTCGGGATGGCGAGGTTCTCGGCATTCTTTATCCCGAGGTTGGTGAGCTCCCTCAGAGACGTCTGCTCACACAAAATTCAGAAACACAAGGATAGGTTTATCAGCTCCAGCACCACACCACCACATTGTCAAACACCAGCAAATTCCAAGTATTTGATGCAAGGCGTAGAGGGACTGACCGTGCGGCGGGACATGTAGGGCTGCGAGCTCCACCGCTTGGCCCAGCCCAGCTCCTTGAGCTGGTCCAGCGCCTGCCTGGCCTCCTGGCTATCCTTCTGCACCACGCCAACTCAACGTCAGCTTAGTTCTGCCGAGCTTGCTTTTCTATACGTTCAGAAGCGAGCAGGAGAGAACGTAACTGCGGTGTTTCACCTTGTCGATGGCCGAGCCGAGCGCCTTGAGGTCCACCCCGGCCGCCGCCGCCGAGGAGGACGCCACCGCGACGCGCCAGCCACGCCGGTGCCGCCGCCCCGCGCCGGCGAGCCCGAGAGGTTTCGCGGCGGGCGCGACGAGACCTGCCACGATCGCCATGCCTTTCTTCTTTTTGCTGCTGCTGCCGACCGCCAAGCGAAGCGGATAACACAGTTTCAGAATCCCAGAGCCCGGCACGCGACACGTTGCCGAGTTTCTTCAGTTTGATCGTCTGCTCTCCGCGCCGGCGTGTCGCGCTCTGCGCCGCCCGATCTCCTCCGTGGAAGATCCGAGACCCACGTCCGAAAATGCCGCCTCTCGCCCGAGGAAAATCCTGGGCCGCAATAAATCACGCCGTTGCAAACCACTCCCCTCGCTCCTCTTGGCGCCCAATCCCCACGTCGTCCCACTTCGTCTCCCTCTCCCCCCCTCCGGCTCAGCAATCCCCGGCGAGCGTTCGACGCGCCGACATGCTTCTCCTCCGCCCGCTCACGCTCCCGCTCCCTGCCCCGGCCCTGCGGGCCAGGTCCGCCGCCCGGGGGCCGCGGCCCCGTCGGCGGCCGCCGCGTCCTCGCGCCGCCTCCGCATACGGCGCCGGTGGTGTCTCGGAGGAGGACGCCTTCACCAGGTGCTCGGGGTACCTGTTCGAGGAGGGGCTGGCGACGGAGGGGGACCTCCCCACGGCGTACGACATCCCCGGCATCGCCAGGGTGTACGGCCGCCGCCCGCTCCTCGTGCTCCGCCGCTCGCTGCAGATCGGGACCTCCTTCGGCCGCTGGTTCGCGCTGCGCTACCTCGACAGCCTCAACGACCGCGCAGACGACATGTTCGAGGTACGCCCCGCCTCGCGTCACGCTTTTGGCTATTGGCTATTGGCCATGCGCACGGCTACTGTTTGATTAAATTCCTTGCTGCTGTTTGGTGTAAAAATGCAGATCAGGGCTGCTCAGCTTAGGAGGATTCTACTAGAACTTGGCCCGGTATGCTTCCTCTTCCAATGTGTGCTTGTGCATGTCCTCGTCCATGTGTAGGTGATGGTGATTAACGGGTACATGCTGCCGCTCTTTTGATGACAGGCATTTGTGAAGATCGCACAAGCAGTTTCGTCACGGCCGGTGAGCTTCGCCAGCCAACTAGTCGTTGCATCTTCATCAGTTGTGATTGGACCTCAAATTTTACTTATTTGGTGAATGGCATGTCGTGAACCGTCAAATGATGACTATCTGCACACCATTTTCAGACAGCAGCACTGATTTAAACCGTAGAGAAGGCGCTTAGTTATTCCCTTTCAAATCATTGTTGGCTGACGGGGCATGGATGTGACTGCCTTTGTTTCATTTGCTGCAGGATGTGATTCCTCCTGCATACCTTGATGAACTTTCACTACTTCAAGACCGCATAGCACCATTTTCCACTGAGCTTGCTTTTGATATTATAGAGAAGGAGCTTCAGATGCCACTCGACATGATTTTCTCTGAAATGTCGCCAAAGCCTGTTGCTGCTGCATCTCTTGGGCAGGTCTGTTTTCTATCATTTTGTAATGAATCAAGGATTCAATTGCCTTCTCTCACGACTTAATAACCAGACCTTCGTAATTTTAGCTACAGAATCAGAGCAATGTCCCGTGACTGTTTCCAGTCGGTTTTGCTTAGAAAGTTGAGTTCAGCTGTATGATACCTGTCCCCCTTGTTTATTTTTGAAATTTCAAGCACGAAGTCTGATATGCAACTTAGTGTTCTGTATGCCTATACACCTCCCTAAAGTAATTACAAGGACCTACTTTCATAGATTAGCAGGTTGGAAGCAGCTAATAGGAAAATGAAATCAAACTAGTAGGATGGGGACCATGAGAATCTCAGAACTACACGATGTTTCAGATCCGTACTAATTAACCATGATATTGTTAACTATTGGTGGAACAACACTTCCTACTTCCTTGAGTGTATGGTCATCTGTCAATTGCTCTCATTTAGTATGATATGACATGTTATATTCTTACTATTGCAGGTTTACCAGGCTAGGTTACGATCCAATGGGAAGCTAGTTGCCGTCAAAGTACAAAGGCCTGGAGTCCAAGCCGTAATTTCCTTAGATATCTATATCTTGAGGTTCCTTGCTGGTGTTGCCAGGAAGGTTGGCAAGTTCAACACAGACCTTCAGGTAAGGCCAGAGTCCTATATGCTCTTGAGTCTCTTTTAAAGATACAAAGCAAAGCAAATGGAAAAAAGAAGAGAGAATTCTCCTCTTTAAATGAATTTTCTACTGTCCTATTTTCTTGCCTTTTTCTCGTCATATTTATATTTACTTAATTTGTGATTGTATATATTTGCTACCTCACGTGCAGGCTGTCCTTGATGAATGGGCGTCAAGTCTATTTCGGGTAACTTTTCTATGCATGCTCATATAGTATCTTTTGGTAAATTTATGTATGTACTTATTGTTCTTTTACTTGGTTACTTCTACTCATGTCATATATGAAGTACTCAATTTGGCGATAATGTGTATGAAGGTGTTGGCATAAGATTAGGTCAGGTAGAGGTAGGAAAGTAACCGTCAGTTAGAGTCATTCAGAAGTATTCTTTTAAGAATTTTTTCAGTGGACTATTTATAGAAGGTAAAAGCTAGCTAGAAAATTATTATAGAAGCATCATCCAAATTAGGTTGTGGATCAGGCTTCAGAGAGGAAGCAAGCAAAACATTTAAGCTAAAGCTCCAAGCATTCCGGACAGTTATATTAGCAAGTCTGCTTCTGTCACTTGCAAAAGTATATTAGCAAATCTTGATATTTCTTTAGAAAGTTATGAGCATATTCTTAGAGCTTCACATTGAATACAGGTAAATCACATTTGATGCAGGAGATGGATTATAGAGAAGAAGCAAGAAATGGACTTAAGTTCAGGTTGCATTCTTCATTTACAGGCCAAAATCTTGTTCAATTACTTCATCCAATATGATCACTATTTCAGTTAATGTTTTCAGTTACTTGTTCATTTACAAGCCAAAATCTTGTTTAATTACTCCATCCTATGTTTTTAAGGCGACGCTTCGCTTTAAGGCGCTGGGGGGCGCCTCGACGCGTAGGCGCCTAAAGCGGACGCCTAGGCGCCTAAAGCGGACATATTTGCAAAGCGCTGGGGGGGCGCCTCGACGCCTAGGCGCCGCCTTGCAGACACCTTAAAAACATAGACTCCATCTAATATTATCACAATCAACATAGATAATTGAGCATAAGTAATTTGGATGGAGCTGCAGTTCGAACCATTTTATTAGTTTACGGACATATGGTCATCTGCTAGCTAAGCCCTTGCAATCACCAAACCGGCTAGTTGTCTCCAGAAACACCACTAACTAGGATTTTGTTCAAATACTCTGACCATTCCACTAAAAAATATATATATAAAAAATGTGTGTACTCTGTTATACCCAAATTTGTGAAGGACAACTGATCTTAGAATTACTTTTGCAACTTAGCACATGGAAACTATGTTTAAGAATATGGAGATGTATTCTGAAGGTGGATAATTAAGAACTGAGGATTCTATTATCATCTTTCAGAGGTTTTGCAAATTCTTTGTTTTTGTGGCAAGAACAATATACAAGCTTGATATTTGTATTATAGCATCAATATAAACCCTGTACTTTCCTTTCTGTATCAGGGAATTATATGGGAAACTTAGAGATGTGATGGTTCCAGAAATGTATCTGGAACAGACGAGAAGACGAGTCCTTATCATGGAATGGGTTGAGGTGCAGTCTATGATTTTATTCACTTGTTAGCAACCAAACATGCACAATGTTGCATAAATAACTACTTATTGACTTACCTAGTTTGACCTTGCAGGGGGTAAGGTTGTCCGAAGTTAGAGATCTATATCTGGTTGAGGTAAAGCAGCGCAAATCAGGACTCGAGTAAATCAAGTAAATATTGGATCTCAGTAAACACTCTTACGAGTTAGATCTGCTGGGATTTGCTACATTGTAGGTTGGAGTATACTGTTCACTTTCCCAGCTTTTGGAATATGGATTTTATCATGCAGACCCACATCCTGGAAATCTTCTACGTACAATTGATGGGAAGCTAGCATACTTAGGTAATTGTTTTACTGTACTATTCCTACATAGCTTACCCACTTTAAATCTTAGTTACCATTGGGTCCCTAATTTGCTTCCTTGCTTCACAATCAATTACATGAAGCCCTATGTCTAGCTAATTCAAATACTCTATTCATTATGCAGATTTTGGAATGATGGGAGAATTCCGACAAGAACTCCGTGATGGATTTATTGAAGCTTGTCTACATCTTGTTAATCGGGATTTTGATGGTTTAGCAAAAGATTTTGTTACTCTTGGGTAAGAAAAACACTGATATCACTAAGTTTACGAAATTTTGTGCATGCAGATGGATGCCAGTTATCAGAAATAACTTCCTTTTTTCCTGCTGAATATCACCATAACTAAGTAGATCTGACCTGCCTTTAAATCTCTTGTAGTTTGCTTCCTGCAACTGCTCAGAAAGATGAAGTGACAAAGGCATTGACAGGTACTCCAGCTTCAGACGAATGTCACTAATATTAAGAAATGTAATTAATTTTAAGACATGTCCATCTTGCATATCACTCTTTATTCTGTGTTTGCCATTTCAGGTGTATTTGAAAGTGCAGTTAACAAAGGAGTTCAAAATATAAGCTTTGGAGATCTGTCAGGGAATCTTGGGCAAACAATGTACTGATCTTAGTTTATGCAGAAAGGAATGTAGTGCAAACCCTCGATAAATTATTTTATTTACTAGAGCTAACCTTGTTTCAGGTATAAATTCAAGTTCCAGATTCCTTCATACTTCTCTCTTGTAATCCGAAGGTACTAATGAATTAATTTTTTTCTCATAACTTCGATAGTGCTATTAGTCAATACATTTTATAATGGACAAGAAACTGGCAAACTGCTTCCAAAAAGGCAGAATGCAGTTTTTTTTTATATATTTACACTGCTTGGTTTATAAATGATCCGTGTGTTACATTTGAGAGGCTTTCCATGTGATTTTTCAGTCTTGCTGTCTTGGAAGGCATTGCAATCAGCTTCAATCCCAACTACAAAGTCTTGAGCAGTTCATACCCATGGATTGCAAGAAAAGTTCTCACTGACAACTCACCTAACCTTCGGTCAACATTGTACACGCTACTTTATAAGGTTTGCTTTTGCTTGTTGTCTTCACTCTTCAGACATTCTGAATTGTGATGAGATCGTGTCATCGTGCTAGCAAGTCATTTTGTTGCAGGTTCATTTTTTGTCTACTGCAACTTCTGCCAGTTATAGCGAACATCTTATGTCTTCTTTTACAAAAATGTATTGCAGGATGGCACTTTCCAGATTGACCGTTTGGAGTCTTTGTTAACCGAGGTTGGTTTATTTCCTCACAGATATATGCATATGCTGATGGTTTATTTGTCTTCACATGAATAACGGTTCATTATTTGAAATTTGATGTAAGGCCTCTTTGAGACATGTGAAAGCAACAAAACTTTCTAGCATATTCATATTGGGAACCAGCCAGTTGGTTCTTGTCGGCTTATGGTCAAATGGTGGTTTATTAAATTTCAAAATTCTTTTCACCGAGTTGTTAACCATTTAGCATACACTCGCACCGACTTGTCACCGATTCTAGATGACTACTACAACAACAAAACCTTTAGTCCCAAACAAGTTGGGGTAGGCTAGAGCTGAAACTCGTAAGATCTCGCAACCAACTCATGGTCTTGACACATGGACATCTAGTTTCCACACACCCTTGTCCATGGCTAGTTCTTTGATGATATTCCAGTCCTTCAGATCTCTCTTTGCAGACTCATCCCATGTCAAGTTTGGTCTACCCCGACCTCTCTTGACATTATATAAGCACGTTTTAGTCGTCCGCTATGCATTGGAGCTTCTGGAGAGGATGTTGGGCAAGGTTCTCTTCAATCGGTGCTACCCCACTCTATCTCGTATATCATCATTCCGGACCCGATCCTTCCTTGTGCGGCCACACATCTATCTCAACATGCGCACCTCTGCAACACCTAACTGTTGCACATGTCACCTTTTAGTCAACCAACAATCAGTGTCATACAACATTGTGGGTCGAATCGCTGTCCTATAGAACCTGCCTTTTAGCTTTTGTGGCACTCTTATCACAAAGAATGCCAGAAGCTTGGCGCCACTTGATCCATCTGGCTTTCTCACATCTTTATCGATATCACCATCCTTCTGCAGCATTGACCCCAAATATTGAAAGGCGTCCTTCTGAGGTACCACCTGCCCATCAAGGGTAACCTCCTCCCCCTCGTGCCTAATAGTACTGAACCGCACCTCATGTACTCGGTTTTAGTTCTACTAAGCCTAAAACCTTTCGATTCCAAGGTTTGTCTCCATAGCTCTAACTGTCTGATCTGGCTAGAGTGTTGACCACTACTAAAAGTCACTAGATGCGATTCTCCCTTTCTAAAGAGGGTGTTAGCTACGATCATGTCGTAGGCTAGAGCAAAGCTTAAGACATCTTCTCCTTGATTCGTGATGCCATATCCAAAGCCCCCATGCACGCCTTCAAAACTGGTGTTAGATGTACCCACGTGGCCATTGAGGTCTCCTCCTATGAAGAGCTTTTCGCCAATAGGCACACTCCTAACCATGTCCTCCAGGCCTTCCCAGAACCCCCTCTTGGTGTTCTCATTGTGGAACTTGCGGGGCATACGCGCTGATAACATTGAGAACTAAGTCCCCAACTATCGGCTTGACCAGGATAATCTGGTCCCCACACCTCTTGACATCTAGCACTCCATACTTGAGGCTCTTGTCTTGATGTCTACCACTCCATACTTGATACGATTCTAGATGATTGCTTCTGTTAAATTCTGTATAGTGGTAGAAATCCGCCAGTTTTGTCAAACTGTTGGGTCGTGGGAAGTATGTCTTTTCATGGTTTTATGTACTTTATTCTTACCTTCTTGGTACATCACTGTTTTTGTTTTCTTCTTACAGTCGCTGCGGGCCAGAACAGAGCAGACCTTGGTCAGAACTCAACAAGATGAAAGTGATAGTTCAAGATTTGCAATTAAACAAGTGCTGTCATTTACACTCACTGAACAGGTAAAACTGAGATAGATTGGTAGTTGTTTGATAGTATCGAACTCAGTCAGATAATTAGCCAAGTCTGAACTCTTTCCAGGGTGCCTTTGTGAAGGATTTACTTCTTCAGGAGATTGCTAAGGTCAGTTAGCTTGTTAGATGTGCAGTTTCCATTGCCCTGTTGGCTTCATGTGAGTTTATGTGTCAACTGATGAAATAGCTATCAGACAATATATTTTTTGCTTTTGAATTTGAATTTTTGTGCGAAGAAATTCCACAAATTGTCGTGTAGCTTTGCAATTAAGGCATAAATGCAATTTGGCTCCATATAATATAAAATTCCGATGTACTTCATGTGGGTCATCTTCCTGTGATTCCATGTTTAATTTTGTTTTATTAGTAGATAAGGAATTCTCTCTGCTGTCATGCATTTTTGCTTGAAATGATATTTTTCTTTTGGGAAATGCTGGAAACGAAGTGACACCTTTTATTCAAAGGTAAAGGGACTAGATGCACTTGGAGTAGCCACATTAAGTTCTGTAATGATAATGTTTGCAGGGACTAGATGCACTTGGAGTGGCCACATTAAGTTCTGTAACATCTGCTGCAGCCTCAAGATTGCCATTTGCACCATCCCCATCACCATCACTGAACAACGAGGAGGCCACCAACTTGAGAAACCTCTACCGCCTTCTCCTACTTGTAGCTAAGACTCCTCAGAAGGAAAACTCATCACGGGTAAGTAAAACTTTCAACATTCATGAGCGACTGAGCGTGATGATCTATGTAGAGTAGTCTTGGACGCCTTCTCGGATGTCGTGACTTCTCACTATGTGTCAATGGAATGCACAAAATGCTTCCAGCTTATAGCAGAGTATGTTGCATAACTAAGCAAGCTGCTGATGATAAAGAGTAAATAGCATAAAACTACCACTTTTCGTCCTATGGTTCCAAAAAACCATCATTTTTTTGTTTGTGACTGATACCTACCACTTTTTTCGTCGGTTGTCTCAAAAAACCCAAATCGCCTTGTGTTTTACAACTGATCGCGATTATGACAGGTTGGGCCCGCGTGTAAGAGCTCTGATTGTTTGACCGTTAACTGACGTGGCATAAAATCAATCAGGTCCTTGCCAAAAAAATAAAAAGCAATCGGGTCCTGTAAATATTTCTAGAAAAAGCAATCGGGTCCTCGCGCACACCACTGCCATGACCGCCGCAGCCACACAGCAGTCGCCATTGCCGTGTCGCCGCCCTCCAGCCAGCTCCCAGCCGCCGTCCACCTCGCCTCCTTTCCCACCCCACTGGAGCGGCCGCCACGCCGCCACCAGCGAGCTCACCTCCCCCTTTGGCCGGAGCACGGCCTCCCGCATGGTGGTGGAGGGCCGGAGCAGGTGAGGAGGGAGCAGCGCGCGGCGGCGCTGCCTCTGCCGGATCTCGTCGGCCCCGTGGGAGAGGAAGAGGTTGGCGGCGACCCATGGCCCCGGTGAACTGCCTGCTCTCCGCCGCCGCTTGCTTGCCCGCCCCTTCCTCTTCCCCTTCGTCTGTTGATGCCCGCGACCGCTGCTTGCTGCTTCCGCGAACTCGACGTCGTCGACATGCGGGGGCAGGCGGAGGCCGGCGCCGGCGAGCAGGTAGTGGAGCGCGTCGAGGCCGTGGGGAGGAGGTTGCCGGCGACCGGGCTATGGGGGAGGAGGTTGCCAGCGACGGCCATTGGAGCCGAGCGCTTCGAGCTGCCCCACCCACCTCGAGCGGACGCGAGGAAGAGGGAAGAGAAAGAGACCACGCGACGGGGAGCTCCACGGCGGCAGGCGCCATGGCTGCTGAACGACGAGCTCCTCTCGATCTTGAGCACGGCCGTGCGAGGGAGTCGATTGCTTTTCAAAAATATTTACAGGGACCTGATTGCTTTTTTTAATAAGATTGTTAGGAAGAGACACTGACACGTGGGCCCCACATGTCAGTTAACGGTCAAACTGACGGTCAACCAGACGGTTAGTTTAGGAGCGGGTCACACCTGTCATAATCGCGATCAGTTGTAAAACACAAGGCGATTTGGGTTTTTTGAGACAACCGACGAAAAAAGTGGTAGGTATCAGTCACAAACAAAAAAGTGGTGGTTTTTTGGAACCATAGGACGAAAAGTGGTAGTTTTATGCTATTTACTCGATGATAAAAGAACCTTTTCAGAAAGAAATGAATTCTAGACTTAACTGAAAAGATAAAGTCTGGAGCTTATATTTGTGACATGCTAATTAGATTCGGTAATCACATTAAGTGATGTGCGCAATGATTTATATGTGAAATTGTTCTCTTTGAGCTGAAACTAACTACAAGGTGTGAAAATAATACTCAGATTACACATTGGTTTTTATATAAAAATGGGCTAAAGCACTTCATCTCTGATGCGTGTAAATCCAGCTGATCTATTGACATTGCAAGATGCAACACGTGTGTGTAGCCTGCATTTAGCATTCAAGTTTTGCAGGCTCCTGGACATGAAAGCACTGGGGAGAAAGGAGATGATGGCGCAGATGATATGTCTCTTGTGTTAAATGAGATGAGGTCTTTTCCAGAGTTTCTGCCAGTTCTTTCTGTCATTCCTGAGGTAAGAAGGAACATACGGGTTGAATGAGATTATGCATCAAAATTCATGTGGCGTGTATTTATAAATCCAGAGCTCCACGAACTCATTTTTGCACATACTCTTCCCCAATGCAGCTTTCACCAGAGTCCCAACAGCAGTTTCTCCTCCTGCCTGCGGATTTAACTAATCTTGTTTTATCTCGTGCTGTTGCAAGAACCATCAGAAGAATGTTCATATGAAGTTAAAGCCTACATGTACAGGTTTTCAATCTCAGCTTCCTGCAATGTTTTCCTTTAACTGTATAGCTATACGCTAGATGTATAGGGAGATTTGTTTCCCGTACAGTAGCATTATCAAATAGGTCAGATCTAACTATTGGCTTAGCCATGATTATTTTGGAGATAATACTTTCCCTGTACATCTTTGTTGAGAGAACATGTACATATCTCGAAAGAAAAAGAGGCACCCTTATCATGCTGTAACGAACATACTTGTGTTAAGATCTATGCTATTATAAATTTTTCGAGAACTGCACTTTGCCTCAAAGTAATATATTGATGTAAATTCTGGTTGTTTCAAAATGTACAAGGGATATCACTTAACGATGATGATATAGCTATTTACTCCCAAATCCATGTATCAATTTGCAGCAAGATAAAGACAAGACAAACATTGTCTTAATTTAGAGCTATTCACATATAGTTCACTCAAGTAAAGACCCAAGTTATCCTCTGTCATAGCTCTGGCTATATCAAGAAGAATGTCTTATGCAAAGGTATGTACATCACGGCAACCAAGAACCATTGGTTGTCATCTTTCTTTTTAACCACCGAGATCTGGTCAGTTTCTGACCATGGCCTTCTCAGTAAGAAAGCTCTCCATCTTTAGCAATGCCTGGAAGAACGGAAGGTAGAAATCCCAGTCAGGCACGGTTCAAAAGATCATCTTAACCAAGTCAGAAATACTCAAATACCTCAATAGCGATGGCACTTGGTGTAAGTACATTCACATCATTATGTCCTTGTTTGAGTGCAATATCTGCATTATGGATAAATTGTGTTTACAGTCAGCAATGGTGTAAAAACTGAACGTGAGCAAAAAACATCATATTGGTGGACCATGTAGGCCTTTGTAGTAGTACAGAGTACTAGAATGAAACAAGAATTACGTATAATGGTGTTATCTAACTCGTTAGGAAACATACTTTCAAGGGATACTCGGGCATCAGCATTAGCATATGAATCCATTCTTTGTTCAAAAAGTGCTGTAAGTTTGGCATAGGCCTGCGCGGGAAAACAAACAATCATTAGCTCTGTCCGCATGCCAAACTCAAATTGCAGAAATAAATAAGAGCATCAGTAGCAAACTACCTTTGCATAAGGATCACCAGATTCCTGATGCAGGAGGGGTCGTGACGCAGTACCCACCGCAGCAATCCTTCTTGCGAGGGCATCCAATGGAACATCTAACCAGATAGTGAGTCCTTTCCTCATATAACTCCTGCAATTTCACACAGTAAACTTAGTAATTATTGCCTTGAAGAGCAACTCGAGCTAGTTTATCACTTCCAGTACCAATTGATTGGTCGTATCACCGCACCACCTCCTGTTGCAACAATTAATCGGTGCATTGACGACAAATCCCTTAGTACCTCACTCTTGAGAAGTCGAATGAAATAAGAAAATATCAGAAAGCTTGATTAAAAGTATTTTTAGACGAGATTAGTACTGTAGACCACTACAGCACTACTAATATCACAGCATGCAGGTTTGAGGTGGATAATGGCAAATTACATCATGGGAGAGAAAAGAAGAGCACTGTGAAAGGAAATAGAGTTATATCCTACTATCTCTAAGGAAAATAAGCGCACACCTCGTTATCTCTGAAGAATGCTTCACTATGGACCTGAAAAATCTCAGCAACTGACGGTATACCAACAGACTGCTCAACCAGCTTATCACTGTCAAAGGAAGGCACGCGGATAAAATTACTGAACCATGATCACTCAAAAGTTAGTTGAAAGAACATCTTGGTTGGCTTTTATCAGTTGCTGCAGTTATCAGAGAGAAATCCAAACCTGTCAAAGAATGAATAGCCCAGTACTTCAGCTATTATCTTGCCAACTGTAGTTTTGCCAGAACCCATCATTCCTAATATATACAGTATATGCATACAAATGTTAGATAGGCAATCATTCCTATATGCAATGCATATAAATATTAGATAGGCAATACATCATGAAGGGATCCATTAAAACTATAGAGCTGGTGTGGGGGGCAAGAACTAACCAACTAGATAAACACAGCGGTCATTCAGGTAAGGGAGCACGTCCTCTGCTTTTTGCTGCAGTTAACATGGAGGTCAGTTATATCAACACAAATATGTAGTTCGTTGAAGAACTGTGTGAATTTCTCCATGTAAACTTGCGAAGGCAAACACCATTGCATTATCTCCTAACCTTTAGTACGAGAGCCTCATCAGCAGAATAGTGGACTTTCTCAGTACCTGCAACCGTGCATGCACGTCAGATCACAATCATTCGACAGCATCCTCGATAGCACTCTCTTTGAATTCTATGGTTTGTCCTAGCATGACTACTGCAGAGATTAATCAATCTGTGCAGACTTGTTTGCGATCCATGATATTTCTTTGGAGTCTCACGATACACACCACAAATTTTTAGAAATTCGTGGACACTAAAATCTAAATAGCTCATGGCTGTTTGATGTGACTGTGATTAGGTTTATGTCCATTTCAATGGCTACTTGTAGCTGGTGACTGATGTAGAATGAAAAGGTTCCAAAGTCCCCAACTAATAGTACTGGTTGCACCAGTATTAACTGATCCTCTAGGAAATTCTAACGGAATCGTCCTAATTTTCTGTCTGCTCATTTGGTTCTCGTGTCTGAAGCGTGCCATGCAACAAAGGCCAACAGCTGGTACAGTTATCTTCCCACACAACCAACCTCTTAAGACCAAAACTGGAACAATTTTACAGCTGTGCCAAACCTTAGTTACTCGGGTGTTTCCTGAAGCAGAAAAAAAACGTACTACTATCTCAGGCTCGCGTGCTTAATTATTTTGAAAGCAGAAGCGGAAAGCATCGTGAAAAGTGTATTACTCTATTTGTTTGGTTCCAGAATAAAGTTGGATGCATTTTGTCATTAAAGCTGGCCTCTCATTTTTCAAGCCAGGTGCTCTTTTGAACACGGTACTGTATTTTTGGCAACTAGATTATGGGCCAGTTCTTTTGGGCGGCTTAAAAAACAAGCTACCTCTCCCCAGCTTAAAAATAAGCCGATCCAAAAAAATTGAGGCTTCTAAATTAGTTAAACTATTCAAAAGCCCCAATGAATGACGGAGACGGCTTATGGGAAAAGCTGGGAGGAGGCGGCTTATTTTTTAAGCCGCCAAAAGAACTGGCCCTATAAAGAAATAACAAACAAAATGCTACTCCCTCCTGACCGAAGGGGTGCATATGGTGTGCGTGTGTTTCCAGGTCGTTAATTTGATGACTAATCACACATGTGTTATTTGCCATCAAAAGCATATTATTGGATTCATATATATATTGGATTCATTGTACTCGCAATTTTCAAGGCATATGCTCTTTCCAACATGGTACCATATTTTCTTGACAACTAGATTTTAAGAAGAAACAGAAAAATGCTACTCCATATATATATATGAATAAGATCACAAGAGCGGGACACGCAAATGAGATCACCATGGTCCACTTGAATGTTTAACAAAGCGTTGCAATGAGTTGTCATTGACATGGCAATATCATCTTATCCGGTGTCCTAGCACTAATATTAATCTTTGCTGCACCGAGTTGGCGGCAGAAATGGCACTACTAGTTGACATGCGACAGAAGGAGCACGACCAGTTGGTTGGTTGGTTACCTGCCGATTTGTGGCAGCACAGGCCCTTGAGGCTGGCGCCACGGATGGGATCGGTGCTCCTGCTCCCCGCGTCGGACCGCAGGACCAGCGGCCGCCGCGCCGGATTCTGATCAAGCCTCGCCGCTGGCACTGTCGCCGGGGGGAATCCCTGCGGCTTCCGTCGTCCGGTCCATGCAGCACCGGGCCTCGGCCGGAGACCCAGGCCGGCGTCCATCTCCTCTCCCTCCGGCCCGACGACGAGGCGAGTGGCAGGAAGTTATTAACAGGAGCCACGTGTATCATCCGTGGTTAGCAGAGGCGGGGCTGGGTGTTGAGTATGCCGGCGGCCATCGCGGGAACGGTGGTGGATGCGCTACGCGGGCGGCGTGGCGGGCGGCGCCGCGGCGGAGGGAAGAAGAGACGAAGCGGACGAGAGGAGACGCAAGAGGTAAAGTGGGTTGGGAGATCGCCGGTTTGTCGTTGCGTTGCGGAGGCTTTTATACATGCCACGAGGCAGGGTGGGTGGTGGTGGTGTCGTGTCACTGGTTTGGTTGCTTGTCGAGAAGCCCGGGACTGTTCCAGCACAAAATCCCAAGAAAAGGAAAGCGATCAGTTTCCTGTGCTGTCATAGTATCAGATTATGATCAGATGCAGCCTTCTCTAAAACCTGAGGACTTCCACCATTGGCGAGACTTTGATTGAGCCGCACGCCCAGACGGAGACGGGACTCGAGAGCCAAGCAAGACCCTAATCTTTTTACTCGCGAGACGCACTACTCAACACGAAAATGATGTGCCGAGCTCAGCCTCCACCGGGCCAACACGAGGCGCCGGCGCGCATCGTCGTCCGCGTCTGTTGGCCACACGGGGAGGGCGTTTCACCTCCGGGGAAAAGCCAAGCCAAATCCGGTGGGCGGGGCGGACACGGGTTAGTTGAGTAGGGTAGCCCCGGCCGCGCGAGCCGGGTGGATCCAACCACCACCGCCCCGGCACGGCGACGCCACGTCGAACGCGACCGAGGTGGGGGCGATCGAGTAGAAGGGTTGGTGGCCGATGGCGACGCGCCGGCCGCGTCCGAGAGTCAGCGTGCGACAGGTGAGACGTCCAAAGGGTTTCGTTTCAGCTTGGAGGAGCCCGGGGGTTATTTTCGGAGATCCACCACGGATTACGGGCTACTTCTTTTGGTCGGCTTATTAAAAAATAAGCTGCCTCTTCCCAGCATAAAAAAATAAGCCGCTTTTAAAATTTGTTAAGACTTCTAAATTAGTTAGCCTGTAATTAGTTTAGAAGTCCTAATGAATAAAAGTGGCGGCTTATGGGATAAGGTAGGAAGAAGACATATGGAATAAAAGAGGCGGCTTATGGAATAAGGTAGAAAGGAGGCATATGGAATAAAAGAGGCGGCTTATGGGATAATGTATGCTTATTTTTTGCATAGAATTATCCTACTATTCAGTGTTGTAATTTTTTTTTGCGAGGAAACCACTGATTATATTGAAACAAGAATTACAGAAAAGAACACCAGAAAGCTAGAAATTACACACATGTCCTTTCTGCAAAACAACGTCGCCGACGCGAAGAAGAACGTGCCGGTGGCGGGCCGCCGCTGCATCTCCGCACGAACCTTGGATCGGGAGATGTCCCCAGGCGGCGGGGTAGTCGCCGGACCTCGAACTCCGGGGAGCCTCCACTCTGCTCCGCTGGTAACGCCGTCTTGATCCAACATCAGGGGCTTCAGGGTCGTCAACTGGATCCGCCGCGTCGAGATCCAGAGGGGGATAAACGCGTGCATCGGCCACCGGGGACCGCGAGCGCGGACGAGGAGGCGCTCCGCCGTGGCGCTCAGAAGAACTCCACCGCCGGAGGGGACGAGCACCACCTGCAAAACGAAGACCGGCCGCGCCGCCCACTCCAAGACGCTGCCGGCCAGGGTCCCAACAAAGCCTACCCTGTACACACACGCAAGACGAGGCTCCCCTACTATCCCGCCGCCGCAGCGGCCGACGGAGGGCAGGGGACCCGGCGAAACGACGGCGGGGGTGGATCTGCTCGGGGGTTCCAGAAAAGTCGCCTCTACTGTAGCGGGAGAGGGGACGCGTCGAAGGTCGCACCGATTGACTTCTCAGTGTTGTAATGTTGATGTTTACATGGCTTGTAACTGAATCTTTATTTTATTAATGAGACAAGTAATATCATGCAAAACAAAAGTATCCATGCGAAAAAAGAGAGGAGATTTGGTAGTATCTCAGCCGCCATGCGTAGGTTTCCGAGTCCAATGTGCATACAATACACGTCCACAATGTCTTGATCGATGGCTTGATTTGGAGTGACCACCAAGCAACCAAACCAAACCAAACCAAATCAACCAATGGCTCCTCCAACCAGACGAGCCGGCGGCCAAGGATGCGCGGCGATCAACGACGACGTGCTCCACGAGATCCTGCTTCGTCTCCCGGCCAAGCCGCTCTGCCGCCTCCGCGCCGTGTGCCGGTCCTGGGGCTCCCTCCTCTCCGCCCCGTCCTTCATCGCCGCGCACAGGGCGCGCCAGGCGGCCCCGCTCCTCGTCGTGCACGACCGCGGGCAAGATGGCTACGCGGCGGACGTCCATATCCTGGACATGGCGTCCGGTGAATCCATCAAGCGGGTACGCACTGAGAGCACGCTGTCGGTGGACTTGCCGATGCTGCTGCACACCCCCCGCGACCTGGTTGGCCTCACGGACGGCTGGTTTCGACACTTTCGACTCCGCGTGCTCGACCCGGCAACCGGCGCTGATTTCCTCTTACCGGACGCCGACCCCGACAAGCACCCCCGTCATCAATCGTTCTTCTTACCGGAGGACGACGACCCCTACACGCACCCCCGTCGCCGATCGTTCTTGTTACCGGACGACGACCCCGATACGCACCGCCATTGCCGATCGTTCTTCTTACGGGAGGACGACCCCTACAGGCACCCCCGTCGCCGATCGTTCTTCTCACCGGAGGACGACGACCCCTACACGCACCCCCGTCGCCAATCGTTCTTCTTACCGGAGGACGACCCCTACACGCACCCCCGTCGCAGATCGTTCTTCTTACACCGATCGTTCTTCTTACAGGACGACGACCCCGATACGCACCGCCATCGCCGGTCGTTTATGCTTGGAAGGGCGTCGACCGGAGACTGCAAGGTGTTGTACATCGGCATGTCTCCCAGGCCCAACAGACAGCAGTTCTGCAAGGTCCTCACCCTCTCGGTCGACCATGAGTGGAGAGAGACGGGGTGCCCGCCGGCCAGGGTCATGACGGGCTACTCAGGAGGGGCAGCAGCCGTCAAAGGGGTTGCCTACTTCTTCCCGTCCGTTCTGCGAGCTCCGGCACCCGGCAACAAGGGGTACATCATGGCGTACGACCTGGAGAAGGAGGTGTGGCGGTCGGCCTCTGTGCCGGCCCCGGCCCCTGGCAACAAGAAGGTAGTGAACGAGTTGAGCCACGGCTTGGCCGAGCTGGGCGGCTGCTTGGCCCTAATGTACGGGGACGAGCACGGGTCCATGGAGCTGTGGTTGCTCGTGGACCCCGACCAGGCTATCTGGTCCATGCAGTGCACCATCACAGTGCCGTATCGTTACCAGGGGGGTCCAAGGGTCACATCTTCCTCTGGATGTGGCGGAGCCCCTCTGGTTGCTAGAAGATGGCAGGATCATCATGTGGATGTGGATGTCGGGAGAGCATCCGCACGGGGTGTTGTTGTGTATGTATGATCCAAGAACCATGACGTACACAGATGTGGCGGACATGCCAAATTACACGCTGGCAGGTGTGTATACCGGGAGCTTGTTGGGATGATGGAATTTACGTCGCCTTCTCCACCAAGGAAGTTCATCTAGTATTCTCCTATACCAGCTAGCAATAATTTGCCATATAAAAATATTTTTTCCTTCTATATTTTCTCTTTTGCGAGTTAAATTGTTTTATTTCTATTATAGGCATATATTGGTTGCTGATATATGGTGACAATTTTTATCTCTACTCTTATAAAAAACCGAGTTGGTGATGATGGTGTGCCTGCCATCTTGTAATATAGACCATCCGATCTATATCTGACGGATAGAAATCAAATTATGATAATTTTACAAAAAAACCCGCACCTCTCTCCACATTTACAGATAAGGCCTTACCTCGTTCATCCTTATCTCCCACAACCTCATTGCTGAGCAATTAAAAAAGGAAGTCTCTGAAACAATCTGGCATGGTGGCCGCTGCCGGCGCCGTCCATCCCCATGCCTCCGCCCAGTCCGACCACCAGTCACCACCACGCCCCACTCCTCCTCACCTTATCTCTCATCTTTCTCGAGATATCATTTTTTCGATGAAATTCTTGAGATACCATTTTTCCGATAAAATTCTCGAGATATTATTAGTTTTTAACATGGGATTACTCCTGCATGGGTCAATCACAACATGTGTTTTGTAAAAAAATGTATCTTGATGTTCCGTGGAATGCACGGACATCTTGCTAGTTTAAATAGAATTTCATGAAGTCAATACCATGATGAGACGATTATCTTTGTTGCTTATAGATTCTTGTTCTATTCTAATGACGCATCGGAAACAGAGATACATGCTTGATGCAGGGCATGGCCTTTGCATGTGCAACACACTCCTTTGATTCATAGGGTAGGAAAATCGTAGGAATAGGAAAGTCATAGAAAATGAGATGACATGTATCTCAAATCCTATGAGTAGGAATAGGAAAGAAGATGCCCTTTGATTCACATCATATGATTTTTTCCATTGAGTCTAGGCTAATGTTTATTTTCCTATGAAATGTGGAGGATAGGAAGAATTTCTCCATAGGAATAGGATTCCATTCCTACAAACCAAAGGGCTCTAAAGAAATTTTTCCTATGAAAATCTTATCCTATAAAATTCCTATAAGATTCCTCTAAACGAAACGAAAGGAGGCCTGAGCTTATATGCACCGAAGCATATATTCTAACACGACGACGCCACGTCGGAAGTGACCGAGGTGGGGGCGAGTAGAAGAGTTGGTGGCCGATGGCGACGCGCCGGCCGCGCGCGCGTCCCAGAGTCAGCGTGCGGGAGGTGAGACGTCCAAAAGCTTTCGTGCTCCGGCTCGCAACATCTCCTACCCTCTCCTGTCTTGGATGGATGGAGGCTTGGACTAGGTGGCTTCGGCCTCGCCGTGAAAGTGAGCGTCACAAGCCGGTACTACTGGTTCCAGCTTCATCCATGCGTCTTTTCGGCCTGGAGAAGTCTACACATGTGTCGGTTACCCGTGCGTTTTCTTTTACGTCTCAACTGATTTTTCAGATGCTTCCGGGAGATTAGGATGAAAACTATTGTGTTGTGCGCCAAAAGAAAAATGTATTTAGAAAAATCATCCGACCTGTTAATAATATGCAGTGGTAGTACAAATATGATCAGAAATAACAAAATTTACAATTAGGTCCATGGATCACTTAGCGACGGCCACAATCACTGAAGCCAGTCGAAGGCGTGACGCCGTCGCCCCTCCCTCATTGAAGTCAGACAAACCTTGTTGTAGTGGACAATCGAGAAGTTGTCCTGCTAAGACCTCAAAGAAACAGTGCGGTGGAACAACACCCATCACTACTAATAAGAAGCGTAGACCCACCAATAGAAACAAGGACCGACCAGATCCAGGCAGATCCATCGGATACAAACACCGATCAGATCAAAGAAGATCCGTCGAGGACACACCGCCATACACCTGCGCCGATTCTAGATGCATCGTCGGAGCGGGAACATGACAGGAAAGACATTACTCTATGGAACAGAGCCACCGCCCCAAGCCCCCAATCAAGACACTAAAAGATACTCATCGCTACGTGAATATGAGCAAAGAATTTATAGTTATATACTTAAAGTTAAAAATTAAACTACATGCGCCATACGTATGGAAGGGGTAACTTGAGTACGTAGTACTCATCGAGTACGAGATTTCTACAAAAATATTACATTCCAAGAAAATTGACCAGTGATTTTCTTGTGTGATATAAGTGTCTAACATTAATTTTTTGGAAAGAAAGAGCATATATGGTAGTTTAAGGGTTTCAAGGGACAAACAACGCTCTTTACTTCTGCGTGCTAAATGCACCTGTGACAGTATTCTGTAACCTTGCATTAACATGGAAATATCTGCATGCAGAAAAAACAATACATTCTGATTTACAAATAGTTCACGTTTTCCTCGAGGAGACGCGGACCGACCGGAAGGTGGATGTCGCACATGAACGTACAGTTTTGGTTGTATGCACGTAGCATGGGTCAAGCTTATCAGTTTATCTAATTCATATCTAGATATTTTCTAAGGGACATCTAAGCTTCCAAAAATAACGCAGCAACAAGGAAAAAATTAGAACAAAAAAAATAGACCACGAACATAGTGGACACAAAGTTAGATATGACATAATTACGTCACATCTAAATAGTTGCATGAGATGGTGTATACATCTGGATGGTTGCATGAGATGAAACTTTAATAATGCAACGTGTTGGCCTTATCACCGTGTTTCCGGGAGAGGATCACCTCTCTGTCATTGACCTATGTGGATATATAAAACCTTAAAATGCGCTCAATAATGCTCTGTAGTGGCAAAACAATGGGCAAGCTTGGCAAAAAAAACCTTCTTGAAAAAAAAATCTATTTTTATAATGTGTGATTAAAATTTTGTACTTGTGTAATGACTTTTTATTAAACAGCGGACCCCTTGTCTATTTTTGTTAGGATACCACCGACGTTTGTACAAAGTTCAAACATGAGAACAAAACCTGAAAGCAAACCCCAGCAACATGCTCTATTAAGACTTTACACATCAACCTAAAACTACTAGCTCTATTAATTAAGGGCATCCAAAACTATCCCGTAAAAAGGACATAGTATTTGTCCGAGAATGTGTACAGTGATATGGGAGCTAGCGATCCAACCCTATCCATCAAAAGCCCGGACACATTTCAAACGGGAATTAGAACAAACCGGACAAATTTCATGCAAACCAAACGATTTTCATTTAAACCAGACCAAATTCATGACATTTTTTACACATTTCATTTAACAAAAGTAGACATGACATTTTTTAACATAGCAAAACCTAGTCTACATTTTCGTCGGTTGTGGCGACGTCTGTGTTCCACGTCTTCCCTATGTCTGAAGTGCTCAATGGCCATGAGCTCTAGGAAGTGAAGTTGTGGGTCGACGGCGAGGGGACGAGTAGGACATGAGACACGAACATGGCCCACATGGAACACGAGATGTGCCACGTTCATGTCCCACCTCCTACTCTTCCTCGCTGAAGTGTGCTCTGTAGACGTTGATGGTCGAGGTGAGGCCCACGATCGACGTGGATGGCCAACCTCGTGGTCGTCGCAGCCGGCGGAAATGACGGGGAGCTGCCCACGTTCTCGTCTACGGTCGCTTGCGCCACCTCTGCATCCGCCTCCATCGCAATCGCATCGCAGCTTGCGTGAGCGCTGCGTGCGGTCTTGTAGAGTGCCCGCCTCCACGACCATGGGCACCATGGGCTCCTCACTCGTGAACTCGTCATAGATTTTCCCCTTTCCCGGTTGATATAGCGCGAGGAGGGAGAGGTTGTAGCGTTGGTCGTCCTGCGTCAGCCAGAACACATATTTTTTCAAATTCGTGTACTTTTTTGAACTTTTCCCTCAAAATTCGTGAACTTTTTTCAAATTCATGAACACCTTTTCAATTTTTTGAAGTTTTCCCCTCAAATTCATGATTTTTTTTAAATTCATGGAACCCATGATTTTTCAAAATTGGGAACTTTTTTAAAGTATATGAACTTTACCAAACACGTGAACTTTGAAAAAAGGTCAATGATGAACGTCAAGTGACCGTGTCAGGTTAAAGGTCAAAGACATCTAGTCAATGGTAAACCTGGTGAAGTTAAACGAAGCGACCCGAGCAAGCCACCAGCTCTTGTTGGGTGGCCAGCCCACGCGAGGCAACGCGTGAGCGCCGGTTGGTCCTATTGGAGAAGGTGTGAGCACAAAGAGGTACGGAGAGGGAAAATATCCCTTGGCTCTTATGGATTTTCCTTTTTAGCAGTGCTACGCGTCCACCGGATGATAAATTAATTGGCGATGTTAGGCGTAAGCCGGCTGATAGCTCGCACCTATAAGCCGGCTTCATAGCCGTCCGATGGTGCATATCATAGTTGTTCGCTTTGTGTCCCGTGGATCAGGATTTGCCTCGACGCACACCAGCACATGCACCACCATGCAGCGCCCACGGTCGCCCTCCAAGCACGCCCAGCAGCATGGAGGCAGCAGTCGCGACGTGGCCGGGGCTGTGATGCAGCAGTCGCCGGAGCAGTGATGCAGTGACGCCGCCGGAGCTGCAATGCAGTGGTGCCGGAGCTACGATGCAGCGGTCGTCGACGCCGCCGAAGCTTCGATGCAGCGGTCGTCGACGCCGACGGAGCTGCGATTCAGTGGTGCCTGAGCTATGATGCAGCGGTTGTTGGGGAACGTAGTAATTTTAAAAAAAATTCTACGCACACGCAAGATCATGGTGATGCATAGCAACGAGAGGGGAGAGTGTCGTCCACATACCCTTATAGACCGTTAAGCGGAAGCGTTATGACAACGTGGTTGATGTAGTCGTACGTCTTCACGATCGACCGATCCTCAGTACCGAACGTACGGCACCTCCGCGTTCAGCACACGTTCAGCTCGGTGACGTCCCGCGAACTCACGATCCAGTAGAGCTCGAGGGAGAGTTTCGTCAGCACGACGGCGTGGTGACGATGTTGATGAAGCTACCGTCACAGGGCTTCGCCTAAACACCGCTACGATATGACCGAGGTGGATTATGGTGGAGGGGGCACCGCACACGGCTGAGAGAGATCAATGATCAACTTGTGTGTTCTAAGGTGCCCCCCTGCCCCCGTATATAAAGGAGCAAGGGGGGAGGCCGGCCGGCCCCTGTAGGGCGCGCCGGGAGGAGGAGTCCTCCTCCTAGTAGGAGTAGGACTCCCCTTTCCTACTCCTACTAGGAGGAGGAAAGGAAGGAGGAGAGGAAGAAGGAAGGTGAAGGGAGGAAAGGAGGGAAAGGGGGGCCGACCCCCTAGTCCAATTCGTTTTGGGCTAGGGGGGCCGCGCGCCCTGCCTCCTGTCTTCCACCACTTGGCCCATGAGGCCCAATACTTCTTCCCCGTATTCCCGTAACTCCCCGGTACTTTGAGAAATACCCGAATCACTCGGAACCTTTCCGATGTCCGAATAGAGTCGTCCAATATATCGATATTTACGTCTCGACCATTTCGAGACTCCTTGTCATGTCCCCGATCTCATTCGGGACTCTGAACTACCTTCGGTGCATCAAATCACATAAACTCATAATACCGATCGTCACAGAACTTTAAGCGTGCGGACCCTACGGGTTCGAGAACTATGTAGACATGACCGAGACACGTCTCCGGTCAATAACCAATAGCGGAACCCGGATGCTCATATTGTGTAACGCCCCAAGACCGATGCTCCAGACGCCTTCCATGTTTTGTGTGACCGCCATGTGTTTCGTTTGTTTGTTGCATCCGCATTGCATCCGCATGTTTTCATAAAACTTGCATCCGGTCGTAGTTGTCGCTTCTTCCTCGTCTCTGTTGACCGCCTCTCAGGTCGACCGGACCGCTCTCTTCCCTCTTCTCGGAGCCCATCAAACCCCCTTGTCTCCATGGCCTTTTGTCAAACCCCTCGCGCGCATCCGAAAGCTGTCCCGAACCCGACCCGAGCAGTCGTGACCGATGGGTCTGGATCATCCCCAAACATCCCTAAGACATCTCCGTTTCTTATTTGGACTTCCCTACCCATTTATTTCTCGGCCGTCCGTTTGCGATCGGAGGGGCTAGATATCCCCTAACCTAAATTCATCTGCTATATATATTAGTCTAACCCGAGACCAAATCCCTAATTTCTAGGGATCCTCCTCGCCGCCACCACCCCTGTCCATTCCCTCCTCCTTCCTCGGGATCTCACCCACCTACCTCCATCGTTTTCCCCAATGGCCCAACCAGCGCCCGAGCCAACTGCCCATCGCCACCGCAGCCTCCGATCACTTCCGTCAGGCCAGACCACGCCTCCCCTTTCTCGAGCCCGTGTCCTGCAGGAGCGCGTCGCGCAGCCGCCGCCCGAATCCATTGTCTGCTGCCGTCCTGGACCTCACGTCGGCTGCATCCCGCGCCGCCGCTGACTTCCCCTGCTCTCGCTACGCTCGTTCTGTTCGAGCGTTGACCACATGCCGCTCCAAGGCGCCAAGGCCCAGCTCCCTGGAGCCCAATGTGAGCAGCCACCAGCCCCTCCAGATTCGGCCTGTAGACCTTTTTTTTCCCGTGCTGCGATTTTAGGATTATTCCAGGAATTACAGTTTTACAGAAAAACCCCTCATGTTCATGCATCAATAATTCACAAACCATGCATCAAAATTAAATAAACTATATATGTAAGATGCTCAGTTTTTCATGTACTTTCATAATATGCTGCTTTCATCTATGCTAAAAATATTTAAGCTTGCTGTTTGCATAAATTTGTATAAATGTCATGTTAAAATGATTTATTTCATAACTAATCAACCGTAGCTCCAAATTAAATGTTCTTTATATGTAAATGGGGTAGAAAAATGCCTAGTTTAACATGGTGCACTTTATTTTGTTGGTTAATAATATTAAAATTGTGTTTAGGGCAGAACAGTAGCAAATTCAAAATATGCATATGGGGGTTTTCCGGAATTGTTGTTTGTTGTTCCGTCCTCATTTAAACTTGCCTAAATAGTTAGTTTACTTATGCTTCACCCCTTGCCATGTTTAATAACATTTAATATTGTTGGATACATAACCGAGAGAGAACTAAATAATTGATGTGGTGTCTCGTCAATGTGCAACTTGTTTCATATTGAGCTCCACTTAACTTGTAGTGTTGTTTGTTGCACGTTGCCATGCCATGCCTCATTAAACCGGACATGCATCATACTTGATTGTGCATCATGCCATGTTTATGCTCGTTGGTTTACCATGTTGTTTGCTTCTTTTCCGGGTGTACTCCTTCTCGATAGTTCTTGGTATCGTCGCGTTTGTGAGGATTTGTTCGACTTCGTCCGTTTGTCTTCTTCATGGACTCGTTCTTCTTCCTTGCGGGATCTCAGGCAAGATGACCATACCCTCGAAATCACTTCTATCTTTGCTTGCTAGTTGTTCGCTCTATTGCTATGCCGCGCTACCTACCACTTGCTATATCATGCCACCCATATTGCCATGTCAAGCCTCTAACCCACCTTTCCTAGCAAACCGTTGTTTGGCTATGTTACCGCTTTTGCTCAGCCCCTCTTATAGCGTTGCTAGTTGCAGGTGAAGATGAAGTTGGTTCCATGTTGGAACATGGATTTGTTGGGATATCACAATATCTCTTATTTAATTAATGCATCTATATACTTGGTAAAGGGTGGAAGGCTCGGCCTTATGCCTGGTGTTTTGTTCCACTCTTGCCGCCCTAGTTTCCGTCATACCGGTGTTATGTTCCTTGATTTTGCGTTCCTTACGCGGTTGGGGATTTATGGGACCCCTTGACAGTTCGCTTTGAATAAAACTCCTCCAGCAAGACCCAACCTTGGTTTTAACATTTGCCACCAAAGCCTTTTTTCCTTAGGTTCTGCAGACTCAAGGGTCATCTTTATTTTAACCCCCCGGGCCAGTGTTCCTCTGAGTGCTGGTCCAAACCGGGCGATGTCCGGCGCCCCCTGGGCAACCAGGGTCCATGCCAACCCGACGTCTTGCCCATCCGGTGTGCCCTGAGAACGAGATACGTGCGACTCCTATCGGGATTTGTTGGCACATCGGGTGGCTTTGCTTGTCTTGTTTTACCATTGTCGAAATGTCTTGTAACCGGGATTCCGAGTCTAATCGGGTCTTCCCGGGAGAAGGAATATCCTTCGTTGACAGTGAGAGCTTGTGATGGGCTAAGTTGGGACACCCCTGCAGGGTATTATCTTTCGAAAGCCGTGCCCGCGGTTATGTGGCAGATGGAAATTTGTTAATATCCGGTTGTAGAGAACTTGGCACTTGACTTAAATAAAATGTATCAACCGCGTGTGTAGTCGTGATGGTCTCTTTTCGGCTGAGTCCGGGAAGTGAACACGGTTCTTGTGTTATGTATGAACGTAAGTAGTTTCAGGATCACTTCTTGATCACTTCTAGCTTCACGACTGTTGTGTTGCTTCTCTTCTCGCTTTTATTTGTGTATGTTAGCCACCATATTTGCTTAGTGCTTGCTGCAACTCCACCTCATTACCCCATCCTACCCATAAGCTTAAATAGTCTTGATCTCACAGGTTTTGAGATTGCTGAGTCCTCGTGACTCACATATTTCTACCAAAACAGTTGCAGGTGCCGATGATACCAGTGCAGGTGATGCTACCGAACTCAAGTGGGAGTTCGACGAGGAACTTGGTCGTTGCTACGTTTCGTTTCCTGATGATCAGTAGTGGAGCCCAGTTGGGACGATCGGGGATCTAGCATTTGGGGTTATCTTCTTTTCATTTGTATTTGTCCGTAGTCGGACTATGTGTGTGCTCTGAATGATGTATGTTTAATTAATGTATTGTGTGAAGTGGCGATTGTAAGCCAACTCTTTATCCCATTCTTGTTCATTACATGGGATTGTGTGAAGATGACCCTTCTTGCGACTAAACCACCATGCAGTTATGCCTCCAAGTCGTGCCTCGACACGTGGGAGATATAGCCGCATCATGGGTGTTACATATTGGTTCCTACATATTCTACGAAGATCTTTATCGGTCAAACCGCATAACAACATACGTTGTTCCCTTTGTCATCGGTATGTTACTTGCCCGAGATTCGATCGTCGGTATCTCAATACCTAGCTCAATCTCGTTACCGGCAAGTCTCTTTACTCGTTTCGTAATGCATCATCCCGCAACTAACTCATTAGTTACATTGCTTGCAAGGCTTATAGTGATGTGCATTACCGAGAGGGCCCAGAGATACCTCTCTGACAATCGGAGTGACAAATCCTAATCTCGATCTATGCCAACTCAACAAGCACCATCGGAGACACCTGTAAAGCACCTTTATAATCACCCAGTTACGTTGTGACGTTTGGTAGCACACGAAGTGTTCCTCCGGTACTCGGGAGTTGCATAATCTCATAGTCATAGGAACATGTATAAGTCATGAAGAAAGCAATAGCAACAAACTAAACGATCATCGTGCTAAGCTAATGGAATGGGTCAAGTCAATCACATCATTCTCTAATGATGTGATCCCGTTAATCAAATGACAACTCATGTCTATGGCTAGGAAACTTAACCATCTTTGATTCAACGAGCTAGTCAAGTAGAGGCATACTAGTGACACTCTGTTTGTCTATGTATTCACACATGTACTAAGTTTCCGGTTAATACAATTCTAGCATGAATAATAAACATTTATCATGAAATAAGGAAATAAATAATAACTTTATTATTGCTTCTAGGGCATATTTCCTTCAGCGGTCGCCGGAGCTGCGATGCAGCGGCCATCGACGCCGCCGGAGCTACGATGCAGTGGTGCCGGAGCTGTGATGTAGCGGTCGCCGACGCCGCCGGTGCTGCGATGCAGTGGTGCCGGAGCTGTGATGCAGCGGTCGTCAGAGCTGCGATGCAGCGGCCCTTGATGCCGCCGACGAGATCCGACGGCAACACCTAGGTCGCAGCACAATGGGCGTTGCGTTGCAGCTCCGCCGACGGGCGCCCGCGAGATCCGGGTCGTAGCAGCATGGTCGTTGCATTGAAGCTCCGCCGGGGACGAGATCCACAAGGACGTTGCAACGTGTCCGTTGCATAGAAGCAAACCCGCCGCCGGCGAGATCCACGGTTGGAGCCGTTGGAACCTCCGCACATCTAGGGAGGACAGAAGTTGGGGGAAAGAAAGACAAAGTTGGTTGCAGCAGTAGCGGAGGTGGTGGTGGCATGGTTGAAGCAGCTGGTGACGAGAGAACCACAGGAGAGAGAGAGAGAGAGAGAGAGAGAGAGAGAGAGAGAGAGAGCGAAAAGAGATAAGAGAGACGGGGAAGGAGACCGAAATCAGGGGAGATGGGAGGGACCGTGACGCTTCTGGAGAGGGAGACGTGGGCCACATGCCATGTGGAAAGCAATGGACGCGGGTTACGAAATCTGTGGGATCAGCTGGTCTAAATAGAACGTTTCCCTAAATCAATTAGATCGGCCGCCTCGACAACCGTAAGATGTCGTCCAAAACAGTCGTCTGATCTACCGCCCCAGCTAGTCAAGGACTTTTGCAACAACTACCTTGTTGATCTTAGGGGCTTTGCAACAAGGACCTCGTTGCAAAGGTCCTCTGAGACAACAGTTGGCCAAGACAGGCCACACCCTAGGCTAGAGTGTAGCCACCGGGCCGCCGCCCCACCGTGGCCTGTGCGTCTCGGCCATGGAGCGTCACCGCTCGCCAGAGTTGCTGCTCCTCCTCCACCTTAGCCCCGCGAGCAGCTACCAGCTCCACTCTAGCACGATGGCGATGGCCTCTCATGTCGGGCACTCCTTCGGTGTTTTCTGCAATAGGAGTTATATTTCTGAAGCATGCCTCATGTTGCAATGTCTGATCTCTCGCTCTCTAACTTCGGGCGATCCTAAGGCGCTTTCTACAACTGGCGCTATGTTTCTGAAACAAGACCCTTGTTGCAGAAATAAAACCTTCACCACCAAACGTTTTTTTTCTAAAAACAAAACGTCTATTGCAGAAACCTTTCGAAACAAGACTCCCGTTGCAAAAGAAAAACCTTCACCACAAAATGTTTTTTCTGAAACAAGGTGTCTATTGCAGAAATCTTTTGAAACAAGACTCCCGTTGCAGAAAAACAAACCTTCACCACCGAATCGTTCTATTCTTTCTGAAACTAGTCATGTGTTGCAGAAATCTACTGAAACATCACCTTGTTGCCGGACAATAAACCGGCTATGTGGGACTTATGGCCAGCGTGAGCGGTCGATCAGGATTGATCCGACGGCTACGCAAGCGGCGGACGTGGTGCGTGCATCAGCCGGCTGAAGGATTGTGTTTTCCATTTTTTTATTAATTACAAAAAGGTCAACAAATCAATCTTTTTTGGGACAAACTTGACCTTATGTTGTACCCATATAAAAATTCTGCGCAAAAAGAAGTTCCAAGGATAAAAAGTGTGAACAGTAACTTGTATATAGTGTTGACTTTTTTTTCTCCACTATACCCTGACAGGTATAGAACTTTTTATACACGTATACCACTTGATAATGTTTGTTGCCAAAAAGTTTTGACATTTTTTACTTTCTTTATAATTATGTATATGCACCCGAGAGCCAAACTTCTGCCTGCCAAGGGAGAGATAACGATGCCATGGTTTTTTTGAAAAGAGGAAAAGATCCTCAGCCTCTGCATCCAGTGGTGCAAACAGCCATAAAAAACACCAAGATTAGCACATGAAAGAAATGTGAGTCGATTTTTTTTTGTAAAGTGAATCGAACGAATGGAGTGGATGAAATGAGGTATTTCCCCTCCCAATAAATTAACATTTGAGAGACACCACCAAGATTACAGTTGCAAATCGTCCCTCCAATTCCAAACGAATCAAATCAAATTTTGTTTCTGCACAAAGATAACACCATGGCAATTCTGCGGAAAACAGCGTCAGTACGGGTTAGTTCCATTCAAATCATGCAAGTTAGAGTCCAAAACAAGGGAAAAAGTGTTTGGAAAAGTAGATACGATGGAGACGTATCAACTCCCCCAAGCTTAAACCTTTGCTTGTCCTCAAGCAATTCAGTTGATAAACTGAAAGTGATAAAGAAAAACTTTTACAAACTCTGTTTGCTCTTGTTATTGTAAATATGTGAAGCCAGCATTCAAGTTTTCAGCAAAGATTATGAACTAACTATATTCACAATAACACTTAGGTCTCATGTTTACTCATGTCAATGGCATAATCAACTAGCGAGCAATAATAATAAATCTCGGATGACAACATTTTCTCAAAATAATCATAATATGATATAACAAGATGGTATCTCGCTAGCCCTTTCTGAGACCGCAAAACATAAATGCAGAGCACCTTTAAAGATCAAGGACTGACTAAACATTGTAATTCATGGTAAAAGAGATCCAGTCATAGTTATACCCAATATAAATTAATAGTAATGGATGCAAATGACAGCGGTGTTCTCTAATAACCCACAAGTATAGGGGATCAATTGTAGCCTCTTTCGATAAATAAGAATGTCGAACCCAACGAGGAGCTAAAGGTAGAACAAATATTCCCTCAAGTTCTATCGACCACCAATACAACTCTACGCACGCTTAACGTTCCTTTACCTATAACAAGTATGAAACTAGACGTACTTTGCAGGTGTTTCTGGATAGGTTTGCAAGATAATAAAGAGCGCGTAAATAAAAAGTAGGGGCTGTTTAGATAAAGACACAATAAAGTAAATATAGCGAGTGTGGAAAAGTGGTGGTAGGAGTTGTGAAATTATCCCTAAGCAATTGACTACTTTACTAGACCAATAGCAAGTTTTATGTGGGAGAGGCCACTGCTAGCATGTCATCCCTGACTCGGAATTCTATGCACTTATGATTGGAACTATTAGCAAGCATCCGCAACTACTAACATTCCTTAAGGTAAAACCCAACCATAGCATTAAGTTATATTGGTCCCCCTTCAATCCCGTATGCATCAATTTCTATGCTAGGTTGAAGCTTCTGTCACTCTTGCCCTCCAATACATAGTCTTATCAACATACAACTAACCCTATGGTGTGATCCACGCGCGCGCTTATATGATGGGCACCAAAGGACAGCAACATAACCACAAGCAAATTAAATCAATCATAGCAATTCATCAACCACCGATAGGACAACGAAAATCTACTCAGACATCATAGGATGGCAACACATCATTGGATAATAATATGAAGCATAAAGCACCATGTTCAAGTAAAGGGTACAGCGGATTGCGGGAGAGTGGACCGCTGTAGATAGAGGGGGGAAGGTGATGGAGATGTTGGTGAAGATGGCGGAGGTGTTGGTGAAGATCGCGGTGATGATGATGGCCCCGGCGGCGTTCGGCGCCACCGGAAGAGAGGGGGAGAGAGCCCCCCTCCTTCTTCTTCTTCCTTGACCTTCTCCCTAGATGGGAGAAGGGTTTCCCCTCTGGTCCATGGTCTCCATGGCGTGGGAGGGGCGAGAGCCCCTCCGAGATTGGATCTGTTTCTCTGTCTCTCTCTGTTTCTGCGTTCTCTTGTTCTGCCCTTTCACCGTTTCGTATATATATGGAGATCCGTAACTCCGCTTGGATTGAAACCTTCGCCCAGATTTTTCTCCAAAAATTAGCTTTCTTGCGGCCAAAGAATAGTAGCAGCCACCTTATGGGTGGCCCACGAGGGGGGAAGGCGCGCCCCCTGCCTCGTGGCCACCTCGGGCACCGTCTCGCATTGATTCTTCTTACCATATTTTCCAAATATTCCAAAAATATTCTCCGTCCGTTTTTATCCTGTTTGGATTCCGTTTGATATGGGGTTTCTGCGAAACATAAAACATGCAACAAACAGGAACTAGCACTAGGCACGGGATCAATATGTTAGTCCCAGAAATAGTATAGAAAGTTGCCAAAAGTATATGGAAGTTGTATAATATTGGCATGGAACAATCAAAAATTATAGATACGACGGAGACGTATCAACATCCCCAAGCTTAATTCATGCTCGTCCTTGAGTAGGTAAATGATAAAAAAGATAATTTTTGATGTGGAATGCTACCTAGCATAATCTTGATCATGTATCTAATCATGGCATGAATATTAAGACACGAGTGATTCAAGGCAATAGTCTATCATTTGACATAAAAACAATAATACTTCAAGCATACCAACCAAGCAATTATGTCTTATCGAAATAACATAGCCAAAGAAAGATCATCCCTACAAAATCATATAGTCTGGCTATGCTCCATCTTCACCACACAAAGCATTCAAATCATGCACAACCCCGATGACAAGTCGAGCAATTGGTTCATACTTTTTAACGCGCTTCAGCCTTTTCAACCCTCACGCAATACATGAGCGCAAGCCATGGATATAGCACTATAGGTGGAATAGCATATGATGATGGAGGTTGTGTGGAGAAGACAAAAAAGGAGAAAGTCTCACATCGACGCGGCTAATCAACGGGCTATGGAGATGCCCATCAATTGATGTCAATGTGAGGAGTAGGGATTGCCATGCAACGGATGCACTAAGAGCTATAAGTGTATGAAAGCTCAAACTGGAAACTAAGTGGGTGTGCATCCAACTTGCTTGCTCATGAAGACCTCGGGCATTTGAGGAAGCCCATCATCGGAATATACAAGCCAAGTTCTATAATGAAAATTCCCACTAGTATATGAAAGTGATAACTCAAGAGACTCTCTATATGAAGAACATGGTGCTACTCTGAAGCACAAGTGTGGTAAAAGGATAGTAACATTGCCCTTCTCTCTTTTTCTCTCATTTTTTTTTCTCTTTTTTTGGTGGGCTTCTTTGGCCTCTTTTTTTTATTTGGGCTTCTTTGGCCTCTTTTATTTATTTTTAAAGTCCGGAGTCTCATCCCGACTTGTGGGGAAATCATAGTCTCCATCATCCTTTCCTCACTGGGGCAATGCTCTAATAATGATGATCATCACACTTTTATTTACTTACAACTCAATATTACATCTCGATAGTAGAACAAAGATATGACTCTATATGAATGCCTCCGGCGGTGTACCGGGATGTGCAATGATCTAGCATAGCAATGACATCAAAAAACGGACAGGCCATGAAAACATCATGCTAGCTATCTTACGATCATGCAAAGCAATATGACAATAAATGCTCAAGTCATGTATATGATGATGATGGAGGTTGCATGGCAATATATCTCAGAATGGCTATGGAAATGCCATGATAAGTAGGTATGGTGGTTGTTTTGAGGAAGATATAAGGAGGTTTATGTGTGATAGGGCATATCGTATCACGGGGTTTGGATGCACCGGCGAAGTTTGCACCAACTCTCGAGGTGAGAAAGGGTAATGCACGGTACCGAAGAGGCTAGCAATGATGGAAGGGTGAGAGTGTGTATAATCCATGGACTCGCATTAGTCATAAAGAACTCATATACTTATTGCAAAAGTTTATTAGCCCTCGAAGCAAAGTACTACTACGCATGCCCCTAGGGGGATAGATTGGTAGGAAAAGACCATCGCTCTTCCCCGACCGCCACTCATAAGGAAAGCAATGAAAGAACACGTCATGCTCCGACTTCGTTACATAACGGTTCACCATACGTGCATGCTACGGGACTTGCAAACCTCAACACAAGTATTCCTCAATTTCACAATTACTCAACTAGCACGACTCTAATATCACCACCTTTATATCGCAAAACTATTGCAAGGAATCAAACATATCATATTCAGTGATCTACAAGTTTTATGTAGGATTTTATGACTAACCGTGTGAATGACCAATTCCTGTCATCTCTCTAAATAGATATAAGTGAAGCAAGAGAGTTTAATTCTTTCTACAAAAGATATGCCCACGCTCTAACAAGTATAAGTGAAGCAAAAGAGCATTCTACAAATGGCGGTTTTCTATTTGAAGAGAAACAGGCAATCCATACTTCAAATGATATAAGTGAAGCACATGAAGCATTCTATAAAGCCATACTCAACGAATATAAGTGAAGTGCAATGAGCATTCTATAAATCAACCAAGGACTATCTCATACCAGCATGGTGCATAAAATAAAAATGAAAACTAAATGCAAAAGACGCTCCAAAATTTGTACATATCGCATGAACAAAACGAATCCGAAAACATACCGATACTTGTTGAAGAAAGATGGGATGCCTTCCGGGGCATCCCCAAGCTGAGACGCTTGAGTATCCTTGAATATTTACTTGGGGTGCCTTGGGCATCCCCAAGCTTGAGCTCTTGCCTCTCTTTCTTCTTGTCACATCGAGACCTTCTCAATCATCAAACACTTCATCCACACAAAACTTCAACAGAAAACTCGGTAAGATCCGTTAGTATAATAAAACAAATCACTACTCTAAGTATTGTTGCAAACCTATTCATATTTTGTTTTTGCATTGTGTCTACTGTAATATAGCTTTTCCATGGCTTAATCCACTGATATAAATTGATAGTTTCATCAAAATAAGCAAACTATGCATCAAAAACAGAATCTGTCTAAGACAGAATAGTCTGTAATAATCTGAAACTTCACCATACTTCTGATACTTGAAACATTCTGCCAAAATTAGGAAAAATAAAAAAATTGTATTTAAAGACAGTGCAAAAAGAATCAGAACCGTTTGACATTCCAGTAAAAAATTAAAAATCACGCACTACAGCCAAAGTTTCTGTCCTGCACCGTACAAACCAACAAGCATTGTAAACATCCTAAAGGCAAACCTTGGCACATTATTTTTATAATACAATGGAATTGTACAAGGGTATAATTATTTTTGTTGAAAAGTTTCTGTAATTAAGATTCACAAAGTTTCCATGGGCATGAACAAGTTTAAGGACGTCCCCCACTTTCACAATGCTCGTCTATCTCACTTTCACTTTTCTTTTTGAAAAGTTTTGGGTTCCCCTCTTTATTTTTTTGTTTTTAAACTATATAAAAGCACACAACAGAAATAAATGACTCTCTAAAACTTCCGGGTTGTCTCCCTGGCAGCGCTTTCTTTAAAGCCATTAAGCTAGGCATATAGTGCGCAAGTAATGGATCCACCCGGATCCCAAGGTATATCAAAGCCAATTTGGATCAACAATGATTTAAAATTTAGTAGTGAGCACAAAGTAACATATATCATGCAACAACGAAGTCTAACTCTCTTCCTATGCATCGGCGTGTCATAAAAGAACAATTCATACACACATAGTAAAGGCCAATGCATAGTATAAACAGTTTCTTGCAATTTTATCGTGTTGGAAACATACAGAGGTGGAGATATAGTTCCTCTCTCATAATAATTGCAAGTAGGAGCAGCAAGCACATGCATATTATGTCTATCAAAATCATCATGTGTAGTAGTAAAATGCAACCCATCAATATAATCCTTAATAAGGGCAAACTTCTCCAATATAGTGTAGTTTGGAGAATTCAAAAATATAATAGGACTGTCATGTGTGGGTGCAATAGCAACAATTTCATGTTTAACATAAGGAACTATAGCAAGTTCATCTCCATAAGAATAATTCATATTGGCATCATGGCCACAAGCATAGCAAGCATCATCAAAAAGGGATATTTCAAAAGAATCAACCGGATCATAACAATCATCATAGCAATCATCCTTCGGTAAGCACGAAGGGAAATTAAACAATGTATGAGTTGAAGAGTTACTCTCATTAGAAGGTGGGCACGGGTAGCTAATCCGCTCTTCCTCCTTTTGTTCTTCGCTCTCCTCATCATTTTTTCATCCAATGAGCTCACAGTTTCATCAATTTCTTCTTCCATAGACTCCTGCAAAATATTAATCTCTTCTTGGACAACGAAGGAGTCCTCAATATATGGTTTAACATAAGCATTAGAAGCATAAGTATCATAGCAATATTTAAGTATAGAAAAAATTTCAGATTTGTAAAGAGTAGCATCATACTTTTCAATCAAAGAAGCAATTTCATAAGCACCCTTAAAAGCAACAAATTCTTCAATTTGTTGAACATCATAGTAATTGTAAACACCCTTACATACGAAGATACGATTCCATTATCGCTAAACTCACATTGGTAGGGAAGGTTTTTCTTAGGGTTTTCAGAACAACAAGTAAAATCATATATCTCGCATAAATTCCAAGCATAACATTGAAAACAATGAATTTGATCCAGTAAAAGTTTCCCTTTTTGAGATATGCGGTGTCGCACATAACTAGCATGCTCATCTAAAGATTTGCCCTCAACTAAGCTAGTTGGGGTTTCAGCACAAGCACATAGGGATCGAAGATGATCCAAGTAAAAAGCTTCAGGAGTGTGATAGATTTTGAGTGGTTCTTCAACCATTGGTTCAGTGGGTACAACTAATTTTTTTGGTATTTTGCGTTTCCTACCCATAACTAAAGATAGAAAACAACTAAGAACAGCAAATAAAAATTACTTAGTGATAAAGCAAACAAGCACACACGAGAATATTCACCCCACGCTATTGCTCCCCGACAACGGCGCCAGAAAAAGGTCTTGATAACCCACAAGTATAGGGGATCAATTGTAGCCTCTTTCGATAAGTAAGAGTGTCGAACCCAACGAGGAGCTAAAGGTAGAACAAATATTTCCTCAAGTTCTATCGACCACCGATACAACTCTACGCACGCTTAACGTTCGCTTTACCTATAACAAGTATGAAACTAGAAGTACTTTGCAGGTGTTTCTGGATAGGTTTGCAAGATAATAAAGAGCGCGTAAATAAAAAGTAGGGGCTGTATAGATAAAGACACAATAAATTAAATATAGCGAGTGTGGAAAAGTGGTGGTAGGAGTTGTGAAATTGTCCCTAAGCAATTGACTACTTTACTAGACCGATAGCAAGTTTTATGTGGGAGAGGCCACTACTAGCATGTCATCCCTGACTTGGAATTCTATGCACTTATGATTGGTACTATTAGCAAGCATCCGCAACTACTAACGTGCATTAAGGTAAAACCCAACCATAGCATTAAGTTATATTGGTCCCCCTTCAATCCCGTATGCATCAATTTCTATGCTAGGTTGAAGCTTCTGTCACTCTTGCCCTCCAATACATAGTCTTATCAACATACAACTAACCCTATGGTGTGATCCACGCGCGCGCTCATATGATGGGCACCAAAGGACAGCAACATAACCACAAGCAAATTAAATCAATCATAGCAATTCATCAACCACCGATAGGACAACGAAAATCTACTCAGACATCATAGGATGGCAACACATCATTGGATAATAATATGAAGCATAAAGCACCATGTTCAAGTAGAGGGTACAGCGGGTTGAGGGAGAGTGGACCGCTGTAGATAGAGGGGGGGAGGTGATGGAGATGTTGGTGAAGATGGCGGCGGTGTTGGTGAAGATCGCGGTGATGATGATGGCCCCGGCGGCGTTCGGCGCCACCGGAAGAGAGGGGGAGAGAGCCCCCCTCCTTCTTCTTCTTCCTTGACCTTCTCCCTAGATGGGAGAAGGGTTTCCCCTCTGGTCCATGGTCTCCATGGCGTGGGAGGGGCGAGAGCCCCTTCGAGATTGGATCTGTCTCTCTGTCTCTCTCTGTTTCTGCGTTCTCTCGTTCTGCACTTTCACCGTTTCGTATATATATGGAGATCCGTAACTCCGATTGGATTGAAACATTCGCCCAGATTTTTCTCCAAAAATTAGCTTTCTTGCGGCCAAAGAATAGCAGCAACCGCCTTACGGGTGGCCCACGAGGGGGGCAGGCACGCCCCTGCCTCGTGGCCACCTCGGGCACCGTCTCGCGTTGATTCTTCTTCCCATATTTTCCAAATATTCCAAGAATATTCTCCGTTCGTTTTTCTCCCGTTTGGATTCCGTTTGATATGGGGTTTCTGCGAAACATAAAACATGCAACAAACAGGAACTGGCACTAGGCACGGGATCAATATGTTAGTCCCAAAAATAGTATAAAAAGTTGCCAAAAGTATATGGAAGTTGTATAATATTGGCATGGAACAATCAAAAATTATAGATACGACGGAGACGTATCACTCTCCAGCTGGTGCTTTTTAATAAGAGGGTGATGACTCAACATAAAAGTAAATAGATAGGCCCTTCGCAGAGGGAAGCAGGGATTTGTAGAGGTGCCAGAGCTCGATTTTTGAAATAGAGATAAATAATATTTTGAGTGGTATACTTTCATTGTCAACATAACAGATGGCGATATCTTCCATGCTACACACATTATAGGCGGTTCCCAAGCAGAATGGTAAAGTTTATACTCCCCCACCACCAACAAGCATCAATCCATGACTTGCTCGAAACAACGAGTGCCTCCAACTAACAACAACCCTGGGGGAGTTTTGTTTGCAATTATTTTGATTTGATTTGCTTAGAGCATGGGACTGGGCATCCCGGTGACCAGCCATTTTCTCGTGAGTGAGGAGCGGAGTCCACTCCTCTTGAGAATAACCCGCCTAGCATGGAAGATACAGACAACCCTAGTTGATACCGCATATAGGAAGGTATGGTGGACTCGTATGGAATAACTTTGGGGTTTAAGGGATTGGATGCACAAGTAGTATTCCCGCTTAGTACAAGTGAAGGCTAGAAAAAGACTGGGAAGCGACCAACTAGAGAGCGACAACAGTCATGAACATGCATTAAAATTAATAAACATTGAGTGCAAGCATGAGTAGGATATAATCCACCATGAACATAAATATCGTGAAGGCTATGATGATTTATTTCAACTACATGTGTGAACATGTGCCATGTCGAGTCACTCAAATCATTCAAAGGAGGATACCACCCCATCATACCACATCACAACCATTTTAATAGCATGTTGGCACGCAAGGTAAACCATTATAAACTCCTAGATAATTAAGCATGACATAAGCAACTATAATCTCTAATTGTCATTGCAAACACGTTTATTCATAATAGGCTGAATCAGGAACGATGAACTAATCATATTTACAAAAAACAAGAGAGGTCGAGTTCATACCAGCTTCTCTCATCTCAATCATTCCATCATATATCGTCATAATTGCCTTTCACTTGCACGACCAAACGATGTGAATAATAATAATAGTGCACGTGCATTGGACTAAGCTGGAATCTGCAAGCATTCAATAAACAGGAGAAGACAAGGTAATATGGGCTCTTGGTTAAATCAACAATAATGCATATAAGAGCCACTTTACCATTTTCATAATGGTCTTCTCCTATCGACCCCCAAAGAAAAGAAATAAAACTATTTACACGGGAAAGCTCCCAACAAGCAAAAAGAAGAACAATAAATCTTTTTGGGTTTTCTTTTAATTACTACTACAGGCATGGAAAGTAAACTAGCTAAAAGCTACAACTAATTTTTTTGGTTTTTCTTAAGGTTTTTCAAACACACAAGAAGAAAGCATAAAAAGGAAAATAAACTAGCATGGATAGTACAATGAAAAAGTATGAGCACCGACAACTAGCATGAATGTGTGAATATGAATGTAATGTCGGTGAGAAATACGTACTCCCCCCAAGCTTAGGCTTTTGGCCTAAGTTGGTCTATTGCCACGGCTGGCCTGGCGGATATCCGAAGTTGTAACTGGGGTCGTATTGAGAAGCAGCGGCTATTGCATCATGGGCTGCAGCTTGGAGGCGAGCTGCCCTCGTCCTCCTCTTGTACTCATTTGCCTCCTCCGTGGTTCTGACCTATCTCCCCTTTGCCTGAAAGCCAAAGAAAGTAGGAGCAGGGAGAGCGAAGTGATAGGTGCGTCGTCTGTCAAAGATTAGTCGGTATTGGAGGAACTGATCGTTCCTCTCAACAAACTGATGACGAACCATAGCCTCATAATCTAAATAAACAGGAGGCAACTCAATATCATACTCATGTATGGGTATATCAAGAAAATTAGCTAGACGGATTGCATAAATTCCACCAAAGAAATCTCCATTAATTCTATTATTATGCAACCTACGTGTAACAATGGCTCCCAAATTATAATGCTTGTCTCCTAATACAGCACTCCTGAGAACGCTCAGATCAGGGACACACATGTGACATGCTTCATCCTTACCATTGATGCACCTACCTATGAAGAGAGCAAAATAATGTATAGCGGGAAAATGAATGCTCCCTATGGTAGCTTGTGTTATATCTCTAGATTCCCCCACAGTTATACTAGCAAGAAAATCTCTAAACTCACACTTGCGAGACTCACTAGTGCTACCCCATTGTGGAAGTTTGCAAGCAGTATTAAAATCCTCTAAGTCCATAGTATAAGAATTTTCATAAAGATCAAACAGGACAGTTTGAGAATTGCGTGATGATGAAAATTCAAACCTTCTCACAAAGGAATCAGTGAGATAGTGGTACTGACAGCACTTATCTGCCTCGAAGCTCTCAAGATCAGCGTTACGCACATATGCGTTAAATTCTTCCTTGATTCCTGCTCGATCCATAAAGTCCTCTGACGGCCATTCACAAGCCCGCACTTGAGCTTCCCTCGGTGGTTCATCGTCCGCATCGCGTATTGCGAGCCTGGGTCCTTGCTTCCGTGAAGGACCACCTTGGTACATTTTCCTAAACATATTTCTTCCTCTAAAAAATTTCTGAAAATTTTAGTAACTTCAAATAAAAGTGAACCAAACTCAACAAAATTGATAGCCACTACTCCTACAAGTGCCTAGAGCCTATATCATGCATTAGAACTACTTGGGACCAAATAAATTTGACATGCAAGCTCAAGAACATGGTCACCTCGGCAGCAAAAATTTGCAATGAATAAAGCACGAGAACAAAAACTAATTGGACCATTGGAGGAGTCACATACCAAGGAACAACCTCCCAAAGCAGTTTTGTGAGTGGAGCTTTGAGCAAGGAGATCGAAAATCGCAGCAAAATGAGCAAGAACTCGTGCTTGAGCTGGTTAGTGATTTTTTTGGGAGGAAGAAGGAGTGTGTGGTGGATGGAATAAGTGGAGGGGAGCCACCATGGGCCCCCGAGGCAGGGGCGCGCCCAGGGGGTGGGCGCACCCTGGACCCTCGTGGCCAGGTGCCTCCCCTCTGATGTGTTCTCAGTGCCAGATATTCTCAAATATTCCATAAAAAATCATATTTCAATTTCGGGGCATTTGGAGAACTTTTATTTTCGGGGTATTTTTTTATTGCATGGATAATCCAGAAAACAGACAGAAAATACTATTTTTACTTTATTTAATCTAAATAACAGAAAGTAAAAGGAGGGTACAGAAGGTTGTGCTTTCTAACTTCATCCATCTCATGCTCATCAACAGGAATCCACTAACAGGGTTGATCAGGTCTTGTTAACAAACTCATTCCGAATTGCATGAAACCAGAGAATTTTCGAATAGCACTAGGTTACCTCAGCGGGGATATGCACGTCCCCAATAATAAGAATATCATATCTCTTTTTGACAGTAGGAAGAGGAAATTCGAAACCTCCAAAAATAATCGATGGAATTTTTCCAATAGAGTTTATGCTATGAACTTGAGGTTGTTTCCTCGGAAAGTGTACCATATGCTCATTACCATTAACATGAAAAGTGACATTGCCTTTGTTGCAATCAATAACAGCCCCTGCAGTATTCAAAAAGGGTCTTCCAAGAATAATAGACATACTATCGTCCTCGGGAATATCAAGAATAACAAAGTCCGTTAAGATAGTAACGTTTGCAACAACAACAGGCACATCCTCACAAATGCCAACAGGTATAGCAGTTGATTTATGAGCCATTTGCAAAGATATTTCAGTAGGTGTCAACTTATTCAAATCAAGTCTACGGTATAAAGAGAGAGGCATAACACTGACACCGGCTCCAAGATCACATAAGGCAGTTTTAACATAGTTTCTTTTAATGGAGCATGGTATAGTGGGTACTCCTGTATCTCCAAGTTTCTTTGGTATTCCACCCTTGAAAGTATAATTAGCAAGCATGGTGGAAATTTCAGCTTCCGATATCTTTCTTTTATTAGTAACAATTTCTTTCATGTACTTAGCATAATGATTCATTTTGAGCATATCAGTCAAACGCATACGCAAGAAGATAGGTCTAATCATTTCAGCAAAGCGCTCAAAATCCTCATCATCCTTTTTCTTGGATGGTTTAGGAGGAAAAGGCATGGGTTTCTGAACCCATGGCTCTCTTTCTTTACCGTGCTTCCTAGCAACAAAGTCTCTCTTATCGTAACGTTGATTCTTTGATTGTGGGTTATCAAGATCAACAGCAGGTTCAATCTCTACATCATCATCATTGCTAGGTTGAGCATTAGCATTAACATCATCATTAACATTATCACTAGGTTCATGTTCATTACGAGATTGTGTTTTAGTATCAGAAATAGAAATATCATTGGGATTCTCAGGTGTGTCAACAACAGGTTCACTAGAAGCATGCAAAGTCCTATCATTCTTATTTTTCTTCTTCTTAGAAGAACTAGGTGCATCAACATTATTTCTCTGAGAATCCTGCTCAATTCTCTTAGGGTGGCCCTCAGGATACAAAGGTTCCTGAGTCACTTTACCCCCTCTAGTTGCAACTCTAACAGCAAAGTCATTATTCTTACTATTCAATTCATTGAGCAAATCATTCTGAGCTTTAAGTACTTGTTCCACTTGAGTGGTAACCATGGAAGCATGTTTACTAATGAGTTTAAGTTCACCTTTAACTCTAGACATATAATCACTCAAGTGTTCAATCATATAAGCATTGCGTTTTAATTCTCTACCAAAATAAGCATTGAAGTTTTCTTGCTTAACCATAAAGTTATCAAACTCATCCAAACATTGGCTAGCAAACTTAGTAGGAGGGATTTCAGCTTTATCATATCTATAGAGATAATTTACCATTACTACCTGTGCCGGGTTATCAAGACCATGTGTTTCTTCAACGGGCGGTAAATTAAGGCCATGTATTTCTTCAACAAGAGGTAAATTCTTAACATCTTCAGCTTTACTACCTTTTTCTTTCATAGATTTCTTTGCCTCTTGCATATCTTCAGGACTGAGAAATAGAACACCCCTTTTCTTCGGAGTTGGCTTAGGAGTTGGTTCAGGAAGTGTCCAATTATTTTCATTTGTCAACATATTATTCAATAGAATTTCAGCTTCATCAGTTGTTCTTTCCCTGAAAACACAACTAGCACAACTATCCAGGTGGTCTCTGGAAGCATCGGCTAGTCCATTATAAAAGATATCAAGTATTTCATTTTTCTTGAGAGGATGATCAGGCAAAGCATTAAGTAATTGGAGAAGCCTCCCCAAGCTTGTGGGAGACTCTCTTGTTCAATTTGCACAAAATTATATATTTCCCTTAAAGCAGCTTGTTTCTTATGAGCAGGGAAATATTTAGCAGAGAAGTAGTAAATCATATCCTGGGGACTACGCACACAACCAGGATCAAGAGAATTAAACCATATCTTAGCATCACCCTTTAATGAGAACGGAAATAATTTAAGGATATAATAGTAGCGAGTTTTCTCATCATTAGTGAATAGGGTGGCTATATCATTTAATTTAGTAAGATGTGCCACAACAGTTTCAGATTCATAGCCATAGAAAGGATCAGATTCAACCAAAGTAATTATCTCAGGATCGACAGAGAAATCATAATCCTTATCAGTAATAAAGATAGGTGAAGTAGCATAAGCAGGGTCATATTTCATTATAGCATTCAGAGATTTTTCTTTCAGCTTTACTAATAGTTTCTTAAGATCACTTCTATCATTGCAAGCAAGAAAATCTCTAGCAGTTTCTTCATCCATAACATAACCCTCAGGCACAACAGGAAATTCATATCTAGGGGGGAGTCTTCATCATCACTTTCATCAATATTATCAGTTTCAATAATTTCATTCTCTCTAGCCCTAGCAAGTTGTTCATCAAGAAATTCACCAAGTGGCACAGTAGTATCAAGCATAGAAGTAGTTCCATCATAAGTATCATGCATAGCAGAAGTGCCATCATCAATAACATGCGACATATCAGAATTAATAGCAGAAGCAGATTTAGGTGTCGCAAGTTTACTCAAAACAGAAGGCGAATCAAGTGCAGAGCTAGATGGCAGTTCCTTACCTCCCCTCGTAGTTGAGGGATAGATTTTGGTTTTCTCGTCTTTCAAGTTCTTCATAGTGACCAGCAGATATAAATCCCAAGTGACTCAAAGAAGAGAGCTATGCTCCCCGGCAACGGCGCCAGAAAATAGTCTTGATAACCCACAAGTATAGGGGATCGCAACAGTTTTCGAGGGTAGAGTATTCAACCCAAATTTATTGATTCGACACAAGGGGAGCCAAAGAATATTCTCAAGTATTAGCAATTGAGTTGTCAATTCAACCACACTTGGATAACTTAATATCTGCAGCAAAGTATTTAGTAGCAAAATAGTATGGAAGTAACAGTAACAGTAGCTAAGGTAAAAGTAGCAGTTTTGTAGTGATTGTAACAGTAGCAGCGGTAAAGTAACTAAGCGAAGAACAATATGTGAAAAGCTTGTAGGCATTGGATTGGTGATGGAGAATTATGCCGGATGCGATTATTCATGTAACAATTATAACATAGGGTGACACAAAACTAGTTCCAATTCATCAATGTACTGTAGGCAAGTATTCCGAATATAGTCATACGTGCTTATGGAAAAGAACTTGCATGACATCTTTTGTCCTACCCTCCCGTGGCCGCGGGGTCCTATTGGAAACTAAGGTATATTAAGGCCTCCTTTTAATAGAGTACCGGACCAAAGCATTAACACATAGTGAATACATGAACTCCTCAAACTATGGTCATCACCGGAAGTGGTCCCGATTATTGTCACTTCGGGTTGCCGGATCATAACACATAGTAGGTGACTATAGACTTGCAAGATAGGATCAAGAACTCACATATATTCATGAAAACATAATAGGTTCAGATCTGAAATCATGGCACTCGGGCCCTAGTGACAAGCATTAAGCATAGCAAAGTCATAGCAACATCAATCTCAGAACATAGTGGATACTAGGGATCAAACCCTAACAAAACTAACTCGATTACATGATAAATCTCATCCAACCCATCACCGTCCAGCAAGCCTACGATGGAATTACTCATGCATGTGTGGTGAGCATCATGAAATTGGTGATGGAGGAAGGTTGATGACGACGACGGCGATGGATTCCCCTCTCCGGAGCCCCGAACGGACTCCAGATCAGCCCTCCCGAGAGAGATTAGGGCTTGGCGGCGGCTCCGTATCGTAAAACGTGATGAATCCTTCTCTCTGATTTTTTTCTCCCCGAACGTGAATATATAGAGTTGGAGTTGAGGTCGGTGGAGCACCAGGGGGCCCACGAGGCAGGGGCGCGCCCAGGGGGGCAGGCGCGCCTCCCACCCTCGTGGACAGGGTGTGGGCCCCCTGGCCTTGATTCTTTCGCCAGTATTTTTTATTATTCCAAAAATAATCTCCACGAAGTTTTAGGTAATTCCGAGAACTTTTGTTTCTGCACAAAGATAACACCATGGCAATTCTGCTGAAAACAGCGTCAGTCCGGGTTAGTTCCATTCAAATCATGCAAGTTAGAGTCCAAAACAAGGGCAAAAGTGTTTGGAAAAGTAGATACGACGGAGACGTATCATACTCCTTTGCCAAACTCAGGGCAAGGTATACAATAGGTCTGGTACATAGCATGGCATACTTTATAGAACCTATGACTGAGGCATAGGGAATGATTTTTTTATTCTCTTTCTATTTTCTGCAGTGGTCGGGTTTTGAGTCTTTACTCAACTTCACACCTTGCAACACAGGCAAGAACTCCTTCTTTGATTGTTCCATTTTGAACTACTTCAAAATCTTGTCAAGGTATGTATTCATTGAAAAAACTTATCAAGCTTCTTGATCTATCTCTATAGATCTTGATGCTCAATGTGTAAGCAGCTTCATCGAGGTCTTTCTTTGAAAAACTCTTTTCAAACACTCCTTTATGCTTTCCAGAAAATTCTACATTATTTCTGATCAATAATATGTCATTCACATATACTTATCAAAAATGTTGTAGTGCTCCCACTCACTTTCTTGTAAATACAGGCTTCACCGCAAGTCTGTATAAAACCATATGCTTTGATCACTTTATCAAAGTATATATTCCAACTCCGAGATGCTTGCACCAGTCCATAGATGGATCGCTGGAGCTTGTACACTTTGTTAGCACCTTTAGGATTGACAAACCCTTCTTGTTGCATCATATACAACTCTTCTTTAAGAAATCCATTAAAGAATGTAGTTTTGACATCCATTTGCCAGATTTCATAAAATGTGGCAATTTGCTAACATGATTCGGACATACTTAAACATCGCTACGAGTGAGAAAATCTCATCGTAGTCAACACCTTGAACTTTGTCAAAAACTTTTTTTCTGACAAGTCTAGCTTTGTAGATAGTAACACTACTATCAGCGTCCGTCTTCCTCTTGAAGATCCATTTATTTTCTATGGCTTGCCGATCATCGGGCAAGTCAACCAAAGTCCACACTTTGTTCTCATACATGGATCCCATCTCAGATTTCATGGCCTCAAGCCATTTCACGGAATCTGGGCTCATCATCGCTTCCTCGTAGTTCGTAGGTTCGTCATGGTCAAGTAACATGACCTCCAGAACAGGATTACCGTACCACTCTGGTGCGGATCTCACTCTGTTTGACCTACGAGGTTCAGTAGTAACTTGGTCTGAAGTTACATGATCATCATCATTAGCTTCCTCTCTAATTGGTGTAGGAGTCACAGGAACAGATTTCTGTGATGAACTACTTTCCAATAAGGGAGCAGGTACAGTTACCTCATCAAGTTCTACTTTCCTCCCAGTCACTTCTTTCGATAGAAACTCCTTCTCTAGAAAGGATCCATTCTTAGCAATAAATATCTTGCCTTCGGATCTGTGATAGAAGGTGTACCCAACTGTCTCCTTTGGGTATCCTATGAAGACACAATTCTCCGATTTGGGTTTGAGCTTATCAGGAAGAAAACTTTTTATTTCACATAAGCATCGCAACCCCAAACTTTAAGAAACGACAGCTTAGGTTTCTTGCTAAACCACAGTTCATACGGTGTCGTCTCAACGGATTTAGATGGTGCCCTTTTTAACGTGAATGCAGTTGTCTCTAATGCATAACCCCAAAACGATAGTGGTAAATCGGTAAGAAACATCATAGATTGCACTATATCCAATAAAGTACGGTTATGACGTTCGGACACACCATTATGCTGTGGTGTTCCACGTGGCACGAATTTGTGAAACTATTCCACATTGTTTTAATTGAAGACCAAACTCGTAACTCAAATATTCGTCTCCGTGATCAGATAGTAGAAACTTTATTTTCTTGTCATGATGATTTTCCACTTCACTCTGAAATTCTTTGAACTTTTCAAATGTTTCAGACTTATGTTTCATCAAGTAGATATACCCATATCTGCTCAAATCATCTGTGAAGGTCAGAAAATAACGATACCCGCTGCGAGCCTCAACACTCATCGGACCGTATACATCAGTATGTATTATTTCCAACAAGTTTGTTGCTTGCTCCATTGTTCCGGAGAACGGAGCCTTAGGCCCATGAGGCATGGTTCGCAAGCATCAAGTGATTCCAAAAGCCCATCAGCATGGAGTTTCTTCATGCGCATTACACCAATATGACCTAAACGGCAGTGCCACAAATAAGTTGCACTATCATTATTAACTTTGCATCTTTTGGCTTCAATATTATGAATATGTGTATCACTACGATCGAGATCCAACAAACTATTTTCATTGGGTGTATGACCATCGAAGGTTTTATTCATGTAAACAGAATAACAATTATTCTCTGATTTTAAATGAATAAACATATTGCAATAAACATGATCAAATCATATTCATGCTTAACGCAAACACCAAATAACATTTATTTAGGTTCAACACTAATCCCGAAAGTATAGGTAATGTGCGATGATGATCATATCAATCTTGGAACCACTTCCAATACACATCGTCACTTCACCCTTAACTAGTCTCTGTTCATTCTGCAACTCCCGTTTCGAGTTACTTCTCTTAGCAACTGAACCAGTATCAAATACCGAGGGGTTGCTATAAACACTAGTAAAGTACACATCAATAACATGTATATAAAATATAGCTTGTTCACTTTGCCATCCTTCTTATCCGCCAAATACTTGGGGTAGTTCCGCTTCCAGTGACCAGTCCCTTTGCAGTAGAAGCACTTAGTCTCAGGCTTAGGTCCAGACTTGGGCTTCTTCACTTGAGCAGCAAATTGCTTGCCGTTCTTCTTGAAGTTCCCCTTCTTCCCTTTGCCCTTTTTCTTGAAACGAGTGGTCTTGTCAACCATCAACACTTGATGTTTTTCTTGATTTCTACCTTCGCCGATCTTAGCATCGCGAAGAGCTCGGGAATTGTTTTTGTCATCCCTTGCATATTATAGTTCATCACGAAGTTCTAGTAACTTGGTGATAGTGACTAGAGAACTTTGTCAATTACTATCTTATCTGGAAGATTAACTCCCACTTGATTCAAGCAATTGTAGTACTCAGACATTCTAAGCACATGCTCACTAGCTGAGCTATTCTCCTCCATCTTGTAGGCAAAGTGCTTGTCAGAGGTCTTCTACCTCTTGACACGGGCATGAGTATCAAATACCAATTTCAACTCTTAGAACATCTAATATGCTCTGTGGCGTTCAAAACGTTTTTGAAGTCCCGGTTCTAAGCCATGAAGCATGGTGCACTAAATTATCAAGTAGTCATCATATCGAGCTTTACCAAACGTTCATAACGTCTGTATCTGCTCCTGCAATAGGTCTGTCACCTAGCGGTGCATCAAGGACATAATTCTTCTGTGCAGCAATGAGGATAATCCTCATATCTCGGATCTAGTCCGCATCATTGCTACTATCATCTTTCAACATAGTTTTTCTCTAGGAACATATCAAAAATAAACGGGGAGCTACATCGCAAGCTATTGATCTACAACATAGATATGCAAATACTATCAGGACTAAGTTCATGATAAATTAAAGTTCAATTAATCATATTACTTAAGAACTCCCACTTAGATAGACATCCCTCTAATCATCTAAGTGATCACGTGATCCATATCAACTAAACCATGTCCGATCATCACGTGAGATGGAGTAGTTTTCAATGGTGAACATCACTATGTTGATCATATCTACTATATGATTCACGCTCGACCTTTCGGTCTCAGTGTTCCGAGGCCATATCTGCATATGCTAGGCTCGTCAAGTTTAACCCGAGTATTCTGCGTGTGCAAAACTGGCTTACACCCGTTGTATTTGAATGTAGAGCTTATCACACCCGATCATCATGTGGTGTCTCGGCACGATGAACTTTCGCAACAGTGCATACTCAGGGAGAACACTTTTATCTTGAAATTTAGTGAGAGATCATCTTATAATGCTATCATCAATCAAAGCAGAATAAGATGCATAAAGGATAAACATCACATGCAATCAATATAAGTGATATGATATGGCCATCATCATCTTGTGCCTTTGATCTCCATCTTCAAAGCACTATCATGATCACCATCGTCACCGGCGCGACACCTTGATCTCCATCATAGTATCATTGTCGTCTCGCCAACTATTGCTTCTACGACTATCGCTACCGCTTAGTGATAAAGTAAAGCATTACAGGGCGATTGCATTGCATATAATAAAGCGACAACCATATGGCTCCTGCCAGTTGCCGATAACTCCGTTACAAAACATGATCATCTCATACAATAAAATTTAGCATCATGTCTTGACCATATCACATCACAACATGCCCTGCAAAAACAAGTAAGACGTCCTCTACTTTGTTGTTGCAACTTTTACATGGCTGCTACGGGCTGAGCAAGAACCGTTCTTACCTACGCATCAAAACCACAACGATAGTTCGTCAAGTTAGTGCTGTTTTAACCTTCTCAAGGACCGGGCGTAGCCACACTCGGTTCAACTAAAGTTGGAGAAACTGACACCCGCCAGCCACCTGTGTGCAAAGCACGTCGGTAGAACCAGTCTTGCGTAAGCGTACGCGTAATGTCAGTCCGGGCCGCTTCATCCAACAATACCGCCAAACCAAAGAATGACATGCTGGTAAGCAGTATGACTTGTATCGCCCACAACTCACTTGTGTTCTACTCGTGCATATAACATCTACGCATAAACCTGGCTCGGATGCCACTGTTGGGGAACGTAGTAATTTCAAAAAAATTCCTACGCACATGCAAGATCATGGTGATGCATAGCAACAAGACGTGGAGAGTGTCGTCCACATACCATTGTAGACCGTTAAGCGGAAGCGTTATGACAACGCGGTTGATGTAGTCGTACGTCTTCACGATCGACCGATCCTCGGTACCGAACATATGGCACCTCCCCGTTCAGCACACGTTCAGCTCGGTGACGTCCCGCGAACTCACGATCCAGTAGAGCTCGAGGGAGAGTTTTGTCAGCACGACGGCGCGGTGACGATGTTGATGAAGCTACCGTCGCAGGGCTTTGCCTAAGCACCGCTATGATATGACCGAGGTGGATTATGGTGGAGGGGGCCACCGCACACGGCTGTGAGAGATCAATGATCAACTTGTGTGTTCTAAGGTGCCCCCCTGCCCCCATATATAAAGGAGCAAGGGGGGAGGCCGGCCGGCCCCTGTAGGGCACGCCGGGAGGAGGAGTCCTCCTCCTAGTAGGAGGAGGAAAGGAAGGAGGAGAGGAAGAAGGAAGGAGAGGGAGGAAAGGAGGGAAAGGGGGGCCGCCCCCCTAGTCCAATTCGGTTTGGGCTAGGGGGGCCGCGCGCCCTGCCTCCTCTCTGTTGGGGAACGTAGTAATTTCAAAATTTTCCTACGCACACGCAAGATCATGGTGATGCATAGCAACGAGAGGGGAGAGTGTTGTCCACGTACCCTCGTAGACCGAAAGCGGAAGCATTAGCACAACGCGGTTGATGTAGTCGTACGTCTTCACGATCCGACCGATCAAGTACCGAACGCACGACACCTCCGAGTTCAGCACCCGTTCAGCCCAATGACGTCCCTCGAACTCCGATCCAGCCAGTGTTGAGGCAGAGTTTCGTCAGCACGACGGTGTGGTGACGATGATGATGCTCTACCGACGCAGGGCTTCGCCTAAGCACCGCTACAGTATTATCGAGGTGGACTATGGTGGAGGGGGGCACCGCACACGGCTAAAAGATCAACTGATCAATTGTTGTGTCTATGGGGTGCCCCCTGCCCCCGTATATAAAGGAGCAAAGGGGGGAGGTGCGGCCGGCCAGGAGGGGCGCGCCAGGAGGAGTCCTACTCCCGGTACTCCCACCGGGAGTAGGACTCCCTCCCTTCCTTGTTGGATTAGGAGAAGGGGGGAAGGAGGAAGAGGAGGAGAAGGAAAGGGGGGGCGTCGCCCCCCCCCCCCCCGTCCTTGTCCTATTCGGACTAGAAGGGGAGGGGGCGCGCGGCCTGCCCTAGCCGCCCCTCCTCTTCTCCACTAAGGCCCACTATGGCCCATTAAACCCCCGGGAGGTTCCGGTAACCTCTCCGGTACTCCGGTAAAATCCCGATTTCACCCGGAACACTTCCGATATCCAAATATAGGCTTCCAATATATCAATCTTCATGTCTCGACCATATCGAGACTCCTCGTCATGTCCGTGACCACATCCGGGACTCCGAACAACCTTCGGTACATCAAAACTCATAAACTCATAATATAACCGTCATCGAAACTTTAAGCATGCGAACCCTACGGGTTCGAGAACTATGTAGACATGACCGAGACACGTCTCCGGTCAATAACCAATAGCGGAACCTGGATGCTCATATTGGCTCCCGCATATTCTACGAAGATCTTTATCGGTCAGACCGCATAACAACATATGTTGTTCCTTTTGTCATCGGTATGTTACTTTCCCGAGATTCGATCGTCGGTATCTCAATACCTAGTTCAATCTCGTTACCGGCAAGTCTCTTTACTCGTTCCGTAATACATTATCCCGCAACCAACTCATTAGTTGCATTGCTTGCAAGGCTTAAGTGATGTGCATTACCGAGTGGGCCCATGGATACCTCTCCGACAATCGGAGTGACAAATCCTAATCTCGAAATACGCCAACCCAACAAGTACCTTCGGAGACACCTGTAGAGCACCTTTATAATCACCCAGTTACGTTGTGACGTTTGGTAGCACCCAAAGTGTTTCTCCGGTAAACGGGAGTTGCATAATCTCATAGTCATAGGAACATGTATAAGTCATGAAGAAAGCAATAGCAACATACTAAACGATCGTGTGCTAAGCTAACGGAATGGGTCAAGTCAATCACATCATTCTTCTAATGATGTGATCCCGTTAATCAAATGACAACTCATGTCAATGGCTGGGAACATAACCATCTTTGATCAACGAGCTAGTCAAGTAGAGGCATACTAGTGACACTCTGTTTGTCTATGTATTCACACATGTATCATGTTTCCGGTTAATACAATTCTAGCATGAATAATAAACATTTATCATGATATAAGGAAATAAATAATGACTTTATTATTGCCTCTAGGGCATATTTCCTTCAGTCTCCCACTTGCACTAGAGTCAATAATCTAGATTACACAGTAATGATTCTAACACCCATGGAGCCTTGGTGTTGATCATGTTTTGCTCGTGGAAGAGGCTTAGTCAACGGGTCTGCAACATTCAGATCTGTATGTATCTTGCAAATTTCTATGTCTCCCACCTAGACTAAATCCCGGATGGAATTGAAGCGTCTCTTGATGTGCTTGGTTCTCTTGTGAAATCTGGATTCCTTCACCAAGGCAATTGCACCAGTATTGTCACAAAAGATTTTCATTGGACCCGATGCACTAGGTATGACACCTAGATCGGATATGAACTCCTTCATCCAGACTCCTTCATTTGCTGCTTCCGAAGCAGCTATGTACTCTGCTTCACACGTAGATCCCGCCACAACGCTTTGTTTAGAACTGCACCAACTGACAGCTCCACCGTTCAATGTAAGCACGTATCCGGTTTGCGATTTAGAATCGTCTGGATCAGTATCAAAGCTTGCATCGACGTAACCATTTACGACTAGCTCTTTGTCACCTCCATAAACAAGAAACATATCCTTAGTCCTTTTCAGGTATTTTAGGATGTTCTTGACCGCTGTCCAGTGATCCACTCCTGGATTACTTTGGTACCTCCCTGCCAAACTTATAGCAAGGCACACATCAGGTCTCGTACACAGCATTGCATACATGATAGAGCCTATGGCTGAAGCATAGGGAACATCTTTCATCTTCTCTCTATCTTCTGCAGTGGTTGGGCATTGAGTCTTACTCAACTTCACACCTTGTAACACAGGCAAGAACCCTTGCTTTGCTTGATCCATTTTGAACTTCTTCAAAACTTTGTCAAGGTATGTGCTTTGTGAAAGTCCAATTAAGCGTCTTGATCTATCTCTATAGATCTTGATGCCCAATATATAAGCAGCTTCACCGAGGTCTTTCATTGAAAAACTCTTATTTAAGTATCCCTTTATGCTATCCAGAAATTCTATATCATTTCCAATCAACAATATGTCATCCACATATAATATCAGAAATGCTACACAGCTCCCACTCACTTTCTTGTAAATACAGGCTTCTCCAAAAGTCTGTATAAAACCAAATGCTTTGATCACACTATCAAAGCGTTTATTCCAACTCCGAGAGGCTTGCACCAGTCCATAAATGGATCGCTGGAGCTTGCACACTTTGTTAGCTCCCTTTGGATCGACAAAACCTTCTGGCTGCATCATATACAACTCTTCTTCCAGAAATCCATTCAAGAATGCAGTTTTGACATCCATTTGCTGAATTTCATAATCATAAAATGCGTCAATTGCTAACATGATTCGGACAGACTTAAGCATCGCTACGGGTGAGAAAGTCTCATCGTAGTCAATCCCTTGAACTTGTCGAAAACCTTTCGCAACAAGTCGAGCTTTATAGACAGTAACATTACCGTCAGCGTCAGTCTTCTTCTTGAAGATCCATTTATTCTCAATGGCTTGCCGATCATCGGGCAAGTCAACCAAAGTCCACACTTTGTTCTCATACATGGATCCCATCTCAGATTTCATGGCCTCAAGCCATTTTGCGGAATCTGGGCTCACCATCACTTCTTCATAGTTCGTAGGTTCGTCATGGTCTAGTAACATAACTTCCAGAACACGATTACCGTACCACTCTGCTGCGGATCTTACTTTGGTTGACCTACGAGGTTCAGTAACAACTTGATCTGAAGTTCCATGATCATCATCATTAACTTCCTCACAAATTGGTATAGACGTCACAAGAACCGGTTTCTGTGATGAACTACTTTCCAATAAGGGAGCAGGTGCGGTTACCTCATCAAGTTCTACTTTCCTCCCACTCACTTCTTTCGAGAGAAACTCCTTCTCTAGAAAGGATCCATTCTTAGCAACGAATGTCTTGCCTTCGGATCTGTGATAGAAGGTGTACCCAACAGTCTCCTTTGGGTATCCTATGAAGACACATTTCTCCGATTTGGGTTCGAGCTTATCAGGTTGAAGCTTTTTCACATAAGCATCGCAGCCCCAAACTTTAAGAAACGACAACTTTGGTTTCTTGCCAAACCACAGTTCATAAGGCGTCGTCTCAACGGATTTTGATGGTGTCCTATTTAACGTGAATGCGGCCGTCTCTAAAGCATAACCCCAAAACGATAGCGGTAAATCAGTAAGAGACATCATAGATCGCACTATATCTAGTAAAGTACGATTACGACGTTCGGACACACCATTACGCTGTGGTGTTCCGGGTGGCGTGAGTTGCGAAACTATTCCGCATTGTTTCAAATGTAGACCAAACTCGTAACTCAAATATTCTCCTCCACGATCAGATCGTAGAAACTTTATTTTCTTGTTACGATGATTTTCAACTTCACTCTGAAATTCTTTGAACTTTTCAAATGTTTCAGACTTATGTTTCATTAAGTAGATATACCCATATCTGCTTAAATCATCTGTGAAGGTGAGAAAATAATGATACCCGCCGCGAGCCTCAATATTCATTGGTCCACATACATCAGTATGTATGATCTCCAAATAAATCAGTTGCTCGCTCCATAGTTCCGGAGAACGGCATTTTAGTCATCTTGCCCATGAGGCATGGTTCGCAAGTACCAAGTGATTCATAATCAAGTGATTCCAAAAGTCCATCAGTATGGAGTTTCTTCATGCGCTTTACACCAATATGACCCAAACGGCAGTGCCACAAATAAGTTGCACTGTCATTATCAACTCTGCATCTTTTGGCTTCAACATTATGAATATGTACACTACTATCGAGATTCATCAAAAATAGACCACTCTTCAAGGGTGCATGACCATAAAAGATATTACTCATATAAATAGAACAACCATTATTCTCTGATTTAAATGAATAACCGTCTCGCATCAAACAAGATCCAGATATAATGTTCATGCTCAACGCTGGCACCAAATAACAATTATTTAGGTCTAATACTAATCCCGAAGGTAGATGTTGCGGTAGCGTGCCGACGGCGATCACATCGACTTTGGAACCGTTTCCCACGCGCATCGTCACCTCGTCCTTGGCCAGTGTTCGCTTAATCCATAGTCCCTGTTTTGAGTTGCAAATAATAGAAACAGAACCAGTATCAAATACCCAGGTGCTACTGCGAGCTCTGGTAAGGTACACATCAATAACATGTATATCACATATACCTTTGTTCACCTTGCCATCCTTCTTATCCGCCAAATACTTGGGGCAGTTCCGCTTCCAGTGACTAGTCTGCTTGCAGTAGAAGCACTCAGTCTCAGGCTTAGGTCCAGACTTGGGTTTCTTCTCTTGAGCAGCAACTTGCTTGTTGTTCTTCTTGAAGTTCCCCTTCTTCTTCCCTTTGCCCTTTTTCTTGAAACTGGTGGTCTTATTAACCATAAACACTTGATGCTCCTTCTTGATTTCTACCTCCGCAGCTTTTAGCATTGCGAAGAGCTCGGGAATCGTCTTATCCATCCCTTGCATATTATAGTTCATCACGAAGCTCTCTTGTAGCTTGGTGGCAGTGATTGAAGTATTCTGTCAATGACGCTATCATCCGGAAGATTAACTCCCAGTTGAATCAAGTGATTGTTATACCCAGACATTTTGAGTATATGCTCACTGACAGAACTATTCTCCTCCATCTTGCAGCTGTAGAACATATTGGAGACTTCATATCTCTCAATCCGGGCATTTTGCTTGAAATATTAACTTCAACTCCTGGAACATCTCATATGCTCCATGATGTTCAAAACGTCGTTGAAGTCCCGGTTCTAAGCCGTAAAGCATGGCACACTGAACTATCGAGTAGTCATCAGCTTTGCTGTGCCAGACGTTCATAACATCTGGTGTTGCTCCTGCAGCAGGTTTGGCACCTAGCGGTGCTTCCAGGACATAATTCTTCTATGCAGCAATGAGGATAATCCTCAAGTTACGGACCCAGTCCGTGTAATTGCTACCATCATCTTTCAACTTTGCTTTCTCAAGGAACGCATTAAAATTCAACGGAACAACAGCACGGGCCATCAATCTACAATCAACATAGACAAGCAAGATACTATCAGGTACTAAGTTCATGATAATTTTAAGTTCAATTATTCATATTACTTAAGAACTCCCACTTAGATAGACATCCCTCTAATCCTCTAAGTGATCACGTGATCCATATCAACTAAACCATAACCGATCATCACGTGAAATGGAGTAGCTTTCAATGGTGAACATCACTATGTTGATCATATCTACTATATGATTCACGCTCGACCTTTCGGTCTCAGTGTTCCGAGGCCATATCTGCATATGCTAGGCTCGTCAAGTTTAACCTGAGTATTCTGCGTGTGCAAAACTGGTTTGCACCCGTTGTAGATGGACGTAGAGCTTATCACACCCGATCATCACGTGGTGTCTGGGCACGACGAACTTTGGCAACGGTGCCTACTCAGGGAGAACACTTTTATCTTGAAATTTAGTGAGAGATCATCTTATAATGCTACCGTCAATCAAAGCAAGATAAGATGCATAAAAGATAAACATCACATGCAATCAATATAAGTGATATGATATGGCCATCATCATCTTGTGCTTGTGATCTCCATCTCCGAAGCACCGTCATGATCACCATCGTTATCGGCGCGACACCTTGATCTCCATCGTAGCATCGTTGTCGTCTCGCCAATCTTATGCTTCTACGACTATCGCTACCGCTTAGTGATAAAGTAAAGCTATACAGGGCGATTGCATTGCATACAATAAAGCGACAACCATATGGCTCCTGCCAGTTGCCGATAACTCGGTTACGAAACATGATCATCTCATACAATAAAATTTAGCATCATGCTTTGACCATATCACATCACAACATGCCCTGCAAAAGAAGTTAGACGTCCTCTACTTTGTTGTTGCAAGTTTTACGTGGCTGCTACGGGCTGAGCAAGAACCGTTCTTACCTACGCATCAAAACCACCACGATAGTTTGTCAAGTTGGTGCTGTTTTAACCTTCGCAAGGACCGGGCGTAGCCACACTCGGTTCAACTAAAGTTGGAGAAACTGACACCCGCCAGCCACCTGTGTGCAAAGCACGTCATAGAACCAGTCTCGCGTAAGCGTACGCGTAATGTCGGTCCGGGCCGCTTCATCCAACAATACCGCCGAACCAAAGTATGACATGCTGGTAAGCAGTATGACTTATCGCCCACAACTCACTTGTGTTCTACTCGTGCATATGACATCTACGCATAAAACCAGGCTCGGATGCCACTGTTGGGGAACGTAGTAATTTCAAAATTTTCCTGCGCACACGCAAGATCATGGTGATGCATAGCAACGAGAGGGGAGAGTGTTGTCCACGTACCCTCGTAGACCGAAAGCGGAAGCGTTAGCACAACACGGTTGATGTAGTCATACGTCTTCACGATCCGACCGATCAAGTACCAAACGCACGGCACCTCCGAGTTCAGCACACGTTCAGCCCGATGACGTCCCTCGAACTCCGATCCAGCCGAGTGTTGAGGTAGAGTTTCGTCAGCACGACGGTGTGGTGACGATGATGATGTTCTACCGACGCAGGGCTTCGCCTAAGCACCGCTACAGTATTATCGAGGTGGACTGTGGTGGAGGGGGGCACCGCACACGGCTAAAAGATCAACTGATCAATTGTTGTGTCTATGGGGTACCCCCCTGCCCCCGTATATAAAGGAGCAAGGGGGGAGGTGCGGCCGGCCAGGAGGGGCGCGCGAGGAGGAGTCCTACTCCCACCGGGAGTAGGACTCCCTCCCTTCCTTATTAGATTAGGAGAAGGGGGAAGGAGGAAGAGGAGAAGAAGGAAAGGGGGGCGCCCCCCCCCTCCTTGTCCTATTCGGACTAGCGGGGGAGGGGGGCGCGGCCTGCCCTGGCCGCCCCTCCTCTTCTCCACTAAGGCCCACTATGGCCCATTAAACCCCCGGGGGGTTCCGGTAACCCCTTCGGTACTGCGGTAAAATCCCGATTTCACCCGGAACACTTCCGATATCCAAATATAGGCTTCCAATATATCAATCGTCATGTCTCGACCATATCATAGACTCCTCGTCATGTCCGTGATCACATCCGGGACTCCGAACAACCTTCGGTACATCAAAACTCATAAACTCATAATATAACCGTCATCGAAACTTTAAGCGTGCGGACCCTACGGGTTTGAGAACTATGTAGACATGACCGAGACACGTCTCCGGTCAATAACCAATAGCGGAACCTGGATGCTCATATTGGCTCCCACATATTCTACGAAGATCTTTATCGGTCAGACCGCATAACAACATACGTTGTTCCTTTTGTCATCGGTATGTTACTTGCCCGAGATTCTATCGTCGGTATCTCAATACCTAGTTCAATCTCGTTACCGGCAAGTCTCTTTACTCGTTCCGTAATACATTATCCCACAACCAACTCATTAGTTGCATTGCTTGCAAGGCTTAAGTGATGTGCATTACCGAGTGGGCCCAGAGATACCTCTCCGACAATCGGAGTGACAAATCCTAATCTCGAAATACGCCAACCCAACAAGTACCTTCGGAGACACCTGTAGAGCACCTTTATAATCACCCAGTTACATTGTGACGTTTGGTAGCACACAAAGTGTTCCTCCGGTAAACGGGAGTTGCATAATCTCATAGTCATAGGAACATGTATAAGTCATGAAGAAAGCAATAGCAACATACTAAACGATCGTGTGCTAAACTAACGGAATGGGTCAAGTCAATCACATCATTCTTCTAATGATGTGATCCCGTTAATCAAATGACAACTCATGTCAATGGCTGGGAAACATAACCATCTTTGATCAACGAGCTAGTCAAGTAGAGGCATACTAGTGACACTCTGTTTGTCTATGTATTCACACATGTACTAAGTTTCCGGTTAATACAATTCTAGCATGAATAATAAACATTTATCATGATATAAGGAAATAAATAATGACTTTATTATTGCCTCTAGGGCATATTTCCTTCATTCTCTTCCACCACTTGGCCCATGAGGCCCAATACTTCTTCCCCGTATTCCCGTAACTCCCCGGTACTTCAAAAAATACCCGAATCACTCGGAACCTTTCCGATGTCCAAATATAGTCGTCCAATATATCGATCTTTACGTCTCGACCATTTCGAGACTCCTTGTCATGTCCCCTATCTCATCCGGGACTCCGAAATACCTTCGGTACATCAAATCACATAAACTCATAATACCGATCGTCACAGAATTTAAGCGTGCGGACCCTACGGGTTCGAGAACTATGTAGACATGACCGAGACACGTCTCCGGTCAATAACCAATAGCGGAACCTGGATGCTCATATTGGTTCCTACATATTCTACGAAGATCTTTATCGATTAAACCGCATAACAACATACGTTGTTCCCTTTGTCATCGGTATGTTACTTGCCCGTTCGATCGTCGGTATCTCAATACCTAGCTCAATCTCGTTACCGGCAAGTCTCTTTACTCGTTCTGTAATGCATCATCCCGCAACTAACTCATTAGTTACATTGCTTGCAAGGCTTATAGTGATGTGCATTACCGAGAGGGCCCAGAGATACCTCTCCGACAATCGGAGTGACAAATCCTAATCTCGATCTATGCCAACTCAACAAGCACCATCGGAGACACCTGTAGAGCATCTTCATAATCACCCAGTTATGTTGTGACATTTGGTAGCACACAAAGTGTTCCTCCGGTACTCGGGAGTTGCATAATCTCATAGTCATAGGAACATGTATAAGTCATGAAGAAAGCAATAGCAACAAACTAAACGATCATCGTGCTAAGCTAATGGAATGGGTCAAGTCAATCACATCATTCTCTAATGATGTGATCCCGTTAATCAAATGACAACTCATGTCTATGGCTAGGAAACTTAACCATCTTTGATTCAACGAGCTAGTCAAGTAGAGGCATACTAGTGACACTCTCTTTGTCTATGTATTCACACATGTACTAAGTTTCCGGTTAATACAATTCTAGCATGAATAATAAACATTTATCATGAAATAAGGAAATAAATAATAACTTTATTATTGCCTCTAGGGCATATTTCCTTCAGCGGTCGCTGGAGCTGCGATGCAGCGGCCATCGACGCCGCCGGAGCTGCGATGCAGTGGTGCTGGAGCTGTGATGTAGTGGTCGCCGACGCCGCTGGTGCTGCGATGCAGTGGTGCCAGAGCTGTGATGCAACGGTCGTCAAAGCTCCGATGCAGCGGCCCTTGATGCCGCCGACGAGATCCGGCGGCAACACCTAGGTCGCAGCACTATGTGTGTTTCTATGCAGCTCCGCCGACGGCGAGACCCTGGTCGCAGCACAACAGGCGTTGCATGCAGCTCTGCCGCCGGGCGCCCGCGAGATCCGGGTCGTAGCAGCATGGTCGTTGCATTGAAGCTCCGCCGGGGACGAGATCCACAAGGACGTTGCAACGTGTCCGTTGCATAGAAGCAAACCCGCCGCCGGCGAGATCCACGGTTGGAGCCGTTGGAACCTCCGCACATCTAGGGAGGACAGAAGCTGGGGGAAAGAAAGACAAAGTTGGTTGCAGTAGTAGCGGAGGTGGTGGTGGCATGGTTGAAGCAGCTGTCGGCGGCCTACAGCCGAACATGGCGAGTCGCAGCTTGTACAGCAGTGGTCGCCGGTGACGAGAGAACCACAGGAGAGAGAGAGAGCGAAAAGAGATAAGAGAGACGGGGAAGGAAACAGAAATCAGGGGAGATGGGAGGGACCGTGACGCTTCTGGAGAGGGAGACGTGGGCCGCATGCCACGTGGAAAGCAATGGACGCGGCTTACGAAATCTGTGGGATCAGCCGGTCTAAATAGAATGTTTCCCTAAATCAATTAGATCGGCCGCCTCGACAACCGTAAGATGTCGTCCAAAACAGTCGTCTGATCTACCGCCCCAGCTAGTCGAGGACTTTTGCAACAACTACCTTGTTGCTCTTAGGGGCTTTGCAACAAGGACCTCGTTGCAAAGGTCCTCTGAGACAACAGTTGGCCAAGACAGGCCACACCCTAGGCTAGAGTGTAGCCACCGGGCCGCCGCCCCACCGTGGCCCGTGCGTCTCGGCCATGGAGCGCCGCCGCTCGCCGGAGTTGCTGCTCCTCCTCCATCTTAGCCCCGCGAGCAGCTGCCAGCTCCACTCTAGCACGATGGCGATGGCCTCTCATGTCGGGCACTCCTTCGGTGTTTTCTGCAACTGGAGTTATATTTCTGAAACATGCCTCATGTTGCAATGTCTGATCTCTCGCTCTCTAACTTCGGGCGATCCTAAGGCGCTTTCTGCAACTGGCGCTATGTTTCTGAAACAAGACCCTTGTTGCGGAAATAAAACCTTCACCACCAAATGTTTTTTTTTTCTAAAAACAAAACGTCTATTGCAGAAACCTTTCGAAACAAGACTCCCGTTGCAAAAGAAAAACCTTCACCACAAAATGTTTTTTTTCTGAAACAAGGCGTCTATTGCAGAAATCTTTTGAAACAAGACTCCCGTTGCAGGAAAAAAAACCTTCACCACCGAATCGTTCTATTCTTTCTGAAACTAGTCATGTGTTGCAGAAATCTACTGAAACATCACCTTGTTGCCGGACAATAAACTGGCTATGTGGGACTTATGGCCAGCGTGAGCGCTCGATCAGGATTGAACCGACGGCTATGCAAGCGGCGGACGTAGTGCGTGCATCAGCCGGCTGAAGGTTAGTGTTTTCCTTTTTTTATTAATTACAAAAAGGTCAACAAATCAATCTTTTTTGGGACAAACTTGACCTTATGTTGTACCCATATAAAAATTTGACCAAAAAACACTCATGTTGAATTCTGCGCAAAAAGAAATTCCAAGGATAAAAAGTGTGAACAGTAACTTGTATATAGTGTTGACTTTGTTTTTTTTCTCCACTATACCCTGACAGGTATAGAACTTTTTATACATGTATAGCACTTGATAATGTTTGTTGCCAAAAAGTTTTGACATTTTTTACTTTCTTTATAATTATGTATATGCACCCGAGAGCCAAACTTCTGCCTGCCAAGGGAGAGATAACGATGCCATGGTTTTTCCGAAAAGAGGAAAAGATCCTCAGCCTCTGCATCCAGTGGTGCAAACAGCCATAAAAAACACCGAGATTAGCACATGAAACAAATGTGAGTTGATTTTTTTTTTGTAAAGTGAATCGAACGAATGGAGTGGATGAAATGAGGTATTTCCCCTCCCAATAAATTAACATTTGAGAGACGCCACCAAGATTACAGTTGCAAATCGTCCCTCCAATTCCAAACGAATCAAATCAAATTTAACAACCGCAACAAAACAACTCCCAAAGACCCCCGTGGATCCAATTCTTTCTTGTCCCAACAAGAGGCCCATTGGTTATTTCACCTCCCTTAAATCAATTCCTACGGCCCATTCCCCCCGTCGGCCCATCCAATTCCATCATTTTTTTCCCCTATCAAATGAAACCGATGCTCCCTACGTGGAATTTTCTTTGATCACCCTCGACTCCATCAGACCCGTAGTTCCACGGTGTGCTTGAGGTCGCCGACGTGCAGCGTGTGGCCGCCGAGCGCCACCTTGCGGCCGCCCAGCTCGTCCACCACGCTCAGGTCCCTGCACACGTCCACCCTGAACGCCACCGTGCCGGCCTCCCCGGGCGCCAGCGACACCTTCTCGAACCCGAGCAGGTGCTTCGCCGGCGCGTTGTGCGCCGACGGCGGCGACGAGAACAGCAGCACCGAGTGCGCGCCGGCCACCTCGCCGGCGTTCCGCACCCGGAGCTTCACGTCGAAGGCCAGGTCCTCGCAGTGGTCGCTCGCGGCCTCCACGGACGCGCACTCCTCGGCGCGGCACGGGTGGTCCTCGGCCAGCTGCATGGACACGTACGACGGCGGCGCGGACACGAGCTGGTGGGACATCTTGGTGTAGCTCAGCCCGTCCCCGAAGGCGAACACCGTGTCGCCCGTGTAGAACCGGTACGTCCGGCCCGGGTAGCCCGTCGACGTGTCCGGCCGCATTCGCATGTCCGTCATTTTGACCGTGTCGGCGTACGACGCCGGGTACCACGTCACCGGCAGCCTCCCACCTGCGCCCATGACCAAAACAGAGCGCTCGCTTGTCAGAGAATGCTCGACATAACGTGGTGACCACAGACGAGCACGTGAGAGAAAATGATGCAGCGACGCAACGGCACTTACTTGGGTTGTGGCTGCCGAAGATGATGTCGGCGAGGGCGGCGCCGCCGGCTTCGCCGGGGTAGCCAACCCAAAGAATGGCGGAGATCTTGTCGCTGGCCTTGGCGAACGAGATGTCGAACGGCCCACCGGACATGACGACGAGGATGACAGGGCCCCTGGAGGCGTTGGCGACGGCCGACACGAGCTGCGTCTGCTGGCCAGGCAAGAGGAGGCTCGTCCTGTCCAGGCTCTCGCGTTCAATGGACTGGTCGGCGCCGACGACGAGCACGGTCACGTCGGCACTGGCCGCGGCCGCCACGGCGGTGCTGAGCTGGAGGCTGTTCCCGCTGCACCCGACGTTGGTGCACCCCGGCTGGTACACGGTGTTGACGCTGGCGCCCAGGCCCTGGAGCGGCGTCGTGTACTTGCACGGCGTGCCTGATGGCAATGTCAGTACACAAACACTTTAGTCCACATGGTGAAGCTGACCATAGTATTAAGTTGTGAACAGCAGTGAGAAATTTGATTGATACCTTCGTAGTTGCCGATCATGGTGAAGCTGGCATTGGCGTTGGGCCCAATGACGGCCATGGACTTGATGGACTTGGCCGAGAGCGGCAGCGCGCCGTTGTTCTTGAGCAGCACGATGCCCTGGCGCGCCGTCTCGCGTGCCAGCTCCCGGTTGGAAGACGTGCACACGTCCTTGGGTCCGAGGCTGCCGAAGGCGAGCTCCCGGGGGTCGCCGTCGAAGAAGCCCAGGCGCATGAGCATGATGAAGTTGTTGGTGATGGCCCGGTCGACATCCTCCTCCGACAGCTCGCCGGCCTGCACCGCCGCCACCGTGTGCTGCGCCAGGAAGTTGCCGCAGTTGAGGTCCAGCCCTGCCGCACGCAATCAGGGAATGTCAGATATAAAAAAATTCAGAATTCAGAATTTGCTCAACACAAAACTTTTGAAGTTTCACGAGAAAATGTTCAAAGTATTTGACATGTCTCGTCCTCAGGTAGAAGAATTTATATTTCCTTTCGGTTTCTGCTTCATCTATATACTGTTTAGAAAAATTGAAGCAAAATGACAGACATGAAACAGAGAAACAATAATAGCTAGAACATGTCTGGATTGCACTTATGTTTAGGGACCATGGATGATGATTTACAAGCAAGATCTGCTAGAACAGTAGCATGTATAATTGCGTGGGCACACCGACACAGCCGGGAATAATTTCTTCATGTCGATCAGGATGCAAGTTGTCAAGGCCCCTTAAGCTTTAAAAAGTTGTTGCCAAGAGCCCATCAATTACGCAGGACCGGACGCCCTAACAACTCGATGGCTACCGCTAACCTCGACTCGTACTGATTGCCTAACTGCTGCTAGGCGTTGCACTAACAGTCACAGATCATCATCCAAACATCTGCATTGTCTGTAGTACTACAACTGCATTGGATATGCATAGTTGGATGATGTGTATTGTGAGAGATGAACGGACCTGATTTGATGGTGATGGCGGCGGCCTCCTCGGGCGTCTTGGTGTAGTGCTGCTGGGTGTAGAGCACGTCCACGGAGTCGCAGTCGGACACGATGTATCTGCAGCCAGAACCAAACATGGATATATCATCAGAGATTCAGAATGTACATGGTCTTCACTGAAACTAACTAGCAGTGCACCATTTTGCGACATGAGTAGGGCAAGATGAGGTACCCGTTGAGCTTCCAGTCTCCTCTGATGACTCCCTCAAGGAGGTCCTTGTCGGCGCAGGTGGGCTTCCCGTTCACCTTGTTGTAGGAGCACATGACGCTGGCCACATTGCCGTCCAGCACGCAGCTCTTGAACGGCGGCTGGAACGTGTCGTCCAGGTCCTGCTGCGACACCTGAATTTCACAAACAAACACACAAGGAAAAACTGTTACAGGCTTGCAGTTGTCTGCCATTAATTTGCGTTTTTCTTTCTACTTGTCAGTTTACAGCTTGTAGTGTGGATCTTGAGAAAGCTTGCCATGTTGCTGCTCTCACATTATGCTGGAGGGGCGCATACAAGTGAGTAGTGACTATATTTTGAGTACTTTTGAGCACTGATTGCAGGCAGCAGGCTCACATGCACGATATCTAATACGACACCCATGATTAGGCGCGCGCCATTATATAACTTTATCTTCTTAGTGTTCACAAACTAAAATACACACAAGAAACAAATGACTCTGCGACTGTTTATGTCCTTTCAGAATTATAGAACACGCACCGCCGTACCCTTGATGCACACTTACTACTCCAGTAGTAAACTGGATTAGATTCTGGGACAAGGGCTCCCAGACGCTGCCAGAGAGGTGCAAATGCAGCATTGTTTTATGGGTGTTGGGCGATGGGTATTTGTCTGCCCGGATCTGCCATTTTTCAGTGGAACTGCAACCACCAGGATCTGAGGTGTTAACAACTCGCAACTAGCTTTTCTGTGTCCACCTACACGTGTCCAGACATTCCCTAATTCCTTAGTTAAGTGTACAATGATTAAGCTAGAAGTGTCTTGCATAATTTACTAAATTTGCAGTGGAGTGGATGAGGGTGCAAACTATTGCAACTAGCAGTAGAAACCAGCATGTTGTTGTCAACCAAAAGGGCAGTAATTTTACTACAAAGAACGGGGCTAATAGAGAAACTAACGATGCTGCTTGTCGGTGCATTGATTCAAGCTATATCTAGCTAGCTACCAATAAGAAATGGCGATGGGTCGATTAGTAATAAATTGACCAAAGGGAAGTAGGCCTTGCCGACGCGCTTTTGTCAGTCAGTAGTGTACTACTGGGTACAGCAAGCTAGCACACTCATTTACTCGCACGTCAGAGAGAGACGCAGAGCAGTCCACTAAAATCCGGTGCAGAACGGCAAGCATTCATCGCCATCCAGCCAGGCAAAGTAACCCAAAATAAGCTAGCTACGCTGAAGTGAAGCGAGCGAGATTATTATTCTTAGTGAGTTGGTCATGGTAGCAGTGGGAGTACCTTGGCGTCGAAGGTGTATCGCTCGACGCCCTTCCAGTTGTCGACGTCGTAGGCGGTGTAGTGCTTGCAGCAGGCGGCGACCTTGAGCGCGCCGTCGGTGACGCCCGCCGCGCCGGCGTCCTGGAGCCCCTTGACGTATCCGACGGCGTACTTGCTGGCCAGCAGCGGGTCCTCGCCGGGCGTCTCCTGGCCGCGGCCCCACCGCGGGTCCCGGAAGATGTTGATGTTGGGGCTCCAGAAGGTGAGCCCCGCCAGCCCCACGTTGTGCATCGCCCGCGCCTCCGTCGACACCACCTGCATTGCATTCCCCAACCAAATCACACATGGTAGAAAACCGTCAGAGTTAATCCGGACGACGACTCATGCATGCACAGGTCGGCACGGTGCGCTCAAGTGGTAGTAGCTGGGAAGCAGTGGATGGTGCTACGGTAGGTGCAACCGAATGGAGGAAAAAAGAGTAATGTCGGACGGACAGCAGTCACTGCCTGCTGGTTTCTTGCGACTTGTGAGAACCCTAATTTGGTGGGAAAAATAAACCGATCAGTCCATTCTAGCTTAGCCTAGCCTAGCTTAGCTTAGCTTAATCAACTTGTTAATCTCCAAAACGGCATAAAAAAATCCAGGCATCTGCTACAGAACCAGCATCTGCTGCCTACAAGCATGCTGAAACGAGACTTTTCCCAAACTCGACGAGGACAAGAGCTAGGTGGTGGAGTCTAGGGTGATTTGCACTTGAAAGAAAAGAAAAAGCTGCATGATATGGGACCTCAAAGGCTCAAAAACTCCCGTCTACTGCTACCAGATATTATTGATGGGGCACTCTTTTCTGAATTAATCCCCACAAGGACAGCGACGCCTCAACAAGGAACGGAGAAAAATCTCAAGAGAAAGGCATTTTCCTTCCTGACAGGCACGTACGTGCTCACCGCTAGCGTCCAATCAGTGCAAATCCACGGACGGAAAGACAGTATCATCTCGGGTGGAGTGGAGATAAAACAGCAAGAGGACCCCAATCCTCCATGTCCCTGCACTGTGCGCACACATGGAGAGTCGTGGAGGAGCACTGTGCAGTGTGGCCCTCCGTGATACACTGGACCTAATTGTGTGATTCCTTCAGCGCGTATTATTACTGGTCCAGTACGAAGTGTGAATGTTCATTTGAGAGAGAAGATTTCACATGGGCAAAGCACCGGAATGATAAATTCCGGTGGTGGGGCCGGGTCCCGGCGGGCGGCAGTCTGGTCCTCGCTGCCGCGCCAGGACCAACTTGCCCGCTGCTGCTTTGCTGCGTACAGTACAAATTCCCGTGACGCTTATCACGTCGTAATTCGCGGACGTACGGCGTGGCGCGGCGCGGCGGCAGGACCTCGCAGCGTTGCCATTTTTAACACTTCAGATTTACCCTACCCTACCGGTGTTAATTTTAGTTACTACTGTTAGTGTCAGTGCAACGTGCCAGCGTGTGCGCTAATGATGCGGCAGCACCATGGTGGTACTGATTAGTAGGGCTGCACGCTCCTGGATCTGCATCGCTTTGTTACTCGGAGCAGAGCAGCTCAGAGGAGTGCATCTCGTCATGGCTGGTGCGTGCCGTGTAAAATACCGCTGCCGCTACTGAAACCTACTCTACCTATCTATTGCTGCGAGCGAGTGGCTATCATATCAATCATCTCTTCTCCACATGCATGCCGCCGTTGATTTGGATACAACACAAAATGTACTACGTGCTTCTGTAGTAGCACCAGCATCTCTCCATGGCATGGCATGGCATGGCACGGCAAGGAAGAAGCGAAAACGCATGCATACTCCTCCCTCCCGTTCCCGTACTATACTTACCGCTGTACGCTAGCTTAGACTGAGCAAAAGTATTCCTGCCGGTAGGAAAAACGCATCGCATGCTACGGCGCCGGCGCTGCTTTTCACAACAGAACACGGTAGGTTATTAGCAGCAGCGTTAAATGCATGCCGCGCGTCGCCAATGGCAAGCAAAAGTCGCCGGCGGGCGGGCGGAAAGGCACCATGCGGACGGCCGGCCCGCCGGACGGAATACTGTAATCCACAACCCGTATCCAATGCAGTACCAAACGGCATCGCACGAGCTAACGGAAAGACGCAAAAGCAAGGCACAGCATTCCCTGATCCCCAGCTGCACCCATCGAATCTCCGCTCCCCAATCCACCACCACCAACCCGCACTCACTCGCCCGCCAGAAAGCTCGCCGGTGCAAGCAACCGCAATGCGGCCGGCGGCGGAGGAGCAAACATTCGTATACTTCCTTTTCGCCGCCGGTGCAAGTAATGGCGATCGAAACAAAACAAAACGAAACAGGGGAGCGAGGTGGACCGGGTGACAGACTGACCTCGCCGATGGCGCGGAAGAGGGAGGCGTTGAACGACGCGGCGGTGAGGATGGGCTGCGGGAAGCTGGTGGCGCCGGGCACCAGCGGCGAGAACCGGGTGCCGGGCCCCACGTAGGACACCCCGTGCAGCGCCTCCGACCACCACTCGTACGCCGGGATGCCCAGCCGCCCCAGCGCCGCCTGCTTGTTCACCAGGAACCCCACCTTCTCCGCCAGCGTCAGCCGCGACACCAGGTCCTTGGCGCGCGCCGACGCCGACGCCTTCCGGTTGCAGAACCCGTACCCCGCCAGCGTCGCGTTCGACGCGTCGCACGCGAACACCGGCGTCTGCGCCTCCGCCACCCTCACATTGCCGCCCCAGCTCAGCATCACCGTCGCCACGAGCAGCAGCAGCACGGCCAGGAACGGAGGACGCGCCGCCGTGGCCATTGCTGATAGCTAAGCTAGGCCTCCTCTCCGTCCTCTGCCAAGTACTGGCACTCGCAGTGGCGATATATAGAGTGGTCTGGTGGTTGCGCGCCGAGAGCGTGGCGTGGGCGTGGGCGTGGGCGTGGGCGTGAGCTGGAGCGGCCCGTGAGGGGGACGGCGGTGGCGAGGGCTTTGTTTTCCCCGTCCCGCTTCCACTGTTCTCGCAATTTGTGGTTTGTACTCTACCCAGCCCGTGAGCGATGCCGTTCTTGGAGCCATCCGTCCATGCATTCGTTTCAACGCGCCTCGCTTCTTCTTCCCCCTCTGCCTACGTTGCCACAGCAACCAGAACCCCACAAGTCGGTGCCGTTTCTTCGCCACGAAAAACGTGTATCATCTATCGTGGCGAACAAAGTCCGCGCGTTTCCAGAATTTGTGACTTGAATTTGGTTTCTAGAACGAGTTTGAACGGCGGTGCGCTGATTCAGATGTAGTACCAGTACAAACACTTTACACTTCCTCCGGAGACAATGTGGTAAAGCGGCAGAGGATAAAGGTGCCACTTTGAGAATCTCAACGTGGTGGATGAGGGTCGATGGATGGATGATGGGTGCCGGTGGTTAACGAAAGCAAGCAGGGGTTGGAAAGCTGCTTTTGCCTTGAACGTACGTACTCTAGATGCGATCTGGTTAATTACTCCCAGCGGTGAAAGCAAGGTATACTTGCAGAAGTAAAATACAGTGCGCGTCTATGGGAAAACCTGGGTACGTGCAACGTAGGATAGTGTGACCGACGGGAGATTCGGTTGGTCGTCTCGGCCATTCGGGCGAAGCAGTGCGGTGGACGGTGGTTGCCCGCCTGCCGTGGAAACGAAACGACGAAAAACCGGTGACCGATCGGCACCAAGACGCATGATGAGGATGAGCATTGTGCGTGCGTACCCTACGATACCGCCGACACGTACGTACGCCCGGTGGTTGGGTCACCACCTCTGTTGGGGTTCGATGGATCTCATCTCATCTCATCTCATCCGATGTATCATATCATGGCCCTAATCCGATGAGGGTTTCAGACCATCACACATGCAGTGAGAGGCGGTCAGGAAACTCGATCTTGTTCTGTTAGGTGGGGGGTCTGGCCTCTGGGACTGGGGCTACGTTCCAATGCTCGTGTCGCCTCACGCGTGATGGGCGGCTGATCACCAGGACCATCGGTGGTTACGCATACCCTTTTCGTCTCGTCGGTCACCCGCAGGCTCTACGTACGTGTTCATACAAAATTGAACGGATATGCATGCGCTTCAATCAATGATGCGTTCCTCTTCGGCGTCCGTCCACGAGATTTAGATCATGCTATCCTTCAGATCACGCGAATCGCCGCCACCAACACACAGCACTCGTTTCTCCACCCTCTTTCAAATTCACAAGAAACAAATGCAGACCGAGCTTCAGAACGTGTGCTAACTCTTGGGATTAGCATGGGCCATGTGCTAACTCTTCTGAATCTCTGGCGTACGTACATGTCGTGATCAAGTCAAATCCCATTCTTATCCATCGCCATATCTCGTGATTGATACATGTTCATATACCTCGATAGCAACACATGTCGGAATCACGTGTGCTAATTAACTCCTGTGATTAGCTCCGGGCACGCTGAGGTTACCCGGCGACCTGCATGCTCATCAAAGAGATCTTTGTCCACGACACCGGGCGAAATTACGGGCAGCAGGTGGTGGTTTCCCTACGGAGGAATGCCGAATCAGGGGGCGATGCCTGCCTTGCTTTCCCCGGCAACCCGATCGGTCCCGTCGTCGTCGATCTCGCCGTCGCCGGTCAATATGCGATGCCGGTACGGTGGTGCTACGTACGTTTGGTGGCCTTTCACTTTAGGGAAGGAAGGAAAACTACTCTTTTAGCTAGTTTTACCTGCACTGCACGCTCGGTTTGGACGCCGATCGGTCGACGATCTCTTGCGTCGGGAGCACGAAGGGTGCGCTCGAGTAGTGGCTTTCCATTAGCGGGAATGCGTAACGGAGCTTCAGGTTGGGAAGATTGCGTGGGTACGACGCCGACATGCCGGGATTGATCGAAAGGCGTCAGGGTGCGGCATTGCAGTTGCCGTGCAGGTGCGGCGGGGCTGATGGGATCGTTGGGGTTGTCGGGGGTGCTGGATGCGGCTGCCATGGGAAAATGTCAACGGAAAGTATGCTGGAAATTCATGCGCTTTCGTTTACAACCGGCCCCGGGGAGAAAAAGAAAACAATCTCCACGGGAAGTGGCTTGAAGGACTCAAGAACTTTGTGCCTCTTTTGAAAAGGCGCAAGCGTGTGACCCTACATGCATATAGCGAATGCCCATTATAAGAAAAATCTGCAAATATAAGGTATCTCCAACGCCGTGTCGTAAATCGGACACACTATACATCCAACCCCTCTTGTCCCTCCCTAGAAAAGAAAAACCCTCTTGTCCCTCGTGTCCCGTGGCCGCGTCCACTAAAGGAACCAGTCTCATCCCTCGCGGCGCCTCCTCCAGGGCGACCGAGGGCGCTAACCTTAGCCACCACCGCCGCCCCATCTCCCCTCACCGTCCCTAGAGGCCAACGGCGCTAGCAAAGGAGGACATTATCAAGTTGCCTATTCGGCCAATTAACCAACACATAAAGCATATCTGGCCAAATGATCAACACATATAACAACTTTACTTGCTCTGTGATTTGTGCACCACTTTGCCGCCGATTTTATGAGTGCATTGACATGGTTGCAATACTTATTGAAGGATTCTTGGGTGGTTAACCATCAAATGGGTGAGCGACTCTGGCGTATGATCTTGAATTGCTTTCATGCGGTAGGGATTGAAGTTCTTGAGCTCATGGAAGCAAGTGTGAACATTCGAGGCAAAAGGTTGAGCTCCTTCTCTCCATGCCTTGAAAAGGGTCAACAGTTGTGGCGGACCAAGCATCACAAAACAATTTGTCCTCCCTCAAATTGAAAGTTTCTCCCCTACCATTATTCCTTGGGTTGGCACCGATCGACCGATCGTCCGGATCAAGGCCCGTCTGCTCGGTATACTAGTTCGGCTGCTGAGTGGACGACTCCGGATGCTAGGTGTGCATGTTCGGTTGCTCGGTGTACAGCTTGACTAGGAGTCATCCACTTATCCGTCCTTGAAGCCACCTGTGTCGTGGATGATGACTAACATCTGCCCATGATCAGTCGTTGTTGCGCCCGGTTGAGACATGTGAGCAAACAGAGAGTGGGCACCCAGTTGATCCACGCCCGATGTCCGCGACCGGATAAGTTGCAGTGATCCACGCCCGACGTCCGCGACCAGATAAGCTGCTTGCTCCCTGGTCCTTTGGACTCGGCGGCGCGCATTGCGGGTTGAAAAGTTGAACTTACAGGCGGCGACCACCTTTGAATCCTCATCCTCTGTCTCGGAAGACACTCCAAACGGGTCCATCAGTGGCCGACAATGAAAAGGGCGGAAATAGGATGGAGGGCGGCGGTGATCGGCTAGAGAGGCGGGGGTGTTAAAACAATGCGGGCGTGGCCAAATGGACGGGCTATTGACAGGGGTTTGGATGGGTCGGAGTTGTCGTAGTCCTATGTGACGGAGGTCCGGAAACCCCACAAAACTTTTCCAGCTTTGCATCCGGTTTGCAAGAATTCGATGTGCGGACACGTCCATGAACATATGGGGCACCATGTTGGACGGCTAAAATGTTCCGGAGGCTCCGATCCGAACGTTTTCGATTGCGCTGGATCTGGTGATCCGGATCCCGACCCGATCGTGCCGGCACGCTGCCGATGGAGAAAAGATGCACCGCGACAAGAGAGCGCGCGCGCCCGCCCAGCAATGGGTGCACGCACGTGATACCAGGACGGCAGGATGGACGGGAGGGACACGACCAGAACACGCGATTCCAGTTCTAGCTAGGCACCGCCATTTCTCGGAACCACCACCGCTGCCAGCAGAAAAGCAGAGGAGTGCATGTGCATGCATGCATGCCCACACGCCCCAGTGCCCCACGGCGCCGTCCTGGAAGCCAGAACTGGGCGCGGTTGCTCGTCCAAGATCCCGTGACTCGCTCAATCGCGTCCTAGGTAGTGGTAGGACCGTAGGAGTGTGTATGTACATGCGGCGTGCCGATACGGTGCCAGCCAAGAGCCAATACGTCCATCGCCGCGGCCGGCCGGTCACGGGCGCGTGCCTTGGCATTGTCCGCGCCGTTCGTACGTTGTACTGCGCGCCGGGCGCCGCGAGCCAAGACAAGGCTGTATGTTTGTATGTATGTATGACTCCGTGCAGTGCAGTAGGGACTAGGACCGCGCACATACGGGTTGGGTTGAGCTGGTCCTACGGCGGCAAGGAAGATTGCCTAGCTTCGCATCGATCAGTCGAGTTTTTTTTTACTAGCATCGATCAGTCGCACATACAGAGCCTACTGCATGTTTTACCTTGGACGAAAATGATTTTCAGTTTACAATGAACAGTGTGTGCACCGTTCACTATATGAAATAAATAATTTTCACTTTGTTTTTCTGTAGCTCGCGAATCAACGGTTTTTTCTCCTGAAAATTTACACACATATAGCACACATCCATATGTCAATGTGTGGATTTTTTTTTTGAGACTTGCATCTTCAACTCTTGAAACCGGACAATTCATGGAACCGTGACGAGCAGTATGAGGGAGTATTTAACCAAAAACTACCACAATTCATGAAACCGTGACGAAAAACTACCACTTTACGATTTTGTGCGAAAAACTACCACTTTTTTCCTAAACCGTGGCAAAAAAAACTACCAAGTCTGAAAAGAGCCCGATTTGGCTCTTTTAAGCGCGTTTCTGACAGAGTTGGCCCACACATAAGTGGGCTAAAAAAGCAATCGGCTCCCTGTTTTCTTTTAAAGCAATAAAGTTCTTGCGAGGCCCAGTACGACGAGCCCATCCATGGCGTGCTCCTCCACCAGGACGAGGACATCGACCCCTCCCTCTATAACGCGCTTGGCCGCTGCGCCCCTCGTCGAGCCCCCGTGGCACGCTTGGCCGCCGACACCTAGCCGGGCGCCCGTAGCCGAGCCCAGTGGCCGCGCGCCCGTGGCCGCATGCCTGGCCTTGCCGCCCTGGCCGCGCGCCCGTCGTCGCGCCCCTGGCCGAGCCCCCTGGCGTGCCTGGCCGCCGCGCCCCTGGCCGTGCCCATGGCCGCGCCCATGGTCGCCAGCCCGTGGCCGCGCGCCCGGCCCCGCCGCGCTCGCCGCGGGCGCCCCGCTCTCTGCCCGCGCCCCGGCCGTGTCCACCCGAGCGACGCCGCCGTGGACCACGAGAAGGATTCCATCGAGCTCCTCCTCGCGCGCCGCTGCATCGAGCGAAACGGCCCGTTCCTCGGCATCTGCCGCGGCTCGCAGGTGCTCAACGTCGCCTGCGGCGGCTCGCTCTACCAGGACGTCGGGCACGGGCACGCCAGCACGCGGCGGCGGCGGCGCATGCACGCAAGCCAGCCGGCCGGGGGCCTCGCAAGGACGGGATTGCTTTTTTAAAAAAAAGACCCGATTGCTTTTTTAGCCCGCTTATGTGTGAGCCAACTCTGTCAGAAACACGCTTAAAAGAGCCAAGTCGGGCTTTTTTCAGACTTGATAGTTTTTGTCACGGTTTAGGAATAAAGTGATAGTTTTTCGCATAAAATCGTGAAGTGGTAGGTTTTGGTTAAATACTCAGTATGAGGAGAACGTGGGCGCGGAAGCCTCCGGCGAAGTGGCATTGCTCCCTGACGACCTCCGCAAGGCAGCTCTGTTGCGGTGTCCCCCAGCGTGCCGCCCGCGCCGTCGAAAACGAGCTCGGTTGCTTGAGCAGGACGACAGCAGCAACGCGTGCGCTGGAGCGGGAGCTCATGGCCACGCGTGCACCGCCACACACCGGCTTGCCGGTCACCGTCCGTTGGCTGCATGCACCGCTGCGAGCCACCGCTCGAGCTGCCGCACAGTTGTCGTCCGCCCCGCGTTGCTCGTCAACACCCCATCCGCGCCTTGAGTCCTTTGACCAAGCTCGCCGTGCCGAGACATTGTTGGCCCTGCTGGCCGTCGCCACCGGATCCGTCCCTTGTCCAAGCTCGCTGTGCCGAACCGTCCTCGTCCTTACTGGCCACGCCGATGCATGCAGGGGAAGCCGGAGGTGTCGGAGCCTCGGAGGAGATCCATCGTTATGGTCAGGAGAGCAGCATGGCCATGCGAGCGCACGTACACCACCTGTTCGATGTTTTGCCTCAATGGAGTTCACATGAGCGCTACGTGTGTTTTCGTTTTCTTTTCTTCTTTGTACCTAAAAGCTTGGTCACGTGTCACTTTGGACTGGTAAAAACCACGTTCAGTCAGCATGATACTGCTTGAGGGATAAAACTTGTCCGGTTTCAACAGTTGGGGGTGTAAATTATCCGGTTTTGTAGTTGAGGGATGAAATTTAGACTTCGTCAAAAGTTGAGGGACAAAAATACACTTTTCTCTTTTTTTTTGGAACCTTTTGAAACTTTGAAATGCGGATTTTGAATGTTTCAAATGCTCCATGGAGCCCGAACACTAAAATGCCGCACTCACTTGTGCACGCCCACCACCCTTGATCAAATTATGATCGGGACATTTCCCCTGGTATGTCTAAAGAACGCGCATGTTTGCCGCGGGATGGGAAGGGTAGGCAATAGCAAGCAAGAGCCAAACTCACGAGAGAGAAACAAATGCAGACGACAGCAATTCGTTCGCAAACCTTGTACTCCATCCGTTCTTAAATATAAGCCTTTTTAGAAATTTCAAATAGACTATAACATACGGATGTATATAGAGATATTTTAAAGTCTAGATTCACTCATTTTGTTCCGTATGTAGTCCTTTGTTGGAATCTCTAAAAAGACTTACATTTGCGAACAGAGGGAGTAAAACATAGACGCAAAACAATCCATACATGTTCCTTCAGACTATCACAGGTACGCATGCCGCAGGCACTTGTCCTTAGCATCTGTCGTCTGATATGAGGTGGCACATTCAGGAAAAAAGGATGACCCCAGGCTGCAATCAGTCATGCAGCGTCACCGGAGCTCAGGTTCAGGCTTCAGCTCCCGGCCGCCCGGAGAAGGCAACGACAACAGATTAACAACGGCTAATGGTTTTTGTGTTCGTAGTGGTGGCTGCACTCGTGTCATCTATGGTGCTCGTGGCGGCGGTGGTTGGTCCGTTCCTTTGCTTTGCCATGGACAGCACACCCACACCCACAGTTTTTAAAGGAAATTTGTGCATTCGAACTCCACTTCTTGTAGCCATCTGCGTGCCAAGTACTATGAGATACTATGAGTGGCGTTAGTTATGCTCTCTCAATCAGTCGAAGTATCCTCTCAGCAAAAAATCAACCGAAACATGAACGCGTTGGGTTCGGTTAGTTTGCCAGACGCGGCAAACACTTCGCCCTCGAACATTTTTCTTTTCAAATACTCGAACAAGTATATGGGTTTCTTAATGCTATCCGGTTCGAAAATAACATACGCCTCGCCAGGCCACTTTTTGAGTTGTTCACGGCCTCGTATCGCACCACTTGCATAGCCCATCAATGTATGGTTACCCCAGCACTTTTTTTCATTTTTGCGAACTTCCCTGAAATTGCGGACTTTTACAAGTCTTGATTTTTTTTCAAATTCAGGATTTTTTCTTAAATTTGTGAACTTATTTTTTTCCAAATTTAATGAACCTTAAAAAAAATGAAATTCTTATCCAAACTGGGTGAATTTACTCAAATTTGTAAAAAATCCCCCAAATTTCACAATTTTCTAAAATTCATGAACATTGTTTTGAAGTCATGTTTTTCTTCTTTCAAATTCATGACATTTTTTTCATTTTTTCTTTTCATGGTTCTTTGTGAATATTTTCTAAAAGTCAACAGTCAACGGTCAGCTGTGGACCGACCAACAACGACCGATCAACCTCGACCAGAGAACAGGGAAAACTGGAGGTCCCGATCGAACACTCACCTCCTTGTGTTGGCCGGATCACGAGGGGTGCTTGTGAGCGCTTGTTAGGCCCTGTACAATGCAAGGTGTTTGGGGTTTAGGGTTTAGGTGTTTGATAGATAGACAAATTTTAAAAATGGTGTTTGATAGATAGACAAATTTTAAAAATGTTCAGAAAAACGTTAGAAATTTTTAAAAATGTTGCTATTTACATAATAATGGGGATTTCGAAAAATATGTTCACACTTTTTTCTTCATGTTTTCCAAAGTTCTTCAGAAATTAAAAAATTTCACGTTTAAAAAATGCTAAAAATATTTAGAAAATTCGAGATTTAAAATACTTTTCGCTTTTGAAAAATATTCAATTTTTTTCAAAAATTATTCCGTGAAAAATGTTCACGAATTTGAAAAATGTTGTGACTCGAAAATTATTTATTGAATGAGATTCGAAAATAATTCGGTGAAAAATATTATTATTATTGTGTATTCATGAATTTGACAAAATTACAGTGAACGAGATTTTTGAAGGGAGCAATGTTTACACAGCACCACTTGATTCAGCTCGTCAGCGTGGGCCATCAGGCCTTCTTTACACTGCTGGGCCTCGTCCCCGCCCATGGCGGTCCAGACCCTTTCGCAGAACCAGGCCTGAATAGCTTTCCCCCAGGGAGAGCACACGCAGTAGCCGCCTAACCCCTGTCTACCAGCCGCCGGCGGCGGCCGTCGAGTCCGCGGTTCTTGCCTCCCGCGGCCGTCTGCTAGCTCCGCGAACCTCGCATCTTTCGAGGGATAACAGGGACGCGGTAGGGATGGCGGAGGAGGTGCATCTGGGCCTGCCGGGGCCCTGGGCGGAGGACTACCGGGAGAAGGCCGACCACTACACCACCAAGATCGGCGGGGTCCCTGTATGTCGTTGCCAACTTGATGTTCTCTTCTCCATCTCTTCTTCAATTTCGTTACCAGAGATGAAGCTATGCTGCTCCTTCTCTTGGGAAGTTGGAAATAAGCTCTCTTGTTATGCTACAAGTTCCAATGTGTTCTAGGACCAATTTTATCTCCTGTTACTCCCCAAAGGTGGAACAATTTCCCCAAGGGGAGGCTATTGCTAGCTCATGTTTAAGTAATTTTTTGAATCTTGTTCTGCAGGATTGGCCAACCGAGGATGTGGGGGCTGAAGCTGAATTACTCCAATGCAAATTGTGTGGAACCAGGCTCTGCCTTGTTGCTCAGGCGAGTTTCTTATACTTTTTGGCTAAGAATGTTAAGAGCTGAAGCATGTTCTGATAGACGTCCATATAAGGGAATGGAGTGCTATGAATTTATCATCTTTGGACCTATGTTACAGACTTACAGTGCCCTAAATTCGTGTAGCATACTAGCTTGTTTCTATGATGGTACCCAATACCTCTATCCAGCACTAGTAGTTTTGCCATGTTTTTCTTATATGTGTGTGGTAACTTCAGGTTTATGCTCCTCTTGCGAAGCTTAACATTGAAGAGCGGACACTGTATGTTCTTGTTTGCCCGATGCCAAAATGCAGCCCTAACCCCCAAAGGCAAGTATGTGTCACTTACCATCGGTAGTTTGGCACAATTACATGTTACTCATATATTCGGTATGATTTGAGGTTTGTTTGTCTGACCTTTGGATTTATTTGCTTCTTAAAGTTGGAAGGTCTTAAGGGTTCAGAAGTGCCATGGTGGTATGCAATCAAATGATAATGGGGACGGGTCAGTCCGAAGTAAAGAAAAGGTTTGCTCAAATGAGCCAACTCCTTCATATTCTGCGGGAAAACATAATGAAGAAGAAAACAAGAGTTCCAACAGCAATGATGATGATTTCGATTTAGATGCCTTGGCTGCAGCACTCGAGCAGGCCGCAACGGTGGCATCCAACACAAAGAAGAAATACAAATCAAAGCGTGCTAATAATGTCCCTAGAAAATGCGCTGCAGTGAAGGAGAAAGTAAATGACCTGAGTATACCAGGTGAGGGAAATCTCTGCAGAACTCATTACCGTAAGATCCAAGTGTTTTTGTCTCATGAAATTTTCTTTCTGCAGTTCTTCCTTGTTTCTATATCTATTACGATAAGGAACAATCGAGGGGAAAAGCCAGTGTAGGTTCTAGTAGCTATGAAAAACTTTTGGCAGAAGAGATGATGGACATGGGTAATGATGAAGAAGAAAAATGGGAAGGAGAAAAGTATGAATATGATAAAGCTCCTGGGGCCGACAGAACTTTCTTAAAATTTAAGAAACGGTTGGATGCATATCCTCAACAATGCTTTAGGTAGAACTCATCATGTCCTTGCTATTATTTGTTATATCATGCTTTTCTCTAAGTATACACCTATTTTAGTTTCAGAACCTGATTCGATTTTTGGTGTCTAATTACCTGCAGGTATTCATGTGGTGGTAGTCCACTGTTGCCTACAACTAACTCACAAGATGTTGGCACATGTAAGCTTTGTGGTTCACAACGCCAATATGAACTTCAACTGATGTCCCCATTATCATATTTTCTCGACCAAGCTGGTGATGGTTCCTCAAATTGCGCACCTAATGCCTGGACTTGGCTGACTCTTGTTATCTACACTTGCTCCAAGGTCTGATCTTAATTTTCAACTTATTGATATTAACTAAATGATGAAGTTCAAGGATCTGTCGAGGCTTCTGCAACATTTACCTTAGAATTAGTCATATCGCTTCAAAACTTGATAAATGTGTCCAGTGTACATCTGCTTTTGGATAATAAATAACTGAAACATTTATTAAGTTAAAATATTGTACCATCAATTAAAATTTGTGATGTGTAGAGATTCATGTATCCAGATTGATGTTCCTTTTTCATTGCTAGAATGAACTGATAAGAAATAATACATGTCAGGTAAAAGACTTCCTGGAAATAATTCAGCCTAAATTTAGAGCCTCGACGGCCCTGCTTATTCAGCAGTCAAATACCAAATTGACACCAAATTCATATGGGGTAGTTTCTGATTTAGTATGATCCACATGAACAGAATGAACAGGCACATGAAACTCCAGATGTATAGTGAGAAGTTGCATATTAGAAGTTTTCCCCATTTTTTTTCTTAAGACTTACAAATGAAAATGGGTTGGCTATCTTCATTTTTTATGTAGTCAGCTTATTTTTGTTGTACTTTGGAGTACACCATATGCCTAACAATAATCTACTGTGCGTAGAGTTGCTGCCCTTCGTCTTGCGGTGGAAAACCAGGCAATTGCTGCTGGGGAGTAGTGGAGGAGGAGATAATGATGCAGGAGGATGAAGCATGTAACGCGTGATGTGTTTAGTAACTACTGTAGTCCAAACCATATTTGAATACTGTTTTCCCTTTATCGTGTCGTTAAGCTATCTGTAATCTTGTGTGTTTTCATTGTTCTTGTACTCTGTCAATTTGACGAGTCAGTTTTGTAGGACTCCACCGAAGTACCAAACTTGTTAATAATAGTTCGTCTCGAATTTTCTCGTGGTGTAACTATCAGGATGGAATGATTATGTGAACATTATTGGAAGTTAAATTCTAAATGTTGAGTTTTAAAAATAATACACAAGTGGCACATCCAGGAGACCGTGAAACAACCATATACCATTGAGCTATACATTAAGCGAAACACCAGGGCTTTCAACTTGTTCACAGGTGCAAAAGGCATGTCATTGTCCTCCTCTTGCTTCCATCAGATCATTGAGCAGGCCTTTGTCCTCCTCTTTGATTCTATATATGATGAGTTTGTCCTGTAATTCTAAATCATGCAAGTGTTTTATTTGCTTGCCATTGGTTTCATGTATAATTAGAGCACAATGAGCTTCAATAGAAAGGGAAAGGAATTTGGGTATGTGAGACTGTTTGAATGCACCTGTTTGTTTCTGCTCTATGTTGGCGCATGGTATAAACAGTGCATCCCTCTAAAGGCTCTCCAAGAGTTGATGTGCTTCAGAATTCGATTGCGCCGGGCTGAAAACGTCAACATAGAGGAGAGGAGCAGGATGAGCAGGGCGTGTGGTGGATGAGCCCATCGTCTTGGGATTGTTCATGTTAGAATGCTTTGTGATCAGGTGGACACCGCAGCAACCGCAGCCACCATGGGCGCGGTCGGGAAGGAAGGCTAGAGACGTGTGCTGTTTCTTTTATCTCTCGTTGTGTATTTTTATCTCCCGTTGCAACGCACGGGCATGTTTATATTAGTATAAAAATAAGTAGAAACCTAACAACTAACATGCACAACAGAGAAGAAAAATAGCAATTCATTTTTCATTTTTTAGCTCACTGGCCATCCGCTCACAGTTTCGGATTTAATACCAATATTTTATCAACAAAACCAAAAAATCGGTTTAATACCAATATTTTACCAACAAATCGAAAAAATGTAACTGGTTGGTGTGTTTTTTTTTTTTTGGGAAAGGGAGTGTGTGCCAGTTGTCTATTTCAAGAATAGATTGGATATGTCCAGTTGCACTAATAAACTTTTTCGGATAAATAAGAAAGAGTGCACGATCTCGATGAATTACTTCCGAATGAATTTAGAAATCATATGGAAGAACCATAGCATTTGGCACTTATTGGTAAATCAATTTGATTAATTCTCTATGAACACTTACTCCTCTCTATCCCATCATTGATCTGCTGCTATTATGATTGTTTAAACCATTGTGGAGTAGTTGCTGCTATTTCATTACTGAGTGTATGAGTGGTGCATAGTGTTGAATATGTACCCTGAACATATGTTTAGAACCATGGATGGACCTTTCTCACTTATGTTTGTCCTCTGTTCTTTGTTGTGGCGTGTTCTAGAGAGAGATCGACCCTCCTTCCGTGCCCCCTCCAGATCGCGGTGGCTACTGTTGTGGCGAGCAGCAGAGGCACGAGAGCTTGGGAGGGAGCAGAGGAGCTTTTAGGGAAGTTCCTTGAGAAATTCATTGGACCTGTGAACGTGTGGGTGGCAAGGAAGGGAGGTAAGCTCAAAGTGAAGGATGAGTACAACAATTAAAGGGTATTCTTCACCTCTTGTTTTCCTTTAGATATTGCATTATAAACTGAATTAATACAAAATTCAGAGTTTAAATAAATCTTGACTACTTCTAGTATGGTGATAAATTAGATTCTAAAGATCTAATAAATGTACAATTTTCTGTAGCGTACATGTATAAAAACCCTAAGAACTGATATAGCCTATTTCAGTATTTCAATGCTCACCTGCAACTGCTTACTGCCAAAAAAAATTATTGGCGGGATAGGTCTGCCTACATGTTCCTGTTGTTTCCACCCTCTCTCATATATGTTTCTCTTGTTTCCATAATGAGGCATTGATTGCAGCATTCAAGCAGTTCATTTTGTTGAACTTATCAAGTCAAGTATGCTGAAATTTTTCCAAATTTCTTTCTTTTTTGTCACTGAACAGAACATATATCTTTGTTTTGTTGACATAGCTGTCGTTTCGGTCTCCGGCTGGTGGCCTCTCGCGCTCCCCTGGTTGGCCTATGGCTCCAGTCATGTGATGTTCGACATTGGCTACAACTCCCAAGGTAAATTCTCCGTTTCCCCTCTCTACTTCGAGCTATGGCTACTCTGTGTGCTAGCCATCTAGCCCAAATGTTGATGTTTGTGCCTTTGTGGTAATTTTGGTATGCCGGTAATGTCATGTTGTGCTTCGGCCATTGAGCTGGGGTCAGTTTTGTAGTGATGGACTAGAATTGGAGCTGAGCTACTTGTGGGCTTTCTGTCATGCTGCTATTGTTCTGGGCTGTGGTCTTTGGTAAATGCCCTTGTTTGGATGTGGATGAGATGCTAGGGTTTAGGCTTCCTGTCCTCTGTATGCCATGGTTTATTATAAGGTTTCTGGTTATGCCTAGATAAATTTCCTCTATGATTGTTGTGGTCAGGCCATAGTTGGAAACTCAGCCGATTCGACATCAACACACCCTTCTCGAGATAACGAAGTTGGAGCTTCAAGCCCGCAAACAATAGGGATCGGATTTTTACTCCCATCCACCTCCCACATCGAATACTGCCCAAGTAATTCGGGGCCTTCCGATGTCTGAGATCTAGCCTACGTGCAACAACTACCTGACGAAACAGTCACGCAATTCTGGGCCAGGTTCATGTTTGTTAAGAACAAAATACCGGGCTGCCGTGACTCAGATATAATAGCAACTTTTTAGCATAATTGCAAAGACAAAGGCATTCTAAAAGCCCTCGCCCGGCGCTGCGTCCATACGTTCTTCGAGTTGTCGGATCTGGTGTCAAAAAATTTGCACCATTGAGGACGCCTGGCTGGCTCAAGAAGATCAAGTAGATTTAATCTGCGTTGGAAGCATGAAGTGTGACAGGCACGCACTCTGGCCGGCTCACATCAACTGACCAACCTCAGACAAAGAAGAAACCCATCGCAAGATTCAAGACCGCCTTTGACGGCATGCTGGACAAACCATGCCCTATCTACTCTGGTCTGCTCAACACCGGCCCAACTCACAGTCATCGAGATTGCTGGGTGGTGAGACAGGTAGCCAAGGGGGGCGAAGCACTCCTTGGAAGCAAAGCACAGGCATGAATTTGGTAGAAGTCCACTGAAGTACCAAACTTGTTAATAATAGTCCGTCCTGAATTTTCTCGCGATGTAACCGCATGGTTGTGTGAATTTTCTAGTAAATGTTGAATTCAAAAATAATAGGCGAGTGGCATATCCAGGAGACCGTGAAACATCCATCTACCATTGTGCTACACAACAACCAAAACAGTAGGGCTTTCAACTTTGTTCATAGGTGTAGAAGGCACTGTCATTGTCCTCCTCTTGCTTCCATCAGATCATCGAGCAGGCGATGCAGATCACGGTGGGAGGATCCTCCTTTCCGCCATGGGCACCTGAGCCTTGGCAGCAAGGCCCATTACCCTGCCCCTAGCCGTGTCCCCTGACCCTCCATGCTGCATGAACTCTGTCAATGTCCATGCCACAGACGCTCCAAATGCCTAGGTATCCGGTGCTCCAAATGCCAGTGCCGCCCAGCCACAGACGCTCCCAGATCCGAAGCACCTCCGCGAGCAGCCTCTCGGTGATGAACTGCTCGAACACCATTGGCCATGTGAGTACCGGCACGCCCGCCGCCACCGTCTTCAAGACGGAGTTCCATCCGCAGTGAGTCACGGAAGTCCTCACCACCGATCAAACAAGGGTGAGCAAAGTAAGCGATAAAAAAAACTTTGCTTTTTGTTCGTTCTATCTATAAGGGGAGAGCATATGAAAAATATAAACATTTTTCCTTTTTTTAGCTTACTGGCCATCCGTTGACAGTTTCCGGTTTAATATCAATATTTTACCAACAAATCTAAAAAATCTAACTGTGGTTGGTGTTCTTTTTTTTTTTCTGGATAGGGAGTGTGTGTGAGTTATCTATTTCAAGAATAGATTGGATCTATCAAGTTGCACTTTATAAAAAAATTGGATAAATAAAAAAGGGTGCACGATCTCGACGAATTACTACTTTCAGAAAGCATATGGAAGAACCATAGCATTTGGCACTCATTGGAAAATTAATTTTGATTCTCTACAAACCAAATAGACTTAACCGAAGATGAGTAGAACTTTTCCGTAAGTCTAGGATTTTCTTTAACCAAAATATAAACATTTTTTTTGCGGATAACCAAAATATAAACATAAGTAGAAACCTAACAACTAACATGCACAATAGAGAAGAAAAATAGCAGTCCATTTTTCTTCTTCTTTTTAGCTCACTAGCCATCGGCTGATAGTTTCAGGTTTAATATCAATATTTTACCAACAAATCTAGAAATATATCTGTCGTTGGTGTTTCGGTTTTTTTGGAAAGAGAGTGTGTGCGAGTTGTCTATTTCGGATAAACAAGAAAAGGGTGCACGATCTCGATGAATTACTTCTGAATGAATTCAGAAATCATATGGAAGAACCATAGCATTTGGCACTCATTGGTAAATCGATTTTGGTTCCCTATAAACCAAATAGACTTAACCAAAGATGGTCCTTAAGTCTAGGATTTTTGTTAACCAAAATATAAAAATAAGTAGAAACCTAACAACTAACATGCGCAACAGAGAAAAAAAAATAGGAGAGTAAAAAAAAACGGTGGAAGCCGAGATGAAAATCATTTGCCTAAAGATAACAGTTCTAAAAGGAAAACGACACGGCAAGGGGCGTCTCCTTCGACTAGTAGTAGAATAACTAATTTGTCACGAAGAGACGAACATCCTCATTAGGCATTAACTATTGGCAACTTATAAACGCTAAGTGGCTCCATCGTCTTGACGTAGGAGAATGTCCGGCACCAGCCGGCTATTATCGCCGCGAGCAGCGTCCCATGAGCATGGTGTCTGACCCGCACCGTCACCGCGTAGTTGGATGATGACCACATGCCTTTCCGTCTGTAGTGCCCACATATCGAGCACTCCTGCAGTGTCAAAATGCACTCGCCATACACGAAGTGTGGCCGCGGGACACGATACCGCGTAAGGTTGTACCGATAGCTCCACTTTCGCCGCCCCTTGTCCAGAACCCACACCTTTATTGTTCCCGAAAGGCTACGGACAACAATGCCCAGCCTCCCGTTCACCTCCGTCAGGTGGCAGTGATCAGGCCTGGCCGGTTGGGCAGGCAGCCCCTTGACACGAGTGACCTCCTCGCTCTCGAGGTCAAATGACACGACCCAGCTCGATTTGGCACTCTCTATGACCCAGTACGTCGCGCCGTCAACGCTGACCATGCCAGCGCCGAGGTTGCACCTTGCTCCCTCCACAGGGCCAGCCGGAACCTTCCGCCACGACGCCTCCCCTAGAGTGAGCACCTGCATGTCGTCGAACTTGTATGCCTTGCTAATGCTGCATGGGACGTGCACCACCTTGTACTGCCCGGACGTAGGGTGGTACCCGAAGCTGTACGCCTCGTGCCAGTTCTCCCAGGAGGCGTATCTCCCAGCAGGCGGGAAAAACGAGAGTGCGCAAGGCAGCGGCGGGACGGGCAGCACCTCGTCGGTGGCCGGGTTGACCAGGGTGACGGCGCCGCCGGGAGCCGTCTTGTTGTCGCACAAGCAGAGAAGACCATTGCACGTGCCGATCAGCTGCAGGCTACTACTGGGGCGCATGTATGGTACCGCTCTGTCCCGACGCCACAGCTCTTTGTAGCTCGTCGTCGACGACTTGGACAGGTCGCCGACGACGTAGGCGACCGCTTCCCGGGTATCCCAGAGGAGGGCCGTGGCGCGGCTCTGCATCTCCATGGTGTGCTCGTCGATGACGTCGCGCCAGAGCCTGCTGACGAGGCGGACTCGGCGCCGGCAGATCGGCGGCAGCAGCAGCATGATCTCCACCAGGACGTCCGTGGGCAACTCCGAGCGTCCCGCGTCGTCCGTGGCCATGGGTGCAATCTACTTTCCCTTCTTGCTTTTCTCGTTTTCTCGGTTGTTCACCACGACGCGTTGCCTTTGCACGGTCGTTTTCGTTTGCATTTAACATCACGGCGATGTGGTTTGATTCCGACTTGGTAACCAATTTCTTCTTTAATTGTACTGCTATTTGGAAAGTTCCTTTGGTGGGAATATATGAGAACGTGATGAAATCGGAACAGTTTTTGATACAAATACAGCAAGTATAGAAGATTTCGGAATTTCAACGACTGTAATTTCGTTTATGATAATGCAATTTCGTTTATGGAGCAGTTCAAATGAAATACAGCTGAACAAGTACACTGAAGCTCTGTACACAAGGACTACACGCTCACAGTATTTACTACTCCCTCAGAATCATATAATACAGCAAGTACACTGAAGCTCCCTTAAAGCACACACAGAAGATGTGCTATTTTCAGGATTCCGGGTTGTTGATGTTGCTTCCCAGGTGTCCTGCTCGGAGCATCGACATGAGCCCTCCGCCGTGCACCCTTCCCTCCGGCACGACGAACCCGAAGCTCTGGTTCCGGATACCGCCACCTTCTTCTTCTTGGCCATTGCCCGCCGGGTTAAACGAAGACGATGGTTTCTGCAGGGAGCCAGGAACCAGCAGCTGTGGCGGTATGAGCCTGCCACTCTGCAAGTGTTCCAACGACTCGCCGCAGCAATCTGACGAGGCGCCGGGGAGAGAAGAAGAGATCACACGGTCCATGCCGCTGCCCACCGTCGAGGAAGAAGAGACGACGATCCCGCTGAAGAGGCCAGGCCCGACCATGCTTAGGCCCTGCTTTGAGGCCGTCAGGTTTCCATGAGCAGAGCATAGACCGCTCCTCCCCCTGGCAAACTTCTCACAGCCGGCGCTCCAGGCGCACCGCTTGCCACCGCCGTGCGCCTTGCAGAAGTCGGTGCTCCCCTGCGCGCTCTTGTCGCACCCATCAGATTTACAGCGCTTGCCACCGCCATGCCTGACGCAGCAATCGGTGCGACCGCGGGCGCTCTTGGTGCACCCTGGCGCGGCGCAGCGCTTGCCCCCTCCGTGCACCACGCAGAAGCTGGTCCCGCCGTGAACACTCTTAGGACACGCCGCGTCTCCCTCGAAGAGGCACCTCTTCCCACCGCCATGCCCTTTGCACAGCAACGTGCTGCCCTCGGCCCCTTTGGTGCAACCTTCGGATACGCACCGTTTGCCTCCGCCATGGGACTTGCAGAACAGGGTGCCTCCCTGTGCTCCCTTGCTGCAGTCCGGGAACTGACACCGGCGACCACCTCCGTGCGCGATGCACACCCCGGGATACCCTTCGGCGCTCCGGGTGCAGCCCTCCGTCATGCACCTCTTCCCACCGCCGTGTTTTATGCAAAGCCCTGATCTTCCCCGTGCTGCTTTGGAGCACTCCTGAACCCCGCACCGGTGCCCGCCGCCGTGGGCGATGCAGAACTCTGTCTTCCCCTCGGCGCTTTTGGTGCAGCCTAGCTCTTGGCACCGCTTTCCTCCTCCGTGAGATTTGCAGTACGCCGTTCGGCTCTCGGCCCCTTTGTTGCAACCTGGCTTCTGGCACCGGTGACCGCCGCCATGGGAAATGCAGAGTCCTGATGCACCCCTTCCGCCCTTGGAACACCCATTGAACCTACACTTCTTGAGATGGCGCTGATGACTTTTCTGCTCCCCGTTATCAGTGCTATCTAGTGTGTCTGACGTTGCAGCAAAAGAACAACCAGTTGTTGCTGAAGGCTCGGGGCTAAGCTCGACCCCGTGCTGATCAAGAGATAAATCACGATCGGCCTCATATCCGGTTCCAAGGTGTTGCTGGACATCAGGCTCTGCCGTTGTTCTATCAATAAAAAGAACATCTGATCTTGGAGCAAACTGAGGTGACAGCTCATAATCACCTGATCTCCTTTTGGCTGAAGTTGATCCCTCATCAATAAGTGGGAACACAATACCATTTTTCCTTTTATGTGAATGCTCCTTGCGGCCAGGCACTATCGTGGACTGCAAATTTCTTGAGCTGCCTCTTGAAGCCGCCAACACTAATCCAGAATCACTTGCGGTACAATGTGGAGTGAACAAAGTTTCAGATAATTTAACTCTGTTCCCACCAGATGATTGACTGTCAGCAGAATACAGATTTGGCATTGGTCCAAGTCCTAGGACCAGCCTGCAGTCATCATCAGGAACAGGGAAACTTCGACTTCTCTGCTCGAATGATTTTCTAGAAGTCTCAGCTGCTTCCGAGCTCCCGAGGCAACCAACTTTAACTGATGCTACATCTAGGGCTTCACTCCTGCAATTTGCGGCAGCGGGTTCAACTTGAGAGAATGAAGCAGCTATGTGTTCCTTCCCACGAACACAAAGATTTGTCATAGTAAGGTCCATCCCAGATAATATATATAAGGTAGGATTAGGACAGAAAATGACTTGAGCGCTGCCCAGTGGCCGATAGCTTCTGCTGACCAATCAGAACCCCAGTTTAACAACTTCACCACCGAGAAAGTATATAGTGTACACAAAATGGAAGTACACGTCAATGTTCTTGCAATGCGAGCCACTACCGAGAAAGCCTGAAGTATCAGCTCTGTCCATGAGCATTAGGCTTACTGGTCCAAAACGAGAAACGGTGATGTTGCAGCACTACGGGCAAAAATCATGTGCACTGCAGCTTATGCATAAAAAAGAATCCGCAAACAGACTTCATATCACGCAATTAAATGTCCTCTGGGATCTGCAAGAAAGTCAGGTAGCAGGCAAAATTTAGCTACACAAGATAAGAACTCATCAAAAGAAAACAACCGACTGAAGCTAATGTTCCTTAAATATGATGGAGAACCCAAAAGATTAAATATCAAGCCTACTCATCCACAACCAACTTAATGTTTCTGAAAGAGAACAAGAACCACAGTTGAAATCAATAAAGTGATTCAAGAGCCTGTAAGGAAATCCAGAAGTATGAGAATAACAAGTACCATTTCATATGAGCTTGCACAGAAATGCTAAAGAAATACATCAAACATATATCTGATTAGCCGGTGCATGTTTTTTCAGTCCATTACTGTACATGAGGAAATGGTGAATCATGATTAGAATTAGCACTATGGTGTTCACATGGTGTTTGCTTGAGAGGAACATGAATTAGTGCTTAGTAGCTAATATAACAGTGCTACTTTAAAACCAATACAGCTGATTTCACTACCTATACTGTAAATTTGAGTTGCAGTCATACATGTTAAAACTTCCTGGTACAGTTAGTGGGACAAGTGGAAGAAGACTTCATATGACAATTTTTTTAACAACATCTACAGTTTCGACTTCTTAGGGAAACAAAGGATTTATTATATTAGTATGCTATAGGTGAATTGAGAAACTAGGATATAGATACATATGGTGATAAGTTGGTAGATATGTCCACATGCGGTCTTCTCATACTAGGATTTATTCGACCCAAAAATACAAATGAAGTGGCCACAGGAAAAAAAAATCAGTGGACTCTAGAGGCAAAAATGACAAGCATCATGTGTACAGCACCAGCAGCAAAATCCCAGAAACAAACCTATCTCAGAATGCAAATTTGATCCAAATCCATGCCAAACAGAATCTACCATGCCTGATAACATCAACATGACTCGATTGTTTCCAGCTAAGCACGGCAGCAGACTTCCTTTAATTTTCTTATTAGGAGTTCTAAGGACTTCATGATAACAAATTCCTGGTTTAAAGCCTCAACTAATAAGAAGTACAGGAAGTGCCGAAACAAGACAAACAAAGCAGCTTACAGTACGCATCACGGATTATATGGAGAACAAAAGCTAACATGCTTTACTGCAAAGACATCAATCTGCCTGCCAACCTTGCGACTAAATTCACAAATGTTTCAGTCTGCCAATTTTACCACTAAAAGCCATTCGTTTAGCCAGGAGAGCCAGTAAATCAAGATAAAGCATCCTGCAACTTCAAGGCTCTATACACACACACACACACACACACACACACACACACACACACATGGTTCCTATCGCCTTCAGGCTTCAGACTATCATCGAGCAGAGCCCAAACAGAGCCAAAAACAACTCCATCAGCCAAGCACAAACAAACTCTGAACTCCTCACTCACATCACCACAGGAAAATAAGTATAGTTACAGAGCTGGACAATAAAGCAAGAACCAGTGAGGGGCGCAGGCAGATCCGTACCGCGGGACTGGAGGGAGGCTGGAGAACCCGGCGGCGCCGATCGAGGCGAATGGGTGGACTTGGAGGAGGGGCAGGCCGAGGCCAGTGGGGCGAAGAGACGGAGAGACGAGGGGAGGTGGGAAATAAAGAGGCGTGGGGAGGAAAAGGTGGGAGCTTTTCGCCATGGGGGCATGGAATTTGGCCCTTGGGGCTTCCAGAGGAGAGAGCCGGATGAAATCGACTCGTCATGTCATATGATTGGGGGATCCCGACGGTCGGCTCAGCTCCGCCCCAGCCCAGCCGCGGACGACAGCTCGGCTTTTTGGCCCTGACATCGGTGTCGGGTGAGCCAGAGGTCCTCGCTCACCGCGTTTGTCAGCGCCCTCCTGGCCGTCCGATCGGCCGGCACGGTGGATCATGGAATAGTTTATCATGATTCTTTTTCATGCGATTGTAGATTTAGACAAAACTATGAGAACGATATATCATTTGGCAAGCACAACGCTAGAAATTCTTCTATTTTGACAAACATATTCCCACTTTGTTTTGAAGAGTAAAAATACGAGTTTGGTCAGGTCCATAGAGAACATCTACAGCCAATATTACCAAATCCGAACCCCTTAACCCCGCGGACATGCCCGGTCAGTGATAGGGCGTGTCCGTTTGAGCCCTTATTTTGTCCGTCCAAGCAGCTACACTTCTCATTTTTCTTTCTCATATGTTCGGTCGTTCACTTGCACGTGATTGGTGGAGATGAAGAAGGAGAAGAAAAAAAAAGAATAAAGAAAAAAAGTGGTTCGGGGTAACCGCGTCCTACGTAGCGGACTGTTCGGGAGCCTCATATGCTCCCTACATTTGTCCTCGATATGAGGGTTCGCAGACAGCCCAGATACATAGAGATGATATGAGGGATCTAGTTGGGTCATTTTTTTATTCTCTCTCCTGTCCGGTCACTGACCGATTGCGTCCGCGGGCGTTTGAGGAGGATTTGAGTATGCCGGTTGTAGATGCTCTCACTGAGCACCCATGCTTAGAGAAGGTACAATCTCAGGCTTCCTCCTGAAAATTGCTGGAGAAGCATCTCGGGCGTGTTAGAAAATAGTAGTACATAGATCTCGGGAGCATCTAATGCTTCTTGCTTGACTTTTAACATACCTTGTTCTCGCTTTCATGTGGAGGAGACCAAAAGTGTGTGATGAGACGAGCCTCCTCAAACACAACTCACTCAAAGAGATTCGCACATATCTCATCGTTGATAGCCAATAGGCGGGACGAGATGGCCCACCTGAAACATGACTTGTCCGAAGAGATCCATACATGTTTGGTCGCTGAGAAGAGCGAAGTGCGGGACAAGATGAGACACATGCAACACAACTTGCTCGAAGAAATCGGACCATTTCATTGTTGAGAAAAATCAGAGTGTGGGACGAGACGGATCACCTAAGACATGAGTCACTTGGAGAGATCCATACATCTATCATCGATGAGAACAATTGATGTGCAGGACAAATTGGCCCACCTGCACATGACTCGCTCGAAGGGATTTAACCCTTATGTTGTTGAGAAGAGCCAAAGTGTGGGATGAGATGATCCACCTAAAACATGCTCACTCAGAGAGTTCAAGAGTTGTTTTGTCGTTGTGAAGAGCCAAAGTGTGGGAGCATGACTCGGTAGAAGAGATCCAACATATTTCATCGTCAAGAAGAACTGGAGTGTGGGACGGACGTTCCATCTAAAACACGATTCACCCGAAGACATCCAAACATGTTTGGTCATCAAGAAGAGCCGAAGTGCGGGATGAGACGGGCCACCCTGAACACAATTCACTCGAATAGATCCATCGCGTTCATCATTGGAGAAGAGCCAAAGTACGGGACAGAGGCACAAGATAGACCGCTTGAAACACGACTAGCTCGAACAGATGGCACAGAGGCAGACATGAGACTCTTATTTTCTACGTTGTCGCCCCCCCCCCCCCCCCCCCCCCCCCCCCCCCCCCCGCGTAGTGGAGACATCGGAAAAGACACAGATACTCACAACTAGAACTTAATACCAGAACCACACACTAAACAATTTGATCCATGATGTCCCCCTTAGAGAAAAGAACTACCAAAGTCAAGGGTGACCAATGGATGCAATGCAGCGCTATAACTGTGTTGCAGCTACATCATGAAGGAAAGAGTAAGTTGAACATGTTTTGTTTTTGTGTGGACATAATTGATCACATTTTTCGCGTAAATTTCTTTATATTTTAGATTATCCTACTTACATATGTTGGACAATCTCAAACCCGAGTAACTAAAAACCAATCACTTCGTATGATAGAAGGATTGGTTAGGGTGCGGGGGATATGATCTTAAATCTCGACTCGATTTCAGCTTTGTGAAACAGTGATGGTGTGAGGTTGTCAATAGAACGCAGACGGGCTATTGATGAAGGCTACTGTGAATCTGTGATGTTGACCATGTTCGTCTCTTGTGAAATTTGGGAAGAACAAAACACAGATCTTTCGAAAGATTTCCACCATGCCTACTGTTATGTTCACCAACGTGAAGCAGGTGGCGAGTTTATGAAGAATTGCTGGGACAAAATATTAGGGGCCTTAATGATGGGAAAGTAGTGGTTGTATTCTCGCGCGTCGGCGTACCCTCATACATACTTTCTATCTTATCTTAACAATGAAATATGTCAAACCTTTTGCAGGAAAACTTTTGATCTAATCGTCTTTCGTAATAACAGTACAACGAACACTAAAAATAACAAAAAAAAATACATGTAAATATGTAGACCACCAAAGAAATCCACTGCGTGTGAAAAAAGTATGAAAGTTGAACCAAACCTTTGATGATAATGAAGTAGAGAGTTTTTCGAACCAACGTGTGGTTGGGATGGTTAGGTGGACACTGGTATTCCCAACCCACCAGGGTTTAAGTCCTGGTGCTCGCACTTACCCTTTCAGTGGGAGGATGATTTGCCGGCTCAATCTCTCGGAGGTGCTCATAGGGGGTGCATGTGTGCATTCATAGAGGTGAGTGTATGCGTGTTTATATGAGCGCTTGCGTCTGTATTGTGTACAAAGAAAAAGTAGAGCGTACCGTACACGAGTGTACTACATCCGATGCCACGGTACATTCTAGAGTACATCGATGCTTCTTGTTGCGATATTTCTTTTGGAAGAATCTTCTTGTTGGGATCGATATCTCCAAGCCTGTCCAGGTTTCACCACCATGCGATGTGTTTCCTGAGCGATCTCGGGCCGATCGCGCGCGACGAGAGGCGCCTCGACACGTACGAACCACGAGCCGGTCTGGCTCCGCGGCGGTTGGCGGGCGTTTTTCAGCGGACAGCGACCGCCGGCGTGCCCGCGTCCCTCTCGCAGGCGCCGCAACCCGGCCGCAACGCTTTGTCCTGACAAGTGACAAGAAAGAGAGAAGCCGTCCTGGCGCGCACCGCCATGCACGCGGACGCGGAGGCGGCCACGTGCATGCGCAGGATAACGACGGAACATTATCTGCCCTCGCGAATCCCGCCGCCGCTCCGGCGACGGAACCACCGCTTCCGCCATCGAGCAGCCGCCGCACACGACGGAGGCCCCCAAAGTCAAACGACGCGACGGAGGAAAAGGAAAAGGGCGCGGAGAGAGCAAGGAAGGAGCACCGGGGAATCCAGTCAGTGCTGGCGGCTGCTCCGTCCAGCTACAGCCTGAGCCGAACGAAGCCCTGCCTCCTCCGGTCGGCTGGCCGGCTCGGCGCGCTTGCCTTGCCTTTGCCGCCGCCCCGCGGGACGCGCCCGATTGGCTGCGTCCCTCCGCTCAGCTGGTCCATGCGGTGACTTTGGAGATTGTGCCCCGCCGACGCCGAGAGTACTGTACGTGGATGCAGGACCCGGGCGCGGCCACGACGTGTCGTCGGGGATGGGTTGAACATCGAGGCGCCACAGTTCGATCGACCGGCTAAAGTCGTACTCTACGTGGAGAAACCGTACGTGGCGCCACACATCTTCTTTCTCTAGTTTCCTTCGGATTAAACGTTGACAAAGATGATACAGAAGTGGATGAACGCTCAAGGCAACCGCTGATTCACCCACAGTGAACTCATCTTCTCGTCCCCGTGTCCTCATCAATACACTATTACAGATTTCCCTAAAAAATACAGTACTACGTACACTATTGAAGATTAGTAGCACAAGCGAATGGATGCATTCGCCGACATGTACCAAGATTATTGGGTGGTGAACCGTGAGCTGTACTTAGGCCAACTCCACCGCGCGACCCTATCTTGTCCGGCCCCGTTCGTTTGGGGCAAAACGGACAAACGAGGCGGCCCAGCGTGCGACAGCCCGGACCCATTTGGTCCGTTTTGTGTCCTGGCCGACCCATTTCGAGCGTAAACTTGCGCCGGTTTTGGGTCGCGGCGGACAGCGAACAAACGCTTCGAACGTACGTGTCGGGGCCGCGTGGCAGGCGGCCACCTACCTCCCACCCGCCAACATAAATGCGCACGGGCTGGTGGCCCCATCTGTCATCCGGCTATCGAACGGTCGCCGTCCTTCTTAAATGGGACCCGTGGACCGGTCATCGTCTTCACTTCCCCACGCCGGCCCCTCTCTGCCCCTCGAAAGCCGACACGCCCAAACCCTAGCCACTCCCCGTCGTCGAGCTCGCCGGCCGGCCGCAGCCATGGGTCTCTGGAACCGCAAGGGAAAGCACGACCGCGAGGCCGGCTCCTCCTCCGGCCGCCGCCGCAGATCCGTGAAAAAGGAGAAGCCCGCGTCACCGTCGCGCTCCTCCCGTCGAGCCCCGCGCCGGCCCCCTTCACCATTGCCCCTAGGCCCGCCGGCGAGCGCGACCGGCAGCACATCTGCGCGGACGTGTGCCGCAGGTACTGGGAAACGAGGGCGCCGGTCCCGTGGAGCGACGCCCACCTCCCCAACGGATGGCACCTCTCCGCGGATCGGGTCCCAATCCCGCCGGTGCCGGCGACCGGCCGTGCCCGGCGCGATGAGATCGCGCGCCGCCGCCGCCTCCTCCCCGACGACCTGTACTATGACCACAGGTATGCCCCCGACTCCCCGCTGTGGGACACATGGCTCCAGGACGAGCACGACGTGCGGCGCGCGTCCTACTTCGCCGGCACCTTGTCGGGACCGCAGAGGCCACGTGCAGAGGCGCGCGGGCGTACGCGGGTGCGCGGCCTGACGCCCACGTCGTCGCCTTCCCCGTCTCCGTCGCCACCTCCCCCCCCTCGCATGACAGCGGAGGAGGAGGCCCGTCTCCTGCAGCGTGTCATGGACGACTCCATGAACACGCACGACGAGCGGCAGTGGGACGGCCTGGAGGAGGCCATGGCCCTCTCTGCCGCCGGGGACGTCGCCTTCCCGGAGCTGCAGCTGGCGGCCGTCATGGAGGAGCCGATGGAGGAGGACCCGCCAGCCGCGTTCCAGCAGTTGCTGGGCCAGGGGTGGGGCTGGTCCTGCACTGCTCCGGAGATGGCCGCCGGCGTGGGCGTGAATTGGTGCCCCACTCTGTCGCGGTCACCGGAGCGGGAGGGGTCGCCGCGGGAGGAGGTGGTGTTGGCACCTCCGGCCGTCCAGTCCGCCCCCGTCTACCACGCACCGCCGCCCCACCTTTGGACGCCGCCGGACTACGTCGACCTCGTCAGCGACGACGACGACACCGGCGGCCAGTGAAGACGGCGACGGCCACGGCACCGACGGGCGCGGCAGGAGCGCACGGGAGGAGTTTTTTTTATTTTGTTATTATGTTAATTATGAAACTGGGCCTTTAAGTGGCGTTGAAACTGGGCCGTTTTGTGGCCGGCCCCTATATATGTTTTATGTTTTTTTTTAAATGCGTTTATTTGCTTTTTTAGTTATTTCATTCTAGTTTTTATAATTTTTTTATTCCCGTCCACCCCGGACACGATTTGGGGTGCGGCCGCGCGCACGACCCACCGGACACAGCCGGACACTGGCGAACCCATCGGCGCCCCAAAGAGACAAATTCCGGCCAATCCGAACGTCCGTTTGGAGTCGCACGGTGGAGTTGGCCTTATATATCTAGCATTTTCGTACTACTACCCAGGGATCCTCCTGATCTTAATCAAACGGGGAGCACATGGCAGAACCATTGATCATCCATTATCTGCAGAGGCGGAGTCGTTTATTTCCATGTGGTATACTATAGCATGATAAGCATTTTAAAGACCAGACTACAAGCAAACATGCAGCATCGACGTCGGCGTGGTTGTAAAGTTGGGAATAATGCGTACGATGGACAAATTATGTAGCTTATCATGGATTATGAGTATCACAAAAAAAAATGGGAGTACTTCAATTAATCATATTGGTACTTCGGCATCTACTGATAAATCTCCCGAGCTAATCTGGAGAAGGTTCTGGAGGAGGTTCCCAGGCATGGACGGCATTGGATGATTGGTATCGACATTCGAGAAAAGGAATCCAAGGTCACACTCTCGAATGAATCAAGCGTGCAGCACTGGCTCTCTGTTGATCGAAAGAGACAACGCTTGTTTCAAAAGGAAAGAGCCGCGCGAGCTTAAAACAGGGACCGGCTAGGTGTCAATCGACTAAAAATTGTATTCGGTCAGTCACTTTTTTGTGTAGGTGTGGACATGCGCAGCCACAGCAAAAAAAAGCCTAATAAGGCCGGCCGCAACTATGCCTGCGAGATTTGGACTCTGTCATGAGAGAGAGAGAGAGAGCACTCGTGAGAGATGGTGCTGTGCACAGACATGCAAGAGAGAGATACTGAGAGAGATTTATGATGTGAGCATGCATGTGAAAAAAATTAGAGAGAGATGCATGCATGGCAGAGAAATTTAATAAGAGAAGGAGTCAAAGTGTGAGGTAATTTTCTTTTTTGACCGTGACGGTTCAAATGCGGCCAAAACAAAATATTTCTGTCCCACAACTTGCTACAGTATACCTGCAGTCTAAATGCAGTGTTATTTAGAGAAAATTACCTAAGAAGAAGTTTGGCATGAGTCTCTCGCAAAGCTAAAACACTAATAATGACAAAATATGCACACAATTTACACATAATTATGCTTTTTTATAATATGCAATAATAAGCATATAATGGTGAAGTTTTGCCAAAAAGAAGATTGCTAAGAAAAAAAATGAATTAGTGGCGTTGCCATTACTCTTAAACTAGAAATAAAATTAAATCTAAAACTGAAATAAAATTAAAAGAAAAAAGTTTGCTAAGGAAAAATGAATTGGTGGCATTTGTATCCCTTTAGGAAGAATAAAAATGAAACAAAACTAAATAAAAATGGCAAAATTTGCACACGAGTTACACTTAAATTGCGCTCTTTCACAATATGCAAGAATAAGCATATAATAATGGAATATTTTTTAAAAATGCTAAGAATGAATGAATTAGTGTCATTTGTATTACCCTTAAAAAAGAAAGAAAATAAAATAATAACTAAAACAATTAAAATAATTTTTTTCAAAGTAAGAATGAATTAGTGGCATTGATATTAACTTTAAGAAAAAACAAATAATGAGCAAAGATTTGCACACAATTTAGACAGAAATTGCGATTTTTGTAATATGCAACTATAAGCTATAACAATGGATTTTTCGCAAAACATGTTTCCTAATAAGAAATGGATTAGTGGCATTGGTAGCCTTAACGAAGAAAAGAAATAAACTAAAAGCTAAAACAAAATTGAAATAATGAAGTTTTATAAGAAAGAATGAATTAGTGGCTTTGGTATATTACCCTTTAAGAAGGAAAAAGATGAAATAAAAGCAAAATCAAAATCAAAATAATAAAGATTCCTAGGAAAGGATTAATTAGTGGCTTTGGTATTACCCTTCAAGAAGAAAGGAAATAAAATAAAAACTAAAACAAAATCTAAATAATGAAGTTTTCTAATGAAGAATGAATTAGCGGCATTGCTATTATCATTTAAGAAGAAAAAAATGAAAAAAAATAAATCTTTAACAAAGAATGATTAAATTTGCACACAATATACACAAAAATACACTTTTTAAAATATGCAATAGTAAGCACGTAATAGAGGAATTTTCACAAAAAAGACAATCCCCGAGAAGGGTAAAATTTTCTAAGTATTCCTTGAACACATTATTTTAATTACCATAGATTTAATTATTGTGAGCTGTTACATGATAACCCAAAAGAAGTAAAAGGGTCGGTTTCTTGAGCATCTAATACTTCTGGTGTTGTCACCTTATAGAATAATTGAACCAAAAAATTCTAAAAAAATGAATTAGTGGCATTGGTATTACCATTCAAAAAAATATATATAACTAGTCCGGCAAAGACAAAATTTGCATACCATTTACACATAAATTGATTTTTTTTTATAATTTGTAAGAATAAGCATATAATAATGAAAGTTTTGCAAAAAAAGAAGTTTTCTAAACAGGAATGAATTAGTGGCGCTATTACCATTGACGAAGAAAGAAAATAAAAAACTAAAACTAAGCCAAAATAATGAATTTTATATGAATGAATGAATAAGTGACAATGCTACTGCCCTTTAAGAAGAAAGAAAGTGAAATAAACACAAAAACAAAAACAAAATATGATGTTTCCCAACGAAGAATGAATTAGTGACATTTATATTACCCTTTACAAATAAAAAATAATCTAAAACAAGAAATGTAAAAATTTGCACACAATTTACACAAAAATTGCGCCATTTATAATATGCAATAATAAGCATATGATTGTGGAATTTACACAAAATATAAGTTTCCAAAGAAGGGATGAATTAGTGGAATTGGTATTACCCTTAAAAAAGAAAAAAATGAAATGCAAACGTCACTAATGAAATATTATAAAAACAAAATAATGAAACACTTTAAAAAGAAAGAAAATAAAAAACAAAAACAAGATACTGAAGTTTTCTAGGGAAGAATGAAATGAAGAAGGAAAATAAAAAGCTAAAACAGAATAATGAAGTTTTCTATGGAATACTGAAACCCTTTAAGAAAAGAAATACAAAAAGAAAAAGAAAAACAAAATAATGAATTTTCTGTGCTAGAATGAAAACCTTTAAGCAGAAAGAAAATATCTCTCCCTAATAATAAACCAGTGATTGCTTCTGGTCGTCCGTCGCATACTTTTGCAAAAAAAAACCTGCATTTTCCGATAATTAACCCAAAGTCTGCCGTTAAGTCAGAACGAACCTTTTTTTTGTAATTTACACAAAACCCCCTGAATTTTACACTAATTAACCCACAGTCAGATTTGAGTCAAAACGAATGTTTTTTTACAGTTTTACATAAACACACCAGATTCTACGGTAATCACCCCGCAGTCTATTAAAAATAAATAAATATTTTCAAATAACCATATCTTTTAAACCATAACTTCGATTTTGATTAAAAAATATGTAGAATTTGAATATGATGTTATCTTACATGTTAAATATTTTTAAAATTATATCTAAGATACAATGTTAATCAATGGTGCATGGTCCGTCTTTATTTCGTACCGACACGGATCTATATTGCAACATGTAAAATTGAACGCTCATAATTGGGAAGATTATAATCCTTGGGCATGTTGTACTTGCACCAGATTCTCTCTTTGTACATGTTTCATGAGATAAGACCTTACGTACATACCTTTTCTTTGCAAAATCCACGCACGTACTTATCATCGGATTACACTTTTTTGTAGTGAATACACAAACAATTTTTATAGGATGTATATACACTTATCAAATTCATCAACATCAGAAGTACATGAATGTTTATTTTGAAAATATCCGAACTATTAATGTGATAGTCATGCACGTTCATAGTTGAACCGATAAATACAATCTTAATTTGTGTTCCATCTATTGCATGTGATGGTGATACATGTTGGCTTTCTTGAATAAACTTAATCTATGGACGCGGCCTCCTTAGTGTCAAACGGCACCACAAAGGTGCTGACTGAGTGTGGTTGTAGGTACTTGCCATCAATATGACGAGTGAGAATCAAAATTGAGCAGAAATGATAACGGCTTAGATAAATCTTTTTACTCCCTGTTGCAACGCACGGGCGCATTTAGTAGTAAAAACTAAAATAAACACAAAATAATGAAGTTTTCTTGAGGAAAATGAAACCATTTAGGAAGAAAGAAAATAAAAAATAACTTGCACACAAGTATGCCCTGAAATTGCATTTTTGTAATATGCAAAAAATAAGCATTTGCAGTGCAATTTTTGCTCTCTACTATAATTTACACACATGATGTATCATACTTGCGTGTATACTTACTTACAAACACAAAAATAAAAATAAATTTTTCTAAAAAGAAATCAAGTATAGTGGCATTTGTACCACCCTTTAAGAAGAATGAAAGTAAAAATAACAGTGATACAATTTGCACACAATTTACACATAAATTGCACTTTTTAGTTATGTAAGAATAAACATATAATAGTGAATTTTACATAAAAATAAAGTTTTTAAATAAGGAATGAATTAGTGGCATTGGTAACGTCCTCAAAAACAAGAAATGAATTAAAAACTAAACATAATAAAACAAATAAAGTTTTCTAAGAGAGAGTAAATTAGTGAGATTGGTATTACTCTTAAGAAGAGAGAAAATAAAAAAACTTGCACACAACTTTGCAGTGAAATAGCACTTTTTATAATATGCAGTGAATATACATTTAATAATGCAACTTTAGCAGTCTAGTATAATTTACACAAATATTGTATAGTAATTTGATGCATACATACACATAATAATAGAAAACTGTATTTAATTAGCAAAAAAATAGCATTGTTATTATCCTTAAAGAATAAAGAAAATAAAAAAACATAATTTTTCACACAATTAGCACAAAAAATGCACTTTTTATAATATATAAAATAAATATATAAGAATGAAGTTGCCGTACTCTAATGTAATTTATACATGTATAGGTTTACACACACCCAACATCCAAAAATACGTAAATAAAAAAAACAAAACTCAACTGAAAAATTAAAAACAAAAGTGTACACATACAGAAAACAAAAGCAATCCCATAAAAAAAGCATGCACATCCGAAAATCCAGCCCAAGAAGGAAATTGACTGACCCAAAATAGGAGTCAGTCAAATCCAAACAGCCCAATACACCATCAAAACATGACATTTCCTCAAAAAAGAAAACCCCAGCAAAACATGACAGAAAAAAAGAAATACTACACAAATCTTAAAGCATAATCCAACGTCTGGAAAATCAACTGGCCATAAAACTAAAAGTCGACTGAAATCGAGCTAAAGTGCTTAAAACAAGCATTGCAACTGTACCCACTTAGTCGTGTGTATTAATCATGTACCCTCTTCGTCCGGAAATACTTGTCGGAGGAATGGATGTATCTAGACGTATTTTAGTTATAGATACATCCATTTTTATGCATTTCCCGACAAGTATTTCGGGATGGAGGGAGTATATACTTTAAAAACTAATTATGCTTTGAATAGTGTCAGGTGTTGTCATTTTGCAAGGTGCAAAAAATTGACGCATGCTGAATATCGGAGCCGTATCTGCCGTGGTCACCACCCCTGCCATCCGCCGGCAGCTCGGCCTCCTCTGTCCTCGCACCGCTCGCCGTCCATGGGTACTCGGCCACCAACCGCCGCTTGCAGCTCCTGCTCCGGCTAGCCCGGCCACCCACCGAGCCCCTCCGCCCCTGGCAGCCCTGCACGTCCACCTCGGCCCTCTGCTGCTCGCAGGCAGCCACGCCTCTGCCTCCTGCACGAACTCCAGCAGCCGTGCCCGGGATCCCGTGTTGTATCAAACCTGTTTGGATTTCATCACGTTCTCATATTCCCACCAAAGAAACTTTCCAAACAGTAGTAGGAGCACAAGTACAACATAAAGCAAAAAATCCGTAACTCCAGCAAAAAAGAAGAAGTCGGTAACCAAGTCGGAATCAAACCGCATCGTGGTGACGTTAAAAGCAAACGAAAACGACTGTGCAACGGCAGCGCATCGTGTGGTAAGCAACCGGGAGAAAGAGAAAGGAAACAAGGGAAATAGATTGCAGCCCATGGCCATGGACGACGCGGGACGCCGGGAGTTGCCCACGGACGTCCTGGTGGAGATTTTGCTGCGGCTGCCCCCGAGCTCCCGGCGCCGGGTCCGTCTCGTTTGCAGGCTCTGGCGCGACATCATCGACGAGCGCACCACGGAGATGCACAGCTGCGCCACGGCCCTTCTCTGGGACATCTGGGACCGCACCGCCTATGTCGTCGATGACCTGTCCAAGTCGTCAACAGGGAAGTGCAGAAAGTTGTGGAAGTGGGGCAAATACGGACAACTTGTCGGTACGTGCAACGGCCTGCTCTGCTTGTGCGACATGGTGACACCAGGCGGCGCCGTCACCTTGGTCAACCCGGCCACCGGTGAGACGTTGCCTGTACCGCCGCTGCCGTGTGTAGATAAGAGGAGATGTGTCCCGGAGAAATGGTACGAGGCGTACAGCTTCGGATACCACCCTACGTCCGGTCAGTATAAGGTGGTGCACGTTCCCTGCAGCTTCGACTTGCCGCACGTGTTCGACACCGTACATGTGCTCACACTTGGGGAGGCATCGTGGCGGGAGGTTCCTGAGCACGACGGATGGTGCAAGTGCGACCTGAGCGCCGGCATCGTCAGCGTCGATGGCACTACTTATTGGGTCTTGAGTTATGGCGCTATAGCACTGGTCGTGGCGTTTGATCTCGAGCATGAGCGTGTCACCTTCCTCGAGGAGCTACCTGCGCATATAGCTAACGTACCACCTAACTGAGGTGCATGGGAGGTTGGGCCTCGTGACCCGTGACCTTTCGATGACGACTGAGGTGTGGATTCTTGATAAGGGGCGGAAGTGGACGTGCCGGTACAGTCTCAGGCGGCAGGACCTTCCGGGGTCACAGTTCGTGTGTGGCGAATACATCTTGACAAAGAAGAAGGGATGGATATGCGGGCACTATAGACGGAAAGACATGTGGTCATCAAACAAGGCGGTGCCGGTGCGGGTCAGCCACAGGGCTCAGGGGACGCGACTCGCCAAGATAAAGGGTGACTGGTACCAGACATTTCCCTACGTTGAGACGTTGGAACCACTTAGCATTTATTCCGTTGACTCTTAATGCCTAATGAGGAATTAGTTCTCTGCTAGAAGGAAGAGAGCCCCTTGCCCTGTTGGTTTTCTTTTAGAAGTGCTATCTTTAGGCGAATGATTTTCTTCTCGGCTTCCAGCATTTTTTGACTATCATGTTGTTCTCCTATTGTGCATGTTAATTAGTTGTTAATTAGATTTTTACTAGCAAAGAGCCCGTGCACGTGCGTTGCAATGAGAGAAAAATATAGCACGTGCCCAATCATGAGTCAAGACCCCAATAGGCCAACGTTCTTTATTTAAACATCCAATCCCATTTATGTTGTCATTTGTCTTCCGTCCCGTCCTCGCCTATGATGATCTTAGTGCCTACAGAACCACAACGGGTTTGAATGTGGTCAATCCTAAGTCGTGTCTCTCTCGACATAAGATGAGAATATGTTTTCCTTGCTAGGCTGGGCTTTGCCGCAGACTTGATACTGACTTGGGTACGGCCTCGGGCCCGTCTTCTGCTGCCGCTTCCCCCAGCCGTGCTCCCCCTGTGCCTGTGCGTTCGCCTGCCTCCACTGCTCGCAAGAGTGGCCGCGTCTCCAATTGCGGCGAGCGGGTGGCGGATCGGGCTGCTCGGCGCGCTGCGGCTCGGGATCTGCCCCCTTCAGGTTCGCGCCTAGTCCCCTCCTCTTCCCTCCCCGCTGTTCACTCCCCTGTTCGTTTAGTTCTTCCGTCGCAATCCGATGATCATTTGCTTAAAATTTTAGATGACGTGGGCATTTGCTTAGATTCTAGTTTGGGATCCCCCTCTTCTTTACTTGGGTTGATTAGGGCTAATGAAGTAGCTCAGGCTGACATTGCTAAAGCTAAGGAGGCTGGGGTGGGTACGATTGCCCCACTGGTTGTGGCCGGTGGGGATGAGGGGGGAGATGACAGGTGTCAGGCTTCCCCGGTGGTTCCTAAACGTAGGGCTGGGAAACGTGCTAAACCCTGCAAGGCTCCGAGCAGGTCGAGTCTTAGAATTAAAAACTTATCCTTCAGATGAAGGCCTTATTCTGGAACATTAGAGGTTTTGGCGCTAGGGGGCGCAGGGACCAACTTAAAGATCTGGTGCGGTCTGAAAATGTTGATTTTATTGGCCTTGTCGAGACTCTCAAATCCTCTTTCTCCCCTAGCGAACTCTCGGCCGTTGCTGGGATAGATAGATTTAATTGGAACTTTGTGGCCTCTGCTGGACATTCAGGTGGTATCCTCCTTGGTACCAAAAAAGATGTTTTCGATTTTGTTGCTTTTGACCATGGCATCTTTTGGGCTAGCACGGTGGTTCCTCATCGAACTCTCAACTCTTTACTAGAAATCATGGTGGTCTATGGTCCGGCTGACCACTCTTTGTCGTACATTTTTCTGGATGAACTTAGTAATAAAATTGAATCCTGTCAGCTGCCTCTCCTGATTGGGGGTGATTTTAATTTGATGCGATATCCTTCTGATAAGAGCTCCTCTAATTCTCTTGGCCTCTGGCTGATGCCTTCAATGCTTTCATTAGGGACACGGCTATTCGTGAAATCCCTAGGGTTGGGGCCCGTTACACTTGGACTAACCGCCAAATCTCCCCCATTCGTTCTGTCCTTGATAGGGTTTTTTTATGTCCTAGTTGGGATTCGCTGTTCCCCCGTGTGAGTCTCAGAGCTCTTGCCATTGTGGGCTTTGATCACGCCCCCCTGATTCTTGACGATGGCTCGCGCTCGGTTGGTTTCCCGAGGTTTCAGTTCGATGCTTCCTGGCTACAAGTGGAGGGCTTCAATGACTTGTTGGCGCAAAAGATTTAGGCTTTCCTATCTTCTAATAGACGCTCTTTTGGCCCGATGGATGACTGGCATCAATGCTCCTATTTTCTTCGTAGATTCCTTAGAGGTTGGTCCAAAAATCACTATGCCGAGTCAAGGCGAGACAAAGCTAGGCTGGCTGCTCAAATTGGCGAGCTTGACGATCGCGCGGACATTTCTGGTCTATCCGTGGCCGAATGGCAGATCCGCTATGGCTTAGAAGAGGCTCTCTTGGGTATTCATCGGCAGGAGGAAGTGTACTGGAGGCAGAGAGGCACTATCAACTGGACATTAAAGGGTGATTCGCCCATGGCCTATTTCTTCGCTATTGCTAATGGCAGACGTCGGAGATGCCTGATTGATAGCCTCCTTATTGACGGTGTCAGGGTCTCTGACCCTTCGGTGATTCTGCGCCATGTGGTTCAATTCTTTTCTAACCTGTTAGCGGCTAAACTTGAGCTGGGTTTTAGGTTAGCACTGTCCTTCTGGTCTCCTCTCGATCAGATTTCGAGCGCCGAAAATGATTGTCTGCTGATCACCCCTTCCGAAGAGGAAATCTTCGAGACGATTCATACTGCCAACTATAATGCGGCTTCAGGACCTGACGGCTTCTCCATGCCTTTCTTTCGGCAATTCTGGCCTCAGTTAAAAGGCCTCCTCAAGGCTATTACACAAGGGTTTTGGCTGGGAACTGTTGACATCTCGAGACTCAACTACGCGGTTCTCACCCTCATTCCTAAGGTCAAAGGTGCTGATCTAATCTCCCAATTTAGGCCCATTGCTTTAATTAACAACTTTGCGAAGATTCCCGCTAAGGGCATGGCTACTAGGGTTTCTCCGATCGCCCATCGGGTCATTAGCCCTTTCCAATCTGCGTTCATAAAGGGGAGATTCATTCTGGATGGGGTGCTTTGCCTTCATGAGATAATTCATGATCTGCGGATTAAGGGCACTAAGGCCGTGGTCCTTAAGCTTGATTTCGAAAAGGCGTATGATTCGGTGAGTTGGAATTTCCTCCGCCAAGTTCTGCTGGCTAAGGGCTTTGAGGTTCGGTGGTGCACTGCCTGATGCAGCTTGTCTCCGGTGGGCACACGGCTGTGGCTGTGAATGGTCAAACTAGTAACTTTTTTGCTAATGGTAGGGGCCTTAGACAAGGGGATCCGGCGTCCCCGTTGCTTTTTTAATTTTGTAGCCGATGCTCTATCTCATATCCTATCTCGTGCTGCGTCTGCTGGACACATTTCGCCTGTTAGCTCTCACCTTATCCCTAATGGTATCACTCACCTCCAGTATGCGGATGATACCATCATTATGGTTGAACTTAATGAGAGCAGTCTCACAAATTTAAAATTTCTTCTTCTATGCTTTGAAGCTCTTTCGGGTCTTCAAATTAACTTCTCTAAGAGCGAGGTCATTGTTACTGGGGTGTCTGATTCGGAAGCTCAGCGGGTGGCTCATCTTCTGAACTGTTCTCTTGGGTCTTACCCTCTCAAATATTTGGGCTTACCTATTTCCCCTCTCAAGCTTCTGGCAAAAGATTTCGCCCCGGCAGTGACTAAAGTTGGCAACAGAGTTTTGCCGTGGAGAGGCCGTTATAACTCTCAGGCGGGCAAGGTTGCCCTTACAAACTCGTGCCTCTCCTCCCTTCCGATGTTTCTAATGGGCTTCTATCTTCTATCCAGAGGGATTCACTCTGGTTTCGACAAGCACAGGGGTGCTTTTTATTGGAATTCCTCCGAAAATAAACGCAAATATAGGATGGTTAAGTGGGACCTCATTTGTAGACCTAAGAACATGGGGGGCCTTGGCATCATAAATACTCTGGTCATGAACAAGTGCCTTATGTTAAAATGGTGGTGGAAGATAATGTACCTTGAGGATCGTCCTACTTGGCTCTCTCTTCTCAAAGCTAAATACTTCCCTTCCTTGAGCCCTATGTTCGCCCCTTCTTCTGGTGGTTCTCAATTTTGGCATCAGCTTGTTAAAGTTCGACTGATTTTCCGATCTCTTGTTAAATTTGTAGTCCGGAATGGTAAATCTACTCGTTTTTTGTTGGACTGGTGGGTAGGGGATACCACGCTTGCGGTGGCCTATCCGACTTTGTTTTCGTACTGTGCTGGTCCTGAGATCTCTATCTTTGAGCTCTCGGTTCAGGACTGGGTTTTAGATTTTCGACGTTCTCTTTCCCCTGTGGAGTTGGAAGATTGGCAACGCCTTACTGCCTGCTTCCCCTTGCTTTCGGAGGAAGAGGACTCCGTTGTTTGGCCCCATTCCTCTTCGGGGCGTTTCTCTGTTAAGTCGGCGTACTCAAAACTTATCTCCGGCGGACGCACTGCTAAGTTTAAGGATATCTGGTCAGCTTGTATTCCTCCTAAGATTAAAATCTTCCTATGGCAAGCTTTCCGTCGTAAACTCCCTGCGGCTGATCAAATTAAGAAGAGGAACGGACCGGGCTCTGATAGATGCGAGTTATGTGGTGCTCTTGAGAATACCGAACATATTTTTTCCATTGCTCTCTAGCTAAATTCATTTGGAGTTGCATTAGACTTTGGCTTCGTGTTAATTGGAACCCTTCTCCTTTTGAGGATTTGCGGCGTTGTATTAATCCTCTATCAGGCCGGTCTAAGAGGGTATTCTTGGTGGGCTGGGCTGCGATTTGTTGGTCACTATGGACTACTAGAAACAAGTTCACTATCGAACACATTTTCCCGGCTAACCCTGTGAGTTGCTTATTTAAAGCCAATGTCTTTTTGCAGCAGTGGAGATCATTGACTAAGGAAGGGGACCTAGAGGCTTTCGGCGACATGTTATCTAAAATGAAATCTACGACGTCTTCCCTGCTGCGGTGCTCTAGGAGGACGGATTCCTAATTGTCTCTGCTGCTCGACATGCTGGCCTGTGTGCCATGTTAGGCTGGATGCCTTGTCCTCGTACTTCTTATCCCTAGTCTGCTAAACTTATGTGTGTTTTGTGCTGGTGTTATGACTCTGCCTGGTGGCTTTATCTATAAAGTCGGGCGATCGCCTTTTCTCTAAAAAAAAGGTTTGCCAAGGCTTGCATGCATGCTTATCGATGGTTTCTTTCATCTCCAATTTTGTTTGTCGAGGTGTTCATTTGCAATTGAGACTGACGCTCGTACGAAGGAAAGACGGATCGCACACTATTGATTAAGGTTTCACCTGCAAATAGCATTTCGAAAATAGAGAATGGGTAAAATAACATCATATTTGCATTCTAAACATTTTTCCAATCAAATTTTATATATAACATGTTAAAATTGGAGTTAAGTTATAAAACATATGAATATTTCAAAAAGCATGTTTTGTAATTAAAACTGAATTGCTGGTTAATTACCAGAAATTGTAGGGGTTTTCTGTAAAAACAAAAAAAGATTCATGTTGTTGCTTAAAAGTGAACTGCAGGTTACCTAACCGAAACTGTAGTGGGTTTTCCGTAAGATTAGAAAAACAATTCGCTTCAAGTAAGATGTACTGCGAGTTGATTCTTCAAAACATAAGGGGTTTTACAAAAAAATACCACAACGGTGAATGGCTAGAAGCAATCCGTACTTTATTTGTAGGTATATAGATTTACTTTTATATTTTGGGAATATATTTTCTAGTAGGCCTTTTAGGTACCTTTTTCTTTATTTATTTATCTCGGGGTACTCTGTTTTTTTCGTGATGAAAACTTCTGATCTATTCACAACTGTCAAGGTAGTACAAAAAACACCAGAAGTAAAAAATGCATCGAGGTCCGTGAACCACATAGAAACGACTATAAGCAGCGGAGCGAGTCGAAGGCGTGCCGCTGTCATCGCCCCTCCGTCACCGGAGCGGGGAAACCTTATTATAGTAGATAGTCAAAAAAAGTTATCGTGCTAAGGTCCCAAAGGACCAGCCACCAGTACAACAACCGCCGCTAATGAAGAGATGAAGGAAATATGGCCTAGAGGCAATAATAAAGTTGTTATTTATATTTCCTTATATCATGATAAATGTTTATTATTCATGCTAGAATTGTATTAACCGGAAACTTAGTACATGTGTGAATACATAGACAAACAGAGTGTCACTAGTATGCTTCTACTTGACTAGCTCGTTGAATCAAAGATGGTTAAGTTTCCTAGCCATAGACATGAGTTGTCATTTGATTAACGGGATCCCATCATTGGAGAATGATGTGATTGACTTGACCCATTCCGTTAGCCTAGCACTTGATCGTTTAGTTTATTTGCTATTGCTTTCTTCATGACATATACATGTTCCTATGACTATGAGATTATGCAACTCCCGAATACTGGAGGAATGATACGTCTCCAACGTATCTATAATTTTTGATTGTTTCATGCTATTATATTATCCATCTTGGATGTTTTATATACATTTATATGCTGTTTTATAAGATTTTTGGGACTAACCTATTAACCTAGAGCCCAGTGCCAGTTTCTGTTTTTTCCTTGTTTTTGAGTTTTACAGAAAAGGAATACCAAACGGAGTCCAATTGACGTGCCAATTTTTGATGATTTTTTATGGACCAAAAGAAGCCCCCGGAGTAAAAAAGTTGGGCCAGAAGAGTCCCGAGCCGTCCACGAGGGTGGAGGGCACGCCCTACCCCCTGGGCGCGTCCCCCTATCTCGTGGATGACTCAGAGACCCCCCTGACGTGAGACCGACGCCAAAAATTCATGTAAATACAGAAACCCCCAGAACATAACCTAGATGGGGAGTTTCGCCGCCGCAAGCCTTTGTAGCCACCAAAAACCAATCGGGACCCTGTTCCGGCACCCTGCCGGAGGGGGGAATCATCACCGGTGGCCATTTTCATCATCCCGGCGCTCTCCATGACGAGGAGGGAGTAGTTCACCCTCGGGGCTGAGGGTATGTACAGTAGCTATGTGTTTGATCTCTCTCTCTCTCTCTCTCTCTCTCTCTCTCTCGTGTTCTTGATTCGGCATGATCTTGATGTATCGTGAGCTTTGTTATTATAGTTGGATCTTATGATGTTTCTCCCCCTCTACTCTCTTGTAATGGATTGAGTTTTCCCTTTAAAGTTATCTTATCGGATTGAGTCTTTAAGGATTTGAGAACACTTGTTGTATGTCTTGCATGTGCTTATCTGTGGTGACAATGGGATATTCACGTGATCTACTTAATGTATGTTTTGGTGATCAACTTGCGGGTTCAGTGACCTTGTGAACTTATGCATAGGGGTTGGCACACGTTTTCGTCTTGACTCCCCGGTAGAAACTTTGGGGCACTCTTTGAAGTTCTTTGTGTTGGTTGAATGGATGAATCTGAGATTGTGTGATGCATATCGTATAATCATACCCGCAGATACTTGTGGTGACATTGGAGTATCTAGGTGACATTAGGGTTTTGGTTGATTTGTATCTTAAGGTGTTATTTTACTACAAACTCTAGGGCTGTTTGTGACACTTATAGGAATAGCCCAATGGATTGAGCGGAAAGAATAACTTTGAGGTGGTTTCGTACCCTACAATAATCCCTTCGTTTGTTCTCCACTATTAGTGACTTTGGAGTGACTCTTTGTTGCATGTTGAGGGATTGTTATATGATCTAATTATGCTATCATTGTTGAGAGAACTTGCACTAGTGAAAGTATGAACCTTAGGCCTTGTTTCCTAGCATTGCAATACCGTTTACGCTCACTTTTACCACTTGCAACCTTGCTATTTATATATTTTTAGATTACAAATACCCATATCTACCATCCATATTGCACTCGTATCACCATCTCTTCGCCGAACTAGTGCACCTATACAATTTACCATTGTATTGGGTGTGTTGGGGACACAAGAGACTCTTTGTTATTTGGTTGTAGGGTTGTTTGAGAGAGACCATCTTCATCCTACGCCTCCCACGGATTGATAAACCTTAGGTCATCCACTTGAGGGAAATTTGCTACTGTCCTACAAACCTCTGCACTTGAAGGCCCAACAACGTCTACAAGAAGAAGGTTGTGTAGTAGACGTCAAGCTCTTTTCTGGCGCCGTTGCCGGGGAGGCTAGGTAAGCAGCACTAACACTCCATCAACTAAGCTCTTTTCTGGCGCCGTTGCCGGGGAGGTTAGTGCTTGAAGGTATATATTTAGATCTTGCAATCGAATCTTTTTGTTTCTTGTTTTATCACTAGTTTAGTCTATAAAAAGAAAACTACAAAAAAATGGAATTGAGGGTGCCTCATATGCTTCATCTTTTTAATGTCTTTCGTGAAAATGATGGAAAGGAAAATTGTGCTCAAGTGCTAGAAGAAGAATGCATTAGAATGTTTGGCACTAAATCTTTGTATGATGAGCATGATTGCAATGTTGTTAGTATGAATTCCTTGAATATCCATGATGCTAATGATATGCAAAGCCACAAGCTTGGGGATGCTATGCTTGATGAAGATGATATTTTTAGTCCCCCAAGTTTTGATGAGAATATTTATTTTGATGATAGCATGCCTCCTATTTATGATTATTATTGTGATGACATGTATGCTATAAAGAATAATGGTAACCATGAAACTTGTCATCTTGATTTTAATTTTCAATTGGATTATGCCTCACATGATAGTTATTTTGTTGAGTTTGCTCCCACTTCTATTCATGAGAAGAAATTTGGTTATGTGGAGATGATAATCCCCAAGTGAAGGGAATCATCGTAGCAATTCCCAAAGGTGGAAGTGATAAGTATGGAGTATCGAACCCACAAGGAGCTAAAGGTAAGATCAATATTCTCTCAAGTCCTATCTACCAGTGATACAACTCTACGTACAGCGAACGTTTGCTTCCAACTAGAAACGAGAAATAAAACTATGTTGTGGGTATGAAGAGGATAACTTTGCATGGTATCGGAGAGCTAAAATATAAAAGTAGGTGTTGTTATCATAAAGTTAGAATATATTACTAAATATTATAAATAGCGAGTGGAATAATGATGGATCGGTGTGTGGAATTTTCCTAGGCAATTGTTAACAAGACCGGTAGTCGTCATTGCAATTTCATATGAGGGAGAGGCATAAGCTAACATACTTTCTCTTCTTGGATCATATGCACTTATGATTGGAACTCTAGCAAGCATCCACAACTACTAAAGATCATTAAGGTAAAACCCAACCATAGCATTAAAGCATCAAGTCCCCTTTATCCCATACGCAACAACCCCCTTACCCGGGTTTATGCTTCTGTCACTCAAGCAACCCACTATCAGCGAATCATAAATGTATTGCAACACCCTACAGCGGGAATCCCTCATGGTTGCGCGACACGGAGGGCACAATAGGACAGCACCAAAATAAAACATACAACTCATACCAATCTAGATCATCAATCAACCCAAAGACAAAGGATATCTACTCAAAACATCATAGGATAGCAACACATCATTGGATCATAATATGTGGCATAAAGCACCATGTTCAAGTAGGGATTACAGCGGGGTGCGGGAGAGTGGACCGCGTAAAAGAGATGAGGATGGTGATGATGATGGTGATGTTGATGAAGACGATCACCGTGGCGATGATTCCCCTCCCGATGGCACTCCGGCGCCACCGAGAGAGAGGAGGAGAGGTTCTCCCCCTTGTGCTTCCTCCTCCATGGCCTCCCCCCTAGATGGGGAGAGGTTATCCCTCTGGTCCTTGGTCTTCATGGCGATGATGGCCCCTCCGGGATCCTCCTCCATGGCCTCCGATGATGATGGCCCCCTCCGGTAGGGTGCCAGAGAGGGCCTAGATTGATTTCTCGTGGCTACAGAGGCTTGCGGCGGCGGAACTTCCGATCTAGGTTATTTTCTGAAGGTTTCTGTATTTATATGAGAGGATGGCGTCGAGAACAAGTCAAGGGGTTCCTCGAGGCGGCCACGAGATAGGGGGCGCGTCCCCCACCCTCGTGGGGCCCACGGAACTCCCCTCTGGTAGATTTTTGTTCCAGTATTTTTTATATTTTCCAGAAAAATTCTCCGTTGATTTTCATCGCATTCCGAGAACTTTTATTTCTGCACAAAACAACACCACGGTAGTTCTACTGAAAACAGCGTCAGTCCGGGTTAATTCTAATCAAATCATACCAAAATCATATAAAACTATTGTAAACATGGCATGAATACTTCATAAATTATAGATACGTTGGAGACGTATCAGCATCCCCAAGCTTAATTACTGCTCGTCCTCGAGTAGGTAAATGATAAAAGAAATAATTTATGAAGTGTGAATGCTAGCAAGTGCACAAGTTTGATCAATGATAATTTCAATCACCTTTTCTAGTATCATCATAACAGTAGCTCAACTCATAAAACTTCTCATGATCAAGTAACAAGCTATTCACATGTTAAAGTATAGATCATAAACTTTCTTTGAAACTAACAAACCATGCTCTTAGTCATCAAACAATTGCAATTCATCTTATTTTCGGGAAGGGTCTATGTAAGAGCTTTGATTCAGCAAACTCCACATACTCAACTATCATTTAATCTTTCACAATTGCTAACACTCATGTGATATTTATGGGTTCAAAGTTTTAATCGGACACAGAGAAAGATAGGGGCTTATAGTTTTGCCTCCCAACCTTTTACCTCAAGGGTAATGTCAACAATAATAATTTATGAAAACCTACATCCAAGTGGATATATATATATATCCGGATCGATCCAACACAAAGTGCTTGCCAAAGGAAAAAGTGTAAAAAGGAAAGGTGATGATCACCATGACTCTTGTATAAGGTTAGAAGATAAAAGTAAAAGATAGGCCCTTCGCAGAGGGAAGCAGAGGTTGTCATGCGCTTTTATGGTTGGATGCACAAAATCTTAATGCAAAAGAACGTCACTTTATATTGCCGCTTGTGATAAAGACCTTTATTATGCAGTCCATCGCTTTTATTTCTTCCCTATCACAAGTTTGTATAAAGTTTATTTTCTTCGCACTAATAGATCATACATGTTTAAGGAGCAATTTTTATTGCATGCACCGATGACAACTTACTTGAAGGATCTTACTCAATCCATAGGTAGGTATGGTGGACTCTCATGGCAAAACTGGGTTAAGGAATGTTTGGAAGCACAAGTAGTATCTCTACTTGGTGCAAATAATTTGGCTACCATGAGAGGGAAAGGCAAGCTCAACATGTTGGATGATCCAAGACAATATAACGTTTCGGACATAGGAAAGCATAACCCATTAAGTTGTCTTCCTTGTCCAACACCAACTTTTTAGCATGTCATATTTTAATGAGTGCTCACAATTACAAAAGATGTCCAAGATAGTATATTTATATGTGAAATCTCTCTTCCTTCAATATTCTTTCATGAATTGTTCAAGTGACCAATTCTGCGTTTGCTGGCTTTCAATAAGTTTACTACCTATACTTATTATGTGTCATTACTCCCCATGTTATAAGCATATGAGACATATATAAATTCAGATTTATGATATTCAATTCATTCAACCATTTACTCATAGGATAAACATGAAGCACGTGAGTAAATGACAAACTACTCCAAAAGATATAAGTGAAGAACACTGAGTAGTCAAATAATTAACTAGCCATGGGAGGATTCCTTTTCATTCAAGATTTCAGATCCAATGATTTATTCAAACAACAAGTAAAATTGAAAATACGCTCCAAGCAAGACACATATCATGTGACGAATAAAAATATAGCTCCGAGTAAGGTATACCGATAGTTTTGAAGACGAAAGAGGGGATGCCTTCCGGGGCATCCCCAAGCTTAGGCGCTTGAGTCTTCCTTGAATATTACCTTGGGGTGCCTTGGGCATCCCCAAGCTTAGGGTCTTTCCACTCCTTATTCTCCTCATATCGATATCTCACCCAAAGCTTGAAAACTTCAATCACACAAAACTTAACAGAACTTCGTGAGATAGGTTAGTATGATAAAGAGTAAACCATTCACTTTGGTACTGTCAAAGACAAGGTTAATAATTGTTCTCACACAATTCCTACTGTACCATATCATTTCTACAATTTATATCGAGAAATATAATACATAGAAACTAGAAAACAAGCAAACTATGCAATGAAAACAGAATCTGCCAGAAACAGAACAGTCTGTAATGATCTGAACAGCAACCATACTTATGCTACCCCAAAAATTATCAAATAAATTGGTGGACGTGAGGAATTTGTATATTAATATTATGCAAAAAGAATCAACTCAAAAGCACTCTTCTGTAAAAAAATGGCAGCTAATCTCGTGAGCGCAAAGTTTCTGTTTTGTACAGCAAGATCACATCAACTTTCACCCAAGTCTCCCCAAAGGCCTTACTTGGCACTTTATTGAAACAAAAGCTATAAAATATGATTACTACAGTAGCTTAATCATGTAAACACACAAAAACAGTAGGGGTAAATATTGGGTTGTCTCCCAACAAGCGCTTTTCTTTAGTGCCTTTTAGCTAGGCATGATGATTTCAATGATGCTCACATAAAAGAAAGGAATTGAAACATAAAGAGAGCATCATGAAGAATATGACTAGCACATTTAAATCTAACCCACTTCCTATGCCTAGGGATTTTGTGAGCACATAATTTGTAGGAACAAGAATCAACTAGCATAGAAAGGCAAAACAAGTATAACTTCAAAACTTTAAGCACATAGAGAGGAAACTTGATATTATTGCAACTCCTACAAGCATATATTCCTCCCTCATAATATTTTTCAGTAGCATCATGAATGAATTCATCAACATAACTGATACGTCTTTGTCGTATCTATAATTTTTGATTGTTCCATGCCAATATTATTCAACTTTCATATACTTTTGGCAACTTTTTATATTATTTTTGGGACTAACATATTGATCCAGTGCCCAGTGCCAGTTCCTGTTTGTTGCATGTTTTATGTTTCGCAGAATATCCATATCAAATGGAATCCAAACGGGATAAAAATGGACGGAGCTTATTTTTGGAATATTTGGAAAATTCTGGAAGAAAAGTCCACGCGAGACAGTGCCCGAGGTGGCCACGAGGTAGGGGGGCGCGCCCCTGACCCTCGTGGGCTACCCGTAAGGCGGTTGAAGCCCTTCTTCGGCCGCAAGAAAGCTAATTTTTGGTAAAAAATCGCGGCGAAGGTTTCAGCCCAATCGGAGTTACGGATCTCCGGATATAAAAGAAACGGTGAAGGGGCAGAATCTGAGAACGCAGAAGCAGAGAGAAACAGAGAGATAGATCCAATCTCGGAGGGGCTCTCGCCCCTCCCAAGCCATGGGAGCCAAGGACCAGAGGGGAAACCCTTCTCCCATCTAGGGAGGAGGTCAAGGAAGAAGAAGAAGAAGGGGGGCTCTCTCCCCCTTGCTTCCGGTGGCGCCGGAGCGCTGCCGGGGGCCATCATCATCACCGCGATCTTCACCAACACCTCGATCATCTTCACCAACATCTCCATCACCTTCCCCCTTCTATATTCAGCGGTCCACTCTCCCGCATCCCGCTGTACCCTCTACTTGAACATGGTGCTTTATGCTTCATATTATTTTCCAATGATGTGTTGCCATCCTATGATGTCTGAGTAGATTTTCGTTGTCCTACCGGTGATTGATGAATTGCTATGATTGGTTTAATTTTCTTGTGGTTATGTTGCTGTCCTATTGTGCCCTCTGTGTCGCGCAAGCGTGAGGGATTCCTGCTATAGGGTGTTGCAATACGTTCATGATTCGCTTATAGTGGGTTGCTAGAGTGACAGAAGCTTAAACCCGAGTAAGGGGATTGTTGCGTATGGGATTGAAAGGGGACTTGATACTTTAATGCTATGGTTGGGTTTTACCTTAATGAATCTTTAGTAGTTGCGGATGCTTGCTAGAGTTCCAATCATAAGTGTATATGATCCAAGTAGAGAAAGTATGTTAGCTTATGCCTCTCCCACATAAAACTTGCTATCGGTCTAGTAAAGTAGTCAATTGCCTAGGGACAATTCCACAACTCCTACCACCACTTTTCCACACTCGCTATATTTACTTTATTGCATCTTTATCTAAACAGCCCCTAGTTTATATTTACGTGTTCTTTATTATCTTGCAAACCTATCCTACAACACCTACAAAGTACTTCTAGTTTCATACTTGTTCTAGGTAAAGCGAACATCAAGCGTACGTAGAGTTGTATCGGTGGTCGATAGAACTTGAGGGAATATTTGTGCTACCTTTAGCTCCTCGTTGGGTTCGACACTCTTACTTATCGAAAGAGGCTACAATTGATCCCGTATACTTGCGGGTTATCAAGACCTTTTTCTGGCGCCGTTGCCGGGGAGTCATAGCGTGGGGTGAATATTCTCGTGTGTGCTTGTTTGCTTTATCACTAAGTAATTTTTATTTGCTGTTCTTAGTTGTTTTCTATCTTTAGTTATGGATATGGAACACGAAATACCAAAAAAAATTAGGTGTAGTTGCTACTCATGGAGATGGGGTAACTCCTAAAACCCTCGATTCTCATCATGTGAAAAATATTTTGTACTACTTTGATAATCCTGAGAAAACCCCATTCAACTTTATAATGGGAGTAACGTTGGATCAACGTGAATACTTTAGGGATTATCGCTTGACACAAAAAGGGAAACTATTATGGGATCAAATTCATTTATTGGAGTGGTATGCTCAGGAACTATGCTTGAGATATGATTATACTTGTTGCTCTAGGATGAAGTCTCCACACCTTGACTTTTCGTGTAAATTCAATGATAATAAAACCTTGGCTTCTTATGCTAATGGTATTTATGATTACTATGATGTTGAACAAATAGAAGAATTTGTTGCTTTCATGGGTGCTTATGAAATAGAGTCTTTGTTTAAAACGTGTGAAAATTTTGATGATGCTATTTACAGACCTGAAAATTTTGCTATACTTAGATATTGCTATGAAAATTATGAATTCAATGCCAATATTGATGCATTTATTGAGGAAGTTAACGCTGTCCAAGAAGAGACTAATGTTTTGCAGGAAGCTATGAAGGAAGAAATTGATGAAACTGTGAGCTCATTGGATGAAAAAGATGATGAGGAGAGCGAAGAACAAAAGGATGAAGAGCGGATTAGCTACCTGTGCCCACCTTCTAATGAGAGTAACTCTTCAAATCATACATTGTTTAATTCCCCTTCGTGCTTACCGAAGGATGATTGCTATGATGATTGTTATGATCCCGTTGATTCTCTTGAAATACCCCTTTTTGATGATGCTTGCTATGTTTGTGGCCAAGATGCCAATATGAATTATGCTTATGGAGATGAACTTGCTATAGTTCCTTATGTTAAACATGAAATTGTTGCTATTGCACCCACGCATGATAGTCCTATTATCTTTTTGAATTCTCCCAACTACACTATATCGGAGAAGTTTGTGCTTATTAAGGATTATATTGATGGGTTGCCTTTTACCATTGCACATGATGATTTTGATGAAGGTAATATGCATGTGCTTGCTTCTCCTACTTGCAATTATTATGAGAGAGGAACTATATCTCCACCTCTCTATGTTTCCCATACTATGAAATTGCAAGAAACTGCTTATACTATGCATTGGCCTTTACTTGGTGTGCATGAATTGTTCTTTTATGACATGCCGATGCATAGGAAGAGACTTAGACTTCGTCATTGCTTGATATATGTTACTTTGTGCTCACTACTAAATTACAAATCATTGTTAATTAAAATTGGCTTTGATATACCTTGGGATCCGGGTGGATTCATTACTTGAGCACTAAATGCCTAGCTTAATGGCTTTAAAGAAAGCGCTGCCAGGGAGACAACCCGGAAGTTTTAGAGAGTCATTTATTTCTGTTGAGTGCTTTCATATAGTTTTAAAAAAAAGAGGGGAACCCAAAACTTTTCAAAAAGGAAAGTGAAAGTGAGAAAGACAAGCATTGTTGAAGTGGGAGAGCTCCTTGAACTTTGTTCATGCTCACGGAAACTTTGTGAATCTTAATTACAGAAACTTTTCATAAAAAATAATTATCCCCTTGTACAATTCCATTGTATTATAAAAATAATGTGCCAAGGTTTGCCTTTAGGATGTTTACAATGCTTGTTGGTTTGTGCGGTGCAGGACAGAAACTTTGGCTGTAGTGCGCGATTTTTAATTTTTTACTGGAAAGTCAAATGGTTCTGATTCTTTTTGCACTGTCTTTCTGTACAAATTTTTTATTTTTCCTAATTTTGGCAGAATTGTTGAATTATCATAAGTATGGTGAATGTTCAGATTGTTACAGACTGTTCTGTTTTAGACAGATTCTGTTTTTGATGCATAGTTTGCTTGTTTTGATGAAACTATTGATTTATATAAGTGGATTAAGCCATGAAAAAAGTTATACTACAGTAGACACAGTGCAAAAACAAAATATGAATTGGTTTGCAACAGTACATAGAGTGGTGATTTGCTTTATTATACTAACGGATCTTACCGAGTTTCCTGTTGAAGTTTTGTGTGGATGAAGTGTTCGATGATCGAGGAGGTCTCGATGTGAGAAGAAGGAAGAGAGGCAAGAGCTCAAGCTTGGGGATGCCCAAGGCACACCAAGTAAATATTCAAGGAGACTCAAGCGTCTAAGCTTGGGGATGCCCCGGAAGGCATCCCCTCTTTCTTCAACAAGTATCGGTATGTTTCCGGATTCGTTTCGTTCATGCGATATGTGCAAGTCTTGGAGCGTCTTTTGCATTTGGTTTTCATTTTTCTTTTATGCACCATGCTGGTATGAGATAGTCCTTGGTTGATTTATAGAATGCTCATTGCACTTCACTTAAATCTTTTGAGTATGGCTTTATAGAATGCTTCATGTGCTTCACTTATATCATTTGAAGTTTGGATTGCCTGTTTCTCTTCACATAGAAAACCGCCATTTGTAGAATGCTCTTTTGCTTCACTTATATTTGTTAGAGCGTGGGCATATATTTTGTAGAAAGAACTAAACTCTCTTGCTTCACTTATATCTATTTAGAGAGATGACAGGAATTGGTCATTCACATGGTTAGTCATAAAATCCTACATAAACTTGTAGATCGCTGAATATGATATGTTTGATTCCTTGCAATAGTTTTGCGATATAAAGATGGTGATATTAGAGTCATGCTAGTGGGTAGTTGTGGATTGTAGAAATACTTGTGTTGAGGTTTGTGATTCCCGAAGCATGCACGTATGGTGAACCGTTATGTGATGAAGTCGGAGCATGATTTATTTATTGATTGTCTTCCTTATGAGTGGCGGTCGGGGACGAGCGATGGTCTTTTCCTACCAATCTATCCCCCTAGGAGCATGCGCGTAGTACTTTGTTTCGATGACTAATAGATTTTTGCAATAAGTATGTGAGTTCTTTATGACTAATGTTGAGTCCATGGATTATACGCACTCTCACCCATCCATCATTGCTAGCCTCTTCGGTACCGTGCATTGCCCTTTCTCACCTCGAGAGTTGGTGCAAACCTTGCCGGTGCATCCAAACCCCGTGATACGATACTCTCTATCACACATAAGCCTCATTATATCTTCCTCAAAACAGCCACCATACCTACCTATCATGGCATTTCCATAGCCATTCCGAGATATATTGCCATGCAACTTTCATCATCATCATATACATGACTTGAGCATTCATTGTCATATTGCTTTGCATGATCGTAAGATAGCTAGCATGATGTTTTCATGGCTTGTCCGTTTTTTGATGTCATTGCTACGCTAGATCATTGCACATCCCGGTACACCGCCGGAGGCATTCATATAGAGTCATATCTTTGTTCTAGATATCGAGTTGTAATATTTGAGTTGTAAGTAAATAAAAGTGTGATGATCATCATTATTAGAGCATTGCCCCAGTGAGGAAAGGATGATGGAGACTATGATTCCCCCACAAGTCGGGATGAGACTCCGGACTTTATGAAAAATAAAAGAGGCCAAAGAAGCCCAAATAAAAAAAGAGGCCAAAGAAGCCCACCAAAAAAAAGGGAAAATAGAAAAATGAGAGAAAAATAGAGAAGGGGCAATGCTACTATCCTTTTACCACACTTGTGCTTCAAAGTAGCACCATGTTCTTCATAGAGAGAGTCTCCTATACTATCACTTTCATATACTAGTGGGAATTTTCATTATAGAACTTGGCTTGCATATTCCGATGACGGGCTTCCTCAAATGCCCGAGGTCTTCATGAGCAAGCAAGTTGGATGCACACCCACTTAGTTTCAGTTTGAGCTTTCATACACTTATAGCTCTTAGTGCATCCGTTGCATGGCAATCCCTACTCCTCGCATTGACATCAATTGATGGGCATCTCCATAGCCCGTTGATTAGCCGCGTCGATGTGAGACTTTCTCCCTTTTTGTCTTCTCCACATAAACCTCCACCATCAGATTCTATTCCACTTATAGTGCTATGTCCATGGCTCACGCTCATGTATTGCGTGAAAGTTGAAAAAGTTTGAGAACGTCAAAAGTATGAAACAATTGCTTGGCTTGTCATCGGGGTTGTGCATGATGTGAATATTTTGTGTGGTGAAGATGGAGCATAGCCAGACTATATGATTTTGTAGGGATAACTTTCTTTGGCCATGTTATTTTGAAAAAGACATGATTGCTTTATTAGTAGGCTTGAAGTATTATTGTTTTTATGTCAAATGATAGACTATTGCTTTGAATCATTCGTGTCTTAATATTCATGCCATGATTAGACATATGATCAAGATTATGCTAGGTAGCATTCCACATCAAAAATTATCTTTTTTATCATTTACCTACTCGAGGACGAGCAGGAATTAAGCTTGGGGATGCTGATACGTCTCCGTCGTATCTATAATTTTTGATTGTTCCATGCCAATATTATTCAACTTTCATATACTTTTGGCAACTTTTTATATTATTTTTGGGACTAACATATTGATCCAGTGCCTAGTGCCAGTTCCTGTTTGTTGCATGTTTTATGTTTCGCAGAATATCCATATCAAACGGAATCCAAACGGGATAAAAACGTACGGAGCTTATTTTTGGAATATTTGGAAAATTCCGGAAGAAAAATCCACGCGAGACAGTGCCCGAGGTGGCCACGAGGTAGGGGGCGCGCCCCTGACCTTCGTGGGCCACCCGTAAGGCGGTTGATGCCCTTCTTCATCCGCAAGAAAGCTAATTTTTGGTAAAAAAATCACGGCGAAGGTTTCAGCCCAATCGGAGTTACGGATCTCAGGATATAAAAGAAACGGTGAAGGGGCAGAATCTGAGAACGCAGAAACAGAGAGAAACAGAGAGATAGATCCAATCTCGGAGGGGCTCTCGCACCTCCCAAGCCATGGGAGCCAAGGACCAAAGGGGAAACCCTTCTCCCATCTAGGGAGGAGGTCAAGGAAGAAGAAGAAGGGGGGCTCTCTCCCCCTTGCTTCCGGTGGCGCCGGAGCGCTGCCGGGGGCCATCATCATCACCGTGATCTTCACCAACACCTCCATCATCTTCACCAACATCTCCATCACCTTCCCCCTTCTATATTCAGCGGTCCACTCTCCCGCATCCCGCTGTACCCTCTACTTGAACATGGTGCTTTATGCTTCATATTATTTTCCAATGATGTGTTGCCATCCTATGATGTCTGAGTAGATTTTCGTTGTCCTACCGGTGATTGATGAATTGCTATGATTGGTTTAATTTGCTTGTGGTTATGTTGCTGTCCTATTGTGCCCTCCGTGTCGCGCAAGCGTGAGGGATTCCCGCTGTAGGGTGTTGCAATACGTTCATGATTCGCTTATAGTGGGTTGCTAGAGTGACAGAAGCTTAAACCCGAGTAAGGGGATTGCTGCGTATGGGATTGAAAGGGGACTTGATACTTTAATGCTATGGTTGGGTTTTACCTTAATGAATCTTTAGTAGTTGCGGATGCTTGCTAGAGTTCCAATCATAAGTGCATATGATCCAAGTAGAGAAAGTATGTTAGCTTATGCCTCTCCCACATAAAACTTGCTATCGGTCTAGTAAAGTAGTCAATTGCCTAGGGACAATTCCACAACTCCTACCACCACTTTTCCACATTCGCTATATTTACTTTATTGCATCTTTATCTAAACAGCCCCTAGTTTATATTTACGCGTTCTTTATTATCTTGCAAACCTATCCTACAACACCTACAAAGTACTTCTAGTTTCATACTTGTTCTAGGTAAAGCGAACGTCAAGCGTACGTAGAGTTGTATCGGTGGTCGATAGAACTTGAGGGAATATTTGTTCTACCTTTAGCTCCTCGTTGGGTTCGACACTCTTACTTATTGAAAGAGGCTACAATTGATCCTGTATACTTGCGGGTTATCAATAACCATCACATAAAGCATTCTTTTCATGATCTACAAGCATAGAGAATCTTCTACTCTCCACATAAGCAAAATTCTTCTCATTCGGAATAGTGGGGTCCCTAATTCCTAAAGTTGACACTCTTCCAAACCCGCTTTAGATGATAGTATTATTCATACTCCAAAAGATATAAGTGAAGTTCATGGAGCATTCTACAATTAATATAGTCTAACCAATATCCAAGCTCAAAATATATAAGTGAAGCACATGAAGCATTCTATAAAACCATACTCAAAAGATTTAAGTGAAGCGCAAAGAGCATTCTATAAGGTCATACTCAAAAGATATAAGTGAAGCACATGGATCATTCTATAAATCGATGAAGGGATATCTCATACTAGCATGGTTCTTAAAGGAAAAACAAAAACACAAAGGACACAACTCATTTGAACAAAACAAAAACCGAGGTATATCGATAATTGTTGAAGAAGAAAGATGGGATGCCAACCGGGGCATCCCCAAGCTTAGATGCTTGAGTATCCTTGGAATATTTACTTGGGGTGCCTTTGGCATCCCCAATCTTGAACTCTCGCATCTCTTTATTCTTCTCATATTGATAGCTCCTCAATCTTCGAACACTTCATCCACACAAAACTTTAACAAAAACTTTGTGAGATCCGTCAGTATACTAAAGCAAATCACTACCTTTAGGTACTATTGAAAATTCATTTCAATTTCATATTAGCAATTTATCTACTGTATTCCAACTTCAGCATGGTTCATACCCCCCGATACTACCCATAGATTCATCAAAATAAGCGATCAACACATAGAAAACAGAATCTGTCAAAAACAGGACAGTCTGTAGTAATCTGGAAGTTTAGTAAACTTCTGTAACTCCAAAAAATTCTAAAAATATGATAATTTAAAATATTTGTACAGAAGTAATGTGCAAAAAGTTTCAGACCCATTTGACTTTCCAGTAAAAAAATGTAAATTCACGCACTAAAGCCGAAGTTTCTGTTTTTGTACTGCACATAGTAAACAAGCAATCTAATCATCCTAAAACCAAAGCTTGGCACATTATTTTTATAATACAATGGATATATACAAGGGGATAATTATTTTCGGAGAAGCTTCCATGAATTTTTTTTACATTGTTTCCATGAGCATGAACACAAGTGTTCAAGGTCGACCCTCACTTCTCAAATGCATAACCTTCCAATCACTTCTCTTATTGAAAAACTTTTTTAGGCATGAGAGGCTAGTAATTTTTTTTGCGTTTCATTCTTTTATTTTTTTGTATGTTTCACCCACAAATAAACATAAAAAAGGAAAAACAAAATCTACTTAGTGAAGAAAGCAAACAAGCACACACGAGAATACCAACCCCACGCTATTGCTCCCCGGCAACGGCGACAGAAAAGAGGAGAGTAATAAAAATTCTATGCTTGTGGCTCATGAAAAGAATGATTTATGTGATACTTATATTGTCGAATTCATTCATGATGCTACTGAAAATTATAATGAGGGAGGAATATATGCTTGTAGGAATTGCAATAATATCAAGTTTCCTCTCTACGTGCTTAATGTTTTAAAGTTATGCTTGTTTTGCCTTCCTATGCTAGTTGATTTTTGTTTCCATAAGTTGTTTGCTCACAAAATCTCTATGCATAGGAAGTGGGTTAGACTTAAATGTGTTAGTAATATGCTTCATGATGCTCTGTTTATGTTTCAATTCTTATCTTTTATGTGAGCATCATTGAAATCATCATGCCTACCTAGGGGCGTTAAACGTAAGCGCTTGTTGGGAGGCAACCCAATTTTATTTTTGTTATTTACTTTTTGCTCCTGTTTAGTAATAAATAATTCGTATAGCCTCCGTTAGATGTGGTTTTACGTCTTAATTAGTGTTTGTGCCAAGTAGAACCTTTGGGAAGACTTGGGTGAAGTCTTTGCGACCTTGCTTAAAAAACAGAAACTTTTGCGCTCACGAGATTAGCTGCCATTTTTTACTGGAAAATGATTTTAGGTTGATTCTTTTTGCAGATGATTAATAGACAAATTCCTCACGTCCACCAATTTATTTAATAATTTTTGGAGTTACAAAAATATTCAGGAGTTACAGATTTCTACAGACTGTTCTGTTTTTGACAGATTCTGTTTTTATGTGTTGTTTGCTTATTTTGATGAATCTATGAGTAGTATCGGAGGGTATGAACCATAGAGAAGTTGGAATACAGTAGATATTACACCAATATGAATTTAGAATGAGTTCACAACAGTACCTAAGTGGTGATTTATTTTCTTATACTAACGGAGCTTACGAGTTTTCTGTTAAGTTTTGTGTTGTGAAGTTTTCAAGTTTTGGGTGAAGATTTGATGGACTATTGTAGCGACCAGACCTCAAACAGTCTGATCTCTGTGCATCAGTGTCATCCCTGGACCAGTAATGCTGACACGCACAATACTCGAAGGATTTATAACAGAGTGGCAATCACACACTTATTACAACGAATGTCTCAAAAGAGAACTTATTACAATAAATATGGCTTAAGGCCATCTAATAACGGTAACAGCGGAAGGCTTGGAAGATAAGCGAGTCCATCAACTCCAACAGCATCACTGAGTATAAGACCACGACCTAAGGCACCTTACTCGTCGTCTGAATAGTCTGCAACATAAACGTTGCAGCCCGAAAACGGGTCAGCACATGGAATATGCTGGCAATGTAACACATAGAGAGTAATGAACAGAATAATGCTATACTACATGCATATATGGCTGGTGGAAAGCTCTATGGTTACAGTTTTGCGAAAAGCCAATTTTTCCCTACTGCAAAGGAATAAATTTTATTCAACTATCACGGTGGTTGTTAAACATTGAGAAGGTTCACCCAACTCAATCCCAATTAAGTATCATCATTAAACCCAACAAAATTAATTAAAGTAACATGATGAGATTCACATGATAATCCAAGTACTAGATACTCAAGATGTCCATAACCGGGGACATGGCTAACCATGATTAGTTTATACACTCTGCAGAGGTTTGCGCACTTTTCCCCACAAGACTCGATCTCCTCCGTTGGATTTCTCGCACTTCAGGGTGTTTGAGAAACGGATGACCGAGACACAGTCTTTCAGAAGCGTTTGCACGTTACGAATGGGTAGACAGTACCACCTATATCCCCTACATCTGCTAGTCTACCACTGTAAGAGTTCACACGACTTAATCAACTATGCTAGAGCCCATAATAGCTTGTGGCTGCACACGAAAGTTTCTAGCATGAATAATCTCATGATCCCTTTGAGCCTGGGTGGCGGTCCATAAGAAAAACAGGCAATCACTGGAATACCCAGGTGCCTCAATCCACCCAGATGTGTGTTTAAGTAGCCACCTTAAGTTTAACCATTAATTAACAATCTCACATCTGTCATGGAAATTCACTCAAACCCAATCCACGTCTACTAGCATAGCATAGCAATATAAGCATAACGTTGAAGTAACTCCCAAAGGTTTGATAATAAAACAGGTAATAGGTACTACCTCATCTACTTCCCGAAACCCACATATTAATCAGATCCTAACCATGCAATGTTTGAGGATTGATCTAATGCAATAAAAACTGGGTAATAAAGGGATATGATCAAAGTGTTACTTGCCTTGCTGATGATCCGTGAAACCTAGAGATTCGAAGTAACAAGCGGCGCACTCCGGGTACTCTATCGCAAACAAACAAGCATACAATAAGCACTCATCTAATGCATAGCTAAAACTCAATTAAAAGATCTAACCAGAAAGTTCAACTTAAGAACTCCGGTTTGCAAAAAGAATCAAATCAAATGAAGCAACGAAAGTCAAACGGCGAAAGAAACAGGCTTCGTTTACTAATCTGGACCTAAGTCAAATTTTACAGTAGCAAAGACTTGTTTGAGTTGGTTAAATGGAAAGAGGGTTTCGAGATGTAGGCGCTTGAATCGCCTGATTCCGATAAACGAGCGAAAAGTTATACTAGAACAAAAAACAGATCGGAAATCGCGATCAGAAATAATCGCGGAAAATCCGAGAAAAAGAAAAACAGACGAACAGGCTAACAAACGAACGTTCGCTGTCTGCGGCTAAACGACGAAAATCATTCGTTAAAACGAATGTACGGACGAACGTCCGTTAAATAACTAAACCGGGAAAAACCGATCTAAAAACGGATCTAGGTTTTTTTTTAAAACGAACGGTTTTATTAAAAAAACGGCGGCGGCGGCGGCTGCCTCGTCGGGTCCGGCGGGGCTCGGGGCTCCGGCGGGGCGTCGGTGGTGGCGGCGGAGGGTGGTGCGGGACGGGCGACGGCGGCGGCTTCGGCTGCGGCTGCGGGCGGCGGGGCGGGACGGGGTGGTGGCGGCAGGGTATTTAAGGAGGGGGGGTCGGCTTGGGGAAGGGGGCGAGGAGGAGGAGTCCTTCCCGGACTCGGGCGGCGGCAGCGGCAGCTTCGCTCGGGACTCCAGTCCCGAGCCGGTGCGGGAGACGGCGGCGGCGCTGGGCCGGCTGGGCCTTTGGCCCGGTCGGTCCGAACAGATTTTTTTAAACAAAATTCCGCTGAAGCTTCGATAAATCCTAGAAAATAAAATAAAATTCTAAAAATGCCAAAAGAAATTTTCACCGTCTAAATAAAATATTTAGAACGAGATGAACATTTTCTTGGCCCTAAAATGCAAATTTGAAAAACATGCAATTTTCCTAAATTCAAATAAAATAGCAAAAAACTCCAAAATAAAATCTTATTTGATTTTATTATTAAATCCTCAATATTTCTTTATTTTGGGAAAGTCATTTTATTCCCTCTCTCATATTTTTATAATTGAAGACAAAATAAATAAAATCAAATGATCCTATTTTCAAAAGTTGAGAAAACCCAAATATGAAAATAACGAAATCCCCAACTCTCTCCATGGGTCCTTGAGTTGCGTAGAATTTCTAGGATCTAGCCAAAATGCAATAAAATATGATATGCAATGATGATCTAATGTATAACATTCCAAGTTGAAAATTTGGGATGTTACAACTATGGAATAAGGAGTGGCAAGAGCCTAAGCTTGGGGATGCCCAAGGCACCCCAAGGTAATATTCAAGGACAACCAAGATCCTAAGCTTGGGGATGCCCCGGATGGCATCCCCTCTTTCGTCTTCGTTCATCAGTAACTTTACTTGGAGCTATATTTTTATTCACCACATGATATGTGTTTTGCTTGGAGCATCATTTTATTTTATTTAGTTTTGCTTGCTGTTTGAATAATATCCCAAGATCTGAAATTCTTAAATGTTAGAGAGTCCTCACATAGTTACATAATTATTCAACTACTCATTGATCTTCACTTATATCTTTTGGAGTAGTTTGTCATTTGCTCTAGTGCTTCACTTATATCTTTTTAGAGCACGGTGGTGGTTTTATCTTATAGAAATTATTGATCTCTCATGATTCACTTATATTATTTTGAGAGTCTTTTAGAACAGCATGGTAATTTGCTTTGGTTATAAAATTAGTCCTAATATGATGGGCATTCAAGATGGGTATAATAAAAACTTTCATACAAAGTGCATTGAATACTATGAGAAGTTTGATACTTGATGATTTTTTTGAGATATGAAGATGGTGATATTAGAGTCATGCTAGTTGAGTAAATGTGAAATTGAGAAATACTTGTGTTGAGGTTTGCAAGTCCCGTAGCATGCACATATGGTAACCGTTGTGTGACAAATTTGAAGCATGAGGTGTTTCTTTGATTGTCTTCCTTATGAGTGGCGGTCGGGGACGAGAGATGGTCTTTTCCTACCATTCTATCCCCCTAGGAGCATGCACGTAGTGCTTGGTTTTGATGACTAAGAGATTTTGGCAATAAGTATGTGAGTTCTTTATGACTAATGTTGAGTCCATGGATTATACACACTCTCAGCCTCCCACCATTGCTAGCCTCTCTTGTACCGCGCAACTTTCGCGGGCACCATACACCCACCATATACCTTCCTCAAAACAGCCACCATACCTACCTATTATGGCATTTCCATAGCCATTCCGAGATATATTGCCATGCAACTTCCACCGTTCCGTCTATTATGACACGCTTCATCATTGTCATATTGCCTTGCATGATCATGTAGTTGACATCGTATTTGTGGCATGGCCACCATTCATAATTTTCATACATGTCACTCTTGATTCATTGCCCATCCCGGTACACCGCCGGAGGCGCTCATATAGTCATATTTTGTTCTAGTATCGAGTTGTAATCCTTGAGTTGTAAACAAATAGATGTGTGATGATTGATGACCCACAAGTGTAGGGGATCTATCGTAGTCCTTTCGATAAGTAAGAGTGTCGAACCCAACGAGGAGCAAAAGGAAATGACAAGCAGTTTTCAGTAAGGTATTCTCTGCAAGCACTGAGATTATTGGTAACAGATAGTTTTGTGATAAGGTAATTTGTAACGGGTAGCAAGTAACAAAAGTAAACAAGGTGCAGTAAGGTGGCCCAATCCTTTTTGTAGCAAAGGACCAGCCTAGACAAACTCTTATATAGAGAAAGCGCTCCCGAGGACACATGGGAATTATCGTCAAGCTAACTTTCATCACGCTCATATGATTCGCGTTTGTTACTTTGATAATTTGATATGTGGGTGGACCGGTGCTTGGGTACTGCCCTTCCTTGGACAAGCATCCCACTTATGATTAACCCCTATTGCAAGCATCCGCAACTACAAAAGAAGTATTAAGGTAAACCTAACCATAGCATGAAACATATGGATCCAAATCAGCCCCTTATGAAGCAACGCATAAACTAGGGTTTAAGCTTCTGTCACTCTAGCAACCCATCATCTACTTATTACTTCCCAATGCCTTCCCCTAGGCCCAAATAATGGTGAAATGTCATGTAGTCGACGTTCACATAACACCACTAGAGGAGAGACAACATACATCTCATCAAAATATCGAACGAATACCAAATTCACATGACTACTTATATCAAGACTTCTCCCATGTCCTCAGGAACAAACGTAACTACTCACAAATCATATTCATGTTCATAATCAGAGGGGTATTAATATGCATAAAGGATCTGAACATATGATCTTCCACCGAATAAACCAACTAGCATCAACTACAAGGAGTAATCAACACTACTAGCAACCCACAGGTACCAAGCTGAGCTTTGAGACAAAGATCGGATACAAGAGATGAACTAGGGTTTTAGAGGAGATGGTGCTGGTGAAGATGTTTATGGAGATTGACCCCCTCCCAATGAGAGGATTGATGGTGATGACGATGGTGATGATTTCCCCCTCCCGGAGGGATGTTTCCCCGGCAGAACAACTCCGCCGGAGCCCTAGATTGGTTCCGCCTCGTGGCGGCAGGGTTTCGTCCCGAAAGCTTCCTCCTTATTTTTTCTCGGACGAATGACTTCATATAGCAGAAGATGGGCACCGGAGGCCTGCCAGGGGGCCCACGAGGCGGGGGGCGCGCCCAGGGGGTAGGGCGCGCCCCCACCCTCATGGATGGTGGGTGGCCCCCTTCTGGTTGATTCTTTCGCTAGTATTTTTTTATTAATTCCAAAAACTGCCTCCGTGAATTTTCAGGACTTTTGGAGCTGTGCAGAATAGGTCTCTAATATTTGCTCCCTTTCCAGCCCAGAATTCCAGCTGCCGGCATTCTCCCTCTTCGTGTAAACCTTGTAAAATAAGAGAGAATAGGCATAAGTATTGTGACATTATGTGTAACTAACAACCCATAATGCAATAAATATCAATATAAAAGCATGATGCAAAATGGACGTATCAACTCCCCCAAGCTTAGACCTCGCTTGTCCTCAAGCGGAAACCGATAACGAAAAATATGTCCACATGTTTAGAGATAGAGGTGTCGATAAAATAAAATACGGACATGAGGGCATCATGATCATTCTTATAACAACAACATATGATTCTTGCATAAGGTATAAGACAAAAGTAAAAGATAGGCCCTTCGCAGAGGGAAGTAGAGGTTGTCATGTGTTTTTGTGGTTGGATGCACAAAATCTTAACGCGAAAGAACGTCACTTTATATTGCCACTTGTGATATGGACCTTTATTATGCAGTCTGTCGCTTTTATTGCTTCCATATCACAAGATCGTATAAAGCTTATTTTCTCCACACTACTAAATCATACATATTTAGAGAGCAATTTTTATTGCATACAATAATGACAAATTACTTGAAGGATCTTACTCAATCCATAGGTAGGTATGGTGGACTCTCATGGCAAAACCAGGTTTAAGGATATTTGGAAGCACAAGTAGTATCTCTACTTGGTGCAAAGAATTTGGCTAGCATGAGGGAGAAAGGCAAGCTCAACATGTTGGACGATCCATGACAATATACTTTATTTCGGATATAAGAAGACATAACCCATTACGTTGTCTTCCTTGCCCAACATCAACTCTTTAGCATGTCATATTTTAATGAGTTCTCACAATCATAAAAGATGTCCAAGATAGTCTATTTATATGTGAAAACCTCTCTTTCTTTATTACTTCCTATTAATTGCAACGATGACCAAAACTATGTTTGTCAACTCTCAACTTTTATTCATCATACTCTTTTATATGTGAAGTCATTACTCTTCATAAGATCATTATGATCTATTTATTTATTTTATTCTTTCTTTTTCTTTTATTCCCTCACGATCATAGCAAGATAACCAAGCCCTTGACTCAAAACTAATCTTTATTATATATAGATCACAGACTCGATTACATAGAGGGATCATAAAGCAAAACTCAAAACTAAATCATACCAGAACTTTATTCTACTAGATCAAGATATTAATAAAAGGATCAAACTAAGGAAAACGGTAAAGACAGGAGTGTGATGGTGATACGATACCGGGGCACCTCCCCCAAGCTTGGCAGTTGCCAAGGGGAGTGCCCATACCCATGTGGTTATGTCTCCTTCTTCGGAGGTGAAGAAGATGGTGATGACAATGACAATTATGCCTTTAGCTTCTTCATATTGTAATTGAGAAGAACAATTTCCTCCTTTAAATCATCGACCTCCGATTCCAGCTTCAAGATCTTGTCACATAAATCTCCTTTGCTTTTCTGCCGAAAACGAGAAGGAATAGAGCGGTTGTTAGACAGTTTAGCCCTCTTAGGGAGACTAGACTTCTTGAACTTCATGTGCATATCCCTGGGTTGAGGTAGAGGGACATCCTCCTCCTCCGAACTTGAATCATTGATCCTCATCAAATGAGCATCCTCCTCGTCATCCGTAGTTCGAATCTGCGACATAGCTCTCTCCGTCGGAATGAGATGTGAGACATAGCTCTCTCCGTCGGAATCTTGAGATGACATCTTGCTCCAAATCTGCGACAGAAACAGCTCGAAACAAAAACAGGGGATATTTGCGTGATACGAGGGTCAAAACCTTCGGGAGATTATATAATGAATTTTTACCGACCAAAAGAAGTACCGTGCAAGAAAACGGAGTCAGGAGAGCACACGAGGTGCCCACGAGGCAGGGGCGCGCCCAGGGGGGTAGGGCGCGCCCTCCACCCTCGTGGACGCCTCGTGTCCCTTTCGGACTACTTCTTATTTTCTTAAATATTCCAAAACGGAGAAAAATTGCCACTAGAATTGTTTTGGAGTCGGTTTACTTACCGTACCACATACCTATTCCTTTTTGGAGTCTGAAACATTCTGGAAAGTGTCCCTTATGTATTCCTTCGGGGTCACGGTGTCAATAACATTACTTTCAACATTTATGGGATTACCTGAGATATAATGTTTGATTCTTTGACTGTTCACCACCTTCGGATTTGTGCCTTCAAAAGTTGTTGATTTTTATGGCGCTGGAACGATAGACCTCCTCGATAACGTAAGGCCCTTCCCATTTAGAGAGAAGTTTTCCTACAAAAAATCTTAAACCAGAGTTGAATATCAACACATGATCACCTACATTAGACTCACGCTTTTGTATCCTTTTGCCATGCCATCTTTTAACCTTTTCTTTAAACAGTTTGGCATTCTCATAGGCCTGGGTTCTCCATTCATCAAGTGAGCTAATGTCAAATAGCCTCTTCTCACCAGCAAGTTTGAAATCATAGTTGAGCTCTTTAATGGCCCAATATGCCTCATGTTCTAGTTCGAGAGGTAAGTGACAAGCTTTTCCATAAACCATTTTATATGGAGACATTCCCATAGGATTTTTGTATGCGGTTCTATAAGCCCATAATGCATCATCAAGTTTCCTGGACCAATTCTTTCTAGATCTATTAATAGTCTTCTGCAAAATTAACTTAAGCTCTCTATTACTCAGTTCTACTTGACCACTAGACTGCGGGTGATAAGGGGATGCAATTCTATGATTAACATCATACTTAGCAAGCATTTTGGGAAAAGCACCATGAATAAAATGTGAACCACCATCAGTCATTAAATATCTAGGGACTCCAAACCTCAGAAAAGTAACTTCTTTAAGCATCTTAATAGAGGTGTTATGATCAGCACTACTAGTTGGAATAGCTTCTACCCACTTAGTAACGTAATCAATAGCAACTAAAATATGTGTATACCCGTTAGAGGAAGGAAATGGTCCCATATAATTAAAGCCCCAAACATCAAATGGTTCAATAACAAGTGAATAATTCATAGGCATTTCTTGACGTCTACTAATATTACCAATTCTTTGACATTCATCACAAGACAAGACAAACTTACGGGCATCTTTGAAGAAAGTAGGCCAATAAAAACCGGATTGCAATACCTTATGCGCAGTTCTATCCCCAGCGTGGTGTCCTCCATAAGCCTTGGAGTGACACTTGCGTAGGATCTGTTCCTGTTCATGCTCAGGTACACAATGTCTAATGACACCATCTACTCCTTCTTTATAAAGGTGTGGGTCATCCCAGAAGTAATGTCTTAAATCATAGAAAAACTTTTTCTTTTGCTGGTATGTGAAACTAGGTGGTATAAATTTAGCAACAATGTAATTAGCATAATCAGCACACCATGGAGCAGTACGAGAAGCATTTATGATAGCTAATTGTTCATCAGGAAAGCTATCATCAATAGGTAGTGGGTCATCAAGAACATTCTCTAACCTAGACAAGTTGTCTACAACGGGGTTCTCAGCTCCCTTTCTATCAATAATATGAAAATCAAATTCTTGTAGCAAGAGAACCCATCTAATAAGTCTAGGTTTAGCATCTTTCTTTTCCATAAGATATTTAATAGCAGCATGATCAGTGTGAACAGTTACTTTGGAATCAACAATATAAGGTCTGAACTTATCACAAGCAAATACAAGAGCTAAAAATTCTTTTTTAGTAGTAGCATAATTTCTCTGGGCACTGTCTAGAGTTTTACTAGCATATTGGATAACATTTAATTTCTTATCAACTCTTTGTCCTAAAACAGCACCTACAGCATAATCACTAGCATCGCACATAATTTCAAAGGGTAAATTCCAATCAGGTGGATGAACAATAGGTGCAGAAATCAAGGCTTTCTTAAGTATTTCAAATGCTTTTACACAATCATCATCAAAGACAAAAGGAACATCTTTTTGTAAGAGATTAGTCAGAGGCCTGGAAATTTTAGAGAAGTCCTTAATGAACCTCCTATAAAAACCGGCATGACCAAGGAAACTTCTTATACCTTTAATGTCCTTGGGCACGACATCTTTTCAATAGCATCAACTTTAGCTTTATCTACTTCAATACCTCTTTCAGAAATTTTATGCCCCAAGAAAATACCTTCATTAACCATAAAGTGGCACTTCTCCCAATTCAAACAAGATTAGTTTCTTCACATCTCTGCAAAACTCGATCAAGGTTGCTCAAGCAATCATCAAAAGAAATTCCATATACGGAGAAATCATCCATGAAAACCTCAACAATCTTTTCACAAAAATCAGAGAATATAGCCATCATGCATCTTTGAAAGGTAGCAGGTGCATCACATAAACCAAAAGGCATACGTCTATAAGCAAAGGTACCGAAAGGACAAGTAAAGGTGGTCTTTTCTTGATCCTCTTTTGACACAGGTATTTGAGAGAAATTAGAATAACCATCTAGAAAGCAAAAATGTGTATGTTTGGATAATCTTTCTAGCATTTGATCAATAAAAGGTAAAGGGTAATGATCTTTTTTAGTAGCTTTATTTAGTTTACGGAAATCAATTACCATTCTATAACCTGTAACAATTCTTTGTGGGATCAATTCATCTTTATCATTAGGAACAACAGTAATACCTCCCTTCTTAGGGACACAATGGAAAGGACTTACCCACTGACTATCAGCAACAGGATAAATTATACCTGCCTCCAGAAGCTTTAGTATTTCTTTTCTTACCACTTCTTTCATCTAGGATTTAACCGTCGTTGGTGATCAACAACTGGTTTAGCGTCTTTCTCCAATTTTATTTTGTGTTGGCATAGAGTGGGACTAATGCCCTTAAGATCATCAAGAGTATATCCAATAGCAGCACGGTGCTTCTTCAGAGTTTTTAATAATTTCTTTTCTTCATGCTCTGAAAGGTTAGCACTAATAATAACAGGATATATCCTTTTCTCATCAAGATAAGCATATTTGAGAGTATCAGGTAATGGTTTAAGCTCAAACACGGGATTACCCTTGGGTGGAGGAGGATCCCCTAGGATTTCAATAGGCAAGTTGTGTTTCAAAATAGGTCCCTATTTAAAGAATACTTCATCTATTTCCCTTCTTTCATTCATAAACATATCATTTTCATGGTCTAGCAAATATTGCTCTAAAGGATCATTAGGAGGCACGACAATAGAAGCAAGACCAATAATTTCATCTTTACTAGGCAATTCTTCATCATGGGGTTGTCTATGAAACTTAGCAAAATTAAACTCATGAGACATATCCCCCAAACCAATAGTAACAACATCCTTTTTGCAGTCTATCCTAGCATTAACAGTATTCAAGAAGGGTCTACCAAATATAATGGGACAAAAGTTATCTTGTGGGGAACCAAGAACAAGAAAATCAGCAGGATATTTAACTTTCCCACACAAGACTTCAACATCTCTAACAATCCCAACTGGTGAAATAGTATCTCTATTGGCAAGCTTAATTGTAACATCAATTTCTTCTATCTCAGCAGGTGCAATATCATGCATAATTTCTTTGTATAAGGAATGAGGTATTGCACTTGCACTAGCACCCATATCACACAAGCCATGATAACAATGATCTCCTATTTTAACAGAAATAACAGGCATGCCTACAATAGGTCTATGTTTATTTTTAGTGTCGGGTCTAGCAATTCTAGCAGCTTCATCACAGAAGTAAATAACATGCCCATCAATATTATCAGCCAAGAGATCTTTAACCATAGCAATACTAGGTTCAACTTTAATTTGCTCAGGGGGTGTAGGTGTTCTAGTATTACTCTTACGAACCACAGTCGAAGCTTTAGCATGATCCTTTATTCTAACAGGGAAAGGTGGTTTCTCAATATAAGCAGTAGGAACAATAGGATCATTATAAGTGATAGTCTTTTCTTCAACTTTAATAGGTGCAACTACTTTTACTTCAATGGGAGGATTATATTTAAACCACTTCTCCTTAGGGAGATCAACATGAGTAGCAAATGATTCATAGAAAGAAGCTACTATCTCAGAGTCAAGTCCATATTTAGAGCTAAATTCACGGAAAACATCGGTATCCATAAAAGATTTAACACAATCAAACTTAGGTGTTATACCTAACTCCTTACCTTCGTCGAGGTCCCAATCTTCAGAGTTGCGTTTAATTCTTTCCAATAAATCCCGTTTGAATTCAATAGTCTTCATCATAAAGGAACCAGTACAAGAAGTATCGAGCATGGAGCGATTATTGAGAGAAAGCTGATCATAAAAATTTTGAATAATAATTTCTCCTGAGAGCTCATGATTGGGGCATGAATATAACATTGACTTAAGCCTCCCCCAAGCTTGAGCGATGCTTTCTCCTTCGTGAGGCCAAAAATTATATATATAATTACGATCACGATGAACAAGATGCATAGGATAAAACTTCTGATGAAATTCCAATTTCAACCGGTTGTAGTTCCATGATCCCATATCATCACATAGCCTAAACCATGTCAATGCCTTTCCCTTCAAAAATAAAGGGAAGAACTTCTTCTTGATAACATCTTTGGGCATACCTGCAAGCTTAAATAATCCACATACTTCATCCACATAGATTAGGTGCAAATCGGGATGTAGTGTTCCATCTCCTGTAAAAGGATTAGCTAGCAGTTTCTCTATCATACCCGAAGGAGTTTCAAAGTAAACATTTTCAGTAGGTTCAGTAGGTTGAGGAGCAACTCTTTGCTCTACTGGTCGGGGTGAAGATACCCCGAACAAGCCCCTCAAAGGATTACTTTCCATAGTAACAAGTGAGAGTAAATTTCATCAAACTATATAAATTTTTCCTTACCAAATTCCACTTACCAAAGGCGCTTCACTCCCCGGCAACGGCGCCAAAAAAGAGTCTTGATGACCCACAAGTATAGGGGATCTATCGTAGTCCTTTTGATAAGTAAGAGTGTCGAACCCAACGAGGAGCAGAAGGAAATGACAAGCGGTTTTCAGTAAGGTATTCTCTGCAAGCACTGAGATTGTCGGTAACAGATAGTTTTGTGATAAGGTAATTTGTAACGGGTAGCAAGTAACAAAAGTAAACTAGGTGCAGCAAGGTGGCCCAATCCTTTTTGTAGCAAAGGACAAGCCTGGACAAACTCTTATATAGAGAAAAGCGCTCCCGAGAACACATGGGAATTATCGTCAAGCTAGTTTTCATCACGCTCATATGATTCGCGTTCGTTACTTTGATAATTTGATATGTGGGTGGACCGGTGCTTGCGTACTGCCCTTCCTTGGACAAGCATCCCACTTATGATTAACCCCTATTGCAAGCATCCGCAACTACAAAAGAAGTATTAAGGTAAACCTAACCATAGCATGAAACATATGGATCCTAATCAGCCCCTTACGAAGCAACGCATAAACTAGGGTTTAAGCTTCTGTCACTCTAGCAACCCATCATCTACTTATTACTTCCCAATGCCTTCCCCTAGGCCCAAATAATGGTGAAGTGTCATGTAGTTGACGTTCACATAACACCACTAGAGGAGAGACAACATACATCTCATCAAAATATCAAACGAATACCAAATTCACATGACTACTTATAGCAAGACTTCTCCCATGTCCTCAGGAGCAAACGTAACTACTCATAAATCATATTCATGTTCATAATCAGAGGGGTATTAATATGCATAAAGGATCTGAACATATGATCTTCCACCGAATAAACCAACTAGCATCAACTACAAGGAGTAATCAACACTACTAGCAACCCACAGGCACCAATCTGAGGCTTTGAGACAAAGATCGGATACAAGAGATGAACTAGAGTTTTAGAGGAGATGGTGCTGGTGAAGATGTTGATGGAGATTGACCCCCTCCCAATGAGAGGATCGATGGTGATGACGATGGTGATGATTTCCCCCTCCCGGAGGGATGTTTCCCCAGCAGAACAGCTCCGCCGGAGCCCTAGATTGGTTCTGTCAAGGTTCCGCCTCGTGGCGGCGGTGTTTCGTCCCGAAAGCTTCCTCCTTATTTTTTCTTGGACGAAAGACTTCATATAGTAGAAGATGGGCATCGGAGGCCTGCCAGGGGGCCCACGAGGCAGGGGGCACGCCCAGGGGGGTAGGGCGCGCCCCCACCCTCGTGGATGGTGGGTAGCCCCCGTCTGGTTGATTCTTTCGCCAGTATTTTTTTTATTAATTCTGAAAACTGCCTCCGTGAAGTTTCAGGACTTTTGGAGATGTGCAGAATAGGTCTCTAATATTTGCTTCCTTTCCAGCCCAGAATTCCAGCTGCCGGCATTCTCCCTCTTCATGCAAACCTTGTAAAATAAGAGAGAATAGGCATAAGTATTGTGACATAATGTGTAATAACAGCCCATAATGCAATAAATATCGATATAAAAGCATGATGCAAAATGGACGTATCAATGATCATCATTATTCGAGCATTTTCCCATGTGAGGAAATTAAAAAAAAAGAGAGAAAGGCCAAATAAAAAAAGGAGAAGGCCAAAAAAAGGGATAAAGGCCAAAAAAAGAGATGGCCCAAAATAATGAGAGAAAAAGAGAGGAGGGGCAATGTTACTATCCTTTTTCCACACTTGTGCTTCAAAGTAGCACCATGATCTTCATGATAGAGAGTCTCTTATTTTGTCACTTTCATATACTAGTGGGAATTTTCGTTATAGAACTTGGCTTGTATATTCCAACAATGGGCTTCCTCAATTGCCCTAGGTCTTCGTGAGCAAGCAAGTTGGATGCACACCCACTTAGTTTCTTTCGTTGAGCTTTCATACATTTATAGCTCTAGTGCATCCGTTGCATGGCAATCCCTACTCACTCACATTGATATCTATTGATGGGCATCTCCATAGCCCATTAATATGCCTAGTTGATGTGAGACCATCTTCCTCTTTTTTGTCTTCTCCACAACCACCATTCTATTCCACCTATAGTGCTATGTCCATGGCTTGCGCTCATATATTGCGTGAAAGTTGAAAAAGATTGAGAATAGTAAAGTATGAAACAATTGCTTGGCTTTTCATCGGGGTTGTGCATGATTGGAGCATTTTATGTGACGAAGATGGAGCATAGTAAAACTATATGATCTTGTAGGGATGAGCTTTCTTTGGCCATATTATTTTAAGAAGACATAATTGCCTTGTTAGTATGCTTGAAGTATTATTGTTTTTATGTCAATATTAAACTTTTATTTTGAATCTTATGGATCTGAATATTCATGCCACAATAAAGTAAATTACATCGATAATTAAGTTAGGTAGCATTCCACATCAAAAATTCTGTTTTTATCATTTACCTACTCGAGGATGAGCAGGAATTAAGCTTGGGGATGCTTGATACGTCTCCAACGTATCTATAATTTTGATTGTTTCATGCTATTATATCATCCATCTTGGATTTTTTATATGCATTTATATGTTGTTTTATATGATTTTTGGGACTAACCTATTAACCTAGAGCCCAATGCCAATTTCTGTTTTTTCCTTGTTTTTGAGTTTTACAGAAAAGGAATAACAAACAGAGTCCAATTGACGTGCCAATTTTTGATGATTTTTTATGGACCAAAAGAAGCTCCCGGAGTAAAAGAGTTGGGCCAGAAGAGTCCCGAGCCATCCACGAGGGTGGAGGGCGCGCCCTACCCCCTGGGCGCGTCCCCCTATCTCATGGACGACTCGGAGACCCCCCTGACGTGAGACCGACGCCAAAAATTCCTATAAATACAGAAACCCCCAGAACATAACCTAGATGGGGAGTTCCGCCACAACAAGCCTCTATAGCCACCAAAAACCAATCGGGACCCTGTTCCGGCACACTGCCAGAGGGGGAATCATCACCGGTGGCCATCTTCATCATCCCGACGCTCTCCATGACGAGGAGGGAGTAGTTCACCCTTGGGGCTGAGGGTATGTACCAGTAGCTATGTGTTTGATCTCTTTCTCTCTCTCTCTCTCTCTCTCTCTCTCTCTCTCTCTCGTGTTCTTGATTCGGCACGATCTTGATGTATCGCGAGCTTTGCTATTATAGTTGGATCTTATGATGTTTCTCCCCCTCTACTCTCTTGTAATGGATTGAGTTTTCCATTTGAAGTTATCTTATCGGATTGAGTCTTTAAGGATTTGAGAACACTTGATGTATGTCTTGCATGTGCTTATCTGCGGTGACAATGGGATATTCACGTGATCTACTTGATGTATGTTTTGGTGATCAACTTGAGGGTTCAGTGACCTTGTGAACTTATGCATAGGGGTTGGCACACGTTTTCGTCTTGACTCTCTGGTAGAAACTTTGGGGCACTCTTTGAAGTTCTTTGTGTTGGTTGAATAGATGAATCTGAGATTGTGTGATGCATATCGTATAATCATACCCGCAGATACTTGTGGTGACATTGGAGTATCTAGGTGACATTAGGGTTTTGGTTGATTTGTATCTTAAGGTGTTATTTTACTACAAACTCTAGGGCTGTTTGTGACACTTATAGGAATAGCCCAATGGATTGATCGGAAAGAATAACTTTGAGGTGGTTTCGTACCCTACAATAATCTCTTTGTTTCTTCTCCGCTATTAGTGACTTTGGAGTGACTCTTTGTTGCATGTTGAGGGATTGTTATATGATCTAATTATGTTATCATTGTTGAGAGAACTTGCACTAGTGAAAGTATGAAACTTAGGCCTTTGTTTCCTAGCATTGCAATACTGTTTACGCTCACTTTTAGCACTTGATACCTTGCTGTTTTTATATTTTCAGATTACAAATACCCATATCTACCATCCATGTTGCACCCGTATCACCATCTCTTCGCCGAACTAGTGCACCTATACAATTTACCATTGTATTGGGTGTGTTGGGGACACAAGAGACTCTTTGTTATTTGGTTGCAGGGTTGTTTGAGAGAGACCATCTTCATCCTACACCTCCCACGGATTGATAAACCTTAGGTCATCCACTTGAGGGAAATTTGCTACTGTCCTACAAACCTCTGCACTTGGAGGCCCAACAACGTCTACAAGAAGAAGGCTGTGTAGTAGACATCAAGCTCTTTTCTGAAGCTGTTGCCGGGGAGGCTAGGTAAGCGGCACTAACACTCCGTCAACTAAGCTCTTTTCTGGCGCCGTTGCCGGGGAGGTTAGTGCTTGAAGGTATATCTTTAGATCTTGCAATCAAATCTTTTTGTTTCTTGTTTTATCACTAGTTTAGTCTATAAAAAGAAAACTACAAAAAAATGGAATTGAGGGTGCCTCATATGCTTCATCTTTTTAATGTCTTTCGTGCAAATGATGGAAAGGAAAATTGTGCTCAAGTGCTAGAAGAAGAATGCATTAGAATGTTTGGCACTAAATATTTGTGTGATGAGCATGATTGCAATGTTGTTAGTATGAATTCCTTGAATATCCATGATGCTAATGATGTGCAAAGCCACAAGCTTGGGGATGCTATGCTTGATGAAGATGATATTCTTAGTCCCCCAAGTTTTGATGAGAATATTTATTTTGATGATAGCATGCCTCCTATTTATGATGATTATTGTGATGATAGGTATGCTATAAAGAATAATGGTAACCATGAAACTTGTCATCTGGATTTTAATTTTCAATTGGATTATGCCTCACATGATAGTTATTTTGTTGAGTTTGCTCCCACTTCTATTCATGAGAAGAAATTTGCTTATGTGGAGAGTAATAAAAATTCTATGCTTGTGGCTCTTGAAAAGAATGCTTTATGTGATAGTTATATTGTTGAATTCATTCATGATGCTACTGAAAATTATTATGAGGGAGGAATATATGCTTGTAGGAATTGCAATAATATCAAGTTTCCTCTCTACGTGCTTAAAGTTTTAAAGTTATGCTTGTTTTGCCTTCCTATGCTAGTTGATTTTTGTTTCCATAAGTTGTTTGCTCAAGAAATCCCTATGCATAGGAAGTGCGTTAGACTTAAATGTGTTAGTAATATGCTTCATGATGCTCTCTTTATGTTGCAATTCTTATCTTTTATGTGAGCATCATTGAAATCATCATGCCTAGCTAGGGGCGTTAAACGTAAGCGCTTGTTGGGAGGCAACCCAATTTTATTTTTGTTCTTTACTTTTTGCTCCTGTTTAGTAATAAATAATTCATATAGCCTCTGGTTATATGTGGTTTTAAGTCTTAGTTAGTGTTTGTGCCAAGTAGAACCTTTGGGAAGACTTGGGTGAAGTCTTTGCGATCTTGCTGTAAAAAACAGAAACTTTTGCGCTCACGAGATTAGATGCCATTTTTTACTGGAGAGTGATTTTAGGTTGATTCTTTTTGCATATGATTAATAGACAAATTCCTCACGTCCACCAATGTATTTAAGAATTTTTGGAGTTACAGAAATATTCGGGAGTTACAGATTACTACAGACTGTTCTGTTTTTGACAGATTCTGTTTTATATGTGTTGTTTGCTTATTTTGATGAATCTATGAGTAGTATCGGAGGATATGAACCATAGAGAAGTTGGAATACAGTAGATATTACACCAATATGAAGGTATTTCGCAGTCCCGGATGAGATCACGGACATGACGAGGAGTCTCGAAATGGTCGAGACATAAAGATTGATATATTGGATGACTATATTCGGACACCGGAATGGTTCCAAGGTGTATCGGGTATTTACCGGAGTACCGGGGGGTTACCGGAACCCCCGGGGGGTTATTGGGCCTCATGGTCGTATTGGTGGAAGAGAGGAGGCAGGTCAAGGCAGGGCGCCCCCCTAGCCCAAACAGAATTGGACTAGGGGGCCGGCCCCCCTTTCCTTCTCTCCTCCCTCACCTTCCCCCTTCTCCTTGTTGGACTAGGAAAGGGGGGGGGGGGGCGAATCCTACTTGGAGTAGGATTGCCCCCCTAGGCGCGCCTCCTCCCCTTGGCCGGCCTCCTCCTCCCTCCCCCCTTTATATACATGGGAGGGGGGCACCCCAAAGACACACCAAAGTTTCTCTTAGCCGTGTGCGGTGCTCCCGTCCACAGAAACACACCTCGGTCATATCGCTGCAGTGCTTAGGCGAAGCCCTGCGCCGGTAACTTCATCATCACCATCATCACGCCGTCATGCTGACGAAACTCTCCCTCGGGCTCAACTGGATCAAGAGTTCGAGGGATGTCATCGAGCTGTACGTGTGCAGATCGCGGAGGTACCGTGCGTTTGGTACTTGATCGGTTGGATCGCGAAGACGTTCGACTACATCAAGCGCGTTACTTAACGCTTCCGCTTTCGGTCTACGAGGGTACGTGGACACACTCTCCCGCTCGTTGCTATGCATCACATAGATATATCTTGCGTGATCATAGGTAATTTTTTTGAAATACTGCGTTCCCCAACAGTGGCAGCCAAGCCAGGTTTATGCGTAGATGTTATATGCACGAGTAGAACACAAAGAGTTGTGGGCGATAATAATCATACTACTTACCAGCATGTCATACTTTGATTCGGCGGTATTGTTGGATGAAGCGGCCCAGACCGACATTACATGACCGCGTTCATGAGACTGGTTCTACCGCCGTGCTTCGCACACAGGTGGCTAGTGGATGTCTGTTTCTCCAACTTTAGTTGAATCGAGTGTGACTACGCCCGGTCCTTGTTGAAGGTTAAAACAACACACTTGACGAAAAATCGTTGTGGTTTTTGATGCGTAGGTAAGAACGGTTCTTGCTAAGCCCGTAGTAGCCATGTAAAACTTGCAACAACAAAGTAGAGGACATCTAACTTGTTTTTGCAGGGCATGTTGTGATGTGATATGGTCAAGACGTCATGATATATAAATTGTTGTATGAGATGATCATGTTTTGTAAAAGTTATCGGCAATTGGCAGGAGCCTTATGGTTGTCGTTTATTGTATGAAATGCTTTACTTTATCACTAAGCGGTAGCGATAGTCGTGATAGCAATAGTTGGCGAGACAACAACGATGCTTCGATGGAGATCAAGGTGTCAAGCCGGTGACGATGGTGATCATGATGGTGCTTTGGAGATGGAGATCAAAGGCACAAGATGATGATGGCCATATCATATCACTTATATTAATTGCATGTGATGTTTATCCTTTATGCATCTTATTTTGCTTAGTTCGGCGGTAGCATTATAAGATGATCTCTCACTAAATTTCAAGGTATAAGTGTTCTCCCTGAGTATGCACCATTGCGACAGTTCATCGTGCCGAGACACCACATGATGATCGGGTGTGATAAGCTCTACGTTCACATACAACGGGTGCAAGCCAGTTTTGCACACACAGAATACTCGGGTTAAACTTGACGAGCCTAGCATATGCAGATATGGCCTCGGAACACTGAGACCAAAAGGTCGAGCATGAATCATATAGTAGATATGATCAACATAGTGATGTTCACTATTGAAAGCTACTCCATCTCACGTGATGACCGGACATGGTTTAGTTGATTTGGATCACGTGATCACTTAGATGATTATAGGGATGTCTATCTAAGTGGGAGTTCTTAAGTAATATGATTAATTGAACTTTAATTTATCATGAACTTAGTACCTGATAGTATTTTGCATGTCTATGTTGTTGTAGATCAATGGCCCGTGCTACTGTTCATTTGAATTTTAATGCGTTCCTAGAGAAAGCTAAGTTGAAAGATGATGGTAACAACTACACGGACTGGGTCCGTAACTTGAGGATTATCCTCATTGCTGCATAGAAGAATTACGTCCTGGAAGCACCGCTAGGTGTACCACCCGCGTCGGCAACTGCAGACATTGTGAATGCCTGGCAGTCGCGTGTTGATGACTACTCGATAGTTCAATGTGCCATGCTTTACGGCGTAGAACCGGGACTTCAACAACGTTAACGTCATGGAGCATATGAGATGTTCCAGGAGTTGAAGTTAATATTTCAAGCAAATGCCCGGATTGAGAGATATGAAGTCTCCAATAAGTTCTACAGCTGCAAAATGGAGGAGAATAGTTCTGTCAGTGAACATATATTCAGAATGTATGGGTACCACAACCACTTGACTCAACTGGGAGTTAATCTTCCTGATGACAGTGTCATTGACAGAGTTCTTCAATCACTGCCACCAAGCTACAAGAGCTTCGTGATGAACTATAATATGAAAGGGGTGGATAATACAATTCCTGAGCTCTTCGCAATGCTAAAGGCTGCGGAGGTAGAAATCAAGAAGGAGCATCAAGTGTTGATGGTCAGCAAGACCACCAGTTTCAAGAAAAAGGGTAAAGGGAAGAAGGGTAACTTCAAGAAGAACAGCAAGCAAGTTGCTGCTCAAGTGAAGAAGCCCAAGTCTGGACCTAAGCCTGAGACTGAGTGCTTCTACTGCAAAGGGACTGGTCACTGGAAGTGGAACTGCCCCAAGTATTTGGCGGATAAGAAGGATGGCAAAGTGAAAGGTATTTCATATACATGTTATTGATGTGTACCTTACTAATGCTCGCAGTAGTGCCTGGGTATTTGATACAGGTTCTGTTGCTCATATTTGCAACTCGAAATAGGGACTACGGATTAAGCAAAGATTGGCTAAGGACAAGGTGACGATGCGCGTGGGAAATGGTTCCAAAGTCGATGTGATCGCCGTCGGCACGCTACCTCTACATCTAGCTTTAGGATTAGTTTTAGACCTGAATAATTGTTATTCGGTGCCAGCGTTAAGCATGAACATTATATCTGGATCTTGTTTGATGCGAGACGGTTATTCATTCAAATATGAGAATAATGGTTGTTCTATTTATATGTGTAATATATTTTATGGTCATGCACCCTTGAAGAGTGGTCTATTTTTGTTGAATCTCGATAGTAGTGACACACATATTCATAATATTGAAGCCAAAAGATGCAAAGTTGATAATGATAGTGCAACTTATTTGTGGCACTGCCATTTGGGTCATATTGGTGTAAAGCGCATGAAGAAATTCCATACTGATGGACTTTTGGAATCACATGATTATGAATCACTTGGTACTTGCGAACCATGCCTCATGGGCAAGATGACTAAAACTAAGTTCTCCGGAACAATGGAGCGAGCAACAGATTTATTGGAAATAATACATACTGATGTACGCGGTCCAATGAATATTGAGGCTCGCGGCGGATATCGTTATTTTCTGACCTTCACAGATGATTTAAGCAGATATGGGTATATCTACCTGATGAAACATAAGTCTGAAACATTTGAAAAGTTCAAAGAATTTCAGAGTGAAGTGGAAAATCATCGTAACAAGAAAATAAAGTTTCTGCAATCTGATCATGGAGGAGAATATTTGAGTTATGAGTTTGGTCTTCATTTGAAACAATGCGGAATAGTTTCGCAACTCACGCCAACCGGAACACCACAGCGTAATGGTGTGTCCGAACATCGTAACCGCACTTTATTAGATATGGTGCGATCGATGATGTCTCTTACTGATTTACCGCTATCGTTTTGGAGTTATGCTTTAGAGACGGCTGCATTCACGTTAAATAGGGCACCATCTAAATCCGTTGAGACGACGCCATATGAACTGTGGTTTGGACAGAAACCCAAGTTGTCGTTTCTTAAAGTTTGGGGCTGCGGTACTTATGTGAAAAAGCTTCAACCTGATAAGGTCGAACCCAAATCGGAGAAATGTGTCTTCATAGGATACCCAAAGGAGACTGTTGGGTACACCTTCTATCACAAATCCGAAGGCCAGATATTCGTTGCTAAGAATGGATCCTTTCTAGAGAAGGAGTTTCTCACGAAAGAAGTGAGTGGGAGGAAAGTAGAACTTGATGAGGTAACTGTACCTGCCCCCTTATTGGAAAGTTGTTCATCACAGAAATCAGTTCCCGTGATTCCTACACCAATTAGTGAGGAAGCTAATGATGATGATCATGTAACTTCAGATCAAGTTACTACCGAACCTCGTAGGTCAACCAGAGTAAGAGCATTTCCAGCCGTTGGCCCCCCAGGCAGCGATTTTAAGCGCCCCTTGGGGGCGAGCCGACGCTAAAATCGGCACGGGGGCGAGCGGGTTCCCAGCCGCTCGCCCCAGGGTCGCCCCCAGACGTGGGTTTTTAATTAAAAAAACAAATTCGGCAAAGTTCGGCTAAATTCGGCAAACTTGACATAAATATTGGACATGTTTGGCGTACATAAGTTATTTTAAAAAAACTAACTATGGGGCGAAGAAGTCGCTTAGCGCGGTGAAGTCACCTACGTCGCTGCCGTCCTCCTCCTCGCCGTCGTCGGCCTCCTTCTTGATGGTGCGGTCGCCCCTGCTGGACCCCTATCCGGCGTCTCCATGGCGGACCGGTGACGGCGGCACGTCGTCGTCGTCGCTGTCGTCGAGCACGACCACGCCTCCCTCGTCCCGGCCACGGCGCCGAGCTTTGAAGCGCTCGAGGGCGAGGCGCTGGTGCTGCAGCTCCGGGCGTGCCCAGTCATCGCACGCCCATTTGAGGGCCGCCGCATCGTCGAACTCCTCCTCCTTGACGCTGCCAGCGAGCCCCAGCTCCGTCTTTGGCTTGACGTAGCGCGGAGGAGTCGAGGAGTGGGCGCGCCTGCCACCCTCGTGGACGACGATGCCGGCATTGCGGGTGCGCCAGCCGAGCAGCGTCTCCGCGGCGGGCTCAGCCTTGACGCCGAGCAGCGCCGGCGAGCCGGAAGAGTGGGAGGAGGAGCGGGAGGACGATTGAGAGGAGGAGGAGGAGCCGAACCTCCTGGGCGCACATCGCCCGGTGCCCCAGCGTGGGGCGGGGCGGCCGCGGCCGCCCCAGAAGGGTATGCTAGCGGCGGGTCATTACCGCCCTCGAGGTACGTCAACACGTCGTGGAGTGTGCGGCCGGGGACGCCCCACCAGACGCGGCGGTCGTCGCTGTTCTTGATGCCGCCCACCACCGGCGCCCCGTTCATGGACGCCAGCCGCTGCGCCTGCCGGTGCTGGAAGTAGTCCGCCCATGCCCCATGGTTGTCAGCGGCGTACTGGGGGAGGGCGCCCTGCTCATCCGTCAGGGACGAACGCACGCGGTCGACCTCGGCGGCGAAGATGCCGGGGCGCGCGTCGACGTCGGGCACCGGGGGGATGGGGACGCCCCCGTTGCTGAGCCTCCACCCCGTCGGCCCGGCGAGCATGTCCGGCGGCGCCGGGATGTTGGCCTGGAACAGGAGCCACGCCTCCCATTCTTGGAGCGAGCGGCGGCCGAATCCATTGGCCGCCGCGGCGTCGCCGGGGAAGCGTTCGGCCATCGCCGGAGAGGGAAGGGAAGGGGAGGACATGGGAGATAGGTAGAGATCGTTGGCGCGGACGGGAGAGAGCAGAGCTCGGCGGCAGCTGGTTTGGGCTCGGGCTGGTGTGGCAGCGGCGAGGGGGAGCCGCGTGTTTTATAGCCCGCATCGTGTGTACGCGTGGCGGGAGGGGAGGCGTCGCCGCACCGCCCGTGTGGAATCAATGGCAAGGCTAACCGGCGGCAGCCTTGTTGGGGAACGTAGTAATTTCAAAAAAATTCCTACGCACACGCAAGATCATGGTGATGCATAGCAACGAGAGGGGAGAGTGTGTCCACTTACCCTCGTAGACAGAAAGCGGAAGCGTTAGCACAACGCGGTTGATGTAGTCGTATGTCTTCATGATTCGACCGATCCAAGTACCGAACGTACGGCACCTCCGAGTTTAGCACACGTTCAGCTCGATGACGTCCCTCGAACTCCAATCCAGCCGAGCTTTGAGGGAGAGTTCCGTCAGCACGACGGCGTGGTGACGATGATGATGTTCTACCGACGCAGGGCTTCGCCTAAGCACCGCTACGATATTATCGAGGTGGAATATGGTGGAGGGGGGCACCGCACATGGCTAAGAGATCAATGATCAATTGTTGTGTCTTTGGGGTGCCCCCTGCCCCGTATATAAAGGAGCAAGGGGGGGAGGCGGCCAGCCAGGAGGTGGTGCGCAGGAGGAGTCCTACTCCCACCGGGAGTAGGACTCCCTCCCTTCCTAGTTGGATTATGAGAAGGGGGGAAGGAGGAGGAAGAGAGGAAGGAAAGGGGGGCGCCGCCCCCCTCCTTGTCCAATTTGGACTAGAGGGGGAGGCGGCGCGTGGCCTGCCCTGGCCGCCTCTCCTCTTCTCCACTAAGGCCCATGTAGGCCCATTAAACCCCCGAGGGGGGTTCCAGTAACCCCCGGTACTCCGGTATGTATCCGATAACCCCCGGAACCATTCCGGTGTCCGAATATAGTCGTCCAATATATCAATCTTCATGTCTCGAACATTTCGAGACTCCTCGTCATGTCCATGATCACATCCGGGACTCCGAACTACCTTTGGTACATCAAAATACATAAACTCATAATATAACCGTCATCTAACTTTAAGCGTGCGGACCCTACGGGTTCGAGAACTATGTAGACATGACCGAGACACGTCTCCGGTCAATAACCAATAGCGGAACCTGGATGCTCATATTGGCTCCCACATATTCTACGAAGATCTTTATCGGTCAAACCACATAACAACATACGTTGTTCCCTTTGTCATCGGTATGTTACTTACCCGAGATTCGATCGTCGGTATCTCAATACCTAGTTCAATCTCGTTACCGGCAGGTCTCTTTACTCGTTCCATAATACATCATCCCATAACTAACTCATTAGTTACAATGCTTGCAAGGCTTATAGTGATGTGCATTACCGAGTGGGCCCAGAGCTACCTCTCCGACAATCAGAGTGACAAATCCTAATCTTGAAATACGCCGACCCAACAAGTACCTTTGGAGACACCTGTAGAGCACCTTTATAATCACCCAGTTACATTGTGACGTTTGGTAGCACACAAAGTGTTCTTCCGGTAAACGGGAGTTGCATAATCTCATAGTCATAGGAACATGTATAAGTCATGAAGAAAGCAATAGCAACATACTAAACGATCAAGTGCTAAGCTAACGGAATGGGTCAAGTCAATCACATCATTCTCCTAATGATGTGATCCCGTTAATCAAATGACAACTCATGTCAATGGTTAGGAAACATAACCATCTTTGATTAACGAGCTAGTCAAGTAGAGGCATACTAGTGACACTCTGTTTGTCTATGTATTCACACAAGTATTATGTTTCCGGTTAATACAATTCTGGCATGAATAATAAACATTTATCATGATATAAGGAAATAAATAATAACTTTATTATTGCCTCTAGGGCATATTATCTTCAGTCTCCCACTTGCACTAGAGTCAATAATCTAGCTCACATCGCCATGTGATTTAACAACAATAGTTCACATCACCATGTGATTAACACCCATAGTTCACATCGTCATGTGACCAACACCCAAAGGGTTTACTAGAGTCAATAATCTAGTTCACATCGCTATGTGATTAACACCCAAAGAGTACTAAGGTGTGATCATGTCTTGCTTGTGAGAGAAGTTTAGTCAACGGGTCTGCCATATTCAGATCCGTTAGTATTTTGCAAATTTCTATGTCTACAATGCTCTGCACGGAGCTGCTCTAGCTTAATAGCTCCCACTTTCAATATGTATCCATATTGAGACTTAGAATCATCTGGATCAGTGTCAAAACTTGCATCGATGTAACGCTTTACGACGAACCTTTTTTCATCTCCATAATCGAGAAACATATCCTTATTCCACTAAGGAAAATTTTGACCGCTGTCCAATGATCTACTCCTAGATCGCTATTGTACTCCCTTGCCAAAATCAGTGTAGGGTATACAATAGATCTGGTACACAGCATGGCATACTTTATAGAACCTATGGCTGAGGCATAGGGAATGACTTTCATTCTCTTTCTATTTTCTGTCGTGGTTGGGCTTTGAGTCTTACTCAATTTCACACCTTGTAACATAGGCAAGAACTCTTTCTTTGACTGTTCCATTTTGAACTATTTCAAAATCTTGTCAAGGTATGTACTCATTGAAAAAACTTATCAAGCGTCTTGATCTATCTCTATAGACCTTGATGCTCAATATGTAAGCAGCTTCACCGAGGTCTTTCTTTGAAAAACTCCTTTCAAACACTCCTTTATGCTTTGCAGAAGAATTCTACATTATTTCCGATCAACGATATGTCATTCACATATACTTATCAGAAATGTTGTAGTGCTCCCACTCACTTTCTTGTAAATACAGGCTTCACCGCAAGTCTGTATAAAACTATATGCTTTGATCAACTCATCAAAGTGTCTATTCCAACTCCGAGATGCTTGCACCAGTCCATAGATGGATCGCTGGAGCTTGCACATTTTGTTAGCACCTTTAGGATCGACAAAACCTTCTGGTTGCATCATATACAACTCTTCTTTAAGAAATCCATTAAGGAATATAGTTTTGACATCCATTTGCCAGATTTCATAAAATGTGGCAATTTGCTAACATGATTCGGACAGACTTCAGCATCGCTACGAGTGAGAAAATCTCATCGTAGTCAACACCTTGAACTTTGTCAAAAACCTTTTTTTCGACAAGTCTAGCTTTGTAGATAGTAACACTACTATCAGCGTCCGTCTTCCTCTTGAAGATCCATTTATTTTCTATGGCTTGCCGATCATCGGGCAAGTCAACCAAAGTCCATACTTCGTTCTCATACATGGATCCCATCTCAGATTTCATGGCCTCAAGCCATTTTTGTGGAATCTGGGCTCATCATCGCTTCCTCATAGTTTGTAGGTTCGTCATGGTCAAGTAACATGACCTCCAGAACAGGATTACCGTACCACTCTGGTGCGGATCTCACTCTGGTTTACCTACGAGGTTTGGTACTAACTTGATCTGAAGTTACATGATCATCATCATTAGCTTCCTCAGTAGTTGTAGTAGTCACATGAACTGATTTCTGTGATGAACTACTTTCCAATAAGGGAACAGGTACAGTTACCTCATCAAGTTCTACTTTCCTCTCACTCACTTCTTTCAAGAGAAACTCCTTCTCTAGAAAGGATCCATTCTTAGCAACGAATATCTTGCCTTCGGATCTGTGATAGAAGGTGTACCCAACTGTCTACTTTGGGTATCCTATGAAGACACATTTCTCCGATTTGGGTTTGAGCTTATCAGGATGAAACTTTTTCTTATAAGCATCGCAACCCCAAACTTTAAGAAACAACAGCTTAGGTTTCTCGCCAAACCACAGTTCATACGGTGTCGTCTCCATGGATTTTGATGGTGCCCCATTTAACGTGAATGTAGCTGTCTCTAATGCATAACCCCAAAACGATAGTGGTAGATCTGTAAGAGACATCATAGATCGCACCATATTATCTAATAAAGTACGGTTACGACGTTCGGACACACCATTACGCTGTGGTGTTCCGGGTGGCATGAGTTTGTGAAACTATTCCACATTGTTTTAATTGAAGACCAAACTCGTAACTCAAATATTCTCCTCCACGATCAGATCGTAGAAATTTTATTTTCTTGTTATGATGATTTTCCACTTCACTCTGAAATTATATGAACTTTTCAAATGTTTCAGACTTATGTTTCATCAAGTAGATATACCCATATCTGCTCAAATCATCTGTGAAGGTCAGAAAATAACGATACCTGCTGCGAGCCTCAATATTCATCGGACTACATACATCAGTATGTATGATTTCCAACAAATCTGTTGCTCGCTCCATTGTTCTGGAGAATGGCGTTTTAGTCATCTTGCCCAAGAGGCATGGTTCGCAAGCATCAAGTGATTCATAATCAAGTGATTCAAAAAGCCCATCAGCATGGAGTTTCTTCATGCGCTTTACACCAATATGACCTAAACGGCAGTGCCACAAATAAGGTGCACTATCATTATTAACTTTGCATCTTTTAGCTTCAACATTGTGAATATGTGTATTACTACGATCGAGATCCAACGAACCATTTTCATTGGGTGTGTAACCATATAAGGTTTTATTCATGTAAACAGAACAACAATTATTCTCTAACTTAAATGAATAACCGTATTGCAATAAACATGATCAAATCATATTCATGCTCAACGCAAACACAAATAACACTTATTTAGTTTCAACACTAATCCCGAAAGTATAGGGAGTGTGCGATGATGATCATATCAATCTTGGAACCACTTCCAACACACATCGTCACTTCACCCTTAACTAGTCTATGTTCATTCTGCAACTCCCGATTCGAGTTACTAATCTTAGAAACTGAACTAGTATCAAATACTGAGGGGTTGCTATAAACACTAGTAAAGTACACATCAATACCATGTATATCAAATATACCTTTGTTCACTTTGCCATCCTTTTTATCCGCCAAATACTTGGGGCAGTTCTGCTTCCAGTGACCAGCTCCTTTGCAATAGAAGCACTTAGTCTCAGGCTTAGGTCCAGACTTGGGCTTCTTCACTTGAGCAGCAACTTGCTTGCCATTCTTCTTGAAGTTCCCCTTCTTCCCTTTGCCCTTTTCTTGAAACTAGTGGTCTTGTCAACCATCAACACTTGATGCTTTTCTTGATTTCTACCTTCGTCGATTTCAGCATCACGAAGAGCTTGGGAATCGTTTCCGTTATCCCTTGCATATCATAGTTCATCACGAAGTTCTAGTAACTTGGTGATAGTGACTAGAGAACTCTGTCAATCACTATCTTATCTAGAAGATTAACTCCCACTTGATTCAAGTGATTGTAGTACCCAGACAATCTGAGCACATGCTCACTGCTTGAGCTATTCTCCTCCATCTTTTAGCTATAGAACTTGTTGGAGACTTCATATCTCTCAACTTGGGTATTTGCTTGAAATATTAACTTCAAGTCCTGGAACATCTTATATGGTCCATGACGTTCAAAACGTCTTTGAAGTCCCGATTCTATGCCGTTAAGCATGGTGCACTAAACTATCAAGTAGTCATCATATTGAGCTAGCCAAACGTTCATAACGTCTGCATCTGCTCCTGCAATAGGTCTTGCACCTAGCGGTGCATCAAGGACATAATTCTTCTGTGCAGCAATGAGGATAAACCTCAGATCACGGATCCAATCCGCATCATTGCTACTAACATCTTTCAACTTAGTTTTCTCTAGGAACATATCAAAATAAAACAGGGGAGCTAGACGCGAGCTATTGATCTACAACATAGATATGCTAATACTACCAGGACTAAGTTCATGATAAATTAAAGTTCAATTAATCATATTACTTAAGAACTCCCACTTAGATAGACATCCCTCTAATCATCTAAGTGATCACGTGATCCAAATCAACTAAACCATAACCGATCATCACGTGAAATGGAGTAGTTTTCAATGGTGAACATCACTATGTTGATCATATCTACTATATGATTCACGCTCGACCTTTCGGTCTCAGTGTTCCGAGGCCATATCTGCATATGCTAGGCTCGTCAAGTTTAACCTGAGTATTCTGTGTGTGCAAAACTGGCTTGCACCCGTTGTAGATGGACGTAGAGCTTATCACACCCGATCATCACGTGGTGTCTGGGCACGACGAACATTGGCAACGGTGCATACTCAGGGAGAACACTTTTATCTTGAGATCATCTTATAATGCTACCGTCAATCAAAGCAAGATAAAATGCATAAAAGATAAACATCACATGCAATCAATATAAGTGATATGATATGGCCATCATCATCTTGTGCTTGTGATCTCCATCTCCGAAGCACCGTCATGATCACCATTGTCACCGGAGCGACACCTTGATCTCCATCGTAGCATCGTTGTCGTCTCGCCAACTATTGCTTCTACGACTATCGCTACCGCTTAGTGATAAAGTAAAGCAATTACAGGGCGATTGCATTGCATACAATAAAGCGACAACCATATGGCTCCTGCCAGTTGCCGATAACTTGGTTACAAAACATGATCATCTCATACAATAAAATATAGCTTCACGTCTTGACCATATCACATCACAACATGCCCTGCTAAAACAAGTTAGACATCCTCTACTTTGTTGTTGCAAGTTTTACGTGGCTGCTATGGGCTGAGCAAGAACCGTCCTTACCTACGCATCAAAACCACAACGATAGTTCGTCAAGTTGGTGCTGTTTTAACCTTCTCAAGGACCGGGTGTAGCCACACTCGGTTCAACTAAAGTTGGAGAAACTGACACCCGCCAGCCACCTGTGTGCAAAGCACGTCGGTAGAACCAGTCTCGCGTAAGCGTACGCGTAATGTCGGTCCGGACCGCTTCATCCAACAATACCGCCGAACCAAAGTGTGACATGCTGGTAAGCAGTATGACTTGTATCGCCCAGAACTCACTTGTGTTCTACTCGTGCTTATAACATCAACGCATAAAACCAGGCTCGGATGCCACTGTTTGGGAACGTAGTAATTACAAAAAATTTCCTACGCACACGCAAGATCATGGTGATCCACAGCAACGAGAGGGGAGAGTGTGTCCATGTACCCTCGTAGACCGAAAGCGGAAGCGTTAGCACAACGCGGTTGATGTAGTCGCACGTCTTCACGAGCCGACCGATCCAAGTACCGAACGTACGACACCTCCGAGTTCAGCACACGTTCAGCTCGATGACATCACTCGAACTCCGATCCAGCCGATCTTTGAGGGAGAGTTCCGTCAGCACGACGGCGTGGTTACGACGATGATGTTCTACCGACGCAGGGCTTCGCCTAAGCACCGCTACGATATTATCGAGGTGGAATATGGTGGAGGGGGCACCGCACACGGCTAAGAGATCAATGATCAATTGTTGTGTCTTTGGGGTGCCCCCCTACCCCCGTATATAAAGGAGCAAGGGGGGAGAGGCGGCCGGCCAGGAGGTGGCGCGCCAGGAGGAGTCCTACTCCCACCGGGAGTAGGACTCCCTCCCTTCCTAGTTGGATTAGGAGAAGGGGGGAGGAGGAGGAAGAGAGGAAGGAAAGGGGGGCGCCGCCCCCCTCCTTGTCCAATTCGGACTAGAGGGGGAGGCGGCGCGTGGCCTGCCCTGGCCGCCTCTCCTCTTCTCCACTAAGGCCCATGTAGGCCCATTAAACCCCCGAGAGGGGTTCCGGTAACCCCCGGTACTCCGGTATGTATCAAATAACCCCCGGAACCATTCCGGTGTCCGAATATTGTCGTCCAATATATCAATCTTCATGTCTCGAACATTTCGAGACTCCTCGTCATGTCCGTGATCACATCCGGGACTCTGAACTACCTTCGGTACATCAAAATACATAAACTCATAATATAACCGTCATCTAACTTTAAGCGTGCGGACCCTACGGGTTCGAGAACTATGTTGACATGACCGAGACACGTCTCCGGTCAATAACCAATAGTGGAACCTGGATGCTCATATTGGCTCCCACATATTCTACGAAGATCTTTATCGGTCAAACCGCATAACAACATACGTTGTTCCCTTTGTCATCGGTATGTTACTTACCCGAGATTTGATCGTCGGTATCTCAATACCTAGTTCAATATCGTTACCGGCAAGTCTCTTTACTCGTTTCGTAATACATCATCCCGTAACTAACTCATTAGTTACAATGCTTGCAAGGCTTATAGTGATGTGCATTACCGAGTGGGCCCAGAGATACCTCTCCGACAATCGGAGTGACAAATCCTAATCTCGAAATATGCCAACCCAACAAGTACCTTTGGAGACACCTGTAGAGCACCTTTATAATCACCCAGTTACGTTGTGACATTTGGTAGCACACAAAGTGTTCCTCCGGTAAACGGGAGTTGCATAATCTCATAGTCATAGGAACATGTATAAGTCATGAAGAAAGCAATAGCAACATACTAAACGATCAAGTGCTAAGCTAACGGAATGGGTCAAGTCAATCACATCATTCTCCTAATGATGTGATCCCATTAAGCAAATGACAACTCATGTCAATGGTTAGGAAACATAACCATCTTTGATTAACGAGCTAGTCAAGTAGAGGCATACTAGTGACACTCTGTTTGTCTATGTATTCACACAAGTATTATGTTTCCGGTTAATACAATTCTAGCATGAATAATAAACATTTATCATGATATAAGGAAATAAATAATAACTTTATTATTGCCTCTAGGGCATATTTCCTTCAAGCCTTGCCATTGATTAGCCGCGGGAAACCGAGGCATTCTGGGGGAAGATGAGGTGTCGTGTCGCTGACGCGGCTTGCCCGCGTCTCTTTCGCGCCAAAACCGCTCGGCCCGGCGCCCCCGGGCGCCCCCCAGCGCGCCGAGTTCGGCCTGGGTCCACCGGCGCCAATTTCGGCCCAAACCGGCAAAAAACGGGGTCCTGGGGGCGCGACTGGGCCGATTTTTGGGCGCCGGCGCGGAAAAATCGGCTGGGGAGGGCCCGTTGGGGGCGCGGCTGGAAATGCTCTAAGACCCACAACAGAGTGGTACGGTAATCCTATTCTGGAGGTCATGTTACTTGACCATGACGAACCTAAGAACCATGAGGAAGCGATGATGAGCCAGATTCTGCGAAATGGCTTGAGGCCTTCAAATATGAGATGGGATCCATGTATGAGAACAAAGTGTGGACTTTGGTTGACTTGCGCGATGATCGGCAAGCCATAGAGAATAAATGGATCTTCAAAAAGAAGACTGACGCTGACGGTAATGCTACTGTCTACAAAGCTCGATCGACTTGTTGCAAAAGGTTTTCGACAAGTGCAAGGAGTTGACTACGATGAGACCTTCTCACCCGTAGCGATGCTTAAGTCCGTCCGAATCATGTTAGCAATTTCGACAACCTAACTGGGTGATTATAAAGATGCTCTCACTAGTAGAAAAAGGGTCAAATGTGAAGTACATTAGTGCCGGTTCGATTTTGAGCCGGCTCTAATGTGTCCATTAGTGCCGGTTCCAACGGCTAGCCGGCCGCTCTCATTAGTACCGGTTCGTGGCGAACCTTTAGTACCGGTTCGTGCCACCAACCGGTACTAAAGTGGGTGGTGGCCGGATGTTGTCAGTCTGGGGCCCCTCCAGCACCTTTAGCACCAGTTCGTGTTACGAACCGGTGCTAAAGGTCGTCCTACATAAACCCTCCGTCCACCCGAGCTCGCTCTGTTCTTCCCCTTTCCCCTCTCCTCTCTGTTCTTCCCCTCTTCCTCTCAAGCTCATCACACATTTGGCCCAAAATTTGTCAAGATTTGAAGGCCCCCATCCATTCAAATGATCACAAAGGTTAGCAACTTTGTCATTTCATCTCTCATTGCTAGATTAGCTCTTGCAATGCTTTGTATAGTGATTAATTTGTGAGTTTAGTAATTTGGGAGGAATTATATATATGTGCTAGTATTTGATTTATATGCAATTTGAGGTCAAAAATGACACTTAATTAGTTTGCATATGTAGGTGTGGTTTACTTAGTGCCTTCTAAATCTCCGTCGTAACCATCGTCGATCGCCCACACCGTCCCGTCGCCGGCACCACCTAGCTTGTGGTGAGCCTCTTGTTCATGAATGTTTTGCATTACCAAATTGATGTTTGTGTGATTTGGATATATAGTTACTCGTATAATTATCTTACCCGTACGTTGTTTCTTATACATAGTGCCATGGTTTTGATATCCGTCCCCGTCGGCCCTCGTCCTTGTTATGATTCGGATGTGGTATATTCTCTTTTAAAACTAGTTGTTGCATTTCGTGTTTATGACAAATTATGCCTATCAAGTTGACATAGATATTTTTATCTAGGAGGTATGTGAACCGAAAATTCCAACCGACCCTATTGTCGAGCGGTTAAATTTAGTTGAAAGAGAAAATGAGTATTTGAAAGAAAAAATGAAAAGAATTGAGGGGGAGAAGATGGAATTGGAGTTGCATGTTGCCGATGTCGTCGATGATCACAAGATCAAGATGGAGAAAATGCGCTTGAAGATTAGAAAGATTAGAAAATATGCCATTGATAGTGAGGCTTGGTATCATTATGCTGTTGGATCAATTGTTACCTTAGTTGCGATCTTGATCGCATTTGTTGTTGCATTTAAATGCCTTAGCTAGAGAGTTATTTGTTTGTTGCATTGAAGTGTTGTATGAACTATATATATGAATGAACTTTATGTATGAACTTGTATTAATTTGGTCTTTCCGGTGTTGTGTAATGAAGATGAGCCGACAATGGATGTATGATGACCGATGCTCTCCCGAGTTCATTAATGGCGTGCATACTTTTCTGCTTGCAGCTGAGGCAAACAAGCGGGCGGATGGTTTTATGCCTTGTCCATGTGCTGTCTGTAAGAATGATCACAATTACTCTACGTCAAGAACCATTCACGTCCACCTGTTTAAGTCCGGTTTCATGCCCCACTATAATGTTTGGACCAAGCACGGAGAAAGAGGGGTTATGATGGAAGACAATGAAGAAGAAGAGGATGACGACAGCTATCCTGGCCATGGGTTCCCTGAATACGATGATACAACAATGGGGGAAGAAGCTGAGCCGGCAATGCGGGAAGAAGCTGAAGATGAGGCATCAGATGAGCCCGCTGATGATCTAGGTTGGGCCATTGCCGATGCAAAGAGAAACTGCGCAAGTGATTTGGAGAAGAAGAAGTTGCAGCGCATGTTAGAGGATCACAAGAAATTGTTGTACCCGAATTGCGAACTACCGGCACTAACAGAAAGTTTGTAATTTTTTGTACCTAAAGCAAAAATATTCACAAAGAAACTCTAAATACAGCAAAAAAACAACTCAAAAATAAATAAAACAAAAATAAATAAAGCAAAAAAATAAGAAAATAAAAAGCCCGCCTACTGCGCCACAGCGGCCAGCATACGACTAGAAACCCAACGTGTTGTTGGGCCAGGATGCAGGCCCGCAAAGGCCCAGTAGGCCAACAGGGCAACACAGAACATATAGGACCAGTAGGCCTGCTTTGGAGAGGAGCTCGATATAGCTACCGCACTGGGGCTTATAAACCAGTGCGGATGCCTCTCGGCTAGCGAGGTGGGACTAAACTTGTCGCACCGCACCTGCGCCAGCGCAACCCCTTTAGGACCGGGTCGTGGCTCCAACCAGTACTAAAGGGGGGGGTCTTTAGTACCGGTTGGAGCCACCACCCAGTACTAAAGGGGGTGCGCTTCCCGCTGCTTCGCCTGGCCAAAACAGAGCTTTAGTACCGGTTGGTGGCTCCAACCGGTACTAAAGGGGTGGTCTATATAAGAAAACACTTCAAAAAAATTCAGTTTCTCATCTCTCCCTCTGCTTCTTCTCCTCTGCCCGTCGCCGCCGCCCCTCGTCGCCGCCCCCGTCGCCGTCCGTCGCCGCCGCCCCTCGTCGCCGCCCCCGTCACCGTCTGTCGCCGTCGCCGCCGCCCCTCCTCGCCGCCCCCGTCGCCGTCCCCGTCACCGTCCCCGTCATCGTCCGTCACCGTCGCCGCCGCCCCTCGTCGCCGGCCCGGCCGTCCCCGTCCCCGTCCCCGTCGCCGCGCCCCGCCCCGTCATCCCCGCCCGGCCCGTCGCCGTCCCCGTCGTCGCCACCCCGTCCCAATCCCCGTCGTCACCGCCCGTCGCCGTCCCCGTCGCCGCCCCCCGTCGTCTCGCCTCTCCGGTGAGCTCCTGCCCCGGCCGCCATGTGTCCACACACACACACATTGTTTTTTAGTTTTTTAGTTATAAATTTTAGTTATAGAATTTTTTTTATTTTTATTTATAGAAATGTTAGCAACTTTTCTGTTTTTTAGTTATAGAAATATTAGAAATGTTAGTTATATAGAAATGTTAGAAATTTAGTTATATAGAAATGTTATAAATTTTTGTGTTTTTTAGTTATAGAAATATTTATAGAAATGTTAGCAACTTTTCTGTTTTTTAGTTATAGAAATATTAGAAATGTTAGTTATATAGAAATGTTAGAAATTTGAATACTAAATTTTTTTATATTTCTTCTGGATACTAATTTTTTTTATATTTCTTCTCGATTAGTTAAAAGCTATGGCGGACAATACCGGAAGAGAGGGAGAAGAGGCCATGTTCGAGATCATACGCAGCCCTAACAGGCCAGATGATCTGAATGAAGCAGATGACGGCTCCCAATATCTGAACAATACCGGGGAGGGTGACGATAAGATATTCGATCTCGACGGCCGAGCTGCTGAAGTCATGAACTATGATTATGATTATGATGACGCAGACAATGAATGATGTCGCTGACAATGTTGATCTTGAAATAACAAAGACTACCGGCGAGGTATATTTATATAAGCAGGCATCTGGTGATCATCACATGTTTTTTTATTTGAAGATATATTAACGAATCGATCTTTCTTCTTTCAGCCCTCCGGATCGAGAAAATCTGCTTCTACAGATAGCAGGACAAAGCGAGGCCCGGGAAAAAAGTTGAAGGAGGGTGTAAAGTACAACATCGATTCCATCAAAACTAGTGGCGAACCCCTCACGCCTAAGAACATTGCGAACAAGTTCGTTCGTCAGTGCAGAGTTCTTGTGAAGGACCAACTCCCGATCTCCATTCAAGAATAGAAAGAGCCAAAAACTAAACGTCCAGATGTTACTTGGGTCGACAAGAGAGCAAAACAAAAGCTTTGGGAATCTCTAATGGAACATTTCACCCTACCAGATTATTTCACTGATGCAGATGTGCAGAAAGTCAAGCACGCTGCTTTTAAGAAGATGGCAATTGCATTCAACACCCACAAGAAAACTGTATGGGCCAACTACGTCGCTGCAGAAAGGAAGACTCCAGAATTCAAGGGGACACTGGAGAAGCAAAGAGAACACTGGCCCGCTTTCGTGAAATTCAAGGAATCAAAATTATCTAAGGAATGGTCGAAAAAAAACAAGGCCAATGCTGCAAAAAAGACGCAGTTCCATAGGCTGGGGCCAGGTGGCTACGCGGTGGCAATGCCTATGTGGGATAAGTCTGAGCAAGAGATGGAGGATGCAGGGGTCACTCCGCTTACTAGGAGTTGGTCCCCCAGGTGCAGAACTTGGTTCTATGCGCATGGGGGGGCGTTGGACCCGAAGACAGGCCTGGTTTCGCAGAAGGCAAGTCTAAAAGGAGCCGAACAAAAGTTACTTGACGCAATAGAAGATGCTCGAAAGGGGGTGTTCATGCCCAACAGAGAGAACGATGAGCTTACGCGCGCCCTGGGAAATCCTTAACACCCGGGAAGAACACGAGGCAAGGGTGTTATTCCCTGGTATGAGGGCTTTTCGGAATGGAACGACGACTACAGGTGCCGTGTAAGAAAGAAGATGGAGGAGGAGAAGAAGAGGAAGCTGGAGGAGGAGCAGAGGAAGCAGGACGCAGAACGCCTTCAAGGCCTAGAAGCTTTGCACGCGGACTTGGCACTCAAATTCCAGCGGCAACAATAGCAGATCGACTCACTTAGCCAGGAAAGGGGGTCTCAGCTGCGGGAGCAGCTAGCGGATGATCGTCCAGCATTGGATAGCACCGTCCCATCCATGCCGGGAAGCAGCGTTGGTTCCGCCCCAGGCGACGCACTGCTGGATAGATACCCTGTGGATGACATCATAGAGAACACTAACTGTGAGCTACACTTCAAAATGAAGAACATATCTGTGAAGGTGGCAGACGCCGTTGCTTTTACAAATCCCCCCGAAGCAACCTTCCATTGCAACGCGATTCCAGCGGGCTATGCTCGTGTCTTGGTTGATGACGTGGTGGACCACTATTCAGGGCTACAACTTGATATTCCTGGAGGTGACGACGAGCTTAAACTGGGAGAGGCCATACATCGTATCATCCTATGGAGAAAGGATTGCATCATCTTTCGAAGGCCACCGACACCGCGTCAGCCGACTCCTCCTCGAAGTCCGCCACCGAGTCAGCAGACTCCCGCTCCTCCAAGTCCACGAACGCGTGAGCCGACTCATCCTCGAAGTCTGCCACCGTGTCAGCAGACTCCCGCTCCTCCAAGTCCACGAACGCGTGAGCCGACTCCTCCTCGAAGTCTGCCACCGTGTCAGCATACTCCCGCTCCTCCAAGTCCAACAATGCGTGAGCAGACTCCTGCTCCAACTCAGCCACGTCAGCTGTCTCCGCCGCCTCAGCAATCGCAGAAGAGACACGCCGTAGCTATGGTGCATAGCGGTACGAGTCGAGGTAGTACAGGAGGTACAGGCGGACACAAGCGATATAAATATGGTCCAAGCCTCGCTCCTCTTCCTCAGAGGCCTTACGACATGACCAAGGAGCAAAACAAAGCCATAGTGCGGGCCGAAGTGGACGCCCATTTTGGACCGACATCGGCACCGCCGCCAAGGGAGAAAGTGCTTGAGAAAGTTATTGACCACTTTATTCATATGGCAAGAAAACCAGCTCCCAAGCCTGTTGACTCAGACTATGAGCGCCAAATCAGGAAGGCACATCGAGCACGACTACAGAAAAAAGCGAGCTCGAGCTCGAGCCAACAAGCAGCTGTCAAAAAATGCGGGCAAACCGTTCCCCAGCTGGGAGACCAGGCGGCGCAATCGATCCCCCCGCTTGTTGTGCTAACAACACATGAGCGTACGCGCGCCCTATATATATGTGGGCAAACCGTTAACGTTCCCCAGCTGGGCAATGTGGTAATAACCGAGGAGCATATAATGCAGGCAGAAATGCTCAATATCACTGTTGGACAACTCCTCGAAATCGAGCCCATGTCTCCGCTTAGAGAGGAGGAAATAAAACAGAAATATGTCTGGGGCCAACCTTTGGTCGAGCCAGACGAGGTCAAGAACCTCCCAACGAGAATGTACGAATTGCATCAGTGGTACATGAACATTACCAAGATTTTCAATCGAGAGTCCCTCATGGTGAATGTCAAGGAGGAGCATTACTTCCATGAGAAAGTTGTGTCCGTTGAGTATTCAGAACTATTTTAGTTATTCAATCAAGATGCACTCGACAAATCTATGGTCAGTTGCTATTGTCTGTAAGTGATTTTTTTCTGTAATTTAAGTCTCAAGCTAGCTGTAGTGATCATTTTGATCAATCTATCATTACCTGTAATTATTCTCACTATATTCTTTTCTGTGGTATTATGCAGGATGAAGATGTATGAAATGAAAAAATCTGGACGCTATGGCATTGGGTTCATTGACCCAAATACCATTAATGAATACACATGGAATCTTCTAAGTTATCGAACCAGTTTAGAGGAAAGCATTGAAGCGCCTCAATACCAATGAAGATATACTACTTCCTTACAACTTCCTGTGAGTCACACTGTCTTGTACTACAAATTCTGTTTTTGCTTACTGTGCACATACCCGCTTAATTAAGTGTATAGGGTTTAGGGTAGTTGATTAGTGTTGTGCACATGCCCGCTTAATTAAGACATGCAAACGTGTGCGCATGCAGTTTCCACTGGATCTTGTTAGACATTAAAGTTGAGGAAGGAAAAGTTGAAGTACTGGACTCACTACTTAAAGAAGAAAGTGACTACTCCACCGTGAAGGGGATAGTCAACAGGTAATTTCAATCATTATTAACTATATCTCGGCCTATTTAGGTTCGTCATTTCCTGATATGAACTATTTAATAACCCCTTTATTAATTTTCTTTGCCGACGGGCAGGGCTTGGGCAAAGTTCATCAAGGTGACTCCAGGAAAATGGGCAAAAAAGCTGTTTTGGTATCGACCCAAGGTAAGTAATTAATTAGTACTAGCTAGCTAGCTAGCTACCATCTCTTTAATTCTTGTTTCAATAACATTAATTAATTATCATGCTTGATTAATTATTACCTGATTAAATTCAATTCTCGTAAAGGCAATGCAGCAGGCATCGGGGCGTGATGTGTGTGCATTCTACGTTTGCGAGAACATTCGCATGATGGCGTCCGAAAGGAGCAGATCTAATAGACAGCAATGGGTACGTTTCACAGAACACTATTCACGATTTTTACATGATTATCGATATTGATCTCCTTCTTAACAGTTCCGTGACGTGCGGGACAAGCTCCTACCAACGGAGCGCATACGAGCACTTCAAGAGGAAATAGCGGGATTTTTGCTCGACCAGGTCATAGATCCCAAAGGAGAATACTATTACCCGTTACCGCCCCCATGAACCACTTGTCATCGTGCTCCGAAGGCACCAAGACAACATGTAGGAGAAATTGTATATATACCTGGGGAAATTGTACATGCATGTGTATGTGTGAATTATAATGGTGGTTGTGAGACATTCGATGATATATATATGATCGATTCTAGCTACGAGAAATTATATATATATATATATATATATATATATATATATATATATATATATATATATATATATATATATATATATATGCATAACGTGTACAATATGTAGTACCGTAAAATACCAGCAAACAAAAAAATATTAAATGCAAAAAAACAAAATTAAAGGAAAAATAAAAAATAAAACCAAAACCCCCTCAAATATTGTAGTACCGGTTGGTGTTACCAACCGGTACTAAAGGGCTCCCCGCCCCCGACGCTTGCTTGTGCCACGTGGGTGCACTTTAGTGCCGGTTCGTGCCTAACCGGTACTAAAGGGGGGACCTTTAGTCCCCACTCTTTAGTGCCGGTTGCGGAACCGGCACTAAAGGCCCTTACGAACCGGTGATAAATCCCGGTTTTGCACTAGTGTCTACAGGTGTCTCCGATGGTGTTTGTTGAGTTGGCATAGATCGAGATTAGGATTTGTCACTTCGATTGTCGGAGAGGTGTCTCTGGTCCCTCTCGGTAATGCACATCACTATAAGCCTTGCAAGCAATGTGACTAATGAGTTAGTTGCGGGATGATGCATTACTGAACGAGTAAAGAGACTTGCTGTTAACGAGATTGAACTAGGTATTGAGATACCGACGATCGAATCTCGGGCAAGTAACATACCGATGACAAAGGGAACAACGTATGTTGTTATGCGGTTTGACTGATAAAGATCTTCGTAGAATATGTGGGAGCCAATATGAGCATCCAGGTTGGTTATTGACCGGAGACGAGTCTCGGTCATGTCTACATAGTTCTCGAACCCGTAGGGTCCGCATGCTTAACGTTCGATGACGATCAGTATTATGAGTCTATGTGTTTTGATTTACCGAAGGTAGTTCGGAGTCCCGGATGAGATCAAGGACATGACGAGGAGTCTCGAAATGGTCGAGACATAAAGACTGATATATTGGATGACTCTATATTCGGACACCGGAATGGTTCCGAGGTGTATCGGGTATTTACCGGAGTACCGGGGGGTTACCGGAACCCCCCGGGGGGTTATTGGGCCTCATGGGCCTATTGGTGGAAGAGAGGAGGCAGACCAAGGCAGGGCGCGCGCCCCCTAGCCCAAACCGAATTGGACTAGGGGGTGGGCCCCCCTTTCCTTCTCTCCTCCCTCACCTTCCCCCTTCTCCTTGTTGGAGTAGGAAGGGGGGGGGGCGAATCCTACTTGGAGTAGGATTGCCCCCCCTAGGCGCGCCTCCTCCCCTTGGCCGGCCTCCTCCTCCCTCTGCCCTTTATATACGTGGGAGGGGGGCACCCCAAAGACACACCAAAGTTTCTCTTAGCCATGTGCGGTGCCCCCCTCCACAGAAACACACCTCGGTCATATCGCCGCAGTGCTTAGGCGAAGCCCTGTGCCGGTAACTTCATCATCACCGTCATCACACCGTCGTGCTGACGAAACTCTCCCTTGGCCTCAACTGGATCAAGAGTTTGAGGGACATCATCGAGCTGTACGTGTGCAGATCGCGGAGGTGACGTGCGTTCGGTACTTGATCGGTTGGATCGCGAAGATGTTCGACTACATCAACCGCTTACTTAACGCTTCCGCTTTCGGTCTACGAGGGTACGTGGACACACTTTCCCGCTCGTTGCTATGCATCACATAGATAGATCTTGCGTGATCGTAGGTAAAATCTTTGAAATACTACGTTCCCCAACAGTGACATCCGAGCTAATTGTTGATGTCTAATGAGGATATTGTAAACATGGCAATTGCCGTGTTGTTTTCTTCCTATAACTAGGTAAGTGCTCGTGCGTCGCAACGGACGACGTTAATTTTTCATGTTTACAATTTTTTCTTTTGAAAGGAAAGTCTTCTAGCACTTTATTCAAAGATTGATAGAGTTGCATCTTGGAGTACATGCTGGAGCAGGAAGTTGGGAGGCTCATCCTCCCAAGACAAAATAAATTTGAATCATATGCATGCCTCGCTAAAATATGTGTCAAGTTGTTTGCTTCCCTGCGGCAATGATTAAACCGAACCTGTTTTATTTCACGAGCAAGATGGAAACAGTCTGCCAAAGCAGGTGAGTATGGAGCTCTAATATCAGCCCCCCCTTTGCAAGCTTCAATAATTTCTAAATAGTCCGACTTCATGTTTACAATATGGTAGGGTGAGTTAAAATAGTAATAATATTATAATTTTCACATTGATATTTAGTAGGCCCATGCATGAAAGTAGAGCAGAACTGCCGCTTGCACTCCATTTCTATTTTTATTTTTGAACAAGAAGAACGCCCCAACTTCTTGTTGACTTGTTTCCATGCCAAATGAAATGCCTTATATTTTCTGTCAGTCTAAATGTTCCACGCATTCCGTTTCATTCGATCTATAACAGAACAATATGTTTGGGACAGAATTCTTCAATTGCAGCAATGCAAATATGATACATTGATGGATGGACAGAGTAGTACAATGGAACCTATAGTCCTCTCTTCACAAATCAATATTTGTGGCAACTACAAACCTACAGAGGCGACACGGGGGAACCGCATCCACCGCCATCGGGAAGCCCCCCTCCGCCAGCCCCCGCCGCGCCGTCGCCGGAGGGCCGGCCGGCGAAGCCGCGCCGCGCTCCGGGACGGCGGCGGCGGGGCGATTCCGTTCTCCCCCTGCTCCACTCGCACCTCCCCACCGCGCCCCGCCTCCAGATCCACCGCCGCTGCAGGGACGCACCATATCTCCGCCCGCTACCGCCGGGGGGGCCGGCCAGCTAGGTCGTGCCGCGCCTCGGGAAGACGGCGGCGCGGCAGATCCGTCCCCTGCGCCCCCCCCCCACGCCCACCCACCCCGCGTCATGGAGCTCCTGCGCGGGCGCCCACCTCCCAGCTGTCGCGCGTCTCTGTCCGTCTGGCGACCGGTGACCCATCCTCTCCCCCGAGCCACGGTGACGGCTCTTGCGGTGGCGACGAGTCTACTGTGCTAGTGGTAGTCATGAAGCCCTCAAGGCAGGTACTTGCTGGCGCTGCTCCGGCCCCGACGACCTTGGACCCGCGTCCCTCCAGTGTCCTTGGCTGTTGGCGTCCTCTGCCGGGCGGCTCCGGCCTCGGCGACCCAACAGCTGCGTTCCTTCCAGCTCGCCTGGCTCCCCGACGTCCCGACGGCTATGGCCACGGTAGCCAGGATCTGCGTCCCTCCAGTCCTTGCTTGCCGGCGTTGCCGATCGCCGTCACCCTACCCACTTGTGGTTGGCTTCGCCGCCTGCCCTACGTCGTACGCTTCAAAGCCTTCACTTTTGCCAGATCCAGTGCTCGTGGGTTCGGAGGCGGTGCCACCCTCCGACGGCAGATGCAGCCCCGCCAACCCCCTTCCGACGTGGTGACTTCGACCGGCGTTGGCTTCCTCATCTTCGTTTCCAGATACGGCGGCTATGGGATTGCTCAGCCTTAGGCCAGGGAGAAATCCTTGCTCGGCTTGCCGATGCTGGCAGCGGCAGCGTCTGCGGATGTCGTTTCCTTCTGGGAGGCGCTGTCAAGGCTCTCGGTTGTGCCCCTCTTCGAGCTCAGGGGAAACCCTAGGTCTGGTTCCTCCGGACCGGATGGTGATGACGTCTCGGCGCCATGCTCCTTCTTGAAGGCGCCATCTTGTTTGCTCGCGGTGTCCCCGGTTTTGGTTCTTGAGATGTTGGTGCTCTTGTTGGTTCGGCGTTGCCGCTCTTGGTTCGGGCTTGGTAGGTTTTAGCCTTATCTTTCTGCTCCGGGCACCATGTTCACGCCTGTCTGCGTTCGTGTCATGTGTTGTATCCCTATCTGTACTCATTCTATTCCTTCTATCAATGCAATGATACGCAAGATTTGCGTATTCGAGAAAAAAAATCAATATTTGTAACAACAAGAATCGGGTGAGAGAAAAGAATGGTACTACTAATAATTATCAGCGGGACTGAGCGTTAATTCAGGTCTTACAAACAAATGTAACATGATGTTACAGGGGCAGCCGACTCCTCTAACTTACAGAACACATCCAATGGCTCTCATCTGCTCATATACTATTTTGTACAATTAAATGGTTTACATATGTTAAGAATCTTCTCCAAAGCTTCATGATTATAATGGTTTACATATCTTCAGCACAGATGATTATAATGGTCTGCAAAAACTTCGTTGGAGACATGTGTGAAACCTGTTGATTGTACAAAGCTGTATGGGCCGGAAATCTGAAACTTTATTTTTATTAACTTCTTCAGTTCCTGGCTGATTTCCGTTCAATGTAAAAGAGCCAAACTTGCTATTTTGTGAATTTCTCTAGTTCTGGATGATTACAGCTGAATGTAAAACAATCAGACCTGCTATTTTGTGAACTGAGCAAGCTATTTTCTTTCTTCTTACGTTCAAAACATAGCAGTAGCGGAAGTAGTACGCTCCTTTTGTAGCAGCAGGAAGCATGATCGGGCATGGCGCCGCCTCTTCAGCGCGATAGTCTCTTCTTCCTCGACGGTGGGCAGCTTCTTCTGTCCCTGGCGCCTCATCAGATTGCTGTGGTGACTGGCGCGTCGTTGGAACTCTCATGCAGAGTGGCAGGCTCATACCGCCACAGCTGCTGGATTCCTGGCTCCCTGAAACCATCGTCTTCGTTTAACCTCGCGGGCAATGGCCAAGAAGGTGGTGGTAGCGGGATCCAGAGCTTCGGGTTCGTCGTGCCGGAGGGAATGGTGCACGGTGGAGGGCTCATGTCGATGCTCTGACGACACCTGGGAAGCAACATCCACAACCCAGAATCCTGATAACGCTTCATTTTGAGTTAATAAAATCCACCCTTTATCAAAAAAAAAAAAAAAAAAGAATCCTGATAACAACACATCTTCTGTGTGCGCTCTGCGCTTTGAGCATATCATGATTCTGCACCTAGCAACCATATGATTCTTGACCAGCATTGGGCTTTGATGTTCTCCGATCTGGTACTAGTAGTTAATAACTTAATACTGTCAGCATGCAGTCCTTGTGTACAGAGCTTCAGTGACTTGTTCAGCTGTATTTGAACTGCTCCATAAACGAACCTGCATTAGTCTGAATTTCTGTCCCTACCTATGCATCCTTCCAAATTTCGAATTCTTCTATACTTGTTGTATCAGACTGTTTGGATTTCATCATGTTCTCGTATTCCCATCAAAGAGACTTTCCAAACAGCATTACAATAAAGGAAGAAGTCGGTATCCAAGTCAGACTCAACCCGAATCGTGGTAATGTTAAAAGCAAACGAAAACGACTATGCCAGGGCAATCGCATCGTGTGGTGAACAACCGGGAGAAAGAGAAAAAGGAAGAACAAGGGAAATAGATTGCAGCCCATGGCCATGGACGACGCGGGACGCCGGGACTTGCCCACGGACGTCCTGGTGGACATCCTGCTGCGGCTGCCCCCGAGCACCCGCCGCCGGGTCCGCCTCGTCTGCAGGCTCTGGCGCGACGTCGTTGACGAGCGCACCTCGGAGATGCAGAGCCGCGCCACGGCCCTCCTCTGGGATTCCTGGGACGCGGTCGCCTACGTCCTCGACGACCTGTCCAAGTCGTCGACAGGGAACTGCAGAGAGCTGTGGAGGCATAGCACCTACGGAGAACTTGTGGGCACCTGCAACGGCCTACTCTGCCTGTCCGACATGATGACACCCGGCGGCACCGTCACCTTGGTCAACCCGGCCACCGACGAGACGCTGTCAGTCCCACAGCTGCCGTGTCCAGGCCAGTTCAGGATTAACTGGTACAAGGCGTATAGCTTCGCGTACCACCCTACGTCCGGACAGTACAAGGTGGTGCACGTCCCCTGCAGCATTGACCGGATGCCCATGTTCGGCACCGTACATGTGCTTACACTAGGGGAGGCGTCGTGGCGAGAGGTTACTACCGGCCCCGAGCAAGACGGGTGGTGCGAGTGCGACCTCAGCGCCGGCATCGTCAGCGTCGATGGCACTACATATTGGGTCATGGGGCCACACTTTGTGTATGGCGAGTACGTCTTGACGGAGGAGAAAGGATGGATATGCAGGCACTATAGGCGGAAAGGTATGTGGTCATCCAACAAGGCGGTGCCGGTGCTGGTCAGCCACAGGGCTCAGGGGATGCTGCTCGCGAAGACACCAAGCAGCTGGTGCCGGACATTTCCTTATGTCGAGACAATGGAGCCACTTAGCATTTATGTTGCTAATTGTTAATGTCTAACGAGCATATTGTAAACATGGCAATTACTGTGTTGTTATCTTTTTATAACTAGGTAAGTGCTCGTGTGTTGCAACGGAAGACATTAATTTTTTATGTTTACAATATAGTAGGCTGGGTTAAACTAATAATAATATTGTAGTTTTCACATTAATATTTAGTAGGCCCATGCATGAAACCATCGTGTGATCTCGTATTTGCACTTGCCTCCATCCAACGGCATCAAAGGAGAGCGGAACCGCCACTTGCACTCCATTTTATTTTTACTTTTGAACAAAAAGAATGACCCAACTTGTTGTTGACTTGTTTCCATGTCAAAGGAAACGTCCTTATATTTTCTGTCAATCTAAATGTTCCGCGCATTCCATTTCATTCCATCTATAAGACTATAACAGACAATATGTTTGGGACAAAACTCATCAATTGCAGCAATGCGAGTGATATATTGATGGATGGATAGAGTAGTACAATGGAATCTATATATAGTCCCCTCTGCACAAAACAATATTTGTAACAACAAGAATCGGGTGAGAGAAAAGAATGGTACTACTACTAATAATTATCAGAGGGACTGAGAGCTAATTCAGGTCTTATCTAACTTAGCTCTTGCTAGGTCAGGAGCATAAGTTAGCTCATATCCACTACACAGAACACATCTAATGGCTCTCATCTGCTCATATACTACTTTGTACAATTATAAATGGTCTACATATGTTTAAAAAAAAAATCTTCTCCGAAGCTTCATGATTAGAATATATCTTCAGCACAGATGATTATAATGGTCTGCAGAAACTTCGTTGGAGACATGTATGAAACTTGTTGATTGTACAAAGCTGTATTGGCCGGGAATCTGAAACTTTACTTTTGTGAACTTCAGTTCCGGGCTGATTTCGGTTCAATGTAAAAGAGCCAAACTTGCTATTTTGTGAACTTCTCTAGTTCTGGAAGATTACAGCTGAATGTGAAACAATCAGACCTGCTATTTTGTGAACTGAGCAAGCTATTTTCTTTCTTCTTACGTTCAAAACATAGCAGTAGCGGAAGTAGTACGCTCCTTTTGCAGCAGCAGGAAGCATGATTGGGCATGGCCTCTTCAGCGCGATCGTCTCTTCTTCCTCCACGGTGGGCAGCAGCATGGACCATGTGATCTCTTCTTCTCTCCCTGGCGCTTCGTCAGACTGCTGCGGCTACTGGTGAGTCGTTGGAACACATGCAGAGTGGCAGGCTCATACCGCCACAGCTGCTGGTTCCTGGCTCCCTGAAACCATCGTCTTCGTTTAACCTGGCGGGCTATGGCCAAGAAGGTGGCGGTAGCCGGAACAAGAGCTTCGGGTTCGTCGTGCCGGAGGGAAGGGTGCACGGTGGAGGCCTCATGCCGATGCTCCAAGCAGGACACCTGAGAAGCAACATCCACAACCCGGAATCCTGAAAACAACTCATCTGCTGTGTGCGCATTGAGCAAATTATGATTCTGCGCCTAGCAACCATATGACTCTTGACCAGCATTGGGCTTTGATGTTCTCCGATCTAGTACTAGTTAAAACTGTCAGCATGTAGTCCTTGTGTACATAGCTTCAGTGACTTGTTCAGCTGTACTTGAACCGCTCCATAAAAGAAAAGAATCTGTATTAGTATGGATTTCTGTCCCTATGCATCGTTGGAAATTTCGAAATCTTCTACTTGTTGTATCGAACTGTTTCGATTTCATCACGTTCTCGTATTCCCATCAAAGAAACTTTCTAAATAGCAGTACAATAAGAAGTCAGAAGTCGGTAACCAAGTCGGACTCAAACCGCAACGTGGTGATGTTAAAGACTGGACAACCGAAGAAAAGAAGGCGGAAGAAGGGAAGTACTAGATAGATTGCGCCCATGGCCATGAGCGACGCGGGACGCCGGGAGTTGCCCACGGACGTCGTGGTGGAGGTCCTGCTGCGGCTGCCGCCGATCTCCCGGCGCCGGGTCCGCCTCGTCTGCAGTCTCTGGCGCGAAATCATCGACAAGCACACCACGGAGATGCAGAGCCGCGCCACAGCCCTCCATTGGGATACCTGGGACGCCGTCGCCCACGTCGTCGACGACATGTCCAAGTCATCGACGGGGAGCAACACAGAGCTGTGGATTCCGGACAGAGTGGCGGCCGACTTCCGGTTCCTAAACAACAGTAGCCTGCAGCTGATCGGCACGTGCAATGGTCTTCTCTGCCTGTGCGACAACAAGGAGGCACCCGGCGGCGCCGTCACCCTGTTCAACCCGGCCACGTACGAGGAGCTGCCGGTCCCGCCGCTGCCTTGCACACGCCCGTATATCCCGTCTGTGGAGAGATACGCCTGCTGGGAGGACTGGCACGAGGCGTACAACTTCGCGTACCACCCTACGTCCGGGCAGTACAAGGTGGTGCACGTCCCATGCAGCATCAACAAGGTATACAAGTTCGACGCTGTGCAGGTGCTCACGCTCGGGGAGGCGTCATGGCGGGAGGTTCCCGCTGGTCCTGCAGAGGGTGCGAGCTGCAACCTTGGCGCCGGCATAATCAGTATCGATGGCGCGACGTACTGGGTCATAGAGAGTGCCGGAGCAAGCTGGGTCGTGTCACTTGACCTCGAGAACGAGGTGGTCACCCGTGTGAAGGGGCTACCCGGGCATCCCGCCGGGCCTGAACACTATCACCTAACGGAGGTGCACGGGAGGCTGGGCATTGTTGTCCGTGGCGTTTCAAGAACGACAGAGGTGTGGGTTCTGGACGAGGGGCGGCGGAACTGGAGCTGCCAGTACAGCCTTACGCGGCATAATGTCCCGCGGCCACACTTCGTATTTGGAGAGTGCATCTTGACATTGGACGAGAGCTTGATACGCGGGCACTACAACGAGAGCTTGATACGCGGGCACTATAGACAGACAGGCGTGTGGTCATCGTCCAACAAGGCGGTACCGGTGCGGGTCAGCCACCGGGCTCATGGGAGGCCGCTCGTGATAACAAGTGGGAGGGGACGCACATTCCGCTATGTCAAGACGATGGAGTCACTTAGCATTTACTATGCGCCCTAAAAAAAACTTAGCATTTACAATGCGTCAATTGTTAATCGCTAATGAGGATGTTCGTCTCTTCATGAGAAATTAGTTTTTCCACTAGACGGGAGAGACGACTCTTGCCGTGTTGCCCTTTTTTTGCGAGGTTGCCGTGTTGTCTTTTTTTTTAGAATTGCTATCTTTAGGTGAATGATTTTTTTTGTCGGCTTCCATCATTTTTTGACTTGTGTACAGAGCTTCAGTGTCTTGTTCAGCTGTATTTGAACTGCCACATAACGAACCTGTGCCGGTATGAATTTCTATCCATATACATCATTCGAATTTTCGAAATACTTGGCTGTATTAAACCTGTTTTGATTTCATCACGCTCTCATATTCCTACCCGAATGAGTAAATTTAGCGGAGCCGGTATGTACCGGTGGGAAATCCACTGTCCTTCAGTTTCATCAAGATCCGTGCAGTCTGACTCGTATAAACACAATAATTCATTCCAGGAGCTACACTTCCAAATACGACCTGACAAAAAACAGTGAATGGCCGCTTTTTGCAGAACAGATAGAGATAGAGTGAGAATCAAGAGACCAGGGCTGCATGGAGTGCGGCCGTCTTGGACGCAGCGGCATCTGGACGCAGAAATCCAGCCGTCCGCTGCGCCAAGGTGATGCGCACACGAAATGAGGGGAAAAGTCACAACGGATGCATACATTGCTATATACACTTCAATACCATGGCCACTTGTGCTCTGTGGCTCGCACGGTGCGGGTACGCATCTGACGCAAAGGGCCAGCCTTGCAGGGCGCGGTGACATTTTTTACCACATGGGACCCGGCTGTCGTTTTGGGTACAGTGTCCTGGACGACGCAGGTTTGGTTGCGTGTGCCTGCGACCCACCTCTCGCACTCGACAGACCAAGAACCGAAAAGGGAGGCGCTCGAGTTCTGTCTCAATCTGCTCATGGCGATTCCCGGGTGACGACACCGGCATTGGGCGACAGGTTAGTAAAACTCCGAGGCTCTATTTTGTTTTTGCCGGTTGCCCGCGCTGGTCTGTGCTATCCCCCGTCCTCCATGGTCCCGTCGCCCCCCTTATGGGTTCTTTTGCGGACCGATTTTTGCAGATTGGCCGGCACGGGGAGCGCTCCAGATCCGCCGGTCCCCGAAGCGCAGGTGTTGGGGGTGCACCTAGCGCCCGGGCCGCCTGGGCAGCGGCAGATCTGCAACACGCCAGATGTGCAATCATCGGGTGCGTCCTGCACGACATTGAGCTCTAGCGGTGGCGGTTGGCCATCGGCGGACACAGGAACTGGCGCACATTCGTCCGGCGCGCCCGCGCTCAGCCACGACGCCCCCGGCAGCTCGCTGGGCGCCGCGGCTACCTGCAACGGTGGTTCTGTATCTCCGGTTCTAGTGATCTGTCTTGTGCCTTTGTATCTCTATTTGATCCTGAAGGCTGTATTTGCACTGGTCTATTTGCTTTCGATAGGGATTCGACAGACTTATGTTCTGGCTCATTAATAAAAGCCATTTGTTTTCTGCAAATTACGTTTGTATTTCCATGGTAGTTTGAGCTCACCAGGCTGTATGGGAGTGTTACGGGTGGAGCTTTTCATCCAATAACTGAACTAGCTGCGAACTGCTAGCCTTCTCCAAGTTGGGGTGTCATTATCGGCAAAAGAAATCGCTTTGTGGCAGTGAAATTTATTTCCCGCTGGACTTGGTAATGGCACTGACGATGGCTGTGCTTCACACGTACCACATGGCCGTGTTGGGCAGACCAGTGTGTCAGTAAGTACTGTCAGCCTGGTCTCTTCCTAAATACGCATATACGTCACAAAACGGCATCGACCGCACGACTATACTCTAGGAAGCATGCCAGCTTGGTGCGAATCGCGACGGTCCTCGCGCCGTTGATGCCGTGCGTGCAGCTGCCGCTGCGTGCAGACCTGCGTTTCTCGGGCTGCATGCACTCTCTCTCTCTCTCCATCCAAATGACATGTATTTAATTTCATTCTTATATTTTAAATGATTGATATATGTTAAATGAAATGTTCATTTTTGAACTCTCCAAATGGACGACGCGGGACGCTGGGACTTGCCCACGTACATCCTGGTGGAGATCCTGCTGCGGCTGCCACAAAGCTCCCGGCGCTTGGCCCGGCTCGTCTGCAGGCTCTGCCCCGAGAGTGGCGAAGCCACGTTACACCTGTGTAGTCGTTTGACTACACAGGATTTTCGTACAACATTGACCCCCAGGTCCGTATGCCACGTTAATGAACGTACCAAAAAAGGAAAAAAATAATTAAAACAAGGCAAAAGACTTGCCATTTTCATTAATTAAGGAGTGAGAATTGCCCGGTTAATTGACGGAAAACCGGGCTAAAACCGATACAATCCAACCCATATAAAATGGGTACCACCGGCCAACCTGGCCACTGACACGGGATCACAGAGCTCCAAAGAGGAAAGGACATCCGCCGAGCAGTCGCAAGCGTCGTCGTCATCACCGGCTATCTCCGAACGGGCGACTCCGACTTCACCGTAGACCTTCATCGTCAAAGCCAACCCGCAAACAGCTACACAGAAACCATGACGGCACATGCCAACAGAAGGCCACACGCGCAAACAACCGACAGCTCCGACTCTGACGACGATCATCACAAGGGAAATATGCAGGACTTGCGCCGACCGTGCCCTAAAAAGCACCTCGGACACGCCAGGAAGATCCGACTACCGAAGCCCGAGCCGCGACCAGAGTTCCTCTCGACGCCATCATCGTTACCAAAAAGAAATCAGCGCCCCCGAAAAGGCCGCCTCAGCAAACCACGCGGCAAAGATGCCGCAACCCACGCGGCGAAGATGCCGCCATCCACCGGTCTCCCAGTCATTGCCGGCTCCGAGACGATGCCCCCAAGGAGGAGAAAGACGCGAAGACGCCTCCATCGCCCGATCCAGCGGATCTGAGGTTTCCCTCCGGAGCCAAAGCCGTGGGGTGGGGAGAAGCAGGAGCACCTCCACGATGACGCTTCCAAGAAAGATGCCGCGGGCGCCGCCGTCACCGGCTCCGAAGAAGATCGGAGCAAGGATTTCTCCCGGAGATGACCACCTACAGCCACCGACCCCCGCCCATCAACCACCACCTGCCGAGGCCGACCTCAATCTGCCACAGGATCCCACGATCCACCATGAGCAGACACGCACCGCCCCCCTGGCCGTAGCTGCTGTCCACCACCGCAGCACCACCGCGACCACCACCACCGCAGCCACCAAAGCCGCAACGCGAAGTGCAGCGCCCAGATCGAGGAGCTAGCTCACACCAGATCCAGGTCGAAGCCGCACGAACGGAGCAGCAGAGCAGACGAGCAGCATCTCCACCTGCAGCGCACCTCGCGCTCTAGAGCAGCCAGCCGCTACGCCCAGCCGGTGATTGCGCCCGCCGCGCGCCAGCCGCGGCCACGCCCAGCCGTCGATCCGCTCCCACGCGCGCATCCAGGAGCCGAGCGCCGCCGCGCAAACGCACGCCGTCCACGCCCAAGCCACGCCGGAGCCCGGACCGAGGCCGCCGCCCGGAGACCCATCCGCCGCCCGCAGCTGACGCCAGCACCCGGGCCTCATGCGCGCTCCGCTGAGCCGCAGCTCACCCCCGCCTGCCAGATCCTCGGCGGGCCAGCCCTCCCGTGCACCCGCGCGCAAGCCAGCGCCGGAGCGACGCCCGCCCGCGAGCCAGAACCGCCGGAGCAGCGCCCGCTCGCTCGCTAGGATCCGTCGCGCCAGATCCGTCACCGCGCATCGTAGGGAGATGCCCCGCCGCCACCCTCCCTGGAGCCTGATCGGGCTTCGCCGACGGGCTCCTCAGGCGGCGGCGAGGTGAAGGGGAGGAAGGGGGGTGGGAAGGAGGTGGCGCCGGAGTGGTTCCCCCCGTGTCGCCAGAGAGAGAGGCGACGCGGGGGTAGCTGCATCTGACTTCAATCGAATGAACACAAATACACCACCGAAAAGGAATTTTACTACATGGCCCATCTACCGTCTCCTATTTTGCTTGGGTTAAGAGTAGTTGTGCCACTGCTGGGCCATATAGTAAGAAGTCCAAATGCTGCTATAGTACATGAAATATTGATCCATTGTAATAGCTTTATTTCTTGTCCTTTTATCCATGAGCATAGGAATTTTAATCTTGAGATTCATAATCTCGCCAAGTTTACTTGTAACCTAGGCGTAGGTAGACATGCGTGGTTGGGCAATCCTCATGACCCAAACCTTGTACATATAACCTTTGTTTTGGATGAATAAAGATGACGATAATTCTCAAGAGAAAAAAACCTTACCTCACGGTTTTTCTTTAAAAAAAAAACTTACCTCACAGTTGATCCGTCGCCTTGGGTACCCACCCACCCACGGCTGCACACAGCTGCACATGCATTGTCCGTCGCCTTGATCACTACTTTGGCACTAATCGGCACTCTATCCGATCCAACACCAGGAAGAGGCCCTCCACTCTCCCACTTTTATTTGCAAGTTTTATCAGCCAACACTGCAATACTCTTCTTTATCTTTCTTTTTTCCCTCTCGCTAGTAGTAGCAATATTAAGTAAGATGTTGTTTTTGTTTAGAATAAGAATTGCATTTTTCCGGATGACCATGTCTGATTTGTGCAGCGGAATAGGCGATGATCGCTTGTGTCGTTGTCTCATTACTTATGTTGAAACCGATGTATTCGAGTCTAGTATCGAAGCCATCACACGAAAAATACTCAAAAAATGCATGATCACAAAGGGCTGCTACATAATATGCTCGTACTAAAGTATGATATTTTATGTTCCTGGTTAATTTGTCTACAAAAATTTTCATTAAAAAAGCTTGACATCACAAGGTTTTGATCCTGGCACCCGAGACATCATCGACAAGCGCACCACAGAGATGCAGGCCACGCCACATCTCTAATCTGGGATGACTGGCACGCCGCCGCCTACGTCACAAGCGGCCTATCCAAGTCGTCGATGGGGAAGTGCAGAAAGGTGTGGAGGCGGGGCAAAGATCTACAACTTGTCGGCACATGCAACGGCCTGCTGTGCCTGTGGGACAAGGCGACACCCTGCGGCGGTGTCACCTTGGTCAACCCGGCCACCGGCGAGACATTGCCTGTTCCACCGTTGTCGTGTCCCGTGTGCAGGCTAGTCGAGAGACGTCTGGAAGAACTGGTACAAGGTCTACCACTTCGCATACCACCCTACGTTCGGTCAGTATAAGGTGGTGCATGTCCCCTGCAGCTTCAACTGGGCACACGTGTACGTCACTGTACATGCGCTCACATTGGGGGAGACATCATGGCGGGACGTTCCTACCGGCCCCAAGCACGACGGGTGGTGCGAGCGCGACCTCATCGATGGCACTACATATTGGGTCATGAGCTACAAGCCTACGACACTGCGACGCGGGTCGTGTCATTTGACCTCGAGCACGAACACACCACCTCCGTCAAGGGGCTACCCATGCATAGGGCTAACCACAACCTAACGGAGGTGCACGGGAGACCAGGCCTCGTTACCCGTGACCTTTTGATAACGACCAACGTGTGGATTCTGGATAAGGGGCGGAAGTGGAGGTGCCAATACAGCCTCAGGAGACAAGCTCTACCAGGGCCACACTTCCTGTATGGCGAGTACATCTTGACAAAAGAGAGGGAATGGATATGTGGGTACTACAGACGGAAAGACATGTGGTTATCAAACAAAGCGGTGCCGGTGCGGGTTAGCCACCGGGCTCAAGGGACGCTACTCGCGAAGATAAAGGGCAGCTGGTGCCAAATATTCCCCTACGCCAAGACGATGGAGCCACTTAGCATTTATGCTACTCCCTCCGATCGAAATTAATTGACGCAATCTCTATACAATATAAAATGGACATTGTATAGATGTTGTGCAGCGGAATATTGTCTCTTCATGACAAATTATTTCTCTAGAAGGAGGAGATGCCCCTTGCCGTGTTGTTTTCTTTTCAGAATTGCAGGCGAATGATTTTCTTCTCGGCTTCAATCATTTTTTGATTCTCCTATTATTTCTCCTGTTGTGCATGTTAGGTATTTCCAGTATGGTTTTGCGTAGCTAATTCTTTATTTATTTATCTTGGGTAATGGACTATTATGGCATGGATGGTAATTTTTGCTTGTAGTTGAATTATAGTTTCATTTTGTTTCTCTTTTTTTGGTACTGCTTTCATTTCGCGCATATTTGTATGCTAGTACTTTTTTACATTTTAAAGTGACAGAGTTACAATACATGTAGTTATTCTGTGCTCAGGGAGTGTAAATTTTACTGACATGACAATATAATCTCCCTTATTCTATAATAAAGAGTTTCTGGTGAAAGATAATTATCAGGTGGGGAAGAAAATTCTATGAGACATAGGCCCACCTGAAAAACAAGCCCATACCCAGCACAACTCCATGAAGATGCCCATCAAACTTTTTGCTGGGCTCGCAAAGCCACACTACTGCGTCACCACCTCACCGGCGATGGTTGACATGTGCCGCACTTCCTCGGTCCTCCTCGTGGATCCCCATTAGCCACTTCCTCTGGATGCAAGTGTTTGGTCAAAACCTCACTCCTCGCTTCTTGATTAAGTGCCTGTTCGGCATCCCTCCGCTCTGCAACTCCGGTTCGGAGCAGAGTGGCATGCAGGCTATAATTTAGGGAGCGGTTAGAACCGAGCTCCGCGCGCTCCGCTTGGTAGATGGTTGCCGAACAAGGCTTAAGTGTAGATATTTGCCAAATCCACATCACATTAAATCTCTCCACCACCACGGTTTGGCTTCCTCCATGTCTTTCTTTGTCCAAAATTGCTTGACAGACAATACTTGAGGCCCGATCTATGAATGACACCACCTTCGCGTTCAAATCCCTTGCATGCACGCTCGTGCTAGCGCTGCCATGAAGGATCGGGCAGGAGTCGGCCGCATTTTTATCGTGTGTATAGCAACGTTGTTCTTTGTCTCCACACAGGAGAAGACATCTACTTGGTAGTTGCCCTAGCTGCAATCCCGAGTGACGCTGCCCATAGACTTGCAGTGTGGTCGCGCACTAGCGGACAACGGGGTCTGAGCCATCATCTGAACACCGAGGTGACTGGAACAACAATGCTCGCAGGGAAGAAATGCTTTAGGACTCGCACAAAACACATGCCAGCTTTTTACAAGAGTATAACTTGATTAGCAAATAGACCTGATCTCGTATGATCTTTTTTTACCAGGTAGACTGAACTTCCATGTGTTTTTGGTGTGAAATCTTCATCTGGAAGATTTGAACAAGTAACCGTTCATTATACTTTGTTTTACAAGCTTTGAAATATGTAAATCATAGCAAGAAAGGTTGTAATAGAGGTTTTGATTTTGAAATAATGTAAAGTAGTGCTTCATTTTATAGTGCCATGTGTCCTTTTTTGTATGGTGCAAAAAATTTATGTATGCTGAATTTGAAATAGTAGAGGCTAATTGGTTCGTTGCCAAAGTTTGGCATTGCCAATATTTGGCAAGCCAACATTTGGCAAAACCAAAAGTTGCCCAAAATTGGCAACTTTTTGAGAGGTGGACAAGAATCAATTGGCAGCTAACCAATTAAGAGCCAAATTTTAGACTTGCCAACAATTGGCATGCCAATTATTGGCACCAAACCAATTAGGTTCGTAAACTTAATAGTGCCACGTGGTGTTATTTGTATGGTGCAAAAAATTGACTGTCGCTGAATTGAAAATCAGTCAAATACCAAACCAGATAACCAGTATTATATGTGTTTGCCCTTTTCTTTTCTCTTATGACATGTTGTTAGTATGCGAGTAGTGGGCCTCGTGTTTTGTAATAAGTTGCCAAGTGTATTCTCTGTTTGTGTCATGTGTCATGTCAATGGTATGAGGCCTCGATTGCTCAACTCTTTTTTTGAAAGGTAATATGTCTCATTCATATAACAAAGAATAAAGTACAAGCCACGTAGACACCAATCTGACAAAACTGAAATGACAACAAAACCTGAGCCTCAGCCCAAACGACTCCAACATGGAAAGAAAATTACAATAAAGAGCGAGAATCCTTGAGCTTGATGCCAACTTGTAATGACCCGTATGTTTTCACATAAGTAATTCCACTCTTAACTAGATAATTAAGTAGAATCCATTAAGCAAATACATATCAGATTTCTTCAACAAGCATCATAACCACTCAAGTATATATATTTATATTCATAAACCTCAGACAGTATAGCTGTAAAAGTGTATTACAAATCTTTGGAAAATAATTTAGGGAGACCATGCTATGCTAAGCTATACAGTTGGACCAACACAAAATATCTCTGGGTCAACCAGAACAGCAAGGCACATGGACCACCACCCTCACGTGCACCATATTAATAGTCAATTGGTCAACAGTATAGTCTATGTATGGGCTTCAACCTTCAGCCAATTAGAAGCTAGCACCTGTGAGAACAATGGAGAAGAGGATGGGCAGCCATACTAGCCAAGGGAGGTGGATATCAGATATTAGATGGCAAGGAGAGCAGAGTAAGCAACTGCCAAGTTTCACTCGTCTCAGCTCTACCCAAAATAGCCAGACCAAGCCCTCTTCTTCCCAGCAACACTAGCATTCCCCTGTCCAAAACCAACAAAGATCCAAGAACAATAAGTGAAGATGGTGACATGAGAAATCATCAGTAGACTGAAGGGGACAGGCTAGAGCAAGAAGCTAGCCTACTGGACTGGGGCCAACAGAGAGAACAGAAGAAGAAAGGTGAGTTCTTCCTCTTCTGCCAGTTCTTAGTACTCACATACACAAAGAGGCCTAACCCAGATGCACACACAATATTCCTCTATGGATTTTCACAGATGCACATAAAAGATAAGCCATCACAGTAGCATCACATCTCAGTTTAGGAAATAAAAGTATGAGGAAGAAAGGGGATACAGCCTCAAATAACTCAAATAAAAGGGATCAGGTTATTGTACAGTATCAGCACACCATAATCTTGAACAGGGAGTGATGAACTTGTTCAACACACACATGTGAGCCAATTTAATTTACTAAATCTGAGAACTTGAACGTAAAAAAAAAATTTAGGAAGGGAACAAGGCATCACTAACCTGCACATATGTTCGATCTGCTCCATGGCCACGCACTGGAGCTCTAACCTGCACCATCCAGCATCACGGCGACGCCCAACACCGACCACTTCAATCTGGAGCAGGGAAATCACATCCCCAATAGGGTTTGACCTGCAAGCCAAAAAGAACACACACATAGAGGGGGATTAGAGAGTTGAGGCTGAAATTCATGGGGATAATATGGGGAGTCACATCAGGGGAGAGAGAGTGTGGAGGATCTAGCAGCGGCATCTTTCCCGTCGCTGGCGGCGGCGCCGATCTGGGCAAGGAGCAGAGGAGCATCAGTCTATACTATTACTTGTGTTCTTCCTGGACTAATAGTACAGGTGGGTGCTCTGTTCGGTTGATAACTACTAGTACAGAACTAGTACAGGGAAGAGAGATAGGTTTAGTTTAGAGAAAGGGAGAGGGCACGTGGAGGATAAATTAGCTTAGTAACATACCCAGGTGCACACCTGGACCTGGTACACGTACTAATGCAAGCTTAGTAAAAAGACATTAAAAGAAAAAAGAGTAATATTTGACTGTAGGATGACCACACTGCACCGGCGTATATTTTTATTTCCTTAGTATTCACTCGACTTAGTCTCGAAATATATATTTGCCGAACTGCAGGAAGCGAGTACAGTCAGGAGAAGGAGGCGCTACAGAAGCAAACTGAGTCCGGGTCTGAGTACGAGAACTCAGGCAAGCTCTCATTGATCATGCTGAGTAGAGCTACTTTTGAAAAACACTATTCTCTGCTGCATCTTATCATCAACTTGCATAAAATGTTTTGGGTAATAAATTGTGTGGAGTGACTGTTGACAAATAGTTGGGTTAGCTGATGGAGCAGCTAATCCATTGATTTATTTATTTTTATAATTATTCGGTGGGTAGAGGGTGCCCTGGATGGACATACGGGAAGGTGGGGCCCTCTACATATGGCTAGTATATTAAGATTAAATAACTTTCACTCGTTTTATGCGTCGTACTACAACTGTATCAACCATGGTCTCGTCTAAGACGAGTTTAGCCCAATACCATCAAGTTATTATACCCTCCACATGGGTAAGTAGTAGTAGGATGGGCGATGAGTTCCCACGCTAATGCCGGATGGGTGCATTAGCAAGCGCTATATATTAAGCGTTGGTGGAGTGCGGGTTCCGAAACCTGACACAACGGCTAGTGACCACTAGCCGGGTGGAGATATAATATACAAATGGGAAAAAGCTTAGGTTCTGAACCATGTCTCGCATCTAAGGAAATGCAGATGGCAATTATGGTTTCGAGCTCTATGGGTAAAGTGATACAAACTCTGCAGAGTTAAAGAAAAACATGAATTCATGCCAGTCTCTTGGATTGGGGACTACGGGGACCTATTGGTGGTCTATCTCGCAATACAAGTGTTTGATAGCTTTTATAAATTGAAATGAACTTCTGCAACAAATATTTATTTTTGAAAGGTGTGAGTTGAGGTAGGACTTGTTGATCTATATTGAGCTATCGTGAGTGTTGCATTCTGCTATTTGAGCTTGCTGAGTACTTTGTACTCACTCTTGCTATTAATCATCTTTTTCTTAGAGCAAAGCTTGTATGAGAATCCTACTGGACCAAGTGAGGAGAGCAATGGTGATGGCTACAACTACACAGGGGACCTAGATGTGGATCCATCTAGTGCTATGTACGATATGGATGCTACATATGGGGGTTGGGATGAATAATTGATGACCTAGCTATGTAATCCAGGAACCATTTTATCACCATCTATGTAGTACTACTAGTTGAAGCTTCGGTGTTAGGAGATGTAATAATTTGGTGAACATGTGAGAAGCCTACCTAAGACTTTTAGCCCTGCGTGGCATGGTACTGTAATATAAATTACCATCTCTAGCTATTCCCTGTTGCAAATCTCTGACATGGATTATTATTTGACAAAACAAGATTTTGTCAAGAAATAATCCAAGAACTAGTGTCATTATCTATAATAATAATGACACGGGTCGTCACACAACTTCCGTCACCCGCCTTCAACACCACTAAAGCGGTCACCAAAGGAAAACGGGACATATCACCTTTTCACCCGAGCTCGACGTGGTTCCATCACTGATTTGCAGATTTTCTGACCTCCAAAATAGCTCGCCAAAGGTGAAGCCATTACTATTGAAAGAACTAGATGACGCCCCACGCGTTGCTGCAGAAATTTGTTCTGAATCTTTGAACTAATACCCACATATCAGAGTAGATAACACTTTGAATAAATAATACGATATAGTATTTCCTATATAGGTAATGATTCAAAGATATTAGTACACTACAGATTGCTAGTGTAGAACCTAAATAAAATATGGCTTGTAATTCTTCTCATGTACGTGACTTTGTGTAACCAATAGATTGGTAATGTATGTATAGCATTCAGATTGCATGGAGAGGATATTGCATATCATAAATTAAAATTCACAGATATAGCAGATAAACAGTGACAATTTGTCTTAGAAAAATATGATGAAAATCATTGGATTTAAGAACCACCTGTAGGCTACATTCTCTTTCCTCTTCAATATAAACCTGGATGAGCGGGGCAGAATCAACAGACGCCTCAAGAAGGAGACTGCGGTCGAATTAGCCAGAATCAGCCAGTACACCTTATTGGATTTGCGGGGAGCAGATGTGCCATGGCCTACATGGGCGGTAACAGCTTGAGATGGGTGTCAAATATCGATGTCGTTGACGATGGTAGATCACAACACTGGGCCCAGCTGGTCTACATAGTTACGTACAGAAATGTTATCAACATTCGAGAAATCATGAGGAACCATTGTTGTTTGTAGTAATCCAGCGACCTGCAAGGTAAAAGTAAAATAAAATAAGAACTCTTCGTACACTTGTGTGGATCCAAGCAGAACGGGAAAACAATCATACAGATCCTTGTTATGGGATAACACCACCAAACTTCTGTTTACATGATATCACATATATGAATAATTGTTAAAGATCAGTGTCAAACAAAGAACTGAAACAATAATGCATTCAATCACTGAACCTATCATCTGATGAAGATACTTATACTCTTCTATAAGCAATTGATAAATCTTCAGTTCAATTGTTAACTAACGGAGGTATACAACAGAAAAATCATGAACCTCTTTGTTTATACTAAAATTAGTGGAGAAACAACTACGATCGGTGGAAAATAAACAACAAAGATCAGTGGCAAACAAAATTGAAACAATAGTACGTTCTAGCACTAAACCAATCAACTTCAGAAGCAGTACTTGATAAATCACGTGGAGCTTTGCAACAGACTACAAATTCAGTAGTACAGATAATGCAGAGTTAAGAAGTACAGAGTAGAGAAGCAACTTGAGGACCTTGGTGGTGGTCGGACATCAACTGAGGAACCGATGAGGGAGTACTAGTTGCAGGACCTTGATCTTGGTAGGCAATCTGATGGGAACCCGACAGAGAACAGTGTGCCATGCAGGACAGGGTGCTGGGGGAGCGTCGAATGAGCTCCTGGATAATGGGAAAGGGCAGATGAATAGTGCGATCTGCTGATCAGTAAGCTGCAGGCTGCAGCCCTGTACCAGCCATGTTGAGCTCGAACTACCTCACCAGTCACCACGAACTCGCGGCAGCCTCCAATCGTAGGCTTTGCGGTGGAGGACGATGCGGCCCCATCAGATCTGGCCTTGCGATGGGAGAAGCTGGCAGCCCCATCTGGAATCACGCGAGGGAAGGGTCACCTGCGCCCCATCAGTTGGAGCAGCCGGTGGCACCGCTCCAACTGATCGAGTGGCGTGGACGGCTTGTCTTCCATGGCTGTATGCGGATAGGTCAAAACTTTTTTCTTTAGAGAAGATATAGGGATGCGATGTGGTTTGGCTGTTACTTTTTGCAAACGAAAAGGAACAATCGGGTGAATCCGAAAGGGCTGACGCTACATTTGCGCTGATGTGCGATGTATGGCTGGATGCTAGGAGAATTAAATGATTGTTGTGCTCATATGTGATGCATGGCTGCCTAGTTAGAGAAATACGCTGACGTGGCATCATGTTGACGTGGACGATGTGCATGTTGAGAGAATTGCTAGTAGTGGGGATCAACTTCTTAAGAATGTAAGATCTGTCTGGGCAACATCCCAGACGCGTGATCGAATTCCAGATCTGGCACATCCACACGATGATGTCAGAGGAGGAAACCTGACCCGCCAATCATCAACAATGAATGCATCATCTTTTAGCTACCGTTGATGGAGAAGCCGTCGACACAACTTGCTAAAGGCTTGGTAAATTTATAGCAATGAAATTATCAAAAATAAAATTAGAATATATGAGAATAATATCACATCACATTATCATCATATGACGGGAGAAAACATAAGAGATAAATGGAGGGTGGATGCATGTTACATTGCTGACATTCAAGTTTATTTATTTATTCTAAAAACAAAAAATATATGTGGAGGGCTTGCATGTGCTTGATAATGTGGAGGGTTTGCATGTGGTGAAAAGTTCAATGGCTGCATGCACTTGATGATAATTGAAGGACCCCGATAACTAACGAATGTTCGGCCTGGGGGCATCCCAGTCCGAACCTTTTGTTCGGTAAAACAGCCTCCCCCGTGACGAACCTTTTTGTTTGATCGGAACAGCCTTCCCTCCGAACGACCTGGTCCCTGCCCACCAACGGACCAGCCTAATTGGACAAGCCCAGAAACACAACCGCCTTCAAGAATAAGAAAACAAAAGAATTACAATATTGTAGGCCCAAAATCTGCTTCTGTCCCAATAAATAGAGAAAACACAAAAAGACCTAAAAATGCATTGGACCCAGAAAAAAGACTCCCTGAAAAAAAAAACTAGGAACAAAACTACCATATATCATGAAAAAGGTATATTACAGAAATTTACATGATTTGCCATGATGTTCATGCACACTTCAGTACAATTGAGTGTGGAAAAGTTTGCCATGATATTATGGAAAAAAACACAAAAGTGGACATATAGGATAGAACAAAAAAGATTTCTACAAAAATTGCCATTTGGCATGAATAAAAATTTCAGAGGGTAAATTAAACTAAAATTTACCATGTGAATAAAAGTATTTTTGCCATGACAAAAATGGAGTAAATTTGCCATGGAAAAAATGGAGTCAATTTTGCCATGGAAAAGTAAATCAAAAATTGCCATGAGAACAAAAGTATATTTAAAAATTGCTGCATGGTAAAAATTTGCCTGTTTCGGAAAATGTAAATTTACCATCATATTTAAATTAAAATTGCCATGCTCTTTACAATAAATTTGCCGTGGCAAAAATAAAGTAAATTTTGCCATGTCATTAAAAGTATGCCATGGCAAAAAAATGGAGTAAATTTTGCCATGGCAAAAATGGTGTGATTTTGCCATGGAAATAAATTAAAAATTGACATGGCTACACAAGTACATTTGCCATGCTACATATTAAAATTTGTCGTGTTCTGGAAATTTAAATTTGCCATCATATTTAAATTAAAATTGCCATCCTCTATACAGTAAATTTGCCATGTCAGAAAAATAAAGTAAAATTTGACATGCCATTAAAAGTAAAGTTGCCATGGCAAGAAAAACGTAGAAAAAATCCCACTTATGGCTATGAATAATTTTGCCATGCCCATTAATACATTTGCCGAAAACATCTTAAGTTTGCCGTGGCAAGTTTGCCATATTTTTGAACATATATAACATTTCCATGTTTTTTGAACATGTCAAAGTTGCCATGGCAAGTTTGCCATGTTTTCAGATAAAGAAGTGCCATGGCAAGTTTGCCATGTTTTTTAACATATATAACTTTGAGGTGTTTTTGAACATGGCAAAGTTGCCATGGCAAGTTTGCCATGTTTTCAGATAAAAAAGAGTCATGGCAAATCAAATGAATGTTATAATATAGAGCAATCGCCATTGTTTATTTATAAGGACAGAGATGAAAATTTGACATGGCAAACAAACATTGCATTTTTGCCATGGAAAAATTTGAAAAATCTGTTGTATAGAAAACACATCTATAAATTTACATGGCAAAAACACAACATCATGTAGTTCCATGGCAAAAAGATCTATAAGTTTACATGGCAAAAACACAAACATTCTTTTAGTCCCACAAACTTCTAGTTGCCATGGCAACACATCATAAATATACATGGCAAAACCACGACATTGATTTAGTTCCATGCCAACACATCATGGCAAAACTACAAAATTTCATTGATATGGGAATCACAAAAAATGTGTTGTTCATTCCTGGGCAATCGCATGGCATTTGAAGAGATAAACTGAAAAAAAATGAATAAACAGAGCTTGAGCAAGGTGCTAACTGCAAAGGATTTAGCCAGCACGAGGGGCTTGTGCAGTGCGCCGCCGTGAAGGTCGAACTCGAGCTGGGTCCGGGTCCTCGACCTCCTCAAGCACCAGCAGCTCCTCCGGCGCACAACTGCAACGCAATTAAGAAAAAAACGGCCGGGTGGAGGGCACCGGCCCATCGACGGCCATGCAGGCGCCCGCCGCAGCCCTCCTGCATCCTCGCCGCCGCACTCGCGCGCCACCCCGTCGCCGCTCCAGTCGCCCGAACAGCCTCTGCCGGCCGGCGCCCTCCCACAAGGCCGCAACATGGTGCCCGCCGCTCGCCCTCGCACGACAGCAGCCCTCCCGCATCCTCGCCGTCGGGGGATGGCGCGTCGCCGGGGCCGCGTGCAGGCACGTCGCCGGGGGGTTGCAACGCTGGCCGCTCCTCCAAATCCGGCGGCTAGTGGATAAGAGAGATGGGGTAGTGGGGGGAGTGTGGGGAGGGGAAGTGGGGAATGGGTTCGGGTGACTTCGGCCCTATCCCGAACGTGTCGCTGGCGATAATGTGCGCGAGTCCTATGCGCCAAGATTCGTGTGTTGGATCGAACGTTAGTAAAGCAGTTCGGACGAGATATCCAAATACCGGACGTTCGGGGCTTATAGATTCCGTAATTGAATTATTGGTTGCTCACAAAATAAAAAATTATGTGAAGGCTTGCATGTGCTTGATGATGTGAAGAACTTGCATGTGGTGGAAAGTGAAAAATGAATTAGTTGCATGCACTTGATGATATGACTTGCATGCGTTTAAATGTGATCACTTACTTAGATATAATATAAGATTCTTTTATGTACGTAGGGTCTTACTACATTCTTATCACATGGGAGGGAGCCGGAACCCGAGCTTTGGGTTTGTTGTGGCCAGAGGGATGGGTACATTGGAGGGCTCATGTCCATGCTCTAGGAGTTTTTTTTTTTTGAGAGAGATGTTCTAGGAGTTGGGGACACCTTTTGAAGGCATTTTGGACCTCCGGCTCCCTGAAGTTTTTTTTTGGAAAAAAAATTAGATATAATATATTTTGAAGCTTTAGTTTTTTTGGAAACAATTCTACATGTTCATATGGATGTATTATACAAGCATATAAAGTTTCACAATGAAATACATCAACATGTCAGCTACACAAAACAGTCAAATTCATAGATTTTAAGTAGTGCTAATAAAAATCTTTGAAGTTGTCTTCTTTGTGTTGTTCTCATGTTAAAGTATATAATCATTAGACTTCACCCGCATGTAGTGTACACCCGTATGAACATGTTGGTTTTCTGTCAGAATTGTTTGAAACATAAAAAAAAAGGGATTTTTGACTTTTCTCAGAAAAGAGGTCGATTTTGCATTTCTGATCTTTTGTATGCTCTGAGTCTATTATGATTCTGCGCCTAGCAACCGTATGATTCTTGACAAGCATTGGGCCTTGATGTAACATGTTCTACGATCTAGTTAATACTGTCAACGTGTAGTCCTTGTGTACAGAGCTTCCGGCCGTAACTTGTTCAGCTATATTTGAACTGGCTACAAACGAATTGTATTGTCATGACTCATGAACTTCTGTTGCTACGTATAGTCAGCAAAATTTTGGAATCTTTATACCTGCTTGTCCAACCAGATCTTGTGTATTTGTTGTTCCCTCAAACATGCTACCTGGATTGCACATAGGAAGTATACTATGAGCCAACAGACCTGTTCCGTTTTCATCACGCTCTCGTATAATAAACTAAATAAGTCGGTAACCGGGTCGAACCCAAACCACATCCGGAGGTCAATAGAAACGAAAAGGACCGTGCAAGGGCCAAGGGCAACGCATCATGGGGCGCAAGGCATCCCGGAGAAAAGGAAGAAGTGAAATAGCACCCGTGGCCATGGCGGACGCGGGATACCCGGACTTGCCCACGGACGTCCCGGTGGAGATCCTGCTGCGGCTGCCCCCGAGTTCCCGGCGCCGGTTCCGCCTCATCTGCCGACTCTGGCGCGACCTCATCGGCGAGCGCACCACAGATATGCAGAGCCGCGCCACGGCCCTCCTCTGGATCATCTCGGAGGCTCGGAAGCGGTTGCCTATGTCGTCGACGGGACATATCTAAGTCGTCGACGGGGGGATACACAAAGCTGTGGAATCAGGGCAAAGCCTGCAGGACTTCCTACAATAAGCTACAGCTGGTGGGCACGTGCAATGGCCTGCTCTGCCTGTGCGAAAACAGAGAGAGAGAGTTGGCGGCGGCGTCACCCTGGTCAACCCGGCCACCGGTGAGGTGCTGCCCGTCCTGGCGCTTCTGTGCGCCGACCTGTTTGTCACGAGATACACCTGGGACTGGGAGGACTGGGACAAGGCGTACAACTTCGCGTACCACCCTACCTACTACTGGGCAATACAAGCTGGTACACGTCCCCTGTAGATACAACAATGTATGCAAGTTTGACACCATACAAGTGCTCACGCTGGGGAAGGCGTCGTGGCGGGAGATGCAGACGGGTACCGTGGGCGGCGGGAGGTGCCACCTCGACGCTGGCATCATCAGCATCGACGGCACGACGTATTGGGTCACGGAGGAGCCCGCAATCAGGGTCGTGTCATTTGACCTTGAGCACGAGCGAATCACCGACTTCAAGCGGCTACCTGCGCATTCAACCACTCCTGATCAGTACAACCTGACGGAGGTGCACGGGAGGTTGGGCATCGTCTTCCATAACTGTTCGACAACGACTGAGGTGTGGATTCTAGACAAGGGACGGCGGTGGAGTCACCGGTACAGCCTCAGACAGCAGGATCTCCTGCGACCACACTTCGTGTACGGCGAGCACGTCTTGACATTAGAAGGGGCATTGATATGCGCGCACTACAGGCGAAAAGGCATGTGGTCATCCAACAATCCCGAGCCGGTGATGGTCAGCAACCGGGCTCAAGGGACGGTGGTCGCCGAGATAAATAGTAACGAGTTCTGCTTCCGTAGCGTGCATCACCGGATATTCCCCTACGTCAAGACGATGGAGCCACTAAGGCCCTGTTCGGAAGTACTCCAGCTTCAGCAAATTCACAACTCCAGCTTCATGCGCCAGCTTCCAGCTTCTGGCGAGGAGCTGCGCGCGTTCGGAGGCTGTGGCCAGCTTCTCCATCGCTGCATGGGCTGCTCTATTTTATTTTGTTGTTTTGAGCTTTGCATGCGCTGCTGGCTGGTTCATACGGCAGCCCAGGAGAAAGTGAATCGAATCGGTATGCAACTTTAGCGGTGGCAATTCCTACGTAATTTCGATGAACTCCACGGTTTGGGCTTCGCGGAGCTGGATTTTCCCTGCTCCATCGATTGCGCTACGTGAGTCGTCCGCTACGGAGCCGAGGCGTTCGGCCCAGCTCCTCCTGCGGAGCTGGAGAGCTTCCGAACAGCTTTTACTCCCTCCGTAAATTAATATAAGAATGTTTAGAATACTATTTTAGTGATCTAAACGCTCTTATATTTGTTTACAGAGGGAGTATCTATTATGCTGCCAATAACTGATGCCTAATTAGGATGTCTATCTGTTCCCAAGAAAATAGTTCTCTTCTAGAGGTGCCTTGTTGCATTGTTTTCTTTTCCTTTTTTTTCCTCCATATGCTATTAGTGCCTAAACGTCGTGTTTTATAATATTCACTCCGTCCCAAATTACCCAAATTACTAGTAATTCGAGACGAACGTGTTTGTCCTTCATGAGAATAGTACTTCACTTTCCTTAACAATATGATTTACAATTTTTTTTACATCAAAATACTTTTTATTGCAAGGTGATCATCATACTATCTTTTACAAGAGTATCAATAATCTCTACGGGTGAATCTTCTGTCCAGCCCGCACACACGCTACTTGCTATGCCTACCTTGTTCACATGGTCGCACCCTCCGAGTGTTCCTCCAGTGAGTGTGCTAGTTGCACTGTGTGAATTCCAGTGAGTGTGCTAGTTGAACCGTAACAAGAGATCCTAAACTATGGATTATTTTAACGTGCTTTGTGTCTACTATGATTTTGAGTCCACCATTATGTTTTTTGTTTCTACGTGTCGTGTATTACATACTATTATCGAATATACTGTCTGCATATAGTTGTTGTGTATAGCAAGATTCCGTATTTGTTAAACTATATTTTGAACTTGTACTAGCACATATGCCCGTGCGTTACAACGGAAGAAAAATAAATAGTTGTATATACAAATTTAACCAAAATATATAGCATATGCATGTATTGTAACAAATACAAAATAAATTCAAGATTTCATGTGGTGTTCGAGAGTTTACCTCTCACGGTGCACTACTGACTTGTAGCTCTCGGTTCACCACTTCTGCCTCGCCTTGTCTTCACTTTGATGTGAAATTGTTGCGCAACCATGTAACAATCAAGATGCCAACGCTAAAAGAGAAAAAATAAAAAAAATTAGATATGTTTATAAAACTGAGCTATACAGGTTTCACCAGATACAAACTACAAAATAGAAAGAAAAAAAATTGATCAAAATTTTATTACTGAATTTGCATGTTAATAAACTAATTTGGTTTCCTTGGACAATAAACTTCTTTCGAAGTACAATTACTTAAGTTTATTGGACCCAGTCAATATTTACAAAGTAATTAAAGTGACCCTCGTGACTATTGAAAAAACTTAGTAAGGATCTGAATGATCAATTGTAGCAAGTCGCGGTGAAGCACATGTTACTACAATAAGTACTTTAAGAGCATCTTCAATAGATGGTCCAAATTTTGGCGGTCCAAAATCGGAGATGTAAAATTTGGACCGTTAAAAAGTGCATTTTGGAGCTCCGAAAAATGCTCAACTCCAACAGATGGTCCAAATTGATGGTCCAAAAGAGCAACTCCAATAGATGGTCCAAACCAAAGATGTAAAAAACTGAAAATGGCCGCGTAGCTACTGCCAGCCATTGTTCGGCCGCGGTTTTGCATTGAAATAGCATCAAAAATTTGAAAATAAAGTGCATCATCATCATAGTTTCAATCAAAAGTGCATCACCATCATAGTATCAAATCCCTCTACCAAAAGAGCATCGTCTCAATCAAAGTTTTTCGCCCTAGAAATTGAAATGCACATGAGTATTACTCATGCGGGTCATCAACACCACCGGCGTTGTGAACTGTGGTACGATCATCATCTTCACCACCGTCTTTGTCGACGTTCTCAACAAGCGGTGAACTCTCGTTGCCGTGAGCACCAAAGCATCTTCATTGCGTCCCATGCCGGTCATGTTGCCGACGAAGCCAACTCCAACGCCACTCATGTTGCCGCCATAGCCACCTCCCAAGCCACCCATCATGTTGCCGCCAAAGCCACCTCCCATGCCGCCAAAGCCACCTCCCATGCCGCCAAAGCCACCTTCCATGTTGCTGCCAGATGCACCATTCATGGAACCTCCAATCATGTTCATGTAACCACCCATGGTACCTCCCATGCCTCCACCCATCATCATTTGCCTGATGAGCATTTGCTTCTTCATGAGCATTTCATCGCGACAAAGTTCAACATATGCCTTTGCTTGGCATCAAGAGTTGATGTGTCCATAAACATAAACTTGAGTGTCCTCTCCTCAACCATCTTCCTCTCGTCGGCTGCGGCCTTCTTCTCCTCTAGGTCCACCTTCCTCTCCTCGGCCGCGGCCAACCTCTCCTCGGCCGCCGCCCTCTTCTCCTCGGCCGCCGCCCTTCGCCGCTCGGTCTCACTCCTCTCCTCTATTTGCTTGAGCTTCAAGTGGTTCCCTTCGCTTTCTTGTTTCCATCGAGCCTATAAGATTTTGTCGCGGAGTGAGGAGTGGGGTTCGTCTCCTCAATGGCGACATTTTCTTCATCCTCAAGCACCGCACTCTTCTTCTTCGACGATTCAAAAGTCTCTCTAGTTTTGCACTTCTCCTCATCCTTGAGCTCTTTGTAGCAATGATGAAAAGTGAAAGCTTTTCCTTTCCTTTTCTTCTTCTCCTCGCCTTTCATGTTCCTCTCTCGAAACAATCCTTGTGCAATCATTTTCTACAATTAAACAAGCAACACATCATCATCAACATGTGGAACAAAGAGGAAATATTTGACAAAGCACGCACGAAGAGGAAATATTTACCAAGTCACTATCACTGCAACCACTTGGGTTCATGCGAGCAACGTTTGACAAGCAACCGGCCCACTTTTGGCATTCGGCGTTGATGGTGGACCAACATTGGCGTAGAGAGTCGCTCGAACGGAAGTGACCACTTGTGTTGCGCTCATCGAAGTACTCCTTGATGCGTTGCCAATAGGTGTTCACCGTTTGGTCGCTTCCAAGGCTTTCATCTTGAGAGATTTTCTTCCAAGCGGTGCATATCAACACATCCTTGGTGGTGGTATAATTTCCACTTCTTCCCTTGACAACAAATCCCTCATCGTCCACATCAAGATTGTCATCATCATATTGGGTTTCATATTCTTGTGACGCATACATGTAATCATCATTTGCCACATTTGTCGCGTGCATGAAAGCTTCATCATCAAGACTACAATTGGACGCACAAACAATCAAGAACACATACAATTTGAAACAACAAACGAGAGCACAACTGGAAAATTTATACCTTTGCGACATTTCGTCGTAACATGTTGGAGGCGGTGGCCGTCGGCGTGGCCACATCTTCCTCCATGACCGGCGGTGGTGGCGGGGGAGGTTGAGGAATGGATGTGTGGCTGCTGGAGGAGGCCGCCGGCCGCACCGGCTGCGAGTCGTCGCCCTGAGCCGCCGCGGCCGCCTTGGAGACCTTCACCGGCCGCGTAGAACTGTCGGTCGGGTTGCGGCTGCGGTTGGCCGGCCGTTTTCCGCCGCGTCGTTCCTTCGCCGGCTTCGCCGCCGGCGCGGTGGCCACCGGCCGAGGCGGCGCGAATCCTGGCCGGCGGGCGGGGGCAAGGGCATGGCAGCGGCGGTGGCCACGTGGGTCAGCCCACCGGCTGCGGCTGCGGAGAAGGCGGCGGGGTCGTCGCCTTCGGCCATGGCGGCGCCGGACGGCGGGGGGCGGCGGCGGCCAGGCGGGTTGCGGGGGGGCAGATGGGCGCGGGCGGGCGGGAAAGGGAAGGAACTGGTGGTTGGGCGTTCGCGGGCGGTGGCTGGTTTTGCACCAGATGCACCTCGTGATGTAAATTTACACCGCGAGGTGTTGTATTTTACATCACGAGGAGGCCGCGGTCCAATTTTGTTTACATATGGATCGTCTGTTGGAGCAGCGTTTTTTGCCCCAGACGGTCGAAAAGTTAGGTATTTTTACATTTGGACCGTCTATTGGAGATGCTCTAAGATATACGTAGTTTTCATGTATATCTATTAAATTCTGGAAGAACATAGATATGTCATCATGATTTTCTCTTAAAGTTATCATGATTTTTCATCTATGAAGTGATTTCAATCTGTTCTAACAGAATCTAGTCGGCATCTCTCCCTCCAATCTAGTAGTAGCACCGGACAACCCAACCACCGGTTTCCAAAAAGCTCGGGTTCCTCTTGCCTCCCGTCGGCGCCGTCGCCGGTCCTCCATGTCTCCGGTGGCCTTAGGGCCATGGAGGCGGAGCGGATCTCGGCCCTTGCTGGTGGGAGGGCTCCGTTTTTAGATATTTTTTCGAGTTTTGTTAGGGTTTGTGTCCTACTCAGAAAGGCGAGACGGCGGCGACTACCTGAAGATGGAATAAAGGTCTCCCCGCCTAGCTCCCATTTCGGTGATGCGTCTAGCATCGTCGGTGGGCGTGTGGAGGTGTGTCTCTGGTGGATTTGCTCGGATCTGTTCGTCGTTCGTCTATGTTCCTGTGTCCTCAGGTTGGATCCTTCTGATCTACACTCTTCATCGGCGGCGGTTGATGTTCTGGTGCGTTGTTTCTATGGGGCCTTAGCACGACGACTTTTTGACTGTCTACTACAACAAGGTCTGCCTGGCTCCAGCGAGGGAGGGGCGATACGGCGCGCCTTCGGCTCGCTTCAGTACTTGTAGTCGTCGCTAGGTGGTTCACGGATCTGGATGTAACTTTTATTATTTCTAGTGCTCGTTGTACTACCATGATTGAAGATGAATAGATTGGAAGTTTTTCTCGCAAAAAAACCCTAAAATATTTTTCTCTTGAAAATTCTCTCTCAATCTCTCTCTTCATGCGACAGAGAGCAGGTAACGCCTGCCCACATAAGGCCAGCCCCGATCCCCACTCTCCTCTCACCCCGACCCCTAAAAACAACTCTCATCACCCCCCTCAAACCTTCCTGCCCCGATCCCGATCGGATCGGGAGAACTCCAACGCTGCCCATGTTCCCCGCCTCGCGCTCGTCCCTTCCGGCTCCGGAGACGCCATGGACTCTTGCCAGCCTCCATTGACCTCGCTCGCCGGCGAGCCTCCTCCACGCCCCTTCCTCTCCTTGCCGTTGCATCCTCCCGCGACCACGCCTTCCCACCACTGATGGGCCATCACCGGCAGCAGGCCACTCCGGTGAGCGCCTCTGCTCTGCCCCCCGCCTTGCCTTTGTGACGCCGCAGCGGGAACCTCCTCCAACCGCCACCGCCGGCCGCGCATCACCAGCAGCAGGCCACTCCGGCGAGCGCCTCTGCTCCGCCCCGCTCCTTGCCTCTGTGATGCCGCAGCGGGAACTCCTCCTCCCATGACCGCCGACCGCGCGTCACCAGCAGCAGGCTACTCCGGCGAGCACCTCTGCTCCGCCCCGTGCCTTGCCTTTGTGATGCCGCAGCAGGAACTCCTCCTCCCATGACCGCCCCATGCCTTGCCTCTCGGAATCCGCATCGGAAACCTCCTCCACCCGTCACCGCCGGCCGCGCGTCACCGACAGCTCGCCGCCTCCAAGTCCACCACATGGCCACGGACGGCCTTCTCTGCTTCCCTGCTCCTCTCTGACACAAGTAGAAAACATGGCTTTGGTTGGGGCCTGGCCAGCCCATTAGTCCCAGTTCAGTCATGAACCGGGACCCATGGGGGCATACGTCCCGGTTCGTGAGCCCAGGGGGGCGGCCGGGGCCTCGTGGGCATTGGTCCCGGTTCGTCTGGGCCCATTTGTCCCGGTTCCTGGCACGAACCGGGATCAATGGGCCTCGCTCCTGGCCCACATACATTGGTCCCGGTTCGTGGCTCGAACCGAGACAGAAGGTGGAGCTTTAGTCCCGGTTCCAGCCACGAATCGGGACAAATCAGTTGCCTATATATACCCTATCGCCGCAGCCACTAGTAGAAAAAGGGCATCTATCCCGGTTGGTAAGGGCCTTTTGTCCCGGTTGTTGAACCGGGACTAAAGGGTCGTTACTAATGCCCTAGCCCTTTAGTCCCGGTTCTTACACGAACCGGGACAGATGGGCCTCCACGTGGCCACTATGGCCAGCCCAGGCAGGAGGGCCTTTGGTCCCGGTTGGTGACACCAACCGGGACCAAAAGGCATCCACGCGCCAGCATTTCAGTGACTGGGGTTTTTGTTTTTTTAAACGGGGAGGGTTTAGGGGGTAATTTAGGGTGTGTAAGCTAGCTAACACAGATATATAATAACTGATATATAATAACTCTTCATGCCCGCACATGCATCATCATAATAACAAGTCCTACTAATCATCATCATACAACTTCTACTCATTATTAATAACAAGTCATACGATCATCATCCTCATAGTCATCGAACCAACCCTACTTAATTGTTCTTAGCACATGATCATCAGTATTAGGTAGGACCTAAATACCCTCTTTAAGGTAAAATAGCATAAAACAATATAGACCCCGACTCTCCATTATGGAGAATGGAGATCATCCTGTCTCCAATTTTTGCGCTTCGCTTCCTTTTGCTTCCAAGAACCTCCTTGCGACTGTCCATACATTTTTTCCATTCTTTGATTTTCATGTCTCCACTTCTTTTAGAAATCCGGTATGGACAGTTGAGATTCGTAGGATGACCTGGTTGTATGTTCAAAACATCAAGGCTACCATTCTGATACATCAAATGAGGCACACAATCCTCTGGGATTATCTGTTGAAAAACATAGTAATAACTTCATAGTTAGCAATGATGTACTAGTTTTAGAAGTATGCAAAAGATGCACGGATGTCGTAATAGTAAGAAATCTTACCAGGGTATCTCCATAGTTGTTACCGTAGTTCAACACGTGCACTAGTGGCACGTATTGACCATAATGTGGAGGAGTTTTACAATAAATATTGTAATTCTCAAGATCAGTACAAAATCCGACCAGATGAGTTTCCTCCTTATAAGTTAACTCAGAGCCATCGGTGTAGTAGGTTCTGTCTACCATGTTCCACACATTGTTTGAACAATCAAAATAAGCTGTCAATGAAAATAAGCTGTCAACTATTTTGAAATGAACAATATAAATTAGCTAATAAATATGTTTGAGAAACTCACATAGCGGTAGAATTGGAGGCGTATCAACAAGGACCCAAATGTCCATATTGTCTTGCTCGATGTCAGGATCACCAAGATCCATGGTGACAAGCATACCCTCATCAAAACCATACATCTTGCAAAATGCTTCCCAATTTTTGCAACCAAAATGGGTTACGCTCTCAGAATTATACAGATTTACTTCAAAATATATATCATGATGGGTCCTTAGGTGAATTTTCTTTGTTTCCATACTTTCATGGTCTTTAAAACCCATCCTCTCCAAGACGTAGCGTCTTGCATGGCATGGGATAAGCTAGTCGAATTGTAAAAGATGAAAAGCACACGTTGAAATAGTTGAAGTCGTGCTTAATTACGAAAAATAACACTTGTCGTCGTTGCGTACCATTTCAACATCGAAGGTCTCCTCTAGCTTAATACTGAAGCGCCAATCTTCGTCTAGGTGAGGCCTGTCGCACAGACCTCGGTCGTCGTGGCACCAGTCGCACTCCCACGGGAGACTTTCGTCGTCCGAGTACGACATTTCCTATGTTCATAATTCAAATATTAAACGTCTACAATTAAATATATGTACTAAAAAACCTAAGTTAGATCATTATTATTCATCACGGGTTGACTATCGGTTTGTCGAGTCTTTTCTTGAAAACTCTCAGCTCACGTGGTGTATACATTCGACCGTTGGTGATGGTCACTTCTCCTTTCATCCCCGAGTGCATTACACCAAAATGTCTAGCACACGGGAATGAAGGAGAAGCGACCCCCACGACAGCAGTCGGGATTCTTCGTCCTCTCATATATATATGGTGGAACTCTCCCTCACTGATTCCTCTCAGACATTTGCGACCGTCGGTGATGGTAGCTCCTTCCTTTCGTTCCCGAGTGCATTACACCAAATTGTCTAGCACACGGGAACGAAGGAGAAGCTACCTCTCATATATGGTGGAGACTCGATAGACTTAAAGTCAACCCGAAATATCGTTTAATTATCTTTCTAAAACCGGTTCGTGGCTGGTCTCACCTCGTGGTCGGAGGGGTCGGTGACGGGGACGGCGGCGGGGATGATGGAGGGGGGCTCCTAGATTTCTGCGAAAACAAAAACCCTATAAGCTATCAACTAATCATATGCATACGCCTTGCATAGTGCTCTCCAATTTTAGCATTCAAAGTAGGAGTAGTTTTCCAATTTGAGCATTCAATAAGCAAAATCAAATCACAAAACAAAGTAGTATTCAAATTAGGATGCATTCAATTATAAGCAAAACTACATCATCTCCATGCGTCCGTACATCGTCGAATATTATCACTAATACACCTCGAATACTATCATACATATAGCATCGCTAGTACAACTAGAACCGTAGCGCCCGACGGGTATCGGCGCGGGCGGTGGATACCCAAAGAGAAGGAACCATCACAGGATCATAGCTCCAGTGAGATCCCTGAAGAACCTGCCAGGTATTGTCGAACCTGCACTCCAACGCAACCATGTAGCGACGGACGTGCTCGTCCTCCTCGCTGACACGGTGACGTACCACCTCCGCGGTGTCCGGAAGCCTCGGCACCATCATTGGCCCACGCGACCGCCACCAAACAAGGATTGGGTCAATGACGGGCTGGCTCCTCACCAACCTACGCCCCCGGAAGGTAGCACCTCCCAAAACCAGCCCGGCGGAGCCCAGTCCCGGACATGGCCCCTCTGATCAAGCCGGCCTCCTCCGCCGAGTCGACGACGAGGATGCGGGATTGGCATCGTCGACGTCGATACGGGAATAATTGCTTTAACTAAAAAATAAACTAGTTCTATTAATTTTCTTGCTAAAAATAAACTACTTCTATAGTAAAATAAACTAGTTTTATTAAATCAACTAGTTCAACTACTAAGCACTTACTATAAATAGAATAAAGTAGTACTTACTAAAAATAAACTAGTTTAACTAGTTCTATTATTTTTCTAACTAATTCTATTAAACACTTTCTCTTCTTATTCTATGAACAAAATTACAACAGAAAAAAATCGTAAAAATTCTATGAACAAAATTACAACAGAAAAAATTATAAAAATTCTATGAAAAAATTGACATATTCTTTGCATATATATGAACACACAAACATTTGCATATTCAACAATAATATCACAAAAAAATCTATGAACAGAAAAAATTTCTAACTTTTGCATATTCATTTATGAACAAATTACAACAACTCAATTAACTACACATCTAAATTAACTACACATCTAAATTAGGAAAATTCATATGAGCTCACTAAGGGGGCGGCGATCGACGAGGAGGCAGGGCACGGGGGCGACGGTGAGGGGAGCGGCCACGGGCGACGAGGAGGCAGGGGCGGCGACGGCGACGGTGAGGGGCGCGGCGACGGGCGACGAGGAGGCAGGGGGCGGAGGTGAGGGGCGCGGCGACGGGCGACGAGGAGGCAGGGGGCGGCGACGGCGTCTGGGCAGCGCAGGACGGCGTCTGGGCGGCGCGGGACGACGTCGGAGGCAGGGGCAGCCCGGCGGCGTCGTCGGGGCGGGGAAGACGAACTGAATGAAAAATTTCACAAGTCCAGCTTATATACCCAGAGCATTTGTACCGGTTTGTGGCACCAACCGGTACCAATGCCACCTTTAGTCCCGGTTGGTGCTACCAACCGGGACCAGAGGCCCGGCGGCCTTTGGTCCCGATTGGTGGCACCAACCGGGACTAAAGGTGGGGCATTGGTACCGGTTAGTGCCACGAACCGGTACCAATGCACACCTTTAGTCTCGGTTGGTGCCACCAACCGGGACCAAAGGCCTTGTGCTCCTGCGCCCGCGTTGAAAGTTTAGTCCCACCTCGCTAGTTGAGAGGGGCGCGCAGTGGTTTATAAGCCCCACTGCCGCACCCCTCTCGAGCTCCTCTCCATTGCAGGCTTACGGGCCTAATTGTCACTGCTATGCTTGATGGGCTTACTGGGCCTTTTGCGGGCCTGAATCCTGCCCATCGATGGGTTTCTAGTCGTATTCAGGCCGTGGTGGCCCAGTAGGTGGCATATTTTTTATTTTTTTGCCTGTTTTTTTGTTTTCTTTTTTGCTTTATTTATTTTGTTTGTTTCTACTTACAACAAAAAACTTATGTATTTTATTTTATTTTGTTTCTAATTACTTATTTATTTTACTTTATGATAATTCTTTTTGCTATTAAAGTTTCTAACAAAAAAAGTTCTTTATGAAAATTCTTTTTGCTTTTAATGATTTTGAACAGAAAATACTTCGATAATTTTAGTTGCATCAATTTTATATAATTTTAGTTTCAATAATACTAGAGGTTTCTTATAATGTTTAAAACAGAAAATACTTTGTTAATTTTAGTTTCATAAATTTTATTAAAGTTTATTTTATTTTGTTTCTACTTATATATTTTAATAAAGTTTATATTATTTTGTTTCTAATTACTTATTTATTTTATTTGTTATTTTTCATGCACCACTTTTCATGCATTTACTGATTATTTTGAGCTATAAGACCCTAAAATTGAAAAGCATTTCAAATGAACTCTGAAAAGGTTGAAAGTTGGCATGGTATCATCATTTCATCCACATAGCATGTGCAAGAAAGTTGAGAGGGTTACGGCAAAAACTGGATGCACTTCGTGTACAAAACGGATAATCTCTTTCAAAGTATCAGGATTTCATACGGAAACTCGTCTGTTACAAAGGGATTTCATTTTTTAAAACTTATTTGAACTCCTGACTTTTTGTGTGTTCAAAATGCACCATTCAAAGCCACATCATCATTTTTCAATCCTTTCTGACTTCATTTGTTATTTTCCATGCATTTACTAATTATTTTGAGCTAAAAGACCCTAAAATTGAAAAGCATTTCAAATGAACCTGAAATTGAAAAACCCTACAAATGAACTCTGAAAAGGTTGAAAGTTGGCATGGTATCATCATTTCACCCACATAGAATGTGCTAAAAAGTTGAGAGGGTCCCGGCAAAAGCTGGATGCACTTCGTGAACAAAATGGACAATCTCTTCCGAAGTATCAGGGTTTCGGAGGAAAACTCATCTGTTACAAAGGGATTTCATTTTCTTGAACTTATTTGAACTCCAGACTTTTTGTGTGTTCAAAATGCACCATTCAAAGCCACATCATCAATTTTCAATCCTTTCTGACTTCATTTGTTATTTTTCATGCAGTGACGGATTATTTTTAGGTAAATGACCCTGAAATTGAAAAGCCCTACAAATGAGCTCTGAAAAGGTTGAAAGTTGGCATGGTATCATCATTTCACCCACATAGCATGTGCTAAAAAGTTGAGAGGGTTACGGCAAAAGCTGGATGCACTTCATGAACAAAATGGACAATCTCTTTCGAAGTATCAGGGTTTCGGACGAAAACTCATGTGTTACAAAGGGATTTCATTTTCTTGTCTTGATTTTGAATGGTGCATATTCAACACACAAAAAGTCTGTAAAGATCGCCAACCCCAACATAAAAAAATGAGCATAGATGCGCCTATAGAGAGAATTCAACCTAAATTCATAATAAATTTCTATGAATTCCAAAGAAATTTACTCTGAGTTTAGGTCAAATTCCCTGTATAAGGGCATCTATTTTCACTTTGAGAGGAGCTCAGCAAGGCAGAGAGGGACGGGCTTATAAACCGGTGTGAGCGCCCTTCGGTTGGCGAGGTGGGACTAAACTCTGACCGCAACGAGGACCAACCCTTTAGTCCCAGTTTGTGGCACAAACCGGGACTAATGGTCATGGGCCAGGGGCAAGGCGCATTGTTCTCGGTTCATGCGTGGAACCGGGACCAAAAGGTCCAGACGAACCGGGACCAATGGCCCACGTGGCCCGGCCGGCCCCCTGGGCTCACGAACCGGGACAGTTGCCTCCTTTGGTCCCGGTTCATGAGCGAACCGGGATTAATGGTATTATGAGGGCCGAACCAATGCCCTGTTTTGTACTAGTGAGCAGAGCACTCCACAGTGCTCTGTTTTTTCTGGCCGGCGAGGGGAGGGCATTTGGGTGCTCTAGCTCACCTCCTATGCACATGAGGTGTTCGATGAAATGCCCGAGCCACACTAGTTAAGCTTTCTCCTCTCGAAGCTCGACCTCCAAGCTCCATTTCCCCCGAGATTTGCATAGGTTTAGCGGTCCGTCACGTCCCGTCCCCGTCTTCACCGCCGTCGATCGCCCGCGCCGATCTCGTCGCCGGCACCACCGTGGTGAACCTCTTGTTCTTATCTTCTTTCTGAAAGAAAAAGAATTCTTACTTTAGATAGATACTTGCCAAATTTTCTTACTTTTATTATTGCTTGTTATTATATAGTGCGATGGTTTTGGTATCCGCCCCCGCCGGCCATCGTCCTGTCTATGATTCGGATGTGGTATATATTATCTTTTTATAACTATTTGGTTCATTTATTGTTTATGACAATTATGCCGACCAATGTGACATATATTTTATTTATGTAGGAGGTAGTTGAACCAGAAATTCCAACCGACCCTATTGTCGAGAGGTTAAATTTAGTTGAAGAAGAAATCAATTACTTGAAGGAAAAAATAAAAAAAAATTGAGGAGGAGAAGATGATATTGGAGTTGCATGTTGCGGATGTCGTCGATGATCACAAGATCAAGATGAATGCAATGCGGTTGAAGATTAGAAAGATTAGAAAATATGCCATTCATACCGAGGCTTGGTATCATTATTCCGTTGGATCAATTGTTACCTTGGTTGTGATTATGATCGCATTTGTTGTTGCATTGAAAGGTTTTACATAGCTTCAATGTATGGTTTAACTAGATGCTCTAGAGAGCTATATGTTGTTCAATGAGAACTATGTATGTACTTTGTTTTTAATGTGATGATGAACTTCTATTAATTTGGTTTTTAATGAGATGAGAACTATGTATGTACTTTGTTTTTAATGTGAAATGATGATACCATGCCAACTTTCAACATTTTCAGAGTTCATTTGAAATGCTTTTGAATTTCAGGGTCTTATAGCTCAAAAAATCAGTAAATGCATGAAAAATAACAAATGAAGTCACAAAGGGTTGAAAATTGATGATGTGGCTTTGAATGGCGCATTTTGAACACACAAAAAGTCCGGAGTTCAAATAAATTCAAAAGAAATGAAATCCCTTTGTAACAGATGAGTTTTCGTCCGAAACTCTGATACTTCGAAAGAGATTGCCCGTTTTTTGTACATGAAGTGCATCTAGTTTTTGCCGTAACCCTCTCAACTCTTATGCATATGCTATGTGGGTGAAATGATGATACCATGCCAACTTTCAACCTTTTCAGAGTTCATTTGAAATGCTTTTGAATTTCAGGGTCATTTAGCGCAAAAAAAAATCAGTAAATGCATGAAAAATAACAAATGAAGTCACAAAGGGTTGAAAATTGATGATGTGGCTTTGAATGGTGCATTTTGAACACAGAAAAAGTCTGGAGTTAAAATAAGTTCAAAAAAATGAAAGCCATATAAAAGAATGAACTTAAAATAATGAACTAATTTCAGGGTCATTTAGTGCAAAAATAATGAACTAATAGAAAAATAATGAACTTAAAATAATCAATTAAAATATTATGTTATGATCAACTAAAACAAAACTATAATATTCTTCAATAGCAAAAACAATCAACTAAAAAGTTTTTATAAAACTCCAATAGCAAAAGGAGTCAACTAAAAAGCTTTTATAAACCTCTAGTATTTTTTAAACTAAAATTATATAAAATTTATGCAACTAAAATTATCAAAGTATTTTCTGTTCAAAACATTAATGGCAAAAAGAATTTTCATAAAGAAATTTTTTTGTTAAAAACTTTAATAGAAAACTAAAATAACAAAATATGTTCTTGATTAAAACAGAGATTTAAAATAACCTAAAAATTACCAAATTTAATATAATGATAAAACACAATAATATTAAATAGATGGAAAAAGAATCACTAAAAAATCTATGTTTTCAGTAAAGTTATTCACAAACTAGTAATTCACACCAATTTAAAAAAATTCAAATTTAAACTATTCAAATTTGAAAATTAATGGCACTAACAGAAAGTCTATAATTTTTGTGACCTAACAGCAAAAAGAATTAAAGAAATAAAGCAAAAAACAAAAGAAAATAAATAATGCAAAAAATAAAACAAAAAACTTGAAAAAAATGCCACCTACTGGGCCACCACGGCCTGAATACGACTAGAAACCCACCCATGGGCCAGGATTCAGGCCCGCAGAAGGCCTAGTGGGCCCACAGGCAGATACATTGTGTTTAGGCCCGTAAGCCTGCAGTTCAAAGGTGTTCGAAAAGGGAGGCAGAGCCGCGCTTATAAACCGGTGCGGAAGCGTCTCAGCTAGCGAGGTGGGACTAAAGTTTTGGCCGCGGCAGCAGCACCCCCTTTTGTCCCGGTTGGTGGCACCAACCGGGACCAGTACCCACATTTGGTCCCAGTTGGTGGCAACAACCGAGACTAATGCCCACCTTTAGTCCCGGTTGGTGCCACCAACCTGGGCCAAAGGTCTCTGCTTCCCGCCCTTTGGGCTGCTGAAAAGAGACCTTTGGTCCCGGTTGGTGGCACCAACCGGGACTATAGGTGGGCATTCGTCCCGGTTGGTGCCACGAACCGGGACCAAAGGGCTGGCTATATAAGCAACACTTTGCAAATTTTTAGCAGTTTCTCCTCGACGCCCGACGCCGCCCTCTGCCCCGACGCCATGCTCCTCGTCGCCGTCGCCCGCGCCCGTCGTCGCCCCGCCCCTGCCCCCGACGCCGCCCCCGCCATCACCGTCATCGTCGCCCGCGCCCGTCGTCCCGTGTTGCCGTCGCCCGCACCCCACACCCGAGCAGTCGCCGCTCGCCGCCCCGGCCCTACCCCGACGCGCGCCGCCCCGGCCCGCCCCCGTCCTCGCCGTTGCCCTGCCCCGCCCCCTTCGTCGCCGTCGCCCCCCTGCCCCGAGCGCGCGCCCCTGCCCCGTCGACGTAATCGTCGTCGCCGTCCTCGCTGCCGACCCCGCGCCCCTCCTCACCTTGGTCCGGCCGGCGCCCTCCCTGTCCTTGTTTTTTTTTCATATATATGATGATACATATGCTTGTTTTTTTCATATATATGATGATATATATGCTTGTTATCATAATTATTTTTGTTCATATATATATGATGATTTTTTTATAGAATATGATGCTTTTTTTCATAGATGATCATATATATATATATATGATGTATGCATGGATGTGGATGAAATATGATGTTTTTTTGTTCATAGAATATGTGGTTTTTTTATTCATAGATTTTTGAGAGAGGCGGGGACGTCGAGGAAGTTGTACTGTTTAGGGTTAGGGTCGTCGAGGAAGAAGGAAAATAAGGAAAAAGAAGAAAAGAGGAAGAAGGAAGAAGGAGAATAAGAAGGAGAAGAAGAGGAGAAAAAAATAAGAAGAGGAAGTAGAAGAAAAAAAGGAGAAGAAGAAAAAATATAAAATTTTCTATTTTTTCTTCTTCCCCTCTTTTTTCTTCTCCTCTTTTTTTTTTCTTCTTCTCCTCTTTTTTTTCTTCTTCTTCTTTTTATCGGGAACGAGGGTGTCGAGGGTCACCGAGGGGTCGAGGGTTGCCGAGGGTTCGAGGGTCGTCGAGGGGACGAGGGTTCGAGGGTCGTCGAGGGGTCGAGGGTCGAGGTTCGCCGAGGGGTTTGACGTCTCCAACGTATCTATAATTTTTGATTGTTCCATGCTATTACATTATCAACCTTGGATGTTTTATATGCATTTATATGCTATTTTATATGATTTTTGGGACTAACCTATTAACCTAGAGCCCAGTGCCAGTTTCTGTTTTTCCTTGTTTTAGAGTATCGCAGAAAAGGAAAATCAAACGGAGTCCAATTGACCTGAAACTTCACGGAACTTATTTTTGGACCAGAAGAAGCTCACGGAGTATCGGAGATGGACCAGAAGAGTCCCGGGCTGCCCATGAGGGGGGGGGGGGCGCTCACCTCCCTGGGCGCGCCCCCCTGCCTCGCGGACAGCCCCGAGATCCACCGACGTATTTCTTCCTCCTATATATACCCATATACCCTAAAAACTTCGGGGAGCAGAATAGATTGGGAGTTCCGCCGCCAGAAGCCTCCGTAGCCACCGAAAACCAATCTAGACCCGTTCCGGCACCCTGTCGGAGGGGTGTGTGACAGCCTGATTTTTGGCCCTTTCTTTTTCTTTTGTTTTTCTGAGGTTTTTGCTTGAGTTTTCTTTTTCCGTGGCTTTGCGGTCTGGAAAGTGAAGAATATGAACTCTTCTTTGCTTCCAGAGTGGCTTGTCATACCCAAATCCTTCCCTAGACCCTATCATTTTCATCCCAGCCCAAATCGCAATATTCTTTTCCTTGGGAATATTCATTTTCTATTAAAGGAGTAAGTCAAATTTCCCTAGGTTGTGAAGCAACCTTTATTTCCATCACTCCTAAAATTCCCAAATAATTCCCATAATTTGTTTGGGTCATATCTTTCTCAAATATGGCAAAATATTTCATTTTTCATGTTTATCATCATGCTCAAATAATTCATTTCCTATTCTGCCCTAAATGGCACATTGTGAAGCAAGTGCTATTTTCCTTTTCCAAATTGACCTCCAACTCCTTGGACACATTTTCCTGTCCATATAATTGCCACATGCCAAAATGCAACCTCATTTGCCTAGTAATTATTTAATTATGATTTTCCAAAGTTTCTATCCAGAAAGAAGCTTTGTGAAGGAGGTGAAAGCTAGGCATACCCAAATGAGTTGCCATTTTGCATGATCCCTCATATCATCATATGATAGCCCTCCACCAAAGTAGAGCTCATGTCATGCCTCCATGTGATCTCATCTTCAATTCTTTGATTCTGTCCAAAATTTCAGTTTGTGAAGCAAGTATATTTTATCTTGCTCCATTATGGCTGCAAATTTTTCTAGGACTTCTATTATCCATATAACCTACCTCCACCCATTTTGGGAATGTTGCATCAAGCCATTATTCCTCTAGAATTTTTCCAAGTTTCTGGACAGAAATGATGTTTGTAAAGCAAGTACCATTTTGGATTGTCCATTTGGTATGATCTTTTTACAACATCTTTATATGTCCATATCATGAGGATTTGCCAAGTTGCATCCCATTCCATAACTCCATGTGAGTGCATCATCCAAATCTTGATTCTGGACCATATTTGGCAGTTGCAAAGCAACTCTGTTAAATCTTGATCCAAACCCCTCCATAGTTACCAGGATGTAAGTCCTTCTTTACCTCAACCTCCCAGACAACTCCATTGTCACCAATCACCTCCCTGTTGAGCAGCAGTACACGATCAAGTTTACTGCAGTAAACTTTAGAGGTTAATTACCTTTCAACCATGTCACTTTTAACCAAACTACCACCGCAGTAGGAACCTCCCCTGGATGAACTTGCCACTAGACAACACGCTCCAGCTCATCTCCCCCGCTACATGCCAGTGCATGCGGTGACCGCATTAATGGCAAGCCTGTGCGCGCGCTCTGCTGCCGTTGGCCGCGCCCAGGATGGATTCTTGCTCGGGCCCCTCTTCCCCTCGTTGTCTTAGCGCGTGTGAGCATGTCCATTGTCTTCCTCTCGTCGTCACCGATCACCTGGACCCCGCTCCCCCTCCGGCAGCTTCCTCACCGGTGCAAGCCGCCCCGCATCCACGAGCACACAGTGCCGACCGGGCATTTATGGCATTCGGCTTCTTCTCCTCTTGTCCACGAGCTCGGCCTCGTCTCCGTGAGCCCTGCCCTCGTCCGTTCCCTCGCCCGTCGCCTTCCTCCGAGCTCATGCGCGTGGGCACACATCCGCGGCGTCGGACACGCGTCCGCGGCGGTGCCAGCTCGACCTCCTCCCCCGCTGGCTATTTAAGCCCTCCCCCGAGCCGTTCGAGCACACCACTGACCTCCCCGCACTCCTCTTCCCCTCCCCGCCCACTTCCCCGAGCACCAGAGCCCCTCCTCGACCTCCATTGCCACCATGGCCGCTGTTCGGCTCCACTCAAATTCAAGCGAGTCGACGCCTAATTCCCCATCACTTCACCACCAGAAGGCCACACCACCACCGGAGCACCTTTCTACCCCTTCGTCTTGTCGCCGGAGTCGCCATGGGCGCATCTTCACTTTTGGCCGAAGCCACAGTCCGCCGCGGCTGGCCTCCCGTGCTCTTCCAAGCTCGTCGGTGGCCGTGTCCTACCTGAAGGGGGCCGCCTCGTCCTGCTGATCACGCCAGTAGGTCGGGCGCCTCGAATGGTGGACCGTGCCGCCGGCTATCATCGTCGGGGCGTCCGGCCTCGCCTCTGCCCAGCGCCCCGTCGAGGAGGAAGAAGAAGGAGCGAGGGAGGAGAGAGAAAAGGGCGCGGGACCCACCTGTAAGCGACCCCGGAGCCCGGCCCCGCCTCGGCTGACGTGGATAAGTGGACACGGGCTTTGCCTGTGTACGCTTTCATCCACCGAAAGCGTATTCTGCTCTTCTTCGGGCCAGAGTACGATTTCCTCTCTGGAAAACGTATTTTCTGAAATGGCACGTTCGGTTTTTCCAGCCAAGGACCTGTTTGTGATGATTCTATTACAGAAAGATCCCTGGCAGAAAAACATTCATATCTTTTTACTCCCAACTCCAAATGAGGTGATTCCAAAGCCCACTTCTTCGTCTCGTCGAGCCCGTTCTGTTGGTTACATTTTCACTATGGTTTGAAACTATGAAAATGACCATTTTTCCCTTGCGCTAAATCAACCCCTCCGAGAGAGAACGTTTTCCGGCGATTCTTTTCGCGAGCTTCTTGCACTTCTTCCTGGTGTTTTCTTCACCCCCAGGCAAGCCACAATACCCACTTGCATGATAGTCATGCAGTAGCCATGGTTTTCAACTCGAATATTTAATAAATGATTGCTTGTTTAAAATATGGTTATCGTTGTTTCGGTAATGCTTCTGGGTTAGTATTTACATGTTTGCTCTGTTGTTATGCACCTGGTTATCATGCCCTGATAGTTGCTAGTATTCCTTTCATATGCTTATGCTTGCTAATAGTACATGTTGATGTCGGTAATGGTCTTCGGTGCATAACTATCGTCTGTTCCGAGTGCCGTTGTTATGCATGTTCCATTGCATCCCGTTGGTTAAATGCTTGCATTGTTGTTATGTTCTTGCATGATATTTATTGTTGATGCTAGTGGTCATGCTATGTTTCTGATAAGTATGTACTTGTGATGTTCATGTTAGTCAGTATGCCATGCTCAGTTGGATATGATTCATTGTTGATATAGTGGATAGTTATGTCGTACTCTCATGATTATGTTGATATCATGCTCATGCTTTGTAATTGCATCATGTTATTTTATCATGGCTCAGCATATTGCATTCAAGTTTAACCGGATTTAATTGAACTTGAACAACTGTTGGCTGAGTCATGGTGCCACCATATCAAAACTGACCAGTGCAACCACGCTTACCGATATGGGAAGGTCCTAACTGGGTCTATTGTCGTGCCTCTCGCCGGTGCCTCCAACTAGGGAACGTTATGGGCGTGCTTACCCTGATCAGGTAGGCGGACATAACCTTGTGTGCCCGTAGATTGGATGATAAGCGCTTTTGTCCCTGTTTGGGACGGACCACGACGGTGGTCGTTGTGTCTTGGGTAGACACGGGGCCACCCAGGACTAGCCCAGTGGGGAGTGAGTCGGAGTGGCCGGGAGACTGTCATGGCAGTAGATCAATTTTGTCGGAACGCCATTGGTCCACCCGAATGGGAGTGCGAGGCCATGGGTTCCGTGGTGTGGGTACAGTGTGCTACCTCTGCAGAGTGTATATTAAATCTATCGATAGCCGCGCCCGCGGATAAGGGCCCAGTTCGTGTCGGTCCCACCGTGAGTCAACAGTATTAATAATAACTTGATTAATGACAACCCCGGTTTGATGATGAGATAAGTTGGTTGTGATCGCCGGAAAGATCACTGTTTGAGACCAAGTGTTGGTCGTGGTTGTGATCATTGGAATGATCACCGTGGTATCGAGGATACCGAGTTGTTGGATATTCGTGATGTTGTGCGAGAATCATGGGTAAAGATCAAGCTCCTTGTGGTCATTTAATGATTACTACGGCATTGTTTATACCGAGCTTGATTTGATCCTGAGATGATCGTGTGATGTCCGAGGTTGGTAAGTAATGCATGTGATGGTTACGAAGTAACCCGAGCAGAATAAATAGTGCGTATAGTGTCATCATGTTGCATGCTAGTATCGTCAGATTTATATGCTCATGCCATGCTCATGTTGTTCTAGCTGTATCATGTTCATATTGTTGCTGCCATGTTATTCTGATGATCTCATGAATATTTCCTGCTCAACCTGTAATTGCCATGCTGTTGTTTGTCTTGAATGCTTCTGGTTATTGTGGGCTTGCAAGTATATTCAATGTACTGACCTGGCGTGTCATGCGAGTTTGCAGGTCATGCCGGAATTGAATGCTTGTTTGCCGTGGATTCTTTGTTTGCGAGCTAGGATAAGCGTTCCAGCCAGAGTCCCTGCGGATTGGAGTTCACCACCGTCGTTGTTGTTCCGCTGCTAGAGTTATTCCGCTGCTTCGAGTTGTTCTACTGCTTGCATAGAGCAACTGAGGATGGCGTAGTGTCGCCGTGCTGATGTTATTCATTGTAATATCGGAGACCTTGTAATCATATTCGTGTAATAATAGAAAGCTGGATTGTTCTATGCTAAGCAATGTCATATTCCAGAAGACTTCTCCTCGATCTCTGGGCTGGAATACGGGGCGTTGCGGTTTTCTCTGAGCCGGGGTGCCACATGCTTGGTATCAGAGCAGGTCTGGCTGTAGGATTCCCTAGCCCGCGCGAACGTTAGAAAGCAGTAGTATAGACCCCAGTTGATTTGTTGCACTTGATTGTCGCATTTGTTTGTCACATAGCATGCATATAGATTGTTATTTTGTCACTAACGGTTAATCTTGTGAGTGTAGGCGGCATCGTTTTCGGTCCACCGCATGCACCCTCCTTCTTAGCATGTCTGCCCTTTGGTGTTCGGTGTCATCTCTGTCCCAGCAGAGTCATGCCCTGGTACCCAGAGTTCCAGACACCATTTGCAGGAGTTATGCTCAGGTATGGCGTATATTTTTCCGCCACCCACCCATATTATTTCGGTGATAGACTTGTTTCTATCCCGAATCATGTCATCCATCTCGTCCCCTTGGCAACCCTTGCTGATCTTTGTTATCAGAAAAGGGCAATGCCAATAAACCCAGTCTTCCACTGTTATCTTGCCATGTCATTTCATTCTTTGGACGGGTACGATTCCCTTCGTACGCTTGATGATGAGGTGGTTGTGACTTTTGTGTCTCGCTACTTGATCGTCAAGTCCGTTCTCACCTGTGTATCCATCCAGATCCAGCCACTATTCAGCTATTGCTTAGTGTAGCTTCGGTTACGCCAACTCCTTCCACACATGGATATAATTTTCGTGCACACAGCCATAGCATATTAGACCGTAATACCGGAGTTTCCGCGCGACTTGTGTGCTTAGGTGTGCATGCATATTATGGTGTGAGTAGCAGTAATATGTGATGATTGCTTGATTAATTATATTAGTAGTATGCTTGGGTGCTTTTGTTTTAGTCGTTTCTTTTGTTTCTTTCTTTGGGCCTTCGGTGTTAAAAAATTTCCCCCTATTAAAGTTGCTCGTCAGCCGACACCGGACCCAAAGAGTCAGCAAGAAATGCATATATTTGGAAACTCAGCTAAAGAGAATGGAATTGTCAGCAGACTGCAGTGAAATTGGAAATAGCTCGTCTGAATACAAAAGAAATTCTGGATGGAATGTCACTATAAAGTTTGCATTAACGTCCACTACTCATAGCAGAAATGATCAAATCAGCAAGAAGATAAATTGTGTGCAAGGTGGACAGAATATTATCAAAGGTATGGCTCAGATACAAGTTTAATTTTTCGTTGAGGTGATTTTGGAACCCGATGTACCTGGAAGCAAGCAAAAATATGGCATGTACTCAGAAAGGAGGATAGTCTTGCAAAACCCCGTTTCATACAAGAAATCAATAACAAAAATATTAAGATGGTTATATATGTGGAAATCGGTCCGCATATCACAATAAGAAGCTTCTGGTGTAAGTAACCCAATCTTCCCTCGCAAGATACCCGAGAAGCTTCGAAGGCAAGATTCATCTATCTTCCTCAGTACGATACATGGATGATTTCCCGTACAAGGTACTCTGCCTTCTTCAGTAAGCAACCGCGAAAGCTTCCGGCATAAGGTACTGAGTCTTTCCCCAGCAAAGTTTTTAAGGGGGTAAGCTTCTAAAGCACGATACCCAGTCTTCTTCAGCAAGCTGTCCGATGAAAGTTTCGAGCACAAGCCAGCCAATCTTCCTCAGTAAGACATTGGTACAAGGTAGTACGCTGTGAATTGACAACATATGGCAGTGAATCCCAAGAATCAGATCTGCAACATTTTGGTCAGAAGCAAGAATCAGTCAGAATACACGTCTGTCTCGGGAATCAGATTCTCATATATATGCGGTGAGCATACCACCAAGATCTTACAAGTCACTCGGATGAGGATCTGACAACCACGTGAGGATGGCTAAGAGAAGAAAGCCAGTGTACACCGCAGTGTGACAAAGGATTATGAGGATTGATGACATCAATGAGCTCAATGTTCGGATGATCATTTTCCTGCGGTCAGAACTTGAGGGGTGGTGAACCTGCCATTTAATGGGGTACCCTATCAGGAAAATGAGGATAAGCTACGATTGCCGAAAAATTGCACCGACAGTACCTATGGTGATACGAAGAAGCAATATGACCCAGCTCTTTCAGCCAAGGATCCAGACCAAGAAAACAATAATGAAGGAGCAAGACCAGTGATGCAGGTATGAAAATTGTTGCAAGACCCGCGTGGTGCAGAACCACCGTCAGTCAGGTCTGCAGATATTATCACACAAGTCAAACTCTTATTGCTCGCCACGACAGGCGACAATCAAATATTTGGTACGGATCCGATACTCAAGACAGTGGAACCAGTTAAGATTATTCAGAAACTTTTGCGATAAGCCAGAATCTGTCAGGAAAGCGGTTATGACCCAACTCACTGTTTGGAACCTGAAGGACCTGCATTAGAGCTTGGGTGTCCACTAGAAAAATCTGATCACCACTACATGAAAGATTGTTAGTGCCGGATGACACACCCAGCGGAAATCACTCTTGGATTTGTGAGACCGACATATATTTCAGTCGTGAGAATCAATCACAGCCAGCTAAGTAAGCAGATCTAAAAAGAAATTGGAGCCTCTAAAAGCATGAACAAGCAAGGTAAGATCTGTCAGAATATGGATGTATTAAAGCAAACCACCCCAGGGCCAGTCAGATAAAAATTTAGTGGGAACAAAAATAACAAAAAGGATACCCGAGTTGGAAACGGTTTCCTTAAGTCAGTATCTTTATACTTGTTCCCTGAGCAACCAAATCTCGAGGACGAGATTTCTTTAAGGGGGTAAGGTTTGTGACAGCCTGATTTTTGGCCCTTTCTTTTTCTTTTGTTTTTTTGAGGTTTTTGCTAGAGTTTTCTTTTTCCGTGGCTTTGTGGTCTGGAAAGTGAAGAAGATGAACTCTTCTTTGCTTCCAGAGTGGCTTGTCATACCCAAATCCTTCCCTAGACCCTGTCATTTTCATCCCAGCCCAAATCCCAATATTCTTCTCCTTGGGAATATTCCTTTTCTATTAAAGGAATAACTCAAATTGCCCTAGGTTGTGAAGCAACCTTTATTTCCATCACTCCTAAAATTCCCAAATAATTCTCATAAATTGTTTGGGTCATATCTTTCTCAAATATGGAAAAATATTTCATATGTCATGTTTATCATCATGCTCAAATAATTCATTTCCTATTCTGCCCTAAATGGCACATTGTGAAGCAAGTGCTATTTTCCTTTTCCAAATTGACCTCAAACTCCTTGGACACCTTTTCCTGTTCATATCATTGCCACATGCCAAAATGCAACCTCATTTGCCTAGTAATTAGTCAATTATGATTTTCCAAAGTTTCTATCCAGAAAGAAGCTTTGTGAAGGAGGTGCAAGCTAGGCATATCCAAATGAGTTGCCATTTTTCATGATTCCTCATATCATCATATTATAGCCCTCCACCAAAGTAGAGCTCATGTCATGCCTCCATGTGAGCTCATCTTCAATTCTTTGATTCTGTCCAAAATTTCACTTTGTGAAGCAAGTATATTTTATCTTGCTCCATTATGGCTGCAAATTTTTCTAGGCCTTCTATTATCCATATAACCTACCTCCACCCATTTTGGGCATGTTGCATCAAGCCATTACTCCTCTAGAATTTTTCCAAGTTTCTAGACAGAAATGATGTTTGTAAAGCAAGTACCATTTTGGATTGTCCAGTTGGTATGATCTTTTTACAGCATCTTTATATGTCCATATCATGAGGATTTGCCAAGTTGCATCCCATTCCATTACTCCATGTGAGTGCATCATCCAAATCTTGATTCTGGACCATATTTGGCAGTTGCAAAGCAACTCTGTTAAATCTTGATCCAAACCCCTCCATAGTTACCAGGATGTAAGTCCTTCTTTACCTCAACCTCCCAGACAACTCCATTGTCACCAATCACCTCCCTGTTGAGCAGCAGTACACGATCAAGTTTACTGCAGTAAACTTTAGAGGTTAATTACCTTTCAACCATGTCACTTTTAACCAAACTACCACCGCAGTAGGAACCTCCCCTGGATGAACTTGCCACAAGAAAACACGCTCCAGCTCATCTCCCCCGCTACATGCCAGTGCACGTGGTGACCGCGTTAAAGGCAAGCCTGCGCGCGCGCTCTGCTGCCGTTGGCCGCGCCCAGGATGGATTCTTGCTCGGGCCCCTCTTCCCCTCGTCGTCTTAGCGCGTGTGAGCATGTCCATTGTCTTCTCTCGTCGTCGCTGATCACCTGCACCCCGCTCCCCCTCCGACAGCTGCCTCACCGACGCAAGCAGCCGTGCGTCCACGAGCACACAGTGCCGACCGGGCATTTATGGCATACGGCTTCTTCTCCTCTTGTCCACGAGCACAGCCTCGTCTCTGTGAGCCCTGCCCTCGTCCGTTCCCTCGCTCGTCGCCTCCCTCCGAGCTCATGCGCGTGGGCACGCGTCCGCGGCGGTGCCAGCTCGACCTCCTCCCCCGCTGGCTATTTAAGTCCTCCCCCGAGCCGTTCGAGCACACCACTGACCTCCCCGCACTCCTCTTCCCCTCCCCGTCCACTTCCCCGAGCACCAGAGCCCCTCCTCGACCTCCATTGCCACCATGGCCGCCGTTCGGCTCCGCTCAAATTCGAGCGAGTCGACGCCTAATCCCCCATCTCTTCACCACCAGAAGGCCACACCACCACCGGAGCACCTTTCTACCCCTTCGTCTTGTCGCCGGAGTCGCCATGTCCGCATCTTCACTTTTGGCCGAAGCCGCAGTCCGCCGCGGCTGGCCTCCCGTGCTCTTCCAAGCTCGTTGGTGGCCGTGTCCTACCTGAAGGGGGCCGCCTCGTCCTGCTGATCACGCCAGTAGGTCGGGCGCCTCGAATGGTGGACCGTGCCGCCGGCTATCGTCTTCGGCCCGGCCGGCCTCGCCTCTGCCCAGCGCCCCATCGAGGAGGAAGAAAGAGCGAGGGAGGAGAGAGGAAAGGGTGCGGGACCCACCTGTAAGCGACCCTGGAGCCTGGCCCCGCTCCGGCTGACGTGGATAAGTGGACACGGGCTTTGCCTGTGTACGCTTTCGTCCACCGAAAGCGTACTCTTCTCTTCTTCGGGCCAGAGTACGTTTTCCTCTCTGGAAAACGTATTTTCTAAAAAGGCATGTTCGGTTTTTCCAGCCAAGGACCTGTTTGTGATGATTCTATTACAGAAAGATCCCTGGCAGAAAAACATTCATATCTTTTTACTCCCAACTCCAAATGAGGTGATTCCAAAGCCCACTTCTTCGTCTCGTCGAGTCCGTTCTGTTGGTTTCATTTTCACTATGGTTTGACACTGTGAAAATGACCATTTTGCCTTGCGCTAAATCAGCCCCTTCGAGAGAGAACGTTTTCGGCGATTCTTTCCGCGAGCTTCTTGCACTTCTTCTCGGTGTTTTCTTCACCCTCAGGCAAGCCACAATACCCACTTGCATGATAGTCATGCAGTAGCCATGGGTTTCAACTCGAATATTTAATAAATGATTGCTTGTTTAAAATATGGTTATCGTTGTTTCGGTAATGCTTCTGGGTTAGTATTTACATGTTTGCTATGTTGTTATGCACCTGGTTATCATGCCCTGATAGTTGCTAGTATTCCTTTCATATGCTTATGCTTGCTATCATGTTGATGTCAGTAATGGTCTTCGGTGCATGACCATCGTCTGTTCCGAGTGCCGTTGTTATGCATGTTCCATTGCATCCCGTTGGTTAAATGCTTGCATTGTTGTTATGTTCTTGCATGATATTTATTGTTGATGCTAGTGGTCATGCTATGTTTCTGAGAAGTATGTACTTGTGATGTTCATGTTAGTCAGTATGCCATGCTAAGTTGGATATGATTCATTGTTGATATAGTGGATAGTTATGTCGTACTCTCATGCTTATGTTGATATCATGCTCATGCTTTGTAATTGCATCATGTTATTTTATCATGGCTCAGCATATTGCATTCAAGTTTAACATGATTTAATTGAACTTGAACAACTGTTGGCTGAGTCATGGTGCCACCATATCGAAACTGACCAGTGCAACCACGCTTACCGATATGGGAAGGTCCTAACTGGGTCTATTGTCGTGCCTCTAGCCGGTGCCTCCAACTAGGGAAGGTTATGGGCGTGCTTACCCTGATCAGGTAGGCGGACATAACCTTGTGTGCCCGTAGATAGGATGATAAGTGCTTTTGTCTCTGTTTGGGACGGACCACGACGGTGGTCGTTGTGTCTTTGGTAGACACGGGGCCACCCAGGACTAGCCCAGTGGGGAGTGAGTCGGAGTGGCCGGGAGAGTGTCATGGCAGTAGATCGGTTTTGTCGGAACACCGTTGGTCCACCCGAATGGGAGTGCGAGGCCATGGGTTCCGTGGTGTGGGTACAGTGTGCTACCTAATCTATCGATAGCCGCGCCCGCGGATAAGGGCCCAGTTCGTGTCGGTCCCACCATGAGTCAACAGTATTAATAATAACTTGATTAATGACAACCCCGGTTCGATGATGAGATAAGTTGGTTGTGATCGCCGGAAAGATCACCGTTTGAGACCAAGTGTTGGTCGTGGTTGTGATCGTTGGAATGATCACCGTGGTATCGAGGATACCGAGTTGTTGGATATTCATGATGTTGTGCGAGAATCATGGGTAAAGATCAAGCTCCTTGTGGTGATTTAATGATTACTACGGTATTGTTTATACCAAGCTTGATTTGATCCTGAGATGATCATGTGATGTCCGAGGTTGGTAAGTAATGCATGTGATGGTTACGAAGTAATCCGAGCAGAATAAAGAGTGATATAGGGTCATCAGGTTGCATGCTAGTATCGTCAGATTTATATGCTCATGACATGCTCATGTTGTTCTAGCTGTATCATGTTCATATTGTTGCTGCCATGTTATCCTGATGACCTCATGAATATTTCCTGCTTAACCTGTAATTGCCATGCTATTGTTTGTCTTGAATGCTTCTGGTTATTGTGGGCTTGCAAGTACATTCAATGTACTGACCTGGCGTGTCATGCGAGTTTGCAGGTCATGCCGGAATTGAATGCTTGTTTGCCGTGGATTCTTTGTTTGTGAGCTAGGATAAGCGTTCCCGCCAGAGTCCCTGCGGATTGGAGTTCACCACCGTCGTCGTTGTTCCGCTGCTAGAGTTATTCCGCTGCTTCGAGTTGTTCTACTGCTTGCATAGAGCAACTGAGGATGGCATAGTGTCGCCGTGCCGATGTTTTCATTGTAATATTAGAGACCTTGTAATCATATTCATGTAATAATAGAAAGCTGGATTGTTCTATGCTATGCAGTGGCGTATTCCAGAAGACTTCTCCTCGATCTCTGGGCTGGAATACGGGGCGTTGTGGTTTTCTCTGAGCCGGGGTGCCACAGGGGGAATCCCTCTCCGGTGGCCATCTTCATCATCCCGGTGCTCTCCATGACGAGGAGGGAGTAGTTCTCCCTCGGGGCTGAGGGTATGTACCAGTAGCTATGTGTTTGATCTCTCTCTCGTGTTCTTGAGGTGATACGATCTTGATGTATCGCGAGCTTTGCTATTATAGTTGGATCTTATGATGTTTCTCCCCCTCTACTCTCTTGTAATGGATTGAGTTTTCCCTTTGAAGTTATCTTATCGGATTGAGTCTTTAAGGATTTGAGAACACTTGATGTATGTCTTGCATGTGCTTATCTGTGGTGACAATGGGATATGACGTGATTCACTTGATGTATGTTTTCATGATCAACTTGCGGGTTCCGTGACCTCGTGAACTTATGCATAGGGGTTGGCACACATTTTCGTCTTGACTCTCCGGTAGAAACTTTGGGGCACTCTTTGAAGTTCATTGTGTTGGTTGAATAGATGAATCAAAGATTGTGTGATGCATATCGTATAATCATACCCACGGATACTTGAGGTGACATTGGAGTATCTAGGTAACATTAGGGTTTTGGTTGATTTGTGTCTTAAGGTGTTATTCTAGTACGAACTCTAGGATAGATTGAACGGAAAGAATAGCTTCGTGTTATTTTACTACGGACTCTTGAATAGATCGATTAGAAAGAATAACTTTGAGGTGGTTTCGTACCCTACAATAATCTATTCGTTTGTTCGCCTCTATTAGTGACTTTGGAGTGACTCTTTGTTGCATGTTGAGGGATAGTTATATGATCCGATTATGTTATTATTGTTGAGAGAACTTGCACTAGTGAAAGTATGAACCCTAGGCCTTGTTTCAACGCATTGTAATACCATTTACGTTCACTTCTACCATTAGTTACCTTGCTGTTTTTATAATTTCAGATTACAAAAACCTTTATCTACTATCCATATTGCACTTGTATCACCATCTCTTCGCCGAACTAGTGCACCCATACAATTTACCATTGTATTGGGTGTGTTGGGGACACAAGAGACTCTTTGCTATTTCATTGCAGGGTTGCTTGAGAGAGACCATCTTCATCCTACGCCTCCCACGGATTGATAAACCTTAGGTCATCCACTTGAGGGAAATTTGCTACTGTCCTACAAACCTCTGCACTTGGACGCCCAACAACATCTACAAGAAGAAGGTTGTGTAGTAGACATCAAGGTTGCCTAGTGTCATAGTATTGAAGAAATCCATGCCTTCATCATTTGCCGGAAGTAACCGGGGCATGTTGGTACGAAGTTCTGCAAAGTTGTTTTGGAACGGAGTCCCGGATAGAATAATTCGTATTTTGTACGAATTTCAGCAAAGGCCTTCCAAATAGCGATACTCGGAAGGCTCTTGCTGAACTTTGTACCAAAAAGCGAATTATCCTATCTGGGACTCCGTTCTAGAACAACTTTGCAGAGCTTCGTACCATCATGTGCCTGTTACTTTCGCCTAATGATGAAGACATGGTTTTGTTGAATCCTTTGACACTAGACAAACATGACATGAGGGGGTCGAGGGTCGGGAACTAGGGTAGAGGGTAGTGGATCACCGAGCGGTCGAGGGTTCAAGGGTCGTCGAGGGGCCTAGGGTTCGAGGGTCGAGGAACCCCGAAGGGTCGAGGGTCTGAGGGGCCTAGGGTTCGAGGGTCGAGGGTCGCCGAGGGGTCGAGAGGTTGCCTAGTGTCAAAGTATTGAAAAAATCCATGGCTTCATCATTAGCCGGAAGTAACCGGGCCATGATGGTACGAAGTTGTGCAAAGTTGTTTTGGAACGGAGTTCCGGATAGAATAATTTGCCTTTTTGTACGAATTTCAGGAAAGGCCTTCCAAATAGCGATATTCGGAAGGCTCTTGCTGAACTTTGTATGAAAAAGCGAATTATCCTATCTGGGACTCCGTTCCAGAACAACTTTGTAGAACTTCGTACCATCATGCGTCTGTTACTTTCGCCTAATGATGAAGACATGGTTTTGTTGAATCCTTTGACACTAGACAAACGTTGTCGTCGAGGCCACCCCGAACCCTTGAAACGTTGCCGAGGCCACCCCAAACCCTAGAGAAGCGTCGAGACCACTAATATGATTCCTTGTTGTGATTACTAGCTAGTTCTACGCTTGCCACTAATATATCCATCTGTCATGTTTGTATAATAATTGCCATGTTGTAATATTTGTAGAAACTATGGAGCACGGCCGAGACGAGGCCGCAGAAGCGGTGTTGGGCGACATAATCGCAGCCGAAGGTGATGTCATGTCGTATCTCAACGACACAGATGGTCTGGAAGGAGAGGGTGAAGCAAGCTACGGTTATCGAACAATGGAGGAGGAAGGACGACATGATTATGATGGCTCCGCTGACCGAATGCCGGTGCAAGAAGGAGATAGTGATGACGGCTCCGGTGACTGAACAAAGTCCGGCCAGGTATATATATTAATTAAGCCTGTGCTGACTTGCTAATTGATGCATTCATTGTTTTGGTATGTACACATATTAACTCTTGTCTTTCTTCTTTTTTCTAGCCCTCCGGATTGAGCACTGATGACCCACAAGTATAGGGGATCTATCATAGTCCTTTCGATAAGTAAGAGTGTCGAACCCAACGAGGAGCAGAAGGAAATGATAAGCAATTTTCAGCAAGGTATTCTCTGCAAGCACTGAAATTATAGGTAACAGATAGTTTTGTGATAAGATAATTTGTAACGAGCAACAAGTAACAAAAGTAAATAAAGTGCAGCAAGGTGGCCCAATCCTTTTTGTAGCAAAGGACAAGCCTGGACAAACTCTTATATAGAAGAAAGCGCTCCCGAGGACACATGGGAATTATCGTCAAGCTAGTTTTCATCACGTTCATATGATTCGCGTTCGGTACTTTGATAATTTGATATGTGGGTGGACCGGTGCTTGGGTGTTGTCCTTACTTGGACAAGCATCCCACTTATGATTAACTCCTATTGCAAGCATCCGCAACTACAAAAGAAGTATTAAGGTAAACCTAACCATAGCATGAAACATATGGATCCAAATCAGCTCCTTACGAAGCAACGCATAAACTAGGGTTTAAGCTTCTGTCACTCTAGCAACCCATCATCTACTTATTACTTCCCAATGCCTTCCTCTAGGCCCAAATAATGGTGAAGTGTCATGTAGTCGATGTTCACATAACACCACTAGAGGAGAGACAACATACATCTCATCAAAATATCGAACGAATACAAAATTCACATGACTACTAATAGCAAGACTTCTCCCATGTCCTCAGGAACAAACGTAACTACTCACAAAGCATATTCATGTTCATAATCAGAGGGGTATTAATATGCATATAGGATCTGAACATGTGATCTTCCACCAAATAAACCAACTAGCATCAACTACAAGGAGTAATCAACACTACTAGCAACCTACAGGTACCAATCCCAGACTTAGAGGCAAGAATTGGATACAAGAGACGAACTAGGGTTTGAGAGGAGATGGTGCTGGTGAAGATGTTGATGGAGATTGGCCCCCTCCCGATGAGAGGAGCGTTGTTGATGACGATGTCGATGAGTTCCCCCTCCCGGAGGGAAGTGTCCCCGGCAGAACAGCTCCGCCAGAGCCCTAGATTGGTTCCGCCAAGGTTCCGCCTCGTGGCGGCAGAGTCTCGTCCTAAAAGTTTTCTTATAATTTTTTCCTCAACGAAAGACTCCATATAGCAGATGATGGGCATCGGAGGGCCACCAGGGGGCCCATGAGGCAGGGGGCGCGCCTAGGGGGGTAGGGCGCGCCCGCACCCTCGTGGCTGGTGAGTGGCCCCCCTCTGGTACTTCTTGCGCTCAGTATTTTTTATATATTCTGGAAATAACTTTCGTGAAGTTTCAGGATTTTGGGAGTTGTGCAGAATAGGTCTCTAATATTTGCTCCTTTTCCAGCCCAGAATCCCAGCTGCCGGCATTCTCCCTCTTTATGTAAACCTTGTAAAATAAGAGAGAATAGGCATAAGTATTGTGACATAATGTGTAGTAACAGCCCATAATGAAATAAATATTGATATAAAAGCATGATGCAAAATGGACGTATCAACTCCCCCAAGCTTAGACCTCGCTTGTCCTCAAGCGAAACCCGAAATCGAAAAATATGTCCACATGTTTAGAGATAGAGGTGTCGGTAAAAATAAAATACGGACATGAGGGCATCATGATCATTCTTAGAACAATAGCTTATATAATTATTTTCATATGACCTCTTATGTTAGAGTAACAATTCAATCACAATTTCAAGTATGAATCATAAACTTCATTGAAAACTAACAAACTATAATCTCAGTCATTGAAGCAATTGCAGTTTATCATAACATAGGAAAGATTCAATATAAGAGCCTTTCAGCAAGTCCACATACTCAACTATCATATAGTTTTTCACAATTGCTAACACTCACGCAATACTTATGGGTATGGAGTTTTAATCGGACACAGAGAAAGATAGGGGCTTATAGTTTTGCCTCCCAACGTTTTACCTCAAGGGTAATGTCAACAATAATAGTTCATGAAAACTCACATCCAATTAGCCATATATACCAGGATCTTTCCAACACATTGTGCTTGCCAAAAGATAAAATGTAAAAAAAGGAAAGGTGAAGATCACCAACACTCTTATGTAAGGTAGGAGATAAAAGTAAAAGATAGGCCCGTCGCAGAGGGAAGCAGAGGTTGTCATGCGCTTTTATGGTTGGATGCACAAAATCTTAATGCGAAAGAACGTCACTTTATATTGCCACTTGTGATATGGACCTTTATTATGCAGTCCGTCGCTTTTATTTCTTCCACATCACAAGATCGTATAAAGCTTATTTTCTCCCACGTTAATAAGTCATGCATATTTAGAGAGCAATTTTTATTGCTTGCACCGATGACAACTTACTTGAAGGATCTTACTCAATCCATAGGTAGATATGGTGGACTCTCATGGCAAAACTAGGTTTAAGGGTATTTGGAAGCACAAGTAGTATTTCTACTTGGTGCAAAGAATTGGCTAGCATGAGAGGGAAAGGCAAGCTCAATCATGTTGGATGATCCATGGCAATATAATTTATCTCAGATGTAAGAAAACATAACCCATTACGTTGTCTTCCTTGTCCAACGTCAACTCTTTAGCATGTCATATTTTAATGAGTGCTCACAATCATAAAAGATGTCCAAGATAGTGTATTTATATGTGAAGACCTCTCTTTCTTTATTACTTCCTATTAATTGCAACGATCACCAAAACTATGTTTGTCAACTCTCAACAACTTTTATTCATCATACTCTTTATATGTGAGCTCATTACTCTCCATAAGATCCATATGATCTCTTTTATTTCTTTTTATTCTTTCGCTTTTCTTTTATTCACTCAAGATCATGGCAAAATAATCAAGCCCTTGACTCAACACTAATCTTTATTATATAGCTCACGGACTCGATTACATAAAGGGATCATAAAGCAAAACTCAAGACTAGATCATACTAAAGCTTTATTCTATTAGATCAAAATACTACTAAAAGGATTGAACTAAGAAAAATGGTAAAGATAGGAGTGTGATGATGATACGATACCGGGGCACCTCCCCCAAGCTTGGGAGTTGCCAAGGGGAGTGCCCATACCCATATGATTATGTCTCCTTTCTCGAAAGTGATGGTGACGGGGTTGTTGATGAAGTAGGATTGCCGTCCATCTTCCAAGGCATAGGCTCACCATCATAGAAGGATGAACGAGTCTCCGAGATCCTCAAATCTGCAGTCAAACTCATCCTCTTGAATCTATATTCATACTCACGGTTTTGGTTTTGCAGGTCATAGATCTGGGCTTGGAGGTGCTCGATTTTCTCGTGAAGCTTGAAGATGGCCTCCCCAATGTCCTTGGCGTCCAGCTTGTTGTTGTTGGTGAACTCCGTGATCATAACGTGATTGGAGTGAAGTCCACGCTCCACCATCTCCTGGCACTTGAAAACTTGTTGCTCCATTGCCTCGAGCCTTGTCTCAATGCTTCCGGTCTTGCTTGGTCCCTCAACATCGCGGATGTGCAGCACCCCCTCATGCATCTCAATGATTTGAGGGTGTTGCAGCACTTCCGCGAGGTAGGGGTTGATGAACTTCTCGAAGAACTTGTCCTTGGGGGCACTTGAAGACGTCATGATGATCTAAATATGTCAGAAAAATAGCTCGAAACAAGAATAGAGGACAATTGCGTGTTACAGGAGTCAAAACCTCCGGGAGATTATATAATGAATTTTTACCGACCAAAATACGTATCGTGCAAGAAAACGGAGTCCGGAGAGCGCACGAGGTGCCCACGAGGCAGGGGGGCACGCCCAGGGGGTAGGGCGCGCCCTCCACCCTCGTGGAGCCCTCGTGTCCTTCCCGGACTGCTTCTTATTTTTCTATTTTTCTAAATATTCCAAAACAAAGAAAAATTGCCATTAGAACTGTTTTGGAGTTGGTTTACTTACCGTACCACATACCTATTCCTTTTTGGAGTCTGAAACGTTCCGGAAAGTGTCCCTTATGTATTCCTCCGGGGTTACGGTTTCAATAACATTGGTTTCAACATTTATAGGATTACCTGAGATATAATGTTTGATTCTTTGACCGTTCACCACCTTCGGATTTGTGCCTTCGAAGTTGTTGATTTTTATGGCACCGGAACGATAGACCTCCCCGATAACGTAAGGACCTTCCCATTTAGAGAGAAGTTTTCCTGCAAAAAATCTTAACCGAGAGTTGTATAGTAATACATAATCACCTACATTAAACTCACGCTTTTGTATCCTTTTGTAATGCCATCTTTTAACTTTTTTCTTTAAACAATTTGGCATTCCCATAGGCTTGGGTTCTCCATTCATCAAGTGAGCTAATGTCAAATAACCTCTTCTCACCGGCAAGTTTGAAATCATAATTGAGCTCTTTAATAGCCCAATAAGCCTTATGTTCTAGTTCGAGAGGTAAGTGACATGCTTTTCCATAAACCATTTTATACGGAGACATACCAATAGGATTTTTATATGCAGTTCTATAGGCCCATAATGCATCATCAAGTTTCTTGGACCAATTCTTTCTAGATCTATTAACAGTCTTTTGCAAAATTAATTTGAGTTCTCTATTACTCAATTCTACTTGACCACTAGACTGTGGGTGATAAGGAGATGCAATTCTATGATAAACATCATACTTAGCAAGCATTTTACGGAAAGCACCATGAATAAAATGTGAACCACCATCAGTCATTAAATATCTAGGGACTCCAAACCTCGGAAAAATAACTTCTTTAAGCATCTTAATAGAGGTGTTATGATCAGCACTACTAGTTGGAATAGCTTCTACCCACTTAGTAACGTAATCAACAGCAACTAAAATATGTGTATATCCATTAGAGGCAGGAAACGGTCCCATATAATCAAAGCCCCAAACATCAAATGGTTCAATAACAAGTGAATAATTCATAGGCATTTCTTGACGTCTACTAATATTACCAATTCTTTGACATTCATCACAAGACAAGACAAACTTACGGGCATCCTTGAAGAGAGTAGGCCAATAAAAACCGGATTGCAATACCTTATGTGCAGTTCTATCTCCAGCGTGGTGTCCTCCATAAGCTTCGGAGTGACACTTGCGTAGGATCTGTTCCTGTTCATGCTCAGGTACACAACGTCTAATAACACCATCTACTCCTTCTTTATAGAGGTGTGGGTCATCCCAAAAGTAATGTCTTAAATCATAGAAAAACTTTTTCTTTTGCTGGTATGTGAAACTAGGTGGTATAAATTTAGCTACAATGTAATTAGCATAATCAGCATACCATGGAGTAGTATGAGAAGCATTTATGACATTTAATTGTTCATCAGGAAAGCTATCATCAATAGGTAGTGGGTCATCAAGAACCTTTTCTAACCTAGACAAGTTATCTTGTAGAAAGAGAACCCATCTAATAAGTCTAGGTTTAGCATCTTTCTTTTCCATAAGATATTTAATAGCAGCATGATCCGTGTGAATAGTTACTTAAGAATCAACAATATAAGGTCTGAACTTATCACAAGCAAATACAACTGCTAAGAATTCTTTTTCAGTAGTAGCATAATTTCTCTGGGCATTGTCTAGAGTTTTACTAGCATACTGAATAACATTTAATTTCTTATCAACTCTTTGCCCTAGAACAGCACCTACAGCATAATCACTAGCATCACACATAATTTCAAAAGGTAAATTACAATCAGGTGGCTGAACAATAGGTGCAGAGATCAATGCTTTCTTAAGTATTTCAAATGCTTCTACACAATCATCATCAAAGACGAATGGTATATCTTTTTGTAATAAATTAGTCAGAGGCCGAGAAATTTTTGAGAATTCCTTAATGAACCTCCTATAAAAGCCGGCATGACCAAGGAAACTTCTTATACCTTTGATGTCCTTGGGACACGGCATCTTTTCAATAGCATCAACTTTAGCTTTATCAACTTCAATGCCCCTTTCAGAAATTTTGTGCCCCAAGACAATACCTTCATTAAACATAAAGTGGCACTTCTCCCAATTCAAGACAAGGTTAGTTTCTTCACATCTCTGCAAAACTCGATCAAGGTTGCTTAAGAAATCATCAAAAGAGGATCCATAAACAGAGAAATCGTCCATGAAAACCTCACAAATCTTTTCACAAAAGTTAGAGAATATAGCCATCATGCATCTTTGAAAGGTAGCAGGTGCATTACATAAACCAAAAGGCATACGTCTATAAGCAAAAGTACCAAAAGGGCAAGTAAAAGTGGTCTGAGCTTGATCATCAACTGACACAGGTATTTGAGAGAAACCAGAATAACCATCTAGAAAGCAAAAATGTGTATGTTTGGATAATCTTTCTAGCATTTGATCAATAAAAGGTAAGGGGTAATGATCTTTTTTAGTAGCCTTATTTAATTTGCGGAAATCAATTACCATCCTATAACCTGTAATAATTCTTTGCGGAATCAATTCATCTTTATCATTAGGAACGACAGTAATACCTCCCTTCTTAGGAACACAATGGACAGGACTTACCCACTGACTATCAGCAACGGGATAAATTATACCTGCCTCAAGGAGCTTTAGTATTTCTTTTCTTACCACATCTTTCATCTTAGGATTCAACCGTCGTTGATGATCAATAACTGGTTAGGCATCTTTCTCCAAATTTATTTTGTGTTGACATAGAGTGGGACCAATGCCCTGAAGATCATCAAGAGTATATCCAATAGCAGCACGGTGCTTCTTCAGAGTTTTCAATAATCTTTCTTCCTCCTTCTCTGAAAGGTTAGCACTAATAATAACAGGATATATCTTCTTTTCATCAAGATAAGCATATTTAAGAGTATCAGGCAATGGTTTAAGCTCAAACACGGGATCACCCTTGGGTGGAGGAGGATCCCCTAAGATTTCAACAGGCAAGTTGTGTTTCACAATAGGTCCCTGTTTAAAGAACACCTCATCTATTTCCCTTCTTTCATTCATAAACATATCATTTTCATGGTCTAGCAAATATTGTTCGAAAGGATCACTAGGAGGTACGGCAATAGAAGCAAGACCAATAAATTCATCTTTACTAGGCAATTCCTCTTCACGTTGTTGTCTACGAAATTTAGACAAGTTGAACTCATGAGACATATCACCTAAACCAATAGTAACAACATCCTTTTTGCAGTCTATCCTAGCATTAACAGTGTTTAAGAAGGGTCTACCAAATATAATGGGACAAAAGCTATCTTGTGGGGAACCAAGAACAAGAAAATCATCAGGATATTTAGTTTTCCCACACAAGACTTCAACATCTCTAACAATCCCAATTGGTGAAATAGTATCTCTATTGGCAAGTTTAATTGTGACATCAATATCTTCTAACTCAGCAGGTGCAATATCATGCATAATTTCTTTGTATAAGTTAGTAGGTATTGCACTAGCACTAGCACCCATATCACACAAGCCATGATAACAATGATCTCCTATTTTAACAGAAATAACAGGCATGCCTACCGCAGGCCTATGTTTATCTTTAACACAAGGTTTAGCAATTTTAGCAGTTTCATCACAGAAATAAATAACATGCCCATCAATATTATCAGCCAAGAGATCCTTAACAATAGCAATATTAGGTTCAACTTTAACTTGCTCAGGAGGTGTATAGGTTCTAATATTGCTTTTACGAACCACAGTTGAAGCTTTAGCATGATCTTTTATCCTAACAGGAAAAGGTGGTTTCTCAACATAAGCAGTAGGAATAATAGGATCATTATAAGTGATAGTCTTTTCTTCAACTTTGATAGGTGCAGCTACTTTTACTTCTATGGGAAGATGATATTTAAACCACTTCTCCTTAGGGAGATCAACATGAGTAGCAAAAGATTCACAGAAAGAAGCTACTATCTCAGAGTCAAGTCCATATTTAGTGCTAAATTTACGGAAAACATCGGTATCCATAAAAGATTTAACACAATCAAACTTAGGTGTCATAACTGACTCCTTACCTTCGTCGAGATCCCAATCTTCAGAGTTGCGTTTAATTCTTTCCAATAAATCCCATTTGAATTCAATAGTCTTCATCATAAAAGAGCCAGCACAAGAAGTATCGAGCATGGTGCGATTGTTGTCAGAAAGCCGAGCATAAAAATTTTGAATAACCATTTCTCTTGAGAGCTCATGATTGGGGAATTAATATAACATTGATTTAAGCCTTCCCCAAGCTTGAGCGATGCTTTCTCCTTAGCGAGGCCAAAAATTATATATATAATTACGATCACGATGAACAAGATGCATAGGATAAAACTTCTGATGAAATTCCAATTTCAATCGTTTGTAGTTCCATGATCCCATATCATCACATAGCCTATACCATGTCAATGCACCACCCTTCAAAGATAAAGGGAAGAGATTCTTCTTGATAACATCATCGGGCATACCTGCAAGCTTAAATAATCCACAAACTTCATCCACATATATTAGGTGCTCATCAGGATGTAATGTTCCATCTCCTGCAAAAGGATTAGCTAGCAGTTTTTCTATCATACCGGAAGGAATTTCAAAGTAGACATTTTCATTTTCAGTAGGTTCAGTAGGTTGAGGAGCAACTCTTTGCTCTACTGGTCGGGGTGAAGAGACCCCGAACAAGCCCCTCAGAGGATTACTTTCCATAGTAACAAGTGACAGTAAATTTCAACACACTATATAAATTTTTCCTTACCAAATTCCACCTACCAAAGGCGCTTCACTCCCCGGCAATGGCGCCAGAAAAGAGTCTTGATGACCCACAAGTATAGGGGATCTATCGTAGTCCTTTCGATAAGTAAGAGTGTCAAACCCAACGAGGAGCAGAAGGAAATGATAAGCAGTTTTCAGCAAGGTATTCTCTGCAAGCACTGAAATTATAGGTAACAGATAGTTTTCTGATAAGATAATTTGTAACGAGCAACAATTAACAAAAGTAAATAAAGTGCAGCAAGGTGGCCCAATCCTTTTTGTAGCAAAGGACAAGCCTGGACAAACTCTTATATAGAAGAAAGCGCTCCCGAGGACACATCGGAATTATCGTCAAGCTAGTTTTCATCACGTTCATATGATTCGCGTTCGGTACTTTGATAATTTGATATGTGGGTGGACCGGTGCTTGGGTGCTGTCCTTACTTGGAAAAGCATCCCACTTATGATTAACTCCTATTGCAAGCATCCGCAACTACAAAAGAAGTATTAAGGCAAACCTAACCATAACATGAAACATATGGATCCAAATTAGCCCCTTACGAAGCAACGCATAAACTAGGGTTTAAGCTTCTGTCACTCTAGCAACCCATCATCTACTTATTACTTCCCAATGCCTTCCTCTAGGCCCAAATAATGGTGAAGTGTCATGTAGTCGACGTTCACATAACACCACTAGAGGAGAGACAACATACATCTCATCAAAATATCGAACGGATACCAAATTCACATGACTACTAATAGCAAGACTTCTCCCATGTCCTCAGGAACAAACATAACTACTCACAAAGCATATTCATGTTCATAATCAGAGGGGTATTAATATGCATATAGGATCTGAACATATGATCTTCCACCAAATAAACCAACTACACTACAAAAAAAAGACACATCCGTGACATTTTGGGCCGAACGAATTTTTTTCTGTCATACATATGACACTTCTATGACGATAATTGTGACAAAACTCGGTATCATCATAGATGTGGTGGGCTCCTACTTGTATGACAAAAAATCATGACAGAAAATGGGCTTTTCGTCCTGGGCGGGCCAGAGACGCAGCTGCATGACATTCTTTGGGCCGTCCATGACGGAAAAAACCGTGGTAGAAGCGAGGGGGTGGAAAATTTTGGGGAGTTCCCGGTTATGGTGGGAGGTCGGGGGCCGAGCGATGCGCGTTTCTCTCATACACATACGCGCGTGTGTGCGAGGCGTTGGCTCTAACTGAACCCGAGCGAGGCGTTGGGCTCCAACTGAACCCGAGCGATTGCACTGCAGGCTACGCGTTACTGAACCCGAGCGATCGATCGATGGCTGTGAACTGAACCCGATCAAGCGATTCCTTTACTACTGCTGCTAACTGAAGCCGATCGATTGGATGAACAGTGAGCGTTGCGGGGGGGGGGGGTATGGATGAACAGTGAGCGGTGGCATTGCCTCTGGATGAATAGGATCCCGTGGTGTGGACGGCTGGATGAACAGTAGACGGTGGAGGGGAGCCCGTGGAGGGGTGGTTGAACAGGACCCCGTGGTGTGGAGGGCGGGATGAACAGTAGACGGTGGAGGGGTGCCCGTGGAGGGGTGGTTGAACAGTAGGCGGTGGAGTAGCGCGCGGTGGAGGCTGGATGAACAGGAGCCTGTGGAGGCTGGAGGAGGTCGACGGTAGCCCGTGGAGGCTGGAGGAGGTCAACGGTGGAGATGAACAGTATCCCGTGGAGTCCCGTTTTGCGGTACGCCACACCCCTCCCGATCAACAGGACCCCCGTTTCGACCGTAGCGCTCCAACACAAGTCCGTTTCCTCCGTTTTACGGTACGCCACACCCCTCCCAATCAACAGGACCCCCGTTTCGACCGTAGGAGGTCCGTTTCCTTCGTTTTGCGGTACGCCAGACCCCTCCCGATGAACAGGATCCTGTTTCGAACGTGGCTGGTCGAACACAAGGCCGTTTCCTCCATTTTGCGGTACCCCAGACCTCGTTTCCATCGCCTGTTCCGTCCGAGCCCTCCCGATGAACACGACCACGCATTCCGTTCCGACCCAGCCGGTTGGCTCCCACACGTTCCGTTGCCTCCCGATGAACACGACGCATTCCGTTGCCTCCCCATGAACACGACGCATTCCGTTGCCTCCCCATTAACACGACGACGACGTTGTTTCTCCGTTCCGACCCAGCCATGTACACGAGCCCTGGCCGTACGTATGCGCGAGTAGGCGTTCGAGACCCTGCCCGTATGTACGTACGTGGCCGTATTTTCTTTCTTGCACCCTGGCCGCTGTACGTACGTGTACATGCTACGTGCGCGCCTCTACTACGACACGTACGCGCTTGTACTACGACACGTGCGTGCCTCTACATCGACCAGTATATATGTACGTACACGTTCACGACCAGAATGACAACGCTACGTACGCTTCGACCAGGTGGGTCCCGACTGTCAGGCACTTCCTTGCCTGCGAAGATGTAGCTGGTGGGTCCCAGCAGTCAGGGGGGCGAATCGTTTTGTTTTTTTTGCCCGGACACACTTCCTTGCGTGCAAAGGTGTAGGTGCTGGGTCCCAGCAGTCAGGGGGGTCATTTTTTTTACCCGGACGCACTTCCTTGCGTGCGAAGATGTAGCTGGTGGGTCCTAGCAGTCAGGGGGGCGAATTGTTTTTTTTCGGACGCACTTCCTTGCGTGCGAAGATGTAGCTGGTGGGTCCCAGCAGTCAGGGGGGCGAATCGTTTTTTTCGGACGCACTTCCTTGCGTGCGAAGATGTAGCTGGTGGGTCCCAGCAGTCAGGGGGAAACGTTTTTTTCGCGAAATATGGTGGCCCGTCCGGTGGGTCCCCGTTGTCATGTGGAGGAATAATTATTTTGCGCGTAATAAGGACGCACTTCCTTGCTGCGGCCGTGGACCCAGTTGTCAGCCTCTCCACGTACAGTCCACGTCCGATGGAAGCCATTCCTTGACCACGTTGACGACGCCGTGCCGAGAGCACCAGGGCGGTGGACGACAGCGAGGCCTAGGAAGGGGACGACGCGGAGCCGGCGAAGACGCGGCAGTGGATGCCCACGCGTAGAGGAGTATGAGGGTTCACTCGTTCGGCTGCGGTGTGAGGCTGCCGTCGCCGCAGAATAAGAGGGGGTGTGGGTGCGTAGAGGGATGGCCTGGCCAGCGGTGGGAGTAGTAGGGGGCGGTGAGGCCTCCGCGGCATCACAGCCGGCCACGGGCGGCAGGAGCAGGAGGCACGACCGGCGCTGCTATGGGCGGCTGGAGCAAGAAGACCAGAGGTTGAAGAAGCACTACGGCCGTTGGATGGACATCGTACAATCACTGGAGCTAGAATCGTTCATATATTGACTAAAGTTGACAAAGGCCTCCGTCCCAGTCAACTTAGTAGGCCCACAAGTCAGCCTCCCACCAAAGTGGGTCCCATCTAGCAGGGGGTATTCATTTTTTTGTGCGTAATAAGGAGGCACTTCTGGTGGGTCCGAGCTGACAGCAGGGGGAACGTTTTTTCGCTAAATACGGTGGCCCGTCCTGTGGGTCGCGGCAGTCAGGGGGAAACGTTTTTTTCGCGAAATACTGGTGGCCCGTCCGGTGGGTCCCTGCTGTCAGGTGGAGGAATAATTATTTTCCGCTTAATAAGGAGGCCCTTCCTTGCGGCTACCGTGGACCCAGCTGTCAGCCTCTCCACGTACAGTACTCTTCCAATGGAAGTCGGTCGTTGACCACATTGACCACGCCGCGCCGAGAGCACCACGGCGGTGGACGACGGCGAGGCCTAGGAAGGGGACGACGCGGAACCGGGGAAGACGCGGCAGTGGAAGCCCGCGCGGAGAGGAGTATGAGGGTTCACCGGTTCGGCTGCGGTGTGAGGCTGCCGTCGCCGCAGAATAACAGGGGGTGTGGGTGAGTAGAGGGATGCCCTGGCCAGTAGTGGGAGTAGTAGGGGGCGCTGAGGCCTGCGCGGCAGCACAGCCGGCCACGGGAGGCGAGAGTAGGCGGTCCCGCCGGCGCTGCTTTGGCGGCTGGAGCAAGAAGATCAGAGATTGAAGAAACACGATGGCCGTTGGATTGACATCCAACGGTTACGTCTGCTAGAATCGTTTGTTGACGTATATAATAACTAAAAAAATCTTGCATACGCGTCAACTAAACAGGCCCACAAGTCAGACCACTTCCTGTTTTTTTAATAATTTATATATAGCTCATGGCAACTTCTTATACAATTTATTGCAGTCATTTTTTTGGTTGGCCAGGGCCAACTTCGCATATTTCTGTGGGTTCCAAACTATTTTTAATACCGAAATGTCGAGCCAGATTTAAAGTACTTTGAAGATATATTTAAATTAGGTTAATGCCCAGTGAAATAGGAATCTGAAAATGTGAAAAAAAATCAGAAATTATAAAGTAATTGCCAATTTGTCATCTGTTTTTATATTTACAACCCATTTCATATTACTTTCAAGATTTGCAGGCGTCTTGAAAGAGTTGCAGCCCATCAGGGCGTAGAAAAATAAGTAGGCCTGGATTGGGTATTCTTCAGAAAAAAATAAACTGGGCTCATTTTCACAAAGAAAAAATAGCTAGGCTGGTCACATGGTGAACATAAAATATAAGCCTGGGCTAGACGGGCCACAGCCCAGTTCAAACCCTGCTCCGTCTCAACAATACCAAACAAAAAAAATACTGCTCGAGTAGCTACGTCCCAGGTGTCCGCCGATCTTGTGCTGTTCTCTTGTCTATTGACTATATACGCTCACAATGTCGTGGGTCCCAGATGTCAGGAAAACACTAGGAGGAAGCATTTTATTTTTCCGTACGCTGACGTGGTGGGCCCCTACTGTCATCCTCTCCACGTACTTCTGCCGATTCCTGTTGTTTGTTGACCATGTTGACAACGCGAGAGGGTGGCGCTGCGGCGAGCGCACCAAAGCGCGTGGAGGACGTCAGCGTTAACAATTTAGGAGACGGTGGGGCGGTGATGCGTGCGCTGAGGCGCAGCCAGCCGTGGGAGGCGGAAGCAGGCGGCCCCGCCGGCGCTGGTTTGGTTTTGGCGGCTGGAGGAAGACAGTTCTGAAGAAACACGACAGACTGTAAAAGCAGCAGGAGTACTTAACAACCTTAACTGAAACCAGCAGGGGCACTTAACAACCAAAGCTGAAAGCAGTATGAGTACTTATACAGGTTCAACCGTACAAAGCACGCCTCGAACAGTGCTACTTTGCCTACAGTTAACCAAGGGTGAGGCCGCCAAGCCCCAGGACAAGGCCCAGGCGCCACCCCGCGCATCCACAACCTTCTGAAAGCGGCTTCATCTCGCAACGTGGTCAATAAACAGGATATTTGCTTTAGAGCCATGGAAAAGCATGAACATAATCTTCTGTCCTATTCTCCAAGATGGACGGGCCTTCATTATTTGAGACCACCCATGAATAAGTATCTTTTCACCTCCAAGGGGAATTGAGTAGGTCGACATAAACATCATGTTGTGACCAAGCGCAAGTCTGACCCGACCATGGTTAGGCATCTGTATAGGAACAATAGAACTCGGCAGTTCCTGTTTCAAGAAGATCACAGCTGTAAAACTGTGTATAAGCAATAGTTTATGAACAACATATATAACAGAAAACAGCTCGCACCATAAGTTTCTCGACACAGTTGGACCTGTTCAACGAGTGCAGTAGTGGCACACATATCCCACGTGGCCTTCCACCATTAAAACGCCCCACAAGGACCTCAAGACGATCAATAAAGTGTAGGAACTTGTGGATGTTGATCCAGTCAACTTCAGTGCCATTAGTAATAGCCGAGTTATTACAGAGTAACAAACGAGCAGACTGCTTAACTCTGAAAAAACCTACACGTGCCACCAATTATAAGAAAATATTAGTTAAAGTAGCATCTTCATGAGAGATTCGTTGCTACTTCTAAAGTTAAATTGTGATTAGTTAGACAAAATAGGTGGATTAAGAAGTAAGGCAACAAGCAAGAACCAGATACCAAACTAACATGGATGAACAATTGGAACGACGTTGGGGTGGAAGATCGCAGTGAAGATGAGACCAGGTTCTGCTATTTCCATCAACATTCGTGCGCCAACTTTCAGTCCGTAACACTTGAGAAAGTTTATCCAAGTTCGGCCATAAAAAAAACAGCGATCTTCTTGGTTCATGAACCCAACTCGGAACTTATATCCATGGCTTGTCTTCACTGTGACCATTAAACTAGTGTATTCAGTTATGGCAAGGTCGAGCATCTTGAGTACATGTGTTCTGGCAGAGCAAATAATACACTGCGGGAAAAATAATATGAGAACACAGCATGTTCAAAAAACCCCCACCCTCCCGGATAGAAAAGAGGATTCTAGGAACATACTGTGCGCCTTTCAAAATGCTGTGTTAGGATGAGAAGGAACAAGTGTGGCGTCTCGCCGTGGGCGCAGAAACCTGTAGGGTACTCGCACTTTGGGCACTACAAATGAAACACACTAGATTCAGTAGGAAGAAAAATGCATCAACGGCGGCGGCTCCCATCCTAGGATTACCTGCGACCAAGGACTTGGATTTATCGGGGATGGGTGAAGAATTCGTACATGGTTCTCCATGAGAAAACCCTATGCAATCGACGAGAGGGGGTTTTCTCTGAACAAGCAGACGAGGGAGAAGGGGATTCAGGCCCAGTGAAATATTGCCGCTTCGTCCGTCCAGCTTACTGCTAAAGCTGGAAAGGGGGGTTGTGATTTGACGGCTCATTGGGCATTACTGCGGCGCTACGACCGGGGTGTGTCTACCGTGAAGTTGTGCACTCTAATTTGTGCATATGGCAGGTGGACCCCGTTGCCGGTTGCCCCACATATCAGCGAAAGGAAGTAGAAAGACAAGAGTAACTAGTTACACATAAATATATTTTTTGACAGAGAGATACTCCCTTTGTAAAGAAATATACGAATCTTTTATATCACAGGCTCACCTTGCCGAGAAATATCACTAGTAGAAAAAGGGGCTTTTGGCCCGGTTGGGAAGGCCCTTTAGTCCCGGTTTTTGAACCGGGAAACTGGGACTAAAGGGTCGTTACTAATGCCTCTCCCCTTTAGTCCCGGTTCTTACACGAACCGGGACTAAAGGCCGCGGCCACGTGGAGCTCCACCTTTAGTCCCGGTTGGTAACACCAACCGGGACTAAAGGAAATTTTATGATTTTTTTTTGAATTTTTTTTTGAATTTTTTTTTGATTTTCAAATTTCTGAATTATTTTAACCTCTAATCTCTAATCATCACCCCTCATCACTGCTCAATTTATCCTCTAATCTCTAATCACCCCTCATCATTCCAAATCATCTAACTTCCCGAACGGTCACCCATCCTCCCACTCCCCCAGCCTGAGCACGCTTAACTTCCGGGTTCTATTCTCCCTCGTTTCCAAGTCTGCACTTGTTGTTTTCCTGACAATAGTAAGATGTCAATCCTATTAACCCTCAGGAATTTTGCTTGAGCATGAAGTGACACATTTCACTGTTTGAGTTTGAAACTATTGTTTTAAAAAACAATAATTATTTAGTGACACTAATATTTCTTGAATAATTAGTTTGACCATTGTTTGACCACAGTTTGACCAGATTTGACCAAAATTCAAAATAACTGAAATAATTATTTAGTAACACTAATATTCTAGAATAATTAGTTTGACCATAGTTTGACCACAGTTTGACCAGATTTGACCACATTTTTTCCAAAAAAAATTGAAACTATATTTTTTTCTATTACTAGTGGCGCACCTAGCAAATGGTGCGCCACTAGTAAGTTTGAAATTTCTTCGATTTTTTCCACTCTAGATCTTAAAAGCCCCGTAACTTTTTTTCTGTTAGGTTTTTGAGGATTTTGAAAATGTTTAACGGGGTTCCCCCGGTTAAATTCGGATGTAACTTTTCAAGTAGATGATTTTTCATATAAAAAACTTTTTCATCCGAGTTCGTATGCAAAAGTTATGCCCATTTTACAAATTCCAGAGAGATTTTGCAAATAAAGTCGAAATTCATATTTGTAAATTTTCCCAACAACTAGACCACATATCACATGGGAAACTTATTTTATTTTATTTTTTTGACATTTCCATCATTTTCTTTTGTTTTTTCTAAAATTGAAAACACGGTCCATAGGGGGGTTAGAGTTTGAAAATGGGACCTTTAGTACCGGTTCGTGCCATGAACCGGTACTAATGCCTCAAAGCCCATTAGTACCGGTTGGTGGCAACAACCGGGACTAAAGGTCTAACCTTTAGTCCCGGTTGGTGGCACCAACCGGGACTAAAGGGCCTAGGTGAACCGGGACTAATGCCTTAGCCGCACGAACCGGGACGAATGCTCACATTAGTCCCGGTTCGTGACTGAACCGGGACTAATGTGAATACTGCCCTGTGACCAAAGCCCTATTTTCTACTAGTGTATACTCCCTCTGCAACGCACGGGCATTATGGGGGTTCAGCTTTTTTTATGGGGGTTCAGCTGAGAATATAATACTCAGATAGGCTCACGGTTCTGGACTTTGGGCCGCAGGCCGACCCTGCATGTTTGGGGGCCCATGTGTTCTACCTCAGCGCTTTTCATATTGCAAGCGATCGGTACGGCGCTGGTTTTAGATGCTGTCGCAAGGCGAATACACAAAATTGAATAAAGCACGGCAGCTGTTGGAATGAAATCGAACAACAGTTCCTAACCAGCAATCAGAGTTGCAATTCTATCAACGATATACCATGTGATAAATAATACTGTCGTACTACTTATACACACAGGACACTTGTTTCACCATGCCAGATTATTACATCAAAATCTCTCGGAGGATAGATCAGTTCGGCAGTTGCGTGCTGCTACTGAAGAATTTCAAAGTTGATTTGGACCAGCTCTCCTTGCCGAGAAAGTTCGATTTTGACATCATCCCCTACCGCAAGATATGCTTTAGATTTGAACCTTGACCATCCTTTAGCATGAATCATCATGCGACCATCCTTTGTACTTACGGTATATTGAGCAGGTTCATTCACACCAAGGCTGCGCATGGTAAGAGAAACTTGGTCGCGGTCGCCCGGATTGTTGAGCGACTCCCTCGTTGCTCTAGGAATTCTCTGTTTGCAAACAAGAAGACATCCCAAACAGTTAGATCAACACAGTGAATCATGTGAAACAACATGGAAATAAAAAAGAACGAATCACGTGGGCGGGCAATGCTTACCAAGAAGGTGGACAGGTCGGTTTTTGTAAGGACTTTGGTATATGAAGTGCGAACTGCAGCCTAGTCTGTTGCCGGTGCAACTGCACAGGCCGGAGCAGATGCAAGTGCAAGTGTTGGTGCAGGTGCCGAAGCCGCCGCTGCTGCCGGAGATGGTGCTCCTTGTAGAGCCGGTGCTGGTGTCGGAGCAGGTGCCGGTGTCGATGCCCGATCCTCCGGTAGATCAGACTGATCCGCTGACGCGGTCGGTGCCCAATCCTCAGCTGGATCAGAATGAGCTGCTGCCGCTGTCAGTGCTAGAGCATCTGCCGGTGCTCGATCTGTGCGAGACAGCGGCGATCGTGTCTGGTCTGCTATGATCAGCTTTCTAACTTGACTAGGATCCGTGACCGTGATCCAGTTTTTTTCTTCATTTCTTTTAAACGCGAGAAGGACTAATTGTGGCGTTTTTGTTAAACCAAACAGCAGTTCATCATAGGGATTCAGCTTGTACTCAGACAGCAGAGTGATCCAATTTTTTCCAGTAATATAAGTGATGGACAGTGCCTTCATTACTGACACGACATAAGAAGTGAAACCTGCAAAAATAGCCATCCTAGAGCAAACCAAACGGTTTATTCTGTGATGAATGTTACATGGCAAAACCTGCATCGTAAAATTGCAGGAAAAGAAAGAAAACATGACATTAAATCAATAGGATTTAGACAGTAAATCAATAAGATTTACTTGATGTGACACGAGTGAATCCTTACCAGGAAATCACTATGTTGAAGTACTAAACAGAAGATTGATCGTCCAACTACGCGTGGCATGCAGGGGCCCCGCCTACTCCCACAAGCAGGACGGTCCAAAGGTCGTGACAAATCGTATGGACCGAACATCCATGGGACTGGAAATCCTGGTGGGTGCGATAAACCCTGCAATGCATACAGATATTGGAGTGTAACCATAATTGATAAACCGTCCTCACAAAAAATATGATCTGGATACTTCAAAATATACAGACTGAATTGAGTGGACAGACATTAACATAGACATTAACATAGACCGTTCACACACCAAAAGCGGCAGTACTAATAAACAATACAGGGTTCACAAACACAAATCAAGTACTGAACAATAGTACTTACTACAGACAAGCAAAGTTGCACTAACTAATCTCTGCAGACTATTTCTTGCCACCGACCTACGGGATGAACCCCGCATAACTGACTAGGCCATGGACTTCGTGTGAGATGTCTACATGCACCATCACCATCTTGTCAACCTTGGAGAACCTAACAGAGTGGTCTTTCCACTCATAAACATGATGATGAAGACATGCCGCATCAGATTTGTTGGGAAGCTTTACAAGAACCACACCCTTCGTAATCGAAGGCACAGCCAGGAAATTGTTGTGGTCAAGTACAGCCTCGAGAACACGCCTGACAACAATGCTACAGGAAAACACTAGTTCAGGACACGTGGCGACAAGGACACAGCAGCTGGATAGTTCAGCAGTAGAACTCATCATCAGGTCTTCCAGTTCACACGGCATGACTTTGAGAACTTCATCTCCACCGCGGACCTGGTTCTAATTCAAACAGAAACCATATTTTATTACTACCTCCGTTCAGAAATATAAGATGATTTTCGATATTATACTCCATATATGACTACATATACGCACAGAAATGAGTGAACAAAGACACTAGAACATGTCTTCAAAGGCATGAGAGCAGAGGGATTACATGCAATATCCATAACACAAGTTACTGAGGCAAATATACCCTCTTAAAAGGTAGCATTGATGTTCATAAAGTACTCCCTCCGTGCCAAAATTCCTGTCTTAGATTTGTCTAGATACGGATGTATCAAGTCACATTTTAGTATTAGATACATCTGTATCTAGACAAATCTAAGACAAGAAATTTGGGACAGAGGGAGTAGTTGAAAGTAATCTATAAGAAATCAGTGTCAACATCTCACAGGTTTTGGTCAAAAGAGGAATTTAGAACCGTCATTTGGCACACTAAAATCACATGCAAGATCACCCAGAAAGTTGTACTACCAGTACTAGTACTGCGTGTTAGATGAAAAAACACGATCAAGATCGAGAAAAAGATTGTCAACAAGAGACATTACCTGGACTTGCTTAATGAGGGATCCCGGAGAGGGAGGCTTGGACAGGGCGATGGCTTTGAGCTTGTCTGCGGTAGTCTCGGTGGGGTGCTTGCGCTTCTTCGTACCATGAGCCTCGACGGTTTTGGCCAGGGCCATAGACATCACGTCGGTCGGTGCTCCGGCGTCCATCCAAGAGAGGAAGCTGAGAGAGAAGAGTGAAAGGAGGAACGAGATGAGGGAGAAGCGAAGCGAGTGGGGGTTTTCTTCAAGAGAGGAAGCTGAGAGAGAAGAGTGAAATGATGGTTGCTTCGTCCGTCCAACTTACTGCTGGAAAGGAGGGGGTTTTGTGATTTGACGGCTCATTGGGCATTACTGCGGCGGTTCGATCGCGGTAGTCTACTGTCACTCTACTACGGAGTAATTTAGTGCATGGCTGGTGGACCCAGGTGCTGGCTATCCCACACGTTGGCGAAAGTGAGTAATTTAGTGCATGGCTGGAGGACGATCCGCACGGTAGAGCGTGTCCACTGTTTTCTGAAGAAAAAAATGATTACAGCAAGCGTTTCCACTCTTACGACGGAGGAGTGCGAAACACGGCAGCCACTTGAACATACACAGTGCTCCTACTACTAGGCATGTGCAGTGGTTCATACGTCAGTACTACACAATCTTGTTGCTAGTGTAGTAAGATATGATGATAACAAATGATGTTGTGCGCATGTCAACTACTCCTATATGTAACATAGTACCGCTTTTTCGACTGTCCGGTCGAGAATGAACGGTGAGATCAATGTTAACAGAACTAGGTCCACAGCACACGGAGAGTACGGTGCTACAGTACTCCACGAAACATGAACCATATGAAGCACGAATAGTGTTAGGCAGGGTGTATAAAGGGTGCACGGGATGGGAGCAAAAGTTCCCTTCTCGACCCACTTTTGGGTGTTTGGCAGAGTGCATGAAGGGTGCATGAGTCCACACTAGTAGGTTGACAAAAATACACGAAGAGGAAACAACTATATTGAGATGAGAATGCAACTAAACACACCCACACGCTTTGTGCTACAGTGACTGATCTGCACCGTCTGAGTTTGATCCAATGGTCATGTTGCGCCGAGACATGGACATGCCCATGCAGAGGGCGCCCAAACACCACCGAAGTCCCACTGCTTCTCGAGGCGCATGACGTTGGTGATGCAGGGTGCAACCGCCCGCAGAGCCCGCTCCCGGTCGACGGGAGCCAGCTCGTCAAAGACGGCGTCCAATGGCACGAATGGATTCCGGTGACGGAGCCCTGAAAGGATTCGCCCGGCAACGGCGACGGCAGCCCGCAACCCCTCCTCGTCCAGCTCAGCCCCCACCATCGCACGGAGACGGCTCAGCTCCTCGGAGATATAGGTGAAGAAGGAGACCAGGTCAGGAAGCCGCAGCTCGTTGAAGTCGACCGGGTGGTCGAACGGGTTTAGCCCGACGGCCGGCATCGTCGCGCTGGCACGACGGTAGGCATCGCGCAGCCGCAACACGTGTGTGGCAACTTGGTTCACCAAGTGGCTGAGGCGATCCTGGACCTCGTCACGATCGGCCCGCTCGCGCTCCAGCCGGCTCCCCTGACGGCCTATCGTATCTCCCGCTTTCTGCAGCAACGCTGCCGACGCCTTGAGCATCTTTGTGGTGGACGCCTGCCGCTTTTGAAGCTCCGTGAACTCCCGCACATAACGGAGGAGCATGGCACTCCTCTCCTCCTTGAGCTCACGGAGCTCCACGTCCTTGGCCCTGAGCTCCGCATCCTTGGCATGGAGCTCCTGTGTCAGGCGCCTCACCTCGGACTCCGTGATCTGCTGCGCCGCCATGGCACCAGGTAGAAGCACTGGGGAGAGGAAGCAAAGGGGGCGAAACGGCTGAAAGGCAATGCAATCTACGGGAAGGCGGAGGGAGCGGGGAATCTTTTGGTTTTCAACACGGTAAAACACCGGTCGACGACTTCTCACATCAGGGAGCAGTGGGTTTTTACAGGCGGAGTCATCATGACTAATTGCTGCCGCGCGTGCTCCCGTCAATCAAAAAATTAAAAATCCTGCCGCGCCTGCTCCCGTCAATCAAAAAATTAAAAATCCTGCCGCACCCAAACACCAGAGCAACTCCGCGGTGGATATTTAAATTTACCTGCCGGGAAGTAGATAAAAAAAGGGATGAAAAAACAAATGTGCCGGCGGCCTAGCTAATCGGTCGAACTAGTCCAACTAGCTAGCCACCGTGCTTCACTGATGTACTCGGCGGGAAAGGTGGTCTTTCGTGATTTGACGACTCATTTACTTGCTTCGGCGCTACGACCGAGGAGGACCCAGAAAACGCGCGGTAGGGCGTCCGACGTCAGGAAGAATATATGCGTGCACCACCCGGGAGGACCCCGAAACCGCGCGGTAGGGTGTGCCATGTCTCGGCACGGAAGAAAAATGTGCGTGTAAAAATATACTGTATCAGAAGTAGTACCTATGGTTCGACCTCGGGACCCAGCCAGTCGGTCGAAAACACCCCACTAGCCACACAACTTCATCATGCAAACGTGGCACGGAGGATAGATGTGGTTACCTCCGTCTCGACCAGCCACAACATCTCTTGTTCTAGGCGATTCTTTTATTTTCCAAGCTTTTTTTTAGTTGTAATAACACCACGGCAAGCTAGCGCCGCTCTTCGTGTGTGCCCGTGCAAAGGTTAGACGATGGAGAGAAGAGAGATTGAGATCGCAGACCTGGGACTCACCAGTAAGTGAGACAACAGTCATGCACGTGTTGACGAGGCACTCCCTCTACTCAACGCAAGTACTGTATAAAATCAAGTTATGGGACAAAGCCAACAACTGTTCGTTTTTTCACGCTATCGACTTAAGCTTTGTAGTCCAGGTTGCCAGTTCGAATCTCGTCTTTCAGATTTGTTAGTTTTAGGTTCAAATTTGATTAATGACAAGTGGGACCCCCGTGTGTTGTTCCGATATTTCAGTGTAGGATGGTTTTTTTGAACAAACACTTTGCGCGGTTAGACAAGTAACGGCATGAGTTACACGTATTTTCCAAGTTTACGAACAAAAATGACAGCGGCATAGAGTATCACATCCACCCCGCAGCTTAGATACTATGGTGATACGAGTTTTTACACCGTTGGAAGCGAGATCCAATGGCTTGGGAGTAGTCTTTGTAATTATGCACAATTTCCAAACTCTCCAAAGATTTTTTTGCAAATAAAACATTCAGGCCTCGTGTGTGCTGCTGCATCATCGATCCAACGGCTCCCCGGTGCTCATATTAGGTGCTCCCCGTAGCTTAATTACCCGCTACTTTGATATGAGCAACTAGGTCGTATGATCAGTGATCAGATGGCACATGTGTAGTACTTGTACTTTCTGCGCATTTCCCAAACTCTATCAGCCGTATATTGCAAAAACATTCAAACCTCCTACCGTGGGCCGTTAGATCTCAGTGAACTCGTATCACCATAGAATCTACGGTGCGGGAGCACCTCATACTCTCCCGTGCGAGAAAACATAAGGTGCTATCACAGCTTGGATGCTACGGTGATACGAGCTTGGAGGTCGTTTGATCTGAGATCCAATGGCATCTGAGCGGTCTTTGTGCTTGTAAACAGTGGCCGAACTCTTTTGGGGCCTTTCTGCAAAAAACCATTCGAACCACCGAGGAGGTGTTGGGTCACAAATCCAACGCCTCCGAAGAGCTTGTATCACCAAAGCATCTAAGGTGTGGTAGCACATGATATTCTTACATACAGGAGAATATGATGTCCTCCTTCATCTTAGATGCTACGGTGATACGAGCTTCGAGGTCGTTGGATATGGGATCAAAGGGCATCTAAGTAGTTTTTGTACAAATTGTGTGCAATTCTCAAACTCATCAAGGTTTCCTGCAAAATATTAAGACACATCATGTGAGCTGCTATATCTCAGATCTACAAGCTCCAAGCAACTCGTATCGGCATATAGCATCTAAGGTATGGGGGCACATGATATTCTCCCGGGGAGGAGGGGTGGGGGTGCACAACCAATCGGTGGTTGGGAGGGTGGGGACAAATATAATCTAAACAACCCTAAACAGAGCTCCACAATTTTATCTAAGGTCGAGGGGTTGACCCCCGACAATCATAGCTCCGCCTAAACACAACATTTGCATGTACTGTAGTACTAGACTTAATATTCATGTTTCAGTTTCATGTTCATTTTAAATATTAAACTGAGGACCATGGATGTCTTACATTTTACTCCATTCGTTCCTAAATATTAGTCTTTTTAGAGGCTTCAAATGGACTGGCACATACGGATGTATATAGACATATTTTAGAGTCTAGATTCACTCATTTTTCTCCGTATGTAGTCACTTGTTGAACTCTCTAAAAGACTAATATTTAGGAATAGAAGGAGTATTTTTGAATTCGTGTCATACATGCATGGTTTGGAAAAATAGATGCACTATACTTATTGGATTGTTGTTGTGTTCGTGCGTGTGTGTCTTTGTGTGTGTGTGTGTGTGGTCATATGCTTGATACATACAAAGTTTTCTCACCTCCATATTGTTCATCTTTTAAATTTGAATTTGCATTGGAAAACTTACTAGGGATACCATGAAATGTGAAATCCACGTTGAGATCACTATATCACAAACTCACTCTAATTCAACAACTCCTCATAAATCAATTACCACGTTGAGATTAGTATTTCCAAGGAAAATACGGGTATTGTAATACACATAGATTCGTTCGGCAATTTAAAAGGTTCCTTTCGTATTCTCGAATGGTAGGACCCAATGGCGTACCTGCCAGACCTTGGCTCGTGTTGATCCTAAAAAAACCCCGGGCTCGTGTCCTTCGGTGGCGTGCGTGGTACGCACATTACGCAACCCCAACCAGTCGACCCTCAGCGTTTCAAGTCAAAATATCTGGCGGCCAGAATTCCAGCCCTAGGAAATTCCCGTCATATCCCCGGTCCATAATGACTACCGATGAACAATGGAGGGATGCTTTTGTAACTAGACAACGTTACCTACCGTGCCGAGCACGGTTCAATTCCCTCGGTCGCCGCTCGTCAAGGTCACCCGTCAACTGCATTGCCTAGTACTACTACTACTACTACTACTACTACACCAGGATGAGCACAGAATTGAGCCCGTTTGTTCGTGCCTAGTACTTGAGTTAATATATCAGGCAATGCACTGGTACGGAGGGATTATCCTTTTACTCTGCATATATAACTTGTCTGAAGTCTAACTAAGCAAAATGTTTGACCAAATCCTTTCTTAAGAAATATAACAGGACAGATGTACGGCTTGAAAATTTATTGCATGATGCAGGTTATGATATTGTTTCGAATCCTGGATCTTAAATTTCAGAAAATCCAAAAGTGAGCATAAATTCTTGAAACTAAGCATGGTCACGTGATATGGCACAAATATTACTTCGTAAGTTTTTTCTTCAATTTGAGACAAGCTGCTTATGACAAGTTGCACAAATGAAGAGCCAAGGTATTTTGGAACAAAGACCTATCACGTTAAGGCGAACGCTTTCACTATTGAAACCGTGGGCGTTTACGTGCCGCCACGAGTCCCCGCTTCTCATCGGCAGGTGCCGTCCGAGCAAGCGTGTGAGTGGACGGGAGGCGTGCAAGCAGACCGCTGTGCCGGCTGTCAGGGAGGCGTGCGAGCAGACCGCTGTGCAGGCTCACCGGGAGGCGAGCCCTTTGACCAGGCTCCGCTGCCCACCGTCGTCCCAACTGCTCCCACTTTTAATGTCGCCGGCGCCGCAGTTTAAAATCAACCCCGCACTACCCGGTATCGCTACAATCCTCTCTCTTCCTCTCCGATTCTCCTGTCGTCTACCTCCAACTAGCCTGACCTAAACGTACGCCATGCTGCATCGCGATGGTCTGCCCTTAGTGTTCCAGTTTCCTGAGGAAGACACCCAGCCGGAGTCTCAAGAACATAAGGCGCTTTGGGACGAGCATGAACTGGCCTTGCGGGAAGACGTCGCGCCTGTCCCCGCTCCCGTTCCGGCTCCCGTCGCCCCGACTGCGCCAGCGCCCATCCCCGTGGCATTGATGGGCTGGGAGCCGCACATTGTCACCGAGCTTGATCCCACGGGGTTCCACGAGGTCCCCGCCGACTTTCACGCTTCCGTGCACCTGCCAGCGCATGCACTGACGCGCACGCCCGTGCCGGTGCCCGTGCACCTACCAGCGCATGCGCCTGCTCGTGCACTGACGTGTGCGCCCGTGCACACGAATGTCTCCGCCGCGCCGTTGACAGCGCCTGTCCCCGCGCGGGTGCCAGTGCCCCCTCAGCGGCATGGATGGCCGCCGTCGACCGCTTCCTTGCACCAACGCCAGTCACCTCCTCCCGCCAGTTGACTCGCTCCGAAGTCCAAAACATTTAGGCCTTCCTTGAAGCTAGGCCAACATCCAGGAGTACGCCAACAACGGCGCAAGACGCCGCCGTCGCCGTCGGTCAGTGGCTCGACGACACACAGAGCACGGCAGAGGAGCCGCTTCCCACCGCGAGACGCCCCCGCCGCCGCCGCGTAATCTAAATTTGCCATGAAAAACGTTCGGATTGCCATGCTTAAAATCCGAACGTTTATCATTTCCGTTTATTTTATATCGATCGTCGTATAATTTAAAGTCGGAGTTAGACAGAACAAAATGTATGGTTTGATCGATCGAATATTCTGCTAGAGCCGTATCAAATTAAATATAAAACGTCATCAAGCCACATGTATTCCTTGTCATCCAACGACCTAGACTGCTTCAATGTCGAGCGCTCAACACGTTTAGCGTGCTGTTAATTTCATGCCAAAAATAGTGCTAATCACATGACAACACGCAAATAATATCCTAGTAGTTAATATCCGCATGCACTTAATATACTTCCAAATTAACGTGCATTGCACGTACACACTGACTAGTGCTGCTAGTACGTGAAACTGGTGCTGTGACTTGTGAACGCGTCCAGATATGGTCAACGGCAACATCGCCCGCGAGTTCTTCCTGTTTGCCCATGCGTCTAAACGCAGAAGGGGAGGAGAGAGAGAGCACACATGGAACCCACCAGTAAGTGAAGGCGAATAGTACTAAAATAATATTACATGTTATCCATTAATTAGGCTGTGGTAATATAAAAACATTATGTGAACAAAGGGGGTACAACAAACTTTGATATTCTACGTATGTTGCCTATTGACGTGCGGCTTGTAGGCCCGGTCGCATGTTCGATCCTCGTCCTTTATTTTTTAATTTGTATATGGGTCCAAATTTGTTTCATGACATGTGGGCCCCTCGGTGTATAGTTTGTAGCACTTTAATTTGTGGGTCGAAATTTGTTCCATTCCAAGTGGACTATCGGTGTGTAGTTTTGTAGCTTATTTATAATAATTAAAGAGAAAAACATAGTGTTTTCAATAATACCATGGTGCGACGTTGAAGGCGAGAAAGGACGTGCGAGAGAGCAATGACCGAGCCAGAGGGAAATCAACTAGGGGAGTTGTGTGGGTTGCAACGGTGTTTGGAGTAGTTGTGGGCCGAATGCTACGAAAATATAATATAAACCGACCGGAACAAATGCCTACACAAATTAATCCAAGGTTGGAGTGCCCCTCGCAATGTAAATAGCTTCGTCTTTGCGAGGGATGGAGAGGTAGTAGCTTCAACGCGTGGAAGATACGGTGTGAGAAAGCGAGGTCAATCGAGAGACATATAGATAGAGAGACAAAGCGAGTGTGGTCCGACATTCATTGAACAAATATATATGCTCTGGAGAGATATTGTCCGATTGAGCTTTTTGGCAAGGGTGAGGGCGGTAAGATAGAGCTTGAGAGATGATCCAGTCACAGACGTGTAGATATATTTTGTGCGTGGGAGGAAGCAAGGTCAACCGATCACATAGGGTCGCCGTGCGATCGAAAGAGTGAGACGGGTTGGAGAGAGTGACCTAGATAGACGATGTGCGTGAGAGAGTATACAATGTGAATAGGTCGAATTGGGCTCAAACATGGTGATATATCGTTTTTGTCCAAGAAAGAGCGAGGTCAATCAAGACATACGGAGAGAGAGAGATTGAGTGAGCGTGGCCCACCATGAGGTCGAAAGAGTGGCGGCGGCTTGGATGGACTGACCTAGATAGACAATCTGCGTGAGAGAGTATAGAGTGTGTCGATCGAGGCCCGAATAGGGAGATATATCATTTGTGTGTGAAAGAAAACGAGGTTAAACGAGACTCAGATAAAGAGAGCGAGATTGAGCGAGTGTGGCCCGCCGTGCGGAAGAAAGAGTGAGACAGTCTCGAGGGAGTGACCTAGATATACAACGTGCGTGCGTGCGCATGAGAGGTTGGGGGGCTAGATAGGCAATGCATGTATTTAGCGCGAGAGGGTGAGAGGGAGAGGGGGGGAGAGAGAGCTCGGCATGGGGTGCAATGGCGGGTGTGTGAGGTAAATACATTTGGTAACAGAGTGGAAAAAGGGGTTGTGTAGTTGAGAGACTTAGAGATCGAAACATGGAGAGAAAGAATGAACGTGTGTTGGAAACCGATAGCTTCCTAAGGTGGTTAGGAGAGGAAGATTGACCGATACAGAAAGTATGTAGCGTTTGTGCGGGGGGGGCTAAAAACAACATTTGAATGTACATAGTACGAGACTGAATATCGATGTTTCAAATCGGTGTACATTGTAAGATTTGAACCGAGGACTAGGCATACGGGTAATTATTTCGAATTCGTGCCATACTAAGTTTCGAAAAGTTGACATTGACTCAGTTTGTTGTGCTATTTTGTAGGTCATATGTTTGAATCCATCCAAAAGTTTTCTCACTACCATGGTGTTCATCATATACATATGAATTTGTATTAAAAAAGTAGCGTGGATACAGTAAAATGCGAAATCCATGTTAGAATTGGAGATCGCTACGTGACACACACACTAATTCAAATAACTAACTACGTGACACACACTCTAATTCAAATAACTAATTATGTGACACACACTCTAATCCACGTTAGCGTGGGTACCGTTTCGATTTTTTTTCAAATAACTCCTCATTAATTAATTTATAGTACTCCCTCTGTTCACTTTTATAAGACCTTGAAGACATTTTAGACAATGTGCAAAACAGTTCATTTTAAGTTGTCTGAAACGACTTACAAAAGTGAACGGATGGAGTATCTCGTTTCGAATGACTAATTATTGCAAGGAAAACACGGGCATGGTAATACATACAGATTCGTTTGCAAATGAAAGAAGAATCGTTTGCATTCTCAAATGTAGGCGCACCAGGCAGACCACGGTCGTGTCGGGGTGGACGCTGCTTCGGTGCCTTAAAGGCAACTGCCTTTGGGTCACTGACATGTGGGCCAGCCACCTGTTGGGCCCACATGACATGGACACAAAGGCAGGTGCCTTAAGGCACCGAAGCATAGTCCTATCGGGGTGGTCGCGTGTATCGGACGGACGCGTAGCACCCAGCCACCCACCCCCCTCCCCCCCCCCAAAAGGACGACGACAATATAAGTTCGTGCTTCCACGTTTCGGATTGAAATATCTGGCGGCCCCAATTCCAGCCCTGCAAAATCTCTCTTCTCCACCGTCCCCTTCCGTGCCCAGATTGCTCAAATCCCTAATTCGCCCCCAACCCTCGAATCGCCCCTCGTCTCGTTTCTTTCCCCACCGTTCCTCACCTCAGTGCCGGACGACGGCGACGAAGACGACGGTCGCGCTTCACCACCGCACCGGAGCTACCTCATCTACGCCCTCGTCCACCGCACCGGGTGGTCCACCGGCAACGTCGGCCGCCGCAACGGACGTGCCTGACAGACACCAAATTCCACCGCATCCGGTGCGCTTCACCGACGCCGTCTCCCAGCTCACCGGGGCTACTTCACCGAGCACATCGTGGCACCTCCGCCCCCGAGGCCGTTGGGGCTTCACCAACGGTCTCGTCCACCGCATCGTAGCGCTCCGTTGCCACTCAAGATCTGCATCCGTGCACGGCCAGCCAACGCCAGCGCATCACCCTCAACGGCTCTGAAGTGACCCGCACTCTAGCTAGGCGAGCATGCCCAAACGCCGGCCCGAACTAGGTATCCACACATCACTCCCTTGTGCACTGTTCCGACGATGTTTGGATATCCTTTCGCTGCTCTCTTAGCTTACACGCCTATGCAACTCTGACTTTAACTCTTATTTCTTCTGGAGATATCATCTGAAACAGGCAAATCCATTTTTTAGCGAAGCATGACGGCGCTACGGGATCTGGTACACATCCTGCACACCCGTATAACCTTGTAAGTATCTGTCCTCCGGTACAACATCAAGGTCGATTCCTCTTATTGATCAACCATTCGCCGTGTAAAAAATGCAGAGGGGGATGCAAGGAGCACAAGGCCTGCACATCCAAGCAAGTGGTAACATGGACTTGTACATGGAACATCCCAAGCGCAAGCAGAGCTGCAGTGAGCCTGTACAACGAGCTAGCGTAAGTCCCTGCATTTCATTTAATTCGTACTGGCATTCGTGTATGATTTGTGTGCAGTGGCTGATCCACGAATTCAAGTTACCAGGGGTGAACATTTAACTTAAAAAATACGAAGGCACTTGCACTCCGGAAATCAACATAACTTGAGAAATGTGAAGCTACATGCACTTTGAAAAGCAGCTAATGATCCAAAGTAGTTCAGATTTTAAACACTAAATGATGCAAGCACCAAAAAACACAAAATGCAACATGGTGTACAAGGACTACAAACATGGTCTGTACCTGCTTGAATTATTCATTCTCTGGCTGAAAATATCGAAGTGTAATTGCACGTATAACCAGTGCGCAAACTGCATATCAATATATCTATCCTGCACAAGTATGCCAATAGTTTCAAACAACAGAATAGAAAAGTATTTATGCTATGTTGTCATGATACGGGGACTTTCTGGTAGATGGCCTCGACATTTCCTCAAGCTATGAAAATGCACTATAATTTGCTTGTCATCAATGCCTGCAAATCTCTGTCTCTCTCAACATAGTAGATCATCATTAGACACTAAATCCTTCAATGAGCTTGCAAAATGCTTGCATTAGATCCCTCATTAGACACTATATGTTCATCACCAGGAGCATGTAAAATGTTTGCATCAAATCCTTCATTAGCAGTCTGTTCATTAGACACTTCAGGCTCAAGAACAACATGAGCTTGTATGTTTGCACCGGAAACTTGATTAGATACATCAGATTCAGTCAGTTCAGTATTGATTGGGGGTGTTATAAAATAAGTAGAAATTGGTTTCATTTTCTCATAGATTCCCTACATACAAGCAGTTTTACAACACCGTCAGGTTTAACTATTGGCCAGAAATTGAAGAGTTGAATTAGATATAATCAGGGATGTGATGTACCTGCTCGTTGCGCATGCTACTCTTGCAAGCTGCGACTGTCCGTTTGCGCAAGCTCGATGCCATGCCCGTGCTGCCGCCGCTGCCTCCCATGCAGGCTACACCCAGGGTTGGATCTTCATCTTCTTGTCCTTCCGTTCGCTTGAAGCCCGACGACCGCCCTCCAACGAGGGCGCGAGGGTGTGCTGTGTCGGTCTGTCCAGCGGCGGCTAGGTTAGGAGCGAACCAGACTGGAGACTAGAGCGAATGAATTGGGATTTTTCCTGTTGTCGATCGATATGGGAGGCGCTCGTTTGGGCCGCGAGCCTGCTATAGGGCCTGCCTTGCACTTATGTTATTGGCCCATCCAAATTGAAACATTTTTCTTCATTTTTTACATTGCCTGCTCGTGCGTTGGGACGAACAAAACTAGCGTGGGCCAACCTGGACGACTCAAACTAGGTGCACACTTTCCAGCCACCTGAGGCGGCCGCCCATACCAGCCCATATGGTGGCATCGCCCCTTTTTGCGTGTATGATTGGATAGTGAAAAATATTCCAGTGGCGCTTTTGATTTACCCACAGAATTGTTGAATTGGTTGTTTCTATGAAATGAGTTCGCCAATAATGTGAAGGATGCCAGTCTTTTCATCCTATTGTAGATTGCTTAGATCTCGATATGCCAAAAGTAATCGCATGAAATATACAGTAAAAGCCAGTGTGATATGTTTGGCTACAACTAGTCTGACTACACATCCTCATACAATATATCAAGGACACACCATCTTACCAGATTAACCATTCGACTTACCCATGCAGTGTGGGAAGAAAGAAGTATTGGGACTGCGTATCCAAGCAATTGATGCCATGGACTCCTTCGTACAACCTTGTAAGCGAAAAAGAAGTTGCAGTGTGCCTGTACAAAGAACTAGCGTAAGTTCACTTACCTGCTTCTCGGAATTTTAGTTAGCCACTTATTGCAAAATTGTTCAATTGCGCTGCTTGGCTTAATTTAGTTTTCTACTGATTACATAATGGCACAGCCTGTTAATCATATTGTAGACTGCGCCTATCTATGTGTTTGATACTTACTGCTAAGAATTACCTATTTGCCTTAACTTAAATATCTACTTGTTTGTTTAACTGCTTTGCTGCTGCAACATCGGGTTACAATGATGTTAATAACTACTTTTCAGCATCCAATTGAAACTCTTTAATTCCTTGTTTGTTTAACTGGTTTACTGTTATAACTACCAGTTGAGATGTTTTGCTAACTTCAACTTTTCTGAATCCAATCGGAACTTTAATGGCAAAACAGGTTAGCCCAAGATGAAAGAGCAAGGTCCCCATGGACGTTGCATCATCCCACAGCAGTGGCACCGACCCAATCGTGCATTATGAATTGCCAACTGCTGATGCTCTAGAGGCTAAACTAGTGGTAGAAAGAGATTCTTCTTCTGCACTTAGAGAGGAAGTTGACATGTTGAGGAAGCAAACAGCACAATCACAAGCAGTACTCAAGACAACCATTAAATATTTGGTGGATTTCAAAACGAAGCAAGCTGAGACTGACCAGATTGTTAAGGTCCTGAAGGAAAAAAGGAAATGAAATTCCTACTTGGTAAATCATAGGTGAAATGTTCTTTCCATAGTTGAATAACCTTTGTGTTGTCTATTCATGTAATCAATCAAACCATTTGTTATAGAGATCATGTAATAATTGTTTTTTTTGTTTTTTGGTTTGTAATTTTATTTGAGCACAAGTCTGTATTAATTGATAAGACTCGAAGACATTTCATTTGGATTGCTGTGCCAGACCTACAAATATGCCAATCGGGCTGAATGTGCATTTAGCAATAGTAGTAGTATAGATGGACCATAAGTGGCACGCATCGGAAAGGGCCAAGATGCTGGCTAAAAAAAGGATGCTGTTGTAGCCAAAAAAAGTACAGCGGCCTGGCTTATGTATGTTAGTTGATATTATTGATCCATATACTCTATAAGTGTTTATATATCTGTTAGTTCTGTACATTCTTGGTTGATTGACTCGGTATTTGAATCTTGATACATCGCTTGTGTACATATCTAAATGGGAGTACACATTATGCTGCGTGTGACATTTGAGTTGGACATGAAGTGTTCCAAATATTCGAATTCACCTTAAACTGGATTCTACTTTCTGAATTTGAGTATCGGCATTTGTAAACCATATTCATATATGACAGTGGAATACATCTTTGTCGTCCATTTGAAGATATATAAAAACACATAGAATGAATTATAAAGATTCATATAGGAATACAAAATGGATTTGAATTTAGTTGCCAGGGTAAACGTGGATGCTTATTGTCCCAAAATTCAAAAGAAGCAGCAAAATGTCCACTCCCACGTCGGCTGCCCGAAGCCAAGTGTTTGGGAGATGGAAATTACTGTCTACCCATTACACGGACAATCCATCGGCCCGATTTCCACTGCTCTAAATAGGGGTAGGTTAGTAACTTCAATTAGACGTGACACGACCGCCTCTGATCCCATTCCGACATGGTGGGCGTCAAACATGGGCGGCAAAACTCATTTGATTCAAGCTCGTCCGAAAGACCTCTGTTTCTCCCTCCATTCCCCATTCATACACGGTGGGCGGCAAAACAAACTCGACTCGGCCGAAATCGATGTAGGCAAATATTTTCAATAGGGGCAGGTTTGTAACTTCACTCAGACGTGACACAGCCGCCCTACCTGTCAGCCCCGTTCATACACCGAGGGCGCCAACCATGGGCGCCAACCACCCTCTCCTCGCCCGAAATCGCTCTGGGCAAATATTGGCGAGATGCGAGATTACCGTCCTATCCCCAACCGACGAGACGTCCAAATTTTAAACGGGGGCTAAGTTCGTAACTTTCCCATATTTTAGACAGGCGCGTCCCAAAAACATGGTTCCCCGTACCTCTCCCTCCATTTTCCCATTCATACACCGTCCGCGCTAGAACACCCCATCCCCACACCAGCCTCCGTCCGCCACCCCATCCATCGCCGCCGTCCTCCACCACATCCATCGCCACCGTCCTCCACCATGCCGGAGCGCCTACCAAGACCGCGTCGTCCACTACTAGAGATGGACGTTTCTCATCCACGGGGACGGACCAATAGCCTTGCATCGCGTCGTCTCGCTTCATCGGCGCCGTCGTCCTCTTTGCCGGGGCCACTCACACGACCTTCTCTTCCACCGAAACGGGACTTATCCTTCGATGCACCCGTCTACCGTCGCAGATCTGCTTCAACGCCACCGACAGCCATCGCACCCCCGATGCCTACACGGTGCCGCAAGAGAGGTGGTACTTCATATCTCCTCAACTTTTTGATCTCAACCAGAAAATAGATCTTAACTTGGTTACTCTACTTTCTTTTCAGCTCTTGGAATTTAGTTCTTAGTTCGAAGCAAACAATGGATGCTAAATATCATTTCTCCGGTTTGCAGCTTCAAATCTGCCATGGCACAGCCATAATACGGTTTAATTGATCATGCTTAGGGTTTAATTGATCATGTTGGTTCCGTGGTGGTTTCTTTAATAGAAATCGGAGGGGAAACCCTCTTTTGCTAAAAAAAATATGCTTAGAGTTTCCCCCTTTTATGATCACTATACGATCAGAATACGTGCTTCGTGTCATAATAACAATGCTCCACCCATCAAGCTAAACAAAGTTGTTTAATTGGTCAGCTAAATGTTCCTAAATTAGTTTCGAAAATGTATGTTCGCCAACCCTCTGTTCTGTTGCACGCTTCCGATCTCTACTCGCCCCTAGCCGCCTGCCTCGCCGGCGACTTGCCGTCCCCGGACGGCATGACTCTAGGAGGAGACGCCGGACTGACAGGAGGCCAGGAGCCGCTCGCCCAACAGCGTCACCGCTGCCCGGGCGCGCCACCGTGCCTACCTTCCCAGTCCGTTCAAGGCTCAAGCGTGCAGCACCCACCAAGCCAACCCGATTTATCCTGAGATACGTCCTCAACACTCAGCAGCCACTCCTCATCACCCATTTTCTAATTGATTCATTACTCATTAGGCAGGACTGTCATTAGGGTTTGTTGTGTGCTCACTGCTACCTACACTTAATGGTTCAGATGTATTTCGGTAATCTTTAGTACCTCTAAAGTTCACAGGGTTTTCAAAATTCCGGCCCTCGGAACAGAAACTAGTCATTTTGGATTGTTGGTCGTAGTGACATTGACCCAGATTACTACTGCAAGCCAGGTTTGTTGACAATTTTACTTGTCTTTCTTACTCATTCGATATAATATCCAATTATTCACGTCGATTAGTTGCAAACAATAAGTGCTAGACAAACTTCTTCATTCAGATTTTGGACGTCTCTTACTGCAGTTACAATTCTACATACTTGTCCTAGTAAGCTCACAAGTAAATGATTGACTCACTACATCTATGCTTGCCTTGTCATATTTGTTGTCAATATTCTTTTAGGGTGGACCACCCTGTTTCTAAATACTAGAACCGTAGACATGAGTGAATAGTATTTCTCTATGTGATCTCTTCCATCATGTGTGGGTAACGAACACTGCATTGTATAGAAAGAAAGTGTCATTTCCAGCTTTTACATAGGTTTCGATCTTTTACATGGAATACAATCTACCTACTTGCTTTGTGTCGCACTACCAACACTCCACCCTTGAAGCTAAACATTACGCCACTCATAATTGCTTTGGTTTATTTGTTCAAATACGAATTTCATATGATTCTAATGTTCCTACTTCAGTTTTGAAATGTGTGCCTGCCTGTTGTAGAGACATAAGGGGTTTGTATTTCTGTGTGTGGTCTGGTCAGCACGGTTGGGGAGGTGAACTTTGCATATGCAGGGGTTTATAGGGAGACACTCTCCGAGTTGAATCCGCAATGCATTCCATAGATAATCTGACTACTTTTTATGTTTTCATGAATCTCAGATTCTGAACAGCATCATAATGATTATGAGCTTGCGCGCATGAAAATAATAAAGCAGAACAATGCCATGGCTGTCAATCTTGGCATTAAGGGACTGAAATCAAGTCCGGATGCAATGCAATGCAAACGCTCTCCACCTACAGATTCATGCTCAGAATATGATCCTAACAGTGATTCTGAGCTAGAGGGAGACCTAAGTCAATGTAGCTCCCTAGTGGAGGAGTCAGAGGAAGATGCCCTATCTTATTCACCCATCAAGGTACTTGCTCTAACTTTCCAAGGTTACATTGCTCGCACATATCTTGCAACTGATGCTTTGCATTGCTTCTACTTTGTTGAACTGCCATTAGCTTAGTTTACACATCGTGTATGTGAATACGCCCTGCCTATCCATTTTCAGTACATATTCCATCTGTCATCATACCATATTTATCCATTCAAATGTTGTTCTTGTGTATCAGACGTTCAAAAGGAAGAGGGCGATTGCTGATCGTGGAGGAGCACAAGCAAAGTATTTGGAAAAGGTAGTGACACCTGATAAATCAAATAGCCCATTAGGTGTAGTTGCAATATCACCTGACCCACAAAATACCCCAAATCTAGCAGACTCTAGCCCTACTACACTGGTCATTTCTGATGCCCCAACTCAGCAGACCCCAACTGCAGCAAACAGTATGATTATGCCAGTTGACATAGCACCAGCTGTACGACGCAAAACCCCCATTCCAGCAAAGAGTACACCAAATCCAGTTGCCAAATCCCTTTTCGAACTAGAGAGAGCCCCAATTGCAGCAAATAGGACCACTGTTCCATTTCTTCCCAGTTTAGAAGACAAAGCTTATGTTGTTGTCAGGAACTTTGTGCGCATCTTTCCTTCATGGAAAGATTATACCGCAGACACAGAACAATTTCCAGTCTTCCTCCGCAACTTACGCGTAAGTAATGTACTAATGTTATTCATGGTCATTACTGCATATGTTTCTGCTGACAGAAGACACAAGATTTCATTCTTTTAAATAGGCGAGGAGCAAACTGGATTGTGATGATGAGCAAGGGTTGGTTGCGCTTTTCAAGCACTCGTTGATGAAGTATCGTTCCTACCTGAGGCAAGCGCACTTCGATGGCAAGCCTCTGAACGAAATTTCTGTAAAGTCTCCGGTGCTACATTTATCCGACGGTGACTGGAATAATCTTGTTACACATTGGTCTCGGCTGCAGCGTAAGGTACTGTCTATGATATCACATCACAATTGGAACTACATTTCTGCATTTGCCTTAATGTCTCACTTGTACGAAAACTGTTAGCAGAAGAACATTCGTTCTCAAGGGACCATAGAATCTCGCAACTATACTGCACACTGCATTGCTCTTGTGAGTACCTCTTGCCCTGTATGACCATACTTACTTTCATAGCTGTTTGATTATGTAGCATCGCTGCACATGTTAGCCTCGTAATCATCCATTTGGTGGACATTATAAGATCTGTATGGACTCTTACATAAATTTAGAATCAACCCAATGCTTTTGAAGAGGTTTAGGTCTGCAGTCCTCTTGTAAGGACTGAACGTGGCCTATCACTGTACTTATATTAACAGCTACTCCGTCCGTCCCATAATATAAGAACGTTTTGTACAGTACACCAGTGTTCAAAACACTCTTGTATTATGGGAAGAGGGATTGGTTCATTTTGTAGCATTCTGCATCTTATCTCCCTCGCCCACCATTTACTAAAAAGATCAGATCTATATTTAATCTTACCAACAAGTAGAATACACAGACAACGCCAGTGCAGAAGTGTAGCCCATTGCTCTTGTGAGTACATTTTGTCCTGTAACGCTTGTACTTCCAGGGATTGTTAGTTGATTATGTAGCATCAATCTGCATCTTATCTTCATTATCCTCTATCCCTTCCAGCATTATCATATCTATAATTACTCTCTACAAAATGTAGAGTACAGGCAATGCTTATGAAGAAGATTATGTGCTGAAATTCTTGAGTTATCCTTCCCTTGACATGGAGAAGGGCATTATAAAGCCGGTGTTAACTGTTAATGTAAGTCAGTCCTTCTAAAGCCTTTATCCTCAACTGTTGTTTAATTTGCTCATACTCCCTATTGTTTACTGTTGTTTAGTTTGCTGTTTCTACCAAAATGCATGTTCGTAAGAACCGTAAGTTCTAAGTTTTACTTGTAAAACCAAATTCCTTATTCATACCATGCACATTACTTAATACTCCCTATATGTATGCTTGTTTTTGTGGATCTATAATCCAGTGTGTGGTGAAGCAGCCCACGTTTGCACCTTGTCATCTCCTGTTTTATCTTACTGATGTGGCTGATGATATGAACAACATGCCATGCACATTATCCAAAATAGATACAATGATTTTCTTTGCCCTTCATCTATGCTTGTTATGTTGACATGGTAATCCAGTAGTGTGGTGAAGCTCCCCGCATTATGAACAATGCCAAATTGTGCTATTGATATTTTGAACTTACTCTTTATTTTCTAATTTGAAATTGGATAGAATTGACAGAACAGTTATCATCTTTGTTTATACACGTGCAAAACCTGTCATCTCTCTGCTTTGTTTCAGAGTGATATGCCTGATGGCATGCACAAGTCTGCTGAAGGCTGTGAGACAAACCCAACATATATTGCAGCAAAGAAGGCAAAACATCTTGAAGATAGCGAGACAACCCCAGAGTCTTGTCTTGATGCAGTGTTCAAGTTACTTGAGACTAACAGTCAGACAAGCTCACAGAATTCGTTGTCTGAATCAGTTCGACTTCTTCAGTCCCAAGTTCTAGCAGAAAGGCATTCTGCAACTCAACTTCGACTTGAAGTCCTATCTCTAAGAAAGATTGTGGAGAACACCAATGAGAACCTCATCGCTAAACAGCTACACCTGGAAGCTATGACCGACATGCTAGGCCGGTCTCACAGCCTTGCTCAGCAGCTTGCGCAGCAGTTCCCCCGCAAGGCTAACCTTTCTTGAACTGTCTTGGAAGTGGTCTCGGTTCAGTATTATTTTGTTACGCTGCAATGGTGCCCAGTTTTTGTAATCTGCTTCTTCGTTGCGCTTCATGATCACTGGTGGCGAACTTGGATGCCCAGTGGATGTAATATACCTTAAATCCTTTATTGTATAGTGTACGTTTATTCTTAGTTACTATGCCGTAATTTCTTTATTGTATAGAGTAGGTTTGTTCTTAATTCCTACTAGTTACTGCCATCATTCGCTATCTGAAAAAAATCAGATGTAGTTGACCGGACCAAAACATTTGAATCTAACGGGCCAGGTTTTTAGCGGGCCACAATTGGGCCGGCCTGCGTCTTTCTTGGGCCCGAATGATTGGGGCCTTCACACATTGCGCCAGGCCCAAACTTACACCGGCCTATATTTCAGTTGGGCCTTTTGTCGACCCAGCGCTTAGTTTGGCCCAGGTAGCGTTGGGCCATTAACAGGGTGAATATTGTACTGGCCTGTTACGGCCGAGATGAAACCATGGGCCTTTAGCAGGCCAAAATGCATGTTGGGCCTCAATTTTCACTAGTCGTCGACGGGCCTTCAGCAGGCCGAAATGTAGACCGGACCGTTTTGGGCCCAGTTAGCTCACGGGCCCTTACCAGGCCAAAACATATCTCGGGCCTTAGTTGGCCCACTGATATCATGGGCCTTTAAGAGGCCGAAAGCTTAGCACAGGCATCAACGGGGCGAATTACGCGACAGGCCTTTAACAGGCCCAAAGTCACGTTGGGCTTAACTGTTGCCACCTTTAGCACGGGCCGTTAGTGGGCGCGATGTCCCGCCGGACCATATATGGCCCATGGGAAGCACGGGCCATTCCCAGGCCGAAAGTCACACCGGGCTGAAATGGGCCCATGTCTACATCAGGCCTCTAACAGGCCGAAAGTCACTGGGCTGTAGTTGGGCCCAAATATTCAGCGAACAATTAACGGGCCAGATCTGGCTTCGGGCCGCAAATGGGCCCAAATATTGGGCGAACAATTAATGGGCCAGATCTGGCTTCGGGCCGTAAATGGGCCCAAATATTGGGCGAACAATTAACGGGCTAGATCTGGCTTCGGGCCGTAAATGGGCCTTTATTAACCAGGCCATTATTTTTTTTGAATATTTACTGTGAGGCAAAGCCCCACAGCCCTTTATTAAAGAAAGCACAACTGTACAAACAAATTACAGACTATACAAGGAAGGAAAAAGGAAAAGATTCTACCTATGGCTAAACAACTCTACCTGCTTTACAACAAAGAAGCAACCCAAGCCAAGAGTTTTGGTTTTGTACAATCCTTCACCCTATGAGCAAGCAAAGAAATATCATGGATGAATTTACACTTCAAAGCACTGAAAGTAGCTCTCTCAGCTCTGAAGGTTCTGCCATTTCTCAAAATCCAAATATTCCATGCTGCTGTTAGCATAACTTCAACGAAGAAAGGGTGCATGAAGCTGGACCTAGCATGCATGATACATTGCAGAATATCTGAGCCTCCAGATCAATCAATGCCCAAGTAGCTCCAGACTCTACAGCTGAAGGTGCAGTTAAAAAACGGATGGATTCTATCCTCATACGCCAGCTCACTGCAAATGAGGCATAGATTGTCATCCTGGTTTGAGCGCCAGTGTCTCCTAACCAGACCAGGCCATTATTGGGCTGGCCCACTAGTACCTGATTAAGTTCTACGGGCCTTTGACTGGGCCGGCCTTTTTAACCTATATGGGCCTGTGTTGGGCCCAGCCACGTGTCGACGTATCATAGGCATGTCTCCTCCAATGGACGGGCGACATCTGGCCCACTGACGAGCTGACAGGTGTTCCCTTCGGCCAATCAGAATTTTACACGTGGAAATTTCCCATTGGTCAGGGCTGTTAACGGGTTATCGGATCCAAAATCCGACCCGATAGCTTAACGGCGTTCCGTTACGGTGGATGCCATGTGTCGGTCACCCTTGACAAAAGCACTTCTGTGACGCGTGATTTATCGTCATGGAAGTGGACACTTCCGTGATGATAATTTTGGCAATGTCATGGAACACTTCTACGACAGCACAGGTATGACTATCTTGATTCTGTCATAAATTTGTCATGGATGTACATGCATGACAGAAAACGCGACCTACTGTGACAAACATGTATCATCACGGTAGTGTATTTTTTTTGTAGTGCTAGCATCAACTACAAGGAGTAATCAACACTACTAGCAACCTACAGGTACCAATCCCAGACTTAGAGGCAAGAATTGGATACAAGAGATGAACTAGGGTTTGAGAGGAGATGGTGCTGGTAAAGATGTTGATGGAGATTGGCCCCCTCCCGATGAGAGGAGCGTTGGTGATGACGATGGCGATGATTTCCCCCTCCCGGAGGGAAGTGTCCCCGGTAGAACAGCTCCGCCGGAGCCCTAGATTGGTTCCGCCAAGGTTCCGCCTCGTGGCGGCAGAGTCTCGTCTTGAAAGCTTTCTTATGATTTTTTTCCTCAATGAAAGACTCCATATAGCAGAAGATGGGCATCGGAGGGCCACCAGGGGGCCCACGAGGCAGGGGGCGCGCCTAGGGGGGTAGGGCGCGCTCCCCACCCTCGTGGCTAGTGAGTGGCCCCCCTTTGGTACTTCTTGCGCTCAGTATTTTTTATATATTCTGGAAATAACTTCCGTGAAGTTTCAGGACTTTTGGAGTTGTGTAGAATAGGTCTCTAATATTTGCTCCTTTTCCAACCCAGAATCCCAGCTGCCGGCATTCTCCCTCTTTATGTAAACCGTGTAAAATAAGAGAGAATAGGCATAAGTATTGTGACATAATGTGTAGTAACAGCCCATAATGCAATAAATATTGATATAAAAGCATGATGCAAAATGGACTTATCAAGCACAACTTCGTTAAAGAAACGAGGCCCGAAGAAAAAGTTGCGCCCGGATGAAAGGTTCACGATCACAGCAATCACGCGCGATGGCCAACCGATTGAACCCATCCGGACCAAGGAAGCATTTGCTGCTCAGTGCAGGGTTCTTGTTAGGGACAAGATCCCGATCAGCATCCAGCAATTGTGTAAGCCTAAGAAGGGAGACCCTGAGGTGTCTTATGTCAACGATATGTAGAAAGATGATCTTTGGACCGCGTTGAAGGAAAACTTCACCCTACCGCCATAGGAGGATCCGGAGAAGCCAGTTAAAGAGCCATTGATCAAGTCTCATGCTCTTAAGAAGATGGCGGATCTATTTAGGAGGTGGAAGAATGAGCTGAAAACAGCGTTTGTTGACAAAGAAGAGACACCAGAATTCACCGGCCGGTATGAGAAGATTAGAGATCACTGGGACGCATTTGTGGCCCACAAGACATCGGACAAGAGTAAGAAGATGTAAGCGACAAACAAGATAAATGCTGCGAAGAAGGAGCACCACCATCGCACGGGATCAGGTGGCTACCTCAAAGCCCGGCCGTTGTGGGCCAAGGCTGAAAATGACCTGCTTGATAAAGGGGTCGAACCAGAGACATTGCACTGGCCAGACTGTTGTCGGACTTGGTTCTTCGGGGTTGGCGGAAGCTTGGACCCTGTAACAGGGAAGTGCGTTTGGATGAACGAGCAAATGCGAATACCCGTCACGAAGCTTAAGTACCATATCGCCGCAGCGCAGCAAGGGACGTTCATTCCAGTCAGAGAGAACGACGAGCTCACAATGGCCCTCGGGAATCCTGAGCACCCTGGACGGACACGAGGCACGCCAGGCTCTGTTCCGTGGAAGGCTGGGTTTCTGGACACAGGCGGTTACAAATGCCAGGAGAGGAGGAAGAAAGTGGAGCAGACCGAACTGCAGGCGCTGCACGCAAGGGTACAAGCGATAGAGGAACGAGAAGCAGTTCGCAGCAAGCGACCTGCCGAAGCTACCCCCGTAGCTACCCCGCCATCTCAGTGGAGAAGCAGCATGGCTTCCACCGAGCTGCTTCAGCTGGAGCCTGTCTTCACGGTTCCTGCTAGCTACCCCGTGGATGCTATCACGGAGTCTCAACATTGCCACCTTATGACAGAATGACAGAACTTCAAAGTCAAGGCGGCTGTCGGCTCTGTTCGACCTCCTGAACCCGGCGCAACTTTTCACTGCCGTCCAATTCCAGAAGTATATGCTAGGGTGACGGTGGACGAAATAACGAAGGGATTTGAGGACCTCGAGCTTGACCGCCCTACTGGTGAAGGGGAGACTCGGCGGGGTTCTGCTCTAAAGACTCCATGCCTATGGCGAAAGGAGCTCATCAACCTTCCGAACTGGACGCCTCCGCCTCCTCCTCCTCCGGCGATGAGTCAGGGCACTCTGCCTCCTCCTCCGCCTCCTCCTCCGGTGAGTGATCAGGGCACTCTGCCTCCTTCTCTGGCGCGTGGCGGCACTCCGCCTCCTTCTCCGCCTGCGCCGGCGTGCCCGAGCAGCCAGCCTCCTCCTTCTCCGCCTCATCAGCAAGGGCGGAAGAGACCCGCTGCCGCTCCGGTGCATCGTACTAGTTCTCCTCCGCCTCGTAAGCAAGCAAAGAAGACAGCCGCAGCCGCTCCATCTGCTCCGGCATCTAGCAGTACAGCCAGAGGCGGGAGGCAATTCAGATTCGGTCCATCTCTAAAGCCTCTAGAGAAGTTACCATACGAGAGGCCCATGGAGGAAAACAAGAAGATCGTGGAAGCCGAAGTGAGGGACTTCTTTGAAGAGGTGAAAGCAAAGAAACATCCACCGTCTCCGCCGAAAACCAACTATGAGCGCATTATTGGAAAGTCATTTATCGAAGCGGAGCGGTTGGGAAGTACTATCAGTGATCGAATGTTAGCAGAACGATGAGCTGGGAAAAAAATTACCCAGCTTGGCGAACAAGCGAACCAATCGTGCCCCCTGCTCAAGGTGTCTAGCGATATCGTCACTAATGTTCCGAGGATGGTGCCCGGTTATACCAATCTTGGAGATTACCTGCCCGACCATGCAAATTTTGATATAATGGAGGTGGACGAACACAAATACCAGTATGGGGAGCCTCTCGTCAGAGATGGAACTACTCTGACAACGATGATGCGAAGATTCCATGATTGGTACATGAAAACATGTAGCGAGTTTGGGGGGAAGAATACTTTGACGCTGAGAGTTAAAGAGGAGCACGACCTTGTTGGAATTGAACTGTTGTCTGTTCCATTTGAGGAGTTCTTCCAGTGGTTCAATCAAAAGGCCCTCGATAAATTAACGGTCACTTGCTACTGTCTGTAAGTACTACTTCTGTCATTAAGTCTCTATATATATATAGCTCAGCTCTTTCATTGCATGTATATATAATTATCCTCACTATATTATGCAGATTGAAGATCGTCGAATGCAGAAAAGCAGAAATCTATGATATTGGGTTCATTAACACAAATCTCGTTGATGAATATACAGTTAAATTTGATGCCAAAGAAACCGAGGCCAACTTGCTCAAATCGTTGATAATAAATCAAAACAAAGATAAAATACTCTTTCCTTACAACTTCAAGTGCGTGTTACTGTCTTGTGCATATTCAGTTTCCCTTATTACTCGAGGTTATAGTAATGTAATTGATGAGTTATGCATGCGTGCGCAGCTTCTCCAATATTCTCCTAGAGATTAAGCTTGAGCAGGGACTAGTAACCGTCTTAGACTCGAGACAAAAATCTCTCGAGACCTATGCGGACATGACTAAAATGCTCGAGAAGTAAGTTCAATCGATCATTATCGCACCATATCGGCAACTTTTTGTTCATTTCCTGATATCAAGTAATTGTTTTCTTTGTCTCGCGGGGCTTGGAAAGTATTCACCGCACAATCTCTGGGACTGCCGGGGGAGCTGCGATGGACATACCCGAAAGTAAGTAGTACTAGCTAGCTAGTTCCGCGCATCTCGATCCTGTTGATTCTAGCTACTTTCATCAATGCCATTTATAATGCTTCATTATCAGTTTGAGTGACCTCTATTTCTCGTAAAGTGCTTGTGGCGGGAATAAGGGAATGATTAATGTGGATACTGCGTTTGCGAGTTCATCTACAACGCGACTTGCAAAAAAATCCGGGGCTACTCTAAAAGACAATTATTCACGATTTCATTATATTACCATCATTTGTGTTAAGTTTCATTCATATATATGTATTGACCCCCCTTCTTCAAATTAGATGTGGCAGATGCAGGATGAACTTCTACCACAAGATCGCACCAAAGCAATTCAAGAGGAATTGACGGGATTCTTTCTTGACCAGGTCATCAATAAAGCCAGAGAATACCATCTGGAAGCTGAGTTCATATATAATTAGGGGATTATATTGTAAGAGATCTTAATATTGTATATATGTAGCCAGTAGCGCTGGATAGATATACGAAAACTTGTTGTTCAACCAATCTCTTGGAGAAGGAGAGGTCGATATCACTTCTCTCTGTATGAATATGTTCATGACGAACTTCTGTACTTAATGGTTTCCTTTGCTTACTAGCTAGCGTGTCGAGGGCCTCTCTATATGTATAGTACGTAGCGTTGACCAAGCACGGAGATAAGAGAGGACACTTCTCTCTATTAATTAATTAGCTACCTAACACAATATGTGAAACCCCCCAAAATTAATCATACAAAACCCCCCAAAACCCCCAAACCCACCCCCCCCCCTTCAGAAAAAAACAAAAACCCTAGCCCCTAAAATGCTGACGCGTGGATGCCTTTTAGTCCCGGTTGGTGCCACCAACCGGGACAGAAGGCCCCCCTACCAGGGCTCGCCGCAGCGGCCACGTGGAGGCCCATCTGTCCCGGTTGGTGTAAGAACCGGGACTAAAGGTGTAGGGCTTTAGTACCGACCCTTTAATCCCGGTTCCCCAACCGGGACAAATGGGCCTTACAAACCGGGACAAATGGCCCTTTTTCTACTAGTGTGACCCGGCCAGATCCAACCTCCGGCAACCACCACCAGGCCCCCACCCGACCCGGCCATTTTCTTTATATGTTTGTTGATCCTCAAACTGGCTAGTTGATTTGCAAGCAACTCGACAGGGTATAAAAATTGTAATAACTTCATGAAAAATATGAGGTGAAACTATTTTAATCATGGATGGTTGCAACTCTCGGGACAACAAATTCAAGTCCTGAGTTAGATCCTCTCGACAAGCAATCTTTTTGTCATGGCCCACATATTGACAAACGGACGGCCCAACAAAAAAACCGATAACTACGCGCAGCCCATGCACAATCAAAAAATTAGTACCACCTCGGATATAGTAATAAAAAGTAAAATAAAATATAGGTGAACGGATGAAAAAATTGGCGAAACGAACCTTGCTTTATTAGTAGATATAGAAGTAGGTATAGATATAGATATGAAAGAAATTGCATTTCTAATATCTATGTTATATATACATATAGTCAAATTTCAAAAATCGTAAACCTAGAGTCATTTTGGCTCTCTTTCACTACAGCTGCAACGAAGTTGCCATATCCACCGAGGTCAGAAATGAAGAAGCTTCATGGATGGTGACTTGGTGAGCTATCACATTTTATTTAAAGAAGCTTCTTGAAAAAAACTGCTTAGCCATCCTGATTTTTTTTCTTTCTTTTTTTTGAAAGAAAGGGGTCGCCCCCCGCCCCAACTTTTTATTAAGCCAAGGCAACGACAGAACTAGACTGTTGAATAGCTCTCGGCGACAACCAAAAGTAGCTGCCACAGAACAAACACCAGGGTTTTAAGCTACATCCCTATTACATCTCTCCATAGAAGCGTCATTCTTACAGCCACTGAAGGTGATAAGTCACTCATTACATTGTTGTCGCCACCTGCCCCAGCACACCATTGTTGTCGCCACCTGCCCCAGCACCGGAGAAGTAGAGCACCCTGGGCCTCTGAAGATAGGATTTTCCACTGCCTGATTGTTGTCGCCACCTGCCCCAGTACACAGCGTATATCTCGCCATCTTTTCCCCTAGAAAACAAAACCATTGCGCAAACGCCATAAGCACCACAAGGTAGCAGATGTAGCAATATTTATAGCTTCACATTGTTTTTTCTTCTTCCAGAAAGAAGTGAATGATATAAAAGAAACAGGAGGGGTAATGTCAAGTGCTTCGGCAACCACAGCCCAGATATTAGATGCAACAATGCAATCAAACAAAAGGTGTTGGATAGATTCCGGTTCGGTACAGAAAACACAAGTTTTATCCTCTACATGTCTTCTTTTGGCCAGATTGTCTCTAGTCAGGCTCTTGTTGTTGTACATCAGCCATAAGAAGACATGGATATTTGGAGGGACTTTGATTTTCCAAATAAAATCTCTAATCTCAGAAGGTATCCCACCAAAGTTAATCAGTTTATAAAACGAGTTTACAGAGTATTGACCATTTGATTCTAGGCCCCAGATAGGGTTGTCTGATTGATCGGAAAGGGTAGTTTGTTTAACCAAGTCAACTAATAAGTCCCATTTGTGCATCATAACCTCATCCACACATCTCCTGAAGGTGAGACACAGCTGCACCCCATCCCACACCTGGGACAAAGTAGCGTCCTGATGATGACATATATCAAATAAATCCCAAAAAGCAGTTTTCAGGGAGCATCCCCCAGTTCAGTTATCATGCCAAAAGGCAATGTTATCCCCATTCCCATGATTCCATTTCCAAAAGTTTCTGGCAGCAGAAAAAGCCCAGGAAATGATTTTCCAAAAAGGAGACCCCGAGGCAGGTTTAGCATGGAAAATATTAGGTTTATCAGTAGCATACTTAAAGCAGAGAAGTTTTTTCCAATCTCCCTCCCTCCCATCATAAAATCTTTTACCCCATGAGGCCAGGAGAGCCATATTGAATTCCCTAAGGTTGGGGACACCCAGGCCACCAAATTCCTTCCTTCTAGCCACAAGGCCCCAATTAGCTAGATGGTATTTGTGAACCTCACCCACATTGCCCCAAAAGAAATGAGACATTTGGGAAGTAATCATGTCAATAGCCCACTTTGGGAATTTCACCATAGCCATGAGATATGAGGGAATGCTGGCAATACAAGTAGTCAGTAGAATCAGTTTGCCTCTATAAGACAAAAGCTTGCCCAGCCAACCAGCAATGTTCTTAATAATCCTATCAATGACAGGTTGCAAGTCTTCCCTTCTCAGTTTTTTAAAGTGAAGAGGCACACCAAGATACTTGAAGGGAAAGTCACCAAATTGGCAGCAAAAAATTTGAGCAAACTCTCTAGACATTTGCTCAGAAACATGAATGGTATGCAAATCACTTTTATGGAAGTTGATTTTTAAGCCAGAAAGCTTCTCTAAACAAGTCAGGATCCATTTCAAATTTTTTGCACAGTCCACAGACTCCTGGATGAACAGAATGGTATCATCAGCATATTGTAAACTAGCTACTCCACCAGGGATGGCATGTGGGAGAAGCCCACCAATCAAACCATTATTAACAGCTTTCACTAGCATTTTTGAAAAGACATCTGCCACCAGGTTAAAAAGTAATGGGGAGTGAGGGTCACCTTGCTTCAGCCCTTTCCCACCTACAAAGTGTGGCCCATTAGTGTCATTAATCCTAACTTGGAATGTCCCATATATCAAGGTGCTAAGCACCCAACTGACCCACTTAACCCAAAGCCTCTAGAAAGAAGCATTTCCTCCAAGAAATCCCAGCTGACCCTATCATAGGCTTTCTCATAATCAAGTTTAAGTATCAACCCACTAGAATTAGATCTATGAACCTCATGAATCACTTCATGGGCCATAACCACACTTTCCAAGATGAATCTCCCTTTAATAAAAGCAGTCTGGTTATGTGAAATGAGTTTATCACAGATAGGGGAAGCCCTAGTATTCATGGCTTTAGAAAATATTTTCACAGCACAATTGCTAAGACTAATAGGTCTAAAGTTTTTCATCTCTCTGGCCAGGGGGATCTTAGGCATGAGAGTGACGATAGCATAGTCAAGTCATTCTTAATAAGGTCCCAGAAGTTTTGATAAAAGAGAAAAGATAAGCCATCAGGGCCTGGGGCCCCACTGGCATATGAGCTCATAATCGCCTCTTTGATCTCATCCTCAGAAAAGGGTCTCTCCAGGTCTCCCCGAACTTCCTCGCTAATCATTTCTGCCTCGGACAAAAAACCATTCCCCAAATGCAAATCAGGTTTAGGTTCATAAGCAAACAGGTTTTTGTAGAAATCAGTAGCTACTTCCAACATGTTTTCAGTGGATGTCACAGGCCCAGAAGGGCCTATCAACTCAGAAAGATGATTCTTCCTATGTCTATGATTTGCTAAAGCTTGGAAATAAGCATTATTACGGTCCCCTTCAAGAATTTTCCTGTCTCTAGACTTCTGCCAGAAGGCAATCTCCTCTTTTTTCCAAATCTCCTCTAGTTCTAATTTCACAGCTTTCATTCTATGATGATCAGCAGCAGACAACTGTTGGGATTCAGATAGAACATCAAGCAGGTCAAACTCCATAAGGAGGGATTTTTTCTTTCTTTTCATCGCAGCCTCAATATTAATGGCCCATTCTTTTGCCTTCTTCCTAAGTAACCTGGTTTTAGACAGCAAGTTATCTACCGAAGAAGTGGATGAGGAAACAGACGACAAAGTTTCATGGACCATCTGGCGAAAACCAGATTGGGACAACCACCACTTCTCAAACCTGAACATCTTAGGACTCAAAGACCGGCGCCCTCCAGTGTCTAACACCAAGGGGGTATGGTCACTCCCTACCCTGGGAAGGGCAGTTAGGGAGGACATTGGGAAGTGGGCATCCCAATCCACAGAGGTAAAAACTCTATCCAGCACAGCAAAAACAGGATTATCCTGATTGTTGGACCATGTAAAACCCCTATTGGAGATAGAAATCTCCAAAAGCCCCCACCTATTAATCCAATCATTAAACATGAAAGTGGTATGATGATTAACTAGCCCATTGCTCTTCTCACTCTCATTCCTAACTAGGTTGAAGTCTCCACATATCAAAATAGGATATGATGCAGACTCAACAATATTGTGCAGTTCAACCACTAAATCCACCTTGAATTCTGGGTAAGCAGAGCCATACACTATCACCAGGTGCCAAGCAAAACCATCTTCTTTGTTTTGAACTGTGGCTGTAACTGAAAATTCATGGTTAACAAAACCAATAGTTTCAGCTTTTTCTAAGACCCAAAAGGATCCCACCAGCAGTATTAACAGCAGGTAAATAATGCCAATCAAAACTATCACTCCTATCTATAGCTTTGAGGAAACCCTCAAAAATAACCTCTCTCTTAGTTTCTTGAAACCCAATAAAATCAGGGTTAGCTCTAGCAATGGTATCACAAAGGCACTGAACTTTACCAGGTTGACCAAGCCCTCTAATATTCCAAATGAGACCTATCATTTTAAGCAACTTTGAAAGGATGAGACAGGCCACAAGGCCTAGCTTTAGTTAAGACATTTGGAGTTCTCCTCAAGGCATCAGCAGTGCCGACTGGCTTGAGTGAGTAATCATCCAAAGGTGTCCCAACCAAATCATCATGATCTAACTCTATATTATCTGGAAGGACAATTTCAGGGTTGTTATTGGCAAAGGCCAAGCATCTCTGTTTTTCCCCATCAACCAACATGTCAATGGTTTCATGTCTATTAGCATCATCCCCCCCAATGCAAATATCAATTTTACTCATTTGTTCAAATAAAATGTCATGATCAGTATTAGTGAATGATTTACCTTTAAAAAAATTTGGAATTTCCAGATTCTGCTTCCTCTTGTAAGCAGCAGCTTTCTCCATGATGTTCAAGTTGCCATGCCCCCTAGTAGTAGGTTTCTGAACCAGTACAGGCCCCCACTTGGTCTTCTCAGCTTTTGGTGGATCATGAGCCTGATCAAGGGTTTCTAGCAGAGATCTTTTCAGAGAAATGTTCTGAATGGCCTGTACAGCTTCAGGAGGAAGAGTTTCAAGATCATCATCCTTGGAGTCCTGTTCCTCAGACTCAGAAAAGTCAACATTTTTAAGGATACTCTCACAATACTCCATGCTTTCAAGCTTCCCTCCAGAACTAGTGGTTCCCTCAACAATCTTCACCAATGGCCTGGATGGAGTGGAATCCATCAAAGCAGAAGGACAGAAATCCTTATGGTCAGTTCTTTTATCAGTCACCAGATGTTCTTCTTTATCAGCATTAACACACTCTAGGATAAAAGTTTCATGATCAGAATCAGAGAAGAACATGTCAGCCTGTGCCCCTTTCTGTTTATTCTTAATCTAACTAGTAATATTAGCCTTATCTAACTCATCAATTGCCCCCTCACTATCAAGTAAGTCTTCCAAGCCATCCTTCTGAACATTTCCACCCTCATCCTCCTGTCTCTCAGCATCACCCTCTCCTTCAAACTCCTCATCATCCTCAATATCAATAACAGAGTCAACCCCACCAACTTGTTCAAAGCCCTCCACAGTGAAGCCCAGTAAAAACAACTTCTTCTTCATCTCAATGAGCCTTTCAAATGGGATTTTTGTGGGGTCCCTGCAAGCAATTTTAATCCTAACATTCTCAAAAAATGTCCTGAACATGCCATTCCAGTCTACATCAGTCAGTACCCCAAACAGGGAAGCAATCTGAGCAAAAGCTTTCCATGTGCACCATTTAGGAGGAATTCCTTCAATCAGAACCCAAGTCTAAACAAGCTCTCCAAAAGGTTCGCATGCCCCCTTCCACTCAATAAGTGTAACAGAGACATCTTGAGGCAAAGAGAATCCAAGCAATTCGATGAGATCCTCCACTTTCTTCCATGGTGGAAATCTCACCAGGAATGTCTTACTGGACAGCCCCCTGATCTGCCAAGGCCACTGTCTAGTTTTGCAGAAGGTAGCAGTCAAAAGACTTAACAGCAACTCCTTGTCCACATCACCTTTGAGAATATTAACCACAACACAGTTTTGAAAGTTCAGCCAGTTGGATTCATTAGCAACAGGGACATCCACATGGTAAAAACCAAGACCACTTGCTCCACTGCCAAAAAGGCAGCAGTTGGTTGAACCCTAGTCCAGGCAGCACAGTTATTCACGTTGTGATTTTGCTGACATATGAAGCATGTTTTCGGCTTAATACAATTCCCAACATAATGCCCTGGACCACCGCAGTTGAAACAGATCATGTCCTTGTATCCAGGATCTAAAACTTGCTCCATCTCTACCTCTACTGATTGAGAAGACTGCACCTGGGATGAAGCAGCCGTAGAGGCTGTGGATCTGGTAGGTTTTGCTGCTGGCATCAGCTCCTTCGAGGTAGTGGCAGATGGCTGCCTCCTCCCTCCTTGCGGGTTGGCTCTCTGGGTAGCAGCCTTTGAGGGGCCGCCTGTAGGAAATATGCCCTAGAGGCAATAATAAAGTTATTATTTATTTCCTTATTTCATGGTAAATGTTTATTATTCATGCTAGAATTGTATTAACTGGAAACATAATACATGTGTGAATACATAGACAAACAGTGTCACTAGTATGCCTTTACTTGACTAGCTCGTTAATCGAAGATGGTTGAGTTTCCTAGCCAAGGACAAAGAGTTGTCATTTGATTAACGGGATCACATCATTAGGAGAATGATGTGATTGACTTGACCCATTCCGTTAGCTTAGCACTTGATCGTTTCGTATGTTGCTATTGCTTTTTCATGACTTATACATGTTCCTATGACTATGAGATTATGCAACTCCCGTTTACCGGAGGAACACTTTATGTGCTACCAAACGTCACAACGTAACTGGGTAATTATAAAGGTGCTCTACAGGTGTCTCCGAAGATACTTGTTGGGTTGGCGTATTTCGAGATTAGGATTTGTCACTCCGATTGTCGGAGAGGTATCTCTGGGCCCACTCGGTAATGAACATCACTTAAGCCTTGCAAGCATTGTAACTAATGAGTTAGTTGCGGGATGATGTATTACGGAATGAGTAAAGAGACTTGCCGGTAACGAGATTGAACTAGGTATTGAGATACCGACGATCGAATCTCGGGCAAGTAACATACCGATGACAAAGGGAACAACGTATGTTGTTATGCGGTTTGACCGATAAAGATCTTCGTAGAATATGTGGGAACCAATATGAGCATCCAGGTTCCGCTATTGGTTATTGACCGGAGACGTGTCTCGGTCATGTCTACATTGTTCTCGAACCCGTAGGGTCCGCACGCTTAAAGTTCGATGACGGTTATATTATGAGTTTATGTCTTTTGATGTACCGAAGGTAGTTCGGAGTCCCGGATTAGATCGGGGACATGACGAGGAGTCTCGAAATGGTCGAGACGTAAAGATCGATATATTGGACGACTATATTCGGACATCGGAAAGGTTCCGAGTGATTCGGGTATTTTTCGGAGTACCGGAGAGTTACGGGAATTCGCCGGGGAGTATATGGGCCTTATTGGGCTTTAGGGGAAAGAGAGATGAGAGGCTGGGCGCCCCCAAGGTCTAGTCCGAATTGGACTAGGGGGAGGGGTTGCGCCCCCTCCTTCCTTCTCTTCTCTCTCCCGTTTCCTTGACTCCTACTCCTACTACTTGGAAGGTGGGAGTAGGACTCCTCCTAGGGCACCCTCCCCCTCCTTCACTCCTTTATATACGGGGAGAGGGGCACCCCTTGGAGACACAACAATTGATCCCTTGGATCTCTTAGCCGTGTGCGGTGCCCCCCTCCACCATAATCCACCTCGATAATATCGTAGCGGTGCTTAGGCGAAGCCCTGCGTCGGTAGAACATCATCATTGTCACCACGTCGTCGTGCTGACGAAACTCTCCCTCAACACTCGGCTGGATCGGAGTTCGAGGGACGTCACGGGCTGAACGTGTGCTGAACTCGGAGGTGCCGTGCGTTCGGTACTTGATCGGTCGGATCGTGAAGACGTACGACTACATCAACCGCGTTGTGCTAACGCTTCCGCTTTCGGTCTATGAGGGTACGTGGAAAACACTCTCCCCTCTCGTTGCTATGCATCACCATGATCTTGCGTGTGCGTAGGAATTTTTTTGAAATTACTACGTTCCCCAACAGTGGTATCCGAGCCAGGTTTTATGCGTTGATGTTATATGCACGAGTAGAACACAAGTGAGTTGTGGGCGATATAAGTCATACTGCTTACCAGCATGTCATACTTTGGTTCGGTGGTATTGTTGGATGAAGCGGCCCGGACCGACATTACGCGTACGCTTACGCGAGACTGGTTCTACCGATGTGCTTTGCACATAGGTGGCTGGCGGGTGTCAGTTTCTCCAACTTTAGTTGAACCAAGTGTGGCTACGCCCGGTCCTTGCGAAGGTTAAAACAACACCAACTTGACAAACTATCATTGTGGTTTTGATGCGTAGTTAAGAACGGTTCTTGCTAAGCCCGTAGCAGCCACGTAAAATTTGCAACAACAAAGTAGAGGACGTCTAACTTGTTTTTGCAGGGCATGTTGTGATGTGATATGGTCAAGACATGATACTAAATTTTATTGTATGAGATGATCATGTTTTGTAACCGAGTTATCGGCAACTGGCAGGAGCCATATGGTTGTCGCTTTATTGTATGCAATGCAATCGCCCTATAATGCTTTACTTTATCACTAAGTGGTAGCGATAGTCGTAGAAGCATAAGTTGGCGAGACGACAACGATGCTACGATGGAGATCAAGGTGTCGCGCCGGTGACGATGGTGATCATGACGGTGCTTCGGAGATGGAGATCACAAGCACAAGATGATGACGGCCATATCATATCACTTATATTGATTGCATGTGATGTTTATCTTTTATGCATCTTATCTTGCTTTGATTGACGGTAGCATTATAAGATGATCTCTCACTAAATTTCAAGATAAAAGTGTTCTCCCTGAGTATGCACCGTTGCCAAAGTTCGTCGTGCCCAGACACCACGTGATCATCGAGTGTGATAAGCTCTACGTCCATCTACAACGGGTGCAAGCCAGTTTTGCACACGCAGAATACTCAGGTTAAACTTGACGAGCCTAGCATATGCAGATATGGCCTCGGAACACTGAGACCGAAAGGTCGAGCGTGAATCATATAGTAGATATGATCAACATAGGGATGTTCACCATTGAAAACTACTCCATTTCACGTGATGATCGGTTATGGTTTAGTTGATTTGGATCACGTGATCACTTAGATGATTAGAGGGATGTCTATCTAAGTGGGAGTTCTTAAGTAATATGATTAATTAAACTTAAATTTATCATGAACTTAGTCCTGGTAGTATTAGCATATCCATGTTGTAGATCAATAGCTCGCGTTTAGCTCCGCTGTTTTATTTTGATATGTTCCTAGAGAAAATTAAGTTGAAAGATGTTAGTAGCAATGATGTGGACTTGGTCCGTGATCTGAGGATTAACCTCATTGCTGCACAGAAGTATTATGTCCTTGATGCACCGCTAGGTGACAGAACTATTGCAGGAGCAGATGCAGACGTTATGAACGTTTTGACAAAAAGCTCGGTATGATGACTACTTGATAGTTTAGTGCACCATGCTTTACGGCTTAGAACCGGGACTTCAAAAATGTTTTGAACGCCACGGAGCATATAAGATGTTCCAAGAGTTGAAATTGGTATTTCATACTCGTGCCCATGTCGAGAGGTATGAGACCTCTGACAGTACTTTGCCAATAAGATGGAGGAGAATAGCTCAACCAGTGAGCATGTGCTCAGATTGTCTGAGTACTACAATTACTTGAATCAATTGGGAGTTAATCTTCCAGATAAGATAGTAATTGACAAAGTTCTCTAGTCACTATCACCAAGTTAATAGAACTTCGTGATGAACTATAATATGCAAGGGATAAACGGAAACGATTCCCAAGCTCTTCGTGATGCTGAAATCGACGAAGGTAGAAATCAAGCAAGTGTTGATGATTGACAAGACCACTAGTTTCAAGAGAAGGGCAAAGGGAAGAAGGGGAACTTCAAGAAGAACGGCAAGCAAGTTGCTACTCAAGTGAAGAAGCCCAAGTCTGGACCTAAGCCTGAGACTAAGTGCATCTACTGCAAAGGGACTGGTCACTGGAAGCGGAACTACCCCAAGTAATTGACGGATAAGAAGGATGGCAAAGTGAACATAAGTATATTTGATATACATGTTATTGATGTGTACTTTACTAGTGTTTATAGCAACCCCTCGGTATTTGATAGTGGTTCAGTTGCTAAAAGTAGTAACTCAAAATGGGAGTTGCATAATGAACAGAAACTAGTTAAGGATGAAGTGACGATGTGTATTGGAAGTGGTTCCAAGATTGATATGATCATCATCGCACACTCCCTATACTTTCGGGATTAGTGTTGAACCTAAATAAGTGTTATTTGGTGTTTGCGTTGAGCATGAATATGATTTGATCATGTTTATTGAAATACGGTTATTCATTTAAGTTAGAGAATAATTGTTGTTCTGTTTACATGAATAAAACCTTATATGGTTACACACCCAATGAAAATGGTTCGTTGGATCTCGATCATAGTGAGACACATATTCATAATATTGAAGCCAAAAGATGCAAAGTTAATAATGATAGTGCAACTTATTTGTGGCACTGCCGTTTAGGTCATATTGGTGTAAAGCGCATGAAGAAACTCCATGCTGATGGACTTTTGGAATCACTTGATTACGAATCACTTGATGCTTGCGAACCATGCCTTATGGGCAAGATGACTAAAGACTCCGTTCTCCGGAATAATGGACCGAGCAACTGACTTATTGGAAATAATACATACTGATGTATGCGGTCCGATGAGTGTTAAGGCTCGCGGCAAGTATTGTTATTTTCTGACCTTCACAGATGATTTGAGCAGATATGGGTATATCTACTTGATGAAACACAAGTCTGAAACATTTGAAAAGTTCAAAGAATTTGAGAGTGAAGTGGAGAATCATCGTAACAAGAAAATAAAAGTTTCTACGATATGATCGCAGAGGTAAAATATTTGAGTTACGAGTTTGGCCTTCAGTTGAAACAATGCGGAATAGTTTCGCAACTCACGCCACCTGGAACACCACAGCATAATGGTGTGTCCGGACGTCATAACCGTACTTTATTAGATATGGTGCGATCTATGATGTTTCTTACCAATCTACCACTATCGTTTTGGGGTTATGCATTAGCGACAGCTGCATTCACGTTAAAAAAGGGCACCATCTGAATCCGTTGAGATGACACCTTATGAACTGTGGTTTGGCAAGAAACCAAAGTTGACATTTCTTAAAGTTTGGGGTTGCGATGCTTATGTGAAAAAGTTTCAACATGATAAGCTTGAACCCAAATCGGAGAAATGTGTCTTCATAGGATACCCAAAGGAGACTATTGGGTACACCTTCTGTCACAGATCCGAAGGCAAGACATTCATTGCTAAGAATGGATCCTTTCTAGAGAAGGAGTTTCTCTTGAAAGAAGTGAGTGGGAGGAAAGTAGAACTTGATGAGGTAACTGTACCTGCTCCCTTATTGGAAAGTAGTTCATCACAGAAATCTGTTCCTGTGACTACTACACCAATTAGTGAGGAAGCTAATGATGATGATCATGTAACTTCAGATCAAGTTACTACCGAACCTCGTAGGTAAACCAGAGTGAGATCCGCACCAGAGTGGTACGGTAATCCTGTTCTGGAGGTCATGTTACTTGACCATGACGAACCTACGAACTATGAGGAAGCGATGATGAGCCCAGATTCCGCGAAATGGCTTGAGGCCATGAAATCTGAGATGAGATCCATGTATGAGAACAAAGTATGGACTTTAATTGACTTGCCCAATGATCGGCAAGCCATTGAGATTAAATGGATCTTCAAGAGGAAGACGGACGCTGATAGTAGTGTTACTATCTACAAAGCTAGAATTGTCGCAAAAGGTTTTCGACAAGTTCAAGGTGTTGACTACGATGAGAGTTTCTCACTCGTATCTATGCTTAAGTCTGTCCGAATCATGTTAGCAATTGCCGCATTTTATGAAATCTGGCAAATGGATAAACAAAACTGCATTCCTTAATGGATTTATTAAAGAAGAGTTGTATATGATGCAACCAGAAGGTTTTGTCAATCCTAAAGGTGCTAACAAAATATGCAAGCTCCAGCGATCCATCTATGGACTGGTGCAAGCATCTCAGAGTTGGAATATACGCTTTGATAAGTTGATCAAAGGATATAGTTTTATACAGACTTGCGGTGAAGCCTGTATTTACAAGAAAGTGAGTGGGAGCACTACAGCATTTCTGATAAGTATATGTGAATGACATATTGTTGATCGGAAATAATGTAGAATTATTCTGCAAAGCATAAAGGAGTGTTTGAAAGGAGTTTTTCAAAGAAATACCTCGGAGAAGCTGCTTACATATTGAGTATCAAGATCTATAGAGATAGATCAAGACGCTTGATAAGTTTTTTCAATGAGTACATACCTTGACAAGATTTTGAAGTAGTTCAAAATGGAACAATCAAAGAAAGAGTTTTTGCCTGTGTTACAAGGTGTGAAATTGAGTAAGACTCAATGCCCGACCACGGCAGAAGATAGAAAGAGAATGAAAGTCATTCCCTATGCCTCAGCCATAGGTTCTATAAAGTATGCCATGCTGTGAACCAGATCTATTATATACCCTACACTGCTTTTGGCAAGGGAGTACAATAGTGATCTAGGAGTAGATCACTAGACAGCGGTCAAAATTATCCTTAGTGGAATAAGGATATGTTTCTCGGTTATGGAGGTGATAAAGAGTTCGTTGTAAAAAGTTACGTCGATGCAAGCTTTGACACCGATCTGGATGACTCTGAATCTCGATCTGGATACATATTGAAAGTGGGAGCATTTAGCTAGAGTAGCTCCGTGCAGAGCATTGTAGACATAGAATATTTGCAAAATACATACGGCTCTAAATATGATAGGCCCGTTGACTAAGCTTCTCTCACAAGCAAAACATGATCACACCTTAGTACTCTTTGGGTGTTAATCACATAGCAATGTGAACTAGATTATTGATTCTAGTAAACCCTTTGGGTGTTGGTCACATGATGATGTGAACTATTGGTGTTAAATCACATGGCGATGTGAACTAGATTATTGACTCTAGTGCATGTGGGAGACTGAAGGAAATATGCCCTAGAGGCAATAATAAAGTTATTATTTATTTCCTTATTTCATGATAAATGTTTATTATTCATGCTAGAATTGTATTAACCGGAAACATAATACATGTGTGAATACATAGACAAACAGAGTGTCACTAGTATGCCTCTACTTGACTAGCTCGTTAATCGAAGATGGTTGAGTTTCCTAGCCATGGACAAAGAGTTGTCATTTGATTAACGGGATCACATCATTAGGAGAATGATGTGATTGACTTGACCCATTCCGTTAGCTTAGCACTTGATCGTTTAGTATGTTGCTATTGCTTTCTTCATGACTTATACATGTTCCTATGACTATGACATTATGCAACTCCCGTTTACCGGAGGAACACTTTGTGTGCTACCAAACGTCACAACGTAACTAGGTGATTATAAAGGTGCTCTACAGGTGTCTCCGAAGGTACTTGTTGGGTTGGCATATTTCGAGGTTAGGATTTGTCACTCTGATTGTCGGAGAGGTATCTCTGGGCCCACTCGGTAATGAACATCACTTAAGCCTTGCAAGCATTGTAACTAATGAGTTAGTTGCGGGATGATGTATTACGGAACGAGTAAAGAGACTTGCCGGTAACGAGATTGAACTAGGTATTGAGATACCGACGATCGAATCTCGGGCAAGTAACATACCGGTGACAAAGGGAACAATGTATGTTGTTATGCGGTTTGACCGATACAGATCTTCGTAGAATATGTGGGAGCCAATATGAGCATCCAGGTTCTGATATTGGTTATTGACCGGAGACGTGTCTCGGTCATGTCTACATTGTTCTCGAACCCGTAGGGTCCGCACGCTTAAAGTTCGATGACGGTTATATTATGAGTTTATGTGTTTTGATGTACCGAAGGTAGTTCGGAATCCCGGATGAGATCAGGGACATGACGAGGAGTCTCGAAATGGTCGAGACGTAAAGATCGATATATTGGACGACTATATTCGGACATCGGAAAGGTTCCGAGTGATTCGGGTATTTTTCGGAGTACCGGAGAGTTACGGGAATTTGCCGGGGAGTATATGGGCCTTATTGGGCTTTAGGGGAAAGAGAGAGGAGAGGCTGAGCGCAACCCAAGGCCTAGTCAGAATTGGACTAGGGGGAGGGGTTGCGCCCCCTCCTTCCTTCTCTTCTCTCTCCCGTTTCCTTGACTCCTACTCCTACTACTTGGAAGGGGGGAATCCTACTCCCGGTGGGAGTAGGACTCCTCCTAGGGCGCGCCATAGAGAGGGCCGGCCCTCCCCCTCCTCCACTCCTTTATATACGGGGAGAGGGGCACCCCTTGGAGACACAACAATTGATCCCTTGGATCTCTTAGCCGTGTGCGGTGCCCCCCTCCACCATAATCCACCTCGATAATATCGTAGCGGTGCTTAGGCGAAGCCCTGCATCGGTAGAACATCATCATCGTCACCACGCCGTCGTGCTGACAAAACTCTCCCTCAACACTCGGCTAGATCGGAGTTCGAGGGACGTCATCGGGCTGAACATGTGCTGAACTCGGAGGTGCCGTGCGTTCGGTACTTGATCGGTCGGATCGTGAAGACGTACGACTACATCAACCGCGTTGTGCTAACGCTTCCGCTTTCGGTCTAGGAGGGTACGTGGACAACACTCTCCCCTCTCGTTTCTATGCATCACCATGATCTTGCGTGTGCGTAGGAATTTTTTTGAAATTACTACGTTCCCCAACACCGCCCACGCCAGCAACCCTCCGGTCAGCCATCGCAATCCATTGCTTCACAACTGTCGCAAACGAAAGAGATCCAGGGCCCAAACCCTCCCTCGAAACCTTGATGGTTCTTGGAATTGGATCAAAAGCACGACGCGGCGCAGGATTCCAATCAGCGGCCATGAACGAGTGGGAGGAGATCAAATCCTTCCGGATCCAACAAGTGAACCCAGAAGGAGAGGGATGAACACGAGGGGATGTTTGTGGAGGAGGTAGGCGGCGGCGGGGAGGGGATGGGATAAGCCAGAGTTGGCCAAAGTGCTCTTCTATAGTTTCTAGGTCACCCTGCCCACGTGAACGCGTCCCCTGAGAATACGTTTTCCTACCAGGATCACGAATTTTGAAACTAGGGCCTGTCGCAATCTGAGTAGGAACAGAGGACAGCTTTTTACCTGTCACACTCGTGCTGTTAAGCAGGCTATCGCCTAAATTCAAATTGTTCATAGATTTACCGACCGTAGAAACGGCAACAGCATTAGTAGATGCAATCAACGCACCAGGGGAACCCCTAATTCTATCCAAATTTGATTTAGTCGCATGTCCAGAGGCCATAGAAATGGCAGTAACATCAGGTGGTTCAAAGCGCATGACAGGAGAAATCCTATTTTCGTCCGAATCAACTAAGCGAGACGATACACAATCCATCAACACCTTGTACTGGATCCTCCGCGAACGCAGAGCCAACAAACGCGAACGAAATGTATGAGGAAGGCGAAATGCATGCATACCTCCCTCACCAGGCCAGGGAGGGGGATCGATGGCGCGGTGTTGGGACAGGCGAGGCGTCGGATCTCTTACTGGCGACGGCGGGGCAGCTCCACCCCCGGGGGGAGGAATTCCGGCGGAATGCTGGCAATCCCCTCCACCGACGGCGGCCTGATGTTGAGTCGAGAAGGATTCGCCGTCTTGAAGAACGCCCACTTCGCCGCTTGTGCAGGATCTGGCGACTCGGCTTCCTGAATCGCCCAGAAGAGGAGCTCCACATCCATGCAGCCGTCGTCGCCGATGAAGCGCGCGTGCTCGGTGAAGTTCGCATAGCGAAGGATGTCGAGGTGAATGTCCCCCCACGCCTCCCGATTGGGGAACCGCTCCCGCACCACCCGCCACATCTCCCGCTGAGCCTCCGGTGAGTTGGGGTCGATCTCGGGGAGGGGAGCCGCCCCCGGAGATGGGAGCGCCCGTGGCTCCGCCACCCGAGTCGTCGGCACAAGCCGTCGGATCCGCAGCCCACAACGGCGCGCCCCTGCCATGAGAGCTGGTAGGTGGAAGCTGGGGGTGGGGAGAGCTCGAATTGATGCGAGGTAGGTGAGGAAGGCGAGTAGATTGGGGATTTATTCTCGCTTCGTTCTCGTCGCCCGAGGAAGTGGAAGGGGGAGGGTGGGAGCGACACGCCATCACCTGACGTCAAAGAAAAAAACGAAGCTGCACCTTTGGGGACCAAGACTGTTCCGTCCAAAACTGCGCCGAAAACACAGCAAACATGGCAGGCAAGATATAGTTCCATAACGAACAAGGAACTTATACCACTAAAAAAAGAGAGAGAGAACTTGACATCCAAGTCGGATTCGAACCCGGCCGGTCCCTCCGGTTATATTGAAACGAAAACGACGCACGGCGTTGATGTGGGTCAACCGGAAGAAACGGAGCCCATGGCCATGGACGATGCGGCGGGATGTTGCGACTTGCCCACGGACGTCCTGGTGGAGATCCTGCTACGGCTGCCGCCGAGCTCCCGGCGCCGGGCCCGCCTCGTGTGCCGGCACTGGCACGACGTCGTCAGCGAGCACACCACGGAGATGCGGAGCCGCGCCAAGGCCCTCCTCTGGTGGAACGCCGTCGCCTACGTCGTCGACGACCTGTCCTCGTCGTCCACGGGGAGCTGCAGAGAGCTGTGGAGAAGCGACGGCCGCTCTAAGCTAGTCGGCACGTGCAACGGGATCCTCTGCCTTTGTAACAACGAGGAGATGACAGGTGGCGCCATCACCCTGGTCAACCCGGCCACCAAGAAGACGTTGCCCCTCCCGCTGCTGCCTTGCGCCGACAAGTTCATCGGGCACAGCCGCTCGAGAAACTGGGACGAGGCATACAGCTTCGCGTACCACCCGACGACGGGGCGGCACAAGGTGGTGCACGTTCCATGCAGCTTCGGACACGTGTGCGAGTTCAACGGTGTGCATGTGCTCACGTTGGGGGATACGTTATGGCGGGAGGTGCCGACCAGCCTTGAGGGTAGGGCAAGGTGCAACCTCGGCTCTGGCATCGTTAGCATCGACGGCATAACACACTGGGTTACGAAGGGTGCGGCCACGAGGGTCGTGTCGTTTGACCTCGAGGACGAGCTCATCACTTCCCTCACAGAGCTCCCTGCACAGCCAGCCGGGCCTGATCATGCCCGCCTAACGGAGGTACATGGAAGGCTGGGCATTGTCACCCATGACCGCTCTGTAACTACCGAGGTGTGGATTATGGAGAAGGGCCGCCGGTGGAGCCGCCGGTATAGCCTCCGGAGGCAATACCTTCCGTGGCCTCATTTCGTGTATGGTGAGTACATCCTGACACGAGAGGAGTCATCGTTGCATGTACACCATAGAAGGAGAGGCCCGTCATTGTCCGGTGAGGTGGTGCAGGTTGGCCAGCGGGATCATGGGACGTTAGTTGCAAATATGAAGGGTGCTAATTTGTACAGTCAGTGCCGGACATTCGCCTACGTCGAAACAACAGAGCCACTAAGTGCTTATGAGGCCAATAAATATTAATTTGTATGATTAGAATGTTTGTTTGTTCATGGATTTAGTTATTTCTCCATATAAGCTAAACCAGGTAGGCATTTAGTTCCCTCAAGACATGTAGGGATTTAGTACAAGCCAAAAGCCTTCTTTTTACCCATAATATATAGTATTATACATTCCGGATATCTAACAAAATATATAGAAAATGAGATCTGAATGTAGGCAATGATGTAAAGTAAGAACATATTAGTGTTTCGGAAAAAAAAATGTCTATCCGTGGTTGGCTTTTTGGCAGCCTAGTGTATGCAATGTGTGGTGACATAGTATCTGTGTCTCTTATGAGTTGAGACATTTCAATTCTATAAAGAAAATATGGAAGAAAGAGTGTGGATTTCTAGCATTATTAGCGTAAGACCTAGAAAGTGCGACTATTTTTTTCCTTCGTTAAGAGAGAGAAAAAGATCGGTTAATGCATTTCTTTTTCAGGACAAAAGCATTTCTTTAGTAAACTTCCTAGGTTATCATCATCTATACCAGTGTAAAAAAACATGAGTTATTTGATCCACTTAATCCAGACTATCCATAAAACAAAAATCCAGACTATCCAAAAGTTGATCTAATTAATGGACGATTAAATAAAGGAACAACGTGCATTTTTTGTTCTCAATCTATTGCGAAAGATCCAAAGTATAAATTTAGTTTCTCAACTCTAATAGTACCAAACTCTTGGTCCCTTCCATAGATTTGGCACAAAAAATGGAAGTCTTCTAAATTTAGTCTCTCTCTCTCTCTCTCTCTCTCTCTCTCTCTCTCTCTCTCTCTCTCTCTCTTGTTTGCGCTAACATGTGTGAAACTACAGCCAATATATCTTTAGTAACATCATCTACTGAATAAGAAAATAGTCAAGATAACAAAAAAAAGTGGAATAATAAAAGAAATAATACGGTGATATACTGAAGGGACTAATAATTTCTGGTAGAGTTGAGAAATGAAACTTACACCTACAATAGTTAAGATACCAGTTTTTCTCTCCGCAAAAATAAGAGTTTGAACGTGATACTACAAGTTTGCTATCACCAATGATTAAGAATATTCATCGGAGTTGCTTCATGGCAACTTGTTGTAGCTCTCTTGTATGTCCAAAATCCTGAAACTGCATATGGTTGATGTGCTTTGAGTCTATTATGATTCCGCATTCACCATTGTGTTATGTTATCACATGTTCGGCGATCTACTACTGAATGCTGTCTGCATGAAGTCCTTGTTTACAGAGTTCCATTTACTTCTCTTTTGCGGGTGAAGAGCTTCATTTACTTTTAAGCTGTATTTGAACTGGTCTCATCTATTATGAGCTTCTACCACTATTCATAGTTGGAATTTTTAAAATATTAAACCAGGCGACATTCTGGCTCCCTTTTACTACAATAAAATGCCTGTCCTTGATGGAATTTGTGTTTCGTTCCCAACAAATGACAGGTGACAAAAGTACAAACGAAGTACTACCTCTGTCCTGGTTTAACATCCCCCTGAAGCGATACGAGCGCGCAGGAACCAATGAGTCAGGCTAGCTATCCATCCCGTCTTTTTTTCTGGCCGCTGCTAGGCGTCAGCCGATTTATTTTAGGCAAACTTAAACCGCCTCTAGAACCGTCCGATTCAGTCGCACCCAGCCGCAGGATCCAGCAGCTCCTATGCCAGCACACACACAGCGCTAGCCCACGGCAGCACCGCGCATCACCGACGGCGCCCCCGCGGCGCTCCATTGCAGCCTCGGCGGCGCTTCGATGCAACCCCGGCGAAGCTTCAATGCCAGCACTGACGGCCTCCGGTGAGCTCCATTGCAACCCGACGGAGCTCCAGCGCAGCAACGACGCTCCGGCGAAGCTCCATTGCAACTCCGGCAGAGCTCCAGTGCAGCACCGACGGCGTCCGACGCAGCTCCATTGCAACTCTGATGAAGCTCCAATGCAGCGCCGGCCGTGCTTCCGGCGGCCCGGCGTTGTTCCATTGCAACACCGACGGTGCTCCCAACAAGCTCCAAGCAACATCGCCGGAGTTGCAGCCCCCCCCCCCCCCCCGGTGACATCGCCGGAGTTTGCAGCACCCCCCGTCGGCCACTCTCCGCGGTCACCGTCGCAGCGCGACGCGCTCCATTGCAGCTCAGGGAGCCACGCACATTGCTTAAACCGCAGCTCCGAAGGCCATGTGCAGATGCGCCCCGTTGCAGCAGCAATAGCTCCGACGGCCATGACGGGCGGTGGTCACGCGTCGAAGTTTCCCCCGATACATGACAGCAGCAGTCGTCGCGCAGAGCATCGTCGCCTGCAGCAGCAACGCTCCGTTGCTCCGGTGGTGAGAGGGAGCAGGAAGAGAAGGGAGCTCTGTGCAGAGAGTAGAGCAAATCACGGTCATGGAGTGGCAAACATGAGAGAGCGATAGAGAGAGGAGGGATCTGTAGGAGGGGATGCACTGGCGTGAAGAAGACGACCCGAGCGAGAAAAATGTGTGGCTGTGGCTTCCCCTGCGTGGGATAAGGCCGAGATGGGGAGCGGCGCGCTGGGCCCAGCCAGGACGCGTGTCAATCGCTGGACGAGGCTTACGTCTCGTTGTAATCATCCGGTTTAAAACAATGGTTTTCCTTTTTTTCTTGTTCAAACGAAGCCGCACAGCGTTCCCACCCAAAACTGCTCCGGAAACGCAGCAAACTTGGCACCCAAGAAACCCTCAAAAAAAAAACTTGGCAGCCAAGAAGAGAAACAGTTCCATAAGTCCATAACAAACAAAGAACTTGACAGCCAAGTCGGACTGGAACCCCCACCGATCCGGTGATAGATTGAAACGAAGACGGTGCGCGGCGTTGCGGTGGGGAAACCGGCCGGAAGAAACATCATTCGCGGTCATGGACGACGCGGTCCGCTGGGACTTGCCCACGGACATCCTGGTGGAGATCCTGCTGCGGCTGCCGGGTCCGCCTCGTCTGCCGGCTCTGGCGCGACGTCGTCGGCGAGCGCACCGCGGAGATGCGGAGCCGCGCCACGGCCCTCATCTGGCACCCCTGGCACCCCGTCGCCTGCATGGTCGACGACCTGTCCTCGTCGTCCACCGGGAGCTGCAGGGAGCTGTGGAGGAGCGTCAGGGGCGTCCAGCTGGTCGGCACGTGCAACGGCCTTCTTTGCCTATGCAACAACGAGGGGATGCCAGGTGGCGTTATCACCCTTGTCAACCCGGCCATCAGTGACATGCTGCCCCTCCCACCGCTGCCATCCGCCGACAAGTTCATCGGGAGCTTCCACTGGATGAACTGGCACGAGGCGTACAGCTTTGCGTACCAGCCGACGTCGGGGCGGTACAAGATGGTGCACGTCCCATGCAGCTTCGGCCACGTGTGTGAGTTCAATGGCGTGCGTGTGCTCACGCTGGGGGAGACATCATGGCGGGAGGTGCCGACCCTCCCTGAGGGCGGGGCGAGGTGCAACCTTGGAGCTGGCATTGTCAGCATCGACGGCGCAACACACTGGATCACACGGGGCGCCACCACGAGGGTCGTGTCATTTGACCTCGAAGACGAGCACATCACTTCCATCACAGAGCTGCCCACACGGGCGGCCGGGCCTTGTCATTTCCACCTGACGGAGGTACACGGGAGGCTGGGCATTGTTATCCATGACCTCTCTGTCACGACGGAGGTCTGGATTATGGAGAAGGGACGGCGATGGAGCCGCCGATACAGCTTCAGACGGCAACACCTACCACGGCCACATTTCGTGTACGGCGAGTATGTTCTCACACGAGAGGAGTCATCATTGTATGTTCACTACAGAAAGAAAGGCCCATCATTGTCCGGCGAAGTGGTGCAAGTCGGGCATCGGGATCAGGGGACGCTGGTTGCGGAGCTAAAGGTCAACTATTCCCACAGTCAGTATAGGACATTCGCCTACGTGCAAACAACCGAACCACTAAGTGTTTATGAGCCCAATAAATATTAATTTGTATAATTAGAATGTTTGTTTGTTCATGGAAATTTTAGTTATTTCACCACATAGGCTAAACCAGGTAGGCATTTAGTTTCCTGGAAGTATTCTAGAGGGTTCCCTGAAAGTATGCCAAAAGCCTTCTTCTCAACCATAAATCATGACTATCCATTTCTAAAACAAAAATCCAGACCATCCGAAAGTCGATCTAATGGATGATTGATAAAGTAAAGGAGCAAAATGCATTTTTGGTCCTCAGTCTATTTTGACCAGAATTTTCTCTTCATAAAAATAAAACTTTGCGTGTGTTTCTACAGGTTTGCTCTCACCAATGATCAAGAACACTCTACTCAAAAAAGAACGTTCGTTGGTTTTTGGCAATATGTTGTAGCCCTCTTTTATACCCAAAATCCTGAGAATTGCAGATGTTTTATGAGCTTTTACTATAGTATGATTCCACATCCACCATTGTGCTATGTTTCTACGGGCTCTGCGAACTACTACTGAATACTGTCTGCATGAAGTCCTTGTGATTTATAGAGCTTCAATTACCTGTTGTATATTCTGAACTGGTCTATAAACGGCATTGTATATTATGAAAGTCTATCCCTAATTCCATATACTACATAGTTGGATTTTCAAAATCTTAAACCGGTGAAATTCTGGCTCCCTTTTACTAATAAGCTGCATTCCATACCGGAATTTTGCGTTTGTTCATTCCCAATAAATAACAAGTGACAAGTATTTTTTTTGTGGGAAAACAAGTGACAAGTATAGCCAAGTATTAATCCAGATTTTACAAAAAACAAAATTAGAACAGATTTTACAAAACTGTAGCCCGAGACAAACTTCTGCGCATGCTTGTTTTCCTGAAACGTCTGCCGTAATCGTCATGGTCTCCAATTCCATCCAAAGTTCATCTATACTCTATTTGACAGCACAGGAAATTCCAGATACGATAAAGGAAGAACTTGTGGTGGCCAAATTGGACTCTGTCAGGTTAAACTGCACCGGAGAACTATTTTTAGTTTCCTTTTTCTCATTGATTGAAGACAACGGGGATCTGCTAGCTAACGTCAACCCGTCGTGGCGGTGGGCAGACGGGAGAAACGGAAGAAGAGAAGAAACAGCGCCCGCGGCCGATGGCCATTGGCGATTCTAGATGGTGGGACTTCTCCACCGACGTCCTGGTGGAGATCCTGCTGCGGCTGCCCCCAAGCTCCCGCCGCCGATTCCGCCTCGTCTGCCGGCTCTGGCGCGACCTCATCAGCGAGCGCACAACCGAGATGCAGAGCCGTGCCATGGCCCTCGTCTGGAACCCCTACAACACCATCGCCTATGTCGTTGATGACAAGTCGTCGTCGTCCACAGGGAGCGCCAGAGTGTTGTGGAGCGCCGGCAGCGACACGCAGAGAGGCGTGCAGCTGGTCGGCACTTGCAATGGCCTCCTCTGCCTCTGCAACAACCAGGAGAGGCTCGGTGGCGCTCTCACACTGGTCAATCCGGCCACCGGCGAGGCGCTGGCACTTCCCCCGATGCCGTACGCCGGCCTCTTCTCCGAGAGCTCTCACTGGCGGAACTGGAACGAGACCTACACCTTCACGTACCACCCGACGTCCGGGCGGTACAAGGTGGTGCGCGTCCCCTGCATTTTCGACCGGGTGTTTGAGCCGGAAGTCGTGCATGTGCTCACGCTGGGCGAGGCGTCATGGCGGAAGGTGCCCACCGGCATCAATGGCAGGGCGGGGTGCCGCCTCGGTCCAGGCATCGTCAGCATCGACGGCACGACGTACTGGGTCACGCGAGATGCTCCGCCGAGGGTCGTGTCGTTTGACCTCGAGCACGAGCGGATCACCTCCACCGCGCAGCTACCCCAGCTGCCAGTGTGCTCCGACGAGGCTGCCCGCTACCACCTGACGGAGGTGCACGGGAGCTTGGGCGTTGCCATCCGTGACCGTGACCTTCTAGGCATGGAGACGACTCATGTGTGGGTTCTGGACAAGGGACGGCGGTGGAATCGCCGCTACAAATTCAGCCAGCGGAGCATCCCACGGCCCAATTTTTGTACGGCGAGTACGTCCTGGCGCTCAGGGACTCGTCGATCTACGGCCACTACGCGAGTACAGGCGACTCGTCGTCCGACGTTGTGAGCGTTAGCCACACGGAGCAGGGGACGCTGATCACCATGGCGGGTAATTACATCGCCCGCCGGAACCATACTTTCGTCTACGTGGAGACGACGGAGCCACTCAGAAAGGTGTGACAACACCCGGGAGTCTAGGCACCCGGTTATCCTGTTCGTCCAGCGGTTGTAAGATTCGTGCAAGCCTCTGTACAACTGCAGACGTTTTGCAGGTTCAGAGTAATTAGGCAGCTTTTGTTAAGCAGACAAGCGACGGGAGAAGGAGGCACCACGCAGAAACAGGTGTGACAGTAGGTCTACGCGGTACACGAAATGGTTGAAGTGACAACATATAAAGAGTGCATGCGCCCACCAGCATAACAAGGGATTCCAAGTCGTCACGTGCTCTTTCAGTTTGGTCTATTGTGTCAGCTTTATTGGGTGACGGGAGCTGATAGCATCAGAAGAGATTCTAGGGGAGGCATCGTCTTCTTCTTCCTCAGATACCGACACGTTTGCACATTTTCTTTAGTACGGCCGACATGTCATATCCACCCGCGTCTTGGTTACTAGGGGAATCAACCTACAAGGAACAGTGACATACTAGGCCTAGACACTTTTGAAAAAAGAGCAGACTCCGCGATTAACAAACAGAACGACTGCTAACCAGATGTTCGCTACAGTACACGGCACACATCTCTAGGCGCTGGAATCTCGACGAACGGTGCTGATAAGTGGGTGCCTAGGCACCCGGGTGCTGAAAATCCACTCTCCGGAGCCACTAGCCGCTTACAAGGTCACGTCCGATTAGCTTCGGTGTTATTGATGATGATTTAGGTACAAGGCGTAAGCTAAACTAACCAAGTAGGACCCCATCTTGTGGCCAATGGAGGCCTGACCCATCTCCAGTATGCTGATGACACTATTATGATGGTGGAGGGTTCGGATGAGGATATCCAGAACCTCAAATTCCTTCTCCTTTGCTTTCAGGAGATGTCGGGCCTCACGATCAACTTTGCCAAAAGTGAGGTCATGGTGCTCGGATATTCCCCGTCGGAAGCCCAGCGCATTGCCAACCGCTTGAATTGTCGTTTGGGGTCCTTTCCGACCACCTACCTTGGCTTGCCGGTTAGTGACAACCGTCTACTGGAGAAAGACTTCCGCCCTATAGTTGCTAGGCTCCAACCGTGGATGGAGCCTTGGCAAGGGAGATGGCTTTCCAAAGCCGCTAGAGTGATCCTGATGAACTCCTCCCTTATTAGCCTCCTGATGTACCTCATGGGATTCTATAGTTTACATGAATCCCTCCATCAGGAGGTGACCAAAATCCTCTCCCGGTTCTTCTGGGCTGGCGAGAACAATAAACATAAATACCACATGGTGAAGTGGTCTGAGATCTGTAAGCCTAAAGACCAGGGTGGTCTTGGGGTCATCTCATCCAAGCGGATGAATATTGCCCTCCTCTCAAAATGGCTCTGGCGGATCCAGACTGATGAGGGCGGTCTCTGGCTAGAGATTATTCGCGCTAAGTACCTTCGTGGTCAACCATTGGCTTTTGCCTCTAGATCAGGCGGGTCCCAATTCTGGCAATCGGTGATCCGTCTGATGCCTGTCCTGCGCATTGGGACTGCCATCTCTGGAGGGTCCGGCTCTGGTACCCTCTTTTGGCTAGATAGGTGGGCTGGGCCCCGCTCATTTGTGGAGCGCTTCCCCCCATTATTCTCGATATGCACCCGCCCACTCCTATCGGTTGCGGTAGCCTTAGCGGACTTGGGGGTTGTTGCCTTCCGCCGTACCTTCGGGGCAGGGGAACGCGAACAATGGGACGAGCTAGTCGAATGTATTGCACTCCGCTCCCCCTCCCTCGAGCCGGATACGCTATCTTGGCATCTTGAGCCAAATGGCCGCTTCTCAACTAGGTCCCTTTATCAGGCGATTGTCCCCACTCCGTGACCGGCGGAATTATCCGTACTTTGGGAAATCAAACTCCCCCTGAAGATCCGCATATTCCTATGGCAGTGGGTTCGAGGCCGGCTACCCTCGGGCACGGAGGTCCGCAAGCGTAGCGGTCCTGGGAATGGCCTCTGCCCCCTTTGTTTGGTTCTGGAAGATTGCAACCACATTTTCTTCCGTTGCCCTGCAGCTCAATTCCTATGGAGTTGCTTCCGGGAGGTCGTGGGTGGCAACTGGTGCCACGATAACCTCCCGGGCCTGTTTGGGGAGGCCTTTAGGCTCCCTAGCCCCCGGAAAGCCGCCACTTGGGTGGCTTTAGGGACCCTTGCTTGGACCCTGTGGTGTATCCGCAATAAGCTTGTCATCAAGCGTGTGATTCCCAACCGTGCGACTGACGCTATCTATAAAATGTGTGGCTTCTTACAGCTCTGGAGACCGCTTAGCAAGCGGCGCGATCGGGACATCCTTGACAACATCATTGCAGGCCTTCGATCCTCGGCAGCAGCCTTCTCGCCAGCACCACCTCCACCGCCACCCCCACCCGAGCCGGATTAGCTCTCTTTTTCTTTCTTTTTGGGGCTTGTTCCGCTGTGCCCCCAGCATGACTTGATGACTTGATTGGTACTTGTACTCTTGTGTTGGATGCTTGGTCGGTTGCTTTATAATATAAAGCGGGGGGAAACCCTTTTTCGGAGGACTCCATATGTTAAAAATGCAGAGATTTGATTATGGGAAGAAAGGTAAGGATTTGTAATACTGGCTAAAGAAAACTCCTTATCTTCCCGCAAAAGAAAAACTCTTTATCACTCCTACACATGTAGTAAGGGGGCTCCTAAAACATTCTTAACTTCCAAACCAAAACTTTTTCCTTAAAAAACCTTTTTTTGAGTTCCTAAAACCCCTTTAAATCCTATATATTTGTGCCGCGAGTCAAAAAGGCCCCTCCAGCCGGAAAATATTGGGTAAGACCGGGCCCATCCAAAAACCGCCCAATTTGTGGAATTAGGCGGGACTGTGACAATGTCCAAACGTTTGGAATATTGGGACAAATCCGAACGGTTGATTAAGTTCCTTTTTTCTTTCTTAGCTAAGCATGCATTTAATCCCCCTCTTACTAGCTACTCTGTTATATGTAGATTGCCATTTTATTTGCACTGAAGTTATCGAGGGTAACATACCCCTAGTCAAAGGTACCGCGACGTTTGTACGTGAGTTATCAACTTTGTTGTATGTATATTACCTTGCTATTTACGGAGAAATTACCGGGGTATGTTTTCAACAACCTATATCCTGGGGTCAAATTTTATCCTCGTGTTTATACGTGAGTTATCATATTACCATCTTATTTACACAAAAAATATTGGTGTATGTTTTCAACAAAAAATCTTCTGAATCAAAGTTATCGTGGTGTTTGTACGTAAGTTATCATGTCTATGGCGAGTAAAATATGATGCTATTTACAAAGAAGTTATCAGGGTACTCCCTCCGTCCGGTGAAAAGTGCACATATAGAAATTTTAGAACAAATTATGGAGTAGAGTAAAAATGCATTGGAAAGGTGCAAATCACCATCTCTCCTCTTTAATTACCCAACCCCCAATAAACTAAGTGCATGTAGAAATTAAGGAGACCATGTGTAGAATGTTATTGGTCTTGATTACTGTGTGATGAGAGAGAAGCATTTTTTCTATTTTAATGTGCATTGGGAAGATAGAAGTACACTCTTTTGTGGACAAATTTTAAAGCCAAACATACACTCTTCACCGGACGGAGGGAGTATGTTTCAACAACTTTTTCCTACGCTGGAATAGTTATCAATGTCTTATATGTTAGTTATCAAGTATGTGGTGCATAAATTACCAAGATATTTATATAGAATTATCGGGGTATGTTTCAATATTTTTTTCCCCAGATGAAAACTTATCAATGTGTTTGTATGTAAGTTATCAAGTCTGTGATGCATAAATTACCAGAATTTTAAACGAAGTGGAACGGAATTTGAACGCATAATTGTAAAAGCAGACCGATGAGATTACTCGTTCAGTTTTCAATCCCCCTACTCACCTTTTTATTTTGGGTTTGACGTCATATAAAGAAATTACAAGTACTGCGTAAAAAAATTATGAACAAAACAACTAGTTTTTTTGGAATTCAAGACCTTTATTGATTTAAGGGATAATTGTATTTATACCCTTAGTTGTCTCCCCCTCAACCGAATTGCCCTTAGTTTTTGAAAACATGTGGTCTTGCCCGACCCACTTTGTCATCTTGTTCTTTTGCCCTTTGACCGTTTGACCGTCACTTTGAAAACTTCATAACTAATTCATACTAAATCAGAAAAATGCAAATAAGATACCAAAATATTCCGAAAAACATCACGTATATGTTAATGTCACTTGCATTCATGACAAAAGTGTTGGTAAGTGCCCATCCGAGTTTTAGCTCTTATCATACCACCATGAATAGTAAAATCTAAAAAACTTCAAAAAATTCAAGAAAAATTTGGTGGCAAAGAATTGTAAATGTTTTAAGTGCTTGCCAAGTTTCACGAGGGTATGATAAGAGCTAAAACTCGGATGGGCACTTACCAACACTTTTGTCATGAATGCAAGTGACATTGACATATACGTGATGTTTTTCGGAACATTTTGGTATCTTATTTGCATTTTTCTGATTTAGTATGAATTAGTTATGAAGTTTTCAAAGTGATGGTCAAAAGGTCAAAGGGCAAAAGCACAAGATGACAAAGTGGGTCGGGCAAGACCACGTGTTTTCAAAAACTAGGGGCAATTCGGTTGAGGGGGACACAACTAAGGGTATAAATACAATTATCCCTTGATTTAAACAGCGGGATTACATTCCTTCATTACACAAGCAGTAAGGAAGGATGGGATATAGTTTATCCAAATACATCTTCTCCTAGAGGAACTACATTGCCTAGCGCAAAGATGCGCTAATTCATTTGCTTCTCTATGTGTAAAAACCAACTGAAGTTCCTCAAAAATCCCGCAAGCTCTTGTATCTCGTTCACAGTGGTCGCTATCTCCGATCGGTCTAGCCCAGGAGAATTGCACTGTTTAATAACTTGTTGAACATCAGATTCAATAATGACTTTCCGATACCCCAAGTCTGCCACCAATTGTATGCCATCTGTGATGGCATATGCTTCAAGTGATCTTGCATTGAGACCCGATTCATACCATATGGATTGTGCTCTGATTAAATTACCTTCATGGTTTCGCACCCCCAAACCAGTACCCCCTTCATGAGTTTCTTCACATAAAGCAACATCCACATTAATTTTGATGAAACTTTCCTCTGGAAGCTTCCACTTCTGCATTTCCTTGTTCGCGCGGACTGCATGTTGTGATCCTGTAACTGCTAGGTCTGTGGCTACATCGATTGTCCATTTTACAGATTGTGCTATGGATCGAGTAGTTTCGCCATGGGTTTATGCATTTCTCTCTGTCCAGACAGCCCAAGATCCACATAAGATGATACATGCCGTTGTTTAGTTCACCTCCTCTCCTTCTACTATATCCATCGCCCAAGTTTCAGGGTGCAAAGTTGGTATCTTGGTTGATGTCAACTTCTTGATCTCCTGCCAAAACAATTTTGCACATGTGCATTCAAACAATGTGTGTCGAATGGTTTCATGTTGTCCGCAGGCTTGGCAAAAGCCAACATGCTCAATATGTCTCTGGCATAGAACCCCTTTGGAAGGGACAAAGCCCTTTGATTACTTGCCACCAAAAATTTCGGACTTTGGGAGGAACAGGAAGCCTCCACATTTTCCTCCAGAATGTCTTGTCGGGTCCACCAGAGCCTACTGGTATTTCATCGTTTCTTCTAAGTTGCACACTTAGTCTATAGGCTGATCTTACTGTGAAGTTTCTCAGCCGATCCGGGTGCCATGCCCAGAAGTCCTCCTGCACTCTACCCACTGGAATTCTAGCAATCATAGAAATGTCCGATTCAAAAAAGTTTGCTTCCAGTTTCTCCATGTCCCACCCACTCAAGTCAGGTTGTAGCAGTTCTTCCACTCGGGACACATTGGTATTCGACCGCCTAATCAGAGGTCGCTTGCTGTTACTCTCAGGGATCCAAGGATCGTCCCAAATTCTAGTACTGCTGCCGTCCCCCACTCGCTTGATTAAGCCCCTGTAAGGAGTTCTCGGCCATGTAATATCGCTCTCTAAGTGTGAGAAGAATTCCGTTTCTTTCTAGCTTCCATAAAATCCCTGTCATGAAAATATTTACCTTTCAGGATCCTAGCACACAAGGAGTTAGGCTTTGTTAATAACCTCCAGCCCTGTTTAGCATGCATGGCCTGATTAAATAGTTGTATGTCCCTGAATCCCATGCCTCCTTCCCCTTTCGGTATTGCAATATCAATCCATTTCTTCCAATGCATCTTCCTCTTTTTGCCATCTCCTCCCCACCAAAACCGAGTTAGCACACTCGTTATCTTCTTGCACATGTTTTTAGATAGACGGAAACAACTCATGGAAAAGGTGGGGATGGCCTGGCAAATTGATTTTACTAGTACCTCTCGGCCGGCACTATTCAGTAACAATGGTAACCATCCATTGCAAAGTTTCTTAATGGAAGATACAACACCTTCAAATTGTGAGTATGCAGACTTCCCTAGGGCAGTAGGGAGTCCTAGATATTTCTCCATCAATGCCTCAGTTGGAATTTCAGAAATCTGCTGTGCCTTTTGTTTCATATTATCCTCGCAGTTAGAGCTGAAAAAATTGCAGACTTTGCTTTGTTTACTAACTGTCCAGACCCCCTCCTGTACGTTTCTAGTATATCATGTATTCTAGTTGCTCCAGCTTCAGTGGCCTGCGTAAAGATTAAGAAATCATCTGCAAAAAGCAAATGTGTGATCCACGGTGCATGAATCCCAACTCTAATTCCTCTGGTTAAGTGCCCCTCTCCAATTTTCTTCGGCATACAATTCAGACCTTCAGAGCAAATCAAAAATAGGTAAGGAGATATGGGGTCCCCTTGCCGGATACCTTTAGTTGGCTTGAAAGTTTGAGAAATAACACCATTGCCTCTGACTGAGAAGGTAACAGTTTCCACACATGCCATAACTCTATCAATCCACATATCCGCAAACCCCAGTTTATGCATAATTGCCCTCAGGTACGACCATTCCACCTGGTCATACGCTTTTGTCATATCAAGCTTCATTGCACAATCGACACTCTTCCCTTTCTTCCTTTTCATGTAATGTATGCATACATATGTAGTTAACACATTGTCAAATATCAGCCTGCCGGGGACAAAGGCGCTTTGCTCCTCCAAAATAATTTCATCCAATATAGGCCTCAACCTGAGTGCGAGTACCTTAGAAGCTATCTTATACAAGATTTTGCAAAGTGAGATCGGTCGGTACTGGGCAAGATTTTGAGGGTTTTTAATCTTGGGAATAAGAACCAGCACTGTACTGTTAACCACATATGGCATTACTCCTGTTACAAAAAACTCACGGATTGCATGACACACCGGGCTCTTTAGGATGTGCAAATGCTTAATATAGAATCCAACTGTAAAACCATCAACTCCTGGCGATTTATTCGGATGCATCATGAAAAGAGCACTTTCTATCTCCGTATCAGAAACTGGGGCACATAACCTTTCATTCATTTCATCACTCACTTTAGTATCAACATACGTCGTGATCTCCTCCGGAAACGTCTCCTCCTGAGCAGTGAAGAGTGTTCTATACAAACTAATGGCTGCCTCCTCCAGTTCAGGCTGCGTCGTGACCGTGCTGCCATCATCCAGTGTTAGCGCCTTAATTTTATTTACTCGAGCCCTCTCTTTAGTTTGAGCATGAAAAAACTCAGTGTTGCGATCTCCTTCCCGCAGCCAATTAACTCTGGAGCGTTGTTTTTTCATCATTTCCTCTCTAGCCAAAAGCTCTGAAATCCTCTTCACAAGATGTTTTTCTTCAGTCAATGGACCTTGCCATAAGGAGTTTGCTCTCAGATTCTCTAACCTGGTCCTCAATGTTTTTAAGCTATTTCTGCACCAAGCCAAACTCCTCTCTATTCCACTTCCGGAGTCCCTTCTTAACAATAGCCAATGCCTCTGTTACTTGTTGCAGGTTCCCATTCGAAGGGACCCATAAATTCTCAACTGTTTGAGAATAGTTCTCATGTCTAGTCCAAGCATTTTCGAACTTAAAAGGCATGTTTGTTACTTTGCCAGATGCCCAGTCCGATTTAGATATATCCACCACCAATGCACAGTGATCAAACTCGGTAATTTGCACATGAGTTGCCCGAGTATTATCGAACAACTCCATAAAACGATCATCTCCGAGGCCGCGGTCCAGTCTAACTTTAATGTTTCTATTTCCTTGCTGCCGGTTATCCCAAGTATAGGGTAACCCCGTATAGCCCAAATTAGTGAACCGGCATTGATTAACCGCGTCCCGAAATCCCTCCATCTTCCATTCCTCCCTTTGTGCCCCACCAAACTGCTCATTATCTTCTAGTACCTCATTAAAATCCCCCACGCAAAGCCACGGGTTATCATACTCTCTTCTCAGATAATTAAGCAACTCCCAGCTCTTCTTCCTTCTGACTCTCACTGGTTCACCATAAAACACAATGAATCTCCACTCCCTACCGCCGGTATTTTCATTTCGGATCAAGACATCAATATGAGATCTGCTATAAGATTTCAAACTGACCACTGAGTCATCATTCCAGAACAAAATGAGGCCACCGCTGAGCCCCTCAGAATTGACAGCAAACGCGTGTCTGAATCCCAGTCTAAATCTTAGATCTTGCGCTCTCGTAGCTGATAGTTTGGTCTCCGAGAGAAAGATCAAACTCGGACAAAGCAACTGAATCAAGTTGCGGATTTCTTGAACTGTCTTGGGCCGCCCGCATCCCCGACAGTTCAGAGCCAAGGCATTCATTGCTTCCGGCAGTCACCCTCGAGGGGTGCCGCCGATCCCGCTACAAGTTTCGTGCTTGTGCCACTTCCCACTGCTTCTCCGTCTACCCCTTTCAATTTCTTTTTGTGTGCATTCTTCTGCGGGGTAGCACTAGGGTCCTTCTCATTCCCATCAAACAATTCAACAATATTAGCTACTGTTGATGAGGTATCTGACAACACCACTGCCCTTTCCAAATTCACAACAAAACAATTAGTTAACTCGATTGGTTGGTACTTTGAGAATCAATGTTCAGTTCGTGTGTTCGATTACCACGCTATCCAGTAAGTTTTTGATTTTCTTGCTCTTAAAGAGATCAACATTAATTGCGTTTAAAATGGGAGGGAGAAAATAGCGTGCCTTAATTCTGTTTAAAACGAGAAAGAAATTCGTGTTAATTACGGTGCATAAGGAAGGAAATTAATTGCGTCTAAAATAACAGGGAAAGAGTATAGCGTGCATTCATTCTGTTTAAAACAAGAAAGAAATCCTACTTCAATAGTCAGTATAGATATGTGTGTATCAACAACGACTCTGATTATCATATGAACGTGCCCTTGTAATTGTATGGTGCATTTTTATTCAAAACCTACTCCGATAGTCAGCAGAGCTACTGGTTTATCAAAACCTACTCCGAGAGTCGATATAGGTACTATTTATCAAAACCGACTACGATGAGGGTCTATGGTGATAACTCCAAACACTAATTATACTTTTAGTTGCACAATTCTAATGTCAATATGGAGCTAACCTTTTTTTCTTATGCAAATATGGCATTGGAGTTATGTTGAAGACTTTTAACGGTATAAGACATCCTAAAAACACAAGAAAATTGCAATTAGGTCCTTAGAGAGCCAAACAAATTCAAACTCCAACATTAGCTGAATATGCGCCACTGTTGCCGCTCAATCACAAGAGATGGCCTGGCATTGTACCCTGATGCCGATAAGTTGTGTGCTAAGGTATAGCTGGACGAACACACGAAAGATGAAGCCGATATCATAGAAGCCATGTTCCGATAAAAAATCGTAGAGCCGAACCACCTCCTGAACAAACTTCTGCCAGATTCACTATGGCGCCGAAAAGGGAGCACAGATCACCATAGAGTGATCTGTTACCCAGTAAAACAATCAACGTGAGAAGAAAGGCCACAGCCACACTGCTAGCGCAAAAAACATCGGGGGAACATTACCTTGATCCCCAAGGGATGTCCTTCCGTCATCATCTTCGTTTGTTGTCGGCAACACCACGACCACAAAAGAGTAGGAAAAACGAGGATCATTACATGTATAATTGTCCGATACGAGAACACATCAAGCGTCCGCCCAAATCCAAAGGACCCGAGATGACACTGCTTATCGGATCCAACACCGATAGTCGAGGCAACCGCTGCTTCGAGATGGGAATGACTACCGAGAGTCTAATCTACGAGAGTAGATGAGAACGGCTACCCCCTAGCCCCGTCATATATAGGCGACGAGGGCTAGGGTTTACACAGAGCCTATCCGATCTCACGCCGCCATCACCTACCGCTTAATAAGGTTCCGAGATTCTACCCCCTTTCCTCTATTGCCGGAGCAGCCGACAGAGGCAAAGAAACCCCGATGAAACCGGAGTCCGGGGCGCCCGCCCCCTCCGCTCATCGGGTCGGCTGCGGTGGCTAGGTTTTCACAAGGCTGAGGCGAACCGACGAGAGCACCGACCTTTTTTTTTCTTATGGTAATTATGTTGGAGTACTTTTTTTTTTGAGACAAACCAACAAAGCTTTATTCAGCCGTCACACAGTTTACAAGGACGAACAAAAGATCTCGAGGGTGACCCAACCAGACATGGCGGCCAACCCCAAGCGTTAACGCGTGCTTTGCTAGTCTGTGAGCCTCGACATTCGAGGTTCTAAATTCATGGCTAAATAAACAAGAAAGTAAAGAAGTAGATTCTAAATTCTGTGAGCCTCGACATTCTAAATTCTGTGAGCCTCGACATTTGAGGTTCTAAATTTAGTACTTCAACATAATTCATGACAGAGGTAAAGAAACCCCGATGAAACCGGAGTCCGGGGCGCCCGCCCCCTCCGCTCATCGGGTCGGCTGCGGTGGCTAGGTTTTCACAAGGCTGAGGCGAACCGACGAGAGCACCGACCTTTTTTTTTTTTTATGGTAATTATGTTGGAGTACTTTTTTTTTTGAGACAAACCAACACAGCTTTATTCAACCGTCACACAGTTTACAAGGGCGAACAAAAGATCTCGAGGGTGACCCAACCAGACATGTATGTTGGAGTACTAAACCTTATTGAGTTGGTTGAGGACGATGAAGCCCACCTGAAGAAGATGGATCCAACCCAACCCGTACGGGCCGTGACCCGCCGCGACCGGGTCGTGACCGCCGCTGCGCCTCTGTTGCACACCTGTCCGGCCGCGGCACCACCTGAGCCGCCACCTGTGACCCCGTTGCAACGAGCCATGCGTGTCCGCACAGAAGATCCCGCGGCGTGCCCTCGATCCACGCGGAGCAGCGCCCCCAGCCGTCGGATCTGGGGCTGAGCGCACTCTGGACGGCCGCCGTGCCTCCCTCCCCGTCCCCGGACAGCACAGCGGCAGAATCCAGTCCCCACTGACACCGCGCCGGCCTCGCCTCCCTCGACACTCACTCCCCCTCCCCGTCCTCCGGCGCACTCTCCCCCATTTAAACCCCTCCGTCTCCGGCCAGCCCCCCCTTCACCGCCACCCACCCAACCCTCGGGAGCATCGACCGCCGGAGCCCCCCCTCGTCCAGCCGAGGCCACCTGGGTTTCCTCCGGCCCCCGCCTCCGGCCCCACCCCGCCGCAGGTACGGCCCGGCACCGCCGCTCCCCCCTCCCACCCAACATTCCCGTTCGCGCCTCGCTGGTAGCCCGGCGCCGTAGATCCTTCGATTGCCCCTCCCCCTCGCCGCGCCTCCAGGCCCGCCCACCCTCCCTCCCTCCGCCCCTGCGCGGCACTCGTCGTCGTCGTTGCCGTCCTTCTCCTTCGCTCCGCCCGGCTGGCGCGGGCCTACCCGGGCTGGACGGATCCGTTCCGTCGGCGACGAACCCTAGAAAAGATTATTTCCCCCAAAAAGCTTGTTTTTTTTTTCTCTTCAACGAGAAGACGGTAACTGACGAAAGTTTGGGGTTTCAGTCACCTACACGCATGCCGAAGGCCCCCCTTGTTAGATCTCCCCGTCTGTGATTAAGCACTGCTGCTTGCGTTGTATTATTGATTGATTGACGGGATTGAGATTGTTGGGGCACATAGACGGGACGATCTGTCTGTATTTGTTTTGACAAGCGTTCGTTGGCTTCCAATGCACCTCCTCGGCTCGCCGACGGTGATGATTGTGTTTGGTGTTAGGGTAGCCGGCATCATTGTCTTCTGCGTACCTAGCGACGTTGGAGTAAGTTAGGGTAGGGTTTCTTTTTATTCGTGCAATCGGTTGCTAGTCGTTTTGTGATACTTAGCGCACTGTAAGACACATAGATGGAATGATCTCTGTTTGTAGTTGCTTCGACGAATGTTAAATGGCTTCCAATGCACGCCATCTGTCCGCGAACGGTAATGATTGTGAGCCAGGGGTCTCAACACCATGACTTGTTTGGGTCAGGGTAGCCAACATCATTGTTTTCTGTTTACGTAGTGGCAATTGGTGACTTGATTGGAGTAAGTTAGATTAGAGTTTCTTTTTGTTTGTGCAATCGGTTACTAGTTGTTCTGTTCTATGTACCGCACTGTAAGCCACATACTACCTCCCTGCCAAAATATAGGTAGTAGATGGGTAGGATCTCTGTTTGTAGTTGCTTTGACAAATGATGTTGAATGGCTTGCAGTGCACGGCATCTGTTCGTGAACGGTAATAATTGTGAGCCAGGGGTGTCAACACTGTGACTTGTTTGGTGTTAGGGTAGCCGACATCATCGTTTTCTACTTCTGTAGCGGCGTTGGAGTAAGTTACGGTAGGGTTTATTTTCGTTTGTGCAATCTGTCACTGGACGTTCTGTGCTACGTAGCGCACTCTACGCCACATGCTTCATTTATTAACCTGCTGGGATTGAGGTATTCACCTTTTTGAGAGAACACTGCACACGTGCGTGTGTACATGTACCACGTGTATCATTTCGATAATTCAATTTCCAATATTTAATGCTGTACCATATATGGCATTTATATTGCCTTTTTCAATTCAAATTATCAATATCTAACCTGTTGTTTTATGACGGCGTCGTGAATCGCGATACTTGACAGGGTTTTAACTGCCTGTGCTTGCGTAATGGAAGATCCACAAAGCGATAGTGGGCAATCAGCAAACGGCGCTGAGCCTGAGCTGGACTCTATGCAATTGGATGACAATGAAGAGAGCATGTCCCATACCGTGGATGATTCAAATGGACAGTCTTCTATGGATGTTGACAGAGAACAGCTTTCTATTGATGCTGATATGAATGGGAAACCATCCTCGGATGGTGATGGTAAGGGAAAGTACTCTTCTGAGTCACATGCAGAAGTTCCAATTGACATGAGCCTGGGAAGCCTAGAGAAGTTTTGCAAGGAAGCATCAAGGTCATTTTTTGATGAGTTTGGTCTGATTAGCCATCAGATAAATTCTTACAATGAGTTTGTCTCACATGGGCTCCAAGAGCTTTTTGATTCACTTGGAGAAGTGACTGTCGAGCCAAGTTATGATTTGTCAAAGAAAGGGCCCGGTGGTTGGAAGCATGCTGTTATCAGGTTTGGTAGAGTGAAACTGGAAAAGCCTGTATTTTGGTCTGGCAGAGATGATGTTGATGAGGAGTCACTTAAGCTCAAGCCTAGACATGCTCGCCTCCAAAATATGACATATTCCTCCAAAATGGAAGTAGAAGTGCATATTCAGGTCAGCAGTCTCCATGTTCTTTATTGCCAATTACTTACTCTTTTATGCTGTTGTCTGTTTATGAAGTGTTGAACACATGCACGCAATCTTTAGAATCGATGCCCCTAAAATTACTTGAAACTGTAAAATGCTGTGACATGCATGTCATGACCCTGTTTTTATGCTGTTGACAACACACATTTTCAATCCTGTTCTTGTAAGTTAATCCTGTAAAAAGACACGAGACCTTGGCTGTCTATTTACTGATCTTGTGAAGCTGACGTCATCTTCATTTAATTTGCTAGTTGTTTTATTCCCTGGTACCCTAATTAATATAGCAAAATAGTCCATTGACAGAACATGAGATGGAGCAGTCAAGGAACAAATGGCTGCTTGATGTTCCCAGATTAGCTCAGCAGTCAGCAACATACGTAGTTGTAGATATCACTCACGTGTGCTAATGCTTTATGCGCTTGATCCTATTGAACTGTTGTGTTGGTATGTTAGTTTACTTTAGTAAACTATGTGCTAAGATGTCTCATGGTGTGTACTCATATTTGTGCACTTAGGTGTTACAGTCATTGAGTCACTCAATTAACTGACGTGTTCTAAACTGTTAACAGATTTATTCTATGGAGAAAAGTGACAAGTCTAAAACAGAGAAAGATCCTTTTGGTCACAAGAGAGTTCTTATGGATGAAACTCATGTGGTGAATATTGGCCGCCTTCCAGTTATGGTTAATTCAAATTTATGCTGGTTGCGTGAACTCAGGGAAAGTGACTGCCTTTATGATTCTGGTGGATACTTTTTGATCAGGGGAATGGAGAAGGTATAATTCTATTGATCTCTCTTTGCTTATTTTAGTTGATGCATCATGCAGGGAGTGTTGTATTATCAAATGTTTTAAACACTTCTTTTGTCACTAAGACGGAGTACAGAGCTTGTGAGCTTTCTTAGTTTTCTTTTAATTATATATGCTACTGAAATCATTCTGAGAAAAGAGAGTTTACATGAGTACCATGTGAATTGGTCTGTTTCCATATGTTGAACTCTTGTGTGTTAGCCCTGTTCCGCAAATATGATCTCAAAAAGCTACAATATGTTATTAGAACAGTATGATAAAATTCTACCAAACTAGCTAAATAGCCATGCCTTGCTACGGATAAAATAATAATATGATTGATCATGTTAAGCCATTATTTACTGGCCTACTCTTACATACTTTAGGAACACCGTCATGCCTACCTGAGTTCACCCTAGACCAGCGTCACGCAGGCACATTTGTGCTCCTTGTTATCTTTAGATCTTTAAGAGGCGGTTACCTTAGTTTGTGTGGCAGTGTCTAGTTGGTTACTTTGTTACATCTTGTTAGAGATCTTTTAATAATGTGGGAAATTGAGGTAGGAGGTTTGGATGAACCACACGTCATCCGCTCCAGCCTATGTAACATACTAGTGAAGATTTTCCAAAGTTAGGTCAATGTTTTAAATGAAGATGAGCTTCTGCTGATAACACTGACATGTGCGGACTCAGTTCGTGATCTTGTTGGTCCAGTTAGATATTCTCCTGGGGTGTGACTCTTAGAGTAATAACTGTACTAAAAAAGGCATTTTTTTCATAACATATGTGCTGTGCTTCTTGGATCTCACTATGGTCACTGTGGTTCCATTGTTGAACACTGCAGATATTTATTGCCCAAGAGCAAAGATGCTTGACTAGGATTTGGATTGCTGACCGGCCTGTCTGGACTGTTTCTTATTTGTCTGAAATCAAACGAAGACGCATATATGTGAAGCTGATTGATTCTACAAAGAATAATGATTTCAGTGGCAGCAAAATCATTTCCATTTCCTTCTTGTATGCCAATCTGCCGATTTGGCTAATGTTTTTTGCGCTAGGCGTATCATCTGATAAGGAAGCATTTGATATGATAGATATGGGAGACTGTGATGCTTCTGTTATCAACGCGATATCTGCAACTATTAGTGAATCTGACGAACTGTGTGAAGGCTTTCGTAAGTCTGATAAAGCCCGACAGTGTGTTGATGATAAGGTCAAGAGTTCAAAATTTCCTCCAGGAGAGTCATTTGATGATTATATCGCTAAATATCTCTTTCCTGGTATAAAGGGGAATAGGAATAAAGCTCTTTTCTTAGGTTACATGGTCAAATGCCTTCTAATGGCCTTTACTGGGAAGCGCAGATGTGATAATAAGGATGATTTCAGGAACAAGAGGCTGGAGTTACCTGGTCAACTGCTTGGAAGAGAACTTCGGGCGCATCTTAGGCATGCAGAGAGGCTCATGGTTAAGGCCATGCAGAGAGATTTGAATAGTGACCGTGATCTAGAATTTCCAATGCGCTATCTTGATGCTTCAATTATTACTAATGGTATAAATCGTGCCTTCGCTACTGGTTCTTGGTGCCATCCCTACAGAAGAAATGAAAGATGCTCAGGAATTGTTGCAACGCTCAGGAGAACAAATCCTCTTCAAATGATGTCAGACTTGAGGAAAAGTCGCCAGCAGGTTGCTTATGCTGGGAAAGCTGGTGATGCAAGATATCCGTAAGTAATTTCTTAAACCAAGTGCTGCACACTTACATGCCCCCCCCCCCCCCCCCCCCCCCCCCTTTTTTTTTTTTTGCTTTTTATGCCCTTATGCGAACTAACCTGCAGAAAAAACCTTGCAGCAATCCATCTTACTGGGGAAAGATGTGTTTTATGTCCACTCCTGATGGTGAAAACTGTGGACTTGTGAAAAATCTAGCTGTTACTGCTATTGTTAGCTCTAGAGTGGCACAGCCATTGATTGACAGATTTGTTTCTTGTGGAATGAATAAACTGGATGAAATTCCTGCTAAGAAGATTCCCCAAATGGACAAGATCTTCCTGAATGGTGATTGGGTAGGATCCTGTGCTGATCCAGCTTCATTTGTCATGCGTTTAAGGTGCATGAGACGCGGTGGTCTGATCGATCCACAGGTTTGCTCTCTTTCCCATGGTTAGAAGCATTTGGCCGAGTATACATTGTCCTTTATCTAGATGTTTGGTGTCTAGGTTCAGTGATACATCATACGTACCATGTTTAGTTAAGAAGAATTGCTGATGATGTGTCGTAAGTCTTGGACAGGTCTAATTTGCATGCTTGGTTAATCATAGATCGATGCAAGTTAAATCCAATCTGCTTGAATATAACAGTTTCCATAGTGCATGCCTTCTTACTTCTACCATGCAATCTAGCATCATGATGCTCTGTTTTCTATATTTTGTACTCCCTCTGTAATCGTTCTATCGAGTTCTTGTAATTATTGTCATGTTTAATTTGTCGGTACTATCTCCCTAAATGTATTTTTCCTTTTGTAATTCCTACTATGCATTTCTGTCGTGTTTCCAATTTGGTATTTGAGTAATGTAATTTTAGATTGCTTCCTTATCTGACGCACAATAATGGAGATACCTGTTGCTACATATGTTTTCTATTTGCCCACTATAATTCCTACTATGCATTTCTGTTGTGTTTCCAAAATTTTGGTATTTGAGTAATGTAATTTTAGATTGCTTCCTTATCTGACGCACAATAATGGAGATACCTGTTGCTACATATGTTTTCTATTTGCGCACTATGTGCTAATGTTTTATGCAGCAGTGTCATTTGTCGTATTGCTTATGCTTCATGTTCCGTCTGATCAGGTTGAAATCAAAAGGGACAAGCACCAATCTCCCGGAGAAGTACGGGTGTTTTCTGATGCAGGGCGATTACTCAGGCCTCTTCTTGTGGTTGAGAACCTAAATAAAATTACAAAACGGAAGGGCTCTCCGTACTCTTTTCAGGCACTAATGCAGCAAGAAATTATTGAGTTCATTGGTGTTGAAGAGGAGGAAGATATACAATGTGCCTGGGGAATCAGGCACCTATTTCAGAGTAGTGGAGAGGAGGTTTCTGGTTATACTCACTGTGAGCTGGATCTTTCTTTTCTGTTGGGATTAAGCTGTGGTCTTATCCCTTTTGCAAATCATAATTTTGCTCGAAGGGTGCTGTACCAAGCAGAAAAGCACTCACAGCAAGCTATTGGATACTCCACAACAAATCCACTTACCAGAGTTGATACTCTTTCTCATCAGCTTTACTACCCTCAGAGACCCCTTTTCAAAACAGTTTCAGCTGATTGCATCGGCAGATCAGATTATACTTTTGGAAGAAAAGATGACTTTGCTAGGCCTGAATATTTCAATGGACAAAATGCGATAGTGGCAGTCAATATTCATCAGGGATTTAACCAAGAGGACTCCCTGGTTATGAATAGAGCTTCTCTTGAACGTGGTATGTTTAGAACTGAGCTCATGCGGAGCTATAAGGCAGAAGTAGAGACCAAAGGGCCCAGCAAACGACTGAAAATGAAGGAGAAAGTAAACTTCGGCAAAATGGAAAGCAAGAGAGGACGAGTTGACAATCTTGATGATGATGGATTACCTTTTGTGGGTTCAAGTCTTCAGATTGGTGACATTATAATTGGGAAAGTGTCAGAATCTGGTGAGGACCATAGTATTAAGCTGAAGCATACAGAGAAGGGAATGGTCCAGAGAGTGTTGCTCTCAGCCAATGATGAGGGGAAGCATTTTGCTGTTGTATCTTTAAGACAGGTATACATTCAGTAAAGAATAACTATTACTCCCTCCTTTCCGGTTTATAAGGCTTATCTTAACTTTTTTGTTTTTCCAATTTAGAGGGCTCATCTCCATCTCATTTTTAGTTTCCAATGCGCATTAAATCTTTGCATGCAAGAATTAAAAAGGAACACACCAATGCATGTAATGTTCCTACTCATCTAGTGGCCAAGCATGCATGCACTGTAATTAATCCAAATTAATGCATGAGTTTAATTGGGGTAGTTTTGTAAAGTACGAGATACATTCCTCCACTCACAAAATGCCTTGGTTGATGAGATTTGAGCCCTATAATCCGGAAGGGAGGGAGTATCTAGCACATTACATGCACTGAACTTTACTACTAGCAATTGTATTCACCTTATAAACAGTAGAACTCGCTGAATGTTTGCCTTCTGCTCTACACCAACAGAAGCCAACTGCAACTAAAATGCTTGTTAGTTGGGCTTGCTCTCCTTTCGTACGCCTAATAATATAGTACTCTCCCCGCCCCAAAATAAGTTTAGCACAAAGTTGTACTAACTTTGTACTAAATCAGCGACACTTATTTTGGGGAGGAGGGCTGCTTTTGGGCGGTTTAGTAATTATCTAGGTCTCAAGAGAATACTGTTGTATATATTCATCTTCCCATTTGTGAAGCAGAATTGGTTACCCTACTTTCCTACCATATAAGAGGGAAACAGGAGATTAGGAAGTTAATCATCAGTGTGCACTCATGATACCCAAGAGAAGTAATTGGTGCAAAGTGACCTTATCATACATAATTAATATGCCTGTGCTTAAAATATGTAGTAGTATACAATTACTCTTGTAGCAATTCAAAATTAGTTTAAGCAGAATGGTTGGTGGTAAGAGAACACTAGTTATGTGTGGTAATCCAACAAAACACCTCTTTGTATATCAGCTAAGTTTCTTCCCAGTGCATTTATTTCTATCATAAATGTGTCAGTACTCAGTTTACAAAAAAGAACTTTTTGGGAATGTGCAAGCAAAATTTTCAACTTTACCTAGGAGCGCAAGTGCATTTGTTGATATAGAGAAGGTATTACTAAGATTCTCACGGCACTAACAGTTTTATAGCGCTTACTGACATTTCATCACAGAAAGTACTTGTCATAGTTGCATTCAAACTCTTAAGCAAATATATGTGAATGGAGTATTGGAATACTTAAGTGCTGGAATCAATGCATATGGTGTTTAACTGTCTGGTGCATGGTCTTAATCTTTTCTGATTAAGCAAGTGATAGATATACACAGATATAATTTCTCGCAAAAAATGTGTGTGCATGTGTGCTGTGCGAAACAAAAGGGCAAAGCTAATGTAGCATCACCCTCACCAATGTTCAAAACAGCGGAAAGCGTAAGCTAAGCGGAGGGCCACAGCTTAGAGCAATGGGTGCTTAAATATTTTTTGAAATTGGCTAGAATTTGACAGATTTTGAATAATATACACAGGAAAATTAGGAAACATGGCACATGGGTAACTGAAATACAGTTCAAACCATAGCAAATACACATCAGGTTCAAATAGCAAGCAAAATAACAACTAAAATGTAGTTCAGTTCAAATAGACATAGCCTAATAAAGATCATGTAGCCAGAATATGAAGGAAATAGTTCCCGAACAGAGCCTACTAATAAGATAAATGGCATAATGCCATTATTGTGCAAGCAGACAACCAGTAGTTCCAAAACAGCCAAATTATGGCCAATTTTTTTAAAATTCTTAATCTACCGCTTAGGGCAAAAGCGAAGCAAGCGCCTTGCCATCGCTCAGCGCTTAAGCGTCGCTTAAAAGCGCTTTCTTGAACACCGAGCCTCACATGTTCCCCATTTTTTTCTTCGACGATACAAAAATATACATTTTCACATAAAACTGAAAGTGCACATTTTATTCCCAAAGGTACATCTAGTATCGTTTTTTGAAAACTTGAGGTGTACATACTACTACTTCCGTCTCAAAGTAAGTGTCTCAACTCTAGTACAACTTTATACTAAAGTTAGTACAAAGTTGAGACACTTATTATTGAGTGTAGAACATTGTTCGGACATGGTTGCCTAGCCTTTGCTAAGAGAAGAGATGAGGGAAACCTTGCTGGGTTGATCTGCCTAATCTTTGCCAGGAGAGGGAGATGGAGGGGAACCTTGGGGGGTTTGATCTGGGCTTAAGGTGTGCCTGACCGATGCCAGTGACACACTACCTCTTTGCTGTCGCTGGCAGTTTGAGTTGGTGGTGATGGTCACAAATAGGCAAATGTGCTGCCCAAGTCTCATTTTTTTCCATTTCACAAATTTATTTTGCTGTTGAGTACTATTATATAACATGATCAAGGTCAGCTAGGTGATACCCGCTACCCAGACATCCAGCTGGCCACCGGTCTCATATCATCTATTTCCCTATCCTTTTTTTGGAATCTTGAATTCCCTATCCTTTTTGCAATGTCTTTGAGCATGTGTTTCCTTTTGATAGCCATAAACTTATGTTGCTGACATGGATTTTCAGGTTCGATCACCTTGTGTTGGAGATAAATTTTCTAGCATGCATGGACAGAAAGGTGTTGTTGGTTTTCTGGAATCTCAGGAGAACTTCCCTTTTACCTGCCAAGGAATAGTTCCGGACATCGTGATAAATCCACACGCCTTTCCTACCCGTCAAACTCCAGGCCAGCTGCTTGAAGCTGCTTTGGGAAAGGGAATCGCTCTTGGTGGTAAAATCAGATATGCAACACCATTCACCACAGCAACAGTTGAAGTGATCTCGGAACAGTTGCACAAGTAAGTGTCTCCTTAATTCCAAACCAGCCCCTTTTTGAACATGGATACACCAGAGAGATATTTACTGATTTCAATGCTTGAGCACAGGGGTGGAGCTGTGTCTTGCCCACTATGGGCCATAGCCCCCCTCCCCCTCTTCCCTCAATATTGCAATCTATAGAAGTTAGAACTGCATACTAAGTGCCAATAAGTGCCTTAGCAAGAAAATCACTCCCCTCTTTGTATTTAATCTTTTCTCCTGAATGACGGCCACCTCTCCATTTTTGCTGTTATTTTCTATTAGTTGAAAATTTTAATTGCCTGTACAGATTAAGTTAAATCTTTTGTGAATTTTTCTACATCACAAAAGGGCACCCTGCTATCCTGAAATGTTATATTCATTACTGTATTGTTATAGAGCAAAGTAACGGCAGTGTAATGTTACAAGTGGACATAATGACCTGCATAGTTGTGCTGATAGTTTTATTCCTGATCTATTGATCAATTGGATGAACATGTTCTGATTAAAAATTGGGTAGAACTTATGATACATGTTTTCTAAGTTCCACACTTCTGCTTCTGACATTTCATTTCCTTGTATTTATACTTGTCTGAGTCTGAAACAGACCAGCATATGATTTGACATTTGACTTCTAGATTTTCTACGGTTGACATATCTTGTTATATGTGATTATGCACTTCTGTAGTATTATTTTTCACATTCGCTGTTCACCTCTAATGATCATAAACCGGTCGTTGACAACGGTAAAATGACATTCTTCTGTTCTTGTATCATCATAGAAGAACAGAATCCAGTAAATGTAACAATTGAGCAGGAATTGAACTGTTTAGCACAATAATCAGATATCCATTGTTTTCTTCAATCTCACCAGGCGTTGTAGTATCTATATTACCCCCTGTGAGTCATACTGCATAGTTATGCAGGAAATACCTTTTGAGTTTAGCTACCAGTTCAGGCTACATTCCAGTACACGTTGTTGCGTAATTAAATGTCCAAAATTGACGCATCTTGTTGTATTCCAGGCTTGGGTTTTCAAGAGGGGGAGCTGAAAGCGTTCTCAACGGCCAAACCGGCAAAAGGATGCAGCAACTGATCTTCGCAGGCCCCAACTTCTACCAGAGGCTGATCCACATGGCCGAGGACAAGGTGAAGTTCCGCAACACGGGGCCGGTGCACCCGCTCACGAGGCAGCCCGTCGCTGACAGGAAGAGGTTCGGCGGGGTCAAGTTCGGGGAGATGGAGCGCGACTGCCTGCTGGCCCATGGCGCGGCCGCCAACCTCCACGAGCGGCTCTTCACGCTGAGCGACTTCTCGGAGATGCGCATCTGCCAGACGTGCGAGCGGGGGGCGAACGTCATCATGCGGCCCGTCTCGGGCGGGCGGAAGATCCGGGGCCCCTACTGCGGGTTCTGCAAGTCCTCGGAGAACATTGTCAAGATCGCCGTCCCCTACGGCGCCAAGCTGCTCTACCAGGAGCTCTTCAGCATGGGCATCTGCCTCAAGTTCCAGACCGAGGTCTGCTAGACCGAGCTTCGTCGTCGTTGGCTCGTGGTGTGTGTATATAGGTTATCTGTCTATCTATCTATGGTGACTTATGGACATGTAGCTGGTTAAGGTCCTCCGTGGTTATGGACATGTGTAGTGGCTATGTGAAACTCCTTGTGACGATGGCGTTTGCGTAGCCTGGACGGGTGTGTTCATGTGGAGCGAAGCTGCTCGTGCAGTGCAGGATGTCTTGTGCCTCTGGCCTGAAGAAATTCTGTTGAAACACTGCTAGCTGGTTGAACCTGTTTCACTGTGCCCCTGGAATGAACTTTTATCCTAGTGAACAGAATTAGCTTGTGGCATGCCTGGTTGGTTTGAGCTGTTCGTGTTTGCTGTGGAATGTGTAACCGAGTTCGTGTTGACTGCTGAACTGCCGACACCACCGTGGATCGGAGCACATTACTGTGAACACACAAAGTGGCCAAAACCGACGAGATGCCCTGATACAACAAACATACAATCAAGCTGCAACAGCAAGAGGAAAAGGAGAAGAAACAATCCTATCACCCCTACCATATGATTGTACAAGCATCGCAAGGGAGATCACAGGGACAAAACCCTCCTCCCTACCTGGACGAACTAGAGAGCCAAGAAGTGTGAATGGGGGAACTCCAATTGAGACGTCGACGGCCTCTCCTCCTCCTACGGCATCAGGAGGAAGAAGAGAAGCTCCCGCCGCATCGCCATCATCTCGCTTCTGCGAATGATGCTTCTCCAAAGATACAGATACTTATACCCCAAGTATCTCCATCCATCTTCATGCCCTCTCCAAGTATCTCCTCTGCTTTGAAACTAGTCATCATCTGGGTCTCTGAACTTTGATCGACGACAGGGATCGAGTGCATTGAACCTGGACACCTTCTTGTAGCTAGCTTTTCGCTCTGTTGTATGGCCTTTGGGATTTGGGAATATTAGCCATCGATCCTGTGGTGGCACCTCACATAGTGTGTTGCCATCAGTGTCACAGTGGCTTTTCTCCGCCTGCCCACGCTATACAGTCACGCACGCATAATGAGACAACTAGCCAGCCCATTGGACAGGTTTTCTAATGTGAAATACTCCCTCCGTTCCAAAATAGATGACCCAACTTTGTACTAACTTTGTACTAAAGTTAATACAAAGTTGAGTCATCTATTTTGGAACGGAGGGAGTACCAGATTAGGTCCATGTGCTCTGGCATCTGGGTTACCAAATGTGTCCTAGTTCGCATTATTTGTGTATGTAGTAGCTGCCCTTTTGTTAACACTGTTTATCCCCTAAAAAAAGTTGACACTGATGAACATGAAGTCCCACCGACCACCGACATGCAACCGGCAAGTGAAAATACTTTAGCTGTGTATATGATGATCTCACGCTTAGTTCGTTGCAAAGTCACTAGCTAGTAGGAGTACAAGATTATCTTCACACTCTCCGCTTATGTTCTCAACATGGATTCTCTTCTCCTGCTGACTGATGGCACATTTCAAAGACACTAGTATTTGTGAAAAGTAGTGCTAACAGCACTAGTCGAGTACATTGGTAGGTCATCAAGGTACTGAAACCACTATTTAATAAACTCTGCATAAACACTGTGATCTGCTGCATCACAGTGTGAAATGTTCACACGAAAAATGCATTTTCTCTTCCACCAAAGTGCCTGATTGCTTTAATTTTCTTCTACCTAAGTTCCTTATGAGCCATGACTTTATCAAGGTACTGCACCACAGCACTATTGCAACGAAAACATCCACCCATGAGATGTATGGAACATTTTCCTGCAACAAATTGTTAGCCCCTGTCCTGCAAATGGCGCAACCTTTGCACCAGTTGCATGGCATGATAATGATAATTATAGCGTGATCCCTGCACTGCACCCCCTTTGCGCTGACAGAAATGTTCGTGGACACAAACTGAACAATGTCGGCAACGACACTGATCTCTAACTAGCTAGGTAGCTGCTTGAGGAGATAAGGAATTTGCAGGCTGGGCACGCACCTTTACACCATAAGCTTTTGTACGATTCGGAATTGCCAATCTTGGGCATAGAAGGCCACATCTCACGAGATTCCCTTGGCTCTAGCTAGCCAGCTTCATTCTAACCTAGGCTGCATCACGGCTAGGTTCATTGCCAGGTTCATCATCCGTCCAGCACCAAGACCATGTATTGCATTTCGCACCGCAGTCCACAGGAGACAACAAGCTTGCTACCAGATCTCCAGTCTTTCGTCTAGAGTTATAAATAGCAGCCGCGTATGCGCTCATCAGCAGAGCAGATTAAACAAGCGAAGTGTGGTCCAGGAGATGAACATGAGTTCTCTCTTAGCTAGTTTAGTTGGTTGTCACCTGGAGTTCTCCTCAAACCACTTCAGTTGCTAGCTAGCTTCTGCCTCGTTCTTGCATTGGCACTGTTTTATAAGTGCGCAATGCAGGGATATAGAGTTTTGCATAGTGAAGTGTTTGGGGGAACTCTGGGTGCCAACCAGCGGTATCGGTAGGATTTGAGAGCGTTTGCGCTTGGGTGCATGGGGATTAATCGAGTTTGGCTTCATCGGGAGTTCTCTTCAAGCACTCCAGGATGCATCTTTTCGAGAACTTATCTGAAGTGTTTGGGGGAACTCTCGGTGCCACCAAGCATTTAGTAGACATTGGCCACATATCACAAGAGAAATGCACCAATGAGCTAAGAACCACGTTTGATATTACTGGGAGTTCCCTTCAAGCACTTTACGTAGCACTTTTAAAAGGTATTATGTGAAGTGTTTGGGGAACTCTTGGTGCAACCAAGCACTTAGCGGATATTGCAAGTCATAAACCACACCAAGATGTACTACAAATCACGTTTGGGGATTACCAGGAGTTCCTTTCAAACACTTCACTAAGCACCTTTCCGAGGGCTTACGTGAAGTGTTTTTTTTGGGGGGGGGGGGGGGGGGGGGGCTAGATAGTGGCCACAAACTACAAGAGTTGTACCAATGGAGAATCACGTTTGGTATTACCATGAGTTCCCTGTAGGCACTTCATGAGGCACTATTTCAAATGCCACCGTGAAGTGTTTGGGGGAACTCTTGGTGCCACCAGCTTTACTCAATGCCGGACAAGAACCCAAAGAGCTGATCAACACAAGACATGTTTGGTATTACCACGAGTTCCCTGCAAGCACTTCACGACGCATTATTCAAAAATGTCACCAAGATCCGAGAACCACGTTTGGTATTACCGGGAGCTCCCTTAAAGCACTTTACAAAGCACATCTTTCAGGTATTATGTAAAGTATTTGGGGGAACTCTTGGTGAAACCAAGCACTTAACAGATATTGCAGGTCATAAACCACAAGAGTTCCCTTCAAACACTTTATGAAGCACCTTTCTAAGAGCTTATGTGAAGTGTTTGGGGGGGGGGGGACTCCCGGTGTAATCAAGAATTTACTAGATACCGGCGCGAATCACAAGAGTTGTGCTAGTGGTGAATCATGTTTGGTCTCACCGTGGGTTCCTTGCAAGCACTTCACTAGGCATTATTTCAAACGCCACTGTGAAGTGTTTGGGGGAACTCTTGGTGATGCTAAGCTCTATTTAGTGCCAGTCAAGAACCAAAGGGGATGATCATCACAAAGCATGGTGATGCCAAGCTTTATTCAATGCTGTCCAAGAACTAGAGGAGATGATCAGTACGAGGCATGTTTAGTCTTACCGTGGGTTTTCCTTCTAGCACTTCAGGAGGCTTTATTTCAAACGCCATTGTGAAGTGTTTGGGGGAACCCTTGGTGATGCCAATACTTAATGTCGGCCAAGAACTAGGAGGGACTATCAATATGAAGCATGTTTGGTGCTACCGTGGGTTCCCTGCAAGCACTTGACGAAGCATTATTTGAAACACCATGCGAAGTGTTTGCGGGAACTCTTGGTGATGCCAAGCTCTAAGAATTAGCTGAGATGGTCAATACGAAGCATGTTTTGTCTTACCGTGGGTTCCCTGCAAGCACTTCACGATGGATTACTCCAAATGCCACTATGAAGTGATTGGGGGAAGTTTTGGTGATGCCAAGCTTTACTCAAGAATTAGGAACAATGATCAATACAAAGTATGTTTGGTTTTACCATGGGTTCCCTACAAGAACTTCACGAGGCATTATTTGAAATGCCAATGTGAAGTGTTTGGGGGAACTCTTGGTGGCACCAAGCTTTTATAAATGTTGGGCAAGAACCAAGTGATATGCTCAATAGGAAGCAAGTTTGGTCTTACCATAGGTTCGAAACAAGCACTTCATGACTCATCATTTGAAAGACCACTATGAAATGTTTGGGGGGGGGGGGGACTCTCGGTATCACAAAGCAAGTGGTGGGCGTTGTTTGAGATGATCAAACGAGATGTTCCATCGAAATAGCAGTTAGGTATCATCATGAGCTGCTTCCAACAACTTTACATCGCATCATAAAAATGTCGCTCTCAATAATTTTTTTTGGCGCAATGTGAGAAGTGGCTTTTGTCGAATATGAGAGGGGTTAGGGAGAGATAATTTTTTAACATCCGTGCACACCTCCTGGTTGAAGTGCATTAGTGAGTGGGTGCGATCCTATTTTCTGTTTGTTTCTTCTTTGTCACTCACATGTTTTAGTCACAAATGAAGGAGAGGCTTGAGAACTTGCTAGTATATATGTGGGACCTTCATGACAATGCATGCAGGTCGGTGCTTTGCATACAGTTGATAGCAACCTTTTCTTTGTGCTAATAGTTTCAATTGCAACATTTCAAGTTCAGTGTAGTTATAGGCTGAGCGTTGGTGCACAGAGGATTAATGAAATCAATGAAGAAGTTGATAAAGAAACGGTTGTTGCAGAATCTCATGAAATACAAATTGACCTTGATAAAGAAAATTAAATTCATGTGTCTATGAATTCCTGTATAGTTGCTACACCCTAGGGAGTGACATTTGACAGAAAAATCTCTCCAATGCTAAAGGGACTAAAGCTTCTTTACATGATAATCAACAAGATCATATTGGGGTGGGAGATGATGCTAATAAAATGAAGTTAGTTGATGTTGCTGCAAGAGTTCAAATGGCCAAGGAAAAGCTACCCTAGATGAAGCAACAAGAAGGAGTGGTATGCACAATAAAGGGATGAAGGGCAGACTATGGATAAAGCTACTAAGAGCATCTCCAGCCGCGGCCCCAAGAGGCCCCCAAGGTGACTTTTTTCACGCCGACGCCAAAATTACCCCCCCAGTCACGCCCCCAAGACGCCGAAATCCGCCGGCTCGGCCCATTTTTGGGCCCGGCAATCCCAGGCCGAACTACGTCGGTATTTCCCCAAAGAGGAAGGGATGATGCAGCACACCTACGGTAGGTATTTTCCTCAGTGATGAGACCAAGGTTATCGAACCAGTAGGAGAACCACGCAACACCACGTAAACAGCTCTTGCCCACAAAGAACAAGTACTTGCAACCCGACGTAAGAGAGGGGTTGTCAATCCCTCACGGGTAAAAGGATAGGTAAAATTGTAGTAGATTGGATAAATAGATCTCGCGGGAACGCGATATAAAATAAATAGTAATAAATTGCAGCAAGGTATTTTTGTATTTTTAGATTAATAGATCTGAAAATAAAAGCAAATAAAAATAGATCGCGAAGGCAAATATAATAAAGAAGAGACCCGGGGGCCGTAGATTTCACTAGTGGCTTCTCTCGAGAAAAATAGCATACAGCGGGTAAACAAATTACTGTTGGGCAATCGATAGAACTTAAAATAATTATGACTATATCGAGGCAATGATCATTATATAGGCATCATGTCCAAGATTAGTAGGCCGACTCCTGCCTGCATCTACTACTATTACTCCACACATCGACCGCTATCCAGCATGCATCTAGTGTATTAAGTTCATGGAGAAACGGAGTAATGCAATAAGAACGATGATATGATGTAGACAAGATCTATTTATGTAGAGACCCCATCTTGTTATCCTTAATAGTAACGATACATACGTATTGGTTCCCCTTCTGTCACTGGGATCAAGGACCGTAAGATCGAACCCATCACAAAGCACCTCTTCCCATGGCAAGACAAATCGATCTAGTTGGCCTAACTAAACCAAAGATTCAAAGAAGAAATACGAGGCTATAAGTAATCATGCATATAAGAGATCAAAGAAACTCAAATAATTTTCATGGATAAAAACATAGATCTGATCATAAACTCAAAATTCATCGGATCCCAACAAACACACCGCAAAAAGAGTTACATCAAATAGATCTCCAAGAGACCATTGTATTGAGAATCAAAAGAGAGAGAGAGAGAGGAAGCCATCTAGCTAGTAACTACGGACCCGTAGGTATACAATGAACTACTCACACATCATCGGAGAGGCACCAATGAGGATGATGAACCGCTCCGTGATGGTATCTAGATTGGATCTGGTGGTTCTAGAACTTGCGGCGGCTGGAATTGATTTTCGCTGACTCCCCTAGGGTTTCTGGAATATTGGGATATTTATAGAGCAAAGAGGCGGTGCGGGAGGCCACCGAGGTGGGCACAACCCACCTGGGCGCGCCTGGGCCCCCAGGCGCGCCCTGGTGGGTTGTGCTCCCCTCGGAGCCCCCCTCTGGTACTTATTTGGCCCAACAGGTGTCTTCTGGTACAGAAAAAATCTCCAAAAGTTTCGCTGCATTTGGACTCCGTTTGGTATTGATTTTCTGCGAAGTAAAAAAGCAAGCAAACACAACAACTGACACTGGGCACTATGTCAATAGGTTAGTCCAAAAAAATGATATAAAGTTGCTATAAAATGATTGTAAAACATCCAAGAATGATAATATAAAAACATGGAACAATAAAAAATTGTAGATACGTTGGAGACGTATCAGGGGGACGCTTGGGGGCTTCGGCGGAAGGGAAAAACCGCGTCTGGGACACACTGTCAAGCAAAAAGTCATCTTGCACATCCAGATCCCCCCTCCGTGCGCACGTCCTCCCGCCGCCTTGCCGATCCTGGCGCCGCCCACCCCCCCACCACCGCTAGATAGGCCATTCCCCGCTGGAAAAGAGAGAGGCTTTCGCCGCGGCAACTTATCCACCACCTTCCTGGACGAGTTTTCCGGCGCTCCGGCCTCGCAGGGCGGGATACCGGCGACTGTGCGCCCACCACGCCCGCCAGGTGTTCGACGATTTGCCTGCTCGGTGATGGACTCGAACGATGAGGAGGCGCTCGCGGCGCTACTGGAGGAGGAAGCCGATGCCGACGTCCAGGATGAAGAGCATCTCATGGTCCTTGCCGCCCTGGCCGGCCTGCTCACGAGCAATGTAAAGCCGTGGCAGCTGAAAGCAAATACCCAGCATCGGCTGGAAGGCTATTGCATGCTCTACTCCGACTACTTCGCCGATGCTCCACTGCATGGCGACAAAGTATTTCGGCGCCGTTATCGGATGAGCTGAAAGCTTTTCCTCAGGATTGTGGATTCCATTCGGGAGTTCGACAACCACTTCAAGTGCAAGAAGGATTGCACCGGCACACTTGGATTCACCTCAATCCAAAAGTACACGATATCTATGAGGATGCTTGCATACAGAGCTCCCGGTGATTCACTCGACGACTATGGGCGCATGGCCGAGTCCACGACCATTGATTGTTTCCACAAGTTCTGCAAGGCAGCAGTGGCAGTGTTTGGACCGCAGTACTTGCGATCACCTAATGCTGAAGACACTGCTCGGATTCTAGCACAGAATGCAGCAAGAGGATTTCATGGGATGCTTGGAAGCATCGACTGCATGCATTGGAAATGGAAAAACTGTCCATTTGCTTGGCAGGGGATGTACAAAGGCGCCAAAAGCGGCTGCAGTGTGGTTTTTGAGGCAGTGGCCACACAGGACCTTTGGATTTGGCACTCCTTCTTTGGTATGCCAGGAACTCACAATGACATCAACGTAATGCAGTGCTCTCCTGTCTTTTGCCAAGCTTGTTGATTATTCTCCTCCGGTGAACTTCGAGGTCAATGGGCGGCACTACAATAAGGGATACTACCTAGCAGATGGCATCTATCTGAGATGGTCCACATTTGTGAAGACTATCTCAAACCCTGTGCCAAGAGGCAAGAACTCCCACTTTGCGAAGGTTCAGGAGGCTTGCAGGAAGGATGTCGAGCGGGTATTTGGTGTGCTCCAATCTCGATTTGCCGTTGTCCAATACCCCGCTCAGACCTGGTTGAAAGATCAAATGTGGGAGATCATGACTTGCTGTGTCATCTTGCACAACATGATCACTGAGAGCGAGCAGGAAGAGCCAGTGTTTGACACTGAACCATATTATAGGCAGGGTCCTCTTGCCCAAGTTGATCACTAGCTACCGGCAACCTGGACTGCCTTCCTCAATATGCGTCAGGAGATCCGAGACCCACAGGTGCATCAACAACTGCAGCAGGATCTGGTGGAGCACCTATGGAGGCTCAAGGGCAACGCCTAGCTCGACGTGTGATGAAATATGAGTTTTTATTTGTTAAACTATTTGTTGAACTATATAATTTGTATTGAACTATTTTATTTCTATTGATTTTCTATAATGAACTATGTCGAAGCACGCTGAATCACGCCGGATATGGGCTGAAATTGGTCAATTTGCGTCGATAGTTAGCCATTTTGTGCCGAAAATGGACTGGAAAGTGGGCCAATTTGCGCCGGAAATGGGCCGAAATCGGCGCCTGAGGGCGACCTGGGGCAGCGGCTGGGAACCCGATTGCCCCAAGCTGAAATTTCAGCCGGCGCGCCCCCAGGGCTGCGCTATTTCTAGCCCCTGGGGGCCGAACGAGTGGAGATGCTCTAAGGGGCCAAGGAAGAAAATCCAAAGAAAACTCTATACCTATTGGTTCCTTCAATCTCGCAAGGTGCTCTAATATATATTATGCTATCCTTAAATCCACTATTTAGCATTATTTTCATTTCTTAAAGTGAGACATTATCTCGCCAAGTGTCCTAATATCGATTAGGATTGTCTGTTTGACATTCGTCTGAAATCCAATTCGCTTTCAGTTAGATGTTTCGCCCACATCGAGTTTGACAACTGTCACATGTCCTCTGTTTTGTTCCTGTCCCCTAAATGTCACTGTGCTTGTCCCACCCGCCTTCTGTTCCATTAAACGGGCTTGCAAGACTAAAAAATGACCTGAAAAAGGAACTAAAACGAGTCCCTAGTTTCCAACCCAAAAAGAACCAGATGAAACTGGAGAAAAAAATGAAGGACTTGCAGGGCAAGAAAACTAGAGAGAAAAGGAAGCATACACCAAATTTCCACCTCTGGTCTCCCATGTTGCTACCCGCAGTGGCCCGGGAGAAACCCTAAATCACCACCACCAGTCCCACTGCAGATGAACCCTCCTCGCCGTCGCCACACATCGCTGGGCAAAGCCCGCGCGGCGCCGTTGGTGATGGAGGGGCCTTTCCCATCTCACGAGGAGCTCGAGCAGCGTGAGGACGACTCACCTTGGAGATGCGGGGTTGGCAGGAGGGCGCGACATCGTGGCAAGGTGTGCACAGAGGATAATGGGTGTGGCGTCGGTGCACTACAACACACGAGCGTGCGCAACCAGGGGTCATGATGTGGTCAGGCCCAGCGCATCCAGACGCGACCGTGCGTGAGCTTGCGCGACGCGACCAGGCAGAGCCGGGCACGAGTTTGCACGACGCGAGGGCGATAGGTACACCCGCGGCGACGGGTGTGCACGCATGTTGGGCTGTCAGGCATCCCCAGCGAAATCTGATGGGTGACGGCCCTTGCCAGCCTGCGCGTGGCAACCAGCGGGGCGGGCCTGCGTTGGCTATGGCAAGGGAGTGTGGATCTGGAGCAGGATACGACATGCTGGTGTGCTGGGTCTCCGAGCAGTCCAAATCTCGCACCTATCGCGCGGTGGTCGGGTTGCCCAAATCTGGTGGTGCTCTCGTGGTGGATCTGTGCGACACTCGGTGGGGAGTGTTGGGAAACATAGCATGCAATTTCAAAAAATTTCCTACGCTCATGCAAGATCTATCTAGGAGATGCATAGAAATGAGAGGGGGAGAGTGTGTCCACGTACCCTTGTAGACCGAAAGCGGAAGCGTTTGACAACGTGGTTGATGTAGTCGAACTTCTTCTAGATGCGACCGATCAAGCACCGAGCGTACGACACCTCCGATCATACCTAGTTCAATCTCATTACCGGCAAGTCTCTTTACTCGTTCCGTAATACATCATCCCGCAACTAACTCATTAGTCACTTTGCTTGCAAGGATTCTTATGATGTGCATTACCGAGAGGGCCCAGAGATACCTCTCCGATACTCGGAGTGACAAATCCTAATCTCGATCTATGCCAACCCAACAAACACCTTCAGAGATACCTGTAGAGCATCTTTAGAATCACCCAGTTACGTTGTGACGTTTGATATCACACAAGGTATTCCTCCGGTATTCGGGAGTTGCATAATCTCATAGTCGAAGGAATATGTATTTGACATGAAAAAAGCAATAGCAATAAAACTGAACGATCAATATGCTAAGCTAACGGATGGGTCTTGTCCATCACATCATTCTCCTAATGACGTGATCCCGTTCATCAAATGACAACACATGTCTATGGTTAGGAAACTTAACCATCTTTGATTAACGAGCTAGTCTAGTAGAGGCTTACTAGGGACATGGTGTTTTGTCTATGTATCCACACATGTATCACGTTTCCGGTTAATACAATTCTAGCATGAATAGTAAACGTTTATCATGATATAAGGAAATATAAAATAACAACTTTATTATTGCCTCTAGGGCATATTTCCTTCAGTCTCCCACTTGCACTAGAGTCAATAATCTAGTTCACATCGCCATGTGATTTAAGACCAATAGTTCACATCTTTATGTGATTAACACCCATAGTTCACATCACCATGTGACCAACACCCAAAGGGTTTACTAGAGTCAATAATCTAGTTCACATCAATATGTGATTAACACCCAAAGAGTACTAAGGTGTGATCATGTTTTGCTTGAGAGAAGTTTAGTCAACGGGTCTGCTACATTCAGATCCATATATATTTTGCAAATTTCTATGTCTACAATGCTTTGCATGGAGCTACTCTAGCTAATTGCTCCCATGTTCAATATCTAGTTTGAGACTTAGAGTCATCTAGATCAGTGTCAAAGCTTGCATCGACGTAACTCTTTACGATGAACTCTTTATCACCTCCATAACCGAGAAACATTTCCTTAGTCCTCTTTAGGAACCTAAGGATAATTTTGACCGCTGTCCAGTGATCTACTCCTAGATCACTATTGTACCCCCTTGCCAAACTCATGGCAAGGTATACAATAGGTCTGGTACATAGCATGGCATACTTTATAGAACCTATGGCTGAGGCATAGGAATGACTTTCATTCTCTCTGTATCTTCTGTAGTGGTCGGGCATTGATTCTGACTCAACTTCACACCTTGTAACACAGGCAAGAACCCTTTCTTTGACTGATCCATTTTGAACTTCTTCAAAACTTTATCAAGGTATGTGCTTTGTGAAAGTCCAATTAAGCGTCTTGATCTATCTCTATAGATCTTGATGCCTAATATATAAGCAGCTTCACCGAGGTCTTTCATTGAAAAACTTTTATTCAAGTATCCTTTTATGCTATCCAGAACTTCTATATCATTTCCAATCAACAATATGTCATCCACATATAATATTAGAAATGATGCAGAGCTCCCACTCACTTTCTTGTAAATACCGGCTTCTTCAAAAGTCTGTATAAAACCATATGCTTTGATCACCTCATCAAAGCGTATATTCCAACTCCGAGATGCTTGCACCAGTCCATAGATGGATCGCTGGAGCTTGCACGCTTTGTTAGCACCTTTAGGATCGACAAAAACCTTCGGGTTGCATCATATACAACTCTTCCTTAAGAAATCCATTAACGAATGCAGTTTCGACGTCCATTTGCCACATTTCATAATAAAAAATGCGGCAATTTCTAACATGATTCAGACAGACTTAAGCATCGCTACGAGTGAGAAAATCTCATCGTAGTCAACACCTTTAACTTGTCGAAAACCTTTTGCGACAAGCCGAGCTTTGTAGATAGTAACACTACCATCAGTGTCCGTCTTCCTGTTGAAGATCCATTTATTCTCAATGGCTTGCCGATCATTGGGCAAGTCCACCAAATTACACACTTTGTTCTCATACATGGATCCTATCTTAGATTTCATGGCCTCAAGCCATCTGTCGGAATCTGGGCTCATCATAGCTTCTTCATAGTTCGTAGGTTCGCCATGGTCTAATAACATGACTTCCAGGACAGGATTACCGTACCATTCTGGTGCAGAACATGCTCTGTTCGACCTATGAGGTCCAGTAGTAACTTGATCCGAAGTTTCATGATCATCATCATTAGCTTCCTTTCTAGTTGGTGTAGGCATCACAGGAACAGATTTCACTGATGTGCTACTTTCCAATTCGAGAGAAGGTACAATTACCTCATCAAGTTCTACTTTCCTCCCACTCACTTCTTTCGAGAGAAACTTCTTCTCTAGAAAGGTTCCATTCTTGGCAAAAAAGATCTTGCCTTCGGATCTGTGGTAGAAGGTGTACTGATACGTCTCCAACGTATCTATAATTTTTGATTGTTCCATGCTATATTATATTCTGTTTTGGACATTAATGGGCTTTATTATACACTTTTATATTATTTTTGGGACTAACCTATTAACCGGAGGCCCAGCCAAGAATTGCTGTTTTTGCCCATTTCAGAATTCGCAGAAAAAAATATCAAACGGAGTCCAAACGGAATGAAACCTTCGGGAACGTGATTTTTGGAACGAACGTGATCCAGAGGTCTTGGACCCTACGTCAAGACATCAACCAAGAAGGCACGAGGTAGGGGGGCGCGCCTACCCCCTGGGCGCGCCCTCCACCCTCGTGGGCCCCATGTTGCTCCACCGACGTACTACTTCCTCCTATATATACCTACGTACCCCAACCTACCAGATACGGAGCCAAAAACCTAATTCCACCGCCACAACCTTCTGTACCCGTGAGATCCCATCTTGGGGCCTTTTCTGGAGCTCCGCCGGAGGGGGCATCGATCACGGAGGCTTCAACATCAACACCATAGCCTCTCCGATGATGTGTGAGTAGTTTACTTCAGACCTTCGGGTCCATAGTTATTAGCTAGATGGCTTCTTCTCTCTTTTTGGATCTCAATACAATGTCCCCCCCTCTCTTGTGGCGATCTATTCGATGTAATCTTTTTTTGCGGTGTGTTTGTTGAGACCGATGAATTGTGGGTTTGTGATCAAGTTTATCTATGAACAATATTTGAATCTTCTCTGAACTCTTTTATGTATGATTGGTTATCTTTGCAAGTCTCTTCGAATTATTAGTTTGGTTTGGCCTACTAGATTGATCTTTCTTGCAATGGGAGAAGTGCTTAGCTTTGGGTTCAATCTTGCGGTGTCCTTTCCCAGTGACAGTAGGGGCAGCAAGGCACGTATTGTATTGTTGCCATCGAGGATAACAAGATGGTTTTTTTTATCATATTGCATGAGTTTATCCCTCTACATCATGTCATCTTACTTAAAGCATTACTCTGTTCTTATGAACTTAATACTCTAGATGCATGCTGGATAGCGGTCGATGTGTGGAGTAATAGTAGTAGATGCAGGGAGGAGTCGGTCTACTTGTCTCGGACATGATGCCTATATACATGATCATACCTAGATATTCTCATAACTATGCTCAATTCTGTCAATTGCTCAACAGTAATTTGTTCACCCACCGTAATACTTATGCTCTTGAGAGAAGCCACTAGTGAAACCTATGCCCCCCGGGTGTATTTTCCATCATATTTAATCTCGCGACAACAAGCTATTTCTGGCGCCGTTTTATTTTTGCTTTCTTCACTTTGCATCTTTATCATAAAAATACCAAAAATATCATCTTATCATATCTATCAGATCTCACTCTCGCAAGTGACCGTGAAGGGATTGACAACCCCTTTATTGCGTTGGTTGCGAGGATATATTTGTTTGTGTAGGTGCGAGGGACTCGTGCGTGGCCTCCTACTGGATTGATACCTTGGTTCTCAAAAACTGAGGGAAATACTTACGCTACTTTGCTGCATCACCCTTTCCTCTTCAAGGGAAAACCAACGCGGTGCTCAAGAGGTAGCAAGAAGGATTTCTGGCGTCTTTGCCGGGGAGTCTACGCAAAAGTCAACATACCAAGTACCCATCACAAACCCTTATCTCCCGCATTACATTATTTGCCATTTGCCTCTCTTTTTCCTCTCCCCCACTTCACCCTTGCCGTTTTATTCGCCCTCTCCTTTCCGTTCGCTTTTTTCTCGCTTGCTTCTTGTTTGCTCGTGTGTTGGATTGCTTGCTTGTCACAATGGCTCAAGATAATACTAAGTTGTGTGACTTTACCAATACCAACAATAATGATTTTCTTAGCGCTCCGATTGCTCCTCTTACCGATACTGAATCTTGTGAAATCAATGCTGCTTTGCTGAATCTTGTCATGAAAGATCAATTCGCCGGCCTTCCTAGTGAAGATGCCGCTACCCATCTAAATAGCTTCGTTGATTTGTGTGATATGCAAAAGAAGAAAGATGTGGATAATGATATTGTTAAATTGAAGCCATTTCCTTTTTCGCTTAGAGATTGTGCTAAAGCTTGGTTTTCGTCTTTGCCTAAAAATAGTATTGATTCTTGGAATAAGTGCAAAGATGCTTTTATCTCTAAGTATTTTCCTCCCGCTAAGATCATGTCTCTTACAAACGATATTATGAATTTTAAGCAACTTGATCATGAAAATGTTGCACAAGCTTGGGAGAGGACGAAATTAATGATACATAATCGCCCTACACATGGTTTAAATCTTTGGATGATTATACAATTTTTTTATGCCGGATTGAATTTTGCTTCTAGAAATCTTTTAGATTCGGCCGCGGGAGGCACTTTTATGGAAATCACTCTAGGAGAAGCTACTAAACTCCTAGATAATATTATGGTTAATTATTCTCAATGGCACACTGAAAGATCTACTAATAAAAAAGTGCATGTGATAGAACAAATTAATATTTTGAGTGGAAAGATGGATGAACTTATGAAATTATTTGCTACTAAAAGTGTTTCTTCTGATCCTAATGATATGCCTTTGTCTACTTTGACTGAGAATAATAATGAATCTATGGATGTGAATTTTGTTGGTAGGAATAATTTTGGTAACAATGCGTATAGAGGAAACTTTAATCCTAGGCCGTATCCTAGTAATTCCTCTAATAATTATGGTAATTCCTACAACAATGCTTATGGAAATTTTAATAAGATGCCCTCTGAATTTGAGACTAGTGTTAAGGAGTTTATGAATTCACAAAAGAATTTCAATGCCTTGCTTGAAGAAAAAATGCTTAAAGTTGATGAATTGGTTAGGAACGTTGATAGAATTTCTCTTGATGTTGATTCTTTGAAACTTAGATCTATTCCACCTAAGCATGATATCAATGAGTCTCTCAAAGCCATGATAATTTCAATTGATGAGTGCAAAGAAAGAACCGCTAGGATGCGTGCTAAGAAAGATTGCTTTATGAAAGCGTGTTCTTCTAATTTCTATGAAAATAAAGATGAAGATCTAAAAGTTATTGATGTGTCCCCTATTAAATGTTTGTTTTGCAATATGAATCTTGATAATGAAGGGACTGAATATGATCCACCTTTACCTAGAAGGCGTTCCAAAAATTCGGAGTCTTTAGATCTTGATGCAAAAATTGGTAAAAGTGGGATTGAAGAGATCAAAACTCTAGATATTAATGAACCCACTATTTTGGATTTCAAGGAATTTAATTATGATAATTGCTCTTTTATAGATTGTATTTCCTTGTTGCAATCCGTGCTAAATTCTCCACATGCTTATAGTCAAAATAAAGCCTTTACTAAACATATCGTTGATGCTTTGATGCAATCTTATGAAGAAAAACTTGAGTTGGAAGTTTCTATCCCTAGAAAACTTTATGATGAGTGGGAACCTACTATTAAAATCAAAATTAAATATCGTGAATGCTATGCTTTGTGTGATTTGGGTGCTAGTGTTTCCACGATCCCAAAAACTTTGTGCGATTTGCTAGGTTTCCTTGATTTTGATGATTGCTCTTTAAACTTGCACCTTGCGGATTCCACCATTAAGAAACCTATGGGAAGAATTAATGATGTTATTATTGTTGCAAATAGGAATTATGTGCCTTAGATTTTATTGTTATTGATATAGATTGCAATCCTTCATGTCCTATTATTCTTGGTAAACCTTTCCTTAGAACGATTGGTGCAATTATTGATATGAAGGAAGGAAATATTAGATTCCAATTTCCGTTAAGGAAAGGCATGGAACACTTTCCTAGAAAGAAAATAAAATTACCATATGAATCTATCATGAGAGCCACTTATGGATTGCCTATCAAAGATGGCAATACCTAGATCTATCCTTGCTCTTATGCCTAGCTAGGGGCGTTAAACGATAGCGCTTGTTGGGAGGCAACCCAATTTTATTTTTATTTTTGCTTTTTGCTTCTGTTTAGGAATAAATATTTGATCTAGCCTCTGGTTAGATTTGTTTTATGTTTTAATTAGTTTTTGTGCCAAGTTTAACCTATAGGATCTTCTTGGATGATAGTTATTTGATCTTGCTGAAAATTCCAGAAACTTTCTGTTCACGAAAATAATTGTTAAAAATCACCAGAACGTGATAAAATATTGATTCCAATTGCTGCTGATCAATAAACAAATTGTCTAGGTCGTCCTATTTTTTCTGAAGTTTTGGAGTTCCAGAAGTTTGCATTAGTTACAGATTACTATAGACTGTTCTGTTTTTGACAGATTCTGTTTTTCGTGTGTTGTTAGCTTATTTTGATGAATCTATGGTTAGTAAAATAGTTATAAACCATAGAGAAGTTGGAATACAGTAGGTTTAACATCAATATAAATAAAGAATGAGTTCATTACAGTACCTTGAAGTGGTGTTTTGTTTTCTTTCGCTAACGGAGCTCACAAGATTTTCTGTTAAGTTTTGTGTTGTGAAGTTTTCAAGTTTTGGGTAAAAGATTTGATGGATTATGGAACAAGGAGTGGAAAGAGCCTAAGCTTGTGGATGCCCATGGCACCCCAAGATAATCTAAGGACACCTAAAAGCAAAAGCTTGGGGATGCCCCGGAAGGCATCCCCTCTTTCGTCTACTTTCATCGGTAACTTTACTTGGAGCTATATTTTTATTCACCACATGATATGTGTTTTGCTTGGAGCGTCTTGTATTATTTGAGTCTTTGTTTGTTAGTTTGCCACAATTATCCTTGCTGTACACACCTTTTGAGAGAGACACACATGATTCGGAAATTGTTAGAATACTCTATGTGCTTCACTTATATCTTTTGAGTTATATAGTTTTTGCTCTAGTGCATCACTTATATCTTTTAGAGCACGGTGGTGGATTTGTTTTATAGAAACTATTGTTCTCTCATGCTTCACTTAGATTATTTTCAGAGTCCTACAAAACAGCATGGTAATTTGCTTTAATTATGTTGGGCATTCAAGATTAGTAATTTTTTTTCTTATGAGTGTGTTGAATACTATGAGAAGTTAGATGCTTGATAATTGTTTTGAGATATGGAGATGGTGATATTAGAGTCATGTGCTACCTCATGAGCACCGCGTTGGTTTTCCCTTGAAGAGGAAAGGGTGATACAACAAAGTAGCGTAAGTATTTCCCTCAGTTTTTGAGAACCAAGGTATCAATCCAGTAGGAGGCTACGCGCGAGTCCCTCGCACCTACACAAAACAAATAAATCCTCGCAACCAACGCGATAAGGGGTTGTCAATCCCTTCACGGTCACTTACGAGAGTGAGATCTGATAGATATGATAGGATAATATTTTTGGTATTTTTGTGATGAAGATGCAAAGTAAAATAAAAGCAAAGTAAAAAGCAAAGGAAATAACTAAGTGTTGGAAGATTAATATGATGAAGATAGACCCCGGGGCCATAGGATTCACTAGTGGCTTCTCTCAAGAGCATAAGTATTTTACGGTGGGTGAACGAATTACTGTTGATCAATTGACAGAATTGAGCATAGTTATGAGAATATCTAGGTATGATCATGTATATAGGCATCACGTCCGAGACAAGTAGACCGACTCCTGCCTGCATCTACTACTGTTACTCCACTCATCGACCGGTATCCAGCATGCATCTAGAGTATTAAGTTCATAAAAACAGAGTAACGCCTTAAGCAAGATGACATGATGTAGAGGGATAAATTCATGCAATATGATAAAAACCCCATCTTGTTATCCTCGATGGCAACAATACAATACGTGCCTTGCTGCCCCTACTGTCACTGGGAAAGGACACCGCAAGATTGAACCCAAAGCTAAGCACTTCTCCCATTGCAAGAAAGATCAATCTAGTAGGCCAAACCAAACTGATAATTCGAAGAGACTTGCAAAGATAACCAATCATACATAAAAAAATTCAGAGAAGATTCAAATATTGTTCATAGATAATCTTGATCATAAACCCATAATTCATCGGTCTCAACAAACACACTGCAAAAGAAGATTACATCGAATAGATCTCCACGAGAGAGGGGGAGAACATTGTATTGAGATCCAAAAAGAGAGAAGAAGCCATCTAGCTACTAACTATGGACCCGAAGGTCTGAAGTAAACTACTCACACATCATCGGAGGGGCTATGGTGTTGATGTAGAAGCCCTCCGTGATCGATGCCCCCTCCGGCGGAGCTCCAGAACATGCCCCAAGATGGGATCTCGTGGGTACAGAAGGTTGCGGCGGTGGAATTAGGTTTTTGGCTCCGTATCTGATCGTTTGGGGGTACGTAGGTATAGATAGGAGGAAGGAGTACGTCGGTGGAGCAACAGGGGGCCCAAGAGGGTGGAGGGCGCGCCCTGGGGGGGGGGGGGTAGGCGCGCCCCCTACCTCGTGGCCTCCTCTTTTGTTTCTTGACGTATGGTCCAAGTCTCTTGGATCATATTCTTCCTAAAAATCACGTTCCCGAAGGTTTCATTCTGTTTGGACTCCACTTTTCTGCGAAACTCTGAAATATGCAAAAAACAGCCATTCTGGGCTGGGCCTCCGGTTAATAGGTTAGTCCCAAAAATAATATAAAAGTGTAATAAAGCCCAATAATGTCCAAAACAGTAGATAATATAGCATGGAGCAATAAAAAATTATAGATACGTTGGAGACGTATCATCATGCTAGTTGAGTAGTTGTGAATTTGAGAAATACTTGTGTTGAAGTTTGTGATTCCCGTAGCATGCACGTATGGTGAACCGTTATGTGATGAAGTCGGAGCATGATTTATTTATTGATTGTCTTCCTTATGAGTGGTGGTCGGGGACGAGCGATGGTCTTTTCCTACCAATCTATCCCCCTAGGAGCATGCGCGTAATACTTTGCTTTGATAACTTGTAGATTTTTGCAATAAGTATATGAGTTCTTTATGACTAATGTTGAGTCCATGGATTATACGCACTTTACTTTCTTCCACCATTGCTAGCCTCTCTAATACCGCGCACTTTTCGCCGGTATCATACACCCACCATATACCTTCCTCAAAACAGCCACCATACCTACCTATCATGGCATTTCCATAGCCATTCCGAGATATATTGCCATGCAACTTTCCACAGTTTCGTTTACTATGACACGCTCCATCATTGTCATATTGCTTCGCATGATCATGTAGTTGACATCGTATTTGTGGCAAAAGCCACCGTTCATAATTCTTTCATACATGTCACTCTTGATTCATTGCATATCCCGGTACACTGCCGGAGGCATTCACATAGAGTCATATTTTGTTCTAAGTATTGAGTTGTAATTGTTGAGTTGTAAGTAAATAAAAGTGTGATGATCATCATTTTCTAGAGCATTGTCCCAAGTGAGGAAAGGATGATGGAGACTATGATTCCCCCACAAGTCGGGATGAGACTCCGGACTAAAAAAAAGAGAGGCCATAAAAAAAGAGAAAAGGCCCAAATGATGACAGAAAAAGAGATAAGGGACAATGTTACTATCCTTTTACCACACTTGTGCTTCAAAGTAGCACCATGATCTTCATGATAGAGAGTCTCCTATGATATCACTTTCATATACTAGTGGGAAATTTTCATTATAGAACTTGGCTTGTATATTCCAATGATGGGCTTCACCGAGGTCTTTCATTGAAAAACTTTTATTCAAGTATCCTTTTATGCTATCCAGAAATTCTATATCATTTGCAATCAACAATATGTCATCCACATATAATATTAGAAATGCTGCAGAGCTCCCACTCACTCTCTTGTAAATACCGGCTTCTTCAAAAGTCTGTATAAAACCATATGCTTTGATCACCTCATCAAAGCGTATATTCCAACTCCGAGATGCTTGCACCAGTCCATAGATGGATCGCTGGAGCTTGCACGCTTTGTTAGCACCTTTAGGATCGACAAAAACCTCCGGGTTGCATCATATACAACTCTTCTTTAGGAAATCCATTAACGAATGCAGTTTCGACGTCCATTTGCCAGATTTCATAATCAAAAAATGTGGCAATTTCTAACATGATTCAGACAGACTTAAGCATCGCTACGAGTGAGAAAATCTCATCGTAGTCAACACCTTTAACTTGTCGAAAACCTTTTGCGACAAGCCGAGCTTTGTAGATAGTAACACTACCATCAGTGTCCGTCTTCCTGTTGAAGATCCATTTATTCTCAATGGCTTGCCGATCATTGGGCAAGTCCACCAAAGTACACACTTTGTTCTCATACATGGATCCTATCTCAGATTTCATGGCCTCAAGCCATCTGTCGGAATCTGGGCTCATCATAGCTTCTTCATAGTTCGTAGGTTCGCCATGGTCTAATAACATGACTTCCAGGACAGGATTACCGTACCATTCTGGTGCAGAACGTGCTCTGTTCGACCTATGAGGTCCAGTAGTAACTTGATCCGAAGTTTTATGATCATCATCATTAGCTTCCTTTCTAGTTGGTGTAGGCATCACAGGAACAGATTTCACTGATGTGCTACTTTCCAATTCGAGAGAAGGTACAATTACCTCATCAAGTTCTACTTTCCTCCCACTCACTTCTTTCGAGAGAAACTTCTTCTCTAGAAAGGTTCCATTCTCGGCAAAAAAGATCTTGCCTTCGGATCTGTGGTAGAAGGTGTACTGATACGTCTCCAACGTATCTATAATTTTTGATTGTTCCATGCTATATTATATTCTGTTTTGGACATTAATGGGCTTTATTATACACTTTTATATTATTTTGGGACTAACCTATTAACCGGAGGCCCAGCCCAGAATTGCTGTTTTTGCCTATTTCAGAGTTTCGCAGAAAAAGAATATCAAACAGAGTCCAAACGGAATGAAACCTTCGGGAACGTGATTTTTGGAACGAACGTGATCCAGAGGACTTGGACCCTACGTCAAGACATCAACCAGGAAGGCACGAGGTAGGGGGCGCGCCTACCCCCCTGGGCGCGCCCTCCACCCTCGTGGGCCCCACGTTGCTCCACCGACGTACTTCTTCCTCCTATATATACCTACGTACCCCCAAACTACCAGATACGGAGCCAAAAACCTAATTCCACCGCCACAACCTTCTGTACCCGTGAGATCCCATCTTGGGGCCTTTTCTGGAGCTCCGCCGGAGGGGGCATCGATCACGGAGGGCTTCTACATCAACACCATAGCCTATCCGATGATGTGTGAGTAGTTTACTTCAGACCTTCGGGTCCATAGTTATTAGCTAGATGGCTTCTTCTCTCTTTTTGGATCTCAATACAATGTTCTCCCCCTCTCTTGTGGAGATCTATTCGATGTAATCTTCTTTTGCGGTGTTTGTTGAGACCGATGAATTGTGGGTTTATGATCAAGTTTATCTATGAACAATATTTGAATCTTCTCTGAATTCTTTTATGTATGATTGGTTATCTTTGCAAGTCTCTTCGAATTATCAATTTGGTTTGGCTTACTAGATTGATCTTTCTTGCAATGGGAGAAGTGCTTAGCTTTGGGTTCAATCTTGCGGTGTCCTTTCCCAGTGACAGTAGGGGCAGCAAGGCACGTATTGTATTGTTGCCATCGAGGATAACAAGATGGGGTTTATATCATATTGCATGAGTTTATCCCTCTACATCATGTCATCTTACTTAAAGCGTTACTCTGTTCTTATGAACTTAATACTCTAGATGCATGCTGGATAGCGGTCGATGTGTGGAGTAATAGTAGTAGATGCAGGGAGGAGTCGGTCTACTTGTCTCGGACGTGATGCCTATATACAAGATCATACCTAGATATTCTCATAACTATGCTCAATTCTGTCAATTGCTCAACAGTAATTTGTTCACCCACCGTAATAATTATGCTCTTGAGAGAAGCCACTAGTGAAACCTATGGCCCCCGGGTCTATTTTCCATCATATTTAATCTCCCGACAACAAGCTATTTCTGGCACCGTTTTTATTTTTGCTTTCTTTACTTTGCATCTTTATCATAAAAATACCAAAAATATTATCTTATCATATCTATCAGATCTCACTCTCGTAAGTGACCGTGAAGGGATTGACAACCCCTTTATTGCGTTGGTTGCGAGGACTTATTTGTTTGTGTAGGTGCGAGGGACTCGTGCGTGGCCTCCTACTGGATTGATACCTTGGTTCTCAAAAACTGAGGGAAATACTTACGCTACTTTGCTGCATCACCCTTTCCTCTTCAAGGGAAAACCAACGCAGTGCTCAAGAGGTAGCATGTACCCAATTGTTTCCTTAGGTTATCCTATGAAGATGCACTTCTCCGATTTGGGTTCGAGCTTATCAGGCTGAAGCCTTTTGACATAAGTGTCGCAACCCCAAACTTTAAGAAACCACAGCTTAGGTTTCTTGCCAAACCACAGTTCATACGGTGTCGTCTCAACGGATTTAGGCGGTACCCTATTTAACGTGAATGCAACTGTCTCTAACGCATAACCCCAAAATGATAGTGGTAAATTGGTAAGAGACATCATAGATCGCACTATATCTAATAAAGTACGGTTACAACGTTTGAACACACCATTACGCTGTGGTGTTCCAGGTGGCGTGAGTTGTGAAACTATTCCACATTGTTTTAAATGAAGGCCAAACTCGTAACTCAAATATTCACCCGCGATCAGATCGTAGAAACTTTATTTTATTGTTACGATAATTCTCCACTTCACTCTGAAATTCCTTGAACTTTTCAAATGTTTCAAACTTGTGTTTCATTAAGTAGATATACCCATATCTGCTCAAATCCTCTATGAAGGTCAGAAAATAATGATACCCTCCGCGAGCTTCAACACTCATCGAACCGCATACATCGGTACATATTATTTCCAATAAGTCGTTTGCTTGCTCCATTGTTCTGGAGAACGGAGTTTTAGTCATCTTGCCCATGAGGCATGGTTCACAAGTATCAAATGATTCATAATCAAGTGATTCCAAAAGTCCATCCGCATGGAGTTTCTTCATGCGCTTGACACCAATATGACCTAAACGACAGTGCCACAAATATGTTACACTATCATTATCAACTTTGCATCTTTTGGCATCAATATTATGAATATGTGTATCACCACAATCGAGATTCAAAAAAATAGACCACTCTTCAAGGGTGCATGACCATAAAAGATATTACTCATATAAATAGAACAACCATTATTCTCTGATTTAAATGAATAACCGTCTCGCATTAAGCATGATCCAATCATATTCATGCTCAACGCAAACACCAAATAACATTTATTTAGGTCTAACACTAATCCCGAAGGTAGAGGGAGTGTGCGATGGTGATCTTATCAACCTTGGAATCACTTCCAACGCACATCGTCACCTCGCCCTTAACTAGTCTCTGTTCATTTTGCAACTCCTGTTTTTGAGTTACTAATCTTAGCAACTGAACCAGTATCAAATACCATGGGGTTACTATGAACACTAGTAAGGTACACATCAATAATATGTATATCAAATATACCTTTGTTCACTTTGCCATCCTTCTTATCCGCCAAGTATTTGGGGTAGTTCTGCTTCCAGTGACAATTCTCTTTGCAGTAGAAGCACTCAGTTTCAGGCTTAGGTCTAGCTTTGGGCTTCTTCACGGGAGTGGCAACTTGCTTGTCATTCTTCTTGAAGTTCCCTTTCTTTTCCTTTGCCTTTTTTCTTGAAACTAGTGGTCTTGTTAACCATCAACACTTGATGCTCTTTCTTGATTTCTACCTTCGCCGATTTCAGCACTACGAAGAGCTCGGGAATCTTTTCCGTTATCCCTTGCACATTATAGTTCATCACCAAGTTCTAGTAGCTTGGTGATAGTGACTAGAGAACTCTGTCAATCACTATCTTATCTGGAAGATTAACTCCCACTTGATTCAAATGATTGTACTACCCAGACATTCTAAGCACATGCTCACTGGTTGTGCTATTCTCCTCCATCTTGTAGGCAAAGTACTTGTCAGAGGTCTCATACCTCTCGACACGGTCATGAGTCTGAAATACGAATTTCAGCTCTTGGAACATCTCATATGCTCCGTGGCGTTCAAAACGTTTTTGTAGTCTCGGTTCTAAGCCGTAAAGCATGGCGCACTAAACTATCAAGTAGTCATCAGATCGAGCTTGCCAGACGTTCATAACATCAGCATCTGCTCCTGCAACAGGCCTTTCACCTAGCGGTGCATCAAGGACATAATTCTTCTGTGCAGCAATGAGGATAATCCTCAGATCACGGACCCAGTCCGCATCATTGCTACTATCATCTGATACGTCTCCAACGTACCTATAATTTTTAATTGTTCCATGTTGTTTTATTATCAATCTTGGATGTTTTATAATCATTTTATATTATTTTTTGGTACTAACCTATTGACATAGTGCCAAGTGCTAGTTGCTGGTTTTTTCCATGTTTTTTACATCGCAGGAAATCAATATCAAACGGAGTCCAAATGTCCCGAAACTTTTTAGTGATTTTTTATGGGCCAAAAGAAAGGCAATGGGCCCTAGTTGCACCTGGGGGGTACCCCGAGGGGGGCACAACCCAGCAGGGCGTGCCAGGAGGCCCAGGCGCGCCCTGGTGGGTTGTGCCCACCTCGGGTGCCCCCCAGACCGCCTCTTTGCTCTATAAATACGCAAATATTCCAGAAACCCTAGGGAAGTCATCGAAATATTCATCCAGCCGCCGCAGAGTCCAGAACCACCAGATCCAATGTAGACACCATCTCAGATGGGTTCACCACCTCCATTGGTGCCTCTCCAATGATGCGTGAGTAGTTCGTTGTAGACCTTCAGGTCCGTAGTTAGTAGCTAGATGGCTTTCTCTCTCTATCTCGCTGATTCTCAATACAATGATCTCTTGGAGATCCATATGATGTAACTCTTTTGCGGTGTGTTTGTTGGGATCTGATGAACTTTGAGTTTATGATCAGTCATATCTTTTTATATCCATGAAAGTTATTTGAGTTTCTTGGATCTCTTATATGCATGATATCTTATAGCCTCATATTTCTTCTCCGATATTGGGTTTTGTTTGGCCAACTTGATCTATTTATCTTGCAATGGGAAGAGGTGCCCGGTAGTGGGTTCGATCTTATGGTTCTTGATCCCAGTGACAGAAGGGGAACCGACACGTATGTATCGTTGCTACTAAGGATAAAAAGACGAGATCTATATCTACCGCCATATAGATAAACGGATCTTGTCTACATCATGTCATTGTTCTTATTGCATTACTCCATTTTTCCATGAACTTAATACACTAGATGCATGCTGGATAGCGGTCGATGTGTGGAGTAATAGTAGTAGATGCAGGCAGGAGTCGGTCTACTAATCTTGGACGTGATGCCTATGTAATGATCATTGCCTGGATATCGTCATGATTATTTGAAGTTCTATCAACTGCCCAACAGTAATTTTTTTACCCATCGTTTGCTATTTTTCTCTAGAGAAGCCACTAGTGAAACCTACAGCCCCCGGGTCTTCTTTCTCATATATTTGCCTTGCGATCTACTTTTCCTTTGCATTTTTATTAAGATCTATTAAACCAAAAATACAAAAATACTTTGCTGCACTTTATTTTATTTGCGATCTATTTATTCAATCTACTACAATTTACCTCACGTCCGTGCCAATTTCTGGCTTCGTTACCCGAAAGGGATTGACAACCCCTTTAACACATCGGGTTGCAAGGTGTTGTTATTTGTGTGCACGTGCTGTTTACGTTGTGTTGCTTGGTTCTCCTACTGGTTCGATACCATGGTTTCATAACTGAGGGAAATACTCTACTGTCGCTGTGCTACATCATCCTTCCCTCTCCGGGGAAATACCGACGTAGTTCTAGCTACCATCAACAGTCTTCAAAGGTAACAGACATCAGATCACACAGTTCAATCTCTTCAGTGATGCTCAATCACTTTGGCTCTACTTGGGGTTTTCCTCACTTGGGTTTTCAGAAAGTCGTCATAGGACGAGTTGCTCTCAAATGACAAGTGTCAATCTCTCTCTTGGAGCAGCCAACCAATAAGTGGTTGTGGGGGGTGTCTATTTAAAGCCAGGGGGCAACCCGACATGAATTCTTATAAATGCCACTTTGGACATGACCGTTGTCAGGATAAGGATCCACTAGACAGCTGGCACTAAGCGCAAAAATAGTCAGAAATTTGAACTCTCAAATTGGTTGAGGCACTCAATTTTCTCATGGCAGGCAGGTCGCACTAGCGAAATCCTAACTCCTCAGTCATGCCAATTTCGTCAATGACCAGAAGAACTTTGTCTCTGTCGCTGATGAACTTGACTGCACTGCAAGAGATTTCCAAAATCTTCAGCTCGAAGAAATAGGTAGTGTTTAGGTTTTGAGCATCACTTCGGAAATACGATTATGTATCACCTAGACACCCTTTAACAGCACGGTATTTCCTATGACTAAAAATAAGAAGAAAGACACCACGAAAACAAATTCTTCAAGCTTCCAATTCTTCACTTCAATTTCTTCAAAGGACGAACCAAATTCTTCACTTATAGCAATACATTTTGAGGTGTCGTATTTCACTGGTTAAACCAAATCTTCAAGGACTACTGCTACCTCTTGAGCACAGCGTTGGTTTTCGCTTGAAGAGGAAAGGGTGATGCAGCAAAGTAGCATAAATATTTCCCTCAGTTTTTGAGAACCAAGGTATGAATCTAGTAGGAGGCCACACGCAAGTCCCTCGTACCTACACAAACAAATAAGAACCTTGCAACCAACGCGATAAAGGGGTTGTCAATCCCTTCACGACCACTTGCAAAATTGAGATCTGATAGAGATGATAAGACAATATTTTTGGCATTTTTATGATAAAGACTAAAAGTAAAGAAAGCAAAATAAATGGCGCCAGAAATCACTAGTTGTTGGGAGATTAATACGATGGAAAATAGACCCGGGGCCCATAGGTTTCACTAGTGGCTTCTCTCAAGATAGCATAAGTATTACGGTGGGTGAAAAAATTACTGTCGAGCAATTGATAAAAAAATGCATAATTATGAGAATATCTAGGTATGATCATGTATATAGGCATCACGTCCGCGACAAGTAGACAGACTCCTGCCTGCATCTAGTACTATTACTCCACACATCGACCGCTATCCAGCATGCATCTAGAGTATTAAGTTCATAAGAACAGAGTAACGCTTTAAGCAAGATGACATGATGTAGAGGGATAAACTCAAGCAATATGATATAAACCCCATCTTTTTATCCTCGATGGCAACAATACAATACGTGTCATTTCCCCTACTGTCACTGGGATCGAGCACCGCAAGATTGAACCCAAAGCTAAGCACTTCTCCCATTGCAAGAAAGATCAATCTAGTAGGCCAAACCAAACTGATAATTCGAAGAGACTTGCAAAGATAACCAATCATACATAAAAGAATTCAGAGGAGATTCAAATATTGTTCATAGATAATCTTGATCATAAACCCACAATTCATCGGATCTCGACAAATACACCGCAAAAGAAGATTACATCAAATAGATCTCCAAGAGAATCGAGGAGAACTTTGTATTGAGATCCAAAGAGAGAGAAGAAGCCATCTATCTAATAACTATGGACCCGAAGGTCTGAGGTAAACTACTCACACATCATCGGAGAGGCTATGGTGTTGATGTAGAAGCCCTCCCTGATCAATGCCCCCTCTGATAGAGCGCCGAAAAAGGCCCCAAGATGGGATCTCACGGGTACAGAAGGTTGCGGCCATGGAAATAGGGTTTCGGCTCCTCCTCTGTTGTTTCCAGGGTATATGAGTATATATAGGCGAAAGAAGTCGGTCAGGAGAGCTACAAGGGGCCCATGAGGGTGGGGGCGCGTCCAGGGGGGGGGGGGGGCAGGCGCGCCTCCCTGCCTCGTGGCCTCTTTGTTGATTGCTTGACGTCCACTCCAAGTCCTCTGGATCACGTTTGTTCCAAAAATCACGTTCCCGAAGGTTTCATTCCGTTTGGACTCCGTTTGATATTCCTTTCCTTCGAAACACTGAAATAGGCAAAAAAACAGCAATTTGGGCCGGGCCTCCGGTTAATAGGTTAGTCCCAAAAATAATATAAAAGTGTATAATAAAGCCCATTGAACATCCAAAACAGATAATATAATAGCATGGAACAATAAAAAATTATAGATACGTTGGAGACGTATCAAGCATCCCCAAGCTTAATTCCCGCTCGTCCTCGAGTAGGTAAACGATAAAGACAGAATTTTTGATGTGGAATGCTACTTAGGATAATTTTCAATGTAATTATCTTAATTGTGGCATGAATATTCAGATCCAAATGATTCAAAATAAAAGTTCATATTGACATAAAAATAGTAATACTTCAAGCATACTAACAAGTAATCATGTCTTATAAAAATAGCATAGCCAAAGAAAGCTTATCCCTACAAAATCATATAGTTAGGCTATGCTTCATTTTCATAACACAAAATACTCCCATCATGCACAACCCCGTTTTCAGCCAAGCAATTGGTTCATACTTTTTAACGCGCTTCAGATTTGGTGGAATAGAGTGGTGGTTGTGAAGAGGACAAAAAGGGAGAAGATAGTCTCACATCAACTAGGCGTATCAACGGGCTATGGAGATGCCCGTTAATAGATATCAATGTGAGTGAGTAGGGATTGCCATGCAACGGATGCACTGGAGCTATATATATATATATATATATATATATATATATATATATATATATATATATATATATATATATGTATGAAAGCTCAACAAAAGAAACTAAGTGGGTGTGCATCCAACTTGCTTGCTCACGAAGACCTAGGGCATTTTGAGGAAGCCCATCATTGGAATATACAAGCCAAGTTCTATAATGAAAAATTCCCACTAGTATATGAAAGTGACAACATAGGAGACTCTCTATCATGAAGATCATGGTGCTACTTTGAAGCACAAGTGTGGAAAAAGGATAGTAACATTGTCCCTTCTCTCTTTTTCTCTCATTTTTTTCTCTTTTTTTCTTGGGCCTTTCTCTCTTTTTTTCTTTCTTTGGCCTCTTTTTTTTAGTCAGGAATATCATCCCGACTTGTGGGGGAGTCATAGTCTCCATCATCCTTTCCTCACATGGGACAATGCTCTAATAATGATGATCATCACACTTTTATTACTTACAACTCAATACTTAGAACAAAATATGACTCTATGTGAATGCCTCCGGCGGTGTACCGGGATATACAATGAATCAAGAGTGACATGTATGAAAAAATTATGAATGGTGGCTTTGCCACAAATACAATGTCAACAACATGATCATGCAAAGCAATATGACAATGATGAAGTGTGTCATAATAAACGAAACGGTGGAAAGTTGCATGGCAATTTATCTCGGAATGGCTATGGAAATGCCATGATAGGTAGGTATGGTGTCTGTTTTGAGGAAGATATAAGGAGGTTTATGTGTGATAGAGCGTATCATATCACGGGGTTTGGATGCACCAGCGAAGTTTGCACCAACTCTCAAGGTGAGAAAGGGCAATGCACGGTACCGTAGAGGCTAGAAAATTGTGGAAGGATGAGAGTGCGTATAATCCATGGACTCACATTAGTCATAAAGAACTCATATACTTATTGCAAAAGTTTACTAGCCCTCGAAGCAAAGTACTACTACGCATGCTCCTAGGGGAATGGTGGGTAGGAGTTAACCATCGCGCGATCCCGACCTCCACACATAAGGAAGGCAATCAAAAGAGCACCCCATGCAACAAATTTGTTACACAACTTTTACCATACGTGCATGCTACGGGACTTGCCAACTTCAACACAAGTATTTCTCAATTTCATAATTACCCAACTAGCATGACTCTAACATTACCGCCTTTATATCTCAAAACAATTATCAAGCATCAAATTGATCATAGTGTTTAATGCACTTTCTATGATTTCTTATACCCATCATACTAGGACCAATTTTTATAACCATAGAAAATACCATGCTGTTCTAGAAGACTCTCAAAATAATATAAGTGAAGCATGAGAGATCAATAATTTCTACAAAATTAAGACACCGCCGTGCTCTAAAAGATATAAGTGAAGCACATAGAGTATTCTAATAAATTCCGAATCATGTGTGTCTCTCCCAAAAGGTGTGTACAACAAGGATGATTGTGGTAAAATAAAGCAAAGACTCAACTCATACAAGACGCTCCAAGCAAAACACATATCATGTGGTGAATAAAAATATAGCCCCAAGTAAACTTACCGATAGACGAAGACGAAAGAGGGGATGCCTTCCGGGGCATCCCCAAGCTTAGGATTTTGGTTTTCCTTGACTTTTACCTTGGGGTGCCTTGGGCATCCCCAAGCTTAGGATGTTGCCACTCTTTGTTCCATAATCCATCAAATCTTACCCAAAACTTGAAAACTTCACAACACAAAACTCAACAGAAAATCTCATAAGCTCCGTTAGCGAATAAAACAAACCACTACTATAAGGTACTGTATTGAACTCATTCTTTATTTATATTGGTGTTAAACCTACTGTATTCCAACTTCTCTATGGTTCATAAGCTCTTTTACTAGCCATAGATTCATCAAAATAAGCGAACAACACACGAAAAACAGAATCTGTCAAAAACAGAACAGTCTGTAGTAATCTGTATCTAACAAAAACTTCAGTAACTCAAAAATTCTACAAAAATAGGAAATCCTAGATAATTATTTTATTGATCTACTGCAATTGGAATCAGTATTTTATCACGTTCTGGTGATTTTTAACAATTGTTTTCGTGAAAAGAAAGTTTCTGGAATTTTCAGCAAGATCAAATAACTATCGTCCAAGAAGATCCTATAGGTTTCACTTGGCACAAAAACTAATTAAAACATAAAAACAAATCTAACCAGAGGCTAGATCAAATATTTATTGAATAACAGCAAGTAAAAATATTGGGTTGTCTCCCAACAAGCTCTTTTCTTAAAGCCTTTTAGGTAGGCATAGATAATTTTAATGATGCTCACATGAAAGACAAGAATTGAAGCGCAAAGAGAGCATCATAAAACACGTGACAAACACATCTAATTCTAACATACTTCCTATGCATAGGCATATTATAAGAAAACAAATTTACAAGGCAAGCAAAAATTAGCATATGCAAGGAAGAAGAAAGTGACGATAGCAATCTCAACATGAAGAGAGGTAATTTAGTGACATGAAAACTTCTACAACCATATTTTCCTCTCTCATAATAATTACATATAAGATCATATTCAAATTCAACAATATCGCTATCACATAACATATTCTCTAGATGATCCACATGCATGCAAAGTTGACACTCTTCCAAAATAGTGGGATTATCATTAACTAAAGTCATGACCTCTCCAAACCCACTTTTATCAAAAATACCATAAGATTGAACATTCTCAAAATACGTGGGATCTAAAGTTGACACTCTTCCAAACCCACTTTTAATAATATTGCAAACATTATTATCAATCTCATATTCATCATGGGGCTTAAATAAATTTTCAAGATCATAAGAAGAATCACCCCAATCATGATCATTGCAACAAGTAGTAGACATAGCAAACTTAGCATCCCCAAGCTTAGGGTTTTGTATATTATTAACACAATTGACATTAAGAGAATTTATAATAACATCATTGCAATCATGCTTTTCATCGAAGGAACTACCAAGTATGGGTGCAATAGCAACAATCTCATGTTTAACATAAGGAACTATAGCAAATTCATCTTCATAAAGATTGGCATCATGGCCACAAGAATAGCAAGCATCATGTTCATCAAGGGGTATTTCAATCAAATCATCAGAATCATCATTATCTATAGATTCATGCATATCATTATTTTCTTCCAAAGCAACGGTCATTCTCTCAATAAATTCTTTGACATAGACATTATGAGCATAGTTTTCATAGCAATATTTAAGTATGTCAAAATTTTCAGATTCGTAGAGAGTAATATCATACTTTTCAATCAAAGAAGCAACTTCATAAGCACCCTTAAAAGCAACAAATTCTTCAATTTATTCGATATCATAGTAACTATAAACACCCTTTGCATAAGAAGATAAGATTTCATTATCATTAAACTCACATAGGTAGGGAAGGTGTTTTTTAGGGTTCTTAGAGCAACAAGTAAAATCATAAATTTCACAAAGATTCCAAGCATAACACAACAATCTATTTATTTGATCCCATAAGAGTCTCCCTTTTTCAGACAAACGATGACGCACAAAATGAGCATGCTCATCTAAAGATTTCCCATCAACTAGACTAGTTGGGGTTTCAGCACGAGCGCATAAGGATCGAAGATGATCCAAGTAGAACACTCTAAGTGGATCCATATCAATAGATTTTTAGCAAGCGAAGATGCAAGCAAATAGAAGGCACATGGTAACACAAACAAACAGAAGGACGAACGGAAGAGGGGCGAAGAAAACGGCAAGGGTGAAGTGGGGGAGAGGAAAACGAGAGGCAAATGGCAAATAATGTAATGCGAGGGATAAGAGTTTGTGATGGATACTTGGTATGTCTTGACTTGTGCGTAGACTCCCCGGCAACGGCGCCAGAAATCCTTCTTGCTACCTCTTGAGCACAGCGTTGGTTTTCCCTTGAAGAGGAAAGGGTGATGCAGCAAAGTAGCGTAAGTATTTCCCTCAGTTTTTGAGAACCAAGGTATCAATCCAGTAGGAGGCCACACGCAAGTCCCTCGTACCTACACAAACAAATAAGAACCTTGCAACCAAAGCGATAAAGGGGTTGTCAATCCCTTCACGGCCACTTGCAAAAGTGAGATCTGATAGAGATGATAAGATAAATTTTTTGGTATTTTTATGATAAAGACTAAAAGTAAAGAAAGCAAAATGAATGGCACCAGAAATCGCTAGTTGTTGGGAGATTAATATGATGGAAAATAGACCCGGGGGCCATAGGTTTCACTAGTGGCTTCTCTCAAGATAGCATAAGTATTACGGTGGGTGAACAAATTACTGTCGAGCAATTGATAGAAAAGTGCATAATTATGAGAATATCTAGGTATGATCATGTATATAGGCATCACGTCCGCGACAAGTAGACCGACTCCTGCCTGCATCTACTACTATTACTCCACACATCGACCGCTATCCAGCATGCATCTAGAGTATTAAGTTCATAAGAACAGAGTAACGCTTTAAGCAAGATGACATGATGTAGAGGGATAAACTCAAGCAATATGATATAAACCCCATCTTTTTATCCTCGATGGCAACAATACAATACGTGTCGTTTCCCCTACTGTCACTGGGATCGAGCACCGCAAGATTGAACCCAAAGCTAAGCACTTCTCCCATTGCAAGAAAGATCAATCTAGTAGGCCAAACCAAACTGATAATTCGAAGAGACTTGCAAAGATAACCAATCATACATAAAAGAATTCAGAGGAGATTCAAATATTGTTCATAGATAATCTTGATCATAAACCCACAATTCATCGGATCTCGACAAACACACTGCAAAAGAAGATTACATCAAATAGATCTCCAACAGAATCGAGGAGAACTTTGTATTGAGATCCAAAGAGAGAGAAGAAGCCATCTAGCTAATAACTATGGACCCGAAGGTCTGAGGTAAACTACTCACACATCATCGGAGAGGCTATGGTGTTGATGTAGAAGCCCTCCGTGATCAATGCCCCCTCCGGCGGAGCGCCGGAAAAGGCCCCAAGATGGGATCTCACGGGTACAAAAGGTTGCGGCGGTGGAAATAGGGTTTCGGCTCCTCCTCTGTTGTTTCCAGGGTATATGAGTATATATAGGCGAAAGAAGTCGGTCAGGAGAGCTACAAGGGGCCCACGAGGGTGGGGGGCGCGCCCAGGGGGCAGGCGTGCCTCCCTGCCTCATGGCCTCCTTGTTGATTGCTTGACGTCCGATCCAAGTCCTCTGGATCACGTTTGTTCCGAAAATCACGTTCCCGAAGGTTTCATTCTGTTTGGACTCTGTTTGATATTCCTTTCCTTCGAAACACTAAAATAGGCAAAAAAACAATAATTTAGGCTGGGCCTCAGGTTAATAGGTTAGTCCCAAAAATAATATAAAAGTGTATAATAAAGCCCATTGAACATCCAAAACAGATAATATAATAGCATGGAACAATCAAAAATTATAGATACGTTGGAGACGTATCAACTACAACTCCTGTGTACACACACAAACACATTAGTCCCTTAACGTATTTGTCTTCAATACTCAGAAACCACTAAGTGGGCACTAGATGCACTTACAGGAACACACCATAGCTACTGATCAACATTCATGCGTCCCACACACCTAGTTCAAAGCCCCTATTTGTCCACCATCGCACTCAACTACCTATCTCTATCTTCTATCCTCTTCCACAACTTTGTCTCACCACCACTCCATCGCCATGAATCCCATCCCCATCCCCTTCCCCAATGGCATTGGATGGAGGGCTTTCCTCTTTGGCTGCTCGCTTAGTGACCGCACCAAGTTCGCCAAGACCATGGAGGTGTGCTCCTAGCTCACTAGCATCGAGGACATGCATAAATAAGTAGATGATGTGGTGTTGAAGGCAACAAAGGAGGGGTTGAAGACGATGATACATGACCCATTAAAAGGTGCTATGTCAATGGATATACTACGCTAGGTGATGGATTAGGCCGAGTCCGGCGATCCTAGTTAGAGAGCCAGATGTGCCAAGTACAAGCATGTCAGGCCTTTTAATACACAACCGACCATCGCAGTAGCGTAGGAGAACGACCACGAAGTGGTGCAGCCGATGGTCAGGGCACCAGCGCCAGGTAACTGTACAATGCCCATCGTTTTGGAGGACGAAGATCAGGAGGAGATGGTGGATGGTGCGGTAGAGCCGGAGGTGGACGACGACAAGGCTAAGGGCCCCCGTCACTCCAAGCGCCTCCAGGGTCATCGCGGCTAGGATGTATTGGTGCTTGTAAGCTTGATTTACCCCATCCCCAAGCCCCTTGTACTCAATCCCCGCATGAACCCTAAAATCCATCGGTACCGCCTAAATCCAGATGTGGTGGTCAATCCCCTTTTGAACCCGATGTCCAATCCGACCCCTAAAGCGTGAATCGAATGGGTAAATCAAAAGAGAGGATAAAGGGCTTATCGCCATTACCAAACTTCTGCTGGTGAGGTGGTGAAGCTGGTGATTGATGCTGGTGCTCACCTTGCAGTTATTTGTTTCACTGCTCGCCGCTGCTGGTGTGAGAGTGGGGAGAGACCCGCGAGGGTAATTATGTCGGCATTTTAGGAAACAACGTGACACTCAAGCTTGCCTCCTCACGTTCAGCCTCTGCCGCCCACGTGCCTCGAGTTGCATCGCTCATGCCTGGCTATGGAAAAACGGTTGACTCGGACGTTCCCCTTGAGCTAGGCCTAGTGGTGCTTTAAGGTTTGTGCGGGCCAACATTTTCATGTGACCCAGGCAACCAAACAGACCATTTTTGTACCGCGCGGGCCTTGTTGGACTGTATGCAACCTACAAGAGATGCCCCTGGTAGCTCCCATCACACAGAAAGAAAGGAGCTGATCTCACAACCATAGAGGAACATGCATGCAAGGGGAGGAACAAGAAGGAAGCACGGTGGGGAATTCCTCCAAGATCCAAGGGCAGAAAATCATGGATGCACATGTGAAAGATCCTCTCCTCACAATCTTCTCCGCCCTCCCCCCCTATGGACAGTTCTCTCTCCTACTTCTCAGAATTTACACGAAACATGCACATGAAAAATAGGGGAAACCCATTACTTTGTAGGAAATAAGAAAAGCATATTAGAAAAGGAGCATGGAGTCATGGGATCAACATAAACATGAAAAAGGATGATCAACTTACCCATTTGCATAGTACAGTAAACATAAAAAGCAAGAACTCTACTAAGATTAATCAAATTACTGTGAGCAGTGATCAATTTAGAAATCTACAGTGAATTTTACATTGCCATTGCACTAGATTTAAAATTGTAATTCACAGTAGAATTACATCATAAGTTTACAATGCTAATTTACACGTAACAGTGACATTTAAATGAAAAGTACATGTTCCATTGACATTTACAATGTAATTTACAGCAGGATTACATTGATATTTTATAGTGACCCCATACTAATTTACACTAGGATTACATTGCTTAGACATTCAAAACGACATGTTACAATGACATGATATAGTAGATTTACAGTGTAAAAACAGTAAATCATCTAAAATCATGCATGTAAAACTACATCTCAACTTTTTCAAGATGACATTAGTTTCAAAATTACATCTACGTTGACACTGTAAACAGCTTATAAATACAATATAAAACAGAAAAATAAGTAGAGTGCACTTGCTAACATAAATTTTAGCATCAAGAAGGTGAAGCAAACGAACAAGGATAAGAGTCATACCAGCAAGATGAAGATGCAATCCTTCATGTGAGATGAAGCCAAAATGATTGACTTACTTCTTTTGCTATTTGACCCCAGTAACCGTACACTACATAAATATAAGTCTTAGACTAGAAAAAACAGCTAGATATATGGTCCAAAATTTCTGAAGCTATGCATTGTAAATTACTGTGACCTATTTTGTCAATTACAACATGGTTGTAAATTACTCTAACATATCTTGTCAATTAAATCTTGTAAGATGAAGCCAACGTAAACCTAGCTTGTAAATTACATATTTGTTGACACTGTAGATAGCTCAGAAAAATAGTGAAATTCAAGAAAATAAATAAAGTACACTTGCTAGAAACACTACTCAGTAGTTTCAACTACTCCCTCTATCCCACAATGTAAGACGTTTTTTGACACTACACTAGTGTCAAAAAGGTCTTACATTATGGGACGGAGGGAGTATTTATTAAGATTCAGCATCAAGAAGGTGAAGCAAGCATGCGAGGACATGAGACATACCTAGAAGATGAAGTAGAAGCACTCCTTCATGCAAGGAAAAAAATAATTTACATTTCTTCTTTTTGAATAAAAATAAAGAAAACAAATATCATGTTGTTGTATCTAACTGGTTGATAAAAATGTTATTGCAGAATGGAGTGTACACATCCCACTGAACTTCTTCAAGCACATATAATGTATAAGGTAAACTGGAAAAACAAAAACATGGCAAAAGGGCAGAACCTAGAAATATAGAAATTATAGTTATGCATGGATTTCCCCCTACCTAGCAGGAACATTATTTTGGATCCTAGGATAACACAGATACTGACTACAGTCTGACGAACACTACAATTAGCAATGATGAAACTGCAGGAGACAACAATATAGTAAGCATACCTGCCAAATTGAAAAAATAATTTGAATGAGATTATTTGCGTATATATGACTATAACCTGCTAGTGTGATTTAATGACAATGCTTGAGGTGCATTTCTTGCCACTGGAAGAAAATGGGACGATGAGTGCCCCAAACCCATGGGATTTCAATCTATTTTACAAGATGGAATTGGACAAGGTAATCTCAGATGAAAAATAGTTAATAACTAACCGCCGATGAAAATGCTCCTCAAGATTACTGAAACTAACTAACAATAAATGCAAGAATCAGAACAAGACTTTTCATATGATAAATCTGCAACACAAGCAACAGAGAGAGGGTTGAACCTCCAAGCATCATAAAGAAGCGAAGAGACAGATAGGCAATAGGAATAGCAACAACCAACTCAAACTGAAGAGGACAAGGAGTACCTAAATGAACAAGACATTGAAAACTTCCTGGAAAATGAGAAAGAGACAACAATAAAAGGGAACTTAATGAACACCGAAAGCATGACAAAACCTCAGCTAGGAATGCAATTCAAGACAAAAGTAGAGGGACATGAATTCTTCAACTTGTACTCACACATTGCTGGATTTTTTCTGACCACTGTCGCTGTATCTAGGACAATGAGTAAGAAGAGGAACAATGAAATTAGAAGGATAACCATGAAATGCAACAAGCATGAAAAAAATAAAGGAGGAAGAAACATAATCTATAGTGCCTATCAGGAAATGCATAATTATCGCAAAGTCAGGTTGCAATGGTACTTTCAGAAAGAGGAGGCTTGTGGTAGGTAACAAGAATGAGCTTGGATCACAACCACGAGTTAACACCAAACAACAAGGTTTTTAGACCACACAAGTACATGTCGGATGAGGAGAAATGCATGATCAGAACATTGAAAAGGACCAACCTGGAAACACGACACATAGTTGCTGTCCTTGCATATCTTCGAGGAGGTTTAGCACAACTATCTTACACAAAGAAGCATGTCACAAACTATGCATCAACAATAAATAGAGAGGTGTCGAACACTGACATGATGGAGGTCGTGCATATGTTTACCAAAAAAGAAGTTGAACCCCCTGGTTTCTACTACTCATTTGAGCTATATGCGGAGAACAAGGTAAGGATCATTTTTTGGGTAGATGCAAGGTTGAGGCTGGTGTACAACATTTGTGGAGATTGCATAAGCTTCGACACAACGTTCCTAACTAACAAGTATAATCTACCATTTGCACCCTTTATTGGTGTCTCACCCCATGGAAACACATACTTATTCGCTTGTGCATTCATAATCAATGAGAAAACAGACACTTTTGTGTGTCCGTTCAATCAGTTTTTGACAGCTATGGGTCCTATCTCTATAATCACAGATCAAGATAAAGCAGTGCAAGGAGCAATAGAAGAGGTTTTCCAAAATGGCACTCATAGAACATGCTTGTTTCACATTAAGAAAAAACCTGAGGAAAAGAGAGGACATTGCTTCCAAGCCAATGAAGGGTTGTATGAGGATTTTCAGGATTGACAATACACTGACTATTGAGGAATTTGATGGTAAATTAAAAAAACATCAGATCCCACACAACCCTGCATCAATCTACTCATATTTTTTCAAATGATTTATACCACTGACAACAAATCATCACTGCAACTACCCATGGTCAAAATGATTTTTATCGATCTGATTACATAATTAATACACTAAAATTTCACAGGGATTTACATAGTGAGTACACAGACAATCCAGTGTAATTACATAGTAAAATATACAAAATTAACACTACAGTTACAAATGATTCACTGAAATTACACAGGGATATTGAGTGTGAGTGCACTAACATTACAGTGTAATTACATAGAATAGAAACCAATGATTTATATCGATCCAATTACAAAATTAATCCACAGAAATTACACTAGGGATTTACATAGGTACACTTACAATCCAGTGTAATTACATAGTAAAAAAATACAAAAATAAACACTACAGTCACAAATATAATTCACTAAAATCACACTGGGATATAGAGTGTTAGTGCATTGACATTACGGTGTAATTACATAGAATAGAAACCAAAATAAAGAACTGTAAATTACAGGGATATAGAGGGTTATCAGCATAAAAGTGCGATGACATTACAGGTTAATTACACCGAGTTTACAGTGTAATTACACTACAATTTAGACTGAAAATTTCAGTACATAGACTGTAAGTATAAAATATTCTGGTTAATTACACTTAATTTACAGGTTAGTTACACTTAAGTTACAGTTAATTAATGGTGGAGACAGTGTATAAGTTACAAGGTCACTAATGTACACAGATATTCAATTTTAACATGCACTGTAAGTTACAAAAAAATGGAATTACAGTGTGAGAAGGACTATAAACTGTACCAACAATAGAAAATATCACCGTAAAATTTTACACTGGACTACAAGTGAAACTATTCTGAAAATGCACTCAAAATTACACTACAAATTACATTCCAAATCACTGTAACTAAAACTGAAAAAAAATTCAGACCAACACCTATACATCACGAGGCTCAACCGACCAGGAGATTCAGCATTTGCAAACCTACATCTACATCCGTAAATTACTTTCTCTATGTACTGAAATTTCAGTTGATGTACCACCATGTAGCAAAACACTGGAAGCGGAAATTCAGTTAAATGTACCACCATCTACACTGGAAGTTACACATATCTGAAGTTACAAAAAAAGAAACAAAAAACCCTGAAAATTACATTGTAAGACAGACTACTACAGACTGCAACTACAGTAGAGATATCACTGTAAAACTATACCTAGTATTGCATTTACACTGGCCATTTACTCCGAAAAAGGGTTTCCCCCGCTTTGTATTACAAAGCAACCAACCGATACAACCAACGATAGGTGCTGGGGCGGAAGCAGCACAGACACGCCCAAAAGATATGAAAGAGAAAGACAAAAGAAACAAATGCCGACAACGGCGGATCGACAAAAACGAAGAAGCCTCGCGACCACTGCGTCCGCCGGAAATCTCCCACCTAGCTCCTAGACTCCGAAGCACCGGTACCAATCAACACCTCCAAGAAGGGACGCGAAGGTGACGACGCTGCTGCCAAGGGTTTCCCCCGATACGCGACGAGGAGAGAGGAAGGGTAGCCCCCGACGCCCTCCAGGGAGGTCCGGTGGCACCCTTAGATGCCACCGCGCCGGTGTCGGTCAAGCCGACTGGGATTTCTCCCGATCCCAACCTTCACCTCGGGCGCTCCGGAGCCCGCCACCAAACCGACCACCATCCTACACCAACATGGTCTTGAGGCTTCCACGCTGTCTCACCATGGCAACACGAAGAGAGGTCTGCACACCGAAGAGCAGGAGCTGGGACTAGAGGCAGCAACACTGTTGGCACGCAGGAGGGCTCAACCTCCACCGTCAAAGACGATAGCCAACCGGATGCAATAGCAGGAGCATACCAGGCCCGTGGGCCCACAGGCCCGGCCGGGCCCTCATAGGCCCGTGAAGCTCCCACCTTCGCGCTACAGCAGGCACCCCGGTCCAAGCTGCTCCTCCTCCCCACTGCGCAGAAGACACCGAAGCCGCGCCGGAGGTCGGCCCGCTAGGACCCAGATGGTGCCCGTAGGGCCCAGATCTGGGCCGGGGGCGCGCCGCCGACCACCCCGCACCACCAAGCCGTCCCGCCGCCAAGGAGCCGTGCCGCCACCTCGCTCGCCGCTGGCCACCGCCGCCGTCTCCTGCCCCGGGAAGAAGGAACGAGCGCGCGGGGACTAGAAATCCGGCCGTCGCCGACACCACCCGGGCCGGCGCCGGTGGCGACCGCCGGCTGCGGCGGGAGGAAAGGGGGAGGGGGCCGCCTAGAAGGAGGAGGCCGCGCGCCGCCCCAGCCACCTCTCGGGGAGGCGGCGTAGGGGCGGATCCGGGATGGAGGAGGGAGGGGCGGGGCCGGGCTTTGAGCAACCGGCGGCCGGCGGCGGCGCGGGGGTGCTAGGACGGCCGGCGGCGGTGGGAGGTCGCTAGGGGAGGAACCCTAGCGAGAGCGGGGTCGGGAGCCAAGTCCTCCACTGGCCATTTACTGGTGACTATAAAAATGAAATTAAACTGAAAATCCACTCAAATTTAAATCCAGTCTAGAGTCAAAAAAACAGGGGGAAGGGGACAACAATCAAGGTGTGGCGTGATCGTGCACTTGTATCGAGAAATGAGAATTCGAGATGCCCTGAAGTTCAGACAACGCAGCTACAACCATCATCGCATCCAGTAACAAACCCACACAAGCATGCATTTCCGGAGGTCATCCAAACAAACACATGACGAAAGGAACACACAAAGTGGCCAAGAGAGACGAGATGCCCTGATACAACAAGCATACAATCAAGCTGCAACAACAACACGCAGCAAGAGGAGAAGGAAAAGATACAACCCCACCTGCCCTACGATATGAAAATCAAGGGAGATCACAGGGACAAAACCCTCCTCCCTACCTGATCGAACCAACAACGACGAACTAGAGAGCCAAGAAGTGCGAATGGGGGAAATCCATGTGTGCGAGGACGACGACAACGGCCTCTCCTCCTCCTCCTACGGCGTGAGGAAGAAGAGGAAAAGCTCCGGCCGCATCGCCATCATCTCGCCTCTGCGAATAATGCTTCTCCAAAGATACTTATACCCCAAGCATCTCCATCTCCATCTCCATGCCCTTTCCAAGTATCTCTTCTGCTTTGAAACTACTACTCATCATCTAGGTCTCTGCACTTTGAACGACGACAGGGCTGGAGTGTATCTTGTTAGAAATCTAGGCTCACAATCACAGAGAGGACAGTGTTTTGCGCCGCGTGCAAACTTGCGACTTTTCCCGTTTCTTTCACTGCTATTTATTCGTTACAAAGAGAAGGGGCAGGCGACGATCCTATCTATGCGCCACGATCCGTCAGACTCACACCATCCCATGAGAGCTGATCGTGTCTCCTAAGTCACCTGCGAGGCTATCGGGCCACGACGTGAAGCGTCGATCTACAGGCCCATGCAAAGCTACTTGCCGGCACGCACAAGTCGCAGCTCGTGCAAACGGGTTTATTTTGACGGGAAACAAACAACCTAAGCACAACGACTAGATTAGCTAACAAATCACCTCCCTAATTTTAGCGTTGGCGTATTATTTCAACCATGCCGATTCTCCTTCTCAGCTCCTGAAAGGCGAGACGCCCGAGTGCTTTCGTCAGAGTGTCGGCTATAGTTGCTCGCTGGTTCTGACGTAGTCGATGAAGACGCGTCCCTGCTCCACGCACTCGCGAATGAAATGGTACCTGATCTCAATGTATTTGCTGCGGTCGTGGAAGACAGGGTTCTTCGCCAAGGAGATCGCCGACTTGTTGTCGACGAGGAGCTTCGGCCGCGCAGCTTCCTTGTTCAGCATCTCGCCAAGCAGCCGCGACAGCCAGATGCCCTCACACGCAGCGGCAGTGGCGGCCATGTACTCGGCCTCGCTCGAGGAGAGCGCCACCACCCTCTGTTTCTGGGACTGCCAGCTCACCGGGCTCTTGCTGAGGAAGAAGATCACCCCCGCCGTGCTCTTCTTGTTGTCCGTGTCCCCAGCATGATCCGAGTCACTATAGCCGGTTAGCTGCAGTCCTCCATCGCCGCGCTCGTATGCGCAGCCGTGATCCAGCGTCCCGGCCACGTACCGCAGGAGGTGCTTCACTGCAGCGTAGTGATCGGACGCGGGCTTCTCCATGAACCTGCTCAAGTACCCAACTGCAAATGATATGTCGGGCCTTGTATGAACCAGATACCGCAGTCCCCCGATGATGCTGCGGTACTTTGTCTTGTCCACCGGGGCGGCGGTGCTCTCCTTGCTCAGTTTGAGCCGAGCCTCCATCGGCGTGTTATTGGGGTTGCAGTCCTCCATGCCCGCGCTCTCCAGTAGTCGCTTGGCGTAGGCCGCCTGCCAGAGCACGATGCGGTCGCGCTCCTGGCTCACCTCAATCCCGAGGTAGTAGCTGAGCATGCCTAGGTCGCTCATGCGAAACATCCTGGTCATCTGCTGCTTGAAGGAGATGATCTCCGCCGTGGCCGCTCCGGTGATGACGAGGTCGTCAACGTAGACCCCGATGATCAGAAGCGAGGCGCCCGAGCCGCGACGGTAGACAGCGTGCTTTGACGGGCAACGCTCGAACCCCAGAGCGCACAAGCCCTCGTCCAGCTTCGCGTTCCAGGCCCTTGGTGCTTGGCGAAGTCCGTACAGCGCCTTGCGGAGGCGCAACACCTTGCCCTCCTGGCCGGCCACGGCGTACCCCCACGGCGGCAGCACATAGACCTCCTCGAGCAAGTCACCATTCAAGAAAGCGGACTTCACATCCATGTGGTGTACCTGCCAGCCATGGTGCACCGCGAGCGCGACGAGGACGCACACCGAGTCCATGCGCGCGACTGGCGCGAAGACCGCTTCAAAGTCGACGCCCTCCCGCTGCACGTAGCCTTTCGCCACCAGGCGTGCCTTGTGCTTCACAATGGCCCTCCGGGGATCCTTCTTGAGCTTGTAGACCCATTTGAGGCCAATTGCGCGGTGACCAGCCGGGAGCTCGCTCAGCTCCCAGGTTCCGTTGTCAACGATGCTCTGCATCTCTTCGTTCATAGTTGCGCACCATCCCTGCTCCTTCTCCGCTTCAATGAACGAGGTCGGTTCCTCGCCCACGAGCAGGTACAAGTCGCCGTCGCTGTAGTTCGCCTCCACCTCCTCTGTCGTATCCCACACATTCTTGAGTGTGCGGCACCGACGTGTCGCCTCTGCGTCGGGAGGCTCCTCGGACGCGCCGGTGGCCGGTGAGACGAACTCAACGCCGGTTGGAGTCGAGATCGGCGTTCCGTACGCCGGGGAGGTAGGAGACGGCGCGATGATCGTGCTCTGTGGTGTTGACGGCTCGACGTCGGGCGCGGGCACCGAGTGGCGCCCGATCGAGGAAGATGCTGGCTCCACCCGCACGCTCGTCGTGGCCACGGGCTCCAGCTCAACCGTAAAGGACTCGAATCCCTCATCACGAGCGGGCGAAGCGGCGCTCCAATCCCACGACGCGTTCTCGTCGAACACGACGTCGCGGGAGACGTGGGCGCGGCCTGACGGAGGGTGGAAGACGCGGTATGCAGCCGATCCGGGCTCGTACCCGAGAAAGACCATGGGCACGCTGCGGTCGTCGAGATTCTTCGTGTTCGGGCGCGTCACCTTCACGTGAGCTACACATCCGAAGGTGCGGAAGTGCTGCACGTTGGGACGACGGCCGCACCAAGCCCCATACGGTGTCATGCCGGAGACGCTCTTCGTCATTGCGCGGTTTAGCAGGTACACCGCCGTGGTCATGGCCTCTTCCCAGAAGCGTGCTGGGACGCCCTTCGCCTTGAGCAGACACCGCGCCATGCCGATGATCGTCTGGTTGCGCCGCTCCACCACCCCATTCTGTTGCGGCGTATAGGGGGCGGTGAGCTGTCCGTGCAAGCCCAACTCTGCAAAGAACTCGTCGAGGCTCGAGGAGTTGAACTCACCCCCGCGATCTGTGCGCAGGGTCTTGAGGTGGCGACCGGACTCGCGTTCTGCCGCCGCTTGGAACTGCCGGAGCGCCGTCTCTGCCTCGTCCTTGGTCGTGAGCAGGTGCAGCCACATGAACCGGCTCTTGTCGTCGACGAGCAGGAGGAAGTAAAGTTTCCCTCCCGGCGTGGCCGGTGTGATCAGCCCGCACAGATCCGCGTGCACGAGCCCGAGTACGTCCTCGGCGCGGTTCAAGGCCTGACGAGGGAAGGGAGCTCGCCGGTACTTGCCGGCAAGACAGGCCTCGCAGAGCCGATCCACCTGATCGACGAGCGGCAGGCCATGAACCATGTCCTCGCGCACGAGTGACCGGAGCGCCTGGAAGCCAATGTGGCCGTACCGCGCGTGCCAGAGCCACGCATCCTCGCCTTCATGTACATCGAGGCAGACCGGACGAGCCACGCTCAGGCTCAGCACGTACAGACGCCCATGGTTGCGCTGCACGCGCGCGAGCAGGCGCCCGCCTGGGTCTCGCAGCTGAAGGACGCCCTGGCTGATGTGTGTGTCGTAGGCGTTCTCGTCCAATTGGCCCAAGCTCACGATATTGCTGCATAGACGGGGAAGGTAGTACACCTCAGAGAGTACCAAGTGCTCACCATTTAGACACTGGAACAGGATTGTTCCCCTCCCCTCGATCTGCACCGCGGACCCGTCGCCAATCCCGATGGAGCCATGCACACCAGTGTCGAGCTCGGAGAAGATCTCCCGCCGCCTAGACATGTGGTTGCTGGCGCCGGAGTCCAGGAACCAGGAGGAGTCGCAACCTCCATCACCCGAGGCAGGGCGCGCCTCCGTGGTCGCGGTGAGCGCGCACAGGCTCGCCAGGAGGAGCGTGGTCTCCTCGGTCCCGCCCTCGGCGAGATTTACTTGCTCCTTGCGCTCACGCCAGGGCTCGGTGCAGTCCCGCGAGAAATGCCCCGGCTTGTTGCAGTTGTAGCACTTGACTTTGGTCATGTCACGGCCGCCGCTGCGACCGCCGGGCTCGCCGGAGCCGCCGGTGTTCTGAGGCGGGCGTGCGTCGTTCCTCCGTCCCTGATTCTTGCCACGGCGGTTGTTCTGCCCGCCGCCGTTGCCGCCGCCGGAGCCTTGGCCGCTCTCACGCGCCTGTTTGCGCGCTTCCCACTGTTGCTCAGCGAGGTACAGCTGCCCACCGCCTTGGCTCGGCGCGGGCGCAGCGCAGCGCTCCTCGGCGGTCCTCAGCCGCCCAATCAGCTCCTCGACCGAAATCGTACTCAGCTCCAGGAGGGTTTCGATCGCCACTGCGATCTGCGCGTATTGGGGGGGGGGGGCAACACGCAACAACTTCTGCACGACGCGTACCTCCTCGACGTTGTCGCCGAGCGTGCGCAGCTGGTTGATGATGCTGGTGATGCGCATGCCGAAAGCGTCGAGGGTCTCGCCGTCGTGGAAAGCGATCTGCTCGAATTCCGCGCGGAGTCGTTGCAGGGTGGCCTCACGCACACGGTGCACTCCCATCCGCATGACCTTGATAGTGTCCCAGGCCGCCTTGGCCGTCTCCTTGACGCCGAGGACGCCGAGCATCTCTGGCGGAACAGCTCGGAGAAGGACGCCGAGCGCCGACTTGTCGTCGCGTACGTGCTGCGCGTTGCCCTCGACCGCGTCCCAGAGCCCCCAGGACTCCAGGTGGACCTTCATCACCAGCGACCACTCGATGTAGTTGGTCGAGGTGAGGGTCGGGAACGTCGTGCCGGCTCCCGGCACAAATGGCGCGTGCTCCGTGGCCGCCGCCAGGTGGATCACCACCTGCCGCTTCTGCCTCACGCGGCTTCGCCCGCTGCTACGCTCCCGTGGTGGAGTCGCCGAGCGCGCCAGCCCACCCCCGCCTGCGTTGAGGGTCGCGGCGGCCGCCGCCGCAGCCGCGTCCGGCTGTTCTCCGTGATCGGACATGATCGCCGGGATCGCTAAACGAGGCTCTGAATACCACTTGTTAGAAATCTAGGCTCACAATCACAGAGAGGACAGTGTTTTGCGCTGCGTGCAAACTTGCGACTTTTCCCGTTTTCTTTCACTGCTCTATTTATTCGTTACAAAGAGAAGAGGCAGGCGACAATCCTATCTATGCGCCACGATCCGTCAGACCCGCGCCATCCCACGAGAGCTGATCGTGTCTCCTAAGTCACCTGCGAGGCTATCGGGCCACGACGTGAAGCGTCGATCTACAGGCCCAAGCAAAGCTACTTGCCCGACACGCACAAGTCGCGGCTCGTGCAAACGGGTTTATTTTGACGGGGAAACAAACTACCTAAGCACAACGACTAGATTAGTTAACATATCTTCGAGGAGGTTTAGCGCAACTATCTTACACAAAGAAGGATGTCACAAACTATGCATCAACAATAAACAGAGGTGTCGAACACTGACATGACGGAGGTCGTGCATATGTTTACCAAAAAACAAGTTGAACCCCCTGGTTTCTACTACTCATTTGAACTATATGTGGAGAACAAGGTAAGGAGCATTTTTTGGGTAGATGCAAGGTTGAGGCTGATGTACAATATTTGTGGAGATTGCATAAGCTTTGACACAATGTTCCTAACTAACAAGTATAATCTACCATTTGCACCCTTTGTTGATGTCTCACCCCATGGAAACACATACTTATTCGCTTGTGCATTCATAATCAATGAGAAAACGGACACTTTCGTGTGTCTGTTCAATCCGTTTTTGACAGCTATGGCGGCGGGGCGCGGGGGGGGGGGGGGGGGGGGGGGGGTGTCCTACCTCTATAATCACAGATCAAGATAAAGCAATGCAAGGAGCAATAGAAGAGGTTTTCCAAAATGGCATTCATAGAACATGCTTGTTTCACATTAAGAAAAAACCAGAGGAAAAGACAGGACCTTGCTTCCAAGCCAATGAAGGGTCGTATGAGGATTTTCAGGATTGACAATACACTGACTATTGAGGAATTTGATGGTAAATTATAAAAAACATCAAATCCCACACAACCCTGCATCAGTCTACTCATATGTTTTCAAATGATTTATACCACTCACAACAAATCATCAATGGAACTAACCATGGTCAAAATGATTTTTATCGATCCAATTACATAATTAATACACTAAAATTTCACAGGGATTTACATAGTGAGTACACTGACAATCAAGTGTAATTACATAGTAAAATATACAAAATTAACACTACAGTTACAAATGATTCACTGAAATCACACAGGGATATTGAGTGTGAGTGCACTAACATTACAGTGTAATTACATAGAATAGAAACCAATGATTTATATCGATCCGATTATAAAATTAATTCACAGAACACTAGGGATTTACATAGGTACACTTACAATCCAGTGTAATTACATAGTAAAAAAAAAATACAAAAATAAAGACCACAGTCACAAATATAATTCAATAAAATTACACAGGGATATAGAGTGTTAGTGCATTGACATTACGGTGTAATTACATAGAATAGAAACCAAAATAAAGAACTGTAAATTACAGGGATATAGAGGGTTGTCAGCGTCAAAGTGCGATGACATTACAGGTTAATTACACCAAGTTTACAGTGTAATTACACTAAATTTAGACTGAAAATTTCAGTACATAGACTGTAAGTATAAAAAATTCTGGTTAATTACACTTAATTTACAGGTTAGTTACACTTAAGTTACAGTTAATTAATGGTGGAGACAGTGTATAAGGTACAAGGTCACTAATGTACACAGACATTCAATTTTAACATACACTGTAAGCTACAAAAAATGGAATTACAGTGTGAGAAGGACTATAAACTGTACCAACAATAGAAAATATCACCGTAAAATTTTACACTGGACTACAAGTGAAACTATTCTGAAAATGCACTCAAAATTACACTACAAATTACAGTCCAAATCAGTGTAACTAAAACTGAAAAAAAATCAGACCAACACCTATACATCATGAGACTCAACCGACCAGGAGATTCAACATTTGCATACCTACATCTACATCCGTAAATTACTTTCTATATGTACTGAAATTTCAGTTGATGTACCGCCATGTAACAAAACACTGGAAGCGGAAATTCAGTTAAATGACCACCAGCTACACTGGAAGTTACACATATCTGAAGTTACAAAAAAAGAAACAAAAAACCCTGGAAATTACAGTGTAAGACAGACTACTACAGACTGTTACTACAGTAGAGATATCACTGTAAATGATGAAAGAAACACACGAAGTGGCCATAAGAGACGAGAAGAGAAGGAGAAGATACAACCCCATCTCCACGAGGAACAACACAAGGGAATTACAGGAACAAAACCCTCCTTACCTGAACGAACGACGACGAACTAGACAGCCAAGAAGTGTGAATGGGGGAACTCCATGCGAGGACGACGACGACGGCCTCTCCTCCCCCTCCTACGCGGCATGAGGAAGTAGAGGAAAAGCTCCCGCCGCATCGCCATCGTCTCGCCTCTGCGTATGATGCTTCTCCAAAGATACTTATACCCCAAGCATCTCCATCTCCATCTCCATCTCCATGCCCTTTCCAAGTATCTCCTCTGCTTTGAAACTACTCCTCATCATCTGGGTCTCTGCACTTTGAACGACGACAGGGCTGGAGTGCATTGAACCTGGACACCTTCTTGTAGCTAGCTTTTCGCACTGTTGTATGGCCTTTGGGATTTGGGAATATCAGTCATCGATTCTGTGATGAGTGTGTTGCCATCAGTGTCACAAGCTTTTCTCCCCTCTCTTTATGACGCCTGCCCATACTATACAGTCACGCATGCACAATGAGACCAACTAGCCAGCACATTGGATCAGAGTCAGTAGACAGGTTTTCTAATGGGAAATACCAGATTTGGTCGTGTGCTCTGGCGTCAGGGTTACCAAATGTGTCCTGCTAGCATTATTTGTGCGTGTAACAGGCCAACAACCAGCTGGCTTTTAGTTCAATATAAACACCACTGACGACGTTCCACCGGTTATGTGTGAGGATCCCACACTCAGTTCATACTCCTAAGTCACTAGTACAAGATCATGTCCACACTCGTTCGTTTATGTTCTCAATATGGATTCTCCTGCAGACTGACGGCACATTTCAAGAATCCACTGTCTGTGAAAAGTAGTATTAGCACTAGTACATTAGTAGGTCATCAAGGTACTGAACCCACTGTTTAATAAAACTGTGCATAAACACCGTGATTTGTATTTAAGTAGGGGTGGCACCCTTGGTCTCTGTTGCATACTCCTTCCATCCTGAAAAGTTTGTCTTATATTTGTCTAGATACGGATGTAACATCCGTATCTAGACAAATCTAAGACAAAATTTTCGGGACGGAGGTAATATATAACAGTGTGAAATGTTCAAAAAACACATTTTCTCTTCTTCTACCTAAGTCCTGATCACTTTATCTCCCCTAGATAATCCTTTTGAGATGCTGACTTTATCAAGTTACTGCACCACGTCCACCAATGAGATGTATGGAGCATTTTCCTGCGGCAAATTATTAGCCAATATTGCACGGGATCCCCCGTCCTTGCAACTGACCGGCTCAAGCTTTGATAATCATAATTATAGTATAGCGGATCCCTGCACTGCACTCCCTTTGCATGGATGCGCCGACAGAATTGTCCGTGGACAGAAACTGAGTGACGTCGCCGACGACACTGATCTCTAGCAGGAGATAAGGAATTTGCAGGCTTGGCACGCATCTTTACACCATGAGCTTTTGCACGATATGGAGCTGCCAATCTTGGCCAGTAAAGGCCACATCTCACGAGATTCCCTTGGCTTTAGCAGCCACTTCCTTCTAACCTAGGCTGCATCACGTCTAGGTGCACTGCCAGGTTCATCGACCCAGCACCAAGATCATGTACTGCATTGCACGCCGCAGTCCATAGGAGGCAACAAGTTTGCTAGTATTAGGTCTTTAGTCTCTCGTCTAGACTTATAAATAGCCGCCGCCGCAGGGCAGATTAAACAAGTCAGTGAAGTGTGCTCCATGGGAGATGAAAAGAGCTCTAGCTACCTACTCCTAGTTTGGTTGGTTGTCACCTGGAGTTCTTCTCAAATCACTTCAGTAGCTAGCTCATGCTACCCCATTGTTGCAATGCCACTGTTTTAAAAGTGTGCATTGAGGGGATATAGAGCTTTGCATACTGAAGTGTTTGGGGGAACTCTGGGTGGCAACCAGCAGTATCAGTAGGATTTGAGAGTGTTTGTGCTTATGTGAAGTGTTTGGGGGAACTCTCAATGTAATCAAGCATTTACGAGATACTGGTCGCGAAACAGAAGAGTTGACCTAATGGTGAATCATGTTTGGTCTTACCATGGGTTCCTTGCAAGCACTTCATGAGCATTATTTCAAATGCCATTGTGAAGTGTTTGGGGGAACTCTTGGTGATGCCAAGCTTTATTCAATGCCAGTCAAGAACGAAAGGAGACGATCATCACAAAGGATGTTTGGTCTTACCGTGGGTTCCTTACAAGCACTTCACGAGGCATTATTACAAATGCCACTGTGAAGTGTTTGGGGGAACTCTTGGTGATGCCAAGCTTTACTCAATGCCGACCAAGAACCAGGAGATATGATCAATATAAAGCAAGTTTTGTCTTATCATGGGCTCCCTGCAAGCACTTGACGAGGCATTATTCATAAGACCACTGTGAAGTTCTTTGGGGGAACTCTCGGTATCAGGAAGCAATTGATGGATGTTGTTTCAGCTGACCCAAAAGAAGCCGAGTGGGAGCACCTCTGTAGATCCAGGTAGTCAACCTCCAACTACGAAGCCTCGACCAGCACTCCACACTCTGAAGATGGACGTGGCGCCTTCAAGAAGTACAGCGACACCTGAGCATAGTCACCACACAATCCTGTGATTTTGGGGTTTCACTCGGGACTCGGAGGTGGAGGGCAGGGGCGGGACTTTGATGCCGCCTACAGGAAGGGGAATGACACTCGAAGCGTCACTTGTATCATGGCCATTGCAGCCGACCAAGGGATTCCCTCAATCCATAGCCCCCAACACCACCAACCCCACCCAGCCACCGGATCTAACCAACCGAAGGTCGCCTCGCGGGCCACAAGGCGGAAGAGGATCGAGGAATGATTCCACCTTCTCCAGATCAACTCCAAGGATCGATGAGGAGGCCCAGAGAGCATGCTCCACGCGCGACGCCGGCCTTCCATCTATGCGGCCAAGGGTGTGCACCCCCACATCTGTGCCCACCACCCACCGCTGAGTAGAAGACGCCTCCCAAACGTGGCCGCCGCAACGTCTCCGGGCGATCCACATGCAGACCCCCACAACCACGGACCGTCGCCACTGCCCGCCGCAGCGCCGCCACACCCTCTACCATCACAACGCCGCCTGATCTCACCAGCCCGCGTCGGCCGCCATCGGGAAGGGGAAGAGAGGCCCCGACGCTGACTGGTCTTTGCCCGTCAGCGTGAGCCGGCTGCGGCAAGGGGAGGGAGGGGACGAGGTGAGCTATGCCAGTGGCTAGGGTTTCCCCTCCAGGTCGGTCGCGTGAGCGACATGGGAGGGAAGGGGATTCCACTCGGTCGGGAGAAATTGATCAATGTCATCTTTGATCTTACCATGTAATACATGGTTTGATTATGTCAACAACTCTAGCTCTACAGATAAAATAATGAGATATACTCCATTATTTCCTTGAATCTCGCCAGGTGTTCATATCTACATCACTTTTTCTTTAGCACTACTATGTAAGATCATGTGTTTTGTTAAAATGACACATTTGTAATTCCACTACTTATGTAACATGATACTGCATAGTTATGCTGGACATACTTTTGAGTTCAGTTACCGGTCACTACTAGGGAAAAGCCTAGTAGTAGTGCTGGTTTTTTGCCTAGCAGTAGCGCGGGTGACTAAAGGTTAGAAGTAGCGTGGGTTTATCCGCGCTGCTGCTATAGCTACTTAGTAGTAGCGCTTCTTGCAAAAGGCGCTACTGGTAATTACTACTAGCGCTTCTCTCTGCCCGCGCTACTACTATTATTTCGTATTTTATTTCTTTTTTATTTTATGTCGTATTCATACACCATTATACAATTTTTCATACAGTAGCAATTTAGAGATTGTTTTTACATTATAATGAGTTATTAAATTACTAGGTGAAAGAACCACAGATTAGTTTAAAGTGGATGGATCCTAAGTGACCAAGCCATGGATTATCACGATAATCCAATCCATGACTTGATCACTTAGGATCCATCCACTTGAGACTAATCCGCGGTTTTTTCACCCAATGATATAATAACTCATCATAATCATCATCATCATATCATTAACAACATATCATCATAATAGATCATTGTCATATAACAACTCCTCATGATCATCATTTTCATCAATGAGACATCATATAGCAAGTTGGTCACTAGTCATAATCACAACTCCTCCTCATCATCATCAACTCTAACACATTGTAGCACATAATAACACATTGTACCTAGGACCTACTCCTCTCTCATAGGACCTACTACCCTCTCTTAGGTAAAATAGCATGAAACAAGATAGGCCCTGACTCTTCATTATGGAGAATGGAGATTATCCTGTCTTCAATTCTTGCGCTTTGCACAATGTTGCTTCCAAGTAGCTCCCTACGATTGACCATACATTTTTTCCAATCTTTGATTGTCATGTCTTCATCGGTATTAGAAATCCGGTATGAACAACAGTGATGCATAGGATGACCTGGCCGTAAGTTCATAACATCAAGGCGACCTTTCGGATACATCAGATGAGGCACATAATCCTTCGGGATTTTCTATTGAAAAACATAGCAATAACTTCGTAGTTAGCAATGTAGTTGAGTTTTAGAAGAATTTATGCAAAATATGCACGGATGTCGTAATAGTAAAAAAATTACCATGACATCTCCATGGATGTTACCGTAGTTCAACACATGCACTAGTGACACGTATTGATCATAATGTGGAGGAGTTTGATAATAGATATTGTAATTCTCAAGATCAGTAATAAATGAGATCAGATGATTTTTCTCCTGATAAGTTAGAGCCATCGGTGTAGTAGGTTCTGTCTACCATCTTCCGAACATTCTTTGAAGAATTAAAATAAGCTATCAATGGAAATAAGCTGTCAACTATTTTGAAATAAACAATATAAATTACTTAATAACTATGTTTGCGAAACTCACACAGCAGTAGAATTGGAAGCGTATCAACAAGGACCCAAATGTCCATACTGTCTTGGGCGATGTCAGGATCACCAACATTCATGGTGACAAGCATACCCTCATGAAAATCATACGTCTTGAAAAGTGCTTCCCAATTCGGACAACCAAAATGGATTACGCTCTCAGAATTGTATAGATTTACATCAAAATCCATACCATGATGGGTCCTTAGGTGATTTATCTTTGTTTCCATACTTTCATGATCTTCAAAATACATCCTCTCCGAGACATAGCGTCTTGCATGGCATGGGATAAGCTAGTCGACTTGTAAAAGAAGAAAATTACACGCTGAAGAAGAAGAAGTCGTGATTAATTACGAAAAAACACTTGTCATCGTTGCGTACCGTTTCAACATCGAAGGTCTCCTGGAGCTTAATGCTGAAGCGCCGGCCTTCTACCAGGTGAGGCCTGTCGCACAGACCCCCGTCGTCACCACACCAGTCGCACTCCGCTGGGAGGCTTTCATCGTCCGACGACGACATCGACGACATTTCCTATGTTCATAATTCAAAGATTAAATTTGTACAATTAAATATATGTACTACCAAGACTAAATTAGATCATTATTATTCATCACGGGTTGACTATCGGTCTGTCGAGTCTTTTATTGAAAACTCTCATCTCACGCGGTGTATGCATTCGACCGTTGGTGATGGTCGCTCCTCCTTTCATTCCTGAGTGCATTACACTAAAATGTCTAGCACAGGGGAAGGAAGCAGAAGCGACCCCCACGACAATAGTCGGGATTCTTCATCCTCTCTCATATATGGTGGACACACTCCCTCACTGATTTTTGACCGTTGGTGATGGTCGTTATTCCTCCTTCCCCTAGTGCATAACAAAGGTCTAGCACAAGGAGAAGAAGGAAAAACGACCCCCACGACAACAGTCGGGATTCTTCTTCTCCCATATATTGTGCAGACTTTCTCCCTCACTCATTTGTTGACTTTCATGTATGGAGCGTCGACAGACTTAAAGTCAACCCGAAATGTCGTTTAATTATCTTTCTAGAAAATTCAGGCCACTCGATATTTCCTACATATTCTAGCACAAGTCATGCCAAAATTCACGAAAAAAATCCGGCATGACATTTGCTAAAAAAGGACATATCGAACGCCTGAAATTTTTCGGAACGGAAATTAATCAACACTCCGGCAAAAATAGGCCACTCGGAAGTGTTACCCGCAAACATGGCCGGCCACTTGGGCAAGCACATTGTAGGGTAACGCAGCAGAAAACAAAAAATTTCCGACCTACGCACGAGCCCAGGACCACTATGGAGACTGCATACATGGTTTGATCTTTTTCGTTACCGACTCGTAGCGCAGCGGGAAGTAGAGTCGATGACGATCGGCGGTGCAGATCCCCGCAGCTAGGATTTACAACCTCCCAACCGCGAGGATGTATACCCTCATCTGCTCCTCAGACAGCCCTCTGGGAGGCGGTCGAACAGCCCCCCCGGATGGTGTCGCGGACAGCCCTTCGGGAGGACCTTCGAAACTCGAACGGTCACTCGGACAGCCCTTCGGGAGGGCCTTCGAAACTCGGACGGTCACACTGACAGCCCTTCGGGAGGAACTCACGAACTAAGACCGAAACTACGATCTCTCTACAGAGTTGCACCCATACGGTGTCATCTATCCGGCAGGGCTTCGCCGTCCAGAACTAGTTCCTGCCGGAACCCAGACAGCCTTACGGCTCTACGAAACTCTTTTCGTGGGAGGGAGAGAAGAAGCCAGATAATGCATGGCATGTGTATGAGATCAAGGGATGAAGAGATGGCAGCCCTCACCTCCTCTATTTATAGGAAAACCAAGGGGTAGTGTGCCTCCACAAATTACCAAAAACCCCCATGCATTAGGTCACACATGAGGGTGTTAAGGACAAAATGGGATGCCATGTGGAGCTCCAAGGAGCTCCACCACCCATGGCCGGCCACCCCTAGGGGTCCCCCCCAAATGGGGTTCCTTCCCTTGTAAGCCACTTCCTTCTAGAACTTTGACCAAGTCCAAAAAGGTGGCTCTCCAAAATTATCCCAAAAAGCACTTTCACTATTCACGACGACATTTTTCAGCGTCCGTTCGAACTGAAAATATTTATGTGGGCTTAGAACATTTCCAGTACCCACTAAAATGATTTTCAACGCGTTCCGAAACAATTCTGGTTTTAGTGATTTTCATCTGCGAAACGCATCTGAAGTGGCTCCGGCAGCTCCGGAACATTTCCTGTTTTTATCTCAAAAAATTCCAAAAAGCTTCCAGAATGATTCTGGCATCCTCCAAGAATTATCAGGCATGTGCCGAAACCAATTTTACTTAATGGTGTATCCCGAAACAACTTTTCGGTATCATCAAAACTTATCCGATGACCTCTCTCTGCGGTACGATTCCGCTGTCCGAAACTTTTCGGTGTCCGAAGCTTTTTTCGGTGATTTTCTCTCAGACTCCCTGTCTAGTATTCAGTAGATAGATGACCCTTAAGCGTGTGACCCTATAGGTTCGGTGAAGTATAGACATGACCCGGAACCCCTTCCGATCAATGATCAACATCGGAGCCGTGGACACCCATATTGACCCCTATACCCACACGAATAAATATTCGAGTGAACCTCCAGTTGCCGTGTGCTATTCCTGTTGCTTCGCGATATGTTACAAATACCCGAGGTGAGACATGTTGGCATTCCCATGGATCAACAACTTGTCCACTATGCTAGTTACCTCGTTACCGGTTTTGTTCTCTTTTCTCGTTTCGTGTTCCGGCATCCCCGTGATCAAATCACAAAGTGTCTGGCCAGACGATGATGGACACCGTAACACCAAGAGGGCCCGGGTATATCTCTCCATCGTCGGAGGAGCAAATCCCAATCTCGAGCTATCAATTTAATTAACATACTTTCCCATGAACCCGCAAGCTGCCGTAATAGCCATCCAGTTACGGATGACGTTTAACAAACCCCAAAGTTCATGAAGCAAGCATGAAGAAACTCGATACTCTCATGGTCTAAGGAATTATGCAAACATTAACTATCTCTGTGTTATAAACCATTAACTTGTGACGAATGTATCTCATAGCATAACATCAATCCGGGTCGATTCAACACAAATGTTCTCTTAACATTGTGCCCTCAAAGTTGCTGGCATTGACATGCCCATGATTAGGAAAACAGAACCATCATGCAACACTTGAGCTAGTCTTAGAGGCCAGACTAGGAATACTTCTTACCGTTTATTATTCCACACGTGCATATGAGTCTTCCTCCGAGCCTCGTGGATATTGCAGACTCGAGAATCATTGCAGTTATAGCATGGAACATAAAACATAATTATGAACTTGGAGATAAATAATATCATTTATTATTGCCTCTAGGGCATATCTCCTACACACATATCCTATTTGAGCAACACAAGATATACATGTTTATATCTACATCATATGAGCATTCAAACTTGATGGTCATTGCATTTCAATGGTTGAAAATATGAACAAAAACATTTCAAAATATGTTATGTACTCATATTGACATGGAGATTTGGCTGGTCTCACCTCGAGGTCGGAGGGGGTCGGTGACGGGGACGACAGCGGGGATGGTGGAGGGGCTCCTTGATTTCTACAAAAACCAAAAACCTATAAGCTATCAACTAATCAAATACATACGCCTTGCATAGTGCTCTCCAATTTGAGCATTCAAAATAGGAGTAGTTCTCCAATTTGAGCATTCAAAATAGGAGTAGTTCTCCAATTTGTGCATTCAATAAGCAAAACTAAATCATAAAATAAATTAGTATTCAAATTAGCAAGCATTCAGTAAGCAAAACTAAATCATCTCTTGCGTCCATACACCGTCGAATATTATCACTAATACATCTCGAATAGTATCATACATATAACATCACTAATACAGCTAAAACCCTAGCGAACGACGTGTATCGGCGCGGGCGGTGGACACCCAAAGAGAAGGAACCATCACAAGATCATAGCTCCAGTGCGATCCCTGAAGAACCTGCCAGGTATTGTCGAACCTGCCCTCCAACGCAACCATGTACCGACGGACGTGCTCGTCCTCCTCGCTGACACGGTGACGTACCACCTCCGCGGGGGACGAAAGCCTCCGCACCGTCACTGGCCCACGTGACCGCCACCAAAGAAGGTCCGGGTCAACGACGGGCTGGCTCCTCACCAAGCTGTCCCCCCGGAAGGTAGCACCTCCAAGTACCAGGCCGGCGGAGCCCAGTCCCGGACATGGCCCCTATGATCAAGCAGGCCTCCTCCGCCGAGTCGACGACGAGGATGCGGGATAGGCATCGTCGACGTCGATGCGGGAATAATTGCTTTAACTAAAAAATAACAACAAATGTGACATGTTCAAAATATGGCATGTCCACTTCAAAACGAATCAACCTAGAATTCTGTTCAATACAACTAAAACTAAACTAGTTCTATTAATTTTCTTACTAAAAATAAACTAGTTCTATTAATTCAACTAGTTCAACTAAGCACTTACTATAAATAAAAAAACTAGTTCTTACTAAAAATAAACTAGTTATATTAATTTTCTTACTAATTCTATTAAACACTTACTAAAAAATAGTAAAAAAAACTACATTATACAAGAACAGTAAAAAAGGGTTTAGGGTTTAGGAGAGATGGAGGGAGGAGGGGGTGGGAGGAGGGAGGAGAGAGGAGGAGGAGGGAGGAGAGAGGAGGAGGGGGGAGGGCGATGGGATCGGAGGAGGAAGGAGGAGGGAGGGAGGAGGGGGTGGGAGGAGGAAGGAGAGAGGAGGAGGGGGTGGGAGGAGTGAGGAGGGAGGAGGAGGGGGAGGGGGCGGTGGGAGGAGGGCTGCCGGCGGAGGGGAGGGAGGAGGGCGCGGTGGGAGGAGGAGGGAGGGGAGGAGGGCGCGGTGGGAGGAGGAGGGAGGGGAGGAGGGAGGAGGGAGGGACTATCTCAGTTCCGGAGGAGCAAGAGCGTCCACGGCGGTGGGCGACGATGGTGGTCGGGCGGCGGCGGTGGCGGCGGACGACGGCGGGTGCGGGGGAGAGTGAATGAGAGGGAGAGTGAGAGGGTCGGCCGCGCGGGGACGATAACTTAGGGTTAGTAGCAGCGCGGGTTGAAGAAAAGCGCTACTACTACGAAGAATGACAGTAGCGCTGGACAAGGATACGCGCTGCTGCTAAATGGGGCTAGCCATGTGCGCCCAGTTCAAACTTAGCAGCAACATGTTTTTCTAACATGCGCTACTGCTAACAGGATAGCAGCAGCGTCTTTTACAGCCACGCGCTACTACTAAGTAACAGTAGCGTTTTATTTTATCCAGCGCTACTATTAAGATTCTGTGTATAAGGTTTTCCCTAGTAGAGTTCAGTTTAGGCTACATTCCTGTAACGCGTTATTGCTTTATTAAATGTCTGAAACTGGGGCATCTTGTTGTATTCCAGGTTCAGGTTTGCAAGAGGTGGAGGTGAAAGTGCTCTAAAAAAATGAGATACATGAATACTAGCACCCAGGACAATTTTTTATGGAAAAAGCCCATCCGGATGAGACGCCACAAATCCGCTCCCGACGAGAGTCGAACCTTTGGTCGCAGGGTGCGCCACTGCGACCCTTGCCACTAGGGTACTACCCAGTTCTCGGTGAAAGTGTTCTCAACGGCCGAACCGGCAAAAGGATGCAGTCACTGATCTTCGCGGGCCCCACCTTCTTCCAGAGGCTGATCCACATGGCAGACGACAAGGTGAATTTCCGGAACACGGGGCCGGTGCACCCGCTCGAGGAAGCCGGTCGCGGACAACAAGAGGTTCGGCGGGGTCAAGTTCGGGGAGTGGAGCGCGACTGCCTGCTGGCCCATGGCACGGCCGCCAACCTCCACGAGCGGCCCTTCACCCTGAACATCATCATGCGCCCGTTGCGGGCGGGCGGAAGATCCGGGGCCCCTACTGCAGGTTCTGCCGCTCATCGGAGAACATCGTCAGGATCACCGTCGCCTACAGTGCCAAGCTGCTCTACCAGGAGCTGTTAAGCATGGGCATGCCTCAAGTTCCAGACGGAGGTCTGCTAGACTGAACTCTGTTATGGACATGTAGTGGCTATGTGGAACTCTTTGTGACGGTGGCGTTTGCGTAGCTTGGACGGGTGTGTTCCTATGGAGCGAAGCTGGTCGTGCAGTGCAGGATATCTTCTGCCATGGGCATCTGCCTCTGGCCCGAGAAGAAATTCTGTTGAAACACTGTAGTAGCTTGGTTAGCTGAACCTGTTTCACTCTGCCACCCTGGAATGAACGGAATTAGCTTATGGCATGCCTTATTGGTTTGAGCTGCTCGTGTTTGCTGTGGAATGGGTGATCGAGTTGATGCTGAGCTAATCGTGTCATGTGAATCTCAACATTTGCCATTGCAACCTGGATGTCACCGACAACGCTGTGGATCAGAGTACATTCCTGTGACGCTCTGAAGTTCAGACACCGCAACTACAATCATCATCGCATCGAGAAAAACACACGCATGCATGCATTTCCGGAGCTCATCTGATCAAAACACATGGCGAAAGAAACACACGAAGTGGCCAAAAGAGACGAGATGCCCTGATACAACAAACATACTCCTACAATCAAGCTGCGACGACAACACGCAGCAAGAAGAGAAGGAGAAGATACAACCCCATCTCCACGAGGAATAACACAAGCGAATCACAGGAACAAAACCCTCCCTACCTGAACGAACGACGAGGAACTAGACAGCCAAGAAGTGTGAATGGGGGAACTCCATGCGAGACGCCGACGGCCTCTCCTCTTCCTCCTACCGCATGAGGAGGAAGAAGAAAAGCTCCCGCCGCGTCGCCATCATCCTCGCGCTTCTGCAAAGATACTTATACCCCAAGCATCTCCATCTCCATGCCCTTTCAGAGGCTAAGCAGCTCTGATCGTCTCACCTGCTTTGAAACTGGCCATCATCTGGGTCGCTGAACTTTGAACGATGTGGATCTACAGAGTGCATTGAACCTGGACACCTTCTTGTAGCTAGCTTTTCGCTCTGTTGTATGGCCTTTGGGATTTGGGAATATTAGATATCGATCATGTGGTGGCACCTCACATAGTGTGTTGCCTTTTCTTTCTCCTCTCTTTATGCCGCTTGCCCATATGTTACACAGTCACGCATGCACAATGAGACAACTAGCCAGCCCATTGGACCAGAGCAGACAGGTTCTCTGATGGAAAAGACTAGATTAGGTCCATGTGTTCCGGCATCAGGGTTGCCAAATGTGTCCTTCTATCATTATTTGTGTGTGTAACAGCTCAACAACTAGCTGGCTTTTAGTTCAATAAACACCACTGACGAACATGTACGTTCCACCGGTTACAGACACCGACCCGCAAAAGACAAGTGAAATACGTACTTGTTTATGTGTGATGATCCCACACTCAGTTCATACTCCAAAGTCACTACTACAAGATCATCTCCACACTAGCTCCGTTTATGTTCTCAACATGGATTCTCCTGCAGACTGACGTACGGCACATTTCAAAGAAGCCACTGTCTGTGAAAAGTAGTACTAGCACTAATATATACATTAGTAGGTCATCAAGGTACTGAACCCACTGTTTATAGACTGTACGTAACCACTGCGATTTCTAATCAAGTAGTGGTGTACATTTTTTTGAATTGTTTGGATTGCTTACCACATGTGTCACGTGGTTAAGTAGTGGTGGTGCACATAACCCTTGCCCTGTGCTGCATAACAGTGTGAAACGTTCACACGAAAAAATACATTTTCTCTTCTACCACGTAAGTTAGTGATCACTTTAATTTTCTTCTACCAAAGTTCCTTATGAGCTACTGCCTTTATCAAGATACTGCAACGGAAACATCCACCCATGAGATGTATGGAGCATTTTCCTGCACCAAATTATTAGCAAAGATCGCCCGGGATCCGTCGGCCACCACGTATGTCTGGTCCCTGTCCCTACAACTGGCCAGCTGAAGCTTTGCACCAGTTGCATGGGATGATAATGATAATTATAACGTGATCCCTGCACTGCACCCCCTTTGCATGTATGTGCTGATAAGAAATGTCCGTGGACAGAAACCGAGAGACGTTGCCGACGACGCTGATCTCTAGCTAGGTAGCTGCAGGAGATAAGGAATTTGCAGGCTGGGCACGCATCTTTACTCCATGAGCTTTTGCACGATGCGGAGCTGCAGAAGAGGCCACATCTCACGAGATTCCCTTGCCTCTATAGCTAGTTCGTTCATTCTAACCTAGGCTGCATCACGGCTAGGTGCATTGCCAGGTTCATCGATCCAACACCAAGATCATGTACTGCATTTGCACACCACAGTCCCACAGGAGGCAACAAACTTGCTACTAGATCTTTAGTCTTTCCTACACTTATAAATAGCAGCGGCGTATGCGCTCATCAGCAGATCAGATTAAACAAGCGAAGTGTGGTCCAGGAGATGAACATGAGTTCTCTCTAGCTAGTTTGGTTTGTTGTCACCTGGAGTTCTCCTCAAACCACTTCAGTTGCTAGCTAGCTTTTGCCTCATTCTTGCATTGGCACTGTTTTATAAGTGCATAATGCGGGGATATAGAGCTTTGCATAGTGAAGTGTTTGGGGGAACTCTGGGTGGCAACCAACAACATCGATAGGATTTGAGAGTGTTTGGGCTTTGGAAATTGTAGTGGTAGGTCCATATACATTATGATGGGGGTATGTGGGGATTAATCGAGTTTGGCCTCGCCGGGAGTTCTCTTCAAGCACTTCAGGATGTGTCTTTTCAAGAACTTATCTGAAGTGTTTGGGGGAACTCTTGGTGTCACCAAGCATTTAGTAGACATTGGCCACATATCATAAGAGAGATGCATCAATGGGCTGAGAACCACATATCACAAGAGTTGCGCTAATGGTGAATCATGTTTGGTCTTACCATGGGTTCCTTGCAAGCACTTCATGAGGCATTATTTGAGATGCCACTATGAAGTGTTTGGGGGAACTCTTGGTGATGCCAAGCTTTATTCAGTGCCAGTCAAGAACCAAAGGGGATGGTCATCAGAAAGCATATTTGGTCTTACTGTGGGTTCCCTGCAAGCACTTCACGATGCATTATTCCAAATGCCACTGTGAAGTGTTTGGGGGAACTCTTGGTGACGCCAGGCTTTATTCGATGTTGTCCAAGAACTAGAGGAGATGATCAACATGAGGCATGTTTGGTATTACCGTGGGTTTCCCTAGCAGCACTTGACGAGGCATTATTACAACTACCATTATGAAGTGTTTGGGGAGCCCTTGGTGATGCCAATGCTTAATGTCAGCCAAGAATCAGCAAAGATGATCAACATGAAGCATGTTTGGTGATACCGTGGGTACTTCGCAAACACTTCAAGAAGCATTATTTCAAACTCCATTGTGAAGTGTTTGGGGGAACTCTAGGTGATGCCAAGCTCCAAGAAATAGGAGAGATGACAAATACGAAGCATGTTTGGTATTACCTTGGGTTCTTTGCAAGCACTCACGAGGCATTATTTCAAACGCCACTGTGAAGTGTTTGGAGGAACTCTTGGTGGTGCCTAGCTTTACTCAATGCTAGCCAAGAATTAGAAGATATGATCAACACAAAGTATGTTTGGTCTTACCATCGGTTCCCTACAAGCACTTCACGAGGCATTGAAATGCCAATGTGAAGTGTTTGGGGGAACTCTTGGTGATGCCAAGCTTTACTCAATGCTAGCCAAGAATCAGAAGAGATTATCAACATGAAGTATGTTTGGTCTTAGCATGGGTTCCTTACAAGCACTTCACTAGGCATTGAAATGCCAATGTGAAGTGTTTGGGGGGACTCTTAGTGGCATCAAGCTTTACTAGATGCCGAGCAAGAACCAGGAGATATGATTATCATGAAGCAAGTTTGGTCTTACGATGGGTTCCTAGCAAGCACTTCACGTGGCATCATTTGAAATACCACTACGAAATGTTGGTTGGGGGTGGGGGACACTCGTTATCACGAAACAATTGGTGGACGTTGCTCGAGATGATTCAACGAGATTTTGCATTGAACTGTCCCCTTTCAACAACTTTACATAGCATCATCAAAATGTCACTCTCAACATTTTTTAGGTGCAATAGAATGTGAAGTGGCTTTTGTCGAATATGGGAGGGATTTGGGAAGAGATCATTTCTTAACATCCGTATGCACTACCTGGTTGAAATGCACTGGTGAGTGGGTGGCCTCCTATTTTGAATTATTTCTTCTTCTTTGTCACTCACATGTTTCAGGCCCAAATGAAGGATGTTAGAGTTGTGTCGAATATAGTGTACAAGTTAGGTTACAGCTGGACTTGTAGTTGTATTGTGTTTAGATAGGATATAGAGTCGTGTCCAAGTAGGACACTTGTATCCTAGGTCTCTCATATATACCGGGGGTAGACACACGATGTAACCTATGCCAACACAATAGCACAGGAATGCAGGGGAAGCCGATGGCATGTGTCGGCGTCCAGGGCGACCTGGTGCGGTATTGTAGCGGTGTCATGGGGAGGAGCGCCCATAGTCAGGCCCCGGGGATGTAGCCATATCGGTGAACCTCGTTAACAAATCTCGGTGTCGTGCTCGTGTGATTGGTTGGTCTCGGATGATCGACGATAGCCTCGAATTTATTATAACAAGTGGTATCATGAGCTAGGTTGGATGGAGGTACATCGTTGATCTAAGGGAGGCGGAGGTGTCGTTGGAGTTCTGCAGAGAGTGATCGCAGTGGTTGGAGTGGGAATCGACTTGAGGCGATCTAAGAAGCGGAATCAGCGGTTGTAATTTTTTGTGAGACTCGACCGGGACAGCGGAGGCTCGACGCGGTAGGAGCCGCGAGGCGTGCGGTATGCATGGGGCATGGAGACGGGCCAGGGCTCTGGTGGTCATACATGTGGTGAGACAACTGCGAATTTGACTCGGGATGACTACAAGCAATGGAGAAATTTTTTCAAGTTTCAGACAGGCGGTCAAGGAAGGGCGGTGGTGTTGAGTTCAGGTAACTCTTATGTGTGACACCCAATATGTGAGTTGTTTACTTTCACGCAGGTCAGTGATCAGTGTGTGATGGCATTGAACTGATACTCTGGAAGTTGGGAGCACAAACTAGAGTAAAGTGGAACTTAATTTTCGCTCGACCATTGACTGTGGTCAAGAAAAGAAGGGACTACAAGTTGCAGGTGAAGTCATATGGAGTCTTCGGAGTAGCAGCGGTGCTCATGGGGTAAGGTCAAGTTCAATGTACATGGAAGTTTGACACATGGATAAATCCAGGGTAGTGGAGTATATTCGCCAAGGTGGAGTTTGTTAGAGTTGTGTCGAATATAGTGTACAAGTTAGGTTACAGCTGGACTTGTAGTTGTATTGTGTTTAGATACGATATGGAGTCGTGTCCAAGTAGGACACTTGTATCCTATGCCTCTCATATATAGCGGGGGTAGACACGCGATGTAACCTATGCTAACATAATAGCACAGGAACGCAAGGGAAGCCGGCGGCATGTGTCGGCGTCCAGCGGTGTCATGGGGAGGAGCGCCCATAGTCAGGCCCCGGAGATGTAACCATATCGGTGAATCTCGTTAACAAATCTCGGTGTCGTGCTCGTGTGATTGCTTGGTCCTCGGATGATTGACAATAACCTTCAATTTATTCTAACAAAAGAGAGGCCTAAGAACCGGACAATATAAATATGAGCCCTGCACGACAATGCATGCAGGCCGAGAGTGGTCTAGTATCGTCATGAGTTCATGTCAACCACTTCACGCCATACCATCATAATGCCTCCCTTGATGAGTTTTAGGTGCAACGTGAAATGCTTGAGGGGTAGTCAGGGTTCCATGCAACATCTTTGGAGCGTGCAAGTTTTTTAAAGGAATTTTGAAGCATCCAAGTAACCACTGGTATGCACTGATGTGGTGAGTGGATGGGCTTGATATTTTGGTCAATTTTGTTGTTGCCACCGTTTAGCCCTAGCTCTCGCGCTCTCTCTGCTCCTTGCTCTGGCTACTAACTGAAGGAGAAAGAAGGAAGGAGACGACACAAGTGCACACGGTGGTAGTTTTTCCCGGCGCACGTACGCCGCCAGCCGCACGAACGGCTGATAGATTTTCTTACCTGAGCACGAACTCAGACATCAGTCAATCTGTTACGACGCACGGGGGGCTACTTATACCTGGGACTCGCCGGGCACGTACCCACGTCCCAGTCCACCACGCCGAGCGCCCGATCCGGCCCGCGCCGTCCACGCCCGCGACATGCACGTACATGTCCGGGTCATGCGCGTCCGCCGGGGATCGACTCCAACGCTTCCCCCTCGCTCGCCAACAAACGCTACTCACACACACGCACACACATCGGTCATGAGCCCGACGCGGTCCGCGCCAGGCGCTTGACGTGCACACACAGACCACCACGTACACTGCCCATACAATGGTCGGATACTGCCGGACTATGCCCATCATGGCTTATTCCTACATTTCACCCCCTAAACCACGACCTACAGCAAGCCGCCGTCCTCGACGCCGGCGTTCGCTAGCAGCGCCTGCTCCGCCGCTGGTGCCCTCCGGAGCTGGGGACAATCCCGCTTGAAGTGGCCGTGCTCGCCGCACTTGTAGCAGCGCCCGTGCCTGTTCCCGCCGCTGCTCGATGCCACGCTCTTGTCGTCGTCGTCGTCCCGAGCACCGACGCGTCGCCGATCCCGCGCTGCTCACTGCGCCGCCGTCATGAGCAGTTGTCCGTCCGCCTGCTCGCCGCTGTCCTGCCATTGACGCCGAACTCGTTCGTCGAACGCGCGCAGCCGCCCGAGCGCTTCATCGAACGCCATCGTCATCACGTCGTGGAACTGCTCGATGGCGGCGACGACGAGGAAGAGCCGATCCGGCACCGTATCCAGCAGCTTCTTGACGAGCGTCGCGTCGCCCAGCGTCTCCCCGAGGTTGGCATACCTCGCCACCATCGCCGCGAGCCTCCCGCCGTACACGTCGAGCTCCTCGCCGTCTACCATCTTCAGGCGGTCGAATTCGCCGCGCAGCGTCGCCAGCCTCGCCGCGCGGACCCGATCGGCGCCGACGAACCTCACCTTCAGGGAGTCCCATACCTCCCTGGCGGTGAGCTTCGTCGACACCTGCAGCAACACGTCCTCCGGCAGCGCTCCGAGCAACAACGCGCGCGACGTCTTGTCCTTCCGCGCGTTCACCGCCGCATTGCCCGGCGCCACCGCCTCCCACACGGTGTGCACGTCGAGGATGCCCTGCGCCTTGATGGCCCAGACGGTGTAGTTGTCCACCGTGAGCATCGGCATCGCCATCGACGCTGATCCGCCCGCGCCACTGCCGTGAGGGACGAGCGCCATGATCGCTGGTGATCGCCCCTCTGTATACCAATTGTTGTTGCCACCGTCTAGCCCTAGCTCTCGCTCTCTCTCTGCTGTTTGCTCTGGCTACGAACTGTAGGAGAAAGGAGGAAGAAGGAGACGACACAAGTGCACACGGTGGTAGTTTTTCCCGGCACACGTACGCCGCCAGCCGCACGAATGGCCGATGAATTTTCTTACCTGAGCACGAACTCAGCCACCAGTCAATCTGTTACAACGCATGGGGGCTACTTATACCTGGGACTCGTCGGGCACGTACCCACGTCCCAGTCCACCACGCCGAGCGCCCGATCCGGCCCGCGCCGTCCACGCCCGTGACATGCACGTACATGTCCGGGTCGTGCGCGCCCGCCCGGGATCGACTCCAACGCTTCCCTCTCGCTCGCAAACAGACGCTACTCACACACACGCACACACACCGGTCATGAGCCCAACGCGGTCCGTGCCTGGCGCGCTCGACGCGCACCCACAGACCACCACGTACTGCCCATTAGGGATGAAAATGGAGTAGAAACTTTCCGCTTTTCCGGAGGAAAAACGAAAACGGAGAGGAAATGTGAAAACGGAAACGGAAATTTGCAAAACGGAAATGAAAATGGAAGCTTTTATGCGGAAACGGAAACAAAAATGGAACAGTGATTTCCGGTGGAACAGACATGGAAACGGAACTTTCTGTTTCCGTGAATATGGAATTTCTGTTTTACTACAGGATTATGCCTGGTTTTTAGTCTAAACACCAAACAGCACACAATGACACACTGAGCAGAATGGATCGTTTGAGGCCTAACTTCTACTACCATAGGCGTACTCAACTAGATCATGTACGCAATTGTCCAGTACTACTACAATACTACACTAAGTTGCTGGCACAATTATATTATTTTGTAGCCATGATAACAATTCTTTAAATTTTTGTGTATTTTTCTATGATTCAATGGGGTTTTAAGTTCCGGTAAACGACCACTTTTGTTTACGTGTCCGCTCTTTATTCGCTCCGTGTTCGTTTCCGGTAGAATCTGTTTCCGTATTCATTTCCGGGGTTTCTGTATTCATTTCCGCTTCTGCAAAAAATATGAAAACAAATATGGTAGCACCTAGTTCCGTTCGTTTCCACTCCGTTTTCATCCCTACTGCCCATACAATGGTCGGATACCAGCCGGACTATGCCCACCGTGGCTTATTCCTACAAATTTTATCTTCTTCGCTCCTCACATGTTTCAGGCTCAAATGGAGGAGAGACTCGAGAACCGGCTAGTATAATGTGGGACCTTGGCATTTTCTTCCTAAATAACCACATCACTTTTTCCCACTAAAAGTCTCAGTCGCAAAATTTCGATTCAATGCAAGTTTATAGCAGCAAGCGACCAACATAGATCAGGTGAAGCAGCAAGGCTCACTTTTGTCTCGCTATGCTCTGATGCTTTCAGTCGGTGTTGTTCTGAAGACCGCCTGGCCTCTATATGACTAAACCTGCAGAAATGGAGGGTGTACTACTGCTCGCCATGCTGTCGCATCGTACGTCTCCACTCTTCAGATCGATTCTGAACCTGCTAGACCACGCCAGCGGAGCTTCTCGTGTAATGGCGTGCACGCCTTGGTATTCCAGCCTTGATGCGGCAAGATTGTCAAAAAGAAGGGTTCAAGATTCTAGGAGAATCTGATTATGGGGAGAGGTATGATTCTTTAGATTCTTGGAGAACCGGCCAAAAGAGTTGGACCATAGTAGTACACTACTTGATCATAGATTAAAATGTGTGGAAACATGTGCCCGGTGGCTATGGAGCACACACCAGGTGGCCACATGTGCCCACGATACGTACCCCCGCATTAACTATGTGTGGAAACCATAGATTAAAATCGCCGGTGAACTGCATTTGCGGCAGAGATTTTGGCCGCGATAGATAAGGAAGGAATGCCGCGATCTCGGACGATAGTGCTGCGATCTCGCATGATTCTCCGAGCCATGCAGATCGCGTGGTCATTTCAAAACGGCAATCATGCCGCGACAACGGTTGTTTCGCCCGCGATTTTAATCTTTGCTGACAGCTGATACGTCTTGACATTTTTTGTATGATTCATGCTATAATGCTATTAATTATAAACACTTTAGGCATAGTTTTTATTGACTAACATATTAATCCAGTGCCCAATACGAGTTCCTGTTTTCTATTGTTTTTTGTATTTTCAGGAAAATACTCAGAAAAAGTGTCAAAAAAGTCAACAAAAAATAGTTTCAGGAGTTTGACGAACAGAAGGACCCCACAGGATCTAGACCCTTACCTAGTGGAGCCTACATGCCCTAGGAGCCCTAGGTTTGGAGGGAATATGGTCGTCTACTGCCTATGCCCCCCCCCCCCCCCCCCCCCAACCTGGCTAGCCTACGCTAACATTCACTTATATAAACCCAAAACTCACCTCAGAATTTTCGAGTATTTTCCCGCCGCCGCCACATCACGTTTCTGAGGCAATTGTCATTTTCAGCCCTGCTCCGGAACTCTGCCAGAGGGGTAATTCATCTCCATCATCATCAACCTCAATCATCATGCTCCAAGATGAGTTGTGAGTAGTCCATGCCTTGGACTACGGATTCATGGCAGTAACCAATCTTGCCATCTCTCCTTCTAGATGTATTTGATGTTCAATACAATAGCTACATGAGCTTTCCTACATGATTGTACTCTATCAGATGAGTATGATGGAGATGTAGATCATGTGATGGATTAACTCTATATGTTCATATTTCTTTAATTCATGTGTGTGTGTGCGCGCGCGCGCATAATCCTTTCCAGTTGCTTGCCTTCCATTGGCCAGTTTGGATTGGTTGCTAGTGGTGAAATAGGTGTGCATTTGTTGAGTTCAAGTCTTGCAATTAATCTACCATAGTGATAAAAAATGTAAAAGACGTGTTTGAATTGTTGACATTAAGGGTTAGTAGAGGATGAATAATCCCCTAATCATAACGATATGTCACCACATATATATATATTCTCACAATATTTACTTATCTTGCGTGAACATGAGTGTTTTATATCACACTTATAGCCATGAGAAAGTCACCTACCACACTTTTATGCATTCGAGAGTTACACCTGGTGAACATATGAAGCCCGATCCAATTTCCACCATAAGAATCATCTTTCAACAACATTTACACGCTGTTTTTAGTTTTGGTTTTTTAATTCTAAAAATAACAAAAATATTTATTACACATTATCTTTTATTAGCCTGGTTCAACTAGCAAGACTAGCAGGGATTGATGCCCTTTTTAGAATGGGTAATTGTTGGGGACACAAGCAGAGTTTTATTTGTATTGCAGGACACACAACTATTGCATGTTCCTTCTACCTTCACAGATTGTTACATTAGTTTCTCACTGACGGAAAGCTTACTGCTTGCTACAAACTCCCTCGCTCGGGGAGCCCAACATGTGTAACAAGTTTACTGAGTCAATAGCCTGCGAGCAGGAGACGTTCAATGCAAGGATAACGTCATGCCTCCGAAGCTGGAGACCCACCCACACGTACGTTCTCTGTTGCAGATAGAACACCCCTCCGGGCCGCACAACTTTCGGGTTTTTGAAACAGAGGGAATGAACATGTGGGTGGACCTATCGCTGCAAGTTTAATACTTATACCATCAAAATTTGGGGTTCGCAAACATTTTTCATGCTATAAGACACTGAGCCCTAGCGCAAGTTTCCTCGACAGTTCAGAAAAAAGCTCTTCCAATTGCATAAATGGCTTTGAGGTTTTGTTTGTAGGAGAAATAGCAACATGTTTTGAATGATGGGCGCATCCTGTGAGGTATTTGAATAAGTTTTGAATGATGGCCTAGAAGGTCGGGGAGGTAGTTTTATGTTGGAGGGAGGAATACCTAGATATGTTTGTGGGAAGCACGAGATCACACAACCAATAACGGTAGAAATATCGTTTGCATCTGTGGGATCGATTTGAAGGGGGCGAAAGTGGCGGCACTCGGATGGCTTGCAAGAGAGGAAATGAGTGAATGGAATGACTTGTGATGCTATGAGATGATTGCAACCACAAAGGGGTATATTTTTTGAAATAAACCACAAAGGGGTATTGGTAGAGAATAAATGGTGAGAGTTCAGAATCTAATTGTTACTGAAAAAGTAACTACGGCTTGGAAGCATGGATAGAAAACTAGTGAAACTATCAAGACATTAATACAAATACATTTGAACAACCAGGGCAATGTTGCACACTCGTAATTCCTGACGAAAGCAAGAGGTGAGATTCCAAACGCAACAATGTAGAACATTTTCTGTGAGAATAGAATGATTCGGAAGTACCGAGTATCAACAGCCCTGTATTATCGATGTAAAAGAGCATTCTTATAATGGGAATTTGCAAAAAAAGCTAAGTCATGAATCAAAAGTTCTGGTCGAAAAGGAGTGGAGGCACTGAATCTTGTGGCTCGTATGAGAATGGGAGGCGTCGAAGCGGCAACCCCGAATCAAGGTGGGTGGTATGTGTGTGTGATTATAACCTTTTTTTGTGGCTGCGGGTTCGAGCGCTCGTACAAGCGTGATTGCTCGTACTAGATGTAGTCTTCTCCTCTGTTTCCTTTGTTGCTCCTCTAGTTGATTTGGCTTGATCTCCACACTTCATATTTCCATATATAACTCCATTTACTTCCCTGAAATGTCCATTTCCTGTAGAAATGAATTATACATAGGGGGTTGCAATCTTTGCATTTATTAGTCATGAGTGAGATGATCGGACTGATTTTCTTGGAATATCCGGGATTATCAGGTTTAAATTATGGTGGAATGAGTGTAAAAAATACACTCATCAGTCACCGCGGTCAAACCGAAGAGATCAAACCACCCATGCATTAAGGAGTCCATCCTATTATCTCCAATGCTCAAGGGCGGGGAAGCTGATCACCAATGCCCACGGTGCCCCCCGCCTTGTCAGATGAAACACCTCAATGGGAATCCTATCAGGGTGATACCAACACATCAACTGCAAGAATAGAGGGGAAGGGAGCCATGGCGATCGTATCTTCTCATGTGAGACACTGACCATGCTGAAATCCAACCCTCATCGCCCATAGTTATGGATCGAAGGTCTAGGCCTCACGCTTCGCTGCCTAGGTGTCCGTCCGCCGACCGAGCCAGTATAGATATCATACTTACCCATCTCATGCGACCTACACTAGAGGGCCACATTGGTGCACTGGGTTATCTATGGTTATAGACACATGTAGTAGCTATGCAAAACCCCTTGTGACGATGGTGTTTGCATAACTAGGAATGAGGCGAAGCCTCTCGTGCAAGACAACTGTGGGGATCTACAAAAAGATGTAAGACAGTCTACGCGTAGGGACCTCACTATCCGGGCCGTACGTGGGATACAATCTGGCCATTTTAGCATCAGAGGCACCTGTGATACACCTACAGCAACATATGGGTATTGTTCTCTCTGTTGGTGTTCATTCAGAAGTAGACCAAGGGCCCCGACAACATTCAACTGAGCAAAGTTACTAGTGAGCGCATGCGCGCGCTCTCTCTCTCTGTGTGTGTGCGCGCGCGCAGCCATATCCTTTGTACTCTCTTCGTCCAAAATACTTGACTTCCATTTGTTCAAAAATGGATGTACCTACATACTAAAACATGTCTGGATACATCTATATTTTGAAAAATGAAAGGCATGTATTGTCGAACGGAGGGAGTAACTGGCACCGTATTGAACTAATACGATGGTGGCGACGAGAGTGAGAGGATGAGCGATCAGTGCGAGGAGAGATGGAGCTGCAAATCAATGACCACAAGATAGAAAATGGTCGATCGACCGGGGAGGAGTGCATCGCAGGCTGCTTGATGTGCACCGTGGATCCTTAGCAGTGAGCACCCTCTCACTCACGTAGTCGGTTGTGCCATCTCGACAACTGGGATCCATCGTGTTTAGAGGCATGTTGTCTTCTTCATCTTTGTTCTCTACCAATGTAGCGCACATTGTGGTTTGCCTTTTTGGGCACCTTTCATTTGCGGGTAGCCTTTGATCCCCTGTCGTTACAAGCATGGACCTATGAAGCCCATCGCCTAGGTAGTTGCTGCCAGTGCTAGCGAGATATATGAAGCACTCTCGTACAAGCGTAGGCCATTTCATTTGTTACATTTTTGCTTTGTTTTTTCTTTTTCTACCTCAACTTTCTTATTATTATTATTTTTTTTCTTTTGGTTTTTATTGTATACTAAAAATGTTTACTATGTTTCTAAATATTGTTAACCATGTATTTTGAAAAAGTATTCAATGCCTATTTAAAATATGCTCATCATATATTTTTTAAACCTCCATCGTGTATTAAAAAGTTCATCGTGCACAAATAATTGTTCATAGTTTTGATTTAAAAAAATTGTATTTTAGAAATGTTCATCGCCCTCTTAAAAGAATGTTCATTGTGCAAAAAAATAGTTGCTAGCGTTTAAAAAAATGTTTGTCATGGGTTTGAAAAATTCCTTCACATATTAAAAAAAAATATATATCATGTATTTTAAAAAGGTCACTATGTATGAAAATGTTAAAATCATAACTTTAAAAAAAATGTTTGTCATGTTTTTTTGTTTTGCCTTTTTTTTTATTTTCTATTTTGACTTTTTGTTTTATTATATATTTGTATTTTCAGTTTATTTTTTATTTTTCTGTTTCTTTGTTGTGAATATATTTTAAATACATGGAAAACATTTTTTCATAGATTATGAACATAGTTTTATACATGATGAACATTTTGATAATACATGATTATTCCCTGCAATTTTTTCTAATAAAGTAATACATGAGCATTTTTTATGGATTATACGATGAATTTTTTTCTAATACACGATGACGGTTTTTGTTTGAAATACATGACTTTTTCTTTCAAAATATACAACGAATAGTTTGTTGATGCATGATGAATACATTTTTTGAACTCGCAATGAGCATTTTTTTGATACATGATGAATAATTTTTAAATTCATGATTAATAATTGTTAATACGTGACGAACATTTTTAATACACGATTAATATTTTTTTAAATGCACAATGAACATTTTTAATACACGTTAAACTTTTATAAATACACTATGACCATTTTTACAAAATTAGTAAAACACTTTTTCTAGATATTTATATATCTGAACATTTTCTCTAGTACCAGGTGGAATCTACCTCCGGCCTGAAAGGAAATCCAGTTGATACTTGAACACTATAGTACTACACTCAGCTAGTTTTTTCTTTCTTTCGATAAAGTGCATTTTTATTCACTCAGAGTGAAGCATCAAAAGATACAAACACAATAAGCACATCCAGTCTGTATATAACTAGGATGCACATAATCAACATCAACTCACACACACAAGGGATCACATCGACATATAGCTAAGTCGTTGAAGACTGAAGCTATGCCTAGGCGGAGAAAAATAAAAAGAAAAAGAGAAACGGAGGCAGCCTACGGTACACAAATAACAGGCAGCACCACCACCCCTTATCTTTGACAACACAGGAACTGCGAGAAAGGTTCTCCAAAAGCAACACCTCCGGGAGGGTAATGCCACACAAACCCCATCATCGCTGGATTCAACCACCGAAGGTTAGATCCAGGGTTTTCACCCCGGAGAGCACGTATGAGTAATCCCCAAAGAAATGCCTTCAACAAGGACACGACGCCTGAACACCGTCACTACCAAGTACGACCACCAAAGTTTGGACCTAGGGTTTTACCCCGAAGATCGAGAGTCAGTAACCAAAGAGAACCGCCAAGTTGAAGCCACCTCGTGTTATCAGTACCACGTGCCGAAGAAGACGATATTTGCATGGTAAGGGCATGCAGACGCCATGGTCACGAGATTTTTCTAACGTAACATTTATACCCAGCCGACCGGCCGAGTCTTCCGTCGGTGGTGTCCACTCGCGATCGCTCCGAGCCATCCACCAAGCGACACGTAGGATGCGAGCCATCCACGTTGCCCTCTCTGCTCTCTTCATCAACCTCACGTGGATCTGCATCGCCTCCCCTTTTCTTCTTCTCCTGGCGAGCGTGCACCTCCTCTCTCCTCTCCCAAACACCCCGTGCGAAGGGCTGCTACATCCATCACGCCGAAGATGCGCCGCTCGACGGCGGCGACGTTTTTTTTTTCAAACCGGTGAAGCTCCAACGACCACCGCAGTTTGCTACAAACACGACGCCGAATGCTACAACCACCTCCCAAGCTGCAACTAGTGTCGGGGGAAGCTTCAACGTGCGGTGGTGACTTGTTTTTTTCCTACTACCGGCTTCATCTTTCGCTACAACTGAGGATGGCGAGCATGGTGACCGCGGGCAGTGAAGACGGGGGTCGGGAGGGATTGCTACATGCTACAACGGGTGTTGCAATTTGCTACTACCGGCGTCCCGCCCGGCTACAACCGCTGTCACGGTATGCTATATCACACCATGACACATTTTTTTGCTGAAACAGACACTCTATTTTGCTGGAAATGGGCGAGCGAGTTGTTGCAATGGTGTGTGCGACCGACGAGCTACGTTCGAGTTGCTGCTGTCGCCACATGGAGCTGCAACAAGAGGATGATGCAGCTGTTGCATGGACGGAGCAGGAGACGAGGTCGGCGACCGGCGATCAGGGTGGACACGGTCCGGTCCCTGACTGGGCCATTGTTTGGACCGGCCGCCGGTCTGAAACGGACCGAGCAGCCGAGCGGTCCTGTTTCCAGGGACCGGACCGGCAGCGGCGAAGCCGGGGCCGGACCGAATGGATCGGCCAACAACCACCGGCGTCGATGTGCGCGGGTGCAGCGACGAGGTGAGCTACGTGTTAGATCAAGCCCGGAATCAACACACACACACATGAGGTGGACTCACACGCGAGAAACTGAAGGAGAAAAGACACGCACGAACACGATCGTCTTTTCTGATTTCCTTTTATTCAGCTTGTAACAAAATGATCACCCAAGATCCAATATACCCGTGCCATTCCACGGACACATGGTGGTCAATCTCTACATGATCACACGAGAAAAATAAACTCTACTGCCTATTCAGCCGCAGCACAGACTAAGTGACAGGTTCAGTACGACAGAGTTTAACTCTACCCTACGTGCGCGAGTGAATTGACGAAGTGGACGACGTGCGCGAGAAATTAACTGATAGCTGAAACTTTGATGTAACTGAAATAGTGCGCGTAGATGGAGGGGAGGAATCCTTTGTACGCGCGCGTGGAGGAAGGCGAAGTGCATCCAACGGTTACAATTCGCCAAATCGGATGGCTGTGGGCCGATTGGCGCCTATCAGTCAGTGCCCTTTTTCTAAAGAGACCTTTTACGGTACATCTAAATAATAAGAGCCGTTCATTTTCGGTCATTCAATGGATTAGATCCACCGATACTACTAGACAAAATCAGTAGTATATTTTGTTCAAGGGGTAAAATCGGAACATACACTAAACAAATATTCTAAAATTCTACATGCAAACTGTGAAGCCGCTGTGTTTTCTTCTCCTGCTTTGACCGAAAGCGATCCATCCATTCTGAGACTGTTAGCGCTGGCCTGATCAGGGCGAATACTTCCGGCCGGAGATGACATGCAACGAAGAGACGAGATCGTTCGAGGCCAGTACTTTTGACCAAGGAAATAGGCACAAAGCTAGCCTCTCAGATTAATCGATCATGTCCAGATGCACAGTCATGTTAGCACCCAATGGCTTCCCTATGATCACTCGTACGTATACGTACACAAGACGGCGGCTGCAAACAAGCAGTCACAACCCCGATCGAATCTCGCTTCTCGCCGAAACCTATCGTAACGATTTTGTTGCCACAAGGCACAAGCAACGCATATCCAGGTGATGCCGAGCCGCCGAGACGGGAAGCGGCAGCCTTGGCATGCACAGGGCCGCCGGATGCAGCGGGGAAAGAGGCACTAGTGGGCAGTCTGAGCCGCCGCAGAGGGAGCTGCAGCCATGACGGCGTGGCCGATTACGACTTCGTAATGCCAAGTTGAATCGCGACGCCATTAGAGCCAACAGAGCTCTGAAGCCTGATCGACTGTTGGATGGACGCCACAGATGACCGGGGACGGCCACGGGAGGTCACAGCGAGGAATTCTATAATAAAGTACCAAACAAAAGATGACAAAACTACCCACCCAATCAACGGTTGAGATGATTCTATACTACCCGGTCCCTGGAGTAGTATGATGTACCGTAAAAAATCTCGAAATTATAGTGGTAGATCCATATACATTATGATGGGTGACTGGCGATTAATCGAGCTTGGCGTCGTCAGGAGTTCTCTTCATGCACTTCAGAATGCGTCTTTTCAAGAACTTATCTGAAGTGTTTGGAGGAACTCTCGGTGTCACTAAGCATTTAGTATACATTGGGCACATACCGTCAGAGAGATACACCAATGAGCTAAGAAACACGTTTGGTATTACTGGGAGTTCCCTTCAAGCACTTTACGAACTACTTTTTTAAGGTATTATGTGAAGTGTTTGGGGAACTCTTGGTGCAACTAAGCACTTAAAAGATATTGCAAGTCATAAACCACACGAGATGTACTGCAAATCCCGTTTGGTATCACTGGGAATTCCTTTCAAACACTTTACGGATCACCTTTCTCAGGGCTCATGTGAAGTGTTTGGGGGAACTCTCGGTGTAACCAAGCATTTACTAGGTAGTGGTCACAAACCAAAAGAGTTGAACAAATGGTGAACCACGTTTAGTATTACCATGAGTTCCCTGCAGGCACTTCATGAGGCACTATATATTTCAAACGCCACCATGAAGTGTTTTGGGGGAACTCTTGGTGCCACCAAGCTTTATTCAATGCTGGCTAAGAACCCGAAGAGCTGATCAATACAAGACATGTTTGGTATTACCATGGGTTCTCTGCAAGAACTTCACGATGCATTATTCAAAAATGCCACCGTGAAGTATTAGGGAGAACTTTTGGTGCAATCAAGCTTTACTCACTGCCACCCAAGGACCCAGATACACGATCAATATGGTACATGTTTGGTACTGCCATTGGTTCCATGCAAGCACTTCATGAGGCATTATTTGAAATGTCAACATGAAAAGTTTGTGGCAAATATTGGTGCCGCAAAGCTTTACTCAATGTGAGCCAGGAACCAAGATAGATGATCAAAACAATGCACGTTTGATATTACCACATGTCCCTCAAAGCACTTCAAGAAGCATTATTTGAAATGCCGTCGTGAAGTGTTTGTGGGAACTATTGGTGTCACCAAGCTTACACAATACCAACCAAGAACCCGAAAAGCGACCAATACAAATCATGTTTGGTATTACCATGGGTTCCCTGCAAGCACTTCACGAGGCATTATTTAAAATACCGCCATGAAGTCTTTGGGGGGACTCTTGGTATTACGAAGCTTTGCACAGTACTGACCAAAAACCCAAAGACAGACTGATACACAACATGTTGGTATTAAATGGGTTCCTTGCAAGCACTTCACGAGGCATCATTCCAAATGTCACTGTGAAGTGTTTGGCGGAGCTATTTGTGCCACTAAGCTTTTCTCAGTGCCAACAATTCCCTTCAAGAACTTCATGAGGCATCATTCCAACTTTTACTCAATGACAACCAAGAACATAGTTTAAAAAACCAGACTGTACCGCCGGTCAAACTGGAAAAAACTAGATCCGGCGATCCTGCCAGTTTTTTAAGCACGACGGACTGACATGCAAGTTGACTGGTGAGAACCGGTCGAACCGGGTGTTTTTTTGGTTTGAAACAGGCTAATAAACCGGGCGGTTGAACCGGTGTAGAGAGAAAGTCAGAAAATATTGTTGCAAAGTAGTGGGATTCGATCCCAGGTTGTAGTCATTCGCCTATCTTTGGCCTGGTAACCACTTCAGCTACGCTTTTGTCGTCTAATGGAGGAAACCATTGCTATTCGCCTATCTTTGGCCTGGTAACTCTAAATATATTACTTGATTGTAAAAAACCAACAATTGAACCGGTGAACCAATGGTCCGACCAGTAAAAACCCTGAACCGTAGGCCTTACCAGTTCGTTCATCCGCCCAGTTTTTAAACTATGGCCAAGTACCATGAGAGCTAATCTAAATAAGCCATGTATGGTATTACCATGGGTTCCCCGCAAGCACTTCTGATACGTCTCCAACGTATCTATAATTTTTTATTGTTCCATATTATTATATTATCCATGTTGGATGTTTTACATGCATTTATATGCGATTTTATATTATTTTTGGGATTAACCTATGAACCTAGAGCCCAGTGCCAGTTTATGTTTTTTCTTTGTTTTGAGTTTTACAGAAAAGGAATACCAAACGGAGTCCAAACAAGCTAAAACTTTACGACGATTTTTTATGGACCAGAAGAAGCCCACGGAGTATCAGAGATGGACCAGACGAGCCACACGGCATCTACAAGGATGGAGGGCGCCCCCCCCCCCCCCGACTTAAAACCGACGCCAAAAATTCCTATAAATCCAAAAAACCCCATAAAGAAACTTAGATCGGGAGTTCCGCCGCCGCAAGCCTCTGTAGCCACGAAACACCAATCAGGAGCCCGTTCATGCACCCTGCCGGAGGGGGAAACCATCACCGGTGGCTATCTTCATCATCCCGGCGCGCTTCATGACGAGGAGGGAGTAGTCCACCCTCGGGGCTGAGGGTATGTACCAGTAGCTATGTGTTTGATATCTCTCTCTCTCTCTCTCTCTCTCTCTCTCGTGTTCTTGATATGGCACAATCTTGATGTACCGCGATCTTTGTTATTATAGTTGGATCATATGGTGTTTCTCCCCCTCTACCTTCTTGTGATGAATTGAGTTTTACCTTTGAGGTTTCACTATTATCGGATTGAATACTATTATGAATTTGAGAACACTTGATGTATGTCTTGTGTGGGATACCCGTGGTGACAATGGGGTGTTCTATTGATTCACTTGATGTATATTTTGGCACTCAACTCACGGATTCCCGAGGTGACATTGGGGTAATCTATGCATAGGGGTTGATGCACGTTTACGTCTTTGTTTCTCCGGTAGAAATCTTGGGGCACTATTTGAAGTTCTTTGTGTTGGATTGAATATTATGAATCTGAAGTTGTTTGATGCATATCGTATAATCGACCCACGAATACTTGTGGTGACATTGGAGTATCTAGGTGACATTAGGGTTGATTGATGTGTATCATATGGTGTTATTTTACTACGAACTCTAGGGCTGTTTGTGACACCTATAGGAATAACTCAATGGATTGATCAGAAAAAATAACTTTGAGGTGGTTTCGTACCCTACAAGCAATTTCATCTTATATTCTCCGCGATAGGAACTTTGGAGTGACTTTTGTCGTACGTTGAGGGATTGCCATATGATCTAATTATGTTATCATTGTTGAGAGAAGTTGCACTAGTGAAAGTATGAACCCTTGGCCTTGTTTTCAAGCAATGCAATACCGTTTTCGCTCACTTCTATCACTTGCTACCTTGCTGTTTTTGTATTTTCAGATTAGAAAAACCTATATCTACTATCATATTACACTTGTATCATCATCTCTTCGCTGAACTAGTGCACCTGTACAATTTACCATTGTATTGGGTGTGTTGGGGACACAAGAGACTCTTTGTTACTTGGTTGCACGGTTGTTTGAGAGAGATCATCTTCATCCTATGCCTCCCACGGATTAATAAACCTTAGGTCATCCACTTGAGGGAAATTTGCTACTGTCCTACAAAACTCTGTGCTTGGAGGCCTAACATGAGTCTACAAGAAGAAGGTTGCCTGGTAGACATCAACTTCACGAGGCACTATTCCAAATTCCACTTAGAAGTGTTTGGGGAGCTTTTGTGCCGCGAAGCTTTACCCAATGTTGGAAAAGAATCCGAAGTGATGATTTATATGTACAAGTTGACCAAGCATTCTATTCAAATACTTGAGAAGGCACTATTTCAAGCCTAGTTTGGAGCGTTTGGGAGAGGAATTCTCGATATCACCAAGCAATGGCAAGGTGTTGATCGAGCGGATACAATGAGATATTCCAACAAAGCACTGTCTAGTATCGGCATGAGTTCATTTCAACCACTTCACATCGCACCATCAAAATGCCACCCTTGATGAGTTTTAGGTGCAATGTGAAGTGTTTGAGTGGAACTCAAGGTGACATGCAACATCTTTGAAGCATCCATGTTTTAAAGGGAATTTTGAAGCGTCAAAGTAACCACCGATATGCAGCAATCTGGTGATTGGGTGGGATTTATGTTTTGGTCTATGTCATCTTTTTCGTCCCTTGCATGTTTCAGACCCAAATGGAGGAGAGACCCGAGAACCAGCTAATATGATGTGGGCCCTTCACGACAATGCATGCAGGCCAGCCATTGCTATTTGTTTCTTCACAAAAAAAACACAACATTTCTTTTCTCGCTGAAAGTCTCGGTTCCAAAATTCCGAATCAACACCAGTTTATAGCACCAAGCGACGAACATTGATCAGGTTAGTAAGGCTCACATTTGTTTCGCTATGCTCTCCCACTCTCAGGTGGTGTTGCTCTGAAAACCACACGACCTGTATATGACTTAACCAACAAAAATGCAGGGTGTACTACTGCTCACCTCGGTACCGCATCGTAGGTCTCCACTCTCTAGATCGACTCTGGACCTATAGACCACGACAGACGGGCTTCCTGCGTAACAGCATGCACGCCTCGGCATTCCGCCCTTGATGCGACAAGATTGTCAAAAAAAATATGGGTTCAAGATTTTTGAAGAATCTGGGGGAGGTCCGATTCTTAATATACTGGAAGAATCGGCCAAAAGAACTGGATCATACTAGTACACTACTTAATTGGCCCGGTGGCTGTCGAGCGCATGCGGGTGGCTGCATGTGCCTGCGATACCAGCCCCACAGTTATTATGGGTGACAGCGGAGTCATCCAACAGGAGAGACGGTCAAGGCAAGGAAGATGTTATGTCACTGAAGCCGTTGACCCAGCCACACGTACGTTCTCTCTGTTGCAGATACGACACCCCTCCAGCCGCACAACCTTCTGATTTATGAAACATAGAGAACGTACATGTGGGTGGTTCTGTGGCTGCAAATTTTAATACCTAGACCATCCAAATTTTGGGATTTGCAAACATTTTCCTTGCTATAAGACACTGAGCCCCAGTCCAAATTTCCTCGGCAGTCCAAAAGAAAAGCTCTTTGAATCGCATAAACGGCTTTGGGATTTTGATTGTAGGCAAAAGACCGACATGATGTAGGGTGGCGAGGGAGTCAAAGGATGCAGGAGATTAGATTTAACCTCATGCACCCCTAGGCATAAAGCGGGTGGCCCAACCCATGAGGTATTTGAAGAAGTTTTGAACGATGGGTTGGATGTCCGGGGGTGGCAGTTTTATGTTGGCGAGAGGAACTTAGATAGATCACACAGTCGATGTCGACAGAAATATTATTTGCATTTGTGGGAACAGTGTGAAGGGGGCGAAAGTGGCGTCGCTCGGATGGCTTGCAAGAGGTGTAATGAGTGAGTGGAATAGCTTGTGATGGTATGAGATGATTGCAACCACGAAGGGGTATGGTAGAGAATACACACAGAGAGTTCAATATCTATCTGTTATGGAAAAAGTAACCAAGGCTCATAAGCATCTATAGAAAACTAGCGTAACTATCGATATGGCACAAAGAAATCTGAGTGGCCAGGGCAATATTCAACACTCGGAAGTGCGGACGAAGGCAAGAAGAGTGGTCCTGAACACAACAATGTAGAAGCTTTTCTACGAGGATCTAATGACTCGGAAGTACCGAGTACCAATCGCTCGGTATTATCGTCGTAAACAGAGCACTTCTTAGAATGAGAATTTTCAAAAAAGATCCAAGTCATGGATCGAAAGTTCCAGTTGAAAAGGAGCGGAGGCACCAAATGTTGTGGCACGTATGCGAATGGAGATGTCGGAGTGCCAAGCCCGGATCAAGGTTTTTGTGTGATTGTAGCCTTGTTTCGTGGATGCGGATTCGAGCCTGGTCAATCGCGAACTAGTTTCAATGGATGGAGAAATTCATCTTTCCTTCTCCATGAAAAAGGGAGCGGGGGCAAGATCAAATAACATATGGCATCCTTATTTTGAAGTGGTGGAGTCAGTTTTTTTTTCTTTGCACGGTACGGAGTCAGTTATTTGGCAAGCTTTGGTGTCTGCCATACCTAAAGTTTGCCGCATATACTTGCGAACTTTGCTACAGCTACGGGCAGTTTCTACGAAAAGTGCTTACGGAGATGAGCTGGAGACTTAGGATTCATCACAATTTAGGTCCCACGGCTAAATTTATGGGCAGAAAATCAATGAGATTAGGCCATGCAATCCTGTAACTTGCGTCCGTAATGGGATTCCCGTAAGTCTAGCTTTTTTGCTAGATAGGAGTATATATATACTACAGTAGTAACTAGTATATACCATCTTTCCTATTACATGTACATATAGCTGCTCCAGCGACAAATATTACGGTACAGAGGGAGTATATTAGCTACATTTTCTGAAAATAAAAGTATTTTTTCACAAATTTTCCCACACATAAATTTGTTCCTGCCTCCGCCTCTGATCAATGTGGTCAACAAGGTTTCGTTCCTTGTGGGCGGTTCTGGGCCCGGTTAACCTTATGAACTGGGCCAAGAGGACTCTACGTATAACGTTGCCTATGAATCTCCTGAATCAGTAGCAGACACGTTTACGAGACGCAATGACGAGGGACTCCTTGATGAAGATGAACATGAATAGCACCCGAGTTCGACTCCTTGATGAATGCTCCCTCCGTCCGTGAATAAGGGGGTGTTTGGTTCCAGGGACTTTTTTGTGTTGGGACTAAAAGAAGTCCCTAGCAAACCAAATAGGGAAGGACTTTTTAGGGACTTTTTGCTACAAGTCCTTAGAAGCACCTCCTTAAGAGTCTTTTTCAGAAAGTCCTAGGAACTAGAAAAAGTCCTAGGACTAGAGAACCAAACACCATCTAAGTGTACATCTAGCTTTTGTCTTAAATCAAAATTTTAAAACTTTGACCACCTTTCTAGGAAAAAGTAAAAGCATTTATGGCACCAAATTAGTATCACTAGATTCGTTTTGAAATGTATTTTGATACTATATCAATTTGATGTCATATATGTAATTACTATTTTCTATAAAGTTGGTCAAAATTTTGAAACTTTGACTAGAACAAAAGCTAGATGTACACTTATTCGCGGACGGAGGGAGTATATACGACCCGTCGCCCCAATAAATAGCCCCGGCAGGTTCCCAGCCCCAGCCCAAGACGCAAAAAAGCTCTCATCTTTGGTCCTCTCTTACGCCGCAGCGTTTCCCGTAGGTTTCGCTAGGGTTTCGATCGTATCACGTTCGCCTCCCAATCCTCGGATCGATGGCGGCCGCGGAGGGCAAGAAGAAGATCATGCTCAAGAGCTCGGAGGGTGAGGAGTTCGAGATCGACAAGGCGGTCGCCATGGAGTCCCAGACCATCCGCCACATGATCGAGGACGAGTGCACCGACAACGCCATCCGGCTCCCCAACGTCAACTCGAACATCCTCTCCATGGTTATTGAGTACTGCAAGAAGCATGTCCAGGCCAGCCCCAAGCCGGCCGACTCCGCCGCCGCCGCCGCCAGCTGCTCCACCTCTGCTGCAGCTACGGCGCCAGCCCCCACCTAGGGCATGAAGAGCTGGGACGCCGAGTTCATCAAGGTCGACCAGGCCACCCTCTTCGACCTCATCCTGGCTGCAAATTATCTTGACATCAAGGGATTGTTGGACCTTACTTGCCAGATTGTTGCCGACATGATCAAGGGCAAGACTTCCGAGGAGATCCGCAAGACATTCAACATCAAGAATGACTTCACACCCGAGGAGTAGGCGGAGATCCGCAGGGAGAACCAGTGGGCTTTTGAGTAGAGAAGCATACATAGGCGTTGAATTCTGCCTAGTATTCGTCATGTCCACGTTTCAGAAATGTCTTTTTTAGTTTTTATTATGTCGTTGTAATTCTTCGGAACTCGTTGGGGTCGTTAAACATCATAGAGAAGAGAAACAGTGCTGCGCTGAATTAATGCTTTAGTATTTGTCATGCGTCCACATTTGAAACATTTTTTTTTTTTTGAAATTTCTTTACTTCAAGTGGGTGTGTTCTCTGTATCTTTAGACGATTTATGTCGTGTGATTTGAGATTAACAAAGCAAAGGACGTGATGCCATCATCGAGTCATAAACTCGACAGCTACGTTCTGGTATGGTGACGACACGTGATAGAAGACTATCCGTATATACAAACATATTTTTCTTGAAACAGAGGCATAAGCTTTGTCTCATCGATTAATTAAGAGAGGAGAATATAGTTACTCCCACACACATTCCCAAGTTACAAAAGTCAATCTCCAGATATGATATTACCCAATTTTGTTGCTCCCACAATAACCCAAAGTTTTACCCCGGCGGTGGGGTAGATTTCTGTTTAAAAACCCGTGCATTCCTCTCATTCCAAATTTGTCCAAATCAAGGAGCTTGAGCATGACTTATTTCGTGCATTGAGGGCACCCACCTTCATGAGGGTGTGGATTATTACTTGGTATGGAAGCATACGGAGAGCGGGCACTACTCATCGGCCTCGGCATATAACGCACAATTCATTTGGTCAACAAGCACAACTTTGCGATGTTCCATTTGGGGTGCTTGGGCTCTGTCAAAGGCAAAATTGTACCAAATCTGCAAGAAACTAGCGACATCACACTTTAGCTTCTCTATAACGTGCATGTCGCCTTGATGCATGCTAGCGATTCCTAGGAGAAAAACAGTAACCAGATTGCTTTTTGGGCTAGGCCCAAGTACATGTTCTGTGGGCAACACGGGTCTATGGCTCGCTACAAGCAAGGTATAAACAAATGTTTCAAAAAAAAGCAAGGTATATAAACAGGTCCGTCGAGCCGTCTAGGCCACCGAACCAACGCGCGTGATAACACGATTGGTACGCGTATACATGGAAAATCCGCGTTCCTGGGGACGTACCTTCGGCCTAAGAGGAAATCCCGTTGAAATTGGAACACTATAGTAGTTGTGAACTGAGCTCGGGTGGTTAGATTCCTTGTTGTGGAACCAGCCTATTAGGGTTCAATTTCTAGACCTAAGATTGATACCTTTATTTTCCTGGATTTATCTCAATATTTCCTACGACGTCCGTTCAGTGGAAGTAATTATGCTGTGTTTAGAAAAAAAAGAACACTATAGTAGCTTAGCTAGGTAAACATGTTTCACTCTACCCTCGGAATGAAGTTTCTCATGGTGTTTTGAACTCGTTTCTTTTTGTCTCCCCGAGATGTGAATTAGTTTGTTGGTTTGAGCTAGCTTCCCTAAAAGAACTTGTGGTTGAGCTGGCCGTCCTTGTTGTGGTTGTGGAATGGTTAAACGAGTTGGTGCTCAGCATGCCATGGTGACCTGAATGTCAAGGACAAAACTGTGGATCACGCCACAATAATGTACTGGATCAGCATTTAGAACGTCTGCATCGAGATGGCTTCAAGTTCAGACACCGCCAGTACAATCATAATCGCATCCAGAAACACATGCATTTCCGGAGGTCATCCGAACAAATCACATAGGGAAAGAGACAGCCAAAGATTTATTGGCCTTGATACAAGAAAAATACAATCACGCTGCAACCAACCACACGCAACAAGAGGAGAAGGAGATGCAACCCCATCCTCCCTATCTAAGAACACAAGAAAAATCTAAGAACACGGAGATCACAAGAACAAAACCCTCCTTCCTACCTGAACTGAACAATAGCAACCGAGAGAGCCAAGTGTGAATGGGGGAACTCCATGCCAGCCGACGGCGGCCTCTCCTCCTCCTCCTACGGCATGAGCAAGAAGAAGAAAAGCTCCAGATGCATCGTCATCTCGCCTCGGCCAATGATTCTTCTCCGAAGATACTTATACCCCAAGTATCAGCACGCCCTTTGAGAGGCTCAGCCGCTCTAGTCTGACCAGCTTGGGAACTTCTCTACCTGCCCATCAGAAAGAAAAAGAATCATCTGGCTTTCTGAACTTTGAAAGGTGTCCTGCGTTGATAGGGATCGGGTGCTCTGAACCTGGACGCCTTCTTGTAGCTTTTCACTCTGTTGTATGGTCTTGGGATTTGGGAATATTAGCCATCGATTCTGTAGTGGCAGAGAGCATGTTGCAATCAGTGTCCTTTGCTTTTCTCCCTTCATGCTGCCTGCCCATACAGTCACGCATAATGAGACAGACAACTAACCCACTGGATTAGACAGATTTTCTAAAGGTGTTCTAGCATTATTTGTTTATAACCTGTATATGATTGCTGCCCTTTGATAAACTGATGAAACATGTAAGTTCCACCGAGACCACCACATGAAAAAGACAAGTAAAATACTTTGTACTAAATCAGCGATAATTAATATGGATTGGAGGGAATATTTTGGTTACTTTTAAAACGATCTCAGCCTCAGCTCACATGTCATTAGTTAAGCTCATCAAGACTGAATTCCTAATAACGAACCATTAATACATCATCTCCACACTTTCTGCTTCTGTTCTTTCAGTATGGACTGTTTACGTGTGGTACGCAGTGTTGGCGCTTTGCAAAGAAGCTACCATGTAGAGCACCAGTACAGTAGAAAGCCATCTAGTTACTGAACCGGATGTGAAATGTTCAACGCCACAGACGTCCAAAACGTTTTCTCTTCTTCTACCTCTAAAGCACCCTGATCGATCACTTTATCAAGATATAGATACTGCAAAAACCGCATCCATCCATGAGGTCTATCGAGCATTTTCTGCAACAAATTAAGCAGAGTTTACCTGGAATCCCACCCCGTATGTCTCTCCCCTGTCTTGCAACAGGCACAAGCTTTGAGCCGGTTGGGATAATAATTATAATGTGATCTCTGCATCTCGTTGCATGTGAAAGAAGGGCATATTCGTGGACAGAAACCTAGCAACGACGACGGCACTGATCTCTTGCTTGCTGCTTGAGGAGATAAGGAATTTGCAGGGTCGGCAAGCGCCTTTGCTCCGTTATCTTTTGCACGATTCGGAGCTACAAATCTAGCTGAGTTGTGCCGCCCAAAAAGGCCACATCTCACGAGATTCCCTTGGCTATAGCTAGCTAGTTCATTCTAACCTAGGCTACATCACGGCTAGGTTCATTGCCAGGTTCATGGATCCAATACCAAGACCATGTATTTCCTCCATTCCACACCACAGTCCACAGGAGGCAACATACTTTGCTACTAGATCTTTGGTCTTTTGTCTAGACTTATAAATAGCAGCCGCCTATGCACTCATCAACAGACGCAGATTAAACAAGTGAAATGTGGTCCACGGGAGATGAACAAGAGTCTTAGGTAGCTACTTTGGTTGGTTGTCACCTGGAGTTCTCCTCAAATCACTTCAATTGCTAGCTTATGCCTAATTGTTGCATTGGCACTGTTTTAAAGTGTGCATTGCAGGGATAAGAGAGGCGTGCATAGTGAAGTGTTTGGGGGAACTCTGGGTGGCAACCAGCAGTTTCGACAGGTTTGGGAGTGTTTGAGCTTTGGAAATTACAGTGGTAGGTCCACGTGCATTATGATGGGTGTGTGGGCATTAATCGAGTTTGGCCTCGTCAGGAGTTCTCTTGAAGCACTTCAGGATGCATCTTTTCAAGAACTTTTCTGAAGTGTTTGGGGGAACTCTTGGTGTCACCAAGCATTCAATAGACATTGGCCACATACCATAAGAGAGATGCACCAATGGACCGGAACCACGTTTTCTATTACTGAGAGTTCCCTTCAAGCACTTCGCGAAGAACTTTTTCCAGGTATTATGTGAAGTGTTTGGGGGAACTCTTGGTGCAACCAAGCACGTAGCAGATATTGCAGGTCATAAACCACACGAGATTTACTACAAATCACATTTGGTATTACCAGGAGTTCCCTTCAAACACTTTACAAAGCACCTTTCTGAGAGCTTATGTGAAGTGTTTGGGAGAACTCTCGGTGTAATCAAGCATTTACTAGATACTAGCCGTGAACAATAAGAGTTGCACTAATTGTTAACCATGTTTGGTGTTACCGTGGGTTCCTTGCAAGCACTTCATGAGGCATTTTTTTAAAACGCCACCGTGAAGTGTTTGGGGGAACTCTTGGTGACGTCAAGCTTTATTCAATACCTGCCAAGAAGCAAAGGAGATAATCATCACAAAGCATGTTTGGTCTTATCAGGTGTTCCCTGCAAACACTTCACGAGGCATTATTCAAAATGCAAATGTGAAGTGTTTGGGGGAACTCTTGATGATGCCAAGCGGTATTCAGTGTCGGCCAAGAACTAGAGGAGATGATCAATATGGAGCATGTTTGGTCTTACCGTGGGTTCCCTACCAGTACTTCACAAGGCATTATTTCAAACGCCATTGTGAAGTGTTTGGGGGAACCCTTGGTGATGCCAAAATTTACTCAATGCCGGGCAAGAAGAACTAGGAGATGATCAATCCAAAGCTTGTTTGGTCTTACTGCGGGTTCCCTGCAAACACTTCACGAAGCATTATTTCAAACGCCATTGCGAAGTGTTTGGAGGAACTCTTGGTGAAGTCAAGCTCCAAGAACTAAGAAGGTGATCAATACGAAGCATGTTTGGTCTTACCGTGGGTTCCCTACGAGCACTCCACGAGGCATTATTCCAAATACCACTGTGAAGTGTTTGGGGGAACTCTTGGTGATGCTAAGCTTTACTCATGTCAACCAATAATATAGGAGAGATGATCAATACGAAGCATGCTTGTTCTTACCATGGGTACCCTGCAAGCACTTCACGAGGCATTATTTGAAATGCCAATGTGAAGTGTTTGGGGGAACTCTTGGTGGCACAAAGCTTTACTGAATGCCTGACAAGAACTAGGAGATATTATCAATATGAAGCAAATTTGGTCCAACCATGGGTTCCCTGCAAACACGTCATGAGGTATGACTCAAAAGACCATTGTGATGTGTTTGGCGGAAATCTCAGTATCACGAAGCAATTGGTGGACGTTGTTTGAGCTGGTCTAACAAGATGTTCCATCAAAACAGCGTTTAGGTATCATCATCAGCTCCTTTCAACAAATTTACATCGCGTCATCAAATTGTCGCTCTTAATCAGTTTTAGGTCTAATATGAGTTTTTTCCAAGTAGGGGATGAGTGGGGGACAGATCATTTTGTAACATTCATGCGCACCTCCTGGTTGAAATGCACTCGTGAGTGAGTCGGCTACTATTTTGGTTTTTTCTTCTTCTTTGTCACTCACGTGTTTGAGGGTCAAATGAAGAAGAGGCTCGAGAACAGGCTAGTATTCGTGTGGGCCCTTCACGACAATGCATGCAGGCCAGCACTTTGCGTACAATAAATCGCAACCATGTGTCCCTACTAATAGTTTCAATCACAATATTTCAAGTTAAGTCTTATAGGCTGAGTTTTTGTACACGGAGGATTAATGAAATCAAGGAAGAATTTGATAAGGAAATGCTTGCTGCAGAATCTCTGGAAGTACAAAGTGAGAGTGATATGGACAATGAAATTCATGTGTCTCTGAATTTGTGAGAAAAATTTGAAGCAGCTGAAGGCTTCCCTAGGAACCCGACGGATATATCTTCCTGGGGCACCTCGAAGACCTGCCAGTAGTTCTCTTCCTGGGGGTCACACTCAGCAGTAACCCCTGGGGCGCAGTGGACAGACGAGGGTAGATATTTTCTTCTCCTCACACCTCCACCAAGAGAAGAACAATACTTGGGCGGCAAGCCTAAAGGAAGGACCGATACGTCAGGGATGACATCAGCTCGGGTCCGCCAGGGAATAGGCTGGCGACAGTCGTTGTGCCATGTTCCCTCTCCCGCATGAAGCAGGCACGTTTCATGCTCCCACCAACCCGAGAGCAGGAAAATGAGGATGACGACATCTTTCTACGGCCTTCCAAAACCTTCGGTAGGCTTCCAGAGATGGTGTTTGGGCGGGAAGCTTCGGCCCCACTCGCCTGCTGCTTGCGTGACCCATGTGGTACCCCCTGGCCTATAAAGGGAGGGCCAAGGTCACCAGGAAAAGGGGATCAGATCCAGAGGGAGCTTAGCCTAGCAAAATAGAGGAAAGGTGAAGCAGAGAGGTGATCAGCCCCGGTCTGGATCTACTCTTCTTCAACCTCCCGTCTTTCCCCGTCAGGAGCGATCGTTCACCATGAACACCCCTGTAACACTATCCTATACACCATGAATGCAATCAATTTAGGACGTAGGGCTGTTAGCCTCCGGTCGTCCTGAATCTGGGTAAACAAAGTGTCCCTTGCTAGATCTAGGCAGCCCGACGTACGAAGCATCTCGACCCCTCACCGAATCTACAAAGGGGATTCCCAACCTCCGGTGTTCATGAATCTTGGACATGACAGTGTCAGCGATCGACCTTATGGTTTATTAGCGCTATTACGCTTATGGCTGCGTCTACTGGGAGTCCACCATGATGGAGAAGACAAGGTTGCTCGTGCTTGATACCCGTACGATGGAGTTCTCCATTTCTGACCTGCCACCAAAAGGATGGTCTACGCAGGTCTAGCCATTGTGGAGGAAGGGGAAGGCAGGCTTGGACTGTTTTGTATCCTTGATGCAACTTTAGCTGGTAAAGATGGTCTTTGTTATTACATAAGGGGAAGCGAAGGGGAGAGTTCTAATCAGTGGCAGCTGCGAAGACAATCTCACTAGATTTTGGGTGCCACAACTATGTTATCAAAGCTACAACCAAGAAGTACTTGCGCCTAGGAAAGTTTGGAGCCCAGCGGTTTGTAAGCTCAATTCCATGGACGCTATACTCGGAATATATCTATGTTGATGTGAAGACGTTGCAGCTTGAGAGGGTTTGTAAAAATTCTGGGTTTGCCGTGCCCCAGACATGGATTTATACCAACTTCCCACCATCTATTCGCCGACAATATAAAGTGGTAAACTTTTCTATTGCATCCTAGTTGTGTCCTTCTCTTCATATTCTTACACAGCTTGGCTAATGCTTAATAGTTCGTTATTATGATTGTTCATTCTTGTTTATACGCTTTAGCACTGGTAGTTTTCTTGTGCTTGTGGGTAAGCTAATCAAGATCGGGAACATAATTGAGGTTTTTTTTTGTTTCAATCGCCGTCTGGAGGGAATCTGACGTGAGAAAAGATCTTTCACATAGCTTATGCATCCATTGTTATTTAGGCTTAATGAAATCACAAAAAGGCTATATCACGACAATTATTTTCAATGAATATGTTATGTTCAAGATGTAGCAGGAATACTAGTATAGATCCCGTTTACCTTCCATGATTGCTTCGCTCATCTCATGAAAATTCGTTTCATCCAAGCCTGACTCATCTTGGCCTGACTCAGAAAAGAAAGTTTTATTATAGACTTTAAGTCACCTTCTCATCTACTCCCTCCGTTCCTAAATATTTGTCTTTCTAGAGATTTCAACAAATGACTACATACGAAGCAAAATGAATGAATCTACACTCTAAAATATGGCTATATACATCCGTGCATGGTAGTCCCTTTGAAATCTCTAAAAAGGCAAATATTTAGGAACGGAGGGAGTATAATTTTATTATCCATGTGGTTTTGAAATAAATTTGCATAATTGCTATGGTCACAAATAAAAGCCCGACTCACTGCTCTGTTCTGACGCCCCCGATTCAATCGTACACTAATCATGCACGCAAACGTGTACGATCAAGATCAGAGATTCACAAGAAGATATCACAACACAACTCTAAAACAAAAATAAGTCATACAAGCATCATAATACAAGCCAGGGGCCTCGAGGGCTCGAATACAAGTGCTCGATCATAAACGAGTCAGCGGAAGCAACAATATCTGAGTACAGACATAAGTTAAACAAGTTGCCATAAGATGGCTAGCACAAACTGGGATACAGATCGAAAGAGGCGCAGGCCTCCTGCCTGGGATCCTCCTAACTACTCCTGGTCGTCAGCGGGCTGCACGTAGTAGTAGGCTCCTCCGGTGTAGTAGGAGTCGTCGTCGACGGTGGCGTCTGGCACCTGGGCTTCGGCATCTGGTTGCGACAACCAGGTAGAAGGGAAAGGGGGAAAAGAAGGAGAAAAGCAACCGTGAGTACTCATGCAAAGTACTCGCAAGCAAGGAGCTACAGTACATATGCATGGGTATATGTGTAAAGGGCCATATCGGTGGACTGAACTGCAGAATGCCAGAATAAGAGGGGGATAGCTAATCCTGTCGAAGACTACGCTTCTGGCCACCTCCATCTTGCAGCATGTAGAAGAGAGTAGATGGTAAGTTCACCAAGTAGCATCGCATAGCATAATCCTACCCGGCGATTTCCTCCTCGTCGCCCTGCTAGAGAGCGATCACCGGGTTGTATCTGGCACTTGGAAGGGTGTGTTTTATTAAGTATCCAGTTCTATTTGTCATAAGGTCAAGGTACAACTCCGGGTCGTCCTTTTACCGAGGGACACGGCTATTCGAATAGATAAACTTCCCTGCAGGGGTGCACCACATAACCCAACACGCTCGATCCCATTTGGCCGGACACACTTTTCTGGGTCATGCCCGGCCTCGGAAGATCAACACGTCGCAGCCCCACCTAGGCACAACAGAGAGGTCAGCACGCCGGTCTATATCCTATGGCGCAGGGGTCTGGGCCCATCGCCCATTTCACACCTGCACGTTGCGAACGCGGCCGGAAGCAGACCTAGCCCCTTAATACAAGCGCGAGCTTACGGTCCAATGCGGCGCGCGCCGCTCAGTCGCTGACGTCACGAAGGCTTCGGCTGATACCACGACGCCGAGTGCCCATAACTGTTCCCGTGTAGTTGGTTAGTGCGTATAGACCAAATGGCCAGACTCAGATCAAATACCAAGAACTCGTTAAGCGTGTTATTTTTAAGTATCCGCGGACGCCGACCAGGGCCAGGCCCACCTCTCTCCTAGGTGGTCTCAACCTGCCCTATCGCTCCGCCACAAAGTAACAGTCGGGGGCCGTCAGGAACCCAGGCCCACCTCTACCGGGATGGAGCCACCTGTCCTTTCAGCCCCCTCATCAGAATCACTTGCGGGTACTCAACGAGCTGACCCGACTTTAGTCACCACATGTGTCATGTATATAAAGTATATAGTATATACCCGTGATCACCTTCCGAAGTGATCACGGCCCAGTAGTATAGCATGGCAGACGGACAAGAGTGTAGGGCCACTGATGGAACACTAGCATCCTATACTAAGCAGTAGGATAGCAGGTAAGGGTAACAACTGTAGCAACAATGACAGACTATGCAGCAGAATAGGATTAACCGAAAGCAGTAACATGCTACACTCTTCTAATGCAAGCAGTATAGAGAAGAATAGGCGATATCTGGTGATCAAGGGGGGGCTTGCCTGGTTGCTCTGGCAAGAAGAAGGGGTCGTAGGTGACGTAGTCGTACACGATGGCATTAGCGTCGGTCTCGGGGTCTATCGGGGAAGAAGGGGGGAAGAAACAGTAAATACGCACCAAACAAAGCATCACAAAACATAACGAGGCAATACGCGAGGCTAGGTATGCCCTAACGCGGTAGGAGGTGATACCGACGAAGGGGGGGAAACATCCGGGAAAGTATCCCCGGTGTTTAGCGTTTTTGTACAGATGAACCGGAGGGGGAAAGTTGCGGGTTTGCTATGCTAGGGATGTGAGGCGGACGAACGGGCTGCGTATTTGGATTCGTCTCGTCGTTCTGAGCAACTTTCATGTACAAAGTTTTTTCATCCGAGCTACGGTTTATTTTATATTGATTTTAAAATATTTAAATCACTTTTTAGCATTTATTTAATTATTTTAATCCAATATTATCCAGAACAGTGCACGCTGACGTCAGCATGACGTCAGTAGTCAACAGAGGCGTGACTGGTCAACTGACGTGTGGGTCCCGTTCGACATTGACTGTTTAGTCTAATTAGGGTTTAACTAATCTAATTAATGTTTAATTAAACTAACTAATTAATTAGATTAATTAAATAGGATTAATTAACTTAATTAATTAATTATTATTATTTTATATTCATTTTTAAACGTTCTGGGCTGCGGGCCCCGGCTGTAAGTGGCCAAAGGCCCTAGCGGGTGCGGGCATCGGGTAATACCCGAACAGGCAACGGGCATCAGCGGGCAGTGGGCGCCCGAACGGGCAAAACCATGGCGCAGGCGGGTGGCTCGCCGGAGCGCGGCCACGGCGCCGGCTGCAGAGGGCGCCGACGGAGGGCGGCGGGTCGGCGAGCGGCGGCGATGCTGGGCAGCGCATGGGGGGCTGCGTACGAGGCCAGGGGAGCGGGGCCGTGGGCGAAGCACGGTGGCAGCGGCGGGGCTCGGCCCCGAGCGACGTGCAAGGAGCGAGCGGAGCGCCGGAGTGCGCGGGGAGCGGGGTTAGCGCGTGAGTGGCATGGCGCGCGCGACCGAGGGGTCGCGTGACTGGTGGTCAGGCGGGGCGCGGGCGCGCGGGCCGGCGAGGCCGCATCGCCGGTGAGGTGAGGCCGCGGCGTGCGGAGCAGAGGCATGGGAAGGAGAGAGCAGTAACGGGGGGTCGAGGCCGCAGGCGAGCGCGGGGGTGTGAGTGCGGGACGGCGGGCACGGCGACGTCCGAAACGGGGAATGGGAGTGCGAGGAGAGGGGGTGCTCACGGCGGGGCCGTAGGGGACTGGGCAGCGGGGCATGGGGAGGATGACGGGGACGACCGGGCGACGGGGGAAGCAGCCCGGCGAAGGCGTCCGGCGACGACGGGGCGGTCCTCGGGCGGCGGCGACGAACGGTTCCCCTCCTCGATCCCGATCCAATCAGGGGAAGAGGGGGGGGGGTATTTTGCAGGGGGAGTGTGGGGGTGTCGGTGGGTGAGTGGGGGGAGGGTGGGGGGAGGTTATGGGGTGCGGGGTGGGCCGGCCAGGTGGTTTGGGCCAATGGTCTGCTGGGCCGGAGCCCGGGTGGGTTTTCTTTCCTCTCCTTTTTGTTTGTTTTCTCTTTTGTATTTTCTTTCTTTTATTTATTTTTTTTTGTTTTATTTCAATTTAAATTATTTAGGCATTTTATAAAAATGTGTTTATTACACCATATTTACATATGCAATTTTTTGTACAAACTGAACATTTTTATTTTAATGTTTGAAAACTTTATTATTTACCAAATTTTGAATTTGAATTTTGGACCGGTTTTGATCTAGCGCGAGATTAGCAATAGTAATCAAGGTCGCGTGGCGGCATTAACGTGCGATTACTGTAGCCTAATTATCCGGCGTCACATCTGTATAGCAAGAACATCTTGTCATCACAAGCTGTTTGATTTGAATCAGCCTCATAAGGTCCGTTATTGTTTTTCTTTATTCTGTAAGATAGTCTAAACATTTCACCTGCCTCTTTCTGAGTTTCCCAATACATGCCAAATATATGAATTAATCTCTATAGGATGGTAGAGGGCACACACAGTTTGTCGGTTGTGGCTATGAGGACCCCCTGATTAGTTTTTCCTTCGGTCGTGTAAATTCTTAGTTTTTAATTCAAACTGACCAAGTTAGAAGTTTGCTCAACAACTTAATTATGTAATATAAATAGTTTTGCAACACAAAGGTACCACTTTTGCATGATCCAAGTTTTCCAGGACTCTGTGTTCCAACTTGCATTCCTAGTTACACTGCTGAACGCATAAAAGGAGTATTTGCAATTACATGTTTCAAATTCAGTTGAGGTCAATATTACCACTGTGACAGATGCCATTCTGCTTCTGCCTGCAACACTATATACTATGTAGCCCCTGATAATTTGTTACATTTTACTTTTAAACTCTCGAATATGTACAATCTGAGCTGAAATTTTGTATATGATTATGTCTACCTTCTTTTAGACTTTATTAGTCGTATTTTTATCATTGTTGTTGTTCCGAAATGAATCTGTAGGATTCCAATGCATGCCATTAATCGCTGTAGGATGGTAGAGGGCACACATACACAGGCAGAGCCTGCTTTCTTGGTGTCCTAGCCATGTTGTGATTTGTTTTTCCTTTGGTGGTGTAAATTCTAAGTTTTTCATTCGAACGGATCGAAGTTAGGTTTGTTTCCTGGCCATGTCGTGCCCGGCGAGGAGCTTCCCTGGGACATATGTTTGGTTACAATAGATTCTAGTTTTTCGTGGACAACCCCGACAGCTTCATATCCTGGCTCGGGTGCTTGGGTGAGCAGAAGCTGCGTCTGAGGTGCTAATCCCACTTTATTAGGTAGAATAGTAGATGTCCAACCTCAATTTTGTTTCTTCTGGGTGCATCCACCACATCTTTATGGCTGCATGGATCACTCTGATGTAGAGACCGGGGGTTATCCTCTTTTTTCAAAAAAGAAAAAATCCGCCACATCTTTAATCGCAGCGGCAAGGGAGGGTGGCCCGGTGCGTGCCCAGATATACATCACAAAAGGGCAATGTTTTGGGCAGCCCAAAAAAACTTTGGACACCATATAGGGATGGGGCATCTGTTGGAGCAACGCCTTTTGTCCCAGATACCCTAAAAGTTATGTTTTGGGCACCTGCTCAATTTTTGGGCATCCGCTGGAGATGCTCTTATGAATCAATAGTTGATCACTGTTGGTGCGAAGCATGCTTTGTTCTTCCTTCCATGCTCTAGTTGTCTAGATTTGGACTTGTGTCGGTCATGTGGCTGTTGACCCTACCCGATTTGGAATGTTGACCATGTTCGATTTAGAACGCGAGACTGCGTTTCGCGAGAGATGTGCCGACATGGCTACAGTCTAGCCTGATCTGCTTCGATTTAGAATTGAATGGCCTGGTTAGTGGACCTTACCTGAGTTATATATGTTCTGTTCTGCCTAGCTAGGATTTTGTTGATCAGTGCATGTATATGCTGATGGATGGAGTTGGTTTGTTTATAACTAGACTGGACAAGATGATCTCTCAAGGTACGATTTGTTGATCATGGAATCGGGCCGAGACCTCCAACTTGCAAGGTTTACACGAGAACCATACAATTAAGTAGCAGTAATCCTATCTATTTCATATAGCACAGACAAAGTAGACGCAAGAAATGCCGTGATAGAGATTTTAGATGGAATGGAAAATGGAAGTGGATGATGTTTGTAGAAGTGCATGCTCTAGCCAATGCAACCAAAAGACCGATCTGAGAGAGAGGGCCGGACATTATACTCCAACACTTCCCCTCACGTCTATGCTCCTTTGGAGCTATATGATGTTACGTCAACACTCCCCCTCACGTGTGGCTCCCTCAGGCCTAAACGTGGACCGAAAGTGGGCTGCAATTTAATTGCGCCAGCCGGGTCTTGAACTCAAGACCTCTTGGCTCCGATACCATGTAGAAGTGCATGCTCTAGCCAATGCAACCAAAAGACCGATCTGAGAGAGAGGGTCGGACATTATACTCCAACAATGTTGACCAGCAGTCGATGGCACCATCTGTTTTCATATAGCATAGAATTTCGGATGCTTTTATTCTGCATGGTAAACCTTTGGATAGTTTCAAATCTAAATGATGTGCAAATTTGGATGGGTTTTAAGTTTTTATTTTATTTTAGGAAAGGGGTTTCATGTTGAACTTTCAATATTCCACCACGAACAGTTTGAACTTTGCACGACGGACGGCCCGGCCGAAGATGGCCCGTTACACATTCGGACCGTGCAAGCCCATCTCGGCCTAGTTCAGAAAACAAAAGGTCCGTCTCGGCAGAACAGAGCACACTCTTCTCTCAGCTCCAGTAAGGCAGCAACTCACTCCCATCTCCTAGGGTTTCCGGCGGCCGCCTCCTCCGACGGCCACTTCTTCCGCCGCCGCCGACCGCGTCCAGCTACCTTTCTGCACTCCTCCACGCCAATGGCGACCTCCAAGCCACGCCGTTCCAGTCGTACGAGGAGAACGACGACGACTCTGGAGGAGATCCCCGACCACCTCGTCGCGGAGATCTTCCTCCGGCTGCCCGCCGCGAAAGACCTAGTCCGTGCCTCAGCCGCCTGCGTCTCCTTCCGCCGTCTCGTCGCCGACAAATCCTTCCTCCGCCACTTCCGCCGCCTCCACGACCCACCCCTCCTCGCCTTTTTCGACCGCAACGGGTTCCACCACCCCCTCCCGCCTCACCCCTCCGCGCCAGCCGCCAGCGCGCTCGCCGACGCCGCCGACCTCTCCTTCTCCTTCTTCCCCAACCACGGCCGGTGGTCCGTTCAGGACATCCGCGAAGGGCGCGTCCTCCTCCTCCGCCCTGGCGCCTGCAAGCAGCCCCAGATCTCCATGCAGGCCGCGGTGTGCGACCCCTTGCACCGGAAGTACGTCCTCCTTCCCCCAGTACCTGACGACCTGGCCGCTTCGATGATGCACCCGGCCACGGCACACGAACCCTGGTGCGAGGCTTTCCTTGTTCCCCTTGATGAGGAGGTGGAGACGGCATTCGGTGTGATGTGGATGGTACATTTCACAACTAGGTTGGCAGCGTTCGTCTACTCCTCAACCACTGAACAGTGGCAATCTGTTGCATCCAAGGTGTTGGGGAACGTAGTAATTTCAAAAAAAATTCCTACGCACACGCAAGATCATGGTGATGCATAGCAACGAGAGGGGACAGTGTTGTCCACGTATCCTCGTAGACCGAAAGCGGAAGCGTTAACACAACGCGGTTGATGTAGTCGTACGTCTTCACGATCCGACCGATCAAGTACCGAACGCACGGTACCTCCGAGTTCAGCACACGTTCAGCTCGATGACGTCCCTCGAACTCCGATCCAGCCGAGTGTTGAGGGAGAGTTTCATCAGCACGACGGCGTGGTGACGATGATGATGTTCTACTGACGCAGGGCTTCGCCTAAGCACCGCTACAGTATTATCGAGGTGGACTATGGTGGAGGGGGGCACCGCACACGGCTAAAAGATCAAACGATCAATTGTTGTGTCTTTGGGGTGCCCCCTGCCCCCGTATATAAAGGAGCAAGGGGGGAGGCGGCCGGCCTAGGAGGAGGGCGCGCCAAGGGGGGAGTCCTACTCCCACCGGGAGTAGGACTCCTCCTTTCCTTGTTGGAGCAGGAAAAGGAAAGGGAGAAGGAGAAGGAAGGAAGGGGGCGCCCCCTCTCCCTAGTTCAATTCGGACTAGTCCATGGGGAGGGGTGCGCCTTTCTCTCCTTTCCCATATGGCCCATTAAGGCCCAATACGAATTCCCGTAACTCTCCGGTACTCCGAAAAATACCCGAATCACTCGGAACCTTTCCGATGTCCAAATATAGTCGTCCAATATATCGATCTTTACGTCTCGACCATTTCGAGACTCCTCGTCATGTCTCTGATCTCATCCGGGACTCCGAACTCATTCGGTACATCAAAACATATAAACTCATAATATAACCGTTATCTAACTTTAAGCGTGCGGACCCTACGGGTTCGAGAACTATGTAGACATGACCGAGACACGTCTCCGGTCAATAACCAATAGCGGAACCTGGATGCTCATATTGGCTCCCACATATTCTACGAAGATCTTTATCGGTCAAACCGCATAACAACATACGTTGTTCCCTTTGTCATCGGTATGTTACTTGCCCGAGATTCGATCGTCGGTATCTCAATACCTAGTTCAATCTCGTTACCGGCAAGTCTCTTTACTCGTTCCGTAATATCATCCCGCAACAAACTCATTAGTTGCAATGCTTGCAAGGCTTAAGTGATGTGCATTACTGAAAGGGCCCCAGAGATACCTCTCCGACAATCGGAGTGACAAATCCTAATCTCGAAATACGCCAACCCAACAAGTACCTTCGGAGACACCTGTAGAGCACCTTTATAATCACCCAGTTACGTTGTGACGTTTGGTAGCACACAAAGTGTTCCTCCGGTAAACGGGAGTTGCATAATCTCATAGTCATAGGAACATGTATAAGTCATGAAGAAAGCAATAGCAACACACTAAACGATCGAGTGCTAAGCTAACGGAATGGGTCAAGTCAATCACATCATTCTCCTAATGATGTGATCCCGTTAATCAAATGACAACTCATGTCTATGGCTAGGAAACATAACCATCTTTGATCAATGAGCTAGTCAAGTAGAGGCATACTAGTGACACTCTGTTTGTCTATGTATTCCCACATGTATCAAGTTTCCGGTTAATACAATTCTAGCATGAATAATAAACATTTATCATGATATAAGGAAATAAATAATAACTTTATTATTGCCTCTAGGGCATATTTCCTTCAGTCTCCCACTTGCACTAGAGTCAATAATCTAGTTCACATCGCCATGTGATTTAACATCAATAGTTCACATCACCTTGTGATTAACACCCATAGTTCACATCGTCATGTGACCAACACCCAAAGGGTTTACTAGAGTCAGTAATCTAGTTCACATCGCTATGTGATTAACACCCAAAGAGTACTAAGGTGTGATCATGTTTTGCTTGTGAGATAATTTTAGTCAACGGGTCTGTCACATTCAGATCCGTAAGTATTTTGCAAATTTCTATGTCTAAAATGCTCTGCACGGAGCTACTCTAGCTAATTGCTCCCACTTTCAATATGTATCTAGACCGAGACTTAGAGTCATCTAGATTAGTGTCAAAACTTGCATCGACGTAACCCTTTACGACGAACCTTTTGTCACTTCCATAATCGAGAAACATATCCTTATTCCAGTAAGGATAATTTTGACCGCTGTCCAGTGATCTACTCCTAGATCACTATTGTATTCCCTTGCCAAACTCAGTGGTAGGGTATACAATAGATCTGGTACACAGCATGGCATACTTTGTAGAACCTATGGCATAGGGAATGACTTTCATTCTCTTTCTATCTTCTGCCGTGGTCGGGCTTTGAGTCTTACTCAATTTCACACCTTGTAACACAGGCAAGAACTCTTTCTTTGACTGTTCCATTTTGAACTACTTCAAAATCTTGTTAAGGTATGTACTCATTGAAAAAACTTATCAAGCGTCTTGATCTATCTCTATAGATCTTGATGCTCAATATGTAAGCAGCTTCACCGAGGTCTTTCTTTGAAAAACTCCTTTCAAACACTCCTTTATGCTTTGCAGAATAATTCTATATTATTTCCGATCAACAATATGTCATTCACATATACTTATCAGAAATGTTGTAGTGCTCCCACTCACTTTCTTGTAAATACAGGCTTCACCGCAAGTCTGTATAAAACTATATCCTTTGATCAACTTATCAAAGCGTATATTTCAACTCCGAGATGCTTGTACCAGTCCATAGATGGATCGCTGGAGCTTGCATATTTTGTTAGCACCTTTAGGATTGACAAAACCTTCTGGTTGCATCATATACAACTCTTCTTTAATAAATCCATTAAGGAATACAGGTTTGTTTATCCATTTGCCAGATTTCATAAAATGCGGCAATTGCTAACATGATTCGGACAGACTTAAGCATAGATACGAGTGAGAAACTCTCAATGTAGTCAACACCTTGAACTTGTCGAAAACCTTTTTGCGACAATTCTAGCTTTGTAGATAGTAACACTACTATCAGCGTCCATCTTCCTCTTGAAGATCCATTTATTTTCTATGGCTTGCCGATCACCGGGCAAGTCAACCAAAGTCCACACTTTGTTCTCATACATGGATCCCATCTCAGATTTCGTGGCATCAAGCCATTTTGCGGAATCTGGGCTCATCATCGCTTCCTCATAGTTCATAGGTTCGTCATGGTCTAGTAACATAACCTCCAGAACAGGATTACCGTACCACTCTGGTGCGGATCTTACTCCGGTTGACCTACGAGGTTCAGTAATAACTTGATCTGAAGTTCCATGATCATCATCATTAACTTCCTCACTAATTGGTATAGGCGTCACAGAAACTGGTTTCTGCGATGAACTACTTTCCAATAAGGTAGCAGGTACAATTAACTCATCAAGTTCTACTTTCCTCCCACTCACTTCTTTCGAGAGAAACTCCTTCTCTAGAAAGGATCCATACTTAGCAACGAATGTCTTGCCTTCGGATCTGTGATAGAAGGTGTACCCAACTGTCTCCTTTGGGTATCCTATGAAGACACATTTCTCCGATTTGGGTTTGAGCTTATCAGGATGAAACTTTTTCACATAAGCATCGCAACCCCAAACTTTAAGAAACGACAACTTTGGTTTCTTGCCAAACCACAGTTCATAAGATGTCGTCTCAACGGATTTAGATGGTACCCTATTTAACGTGAATGCAGCTGTCTCTAATGCATAACCCCAAAACGATAGTGGTAGATCGGTTAGAGACATCATAGATCGCACCATATCTAATAAAGTACGGTTATGACGTTCGGACACATCATTACACTGTGGTGTTCCAGGTGGCGTGAGTAGTGAAACTATTTCACATTGTTTTAACTGAAGGTCAAACTCATAACTCAAATACTCTTCTCCACGATCAGATCGTGGAAACTTTATTTTCTTGTTACGATGATTTTCCACTTCACTCTGAAATTATATGAACTTTTCAAATGTTTCAGACTTCTGTTTCATTAAGTAGATATACCCATATCTTCTCAAATCATCTGTGAAGGTCAGAAAATAACGATACCCGCCGCGAGCCTCAACACTCATCGGATCGCATACATCAGTATGTATTATTTCCAATAAGTCAGTTGCTCGCTCCATTGTTCCGGAGAACGGAGTCATAGTCATCTTGCCCATAAGGCATGGTTCGCAAGCATCAAGTGATTCATAATCAAGTGATTCCAAAAACCCATCAGCATGGAGTTTCTTCATGCGCTTTACACCAATATGACCTAAACGGCTGTGCCACAAATAAGTTGCACTATCATTATTAACTTTGCATCTTTTGACTTCAATTATGAATATGTGTATCACTACGATCGAGATCCAACGAACCATTTTCATTGGATGTGTAACCATATAAGGTTTTATTCATGTAAACAGAACAACAATTATTCTCTAACTTAAATGAATAACCGTATTGCAATAAACATGATCAAATCATATTCATGCTCAACGCAAACACCAAATAACACTTATTTAGGTTCAACACTAATCCCGAAAGTATAGGGAGTGTGCGATGATGATCATATCAATCTTGGAACCACTTCCAATACACATCGTCACCTCATCCTTAACTAGTTTTTGTTCATTATGCAACTTCCATTTCGAGTTACTACTCTTTAGCAACTGAACCAGTATCAAATACCGAGGGGTTGTTACGAACACTAGTAAAATACACATCAATAATATGTATATCAAATATACCTTTGTTCACTTTGCCATCCTTCTTGTCCACCAAATACTTGGGGCAGTTCCGCTTCCAGTGACAAGTCCCTTTGCAGTAGAAGCACTTAGTCTCAGGCTTAGGTCCAGACTTGGGCTTCTTCACTTGAGCAGCAACTCGCTTGTCGTTCTACTTGAAGTTCCCCTTCTTCCCTTTGCCCTTTTCTTGAAACTAGTGGTCTTGTCAACCATCAACACTTGATGTTTTTCTTGATTTCTACCTTCGTCGATTTCAGCATCACGAAGAGCTCGGGAATTACTTTCGTCATCCCTTGCATACTATAGTTCATCACGAAGTTCTACTAACTTGGTGATGGTGACTAGAGAATTCTGTCAATCACTATTTTATCTGGAAGATTAACTCCCACTTGATTCAAGCAATTGTAGTACCCAGACAATCTGAGCACATGCTCACTGCTTGAGCTATTCTCCTCCATCTTTTAGCTATAGAACTTGTTGGAGACTTCATATCTCTCAACTCGGGTATTTGCTTGAAATATTAACTTCAACTCCTGGAACATCTCATATGGTCCATGACGTTCAAAACGTCTTTGAAGTCTCGATTCTAAGCCGTTAAGCATGGTGCACTAAACTATCAAGTAGTCATCATATTGAGCTAGCCAAACGTTCATAACGTCTGCATCTGCTCCTGCAATAGGTGTGTCACCTAGCGGTGCATCAAGGACATAATTCTTCTGTGCAACAATGAGGATAATCCTCAGATCACGGATCCAATCCGCATCTTTGCCACTAACATCTTTCAACATAATTTTTCTCTAGGAACATATCAAAAAAAACACAGGGAAGCAACAACGCGAGCTATTGATCTACAACATAATTTGCAAAATACTATCAGGACTAAGTTCATGATAAATTAAAGTTCAATTAATCATATTACTTAAGAACTCCCACCTAGATAGACATCCCTCTAATCCTCTAAGTGATCACGTGATCCATATCAACTAAACCATGTCCGATCATCACGTGAGATGGACTAGTTTCAATGGTGAACATCACTATGTTGATCATATCTACTATATGATTCACGTTCGACCTTTCGGTCTCAGTGTTCCGAGGCCATATCTGTTATATGCTAGGCTCGTCAAGTTTAACCTGAGTATTCTGCGTGTGCAACTGTTTTGCACCCGTTGTATTTGAACGTAGAGCCTATCACACCCGATCATCACGTGGTGTCTCAGCGCGAAGAACTTTCGCAACGGTGCATACTCAGGGAGAACACTTGTACCTTGATAATTAGTGAGAGATCATCTTATAAAGCTACCGTCGAACTAAGCAAAATAAGATGTATAAAAGATAAACATCACATGCAATCAAAATATGTGACATGATATGGCCATCATCATCTTGTGCCGTTGATCTCCATCTTCAAAGCATCATCATGATTTCCATCGTCACCGGCATGACACCATGATCTCCATCATCTTGATCTATATCAATGTGTCGTCACATGGTCGTCTCGCCAACTATTGCTCTTGCAACTATTGCTATCGCATAGCGATAAAGTAAAGCAATTATTTGGCGCTTGCATCTTATGCAATAAAGAGACAACCATAAGGCTTATGCCAGTTGCCGATAACTTCAACAAAACATGATCATCTTATACAATAACTTATATCTCATCACGTCTTGACCATATCACATCACAACATGCCCTGCAAAAACAAGTTAGACGTCCTCTACTTTGTTGTTGCAAGTTTTACGTGGCTGCTACGGGCTGAGCAAGAACCGTTCTTACCTATGCATCAAAACCACAACGATAGTTTGTCAAGTTGGTGTTGTTTTAACCTTCGGAAGGACCGGGCGTAGCCACACTCGGTTCAACTAAAGTTGGAGAAACTGACACCCGCCAGCCACCTGTGTGCAAAGCACGTCGGTAGAACCAGTCTCGCGTAAGCGTACGCGTAATGTCGGTCCGGGCCGCTTCATCCAACAACACCGCCGAACCAAAGTATGACATGCTGGTAAGCAGTATGACTTATATCGCCCACAACTCACTTGTGTTCTACTCGTGCATATAACATCAACGCATAAAACCAGGCTCTGATACCACTGTTGGGGAACGTAGTAATTTCAAAAAATTTCCTACGCACACGCAAGATCATGGTGATGCATGCAACGAGAGGGGAGAGTGTTGTCCACGTACCCTCGTAGACCGAAAGCGGAAGCGTTAACACAATGCGGTTGATGTAGTCGTACGTCTTCACGATCCGACCGATCAAGTACCGAACGCATGGCACCTCCGAGTTCAGCACACGTTCAGCTCGATGACGTCCCTCGAACTCCGATCCAGCCGAGTGTTGAGGGAGAGTTTCGTCAGCACGACGGCGTGGTGACGATGATGATGTTCTACTGACGCAGGGCTTCGCCTAAGCACCATTACAGTATTATCGAGGTGGACTATGGTGGAGGGGGCACCGCACACGGCTAAAAGATCAAACGATCAATTGTTGTGTCTTTGGGGTGCCCCCCCCCCCCCCCGCCCCCGTGTATAAAGGAGCAAGGGGGGAGGCGGCCGGCCTAGGAGGAGGGCGCGCCAAGGGGGGAGTCCTACTCCCACCGGGAGTAGGACTCCTCCTTTCCTTGTTGGAGTAGGAAAAGGGAAGGGAGAAGGAGAAGGAAGGAAGGGGGCGCCCCCTCTCCCTAGTCCAATTCGGACTAGTCCATGGGGAGGGGTGCGGCCACCTTTTGGGGCCTTTCTCTCCTTTCTCATATGGACCATTAAGGCCCAATACGAATTCCCGTAACCCTCTGGTACTCCAAAAAATACCCGAATCACTCGGAACCTTTCCGATGTCCGAATATAGTCGTCCAATATAACGATCTTTACATCTCGACCATTTCAAGACTCCTCGTCATGTCTCTGATCTCATCCGGGACTCCGAACTCCTTCGGTACATCAAAACATATAAACTCATAATATAACCGTCATCTAATTTTAAGCGTGCGGACCCTACGGGTTCGAGAACTATTTAGACATGACCGAGACACGTCTCCGGCCAATAACCAATAGCGGAACCTGGATGCTCATATTGGCTCCCACATATTCTACGAAGATCTTTATCGGTCAAACCGCATAACAACATACGTTGTTCCCTTTGTCATCGGTATGTTACTTGCCCGAGATTCGATCGTCGGTATCTCAATACCTAGTTCAATCTCGTTACCGGCAAGTCTCTTTACTCGTTCCGTAATATATCATCCCGCAACAAACTCATTAGTTGCAATGCTTGCAAGGCTTAAGTGATGTGCATTACCGAGAGGGCCCCAGAGATACCTGTCCGACAATCGGAGTGACAAATCCTAATCTCGAAATACGCCAACCCAACAAGTACCTTCGGAGACACCTGTAGAGCACCTTTATAATCACCTAGTTACGTTGTGACGTTTGGTAGCACACAAAGTGTTCCTCCGGTAAACGGGAGTTGCATAATCTCATAGTCATAGGAACATGTATAAGTCATGAAGAAAGCAATAGCAACACACTAAACGATCGAGTGCTAAGCTAACGGAATGGGTCAAGTCAATCACATCATTCTCCTAATGATGTGATCCCGTTAATCAAATGACAACTCATGTCTATGGCTAGGAAACATAACCATCTTTGATCAACGAGCTAGTCAAGTAGAGGCAAATAGTGACACTCTGTTTGTCTATGTATTCACACATGTATCAAGTTTCCGGTTAATACAATTCTAGCATGAATAATAAACATTTATCATGATATAAGGAAATAAATAATAACTTTATTATTGCCTCTAGGGCATATTTCCTTCACAAGGAGTGGAATGAGTTGCTCCTTGGACAGGGCGAGTCGACCATGGTGTCACCGATCGACCGTCACTTTTATGGGCGTCATTACGCTTATGGCTGCTTCTACTGGGAGTCCACCATCATGGGGAAGAAAGATTTGCTCGTGTTTGACACCCGGAGAATGGAGTTCTCTAGTTGTGACATCCTTCCTAGAGAATTTTGTCCGCTAGATCTGGCCATTGTGGAGGCAGGGGAAGCCAAGCTTGGCCTGTTCGGTATCCATGTTGAAGCTGGAAAGTTTGATCTCCGTTATTACATCAAGGGCAACAAATGTGAGAGTTCTACCCAGTGGCAGCTGGAGAAGACAATCCCAATATGTTCAGGCTGCCGGCCTGATATCAAAGCTGCAACCGGGAGGTACTTGCTCCTAGGAAAGTTTGGACCCATGCGGTTCGTAGACTCAACTCCACATCAAGATTTGGACTATATCTCAGTTGATATCAAGACATTGGAGCTTGCGAGGGTTTGTACTAAATCTTCCGGGTTTGCCTTTTCCAAGACGTCGATATATACCAACTTCCCGCCATCGTTGTCTTCATCAAAAATATGAAGTGGTAAATTTCCTATTGCATCCTAGTTATGTCCTTCTCTTCATAGTTCGCATGCAGCTTGTCTAATGCAGTAATGCTTAATAGTTTAATATTATGATTTGTCATTCTTTTTTACACGATTTAGCACTGCTTGTTTTTCTTGTGCTTGTGGGGGTAAGCTAATCAAGCTCGGGAACACGATTCTGATTTCTTGTTTTGTTTGTTCCAACCGCTGTTTGGAGAGAATATGATAAGAGATAAGATCTTTCACATAGGTCATGCATCCATTGTCATTTTAGGCCTAATGAAATTATTGAAATCATGGAAATGCTATATCACAACTATTATTTTCGATGAATGCTTTATGTTCAGGGTGTGGAAGGAATACTATTATAGATCCAATTTACCTTCCGTTTACTTCGCTCACCTCATGAATATTCGTTTCATGCCAGCACGGCTTATCTTGTCTGTCTTTTCTTTTATAAATATAAAGATGCAGAAGAGAAAGTCTTTTAGTCATCTTCACATCCATATTCGATGTGGTTTTGAAATAAATCTGCATAATTGCTACGGTCACAAATCAGAGCCTGACTCACTGCTCTGTATAACAAGAACAGCTTGTGCTCATAAGCTGGTTCATTTGAATCAGCTTCATAAGGTCAGTTATAGGCGGGGCACACAACTTTTTTTTTTCCTTTTTAAGATAGTTTGAACATTTCACCTGCCTCTTTCCGAGTCTCCAAAACATGGCAAATGTAAGCATTGGTCTCTGTATGATGGTAGAGGGCACACCCAGTTTGTCGATTGTGACTGCCAAGACCCCTGATTCGTTTTCCTTTGGTGATATAACTTCTAAGTTTTTTATTCAAACCGACATAAGTTAGAAGTTTGTTAGACTACTTTTTTTTGCATGGAAAATTAAAGCCCAAGCAGGATTCGCGGCTACCGGCGGTTCAGGTAGTATAGGAAGTCCTGCAACACAAAGGTACTACCACTTTTGTATGATCCTAGTTTTCCAGGACTCAACTTATTTATGTTTGCAGTAACATGTTTCAGTTGAGATCAATATTATGACTGGGACAGGTGCCATTCTGGGCAGATGCTATTTTTCTTCTGCGGTTCAGCCTGTAATTCTGTGGCCCCTGATAATTCGTTCCATTCTGCTTGTAAACTCTTCATTATGTACAATCTGAGCTGCAAATTCTTATCTGAATATGCCCCCCTTCTCGGCCCTAATTTTTTTCTTTTAGACTTTTAGTCATCTTCACAGCTATAATTTTATCTACTATATTATTTTGAAACAAATCTGCATAACTGCTACTGTCACAAATAAGAGCCTGAGTCACTCACTGCTTTTTATAGCTAGAACAGACTCTGTTCACAAGCTGTTTGATTCGAATCAGCCTCATCAGATATGTTCCTAGATGGACCGTGATAGTTTGAAAATTTCACCTGCCTCTTTGTGAATCTGCCAATGCATGCCGGATATAAGCATTAGTCTCTGTAGTATCGTAGAGGGCATACAGACACAGTTTGTTGATTGTGGCTACCAAGACCCATGATCCTGTTTTTTTTTCCCTTGGGTGACGTGAGTTATAAGTTAATTTTTTAGATTGACCTAAGTTAGAAGCCTGTCACTTGTTAGACTCATCTATTTATGTATATACATACCTCTGCCTGGCTGCGTATTCCAACTTTACGCTGCGAAACGCATAAAAGGAAATGTTAGCAGTTACACAGTTCAGATCAATACTGTTACCTGCGGGATAGATGCTTGTGCATTTTAACACCATGTGCTATATGTAGCCTCCACAATCTGTCCATTTTGCTTGCTCTTGAATCTGTGTGATTTGAGATTAAATCTTTTCTATCATCTGGATATTGATTTTTTTTTGTCTCTTTTGCACAGATTCGACCGGGCCGTGTAGCCAGAGACTAACATTCTCATCCTCGGAGCTCCATGTCTTTTTTTGTGATTCCGGCAGCGTGGACTTGGTGCAGATGCCTTCGCCTTGCCTACGAGACGTGACTCATAACTAATCTAGGTTTGACGACTCGATTGATGGTGCTGGTGAATTGTGTCCGACATTGTTCATGAGCTCTAGCCGTGTCTAGGTTTAGAATTCGGTCAGTGTTATGCAGCCAGCGTCGCTCATATGGCTGCTGTCCCCGCCTATTTAGAACGTAGCACTGCAATTTAAACAGTTGTGATCAGCGTTTGCATGATGTAGTAACATGGCTACAGTTTAAGCAGCCACTTTCAGGAGGCTTTTGCACTTGTATGTGTCAGGGCTTGCAGTGATGAATTGAAGCGCCTGGTTTGGTTTGATTAGCCCACCTTAATTATCTGATCTGATATGTTCTATCTAGTGTAAAATTGTGTGGATGTTCTTGAGAGTGTGACATTGGAATAGACAGTGCATCACTTGTCAGTGTGCATGCTTTTTTTGTTGTTCCTTTCACTTCCCAATCAATCTTCAAATCTTAGGACTTGATCTTGGCGGCCAAACATACAAATATATATGAGTTCTGTTTGTTTTTCTACGCACATGCTTTAAACCAAAGTAATGTGGCACACCTTGCCAATCCTGGATCGAATCTGAGGCAGGTTGAAGGAGAAACAAGTTGATACAGTACATTTTAGACAAAGTGGATGCAAGAAAAGCCGTGATAGAGATCTTAGACGGAGTTGGAAATGGAAGTGATTCATGTTCGGCAGCAGTCGAAGGCTCCATTTTCCATTTTCCATGTCCAAGACATGGATATATTCGAACTTCCCACCATCGTTCTCTTCACCGACGATATGAAGTGGTAAATTTCCCATTGCATCCTAGTTATGTCCTTCTCTTTATAGTTTTCACACAGCTTGTCTAACGCTTAATAGTTCAATATTATGATTGGTCATTCTTGTTTACACGATTTGGCACTGGTTGTTTTTCTTGTGCTTTGTTTGTCATTCTTGTGCTCATCAAGCTCAGGAACATGATTGAGATTTGTTGTTTTGTTTGTTCCAATCTCCGTTTGGAGGGAAGCTGACAAGAGAAAAGATCTTTCACGTAGCTTATGCATCCATAGTTATTTTAGGAATAATTAAAATCATGGAAATGCTATATCACAACAGTTATTTTTTATGAAGACTTTATGTTCAAGGTGTAGAAGGAATGTACTAGTATAGATCCAGTTTACCTTTCGATGTTTTCTTTTTTGCTCACCTCATTAAAATTTGTTTCATCGAAGCACGGTTCATGTTTTCTGCCTTTTCTATTATAAATACGAGGATGCAGAAAAGGAAGTTTTGTTTTACACTTTAGTCATCTTCACATCTTATATTCGTTGTGGTTTTGAAATACAACTGCATAATTGCTTGACTCACTGCTCTGTATATCAAGAACAGCTTGTGCTCACATGCTGTTTGATTTGAATATGCCTCATAAGGTTAGTTGAAGGCGGGGCACGCCGTTCTGATTTTTCTTTATTCTGTATAAGATAGTTTGGACATTTCACCTGCCTCTTTCCGAGTCTCCCAATGTATGCCAAATATAAGCGTTAATCTCTGTGGGATGGTGAGGACACACACAGTTTGTGGGTTGTGGCTGCCAAGACCCCGATATATGTTTTTCTGAGGTGATGTAAGTTCTAACTTTTTTATTTGAACCGGCCTAAATTAGAAGTTCTTTAGACTACCAGGGTAATATAAAAAGGTCTGCCGCACAAAGGTGCCACATTTGCATGATCCAAGTTCTTCAGGACTCATTTATTTATGCTTATTAGAGCAACTCTAGCAGACCCCGCAAAAATTCGACCCGCAAAACGCGTTTGCGGTTTCACGAAGATCGCGTTTGCGGGTCGAAAACATGCGCGGCCGATCAAATACCGTATCTAAACCTGCATAATTTGAAAAAACACTTTCGCGGGAGAAATTGCACAAACATAGTTGATCACATCATATACTACAGAATTCATACATACTGCATGATCAACAAATTAAGCATAGATCATACTACATGCTACGTTAACTAGTAGTAGAGGGGGTCGGATCTGACGACGGCGAGGTCGCGGCAAAATGGACGACGCCGTGGAGGCCGAGCAACGCTCAATCCTCCTCGCCGGAGCTGCACAGGTCGACGTACTTCGCCGCCTGCTCCGCGCGGATGCGGCGCCACTCCTCAGCCTTCTCGTTGGCGGCGACGTTGTCGGCGACCGCCTGCCGCCACTCGAGGGCTTCGAGCTCCTCGGAGTGGCGCCAGCGCTCCGCCTCCTCGCCCACACTCCGCTCGACGATGGCGGCAGCAACGGCGTCGAAGTGCGCGACGTAGTCCTCGGGCCCGACGACTCCGCGGCGGCCGAGCGGAGCGTGCTCCTCGGGCTCCTCCTTCACCGGGACGAAGGCGAACGGCGCCGGCTCCTCCTCGTCGTCCAACCACTCCCTCTTCACGGGGAGAAAGCCCGCGCCGGAGGACGAGGAGGATCTGGCGTAGGAAGACCTCGCGGAGGAGAAGGACGCGCGCCGGTGGTCGTACTCCTCCGTCTCGCGGCGGTTGAAGCTCGCCGGCGACGACATCCCGTGGTTGGTCCACTTCCGGGCGCCGCGCTTCCTAGCGCCGTCCGACCGGACGTGCCGCTTGCGCTCCGGGTCCCTCTCACGGCCGGATCTGCTGCCGGAGCCGCGTCCGGAGCTCCACATTCGGTCCCACATGGCTGCTGGAGGCGGGGCGGGTGGTCGCCGGCGGCGAGAAATGTGGAGAGGGGAAAGGGGAATCGGGTGGCTCGCGGCGGCGGGGGATAGGGTTTGGACCCGCAAAATGGTCGCGGAACCGCGGTATAGTGCTCGGGGCGTGCGGTTTGTGGGCTGCGGCAAAAACTTTTGCGGGCCGGGCAAGTATACGGGCTCTGTACTGGCCGGAAAATTGGGCCGAGCCCGCATACTTACCAGAATTTTTACGGGCCGGGCGTTTTGCGGGGTCTGCTAGAGTTGCTCTTACATTTCTTTGTCTGGCTAACTGCTACGGTCCCAAATAAGAGCCCGAGTCAATCTCTTCTTTTTGTAGCAAGAACAAACTGTGTTCACAAGCTGGTTGATTCGAATCGGCCTCATAAGATGAGTTGTATGCTCCTAGGTGGGCCGTAATAGTTGGAACATTTCAGCTGCCTCTTTCTGAGTAGATGGCACACACAGAGACAGACACACAGTTTGTTGATTGTGGCTGCCAAGACTCATGATTCTGTTTTTCCTTGGCTGACGGAAGTTCTAAGTTAATATTCTTTTAGATTGACCTAAATTAGAAGTTTGTCACTTTGCTGGACTCATATTTGTTAGGATTTAATTAATAGATTAGATTATTAAATAGATAATCCTCCCTTTGTTTATGTCGGTTACAATATGGCAACCGACTATCTCGCACCTCTTTGTACGGATGCGACTCTCCACTCGCGTCCCCTCCCTTGTATATATACTGAGATCATCAATGGAATAAAGACAGTTCGATTCATTCTATTCATTTGTCTCTCGTTATAGAAATCGACTTGCAACACGTTATCAGCACGCTCCCGGCGGAGCGATTCCATTGGCGCAACAAGGGCAGCCCTGGCTATAGTATCGCTCGCCCGCGAGTATGACGGCCATACATGGCAAGACAGACATTCGTCCACAACATCAGAATCATGGAAAGACCAAAGTCCTGATCTAAATTGCTACGAGAACAAGGTGTTTACTTTCCAATTTAAATATTGCACATCAATTGCAATCAGGAATTAGTACCTTTTGTCCTCGCCATTGCAGCGCACGCAGCAGCAGCAACATGGATGCATCGACATCGATGCGCCCTCGCTCGCCAGCCAACGGCCGCTTGCAGCATGGAGTTCCGACCTTCGCCGTCTCAGGGAACACCATCGTCATCCTTGACGACGACGAGCACGAGGCCGCGTCACTGCCATCTCCGACCCCCGCGGTTGTTGAGGTCGCAGCCGGTCACACGCTCGCCTTTGTGCCGTCGGGATACCCGCGTATGCCGTCTTCCATGGGCCGCGGCTCCTCTGCAGATCTTCCGTCTTCGCCGCGCGGCGGGGGTTCGCCGCCGCCTCTTGGCACTCGGCGTCCCGCTGGCGAGCCTACCGTCGAGCAGCCGCTGCGCTGGCACATGGAGCCCGGCGGCGCTCGGGCTCGCGAACGGCGCATTCAACGGCCGCGGCTCCTCTGCAGATTTTTCCGACGAGGACGAGAGCGGCGGGAGCTTATCTCGTCGCCGGTGACGCGGCCGACCGGCCACGGGCATCTCAAAAAAAATGAGACCTACCCAAGGCTATGGCATTTTTATAGGAGAAACTCCGTGAGCACCGCACGTCCCGGCAGGGACTCGAACTCAGATAGGCTAGCAACAACCCAGCTGCCCAGCCAACTCTCGCCATGGGCATCTCCACTGTGTCGGTCCTGGGATGGGGATTGAGACGTGGCTGATTTGCTCCTCATCACTCTCTCCCTTATCCGACCGGTTGACGAGTCTGGCCTGGTTTTTGCAATGGCTGCCTTAGTTGGCCCATTCGCATGCTTACTGGGCCACCATCAGCCCCTACTGAATTACTCAGTATATTTCAGCCTTTTAGCAGATTATTAGTGTTCTAAAAGCACTTCTAGCAGTGATTTTATTCCTGTTTTAGACTCTGTTAAATTCAGTACATCTATTTCAATAAAAAAAATCTGTTGAGTACCATGTATTCCAGAATCTATCTATGATGTAATATATTTCCATGTTTGTCACATGTCGAGATTAATTACATCTATTTGCAATTGAGATTTCTAATCTCTTGCAAATAAATTCAGTACATCTAGAGTACTGATTTGCGATTAAGAATATTCTTCTCTCACAAAATAATCTCATTGCGATTGAGATTAATTTTCTCTCGCAAAATATTAATTCACTCTGCTGAATTACATATCTTGCAACTTGATACAAGATCATCTCATTTTATTTTGAGGTTTATACAATTCAAGTTTTTCACTTGAACATCAAGTTTGCAACATCATTACTATTCATTTCAATAGTAGTGTATATCTGTTGAGTACCAAGATGTACTCCAGATCTTAAGTTGATGTAATATATTTCCACGTTTATCACGTGTTGAGACTAATTACGTTCATTTGCAATTGAGATTTCTCATCTCTTGCAAAGATAAATTTAGTACCTCTGCAGTACTATTTCTCCGTTGAGTACTATGTATTCCGGAATATATCTATAATGTATTTATTTCCATGTTAAACACATGTCGAGATTAATACGTCTATTCGCAATTGAAAATTTCAATTTCTTGCAAATATAGATGCAACATTCAAAGTGATTTCGTCAAATTGATGCTTGGGATCACAAGGTAGTCATATGGATTTACTGCCTACGCAGATTATCGATGACTACTGATAAAGCATACATTTTATCGTTTTCGACATTATGATTGATTTACAAAGTGCTCTCCCACACATTTTACTAAGTCGTGACATAAGGCACTACGAGTGAGTATTTACTGATTTCATCAGATTATACTCCCTAGTGCTACGAGATCTACTTCATTTTGAAGATTATCTTGAAGATGTCATACTTGGCAATTTTAGATTCACACTAATGGTTTCAAGATAACTTCTTGAAATACCCATTGATTTTGCTAAGTTCATTACAACATTAACCATGATGGTCTTTAATTTACTGGTTGTAAATTAATTATCTCTGGTTTACCCATAGAGGTAACATATGGCTATAGAGTTTGAGGCATTCGCCCTCAATGGCCACCACTGCCCTATCTGGGCCATGGACATCATGATTGCTCTTGTGTCTTGTGGGATAATGTGTGCAATCCTGGATTCACGTCTGGTCAGGATCACACCGCTAACAGAAAAATGGTGTCTTATATATCATAAGGCTTCAGATTCAGATCTTAACATCTGGTTATTCTGTATCAGCAATTCCTGGGATACAATGAACCTCAAGGGCAAAGGTTTGAATCGAACTTCAACCTTCAATCCGGCATCACCAGCTATGACGGGACCCTATGGGCACGGAGAATGTGATGGTTGAATATGCCTCAACAGACATGTTTGGAGACTATGAATAGTCTTTCAATCTCCTGAGTGGTCAATATAATTAATGTCCATTTACAATGTTGTAATAACAACAAAAGTATTGTTGTCATCATATATTGTATATCACAATATATTGTATCAGCACTTTGATACAAATACATTTGTATGTATTCTATATATCTGACAGTGATTTTCATATTGAGAATCTTCATGTCTAAATATAGATTTCTACGAGAGTCAATCCGATGAAAAATGATATGTGCCTTATGGACATATGCACCACAAACTCTATACTCAGAGAAGTCCAATGTTTCCACTCTCATTGAGAGAAAGGAGATATTTAAATCGCTTGACGCGATGAGGTATTTGTTGGCTCAACTCGAGTCATATTTACTATCCCTGTGGGTACTCGAGTAACGTCGGGATGTTTTATTGCTTCCCAGGTTTAACTCATACCCTACTAAACTATGGAGGTATCCGTCCAAATAGTTTCCATAGCGAAACTTATGATGACAACAAAGAGAAATACCTTCTCTTTACCATATGCAACGGATATGGCAAGCACATTTTCTGTGTATCATCTGGATTGTACTACACATACGACACAACCCGTAGCACATGTTGCGTACGAGATAGTTTTCCAGAGTGTCTTGTAGATGACAAACTTGGCATACTCGTCTTGGTCATCGAGACATTGGGTTGAAACTGAAACTATCAGCAATTCCATTAGTTTATGATTATTATGATGCTAAATTCTAACAACATTTGGATTTTATGTGCACTACAAGTGACACAGGGAAGCTAATTTTAAGGCTCGCACACCTTAAAGTCTACGCTGAACCACTCAGACTCCTTGAATGCATCAAGTTGAGGTAAGTGGCTCTTCCCATCCATTGACTAGATTATTCAGGTATTCCATGGTTCTAAAAGACATATCTACATGATGGTCTTAAGTGTGTGCTTTATTCACACGAAACCATTGGCTCATTATCCTGACATCGATTTCTAGCAAATCGAATGGATAACATTGCAGAATTCTCCTTGAGTGCCTTCTCTATGACCTTTGGATTGAAGTTTAGCAATTTGTCCTAATGTCTAGACTTAAAATGGTTTGGTAGAATCCTATCCAAAGAGTTAAGCTCATTTCATTATCTTTACTTTGGAATTGCAACTTACCAACTTTACGTTGGAGTCATGTTGTTTTACACGCTCATGACAGAACTGCATAATATTATTCCCCTCTATCTTTGATATGTGGATATCTACTAAGTATTTCCTATCTGCGGTAATTCGGTTGCATACCGATATCACCACCCGGCATACATCATTGGTCCCTCAACATATAGTTGGGATCTATGTGAGGAATAACTGTATTTCCGTCAATACCTCAAGCCCCTCGCATGGGAGTTATTCAAGGCCAGTATGTTGATTCAATGAGGACCATTTCCAGGCATTAGGGGGAGATTTCAAGTACCATAAAGAATGCCAGGAAATTAGTGGAATGTTCAACACATTTCTGTCTCAAATCCACATATTCAAAGATCTGAACCATGCGTTCAGAAGATTTGCAACACATTGCAAATAACCTGCCAGATTCATTTACTGACTATAAAGGTGTCACACAATCCTACAATCCTACAAAAGTACGCCTGAAAGGGTGGAGGTACCAGCAAATCCACTCCACTCCCCGTTCAAAGCAACAGGGGGAGATGTATGGCAGAAATACATCAGGGTTCAGCTTCTCGTAAGTAAGGATATCAAGGCCTGTGAATCAGTAAATGCAAGTCAACTTCACGTTGACAGACACCTAATGGGTAGTATACACCAAGTGGACGGGAAACCTCCACCAACCCAGGTCATAGTGCACACAATGACCGGGACATCGGAATACCCGACTCATTCGCATTGGGAAATCGCGAGTAGTCACCATGGGTAACAATATTTCCATCAACTATATATTGATATATAGATTCTGGAGAATCATGTAACCGGAAGTCTACAATTGTCGACATACATTTCTCAACTAGATTGCAAAAACCTTTCAAATGATTCAGATCCAAAGATCATGGCCATGGCAAAGTGTAAACAACACTGGGACTGAACTCAAGCAAAGGGTATAATCTAGGTAGAAATGATCTTACTCAATAATGGAAGGTATTCATAAGCAATACCTACACCAGTTTTCTTCTGGAAACAGAATTGAGAACAACGAGTTGGTGAAACAAAGAGCAAGTATTGTAGCACAAGGGTTTACGCAGATACCCAACTATTCTCCAAAAGTGGAATCTCATTCCGATAACTTATATCATTGGCAGTTCAAAATCATCTATCTCTGCAGTTGATAGATGTGATTACATACCCATGTAGATCACTAGATTCAGATATAGATGGTTCCCGGCAGAACCTCAATTCTGAATCGAAGTACAAAATGCAACATACATTGTGTAAAATCAATAAGTCACCATATGACTTATTATTATCGTCGGTACATTTGGTACAACCGACGTAGTGAGTTCCTTATACACAAGGGTTACTCCTATCATGATGGTTATCCATGTTGGTGTGTCTGCAATGACGACACATGTAATCATCTAAAATGACGGAGTTTAAAATGAAGGATTTGGGTAAACCAAAATACCACTCGTTACTACAACTTGAGCACCTTCATTCATACATTATGGTATACTATGTTGTCTATATCCAAAATATATTGGAGAAATTCATTGTGGTCAAACCTTATCCATCCATAACGCTCATGGTAGTTCATTCTCTAGACGTAGAGAAAGATCTATATAGACCAAAAGATGATGGAAATGAGATATTGGGACTCAACGTTCCATAATGCCATTGGATCCACCAAACACAACTGGTTGGTACACAAGAATATCTTTCAATATCTCCAAGGCATTAAACATCTTGTCCTGGTTTTTCAGTTTCACAGAAATGTGAACACCGATATCATTGGATACATCAATCAGATCCCACTATGTCAGATTGTAGACAAGCTTAGTCTTCCTACTAGGTGTGGTAGCCCTCTCATGAAGAGTCTTCGAAACAGAACTCATGGCTACATCCACCAACCATTATCTCAACGATAATGTTTCTTGTGTTGCCCGGATGCAAACAGGTTACATAATAACCAATATCACTATATTGCATATCTTGCAAGTCAAATCATGTGACTGAGCTGTTTACCAAGTCTCTACCAACTTCTACATGCCATAAATATGTTCATTGAATTGGTGCGTGATGGCTTTGGAATATGCAAGAATCAGGGGGAGTATCTTCCTGAATTGTTCATGTTCAATGCATCATATTATACTCTTTTTCCCTTCATGAGTTTACTATACAGATTCTCATAAAGGTTTTTAATGAGGTAATATCAACATGAGATCATATGTCATACTTTTCGTTTTCCTCACCGGGGTTTTTACGAAAGTATATACGGCATATTTATTGTCCTCTAAACTCTATGGGTTTTCTCGTATTGAGTTAAAAGAGACAATAACCATTATATGTTGCATCGTTTTCTCCTTATTTTTCCCCACCGGGTTTGAAGGAGTTTTAGCAACATATCATACACTACTCTACTCTCCTCATATTTTTCTCACAGGGTTTTTGGAGGAGATGATTCCAAAGATGTTCGATCGCAAACACAAGGAAGGATTAGGGGGAGTGTTAGGATTTAATTAATAGATTAGATTAATTAAATAGATAATCCTCCCTTTGTCTATGTCGGTTACAATATGGCAACCGACTATCTCGCACCTCTTTGTACGGACGCAACTCTCCACTCGCGTCCCCTCCCTTGTATATATACTCAGATCATCAATGGAATAAAGACAGTTTGATTCATTCTATTCATTTGTCTCTCGTTATAGAAATCGACTTGCAACAATATTGACATAAAAACACCATGCACTATCACAATCTGTTCCATTTTTCTCGTGAATACTTGAATTTGTGCAGTTTGAGCCATCTGAATATTATTAATTCACTGTCATGTTTGCACAGACAGATTCGACGGAGCCGTAGCCAGAGCAGCGTTCCCCTCCTATCCTCGACAGGCAGCGTAGACTTGGGCGCTGGTGCCATCGTCTTGCCTACAGGACGAGAGATTATAACTAGTCGATCGATGCTCATGAATTGTGTCCGCAGGTGTTGTTCCTTTCACGAGCTCTAGCCGTGTCTAGATTAAGAACCTGGTCGGTGTAGTGTGCGGTCGTGTGGCTGCTGCTGTCCCGACCTAACTTAGAACGTGACACTGAAATTTAACTGTTGTGATGAGCATTTTGGAAGATGAACCGACACGGCTACAGTTTAAGCAGCCACTGGCTTTGGCAGTTTGTAGTGTGTGACAGGGCATGCAGTGGATGATTTGAAGACCCTGGTTAGAGCATCTCCAGCTGTTCGGCCCCCCAGGGCGCCAAAAAGAGGGCCTGGGGCGAACCGGCGCTAGTTTGGCCCCTGGGGCGACCTAGCTTCCAGTTGTCGGCCCACAGGTCGCCCCGGGTTCGGCGACTCCATACAAAGTATATGCAAATTCGGCGATTTTTTGCACGACCTCGGCGAAACTTCATTGAAATTTGTACAAAAACACGAACACATGCAAACTACGCTCAAACTACGCCTAGCCGCCACCGTCGTCGCTGTCGCCGTCGTCTACATGCCAAGAAGCCTGTAGAAGCGGGTGTAGTTGCCGCCGTCGCCATCATCGTCGTGCGGCTGGCTTGGGCCGGCGCCGTCCCTGCTGCAGCCCTGGCCCAGGTCGCCGAGGCGCGGTGGCGCGCTGGACGGCCCGGCCTCGTCCTTCTCGTCACTGTCCAGGACGATGACGCCGCCCTCCTCGCGACTGCGGCGCCGGGCCTGGAGCTCCGCGTACGCCCGGCGCTGCCGACGCACCTGCTCCCGGACGTAGTCCTCCTTCGCCCACTTGAGGGTGGACTCGTCGTCGGGGGCTGCCATCTCGACGTGCTCCGGCTTCACCAGGAGCAGCCCCGGCTTCACCAGGAGCAGCCCCGGCTCCGGCTTCGGCCGGACCAGGCGGTAACCACGCGGGGAGGGCCGGGCACCCTCGTTGATGACGAGGGCGCCGCAACGGCGTCTCCTCCGGCTCGGGTTTGACGGGGCGGAGCTGCTTTCTGTGCCGGGGAGGGGGGAAATGGGAGTTGCGGCGTCCACCGGCGGGGAGGTTGCCCTTTTATAGCCGTGGCTGGGCGGCGACGGGCTGCATGTCGGGCGACGCGTGGCTGGACGCGCGTCGCGGCGCGTTCACTGTGCCGCCCATGAGGCATCAATGGAGGCTGACCGGCGCGGTAGCGCGGCAGCCTTGGCATTGATTCCCGCGGGAACCGAGGTGATGAGGGCGACGAAGCGGCGTGTGGCTAACTCGGCGGGACCATCCGCTTTCGCGCCAAAACGCCTCGCCCCTGCGTCCCCGGGCGCCCCTCAGCGCGCCGGATTCGGCCTGAGTCCGCCGGCGCCAATTTCAGCCCAAACGGGTGAAAAACGGGCTCTTGAGGGTGCGACTGGGTCGATTTTTAGGCACCGGAAAAAAGTCTGGGAAGGGCTTGTTGGGGATGGGGCTGGAGATGCTCTTAAACAAGCTTATGTGGTATGATCTGATTTGATCTGTTCTGTCTGGAGTTGGGTGGGATTGTATCGATCGATGCACGGTGCGACGTGACTTGTGCGTGGGACAGGAAGAAAGGTACTCGTTCCCGTCACGTCACGTATGACTTTTGTGATGGAATAGATCGTTATCCCTGCCGCGCCGCGCAGCCGATGGATGGATTGGTATTCCACCCACTCGGCCATTGGCCACGTACGCGCTGTCTAATCGAGTCCAGCTACGACTCCAAATGCCCACGCCTATCTAGTATCTAGCTCTATAAAAGCTCCAGCAGACCTCTTACACGAAAACAACCCACACTAGGCAGAAGCAGTGAGTGAGTGCAGCGACCTTCGATCAGCTATATCCTGCATCGATCTGGTCATGCCTGTAGCAACGCTCCCGAAGCTCGTTGCCGTGGCGGCGCTGGTCGCGCTGATGTGCGCCGTTGCTGTGGGTCAGGTACCTGCCGCCGGTGGTGCGCCGGTGTGCGAGGGTGTCGATCAGGACGTCGTGAATGCGTGCTTCAAGAGCTTTGGAGAAGGTATGAAAAATGCTATTGCAGACAGGCATCTTTCGGGGGGTAAGGTCATTAAGGTTGGAGTGGACTGCTGCATAGCCTTTGGAGGCCACTCGTGCCTCTGCAAGATGAAGAAGGCGTGGACGGCTCAGGGCAAAAGTGCCCAGGATAATGTGCAATGTGTCAGGGAAAAGGCATGTTAGTGAGCGCGTCATGCATGCAAGATCTCTAGTTCGTTGGATATGTGTGTTTCTTGCATGTTGGTTTCAAGCGGTCGATGTCCACCTGCTCCATGCTTGCTTTTTACTTGCTACTGTCTGTCATGTGAGTGTGTTCTGTTTTCCTATGTATGAGAGCGTTGATCGGTCAGTTGAGTCTTTTTAGTTTGCACCAATCAGAAATAAATGTGGGTGGAATTTCTTGTTTTCTTGTATATTATTTCAAGCATCCCTAAACATACAAATACAGAGTTAATTAGTACATGCACACAGCCTTTGCACAACAGAGTGCACATCCTTAGAGCAACTCCAACGCGCTGACTCATTTCGTCCGCGCGTGTTCGTTTGGGTCGGCGCAGATAGAAAAGTCGGACCAACGCGCAGACCAAAACAGACGTGCGTCTGCCTGCCAACCCATTTCTGGCCCAATTTAGAGCCTCATTTGCGTCGGAGCGGACACGAAACGGACGCGCACGGCGCCCGCCTACTCCTCCCCCTGGCCCGCTAGTCGGTGGCATATTGGCCATCCATTCCCACCCCATATTGACAGCAAACCCTCGCCCGCCTCTGCTGCGTCGCAGCCGCCGCCCACTTCCGGTGCCTCTGCCAGCAGCCGGTGCCGACACACGTCCCCCAACGCTTCCACTTCCCACGACGCCGCCACCACCGTCTCGCTACCGGGGCACCGAAGCTTCCCACCCCCACCTCCCGACGCCACCACGAGCAGGAGGCCGTGTCGCCGCCTCATCCAGCTCCTTCGTCCCGACACCGGCACGCTCGTCGGACGCCTCCAGACCAGCCACCTGGTCCAAGGGAGGCGCACATCTCTTTGCCGGCCAGTTCCTTCGTCGACGCCCGCAGGCAGTTTGACACTTTGCCAAGGTACAAAATGGACTCTGCCAACGAGTTTTTTTCCACAATTTCTTTTGCGACTCTGACGATTCCTCATCCGATGAGGAGGAGGAGACCTTGGCTGATGTGTTGGTCCATCACCACCTTAATAGCCAGCGGTCGTTGTTCCGTGGCTCGATCCCGGGGCACCTTCCAGCGTTGAATCGCAACCGAGAGAGCGGCCATTTCCTTCTTTGGAAGGACTACTTTGACACAACCAATCCGTTGTTCAAACATCAGAAATTCCAGCGGCGTTTCCATATGAGTAGGCATCTTTTCAACCGTATTAGAGAGGGGGTGGTCGAATATAATAACTATTTCAAGTGCAAACAGGATGCCCTTGGAAAGATTGGCTTCTCATCTTATCAGAAATGCACTGCGGCCATCTGGATGCTTGCATACGGAGTGCCCGGTGATCTCATTGATGAGTACGTCTGTGTGAGCGAGTCCACATACCTAGACTCCATGTCCAAGTTCTGCAAGGCTGTGATTGCTGTGTTCAGCCCTGAGTACTTGAGAGAGCCGACTCCTCAAGATATAGCCCGCTTGTTGACGATGAATGCTAGCAGAGGCTTCCCAGGGATGCTTGCCAGCATAGACTGCATGCACTGGGAGTGGAAGAACTGCTCTTCTGCTTGGCAAGGGCAGTATAAGGGCCATGCCAAGGCTTGCACTGTCATACTTGAGGCTGTGGCCTCACAAGATCTTTGGATCTGGCACTCTTTCTTTGGCATATCTGGATCGCACAATGATATCAACATGCTTCAACGCTCGCCGGTGTTTGCAAGGCTTGCCGAAGGCAATATCCCGTCGGTGAATGTTACCATCAACGACCACAACTACGACAAAGGATACTACCTAGGTGACGGTATCTATCGTCAGTGTACCACTATTATGAAGACAATACCCAACCCTGTCGGAGAGAAGAGGAAAAGATTTTCTCAAGAGCAAGAGAGTGCTAGAGGACGTCGAGCGTGCCTTTGGTGTTTTGCAATCTCGATGGGGCATCGTTCGGTATCCTGCTAGGACTTGGAGCACCAAGAAGCTATGGGAGGTGATGACAACTTGTGTGATCATGCATAATATGATCGTAGAAGATGAGCGTCCAGAACGTATATACGATCAAGGGTTTCTGTTTCAGGATAAGAATGTTGTGCCTGAGCATGAAGGAGCGGCAACGTTTGAACAGTTTACCCAATTTCATCATGAAATGCGTGATTGCAAAACTCACATGCAGTTGTAAAATGATTTGGTTGAGCATATGTGGGCCCATGTTGGCAACCAATAAATGTATCTTCTTTTCACATGTATTTGAGAAATTTAATTTTTATTCAGCTTGTAAAACTATGCTTAATTTATTTGGTTGTGAAACTATGCTTTATTTGGTTGTGAAATAATGCAAAAATGTGTGCATATTAGTTGGAAAAGGGCGGCCAGCCGGCCATGCCGCCAAATATGTCTCGACGCGTTGGGCGCACTGCCGACCCAAATTAAAAAGAGGGCGGACGTCAAGCGCGCGACCAACCCAAACGGACAAAAAACAAACAAAAGCGCGGTCTGTTTGGGTCGACGCGTTGGAGTTGCTCTTAGAGACTAGTTCTTACTTTCTCTTGAGCAATCGGCATCGCGAAATTCGGGATAGATTACATGTGCCCTGTCTTTGTCGACATGGATCGAGTGGCCAAAAAGAACTTCGATCACCATGCTGTCTGCACCTTTCGCTCAGTACCAACCTGACTGAAATTAAATGCAGCCCTAGCTCACAACTCAAGCAGTGCGGCAAAAAGATAAATTTGACATGTGGACAAAAAGAATTCACAAAGTGAACTGTCTTTGAAAAAATTTCACTCCGCTGCCCCTTTCATGTAGCATCCGACAGCTAGACGTCACACTACACTGTGTAGCGCCTGACTGACAGGCGCTACACATCTGGCTAGCATCGCACTCCGGAATACCTAAAAATTGCTAAGTCAATGTGCAATGCCTAAGAGCTAGGCGCTACACAGTATGTGTAGCGCCTAGTTCATACGCGCTGCACTACTTGCATGTACGCAACCGTGCAGAGGTTGTAACGTAGATAGATGAATTAGAATCAAATTATGTAGCAAACGCCACTAGTAGTAAAGAGAGGGCAGAAACATCCAAGAGTTGATGAAACCCAAGAAAGATGTTGTAGCACCGTACATGGAAGGGGAGCAGACATCTACTGGAGAAACAAGAAAAAGATAAAATAAACCTCATCCAGCCTAGCCGGCTAGCATACTATAGCAGCTAGCAGTAGACCATACTACAGCAGCTAGCAGTAGACCATACTATACAATCACTGACAAAAGCCAAGCTACGCTGCTGACGAACATCCCATAGCAGCGGCAGGCCTGTCTCTGCCACGGTACAGAAAACTAAAACACGGCACGGATAATGCAAATAGTGCAGGGCCTAACGTATAGGCGCTATACTCTATACAGTATAGCGTCTAGCTCTTAGGCGTTGCACACTGACTTAGCAATTTTTAGACAGTTCGGAGTGCGACGCTAGACAGGCGTGTAGCGCCTGTCAGTTAGGCGCTGCACAATGTAGTGTGACGCCTGACTGTCGGGCGCCACACTAAAGGGTCAGTGGAGTAAATTTTTTTCAAGCACAGTTCATTTTGTGAATACCTTTTGTTCATAGGTTAAATTTGTCGTTTTTGCCAAGCAGTGCTAGCCGCGATGTCAGACTGGCGCCTTGGTGGGTGCGTCCAGCCGGCTCAGGTCACACCACGAGCTGTTCATGCAGTAACCTCCACAGCGTGCGTGGGTGGCGACCATGGCCCTCGTGTGCGCCACCTTAGCTTGCGGATGCACTGCTGGCCGGCCTGCCTGCCCTACATGACGCCAGTTGGTGCGTAGAGCCGCAGACCACCCACGCCTACGTTGGTTGTCCGTGAACCAAATTTTGACCGGAGGCTGAACAGTTGACGCAGTCGATAATGTAATACAGGCCAAACGACTGCCACTACACAAACCACCCACGGGATCGCCATGGTGTCGTGCTGGGTCTGCGAGGAAAGCTACCTACGGGCGGTCTACCATGAGTGGGTCGCCGCGTGCCACCAACGAGGCCGTATTCCGCTGCCCGCGCGCGCCGGCGCTGCGCTCCCACTACGCCGGCGACGACGGTGAAGGCGATGCCTGAGCCGCCTGACACCGTGTGTCAAGATGCCTGGAGCTAGCTTGCCGAGTTGGACGGCCTATTCATGTCCTCATTGGGCCGAAAGATTTTGTTTTCTGCATAAGTGCAAAGCCGGTAAATTTGCATGTAAGAGCATCTACAGCCGGGCGCCGCTGCCCAGTCATCGACCGATCGCGATTTTTTGACCCAGACTGGCCCCTCAAACGAGCTTCAAATGCTTGGGCTAAGCGGCACCCCTCATATCCAGCCCAAATATGGGATGGATATGGAGGCACCCGGATGCGCCCGGGCACGCCCCCCACGTAGGACTGACGGAGGGTCCCGCGCGGACTCGCCCGGAAACCCGGCGGTCCGACGGACGCCTCCTCCATCGTCACGGTGTGAACGCCGCATGGCGTCGCTCTGGCTCGCCGTCCGAGTCCAAATCCGCCTATTTAACCCAGCTGGCGTCCCGCAACCCTATTCCATCCACCTCCCCCTCTCCGCACCGTCAGTCGGAGTCCATCCACCTCCTCTCTGTCCACGCTCCGGCGCTTCGTCATGGTACAGAGCAAGATCACCTACTACGCAATGCTCACGCCGGAGCGTCGGTACGAGATCCAGCAGCAAATCCGGGCGAGACAAAAGTCGCGCATGTCGCCTGCATCGCCACTGGGCTACCTCCGGACTCGCCGGAGCCGAATAAGGAGGAGCAGCCGGGGGAAGAGAAGAAAGAGGAGTTGGCTCTGATTGAGGTGGAAGAGGCGGAGCAGCCGGAACAGGAGCTGTCGGGCTTCAACATGGAGCAGACGGAGGCGGAATTCGCCGTCGCCCAATCGAAGGAGATGGCAGAGCAGCAGGCCATCCTGGAGTCCATCCAGGATGAGGTCTATGTGGAGGCCCACCCGGCGTTCCTCCGGCAGGAACAAGCGCGCGTCCGACACGCTCTTCGCCGAACTTGACGCAGAGATAGAGGCGGAGGAGGCCGGAGCAGAGCAGCCGGAGCTGCAGCTGCCGCCCATGCTCTCGGAGCCGGGCACGGAGATCGTCGACATCTCCGATGATGAGTAGCTAGGTGATCGACGTAGTATGTAGGTTTATTTTGTTTGCATGTACTTGTATGGATTTAAGAATCTAGTATGAGATATTCGGATGTAACTACTGAAATTTAAGGCGTGCTCGATAACTGTTTGCGGACGCGTCCGGACACGTGCTTGAGAGTTTGAGAGGCTATATTTAACGTATCCGGTTGTAGATGCTCCAACCGTTGTTGTCTTTTTCTGGAAGATGCATGCAATCGGTTGGAAAATCGTTTTTGCGGAACCGACAAATGTAGAGACTTCGCACTTCTGTTCTGCTGAAGCGGCACAGCAAAATCACGAGGACGTGCCCATGTATCGCCGATTTTTTATTTACAATATGCGACCCCGTTTTATAGAATCGTAAAAGACTGAAATGGGAGTATAACACAGAAGTAAACAAATTTATTTCGTGGATGTACTCGACGGAAGCAGCACACTCAAGAACCGAACAATATGAAGTGCCGCAGTCTTCACATGAACAGCTCTGTGAACCAGGTTCAGTGAAGTCTACACAGCTGAAGATTGATTGAGCACACGCACAACTTCAGTGAAAGACGCTCAATTGTCTATCAGGAAAAGCGAACCCGGGATTTTGGAATTTTTTTTTGTGGGGAACTTGTTTGAGTACATGGCATACGTAAAACAAACTTGTTTCTGACGGCTGACGGGGTCATGTGAGGTAGAATATGTATTCGCAGAATCAATAACTGATGTAAAAATAATTCAGAATGAAATCCTTTGCTCCTCCATCCAAACATCTTCATAAAGCAAATGCAGTTAGATAAGAACATACCACTTTATTGAATAACTGATAGTCATAATTACTCACTTTTCTATATTTCAGGGATTTCATCGGTACACACAATCACCACAGTGAGATGCTTAAGCTTCAGTAATTCTTAAGTGGGCAAAATGATTATTAGTTACAAATATTTTTGCACATTTAGATAAACTAGATAAATACGTTTACATTTATAATGATGTGATAATACAATGAATGCTGTCTTGTGAACCGTCGCATCATGTCACCACACACCTCGCCTAGAAGTGCCATGTTTTAATAAAGCACGCACCGGAGTGTGAGTGCACCCACCTTCACTTATATTTTCTTTTGTGTCCACATCAATCGGGGAGGGGATGTATTTACATGCGCGAATGCACGATGATATTCCTCAGCTCACTTGGACCCTTAGTGCATATACAGCGACGTGTGCCTAACTCACTATGGTCATGAGATCCATTATCCTGCCTTAAAAACATGAGATCCATTTATAGCAGTATAGATGGTGATTGGTAGCTAATGTGTAATACGTGATTCGTCATGTATGAAAGGAGGGCGACACGAGGAATAATATCCCATGCTAGGTGGCGATTGGTAGTACACATGATCGATGGCATGATCAAGTTGCCTCGTGCTGGCCGATTGAGTCCTGCACACCAGCTAGGACTCCAACTTATCATGTCATCTCAGTTTGGCGGTTCAGATAAAAATATTCTCTGAATAGGTCAACCTCAGGCTCTTTTTGAAGGTACACTTCACAGAAAACTTGAAAATTGCATATATTGAAGACGGAATTGGGGCCAATGTCTCGAGGATGAAGGTTATAAAAGTGCAGAACATTCCGGAAGAACTTTGACCCGGGTGGTGAGAAGCCACGGAGAAGGTGATCTGAAAAGACAATAACTTCACCTTCTCGGGGCTGAGGAATAGTTTCAGGGCCAGGAATCGGCCAGTGAATAACCTCTTTGGATGGTAAAACTCCCATGTCAACATATTCGCTTAATGAGAGCTTGAAGACTCTGGTAGCAGCCCAGTCGCAAGAAAAGTGGGAGCCCTAATCATTGTCGGCGGGTTAAAAGCTACGGCCCGGGGGTAAAAGCATGACGGGTTAATATTACGGTAATGAGCTGTTTAAAGGTTACAATGACAATTCAGTAGCTACAAGCCAATTATGGATATAAGATTAATCATTGTTATGAATCATGGAGAAATCATAAGCCTCCCTTGTAAGAGGGTAAGGCGGCTCTCAGGTTCATTAACAAGTTGGCAGGTTACAAATTCATGGTTAAGCCTTCCAGGTGCTGGCGGGTTACAAAGTCATTATTTGAGCCGCCCGAACAAAGAATGGTGGGTCAGTTATCTATGAACTTAAGGTTGTTGAAATTTTGCTGAGTGTTGGACAAACAAGTTTTGCGGATTGTAGTTACAATTACGGATCTGCGGCAGTCTGAAAAGGGGGTATAATTATTAAACCTAGCGTGCGGCAGTGGAAGAACCAAACATGCTATATATCAATTCTGAAAGGGAGGAGATCTATCCAGATGCAAGATAAAAGGCTAAAACTGCCGACGCCCTACTTCTACCTAGTTTTTGGATTGAACTACCTTCTCCGAGTGGGAGTTGGATGAACTTGGACGAACGCCGATGACCTTTATGAACTAGGGTGGTCTACTATGGATCTGAGAAGGAGGGAGAAGCATACCTGACGGTGTTGGTGAAGAGTGGATGGACACTGCAGTTTTCTGGTCCGAACAGGGTGATGCAGCGGCCTCAACGGAGTGGCTAACGCAGTTCAGCGGCGGCGGAGCTCCAGTGGCGACGGACGGCGCAAGGAAGAAGAAGAAGAGGGGGCGACAGGGGTAAAAGTGGAAAAGGGTACCCACGTGCCTATTTATAAGGAAAGAGTGAAATGGCATGCACGGAAATCGAGGTGACATCATGATTATCTTAACTAAGGAGGCGCCTCGATTCTCGGATAGCTAGTTAATGCAAAAAGATCCATTGTGATGTCATAGGTTTTTTCTGGATTTATTTCGCATGACGTCATGACGGGTTACAAGGATTCGTTCAAGGTTAAGCATTGGAAGGAATCAAAGAAGATTCGCCAACCGGAAGCAGTGAAGATTGTCATGAACAAGTTCAAATCAATCTGGGGACTAATGTTGGGGATATAACCCCACGGTGTGACCCGCCCAGGAGGGGCCGGGTTACATTATTGGTGACTCAGAGATAAGGCCTAAATAGGCCCAATAAGCCAGACATGGAACCTAGAGGGCGACTTACGTGGTGAGCCGCCAGAGGCCCAAGCCCAGAAGATGGTGCGAGACCCGGCGCTGTAAGCCGCCCAATATGTCTTGCCTAGTAAGGCAAGGCGACTTAGAACCCAGGTCGGTAACTTTGTATGATCCAACTTGGACTCTTGTAAGCCTAGGGCCTCGACCTGTGTATATAAAGGCAAGACCCTGCGACGAGTAACTGAAGTTACAATCAGTCGATAGCTAAGTTAAGTGATTTCGCTCACCTGTAATCGATACTCAATCAATACAATACAAAGCAGGACGTAGGCTTTTACCTCGTTGGTGAGGGGCCGGACCTGGGTAAACTCGTGTCTCTCGTCCCGCTCAACCCTTTCAAGCTAATCTATGTTGCAATGGCTCCACACCTAAGTCCTTTCACTAGGGCATCTGCCGTGACAAAACCACGACATTTGGAATTCTAAATGTAAATGTTTTTCTTCAAAAGCTACGTCAAAGTTGGTGAGGTTTAACTTCTTAAAAATCTATTTGCACTACATTATGGTACGGAGGGAGTATATATTACGTTCTCGCGTACCTGTTCAAGCGAATTTATTCTTATATTGACCCTTACAAGTTTGATTTTATTTTTAGGTTGTACTTATATTATTATTTTTTATTTTGAAAAATAAATGAAAGAAAAAAATAAGTTGCCACAAAACTTAAAGAAAGTGTTAGTGCATTTCTAAATGTTTAACATGTTTTTGGAAAATGTTTGATTGCTACTAAAAAATTCTAAACACTGGAAAATGTTTCAAAACATGTTCTACATGTATTTCAGAAAATGTTTGACATGTATTAAAAATATTGTTTAAAAGAATTATTATGTTTCACGTTTAACATGTTTTATGAAATTTTTAGAATTTATCAAGACACAATAATTTTAAATACATGTTGAATATTCGAAACACAATAATTATTCCAATAATTGTGTATTGTAAGAATACAATGAAAATACACAATAACTGCATGTGCTTGTGGTCCTAAATGAAGATAAATAATTTTAAAATAATTTTTGATATAGTGAATCATTTCAAAAGCGCGTTTTCTATTTTTTTAATACACGTGAAACATTTTGAAAAATATGTGTGTCGGATTCAGGGCTCCGGGGACCCTATGGTTCGAACTCTGGGGTGCACTTGCTCTTGATGCCCTACGCTTTCCTACAACAAGCCACGACGGAACTACGACGGGAGCGAGCTAGCGGGAGCGGCTGGAGACACGGCAGTTACCCGGGTTTGGGTCACCTTGTGGTGTAAAACCCTACTCCTGCTTGGTTTGTGGATTGCTATGGTGGTGGAGACAAGAGTACAAGTGCTGGAGAGTGAGAATGGTCGATCCCCTCTAGCGCAGCTCGCTGCCCATCTTTTATACAAGCCTTGGTCCTCTTCCCCCGAATACATTGGCAGGAAGGATTCCCACACAACAACAATTTGAAGGGGGGTAGGGGCGCAGTCTATCTTGACAAAAGATGGTCTTCGCCTGCAAAGCCTTCGTCCATGACGCGCCGGTGGGCTCAGTACTGACCTCCGTCCCGCGCGCCCGTCGTCTTGCTCTTCCTGCACCGATCAGGCAACCTTTGGGGATTGGTTTGGGAACCGGCACGCTGGCCTTGCTCCCTTAGCACCAAAGAGGAAAACGTTTTCATCCGCGCCTGCTGGCACGACCTCTGGCTCGGCCATGCGACCAGCCGATCAGCTTTTGACTTGTTTGCCCCTGCAAGGGGGCCTCGGGAGGCTGCCTCGGGAGACCGTGTCGCGAGGGGGCCTTGCGAGGCTTCAGTGGGGTCGGCTAGTCTCCTGAGGATGCCTGCTGTTGGGGGCCTCGCAAGGCAAGGACCTCGCGAGGGGTCTTGCTTGTGACGTCTGTTGGGGGATGTCGGTGTCAAAACCGGCAGATCTCGGGTAGGGGGTCCCGAACTGTGCGTCTAAGGCGGATGGTAACAGGAGGCGAGGGACACAATGTTTACCCAGGTTCGAGGTAATACCCTACTTCCTGCTTGATTGATCTTGATGATATGAGTATTACAAGAGTTGATCTACCACGAGATTGTAGAGGCTAAACCCTAGAAGCTAGCCTATGGTATGATTGTTGTTGTCCTACGGACTAACCCCTCCGGTTTATATAGACACTGGAGGGGGCTAGGGTTACACAGAGTCGGTTACAAGGGATGAGATCTACATATCCGTATTGCCAAGCTTGCCTTCCACGCCAAGGAGAGTCCCATCCGGACACGGGACGAAGTCTTCAATCTTGTATCTTCATAGTCCAACAGTCCGGCCAAAGGATATAGTCCGGCTATCCGAGGACCCCCTAATCCAGGACTCCCTCAGTAGCCCCTGAACCAGGCTTCAATGACGATGAGTCCGGCGCGCAGATTGTCTTCGGCATTGCAAGGCGGGTTCCTCCTCCGAGTACTCCATTGAAGATTTTGAACAAGGATAGTGTCCGGCTCTGCGAAACAAATTCCACATACCACCGTAGAGAGAATAATATTCCCACAAATCTAATCTGCTGACGCATTTTGCCTTATGACATCACACCACGGCCCGGTCATTATTCGAACCGTTTTTCACAACCAGCCGCTGCACATATCGCGAGGCGGTTTCCTTGGCACGTCTTGTCGAAGCAGAGATCGTGTCCCCTTATCACGGGATTCTCATCAATACGGGTGAGGGTAACCCAACCGCGCCATCAATTACAGCGCTTGGGGAATAAGCGATTTTACCAGGTGAGTGGGGAGGCGCATCGCCTCTTCCGCCCTTATAAAGGGACAAGGATTCACTCTTTTCACCCACGCCTTCTTCCTCCTTGCTCATCCACTCTTGCGCACTCGAGCTCTAGCGCCCAAGTTCACGTTTTCCTCCTCAAACCACTCCAAGCATGTCTGGAGCGGGAGGCAAGTGGATGGTCTCCTCCGTCACGGAGGAGAACATCACAAAGCTACGGGGAGCCGGATATCTAGCCGCAGATATCGCACACTGGCTTCCAGATGTGGGGCAGATCATCCCTACGCCACAGCCCCATGAGAGGGTAGTTTTCCTTACCCACTTCGTCCGCGGACTGGGATTTCCCCTCCACCCGTTTGTCCGCGGGCTCATGTTCTACTACGGGCTGGATTTCCACGATCTGGCCCCCCAATTTCATCCTCAACATCTCGGCGTTTATCGTCGTGTGCGAGGCCTTCCTCCGCATCAGGCCCCACTTCGGCCTATGGCTGAAGACTTCCAATGTTAAACCGAAGGTGGTGGTCAGTCAGCAAGCAGAGTGCGGAGGCGCCATGGTGGGCAAAATGCCTAATGTCACCTGGCTCGAAGGCTCCTATGTGGAGACCATAAAAGGGTGGAAATCGGGGTGGTTCTACATCACCGAGCCGCGCGACACCAACTGGGCGGCGGTCCCCGAATTCCGATCCGGAATCCCCACGTGGCTCACCTCCTGGAAAGAGAAGGGCCTGTCCTGGGGTTCCCCGGTAGAGCTGACCGGACTCCAGAAATGCATCAGAAACATGATGAGCAAGAAAATGAAGCTCGTCAACGTGGTCCAGGTCATGCTCTTCCGCCGGATCCTCCCGTGTCAACGACGGGCATTCAATTTGTGGGAGTTCGACCCGGCCGAGCACCAGACACTGCGAGAGCTCTTCGGCACGACGCACAAGGATTTCTGGAAGTTGCTGTTCAAGGGCGCCAAGGTACCTCCTCCCCTTACCGAGGACCGCGGACTTAGCGCAAAGCGTCCTGCCAATCCGGTGAGTTTTTCATATCTCATAGGATGTTTATTTTCCCCAGTTTAATCATGTGCGGGATCTAAGTCTCCATGCTATTTAACAGGACTGGGTAGAGACAGCGGAGCAGATCGATTGCCCAGCCCCCCGCCTGAAGATCCTGCAGATGCTCTCCTAACGGAGATGCTGGTTCCGGCGACTTACGAGGTGCCGATAAAGAAGGCCAAGAAGAAGGCCACGGGGACCCGAAAGGGTCTCCGGTGCAGGGTTATATCGGACTCATCGTCCGAAAACTCCGAGGCGCACTCCTCCCACGAAAATGAGGAGGAGGAAGAGGAAAGTTCTCCCCCCCAGCCGGGGGGACAAGAAAAGGAAGGACGCCCCAACCGGGGAGACCGAGGGTCCAAGAAGGGAAGGACCCTCCTCGCGGACTGCTCCACGACGCCCGCCTACAGCGACGACGAGTGGTTTCCCAGGGACAAGCCCCTGGCGAAGTCGTAAGTATCCGGATTCCATAGTAATTCATGGTATGTTTTATTGCACTGCTTCTCATCATGCCGGACATGATTATGTAGTCCATCCCGAGCCCATATCGACGTATCTTCGTCAGATGGTTCTTTGGACCCGTCGGATATGAATAGCGATTCACTTCCAGCCGCCTCCACCCCTCGCCCTACGAACAACGTCGAGGTGTTGTCTCAAAGGACATCGAGCCAAGGGGAGGTACTCCTGGAGGCGCCTCAAGGCGACGTTCCGGACCCTGGGCGCAAGGGGAGCAAGACTCCCATGGGCTCCGAATTCGGCCCCCAGCCGAACACTGCGCCGGAACCTCGAGTGGTTCCGGACTCTGTCAGGCGACCCCCCGTTAAGAGGGGCAAGCCGCCTGTGCCAGTGGCCTCTGTCCATCCAGAGGCATCGGACAACTTGCTGGAAGCGCTTCGCGGCACTTCCATTGACGAAGAACACCGCACTATCATGAGTGCAGTGGTCAAGAAGGTTCAGTCTGCCAAGAGCGGACTGACTGAAGCCTGTGCGAGCCTCCTAACAGGCTTTGAGGTAAGTGACCAGATTATAAGAGAATGTTACCTCATAGACACTAGCCCCTGATACTCTGTTCGGCGTTTGCGAAGAAAGGCCGAATAGAGGATCAAATAATAACCGCAGGAGTCTAATCGAAATATGTCTATGTGCATATGCAGGCTTCACTGCTAGCCGCTGCCGCACGTACTGCGGAGGTCGCCGCACTGAAGCGGGACCTTGAGCGGTCTAAGGAAGAGCTCGGCCTTGCCAAAAGGCAGCTCGAAGAGAACAAAGGTAAGTTATACCCCGTCTGTATGTTGATAAGAAAAAACAAGGGTGATTGCTTAGATCATAGGATCGTCATGAATTTTACCAGGGGCCACGACCGAAGTGGCGACCCTGAAGAAGGCGCTGACCGAGGCTGAGGACAACGCGGCCAAGGAGCGCATTGAGCGGGAAAAACAAGAGGCCCGGGTGGGCGAGGTGCAGCAAGAGCTCCAGGCTCTCGTCAAGAAACACGAGTCCTTGGAGCTTGACTCTAAGACGCGAGAGTCCGAGCTTGCTAAGACCCTCGAAAGCGCACAACATGCCAAGGCCGAAGCCCAAAAGGCCCTCCAGGAAATTGAGGCTTTTAAGAAGATAACGGCGGGTAAGGCATTCATTATGCAAAGCAAGCATGTGAAAGAAAATTTCCTTTTACTTACCCGAGTTCAGAGCTCTCCAGGAGCGTTCGCAGATCTGCCCCGCAGTGTGTCAGATGCCGCGGAGTTCTACCGGGCCGAGGAGGGGAGCTCGACGGAGAAGTTGTTCTGGTCTCAGTATACTGGGACCGAACATCCCATGCCATAGAGCGACCAGCTGAAGCAACTTGTCGAGCTCCACAAGGCAGCCGAACAGGCCATGAAGGGTCTTATAGTCCGGATGTGGCCTGGCGATCCCCTGCCCGATAGCTACTTTGGCCTAGTGACGCGGCTTGTGAATGCCTGCCCATGGCTTGAAGTCATAAAGCGGCCCGTCTGCATCGAGGGCGCGCGCAGGGCTTTTGCCCGAGCAAAGGTGCACTGGGCGAAGCGGGACGCCGAGAAGCTGGTGAAGGAGGGGCCGCCAGAAGGCAAGGAGCATCGCCACCCCGAGATGTATTATAACAGTGTCCTGAAGGGTTCTCGCCTTGTGGCGGAGGAATGTACTAAGGATGTAATATTCGAATGAATGTACTCATGCGATCCTGTAATATGAAACGAGTTCATTTGTGCTATGCAACGCTTGTGAATTTAAAATATTACCTTCTGTGCGGCCGTTTATAAAATCAGAGAGTTGGCCAGTCGTCGGCTTCTGCTCCCATGTAACTAGTACTGAGGTGTTCGGGATAAACCTGAGCACTCTTTATCCCAATTTTGGGTCCTTCGAGGGAGGTGTTCAGCACAACGACCAGGCAATCGGACTATAAGGCTTTATCACTCTCACTTAGCCATAGAAGTCTACAATTTTAAATTTTGGCGAAGCCCCTAGTATTCAGAAGGCCGAATTTGGGGCGCTATATACGCCTAAGTCGGGCAAGGCCGACTCCTCGCCCGAAGCGGAAAAAGTTTTTAAGGACTTGAGACCTCTCGAACAGCGACCAGCTCTCGCCTTATCATGACTGTCAGTTTTCGGCTTTCTCTACTGAGGTGCTCGTCCGGAAGAACCGGGACACAATCGCAGTAGTTCTCCCAGCGCTACCTTAGCCGATATTGCGGAACGTAAGGTACCAAAACATGGGAACCGGGCAAACCCAACTATTGACCCAAGATATGATTCGGAGCTGATGCATATAATGCTATAAGTTCAGGGTGCCGCACTGTCGAAAGTGTTCGGACTTCTCACGCCGTATTATGGGGTATACTGAAGCCCCTGGCGTACTGGTCATACCAGAATGTACGGGTGCAAGTTGTCGTAAATAAACAGACAAGAAAAAAGAAGGGTAATGTAATAATAGACTAATGCTATGCATTGTTATTTAAATAATACGTCGAAGCGTACTGATACAAGTAGTGCAATAAGCAAAAAATAGGACTATTTGACATGTCCTATCCAAGGATAAGTTGCGTATGGGTATTAAAAAAATGGGTACTTCGATTGTTATTAGAGACCACCTGGGGATTCCCTTGTACGTCTTAGCTTCTTGCGTCCTTGGTTGTTCCTTCCCGTAATGTGTCCCGCAATCAGACTGCCAGAAAGGGCTTCCAGAGAGTAAGGTCCTGAAAGAGAGGAAATGATAAAGGTATACAGCCCCTGGGGCGGTTGAGCCGCATTGTGGGACGTGCCCTAGTCGTGCCCCCGCCTATGCCCATGGTATTTTTTATGCGTAATTATGTACGCGCGACACAGATTTCGTCGCTTGACTGGGACTAGGACGGGGGCCGAATTGCTAGGCAAGCTCTGAACATGCCAGGCGATCCTGTTGCAGGTTACTCCGGACTCGCTTGAAGGTGTCCGGGGGCTTTATCGCCGAATTAGCGGATTGCCTTGAAAGGCTGCTTTGTGCCTCAGCTGCGAGGGCCGCAGTGTGCTCCTCCATGCGGAGCGAGCGTTCTGTGTTTCCATTGACTGTTATAACCCCACGAGTCCTGGCATTTTGAGCTTGAGGTATGCATAATGCGGTACCACATTGAATCTCGCAAATGCGGTTCGCCCGAGCTGTGCGTGATAGCCACTGCGGAACGGGACGATATCGAAGATTAACTCCTCGCTTCGAAAGTTATCCGGAGATCCCAGGACCACTTCCAGTGTGATTGAGCCCGTGCAATGATCCTCCACACCTGGGATGACACCTTTAAAGGTGGTTTTAGTGGGTTTGATCCTCGAGGGGTCTATACCCATTTTGCGCACTGTATCCTGATAGAGCAGGTTTAGGCCGCTGCCGCCGTCCATAAGGACTCGAGTGAGGTGAAATCCATCGATGATGGGGTCAAGGACCAGTGCGGCAGATCCGCCATGACGGATACTAGTGGGGTGGTCCCTGCGATCGAAGGTGATCGGACAAGAGGACCATGGGTTGAACTTTGGGGCGACTGGCTCCATCGCATAGACGTCCCTTAATGCACGTTTCCGTTCCCTTGGGAATGTGGGTTGCGTATATCATGTTCACCATTTTCACTTGTGGAGGGAACCTCTTCTGTCCTCCTGTGTTCGGCGGCCGGGGCTCCTCCTCCTCGTCGCTATGCAGCCCCTTGTCCCTGTTTTCGGCATTCAACTTGCCGGCCTGCTTGAACACCCAGCATTCTCTGTTGGTGTGATTGGCTGGTTTATCAGGGGTGCCGTGAATTTGACACGAGCGATCGAGTATGCGGTCCATACTGGATGGGCCAGGATTGCTTCTTTTGAACGGTTTCTTCCGCTGACCGGATTTAGAGCCGCTGAATCCGGCATTGACTGCCGTGTCCTCGGCGTTGTCGCCGTTGTTGCGGCGCTTGTGTCTGTTACGACGCGGTCTGCCGTTAGTATCCTTTGTATCTGAAGTGCCATGACTTCTTGATGTGTTGTTGCTGCGAGCCAGCCAGCTATCTTCGCCCGCGTAAAAGAGGGCCATGAGTGTCGTGAGGGCTGCCATAGACTTCGGCTTCTCCTGGCCGAGGTGCCGGGCGAGCCACTCGTCACGGATGTTATTCTTAAATGCCGCTAAGGCCTCTGCATCCGGACAGTCGACAATTTAGTTTTTCTTAGTTAGGAACCGGGTCCAGAATTGCCTGGCCGATTCCCCTGGCTGCTGAGTTATATGGCTCAAGTCATCAGCATCCGGTGGTCGCACATAAGTGCCCTGGAAGTTGTCAAGGAATGCATCTTCCAAATCCTCCCAACTGCCAACGGAGTCTGCTGGCAAGCTATTCAGCCAATGCCGAGCTGGTCCTTTGAGTTTTAGTGGGAGGTACTTGATGGCATGTAAATCATCACCGCGAGCCATGTGGATGTGGAGGAGGAAATCCTCGATCCATACCGCGGGGTCTGTTGTACCATCATATGATTCAATATTTACGGGTTTAAAACCCTCTGGGAATTCGTGATCCATTACTTCATCAGTGAAGCATAGGGGGTGTGCGGCGCCTCTGTGTCGGGCTATATCACGACGCAGTTCATATGAGTCTTGTCTGCTGTATTCGGCCTGGCCAGATTTGCTTTTAGTGTATCCGGCGTGACGGTCATCGTCCCGCGTTGGTGCGCGCCCCCATGATCCGTAGATCGATCTTGCATGTTTTGCCTTGTTTTCCAATACATCCCGCAGGTCCTGCGTGTTGCCCCGGGCCTTGGTATTTTTGTTTGAGTGGCGGCGGGGTGCGGGCTGGACTTCGGGCTGATATGCCTCTCTGTCTCGGCCACGAGGTGGCCGATCTGCCGCATCATACACTGGTGGTGTATGTTTTAATGCTTCCTCCTCGAGTCGAGGTAGCAACCTGCACTTTGGGTAACTCTTGGTTGGGCGCTCGAGTTCGTATTCCTCGGCTGCCAGGACTTCAGTCCATCTATCCACTAGCAGATCTTGATCAGGTCGAAGCTGTTGTTGCTTTTTTTCCAGGCTGTTTGCTGTGGCTATAAGCCGGTGCTTGAAGCGTTCCTGCTCGACGGGATCCTCAGGCACGACAAATTCTTCGTCGCCGAGGCTCACTTCGTCTTCGGAGAGAGGCATGTAATTATTATCCTCTGATTCTCCGTTTGCTGCCTGTTCCGGAGGGCTAGCTTGTTCATCCTCCCGCTCGAGGTTTGGCTGGAGGGGATTATCGTCGTCTTCGGCACTATTCGGAGCGTTATTGTCTCTTGTGCCGGTATCGCTGCTTTTACTGTGGCGAGACTTAGAGCGGCGCCGCTGACGTCGGTGCTTGGGTTGCTTCCTGGAGGGATTATCCTCCGTTGTTTTGTCGCCATCCCCTTCTTTGGGGGTGTCCACCATGTATATGTCATACGATGAGGTGGCCGTCCAGCGCCCTATGGGCGGTGGTTCTTGTTCGTCTCCTGCATCGTCGTCCATACCGTCGATGTCTTCGGAGCCGAAGTCGAGCATGTCGGTTAAATCGTCGACAGTGGCTACTAAGTGGGTGGTGGGTGGGGCGCGAATTTCTTTGTCGTCCGCATCCCATTCTAGCCGGACATAGTTCGGCCAAGGGTCTCCCGACAGAGAGAGAGACTTCAACGAGTTTAGTACGTCGCCAAAAGGCGAGTGCTGAAAGATATCCGCGGAGGTAAACTCCATGATCGGTGCCCAATTAGATTTGATGGGCACGGACACAAGCGGCTCGGAGTCCGTGGCCGGGGACGAATCCAACGGTTCGGCAACACGGGTCTCGTAGGAGGTAAGGTCAGTATTCGGCGCTATCGCCACTGAGTGTGCGGCCTCCGTGGCGGGGTCCATTCACCCGTCCACAGAGGGAGCAATTTGTTCCGGATTGAGGGCCGGAGTAGTTGCAGGTGTGATCTCCTGAACACAGTCCAACGGCAGAGCTAAATCATGCTCGTCGTGATTGTGCGGCGCACCTGACATGGCCTCAAATCCGTCGAAGATCAAGTCTCCGCGGATGTCGGCAGTATAGTTCAAGTTTCCAAACCTGACCTGATGGCCAGGGGCGTAGCTATCGATCTGCTCCAGATGGCCAAGCGAGTTAGCCCGCGGTACGAAGCCACCGAATACGAAGATCTGTCCAGCGAGGAAAACCTCACCCTGGATCGCATCATTGCCAATGATCTAAGGAGCCATCAAGCCTTACGGTGACGGCACAGTGGAACTCTCAATTAAAGCACCAGTGTCGGTGTCAAAACCGGCGGATCTCGGGTTGGGGTCCCGAACTGTGCGTCTAAGGCGGATGGTAACAGGAGGCGAGGGACACAATGTTTACCCAGGATCGGGCCCTCTCGATGGAGGTAATACCCTACTTCCTGCTTGATTGATCTTGATGATATGAGTATTACAAGAGTTGATCTACCACGAGATCCTAGAGGTTAAACCCTAGAAGCTAGCCTATGGTATGATTGTTGTTGTCCTCCGGACTAACCCCTCCGGTTTATATAGACACCGGAGGGGGCTAGGGTTACACAGAGTCGGTTACAAGGGAGGAGATCTACATATCTGTATTGCCAAGCTTGCCTTCCACGCCGAGGAGAGTCCCATCCGGACACGGGACGAAGTCTTCAATCTTGTATCTTCATAGTCCAATAGTCCGACCAAAGGATATAGTCCGGCTATCCGAGGACCCCCTAATCCAGGACTCCCTCAGGGGACAGCTGTTGGATCCTTGGAGGTGCGCCGCGCCCTGGGCTGAAGGCAGACGGGTCTGGGTACCCCCGGTCCCATGGGCCAAACAGTAGCCCTCGGGCCCGCGGCGCGCCCGCCTCCACCCTTTATGGAGGGGGGGGGGACGAAACGACGCGGGCCCTAACCGCCTGATGGAGCGGGGGACGCCCCCACTTCTCCCACGATGCCTCGACAACCGCCCGGGCTGACATAAATCCTGCCTGCACACGACGCGAGGCCATCATTGCCTTTCTTGTCCCGCATGTGCCTCCTTTCGCCTTCCTTCTCGCGCGCGACTCCTGGCGAGCCAACCCCAGCTGCAGCGTCTCTCTCGATCCCTGCTTGCAATCCCGCGACACGCGCCCGCCGGCAAGAAAGGGACGGTGACGACTTCGGCCTTCAGCTCGCCCACCGTCGGGGGGGGGGGGCACTCCTGCGTTCCTCCATCGTCGACGCGGAGGACATGGATCCGGTGCTCCCGCTGGTGGCCGGCGACCGGAATGAAGGGCAGGTGACCAGTATCTGGCCGGGCTCGCAAGCGCGGAGCGGCTTGGTGGCGTCCGTCTACCCCTTCTTCCTCCACATCGTTTATGTCGGGTTGGTCCCGCTGTTCTCGGAATTATTCTACGCTATCCTTTCCCATTATCGGATCCAAGCCCTTCATCTCCAACCCAACTCCATCCTCCTTCTAGCCGTGTTTGCCTTCTACTGTGAGGCCTTCGTGGACATGAGACACTCGGTAGCACTCTTCCGGCACTATTTTAGCCTGCGGTTCACAGCCGCGGATCAACGCTCCACATGCGTCTCCTTCCTGGCCATCAAGGCGATGGAGGATGGCATCATTCACTTGAAGGCCGGGAAGAAGGTGGAAGGATACCGGCACCGCTGGGTCTTCATGTACGCATGCCGGACCAACCCACTCCTGATGATCCCGACGGACCCAGCCGAACAAAACCCCGGGTGGGGGCACGAGAAGCTCACCGACCCCAGGATGGAGCCGGTCTAAGCGGATTGCCGCGCATCGGGCCGCGAAGTTGTCGGGACCGATGGTCCTCAAGGAGTACATTCGGAGGCGCATTGCACCACTCCAGCATCACTCACGGCCCATGTGGGAGCCAGCACGAAAGACACTCATGAGGCTGTGTGCCGGCGCCCTGAAGCTTGAGGAGTTGGACGGGGCCCTGGCAGCCCTGCTTGCTGGTTCCGCCGAGGACCCCCTGAGGAGGCGCTCCCCCTATACTCTATCAGGAGAGGGCGGAGCTGGTTGCGGTGATGCCTCTTTTTGACCGGTGAGGGCTCGTGCCTGCAGGCCATGTTGGGCCTCACGAGAACCCCCTCACGGTGGTGCTGGACTCCCGCGGCAGCGATAGCGTGGAGGACTCAGAGAGGGCTACGGAGGACACCGTCGACCAGGCGCCCCCGCGCTCCTGCGCTCGCTCATTTGTGACCTTGGGGATGATGACGTCGATAGTGTGCAGCCCGCGGCAGTGCCCCCTCAGTCTTTCAGGGCAATTGACGGGGGCGGGTCCAGGACCTCGGCGCCAGGGCAGCCGAGTCCGCAGTAGCCGGGACCCTCCGGAGGGTGGGTGCCCCTAGACCCCTAAGGATGGTGACAGGACGACTGAGCTCACCGGTGACCATCCCGAGGGCCTAGATGACAGGGTCGGGGCGAAGCTCGAAGATGGCGGCGGCGCGCTACGGGCCGCAGAGAGGAAGAGGAAATGGGCTGCCAGAGACGAGTAAGTTCATGTGGTCGCTTCCGCCTTGTGCTTGTACCCCCTTGGCGAGTCCGGACTGATCCCCATTTGCGCAGGCGGGACAAGAACAACTCGAAGAAGAAGAGGAAGAAAGCGGGGGTGAAAGCAGCCCTAGTCCGAAGAGGGGGTCGACGCCTGCCGGGAACCCCGAGGGGCGTGTGGAGGCCACCCGCCGCCCCATCACCGAGGCGGGGCGGCGGCGCGTTGAAGAGAGGTCGCCGCGAGCGGGCATGATTTCCGAGGCCACGGCGAGCCAGCCCCTGGTGCCCCCTACCGGAGCGAGGGTGTGCCGCCCGCTGGGTCCGCTGCTGAAGGAGAGGCGACGGCAGGGGAAGCCGTAAGTTATAAGTTAATATTATTTTAGATTGACCTAAGTTAGAAGTTTGTCACTTCGTTAGACTCATTTATTTATGTCGACATGCCTCTGCCTCTGTATTCCAACCTACATTGCAAATTAACTGCAAACCGCATAAAAGGAAATATTTGCAGTTACATATCTCAAATTCAGTTCAGATCAATATTATTACTAGCGGGACAAATGTGCTTCCGCATGCAAACACCATGTACTATCACAAGCTGTTCCATTTTTCATGTGAATTATTGAATTTGTGCAGTTTGAGCCGTCTGAATACTAATTCACTGTCATGTTTGCACAGACAGATTGGACGGAGCCGTAGCCAGAGCAGCGTTCCCATCCTATCCTCGGGGCTCCATGTTTTTTGTGTGATTCCGGCGGCAGACAGCATGGACTTGGGCGCTGATGCCATCGTCTTGTCTTGCCTACAGGACGAGACAGTATAACTAATCGATGGTTGACGAACTCACTTGTCGATCGATGCTCATGACTTGTGTCCGCAGGTGTTGTTCCTTTGATGAGCTCTAGCCGTATCTAGATTTAGAACTTGGTCGGTGTAGTGTGCGGTCGTGTTCTGTCTTCAGTTTTTTTCCTGTCTTTAGTTAGGTGGGATTGTATTGATCGATGCATGGGGCAGGAAGAAAGGTATAGGTTCATATAGACTAGGTGTTGGGGCGCGCCTATGGCGCGCCTCTTGAGGGGGAGCTGGGCGGTGCCTGGTAGTAGTCGACCCTTTAACACTCTTTTCTATTCTAATTAGCGTGTGGGGTGATTGCTTTAATTAAGAAATTGAGAATAGCAGCAGAAATATATATACAGAGAAGCCCCATTATGGATCTGAACATGAACCATGTGACTGAGAGCGGTGCAGTTTACATAAGCAATGACATAGGTTTAGCATCTTCAAAAGCATGCGATAAGAGGGCCCAAAAGCAAACCACGGGTTCATCACGGGATAGAGCATAATTAGGAGTACTTAGTGCTAGATTATATTGACACAGGGGTTGCGGTGTCTTCGATGGTGCATTAGGGGCGGTGCACGGTGAGAACCAAGCAGCGCTTTGAAGTGATCCTGAAACGAAAAGCGTAGATGTCTCCTTCGCGAATGTTGGCACCCGAGCCCGTCCGCCTCCTCCCCCCCCCCCCCCCCCCCACTCTCTCCGGCATCACCATGGTTCCGCGGAAGATCACGACGTACGCTATGCTGACGCCAGAGCGCCCAAGGCAGATCCCGGAGGAGCGAGGAGCGCCGCCTGCATCGCTGCTGAGCTGCCTCCAGACTCGCCGGAGCCGAAGGAGGAGGAGGAGCAGCAGCCAGACGAGGAGGAGGAGGAGGAGGAGAAGGAGGAGGAGGAGGCCAGACGAGGAGGAGGAGGAGGAGAAGGAGGAGGAGGAGCTACCGGAGCCGATGGAGGTGGCAGATCCGGAGGAGGAGGCGGAGCAGCCTGCCAAACACATTAACCTACGCAGAAGGATCGTCCGCTCAGCCTGTCCACGTAAGAAGGCGCTCGGCCTGTCCGCGTAATCACCCTGGCACTGTGCGTCCTGGCAGTGGCGAGTTACACTGACATAGACAACAGCGATCGAGCTCTGATTGGTTCGTTGTTGTGAGTTTCCATCGGTCATGCGATCTGACTCTCCGTCGCTGCAGGTGGGCCGTGAGGTTTGGCTGGGCCATATGTTAGGGAGCAAGAAAAGAGGAGAAAAACACGCAACCACCCTCTTCTTCCTCGCTCTTGCCGCACCGCTCCACCGCTCCCCTTCCCCCCTTTTGTGTGAAACCCTAGCGATGGCGGCGGCTGATTGATGGAGGTACTGACGGCGGCCTCAAGCAATGACACGAGGAGCTTTAGCCACCAAGTAAAATATGCAAGAAAATTAGATCGACACATTTTATGATTAACAGGAAAGCAACATTCACTAGTAGAAAAAGGGGCTTTTGTCCCGGTTGGTAAGGCCCTTTAGTCCCGGTTTTTGAACCGGGACTAAAGGGTCGTTACTAATGCCTCTCCCCTTTAGTCCCGGTTGGTAACACCAACCGGGACTAAAGAAAATTTTATGATTTTTTTTGAATTTTTTTTTATTTTCAAATTTCTGAATTATTTTAACCTCTAATTTCTAATCATCACCCCTCATTACTGCTCAATTTATCCTCTAATCTCTAATAACCCCTCATCATTCCAAATCATCTAACTTCCCGAACGGTCACCCATCCTCCCACTCCCCAGCCTGAGCACGCTTAACTTCCGGGTTCTATTCTCCCTCGTTTCCAAGTCTGCACTTGTTGTTTTCCTGACAATAGTAAGATGTCAATCCTATTAACCCTCAGGAATTTTGCTTGAGCATGAAGTGACACATTTCACTGTTTGAGTTTGAAACTATTGTTTAAAAAAAATTATTTAGTAACACTAATGTTTCTTGAATAATTAGTTTGACCATTGTTTGACCACAGTTTGACCAGATTTGACCAAAATTCAAAATAACTGAAATAATTATTTAGTAACACTAATATTCTAGAATAATTAGTTTGACCATTGTTTGACCACAGTTTGAAATTTTTTCGATTTTTTCCACTCTAGATCTTAAAAGCCCCATAACTTTTGTTCTGTTAGGTTTTTGAGGATTTTGAAAATGTTTAATGGGGTTCCCCACTTAAATTCGGATGTAACTTTTCGAGTAGATGATTTTTCATATAAAAAACTTTTTCATCCGAGTTTGTATGCAAAAGTTATGCCCATTTTACAAATTCCAGAGAGATTTTGCAAATAAAGTCGAAATTCATATTTGTTAATTTTCCCAACAACTAGACCACATATCACATGGGAAACTAATTTTATTTTATTTTTTAAAAATTTCCATCATTTTCTTTTGTTTTTTCTAAAATTGAAAAGGCGGTGGGGGGGGGGGGGGTAGAGTTTGAAAATGGGACCTTTAGTACCGGTTCGTGCCATGAACCGGTACTAATGCCTCAAAGCCCATTAGTACCGGTTGGTGGTACCAACCGGGACTAAAGGTCACCAACCGGGACTAATGGACATCGCACCCTTTAGTCCCGGTTCGTGGCACCAACCGGGACTAATGCCTTAGCCGCACGAACCGGGACGAATGCTCACATTAGTCCCGGTTCGTGACTGAACCGGGACTAATGTGAATACTGCCCTGTGACCAAAGCCCTGTTTTCTACTAGTGATTGGTTGGGACAAAATGAAATACGCACAACTCCAATTATGTACCATAAGTTTAAGGGAAACAATAGAATTTAGGAAATCCTAAATGGTCTAAAAATCAGTAGCAATTTTTTGGATACCAAGAAAAAGAATAGTTACGAACCTACTAATCCTTCCGTTTTTCTGAATGTAAGTTTTTCAGCAATCAACATCCATTCCTAATCTAGTGTTTGCTCAAAGAAAGTAGGGAAGCAACCTACCTTCAAGTAGGTGCACCAGATCCGTTGTGCCCATAGAACAAAAAGAATCTCATCGGCTAGACGGCATACAGAAACTTTGCGCATGCTACCATAGCCTGATTGCAACATCAGATGACATGTGATCTCATGGTCAGGCTGATTACTTTTCAGAGCGACATGCATAAAACAAAAACAAAAACAGGAACACATAATTTGTGACCTAAAAAATCATATAGTCTTAAGAAATTTTTGACGATTTACTCCACAATCAAACACCAATATGGCATGTCATCAGAACTCCTATCCCAAAGTTTTAATACACTTGACAGATCAATATAGTAGAAAACAAAATTCGCACTATATTGATCATCCAAGGTGGAGAGTGAAAAAAAATACATGGACACTAAAAACTGAAGCGCTGTTAGTTTCCTCCAGCAAGAGTGAGAAAGCTTTTGGTGCGCCACCTGAGTCAGTTCTTCTGCGGTGGCAGGTAGGTGAGCGCTATTTTCTATTGCTTTTGTTGTCGATGCCAGCATGTAGATGTCACACTTGCACACCCAGATGATACAGGTTGACATTGAATTAGCTCACACCAAATTCAGGTCTGAATCTTGTATGTGAAGAACATAACCTACTGCCAGAACATAAGCAATCGATAATCTAATTATATAACTTAGTCTAAGATTATAAGAGTGATGGAGCTGTGATGTTATTGTTGGCATAATTTCAGTGTACATGAACATTTTGTACATGCTTTCGTAGCTAAATCTGCAGTTGAAGGACTTGGTTGAAGACCAATATCCTACAGTACTGCAAACTTCATAATTTCAAAAATGCAAGTGCACGCAAATAGAAAACATGGCATGACAACAAAGTTCTTTGTCCAACCCTTGTTCTGGCTTATTATGATCCTCCTGGAAGTCAAGGAACTCTAAATAGCAAACATGAGCACACAAAGCAAAGGCCATACACTTGAAGATTCTCGTTGAAAGATATGATCCAATTTGGGAACCACACATGTAGCATTTAAACGACATGCATAACATCAACCCCTGAAATAAGATGACAGGCTGAGCAATGAAAATCTCTTGCATTAGTAAATAGGATAATCTGCACACTCACAAATGATATATGACGACATCACAATTTATGTACACAATATGTTCATCTGGAGCAAGTAAATTAGGCACATAAATGCTACTCCCTCCGTTCCATAATATAATATCGTTTTGTAAGCTGTTTTAGCTTGTAAAACGATCTTAGATTATCAGACAGAGGGGGTACATCAGAATTCGTAATTTACAAATGGCCATGCAAACATAGTTATAGCAAGCATAAATTAGCCACAAAGTAAACTACTACCATGTTTAAAAGCTTGAACTCATCATTGGGCTTCACAAGAATAGAGGCAATTTCAATCACCCATGAATCAGTCAAAAGTGCCTTCCGTAGAGAAAAAAACATATTGTTTTCTTGGGGTCAAGAACTTCTGTACCATTAAAACTTAGCATTTGACTTAGCTACAAGATACATTTGATTTAACAACAAACTACATTCAATCAAATGTAAACACAAGCTGACCTGATGTGTGCTTTGTTTTCTGGAGAAAGTACAAAAATGCAAGCTGTCAAAAATATGAACCTCGACACTGGAACGATTACTAATTAATCATGGATACAATGTTCATTTATATTCGAATCTCAAAACAATTAATTCCTGAAATCTAAACATATTTCAATTAAATTGATATTTAATCCACGCCCACGCACCACCCCTTCCTCCCAAATGATACAAAATATGCGACCAAGATATAAGCACTGAGGGAGTGGGAGGGGTATGTACCTGAAGTGGCAGGTGCGGGAGGCGGTGGTTGTTCACAGCGGCAAGGCTCAGCGATAAGGGAGAAGACGACGATGATCAGGAGCGTGCACATGACACCGTGCACCGCTAGTCGACAAGACCGTTGTCTTCGATATCTCATGGACATCACTATGTTGTCACTGCCCAATGCTGACTGTCACTTCCCTAAGGTTGTCCATGGACCTCCTCCCAGAGGTCGTTCTCCAGGAATCTGAAGATCCGCCTGAATGGTGGCCGCTTGGTGATGTTGGTGCTAGTGAAAGTGTCATGTCTGTCAAGATTTGTAAAGAATGCACGCAAGAAATCAAGGTCAGGTACAACTAATAGGACCAGTAAACACAAATGAGGGCAGCAAATCGGTATATATGGCGGTGTACACGAAAAACATTACACATGTGACCAAAGAAATCGATAGCATATGCTTGCATGAATAACTGAAGGAGCAGAGAGATTACATTTCAGCCAAATAAAGGATTAAGGCACTGGTGCAGAAATCAACCACATATTTCAGCGCGGTCATACCAAGAAACCAAAATTGAATACAACTCTATGGATAAAACATCTATCACCGGACAAAACTCTAACATCTACATATGCACCTCACCTAAAAGTGGAAATATCATTTCTTTCATAGCATTAAGAATGTCTTGTGAACACAACTTTGCAAGTTTAATATAGCCAATAGGTCGTCATAATATATTTCAAGTATGTATAATATAAGTTGAGTCATCTATTTTGGAACGGAGAAAGTACAAAACAAGCTCCAGGCATATATAATATAAGTTGAGAAAACCAAAAAAAAGAAACAATCAAAGATATATGCGTATTAACCATGAGTAATATCCAAAAGATGGTTAAGATCCCTATGCAGCTGCATTATGAAACAAACATGCATCAGTACTTACCTAATGTCATAACTTGTCAACAAATACAAACTCAGACTCAACTGGAATGTCTTTGGCAATGAGGCGCATACAGTAGCTGAACCATGGCCATATTTTTTGGTATAGACCCATTCCAGAGCATGTACATGCACAAGTCTGAGCTAAACCACATATATGATCCAGCATAGATACATGATGACTCTCCAAGAATATCAACTTCAGAGAAAATATAAAGCATGGGAGAGTTGAAGGTGTACAGTTGAGACCAGACTAGTCCATCTTCCTTTAATTTCTGTGAGGGTTCCATATTTTAAGGGAATGGCACATGTTTTATTAGGTAAAAAATGGGTAGCCAGGACCAGTATAATCAAGAAAAATAACAATCAATACATTAGCAATTTGCTGGTACTTAAAGGCCAAACATGAGTATGGCATATGACATACATATAGGGAAATAACATGGTGTCATAAGGAAAGGAGGCAGGGAGGCCATACCATGTCAGAAAAATGGTTGGAAGAGATATAATCAAGAAGCCTCATACAAGCAACAATGATAGATAACCATCTTGTGCAGGAGGAGATCATGAAGAAGAAGACACCAAGATCTTCATCATATTTTTTCACTCCAGGCTGCAAGTAGCATCAAGTAAGTCTGAAAGATAAGTTATCATAAAGAGCTTGCTGCCAGGTAGCATAGATAGCGACAATGAATCGCCTCACACAAGACAATCGACTAAGGAATAAGTTTCATTCGCTTTGACAACGGGCACCAAAATTATCCAATGAAGTAAACTAAACATTGTAGTTCCAAATCAATTACCGTTTCATCTGAAAAGGAGCTCAGCCCCGACAAACTGTTGGTGATTGGAGATACTACATAGAAAAACATCACACCAGAGATAAACATAATAACTTACCTCGATAAGACAGATTGTGTATTATAGTGAAGTGAAGATGAAATGCCTAAGCAATTATCTAGTAGGGCTGACAATTACGTGGCGAAAAAATATGTGCTACTTCAGATAGAAGTAAACATGTGATGGTTCTGATAGAAGTGCAAAGGCCTGTTAGGCAACTGAGATTAAACATTTTCAATTATAATTTACATCAAATTCCGTCCGAAATTCTTTGAAAGCTTCTACTCCCTTCGTCCCGAAATGTAAGACGTTTTTTGATACTATGGTAGTGTCAAGAAACATCTTACATTTTGGGACGGAGGGAGTATCATATGGTAAACAAAATAAAATATAATCAGATCTATGTTTACAGCAGGCTCATGACATCAGGATATAGGTAGCTGCATAGATCCATGAACCACTTAATCATAAGTTCAGGCATGGTATGCTACATAAGTATTCTTCAAGGTACACTTTATAGTTTGTACCATCTAAAACATAAAATAAATATTCAGCAAGATATAGTTAAGTCACATATGAAATACTCCAGTACAAAGAGACTACATGGAGAAGGAAATTAACAAAGCTACAACTTGCATGGACATACTAACAAATTGATAAATGTAGTGAACCAGGATGTTTGATAAATAAAATCAAGCGGCCATGTTCTACTCAACAAGCTATACAGCAATATTGTCAGTTCTATCATCACACTGATTACACGATAGATGCATTGTTCTAAGAAAAAGGTATCCAGAAGTGAAAAACTAATTACATATTTTTTTCAATTAAAATAACCAATATAGTACTAATGGCATAAGTTGCATTACCTGCCTCATTGTAGAGCTAGAAGAAATTTGTAGCCATTGATTATAGGAATTAAAATAGTCACCTTCAGGTGCCGTGCCGATTTTCTAAGAGAACCAGCTCATCAAAAAGAAGGCGAATTGATTTCAATATCTTATAAAATTGTGAAAGGATAACTCTGCAATTCATCAAGTTCTATATGAATCATACATTAATAACTGTGCAATGATATGTACTTCAAAAGCATAAATAGAGTGTACACACAAACTGAAATGGCAATTCCATTTCATTCTAATATCAACACATCAAAAGTGATAGGTTCGTAATGTCGAAAACACATCAAAAGTGGACAGTTGATAGCTGAAAGAAATAACAAATGATATTTTAGAAGATCAATAGTAGTTTAAATATTATGACTGAAAGCAACCAATTTGAGATATATAGGAAGAAGGATGTTCTCCGTGCTCTTCTTCTACAGGACCATCCATCAAATTGGAAGTTTGAAACTCATCAAAGAATCGGCACATGGAGCTGAAAACAAAATAAAATAGAGCTGACCGGACGAACGTTTCATTCAGCAGATGGACATCACCACACCAGACAAATGATCAAATCTTCCTTGCACTCTCTACTCTAAGACTGCTATTTGGTAAGTGCAAGCTTTTTCCTATGGAAGTATGGATGCTTTCTTATAATTGTCTATAGAACCTTAGCAGCTGGTGTTTTCAACGGACCGACCACCATAATGAAGGAGAGAAACAGGGAGAACCAGAACAAAAAACCGAGACGCCAATTGAGATGGATAGGGCTCATAGAGAGGGTCTTCTCATTGCCGCATCATCGACATTCGCTGGAGTCGCCCACGCATACTCTTCGACGGCCCCGACCTCCTCTTGTGGTTGCCGTCAGCCGTCGCCTCATTCACCCCTTCTATTTTGTGGCTTCAGCCCTGAACACAAACAGAAGATTCAGCTAGTGATACTCTAGATCTAATAATAGGTGCAACAAAAAAGTGAACTTGGCATACGTCCATGCTCAATAGATGAAACGCGACAGAAAGATAAACTGGAGTTGTGACTATTACCACCAACAAATGAAGTGCCATTACAATATTCTCCTATGAGCAATGTAGAAGGAAATGATGATGTGGAGTACAATACATAGACATGACATATTATTTTAGATCAGACAAAAGAGGAAACATAAAAAAAGTCAAAGAGAACTGTAATGTTCAGTCCTTGCTGCAGTTTAAATAACCTGAACTAATCAATCTTTTTAATGGCTGCAATCAACCACTATTGCCATAGTAAATCGAGACTAATTTTTTTACATACATTGAGATAAATGTAGACAGGAGAAAAATGATATGGGAGCCAAGCTCACAACTTACCAATCCTAAACCTCCAAAATTAGCATGAGAACCACACAAAACAAAGCATCATGATCATGAAAATAGTGAGGAATTCATACATCATAGACGCGGTTGAAGCATAACTCAACCTGCCGATCAAAACAGAGGAAAGGAGAATGAAAAATCAGGAAGGTGCGAGATGGCTGGGATCGAAGACGGAGTAGTAGCACCAAACCTAGCAGAGAACATTCACCGATGTGGCTCGAGCTCCTCCTAGGGTCGCTGCAAAACACATGGGGATGGAGGGCGGGGAGAAGACGGAGCTGCGCGAGCCACCGCAAACAAAGAATATGAGGCGAATTGGATAGGAACGAGGCGTGGAGCAGTGGTGGCGGCACTGACCTGAGCACAGGGAAGGCGGTGGAGGAAGGAGAGAGCGGGCGGTTGCGCGCGGATCTGGAGCTGCCTCTTCATCCGCACTACCCCGCATCTCTGCATCTCGCCACCTCGACCTAGGGCCTCTATCGGCACCTCGATGTCATCCCTTCCTTGGTCTATAAAGCTGAATTGCATGAAAGTTGAATCTATGGATGTCCTAACCTCTATCTGGAAGTTAGATTGGTTGATTGATTGGTTAAGTATTATTCACAAAAAGAAGAAAAGTGTACCTGTGTTGCCAAACGAGTTCGAACAACATCCAACGGGTAAGTTACAGATGCAGCTGTCACTCCCGCTAGACCACCACCAAGTAAACGTACGACACTAACATAATTTGGGTCATCCAGGCCAGGCACCATTCCGAGAAGCTGCAACCGTTATTCAAAACTCATCAAACTATAACAAAAAGCATAAAGTCATGAACAATCTTACAAGTTAACATACTGAAACTTAGTGCTGACCTTTTTGTATCGCTCATAAGAATAGAAGCTCATGGCGGAATAAGGTAATCGATGTACAATGGTGACAAGATTGCCTTTCCAAAATGCCCCAAACAATCCGCGAAGCCTCGTGCCATATACTACACTTCCTTAGAGCTGCAGCATCTGAATGCATACCTGCCACCTGTCGGATCAGTATGTCACAAGCTCGTATAACAAACTTCATCATCAACATATGGGTTACGTGACCCAAAAATAATGTTGTTGGGTTCATATTCAAGAACAATTTCAAGAGATTGCAATTTTGTAGCTACGAACAGCGTATAATACAGAAAATTCACAGCCAAGGCTGAACTTCGGATGATGATTGGACACTATATAAGCAGAGTGTTGTAAATGAACAGCAATAAGTAGTTCATAACTGTCAACCAGGGATATACAGTTTGGAGCAATCAGTTAAAAGCGAGGAAAGAATCTATATATCGCATTCAGGGAACTAAGTTAATAGTATCAGCATCAAATTTCCTTTGAAAAGCCTACGTGTGAAGCCAGAAGCACACCGGCAACCCGAGAAAGAAGGAAATTCTTCCTTCACGCTCAGATAACCCCATTAATTGCTACAATCCCGACGTTTTCCTCATGCTTTTCGCCCCTAAATTCCTTGGATGTCAGGGCACGCGGAATCCCACACATTCAAAGGGGGGTTCCTTTCTCGTCAAATCATGTCCTGGACACAGAATCTCGCAAAATCGAAAGGACAGCTCTAATTAGTCCTCGCCGGAGATTCGTGTGGTCTGAAATCCCCCCTCGAGGCACAAATTCGCAGCTGCGGAAGCAAGATGCTACCCTCCCCTGTCCCCTCCGAGCTCCCAACCCGTCCATGCACACAAGAACATGGGAGAAAGGAGGGGGTGTGGGGGAAGCCTTTTTTACCTGGAAGAGGATGGTGAGGCGGGCGAGGGGCGTGGTGCAGGTCTTGCTGACGACGCCCACGAAGCCTCCGGCGGCGAGGTGCGCGGCGGTGCCGATGTGGCGCTGCTCCTGCTCCTGGCGGGGGGAGGCCGAGACGGCGCCGCAGCCGTCGAGGGCCACGCCGCCCACCCGCGCCTCGTTCTGCATCGGCGGGTTCGGCGGGGAGGGTGGGACGGGTGGGGATTGCGGCTAAGCTTGGGTCGCTCGCGGGGGTGGTGCGGTGTGGATGGCGGACGGACGCGTGCCAGGCAGAATAGCACGCCTTGACGCCAAGACGAGAAGGTTTGAACAAGAGCAGGTTTCAGGAGGGCGCCTTCTCTGATGGCCATAGATGGCGGAGCAAGGATGGTAGCGGCGGCTGTGGCGGCGCCGGCAGGAACCCTAGCCGCCAGTCGGGGTGGAAACAAGAAGATGCGAGAGGAGGAGGAAAAAGAATGCTCTGTGTCTCTCTCTTTTGTTCCCGCTCACGACGCGTTTTCTTTTCTCCCTGCGATCTCTTTTTGTCTCTAGTGATCCCACGTAGCAGGCGCGAGCAACTCTCCTTGATGCACACCTTATTGTTTTAGATGGATGGGTACAATTTCTGTCACTCACATATGACTTTTCTAATGGACCGTTGTTTAGTTTAGTTTGTCTTAATACAAATGCCTCGTGCGTTACAACGAAGTAACAAAATCATAAAATCTACTCCATGTGACATTACGTGCTAAGCGCCATTGCTTATATCCGATTTTGATTAACATCGATAATAATTTTTAAGTTTTGTGAATAACTTGAAGTGTATTTTTTTAAATGGAACATTTTTGGGGAATTTTTTCTCATTTTGATAAAAGCATGAACATACTTAAAACACAAGCATTTGACGTACTCCCTCCATCCTTAAAAAAATGTACTTCCAATTTTGTTGGAGGGTTAAACTATCTCAAAGTTTGACTGAGTTTATGCAAAATTATATCAATGTTTGTAAAACTAAATAGGTATATGATGAAAATATATTTAATCATGAATCTAATGCTACTCATTTGATGGTACAAGTATTGATGTATTATTGTATAAATACGGTCAAATAATAACAATTTTGACTCTTCAACAAACTTGGAAGTACACTTTTTAAAGAACGAAGGAAATAGATAATAGGCTCTTTTTCTCTACAAAAACACACATTGCGGAGACCAAAACCGCGCATATCACAGGGTGTTCGGCGACTTAAACAAATCGTCAAGTGGAGTGGCCGGAACGTACACCTATCTACACGCCTCCTAGGATCGAAATGCCCAGCATCCCATCTCTTTTCCCCTTCCCCTGGGCGCTTCGTTCTCATCCCATCTAGCTTAGCTAACCACTGCAACCATTGGACACTTGTGATTGATAATAGCTCTAACACTATAAGAACAAGCGCCGCCGCGCTATTTATTAATCACTCAGATTTTTATTTTTTTAGGAAAATTGTGATTTTGAAAAAGTTCATTGTTTTTACGACAAAAGTTTATCGTTTTGGAAGAAAAGTTCAAACACTTAAAAATAGTTCATCATTTTTTAAGGTAAGTTCACAAACTTAAGAAAGTTCCTCGATTTTGAAGGACATTTATGAAAAAGTGAAAAAAAATTCCTTTAAAAAACACAAATATTTGGAAAGAAATCATCAATATTGAAAAAAGTTCATCGATTTTGACAAAAAGTTCAGCGAGTTTGAAAAATAGGTCATCAATTTTTAAAAAAGTTCACAAATTAGAATAGAAAAGGCATCAATTTTGAAAAAAAATCGACAAATTTGAAAAATGTTCATCAAATTTGAAAAAAAAACTCAATTTTTAGAAAAGTTCATCAAATATGAAGAAAATGTTCACGAATTTGACAAGAAGTTCATCGAATTTGATAGAAAAGTTCATTGAATTTTTAAAATTTTCAACTATTTTGGTAAATACGATGAATTTGAAAAAGTTCATCGAACGAGGAAGAAGGAAAAAGAAAAATGAAAACAAAAAAGAAAAAAGAAAAACAAAATACAGGACTGGAAAAGACAAAAAAAGATGGAAGGAGGGCAGCAAGTTCGCTTGGCGAGGTGGTTACTGGAATGTGGAATAACCTGGAAATACCCGTATATTATGCACGCTCTTTTTTCTCTTTTAACAGAAAAAGAAGGAAAGCAAATGGGCGGAACCCAACTAGCAAGTCTGTAGGCGCCCGTTTGCAGAAACAATAAGAATGAGCGCCTACAACGCTAAATAGGAATCCTCTAGCTTCGTTGCCTCTTTGCGACTGCCGCCCTGCAAGCCCCCCGCCTCGGCTTTAGCCACCATCAGCTCTCACACCTGGCCTCCTTCTAATTCCTCACAAGCTCGCCCGCAGCCACCATGACCTCGAGTGCTCTCTCGCTCGCGACGGAGCGGCAGCTAGCTATCTAGCTAGCTCGCGGTGGCGGCGGCACCAGCAGTAGCTAGCTGGCTAGCTACCTCGCGGCCACACCTCGCGGAGGGTAGGGTCCGATGGTCGCCGACGTCGAGGCGTTCCGGTGAGGTCGTGCTTGTGGAAGACCATGGTGGGAAGCTGAAAGTACCCTCCCGCCGACCATTTTTTATATTTTAGGTCTTTGCAAAAAATGCCCTCAATCTCGTAGATACGAAGGAAATGGCCTCGTGGATTCGGTATCTCGAAAAAAAAATCAGGACGGCCAAATTTAGGAGATATATTCAGAACGGGTTTACATCCCGCAGACCAACGGTTGCCGGATGGTCAAGTTTGCTGGATATGCCAGAGATGGTCTTACGAGACATAAACACCACCTGCAAATCTGCAATGCAGTTTTATGCAAAGAGCAGCTAGATTTGCTATCTATACAAAATCCAACGGCCCACAGCGTCCTAAAGAACCACACAATCCGTATGCTTGGACCTGATTGGTCGAGGCCAGGGGCCCATCCATCCACACACGCGCACGCAGTTGTGCAATCGCGACGCCCCTGCGTGACACGGTACCGTTCTCCGGCCTCTCTCGGTCCTTCCTCTTCCGAGGCCAACTCCACCGCTCGACTTCATTTTGTTCGGCCCCGTTTGTTTGAGGTAAAACGGACAAACGAAGCGGCCCAACACGCGACGGCCTGGATCCATCTGGTTCGTTTTGTGTCTGGGCCGACCCATTTCGAGCGCAAACTTGTGTCGTGTTTGGGTCACGGCGGACACCAAGCGGACGCGCGCCTCGTCCGCGTCGGGGCCGCGTGGCAGGCGGCCACCTATCTCCCACCCGCTCACATCAATGCGCACGAGCGGGCGGTCCCACCTGTCATCCGCACATCGAAAGGTCGCCGTCCTTCTTTAAGTGGGAACCGTGGACCGGGCGTCGTCCACGCTGCCCCACGCCACCCTGCGGCCTCCTTGAAACCCGACAGCGCCAAACCCTAGCCCTCCCTTGTTCTCGAGCTCGCCGGCCGGCCACCTCGAAGCCATGGGCTTCTCGAACCGCAAGGGGAAGCACGACCGTGAGGCCGGCTCCTCCTCGGGGTGCCGCCGCGGCTCCGTGAAGAAGGAGGAGCCCGCGTCACCGCCGTGCTCCTCCCGTCGAGCCCCCGCGCCGGCCTCCTTCACCATCAACCCTAGGCCCGCCGGCGAGCGCGACCGGCAGTACCTCGCGGCGGACGTGTGCCGGCGGTACTGGGATACGAGGACGCCGGTCCCGTGGAGCGACGTCCACCTCCCCAACGGATGGCACCTCAGCGCCGACCGTGTGCCGATCCCGCCGGTGCCGGCGAGCGGCCGTGCGCGCCGCGATGAGATCGAGCGCCGCTGCCGCCTCCTCCCCGACGACCTGTACTACGACGACAGGTACGCCCCCGACTCTGTGCTCTGGGACACATGGCTCCAGGATGAGCACGACACGCGCCGCGCGTCCTACTTCGCCGGCACGGTGTCGGGGCCGCGACGGCCACGTCGAGAGGTGCGCGGGGCGTACGCGGGTGCGCGGCCTCACGCCCACGCCGTCGCCTTCCCCGTCTCCGTCACCACCTCCACCTCCTCGCATGACAGCGGAGGAGGAGGCCCGGCTCATGCAGCGTGTCATGGAGGACTCCATGAACACGCACGACGAGCCAGTGGGACGTCTTGGAGGAGGCGCTGGCACTCTCTACCGCCGGCGACGTCCCCTTCCCCGAGATGGAGATGGCGGCCGTCAAGGAGGAGGAGAGGAGGGAGGAGGCGATGGAGGTGGAGCCGGTGGCCGCGTTCCACCCCGGCCTGGTGGGCCAGCAATGGAGCTGGTCGTGCACCGCGCCGGAGATGGCGACGCCGTGGGGGGCGTGAACTGGTGCCCCACGCCGCCGCGGTCACCGAGCGGGAGGCGTCGCCACGGGAGGTGGTCGTGCAGGCACCTCCCGCCGTCAGCCCACCTCCGTCTACCACGCACCGCCGGCCCACCTCTGGACGTCGCCGGCCTACGTGGACCTCGTTAGCGACGACGACGACGCCGACGGCCACTGAAGACGGCGACGGCGACGGCATCGACGGGCACGGGCAGGAGCGCGCCGGCGGCGGCCATTTTTTATTTTCTTTTTTATGTTTAATTATGTCAAGTTGGACGTGAAACTGAGCCGTTTTGTGGCCGTGGCGACCCTAACTAAGTTTTATGTTTATTAAACTGCGCTTATTTACTTTTTTAGTTATTTTATTTACGTTTTTCTGTTTTTTTAAATCATGTACAACGCGGACGTGATTTGGGGTGCGGCCGCGTGATGGGTGCACGCACGACTCAACGGACAAAATCGGACACGGACGATTCCGTCGGCGCTTCAAAAGAACAAAATCCGACCAAACGGACGTCCGTTTGGGTGCGGTGGAGTTGGCCTAACGGCTCAATCGCCCATCGTCGGCTATGGCTGCGTCCTTGACCTCCAGCGCCGGCCAGCACGTCGAGCGTGCCGCCGCCTCTTCACGCGCGTTTGAGCTCCGCTCCGCCGCCAAGCGCGCTCCTAGCGGTACTACGAGCCCGACAGCCTCGGCTCCAGCACTGGAAGGTGCGACGCTACGCGACGGCAGCGCATCCCCGACCACGGTGCACAAGAGCGCGTGGGTCGTACAGTCATCCTCTGACGGGATAAAATAAAGAAATGAGACGATCCAAAGCAATGGGCAGAGGCTTTGTCATCATGCACATATATAGAATATCACCAAGTCCAAGAATAAATGAATTAGACATGAGGAATATAATTACTAGATCCAGATCCAAGCTTTGCTAGGGTGGTGATGTCGTTCCGTTCATCCTTAATCACGCCATTCTGCAGTATTTATTCCCGGATAGATGGCCATTAGTAGCTAATGCAGCGCGACACGAGGATTACTATGTCAGGTTAGGTGGCGATTGATAGCCCACGTGATCAAGCATAGTAGCCAGCCACTGGTAGCCCACGTGATCAAGCATGGTAGCTAGCGTGATGTCTAATCGAGTCCAGCTAGGACCCCAAATGCCCACACCTATCTAGCTAGCTCTATAAAAGACCCGGCAGACCTCTACACAAAAACAACCCACACCAGGCATAAGCGGTGAGTGAGTGCATCGACCTTCCATCAGCTATATCCTAGGTCGATCTGATCATGGCAGCAGCAATGTTCCCGAGGCTCGCTGCCATGGCGGCGCTGGTCGCCCTGATGTGCGCCGTCGCTGTGGCCCAGAAGGTACCTGCCATCGGCGGTGCGCCGGTGTGCGACGGTGTCGATCAGAACGTCGTGATTGCGTGCTTCAAGAGCTTCGGAGAAGGTAACAAAGATGCCACTGCCGACAGGATTATTTTGGGTAAAGTCAGTCAGGTTCAAGTGGACTGCTGCGTCGCCTTTGGAGGCCACTCATGCCTCTGCAAGATGAAGAAGGCGTGGAAGGCTCCGGCTCAAAGCAAAAGTGCCCAGGTGCAATGCGTCAAGCAAAAGGCCTGCTAATGAGCGTGTGGGAGGTCTCTTCGTGCATGCAAGACCTCTAGTTTGTTGGATATGTGTGTTTCTTGCATGTTGGTTTCAAGCGGTGGATGTTTACCTGCTCCTTGCTTGCTTTTATTTGTTTGTGTGTGTGTCATGTGAGTGTGTTCTGTTTTTCTACATATGAGAACGTTGATCGGTCGGTTGTGTCTTTTTTTTTGTATCAATCAGAAATAAATGTGGGTGAGATTTCTTGTTTCATCCTGTTTTGTTCGTATATTATTTCATGCATCCAAAAATATATTATAACACTAGCAAACGTCAAATACGGAGTTAATTAGTACATGCACGCTAGTCTCAAAAAAAATATTAGTACATGCACACTACCTCTGCGCAGCAGAGCGCAAATCCTTAGAGGCTAGTTCTTACTTTCTCTTGAGCAATCGGCATGGCGGATAGATTATACGTGCCCCGTCTCTGTCGATGTGGATCAAGTGGCCAAAGTGAACTTCGATCTCCATGCTGTCTGCACCATCCGCTCAGGTCCAACTTGACGGGAATTAGACGCAACACTAGCTCACAATCGAAGCAGTCCTGGTCGGCTGGCGCGCCGCGAGCCGTGCCGTTCGTGCAACAAACCTCCGCTGCGCACGTGGGTGGCGGCCATGGCCCACGTGTGCGCCACCTTAGCTTGCAGATGCAATGCTGGGCAGCCTGTCTGCCCTACATAACGTCGGTCGGTGCGCAAACCACCACGCCTATGTCGGTTGTCCATGAGCCAAATTTTGACAGAAGGCTCAACAGTTGGCGCAGTCTTTTTTTTAATCTAAACACACTTCACTTTATTGAATAATGTTCGTAGGGATACAATTCAAATCTGGGGGTTTATGAGCCACACATGGCGCCCCGGGTCCAGACCAAAAGCATGCTTAGCGAGGCTATGCCCGTCCTTCAAAGATGACGGTACACTGTTGGAAAAGCTCCATCGTCTCTCTGATCACCCTCACAATGGTTGCATACATCCCACCAATGCCAAGCTTGATATCCTGCACCACGCCCTTGCAGTCCGAGGCAATTATAACATGAGATAATGATAGATCTTGGGCAAGTGCAAGAGCCTCCCGACAAGCTAGTGCATCGAGCGTAGCAGGATCGGTGAGGCCGGCGCATCTGATCGCTGACGAGCCCAAGTGATTGCCGTCTCCGTCCCTACAAACTGCACTGAAGGAGCCTTCATCATTTGCTCTATTTACAGCATTTTTGCAAAGTTCTCCGGTGGCCTTATCCACCTAGGCTTACTCATGCTGGATCGGGTAACTGGATTGTGCTTCACCTCAACTGGCTTACAGTCATTGAGTTCACGGATGTACTTCATGATGAATTGGTGGGTTGACATCGGACTCTGAAAGATGTGCTCATGTAAGGCTTGGCGTCGAGAGAACCAAATGGCCCAGAGAGTAACCAATACTTGAGTAAACTCCGCCGAGGGAAGCGAGTCTAGGAGGGAGAAGATCCACCGTTTTGCATCTGGTTCGGTCGTTTCAGATAAAACATGAAAGATCTCCGGCGCTTGCAATGCCCAAACCGAACGAGCAGCGTGGCAATGCAGAAGAGAGTGTTGCCAGGAATCTGTAGCTCCACATAGCCCGCAACTCTCGACAGTCGACATGTTTCGGTGGTGTAACACATCCGCCGTCGGGATCAACTGTTGAGCTAGTCTCCAGAGAAAAATTTTGACCTTCGAAGGCACATCTACCTTCCATAGCTTGGACCACGAGTTCTGTTTACCTTCAGAGTTGGAGGAATCCGAACGCCCCTCTAACCAAGCTTCTCGGCTGTGTTTTGTGGTAACAAGCATGCGGTACGCCGATCGGACTGAGAAGACTCCGTTCTTCTCATGAGCCCAAGACCAGAAATCATTAATATGTTTTGTGCATAGGGGAATTGAGAAGATAGCCGCTGCATCAGTTGGCGCAGTCGATAACGTGCTATAGGACATATGACTACCACGGCCCATACAAACCACGGGATCGCCCTGGCGTCGTGCGGGGTCTGTGTGGAACACTAGTGGAAAAATGACTAGACACAATTTTAATAGGTGGCGCCTCATTTTTAATCCACGCCACAATTATTATTTTTTAAATTTTTAATCCACACCACAATTATTTTTTAAATAGTGGTGGCGTTGGCATATTCGATACGCCATCACTATTTCATTATTGGTGGCGTGTCGCATAAATCCACGCCACTACTATTTGGGATCCAACAGCCTACCTGGTCGCAACTTAGTGGTGGTGTGTAACTTTTTGTCACGACACCAGTATTGGACCTATTGGTGGCGTCGCACTTTTTTCCCACGCCACCATCAGATGTATCAAATTATTCAAAAACAAAGAAAAAATGTACGAGTTACTGGTGGCGTCCATAGTTCAGGCCATGCCACCAGTAATTCTGTGCAGCCCACGCCACTAAGACTAACTAAAAATTGGGTTTAGACAATTTTCAAATTGGGCTGAAGAAAACAGCCCACAACCCACCGTGTATCTCTCTCTCTCTCTCTCTCTCTCTCTCTCTCTCTCTCTCTCTCTCCCCTAATCTAAGCCGAAGCCAAAAATACAAGGATAGATCGAGCGAGTCCCTCTCGCAGCCGCCGACCACCCACCTCGCCTTCCCTTGCAGCTCGTCGCCGGCCGGTGGCTCTTCCCCTCGCCTCCCCACCTCAGATAAGTTAGATTAAAAGAAAGGTTAAATAAAAAAATGGAAAGGAAAAGTGTGTATACATGGGCATTAGCTGTATCTCCTTCCCAAGAGCAAGCAGAGCGGGATACTCATGATAGGACTGCCAGCAGATCACCACTTCGGTAAAGGGGCGAGGAAATTCATGACGTTACCCATACCATCGTGTTTGGATAATTGACCAAGAAACATATAGCATGGCGCTTCCGATGTTCTCGTTGATGGTCGGAGTACCACACACATGCTTCGGGATAGCATTGGCATGGTCGACAGGTAAAAGTCAGACCTTGGATACACAAAGGATCCATCAGGAACAACTAATAAAATAAGTCATACAATTTCCGCAAGGAAAAGATGAGGATGTGGCCGACGGGCTCAGCAAGAATTCGTGGAGATCTCCATAAACATGGATTTTCACAATTAAATGAACAAGGTGATAGCATTGGACACACCAAAGTATATAATGAATTATGTTCGAGGAGAACATCCACAATTAAACATTGAATGTTAGAATGGTGATTCAATAACCAGCACACTATAATGGAATTATTGTCCGCTAACTCCAAAGCAATAGGGTTGGTAGAAATACTGAAATCTCACAACAGAGTTCACTTGTTGGTATTCCGGTTAGAAACAACACAGGGACCAAGAAATGAATGGAGATGGCGAAAATATCGCTACATCAAGAATTTGTAAGAGGTGGTGAAATTCTCACAACATTCTTGACATAAAAGATGGTAATACTCCAATGTAGAACATAACATGAGTTGGATAGCAAGGAACTCAAGGCACAACACAAAACATGAACAAGTTTGTGTTGGAGGGAGGGCAATAATGTTGTCGATGATAACACAAATCATCGAGGGAAAATGACGATATTTCTAATCATGAATTATATTCAAAACTCAAAAGAAGTCAAAATGTTGACAATGATCACGACACATTTTTGTCGAGAGGTTTCATGAAGATGTAATCGATCGGCGATGACATCAAGCCAAAGAAATGGTGAAGCAAAAGGTTATTAGAACCACAGATAATATTGCAAGCTCAGAATCGAAATTGCCTTTCAAGACAACCAACATGATGTTGAAAGCCCGATGTAGCTTAGCGCACTGTCGGGATTGTGTTCCGGGGATGAAGGACATACGTAGCACGGTCAAGCTTTAGCATGACGATGATGATGTAGCCAATCAGCTGGCTACGTCATGATTGAGTACAAACTCATAAGAAAGGAAGATTACTAAGGGTTAATGAATCGCAGTGCGGACCCGATTCACTTATCAGTGTTCTTGAGTGACAAACAACTAAGAACCCAGGGAAAAACTGAATTTGATGAGGAGTAATTACTTGATGAAGAACTCATAAGAAGTTATGTGTTCCGTGATATTCTCGAGATACCCGAGACTAATACTCGAAGGTAGAGCAGAATAGAGGCTGGACAGGTGAAATGATCTGCATAAGACAAGTACTTTAACTTGTCTGAGAAACAGGATCAGAGAAGAACAATATGGTCGGAACCACGATTGTAAAAGACCAAAACCCAGATACAAGATGAACTTACACCAATGGGATAATTATTTTTTCGAGAAGCTTCCATGATAAGATCTACATCGTGCCCGTGGGCATGAACACAAGGTTCAAGGTCGAGTCCCACTTATTCAATACATATCCTTTCATTCACTTCTCGTTTTCGAAGAAGTTGTAGTGTTGAAATTTTATCTGGCGAATCGAGAGAAGAGTATGGCTCGTGAAAACCTTCGGGTTCATACGGTTTTGGAAGTCATAAGTTCAACCCATCGGGGCATCTTAGGAACATATACCACAAACTTCAGGATTAATAACTCAAGCTCGGAAGCAGAGCATGGTTGACAAGAGCAGGGGATACAATTTACCAAAGGCATTATGTACCAGGGGAAGAACTCGAGGTTTTGAGAATATACTGGAACGGCCGGATAATAATCCACCAAAGGATCTGGCGGTCTACAAAGGATCTGATGTGAGTATCGGTACTCAACCATAAGAAGAGAGAATGCAAAGGCATCGGTTAATCGAAACATCTGAATAATTCGATGCTTAAATACAAAGGAGTAAAGATTTTCAAATCGGGGGATCAGAAGCAGATGCTCTGGTCAAAAGATATGTAAGTTGAATAGAATTAATTATTCGAGTTCATGTCTCAAGTGAAGCATATGCTCTGGTCAAAAGGTTTGATTTGCTGGGAACCAGCTCATGTCTCGAGTAACGTCTGAGACGAAGGGATGAATTCTAGTTTCGACTGATGATTGCGACCATTCACAAACATATCGAATCAAAGGCTCAAAATGACGATGACAAAGGATACTAAAGAATATTGCCACTCATACGGAAAGTAACCATTATGCAAGCAGACAAGTAATTGCTAAGCAATATTTGGCAGAGGATTATCGAAAGATTAAATAGTATTTCAAAGTATCTTGTGAATCACATGAACAACTAGGGTTGAACAAATCCTCGATAAGTGTGAGGAATTATTTGTAGGGGTATTCACGCGGCAAAGAACTGCAAGGCAGTAAGCTCAAAGGATTCCCGAGACAACGGATAGTATTTCAGGGAATCTTGTAATAACAAGAGTAACTGGGAATGAAAGTATGAACACCAGGTGCATGTAGTTATCCATAGGGGTTGGCGGTGGAAGGGAATTGCAAAAGCGATGAGCACATGTTCTCGGGAGAACATCGGAGAGTATCTTCGAAGTCTTCTGTTGAAGCAGGCGATCATCTGAAATGAAGGGGCTCTCCAGGAGGAAGTAGTTATGAGAACCTAAAGTTAGAGTTAGCAAAATCTTTAACCCTAATAGAAGAGAGATCAGAATCCCAGAGTAAAGACGAGGAATAAAATATCCTAATACCACCCATTTGTGATTTGGGCCCGTAAGACACACAACAATGTTAGTAAAAGGTTTTCAAAGACTAGACTCAAATTCGGCCAAGGAGTTGGAAAGGGGGATTCCTATATGAAGTAGGCTCTAATACCAACTTGTGATGCCCCCGATTCGACCGTACACTAATCATACACGCAAATGTGTATGATCAAGATCAGGGACTCATGGGAAGATATCACAACACAACTCTAGACACAAATTAAAGTCATACAAGCTTTATATTACAAGCCAGGGGTCCTGAGGGCTCGAATACAAACGAGTCAGCGGAAGCAACAATATCTGAGTATAGTAAGTTAAAAAAGTTTGCCTTAAGAAGGCTAGCACGAAAGCAACAACGATAAAAAAGGCAAGGCGTCCTGCCTGGGAGCCTCCTAACTACTCCTAGTTGTCGGCGGCCTCCACGTATTAGTAGGCCCGGGGTAGTAGAAGTCATCGACGATGGCATCTGGCTATTGGGCTCCGACATCTGATCGCACCAATCAAGTATAGGGGAAAAAGAGGTAGCAAAGCAACCATGAGTACTCATCCAAAGTACTCGCAAGACATACATCAGATCTAAACTAAGTATGCATCAGTATCAAAGGGATGGGCCGTATCTGTGCACTGAACTGCATAATGCCAGAAGAGAAGGGAAAGCCTAGCCTATCGAAGTATGTTATAACATTAACGCACAGAGATCCTTTCTCGACTCCCTGCGAGAAAGCAATCCCGAAGCCATCATATCCAAATCACATCTCAGTATCCAGTTCTAGTTGAATAGATCGGGATACAACTCCAAGTCGTCCTATTACCGTGGACATGGCTATTCGAATAGATAAACTTCCCTGCAAGGGTGCACCACATTACCCAACACGCTCAATCACTCTGGCCAGACATACTTTCTTGGGTCATGCCTGGCCTCGGAAGATCAACACATCGTAGCCCTACCTAGGCTCAACAGAGAGGCCAGCACGCCGGTCTACATCCTAAGCGCGCATGGGTCTTGGGCCCGTCGCCCTTTGCACTCCTGCACGTTGCAAAAGCGACCGGTGAGCGGACCTAGCCCCCTTATACAAGCGTAGGCGTAACCTGTCAAACCCGGCGCGCTGCTCAGTCGCCAACGTCGTAAGAGCTTCGGCTGATACATACAACGCCGAGTGCCCATAACTGTTCCCGTGTGATGGTTAGTGCGTACAGGCCAGTGGCCAACTCAGATCAAATACCCAATCTCGTTAGTGTCTTGGGAGCGCGTGGTGACAAGCAGAGACTCACGATCATGTGACCCCATGATACGTCTCCAACGTATCTATAATTTTTTATTGTTCCATGTTGTTATATTATCATTCTTGGATGTTTTACATGAAGGAAATATGCCCTAGAGGCAATAATAAACTTATTATTTATTTCCTTATATCATGATAAATGTTTATTATTCATGCTAGAATTGTATTAACCGGAAACGTAATACTTGTGTGAATACATAGACAAACAGAGTGTCACTAGTATGCCTCTACTTGACTAGCTCGTTGATCAAAGATGGTTATGTTTCCTAGCCGTAGACATGAGTTGTCATTTGATTAACGGGATCACATCATTAGGAGAATGATGTGATTGAGTTGACCCATTCCGTTAGCTTAGCACTTGATCGTTTAGTATTCTGCTATTGCTTTCTTCATGACTTATACATGTTCCTATGACTATGAGATTATGCAACTCCCGTTTACCGGAGGAACACTTTGTGTGCTACCAAACGTCACAACGTAACCGGGTGATTATAAAGGTGCTCTACAGGTGTCTCCAAAGGTACTTGTTGGGTTGGCGTATTTCGAGATTAGGATTTGTCACTCCGATTGTCGGAGAGCTATCTCTGGGCCCTCTCGGTAATGCACATCACTATAAGCCTTGCAAGCAATGTGACTAATGAGTTAGTTGCTGGATGATGTATTACAGAACGAGTAAAGAGACTTGCCGGTAACGAGATTGAACTAGGTATTGAGATACCGACGATCGAATCTCGGGCAAGTAACATACCGATGACAAAGGGAACAACGTATGTTTTTATGCGGTTTGACCGATAAAGATCTTCGTAGAATATGTGGGAGCCAATATGAGCATCCAGGTTCCGCTATTGGTTATTGGCCAGAGACATGTCTCGGCCAGAGACGATTATATTATGAGTTTATGTGTTTTGATGTACCGAAGATAGTTCAAAGTTCCGGATGTGATCACGGACATGATGAGGAGTCTCGAAATGGTTGAGGGGGGGCCTTAGTGGAGAAGAGGAGGGGCGGCCAGGGCAGGCCGCGTGCCCCCTCCCCCTCTAGTCCGAATTGGACAAGGAGGGGCGGGGGGCGGCGCCCCCTTTCCTTCCCCTCTCTCTCCACCTTCCCCCTTCTCCTACTCCAACTAGGAAAGGAAGGAGTCCTACTCCCGATGGGAGTAGGACTCCTCCCTGGCACGCCTCCTCCTGGCCGGCCGCCTCTCCCCCTTGGTCCTTTATATACGGGGGCAGGGGGTCACCTCTAGACACAACAATTAATCTCTTGATCTCTTAGTCGTGTGCCCCCTCCACCATAATCCACCTTGATAATATCGTAGCGGTGCTTAGGCGAAGCCCTGCATCGGTAGAACATCATCATCGTCACCACGCCGTCGTGCTGACGGAACTCTCCCTCAAAGCTCGGCTGGATCGGAGTTCGAGGGACGTCATCGAGCTGAACGTGTGCTGAACTCGGAGGTGCCATACGTTCGGTACTTGATCGGTCGGATCGTGAAGACGTACGACTACATCAACCGCGTTGTGCTAACGCTTCCGCTTTCGGTCTTTGAGGGTACGTGGACACACTCTCCCCTCTCGTTGCTATGCATCACCATGATCTTGCGTGTGCGTAGGAATTTTTTTGAAATTACTACGTTCCTCAACAGTGGCATCCGAGCCAGGTTTTATGCGTTGATGTTATATGCACGACTAGAACACAAGTGAGTTGTGGGCGATACAAGTCATACTGCTTACCAGCATGTCACACTTTGGTTCGGCGGTATTCCTGGATGAAGTGGCCCGGGAAGACATTACGCGTACGCTTATGCGAGACTGGTTCTACCGATGTGCTTTGCACACAGGTGGCTGGCGGGTGTCAGTTTCTCCAACTTTAGTTGAACCGAGTGTGGCTACGCCCGGTCCTTGAGAAGGTTAAAACAACATTAACTTGACAAACTATCGTTGTGGTTTTTGATTCGTAGGTAAGAACGGTTCTTGCTCAGCCCGTAGCAGCCACGTAAAACTTGCAACAACAAAGTAGAGGACGTCTAACTTGTTTTTGCAGGGCATGTTGTGATGTGATATGGTCAAGGCATGATGCTATATTTTATTGTATGAGATGATCATGTTTTGTAACCGAGTTATCGACAATTGACAGGAGCCATATGGTTGTCGCTTTATTGTATGCAATGCAATCGCCCTGTAATGCTTTACTTTATCACTAAGCGGTAGCGATAGTCATAGAAGCATAAGTTGGTGAGACGAAAACGATGCTACGATGGAGACCAAGGTGTCGCGCCGGTGACGATGGTGATCATGATGGTGCTTCGGAGATGGAGATCACAAGCACGAGATGATGATGGCCATATCATATCACTTATATTGATTGCATGTGATGTTTATCTTTTATGCATCTTATCTTGCTTTGATTGACGGTAGCATTATAAGATGATCTCTCACTAAATTTCAAGGTATAAGTGTTCTCCCTGAGTATGCATCGCTGCGAAAGTTCTTCGTGCTGAGACACCACGTGATGATCGGGTGTGATAGGCTCTACGTTCAAATACAACGGGTGCAAAACAGTTGCACACGCAGAATACTCAGGTTAAACTTGACGAGCCTAGCATATGCAGATATGGCCTCGGAATACTGAGACCGAAAGGTCGAGCGTGAATCATATAGTAGATATGATCAACATAGTGATGTTCACCATTGAAACTACTCCATCTCACGTGATGATCGGACATGGTTTAGTTGATATGGATCACGTGATCACTTAGAGTATTAGAGGGATGCCTATCTAAGTGGGAGTTCTTTATAATCTGATTAACTGAACTTTAATTTATCATGAACTTAGTACCTGATAGTATTTTGCATGTCTATGTTGTTGTAGATAGATGGCCCGTGCTGTTGTTCCGTTGAATTTTAATGCGTTCCTTGAGAAAGCAATGTTGAAAGATGATGGTAGCAATTACACGGACTGGGTCCGTAACTTGTGGATTATCCTCATTGCTGCACAGAAGAATTACGTCCTGGAAGCACCGCTGTGTGCCAAACCTGCTGCAGGAGCAACACCAGATGTTATGAATGTCTGGCAGTGTGCCATGCTTTACGGCTTAGAACCGGGACTTCAATGACGTTTTGAACGTCATGGAGCATATGAGATGTTCCAGGAGTTGAAGTTAATATTTCAAGCAAATGCCCGGATTGAGAGATATGAAGTCTCCAATAAGTTCTACAACTGTAAGATGGAGGAGAATAGTTCTGTCAGTGAGCATATACTCAGAATGTCTGGGTATAACAATCACTTGATTCAACTGGGAGTTAATCTTCCGGATGATAGCGTCATTGACAGAATTCTTCAATCACTGCCACCAAGCTACAAGAGCTTCGTGATGAACTATAACATGCAAGGGATGGATAAGACGATTCCCGAGCTCTTCGCAATGCTAAAGGCTGCGGAGGTAGAAATCAAGAAGGAGCATCAAGTGTTGATGGTCAACAAGACCACCAGTTTCAAGAAAAAGGGCAAAGGGAAGAAGAAGGGGAACTTCAAGAAGAACATCAAACAAGTTGCTGCTCAGGAGAAGAAACCCAAGTCTGGACCTAAGCCTGAGACTGAGTGCTTCTACTACAAACAGACTGGTCACTGGAAGCGGAACTGCTCCAAGTATTTGGCGGATAAGAAGGATGGCAAGGTGACCAAAGGTATATGTGATATACATGTTATTGATGTGTACCTTACTAATGCTCGCAGTAGCACCTGGGTATTTGATACTGGTTCTGTTGCTAGTATTGGCAACTCGAAACAGGGACTACGGATTAAGCGAAGATTGGCTAAGGACGAGGTGACGATGCGCGTGGGAAATGGTTCCAAAGTCGATGTGATCGCGGTCGGCACGCTACCTCTACATCTACCTTCGGGATTAGTTTTAGACCTGAATAATTGTTATTTGGTGCCAGCGTTGAGCATGAACATTATATCTGGATCTTGTTTGATGCGAGACGGTTATTCATTTAAATCAGAGAATAATGGTTGTTCTATTTATATGAGTAATATCTTTTATGGTCATGCACCCTTGAGGAGTGGTCTATTTATATTAAATCTCGATAGTAGTGATACACATATTCATAATATTGAGGCCAAAAGATGCAGAGTTGATAATGATAGTGCAACTTATTTGTGGCACTGCCGTTTAGGTCATATTGGTGTAAAGCGCATGAAGAAACTCCATACTGATGGACTTTTGGAACCACTTGATTATGAATCACTTGGTACTTGCGAACCGTGCCTCATGGGCAAGATGACTAAAACGTCGTTCTCCTGAACTATGGAGCGAGGAACAGATTTGTTGGAAATCATACATACAAATGTATGTGGTCTGACGAATGTTGAGGCTCGCGGCGGGTATCATTATTTTCTCACCTTCACAGATGATTTAAGCAGATATGGGTATATCTACTTAATGAAACATAAGTCTGAAACATTTGAAAAGTTCAAAGAATTTCAGAGTGAAGTTGAAAATCATCGTAACAAGAAAATAAAGTTTCTATGATCTGATCGTGGAGGAGAATATTTGAGTTACGAGTTTGGTCTTCATTTGACACAATGCGGAATAGTTTCGCAACTCACGCCACCCGGAACACCACATCGTAATGGTGTGTCCGAACGTCGTAATCGTACTTTACTAGATATGCTACGATCTATGATGTCTCTTACTGATTTACCGCTATCATTTTGGGTTATGCTTTAGAGACGACTGCATTCACGTTAAATAGGGCACCATCAAAATCCGTTGAGACGGCGCCTTATGAACTGTGGTTTGGCAAGAAACCAAAGTTGTCGTTTCTAAAGTTTGGGGCTGCGATGCTTATGTGAAAAGCTTCAACCTGATAAGCTCGAACCCAAATCGGAGAAATGTGTCTTCATAGGATACCCAAAGGAAACTGTTGGGTACGCCTTCTATCACAGATCTGAAGGCAAGGCTTTTGTTGCTAAATTTGGATCCTTTCTAGAGAAGGAGTTTCTCTCGAAAGAAGTGAGTGGGAGGAAAGTAGAACTTGATGATGTAACTGTACCTGCTCCCTTATTGGAAAGTAGTTCATCACAGAAACCGGTTCCTGTGACACCTACACCAATTAGTGAGGAAGTTAATGATGATGATCATGAAACTTCAGATCAAGTTGTTACTGAACCTCATAGGTCAACCAGAGTAAGATCCGCACCAGAGTGGTACGGTAATCCTGTTCTGTAGGTTATGTTACTAGACCATGACGAACCTACGAACTATGAAGAAGCGATGGTGAGCCCAGATTCCGCAAAATGGCTTGAGGCCATGAAATCTGAGATGGGATCCATGTATGAGAACAAAGTGTGGACTTCGGTTGACTTGCCCGATGATCGGCAAGCCATTGAGAATAAATGGATCTTCAAGAAGAAGACTGACGCTGACGGTAATGTTACTGTCTATAAAGCTCGACTTGTTGCAAAAGGTTTTCGACAAGTTCAAGGGATTGACTACGATAAGACTTTCTCACCCGTAGCGATGCTTAAGTCTGTCCGAATCATGTTAGCAATTGCCACATTTTATGATTATGAAATTTGGCAAATGGATGTCAAAACTGCATTCCTGAATGGATTTCTGGAAGAAGAGTTGTATATGATGCAACCGGAAGGTTTTGTCGATCCAAAGGGATCTAACAAAGTGTGCAAGCTCCAGCGATCCATTTATGGACTGGTGCAAGCCTCTCGGAGTTGGAATAAATGCTTTGATAGTGTGATCAAAGCATATGGTTTTATACAGACTTTTGGAGAAGCCTGTATTTACAAGAAAGTGAGTGGGAGCTCTGTAGCATTTCTGATATTATATGTGGATGACATATTGTTGATTGGAAATGATATAGAATTTCTGGATAGCATAAAAGGATACTTGAATAAGAGTTTTTCAATGAAAGACCTTGGTGAAGCTGCTTATATATTGGGCATCAAGATCTATAGAGATAGATCAAGACGTTTAATTGGACTTTCACAAAGCACATACCTTGACAAAGTTTTGAAGAAGTTCAAAATGGATCAAGCAAAGAAAGGGTTCTTGCCTGTGTTACAAGGTGTGAAGTTGAGTAAGACTCAATGCCCGACCACTGCAGAAGATAGAGAGAAGATGAAAGATGTTCCCTATGCTTCAGCCATAGGCTCTATCATGTATGCAATGCTGTGTACCAGACCTGATGTGTGCCTTGCTATAAGTTTAGCAGGGAGGTACCAAAGTAATCCAGGAGTGGATCACTGGACAACGGTCAAGAACATCCTGAAATACCTGAAAAGGAGTAAGGATATGTTTCTCATTTATGGAGGTGACAAAGAGCTAGTCGTAAATGGTTACGTCGATGCAAGCTTTGACACTGATCCGGACGATGGAGTTCAGATACGTGTTTACATTGAACGGTGGAGCTGTCAGTTGGTGCAGTTCTAAACAAAGCGTTGTGGCGGGATCTACGTGTGAAGCGGAGTACATAGCTGCTTCGGAAGCAGCAAATGAAGTTGTCTGGATGAAGGAGTTCATATCCGATCTAGGTGTCATACCTAGTGCATCGGGTCCAATGAAAATCTTTTGTGACAATACTGATGCAATTGCCTTGGCAAAGGAATCCAGATTTCACAAGAGAACCAAGCACATCAGTAGACGCTTCAACTCCATCCATGATCAAGTCCAGGTGGGAGACATGGAAATTTGCAAGATACATACGGATCTGAATGTTGCAGACCCGTTGACTAAGCCTCTTCCACGATCAAAACATGATCAGCACCAAGGCTCCATGGGTGTTAGAATCATTACTGTGTAATGTAAATTATTGACTCTAGTGCAAGTGGGAGACGGAAGGAAATATGCCCTAGAGGCAATAATAAAGTTATTATTTATTTCCTTATATCATGATAAATGTTTATTATTCATGCTAGAATTGTATTAACCGGAAACGTAATACTTGTGTGAATACATAGACAAACAGAGTGTCACTAGTATGCCTCTACTTGACTAGCTCGTTGATCAAAGATGGTTATGTTTCCTAGCCATAGACATGAGTTGTCATTTGATTAACGGGATCAAATCATTAGGAGAATGATCTGATTGACTTGACCCATTCTGTTAGCTTAGCACTTGATCGTTTAGTATTCTGCTATTGCTTTCTTCATGACTTATACATGTTCCTTTGACTATGAGATTATGCAACTCCAGTTTACCGGAGGAACACTTTGTTGTTGGGGATCGTAGCAGAAATTTAAAATTTTCTACGCATCACCAAGATCCATCTATGGAGTTTACTAGCAACGAGAAGGAAAGAGTGCATCTACATACCCTTGTAGATCGCGAGCAGAAGCGTTCAAGTGAACGGGGTTGATGGAGTCGTACTCGTCGTGATCCAAATCACCGATGACCGAGCGCCGAACGGACGGCACCTCCGCGTTCAACACACGTACGGAGCAGCGACGTCTCCTCCTTCTTGATCCAGCAAGGGGGAAGGAGAGGTTGATGGAGATCCAGCAGCACGATGGCGTGGTGGTGGAAGTAGCGGGGATCCCGGCAGGGCTTCGCCAAGTGCAAGCGGGAAGGAGAGGTGTCACGGGAGGGAGAGGGAGGCGCCAGGGGCTAGGGTACTGTTGCCCTCCCTCCCCCCACTATTTATAGGGGCCCTGGGGCGCCGGCCCCCTCGAGATCCCATCTAGGGGGGGGGGGGGGGCGGCGGCGGCCAAGGGGGTGGCTTGCCCCCCAAGGCAAGTGGGGTGCCCCCCCCACTCCCAGGGTTTCCAACCCTAGGCGCAGGGGAGGCCCAAGGGGGGCGCACCAGCCCACCAGTGGCTGGTTCCCCTCCCCACTTCAGCCCATGGGTCCCTACGGGACAGGTGGCCCCACCCGGTGGACCCCCGGGACCCTTCCGGTGGTCCCGGTACAATACCGATAAACCCCGAAACTTTCCCGGTGGCCGAAACTGGACTTCCTATATATAATTCTTCACCTCCGGACCATTCCGGAACTCCTCGTGACGTCCGGGATCACATCCGGGACTCCGAACAACTTTCGGGTTTCCGCATACTAATATCTCTACAACCCTAGCGTCACCGAACCTTAAGTGTGTAGACCCTACGGGTTCGGGAGACATGCAGAGATGACCGAGACGACTCTCCGGTCAATAACCAACAGCGGGATCTGGATACCCATGTTGGCTCCCACATGTTCCACGTTGATCTCATCGGATGAACCACGATGTCGAGGATTCAATCAATCCCGTATACAATTCCCTTTGTCAATCGGTACGTTACTTGCCCGAGATTCGATCGTCGGTATCCCAATACCTCGTTCAATCTCGTTACCGGCAAGTCACTTTACTCATACCGTAATGCATGATCCCGTGGCTAACTCCTTAGTCACATTGAGCTCATTATGATGATGCATTACCGAGTGGGCCCAGAGATACCTCTCCGTCATACGGAGTGACAAATCCTAGTCTCGATTCGTGCCAACCCAACAGACACTTTCGGAGATACCCGTAGTGCACCTCTATAGCCACCCAATTACGTTGTGACGTTTGGCACACCCAAAGCACTCCTACGGTATCCGGGAGTTGCACAATCTCATGGTCTAAGGAAATGATACTTGACATTGGAAAAGCTCTAGCAAACGAACTACACGATCTTTGTGCTATGCTTAGGATTGGGTCTTGTCCATCACATCATTCTCCTAATGATGTCATCCCGTTATCAATGACATCCAATGTCCATAGTCAGGAAATCATGACTATCTGTTGATCAACGAGCTAGTCAACTAGAGGCTTACTAGGGACACGTTGTGGTCTATGTATTCACACATGTATTACGATTTCCGGATAACACAATTATAGCATGAACAATAGACAATTATCATGAACAAAGAAATATAATAATAACCATTTTATTATTGCCTCTAGGGCATATTTCCAACAGTTGTGTGCTACCAAACATCACAACGTAACTGGGTGATTATAAAGGTGCTCTATAGGTGTCTCCAAAGGTACTTGTTGGGTTGGCGTATTTCGAGATTAGGATTTGTCACTCTGATTGTCGGAGAGGTATCTTTGGGCCCTCTCGGTAATGCACATCACTATAAGCCTTGCATGCAATGTGACTAATGAGTTAGTTGCGGGATGATGTATTACGGAACGAGTAAAGAGACTTGCTGGTAACTAGATTGAACTAGGTATTGAGATACCGATGATCGAATCTCGGGCAAGTAACATACCGATGACAAAGGGAACAACGTATGCTATTATGCGGTTTGACCGATAAAGATCTGCGTAGAATATGTGGGAGCCAATATGAGCATCCAGGTATCGCTATTGGTTATTGGCTGGAGACATGTCTCGGTCATGTCTACATAGTTCTCGAACCCGTAGGGTCCGCACGCTTAAAGTTCGATGACGGTTATATTATTAGTTTATGTGTTTTGATGTACCGAAGGTAGTTCGGAGTCCTGGATGTGATCACGGACATGACGAGGAGTCTCGAAATGGTCGAGACATAAAGATTGATATGTTGGAAGCCTATATTTGGATATCGGAAATGTTCCGGGTGAAATCAGGATTTTACCGGAGTACCGGGGGTTATCGGAACCCCCCGGGGGTTTAATGGGCCAAGATGGGCCTTAGTGGAGAAGAGGAGGGGCGGCCAGGGCAGGCCGCGCGCCCCCTCCCCTTCTAGTCTGAATTGGACAAGGAGGGGGGGGGGCGGCGCCCCCTTCCTTCCCCTCTCTCTCCTCCTCCCCCCTTCTCCTACTCCAACTAGGAAAGGAGGGAGTCCTACTCCCAGTGGGAGTAGGGCTCCTCCCTGGCGCGCCTCCTCCTGGCCGGCCGCCTCTCCCCCTTGCTCCTTTATATACGGGGGCAGGGGCACTTCTAGACACACCAATTGATCTCTTGATCTCTTAGCCGTGTGGGGTGCCCCCCTCCACCATAATCCACCTCGATAATATCGTAGCGGTGCTTAGGCGAAGCCCTGCGTCGGTAGAACATCATCATCGTCACCACGCCGTCGTGCTGACGGAACTCTCCCTCAAAGCTCGGCTGTATCGGAGTTCGAGGGACGTCATCGAGCTGAATGTGTGCTGAGCTCGGAGGTGCCGTACGTTCGGTACTTGATCGGTCGGATCGTGAAGACGCACAACTACATCAACCACGTTGTGCTAACGCTTCCGCTTTCGGTCTACGAGGGTACGTGGACACACTCTCCCGTCTCGTTGCTATGCATCACCATGATCTTGCGTGTGCGTAGGATTTTTTTTGAAATTACTACGTTCCCCAACATTACAATCATTTTATAACAACTTTATATCATTTTTTGGGACTAACCTATTGACATACTGCCTAGTGCTAGTTGCAGTTTTTTGCTTGTTTTTTACTTCGCAGAATATCCCTATCAAACGGAGTCCAAATGTAGCGAAACTTTGGGAGATTTATTTTGGGCCAGAAGACAATTTGGGAGCCAAGGAAGAGCCATGATGGGTTGTGGGCCCACGGGGTTCTCCTGCATAGCCTCTTCGCTCTATAAATACCCAAATATTGCAGAAACCCTAGGGGAGTCGATGAAACACAATTCCAGCCGCCGCAAGTTCCAGAACCACGAGATCCAATCTAACACGATCACAGAGGGGTTCATCATCCTCATTGGTGCCTCTCCGATGATGCATGAGTAGTTCACCATAGACCTACGGGTTCGTAGGTAGTAGCTAGATGGCTTCTTCTCTCTTTTTGATTCTCAATACAATGGTCTCTTAGAGATCTATTTGATGTAATGACCTTTTGCGGTGTGTTTGTTGGGATCCTATGAAGTTCGAGTTTATGATCAAATCTATATCCATGAATATTATTTGAGTCTTCTTTGATCTCTTATATACATGATTATTCATAGCCTCCTATTTATTCTTCGAATCTTGGGTCTAGTTAGGCCAACTAGATCGATTTTTCTTGCAATGGGAAGAGGTGCTTTGTGACGGGTTCGATCTTACGGTGTCCTCACCCAATAACAGAAGGGGTAGCGAGGCACGTATGTATCGTTCCTATTAAGGATAACAAGATGGGGTCTATTCCTACATGAATAGATCTTCTACATCATCTCATTGTTCTTATTGCATTACTCCGTTTCTCCATGAACTTAATACACTAGATGCATGCTGGATAGCGGTCGATGTGTGGAGTAATAGTATTAGATGCAGAATCGTTTCGGTCTACTAATCTTGGATGTGATGCCTATATATTGATCATTGCCTTGGATATTGTCATAATTATTTGTTCTTCTATCAATTGCCCAACAGTTATTTGTTTACCCACCATGTGCCATTTTCTCGAGAGAAGCCACTAGTGAAATATGGCCCCCGGGTCTATCTTTTATCATATTGCTTTCAGATCTATTTTTCAACGTATTTGTTTTAAGATCTATTATTATAAAAACCCAAAAATACCTTGCTGCATTTTTTCTTTACTTATTTTATTTCGTGTTTTATCCAGATCTATTTATCCAAACACATACAATTTAATCTATCTTTTTACCGAGGAGGGATTGACAACCCTTCTTACGCGTTGGGTTGCGAGGATTTGTTCTTTGTGTGTAGGTGCCATTTACATAGTGTTGCTTGGTTCTCCTACTAGATTGATACCTTGGTTTCATAACTAAGGGAAATACCTACCGTAGTTGTACTGTATCATCCCTTCCTCTTTGGGGAAATACCGACGTAGTTTCAAGCCGCATCAAAAGGAATGGCGTCGTTGCCGGGGAGACATGATCAACATCAATCAGGTTCCTACGCACAAACTATCAGCTCCTTGAAATTACTTTATTTGCCATTTGCCTCTCATTTTCATCTCCCCCACTTCTAAAAACTTTTTGCAAAAATACAAAAATATTTTCTGTTTGCTTTTTTTTCGTTTGGCTTTTTCTTGTTTGCCTCTTTGGTTGTGTTACCATGTGTCTTCTATTTGCTTGCATCTTCGCTTCCTAAAAATCTATTAACATGGATCATCATCCACTTGCTAATCTTTTCAAAATATCCAATTATGATGAACCAATTGATAGTGAATTGAGTTCACTAGATTATATTTATGAAGTTTTGCTTGACATTCATGAATCGGAAAATTTCGATGAAATGTTAAATGAAGAAATTTATAAAGTGATTCATGATAGCTCCTTGAATGAAAAGCATGATTGCAATGATGTTATTATAAACTCTATTTATGTAAATTGTGTTAGCGATATGCAAAACCCCAAGCTTGGGGGTGCTTGTTTTGTTATGTCCACTGCTTATTGCAATGATCATGATTGGGGTGATAATGATTCTTATGATCTTGAAAATTTATTTAAACCTAATGATGAATATGCTTGTGATAATATTAAAAGTGAGTTTGGAAGAGTGTCAACTTTAGCTAAAAATAATCCCACATATTGGGAGAGTGTTCAATCTTATGATTTTTTTTATAAAAGTGGGCTTGGAGAGGTCATGACTTTATTTGATGATAATTCCACTATTTAGGAGGAGTGTCAACTTTGCATGCATGTGGATCATGAAGAGAATATTTTATGTGACAGTTATATTCACTACTGCAGGATGCTGCTAACGTGACACTACCATCAGAGACCCTTTGACGAAACTGTGCGATGCATTAATCGCAAACGGTGATGTAAAAAACCCGTCAAAAAAGATGCAAAATGTTTGCGATGAATAATACATCAAACACGGTTCAGATTTTAGTTGCGTGTGCGACGAGGGGCATACGGTTGATCTGTACGAACTGTTTGTGATGAGACAGAAGAACAGAAACGGGCAGCTAGATCAAGGTGTGTGCGATATACGACATACAGTTCACACCGATGAACCGTTTGCGATGATTGAGGTGAACACAAACTATTCGGCGTAACAAGATGTGTGTGATACCCGGCAAACAGGTCAGTAATCAGAATTGTGTGCGATCATTATAGACAGCCCATCGGTCTTTTTTTGTGAATTGTGTGCTCGTCAGGGCACACAGTTCAACAAACCAACCTTTGGGCGATAATGTAGAAGATCTCTGTCGAATAAATATTACTAACCGTCTGCGATGAGATTGACAGGATAAACAGAGATATATACAGTTTGCTTAATTTAGTCCTTCTTCTTCTTGTTGTTGTTGTTGGATGGCCCCGTGACATCATCTTGGCGAGGACGCTTCTTGCCGCTGACCGTGGGCTTTTCATCGCCGCCGCCGTCGTCATCGTCGTTGCTGTCGTCGTCCTCCTCCTCCTCGTTCGACCATTCCTCCTCCTCATCATCGTCGTCCTCCGACGGCTCCTCGTCCATCTGGTTGTCGTCTGATGACTCCGGAGGCGGCGTCCCTTCCATGAACCGGATATAATCAAGGTCTGGGCTCGACGCCGGACTCATGGAAGACGAGCGGGATGATTCCGATGTTGACCTATCATCGGGCGCCAGACTGCTGGCCGAACTGTCATCCTTGCTGTCGCTCGACATGGCTGCAGAGTGTGTGCCAGTGTGTAGCGCGGCCTGCCGGGGACGATGAAGATGTTGGACACTTAAGCAGGGTATGCAGAGAAGAGGAACTGCCAATGGAAGCGGTTTTTTTTTTGCGCGGGGGGGGGGGGGGGGGGAGGGGGATTGAAGCGGGGGTTGACGTATTATCTAACCGCTGATATAATCAACCGCAATTATTTGTACCCAGTCGCTCCAAATTCCCGGGGTTGCGCAGGACTCCTATTGGCTATTTGGCTGGTTTCCTTTTCCAGGACAAAAACAAGGAACGAGTTTTGGGATTATGCACCGGTACCGGTACGAACGGAGTAGGACAGTTGGCAAGCAATACATTGTGCTCTTCTTATTGATAAAGCCAGTAATAATCAAACTAGAAAGGAAAAGAAAAAAAGACAAGGAAAAATATCTGCACAAATCTTCGCGTAACGTCAATGGCATAGGACCTAGATGTGCATTACTTAGAGCACATCTAGATGTGCTTTAGCAATACTGTCAAACCAAACCCCTAATCATCACTCCAAACAGCGCATAGAACATGGCTAATGCGACAACCACAACTACACATGCTAGTTCCTTCTTGTCTCTTGCTTTCATCTGTTGCCTATGATTGATTCTTTCTTGCTTCATCGTACTGATTGTACATTCCAGATCAGCCAGTTTCTTCTTCAGCTTTACGTTATCTTCTGCGAGCTTGGTGATAACACTCCGAGCCCTGCCATGCCATTCTTCATCCAGCCAGTTAACAAAGGCACAAGCCTCATATCCCTACCAATGTTAAATAGTATTCAGGATGAGCGGTGGCATTAACTGCAGTAAAATAATGAACTTAATTGGCACTAACCTCTAAGAGGCAACTGAGAAACCGCCTGCCAATGTCGAATCCCTCCGTGCATAAACGTCGAGCAAGAGTGTGCCCGTGCACACAACTCAGCTTTTGGTACTTCTTGGTGGCGCAAAACTCGGAGTCGAACTCATGTTGCGGGAGACTGGAGTCATGCTCCGGATCCAGCGGCAGATCGCTTTCCTGGCGGGGAGGGGTGTCATTCAGGACGGATTTAGCAAGGAGCTATACTTTGGACATGCTAAAAAAGATCGGGATAGATTGGAACCTGACAAGACGATTCGAATCCATAGTACAACTGCCTTCTGATGACCTTAGGCAAGTGCTCGGCAGCGACCGCCGTCGTGGCGGCGATACGAGCAGGAGCAGCCGCACCGAAACCATCAGCACCACTCGTTCGCATTCCCCCAATGTCAGCGCCACGTGAGGGAATTTGCAGGCTATGTAGGGATTTGGGGGAAATGGGCAAACTGTGGAGATAAGCTAACGGTCGGGAACTACTTATGGCACTATATGTTGTATACGGCACACTGTTTATACATGTCGTTTGTGTTAGGTATTACAACATCACACACGATTTCCGCACCAAACCGTGTGAGAAGACAACGTAGGTTAGACACGGTTGCCGTTACATAACCGTATGTGATGTACTACTCTGTCCATATAATTGAGTTACAGTGAGATACCGTGTAAATAGCCGCTCTATGGATATCCGTAAAAAAAACAACCGCTGCATATAGAGATGGCGGCGGCGGACTAGGCAGCGGCTACCGGAGAAGAGGTCAATCCACGGTCGGTGGGCGGTGGCGGCGTCATAGGAGGTCAATCCTCGGTCTGCGGCGGGAGATAGGAGGAGCTCAACCATTGAGGTCGGCGCTGGCGTGATTTGAGCATATCCATCGCGGTCGATGGCGGGATAGTGGAGGCCGAACTTCAGGCGGCAGCCGCACTAAGCTTTGCTCCTCGACCCTACTGTCTCGGCGTGCAGCCGCATGACGCTTCTCTGTCTGCTGGGTGGAGGTCGCCGTGCGGCTAATTAATTAAGGTATTCTTTTTGTGAGTGGCTTAATTAAGGCATTCAATTCCTAAGGGTAGTGTTGTACTAGTACTCTGTGTGTAAATTGACTGGCCATTAATTTTTGTCATTGCACATCTGATAACAACATGGAGCGCCCCCAGTAATTATGAAAATAAAACCGTGTGATTTATGCACGCATCTTTGGGTAGCAGTTAATCTGTGTAGTAATGTTGTTGTTTTGTTTTTAATTACCATTCGTGTGCTGCAGATGGAATAATCTCGATGGATGAAGAATCTAAAAACCGCAGATTTTATCAGTGGCGTGACAGAGTTGATGAATTGGGCTGAAAGTACAAAGAGGAGAATTGGTGATGCGGATTACATCATGTGTCCATGTAATGATTGTGCCAATACAGAGTCACATGAAGTTACAGATGTCCAGATGCACTTAGTCTCTAGAGGATTCATGGATGAATATAGACGTTGGACCAGACACGGTGAAGAATAGGTCATGGATGAAGATACCCAGGGCAGCGAGATGCCAAACCCCGATCAGTGTCACATGGATGTTGAATCTAACATCGGGGCAGAGGCGTCAAGCTACCAATGGAACACCGAAAAGCCGAAAAGCCCACTGGAAAACGAAGACGTCGACGCAGATGACGACGATCTTGATATGCCAGATTTTGCTGCTATGATTGCAGATTTGAAGGGCCCCAAAAAGGATATGATTGGGTACAAGGATCTGCCAACCATTGATGCGGACTCCAAGAAAGAATTTTATCCAGGTTGCAAACAGAAATATTCCAAGTTGAGTGCCACCCTGCCGCTTCTCAGATTTAAAGCAGCAAACGGTCTATCAAACAAGGGCTTCACAGAGATGTTATGTCTTTTCAAAGAAATTATTCCGGAAGATAATGTGCTCCTCAGAAGCACGAATGAAGCAAAGAAAATTGTTTTCCCAGTGGAACTTGAAGTACAGAAGATATACGCTTGTGTGAATGATTGTATATTGTACCGTGGTAAGTACAAAGATTTGCGTGCATGTCCCACATGCAAGCATGCACGATACAAGCGCATGAGAGCAAAGGAAAAGTACAAATTGGATGACGAGATCAAGACAGGAATCCCATTCAAGGTTGTTTGGTACTTGCCATTAATTCCAAGGTTTAGGCGTTTGTTTCCAAAGCCTAGAGAGGCAAAGAGGTTGCGGTGGCATCATGATGAGAGAATTGCGGATAAGTTTATGAGGCACCCGAAAGATGGGGCTCAGTGGGAATTAATCAAAAAAAAGTTTGAAAAATTTGCCAAGGATCCTAGAAGTATAAGGCTCGGGGAGTGTACTGACGGGATGAATCCTTTTGGCGATATGAGCACCAATCACAGCACATGGCCGGTGCTTCTGTGCATATATAACCTAGCTCTTTGGTTGTGTATGAAGAAAAAATACATTATGATGTCAATGATTATCCAAGGCCTGAAGCAACCTGGAAATGACATCGACATTTACTTTCAGCTACTGGTAGAAGAACTGCTGACAGTGTGGATAAATGCGCCGGCTGTAAAATGTTATGATGCTTAAAAAAAAAGGAGATTTTCGATCTACATGCGATGCTGGTGCACACCATTCAAGATAGGCCGGCATTAGGCAACACATCGGGGAAAAAACAAAGGGAGATGTAGGGTGTGTCACATGCATGGATAGGACAGCTAGCAGAAGACCTCCCAACTCGCACAAAACCGTGTATTTGCGTCATCGTAGGTTCTTACGGAAAACCCACCCATACTGAAAGATGAAAGCTGAATTTGATGCTACGGCAGAGGCAGGTATGGGCCCAAGACCCTATGAAGTAGGTGGTCCACAACATGGCTAAAAAAATTAATGTTGTGCTTGGCAAGAACCACCCTTTGACGGTGAAACAAACATCCAAGGGTCAAGTGTTTAAGAAGAAATCGGTGTTCTAAAAATTACCTTACTGGGAGATTCTACGTGTACGTCACTGCATTGATGTCATGCACGTAGAAAAGAACGTATGTGAAAGCATCCTTGGTACTCTGCTCAAGATTAAAGGTAAAAGAAAGGATGGTGACGGTTCACGGCTCGATATGCTTGCTAATCAATCAAAACGCAAGAGTGAAGCAGAAGATGATGACAAATTCATCAAAGCTCGCCAGAGTTACAATTTCAGTACAAAAGAAGCAACACAGTTCTTCAGCTATTTGTTGTCAGTTAAGACACCCTCTTCCTACTGCGCAAACATCAGAAGTCTCGTGGATGTGAGCTTAGGTAAAATGAAGTTGGGACACATGAAGTCAAATGATTGCCACGACACAAATCCTCCTGGTGGCCATCAGGAATCTAATGGACAAAGATATAAGAAACACACTCATTGACCTCTGTGATTTCTTCAACCAACTATGGCAGAAAGTTGTAGATCCTGAAGAGTTGGATCATATGCAAGATGATATTGCAAGAATATTGTCCAACCTAGAGATGTTTTTCCCACCGTCATTCTTTGATGTCATGGTCCATCTCACTGTGCACCTTGTCGACGAGATAAAGTATTGTGGTCCTGTGTTTCTTCGCAACATGTATCCCTTCGAGCGGTTCATGGGAATACTGAAGCGCTTTTGTCGGAACCGAAACCATCCAGAGGCAAGCATCCTACAAGGTTATACCGCGGGGGAGGTGGTTGAGTTTTGCACCGAATATATGAAACAAAAACCTATAGGTTTGCCCCTCTCTCGCCACGAGGGAAGGTTGAAAGGTAAGCCAGTCCTTGCTGGCACGCAAATGGCTGCACCCGGAGAATTGGCAGAGAAAGCCCATTTGACGGTATTGCTTAACAGCCCAGTTCTCAGCGCTTATGCCGAAGAACACTTGGTGGAGATACGCCAAATCTTCTTACCAATGGTGCCTTCATCAGATGTGGAGATGAAGGAGCACACTAAGAAGTACGCCGAATGGCTGAAGAATCGTTTGGCACAAGGATCCATCGATGACATTGCTACGTGGTTGGCACAAAAGCCATCACCTACGGTGTTGACGTACCAAGCATATGACATAAATGGATACACGTTCTACACTGAGGAACGTGATCAGAAGACCTCATATCAGAACAACTGTGTTCGAATAGAATGCATGACTGTAAATGAAGCTGATAAAAGGGTATACTATGGAACCATCAAAGAGATTTCGGAGCTTGACTATGTGAAAGTTAAGGTTCCATTATTCAAGTGCACATGGATCCCTCTTGGTCAGGTAAGGATTGATGAGTACAGGAAGACCTGTGTTAACATGACAACGATGGCATATCACGCGAACCCATTCATTTTTGCGAGCGATGCTACCCAGATTTTCTTTGTGGTGACCCCTTGCATAAGAACTGCCATTTAGTGATGCATGGGAAGAGAAGGGTACTGGGTGTCGGCGATGTTGCCAATGAGGATGAGTACGATGAATTTGATGAGTTGCCAGCCAAGGGATCACGCACCCGTGTAACAGAGAAGCGTAAAATCATCATAAAACCCAAGTTCATTCAGGGTCAACGTAATGATCCCAGTTCCCCCATGTACATGGGAATTAAGCCATAAGACTAGTCTTTATGCCTACCCTGCAACTTAATTCGTTCAAATTAGAACTGTCGCATGTACTGAATTTGTGAGTTATGCCCGGTTTTCTGTTGATGTAAGAACCGTTAATATGTTGACCTTGATATGCTGTCAGCTCAGGCAATGAATATGAACTATTTATTATTATTATTATTATTATTATTATTATTATTATTATTATTATTATTATTATATCATAGAGGTAGCACACTCAATTGATCTCACTACAGTATGTGTGAACAAAAATATGCAATCTGGTTTCCGAATAGCACACGGTTCGTTGATGAAAGCCATGTGCCGACCAAACCCCGCCACCCCGCCCACGATCTGAGTCGTGCTTTCTGATTGGACAGAACTCAAACCCCATGGACCATACGTCTGCACTGCTGGATGCTCCCAGATCGAACGTCAATCCTCGTCCCTTTCGACAACACATGCAGTTCCGGTTGTAATTTTATTTTTATGCACAAAATGCATGCTAATCTCATAAAATGTCTTAAATATAGCTAACGATACCTGAAATGCGCCAGAAAATCAAACTCGTGGTATAATGGTGATTGCGTACCGTGGAAATTTTTATGAGGCCAAACGATGAAGTCACCGGCCACAGGAGTTTGAATTGACACGTCTCCTTTTTGGAAACCATGATCCTTCATGTGAGATGCTTCGGTTTGGAAGGAGCGGTCACCAAAATTTGTGCCAAACTTTGCCAATTTTTTCCACGGGGTCGTGAGAGCACGCCATGGGCACACATCGATTTTGATGATGTCTGAACTCCATCTGAATTTCCTGTAATTAAAATACCAACTAGGCCTACGCCAGTGGCCGCACCTCGCAGCCGAAATGTTTGAAACTTCTCCCCGCTTCTCGAACAAACGGATGAAAACTCACAAAACGATACACAAATGATCTGTACACCTTCTTTGCTAGGCTGATAGTAAGGGGATATCATAGCTAGTATCATGCATGCCAACTAGGCAATTTTGATGAGCTGTCATAGAATTAAATGAAGAAAGAGAGGGTTAAGTATCATATCATGAAACCGTATCATAATAAATGCTATGCTACTATGTGTCATGCATGACAATATAAATAAAGTACTACATATGATACTAGCTACTCTATGATACTATGCATTGGACTAGCCACAGTGGGAGTAACTTCAGCAGTAACATCGAGTCCAACTCAACAAGTTTGCTTATGTGGCAATGAGTTAATGAGGAGATAGATAGTTTGAGTAACTTAGCTAGTTAGTGTAACATCACATGTCCCAATGCAATATGAGTCTATAACCTAATAAATGAGGCTTTGCATGTTACCATACTTATGTTACTACCCACTATGAAAGGTAGTAACATAGTTTAGGGATATGTGTATGTTACTAGTGTATGTTACTCTCCATTATGGCTAGTCTTACAGCAAGTACAATAGAGTGACATAAGCAGGCTATAAGGAATAGAATAATATATATGTGCTTATTAGTTGGAGGAAAGAGAAGAGGAGAGAGAAGAGAAGCGGGCTCTTGGTTAGTAGAGCCAGCTGCAACACGAGACCCAAGACACTTTGTGAGGATGTAAGGTGGGCCAACTATTGATAAACTAGTACTTATTTAAAACTTATTATTGTACATGCCCGCTAAGAGGTTGGCTGTATATGACATGGCAACTTCTTATAGCCGACCGTTGGTTGTATTATTAACCATGCTCTTAGTGAGGTAGCTAGTATATCATAGACTAGCTAGTATCATACTCCCTCCTTTCCGGTTTATAGGGCTCAATTCAAAAATCTCACCAACCAAGGTAGATGGTGAGTGGTGGAATACTTTTTGTAGTTTGCAAAAACATCCAATTAATGCTTTTGTTTTCCTCAAAATATTATGTTTTCCAATGTATTAATTGCAATACATGCATGCATAAAGTACATGCATTGGTCAACATTCTCTTAATACTTGCATGCAATGATTTAATGCACCTTGGAATCTGAACATGTGATGGGGAACAACCAAATTGAGCCTTACAAAATGGAAAAACTAAAATTTTGAGATAAGCCTATAAACCGGAAATGAGGGAGTATATATGCATGATACTTGTATATGATCGGTAATACCTCTGTAATGCGCGCATGCATAGTATCTCTACTCCTAATGTCTCAGTTGGTAGTCTCGCCTCACTCCCACCTCATCCCACCACTATTATCTTTCGCCCGCCTTTCACATCACGTGAAGCGCCGTACTTGGGCCGGCCTATTAACGCCTGCGTTCACGCGATCTCCTCGACCAGACGCATCGCCTGCCCTACTCGCAAGACTAGACGCGCGATCCTCCCGACGCCTCCCTCATCGTGTCCTCATGCCGCCGTCCTCTGCTCTCCGATCTCCTCGACCAGGGCGACTCCACGCCGGCAACTCCTCCGCGGCCTCCGCCGCGACGCCTCTGCACTCCGCCCGGGCCGGTCACTCATCCGCGGCCTCACGCCCTGCCGCCGCCGAGGAGACGGCCTGACCAAGATCCCTTGGAAGAGGTTTGTACCAATCACCACCGACCACCAGACCACAACCACCGATCCCAGCTATCTTTTCACCCCTTTCCTTGTACTGCACCGAGGCACATCGGCCGCCTACCACTACTAAGGATGGCCTCCTCCACTCCCGGCTCGTCGACGTCCTCGTCAGCCTGCTGATGGCCTCCTCTTGTCCCTGTCCTCATCTCAACAAGAGGAAGACGAGGCACGGAGAGGCGCCTGGCTGCCGGAACGCACACTCCGGATCCAGACCGGCCCTCTAAAATCTCACTGACTCCGGCCATCTCTCCGGCGAGGCAGCGATCACCGTATCAACGTGCCCGCTCTTCATCGCGATCTGAATATGGCCTTCGTAGCGATCTAGAGTATGTCGCCAGGTACTTGAAGGTCGACACGTACGCCCAGTGATTCGGCGTCGGCGCCCCGTATACCTCTCCGTCGTCCTCAACTAACTTAAGGTTGAGCGTTTCCTCTCCCAGTGTCTGCTTCGCCATGTAGAAGTGCATGCTCTAGCCAATGCAACCAAAAGACCGATCTAATGGAAGAGACTAGGCAGCACATTATACGTCAACACTCCCCCTCACGTGTGGCTCCCTCAGGCCTAAACGTGGACCGAAAGTGGGCTGCAATTTAATTGCGCCAGCCGGGTCTTGAACACAAGACCTCTTGGCTCCGATACCATGTAGAAGTGCATGCTCTTGCCAATGCAACCAAAAGACCGATCTAATGGAAGAGACTAGGCAGCACATTATACGCACTGTTTTCCTCGTGGTTTTGTTTCTTTCTCTTCAGACCATGGAGTTCGCGGGCAATGCGGTGCGGGACAACAAGAAGAACCAGATCGTGCAGCACCACATTCAACTGGCGGTCCGGATGCAGAAAATGATTCGTACAGTGGAACACTGCTATTTTATCAAGATGGAAACAATGGTGCTTATAAACATTATTCAGATTTTTTTTTCAGGTATAAGCAATTAAGCATCCTGCTGAACTTACGCTGATGTGACGGTCTAAAACATGCAGGCTCACCTGTTTATGTGCTTATTAGTACGTATTGAAGGGTCCAGGCATGTATCCTTTTGAGCACGAGAGACCCTGAGCATCACCCCGTCGTGTGGGGCCCTCGCCGAGGGTCAAAGTCAGCTGACAAGGTGGATCCTTGGAGACCAGAAGGTGCGGTGTCGTCGGTGTTGTGCGGTAGCTTGGTTGATGGCCGCCAATGGATTTTACAAATTGGGTCGCTTCGTGTATGTAAATTAAAAGGTGCTTACTGTACAAAAGAATATATTCATCCATTTTTTGTTGGCAACAAACAGTCAATCGTTTCTGTTGGCCTTTGTTTTTTTTCAGAGAGAGGAGGCCTTTGTTGATGGATATAGATTTGGACAACAGAGACATGGGTTCGGCTGGTAAATCAAGGATGAGACTTGCTTTATGCGCGCTGCTGCTTGCTTGCAGTGTGCGGGTGTATTGTTGTTGTAATTTTATTTTTGTTCATAGTTCATATGTAACTAACTGATTATATTCATTTTCAGGTTCAAGGATTATTTGCATGAGTGAGAAATATAAGGTCTACTCTTACTTTAATACTCAGATATAGAAAACAACGTACTCAGCTTATTTCTTCTATTCATGTTATGCTTTCTTATAATTGGCATGCTTGTTACACAGATCTGAATTCCTAAAGGTTCAGGAGGATCTCAATATTGCTAAAGAAAGAGACAAGGATCAGTACCATCACATTGTTGAAAAAGATTCGGAGACATGTATCATGGATCGGGCACAATTTGCTTTCTACATGTCTTTTCCTTGTTGACTAAACAGTCTAAACCTGAGAATAAGACAATTTTTAGTCCTCATGTAATCCGAACTGCTGCTGGTTCAGATTTCAGCATTCCCTACAATTCTTGATTTGCGTCGCGTTGCGGCACATATTGCTCGTCATTCTACCTGCTTTTGTGCCCTCTACTTCTTCCCCCAAGATTGCCACCGGGATTAACAAATCTGATGACAGCACTTTAATTGGTGATACATCTTTTGTTATTATGCTACTGCATGTGAATTCTCATCTTGCGCCTCAGCCTATTTTGCTTAGCAGGCATGCTGGTTTGCTTCTCTAATGTGATGCCTTCACATGATATTTTCATTAAGTCACCATTTTTTTAGTTATGAAAGTAACAGGTAAAAGGTAATATATATGTATGAAAATTGCAAATTTTCATTATCTTATTTGCCCAAGTATTGTGCATAATCAATTCTTTTATGGGAATTAGCCTATTGTGTTGACCTAACAAAGTACACTTCGACCTACCTAAAAATTATGCAGTGAAGATGGAGAGCTTTATGCAAACAAAACTAGAAAAAATAAGTCAGTTCATTTTCCCGTTGTCATAATTCATATCTGATAAGTTTGTCGATTGTTATTCTTTTCCAGCATTTTTTCTGTAATTGTTGATATAAATTGCTGGATGTTTTCGCTAGCAAGACAAGAGATAAGGATGACTGAGAATCATTGGGTGAGGACGAAGATGAGCTAGATGTATGAACCTGCCTCATTGTGGCTGCCGGCGCGGAGACTTCCATGATGACGAGGCTGTGGGACAACCATGAGTTCCACCTCGGTAAGGGGGCACATGGATTGATTTATAGTCGAGCCGTCTCCTGCTTACTGTAATTTTCTTAACTAGAATAAACTGAAGAATATGAGGCGGCAGGGTGCAGAGCTGGAGGAGTGAGTGGAGTAAGGCCCTCGGGCAGAAGTGCGTCTTCACAAGCACCAACTCACCATCGCTACCTTTGCCATCGGTGCCAAGGGAGTCAGGTAGATAAACTCATCTGCTTGTTATTACCTTCCTCTTGTGTTCGGATAATCATAGTTTCCTTGTCAACAGAAAAAACAAACCTGTTCATAGTTTTGTTGGGGTTTTTTCCCAATGCAATTCCTTGCCTGACGTGCTGATGTTAGAATGTCTCCGGAATACCCATGCCCTTGAAGCACAACCTCGTGTACATGGTTAAGTCGGGCATATCAAGTCAAAACCAAATTGAAAGTTTCAGAGGTGAGAATGACAACTACAGGAAGACTAAGCTTTTACATTGAATCCTACTTGTACTATCATGCCTCTACATTATATATTCACATGGAAATTTGCAAAATATGCATGAGAAACTTGTTGTCCTTAGTCGTGCATTGGTTTTACTATGATATTTTAGGTGAGATCAACTATGATATTGCTTGGTACATGGCTTCTTCATGAGGGAAACAAGGCAACATGGTGCTGAAAAATATTGTACTGGAAAACAGTAGGATTTCTAGGACTCCAAATTATATAAACGATCTAATGTACTTCTATTTAATCTAGAACAAACACGAAATCCATTGTAATTTTCTTTACTGTAGCATATTTCCATAAATGGTCATGTTACATAATTACTCATGGTGCATTGCTATCTGAACAAAAATCCTACATTGGCAACTGCTGAAGCACTTAATAACACCAGAATGAAGTGTCGACTAAGATAACTCTGGAGCTCACATTAAACCAAACGCCAAACATATTTGCTCTGGTTGAATGAACATGCGAGGAAAAATAATAAGCAGGATCAAGCGTTGTGTTCTTAATCACCATTGACGGTAGCACTGGATGCACATGCTGTGGCTGCAGTTGGGCAGCACAACCTTGTTGTTGAGCCCAATGAAGATCCTTCATCTATTTTAGCATCGATCATGGAGAGCGGCCTCTTGCTCTCCTCTGCCTTGTCTCTCCTCCTGTACTTCTCCAAGCAAACATTCCTCTGCCTCCGGTCATCGAAGTTGCTGATGTCATGGCCCAGTTGCACGAGGGAAGGAAATACCTCACAGCTGTATTAGACGGACAATGGGAATTTTTCAGTATCATAGCTCCAAACCGCAAATGCTTTTTTTAAATTTCTGCATTCTGCAGGTCGTTTGTTCAGTTACCGTAGAACTCCCTGATGTTGGCTTTCCTTTTGTGGGTGGACATGGCATTGGTTCCTTCCACATAATTAAACCTGCAGAAAGAATGGAATGAGAAGCTAGATTTTGAGAGAACACAAGCAGTCACGAGAATATGCCTATCAAGGAATCTCGCTGGTGGCCCAGCGCGCACACTGACCGTCTCATCGGACTTAACTGCTGCTGCCGCTACCGCGTTGTTACAAAAAAATGTGTGGCCAATTTACTAAACCAACTTAAAAAATTAGATGTGTTTTTTTTTTTTGAAAGAAAAGGTAGATCATGTTCTACCTTATGCATTCAAAACAGGCCGTAGCCTGAGTGACCAATGGTCTTTTTACATGAAGGCGTTGTGAGCGCCGCACAGAGCGTGCAGCAAGCCAACGCCAAGCCTGGGAATTAGAACAAGGAAAGCTAGGAAGGAAGGAAAGAAGTAAAGCAGGAAGAAAGCTAGGAACAAGGAGAGCTTGGCAGCTATTCTCGCACCATTACATCAGCCCAAGAAGATAAACGATCTCTGACATTTCCCTCTGGTGCTCGCAGTGTCCATAACTTGATGAGGTCGGCCACCTCAATAAGAACCCTCCGAGCTGTCCAACACTTGTTGTGGAAAACTTGCTCATTCTGAGCATGCCAAAGCGCAACAGCAGCAGCTGCAAAGAAGACATGCCATACCGCGCCATGTGCCTCCTTTGCTATGTCAGAGGCCAAGAAATCTGCTGTAGACTCACGTGAGACTGGGAGGCCGGCCTCCTGGATTAGATGTGTTACTATCAATACAAACACTTGCTCCCTTTTATCTTGCACGCACAGCAGCAGCAACAAGTCCAGACGCACACACACCAACAACAACAGTAAACACATCAAACTATAACTAATTTAATCTGTTAAGACATCAATGTTGATATATACAAACTAATCGAGTAACAACAAATTTTGTTGAGTACGGGCAGCTACGCCTCTGATGACCACAACAGGCCAGGGACATAGATGCATCTATGTGCGTACCGAAGGGTGAAGGGACGACCACTTACCGTGGCCTTCTTGATGGATGAAAGTAGTAGACGCCCCAGTCGAGGAGCCCACCGTTGGTGGTGCTGAGGCAGCTGCCGTAGTCGTTGTACATCGCTGGTGAGTCGGCGTCCCACTATGCACCTAGGCTGGCTGCCTGCAGAAGTCATGACACGACCAGCACGCCAGCCGAAGCAGCTCAAGGCTCATGTCGTGGTTCATTGTCCGGCAAGCATCATTTATCAATATGTAATGTGTCGAGTGTTTGAAGTAAGCATCATTTATCAATATGTAATGTGTTATTATACATTATTATTATTAACCTTACCATCCAATTTTCTGGAATGAATGAGTCCGAAGCTCGACACCCCATACAATGGGCCTAAGCCTCAAAAAACTTATACTTAACACGGAGCAGTCTATGCACAATGATTGTTTTCATAGTCGTGCAGATACTACGTACCCTCCTATATATACTACATGGATCTACAATTTTGTGTAAGTTGTAATAATTCTTCATTCAATATCACTATATGAACATGTTTCTAAATAGTTTTTTTACTTAGTCCATGATGCTAGGTTCAACACGAGATCAAAAGTTCTACGTGAAGGAAACTATTCAAATGTTGGCAACTTTGTTTGATAGATGGCTGGGATAGACAACAACATTTCATCATGGAACATGTTATGTAAGATTTTTTGTCCATTGTTGTCATGATTTATTATTGTTTCTAATAGCTACCACTTGGCTGATACATCTTGTACATCATTGAAAAATGGGCACGTTGTGTATTTATGCTTGACCCTATTCATACATCACAGTCGTCAGAGGTTAAAACTCTGAGGCATTTAGTGAAATCAAAAAGTTTTGCGAGGGAATTCAAAGAAGCACTCGAAATAAAGTAATATTTCCGTCTAGTATTCCAACGAGCATAGACGGGTAAAAATTCAAAATACAAATATTTATTTTGTTACAACTATATTTAATATAATAATAATTTTGGAAATCGCAGTGATGTGTCTGCTATTTTTGTTTTTCATTTTATGCTCTCATGGAAAGATAAAGAATTGGTGAAGCCGGTTTGCGCTGTGAGTATTATCCGTTACACATTTTAAGACCTTCCACATGTAGTATTCGTGCTAACTACATATATTGCTTTTGCAGGATGGGTATAAGTTGAGAAGCAGTTTTCATAATACTTGAAAAAATATCGTGCGAATGAAGCTAAAGAGAAGTTTCCTGATATTGTGCGAGAATTTCTTAAGCGCAAGTAGATCTTAATAGTTTGTAATAGATTTTTAGTTGGATCATCGCTTTATATGGATACATCATCAATTTGCATTTTCGTTATTAGTTTACATTACAATTTACAAGTAAAGTGGACTTCAATTATTATGCAGTCGTGTCTGTGTTATGTTGTCTTTACATGTGAAATTTAACACGCATTATCTTTATATAACTTCAGCAAAATATTTCAGAAGCCCGTGGCAACGCACGGGCATTCTACTAGTCATAAGTTAGTATCTTAGGTTGCCTTATTAATTGCCATGCATGATACCGCTTGATACTCCCATATTACGACCAGCCTTAGTGTGGCCATAGTGGGGGCATCATAGCCGGTATCATGCACTCGGGAATAGCAAATATGATAATGTGGCAAAGAAGCAGTAACATAGGTAGATACCGTAACATATATAAAATAAATGCTATACTACTTTGTGTCATGCATGGCCATAAATACGGTCATCTATGATATATACTACTCTATGATACTATATATGCACTATGAAGGTACGTGTGTAGTATCATACACTAGTATCATATGCATGATACTATATATGGTATATGATACTCCCCACTATATAAGGTTGACCATAGTGGTGGTATCATAGCCGACGATGTCATGCACTCAAAAATAGCAAGTATGCCGGTGTGGCAAAGAATTAAATATATATAGAGAGGGTTAGATTAACATATAGGTAGATACCGTATCATGTTAAATGCGATGCTAATTTGTGTCATGCATGGCAATAAATATGATTTATGACACTATACTATATGTATTATACTATGTGCTATAATTAATTAAAGGTAGTATCATACACTAGTATCATATATATATGCATGATACTAGTATATGACACTCTCCACTCTGAGTAGCCTAAGTATATATAGCCTAACTAAAGCACCCACATGTAGTTGTAGTAGGGATTTTGACTTTAATTAATTATATATGCACTAAGATGCAATGGAAGGTAAGTGCAAAGAATGACTTAAATATAGCAGACGACCTGAAATGGGCCAGAACGATGTAGCTACACTAGTAGGAAATGGGGCTTTTACCCCGGTTTGTAAGGGCCTTTTGTCCCGGTTTTCAAACCGGGACTAAAGGGTCGTTACTAAAGCCCTAACCCTTTAGTCCCGCTTCTTACACGAACCGGGACAGAAGGTCCTCCACGTGGCCGCTGCTGCCAGCCCAGGCAGGGGGGCCTTTGGTCCCGGTTGGTGCCACCAACCGGGACCAATAGGCAGGGCCTTTTGTCCCGGTTGGTGCCACCAACCAGGACCAATAGGCAGGGCCTTTTGTCCTGGTTGGTGTCACCAACCGGGACCAATAGGCATCCACGCGTCAGCATTTCAGGGGCTGGGGTTTTTGTTTTTTTTGAAAGGGGGGGGGTTGGGGTGTTTTGGGGGGTTAATTTAGGTGTTTCATATATTGTGTTAGCTAGCTAATTAATAGAGAGAAGTGTCCTCTCTTATCTCCGTGCTTGGTCGACGCTACGTACTATATACGTATGGAGAGGACTAGACACGCTAGCTAGTAATCAAATGAAGGAAACAGAAGATCGTCATGAACATATGCATACAGAGAGAAGTGATATCGACCACCTCTCCTTCTCCGAGAGATTGGTCGAACAACATATCTATCCGACACTACCGGCTACATATATACAATAATTTTCTCTTACAATACAATCTCCTAATTAAATTGTAAGAACACAGGGTCCACATAGTATTCTCCGTTTTCAGTGATCACGTGGTCAAGGAAGAATGCCGCCAATTCCTCTTGAATTGCTCGCATACGATCTGGTGCTAGGAGTTCATCCCGCTTCCGAAACATCTAATTTGAAGAAGGGGGTCAATACATATATATATGAATAAATGAAACTCAACAGAAATGATGGTAATAAAATAAATTTGTGAATATTATTGCTTACGCACTTCATATTGTTCGTCAGAGTAGCCCCGCTCACAGGCCGTGTAGCGGATGGACTCGCAAACGTAGTATCCACAGTAATTATTCCCGGCTTCCTGCCACAACCACTTTACAAGAAATAGAGGTGAATCAAACTGATAAGCAAGCATGCTAAATGGTATTGATGAAACTAGCGCTTGAATCACTAGGAGATGCGCGGAACATGCTACTATAGTACTTACTTTCGGGTGTTTAAATTGCAGCTTCTTCGGCATTCCCGGAGCTATTGTGGTGAATTTTCTCCAAACCCTGCCAGACAAAGAAAACCATTACTTGATATCAGGAAATGAACAAAGTTGCTGATATGGTGGATAATGATCGATTTAACTTACTTCTCGAGCATTTGAGTCATGTTCGCATAGTCCTGGGGATCTTTTCGTCTCGAGTCTAAGACGGTTACTACTCCCTGCTGAAGCTTAATCTCTAGGAGAATATAGTGGAAGCTGCGCATGCATGCATAAGTCATCAATTACATTACCATAACCTGGACTAATAAGGGAAACCGAATATGCACAAGACAGTAACACTCACTTGAAGTTGTAAGGAAAGAGTATTATATCTTTGTTTTGATTTAATACCAACGATCGTAGCAAGTTGGCCTCGGCTTCTTTGGCATGTTTTTCAACCATATATGCATCTATGAGATTTGTGTTAATGAACCCAATATCACCGATTTGTCTTTTCTTCAATTCGGCGATCTTCAATCTGCATAATATAGTGAGGATAATTATAAATACATGCAATGAAAGAGCTGACCTATATAGAGAGACTTAATGACAGAAGTAGTACTACTTACAGACTGTAGGAAGTGATCGTTGTTTTATCGAGGTCCTTTTGATTGTAAAACTGGAAGAAATCCTCAAATGGAACATTCAGTAGATCAATTCCAACGAGGTCATGCTCCAGTTTAACTCTCAGCGTCAAAGTATTCATCCCATCAGACTTTCTGCAGGTTTTCATGTACCAATCATGTAATCTTCGCATCATCATTGTTAGATATCTTTCATCGTTGACGAGAGGCTTCCCGTAATGGTATTTGTGTTCGTCGACCTCCATGATTTCATAATGTACATCGTGGGGCAGGTAATCTCCAAGATTGCTATAACCGGCCACCATCCTCGGATCATTAGCGACGATGTCTTTTGACACCTTGAGCGGGGGGCACGATTGGTTCGCTTGTTCGCCGAGCTGGGCAATTTTTTTCCCAGCTCGTCGTTCTTTTAACCTTTGATCACTGATAGTACTTCCTGACCGCTCCGCTTCGGCATATGTCTTTGCAAGAATGCGCTCATAGTTGCCTCTCGGCGGAGACTTTGGTGGTTTTGTCAGGGCAGCCAGAGTGCGCTTTGCTTTCACCGGATCTACCTTCTCCTCCGGAGGTGGATGTTTCTTTGCTTTCACCCCTTCAAAGAAGTTTGTCACTTCGGCTCGCACGATCTTCCTGGTTTCCTCTTCGGTCCTCTCGTATGGTAACTTCTCTGGAGTCTTCAGAGAAGGACCGAATCTGTATTGCCTCCCGCCTCTGGCAGCTGTACTGCTAGACGCCGGCAAAGCAGACGGAGCGGCTATGGCTGTCTTCTTTCCTTGCTTACGAGGCGGAGGAGAAGGACTACGACGTGCCGGAGCAGCCGGAGCGGCGGCGGGTCTCTTCCGCCCTTGCTGACGAGGCGGAGAAGGAGGAGGCTGGCTGCTCTGGCGCGCCGGCGCAGGCGGAGAAGGAGGCGGAGTGCCGCCACGCGCCGGAGAAGGACGCTGAGTGCCCTGATCACTCACCGGAGGAGGAGGCGGAGTGCCGCCACGCGCCGGAGAAGGAGGCTGAGTGCCCTGATCACTCGCCAGAGGAGGAGGCGGAGTGCCCTTACTTGCCGGAGCCATCCAGTTCGGAAGGTTGATGAGCTCCTTCCGCCATAGGCATGGAGTCTTCAGAGCAGAAACCAGCCGAGTCTCCCCTTCACCGGTAGGGTGGTCAAGCCGGAGCTCCTCAAATCCCTCTGTTATTTCATCCACCATCACCCTAGCATATCCTTCTGGAATCGGCCGGCAGTGGTAGGTTGCGCCGGGTTCAGGAGGTAAAACAGAGCCAACAACCGCCTTGACTTTGAAGTTCTGCCATTCCGCCATAAGGTGGCAATGTTGAGACTCCATGATAGCATCCACGGGGTAGCTAGCAGGAGCCGTCAAGACATGCTCTAGCTGAAGCAGCTCGGTGGAAGCCACGCTGCTTCTCCGCTGAGATGGCGGTGTAGCTTCGGGGGTAGTTTCGGCATGTCGATTGCCGTCTCGTTCCTCTAGCGCTTGAACCCTTTCGTGCATCTTCTGAATTTGGATCTGCTCCACTTTTTTCCTCCTCTCCTGGCTTTTGTAACCGCCCGCGTTCGGAAAACCAACCTTCCACGAAACGAAGCCCGGCTTGCCTCGTGTCCGTCCAGGGTGCTCAGGATTCCCGAGGGCCATTGTGAGCTCGTCGTTCTCTCTGTTTGGAACGAACGTCCCTTCCTGCGCTGCATCGATATATTGCTGAATCTTCTTCACTGGTATTCTCAAAAGCTCGTTCGTCCAAACGCACCTCCCTGATACAGGGTCTAAGGTTCCGCCAGCCCTGAAGAACCAAGTCCGGCAACAGTCTGTCCAGTTCATTGTCTGTGGTTCGATCCCTTTTTCAAGCAGATCATTCTCAGCCTTGGCCCACTTAGGTCGGGCTTTGAGGTAGCCACCTGACCCCGTGCGATGGTGAAGCTTCTTCTTCGCAGCATTCTTCTTGTTTGTCGCTGACATCTTCTTACTCTTTTCCGATGTCTTGTGGGCCACAAATGCGGGCTAGTGATCTCTGATCTTCTCATACCGGCCGATGAATTCTGGTGTCTCTTCTTTGTCGACAAGCGTTTTCAGCTCATTCTTCCACCTCCTGAATAGGTCTGCCATCTTCTTAAGAGCATGAGACTTGATTAATTGCTCTTTAACTGGCTTCTCCGGATCCCCCTCTGGCGGTAGGGTGAAATTTGCCTTCAGCTCAGTCCAAAGATCATCTTTCTGCATATCATTGACATAAGACACCTCAGGGTCTTCCTTCTTAGGCTTATACCTTTGCTGGATGCTGATCGGGATCTTGTCCCTAACTAGAACCCCGCACTGAGCAGCAAATGCATCCTTTGTCCGGATGGGTTCAATCGGTTGGCCGTCGCGCGCGATTGCTGTGATCTCAAACCTTTCATCCGAGCGCAACTTTCTCTTCGGGCCTCGTCTCTTTACCGCAGTTGTGCTCGATCCGGAGGGCTAGAAAAAAGAAGAAAGACGAGTGTTAATTAATATGTGTACATACCAAAACAATGAATGCATCAATTAGCTAGTCAGCACAGGCTTAACTAATATATTTACCTGGCCGGACTCTGTTCGGTCACCGGAGCCGTCACCACGGGCTTCTTCTTGCACCAGCATTGGGTCACCGGAGCCATCATAATCATGTCTTTCCTCCTCCACTCTTCGATCACCGTAGCCTGCTTCTTCACCCTGTTCTTCCAGACCATCATTGTTGTTAAGATACGACAAGATATCACCTCCGGCTAAGATTATGTCCCCCAACACCTCTTTTGCTTGCTCGTCTCGTCCGTGCTCCATTGTTTATGCAAATATTACAACATGGCAATTATTACACAAACATGACAGCAGGTGGATATATTAGTGCAAACGTAGACCTAGCTTATTCCGGGTTTGGGGTGGCCTCGGCAACGCTTCAAGGGTAGGGGCGCGGCGGGAGGGGGTAGGAGACCGACATCGTTTTTTTCTAGGGTTTGGGTGTCCTCGAGAGTTTTGGTCGAGCGAGAGGGCCGGGGGGTGCTCCCGTGGTATAAGTTATCACGGTCGAGAGGGGGTATAAATATTGACCGTCCATCATGTCGAAGTTATCTGGGAGGGAGTTATATATATCGACAACGACGACATACATACATGGGAAAATAATGTTATCGGGGAGGGGGTATATCGACCCCCCCCCCCCACGTGTTGAAGTTATCGGGAGGGGGTTATATCGACAACGACGACATACGTACATGGGAAAATAATATTATCGGGGAGGGGGTATATCGACCCCCCTCGTGTTGAAGTTATCGGGAGAGGGGTATATCGACGACGACAGACCCGATAAAACATAAGAAAACGAAGAAGAAATAAAAAGAGGAGAAGAAGAAAAGGAATAGAGGGGAAGATCGAAGAAAAAAAAGAAGAAAAAAAAGAGGAGAAGAAGAAAGGAATAGAGGAGAGAAGAAGAAAAAATAGAAATTTTTCTATTTTTTCTTCTTCTCTTCTATTCCTTTCTTCTCCTCTTCTTTTTCTTATTTTTTCCTCTTCTTATTTATTTCTCCTCTTCTTCCTCTCCTCTTCTTCTCCTTTCTTCCTCTTCTTATTTTCCTTTTTCCTCTCATTCATAAAAAAATGTACAAATAGAAAATTTCAAAAAAAAGTAAAGGTTTTGCCTAATGCATTGTTCATATGAATATACAAACATTTGCATATTCTACAATAATTAATATCACCAAAAAAAATCTATGAACAGAAAAAAATCCAAACTTTTCTAAAAATCTATCTTTTGCATATATACATGAACATATATATACACAGAGAACATATATACATACATATACTCATACATGAACATATCATCATATATATGAAAAAACAAGCATATATATGAAAAAAAAGCATATATATGAAAAAAGGGCGCCGGCCGGACCAAGGTGAGGAGGACCGCGGGGTCGGCGGCAAGGATGGCGACGGGGCAGTGGGCGCGCGCTCGGGGTAGGGGGCGACGGCTGCGAAGGGCGGGGCAGGGCGACGACGGGGACGGGCCGGGGCGGCGCGCGTCGGGGCAGGGGCGCGGCTGACGGCAAGGGCACGGGCAATGGCGATGGCGACGGCGACGGCGGGGGCGGCGGGCGGCGTCGGGGCAGCCTGGCGGCGTCGGGGCGGCGGGCGGCGTCGGGGCAGCCTGGTGGCCTCGGCGTCGTCGGGGCAAACTACAGATGAACTCTGAAAAATTTCCTAAGTGTTTGCTTATATAGCAAAGCCTTTAGTCCCGGTTCGTGGCACCAACCGGGACTAAAGGTAGGCATTAGTCCCGGTTGGTGCCACCAACTGGGACCAAAGCCCTCTTTTTAGCAGCCCAAAGGGCGGGAAGCGGCAGCCTTTGGTCCCGGTTGGTGGAACCAACCGGGACTAAAGGGGGCGGCATTGGTCCCGGTTGGTGCCACGAACCGGTACCAATGCACCCCTTTAGTCCCGGTTGGTGGAACCAACCGGGACCAAAGGCCTCTTGCTGCCTGCGTCGCGGCCAAAAGTTTAGTCCCACCTCGCTAGCCGAGGGGCGCCCGCACCAGTTTAAAAGCCGCGGCGTGGCTGCTGTCTCGAACTCCTCTCTATAGCAGGCTTCTGGGCCTAACTTTGGCGCGCTGCCCGTTGAGCCTTCTAGCCTTTCTGGGCCTGTATTTGCAAACCTGAGAGTTTGGAAGGCCCAGCGGGGCAGCGCCCCAACAATTTTTTTGCTGTATTTAGTTTTTTTGTTTTCTTTTTTGCTTTATTTATTTTGTTTTGTTTCTACTTACAACAAAAAACTTATTTATTTTATTTTATTTTGTTTCTAATTAATTATTTATTTTACTTTATGATAATTCTTTTTGCTATTAAAGTTTCTATCAAAAAAATTTCTTTATGAAAATTCTTTTGCTGTATTTAGTTTTTTTGTTTTCTTTTTTGCTTTATTTATTTTGTTTTGTTTCTACTTACAACAAAAAACTTATTTATTTTATTTTATTTTGTTTCTAATTACTTATTTATTTTACTTTATGATAATTCTTTTTGCTATTAAAGTTTCTATCAAAAAATGTTCTTTATGATAATTCTTTGTCTATTAAAGTTTATTTTATTTTGTCGTAACACAAGAAGTCCGGAGTTGTAATAAGTTATTAAAAATAAAAAAGAGGCGCAATGCTCGTTGATTAGCTTCAAGCCTTTCGGAATAGTGTAGACTGCACTGCACATAGCTCCATGCAGTCTACCTTATTCCTCAAGGCTTGAAGCTAAGCAACGTGAAGGTGAGCATTGCGCCTCTTCTTCATCGTCTCTGCACTCAGGGCTTATAAACCGCTCCTAGTGCCTCTCAGCTAGCGAGGTGGGACTAAAAAACTACTTAGTAAGAAACTCTAGTACCGGTTCGTGCTACGAACCGGTACTAAAGGTGCTCGTGGGGCCACAGCCTCATTAGTACCAGTTCGTGCCACCAACCGGGACCAATGGCCTTGCACAGCGGCGTGGTGGTGGGAGTTTAGTCCCACCTCGCTAGCTGAGAGAGAGCCGCACCTTTTTATAAGGTGCGGTGCGCCTCAGCTGTCGAGCTCCTCTCTAAAGCAGGCTTACAGGCCTAACCTCTCTGTACATGCCTGTGGGCCTACTGGGCCTTCTGCGGGCCTGAATCCTGGCCCATGGATGGATTTCTAATCGTATTCAGGCCGTGGTGGGCCAGTAGGTGGCATAATTTTTAATTTTTGGCCTGTTATTTTTCATGCATTTACTAATTATTTTGAGCTATAAGACCCTAAAATTGAAAAGCATTTCAAATGAACTCTGAAAAGGTTGAAAGTTGGCATGGTATCATCATTTCATCCACATAGCATGTGCAAGAAAGTTGAGAGGGTTACGGCAAAAACTAGATGCACTTCGTGTACAAAACGGACAATGGTATCATACTCGTCTGTTACAAAGTTGGCATGGTATCATCATAATAGTTGCGGGAGAAAGTCTTCACTTTTTCTTCGCTTGTGTCATTTGCTTATTGCGCCGTAACCGTGGATAATCTTCATCGTTTATCAGGATGCCTGGGTCAGCCTTGACTTTGAAGGGAGGAATTTCATGAAACTTTTCATAATCTTCAGACATGTCTGTCTTGCCCTCCACTCCCACAATGTCCCTTTTTCCTGAAAGAACTATGTGGCGCTTTGGCTCATCGTATGATGTATTCGCTTCCTTATCTTTTCTTTTTCTCGGTCTGATAGACATGTCCTTCACATAGATAACCTGTGCCACATCATTGGCTAGGATGAACGGTTCATCAGTGTACCCAAGATTGTTCAGATCCACTGTTGTCATTCCGTACTGTGGGTCTACCTGTACCCCGCCTCCTGACAGATTGACCCATTTGCACTTAAACAAAGGGACCTTAAAATCATGTCCGTAGTCAAGTTCCCATATGTCCATTATGTAACCATAATATGTGTCCTTTCCCCTCTCGGTTGCTGCATCAAAGAGGACACCGCTGTTTTGGTTGGTGCTCTTTTGATCTTGGGCGATCGTGTAAAATGTATTCCCATTTATCTCGTATCCTTTGTAAGTCAATACAGTCGAAGATGGTCCCCAGGACAACGAGTACAACTCATCACAAACAGTGGTGTCACCTCTGACACGTGTTTCCAACCAACTGCTGAAAGTCCTGATGTGTTCACATATAATCGAGTCGTCACACTGCTCCGGGTGTTTGGAGCGCAGACTGTTCTTGTGTTCATCGACATACGGGGTCACCAAGGTAGAGTTCTGTAGAACTGTGTAGTGTGCTTGAGACCAAGAATATCCGTCCCTGCATATTATTGAGTCCCCTCCAAGCGTGCCTTTTCCAGTCAGTCTCCCCTTATACCGCGATTTAGGGAGACCTAAATTCTTAAGGCCAGGAATGAAGTCAACACAAAACCCAATGACATCCTCTGTTTGATGGCCCATGGAGATGCTTCCTTCTGGCCTAGCGCGGTTACGGACATATTTCTTTAGGACTCCCATGAACCTCTCAAAGGGGAACATATTGTGTAGAAATACGGGCCCCAGAATTACAATCTCGTCGACTAGCTGAACTAGGACGTGCGTCATGATATTGAAGAAGGATGGTGGGAACACCAGCTCGAAACTGACAAGACATTGCGCCACATCACTCCTTAGCCTTGGTATGATTTCTGGATTGATCACCTTCTGAGAGATTGCATTGAGGAATGCACATAGCTTCACAATGGCTAATCGGACGTTTTCCGGTAGAAGCCCCATCAATGCAACCGGAAGCAGTTGCGTCATAATCACGTGGCAGTCATGAGACTTTAGGTTCTGGAACTTTTTCTCTGGCATATTTATTATTCCCTTTATATTCGACGAGAAGCCAGTCGGGACCTTCATACTGAGCAGGCATTCAAAGAAGATTTCTTTCTCTTCTTTCGTAAGAGCGTAGCTAGCAGGACCTCAGGTGTATCTTTTGTCTTCCCATACACGCCCAAGAAGCCTAGCAGGTTCACGCAAAGGTTCTTCGTCACGTGCATCACGTCGATTGAAGAGCGAACCTCTAGCTCTTTCCAGTAGGGTAGGTCCCAAAATATAGATTTCTTCTTCCACATGGGTGCGTGTCCCTCAGCGTCGTTCAGAACAGCTAGTCCGCCGGGACCCTTTCCAAAGATTACGTGTAAATCATTGACCATAGCAAGTACGTGATCACCGGTACGCATGGCGGGCTTCCTCCGGTGATCTGCCTCGCCTTTGAAATGCTTGCCTTTCTTTCGACATTGATGGTTGGTCGGAAGAAATCGACGATGGCCCAGGTACACATTCTTCCTGCATTTGTCCAGGTATGTACTTTCAGCATCATCTAAACAGTGCGTGCATGCGTGGTATCCCTTGTTTGTCTGTCCTGAAAGGTTACTGAGAGCGGGCCAATCGTTGATGGTTACAAACAGCAACGCGTGCAGGTTAAATTCCTCCTGTTTGTGCTCATCCCACGTACGTACACCGTTTCCATTCCAGAGCTGTAAAACTTCTTCAACTAATGGCCTTAGGTACACATCAATGTCGTTGCCTGGTTGCTTAGGGCCTTGGATGAGAACTGGCATCATAATGATCTTCCGCTTCATGCACATCCAAGGAGGAAGGTTATACATACATAGAGTCACGGGCCAGGTCCTGTGATTGCTGCTCTGCTCCCCGAAAGGATTAATGCCATCCGCGCTTAAACCAAACCATACGTTCCTTGGGTCAGCTGCAAACTCAGCCCAGTACTTTCTCTCGATTTTTCGCCACTGCGACCCGTCAGCGGGTGCTCTCAACTTCCCGTCTTTCTTACGGTCCTCATTGTGCCATCGCATCAACTTGGCATGCTCTTCATTTCTGAACAGACGTTTCAACCGTGGTATTATAGGAGCATACCACATCACCTTCGCAGGAACCCTCTTCCTGGGGGGCTGGCCGTCAACATCACCAGGGTCATCTCGTCTGATCTTATACCGCAATGCACCGCATACCGGGCATGCGTTCAGATCCTTGTACGCACCCCGGTAGAGGATGCAGTCATTAGCGCATGCATGTATCTTCTGCACCTCCAATCCTAGAGGGCATACGACCTTCTTTGCTGCGTATGTACTGTCGGGCAATTCGTTATCCTTTGGAAGCTTCTTCTTCAATATTTTCAATAGCTTCTCAAATCCTTTGTCAGGCACAGCATTCTCTGCCTTCCACTGCAGCAATTCCAGTACGGTACCGAGCTTTGTGTTGCCATCTTCGCAATTGGGGTACAACCCTTTTTTGTGATCCTCTAACATGCGATCAAACTTCAGCTTCTCCTTTTGACTTTCGCATTGCGTCCTTGCATCGACAATGACCCGGCGGAGATCATCATCATCGGGCACTGGTTCCTCTTCATCTTCAGCAGCTTCCCCCCCTTGCAGCATCATTGGGCACATCGTCTGGTTCCTCTTGATCTTCAGCAGCTTCCCCCGTTGCAGCATCACCGTATTCAGGGGGCACATAGTTGTCGTCGTCCTCTTCTTCTTCGCCGTCTTCCATCATAACCCCTATTTCTCCGTGCCTCGTCCAAACATTATAGTTTGGCATGAAACCCTTGTAAAGCAGGTGGGTGTGAAGGATTTTCCGGTCAGAGTAAGACTTCGTATTCCCACATATAGGGCATGGACAACACATAAAACCATTCTGCTTGTTTGCCTCAGCCACTTCGAGAAAATCATGCACGCCCTTAATGTACTCGGAGGTGTGTCTGTCACCGTACATCCATTGCCGGTTCATCTGCGTGCATTATATATAATTAAGTGTGTCAAAAACCATTACAGAACATCATGAATAGATAATTAAGTGACCAAATTAATAGAAGTTCATCATCACATTAAAACCAAAGTACATACATAGTTCTCATCTAACAACATATATATAGCTCTCCAGAGCATCTAATTAATTAAACCATACATTGAAACTATGTAAAACATTTCCATGCGAAAACAAATGCGATCATAATCGCAACCAAGGTAACAATTGATCCAACGACATAATGATACCAAGCCTCGGTATGAATGGCATATTTTCTAATCTTCAAGCGCATTGCATCCATCTTGATCTTGTGATCATCGACGACATCCGCAACATGCAACTCCAATATCGTCTTCTCCTCCTCAATTTTTTTATTTTTTCCTTCAAGTAATTGTTTTCTTCTTCAACTAAATTTAACCTCTCGACAATAGGGTCGGTTAGAATTTCCGGTTCAACCACCTCCTAGATAAATAAAATCTATGTCACGTTGGTCGGCATATTTGTCATAAACAATAAATGAACCAAATAGTTATAAAAAGATAATATATACCACATCCGAATCATAGACAGGACGAGGGCCGACGGGGGCGGATACCAAAACCATCGCACTATGTAATAAGAAGGAATAATAAAAGTAACAAAATTAGACAAGTATCTATCTAAAGTAAGAATTTTTTTTCCTTTCAGCAAGAAGATAAGAACAAGAGGCTCACCACGGTGGTGCTGGCGACGAGATCGGCGCGGGCGATCGACGGCGGTGAAGACGGGGACGGGACGTGACAGACCGCTAAACCTAGACAAATCTCGGGGAAAATGGAGCTCGGAGGTCGAGTTTCGAGAGGAGAAAGATTAACTAGTGTGGCTCGGACATTTCATCGAACACCTCATGTGCATAGGAGGTGAGCTAGAGCACCCAAATGCCCTCCCCTCTCCGGCCAGAAAAAACAGAGCACTGTGGAGTGCTCTGCTGTGGCGACGGGGTGTATATAGGGAACTCATTGGTCCTAGTTCGTGGCACCAACCGGGACTAAAGGCCTTTGGTCCCGGTTTGTGGCACCAACCGGGACCAATGCCCCCCCTTTAGTCCCGGTTGGTGGCACCAACTGGGACCAAAGGCCTTGTGCTGCCCCATGTCAAAAGTTTAGTCCCACCTCGCTAGTTGAGAGGGCTCGAGAGTGGTTTATAAGCGCTGCTGCGCCCACCCTCTCGAGCTCCTCTCAACTGCAGGCTTTCGGGCCTAACCGTTCTCTTTGCCTGTGGGGCCTACTGGGCCTTCTGCGGGCCTGAATCCTGGCCCATGGATGGGTTTCAAGTCGTATTCAGGCCGTGGTGGCCAAGTAGGTGGCACAATTTTTTTCCTCTGTTTTTTGTTTTCTCTTTTGCTTTATTTGTTTTGTTTTGTTTCTACTTCCAACAAAAAACTTATTTATTTTATTTCTAATTACTTATGTATTTTACTTTAATTATTTTATTTTTATTTATTTTTCTGATGCTATTTTTATCTATTTTACTGCTGCTATTTTTATTTAATTTATTAAGGTTTATTTATTTTAGTTACTATAGTTTATTTTATTTTATTTTATTAAGGTTTATTTATTTTTATTTATTTTATTAAGGTTTATTTATTTTATTTACTATAAAAAATGAACATAGATGCGCCTATAGAGAAAATTCAACCTAAATTAATAATAAATTTCTATGAAATTCAAAGAAATTTACTGTGAATTTAGGTCAAATTCCCTGTATAAGGGCATCTATTTTCACTTTGAGAGGAGCTCAACAAGGAAAAGAGGGACGGGCTTATAAACTGGTGCGAGCGTCCTTCGGTTGGCAAGGTGGGACTAAACACTGGCCGCAACTAGGACCAGCCCTTTAGTCCCGGTTTATGGTATCAACCGGGACTAAAGGGTGGTGGGCCAGGAGCGTGGCCCATTGGTCCCGGTTTGTCCCACCAACCGGGACCAAAGGGGCCGGACGAACCGGGACCAATGCCCCCATGAGGCCCGGCAGGCCCCTGGCCGCACGAACCGGGACCAATGCTCGCATTAGTCCCGGTTCGTGACTGAACCGAGACTAATGTGGATATTGCCCTGTGACCAAAGCCCAGTTTTCTACTAATGCTAGTAACTGACGATTTGCGGTCCGAAGTGCTGCATCTCCTTTTGGAAACTATAATCCTTCTTGTTAGATGTTCCGGTATGGAAGGTGTGAGCACCAGAACTTGTGCCAAACTTTACTAATTTTTTTCCATGCGATCGTGAGAGCACGCGACAGTGACACAATGATTTTCGTTATTTTCCGGACTCTATATGCATTTCTTGAAATTAAAATACCAACAAGTCCTACGCCTCTGGCCGCACCCTGCGGCCAAACTGTTTGAAGTTTTTTCCCGTTTCTCGCACAATGAATGAAAACTCGCAAAGCGACACACCAATGATCTAGCTAACACGCACGTGTAGTTGCGACTATACATATATATATATATATAAACATACAAACGAGATCTTTTTTTGCATATTCATAGTTAGAGATTGCTAGCGAGGCTTGCCGCCTAGTAAAATGTACCAGAAAATCAAACCATAGGGTACAATCATGATTTCTTACCGTGGAAAAAATTTGGAGGCAAAACGATGAACTCATGTTTTCATTCAAACAAAAATATGATGTTAGGTAATGTAAATGTCTTTAAATAGCACACAGTTCACTCACGAAAGCCGTGTGTCCACTAAACCGTGGCCGATGCCCCTCCTCTGCCACGCGCGCGATCTGAGTCGTGCGTTCTGATTGGTCAGAACCAAAACCCTACGGATCGTACGCCTGCACCGTTGGATTCTCCTTGATCGAACGGCGATCCTCATCCCTTTCGACATCACATGTAAATGTTTGCAAATAGCCCATCCCAGAAAAAATGTTTTCAAATAGCACACGGTTCACACACGAAAGCCGTGTGCCTACCAAACCGTGGCCGGTGCCCCCCCTTTGCTGTGCGCGCGATCTGAATCGTGCGTTCTGATTGGCCAGAACCTAAACCCCACGGATCGTACGTCTGCACCGTTGGATCTCCCAGATCCAATAGCAATCGTCATCCCTTTGACAGAAAATGCAGTCCGGCTAGGAATTGATTTATATGCCAAAATGCACGGTAAATGCCAAAAAATGTCTTACATATAGCACACGAGACCTGAAATGCGCCAGCAAATTAAACCCGTGGTATAATTATGATTGCTTTACGTGGGAAAAATTTAGAGGCAAAACAATGAACTCAAGTCTTCATTTCAAAATTAGTACGTCTTTATTTCAAACGGAATTATTCTGTTTGTGCACAAGCACTTAGAGGCAACCGTTTGCATAGGCCTTTCCGTGCGCGCTGCCGGGTATATTTTTTACCCTTTTCACCTAGGCCGCCAACACCCGGAGTCCCCAACACCCTCACACCGTTTCACTCAACTAGTCCACCCAATCTCCATCGCCAGCTCCCCCTCCCCCAGATCCACAGCAGAACCCTCTCCGACGCCGCCGTGCTCACCCCGGCCGTGTGCCCGCTCTTCGGCATCAAGCCTACCTCCACTGCCGTTCCCAGCACGCGGCGGCCCGCACCTCACCGTCTTCGTTTGCTCGCCAGCCACCCTCGAGCATATCGATGCAGTAACCCTCGCCTCTCCTGTGGTCCAGCCGGGTTTGCATTAAGAAGCCTGTTAGTTACTGCTCTCCATCGCGGTGAGGCATATTTCCTCACAATCCCTCTTCCAATTTCGTTCCATATGTTCCCAAATTGACTATAAAATAATTGAGAACGTATATATGTTCATTATCTACCTTCCTTACTACATATAAGCTGTATTTGTTCCAATAAGTTACTGCCTATTTACAGAAAGCTTGATTAGAAAGCTTGATACCAAGTTGTTAGTTTTATGCTTATCCTCCTTTCCTGAGTTTCGCATGTGTTCTCTGTAGATGCCGAGTAGCAGCGACATCACTCATGCTTCAGGCGATGTATCTTCATCTGATTCGAACAACCCTAGGTCTTCAGCTGATTGTGAGGGATCAAGTAATCTTGAACGGGATAGAGTTGCAGCAATTACCCTTCTGGTCAGGATACAGAGGAACGCTCCAAGGAAGCCCACACACCAGCCTAAATGTGTATATGAAGTAACCGAGATTGATTTAATGTCTTGGGCTCCAACTAAACCAGATAAAGCACGCACGAGGTTCAGGAGTGTGTGTGGATTGTTGGCAGGGCAAGGCTTAATATTAATCTGCCGGGGTTTCGGAAGGCCGACACAGAAACACGGCGAAGGATAGTCCGGGAGATCATGGATCACTTCAACGTTTCAGAGCAGTGGAGAATGCAGGTGGAACACGCTGCACTAAAGAAGGCTAGGGATGCTTGGAGAAACTGGAAGCACATGCTGTACAAGAAGTAATTGAGTGAAGGCAAGGACCCAATCCCCGCATACCCCCAAATTACAAAGGCAGACTGGGCATAAATCAAAAGGGTCAGGGCAACTAAAGAGTTTGTTGAGAAGAGTTTCAAGCAATCGGAACTTCAGAAGAAGAGCATACACCCCCAACGTATGGGTGTGGCAGGATACTACGGCATGAAACTGATGTGGGAACAGGAGGACAAAGAAGCAGTAGCGGCGGGTGGGAATCCGACCTTTAGTGAAATCAGGGGCGAACGCGCCAGAGACTACTTGCGGGCACGTGCAAAGAGGCGTGATGATGGAACTTATTACTTTGAAAACTCACGTGACGCCGAACTCTATCTAGTGATGTTAGAGGCTTCCAAGATCCCTGGAAGGTTCCACAAGAACTCAGGGCCATGTGACATTCTGTCCATTACTCTGGAAACAAAAGAGCCCCCTGGCCGTGCAAGGGGTATAGGTGTTAATGTCCCGCACAAGAGTGCTTTCGCACTCAGCAAAGAAGAGAGGCTCAACATGAAAAAAGCGAGGAGTGAAATGAAGTAGAATGCATTGTATGAAAGGTTGAGGAAGGAGATTTATCCGGTTGTTCGAAAGGATGTTGACGAGTCAATGATGATGCAGAAGACTCTAACACTGATAGATAGCCAGCAGATGGGAGGGGAGGCGGGCATGGAGGATGCTGCTTATTGTGCGACAACACTGCATAAGAGTAGCTGTGCATCAGCTGACCCTAGCGACACTGAGACTGCAGCTGCTCGTGATGATGCTATATCTGATCTATCTGGAATGAAAGACAGACTGAAGGGCATGCTTACACATTATGAAGGTACATTAAAATGTGCAACAGCCTGGGTTTGCCCATCCTTCTAGGAAGATGGCCTCTTCTTGGACAATGTGCCATTGAAACCGGGCTGTGTGAAGTGCTACGTGACTGAAGTAAAGCCTAGATTCACTGAATTTTCCCTAAAGAATGTCCTAGGAGACTTCGGTGAGCAAAGGACCTTGGGAGAAACACTGTTACATCACACCAGTGGCCACAAAAGGAAATAGAGTTCATCGATGAGATCCGTGAAGCCCCGCAAAGAGCAACCACTGTCGCCCCTCAACCGGTGACACTCCCCTTGCCACAGCAGCTCTCGCGGGCTGATGCATCAACCTGTGATCAGCCGGCCCGACTTTGTGACGTACAGGCCATGTCATCCTCAGCCCCAAAGTAGCCAGTGGCAAGGCCTACAACTGCTGAACACGCACCACCGGTTCAGATGTCGGCCACTGAAGCAGCGGGGGGAGACCCAGCTGCAGCACATGCTCAGCAGACCAACCCGGTGGAACAGACTGCTAAGCAGTCTGATGCTTCGGAACCGCCTGCTAAGCAGTCTGTAGGTCCAGAACCGACTGCTCATCAGTCCGTCGGTCCGCAGTCGCGTGATCAGCATACCAATGCGCCAGCACTTCCTGCTCAGCAAACCAACGCGTTGGCACGGCCTCCTCAGCACACCGACAAATTGGCACCACCTGCGCAGAAACCCGACATAGCTTCAATGCATGGTCAGCAGTCCGTCACAGCAGCACCGCCAGCTCAGCGGTCCGGCATAGATAAACCGTCTACTAAGCAGTCCGTCCAAGCTTCACCATCTGCTCGGCAGTCTACCTTGTAGGCAACCAGACGTTCTGCCAGAAATGCTTCAAGTACCAAGAAGGAAGTGGCCAAAAAGGCTACACCCACGACCACAAGGAAGCGCGGCGGGAAAGTGAAGAGGAAAGAGAACGATTGCCTCTTACTTAAAGCAACCATCGCCCAGAACCAAATTAACATCAGCTTGTTCGAATCGGGGAGTAATATTATTTCTGACGCCATGGATGATGAAGAAGTACGTTTGTTGCTTGCTAAAAGTAAAGCAGACGTACTTCAAGCACGCTATTACGTCCATGGCCAGCCATTTCTTGTTGGCGAATACTTTGATGAGTGCAGCTCCAGTTGCCGCGAGTTACATGAATATTGCATGGATCTAATGTCAGCAGGTCATCATGGTTTGCTAGTCCACTACAACAGAGATCATTTCTGACACGATGCTGGTTCCATCGATGTGAGTTTCGAGGACTTACATCTCTTCTTCAACTTCAACGTTCTCGATGCCACTCTTGTTAGATGCCTGATTTTGTAAGTACTTAACAAACTCTGATCAACTTCTCCATACAAGGCTGTAAATGATAAACAACTAACTGCATTTTATTCCTCTCAGGGGATTGAACGCGCAGAGAAGAAAAAGAGAGAGTGTGTATTTCATAGATCCTGAATTAGCAAATGGCAGAACAATACATGGTAAGGACCGACGGGACTGGGCCGTTAACACGGTTGTCCGTCTCTTCGAGAACACCTCCCATGCAGAATCATTTCTCTAGCCATATCATGAACGGTAAGTCAAGTAAACAACCACAAATACACTTATTGTCTTTCAGATTTCGACATAGTAAGTTCATGGCTTTCTTAATATGTAAAAATCACTGGATATTGGTTTTCATTGTTCCAAACAAGAACACAGTTTACTACATCGATTCTCTCAGAGAGTCAATAAACGCTCAGGATCTGACGCATCTTCAGCAATTCATGGATAGGTATTGAATTCTATGATGTTGAAATTAATTTGCATTCATATCTGGTTCAATAATTGATGTTGTCAAAATTAATCGTCATTTGTTGTGTGCTCGCATTGTAGAAAACTAAACCAGGGAACCTGTTCAAGAGGGAACTACCTCTGCAGCACGAGATCGTTTCTCCGGTAACACACCGAAATCCGTTATTTTTGGAAAATTTATCCAACAGTCTGCAAATACCTTTCCTTACGCTAGTCAAATGTTCAAGCTTCTGAACAAACCTCTTTCTATTTTGTCCAAAGAAAAAATAATACATCTAACACCAGTTAGGTTGTTCCTAACAGGACAAATACATGACTAATTCTGTACAAAAAAATTCAGTGTCCTCAGCAAGAAGTAGGGACCAACCTTTGTGGATACTATGTTTGCAGACACGTGATCTCCATCTGCAAATCTGCTGATAGTTGTGACGATCCTCATGAATTAGTACCAGTAAGTCTATATTAATTAATATCTTCTACTCCACTCATATGAAACATTCTGCTATTAAAAATACTGTAGCTCATCTTAAACCCGAGGACCCCTGAACCGCTCCCGGCTGGTGAATTGCCGATGGTTCGGAGATTTATCAGTGACTTCTTCCTGGATCACTACATCAATCCCACTGGTGATAATGAAGATTTCAGCATGCCTTCTCCTGAAACATTGAGTAAGAGTTAGCCGCTAAACATATAACACATGGATCCATTGTTTTCCATCTGATGAGGTCTTCGTATTTCGTACACTATGATTAATTATGTAATGCATATATGTGTGGACAAATCATTGGAATTTAGCTACCATATGTTCAATTGAAATTGTTGCGAAATCTGATAAATGTTCTTCCTGTGGACACTATTTGTTATATTGAATATTGTGGTGAATTTGCTTTTTGCGTGCCGATTCAATATGGGATATTTTTGTTTATTTGTTCTATTGAATATTGTGGCAAATTTGCTTTTTGCATGCCGAGTCAAAATGGGATATTTTTTTAACCTGGCAATTGCTCCGCACACAGTTCAACTAAATGAGTGTGTGCAATCCACATCGAAAAGCATACGTCAATCGTAGCGGAACCGTCGGGGATACACAGCAGATCGCAAACGATTTGCAGCACTACTATATGTGTGTAGGGTCTCCGGAACCGTTTGTGATATCGCGTTATCGCACACGAGAACTCGGAGTAAACCGTGCCCAATGTAAAATACAATCCCAGTCATATTTTTTTTCAGGAAACGTGTGGGAATCCAAACGAAAAGCACACGTCACTCTTGCGGCAATCGTCGGTGATACCCAACAAATCACAAACGGTCTGTAGCACTTGTATGCGTGCGAAGGGGCTCCTGAACTATTTGTGTTAGAACATTATCACGGACGGTAATTGTTGGCAAACGTGTGCGATGGAGTCTTGCATGCGAGACGGGTTACGCAGAAAACACATGTGCGATGGGGCACAAATCGCACACAGTTCATATGTTGGCCCATGTGCCTTACATACTGTTTCCCAAACGGTTCATTACGACAGACCGTATGGTTTCACTGTGTCATTAGAAACGTTTAATCACTGATACCACATGTGCAAAAGAATTTAGTGTGTGTTGCATCGCACACGATTACATTTTGGAAGGCCTCTGGATCACTGCTCCATATCCCCGACGGTTTCTGGGTCGTGTGGGAAGGACACCCTATCGCCCACACTCACTTGGCGACGGTCCCAAATGCCGTCACGGAAAGGGGTTAAAAATCCTTTGTATAGCACCGACGCGTACTAGTGATCGTCAATATTTTATTCCTCTTCTTTGCATATGTTAGATGTTTCTTGTATTGATAATTTGTTTTCTTATAAAATTCCTATGCATAGGAAGTATGTTAGACTTAAATGTGTTTGTCATATGTTTCATGATGCTCCTTTTGTGTTTCAATTCTTATATTTCGTGTGAGCATCATTGAAATCTTAAGCCTATCTTAATGGCTATAAAGAAAGAGCTTGTTGGGAGGCAACCCAATGAATAAAATATTTTTTTCTCTTTTTCTTCCTGTTTTTGGGTGTTGACACAATTATGATATTGTTATTATTGTGTTTTTATGTTGTAATTAGTGTTTGTGCCAAGTGAAGCCTTTGGGATCATGTTTGGTGATAGTTGATTTGATCTTGTTGAAAAACAGAAACTTTTACGCCTAGTAGCAGAATTTTAAAAAATCACAGGAACGTGCTTTTGCTCTGAATTGTTTACACAAGATTGATATACTAATTTTCCACGTTTTCCTAATTTTCAGAATTTTTTGAGCTACAGAAGTATGGTAAATTTTCATATTACTACAGACTGTTCTGTCTTTGACAGATTCTGTTTTCGTTGCATTGTGTGCTTATTTTGATGAATCTATGGATTGTATCAGGGGGTATAAGCCATGGTAAAGTTGGAATGTAGTACGTATAATGCAATAATAAAATATGAATGGGTTTGCAACAGTACTTAGAGTGGTGATTTGCTTTATTATACTAACAGATCTCATGAAGGTTTTGTTAAGTTTTCTATGATTGAAGTTTTAAAGTTTTGGGTGAGATCATGATAGATGAAGGGATAACGAGTGAAAAGAGCCTAAGCTTGGGGATGCCCATGGCACCCCAAGTTAATATTCAAGGAGAACCAATCAACTAAGCTTGGGGATGCCCTCGGGATGCCCCGGAAGATATCCCCTCTTTCTTCTAACGACCATCGGTAAATTTTACTTGGAGCTACGTTTTTATTCGTCACATATCATGAGTTTTGCTTGGAGTGTCTTGTATTATATGAGTCTTTGCTTGTTTTGCATTTTGGTTTGTCACAAGTATCCTTGCTGGATACACCTATTTTGAGAGAGAGCCAAGATTATGCTATCATTTGTTAGAATTGCTCTTTATGCTTCACATAAATTTTTTGAGCCGTGGAATTGCTCTAGCACTTCCCTTATATCTTTTTGAGCATGGTGTGCTTTAATTTTTTGAAGAAATACTCTCATGCTTCACTTAGATCTATTTGAGAATTAGTAAATTTTTGAACAAATTATCTCATGCTTCACTTATATTATTTTGAGTGATGAAATTTTTTATGCTCATGTTCTTCACTTAAATTTGTTTGATCTTGTCAAAAGCAATTGCAGTATATGAAATTAGTTCCAAAGTGATAGATATTCAAGAGGGATATAATAAAAACTTCCATGAAGATCATTGGACAAAATAAACTTGATTCTTTGTAATAGTTTTGAGATACGATGATAGTAATATGTGAGTCATGTTGGTGAGTAATTATGCTTTAGTAAGAATATTGGTGTTAAGGTTTGTGATTCCCTATGCAAGCACGAAAGTCAATGGTTATGCAATGAAATTACATCCTACTTATGGTGCGTTATTCGGTGTTAGTTATGCTTAATGCTCGCTTATGAGAATTTTTGTTTCTTGGTTGGTTGCTTCTCAATCTTTTTGTTAGCCTCCACTTGTACTAAGTAGAAATACTACTTGTGCATCTAAAATCCTTATACCAAGTTTTGCCATATGAGTCCACCATACCTACCTGCATGCAGTATTTCCGTGCCGTTCTAAGTAAATTTGTATGTGCCAACTCTAATTTTCAAAATGAATTTCCTTTTTGTGTGTCCCGTACCGATTATGAAGCGGCAAGGGGTGGCCAATATTTTCCATGCTAGATGTGTTATTCTCAAGATGAGTGTTTATTCACTTGTCATTGGACGAGAGTGTGGCGGTAATAGGGATGCCTAGTCCCGAAATGAAAAAGAAATTTACTTTATGTTGTCAAATAAAAAATTCCATGGAAAGTGTTGGTATGGACGGTACCCGTGGATACGACTAGCCGTGGAGTGTGAGTATGGTGGAAAAAGGAACAAACTTTATTTTATGTTTGGGAACCGCCTAATATATATGTAGCATGAAAAGTGTTGGGAATTACTCGGTCCTATTGGTTGACGGGAAAAGTATGCCTCTCAAAATATTTTATCTCTCAATTAAAGCTTTGAGCTCTCGCACCTCTACAAATCTCTACTTCCTTCTACGAAGGGCCTATCTATTTACTTTATGCAATTTTTATTTTACTTGAATCTCCATCTCTTCTTATAAAGCACCAACTAGGGAGCACTATGATCGTACTTGAGCATTGGATGTAGCTAATATTCGAGTGTGGTTCATGAATGGATCAATGATTGAGCATGATGGCTAGGGATAACTTTCTTTAGTGTTGATATTTTGAAAGACATGGTTGCTTGTTGATATGCTTGAGCATTGAAGTTATCATGTCAAATGTAGATTATTGTTTTGAACCATCTAAAAGTACAAATGTCCATGCTACAAAAGAAAATAATATGTGATGAACATGTTAGGCAGCATTCCACATCAAAAATTCTGTTTTTATCATTTACCTACTCAAGGACGAGCAGGAATTAAGCTTGGGGATGATGATACATCTCCAACGTATCTATAATTTTTTATTGTTCCATGATATTATATTATCATTCTTGGATGTTTTACAATCATTTTATAGCAACTTTATATCATTTTTTGGGACTAACCTATTGACATAGTGCCCAGTTGTCGGGGATATACCCCGCGGTATGACCCGGCCAGACTTGGTGACTCACCAGAGACCTGGCCAGACTTGGTGACTCACCAGAGACCTGGCCAGAGTTGGCGACTCACCAGAGACCTGGCTAGAGCTTGGCGACTCACTGGTGATCCGCCCGAACATGGCGATTCACAGGTAACCCGCCTGGACATTGTGACTCACTGGAGACCCGACGGGCGGATCAGACGGACGACAAGGCCCAAGGCCCAGCAGGCTGGCTTATACTCTGGTGGGCCGGCTTAAGGATAAAGGGATGACGAATATTTCCTTTACGAGGAAGCAAGACCCGGACTTGTATTCAACTTGTAAGAAAAGATAGACTAGTCCTAGTCCTACTAGGACTCCGCATGTAACCCGCCCCTCTAACTTATATAAGGAGGGGCAGGGCACCCCAAAGAGGGACACGCAACAAGAAACAATCTCTAGGGCTAGACACAAAGAGCCGGTTTACCGGCGACTCTCTCATAAGCATAATGAGACCTAGCCACAAACAACATGTAGGGATATTACCGGATGATGTTTCCCGGGGCCCGAAGCTGTCTAAATCCTTGTCTTGTGTTACGTCTCCCGATTCTGCCCAACCCCTCTCAAGCTACCACATAGATGCGCTGGCCTCGCGACTAAGTCCTCACACTAAGGACATCTGCCATAACAATTCCACGACAGTTGGCGCCCACCGTGGAGCTCGCGCATGGTGGTGTTGAGTTCTTGGAGGGATCTCTCATATGGATCGAGAAGCTCGTGGTTGACTAGATGAAGAAGAAGAAAAGGCTAGCAGGATAACCCGGCATAACATAACTTTGGGCAGAGCCGGTAAAGTTCACTGTTGAGTCGGGATTAAATTTTTGAGTGGGTAGCACAAGGTTAAAGTTCAAGAAGAATTAGTATCGCTGGGCTTATGTGTGTTCGCTGCCGCCGTCCTACGATCCGCCGAGACCGACAGGCGTTTTGTTCCCTGTACAATTAAGATATCTAAGCCAAGTCGATCTTGAGGTTCTGCTGCAAGGCGCCAGGAGCAAAGACCAAGACCAAAAGAGATGAGACCAGACAAAAAAGACGTCAACATATGCAAGCCACGCTCGAGATGAGAAAACATGGAAGACAAAACCGACAGCGACCTGGACTTCGTCTCGGCCTCATTTTTTGCTGCACCGTGGACAGCTCTTAGCAGCCTCAAATACTGGGTTGGCAAATATTATTAAATTAGATCTGAGGCGAACTGTTGTCCGAGCAACACAGGGATCGGTCTAGTCTGATTTTATTAAACTAGATTTACCTTGTTCTCCTCTGGACCGAGGGTCACACGGAAGATACTGGTCCTCTGGACCGACCCGTACAAGAATCCAGTCGCCAGGGCCTTTTCTTTTTTCCTTGGTGCTACTCATGATACATCTCCTGATTGGAAGGATCGCTGCTACATCCGTTTGGAAGAGTCAAAGGTCATCATTAGAGAAAGTCCTAAAAAACATCCCATGGAAATCATGCCTTATCACGAGGCTCAAGCATACAAGTCAAGGAAAAAAAGAAGGGAACAGCCTTGACTCGGTTTCAGGATTTGGTCATGACCCGGACTATGCTTGGTTGTCGAGTCGCCCGCAGCGTGCAAGTCGCTGTCGAGATTACCAAGCCGCCGAGACAGTTAATTTCGACTGCGATACACTGTTTTGCTGATTTCAAACCCCCAGGCGTCAACTCACAAGCTGCTGGTGCTACGACATTTTGGGTAAAGGCTGAGGATGATTTCATCAACCACAAGTACTACTTGGTGCTCACGAGGAGTACTAGTACTAGTTGACTAATCTGGTACTAATTGTTGTCAACTGCTACGGCCACTCCACGATACTACGAGGTGCTATCTTTCTTATATATTTTATTAGCACATGTTATTTTTATCAAAGAACGATTATTCTGGTCTGTGGTGTTTTTTCGCAGGACCATTATTCATTATAACGGTGTCGCAAAGGGGTGTGCGCCAATATTATTTTTGCACTAGCGCGTTCGTGCCGTGCTGCTGGATGGATACATGCGCAAGTCGCCGCCCCTACTACATCAACATAACGCGGCTGACTCGGCCGTCCGCACGGTTTACCGTGCCTGCGATTGATTCGCCGTCTGCACCGGCTTACAACGCCGGTGCCGACTCTCCCTGTCTACACCGGCTTACACGCCACAGCCGACTCATCTGTCCGAGCCGCCTCTGATGCTGCAGTCGTTTTTACTGTCCGCCCTGCGGTCCGGCATATTCAAAGTGCCGGGTTGACTAACGGACTTTACGCACAGATCATCTGTCATTCACACACATCAGGTGATATCCATCTAAATCTATCTTATTAACACTTATTGTTTTTTGTCAAAGAACAATTACTCTGCCCTGTAATATTTTTACACAGGACAATTTTTATGCTATTATACCACGGATACGGAGTGCATGCACTAGCATCCGTCCATGCCACGCTGCTCGACAGACATGCGTGTGAGCCGCCGTTCCCGCGGTCCAGTCTGCATCAACTCATCACGACCGTGCGAATTGCCCAATAAAGCACGCACAGGCCGCCGTCCCCCGCAGTTCGGTCTACATCAACATACGGCCGACTCGCCCGTTCGTGCCGGCTTACAATGCTGCGGTTAACTCGCTCGTCCGCACCGCTTACAACGCCACGACCGACTCATCTGTCTGATCCCGCGGCCGACTCGTCCGTGGTTGATATCAGCTTCACCATGGTGATCATCAATTCCGCGGTGGATAATTTCTGGCCTAACATATCAGGTGAAATCCATCCAGTATATTTTTATATTACATATTGCTTTCTTTAACAGAGCAATTACTCTGGCTTGCAAGTTCTCCAATGAAGGACAAGTTGTCTACTGTAAAAAGGGACTATTATATCACTGAGCTATTGGATAACTCATGCCGCTTTATATCACGGTCAAATGTGGAGAGTCTCAAGCCAACTCCTCGAGTAGTATTAAGACTCGGGGGCTACAATGACATGACTCGGGAACTCCGGGTCATTGGAGGGAATGATAACCCGGTTCCGGAGGCCACCGCCATATTGATAAAAATTTAAAGGCCGTCAGAAAATTGCCGATTCAAAATAAAGATTCCAGTTTAAAATCCGGCTTAAGAGACATCTCTCTCCCGCAAAGCTTTGAAGCTCTCAGATCTGGTCCAAAACATCCGGCTCAAGGTAAATTTGTCTCTTACAAAGCTTTGAAGCTCTCAATATCCGGTTCAAAAAGAATAATCTCTCGCAAAGTTCGAGTTCTCAGAAAAATTAGAGGTTGCCAAAGACAACTTGCTGCCATGATGTGCGGTTCAAACGTGGGCATCCTGCCTTATTGGCTTATCATATTATTGATCATTTGGGGGCTTCCTGCTCATCGAGCATAGCTGTTGGTACCCTCTTGATCGACGCAATGCCAAAACTTATATGGTCACTTGGGGGCTTCCTGTTCAAACATAGGTCGTATTCGAACCAAAGAGAACATAGCTGTCGGTACCCTTTTGATTGGCACACTGCCAAACCCACTAGGGGGCTTCTTGATCGTATCCGAATCATAGCTCAACCCCTTTTGGGTCCGACGTGGATCGTATTCGAATCAGCGTCGTTAAACAACTCTCAAGGTCATTTGGGGGCTTCCTGTTCAAACATAGGTCGTATTCGAACCAAAGAGAACATAGCTGTCGGTACCCTCTTGATCGGCAACGCCAAAGCCACTGGGGGCTATATGATCGTATTCGAATCTTAGCTTAACCCCTTTGGAACGGTTTACTGATCGTACTCGAATCAGAAACCTCGATTTTTATTGGTTTAAGTTTTTGCAAGCAATCTTTGCTTTTGTCTTGAGACTTTTTTGTTCAGATCTAAGTATAAGTGTGGTTTAAATTTAACCCGGCTTGGCTTTGGACGATAAGTCTCCAGCATGTGACAATCATCATATATTTGGAAGTATTGGCTTCTAAAGGATTGAGTTATCACCCTTACTGCACAGGTCATGTAAACCGGCAGTACAAATTCAATATCACAGTGGTTATATGTGAGATATTATGACCCGCCCTGCGGTAAACCGCCAAGGGATCTTGTGATTTACTTGTGTGCAGGATAAGACTACATTTGGATGGTTACCCGCCCTGGCTTTTGACGTTAAATCGCCAGGGCATATGTTGTTTAAACTCTGTGCAGGATTTACAGAGCTATGATTTACATAAATGATTAAGTTCCAGCCCATCATCAAAAATTGAAATTGGTGTCTCAAAAGGGTTATCAATTCTTGATTTTCTCAAAGGCTATAAGCCGCCGGGTTATAAAAATTCCGGTTTACAATGGAGGCGTATTAAATCGTCTCGGCCAAGAGCCGCCGGGTATTTAAACTCCGGGTTTACTTATCAACAGATGAGGTATTCAAAGTCGCTTTGGCGCAATGACTATTATTTTATCAATGGATATAATTTATTCTACAATGGAAGGAATAGTCCCGAGTCGCTGCAGGCTTACGACCCAACACTTGGGGGCTACATTATTCAAAGTTGAGATTACATCAAATATGCAAGTCCCATGTCACTGCCAGCATGCACCATGGCACTTCGAGGCTAATGCAAAGTCATTTTTACTGGCCTTATTGAAGACCTGACTCATCACATTGTAATGAGCCGGCCCTTGGGGGCTACCAATTGCTCCTGTCAACAATTCAAGGTACACAAGTTTAAATCCATTATATTGAAAGGTCCACTACTCAGTTGGAAGAGTACAATGCTCTTAACCTTATGGACGTGGGTTCGGGCCCCATGGAGAGGATTACAGCATATGGTATTCTTTTCAAGGAAATATATATATAAAGTCCCAGCTCAATATTATCTTACTGAGCCGGCCCTTGGGGGCTACATGTTGCTGCTCAAGTCTACATCTACAAAGTCCCTGCTCATTATTGCATAATGACCCGGCCCTTGGAGGCTACACCGGTTGATGTTTTGTTATCATAAGACAATTACAAGTCCCAGGTTGATGCAAGCATGACAACCCGTCACTTGGGGGCTACAGGTAACACGGATATAAGGAGAAATACTTTCGAATTCTCAGTTTTGAACAAATCAGATTGACCCGGCGTCGCCAATCATTATGACCTGGTGTCTGCAACGATCATAGCCCGGCGGCATCAACAATTATGACCTGGCGTCGGCAACAATTATGACTCGGTGCCATCAATATTTACAAACCGGCAATTTTGGTAATATTAAACCGGCAAGTTCTACATCTTTAAACCAGCTGAATATCAGATGAGTATTTCAAGACCAATATTTCTTAAGCCGGCACTTTGAAAGCCGACTCAAGTGGATTATTCTTCACAATATTTCTCTACAAGAGACCAATGTCAGCAAATTGACTCTGAAGCTGGCCTATTGACCCGGACTTTTGAAAAGAAGTATCTGGATTTTTTGCATTGACAAAGTTGAAACATATCTGCTAAAGAAGATTTACTATGAGATCATGGACATATACATATCAACAAGGAAATGACAAGGACTTAAAGATGATCAGGTGCCAGTTCAGGAAAATATTTAACCCGGAACACAACCTATCAAGTTTGTTCTTGTGTTTATTTTGCAGGATCAGTTTAACATGGATAAATCCAAATTAAACTGGGGGCTAATGTCGGGGATATACCCCGCGGTATGACCCGGCCAGACTTGGAGACTCACCAGAGAACTGGCCAGACTTGGCGACTCACCAGAGACCTGGCCAGACTTGGCGACTCACCAGAGACCTGGCTAGAGCTCGGCGACTCACTGGTGATCCGCCCGAACATGGCGATTCACAGGTAACCCGCCTGGACATTGTGACTCACTAGAGACCCGGCGGGCGGATCAGACGGACGACAAGGCCCAAGGCCCAGCAGGCTGGCTTATACTCTGGTGGGCCGGCTTAAGGAGAAAGGGATGACGAATATTTCCTTTACGAGGAAGCAAGACCCGGACTTGTATTCAACTTGTAAGAAAAAATAGACTAGTCCTAGTCCTACTAGGACTCCGCATGTAACCCGCCCCTCTAACTTATATAAGGAGGGGCAGGGCACCCCAAAGAGGGACAAGCAACAAGAAACAATCTCTAGGGCTAGACACAAAGAGCCGGCTTACCGGCGACTCTCTCATGAGCATAATGAGACCTAGCCACAAACAGCATGTAGGGCTATTACCGGATGATGTTTCCCGGGGCCCGAAGCTGTCTAAATCCTTGTCTTGTGTTACGTCTCTCGATTCCGCCCAACCCCTATCAAGCTACCACATAGATGCGCTGGCCTCGCGACTAAGTCTTGACACTAAGGACATCTGCCGTGACAATTCCACGACACCAGTGCTAGTTGCTGTTTTTGCTTTTTTTTACTTCGCAGAATATCCCTATCAAACGGAGTCCAAACGTAGTGAAACTTTTTGGAGATTTCTATTGGACCAGAACACAACTTGGGAGCCAAGGAAGCGCCCTGATGGGTTGTGGGGCCCACGGGGGTCTCCTGCACCATCTCTTCACTCTATAAATACCCAAATATTCCAGAAACCCTAGGGGAGTCGACGAAACACAAGTCCAGCCGCCGCAAGTTCCAGAACCACGAGATCCAATCTAACACGATCACGAAGTGGTTCATCATCCTCATTGGTTCCTCTCCGATGATGCGTGAGTAGTTCACCATAGACCTACGTTTCCGTAGGCAGTAGCTAGAGTGCTTCTTCTCTTTTTTTGATTCTCAATACAATGGTCTCTTGGAGATCTATTTGATGTAATGACTTTTTACGGTGTGTTTGTTGGGATCCGATGAAATTTGAGTTTATGATCAGATCTATATCCATGAATATTATTTGAGTCTTCTGTGATCTCTTATATGCATGATTATTTATAGCCTCGTATTTCTTCTTTGAATCATTGGTTTAGTTAGGCCAACTAGATCGATTTTTCTTGCAATGGGAAGACGTGCTTTGTGATGGGTTCAATCTTACGGTGTCCTCACCCAGTGATAGGAAGCCATGCCCGAGGGAATTGGTTGATCTACCTAATGACCGAAAGGAAATTCAATCAAAGTGGATTTTTAAAAGAAAACTGAATGCTTCTGGTAATGTTGAAAAATACAAAGCTAGGTTTGTTGGTAAAGGGTACACACAAAGGGAAGGTGTTGACTTTGTGGAAACTTTTTCCCCTGTAGCAAAATTTACTTCTATTCGTATTATTGTTGCGTTGACTGCTTATTTTGATCTGGAACTTCATCAAATGGATGTTAAAACTGCCTTCTTGAATGATCATTTGAAGGAAGAGATTTATATGTCTCAACCTGATGGTTTTGTTGAGAAGGAAAATTAGGGAAAAGTGTGTAAGCTAAATAGATCTATTTATGGTCTTAGGCAAGCTTCACGGCAATGGAATATCTTGTTTGACGATGCTATCACATCATATGGGCTTTCTATGATGGAAGGAGACAACTGCATTTTATTTTAAAATAGTGGGAGGAAATTTTACACTCTTGTCACTGTATGTTGATGATATACTTATTGCTCCTAGTAGTAAGGAAATGTTAATAGAAGTTAAAACTTGGTTATCTTCTACATTTGAAATGAAAGATATGGGAAACCCTTCCTCTGTTCTGGGAGTGGAAATACTTAGAGATCGGAATAAAGGAACTTTGGGTATGTCTCAAAGGAATTATTTAAAATCTGTTCTTAAACATTTCTCTATGGAAAACTGCAAGCCTGCTCTAGTGCCCATGGTTGTAGGAATTAAACTCAGTGAGGGTATGTGCCCTAAAACTCCTGAGGAAAAGAAGAGAATGCAGAAGACTCCATATGCTTCTGCCTTGGGATATTTAATGTATGCCATGTTATTCACATGCCCTGATTTGTGCTATATTGTTGGAGTGTTGAGTAGATATCAAATGAATCCAGCAAGTGGGCATTGGAATCAGATTAAACATGCTCTTCATTATGTTCAAGCAACACTGGATTATTCACTCTATTTTAACCAAAAGGATCTACAACTGCAGGGCTATACTGATGCTGATTGGCAGGGTGATCTGGGTGACCAGAAGTCTATGTTCGGGTATCTATTTACATTAGCTGGTGGCGCTATATCTTGGATTAATAAGAAGGAAGATTCAATGGCATTATCCTCCATGGAGGCGGAGTATATTGCTGCATCAGAAGCTATGAAGGAGGCGGTGTGGATGAAGGAATTTCTTTTGACTTTGAAGATTGTTGAAAGTGCTAGCAAACCAGTGGTGGTGTATTGTGATAATCAGGCTGCAATAAAGGTTTCCAGATATCCCAAGTTCCACATCAAGATCAAACATATTGAGGGAAGGTATCACTATATATGTGATGTAATTAATAGACTTAAGTCAGTTTCGTTAGAGTTTCTACCTAGTACTGATATGGTTGCTGATTCCTTGACTAAGTCTCTTAGTCAGGTGGTATTTGGTAAGCATGTGAAGGCTATGGGTTTACGAATTTTTGAATGATCGTTTTGGAAAAGTGGGAGATGTTAGGATTATGTGTCCTACAACTATATTCAAATACTTATTATCATTAATATTCGGAATACCTCATATGGAATTATACATGTGTTTTATGCAGGGAATTATTCTTGCTGGAATGTACTTAAGTGTTGCGTGCTTAAGGAAGCTGGTCAATTATCGGTGGAATACAATATCATTTATATATTGAAAAGACTACCCGGGTACGCTGATAATTGGAAGAAGCTAGATCGTGTAATTAGATTACAGCCCTAATGTTGATCTATATAATTAGAGGAATTCATACTCTATTATGACGTGTTGCTCACAAACGCGTGCTTCGGGGACTCGATGGATAGGATCTGCTAACAGACAAATTATATCGTGGTTGGTAGTTTGATCTGGACTCTATCCGGAACTAGTTTAAAGACTAGGAATCTTATCTATAATACCTAAATAGTTGATCCCCACTAACCCATTTCTTTTGACATGCATCCCGTCCACATCAGCAAGCTCGCCACATCATCAGCAACTGCTCCTCTGCATGATGCCACATCATATGTTCCGTTTTGTGAACAACTCGGTAAAGTCCATTGACTGAAGCGCTAAGCCCACCTGCTAACGGCACAAATCTTCCAACCCTTCACGATTGTGTTAATTGCCCAGACTCTCGATCTCCCCACGGGCTCTCGATCTTCTCTGCTTCTCCCCCCCACTCGAGCAAATTGATAATATGACACACTTTTCCTGGTACTTTGATCTGATGACACACCTTTCTTTTAGTTTGATTGTATGACACACCTTTGAGTGATAGCAGGATTAAATGACACAAATTAAGTTTTTCTCTCCTTTTCTAGGTATGGACCCCACGTCTTATTTTATAGGACGATTTTGCCCCTGGTCGTTTCACATCGATCGTTCCTCGAAGAGCCAAACACGCCTCGCTTGATCAGTACATGCATGCGGAGGCTCCATGCATCACGCGTACATATAGTAGCTCTACGTATGGAACGTGGTGATCCTGCTGCATGCTTCCCGGTGCCTTATCTCGCCGTGGCTCCTTCCTGGCGCGCCGCCACCTCGCTCTCTCCTTCCCATCGCCGGCACGGCCGCGCCGTTGCCGGAGCGTGCCATCGCTGGTAGATTTGTAGCTATTTGATGTTGTTGTACGAGTCCATGGACGAGGCGTCCACAGGGCGGAACGGTTGGAGCGTTGCCGGATGAGAAGAAACGGACAGGAGGCGGCGGGGAACTGGCAGCACTAGGGGAAGAGGCACGGCGGGGCCGTGCTTGGCACTGGCGGCACGGGTGGGAGGAAGCAGGAGCGGCGAAGCGGTGCTGGGCACCGGCGGCGCAGGTGGGAGGAAGCAGGAGCGGCGGTGCAGCGGCTTTCGTTCGCTCTTCCAGGAACGATCGATCGAACCAGTGATCGAGCCAGGCAGGTGAAACGACCAGGGGCAAAATCGTCCTACAAAATGTGACGTGGGGCCCATACCTAGAAAAGGAGAGAAAAACTTAATTTGTGTCATTTAATCCAGTTATCAGTCAAAGATGTGTCATCTAATCAAACCAAAAGAAAGGTGTGTCATCAGATCAAAGTCCCAGGAAAAGTGTGTCATATTATCAATTTGCTCCCCCGACACTCGATATCCCCCCGACTATCGATCTCCCCACCAGAAACACACATGAAACGGACGGGGGAAGGCCAGATTCATTACTTTTCTCTCCTAGAAGGTCAGCGCGGGTTGAATCCCCCCACGGTCGACGCTTATCTCCTTCCGCTGCCACATGTGCTGGACGGGACAAATGGATGCCATCGCCACCCTTGCCGCGTTGCTGCGGATGCGTGCTTGGTGAATCTGAATGCTTCTACAGGTACATCTTCCCCCTTAGAGCATGTCTAGTAGAGCCCTTAAACCCTCAAATAAACAGAAATAACCGGTTTTTGACGGGTTGAAACGAAAAAAGGGCAAATAATAGAACCCCTAAACCCTTAATTTTTTTTACGGATTGGATCTGGGGTTGCCCTCCCAATCTGTAAAAGTGAGGATCTCGCGCGCTCCCTCCCGTCGGACGCCTCGTCGATCCCGTCGCCCCCGCGGCGAGCCATGGAGGCGCCGCCGGACTCCTCCGTCGCCCCGGCCACGTCCTCCCTCTCTCCGCCCGTCGCCCCGCCCCCGGCCTCGGCCTCGGCAACGCCTGCACCAGCCCCGTCCTCACTCCCTCCGCCGCGCCGGAGGTACCGTCGGTTGTGGCCGTCGGTGCGAAGAGGCAGCATGCTGGCCAGCACGTCGTCCTCCCCCAGCCCGCTCCGGCCATCGCCTCCGTCACCCCGGTCGCAGCGGCGCCGAAGGTGAGGAAGAAGCCCTCCCTTGGGCCGAACGGGGCACCGGCGCCGAAGGTGAAGAAGGCCACCTCCAGGAATAAGCCGAAGGCCGCCCCGGCCCCCGCATCTCCGCCCGTCGTGCACGAGGTGCTCGACGGAATGCCTGCCCCGCCAATGTCGTTCATGGGGCTTCTCGAAGAAGCGGAGGTGGACATCAGGGCTTTTTCTCTCGAACCCTTTGGGTTTGGTGATGACTTGCAGGAAGAGGGTGATGAGGAGGAGGAAGGGGAAGATGAGGAGGAGGTGACCGAGATAGAGGAGGAGGCGTTCACCGCCGTTGCAAAACCCACCGTGCGCTCGACAAACTATAGCGAGGACGAAGATATTCTCTTGGTTCATGCTTGGGCACATGTGGGTTTGGATGCAAGCACCGGTACCGATCCAACTGGTAAACGCTATTGGCAACGCATAGAGGACTTCTATTGCAAGATCAAGCCGAAGACCAGTGGGTACATCCCTCGTAGTTACCGGTCGCTTCAAGGCCGGTGGGAGTTGATGAAGCCCCATTGTGATCGCTGGAGTGCGGCGATGGACCAAGTGAAGGATGCACCGCCTAGTGGAACCGTGGAGAGTGACTATGTGAGTCCATATATGTTTTTCACATTTATTTTGATTTTTATGCTATTGTTATGTGAGTACATATATGTTTACTATGCTATTGGTGGGTTTGTAGGAGGCAATTGCTGACTTGAGGTACAAGGAGATGGCCGCTTCGAAGGGCAAAGCATTCCCATTTAAACATGTTTGGAAAATTCTTCAAACTTATGACAAGTGGAAGTTTAGGGATCAAGAGACCGCACCTAAGAAGTCAGCAATTCTTAGGATGGATGATAGTGAAGAGGAGGGAAGGAACGAGCACAAGCCCGCTGGAAACAAGAAGGATAAGCTAAGGAAGAAGATGGAAGGAGAGGCGTCAAGCATAAGGGAGAAGATAGAACATATGATGAAGTCAAGGGAGGCATTGACAACGAAGACATTGGAGACAAAGCTTCTTATCAACGAGAAGAAGAAAGAGGTGAAGCTTGCACAAGTTGAAGCAAGGCGTGAAGATGCCAAGCGCAAGGCCGACTTGGAGGAGAGGATGATCAAGGTCAAAGAAGCAAAGGCATGAAAAGAACTCATGGTGGAAGAGAAGGAGCACATGATGATGTCCAAGAAGGACATGGATGAAGACCAATTGATGTGGTTGAAGGAGTACAAGCAGGACATCGCGGAGAGGAAGAGGATATTCCGTGGTGCGTCCTCTACTCTTCGAGGTGACACTCCGATGAGTGGTGGTGGCGATGGCGGTGTGGAGAACTCCACCACCGGCGACAGTGAAGGTGATTGATGGACGTGGAAGTGGTCTAGGAGATGGCGCCAGGTGCAACTTTTTGGTGATGGTGCCGATGAGAGGGGGAAGATGATGATTGTGTGATATAAACTATTAAACCATGCATCAATGATCTTCATTTCCGTGTTTGTTTGAAGGTTGATTGTGTTTTTCTAATGAAAATTGTGATATGTCAAATGACAGCTTTAAGGGTTGGGGTTGGGGCAAAGACTAGAACCCTCAAACCCAACCCTTATAACAGAATATTCCGTTATAAGGGTTGGGTTTCAGGGTTCTAGTCTTTGCCCTTGTTTTTCAACCCTTAAAAGTGTCAAAAATGGCCAATTCTCAACCCTTAAAACTAAACCAGATTTAAGGGTTTGAGGGCTCTAGTAGACATGCTCTTATAAACTGCTCACTCCTATAGCATGATGGTGATTTTTTTAATCCGCGATCCATTGACTCTTGCATCCTGCCATTCCATTTGACCATGCACCAGATTCAGAGTGTTTGGATTTAATTGGAGGACGCAAACTAATACTGGAATTCCTAGACGTGTGTTCCTGAGGTTAACCGATCCTATTTTCTCAACATCCCTTCCTGTACTGATTTGAGTGATCCACATGGAGAAGCTGCGAGGGATCCCTTGGGATCAGATATGATTGTCAACAAAGCAGGTAGTAACAGGCAGCATAATGATATTGTTGCGAACAGGGACCAAGAGACAGGTGTTGCGGCTGTCATCCATTGGCAGGTCCCAGACGTTGGTAAGGTTAAATTTCGTACTGATGCTTCTTTCGTACCGGATACGGCACGCTACTAGGTAGGTATGGTGGCCAGGGATCAGAACGTGGCATGGTGTTCTATTCCCTCGGGCGAAGCATTACTCAGTTCGCTGAAACTTAAGAGGCAGAGGTTGCTCCCGCTTTGATTAGTTTGAATGCACTGTCGAAAATTTACAGGGTCATGTTATTCTGGAGATTGATTGCTCGGTCTTATTCAATGGCCTGAAGGCAAACACACCAAATAAACCAGCTTAGTTTCTGATCATTTGTGACGTTAGACGAAAGATTTTTAGTCTTTTGACTCAAATCAGATCCAGATGATCAAAAGAAATCAGAACTGGTGTCTCTGGCAAGAAATCAGGGAGATCAATATTTGATTGCAGGTGTCCCTAGTGAGTTGCATAGTACTTTAATCTCTAATTATAATCTGGCTTTTAGTATTTTATTTCCTATTTAGTCTAAAAGAAGTTCATTCTTTGAATAGGTTCCAAATACTTTGCTTCCGTGGAAAAAACACTCCTTTTGAAATTGAATAATATTTGTGGTTTGGATTTTATGGGGCCTCCTGTTAAATCGTATCTATTATTTTCTTTTCCTTCGAATTTTAAGCTTGCTCCATACTCTTTTGGTACCTACAGGTTATAGGTAGTCGGATTGGAGTTAGCAAATGGAATTGGTGGAATAATTGATCTATTGGCACTATATATTTTTTGCTTACGAACTAAAGCTAAATTAAACGTACTCTTACTTTATTGATAGCTACTAGAAACAGAAGTGTATTGTGCATGATTTATGGGCATGGGCAACATTGATCTATTTCTATACCATTCCTAAACTTTTGTCCATATTTAGTTTTCAGGCAAAGCTTTACAGCAATATCCACATGCCTGAGTTAGTAATACCCAGACATATGCTTCCATATTTTGATGTAAATAAGACCGTACATGGTCCATTCCCATTAATTATCATTTGACTTCTGTAACCTATTTGATCCAAGCCACCGATAGTAGTTTTTATCTGTGATGTAAGATTTTTTGCTCACATTACATAGCATTTGGACAATAAATTCGTGCCCTCGAGGTTTGACATTTTATTATTTTACCAACAGGACAAACGGTCCGGCCTGTAACTAGAAGCAAAGGCATTGGAGAATCAGTTGCAGTGTCTCTACCTAATTAATAAGTAAAGTACTACTTTCATTATTATTGTTTATTTATATATCTTTCATTCATAAAGAAGGTATTGGACAAATCTCGCATACGTAGCTGTTATGTTAGATACAGACAGAAAAATACTACAATTAATCTTGCCTTGTGTGTAGAAACTATCTATAACATGCTGAGTTTTCTTTATGTACTAGATTTGTCTTTCATTTAGCCGAGCTAGAATGAAATTTAATATTACTATTCAGGTCAGATGTTACCATCTGGACGTCAAAACCAGTAGTAGGGCTTCCTTGGATTATATATGGAAGTATACTATTTTTTTTGAAAAGCTATGGAGGTATACTTGCTTCAGGACTAAAAGAAGTGAATGCACCGTGTATCTCTCTTTTATCGCCTTACCCCCCCCCCCCCCCCCCCCCAAACCACCTGAATGCCCATTGCTCAATACATAATAGAATGGCTTCAAAAGTCTGAACTGATCACTGTGTATCCCTTAAACTCCGATGGAAGGCAGAATGTCCCGCCGCAACGCGCGGGGGATCTTCTAGTAACTATATAATAGGCAGACTCTTTGGAAACGCAGTATAAGAAGGTCTCTACCCTCTAGCCTCGGATATGCGATTGTGAGCGGCACCATGGAAAAGCGCAGAGGAATAGGGGGTAGACCACAACATATTTCTAACAGTGAGGGCCTGTGGGGGGGGGGGGGCATCACGGGGCCGGTGGGGACGGCGCCCGCGCGGGGGCCGGCGGTTGGGCCTTCGAGGGGGCGGCAGGGTGGGGAGTCGCCGGCAGGCGTGATGCGGAGGCGGGGCTGGGAGGTAGGAGGCGGTGACGATTCGGGAGGCGTTGGCGACTGGGAAGATAAGGTTGGCTGTTTCGGGCCATTCGAGTCTCATGGATCTAGGAAAATGGCCGCGAGTTTTAAAAAAATATTCTTGGGTTTAAGGTAATATGTTAATGAATTTGGAAAATGTTTTGTTCATATTTATAAATTGTTCACTTAGTTTGAAAAAAATATTCACGAGGTCTGAAAAATGTCGTCTGGGGTTCGAATTAATGAGTTTATGGATTTGGATAATGTTTTTTTTTCATATTTAAAAATTGTTCACGCCGTCTGGAAAAAATGCTCACGAGGTTTAAAATTTGTTCTTGTGTTCAGAATAATATGTTCATGGATTCAGAAATGTTTCATTCATATTTTAAAAAAATCACGTATTTCTAGAAAAAGTTCATGAGGTTCAAACAATTGTTCTTGGATTCAAAATAATACATTCATGGATTCAGAAAATATTTTCATTCATATTTAAAAATTATTCACGTAGTTTGAAAACTTTTTTACGAGGTTAAAAATAATTTTCTTGTGTTCAAAATAATGCGTTCACGGATTCGGAATATGCTTCATTCATATTTACAAATTGTTTATGTAGTTTAAAAGAAAAAAATCCACGAGGTTCAAAAATTACGATCACGGAATTATAAAATGTTCAAGGGTTCCAGAACAAGGTTGACGGATTCAAAAGAAATATTCATGGGTTCCAAAAAATATGTTCATGGATTCAAAAATAGGTTCGTGGGTTCAAAAAAATGTTCATGAGGTTCAAAAAATAGGTCATGGGTTCAAGAAAAAAATTATGTTAATTGTTTATGGGTTCAAGAAAACGTGTGATTAAAAATATTCATGTATTGAAAAATATAAGTTGATGTATACGGAATATTCATCGGTTAAAAAAAGTTCAAAACCATATATATGTTCATGTACACGGGGTTTCCAAACACATTTTTGTTTCTTAAATATTTTTAGCACTAGTTCTCTTAACAAACATCAAGTACCATAATTATGAAAATTTTGTTTGAAGTCCGCAATCTTCTTAATTTTGGTACATACTAGAAGCAAAAGCGCGCTTTGCTGCGCCGTTTTGTCCTTCATCATTGTCTACCAAACTCTTTTTTTGGTTGTATCCATTCTAAGAGATTCAGTATGCCCCATTATATATTCCAATGAATTTATTATCTAAGAAATAAATTTGTTTTGCTAGCACAAACAAGATTCATTTCACATAAAAAGGAAAATGTAACAAAAAACTTGGAGAAAATCAATAATAGTGTACTACATAGATTTTTATTAGAAGTGACAGAAGTATAAATCATTACAAAAAAATTAGAGAGCAACATTAACTCCACCCGCAATAGTTTTGTTTCATATCCATGGTCCCGTTTGCCAACTCTTACCTTCTTACCTATAATCAAATAGGATGCCGCCAATGCGAGGTAAAGAGAAAACAAATACAATGCCAATGCTATTAGTCCAGCAAACTGCAAAGTGCATCTCTCATAGAAGCACATGCCATCTTCCTCATATCATGTGTATTGTGGTCTTTCAGAGGGTCGGGTTGGGTCAGGTCCCTATCACACAAGTGAAAGAGCAGCATGGTTGCATCTTTTCTATGTATGTAAACATAGAGCTCAATTTATCTGCATGCATGTATAATCCAGCACCAGTATCCCATCTAGCAGAAAATCTGGCCTTTGTAATTCACAAGCAAGTGGGATGTCATTGTATATGTTCAAGGTTGATTGTCTGCTAAAACAAATGCCGGGAAGAAAGAAATTTGTTGCAAGAAACCATGCCATCACAGCAAGCATGCCTTTCTATCAACACACGGAGCAGAGGAATTGTCCAGTGTGAAGTTGTATCCTCGTCATCTTCAATAGCAAATACTTCTTTATCATCTGAAGTCGGTTCATCAAATAGTGTGTCTGACACTCCCACTTCAGATCATCTCTTCAATGAACCATTCATCCAAAACATCAATGTTGTCCACAGCTCCAATTAGTTATAAACTTCACTCGGATAAAGCATGTGTGTAACATTAACAGAGTAAATCTAAGACGCACAACTCACAGTGAAAATCTAGTGGACAATGGGTACTGGTCCATTGTTATGCTGACTAATAGTAGGATGTCATCGAAATAAGCCTATCTGAATATATCATGGTCAAACAAAGATGCGAAGAGAAATCAGCATGAGAAAACAGGTTACCTGTAAAAATGACAACAATAGGGGTACAAAGGCCTGAACCATTAGCGTCCAAGCCAATGAATAAATTAAACATGAATGACAAAAACCTCTGTAAAATAAAGAACTGCACAAGTCCGGGATATGCCCTACTTCTCGTGAGAACATAAAAAACAACCATATTTAGAGAAACCTAAACCAAGGGTCAGAATGTGAACACCTAGCATATCATTTACCAAGTTGGCAATAATCCAAGGAATGCGCTCACCTCAAAAGATGGCATATACACGTTTAGTTTAGCATAGACAAAGGGAGCATCAACAAACCTCTCACGAACCAACGAAAATCATTGTTGTTATTATGTTTAGTTATTCACTACGTGTGTATCATCTATATTAACATATGAACAATAAGGCTGGCTTAGGAAGAGCAAAAACATTTGAGATGATCTATGTCTACCTGCATGCAAATGAGCTGCTACAAATGTTGACTAATTTCAGTAGATAGAACAAACAAATACATGTCAGTTAGTGTAAACAGGAGTGGACACATACAAACTTAAGTGGTGCTTCTCTTGGCATTTGTCCAAATAAATGGTCTGCATGATAGTGAGCCGGCTTGCCTAAATCTAGCCCCAAAAGCACCACAACTTGGACGGAAAGGTAAGCACCTACTGCAGAGCACGGTGCCAGTAGGAACAGACTAATCACTGGTAAACCATTCGCAATGTGAAAAGGTGATCAGAGAGGAGAGCAATTTACCCAGCCTTGGTACATAGCAACCATTGTATGCCTCATACATAGTACGTAGTGGTGATGAGGTGTCCGGAAGGGAGCTGCGACGAATGACTTCCTGCACGGCAGTCGGCGTGTATGTGTAGGATTGAGGGATTGGGGAAGGCTGACGATGGACCAGGGCTTTGGCACCGCAGTGAGCTCTCCGCCCGTTGGGTAACCTGGTGCAGGATGAACAAAGGAAAAGACGCAGTGTTTGGAAAATGACAATGGCTACCAGTGTGCAGCAATTCGGGTCGGGTGGCACGCTAGCAGCAGTGAGAAAGGAGGCGAGACAACCGCGGCCACTGCGCTGGAGGAGGGAGAGGACGGGCCTCCATGGAGCCGCGCGACGCCGTACCCTCGCTCGCCACCACCTGCCTTGGGCTCGGCCTCCGCGGTTGCGACGCCATCCTCATGCTCCCCTCGGCCAACCCAATCTTCCTCCCATCCGGCCACCCGTGCTCCTCGGTGTCCTCGCGGTGGGCTGCGTGATAGTCGATGCAGCGGTCACGCCTGCGGCGCTGGTCACCCTTCTCACCACCTCCGGTGCAGGGGAACGACGATGCTCGATTGGGTATCGGAGCAGCGGGGCGTGGCTCCGCCATGGACCTGTGGATGAAGAGGAGCAGCGGCAAGGCAGGGGAGGAAGTGGCTAGCGGCAACACAATGGAGGAAGAGGGCATGGGACGAACGCGGCAGCACGGGGATAGGAGATGCGCAAACCTCTTTTTACCGGTGGAGGGAGGTACTGGTCCAGCATCTATCGTTGGTCTAGTTTGAGATTCGTGCAGTTTGGTGGCCCACATCATTGTATCTCAGCGTATTTCAACTGTGTCTGTCTATATCCATCATTGCGTCACATCATGCGTAGGTCCCACCCATGCATGCATGCATTAGACATCCACTCCCTGCTGCAAATGCATGAAAACGACCCATCTGTCTCGTCTCACATCCTGTAATTCATGGCTTTTATTTTCTCTTTGACATTTCCAATCGTTTATATCTTTTAGATAGTAATTTCGTTTTTGAAATATTTTATATATTTGAATTCCTGACACTAAGATCTTTAGAACAAGATCAATATTGGATAGATTTCAAACACATTTAAATTTTACGTCTAATTTCACACATATACCGGGCGAAATCTGTTATTCGAAATGAGTGAAAATATGTGAAACGTGTTCTTTCAAATATGTGAAGTTGATTGTTTCAATGCATGAAATTGGATATTTCAAATATATGAAAGGAGGTCGGCGTCTCGCCCGCCACTGTGGGGATTTTAGTCGTGGGGGATTTTTCCAGAGAGATTTTTTTTGAGAATTTTTTTCCAGAGAGATGAAACGACGGCACAACGCCACCCGTTACCAGCCGATGGGCCCAGTCATCTTGCAAAGGCCAAACACCCACGACAATCAGGCTGTGTTGTACCTCAGACCAATTCAACCAACTTAATGTTTTACCAGCTACCATCCGGCCCTACCCTCCAAAAGGAAAAAAAACCTACCATCAGACCCGGTTCACACCCTGTCAAACGTTGACCATACATCTTTCACACCACCGATTCACCAGAAGCCTCAAAATCATGGGAGCTTAGTAATTGTACTGACTAGTATACTAGTGTAGGGAATACTTGCAAAGCTTTGCTTTTTAGGCACGCACCAGTAAGCATTGTAGGGAAAGGTACGTGCAAAACTTTTTTAGCGAACGTCTTATCTTTTTCTTTAGTGTTCGACTGCTATTTATTCGTTATTAATAATAATATATCCTTAGGAATACACAAATCAGCCGGGGGATTCAGGAGCCACAGACGGCGTTCAGTTCCTTGCCTCACACTACTACGAGTGAGTCAATGGGCTTCTCCATTGGAGCTCCTTCTTTCATGTCTAAACACCGTCTTCTCAAACGAAAAAAGAGACGACGCTGTCATCTTGATCTCTAAAACAACCATGCTATACTTAGGGATGGCATTGGGTACCCATTACCCACGTATCCTGCGGGTAAAAACCCTATTAGGGCATGGGTATGGGTCAAAAAAATACCCATGGGTTCAGTCCAGAACCGGGATCAATGGGGGCACTGGTCCCGGTTTGTGAGGCCAGGGGCCTGCCGGGCCTCGTGGGGCATTGGTCCCGGTTCGTCTGGCCCCTTTGGTCCCGGTTGGTGGGACGAACCGGGACCAATGGGCCTCGCTCCTGGCCCACCACCATTGGTCCCGGTTGGTGGCTTGAACCGGGACCACAGGCTGCCTTTTAGTCCCGGTTCATGCCACGAACCGGGACCAATGAGGTGCCTATATATACCCCTCGCCCGCGAGCAGTGCACTCCAGTGCTCTGTGTTTCTCTGGCCGGCGAGGGGAGGGCTTTGTGGTGCTCTAGCTCACCTCCTATGCACGTGAGGTGTTCGATGAAATGCCCGAGCCACACTAGTTAAGCTTTCTCCTCTCGAAGCTTGACCTCAAAGCTCCATTTTCCTCGAGATTTGTCTAGGTTTAGCGGCCCGTCACGTCCCATTCCCGTCTTCACCGCCGTCGATCGCCCGCGCCGATCTCGTCGCCGGCACCACCGTGGTGAGCCTCTTGTTCTTATCTTCTTTCTGAAAGAAAAAAATTCTTACTTTAGATAGATACTTGTCTAATTTTCTTACTATTTTATTGCTTGTTATTATATAGTGCGATGGTTTTGGTATCCGCCCCCGTCGGCCCTCGTCCTGTCTATGATTCAGATGTGGTATATATTATCTTTATAACTATTGGTTCATTTATTGTTTATGAAAATTATGCCGACCAACCTGGCATAGATTTTATTTATCTAGGAGGTAGGTGAACCGGAAATTCCAACCGACCCTATTGTCGAGAGGTTAAATTTAGTTGAAGAAGAAAACAATTTCTTGAAGGAAAAAATAAAAAAAATTGAGGAGGAGAAGATGATATTGGAGTTGCATGTTGCGGATGTCGTCGATGATCACAAGATCAAGATGGATGCAATGCGCTTGAAGATTAGAAAGATTAGAAAATATGCCATTCATACCGAGGATTGGTATCATTATGCCGTTGTATCAATTGTTAACTTGGTTGCGATTATGATCGCATTTGTTTTCGCATTGAAATGTTTTACATAGTTTCAATGTATGGTTTAATTAATTAGATGCTCTGGAGAGCTATATGTTGTTAGATGAGAACTATGTATGTACTTTGGTTTTAATGTGATGATGAACTTCTATTAATTTGGTCACTTAATTATCTATTCATGATGTTCTGTAATGGTTTTTGACACACTTAATTATATATAATGCACGCAGATGAACCGGCAATGGATGTACGGTGACAGACACACCTCCGAGTACATTAAGGGCGTGCATGATTTTCTCGAAGTGGCTGAGGCAAACAAGCAGAATGGTTTTATGTGTTGTCCATGCCCTAAATGTGGGAATACGAAGTCCTACTCTGACCGGAAAATCCTTCACACCCACCTGCTTTACAAGGGTTTCATGCCACACTATAATGTTTGGACGAGGCACGGAGAAATAGGGGTTATGATGGAAGACGGCGAAGAAGAAGAGGACGATGACAACTATGTGCCCCCTGAATACGGTGATGCTGCAACGGGGGAAGCTGCTGAAGATCAAGAGGAACCAGACGATGTGCCCAATGATGCTGCAACGGGGGAAGCTGCTGAAGATCAAGAGGAACCAGTGCCCGATGATGATGATCTCCACCGGGTCATTGTCGATGCAAGGACGCAATGCGAAAGTCAAAAGGAGAAGCTGAAGTTCGATCACATGTTAGAGGATCACAAAAAAGGGTTGTACCCCAATTGCGAAGATGGCAACACAAAGCTCGGTACCATACTGGAATTGCTGCAGTGGAAGGCAGAGAATGCTGTGCCTGACAAAGGATTTGAGAAGCTATTGAAAATATTGAAGAAGAAGCTTCCAAAGGATAACGAATTGCCCGACAGTACATACGCAGCAAAGAAGGTCGTATGCCCTCTAGGATTGGAGGTGCAGAAGATACATGCATGCCCTAATGACTGCATCCTCTACCGCGGTGCGTACAAGGATCTGAACGCATGCCCGGTATGCGGTGCATTGCGGTATAAGATCAGACGAGATGACCCTGGTGATGTTGATGGCGAGCCCCCCAGGAGAGGGTTCATGCGAAGGTGATGTGGTATGCTCCTATAATACCATGGTTCAAACGTCTGTTCAGAAACGAAGAGTATGCCAAGTTGATGCGATGGCACAGTGAGGACCGTAAGAAAGACGGGAAGTTGAGAGCACCCGCTGACGGGTCGCAGTGGAGAAAAATCGAGAGAAAGTACTGGGCTGAGTTTGCAGCTGACCCAAGGAACGTATGGTTTGGTTTAAGCGCGGATGGCATTAATCCTTTCGAGGAGCAGAGCAGCAATCACAGCACCTGGCCCGTGACTCTATGTATGTATAACCTTCCTCCTTGGATGTGCATGAAGCGGAAGTTTATTATGGTGCCAGTTCTCATCCAAGGCCCTAAGCAACCCGGCAACGACATTGATGTGTACCTAAGGCCATTAGTTGAAGAACTTTTACAGCTATGGAATGGAAACGGTGTACGTACGTGGGATGAGCACAAACAGGAGGAATTTAACCTGCACGCGTTGCTGTTTGTAACCATCAACGATTGGCCCGCTCTCAGTAACCTTTCAGGACAGACAAACAAGGGATATCACGCATGCACGCACTGTTTAGATGACGCTGAAAGTATATACCTGGACAAATGCAGGAAGAATGTGTACCTGGGCCATCGTCGATTTCTTCCGACCAACCATCAATGTCGAAAGAAAGGCAAGCATTTCAAAGGCGAGGCAGATCACCGCAAGAAGCCCGCCATGCGTACTAGTGATCACGTACTTGCTATGGTCAATGATTTACACGTAATCTTTGGAAAGGGTCCCGACGGCTAGCTGTTCCGAATGACGCTGAGGGACATGCACCCATGTGGAAGAAGAAATCTATATTTTGGGACCTACCCTACTGGAAAGACCTAGAGGTCCGCTCTTCAATCGACGTGATGCACGTGACGAAGAACCTTTGCTTGAACCTGCTAGGCTTCTTGGGCATTATTGGGAAGACAAAAGATACACCGGAGGCACGGGAGGACCTGCAACGTTCGCACGAAAAAGACGGCATGCCTCCAAAGCAGTATGAAGGTCCTGCCAGCTACGCTCTTACGAAAGAAGAGAAAGAAATCTTTTTTGAATGCCTACTCAGTATGAAGGTCCCGACTGGCTTCTCGTCGAATATAAAAGGAATAATAAATATGCCAGAGAAAAAGTTCCAGAACCTAAAGTCTCATGACTGCCACGTGATTATGACGCAACTGCTTCCGGTTGCATTGATGGGGCTTCTACCGAAAAACGTCCGATTAGCCATTGTGAAGCTATGTGCATTCCTCAATGCAATCTCTCAGAAGGTGATCAATCCAGAAATCATACCAAGGCTAAGGAGTGATGTGGCGCAATGTCTTGTCAGTTTCGAGCTGGTGTTCCCACCATCCTTCTTCAATATCATGACGCACGTCCTAGTTCATCTAGTCGACGAGATTGTTATTCCGGGGCCCGTATTTCTACACAATATGTGTCCCTTTGAGAGGTTTATGGGAGTCCTAAAGAAATATGTCCGTAACCGCGCTAGGCCAGAAGGAAGCATCTCCATGGGCCATCAAACAGAGGATGTCATTGGGTTTTGTGTTGACTTTATTCTTGGCCTTAAGAAGATAGGTCTCCCTAAATCGCGGTATGAGGGGAGACTGACTGGAAAAGGCACGCTAGGAGCGGACTCAATAATATGCAGGGACGGGCATTCTTGGTCTCAAGCACACTACATAGTTCTACAGAACTCTATCTTGGTGACCCTGTATGTCGATGAACACAAGAACAGTCTGCGCTCCAAACACCCGGAGCAGTGCGACGACTGGATTACATGTGAACACATCAGGACTTTCAGCAGTTGGTTGGAAACACGTCTCAGAGGTGACACCATTGTTTGTGATGAGTTGTACTCATTGTCCAGGGGACCATCTTCGATTGTATTGACTTACAAAGGATACGAGATAAATGAGAATACATTTTACACGATCGCCCAAGATCAAAAGAGCACCAACCAAAACAACGGTGTCCGCTTTGATGCAGCAAGCGAGAGGGGAAAGGACACATATTATGGTTACATAATGGACATATGGGAACTTGACTACGGACATGATTTTAAGGTCCCTTTGTTTAAGTGCAGATGGGTCAATCTGTCAGGAGGCGGGGTACAGGTAGACCCATAGTATGGAATGACAACAGTGGATCTGAACAATCTTGGGTACACTGACGAACAGTTCGTCCTAGCCAATGATGTGGCACAGGTTATCTATGTGAAGGACATGTCTACCAGACCGAGAAAAAGAAAAGATAAGGAAGCGAATACATCATACGATGAGCCAAAGCGACACATAGTTCTTTCAGGAAAAGAGACATTATGGGAGTGGAGGGCAAGACAGACATGTCTGAAGATTATGAAAAGTTTCATGAAATTCCTCCCTTCAAAGTTAAGGCTGACCCAAGCATCCTGATAAACGATGAAGATTATCCATGGTTACCGCGCAATAAGCAAATGACACAAGCGAAGAAAAAGTGAATACTTTCTCCCGCAACTATTATGATGATACCATGCCAACTTTGTAACAAACGAGTATGATACCATTGTCCGTTTTGTACACGAAGTGCATCCAGTTTTTGCCGTAACCCTCTCAACTTTCTTGCACATACTATGTGGATGAAATGATGATACCATGCCAACTTTCAACCTTTTCAGAGTTCATTTGAAATGCTTTTCAATTTCAGGGTCTTATAGCTCAAAATAATTAATAAATGCATGAAAAATAACAAATGAAGTCAGAAAGGGTTGAAAATTGATGATGTGGCTTTGAATGGTGCATTTCGAACACACAAAAAGTCAGGAGTTCAAATAAGTTTTAAAAAATGAAATCCCTTTGTAACAGACGAGTTTCCGTATGAAATCCTGATACTTCGAAAGAGATTGTCCGTTTTGTACACGAAGTGCATCCAGTTTTTGCCGTAATCCTCTCAACTTTCTTGCACATGCTATGTGGATGAAATGATGATACCATGCCAACTTTCTACCTTTTCAGAGTTCATTTGAAATGCTTTTCAATTTTAGGGTCTTATAGCTCAAAATAATCAGTAAATGCATGAAAAATGGTGCATGAAAAATAACAAATAAAATAAATAAGTAATTAGAAACAAAATAATATAAACTTTAATAAAATATATAAGTAGAAACAAAATAAAATAAACTTTAATAACATAAATAAAATTTATGAAACTAAAATTATCAAAGTATTTTCTGTTCAAAACATTATAAGCAACCTCTAGTATTATTGAAACTAAAATTATATAAAATTGATGCAACTAAATTATCGAAGTATTTTCTGTTCAAAATCATTGAAAGCAAAAATAATTTTCATAAAGAACTTTTTTTGTTAGAAACTTTAATAGCTAAAAGAATTATCATAAAGTAAAATAAATAAGTAATTAGAAACAAAACAAAATAAAATAAATAAGTTTTTTGTTGTAAGTAGAAACAAAACAAAATAAATAAAGCAAAAAAGAAAAAAAAAAACAGGCAAAAAATAAAAATTATGCCACCTACTGGGCCACCACGGCCTGAATACGACTAGAAACCCATCCATGGGCCAAGATTCAGGCCCGCAGAAGGCCCAGTAGGCCCACAGGCATGTACAGAGAGGTTAGGCCCGTAAGCCTGCTTTAGAGAGGAGCTCGACAGCTCAGGCGCACCGCACCTTATAAACAGGTGCGGCTCTCTCTCAGCTAGCAAGGTGGGACTAAACTCCCACCACCACGCCGCTGTGCAAGGCTTTCCGTCCCGGTTGGTGGCACCAACCAGGACTAAAGGGTGCCTTTGATCCCGGTTGGTGGCACCAACCGGGACCAATGCCCCACCTTTAGTCCCGGTTGGTGCCACCAACCGGGACCAAAGGCCGCCGCTTCCCGCCCTTTGGGCTGCTGAAAAGAGGCCTTTGGTCCCGGTTGGTGGCACCAACCGGGACTAAAGGTAGCATTGGTCCCGGTTGGTGCCACCAACCGGTACCAATGCTCTTTGTATATAAGCTGGACTTGTGAAATTTCACAACTTCACTGTCAGTTCTTGCCCGACGCCCCAGCGCTGCTGCTCGTCGTCGTCGCCGTCATCGCCCCTGCCTCCGACGCCGTCGCCGTGCCGCCCTGCCTCCGACGCCGTCGCCGCGCCGTCCCCTGCCCCGCGCCCGAGCCCCTTCCCGCGGCCTGCCCCCACGCGCCGGCGCCCTCGCCTCCCCCGCCGTCGCCATCGGCAGACGCCCCCGCTGTGAGCCGCCGCGCCGGTCCGGCTCTGTTTTTATTTTGTACTAGATTAATTTTTTGTTCATATATATAAAATGTATATTTGTATGTATGTGGCTATATGTAAGTTCAGAGCATGTTTTTTATTATATTAATTTCTTATTAGATTTATTACATTAATTTTTTTGTTCACAACATGTTTTTGTTCATATATGTATTTTTTGTTCATATGTGTATTAATGTTTTTGTTGTATATATGTAATTTTTTTCAATGTATATATGTATGTGGTAGCTATATGCATGATGAGGGGGGTGGGGGTCAATATACCCCCTCCCCGATAATTTCAATATGAGGGGAGGTCGATACCCCCTCCCCGATAACATTTTTTAGAAAAGTTTTATATATCTAGCTAGGAAGAAAGGAAGAAGGAATGAACTTAGAAGAGGATTAGGAAGAAAAATAAGAGGAGAAGAAGGAATAGAGGAAAAGAAGAAAAAGTAGAGTCTATTTTTTCTTCTTCTCCTATATTCCTTCTTCTTCTCCTTTTTTTTTCTTCTTCTCCACTTTTTTTATCTTCTACTTCCTCTTCTTAATTTTTATCGGGAACTCCATTCCAAAATAACTTCGACATGATGGGCGGTCGATATATATACCCGCTCTCGACCGTGATAACTTATACCACGGGAGCACCCCCGGGCCCTCTCGCTCGACCAAAACTCTCGAGGACACCCAAACCCTAATAAAAAACGATGTCGGTCTCCTACCCCCTCCCGCCGCGCCCCTACTCTTGAAGCGTTGCCGAGGCCACCCCAAACCCGGAATATTTGCAGAAACAATGGAGCACGGACGAGACGAGGAAGCAGAAGAGGTGTTGGGGGACATAATCTTAGCCGGAGGTGATATCTTGTCGTATCTTAACGACAATGATGGTCTGGAAGAACAGGGTGAAGAAGCAGGCTTCCGTGATCGGAGAGTGGAGGAGGAAAGACATAATTATGATGGCTCTGGTGACCCAATGCTGGTGCAAGAAGGAGCCCGTGGTGACGGCTCCGGTGACCGAACAAAGTCCGGCCAGGTAAATATATTAGTTAAGCCTGTGCTGACTAGCTAATTGATGCATTCATTGTTTTGGTATGTACACATATTAATTAACTCCCGTCTTTCTCCTTTTTTCTAGCCCTCCGGATCGAGCACAACTTCGGTAAAGAGACGAGGCCCGAAGAGAAAGTTGCGCTTCGATGAAAGGTTTGAGATCACAGCAATCGCGCGCGACGGCCAACCGATTGAACCCATCCGGACAAAGGAAGCATTTGCTGCTCAGTGCAGGGTTCTTGTTAGGGACAAGATCCCGATCAGCATCCACCAATGGTATAAGCCTAAGAAGGAAGACCCTGAGGTGTCTTATGTCAATGATATGCAGAAAGATGATCTTTGGACTGAGCTGAAGGCAAATTTCACTCTACCGCCAGAGGAGGATCCGGAGAAGCCAGTTAAAGAGCAATTAATCAAGTCTCATGCTCTTAAGAAGATGGCAGACCTATTCAGGAGGTGGAAGAATGAGCTGAAAACGTTTATCGACAAAGAAGAGACGCCAGAATTCATCGGCCGGTATGAGAAGATCAGAGATCACTAGCCCGCATTTGTGGCCCACAAGACATCGGAAAAGAGTAAGAAGATGTCAGCGACAAACAAGAAGAATGCTGCGAAGAAGAAGCTTCACCATCGCATAGGGTCAGGTGGCTACCTCAAAGCCCGGCCTAAGTGGGCCAAGGTTGAGAATGATCTGCTTGATAAAGGGATCGAACCAGAGACAATGAACTGGCCAGACCATTGCCGGACTTGGTTCTTCGGGGCTGGCGGAAAATTGGACCCTGTATCAGGGAGGTGCGTTTGGACGGACGAGCTTTTGAGAATACCAGTCAAGAGGCTTCAGCACTATATCGATGCAGCGCAGCAAGGGACGTTCGTTCCAGACAGAGAGAACGACGAGCTCACAATCACTACTAGGAAAAGGGCTATAGATAATATGGTCACTAATGGCGCACCACACATGTGCTGCACCACTACTATATACTAATGGCGCACCATGTGTTGGTACGCCATTAGTGTCCAAATACTAATGGCGCACCACATCCATGGTGCGCCACTACTATTTTTTTTCAAAACTAGTAATGGCGCAGCAGGGGATAGTGCGCCATTACTAGTTTAACTAGTAATGGCGCACCACACCCTCGGTGCGCCACTACTAACAATTTTTTTCAAAACTAGTAATGGCGCACCGAGAGGACAGTGCGCCATTACTAGTTTTAACTAGTAATGGCGCACCACACCCTCGGTGCGTCACTACTAACAATTTTTTTTATTTTTGTGCGCCATTACTAGTTAAACTAGTAATGGCGCACCACACCCACGGTGCGCCATTACTAACTTTGCCCAAAAATTCCACCGAATGCACCCCCTGTGGACCGCCTTTTCAGTTTTAGAAAAAATAAAAGAAAATGATGGAAATGTAAAAAAAATAAAATTAAATAAGTTTTCCATGTGATATGTGGTCTAGTTGTTGGGAAAATTTACAAATATGAATTTCGACTTTATTTGCAAAATCTCTCTGTAATTTGTAAAATGGGCATAACTTTTGCATACGAACTCGGATTAAAAAGTTTTTTATATGAAAAATCATCTACTCGAAAAGTTACATACGATTTGAACCGGGGGAACCTCGTTCAACATCTTCAAAATCCCCCAAAACCTAACAGAACGAAAGATACAGGGCTTTTAAGATCTAGAGGGGGGGAAATGAAAAAAAATTCAAACTTACGAGTGGCGCACCATTTGCTAGGTGCGCCACTAGTAACAGAAAAAAAAATTGGTTTCAAAAAAACTTTTTTTTTGGAATTTTTTTTCAAAATATGATACGTAATATGACCGGGAAGTTTGAAATATTTTTTCAAAATTTCATCACACTCATGAACATGAACAAAGTCCTAGACATCAACAAGGTATAATAGGATTGATATGATAGATATATCAACAAGTGCCTGTGAAGTGAGCTGGTGCTGGGGTTGGATAGAACTGCAAAGTTAAGCTTGCTCAGGCTAGAGTAGTGTGAGGATGGGTGACCTTCCGGGAAGTTTGACCAAGGAGTGCGATTTGACTTGAGATTAAGCATATTGGCTTGAGATTAAGCCATAGTGATGCGAGATTAAGAAAAAAAATTGATGAATTTTTTTAAATAAATTTGAAAAAAATTCTGAAATTTTTTTGAAAAAAAATTGTTAGTGATGGCGCACTTCTATGTGGTGCGCCATTACTAAGTCAGAGAGTAATGGCGCACGGTGGGATATACTAATGGCGCACCAGGGAGTGCGCCATTAGTATACCAGATACTAATGGCGCACCTGTGGTACGCCATTAGTAAAAATTTCTAATGGCGTGATGGTAGTGGCGCACCTGTAGTGCGCCATTAGTAGCCAAAACAGGTGCGCCACTAGCAGGCCTTTTCCTAGTAGTGAATGGCCCTCAGGAATCCTGAGCACCCTGGACGAACACGAGGCACGCCAGGCTCCGTTCCGTGGAAGGCTGGTTCTCCGGACGCAGGCGGTTACAAAAGCCAGGAGAGGAGGAAAAAAGTGGAGCAGACCCAAATTCATAAGCTGCACGAAAGGGTTCAAGCGCTAGAGGAACGAGACGACAATCGACATGCCGAAACTACCCCGCCATCTCAGCGGAGAAGCAGCGTGGCTTCCACCGAGCTGCTTCAGCCAGAGCATGTCTTGACGGCTCCTGCTAGCTACGCCGTGGATGCTATCACGGAGTCTCAACATTGCCACCTTATGACGCAATGGCAGAACTTCAAAGTCAAGGCGGCTGTTGGCTCTGTTTTACCTCCTGAACCCGGCGCAACCTACCACTGTCGGCCGATTCCAGAAGGATATGCTAGGGTAATGGTGGATGAAATAACGGAGGGATTTGAGGACCTCCAGCTTGACCACCCTACCGGTGAAGGGGAGACTCGGCTGGATTCTGCTCTGAAGACTCCATGCCTATGGCGGAAGGAGCTCATCAACCTTCCGAACTGGACGCCTCCGGCGAGTAAGGGCACTCCGCCTCCTCCTCCGCCTCCTCCTCCGGCGAGTGATCAGGGCACTCAGCCTCCTTCTCCGGCGCGTGGCGGCACTCCGCCTCCTCCTCCGCCTCCTCCTCCGGCGAGTGATCAGGGCAATCAGCCTCCTTCTCCGGCGGGTGGCGGCACTCCGCCTCCTTCTCCGCCTGCGCTGACGCGCCAGAGCAGCCAACCTCTTCCTTCTCCGCCTCGTCAGCAAGGGCGGAAGAGACCCGCCGCCGCTCCGGCGCATCATAGTCCTTCTCGTCCGCCTCGTAAGCAAGGAAAGAAGACAGCCGCAGCCGCTCCGTCTGCTCTGCCGGCGTCTAGCAGTACAGCCAAAGGCGGGAGGCAATACAGATTCGGTCCTTCTCTGAAGACTCCAGAGAAGTTACCATACGAGAGGACCGAGGAGGAAACCACGAAGATCGTGCGAGCCGAAGTGACGAACTTCTTTGAAGGGGTGAAAGCAAATAAACATCCACCTCCGGAGGAGAAGGTAGATCCGGTGAAAGCGAAGCGCACTCTGGCTGCCCTGAGAAAACCACCAAAGTCTCCGCCGAAAGGCAACTATGAGCGCATTATTGTAAAGACATTTTCCGAAGCGGAGCGGTCGGGAAGTACTGTCAGTGATCAAAGGTTAAAAGAACGACGAGCTGGGAAAAAAATTGCCCAGCTCGGCGAACAAGCGAACCAATCGTGCCCCCCGCTCAAGGTGTCTAGCGACATCGTCGCTAATGATCCGAGGATGGTGCCCGGTTATAGCAATCTTGGAGATTACCTGCCCGACGATGTACATTATGATATCTTGGAGGTGGACGAACACAAATACCATTACGGGAAGGCTCTCGTCAAAGATGAAAGATCTCTAACAACGATGATGCGAAGATTACATGATTGGTACATGAAAAAACCTGTAGAGAGTCTGGGGGGAGGAATACTTTGATGCTGAGAGTTAAACCGGAGCATGACCTCGTTGGAATTGAACTATTCAATGTTCCATTTGAGAAGTTCTTCCAGTTTTTCAATCAAAAGGCCCTCAATAAATCAACGATCACTTGCTACTGTCTGTAAGTAGTACTACTTATGTCATTAAGTCTCTCTATATAGGTCAGCTCTTTCATTGCATGTATTTATAATTATCCTCGTTATTTTGCAGATTGAAGATCGCTGAATTGAAGAAAAGACAAATCGGTGATATTGGGTTCATTAACACAAATCTCATAGATGCAACTGAGGTTAAATATCATGCCGAAAATACCGAGGCCAACTTGCTACGATCGTTGGTAATAAATGAAAACAAAGATATAATACTCTTTCCTTAGAACTTCAAGCGAGTGTTACTGTCTTGTGCATATTCGGTTTCCCTTATTAGTCCAGATTATAGTAATGTAATTGATGACTTATGCATGCGTGCGCAGCTTCCACTATATTCTCCTAGAGATTAAGCTTGAGCAGGGAGTAGTAACCGTCTTAGACTCAAGATGAAAAGATCCCCAGGACTATGCGGACATGACTCAAATGCTCGAGAAGTAAGTTAAATCGATCATTATCCAACATATCAACAACTTTGTTCATTTCCTGATATCAAGTAATTGTTTTCTTTGTCTGGCAGGGTTTGGAGAAAATTCACCAAAAAAGCTCCGGGACTGCCGAAGAAGCTGCAATTTAAACACCTGAAAGTAAGTACTATAGTAGCATGTTCCGCGCATCTCCTAGTGATTCAAGCGCTAGTTTCATCAATACCATTTAGCATGCTTGCTTATCAGTTTGATTGACCTCTATTTCTTGTAAAGTGGTTGTGGCAGGAACCCGGGAATAATTACTGTGGATACTACGTTTGCGAGTCCATCCGCTACACGACCTGTGAGCGGGGCTACTCTGACGAACAATATGAAGTGCGTAAGCAATAATATTCACAATTTTATTTTATTACCATCATTTGTGTTGAGTTTCATTTATTCATATATATATATATATATATATATATATATATATATATATATATATATATATATATATTTTGACCCCCTTCTTTAAATTAGATCTTTCGGATGCGGGATGAACTCCTAGCAGCAGATCGTATGTGAGAAATTCAAGAGGAATTGGCAGCATTCTTCCTTGACCACGTGATCGCTGAAAATGGAGAATACTATGTGGACCCTGCGTTCTTACAATTTAATTAGGAGATTATATTGTAAGAGATAATTATTGTATATATGTAGCCGGTACTGTCGGATAGATATACGAGAACTTGTTGTTCGACCAATCTCTCGGAGAAGGAGAGGTGGTCGATATCACTTCTCTCTGTATGCATATGTTCCTGACGATCTTCTGTTTTCTTCATTTGATTACTAGCTAGCGTGTCTAGACCTCTCCATACGTATATAGTACATAGCGTCGACCAAGCACGGAGATAAGAGAGGACACTTCTCTCTATTAATTAGCTAGCTAACACAATATATCGAACCTGAAATGCTGACGCGTGGATGCCTATTGGTCCCGGTTAGTGCCATCAACCGGGACCAAAGGCCCTCCTGCCTGGGCTCGCCGCACCGGCCACGTGGAGGCCCATCTGTCCCGGTTCGTGTAAGAACCGGGACTAAAGGGTTAGGGCATTAGTAACGACCCTTTAGTCCCGGTTCAAAAACCGGGACAAAAGGTCCATACCAACCGGGACAATAGGCTTTTTTTTACTAATGTTAGTGAAATGTCAGGAACAGTATGGTATGGGATTTTATCGGTATGATCCTGATAAAATAGGAGGAAGTCGGTCGCAATCAACAGCCATCCAGATCGGTCGATAGTACGTGACCATACCACACGTATTCAAACAAGAATAAAATTATTTCACATATACACGCACAATGGCATGCACAAGAGAGAGTGGGTCGTACAATTATCTTCTGACCAGATAAAATAAATAAATGCACGATCCAAAGCAAATGGGCAGAGATTTTGTCATCATGCACATATGTAGAATATCACGAAATCCAAGAATATATATAATTAGACATGAGGAATATAATCAGATCCAGATTTGAGCATGAGGAATATGCCAGGTTAGGTCGCGATTGCTATAGCCCACATGATCAACCATAGTAGCCACGTGCTGTGTAATCGAGTCCAGCTAGGACTCCAAATGCCCACGCCTATCTAGCTCTATAAAAGCTCCCACAGACCTCTACATCAAAACAATCCGACAGACCTGTGTTGAGTATATCTTTTGTATTACACGTGTATTGGAGTTGTGGCCGACCTCCTAGTCTTGTATAGTTGAGGTAGAGGTCTTCCCTTGTAATATATATACGTGCACCAGCACCCTATCAATACAACATCATTGTATTGCAAATCATCTCTCTACATGTATCATCTTTTTGGTCTAACCCTAGGGTAGCCGCCGCGCCTCCATGCACCATTGCCGCCGCCGCCGCACCCCACCACCCGCTTTCGCCTGCGCGTCCCAGGCCGCTGCAGCCCGCTCGTCCCACGCCGCTGCACGCCCGCGCCCGCGTCTCATAGCCCGCGCGATCCTCCGCCGCTGCACGCCGCGCGCCTCGCGACGCTGCTTTTTCCATCTCGCTAGCCAGCCGCGTTGACGCGTTGACCCGTCGCTAGCCTCGCGACGCTGCTCCCGCACGCCTGGCGACGCTGCTTTGTCCATCCTGCGTCGCCGCATCGCTAGCCGCCGCACCGTTCCCACTGCAGCCGCGCCCCGCCGCTGCTGCCATCTCCTCTCCCAACCCTATCCTTACCCGCACCCGCACGCCGCCGGCATGTCGTGGCCCTCCTCTCCCGGCTCCTCCACGACTCACTCGTCGAACCCCTTCGCTGGCCCCGAGCCCTCCGCCGCCGCCGTCCGTGACCTCAATATTGAGGCCCGAGTCCCTATCCGTCTCGACAGCTTCAGCACGTCGTACTACGCGTGGAAGACCTACTTCAACCTCGTCTTCCGCGAGTACTATCTCACTGAGCACATCGACGGTTCCGTGGACAGCGCGTACATGCGCGGTGACCCGGAGTGGTCCGCCATCGAGGCCACGATCATCCGTTGGTTCTATCAGACGGTCTCGAAGGACATCTTCCACACGGTCGTCGCCGAGGACGATGACGCCTGCACCGTGTGGGGCAAGATCAACGCGCTCTTCACCGACAACAAACTTCAGCACCTTGTTTTCTTGTAGTAGGAGTTCTTCGGCTCTCACCAGGACAACTCCACCATCGACGAGTACTGCATGAGGCTCAAGATGCTCGCCGACGAGCTTCGCGACATCGGCGCCAAGGTCTCTGATGACCTCATGCTGAGCACCCTCACCACCGGTCTTAATAAGGACTTCAGCAACGCGGCGTCCAACCTCACCCTGCTGCCGCAACCCACTTTCCAGCGCGTTGTCGCGTACCTCAAACTTGAGGAGCGCCCGATGACGAAGCTAAAGCAGCGGGTCCAGCACACCGCCCTCGCCGTGGTACCACCCGCGGCGGCCCTGCTCCTCCGGCCGCCCCCCGTCCGCCCGCGCCACCCGCGCCCGCCGGCTACTACCCGCTGCCGCCCGCGCCCCCCGCGCCTCCCCAGCAGCCGCAAGGTGGCGGGGGCCAGCGCAACCGGCAGGGTGGCGGAGGCCGCCGCCAGCAGCAGGCGCCAGGTGCAGGGGGGGCGCCCCGCTTACAGCAGCCGCCTCCGCCGTGGGCCGCCGGGCAGAACCCGTGGACGGGCGTCGTCCACGCCCATCATATGCCCGTCCCGCGGGCTCCTGCACCGGGTCTCGTTGGCCCCCGTCCAACGGGCCACCGGGCGTTCGTTGGCGCCCCCTACCAGCCCTACGGTGCCCCGCTCACGCCGCCACCCCTCGGTGGCTACGACACGCCCGCCCAGGCGCCGTCCTATGGAGGCCAGCTGCCACCGCCACCCCTCTTGTGAATTCTTGAATTTGTGCAGTTTGAGCCGTCTTAATATTAATTCACTGTCATGTTTGCACAGACAGATTCAACGGCGCCGTAGCCAGAGCAGCGTCCCCATCCTATCCTCGGGGCTCCATGTTTTTAGTGTGATTCCGGCGGCAGGGAGCGTGTACTTGGGCGCTGATGCCATCGTCTTGCCTGCAAGACGAGACACTATAACTAAGAGCAACTTCAATGGGGCGACCCATTTCGTCCGCCTGCATCTGTTTGGGCCGGTGTTGACAAAAGTGGCGGCCCCACGCGCCAACTCAAACCCAAATCACGTCCGCTTCGCATCCGCGCCGACGCATTTGCGCCCCAAATGCGTTGGCGCGGACGCGGAACGGACGCCACGTGCGCCTTCTCGGTGTCCGCCGCGTCCCCACCTGGCGGCCGTCCAACTACCCGCTGCCCACGTGGTCAGCTTAATTTATGACCACGGGCCCACGCGTCAGCGACGACGGTCTTCCTTTTTTAAGCCGACCGTGCAGCGGGGCCGTCCTCATCCAAACTCGCCGTCCACATCTAGCAAGCTCTGCTCCCCCGTCGTCGGCAAACCCTAGCCACCACCACCACAGCGAGATGGGGCTCTTCTCCGGCACCAGCAGCGGCAAGGCCAAGGGCAACGCCCCCTCCATCCCTTTCCTCTCGCAGTTCCTCCTGCCTCCGCTGGCGCCGGCGCCTCGCCGGCAGAGGCAGCGCGTAAACGTGCCAGTGCACCAGGCAGAGTGGCACTGGCAGCACCGCGTGCCTCTCCCGTACCCCGACGCCCCCTTGCCGCACGACTGGCATCTGGATCCGGATAGGATCCCAGTGCCGGCGGCGCCGCGGTCGGCTCGGGCTCGCGCAGAGGAGGTGCGGCGCCGGCGGGCGCTGCTGACGCCGGAGCAGCGCCGCGACCCCGCCTACGCAACCGACTCGCCCGACTGGGCGAGGTGGTTCACCTTCGATCACGAGGAGGCGAGGCGACGGCGCATGCGCGAGGTCGACCGCAGCGTGCCGCCCTCGGCGCTCGTTGTCCGCGAGGAGGACCAGGCGGCGGAGGATGCCTACCGGGCGACCCTTGCGGCCGTCTACCGGGAGAGCGAGGAGGACGAGCGGCGCAGGGCGGAGGCGGTGGAGGAAGAGGAGGCTCGGTACGAGGCGGCAATGGCGCATGCCATTGCCCTCTCCGCGGCGGGCGACTGCATGCTGCCGCCGGTGGCCCCGTCGTCCCCTCCCCGACGCCGCGTCAAAGGCTAGCCGGAGCCGCAACCGGAGCCCGAGCCGGAGCCGTCCCCCATCGAGCGCTACTCCTGGACGGGAGTAGTGCGCGAGTGGGTCTCCGCGCCACCTGTTTGGATGGGGGCGACGCCGGCGCAGGAGGCGGCGTACCTCGAGCACTGGCGCCAGATCCGGTTGGCCGAAGAGCGCCGCGACGGCGAGTACCTTGAGATGCTCGAGCGCTACGCCGAGGACGAGCAGCGCGAGGCTGAGGAGGAGGCGCACCAGGCCGCGGCACTGCCCGCGCCGGCACTGCCCGCGCCGGCACAGCCCGCGCCCGACATGAACGCGCTCTGGAACACGGCGTTCCCTGTGCCGGTCCGGCGCCGATGCTCATCGACCTCACGGACCTCGAGGACGACGACGCCGCCGCCTAGGGCAGCACGCCGCCTCGTAGTGTTTAGGTTGTTTTATTTTTCTTAAATGCAAATGTGACTCTCGCCGGCCTTCGTGGCCGGCTTTAATGTTTAATTAATGTTGTTTTTTTAAATATGCATGCGTTCTTTTTTTTTTACGCCGTCAAAATGGGTTGGGTCAGTGTTAGGCGCACACGCCGACCCAAACGCGGAAGCGAACGTCCGTGTCCGCCTGGCCGACTCAAACGGACAAAAAGCAGACAAAATTGCCGTCTGTTTGGGTCGGTCCGTTGGAGTTGCTCTAAGGAGTCGATTGTTGACGAACTCACTTCTCGATCGATGCTCATGAATTGTGTCCGCAGCTGTTGTTCCTTTCACGAGCTCTAGCCGTGTCTAGATTAAGAACCTGGTCGGTGTAGTGTGCGGTCGTGTGGCTGCTGCTGTCCCGACCTAACTTAGAACGTGACACTGAAATTTAACTGTTGTGATGAGCATTTTGGAAGATGAACCGACACGGCTACAGTGTAAGCAGCCACTTTCAGAGGCTTTGGCAGTTTGTAGTGTGTGACAGGGCATGCAGCGGATGATTTGAAGAGCCTGGTTAGCCGACCTTATGTGGTCTGATCTGATTTGATCTGTTCTGTCTTAGTTGGGTGGGATTGTATCGATAGATGCATGGTGCGACGTGACTTGTGCGTGGGACAGGAAGAAAGGTACTCGTTCCTGTCACGTCACGTATGACTTTTGTGATGGAATAGATCGTTATCCCCTGCGGCGCCGCGTAGCCGATGGATGATGGATGATGGGCGTAATAGGCATGTTGTATTCCACCCACTCGGTCATTGGCCACGTGCTGTCTAATGGAGTCCAGCCAGGACTCCAAATGCCCACCCCTATCTAGCTCTATAAAAGCTCCGGCAGACCTCTACACCAAAACAACCCACACCAGGCATAAGCAGTGAGTGAGTGCAACGACCTTCGATCAGCTATATCCTGCATCGATCTGGTCATGCCTGTAGCAACGCTCCCGAGGCTCGTTGCCATGGCGGTGCTGGTCGCGCTGACGTGCGCCGTTGCTGTGGGTCAGGTACCTGCCGCCGGTGGTGCGCCGGTGTGCGAGGGTGTCGATCAGGACGTCGTGAATGCGTGCTTCAAGAGCTTTGGAGAAGGTATGAAAAATGCCATTGCAGACAGGCATCTTTCGGGGGGTAAGGTCATTAAGGTTGGAGTGGACTGCTGCATAGCCTTTGGAGGCCACTCGTGCCTCTGCAAGATGAAGAAGGCATGGACGGCTCAGGGCAAAAGTGCCCAGGATAATGTGCAGTGTGTCAGGGAAAAGGCATGTTAGTGAGCGCGTCATGCATGCAAGATCTCTAGTTCGTTGGATATGTGTGTTATTTGCATGTTGGTTTCAAGCGGTCGATGTCCACCTGCTCCATGCTTGCTTTTTACTTGCTTCTGTCTGTCATGTGAGTGTGTTCTGTTTTCCTATGTATGAGAGCGTTGATCGGTCAGTTGAGTCTTTTTAGTTTGCACCAATCAGAAATAAATGTGGGTGGAATTTCTTGTTTTCTTGTATATTATTTCAAGCATCCTTAAACATACAAATACAGAGTTAATTAGTACATGCAGACAGCCTTTGCACAACAGAGTGCACATCCTTAGAGCAACTCCAACGCGCTGACCCATTTCGTCCGCGCGTGTTCTTTTGGGTCGGCGCAGATAGAAAAGTCGGACCAACGCGCAGACCAAAACAGACGTGCGTCCGCCTGCCAACCCATTTCTAGCCCAATTTAGAGCCTCATTTGCGTCGGAGCGGACACGAAACGGACGCGCACGGCGCCCGCCTACTCCTCCCCCTGGCCCGCTAGTCGGTGGCATATTGGCCATCCATTCCCACCCCATATTGACAGCAAACCCTCGCCCGCCTCTGCTGCGTCGCAGCCGCCGCCCACTTCCGGTACCTCTGCCAGCAGCCGGTGCCGACACACCTCCCCCCAACGCTTCCACTTCCCACGATGCCGCCACCACCGTCTCGCTACCGGGGCACCGAAGCTTCCCACCCCCACCTCCCGACGCCACCACGAGCAGGAAGCCGCGTCACCGCCTCATCCAGCTCCTTCGTCCCGACGCCGGCACGCTCGTCGGACGCCTCCAGGCCAGCCACCTGGTCCAAGGGAGGCGCACATCTCTTTGCCGGCCAGTTCCTTCGTCGACGCCCGCAGGCAGTTTGACAGTTTGCCAAGGTACAAAATAGACTCCGCCAATGAGTTTTTTTTCCACAATTTCTTTTGCGACTCCGACGATTCCTCATCCGATGAGGAGGAGGAGACCTTGGCTGATGTGTTGGTCCATCACCATCTTAATAGCCAGCGGTCGTTGTTCCGTGGCTCGATCCCGGGGCACCTTCCAGCGTTGAATCGCAACCGAGAGAGCGGCCATTTCCTTCTTTGGAAGGACTACTTTGACACAACCAATCCGTTGTTCAAACATCAGAAATTCCAGCGGCGTTTCCGTATGAGTAGGCATCTTTTCAACCGTATTAGAGAGGGAGTGGTCGAATATAATAACTATTTCAAGTGCAAACAGGATGCCCTTGGAAAGATTGGCTTCTCATCTTATCAGAAATGCACTGCGGCCATCCGGATGCTTGCATACGGAGTGCCCGGTGATCTCATTGATGAGTACGTCTGTGTGAGCGAGTCCACATACCTAGACTCCATGTCCAAGTTCTGCAAGGCTGTGATTGCTGTGTTCAGCCCTGAGTACTTGAGAGAGCCGACTCCTCAAGATATAGCCCGCTTGTTGACGATGAATGCTAGCAGAGGCTTCCCAGGGATGCTTGCCAGCATAGACTGCATGCACTGGGAGTGGAAGAACTGCTCTTCTGCTTGGCAAGGGCAGTATAAGGGCCATGCCAAGGCTTGCACTGTCATACTTGAGGCTGTGGCCTCACAAGATCTTTGGATCTGGCACTCTTTCTTTGGCATATCTGGATCGCACAATGATATCAACATGCTTCAACGCTCGCCGGTGTTTGCAAGGCTTGCCGAAGGCAATATCCCGTCGGTGAATGTTACCATCAACGACCACAACTACGACAAAGGATACTACCTAGGTGACGGTATCTATCGTCAGTGTACCACTATTATGAAGACAATACCCAACCCCGTCGGAGAGAAGAGGAAAAGATTTTCTCAAGAGCAAGAGAGTGCTAGAGGACGTCGAGCGTGCCTTTGGTGTTTTGCAATCTCGATGGGGCATCGTTCGGTATCCTGCTAGGACTTGGAGCACCAAGAAGCTATGGGAGGTGATGACAACTTGTGTGATCATGCATAATATGATCGTAGAAGATGAGCGTCCAGAACGTATATACGATCAAGGGTTTCTGTTTCAGGATAAGAATGTTGTGCCTGAGCATGAAGGAGCGGCAACGTTTGAACAGTTTACCCAATTTCATCATGAAATGCGTGATTGCAAAACTCACATGCAGTTGTAAAATGATTTGGTTGAGCATATGTGGGCCCATGTTGGCAACCAATAAATGTATCTTCTTTTCACATGTATTTGAGAAATTTAATTTTTATTCAGCTTGTAAAACTATGCTTAATTTATTTGGTTGTGAAACTATGCTTTATTTGGTTGTGAAATAATGCAAAAATGTGTGCATATTTGTTGGAAAAGGGCGGCTAGCCGGCCATGCCGCCAAATATGGGTCGACGCGTTGGGCGCACTGCCGACCCAAATTAAAAAGAGGGCGGACGTCAAGCGCGCGACCAACCCAAACAGACAAAAAACAAACAAAAGCGCGGTCTGTTTGAGTCGACGCGTTGGAGTTGCTCTTAGAGACTAGTTCTTACTTTCTCTTGAGCAATCGGCATCGCGAAATTCGGGATAGATTACATGTGCCCTGTCTTTGTCGACATGGATCGAGTGGCCAAAAGGAACTTCGATCACCATGCTGTCTGCACCTTTCGCTCAGTACCAACCTGACTGAAATTAAATGCAGCCCCAGCTCACAACTCAAGCAGTGCGGCAAAAACGATAAATTTGATATGTGGACAAAAAGAATTTACAAAGTGAACTGTCTTTGAAAAAATTTCACTCCGCTGCCCCTTTCATGTAGCACCCGACAGCTAGACGTCACACTACACTGTGTAGAGCCTGACTGACAGGCGCTATACATCTGGCTAGCATCGCACTCCGGAATACCTAAAAATTGCTAAGTCAATGTGCAATGCCTAAGAGCTAGGCGCTATACAGTATAGTGTAGCGCCTAGATCATAGGCGCTGCACTACTTGCATGTACGCAACGGTGCAGAGGGTGTAACGTAGATAGATGAATTAGAATCAAATTATGTAGCAAACGCCACTAGTGATAAAGAGAGGGCAGAAACATCCAAGAGTTGATGAAACCCAAGAAAGATGTTGTAGCACCGTACATAGGAGGGGAGCAGACATCTACTGGAGAAACAAGAAAAAGATAAAATAAACCTCATCCAGCCTAGCCGGCTAGCATACTATAGCAGCTAGCAGTAGACCATACTACAGCAGCTAGCAGTAGACCATACTATACAATCACTGACAAAAGCCAAGCTACGCTGCTGACGAACATCCCATAGCAGCGGCAGGCCTGTCTCTGCCACGGTACAGAAAACTAAAACACGGCACGGATAATGCAAATAGTGCAGCGCCTAACGTGTAGGCGCTATACTCTATACAGTGTAGCGTCTAGCTCTTCGGCGCTGCACACTGACTTAGCAATTTTTAGACAGTTCGGAGTGCGACGCTAGACAGGCGTGTAGCGCCTGTCAGTGAGGCGCTGCACAATGTAGTGTGACGCCTGACTGTCGGGCGCCACACTAAAGGGTCAGTGGAGTAAAAAAAATTCAAGCACAGTTCATTTTGTGAATTCCTTTTGTTCATAGGTTAAATTTGTCGTTTTTGCCAAGCAGTGCTAGCCGCGATGTCAGACTGGCGCCTTGGTGGGTGCGTCCAGCCGGCTCAGGTCACACCACGAGCCGTTCATGCAGTAACCTCCACATCGTGCGTGGGTGGCGACCATGGCCCTCGTGTGCGCCACCTTAGCTTGCGGATGCACTGCTGGCCGGCCTGCCTGCCCTACATGACGCCAGTTGGTGTGTAGAGCCGCAGACCACCCACGCCTACGTTGGTTGTCCGTGAACCAAATTTTGACCGGAGGCTGAACAGTTGACGCAGTCGATAATGTAATACAGGCCAAACGACTGCCACTACACAAACCACCCACGGGATCGCCATGGTGTCGTGCTGGGTCTGCGAGGAAAGCTACCTACGGGCGGTCTACCATGAGTGGGTCGCCGCGTGCCACCAACGAGGCCGTATTCCGCTGCCCGCGCGCGCCGGCGCTGCGCTCCCACTACGCCAGCGACGACGGTGAAGGCGATGCCTGAGCCGCCTGACACCGTGTGTCAAGATGCCTGGAGCTAGCTTGCCGAGTTGGACGGCCTATTCATGTCCTCATTGGGCCGAAAGATTTTGTTTTCTGCATAAGTGCAAAGCCGGTAAATTTGCATGTAAGAGCATCTACAGCCGGGCGCCGTTGCCCAGTCACCGACCGATCGCGATTTTTTGACCCAGACTGGCCCCTCAAACGAGCTTCAAATGCCTGGGCTAAGTGGCACCCCTCATATCCAGCCCAAATATGGGATGGATATGGAGGCACCCGGATGCGCCCGGGCACGCCCCCCACGTAGGACTGACGGAGGGTCCCGCGCGGACTCGCCCAGAAACCCGGCGGTCCGACGGACGCCTCCTCCATCGTCACGGTGTGAACGCCGCATGGCGTCGCTCTGGCTCGCCGTCCGAGTCCAAATCCGCCTATTTAACCCAGCTGGCGTCCCGCAACCCTATTCCATCCACCTCCCCCTCTCCGCACCGTCAGTCGGAGTCCATCCACCTCCTCTCTGTCCACGCTCCGGCGCTTCGTCATGGTACGGAGCAAGATCACCTACTACGCAATGCTCACGCCGGAGCGTCGGTACGAGATCCAGCAGCAAATCCGGGCGAGACAAAAGTCGCGCATGTCGCCTGCATCGCCACTGGGCTACCTCCGGACTCGCCGGAGCCGAATAAGGAGGAGCAGCCGGGGGAAGAGAAGAAAGAGGAGTTGGCTCTGATTGAGGTGGAAGAGGCGGAGCAGCCGGAACAGGAGCTGTCGGGCTTCAACATGGAGCAGGCGGAGGCGGAATTCGCCGTCGCCCAATCGAAGGAGATAGCAGAGCAGCAGGCCATCCTGGAGTCCATCCAGGATGAGGTCTATGTGGAGGCCCACCCGGCGTTCCTCCGGCAGGAACAAGCGCGCGTCCGACACGCTCTTCGTCGAACTTGACGCAGAGATAGAGGCGGAGGAGGCCGGAGCAGAGCAGCCGGAGCTGCAGCTGCCGCCCATGCTCCCGGAGCCGGGCACGGAGATCGTCAACATCTCCGATGATGAGTAGCTAGGTGATCGACGTAGTATGTAGGTTTATTTTGTTTGCATGTAGTTGTATGGATTTAAGAATCTAGTATGAAATATTCGGATGTAACTACAGAAATTTAAGGCGTGCTCGATAACTGTTTGCGGACGCGTCCGGACACGTGCTTGAGAGTTTGAGAGGCTATATTTAACGTATCCGGTTGTAGATGCTCCAACCGTTGTTGTCTTTTTCTGGAAGATGCATGCAATCGGTTGGAAAATCGTTTTTGCGGAACCGACAAATGTAGAGACTTCGCACTTCTGTTCTGCTGAAGCGGCACAGCAAAATCACGAGGACGTGCCCATGTATCGCCGATTTTTTATTTACAATATGCGACCCCGTTTTATAGAATCGTAAAAGACTGAAATGGGAGTATAACACAGAAGTAAACAAATTTATTTCGTGGATGTACTCGACGGAAGCAGCACACTCAAGAACCGAACAATATGAAGTGCCGCAGTCTTCACATGAACAGCTCTGTGAACCAGGTTCAGTGAAGTCTACACAGCTGAAGATTGATTGAGCACACGCACAACTTCAGTGAAAGACGCTCAATTGTCTATCAGGAAAAGCGAACCCGGGATTTTGGAATTTTTTTTTGTGGGGAACTTGTTTGAGTACATGGCATACGTAAAACAAACTTGTTTCTGACGGCTGACGGGGTCATGTGAGGTAGAATATGTATTCGCAGAATCAATAACTGATGTAAAAATAATTCAGAATGAAATCCTTTGCTCCTCCATCCAAACATCTTCATAAAGCAAATGCAGTTAGATAAGAACATACCACTTTATTGAATAACTGATAGTCATAATTACTCACTTTTCTATATTTCAGGGATTTCATCGGTACACACAATCACCACAGTGAGATGCTTAAGCTTCAGTAATTCTTAAGTGGGCAAAATGATTATTAGTTACAAATATTTTTGCACATTTAGATAAACTAGATAAATACGTTTACATTTATAATGATGTGATAATACAATGAATGCTGTCTTGTGAACCGTCGCATCATGTCACCACACACCTCGCCTAGAAGTGCCATGTTTTAATAAAGCACGCACCGGAGTGTGAGTGCACCCACCTTCACTTATATTTTCTTTTGTGTCCACACTAATCGGGGAGGGGATGTATTTACATGCGCGAATGCACGATGATATTCCTCAGCTCACTTGGACCCTTAGTGCATATACAGCGACGTGTGCCTAACTCACTATGGTCATGAGATCCATTATCCTGCCTTAAAAACATGAGATCCATTTATAGCAGTATAGATGGTGATTGGTAGCTAATGTGTAATACGTGATTCGTCATGTATGAAAGGAGGGCGACACGAGGAATAATATCCCATGCTAGGTGGCGATTGGTAGTACACATGATCGATGGCATGATCAAGTTGCCTCGTGCTGGCCGATTGAGTCCTGCACACCAGCTAGGACTCCAACTTATCATGTCATCTCAGTGTGGTGGTTCAGATAAAAATATTCTCTGAATAGGTCAACCTCAGGCTCTTTTTGAAGGTACACTTCACAAAAAACTTGAACATTGCATATATTGAAGACGGAATTGGGGCCAATGTCTCGAGGATGAAGGTTATAAAAGTGCAGAACATCCCGGAAGAACTTTGACCCGGGTGGTGAGAAGCCACGGAGAAGGTGATCTGAAAAGACAATAACTTCACCTTCTCGGGGCTGAGGAATAGTTTCAGGCCCAGGAATCGGCCAGTGAATAACCTCTTTGGATGGTAAAACTCCCATGTCTACATATTCGCTTAATGAGAGCTTGAAGACTCAGGTAGCAGCCCAGTCGCAAGAAGTGGGAGCCCTAATCATTGTTGGCGGGTTAAAAGCTACGGCCTGGGGGTAAAAGCATGACGGGTTAATATTACGGTAATGAGCTGTTTAAAGGTTACAATGACAATTCAGTAGCTACAAGCCAATTATGGATATAATATTAATCATTGTTATGGATCATGGAGAAATCATAAGCCTCCCTTGTAAGAGGGTAAGGCGGCTCTCAGGTTCATTAACAAGTTGGCAGGTTACAAATTCATGGTTAAGCCTTCCAGGTGCTGGCGGGTTACAAAGTCATTATTTGAGCCGCCCGAACAAAGAATGGCGGGTCAGTTATATGAACTTAAGGTTGTTGAAATTTTGCTAAGTGCTGGACAAATTAAACAAGTTTTGCGGATTGTAGTTACAATTACGGATCTGCGGCAGTCTGAAAAGGGGGTATAATTTTTAAACCTAGCGTGCGGCAGTGGAAGAACCAAACATGCTATATATCAATTCTGAAAGGGAGGAGATCTATCCAGATGCAAGATAAAAGGCTAAAAACTGCCGACGCCCTACTTCTACCTAGTTTTTGGATTGAACTACCTTCTCCGAGTGGGAGTTGGATGAACTTGGACGAACGCCGATGACCTTCATGAACTAGGGCGGTCTACTATGGATCTGAGAAGGAGGGAGAAGCATACCTGACGGTGTTGGTGAAGAGTGGATGGACGCTGCAGTTTTCTGGTCCGAACAGGGTGATGCAGCGGCCTCAACGGAGTGGATGACGCAGTTCAGCGGCGGCGGAGCTCCTGTGGCGACGGACGGCGCAAGGAAGAAGAAGAAGAGGGGGCGACAGGGGTAAAAGTGAAAAAGGGTACCCCCGCCTATTTATAAGGAAAGAGTGAAATGGCATGCACGGAAATCGAGGTGACATCATGATTATCTTAACTAAGGAGGCGCCTCGATTCTCGAATAGCTAGTTAATGCAAAAAGATCCGTTGTGATGTCATAGGTTTTTTCTGGATTTATTTCGCATGACGTCATGACGGGTTACAAGGATTCGTTCAAGGTTAAGCATTGGAAGGAATCAAAGAAGACTCGCCAACGGAAGCAGTGAAGATTGTCATGAACAAGTTCAAATCAATCTGGGGAATAATGTTGGGGATATAACCCCACGCTGTGACCCGCCCAGGAGGGGCCGGGTTACATTATTGGTGACTCAGAGATAGGCCTAAATAGGCCCAATAAGCCAAACATGGAACCTGGAGGTTGACTTACGTGGTGAGCCGCCAGAGGCCCAAGCCCAGAAGATGGTGCGAGACGTGGCGCTGTAAGCCGCCCAATATGTCTTGCCTAGTAAGGCAAGGCGACTTAGAACCCAGGTCGGTAACTTTGTATGATCCAACTTGGACTCTTGTAAGCCTAGGGCCTCGACCTGTGTATATAAAGGCAAGACCCTGCGACGAGTGACTGAAGTTACAATCAGTCGATAGCTAAGTTAAGTGATTTCGCTCACTTGTAATCGATACTCAATCAATACAATACAAAGCAGGACGTAGGCTTTTACCTTGTTGGTGAGGGGCCGGACCTGGGTAAACTCGTGTCTCTCGTCCCGCTCAACCCTTTCGAGCTAATCTATGTTGCAATGGCTCCACACCTAAGTCCTTTCACTAGGGCATCTGCCGTGACAAAACCACGACATTTGGCATTCTAAATGTAAATGTTTTTCTTCAAAAGCTACATCAAAGTTGGTGAGGTTTAACTTCTTAAAAATCTATTTGCACTACATTATGGTACGGAGGGAGTATATATTACGTTCTCGCGTACTTGTTCAAGCGAATTTATTCTTATATTGACCCTTACAAGTTTGATTTTATTTTTAGGTTGTACTTATATTATTATTTTTTATTTTGAAAAAGAAATGAAAGAAAAAAATAAGTTACCACAAAACTTAAAGAAAGTGTTAGTGCATTTCTAAATGTTTAACATGTTTTTGGAAAATGTTTGATTGGTACTAAAAAATTCTAAACACTGGAAAATGTTTCAAAACATGTTCTACATGTATTTCAGAAAATGTTTGACATGTATTAAAAATATTGTTTAAAATAATTATTATATTTCACGTTTAACATGTTTTATTACATTTTTAGAATTTATCAAGACACAATAATTTTAAATACATGTTGAATATTTGAAACACAATAATTATTCCAATAATTGTGTATTGTAAGAATACAATGAAAATACAGAATAACTGCGTGTGCTTGTGGTCCTAAATGAAGATAAATAATTTTTGATATAGTGAATCATTTCAAAAGCGCGTTTTCTATTTTTTTAATACACGTGAAACATTTTGAAAAATATGTGTGTCGGATTCAGGGCTCCGGGACCCTATGGTTCGAACTCTGGGGTGCACTTGCTCTTGATGCCCTACGCTTTCCTACAACAAGCCACGACGGAACTACGACGGGAGCGAGCTAGCGGGAGCGGCTGGAGACACGGCAGTTACCCGGGTTTGGGTCACCTTGTGGTGTAAAACCCTACTCCTGCTTGGTTTGCGGATTGCTATGGTGGTGGAGACAAGAGTACAAGTGCTGGAGAGTGAGAATGGTCGACCCCCTCTAGCGCAGCTCGCTGCCCATCTTTTATACAAGCGTTGGTCCTCTTCCCCCGAAAACATTGGCAGGAAGGATTGCCACACAACAACAATTTGAAGGGGGGTAGGGGCGCAGTCTATCCTGACAAAAGATGGTCTTCGCCTGCAAAGCCTTCGTCCATGACGCGCCGGTGGGCTCAGTGCTGACCTCCGTCCCGCGCGCCCGTCGTCTTGGTCTTCCTGCACCGATCAGGCAACCTTTGGGGATTGGTTTGGGAACCGGCACGCTGGCCTTGCTCCCATAGCACCAAAGAGGAAAACGTTTTCATCCGCGCCTGCTGGCACGACCTCTGGCGCGGCCATGCGACCAGCCGATCAACTTTTGACTTGTTTGCCCCTGCAAGGGGGCCTCGGGAGGCTGCCTCGGGAGACCGCGTCGCGAGGGGGCCTTGCGAGGCTTCAGTGGGGTCGGCTAGTCTCCTGAGGACGCCTGCTGTTGGGGGCTTCGCAAGGCAAGGACCTCACGAGGGGTCTTGCTTGTGACGTCTGTTGGGGGATGTCGGTGTCAAAACCGGCGGATCTCGGGTAGGGGGTCCCGAACTGTGCGTCTAAGGCGGATGGTAACAGGAAGCGAGGGACACAATGTTTACCCAGGTTCGGGCCCTCTCGATGGAGGTAATACCCTACTTCCTGCTTGATTGATCTTGATGATATGAGTATTACAAGAGTTGATCTACCACGAGATCGTAGAGGCTAAACCTTAGCTAGAAGCTACCCTATGGTATGATTGTTGTTGTCCTACGGACTAACCCCTCCAGTTTATATAGACACCGGAGGGGGCTAGGATTACACAGAGTCAGTTAGAAGGGAGGAGATCTACAAATCCGTATTGCCAAGCTTGCCATCCACGCCAAGGAGAGTCCCATCCGGACACGGGACGAAGTCTTCAATCTTGTATCTTCATAGTCCAACAATCCGGCCAAAGGATATAGTCTGGCTATCCGAGGACCCCCTACGCCAGGACTCCCTCAGTAGCCCCTGAACCAGGCTTCAATGACGATGAGTCCGGCGCGCAGATTGTCTTCGGCATTGCAAGGCGGGTTCCTCCTCCGAATACTCCATTGAAGATTTTGAACAAGGATAGTGTCCGGCTCTGCAAACCAAATTCCACATACCACCGTAGAGAGAATAATATTCCCACAAACCTAATCTGCTAACGCATTTTGCCGCATGAAATCACACCACGGCCCGGTCATTATTCGAACCGTTTTTCACAACCAGCCGCTGCACATATCGCGAGGCGGTTTCCTTGGCACGTCTTGTCGAAGCAGAGATCGTGTCCCCTTATCACGGGATTCTCATCAATGCGGGTGTGGGTAACCCAACCACGCCATCAATTACAGCGCTTGGGGAATAAGCGATTTTACCAGGTGAGTGGGGAGGCGCATCGCCTCTTCCGCCCTTATAAAGGGACAAGGATTCACTCTTTTCACCCACGCCTTCTTCCTCCTTGCTCATCCACTCTTGCGCACTCGAGCTCCACCGCCCAAGTTCGCGTTTTCCTCCTCAAACCACTCCAAGCATGTCCGGAGCGGGAGGCAAGTGGATGGTCTCCTCCGTCACGGAGGAGAACATCACAAAGCTACGCGGAGCCGGATATCTAGCCGCAGATATCGCACACCGGCTTGCAGATGCGGGGCAGATCATCCCTATGCTAGAGCCCCATGAGAGGGTAGTTTTCCTTACCCACTTCGTCCGCGGACTGGGATTTCCCCTCCACCCGTTTGTCCGCGGGCTCATGTTCTACTACGGGCTGTATTTCCACGATCTGGCCCCCAATTTCATCCTCAACATCTCGGCGTTTATCGTCGTGTGCGAGGCCTTCCTCCGCATCAGGCCCCACTTCGGCCTATGGCTAAAGACGTTCAATGTTAAACCGAAGGTGGTGGTCGGTCAGCAAGCAGGGTGCGGAGGCGCCATGGTGGGCAAAATGCCTAACGTCACCTGGCTCGAAGGCTCCTATATGGAGACCATAAAAGGGTGGCAATCGGGGTGGTTCTACCACCGAGCCGTGCGACACCAACTGGGCGGCGGTCCCCGAATTCCGATCCGGAATCCCCACGTGGCTCACCTCCTGGAAAGAGAAGGGCCTGTCCTGGGGTTCCCCGGTAGAGCTGACCGGACTCCAGAAATGCATCAGAAACATGATGAGCAAGAAAATCAAGCTCGTCAACGTGTTCCAGGTCATGCTCTTCCGCCGGATCCTCCCGTGTCAACGACGGGCATTCAATTTGTGGGAGTTCGACCCGGCCGAGAACCAGACGCTGCGAGAGCTCTTCGACACGACGCACAAGGACGTCTGGAAGGTGCTGTTCAAGGGCGCCGAGGTACCTCCTCCCCTTACTGAGGACCACGGACTCAGCGCAAAGCGTCCTGCCAATCCGGTGAGTTTTTCATATCTCATAGGATGTTTATTTTCCCCAGTTTAATCATGTGCGGGATCTAAGTCTCCATGCTATTTAACAGGACTGGGTAGAGACAGCGGAGCAGATCGATTGCCCAGCCCCCTGCCTGAAGATCCTGCAGATGCTCTCCTAACGGAGATGCTGGTTCCGGCGCCTTACGAGGTGCCGGTAAAGAAGGCCAAGAAGAAGGCCACGGGGACCCGAAAGGGTCTCCGGCGCAGGGTTATATCGGACTCATCGTCCGAAAACTCCAAGGCGCACTCCTCCCACAAAAACGAGGAGGAGGAAGAGGAAAGTTCTCCCCCCCAGCCGGGGGGGGGGGGGGACAAGAAAAGGAAGGACGCCCTAACCGGGGAGGCCGAAGGGTCCAAGAAGGGAAGGACCCTCCTCCCGGACTGCTCCACGACGGCCGCCTACAGCGACGGCGAGTGGTTGCCCAGGGAAAAGCCCCTGGCGAAGTCGTAAGTATCCGGATTCCATAGTAATTCATGGTATGTTTTATTGCACTGCTTCTCATCACGCCAAACATCATTATGCAGTCCATCCCGAGCCCATATCGACGTATCTTCGTCGGATGGTTCTTTGGACCCGTCGGATATGAATAGTGATTCACTTCCGACCGCCTCCACCCCTCGCCCTACGAACAACGTCGAGGTGTTGTCTCAAAGGACACCGAGCTGAGGGGAGGTAGTCCTGGAGGCGCCTCAAGGCGACGTTCCGGACCCTGGGCGCAAGGGGAGCAAGACTCCCATGGGCTCCGAATTCGGCCCCCAGCCGAACACTTCGCCGGAACCTCCAGTGGTTCCGGACTCTGTCAGGCGACCCCCCGTTAAGAGGGGCAAGCCGCCTGTGCCGGTGGCCTCTGTCCATCTAGAGGCATCGGACAACTTTGCTGGAAGCGCTTCCATTGACGAAGAACACCGCACTATCAAGAGTGTGGTGGTCAAGAAGGTTCAGTCTGCCAAGAGCGGACTGACTGAAGCCTGTGCCAGCCTCCTAACAGGCTTTGAGGTAAGTGACCAGATTATAAGAGAATGTTACCTCATAGAAACTTGCCCCTGATGCTCTGTTCGGTGTTTGTGAAGAAAGGCCGAATAGAGGATCAAATAATAACCGCAGGAGTCTAATCGAAATATGTCTATGTGCATATGCAGGCTTCACTGCTAGCCGCTGCCACACGTACTGCGGAGGTCGCCGCACTGAAGCGGGACGTTGAGCGGTCCAAGGAAGAGCTCGGCCTTGCCAAAAGGCAGCTCGAAGAGAACAAAGGTAAGTTATACCCCGTCTGTATGTTGATAAGAAAAAACAAGGGTGATTGCTTAGATCATAGGATCGTCATGAATTTTGCCAGGGGCCACGACCGAAGTGGCGACCCTGAAGAAGGCGCTGACCGAGGCTGAGCACAAGGCGGCCAAGGAGCGCATTGAGCGGGGAAAACAAGAGGCCCGGGTGGGCGAGGTGCAGCAAGAGCTCCAGGCTCTCGTCAAGAAACACGAGTCCTTGGAGCTTGACTCTAAGACGCGAGAGTCCGAGCTTGTGAAGGCCCTCGAAAGTGCACAACATGCCAAGGCCGAAGCCCAAAAGGCCCTCCAGGAAATTGAGGCAGTTAAGAAGATAGCGGCGGGTAAGGCATTCATTATGCAAAGCAAGCATGTGAAAGAAAATTTCCTTTTACTTACCCGAGTTCGGAGCTCTCCAGGAGCGTTCGCAGATCTGCCCCGCAGTGTGTCAGATGCCGCGGAGTTCTACCGGGCCGAGGAGGGGAGCTTGACGAAGAAGTTATTCTGGTCTTAGTATACTGGGACCGAACATCCCATGCCATTGAGCGACCAGCTGAAGCAACTGGTCGAGCTCCACAAGGCAGCCGAACAGGCCATGAAGGGTCTTATAGTCCGGATGTGGCCTGGCGATCCCCTGCCCGATAGCTACTTTGTCCTGGTGAGGCGGCTTGTGAATGCCTGCCCACGGCTTGAAGTCATAAAGCGGTCCGTCTGCATCGAGGGCGCGCGCAGGGCTTTTGCCCGAGCAAAGGTGCACTGGGCGAAGCTGGACGCCGAGAAGCTGGTGAAGGAGGGGCCGCCAGAAGGCAAGGAGCATTGCCACCCCAAGATGTATTATAACAGTGTCATGAAGGGTTCTCGCCTTGTGGCGGAGGAATGTACTAAGGATGTAATATTCGGATGAATGTACTCATGCGATCCTCTAATATGAAACGAGTTCATTTGTGCTATGCAACGCTTGTGAATTTAAAATATTACCTTCTGTGCGGCCATTTATAAAATCTGAGAGTTGGCCAGTCGTCGGCTTCTGCCCCCATGTAACTAATACTGAGGTGTTCGGGATAAACCTGAGCACTCTTTATCCCAATTTTGGGTCCTTCGAGGGAGGTGTTCAGCACAATGAACCAGGCAATCGGACTATAAGGCTTTATCACTCTCACTTAGCCATAAAAGTCTACAATTTTAAATTTTGGCGAAGCCCCTAGTATTCGGAAGGCTGAATTTGGGGCGCTATATACGCCTAAGTCGGGCAAGGCCGACTCCTCGCCCAAAGCGAAAAAAGTCTTTAAGGACTTGAGACCTCTCGAACAGCGACCAGCTCTCGCCTTATCATGACAGTCAGTTTTCGGCTTTCTCTACTGAGGTGCTCGTCCGGAAGAACCGGGACACAATTGCAGTAGTTCTCCCAGCGCTACCTTAGCCGATATTGCGGAATGTAAGGTACCAAAACATGGGAGCCGGGCAAACCCAACTATTGACCCATGACATGATTCGGAGCTGATGCATATAATGCTATAAGTTCGGGGTGCCGCACTGTCGAAAGTGTTCGGACTTCTCACGCCGTATTATGGGGTATACTGAAGCCCCTGGCGTACTGGTCATACCAGAATGTATGGGTGCAAGTTGTCGTAAATAAACATACAAGAAAAAAGAAGGGTAATGTAATAATAGACTAATGCTATGCATTGTTATTTAAATAATACGTCGAAGTGTACTGATACAAGTAGTGCAATAAGCAAAAAATATGACTATTTGACTTGTCCTATCCAAGGATAAGCTGTGTATGGGTATTAAAAAATGGGTACTTCGATTGTTATCAGAGACCACCTGGGGATTCCCTTGTACGTCTTAGCTTCTTGCCTCCTTGGTTGTTCCTTCCCGTAATGTGTCCAGCAATCAGACTGCCGGAAAGGGCTTCCAGAGAGTAAGGTCCTGAAAGAGAGGAAATGATAAAGGTATACAGCCCCTGGGGCGGTTGAGCCGCATTGTGGGACGTGCCCTGGTCGTGTCCCCGCCTATGCCCATGGTATTTTTAGTGCGTAATTATGTACGCGCGGCATAGATTTCGTTGCTTGATTGGGCCTAGGACGGGGGCCGAATTGCTAGGCAAGCTCTGAACGTGCCAGGCGATCCTGTTGCAGGTTACTCCGGACTCGCTTGAAGGTGTCCGGGGGCTTTATCGCTGAATTGGCGGATTGCCTTGAAAGGCTGCTTTGTGCCTCAGCTGCGAGGGCCGCAGTGTGCTCCTCCGTGCGGAGCGAGCGTTCTGTGTTTCCATTGACTGTTATAACCCCACGAGGTCTTGGCATTTTGAGCTTGAGGTATGCATAATTCGGTACCGCATTAAATCTCGCAAATGCGGTTCGCCCGAGCTGTGCGTGATAGCAACTGCAGAACGGGACGATATCGAAGATTAACTCCTCGCTTCGGAAGTTGTCCAGAGATCCGAAGACCACTTCCAGTGTGATTAAGCCCGTGCAATGGGCCTCCACACCTGGGATGACACCTTTAAAGGTGGTTTTAGTGGGTTTGATCCTCGAGGGGTCTATACCCATTTTGCGCACTGTATCCTGATAGAGCAGGTTCAGGCTGCTGCCGTCGTCCATTAGGACTCGAGTGAGGTGAAATCCGTCGATGATGGGGTCAAGGACCAGTGCGGCAGATCCGCCATGACGGATACTAGTGGGGTGGTCCCTGCGATCGAAGGTGATCGGACAAGAGGACCATGGGTTGAACTTTGGGGCGACTGGCTCCATCGCATACACGTCCCTTAGTGCATGTTTCCGTTCCCTCTTGGGAATGTGGGTTGCGTATATCATGTTCACCGTTTTCACTTGTGGAGGGAACCTCTTCTGTCCTCCTGTGTTCGGCGGTCGGGGCTCCTCCTCGTCGTTGCTATGCAGCCCCTTGTCCCTGTTTTCGGCATTCAACTTGCCGGCCTGCTTGAACACCCAGCATTCTCTGTTGGTGTGATTGGATGGCTTATCGGGGGTGCCGTGAATTTGACACGAGCGATCGAGTATGCGGTCCAAACTGGACGGGCCCGGATTGCTTCTTTTGAACGGTTTCTTCCGCTGACCGGATTTAGAGCCGCTGAATCTGGCATTGACTGCCGTGTCCTCGGCGTTGTCGCCGTTGTTGCGGCGCTTGTGTCTGTTATGACGCGGTCTGCCGTTAGTATCCTTTGTATCTGAAGTGCCATGACTTCTTGATGTGTTGTTGCTGCGAGCCAGCCAGCTGTCTTCGCCCGCGCAAAAGCGGGTCATGAGTGTCGTGAGGGCTGGCATAGACTTCGGCTTCTCCTGGCCGAGGTGCCGGGCGAGCCACTCGTCACGGATGTTATGCTTAAATGCCACTAAGGCCTCTGCATCCGGACAGTCGACAATTTGGTTTTTCTTAGTTAGGAACCGGGTCCAGAATTGCCTGGCCGATTCCCCTGGCTGCTGAGTTATATGGCTCAAGTCATCAGCATCCGGTGGTCGCACATAAGTGCCCTGGAAGTTGTCAAGGAATGCATCTTCCAAATCCTCCCAACTGCCAACGGAGTCTGCTGGCAAGCTATTCAGCCAATGCCGAGCTGGTCCTTTGAGTTTTAGTGGGAGGTACTTGGTGGCATGTAAATCATCACCACGAGCCATGTGGATGTGGAGGAGGAAATCCTCGATCCATACCGCGGGGTCTGTTGTACCATCATATGATTCAATATTTACGGGTTTAAAACCCTCTGGGAATTCGTGATCCATTACTTCATCAGTGAAGCATAGGGGGTGTGCGGTGCCTCTGTGCCGGGCTATATCATGACGCAGTTCATATGAGTCTTGTCTGCTATATTCGGCCCGGCTGGATTTGCTTTTAGTGTATGCGGCGCGACGGTCATTGTCCCGCGTTGGTGCGCGCCCCCGTGATCCGTAGATCGATCTTGCATGTTTTTCCTTGTTTTCCAATACGTCCCGCAGGTCCTGCGTGTTGCCCCGGGCCTTGGTATTTTTGTTTGAGTGGCGGCAGGGTGCGGGCTGGACTTCGGGCTGATATGCCTCTCTGTCTCAGCCACGAGGTAGCCGATCTGCCGCATCATACGCTGGTGGTGTATGTTTTAATGCTTCCTCCTCGAGTCGAGGTAGCAACCTGCGCTTTGAGTAACTCTTGGTTGGGCGCTCGAGTTCGTATTCCTCGGCTGCTAGGACTTCAGTCCATCTATCCGCTAGCAGATCTTGATCAGCTCGAAGCTGTTGTTGCTTTTTTTCAGGCTGTTTCCTGTGGCTATAAGCCGGCGCTTGAAGCGTTCCTGCTCGACGGGATCCTTAGGCACGACAAATTCTTCGTTGCCGAGGCTCACTTCGTCTTCGGAGAGAGGCATGTAATTGTCATACTCTGATTCTCTGTTTGTTGCCTGTTCCGGAGGGCTAGCTTGTTCATACTCCCGCTCGAGGTTTGGCTGGAGGGGATTATCATCGTCTTCGGCACTATCCGGAGCCTTATTGTCTCTTGTGCCGGTATCGCTGCTTTTACTGTGGTGAGACTTAGAGCGGCGCCGCTGACGTCGGTGCTTGGGTTGCTTCTTGGAGGGATTATCCTCCGTTGTTTTGTCGCCATCCCCTTCTTTGGGGGTGTCCATCATGTATATGTCATACGATGAGGTGGCCGTCCAGCGCCCTATGGGCGGTGGTTCTTGTTCGTCTCCTGCATCATCGTCCATACCGTCGATGTCTTCGAAGCCGAAGTCGAGCATGTCGGTTAAATCGTCGACAGTGGCTACTAAGTGGGTGGTGGGCGGGGCGCGAATTTCTTCGTCGTCCGCATCCCATTCTAGCCGGACATAGTTCGGCCAAGGGTCTCCCGACAGAGAGAGAGACTTCAAAGAGTTTAGTACGTCGCCAAAAGGCGAGTGCTGAAAGATATCCGCGGAGGTTAACTCCATGGTCGGTGCCCAATCGGATTTGATGGGCACAGACACAAGCGGCTCGGAGTCCGTGGCCGAGGACGAATCCAACGGTTCGGCAACACGGGTCTCGTAGGAGGTAAGGTCAGTATTCGGCGCTATCGCCACTGAGTGTGCGGCCTCCGTGGCGGTGTCCATCCACCCGTCCACAAAGGGCGCAATTTGTTCCGGATTGAGGGCCGGAGTAGTTGCAGGTGTGATCTCCCGAACACAGTCCGACGGCAGAGCTAAATCATGCTCGTCGTGATTGTGCGGCGCACCTGACATGGGCTCGAATCCGTCGAAGATCAAGTCTCCGCGGATGTCGGCAGTATAGTTCAAGTTTCCAAACCTGACCTGATGGCCAGGGGCGTAGCTATCGATCTGCTCCAGATGGCCAAGCGAGTTAGCCCGCAGTACGAAGCCGCCGAATACGAAGATCTGTCCGGCGAGGAAAACCTCACCCTGGATCGCATCGTTGCCGATGATCGAAGGAGCCATCGAGCCTTACGGTGACGACATAGTGGAACTCTCAATGAAAGCACCAATGTCGGTGTCAAAACCGGCGGATCTCGGGTAGGGGGTCCCGAACTGTGCGTCTAAGGCGGATGGTAACAGGAGGCGAGGGACACAATGTTTACCCAGGTTCAGGCCCTCTCGATGGAGGTAATACCCTACTTCCCGCTTGATTGATCTTGATGATATGAGTATTACAAGAGTTGATCTACCACGAGATCGTAGAGGTTAAACCCTAGAATCTAGCCTATGGTATGATTGTCGTTGTCCTACGGACTAACCCCTCCGGTTTATATAGACACCGGAGGGCGCTAGGGTTACACAGATTCGGTTACAAGGGAGGAGATCTACATATCCGTATTGCCAAGCTTGCCTTCCACGCCAAGGAGAGTCCCATCCGGACACGGGACGAAGTCTTCAATCTTGTATCTTCATAGTCCAACAGTCCGACCAAAGGATATAGTCCGGCTATCCGAGGACCCCCTAATCCAGGACTCCCTCAGGGGACAGCTGTTGGATCCTTGGAGGTGCGCCGCGCCCTGGCCTGAAGGCAGACGGGCCTGGGTACCCCCGGTCCCATCGGCCAGACAGTAGCCCTCGGGCCCGCGGCGCGCACGCCTCCACCCTTTATGGGGGGGGCGAAACGACGCGGGCCCTAACCGCCTGCGGGCCAGTCGTGATGCATGGCGCACGATGGAGCGGGGCACACCCCCACTTCTCCCACGATGCCTCGACAACCGCCCAGGCTGACATAAATCCTGCCTGCACACGACGTGAGGCCATCATTGCCTTTCTTGTCCCGCATGTGCCTCCTTTCGCCTTCCTTCTCGCGCGCGACTCCTCGCGAGCCAACCCCAGCTGCAGCGTCTCTCTCGATACCCGCTTGCAATCCCGCGACACGCGCCCGCCGGCAAGAAAGGGACGGTGACGGCTTCGGCCTTCAGCTCGCCCATCGTGGGGGGGGGGGGGCACTCCTGCGTTCCTCCATCGTCGACGCGGAGGACTTGGATCCGGTGCTCCCGCTGGTGGCCGGCGACCGGAATGAATTGCAGGTGACCAGTATCTGGCCGGGCTCGCAAGCACGGAGCGGCTTGGTGGCGTCCGTCTACCCCTTCTTCCTCCACATCGTTTATGTCGGGTTGGTCCCGCCGTTCTCGGAATTATTCTACGCTATCCTTTCCCATTATCGGATCCACGCCCTTCATCTCCAACCCAACTCCATCCTCCTTCTAGCCGTGTTTGCCTTCTACTGTGAGGCCTTCGTGGACATGAGACCCTCGGTAGCACTCTTCCACCACTTTTTTAGCCTGCGGTTCACAGCCGCAGATCAACGCTCCACATGCGTCTCCTTCCTGGCCGTCAAGGCGATTGAGGATGGCATCATTCACTTGAAGGCCGGGAAGAAGGTGGAAGGATACCGGCAGCACTGGGTCTTCATGTACGCATGCCAGACCAACCCACTCCTGATGATCCCGACGGACCCAGCCGAACAAAACCCCGGGTGGGGGCACGAGAAGCTCACTGACCCCAGGATGGAGCCGGTCTAAGCGGATTGCCGCGCACCGGACCGCGAAGTTGTCGGGGCCGATGGTCCTCAAGGAGTACCTTCAGAGGTGCATTGCACCACTCCAGCATCACTCATGGCCCATGTGGGAGCCAGCACGAAGGACACGATGAGGCTGTGTGCCGGCGCCCTGAAGCTTGAGGAGTTGGACGGGGCCCTGGCAGCCCTGCTTGCTAGTTCCGCCGAGGACCCCCTGAGGAGGCGCTCCCCCTATACTCTATCAGGAGAGGGCGGAGCTGGTTGCGGTGATGCCTCTTTTTCACCGGTGAGGGCTCGTGCCTACAGGCCATGTTGGGCCTCACGAGAACCCCCTCTCGATGGTGCTGGACTCCCGCGGCAGCGATAGCATGGAGGACTCGGAGAGGGCTACGGAGGACGCCCTCGACCAGGCGCCCCCGCGCTCCTGCGCTCGCTCATTTGTGACCTTGGGGATGATGACGTCGATAGTGAGCCCACGGCAGGGCCCCCTCAGTCTTTCAGGGCAATTGACGGGGCCGGGTCAAGGACCTCGGCGCCAGGGCAGCCGAGTCCCCAGTAGCCGGGACCCTCCGGAGGGCGGGTGCCCCTAGACCTCTAAGGATGGTGACAGGATGGCTGAGCTCACCGGTGAACTTCCCGAGGGCCTGGATGACAGGGTCGGGGAGAAGCTCGAGGATGGCGGCGGCGCGCTACGGGCCGCAGAGAGGAAGAGTAAATGGGCTGCCAGAGACGAGTAAGTTCACGTGGTCGCTTCCGCCTTCTGTTTGTACCCCCTTAGCGAGTCCGAACAGATCCCCATTTGCGCAGACGGGACAAGAACAACTCGAAGAAGAAGAGGAAGAAAGCGGGGGTGAAAGCAGCCCTAGTCCGAAGAGGGGGTCGACGCCCGCCGGGAACCCCGAGGGGCGTGTGGAGGCCACCCGCCGCCCCATCACCGAGGCGGGGCGGCGGCGCGTTGAAGAGAGGTCGCCGCGAGCGGGCATGATCTCTGAGGCCACGGCGAGCCAGCCCCTGGTGCCCCCTACCGGAGCGAGGGTGTGCCGCCCGCTGGGTCCGCTTCTGAAGGAGAGGCGACGGCAGGGGAAGCCGTAAGTTATAAGTTAATATTATTTTAAATTGACCTAAGTTAGAAGTTTGTCACTTCGTTAGACTCATTTATTTATGTCGACATGCCTCTGCCTCTGTATTCCAACCAACATTGCAAATTAACTGCAAACCGCATAAAAGGAAATATTTGCAGTTACATATCTCAAATTCAGTTCAGATCAATATTATTACTAGCGGGACAAATGTGCTTCCGCATGCAAACACCATGTACTATCACAAGCTGTTCCATTTTTCATGTGAATTATTGAATTTGTGCAGTTTGAGCCGTCTGAATACTAATTCACTGTCATGTTTGCACAGATTGGACGGTGCCGTAGCCAGAGCAGCGTTCCCATCCTATCCTTGGGGCTCCATGTTTTGTGTGTGATTCCGGCAGCAGGCAGCGTGGACTTGGGCGCTGATGCCATCTTCTTGTCTTGCCTACAGGACGAGACAGTATAACTAATCCATGGTTGACGAACTCACTTGTTGATCGATGCTCGTGACTTGTGTCCGCAGGTGTTGTTCCTTTGATGAGCTCTAGCCGTATCTAGATTTAGAACCTGGTCAGTGTAGTGTGCGGTCGTGTTCTGTCTTTAGTTTTTTCCTGTCTTTAGTTAGGTGGGATTGTATTGATCGATGCATGGGGCAGGAAGAAAGGTATAGGTTCATATAGACTAGGTGTTCGGGCGCGCCTATGGCGCGCCTCTTGAGGGGGAGCTGGGCGGTGCCTGGTAGTAGTCGACCCTTTAACACTCTTTTCTGTTCTAATTAGCGTGTGGGGTGATTGCTTTAGTTAAGAAATTGAGAATAGCAGCAGAAATATATATGCAGAGAAGCCCCATTATGGATCTGAACATGAACCATGTGACTGAGAGCGGTGTAGTTTACATAAGCAATGACATAGGTTTAGCATCTTCAAAAGCATGCGATAAGAGGGCCCAAAAGCAAACCACCGGATCATCACGGGATAGAGCATAATTAGGAGTACTTAGTGCTAGATTATATTGACACAGGGGTTGCAGTGTCTTCGATGGTGCATTAGGGGCGGTGCACGGTGAGAACCAAGCAGCGCTTTGAAGTGATCCTGAAACGAAAAGCGCAGACGTCTCCTTCGCGAATGTTGGCACGACGACAAAACTCAGAACAGTCGTCACCCGAGCCCGTCCGCCTCCCCCCCCCCCACTCTCTCCGGCATCACCATGGTTCCGCGGAAGATCACGACGTACGCTATGCTGACGCCAGAGCGCCGAAGGCAGATCCCGGAGGAGCGAGGAGCGCCGCCTGCATCGCTGCTGAGCTGCCTCCAGACTCGCCGGAGCCGAAGGAGGAGGAGGAGCAGCAGCCGGACGAGGAGGAGGAGGAGGAGCTACCGGAGCCGATGGAGGTGGCAGATCCGGAGGAGGAGGCGGAGCAGCCTGCCAAACACATTAACCTACACAGAAGGATCGTCCGCTCGGCCTGTCCACGTAAGAAGGCGCTCGGCCTGTCCGCGTAATCACCCTGGCACTGTCCGTCCTGGCAGTGGCGAGTTACACTGACATAGACAACAGCGATCGAGCTCTGATTGGTTCGTTGTTGTGAGTTTCCATTGGTCATGCGATCTGACTCTCCGTCGCTGCAGGTGGGCCGTGAGGTTTGGCTGGGCCATATGTTAGGGATCAAGAAAAGAGGAGAAAAACACGCAACCACCCTCTTCTTCCTCGCTCTTGCGGCACCGCTCCACCGCTCCGCTTCCCCCCTTTTGTGTGAAACCCTAGCAATGGCGGCGGCTGATTGATGGAGGTACTGACGGCGGCCTCAAGCAATGACACGAGGAGCTTTAGCCACCAAATAAAATATGCAAGAAAATTAGATCGACACATTTTATGATTAACAGGAAAGCAACATTGGTTGGGACAAAATGAAATACGCACAACTCCAATTATGTACCATAAGTTTAAGGGAAACAATAGAATTTAGGAAATCCTAAATGGTCTAAAAATCAGTACCAATTTTTTGGATACCAAGAAAAAGAATAGTTACGAATGTACTAATCCTTCCGTTTTTCTGAATGTAGGTTATTCAGCAATCAACATCCATTCCTAATCTAGTGTTTGCTCAAAGAAAGTAGGGAAGCAACCTACCTTCAAGTAGGTGCACCAGATCTGTTGTGCCCATAGAACAAAAAGAATCTCATCGGCTAGACGGCATACGGAAAATTTGCGCATGCTACCATAGCCTGATTGCAACATCAGATGACATGTGATCTCATGGTCAGGCTGATTACTTTTCAGAGCGACATGCATAAAACAAAAACAAAAACAGGAACACATAATTTGTGACCTAAAAAATCATATAGTCTTAAGAAATTTTTGACGATTTACTCCACAATCAAACACCAATATGGCATGTCATCACAACTCCTATCCCAAAGTTTTAATACACTTGACAGATCAATATAGTAGAAAACAAAATTCGCACTATATTGATCATCCAAGGCGGAGAATGAAAAAAATACATGGACACTAAAAACTGAAGCGCTGTTAGTTTCCTCCAGCAAGAGTGAGAAAGCTTTTGGTGCGCCACCTGAGTCGGTTCTTCTGCGGTGGCAGGTAGGTGAGCGCTATTGTCTATTGCTTTTGTTGTCGATGCCAGCATGTAGATGTCACACTTGCACACCCAGATGATACAGGTTGACATTGAATTAGCTCACACCAAATTCAGGTCTGAATCTTGTATGTGAAGAACATAACCTACTGCCAGAACATAAGCAATCGATAATCTAATTATATAACTTAGTCTAAGATTATAAGAGTGATGGAGCTGTGATGTTATTGTTGGCATAATTTCAGTGTACATGAACATTTTGTACATGCTTTCGTAGCTAAATCTGCAGTCGAAGGACTTGGTTGAAGACCAATATCCTACAGTACTGCAAACTTCATAATTTCAAAAATGCAAGTGCATGCAAATAGAAAACATGGCATGACAACAAAGTTCTTTGTCCAACCCTTGTTCTGGCTTATTATGATCCTCCTGGAAGTCAAGGAACTCTAAATAGCAGACATGAGCACACAAAGCAAAGGCCATACACTTGAAGATTCTCGTTGAAAGATATGATCCAATTTGGGAACCACACATGTAGCATTTAAACGGCATGCATAACATCAACCCCTGAAATAAGATGACAGGCTGAGCAATGAAAATCTCTTGCATTAGTAAATAGGATAATCTGCACACTCACAAATGATATATGACATCACAATTTATGTACACAATATGTTCATCTGGAGCAAGTAAATTAGGCACATAAATGCTACTCCCTCCGTTCCGTAATATAAGATCGTTTTGTAAGCTGTTTTAGCTTGTAAAATGATCTTAGATTATCAGACATAGGGTGTACATCAGAATTCGTAATTTACAGATGGCCATGCAAACATAGTTATAGCAAGCATAAATTAGCCACAAAGTAAACTACTACCATGTTTAAAAGCTTGAACTCATCATTGGGCTTCACAAGAATAGAGGCAATTTCAATCACCCATGAATCAGTCAAAACTGCCTTCCGTAGAGAAAAAAACATATTGTTTTCTTGGGTTCAAGAACTTCTGTACCATTAAAACTTAGCACTTGACTTACCTACAAGATACATTTGATTTAACAACAAACTACATTTGATCAAATGTAAACACAAGCTGACCTGATGTCTGCTTTGTTTTCTGGAGAAAGTACAAAAATGCAAGCTGTCAAAAATATGAACCTCGACACTGGAACGATTACTAATTAATCATGGATACAATGTTCATTTATATATCGAATCTCAAAACAATTAATTCCTGAAATCTAAACATATTTCAATTAAATTTATATTTAAATAGTCCACGCCCACGCACCACCCCTTCCTCCCAAATGATACAAAATATGCGACCAAGATATAAGCACTGAGGGAGTGGGAGGGGTATGTACCTGAAGTGGCAGGTGCGGGAGGCGGTGGTTGTTCACAGCGGCAAGGCTCAGCGATAAGGGAGAAGACGACGATGATCAGGAGCGTGCACATGACACCGTGCACCGCTAGTCGACAAGACCGTTGTCTTCGATATCTCATGGACATCACTGTGCTGTCACTGCCCTATGCTGACTGTCACTTCCCTAAGGTTGTCGATGGACCTCCTCCCAGAGGTCGTTCTCCAGGAATCTGAAGATCCGCCTGAATGGTGGCCGCTTTGTGATGTTGGTGCTAGTGAAAGTGTCATGTCTGTCAAGATTTGTAAAGAATGCACGCAAGAAATCAAGGTCAGGTACAACTAATAGGACCAGCAAACACAAATGAGGGCAGCAAAGCAGTAGATGTGGCGGTGTACACGAAAAACATTACACATGTGACCAAAGAAATCGATAGCCATATGCTTGCATGAATAACTGAAGGAGCACAAAGATTACATTTCAGCCAAATAAAGGATTAAGGCACTCGTGCAGAAATCAACCACATATTTCAGCGCGGTCGTACCAAGAAACCAAAATTGAATACAACTCTATGGAAAAAACATCTATCACCGGACAAAACTCTAATATCTACATATGCACCTCACCTAAAAGTGGAAATAACATTTCTTTCATAGCGTTAAGAATGTCTTGTGAAATCAACTTTGCAAGTTAAATATAGCCAATAGATTGTCATAATATATTTCAAGTATGTATAATATAAGTTGAGTCATCTATTTTGGAACGGAGGGAGTGCAAAACAAGCTCCAGGCATATATAATATAAGTTGAGAAAACGAAAAAAAAGAAACAATCAAAGATATATTTGTATTAACCATGAGTAATATCCAAAAGATGCTTAAGATCCCTATGCAGCTGCATTATGAAACAAACATGCATCAGTACTTACCTAATGTCATAAGTTGTCAACAAATACAAACTCAGACTCAAATGGAATGTCTTTGGCAATGAGGCGCATACAGTAGCTGAACCATGGCCATATTTTTTGGTGTGGACCCATTCCAGAGCATGTACATGCACAACTCTGAGCTAAACCACATATATGATCCAGCATAGATACATGATGACTCTCCAAGAATATCAACTTCAGAGAAAATATAAAGCATGGGAGAGTTGAAGGTGTACAGTTGAGACCAGACCAGTCCATCTTCCTTTAATTTCTGTGAGGGTTCCATATTTTAAGGCAATGGCACATGTTTTATTAGGTAAAAAATGGGTAGCCAGGACCAGTATAATCAAGAAAAATAACAATCAATACATTAGCAATTTGCTGGTACTTAAAGGCCGAACATGAGTATGGCATATGACATACATATAGGGGAATAACATGGTGTCATAAGGAAAGGAGGTAGGGAGGCCATACCATGTCAGAAAAATGGTTGGAAGAGATATAATCTGCACACTCACAAATGATATATGACATCACAATTTATGTACACAATATGTTCATCTGGAGCAAGTAAATTGGGCACATAAATGCTACTCCCTCCGTTCCATAATATAAGATCGTTTTGTAAGAAGTTTTAGCTTGTAAAATGATCTTAGATTATCAGACAGAGGGGGTACATCAGAATTCGTAATTTACAAATGGCCATGCAAACATAGTTATAGCAAGCATAAATTAGCCACAAAGTAAACTACTACCATGTTTAAAAGCTTGAACTCATCATTGGGCCTCACAAGAATAGAGGCAATTTCAATCACCCATGAATCAGTCAAAAGTGCCTTCCGTAGAGAAAAAAACATATTGTTTTCTTGGGGTCAAGAACTTCTGTACCATTAAAACTTAGCACTTGACTTAGCTACAAGATACATTTGATTTAACAACAAACTACATTTGATCAAATGTAAACACAAGCTGACCTGATGTCTGCATTGTTTTCTGGAGAAAGTACAAAAATGCAAGCTGTCAAAAATATGAACCTCGACACTGGAACGATTACTAATTAATCATGGATACAATGTTCATTTATATATCGAATCTCAAAACAATTAATTCCTGAAATCTAAACATATTTCAATTAAATTTATATTTAAATAGTCCACGCCCACGCACCACCCCTTCCTCCCAAATGATACAAAATATGCGACCAAGATATAAGCACTGAGGGAGTGGGAGGGGTATGTACCTGAAGTGGCAGGTGCGGGAGGCGGTGGTTGTTCACAGCGGCAAGGCTCAGCGATAAGGGAGAAGACGACGATGATCAGGAGCGTGCACATGACACCGTGCACCGCTAGTCGACAGGACCGTTGTCTTCCATATCTCATGGACATCACTGTGCTGTCACTGCCCTATGCTGACTGTCACTTCCCTAAGGTTGTCGATGGACCTCCTCCCAGAGGTCGTTCTCCAGGAATCTGAAGATCGGCCTGAATGGTGGCCGCTTGGTGATGTTGGTGCTAGTGAAAGTGTCATGTCTGTCAAGATTTGTAAAGAATGCACGCAAGAAATCTAGGTCAGGTACAACTAATAGGACCAGCAAACACAAATGAGGGCAGCAAAGCAGTAGATGTGGCGGTGTACACGAAAAACATTACACATGTGACCAAAGAAATCGATAGCCATATGCTTGCATGAATAACTGAAGGAGCACAGAGATTACATTTCAGCCAAATAAAGGATTAAGGCACTCGTGCAGAAATCAACCACATATTTCAGCGCGGTCGTACCAAGAAACCAAAATTGAATACAACTCTATGGAAAAAACATCTATCACCGGACAAAACTCTAACATCTACATATGCACCTCACCTAAAAGTGAAAATAACATTTCTTTCATAGCGTTAAGAATGTCTTGTGAAATCAACTTTGCAAGTTAAATATAGCCAATAGATTGTCATAATATATTTCAAGTATGTATAATATAAGTTGAGTCATCTATTTTGGAACGGAGGGAGTACAAAACAAGCTCCAGGCATATATAATATAAGTTGAGAAAACGAAAAAAAAGAAACAATCAAAGATATATTTGTATTAACCATGAGTAATATCCAAAAGATGCTTAAGATCCCTATGCAGCTGCATTATGAAACAAACATGCATCAGTACTTACCTAATGTCATAACTTGTCAACAAATACAAACTCAGACTCAAATGGAATGTCTTTGGCAATGAGGCGCATACAGTAGCTGAACCATGGCCATATTTTTTGGTGTGGACCCATTCCAGAGCATGTACATGCACAAGTCTGAGCTAAACCACATATATGATCCAGCATAGATACATGATGACTCTCCAAGAATATCAACTTCAGAGAAAATATAAAGCATGGGAGAGTTGAAGGTGTACAGTTGAGACCAGACCAGTCCATCTTCCTTTAATTTCTGTGAGGGTTCCATATTTTAAGGCAATGGCACATGTTTTATTAGGTAAAAAATGGGTAGCCAGGACCAGTATAATCAAGAAAAATAACAATCAATACATTAGCAATTTGCTGGTACTTAAAGGCCGAACATGAGTATGGCATATGACATACATATAGGGGAAATAACATGGTGTCATAAGGAAAGGAGGTAGGGAGGCCATACCATGTCAGAAAAATGGTTGGAAGAGATATAATCTGCACACTCACAAATGATATATGACATCACAATTTATGTACACAATATGTTCATCTGGAGCAAGTAAATTAGGCACATAAATGCTACTCCCTCCGTTCCATAATATAAGATCGTTTTGTAAGAAGTTTTAGCTTGTAAAATGATCTTAGATTATCAGACAGAGGGGGTACATCAGAATTCGTAATTTACAAATGGCCATGCAAACATAGTTATAGCAAGCATAAATTAGCCACAAAGTAAACTACTACCATGTTTAAAAGCTTGAACTCATCATTTGGCCTCACAAGAATAGAGGCAATTTCAATGACGCATGAATCAGTCAAAAGTGCCTTCCGTAGAGAAAAAAACATATTGTTTTCTTGGGGTCAAGAACTTCTGTACCATTAAAACTTAGCACTTGACTTAGCTACAAGATACATTTGATTTAACAACAAACTACATTTGATCAAATGTAAACACAAGCTGACCTGATGTCTGCTTTGTTTTCTGGAGAAAGTACAAAAATGCAAGCTGTCAAAAATATGAACCTCGACACTGGAACGATTACTAATTAATCATGGATACAATGTTCATTTATATATCGAATCTCAAAACAATTAATTCCTGAAATCTAAACATATTTCAATTAAATTTATGTTTAAATAGTCCACGCCCACGCACCACCCCTTCCTCCCAAATGATACAAAATATGCGACCAAGATATAAGCACTGAGGGAGTGGGAGGGGTATGTACCTGAAGTGGCAGGTGCGGGAGGCGGTGGTTGTTCACAGCGGCAAGGCTCAGCGATAAGGGAGAAGACGACGATGATCAGGAGCGTGCACATGACACCGTGCACCGCTAGTCGACAAGACCGTTGTCTTCGATATCTCATGGACATCACTGTGCTGTCACTGCCCTATGCTGACTGTCACTTCCCTAAGGTTGTCGATGGACCTCCTCCCAGAGGTCGTTCTCCAAGAATCTGAAGATCCGCCTGAATGGTGGTCGCTTGGTGATGTTGGTGCTAGTGAAAGTGTCATGTCTGTCAAGATTTGTAAAGAATGCACGCAAGAAATCAAGGTCAGGTACAACTAATAGGACCAGCAAACACAAATGAGGGCAGCAAAGCAGTAGATGTGGCGGTGTACACGAAAAACATTACACATGTGACCAAAGAAATCGATAGCCATATGCTTGCATGAATAACTGAAGGAGCACAGAGATTACATTTCACCCAAATAAAGGATTAAGGCACTCGTGCAGAAATCAACCACATATTTCAGCGCGGTCGTACCAAGAAACAAAAATTGAATACAACTCTATGGAAAAAACATCTATCACCGGACAAAACTCTAACATCTACACTCGAATGATTACTAATTAATCATGGATACAATGTTCATTTATATATCGAATCTCAAAACAATTAATTCATGAAATCTAAACATATTTCAATTAAATTGATATTTAAATAGTCCACGCCCACGCACCACCCCTTCTTCCCAAATGATACAAAATATGCGACCAAGATATAAGCACTGAGGGGGTGGGAGGGGTATGTACCTGAAGTGGCAGGTGCGGGAGGCGGTGGTTGTTCACAGCGGCAAGGCTCAGCGATAAGGGAGAAGACGACGATGATCAGGAGCGTGCACATGACACCATGCACCGCTAGTCGACAAGACCGTTGTCTTCGATATCTCATGGACATCACAGTGTTGTCACTGCTCAATGCTGACTGTCACTTCCCTAAGGTTGTCGATGGACCTCCTCCCAGAGGTCGTTCTCTAGGAATCTGAAGATCCGCCTGAATGGTGGCCGCTTGGTGATGTTGGTGCTAGTGAAAGTGTCATGTCTGTCAAGATTTGTAAATAATGCATGGAAGAAATCAAGGTCAGGTACAACTAATAGGACCAGTAAACACAAATGAGGGCCGCTAAGCCGTAGATGTGGCGGTGTACACAAAAAACATTACACATGTGACCAAAGAAATCGATAGCCATATGCTTGCATGAGTAACTGAAGGAGCACAGGGATTACATTTCAGCCAAATAAAGGATTGAGGCACTAGTGCAGAAATCAACCACATATTTCAGCGCGGTCGTACCAAGAAACCAAAATTGAAAACAACTCTATGGAAAAAACATCTATCACCGGACAAAACTCTAACATCTACATATGCACCTCACCTAAAAGTGGAAATAACATTTCTTTCATAGCGTTAAGAATGTCTTGTGAACACAACTTTGCAAGTTTAATATAGCCAAGGTCGTCATAATATATTTCAAGTATGTATAATATAAGTTGAGTCATCTATTTTGGAACGGAGGGAGTACAAAACAAGCTCCAGGCATATAGAATATAAGTTTAGAAAACAAAAAAAGAAACAATCAAAGATATATCTGTATTAACCATGAGTAATATCCAAAAGATGCTTAAGATCCCTATGCAGCTGCATTATGAAACAAACATGCATCAGTACTTACCTAATGTCATAACTTGTCAACAGATACAAACTCAGACTCAAGTGGAATGTCTTTGGCAATGAGGCGCATACAGTAGCTGTACCATGGCCATATTTTTTGGTGTAGACCCATTCCAGAGCATGTACATGCACAAGTCTGAGCTAAACCACATATATGATCCAGCATAGATACATGATGACTCTCCAAGAATATCAACTTCAGAGAAAATATAAAGCATGGGAGAGTTGAAGGTGTACAGTTGAGACCAGACTAGTCCACCTTCCTTTAATTTCTGTGAGGGTTCCATATTTTAAGGCAATGGCACATGTTTTATTAGGTAAAAAATGGGTAGCCAGGACCAGTATAATCAAGAAAAATAACAATCAATACATTAGCAATTTGCTGGTACTTAAAGGCCAAACATGAGTATGGCATATGACATACATATAGGGAAATAACATGGTGTCATAAGGAAAGGAGGCAAGGAGGCCATACCATGTCTGAAAAATGGTTGGAAGAGATATAATCTGCACACTCACAAATGATATATGACATCACAATTTATGTACACAATATGTTCATCTGGAGCAAGTAAATTAGGCACATAAATGCTACTCCCTCCGTTCCGTAATATAAGATCCTTTTGTAAGCTGTTTTAGCTTGTAAAACGATCTTAGATTATCAGACATAGGGTGTACATGAGAATTCGTAATTTACAGATAGCCATGCAAACATAGTTATAGCAAGCATAAATTAGCCACAAAGTAAACTACTACCATGTTTAAAAGCTTGAACTCATCATTGGGCCTCACAAGAATAGAGGCAATTCCAATCACCCATGAATCAGTCAAAAGTCCCTTCCGTAGAGAAAAAAACATAATGTTTTCTTGGGGTCAAGAACTTCTGTACCATTAAAACTTAGCATTTGACTTAGCTACAAGATACATTTGATTTAACAACAAACTACATTTCATCAAATGTAAACACAAGCTGACCTGATGTCTGCTTTGTTTTCTGAAGAAAGTACAAAAATGCAAGCTGTCAAAAATATGAACCTCGACACTGGAACGATTACTAATTAATCATGGATACAATGTTCATTTATATATCGAATCTCAAAACAATTAATTCCTGAAATCTAAACATATTTCAATTAAATTGATATTTAAATAGTCCACGCCCACGCACCACCCCTTCCTCCCAAATGATACAAAATATGCGACCAAGATATAAGCACTGAGGGAGTGGGAGGGGTATGTACCTGAAGTGGCAGGTGAGGGAGGCGGTGGTTGTTCACAACGGCAAGGCTCAGCGATAAGGGAGAAGACGACGATGATCAGGCGCGTGCACATGACACCGTGCACCGCTAGTCGACAAGACCGTTGTCTTCGATATCTCATGGACATCACTGTGTTGTCACTGCCCAATGCTGACTGTCACTTCCCTAAGGTTGTCTATGGACCTCCTCCCAGAGGTCGTTCTCCAGGAATCTGAAGATCCGCCTGAATGGTGGCTGCTTGGTGATGTTGGTGCTAGTGAAAGTGTCATGTCTGTCAAGATTTGTAAAGAATGCACGCAAGAAATCAAGGTCGGGTACAACTAATAGGACCAGTAAACACAAATGAGGGCAGCAAAGCGGTAGATGTGGAGGGGTACACGAAAAACATTACACATGTGACCAAAGAAATCGATAGCCATATGCTTGCATGAATAACTGAAGGAGCACAGGGATTACATTTCAGCCAAATAAAGGATTAAGGCACTGGTGCAGAAATCAACCACATATTTCAGCGCGGTCGTACCAAGAAACCAAAATTGAATACAACTCTATGGAAAAAACATCTATCACCGGACAAAACTCTAACATCTACATATGCACCTCACCACAAAGTGGAAATATAATTTCTTTCATAGCGTTAAGAATGTCTTGTGAACACAACTTTGCAAGTTTAATATAGCCAATAGGTCGTCATAATATATTTCAAGTATGTATAATATAAGTTTAGTCATCTATTTTGGAACGCAGGGAGTACAAAACAAGCTCCAGGCATATATAATATAAGTTGAGAAAAAAAAGAAACAATCAAAGATATATGTGTATTAACCATGAGTAATATCCAAAAGATGCTTAAGATCCCTATGCAGCTGCATTATGAAACAAACATGCATCAGTACTTACCTAATGTCATAACTTGTCAACAAATACAAACTCAGACTCAACTGGAATGTCTTTGGCAATGAGGCGCATACAGTAGCTGAACCATGGCCATATTTTTTGGTGTGGACCCATGCCAGAGCATGTACATGCACAAGTCTGAGCTAAACCACATATATGATCCAGCATAGATACATGATGACTCTCCAAGAATATCAACTTCAGAGAAAATATAAAGCATGGGAGAGTTGAAGGTGTACAGTTGAGACCAGACCAGTCCATCTTCCTTTAATTTCTGTGAGGGTTCCATATTTTAAGGCAATGGCACATGTTTTATTAGGTAAAAAATGGGTAGCCAGGACCAGTATAATCAAGAAAAATAACAATCAATACATTAGCAATTTGCTGGTACTTAAAGGCCAAACATGAGTATGGCATATGACATACATATAGGGAAATAACATGGTGTCATAAGGAAAGGAGGCAGGGAGGCCATACCATGTCTGGAAAATGGTTGGAAGAGATATAATCTGCACACTCACAAATGATATATGACATCACAATTTATGTACACAATATGTTCATCTGGAGCAAGTAAATTAGGCACATAAATGATACTCCCTCCGTTCCGTAATATAAGATCGTTTTGTAAGCTGTTTTAGCTTGTAAAATGATCTTAGATTATCAGACATAGGGTGTACATCAGAATTCGTAAGTTACAGATGGCCATGCAAACATAGTTATAGCAAGCATAAATTAGCCACAAAGTAAACTACTACCATGTTTAAAAGCTTGAACTCATCATTGGGCTTCACAAGAATAGAGGCAATTTCAACCACCCATGAATCAGTCAAAAGTGCCTTCCGTAGAGAAAAAAACATATTGTTTTCTTGGGGTCAAGAACTTCTGTACCATTAAAACTTAGCATTTGAGTTAGCTACAAGATACATTTGATTTAACAACAAACTACATTTCATCAAATGTAAACACAAGCTGACCTGATGTCTGCTTTGTTTTCTGAAGAAAGTACAAAAATGCAAGCTGTCAAAAATATGAACCTCGACACTGGAACGATTACTAATTAATCATGGATACAATGTTCATTTATATATCGAATCTCAAAACAATTAATTCCTGAAATCTAAACATATTTCAATTAAATTGATATTTAAATAGTCCACGCCCACGCACCACCCCTTCCTCCCAAATGATACAAAATATGCGACCAAGATATAAGCACTGAGGGAGTGGGAGGGGTATGTACCTGAAGTGGCAGGTGCGGGAGGCGGTGGTTGTTCACAGCGGCAAGGCTCAGCGATAAGGGAGAAGACGACGATGATCAGGCGCGTGCACATGACACCGTGCACCGCTAGTCGACAAGACCGTTGTCTTCGATATCTCAGGACATCACTGTGTTGTCACTGCCCAATGCTGACTGTCACTTCCCTAAGGTTGTCGATGGACCTCCTCCCAGAGGTCGTTCTCCAGGAATCTGAAGATCCGCCTGAATGGTGGCTGCTTGGTGATGTTGGTGCTAGTGAAAGTGTCATGTCTGTCAAGATTTGTAAAGAATGCACGCAAGAAATCAAGGTCGGGTACAACTAATAGGACCAGTAAACACAAATGAGGGCAGCAAAGCGGTAGATGTGGCGGGGTACACGAAAAACATTACACATGTGACCAAAGAAATCGATAGCCATATGCTTGCATGAATAACTGAAGGAGCACAGGGATTACATTTCAGCCAAATAAAGGATTAAGGCACTGGTGCAGAAATCAACCACATATTTCAGCGCGGTCGTACCAAGAAACCAAAATTGAATACAACTCTATGGAAAAAACATCTATCACCGGACAAAACTCTAACATCTACATATGCACCTCACCAAAAAGTGGAAATATAATTTCTTTCATAGCGTTAAGAATGTCTTGTGAACACAACTTTGCAAGTTTAATATAGCCAATAGGTCGTCATAATATATTTCAAGTATGTATAATATAAGTTTAGTCATCTATTTTGGAACGCAGGGAGTACAAAACAAGCTCCAGGCATATATAATATAAGTTGTGAAAAAAAGAAACAATCAAAGATATATGTGTATTAACCATGAGTAATATCCAAAAGATGCTTAAGATCCCTATGCAGCTCCATTATGAAACAAACATGCATCAGTACTTACCTAATGTCATAACTTGTCAACAAATACAAACTCAGACTCAACTGGAATGTCTTTGGCAATGAGGCGCATACAGTAGCTGAACCATGGCCATATTTTTTGGTGTGGACCCATGCCAGAGCATGTACATGCACAAGTCTGAGCTAAACCACATATATGATCCAGCATAGATACATGATGACTCTCCAAGAATATCAACTTCAGAGAAAATATAAAGCATGGGAGAGTTGAAGGTGTACAGTTGAGACCAGACCAGTCCATCTTCCTTTAATTTCTGTGAGGGTTCCATATTTTAAGGCAATGGCACATGTTTTATTAGGTAAAAAATGGGTAGCCAGGACCAGTATAATCAAGAAAAATAACAATCAATACATTAGCAATTTGCTGGTACTTAAAGGCCAAACATGAGTATGGCATATGACATACATATAGGGAAATAACATGGTGTCATAAGGAAAGGAGGCAGGGAGGCCATACCATGTCTGAAAAATGGTTGGAAGAGATATAATCTGCAGACTCACAAATGATATATGACATCACAATTTATGTACACAATATGTTCATCTGGAGCAAGTAAATTAGGCACATAAATGAAACTCCCTCCGTTCAGTAATATAAGATCGTTTTGTAAGCTGTTTTAGCTTGTAAAATGATCTTAGATTATCAGACATAGGGTGTACATCAGAATTCGTAAGTTACAGATGGCCATGCAAACATAGTTATAGCAAGCATAAATTAGCCACAAAGTAAACTCCTACCATGTTTAAAAGCTTGAACTCATCATTGGGCTTCACAAGAATAGAGGCAATTTCAACCACCCATGAATCAGTCAAAAGTGCCTTCCGTAGAGAAAAAAACATATTGTTTTCTTGGGGTCAAGAACTTCTGTACCATTAAAACTTAGCATTTGAGTTAGCTACAAGATACATTTGATTTAACAACAAACTACATTTCATCAAATGTAAACACAAGCTGACCTGATGTCTGCTTTGTTTTCTGAAGAAAGTACAAAAATGCAAGCTGTCAAAAATATGAACCTCGACACTGGAACGATTACTAATTAATCATGGATACAATGTTCATTTATATATCGAATCTCAAAACAATTAATTCCTGAAATCTAAACATATTTCAATTAAATTGATATTTAAATAGTCCACGCCCACGCACCACCCCTTCCTCCCAAATGATACAAAATATGCGACCAAGATATAAGCACTGAGGGAGTGGGAGGGGTATGTACCTGAAGTGGCAGGTGCGGGAGGCGGTGGTTGTTCACAGCGGCAAGGCTCAGCGATAAGGGAGAAGACGACGATGATCAGGCGCGTGCACATGACACCGTGCACCGCTAGTCGACAAGACCGTTGTCTTCGATATCTCATGGACATCACTGTGTTGTCACTGCCCAATGCTGACTGTCACTTCCCTAAGGTTGTCGATGGACATCCTCCCAGAGGTCGTTCTCCAGGAATCTGATCCGCCTGAATGGTGGCTGCTTGGTGATGTTGGTGCTAGTGAAAGTGTCATGTCTGTCAAGATTTGTAAAGAATGCACGCAAGAAATCAAGGTCGGGTACAACTAATAGGACCAGTAAACACAAATGAGGGCAGCAAAGCGGTAGATGTGGCGGGGTACACGAAAAACATTACACATGTGACCAAAGAAATCGATAGCCATATGCTTGCATGAATAACTGAAGGAGCACAGGGATTACATTTCAGCCAAATAAAGGATTAAGGCACTGGTGCAGAAATCAACCACATATTTCAGCGCGGTCGTACCAAGAAACCAAAATTGAATACAACTCTATGGAAAAAACATCTATCACCGGACAAAACTCTAACATCTACATATGCACCTCACCAAAAAGTGGAAATATAATTTCTTTCATAGCGTTAAGAATGTCTTGTGAACACAACTTTGCAAGTTTAATATAGCCAATAGGTCGTCATAATATATTTCAAGTATGTATAATATAAGTTTAGTCATCTATTTTGGAACGCAGGGAGTACAAAACAAGCTCCAGGCATATATAATATAAGTTGAGAAAAAAAAGAAACAATCAAAGATATATGTGTATTAACCATGAGTAATATCCAAAAGATGCTTAAGATCCCTATGCAGCTCCATTATGAAACAAACATGCATCAGTACTTACCTAATGTCATAACTTGTCAACAAATACAAACTCAGACTCAACTGGAATGTCTTTGGCAATGAGGCGCATACAGTAGCTGAACCATGGCCATATTTTTTGGTGTGGACCCATGCCAGAGCATGTACATGCACAAGTCTGAGCTAAACCACATATATGATCCAGCATAGATACATGATGACTCTCCAAGAATATCAACTTCAGAGAAAATATAAAGCATGGGAGAGTTGAAGGTGTACAGTTGAGACCAGACCAGTCCATCTTCCTTTAATTTCTGTGAGGGTTCCATATTTTAAGGCAATGGCACATGTTTTATTAGGTAAAAAATGGGTAGCCAGGACCAGTATAATCAAGAAAAATAACAATCAATACATTAGCAATTTGCTGGTACTTAAAGGCCAAACATGAGTATGGCATATGACATACATATAGGGAAATAACACGGTGTCATAAGGAAAGGAGGCAGGGAGGCCATACCATGTCTGAAAAATGGTTGGAAGAGATATAATCTGCACACTCACAAATGATATATGACATCACAATTTATGTACACAATATGTTCATCTGGAGCAAGTAAATTAGGCACATAAATGAAACTCCCTCCGTTCAGTAATATAAGATCGTTTTGTAAGCTGTTTTAGCTTGTAAAATGATCTTAGATTATCATACATAGGGTGTACATCAGAATTCGTAAGTTACAGATGGCCATGCAAACATAGTTATAGCAAGCATAAATTAGCCACAAAGTAAACTACTACCATGTTTAAAAGCTTGACCTCATCATTGGGCTTCACAAGAATAGAGGCAATTTCAACCACCCATGAATCAGTCAAAAGTGCCTTCCGTAGAGAAAACAACATATTGTTTTCTTGGGGTCAAGAACTTCTGTACCATTAAAACTTAGCATTTGAGTTAGCTACAAGATACATTTGATTTAACAACAAACTACATTTCATCAAATGTAAACACAAGCTGACCTGATGTCTGCTTTGTTTTCTGAAGAAAGTACAAAAATGCAAGCTGTCAAAAATATGAACCTCGACACTGGAACGATTACTAATTAATCATGGATACAATGTTCATTTATATATCGAATCTCAAAACAATTAATTCCTGAAATCTAAACATATTTCAATTAAATTGATATTTAAATAGTCCACGCCCACGCACCACCCCTTCCTCCCAAATGATACAAAATATGCGACCAAGATATAAGCACTGAGGGAGTGGGATGGGTATGTACCTGAAGTGGTAGGTGCGGGAGGCGGTGGTTGTTCACAGCGGCAAGGCTCAGCGATAAGGGAGAAGACGACGATGATCAGGAGCGTGCACATGACACCGTGCACCGCTAGTCGACAAGACCGTTGTCTTCGATATCTCATGGACATCACTGTGTTGTCACTGCCCAATGCTGAATGTCACTTCCCTAAGGTTATCGATGGACCTCCTCCCAGAGGTCGTTCTCCAGGAATCTAAAGATCCGCCTGAATGGTGGCTGCTTGGTGATGTTGGTGCTAGTGAAAGTGTCATGTCTGTCAAGATTTGTAAAGAATGCACGCAAGAAATCAAGGTCGGGTACAACTAATAGGACCAGTAAACACAAATGAGGGCAGCAAAGCGGTAGATGTGGCGGGGTACACGAAAAACATTACACATGTGACCAAAGAAATCGATAGCCATATGCTTGCATGAATAACTGAAGGAGCACCGGGATTACATTTCAGCCAAATAAAGGATTAAGGCACTGGTGCAGAAATCAACCACATATTTCAGCGCGGTCGTACCAAGAAACCAAAATTGAATACAACTCTATGGAAAAAACATCTATCACCGGACAAAACTCTAACATCTACATATGCACCTCACCAAAAAGTGGAAATATAATTTCTTTCATAGCGTTAAGAATGTCTTGTGAACACAACTTTGCAAGTTTAATATAGCCAATAGGTCGTCATAATATATTTCAAGTATGTATAATATAAGTTTAGTCATCTATTTTGGAACGCAGGGAGTACAAAACAAGCTCCAGGCATATATAATATAAGTTGAGAAAAAAAAGAAACAATCAAAGATATATGTGTATTAACCATGAGTAATATCCAAAAGATGCTTAAGATCCCTATGCAGCTCCATTATGAAACAAACATGCATCAGTACTTACCTAATGTCATAACTTGTCAACAAATACAAACTCAGACTCAACTGGAATGTCTTTGGCAATGAGGCGCATACAGTAGCTGAACCATGGCCATATTTTTTGGTGTGGACCCATGCCAGAGCATGTACATGCACAAGTCTGAGCTAAACCACATATATGATCCAGCATAGATACATGATGACTCTCCAAGAATATCAACTTCAGAGAAAATATAAAGCATGGGAGAGTTGAAGGTGTACAGTTGAGACCAGACCAGTCCATCTTCCTTTAATTTCTGTGAGGGTTCCATATTTAAGGCAATGGCACATGTTTTATTAGGTAAAAAATGGGTAGCCAGGACCAGTATAATCAAGAAAAATAACAATCAATACATTAGCAATTTGCTGGTACTTAAAGGCCAAACATGAGTATGGCATATGACATACATATAGGGAAATAACATGGTGTCATAAGGAAAGGAGGCAGGGAGGCCATACCATGTCTGAAAAATGGTTGGAAGAGATATAATCTGCACACTCACAAATGATATATGACATCACAATTTATGTACACAATATGTTCATCTGGAGCAAGTAAATTAGGCACATAAATGCTACTCCCTCCGTTCCGTAATATAAGATCGTTTTTAAGCTGTTTTAGCTTGTAAAATGATCTTAGATTATCAGACATAGGGTGTACATCAGAATTCGTAAGTTACAGATGGCCATGCAAACATAGTTATAGCAAGCATAAATTAGCCACAAAGTAAACTACTACCATGTTTAAAAGCTTGAACTCATCATTGGGCTTCACAAGAATAGAGGCAATTTCAATCACCCATGAATCAGTCAAAAGTGCCTTCCGTAGAGAAAAAAACATATTGTTTTCTTGGGGTCAAGAACTTCTGTACCATTAAAACTTAGCATTTGACTTAGCTACAAGATACATTTGATTTAACAACAAACTACATTTCATCAAATGTAAACACAAGCTGACCTGATGTCTGCTTTGTTTTCTGAAGAAAGTACAAAAATGCAAGCTGTCAAAAATATGAACCTCGACACTGGAACGATTACTAATTAATCATGGATACAATGTTCATTTATATATCAAATCTCAAAACAATTAATTCCTGAAATCTAAACATATTTCAATTAAATTGATATTTAAATAGTCCACGCCCACGCACCACCCCTTCCTCCCAAATGATACAAAATATGCGACCAAGATATAAGCACTGAGGGAGTGGGATGGCTATGTACCTGAAGTGGCAGGTGCGGGAGGCGGTGGTTGTTCACAGCGGCAAGGCTCAGCGATAAGGGAGAAGACGACGATGATCAGGACCGTGCACATGACACCGTGCACCGCTAGTCGACAAGACCGTTGTCTTCGATATCTCATGGACATCACTGTGTTGTCACTGCCCAATGCTGAATGTCACTTCCCTATGGTTATCGATGGACCTCCTCCCAGAGGTTGTTCTCCAGGAATCTGAAGATCCGCCTGAATGGTGGCTGCTTGGTGATGTTGGTGCTAGTGAAAGTGTCATGTCTGTCAAGATTTGTAAAGAATGCACGGAAGAAATCAAGGTCGGGTACAACTAATAGGACCAGTAAACACAAATGAGGGCAGCAAAGCGGTAGATGTGGCGGGGTACACGAAAAACATTACACATGTGACCAAAGAAATCGATAGCCATATGCTTGCATGAATAACTGAAGGAGCACAGGGATTACATTTCAGCCAAATAAAGGATTAAGGCACTGGTGCAGAAATCAATCACATATTTCAGCGCGGTCGTACCAAGAAACCAAAATTGAATACAACTCTATGGAAAAAACATCTATCACCGGACAAAACTCTAACATCTACATATGCACCTCACCAAAAATAGGAAATATCATTTCTTTCATAGCGTTAAGAATGTCTTGTGAACACAACTTTGCAAGTTTAATATAGCCAATAGGTCGTCATAATATATTTCAAGTATGTATAATATAAGTTTAGTCATCTATTTTGGAACGCAGGGAGTACAAAACAAGCTCCAGGCATATATAATATAAGTTGAGAAAAAAAAGAAACAATCAAAGATATATGTGTATTAACCATGAGTAATATCCAAAAGATGCTTAAGATCCCTATGCAGCTGCATTATGAAACAAAGATGCATCAGTACTTACCTAATGTCATAACTTGTCAACAAATACAAACTCAGACTCAACTGGAATGTCTTTGGCAATGAGGCGCATACAGTAGCTGAACCATGGCCATATTTTTTGGTGTAGACCCATTCCAGATCATGTACATGCACAAGTCTGAGCTAAACCACATATATGATCCAGCATAGATACATGATGACTCTCCAAGAATATCAACTTCAGAGAAAATATAAAGCATGGGAGAGTTGAAGGTGTACAGTTGAGACCAGACCAGTCCATCTTCCTTTAATTTCTGTGAGGGTTCCATATTTTAAGGCAATGGCACATGTTTTATTAGGTAAAAAATGGGTAGCCAGGACCAGTATAATCAAGAAAAATAACAATCAATACATTAGCAATTTGCTGGTACTTAAAGGCCAAACATGAGTATGGCATATGACATACATATAGGGAAATAACATGGTGTCATAAGGAAAGGAGGCGGGGAGGCCAAACCATGTCAGAAAAATGGTTGGAAGAGATATAATTTGCACACTCACAAATGATATATGACATCACAATTTATGTACACAATATGTTCATCTGGAGCAAGTAAATTAGGCACATAAATGCTACTCCCTCCGTTCCATAATATAAGATCGTTTTGTAAGCTGTTTTAGCTCGTAAAACGATCTTAGATTATCAGACATAGGGGGTATATCAGAATTCGTAATTTACAAATGGCCATGCAAACATAGTTATAGCAAGCTTAAATTAGCCACAAAGTAAACTGCTACCATGTTTAAAAGCTTGAACTCATCATTGGGCTTCACAAGAATAGAGGCAATTTCAATCACCCATGAATCAGCCAAAAGTGCCTTCCGTAGAGAAAAAACATATTGCTTTCTTGGGGTCAAGAACTTCTGTACCATTAAAACTTAGCATTTGACTTAGCTACAAGATACATTTGATTTAACAACAAACTACATTTCATCAAATGTAAACACAAGCTGACCTGATGTCTGCTTTGTTTTCTGAAGAAAGTACAAAAATGCAAGCTGTAAAGAATATGAACCTCGACACTGGAACGATTACTAATTAATCATGGTTACAATGTTCATTTATATATCGAATCTCAAAACAATTAATTCCTGAAATCTAAACATATTTCAATTAAATTTATATTTAAATAGTCCACGCCCACGCACCACCCCTTCCTCCCAAATGATACAAAATATGCGACCAAGATATAAGCACTGAGGGAGTGGGAGGGGTATGTACCTGAAGTGGCAGGTGCGGGAGGCGGAGGTTGCTCACAGCGGCAAGGCTCAGCGATAAGGGAGAAGACGACGATGATCAGGCGCGTGCACATGACACCGTGCACCGCTAGTCGACAAGACCGTTGTCTTCGATATCTCATGGACATCACTGTGTTGTCACTGCCCAATGCTGACTGTCACTTCCCTAAGGTTGTCGATGGACCTCCTCCCAGAGGTCGTTCTCCAGGAATCTGAAGATCCGCCTGAATGGTGGCTGCTTGGTGATGTTGGTGCTAGTGAAAGTGTCATGTCTGTCAAGATTTGTAAAGAATGCACGCAAGAAATCAAGGTCGGGTACAACTAATAGGACCAGTAAACACAAATGAGGGCAGCAAAGCGGTACATGTGGAGGGTTACACGAAAAACATTACACATGTGACCAAAGAAATCGATAGCCATATGCTTGCATGAATAACTGAAGGAGCACAGGGATTACATTTCAGCCAAATAAAGGATTAAGGCACTGGTGCAGAAATCAACCACATATTTCAGCGCGGTCGTACCAAGAAACCAAAATTGAATACAACTCTATGGAAAAAACATCTATCACCGGACAAAACTCTAACATCTACATATGCACCTCACCAAAAAGTGGAAATATCATTTCTTTCATAGCGTTAAGACTGTCTTGTGAACACAACTTTGCAAGTTTAATATAGCCAATAGGTCGTCATAATATATTTCAAGTATGTATAATATAAGTTTAGTCATCTATTTTGGAATGCAGGGAGTACAAAACAAGCTCCAGGCATATATAATATAAGTTGAAAAAAAAAAGAAACAATCAAAGATATATGTGTATTAACCATGAGTAATATCCAAAAGATGCTTAAGATCCCTATGCAGCTGCATTATGAAACAAACATGCATCAGTACTTACCTAATGTCATAACTTGTCAACAAATACAAACTCAGACTCAACTCGAATGTCTTTGGCAATGAGGCGCATACAGTAGCTGAACCATGGCCATATTTTTTGGTGTAGACCCATTCCAGAGCATGTACATGCACAAGTCTGAGCTAAACCACATATATGATCCAGCATAGATACATGATGACTCTCCAAGAATATCAACTTCAGAGAAAATATAAAGCATGGGAGAGTTGAAGGTGTACAGTTGAGACTAGACTAGTCCATCTTCCTTTAATTTCTGTGAGGGTTCCATATTTTAAGGCAATGGCACATGTTTTATTAGGTAAAAAATGGGTAGCCAGGACCAGTATAATCAAGAAAAATAACAATCAATACATTAGCAATTTGCTGGTACTTAAAGGCCAAACATGAGTATGGCATATGACATACATATAGGGAAATAACATGGTGTCATAAGGAAAGCAGGCAGGGAGGCCATATCATGTCAGAAAAATGGTTGGAAGAGATATAATCTGCATACTCACAAATGATATATGACATCACAATTTATGTACACAATATGTTCATCTGGAGCCAGTAAATTAGGCACATAAATGCTACTCCCTCCGTTCCATAATATAAGATCGTTTTGTAAGCTGTTTTAGCTTGTAAAATGATCTTAGATTATCAGACATAGGGGGTACATCAGAATTCGTAATTTACAAATGGCCATGCAAACATAGTTATAGCAAGCATAAATTAGCCACAAAGTAAACTACTACCATGTTAAAAAGCTTGAACTTATCATTGGGCTTCACAAGAATAGAGGCAATTTCAATCACCCATGAATCAGTCAAAAGTGCCTTCCGTAGAGAAAAAAACATATTGTTTTCTTGGGGTCAAGAACCTCTGTACCATTAAAACTTAGCATTTGAGTTAGCTACAGGATACATTTGATTTAACAACAAACTACATTTGATCAAATGTAAACACAAGCTGACCTGATGTCTGCTTTGTTTTCTGGAGAAAGTACAAAAATGCAAGCTGTAAAAAATATGAACCTCGACACTGGAACGATTACTAATTAATCATGGATACAATGTTCATTTATATATCGAATCTCAAAACAATTAATTCCTGAAATCTAAACATATTTCAATTAAATTGATATTTAAATTGTCCACGCCCTCGCACCACCCCTTCCTCCCAAATGATACAAAATATGCGACCAAGATATAAGCACTGAGGGAGTGGGAGGGGTATGTACCTGAAGTGGCAGGTGCGGGAGGCGGTGGTTGTTCACAGCAGCAAGGCTCAGCGATAAGGGAGAAGACGACGATGATCAGGAGCGTGCACATGACACCGTGCACCGCTAGTCGACAAGACCGTTGTCTTCGATATCTCATGGACATCATTATGTTTTCACTGCCCAATGCTGACTGTCGCTTCCCTAAGGTTGTCGATGGACCTCCTCCCAGAGGTCGTTCTCCAGGAATCTGAAGATCCGCCTGAATGGTGGCCGCTTGGTGATGTTGGTGCTAGTGAAAGTGTCATGTCTGTCAAGATTTGTAAATAATGCACGCAAGAAATCTAGGTCAGGTACAACTAATAGGACCAGTAAACACAAATGAGGGCAGCAAAGGTGGTAGATGTGGCGGTGTACACGAAAAGCATTACACATGTGACCAAAGAAATCGATAGCCATATGCTTGCATGAATAACTGAAGGAGCACAGGGATTACATTTCAGCCAAATAAAGGATTAAGGCACTGGTGCAGAAATCAACCACATATTTCAGCGCGGTCGTACCAAGAAACCAAAATTGAATACAACTCTATGGAAAAAACATCTATCACCGGACAAAACTCTAACATCTACATATGCACCTCACCAAAAAGTGGAAATATCATTTCTTTCATAGCGTTAAGACTGTCTTGTGAACACAACTTTGCAAGTTTAATATAGCCAATAGGTCGTCATAATATATTTCAAGTATGTATAATATAAGTTGAGTCATCTATTTTGGAACGCAGGGAGTACAAAACAAGCTCCAGGCATATATAATATAAGTTGAGAAAACGAAAAAAAGAAACAATCAAAGATATATGTGTATTAACCATGAGTAATATCCAAAAGATGCTTAAGATCCCTATGCAGCTGCATTATGAAACAAACATGCATCAGTACTTACCTAATGTCATAACTTGTCAACAAATACAAACTCAGACTCAACTGGAATGTCTTTGGCAATGAGGCGCATACAGTAGCTGAACCATGGCCATATTTTTTGGTGTAGACCCATTCCAGAGCATGTACATGCACAAGTCTGAGCTAAACCACATATATGATCCAGCATAGATACATGATGACTCTCCAAGAATATCAACTTCAGATAAAATATAAAGCATGGGAGAGTTGAAGGTGTACAGTTGAGACCAGACCAATCCATCTTCCTTTAATTTCTGTGAGGGTTCCATATTTTAAGGCAATGGCACATGTTTTATTAGGTAAAAAATGGGTAGCCAGGACCAGTATAATCAAGAAAAATAACAATCAATACATTAGCAATTTGCTGGTACTTCAAGGCCAAACATGAGTATGGCATATGACATACATATAGGGAAATAACATGGTGTCATAAGGAAAGCAGGCAGGGAGGCCATACCATGTCAGAAAAATGGTTGGAAGAGATATAATCAAGAAGCCTCGTCCAAGCAACAATGATAGATAACCATCTTGTGCAGGAGGAGATCATGAAGCAGAAGACACCAAGATCTTCATCATATTTTTTTCACTCCAGGCTGCAAGTAGCATCAAGTAAGTCTGAAAGATAAGTTATCATAAAGAGCTTGCTGCCAGGTAGCATAGATAGCGACAATGAATCGCCTCACAGAAGACAATCGACTAAGGAATAAGTTTCATTTGCTTTGACAACGAGCACCAAAATTATCCAATGAAGTAAACTAAACATTGTAGTTCCAAATCAATTACCGTTTCATCTGAAAAGGAGCTCAGCCCCGACAAACTGTTGGTGATTGGAGATACTACATAGAAAAACATCACACCAGAGATAAACATACTAACTTACCTCGATAACACAGATTGTGTATTATAGTGAATTGAAGATGAAATGCCTAAGCAATTATCTAGTAGGGCTGACAATTACGTGGCGAAAAAATATGTGCTACTTCAGATAGAAGTAAACATGTGATGGTTCTGATAGAAGTGCAAAGGCCTGTTAGGCAACTGAGATTAAACATTTTCAATTATAATTTACATCAAATTCCGTCCGAAATTCTTTGAAAGCTTCTACTCCCTCCGTCGCGAAATGTAAGACGTTTTTTGATACAATGGTAGTGTCAAGAAACATCTTACATTTTGGGACGGAGGGAGTATCATATGGTAAACAAAATAAAATATAATCATATCTATGTTTACAGCAGGCTCATGACATCAGGATATAGGTAGCTGCATAGATCCATGAACCACTAAATCATAAGTTCAGGCATGGTATGCTACATAAGTATTCTTTAAGGTACACTTTATAGTTTGTACCATATAAAACATAAAATAAATATTCAGCAAGATATAGTTAAGTCACATATGAAATACTCCGGTACAAAGAGACTACATGGAGAAGGAAATTAACAAAGCTACAACTTGCATGGACATACTAACAAATTGATAAATGTAGTGAACCAGGATGTTTGATAATTAAAATCAAGCGGCCATGTTCTACTCAACAAGCTATACAGCAATATTGTCAGTTCTATCATCACACTGATTACACGATAGATGCATTGTTCTAAGAAAAAGGTATCCAGAAGTGAAAAACTAATTACATATTTTTTCAATTAAAATAACCAATATAGTACTAATGGCATAAGTTGCATTACCTGCCTCATTGTAGAGCTAGAAGAAATTTGTAGGCATTGATTATAGGAATTAAAATTGTCACCTTCAGGTGCCGTGCCGATTTTCTAAGAGAACCAGCTCATCAAAAAGAAGGCGAATTGATTTCAATATCTTATAAAATTGTGAAAGGATAACTCTGCAATTCATCAAGTTCTATATGAATCATACATTAATAACTGTGCAATGATATGTACTTCAAAAGCATAAATAGAGTGTACACACAAACTAAAATGGCAATTCCATTTCATTCTAATACCAACACATCAAAAGTGATAGGCTCGTAATGTCAAAAACACATCAAAAGTGACCAGTTGATAGCTGAAAGAAATAACAAATGATATTTTAGAAGATCAATAGTAGTTTAAATATTATGACTGAAAGCAACCAATTTGAGATATATAGGAAGAAGGATGTTCTCCGTGCTCTTCTTCTGCAGGACCATCAATCAAATTGGAAGTTTGAAACTCATCAAAGAATCGGCACATGGAGCTGAAAACAAAATAAAATAGAGCTGACCGGACGAACGTTTCATTCAGCAGATGGACATCACCACATCAGACAAATGATCAAATCTTCCTTGCACTCTCTACTCTAAGACTGCTATTTCGTAAGTGCAAGCTTTTTCCTATGGAAGTATGGATGCTTTCTTATAACTGTCTATAGAACCTTAGCAGCTGGTGTTTTCAACGGACCGACCACCATAATAAAGGAGAGAAACAGGGAGAACCAGAACAAAAAATAGAGACGCCAATTGAGATGGATAGGGCTCATAGAGAGGGTCTTCTCATTGCCGCATCATCGACATTCGCTGGAATCGCCCATGCATACTCTTCGACGGCCCCGACCTCCTCTTGTGGTTGCCGTCAGCCGTCGCCTCATTCACCCCTTCTATTTTGTGGCTTCAGCCCTGAACACAAACAGAAGATTCAGCTAGTGATACTCTAGATCTAACAATAGGTGCAACAAAAAAGTGAACTTGGCATACGTCCATGCTCAATAGATGAAACGCGACAGAAAGATAAACTGGAGTTGTGACTATTACCACCAACAAATGAAGTGCCATTACAATATTCTCCTATGAGCAATGTAGAAGGAAATGATGATGTGGAGTACAATAACAGACATGACATATTATTTTAGATTAGAGAAAAGAGGAAACATAAAAAAATTCAAAGATAACTGTAATGTTAATTCCTTGCTGCAGTTAAAATAACCTGAACTAATCAATCTTTTTAATGGCTGCAATCAACCACTATTGCCATAGTAAATCAAGACTAATTTTCTTACATACATTGAGATAAATGTAGACAGGAGAAAAATGATATGGGAGCCAAGCTCACAACTTACCAATCCTAAACCTCCAAAATTAGCACGAGAACCACACAAAACAAATCATCATGATCATGAAAATAGTGAGGAATTCATACATCATAGACGCGGTTAAAGCATAACTCAACCTGCCGATCAAAACAGAGGAAAGGAGAACAAAAAATCAGGAAGGTGCGAGATGGCTGGGATCGAAGACGGAGTAGTAGCACCAAACCTAGCAGAGAACATTCACCGATGTGGCTCGAGCTCCTCCTAGGGTCACTGCAAAACACATGGGGATGGAGGGCGGGGAGAAGACGGAGCTGCGCCAGCCACCGCAAACAAAGAATATGAGGCGAATTGGATAGGAACGAGGCGTGGAGCAGTGGTGGCGGCACTGACCTGAGCACAGGGAAGGCGGCGGAGGAAGGAGAGAGCGGCGGTTGCGCGCGGATCTGGAGCTGCCTCTTCATCCGCACTACCCCGCATCTCTACATCTCGCCGCCTCGACCTAGGGCCTCTATCGGCACCTCGATGCCATCCCTTCCTTAGTCTATAAAGCTGAATTGCATGAAAGTTGAATCTATGGATGTCCTAACCTCTATTTGGAAGTTAGATTGGTTGATTGATTGGTTAAGTATTATTCACAAAAAGAAGAAAAGTGTACCTGTGTTGCCAAACGAGTTCGAACAACATCCAACGGGTAAGTTACAGATGCAGCTGTCACTCCCGCTAGACCACCACCAAGTAAACGTACGACACTAACATAATTTGGGTCATCCAGGCCAGGCACCATTCCGAGAAGCTGCAACCGTTATTCAAAACTCATCAAACTATAACAAAAAGCATAAAGTCATGAACAATCTTACAAGTTAACATACTGAAACTTAGTACTGATCTTTTTGTATCGCTCATAAGAATAGAAGCTCATGGCGGAATAAGGTAATCGATGTACAATGGTGACAAGATTGCCTTTCCAAAACGCCCCAAACAATCCGCGAAGCCTCGTGCCATATACTACACTTCCTTAGAGCTGCAGCATCTGAATGCATACCTGCCACCTGTCGGATCAGTATGTCACAAGCTCGTATAACAAACTTCATCATCAACATATGGGTTACGTGACCCAAAAATAATGTTGTTGGGTTCATATTCAAGAACAATTTCAAGAGACTGCAATTTTGTAGCTATGAACAGCGTATAATACAGAAAATTCACAGCCAAGGCTGAACTTCGGATGATGATTGGACACTATATAAGCAGAGTGTTGTAAATGAACAACAATAAGTAGTTCATAACTGTCAACCAGGGATATACGGTTTGGAGCAATCAGTTAAAAAGCGAGGAAAGAATCTATATATCGCATTCAGGGAACTAAGTTAATAGTATCAGCATCAAATTTCTTTTGAAAAGCCTACGTGTGAAGCCAGAAGCACACCGGCAACCCGAGAAAGAAGGAAATTCTTCCTTCACGCTCAGATTGTTGGAAATATGCCCTAGAGGCAATAATAAATGGTTATTATTATATTTATTTGTTCATGATAATTGTCTATTGTTCATGCTATAATTGTGTTATCCGGAAATCGTAATACATGTGTGAATATATAGGCCACAACATGTCCCTAGTGAGCCTCTAGTTGACTAGCTTGTTGATCAACAGATAGCCATGGTTTCCTGACTATGGACATTGGATGTCGTTGATAACGGGATCACATCATTAGGAGAATGATGTGATGGACAAGACCCAATCCTAAGCATAGCACAAAAGATCGTGTAGTTCGTTTGCTAGAGCTTTTCCAATGTCAAGTATCATTTCCTTAGACCATGAGATCGTGCAACTCCCGGATACCGTAGGAGTGCTTTGGGTGTGCCAAACGTCACAACGTAACTAGGTGACTATAAAGGTACACTATGGGTATCTCTGAAAGTGTCTGTTGGGTTGGCTCGGATCGAGACTGGGATTTGTCACTCCATGTGACGGAGAGGTATCTCTGGGCCCACTCGGTAGTGCATCATCATAATGAGCTCAATGTGACTAAGGAGTTAGCCACGGGATCATGCATTACGGTACGAGTAAAGAGACTTGCCGGTAATGAGATTGAACAAGGTATTGGGATACCGACGATCGAATCTCGGGCAAGTAACATACCGATTGACAAAGGGAATTGTATACGAGATTGATTGAATCCTCGACATCGTGGTTCATCCGATGAGATCATCGTGGAACATGTGGGAGCCAACATGGGTATCCAGATCCCACTGTTGGTTATTGACCGGAGAAGCGTCCCGGTCATGTCTGCATGTCTCCTGAACCCGTAGGGTCTACACACTTAATGTTCGGTGACGCTAGGGTTGTAGAGATATTAGTATGCGGAAACCCGAAAGTTGTTCGGAGTCCCGGATGAGATCCCGAACGTCACGAGGAGTTCCGGAATGGTCCGGAGGTGAAGAATTATATATGGGAAGTCCAGTTTCGGCCACCGGGAAAGTTTCGGGGGTTATCGGTATTGTACCGGGACCACCGGAAGGGTCCCGGGGGTCCACCGGGTGGGGCCACCTATCCCGGAGGGCCCCATGGGCTGAAGTGGGAAGGGAACCAGCCCTTAGTGGGCTGGGGCGGCCCCCCTTGGGCCTCCCCCTGCGCCTAGGGTTGGAAACCCTAGGGGTGGGGGGCGCCCCACTTGGCTTGGGGGGGAAGCCACCCCCTTCCCCCTTGGCCGCCGCCCCCCATGTAGATGGGTTCTAGGCCGGTGCCCCCCCTCCTAGGGGGCCTATATATAGTGGGGGGGAGGGAGGGCAGCAATACAACAGCCCCTGGCGCCTCCCTCTCCCCCTGCAACACCTCTCCCTCTCGCAGAAGCTTGGCGAAGCCCTGCCGAGATCCCGCTACATCCACCACCACGCCGTCGTGCTGCTGGATCTCCATCAACCTCTCCTTCCCCCTTGCTGGATCAAGAAGGAGGAGACGTCGCTGCTCCATACATGTGTTGAATGCGGAGGTGCCGTCCGTTCGGCACTCGGTCATCGGTGATTTGGATCACGGCGAGTACGACTCCATCAACCCCGTTCATTGGAACGCTTCCGCTCGCGATCTACAAGGGTATGTAGATGCACTCCTTTCCCCTCGTTGCTAGTATACTCCATAGATGGATCTTGGTGATGCGTAGGAAATTTTAAAATTCTGCTACGATCCCCAACAGTGGCATCATGAGCCAGGCCTATGCGTAGTTACTGTGCACGAGTAGAACACAAAGCAGTTGTGGGCGTAGATGTTGTCAATTTTTCTTGCCACTACTAGTCCTATCTTGTTTCGGCGGTATTGTGGGATGAAGCGGCCCGGACCGACCTTACACGTACGCTTACGTGAGACAGGTTCCACCGACTGACATGCACTAGTTGCATAAGGTGGCTAGCGGGTGTCTGTCTCTCCCACTTTAGTCGGAACGGATTCGATGAAAAGGGTCCTTATGAAGGGTAAATAGAAATTGGCATATCACGTTGTGGTTTTACGTAGGTAAGAAACGTTCTTGCTAGAAACCTATACAAGCCACGTAAAAACTTGCAACAACAATTAGAGGACGTCTAACTTGTTTTTGCAGCATGTGCTATGTGATGTGATATGGCCAGAAGATGTGATGAATGATATATGTGATGTATGAGATTGATCATATTCTTGTAATAGGAATCACGACTTGCATGTCGATGAGTATGACAACCGGCAGGAGCCATAGGAGTTGTCTTTATTATTTTGCATGACCTGCGTGTCATTGAATAACGCCATGTAAATTACTTTACTTTATTGCTAAACGCGTTGGCCATAGAAATAGAAGTAATCGTTGGCGTGACAACTTCATGAAGACACAATGATGGAGATCATGATGATGGAGATCATGGTGTCATGCCGGTGGCGAAGATGATCATGGTTCCCCGAAGATGGAGATCAAAGGAGCAAAATGATATTGGCCATATCATGTCACTATTTGATTGCATGTGATGTTTATCATGTTTTGCATCTTATTTGCTTAGAACGACGGTAGTAAGTAAGATGATCCCTTATTATAATTTCAAGAAAGTGTTCCCCCTAACTGTGCACCGTTGCGAAGGTTCGTTGTTTTGAAGCACCACATGATGATCGGGTGTGATAGATTCTAACGTTCGCATACAACGGGTGTTGACGAGCCTAGCATGTACAGACATGGCCTCGGAACACACGCAATACACTTAGGTTGACTTGACGAGCCTAGCATGTACAGACATGGCCTCGGAACACGGAGGACCGAAAGGTCGAGCATGAGTCGTATAGAAGATACGATCAACATGGAGATGTTCACCGATCTTGACTAGTCCGTCTCACGTGATGATCGGACACGGCCTAGTTAAGTCGGATCATGTTTCACTTAGATGACTAGAGGGATGTCTATCTGAGTGGGAGTTCATTGAATAATTTGATTATATGAACTTAATTATCATGAACCTAGTATAAAATCTTTACAATATGTCTTGTAGATCAAATGGCCCACGTTGTCCTCAACTTCAACGCGTTCCTAGAGAAAACCAAGCTGAAAGATGATGGCAGCAACTATACGGACTGGGTCCGGAACCTGAGGATCATCCTCATAGCTGCCAAGAAAGATTATGTCTTAGAAGCACCGCTAGGTGAAGCACCCATCCCAGAGAACCAAGACGTTATGAACGCTTGGCAATCACGTGCTGATGATTACTCCCTCGTTCAGTGCGGCATGCTTTACAGCTTAGAACCGGGTCTCCAAAAGCGTTTTGAGAAACATGGAGCATAGAGATGTTCGAAGAGCTGAAAATAGTTTTCCAAGCTCATGCCCGGGTCAAGAGATATGAAGTCTCCGACAAGTTCTTCAGCTGTAAAATGGAGGAAAATAGTTCTGTTAGTGAGCACATACTCAGAATGTCTGGGTTACACAACCGCTTGTCTCAGCTGGGAGTTAATCTCCCAGATGACGCGGTCATTGACAGAATCCTTCAGTCGCTTCCACCGAGCTACAAGAGCTTTGTGATGAACTTCAATATGCAGGGGATGGAAAAGACCATTCCTGAGGTATATTCAATGCTGAAATCAGCGGAGGTGGAGATCAGAAAGGAACATCAAGTGTTGATGGTGAATAAAACCACTAAGTTCAAGAAGGGCAAGGGTAAGAAGAACTTCAAGAAGGACGGCAAGGGAGTTGCCGCGCCCGGTAAACCAGTTGCCGGGAAGAAGTCAAAGAATGGACCCAAGCCTGAGACTGAGTGCTTTTATTGCAAGGGAAGTGGTCACTGGAAGCGGAACTGCCCCAAATACTTAGCGGACAAGAAGGCCGGCAACACCAAAGGTATATGTGATATACATGTAATTGATGTGTACCTTACCAGTACTCGTAGTAGCTCCTGGGTATTTGATACCGGTGCGGTTGCTCATATTTGTAACTCAAAACAGGAGCTGCGGAATAAGCGGAGACTGGCGAAGGACGTGGTGACGATGCGCGTCGGGAATGGTTCCAAGGTCGATGTGATCGCCGTCGGCACGCTACCTCTGCATTTACCTACGGGATTAGTATTAAACCTCAATAATTGTTATTTAGTGCCAGCTTTGAGCATGAACATTGTATCTGGATCTCGTTTAATTCGAGATGTCTACTCATTTAAATCCGAGAATAATGGTTGTTCTATTTATATGAGAGATATGTTTTATGGTCATGCCCCGCTGGTCAATGGTTTATTCTTGATGAATCTCGAACGTGATGTTACACATATTCATAGTGTGAATACCAAAAAAAAATGTAAAGTTGATAACGATAGTCCCACATACTTGTGGCACTGCCGCCTTGGTCACATTGGTGTCAAACGCATAAAGAAGCTCCATGCAGATGGACTTTTGGAGTCTCTTGATTACGAATCATTTGACACGTGCGAACCATGCCTCATGGGTAAGATGACCAAGACTCCGTTCTCCGGAACAATGGAGCGAGCAACCAATTTATTGGAAATCATACATACCGATGTGTGCGGTCCAATGAGTGTTGAGGCTCGCGGAGGATATCGTTATGTTCTCACTCTCACTGATGACTTAAGTAGATATGGGTATGTCTACCTAATGAAACACAAGTCTGAAACCTTTGAAAAGTTCAAGGAATTTCAGAGTGAGGTTGAGAATCAACGTGACAGGAAAATAAAGTTCTTACGATCAGATCGTGGTGGAGAATATTTAAGTCACGAATTTGGTACGCACTGAAGGAAATGTGGAATCGTTTCACAACTCACGCCGCCTGAAACACCTCAGCGAAATGGTGTGTCCGAACGTCGTAATCGCACTCTATTGGATATGGTGCGATCTATGACGTCTCTTACCGATCTACTGCTCTCATTTTGGGGCTATGCTTTAGAGACTGCCGCATTCACTTTAAATAGGGCTCCGTCGAAATCCGTTGAGACGACACCGTATGAATTATGGTTTGGGAAGAAACCTAAGCTGTCGTTTCTAAAAGTTTGGGGATGCGATGCTTATGTCAAGAAACTTCAACCTGAAAAGCTCAAAACCAAGTCGGAAAAATGCGTCTTCATAGGATACCCTAAGGAAACCATTGGGTATACCTTCTACCTCAGATCCGAAGGCAAGATCTTTGTTGCCAAGAACGGGTCCTTTCTGGAGAAAGAGTTTCTCTCGAAAGAATTAAGTGGGAGGAAAGTGGAACTTGATGAGGTGATAGTCACCCCTTCCGAACCGGAAAGTAGCGCAACGCGGGAAGATGTTCCTGTGGTGCCTACACCGACTGGGGAGGAAGTTAATGATGATGATCATGAAGCTTCGGATCAAGTTAGTGCTGAACTTCGTAGGTCCACAAGGACACGTTCCGCACCAGAGTGGTACGGCAACCCTGTCCTGGAAATCATGTTGTTAGACAACGGTGAACCTTCGAACTATGAAGAAGCGATGGCGGGCCCGGATTCCGACAGATGGCTAGAAGCCATGAAATCCGAGATAGGATCCATGTATGAAAACGAAGTATGGACTTTGACTGACTTGCCCGATGATCGGTGAGCCATACAAAATAAATGGATCTTTAAGAAGAAGACAGACGCGGATGGTAATGTGGCCATCTATAAGGCTCGACTTGTCGCTAAGGGTTATCGACAAGTTTAAGGGGTTGACTACGATGAGACTTTCTCACCCGTAGCGAAGCTGAAGTCCGTCCGAATCATGTTAGCAATTGCCGCATACTATGATTATGAGATATGGCAGATGGACGTCAAAACGGCATTCCTTAACGGCTTTCTTAAGGAAGAATTGTATATGATGCAGCCGGAAGGTTTTGTCGATCCTAAGAATGCTAACAAAGTATGCAAGCTCCAGCGCTCAATCTATGGGCTGGTGCAAGCATCTCGGAGTTGGAACATTCGCTTTGATGAGATGATCAAAGCGTTTGGGTTTACACAGACTTATGGAGAAGTCTGTGTTTACAGGAAAGTGAGTGGGAGCTCTGTAGCTTTTCTCATATTATATGTGGATGACATACTATTGATGGGAAATGATATAGAATTCTTGGAAAGTATAAAGGCCTGCTTGAATAAGTGTTTTTCAATGAAGGACCTTGGAGAAGCTGCTTATATATTAGGCATCAAGATCTATAGAGATAGATCAAGACGCCTAATTGGTCTTTCACAGAGTACGTACCTTGACAAGATATTGAAGAAGTTCAATATGGATCAGTCCAAGAAGGGGTTCTTGCCTGTATTGCAGGGTGTACAATTGAGCACGGCTCAATGCCCGACCACGGCAGAAGATAGAGAAAAGATGAGTGTCATCCCCTATGCCTCGGCCATAGGGTCTATTATGTATGCCATGCTGTGTACCAGACCTGATGTAAACCTTGCCGTAAGTTTGGTAGGAAGGTACCAAAGTAATCCCGGCATGGAACACTGGACAACGGTCAAGAATATCCTGAAGTACCTGAAAAGGACTAAGGATATGTTTCTCGTTTATGGAGGTGACGAAGAGCTCATCGTAAAGGGTTACGTCGACGCTAGCTTCGACACAGATCTGGATGACTCGAAGTCACAAACCGGATACGTGTATATTTTGAATGGAGGGGCAGTAAGCTGGTGCAGTTGCAAGCAAAGCGTCGTGGCGGGATCTACATGTGAAGCGGAGTACATGGCGGCCTCAGAGGCAGCACAAGAAGCAATCTGGATGAAGGAGTTCACTACCGACCTAGGGGTGATTCCCAATGCGTCGGGCCCGATGACTCTCTTCTGTGACAACACTGGAGCTATTGCCCTTGCCAAGGAGCCCAGGTTGCACAGGAAGACCAGGCATATCAAGCGTCGCTTCAACTCCATTCGTGAAAGTGTTCAAAATGGAGACATAGATATTTGTAAAGTACATACGGACCTGAATGTAGCAGATCAGTTGACTGAACCTCTCCCTAGAGCAAAACATGATCAACACCAGGACGCTATGGGTGTTCGATTCATCACAATGTAACTAGATTATTGACTCTAGTGCAAGTGGGAGACTGTTGGAAATATGCCCTAGAGGCAATATGCCCATGGTTATTATTATATTTCTTTGTTCATGATAATTGTCTATTGTTCATGCTATAATTGTGTTATCCGGAAATCGTAATACATGTGTGAATATATAGGCCACAACATGTCCCTAGTGAGCCTCTAGTTGAGTAGCTTGTTGATCAACAGATAGTCATGGTTTCCTAACTATGGACATTGGATGTCGTTGATAACGGGATCACATCATTAGGAGAATGATGTGATGGACAAGACCCAATCCTAAGCATAGCACAAAAGATCGTGTAGTTCGTTTGCTAGAGCTTTTCCAATGTCAAGTATCATTTCCTTAGACCATGAGATCGTGCAACTCCCGGATACTGTAGGAGTGCTTTGGGTGTGCCAAACGTCACAACGTAACTGGGTGACTATAAAGGTACACTGCGGGTATCTCTGAAAGTGTCAGTTGGGTTGGCTCGGATCGAGACTGGGATTTGTCACTCCGTGTGACGGAGAGGTATCTCTGGGCCCACTCGGTAGTTCATCATCATAATGAGCTCAATGTGACTAAGGAGTTAGCCACGGGATCATGAATTACGGTACGACTAAAGAGACTTGCCGATAACGAGATTGAACAAGGTATTGGGATACCGACGATCGAATCTCGGGCAAGTAATATACCGATTGACAAAGGGAATTGTATACGGGATTCAATGAATCCTCGACATCGTGGTTCATCCGATGATATCATCGTTGAACATGTGGGAGCCAACATGGGTATCCAGATCCCGCTGTTGGTTACTGACCGGAGAAGCGTCTCGGTCATGTCTGCATGTCTCCCGAACCCGTAGGGTCTACACACTTAAGGTTCGGTGACGCTAGGGTTGTAGAGATATTAGTATGCGGAAACCCGAAAGTTGTTCGGAGTCCCGGATGAGATCCCCGACGTCACGAGGAGTTCCGGAATGGTCCGGAGGTGAAGAATTATATATGGGAAGTCCAGTTTCGGCCACCGGGAAAGTTTCGGGGGTTATCGGTATTGTACCGGGACCACCGGAAGGGTCCCGGGGGTCCACCGGGTGGGGCCACCTATCCCGGAGGGCCCCATGGGCTGAAGTGGGAAGGGAACCAGCCCTTAGTGGGCTGGGGCGCCCCCCCTTGGGCCTCCCCCTGCGCCTAGGGTTGGAAACCCTAGGGGTGGGGGGCGCCCCACTTGGCTTGGGGAGGGGGGGAAGCCACCCCCTTCCCCCTTGGCCGCCGCCCCCCCCCCCCATGTAGATGGGTTCTAGGCCGGCGCCCCCCCCTCCTAGGGGGCCTATATATAGTGGGGGGAGGGAGGGAAGCAATACAACAGCCCCTGGCGCCTCCCTCTCCCCCTGCAACACCTCTCCCTCTCGCAGAAGCTTGGCGAAGCCCTGCCGAGATCCCGCTACATCCACCACCACGCCGTCGTGCTGCTGGATCTCCATCAACCTCTCCTTCCCCCTTGCTGGATCAAGAAGGAGGAGACGTCGCTGCTCCGTACGTGTGTTGAACGCGGAGGTGCCGTCCGTTCGGCACTCGGTCATCGGTGATTTGGATCACGGCGAGTACGACTCCATCAACCCCGTTCATTGGAACGCTTCCGCTCGCGATCTACAAGGGTATGTAGATGCACTCCTTTCCCCTCGTTGCTAGTATACTCCATAGATGGATCTTGGTGATGCGTAGGAAATTTTAAAATTCTGCTACGATCCCCAACACAGATAACCCAATTAATTGCTACAATCCCGACGTTTTCCTCATGCTTTTCGCCCTAAATTCCTTGGATGTCAGGGCACGCGGAATCCCACACATTCAAAGGGGGGTTCCTTTCTCGTCAAATCATGTCCTGGACACAGAATCTCGCAAACTCGAAAGGACAGCTCTAATTAGTCCTCGCCGGAGATTCGTGTGGTCTGAAATCCCCCCTCGAGGCACAAATTCGCAGCTGCGGAAGCAAGATGCTACCCTCCCCTGTCCCCTCCGAGCTCCCAACCCGTCCATGCACACGAGAACGCGGGAGAAAGGAAGGGGTGTGGGGGAAGCCTTTTTTACCTGGAAGAGGATGGTGAGGCGGGCGAGGGGCGTGGTGCAGGTCTTGCTGACGACGCCCGCGAAGCCTCCGGCGGCGAGGTGCGCGGTGGTGCCGATGTGGCGCTGCTGCTGCTCCTGGCGGGGGAGGCCGAGACGGCGCCACAGCCGTCGAGGGCCACGCCGCCCACCCGCGCCTCGTTCTGCATCGGCGGGTTCGGCGGGGAGGGTGGGACGGGTGGGGATTGCGGCTAAGCTTGGGTCGCTCGCGGGGGTGGTGCGGTGTGGATGGCGGACGGACGCGTGCCAGGCAGAATAGCACGCCTTGACGAAAACACGAGAAGGTTTGAACAAGAGCAGGTTTCAGGAGCGCGCCTTCTCTGATGGCCATAGATGGCGGAGCAAGGATGGTAGTGGCGGCTGTGGCGGTGCCGGCGGGAACCCTAGCCGCCAGTCGGGGTGGAAACAAGAAGATGCAAGAGGAGGAGGAAAAAGAATGCTTTGTGTCTCTCTCTTTTGTCCCCGCTCACGGCACGTTTTCTTTTCTCCCTGCAATCTCTTTTTGTCTCTAGCGATCCCACGTAGCAGGCGCGAGCAACCCTCCTTAATGCACACCTTATTGTTTTGGATGGATGGGTACAGTTTCTGTCACTTACATATGACTTTTGTAATAGACCGTTGTTTAGTTTAGTTTATCCTAATACAAATGCCCCGTGCGTTTCAACGAAGTAACAAAATCATAAAATCTACTCTGTGTGACATTACGTGCTAAGCGCCATTGCTTATATCCGATTTTGATTAACATCGATAATAATTTTTAAGTTTTGTGAATAACTAGAAGTGTATTTTTTTAAATGGAACATTTTTGGGGAATTTTTTCTCATTTTGATAAAAGCATGAACATATTTAAAACACAAGCATTTGACGTACTCCCTCCGTCCTTAAAAAATGTACTTCCAATTTTGTTGGAGGGTTAAACTATCTCAAAGTTTGACTGAGTTTGTGCAAAATTATATCAATGTTTATAAAACTAAATAGGTATATGATGAAAATATATTTAATCATGAATCTAATGCTACTCATTTGATGGTACAAGTGTTGATGTATTATTGTATAAATACGGTCAAATAATAACTATTTTGACTCTTCAACAAACTTGGAAGTACACTCTTTAAAGAACGAAGGAAATAGATAGTAGGCTCTTTTTCTCTAAAAAAACACACATTGCGGAGACCAAAACCGCGCATATCACAGGGTGTTCGGCGACTTAAACAAATCGTCAAGTGGAGTGGCCGGAACGTACACCTATCTACACGCCTCCTAGGATCGAAATGCCCAGCATCCCATCTCTTTTCCCCTTCCCCTGGGCGCTTCGTTCTCATCCCATCTAGCTTAGCTAACCACTGCAACCATTGGACACTTGTGATTGATAATAGCTCTAACAGTATAAGAACATGCGCGGCCGCGCTATTTATTAATCACTCAGATTTTTATTTTTTTAGGAAAATCGTGATTTTGAAAAAGTTCATTGTTTTTAAGACAAAAGTTTATCATTTTGGAAGAAAAGTTCAAACACTTAAAAATAGTTCATCATTTTTTAAGGTAAGCTCACAAACTTAAGAAAGTTCCTCGATTTTGAAGGACATTTATGAAAAAGTGAAAAAAATGTTCCTTTAAAAAAACACAAATGTTTGGAAAGAAATCATCAATATTGAAAAAAGTTCATCGATTTTGACAAAAAGTTCAGCGAGTTTGAAAAATAGGTCATCAATTTTAAAAAAAGTTCACAAATTAGAATAGAAAAAGGATCAATTTTGAAGAAAAAAACGACAAATTTAAAAAATGTTCATCAAATTTGAAAAAAACTCAATTTTTAGAAAAGTTCATCAAATATGAAGAAAATGTTCACGAATTTGACAAGAAGTTCATCGAATTTGATAGAAAAGTTCATTGAATTTTTAAAAATTTCTACTATTTTGGTAAATACGACGAATTTGAAAAAGTTCATCGAACGAGGAAGAAGGAAAAAGAAAAATGAAAACAAAAAAGAAAAAAGAAAAACGAAATACAAGACTGGAAAAGACAAAAAAAGATGGAAGGAGGGCAGCAAGTTCGCTTGGCGAGGTGATTACTGGAATGTGGAATAACCTGGAAATACCCATATATTATGCACGCTCTTTTTTCTCTTTTAACAGAAAAAGAAGGAAAGCAAATGGGCGGAACCCAACTAGCAAGTCTGTAGGCGCCCGTTTGCAGAAACAATAAGAATGAGCGCCTACAACGCTAAATAGGAATCCTCTAGCTTCGTTGCCTCTTTGCGACTGCCGCCCTGCAAGCCCTCCGCCTCGGCTTTAGCCGCCATCAGCTCTCACACCTGGCCTCCTTCTAATTCCTCACAAGCTCGCCCGCAGCCACCATGACCTCGAGTGCTCTCTCGCTCGCGACGGAGCGGCAGCTAGCTATCTAGCTAGCTCGCGGTGGCGGCGGCACCAGCAGTAGCTAGCTGGCTAGCTAACTCGCGGCCACACCTCGCAGAGGGTAAGGTCCGATGGTCGCCGACGTCGAGGCGTTCCGGTGAGGTCGTGCTTGTGGAAGACCATGGTGGGAAGCTGAAACTACCCTCCCGCCGACCATTTTTTATATTTTAGGTCTTTGCAAAAAATGCCCTCAATCTTGTAGATACGAAGGAAATGGCCTCGTGGATTCGGTATCTCAAAAAAAAAAAAAATCAGGACGGCCAAATTTAGGAGATATATTCAGAACGGGTTTACATCCCGCAGACCAACGGTTACCGGATGGTCAAGTTTGCTGGATATGCCAGAGATGGTCTTACGAGACATAAACACCACCTGCAAATCTGCAATGCAGTTTTATGCAAAGAGCAGCTAGATTTGCTATCTATACAAAATCCAACGGCTCACAGCGTCCTAAAGAACCACACAATCCGTATGCTTGGACCTGATTGGTCGAGGCCAGGGGCCCATCCACCCACACACGCGCACGCAGTTGTGCAATCGCGACGCCCCTGCGTGACACGGTACTGCGTTCTCCGGCCTCTCTCGGTCCTTTCTCTTCTTAGGCCAACTCCACCGCTCGACTCCATTCCGTTCGCTCCCGTTTGTTTGAGGTAAAACGGACAATCGAAGCGGCCCAACGCACGACGACCCAGATTCATCTGGTCCGTTTTGTGTCTGGCCGACCCATTTCGAACGCAAACTTGCGCCGTGTTTGGGTTGCGGCGGACACCAAACGGACGCGCGCCTCGTCCGCGTCGGGGCCGCGTGGCAAGCAGCCACCTACCTCCCACCCGCTCACGTCAATGCGCACGAGCGGGGGCCCCACCTGTCATCCGCACATCGAAAGGTCGCCGTCCTTCTTTAAGTGGGAACCGTGGACCGGGCGTCGTCCACGCTGCCCCACGCCACCCTGCGGCCTCCTCGAAACCCGACAGTGCCAAGCCCTAGCCCTCCCTTGTTCTCGAGCTCGCCGGCCGGCCACCTCGAAGCCATGGGCTTCTCGAACCGCAAGGGGAAGCACGACCGTGAGGCCGGCTCCTCCTCGGGGTGCCGCCGCGGCTCCGTGAAGAAGGAGGAGCCCGCGTCACCGCCGTGCTCCTCCCGTCGAGCCCCCGCGCCGGCCCCCTTCACCATCAACCCTAGGCCCGCCGGCGAGCGCGACCGGCAGTACCTCGCGGCGGACGTGTGGCGGCGGTACTGGGATATGAGGACGCCGGTCCCGTGGAGCGACGTCCACCTCCCCAACGGATGGCACCTCAGCGCCGACCGTGTGCCGATCCCGCCGGTGCCAGCGAGCGGCCGTGCGCGCCGCGATGAGATCGAGCGTCGCTGCCGCCTCCTCCCCGACGACATGTACTACGACGATAGGTACGCCCCCGACTCCGTGCTTTGGGACACATGGCTCCAGGACGAGCACGACACGCGCCGCGCGTCCTACTTTGCCGGCACGGTGTCGGGGCCGCGGCGGCCACGTCGAGAGGTGCGCGGGGCGTACGCGGGTGCGCGGCCTCCCGCCCACGCCGTCGCCTTCCCCGTCTCCGTCCCCACCTCCACCTCCTCGCATGACAGCGGAGAAGGAGGCCCGGCTCATGCAGTGTGTCATGGAGGACTCCATGAACACACACGACGAGCGCCAGTGGGACGGCTTGGAGGAGGCGCTGGCATTCTCTGCCGCCGGCGACGTCCCCTTCCCCGAGATGGAGATGGCGGCCGTCAAGGAGGAGGAGAGGAGGGAGGAGGCGATGGAGGTGGAGCCGGTGGCCGCGTTCCACCCCGGCCTGGTGGGCCAGCAATGGAGCTGGTCGTGCACCGCGCCGGAGATGGCCGACGCCGTGGGGAGCGTGAACTGGTGCCCCATGCCACGGGAGGTGGTCGTGCAGGCACCTCCCGCCGTCCAGCCCGCCTCCGTCTACCACGCACCGCTGGCCCATCTCTGGACGTCGCCGGCCTACGTGGACCTCGTCAGCGACGACGACGACGCCGCCGCCGCCGACGACGACGACGCCGGCGGCCACTGAAGACGGCGACGGCGACGGCATCGACGGGCACGGGCAGGAGCGCGCTGGCGGCGGCCATTTTTTATTTTCTTTTTTATGTTTAATTATGTTAAGGTGGACGTGAAACTGGGCCGTTTTGTGGTCGTGGCGACCCTAATTATTAAACTGCGCTTATTTACTTTTTTTTAGTCATTTTATTTACTTTTTCTGTTTTTTAAATAATGTCCAACGCGGACATGATTTGGGGTGCGGCCACGCGGTGGGCACACGCACGATCCAACGGACAAAACCGGACACGGACGAACCCATCGACACTTCAAAAGGACAAAATCCGACCAAACCGGACGTCCGTTTGAGCGCGGTGGAGTTGGCCTAACGGCTCAATCGCCCATCGTCGGCTATGGCTGCGTACTTGACCTCCAGCGCCGGCCAGCACGTCGAGCGTGCCGCCGCCTCTTCACGCGCGTTTGAGCTCCGCTCCGCCGCTAAGCGCGCTCCTAGCGGTACTACGAGCACGACAGCCTCGGCTCCAGCACTGGAAGGTGCGACGCTACGCGACGGCAGCGCATCCCCGACCACGGTGCACAAGAGCGCGTGGGTCGTACAGTTATCCTCTGACGGGATAAAATAAAGAAATGAGACGATCCAAAGCAATGGGCAGAGGCTTTGTCATCATGCACATATATAGAATATCACCAAGTCCAAGAATAAATGAATTAGACATGAGGAATATAATTACTAGATCCAGATCCAAGCTTTGCTAGGGTGGTGATGTCGTTCCGTTCATCCTTAATCACGCCATTCTGCAGTATTTATTCCCGGATAGATGGCCATTAGTAGCTAATGAAGCGCGACACGAGGATTACTATGTCAGGTTACGTGGCGATTGATAGCCCACGTGATCAAGCATAGTAGCCAGCCACTGGTAGCCCACGTGATCAAGCATGGTAGCCAGCGTGATGTCTAATCGAGTCCAGCTAGGACCCCAAATGCCCACACCTATCTAGCTAGCTCTATAAAAGCCCCGGCAGACCTCTACACAAAAACAACCCACACCAGGCATAAGCGGTGAGTGAGTGCATCGACCTTCCATCAGCTATATCCTAGGTCGATCTGATCATGGCAGCAGCAATGCTCCCGAGGCTCGCTGCCATGGCGGCGCTGGTCGCCCTGATGTGCGCCGTCACTGTGGCCCAGAAGGTACCTGCCATCGGCGGTGCGCCGGTGTGCGACGGTGTCGATCAGAACGTCGTGAATGCGTGCTTCAAGAGCTTCGGAGAAGGTAACAAAGATGCCACTGCCGACAGGATTATTTCGGGTAAAGTCAGTCAGGTTCAAGTGGACTGCTGCGTCGCCTTTGGAGGCCACTCATGCCTCTGCAAGATGAAGAAGGTGTGGAAGGCTCCGGCTCAAAGCAAAAGTGCCCAGGTGCAATGCGTCAAGCAAAAGGCCTGCTAATGAGCGCGTGGGAGGTCTCTTCGTGCATGCAAGACCTCTAGTTCGTTGGATATGTGTGTTTCTTGCATGTTGGTTTCAAGCGGTGGATGTTCACCTGCTCCTTGCTTGCTTTTATTTGTTTGTGTGTGTGTGTCATGTGAGTGTGTTCTGTTTTTCTACGTATGAGAACGTTGATCGGTCGGTTGTGTCTTTTTTGTTTGTACCAATCAGAAATAAATGTGGGTAAGATTTCTTGTTTCATCCTGTTTTGTTCGTATATTATTTCATGCATCCAAAAATATATTATAACACTAGCAAACGTCAAATACGGAGTTAATTAGTACATGCACACTAGTCTCAAAAAAAATATTAGTACATGCACACTACATCTGCGCAGCAGAGCGCAAATCCTTAGAGGCTAGTTCTTACTTTCTCTTGAGCAATCGGCATGGCGGATAGATTATACGTGCCCCGTCTCTGTCGATGTGGATCAAGTGGCCAAAGTGAACTTCGATCTCCATGCTGTCTGCACCATCCGCTCAGGTCCAACTTGACGGGAATTAGACGCAACACTAGCTCACAATCCAAGCAGTCCTGGTCGGCTGGCGCGCCGCGAGCCGTGCCGTTCGTGCAACAAACCTCCGCTGCGCACGTGGGTGGCGGCCATGGCCCACGTGTGCGCCACCTTAGCTTGCAGATGCAATGCTGGGCAGCCTGTCTGCCCTACATAACGTCGGTCGCTGCGCAAACCAGCACGCCTATGTCGGTTGTCCGTGAGCCAAATTTTGACAGAAGGCTCAACAGTTGGCGCAGTCTTTTTTTAGTCTAAACACACTTCACTTTATTGAATAATGTTCGTAGGGATACAATTCAAATCTGGGGGGTTTCTGAGCCACACATGGCGCCCCGGGTCCAGACCAAAAGCATGCTTAGCGAGGCTATGCCCGTCCTTCAAAGATGACGGTACACTGTTGGAAAAGCTCCATCGTCTCTCTGATCTCTCTCACAATGGTTGCATACATCCCACCAATGCCAAGCTTGATATCCTGCACCACGCCCTTGCAGTCCGAGGCAATTATAACATGAGATAATGATAGATCTTGGGCAAGTGCAAGAGCCTCCCGACAAGCTAGTGCCTCGAGCGTAGCAGGATCGGTGAGGCCGGCGCATCTGATCACTGACGAGCCCAAGTGATTGCCGTCTCCGTCCCTACAAACTGCACTGAAGGAGCCTTCATCATTTGCTCTATTTACAGCCCCATCGACCCGGATTTTTGCAAAGTTCTCCGGTGGCCTTATCCACCTAGGCTTACTCACGCTGGATCGGGTAACTGGATTGTGCTTCACCTCAACTGGCTTACAGTCACTGAGTTCACGGATGTACTTCATGATGAATTGGTGGGTTGACATCGGACTCTGAAAGATGTGCTCATGTAAGGCTTGGCGTCGAGAGAACCAAATGGCCCAGAGAGTAACCAATACTTGAGTAAACTTCGCCAAGGGAAGCGAGTCCAGGAGGGAGAAGATCCACCATTTTGCATCTGGTTCGGTCGTTTCAGATAAAACATGAAAGATCTCCGGCGCTTGCAATGCCCAAACCGAACGAGCAGCATGGCAATGCAGAAGAGAGTGTTGCCAGGAATCTGTAGCTCCACATAGCCTGCAACTCTCGACAGTCGACATGTTTCGGTGGTGTAACACATCCGCCGTCGGGATCGACTGTTGAGCTAGTCTCCAGAGAAAATTTTTAACCTTCGAAGGCACATCTACCTTCCATAGCTTGGACCACGACTTCTGTTCACCTTCAGAGTTGGAGGAATCCGAACGCCCCTCTAACCAAGCTTCTCGGTTGTGTTTTGTGGTAACAAGCATGCGGTATGCCGATCGGACTGAGAAGACTCCGTTCTTCTCATGAGCCCAAGACCAGAAATCATTAATATGTTTTGTGCATAGGGGAATTGAGAAGATAGCCGCTGCATCAGTTGGCGCAGTCGATAACGTGCTATAGGACATATGACTACCACGGCCCATACAACCCACGGGATCGCCCTGGCGTCGTGCGGGGTCTGTCTGGAACACTAGTGAAAAAATGACTAGACACAATTTTAATAGGTGGCACCTCATTTTTAATCCACGCCGCAATTATTATTTTTTAAATTTTTAATCCACACCACAATTATTTTTTAAATAGTGGTGGCGTTGGCATATTCGATACGCCATTACTATTTCATTATTGGTGGCGTGTCGCATAAAATCCACGCCACTACTATTTGGGATCCAGCAGCCTACCTGGTCGCAACTTAGTGGTGGCGTGTAACTTTTTGTCACGACACCAGTATTGGACCTATTGGTGGCGTCGCACTTTTTTTCCACGCCACCATCATATGTATCAAATTATTCAAAAACAAAGAAAAAATGTACGAGTTACTGGTGGCGTCCATAGTTCAGCCCATGCCACCAGTAATTCTGTGCAGCCCACGCCACTAAGACTAACTACAAATTGGGTTTAGACAATTTTCAAATTGGGCTGAAGAAAACAGCCCACAACCCACCGTGTATCTCTCTCTCTCTCTCTCTCTCTCTCTCTCTCTCTCTCTCTCTCTCCTAATCTAAGCCGAAGCCAAAAATACAAGGATAGATCGAGCGAGTCCCTCTCGCAGCCGCCGACCACCCACCTCGCCTTCCCTTGCAGCTCGTCGCCGGCCGGTGGCTCTTCCCCTCGCCTCCCCACCTCAGATAAGTTAGATTACAAGAAAGGTTAAATAAAAAAATGGAAAGGAAAAATGTGTATACATGGGCATTAGCTGTATCTCCTTCCCAAGAGCAAGCAGAGCGGGATAATCATGATAGGACTACCAGCAGATCACCACTTCGGTAAAGGGGCGAGGAAATTCATGACTTTACCCATACCATCGAGTTTGGATAATTGATCAAGAAACATATAGCATGGCGCTTCCGATGTTCTCGTTGATGATCTGAGTACCACACACATGCTTCGGGATAGCATTGGCATGGTCGACAGGTAAAAGTCAGACCTTGGATACACAAAGGATCCATCAGGAACAACTAATAAAATAAGTCATACAATTTCCGCAAGGAAATGATGAGGATGTGGCCGACGGGCTCAGCAAGAATTCGTCGAGATTTCCATAAACATGGATTTTCACAATTAAATGAACAAGGTGATAGCATTGGACACACCAAAGTATATAATGAATTATGTTCGAGGAGAACATCCACTTGAATGTTAGAATGGTGACTCAATAACCAGCACACTATAATGGAATTATTGTCCGCTAACTCCAAAGCAATAGGGTTGATAGAAATACTGAAATCTCACAACAGAGTTCACTTGTTGGTATTCCAGTTAGAAACAACACAGGGACCAAGAAAGAATGGAGATGGCGAAAATATCGCTACATCAAGAATTTGTAAGAGGTGGTGAAATTCTCACAACATTCTTGACATAAAAGATGGTAATACTCCAATGTAGAACATAACATGAGTTGGATAGCAAGGAACTCAAGGCACAACACAAAACATGAACAAGTTTGTGTTGGAGGGAGGGCAATAATGTTGTCGATGATAACACAAATCATCGAGGGAAAATGACGATATTTCTAATCATGAATTCTATTCACAACTCGAAAGAAGTCAAAATGTTGACAATGATCACGACACATTTTTGTTGAGAGGTTTCATGAAGATGTAATCGATCGCCGATGACATCAAGCCAAAGAAATGGTGAAGCAAAAGGTTATTAGAACCACAGATAATATTGCAAGCTCAGAATCGAAATTGCCTTTCAAGACAACCAACATGATGTTGAAAGCCCGATGTAGCTTAGCGCACTGTCGGGATTGTGTTCCGGGGATGAAGGACATATGTAGCACGGTCAAGCTTTAGCATGACGATGATGATGTAGCCAATCAGCTGGGTACGTCATGATTGAGTACAAACTCATAAGCAAGGAAGATTACTAAGAGTTAATGAATCACAGTGTGGACCCGATTCACTTATCAGTGTTCTTGAGTGACAAACAACTAAGAACCCAGGGAAAAACTGAATTTGATGAGGAGTAATTACTTCATGAAGAACTCATAAGAGGTTATGTGTTCTGTGATATTCTCGAGATACCAGAGACTAATACTCGAAGGTAGAGCAGAATAGAGGCTGGACAGGTGAAATGATTTGCATAAGACAACTACTTTAACTTGTGTGAGAAACAGGATCAGAGAAGAACAATATGGTCGGAACCACGATTGTAAAAGACCGAAACCCAGATGCGAGATGAACTTACACCAATGGGATAATTATTTTTTCGAGAAGCTTCCATGATAAGATCTACATCGTGCCCGTGGGCATGAACACAAGGTTCAAGGTCGAGTCCCACTTATTCAATGCATATCCTTTCATTCACTTCTCGTTTTCGAAGAAGTTGTAGTGTTGAAATTTTATCTGGCGAATCGAGAGAAGAGTATGACTCGTGAAAACCTTCGGGTTCATACGGTTTTGGGAAGTCATAAGTTCAACCCATCGGGGCATCTTAGGAACATATACCACAAACTTCAGGATTAATAACTCAAGCTCGGAAGCAGAGCATGGTTGACAAGAGCAGGGGATACAATTTACCAAAGGCATTATGTACCAGGGGAAGAACTCGAGGTTTTGAGAATATACTGGAACGGTCGGATAATAATCCACCAAAGGATCTGGTGGTCTACAAAGGATCTGATGTGAGTATCGGTACTCAACCAGAAGAAGAGAGAATGCAAAGGCATCGGTTAATCGAAACATATGAATAATTCGATGCTTAAATACAAAGGAGTTAAGATTTTCAAATCGGGGGATCAGAAGCAGATGCTCCGGTTAAAAGATATGTAAGTTAAATAGAATTAATTATTCGAGTTCATGTCTCAAGTGAAGCATATGCTCTGGTCAAAAGGTTTGATTTGCTGGGAACCAGCTCATGTCTCGAGTAACGTCTGAGACGAAGGGATGAATTCTAGTTTCGACTGATGATTGCGACCATTCACAAACATATCGAATCAAAGGCTCAAAATGACGATGACAAAGGATACTAAAGAATATTGCCACTCATACGGAAAGTAACCATTATGCAAGCAGACAAGTAATTGCTGAGCAATATTTGGCAGAGGATTATCGAAAGATTAAATAGTATTTCAAAGTATCTTGTGAATCACATGAACAACTAGGGTTGAACAAATCCTCGGTAAGTGTGAGGAATTATTTGTAGGGGTATTCACGCGGCAAAGAACTGCAAGGCAGTAAGCTCAAAGGATTCCCGAGACAACGGATAGTATTTCAGGGCATCTTGTAATAACAAGAGTAACTGGGAATGAAAGTATGAACACCAGGTGCATGTAGTTATCCATAGGGGTTGGCGGTGGAAGGGAATTGCAAAAGCGATGAGCACATGTTCTCGGGAGAACATCGGAGAGTATCTTCGAAGTCTTCTGTTGAAGCAGGCGATCATCTGAAATGAAGGGGCTCTCCAGGAGGAAGTAGTTATGAGAACCTAAAGTTAGAGTTAGCAAAATCTTTAACCCTAATAGAAGAGAGATCATAATCCCAGAGTAAAGACGAGGAATAAAAGATCCTAATACCACCCATTTGTGATTTGGGCCCGTAAGACACACAACAATGTTAGTAAAAGGTTTTCAAAGACTAGACTCAAATTCGGCTAAGGAGTTGGAAAGGGGGATTCCTACATGAAGTAGGCTCTAATACCAACTTGTGATGCCCCCGATTCGACCGTACACTAATCATACACGCAAATGTGTATGATCAAGATCAGGGACTCATGGGAAGATATCACAACACAACTCTAGACACAAATTAAAGTCATACAAGCTCGAATACAAACGAGTCAGCGGAAGCAACAATATCTGAGTATAGTAAGTTAAACAAGTTTGCCTTAAGAAGGCTAGCACAAAAGCAACCACGATCAAAAAGGCAAGGCCTCCTGCCTGGGAGCCTCCTAACTACTCCTAGTTGTCGGCGGCCTCCACGTAGTAGTAGGCCCGGGGTAGTAGAAGTCATCGACGGTGGCATCTGGCTCTTGGGCTCCGACATCTGATCGCACCAATCAGGTATAGGGGAAAAAGAGGTAGCAAAGCAACCATGAGTACTCATCCAAAGTACTCGCAAGACATACATCAGATCTAAACTAAGTATGCATCAGCATCAAAGGGATGGGCTGTATCTGTGGACTGAACTGCAGAATGCCAGAAGAGAAGGGAAAGCCTAGCCTATCGAAGACTAGCATCTTCAAGCATCTTGCAACATCGGAAGAGGTAAGAGTAGCATATTATATTTAACAAGTATGTTATAACATTAACGCACAGAGATCCTTTCTCGACTCCCTGCGAGAAAGCAATCCTGGAGCCATCATATCCAAATCACATCTCAGTATCCAGTTCTAGTTGAATAGATCGGGATACAACTCCAAGTCGTCCTGTTACCGTGGACATGGCTATTCGAATAGATAAACTTCCCTATAAGGGTGCACCACATTACCCAACATGCTCAATCACTCTGGCCAGACACACTTTCTTGGGTCATGCCTGGCCTCGGAAGATCAACACGTCGTAGCCCTACCTAGGCTCAACAGAGAGGCCAGCACGCTGGTCTACATCCTAAGCGCGCATGGGTCTTGGGCCCGTCGCCCTTTGCACTCCTGCACGTTGCAAAAGCGACCGGTGAGCGGACCTAGCCCCCTTATACAAGCGTAGGCGTAACCTGTCAAACCCGGTGCGCTGCTCAGTCGCTAACGTCGTAAGAGCTTCGGCTGATACATACAACGCCGAGTGCCCATAACTGTTCCCGTGTGATGGTTAGTGCGTACAGGCCAGAGGCCAACTCAGATCAAATACCCAATCTCGTTAGTGTCTTGGGAGCACGTGGTGACGAGCAGAGACTCACGATCATGTGACCCCATGATACGTCTCCAATGTATCTATAATTTTTTATTGTTCCATGTTGTTATATTATCATTCTTGGATGTTTTACATGAAGGAAATATGCCCTAGAGGCAATAATAAAGTTATTATTTATTTCCTTATATCATGATAAATGTTTATTATTCATGCTAGAATTGTATTAACCGGAAACGTAATACTTGTGTGAATACATAGACAAATAGAGTGTCACTAGTATGCCTCTACTTGACTAGCTCGTTGATCAAAGATGGTTATGTTTCCTAGCCATAGACATGAGTTGTCATTTGATTAACGGGATCACATCATTAGGAGAATGATGTGATTGACTTGACCCATTCCGTTAGCTTAGCACTTGATCGTTTAGTATTCTGCTATTGCTTTCTTCATGACTTATACATGTTCCTATGACTATGAGATTATGCAACTCCCGTTTACCGGAGGAACACTTTGTGTGCTACCAAACGTCGCAACGTAACTGGGTGATTATAAAGGTGCTCTACAGGTGTCTCCAAAGGTACTTGTTGGGTTGGCGTATTTCGAGATTAGGATTTGTCACTCCGATTGTCGGAGAGCTATCTTTGGGCCCTCTCGGTAATGCACATCACTATAAGCCTTGCAAGCAATGTGACTAATGAGTTAGTTGCTGGATGATGTATTACAGAACGAGTAAAGAGACTTGCCGGTAACGAGATTGAACTAGGTATTGAGATACCGACGATCGAATCTCGGGCAAGTAACATACCGATGACAAAGGGAACAACGTATGTTTTTATGCGGTTTGACCGATAAAGATGTTTGTAGAATATGTGGGAGCCAATATGAGCATCCAGGTTCTGCTATTGGTTATTGGCCAGAGACATGTCTCGGTCATGTCTACATAGTTCTCGAACCCGTAGGGTCCGCACGCTTAAAGTTCGATGACGATTATATTATAAGTTTATGTGATTTGATGTACCAAAGATAGTTGGAGTCCCGGATGTGATCACGGACATGACGAGGAGTCTCGAAATGGTTGAGACATAAAGATTGATATATTGGAAGCCTATATTTGGATATCGGAAGTATTCCGGGTGAAATCGGGATTTTACCGGAGTACCGGGGGTTACCGGAACCCCCCGGGGGTTTAATGGGCCAAGATGGGCCTTAGTGGAGAAGAGGAGGGGCGGCCAGGGCAGGCCGCGCGCCCCCTCCCCCTCTAGTCCGAATTGGACAAGGAGGGGCGGGGGCGGCGCCCCCCTTTCCTTCCCCTCTCTCTCCTCCTTCCCCCTTCTCCTACTCCAACTAGGAAAGGAGGGAGTCCTACTCCCGATGGGAGTAGGACTCCTCCCTGGCGCGCCTCCTCCTGGCCGGCCGCCTCTCCCCCCTTGCTCCTTTATATACGGGGGCAGGGGGGCACCTCTAGACACAACAATTAATCTCTTGATCTCTTAGCCGTGTGCCCCCTCCACCATAATCCACCTCGATAATATCGTAGCGGTGCTTAGGCGAAGCCCTGCGTCGGTAGAACATCATCATCGTCACCACGCCGTCGTGCTGACGGAACTCTCCCTCAAAGCTTGACTGGATCGGAGTTCGAGGGACGTCATCGAGCTGAACGTGTGCTGAACTCGGAGGTGCCATACGTTCGGTAGTGAAGACGTACGACTACATCAACCGCGTTGTGCTAACGCTTCCGCTTTCGGTCTATGAGGGTACGCGGACACACTCTCCCCTCTCATTGCTATGCATCACCATGATCTTGCGTGTGCTTAGGATTTTTTTTGAAATTACTACGTTCCCCAATAGTGGCATCCGAGCCAGGTTTTATGCGTTGATGTTATATGCACGAGTAGAACACAAGTGAGTTGTGGGCGATACAAGTCATACTGCTTACCAGCATGTCACACTTTGGTTCGGCGGTATTGTTGGATGAAGTGGCCCGGACAGACATTACGCGTACGCTTACGCGAGACTGGTTCTACCGATGTGCTTTGCACACAGGTGGCTAGCGGGTGTCAGTTTCTCCAACTTTAGTTGAACCGAGTGTGGCTACGCCCGGTCCTTGAGAAGGTTAAAACAGCACTAACTTGACGAACTATCGTTGTGGTTTTGATGCGTAGGTAAGAACGGTTCTTGCTCAGCCCGTAGCAGCCACGTAAAACTTGCAACAACAAAGTAGAGGATGTCTAACTTGTTTTTGCAGGGCATGTTGTGATGTGATATGGTCAAGGCATGATGCTAAATTTTATTGTATGAGATGATCATGTTTTGTAACCGAGTTATCGGCAACTGGCAGGAGCCATATGGTTGTCGCTTTATTGTATGCAATGCAATCGCCCTGTAATGCTTTACTTTATCACTAAGCGGTAGCGATAGTCATAGAAGCATAAGTTGGCGAGACGACAACGATGCTGCGATGGAGATCACGGTGCTTCGAAGATGGAGATCACGGTGCTTCGAAGATGGAGATCACAAGCACAAGATGATGATGGCCATATCATATCACTTATATTGATTGCATGTGATGTTTATCTTTTTATGCATCTTATCTTGCTTTGATTGACGGTAGCATTATAAGTTGATCTCTCACTCAATTATCAAGGTATAAGTGTTCTCCCTGAGTATGCACCATTGCAAAAGTTCTTCGTGCTGAGACACCACGTGATGATCGGGTGTGATAGGCTGTACGTTCAAATACAACGGGTGCAAAACAGTTGCACACGCGGAATACTCAGGTTAAACTTGATGAGCCTAGGATATAATAGATATGGCCTCGGAACACTGAGACGGAAAGGTCGAGCGTGAATCATATAGTAGATATGATCAACATAGTGATGTTCACCATTGAAACTACTCCATCTCACGTGATCATCGGGCATGGTTTAGTTGATATGGATCACGTGATCACTTAGAGGATTAGAGGGATGTCTATCTAAGTGGGAGTTCTTAAGTAATATGATTAATTGAACTTAAATTTATCATGAACTTATTACCTGATAGTATTTTGCATGTCTATGTTGTTGTAGATAGATGGCCCGTGCTGTTGTTCCATTGAATTTTAATGCCTTCCTTGAGAAAGCAAAGTTGAAAGATGATGGTAGCAATTACACGAACTGGGTTCGTAACTTGAGGATTATCCTCATTGCTGCATAGAAGAATTACGTCCTGGAAGCACCGCTGGGTGCCAAACCTGCTGCAGGAGCAACACCAGATGTTATGAACGCCTGGCAGTGTGCCATGCTTTACGGCTTAGAACCGGGACTTCAACGACGTTTTGAACGTCATGGAGCATATGAGATGTTCCAGGAGTTGAAGTTAATATTTCAAGCAAATGCCCGGATTGAGAGATATGAAGTCTCCAATAAGTTCTACAACTGTAAGATGGAGGAGAAATAGTTCTGTCAGTGAGCATATACTCAGAATGTCTGGGTATAACAATCACTTGATTCAACTGGGAGTTAATCTTCCGGATGATAGCGTCATTGACAGAATTCTTCAATCACTGCCACCAAGCTACAAGAGCTTCGTGATGAACTATAACATACAAGGGATGGATAAGACGATTCTCAAGCTCTTCGCAATGCTAAAGGCTGCGGAGGTAGAAATCAAGAAGGAGCATCAAGTGTTGATGGTCAACAAGACCACCAGTTTCAAGAAAAAGGGCAAAGGGAAGAAGAAGGGGAACTTTAAGAAGAACATCAAACAAGTTGCTGCTCAGGAGAACAAACCCAAGTCTGGACCTAAGCTTGAGACTGAGTGCTTCTACTACAAACAGACTGGTCACTGGAAGCGGAACTGCCCCAAGTATTTGGCGGATAAGAAGGATGGCAAGGTGAACAAAGGTATATGTGATATACATGTTATTGATGTGTACCTTACTAATGCTCGCAGTAGCACCTGGGTATTTGATACTGGTTCTGTTGCTAGTATTTGCAACTCAAAACAGGGACTACAGATTAAGCGAAGATTGGCTAAGGACGAGGTGACGATGCGCGTGGGAAATTGTTCCAAAGTCGATGTGATCGCGGTCGGCACGCTACCTCTACATCTACCTTCGGGATTAGTTTTAGACCTGAATAATTCTTATTTGGTGCCAGCGTTGAGCATGAACATTATATCTGGATCTTTTTTGATGCGAGACAGTTATTTATTTAAATCAGAGAATAATGGTTGTTCTATTTATATGAGTAATATCTTTTATGGTCATGCACCCTTGAGGAGTGGTCTATTTATATTAAATCTGGATAGTAGTGATACACATATTCATAATATTGAGGCCAAAAGATGTAGAGTTGATAATGATAGTGCAACTTATTTGTGGCACTGCCGTTTAGGTCATATTGGTGTAAAGCGCATGAAGAAACTCCATACTGATGGACTTTTGGAACCACTTGATTATGAATCACTTGGTACTTGCGAACCGTGCCTCATGGGCAAGATGACTAAAACGTCGTTCTCCTGAACTATGGAGCGAGGAACAGATTTGTTGGAAATCATACATACAAATGTATGTGGTCTGATGAATGTTGAGGCTCGCGGCGGGTATCATTATTTTCTCACCTTCACAGATGATTTAAGCAGATATGGGTATATCTAGTTAATGAAACATAAGTGTGAAACATTTGAAAATTCAAAGAATTTCAGAGTGAAGTTGAAAATCATCGTAACAAGAAAATAAAGTTTCTACGATCTGATCGTGGAGGAGAATATTTGAGTTACGAGTTTGGTCTTCATTTGAAACAATGCGGAATAGTTTCGCAACTCACGCCACCCGGAACACCACAGCATAATGGTGTGTCCGAACGTCGTAATCGTACTTTACTAGATATGCTGCGATCTATGATGTCTCTTACTGATTTACCGCTATCATTTTGGGGTTATGCTTTAGAGACGGCTGCATTCACGTTAAATAGGGCACCATCAAAATCCGTTGAGAGGACGCCTTATGAACTGTGGTTTGGCAAGAAACCAAAGTTGTCGTTTCTAAAGTTTGGGGCTGCGATGCTTATGTGAAAAGCTTCAACCTGATAAGCTCGAACCCAAATCGGAGAAATGTGTCTTCATAGGATACCCAAAGGAAACTATTGGGTACGCCTTCTATCACAGATCTGAAGGCAAGACTTTTGTTGCTAAATTTGGATCCTTTCTAGAGAAGGAGTTTCTCTCGAAAGAAGTGAGTGGGAGGAAAGTAGAACTTGATGATGTAACTGTACCTGCTCCCTTATTGGAAAGTAGTTCATCACAGAAACCGGTTCCTGTGACACCTACACCAATTAGTGAGGAAGTTAACGATGATGATCATGAAACTTTAGATCAAGTTGTTATTGAACCTCGTAGGTCAACCAGAGTAAGATCCGCACCAGAGTGGTACGGTAATCCAGTTCTGTAGGTTATGTTACTAGACCATGACGAACCTACGAACTATGAAGAAGCGATGGTGAGCCCAGATTCCGCAAAATGGCTTGAGGCCATGAAATCTGAGATGGGATCCATGTATGAGAACAAAGTGTGGACTTCGGTTGACTTGCCCGATGATCGGCAAGCCATTGAGAATAAATGGATCTTCAAGAAGAAGACTAACGCTGACGGTAATGTTACTGTCTATAAAGCTCGACTTGTTGCAAAAGGTTTTCGACAAGTTCAAGGGATTGACTACGATAAGACTTTCTCACCCGTAGCGATGCTTAAGTCTGTCCGAATCATGTTAGCAATTGCCGCATTTTATGATTATGAAATTTGGCAAATGGATGTCAAAACTGCATTCCTGAATGGATTTCTGGAAGAAGAGTTGTATATGATGCAACCGGAAGGTTTTGTCGATCCAAAGGGAGCTAACAATGTGTGCAAGCTCCAGCGATCCATTTATGGACTGGTGCAAGCCTCTCGGAGTTGGAATAAACGCTTTGATAGTGTGATCAAAGCATATGGTTTTATACAGACTTTTGGAGAAGCCTGTATTTACAAGAAAGTGAGTGGGAGCTCTGTAGCATTTCTGATATTATATGTGGATGACATATTGTTGATTGGAAATGATATAGAATTTCTGGATAGCATAAAAGGATACTTGAATAAGAGTTTTTCAATGAAAGACCTCGGTGAAGCTGCTTATATATTGGGCACCAAGATCTATAGAGATAGATCAAGACGTTTAATTGGACTTTCACAAAGCACATACCTTGACAAAGTTTTGAAGAAGTTCAAAATGGATCAAGCAAAGAAAGGGTTCTTGCCTGTGTTACAAGGTGTGAAGTTGAGTAAGACTCAATGCCCGACCACTGCAAAAGATAGAGAGAAGATGAAAGATGTTCCCTATGCTTCAGCCATAGGCTCTATCATGTATGCAATGCTGTGTACCAGACCTGATGTGTGCCTTGCTATAAGTTTAGCAGGGAGGTACCAAAGTAATCCAGGAGTGGATCACTGCACAGCGGTCAAGAACATCCTGAAATACCTGAAAAGGACTAAGGATATGTTTCTCGTTTATGGAGGTGACAAAGAGCTAGTCGTAAATGGTTACGTCGATGCAAGCTTTGACACTGATCCGGGCGATGGAGTTCTAAATCGGATACATGTTTACATTGAACGGTGGAGCTGTCAGTTGGTGCAGTTCTAAACAAAGCGTTGTGGCGGGATCTACGTGTGAAGCGGAGTACATAGCTGCTTCGGAAGCAGCAAATGAAGTTGTCTGGATGAAGGAGTTCATATCCGATCTAGGTGTCATACCTAGTGCATCGGGTCCAATGAAAATCTTTTGTGACAATACTGGTGCAATTGCCTTGGCAAAGGAATCCAGATTTCACAAGAGAACCAAGCACATCAGGAGACGCTTCAACTCCATCCGTGATCAAGTCCAGGTGGGAGACATAGAAATTTGCAAGATACATACGGATCTAAATGTTGCAGACCCGTTGACTAAGCCTCTTCCACGATCAAAACATGATCAGCACCAAGGCTCCATGGGTGTTAGAATCATTACTGTGTAATCTAAATTATTGACTCTAGTGCAAGTGGGAGACTGAAGGAAATATGCCCTAGAGGCAATAATAAACTTATTATTTATTTCCTTATATCATGATAAATGTTTATTATTCATGCTAGAATTGTATTAACCGGAAACGTAATACTTGTGTGAATACATAGACAAACAGAGTGTCACTAGTATGCCTCTACTTGACTAGCTCGTTGATCAAAGATGGTTATGTTTCCTAGCCATAGACATGAGTTGTCATTTGATTAACGGGATCACATCATTAGGAGAATGATGTGATTGACTTGACCCATTCCGTTAGCTTAGCACTTGATCGTTTAGTATTCTGCTATTGCTTTCTTCATGACTTATACATGTTCCTATGACTATGAGATTATGCAACTCCCGTCTACCGGAGGAACACTTTGTGTGCTACCAAACATCACAACGTAACTGGGTGATTATAAAGGTGCTCTACAGGTGTCTCCAAAGGTACTTGTTGGGTTGGCGTATTTCGAGATTAGGATTTGTCACTCCGATTGTCGGAGAGGTAACTCTGGGCCCTCTCGGTAAAGCACATCACTGTAAGCCTTGCAAGCAATGTGACTAATGAGTTAGTTGCGGGATGATGTATTACGGAACGAGTAAAGAGACTTGCTGGTAACGAGATTGAACTAGGTATTGAGATACCGACGATCGAATCTCGGGCAAGTAACATACCGATGACAAAGGGAACAACGTATGTTGTTATGCGGTTTGACCGATAAAGATCTTCGTAGAATATGTGGGAGCCAATATGAGCATCCAGGTTCCGCTATTGGTCATTGGCCGGAGACATGTCTCGGTCATGTCTACATAGTTCTCGAACCCGTAGGGTCCGCACGCTTAAAGTTTGATGACGGTTATATTATGAGTTTATGTGTTTTGATGTACCGAAGGTGGTTCGGAGTCCCGGATGTGATCACGGACATGACGAGGAGTCTCGAAATGGTCGAGACATAAGGATTGATATGTTGGAAGCCTATATTTGGATATCGGAAGTGTTCCGGGTGAAATCGGGATTTTACCGGAGTACCGGGGGTTATCGGAACCCCCCGGGGGTTTAATGGGCCAAGATGGGCCTTAGTGGAGAAGAGGAGGGGCGGCCAGGGCAGGCCGCGCGCCCCCTCCCCCTCTAGTCCGAATTTGACAAGGAGGGGGGGCGGCGCCCCCCTTCCTTCCCCTCTCTCTCCTCCTCCCCCCTTCTCCTACTTCAACTAGGAAAGGAGGGAGTCCTACTCCCGGTGGGAGTAGGACTCCTCCCTGGCGCGCCTCCTCCTGGCCGGCCGCCTCTCCCCCCTTGCTCAATATATACGGGGGCAGGGCCACCTCTAGACACAACAATTGATCTCTTGATCTCTTAGCCGTGTGCGGTGCCCCCCTCCACCATAATCCACCTCGATAATATCGTAGCGGTGCTTAGGCGAAGCCCTGCATCGGTAGAACATCATCATCGTCACCACGCCGTCGTGCTGACGGAACTCTCCCTCAAAGCTCGGCTGTATCGGAGTTCGAGGGACGTTATCGAGCTGAACGTGTGCTGAGCTCGGAGGTGCCGTACGTTCGGTACTTGATCGGTCGGATCGTGAAGACGCACAACTACATCAACCGCGTTGTGCTAACGCTTCCGCTTTCGGTCTACGAGGGTACGTGGACACACTCTCCCCTCTTGTTGCTATGCATCACCATGATCTTGCGTGTGCGTAGGATTTTTTTTTTGAAATTACTACGTTCCCCAACATTACAATCATTTTATAACAACTTTATATCATTTTTTGGGACTAACCTATTGACATACTGCCTAGTGCTAGTTGCAGTTTTTTGCTTGTTTTTTACTTCGCAGAATATCCCTATCAAACGGAGTCCAAATGTAGTGAAACTTTTGGGAGATTTATTTTGGGCCAGAAGACAATTTGGGAGCCAAGGAAGAGCCATGATGGGTTGTGGGGCCCACGGGGGTCTCCTGCATAGCCTCTTCTGTCTATAAATACCCAAATATTCCAGAAACCCTAGGGGAGTCGATGAAACACAATTCCAGCCGCCGCAAGTTACAGAACCACGAGATCCAATCTAACACGGTCACGGAGGGGTTCATCATCCTCATTGGTGCCTCTCCGATGATGCATGAGTAGTTCACCATAGACCTACGGGTTCGTAGGTAGTAGCTAGATGGCTTCTTCTCTCGTTTTCATTCTCAATACAATGGTCTCCTAGAGATCTATTTGATGTAATGACCTTTTGCGGTGTGTTTGTTGGGATCCTATGAAGTTCGAGTTTATGATCAAATCTATATCCATGAATATTATTTGAGTCTTCTTTGATCTCTTATATACATGATTATTCATAGCCTCCTATTTATTCTTCGAATCTTGGGTTTAGTTAGGCCAACTAGATCGATTTTTCTTGCAATGGGAAGAGGTACTTTGTGACGGGTTCGATCTTACGGTGTCCTCACCCAATGACAGAAGGGGTAGCGAGGCACGTATGTATCGTTCCAATTAAGGATAACAAGATGGGGTCTATTCCTACATGAATAGATCTTCTACATCATCTCATTGTTCTTATTGCATTACTCCGTTTCTCCATGAACTTAATACACTAGATGCATCCTGGATAGCGGTCGATGTGTGGAGTAATAGTATTAGATGCAGAATCGTTTCGGTCTACTAATCTTGGATGTGATGCCTATATATTGATCATTGCCTTGGATATTGTCATAATTATTTGTTCTTCTATCAATTGCCCAACAGTTATTTGTTTACCCACCATGTGCCATTTTCTCGAGAGAAGCCACTAGTGAAATATGGCCCCCGGGTCTATCTTTTATCATATTGCTTTCAGATCTATTTTTCGATGTATTTGTTTTCAGATCTATTATTATAAAAACCCAAAAATACCTTGCTGCATTTTTTCTTTACTTATTTTATTTCGTGTTTTATCCAGATCTATTTATCCAAACACATACAATTTAACCTATCGTTTTACCGAGGAGGGATTGACAACCCCTCTTACGCGTTGGGTTGCGAGGATTTGTTCTTTGTGTGTAGGTGCCATTTACATAGTGTTGCTTGGTTCTCCTACTAGATTGATACCTTGGTTTCATAACTAAGGGAAATACCTACCGTAGTTGTACTGTATCATCCCTTCCTCTTTGGGGAAATACCGACGTAGTTTCAAGCCGCATCAAAAGGAATGGCGTCGTTGCCGGGGAGACATGATCAACATCTACCAGGTTCCTACGCACAAACTTTCAGCTCCTTGAAATTACTTTATTTGCCATTTGCCTCTCATTTTCATCTCCCCCACTTCTAAAAACTTTTTGCAAAAATACAAAAATATTTTCTGTTTGCTTTTTTTCGTTTGGCTTTTTCTTGTTTGCCTCTTTGCTTGTGTTACCATGTGTCTTCTATTTGCTTGCATATTCGCTTCCTAAAAATCTATTAACATGGATCATCATCCACTTGCTAATCTTTTCAAAATATCCAATTATGATGAACAAATTGATAGTGAATTGAGTTCACTAGATTATCTTTATGAAGTTTTGCTTGACATTCATGAATCGGAAAATTTCGATGAAATGTTAAATGAAGAAATTTATAAAGTGATTCATGATAGCTCCTTGAACGAAAAGCATGATTGCAATGATGTTATTATAAATTCTATTTATGTAAATTGTGTTAGCGATATGCAAAACCCCAAGCTTGGGGATGCTTGTTTTGTTATGTCCACTGCTTATTGCAATGATCATGATTGGGGTGATAATGATTCTTATGATCTTGAAAATTTATTTAAACCTAGTGATGAATATGCTTGTGATAATATTAAAAGTGAGTTTGGAAGAGTGTCAACTTTAGCTAAAAATAATCCCACATATTGGGATAGTGTTCAATCTTATGATTTTTTTATAAAAGTGGGCTTGGAGATGTCATGACTTTATTTGATGATAATTCCACTATTTAGGAGGAGTGTCAACTTTGCATGCATGTGGATCATGAAGAGAATATTTTATGTGACCGTTATATTCACTACTGCAGGATGCTGCTAACGTGACACTACGATCAGAGACCCTTTGATGAAACTGTGTGATGCATTAATCGCAAACGGTGATGTAAAAAACCCGTCAAAAAAGATGCAAAATGTTTGTGATGAATAATACATAAAACACGGTTCAGATTTTAGTTTCGTGTGCGATGAGGGGCATACGGTTGATCTGTACGAACTGTTTGTGATGAGACAGAAGAACAGAAACGGGCAGCCAGATCAAGGTGTGTGCGATATACGGCATACAGTTCACACCGATGAACCGTTTGCGATGATTGAGGTGAACACAAACTAGTCGGCGTAACAAGATGTGTGTGATACCCGGCAAACAGGTCAGTAATCAGAATTATGTGCGATCATTATAGATAGCCCATATGGTCTTTTTTTGTGAATTGTATGCTCGTCAGGGCACACAGTTCAACAAACCAACCTGTGGGCGATAATGTAGAAGATCTCTGTCGAATAAATATTACTAACCGTCTGCGATGAGATTGACAGGATAAACAGAAATATATACAGTTTGCTTAATTTAATCCTTCTTCTTCTTGTTGTTGTTGTTGGATGGCCCCGCGACATCATCTTGGCGAGGACGCTTCTTGCCGCTGACCGTGGGCTTTTCATCGCCGCCGCCGTCGTCATCGTCGTTGCTGTCGTCGTCCTCCCCCTCCTCGTTCGACCATTCCTCCTCCTCATCATCGTCGTCCTCTTTTCGTCCTCCGACGACTCCTCGTCCATATGGTTGTCGTCTGACGACTCCGGAGGCGGCGTCCCTTCCATGAACCGGATATAATCGAGGTCTGGGCTCGATGCCGGACTCATGGAAGACGAGCGGGATGATTCCGATGTTGACCTATCATCGGGCGCCAGACTGCTGGCCGAACTGTCGTCCTTGCTGTCGCTCGACATGGCTGCAGAGTGTGTGCTAGTGTGTAGCGCGGCCTGCCGGGGACGATGAAGATGGTGGACACTTAAGCGGGGTATGCAGAGAAGAGGAACTGCCAATGGAAGCGGCTTTTTTTGTGCGGGGGGGGGGGGGGGGGGGGATTGAAGCGGGGGTTGACGTATTATCTAACCGCTGGTATAATCAACCGCAATTATTTGTACCCAGTCGCTTCAAATTCCCGGGGTTGCGCAGGACTCCTATTGGCTATTTGGCTGGTTTCCTTTTCCAGGACAAAAACAAGGAACGAGTTTTGGGATTATGCACCGGTACCGGTACGAACGGAGTAGGACAGTTGGCAAGCAATACATTGTGCTCTTCTTATGGATAAAGCCAGTAATAATCAAACTAGAAAGGAAAAGAAAAAAAAGACAAAGAAAAATATCTGCACAAATCTTCACGTAACGTCAATGGCATAGGACCTAGATGTGCATTACTTAGAGCACATCTAGATGTGCTTTAGCAATACTGTCAAACCAAACCCCTAATCATCACTGCAAACAGCGCATAGAACATGGCTAATGCGACAACCACAACTACACATGCTAGTTCCTTCTTGTCTCTTGCTTTCATCTGTTGCCTATGATTGATTCTTTCTTGCTTCATCGTACTGATTGTACATTCCAGATCAGCCAGTTTCTTCTTCAGCTTTACATTATCTTCTGCGAGCTTGGTGATAACACTCCGAACCCTGCCATGCCATTCTTCATCTAGCCAGTTGACAAAGGCACAAGCCTCATATCCCTACCAATGTTAAATAGTATTTAGGATGAGCGGTGGCATTAACTGAAGTAAAAAAACAACCGCTCTACATATAGAGATGGCGGCGGCGGACTAGGCAGCGGCTACCGGAGAAGAGGTCAATCTACGGTCGGTGGGCGGTGGCGGCGTCATAGGAGGTCAATCCTCGGTCTGCGGCGGGAGATAGGAGGAGGTCAACCATCGAGGTCGGCGCCGGCGTGATTCGAGCATATCCATCGCGGTCGATGGCGGGATAGTGGAGGTCGAACTTCAGGCGGCAGCTTCACTAAGCTTTGCTCCTCGACCCTACTGTCTCGGCGTGCAGCCGCATGACGCTTCTCTGTCTACTGGGTGGAGGTCGCCGCGCGGCTAATTAATTAAGGTATTCTTTTTGTGAGTGGCTTAATTAAGGCATTCAATTCCTAAGGGTAGTGTTGTACTAGTACTCTCTGTGTAAATTGACTGGCCATTAATTTTTGTCATTGCACATCTGATAACAACATGGAGCGCCCTCAGTAATTATGAAAATAAAACCTTGTGATTTATGCACGCATCTTTGGGTAGCAGTTAATCCGTGTATTAATGTTGTTGTTTTGTTTTTAATTACCATTCGGGTGCTGCAGATGGAATGATCTCGATGGATGAAGAATTGAAAAACCGCAGATTTTATCAGTGGCGTGACAGAGTTGATGAATTGGGCTGAAAGTACAAAGAGGAGAATTGGTGATGCGGATTACAACATGTGTCCATGTAATGATTGTGCCAATACAGAGTCACATGAAGTTACAGATGTCTAGATGCACTTAGTCTCTAGAGGATTCATGGATGAATATAGACGTTGGACCAGACACGGTGAAGAGGAGGTCATGGATGAAGATACCCAGGGCAGCGAGATGCCAAACCCCGATCAGTGTCACATGGATGTTGAATCTAACATCGGGGCAGAGGCGTCAAGCTACCAATGGAACATCGAAAAGCCGAAAAGCCCACTGGAAAACCAAGACGTCGACGCAGATGACGACGATCTTGATATGCCAAATTTTGCTGCTATGATTGCAGATTTCAAGGGCCCCAAAAAGGATATGATTGGGTACAAGGATCTGCCAACCATTGATGCGGACTCCAAGAAAGAATTGTATCCAGGTTGAAAAAAGAAATATTCCAAGTTGAGTGCCACCCTGGCGCTTCTCAGATTTAAAGCAGCAAACGGTCTATCAAACAAGGGCTTCACAGAGATGTTATGTCTTTTCAAAGAAATTATTCCGGAAGATAATGTGCTCCCCAGAAGCACGAATGAAGCGAAGAAAATTGTTTGCCCATTGGAACTTGAAGTACAGAAGATATACGCTTGTGTGAATGATTGTATATTGTACTGTGGTAAGTATAAAGATTTGTGTGCATGTCCCACGTGCAAGCATGCATGATACAAGCGCATGAGAGCAAAGGAAAAGTACAAATTGGATGACGAGATCAAGACAGGAATCCCATTCAAGGTTGTTTGGTACTTGCCATTAATTCCAAGGTTTAGGCGTTTGTTTGCAAAGCCTAGAGAGGCAAAGAGGTTGCGGTGGCATCATGATGAGCGAATTGCGGATAAGTTTATGAGGCACCCGAAAGATGGGGCTCAGTGGGAATTAATCGAAAACAAGTTTGAAAAATTTGCCAAGGATCCTAGAAGTATAAGGCTCGGGGAGTGTACTGACGGGATGAATCCTTTTGGCGATATGAGCACCAATCACAGCACATGGCCGGTGCTTCTGTGCATATATAACCTAGCTCCTTGGTTGTGTATGAAGAAAAAATACATTATGATGTCAATGATTATCCAAGGTCTGAAGCAACCTGGAAATGACATCGACATTTACTTTCAGCTACTGGTAGAAGAACTGCTGACAGTGTGGATAAATGCGCCGGCTGTAAAATGTTATGATGCTTAAAAAAAGGAGATTTTCGATATACATGCGATGCTGGTGCACACCATCCAAGATAGGCCGGCATTAGGCAACACATCGGGGAAGAAAACAAAGGGAGATGTAGGGTGTGTCACTTGCATGGATAGGACAGCTAGCAGAAGACCTCCCAACTCGCACAAAACCGTGTATTTGCGTCATCGTAGGTTCTTACGGAAAACCCACCCATACAGAAAGATGAAAGCTGAATTTGATGGTACGGCAGAGGAAGGTGTGGGCCCAAGACTCTATGAAGTTGGTGGTCCACAACATGGCTAAAAAAATTAATGTTGTGCTTGGCAAGAACCACCCTTTGACGGTGAAACAAACACCCAAGGGTCAAGTGTTTAAGAAGAGATCGGTGTTCTAAAAATTACTTTACTGGGAGATTCTATGTGTACGTCACTGCATTGATGTCATGCACGTAGAAAAGAACGTATGTGAAAGCATCCTTGGTACTCTGCTCAAGATTAAAGGTAAAAGAAAGGATGGTGACGGTTCACGGCTCGATATGCTTGCTAATCAATCAAAACGCAAGAGTGAAGCAGAAGATGATGACAAATTCATCAAAGCTCGCCAGAGTTACAATTTCAGTACAAAAGAAGCAACACAGTTCTTCAGCTATTTGTTGTCAGTCAAGACACCCTCTTCCTACTGCGCAAACATCAGAAGTCTCGTGGATGTGAGCTCAGGTAAAATGAAGTTGGGACACATGAAGTCAAATGATTGCCACGTAATGTTGACACAAATCCTCCCGGTGGCCATCAGGAATCTAATGGACAAAGATATAAGAAACACACTCATTGACCTCTGTGATTTCTTCAACCAACTATGGCAGAAAGTTGTAGATCTTGAAGAGTTGGATCATATGCAAGATGATATTGCAAGAATATTGTCCAACCTAGAGATGTTTTTCCCACCGTCATTCTTTGATGTCATGGTCCATCTCACTGTGCACCTTGTCGACGAGATAAAGTATTGTGGTCCTGTGTTTCTTCGCAACATGTATCCCTTCGAGCGGTTCATGGGAATACTGAAGCGCTTTTGTCGGAACCGAAACCATCCAGAGGCAAGCATCCTACAAGGTTATACCGCGGGGGAGGTGGTTGAGTTTTGCACCGAATACATGAAACAAAGACCTATAGGATTGCCCCTCTCTCGCCACGAGGGAAGGCTGAAAGGTAAGCCGGTCCTTGCTGGCACGCAAATGGCTGCACCCGGAGAATTGGCAGAGAAAGCCCATTTGACGGTACTGCTTAACAGCCCAGTTCTCAGCGCTTATGCCGAAGAACACTTGGCGGAGATACGGCAAAGCTTCTTACCAATGGTGCCTTCATCAGATGTGGAGATGAAGGAGCACACTAAGAACTATGCCGAATGGCTGAAGAATCGTTTGGCCCAAGGATCCATCGATGACATTGCTACATGGTTGGCACAAAAGCCATCACCTACGGTGTTGACGTACCAAGCATATGACATAAATGGATACACGTTCTACACTGAGGAACGTGATCAGAAGACCTCATATCAGAACAGCTGTGTTCGAATAGAATGCATGACTGTAAATGAAGCTGATAAAAGGGTATACTATGGAACCATCAAAGAGATTTGGGAGCTTGACTATGTGAAAGTTAACGTTCCATTATTCAGGTGCACATGGATCCCTCTTGGTCAGGTAAGGATTGATGAGTACAGGAAGACCTGTGTTAACAGGACAACGATGGCATATCACGCGAACCCATTCATTCTTGCCAGCGATGCTACCCAGATTTTCTTTGTGGTGACCCCTTGCATAAGAACTGCCATTTAGTGATGCATGGGAAGAGAAGGGTACTGGGTGTCGGCGATGTTGCCAATGAGGACGAGTACGATGAATTTGATGAGTTGCCAGCCAAGGGATCACGCACCCGTGTAACAGAGAAGCGTAAAATCATCATAAAACCCAAGTTCATTCGGGGTCAACGTAATGATCCCAGTTCCCCCATGTACATGGGAATTAAGCCGTAAGACTAGTCTTTATGCCTACCCTGCAACTTAATTCGTTCAAATTAGAACTGTCGCATGTACTGAATTTGTGAGTTATGCCCGGTTTTCTGTTGATGTAAGAACCGTTAATATGTTGACCTTGATATGCTGTCAGCTCAGGCAATGAATATGAACTGTTTGTTATTATTATTATTATTATTATTATTATTATTATTATTATTATTATATCATAGAGGTAGCACACTCAATTGATCTCACTACAGTATGTGTGAACAAAAATATGCAATCTGGTTTCCGAATAGCACACGGTTCGTTGATGAAAGCCATGTGTCGACCAAACCCCGCCACCCCGCCCACGATCTGAGTCGTGCTTTCTGATTGGCCAGAACTCAAACCCCATGGACCATACGTCTGCATTGTTGGATGCTCCCAGATCGAACGTCAATCCTCATCCCTTTCGACAGCACATGCAGTTCCGGTTGTAATTTTATTTTTATGCACAAAATGCATGCTAATCTCAAAAAATGTCTTAAATATAGCTAACGATACCTGAAATGCGCCAGAAAATCAAACTCGTGGTATAATGGTGGTTGCGTACCATGGAAATTTTTATGAGGCCAAACGATGAAGTCATCGGCCACAGGAGTTTGAATTGACACGTCTCCTTTTTGGAAACCATGATCCTTCATGTGAGATGCTCCGGTTTGGATGGAGCGGTCACCAAAATTTGTGCCAAACTTTGCCAATTTTTTTCCACGGGGTCGTGAGAGCACGCCATGGGCACACATCGATTTTGATGATGTCTGAACTCCATCTGAATTTCCTGTAATTAAAATACCAACTAGGCCTACGCCAGTGGCCGCACCTCGCAGCCGAAATGTTTGAAACTTCTCCCCGCTTCTCGAACAAACGGATGAAAACTCACAAAACGACACACAAATGATCTGTACACCTTCTTTGCTAGGCTGATAGTAAGGGGATATCATAGCTAGTATCATGCATGCCAACTAGGCAATTTTGATGAGATGTCATAGAATTAAATGAAGAAAGAGAGGGTTAAGTATCATATCATGAAACCGTATCATAATAAATGCTATGCTACTATGTGTCATGCATGACAATATAAATAAAGTACTACATATGCTACTAGCTACTCTATGATACTATGCATTGGACTAGCCACAGTGGGAGTAACTTCAGCAGTAACATCGAGTCCAACTCAACAAGTTTGCTTATGTGGCAATGAGTTAATGAGGAGAGAGGTAGTTTGAGTAACTTAGCTAGTTAGTGTAACATCACATGTCCCAATGCAATATGAGTCTATAACCTAATAAATGAGGCTTTGCATGTTACCATACTTATGTTACTACCCACTATGAAAGGTAGTAACATAGTTTAGGGATATGTGTATGTTACTAGTGTATGTTACTCTCCATTGTGGCTAGTCTTAGAGCAAGTACAATAGAGTGACATAAGCAGGCTATAAGGAATAGAATAATATATAAGTGCTTATTAGTTGGAGGAAAGAGAAGAGGAGAGAGAAGAGAAGCGGGCTCTTGGTTAGTAGAGTCAGCTGCAACACGAGACCTAAGACACTTTGTGAGGATGTAAGATGGGCCAACTATTGATAAACTAGTACTTATTTAAAACTTATTATTGTACATGCCCGCTAAGAGGTTGGCTGTATATGACATGGCAACTTCTTATAGCCGACCGTTGGTTGTATTATTAACCATGCTCTTAGTGAGGTAGCTAGTATATCATAGACTAGCTAGTATCATACTCCCTCCTTTCCGGTTTATAGGGCTCAATTCAAAAATCTCACCAACCAAGGTAGATAGTGAGTGGTGGAATACTTTTTGTAGTTTGCAAAAACATCCAATTAATGCATTTGTTTTCCTCAAAATATTATGTTTTCCAATGTATTAATTGCAATACATGCATGCATAAAGTACATGCATTAGTCAACTTTCTCTTAATACTTGTATGCAATGATTTACTGCACCTTGGAATCTGAACATGTGATGGGGAACAACCAAATTGAGCCTTATAAAATGGAAAAACTAAAATTTTGAGATAAGCCTATAAACCGGAAATGAGGGAGTATATATGCATGATACTAGTATATGATCGGTAATACCTCCGTAATGCGCGCATGCATAGTATCTCTACTCCTAATGTCTCAGTTGGTAGTCTCGCCTCACTCCCACCTCATCCCACCACTATTATCTTTCGCCCGCCTTTCACATCACGTGAAGCGCCGTACTTGGGCCGGCCTATTAACGCCTGCGTTCACGCGATCTCATCGACCAGACGCATCGCCTGCGCTACTCGCAAGACTAGACGCGTGATCCTCCCGACGCCTCCCACATCGTGTCCTCATGCCGCCGTCCTCTGCTCTCCGATCTCCTCGACCAGGGCGACTCCACGCTGGCAACTCCTCCGCGGCCTCCGTCGCGACGCCTCTGCACTCCGCCCGGGCCCTGTCACTCATCCGCGGCCTCACGCCCTGCCGCCGCCGAGGAGACGGCCTGACCAAGATCCCTTGGAAGAGGTTTGTACCAATCACCACCGACCACCAGACCACAACCACCGATCCTAGCTATCTTTTCACCCCTTTCCTCGTACTGCACCGAGGCACATCGGCCGCCTACCACTACTAAGGATGGCCTCCTCCACTCCCGGATCGTCGACCTCCTCGTCAGCCTGCTGATGGCCTCCTCTTGTCCCTGTCCTCATCTCAACAAGAGGAAGACGAGGCACGGAGAGGCGCCTGGTTGCCGGAACGCACACTCCGGATCCAGACCGGCCCTCTACAATCTCACTGACTCCGGCCATCTCTCCGGCGAGGCAGCGATCACCGTATCAACGTGCCCGCTCTTCATCGCGATCTGAATATGGCCTTCGTAGCGATCTGAGTATGTCGCCAGGTACTTGAAGGTCGACACGTACGCCCAGTGATTCGGCGTCGGCGCCCCGTATACCTCTCCGTCGTCCTCAACTAACTTAAGGTTGAGCGTTTCCTCTCCCAGTGTCTGCTTCGCCATGTAGAAGTGCATGCTCTAGCCAATGCAACCAAAAGACCGATCTAATGGAAGAGACTAGGCAGCACATTATACGTCAACACTCCCCCTCACGTGTGGCTCCCTCAGGCCTAAACGTGGACCGAAAGTGGGCTGCAATTTAATTGCGCCAGCCGGGTCTTGAACACAAGACCTCTTGGCTCCCATACCATGTAGAAGTGCATGCTCTAGTCAATGCAACCAAAAGACCGATCTAATGGAAGAGACTAGGCAGCACATTATACGCACTGTTTTCCTCGTGGTTTTGTTTCTTTCTCTTCAGACCATGGAGTTCGCGGGCAATGCGGTGCGGGACAACAAGAAGAACCAGATCGTGCAGCACCACATTCAACTGGCGGTCCGGATGCAGAAAATGATTCGTACAGTGGAACACTGCTATTTTATCAAGATGGAAACAATGGTGCTTATAAACATTATTCAGATTTTTTTTTCAGGTATAAGCAATTAAGCATCCTGCTGAACTTACGCTGATGTGACGGTCTAAAACATGCAGGCTCACCTGTTTATGTGCTTATTAGTACGTATTGAAGGGTCCAGGCATGTATCCTTTTGAGCACGAGAGACCCTGAGCATCACCCCGTCGTGTGGGGCCCTCGCCGAGGGTCAAAGTCAGCTGACAAGGTGGATCCTTGGAGACCAGAAGGTGCGGTGTCGTCGGTGTTGTGCGGTAGCTTGGTTGATGGCCGCCAATGGATTTTACAAATTGGGTCGCTTCGTGTATGTAAATTAAAAGGTGCTTACTGTACAAAAGAATATATTCATCCATTTTTTGTTGGCAACAAACAGTCAATCGTTTCTGTTGGCCTTTGTTTTTTTTCAGAGAGAGGAGGCCTTTGTTGATGGATATAGATTTGGACAACAGAGACATGGGTTCGGCTGGTAAATCAAGGATGAGACTTGCTTTATGCGCGCTGCTGCTTGCTTGCAGTGTGCGGGTGTATTGTTGTTGTAATTTTATTTTTGTTCATAGTTCATATGTAACTAACTGATTATATTCATTTTCAGGTTCAAGGATTATTTGCATGAGTGAGAAATATAAGGTCTACTCTTACTTTAATACTCAGATATAGAAAACAACGTACTCAGCTTATTTCTTCTATTCATGTTATGCTTTCTTATAATTGGCATGCTTGTTACACAGATCTGAATTCCTAAAGGTTCAGGAGGATCTCAATATTGCTAAAGAAAGAGACAAGGATCAGTACCATCACATTGTTGAAAAAGATTCGGAGACATGTATCATGGATCGGGCACAATTTGCTTTCTACATGTCTTTTCCTTGTTGACTAAACAGTCTAAACCTGAGAATAAGACAATTTTCAGTCCTCATGTAATCCGAACTGCTGCTGGTTCAGATTTCAGCATTCCCTACAATTCTTGATTTGCGTCGCGTTGCGGCACATATTGCTCGTCATTCTACCTGCTTTTGTGCCCTCTACTTCTTCCCCCAAGATTGCCACCGGGATTAACAAATCTGATGACAGCACTTTAATTGGTGATACATCTTTTGTTATTATGCTACTGCATGTGAATTCTCATCTTGCGCCTCAGCCTATTTTGCTTAGCAGGCATGCTGGTTTGCTTCTCTAATGTGATGCCTTCACATGATATTTTCATTAAGTCACCATTTTTTTAGTTATGAAAGTAACAGGTAAAAGGTAATATATATGTATGAAAATTGCAAATTTTCATTATCTTATTTGCCCAAGTATTGTGCATAATCAATTCTTTTATGGGAATTAGCCTATTGTGTTGACCTAACAAAGTACACTTCGACCTACCTAAAAATTATGCAGTGAAGATGGAGAGCTTTATGCAAACAAAACTAGAAAAATTAAGTCAGTTCATTTTCCTGGTGTCATAATTCATATCTGATAAGTTTGTCGATTGTTATTCTTTTCCAGCATTTTTTTTGTAATTGTTGATATAAATTGCTGGATGTTTTCGCTAGCAAGACAAGAGATAAGGATGACTGAGAATCATTGGGTGAGAACAAAGATGAGCTAGATGTATGAACCTGCCTCATTGTGGCTGCCGGCGCGGATACTTCCATGATGACGAGGCTGTGGGACAACCATGAGTTCCACCTCGGTAAGGGGGCACATGGATTGATTTATAGTCGAGCCGTCTCCTGCTTACTGTAATTTTCTTAACTAGAATAAACTGAAGAATATGAGGCGGCAGGGTGCAGAGCTGGAGGAGTGAGTGGAGTAAGGCCCTCGGGCAGAAGTGCGTCTTCACAAGCACCAACTCACCATCGCTACCTTTGCCATCGGTGCCAAGGGAGTCAGGTAGATAAACTTATCTGCTTGTTATTACCTTCCTCTTGTGTTCGGATAATCATAGTTTCCTTGTCAACAGAAAAAACAAACCTGTTTATAGTTTTGTTGGAGTTTTTTCCCAATGCAATTCCTTGCCTGACATGCTGATGTTAGAATGTCTCCGGAATACCCATGCCCTTAAGCACAACCTCGTGTACATGGTTAAGTCGGGCATATCAAGTCAAAAACCAAATTGAAAGTTTCAGAGGTGAGAATGACAACTACAGGACGACTAAGCTTTTACATTGAATCCTACTTGTACTATCATGCCTCTACATTATATATTCACATGGAAATTTGCAAAATATGCATGAGAAATTTGTTGTCCTTAGTCGTGCATTGGTTTTACTATGATATTTTAGGTGAGATCGACTATGATATTGCTTGGTACATGGCTTCTTCATGTGGGAAACAAGGCAACATGGTGCTGAAAAATATTGTACTGGAAAACAGTAGGATTTCTAGGACGCCACATTATATAAACGATATAATGTACTTCTATTTAATCTAGAACAAACACGAAATCCATTGTAATTTTCTTTACTGTAGCATATTTCCATAAATGGTCATGTTACATAATTACTCATGGTGCATTGCTATCTGAACAAAAATCCTACATTGGCAACTGCTGAAGCACTTAATAACACCAGAATGAAGTGTCGACTAAGATAACTCTGGAGCTCACATTAAACCAAACGCCAAACATATTTGCTCTGGTTGAATGAACATGCGAGGAAAAATAATAAGCAGGATCAAGCGTTGTGTTCTTAATCACCATTGACGGTAGCACTGGATGCACATGTTGTGGCTGCAGTTGGGCAGCACAACCTTGTTGTTGAGCCCAATGAAGATCCTTCATCTATTTTAGCATCGATCATGGAGAGCGGCCTCTTGCTCTCCTCTGCCTTGTCTCTCCTCCTGTACTTCTCCAAGCAAACATTCCTCTGCCTCCGGTCATCGAAGTTGCTGATGTCATGGCCCAGTTGCACGAGGGAAGGAAATACCTCACAGCTGTATTAGACGGACAATTAAACCTGCAGGTCGTTTGTTCAGTTACCGTAGAACTCCCTGATGTTGGCTTTCCTTTTGTGGGTGGACATGGGATTGGTTCCTTCCACATAATTAAACCTGCAGAAAGAATGGACTGAGAAGCTAGATTTTGAGAGAACACAAGCAGTCAAGAGAATATGCCTATCAAGGAATCTCGCTGGTGGCCCAGCGCGCACACTGACCGTCTCACCGGACTTAACTGCTGCTGCCGCTACCGCGTTGTTACAAAAAAATGTGTGGCCAATTTACTAAACCAACTTAAAAAATTAGATGTGTTTTTTTTTGAAAGAAAAGGTAGATCATGTTCTACCTTATGCATTCAAAACAGGCCGTAGCCTAAGTGACTAATGGTCTTTTTACATGAAGGCGTTGTGAGCGCCGCACAGAGCGTGCAGCAAGCCAACGCCAAGCCTGGGAATTAGAACAAGGAAAGCTAGGAAGGAAGGAAAGAAGTAAAGCAGGAAGAAAGCTAGGAACAAGGAGAGCTTGGCAGCTATTCTCGCACCATTACATCAGCCCAAGAAGATAAACGATCTCTGACATTTCCATCGGGTGCTCGCAGTGTCCATAACTTGATCAGGTCGGCTACCTCAATAAGAACCCTCCGAGCTGTCCAACACTTGTTGTGGAAAACTTGCTCATTCCGAGCATGCCAAAGCGCAACAGCAGCAGCTGCAAAGAAGACATGCCATACCGCGCCATGTGCCTCCTTTGCTATGTCAGAGGCCAAGAAATCTGCTTTAGACTCACGTGAGACTGGGAGGCCGGCCTCCTGGATTAGATGTGTTACTATCAGTACAAACACTTGCTCCCTTTTATCTTGCACGCACAGCAGCAGCAACAAGTCCAGACGCACACACACCAACAACAACAGCAAACACATCAAACTATAACTAATTTAATCTGTTAAGACATCAATGTTGATATATACAAACTAATCGAGTAACAACAAATTTTGTTGAGTACGGGCAGCTACGCGTCTGATGACCACAACAGGCCAGGGACATAGATGCATGTATGTGCGTACCGAAGGGTGAAGGGACGACCACTTACCGTGGCCTTCTTGATGGATGAAAGTAGTAGACGCCCCAGTCGAGGAGCCCACCGTTGGTGGTGCTGAGGCAGCTGCCGTAGTCGTTGTACATCGCTGGTGAGTCGGCGTCCCACTATGCACCTAGGCTGGCTGCCTGCAGAAGCCATGACACGACCAGCACGCCAGCCGAAGCAGCTCAAGGCTCATGTCGTGGTTCATTGTCCGGCAAGCATCATTTATCAATATGTAATGTGTCGAGTGTTTGAAGTAAGCATCATTTATCAATATGTAATGTGTTATTATACATTATTATTATTAACCTTACCATCCAATTTTCTGGAATGAATGAGTCCGAAGCTCGACACCCCATACAATGGGCCTAAGCCTCAAAAAACTTATACTTAACACGGAGCAGTCTATGCACAATGATTGTTTTCATAGTCGTGCATATACTACGTACCCTCCTATATATACTACATGGATCTACAATTTTGTGTAAGTTGTAATAATTCTTCATTCAATATCACTATATGAACATGTTTCTAAATAGTTTTTTTACTTAGTCCATGATGCTAGATTCAACACGAGATCAAAAGTTCTACGTGAAGGAAACTATTCAAATGTTGGCAACTTTGTTTGATAGATGGCTGGATAGACAACAACATTTCATCATGGAACATGTTAAGTAAGATTTTTTGTCCATTGTTGTCATGATTTATTATTGTTTCTAATAGCTATCACTTGGCTGATACATCTTGTACATCATTGAAAAATGGGCACGTTGTGTATTTATGCTTGACCCTATTCATACATCACAGTCGTCAGAGGTTAAAACTCTGAGGCATTTAGTGAAATCAAAAAGTTTTGCGAGGGAATTCAAAGAAGCACTCGAAATAAAGTAATATTTCCGTCTAGTATTCCAACGAGCATAGACCGGTAAAAATTCAAAATACAAATATTTATTTTGTTACAACTATATTTAATATAATAATAATTTTGGAAATCGCAGTGATGTGTCTGCTATTTTTGTTTTTCATTTTATGCTCTCATGGAAAGATAAAGAATTGGTGAAGCCGGTTTGCGCTGTGAGTATTATCCGTTACACATTTTAAGACCTTCCACATGTAGTATTCGTGCTAACTACATATATTGCTTTTGCAGGATGGGTATAAGTTGAGAAGCAGTTTTCATAATACTTGAAAAAATATCGTGCGAATGAAGCTAAAGAGAAGTTTGCTGATATTGTGCGAGAATTTCTTAAGCGCAAGTAGATCTTAATAGTTTGTAATAGATTTTTAGTTGGATCATCGCTTTATATGGATACATCATCAATTTGCATTTTCGTTATTAGTTTACATTACAATTTACAAGTAAAGTGGACTTCAATTATTATGCAGTCGTGTCTGTGTTATGTTGTCTTTACATGTGAAATTTAACACGCATTATCTTTATATAATTTCAGCAAAATATTTCAGAAGCCCGTGGCAACGCACGGGCATTCTACTAGTCATAAGTTAGTATCTTAGGTTGCCTTATTAATTGCCATGCATGATACCGCTTGATACTCCCATATTACGACCAGCCTTAGTGTGGCCATAGTGGGGGCATCATAGCGGCCGGTATCATGCACTCGGGAATAGAAAATATGATAATGTGGCAAAGAAGCAGTAACATAGGTAGATACCGTAACATATATAAAATAAATGCTATACTACTTTGTGTCATGCATGGCCATAAATACGGTCATCTATGATATATACTACTCTATGATACTATATATGCACTATGAAGGTACGTGTGTAGTATCATACACTAGTATCATATGCATGATACTATATATGGTATATGATACTCCCCACTATATAAGGTTGACCATAGTGGTGGTATCATAGCCGACGATGTCATGCACTCAAAAATAGCAAGTATGCCGGTGTGGCAAAGAATTAAATATATATAGAGAGGGTTAGATTAACATATAGGTAGATACCGTATCATGTTAAATGCGATGCTAATTTGTGTCATGCATGGCAATAAATATGATCTATGACACTATACTATATGTATTATACTATGTGCTATAATTAATTAAAGGTAGTATCATACACTAGTATCATATATATATGCATGATACTAGTATATGACACTCTCCACTATGAGTAGCCTAAGTATATATAGCCTAACTAAAGCACCCACATGTAGTTGTAGTAGGGTTTTTGACTTTAATTAATTATATATGCACTAAGATGCAATGGAAGGTACGTGCAAAGAATGACTTAAATATAGCAGACGACCTGAAATGGGCCAGAACGATGTACCTACACTAGTAGGAAATGGGGCTTTTACCCCGGTTTGTAAGGGCCTTTTGTCCCGGTTTTCAAACCAGGACTAAAGGGTCGTTACTAAAGCCCTAACCCTTTAGTCCCGCTTCTTACACGAACCGGGACAGAAGGTCCTCCACGTGGCCGCAGGGGGGCCTTTGGTCCCGGTTGGTGCCGCCAACCGGGACCAATAGGCAGGGCCTTTTGTCCCGGTTGGTGCCACCAACCAGGACCAATAGGCAGGGTTGGTGGCACCAACCAGGACCAATAGGCCTGCCTATTGGTCCTGGTTGGTGGCACCAACCGGGACCAATAGGCATCCACGCGTCAGCATTTCAGGGGCTGGGGTTTTTGTTTTTTTTGAAAGGGGGGGGGGGTTTGGGGTGTTTTGGGGGGTTAATTTAGGTGTTTCATATATTGTGTTAGCTAGCTAATTAATAGAGAGAAGTGTCCTCTCTTATCTCCGTGCTTGGTCGACGCTACGTACTATATACGTATGGAGAGGACTAGACACGCTAGCTAGTAATCAAATGAAGGAAACAGAAGATCGTCATGAACATATGCATACAGAGAGAAGTGATATCGACCACCTCTCCTTCTCCGAGAGATTGGTCGAACAACAAGTTCTCGTATATCTATCCGACACTACCGGCTACATATATACAATAATTATCTCTTACAATACAATCTCCTAATTAAATTGTAAGAACACAGGGTCCACATAGTATTCTCCGTTTTCAGCGATCACGTGGTCATGGAAGAATGCCGCCAATTCCTCTTGAATTGCTCGCATACGATCTGGTGCTAGGAGTTCATCCCGCTTCCGAAACATCTAATTTGAAGAAGGGGGTCAATACATATATATATGAATAAATGAAACTCAACAGAAATGATGGTAATAAGATAAAATTGTGAATATTATTGCTTACGCACTTCATATTGTTCGTCAGAGTAGCCCCGCTCACAGGTCGTGTAGCGGATGGACTCGCAAACGTAGTATCCACAGTAATTATTCCCGGCTTCCTGCCACAACCACTTTACAAGAAATAGAGGTCAATCAAACTGATAAGCAAGCATGCTAAATGGTATTGATGAAACTAGCGCTTGAATCACTAGGAGATGCGCGGAACATGCTACTATAGTACTTACTTTCGGGTGTTTAAATTGCAGCTTCTTCGGCAATCCCGAAGCTTTTGTGGTGAATTTTCTCCAAACCCTGCCAGACAAAGAAAACAATTACTTGATATCAGGAAATGAACAAAGTTGCTGATATGGTGGATAATGATCGATTTAACTTACTTCTCGAGCATTTGAGTCATGTTCGCATAGTCCTGGGGATCTTTTCGTCTCGAGTCTAAGACGGTTACTACTCCCTGCTCAAGCTTAATCTCTAGGAGAATATAGTGGAAGCTGCGCATGCATGCATAAGTCATCAATTACATTACCATAACCTGGACTAATAAGGGAAACCGAATATGCACAAGACAGTAACACTCACTTGAAGTTGTAAGGAAAGAGTATTATATCTTTGTTTTGATTTAATACCAACGATCGTAGCAAGTTGGCCTCGGCTTCTTTGGCATGTTTTTCAACCGTATATGCATCTATGAGATTTGTGTTAATGAACCCAATATCACCGATTTGTCTTTTCTTCAATTCGGCGATCTTCAATCTGCATAATATAGTGAGGATAATTATAAATACATGCAATGAAAGAGCTGACCTATATAGAGAGACTTAATGACAGAAGTAGTACTACTTACAGACTGTAGGAAGTGATCGTTGTTTTATCGAGGGCCTTTTGATTGTAAAACTGGAAGAAATCCTCAAATGGAACATTCAGTAGATCAATTCCAACGAGGTCATGCTCCAGTTTAACTCTCAGCGTGAAAGTATTCATCCCATCAGACTCTCTGCAGGTTTTCATGTACCAATCATGTAATCTTCGCATCATCATTGTTAGAGATCTTTCATCGTTGACGAGAGGCTTCCCGTAATGGTATTTGTGTTCGTCGACCTCCATGATTTCATAATGTACATCGTGGGGCAGGTAATCTCCAAGATTGCTATAACCGGCTACCATCCTCGGATCATTAGCGACGATGTCTTTTGACACCTTGAGCGGGGGGCACGATTGGTTCGCTTGTTCGCCGAGCTGGGCAATTTTTTTCCCAGCTCGTCGTTCTTTTAACCTTTGATCACTGACAGTACTTCCTGACCGCTCCGCTTCGGCATATGTCTTTGCAAGAATGCACTCATAGTTGCCTCTCGGCGGAGACTTTGGTGGTTTTGTTAGGGCAGCCAGAGTGCGCTTTGCTTTCATCGGATCTACCTTCTCCTCCGGAGGTGGATGTTTCTTTGCTTTCACCCCTTCAAAGAAGTTTGTCACTTTGGCTCGCACGATCTTCCTGGTTTCCTCCTCGGTCCTCTCGTATGGTAACTTCTCTGGAGTCTTCAGAGAAGGACCGAATCTGTATTGCCTCCCGCCTCTGGCAGCTGTACTGCTAGACGCCGGCAGAGCAGACGGAGCGGCTGTGGCTGTCTTCTTTCCTTGCTTACGAGGCGGAGGAGAAGGACTAAGACGTGCCGGAGCAGCCGGAGCGGCGGCGGGTCTCTTCCGCCCTTGCTGACGAGGCGGAGAAGGAGGAGGCTGGCTGCTCTGGCGCGCCGGCGCAGGCGGAGAAGGAGGCGGAGTGCCGCCACGCGCCGGAGAAGGACGCTGAGTGCCCTGATCACTCACCGGAGGAGGAGGCGGAGTGCCGCCACGCGCCGGAGAAGGAGGCTGAGTGCCCTGATCACTCGCCGGAGGAGGAGGCGGAGTGCCCTTACTTGCCGGAGCCATCCAGTTCGGAAGGTTGATGAGCTCCTTCCGCCATAGGCATGGAGTCTTCAGAGCAGAACCCAGCCGAGTCTCCCCTTCACCGGTAGGGTGGTCAAGCTGGAGCTCCTCAAATCCCTCTGTTATTTCATCCACCATCACCCTAGCATATCCTTCTGGAATCGGCCGGCAGTGGTAGGTTGCGCCGGGTTCAGGAGGTAAAACAGAGCCAACAGCCGCCTTGACTTTGAAGTTCTGCCATTCCGCCATAAGGTGGCAATGTTGAGACTCCGTGATAGCATCCACGGGGTAGCTAGCAGGAGCCGTCAAGACATGCTCTAGCTGAAGCAGCTCAGTGGAAGCCATGCTGCTTCTCCGCTGAGATGGCGGTGTAGCTTCGGGGGTAGTTTCGGCATGTCGATTGCCGTCTCGTTCCTCTAGCGGTTGAACCCTTTCGTGCATCTTCTGAATTTGGATATGCTCCACTTTTTTCCTCCTCTCCTGGCTTTTGTAACCGCCCGCGTCCGGAAAACCAGCCTTCCACGGAACGAAGCCCGGCGTGCCTCGTGTCCCTCCAGGGTGCTCAGGATTCCCGAGGGCCATTGTGAGCTCGTCGTTCTCTCTGTTTGGAACGAACGTCCCTTCCTGCGCTGCATCGATATGTTGCTGAATCTTCTTGACTGGTATTCTCAAAAGCTCGTTCGTCCAAACGCACCTCCCTGATACAGGGTCTAAGGTTCCGCCAGCCCTGAAGAACCAAGTCCGGCAACGGTCTGTCCAGTTCATTGTCTGTGGTTCGATCCCTTTTTCAAGCAGATCATTCTCAGCCTTGGCCCACTTAGGTCGGGCTTTGAGGTAGCCACCTGACCCCGTGCGATGGTGAAGCTTCTTCTTCGCAACATTCTTCTTGTTTGTCGCTAACATCTTCTTACTCTTTTCCGATGTCTTGTGGGCCACAAATGCGGGCCAGTGATCTCTGATCTTCTCATACCGGCCGATGAATTCTGGTGTCTCTTCTTTGTCGACAAACGTTTTCAGCTCATTCTTCCACCTCCTGAATAGGTCTGCCATCTTCTTAAGAGCATGAGACTTGATTAATTGCTCTTTAACTGGCTTCTCCGGATCCTCCTCTGGCGGTAGGGTGAAATTTGCCTTCAGCTCAGTCCAAAGATCATCTTTCTGCATATCATTGATATAAGACACCTCAGGGTCTTCCTTCTTAGGCTTATACCATTGCTGGATGCTGATCGGGATCTTGTCCCTAACTAGAACCCCGCACTGAGCAGCAAATGCATCCTTTGTCCGGATGGGTTCAATCGGTTGGCCGTCGCGCGCGATTGCTGTGATCTCAAACCTTTCATCCGAGCGCAACTTTCTCTTCGGGCCTCGTCTCTTTACCGCAGTTGTGCTCGATCCAGAGGGCTAGAAAAAAGAAGAAAGACGAGTGTTAATTAATATGTGTACATACCAAAACAATGAATGCATCAATTAGCTAGTCAGCACAGGCTTAACTAATATATTTACCTGGCCGGACTCTGTTCGGTCACCGGAGCTGTCACCACGGGCTTCTTCTTGCACCAGCATTGGGTCACCGGAGCCATCATAATCATGTCTTTCCTCCTCCACTCTTCGATCACCGTAGCCTGCTTCTTCACCATGTTCTTCCAGACCATCATTGTTGTTAAGATACGACAAGATATCACCTCCGGCTAAGATTATGTCCCCCAACACCTCTTCTGCTTGCTCGTCTCGTCCGTGCTCCATTGTTTCTACAAATATTACAACATGGCAATTATTACACAAACATGACAGCAGGTGGATATATTAGTGCAAACGTAGACCTAGCTTATTCCGGGTTTGGGGTGGTCTCGGCAACGCTTCAAGGGTAGGGGCGCGGCGGGAGGGGGTAGGAGACCGACATCGTTTTTTTCTAGGGTTTGGGTGTCCTCGAGAGTTTTGGTCGAGCGAGAGGGCCGGGGGGTGCTCCCGTGGTATAAGTTATCACGGTCGAGAGGGGGTATAAATATCGACCGTCCATCATGTCGAAGTTATCTGGGAGGGAGTTATATATATCGACAACGACGACATACATACATGGGAAAATAATGTTATCGGGGAGGGGGTATATCGACCCCCCCCCCCACGTGTTGAAGTTATCGGGAGGGGGTTATATCGACAACGACGACATACGTACATGGGAAAATAATATTATCGGGGAGGGGGTATATCGACCCCCCTCGTGTTGAAGTTATCGGGAGAGGGGTATATCGACGACGACAGACCCGATAAAACATAAGAAAACAAAGAAGAAATAAAAAGAGGAGAAGAAGAAAAGGAATAGAGGGGAAGATCGAAGAAAAAAAGAAGAAAAAAAAAGAGGAGAAGAAGAAAGGAATAGAGGAGAGAAGAAGAAAAAATAGAAATTTTTCTATTTTTTCTTCTTCTCTTCTATTCCTTTCTTCTCCTCTTCTTTTTCTTCTTTTTTCCTCTTCTTATTTATTTCTCCTCTTCTTCCTCTCCTCTTCTTCTCCTTTCTTCCTCTTCTTATTTTCCTTTTTCCTCTCATTCATAAAAAAATGTTCAAATAGAAAATTTCAAAAAAAGTAAACGTTTTGCCTAATGCATTGTTCATATGAATATACAAACATTTGCATATTCTACAATAATTAATATCACCAAAAAAATCTATGAACAGAAAAAAATCCTAACTTTTCTAAAAATCTATCTTTTGCATATATACATGAACATATATATACACAGAGAACATATATACATACATATACTCATACATGAACATATCATCATATATATGAAAAAACAAGCATATATATGAAAAAAACAAGCATATATATGAAAAAAGGGCGCCGGCCGGACCAAGGTGAGGAGGACCGCGGGGTCGGCGGCGAGGATGGCGACGGGGCAGTGGGCGCGCGCTCGGGGTAGGGGGTGACGGCTGCGAAGGGCGGGGCAGGGCGACGATGGGGACGGGCCGGGGCGGCGCGCGTCGGGGCAGGGGCACGGCTGACGGCAAGGGCGCGGGCAACGGCGATGGCGACAGCGACGGCGGGGGCGGCGGGCGGCGTCGGGGCAGCCTGGCGGCGTCGGGGCGGCGGGCGGCGTCGGGGCAGCCTGGTGGCCTCGGCGTCGTCGGGGCAAACTGCAGATGAACTCTGAAAAATTTCCTAAGTGTTTGCTTATATAGCAAAGCCTTTAGTCCCGGTTCGTGGCACCAACCGGGACTAAAGGTAGGCATTAGTCCCGGTTGGTGCCACCAACCGGGACCAAAGCCCTCTTTTCAGCAGCCCAAAGGGCGGGAAACGGCGGCCTTTGGTCCCGGTTGGTGGAACCAACCGGGACTAAAGGGGGCGGCATTGGTCCCGGTTGGTGCCACGAACCGGTACCAATGCACCCCTTTAGTCCCGGTTGGTGGAACCAAAGGCCTCTTGCTGCCTGCGTCGCGGCCAAAAGTTTAGTCCCACCTCGCTAGCCGAGGGGCGCCCGCACCAGTTTAAAAGCCGCAGCGCGGCTGCTGTCTCGAACTCATCTCTATAGCGGGCTTCTGGGCCTAACTTTGGCGCGCTGCCCGTTGAGCCTTCTAGCCTTTCTGGGCCTGTATTTGCAAACCTGAGGGTTGGAAGGCCCAGCGGGCAGCGTCCCAACAATTTTTTTTGCTGTATTTAGTTTTTTTGTTTTCTTTTTTGCTTTATTTATTTTGTTTTGTTTCTACTTACAACAAAAAACTTATTTATTTAATTTTATTTTGTTTCTAATTAATTATTTATTTTACTTTATGATAATTCTTTTTGCTATTAAAGTTTCTATCAAAAAAAGTTCTTTATGAAAATTCTTTTGCTGTATTTAGTTTTTTTGTTTTCTTTTTTGCTTTATTTATTTTGTTTTGTTTCTACTTACAACAAAAAACTTATTTATTTTATTTTATTTTGTTTCTAATTACTTATTTATTTTACTTTATGATAATTCTTTTTGTTATTAAAGTTTCTATCAAAAAAAGTTCTTTATGATAATTCTTTGTCTATTAAAGTTTATTTTATTTTGTCGTAACACAAGAAGTCCGGAGTTGTAATAAGTTATTAAAAATAAAAAAGAGGTGCAATGCTCGTTGATTAGCTTCAAGCCTTTCGGAATAGTGTAGACTGCACTGCACATAGCTCCATGCAGTCTACCTTATTCCTCAAGGCTTGAAGCTAAGCAACGTGAAGGTGAGCATTGCGCCTCTTCTTCATCGTCTCTGCACTCAGGGCTTATAAACCGCTCCTAGTGCCTCTCAGCTAGCGAGGTGGGACTAAAAAACTACTTAGTAAGAAACTCTAGTACCGGTTCGTGCTACGAACCGGTACTAAAGGTGCTCGTGGGGCCACAGCCTCATTAGTACCAGTTTGTGCCACCAACCGGGACCAATGGCCTTGCACAGCGGCGTGGTGGTGGGAGTTTAGTCCCACCTCGCTAGCTGAGAGAGAGCCGCACCTTTTTATAAGGTGCGGTGCGCCTTAGCTGTCGAGCTCCTCTCTAAAGCAGGCTTACGGGCCTAACCTCTCTGTACATGCCTGTGGGCCTACTGGGCCTTCTGCGGGCCTGAATCCTGGCCCATGGATGGATTTCTAATCGTATTCAGGCCGTGGTGGGCCAGTAGGTGGCATAATTTTTAATTTTTGGCCTGTTATTTTTCATGCATTTACTAATTATTTTGAGCTATAAGACCCTAAAATTGAAAAGCATTTCAAATGAACTCTGAAAAGGTTGAAAGTTGGCATGGTATCATCATTTCATCCACATAGCATGTGCAAGAAAGTTGAGAGGGTTACGGCAAAAACTAGATGCACTTCGTGTACAAAACGGACAATGGTATCATACTCGTCTGTTACAAAGTTGGCATGGTATCATCATAATAGTTGCGGGAGAAAGTCTTCACTTTTTCTTCGCTTGTGTCATTTGCTTATTGCGCCGTAACCATGGATAATCTTCATCGTTTATGAGGATGCTTGGGTCAGCCTTGACTTTGAAGGGAGGAATTTCATGAAACTTTTCATAATCTTCAGACATGTCTGTCTTGCCCTCCACTCCCACAATGTCCCTTTTTCCTGAAAGAACTATGTGGCGCTTTGGCTCATCGTATGATGTATTCGCTTCCTTATCTTTTCTTTTTCTCAGTCTGGTAGACATGTCCTTCACATAGATAACCTGTGCCACATCATTGGCTAGGATGAACGGTTCGTCAGTGTACCCAAGATTGTTCAGATCCACTGTTGTCATTCCGTACTGTGGGTCTACCTGTACCCCGTCTCCTGACAGATTGACCCATTTGCACTTAAACAAAGGGACCTTAAAATCATGTCCGTAGTCAAGTTCCCATATGTCCAATATGTAACCATAATATGTGTCCTTTCCCCTCTCGGTTGCTGCATCAAAGAGGACACCGCTGTTTTGGTTGGTGCTCTTTTGATCTTGGGAGATCGTGTAAAATGTATTCCCATTTATCTCGTATCCTTTGTAAGTCAATACAGTCGAAGATGGTCCCCAGGACAACGAGTACAACTCATCACAAACAGTGGTGTCACCTCTGAGACGTGTTTCCAACCAACTGCTGAAAGTCCTGATGTGTTCACATGTAATCCAGTCGTCACACTGCTCCGGGTGTTTGGAGCGCAGACTGTTCTTGTGTTCATCGACATACGGGGTCACTAAGGTAGAGTTCTGTAGAACTGTGTAGTGTGCTTGAGACCAAGAATATCCGTCCCTGCATATTATTGAGTCCCCTCCAAGCGTGCCTTTTCCAGTCAGTCTCCCCTCATACCACGATTTAGGGAGACCTATCTTCTTAAGGCCAGGAATGAAGTCAACACAAAACCCAATGACATCCTCTGTTTGATGGCCCATGGAGATGCTTCCTTCGGTCCTAGCGCGGTTACGGACATATTTCTTTAGGACTCCCATGAACCTCTCAAAGGGGAACATATTGTGTAGAAATACGGGCCCCAGAATGACAATCTCGTCGACTAGCTGAACTAGGACGTGCGTCATGACATTGAAGAAGGATGGTGAGAACACCAGCTCGAAACTGACAAGACATTGCGCCACATCACTCCTTAGCCTTGGTATGATTTCTGGATTGATCACCTTCTGAGAGATTGCATTGAGGAATGCACATAGCTTCACAATGGCTAATCGGACGTTTTCCGGTAGAAGCCCCATCAATGCAACCGGAAGCAGTTGCGTCATAATCACGTGGCAGTCATGAGACTTTAGGTTCTGGAACTTTTTCTTTGGCATATTTATTATTCCCTTTATATTCGACGAGAAGCCAGTCGGGACCTTCATACTGAGCAGGCATTCAAAGAAGATTTCTTTCTCTTCTTTCGTAAGAGCGTAGCTAGTAGGACCTCAGGTGTATCTTTTGTCTTCCCATACACGCCCAAGAAGCCTAGCAGGTTCACGCAAAGGTTCTTCGTCACGTGCATCACGTCGATTGAAGAGCGGACTTCTAGCTCTTTCCAGTAGGGTAGGTCCCAAAATATAGATTTCTTCTTCCACATGGGTGCGTGTCCCTCAGCGTCGTTCGGAACAGCTAGTCCGCCGGGACCCTTTCCAAAGATTACGTGTAAATCATTGACCATAGCAAGTACGTTATCACCGGTACGCATGGCGGGCTTCCTCCGGTGATCTGCCTCGCCTTTGGAATGCTTGCCTTTCTTTCGACATTGATGGTTGGTCGGAAGAAATCGACGATGGCCCAGGTACACATTCTTCCTGCATTTGTCCAGGTATGTACTTTCAGCATCATCTAAACAGTGCGTGCATGCGTGGTATCCCTTGTTTGTCTGTCCTGAAAGGTTACTGAGAGCGGGCCAATCGTTGATGGTTACAAACAACAACGCGTGCAGGTTAAATTCCTCCTGTTTGTGCTCATCCCACGTACGTACACCGTTTCCATTCCAGAGCTGTAAAAGTTCTTCAACTAATGGCCTTAGGTACACATCAATGTCGTTGCCGGGTTGCTTAGGGCCTTGGATGAGAACTGGCATCATAATGAACTTCCGCTTCATGCACATCCAAGGAGGAAGGTTATACATACATAGAGTCACGGGCCAGGTCCTGTGATTGCTGCTCTGCTCCCCGAAAGGATTAATGCCATCCGCGCTTAAACCAAACCATACGTTCCTTGGGTCAGCTGCAAACTCAGCCCAGTACTTTCTCTCGATTTTTCTCCACTGCGACCCGTCAGCGGGTGCTCTCAACTTCCCGTCTTTCTTACGGTCCTCACTGTGCCATCGCATCAACTTGGCATGCTCTTCGTTTCTGAACAGACGTTTCAACCATGGTATTATAGGAGCATACCACATCACCTTCGCAGGAACCCTCTTCCTGGGGGGCTGGCCGTCAACATCACCAGGGTCATCTCGTCTGATCTTATACCGCAATGCACCGCATACCGGGCATGCGTTCAGATCCTTGTACGCACCCCGGTAGAGGATGCAGTCATTAGCGCATGCATGTATCTTCTGCACCTCCAATCCTAGAGGGCATACGACCTTCTTTGCTGCGTATGTACTGTCGGGCAATTCGTTATCCTTTGGAAGCTTCTTCTTCAATATTTTCAATAGCTTCTCAAATCCTTTGTCAGGCACAGCATTCTCTGCCTTTCACTGCAGCAATTCCAGTACGGTAGCGAGCTTTGTGTTGCCATCTTCGCAATTGGGGTACAACCCTTTTTTGTGATCCTCTAACATGCGATCGAACTTCAGCTTCTCCTTTTGACTTTCGCATTGCGTCCTTGCATCGACAATGACCCGGCGGAGATCATCATCATCGGGCACTGGTTCCTCTTCATCTTCAGCAGCTTCCCCCGTTGCAGCATCATTGGGCACATCGTCTGGTTCCTCTTGATCTTCAGCAGCTTCACCCATTGCAGCATCACCGTATTCAGGGGGCACATAGTTGTCATCGTCCTCTTCTTCTTCACCGTCTTCCATCATAACCCCTATTTCTCCGTGCCTCGTCCAAACATTATAGTTTGGCATGAAACCCTTGTAAAGCAGGTGGGTGTGAAGGATTTTCCGGTCAGAGTAAGACTTCGTATTCCCACATATAGGGCATGGACAACACATAAAACCATTCTGCTTGTTTGCCTCAGCCACTTCGAGAAAATCATGCACGCCCTTAATGTACTCGGAGGTGTGTCTGTCACCGTACATCCATTGCCGGTTCATCTGCGTGCATTATATATAATTAAGTGTGTCAAAAGCCATTACAGAACATCATGAATAGATAATTAAGTGACCAAATTAATAGAAGTTCATCATCACATTAAAACCAAAGTACATACATAGTTCTCATCTAACAACATATATATAGCTCTCCAGAGCATCTAATTAATTAAACCATACATTGAAACTATGTAAAATATTTCCATGCGAAAACAAATGCGATCATAATCGCAACCAAGGTAACAATTGATCCAACGACATAATGATACGAAGCCTCGGTATGAATGGCATATTTTCTAATCTTTCTAATCTTCAAGCGCATTGCATCCATCTTGATCTTGTGATCATCGACGACATCCGCAACATGCAACTCCAATATCGTCTTCTCCTCCTCAATTTTTTTTATTTTTTCCTTCAAGTAATTGTTTTCTTCTTCAACTAAATTTAACCTCTCGACAATAGGGTCGGTTAGAATTTCCGGTTCAACCACCTCCTAGATAAATAAAATCTATGTCACGTTGGTCGGCATATTTGTCATAAACAATAAATGAATCAAATAGTTATAAAAAGATAATATATACCACATCCGAATCATAGACAGGACGAGGGCCGAGGGGGGCGGATACCAAAACCATCGCACTATGTAATAAGAAAGAATAATAAAAGTAACAAAATTAGACAAGTATCTATCTAAAGTAAGAATTTTTTTTCCTTTCAGAAAGAAGATAAGAACAACAGGCTCACCACGGTGGTGCTGGCGACGAGATCGGCGCGGGCGATCGACGGCGGTGAAGACGGGGACGGGACGTGACAGACCGCTAAACCTAGACAAATCTTGGGGAAAATGGAGCTCGGAGGTCGAGTTTCGAGAGGAGAAAGATTAACTAGTGTGGCTCGGACATTTCATCGAACACCTCATGTGCATAGGAGGTGAGCTAGAGCACCCAAATGCCCTCCCCTCTCCATCCAGAAAAAACAGAGCACTGTGGAGTGCTCTGCTGTGGCGACGGGGTGTATATAGGGAACTCATTGGTCCCAGTTCGTGGCACCAACCGGGACTAAAGGCCTTTGGTCCTGGTTTGTGGCACCAACCGGGACCAATGCCCCCCCTTTAGTCCCGGTTGGTGGCACCAACTGGGACCAAAGGCCTTGTGCCCCGTGTCAAAAGTTTAGTCCCACCTCGCTAGTTGAGAGGGCTCGAGAGTGGTTTATAAGCGCTGCTGCGCCCACCCTCTCGAGCTCCTCTCAACTGCAGGCTTTCGGGCCTAACCGTTCTCTTTGCCTGTGGGGCCTACTGGGCCTTCTGCGGGCCTGAATCCTGGCCCATGGATGGGTTTCAAGTCGTATTCAGGCCGTGGTGGCCAAGTAGGTGGCACAATTTTTTTTCTCTGTTTTTTGTTTTCTCTTTTGCTTTATTTGTTTTGTTTTGTTTCTAGTTCCAACAAAAAACTTATTTATTTTATTTCTAATTACTTATGTATTTTACTTTAATTATTTTGTTTTTATTTATTTTTCTGCTGCTATTTTTATCTATTTTACTGCTGCTATTTTTATTTAATTTATTAAGGTTTATTTATTTTAGTTACTATAGTTTATTTTATTTTATTTTATTAAGGTTTATTTATTTTTATTTATTTTATTAAGGTTTATTTATTTTATTTACTATAAAAAAATGAACATAGATGCGCCTATAGAGAAAATTCAACCTAAATTCATAATAAATTTCTATGAAATTCAAAGAAATTTACTGTGAATTTAGGTCAAATTCCCTGTATAAGGGCATCTATTTTCACTTTGAGAGGAGCTCAACAAGGCAAAGAGGGACGGGCTTATAAACTGGTGCGAGCGCCCTTCGGTTGGCAAGGTGGGACTAAACACTGGCCGCAACTAGGACCAGCCCTTTAGTCCCGGTTTGTGGTATGAACCGGGACTAAAGGGTGGTGGGCCAGGAGCGTGGCCCATTGGTCCCGGTTTGTCCCACCAACCGGGACCAAAGGGGCCGGACGAACCGGGACCAATGCCCCCATGAGGCCCGGCAGGCCCCTGGCCGCACGAACCGGGACCAATGCTCGCATTAGTCCCGGTTCGTGACTGAACCGGGACTAATGTGGATATTGCCCTGTGACCAAAGCCCAGTTTTCTACTAATGCTAGTAACTGACGATTTGCGGTCCGAAGTGCTGCATCTCCTTTTGGAAACTATAATCCTTCTTGTTAGATGTTCCGGTATGGAAGGTGCGAGCACCAGAACTTGTGCCAAACTTTACTAATTTTTTTCCATGCGATCGTGAGAGCACGCGACAGTGACACAATGATTTTCGTTATTTTCCAGACTCTATATGCATTTCTTGAAATTAAAATACCAACAAGTCCTACGCCTCTGGCCGCACCCTGCGGCCAAACTGTTTGAAGTTTTTTCCCGTTTCTCGCACAATGAATGAAAACTCGCAAAGCGACACACCAATGATCTAGCTAACACGCACGTGTATGCGACTATACATATATATATAAACATACAAACGAGATCTTTTTTTGCATATTCATAGTTTGAGATTGCTAGCGAGGCTTGCCGCCTAGTAAAATGTACCAGAAAATCAAACCATAGGGTACAATCATGATTTCTTACCGTGGAAAAAATTTGGAGGCAAAACGATGAACTCATGTTTTCATTCGAACAAAAATATGATGTTAGGTAATGTAAATGTCTTTAAATAGCACACAGTTCACTCACGAAAGCCGTGTGTCCACTAAACCGTGGCCGATGCCCCCCCCTCTGCCACGCGCGCGATCTGAGTCGTGCGTTCTGATTGGTCAGAACCAAAACCCTACGGATTGTACGCCTGCACCGTTGGATTCTCCTTGATCGAACGGCGATCCTCATCCCTTTCGACATCACATGTAAATGTTTTCAAATAGCCCATCCCAGAAAAAATGTTTTCAAATAGCACACGGTTCACACACGAAAGCCGTGTGCCTACCAAACCGTGGCCGGCGCCCCCCCTTTGCTGTGCGCGCGATCTGAATCGTGCGTTCTGATTGGCCAGAACCTAAACCCCACGGATCGTACGTCTGCACCGTTGGATCTCCCAGATCGAATAGCAATCGTCATCCCTTTGACAGAAAATGCAGTCCGGCTAGGAATTGATTTATATGCCAAAATGCACGGGAAATGCCAAAAAATGTCTTACATATAGCACACGAGACCTGAAATGCGCCAGCAAATTAAATCCGTGGTATAATTATGATTGCTTTACGTGGGAAAAATTTAGAGGCAAAACAATGAACTCAAGTCTTCATTTCAAAATTAGTACGTCTTTATTTCAAACGGAATTATTCTGTTTGTGCACAAGCACTTAGAGGCAACCGTTTGCATAGGCCTTTCCGTGCGCGCTGCCGGGTATATTTTTTACCCTTTTCACCTAGGCCGCCAACACCCGGAGTCCCCAACACCCTCACACCGTTTCACTCAACTAGTCCACCCAATCTCCATCGCCAGCTCCCCCTCCCCCAGATCCACAGCAGAACCCTCTCCGACGCCGCCGTGCTCACCCCGGCCGTGTGCCCGCTCTTCGGCATCAAGCCTACCTCCACTGCCGTTCCCAACACGCGGCGGCCCGCGCCTCGCCGTCTTCGTTTGCTCGCCAGCCACCCTCGAGCATATGGATGCAGTAACCCTCGCCTCTCCTGTGGTCCAGCCGGGTTTGCATTAAGAAGCCTGTTAGTTACTGCTCTCCATCGCGGTGAGGCATATTTCCTCACAATCCCTCTTCCAATTTCGTTCCATATGTTCCCAAATTGACTATAAAATAACGGAGAGCGTATATATGTTCATTATCTACCTTCCTTACTACATATAAGCTGTATTTGTTCCAATAAGTTACTGCCTATTTACAGAAAGCTTGATTAGAAAGCTTGATACCAAGTTGTTAGTTTTATGCTTATCCTCCTTTCCTGAGTTTCGCATGTGTTCTCTGTAGATGCCGAGTAGCAGCGACATCACTCATGCTTCAGGCGATGTATCTTCATCTGATTCGAACAACCCTAGGTCTTCAGCTGATTGTGAGGGATCAAGTAATCTTGAACGGGATAGAGTTGCAGCAATTACCCTTCCGGTCAGGATACAGAGGAACGCTCCAAGGAAGCCCACACACCAGCCTAAATGTTTATATGAAGTAACCGAGATTGATTTAATGTCTTGGGCTCCAACTAAACCAGATAAAGCACGCACGAGGTTCAGGAGTGTGTGTGGATTGTTGGCAGGGCAAGGCTTAATATTAATCTGCCGGGGTTTCGGAAGGCCGACACAGAAACACGGCGAAGGATAGTCCGGGAGATCATGGATCACTTCAACGTTTCAGAGCAGTGGAGAATGCAGGTGGAACACGCTGCACTAAAGAAGGCTAGGGATGCTTGGAGAAACTGGAAGCACATGCTGTACAAGAAGTAATTGAGTGAAGGCAAGGACCCAATCCCCGCATACCCCCAAATTACAAAGGCAGACTGGGCATAATTCAAAAGGGTCAGGGCAACTAAAGAGTTTGTTGAGAAGAGTTTCAAGCAATCGGAACTTCAGAAGAAGAGCATACACCCCCAACGTATGGGTGTGGCAGGATACTACGGCATGAAACTGATGTGGGAACAGGAGGACAAAGAAGCAGTAGCGGCGGGTGGGAATCCGACCTTTAGTGAAATCAGGGGCGAACGCGCCAGAGACTATTTGCGGGCACGTGCAAAGAGGCGTGATGATGGAACTTATTACTTTGAAAACTCACGTGACGCCGAACTCTATCTAGTGATGTTAGAGGCTTCCAAGATCCCTGGAAGGTTCCACAAGAACTCAGGGCCATGTGACATTCTGTCCATTACTCTGGAAACAAAAGAGCCCCCTGGCCATGCAAGGGGTATAGGTGTTAATGTCCCGCACAAGAGTGCTTTCGCACTCAGCAAAGAAGAGAGGCTCAACATGAAAAAAGCGAGGAGTGAAATGAAGTAGAATGCATTGTATGAAAGGTTGAGGAAGGAGATTTATCCGGTTGTTCGAAAGGATGTTGAGGAGTCAATGATGATGCAGAAGACTCTAACACTGATAGATAGCCAGCAGATGGGAGGGGAGGCGGGCATGGAGGATGCTGCTTATTGTGCGGCAACACCGCATAAGAGTAGCTGTGCATCAGCTGACCCCAGCGACACTGAGACTGCAGCTGCTCGTGATGAAGCTATATCTGATCTATCTGGAATGAAAGATAGACTGAAGGGCATGCTTACACATTATGAAGGTACATTAAAATGTGCAACAGCCTGGGTTTGCCCATCCTTCTTGGAAGATGGCCTCTTCTTGGACAATGTGCCATTGAAACCGGGCTGTGTGAAGTGCTACGTGACTGAAGTAAAGCCTAGATTCACTGAATTTTCCCTAAAGAATGTCCTAGGAGACTTCGGTGAGCAAAGGACCTTGGGAGAAACACTGTTACATCACACCAGTGGCCACAAAAGGAAATAGAGTTCATCGATGAGATCCCTGAAGGCCCGCCAAGAGCAACCACTGTCGCCCCTCAACCGGTGACACTCTCCTTGCCACAGCAGCTCTCACGGGCTGATGCATCAACCTGTGATCAGCCGGCCCGACTTTGTGACGTACAGGCCATGTCATCCTCCACCCCAAAGTAGCCAGTGGCAAGGCCTACAACTGCTGAAGACGCACCACCGGTCCAGATGTCGGCCACTGAAGCAGCGGGGGGAGACCAGCTGTAGCACATGCTCAGCAGACCAACCCGGTGGAACAGACTGCTAAGCAGTCTGATGCTTCGGAACCACCTGCTAAGCAGTCTGTAGGTCCAGAACCGACTGCTCATCAGTCCGTCGGTCCTGCTCAGCAAACCAACGCGTTGGCACGGCCTCCTCAGCACACCGACAAGTTGGCACCACCTGCGCAGAAACCCGACATAGCTTCAATGCATGGTCAGCAGTCCGTCACAGCAGCACCGCCAGCTCAGCGGTCCGGCATAGATAAACCGTCTGCTAAGCAGTCCGTCCAAGCTTCACCGTCTGCTCGGCAACCAGACGTTCTGCCAGAAATGCTTCAAGTACCAAGAAGGAAGTGGCCAAAAAGGCTACACCCACGACCACAAGGAAGCGCGGCGGGAAAGTGAAGAGGAAAGAGAACGATTGCCTCTTACTTAAAGCAACCATCGCCCAGAACCAAATTAACATCAGCTTGTTCGAATCGGGGAGTAATATTATTTCTGACGCCATGGATGATGAAGAAGTGCGTTTGTTGCTTGCTAAAAGTAAAGCAGACGTACTTCAAGCACGCTATTACGTCCATGGCCAGCCATTTCTTGTTGGCGAATACTTTGATGAGTGCAGCTCCAGTTGCCGCGAGTTACATTAATATTGCATGGATCTAATGTCAGCAGGTCATCATGGTTTGCTAGTCCACTACAATAGAGATCATTTCTGACACGATGCTGGTTCCATCGATGTGAGTTTCGAGGACTTACATCTCTTCTTCAACTTCAACGTTCTCGATGCCACTCTTGTTAGATGCCTGATTTTGTAAGTACTTAACAAACTCTGATCAACTTCTCCATACAAGGCTGTAAATGATAAACAACTAACTGCATTTTATTCCTCTCAGGGGATTGAACGCGCAGAGAAGGAAAAGAGAGAGTGTGTATTTCATAGATCCTGAATTAGCAAATGGCACAACAATACATGGTAAGGACCGACGGGACTGGGCCGTTAACACGGTTGTCCGTCTCTTCGAGAACACCTCCCATGCAGAATCATTTCTTTGGCCATATCATGAACGGTAAGTCAAGTAAACAACCACAAATACACTTATTGTCTTTCAGATTTCGACATAGTAAGTTCATGGCTTTCTTAATATGTAAAAATCACTGGATATTGGTTTTCATTGTTCCAAACAAGAACACAGTTTACTACATCGATTCTCTCAGAGAGTCAATAAACGCTCAGGATCTGACGCATCTTCAGCAATTCATGGATAGGTATTGAATTCTATGATGTTGAAATTAATTTGCATTCATATCTGGTTCAATAATTGATGTTGTCAAACTTAATCATCATTTGTTGTGTGCTCGCATTGTAGAAAACTAAACCAGGGAACCTGTTCAAGAGGGAACTACCTCTGCAGCACGAGATCGTTTCTCCGGTAACACACCGAAATCCGTTATTTTCGGAAAATTTATCCAACAGTCTGCAAATACCATTCCTTACGCTAGTCAAATGTTCAAGCTTCTGAACAAACCTCTTTCTATTTTGTCCAAAGAAAAAATAATACATCTAACACCAGTTAGGTTGTTCCTAACAGGACAAATACATGACTAATTATGTACAAAAAAATTCAGTGTCCTCAGCAAGAAGTAGGGACCAACCTTTGTGGATACTATGTTTGCAGACACGTGATCTCCATTTGCAAATCTGCTGATAGTTGTGACGATCCTCATGAATTAGTACCAGTAAGTCTATATTAATTAATATCTTCTACTCCACTCATATGAAACATTCTGCTCTTAAAAATACTGTAGCTCATCTTAAAACCGAGGACCCCTGAACCGCTCCCGGCTGGTGAATTGCCGATGGTTCGGAGATTTATCAGTGACGTCTTCCTGGATCACTACATCAATCCCACTGGTGATAATGAAGATTTCAGCATGCCTTCTCCTGAAACATTGAGTAAGAGTTAGCCGCTAAACATATAACACATGGATCCATTGTTTTCCATCTGATGAGGTCTTCGTATTTCCTACACTATGATTAATTATGTAATGCATATATGTGTGGACAAATCATTGGAATTTAGCTACCATATGTTCAATTGAAATTGTTGCGAAATCTGATGAATGTTCTTCCTGTGGACACTATTTGTTATATTGAATATTGTGGTGAATTTGCTTTTTGCGTGCCGATTCAGTATGGGATATTTTTGTTTATTTGTTCTATTGAATATTGTGGCAAATTTGCTTTTTGCATGCCGAGTCAAAATGGGATATTTTTTTAACCTGGCAATTGCTCCACACACAGTTCAACTAAATGAGTGTGTGCAATCCACATCGAAAAGCATACGTCAATCGTAGCGGAACCGTCGGGGATACACAGCAGATCACAAACGATTTGCAGCACTACTATATGTGTGTAGGGTCTCCGGAACCGTTTGTGATATCGCGTTATCGCACACGAGAACTCGGAGTAAACCGTGCCCAATGTAAAATACAATCCCAGTCATATTTTTTTCAGGAAACGTGTGGGAATCCAAACGAAAAGCACACGTAACTCTTGCGGCAACCGTCGGTGATACCCAACAAATCACAAACGGTCTGTAGCACTTGTATGCGTGCGAAGGGGCTCCTGAACCATTTGTGTTAGAACATTATCACGGACGGTAATTGTTGGCAAACGTGTGCGATGGAGTCTTGCATGCGAGACGGGTTACGCAGAAAACTCATGTGCGATGGGGCACAAATCGCACACAGTTCATATGTTGGCCCGTGTGCCTTACATACTGCTTCCCAAACGGTTCATTACGACAGACCGTATGGTTTCACTGCGTCATTAGAAACGTTTAATCACCGATACCACATGTGCAAAAGAATTTAGTGTGTGTTGCGTCGCACACGATTACATTTTGGAAGGCCTCTGGATCACTGCTCCATATCCCCGACGGTTTCTGGATCGTGTGGGAAGGACACCCTATCGCCCACACTCACTTGGCGACGGTCCCAAATGCCGTCACGGAAAGGGGTTAAAAATCCTTTGTATAGCACCGACGCGTACTAGTGATCGTCAATATTTTATTCCTCTTCTTTGCATATGTTAGATGTTTCTTGTCTTGATAATTTGTTTTCTTATAAAATTCCTATGCATAGGAAGTATGTTAGACTTAAATGTGTTTGTCATATGTTTCATGATGCTCCTTTTGTGTTTCTATTCTTATCTTTCGTGTGAGCATCATTGAAATCTTAAGCCTATCTTAATGGCTATAAAGAAAGAGCTTGTTGGGAGGCAACCCAATGAATAAAATATTTTTTTCTCTTTTTCTTCCTGTTTTTGTGTGTTGACACAATTATGATATTGTTATTATTGTGTTTTTATGTTGTAATTAGTGTTTGTGCCAAGTGAAGCCTTTGGGATCATGTTCGGTGATAGTTGATTTGATCTTGTCGAAAAACAGAAACTTTTACGCCTAGTAGCAGAATTTTAAAAAATCACAGGAACGTGCTTTTGCTCTGAATTGTTTACACAAGATTGATATACTAATTTTCCATGTTTTCCTAATTTTCAGAATTTTTTGAGCTACAGAAGTATGGTAAATTTTCATATTACTACAGACTGTTCTGTCTTTGACAGATTCTGTTTTCGTTGCATTGTGTGCTTATTTTGATGAATCTATGGATTGTATCGGGGGGTATAAGCCATGGTAAAGTTGGAATATAGTACGTATAATGCAATAATAAAATATGAATGGGTTTGCAACAGTACTTAGAGTGGTGATTTGCTTTATTATACTAACAGATCTCATGAAGGTTTTGTTAAGTTTTCTGTGATTGAAGTTTCAAAGTTTTGGGTGAGATCATGATAGATGAAGGGATAACGAGTGAAAAGAGCCTAAGCTTGGGGATGCCCATGGCACCCCAAGTTAATATTCAAGGAGAACCAATCAACTAAGCTTGGGGATGCCCTCGGGATGCCCCGGAAGATATCCCCTCTTTCTTCTAACGACCATCGGTAAATTTTACTTGGAGCTACGTTTTTATTCGTCACATATCATGAGTTTTGCTTGGAGTGTCTTGTATTATATGAGTCTTTGCTTGTTTTGCATTTTGGTTTGTCACAAGTATCCTTGCTGGATACACCTATTTTGAGAGAGAGCCAAGATTATGCTATCATTTGTTAGAATTGCTCTTTATGCTTCACATAAATTTTTTGAGCCGTGGAATTGCTCTAGCACTTCCCTTATATCTTTTTGAGCACGGTGTGCTTTAATTTTTTGAAGAAATACTCTCATGCTTCACTTAGATCTATTTGAGAATTAGTAAATTTTTGAACAAATTATCTCATGCTTCACTTATATTATTTTGAGTGATGAAATTTTTTGTGCTCATGTTCTTCACTTAAATTTGTTTGAGCTTGTCAAAAGCAATTGCAGTATATGAAATTAGTTCCAAAGTGATAGATATTCAAGAGGGATATAATAAAAACTTCCATGAAGATCATTGGACAAAATAAACTTGATTCTTTGTAATAGTTTTGAGATATGATGATAGTAATATGTGAGTCATGTTGGTGAGTAATTATGCTTTAGTAAGAATATTGGTGTTAAGGTTTGTGATTCCCTATGCAAGCACGAAAGTCAATGGTTATGCAATGAAATTACATCCTACTTATGGTGCGTTATTCGGTGTTAGTTATGCTTAATGCTCGCTTATGAGAATTTTTGTTTCTTGGTTGGTTGCTTCTCAATCTTTTTGTTAGCCTCCACTTGTACTAAGTAGAAATACTACTTGTGCATCTAAAATCCTTATACCAAGTTTTGCCATATGAGTCCACCATACCTACCTGCATGCAGTATTTCCGTGCCGTTCTAAGTAAATTTGTATGTGCCAACTCTAATTTTCAAAATGAATTTCCTTTTTGTGTGTCCCGTACCGATTATGAAGCGGCAAGGGGTGGCCAATATTTTCCATGCTAGATGTGTTATTCTCAAGATGAGTGTTTATTCACTTGTCATTGGACGAGAGTGTGGCGGTAATAGGGATGCCTAGTCCCGAAATGAAAAAGAAATTTACTTTATGTTGTCAAATAAAAAATTCCATGGAAAGTGTTGGTATGGACGGTACCCGTGGATACGACTAGCCGTGGAGTGTGAGTATGGTGGAAAAAGGAACAAACTTTATTTTATGTTTGGGAACCGCCTAATATATATGGAGCATGAAAAGTGTTGGGAATTACTCGGTCCTATTGGTTGACGGGAAAAGTATGCCTCTCAAAATATTTTATCTCTCAATAAAGCTTTGAGCTCTCGCACCTCTACAAATCTCTACTTCCTTCTACGAAGGGCCTATCTATTTACTTTATGCAATTTTTATTTTACTTGAATCTCCATCTCTTCTTATAAAGCACCAACTAGGGAGCACTATGATCGTACTTGAGCATTGGATGTAGCTAATATTCGAGTGTGGTTCATGAATGGATCAATGATTGAGCATGATGGCTAGGGATAACTTTCTTTTGTGTTGATATTTTGAAAGACATGGTTGCTTGTTGATATGCTTGAGCATTGAAGTTATCATGTCAAATGTAGATTATTGTTTTGAACCATCTAAAAGTACAAATGTCCATGCTACAAAAGAAAATAATATGTGATGAACATGTTAGGCAGCATTCCACATCAAAAATTCTGTTTTTATCATTTACCTACTCAAGGACGAGCAGGAATTAAGCTTGGGGATGATGATACATCTCCAACGTATCTATAATTTTTTTATTGTTCCATGATATTATATTATCATTCTTGGATGTTTTACAATCATTTTATAGCAACTTTATATCATTTTTGGGACTAACCTATTGACATAGTGCCCAGTTGTCGGGGATATACCCCGCGGTATGACCCGGCCAGACTTGGTGACTCACCAGAGACCTGGCCAGACTTAGTGACTCACCAGAGACCTGGCCAGACTTGGCGACTCACCAGAGACCTGGCTAGAGCTTGGCGACTCACTCGTGATCCGCCCGAACATGGCGATTCACAGGTAACCCGCCTGGACATTGTGACTCACTGGAGACCCGACGGGCGGATCAGACGGACGACAAGGCCCAAGGCCCAGCAGGCTGGCTTATACTCTGGTGGGCCGGCTTAAGGAGAAAGGGATGACGAATATTTCCTTTACGAGGAAGCAAGACCCGGACTTGTATTCAACTTGTAAGAAAAGATAGACTAGTCCTAGTCCTACTAGGACTCCGCATGTAACCCGCCCCTCTAACTTATATAAGGAGGGGCAGGGCACCCCAAAGAGGGACAAGCAACAAGAAACAATCTCTAGGGCTAGACACAAAGAGCCGGTTTACCGGCGACTCTCTCATAAGCATAATGAGACCTAGCCACAAACAACATGTAGGGCTATTACCGGATGATGTTTCCCGGGGCCCGAAGATGTCTAAATCCTTGTCTTGTGTTACGTCTCCCGATTCTGCCCAACCCCTCTCAAGCTACCACATTGATGCGCTGGCCTCGCGACTAAGTCCTGACACTAAGGACATCTGCCATGACAATTCCACGACAGTTGGCGCCCACCGTGGAGCTCTCGCATGGTGGTGTTGAGTTCTTGGAGGGATCTCTCATATGGATCGAGAAGCTCGTGGTTGACTAGATGAAGAAGAAGAAAAGGCTAGCAGGATAACCCGGCATAACATAACTTTGGGCAGAGCCGGTAAAGTTCATCGTTGAGTCGGGATTAAATTTTTGAGTGGGTAGCACAAGGTTAAAGTTCAAGAAGAATTAGGATCGCTGGGCTTATGTGTGTTCGCTGCCGCCGTCCTACGATCCGCCGAGACCGACAGGCGTTTTGTTCCCTGTACAATTAAGATATCTAAGCCAAGTCGATCTTGAGGTTCTGCTGCAAGGCGCCAGGAGCAAAGACCAAGACCAAAAGAGATGAGATCAGACAAAAAAGACGTCAACATATGCAAGCCACGCTCGAGATGAGAAAACATGGAAGACAAAACCGACAGCGACCTGGACTTCGTCTCGGCCTCATTTTTTGCTGCACCGTGGACAGCTCTCAGCAGCCTCAAATACTGGGTTGGCTAATATTATTAAATTAGATCTGAGGCGAACTGCTGTCCGAGCAACACAGGGATCGGTCTAGTCTGATTTTATTAAACTAGATTTACCTTGTTCTCCTCTGGACCGAGGGTCACACGGAAGATACTGGTCCTCTGGACCGACCCGTACAAGAATCCAGTCGCCAGGGCCTTTTCTTTTTTCCTTGGTGCTACTCATGATACATCTCCTGATTGGAAGGATCGCTGCTACATCCGTTTGGAAGAGTCAAAGGTCATCATTAGAGAAAGTCCTAAAAAACATCCCATGGAAATCATGCCTTATCACGAGGCTCAAGCATACAAGTCAAGGAAAAAAAAGAAGGGAACAGCCTTGACTCGGTTTCAGGATTCGGTCATGACCCGGACTATGCTTGGTTGTCGAGTCGCCCGCAGCGTGCAAGTCGCTGTCGAGATTACCAAGCCGCCGAGACAGTTAATTTCGACTGCGATACACTGTTTTGCTGATTTCAATCCCCCAGGCGTCAACTCACAAGCTGCTGGTGCTACGACATTTTGGGTAAAGGCTGAGGATGATTTCATCAACCACAAGTACTACTTGGTGCTCACGAGGAGTACTAGTACTAGTTGACTAATCTGGTACTAATTGCTGTGAACTGCTACGGCCACTCCACGATACTACGAGGTGCTATCTTTCTTATATATTTTATTAGCACATGTTATTTTTATCAAAGAACGATTATTCTGGTCTGTGGTGTTTTTTCGCAGGACCATTATTCATTATAACGGTGTCGCAAAGGGGTGTGCGCCAATATTATTTTTGCACTAGCGCGTTCGTGCCGTGCTGCTGGATGGATACATGCGCAAGTCGCCGCCCCTACTACATCAACATGACGCGGCTGACTCGGCCGTCCGCACGGTTTACCGTGCCTGCGGTTGATTCGCCGTCTGCACCGGCTTACAACGCCGGTGCCGACTCTCCCTGTCTGCACCGGCTTACACGCCACAGCCGACTCATCTGTCCGAGCCGCCTCTGATGCTGCAGTCGTTTTTACTGTCCGCCCTGCGGTCTGGCATATTCAAAGTGTCGGGTTGACTAATGGACTTTACGCACAAATCATCTGTCATTCACACACATCAGGTGATATCCATCTAAATTTATCTTATTAACACTTATTGTTTTTTGTCAAAGAACAATTACTCTGCCCTGCAATATTTTTACACAAGACAATTTTTATGCTATTATACCACGGATACGGAGTGCATGCACTAGCATCCGTCCATGCCACGCTGCTCGACAGACATGCGTGTGAGCCGCCGTTCCCGCGGTCCAGTCTGCATCAACTCATCAGGACCGTGCGAATTGCCCAATAAAGCACGCACAGGCCGCCGTCCCCCGCAGTTCGGTCTACATCAACATACGGCCGACTCGCCCGTTCGTGCCGGCTTACAATGCTGCGGTTAACTCGCTCGTCCGCACCGCTTACAACGCCGCGACCGACTCATCTGTCTGATCCCGCGGCCGACTCGTCCGTGGTTGATTTCAGCTTCACCATGGTGATCATCAATTCCGCGGTGGATAATTTCTGGCCTAACATATCAGGTGAAATCCATCCAGTATATTTTTATATTACGTATTGCTTTCTTTAACAGAGCAATTACTCTGGCTTGCAAGTTCTCCAATGAAGGACAAGTTGTCTACTGTAAAAAGGGACTATTATATCACTAAGCTATTGGATAACTCATGCCGCTTTATATCACGGTCAAATATGGAGAGTCTCAAGCCAACTCCTCGAGTAGTATTAAGACTCGTGGGCTACAATGACATGACTCGGGAACTCCGGGTCATTGGAGGGAATGATAACCCGGTTCCGGAGGTCACCGCCATATTGATGAAAATTTAAAGGCCGTCAGAAAATTGCCGATTCAAAATAAAGATTCCAGTTTAAAATCCGGCTTAAGAGACATCTCTCTCCCGCAAAGCTTTGAAGCTCTCAGATCTGGTCCAAAACATCCGGCTCAAGGTAAATTTGTCTCTTACAAAGCTTTGAAGCTCTCAATATCCGGTTCAAAAAGAATAATCTCTCGCAAAGTTCGAGTTCTCAGAAAAATTAGAGGTTGCCAAAGAGAACTTGCTGCCATGATGTGCGGTTCAAACGTCGGCATCCTGCCTTATTGGCTTATCATATTATTGATCATTTGGGGGCTTCCTGCTCATCGAGCATAGCTGTTGGTACCCTCTTGATCGACGCAATGCCAAAACTTATATGGTCACTTGGGGGCTTCCTGTTCAAACATAGGTCGTATTCGAACCAAAGAGAACATAGCTGTCGGTACCCTTTTGATTGGCACACTGCCAAACCCACTAGGGGGCTTCTTGATCGTATCCGAATCATAGCTCAACCCCTTTTGGATCCGACGTGGATCGTATTCGAATCAGCGTCGTTAAACAACTCTCAAGGTCATTTGGGGGCTTCCTGTTCAAACATAGGTCGTATTCGAACCAAAGAGAACATAGCTGTCGGTACCCTCTTGATCGGCAACGCCAAAGCCACTGGGGGCTATATGATCGTATTCGAATCTTAGCTTAACCCCTTTGGAACGGTTTACTGATCGTACTCGAATTAGAAACCTCGATTTTTATTGGTTTAAGTTTTTGCAAGCAATCTTTGCTTTTGTCTTGAGACTTTTTTGTTCAGATCTAAGTATAAGTGTGGTTTAAATTTAACCCGGCTTGGCTTTGGACGATAGGTCGCCAGCATGTGACAATCATCATATATTTGGAAGTATTGGCTTCTAAAGGATTGAGTTATCACCCTTACTGCACAGGTCATGTAAACCGGCAGTACAAATTCAATATCACAGTGGTTATATGTGAGATATTATGACCCGCCCTGCGGTAAACCTCCAAGGGATCTTGTGATTTACTTGTGTGCAGGATAAGACTACATTTGGATGGTTACCCGCCCTGGCTTTTGACGTTAAATCGCCAGGGCATATGTTGTTTAAACTCTGTGCAGGATTTACAGAGCTATGATTTACATAAATGATTAAGTTCCAGCCCATCATCAAAAATTGAAATTGGTGTCTCAAAAGGGTTATCAATTCTTGATTTTCTCAAAGGCTACAAGCCGCCGGGTTATAAAAATTCCGGTTTACAATGGAGGCATATTAAATCGTCTCGGCCAAGAGCCGCCGGGTATTTAAACTCCGGGTTTACTTATCAACAGATGAGGTATTCAAAGTCGCTTTGGCGCAATGGCTATTATTTTATCAATGGATATAATTTATTCTACAATGGAAGGAATAGTCCCGAGTCGCTGCAGGCTTACGACCCAACACTTGGGGGCTACATTATTCAAAGTTGAGATTACATCAAATATGCAAGTCCCATGTCACTGCCAGCATGCACCATGGCACTTGGAGGCTAATGCAAAGTCATTTTTACTGGCCTTATTGAAGACCTGACTCATCACATTGTAATGAGCCGGCCCTTGGGGGCTACCAATTGCTCCTGTCAACAATTCAAGGTACACAAGTTTAAATCCATTATATTGAAAGGTCCACTACTCAGTTTGAAGAGTACAAAGCTCTTAACCTTATGGACGTGGGTTCGGGCCCCATGGAGAGGATTACAGCATATGGTATTCTTTTCAAGGAAATATATATAAAGTCCCAGCTCAATATTATCTTACTGAGCCGACCCTTGGGGGCTACATGTTGCTGCTCAAGTCTACATCTACAAAGTCCCTGCTCATTATTGCATAATGACCCGGCCCTTGGAGGCTACACCGGTTGATGTTTTGTGAGCATAAGACAATTACAAGTCCCAGGTTGATGCAAGCATGACAACCCGTCACTTGGGGGCTACAGGTAACACGGATATAAGGAGAAATACTTTCGAATTCTCAGTTTTGAGCAAATCAGATTGACCCGGCGTCACCAATCATTATGACCTGGTGTCTGCAACGATCATAGCCCGGCGTCATCAACAATTATGACCTGGCATCGGCAACAATTATGACTCGGTGCCATCAATATTTACAAACCGGCAATTTTGGTAATATTAAACCGGCAAGTTCTACATCTTTAAACCGGCTGAATATCAGATGAGTATTTCAAGACCAATATTTCTTAAGCCAACACTTTGAAAGCCGACTCAAGTGGATTATTCTTCACAATATTTCTCTACAAGAGACCAATGTCAGCAAATTGACTCTGAAGCTGACCTATTGACCCGGACTTTTGAAAAGAAGTATCTGGATTTTTTGCATTGACAACGTTGAAACATATCTGCTAAAGAAGATTTACTATGAGATCATGGACATATACATATCAACAAGGAAATGACAAGGACTTAAAGATGATCAGGTGCCAGTTCAGGGAAATATTTAACCCGGAACACAACCTATCAAGTTTCTTCTTGTGTTTATTTTGCAGGATCAGTTTAACATGGATAAATCCAAATTAAACTGGGGGCTAATGTCGGGGATATACCCCGCGGTATGACCCGGCCAGACTTGGAGACTCACCAGAGACCTGGCCAGACTTGGCGACTCACCAGAGACCTGGCTAGAGCTTGGCGACTCACTGGTGATCCGCCCGAACATGGCGATTCACAGGTAACCCGCCTGGACATTGTGACTCACTAGAGACCCGGCGGGCGGATCAGACGGACGACAAGGCCCAAGGCCCAGCAGGCTGGCTTATACTCTGGTGGGCCGGTTTAAGGAGAAAGGGATGACGAATATTTCCTTTACGAGGAAGCAAGACCCGGACTTGTATTCAACTTGTAAGAAAAGATAGACTAGTCCTAGTCCTACTAGGACTCCGCATGTAACCCGCCCCTCTAACTTATATAAGGAGGGGCAGGGCACCCCAAAGAGGGACAAGCAACAAGAAACAATCTCTAGGGCTAGACACAAAGAGCCGGCTTACCGGCGACTCTCTCATGAGCATAATGAGACCTAGCCACAAACAGCATGTAGGGCTATTACCAGATGATGTTTCCTGGGGCCCGAAGCTATCTAAATCCTTGTCTTGTGTTACGTCTCTCGATTCCGCCCAACCCCTATCAAGCTACCACATAGATGCGCTGGCCTCGCGACTAAGTCTTGACACTAAGGACATCTGCCGTGACAATTCCACGACACCAGTGCTAGTTGCTGTTTTTGCTTGTTTTTTACTTCGCAGAATATCCCTATCAAACGGAGTCCAAACGTAGTGAAACTTTTTGGAGATTTCTATTGGACCAGAACACAACTTGGGAGCCAAGGAAGCGCCCTGATGGGTTGTGGGGCCCACGGGGGTCTCCTGCACCATCTCTTCACTCTATAAATACCCAAATATTCCAGAAACCCTAGGGGAGTCGACGAAACACAAGTCCAGCCGCCGCAAGTTCCAGAACCACGAGATCCAATCTAACACGATCACAAAGTGGTTCATCATCCTCATTGGTTCCTCTCCGATGATGCGTGAGTAGTTCACCATAGACCTACGGGTCCGTAGGCAGTAGCTAGAGTGCTTCTTCTCTTTTTTTGATTCTCAATACAATGGTCTCTTGGAGATCTATTTGATGTAATGACTTTTTACAGTGTGTTTGTTGGCATCCGATGAAATTCGAGTTTATGATCAGATCTATATCCATGAATATTATTTGAGTCTTCTGTGATCTCTTATATGCATGATTATTTATAGCCTCGTATTTATTCTTTGAATCATTGGTTTAGTTAGGCCAACTAGATCGATTTTTCTTGCAATGGGAAGAGGTGCTTTGTGATGGGTTCAATCTTACGGTGTCCTCACCCAGTGATAGGAAGCCATGCCCGAGGGAATTGGTTGATCTACCTAATGACCGAAAGGAAATTCAATCAAAGTGGATTTTTAAAAGAAAACTGAATGCTTCTGGTAATGTTGAAAAATACAAAGCTAGGTTTGTTGGTAAAGGGTACACACAAAGGGAAGGTGTTGACTTTGTGGAAACTTTTTCCCCTGTAGCAAAATTTACTTCTATTCGTATTATTGTTGCGTTGACTGCTTATTTTGATCTGGAACTTCATCAAATGGATGTTAAAACTGCCTTCTTGAATGATCATTTGAAGGAAGAGATTTATATGTCTCAACCTGATGGTTTTGTTGAGAAGGAAAATTAGGGAAAAGTGTGTAAGCTAAATAGATCTATTTATGGTCTTAGGCAAGCTTCACGGCAATGGAATATCTTGTTTGACGATGCTATCACATCATATGGGTTTTCTATGATGGAAGGAGACAACTGCATTTTATTTTAAAATAGTGGGAGGAAATTTTACACTCTTGTCACTGTATGTTGATGATATACTTATTGCTCCTTGTAGTAAGGAAATGTTAATAGAAGTTAAAACTTGGTTATCTTCTACATTTGAAATGAAAGATATGGGAAACCCTTCCTCTGTTCTGGGAGTGGAAATACTTAGAGATCGGAATAAAGGAACTTTGGGTATGTCTCAAAGGAATTATTTAAAATCTGTTCTTAAACATTTCTCTATGGAAAACTGCAAGCCTGCTCTAGCGCCCATGGTTGTAGGAATTAAACTCAGTGAGGGTATGTGCCCTAAAACTCCTGAGGAAAAGAAGAGAATGCAGAAGACTCCATATGCTTCTACCTTGGGATATTTAATGTATGCCATGTTATTCACACGCCCTGATTTGTGCTATATTGTTGGAGTGTTGAGTAGATATCAAATGAATCCAGCAAGTGGGCATTGGAATCAGATTAAACATGCTCTTCATTATGTTCAAGCAACACTGGATTATTCACTCTATTTTAACCAAAAGGATCTACAACTGCAGGGCTATACTGATGCTGATTGGCAGGGTGATCTGGGTGACCGGAAGTCTATGTTCGGGTATCTATTTACATTAGCTGGTGGCGCTATATCTTGGATTAATAAGAAGGAAGATTCAATGGCATTATCCTCCATGGAGGCGGAGTATATTGCTGCATCAGAAGCTATGAAGGAGGCGGTGTGGATGAAGGAATTTCTTTTGACTTTGAAGATTGTTGAAAGTGCTAGCAAACCAGTGGTGGTGTATTGTGATAATCAGGCTGCAATAAAGGTTTCCAGATATCCCAAGTTCCACATCAAGATCAAACATATTGAGGGAAGGTATCACTATATATGTGATGTAATTAATAGACTTAAGTCAGTTTCGTTAGAGTTTCTACCTAGTACTGATATGGTTGCTGATTCCTTGACTAAGTCTCTTAGTCAGGTGGTATTTGGTAAGCATGTGAAGGCTATGGGTTTACGAATTTTTGAATGATCGTTTTGGAAAAGTGGGAGATGTTAGGATTATGTGTCCTACAACTATATTCAAATACTTATTATCATTAATATTCGGAATACCTCATATGGAATTATACATGTGTTTTATGCAGGGAATTATTCTTGCTGGAATGTACTTAAGTGTTGCGTGCTTAAGGAAGCTGGTCAATTATCGGTGGAATACAATATCATTTATATATTGGAAAGACTACCCGGGTACGCTGATAATTGGAAGAAGCTAGATCGTGTAATTAGATTACAGCCCTAATGTTGATCTATATAATTAGAGGAATTCATACTCTATTATGACGTGTTGCTCACAAACGCGTGCTTCGGGGACTCGATGGATAGGATCTGCTAACTAACAAATTATATCGTGGTTGGTAGTTTGATCTGGACTCTATCCGGAACTAGTTTAATGACTAGGAATCTTATCTATAATATCTAAATAGTTGATCCCCACTAACCCATTTCTTTTGATATGCATCCCGTCCACATCAGCAAGCTCGCCACATCATCAGCAACTGCTCCTCTGCATGATGCCACATCATATGTTCCGTTTTGTGAACAACTCGGTAAAGTCCATTGACTGAAGCGCTAAGCCCACCTGCTAACGGCACAAATCTTCCAACCCTTCACGATTGTGTTAATTGCCCAGACTCTCGATCTCCCCACGGGCTCTCGATCTTCTCTGCTTCTCCCCCCGACTCGAGCAAATTGATATAATATGACACACTTTTCCTGGTACTTTGATCTGATGACACACCTTTCTTTTAGTTTGATTGTATGACACACCTTTGAGTGATAGCAGGATTAAATGACACAAATTAAGTTTTTCTCTCCTTTTCTAGGTATGGACCCCACGTCTTATTTTATAGGACGATTTTGCCCCTGGTCGTTTCACATCGATCGTTCCTCGAAGAGGCAAACACGCCTCGCTTGATCAGTACATGCATGCAGAGGCTCCATGCATCACGCGTACATATAGTAGCTCTACGTATGGAACGTGGTGATCCTGCTGCATGCTTCCCGGCGCCTTATCTCGCCGTGGCTCCTTCCTGGCGCGCCGCCACCTCGCTCTCTCCTTCCCATCGCCGGCACGGCCGCGCCGTTGCCGGAGCGTGCCATCGCTGGTAGATTTGTAGCTATTTGATGTTGTTGTACGAGTCCATGGACGAGGCGTCCACAGGGCGGAACGGTTGGAGCGTTGCCGGATGAGAAGAAACGGACAGGAGGCGGCGGGGAACTGGCAGCACTAGGGGAAGAGGCACGGCGGGGCCGTGCTTGGCACTGGCGGCACGGGTGGGAGGAAGCAGGAGCGGCGAAGCGGTGCTGGGCACCGGCGGCGCAGGTGGGAGGAAGCAGGAGCTGCGGTGCAAGGAAGCAGGAGCGGCGGTGCAGCGGCTTTCGTTCGCTCTTCCAGGAACGATCGATCGAACCAGTGATCGAGCCAGGCAGGTGAAACGACCAGGGGCAAAATCGTCCTACAAAATGTGACGTGGGGCCCATACCTAGAAAAGGAGAGAAAAACTTAATTTGTGTCATTTAATCCAGTTATCAGTCAAAGATGTGTCATCTAATCAAACCAAAAGAAAGGTGTGTCATCAGATCAAAGTCCCAGGAAAAGTGTGTCATATTATCAATTTGCTCCCCCGACTCTCGATATCCCCCCGACTATCGATCTCCCCACCAGAAACACACATGAAACGGACGGGGGAAGGCCAGATTCATTACTTTTCTCTCCTAGAAGGTCAGCGCGGGTTGAATCCCCCCACGGTCGACGCTTATCTCCTTCCGCTGCCACATGTGCTGGACGGGACAAATGGATGCCATCGCCACCCTTGCCGCGTCGCTGCGGATGCGTGCTTGGTGAATCTGAATGCTTCTACAGGTACATCTTCCCCCTTAGAGCATGTCTAGTAGAGCCCTTAAACCCTCAAATAAACAGAAATAACCGGTTTTTGACGGGTTGAAACGAAAAAACGGCAAATAATAGAACCCCTAAACCCCTAAACCCTTAATTTTTTTTACGGATTGGATCTGGGGTTGCCCTCCCAATCTGTAAAAGTGAGGATCTCGCGCGCTCCCTCCCGTCGGACGCCTCGTCGATCCCGTCGCCCCCGCGGCAAGCCATGGAGGCGCCGCCGGACTCCTCCGTCGCCCCGGGCCACGTCCTCCCTCTCTCCGCCCGTCGCCCCGCCCCCGGCCTCGGCCTCGGCGACGCCTGCACCAGCCCCGTCCTCGCTCCCTCCGCCCGCGCCGGAGGTACCGTCGGTTGTGGCCGTCGGTGCGAACAGGCAGCATGCTGGCCAGCACGTCGTCCTCCCCCAGCCCGCCCCGGCCATCGCCTCCGTCACCCCGGTCGCAGCGGCGCCGAAGGTGAGGAAGAAGCCCTCCCTTGGGCCGAACGGGGCAACGGCGCCGAAGGTGAAGAAGGCCACCTCCAGGAATAAGCCGACGGCCGCCCCGGCCCCCGCATCTCCGCCCGTCGTGCACGAGGTGCTCGACGGAATGCCTGCCCCGCCAATGTCGTTCATGGGGCTTCTCGAAGAAGCGGAGGTGGACATCAGGGCTTTTTCTCTCGAACCCTTTGGGTTTGGTGATGACTTGCAGGAAGAGGGTGATGAGGAGGAGGAAGGGGAAGATGAGGAGGAGGTGACCGAGATAGAGGAGGAGGCGTTCACCGCCGTTGCAAAACCCACCGTGCGCTCGACAAACTATAGCGAGGACGAAGATATTCTCTTGGTTCGTGCTTGGGCACATGTGGGTTTGGATGCAAGCACCGGTACCGATCCAACTGGTAAACGCTATTGGCAACGCATAGAGGACTTCTATTGCAAGATCAAGCCGAAGACCAGTGGGTACATCCCTCGTAGTTACCGGTCGCTTCAAGGCCGGTGGGAGTTGATGAAGCCCCATTGTGCTCGCTGGAGTGCGGCGATGGACCAAGTGAAGGATGCACCGCCTAGTGGAACCGTGGAGAGTGACTATGTGAGTCCATATATTTTTTCACATTTATTTTGATTTTTATGCTATTGTTATGTGAGTACATATATGTTTACTATGCTATTGGTGGGTTTGTAGGAGGCAATTGCTGACTTGAGGTACAAGGAGATGGCCGCTTCGAAGGGCAAAGCATTCCCATTTAAACATGTTTGGAAAATTCTTCAAACTTATGACAAGTGGAAGTTTAGGGATCAAGAGACCGCACCCAAGAAGTCAGCAATTCTTAGGATGGATGATAGTGAAGAGGAGGGAAGGAACGAGCACAAGCCCGCTGGAAACAAGAAGGATAAGCTAAGGAAGAAGATGGAAGGAGAGGCGTCAAGCATAAGGGAGAAGATAGAACATATGATGAAGTCAAGGGAGGCATTGACAACGAAGACATTGGAGACAAAGCTCCTTATCAACGAGAAGAAGAAAGAGGTGAAGCTTGCACAAGTTGAAGCAAGGCGTGAAGATGCCAAGCGCAAGGCCGACTTGGAGGAGAGGATGATCAAGGTCAAAGAAGCAAAGGCATGGAAAGAACTCATGGTGGAAGAGAAGGAGCACATGATGATGTCCAAGAAGGACATGGATGAAGACCAATTGATGTGGTTGAAGGAGTACAAGCAGGACATCGCGGAGAGGAAGAGGATATTCCGTGGTGCGTCCTCTACTCTTCGAGGTGACACTCCGATGAGTGGTGGTGGCGATGGCGGTGTGGAGAACTCCACCACCGGCGACAGTGAAGGTGATTGATGGACGTGGAAGTGGTCTAGGAGATGGCGCCAGGTGCAACTTTTTGGTGATGGTGCCGATGAGAGGGGGAAGATGATGATTGTGTGATATAAACTATTAAACCATGCATCAATGATCTTCATTTCCGTGTTTGTTTGAAGGTTGATTGTGTTTTTCTAATGAAAATTGTGATATGTCAAATGACAGCTTTAAGGGTTGGGGTTGGGGCAAAGACTAGAACCCTCAAACCCAACCCTTATAACAGAATATTCCGTTATAAGGGTTGGGTTTCAGGGTTCTAGTCTTTGCCCTTGTTTTTCAACCCTTAAAAGTGTCAAAAATGGCCAATTCTCAACCCTTAAAACTAAACCAGATTTAAGGGTTTGAGGGCTCTAGTAGACATGCTCTTATAAACTGCTCACTCCTATAGCATGATGGTGATTTTTTTAATCCGCGATCCATTGACTCTTGCATCCTGCCATTCCATTTGACCATGCACCAGATTCAGAGTGTTTGGATTTAATTGGAGGACGCAAACTAATACTGGAATTCCTAGACGTGTGTTCCTGAGGTTAACCGATCCTATTTTCTCAACATCCCTTCCTGTACTGATTTGAGTGATCCACATGGAGAAGCTGCGAGGGATCCCTTGGGATCAGATATGATTGTCAACAAAGCAGGTAGTAACAGGCAGCATAATGATATTGTTGCGAACAGGGACCAAGAGACAGGTGTTGCGGCTGTCATCCATTGGCAGGTCCCAGACGTTGGTAAGGTTAAATTTCGTACTGATGCTTCTTTCGTACCGGATACGGCACGCTACTAGGTAGGTATGGTGGCCAGGGATCAGAACGTGGCATGGTGTTCTATTCCCTCGGGCGAAGCATTACTCAGTTCGCTGAAACTTAAGAGGCAGAGGTTGCTCCCGCTTTGATTAGTTTGAATGCACTGTCGAAAATTTACAGGGTCATGTTATTCTGGAGATTGATTGCTCGGTCTTATTCAATGGCCTGAAGGCAAACACACCAAATAAACCAGCTTAGTTTCTGATCATTTGTGACGTTAGACGAAAGATTTTTAGTCTTTTGACTCAAATCAGATCCAGATGATCAAAAGAAATCAGAACTGGTGTCTCTGGCAAGAAATCAGGGAGATCAATATTTGATTGCAGGTGTCCCTAGTGAGTTGCATAGTACTTTAATCTCTAATTATAATCTGGCTTTTAGTATTTTATTTCCTATTTAGTCTAAAAGAAGTTCATTCTTTGAATAGGTTCCAAATACTTTGCTTCCGTGGAAAAAACACTCCTTTTGAAATTGAATAATATTTGTGGTTTGGATTTTATGGGGCCTCCTGTTAAATCGTATCTATTATTTTCTTTTCCTTCGAATTTTAAGCTTGCTCCATACTCTTTTGGTACCTACAGGTTATAGGTAGTCGGATTGGAGTTAGCAAATGGAATTGGTGGAATAATTGATCTATTGGCACTATATATTTTTTGCTTACGAACTAAAGCTAAATTAAACGTACTCTTACTTTATTGATAGCTACTAGAAACAGAAGTGTATTGTGCATGATTTATGGGCATGGGCAACATTGATCTATTTCTATACCATTCCTAAACTTTTGTCCATATTTAGTTTTCAGGCAAAGCTTTACAGCAATATCCACATGCCTGAGTTAGTAATACCCAGACATATGCTTCCATATTTTGATGTAAATAAGACCGTACATGGTTCATTCCCATTAATTATCATTTGACTTCTGTAACCTATTTGATCCAAGCCACCGATAGTAGTTTTTATCTGTGATGTAAGATTTTTTGCTCACATTACATAGCATTTGGACAATAAATTCGTGCCCTCGAGGTTTGACATTTTATTATTTTACCAACAGGACAAACGGTCCGGCCTGTAACTAGAAGCAAAGGCATTGGAGAATCAGTTGCAGTGTCTCTACCTAATTAATAAGTAAAGTACAACTTTCATTATTATTGTTTATTTATATATCTTTCATTCATAAAGAAGGTATTGGACAAATCTCGCATACGTAGCTGTTATGTTAGATACAGACAGAAAAATACTACAATTTATCTTGCCTTGTGTGTAGAAACTATCTATAACATGCTGAGTTTTCTTTATGTACTAGATTTGTCTTTCATTTAGCCGAGCTAGAATGAAATTTAATATTACTATTCAGGTCAGATGTTACCATCTGGACGTCAAAACCAGTAGTAGGGCTTCCTTGGATTATATATGGAAGTATACTATTTTTTTGAAAAGCTATGGAGGTATACTTGCTTCAGGACTAAAAGAAGTGAATGCACCGTGTATCTCTCTTTTATCGCCTTACCCCCCCCCCCCCCCCCCACCCCGCCCAAACCACCCGAATGCCCATTGCTCAATACATAATAGAATGGCTTCAAAAGTCTGAACTGATCACTGTGTATCCCTTAAACTCCGATGGAAGGCAGAATGTCCCGCCGCAACGCGCGGGGGATCTTCTAGTAACTATATAATAGGCGGACTCTTTGGAAACGCAGTATAAGAAGGTCTCTACCCTCTAGCCTCGGATATGCGATTGTGAGCGGCACCATGGAAAAGCACAGAGGAATAGGGGGTAGACCACAACATATTTCTAACAGTGAGGGCCTGTGGGGGGGGGGGGGCATCACGGGGCCGGTGGGGACGGCGCCCGCGCGGGGGCCGGCGGTTGGGCCTTCGAGGGGGCAGCAGGGTGGGGAGTCGCCGGCAGGCGTGATGTGGAGGCGGGGCTGGGAGGTAGGAGGCGGTGACGATTCGGGAGGCGTTGGCGACCGGGAAGATAAGGTTGGCTGTTTCAGGCCATTCGAGTCTCATGGATCTAGGAAAATGGCCGCGAGTTTTAAAAAAATATTCTTGGGTTTAAGGTAATATGTTAATGAATTTGGAAAATGTTTTGTTCATATTTATAAATTGTTCACTTAGTTTGAAAAAAATATTCACGAGGTCTGAAAAATGTCGTCTGGGGTTCGAATTAATGAGTTTATGGATTTGGATAATGTTTTTTTTCATATTTAAAAATTGTTCACGTCGTCTGGAAAAAATGCTCACGAGGTTTAAAATTTGTTCTTGTGTTCAGAATAATATGTTCATGGATTCAGAAATGTTTCATTCATATTTTAAAAAAATCACGTATTTTTAGAAAAAGTTCATGAGGTTCAAACAATTGTTCTTGGGTTCAAAATAATACATTCATGGATTCAGAAAATATTTTCATTCATATTTAAAAATTATTCACGTAGTTTGAAAACTTTTGTACGAGGTTAAAAATAATTTTCTTGTGTTCAAAATAATGCGTTCACGGATTCGGAATATGCTTCATTCATATTTACAAATTGTTTATGTAGTTTAAAAGAAAAATATCCACGAGGTTCAAAAATTACGATCACGGAATTATAAAATGTTCAAGGGTTCCAGAACAAGGTTGACGGATTCAAAAGAAATGTTCATGGGTTCCAAAAAATATGTTCATGGATTCAAAAATAGGTTCGTGGGTTCAAAAAAATGTTCATGAGGTTCAAAAAATAGGTCATGGGTTCAAGAAAAAAATTATGTTAATTGTTTATGGGTTCAAGAAAACGTGTGATTAAAAATATTCATGTATTGAAAAATATAAGTTGATGTATACGGAATATTCATCGGTTAAAAAAAGTTCAAAACCATATATATGTTCATGTACACGGGGTTTCCAAACACATTTTTGTTTCTTAAATATTTTTAGCACTAGTTCTCTTAACAAACATCAAGTACCATAATTATGAAAATTTTGTTTGAAGTCCGCAATCTTCTTAATTTTGGTACATACTAGAAGCAAAAGCGCGCTTTGCTGCGCCGTTTTGTCCTTCATCATTGTCTACCAAACTCTTTTTTTGGTTGTATCCATTCTAAGAGATTCAGTATGCCCCATTATATATTCCAATGAGTTTATTATCTAAGAAATAAATTTGTTTTGCTAGCACAAACAAGATTCATTTCACATAAAAAGGAAAATGTAACAAAAAACTTGGAGAAAATCAATAATAGTGTACTACATAGATTTTTATTAGAAGTCACAGAAGTATAAATCATTACAAAAAAATTAGAGAGCAACATTAACTCCACCCGCAATAGTTTTGTTTCATATCCATGGTCCCGTTTGCCAACTCTTACCTTCTTACCTATAATCAAATAGGATGCCGCCAATGCGAGGTAAAGAGAAAACAAATACAATGCCAATGCTATTAGTCCAGCAAACTGCAAAGTGCATCTCTCATAGAAGCACATGCCATCTTCCTCATATCATGTGTATTGTGGTCTTTCAGAGGGTCGGGTTGGGTCAGGTCCCTATCACACAAGTGAAAGAGCAGCATGGTTGCATCTTTTCTATGTATGTAAACACAGAGCTCAATTTATCTGCATGCATGTATAATCCAGCACCAGTATCCCATCTAGCAGAAAATCTGGCCTTTGTAATTCACAAGCAAGTGGGATGTCATTGTATATGTTCAAGGTTGATTGTCTGCTAAAACAAATGCCGGGAAGAAAGAAATTTGTTGCAAGAAACCATGCCATCACAGCAAGCATGCCTTTCTATCAACACACGGAGCAGAGGAATTGTCCAGTGTGAAGTTGTATCCTCGTCATCTTCAATAGCAAATACTTGTTTATCATCTGAAGTCGGTTCATCAAATAGTGTGTCTGACACTCCCACTTCAGATCATCTCTTCAATGAACCATTCATCCAAAACATCAATGTTGTCCACAGCTCCAATTAGTTATAAACTTCACTCGGATAAAGCATGTGTGTAACATTAACAGAGTAAATCTAAGACGCACAACTCACAGTGAAAATCTAGTGGACAATGGGTACAGGTCCATTGTTATGCTGACTAATAGTAGGATCTCATCGAAATAAGCCTATCTGAATATATCATGGTCAAACAAAGATGCGAAGAGAAATCAGCATGAGAAAACAGGTTACCTGTAAAAATGACAACAATAGGGGTACAAAGGCCTGAACCATTAGCGTCCAAGCCAATGAATAAATTAAACATGAATGACAAAAACCTCTGTAAAATAAAGAACTGCACAAGTCCGGGATATGCCCTACTTCTCGTGAGAACATAAAAAACAACCATATTTAGAGAAACCTAAACCAAGGGTCAGAATGTGAACACCTAGCATATCATTTACCAAGTTGGCAATAATCCAAGGAATGCGCTCACCTCAAAAGATGGCATATACACGTTTAGTTTAGCATAGACAAAGGGAGCATCAACAAACCTCTCACGAACCAACGAAAATCATTGTTGTTATTATGTTTAGTTATTCACTACGTGTGTATCATCTATATTAACATATGAACAATAAGGCTGGCTTAGGAAGAGCAAAAACATTTGAGATGATCTATGTCTACCTGCATGCAAATGAGCTGCTACAAATGTTGACTAATTTCAGTAGATAGAACAAACAAATACATGTCAGTTAGTGTAAACAGGACTGGACACATACAAACTTAAGTGGTGCTTCTCTTGGCATTTGTCCAAATAAATGGTCTGCATGATAGTGAGCCGGCTTGCCTAAATCTAGCCCCAAAAGCACCACAACTTGGACGGAAAGGTAAGCACCTACTGCAGAGCACGGTGCCAGTAGGAACAGACTACTCACTGGTAAACCATTCGCAATGTGAAAAGGTGATCAGAGAGGAGAGCAATTTACCCAGCCTTGGTACATAGCAACCATTGTATGCCTCATACATAGTACGTAGTGGTGATGAGGTGTCCGGAAGGGAGCTGCGACGAATGACTTCCTGCACGGCAGTCGGCGTGTATGTGTAGGATTGAGGGATTGGGGAAGGCTGACGATGGACCAGGGCTTTGGCACCGCAGTGAGCTCTCCGCCCGTTGGGTAACCTGGTGCAGGATGAACAAAGGAAAAGACGCAGTGTTTGGAAAATGACAATGGCTACCAGTGTGCAGCAATTCGGGTCGGGTGGCACGCTAGCAGCAGTGAGAAAGGAGGCGAGACAACCGCGGCCACTGCGCTGGAGGAGGGAGAGGACGGGCCTCCATGGAGCCGCGCGACGCCGTACCCTCGCTCGCCACCACCTGCCTTGGGCTCGGCCTCCGCGGTTGCGACGCCATCCTCATGCTCCCCTCGGCCAACCCAATCTTCCTCCCATCCAGCCACCCGTGCTCCTCGGTGTCCTCGCGGTGGGCTGCGTGATAGTCGATGCAGCGGTCACGCCTGCGGCGCTGGTCACCCTTCTCACCACCTCCGGTGCAGGGGAACGACGATGCTCGATTGGGTATCGGAGCAGCGGGGCGTGGCTCCGCCATGGACCTGTGGATGAAGAGGAGCAGCGGCAAGGCAGGGGAGGAAGTGGCTAGCGGCAACACAATGGAGGAAGAGGGCATGGGACGAACGCGGCAGCACGGGGATAGGAGATGCGCAAACCTCTTTTTACCGGTGGAGGGAGGTACTGGTCCAGCATCTATCGTTGGTCTAGTTTGAGATTCGTGCAGTTTGGTGGCCCACATCATTGTATCTCAGCGTATTTCAACTGTGTCTGTCTGTATCCATCATTGCGTCACATCATGCGTAGGTCCCACCCATGCATGCATGCATTAGACATCCACTCCCTGCTGCAAATGCATGAAAACGACCCATCTGTCTCGTCTCACATCCTGTAAATTCATGGTTTTTATTTTCTCTTTGACATTTCCAATCGTTTATATCTTTTAGATAGTAATTTCGTTTTTGAAATATTTTATATATTTGAATTCCTGACACTAAGATCTTTAGAACAAGATCAATATTGGATAGATTTCAAACACATTTAAATTTTACGTCTAATTTCACACATATACCGGGCGAAATCTGTTATTCGAAATGAGTGAAAATATGTGAAACGTGTTCTTTCAAATATGTGAAGTTGATTGTTTCAATGCATGAAATTGAATATTTCAAATATATGAAAGGAGGTCGGCGTCTCGCCCGCCACTGTGGGGATTTTAGTCGTGGGGGATTTTTTCAGAGAGATTTTTTTTGATAATTTTTTTCCAGAGAGATGAAACGACGGCACAACGCCACCCGTTACCAGCCGATGGGCCCAGTCATCTTGCAAAGGCCAAACACCCACGACAATCAGGCTGTGTTGTACCTCAGACCAATTCAACCAACTTAATGTTTTACCAGCTACCATCCGGCCCTACCCTCCAAAAGGAAAAAAAACCTACCATCAGACCCGGTTCACACCCTGTCAAACGTTGACCATACATCTTTCACACCACCGATTCACCAGAAGCCTCAAAATCATGGGAGCTTAGTAATTGTACTGACTAGTATACTAGTGTAGGGAATACTTGCAAAGCTTTGCTTTTTAGGCACGCACCAGTAAGCATTGTAGGGAAAGGTACGTGCAAAACTTTTTTAGCGAACGTCTTATCTTTTTCTTTAGTGTTCGACTGCTATTTATTCGTTATTAATAATAATATATCCTTAGGAATACACAAATCAGCCGGGGGATTCAGGAGCCACAGACGGCGTTCAGTTCCTTGCCTCACACTACTACGAGTGAGTCAATGGGCTTCTCCATTGGAGCTCCTTCTTTCATGTCTAAACACCGTCTTCTCAAACGAAAAAAGAGACGACGCTGTCATCTTGATCTCTAAAACAACCATGCTATACTTAGGGATGGCATTGGGTACCCATTATCCACGTATCCTGCGGGTAAAAACCCTATTAGGGCATGGGTATGGGTCAAAAAAATACCCATGGGTTCAGTCCAGAACCGGGATCAATGGGGGCACTGGTCCCGATTTGTGAGGCCAGGGGCCTGCCGGGCCTCATGGGGGCATTGGTCCCGGTTCGTCTGGCCCCTTTGGTCCCGGTTGGTGGGACGAACCGGGACCAATGGGCCTCGCTCCTGGCCCACCACCATTGGTCCCGGTTGGTGGCTTGAACCGGGACCACAGGCTGCCTTTTAGTCCCGGTTCATGCCACGAACCGGGACCAATGAGGTGCCTATATATACCCCTCGCCCGCGAGCAGTGCACTCCAGTGCTCTGTGTTTCTCTGGCCAGCGAGGGGAGGGCTTTGTGGTGCTCTAGCTCACCTCCTATGCACGTGAGGTGTTCGATAAAATGCCCGAGCCACACTAGTTAAGCTTTCTCCTCTCGAAGCTTGACCTCAAAGCTCCATTTTCCTCGAGATTTGTCTAGGTTTAGCGGCCCGTCACGTCCCATTCCCGTCTTCACCGCCGTCGATCGCCCGCGCCGATCTCGTCGCCGGCACCACCGTGGTGAGCCTCTTGTTCTTATCTTCTTTCTGAAAGAAAAAAATTCTTACTTTAGATAGATACTTGTCTAATTTTCTTACTATTTTATTGCTTGTTATTATATAGTGCGATGGTTTTGGTATCCGCCCCCGTCGGCCCTCGTCCTGTCTATGATTCAGATGTGGTATATATTATCTTTATAACTATTGGTTCATTTATTGTTTATGAAAATTATGCCGACCAACCTGACATAGATTTTATTTATCTAGGAGTAGGTGAACCGGAAATTCCAACCGACCCTATTGTCGAGAGGTTAAATTTAGTTGAAGAAGAAAACAATTTCTTGAAGGAAAAAATAAAAAAAATTGAGGAGGAGAAGATGATATTGGAGTTGCATGTTGCGGATGTCGTCGATGATCACAAGATCAAGATGGATGCAATGCGCTTGAAGATTAGAAAGATTAGAAAATATGCCATTCATACCGAGGATTGGTATCATTATGCCGTTGTATCAATTGTTAACTTGGTTGCGATTATGATCGCATTTGTTTTCGCATTGAAATGTTTTACATAGTTCAATGTATGGTTTAATTAATTAGATGCTCTGGAGAGCTATATGTTGTTAGATGAGAACTATGTATGTACTTTGGTTTTAATGTGATGATGAACTTCTATTAATTTTGTCACTTAATTATCTATTCATGATGTTCTGTAATGGTTTTTGACACACTTAATTATATATAATGCACGCAGATGAACCGGCAATGGATGTACGGTGACAGACACACCTCCGAGTACATTAAGGGCGTGCATGATTTTCTCGAAGTGGCTGAGGCAAACAAGCAGAATGGTTTTATGTGTTGCCCATGCCCTAAATGTGGGAATACGAAGTCCTACTCTGACCGGAAAATCCTTCACACCCACCTGCTTTACAAGGGTTTCATGCCACACTATAATGTTTGGACGAGGCACGGAGAAATAGGGGTTATGATGGAAGACGGCGAAGAAGAAGAGGACGATGACAACTATGTGCCCCCTGAATACGGTGATGCTGCAACGGGGAAAGCTGCTGAAGATCAAGAGGAACCAGACGATGTGCCCAATGATGCTGCAACGGGGGAAGCTGCTGAAGATCAAGAGGAACCAGTGCCCGATGATGATGATCTCCACCGGGTCATTGTCGATGCAAGGACGCAATGCGAAAGTCAAAAGGAGAAGCTGAAGTTCGATCACATGTTAGAGGATCACAAAAAAGGGTTGTACCCCAATTGCGAAGATGGCAACACAAAGCTCGGTACCGTACTGGAATTGCTGCAGTGGAAGACAGAGAATGCTGTGCCTGGCAAAGGATTTGAGAAGCTATTGAAAATATTGAAGAAGAAGCTTCCAAAGGATAACGAATTGCCCGACAGTACATACGCAGCAAAGAAGGTCGTATGCCCTCAAGGATTGGAGGTGCAGAAGATACATGCATGCCCTAATGACTGCATCCTCTACCGCGGTGCGTACAAGGATCTGAACGCATGCCCGGTATGCGGTGCATTGCGGTATAAGATCAGACGAGATGACCCTGGTGATGTTGATGGCGAGCCCCCCTGGAAGAGGGTTCATGCGAAGGTGATGTGGTATGCTCCTATAATACCATGGTTCAAACGTCTGTTCAGAAACGAAGAGCATGCCAAGTTGATGCGATGGCACAGTGAGGACCGTAAGAAAGACGGGAAGTTGAGAGCACCCGCTGACGGGTCGCAGTGGAGAAAAATCGAGAGAAAGTACTGGGTTGAGTTTGCAGCTGACCCAAGGAACGTATGGTTTGGTTTAAGCGCGGATGGCATTAATCCTTTCGAGGAGCAGAGCAGCAATCACAGCACCTGGCCCGTGACTCTATGTATGTATAACCTTCCTCCTTGGGTGTGCATGAAGCGGAAGTTCATTATGGTGCCAGTTCTCATCCAAGGCCCTAAGCAACCCGGCAACGACATTGATGTGTACCTAAGGCCATTAGTTGAAGAACTTTTACAGCTATGGAATGGAAACGGTGTACGTACGTGGGATGAGCACAAACAGGAGGAATTTAACCTGCACGCGTTGCTGTTTGTAACCATCAACGATTGGCCCGCTCTCAGTAACCTTTCAGGACAGACAAACAAGGGATATCACGCATGCACGCACTGTTTAGATGACACTGAAAGTATATACCTGGACAAATGCAGGAAGAATGTGTACCTGGGCCATCGTCGATTTCTTCCGAACAACTATCAATGTTGAAAGAAAGGCAAGCATTTCAAAGGCGAGGCAGATCACCGCAAGAAGCCCGCCATGCGTACCAGTGATCACGTACTTGCTATGGTCAATGATTTACACGTAATATTTGGAAAGGGTCCCGGCGGACTAGCTGTTCCGAATGACGCTGAGGGACATGCACCCATGTGGAAGAAGAAATCTATATTTTGGGACCTACCCTACTGGAAATACCTAGAGGTCCGCTCTTCAATCGACGTGATGCACGTGACGAAGAACCTTTGCGTGAACCTGCTAGGCTTCTTGGGCATTATTGGGAAGACAAAAGATACACCTGAGGCACGGGAGGACCTGCAACGTTCGCACGAAAAAGACGGCATGCCTCCAAAGCAGTATGAAGGTCCTGCCAGCTACGCTCTTACGAAAGAAGAGAAAGAAATCTTCTTTGAATGCCTGCTCAGTATGAAGGTCCCGACTGGCTTCTCGTCAAATATAAAGGGAATAATAAATATGCCAGAGAAAAAGTTCCAGAACCTAAAGTCTCATGACTGCCACGTGATTATGACGCAACTGCTTCCGGTTGCATTGATGGGGCTTCTACCGGAAAACGTCCGATTAGCCATTGTGAAGCTATGTGCATTCCTCAATGCAATCTCTCAGAAGGTGATCAATCCAGAAATCATACCAAGGCTAAGGAGTGATGTGGCGCAATGTCTTGTCAGTTTCGAGCTGGTGTTCCCACCATCCTTCTTCAATATCATGACGCACGTCCTAGTTCATCTAGTCGACGAGATTGTCATTCTGGGGCCCGTATTTCTACACAATATGTTCCCCTTTGAGAGGTTTATGGGAGTCCTAAAGAAATATGTCCGTAACCGCGCTAGGCCAGAAGGAAGCATCTCCATGGGCCATCAAACAGAGGATGTCATTGGGTTTTGTGTTGACTTTATTCCTGGCCTTAAGAAGATAGGTCTCCCTAAATCGCGGTATGAGGGGAGACTGACTGGAAAAGGCACGCTAGGAGCGGACTCAATAATATGCAGGGACGGGCATTCTTGGTCTCAAGCACACTACACAGTTCTACAGAACTCTACCTTGGTGACCCCGTATGTCGATGAACACAAGAACAGTCTGCGCTCCAAACACCCGGAGCAGTGCGACGACTGGATTACATGTGAACACATCAGGACTTTCAGCAGTTGGTTGGAAACACGTCTCAGAGGTGACACCACTGTTTGTGATGAGTTGTACTCGTTGTCCAGGGGACCATCTTCGACTGTATTGACTTACAAAGGATACGAGATAAATGGGAATACATTTTACACGATCGTCCAAGATCAAAAGAGCACCAACCAAAACAACGGTGTCCGCTTTGATGCAGCAAGCGAGAGGGGAAAGGACACATATTATGGTTACATAATGGACATATGGGAACTTGACTACGGACATGATTTTAAGGTCCCTTTGTTTAAGTGCAGATGGGTCAATCTGTCAGGAGGCGGGGTACAGGTAGACCCATAGTATGGAATGACAACAGTGGATCTGAACAATCTTGGGTACACTGACGAACAGTTCGTCCTAGCCAATGATGTGGCACAGGTTATCTATGTGAAGGACATGTCTACCAGACCGAGAAAAAGAAAAGATAAGGAAGCGAATACATCATACGATGAGCCAAAGCGCCACATAGTTCTTTCAGGAAAAAGAGACATTATGGGAGTGGAGGGCAAGACAGACATGTCTGAAGATTATGAAAAGTTTCATGAAATTCCTCCCTTCAAAGTCAAGGCTGACCCAAGCATCCTGATAAACGATGAAGATTATCCATGGTTACGGCGCAATAAGCAAATGACACAAGCGAAGAAAAAGTGAATACTTTCTCCCGCAACTATTATGATGATACCATGCCAACTTTGTAACAAACGAGTATGATACCATTGTCCGTTTTGTACACGAAGTGCATCCAGTTTTTGCCGTAACCCTCTCAACTTTCTTGCACATACTATGTGGATGAAATGATGATACCATGCCAACTTTCAACCTTTTCAGAGTTCATTTGAAATGCTTTTCAATTTCAGGGTCTTATAGCTCAAAATAATTAATAAATGCATGAAAAATAACAAATGAAGTCAGAAAGGGTTGAAAATTGATGATGTGGCTTTGAATGGTGCATTTCGAACACACAAAAAGTCAGGAGTTCAAATAAGTTTTAAAAAATGAAATCCCTTTGTAACAGACGAGTTTCCGTATGAAATCCTGATACTTCGAAAGAGATTGTCCGTTTTGTACACGAAGTGCATACAGTTTTTGCCGTAATCCTCTCAACTTTCTTGCACATGCTATGTGGATGAAATGATGATACCATGCGAACTTTCTACCTTTTCAGAGTTCATTTGAAATGCTTTTCAATTTTAGGGTCTTATAGCTCAAAATAATCAATAAATGAATGAAAAATGGTGCACGAAAAATAAGTAATTAGAAACAAAATAATATAAACTTTAATAAAATATATAAGTAGAAACAAAATAAAATAAACTTTAATAACATAAATAAAATTTATGAAACTAAAATTATCAAAGTATTTTCTGTTCAAAACATTATAAGCAACCTCTAGTATTATTGAAACTAAAATTATATAAAACTGATGCAACTAAATTATCGAAGTATTTTCTGTTCAAAATCATTGAAAGCAAAAATAATTTTCATAAAGAACTTTTTTTGTTAGAAACTTTAATAGCAAAAAGAATTATCATAAAGTAAAATAAATAAGTAATTAGAAACAAAACAAAATAAAATAAATAAGTTTTTTGTTGTAAGTAGAAACAAAACAAAATAAATAAAGCAAAAAAGAAAACAAAAAAATAGGCAAAAAATAAAAATTATGCCACCTACTGGGCCACCACGGCCTCAATACGACTAGAAACCCATCCATGGGCCAAGATTCAGGCCCGCAGAAGGCCTAGTAAGCCCACAGGCATGTACAGAGAGGTTAGGCCCGTAAGCCTGCTTTAGAGAGGAGCTCGACAGCTCAGGCGCACCGCACCTTATAAACAGGTGCGGCTCTCTCTCAGCTAGCAAGGTGGGACTAAACTCCCTCCACCACGCCGCTGTGCAAGGCTTTCCGTCCCGGTTGGTGGCACCAACCAGGACTAAAGGGTGCCTTTGGTCCCGGTTGGTGGCACCAACCGGGACCAATGCCCCACCTTTAGTCCCGGTTGGTGCCACCAACCGGGACCAAAGGCCGCCGCTTCCCGCCCTTTGGGCTGCTGAAAAGAGGCCTTTGGTCCCGGTTGGTGGCACCAACCGGGACTAAAGGTAGCATTGGTCCCGGTTGGTGCCACCAACCGGTACCAATGCTCTTTGTATATAAGCTGGACTTGTGAAATTTCACAACTTCACCGTCAGTTCGTGCCCGACGCCCCAGCGTTGCTGCTCGTCGTCGTCGCCGTCATCGCCCCTACCTCCGACGCCGTCGCCGTGCCGCCCCTGCCTCCGACGCCGTCGCCGCGCCGTCCCCTGCCCCGCGCCCGAGCCCCTTCCCGCGGCCTGCCCCCACGCGCCGGCGCCCTCGCCTCCCCCGCCGTCGCCATCGGCAGACGCCCCCGCTGTGAGCCGCCGCGCCGGTCCGGCTCTGTTTTTATTTTGTACTAGATTAATTTTTTGTTCATATATATAAAATGTATATTTGTATGTATGTGGCTATATGTAAGTTCAGAGCATGTTTTTTATTAGATTAATTTCTTATTAGATTTATTACATTAATTTTTTTGTTCACAACATGTTTTTGTTCATATATGTATTTTTTGTTCATATGTGTATTAATGTTTTTGTTGTATATATGTAATTTTTTTCAATGTATATATGTATGTGGTAGCTATATGCATGATGAGGGGGGTGGGGGTCAATATACCCCCTCCCCGATAATTTCAATATGAGGGGAGGTCGATACCCCCTCCCCAATAACATTTTTTAGAAAACTTTTATATATCTAGCTAGGAAGAAAGGAAGAAGGAATGAACTAAGAAGAGGATTAGGAAGAAAAATAAGAGGAGAAGAAGAAATAGAGGAAAAGAAGAAAAAGTAGAGTCTATTTTTTCTTCTTCTCCTATATTCCTTCTTCTTCTCCTTTTTTTCTTCTTCTCCACTTTTTTTATCTTCTGCTTCCTCTTCTTAATTTTTATCGGGAACTCCATTCCAAAATAACTTCGACATGATGGGCGGTCGATATATATACCCGCTCTCGACCGTGATAACTTATACCACGGGAGCACCCCCCGGGCCCTCTCGCTCGACGAAAACTCTCGAGGACACCCAAACCCTAATAAAAACGATGTCGGTCTCCTACCCCCTCCCGCCGCGCCCCTACTCTTGAAGCGTTGCCGAGGCCACCCCAAACCCGGAATAAGCTAGGTCTACGTTTGCACTAATATATCCACCTGCTGTCATGTTTCTGTAATAATTGCCATGTTGGAATATTTGCAGAAACAATGGAGCACGGACGAGCCGAGGAAGCAGAAGAGGTGTTGGGGGACATAATCTTAGCCGGAGGTGATATCTTGTCGTATCTTAACGACAATGATGGTCTGGAAGAACAGGGTGAAGAAGCAGGCTTCGGTGATCGAAGAGTGGAGGAGGAAAGACATGATTATGATGGCTCTGGTGACCCAATGCTGGTGCAAGAAGGAGCCCGTGGTGACGGCTCCGGTGACCGAACAGAGTCCGGCTAGGTAAATATATTAGTTAAGCCTGTGCTGACTAGCTAATTGATGCATTCATTGTTTTGGTATGTACACATATTAATTAACTCTCGTCTTTCTCCTTTTTTCTAGCCCTCCGGATCGAGCACAACTTCGGTAAAGAGACGAGGCCCGAAGAGAAAGTTGCGCTCCGATGAAAGGTTTGAGATCACAGCAATCGCGCGCGACGGCCAACTGATTGAACACATCCGGACAAAGGAAGCATTTGCTGCTCAGTGCGGGGTTCTTGTTAGGGACAAGATCCCGATCAGCATCCACCAATGGTATAAGCCTAAGAAGGAAGACCCTGAGGTGTCTTATGTCAATGATATGCAGAAAGATGATCTTTGGACTGAGCTGAAGGAAAATTTCACTCTACCGCCAGAGGAGGATCCGGAGAAGCCAGTTAAAGAGCAATTAATCAAGTCTCATGCTCTTAAGAAGATGGCAGACCTATTCAGGAGGTGGAAGAATGAGCTGAAAACGTTTATCGACAAAGAAGAGACGCCAGAATTCATCGGCCGGTATGAGAAGATCAGAGATCACTAGCCCGCATTTGTGGCCCACAAGACATCGGAAAAGAGTAAGAAGATGTCAGCGACAAACAAGAAGAATGCTGCGAAGAAGAAGCTTCACCATCGCATAGGGTCAGGTGGCTACCTCAAAGCCCGGCCTAAGTGGGCCAAGGCTGAGAATGATCTGCTTGATAAAGGGATCGAACCAGAGACAATGAACTGGCCAGACCATTGCCGGACTTGGTTCTTCGGGGCTGGCGGAAAATTGGACCCTGTATCAGGGAGGTGCGTCTGGACGGACGAGCTTTTGAGAATACCAGTCAAGAGGCTTCAGCACTATATCGATGCAGCGCAGCAAGGGACGTTCGTTCCAGACAGAGAGAACGACGAGCTCACAATCACTACTAGGAAAAGGGCTATAGATAATATGGACACTAATGGCGCACCACACATGTGTTGCACCACTACTATATACTAATGGCGCACCATGTGTTGGTACGCCATTAGTGTCCAAATACTAATGGCGCACCACATCCACGGTGCGCCACTACTTTTTTTTTCAAAACTAGTAATGGCGCAGCAGGGGATAGTGCGCCATTACTAGTTTAACTAGTAATGGCGCACCACACCCTCGGTGCGCCACTACTAACAATTTTTTTCAAAACTAGTAATGGCGCAGCAGGGGATAGTGCGCCATTACTAGTTTAACTAGTAATAGTGCACCACACCCTCGGTGCGTCACTACTAACACTTTTTTTTTAAAACTAGTAATGGCGCAGCAGGGGATAGTGCGCCATTACTAGTTTAACTAGTAATAGTGCACCACACCCTCGGTGCGTCACTACTAACAATTTTTTTTATTTTTGTGCGCCATTACTAGTTAAACTAGTAATGGCGCACCACACCCACGGTGCGCCATTACTAACTTTGCCCAAAAATTTCACCGAATGCACCCCCTGTGGACCGCCTTTTCAATTTAGGAAAAATAAAAGAAAATGATGGAAATGTCAAAAAAATAAATAAAATAAGTTTTCCATGTGATATGTGGTCTAGTTGTTGGGAAAATTTACAAATATGAATTTCGACTTTATTTGCAAAATCTCTCTGGAATTTGTAAAATGGGCATAACTTTTGCATACGAACTCGGATTAAAAAGTTTTTTATATAAAAAATCATCTACTCGAAAAGTTACATACGATTTGAACCGGGAAAACCCCGTTCAACATCTTCAAAATCCCCCAAAACCTAACAGAACGAAAGATACGGGGCTTTTAAGATCTAGAGGGGGGAAATGAAAAAAAATTCAAACTTACTAGTGGCGCACCATTTGCTAGGTGCGCCACTAGTAACAGAAAAAAAAATTTGGTTTCAAAAAAACTTTTTTTTTGGAATTTTTTTTCAAAATATGATACGTAATATGACCGGGAAGTTTGAAATATTTTTTCAAAATTTCATCACACTCATGAACATGAACAAAGTCCTAGACATCAACAAGGTTTAATAGGATTGATATAATAGATATATCAACAAGTGCCTGTGAAGTGAGCTGGTGCTGGGGTTGGATAGAACTACAAAGTTAAGCGTGCTTAGGCTAGAGTAGTGTGAGGATGGGTGACCTTCCGGGAAGTTTGACCAAGGAGTGCGATTTGACTTGAGATTAAGCCATAGTGATGCGAGATTAAGAAAAAAAATTGATGAATTTTTTTAAATAAATTTGAAAAAAAATTAAAAAAAATTTGTTAGTAATGGCGCACTTCTATGTGGTGCGCCATTACTAAGTCAGAGAGTAATGGCGCACAGTGGGATATACTAATGGCGCACTCCCTGGTACGCCATTAGTATACTAGATACTAATGGCGCACCTGTGGTACGCCATTAGTAAAAATTTCTAATGGTGTGATGGTAGTGGCGCACCTGTAGTGCGCCATTAGTAGCCAAAACAGGTGCGCCACTAGCAGGCCTTTTCCTAGTAGTGAATGGCCCTCGGGAATCCTGAGCACCCTGGACGAACACGAGGCACGCCAGGCTTCGTTCCGTGGAAGGCTGGTTCTCCGGACGCAGGCGGTTACAAAAGCCAGGAGAGGAGGAAAAAAGTGGAGCAGACCCAAATTCATAAGGTACACGAAAGGGTTCAAGCGCTAGAGGAACGAGACGACAATCGACATGCCGAAACTACCCCGCCATCTCAGCGGAGAAGCAGCGTGGCTTCCACCGAGCTGCTTCAGCCAGAGCATGTCTTGACGGCTCCTGCTAGCTACCCCGTGGATGCTATCACGGAGTCTCAACATTGCCACCTTATGACGCAATGGTAGAACTTCAAAGTCAAGGCGGCTGTTGGCTCTGTTTTACCTCCTGAACCCGGCGCAACCTACCACTGCCGGCCGATTCCAGAAGGATATGCTAGGGTGATGGTGGATGAAATAACGGAGGGATTTGAGGACCTCCAGCTTGACCACCCTACCGGTGAAGGGGAGACTCGGCTGGATTCTGCTCTGAAGACTCCATGCCTATGGCGGAAGGAGCTCATCAACCTTCCGAACTGGACGCCTCCGGCGAGTAAGGGCACTCCGCCTCCTCCTCCGGCGAGTGATCAAGGCACTCAGCCTCCTTCTCTGGCGCGTGGCGGCACTCCGCCTCCTCCTCCCGCGAGTGATCAGGGCACTCAGCCTCCTTCTCCGGTGGGTGGCGGCACTCCGCCTCCTTCTCCGCCTGCGCCGACGCGCCAGAGCAGCCAGCATCCTCCTTCTCCGCCTCGTCAGCAAGGGCGTAAGAGACCCGCCGCCGCTCCGGCGCATCGTAGTCCTTCTCGTCCGCCTCGTAAGCAAGGAAAGAAGACAGCCGCAGCCGCTCCGTCTGCTCTGCCGGCGTCTAGCAGTACAGCCAAAGGCGGGAGGCAATACAGATTCGGTCCTTCTCTGAAGACTCCAGAGAAGTTACCATACGAGAGGACCGAGGAGGAAACCACGAAGATCGTGCGAGCTGAAGTGACGAACTTCTTTGAAGGGGTGAAAGCAAATAAACATCCACCTCCGGAGGAGAAGGTAGATCCGGTGAAAGCGAAGCGCACTCTGGCTGCCCTGAGAAAACCACCAAAGTCTCCGCCGAAAGGCAACTATGAGCGCATTATTGCAAAGACATTTTCCGAAGCGGAGCGGTCGGGAAGTACTGTCAGTGATCAAAGGTTAAAAGAACGAATAGCTGGGAAAAAAATTGCCCAGCTCGGCGAACAAGCGAACCAATCGTGCCCCCCGCTCAAGGTGTCTAGCGACATCGTCGCTAATGATCCGAGGATGGTGCCCGGTTATAGCAATCTTGGAGATTACCTGCCCGACGATGTACATTATGATATCTTGGAGGTGGACGAACACAAATACCATTACGGGAAGGCTCTCGTCAAAGATGAAAGATCTCTAACAACGATGATGCGAAGATTACATGATTGGTACATGAAAACCTGTAGAGAGTCTGGGGGGAGGAATACTTTGATGCTGAGAGTTAAACCGGAGCATGACCTCGTTGGAATTGAACTATTCAATGTTCCATTTGAGAAGTTCTTCCAGTTTTTCAATCAAAAGGCCCTCAATAAATCAACGATCACTTGCTACTGTCTGTAAGTAGTACTACTTCTGTCATTAAGTCTCTCTATATAGGTCAGCTCTTTCATTGCATGTATTTATAATTATCCTCACTATATTATGCAGATTGAAGATCGCTGAATTGAAGAAAAGACAAATCGGTGATATTGGGTTCATTAACACAAATCTCATAGATGCAACTGAGGTTAAATATCATGCAGAAAATACCGAGGCCAACTTGCTACGATCGTTGGTAATAAATGAAAACAAAGATATAATACTCTTTCCTTAGAACTTCAAGTGAGTGTTACTGTCTTGTGCATATTCGGTTCCCTTATTAGTCCAGATTATAGTAATGTAATTGATGACTTATGCATGCGTGCGCAGCTTCCACTATATTCTCCTAGAGATTAAGCTTGAGCAGGGAGTAGTAACCGTCTTAGACTCGAGACGAAAAGATCCCCAGGACTATGCGGACATGACTCAAATGCTCGAGAAGTAAGTTAAATCGATCATTATCCAACATATCAACAACTTTGTTCATTTCCTGATATCAAGTAATTGTTTTCTTTGTCCGGCAGGGTTTGGAGAAAATTCACCAAAAAAGCTCCGGGACTGCCGAAGAAGCTGCAATTTAAACACCCGAAAATAAGTACTATAGTAGCATGTTCCGCGCATCTGCTAGTGATTCAAGCGCTAGTTTCATCAATACCATTTAGCATGCTTGCTTATCAGTTTGATTGACTTCTATTTCTTGTAAAGTGGTTGTGGCAGGAACCCGGGAATAATTACTGTGGATACTACGTTTGCGAGTCCATCCGCTACACGACCTGTGAGCGGGGCTACTCTGACATATTCCTCATGCTCAAATCTGGATCTGATTATATTCCTCATGTCTAATTATATATATTCTTGGATTTCGTGATATTCTACATATGTGCATGATGACAAAATCTCTGCCCATTTGCTTTGGATCGTGCATTTATTTATTTTATCTCGTCAGAAGATAATTGTACGACCCACTCTCTCTTGTGCATGCCATTGTGCGTGTATATGTGAAATAATTTTATTCTTGTTTGAATACGTGACTTGTGCGTGGGACAGGAAGAAAGGTACTCGTTCCTGTCACGTCACGTATGACTTTTGTGATGGAATAGATCGTTATCCCCTGCGGCGCCGCGTAGCCGATGGATGATGGATGATGGGCGTAATAGGCATGTTGTATTCCACCCACTCGGTCATTGGCCACGTGCTGTCTAATGGAGTCCAGCCAGGACTCCAAATGCCCACCCCTATCTAGCTCTATAAAAGCTCCGGCAGACCTCTACACCAAAACAACCCACACCAGGCATAAGCAGTGAGTGAGTGCAACGACCTTCGATCAGCTATATCCTGCATCGATCTGGTCATGCCTGTAGCAACGCTCCCGAGGCTCGTTGCCATGGCGGTGCTGGTCGCGCTGACGTGCGCCGTTGCTGTGGGTCAGGTACCTGCCGCCGGTGGTGCGCCGGTGTGCGAGGGTGTCGATCAGGACGTCGTGAATGCGTGCTTCAAGAGCTTTGGAGAAGGTATGAAAAATGCCATTGCAGACAGGCATCTTTCGGGGGGTAAGGTCATTAAGGTTGGAGTGGACTGCTGCATAGCCTTTGGAGGCCACTCGTGCCTCTGCAAGATGAAGAAGGCATGGACGGCTCAGGGCAAAAGTGCCCAGGATAATGTGCAGTGTGTCAGGGAAAAGGCATGTTAGTGAGCGCGTCATGCATGCAAGATCTCTAGTTCGTTGGATATGTGTGTTATTTGCATGTTGGTTTCAAGCGGTCGATGTCCACCTGCTCCATGCTTGCTTTTTACTTGCTTCTGTCTGTCATGTGAGTGTGTTCTGTTTTCCTATGTATGAGAGCGTTGATCGGTCAGTTGAGTCTTTTTAGTTTGCACCAATCAGAAATAAATGTGGGTGGAATTTCTTGTTTTCTTGTATATTATTTCAAGCATCCTTAAACATACAAATACAGAGTTAATTAGTACATGCAGACAGCCTTTGCACAACAGAGTGCACATCCTTAGAGCAACTCCAACGCGCTGACCCATTTCGTCCGCGCGTGTTCTTTTGGGTCGGCGCAGATAGAAAAGTCGGACCAACGCGCAGACCAAAACAGACGTGCGTCCGCCTGCCAACCCATTTCTAGCCCAATTTAGAGCCTCATTTGCGTCGGAGCGGACACGAAACGGACGCGCACGGCGCCCGCCTACTCCTCCCCCTGGCCCGCTAGTCGGTGGCATATTGGCCATCCATTCCCACCCCATATTGACAGCAAACCCTCGCCCGCCTCTGCTGCGTCGCAGCCGCCGCCCACTTCCGGTACCTCTGCCAGCAGCCGGTGCCGACACACCTCCCCCCAACGCTTCCACTTCCCACGATGCCGCCACCACCGTCTCGCTACCGGGGCACCGAAGCTTCCCACCCCCACCTCCCGACGCCACCACGAGCAGGAAGCCGCGTCACCGCCTCATCCAGCTCCTTCGTCCCGACGCCGGCACGCTCGTCGGACGCCTCCAGGCCAGCCACCTGGTCCAAGGGAGGCGCACATCTCTTTGCCGGCCAGTTCCTTCGTCGACGCCCGCAGGCAGTTTGACAGTTTGCCAAGGTACAAAATAGACTCCGCCAATGAGTTTTTTTTCCACAATTTCTTTTGCGACTCCGACGATTCCTCATCCGATGAGGAGGAGGAGACCTTGGCTGATGTGTTGGTCCATCACCATCTTAATAGCCAGCGGTCGTTGTTCCGTGGCTCGATCCCGGGGCACCTTCCAGCGTTGAATCGCAACCGAGAGAGCGGCCATTTCCTTCTTTGGAAGGACTACTTTGACACAACCAATCCGTTGTTCAAACATCAGAAATTCCAGCGGCGTTTCCGTATGAGTAGGCATCTTTTCAACCGTATTAGAGAGGGGGTGGTCGAATACAATAACTATTTCAAGTGCAAAGAGGATGCCCTTGGAAAGATTGGCTTCTCATCTTATCAGAAATGCACTGCGGCCATCCGGATGCTTGCATACGGAGTGCCCGGTGATCTCATTGATGAGTACGTCTGTGTGAGCGAGTCCACATACCTAGACTCCATGTACAAGTTCTGCAAGGCTGTGATTGCTGTGTTCAGCCCTGAGTACTTGAGAGAGCCGACTCCTCAAGATATAGCCCGCTTGTTGACAATGAATGCTAGTAGAGGCTTCCCAGGGATGCTTGCCAGCATAGACTGCATGCACTGGGAGTGGAAGAACTGCTCTTCTGCTTGGCAAGGGCAGTATAATGGCCATGCCAAGGCTTGTACTGTCATACTTGAGGCCGTGGCCTCACAAGATCTTTGGATCTGGCACTCTTTCTTTGGCATGTCTGGATCGCACAATGATATCAACATGCTTCAACGCTCGCCGGTGTTTGCAAGGCTTGCCGAAGGCAACATCCCGTCGGTGAATGTTACCATCAACGACCACAACTACGACAAAGGATACTACCTAGGTGACGGTATCTATCGTCAGTGTACCACTATTATGAAGACAATACCCAACCCTGTCGGAGAGAAGAGGAAAAGATTTTCTCAAGAGCAAGAGAGTGCTAGAGGACGTCGAGCGTGCCTTTGGTGTTTTGCAATCTCGATGGGGCATCGTTCGGTATCCTGCTAGGACTTGGAGCACCAAGAAGCTATGGGAGGTGATGACAACTTGTGTGATCATGCATAATATGATCGTAGAAGATGAGCGTCCAGAACGTATATACGATCAAGGGTTTCTGTTTCAGGGTAAGAATGTTGTGCCTGAGCATGAAGGAGCGGCAACGTTTGAATAGTTCACCCAATTTCATCATGAAATGCGTGATTGCAAAACTCACATGCAGTTGTAAAATGATTTGGTTGAGCATATGTGGGCCCATGTTGGCAACCAATAAATGTATCTTCTTTTCACATGTATTTGAGAAATTTAATTTTTATTCAGCTTGTAAAACTATGCTTAATTTATTTGGTTGTGAAACTATGCTTTATTTGGTTGTGAAATAATGCAAAAATGTGTGCATATTTGTTGGAAAAGGGCGGCCAGCCGGCCATGCCGCTAAATATGGGTCGACGCGTTGGGCGCACTGCCGACCCAAATTAAAAGGAGGGCGGACGTCAAGCGCGCGACCAACCCAAACGGACAAAAAACAAACAAAAGCGTGGTCCGTTTGGGTCGACGCGTTGGAGTTGCTCTTAGAGACTAGTTCTTACTTTCTCTTGAGCAATCGGCATCACGAAATTCGGGATAGATTACATGTGCCCTGTCTTTGTCGACATGGATCGAGTGGCCAAAAAGAACTTCGATCACCATGCTGTCTGCACCTTTCGCTCAGTACCAACCTGACTGAAATTAAATGCAGCCCTAGCTCACAACTCAAGCAGTGCGGCAAAAACGATCAATTTGACATGTGGACAAAAAGAATTCACAAAGTGAACTGTCTTTGAAAAAATTTCACTCCGCTGCCCCTTTCGTGTAGCACCCGACAGCTAGACGTCACACTACACTGTGTAGCGCCTGACTAACAGGCGCTACACATCTGGCTAGCGTCGCACTCCGGAATACCTAAAAATTGCTAAGTCAATGTGCAATGCCTAAGAGCTAGGCACTACATAGTATAGTGTAGCGCCTAGATCATAGGCGCTGCACTACTTGCATGTACGCAGCGGTGCAGAGGGTGTAACGTAGAAAGATGAATTAGAATCAAATTATGTAGCAAACGCCACTAGTGGTAAAGAGAGGGCAGAAACATCCAAGAGTTGATGAAACCCAAGAAAGATGTTGTAGCACCGTACATGGGAGGGGAGCAGACATCTACTGGAGAAACAAGAAAAAGATAAAATAAACCTCATCCAGCCTAGCCGGCTAGCATACTATAGCAGCTAGCCGTAGACCATACTACAGCAGCTAGCAGTAGACCATACTATACAATCACTGACAAAAGCCAAGCTAGGCTGCTAACGAACATCCCATAGCAGCGGCAGGCCTTTCTCTGCCACGGTACAGAAAACTAAAACACGGCACGGATAATGCAAATAGTGCAGCGCCTAACGTATAGGCGCTATACTCTATACAGTGTAGCGTCTAGCTCTTAGGTGTTGCACACTGACTTAGCAATTTTTAGACAGTTCGGAGTGCGACGCTAGACAGGCGTGTAGCGCCTGTCAGTTAGGCGCTGCACAATGTAGTGTGACGCCTGACTGTCGAGCGCCACACTAAAGGGTCAGTGGAGTAAAAAATTTTCAAGCACAATTCATTTTGTGAATTCCTTTTGTTCATAGGTCAAATTTGTCGTTTTTGCCAAGCAGTGCTAGCCGCGATGTCAGACTGGCGCCTTGGTGGGTGCGTCCAGCCGGCTCAGGTCACACCACGAGCCGTTCATGCAGTAACCTCCACAGCGTGCGTGGGTGGCGACCATGGCCCTCGTGTGCACCGCCTTAGCTTGCGGATGCACTGCTGGCCGGCATGCCTGCCCCACATGACGCCAGTTGGTGCGTAGAGCCGCAGACCACCCACGCCTATGTTGGTTGTCCGTGAACCAAATTTTGACCCGAGGCTGAACAGTTGACGCAGTCGACAATGTAATACAGGCGAAACGACTGCCACTACACAAACCACCCACGGGATCGCCATGGTGTCGTGCTGGGTCTGCGAGGAAAGCTACCTACGGGCGGTCTACCATGAGTGGGTCGCCGCGTGCCACCAACGAGGTCGTATTCCGCTGCCCGCGCGCGCCGGCGCTGCGCTCCCACTACGCCAGCGACGACGGTGAAGGCGATGCCTGAGCCGCCTGACACCGTGTGTCAAGATGCCTGGAGCTAGCTTGCCTAGTTAGACGGCCTATTCATGTCCTCATTGGGCCGAAAGATTTTGTTTTCTGCATAAGTGCAAAGCCGGTAAATTTGCATGTAAGAGCATCTACAGCCGGGCGCCGCTGCCCAGTCACCGACCGATCGCGATTTTTTGACCCAGACTGGCCCCTCAAACGAGCTTCAAATGCCTGGGCTAAGCGGCACCCCTCATATCCAGCCCAAATATGGGATGGATATGGAGGCACCCGGATGCGCCCGAGCACGCCCCCCACATAGGACTGACGGAGGGTCCCGCGCGGACTCGCCCGGAAACCCGGCGGTCCGACGGACGCCTCCTCCATCGTCACGGTGTGAACGCCGCATGGCGTCGCTCTGGCTCGCCGTCCGAGACCAAATCCGCCTATTTAACCCAGCTGGCGTCCCGCAACCCTATTCCATCCACCACCCCTCTCCGCACCGTCAGTCGGAGTCCATCCACCTCCTCTCTGTCCACGCTCCGGCGCTTCGTCATGGTACGGAGCAAGATCACCTACTACGCAATGCTCACGCCGGAGCGTCGGTACGAGATCCAGCAACAGATCCGGGCGAGACAAAAGTCACGCATGTCGCCTGCATCGCCACTTGGCTACCTCCGGACTCGCCGAAGCCGAATAAGGAGGAGCAGCCGGGGGAAGAGAAGAAAGAGGAGCTGGCTCTGATTGAGGTGGAAGAGGCGGAGCAGCCGGAACAGGAGCTGTCGGGCTTCAACATGGAGCAGGCGGAGGCGGAATTCGCCGTCGCCCAATCGAAGGAGATGGCAGAGCAGCAGGCCATCCTGGAGTCCATCCAGGATGAGGTCTATGTGGAGGCCCACCCGGCGTTCCTCCGGCAGGAACAAGCGCGCGTCCGACACGCTCTTCGCCGAACTTGACGCAGAGATAGAGGCGGAGGAGGCTGGAGCAGAGCAGCCGGAGGAGCCGGAGCTGCAGCTGCCGCCCATGCTCCCGGAGCCGGGCACGGAGATCGTCGACATCTCCGATGATGAGTAGCTAGGTGATCGACGTAGTATGTAGGTTTATTTCGTTTGCATGTACTTGTATGGATTTAAGAATCTAGTATGAGATATTCGGATGTAACTACTGAAATTTAAGGCATGCTCGATAACTGTTTGCGGACGCGTCCGGACAAGTGCTTGAGAGTTTGAGAGGCTATATTTAACGTATCCGGTTGTAGATGCTCCAACCGTTGTTGTCTTTTTCTGGAAGATGCATGCAATCGGTTGGAAAATCGACAGGGGTAAAAGTGAAAAAGGGTACCCCCGCCTATTTATAAGGAAAGAGTGAAATGGCATGCACGGAAATCGAGGTGACATCATGATTATCTTAACTAAGGAGGCGCCTCGATTCTCGGATAGCTAGTTAATGCAAAAAGATCCGTTGTGATGTCATAGGTTTTTTCTGGATTTATTTCGCATGACGTCATGACGGGTTACAAGGATTCGTTCAAGGTTAAGCATTGGAAGGAATCAAAGAAGACTCGCCAACGGAAGCATTGAAGATTGTCATGAACAAGTTCAAATCAATATGGGGACTAATGTTGGGGATACAACCCCACGGTGTGACCCGCCCAGGAGGGGCCGGGTTACATTATTGGTGACTCAGAGATAAGGCCTAAATAGGCCCAATAAGCCAAACATGGAACCTGAAAGGCGACTTACGTGGTGAGCCGCCAGAGGCCCAAGCCCAGAAGATGGTGCGAGACGCGGCGCTGTAAGCCGCCCAATATGTCTTGCCTAGTAAGGCAAGGCGACTTAGAACCCAGGTCAGTAACTTTGTATGATCCAACTTGGACTCTTGTAAGCCTAGGGCCTCGACCTGTGTATATAAAGGCAAGACCCTGCGACGAGTGACTGAAGTTACAATCAGTCGATAGCTAAGTTAAGTGATTTCGCTCACTTGTAATCGATACTCAATCAATACAATACAAAGCAGGACGTAGGCTTTTACCTCGTTGGTGAGGGGCCGGACCTGGGTAAACTCGTGTCTCTCGTCCCGCTCAACCCTTTCGAGCTAATCTATGTTGCAATGGCTCTACACCTAAGTCCTTTCACTAGGGCATCTGCCGTGACAAAACCACGACATTTGGCATTCTAAATGTATATGTTTTTCTTCAAAAGCTACATCAAAGTTGGTGAGGTTTAACTTCTTAAAAATCTATTTGCACTACATTATGGTACAGAGGGAGTATATATTACGTTCTCGCGTACCTGTTCAAGCGAATTTATTCTTATATTGACCCTTACAAGTTTGATTTTATTTTTAGGTTGTATTTACAAAACTTAAAGAAAGTGTTAGTGCATTTCTAAATGTTTAACATGTTTTTGGAAAATGTTTGATTGGTACTAAAAAATTCTAAACACTGGAAAATGTTTCAAAACATGTTCTACATGTATTTCAGAAAATGTTTGACATGTATTAAAAATATTGTTTAAAATAATTATTATATTTCACGTTTAATATGTTTTATTACATTTTTAGAATTTATCAAGACACAACAATTTTAAATACATGTTGAATATTCGAAACACAATAATTATTCCAATAATTGTGTATTGTAAGAATACAATGAAAATACACAATAACTGCGTGTGCTTGTGGTCCTAAATGAAGATAAATAATTTTTGATATAGTGAATCATTTCAAAAGCGCGTTTTCTATTTTTTTAATACACGTGAAACATTTTGAAAAATATGTGTGTCGGATTCGGGGCTCCGGGACCCTATGGTTCGAACTCTGGGGTGCACTTGCTCTTGATGCCCTACGCTTTCCTACAACAAGCCACGACGGAACTACGACGGGAGCGAGCTAGCGGGAGCGACTGGAGACACGGCAGTTACCCGGGTTTGGGTCACCTTGTGGTGTAAAACCCTACTCCTGCTTGGTTTGCGGATTGCTATGGTGGTGGAGACAAGACGACAAGTGCTGGAGAGTGAGAATGGTCGACCCCCTCTAGCGCAGCTCACTGCCCATCTTTTATACAAGCCTTGGTCCTCTTCCCCCGAAAACATTGGCAGGAAGGATTGCCACACAACAACAATTTGAAGGGGGGTAGGGGCGCAGTCTATCCTGACAAAAGATGGTCTTCGCCTGCAAAGCCTTCGCCCATGACGCGCCGGTGGGCTCAGTGCTGACCTTCGTCCCGCGCGCCCGTCGTCTTGGTCTTCCTGCACCGATCAGGCAACCTTTGGGGATTGGTTTGGGAACCGGCACGCTGGCCTTGCTCCCTTAGCACCAAAGAGGAAAACGTTTTCATCCGCGCCTGCTGGCACGACCTCTGGCGCGGCCATGCGACCAGCCGATGGGCTTTTGACTTGTTTGCCCCGGCAAGGGGGCCTCAGGAGGCTGCCTCGGGAGACCGCGTCGCGAGGGGGCCTTGCGAGGCTTCAGTGGGGTCGGCTAGTCTCCTGAGCACGCCTGCTGTTGGGGGCCTCGCAAGGCAAGGACCTCGCGAGGGGTCTTGCTTGTGACGTCTGTTGGGGGATGTCGGTGTCAAAACCGGCGGATCTCGGGTAGGGGGTCCCGAACTGTGCGTCTAAGGCGGATGGTAACAGGAGGCGAGGGACACAATGTTTACCCAGGTTCGGGCCCTCTCGATGGAGGTAATACCCTACTTCCTGCTTGATTGATCTTGATGATATGAGTATTACAAGAGTGGATCTACCACGAGATCGTAGAGGCTAAACCCTAGAAGCTACCCTATGGTATGATTGTTGTTGTCCTACGGACTAACCCCTCCGGTTTATATAGACACCGGAGGGGGCTAGGGTTACACAGAGTCAGTTACAAGGGAGGATATCTACATATCCGTATTGCCAAGCTTGCCTTCCACGCCAAGGAGAGTCCCATCCGGACACGGGACAAAGTCTTCAATCTTGTATCTTCATACTCCAACAGTCCGGCCAAAGGATATAGTCTGGCTATCCGAGGACCCCCTACTCCAGGACTCCCTCAGTAGCCCCTGAACCAGGCTTCAATGACGATGAGTTCGGCGCGCAGATTGTCTTCGGCATTGCAAGGCTGGTTCCTCCTCCGAATACTCCATTGAAGATTTTGAACAAGGATAGTGTCCGGCTCTGCAAAACAAATTCCACATACCACCGTAGAGAGAATAATATTCCCACAAATCTAATTGCTGACGCATTTTGCCGCATGACATCACACCACGGCCCGGTCATTATTCGAACCGTTTTTCACAACCAGCCGCTGCACATATCGTGAGGCGGTTTCCTTGGCACGTCTTGTCGAAGCAGAGATCGTGTCCCCTTATCACGGGATTCTCATCAATGCGGGTGTGGGTAACCCAACCACGCCATCAATTACAGCGCTTGGGGAATAAGCGATTTTACCAGGTGAGTGGGGAGGCGCATCGCCTCTTCCGCCCTTATAAAGGGACAAGGATTCACTCTTTTCACCCACGCCTTCTTCCTCCTTGCTCATCCACTCTTCGCACTCGAGCTCCAGCGCCCAAGTTCGCGTTTTCCTCCTCAAACCACTCCAAGCATGTCTGGAGCGGGAGGCAAGTGGATGGTCTCCTTCGTCACGGAGGAGAACATCACAAAGCTACGGGGAGCCGGATATCTAGCCGCGGATATCGCACACCGGCTTGCAGATGCGGGGCAGATCATCCCTATGCCAGAGCCCCATGAGAGGGTAGTTTTCCTTACCCACTTCGTCCACGGACTGGGATTTCCCCTCCACCCGTTTGTCCGCGGGCTCATGTTCTACTACGGGCTGGATTTCCACGATCTGGCCCCCAATTTCATCCTCAACATCTCGGCGTTTATCGTCGTGTGCGAGGCCTTCCTCCACATCAGGCCCCACTTCGGCCTATGGCTGAAGACCTTCAATGTTAAACCGAAGGTGGTGGTCGGTCAGCAAGCAGAGTGCGGAGGCGCCATGGTGGGCAAAATGCCTAACGTCACCTGGCTCGAAGGCTCCTATATGGAGACCATAAAAGGGTGGCAATCGGGGTGGTTCTACATCACCGAGCCGCGCGACACCAACTGGGCGGCGGTCCCCGAATTCCGATCCGGAATCCCCACGCGGCTCACCTCCTGGAAAGAGAGGGGCCTGTCCTGGGGTTCCCCGGTAGAGCTGACCGGACTCCAGAAATGCATCAGAAACATGATGAGCAAGAAAATCAAGCTCGTCAACGTGGTCCAGGTCATGCTCTTCCGCCGGATCCTCCCGTGTCAACGACGGGCATTCAATTTGTGGGAGTTCGACCCGGCCGAGCACCAGACGCTGCGAGAGCTCTTTGACACGACGCACAAGGACGTCTGGAAGGTGCTGTTCAAGGGCGCCGAGGTACCTCCTCCCCTTACCGAGGACCACGGACTCAGCGCAAAGCGTCCTGCCAATCCGGTGAGTTTTTCATATCTCATAGGATGTTTATTTTCCCCAGTTTAATCATGTGCGGGATCTAAGTCTCCATGCTATTTAATAGGACTGGGTAGAGACAGCGGAGCAGATCGATTGCCCAGCCCCCCTGCCTGAAGATCCTGCAGATGCTCTCCTAACGGAGATGCTGGTTCCAGCGCCTTACGAGGTGCCGGTAAAGAAGGCCAAGAAGAAGGCCACGGGGACCCGAAAGGGTCTCCGGCGCAGGGTTATATCGGACTCATCGTCCGAAAAACTCCGAGGCGCACTCCTCCCACGAAAACGAGGAGGAGGAAGAGGAAAGTTCTCCCCCCCAGCCGGGGGGGGGGGGGACAAGAAAAGGAAGGACGCCCCAACCGGGGAGGCCGAAGGGTCCAAGAAGGGAAGGACCCTCCTCCAGGACTGCTCCACGACGGCCGCCTACAACGACGACGAGTGGTTGCCCAGGGACAAGCTCCTGGCGAAGTCGTAAGTATCCGGATTCCATAGTAATTCATGGTATGTTTTATTGCACTACTTCTCATCACGCCGAACATGATTATGCAGTCCATCCCGAGCCCATATTGACGTATCTTCGTCGGATAGTTCTTTGGACCCGCCGGATATGAATAGCGATTCACTTCCGACCGCCTCCACCCCTCGCCCTACGAACAACGTCGAGGTGTTGTCTGAAAGGACACCGAGCTGAGGGGAGGTAGTCCTGGAGGCGCCTCAAGGCGACGTTCCGAACCCTGGGCGCAAGGGGAGCAAGACTCCCATGGGCTCCGAATTCGGCCCCCAGCCGAACACTGCGCCGGAACCTCCAGTGGTTCCGGACTCTGTCAGGCGACCCCCCGTTAAGAGGGGCAAGCCGCCTGTGCCGGTGGCCTCTGTCCATCTAGAGGCATCGGACAACTTGCTGGAAGCGCTTCGCGGCGCTTCCATTGACGAAGGACACCGCACTATCATGAGTGTGGTGGTCAAGAAGGTTCAGTCTGCCAAGAGCGGATTGACTGAAGCCTATGCCAGCCTCCGAACAGGCTTTGAGGTAAGTGGCCAGATTATAAGAGAATGTTACCTCATAGACACTAGCCCCTGATGCTCTGTTCGGTGTTTGTGAAGAAAGGCCGAATAGAGGATCAAATAATAACCGCAGGAGTCTAATCGAAATATGTCTATGTGCATATGCAGGCTTCACTGCTAGCCGCTGCCGTACGTACTGCGGAGGTCGCCGCACTGAAGCGGGACCTTGAGCGGTCCAAGGAAGAGCTCGGCCTTGCCAAAAGGCAGCTCGAAGAGAACAAAGGTAAGTTATACCCCGTCTGTATGTTGATAAGAAAAAACAAGGGTGATTGCTTAGATCATAGGATCATCATGAATTTTGCCAGGGGCCATGACCGAAGTGGCGACCCTGAAGAAGGCGCTGACCGAGGCTGAGGACAAGGCGGCCAAGGAGCGCATTGAGCGGGAAAAACAAGAGGCCCGGGTGGGCGAGGTGCAGCAAGAGCTCCAGGCTCTCGTCAAGAAACACGAGTCCTTGGAGCTTGACTCTAAGACGCGAGAGTCCGAGCTTGCGAAGGCCCTCGAAAGCACACAACATGCCAAGGCCGAAGCCCAAAAGGCCCTCCAGGAAATTGAGGCAGTTAAGAAGATAGCGGCGGGTAAGGCATTCATTATGCAAAGCAAGCATGTGAAAGAAAATTTCCTTTTACTTACCCGAGTTCGGAGCTCTCCAGGAGCGTTCGCAGATCTGCCCCGCAGTGTGTCAGATGCCGCGGAGTTCTACCGGGCCGAGGAGGGGAGCTTGACGAAGAAGTTATTCTGGTCTCAGTATACTGGGACCGAACATCCCATGCCATTGAGCGACCAGCTGAAGCAACTGGTCGAGCTCCACAAGGCAGCCGAACAGGCCATGAAGGGTCTTATAGTCCGGATGTGGCCTGGCGATCCCCTGCCCCGATAGCTACTTTGGCCTGGTGAGGCGGCTTGTGAATGCCTTCCCACGGCTTGAAGTCATAAAGCGGTCTGTCTGCATCGAGGGCACGCGCAGGGCTTTTGCCCGAGCAAAGGTGCACTGGGCGAAGCTGGACGCCGAGAAGCTGGTGAAGGAGGGGCCGCCAGAAGGCAAGGAGCATTGCCACCCCGAGATGTATTATAACAGTGTCATGAAGGGTTCTCGCCTTGTGGCGGAGGAATGTACTAAGGATGTAATATTCGAATGAATGTACTCATGCGATCCTCTAATATGAAACGAGTTCATTTGTGCTATGCAACGCTTGTGAATTTAAAATATTACCTTCTGTGCGGCCGTTTATAAAATCTGAGAGTTGGCCAGTCGTCGGCTTCTTCCCCCATGTAACTAATACTGAGGTGTTCGGGATAAACCTGAGCACTCTTTATCCCAATTTTGGGTCCTTCAAGGGAGGTGTTCAGCACAATGAACCACGCAATCGGACTATAAAGGCTTTATCACTCTCACTTAGCCATAAAAGTCTACAATTTTAAATTTTGGCGAAGCCCCTAGTATTCAGAAGGCTGAATTTGGGGCGCTATATACGCCTAAGTCGGGCAAGGCCGACTCCTCGCCCGAAGCGAAAAAAGTCTTTAAGGACTTGAGACCTCTCGAACAGCGACCAGCTCTCGCCTTATCATGACAGTCAGTTTTTGGTTTTCTCTACTGAGGTGCGCGTCCGAAAGAACCGGGACACAATTGCAGTAGTTCGCCCAGCGCTACCTTAGCCGATATTGCGGAAGGTAAGGTACCAAAACATGGGAGCCGGGCAAACCAAACTATTGACCCATGACATGATTTGGAGCTGATGCATATAATGGTATAAGTTCGGGGTGCCGCACTGTCGAAAGTGTTCGGACTTCTCACGCCGTATTATGGGGTATACTGAAGCCCCTGGCGTACTGGTCGTACCAGAATGTACGGGTGCAAGTTGTCGTAAATAAACATACAAGAAAAAAGAAGGGTAATGTAATAAAAGACTAATGCTGTGCATTGTTATTTAAATAATACGTCGAAGCGTACTGATACAAGTAGTGCAATAAGCAAAAACTAGGACTATTTGACATGTCCTATCCAAGGATAAGCTACGTATGGGTATTAAAAAATGGGTACTTCGATTGTTATCAGAGACCACCTGGGGATTCCCTTGTACGTCTTAGCTTCTTGCCTCCTTGGTTGTTCCTTCCCGTAATGTGTCCAGCAATCAGACTGCCGGAAAGGGCTTCCAGAGAGTAAGGTCCTGAAAGTGAGGAAATGATAAAGGTATACAACCCCTGGGGCGGTTGAGCCGCATTGTGGGACGTGCCCTGGTCGTGCCCCCGCCTATGCCCATGGTATTTTTAGTGCGTAATTATGTACGCGCGGCACAGATTTCGTTGCTTGACTGGGACTAGGACGGGGGCCGAATTGCTAGGCAAGCTCTGAATGTGCCAGGCGATCCTGTTGCAGGTTACTCCGGACTCGCTTGAAGGTGTCCGGGGGCTTTATCGCCGAATTGGCGGATTGCCTTGAAAGGCTGCTTTGTGCCTCAGCTGCGAGGGCCGCAGTGTGCTCCTCAGTGCGGAGCGAGCGTTCTGTGTTTCCATTGACTGTTATAACCCCACGAGGTCCTGGCATTTTGAGCTTGAGGTATGCATAATGCGGTACCTCATTGAATCTCGCAAATGCGGTTCGCCCGAGCTGTGCGTGATAGCCACTGCAGAACGGGACGATATCGAAGATTAACTCCTCGCTTCGGAAGTTGTCCGGAGATCCGAAGACCACTTCCAGTGTGATTGAGCCCGTGCAATGGGCCTCCACTCCTGGGATGACACCTTTAAAGGTGGTTTTAGTGGGTTTGATCCTCGAGGGGTCTATACCCATTTTGCGCACTGTATCCTGATAGAGCAGGTTCAGGCTGCTGCCGCCGTCCATAAGGACTCGAGTGAGGTGAAATCCGTCGATGATGGGGTCAAGGACCAGTGCGGCAGATCCGCCATGACGGATACTAGTGGGGTGGTCCCTGCGATCGAAGGTGATCGGACAAGAGGACCATGGGTTGAACTTTGGGGCGACTGGCTCCATCGCATAGACGCCCCTTAGTGCATGTTCCCGTTCCCTCTTGGGAATGTGGGTTGCGTATATCATGTTCACCGTTTTCACTTGTAGAGGGAACCTCTTCTGTCCTCCTGTGTTCGGCGGCCGGGGCTCCTCCTCGTCGTTGCTATGCAGCCCCTTGTCCCTGTTTTCGGCATTCAACTTGCCGGCCTGCTTGAACACCCAGCATTCTCTGTTGGTGTGATTGGATGACTTATCGGGGGTGCCGTGAATTTGACACGAGCGATCGAGTATGCGGTCCAAACTGGACGGGCCCGGATTGCTTCTTTTGAACGGTTTCTTCCGCTGACCGGATTTAGAGCCGCTGAATCCGGCATTGACTGCCGTGTCCTCGGCGTTGTCGCCGTTGTTGCGGCGCTTGTGTCTGTTACGACGCGGTCTGCCGTTAGTATCCTTTGTATCTGAAGTGCCATGACTTCTTGATGTGTTGTTGCTGCGAGCCAGCCAGCTGTCTTCGCCCGCGCAAAAGCGGGTCATGAGTGTCGTGAGGGCTGGCATAGACTTCGGCTTCTCCTGGCCGAGGTGCCGGGCGAGCCACTCGTCACGGATGTTATGCTTAAATGCCACTAAGGCCTCTGCATCCGGACAGTCGACAATTTGGTTTTTCTTAGTTAGGAACAGGGTCCAGAATTGCCTGGCCGATTCCCCAGGCTGCTGAGTGATATGGCTCAAGTCATCAGCATCCGGTGGTCGCACATAAGTGCCCTAGAAGTTGTCAAGGAATGCATCTTCCAAATCCTCCCAACTGCCAACGGAGTCTGCTGGCAAGCTATTCAGCCAATGCCGAGCTGGTCCTTTGAGTTTTAGTGGGAGGTACTTGATGGCATGTAAATCATCACCACGAGCCATGTGGATGTGGAGGACGAAATCCTCGATCCATACCGCGGGGTCTGTTGTACCATCATATGATTCAATATTTACGGGTTTAAAACCCTCTGGGAATTCGTGATCCATTACTTCATCAGTGAAGCATAGGGGGTGTGCGGCGCCTCTGTGCCGGGCTATATCACGACGCAGTTCATATGAGTCTTGTCTGCTGTATTCGGCCCGACTGGATTTGCTTTTAGTGTATGCGGCGTGACGGTCATCGTTCCGCGTTGGTGCGCGCCCCCGTGATCCGTAGATCGATCTTGCATGTTTTGCCTTGTTTTCCAATACGTCCCACAGGTCCTGCGTGTTGCCCCGGGCCTTGGTATTTTTGTTTGAGTGGCGGCGGGGTGCGGGCTGGACTTCGGGCTGATATGCCTCTCTGTCTCGGCCACGAGGTGGCCGATCTGCCGCATCATACGCTGGTGGTGTATGTTTTAATGCTTCCTCCTCAAGTCGAGGTAGCAACCTGCGCTTTGGGTAACTCTTGGTTGGGCGCTCGAGTTCGTATTCCTCGGCTGCCAGGACTTCAGTCCATCTATCCGCTAGCAGATCTTGATCAGCTCAAAGCTGTTGTTGCTTTTTTTCAGGCAGTTTGCTGTGGCTATAAGCCGGCGCTTGAAGCGTTCCTGCTCGACGGGATCCTCAGGCACGACAAATTCTTCGTAGCCGAGGTTCACTTCGTCTTCGGAGAGAGGCATGTAATTGTCATCCTCTGATTCTCCGTTTGTTGCCTGTTCCGGAGGGCTAGCTTGTTCATCCTCCCGCTCGAGGTTTGGCTGGAGGGGATTATCATCGTCTTCGGCACTATCCGGAGAGTTATTGTCTCTTGTGCCGGTATCGCTGCTTTTACTGTGGCGAGACTTAGAGCGGCGCCGCTGACGTCGGTGCTTGGGTTGCTTCTTGGAGGGATTATCCTCCGTTGTTTTGTCGCCATCCCCTTCTTTGGGGGTGTCCATCATGTATATGTCATACGATGAGGTGGCCGTCCAGCGCCCTATGGGCGGTGGTTCTTGTTCGTCTCCTGCATCGTCGTCCATACCGTCGATGTCTTCGAAGCCGAAGTCGAGCATGTCGGTTAAATCGTCGACAGTGGCTACTAAGTGGGTGGTGGGCGGGGCGCGAATTTCTTCGTCGTCCGCATCCCATTCTAGCTGGACATAGTTCGGCCAAGGGTCTCCCGACAGATAGAGAGAGACTTCAACGAGTTTAGTACGTCGCCAAAAGGCGAGTGCTGAAAGATATCCGCGGAGCTTAACTCCATGGTCGGTGCCCAATCGGATTTGACGGGCACGGACACAAGCGGCTCGGAGTCCGTGGCCGAGGACGAATCCAACGGTTCGGCAACACGGGTCTCATAGGAGGTAAGGTCAGTATTCGGTGCTATCGCCACTGAGTGAGCGGCCTCCGTGGCGGGGTCCATCCACCCGTCCACAAAGGGCGCAATTTGTTCCGGATTGAGGGCCAGAGTAGTTGCAGGTGTGATCTCCCGAACACAGTCCGACGGCAGAGTTAAATCATGCTCGTCGTGATTGTGCGGCGCACCTGACATGGGCTCGAATCCGTCGAAGATCAAGTCTCCGCGGATGTCAGCAGTATAGTTCAAGTTTCCAAACCTGACCCGATGACCAGGGGCGTAGCTATCGATCTGCTCCAGATGGCCAAGCGAGTTAGCCCGCAGTACGAAGCCGCCGAATACGAAGTTCTGTCCGGCGAGGAAAACCTCACCCTGGATCACATCGTTGCCGATGATCGAAGGAGCCATGGAGCCTTACGGTGACAACATAGTGGAACTCTCAATGAAAGCACCAATGTCGGTGTCAAAACCGGCGGATCTCGGGTAGAGGGTCCCGAACTGTGCGTCTAAGGAGGATGGTAACAGGAGGCGAGGGACACAATGTTTACCCAGGTTCGGGCCCTCTCGATGGAGGTAATACCCTACTTCCTGCTTGATTGATCTTGATGATATGAGTATTACAAGAGTTGATCTACCACGAAATCGTAGAGGTTAAACCCTAGAAGCTAGCCTATGGTATGATTGTTGTTGTCCTACGGACTAACCCCTCCGGTTTATATAGACACCGGAGGGGGCTAGGGTTACACAGAGTCGGTTACAAGGGAGGAGATCTACATATCCATATTGCCAAGCTTGCCTTCCACGCCAAGGAGAGTCCCATCCGGACACGGGACGAAGTCTTCAATCTTGTATCTTCATAGTCCAACAGTCCGACCAAAGGATATAGTCCGGCTATCCGAGGACCCCCTAATCCAGGACTCCCTTAGGGGACAGCTGTTGGATCCTTGGAGGTGCGCCGCGCCCTGGCCTGAAGGCAGACGGGCCTGGGTACCCCCGGTCCCATCGGCCAGACAGTAGCCCTCGGGCCCGCAGCGCGCACGCCTCCACCCTTTATGGGGGGGGGGGGCGAAACGACGCGGGCCCTAACCGCCTGCGGGCCAGTCGTGATGTATGGCGCACGATGGAGCGGGGGACGCCCCCACTTCTCCCACGATGCCTCGACAACCGCCCGGGCAGACATAAATCCTGCCTGCACACGACGCGAGGCCATCATTGCCTTTCTTGTCCCGCATGTGCCTCCTTTCGCCTTCCTTCTCGCGCGCGACTCCTCGCGAGCCAACCCCAGCTGCAGCGTCTCTCTCGACCCCCGCTTGCAATCCTGCGACACGCGCCCGCCGGCAAGAAAGGGACGGTGACGGCTTCGGCCTTCAGCTCGCCCATCGTCGGGGGGGGGGGGGGGGCACTCCTGCGTTCCTCTATCGTCGACGCGGAGGACTTGGATCCGGTGCTCCCGCTGGTGGCCGGCGACCGGAATGAATTGCAGGTGACCAGTATCTGGCCGGGCTCGCAAGCACGGAGCGGCTTGGTGGAGTCCGTCTACCCCTTCTTCCTCCACATCGTTTATGTCGGGTTGGTCCCGCCGTTCTCGGAATTATTCTACGCTATCCTTTCCCATCATCGGATCCATGCCCTTCATCTCCAACCCAACTCCATCCTCCTTCTAGCCGTGGTTGCCTTCTACTGTGAGGCCTTCGTGGACATGAGACCCTCGGTAGCACTCTTCCACCACTTTTTTAGCCTGCGGTTCACAGCCGCAGATCAACGCTCCACATGCGTCTCCTTCCTGGCCGTCAAGGCGATTGAGGATGGCATCATTCACTTGAAGGTCGGGAAGAAGGTGGAAGGATACCGGCAGCGCTGGGTCTTCATGTACGCATGCCGGACCAACCCACTCATCATGATCCCGACGGACCCAGCCGAACAAAACCCCAGGTGGGGGCACGAGAAGCTCACTAACCCCAGGATGGAGCCGGTCTAAGCGGATTGCCGCGCACCGGGCCGCGAAGTTGTCGGGGCCGATGGTCCTCAAGGAGTACCTTCAGAGGCGCATTGCACCACTCCAGCATCACTCACGGCCTGTGTTTTGATTTTCGGCCGAAAAAAGTGGATTTCGGCCGAATTTCGGCCATCTCGGCCTGGGGCGAAAAGTATATTTAGGCCGAAATTGCTTAAATTTTGGTCAAATTTAAGTCAAATTGCAGTCAAAATTTGATCAAATTTCAGCCGAATTTTTTGAAAATGCCCGAAATTCGGCCATCGCGGCCTAGGGCGAAAAAAAGCTCAAACCAGAAATCAAAACACAGCTCACGGCCCATGTGGGAGCCAGCAGCACGAAGGACAAGATGAGGCTGTGTGCCGGCGCCCTGAAGCTTGAGGAGTTGGACGGGGCCCTGGCAGACCTGCTTGCTAGTTCCGCCGAGGACCCCCTGAGGAGGCGCTCCCCCTATACTCTATCAGGAGAGAGCGGAGCTGGTTGCGGTGATGCCTCTTTTTGACCGGTGAGGGCTCGTGCCTGCAGGCCACGTTGGGCCTCACGAGAACCCCCTCTCGGTGGTGCTGGACTCCCGCGGCAGCGATAGCATGGAGGACTCGGAGAGGGCTACGGAGGACGCCGTCGACCAGGCGCCCCCGCGCTCCTGCGCTCGCTCATTTGTGACCTTGGGGATGATGACGTCGATAGTGTGCAGCCCGCGGCAGTGCCCCCTCAGTCTTTCAGGGCAATTGACGGGGCCGAGTCCAGGACCTCGGCGCCAGGGCAGCTGAGTCCCCAGTAGTCGGGACCCTCCGGAGGGCGGGAGCCCCTAGACCCCTAAGGATGGTGACAGGACGGCTGAGCTCACCGGTGATCTTCCCGAGGGCCTGGATGACAGGGTCGGCGCGAAGCTCGAGGATGGCGGCGGCGGACGTGGATTTTTAGAACAGCTGCACCCCGGCCCTGGTATCCTGGTTGTCCAATATTGCTTTAAGATCTGTGCAACACAACTAACTTTTCGTATGAAAATTTCTCTTTTTTGTTTCTCTCACATAAAAGATGTCTTGAAGTTTAAACCTTTGCAGCGTGGCAAAGCTTTCCGTCTAGAATCTAGGATAAATCTCTCTAAAAAATCATTTTTTGTATATTTATTTTTGACAAAAAATCTGAGAGATTTATCCTAGATTCTAGATAGAAAACTTTGCTACGCTGCTAAGGTTTGAACTTCAAAATATGTTTTATGTGAGAGAAACAAAAAAGAGAAATGTGTTTGCACGAATCGCGATGCGCAGAATGGATGGCTAGATAGAGAGGGCCCGGGTGCAGCTGTGCTATTTTATATTTTCGTGGCGGCGGCGCGCTACGGGCCGCAGAGAGGAAGAGGAAATGGGCTGCCAGAGACGAGTAAGTTCACGTGGTCGCTTCCGCCTTGTGCTTGTACCCCCTTAGCGAGCCCGGACTGATCCCCATTTGCGCAGACGGGACAAGAACAACTCGAAGAAGAAGAGGAAGAAAGCGGAGGTGAAAGCAGCCCTAGTCCGAAGAGGGGGTCGACGCCCGCCGGGAACCCCGAGGGGCGTGTGGAGGCCACCCGCCGCCCCATCACCGAGGCGGGGCGCCGGCGCGTTGAAGAGAGGTCGCCGCGAGCGGGCATGATCTCTGAGGCCACGGCGAGCCAGCCCCTGGTGCCCGCTACCAGAGCGAGGGTGTGCCGCCCGCTGGGTCCGCTGCTGAAGGAGAGGCGACGGCAGGGGAAGCCGTAAGTTATAAGTTAATATTATTTTAAATTGACCTAAGTTAGAAGTTTGTCACTTCGTTAGACTCATTTATTTATGTCGACATGCCTCTGCCTCTGTATTCCAACCAACATTGCAAATTAACTGCAAACAGCATAAAAGGAAATATTTGCAGTCACATATCTCAAATTCAGTTCAGATCAATATTATTACTAGCGGGACAAATGTGCTTCCGCATGCAAACACCATGTACTATCACAAGCTGTTCCATTTTTCATGTGAATTATTGAATTTGTGCAGTTTGAGCCATCTGAATACTAATTCACTGTCATGTTTGCACAGACAGATTGGACGGAGCCGTAGCCAGAGCAGCGTTCCCATCCTATCCTCGGGGCTCCATGTTTTTTGTGTGATTCCGGCGGCAGGCAGCGTGGACTTGGGCGCTGATGCCATCGTCTTGTCTTGCCTACAGGACGAGACAGTATAACTAATCGATGGTTGACGAACTCACTTGTCGATCGATGCTCATGACTTGTGTCCGCAGGTGTTGTTCCTTTGATGAGCTCTAGCCGTATCTAGATTTAGAACCTGGTCAGTGTAGTGTGCGGTCATGTTCTGTCTTCAGTTTTTTTCCTGTCTTTAGTTAGGTGGGATTGTATTGATCGATGCATGGGGCAGGAAGAAAGGTATAGGTTCATATAGACTAGGTGTTGGGGCGCGCCTATGGCGCGCCTCTTGAGGGGGAGCTGGGCGGTGCCTGGTAGTAGTCGACCCTTTAACACTCTTTTCTGTTCTAATTAGCGTGTGGGGTGATTGCTTTAATTAAGAAATTGAGAATAGCAGCAGAAATATATATACAGAGAAGCCCCATTATGGATCTGAACATGAACCTTGTGACTGAGAGCGGTGCAGTTTACATAAGCAATGACATAGGTTTTGCATCTTCAAAAGCATGCGATAAGAGGGCCCAAAAGCAAACCACGGGATCATCACGGGATAGAGCATAATTAGGAGTACTTAGTGCTAGATTATATTGACACAGGGGTTGCAGTGTCTTCGATGGTGCATTAGGGGCGGTGCACGGTGAGAACCAAGCAGTGCTTTGAAGTGATCCTGAAACGAAAAGCGCAGACGTCTCCTTCGCGAATGTTGGCACGACGACAAAACTCAGAACAGTCGTCACCCGAGCCCGTCCGCCTCCACCCCCCCCCCCCCCCCCCCCACTCTCTCCGGCATCACCATGGTTCCGCGGAAGATCACGACGTACGCTATGCTGACGCCAGAGCGCCGAAGGCAGATCCCGGAGGAGCGAGTAGCGCCGCCTGCATCGCTGCTGAGCTGCCTCCAGACTCGCCGGAGCCGAAGGAGGAGGAGGAGCAGCAGCCGGACGACGAGGAGGAGGAGGAGCTATCGGAGCCGATGGAGGTGGCAGATCCGGAGGAGGAGGCGGAGCAGCCTGCCAAACACATTAACCTACACAGAAGGATCGTCCGCTCGGCCTGTCCACGTAAGAAGGCGCTCGGCCTGTCCGCGTAATCACCCTGGCACTGTCCGTCCTGGCAGTGGCGAGTTACACTGACATAGACAACAGCGATCGAGCTCTGATTGGTTCGTTGTTGTGAGTTTCCATTGGTCATGCGATCTGACTCTCCGTCGCTGCAGGTGGGCCGTGAGGTTTGGCTGGGCCATATGTTAGGGATCAAGAAAACAGGAGAAAAACACGCAACCACCCTCTTCTTCCTCGCTCTTGCGGCACCGCTCCACCGCTCCGCTTCCCCCCTTTTGTGTGAAACCCTAGCAATGGCGGCGGCTGATTGATGGAGGTACTGACGGCGGCCTCAAGCAATGACACGAGGAGCTTTAGCCACCAAATAAAATATGCAAGAAAATTAGATCGACACATTTTATGATTAACAGGAAAGCAACATTGGTTGGGACAAAATGAAATACGCACAACTCCAATTATGTACCATAAGTTTAAGGGAAACAATAGAATTTAGGAAATCCTAAATGGTCTAAAAATCAGTACCAATTTTTTGGATACCAAGAAAAAGAATAGTTACGAATGTACTAATCCTTCCGTTTTTCTGAATGTAGGTTATTCAGCAATCAACATCCATTCCTAATCTAGTGTTTGCTCAAAGAAAGTAGGGAAGCAACCTACCTTCAAGTAGGTGCACCAGATCTGTTGTGCCCATAGAACAAAAAGAATCTCATCGGCTAGACGGCATACGGAAAATTTGCGCATGCTACCATAGCCTGATTGCAACATCAGATGACATGTGATCTCATGGTCAGGCTGATTACTTTTCAGAGCGACATGCATAAAACAAAAACAAAAACAGGAACACATAATTTGTGACCTAAAAAATCATATAGTCTTAAGAAATTTTTGACGATTTACTCCACAATCAAACACCAATATGGCATGTCATCACAACTCCTATCCCAAAGTTTTAATACACTTGACAGATCAATATAGTAGAAAACAAAATTCGCACTATATTGATCATCCAAGGCGGAGAATGAAAAAAATACATGGACACTAAAAACTGAAGCGCTGTTAGTTTCCTCCAGCAAGAGTGAGAAAGCTTTTGGTGCGCCACCTGAGTCGGTTCTTCTGCGGTGGCAGGTAGGTGAGCGCTATTGTCTATTGCTTTTGTTGTCGATGCCAGCATGTAGATGTCACACTTGCACACCCAGATGATACAGGTTGACATTGAATTAGCTCACACCAAATTCAGGTCTGAATCTTGTATGTGAAGAACATAACCTACTGCCAGAACATAAGCAATCGATAATCTAATTATATAACTTAGTCTAAGATTATAAGAGTGATGGAGCTGTGATGTTATTGTTGGCATAATTTCAGTGTACATGAACATTTTGTACATGCTTTCGTAGCTAAATCTGCAGTCGAAGGACTTGGTTGAAGACCAATATCCTACAGTACTGCAAACTTCATAATTTCAAAAATGCAAGTGCATGCAAATAGAAAACATGGCATGACAACAAAGTTCTTTGTCCAACCCTTGTTCTGGCTTATTATGATCCTCCTGGAAGTCAAGGAACTCTAAATAGCAGACATGAGCACACAAAGCAAAGGCCATACACTTGAAGATTCTCGTTGAAAGATATGATCCAATTTGGGAACCACACATGTAGCATTTAAACGGCATGCATAACATCAACCCCTGAAATAAGATGACAGGCTGAGCAATGAAAATCTCTTGCATTAGTAAATAGGATAATCTGCACACTCACAAATGATATATGACATCACAATTTATGTACACAATATGTTCATCTGGAGCAAGTAAATTAGGCACATAAATGATACTCCCTCCGTTCCATAATATAAGATCGTTTTGTAAGCTGTTTTAGCTTGTAAAACGATCTTAGATTATCAGACATAGGGGGTACATCAGAATTCGTAATTTACAAATGGCCATGCAAACATAGTTATAGCAAGCATAAATTAGCCACAAAGTAAACTACTACCATGTTTAAAAGCTTGAACTCATCATTGGGCTTCACAAGAATAGAGGCAATTTCAATCACCCATGAATCAGTCAAAAGTGCCTTCCGTAGAGAAAAAAACATATTGTTTTCTTGGGGTCAAGAACTTCTGTACCACTAAAACTTAGCATTTGACTTAGCTACAAGGTACATTTGATTTAACAACAAACTACATTTGATCAAATGTAAACACAAGCTGACCTGATGTCTGCTTTGTTTTCTGGAGAAAGTACAAAAATGCAAGCTGTCGAAAATATGAACCTCGACACTGGAAGGATTACTAATTAATCATGGATACAATGTTCATTTATATATCGAATCTCAAATCAATTAACTCCTGAAATCTAAACATATTTCAATTAAATTGATATTTAAATAGTCCACGCCCACGCACCACCCCTTCCTCCCAAATGATACAAAATATGCGACCAAGATATAAGCACTGAGGGAGTGGGAGGGGTATGTACCTGAAGTGGCAGGTGCGGGAGGCGGTGGTTGTTCACAGCGGCAAGGCTCAGCGATAAGGGAGAAGACGACGATGATCACGAGCGTGCACATGACACCGTGCACCACTAGTCGACAAGACCGTTGTCTTCGATATCTCATGGACATCACTGTGTTGTCACTGCCCAATGCTGACTGTCACTTCCCTAAGGTTGTCGATGGACCTCCTCCCAGAGGTCGTTCTCCAGGATTCTGAAGATCCGCCTGAATGGTGGCCGCTTGGTGATGTTGGTGCTAGTGAAAGTGTCATGTCTGTCAAGATTTGTAAAGAATGCACGCAAGAAATCAAGGTCAGGTACAACTAATAGGACCAGTAAACACAAATGAGGGCAGCAAAGCGGTAGATGTGGCGGGGTACACGAAAAACATTACACATGTGACCAAAGAAATCGATAGCCATATGCTTGCATGAATAACTGAAGGAGCACAGAGATTACATTTCAGCCAAATAAAGGATTAAGGCACTGGTGTAGAAATCAACCACATATTTCAGCACGGTCGTACCAAGAAACCAAAATTGAATACAACTCTATGGAAAAAACATCTATCACCGGACAAAACTCTAACATCTACATATGCACCTCACCTAAAAGTGGAAATATCATTTCTTTCATAGCGTTAAGAATGTCTTGTGAACACAACTTTGCAAGTTTAATATAGCCAATAGGTCGTCATAATATATTTCAAGTATGTACTATATAAGTTGAGTCATCTATTTTGGAACGGAGGGAGTACAAAACAAGCTCCAGGCATATATAATATAAGTTGAGAAAACCAAAAAAAAGAAACAATCAAAGATATATGTGTATTAACCATGAGTAATATTCAAAAGATGCTAAAGATCCCTATGCAGCTGCATTATGAAACAAACATGCATCAGTACTTACCTAATGTCATAACTTGTCAACAAATACAAACTCAGACTCAACTGGAATGTCTTTGGCAATGAGGCGCATACAGTAGCTGAACCATGGCCATATTTTTTGGTGTAGACCCATTCCAGAGCATGTACATGCACAAGTCTGAGCTAAACCACATATATGATCCAGCATAGATACATGATGACTCTCCAAGAATATCAACTTCAGAGAAAATATAAAGCATGGGAGAGTTGAAGGTGTACAGTTGAGACCAGACCAGTCCATCTTCCTTTAATTTCTGTGAGGGTTCCATATTTTAAGGCAATGGCACATGTTTTATTAGGTAAAAAAATGGGTAGCCAGGATCAGTATAATCAAGAAAAATAACAATCAATACATTAGCAATTTGCTGGTACTTAAAGGCCAAACATGAGTATGGCATATGACATACATATAGGGAAATAACATGGTGTCATAAGGAAAGGAGGCAGGGAGGCCATACCATGTCAGAAAAATGGTTGGAAGAGATATAATCTGCACACTCACAAATGATATATGACATCACGATTTATGTACACAATATGTTCATCTGGAGCAAGTAAATTAGGCACATAAATGCTACTCCCTCCGTTCCATAATATAAGATCGCTTTGTAAGCTGGTTTAGCTTGTAAAACGCTCTTAGATTATCAGACAGAGGGGGTACATCAGAATTCCTAATTTACAAATGGCCATGCAAACATAGTTATAGCAAGAATAAATTAGCCACAAAGTAAACTACTACCATGTTTAAAAGCTTTAACGCATCATTGGGCTTCACAAGAATAGAGGCAATTTCAATCACCCATGAATCAGTCAAAAGTGCCTTCCGTAGAGAAAAAAACATATTGTTTTCTTGGGGTCAAGAACTTCTGTACCATTAAAACTTAGCATTTGACTTAGCTACAAGATACATTTGATTTAAAAACAAACTACATTTGATCAAATGTAAACACAAGCTGACCTGATGTCTGCTTTGTTTTCTGGAGAATGTACAAAAATGCAAGCTGTCAAAAATATGAACCTCGACACTGGAACGATTACTAATTAATCATGGATACAGTGTTCATTTATATATCGAATCTCAAATCAATTAATTCCTGAAATCTAAACATATTTCAATTAAATTGATATTTAAATAGTCCACGCCCACGCACCACCCCTTCCTCCCAAATGATACAAAATATGCGACCAAGATATAAGCACTGAGGGAGTGGGAGGGGTATGTACCTGAAGTGGCAGGTGCGGGAGGCGGTGGTTGTTCACAGCGGCAAGGCTCAGCGATAAGGGAGAAGACGACGATGATCACGAGCGTGCACATGACACCGTGCACCGCTAGTCGACAAGACCGTTGTCTTCGATATCTCATGGACATCACTGTGTTGTCACTGCCCAATGCTGACTATCACTTCCCTAAGGTTGTCGATGGACCTCCTCCCAGAGGTCGTTCTCCATGATTCTGAAGATCCGCCTGAATGGTGGCCGCTTGGTGATGTTGGTGCTAGTGAAAGTGTCATGTCTGTCAAAATTTGTAAAGAATGCACGCAAGAAATCAAGGTCAGGTACAACTAATAGGACCAGTAAACACAAATGAGGGCAGCAAAGCGGTAGATGTGGCGGGGTACACGAAAAACATTACACATGTGACCAAAGAAATCGATAGCCATATGCTTGCATGAATAACTGAAGGAGCACAGAGATTACATTTCAGCCAAATAAAGGATTAAGGCACTGGTGTAGAAATCAACCACATATTTCAGCACGGTCGTACCAAGAAACCAAAATTGAATACAACTCTATGGAAAAAACATCTATCACCGGACAAAACTCTAACATCTACATATGCACCTCACCTAAAAGTGGAAATATCATTTCTTTCATAGCGTTAAGAATGTCTTGTGAACACAACTTTGCAAGTTTAATATAGCCAATAGGTCGTCATAATATATTTCAAGTATGTACTATATAAGTTGAGTCATCTATTTTGGAACGGAGGGAGTACAAAACAAGCTCCAGGCATATATAATATAAGTTGAGAAAACCAAAAAAAGAAACAATCAAAGATATATGTGTATTAACCATGAGTAATATCCAAAAGATGCTAAAGATCCCTATACAGCTGCATTATGAAACAAACATGCATCAGTACTTACCTAATGTCATAACTTGTCAACAAATACAAACTCAGACTCAACTGGAATGTCTTTGGCAATGAGGCGCATACAGTAGCTGAACCATGGCCATATTTTTTGGTGTAGACCCATTCCAGAGCATGTACATGCACAAGTCTGAGCTAAACCACATATATGATCCAGCATAGATACATGATGACTCTCCAAGAATATCAACTTCAGAGAAAATATAAAGCATGGGAGAGTTGAAGGTGTACAGTTGAGACCAGACCAGTCCATCTTCCTTTAATTTCTGTGAGGGTTCCATATTTTAAGGCAATGGCACATGTTTTATTAGGTAAAAAAAATGGGTAGCCAGGATCAGTATAATCAAGAAAAATAACAATCAATACATTAGCAATTTGCTGGTACTTAAAGGCCAAACATGAGTATGGCATATGACATACATATAGGGAAATAACATGGTGTCATAAGGAAAGGAGGCAGGGAGGCCATACCATGTCAGAAAAATGGTTGGAAGAGATATAATCTGCACACTCACAAATGATATATGACATTACGATTTATGTACACAATATGTTCATCTGGAGCAAGTAAATTAGGCACATAAATGCTACTCCCTCCGTTCCATAATATAAGATCGTTTTGGAAGCTGGTTTAGCTTGTAAAACGATCTTAGATTATCAGACAGAGGGGGTACATCAGAATTCGTAATTTACAAATGGCCATGCAAACATAGTTATAGCAAGCATAAATTAGCCACAAAGTAAACTACTACCATGTTTAAAAGCTTGAACTCATCATTGGGCTTCACAAGAATAGAGGCAATTTCAATCACCCATGAATCAGTCAAAAGTGCCTTCCGTAGAGAAAAAAACATATTGTTTTCTTGGGGTCAAGAACTTCTGTACCATTAAAACTTAGCATTTGACTTAGCTACAAGATACATTTGATTTAAAAACAAACTACATTTGATCAAATGTAAACACAAGCTGACCTGATGTCTGCTTTGTTTTCTGGAGAAAGTACAAAAATGCAAGCTGTCAAAAATATGAACCTCGACACTGGAACGATTACTAATTAATCATGGATACAATGTTCATTTATATATCGAATCTCAAATCAATTAATTCCTGAAATCTAAACATATTTCAATTAAATTGATATTTAAATAGTCCACGCCCACGCACCACCCCTTCCTCCCAAATGATACAAAATATGCGACCAAGATATAAGCACTGAGGGAGTGGGAGGGGTATGTACCTGAAGTGGCAGGTGCGGGAGGCGGTGGTTGTTCACAGCGGCAAGGCTCAGCGATAAGGGAGAAGACGACGATGATCATGAGCGTGCACATGACACCGTGCACCGCTAGTCGACAAGACCGTTGTCTTCGATATCTCATGGACATCATTGTGTTGTCACTGCCCAATGCTGACTATCACTTCCCTAAGGTTGTCGATGGACCTCCTCCCAGAGGTCGTTCTCCAGGATTCTGAAGATCCGCCTGAATGGTGGCCACTTGGTGATGTTGGTGCTAGTGAAAGTGTCATGTCTGTCAAGATTTGTAAAGAATGCACGCAAGAAATCAAGGTCAGGTACAACTAATAGGACCAGTAAACACAAATGAGGGCAGCAAAGCGGTAGATGTGGCGGGGTACACGAAAAACATTACACATGTGACCAAAGAAATCGATAGCCATATGCTTGCATGAATAACTGAAGGAGCACAGAGATTACATTTCAGCCAAATAAAGGATGAAGGCACTGGTGTAGAAATCAACCACATATTTCAGCACGGTCGTACCAAGAAACCAAAATTGAATACAACTCTATGGAAAAAAACATCTATCACCGGGCAAAACACTAACATCTACATATGCACCTCACCTAAAAGTGGAAATATCATTTCATTCATAGCGTTAAGAATGTCTTGTGAACACAACTTTGCAAGTTTAATATAGCCAATAGGTCGTCATAATATATTTCAAGTATGTGTAATATAAGTTGAGTCATCTATTTTGGAACGGAGGGAGTACAAAACAAGCTCCAGGCATATATAATATAAGTTGAGAAAACCAAAAAAAAAGAAACAATCAAAGATATATATGTATTAAGCATGAGTAATATCCAAAAGATGCTTAAGATCCCTATGCAGCTGCATTATGAAACAAACATGCATCAGTACTTACCTAATGTCATCACTTGTCAACAAATACAAACTCAGACTCAACTGGAATGTCTTTGGCAATGAGGCGCATACAGTAGCTGATCCATGGCCATATTTTTTGGTGTAGACCCATTCCAGAGCATGTACATGCACAAGTCTGAGCTAAACGACATATATGATGCAGCATAGATACATGATGACTCTCCAAGAATATCAACTTCAGGGAAAATATAAAGCATGTTAGAGTTGAAGGTGTACAGTTGAGACCAGACCAGTCCATCTTCCTTTAATTTCTGTGAGGGTTCCATATTTTAAGGCAATGGCACATGTTTTATTAGGTAAAAAATGGGTAGCCAGGACCAGTATAATCAAGAAAAATAACAATCAACACATTAGCAATTTGCTGGTACTTAAAGGCCAAACATGAGTATGGCATATGACATACATATAGGGAAATAACATGGTGTCATAAGGAAAGGAGGCAGGGAGGCCATACCATGTCAGAAAAATGGTTGGAAGAGATATAATCTGCACACTCACAAATGATATATGACATTACGATTTATGTACACAATATGTTCATCTGGAGCAAGTAAATTAGGCACATAAATGCTACTCCCTCCGTTCCATAATATAAGATCGTTTTGTAAGCTGGTTTAGCTTGTAAAACGATCTTAGATTATCAGACAGAGGGGGTACATCAGAATTCGTAATTTACAAATGGCCATGCAAACATAGTTATAGCAAGCATAAATTAGCCACAAAGTAAACTACTACCATGTTTAAAAGCTTGAACTCATCATTGGGCTTCACAAGAATAGAGGCAATTTCAATCACCCATGAATCAGTCAAAAGTGCCTTCCGCAGAGAAAAAAACATATTGTTTTCTTGGGGTCAAGAACTTCTGTACCATTAAAACTTAGCATTTGACTTACCTACAAGATACATTTGGTTTAACAACAAACTACATTTGATCAAATGTAAACACAAGCTGACCTGTTGTCTGCTTTGTTTTCTGGAGAAAGTACAAAAATGCAAGCTGTCAAAAATATGAACCTCGACACTCGAACGATTACTAATTAATCATGGATACAATGTTCATTTATATATCGAATCTCAAAACAATTAATTCCTGAAATCTAAACATATTTCAATTAAATTGATATTTAAATAGTCCACGCCCACGCATCACCCCTTCCTCCCAAATGATACAAAATATGCGACCAAGATATAAGCACTGAGGGGGTGGGAGGGGTATGTACCTGAAGTGGCAGGTGCGGGAGGCGGTGGTTTTTCACAGCGGCAAGGCTCAGCGATAAGGGAGAAGACGACGATGATCACGAGCATGCACATGACACCGTGCACCGCTAGTCGACAAGACCGTTGTCTTCGATATCTCATGGACATCACTGTGTTGTCACTGCCCAATGCTGACTGTCACTTCCCTAAGGTTGTCGATGGACCTCCTCCCAAAGGTCGTTCTCCGCGATTCTGAAGATCCGCCTGAATGGTGGCCGCTTGGTGATGTTGGTGCTAGTGAAAGTGTCATGTCTGTCAAGATTTGTAAAGAATGCACGCAAGAAATCAAGGTCAGGTACAACTAATAGGATCAGTAAACACAAATGAGGGCAGCAAAGCGGTAGATGTGGCGGGGTACACGAAAAACATTACACATGTGACCAAAGAAATCGATAGCCATATGCTTGCATGAATAACTGAAGGAGCACAGAGATTACATTTCAGCCAAATAAAGGATTAAGGCACTGGTGCAGAAATCAACCACATATTTCAGCGCGGTCGTACCAAGAAACCAAAATTGAATACAACTCTATGGAAAAAACATCTATCACCGGACAAAACTCTAACATCTACATATGCACCTCACCTAAAAGTCGAAATATCATTTCTTTCATAGCGTTAAGAATGTCTTGTGAACACAACTTTGCAAGTTTAATATCGCCAATAGGTCGTCATAATATATTTCAAGTGTGTATAATATAAGTTGAGTCATCTATTTTGGAACGGAGGGAGTACAAAACAAGCTCCAGGCATATATAATATAAGTTGAGAAAACAAAATAAAGAAACAATCAAAGATATATGTGTATTAACCATGAGTAATATCCAAAAGATGCTTAAGATCCCTATGCAGCTGCATTATGAAACAAACATGCATCAGTACTTACCTAATGTCATAACTTGTGAACAAATACAAACTCAGACTCAACTGGAATGTCTTTGGCAATGAGGCGCATACAGTAGCTGAACCATGGCCATATTTTTTGGTGTAGACCCATTCCAGAGCATGTACATGCACAAGTCTGAGCTAAACCACATATATGATCCAGCATAGATACATGATGACTCTCCAAGAATATCAACTTCAGAGAAAATATAAAGCATGGGAGAGTTGAAGGTGTACAGTTGAGACCAGACCAGTCCATCTTCCTTTAATTTCTGTGAGGGTTCCATATTTTAAGGCAATGGAACATGTTTTATTAGGTGAAAAATGGGTAGCCAGGACCAGTATAATCAAGAAAAATAACAATCAATACATTAGCAATTTGCTGGTACTTAAAGGCCAAACATGAGTATGGCATATGACATACATATAGGGAAATAACATGGTGTCATAAGGAAAGGAGGCAGGGAGGCCATACCATGTCAGAAAAATGATTGGAAGAGATATAATCTGCACACTCACAAATGATATATGACATCACAATTTATGTACACAATATGTTCATCTGCAGCAAGTAAATTAGGCACATAAATGCTACTCCCTCCGTTCCATAATATAAGATCGTTTTGTAAGCTGTTTTAGCTTGTAAAACGATCTTAGATTATCAGACAGAGGGGGTACATCAGAATTCGTAATTTACAAATGGCCATGCAAACATAGTTATAGCAAGCATAAATTAGCCACAAAGTAAACTACTACCATGTTTAAAAGCTTGAACACATCATTGGGCTTCACAAGAATAGAGGCAATTTCAATCACCCATGAATCAGTCAAAAGTGCCTTCCGTAGAGAAAAAACATAATGTTTTCTTGGGGTCAAGAACTTCTGTACCATTAAAACTTAGCACTTGACTTAGCTACAAGATACATTTGATTTAACAACAAACTACATTTGATCAAATGTAAACACAAGCTGACCTGATGTCTGCTTTGGTTTCTGGAGAAAGTACAAAAATGCAAGCTGTCAAAAATATGAACCTCGACACTGGAACGATTACTAATTAATCATGGATACAATGTTCATTTATATATCGAATCTCAAATCAATTAATTCCTGAAATCTAAACATATTTCAATTAAATTGATATTTAAATAGTCCACGCCCACGCACCACCCCTTCCTCCCAAATGATACAAAATATGCGACCAAGATATAAGCACTGAGGGAGTGGGAGGGGTATGTACCTGAAATGGCAGGTGCGGGAGGCGGTGGTTGTTCACAGCGGCAAGGCTCAGCGATAAGGGAGAAGACGACGATGATCACGAGCGTGCACATGACACCGTGCACCGCTAGTCGACAAGACCGTTGTCTTCGATATCTCATGGACATCACTGTGTTGTCACTGCACAATGCTGACTGTCACTTCCCTAAGGTTGTCGATGGACCTCCTCCGAGAGGTCGTTCTCCAGGATTCTGAAGATCCGCCTGAATGGTGGCCGCTTGGTGATGTTGGTGCTAGTGAAAGTGTCATGTCTGTCAAGATTTGTAAAGAATGCACGCAAGAAATCAAGGTCAGGTACAACTAATAGGACCAGTAAACACAAATGAGCGCAGCAAAGCAGTAGATGTGGCGGGGTATACGAAAAACATTACACATGTGACCAAAGAAATCGATAGCCATATGCTTGCACGAATAACTGAAGGAGCACATAGATTACATTTCAGCCAAATAAAGGATTAAGGCACTCGTGCAGAAATCAACCACATATTTCAGCGCGGTCGTACCAAGAAACCAAAATTGAATACAACTCTATGGGAAAAACATCTATCACCGGACAAAACTCTAACATCTACATATGCACCTCACCTAAAAGTGGAAATAACATTTCTTTCATAGCGTTAAGAATGTCTTGTGAACACAACTTTGCATGTTTAATATAGCCAATAGGTTGTCATATATATTTCAAGTATGTATAATATAAGTTGAGTCATCTATTTTGGAACGGAGGGAGTACAAAACAAGCTCCAGGCATATATAATATAAGTTGAGAAAACAAAAAAAGAAACAATCAAAGATATATGTGTATTAACCATGAGTAATATCCAAAAGATGCTTAAGATCCCTATGCAGCTGCATTATGAAACAAACATGCATCAGTACTTACCTAATGTCATAACTTGTCAACAAATACAATCTCAGACTCAACTGGAATGTCTTTGGCAATGAGGCGCATACAGTAGCTGAACCATGGCCATATTTTTTGGTGTAGACCCATTCCAGAGCATGTACATGCAAAAGTCTGAGCTAAACCACATATATGATCCAGCATAGATACATGATGACTCTCCAAGAATATCAACTTCAGAGAAAATATAAAGCATGGGAGAGTTGAAGGTGTACAGTTGAGACCAGACCAGTCCATCTTCCTTTAATTTCTGTGAGGGTTCCATATTTTAAGGCAATGGCACATGTTTTATTAGGTAAAAAATGGGTAGGTAGGACCAGTATAATCAAGAAAAATAACAATCAATACATTAGCAATTTGCTGGTACTTAAAGGCCAAACATGAGTATGGCATATGACATACATATAGGGAAATAACATGGTGTCATAAGGAAAGGAGGCAGGGAGGCCATACCATGTCAGAAAAATGGTTGGAAGAGATATAATCTGCACACTCACAAATGATATATGACATCACAATTTATGTACACAATATGTTCATCTGGAGCAAGTAAATTAGGCACATAAATGCTACTCCCTCCGTTCCATAATATAAGATCGTTTTGTAAGCTGTTTTAGCTGGTAAAACGATCTGAGATTATCAGACATAGGGGGTACATCAGAATTCGTAATTTACAAATGGCCATGGAAACATAGTTATAGCAAGCATAAATTAGCCAACAAGTAAACTACTACCATGTTTAAAAGCTTGAACTCATCATTGGGCTTCACAAGAATAGAGGCAATTTCAATCACCCATGAATCAGTCAAAAGTGCCTTCCGTAGAGAAAAAACATATTGTTTTCTTGGGGTCAAGAACTTCTGTACCATTAAACCTTAGCATTTGACTTAGCTACAAGATACATTTGATTTAACAACAAACTACATTTGATCAAATGTAAACACAAGCTGACCTGATGTCTGCTTTGTTTTCTGGAGAAAGTACTGTTGGGAATCGTAGCATAATTTTAAAATTTTCCTACGCTCACGAAGATGCATCTATGGAGTGTACTAGCAACGAGGGGAAAGGAGTGCATCTACATACCCTTGTAGATAGCGAGCGGAAGCGTTCCAATGAACGTGGATGACGGAGTCGTACTCGCCGTGATCCAAATCACCGATGACCGAGTGCCGAACGGACGGCACCTCCGCGTTCAACACACGTACGGTGCAGCGATGTCTCCTCCTTCTTGATCCAGCAAGGGGGAAGGAGAGGTTGATGGAGATCCAGCAGCACGACGGCGTGGTGGTGGATGTAGCGGGTCTCCGGCAGGGCTTCGCCGAGCTTCTGCGAGAGAGAGAGAGGTGTTGCAGGGGAGGAGGGAGGCGCCCAAGGCTGTGGGTTGCTGCCCTCCCTCCCCCCCTTTATATAGGCCCCCTGGGAGGGGGGCCGCCGGCCAGATCCCATCTAGGGTGGGGGGCGGCGGCCAAAAGGGGGGAAGGGGGTGCCTTGCCCCCCAAGGCAAGGGGAAAGCCCCCCCACCCTAGGGTTCCCAACCCTAGGCGCATGGGGGGAGGCCCATGGGGGGGCGCCCAGCCCACTAGGGGCTGGTTCCCTTCCACTTTCAGCCCATGGGGCCCTCCGGGATAGGTGGCCCCACCCGGTGGACCCCCGGGACCCTTCCGGTGGTCCTGGTACAATACCGGTAACCCCCGAAACTTTCCCGGTGGCCGAAACTGGACTTCCTATATATAATTCTTCACCTCCGGACCATTCCGGAACCTCTCGTGACGTCCGGGATCTCATCCGGGACTCCGAACAACTTTCTGGTTTCCGCATACACATATCTCTACAACCCTAGCGTCACCGAACCTTAAGTGTGTAGACCCTACGGGTTCGGGAGACATGCAGACATGACCGAGACGCCTCTCCGGTCAATAACCAACAGCGGGATCTGGATACCCATGTTGGCTCCCACATGTTCCACGATGATCTCATCGGATGAACCACGGTGTCGAGGATTCAATCAATCCCGTATGCAATTCCCTTTGTCAATCGGTATGTTACTTGCCCGAGATTCGATCGTCGGTATCCCAATACCTTGTTCAATGTCGTTACCGGCAAGTCTCTTTACTCGTACCGCAATGCATGATCCCGTGACTAACGCCTTAGTCACATAGAGCTCATTATGATGATGCATTACCGAGTGGGCCCAGAGATACCTCTCCGTCACACGGAGTGACAAATCCCAGTCTCGATCCGAGCCAACCCAACAGACACTTTCGGAGATACCCGTAGTGCACCTTTATAGTCACCCAGTTACGTTGTGACGTTTGGCACACCCAAAGCACTCCTACGGTATCCGGGAGTTGCACGATCTCATGGTCTAAGGAAAAGATACTTGACATTGGAAAAGCTCTAGCAAACGAAACTACACGATCTTTTATGCTATGCTTAGGATTGGTCCTGTCCATCACATCATTCTCCTAATGATGTGATCCCGTTATCAACGACATCCAATGTCCATAGTCAGGAAACCATGACTATCTGTTGATCAATGAGCTAGTCAACTAGAGGCTTACTAGGGACACGTTGTGGTCTATGTATTCACACATGTATTATGATTTCCGGACGATACAATTATAGCATGAATAATAGACAATAACCATGAGCAAAGAAATATAATAATAACCATTTATTATTGCCTCTAGGGCATATTTCCAACAGTCTCCCACTTGCACTAGAGTCAATAATCTAGTTACATTGTGATGAATCGAACACCCATTGCGTCCTGGTGTTGATCATGTTTTGCTCTAGGGAGAGGTTTAGTCAACGGATCTGCTACATTCAGGTCCGTATGTACTTTACAAATATCTATGTCTCCATTTTGAACACTTTCACGAATGGAGTTGAAGCGACGCTTGATATGCCTGGTCTTCCTGTGAAACCTGGGCTCCTTCGCAAGGGCAATAGCTCCAGTGTTGTCACAGAAGAGAGTCATCGGGCCCGACGCATTGGGAATCACCCCTAGGTCGGTAATGAACTCCTTCATCCAGACTGCTTCCTGTGCTGCCTCCGAGGCTGCCATGTACTCCGCTTCACATGTAGATCCCGCCACGACTCTTTGCTTGCAACTGCACCAGCTTACTGCTCCTCCATTCAAAATATACACGTATCCGGTCTGTGACTTCGAGTCATCCAGATCTGTGTCGAAGCTAGCGTCGACGTAACCCTTTACGAAGAGCTCTTCGTCACCTCCATAAATGAGAAACATATCCTTAGTCCTTTTCAGGTACTTTAGGATATTCTTGACCGTTGTCCTGTGTTCCATGCCGGGATTACTTTGGTACCTTCCTACCAAACTTACGGCAAGGTTTACATCAGGTCTGGTACACAGCATGGCATACATGATAGACCCTATGGCCGAGGCATAGGGGATGACACTCATCTTTTCTATATCTTCTGCCGTGGTCGGGCATTGAGCCGTGCTCAATTGCACACCTTGCAATACAGGCAAGAACCCTTCTTGGACTGATCCATACTGAACTTCTTCAATATCTTGTCAAGGTATGTACTCTGTGAAAGACCAATGAGGCGTCTTGATCTATCTCTATAGATCTTGATGCCTAATATATAAGCAGCTTCTCCAAGGTCCTTCATTGAAAAACACTTATTCAAATAGGCCTTTATACTTTCCAAGAATTCTATATCATTTCCCATCAATAGTATGTCATCCACATATAATATGAGAAATGCTACAGAGCTCCCACTCACTTTCTTGTAAACACAGGCTTCTCCATAAGTCTGTGTAAACCCAAACGCTTTGATCATCTCATCAAAGCGAATGTTCCAACTCCGAGATGCTTGCACCAGCCCATAGATTGAGCGCTGGAGCTTGCATACTTTGTTAGCATTCTTAGGATCGACAAAACCTTCCGGCTGCATCATATACAACTCTTCCTTAAGGAAGCCATTAAGGAATGCCGTTTTGACGTCCATCTGCCATATCTCATAATCATAGTATGCGGCAATTGCTAACATGATTCGGACGGACTTCAGCTTCGCTACGGGTGAGAAAGTCTCATCGTAGTCAACCCCTTGAACTTGTCGATAACCCTTAGCGATAAGTCGAGCTTTGTAGATGGTCACATTACCATCTGCGTCCGTCTTCTTCTTAAAGATCCATTTGTTTTCTATGGCTCGCCGCTCGTCGGGCAAGTCAGTCAAAGTCCATACTTTGTTTTCATACATGGATTCTATCTCGGATTTCATGGCTTCTAGCCATTTGTCGGAATCCGGGCCCGCCATCGCTTCTTCATAGTTCGAAGGTTCACCGTTGTCTAACAACATGATTTCCAGGACAGGGTTGCCGTACCACTCTGGTGCGGAATGTGTCCTTGTGGACCTACGAAGTTCAGTAGTAACTTGATCCGAAGCTTCATGATCATCATCATTAACTTCCTCCCCAGTCGGTGTAGGCACCACAGGAACATTTTCCCGCGCTGCGCTACTTTCCGGTTCGGAAGTGGTGACTATCACCTCATCAAGTTCCACTTTCCTCCCACTCATTTCTTTCGAGAGAAACTCCTTCTCCAGAAAGGACCCGTTCTTGGCACCGAAGATCTTGCCTTCGGATCTGAGGTAGAAGGTATACCCAATGGTTTCCTTAGGGTATCCTATGAAGACGCATTTTTTCGACTTGGGTTCGAGCTTTTCAGGTTGAAGTTTCTTGACATAAGCATCGCATCCCCAAACTTTTAGAAACGACAGCTTAGGTTTCTTCCCAAACCATAATTCATACGGTGTCGTCTCAACGGATTTCGACGGAGCCCTATTTAAAGTAAACGCGGCAGTCTCTAAAGCATACCCCCAAAATGAGAGCGGTAAATCGGTAAGAGACATCATAGATCGCACCATATCCAATAGAGTGCGATTACGACATTCGGACACACCATTTCTCTGAGGTGTTCCACGCGGCGTGAGTTGTGAAACTATTCCACATTTCCTTAAGTGTGTACCAAATTCGTGACTTAAATATTCTCCACCACGATCTGATCGTAAGAATTTTATTTTTCTGTCACTTGATTCTCAACTTCACTCTGAAATTCTTTGAACTTTTCAAAGGTTTCAGACTTGTGTTTCATTAGGTAGACATACCCATATCTACTTAAATCATCAGTGAGAGTGAGAACATAACGATATCCTCCGCGAGCCTCAACACTCATTGGACCACACACATCGGTATGTATGATTTCCAATAAGTTGGTTGCTCGCTCCATTGTTCCGGAGAACGGAGTCTTGGTCATCTTACCCATGAGGCATGGTTCGCACGTGTCAAATGATTCGTAATCAAGAGACTCCAAAAGTCCATCTGCATGGAGCTTCTTCATGCGCTTGACACCAATGTGACCAAGGCGGCAGTGCCACAAGTATGTGGGACTATCGTTATCAACTTTACATCTTTTGGTATTCACACTATGAACATGTGTAACATCACGTTCGAGATTCATCAAAAATAAACCATTGACCAGCGGGGCATGACCATAAAACATATCTCTCAAATAAATAGAACAACCATTATTCTCGGATTTAAATGAGTAGCCATCTCGAATTAAACGAGATCCAGATACAATGTTCATGCTCAAAGCTAGCACTAAATAACAATTATTAAGGTTTAAAACTAATCCCGTGGGTAGATGCAGAGGTAGCGTGCCGACGGCGATCACATCGACCTTGGAACCATTCCCGACGCGCATCGTCACCTCGTCCTTCGCCAGTCTCCGTTTATTCCGTAGTTCCTGTTTTGAGTTACAAATATGAGCAACCGCACCGGTATCAAATACCCAGGAGCTACTACGGGTACTGGTAAGGTACACATCAATAACTTGTATATCACATATACCTTTGGTGTTGCCGGCCTTCTTCTTGTCCGCTAAGTATTTGGGGCAGTTCCGCTTCCAGTGACCACTTCCCTTGCAATAAAAGCACTCAGTCTCGGGCTTGGGTCCATTCTTTGACTTCTTCCCAGTAACAGGTTTACCGGGCGCGGCAACTCCCTTGCCGTCCTTCTTGAAGTTCTTCTTACCCTTGCCCTTCTTGAACTTAGTGGTTTTATTCACCATCAACACTTGATGTTCTTTTCTGATCTCTACCTCAGCTGATTTCAGCATTGAATATACCTCAGGAATGGTCTTTTCCATCCCCTGCATATTGTAGTTCATCACAAAGCTCTTGAAGCTTGGTGGAAGCGACTGAAGGATTCTGTCAATGACCGCGTCATCCGGGAGATTAACTCCCAGCTGAGTCAAGCGGTTGTGCAACCCAGACATTCTGAGTATGTGCTCACTAACAGAACTGTTCTCCTCCATTTTACAGCTGAAGAACTTGTCGGAGACATCATATCTCTCGACCCGGGCATGAGCTTGGAAAACTAGTTTCAGCTCCTCGAACATCTCATATGCTCCATGTTTCTCAAAACGCTTTTGGAGACCCGGTTCTAGGCTGTAAAGGATGCCGCGCTGAACGAGGGAGTAATCATCAGCACGCTGCTGCCAAGCGTTCATAACGTCTTGGTTCTCAGGGATTGGTGCATCACCTAGCGGTGCTTCTAAGACATAATCTTTCTTGGCTACTATGAGGATGAGCCTCAGGTTCCGGACCCAGTCCGTATAGTTGCTGCCATCATCTTTCAGCTTGGTTTTCTCTAGGAACGCGTTGAAATTGAGGACAACGTTGGCCATTTGATCTACAATACATAGTGTAAAGATTTTAGACTAAGTTCAAGATAGTTAAGTTCATCTAATCAAATTATTTAATGAACTCCCACTCAGATAGACATCCCTCTAGTCATCTAAGTGAAACATGATCCGAGTTTAACTAGGCCGTTTCCGATCATCACGTGAGACGGACTAGTCAAGATCGGTGAACATCTCCATGTTGATCGTATCTTCTATACGACTCATGCTCGACCTTTGGGTCCTCCGTGTTCCGAGGCCATGTCTGTACATGCTAGGCTCGTCAAGTCAACCTAAGTGTATTGCGTGTGTTCCGAGGCCATGTCTGTACATGCTAGGCTCGTCAACATCCGTTGTATTCGAACGTTAGAATCTATCACACCCGATCATCACGTGGTGCTTCGAAACAACGAACCTTCGCAATGGTGCACAGTTAGGGTGAACACTTTCTTGAAATTATTATAAGGGATCATCTTACTTACTACCGTCGTTCTAAGCAAATAAGATGCAATAACATGATAAACATCACATGCAATCAAATAGTGACATGATATGGCCAATATCATTATGCTCCTTTGATCTCCATCTTTGGGGCACCATGATCATCTTCGTCACCGGCATGACACCATGATCTCCATCATCATGATCTCCATCATAGTGTCTTCATGAAGTCGTCACGCCAACGATTACTTCTACTTCTATGGCTAACGCGTTTAGCAACAAAGTAAAGTAATTTACATGGCGTTATTCAATGACACACAGGTCATACAAAATAATAAAGACAACTCCTATGGCTCCTGCCGGTTGTCATACTCATCGACATGCAAGTCGTGATTCCTATTACAAGAATATGATCAATCTCATACATCACATATATCATTCATCACATCTTCTGGCCATATCACATCACATAGCACTTGCTGCAAAAACAAGTTAGACATCCTCTAATTGTTGTTGCAAGTTTTTATGTGGTTTGTAGGTTTCTAGCAAGAACGTTTTCTTACCTACGTATGACCACAACGTGATTTGCCAATTTCTATTTACCCTTCATAAGGACCCTTTTCATCGAATCCGTTCTGACTAAAGTAGGAGAGACAGACACCCGCTAGCCACCTTATGCAACTAGTGCATGTCAGTCGGTGGAACCTGTCTCACGTAAGCGTACATGTAAGGTCGGTCCGGGCCGCTTCATCCTACAATGCCGCCGAAACAAGAAAAGACTAGTAGCGGCAAGAAGAATTGGCAAACTCAACGCCCACAACTGCTTTGTGTTCTACTCGTGCATAGTAACTACGCATAGGCCTGGCTCATGATGCCACAGTTGGGAATCGTAGCATAATTTTAAAATTTTCCTACGCTCACCAAGATGCATCTATGGAGTGTACTAGCAATGAGGGGAAAGGAGTGTATCTACATACCCTTGTAGATCGCGAGCGGAAGCATTCCAATGAACGTGGATGACGGAGTCGTACTCGCCGCGATCCAAATCACCGATGACCGAGTGCCGAACGGACGGCACCTCCGCGTTCAACACACGTACGGTGCAGCGACGTCTCCTCCTTCTTGATCCAGCAAGGGGGGAGGAGAGGTTGATGGAGATCTAGCAGCACGACGGCGTGGTGGTGGATGTAGCGGGTCTCCGGCAGGGCTTCGCCGAGCTTCTGCGAGAGAGAGAGAGGTGTTGCAGGGGAGGAGGGAGGCGCCCAAGGCTGTGGGTTGCTGCCCTCCCTCCCCCCCTTTATATAGGCCCCCTGGGAGGGGGGGGGCGCCGGCCAGATCTCATCTAGGGTGGGGGGCGGCGGCCAAAAGGGGGGAAGGGGGTGCCTTGCCCCCCAAGGCAAGGGGAAAGCCCCCCACCCTAGGGTTCCCAACCCTAGGCGCATGGGGGGAGGCCCATGGGGGGGCGCCCAGCCCACTAGGGGCTGGTTCCCTTCCACTTTCAGCCCATGGGGCCCTCCGGGATAGGTGGCCCCACCCGGTGGACCCCCGGGACCCTTCCGGTGGTCCCGGTACAATACCGGTAACCCCCGAAACTTTCCCGATGGCCGCAACTGGACTTCCTATATATAATTATTCACCTCCGGACCATTCCGGAACCTCTCATGACGTCCGGGATCTCATCCGGGACTCCGAACAACTTTCGGGTTTCCGCATACACATATCTCTACAACCCTAGCGTCACCGAACCTTAAGTGTGTAGACCCTACGGGTTCGGGAGACATGCAGACATGACCGAGACGCCTCTCCGGTCAATAACCAACAGCGGGATCTGGATACCCATGTTGGCTCCCACATGTTCGACAATGATCTCATCGGATGAACCACGGTGTCGAGGATTCAATCAATCCCGTATGCAATTCCCTTTGTCAATCGGTATGTTACTTGCCCGAGATTCGATCGTCGGTATCCCAATACCTTGTTCAATCTCGTTACCGGCAAGTCTCTTTACTCGTACCGCAATGCATGATCCCGTGACTAACGCCTTAGTCACATAGAGCTCATTATGATGATGCATTACCGAGTGGGCCCAGAGATACCTCTTCGTCACACGGAGTGACTAATCCCAGTCTCGATCCGTGCCAACCCAACAGACACTTTCGGAGATACCCGTAGTGCACCTTTATAGTCACCCAGTTACGTTGTGACGTTTGGCACACCCAAAGCACTCCTACGGTATCCGGGAGTTGCACGATCTCATGGTCTAAGGAAAAGATACTTGACATTGGAAAAGCTCTAGCAAACCAAACTACACGATCTTTTATGCTATACTTAGGATTGAGTCCTGTCCATCACATCATTCTCCTAATGATGTGATCCCGTTATCAACGACATCCAATGTCCATAGTCAGGAAACCATGACTATCTGTTGATCAACGAGCTAGTCAACTAGAGGCTTACTAGGGACACGTTGTGGTCTATGTATTCACACATGTATTATGATTTCCGGACAGTACAATTATAGCATGAATAATAGAAAATAACCATAAACAAAGAAATATAATAATAACCATTTATTATTGCCTCTAGAGCATATTTCCAACAAGTACAAAAATGCAAGCTGTCAAAAATATGAACCTCGACACTGGAACGATTACTAATTAATCATGGATACAATGTTCATTTATATATCGAATCTCAAATCAATTAATTCCTGAAATCTAAACATATTTCAATTAAATTGATATTTAAATAGTCCACGCCCACGCACCACCCCTTCCTCCCAAATGATACAAAATATGCGACCAAGATATAAGCACTCAGGGAGTGGGAGGGGTATGTACCTGAAGTGGCAGGTGCGGGAGGCGGTGGTTGTTCACAGCGGCAAGGCTCAGCAATAAGGGAGAAGACGACGATGATCAGGAGCGTGCACATGACACCGTGCACCGCTAGTCGACAAGACCGTTGTCTTCGATATCTCATGGACATCATTGTGTTGTCACTGCCCAATGCTGACTGTCACTTCCCTAAGGTTGTCGATGGACCTCCTCCCAGAGGTCGTTCTCCAGGAATCTGAAGATCCGCCTGAATGGTGGCCGCTTGGTGATGTTGGTGCTAGTGAAAGTGTCATGTCTGTCAAGATTTGTAAAGAATGCACGCAAGAAATCAAGGTCAGGTACAACTAATAGGACCAGTAAACACAAATGAGGGCAGCGAAGCGGTAGATGTGGCGGTGTACACGAAAAACATTACACATGTGACCAAAGAAATCGATAGCCATATGCTTGCATGAATAACTGAAGGAGCACAGAGATTACATTTCAGCCAAATAAAGGATTAAGGCACTGGTGCAGAAATCAACCACATATTTCAGCGCGGTCGTACCAAGAAACCAAAATTGAATACAACTATATGGAAAAAACATCTATCACCGGACTAAACTCTAACATCTACATATGCACCTCACCTAAAAGTCGAAATATCATTTCTTTCATAGCGTTAAGACTGTCTTGTGAACACAACATTACAAGTTTAATATAGTCAATAGGTCGTCATAATATATTTCAAGTATGTATAATATAAGTTGAGTCATCTATTTTGGAACGGAGGGAGTACAAAACAAGCTCCAGGCATATATAATATAAGTTGAGAAAACAAAAAAAAGAAACAATCAAAGATATATGTGTATTAACCATGAGTAATATCCAAAAGATGCTTAAGATCCCTATGCAGCTGCATTATGAAACAAACATGCATAAGTACTTACCTAATGTCATAACTTGTCAACAAATACAAACTCAGACTCAACTGGAATGTCTTTGGCATTGAGGCGCATACAGTAGCTGAACCATGGCCATATTTTTTGGTGTAGACCCATTCCAGAGCATGTACATGCACAAGTCTGAGCTAAACCACATATATGATCCAGCATAGATACATGATGACTCTCCAAGAATATCAACTTCAGAGAAAATATAAAGCATGGGAGAGTTGAAGGTGTACAGTTGAGACCAGACCAGTCCATCTTCCTTTAATTTCTGTGAGGGTTCCATATTTTAAGGCAATGGCACATGTTATATTAGGTAAAAAATGGGTAGCCAGGACCAGTATAATCAAGAAAAATAACAATCAATACATTAGCAATTTGCTGGTACTTAAAGGCCAAACATGAGTATGGCATATGACATACATATAGGGAAATAACATGGTGTCATAAGGAAAGGAGGCAGGGAGGCCATACCATGTCAGAAAAATGGTTGGAAGAGATATAATCAAGAAGCCTCGTCCAAGCAACAATGAAAGTAACCATCTTGTGCAGGAGGAGATCATGAAGTACAAGACACCAAGATCTTGATCATATTTTTTTCACTCCAGGCTGCAAGTAGCATCAAGTAAGTCTGAAAGATAAGTTATCATAAAGAGCTTGCTGCCAGGTAGCATAGATAGCAACAATGAATCGCCTCACACAAGACAATCGACTAAGGAATAAGTTTCATTCGCTTTGACAACGAGCACCAAAATTATCCAATGAAGTAAACTAAACATTGTAGTTCCAAATCAATTACCGTTTCATCTGAAAAGGAGCTCAGCCCCGACAAACTGTTGGTGATTGGAGATACTACATAGAAAAACATCACACTAGAGATAAACATAATAACTTACCTCGATAAGACATTTTTGTATTATAGTGAATTGAAGATGAAATGCCTAAGCAATTATCTAGTAGGGCTGACAATTACGTGGCGAAAAAATATGTGCTACTTCAGATAGAAGTAAACATGTGATGGTTCTGATAGAAGTGCAAAGGCCTGTTAGGCAACTGAGATTAAACATTTTCAATTATAATTTACATCAAATTCCGTCCGAAATTCTTTGAAAGCTTCTACTCCCTCCGTCCCGAAATGTAAGACGTTTTTTGATACTATGGTAGTGTCAAGAAACATCTTACATTTTGGGACGGAGGGAGTATCATATGGTAAACAAAATAAAATATAATCAGATCTATGTTTACAGCAGGCTCATGACATCAGGATATAGGTAGCTGCATAGATCCATGAACCACTTAATCATAAGTTCAGGCATGGTATGCTACATAAGTATTCTTTAAGGTACACTTTATAGTTTGTATCATCTAAAACATAAAATAAATATTCAGCAAGATATAGTTAAGTCACATATGAAATACTCCAGTACAAAGAGACTACATGGAGAAGGAAATTAACAAAGCTACAACTTGCATGGACATACTAACAAATTGATAAATGTAGTGAACCAGGATGTTTGATAATTAAAATCAAGCGGCCATGTTCTACTCAACAAGCTATACAGCAATATTGTCAGTTCTATCATCACACTGATTACACAATAGATGCATTGTTCTAAGAAAAAGGTATCCAGAAGTGAAAAACTAATTACATATTTTTTTCAATTAAAATAACCAATATAGTACTAATGGCATAAGTTGCATTACCTGCCTCATTGTAGAGCTAGAAGAAATTTGTAGCAATTGATTATAGGAATTAAAATAGTCACCTTCAGGTGCCGTGCCGATTTTCTAAGAGAACCAGCTCATCAAAAAGAAGGCGAATTGATTTCAATATCTTATAAAATTGTGAAAGGATAACTCTGCAATTCATCAAGTTCTATATGGATCATACATTAATAACTGTGCAATGATATGTACTTCAAAAGCATAAATAGAGTGTACACACAAACTGAAATGGCAATTCCATTTCATTCTAATACCAACACATCAAAAGTGATAGGCTCGTAATGTCAAAAACACATCAAAAGTGACCAGTTGATAGCTGAAAGAAATAACAAATGATATTTTAGAAGATCAATAGTAGTTTAAATATTATGACTGAAAGCAACCAATTTGAGATATATAGGAAGAAGGATGTTCTCCGTGCTCTTCTTCTGCAGGACCATCCATCAAATTGGAAGTTTGAAACTCATCAAAGAATCGGCACATGGAGCTGAAAACAAAATAAAATAGAGCTGACCGGATGAACGTTTCATTCAGGAGATGGACATCACCACATCAGACAAATGATCAAATCTTCCTTGCACTCTCTACTCTAAGACTGCTATTTCGTAAGTGCAAGATTTTTCCTATGGAAGTATGGATGCTTTCTTATAACTGTCTATAGAACCTTAGCAGCTGGTGTTTTCAACGGACCGACCACCATAATAAAGGAGAGAAACAGGGAGAACCAGAACAAAAAATCGAGACGCCAATTGAGATGATAGGGCTCATAGAGAGGGTCTTCTCATTGCCGCATCATCGACATTCGTTGGAGTCGCCCACGCATACTCTTCGACGGCCCCGACCTCCTCTTGTGGTTGCCGTCAGCCGTCGCCTCATTCACCCCTTCTATTTTGTGGCTTCAGCCCTGAACACAAACAGAAGATTCAGCTAGTGATACTCTAGATCTAACAATAGGTGCAACAAAAAAGTGAACTTGGCATACGTCCATGCTCAATAGATGAAACGCGACAGAAAGATAAACTGGAGTTGTGACTATTACCACCAACAAATGAAGTGCCATTACAATATTCTCCTATGAGCAATGTAGAAGGAAATGATGATGTGGAGTACAATACACAGACATGGCATATTATTTTAGATCAGAGAAAAGACGAAACATAAAAAATTCAAAGATAACTGTAATGTTAATACCTTGCTGCAGTTTAAATAACCTGAACTAATCAATCTTTTTAATGGCTGCAATGAACCACTATTGCCATAGTAAATCGAGACTAATTTTCTTACATACATTGAGATAAATGTAGACAGGAGAAAAATGATATGGGAGCCAAGCTCACAACTTACCAATCCTAAACCTCCAAAATTTGCACGAGAACCACACAAAACAAAGCATCATGATCATGAAAATAGTGAGGAATTCATACATCATAGACGCGGTTGAAGCATAACTGAACCTGCCGATCAAAACAGAGGAAAGGAGAACAAAAAATCAGGAAGGTGCGAGATGGCTGGGATCGAAGACGGAGTAGTAGCACCAAACCTAGCAGAGAACATTCACCGATGTGGCTCGAGCTCCTCCTAGGGTCGCTGCAAAACACATGGGGATGAAGGGCGGGGAGAAGACGGAGCAGCGCCAGCCACCGCAAACAAAAAATATGAGGCGAATTGGATAGGAACGAGGCGTGGAGCAGTGGTGGCGGCACTGACCTGAGCACAGGGAAGGCGGTGGAGGAAGGAGAGAGCGGGCGGTTGCGTGCGGATCTGGAGCTGCCTCTTCATCCGCACTACCCCGCATCTCTGCATCTCGCCGCCTCGACCTAGGGCCTCTATCGGCACCTCGATGCCATCCCTTCCTTGGTCTATAAAGCTGAATTGCATGAAAGTTGAATCTATGGATGTCCTAACCTCTATCTGGAAGTTAGATTGGTTGATTGATTGGTTAAGTATTATTCACAAAAAGAAGAAAAGTATACCTGTGTTGCCAAACGAGTTCGAACAACATCCAACGGGTAAGTTACAGATGCAGCTGTCACTCCCGCTAGACCACCACCAAGTAAACGTACGACACTAACATAATTTGGGTCATCCAGGCCAGGCACCATTCCGAGAAGCTGCAACCGTTATTCAAAACTAATCAAACTATAACAAAAAGCATAAAGTCATGAACAATCTTACAAGTTAACATACTGAAACTTAGTGCTGATCTTTTTGTATCGCTCATAAGAATAGAAGCTCATGGCGGAATAAGGTAATCAATGTACAATGGTGACAAGATTGCCTTTCCAAAATGCCCCAAACAATCCGCGAAGCCTCGTGCCATATACTACACTTCCTTAGAGCTGCAGCATCTGAATGCATACCTGCCACCTGTCGGATCAGTATGTCACAAGCTCGTATAACAAACTTCATCATCAACATATGGGTTACGTGACCCAAAAATAATGTTGTTGGGTTCATATTCAAGAACAATTTCAAGAGACTGCAATCTTGTAGCTATGAACAGCGTATAATACAGAAAATTCACAGCCAAGGCTGAACTTCGGATGATGATTGGACACTATATAAGCAGAGTGTTGTAAATGAACAGCAATAAGTAGTTCATAACTGTCAACCAGGGATATACAGTTTGGAGCAATCAGTTAAAAGCGAGGAAAGAATCTACATATCGCATTCAGGGAACTAAGTTAATAGTATCAGCATCAAATTCGTTTGAAAAGCCTACGTGTGAAGCCAGAAGCACACCGGCAACCCGAGAAAGAAGGAAATTCTTCCTTCACGCTCAGATAACCCCATTAATTGCTACAATCCCGACGTTTTCCTCATGCTTTTTGCCCCTAAATTCCTTGGATGTCAGGGCACGCGGAATCCCACACATTCAAAGGGGGGTTCCTTTCTCGTCAAATCATGTCCTGGACACAGAATCTCGCAAAATCGAAAGGACAGCTCTAATTAGTCCTCGCCGGAGATTCGTGTGGTCTGAAATCCCCCCTTGAGGCACAAATTCGCAGCGGCGGAAGCAAGATGCTACCCTCCCCTGTCCCCTCCGAGCTCCCAACCCGTCCATGCACACGAGAACGCGGGAGAAAGGAGGGGGTGTGGGGGAAGCCTTTTTTACCTGGAAGAGGATGGTGAGGCGGGCGAGGGGCGCGGTGCAGGTCTTGCTGACGACGCCCGCGAAGCCTCCGGCGGCGAGGTGCGCAGCGGTGCCGATGTGGCGCTGCTGCTGCTCCTGGCGGGGGGAGGCCGAGACGGCGCCGCAGCCGTCGAGGGCCACGCCGCCCACCCACGCCTCGTTCTGCATCGGCGGGTTCGGCGGGGAGGGTGGGACGGGTGGGGATTGCGGCTAAGCTTGGGTCGCTCGCGGGGGTGGTGCGGTGTGGATGGCGGACGGACGCGTGCCAGGCAGAATAGCACGCCTTGACGCCAAGACGAGAAGGTTTGAACAAGAGCAGGTTTCAGGAGGGCGCCTTCTCTGATGGCCATAGATGGCGGAGCAAGGATGGGAGCGGCGGCTGTGGCAGTGCCGGCGGGAACCCTAGCCGCCAGTCGGGGTGGAAACAAGAAGATGCGAGAGGAGGAGGAAAAAGAATACTCTGTGCTCTCTCTTTTGTCCCCGCTCACGGCGCGTTTTCTTTTCTCCCTGCGATCTCTCTTTGTCTCTACTGATCCCACGTAGCATGCGCGAGCAACCCTCCTTGATGCACACCTTATTGTTTTAGATGGATGGGTACAGTTTCTGTCACTCACATATGACTTTTGTAATGGACCGTTGTTTAGTTTAGTTTGTCTTAATACAAATGCCTCGTGCGTTACAACGAAGTAACAAAATCATAAAATCTACTCCGTGTGACATTACGTGCTAAGCGCCATTGCTTATATCCGATTTTGATTAACATCGATAATAATTTTTAAGTTTTGCGAATAACTTGAAGTGTATTTTTTTAAATGGAACATTTTTGGGTAATTTTTTCTCATCTTGATAAAAGCATGAACATATTTAAAACACAAGCATTTGACGTATTCCCTCCGTCCTTAAAAAAATGTACTTTCAATTTTGTTGAAGGGTTAAACTATCTCAAAGTTTGACCGAGTTTGCGCAAAATTATATCAATGTTTGTAAAACTAAATAGGTATATGATGAAAATATATTTAATCATGAATCTAATGCTACTCATTTGATGGTACAAGTGTTGATGTATTATTGTATAAATACGGTCAAATAATAACAATTTTGACTCTTCAACAAACTTGGAAATACACTCTTTAAAGAACGAAGGCAGTAGATGGTAGGCTCTTTTTCTCTAGAAAAACACACATTGGGGAGACCAAAACCGCGCATATCACAGGGTGTTCGGCGACTTAAACAAATCGTTAAGTGGAGTGGCCGGAACGTACACCTATCTACACGCCTCCTAGGATCGAAATGCCCAGCATCCCATCTCTTTTCCCCTTCCCCTGGGCGCTTCCTTCTCATCCCATCTAGCTTAGCTAACCACTGCAACCATTGGACACTTGTGATTGATAATAGCTCTAACAGTATAAGAACAAGCGCGGCCGCGCTATTTATTAATCACTCAGATTTTTATTTTTTAGGAAAGTCGTGATTTTGAAAAAGTTCATTGTTTTACGACAAAAGTTTATTATTTTGAAAGAAAAGTTCACAAACTTAAAAATAGTTCATCATTTTTAAGGAAAGTTCACAAACTTAAGAAAGTTCCTCGATTTTGCAGAACATTTATGAAAAAGTGAAAAAAGTTACTTTTTTTGAAAAAAAAAACACAAATATTTGGAAAGAAATCATCAATATTGAAAAAAGTTCATCGATTTTGACAAAAAAGTTCAGCGAGTTTGAAAAATAGGTAATCAATTTTAAAAAAAGTTCACAAATTAGAATAGAAAAAGCATCAATTTTGAAAAAAAAAATCGACAAATTTTAAAAATAGTTCATACAATTTGAAAAAAGTTCATCAAATTTGAAAAAAAATCGATTTTTAGAAAAGTTCATCAAATATGAAGAAAATGTTCACGAATTTGACAAGAAGTTCATCGAATTTGATAGAAAAGTTCATTGAATTTTTAAAAAGTTCAACTATTTTGGTAAATACGACGAATCTGAAAAAGTTCATTGAACGAGGAAGAAGGAAAAAGAAAAATGAAAAGAAAAACGAAATACAGGACTGAAAAAGAGAAAAAAAGATGGAAGGAGGGCAGGAAGTTCGCGTGGCGAGGTGGTTACTGCAATGTGGAATAACCTGGAAATACCCTGTTCGATTCTCAGTACCAGCATACATTGTGCGTGCTCTTTTTTCTCTTTTAACAGAAATAAAAGGAAAGCAAATGGGCCGAACCCAACTAGCGGAACAATAAGAACTAGATGATTCCCCGCGCGTTGCTGTGGGAACCCCATGTTTAAAAATAGATATATAGTCACGGGAAAAAAGGTAGTTGATGGTGTAGCAAATACATTGGCACATAGCCTGCCATGCGGATTAGTACGAAAAACCTTTGTCTGCCAACATTGATATTATTACATGTAGGCTAGTCAACAACAACGTTGGTCGGTCAGAAGGTAGCAGCCAATTAACCTACAATAAAACAGAGAGGATTCCTGTAAGGGGACAGCAAACAACAAATAAAAGTCATGAAACTATGTTAACCTTCGATTCAATAAAAATACAGGAGGCATACAAAGTATCAAATTGATTGACAGACAAATCAGCTCGAGATAAATTTACGCAACAACATTTAGTCAAATACCTATAGGCCAGGAGGAGCATCACAAATTAATAGATTGTTCAGCATCAAACTGATAAACATTGGCATGAATGAATCCCAAAACAGAAAGGAGAACCAAATATTTGATGACACGCACATGCATATATGAGATAAAAGGAGAAATGCGGGTCTGAAGGCAGTAGTAGTCAGCTTGTGGCCTTAGTAGCACCATGGACATGATAGGGTAAGCAGATACAATTCCAGGATATATTCTTCAATCAAACAAAATAAAATTCAGATCTGGATCAAGCAATAAAATCCAGAATAGGCTATGTGTTCGATCAAGCTAAATTAAATTTAAATATTAATCAAGTACACAAAGATGAAGAAGTAGCAATGGATGGGAACAATGTGTACCTGACGCGCTTGGGTATGCAGTGAGGGTAGACCAACGAAGATGACTGCCTGAGCATCCAAGTCGTCCTACACCTGAGGAATTCCAAATTTGTGATTCAACAGGCAATATGTCATACAAGGCTATGAATTCAGTAAAGCAAATTGAATTTAGATGTTAATCAAGCACACAAAATTAAAAATTAGCAATGGATGGGAACTATATATACCTATAGGAACCATAAATCTGAGACACATGGGTATGCAGCGAGGGAAGAACAACTAAGATTATGGCTCGGACGTTCAAGTCATCTAGTACCTGAAGAAATCCGAATTTGTGACTCAACCGGCAATATGTCATCGGGAATGTCCGAATGTGGAGGACGGGGCAGGGAGTTGTTCACCAGCGGCAAGTATGAGTGCCCTATGGCAAACATCCACCTATACTGGAGGATGTATAAGCGGGGTAAGCACTTTATATGGGGATCCATCAGTTTCTTGTTGAGATAGTGGGGAGTGGAAGTGGAGCGTCATGCATTAATTACCTGCAGCAGAAAGGTTTTCGCTGAGGTTGTTCGCCGGTCCCAGATGGCAACGGAGAAGATAAACAGTGTAGGATGATTCTAGAATTGGGCCGTACAGGGCTTGAAGCAGTGGACTGTGTACTTGGTGTGAGGAAAGTAAAATCTACAGAAGGACAACAGGGCTTCAATTGCAGAAGCGTTATTGCTGTAGTCCAGTCCGTAGGTCACCGTCCTCGCCCTATTGAAGCTAGAAAGCACCTGAGAGCTACCAGCAAGCGCCAAGAAATTATTACACTTCAGGACTCTGCAAGTGTGACAAACGATGGTTGATGGTAGGTAGGAGAAGTCTGACGAAACTGAAGAAATGCCAGGGAGAAAAAACTGCAGTCTAAAAAGTCTGAAGAACAGAGTAAGATACACGTACCTTGGGCATTGATGGCGACGCCGAGGAGGGATCCCTGCTGTTGGGGAACATAGAACATAGTAATTTCAAAAAATTTCCTACGCACACGCAAGATCATGGTGATGCATAGCAACGAGAGGGGAGAGTGTGTCAACATACCCTCGTAGACCAAAAGCGGAAGCGTTAGCACAACGCGGTTGATGTAGTCATACGTCTTCACGATCTGACCGACCAAGTACCGAACGCACGGCACCTCCGAGTTCTGCACACATTCAACTCGATGACGTCCCTCGAACTCCGATCCAGCCGAGCTTTAAGGGAGAGTTCCGTCAGCACGACGGCGTTTTGACGATGATGATGTTCTACCGACGCAGGGCTTCACCTAAGCACCACTACGATATTATCGAGGTGGATTATGGTGGAGGGGGGCACCGCACACGCCTAAGAGATCCAAGAGATCAATTGTTGTGTCTATGGGGTGCCCCCTGGCCACGTATATAAAGGAGTGGAGGAGGGGGGAGAGGGCCGGCTCCTATGGCACGCCCTGGAGGAGTCCTACTCCCACCGGGAGTAGGATTCCCCCCCCCCCTTCCAAGTAGTAGGAGTAGGAGTCAAGGAAAGGGGAGAGAGAAGAGAAGGAAGGAGGGGGCGCGGCCCCTCCCCCTAGTCCAATTCGGACTATGCCTTGGGGGGCGCGCAGCCTCTCCTCTCTCTTTCCCCTAAAGCCCAATAAGGCCCATATACTCCCCGGCGAATTCCCGTAACTCTCCGGTACTCCGAAAAATAACCGAATCACTCGGAACCTATCCGAACTCATCGTCATGTCCCCGATCTCATCCGGGACTCCGAAGTACCTTCGGTACATCAAAACACATAAACTCATAATATAACCGTCATCGAACTTTAAGCGTGCGGACCCTACGGGTTCGAGAACTATGTAGACATGACCGAGACACGTCTCCGGTCAATAACCAATAGCAGAACCTGGATGCTCATATTGGCTCCCACATATTCTACGAAGATCTTTATCGGTCAAACCGCATAACAACATACGTTGTTCCCTTTGTCATCGGTATGTTACTTGCCCGAGATTCGATCGTCGGTATCTCAATACCTAGTTCAATCTCGTTACCGACAAGTCTCTTTACTCGTTCCGTAATACATCATCCCGCAACTAACTCATTAGTTGCAATGCTTGCAAGGCTTATAGTGATGTGCATTACCGAGTGGGCCCAGAGATACCTCTGCGACAATCGGAGTGACAAATCCTAATCTCGAAATACGCCAACCCAACAAGTACCTTCGGAGACACCTGTAGAGCACCTTTATAATCACCCAGTTACGTTGTGACGTTTGGTAGAACACAAAGTGTTCCTCCGGTAAACGGGAGTTGCATAATCTCATAGCCATAGGAACATGTATAAGTCATGAAGAAAGCAATAGCAACATACTAAACGATCAAGTGCTAAGCTAACAGAATGGGTCAAGTCAATCACATCATTCTCCTAATGATGTGATCCCGTTAGTCAAATGACAACTCATGTCTATGGCTAGGAAACATAACCATCTTTGATCAACGAGCTAGTCAAGTAGAGGCATACTAGTGACACTCTATTTGTCTATGTATTCACACATGTATCATGTTTTCGGTTAATACAATTCTAGCATGAATAATAAACATTTATCACGATATAAGGAAATAAATAATAACTTTATTATTGCCTCTAGGGCATATTTCCTTCAGTCTCCCACTTGCACTAGAGTCAATAATCTAGATCACATCGCCATGTGATTTGACATCAATAGTTCACATCACCATGTGATTAACACCCATAGTTCACATCGTTATGTAACCAACACCCAAAGGGTTTACTAGAGTCAATAATCTAGTTCACATCGCTATGTCATTAACACCCAAAGAGTACTTAGGTGTGATCATGTTTCGCTTATGAGAGAAGTTTAGTCAACGGGTCTGCCACATTCAGATCCGTATGTATTTTGCAAATTTCTATGTCAATAATGCTCTGCACGGAGCTACTCTAGCTAATTGCTCCCACTTTCAATATGCATCCAGACTGAGACTTAGAGTCATCTGGATCAGTGTCAAAATTTGCATCGACGTAACCCTTTACGACGAACCTTTTGTCACCTCCATAATCGAGAAATATATCCTTATTCCACTAAGGATAATTTTGACCGCTGTCTAGTGATCTACTCCTAGATCACTATTGTGCTCCCTTGCTAAACTCAGTGTAGGGTATGCAATAGGTCTGGTACACAGCATGGCATACTTTATAGAATCTATGGCTGAGGCATAGGGAATGACTTTCACTCTCTCTCTTTTTTCTGCCGTGGTCGGGCTTTGAGTCTTACTCAATTTCACACCTTGTAACACAGGCAAGAACTCTTTCTTTGACTGTTGCATTTTGAACCACTTCAAAATCTTGTCAAGGTATGTACTCATTGAAAAAAAACTTATCAAGCGTCTTGATCTATCTCTATAGATCTTGATGCTCAATATGTAAGTAGTTTCACCGAAGTCTTTCTTTGAAAAACTCCTTTCAAATACTCCTTTATGCTTTCCAGAAAATTCTACATTATTTTCGATCAACAATATGTCATTCACATATACTTATCAGAAATGTTGTAGTGCTCCCACTCACTTTCTTGTAAATACAGGCTTCACCGCAAGTCTGTATAAAACTATATGCTTTGATCAACTCATCAAAGTGTATATTCCAACTCCGAGATGCTTGCACCAGTCCATAGATGGATCGCTGGAGCTTTCATATTTTATTAGCACCTTTAAGATTGACAAAACCTTCTGGTTGCATCATATACAACTCTTCTTTAATAAATCCATTAAGGAATGCCGTTTGTTTATTCATTTGCCAGATTTCATAAAATGCGGCAATTGCTAACATGATTCAGACAGACTTTAAGCATCGCTACGAGTGAGAAAATCTCATCGTAGTCAACACCTTGAACTTTGTCAAAAACCCTTTTCGACAAGTCTAGCTTTGTAGATAGTAACACTACTATCAGCGTCCGTCTTCCTCTTGAAGATCCATTTATTTTCTATGGCTTGCCGATCATCGGGCAAGTCAACCAAAGTCCACACTTTGTTCTTATACATGGATCCCATCTCAGATTTCATGGCCTCAAGCCATTTTGCGGAATCTGGGCTCATCATCGCTTCCTCATAGTTCGTAGGTTCGTCATGGTCTAGTAACATGACCTCCAGAACAGGATTACCGTACCACTCTGGTGCGGAATGTACTCTGGTTGACCTACGAGGTTTGGTAGTAACTTGATCTGAAGTTACATGATCATCATCATTAGCTTCCTCACTAATTGGTGTAGGAGTCACAGGAACAGATTTCTATGATGAACTACTTTCCAATAAGGGAGCAGGTACAGTTACCTCATCAAGTTCTACTTTCCTCCCACTCACTTCTTTCGAGAGAAACTCCTTCTCTAGAAAGGATCCATTCTCAGCAACGAATATCTTGCCTTCGGATCTGTGATAGAAGTTGTACCCAACATTTTCTTTTGGGTATCCTATGAAGACGCACTTCTCCGATTTGGGTTTGAGCTTATCAGGTTGAAACTTTTTCACATAAGCATTGCAACCTCAAACTTTAAGAAACGACAGCTTAGGTTTCTTGCCAAACCATAGTTCATATGGTGTCGTCTCAACGGATTTAGATGGTGCCCTATTTAACATGAATGTAGCTGTCTCTAATGCATAACCCGAAAACGATAGTGGTAGATCGGTAAGAGACATCATAGATCGCATCATATCTAATAAACTACGGTTACGACGTTCGGACACACCGTTACACTGTGGTGTTCCAGGTGGCGTGAGTAGTGAAACTATTTCACATTGTTTTAACTGAAGGCCAAACTCGTAACTCAAATATTTTACCTCTACGATCATATCATAGAAACTTTTATTTATTTTTGTTACGATGATTCTCCACTTCACTTGGAAATTCTTTGAACTTCTCAAATGTTTAAGACTTGTGTTTCATCAAGTAGATATACCCATATCAGCTCAAATCATCTGTGAAGGTCAGAAAATAATGATACCCGCCACGAGCCTCAATATTCATCGGACCACATACATAAGTATGTATGATTTCCAACAAATCTGTTGCTCGCTCCATTGTTCCGGAGAACGGAGTCTTAGTCATCTTGCCCATGAGGCATGGTTCGCAAGCATCAAGTGATTCATAATCAAGTGATCCAAAATTCCATCAGCATGGAGTTTCTTCATGCACTTTACACCAATATGACCTAAACGGCAGTGCCACAAATAAGTTGCATTATCATTATTAACTTTGCATCTTTTGGCTTCAATATTATGAATATGTGTATCACTACGATCGAGATCCAACGAACCATTTTCGTTGGGTGTATAACCATAGAAGGTTTTATTCATGTAAACAGAACAACAATTATTCTCTAACTTAAATGAATAACCGTATTGCAATAACATGATCAAATCATATTCATGCTCAACACAAACACCAAAAAACATTTATTTAGGTTCAACACTAATCCCGAAAGTATAGGGAGTGTGCGATGATGATCATATCAATCTTGGAACCACTTCCAATACACATCGTCACTTCACCCTTAACTAGTCTCTGTTCATTCTGCAACTCCCGTTTCGAGTTACTACTCTTAGCAACTGAACCAGTATCAAATACCGAGGGGTTGCTATAAACACTAGTAAAGTACACATCAATAACATGTATATCAAATATAGCTTTGTTCACTTTGCCATCCTTCTTATCCACCAAATACTTGGGGCAGTTCCGCTTTGAGTGACCAGTCCCTTTGCAGTAGAAGCACTCAGTTTCAGGCTTAGGTCCAGACTTGGGCTTTTTCACTTGAGCAGCAACTTGCTTGCCGTTCTTCTTGAAGTTCCCCTTCTTCCCTTTGCCCTTCTCTTGAAACTAGTGGTCTTGTCAACCATCAACACTTGATGCTTTTCTTGATTTCTACCTTCGTCGATTTCAGCATCACGAAGAGCTTGGGAATCGTTGCCGTTATCCCTTGCATATTATAGTTCATCACGAAGTTCAAGTAACTTGGTGATAGTGACTAGAGAACTCTGTCAATCACTATCCTATCTGGAAGATTAACTCCCACTTGATTCAAGTGATTGTAGTACTCAGACATTCTGAGCACATGCTCACTAGCTGAGCAATTCTCCTCCATATTGTAGGCAAAGTACTGTCAAAGGTCTCATACCTCTCGACACGGGCATGAGTATGAAATACTAATTTCAACTCTTGGAACATCTTATATGCTCCGTGGCGTTCAAAACATTTTTGAAGTCCCGGTTCTAAGCCGTATGGTGCACTAAACTATCAAGTAGTCATCATACCAAGCTTTGTCAAAACATTCATAACGTCGGCATCTGCTCCTGCAATAGGTCTGTCACCTAGCGGTGCATCAAGGACATAATTCTTCTGTGCAGCAATGAGGATAATCCTCAGATCACGGATCCAATCCGCATCATTGCTACTAACATCTTTCAACTTTAGTTTTCTCTAGGAGCATATAAAAAATAAAACAGGGGAGCTAAACGCGAGCTATTGATCTACAACATAGATATGCAAATACTATCAGGACTAAGTTCATGATAAATTTAAGTTCAATTTAATCATATTACTTAAGAACTCCCACTTAGATAGACATCCCTCTAATCCTCTAAGTGATCACATGATCCATATCAACTAAACCATGTCCGATCATCACGTGAGATGGAGTAGTTTCAATGGTGAACATCACTATGTTGATCATATCTACTATATGATTCACGCTCGACCTTTCGGTCTCAGTGTTCCGAGGTCATATCTGCATATGCTAGGCTCGTCAAGTTTAACCTGAGTATTCCGCGTGTGCAACTGTTTTGCACCCGTTGTATTTGAACGTAGAGCCTATCACACCCGATCATCACGTCGTGTCTCGGCATGAAGAACTTTCGCAACGGTGCATACTCAGGGAGAACACTTATACTTTGAAATTTAGTGAGAGATCATCTTATAATGCTACCGTCGATCTAAGCAGAATAAGATGCATAAAGATAAACATCACATGCAATCAATATAAGTGATATGATATGGCCATCATCATCTTGTGCTTGTGATCTCCATCTCCGTAGCAGTGTCATGATCACCATCGTCACCGGCGCAACACCTTGATCTCCATCGTAGCATCGTTATCATCTCATCAATTATTGCTTCTACGACTATCGCTACCGCTTAGTGATAAAGTAAAGCATTACAGGGCGATTGCATTGCATACAATAAAGCGACAACCATATGGCTCCTGCCAGTTGCCGATAACTTGGTTACAAAACATGATCATCTCATACAATAAAATATAGCATCATGCCTTGACCATATCACATCACAACATGCCCTGCAAAAACAAGTTAGACGTCCCCTACTTTGTTGTTGCAAGTTTTACGTGGCTGCTACGGGCTGAGCAAGAACCGTTCTTACCTACGCATCAAAACCACAACGATAGTTCGTCAAGTTAGTGCTGTTTTAACCTTCTCAAGGACCAGACGTAGCCACACTTGGTTCAGCTAAAGTTGGAGAAACTGACACCCGGTAGTCACCTGTGTGCATAGCACGGCGGTAAAACCAGTATCGCGTAAGCGTACGCGTAATGTCGGTCCGGGCCGCTTCATCCAACAATACCGCCGAACCAAAGTGTGACATGCTGGTAAGCAGTATGACTTGTATCGCCCACAACTCACGTGTGTTCTACTCGTTCATATAACATCAACGCATAAAACCAGGCTCGGATGCCACTGTTGGGGAACGTAGTAATTTCAAAAAAATTCCTACGCACACGCAAGATCATGGTGATGCATAGCAACGAGAGGGGAGAGTGTGTCCACGTGCCCTCGTAGACCGAAAGTGGAAGCGTTAGCACAACGCGGTTGATGTAGTCTTACGTCTTCATGATCCGACCGATCAAGTACCGAACGCACGGCACCTCCGAGTTCTGCACACGTTCAACTCGATGACGTCCCTCGAACTCCGATCCAGCCGAGCTTTGAGGGAGAGTTCCGTCAGCATGACGGCGTGGTGACGAGGATTATGGTGGAGGGGGGCACCGCACACGGCTAAGAGATCCAAGAGATCAATTGTTGTGCCTATGTGGTGCCCCCTGGCCACGTATATAAAGGAGTGGAGGAAGGGGGAGAGGGCCGGCCCCTATGGCGCGCCCTGGAGGAGTCCTACTCCCACCGGGAGTAGCATTCCCCCCTTCCAAGTAGTAGAAGTAGGAGTCAAGGAAAGGGGAGAGAGAAGAGAAGGAAGGAGGGGGCGCAGCCCCTCCCCCTAGTCCAATTCGGACTAGGCCTTGGGGCGGCGCACAGCCTCTCCTCTCTCTTTCCCCGAACGCCCAATAAGGCCCATATACTCCCCGGCGAATTCCCGTAACTCTCCGGTACTTCGAAAAATACCCGAATCACTCGGAACATTTCCGATGTCCGAATATAGTCGTCCAATATATCGATCTTTACGTCTCGACCATTTCGAGACTCCTCGTCATGTCCCCGATCTCATCCGGGATTCCGAATTACCTTCGGTACATCAAAACACATAAACTCATAATATAACCGTCGTCGAACTTTAAGCGTGCGGACCCTACGGGTTCGAGAACTATGTAGACATGACCGAGACACGTCTCCGGTCAATAACCAATAGCGGAATCTGGATGCTCATATTGGCTCCCACATATTCTACGAAGATCTTTATCGGTCAAACCGCATAACAACATACGTTGTTCCCTTTGTCATCGGTATGTTACTTGCCCGAGATTCGATCGTCGGTATCTCAATACCTAGTTCAATCTCATTACCGACAAGACTCTTTACTCGTTCCGTAATACATCATCCCGCAACTGACTCATTAGTTGCAATGCTTGCAAGGCTTATAGTCATGTGCATTACTGAGTGGGCCCAGAGATACCTCTACGACAATCGGAGTGACAAATCCTAATCTCGAAATACGCCAACCCAACAAGTACCTTCGGAGACACCTGTAGAGCACCTTTATAATCACCCAGTTACGTTGTGACGTTTGCTAGCACACAAAGTGTTCCTCCGGTAAACGGGAGTTGCATAATCTCATAGTCATAGGAACATGTATAAGTCATGAAGAAAGCAATAGCAACATACTAAACGATCAAGTGCTAAGCTAACGGAATGGGTCAAGTCAATCACATCATTCTCCTAATGATGTGATCACGTTAATCAAATGACAACTCATGTCTATGGCTAGGAAACATAACCATCTTTGATCAACGAGCTAGTCAAGTAGAGGCATACTAGTGACACTCTGTTTGTCTATGTATTCACACATGTATCATGTTTCCGGTTAATACAATTCTAGCATGAATAATAAATATTTATCATGATATAAGGAAATAAATAATAAATTTATTATTTCCTCTAGGGCATATTTCCTTCACCTGCAAGGTTCTCATTCTCGAGGACATCCCGCTGGAACGGAGGCCGCCGCGGGGGCGGGGAAGGCCGCGTTTGCTCTGTCCTAGTCCGGCTGTGCCAGGGCGCCAAGCAGACCAACAACATGCGCGTAGGCTGAATCGACTGCGCTGGGATGGCTCTTGCGGGCCTTAATGGTGGCTGCAAAGCGAGCCTCTCCTTGCCCAGCTCATCCCGCTAGAACCGCGGTTGCGGCGACGGTGGCCACATCAGCCGCGCCCGAGGCCGCCGACGCGATGAGGGCTAGGATCACAGCAACGGCTTGAGGGAGCTCCTCCTGATCTTGCAGGCATTGATGGCGTCAAGGAGGAGGTCGGGGGAGGCCAGCAAGCTCGTTCTCGATCCCGCTGGAAGTGGGGACGTGCCGTGATGGCCGCTTCCGATCTGTCGGAGGCCGCAGGCGCGAGGATAGTGTGGAGCATAGCAAGGTGGGTCGGACTCGGGAGGGAGGTCCTTCTGTACTCTGTACCGCTGTGAGCGTCCCTTGGGTCCTCCGGTAAGAGCAACTCTAGCAGACCCCGCATCCCGCCGTCCCGCAAAACGCGTTTGCAGTTCGCACAAAATCGCTTTTGCGGGCCGGCGCGGGCTGGCACAGATGCAGACCCCACATAATGGACCCATAAAAAAGCATATTCATGGAATATGCTTATTTACGGGTCGGCTTCTGCGGGTTCTGATCTGGCGCAGCTCCTCCCGGCCCGCAAAACTTAGATTTGCAATTTAAATTGATCTAGCATAATGCATTTCTTTGCTTTTGCAACAACATTAGATACAAAAGATATCACCAAATCTTGGCTAGAATAGCAAAACCAAAGAAAACAAGAACCACAAGTATGCATTTTAGAAGATTTCCAACTTCCATAACTGCTCCCACTAGTTGAAGCAATATCGTCTCCATGCACTCATTGTTGATCTGCGGATTCTTGATCTTGCTTTCATCATTCTTCATCTTTTGTTTCATAGATGTAGACGTTGCTTCCCCTCTAGTTGCACATGCCGCCGCATCATTGCCTTCGATTGTACTAAGGAGTGCACTAACATCTATTAAGTTTCTTTCTATCAACGAATCAATGTATTGACCTTCCCAATACCAAAATGAGCATCCATCGTCCTACACAAAACATTGAGCAAGCTCGAAGTGAGCTACAGCAATTGAACTAAATAATGAGCTATGGAACAAGCTACCGCAAGTGCACGTACCCCGTCGTTTTCGCATTTGTAGAACACCCATCCGGGGTGCTTCGGCGTGCCCGAAGTGAGTCGCAGCACTTGGCGCGGGCAGTCGTTGCACTCTATGAGCGGCATCGGCAGGCCACAAAGACGCTGCGCGAGCGCCGAGCCCGGTGGACGGCCGGATGAGTCCATGCCCGCAAACCTTCGGCGATGGCGGGCGGACGAACCAGTGCCTGCATGCGGCGATGCGCCCTTGCCTGCGCTGCAGGAGAGCCTCCCCGACCACTCCATCGCCTGGGGCAGCAACTGGCGCGGCCGGAAAAGGCAAATCCGGTGGCCCGCGATGAAGTGCCGCAGATCTGCAAATCCGGCGGCCCGCCGATGCAGGGGGAAGGGAGGGGAGGCCTCGTGCGCGTGGCGACCTTCCGGCATGCTCCTGCCGGCTGCTGTCGCCGGAATATTGGGCGGCGATCGGCTGCGGCGCGCGGGGGGGGGGGGGGGGGGAGGAGAGGTGGTTGGTGGGAGAAAGCGCGGGATGAAATGTCCCCCCCCACCAACCGCTTCCACTTATATGCAGGGCACCGCAGCCGCGAGGCCGAAACCCGCGTTTTCCCTGGTTGGGGTCGGGATTTTGCCGCGCCCCCTAACTTTTTTTCGGGCCGGGGCGGGATGCGGGGTCTGATCGGGCTGGATTTTCTGTCCCGACCTGCATTTTGGTGGTTATTTTGCGGATTGGGGCGGGATGCGGGGTCTGCTAGAGTTGCTCTAACACTGGTAACTGATCGCTGAGGTGGCCTGATGATCTTTTCCTCGGTCCCATCTGTAAGCCGTTACGGAATGATGACGTGGTTGATCTGCTGATGTGGACAGCTTGCATGTTAAGATAAATCATGTAGTGGGGATGAACTTCTTATGTATATAAGATGAGCGCCTACAACGCTAAATAGGAATCCTCTAGCTTCGTTGTCTCTTTGCGACTGCCGCCTTGCAAGCCCCCCGCCTCGGCTTTAGCCGCCATCAGCTCTCACGCCTGGCCTCCTTCTAATTCCTCACGAGCTCGCCCGCAGCCACCATGTCCTCGAGTGCTCTCTCGCTCGCGACGAAGCGACAGCTAGCTATCTAGCTAGCTCGTGGTGGCGGCGGCACCAGCAGTACCTAGCTGGCTAGCTACCTCGTGGCCGCACCTCGCGGAGGGTAGGGTCCGATGGTCGCCGACGTCGAGGCATTCCGGTGAGGTCGTGCTCGTGGAACACCATGGCGGGAAGTTAAAAGTTCCCTCCCGCCGACCATTTTTTATTTTTTAGGTCCCTGCAAAAATGCCCTCAATCCCGTAGATATGAAAGGAATGGCCTCATGGATTCAGGATCTTGTAAAGAAAATCGGGACGGCCGAATTTTGGAGATATATTCAGAACGGGTTTAGAGCAACTCTAGCAGACCCCGCATCCCGCCGGCCCGCAAAACGCGTTTGCAGTTCGCGCAAAACCACTTTGGCAGGCCGGCGCGGGCTGGCACAGATGCAGACCCCCCAAATGGATCCGTAAAAAAGTATATTCGCAGAACATGCTCATTTACGGGTCGGCTTCTGCGGGTTCTGCTCGGGCACCACCGCGACGACCCGCAAACAGAAAAACTGCAAATCTCGCATTTGACATAGGGTTTGGCAAACAAGTTCAAATTCAACCGATATAAACAATTTGCGCGCAAATAAAAGCAAAGTTCATTACGCAAAAGAGGGCATGCAAAGGTTTGCGCCCTGTCCGGCATCATCTTGGGGGTCGATCTTTACTCCACGCCATGGAGTCCATCTTGAAGTTCATCGGTGCCACCGAATCCACCTCCGTCGCTTGTTCCAACTCCCGCGCCGAAATCATCCACATTGCCACCATATGGAGCAGAGAAAACATCATCGAAACTGGAACACGGACCGGCCGAGGCGACCATTCTCCTCTTCAAGATCTCTCTCCTTGCCACATCATGCCATGTTTTGGTGAGGTCGTCCATGTCATTGCGGTTCATTGACATGATCTTGTTCTCTTCGGCAAGCAACAATGACATCGATTTGTTCTCAGAGGCTCGTGCTTTTCTCTCCTCAATGGCAGCTTTGCGGAGCCCCTCTTCCTTGAGCATTTGCCATTTTTCTTGCTTCTCTTTTGCCTTCTTCTCGGCCAACTCTTTCTTGATCTCCAGCGACTTCAACAACATCAACTCGTTTGATTGCACCATGGCATCAATCTTCTCCCTCAAGCTCGATGCTTCTTGATCTCTCTTTATCTTCTCTTTAGTCTTCTTGTCGCCATCGGGCTTGTGCAAATTTCTTGGGCCATCATCATCCTCATCTTCATCCATGTTTATAAGTGAGCCTCTCTTTGGTGGGGATTCTTTGTCGATCAACTTCCACTTCTCGCACTTTTGGAGCAACTCCCAACAATGCTCTAATTTGAAGAATCTGCCTTCCGAAGCTTCCATGTCCTTGTATCTATGTTGAGCAATCTTGTCCTACAAAATGTGAACAAAGTGATGCAATCATTTCCCATGATACATTATGATGATGCACAACTTGAACAAAGGAAAAACAAACTCACATAGTCGGACTCCACGGTGCCACTTGGAGGTGCATTGCGTACTTGCTCCAAGCAAGCTGCCCAACGCCTGCACATAGGCTTGATATTCTCCCAACGCCCTTGAAGCGACCGAAATGTGCGTGGAGTCCTATTGGGATACTTTTTCATAATACGGAAGTATTGATTTTCGATCCTTTGCCAATATCTCTTGGCGGTCTGAGAAGTACCCGTGCATGCATCAAGAGACACCGCACTCCATGCTTGGATCAAAGCTTGATCTTCCAAGATCGTGTAGTTCTTCGATCTTTGGCTTTTCCCAGTTTTTGCTTGCATTGCTCAAACGCTTCCACTTCGATCTCCTCCAATTCGTCTGCACAACCATGATCATCCACGCCGCCCTCCGTTTCATTGTACTCGAATGGTTTGAAAGGGGCTTGATCAATGTCAACCGCGTTCGTGTCCAACAAGTTCACGAACTCGGTTGTTGCATTGTTTGAACCACCGCTATAGCGAACGATAATAACAAGTCACGAGCTATCGAGACTAATGGCGAAAAATGAAAGGGAATCGCCAAGACCGAAGAGGCATACCTTCTGGCCATTTCGTCGAACACCTCGCTCGCGGGGGAGCGGCACCGTTGAACGGCATCGCCGGAGCACCTCCTTGCGGGGGGGGGGGGGGGTGGGTGGGTGGAGTGAGAGGTTGAAGAAGGTGGCTTCCTTGAATACGGAACCCTCCTCCGCTTTGCGCCCGCGGCCTTGCCGGCCTTCTCCGCTGCCGGCCGGGATCGCACTACGGCGTTGGCGCCCGGAGCGCGGGCCATCGCGACGGGGGCAGCCGGATTCCTGCCCTGCACGACCACGTTGCCCTGCCGTTTGCGAGAAGGCGCGGCGTGTGCTTGGGCGACGGCGGCGGGGGCAACATGGCCGGCGACGAGATCCGCCCGAGGGGAAGGAGCATGCGCGACCTCGACGGGGGACAGCATGGGGTTGTCCATGGCGGCGAGGAACGGCCGGGGAGGAGGAACCGGAGCTTGCGGAGGGGGCAATGGTGGCGGCGGGTGCGGGGAGCAGGAAAGGGCGCGCGGAAATGTCCCTCCCGCCAAATCTCGCGCCGGATAGGGGTTCAGCTCGGGTCAGCCTCCCAGCCCGTGAAGATAGAGGTTGGGGGAGAAGATTTGCCGCGCCCCGCGGGGCGGGATGCGGGGTCTGATCATGCGGATTTTTCGGCCCCGACCCGCAATTTGACGATTATTTTGCGGGCCAGGGCGGAATGCGGGGTCTACTAGAGTTGCTCTTACAGGCTTCATCCCGCAGACCGACGGTTATCGGATGGCCAAGTTTGCTTGACATGCTAGAGATGGTCTTACGAGACAGAAACACCACCTGCAAATCTGGTATGCAGTTTTATGCAAAGAGCAGCTAGATTTGCTAGTATCTATACAAAATCCAACGGCTCACAACGTCCTAAAGAAGCACACAATCCGTATGCTACGACCTGATTGGTCGAGGCCAGGGGCCCATCCATCCACACACGTGCACGCAGTTGTGCAATCGCGACGCCCCTGCGTGACACGATACTGCGTTCTCCGGCCTCCCTCGGTCCTTTCTCTTCTAAACGGCTCAGAGCATCTCCTGCCTTTCAGCCCCCCAGGGCGCCGAAAAAGAGGGGCATGGGGGCGAACCAGCGTTAGATTGGCCCCTGGGGGCGACCTAGCTCCCAGTCACGCCCCCAGGCGCCGCCCCCCAGCCGCGGCAAATTCAAACGTAGTCATTCCCGCTCACAAAATAGACGCCACAAATCCGGCGATCAAGCGGCCACAGTTCGGCGATCGAATAAAAAGTTCGGCGTACAAAAAAAGAAAGGATGCGCGTGCGCATCAGACGGCGAGGTCGGCCTCCGGCGTTGGCGGAGTCGGCGTGCACGGGCTTGGCAGGGTCTCTGTGTTGGGCGGCGTCGGCGTGGCTTCTATGCTGCGGGGAGACATGGCGGCATCATCGCTCGGGCTTGGCGGCGGCGTCGGCATGGGCGTCGGCGTGGGCATGGGAGTTGGCGGCGCCGTCGAGGGAAGCTGGTTCAGGATGAGGCCACGCTCTGCCAAGTACCACGCCTTGACCGCCTCGTCGTTGCTCTGAAGCATGTCCGCCCCGCCCAGCAGGAAAGCCAGGTCGGTGTTTCTCTTCTTCGCGGCGACGTTGGTCCGGAGTAGGTCGAGCTTGACGGCGCTGCTCGACAACAACGCCGACCACCGCGCCTCGGTCTTCTCTTCACGTAGGGTGGCGCGGGCCTTTGCGTCAGCGAGGCAATGCTCGATGGACTCCTGCACTCGAGCGGTAGCCGCGTCGGCGTGTTTCCCCTTCTTGGCCCCTTTGTTGCCGTCCGGCCGCCCTTCTGACGCGCCCGGCGTCGGCGCGTCCGGCTTGTATGTCTCCTTGGCCTTGTTGAGGGTGCGCCGGACTTCCGCCCACTTCTCGCACTTGTCAATGTGCTTGTAAACGTGGAGGTACTTGAATTCGGCATCGTTGTTGCCCTGCCGATACATGGCGAACATGCGCAGCAGCTGCGCGGAGGAACAAACAGTTGGCGGGCGCACACATTTAAGAGAAGCGCGAGACCGGCGTGCCATACCTGATCCTCAACGCTGGCATCGCTCTCCGGGCGAGCCGCGACCTCCTCGACGATCCCATGCCATTTGTTGCACGCCCCCTGGATGAGCCCCCAATGGTTCGCCATCGCCTTCGCCCCGCGCTGCATGTAGACGCCTTTAAAGTAGGGGTCGACAAGCTTGCGCTCGTCGAACTCGGCCTTGATGCGCTCCCAGTACGTCTCGATGCTTTGGTTCGTGCCGATGGTTGGGTTGAGGCAGACAACTTTCCACGCTTCGGCGAGGCACTCCTGCTCCTTCGACGCCCACTTGATGCGCGGCTCACCGGACCTGGCCGCCCGCTTCTTATTCTTGCGCCTCCTCGCCGGAACATTCGCCGGCTCCTCCTCCTCCTCCTCCTCTTCGTCCTCCTCCTCCTACTCCTCCGGCTCCTCCTCGCCGTAGACGTAGCCGAGCTTGCCGTCCATGCCGCCGCTGAGATCCACCGTGTCGTCCGGGGTGACGAACCCAGGGGACGCGATGGCCGCGGCCGAGCCTGCCGCGATGATGTCGTCCATGTCGGCGTCGGTCCCGTCGGTGTCACCGAGGTGCGAGAAGGGCAGCGCGCCACGACGGAGAGGGGGCGTCGGGGAGGACGCGTAGGCCGGCGGCGAGTAGTTGTGTGGAGGGTACTACACGCCGGCGAAGGTGGGCGAGGGCGTGCGCTGGGCCAGGTGTTCATGGGGGGAAGGTGACGTTGGGGTTGAACCCACCGTGCGTGTCCCCGTCGGCGTAGCCCGGCGATGGCGTGCATCCCCATGGCTGCGGTGACGGAGAGCTGACGCCTTGCTGGCTCCAGGGCGCGTACTGGGCGTGGCTGCTGATACGTCTCCAACGTATCTATAATTTACGAAGTATTCATGCCATGTTTGCAATAGTTTTATATGATTTTGGTATGATTTGATCAGAACTAACCCGGACTGACGCTGTTTTCAGCAGAACTACCGTGGTGTTGTTTTTGTGCAGAAATAAAAGTTCTCGAAACGCAATGAAAATCAACGGAGAATTTTTCTGGAAAATATGAAAAATACTAAACAAAAATCTACCGGAGGGGAGTCACGGGGGCCCCACGAGGGTGGGGGGCGCGCCCACCCCCCTGGGGCGTGCCCCCTGCCTCGTGGACTCCCCGAAAGCCCCCCTGACGTGAAATCAACGCCAACCTCTCCTATAACTACAGAAACCTTTGGGAAATAATCTAGATAAGAAGTTCCGCCACCGCAAGCCTCTGTAGCCACGAGAAATCAATCTAGGCCCTCTCCGGCACCCTATCGGAGAGGGCCACCATCACCGGAGGCCATGGGGAAGGATCTCGGAGGGGCCATCATCGCCATGAAGGCCAAGGACCAGAGGGGGAACCTCTCCCCAACTAGGGGGGAGGCTATGGAGGAGGAAGCACAAGGGGGAGAACCTCTCCTCCTCTCTTCCGGTGGTGCCGGAGTGCCATCGGGAGGGGAATCATTGCCGCGGTGATCGTCTTCATCAACATCACCATCATCACCATCATCATCACCATCCTCATCTCTTTTATGCGGTCCACTCTCCCGCACCCCGCTGTAATCCCTACTTGAACATGGTGCTTTATGCTACATATTATGATCCAATGATATGTTGCCATCCTTAGATGTTTTGAGTGGATATCCTTTGTCCTTGGGTTGATTGATGATAAAGATTGGTACGAGTTGTATGTTTTATTTTGGTGCTATCCTATGGTGCCCTCCGTGTCGCGCAAGCATGAGGGATTCCCGCTGTAGGGTGTTGCAATACGTTTATGATTCGCTTATAGTGGGTGGCTTGAGTGATAGAAGCATACACCCGAGTAAGGGGGTTGTTGCGTATGGGATAAAGGGGACGTGATGCTTTAATGCTATGGTTGGGTTTTACCTTAATGATCTTTAGTAGTTGCGGATGCTTGCTAGAGTTCCAATCATAAGTGCATATGATCCAAGAAGAGAAAGTATCTTAGTTTATGTCTCTCCCTCATATGAAAATTGCAATGACGACCACCGGTTTGGTTAACAATTGCCTAGGATAATTCCGCACACCGACCCATCATTATTCCACACTCGCTATTTATAATATTTAATAATATATTCTAACTTTATGATAACAACACCTACTTTTATATTTTAGCTCTCCGATATCATGCAAAGTTATCCTCTTCATACCCACAACGTAGTTTTATTTCTCGTCTCTAGTTGGAAGCAAACGTTCGGTGTACGTAGAGTCGTATCAGTGGCAGATAGGACTTGAGAGAATATTGATCTTACCTTTAGCTCCTTGTGGGTTCGACACTCCATACTTATCACCTCCACCTTTGGGAATTGCTATGATGATTCCCTGCACTTGGGGATTATCAGCTGCCGGGTGGATTCATCATCCCCACGTGAGTCGCCTCGGCCTCGGCTTGGTCCGCCGAAGCCGCAGCCGCACGCGCCGCGTTGTCACGAGCCTTCTTGGCGATTGCCCTGTTCCGCCGGTCGGCGGTGACAGCCTCCCGTTGCTGAACTTGCGCCCTCCACTCGACGTTTGTCATGCCCGGTGGCTTGGACGGCGGCGCCCTCGGCTTCCTCTGCTTCGGCTGGGCGACGGAGGCGGTCGCGGTTGCCGCGGCATGTGGACGACGTACTTCTTCGGCGGCATGGCGGCCGGCTGGGAGGCGAGCGGGAGGAATGGAGAGAATGGAAGGGAAGTGGGGGAAAAGCGGGAAGAAACGGCGGGAAGAGGCGCTCGACTCGCCGACAGGGCGGCCCCACGTCCCTTTTCGCTTGTGCTGGCGTCCCCAGCGCGCCGGGTTCGGTTCGGGACCCGAGCCGGCGAAAAAGGACTACTGGAGGTGCGACTGGGCCGATTTTCTGACGCTGGCGCGACAAAAAGTCTGAAAAGGCCGGTTGGGGACACGGCTAGAGATGCTCTCAATCGCCCATCGTCGGCTATGGCTGCGTCCTTCCTCTAGCGCCGGCCAGCACGTTGAGCGTGCCGCCGCCTCTTCACGCGCGTTTGAGCTCCGCTCCGCCGCCAAGCGCGCTCCTAGCGGTACTACAAGCCCGACAGCCTCGGCTCCAGCACTGGAAGATGCGACGCGACGCGACGGCAGCGCATCCCCGACCACGGTGCACAAGAGCGCGTGGGTCGCACAGTTATCCTCTGACGGGATAAAATAAAGAAATGGGACGATCCAAAGCAATGGGCAGGGATTTTGTCATCATGCACATATATATAGAATATCACTAAGTCCGAATTAGACATGAGTAAATACAATTAGATCCAGATCCAAGCTTTGCTAGGGTAGTGATGTCGTTCCCTTCATCCTTAATCACGCCATTCTGCAGTAGTTATTCCCGGATAGATGGCCATTAGTAGCTAATGAAGCGCGAAACGAGGATTACTATGTCACGTTAGGTGCCGATTGATAGCCCACGTGATCAGCATAGTAGCCACTGGTAGCCCACGTGGTCAAGCATGGTAACCACGTGATGTCTAATCGAGTCCAGCTAGGACCCCAAATGCCCACACCTATCTAGCTAGCTCTATAAAAGCCCCGGCAGACGTCTACACAAAAACAACCCACACCAGGCATAAGCGGTGAGTGAGTGCATCGACCTTCCATCAGCTATATCCTAGGTCGATCTGATCATGGCAGCAGCAATGCTCCCGAGGCTCGCTGCCATGGCGGCGCTGGTCGCCCTGATGTGCGCCGTCGCTGTGGCCCAGAAGGTACCTGCCATCGGCGGTGCGCCGGTGTGCGACGGTGTCGATCAGAACGTCGTGAATGCGTGCTTCAAGAGCTTCGGAGAAGGTAACAAAGATGCCACTGCCGACAGGATTATTTCGGGTAAAGTCAGTCAGGTTCAAGTGGACTGCTGCGTAGCCTTTGGAGGCCACTCGTGCCTCTGCAAGATGAAGAAGGCGTGGAAGGCTCCGGCTCAAAGCAAAAGTGCCCAGGTGCAATGCGTCAAGCAAAAGGCCTGCTAATGAGCGTGTGGGAGGTCTTTTCGTGCATGCAAGACCTCTAGTTCGTTGAATATGTGTGTTTCTTGCATGTTGGTTTCAAGCGGTGGATGTTCACCTGCTCCATGCTTGCTTTTATTTGTTTGTGTGTGTGTGTCATGTGAGTGTGTTCTGTTTTTCTACGTATGAGAACGTTGATCGGTCGGTTGTGTCTTTTTTGTTTGTACCAATCAGAAATAAATGTGGGTGAGATTTCTTGTTTCATCCTGTTTTGTTCGTATATTATTTCATGCATCCAAAAATATATTATAACACTAGCAAATGTTAAATACGGAGTTAATTAGTACATGCACACTAGTCTCAAAAAAAATATTAGTACATGCACACTACATCTGCGCAGCAGAGCGCAAATCCTTAGAGGCTAGTTCTTACTTTCTCTTGAGCAATCGGCATGGCGGATAGATTATACGTGCCCCGTCTCTGTCGATGTGGATCAAGTGGCCAAAGTGAACTTCGATCTCCATGCTGTCTGCACCATCCGCTCAGGTCCAACTTGACGGGAATTAGACGCAACACTAGCTCACAATCCAAGCAGTCCTGGTCGGCTGGCGCGCCGCGAGCCGTGCCGTTCGTGCAACAAACCTCCGCTGCGCACGTGGGTGGCGGCCATGGCCCACGTGTGCGCCACCTTAGCTTGCAGATGCAATGCTGGGCAGCCTGTCTGCCCTACATAACGTCGGTCGCTGCGCAAACCACCACGCCTATGTCGGTTGTCCGTGAGCCAAATTTTGACAGAAGGCTCAACAGTTGGCGCAGTCTTTTTTTTGAGTCTAAACACACCTCACTTTATTGAATAATGTTCGTAGGGATATAATTCAAATGTGGGGGGTTTATGAGCCACACATGGCGCCCCGGGTCCAGACCAAAAGCATGCTTAGCGAGGCTATGCCCGTCCTTCAAAGATGACGGTACACTGTTGGAAAAGCTCCATCGTCTCTCTGATCTCCCTTGCATACATCCCACCAATGCCAAGCTTGATATCCTGCACCACGCCCTTGCAGTCCGAGGCAATTATAACATGAGATAATGATAGATCTTGGGCAAGTGCAAGAGCCTCCCGACAAGCTAGTGCCTCGAGCGTAGCAGGATCGGTGAGGCTGGCGCATCTGATCGCTGACGAGCCCAAGTGATTGCTGTCTCCGTCCCTACAAACTGCATTGAAGGAGCCTTCATCATTTGCTCTATTTACAGCCCCATCGACCCGGATTTTTGCAAAGTTCTCCGGTGGCCTTATCCACCTAGGCTTACTCACGCTGGATCGGGTAACTGGATTGTGCTTCACCTCAACTGGCTTACAGTCATTGAGTTCACGGATGTACTTCATGATGAATTGGTGGGTTGACATCGGACTCTGAAAGATGTGCTCATGTAAGGCTTGGCGTCGAGAGAACCAAATGGCCCAGAGAGTAACCAATACTTGAGTAAACTTCATCGAGGGAAGCGAGTCCAGGAGGGAGAAGATCCACCGTTTTGCATCTGGTTCGGTCGTTTCAGATAAAACATGAAAGATCTCCGGCGCTTGCAATGCCCAAACCGAACGAGCAGCGTGGCAATGCAGAAGAGAGTGTTGCCAGGAATCTGTAGCTCCACATAGCCTGCAACTCTTGACAGTCGACATGTTTCGGTGGTGTAACACATCCCCCGTCGGGGTTGACTGTTGAGCTAGTCTCCAGAGAAAAATTTTGACCTTCGAAGGCACATCTACCTTCCATAGCTTGGACCACGACTTCTGTTCACCTTCAGAGTTGGAGGAATCCGAACGCCCCTCTAACCAAGCTTCTCGGCTGTGTTTTGTGGTAACAAGCATGCGGTACGCCGATCGGACTGAGAAGACTTTGTTCTTCTCATGAGCCCAAGACCAGAAATCATTAATATGTTTTGTGCATAGGGGAATTGAGAAGATAGCCGCTGCATCAGTTGGCGCAGTCGATAACGTGCTATAGGACATATGACTACCACGGCCCATACAACCCACGGGATCGCCCTGGCGTCGTGCGGGGTCTGTGTGGAACACTAGTGAAAAAATGACTAGACACAATTTTAATAGGTGGCGCCTCATTTTTAATCCACGCCACAATTATTATTTTTTAAATTTTTAATCCACACCACAATTATTTTTTAAATAGTGGTGGCGTTGGCATATTCGATACGCCATCACTATTTCATTATTGGTGGCGTGTCGCATAAAATCCACGCCACTACTATTTGGGATCCAGCAGCCTACCTGGTCGCAACTTAGTGGTGGCGTGTAACTTTTAGTCACGACACCAGTATTGGACCTATTGGTGGCGTCGCACTTTTTTTTCCACGCCACCATCAGATGTATCAAATTATTCAAAAACAAAGAAAAAATGTACGAGTTACTGGTGGCGTCCATAGTTCAGCCCATGCCACCAGTAATTCTGTGCAGCCCACGCCACTAAGACTAACTAAAAATTGGGTTTAGACAATTTTCAAATTGGGCTGAAGAAAACAGCGCACAACCCACCGTCTCTCTCTCTCTCTCTCTCTCTCTCTCTCTCTCTCTCTCTCTCTCTCTCTTTCTCTCTCTCCTAATCTAAGCCGAAGCCAAAAATACAAGGATAGATCGAGCGAGTCCCTCTCGTAGCCACCGACCACCCACCTCGCCTTCCCTTGCAGCTCGTCGCCGGCCGGTGGCTCTTCCCCTCGCCTCCCCACCTCAGATAAGTTAGATTACAAGAAAGGTTAAATAAAACAATGGAAAGGAAAAATGTGTATACATGGGCATTAGCTGTATCTCCTTCCCAAGAGCAAGCAGAGCGGGATAATCATGATAGGCCTACCAGCAGATCACCACTTCGGTAAAGGGGCGAGGAAATTCATGACGTTACCCATACCATCGTGCTTGGATAATTGATCAAGAAACATATAGCATGGCGCTTCCGATGTTCTCGTTGATGATCGGAGTACCACACACATGCTTCGGGATAGCATTGGCATGGTCGTCAGGTAAAAGTCAGACCTTGGATACACAAAGGATCCATCAGGAACAACTAATAAAATAAGTCATACAATTTCCGCAAGGAAAAGATGAGGATGTGGCCGACGGGCTCAGCAAGAATTCGTGGAGATTTCCATAAACATGGATTTTCACAATTAAATGAACAAGGTGATAGCATTGGACACACCAAAGTATATAATGAATTATGTTCGAGGAGAACATCCACAATTAAACATTGAATGTTAGAATGGTGATTCAATAACCAGCACACTATAATGGAATTATTGCCCGCTAACTCCAAAGCAATAGGGTTGATAGAAATACTGAAATCTCACAACAGAGTTCACTTGTTGGTATTCCGGTTAGAAACAACACAGGGACCAAGAAATGAATGGAGATGGCGAAAATATCGCTACATCAAGAATTTGTAAGAGGTGGTGAAATTCTCACAACATTCTTGACATAAAATATGGTAATACTCCAATGTAGACAAGTAATTGCTGAGCAATATTTGGCAGAGGATTATCGAAAGATTAAATAGTATTTCAAAGTATCTTGTGAATCACATGAACAACTAGGGTTGAACAAATCCTCGATAAGTGTGAGGAATTATTTGTAGGGGTATTCACGCGGCAAAGAACTGCAAGGCAGTAAGCTCAAAGGATTCCTGAGACAACGAATAGTATTTCAGGGCATCTTGTAATAACAAGAGTAACTGGGAATGGAAGTATGAACGCCAGGTGCATGTAGTTATCCATAGGGGTTGGCGGTGGAAGGGAATTGGAAAAGCGATGAGCACATGTTCTCGGGAGAACATCGGAGAGTTTCTTCGAAGTCTTCTGTTGAAGCAGGCGATCATCTGAAATGAAGGGGCTCTCCAGGAGGAAGTAGTTATGAGAACCTAAAGTTAGAGTTAGCAAAATCTTTAACCCTAATAGAAGAGAGATCAGAATCCCAGAGTAAAGACGAGGAATAAAAGATCCTAATACCACCCATTTGTGATTTGGGCCCGTCAGACACACAACAATGTTAGTAAAAGGTTTTCAAAGACTAGACTCAAATTCGGCCAAGGAGTTGGAAAGGGGGATTCCTACATGAAGTAGGCTCTAATACCAACTTGTGATGCCCCCGATTCGACCGTACACTAATCATACACGCAATTGTGTATGATCAAGATCAGGGACTCATGGGAAGATATCACAACACAACTCTAGATACAAATTAAAGTCATACAAGCTTTATATTACAAGCCAGGGGTCCCGAGGGCTCGAATAAATAAGTTAGAATACAAACGAGTCAGCGGAAGCAACAATATCTGAGTATAGTAAGTTAAACAAGTTTGCCTTAAGAAGGCTATCACAAAAGCAACAACGATAAAAAAGGCAAGGCCTCCTGCCTGGGAGCCTCCTAACTACTCCTAGTTGTCGGCGGCCTCCACGTAGGAGTAGGCCCGGGGTAGTGTAAGTCATCGACGATGGCATCTGGCTCTTGGGCTCTGACATCTGATCGCACCAATCGGGTATAGGGGAAAAAGAGGTAGCAAAGCAACCATGAGTACTCATCCAAAGTACTCGCAAGACTTATATCAGATCTAAACTAAGTATGCATCAGTATCAAAGGGATGGGCTGTATCTGTGGACTGAACTGCCGAATGCCAGAAGAGAAGGGAAAGCCTAGCCTACCGAAGACTAGCATCTTCAAGCATCTTGCAGCATCAGAAGAGGTAAGAGTAGCATATTATATTTAACAAGTATGTTATAACATTAACGCACAGAGATCCTTTCTCGACTCCCTGCGAGAAAGCAATCCCGGAGCCATCATATCCAAATCACATCTCAGTATCCAGTTCTAGTTGAATAGATCGGGATACAACTCCAAGTCGTCCTGATACCGTGGACATGGCTATTCGAATAGATAAACTTCCCTGCAAGGGTGCACCACATTACCCAACACGCTCGATCACTCTGGCCAGACACACTTTCTTGGGTCATGCCCGGCCTCGGAAGATCAACACGTCGTAGCCCTACCTAGGCTCAACAGAGAGGCCAGCAGGCCGGTCTACATCCTAAGCGCGCATGGATCTTGGGCCCGTCGCCCTTTGCACTCCTGCATGTTGCAAAGAGACCGGTGAGCGGACCTAGTCCCCTTATACAAGCGTAGGCGTAACCAGTCAAACCCGGCGCGCTGCTCAGTCGCTAACGTCGTAAGAGCTTCGGCTGATACATACAACGCCGAGTGCCCATAACTGTTCCCGTGTGATGGTTAGTGCGTACAGGCCAGTCGCCAACTCAGGTCAAATACCCAATCTCGTTAGTGTCTTCGGAGCGCGTGGTGACGAGCAGAGACTCACGATCATGTGACCCCATGATACGTCTCCAACGTATCTATAATTTTTTATTGTTCCATGTTGTTATATTATCATTCTTGGATGTTTTACATGAAGGAAATATGCCCTAGAGGCAATAATAAAGTTATTATTTATTTCCTTATATCATGATAAATGTTTATTATTCATGCTAGAATTGTATTAACCGGAAACGCAATACTTGTGTGAATACATAGACAAACAGAGTGTCACAAGTATGCCTCCACTTGACTAGCTCGTTGATCAAAGATGGTTATGTTTCCTAGCCATAGACATGAGTTGTCATTTGATTAACGGGATCACATCATTAGGAGAATGATGTGATTGACTTGACCCATTCCGTTAGCTTAGCTCTTGATCGTTTAGTATTCTGCTATTGCTTTCTTCATGACTTATACATGTTCCTTTGACTCATGAGATTATGCAACTCCCGTTTACCGGAGGAACACTTTGTGTGCTACCAAACATCACAACGTAACTGGGTGATTATAAAGGTGCTCTACAGGTGTCTCCAAAGGTACTTGTAGGGTTGGCGTATTTCGAGATTAGGATTTGTCACTCCGATTGTCGGACAGATATCTCTGGGCCATCTCAGTAATGCACATCACTATAAGCCTTGCAAGCAATGTGACTAATGAGTTAGTTGCGGGATGATGTATTACGGAACGAGTAAAGAGACTTGTTGGTAACGAGATTGAACTAGGTATTGAGATCCCGACGATCGAATCTCGGGCAAGTAACATACCGATGACAAAGGGAACAACGTATGTTGTTATGCGGTTTGACCGATAAAGATCTTCGTAGAATATGTGGGAGCAAATATGAGCATCCAGGTTCCGCTATTGGTTATTGGCCGGAGACATGTCTCGGTCATGTCTACATAGTTCTCGAACCCGTAGGGTCCGCACGCTTAAAGTTCGATGACGGTTATATTATGAGTTTATGTGTTTTGATGTCCCGAAGGTAGTTCGGAGTCCCGGATGTGATCAGGACATGACGAGGAGTTTCTAAATGGTCGAGACATAAAGATTGATATATTGGAAGCCTATATTTGGATATCGGAAGTGTTCCGGGTGAAATCGGGGTTTTACCGGAGTACCGGGGGTTACCGGAACCCCCCCGGGGGTTTAATGGGCCAAGATGGGCCTTTGTCGAGAAGAGGAGGGGCGGCCAGGGCAGGCCGCGCGCCCCCTCCCCCTCTAGTCCGAGTTGGACAAGGAGGGGGGGCGGCGCCCCCCTTTCCTTCCCCTCTCTCTCCTCCTTCCCCCTTCTCCTACTCCAACTAGGAAAGGAGGGAGTCCTACTCCCGGTGGGAGTAGGACTCCTCCCTGGCGCGCCTCCTCCTGGCCGGCCGCCTCTCCCCCCTTGGTCCTTTATATACGGGGGCAGGGGGCACCTCTAGAGACAACAATTGATCTCTTGATCTCATAGCCGTGTGCGGTGCCCCCCTCCACCATAATCCACCTCGATAATATCGTAGCGGTGCTTAGGCGAAGCCCTGCGTTGGTAGAACATCATCATCGTCACCACGCCATCGTGCTGACGGAAGTCTCCCTCAAAGCTCGGCTGGATCGGAGTTTGAGGGACGTCATCGAGATGAATGTGTGCTGAACTCGGAGGTGACGTACGTTCGGTACTTGATCGGTCGGATCGTGAAGACGTACGACTACATCAACCGCGTTGTGCTAACGCTTCCTCTTTCGGTCTATGAGGGTACGTTGACACACTCTCCCCTCTCGTTGCTATGCATCACCATGATCTTGCATGTGCGTAGGAAATTTTCTGAAATTACTACGTTCCCCAACAGTGGCATCCGAGCCAGGTTTTATGCGTTGATGTTATATGCACGAGTAGAACACAAGTGAGTTGTGGGCGATACAAGTCATACTGCTTACCAGCATGTCACACTTTGGTTCGGCGGTATTGTTGGATGAAGCGGCCCGGACTGACATTACGCGTATGCTTACGCGAGACTAGTTCTACCGATGTGCTTTGCACACAGGTGGCTGGCGGGTGTCAATTTCTCCAACTTTAGTTGGACCGAGTGTGGCAACGCCCGGTCCTTGAGAAGGTTAAAACAACACTAACTTGACGAACTATCGTTATGGTTTTTGATTCGTAGGTAAGAACGGTTCTTGCTCAGCCCGTAGCAGCCACGTAAAACTTGCAACAACAAAGTAGAGGACGTCTAACTTGTTTTTGCAGGGCATGTTGTGATGTGATATGGTCAAGGCATGATGCTATATTTTATTGTATGAGATGATCATGTTTTGTAACCGAGTTATCGGCAACTGGAAGGAGCCATATGGTTGTCGCTTTATTGTATGCAATGCAATCGCCCTATAATGCTTTACTTTATCACTAAGCGGTAGCGATAGTCGTAGAAGCATAAGTTGGCGAGACGACAACGATGCTACGATGGAGATCAAGGTGTCACGCCGGTGACGATGGTGATCATGATGGTGCTTCAGAGATGGAGATCGCAAGCACGAGATGATGATGGCCATATCATATCACTTATATTGATTGCATGTGATGTTTATCTTTTATGCATCTGATCTTGCTTTGATTGACGGTAGCGTTATAAGATGATCCCTCACTAAATTTCAAGGTATAAGTGTTCTCCCTGAGTATGCACCGTTGCGAAAGTTCTTCGTGCTGAGACACCACGTGATGATCGGGTGTGATAGGCTCTACGTTCAAATACAACGGGTGCAAAACAGTTGCACACGCAGAATACTCAGGTTAAACTTGACGAGCCTAGCATATGCAGATATGGCCTCGGAACACTGAGACCGAAAGGTCGAGCGTGAATCATATAGTAGATATGATCAACATAGTGATGTTCACCATTGAAACTACTCCATCTCACGTGATGATCGGACATGGTTTAGTTGATATGGATCACGTGATCACTTAGAGGATTAGAGGGATGTCTATCTAAGTGGGAGTTCCTTAATAATTTGATTAACTGAACTTTAATTTATCATGAACTTAGTACCTGATAGTATTTTGCATGTCTATGTGGTTGTAGATAGATGGCCCGTGCTGTTGTTCCATTGTATTTTAATGTGTTCCTTGAGAAAGCAAAGTTGAAAGATGATGGTAGCAATTACACGGACTGGGTCCGTAACTTGAGGATTATCCTCATTGCTGCACAGAAGAATTACGTCATGGAAGCACCGCTAGGTGCCAGACCTGCTGCAGGAGCAACACCAGATGTTATGAACGTCTGGCAGAGCAAAGCTGATGACTACTCGATAGTTCAGTGTGCCATGCTTTACGGCTTAGAACCTGGACTTCAACGACGTTTTGAACGTCATGGAGCATATGAGATGTTCCAGGAGTTGAAGTTAATATTTCAAGCAAATGCCCGGATTGGGAGATATGAAGTCTCCAATAAGTTCTACAGCTGTAAGATGGAGGAGAATAGTTCTGTCAGTGAGCATATACTCAGAATGTCTGGGTATAACAATCACTTGATTCAACTGGGAGTTAATCTTCCGGATGATAGCGTCATTGGCAGAATTCTTCAATCACTGCCACCAAGCTACAAGAGCTTCGTGATGAACTATAACATGCAAGGGATGGATAAGACGATTCCCGAGCTCTTCGCAATGCTAAAGGCTGCGGAGGTAGAAATCAAGAAGGAGCATCAATTGTTGATGGTCAACAAGACCACCAGTTTCAAGAAAAAGGGCAAAGGGAAGAAGAAGGGGAACTTTAAGAAGAACATCAAACAAGTTGCTGCTCAGGAGAAGAAACCCAAGTCTGCACCTAAGCCTGAGACTGAGTGCTTCTACTGCAAACAGACTGGTCACTGGAAGCGGAACTGCCCCAAGTATTTGGCGGATAAGAAGGATGGCAAGGTGAACAAAGGTATATGTGATATACATGTTATTGATGTGTACCTTACTAATGCTCGCAGTAGCACCTGGGTATTTGATACTGGTTCTGTTGCTAGTATTTGCAACTCGAAACAGGGACTACGGATTAAGCGAAGATTGGCTAAGGACGAGGTGACGATGCGCGTGGGAAATGGTTCCAAAGTCGATGTGATCGCGGTCGGCACGCTAACTCTACATCTACCTTCGGGAATAGTTTTAGACCTGAATAATTGTTATTTGGCGCCAGCGTTGAGCATGAACATTATATCTGGATCTTGTTTGATGCGAGACAGTTATTCATTTAAATCAGAGAATAATGGTTGTTCTATTTATATGAGTAATATCTTTTATGGTCATGCACCCTTGAGGAGTGGTCTATTTATATTAAATCTCGATAGTAGTGATACACATATTCATAATATTGAGGCCAAAAGATGCAGAGTTGATAATGATAGTGCAACTTATTTGTGGCACTGCCGTTTAGGTCATATTGGTGTAAAGCGCATGAAGAAACTCCATACTGATGGACTTTTGGAACCACTTGATTATGAATCAGTGGGTACTTGCGAACCGTGCCTCATGGGCAAGATGACTAAAACGTCGTTCTCCGGAACTATGGAGCGAGGAACAGATTTGTTGGAAATCATACATACAGATGTATGTGGTCCGATGAATGTTGAGGCTCGTGGCGGGTATCATTATTTTCTCACCTTCACAGATTATTTAAGCAGATATGGGTATATCTACTTAATGAAACATAAGTCTGAAACATTTGAAAAGTTCAAAAAATTTCAGTGTGAAGTTGAAAAATCATCGTAACAAGAAAATAAAGTTTCTACGATCTGATCGTGGAGGAGAATACTTTGAGTTACGAGTTTGGTCTTCATTTGAAACAATACGGAATAGTTTCGCAACTCACGCCACCCGAAACACCACAACGTAATGGTGTGTACGAACGTCGTAATCGTACTTTACTAGATATGGTGCGATCTATGATGTCTCTTACTGATTTACCGCTATCATTTTGGGGTTATGCTTTAGAGACGGATGCATTCACGTTAAATAGGGCACCATCAAAATCCGTTAAGACGACGCCTTATGAACTGTGGTTTGGCAAGAAACCAAAGTTGTCGTTTCTTAAAGTTTGGGGCTGCGATGCTTATGTGAAAAAGCTTCAACCTGATAAGCTCGAACCCAAATCGGAGAAATGTGTCTTCATAGGATACCCAAAGGAAACTGTTGGGTACACCTTCTATCACAGATCTAAAGGCAAGACTTTTGTTGCTAAATTTGGATCCTTTCTAGAGAAGGAGTTTCTCTCGAAAGAAGTGAGTGGGGGGAAAGTAGAACTTGATGATGTAACTGTACCTGCTCCCTTATTGGAAAGTAGTTCATCACAGAAACCGGTTCCTGTGACACCTACACCAATTAGTGAGGAAGTTAATGATGATGATCATGAAACTTCAGATCAAGTTGTTACTGAACCTCATAGGTCAACCAGAGTAAGATCCCCACCAGAGTGGTACGGTAATCCTATTCTGGAGGTTATGTTACTAGACCATGACGAACCTACAAACTATGAAGAAGCGATGGTGAGCCCAGATTCCGCAAAATGGCTTGAGGCCATGAAATCTAAGATGGGATCCATGTATGAGAACAAAGTGTGGACTTCGGTTGACTTGCCCGATGATCGGCAAGCCATTGAGAATAAATGGATCTTCAAGAAGAAGACTGACGCTGACGGTAATGTTACTGTCTATAAAGCTCGACTTGTTGCAAAAGGTTTTCGACAAGTTCAAGGGATTGACTACGATAAGACTTTCTCACCCGTAGCGATGCTTAAGTCTGTCCGAATCAAGTTAGCAATTGCCGCATTTTATGATTATGAAATTTGGCAAATGGATGTCAAAACTGCATTCCTGAATGGATTTCTGGAAGAAGAGTTGTATATGATGCAACCGGAAGGTTTTGTCGATCCAAAGGGAGCTAACAAAGTGTGCAAGCTCCAGCGATCCATTTATGGACTGGTGCAAGCCTCTCGGAGTTGGAATAAACGCTTTGATAGTGTGATCAAAGCATATGGTTTTATACAGACTTTTGGAGAAGCTTGTATTTACAAGAAAGTGAGTGGGAGCTCTGTAGCATTTCTGATATTATATGTGGATGACATATTGTTGATTGGAAATGATATAGAATTTCTGGATAGCATAAAAGGATACTTGAATAAGAGTTTTTCAATGAAAGACCTCGGTGAAGCTGCTTATATATTGGGCATCAAGATCTATAGAGATAGATCAAGACGTTTAATTGGACTTTCACAAAGCACATACCTTGACAAAGTTTTGAAGAAGTTCAAAATGGATCAAGCAAAGAAAGGGTTCTTGCCTGTGTTACAAGGTGTGAAGTTGAGTAAGACTCAATGCCCGACCACTGCAAAAGATAGAGAGAAGATGAAAGATGTTCCCTATGCTTCAGCCATAGGCTCTATCATGTATGCAATGCTGTGTACCAGACCTGATGTGTGCCTTCCTATAAGTTTAGCAGGGAGGTACCAAAGTAATCCAGGAGTGGATCACTGCACAGCGGTCAAGAACATCCTGAAATACCTGAAAAGGACTAAGGATATGTTTCTCGTTTATGGAGGTGACAAAGAGCTAGTCGTAAATGGTTACGTCGATGCAAGCTTTGACACTGATCCGGACGATTCTAAATCGCAAACCGGATACGTGTTTACATTGAACGGTGGAGCTGTCAGTTGGTGCAGTTCTAAACAAAGCATTGTGGCGGGATCTATGTGTGAAGCGTAGTACATAGCTGCTTCGAAAGCAGCAAATGAAGTTGTCTAGATGAAGGAGTTCATATCCGATCTAGGTGTCATACCTAGTGGATCGGGTCCAATGAAAATCTTTTGTGACAATACTGGTGCAATTGCCTTGGCAAAGGAATCCAGATTTCACAAGAGAACCAAGCACATCAAGAGACACTTCAACTCCATCCGTGATCAAGTCCAGGTGGGAAACATAGAAATTTGCACGATACATACGGATCTGAATGTTGCAGACCCGTTGACCAAGCCTCTTCCATGAGCAAAACATGATCAGCACCAAGGCTCCATGGGTGTTAGAATCATTACTGTGTAATCTAGATTATTGACTCTAGTGCAAGTGGGAGACTAAAGGAAATATGCCCTAGAGGCAATAATAAAGTTATTATTTATTTCCTTATATCATGATAAATGTTTATTATTCATGCTAGAATTGTATTAACCAGAAACGTAATACTTGTGTGAATACATAGACACACAGAGTGTCACTAGTATGCCTCTACTTGACTAGCTCGTTGATCAAAGATGGTTATGTTTCCTAGCCATAGACATGAGTTGTCATTTTATTAACGGGATCACATCATTAGGAGAATGATGTGATTGACTCGACCCATTCCGTTAGCTTAGCACTTGATCGTTTAGTATTCTGCTATTGCTTTCTTCATGACTTATACATGTTCCTTTGACTCATGAGATTATGCAACTCCCGTTTACCGGAGGAACACTTTGTGTGCTACCAAACATCACAACGTAACTGGGTGATTATAAAGGTGCTCTACAGGTGTCTCCAAAGGTACTTGTAGGGTTGGCGTATTTCGAGATTAGGATTTGTCACTCCGATTGTCGGACAGATATCTCTGGGCCATCTCGGTAATGCACATCACTATAAGCCTTGCAAGCAATGTGACTAATGAGTTAGTTGCGGGATGATGTATTACGGAACGAGTAAAGAGACTTGCTGGTAACGAGATTGAACTAGGTATTGAGATACCGACGATCGAATCTCGGGCAAGTAACATACCGATGACAAAGGGAACAACGTATGTTGTTATGCGGTTTGACCGATAAAGATCTTCGTAGAATATGTGGGAGCCAATATGAGCATCCAGGTTCCGCTATTGGTTATTGGCCGGAGACATGTCTCGGTCATGTCTACATAGTTCTCGAACCCGTAGGGTCCGCACGCTTAAAGTTCGATGACGGTTATATTATGAGTTTATGTGTTTTGATGTACCGAAGTTAGTTCGAAGTCCCGGATGTGATCACGGACATGACGAGGAGTCTCGAAATAGTCGAGACATAAAGATTGATATATTGGAAGCCTATATTTGGATATCGGAAGTGTTCCGGGTGAAATCGGGATTTTACCGGAGTACCGGGGGTTATCGGAACCCCCCGGGGGTTTAATGGGCCAAGATGGGCCTTAGTGGAGAAGAGGAGGGGCGGCCAGGGCAGGCCGCGCGCCCCCTCTCCCTCTAGTCCGAATTGGACAAGGAGGGGGGCAGCGCCCCCCATTCCTTCCCCTCTCTGTGCTCCTTCCCCCTTCTCCTACTCCAACTAGGAAAGGAGGGAGTCCTACTCCCGGTGGGAGTAGGACTCCTCCCTGGCGCGCCTCCTCCTGGCCGGCCGCCTCTCCCCCCTTGGTCCTTTATGTACGGGGGCAGGGGGGCACCTCTAGAGACAACAATTGATCTCTTGATCTCTTAGCCGTGTGCGGTGCCCCCTTCCACCATAATCCACCTCGATAATATCGTAGCGGTGCTTAGGCGAAGCCCTACGTCGGTAGAACATCATCATCGTCACCACGCCATCGTGCTGACGGAACTCTCCCTCAAAGCTCGGCTGGATCAGAGTTCGAGGGACGTCATCGAGCTGAACGTGGGCTGAACTCGGAGGTGTCGTACGTTCGGTACTTGATCGGTCGGATCGTGAAGACGCACGACTACATCAACCACGTTGTGCTAACGCTTCCGCTTTCGGTCTACGAGGGTACGTGGACACACTCTCCCCTCTCGTTGCTATGCATCACCATGATCTCGCGTGTGCGTAGGAATTTTTTTGAAATTACTACGTTCCCCAACATTACAATCATTTTATAACAACTTTTATATCATATTTTGGGACTAACCTATTGACATACTGCCTAGTGCCAGTTGCAGTTGCAGTTTTTTGCTTGTTTTTTACTTCGCAGAATATCCCTATCAAACGGAGTCCAAATGTAGCAAAACTTTTGGGAGATTTATTTTGGGCCAGAAGACAATTTGGGAGCCAAGGAAGAGCCATGATGGGTTGTGGGGCCCACGGGGGTCTCCTACATAGCCTCTTCGCTCTATAAATACCCAAATAATCCAGAAACCCTAGGGGAGTCGATGAAACACAATTCCAGCCGCCGCAAGTTCCAGAACCACGAGAGCCAATCTAACACAATCACGGAGGGGTTCATCATCCTCATTGGTGCCTCTCCGATGATGCATGAGTAGTTCACCATAGACCTACGGGTTCGTAGGTAGTATCTAGATGGCTTCTTCTCTCTTTTTGATTCTCAATACAATGGTCTCTTAGAGATCTATTTGATGTAATGACCTTTTGCGGTGTGTTTTTTGGGATCCTATGAAGTTCGAGTTTATGATCAAATCTATATCCATGAATATTATTTGAGTCTTCTTTGATCTCTTATATACATGATTATTCATAGCCTCCTATTTATTCTTCGAATCTTGGGTTTAGTTAGGCCAACTAGATCGATTTTTCTTGCAATGGGAAGAGGTGCTTTGTGACGGGTTCGATCTTACGGTGTCCTCACCCAATGACAGAAGGGGTAGCGAGGCACGTATGTATCATTCCTATTAAGGATAACAAGATGGGGTCTATTCCTACATGAATAGATCTTCTACATCATCTCATTGTTCTTATTGCATTACTCCGTTTCTCCATGAACTTAATACACTAGATGCATGCTGGATAGCGGTCGATGTGTGGAGTAATAGTATTAGATGCAGAATCGTTTCGGTCTACTAATCTTGGATGTGATGCCTATATATTGATCATTGCCTTGGATATTGTCATAATTATTTGTTCTTCTATCAATTGCCCAACAGTAATTTGTTTACCCACCATGTGCCGTTTTCTCGAGAGAAGCCACTAGTGAAATATGGCCCCCGGGTCTATCTTTTATCATATTGCTTTCAGATCTATTTTTCAACGTATTTGTTTTCAGATCTATTATTATAAAAACCCAAAAATACCTTGCTGCATTTTTTCTTGACTTATTTTATTTCGTGTTTTATCCAGATCTATTTATCCAAACACATACAATTTAATCTATCTTTTTACCGAGGAGGGATTGACAACCCCTCTTACGCGTTGGGTTGCGAGGATTTGTTCTTTGTGTGCAGGTACCATTTACATAGTGTTGCTTGGTTCTCCTACTAGATTGATACCTTGGTTTCATAACTAAGGGAAATACCTACCATAGTTGTACTGCATCATCCCTTCCTCTTTGGGGAAATACCGACGTAGTTTCAAGCCGCATCAAAAGGAATGGCGTCGTTGCTGGGGAGACATGATCAACATCTATCAGGTTCCTACACACAAACTCTCAGCTCCTTGAAATTACTTTATTTGCCATTTGCCTCTCATTTTCATCTCCCCCACTTCTAATTTTTTTTTGCAAAAATACAAAAATATTTTCTGTTTGCTTTTTTTCGTTTGGCTTTTTCTTGTTTGCCTCTTTGCTTGTGCTACCATGTGTCTTCTATTTGCTTGCATCTTCGCTTCCTAAAAATCTATTAACATGGATCATCATCCACTTGCTAATCTTTTCAAAATATCCAATTATGATGAACCAATTGATAGTGAATTGAGTTCACTAGATTATCTTTATGAAGTTTTGCTTGACATTCATGAATCGGAAAATTTCGATGAAATGTTAAATGAAGAAATTTATAAAGTGATTCATGATAACTCCTTGAATGAAAAGCATGATTGCAATGATGTTATTATAAATTCTATTTATGTAAATTGTGTTAGCGATGTGCAAAACCCCAAGCTTGGGGATGCTTGTTTTGTTATGTCCACTACTTATTGCAATGATCATGATTGGGGTGATAATGATTCTTATGATCTTGAAAATTTATTTAAACCTCATGATGAATATGCTTGCGATAATATTAAAAGTGAGTTTGGAAGAGTGTCAACTTTAGCTAAAAATAATCCCACATATTGGGAAAGTGTTCAATCTTATGATTTTTTTTATAAAAGTGGGCTTGGAGAGGTCATGACTTTATTTGATGATAATTCCACTATTTAGGAGGAGTGTCAACTTTGCATGCATGTGGATCATGAAGAGAATACTTTATGTGACAGTTATATTCACTACTGCAGGATGCTGCTAACGTGACACTACGATCAGAGACCCTTTGACGAAACTGTGCGATGCATTAATCGCAAACGGTGATGTAAAAAACTGTCAAAAAAGATGCAAAACATTTGCGATGAATAATACATAAAACACGGTTCAGATTTTAGTTGCGTGTGCGATGAGGGGCATACGGTTGATCTGTACGAACTGTTTGCGATGAGACAGAAGAACAGAAACGGGCAGCCAGATCAAGTTGTGTGCGATATATGGCATACAGTTCACTCCGATGAACCGTTTGCGATGATTGAGGTGAACACAAACTATTCGGCGTAACAAGATGTGTGTGATACCCGGCAAACAGGTCAGTAATCATAATTGTGTGCGATCATTATAGACAGCCCATACGGTCTTTTTTTGTGAATTGTGTGCCCATCAGGGCACACAGTTCAACAAACCAACCTGTGGGCGATAATGTAGAAGATCTCTGTCGAATAAATATTACTAACCGTCTGTGATGAGATTGACAGGATAAACAGAGATATATACAGTCTGCTTAATTTAGTCCTTCTTGTTGTTGTTGTTGTTGTTGGATGGCCCCGCGACATCATCTTGGCGAGGACGCTTCTTGCCGCTGACCGTGGGCTTTTCATCGCCACCACCGTCGTCATCGTCGTTGCTATCGTTGTCCTCCTCCTCCTCATTCGACCATTCCTCCTCATCATCATCGTCGTCCTCTTCTTCAACCTCCGACGGCTCCTCGTCCGTCTGGTTGTTGTCTGACGACTCCGGAGGCGGCGTCCCTTCCATGAACTGGATATAATCGAGGTCTGGGCTCGACGCCGGACTCATGGAAGATGAGCGGGATGATTCCGATGTTGACCTATCATCGGGCGCCAGACTGCTGGCCGAACTGTCATCCTTGCTGTCGCTTGACATGGCTGCAAAGTGTGTGCCAGTGTGTAGCGCGGCCTGCCGGGGACGATGAAGATGGTGGACACTTAAGCGGGGTATGCAGAGAAGATGAACTGCCAATGGAAGCGGTTTTTTTATTGCGCGCGCGGGGGGGGGGGGGGGGGATTGAAGCGGGGGTTGACGTATTATCTAACCACTGATATAATCAACCGCAATTATTTGTACCCAGTCGCTGCAAATTCCTGGGGTTGCGCAGGACTCCTATTGGCTATTTGGCTGGTTTCGTTTTTGAGGACAAAAAGAAGGAACGAGTTTTGGGATTATGCACCGGTACCGGTACGAACGGAGTAGGACAGTTGGCAAGCAATACATTGTGCTCTTCTTATTGATAAAGCCAGTAATAATTAAACTGGAAAGGAAAAGAAAAAAAGACAAAGAAAATATCTGCACAAATCTTCGCGTAATGTCAATGGCATAGGACCTAGATGTGCATTACTTAGAGCACATCTAGATGTGCTTTAGCAACACTGTCAAACATAACCCCTAATCATCACTGCAAACAGCGCATAGAACATGGCTAATGCGACAACCACAACTACACATGCTAGTTCCTTCTTGTCTCTTGCTTTCATCTGTTGCCTATGATTGATTCTTTCTTGCTTCATCGTACTGATTGTACATTCCAGATCTGCCAGTTTCTTCTTCAGCTTTACGTTATCTTCTGCGAGCTTGGTGATAACACTCCGAGCCCTGCCATGCCATTCTTCATCTAGCCAGTTAACAAAGGCACAAGGCTCATATCCCTACCAATGTTAAATAGTATTCAGGATGAGCGGTGGCATTAACTGAAGTAAAATAATGAACTTAATTAGCACTAACCTCTAAGGGGCAACTGAGAAACCGCCTGCCAATGTCGAATCCCTCTGTGCATAAACGTCGAGCGGGAGTGTGCCCGTGCACACAACTTAGCTTTTGGTACTTCTTGGTGGCGCAAAACTCGGAGTCGAACTCGTGTTGCGGGAGACTGGAGTCATGCTCCGGATCCGGCGGCAGATCACTTTCCTGGGGGGAGGGGTGTCATTCAGGACGGATTTAGCAAGGAGCTATACTTTGGACATGCTAAAAAAGATCGGGATAGATTGGAACCTGACAGGACGATTCGGATCCAGAGTACACCTGCCTTCTGATGACCTTAGGGAAGTGCTCGGCGGCGACCGCCGTCGAGGCGGCGATACGAGCAGGAGCAGCCGCACCGAAACCATCAGCACCACTCGTCCTCATTCCCCCAATGTCAGCACCACACGAGGGAATTTGGAGGCTATGTAGGGATTTGGGGGAAATGGGGAAACTGTGGAGATAAGCTAACGGTCGGGAACTACTTATGGCACTATATGTTGTATACGGCACACATTTTATACATGTCATTTGTGTTAGGTATTACAACGTCCACACGATTTCCGCACCAAACCATGTGAGAAGACAACGTAGGTTACACACGGTTGCCGTTACATAACCGTATGTGATGTACTACCCTGTCCATATAATTGAGTTACAGTGAGATACCGTGTAAATAGCCGCTCTATGGATATCCATAAAAAAACAACCGCTCTGCATATAGAGATGGCGGCGGCAGACTAGGCAGCGGCTACCGGAGAAGAGGTCAATCCTCGGTCGGCGGTGGGAGATAGGAGGAGCTCAACCATCGAGGTCGGCGCCGGCGTGATTCGAGCATATCCATCGCGGTCGATGGCGGGATAGTGGAGGTCGAACTTCAGGCGGCAGCCGCACTAAGCTTTGCTCCTCAACCCTGCTGTCTCGGCGTGCAGCCGCATCACGCTTCTCTGTCTACTGGGTGGAGGTCGCCGCGCGGCTAATTAATTAAGGTATTCTTTTTGTGAGTGGCTTAATTAAGGCATTCAATTCCTAAGGGTAGTGTTGTACTAGTACTCTGTGTGTAAATTGACTGGCCATTAATTTTTGTCATTGCACATCTGATAACAACATGGAGCGCCCTCGGTAATTATGAAATTAAAACCTTGTGATTTATGCACGCATCTTTGGGTAGCATTTAATCCGTGTATTAATGTTGTTGTTTTGTTCTTAATTACCATTCGTGTGCTGCAGATGGAACGATCTCGATGGATGAAGAATCGGAAAACCGCAGATTTTATCAGTGGCGTGACAGAGTTCATGAATTTGGCTCAAAGTACAAAGAGGAGAATTGGTGATGCGGATTACATCATGTGTCCATGTACTGATTGTGCCAATACAGAGTCACATGAAGTTGCAGATGTCCAGATGCACTTAGTCTCTAGAGGATTCATGGATGAATATACACGTTGGACCAGACACGGTGAAGAGGAGGTCATGGATGAAGATACCCAGGGCAGCGAGATGCCAAACCCCGATCAGTGTCACATGGATGTTGAATCTAACATCGGGGCAGAGGCGTCAAGCTACCAATGGAACACCGAAAAGCCGAAAAGCCCACTGGAAAACCAAGACGTCGACGCAGATGACGACGATCTTGATATGCCAGATTTTGCTGCTATGATTGCAGATTTGAAGGGCCCCAAAAAGGATATGATTGGGTACAAGGATCTGCCAACCATTGATGCGGACTCCAAGAAAGAATTGTATCCAGGTTGCAAAAAGAAATATTCCAAGTTGAGTGCCACCCTGGCGCTTCTCAGATTTAAAGCAGCAAACGGTCTATCAAACAAGGGCTTCACAGAGATGTTATGTCTTTTCAAAGAAATTATTCCGGAAGATAATGTGCTCCCTAGAAGCACGAATGAAGCGAAGAAAATTGTTTGCCCATTGGAACTTGAAGTACAGAAGATACACGCTTGTGTGAATGATTGTATATTGTACCGTGGTAAGTACAAAGATTTGCCTGGATGTCCCACATGCAAGCATGCATGATACAAGCGCAGGAGAGCAAAGGAAAAGTACAAATTGGACAACGAGATCAAGACAGGAATCTCATTCAAGGTTGTTTGGTACTTGCCATTAATTCCAAGGTTGAGGCGTTTGTTTGCAAAGCCTAGAGAGGCAAAGAGGTTGCGGTGGCATCATGATGAGCGAATTGCGGATAAGTTTATGAGGCACCCGAAAGATGGGGCTCAGTGGGAATTAATCGAAAACAAGTTTGAAAAATTTGCCAAGGATCCTAGAAGTATAAGGCTCGGGGAGTGTACTGACAGGATGAATCCTCTTGGCGATATGAGCACCAATCACAGCACATGGCCGGTCCTTCTGTGCATATTTCACCTAGCTCCTTGGTTGTGTATGAAGAAAAAATACATTATGATGTCAATGATTATCCAAGGCCTGAAGCAACCTGGAAATGACATCGAAATTTACTTTCAGCTACTGGTAGAAGAACTGCTGACAGTGTGGATAAATGCGCCGGCTGTAAAATGTTATGATGCTTAAAAAAGGAGATTTTTGATCTACATGCGATGCTGGTGCACACCATTCAAGATATGCCGGCATTAGGCAACACACCGGGGAAGAAAACAAAGGGAGATGTAGGGTGTGTCACATGCATGGATAGGACAGCTAGCAGAAGACCTCCCAACAAACACAAAACCGTGTATTTGCGTCATCGTAGGTTCTTACGGAAAACCCACCCATACTGAAAGATGAAAGCTGAATTTGATGATACGGCAGAGGCAGGTGTGGGCCCAAGACCCTATGAAGTAGGTGGTCCACAACATGGCTAAAAAAATTAATGTTGTGCTTGGCAAGAAACACCCTTTGACGGTGAAACAAACACCCAAGGGTCAAGTGTTTAAGAAGAAATCGGTGTTCTGAAAATTACCTTACTGGGAGATTCTACGTGTACGTCACTGCATTGATGTCATGCACGTAGAAAAGAACATATGTGAAAGCATCCTTGGTACTCTGATCAAGATTAAAGGTAAAAGAAAGGATGGTGACGGTTCACGGCTCGATATGCTTGCTAATCAATCAAAACGCAAGAGTGAAGTAGAAGATGATGACAAATTCATCAAAGCTCGCCAGAGTTACAATTTCAGTACAAAAGAAGCAACACAGTTCTTCAGCTATTTGTTGTCAGTTAAGACACCCTCTTCCTACTGCGCAAACATCAGAAGTCTCGTGGATGTGAGCTCAGGTAAAATGAAGTTGGGACACATGAAGTCAAATGATTGCCACGTAATGTTGACACAAATCCTCCCGGTGGCCATCAGGAATCTAATGGACAAAGATATAAGAAACACACTCATTGACCTCTGTGATTTCTTCAACCAACTATGGCAGAAAGTTGTAGATCCTGAAGAGTTGGATCATATGCAAGATGATATTGCAAGAATATTGTCCAACCTAGAGATGTTTTTCCCACCGTCATTCTTTGATGTCATGGTCCATCTTACTGTGCACCTTGTCGACGAGATAAAGTATTGTGGTCCTGTGTTTCTTCGCAACATGTATCCCTTCGAGCGGTTCATGGGAATACTGAAGCGCTTTTGTTGGAACCAAAACCATCCAGAGGCAAGCATCCTACAAGGTTATACCGTGGAGGAGGTGGTTGAGTTTTGCACCGAATACATGAAACAAAGACCTATAGGTTTGCCCCTCTCTCGCCACAAGGGAAGGTGAAAGGTACGCCGGTCCTTGCTGGCACGCAAATGGCTGCACCCGGAGAAATTGGCAGAGAAAGCCCATTTGACGGTACTGCTTAACAGCCCAGTTCTCAGCGCTTATGCCGAAGAACACTTGGTGGAGATACGCCAAAGCTTCTTACCAATGGTGCCTTCATCAGATGTGGAGATGAAGGAGCACACTAAGAACTACGCCGAATGGCTGAAGAATCGTTTGGCACAAGGATCCATCGATGACATTGCTACGTGGTTGGCACAAAAGCCATCACCTACGGTGTTGACGTACCAAGCATATGACATAAATGGATACACGTTCTACACTGAGGAACGTGATCAGAAGACCTCATATCAGAATAGCTGTGTTCGAATAGAATGCATGACTGTAAATAAAGCTGATAAAAGGGTATACTATGGAACAATCAAAGAGATTTGGGAGCTTGACTATGTGAAAGTTAAGGTTCCATTATTCAGGTGCACATGGATCCCTCTTGGTCAGGTAAGGATTGATGAGTACAGGAAGAACTGTGTTAACAGGACAACGATGGCATATCACGCGAACCCATTCATTCTTGCCAGCGATGCTACCCAGATTTTCTTTGTGGATGACCCCTTGCATAAGAACTGCCATTTAGTGATGCATGGGAAGAGAAGGGTACTGGGTGTCGACGACGTTGCCAATGAGGACGAGTACGATGAATTTGATGAGTTGCCAGCCAAGGGATCACGCACCCGTGTAACAGAGAAGCGTAAAATCATCATAAAACCCAAGTTCATTCGGGGTCAACGTAATGATCCTAGTTCCCCCATGTACATGGGAATTAAGCCGTAAGACTAGTCTTTATACCTAGCCTGCAACTTAATTCGTTCAAATTAGAACTGTCGCATGTACTAAATTTGTGAGTTATGCCCGGTTTTCTGTTGATGTAAGACGTTAATATGTTGACCTTGATATGCTGTCAGTTCAGGCAATGAATATGAACTGTTTTTTGTTATTATTATTATTATTATTATATCATAGAGGTAGCACACTCAATTGATCTCACTACAGTATGTGTGAACAAAAATATGCAATCTGGTTTCCGAATAGCACACGGTTCGTTGATGAAAGCCGTGTGCCGACCAAACCCCGCCACCCCGCCCACGATCTGAGTCGTGCTTTCTGATTGGCCAGAACTCAAACCCCACGGACCATACGTCTGCACTGTTGGATGCTCTCAGATCGAACGTCAATCCTCATCCCTTTCGACAGCACATGCAGTTCCGGTTGTAATTTTATTTTTATGCACAAAATGCACGTTAATCTCAAAAAATGTCTTAAATATAGCTAACGATACCTGAAATGCGCCAGAAAATCAAACCCGTGGTATAGTGGTGATTGCGTACCGTGGGAAATTTTTATGAGGCCAAACGATGAAGTCACCAGCCACAGGAGTTTGAATTGACACGTCTCCTTTTTGGAAACCATGATCCTTCATGTGAGATGCTCCGGTTTGGAAGGAGCGGTCACCAAAATTTGTGCCAAACTTTACCAATTTTTTTCCACGGGGTCGTGAGAGCACGCCATGGGCACACATCGATTTTGATGATGTATGAACTCCATCTGAATTTCCTGTAATTAAAATACCAACTAGGCCTATGCCAATGGCCGCACCTCGCGGCCGAAATGTTTGAAACTTCTCCCCGCTACTCGAGCAAACGGATGAAAACTCGCAAAATGACGCACAAATGATCTGTACACCTTCTTTGCTAGGCTGATAGTAAGGGGATATCATAGCTAGTATCATGCATGCCAACTAGGCAATTTTGATGAGCTGTCATAGAATTAAATGAAGAAAGAGAGGGTTAAGTATCATATCATGAAACCGTATCATAATAAATGCTATGGTATTATGTGTCATGCATGACAATATAAATAAAGTATTACATATGATACTAGCTACACTAGTAGAAAATATGCCTTTAGTCCCGGTTCGCAAAGGCCATTAATCCCGGCTGTGCAACCGGGACTAAATATGCGCGACTAAAGCCCCCCCCCTTTAGTCGCGCCTCTTACGAACCGCGACTAAAGGCCCGTCCACGTGGGCGCCAGGAGTCCGTCGGGGCGGAGGACCTTTAGTCCCAGTTCTGGTGGCTAACCGGGACTAAAGGCCTCCTCCGCAGGTTTAGGGTTTTAGCCCCCCTAAACCTGGTTTCTTTTTAATTTGTAGTGTTTTATTTCTTTTATATTTTATTTTGTGTTTTATTTTAATTTTGATGAAGTTTCAGTACACATATTCTACGCTACTATATACATGCATATGAAATTTCAAACAAGAAGAATTCAAGAGGAATATATAATATATATTCAATCTCGGGTGACCATATACAACGTCGAACAAGTTTCCATACACAATTAGGATGGATGACCATATACAACTTCGAACAAGTTTCAATCTCGGGTATGCATATAAATTTCTTCGTCCTCGGTATAGTGTTCTCCTTTAGGATTGATGACTTCCCTCATGAAAAATCCTGGTAATTCATCTTGAATTGGTCGGAAGCGAGCTTCTGGACTAAGCCTCCTCCGCAAGTTATCCGTCGCCTTCCGCACGCTATCCGATGCCTTCCGCTCAGAGGTGTATCTCCGGATGTTCTCACAAACATAGTATCCACATAGATTGGTCCCCGGTGGCTGCTTATCCACATTAACTAACCTTCTAAAATCTAGCTCCTGTTTGAATTCACCGACAATTTCTTCTGAGAACCGTCTCCAAACCCTACAGGGCAAAGAAAATTAAATGAACAAGGGAGTTATTAGTTACTTGATATTAGGAAATGAACGAAAGAGACCGATCGATATAGAGCTCAAATGATTGAAAATAATTACTTTTGCAGCATTTTTCTCATGTCGGCCCAACGCTTTGAATCCGAATCCATAGAGTCCATGATTAGAACTCTGGAGGTGTGAAGTTCAATATTTAGCAGAATCCAGTGGAACCTGTGGACACGTTACATGCACAGTCATGCATAACTCATCGATTAGACATACCATGCATGGAGTAAACAAAAGAGAATGGGCACAAGACAGAAACACTCACCCAAAATGGTAAGGAAATAGAATATGACTTTTGAGTTGATGCTTTCTAAGAAACTTGTACAAGTCTTTCTCCACGTCTTCGGGGTGATTTTGTAACACATGTCCATTAACGATATGTGGGTCAATGAACCCAACATCATGGATGTTTCTTATTTTGCATTCCCAAATCTTCAATCTGCATAATAGCGTACGCAACAATATAGTTAGGACAATATATATATATATATATATAGTGCAGGCAATGAAGAACGAGATGAGGTAGAAATAAATCACTTACAGAACGTAGCAACTCAGGATAGATTTGTCGAGCTCGCGCAGATTGAACAGCTGGAACAATTCACTCATATGAACTTGTACAGAGTACCGTTTGGTGTGATGCTCCTCTGTAACATCCGCATAAACATATTCTTTGTCGGCCCATGTTATGAAATGCTTGTACCAACGTAGCAGATTTCGCATTTGTGGTGGTAGACTCTTTTCCCGCGCAGGCTCGACGAGAGGCCCATTCCGCACATATTGTAATGCTATCTCACATACTGGCGCATCCTCAAGGCCTAACGAGGCACGAAGAGTCAAACCCATCTCGGACGGTTGTTTCATGGCACTCGCTACAGTCAATCCAAGTGCTGCCGCAGCTGCTATGATCTCGGGGTCCTCTTCCGGACCGGCTTTCACTATGAGCGGGGGGATCGATTGTTTATTCTGCATCCCGAGCTGGTCAACTTGTTTCCCGCTTTTTTTTACTTTCTTCTTTCTCCTCCTTCAATATTTTTGCTTGCCTACGAAGTTCATGTCCATAGTCTTCAGGCATATTCAGCTCGGCTTGGGACGGTGTCGTCAAAAAATCCTTAGCCCACTTCTTTTGCTTCTCAGTGAATAATTGCTTGGGCTCAGGCTCTTTTATCGCCTTCGTATCCGCCTTCCATTTCTCATAATGAGCAGACGCGGCCAATTTGGTTTCAGCTTCACTAAGTTCCCAAGGCCTTGGGAGGAGAGGCTTCAGTGATGGCTCCGGTACCCTTGTGGTCTTAGGTACATAAGGGTCCGGGTTAATAGTCCAGGAGCGGGTTTCCTTGCTGTCCGCCTGCTTCTGCTTCTTCGCCGGAGGTGGATTGGGGGGCGTCGTACCCGCCAGAGGAGGATTGGGGGGCGTCGTACCCGCCGGAGGAGGATTGGGGGCGGCGGCAGCTTACCCGCCGGAGGTTGTGGATCGGGGGACGGCGTCGAATGGCGTGAAGGAGGTGTAGGTGAACCACCACGACCACCACCACCGCCACCACCACCACCACCACCACCATCGGAGGGGGGTGGACTTGTTAGCCTTGGCGCCTCGCCTGGAAACACTATGTACTTCTTTTTCCATATAATGATCTGGCGCTTGACATCTCCAAGTCTTCTCTCCCCTTCGGGTGTAGCTTTGTCAATCTCCAGGTCCTCAAACTCTTGGACTATGTCTTCCACCGTGACACGAGCATAGCCATATGCAATGGGGTTGTTGTGGTGGAGTGCTCCAGGTGTACAGGGTAAAGCACTGCCGGTAGCTACCTTCGTGGAAACGTTCCCCACGGGATAATGCAGATCACATTCTTTCATCTCCTTTACATCATCCACGGGGTAGTGAGGCTCCGGTGCACGAATCTCGATCGTCGGTGCATTAGCACCAGGCAGGGCATCCGTGGAAGCCACGCTGCTTCTCCGCTGCTGGCTTCCGTGATCCGCTTCATGATCTTCATGCGGCCCTGCAGCCGATTTTTCTTTTACTAGTTCATGCACGGTCTGCTTCAACTCATGGAGTTCCGATGCAAATTTCGCCAAAAGATCTGCATCCCGGTCCGTCTTTCTCTTACGACTTCTGTAACAGTACGGGTCATTGTCCTGGGAAAACCCTACTTTCCACGGAATTCTGCCTTTGCCTCGTACATGTCCTCCGTGTTCATCATTCCCGAGGGCTGTTGTCAGTGCGTCTTTCTCTCTGTTGAACTTGATCAAGCCCTCTTGAGCTTGGGTCATTGCGTCAATAAGGGCTTGGGTGGGAGCAAACTTTTTCTTCTGGTGAACACACACCCCTGTCTCCGGGTCTAGCGATCCCCCATGCCCGTACCACCAGCTTTTGGCCCTTGGGTCCCATCCCTCTGTACCTAGAGGGATTCCTCGCACCCTCAGGTCCTCCTCCATCTTCTGCCACTTAGGCTGCGAAAGGCGGTATCCTCCTGGCCCCATAATATGATGGTACTTTTTCTTACTCGCATTATCCTTATTTTTTTCCATATTTCCTTGAAATGCTCCGATTTCTTTTGCCTCACAAATTCTGGCCAATCATCTTTCAGTTTCTCATGTTGTCCATTGAAATCCGGAGTCTTGCCCTTGTTGACATAGTCACGGGTTAAATTTTTCTTGAAGTTCCGGAATGCTTCGGCCATCTTATAAAGAGCGAACTCTTTAACTAGCCTCCTCCTCTCACGTCCACCCGGAACCTCGTTACCGAATTCATCGACTTTGTTGTATTCCGGAGGTAGAATGAAATGTTCCATAAGCTTTCTCTAGCAATCCTTTTTTGTTCTCTTGTCGACAAAACTGAAACCAAGACGTGCCTTCTTTGGCTCCTTCCATTCCTGCACGGTGATCGGGACGTTGTCTCTAACAACGACTCCGCATTGGTTGATAAACTTTGAGGTGTGCTGTAGGGGCTTGCCATTTTCACTGACAAAATCAATGGTATATGTTTCTCCTGTTTTCATCGCCTTGGATTTGCCACGCTTTGTCGTACTCGATCCGGCCGAGGGCTAAAAAAAGAAAGAGAGTCGCGCGCGTTAATACATATGTATTCACATTTCAGTAAGTTTGTATCACGAGAGGCTCAATGTATATATATACCTCGCCGGAGGTGGTTGCTACTTGCAATTCGAGATCGTCGTTTGTTGACGGTTGACCTCCGTCGACAATGTCCGTTCCTTCACCTTCTTGATCATCGACAATGTCTGTTCCACCGTCAAGGTTCAGAAAAGAAGAGACTACATCCTCTTCTTGCTCATATTCTGAGCCCGGCACATAAGGAATCTTGTTGTTTATGATGCCCATTAAATAACGTCCAGCCTCCAGATCCCTAAGCGGCTCGGCTCTATCGTCCGCCATATGTCACTCCTGCATGTAGTAAAAATTAATTAAGTATAAAGGAATGAAAAAATAAGATTAAGGGGACATAGAGGAGGAGCAGCGACGGTTGAATGATTAAGAGCTATTAAAAAATAAAATTGATGTTTTTTTGGTCAAATTTATACAATTATTCCCAAATAAATTTCCTTTTCTTTTTCCTTTTCTTTTTCCTCTCTGCTCTCTCTTTCCTTTTCTTTTTCCTTTTCAGTTTTTTATTGAGCACTAATTTGCATAGAAGTTTTTGTTTGAGCACTGCCAAGTATTTTGTTTTTCCTTTTCTTTTTCCTCCGCCGCCGCTCAAATTTAATGATTTATACAATTATTCCCAAATAAATTTCCTTTTCTTTTCCTCTCTGCTCTCTCTTTTCTTTTCTTTTTCCTTTTCAGTTTTTTATTGAGCACTAATTTGCATAGAAGTTTTTGTTTGAGGAGGACGGCAGGCAGCGGCGGGCGGCGGAAGATGGCAAGGCGCGCATCCAGTACGCGGCGACGAGGAGGACGGCAGGCGGCAGCGGGCGAGAAGGCGGGCGAGAAGACGACGGCGGCGGTCCCCTCTTCTTCTAGGCACGCGAGGAGGACGGCAGGCGGCGGCGGGCACCTGCCGGAGACGAGGGCGGCGCGGAGAAGACGAGGGCGGCGGCGCGGAGAAGACGAGGGCGGCGCCGCGGAGAAGACGAGGTCCTGGCCGGATGCGTTTGGTGGTTAGCGCGGAGAAGACGAGGGCCGCGGAGAATATATAGGGCAAGCCTTTAGTCCCGGTTGGGGACACCAACCGCGACTAAAGGTACCCTTTAGTCGCGGTTGGTGTCCCCAACCGGGACTAAAGGGGTACCTTTAGTCGCGGTTGGTGTCACGACCCGCGACTAAAGGTTCTTTCGCGCCGTTTTCGTTCCCGCGCGGAAAGAGCCTTTAGTCGCGGTTCATTTTAAAATATTAAAAATACAAATAATATATCAAAAAATTCAGAAAAATAAAACTAATTCATTTTAAAATCTTAAAAATAGAAATAATGTATCAAAAAATTCAAAAAAATAAAACTAATTCATTTGGAAATCTTAAAAATACAAATAATATATCAAAAAATTCAAAAAAAATAAAACTAATTCATTTTAAAATCTTAAAAATACAAATAATATATCAAAAAATTCAGAAAAATAAAACTAATTCATTTTAAAATCTTAAAAATAGAAATAATATATCAAAAAATTCAAAAAAATAAAACTAATTCATTTGAAAATCTTAAAAATACAAATAATATATCAAGAAATTCAAAAAAATAAAACTAATTCATTTTAAAATCTTAAAAATACAAATAATATATCAAAAAATCCAGAAAAATAAAACTAATTCATTTTTAAAATTCAGACCGATTGTTTTGTTCTACATCCTCGATCCCTTGAAGGTTTGACAAAAGGTTTGATACATCATTCAGTTCATCGACCAAATACAAATCATCCGGATTCGCCATCATACGTCCTGCCGTGCATTTGGTATGCATATATGCACTCAGTAGCCACGGCAGGGCTGTATGATGGCGATACCGATTGTTTTGTTCTACATCCTCGATCCCTTGAAGGTTTGACAAAAGGTTTGATACATCATTCAGTTCATCGACCAAATACAAATCATCCGGATTCGCCATCGTACATTTTAATTCACATGATCCATTCAACAAAGTTTGGTACAATAAATTATTACACATCAATTCTTCCCTTGTGTCCCTGCTTGCTTACGATTGTGCCGTATCCATGGAGCATCCTCATCATTTAACTTAATGCTTGGGTCAGTGTTCACTTTGAAGGGCGGAATTTCACCAAACATATTATAATCTTCTGACATGTCTGTCTTGTCCTCCACTCCCACGATGTTTCTTTTCCCTGAAAGAACAATGTGGCGCTTTGGATCATCGCATGATGTACTGATCGTTTTCTTATCTTTCCGTTTCCTCGGTTTGCTACTGATGTCCTTCAAATAAAAAACCTGAGCGACATCTTTGGCAAGGACGAATGGTTCGTCAAGGTAACCAAGATTGTTGAAATCCACCATTGTCATTCCGTATTGCTCGTCCACCTTTACCCCACCTCCTGTTAGCTTGAACCATTTGCACCGGAACAAAGGGACCTTAAAGGAGGGTCCATAGTCAAGTTCCCATATCTCCTCTATGTAACCATAGTATGTGACCTTTTGCCCATTCTCGGTTGCTGCATCAAAGCGGACACCACTATTTTGGTTGGTGCTCTTTTTATCTTGGGCGATGGTGTAAAATGTATTCCCATTTATCTTGTACCCTTGGAAAGTCGTTATAGTCGAGGATGGTGTCTTGGCCAACGTGTACAGCTGATCTCCAACATCATTGTCATTCATTAAATGTTTTCGCAACCAACTGCCGAAAGTCTCCATGTGGGCCTTTCTAATCCAGGATTCAGGCTTCCCCGGGTTGTCCGAGCGTAAAATATTCTTGTGTTGCTTGAAGTACGGAGCCACCAAGCTGGAATTTTGCAGAACTGTGTGGTGTGCTTCAGTCATAGAATGACCGTCCATACATATCGTTGATTTCCTTCCGATCGTGCCTTTTCCACTTAGTCTCCCCTCGTGCCGCGATTGAGGAATACCAATCGGCTTAAGGTCAGGAACATAGTCAATACAGAACTCAATTACCTCCTCATTTCCATAGCCCTTGACGATGCTTCCTTCTGGCCTAGCACGGTTACGAACATATTTCTTTAATACTCCCATGAACCTCTCAAAGGGGAACATATTGTGTAGAAATACAGGACCGAGAATGGAAATCTCTTCGACTAGGTGGAGCAGGAGGTGTGTCATAATATCGAAGAAGGATGGTGGGAACACCAACTCGAAACTGACAAGGCATTGGACCACATCGTTCTGTAACCGTGGTAGATCTTCTGGATTGATTACCTTCTGAGAGATTGCATTGAGGAATGCACATAGCTTCACAATGGCTACTCGAACATTTTCCGGTAGGAGCCCCCTCAAAGCAATCGGAAGCAATTGCGTCATAATCACGTGGCAGTCGTGAGACTTCAGATTTAGGAACTTTTTGTCCGCCATGTTTATTATTCCCTTTATATTCGACGAGAAGCCAGACGGGACCTTCATACTGCTCAGGCATTCAAAAAAAATGACCTTCTCTTCTTTGGTAAGAGCATAGCTGGCACGACCTTGAAACAATTCCGGATGCCGGTCATCTGGGTCTTTCAAAAGTTGTTGGTCCTGCCGTGCTTCCTTTGTATCATTTGTCTTCCCATACACGCCCAAGAAGCTTAGCAGGTTCACGCAAATATTCTTCGTAACATGCATCATGTCGATTGCAGAGCGGACATCTAGGACTTTCCAATATTCTAGCTCCCAAAATATAGATTTCTTCTTCCACATGGGTGCGTGCCCGTCAACTCCCCGCGGAACTGATTGTCCGCCAGGACCCTTTCCAAAGATGACTTTCAAATCCTTGACCATATCAAATATCTCAGCACCAGTACGTTCCGCAGGCTTCGGCCGGTGAGCTGCCTTGCCGTTGAAATGCTTGCCTTCCTTTCTTACGTTATGATTTCGGGGAAGAAATCGACGATGACCCAGGTACACGTTCTTCTTACAATTACCCAAACGTACACTTTCAGTCTCATGTAAGCAGTGCGTGCATGCATTGTATCCCTTATTTGTCTGTCCTGAAAGGTTACTGAGAGCAGGCCAATCGTTGATGGTTACAAAAAGCAACGCTCGTAGGTCAAATTCCTCTTCTTTGTGCTCATCCCAGACACGTACACCAGGTCTGCCCCACAACTGTAAAAGTTCATCAACTAATGGCCTTAGGTACACATCGATGTCGTTGCCGGGTTGCTTTGGACCTTGGATGAGCACTGGCATCATAATGAACTTCCGCTTCATGCACAACCAAGGAGGAAGGTTGTAGATGCATAGAGTCACGGGCCAGGTGCTATGGCTGGAGCTCTGCTCGCCAAAAGGATTCATGCCATCAGTACTTAGACCAAATCTTATGTTCCTTGCATCAGCTGCAAAATCTTTGAACACTCTGTCGATCTTTGTCCATTGCGTTCCATCAGCGGGGTGTCTCAACTCCCCGTCGGACTTACGGTCCTCTTTGTGCCATCGCAACGACCTGGCATGCTTTTTGTTCCTGAACAGACGTTTCAACCGTGGTATTATAGGAGCATACCACATCACCTTGGCGGGAACCCTCTTCCTGGGTTTCTCGCCCTCAACATCGTCACCAGGGTCATCGCCTCTGATCTTATAACGCAATGCAGTGCATACAGGGCATTCATTCAAATTCTCGTATTCACCGCGGTAGAGGATGCAGTCGTTAATGCATGCATGTATCTTCAGAACCTCTAAACCTAGAGGGCAGACAACCTTCTTTGCTTCGTACGTACTGGCGGGCAACTCGTTATTCTTCGGAAACATATTCTTCAACATTTTCAGCAAATTTTCAAATGATGAGTCAGCTACACCTTCCCGTGCCTTCCATTTTAGCAAATCCAGTATGCAGCCCAGCTTTTTCCGACTATTATCGCATCCTGGGTACAGCGACTTTTTGTGATCCTCTAACATGCGATCCAAAATCTCCCTCTCCTTGTCAGTTTCGCAGCGCCTCCGTGCATCAGCAATGGTCCGACCAAGATCATCAGCGGGCTCATCATGTGCCTCTTCTTCACCTTCACCTAACCCTTCCCCACCTTCAGCATCATCCTCCATGAAAGTATCACCGAAATGATCATGATAGTTGTCATCGATATCATCCCCTTCTTCATCTTCTTCCATTCTAACCCCTCTTTCTCCATGCTTGGTCCAACAATTATAGCTTCGCATGAAACCGTGCCGAAGCAGGTGCATGTGAATGTCTCTTGAGGAGGAGTAACCCTTCTGATTCTTACAGACAGCACATGGACAGATAATAAAACCTCGCTGCTTGTTCGCATTTGCCACTACGAGGAAATCTTTTAAACCCGTAGTGAACTCGCCGGAGAGTCGGGGACCGTACATCCATTGCTGATTCATCTGCATTATTATTATATAAAGTATATAATTAACCATCATGCATTTGTTAAACTAACTAGCTAGAAATAATACAAATTAAACAATGAACTACACACATGCATATTTTATCAATGACACATGAAAGGTTCAAGTTGCTAACCGCGATCGCGGAGGAAAAATAAATGAGAAAGCTCAAGTGTGGCTCGGAGACTTCATATCATGTTTGTTTCATGCTCTCGGGCATTTCATCAAACACCTTGTGTGCATAGGAGGAACCAAAAGCAAACCCACCACCCCCTTCTGAATATTGTGAATAGAAGTGGCACCAATTGTGGCTAAGTGAAGTGAGCTGAGTCCTATATATAAGGATGGGCCTTTAGTCCCGGTTGGCCTGGCCAACCGCGACTAAAGGCCTTCGGGCCAGCCTGAGGACCTTTAGTCCCGGTTGGCCAGGCCAACCGGGACTAAAGCCCCTCCCGTCCGCCAGCTGTCGACCGAGCGCGCTGGGCCCAGATAGTTGGTCGCGGGTCTCCTCCCGAACCGCGACTAAAGACCCCTTTGGTCGCGGTTCGATTATTTTAGGGACTAATGGGGGCGTATGGAAGCCTCTTTTTCTACTAGTGCTACTCTATGATACTATGCATTAGACTAGCCACAGTGGGAGTAACTTCAGCAGTAACATCGAGTCCAACTCAACAAGTTTGCTTATGTGGCAATGAGTTAATGAGGAGAGAGGTAGTTTGAGTAACTTAGCTAGTTAATGTAACATCACATGTCCCAATGCAATATGAGTCTATAACCTAATAAATGAGGCTTTGCATGTTACCATACTTATGTTACTACCCACTATGAAAGGTAGTAACATAGTCTAGGGATATGTGTATGTTACTAGTGTATGTTACTCTCCATTGTGGCTAGTCTTAGAGCAACTACAATAGAATGACATAAGCAAGCTATAAGGAATAGAATAATATATATGTGCTTATTAGTTGGAGGAAAGAGAAGAGGAGAGAGAAGAGAAGCGGGCTCTTGGTTAGTAGAGCCAGCTGCAACACGAGACCCAAGACACTTTGTGAGGATGTAAGGTGAGCCAACTATTGATAAACTAGTACTTATTTAAAACTTATTATTGTACATGCCCGCTAAGAGATTGGATGTATATGACATGGCAACTTCTTATAGCCGATCGTTGGTTGTATTATTAACCATGCTCTTAGTGAGGTAGCTACTATATCATAGACTAGCTAGTATCATACTCCCTCATTTCCGGTTTATAGGGCTCAATTCAAAAATCTTACCAACCAAGGTAGATGGTGAGTGGTGGAATACTTTTTGTAGTTTGCAAAAACATCCAATTAATGCTTTTGTTTTCCTCAAAAAAGTTTTCCAATGTATTAATTGCAATACATGCATGCATAAAGTACATGCATTGGTCAACTTTTTCTTAATACTTGTATGCAATGATTTAATGCACCTTGGAATCTAAACATGTGATGGGGACAAACCAAATTGAGCCTTATAAAATGGAAAAACTAAAATTTTGAGATAAGCCTATAAACCGGAAATCAGAGAGTATATATGCATGATACTAGTATATGATCGGTAATACCTTCGTAATGCGCGCATGCATAGTATCTCTACTCCTAATGTCTCAGTTGGTAGTCTCGCCTCACTCCCACCTCATCCCACCACTATTATCTTTCACCCGCCTTTCACATCACGTGAAGCGCCCTACTTGGGCCGGCGCATTAACGCCTGCGTTCACGCGATCTCCTCGACCAGACGCATCGCCTGCCCTACTCGCAAGACTAGACGCGCGATCCTCCCGAAGCCTCCCTCATTGTGTCCTCATGCCGCCGTCCTCTGCTCTCCGATCTCCTCGACCAGGGCGTAGTCTCGCCTCACTCCCACCTCATCCCACCGCTATTATCTTTCGCCCGCCTTTCACATCACGTGAAGCGCCCTACTTGGGCCGGCCCATTAACGCCTGCATTCACGCGATCTCCTCGACCAGACGCATCGCCTGCCCTACTCGCAAGACTAGACGCGCGATCCTCCCGACGCCTCCCTCATCGTGTCCTCATGCCGCCGTCCTCTGCTCTCCGATCTCCTCGACCAGGGCGACTCCACGCCGGCAACTCCTCCGCGGCCTCCGCCGCGACGCCTCTGCACTCCGCCCGGGCCGGTCACTCATCCGCGGCCTCAAGCCCTGCCGCCGCCGAGGAGACGGCCTGACCAAGATCCCTTGGAAGAGGTTTGTACTCACCGATCCCAGCTATCTTTTCACCCCTTTCCTCGTACTGCACCGAGGCACATCGGCCGCCTACCACTACTAAGGATGGCCTCCTCCACTCCCGGCTCGTCGACGTCCTCGTCAGCCTGCTGATGGCCTCCTCTTGTCCCTGTCCTCATCTCAACAAGAGGAAGACGAGGCACAGAGAGGCGCCTGGCTGCCGGAAAGCACACTCCGAATCCAGACCGGCCCTCTACAATCTCACTGACTCCGGCCATCTCTCCGGCAAGGCAGCGATCACCGTATCAACGTGCCCGCTCTTCATCGCGATCTGAATATGGCCTTCGTAGCGATCTGAGTATGTTGCCAGGTACTTGAAGGTCGACACGTACGCCCAGCGATTCGGCGTGGGCGCCCCGTATACCTCTCCGTCGTCCTCAACTAACTTATGGTTGAGCGTTTCCTCTCCCAGTGTCTGCTTCCCCACACACTGTTTTCCTCGTGGTTTTGTTTCTTTCTCTTCAGACCATGGAGTTCGCGGGCAACGTGCGGTGCGGGACAACAAGAAGAACCAGATCGTGCAGCGCCACATTCAACTGGCGGTCCGGATGCAGAAAATGATTCGTACAGTGGAACACTGCTATTTTATCAAGATGGAAACAATGGTGCTTATAAACATTATTCAGATTTTTTTTCAGGTATAAGCAATTAAGCATCCTGCTGAACTTACGCTGATGTGACTGTCTAAAACATGCAGGCTCACCTGTTTATGTGCTTATTAGTACGTATTGAAGGGTCCAGGCATGGATCCTTTTGAGCACGAGAGACCCTGAGCATCACCCCGTCGTGTGGGGCCCTCGCCGAGGGTCAAAGTCAGCTGACAAGGTGGATCCTTGGAGACCAGAAGGTGCGGTGTCGTCGGTGTTGTGCGGTAGCTTGGTTGATGGCCGCCAATGGATTTTACAAATTGGGTCGCTTCGTGTATGTAAATTAAAAGGTGCTTACTGTACAAAAGAATACATTCATCCATTTTTTGTTGGCAACAAACAGTCAATCGTTTCTGTTGGCCTTTGTTTTTTTTTCAGAGAGAGGAGGCCTTTGTTGATGGATATAGATTTGGACAACAGAGACATGGGTTCGGCTGGTAAATCAAGGATGAGACTTGCTTTATGCGCGCTGCTGCTTGCTTGTAGTGTGCGGGTGTATTGTTGTTGTAATTTTATTTTTGTTCATAGTTCATATGTAACTAACTGATTATATTCATTTTCAGGTTCAAGGATTATTTGCAGGAGTGAGAAATATAAGGTCTACTCTTTCTTTAATACTCAGATATAGAAAACAACGTACTCTGCTTATTTCTTCTATTCATATTATGCTTTCTTATAATTGGCATGCTTGTTACACAGATCTGAATTCCTAAAGGTTCAGGAGGATCTCAATATTGCTAAAGAAAGAGACAAGGATCAGTACCATCACATTGTTGAAAAAGATTCGGAGACATGTATCATGGATCGGGCACAATTTGCTTTCTACATGTCTTTTCCTTGTTGACTAAACAGTCTAAACCTGAGAATAAGACAATTTTCAGTCCTCATGTAATCCGAACTGCTGCTGGTTCAGATTTCAGCATTCCCTACAATTCTTGTTTTGCGTCGCGTTGCGGCACATATTGCTCGTCATTCTACCTGCTTTTGTGCCCTCTACTTCTTCCCCCAAGATTGCCACCGGGATTAACAAATCTGATGACAGCACTTTAATTGGTGATACATCTTTTGTTATTATGCTACTGCATGTGAATTCTCATCTTGCGCCTCAGCCTATTTTGCTTAGCAGGCATGCTGGTTTGCTTCTCTAATGTGATACCTTCACATGATATTTTCATTAAGTCACCATTTTTTTAGTTATGAGAGTAACAGGTAAAAGGTAATATATATGTATGAAAATTGCAAATTTTCATTATCTTATTTGCCCAAGTATTGTGCATAATCAATTCTTTTATGGGAATTAGCCTATTGTGTTGACCTAACAAAGTACACTTCGACCTACCTAAAAATTATGCAGTGAAGATGGAGAGCTTTATGCAAACAAAACTAGAAAAAATAAGTAAGTTCATTTTCCCGGTGTCATAATTCATATCTGATAAGTTTGTCGATTGTTATTCTTTTCCAGCAATTTTTTTGTAATTGTTGATATAAATTGCTGGATGTTTTCGCTAGCAAGACAAGAGATAAGGATGACTGAGAATCATTGGGTGAGGACCAAGATGAGCTAGATGTATGAACCCGCCTCATTGTGGCTGCCGGCGCGGAGACTTCCATGATGACGAGGCTGTGGGACAACCATGAGTTCCACCTCGGTAAGGGGGCACATGGATTGATTTATAGTCGAGCCGTCTCCTGCTTACTATAATTTTCTTAACTAGAATAAACTGAAGAATATTAGGCGGCAGGGTGCAGAGCTGGAGGAGTGGGTGGAGTAAGGCCCTCGGGCAGAAGTGCGTCTTCACAAGCACCAACTCACCATCGCCACCTTTGCCATCGGTGCCAAGGGAGTCAGGTAGATAAACTCATCTGCTTGTTATTACCTTCCTCTTGTGTTCGGATAATCATAGTTTCCTTGTCAACAGAAAAAACAAACCTGTTCATAGTTTTGTTGGGTTTTTCCCCAATGCAATTCCTTGCCTGACGTGCTGATGTTAGAATGTCTCCGGAATACCCATGCCCTTGAAGCACAACCTCGTGTACCTGGTTAAGTCGGGCATATCAAGTCAAAAACCAAATTGAAAGTTTCAGAGGTGAGAATGACAACTACAGGAAGACTAAGCTTTTACATTGAATCCTACTTGTACTATCATGCCTCTACATTATATATTCACATGGAAATTTGCAAAATATGCATGAGAAACTTGTTGTCCTTAGTCGTGCATTGGTTTTACTATTATATTTTAGGTGAGATCGACTATGATATTGCTTGGTACATGGCTTCTTCATGAGGGAAACAAGGCAACATGGTGCTGAAAAATATTGTACTGGAAAACAGTAGGATTTCTAGGACGCCACATTATATAAACGATCTAATGTACTTCTATTTATTCTAGAACAAACACGAAATCCATTGTAATTTTCTTTACTGTAGCATATTTCCATAAATGGTCATGTTACATAATTACTCATGGTGCATTGCTATCTGAACAAAAAATCCTACATTGGCAACTGCTGAAGCACTTATAACACTAGAATGAAGTGTCGACTAAGATAACTCTGGAGCTCACATTAAACCAAACGCCAAACATATTTGCTCTGGTTGAATGTGTTAGATGTGTATAGTCTCTTTCTGGTTTATCCCCATTGTATAAGGGGTTTCCTGCATTTTACCACACATGTATATATATTGGCCTTTGGCCCTCAGTAAAGGTAGTTGCCCATTTCTAACATGGTATCAGATGCTTAGGTTCCTCTCCCGCTCCGGCACGCTCGCAGCTCCGTGCCTAGCTCCCCCGTCGCCGGCCTCCCTCTACCTCGTCGCCGGCGCCGGCCATCTCCTACCCCGCCACCACGCCGTCTCGCCCCGGCCTGCGCTGCCCCGAGCTCGGCCGCGGCCTGCCGTCGCTGTGCCGCGCCGCCCCGAGCGCGGCCGCGGCCTGCCGTTGCCGCCTCGCGCCGCCCCGCGCCTTCCCGTGCTTGGCTCTCCCCGCGCCTCCCCGCGCCCGGCAGCCACCTCCCCGCGCCTCCCCGCGCCCGGCCGTGACCCCCCGCGCCCGGCAGCCACCTCCCGCGCCTCCCCGCGCCCTGCCGCCCCTGGCCGCCTCCTGCTGCAGCCGGTGCTGCCCCAGGGCCGGTCACTCCCACGCTCGCCCTCCCCCCACCCTCCCCCCCCCCCCGCTTCCTCCATCGGGGCTGGATTGAGCCAGCGCGAGCCCGATCCCGATCTGGATCGGGGTCTGCTGTAGCAGTCTACTGTAGCAGTTGACAAAAAAAAAGAGTTCCTCATGTCTTCTTCGGGCAATGTTGCCGTTCCTCGATGCTCGGTGATCTTCGATGGCACCAACTATGCCGAGTTTGCGGGGTTTATGCGTATCCACATGCGCGACTCCTTCTGTGGGGTGTTCTCTCTGGCGAGGTCCCCTGTCCGCCTTGCCCTGTTGCTCCAGTGGCTCCTACCCCGCCAGCACCGCCGGTTCTTGCTGCTGATGCTTCTCAGGCTGATCGCGATGCCGCCAAGGCTCTCGATGATACTGCAGTTGATGCCTATGATCAGCAGATGTCAGCCTATTCGGATGCCCTTTCTGCCTATCGTGATGATCTGTCTGCTTACACTCAGTGGTGCAATGATGATGCTCGTGCTGCTGCTGTTCTTACTGCGAGTCTCCTACCTCAGTTTGCCTCAAAGTTCATGGGACTTGGCACAGTTGCAGCGATGTGGTCTTATCTCTGTCAGCGCTATCAGCCCTCTGGTGATGCTATCTACCTATCTGTGGTGCGTCAGGAGCATGCACTCAAGCAAGGTGATTCCTCTGTTGATGAGTACTATTCACAGTGCTCTGCCATCTGGCGTCAGCTTGACTCTCTTCGGACCGTCGTTTGTGGAACTTGCCGTTGCTGTCAGACTACACGGTCCGATTTGGAGTTTCAGCGGCTTCACGAGTTCTTATCTCGTCTTCGCTCTGGGTTCGAGCCTAGCCGTCCTCACTTGCTCGCTCGTGGTCGTGTTCCTATCTCAGAGGTACTTGCTGAGCTTCGTGCTAAAGAGACCCGCCTACGCTCTGCTGGGTTACTTGTGGTTCCATCAGTGTTGGCCACCCGGGCTCCTCTGCCACCTACTCACCTCACTGCTCCACCGCTCCTGCCTACTCCTTCAGGGGGGTGGGTCGTTCTTCTTATGCTGAGAGGGGCCGGTCGCGCCGTGACACCTTATGTGGCTACTGCTCTCGGCCAGGTCACCCAGAGTCTGATTGCCGTGAGAAGAAGCGAGACCAGAGGCGCTCCTCTTCAAGTGGGACTCCTGGATCCTCCTCGACCCCGTCACTCACTGACCAGGACATTATGAGGCTCAAGCGTCTCTTAGCTTCCTCAGGCTCTTCGTCGACCGGTTTCGCTGCTGCTGTGACTGCAGCCATTGCTCCCCCACCGCAGGCATCTACATAGTCAGGTACATCTTCGTGGGTTCTGGATTCTGGCGCCTCTTTTCATATGTCTTCTGATTCTTCTGTGCTGTCTTCTCTCCGACCTCTTGATTCGCCTATTAATGTTCTTACCGCTGATGGCACACCTCTTCCTGTTGCTAGCCGTGGTCTTCTTTCCACTCCATCTTTTTCTGTTCCTAGTGTTTCACATGTTCCTCGCCTCACCATGAATCTTTTTTCACTGCCCAACTTACTGATTCTGGTTGTTGTGTCATTCTTGATACCGACTCTTGCTCCATTCAGGATCATCGCACCAAGGCTTTGATTGGTGCTCGCCCCCGACGCCGTGAGTCAGAGGGCCTTTAGGAGGTGTGTTCCTTCCGCTGCCACCACTTCAGCCAGCTCCCATGCTCTTGCTACCTCTTCGTCTGCGTCCTTCTAGCAGTGGCATCATCGCCTTGGTCGCCTATGTGGCTCTCGCTTGTCTTCTTTAGTTCTTCAGGGCCTCTTAGGGTCTGTACCTGGAGATGTTTCTTTACCTTGTACTGGCTGCAGACTTGGCAAACAGACCCAGTTACCTTATTCTACCAGTGAGTCGGTATCTCAGCGTCCTTTTGACTTAGTTCATTCTGATGTATGGGGTCCTGCTCCCTTTGATTCGAAAGGTGGTCACCGCAACTATATCATGTTTATTGATGATTTCTCTCACTACACTTGGCTCTACTTTATGAAATCTCGTAGCGAGGTACTCTATATACAAACGTTTTGCTGCCATGGTTCACACCCAGTTTTCCACGCCCATTCGTACTTTTCGTGCTGACTCCGCTGGTGAGTTTATCTCCCAGCTGTTGCGTGGTTTTCTTGCGGAACAGGGTACTCTTGCCCAGTTCTCATGTCCTGGTGCACATGCTCAGAATGGCGTTGCCGAACGTAAGCATCGTCATCTACTTGAGACGGCTCATGCTCTGATGATTGCCGCCTCTCTCCCACCCCATTTTTGGGCTGATGTTGTTTCTGCATCCACCTATCTCATCAACATACAGCCATCGACTGCTCTGCAGGGTGGTATTCCTATGGAGTGTCTCACTGGTCGCTCTCCTGACTACTCAGCTCTTCGTATGTTTGGATGTCTGTGCTATGTCCTTCTTGCCCCGCGAGAACGCACCAAACTGACTGCTCAGTCGGTTGAGTGTGTTTTTCTTGGCTACAACGATGAGCACAAGGGCTATCGCTGCTGGGATCCTGTTGGTCGTCGTTTGCGCATCTCACGTGATGTGACCTTTGACGAGTCTCGCTCTTACTACCCACGTCCTTCTACCTCGAGCTTCTCTGTGGACGATCTTTCCTTTCTTCTTCTCCCTGATACACCCTGCTATGTGCCTCCTCATATTTTTCCTCCTCCGCCTGCACCTCTTCTTCCTTCTCCTTCACCACCGACACCATCTTCCCCATCCTCCTCCTCCAACTCTCCACCATCATCTCCAGTCCGTCGTCCTCTCTCACCATTTCCTCCTCACTATACTCGTCGCCCTCGTTCTGAGGATGTTTCCCGTGATGCCCCTTCCACCTCTGGTGCACCTCCTTTCACGCCTCCCCCGGTTCATAACCTCCGTGCTCGGCCTCGCCCCCCGCCTGATCGCTAGTCTCCTGCTCGCTACGGTCTCTCTGTTATTGCTGAGCCCACTTCCTATCGGACCGCCATGACTCAGCCTGAATGGCAGCTTGCGATGGCCGAAGAGCTTGCTGCCCTTGAGCGCTCTGGCACATGGGATCTGGTTTCCCTCCCTTCCGGTGTCCGGCCCATCACCTGCAAGTGGGTCTACAAGATTAAGACTCCCTCTGATGGTTCTCTTGAGTGCTACAAAGCGCGCCTTGTGGCCCGTGGTTTTCAGCAGGAGCAGGGACGCGATTATGATGAGACATTCGCTCCTGTGGCCCATATGACCACTGTTCGCACTCTTCTTGCTGTTGCTTCTGTTCGTCATTGGTCTATCTCTTAACTTGATGTTCAGAACGCTTTTCTTAATGGTGAGTTGCGTGAGGAGGTTTACATGCAGCCACCACTGGGGTACTATGCTCCTAACGGTATGGTCTGTCGACTTCGCCACTCCCTCTATGGTCTTAAACAGGCCCCTCGCGCCTGGTTTGAGCGCTTTGCCTCTGTGGTGACTGCCGCTGGTTTCTTGCCCAGTGATCATGATCCTGCGTTGTTTGTTCAGACATCTCCTCGTGGTCGGACTCTTCTCCTTCTTTATGTTGATGACATGATCATCACTGGTGACGACTCTGACTACATTGCCTTTGTTAAGGCCCGCCTTCACGACCAGTTCCTCATGACTGATCTTGGTCCTCTTGGCTATTTTCTTGGGATAGAGATCTCCTCGACCTCTGATGGCTTCTACATCTCTCAAGAGAAATATATTCGGGATCTTCTCGCTCGAGCTGCTCTCAGTGATGACCGCACCGTTGTGACTCCTATGGAGCTCAATGTTCAGCTTTGTGCCTCTGATGGTGACCCTCTTCCTGATCCCACTCGCTATCGTCACCTCGTTGGTAGCCTTGTCTATCTTACTGTTACGCGTCCTGACATCTCCTATCCTGTTCACATCCTGAGTCAGTTTGTTTAAGCCCCCACCTCTGTCCACTATAGTCACCTCCTCCGTGTTTTATGATATCTTCGTGGCACGATCTCTCAGCGCCTTTTCTTTCCCTGCTCCAGTTCTCTTGAGCTCCAGGCTTACTCTGATGCTACCTAGGCTAGTGATCCCTCTGATCGACGCTCGCTGTCTGCTTATTGTGTCTTTCTTGGTGGCTCTCTTATTGCTTGGAAGACAAAGAAACAGACTGCAGTTTCTCGCTTGAGTACAGAGGCTGAGTTGCGAGCCATGGCTATGCTGACGGCTGAGGTGATCTGGTTACGGTGGTTACTTGAGGATTTTGGTGTGTCTGCTGCTACCTCGACTCCCTTACTGTCAGACAGTACTAGTGCTATCAGTATTGCGCGTGACCCGGTGAAGCATGAGCTCACTAAGCACATCGGTGTGGATGCCCACTTCGTGCGTGCTGTTGTGCAGGATCAGACTCTCACTCTTCACTATGTGCCCTCTGAGTTACAGTTGGCTGACTTCTTCACGAAGGCACAGACTCGGGCGCAGCATGCCTTTTTCCTCTCCAAACTCAGTGTTGTTGATCCACCATGAGTTTGAGGGGGGGGGGGTGTTAGATGTGTATAGTCTCTTTCTGGTTTATCCCCATTGTACAAGGGGTTTCCTGCATTTTACCACACATGTATATGTATTGGCCTTTGGCCTTCAGTAATGGTAGTTGCCCATTCCTAACATAATGAACATGTGAGGAAAAATAATAAGTAGGATCAAGCGTTGTGTTCTTAATCACCATTGACGGTAGCACTGGATGCACATGTTGTGGCTGCAGTTGGGAAGCACAACCTTGTTGTTGAGCCCAATGAAGATCCTTCATCTATTTTAGCATCGATCATGGAGAGCGGCCTCTTGCTCTCCTCTGCCTTGTCTCTCCTCCTGTACTTCTCCAAGCAAACATTCCTCTGCCTCCGGTCATTGAAGTTGCTGATGTCATGGCCCAGTTGCACGAGGGAAGGAAATACCTCACAGCTGTATTAGACGGACAATGGGAATTTTTCAGGATCATAGCTCCAAACCGCAAATGCTTTTTTTAAATTTCTGCATTCTGCAGGTCGTTTGTTCAGTTACCGTAGAACTCCCTGATGTTGGCTTTCCTTTTGTGGGTGGACATGGGATTGGTTCCTTCCACATAATTAAACCTGCAGAAAGAATGGAATGAGAAGCTAGATTTTGAGAGAACACAAGCAGTCACGAGAATATGCCTATCAAGGAATCTCGCTGGTGGCCCAGCGCGCACACTGACCGTCTCACCGGACTTAACTGCTGCTGCCACTACTGCGTTGTTACAAAAAAATGTGTGGCCAATTTACTAAACCAACTTAAAAAATTAGATGTGTTCTTTTTTGAAAGAAAAGCTAGATCATGTTCTACCTTATGCATTCAAAACAGGCCGTAGCCTAAGTGACCAATGGTCTTTTTACATGAAGGCGTTGTGAGCGCCGCACAGAGCGTGCAGCAGGCCAACGCCAAGCCTGGGAATTAGAACAAGGAAAGCTAGGAAGGAAGGAAAGAAGTAAAGCAGGAAGAAAGCTACGAACAAGGAGAGCTTGGCAGCTATTCTCGCACCATTACATCAGTCCAAGAAGATAAACGATCTCTGACATTTCCCTCGGGTGCTCGCAGTGTCCATAACTTGATCAGGTCGGCCACCTCAATAAGAACCCTCCGAGCTGTCCAAAACTTGTTGTGGAAAACTTGCTCATTCCGAGCATGCCAAAGCGCAACAGCAGCAGCTGCAAAGAAGACATGCCATACCGCGCCATGTGCCTCCTTTGCTATGTCAGAGGCCAAGAAATCTGCTGTAGACTCACATGAGACTGCCAAATCCAGGAGGCCGGCCTCCTGGATTAGATGTGTTACTGTCAGTACAAACACTTGCTCCCTTTTATCTTGCACGCACAGCAGCAGCAAGTCCAGACGCACACACACCAACAACAACAGCAAACACATCAAACTAAAACTAATTTAATCTGTTAAGACATCAATGTTGATATATACAAACTAATCGAGTAACAACAAATTTTGTTGAGTACGGGCAGCTACGCCTCTGATGACCACAACAGGCCAGGGACATAGATGCATCTATGTGCGTACCGAAGGGTGAAGGGACGACCACTTACCGTGGCCTTCTTGATGGATGAAAGTAGTAGACGCCCCAGTCGAGGAGCCCATCGTTGGTGGTGCTGAGGCAGCTGCCGTAGTCGTTGTACATCGCTGGTGAGTCGGCGTCCCACTATGCACCTAGGCTGGCTGCCTGCAGAAGCCATGACACGACCAGCATGCCAGCCGAAGAGCTCAAGGCTCATGTCGTGGTTCATTGTCCGGCAAGCATCATTTATCAATATGTAATGTGTCGAGTGTTTGAAGTAAGCATCATTTATCAATATGTAATGTGTTATTATACATTATTATTATTAACCTTACCATCCAATTTTCTGGAATGAATGAGTCCGAAGCTCGACACCCTATACAATGGGCCTAAGCCTCAAAAAACTTATACTTAACACGGAGCAGTCTATGCACAATGATTGTTTTCATAGTCGTGCACATAATACGTACCCTCCTATATATACTACATGGATCTACAATTTTGTGTAAGTTGTAATAATTCTTCATTCAATATCACTATATGAACATGTTTCTAAATAGTTCTTTTACTTAGTCCATGATGCTAGATTCAACACGAGATCAAAAGTTCTACGTGAAGGAAACTATTCAAATGTTGGCAACTTTGTTTGATAGATGGCTGGGATAGACAACAACATTTCATCATGGAACATGTTAAGTAAGATTTTTTGTCCATTGTTGTCATGATTTATTATTGTTTCTAATAGCTACCACTTGGCTGATACATCTTGTACGTCATTGAAAAATGGGCACGTTGTGTATTTATGCTTGACCCTATTCATACATCACAGTCGTCAGAGGTTAAAACTCTGAGGCATTTAGTGAAATCAAAAAGTTTTGCGAGGGAATTCAAAGAAGCACTCGAAATAAAGTAATATTTCCGTCTAGTATTCCAACGAGCATAGACGGGTAAAAATTCAAAATACAAATATTTATTTTGTTAGAACTATATTTAATATAATAATAATTTTGGAAATCGCAGTGATGTGTCTGCTATTTTTGTTTTTCATTTTATGCTCTCATGGAAAGATAAAGAATTGGTGAAGCCGGTTTGCGCTGTGAGTATTATCCGTTACACATTTTAAGACCTTCCACATGTAGTATTCGTGCTAACTACATATATTGCTTTTGCAGGATGGGTATAAGTTGGGAAGCAGTTTTCATAATACTTGAAAAAATATCGTGCGAATGAAGCTAAAGAGAAGTTTCCTGATATTGTGCGAGAATTTCTTAAGCGCAAGTAGATCTTAATAGTTTGTAATAGATTTTTAGTTGGATCATCGCTTTATATGTATACATCATCAATTTGCATTTTCGTTATTAGTTTACATTACAATTTACAAGTAAAGTGGACTTCAATTATTATGCAGTCGTGTCTGTGTTATGTTGTCTTTACATGTGAAATTTAACACGCATTATCTTTATATAACTTCAGCAAAATATTTCAGAAGCTCGTGGCAACGCACGGGCATTCTACTAGTCATAAGTTAGTATCTTAGGTTGCCTTATTAGTTGCCATGCATGACACAAAGTAGTACAATATTTAATATGATATGGTATCATGATATGATACCACACCCTCTCTTTCCTCATTTAACCGTGTGCCACATCATTCAAAAAGTCTAGTTGGCATGCATGATACCGCTTGATACTCCCATATTACGACCAGCCTTAGTGTGGCCACAGTGGGGGCATCATAGCCGGTATCATGCACTCGGGAATAGCAAATATGATGATGTGGCAAAGAAGTAGTAACATAGGTAGATACCGTAACATATATAAAATAAATGCTATACTACTTTGTGTCATGCATGGCCACAAATACGGTCATCTATGATAGATACTACTCTATGATACTATATATGCACTATGAAGGTACGTGCGTAGTATCATACAGTAGTATCATATGCATGATACTATATACGGTATATGATACTCCCCACTATATAAGGTTGACCATAGTGGTGGTATCATAGCCGACGATGTCATGCACTCAAAAATAGCAAGTATGCCGGTGTGGCAAAGAATTAAATATATATAGAGAGGGTTAGATTAACATATAGGTAGATACCGTATCATGTTAAATGCGATGCTAATTTGTGTCATGCATGGCAATAAATATGATCTATGATACTATACTCTATGTATTATACTATGTGCTATAATTAATTAAAGGTAGTATCATACACTAGTATCATATATATATGCATGATACTAGTATATGACACTCTCCACTATGAGTAGCCTAAGTATATATAGCCTAACTAAACCACCCACATGTAGTTGTAGTAGGGTTTTTGACTTTAATTAATTATATATGCACTAAGATGCAATGCAAGGTAAGTGCAAAGAATGACTTAAACATAGCAGACGACATGAAATGGGCCGGAACGATGTAGCTAGTAACTGACGATTTGTAGTCCGAAGTGCTGCATCTCCTTTTGGAAACTATAATCCTTCTTGTTAGATGTTCCAGTATGGAAGGTGCGAGCACCAAAACTTGTGCCAAACTTTACTAATTTTTTTCCATGCGATCGTGAGAGCACGTGACAGTGACACAATGATTTTCGTTATTTTCCGGACTCTATATGCATTTCCTGAAATTAAAATACCAACAAGGCCTACGCCTCTGGCCGCACCCTGCGGCCGAACTGTTTTGAAGTTTTTTCCCGTTTCTCGCACAATGAATGAAAACTCGCAAAGCGACACACCAATGATCTAGCTAACATGCACGTGTAGTTGCGACTATACATATATATATATAAACATACAAACGAGATCTTTTTTTTGCATATTCATAGTTTGAGATTGCTAGCGAGGCCTGCCGCCTGGTAAAATGTACCAGAAAATCAAACCATAGGGTACAATCATGATTTCTTACCATGGGAAAAAATTGGAGGCAAAACGATGAACTCATGTTTTCATTCGAACAAAAATATGATGTTAGGTAATGTAAATGTCTTTAAATAGCACACAGTTCACTCACGAAAGCCGTGTGTCCACTAAACCGTGGCCGATGCCCCCCACCCCTCTGCCACGCGCGCGATCTGAGTCGTGCATTCTGATTGGTCAGAACCAAAACCCTACGGATCGTACGCCTGCACCGTTGGATTTTCCTTGATCGAACGGCGATCCTCATCCCTTTCGACATCACATCTAAATGTTTTCAAATAGCCCATCCCAGAAAATGTTTTCAAATAGAACACGGTTCACACACGAAAGCCGTGTGCCTACCAAACCGTGGCCGGTGCCCCCCTTTGCTGTGCGCGCGATCTGAATCGTGCGTTCTGATTGGCCAGAACCTAAACCCCACGGATCGTACGTCTTCACCGTTGGATCTCCCAGATCGAATAGCAATCGTCATCCCTTTGACAGGAAATGCAGTCCGACTAGGAATTGATTTATATGCCAAAATGCATGGTAAATGCCAAAAAATGTCTTACATATAGCACACGAGACCTGAAATGCGCCAGCAAATTAAACCCGTGGTATAATTATGATTGCTTTACGTGGGAAAAATTTAGAGGCAAAACGATGAACTCAAGTCTTCATTTCAAAATTAGTACGTCTTTATTTCAAACGGAATTATTCTGTTTGTGCACAAGCACTTAGAGGCAACCGTTTGCATAGGCCTTTCCGTGCGCGCGACGACCAGGGATATTTTTTACCCTTTTCACCTAGGCCGCCAACACCCAGAGTCCCCAACACCCTCACACCGTCCGCCCGTGTTTCACTCAACTAGTCCACCCAATCTCCATCGCCAGCTCCCCCCTCCCCCAGATCCACAGCAGAACCCTCTCCGACGCCGCCGTGCTCACCCCGGCCGTGTGCCCGCTCTTCGGCATCAAGCCTACCTCCACTGTCGTTCCCAACACGCGGCGGCCCGCGCCTCGCCGTCTTCGTTTGCTCGCCAGCCACCCTCGAGCATATCGATGCAGTAACCCTCGCCTCTCCTGTGGTCCAGCCGGGTTTGCATTAAGAAGCCTGTTAGTTACTGCTCTCCATCGCGGTGAGGCATATTTCCTCACAATCCCTCTTCCAATTTCGTTCCACATGTTCCCAAATTGACTATAAAATAACGGAGAGCGTATATATGTTCATTATCTACCTTCCTTACTACATATAAGCTGTATTTGTTCCAATAAGTTACTGCCTATTTACAGAAAGCTTGATACCAAGTTGTTAGTTTTATGCTTATCCTCCTTTCCCGAGTTTCGCATGTGTTCTCTGTAGATGCCGAGTAGCAGCGACATCACTCATGCTTCAGGCGATGTATCTTCATATGATTCGGACAACCCTAGGTCTTCAGCTGATTGTGAGGGATCAAGTAATCTTGAACGGGATAGAGTTGCAGCAATTACCCTTCCGGTCAGGATACAGAGGAACGCTCCAAGGAAGCCCACACACCAGCCTAAATGTGTATATAAAGTAACCGAGATTGATTTAAAGTCTTGGGCTCAAACTAAACCAGATGAAGCACGCACGAGGTTCATGACTGTGTGTGGATTGTTGGCAGGGCAAGGCTTAACATTAATCTGCCGGGGTTTCGGAAGGCTAACACAGAAACACGGCGAAGGATAGTCCGGGAGATCATGGATCACTTCAACGTTTCAGAGCAGTGGAGAATGTAGGTGGAACACGCTGCACTAAAGAAGGCTAGGGATGCTTGGAGAAACTGGAAGCACATGCTGTACAAGAAGTACTTGAGTGAAGGCCAGGACCCAATCCCCGCATACCCCCAAATTACAAAGGCAGACTGGGCATAATTCAAAAGGGTCAGGGCGACTAAAGAGTTTGCTGAGAAGAGTTTCAAGCAATCGGAACTTCAGAAGAAGAGCATACACCCCCAACGTATGGGTGTGGCAGGATACTGCGGCATGAAACTGATGTGGGAACAGGAGGACAAAGAAGCAGTAGCGGCGGGTGGGAATCCGGCCTTTAGTGAAATCAGGGGCGAACGCGCTAGAGACTACTTGCGGGCACGTGCAAAGAGGCGTGATGACGGAACTTATTACTTTGAAAACTCACGTGACGCCGAACTGTATCTAGTGATGTTAGAGGCTTCCAAGATCCCTGGAAGGTTCTACAAGAACCCAGGGCCATGTGACATTCTGTCCATTAGTTTGGAAACAAAAGAGCCCCCTGGCCGTGCAAGGGGTATAGGTGTTAATGTCCCGCACAAGAGGGCTTTCACACTCAGCAAAGAAGAGAGGCTCAACATGAAAAAAGCAAGGAGTGAAATGAAGTAGAATGCATTGTATGAATGGTTGAGGAAGGAGATTTATCCGGTTGTTCGAAAGGATGTTGAGGAGTCAATGATGATGCAGAAGACTCTAACACTGATAGATAGCCAGCGGATGGGAAGGGAGGCGGGCATGGAGGATGCTGCTTATTGTGCGACAACACTGCACAAGAGTAGCTGTGCATCAGCTGACCCCAGCGACACGGAGACTGCAGCTGCTCGTGATGATGCTATATCTAATCTATCTGGAATGAAAGACAGACTGAAGGGCATGCTTACACATTATGAAGGTACATTAAAATGTGCAACAGCCTGGGTTTGCCCATCCTTCTTGGAAGATGGCCTCTTCTTGGACAATGTGCCATTGAAGCCGGGCTGTGTGAAGTGCTACGTGACTGAAGTAAAGCCTAGATTCACTAAATTTTCCCTAAAGAATGTCCTAGGAGTCTTTGGTGAGCAAAGGACCTTGGGAGAAACACTGTTACATCACACCAGTGGCCACGATAAGAAATAGAGTTCATCGATGAGATCCCTGAAGCCCCGCCAAGAGCAACCACTGTCGCCCCTCAACCGGTGACGCTCTCCTTGCCACAGCAGCTCTCGCGGGCTGATGCATCAACCTGTGATCAGCCGGCCCGACTTTGTGGCGTACAGGCCATGTCATCCTCCACCCCAATGTAGCCAGTGGCAAGCCTACAACTGCTGAAGACGCACCACCAGTTCAGATGTCGGCCACTGAAGCGGCGGGGGGAGACCCAGCTGCAGCACATGCTCAGCAGACCAACCTGGTGGAACAGACTGCTAAGCAGTCTGATGCTTCGGAACCGCCTGCTAAGCAGTCTGTAGGTCCAGAACCGCTGCTCATCAGTCCGCCGGTCCGCAGTCGCGTGATCAGCATACCAATGCGCCAGCACTTCCTGCTCAGCAAACCAACGCGTTGGCACGGCCTCCTCAGCACACCGACAAGTTGGCACCACCTGCGCAGAAACCCGACATAGCTTCAACGCATGGTCAGCAGTCCGTCACAGCAGCACCGCCAGCTCAGCGGTCCGGCATAGATAAACCGTCTGCTAAGTAGTCCGTCCAAGCTTCACCGTCTGCTCGGCAGTATACCTTGTAGGCAACCAGACGTTCTGCCAGAAATGCTTCAAGTACCAAGAAGGAACTGGCCAAAGGCTACACCCACGACCACAAGGAAGCACGGCGGGAAAGTGAAGAGGAAAGAGAACGATTTCCTCTTACTTAAAGCAACCATCGCCCAGAACCAAATTAACATCAGCTTGTTCGAATCGGGGAGTAATATTATTTCTGACGCCATGGATGATGAAGAAGTACGTTTGTGGCTTGCTAAAAGTAAAGCAGACGTACTTCAAGCACGCTATTACGTCCATGGCCAGCCATTTCTTGTTGGCGAATACTTTGATGAGTGCAGCTCCAGTTGCCGCGAGTTACATGAATATTGCATGGATCTAATGTCAGCAGGTCATCATGGTTTGCTAGACCACTACAACAGAGATCATTTCTGACACGATGCTGGTTCCATCGATGTGAGTTTCGAGGACTTACATCTCTTCTTCAACTTCAACGTTCTCGATGCCACTCTTGTTAGATGCCTGATTTTGTAAGTACTTAACAAACTCTGATCAACTTCTCCATACAAGGCTGTAAATGATAAACAACTAACTGCATTTTATTCCACTCAGGGGATTGAACGCGCAGAGAAGAAAAAGAGAGTGTGTATTTCATAGATCCTGAATTAGCAAATGGCACAACAATACATGGTAAGGACCGACGGGACTGGGCCGTTAACACGGTTGTCCGTCTCTTTGAAAACACCTCCCATGCAGAATCATTTCTCTCGCCATATCATGAACGGTAAGTCAAGTAAACAACCACACATACACTTATTGTCTTTCAGATTTTGACATAGTAAGTTCATGGCTTTCTTAATATGTAACAATCACTGGATATTGGTTTTCATTGTTCCAAACAAGAACACAGTTTACTACATCGATTCTCTCAGAGAGTCAATAAACGCTCAGGATCTGACGCATCTTCAGCAATTCATGGATAGGTATTGAATTCTATGATGTTGAAATTAATTTGCATTCATATCTGGTTCAATAATTGATGTTGTCAAAATTCATCATCATTTGCTGTGCGCTTGCATTGTAGAAAACTACCAGGGAACCTGTTCAAGAGGGAACTACCTCTGCAGCACGAGATCGTTTCTCCGGTAACACACCGAAATCCGTTATTTTCGGAAAATTTATCCAACAGTCTGCAAATACCTTTCCTTACGCTAGTCAAATGTTCAAGCTTCTGAACAAACCTCTTTCTATTTTGTCCAAAGAAAAAATAATACATCTAACACCAGTTAGGTTGTTCCTAACAGGACAAATACATGACTAATTCTGTACAAAAAAATTCAGTGTCCTCAGCAAGAAGTAGGGACCAACCTTTGTGGATACTATGTTTGCAGACACATGATCTCCATCTGCAAATCTGCTGATAGTTGTGACGATCCTCATGAATTAGTACCAGTAAGTCTATATTAATTAATATCTTCTACTCCACTCATATGAAACATTCTGATCTTAAAAATACTGTAGCTCATCTTAAAACCGAGGACCCCTGAACCGCTCCTGGCTGGTGAATTGCCGATGGTTCGGAGATTTATCAGTGACTTCTTCCTGGATCACTACATCAATCCCACTGGTGATAATGAAGATTTCAGCATGCCTTCTCCTGAAACATTGAGTAAGAGTTAGCCGCTCAACATATAACGCATGGATCCATTGTTTTCCATCTGATGAGGTCTTCGTATTTCGTACACTATGATTAATTATGTAATGCATATATGTGTGGACAAATCATTGGAATTTAGCTACCATATGTTCAATTGAAATTGTTGCGAAATCTGATGAATGTTCTTCCTGTGGACACTATTTGTTATATTGAATATTGTGGTGAATTTGATTTTTGCGTGCCGATTCAATATGGGATATTTTTGTTTATTTGTTCTATTGAATATTGTGGCAAATTTTCTTTTTGCATGCCGATTCAAAATGGGATATTTTTTTAACCTGGCAATTGCTCCGCACACTGTTCAACTAAATGAGTGTGTGCAATCCACATCGAAAAGCATACGTCAATCATAGCGGAACCGTCGGGGATACACAGCAGATCGCAAACGATTTGCAGCGCTACTATATGTGTGTAGGGTCTCCGGAACCATTTGTGATATCGCGGTATCGCACACGAGAACTCGGAGTAAACCGTGCCCAATGTAAAATACAATCCCAGTCATATTTTTTTCAGGAAACGTGTGGGAATCCAAACGAAAAGCACACGTCACTCTTGCGGCAACCGTCGGTGATACCCAACAAATCACAAACGGTCTGTAGCACTTGTATGCGTGCGAAGGGGCTCCTGAACCATTTGTGATAGAACATTATCACGGACGGTAATTGTTGGCAAACGTGTGCGATGGAGTCTTGCATGCCAGACGGGTTACGCAGAAAACTCATGTGCGATGGGGCACAAATCGCACACAGTTCATATGTTGGCCCGTGTGCCTTACATACTGTTTCGAAAACGGTTCATTATGACAGACCATATGGTTTCACTGCGTCATTAGAAACATTTAATCGCCGATACCACATGTGCAAAAGAATTTAGTGTGTGCTGCATCGCACACGATTACATTTTGGAAGGCCTCTGGATCACTGCTCCATATCCCCGACGGTTTCTGGGTCGTGTGGGAAGGACACCCTATCGCCCACACTCACTTGGCGACGGTCCCAAATGCCGTCACGGAAAGGGGTTAAAAATCCTTTGTATAGCACCGACGCGTACTAGTGATCGTCAATATTTTATTCCTCTTCTTTGCATATGTTAGATGTTTCTTGTCTTGATAATTTGTTTGCTTATAAAATTCCTATTCATAGGAAGTATGTTAGACTTAAATGTGTTTGTCATATGTTTCATGATGCTCTTTTTGTGTTTCAATTCTTATCTTTCGTGTGAACATCATTGAAATCTTAAGCCTATCTTAATGGCTATAAAGAAAGAGCTTGTTGGGAGGCAACCCAATGAATAAAATAATTTTTTCTCTTTTTCTTCCTGTTTTTGTGTGTTGACACAATTATGATATTGTTATTATTGTGTTTTTATGTTGTAATTAGTGTTTGTGCCAAGTGAAGCCTTTGGGATCATGTTGGGTGATAGTTGATTTGATCTTGTTAAAAAACAGAAACTTTTACGCCTAGTAGCAGAATTTTAAAAAATCACAGGAACGTGCTTTTGCTCTGAATTGTTTACACAAGATTGATAAACTAATTTTCCACGTTTTCCTAATTTTCAGAATTTTTTGAGCTACAGAAGTATGGTAAATTTTCATATTACTACACACTGTTCTGTCTATGAAAATTTACAGATTCTTTTCACTCACACAGAACAGTGTGTAGTAATATGAAGCTTAGGGTCTTTTCACTCGTTTTCCTAATTTTCAGATTCTGTTTTCGTTGCATTGTGTGCTTATTTTGATGAATCTATGGATTGTATCGGGGGGTATAAGCCATGGTAAAGTTGGAATATTGACGTATAATGCAATAATAAAATATGAATGGGTTTGCAACAGTACTTAGAGTGGTGATTTGCTTTATTATACTAACGGATCTCATGAAGGTTTTGTTAAGTTTTGTGTGATTGAAGTTTTAAAGTTTTGGGTGAGATCACGATAGATGAAGGGATAACGAGTGAAAAGAGCCTAAGCTTGGGGATGCCCATGGCACCCCAAGTTAATATTCAAGGAGAACCAATCAACTAAGCTTGGGGATGCCCTCGGGATGCCCCAGAAGGCATCCCCTCTTTCTTCTAACGACCATCGGTAAATTTTACTTGGAGCTACGTTTTTATTCGTCACATATCATGAGTTTTGCTTGGAGTGTCTTGTATTATATGAGTCTTTGCTTGTTTTGCTTTTTGGTTTGTCACAAGTATCCTTGCTGGATACACCTATTTTGAGAGAGAGCCAAGATTATGCTATCATTTGTTAGAATTGCTCTTTATGCTTCACATAATTTTTTGAGCCGTGGAATTGCTCTAGCACTTCCCTTATATCTTTTTGAGCATGGTGTGCTTTAATTTTTTGAAAAAATACTCTCATGCTTCACTTAGATCTATTTGAGAATTAGTAAATTTTTGAAGAAATTATCTCATGCTTCACTTATATTATTTTGAGTGATGAAATTTTTTATGCTCATGTTCTTCACTTAAATTTGTTTGAGCTTGTCAAAAGCAATTGCAGTATATGAAATTAGTTCCAAAGTGATAGATATTCAAGAGGGATATAATAAAAACTTTCATGAAGATCATTGGACAAAATAAACTTGATTCTTTGTAATAGTTTTGAGATATGATGATAGTAATATGTGAGTCATGTTGGTGAGTAATTATGCTTTAGTAAGAATATTGGTGTTAAGGTTTGTGATTCCCTATGCAAGCACGAAAGTCAATGGTTATGCAATGAAATTACATCCTACTTATGGTGCATTATTCGGTGTTAGTTATGCTTAATGCTCGCTTATGAGAATTTTTGTTTCTTGGTTGGTTGCATCTCAATCTTTTTGTTAGCCTCCACTTGTACTAAGTAGAAATACTACTTGTGCATCTAAAATCCTTATACCAAGTTTTGCCATATGAGTCCACCATACCTACCTGCATGCAGTATTTCCGTGCCGTTCTAAGTAAATTTGTATGTGCCAACTCTAATTTTCAAAATGAATTTCCTTTTTGTGTGTCCCGTACCGATTATGAAGCGACAAGGGGTGGCCAATATTTTCCATGCTAGATGTGTTATTCTCAAGATGAGTGTTTATTCACTTGTCATTGGACGAGAGTGTGGCGGTAATAGGGATGCCTAGTCCTGAAATGAAAAAGAAATTTACTTTATGTTGTCAAATAAAAAATTCCATGGAAAGTGTTGGTATGGACGGTACCCGTGGATACGACTAGCCGTGGAGTGTGAGTATTGTGGAAAAAGGAACAAACTTTATTTTATGTTTGGGAACCACCTATGATATATCTAGCATGAAAAGTGTTGGGAATTACTCGGTCCTATTGGTTGACGGGAAAAGTATGCCTCTTAAAATATTTTATCTCTCAATTAAAGCTTTGAGCTCTGGCACCTCTACAAATCTCAACTTCCTTCTACGAAGGGCCTATCTATTTACTTTATGCAATTTTTATTTTACTTGAATCTCCATCTCTTCTTATAAAGCACCAACTAGGGAGCACTATGATCGTACTTGAGCATTGGATGTAGCTAATATTCGAGTGTGGTTCATGAATGGATCAATGATTGCTTGAGTATTGAAGTTATGCTTGAGCATTGCTTGAGTATTGAAGTTATGCTTGAATGGATCAATGATATTTTGAAAGACATGGTTGCTTGTTGATATGCTTGAGTATTGAAGTTATCATGTCAAATGTAGATTATTGTTTTGAACCATGTAAAAGTACAAATGTCCATGCTACAAAAGAAAATAATATGTGATGAACATGTTAGGCAGCATTCCACATCAAAAATTCTGTTTTTATCATTTACCTACTCAAGGACGAGCAGGAATTAAGCTTGGGGATGATGATACATCTCCAACGTATCAATAATTTTTTATTGTTCCATGATATTATATTATCATTCTTGGATGTTTTACAATCATTTTATAGCAACTTTATATCATTTTTTGGGACTAACCTATTGACATAGTGCCCAGTTGTCGGGGATATACCCCGCGGTATGACCCGGCCAGACTTGGTGACTCACCAGAGACCTGGCCAGACTTGGTGACTCACCAGAGACCTGGCCAGACTTGGCGACTCACCAGAGACCTGGCTAGAGCTTGACGACTCACTGGTGATCCGCCCGAACATGGCGATTCACAGGTAACCCGCCTGGACATTGTGACTCACTGGAGACCCGACGGGCGGATCAGACGGACGACAAGGCCCAAGGCCCAGCAGGCTGGCTTATACTCTGGTGGGCTGGCTTAAGGAGAAAGGGATGACGAATATTTCCTTTACGAGGAAGCAAGACCCGGACTTGTATTCAACTTGTAAGAAAAGATAGACTAGTCCTAGTCCTACTAGGACTCCGCATGTAACCCGCCCCTCTAACTTATATAAGGAGGGGCAGGGCACCCCAAAGAGGGAACAAGCAACAAGAAACAATCTCTAGGGCTAGACACAAAGAGCCGGCTTACCGGCGACTCTCTCATGAGCATAATGAGACCTAGCCACAAACAGCATGTAGGGCTATTACCGGATGATTTTTCCCGGGGCCCGAAGCTGTCTAAATCCTTGTCTTGTGTTACGTCTCTCGATTCCGCCCAACCCCTCTCAAGCTACCACATAGATGCGGTGGCCTCGCGACTAAGTCCTGACACTAAGGACATCTGCCGTGACAATTCCACGACAGTTGGCGCCTACCGTGGGGCTCGCGCACGGTGGTGTTGAGTTCTTGGAGGGATCTCTCATATGGATCGAGAATCTCGCGGTTGACTAGATGAAGAAGAAGAAAAGGCTAGCAGGATAACCTAGCATAACATAACTTTGGGCAGAGCCGGTAAAGTTCATCGTTGAGTCGGGATTAAATTTTTTAGTGGGTAGCACAAGGTTAAAGTTCTAGAAGAATTAGGATCGCTGGGCTTATGTGTGTTCGCTGCCGCCGTCCTACGATCCGCCGAGACCGACAGGCGTTTTGTTCCCTGTACAATTAAGATATCTATACCAAGTCGATCTTTAGGTTCTGCTGCAAAGACCAAGACCAAAAGAGATGAGATCAGCCAAAAAGACGTCAACAGATGCAAGCCACTCTCGAGATGAGAAAACATGGAAGACAAAACCGACAGCGACCTGGACTTCGTCTCGGCCTCGTTTTTTGCTGCACCGTGGACAGCTCTCAGCAGCCTCAAATACTGGGTTGGCTAATATTATTAAATTAGATCTGAGGCGAACTGCTGTCCGAGCAACACAGGGATCGGTCTAGTCTGATTTTATTAAACTAGATTTACCTTGTTCTCCTCTGGACCGAGGGTCACACGGAAGATACTGGTCCTTTGGACCGACCCGTACAAGAATCCAGTCGCCAGGGCCTTTTTTTTCCTTGGTGCTACTGATGATACATCTCCTGATTGGAAGGATCGCTGCTACATCCGTTTGGAAGAGTCAAAGGTCATCATTAGAGAAAGTCCTAAAAAACATCCTATGGAAATCATGCTTTATCACGAGGCTCAAGCATACAAGTCAAGGAAAAAAAGAAGGGAACAACCTTGACTCGGTTTCAGGATTCGGTCATGACCCGGACTATGCTTGGTTGCCGAGTCGCCCGCAGCGTGCAAGTCGCTGTCGAGATTACCAAGCCGCCGAGACAGTTAATTTCGACTGCGATACACTGTTTTGCTGATTTCAAACCCCCAGACGTCAATTCACAAGCTGCTGGTGCTACGACATTTTGGGTAAAGGCTGAGGATGATTTCATCAACCACAAGTACTACTTGGTGCTCACGAGGAGTACTAGTACTAGTTGACTAATCTGGTACTAATTGCTGTGAACTGCTACGGCCAATCCATGATACTACGAGGTGCTATCCTTCTTATATATTTTAATAGCACATGTTATTTTTATCAAAGAACGATTATTCTGGTCTGTGGTGTTTTTTCACAGGACCATTATTCATTATAACGATGTCGTAAAGGGGTGTGCGCCAATATTATTTTTGCACTAGCGCGTTCGTGCCGTGCTGCTGGATGGATACATGCGCAAGTCGCCGCCCCTACTACATCAACATGACGCGGCTAACTCGGCCGTCCGCACGGTTTACCGTGCCTGCGATTGATTCGCCGTCTGCACCGGCTTACAACGCCGGTGCCGACTCTCCCCGTCTGCACCGGCTTACACGCCACAGCCGACTCATCTGTCCGAGCCGCCTCTGATGCTGCAGTCGTTTTTACTGTCCGCCCTGCGGTCTGGCATATTCAAAGTGCCGGGTTGACTAACGGACTTTACGCACAGATCATCTGTCATTCACAAACATCAGGTGATATCCATCTAAATTTATCTTATTAACACTTATTGTTTTTTGTCAAAGAACAATTACTCTGCCCTGTAATATTTTTACACAGGACAATTTTTATGCTATTATACCACGGATACGGAGTGCATGCACTAGCATCCGTCCATGCCACGCTCCTCGACAGACATGCGTGTGAGCCGCCGTTCCCGCGGTCCAGTCCGCATCAACTCGTCAGGACCGTGCGAATTGCCCAATAAAGCACGCACAGGCCGCCGTCCCCCGCAGTTCGGTCTACATCAACATACGGCCGACTCGCCCGTTCGTGCCGGCTTACAATGCTGCGGTTAACTCGCCCGTCCGCACCGGCTTACAACGCCGCGACCGACTCATCTGTCTGATCCTGCGGCCGACTCGTCCGTGGTTGATTTCAGCTTCACCATGGTGATCATCAATTCCGCGGTGGATAATTTCTGGCCTAACATATCAGGTGAAATCCATCCAGTATATTTTTATATTACATATTGTTTTCTTTAACACAACAATTACTCTGGCTTGCAAGTTCTCCAATGAAGGACAAGTTGTCTACTGTAAAAAGGGACTATTATATCACTGAGCTATTGGATAACTCATGCCGGTTTATATCACGGTCAAATATGGAGAGTCTCCAGCCAACTCCTCGAGTAGTATTAAGACTCGGGGGCTACAATGACATGACTCGGGAACTCCGGGTCATTGGAGGGAATGATAACCCGGTTCCGGAGGCCACCACCATATTGATGAAAATTTAAAGGCCGTCAGAAAATTGCCGATTCAAAAGAAAGATTCCAGTTTAAAATCCGGCTTAAGAGACATCTCTCTCCCGCAAAGCTTTGAAGCTCTCAAATCTGGTCCAAAACATCCGGCTCAAGGTAAATTTGTCTCTTACAAAGCTTTGAAGCTCTCAATATCCGGTATAAGAATTTCCGGTTCAAAAAGAATAATCTCTCGCAAAGTTCGAGTTCTCAGAAAAATTAGAGGTTGCCAAAGAGAACTTGCTGCCATGATGTGCGGTTCAAACATGGGCATCCTGCCTTATTGGCTTATCATATTATTGATCATTTGGGGGCTTCCTGCTCATCAAGCATTGCTGTTGGTACCCTCTTGATCGACGCAATGCCAAAACTTACTTGGGGGCTTCCTGTTCAAACATAGGTCGTATTCGAACCAAAGAGAACATAGCTGTCGGTACCCTTTTGATTGGCACACTGCCAAACCCACTAGGGGGCTTCTTGATCGTATCCGAATCATAGCTCAACCCCTTTTGGGTCCGACGTGGATCGTATTCGAATCAGCGTCGTTAAACAACTCTCAAGGTCATTTGGGGGCTTCCTGTTCAAACATAGGTCGTATTCGAACCAAAGAGAACATAGCTGTCGGTACCCTCTTGATCGGCAACGCCAAAGCCACTGGGGGCTATATAATCGTATTCGAATCTTAGCTTAACCCCTTTGGAATGGTTTACTGATCGTATTCGAATCAGAAACCTATTTTTATTTGGTTTAAGTTTTTGCAAGCAATCTTTGCTTTTGTCTTGAGACTTTTTTGTTCAGATCTAAGTATAAGTGTGGTTTAAATTTAACCCGGCTTGGCTTTGGACGATACGTCGCCAGCATGTGACAATCATCATATATTTGGAAGTATTGGCTTCTAAAGGATTGAGTTATCACCCTTACTGCACAGGTCATGTAAACCGGCAGTACAAATTCAATATCACAGTGGTTATATGTGAGATATTATGACCCGCCCTGCGGTAAACCGCCAAGGGATCTTGTGATTTACTTGTGTGCAGGATAAGACTACATTTGGATGGTTACCCGCCCTGGCTTTTGACGTTAAATCGCCAGGGCATATGTTGTTTAAACTCTGTGCAGGATTTATAGAGCTATGATACATAAATGATTAAGTTCCAACCCATCATCAAAAATTGAAATTGGTGTCTCAAAAGGGTTATCAATTCTTGATTTTCTCAAAGGCTATAAGCCGCCGGGTTACAAAAATTCCGGTTTACAATGGAGGCGTATTAAATCGTCTCGGCCAAGAGCCGTCGAGTATTTAAACTCCGGGTTTACTTATCAACAGATGAGGTATTCAAAGTCGCTTTGGCGCAATGGCTATTATTTTATCAATGGATATAATTTATTCTACAATGGAAGGAATAGTCCCGAGTCGCTGCAGGCTTACGACCCGACACTTGGGGGCTACATTATTCAAAGTTGAGATTACATCAAATATGCAAGTCCCATGTCACTGCCAGCATGCACCATGGCACTTGGGGGCTAATGCAAAGTCATTTTTACTGGCCTTATTGAAGACCCGACTCATCACATTGTAATGAGCCGGCCCTTGGGGGCTACCAATTGCTCCTGTCAACAATTCAAGGTACACAAGTTTAAATCCATTATATTGAAAGGTCCACTACTCAGTTGGAAGAGTACAAAGCTCTTAACCTTATGGACGTGGGTTCGGGCCCCATGGAGAGGATTACAGCATATGGTATTCTTTTCAAGGAAATATATATAAAGTCCCAGCTCAATATTATCTTACTGAGCCGGCCCTTGGGGGCTACATGTTGCTGCTCAAGTCTACATCTACAAAGTCCCTGCTCATTATTGCATAATGACCCGGCCCTTGGAGGCTACACTGGTTGAAGTTTTGTGACCATAAGACAATTACAAGTCCCAGGTTGATGCAAGCATGACAACCCGTCACTTGGGGGCTACAGGTAACACGGATATAAGGAGAAATACTTTCGAATTCTCCGTTTTGAGCAAATCAGATTGACCCGACGTCACCAATCATTATGACCTGGTGTCTACAACAATCATAGCCCGTCGTCATCAACAATTATGACCCGGCGTCGGCAACAATTATGACTCGATGCCATCAATATTTACAAACCGGCAATTTTGGTAATATTAAACCGGCAAGTTCTACATCTTTAAACCGGCTGAATATTAGATGAGTATTTCAAGACCAATATTTCCTAAGCCGGCGCTTTGAAAGCCGACTCAAGTGGATTATTCTTCACAATATTTCTCTACAAGAGACCAATGTCAGCAAATTGACTCTGATGCTGGCCTATTGACCCGGACTTTTCAAAAGAACTATCTGGATTTTTTGCATGGACAAAGTTGAAACATATCTGCTAAAGAAGATTTACTATGAGATCATGGACATATACATATCAACAAGGAAATGACAAGGACTTAAAGATGATCAGGTGCCGGTTCAGGAAAATATTTAACCCGGAACACAACCTATCAAGTTTGTTCTTGCGTTTATTTTGCAGGATCAGTTTAACATGGATAAATCCAAATTAAATTGGGGGCTAATGTCGGGGATATACCCCGTGGTATGACCCGGCCAGACTTGGTGACTCACCAGAGACCTGGCCAGACTTGGCCACTCACCAGAGACCTGGCCAGACTTGGCGACTCACCAGAGACCTGGCTAGAGCTTGGCGACTCACTAGTGATCCGCCCGAACATGGCGATTCACAGGTAACCCGCCTGGACATTATGACTCACTGGAGACCCGGCGGGCGGATCAGATGGACGACAAGGCCCAAGGCTCAGCAGGCTGGCTTATACTCTGGTGTGCTGGCTTAAGGAGAAAGGGATGACGAATATTTCCTTTACGAGGAAGCAAGACCCGGACTTGTATTCAACTTGTAAGAAAAGATAGACTAGTCCTAGTCCTACTAGGACTCCGCATGTAACCCGCCCCTCTAACTTATATAAGGAGGGGCAGGGCACCCCAAAGAGGGACAAGCAACAATTAACAATCTCTAGGGCTAGACACAAAGAGCCGGCTTACCGACGACTCTCTCATGAGCATAATGAGACCTAGCCACAAACAGCATGTAGGGCTATTACCGGATGATGTTTCCCGGGGCCCGAAGCTGTCTAAATCCTTGTCTTGTGTTACGTCTCTTGATTCCGCCCAACCCCTCTCAAGCTACCACATAGATGCTCTGGCCTCGCGACTAAGTCCTGACACTAAGGACATCTGCCGTGACAATTCCACGACACCAGTGCTAGTTGCTGTTTTTGCTTGTTTTTTACTTCGCAGAATATCCCTATCAAACGGAGTCCAAACGCAGTGAAACTTTTTGGAGATTTCTATTGGACCAGAAGACAACTTGGGAGCCAAGGAAGCGCCCTGATGGGTTGTGGGGCCCATGGGGGTCTCCTGCACCATCTCTTTGCTCTATAAATACCCAAATATTCCAGAAACCCTAGGGGAGTCGACGAAACACAAGTCCAGCCGGCGCAAATTCCAGAACCACGAGATCCAATCTAACACGATCACGAAGTGGTTCATCATCCTCATTGGTTCCTCTCCGATGATGCGTGAGTAGTTCACCATAGACCTATGGGTCCGTAGGCAGTAGCTAGAGTGCTTCTTCTCTTTTTTTGATTCTCAATACAATGGTCTCTTGGAGATCTATTTGATGTAATGACTTTTTACGGTGTGTTTGTTGGGATCCGATGAAATTCGATTTTATGATCAGATCTATATCCATGAATATTATTTGAGTCTTCTGTGATCTCTTATATGCATGATTATTTATAGCCTCGTATTTCTTCTTTGAATCATTGGTTTAGTTAGGCCAACTAGATCATTTTTCTTGCAATGGGAAGAGGTGCTTTGTGATGGGTTCGATCTTACGGTGTCCTCACCCAGTGATAGGAAGCCATGCCCGAGGAACTAAACTCCATGGAAAAGGACAAAGTTTGGGAATTGGTTGATCTACCTAATGACCGAAAGGAAATTCAATCAAAGTGGATTTTTAAAAGAAAACTGAATGCTTCTGGTAATGTTGAAAAATACAAAGCTAGGTTTGTTGCTAAAGGGTACACACAAAGGGAACGTGTTGACTTTGTGGAAACTTTTTCCCCTGTAGCAAAATTTACTTCTATTCGTATTATTGTTGCGTTGACTGCTTATTTTGATCTGGAACTTCATCAAATGGATGTTAAAATTGCCTTCTTGAATGATCATTTGAAGGAAGAGATTTATATGTCTCAACCTGATGGTTTTGTTGAGAAGGAAAATTAGGGAAAAGTGTGTAAGCTAAATAGATCTATTTATGGTCTTAGGCAAGCTTCACGGTAATGGAATATCTTGTTTGACGATGCTATCACATCATATGGGTTTTCTATGATGGAAGGAGACAACTGCATTTAATTTTAAAATAGTGGGAGGAAATTTTACACTCTTGTCACTGTATGTTGATGATATACTTATTGCTTCTAGTAGTAAGGAAATGTTAATAGAAGTTAAAACTTGGTTATCTTCTACATTTGAAATGAAAGATATGGGAAACCCTTCCTATGTTCTGGGAGTGGAAATACTTAGAGATCGGAATAAAGGAACTTTGGGTTTGTCTCAAAGGAATTATTTAAAATCTGTTCTTAAACATTTCTCTATGGAAAACTGCAAGCCTGCTCTAGTGCCCATGGTTGTAGGAATTAAACTCAGTGAGGGTATGTGCCCTAAAACTCCTGAGGAAAAGAAGAGAATGCAGAAGACTCCATAAGCTTCTGCCTTGGGATATTTAATGTAGGCCATGTTATTCACACGCCCTGATTTGTGCTATATTGTTGGAGTGTTGAGTAGATATCAAATGAATCCAGCAAGTGGGCATTGGAATCAGATTAAACATGCTCTTCATTATGTTCAAGCAACACTGGATTATTCACTCTGTTTTAACCAAAAGGATCTACAACTGCAGGGCTATACTGATGCTGATTGGCAGGGTGATCTGGGTGACCGGAAGTCTATGTCCGGGTATCTATTTACATTAGCTGGTGGCGCTATATCTTGGATTAATAAGAAGGAAGATTCAGTGGCATTATCCTCCATGGAGGCGGAGTATATTGCTGCATTAGAAGCTATGAAGGAGGCGGTGTGGATGAAGGAATTTCTTTTGACTTTGAAGATTGTTGAAAGTGCTAGCAAAGCAGTGGTGGTGTATTGTGATAATCAGGCTGCAATAAAGGTTTCCAGATATCCCAAGTTCCACATCAAGATCAAACATATTGAGGGAAGGTATCACTATATATGTGATGTAATTAATAGACTTAAGTCAGTTTCGTTAGAGTTTCTACCTAGTACTGATATGGTTGCTGATTCCTTGACTAAGTCTCTTAGTCAGGTGGTATTTGGTAAGCATGTGAAGGCTATGGGTTTACGAATTTTTGAATGATCGTTTTGGACAAGTGGGAGATGTTAGGATTATGTGTCCTACAACTATATTCAAATACTTATTATCATTAATATTCGGAATACCTCATATGGAATTATACATGTGTTTTATGCATGGAATTATTCTTGCTGGAATGTACTTAAGTGTTGCGTGCTTAAGGAAGCTGGTCAATTATCGGTGGAATACAATATCATTTATATATTGGAAAGACTACCTGGGTAGGCTGATAATTGGAAGAAACTAGATCGTGTAATTAGATTACAACCCTAATGTTGATCTATATAATGAGAGGAATTCATACTCTATTATGACGCATTGCTCACAAACGCGTGCTTCGGGGACTCGACGGATAGGATCTGCTAACAGACAAATTATATCGTGGTTGGTAGTTTGATCTGGACTCTATCCGGAACTAGTTTAAAGACTAGGAATCTTATCTATAATATCTAAACAGTTGATCCCCACTAACCCATTTCTTTTGACATGCATCCCGTCCATATCAGCAAGCTCGCCACATCATCAGCAACTGCTCCTCTGCATGATGCCACATCATATGTTCCGTTTTGTGAACAACTCGGTAAAGTCCATTGACTGAAGCGCTAAGCCCACCTGCTAACGGCACAAATCTTCCAACCCTTCACGATTGTGTTAATTGCCCAGACTCTCGATCTCCCCACGGGCTCTCGATCTTCTCTGCTTCTCCCCCCCACTCGAGCAAATTGATAATATGACACACTTTTCCTGGTACTTTGATCTGATGACACACCTTTCTTTTAGTTTGATTGTATGACACACCTTTGAGTGATAGCAGGATTAAATGACACAAATTAAGTTTTTCTCTCCTTTTCTAGGTATGGACCCCACGTCTTATTTTATAGGACGATTTTGCCCCTGGTCGTTTCACATCGATCGTTCCTGGAAGAGCCAAACACGCCTCGCTCGATCAGTACATGCATGCAGAGGCTCCATGCATCACGCGTACATATAGTAGCTCTACGTATGGAACGTGGTTATCCTGCTGCATGCTTCCCGGCGCCTTATCTCGCCGTGGCTCCTTCCTGGCGCGCCGCCACCTCGCTCTCTCCTTCCCATCGCCGGCACGGCCGCGCCGTTGCCGGAGCGTGCCATCGCTGGTAGATTTGTAGCTATTCGATGTTGTTGTACGAGTCCATGGACGAGGCGTCGACAGGGCGGAACGGTTGGAGCGTTGCCGGATGAGAAGAAACGGACAGGAGGCGGCGGGGAACTGGCAGCACTAGGGGAAGAGGCACGGCGGGGCCGTGCTTGGCACTGGCGGCACGGGTGGGAGGAAGCAGGAGCGGCGAAGCGGTGCTGGGCACCGGCGGCGCAGGTGGGAGGAAGCAGGAGCTGCGGTGCAAGGAAGCAGGAGCGGCGGTGCAGCGGCTTTCGTTCGCTCTTCCAGGAACGATCGATCGAACCAGTGATCGAGCCAGGCAGGTGAAACGACCAGGGGCAAAATCGTCCTACAAAATGTGACGTGGGGCCCATACCTAGAAAAGGAGAGAAAAACTTAATTTGTGTCATTTAATCCAGTTATCAGTCAAAGATGTGTCATCTAATCAAACCAATTAAAAGGTGTGTCATCAGATCAAAGTCCCAGGAAAAGTGTGTCATATTATCAATTTGCTCCCCCGACTCTCGATATCCCCCCGACTATCGATCTCCCCACCAGAAACGCACATGAAAGGGACGGGGGAAGGCCAGATTCGTTACTTTTCTCTCCTCGAAGGCCAGCGCGGGTTGAATCCCCCCACGGTCGACGCTTATCTCCTTCCGCTGCCACATGTGCTGGACGGGACAAATGGATGCCATCGCCACCCTTGCCGCGTCGCTGCGGATGCGTGCTTGGTGAATCTGAATGCTTCTACAGGTACATCCTCCCCCCTTAGAGCATGTCTAGTAGAGCCCTTAAACCCTCAAATAAACAGAAATAACCGGTTTTTTACGGGTTGAAACGAAAAAACGGCAAATAATAGAACCCCTAAACCCTTAAATTTTTTTACGGATTGGATCTGGGGTTGCCCTCCCAATCTGTAAAAGTGAGGATTGGAGAGGGAAACCCACCTCCAACCCGCACTCCACCGGTCGTTGCACGGGAGGGAAATTTCCCCTCGCGCGCTCCCTCCCGTCGGACGCCTCGTCGATCCCGTCGCCCCCGCGGCGAGCCATGGAGGCGCCGCCGGACTCCTCCGTCGCCCCGGCCGCCCCGGCCACGTCCTCCCTCTCTCCGCCCGTCGCCCCGCCCCCGGCCTCGGCCTAAGCGACGCCTGCACCGGCCCCGTCCTCGCTCCCTCCGCCCGCGCCGGAGGTACCTTCGGTTGTGGCCGTCGGCGCGAAGAGGCAGCGTGCTGGCCAGCACGTCGTCCTCCCCCAGCCCGCCCCGGCCGTCGCCTCCGTCGCCCCGGCCGCAGCGGCGCCGAAGGTGAGGAAGAAGCCCTCCCTTGGGCCGAACGGGGCAGCGGCGCCGAAGGTGAAGAAGGCCACCTCCAGGAATAAGACGACGGCCGCCCCGCCCCCCGCATCTCCGCCCGTCGTGCACAAGGTGCTCGACGGAATGCCTGCCCCGCCAATGTCGTTCATGGGGCTTCTCGAAGAAGCGGAGGTGGACATCGGGGCTTCTTCTCTTGAACCCTTTGGGTTTGGTGATGACTTGGAGGAAGAGGGTGATGAGGAGGAGGAAGGGGAAGATGAGGAGGAGGTGACCGAGATAGAGGAGGAGGCGTTCACCGCCGTTGCAAAACCCACCGTGCGCTCGACAAACTATAGCGAGGACGAAGATATTCTCTTGGTTCGTGCTTGGGCACATGTGGGTTTGGATGCAAGCACCGGTACCGATCAAACTGGTAAACGCTATTGGCAACGCATAGAGGACTTCTATTGCAAGATCAAGCCGAAGACCAGTGGGTACATCCCTCGTAGTTACCGGTCGCTTCAAGGCCGGTGGGAGTTGATGAAGCCCCATTGTGCTCGCTGGAGTGCGGCGATGGACCAAGTGAAGGATGCACCGCCTAGTGGAACCGTGGAGAGTGACTATGTGAGTACATATATGTTTTTCACATTTATTTTGATTTTTTATGCTATTGTTATGTGAGTACATATATGTTTACTATGCTATTGGTGGGTTTGTAGGAGGCAATTGCTGACTTGAGGTACAAGGAGATGGCCGCTTCGAAGGGCAAAGCATTCCCATTTAAACATGTATGGAAAATTCATCAAACTTATGACAAGTGGAAGTTGAGGGATCAAGAGACCGCACCCAAGAAGTCAGCAATTCTTAGGATGGATGATAGTGAAGAGGAGGGAAGGAACGAGCACAAGCCCGCTGGAAACAAGAAGGATAAGCTAAGGAAGAAGATGGAAGGAGAGGCGTCAAGCATAAGGGAGAAGATAGAACATGTGATGAAGTCAAGGGAGGCATTGACAACGAAGACATTGGAGACAAAGCTTCTTATCAACGAGAAGAAGAAAAAGGTGAAGCTTGCACAAGTTGAAGCAAGGCGTGAAGATGCCAAGCGCAAGGCCGACTTGGAGGAGAGGATGATCAAGGTCAAAGAAGCAAAGGCATGGAAAGAACTCATGATGGAAGAGAAGGAGCACATGATGATGTCCAAGAAGGACATGGATGAAGACCAATTGATGTGGTGGAAGGAGTACAAGCAGGACATCGCGGAGAGGAAGAGGATATTCCGTGGTGCATCCTCTACTCTTCGAGGTGACACTCCGATGAGTGGTGGTGGCGATGGCGGTGGGGAGAACTCCACCACCGGCGACAATGGAGGTGCTTGATGGACGTGGAAGTGGTCAAGGAGATGGCGCCATGTGCAACTTTTTGGTGATGGTGCCGATGAGAGGGGGAAGATGATGATTGTGTAATGTAAACTATTAAACCATGCATCAATGATCTTCATTTCCGTGTTTGTTTGAAGGTTGATTGTGTTTTTCTAATGAAAATTATGATATGTCCAATGACAGTTTTAAGGGTTGGGGTTGGGGCAAAGACTAGAACCCTCAAACCCAACCCTTATAACGGAATATTCTGTTATAAGGGTTGGGTTTGAGGGTTCTAGTCTTTGCCCCTATTTTTCAACTCTTAAAAGTGTCAAAAATGGCCGATTCTCAACCCTTAAAACTAAACCAGATTTAAGGGTTTGAGGGCTCTACTAGACATGCTCTTATAAACTGCTCACTCCTATAGCATGATGGTGATTTTTTTAATCCGCGATCCATTGACTCTTGCTTCCTGCCATTCGATTTGACCATGCACCAGATTCAGAGTGTTTGGATTTAATTGGAGGAAGCAAACTAATACTGGAATTCCTAGACGTGTGTTTCTGAGGTTAACCGATCCTATTTTCTCAACATCCCTTCCTGTACTTATTTGAGTGATCCACATGGAGAAGCTGCGAGGGATCCCTTGGGATCAGATATGATTGTCAACAAAGCAGGTAGTAACAGGCAGCATAATGATATTGTTGCGAACAGGGACCAAGAGACAGGTGTTGCGGCTGTCATCCATTGGCAGGTCCCAGACGTTGGTAAGGTTAAATTTCGTACTGATGCTTCTTTCGTACCGGATACGGCACGCTACTAGGTAGGTATGGTGGCCAGGGATCAGAACGTGGCATGGTGTTCTATTCCCTCGGGCGAAGCATTACTCAGTTCGCTGAAACTTAAGAGGCAGAGGTTGCTCTCGCTTTGATTAGTTTGAATGCACTGTCGAAAATTTACAGGGTCATGTTATTCTGGAGATTGATTGCTCGGTCTTATTCAATGGCCTGAAGGCAAACACACCAAATAAACCAGCTTAGTTGCTGATCATTTGTGACGTTAGACGAAAGATTTTTAGTCTTTTGACTCAAATCACATCCAGATGATCAAAAGAAATCAGAACTGGTGTCTCTGGCAAGAAATCAGGGAGATCAATATTTGATTGCAGGTGTCCCTAGTGAGTTGCATAGTACTTTAATCTCTAATTATAATCTGGCTTTTAGTATTTTATTTCCTATTTAGTCTAAAAGAAGTTCATTCTTTGAATAGGTTCCAAATACTTTGCTTCCGTGGAAAAAACACTCCTTTTGAAATTGAATAATATTTGTGGTTTGGATTTTATGGGGCCACCTGTTAAATCGTATCTATTATTTTCTTTTCCTTCGAATTTTAAGCTTGCTCCATACTCTTTTGGTACCTACAGGTTATACGTAGTCGGATTGGAGTTAGCAAATGGAATTGGTGGAATAATTGATCTATTGGCACTATATATTTTTTGCTTACGAACTAAAGCTAAATTAAACGTACTCTTACTTTATTGATAGCTACTAGAAACAGAAGTGTATTGTGCATGATTTATGGGCATGGGCAACATTGATCTATTTCTATACCATTCCTAAACTTTTGTCCATATTTAGTTTTCAGGCAAAGCTTTACAGCAATATCCACATGCCTGAGTTAGTAATACCCAGACATATGCTTCCATATTTTGATGTAAATAAGACCGTACATGGTCCATTCCCATTAATTATCATTTGACTTCTGTAACCTATTTGATCCAAGCCACCGATAGTAGTTTTTATCTGTGATGTAAGATTTTTTGCTCACATTACATAGCATTTGGACAATAAATTCGTGCCCTCGAGGTTTGACATTTTATTATTTTACCAACAGGACAAACGGTCCGGCCTGTAACTAGAAGCAAAGGCATTGGAGAATCAGTTGCAGTGTCTCTACCTAATTAATAAGTAAAGTACTACTTTCATTATTATTGTTTATTTATATATCTTTCATTCATAAAGAAGCTATTGGACAAATCTCGCATACGTAGCTGTTATGTTAGATACAGACAGAAAAATACTACAATTAATCTTGCCTTGTGTGTAGAAACTATCTATAACATGCTGAGTTTTCTTTATGTACTAGATTTGTCTTTCATTTAGCCGAGCTAGAATGAAATTTAATATTACTATTCAGGTCAGATGTTACCATCTGGACGTCAAAACCAGTAGTAGGGCTTCCTTGGATTATATATGGAAGTATACTATTTTTTTTGAAAAGCTATGGAGGTATACTTGCTTCAGGACTAAAAGAAGTGAATGCACCGTGTATCTCTCTTTTATCGCCTTATCCCCCCCCCCCCCCCCCACACCCCGCGCAAACCACCCGAATGCCCATTGCTCAATACATAATAGAATGGCTTCAAAAGTCTGAACTGATCACTGTGTATTTGTGTACTTTTAGTCACAAGTCCATAAGAACTAACTATTTTTGTACTCCCTCCGTCCCAGTTCGCAAGGCAAAGTTTTCAAATATCTTGGCCCAAGGTGAATTTCCATTGGCTCTGATTTTCCACGTAAAAAACCGCCCGATCGCTGCATGCAGCGCCAATCTCGCGCTCCTTCCTCTGCCCCGCACGCTGTTTCCGCCTCGCGCGCTCCTTCCTCCTTCGGCGCGATATTTTCCCCTTAAATTTTGCTATCGCGCCCAGATTTCTTTCCTAAACCAGAGATTTGATTCCGCGCGCAAGGATTTCGTTCCAAACTCAAACGAAAGCAGCGCCCAGATTTCTTTATATAGCCATGGACTTACGGAGACGAACAGCCCAGTCTAGCGCCAATCTCATCTCCTCTCCTCCTCGATTTCATGGCGTCGAACGGGGGAGACGAGGGACATCGTCGTCCGCTGCCTCTTGGCCTCCGAGGCCTGACTCGCGCTGCCTTCCTTCCTCGTTCCGGCGATGGCGGCGGCCTTCCTCCACTTCGTACTCGTCATGGCGGCGGCCTTCCTCCACTCGGTCTTGCAGGTCGAGGACCACTGCCGTCGTTCTCCATTGGAACGGCTGCCTCTACACCGGTGTCCAGCCCCAGCGTTGGAGGGAGACGCCGCGTCGGTCTGTCGCGCCCACCTCGACCTCCTTCTCCAAATCAGGCAGGCTCGTCGAACTGGGCCACCTCGCCGGGCGGGAGCGGCAGTGCAAGCGCCGCCGGAAGGACGTCCTCCTACGTCGGCTTGAACATCATGAATGGCTCCATCTGCGTCGGACCAAATTCGTCCGTGTTCTGCATGAGAGGTACGTAGTCCTTCTTGCCTGATCAGGATATGCTGTCTCGTTCGACGATTGCATCAGGAAACTGCCTGCGAGTCGCTGCTGCAGGATGTTTGCCTCCGCTGATCTCCTTCCTTGTAGCTGTTTACTGTTTTGCTGTTGTTTTAGTTCTTTCTATGTTGTTTCGTTCTGAACTATCTTTCAGTTTGAGGAGTCAGGTTCTGTGAGCCGTGTAATGTACGTACGTAGATCTTAGCTCTCCATCGATTGTGTGAAGTGAAGAATATAAGGCCTTCGTCAGCCACAGCATGAGAGACGCTATGTTTTGTTAGGAATAATTTGTTCTGTGACTGTGATATCCTTGCATACTCAAGTATACAAATAATTTGTTCTATGTAGACCGTACCAGTGAGTTTGCTGCATCTACTAATGGCAGAGAAGGCGGCTGGCGTGGCACTGGATATAGTTGGGGGGAGATGAGGCAATGAACTGAATGTGTGGGAAGAGGAGGAACATGCATTGCCATTTTATACAAGTTTCAGCATGCAAAACAGTAACCGTTTCACACTGCATTGTGGAAGAGGAAGATGAGAGGAAGTACTCCAACACGCATTAGAATTGTGGTGCATGCAGCGTGGGAAGAGGAGTAAGTGTTGTGGTGCATGCAGATTTAGTGGAGTGGTTTCCCACGGTGAAAGAGGAGTGGATCAGCTTTTGCATGCAAACATTGATGGACTACTAGTGCCAAATTGAATACAAATGTGCCTAGGGGGTGGAAGATTTTGGGACAAATAGTTTTTGGGATTTTGCCTTGCGAACTGGGACGGAGGGAGTACTACATTTTAAATGTAAACATGAAGATCTCTACTTTAATGCCATCTCTGTTTTTATCCTTTATAAAGTATGTATCCCTTAAACTCCGATGGAAGGCAGAATGTCCCGCCGCAACGCGCGGGGGATCTTCCAGTAACTATATAATAGGCGGACTCTTTGGAAACGCAGTATAAGAAGGTCCCTACCCTCTAGCCTCGGATATGCGATTGTGAGCGGCACCATGGAAAAGCGCAGAGGAATAGGGGGTAGACCACAACATATTTCTAACAGTGAGGGCCTGTGGGGGGGGGGCATCACGGGGCCGGTGGGGACGGCGCCCGCGCGGGGGCCGGCGCTCGCGCGGGGGCCGGCGGTTGGGCCTTCGAGGGGGCGGCAGGGTGGGGAGTCGCCGGCAGGCGTGATGCGGAGGCGGGGCTGGGAGGTAGGAGGCGGTGACGATTCGGGAGGCGTTGGCGACCGGGAAGATAAGGTTGGCTGTTTCAGGCCATTCGAGTCTCATGGATCTAGGAAAATGGCTGCGAGTTTTAAAAAAATATTCTTGGGTTTAAGATAATATGTTAATGAATTTGGAAAATGTTTTGTTCATATTTATAAATTGTTCACTTAGTTTGAAAAAAATATTCACGAGGTCTGAAAAATGTCGTCTGGGGTTCGAATTAATGAGTTTATGGATTTGGATAATGTTTTTTTTCATATTTAAAAATTGTTCACGTCGTCTGGAAAAAATGCTCACGAGGTTTAAAATTTGTTCTTGTGTTCAGAATAATATGTTCATGGATTCAGAAATGTTTCATTCATATTTAAAAAAAAACACGTATTTTTAGAAAAAGTTAATGAGGTTCAAACAATTGTTCTTGGGTTCAAAATAATACATTCATGGATTCAGAAAATATTTTCATTCATATTTAAAAATTATTCACGTAGTTTGAAAACTTTTTTACGAGGTTAAAAATAATTTTCTTGTGTTCAAAATAATGCGTTCACGGATTCGGAATATGCTTCATTCATATTTACTAATTGTTTATGTTGTTTGAAAAAAATATCCACAAGGTTCAAAAATTACGATCACGGAATTATAAAATGTTCAAGGGTTCCAGAACATGGTTGACGGATTCAAAAGAAATGTTCATGGGTTCCAAAAAATATGTTCATGGATTCAAAAATAGGTTCGTGGGTTCAAAACAATGTTCATGAGGTTCAAAAAATAGGTCATGGGTTCAAGAAAAAATTTATGTTAATTGTTTATGGGTTCAAGAAAACATGTGATTAAAAATATTCATGTATTTGAAAAATATAAGTTGATGTATAAGGAATATTCATCGGTTAAAAAAAGTTCAAAACCATATATATGTTCATGTACACGGGGTTTCCAAACACATTTTTGTTTCTTAAATATTTTTAGCACTAGTTCTTTTAACAAACATCAAGTACCACAATTATGAAAATTGTGTTTGAAGTCCGCAATCTTCTTAATTTTGGTACATACTAGAAGCAAAAGCGCGCTTTGCTGCGCCGTTTTGTCCTTCATCATTGTCTACCAAACTCTTTTTTTGGTTGTATCCATTCTAAGAGATTCAGTATGCCCCATTATATATTCCAATGAATTTATTATCTAAGAAATAAATTTGTTTTGCTAGCACAAACAAGATTCATTTCACATAAAAAGGAAAATGTAACAAAAAACTTGGAGAAAATCAATAATAGTGTACTATATAGATTTTTATTAGAAGTCACAGAAGTATAAATCATTACAAAAAAATTAGAGAGCAACATTAACTCCACCCGCAATAGTTTTGTTTCATATCCATGGTCCCGTTTGCCAACTCTTACCTTCTTACCTATAATCAAATAGGATGCCGCCAATGCGAGGTAAAGAGAAAACAAATACAATGCCAATGCTATTAGTCCAGCAAACTGCAAAGTGCATCTCTCATAGAAGCACATGCCATCTTCCTCATATCATGCGTATTGTGGTCTTTCAGAGGGTCGGGTTGGGTCAGGTCCCTATCACACAAGTGAAAGAGCAGCATGGTTGCATCTTTTCTATGTATGTAAACACAGAGCTCAATTTATCCGCATGCATGTATAATCCAGCACCAATATCCCATCTAGCAGAAAATCTGGCCTTTGCAATTCACAAGCAAGTGGGATGTCATTGTATATGTTCAAGGTTGATTGTCTGCTAAAACAAATGCCGGGAAGAAAGAAATTTGTTGCAAGAAACCATGCCATCACAGCAAGCATGCCTTGTTATCAACACACGGAGCAGAGGAATTGTCCAGTGTGAAGTCGTTTCCTCGTCATCTTCAATAGCAAATACTTCTTTATCATCTGAAGTCGGTTCATCGAATAGTGTGTCTGACACTCCCACTTCAGATCATCTCTTCAATGAACCCTTCATCCAAAACATCAATGTTGTCCACAGCTCCAATTAGTTATAAACTTCACTCGGATAAAGCATGTGTGTAACATTAACAGAGTAAATCTAAGAAGCACAACTCACAGTGAAAATCTAGTGGACAATGGGTACTGGTCCATTGTTATGCTGACTAATAGTAGGATGTCATCGAAATAAGCCTATCTGAATTACAAGTTTTAGAGTGGTTGGGCTTTTTTAGAACCGTTCATTGATGTCGATCTAACGGCAGACAAATACGAAGTACTGGGTAGTACTCCGATGAAAGTACGCGAATGTACTAAAACGAGTGGGGCCGGTACTCGTGACAAGGTGGGGACGCGTTTTAATATAGGGGCAGTTTAGTCCTAGGAAAATTTGCACGCGCCGCCCCTCTCGTCGAATGCAAAACCGCCGCCATGGTGCTACACCTTCCACAATTACTCATCGACGGCCATCTCCGCCCTCTCCTCCAAGTCCACCGCAGTCAACTCCTCCTTCTCGCCACTGCAACTTCTCTCCAATCAGGCAAACCCCCCCCCCACCCACCCCCACCCCCTCTTCCATCGAAGCAAGAATCAGCAGATCGAGCTGATGGCCGGCGGCGAGAACACCGACTTCGTGCAGATCGCCGGCGGCGACCAGGTCAAGTTGGCCAGGTTGAGGGAGATTCGTTCTTGGTTTGACAACACTAGGAAGTTGAGCTGGACGGCAATGGCCACTCTCAAGAATTTGACGAAGAAGGAGAGGGCAAAGCTTTGCCCCCCGCCCGCACAACCGATTCACAAGATCGAGATCCTCCTCCGGGCGATGGAGCAGGCCAATTCGTCCAGCAAGTGGACCAAGCGGAGGTGGTGGGCGTTCAGATCCAGGGTAGAGCATCCACTGGATCAGGAACCCACCGTGCACGAGGTGCCGTTGCAGATTGTGCAGCCTCCAACCAAGTCATCGGAGACTCCGAAGCACAAGATGAGGAGGACAGTGGTCGCAACCTCGCTTCCCCGCCGTTCTCCACGCTTCCCTCGCCGCTCTCCTCGTCTGAACGGCGGCGGTAGCTATGTTTAGAGTAAGCTTCCCCACTCCTCATCTTCCTACTGCTCGTGCTTACATCGTGGTGATACTGATCGTAATAGCTCAGAGAGGGAATGCTATATGGCATTTTAATCTCAATGAATTGCATGAATATTTGAGTACATGGATTTGGAGGATGATTATGATGTATGTGAACCCTAGGCATCATATGAACCCTAGGAAAAATTAGTAATGTTCTAGTGGTAGACACTGAAATATTTCGGTACACACCGGCAGGCACTGAAATATTTCGGTACTGCCCTAGGCAAAATTTGTAATGTTGTAGTGGTGGACACTGAAATATTTTGGTACACACCGGTAGGCACTCAAATATTTCGGTACTGCCCTAGGCAAAATTTGTAATGTTGTAGTGGTGGACACTGAAATATTTTGGTACACACCGGTAGGCACTCAAATATTTCGGTACAATGTTGTAGTGGTAGACACTGAAATATTTCGTTACTACAATTTCAGTACACACCGATGCACACTGAATTATTTCAGTACTGCAGTTTCAGTACACACCGGTACACACTGAAATATTTCAGTACTGTAAATTCTATACATAGTTGGCATTTTGTCATTTACTTCTGAATTAATCCATGCATCATATGGCCTAACTTTGTACATGAGTTTGGGTCAATTTCATGTCTATTTATTGTTAAAATTATTGTCATGCCATGAAACACAAGACAAGTCACTGACCCAAGCTTGCAAAGATGCCATATCAATGTTGCTGATATGAATATGCATGTTTTCACCAAGTCTTGTGTCAGAATTAAAACTGAGCATTTTTTCTTGATGGTATCCATGGATCTAGAACTCCTATGAATTTTCTCATGTTGGATGTTTTGTTCTCCATCATTTGTACTAGCATTCCGTGCGATTAGATGCCTGGCAAATTTATTTTCTTGCCTCCAACATCCCATGTGTGTTTTGCAGGAAAAAACCTGGAGTTCACCAGGCTGGCTGAAGTTGTGAGGCTGGGAGGCTGATGGTGCTGCTACTGGCTGATCCTTCTTCTTTCAGCTTTTGTTCGTCCTTTCTCAAGCCGTTGGACCAGGGCTACTTCCCTATGTGCTGTTAATGTATTAAGTAGTTCCTTCGAATTTGTAGTATTAGTTAGTTTGAATGTGGAAGTACCTTAATTTTTAGGAACGAAATGTTGCTTTGTATGACCAAGGGTTTGATACCTTAATCTTTGGATAATTAATTATGTGAACTGTTGGATGTGGCGCACAACTAAACGCCTCTACCATTGATACTAGTTCAACATGTCGGTCCAATTAGAGACCAACCACTACCATATAGAACAGTTAGCATTTCATACTACAACCTGGCGCAACACTGAAGCGCCACTACCATATAGAACAGTTAGCATGTCTGAAGCAACACTGAAGCGCCATTTGTGATAATTGCACCATCGAAACAACAACTAAACATGAAGGAAGCATTCACCACCAATAAAGTTAAGGCCACACATATAGATAGCATTCTAAGTTACCACCACATGTACCAGGAAGTTCACCACAGATCCAGTTCACACACACAATACATTACATTACATTACGTTAATAGAAGTTCACCACAGTTTCCAAAAGTAAAACATCATCAAATATAGTGATGATGAGTACGGCTTCCAGCTTCTGATGATCAGCATGATGTACGACTAGAGGTTAGGGTTTTTCAGGACCTTGTGGAGGGCAGAATGCTGAGCGCTGATCTTGTAGTCATGACTGCTGATGGATGTAGCCCGACAATGCTCCATCAGATGCTCCTGCAACCCAGACCTGGGCTTGGGCTTGCTGCAGTAGGGGCACCTGTACTTGTCCTTCCTCCAGTTGTAGTACATGGCAGATCCTTGGGCCCTGATCTTCTGCACCTCCTTCTCTTCAAAGGACTCGACGTTCCCCTCGTCCACATCATCTCCAGATTCATACTGCACACATTAATGACTGACATTAATACATTATGCATTCAAAAAATATAAAAACGTAATACTAACTCAATGCACAAATAACATTTCAACTAGGCCTTACCTCGTACGGCTCATCTTCATCACAGTCATATGGTAGAACCCAGTCTTGTCCCACTTCCTCTTGTTGCCCACAAGATCCTCCTCCTCCTGCTATATTGTCAAACAAGCACATCAATTACAATGAATTGAATTGCAGTTAACAGAATGTCATTACAAACAAAATTGTGGATGTGAACCACATTGGTATGTTGCAAGTGACCAAATGCTTTCCTTATAAATAAAGAATCTAAGCAATCAATGAAAAGACAAATGATTTCCTTCATAAATGCTAATGAAAATGCAAGCTGGATTCTTGACATTCCCTGAATTTACCCAACACTTTTCTTTTGAGGGAATCCCCCCCCCACACTACTTAATGGAAACATATAGTATATTTTGTTGCTAGGATCCTGCCTTGGAATGTTTACTTCACACTTTACATATAGTATATACTAATTACAGAAGCCAACTACAAATTTCAATATGCACAGATTACTGTTTTTGGGATAATGCAGCAAAGCTCGTACACATATTAACATAATGCAGTAGTTAATTAGGTACAACTTCAACTATAAATGCATACATCTCCAACAAACATCTAAAATTTCATTACTTACCAAAACAACAACAAATTATACTATAGATGAATCTTGTATCATCTAAATCAATTCATTGGCACATCAAAATTAATGCATTCCAAATGAAATATGTTTCCATCCAGTATCATTGAACCACAGATCAAATCAAATAATCATAAATGTCAGCAGCATTGAACTACAGATCTAATAATCATATGACATCTATCTGACCTTAAATTCCCCCTTAAATAAGGGATTCAACCTCATACTAATTAAAATCTAACAAGCAAAAATTCAACTACTAATCTAATAAGCATCTGAAAAAACCCCAAGATGCTTTTATCTCTGAAGCAACGGCATTGCAGAGGATGTTCAATGCTGTCAATATCTCTGAAGCAACAACAAAATTCCACAACTAACCCAAACTAAATAAGCATAGACTGCCCCTTCCCCTCGACCACGCTTCCCCTCACATTCAGAAGCCCCAATCCAGCACAAAAAAATCCAGCCCTTGAGAAGCTCTTTTTGATTAACATGACAACACCCAGTACATGAGCACATCCTTCACTATATTTACAACCAAACTAATGCACCATCTAATCACCTCAGGTAGACAATTTCCAAAACACAAGGCCATGCACAACCCATCTCATAGCCTCTGCCTGACAGGCATCAATCAAGCATCCAATAACTGCAACTATGACAACATGCATCAATCAAGCATCTAAGAATTGCAACTATGACAGGCATAATCCCTAGAACTGAGCATCCATTTAATTAATCATCAAGCCAAAGAAAGTTCTGGCCACAAACACTACAATCTAAAAACCCTACCTCCAACAAATCTAACCAAACAAAGTTCTGGCCACAAACACTACAATCTAAAAACTACCAACTAAAAGTGATAAGCAGATACCTTCTGCTCCGCCTCCTCCTCGCCGGAGCCGGCCTCCACCTTCTCCACCTCGTGCGCCTCGCCACAGCCCGCCCCCACCTTCTGCGCCTCGCCAGAGCCCGCCTCCACCTTCTGCGCCTCGCCGGAGATCGCCAGAGCGGGCGCATCTGGCTGGACCGCGCTGCTGCGGCCCGGCCCCGCCTTCTCCAGATCTCCAGCGGAGGGAGCACCGCGCTGGACGCCGGCACGCCCCCTCACAAAGGTGCCCGCAGCGACCTGCCGCGCCTGCTCCACCAGATCTGCGCCCCAATCGGGGCGCTCGCCTCCTGCGTCCGCCATGGTGATGGAGAGGATGCGGTGAGGGAGACGACGAGGTTGGAGAGGAGAGGGTTTTGGGGAGTGGGGAGTGGAGAGAGGGAGACGATGCGGCGGGGGGAAATGGTGGGCGATGCGGCCGGAGGTGGTTGCCGTCCACATTTCTATGATGGGACAGTTTTGGCAACTACCCGTGACACGTGCTGCCCCACGCGCGGGTGGCTTCACGCGTGCACGAAAGGCCGCCGTATACAAACAAATACGTATACGGCCGGGCATACGATCCTATATGACGACCAACACGCCCGAAACCAAGGAAGCGTGCACCCGCCCTCCCTCGTGCGCCCTTAAGGCCAGCCCATGTGAGGGGCGGGAAGCCCCTTTCGTTTTTCCTTTTTATTTTTTCTGTTTTCTATTTTTCCTTTTGAAAGTAATTCAGGATTTCTACAAAGTTGCAAATTGCGAAAAAATGTTCGCATTCCAAAGTTCTTCATGGCTTGAAAAAATGTTCAGGACATGATAAATCTCACAGATTCAAAAAATGTTCGTGATTTCAGAAAGTGTTCATATGTTAAAAAAATGTTCATGAATTTTTAGTAAATGTTCAAAATATTTTAAAAAATGTATGAATTTTTCAAAAATGTTCATGAATTCGTAAAAGATATTAGGAAATTTTAAAAATGTTCACAATTTCAAAAATATATTTCTGAATTTGGAAAATTTTCCTGATTTCAAGAACAGTTCATCGTTTAAAAAATTGTTCCTGAATTCAAAATATGTTTATGTTTTTCTTAAGAAAGCGTGAATTTTAAAAAATTTCGCAATTTCTTAATAATACGAATATTTTTTGAAGTTGATGAAAAAATATAATTCAAAAGTGTTCACCCATTTTTTTTAAAAAAGTTCAAATCTAAAAAAATCAAAAATTAAAAAAATGTTCTCGAATTTCAGAAAATGTATGTAAATTTCGTCGGAAGCTTCAGCAAACATATATAACAGTTACCATGTATAACAGTTACCATGTCACACTACAGCCTATAAAACATCACACAGTGGAATAATCATAGCTAGTAGAGCATTAGTTACCAGTTAATAATAGTTGCAATCCATCACAAGCAATAGTACCTAGATATGAGTAGATATAGGTACGGTAATACACGACAAGTACTCGCAAACAAGAGCTAACATAACAAGTTCATTTCACATTGATACATGGCCCACCCCAGTTCTAAATGAGGTGGATGGTGATCATCATCCTCAAGTCATGGCGACGGGTGTTCGCAACAGTGAGTAGGATGGCCTGTCCTACCCGAAGATTCTTGGCACGAAGGAACTTCTTCCACCCTGCCCTGCTCAAGACAGTGCGACCGTCCGTGTCCACTGCATAGGCACAGCTGGTGATGGAGCCCGTTCTGGTAAGGCGTAGTCCAGCAGCAATGCCTTCTTCGTCCGGGTCGATGCCACAGCTATCAAGTAACCTCTTAGGTAATTTCTGAAAACATTTGACATGATATATGATCATGTCACGTGCAATTATCAACAAAGCATACACTTCAAGACACATATATCATTGGATTCAAGACTAAGCATATATATCATCACATCACTAAACTATACGCCAAGCATCAAATTACTACAGTAATTAGGCATATCATTAGATTACTGCGTACACTAAGCATATCATCGCATATTACTACACTACATGCATGTCATAAAATTCTTCACTAAATGAATTCTAAACTAGGCCTCTCATCACAGTACTACAACATGCATATCATATGAACTACTACACTAACTAAGCATGCATATCATGTAATTACCACACTAAGTAACATACCATGATATGCCATTTAACATTCGTCCTTGTGAGGCGGGTCACGAATGGCTTCCCTAGGTAGTCTTCACGTAGCGGAAGCATGTCCCAGAGGTTGCCGATTTCCTCGTCGCCCAGTCTGAGTCCTTGGGCATACAGGTATTCAACAAGTGGGTTCTCATCATCACCTGAATCGTCATCATCTGAATCAGCACCATCTTCCTCCTCATGAACTTCATCCTCACTATCCGGAATCAAATTTAGATAGATAACAGAAATCCTGGGCCTATCTCTTCTGAAGGAGAAGCTGATCAATTCACCCCCACTAAGACGCATGCGGGCGATGAAACGATCCCAATCATCTCCTCCTATCTGGGTTATCTTTCGCCCCAAGAGAGTCGAAGGTCATGGTGTCTCCGATGAGCTCATTGAATGCCAATCTCACATTGCATGGTACGATCTGTGTAAGATAAAAACAAATAACAGACACAATACATTAGTGGAAATAGCAAAAAAAAAAGAATGTACTGTCAGAAGGTTCATATAAATTGTTACCGCTGCAACAACAAAAGAAGGCTGGAAGTAGATGCCGAACAGCGTGGCAGTAGAAAGGCTGGTCCGGCACCGTGAGTTGCAGCGTCCACATGGTGCTTCCTCCATTCTACACAGAACATGTTGAACTCTAAGTTGAATTGTACATAGTACAATACAAAGATCATACATATAATAAATCATAGTGATAACCTATACTGGCAATGGCCAATCAATCTATTTACTATCATCTACGTAATAAAGCAATGCCAATGACAATGGCAATGCCTGTCTCATCTAAACCTGGGAATACTTCGGCATCCAAACTAAAACCAGTCCAATCCACGTCACACATCAAAACCAAACCAATCCAGATATTTTCATTTAGAATCTAGACCAAACCGAACTATACATGCTCGTCATCCAACCCAGTCCAAACCGTTTTCAACTTTTGGATTGAATCCAAAGGTTCAAACCATAGAAACCAAATCAAGAACCAATCCAAAAACTAAGTTTCAGTCCAAACCAATCGGCTCAGATCCGCCTCCGTAGGGAGACGCGGTTGGGGAAGGGAAGAAGAGGGGAGATCTCACGTACTTGCCGGAGTTGGCGGCGGCCGCGCACCGGCAGCGAAGAGAGGGGTCGTCGGGAGATGGCGGCGGCGGCGCTGGTCGAGAAGGGGAGAAAGAAAGATGTGGAGTGGTCGAGACGGGGAGAAAGAAAAATGTGGTACATGTGGTGGCGCGGTTGTGTGGATGACAAGGGGACCCACTTGTGAGACCGATAGCAATTGATGGCAAACCGCAGGAGGTGCACGACCGCGTGCACGACCGCCACGTCCCCACGTGGAATGGGGACGGCCGGGTGGGTGTGTCAAGTCAAATCGGCACCCGCGGCTTCTCGGTAACTCCAACAGGCAGGAGCAGTGCATTTCTTCCCCAATTCGGGTAGAAAACCCTCGTCCTCTCCCGAACCTAACCACCCTCTCTTCCTTCCTCACCACCTCACCACCCTCTCCTCCTTCCTCACCACCCTCCTCCCTTCCTACGCCTCCCTCCTCCTGTCTTCGACCGACGATGAAACACGGGCGTGAAGATGCGGCGGACGAGCCGGAGGCAACCATCGGAGCAGAGCAGTCTGCTGCCGTGGCTGCAGCCGTGGGTGGAGCGGCTGAGTCCGCCGTAGCGGTGAAAGCTGGCGGTGCAGCGACCGTTGTGCTTGCTCCCGCTGCCATCGCAGCCGTGGAGGCACCCGTCGGCGAGCAGAAGGTCGGGGAAGATCTGGAGGAGGAGGAGATGAGAAGGCTTAAGCGCAAGGTGCATGACGAAATCGAAGAGCTCTACGAGGAGAACGCCATAAAGGAGTTCGACGTAGATTGCAGGAAGGGCAGCGACTTCGACGAGGATGCCATCGACGAGCTATCTGAGGTAGTACTCTGTTTTTTGCTCTCTTTTTTTCATGACATTGGGTTTTTTCTTGTTAACTAGATGAGCATCAATTTCACTTGGGCGTGCTAGTTGTACATATGTAGGATTGTAGGGATTTAGCATAGATCTTCATGTTGGATCTGGATTTTTAAATCTGATTCCAGCAGATACTCTGGTTTTTTTCATGGCATTGAGGTTTTTCTTGTTAACTAAATGAGCATCAAATTCATTAGGGCGTGCTAGTTGTACGTATGTAGGATTGTAGGGATGTAGCATAGATCTTCATGTTGGATGTGGAATTTTAAATCTGATTCACATTCTGATTCCAGCAGATACTCTGTTTTTTCATGGCATTGGGGTTTGTCTTGCTAACTAGATGAGCATAAGTTTCACAAGGGATACATTAATGAAAGAAGTGGGGTAATGAACCCAAATACAAGAAAACGTTCATGGCAGGGATACATTAATGAAAAAAGTGGGTTAAACAATGGATATATGGCAGGACTCTCCATTGGCTTCCCCAGAACAGTGACAAAATGCTGCAGTTCCTGATTCATTTTAGTTTATGTAGATGAATTAATTTGCACACATGTTCATAGATGATCAGTTTGCACACATGTTCATAGATGATCCCTTTGCAAATTCTGTACAGATTTCCATTTTGCAAAGGAAGTGATTGCTCCCTTAATAATTATGGGCTGACACAAAATCAAAACATTTCATGTAGCCAATTTTCCCCAGTATATTATCTAGATGATCACAGCCACATCTCTCATCAATATGAGCAGTGAGACACCCCATAGCTCCTTTACCAATTTCCTTCTCAAACTTATCAGGGTCTAACAATGTTGGAGAAGCAGTATTGCCGCTGTCAGAAAGAATAATGGTTTCTTCATTCCAGTAGATAGAACAACCCCCCTTGTGTGAAACATGGAGGAGTTATAACAGAGTAGCAATCACACACTTATTACATCGAATATCTCCAAAGAGATTAAGTATGATAAATATGGCTTAAGGCCATCTAAACGATAACAGCGGAAGACTTGGAAGATAAGTGAGTCCATCAACTCCAGTGGCATCACTGAGTATAAGACCACGACCTAAGGCACTTTACTCGTCGTCTGAAAAGTCTGCAACATGAAACGTTGCAGCCCGAAAACGGGTCAGCACATAGAATATGCTGGCAATGTAACACATAGAGAATAATGAACAAAAATAATGATATACTACATGCATATATGGCTGGTGGAAAGCTCTACGGTTACAGTTTTGCGAAAAGCCAATTTTTCCCTACTTCAAAGGAATACATTTTATTTAACTATCATGGTGGTTGTGAAACATTGAGATGGTTGACAGCATCTCAATCCCAATTAAAAGTCATCATTAACCCAACAAAATTAATTATAAGTAACTTGGTGATGAGATTCAAATGATAATCCAGGTACTAGGTACTCAAGTTGTCCATAACCGGGGACACAGCTAACCATGATTAGTTTGTACACTCTGCAGAGGTTTGCGCACTTTTCCCCACAAGACTCGATCGCCTCCGCTTGATTCTCGCACTGCATAATGTTTGAGAAGCGGATGACCGAGACACAGTCTTTCAGGAACAATCACTCTTTACTCCGGGTGGACCGGTACACCTACTTTCCCCTACATCTGCTAGCCCACCTCTTCAAGAGATCATGTAACCTACTCAACTATGCTAGAGCGCATAATAGCTTGTGGCTGCACACGGAAGTTTCTAGCATGAATAATCTTATGATCCCTTTGAGCCTGGGTGGCGGTCCTTATACAAACAGACAACACTTGATTCTCCAGGTGCCTCAATCCACCCAGATGTGAGTTTTAGTTGCCACCTTAGGTAAACAATTATTAACAATCTCACATCTGTCATGAATATCTCTCAAACCCAATCCACGTCTACGAGCATAGCATGGCAGTATAATAGCAACGTAGAAGTAACTCCCAAGGGTTTGATAAAAGAACAGGTAATAGGTACTACCTCAACTACTTCCCAGTTCCCACAATTTAATTAGATCCTAATCATGCAATTGTTTGAGGAAAAGATCTAATGCAATAAAACTGGGTATGGAAGGTATGATCAAAGTGTTACTTGCCTTGCTGATGATCCGCGAAACCTAGCGATTCGAAGTAACAAGCGGCACACTCCGGGTACTCTATCGCAAACAAACAAGCAGACAATCAGTACTCATCTAATGCACAGGTAAAACTCGAATGAAAGATCCAACCAGAAAGTTCAACTTAAGAACTCCGGTTTGCAAGAAGAATCAACTCGAACGAAGCAACGAAAGTCAAACGGCGAAAGAAACAAGCTTCGTTTACTAATCTGGATCTAGGTCAAATTTTACAGTAGCAAAAACTTGTTTGGGTAGGTTAAACGGAAAGAGAATTTCGAGACGAAACTCTAGGCGCTTGAATCGCCTGATTCCGATAAACGAGCGAAAAGTTAAACAGAAACGAAGATTCGATCAGAAATCGAATCCGAGATAATCGCGGAAAAATCCGACGAAAAAGAAAAAAAACGGACGAACGGTTAAAGAACGGACGTTCGTTAACAGAGAAAATCCGACGAACGCGTTCGTTAAAACGAACGAGTCGGTGAACGCTCACAAAATAAAAAAACCGAAAAAAACGATCTAGGTTTTTTTTTAAAACAAAACAGGCAACGAATGGCGGCGAGGTATACCTCGTCGGGGGCGGGCTCCGGCGGGGCTCCGGCTGCTCCGGCGAGGGCGGCGGGGTGCGGCGAGGGCTCGGGGGTGCTCGGGGGTGCGAGGGGGCGGCGAGGGGCGGCGAACGGCGAGCGGCGGCGGCCTCGAGCTTCGGCTCCGGCGGCGGCGGGTGCGGGGGCAGGTGAGTGCGGCGGCGGGGTGAGAAGAGGGGGGGGAGGCGGCGACTATGTATATGGGGGGTGCTGGAGGCGTGGGGGAGGGGGCAAGGCGGCGGGGTGGCTCCCGTGCTCGCCACGGACTCGGCGGCGGCGGCGTGGTGCTGGGGAAGGAGACGGCGCGGGCGGGCCGGCGGCTCGGCTGGGCTTCGGCCCGGTCGGGCGGCGCGCAGTTTTTTTTTTAAATACGTTCCGCGGAAAAGTTCGTAGAAAAATAAATAAAAGTCCAAAAAAGATAAAATAAATTTTCCCTGTTTAGTTAGAAAATCTAGAATAGGGTGAACATTCTTTTGACACAAAATAAATTTTTGAAAACATGCAATATATTTTTTTAATGCAATTAAAATTGCAAATAAAATCTGAATAAATTCCAATAAACGGTTTTAACACTTTTCCTCCAATATTTCAATTATTTTGGAGAAGTCATATTTTCTCCTCTCATTTATTTTTAAAATGAAATATTTTTCCGGAGAGAAAATAATTAAAACCAAAATCCTCGTTTTATTATTTGATGAAAATCAAATATGAAAATTCGAGAAAATCCCCAACTCTCTCCGAGGGTCCTTGAGTTGCTTAGGATTTATCGAGGATTTGTCAAAATGCAATAAAATATGATATGCAATGATGATCTATGTATAACATACCAAATTGAAAATTTGGGATGTTACAAACCTACCCCCCTTAAGATGAATCTCGCCCTCGAGATTCGGGTTGGCTAGAAAACAGGTGGGAGTGGTCCTTCCGTAGATCTTCCTCTCGCTCCCAGGTGGCTTCATCTTCCGTGTGGTGAGTCCACTGGACTTTGCAAAACTTGATAACCTTACTGCGGGTAACTCGGCTGGCATACTCAAGAATCTTAACTGGTTTCTCCTCATAGGTCAAATCACTTTCCAGTTGAATTGCTTCCAGTGGCACAGTATCCCTCAGTGGTATCTCTGCCATCTCTGCGTGGCACTTCTTCAACTGGGAAACGTGAAATACATCATGAACTCCAGACAATCCTTCGGGCAATTCCAGCTTGTAAGCAACCTCTCCCATACGTTCCACAACTCTGTATGGTCCGATAAAACGGGGTGCTAACTTTCCCTTAACTCCAAAGCGCTTCACTCCTCGAAGTGGTGATACTCGAAGATAAACTCGGTCTCCGACTTCGTGAACTGTCTCCTGTCGTTTAGAATCAGCATAACTCTTCTGTCTGGACTGGGCTACCTTGAGCCTATCGCGAATCAACCTCACTTTCTGTTCAGACTCCTTAATCAAATCTGGTCCAAACAACTGACGGTCTCCAACTTCGTCCCATAACAACGGTGTTCTACACCTCCTTCCGTACAAGGCTTCGAAAGGGGCCATCTTCAAACTGGTCTGATAACTGTTGTTGTAGGAAAACTCTGCATATGGCAAATTGTCGTCCCAACTAGATCCATAATCTAGTGCACAAGCTCTCAACATGTCCTCCAAAATTTGGTTGACTCTCTCGGTCTGTCCATCTGTCTGTGGGTGAAAAGCTGTGCTAAATTCTAGCCTGGTTCCCAATGTTTCATGTAACTGCTTCCAAAACTTCGAGGTAAAATGGGTTCCTCTGTCTGATACAATGGTCCTCGGAACTCCATGCAAACATACGATCCTGGTCATGTATATCTTTGCCAACTTAGCACTGGTGTAAGTGGTCTTCACTGGAATGAAATGAGCCACTTTCGTCAAACGGTCGACTACAACCCATATCGAGTCATAGCCTGAACGAGTCCTGGGTAATCCTGTGATAAAATCCATGCCTATTTTATCCCACTTCCATTCGGGTATCGGCAATGGTTGTAGCAATCCTGCTGGTTTCTGATGCTCTGCCTTCACTCTCTGACATACATCAGAAACTGCTACATATTCTGTAATATCCTTCTTCATTCCGGTCCACCAGAAAGTATTTTTCAGATCCAAATACATCTTGGTATTCGCTGGGTGAATCGAGCACGGTGAATCGTGGGCTTCTTGCAAAATCAACTTCCTAATCTCCGGATCATTTGGCACATATACGCGGTCCTCAAACCATAAGGTATCGTGCTCATCCTCACGAAATCCCTGGGCTTTTCCTTTGTTCATCTTCTCCTTTATCTCTTCAATCTCCTTGTCTGTCTTCTGAGCTTCTCTGATCCTTTCCATCAAAGTAGACTGAATCTCCAATGTCGCTAAATAGCCTCTTGGGACTATCTCCAAACATAGTTTGCGAAGGTCCTCGGCTAACTCCTGAGGTAACTCTCCTGTCATGAGGGTGTTGACATGACTCTTGCGGCTCAACGCGTCTGCTACTACGTTAGCCTTTCCTGGGTGATAATGGAATCTCATATCATAGTCCTTAATGAGCTCCAACCATCTCCGCTGTCTGAGATTTAACTCCTTCTGCGTGAAAATATACTTCAAACTCTTGTGATCTGTATACACCTCACAATGGTTTCCGATGAGAAAATGTCTCCATGTCTTCAATGCATGCACCACGGCTGCTAACTCCAAATCATGCGTAGCATAATTCTTCTCATGGGGTTTAAGTTGTCGTGAAGCATATGACACAACTCTTCCTTCCTGCATAAGCACTGCTCCAAGTCCTCGACGAGAAGCGTCGCAATAAACTTCATAGTCCTTGCGTTGATTTGGCAGAATCAACACTGGTGATGTAACCAATCGTTTCTTCAACTCTTGGAAACTAGCTTCACATTCCTCAGTCCAATTGAATTTGGTTTCCTTCTTCAATAGCTCAGTCATGGGTTTAGCAATCTTCGAGAAATTCTCGATGAATCTCCGGTAGTATCCTGCAAGTCCAAGAAAACTCCGGATTTCTCCAACTGTCGTGGGTGATTCCCAACTTGTCACTGTGTCAACCTTGGCAGGGTCTACTGCTATTCCTTCTCCCGAAATAACATGTCCAAGGAATCCAACTTCCTTCAGCCAAAATTCACATTTGCTGAACTTGGCATATAACTGATGTTCTCTGAGCTTCTCAAGTACCAATCGCAAATGCTCCTCATGCTCTTCCTCAATCTTGGAAAAGACTAAAATATCATCAATGAACACCACGACGAACTTATCCAAAAACTCCATAAACACTTTGTTCATCAGGTTCATGAAATAGGCAGGTGGGTTAGTCAGACCAAAAGACATAACGGTATACTCATACAATCCATATCTGGTGGTAAAAGCCGTCTTAGGTATATCCTGCTCTCGAATCTTTAACTGATGGTATCCCGATCGTAGATCGATCTTGGAAAATACTTTAGCTCCTTGTAGGCGGTCAAACAAATCATTGATCATCGGCAGTGGGTACTTGTTTTTGATGGTCACTTCATTCAGTCCACGGTAATCAACAACCATCCTCAGCGATCCATCTTTCTTCTCCACTAGAAGTACTGGTGATCCCCAAGGTGACGAACTTGGGCGAATATAGCCTTTATCCAGTAACTCCTTGATCTGCTTCTTAATTTCCTCCAAATCTTTTGCGGGCATCCTGTACGGTCTCTTAGATATTCGCCCTGTGCCTGGCAAAAGTTCAATCAAGAACTCAATGTCTCTATCCGGTGGCATGCCTGGTAACTCTTCTGGAAACACATCCGGATAATCCTTCACCACGGGTACTTCCTCCTGTACAACTCCTGATAAGGAATTCAATTGAGTCCTCTTCGGCATATGCCTGGATACATACTTAATCCTTTTTCCTTCCGGGGTGGTAAGCAAAATCGTCTTGCTGGCACAATCAATGTTTCCTACATACAACGATAACCAATCCATTCCCAAAATCACATCCAAACCTTGCGACTCCAAAACTATTAGGTCTGAGGGGAAAACATGCCTACCAATGGCCAATGGTATATGAAAACATCCTTGGCTTGCCATATACTCTGCTCCTGGCGAGGTTACTTACATAGGGGTTTTGAGAACTTGGGTGGACAGCTTAAACCTATTCACAAATCCCCTTGATATGTATGAATGCGATGCACCAGTATCGAAAAGAACGGTTGCAGTAAATGACTTAACCAAAAACTTACCTATTACTGCATCAGGCTGTGCTTCAACCTCCTCCACGCTCACGTGGTTCACATGTCCTTTGTTGAACGGGTTCGGCTTCTTCCCAGAGCTTCCATTGCCATTTCCATTTTGGGCTTCAGGACAATCAGTTGCATAATGTCCAGTCTTCTGGCACTTGAAACAAGTAACATGACTTAGGTCCCTCTTGGTTGGGGTAGATGGGTTGGTACGGTTCTGTCCGTTGCCTCCTCCATTCCCATTACCATTCTTGGAGCCATTATGGTTGTGCGAACTACCTCCTCCATGGGTATGCTGAAACTGTCCTCCCGGTTTCGGGGCAAATCGTGGCTTCTACTGAGCTCCAGAATTGTACTTCCCTTGTCCATACTTCCTCTTACGGTTTTCAATCTGTTGTTGCTTCCCTTCAATCATGAGAGCTCTATCTACCAGCTCCTGGTAGTTGTTGAAGGTTGCTACCATCAACTGCATACTCAGTTCATCATTCAGTCCTTCAAGAAACTTCTCCTGCTTGGCAGCATCTGAAGCAACGTCATCTGGTGCATAACGTGCTAACTTACTGAAATCCTCCACATACTGGCCTACGGTGCGTCCTCCTTGGCGTAGGTTGCGAAACTCACGCTTCTTCATAGCCATAGCTCCTGCTGAAACATGTGCTGTACGGAAAGCTTGCTGAAACTGGTCCCATGTGACAGTGTCAATACGGTGCGTGGCTGTATAATTCTCCCACCATGATGCTGCGGGTCCATCAAGCTGATGTGCAGCAAAACGCACTCTTTCCGCATCTGTGCATCCTGTAGTGGTCAACTCCCTTCCAACTTTGCGGAGCCAATCATCTGCAACAATCGGCTCGGTGCTACTGGAAAACACCGGCGGGTTTAGCCTCAAGAAACGGGCTAAGTGGTCAACAGGTGGTGGTGGCGGTGGGTTCTTGTTGTTGTTGTTGTTGCCTTGGTTCTGCACTAACACTTGCATCAGGGCATTCTGTTGCTGAATCAACTGGGTGATCTCCGGTGGGAAAACAAATCCTGTGTCGCGTCTCGGAGGCATCTGATAGGTTAGAAAAGATGAGAGTTAAGAATAGAATGAGGTCTAGAGAGAAACACTACCCATATGCTCATGAGACAAATACAATCAATATCACTCAATCAATTCAAACAAGGCATAACAATCGATCTAACTAGTGTTAAAAAGTGCTTGAACTATACTATTAAATGGGGGAAAACTACTACTGATATGGTGGTCTACTAGAAATTCTGATCCGTTGAAGACTCCATGATGTCTGCTCCAGCTTAATCAACAAAGTCATCCTCACTTGGTTCTGAGTCAGTGTCGTCGATGATGATGTAGTTATCCGGACAAGTGCATTCGTCATCCTTTGCTTTTGGCACTGGATTTCCCATGAATACTCCAATCTTCTTCTCCAGGTCGTCATTCTTCCCTACTAGTGCGATGATTTCCTCCATATAATCCTCGCGTGTAGCCTTGAGTTCTTCCTCCAGCTCTTTGATCTTGGTTAGTGCCTTCTTCAGTTCTTCCTTGTCCGTGCACATCTGGTTCTCCTGGCGACGAATATGTTGGTTTCGCTCCTCGATGAAAGCTGCGATTGATCCATCCTTCTTGGTTCTGATCATCTCCCATTGCGCGTCTCGGCGTCCACAAATCTGATAAATTGTATCCTTAAGCTCCTGGTGGTAGACTTCTCCAATGCGTCCCATGGCGATGTGTGCGGCCATGCTCTTCCCTAAACTCCAGGTTGGTGCTTCGAAAACCAATCTTATGGGTTCAGTAACTGGCACAAACGTCCTTCCTGGAATGTGAACTTGAATATTCCAGCTCTCCTCTTCGGGTAATGTGGCGTTGTAGGTTCCGGTGATGCTTGGTATTCCTATGTTCAAATACTTGGTGACTTCCTTCAAGTGTCGACCAAAAGGCGTGTCTTCATCTGGTTGCATGAACTTGCTCCTTGCATCCGCCATTCCTAAAAGAGTAGAAAGTGGAGAGGGGTCAGAAATGAGAAGAGAGAAGCTTTCTAGGGCTTAAGCTTAGTGGTCGTGTCCTACAGTCAGCGTGTGCTCTGATACCACCTTTGTAGCGACCAGACCTCAAATGGTATGTGCTGCTGTGCACCAGTGTCATCCCTGGATCAGTAATGCTGACACACACAGTACAAATGGAGGATTTATAACAGAGTAGCAATCACACACTTATTACATCGAATATCTCCAAAGGGATTAAGTATGATAAATATGGCTTAAGGCCATCTAAACGATAACAGCGGAAGATTTGGAAGATAAGTGAGTCCATCAACTCCAGCGGCATCACTGAGTATAAGACCACGACCTAAGGCACCTTACTCGTCGTCTGAAAAGTCTGCAACATGAAACGTTGCAGCCCGAAAACGGGTCAGCACATAGAATATGCTGGCAATGTAACACATAGAGAATAATGAACAAAAATAATCATATACTACATGCATATATGGCTGGTGGAAAGCTCTACGGTTATAGTTTTGCGAAAAGCCAATTTTTCCCAACTTCACAGGAATAAATTTTATTTAACTATCATGGTGGTTGTGAAACATTGAGATGGTTGACAGCATCTCAATCCCAATTAAAAGTCATCATTAACCCAGCAAAATTAATTATAAGTAACTTGGTGATGAGATTCAAATGATAATCCAGGTACTAGATACTCGAGTTGTCCATAACCGGGGACACGGCTAACCATGATTAGTTTGTACACTCTGGAGAGGTTTGCGCACTTTTCCCCACAAGACTCGATTGCCTCCGCTTGATTCTCGCACTGCATAATGTTTGAGAAACGGATGACCGAGACACAGTCTTTCAGGAACAATCACTCTTTACTCCGGGTGGACCGGTACACCTACTTTCCCCTACATCTGCTAGCCCACCTCTTCAAGAGATCATGTAACCTACTCAACTATGCTAGAGCCCATAATATCTTGTGGCTGCACACGGAAGTTTCTAGCATGAATAATCTTATGATCCCTTTGAGCCTGGGTGGCGGTCCTTATACAAACAGACAACACTGGATTCTCCAGGTGCCTCAATCCACCCAGATATGAGTTTTAGTTGCCACCTTAGGTAAACCATTATTAACAATCTCACATCTGTCATGAATATCTCTCAAACCCAGTCCACGTCTACGAGCATAGCATGGCAGTATAATAGCAACGTAGAAGTAACTCCCAAGGGTTTGATAAAAGAACAGGTAATAGGTACTACCTCAACTACTTCCCAGTTCTCACAATTTAATTAGATCCTAATCATGCAATTGTTTGAGGAAAAGATCTAATGCAATAAAACTGGGTATGGAAGGTATGATCAAAGTGTTACTTGCCTTGCTGATGATCCGCGAAACCTAGCGATTCGAAGTAACAAGCGGCACACTCCGGGTACTCTATCGCAAACAAACAAGCAGACAATCAGTACTCATCTAATGCACAGGTAAAACTCGAATGAAAGATCCAACCAGAAAGTTCAACTTAAGAACTCCGGTTTGCAAGAAGAATCAACTCGAACGAAGCAACGAAAGTCAAACGGCGAAAGAAACAAGCTTCGTTTACTAATCTGGATCTAGGTCAAATTTTACAGTAGCAAAAACTTGTTTGGGTAGGTTAAACGGAAAGAGAATTTCGAGACGAAACTCTAGGCGCTTGAATCGCCTGATTCCGATAAACGAGCGAAAAGTTAAACAGAAACGAAAATTCGATCAGAAATCGAATCTGAGATGATCGCGGAAAAATCCGACAAAAAGAAAAAAACGGACGAACGGTTAAAGAACGGACGTTCGTTAACAGAGATAATCCGACGAACGCGTTCGTTAAAACGAACAAGTCGGTGAACGCTCAAAAAATAAAAAACCGAAAAAAACGATCTAGGTTTTTTTTTAAACAAAACCGGCAACGAACGGCGGCGAGGTATACCTCGCCGGGGGCGGGCTCCGGCGGGGCTCCGACTGCTCCGGCGAGGGCGGCGGGGTGCGGCGGGGGCTCGGGGGTGCTCGGGGGTGCGAGGGGGCGGCGAGGGGCGGCGAACGGCGAGCGGCGGCGGCCTCGAGCTTCGGCTCCGGCGGCGGCGGGTGCGGGGGCAGGTGAGGGCGGCGGCGGCTATATATATGGGGGGGTGCTGGAGGCGTGGGGGAGGGGGCAAGGCGGCGGGGTGGCTCCCGTGCTCGCCACGGACTCGGCGGCGGCGGCGTCGTGCTGGGGAAGGAGACGGCGCGAGCGGGCCGGTGGCTCGGCGGGGCTTCGGCCCGGTCGGGCGGCGCGCAGTTTTTTTTTTAAATACGTTTCGCGGAAAAATTTGTAGAAAAATAAATAAAAGTCCAAAAAAGATAAAATAAATTTTCCGCGTCTAGTTAGAAAATCTAGAATAGGGTGAACATTTGTTTGACACAAAATAAAATTTTGAAAACATGCAATATTTTTTTTAATGCAATTAAAATTGTAAATAAAATCTGAATAAATTCCAATAAATGGTTTTAACACTTTTCCTCCAATTTTTGAATTATTTTGGAGAAGTCATATTTTCTCCTCTCGTTTATTTTTAAAATGAAATATTTTTCCGGAGAGAAAATAATTAAAACCAAAATCCTCGTTTTATTATTTGATGAAAATCAAATATGAAAATTCGAGAAAATCCCCAACTCTCTCCGAGGGTCCTTGAGTTGCTTAGGATTTATCGAGGATTTGTCAAAATGCAATAAAATATGATATGCAATGATGATCTATGTATAACATACCAAATTGAAAATTTGGGATGTTACGATAATGAAGCCATTTTTCTGATTCCAATCAGAATTACACCTGTAACAAGTATCAAATATCATTAAACCAAGCCAGTTCATGAAGTCTTTCATGTGTTAATTATGTACTACTTGTGCACTAATCTATAAATGCAACTATTCCACCGTCCATATTGATGCATGTCAATTTCTTTGGCTCAATTATGTATGTGCACATACGCCTTATTTCTAGCAAATAGATAGTTGCCATGTTACACATATGTACTTTCAAAACATTGTAATTAAGGCAATGTACCATAATAGATTAGCTGAGTTCTTCTATGTGTACTAATTCACTAATTCACAGGAGGATGACGACGACGCGGACTACGGCGTGGACAGCAGGCACAGCAAGAGCCGCTACACCCTGAGGCATCTGATTGCTGGCAAGATCAAGTACCGTTTCTTTGGCAAGATTGGGTGCCCTTTCTGTTGCAAGGTGATCCGTGGCGGCATAGATGGCATGATCCAGCATGCCTTCAGCACTGGCAATGGACATGGTAAGAACCATAAGGCCAGTACTCTGGCTAAACATGCGGCCTACGCACGCTTCCTCGAGATTGTCAAAGTCAATGAGCCCTACAACCTCCATTGAAGAAGGGAGAGAAGTGATGTGCTGCTGGAGAGCTGCTGCTGCCCCAGGACCGCCGTGTCCTCTTATGTTATCTATGTTTCTTTATTGTTCGACTCTAAAACTGATGTCCTATGGTGTGTCTGAACCTATGCCGTTTATCTTAAGAGTTCGCTGCTACTCTGGTTTAGTGTTCCAAGTTGTTAATACTATTTTGGTGATGCATGTTAAGCCTGGTACAATGCTAGATGCTTAGGGTGGTGCTTAGAAAAATAAATAGGGTTTTTCTGAAGCACCGGTGCCTATTTCTACAGGAGAGACGCCTAGTTATGCGTCTACCCTGTACAAATAAGCACATGTGCTTAAGAAAAGCCTGGTTTATGACTATGGTAGTTATAGCTTGGCATGATTATGTTTAGTGTATAACTCAGCATGATTATAGCTTCACAAAATTAAAGCATGCAAATGATTGCCGATTCCACCTATTGCCAAATCAAGCTTCGTACTGATGATGCATTAGATATTGCTATAAGTAGAGGATGCTCATGATTGCCAAAAGTACCTATTTCCACTTTCTGATAAGAACTAAACGTGTATGAAATGATGCTAAAAGTAGAGCATGAGCATGAGCATTTATCAGGTGATGATCAATTGATGCTATCTATTTGTGTTTGAATGGGCTCAATGAAGCTGGTGCTGGTTTATGCTCTCTGCGTGACCGTGATGTTAACGAAGACACTTGGTTGGCTATGGTCTTGCTGTCAAATTTAAGTTTCAGTTCTTTAAGACTCTTTGTTTTTGCTGCTTCCTCGGGATTGACTAGCTTTCTCGGGCGTCCACATGCTCTCTTCCTTTTTGGGGAGTTGGGTGCACCACTTTTGGGGGAGTTGGCTGCACCGGTATCCTTCTGGGAGTTGGATGTGTCGGGTTCGTTGGAACCATCAGGATTGTTGACTAATTGTACGTCGTCTTCCGAACCATCAGGTAGAACTGCTTGCTGGGCATCGTACGCCTCCTTCTGTATAAGAGAGAGTGCTGCGTTAGTTCTAATCATGAGACTTATGAAATAAATGATATATTCTTGGTGTAGCACTAACCGTTATGGGGAACTTATATGATTCGAGACGAAGCGCGTTGCAATTTGAATGCAGTAAGGCTGTACATATTTTCCACCTGAAAATATCTATCCTTGCCTATATTTGATAACCGACACTTACGTCAGCATAGCTTTCAAGCTAAACAAAGTACAAATGTTAATTAGGCATTCAATTACCTGGTTGAAAATATCGGTCATTTCATCCCCGTTCCATGACAACATGTACTGCAGTGTCCAAACAGCACAGGAAGTCCTGCGATGTTTAGTTAAAGATCAGTAATCTTATTCGTGTAGGCAAATAATAATTTATGAGGCCATGCCTACCCATCGGTCTGTTGTGGTATGTTCTCATAGCGTTTTTTGGTCCATTCGGCAAAATTGATGTTCTTAGCTGGTGATATCAACCCATTCTTGACAGCTTCGTCGATGCAGAACTGAATCGAGTCCACCTAGGGTACGACGAGTTATACATAGGGTTACGGTACTTTGGGAGCTCATGTGCTATGTGGATCAAAAGAAGCAGCAAGAGAACACTTACAAGAGAATCTTCCTTGGTCTTGTCGCAATGATAATTAGTGGAGTTCAGAGTCTGAATTTCTTTTTTGTCAAAATTAAACATCATTAGCATCCAATGGTTTTGGTGTACATTCAGTGGGACATGCACCTGCAGTAAAATTTGGGTTGGGTTGAGAACTGAAATTTGTCGTGTACAGTGTGTACATAAACTATGAAAGTGAGGAAAACATGTACCTTTTGGCGCCCTACAAATTTTTCTGCTACACGAGCTAACCATGAGGCTGCACGTCCAATAGGAACCACCCCCTTCATTTGTAACAGCTTTTTGGTTTCTTCAGGGGATATGATTGAGGTAGTATCATTCTCAATTTGGCTAATGCGAGCATATGCCATAATAACCTGCCAAATTTTCAATCATACAATAATAAGAAAGTTGTTGCAGTAATGATGTAGACTAGAGTATAATGGGCTTACATCACCATAAATGTATTTCTCGTCCAAATTTCGCTTCAGTTTTTCTGCTGTGAGGGTAATGTCTCCAATTCTAGCTATTTCAACAGGGTCGTATGTTCCGCGGATGTAAACGGCTGTCTCTATGTCCTCATCCGTGAACTTGTAATCATTACCAAAGACAGGCTTCATCGGAGTTAATTCTGGATTCTCATTGTTTTCCGTCACATGTCTTGCACTTGGTGTAGTCGAAGTCCCTGCCGTGAATTGGCTAGCCCTAGGAGTTCCTGTCAGTGATGAATTGCACACATTGACTTGATCCTACAAAGAACAAAGGTAGTTCATCATTAGTTTGTTACTTTTAGATATTAACGTGTTGGGCCATAAAGATCACCTGCACGCCTCCTTTCTGTGACACTGATTGTCGGTTGTTTGTAAATTCGTATTTTAATTCCTGTAACAACGCAAACAATAATGAACATGAAGGAACATATTCATACAAAATACAAAATGCACAGTATGACATACATGTAGTTCCCTCCTTAAGTCTTTAATTTCGTCCTCGGCCTTCGACAACCTAGGATTAGTGCCAGTTTTAGTCTTCATGTCGATCAAGTCTTCACCTAGCGTCTGGTATTTGACATCAAATCTGTGCTCAATTTCCATTAACTTCCTGCCTACCTTCTTTTCATGATCAGCTAAGCGTGCATTCATGGCTTCAACTACCATGTCAATCTGTGTAAACCAAATAAAACCCCATTGATAACAATAGCTAAATGAATGAGGTTCCATGACACCTATTTGTGATATTGCAAAAACAAATAGTCTTTGGAGTACATACTTGCTGGCTACTAAATTGCTGTCCTTGTGATGGTGCTCGATACGAATCATGTTGATGCACATGTTCATCATTTTTTCTTGGAAAATTATTAGAATTCTCAGACGGTCGTTGAGGAGCACAAATTTCCATGACAGCCTTTTTTTATAAAATATAATGAACCATTAGTACCAAAAAAAAATCGGATATAGAAAGTTCAATTGTAGATAGGTACCAGCCCGTTATGAAGACCTCCTTTGTCGTAAGCATCGCTTCTTAAAGTATCCGTCATTTTATCCCATCGTGCGATCAATGGTGGGGGTCTAGAAGCATACATCAATCAGCCACTACGCACGTGCTCCCAGTACCAATACTACACAATAAATTAGTTCATCACCATACAGATATGCAACAGAACAATAATTAAAGGACATTAAGTAGTGATCTAGCACTAACCTGGAGCAGAATTAGATTTCCTTGTAGATTTACGTGATCTCGATTTCTAAACTTGTGAACGGACTTGAAGAAGTGATTAAGTGTGAAACATCCCCAGTTAAATTTCCGAAGGTTTTGAAGATCTGTAACAAGGTTGAGAAATTTCGAGTCCACATAATGTTGTGTTGTTGGTGCTAGAACAGTACCAATTGCGTACAGAATGAACCGTCTCAGGAAATCGCCGTCTGGGGCTTTGGAAGCTCGGATCGCCGTTTCAAGGTCAGAAATCAAAATTTGCCCATTGTTTGCATAGGCGGTAAACAATTCCGTGTCGGTTTGCATTTCCAGATGTGGCTCTATATCCTCCCCTTCTATAGGAATGCCAAATATACACTGCACGTCCTCTTTTGTTATAGGAATTGGCGTTTTCCGATGGTAATGGATTGGGTGTCCATATCTATGCACTTGGCTAGTCTAACCAACATTATGCGCCGTAGAGTCACTTCATGCATCTGGGTTAGACCGCCAAGACTGGTTTCTGATATGATGTACTTTTTGTGGTCTGGTGACAACAGTTTCATGGTTTTTCCGAACCTTGTCTGTGAGCATACTAACTTCATATGACCATGCTTTTCGCCGAGTTCCTGTTACATGCCATTAAATTATACTGAGTACACATGAATTATGTGTACGAAACGATTGTACACAAACACTCAATTACTTACCGCATCGGTAATTTCGGAGATGGGCTTTTCTCCATTATGAAGGTTCGTATCTGAAACTGACATTGCTGGCTCATATGCAATGATAAAATCCGGCTCAATTAATCTGAACAAAATTGGAAAATGTATAAAAAAATTTGCAGCGAATTAATTTTAACAAAATTAACTGGGTCATTTAACATATGATCCACTTATGGGTTTAAGCAAAGAACCTATTTGGGTGCAAAACCTATGAGGGTTCAACTACTAAAGGAGCGGCCGACAACGATTATAAAGAGTTACGATCAGGTAATACCTTCTCTCGGAGACGGTGCCGCCGAGTAGATGGCGGCGGTTAGTGCGTCGCAAACTATAAGTGCCGGTATAGCGCGGTCGACGGCGCAAAGGAAAAACGGTGCGTTCACGCGAGGAGGAGGCGGCGAGAAGAACACTGACGCCCGACCCCTCAGATCACGTTGGCGGTGGGCGGCGAGTGGTCGCCGCCGACTCCTGTATTCCGTAGTCGACCGGCGTCTCCGATCTGATCTTGCAGCGGTCGTGGGAGGTGCGGACGGCCCGGGTGGTTAGAATGCGGAGCTGTAATCGCGGGATTTAGGGAGGGGTGGGCCGCGTGAGTTATGTGAGATTTGGATAAATGATATAAAAAAATAAGAAAATCTTGTCAACTCGTTTAGGGGTTTAGGGTTATTAGGGTTTAGGGGTTTAGGGGTTCAGGGTTTAGGGTTTATTGGGGGGGGGGTTAGGGTTATCAGGGTTCAGGGTTTAGGGTTTAGTGGGGGGGGGGGTAGGGTTATCAGGGTTTAGGGTTTAGTGTTGACATGCAAGCCCGGAAATGCGCGTGTCAGAGATCGTACTTGCGTGTACATGTACTAATGATCCCAAACTTTCTTAATGGCATCCCATGACCACATAGAGAATGCATGCATAATGGTTTCCATGTGGGGCAAAATTTTGAATGTTGTTACGGTTTAGTGGGGGGGGTGTTAGGGTTATCAGGGTTTAGGGTTTAAGGGTTTTAGGGTCGACGGAACTATGTTTGTCTTACAGTGGACGTAGCACACACACCGGACATTGGTGGAGCGTTGGTCTACAATGGATTCCCTCCGGTAGCATCGATCCGGTCCATTGACTGGCTCAGCCGACAAACTTCGTCCCACATAGAGCATGCATCCATCCACTGGACCGGATCGATGTTGGGTTGGTTTCATACAGGTGAGGAACCCAGCTAGTGCTTTCGGGGTGTTGACATGCTAGGCCGGAAATGCGCGTGTGAGAGATCGTACTTGCGTGTATAATCCCAAGCTTTCTTCATGGCATCCCATGACCCCATAGAGAATGCATGCATAATGGTTTCCATGTGGGGCAAAATTTTGAATGTTTTTACGGTTTAGTGGGGGGGGGTTAGGGTTATCAGTGTTTACGATTTTAGGGTTGACGGAACTATGTTTGTCTTACAGTGGACCTATCACACACACCGGACATAGGTCGAGCGTTGGTCTACAATGGAATCCCTCCGGTAGCATCGATCTGGTCAGTCGACTGGCTCGACCGACATACTTCGTGCCACATAGAGCATGCATCCATCGACTGAACCGGATCGATGTTGGGTTGGTTTACATGTACATGTACAGGGACCGGAAATGCGCGTGTCAGAGATCGTACTTGCGTGTACATGTACTAATGATCCCAAACTTTCATCATGGCATCCCATGACCCCATAGAGAATTCATGCATAATGGTTTCCATGTGGGGCAAAATTTTGAATGTTTTTACGGTTTTGTGTGTGTGTGGGGGGGGGGGGGGTAGGGTTCAGGGTACATGCCACATTGTTCACATTGTCCAATTAACACTTTGTATAGATTTTTTGGGTAAAAAATGAACGAAATAATGCAACTAATCTGAACGTAACGTTTGGCATGTATCAAACCAAGTAGCCACTATTCCTCAAAAAAAACCAGTTAGCCACTAATTGCGCCAAACATATCACGTAATAAATGGGTTGACAATTATTTCTTGAAATTCGTGGAAGGAATTTATTGCTCTTCCTTTTTTAGAGAACAATAAGTTACAAATTTTATTTTGGAAACAAGAAATCAGTTTTCAATTTTATTTGTCCTTTCCAATAGATTTCAAATGAGCTTTTCCTTGGTCTGGTCATACAAGGCATTAAGCACACATGACATTGCTTATACAGAAGCTGACTGAAATAATTTGTTAACAACTACTAACGACTGATGATCAACAAGTAAACAAATCCCACAACAATTATTGAAAAATAAAATCCCGCGGCCATCAGATTTGCGTGCTTCTTCAGATCGATCAACTGCCTTAAGTTCTTGTTGATCTTCTTCAATTCCACCTTGAGTTCCGCATACGCCACCATCGGAGGAACATTGGCATAACCCTTATTATCCACCGCCGATGGCAGATCTACCTCTAGGGTTGCCCCGTGCCTCAAATCAATTAAGCCATCCGTTTGAAGCCTCTCAACGTATTCATCCAGCCACTCAAAATGCTTGCATGTTTTCCGGTTCTGAAAGAGGGAAGGGAAACCCTAAATACCAATTCCGAGGAAATATAAATAAATCTGGGGTCAGAATTCATAGCAAAAAGACACAACAGAACATAGATTTAACCTTCCCCGCTTCTGGTTTGCTCTCGCATTTCACAAATTCCCGCCCATGGTTTCCATTCTTCTCCGATATGGTTGTCAAACGCTTCAGTGGCGCAATGCGTGGGCAGTCGGGGCATCTGGTCATCGGTAGTGAACCATACCGCGGCCATGATGACGGAGAGGCCGAACTGGACAATGCTAGATTTCCAAGGTTTTGTATTTTTCTGAATTTTTTTGAATTTATAATGCCCTCTAGACTGACTGCTGAAAACATCGGTCTATGCCTCAAGGGGGCATTATAGAATAATGTTTTTCAAAAATTTCTTTCATAGACATGTTTGGCACATGTGTGTCACCATGTACAAGAAAATTTGGGTGATTTGGAGGCGGTGGAAAAATTCACCTTTTTTCAAAAACTGGCTTAAGTAAATGGTCCCTCCGGAATGCGGGCATTTTTTCGACCACCTCCAAATCACCTCAATTTTGGCACCCATGATCTCTAGCACAAACAATGCTAGGTTTCCAAGGTTTTGTATTTTTTTGAATTTTTTATGCCCTGGGCAATGTCAGTTCGAAACACTCTAGAGATACTTCCTCAACCAATGATGCGACCCAAGGACCTTCATGCAAAAACCAGGCACCTGCATGCAAGAGTCGGGGACCTGCATGTGAATAGTGATTCATCAAGGCCTTGACAGCTGCTGGCACAGCGGCTGCCGCCCGATTTGCATGCAGCGAAGATGAACGTGCATGGAGGTTTCTCAAATATTTCCAAGCACACCCCACTGGGCCCCGCTTATTTAAAAAATACATCAGTCATTAATGATCTCTAAATGAAGAATATGCATGATGATTATGAATATGCATGACAACCATAGTAAGGGTGAAGAATCATATTCATCCTACAATGAGGACCAACGCTTGCTAAAATCACCTCGATGAAGGTATTTAAGCAGGTAAAGGAGCTGGTCGAGGGGCAAGGTGGGACTATTTTTAGTTACACGAGAACAACGCGCGAGATCGTACGTGACGTGGGCCGTCCGGAGCTGCAACCTCGGATGGGCCGGTGTTTGGGTCGACGTAGGAAAACGGCCTGCCATGCATGAGCCATGCAGACCGTGGGATCGCGCGGGAGATCCGTCTGGCGGTCGTGCGTGTGTGCAGAAATACATCACAAAAATTATTCTACTCGACAATAACAAGTGCTCCATGCTAGCCCTTATTCCTGTTCGAAATACATCATCATTCTTAAAGTTGGACATCAAATGATACACACAGAAAATGGAAACGAAAGATGTCGAACTAATATAGTAACATGGCAGTACAGCCGCACTTCACTAAATTACTGTCACGATGAAATAGAATGTAAAGACCACGTCACACAAAGCTGAATGGCACACGACTTTCTCTGGCTCATCGTCGGTTCATGTTGTATGTAGACATCACAGTTCAGCCTCGAGATCCTACACAGAAGAATAAAATAAATCACATGGACATCAATTATGAGTAAAACACATGCAAAAAATAAATATGAATATATTTCGTACCTCTAGCAATTTAGCGCATTTACGTCGATTGTGACCAGGATTCTTGCAATAGCCACAGATATTCTGTGATCTTGACTTCTTTGTCTTTGCCTGCAGCCTTTTCTTCGGTGCACCTCGGCCTGGCACATGCACGGGATCCAGAACCTTATCAACTTTCTCCGAGTGCGGCATCAACGGGCCAAACCTAATGTTGTTATGCTGAGCATTAGTTGACTCCTTGCTGTCAGCTTGTTCAAAACTTGATTGCTTGCCATGATGTTGTGCTTGCAAAAGCATAATTAGACGGTGATAGTCCTCATCAGAGTGGCATGCCTTGAAACTTGCGGCGTGACTACAATTCCGCAACTCGCGGTACCTCTGCAGGCTTAACGAATAGTCATACATCTGGTTTTTTCTGGTAGGTGCGTATGCACATTTTGCATTCATAGTCCACCTAGTGGGAACGCAACAACTGGGCAGAATTGTTTGTTTTAAAATCCCCAATATGTAAAAAATGTGGGAACATGGTGTGCCTGCGCATTCCAGCTTACGGCAAGAACAACTCACCCTGTGCAAAAGACCTCCTTGCTCTTCAATGCGCACTCCAAACTTTTTATCCATTCTTTCCTGCTTGGACACAACATAAGTGGAATCTTCTGATCCATCTAGTATCTCTCTGATCTGACATTTGCTGACAGCATCTATGATCCATAAGACCATCTTAAAGACACTAGGTGTGAAAACTGTTGCGGCGTGTTTCTCAAGCGGCGAAGCATTTTCCTCTGTAAATGGAACGGACTGCAAGGCTTCGACGTCATGGAGAGCTTCATTAATCCGTCGCGACGCAAGGCAACGCTCATAGTGCTCTAGCATTTCAAACAACGACATCTTACCCTCAAGATGCGTATGTAGCACAGAGTTCAAGCTCTCACTCCTCTGATTGCTGCTCAATCCTAGGAAACAACGCCCCTCAAGATATGGAGCACACCACAAGTTTCTCATTTGATACATCTGATGCAGCCAAGACTCCTCACTGGTTACTTTATTCTGTTGTAAGAAGTATATCCATTCTATCTCATGCTCTTCAATGGAAGAAGTATCATAAATGAAAGATCTGAATTCCTCCTTTACGTCGTCATCATGCAGATGGCGTACAATGTTCTGCTGAATGTGCCATATACATAGTCTATGGTTTGAGTCTGGCCAGACCACCCTGATTGCTCTCTGCATTGCAAGGTCCCCATCTGTGATCACAGATATCGGATGCTTCTGTGCCATGCAATTAGAAAAGGTCCGCAACATCCACTCGTATGACTGGCTTGTTTCATGAGAAATTATAGCACAGCCAAAAATGACAGTGCTCCGGTGGTGATTCAACCCGACAAACGACACGAATGGTAGATTGTATTTGTTGGTTCTGTATGTGCTATCGAAAACAATGACCTCTCCGAAAGCCTCGTAGTCAAGTCGCGATTGACTATCAGCCCAGAACAGTCCCTTCAGATGGCCATGCTCGTCTACCAAGTACTTGAAGAAAAAATCCACATCTCGCTCTCGCCTCGCCATCATGTGCATGATCACCGTATTAGCATCACCGGCACTGATTGTCTCCTGCTTATTAGCATGGCAGAAATTATAAATGTCCCTCTTTATGCATCCAACCTTATCAAATCCACCGTATTGAAAGCACAAAATATCCATAATACGGTATTTGCGGATCCCACATTTTTCCATGTCCGCAATGTCCGCTTTCTGCTCATCGCTAATTCGTCTGTGCGGACGCAGCAGACAAGAAAGATCCCGTGGGGCTAGAGGATGGCTGTGCTCATCGATGAAATCCTGGACAAACCACCGACCGGTTTCCTCCTGTCTCGTAATGACCAATTTAGCATTACACCCAACACGAGTTAAACTTCGTGGCCTCCTCTTTCTATCTTCCATCTTTCTTTTCATGTGCTTCTCTTCGCGAAACCCTTGACGACTACACACAATTTTCCTTGAAATTATGTATTTGTTGGATCCATCCCACTCAACGTAGCTTTTCCTCACACTAAATCCTTTTTCAAGAGCATATTTGTTGTAGAATTCATAGCCTTCAGCCTCACTATCAAACATCTTGCTGACAACATTTAGATACTCGAACATACTCTCATCACTTGCATACGCCATGTCTTCCTGCATATGACATGTGAGGGAAACCAATCATCAACATCGTTATGTTTATCAATGTTGCAGGTGTGAAATAGCTCATAGGCAAAGACAAGTGCATGGAAAAGACTTTGCTCGTTTGACATGTGAGGGAAACCAATCATCAACGCCCAACAAGTACTATCCTAGCATGGATGATGACTCTAATAAACTGGATTCATACCTGGTACGCTCGAAGAGATGGGATCGTCCGCCGCCGATTCAGCCGGCGCAGATCCGCCCTTCTTCTTCTTCGGTGACGGCGTGGGGGGGCTGGGGTTGGTTGGGTGGAGAACGAGGACGATGAATTTATTCCTCTCACCGGGCAGGTCGAGGACGGAGAAGGTTAGGAGCGGCGACGAATAGATCGGAGGAGGATTCTGATCTGGATCGAGTAGACATGGATCTGGTCCTCAAGTGATCGGTTCAAGAAAAGATATTTCCCCCTGGACCATTATGCCCTTATCGCAATTAACATATTAAATTTAATCAAGTTTAATTCCCCGCAAGATCGGACGGCTAATAAAAATCAGACGTGACCAGAGATTTAAGTACTGCTAAGTACTCCGAGTACTAACCCAATCACCGTAAAACAGCTCTATCTGAATATATCATGGTCAAACAAAGATGCGAAGAGAAATCAGCATGAGAAAACAGGTTACCTGTAAAAATGACAACAATAGGGGTACAAAGGCCTGAACCATTAGCGTCCAAGCCAATGAATAAATTAAACATGAATGACAAAAACCTCTGTAAAATAAAGAACTGCACAAGTCCGGGATATGCCCTACTTCTCGTGAGAACATAAAAAACAACCATATTTAGAGAAACCTAAACCAAGGGTCAGAATGTGAACACCTAGCATATCATTTACCAAGTTGGCAATAATCCAAGGAATGCGCTCACCTCAAAAGATGGCATATACACGTTTAGTTTAGCATAGACAAAGGGAGCATCAACAAACCTCTCACGAACCAACGAAAATCATTGTTGTTATTATGTTTAGTTATTCACTACGCGTGTATCATCTATATTAACATATGAACAATAAGGCTGGCTTAGGAAGAGCAAAAACATTTGAGATGATCTATGTCTACCTGCATGCAAATGAGCTGCTACAAATGTTGACTAATTTCAGTAGATAGAACAAACAAATACATGTCAGTTAGTGTAAACAGGAGTGGACACATACAAACTTAAGTGGTGCTTCTCTTGGCATTTGTCCAAATAAATGGTCTGCATGATAGTGAGCCGGCTTGCCTAAATCTAGCCCCAAAAGCACCACAACTTGGACGGAAAGGTAAGCACCTACTGCAGAGAACGGTGCCAGTAGGAACAGACTAATCACTGGTAAACCATTCGCAATGTGAAAAGGTGATCAGAGAGGAGAGCAATTTACCCAGCCTTGGTACATAGCAACCATTGTATGCCTCATACATAGTACGTAGTGGTGATGTGGTGTCCGGAAGGGAGCTGCGACGAATGACTTCCTGCACGGCAGTCGGCGTCTATGTGTAGGATTGAGGGATTGGGGAAGGCTGACGATGGACCAGGGCTTTGGCACCGCAGTGAGCTCTCCGCCCGTTGGGTAACCTGGTGCAGGATGAACAAAGGAAAAGACGCAGTGTTTGGAAAATGACAATGGCTACCAGTGTGCAGCAACTCGGGTCGGGTGGCACGCTAGCAGCAGTGAGAAAGGAGGCGAGACAACCGCGGCCACTGCGCTGGAGGAGGGAGAGGACGGGCCTCCATGGAGCCGCGCGACGCCGTACCCTCGCTCGCCACCACCTGCCTTGGGCTCGGCCTCCGCGGTTGCGACGCCATCCTCATGCTCCCCTCGGCCAACCCAATCTTCCTCCCATCCGGCCACCCGTGCTCCTCGGTGTCCTCGCGGTGGGCTGTGTGATAGTCGATGCAGCGGTCACGCCTGCGGCGCTGGTCACCCTTCTCACCACCTCCGGTGCAGGGGAACGACGATGCTCGATTGGGTATCGGAGCAGCGGGGCGTGGCTCCGCCATGGACCTGTGGATGAAGAGGAGCAGCGGCAAGGCAGGGGAGGAAGTGGCTAGCGGCAACACAAGGGAGGAAGAGGGCATGGGACGAACGCGGCAGCACGGGGATAGGAGATGCGCAAACCTCTTTTTACCGGTGGAGGGAGGTACTGGTCCAGCATCTATCGTTGGTCTAGTTTGAGATTCGTGCGGTTTGGTGGCCCACATCATTGTATCTCAGCGTATTTCAACTGTGTCTGTCTGTATCCATCATTGCGTCACATCATGCGTAGGTCCCACCCATGCATGCATGCATTAGACATCCACTCCCTGCTGCAAATGCATGAAAGCGACCCATCTGTCTCATCTCACATCCTGTAAATTCATGGCTTTTATTTTCTCTTTGACATTTCCAATCGTTTATATCTTTTAGATAGTAATTTCGTTTTTGAAATATTTTATATATTTGAATTCCTGACACTAAGATCTTTAGAACAAGATCAATATTGGATAGATTTCAAACACATTTAAATTTTACATCTAATTTCACACATATACCAGGCGAAATCTGTTATTCGAAATGAGTGAAAATATGTGAAACGTGTTCTTTCAAATATGTGAAGTTGATTGTTTCAATGCATGAAGTTGAATATTTCAAATATATGAAAGGAGGTCGGCGTCTCGCCCGCCACTGTGGGGATTTTAGTCGTGGGGGATTTTTCCTGAGAGATTTTTTTTGAGAATTTTTTTCCAGAGAGATGAAACGACGGCACAACGCCACCCGTTACCAGCCGATGGGCCCAGTCATCTTGCAAAGGCCAAACACCCACGACAATCAGGCTGTGTTGTACCTCAGACCAATTCAACCAACTTAATGTTTTACCAGCTACCATCCGGCCCTACCCTCCAAAAGGAAAAAAAAACCTACCATCAGACCCGGTTCACACCCTGTCAAACGTTGACCATACAGCTTTCACACACCCGATTCACCAGAAGCCTCAAAATCATGGGAAATTAGTAATTGTACTGACTAGTATACTAGTGTAGGGAATACTTGCAAAGCTTTGCTTTTTAGGCACGCAGCAGTAAGCATTGTAGGGAAAGGTACGTGCAAAACTTTTTTAGCGAACGTCTTATCTTTTTCTTTAGTGTTCGACTGCTATTTATTCGTTATTAATAATAATATATCCTCAGGAATACACAAATCAGCCGGGGGATTCAGGAGCCACAGACGGCGTTCAGTTCCTTGCCTCACACTACTACGAGTGAGTCAATGGGCTTCTCCATTGGAGCTCCTTCTTTCATGTCTAAACACCGTCTTCTCAAACGAAAAAAGAGACGACGCTGTGGTCTTGATCTCTAAAACAACCATGCTATACTTAGGGATGGCATTGGGTACCCATTACCCACGTACCCTGCGGGTAAAAACCCTATTAGGGCATGGGTATGGGTCAAAAAAATACCCATGGGTACATAAATAGAAAATTTTCATACCCATCGGGGATAGTGGGTACGGGTATGGTTTAGTATAACACATACCATGTACCCGCATATAATCTGAGAAATATGCCTTATATATTATTTATCCACATATTAAACATATTATATGTACATAAATTCCACAGCCCTAAAAGGACCTCATCATGCATTCATGCTAGGCCGCCGCACCACAATAGCTAGCCCACCAACGAGTATGCGTTGCTGTCATGATGTGTTGTTGTTTGTAAATTATTATTATAAGTTTTTTTATGACTATGTAATACTCAAATTGATGTGTTGCAAATCTGGGTAATTTTACCCGCGGGTACCCATATTTACCCTGATGGGTGAAGGGTATGGGAAAAAATTGTACCCATCAACGGGTATGTGTACGGGTGATGGGTAAGGTTTGGGATGATGGGTAAGGGTATGGGGTGGCTCCACCCATACCCAAACCCTGCGGGTGCCATCCCTAGCTATACTCCCCAGAGTGAGGTCGTGGCAGGTTGTTGATCACCTCTAGGCAGTCCGACGCAATGCACAAACGGTTGATGCTAACAGCATCTCTAGTAGACCCCGTATAATGCCCCGACCCGCAAAATAGTCGTCAAAATACGGGTCCACGTGAAAAATGCTGCCTGATCAGACACTGTAAACGCGTCGGACCCATAAATTTTTTTGAGGGTCGCAGTAAAATCCCATCTCCAACCCGCGAGAACGTAGGTTTCCCCCTCGACCCGACGGTGCCCTGTATCCCAGGAAAGCGGTTGGTGGGAGGGACATTTCAGCCCGCGCTTGCTCCCCACCCCCCTCCGCAGCCGCCCGCGATTGGTTCTGCCCGTCCGCCGCTGGCGATTCCGGCAATATCTGCGGACGGAATCACGCCGCGGGAGCGCCCCTCACCCTGTTCTACCTAGCCGCTTCACCGGCTACCCGGATCCGCCGAGCCGAGCGCCCCCTAGTCGCCGCCGCCGCCCCAGGATCGACCACCACAGAGTCACCGCCCCGAGCCGCCGCTGAGTACTTGTGCTTATGCTTTGGGATGCGATATGCATAGTTGGTTCATGTGGCGTTCGTATTTGTGAATTTAGATGGAATTGAGACCTCGCGAGAGGTTTTTGCTCGAGGATTCGTCCGATTCAGACGACTCGGATTCGAAAACCCATCTGATTTGCAGGCAGGGGCGGGCGCGCCGGCCCACAAAACCGCTTTTTAGCGAACTGTAAACGAGTTTTGCGGGTCAACGATATACAGGGTCTGCTAGAGATGCTCTAAGGTAGTGCTTCACGGCAGGCTACTAGTAGCCTTTTTCCTACTAGTGCAAGTTGCATGTAGGCATGGGATGCCTGCTTCGCCGCTGCAATGTACTCCCTCCGTAAAGAAATATAAGAGCGTTTAGATCACTATTTTAGTGATCTAAATGCTCTTATATTTGTTTACAGAGGGAGTACTCTTTTTAGGCTTGAGAGCCTTTCTAATGTAAGTGATTTTTGGTCATGTAATATATTCGGAGTATGATTATGATGCTATTATGTGAGTTGTGCATATGAGCTACTGTTCCAGGGACTAGTATGCAATAATTCTGGACTTCCTGAAAGGGAAGGCCTTACCGTGTATGTCTTCATAACCATTAATTAGTTTTTTGCAGGGGATATTAATTAGTTATGGTTAGAGATAAAAGGAAACGATCTGACATAACTATTAATTAATATTATGTTTTTCGGCGATGAGTTCATTAATATTATGTATAACTGTTGTATAGTATGTGTATGTCTTTAGATACTTAGTAATCCTACTACCTTTGTCTCAAAATAAGTCTATTATTTTTTCCTCAAAAAAATAATAAGTGTATTATTCATAATTCAATCAAACTAGTTGTTTGACCAAACATATGGAAAAAATATAAAATTAATAAAATTAAATTAGTATTATTGAACTTAATTTGACCAAAGCTATGAATAGATTTATTTTGAGACGGAGAGAATATTAACTAGTACTCCCTCCGTCCCATAATGTATGATGTTTTTTTTACAGTCACATTATAGGACGGAGTGAGTAGTATATACGAGTGCAGGCAGGCAGATGGATTGATAATCTAGTTACACTAGTAGAAAGAGGGCTTTGGTTCAGGTCGGGTCAGCCCATTAGTCCCGGTTCAGTCTAGAACCGGGACCAATGGGGGCACTGGTCCCGGTTTGTGAGGCCAGGGGCCTGCCGGGCCTCGTGGGGGCATTAGTCCCGGTTCGTCTGGCCCCTTTGGTCCCGGTTGGTGGGACGAACCGGGACCAATGGGCCTCGCTCCTGGCCCACCACCATTGGTCCCGGTTGGTGGCTTGAACCGGGACCACAGGCTGCCTTTTAGTCCCGGTTCATGCCACGAACCGGGACCAATGAGGTGCCTATATATAACCCTCGCTCGCGAGCAGAGCACTCCATGTTGGAAATATGCCCTAGAGGCAGTAATAAAATGGTTATTATTGTATGTCCTTGTTCATGATAATTGTCTGTTGTTCATGCTATAATTGTATTAACTGGAAACCGTAATACATGTGTGAATACATAGACCACAACATGTCCCTAGTAAGCCTCTAGTTAACTAGCTCGTTGCTCAATAGATGGTTATGGTTTCCTGACCATGGACATTGGATGTCATTGATAACGGGATCACATCATTAGGAGAATGATGTGATGGACAAGACCCAATCCTAAGCATAGAACAAGATCGTGTAGTTCGTTTGCTAGAGCTTTTCTAATGTCAAGTATCATTTCCTTAGACCATGAGATTGTGCAACTCCCGGATACCGTAGGAATGCTTTGGGTGTACCAAACGTCACAACGTAACTGGGTGGCTATAAAGGTGCACTACAGGTATCTCCAAAAGTGTCTGTTGGGTTGGCACGAATCGAGACTGGGATTTGTCACTCCGTATGACGGAGAGGTATCTCTGGGCCCACTCGGTAATGCATCATCATAATGAGCTCAATGTGACTAAGGAGTTAGCCACGGGATCATGCGTTACGGTACGAGTAAAGTGACTTGCCGGTAACGAGATTGAACAAGGTATTGGGATACCGACGATCGAATCTCGGGCAAGTAACGTACCGATTGACAAAGGGAATTGTATACGGGATTGATTGAATCCTGGACATCGTGGTTCATCCGATGAGATCATCGTGGAACATGTGGGAGCCAACATTGGTATCCAGATCCCGCTGTTGGTTATTGACCGGAGAAATGTCTCGGTCATGTCTACATGTCTCCCGAACCCGTAGGGTCTACACACTTAAGTTCGGTGACGCTAGGGTTGTAGAGATATTAGTATGCGGTTAACCGAAAGTTGTTCGGAGTCCCGGATGAGATCCCGGACGTCACGAGGAGTTCCGGAATGGTCCGGAGGTAAAGATTTATATATGGGAAGTCCTATTTTGGCCACCGGAAAATGTTCGGGATTTTTCAGTATTGTACCGGGAAGGTTCTAGAAGGTTCCGAAGTGGGGCCCGCCTGCATGGGGGGACCCACATGAACGTGGGTAGTGGGGGCAAGGCCCCACACCCCTGGTCAAGGCGCACCAAGATCCCACCTTAGAAGGAATAAGATCATATCCCGAAGGGATAAGATCAAGATCCCTAAAAAAGGGGGATAACAATCGGTGGGGAAGGGAAATGATGGGATTTCTTTCCCCCACCTTTGCCAACGCCCCAATGGACTTGGAGGGCCAGAAACCAGCCCCCTCCACCCCTATATATAGTGGGGAGGTGCATGGGAGCAGCACCCCAAGCCCTGGCGCCTCCCTCCCTTCCGTGACACCTCTTCCTCCCCGCTTGCGCTTGGCGAAGCCCTGCCGGGATCCCGGTACTTCCACCACCACGCCGTCGTGCTGCTGGATCTCCATCAACTTCTCCTCCCCCCTTTCTGGATCAAGAAGGAGGAGACGTCCCCGCTCCATACGTGTGTTGAACGCGGAGGTGCCGTCCGTTCGGCGCTAGGATCATCGGTGATTTGGATCACGACGAGTACGACTCCATCAACCCCGTTCTCTTGAACGCTTCCGCTCGCGATCTACAAGGGTATGTAGATGCACTCCTCCCCTCTCGTTGCTAGCATCTCCTAGATTGATCTTGGTAACACGTAGGAAAATTTTGAATTTCTGCTACGTTCCCAACAGTGGCATCATGAGCCAGGTCTATGCGTAGATTCTATGCACGAGTAGAACACAAAGTAGTTGTGGGCGATGATTTGTTCAATTTGCTTACCGTTACTAGTCTTATCTTGATTCGGCGGCATTGTGGGATGAAGCGGCCCGGACCGACCTTACACGTACTCTTACGTGAGACGGGTTCCACCGACTGACATGCACTTGATGCATAAGGTGGCTAGCGAGTGTCTGTCTCTCCCACTTTAGTCGGATCGGATTCGATGAGGAGGGTCCTTATGAAGGGTAAATAGCAATTGTCATATCACCGTTGTGGCTTTTGCGTAGGTAAGAAACGTTCTTGCTAGAAACCCATAGCAGCCACGTAAAACATGCAACAACAATTAGAAGACGTCTAACTTGTTTTTGCAGGGTATGCTATGTGATGTGATATGGCCAAAAGGATGTGATGAATGATATATGTGATGTATGAGATTGATCATGTTCTTGTAATAGGAATCACGACTTGCATGTCGATGAGTATGACAACCGGCAGGAGCCATAGGAGTTGTCTTAATTTATTGTATGACCTGCGTGTCAATGAAAAACGCCATGTAATTACTTTACTTTATTGCTAACCGTTAGCCATAGTAGTAGAAGTAATAGTTGGCGAGACAACTTCATGAAGACACGATGATGGAGATCATGGTGTCATGCCGGTGACGAAGGTGATCATGCCGCGCCTCGAAGATGGAGATCAAAAGGCGCAAGATGATATTGGCCATATCATGTCACTTTATGATTTGCATGTGATGTTTGTCATGTTTACATCTTATTTGCTTAGAACGACGGTAGCATAAATAAGATGATCCCTCACTAAAATTTCAAGAGATGTGTTCCCCCTAACTGTGCACCGTTGCGAAAGTTCGTTGTTTCGAAGCACCACGTGATGATCGGGTGTGATAGATTCTAACATTCGCATACAACGAGTGTTGACGAGCCTAGCATGTATAGACATGGCCTCGGAACACAAGCAAAACACTTAGGTTGACTTGACGAGCCTAGCATGTACAGACATGGCCTCGGAACACAAGAGACCGAAAGGTCGAACATGAGTCGTATAGTAGATACGATCAACATGGAGATGTTCACCGATGATGACTAGTCCGTCTCACGTGATGATCGGACACGGCCTAGTCAATTCGGATCATGTATCACTTAGATGACTAGAGGGATGTCTATCTAAGTGGGAGTTCATTAAATAATCAGATGAACTTAATTATCATGAACATAGTCAAAAAGTCTTTGCAAATAATGTCGTAGCTTATGCTTTAGTTCTACTAAGATATGTTCCTAGAGAAAATTCAGTTGAAGGTTGATAGTAGCAATTATGCGGACTGGGTCCGTAAACTGAGGATTGTCCTCATTGCTGCACAGAAGGCTTATGTCCTTAATGCACCGCTCGGTGTGCTGAACCTCGAGCGTCGTCTGTAGATGTTACGAAACATCTGACATACACGTTTTGATGACTACATGACAGTTCAGTGTGTGATGCTAACGGTTTAAAATTGTGGCACCAAAGACGGTTTTGAAACGTCGCAGAACATATGAGATGTTCCAAAGACTGAAATTGGGATTTCAGACTAATGCCCACGTCAAGAGGTATGAGACCTCTGACAAGTTTCTTAAGCCTGCAAACTAAGGGAGAAAAGCTCAATCGTTGAGCATGTGCTCAGATTGTCTGAGTACTACAATCACTTGAATCGAGTGGGAGTTAATTTTCCAGATGAGATAGTGATGGTTCTCCATAGTCACTGCCACCAAGCTATTAGAGCTTCGTGATGAACTATAACATATCAGGGATAGACATGATGATCCTTGAGCAACTCGCGATGTTTGACACCGCGAAAGTAGAAATCAAGAAGGAGCATCAATTTTTGATGGTTAGTAAAACCACTAGTTTCTAGAAGGGCAAGGGAAAGAAGGGATACTTCATGAAACGGCAAATCAGTTGCTGCTCTAGTGAAGAAACCCAAGGTTGAACCCAAACCCGAGACTAAGTGCTTCTGAAATGAGGGGAACGGTCAGTGAAGCAGAACTACCCTAGATACTTCGTAGATGAGAAGGCTGGCAAGGTCGACAGAAGTATATTGGATATACATTATATTAATGTGTACTTTACTAGTACTCCTAGTAGCACCAGGGTATTAGATACCGGTTCGGTTGCTAAATGTTAGTAACTCGTAATAAAAGCTGCGGAATAAACGGAGACTAGCTAAAGGTGAGATGACGATATGTGTTGGAAGTGTTTCCAAGGTTGATGTGATCAAGCATCGCATGCTCCCTCTACCATCGAGATTGGGGTTAAACCTGAATAATAATTATTTGGTGTTTGCGTTGAGCATAGACATGATTGGATTATGTTTATCGCAATACGGTTATTCATTAAAGGAGAATAATGGTTACTCTGTCTATTTGAATAATACCTTCAATGGTCTTGCACCTAAAATGAATGCTTTATTGAATCTCGATCGTAGTGATACACATGTTCATGCCAAAAGATATAAGATAGTAATGATAGTACCACATACTTGTGGCACTGCCACTTGAGTCATATTGGTATAAAACGCATGAAGAAGCTCCATGTTGATGGATCTTTGGACTCACTCGTTTTTTAAAAGATTGAGACATGCGAACCATGTCTATTAGTATATATGCATGAAGAAAGTCCATACAGATGGATCATTTGGACTCTCTTGATTTTGAATCACTTGAGACATGCAAATCATACCACATGGGCAAGATGACTGAAAGGCCTCGTTTTCAGTAAGATGGAACAAGAGAGCAACTTGTTGGAAGTAATACATTTGATGTGTGCAGTCCAATGAGTGCTGAGGCACGCAGTGGATATCGTTATGTTCTTACTTCACAGATGATTTGAGTAGATGCTGAGAATATTTACTTGATGAAACACAAGTCTGAATTATTGAAAGGTTCATGTAATTTCAGAGTGAAGTTGAAGATCGTCGTGACAAGAGGATACAATGTCTGTGATACGATCATAGAGATGAATATCTGAGTTACGAGTTTGGCACACAATTAAGAAATTGTGGAAATTGTTTCACGACTAATACCGCCTGGAACACCATATTGTGATGGTGTGTCCGAACATCATAACTGCACGCTATTGGATATGGTGCATACCATGATGTCTCTTATCGAATTACAACTATCGTTTATGGGTTAGGCATTAGAGACAACTGCATTCACTTTAAATAGGGCACCACGCAATTCCGTTGAGACGACACCGTATGAAGTATGGTTTAGAGAAACCTAAGCTGTCGTCTCTTAAAAGTTTGGGGCTGCGACGCTTATGTGAAAAAGTTTCAGGCTGATAAGCTCGAACCCAAAGCGGATAAATGCATCTTCATAGAATACCCAAAACAGTTGGGTATACCTCCTATTTCAGATTTGGAAGCAAAAGTGATTGTTTCTAGAAACGGGTCCTTTCTCGAGGAAAAGTTTCTCTCGAAAGAATTGAGTGGGAGGATGGTGGAGACTTGATGAGGTCATTGAACCGTCACTTCAACTAATGTGTAGCAGGGCACAGGAAGTTGTTCCTGTGGCACCTACACCAATTGAAGTGGAAGCTTATGATAGTGATCATGAAACTTCAGATCAAGTCACTACGAAACCTCATAGGACGACAAGGATGCGTACTACTTAGAGTGGTACGTAATCCTGTCTTGGAAGTCATGTTGCTAGACAACAATGAACCTACGAGCTATGGAGAAGTGATGGTGGGCCCGGATTCCGACGAATGGCTTGAGGCCATAAAATCCGAGAGGATCCATGTATGAAAAAAAAGTATAGACTTTGAAAGAACTACTTGATGGTCGTAAGGCTGTTGGGTACAGATGGATTTTAAAGGGAAGACAGACAATGATGGTAAGTGTCACCATTAAGAAAGCTCGACTTGTCGTTAAGATGTTTTCCAACAAGTTCAAGGAGTTGACTACGATCAGACTTTCTCACTCGTAGCGATGCTAAGAGTCTATTAGAATTATATTAGCAGTTACTGCATTATTTATGAAATCTTGCAAATAGGATGTCATAACATTGTTTCCTCGACGGTTTTCTTTAGGAAAGGTTGTATGTGATACAACCAGAAGGTTTTGTCAATCCTGAAAGATGCTAACAAGTATGCAAAGCTCCAGCAATCCTTCTAAGGATTGGAGTAAGCATCTCGGAGTTGGAATGAACGCTTTGATGAGATGATCAAAGATTTTGGATTTATACAAGGTTCATGAGAAACTTGTATTTCCAAAGAAGTGAGTGGGAGCACTATAGAATTTTTAATGAGTATATGTTGTTAACATATTGTTGATCAGAAATGATGTAGAATTTCTGGAAAGCATCCAGGGTTATTTGAAAAGTGTTTTAATGGAAAACCTGGATTAAGCTACTTGAACATTGAGCATCAAGATCTATAAGGATAGATCAAAAACGCTTAATAGTACTTTCAAATGAATACATACCGTGACAAGATTTTGAAGGAGTTCAAAATAGATCAGCAAAGAAGGAGTTCTTCTCTGTGTTACAAGGTGTGAGTATTGAGTAAGACTCAAGACCTGACCACGACAGAAGAGAGAGAAAGGACGAAGGTCGTCCCCTATGCTTTAGACGTAGGCTCTACAGTATGCTATGTTGTGTACCGCACCTGAAGTGTGCCTTGCCATGAGTTAGTCAAGGGGTACAATAGTGATCCAGGAATGGATCACATGACAGCGGTCGAACTTATCCTTAGTATCTAGTGGACTAAGGAAATTTCTCGATTATGGAGGTGGTAAAACAGTTCGTCGTAAAGGGTTACGTCGATGCAAACTTTGACACTAATCCGTATGACTCTGAGTAGTAAACCGGATTCGTATAGTAGAGCAGTTATTTGGAATAGCTCCAAGTAGCGCGTGGTAGCTACATCTACAAGATGACATAGAGATTTGTAAAGCACACACGGATCTGAATGTTGCAGACCCATTGACTAAAACCTCTCTCGTAAGCATAACATGATCAAACCCTAGAACTCATTGAGTGTTAATCACATGGTGATGTGGACTAGATTATTGACTCTAGTGAACTTTGAGTGTTAATCACATGGTGATGTGAACTAGATTATTGACTCTAGTGCAAGTGGGAGACTGTTGGAAATATGCCCTAGAGGCAATAATAAAATGGTTATTATTGTATTTCCTTGTTCATGATAATTGTCTGTTGTTCATGCTATAATTGTATTAACTAGAAACCGTAATACATGTGTGAATACATAGACCACAACATGTCCCTAGTAAGCCTCTAGTTGACTAGCTCGTTGATCAATAGATGGTTATTGTTTCCTGACCATGGACATTGGATGTCATTGATAACGGGATCACATCATTAGGAGAATGATGTGATGGACAAGACCCAATCCTAAGCATAGCACAAGATCGTGTAGTTCGTTTGCTAGAGCTTTTCTAATGTCAAGTATCATTTCCTTAGACCATGAGATTGTGCAACTCCCGGATACCGTAGGAATACTTTGGGTGTACCAAACGTCACAACGTAACTGGGTGGCTATAAAGGTGCACTACAGGTATCTCCAAAAGTGTCTGTTGGGTTGGCACGAATCAAGACTGGGATTTGTCACTCCGTATGACGGAGAGGTATCTCTGGGCCCACTCGGTAATGCATCATCATAATGAGCTCAATGTGACTAAGGAGTTAGCCACGGGATCATGCGTTACGGTACGAGTAAAGTGACTTGCCGGTAACGAGATTGAACAAGGTATTGGGATACCGACGATCGAATCTCGGGCAAGTAACGTACCGATTGACAAAGGGAATTGTATACGGGATTGATTGAATCCTGGACATCGTGGTTCATCCGATGAGATCGTCGTGGAACATGTGGGAGCCAACATGGGTATCCAGATCCCGCTGTTGGTTATTGACCGGAGCAATGTCTCGGTCATGTCTACATGTCTCCCGAACCCATAGGGTCTACACACTTAAGGTTCGGTGACGCTAGGGTTGTAGAGATATTAGTATGCGGTTAACCGAAAGTTGTTCGGAGTCCCGGATGAGATCCCGGACGTCACGAGGAGTTCCGGAATGGTCCGGAGGTAAAGATTTATATATGGGAAGTCCTATTTTGGCCACCGGAAAATGTTCGGGATTTTTCGGTATTGTACCGGGAAGGTTCTAGAAGGTTCCGAAGTGGGGCCCGCCTGCATGGGGGGACCCACATGAACGTGGGTAGTGGGGGCAAGGCCCCACACCCCTGGTCAAGGCGCACCAAGATCCCACCTTAGAAGGAATAAGATCATATCCCGAAGGGATAAGATCAAGATCCCTAAAAAAGGGGGATAACAATCGGTGGGGAAGGGAAATGATGGGATTTCTTTCCCCCATCTTTGCCAACGCCCCAATGGACTTGGAGGGCAAGAAACCAGCCCCCTCCACCCCTATAAATAGTGGGGAGGCGCATGGGAGCAGCACCCCAAGCCCTGGCGCCTCCCTCCCTCCCGTGACACCTCTTCCTCCCCGCTTGCGCTTGGCGAAGCCCTGCCGGGATCCCGCTACTTCCACCACCACGCCGTCATGCTGCTGGATCTCCATCAACTTCTCCTCCCCCCTTGCTGGATCAAGAAGGAGGAGACGTCCCCGCTCCGTACGTGTGTTGAACGCGGAGGTGCCGTCCGTTCGGCTCTAGGATCATCGGTGATTTGGATCACGACGAGTACGACTCCATCAACCCCGTTCTCTTTAACTCCATCAACACGTAGGAAAATTTTGAATTTCTGCTACGTTCCCCAACACTCCAGTGCTCTGTTTTTCTCTAGCCGACGAGGGGAGGGCTTTGTGGTGCTCTAGCTCACCTCCTATGCACGTGAGGTGTTTGAGCAAATGCCCGAGCCACACTAGTTAAGCTTTCTCCTCTTGAAGCTTGACCTCAAAGCTCCATTTTCCTCGAGATTTGTCTAGGTTTAGTGGCCCGTCATGTCTCATTCCCGTATTCACCGCCGTCGATCGCCCGCACCGATCTCGTCGCCGGCACCACCGTGGTGAGCCTCTTGTTCTTATCTTCTTTCTGAAAGTAAAAAAATTCTTACTTTAGATAGATACTTGTCTAATTTTCTTACTATTTTATTGCTTGTTATTATATAGTGCGATGGTTTGGTATCCGCCTCCGTCGGCCCTCGTCATGTCTATGATTCAGATGTGGTATATATTATCTTTATAATTATTGGTTCATTTATTGTTTATTAAAATTATGCCGACCAACGTGACATAGATTTTATTTATCTAGGAGGTAGGTGAACCGGAAATTCCAACCGACCCTATTGTCAAGAGGTTAAATTTAGTTGAAGAAGAAAACAATTTCTTGAACGAAAAAATAAAAAAAATTGAGGAGGAGAAGCTGATATTGGAGTTGCATGTTGCGGATGTCGTCGATGATCACAAGATCAAGATGGATGCAATGCGCTTGAAGATTAGAAAGATTAGAAAATATGCCATTCATACCGAGGCTTGGTATCATTATGCCGTTGTATCAATTGTTACCTTGGTTGCGATTATGATCGCATTTGTTTTCGCATTGAAATGTTTTACATAGTTTCAATGTATGGTTTAATTAATTAGATGCTCTGGAGAGCTATATGTTGTTAGATGAGAACTATGTATGTACTTTGGTTTTAATGTGATGATGAACTTCTATTAATTTGGTCACTTAATTATCTATTCATGATGTTCTGTAATGGTTTTTGACACACTTAATTATATATAATGCACGCAGATGAACCGGCAATGGATGTACGGTGACAGACACACCTCCGAGTACATTAAGGGCGTGCATGATTTTCTCGAAGTGGCTGAGGCAAACAAGCAGAATGGTTTTATGTGTTGTCCATGCCCTAAATGTGGGAATACGAAGTCTTACTCTGACCGGAAAATCCTTCACACCCACCTTCTTTCCAAGGGTTTCATGCCACACTATAATGTTTGGACGAGGCACGGAGAAATAGGGGTTATGATGGAAGACGGCGAAGAAGAAGAGGACGATGACAACTATGTGCCCCCTGCAACGGGGGAAGCTGCTGAAGATCAAGAGGAACCAGACGATGTGCCCAATGATGCTGCAACGGGGGAAGCTGCTGAAGATGAAGAGGAACCAGACGATGTGCCCAATGATGCTGCAATGGGGGAAGCTGCTGAAGATGAGGAGGAACCAGTGCCCGATGAAGATAATCTCCGCCGGGTCATTGTCGATGCAAGGACGCAACGCGAAAGTCAAAAGGAGAAGCTGAAGTTCGATCACATGTTAGAGGATCACAAAAATTGGTTGTACCCCAATTGCGAAGATGGCAACACAAAGCTCGGTACCGTACTGGAATTGCTGCAGTGGAAGGCAGAGAATGCTGTGCCTGACAAAGGATTTGAGAAGCTATTGAAAATATTGAAGAAGAAGCTTCCAAAGGATAACGAATTGCCCGACAGTACATACACAGCAAAGAAGGTCGTATGCCCTCTAGGATTGGAGGTGCAGAAGATACATCCATGCCCTAATGACTGCATCCTCTACTGCGGTGCGTACAAGGATCTGAACGCATGCCCGGTATGCGGTGCATTGCGGTATAAGATCAGACGAGATGACCCTGGTGATGTTGACGGCGAGCCCCCCAGGAAGAGGGTTCCTGCGAAGGTGATGTGGTATGCTCCTATAATACCATGGTTCAAACGTCTGTTCAGAAACGAAGAGCATGCCAAGTTGATGCGATGGCACAGTGAGGACCGTAAGAAAGACGGGAAGTTGAGAGCACCCGCTGACGGGTCGCAGTGGAGAAAAATCAAGAGAAAGTATTGGGCTGAGTTTGCAGCTGACCCAAGGAACGTATGGTTTGGTTTAAGCGCGGATGGCATTAATCCTTTCGGGGAGCAGAGCAGCAATCACAGCACCTGGCCCGTGACTCTATGTATGTATAACCTTCCTCCTTGGATGTGCATGAAGCGGAAGTTCATTATGGTGCCAGTTCTCATCCAAGGCCCTAAGCAACCCGACAACGACATTGATGTGTACCTAAGGCCATTAGTTGAAGAACTTTTACAGCTATGGAATGGAAACGGTGTACGTACGTGGGATGAGCACAAACAGGAGGAATTTAACCTGCACGCGTTGCTGTTTGTAACCATCAACGATTGGCCCGCTCTCAGTAACCTTTCAGGACAGACAAACAAGGGATACCACGCATGCACACACTGTTTAGATGACACTGAAAGTATATACCTGGACAAATGCAGGAAGAATGTGTACCTGGGCCATCGTCGATTTCTTCCGACCAACCATCAATGTCGAAAGAAAGGCAAGCATTTCAAAGGCGAGGCAGATCACCGGAAGAAGCCCGCCATGCATACCGGTGATCACGTACTTGCTATGGTCAATGATTTACACGTAATCTTTGGAAAGGGTCCCGGCGGACTAGCTGTTCCGAATGACGCCGAGGGACACGCACCCATGTGGAAGAAGAAATCTATATTTTGGGACCTACCCTACTGGAAAGAGCTAGAGGTCCGCTCTTCAATCGACGTGATGCAGGTGACGAAGAACCTTTGCGTGAACCGGCTAGGCTTCTTGGGCGTGTATGGGAAGACAAAAGATACACCTGAGGCACGGGAGGACTTGCAACGTTTGCACGAAAAAGACGGCATGCCTCCGAAGCAGTATGAAGGTCCTGCCAGCTACGCTCTTACGAAAGAAGAGAAAGAAATCTTCTTTGAATGCCTACTCAGTATGAAGGTCCCGACTGGCTTCTCGTCGAATATATAGGGAATAATAAATATTCCAGAGAAAAAGTTCCAGAACCTAAAGTCTCATGACTGCCACATGACTATGACGCAACTGCTTCCGGTTGCATTGAGGGGCTTCTACCGGAAAACGTCCGATTAGCCATTGTGAAGCTATGTGCATTCCTCAATGCAATCTCTCAGAAGGTGATCGATCCAAAAATCATACCAAGGCTAAGGAGTGATGTGGTGCAATGTCTTGTCAGTTTCGAGCTAGTGTTCCCACCATCCTTCTTCAATATCATGACGCACGTCCTAGTTCATCTAGTCGACGAGATTGTCATTCTGGGGCCCGTATTTCTACACAATATGTTCCCCTTTGAGAGGTTCATGGGAGTCCTAAAGAAATATGTCCGTAACCGCGCTAGGCCAGAAGGAAGCATCTCCATGGGCCATCAAACAGAGGAGGTCATTGGGTTTTGTGTTGACTTTATTCCTGGCCTTAAGAAGATAGGTCTCCCTAAATCGCGGTATGAGGGGAGACTGACTGGAAAAGGCACGCTAGGAGCCGACTCAATAATATGCAGGGACGGGCATTCTTGGTCTCAAGCACACTACATAGTTCTACAGAACTCTACCTTGGTGACCCCGTATGTCGATGAACACAAGAACAGTCTGCGCTCCAAACACCCGGAGCAGTGTGACGACTGGATTACATGTGAACACATCAGGAATTTCAGCAGTTGGTTGGAAACACGTCTCAGAGGTGACACCACTGTTTGTGATGAGTTGTACTCGTTGTCCAGGGGACCATCTTCGACTGTATTGACTTACAAAGGATACGAGATAAATGGGAATACATTTTACACGATCGCCCAAGATCAAAAGAGCACCAACCAAAACAACCGTGTCCGCTTTGATGCAGCAACCGAGAGGGGAAAGGACACATATTATGGTTACATAATGGACATATGGGAACTTGACTACGGACATGATTTTAAGGTCCCTTTGTTTAAGTGCAAACGGGTCAATCTGTCAGGAGGCGGGGTACAGGTAGACCCATAGTACGGAATGACAACAGTGGATCTGAACAATCTTGGGTACACTGACGAACAGTTCGTCCTAGCCAATGACGTGGCACAGGTTATCTATGTGAAGGACATGTCTACCAGACCGAGAAAAAGAAAAGATAAGGAAGCGAATACATCATATGATGAGCCAAAGCCCCACATAGTTCTTTCAGGAAAAAGAGATATTGTGGAAGTGGAGGGCAAGACAGACATGTCTGAAGATTATGAAAAGTTTTATGAAATTCCTCCCTTCAAAGTCAAGGCTGACCCAAGCATCCTGATAAACGATGAAGATTATCCATGGTTACGGCGCAATAAGCAAATGACACAAGCGAAGAAAAAGTGAATACTTTCTCCCGCAACTATTATGATGATACCATGCCAACTTTGTAACAGACGAGTATGATACCATTGTCTTTGTACACGAAGTGCATCCAGTTTTTGCGGTAACCCTCTCAACTTTCTTGCACATGCTATGTGGATGAAATGATGATACCATGCCAACTTTCAACCTTTTCAGAGTTCATTTGAAATGCTTTTCAATTTCAAGGTCTTATAGCTCAAAATAATTAATAAATGCATGAAAAATAACAAATGAAGTCAGAAAGGGTTGAAAATTAATGATGTGGCTTTGAATGGTGCATTTTGAACACACAAAAAGTCAGGAGTTCAAATAAGTTAAAAAAGTGAAATCCCTTTGTAACAGACGAGTTTCCGTATGAAATCCTGATACTTCGAAAGAGATTGTCCGTTTTGTACACGAAGTGCATCCAGTTTTTGCCGTAATCCTCTCAACTTTCTTGCACATGCTATGTGGATGAAATGATGATACCATGCCAACTTTCAACCTTTTCAGAGTTCATTTGAAATGCTTTTCAATTTTAGGGTCTTATAGCTCAAAATAATCAGTAAATGCATGAAAAATGGTGCATGAAAAATAACAAATAAAATAAATAAGTAATTAGAAACAAAATAATATAAACTTTAATAAAATATATAAGTAGAAACAAAATAAAATAAACTTTAATAACATAAATAAAATTTCTGAAACTAAAATTATCAAAGTATTTTCTTTTCAAAACATTATAAGCAACCTCTAGTATTATTGAAACTAAAATTATATAAAATTAATGCAACTAAATTATCGAAGTATTTTCTGTTCAAAATCATTGAAAGCAAAAATAATTTTCATAAAGAACTTTTTTTGTTAGAAACTTTAATAGCAAAAAGAATTATCATAAAGTAAAATAAATAAGTAATTAGAAACAAAATAAAATAAAATAAATAAGTTTTTTGTTGTAAGTAGAAACAAAACAAAATAAATAAAGCAAAAAAGAAAACAAAAAAACAGGCAAAAAATAAAAATTATGCCACCTACTGGGCCACCACGGCCTGAATACGACTAGAAACCCATCCATGGGCCAGGATTCAGGCCCGCAGAAGGCCCAGTAGGCCCACAGGCATGTACAGAGAGGTTAGGCCCGTAAGCCTGCTTTAGAGAGGAGCTCGACAGCTCAGGCGCACCGCACCTTATAAACAGGTGCGGCTCTCTCTCAGCTAGCGAGGTGGGACTAAATTCCCACCACCACGCCGCTGTGCAAGGCTTTCCGTCCCGGTTGGTGGCACCAACCGGGACCAATGCCCCACCTTTAGTCCCGGTTGGTGCCACCAACCGGGACCAAAGGCCGCCGCTTCCCGCCCTTTGGGCTGTTGAAAAGAGGCCTTTGGTCCCGGTTGGTGGCACCAACCGGGACTAAAGGTAGCATTGGTCCCGGTTGGTGCCACCAACCGGTACCAATGCTCTTTGTATATAAGCTGGACTTGTGAAATTTCACAAATTCACCGTCAGTTCGTGCCCGACGCCTCAACGCTGCTCCTCGTCGCCGTCGCCGTCATCGCCCTACCTCCGACGCCGTCGCCGCGCCGCCCCTGCCTCCGACGCCGTCGCCGCGCCGCCCCTGCCTCCGACCCCATCGCCGCGCCGTCCCCTGCCCCGCCCCCGAGCCCCTTCCCGTGGCCTGCCCCCACGCGCCGGCGCCCTCGCCTCCCCCACCGTCGCCATCGCCAGACGCCCCCGCTGTGAGCCGCCGCGCCGGTCCAGCTCTGTTTTTATTTTGTATTAGACTAATTTTTTGTTCATATATATAAAATGTATATTTGTATGTATGTGGCTATATGTAAGTTCAGAGCATGTTTTTTATTAGATTAATTTCTTATTAGATTTATTACATTAATTTTTTTGTTCACAACATGTTTTTGTTCATATATGTATTTTTTGTTCATATGTGTATTAATGTTTTGTTGTATATATGTAATTTTTTTCAATGTATATATGTATGTGGTAGCTATATATGCATGATGAGGGGGGTGGGGGTCAATATACCCCCTCCCCGATAATTTCAACATGAGGGGAGGTCGATACCCCCTCCCCGATAACATTTTTTAGAAAAAATTTATATATCTAGCTAGGAAGAAAGGAAGAAGGAGTGAACTAAGAAGAGGATTAAGAAGAAAAATAAGAGGAGAAGAAGAAGGAATAGAGGAAAAGAAGAAAAAATAGAGTCTATTTTTTCTTCTTCTCCTTTTTTTTCTTCTTCTCCACTTTTTTTATCTTCTACTTCCTCTTCTTAATTTTTATCGGGAACTCCATTCCAAAATAACTTCGACATGATGGGCGGTCGATATATATACCCCCTCTCGACCGTGATAACTTATACCACGGGAGCACCCCCCCCCCCGCCCTCTCGCTCGACCAAAACTCTCGAGGACACCCAAACCCTAGGAAAAAACGATGTCGGTCTCCTACCCCCTCCCGCCGCGCCCCTACTCTTGAAGCGTTGCCGAGGCCACCCCAAACCCGGAATAAGCTAGGTCTATGTTTGCACTAATATATCCACCTGCTGTCATGTTTCTGTAATAATTGCCATGTTGGAATATTTGCAGAAACAATGGAGCACGGACGAGACGAGGAAGCTGAAGAGGTGTTGGGGGACATAATCTTAGCCGGAGGTGATATCTTGTCGTATCTTAATGACAATGATGGTCTAGAAGAATAGGGTGAAGAAGCAGGCTTCGGTGATCGAAGAGTGGAGGAGGGAAGACATGATTATGATGGCTCTGGTGACCCAATACTGTTGCAAGAAGGAGCCCGTGGTGACGGCTCCGGTGACCGAACAGAGTCCGGCCAGGTAAATATATTAGTTAAGCCTGTGCTGACTAGCTAATTGATGCATTCATTGTTTTGGTATGTACACATATTAATTAACTCTCGTCTTTCTCCTTTTTTCTAGCCCTCCGGATCGAGCACAACTTCGGTAAAGAGACGAGGCCTGAAGAGAAAGTTGCGCTCCGATGAAAGGTTTGAGATCACAGCAATCGCGCGCGACGGCCAACCGATTGAACCCATCCGGACAAAGGAAGCATTTGCTGCTCAGTGCGGGGTTCTTGTTAGGGACAAGATCCCGATCAGCATCCACCAATGGTATAAGCCTAAGAAGGAAGACCCTGAGGTGCCTTATGTCAATGATATGCAGAAAGATGATCTTTGTACTGAGCTGAAGGAAAATTTCACCCTACCGCCAGAGGAGGATCCGGAGAAGCCAGTTCAAGAGCAATTAATCAAGTCTCATGCTCTTAAGAAGATGGCAGACCTATTCAGGAGGTGGAAGAATGAGCTGAAAACGTTTATCGGCAAAGAAGAGACACCAGAATTCATCGGCCGGTATGAGAAGATCAGAGATCACTAGCCCGCATTTGTGGCCCACAAGACATCGGAAAAGATTAAGAAGATGTCAGCGACAAACAAGAAGAATGCTGCGAAGAAGAAGCTTCACCATCGCACGGGGTCAGGTGGCTACCTCAAAGCCCGACGTAAGTGGGCCAAGGCTGAGAATGATCTGCTTGATAAAGGGATCGAACCAGAGACAATGAACTGGCCAGAACGTTGCCGGACTTGGTTCTTCGGGGCTGGTGGAAAATTGGACCCTGTATCAGGGAGGTGCGTTTGGACGGACGAGCTTTTGAGAGTACCAGTCAAGAGGCTTCAGCACTATATCGATGCAGCGCAGCAAGGGACGTTCGTTCCAGGCAGAGAGAACGACGAGGAAAAGGGCTATAGATAATATGGACACTAATGGCGCACCACACATGTGCTGCGCCACTACTATATAATAATGGCACACCATGTGTTGGTACGCCATTAGTGTCCAAATACTAATGGCGCACCACATCCACGGTGCGCCACTACTAATTTTTTTTTCAAAACTAGTAATGGCGCACCAGGGGATAGTGCGCCATTACTAGTTTAACTAGTAATGGCGCACCACACCCTCGGTGCGCCACTACTAACAATTTTTTTTCAAAACTAGTAATGGCGCACCGAGGGGACAGTGCGGCATTACTAGTTTTAACTAGTAATGGCGCACCACACCCTCGGTGCGTCACTACTAATAATTTTTTTATTTTTGTGCGCCATAACTAGTTAAACTAATAATGGCGCACCACACCCACGGTGCGCCATTACTAACTTTGCCCAAAAATTCCACCGAATGCACCCCGTGTGGACCACCTTTTCAGTTTTAGAAAAATAAAAGAAAATGATGGAAATGTCAATAAAATAAAATAAAATAAGTTTCCCATGTGATATGTGGTCTAGTTGTTGGGAAAATTTACAAATATGAATTTCGACTTTATTTGCAAAATCTCTCTGGAATTTGTAAAATGGGCATAACTTTTGCATACGAACTCGGATTAAAAAGTTTTTTATATGAAAAATCATCTACTCGAAAAGTTACATACGATTTGAACCGGAGGAACCTCGTTCAACATCTTCAAAATCCCCCAAAACCTAACAGAACGAAAGATACGGGGCTTTTAAGATCTAGAGGGGGGGAAATGAAAAAAATTCAAACTTACTAGTGCCGGACCATTTGCTAGGTGCGCCACTAGTAACAAAAAATTTGGTTTCAAAAAAACTTTTTTTTGGAATTTTTTTCAAAATATGATACGTAATATGACCGGGAAGTTTGAAATATTTTTTCAAAATTTCATCACACTCATGAACATGAACAAAGTCCTAGACATCAACAAGGTTTAATAGGATTGATATGATAGATATATCAACAAGTGCCTGTGAAGTGAGCTGGTGCTGGGGTTGGATAGAACTGTGAAGTTAAGCGTGCTTGGGTTGGAGTAGTGTGAGGATGGGTGACCTTCTGGGAAGTTTGACCAAGGAGTGCGATTTGACTTGAGATTAAGCCATAGTGATGCGAGATTAAGAAAAAAATTGATGAATTGTTTTAAATAAATTTGAAAAAAAATTCTGAAATTTTTTTGAAAAAAAATTGTTAGTAATGGCGCACTTCTATGTGGTGCGCCATTGCTAAGTCAGAGAGTAATGGCGCACGGTGGGATATACTAATGGCGCACTCCCTGGTGCGCCATTAGTATACCAGATACTAATGGTGCACCTGTGGTGTGCCATTAGTAAAAATTTCTAATGGCGTGATGCTAGTGGCGCACCTGTAGTGCGCCATTAGTAGCCAAAACAGGTGCGCCACTAGCAGGCCTTTTCCTAGTAGTGAATGGCCCTCGGGAATCCTGAGCACCCTGGACGAACACGAGGCACGCCAGGCTCCGTTCCGTGGAAGGCTGGTTCTCCGGACGCAGGCGGTTACAAAAGCCAGGAGAGGAGGAAAAAAGTGGAGCAGACCCAAATTCATAAGCTGCACGAAAGGGTTCAAGCGCTAGAGGAACGATACGACAATCGACATGCCGAAACTACCCCGCCATCTCAGCGGAGAAGCAGCGTGGCTTCCACCGAGCTGCTTCAGCCGGAGCATGTCTTGACGGCTCCTGCTAGCTAACCCGTGGATGCTATCACGGAGTCTCAACATTGCCACCTTATGACGCAATGGCAGAACTTCAAAGTCAAGGCGGCTGTTGGCTCTATTTTACCTCCTGACCCCGGCGCAACCTACCACTGCCGGCCGATTCCAGAAGGATATGCTAGGGTGATGGTGGATGAAATAACGGAGGGATTTGAGGACCTCCAGCTTGACCACTCTACCGGTGAAGGGGAGACTCGACTGGGTTCTGCTCTGAAGACTCCATGCCTATGGAGGAAGGAGCTCATTAACCTTCCGAACTGGATGCCTCCGGCGAGTAAGGGCACTCCGCCTCCTCCTCCGCCTCCTCCTCCGGCGAGTGATCAGGGCACTCAGCCTCCTTCTCCGGCGCGTGACGGCACTCCGCCTCCTCCTCCGCCTCCTCCTCCGGCGAGTGATCAGGGCATTCAGCCTCCTTCTCCGGCGCGTGGCGGCACTCCGCCTCCTTCTCCGCCTGCGCCGGCGCGCCAGAGCAGCCAGCCTCCTCCTTCTCCGCCTCGTCAGCAAGGGCGGAAGAGACCCGCCGCCGCTCCGGCGCATCGTAGTCCTTCTCCTCCGCCTCGTAAGCAAGGAAAGAAGACAGCCGCAGCCGCTCCATCTGCTCTGCCGGCGTCTAGTAGTACAGCCAAAGGCAGGAGGCAATACAGATTCGGTCCTTCTCTGAAGACTCCAGAGAAGTTACCATACGAGAGGACCGAGGAGGAAACCACGAAGATCGTGCGAGCCGAAGTGACGAACTTCTTTGAAGGGGTGAAAGCAAATAAACATCCACCTCCGGAGGAGAAGGTAGATCCGGTGAAAGCGAAGCGCACTCTGGCTGCCCTAACAAAACCACCAAAGTCTCCGCCGAAAGGCAACTATGAGCGCATTATTGCAAAGACATTTTCCGAAGCGGAGCGGTCGGGAAGTACTGTCAGTGATCACAGGTTAAAAGCACGACGAGATGGGAAAAAAATTTCCCAGCTCGGCGAACAACCGAACCAATCGTGCCCCCGCTCAAGGTGTCTAGCGACATCGTCGCTAATGATCCGAGGATGGTGCCCGGTTATAGCAATCTTGGAGATTACCTGCCCGACGATGTACATTATGATATCTTGGAGGTGGACGAACACAAATACCATTAGGGGAAGCCTCTCGTCAAAGATGAAAGATCTCTAACAACGATGATACGAAGATTACATGATTGGTACATGAAAACCTGCAGATAGTCTGGGGGGAGGAATACTTTGACGCTGAGAGTTAAACCGGAGCATGACCCCGTTGGAATTGAACTATTGAATGTTCCATTTGAGGAGTTCTTCCAGTTTTTCAATCAAAAGGCCCTCAATAAATCAACGATCACTTGCTACTGTCTGTAAGTAGTACTACTTCTGTCATTAAGTCTCTCTATATAGGTCAGCTCTTTCATTGCATGTATTTATAATTATCCTCACTATATTATGCAGATTGAAGATCGCTGAATTGAAGAAAAGACAAATCGGTGATATTGGGTTCATTAACACAAATCTCATAGATGCAACTGAGGTTAAATATCATGCCGAAAATACCGAGGCCAACTTGCTACGATCGTTGGTAATAAATTAAAACAAAGATATAATACTCTTTCCTTACAACTTCAAGTGAGTGTTACTGTCTTGTGCATATTCGGTTTCCCTTATTAGTCCAAATTATAGTAATGTAATTGATGACTTATGCATGCGTGCGTAGCTTCCACTATATTCTCCTAGAGATTAAGCTTGAGCAGGGAGTAGTAACCGTCTTAGACTCGAGACGAAAAGATCCCCAGGACCATGCGGACATGACTCAAATGCTCGAGAAGTAAGTTAAATCGATCATTATCCAACATATCAACAACTTTGTTCATTTCCTGGTATCAAGTAATTGTTTTCTTTGTTTCGCAGGGTTTGGAGAAAATTCACCAAAAAAGCTCAGGGATTGCCGAAGAAGCTGCAATTTAAACACCCGAAAGTAAGTACTATAGTAGCATGTTCCGCGCATCTCCTAGTGATTCAAGCGCTAGTTTCATCAATACCATTTAGCATGCTTGCTTATCAGTTTGATTGACCTCTATTTCTTGTAAAGTGGTTGTGGCAGGAACCCGGGAATAATCACTGTGGATACTACATTTGCGAGTCCATCCGCTACACGACCTGTGAGCGGGGCTACTCTGACGAACAATATGAAGTGCGTAAGCAATAATATTCACAATTTTATTTTATTACCATCATTTGTGTTGAGTTTCATTATTCATATATATATATATATATATATATATATATATATATATATATATATGTATGTATTGACCCCCTTCTTCAAATTAGATCTTTCGGATGCGAGATGAACTCCTAGCAGCAGATCGTATGCGAGCAATTCAAGAGGAATTGGCGGCATTCTTCCTTGACCACGTGATCGCTGAAAACAGAGAATACTATGTGGACCCTGCGTTCTTACAATTTAATTAGGAGATTATATTGTAAGAGATAATTATTGTATATATGTAGCCGGTAGTGTCGGATAGATATACGAGAACTTGTTGTTCGACCAATCTCTCGGAGAAGGAGAGGTGGTCGATATCACTTCTCTGTATGCATATGTTCCTCACGATCTTTTGTTTCCTTCATTTGATTACTAGCTAGCGTGTCTAGTCCTCTCCATACGTATATAGTACATAGCGTCAACCAAGCACGGAGATAAGAGAGGACACTTCTCTCTATTAATTAGCTAGCTAACACAATATATGAAACACCTAAATTAACCCCCAAAAACCCCAAACCCTCTCCCCTTTCAAAAAAAACAAAACTCCAGCACCTGAAATGCTGACGCGTGGATGCCTATTGGTCCCGGTTAGTGCCACCAACCGGGACCAAAGGCCCTCCTGACTGGGCTCGCCGCACAGGCCACGTGGAGGCCCATCTGTCCCGGTTCGTGTAAGAACCGGGACTAAAGGGTTAGGGCATTAGTAACGACCCTTTAGTCCCGGTTCAAAAACCGGGACAAAAGGCCCATACCAACCGGGACAATAGGCCCTTTTTCTACTAGTGTTAGTGAAATGTCAGGAACAGTATGGTATGGGATAGATTCGGTATGATCCTGATAAAATAGGAGGAAGTCGGTTGCAATCAACAGCCATCCAGATCGGTCGATAGTACGTGACCATATCACACGTATTCAAACAAGAATAAAATTATTTCACATATACACGCACAATGGCATGCACGAGAGAGCGTGGGTCGTACAATTATCTTCTGACGAGATAAAATAAATAAATGCACGATCCAAAGTAAATGGGCAGAGATTTTGTCATCATGCACATATGTAGGATATCACGAAATCCAAGAATATGTATAATTAGACATGAGGAATATAATCAGATCCAGATCTGAGCATGAGGAATATGCCAGGTTAGGTCGCGATTGCTATAGCCAACATGATCAAGCATAGTAGCCACGTGCTGTGTAATCGAGTCCAGCTAGGACTCCAAATGCCCATGCCTATCTAGCTCTATAAAAGCTCTGATAGACCTCTACACCAAAACAACCCACACCAGGTGTTAGAGTATATATTTTGTATTGCACGTGTATTGGAGTTGTGGCCGACCTCCTAGTCTTGTATAGTTGAGGTAGAGGCCTTCCCTTATAATATATATACGTGCACCAGCACCCTATCAATATAACATCATTGTATTGCAAATCATCTCTCTACATGTATCATCTTTTTGGGTCTAACCCTAGGGTAGCCGCCGCCGCCGCCGCGGCGCCTCCATGCACCGTTGCCGCCGCCGCACCCCACCACCCGCTTTCGCCCGCGCGTCCCACGCCGCTGCCCGCCGCTCCGCGCCAAGCGCCACTGCACGCCCGCACCCGCGTCTCATAGCCCGTGCGATCCTTCGCCGCTGCACGTCGGGCGCCTTGCGACGCTGCTCTGGTGACGCTGCTTTTTCCATCCCGCTAGCCAGCCGCGTTGACGCGTTGACCCGCCGCTAGCCTCGCGACGCTGCTCCCGCACGCCTGGCGACGCTGCTTTGTCCATCCCGCGTCGCCGCATCGCTAGCCGCCGCACCGTTCCCGCTGCAGCCGCGCCCCGCCGCTGCTGCCATCTCCTCTCCCAACCCTAACCTTACCCGCACCCGCACGCCGCCGGCATGTCGTGGCCCTCCTCTCCCGGCTCCTCCACGACTCACTCGTTGAACCCCTTCACTGGCCCCGAGCCCTCCGCCGCCGCCGTCCGTGACCTCAATATTGAGGCCCGAGTCCCTATCCGTCTCGACAGCTTCAGCACGTCGTACTACGCGTGGAAGACCTACTTCAACCTCGTCTTCCGCGAGTACTATCTCACTGAGCACATCGACGGTTCCGTGGACAGCGCGTACATGCGCGGCGACCCGGAGTGGTCCGCCATCGAGGCCACGATCATCCGTTGGTTCTACCAGACGGTTTCGAAGGACATCTTCCACACGGTCGTCGCCGAGGACGATGACGCCTGCACCGTGTGGGGCAAGATCAACGCGCTCTTCACCGACAACAAACTTCAGCGCCTTGTTTTCTTGTAGCAGGAGTTCTTCGGCTGTCACCAGGACAACTCCACCATCGACGAGTACTGCATGAGGCTCAAGATGCTCGCCGACGAGCTTCGCGACATCGGCGCCAAGGTCTCTGACGACCTCATGTTGAGCACCCTCACCACCGGTCTTAATAAGGACTTCGGCAACGCGGCGTCCAACCTCACCCTGCTGCCGCAACCCACTTTCCAGCGCGTTGTCGCATACCGCAAACTTGAGAAGCGCCGGATGACGAAGCTGAAGCAGCGGGTCCAGCACACCGCCCTCGCCGCGGTACCACCCGCGGCGGCCCTGCTCCTCCGGCCGCCCCCCATCCGCCCGCGCCCCCCGCGCCTCCCCAGCAGCCGCAAGGTGGCGGGGGCCAGCGCAACCGGCGGGGTGGCGGGGCCGTCGCCAGCAGCAGGCGCCAGGTGCAGGGGGGCGCCCCGCTTCCAGAAGCCGCCTCCGCCGTGGGCCGCCGGGCAGAACCCGTGGACGGGCGTCGTCCACGCCTATCATATGCCCGTCCCACGGGCTCCTGCACCGGGTCTCCTTGGCCCCCGTCCAATGGGCCACCAGGCGTTCGTCGGCGCCCCCTACCAGCCCTACGGTGCCCCGCACGCGCCGCCATCCCTCGGTGGCTACGGCACACCCGCCCAGGCGCGGCCCTATGGAGGCCAGCTGCCACCGCCGGCACCTGCACCGTGGGACCCTTCCCTCCTGGCCGCCCTACACTCGGCGCCGTCGCCGAGCAACTATGGTGGTGGAGGCGACTGGTACATGGACTCGGGTGCTACTGCGCACATGACAGCTCATCCTGGTAACCTTTCCTCCTCCACTCCCGTTCACACTCCCACTCGCATCACCGTTGGCAACGGTTCCTCTTTACCCATCACCCATGTCGGTAGCACTAGTTTTCCTTCTAGTTTCACAACTATCACTATGTCTAACGTTCTTGTTTCACCTAACTTAGTCACTAGCTTAGTCTCTGTTCGTCGTCTTACTCGTGAGAATCCTCTTACTGTTGAATTTGACGGTGTTGGTTTTTCTGTGAAGGACGCCCGTACCCGGATGGTGTTTCACCGATGTGATAGCCCTGACGAGCTTTATGCCGTGCACGTCGGCACCTCCACTTCCGCACCCGTCGCTCTCTCCGCCGGCGTCGACCTTTGGCATGCTCGCTTGGGCCACCCCAACCCCGCCGTTTTGCGTCAGATTCTTAGGAATTTTTCTTTCTCATGTAATAAGCTCGCCGAGCATACTTGTGAGGCTTATCGTTTGGGCAAGCACGTGCGTCTTCCCTTTAGTGCGTCCACTTCAGTTTCCACTTTTCCGTTTCAGTTGATTCGTAGTGATGTTTGGATGTCTCCTGTTGTGAGTAACACGGGCTATGTATACTATTTGGTGATTTTAGATGATTATTCTCATTATGTGTGGAATTTTCCTCTTCGTCGTAAATCCGATGCTTTAGCCACACTCACCACCTTTTACTCCTACGTCACCACTCAGTTCGGTCGCCCCATACTTGCACTCCAAACTGATAACGGAAAAGAGTTTGACAACGTCGCTTTTCGCTCACTTCTCGCCTCTCACGGCACCACCTTCCGTCTGACTTGCCCCTACACTTCACAGTAGAACGGCAGCGCCGAGCGCATTCTCCGCACTCTTAATGACTGCGTTCCCACGTTGCTCTTTCATGCAAACGTGCCCGCTTGGTTCTGGCCCGATGACCTCGCCACCGCCTCTCTCTTAGTCAACATTCGTCCGTGTCGTCCCCGGTGGAACTATGCCCCTCACCACCTTCTTTTCGGTACACCAACATCCTATGATGGTCTTCGCATATTTGGGTGTCTCTGTTATCCTAGCACCGCGTCCACCACGCCACACAAGCTTGCACCCCGCTCTGTCCCATGCATCTTCCTTGGCTACCCTCCCAACACCAAAGGTTACCGGTGCTATGATCCTGTCACTCATCGTGTGTACACCTCGAGGCACGTGTACTTCGTCGAGACGGTGTTCCCTTTTTTTCAGGTTCCTCCGGCCGCGGCTCCTTCGGCTTCGGCCCCCGCGCCTCCTACTTGGTGCGATGCGCGGCGGCACCCCAGGGCGCCCCCCGGCCTGGCGCCTTCTGCCGCCCCCTCCCGGGTTCTCGACTCCCTCACCTGAGGTTGAGTCCAACCGGGCCCGCGGGTCCCCGGCTCCCTCGCCCGAGGTCGAGCCAGCGGGCACCCCACCCGCCACCCCGGCCGGCGCTGCTACTCCTGCGACAGGCTCAACCTCGACCTCGCCCGTCGCCTCCTCCGCGGCTGGCTTGGCTGGCGCCGTCGCGGCCCCTCACACCGCGGGCCCCGCCCCTGACGCCGCGGCCCCCGCCGCCGCGGGCGCCCCCGTGGCCGTGGCCCCTGCCGCCGATGTGGCCCCCGCTGCCGCGGCACCCGCAGTCCTCGCTGGCCCGGTCAGCTGTACCCGTGCAGGCGTGCATCGGCCAAGCATGCGCTACTCCTCCGACGAGTATGCGTGCGCTGCCTCGACATCGACGCCATCACCCATCCCCACCTCCGCTCGTGCCGCCCTTCGGGATCCCCATTGGCTGGCTACGATGCAGGACGAGTTCGATGCCCTACAGCACAACCGCACATGGCAGCTTGTTCCGCGACCCCTCCGTGCCAACATCATCTCTGGCAAGTGGGTGTTTCGCCATAAGACTCGCCCGGACGGTTCTCTTGAGCGCTACAAGGCTCAATGGGTGGTTCGTGGCTTTCGGCAGCGCGCGCCTGGCCTGTGCATCAGTTGGACGTTTCCAACGCCTTCTTGCATGGTCATCTCGCCGAGCAGGTGTTCTGTGAGCAGCCTACTGGTTTCGTCGACGCCGAGCACCCCGACTTTGTGTGCTTGCTCTCCCGCTCTCTTTATGGGTTGAAGCAGGCGCCTCGGGCTTGGTACCAGCATATCGCAGCCTTCCTGCAGTGTCTGGGCTTTCGGTCCACTCGCTCCGATGCCTCACTCTTTGTGTATCATCAGGGAGCTGACACTGTATATCTGCTGCTCTACGTCGACGACAGCATCCTCACGGCGTCCGCCCCCGATCTCCTTCAGCGGCTCACTGCTCGTCTTCGTGATGAGTTTGCCCTCAAGGACTTGGGGCCCCTGCACTACTTTCTCGGCATCGAGGTGATCCGCCGGGCTGACGGCTTCTTTCTGCATCAGCAGAAGTACGCCCACGAGCTCCTTGAGCGTGCCGGTATGCTTAATTCCAAGCCGGCGCCCACTCCTGTCGACACGAAGGCGAAGTTCTTTGCTCTGGAGGGGTCTCTCGCGTCCGATGGAGCGTTTTATCGCTCTATCGTCGGTGCTTTACATTACTTGACGCTGACTCGTCCCGACCTGCAGTACGCTGTTCAGCAGGTGTGCCTCCATATGCATGCCCCGCGTGACTCTCACTGGACTCTGGTGAAGCGTATTCTCCGTTACATACGCGGCACCATGTCCTTGGGACTCACCCTGACGGCCTCCGCCTCCACCCACCTCGTGGCCTACTCGGATGCTGACTGGGCTGGCTACCCCGACACGCGATGCTCTACGTCAGGCTACTGCGTCTACCTTGGGCCCTCATTGATATCTTGGTCATGAAAGCGGCAGCCCACCGTCTCCCGCTCCAGCGTCGAGGCAGAGTATCGCGTCGTGGCTAATGCTGTGGCCGAGTGCTCTTGGATACATCAGCTGCTCCAGGAGTTGCTTTGTGATGTTCACAAGGGCACTCTTGTCTACTGCGATAACGTCAGCGCGGTCTACCTCTCCGCCAACCCGGTGCACCATCGATGGACGAAGCATATTGAGCTCGATATTCACTTCGTGCACGAGCAGGTTGCCCTTGGCCCTGTTCGGGTTCTCCACGTTGTAAGGGCATATTTATCCCTAAGGTGTTTTGGTGATTGATGACAGTGCCTTTGCGGACTAATCGTGTGCCTTGAGTTTCTCAGACGTTTCATCACTAGGCACAAGACGGTTTGGTGCCCCTCGAAGACTATTGAAGACGACGTTTTTCTACGTTTCTTTTCGGTGGATTTGAGTCATAGGAAAGCCGTACTATTAAGAGGGGGTCCGCGTCGGAAAGGTTCGGGTGGAATCATCACGTACACGTTTTCTTCCTCTGCACCTCCTTTCCCTTGCCCTTGGAGCATCCTCCGTTTTCCTCATCTCTATGCAAAGAGAAGGATTCCTAGTGTTTCTGTTCTGGGGCATGCAGTAGTACTGCTCCACTGAGCGGTAGTACCGCAGGCCCCTGCGGTAGTACCGTAGGCGCCCGCGGTAGTATCGCTCCTTCGGAGCTGTACTACCGTCGCCTCAGACCAGACTCAGCCGCCCGTGCGGCTGTAGGGGCGGACGTATTTTTTTACGTCCGCGCCCTACACGGTAGTACCGCCCCATGCGTGCGGTAGTACCGCGAGTCCTGGTCTCACACAGCTGCATGAGCGGAAGTAGGGGCGGATGTAATTTTTTACATCCGCTCCCTACGCGGTAGTACCGCACTCCGTATGCGGTAGTACCGTGTCGGATTTTTGGATCGACTATTTTTCAGCGGAAGTTGGCACGGATGTATTTTTCTTCATCCGTGTCCTTCCCAGGCCAATCCAGACCTGCCTTGCGGTAGTACCGCAAGGGGGAGCATTAGTATCGCGCCAGCGGCAGTACCGCCCTCCGCCTCTGCGCGTCAGGCTTGTTCTCGCTTCTGCCGTAGCTGTGGTAGTACCGTGGGCCGTCACGGTAGTACCATGAGGCATTGCGGTAGTACCGCTTGCCTGGTGCGGTAGTACCGCAAGTCGCGGGCTGTTTAGGTGGATAACGGTTGGGTTTTGTTCTCGACTATATAAGGGGTGTCTTCTTCCTCTAGTTGACTACCTCTTCCAACTTTAAGCTCCATTGTTGCTCCAAGCTTCATTTTCGCCCGATCTCTCTCCCTAGCCAATCAAACTTGTTGATTTGTTAGGGAGTGGTTGAGAAGGCCCCGATCTACACTTCCACCAAGAGAAATTCGATTCCCCCCACTAATCCCTAGCGGATCTTGTTACTCTTGGGTGTTTGAGCACCCTAGACGGTTGAGGTCACCGCGGAGGCATAGTCCATTGTGGTGAAGCTTCGTGGCATCGTTGGGAGCCTCCAATTAAGTTGTGGAGATTGCCCCAACCTTGTTTGTAAAGGTTCGGTTGCCGCCTCCAAGGGCACCAATAGTGGAATCACTGCATCTCGCATTGTGTGAGGGCGTGAGGAGAATACGGTGGCCCTAGTGGCTTCTTGGGGAGCATTGTGCCTCCACACCGCTCTAATGGAGACGTACTTCCCCTCAAAAGGAAGGAACTTCGGTAACACATCCTCGTCTCCACCGGCTCCACTCTTGGTTATCTCATCCCTTTACTTGTGCAAGTTCATTTGTGGTTTACCCTTTGTCTTGCTTGTGTGCTTGTTGTTGTTGCATCATATAGGTTGCTCACCTAGTTGCATATCTAGACAACCTACTTTGATGCAAAGTTTAATTTGGTAAAGAAAAGCTAAAAATTGTTAGTTGTCTATTCACCCCCTCTAGTCAACTATATCGATCCTTTCAATTGGTATCAGAGCCTCGTCTCTTTATTAAGGACTTTGCCGTCCGAAGAGTATGGTTGACATCGTAGACGGAGTGGAGGTGCACTACGGTGCGAATCCGGTCTCGTCTACGAGTGATGGGGGGACCTCGGTCTCTCGTGAAGAATTCAATGTGGCCTTGGACACATTGAAAACCTCCATCACAACCGAGGTTGAAAGCATGTTTAATAAATTCATTGAAGGGCTTAACCTATCCACCGCACAATTGAAAGTGGGTGCTCCCACTAACAAGGTGACGGATGCTAACTCCGAGAAGGGGGAAGCTACTAGTGAAAAGGCTCCTTCTTCTAGTGGCAAGAATGGCACCGGCATCTTTGCCCATGTGGAACCTCCACCTGTTTATGGTGGACCGATTCCTTCTACACATTTGAATCATGTCGGCCCTCCTCCCAAGATTGATAAAAGGGAGGACTTTTATTCTTGGGTCTATCGTTTTAAGTGTCATTTAAATAACGTGAATACTAACCTTTGGAGAATCATTGAAGAAGGTTTTTATCCGCACGACCGAAGCAATTTCACTCCAAGAGAAGCCGCGGATAATCAATTCAATGAGAATGCTCTCTTCATCATCCAAGATGCAAGTCCACTCGAAGATCTTCCCCACATCCGGCCCTACGCCATGGTCAAAGATGCATGGCGCCAAGTTGTGTCCCTCTACCGGGGAAGTGCAAGCATTCAACGCTCCAACTATGAAGTGGTGCAAGATGAAGCCGACGAGTTTGCAATGAAAGAGGATGAAGAACCTCGTGAGATTTATCGGAGAGTAACCAAACTCGCGGTCTCACTCCGAGATCATGGAAGCAAGGACACGGATGACAATTGGATCAAGCGCAAATTCCTCAAGGCAATGATGCTTTACCACAAGGCCATGTCCTCTGTCATTCGACAAAGGCCGGACTTCCACACTTTGTCCTCAAGTGAAGTGTTGGATGAGTTTGTGGCTATGAGCATCTTGTACAAGACCGCCGACAATGCGGTGCTTTGTTCCCAAAGGGCAAAGAAGCCCAACCTTGCATTGAAGGCCAAGGTCTATGTTGAAGAAGAAGAAGAAGAAGAAGAAGAGGATGAAGAGGAGAGCAACCCCGAAGATACAAAGTATGACTATCATCAACACATGCCTCTTGCTTCTAGGCAATTTTGGAACAAGAAGAACTCAAGACCCAACTTCAACAAGAGCAACTCAAGTGGCGCTAAGGTCAAGCAACGTGTGAGAACTTGCTATAATTGTGGCAATGTGAGTCACTTTGTTGCGGAGTGCCCTTATGAGAAGAGGGAAGACAATGGTGGCAAGCTCATCCGGAAGGACAAGGCCAAGTCTTTCCCCAACAAGAGCAACTTCACCAAGAAGACTCCTCACAAGGCTTTGGTGGTACAAGAAGAGTACAATGAGGATGATGATGATGATGAAGATGGTGGGTCAGTTGCCATGGCCGCCTTTGCCATTGCGACGACTCCACGGGTGTCTCTCTTCGATTCTCCTAATGAGAGCATTACCGCCAAGTGCCTAATGGCTAAAGCCATCAACAAGGTAACCCCCAACATCAAAACTACCTTCATTGATCATCCTTCTTTGACTGATTGCATTGATGAACGTGAGGGATCTAATGTGGAGGAGAATGAGTTTGAGTCCTTTATGGGTAAACTCAAGGGTAAATCTAAGAAGCACTTCGTTGCTCTCTTGGAACAACTTGGTGAAGCCAATGACATGATAGAGGCTCACGAAGATACCATCTCTAAGATGGAGGGGCATAGTCGAGACTATGCCGATGAGATTTCGGATCTTTCAAATGCTCTTGAGGAAGAGCGTGGTCTTCGTTTGGCTCTTGAGGAGTCACACAATGATGATCATGCTAAGTTAAAGAAAGATCTTGATCATGCTCTTGTTGTTTCTCGTGTGCTAAATTCCGAGAAGGCCAAACTTGGGGTTGATCTTGCTAGACTCAAGGAGGAGTTTGATATACTTGACAAGGCTCACAAGGCCTTGAAGTTATTCATGCTAGCCTCAAGGAGTCTCATGATCAACTCCAAGCGAAGCTAACTAAGGAGAAAGCCACTTTTCCTCATATGGTTTTAATTGATAATGCAAATGCCACTAACCCGTGTTGTGAGCATGTGCATCTTATTGAGGAAAATGCTAAGTTGAAGGAGCAACTTGAGAAAGGCCTTGTGTCATTCATACAAGGTCAGAAGAACCTCAACGACCTTTTGAGCAATCAAAAGGAAGTTGTGGCCAAGGAGGGGATTGGGTTCGCACCCAAGCCCAAGAACAAGAAGAAGAATCACAAGACCAAACGACCTCCTCCCCTCAAGCAAACTTTTATGAAGGTGGGAGAGGGTGCTTCCAAGGAGAAGAAGAATAATGCGAAGGGTGATGGTGTCAAGAAGGGCAATGCCACCCTTCCCAACAAAGCCGGCGACTTTAACCCTTCTTATGTGTTATGCCGTGCTAGTGATGGGCATGTTTATGCCAAATTTGTTGGTTCTCCTTATGAGTACATTGAATGGTCTATTTGGGTTCCTAAGACCCTTGTCACTAACATCAAAGGACCCATTACAAAATGGGTACCTAAAACCAAGCATTGATCTCTTGTAGGTGTTTGCTTCCAGTCGGGGATCATGGTTGCTCGATAGTGGAGCTACGAATCATATGACCGGAAGCAAGGACTTGGTGGTGGACGTACTCAAGACTCCATCTATGCCCACCAATGTCGAGTGGGGTGATGCCTCATCTTCTAAGGTATTGGGACTCGGCAAGGTTGTCATTTCTCATGATCTCACGATCGAGAAGGTCATGCTCGTTGAGTCCCTTGCATATAATTTACTTTCCGTTCGTCAACTTGCTATCATGGGTTTTGCCACCTTCTTTGATATTGATACCATGGCCCTCTTGTGGAGCAAGACTCTTAAAGTAGCCTTTGTTGGGCATGTCGAGAATGGTCTCTATGTGATTAACTTTTCGGAGCGACCCACTAAGACCGCGACATGCCTAATGGCTAAAGTTGATGTGGGATGGCTTTGGCATCGCCGTCTAGCCCATGTCAATATGAGATCTTTGCAAAGTCTTCTCAAGGGGGACCATGTTCGTGGACTAAAAAATGTTAGTTTTGCTAAAGATCGTGCTTGCAGTGCCTGTATCGAAGGAAAATTACATCAGAAGGCTCACCCTCCCACGACTATCATCTACTCGAAGAGGCCTTTGGAGCTCCTTTGATAGTCTTGGGGGTAGAAAGTATTGTTTGGTGATTGTGGATGACTATTCAAGATACACTTGGGTATATTTCTTCAAGAGGAAGAGCGAGACCCAACAAACCGTCATCGACTTTGCAAATGAAGCTCAACGTCAACACAATGCAAAGATCTTGACTATAAGAAGTGACAACGACTCCGAGTTCAAGAACTACACCTTGGACGAGTTCTTGAGTGATGAGGGAATCAAGCATCAATATTCCGCACCTTATACCCCTAAACAAAATGGTGTAGCAGAGAAGAAGAACCGGACGTTGATGGATGCGGCAAGGACCATGATGGCGGAGTTCAAGTCTCCCTACAACTTTTGAGACGAAGCCATTAACACCGCGTGTCATGCATCCAATCGGCTCTACCTCCGCAAGGGCTTGAACAAGACTGAAGGAAATATGCCCTAGAGGCAATAATAAAGTTATTATTTATTTCCTTATTTCATGATAAATGTTTATTATTCATGCTATAATTGTATTAACCGGAAACATGCTACATGTATGAATACATAGACAAACAGAGTGTCACTAGGATGCCTCTACTTGACTAGCTCGTTGATCAAAGATGGTTGTGTTTCCTAACCATAGACAAAGAGTTGTCATTTGATTAGCGGGATCACATCATTAGGAGAATGATGTGATTGACTTGACCCATTCCGTTAGCTTAGCACTTGATCGTTTAGTATGTTGCTATTGCTTTCTTCATGACTTATACATGTTCCTATGACTATGAGATTATGCAACTCCCGTTTACCGGAGGAACACTTTGTGTGCTACCAAACGTCACAACATAACTGGGTGATTATAAAGGTGCTCTACAGGTGTCTCCGAAGGTACTTGTTGGGTTGGCGTATTTCGAGATTAGGATTTGTCACTCCGATTGTCGGAGATGTATCTCTGGGCCCACTCGGTAATGCACATCACTATAAGCCTTGCAAGCACTGCAACTAATGAGTTAGTTGCGGGATGATGTATTACGGAACGAGTAAACAGACTTGCCGGTAATGAGATTGAACTTGGTATTGAGATACCGACGATCGAATCTCGGGCAAGTAACATACCGATGACAAAGGGAACAACGTATGTTGTTATGCGGTTTGACCGATAAAGATCTTCGTAGAATATGTGGGAGCCAATATGGGCATCCAGGGTCCGCACGATTAATGTTTCGATGACAGTTATATTATGTGTTTATGAGTTTTGATGTACCGAAGGTAGTTCGGAGTCCTAGATGAGATCGGGCACATAACGAGGAGTCTCGAAATGGTCGAGATGTAAAGATCGATATATTGGACGACTATATTCGGACATCGGAAAGATTCCGAGTGATTCGGGTATTTTTCGGAGTACCGGGGAGTTACGGGAATACGGGAAAGAAGTATTGGGCCTTAATGGGCCTTAGTGGGAAGGAGAGGCAGCAGCCAGGAGGTGGCGCGCGCCCCTCCCAAGCCCAGTCCGAATTGGACAAGGGGTTTGGGGCGCGCCCCCCCTCTCCCTTCCTTCTCCTCTTCCCCCCTTTCCCCCCTTCTCCTAGTTGGACTAGGAATGGAGGAAACCTACTCCAACTAGGAGTAGGAATCCTACTCCCTTGGCGCGCCCCTCCTAGGGCCGGCCTCCTCCTCCCTTGCTCCTTTATATACGGGGGCAGGGGGGCACCCCAGAGAGACAACAATTGATCGTTTGATCTTTTAGCCGTGTGCGGTGCCCCCCTCCACCATAGTCCACCTCGATAATACTGTAGCGGTGCTTAGGCGAAGCCCTGCGTCCGTAGAACATCATCATTGTCACCACGCCGTCGCGCTGATGAAACTCTCCCTCAACACTCGGCTGGATCGGAGTTCGAGGGACGTCATCGGGCTGAACGTGTGCTGAACTCGGAGGTGCCGTGCGTTCGGTACTTGATCGGTCGGATCGTGAAGACGTACGACTACATCAACCGTGTTGTGCTAACGCTTCCGCTTTCGGTCCACGAGGGTACGTGGACAACACTCTCCCCTCTCGTTGCTATGCATCACCATGATCTTGCGTGTGCGTAGGAATTTTTTTGAAATTACTACGTTCCCCAACAGTGGCATCCGAGCCTGGTCTTATGCGTAGATGTCATATGCACGAGTAGAACACAAGTGATTTGTGGGCGATACAAGTCATACTGCTTACCAGCATGTCATACTTTGGTTCGGCGGTATTGTTGGATGAAGCGGCCCGGACCGACATTACGCGTACGCTTACGCGAGACTAGTTTTACCGCCGTGCTATGCACACAGGTGACTAGTGGGTGTCAGTTTCTCCAACTTTAGTTGAACCGAGTGTCGCTACGCCCGGTCCTTGAGAAGGTTGAAACAGCACTAACTTGACGAACTATCATTTTGGTTTTGATGCGTAGGTAAGAACGGTTCTTGCTCATCCCGTAGCAGCCACGTAAAACATGCAACAACAAAGTAGAGGACGTCTAACTTGTTTTCGCAGGGCATATTGTGATGTGATATGGTCAAGACGTGATGAGATATAATTTGTTGTATGAGATGATCATATTTTGTTGAAGTTATCGGCAACTAGCAAAAGCCTTATGGTTGTGTCTCTATTGCATAAGATGCAAGCGCCAAATAATTGCTTTACTTTATCGCTATGCGATAGCAATAGTTGCAAGAGCAATAGTTGGCGAGACGACCATGTGACGACACATTGATATAGATCAAGATGATGGAGATCATGGTGTCATGCCCGTGACGATGGAGATCATGACAGTGCTTCGATGGAGATCACAAGCACAAGATGATGATGGCCATATCATATCACTTATATTGATTGCATGTGATGTTTATCTTTTATGCATCTTATTCTGCTTAGATCGACGGTAGCATTATAAGATGATCTCTCACTAAATTATCAAGGTATAAGTGTTCTCCCTGAGTATGCACCGTTGCGAAAGTTCTTCGTGCTGAGACACCACGTGATGATCGGGTGTGATAGGCTCTACGTTCAAATACAACGGGTGCAAAACAGTTGCACACGCGGAATTCTCAGGTTAAACTTGACGAGCCTAGCATATGCAGATATGGCCTCGGAACACTGAGACCGAAAGGTCGAGCGTGAATCATATAGTAGATATGATCAACATAATGATGTTCACCATTGAAAGCTACTCCATTTCACGTGATGATCAGTTATGGTTTAGTTGATTTGGATCAGATGATCACTTAGAGGATTAGAGGGATGTCTATCTAAGTGGGAGTTCTTAAGTAATATGATTAATTGAACTTAAATTTATCATGAACTTAGTCCTGGTAGTATTAGCATATCTATGTTGTAGATCAATAGCTCGCGTTGTTGCTTCCCTATGTTTATTTTGATATGTTCCTAGAGAAAAACTATGTTGAAAGATGTTAGTAGCAATGATGCGGATTGGATCCGTGATCTGAGGATTATCCTCATTGCTGCACAGAAGAATTATGTCCCATATGCACCGCTAGGTGACAGACCTATTGCAGGAGCAGATGCAGACGTTATGAACGTTTGACAAAAGCTCGGTATGATGACTACTTGATAGTTTAGTGCACCATGCTTTACGGCTTAGAACCGGGACTTCAAAATGTTTTGAAACGCCACGGAACATATAAGATGTTCCAAGAGTTGAAATTGGTATTTCATACTCATGCCCGTGTCGAGAGGTATTTGACCTCTGGCAATATTTTGCCTACAAGATGGAGGAGAATTGCTCAGCTAGTGAGCATGTGCTCAGAATGTCTGAGTACTACAATCACTTGAATCAAGTGGGAGTTAATCTTCCAGATAAGATAGTGATTGACAGAGTTCTCTAGTCACTATCACCTAGTTACTAGAACTTCGTGATGAACTATAATATGCAAGGGATAATGGAAACAATTCCCAAGCTCTTCGTGATGCTGAGATAGACGAAGGTAGAAATCAAGAAAAACATCAAGTGTTGATGGTTGACAAGACCACTAGTTTCAAGAAATGTGCTAAGGGAAGAAGGGGAACTTCAAAAATAATGGCAAGCAAGTTGCTGCTCAAGTGAAGAAGCCCAAGTCTGGACCTAAGCCTGAGACTAAGTGCTTCTACTGCAAAGGAACTGGTCACTGGAAGCGGAACTGCCCCAAGTATTTGGCGGATAAGAAGGATGGCAAAGTGAACAAAGGTATATTTGATATACATGTAATTGATGTGTACTTTACTATTGTTTATAGCAACCCCTAAATATTTGATACTAGTTCAGTTGCTATGATTAGTAACTCGAAACGGGAGTTGCAGAATAAACAGAGACTAGTTAAGGGTGAAGTGACGATGTGTGTTGGAAGTGGTTCCAAGATTGATATGATCATCATCGTAGACTCCCTATACTTTCAGGATTAGTGTTGAACCTAAATAAGTGTTATTTGGTGTTTGCGTTGAGCATGAATATGATTTGATCATGTTTATTGCAATACGGTTATTCATTTAAGTTAGAGAACAATTGTTATGCTGTTTACATGAATAAAACATTCTATGGTCATACACACCAACGAAAATGGTTTGTTGGATCTCGATCGTAGTGATACACATATTCAAAATATTGAAGCCAAAAAGATGCAAAGTTAATAATGATAGTGCAACTTATTTGTGGCACTGCCATTTAGGTCATATTGGTGTAAAACACATGAAGAAACTCCATGCTGATGGGATTTTGGAATCACTTGATTATGAATCACTTGATGCTTGAGAACCATGCCTCTTGGGCAAGATGACTAAAACGCCGTTCTCCGGAACAATGAAGCGAGCAACAGATTTGTTGGAAATCATACATACTGATGTATGTGGTCCGATGAATATCGAGGCTCACAGCATGTATCGTTATTTACAGACCTTCACAGATGATTTGAGCAGATATGGGTATATCTACATGATGAAACATAAAGTCTGAAACATTTGAAAAGTTCATATAATTTATGAGTGAAGTAGAAAATCAACGTAACAAGAAAATAAAGTTTCTACGATCTGATCGTGGAGGAGAATATTTGAGTTACGAGTTTGGTCTTCATTTGAAACAATGCGGAATAGTTTCGTAACTCACGCCACCTGGAACACCACAGCGTAATGGTGTGTCCGGACGTCATAACCGTACTTTATTAGATAAGGTGTGATCTATGATGTTTCTTACCAATCTACCACTATCGTTTTGGGGTTATGCATTAGAGACAGCTGCATTCACGTTAAAAAGGGCACCATCTAAATCCGTTGAGATGACACCTTATGAACTGTGGTTTGGCAAGAAACCAAAGTTGTCGTTTCTTAAAATTTGGGGTTGCTATGCTTATAAGAAAAAGTTTCATCCTGATAAGCTCAAACCCAAATCGGAGAAATGTGTCTTCATAGGATACCCAAAGGAGATAGTTGGGTACACCTTCTATCACAGATCCGAAGGCAAGATATTCGTTGCTAAGAATGGATCCTTTCTAGAGAAGAAGTTTCTCTCGAAAGAAGTGAGTGGGAGGAAAGTAGAACTTGATGAGGTAACTGTACCTGCTCCCTTATTGGAAATTAGTTCATACAGAAATCTGTTCCTGTGACTACTACACCAATTAGTGAGGAAGCTAATGATGATGATCATGTAACTTCAGATCAAGTTACTACCGAACCTCGTAGGTAAACCAGAGTGAGATCCGCACCAGAGTGGTACGGTAATCCTGTTCTGGAGGTCATGTTACTCGACCATGACGAACCTACGAACTATGAGGAAGCGATGATGAGCCCAGATTCCGCGAAATGGCTTAAGGCCATGAAATCTGAGATGAGATCCATGTATGAGAACAAAGTATGGACTTTGATTGACTTGCCCAATGATCGGTGAGCCATTGAGATTAAATGGATCTTCAAGAGGAAGACGGACGCTGATAGTAGTGTTACTATCTACAAAGCTAGAATTGTCGCAAAAGGTTTTTGACAAGTTCAAGGTGTTGACTACGATGAGAGTTTCTCACTCGTATCTATGCTTAAGTCTGTCCGAATCATGTTAGCTATTGCCGCATTTTATGAAATCTGGCAAATGGATAAACAAAACTGCATTCCTTAATGGATTTATTAAAGAAGAGTTGTATATGATGCAACCAGAAGGTTTTGTCAATCCTAAAGGTGCTAACAAAATATGCAAGCTCCAGCGATCCATCTATGGACTGGTGCAAGCATCTCGGAGTTGGAATATACGCTTTGATAAGTTGATCAAAGGATATAGTTTTATAAAGACTTGCGGTGAAGCCTGTATTTACAAGAAATTGAGTGGGAGCACTACAACATTTCTGATAAGTATATGTGAATGACATATTGTTGATCAGAAATAATGTAGAATTATTCTGCAAAGCATAAAGGAGTGTTTAAAGGAGTTTTTCAAAGAAAGACCTCGGTGAAGCTGCTTACATATTGAGCATCAAGATCTATAGAGATAGATCAAGACGCTTGATAAGTTTTTTCAATGAGTACATACCTTAACAAGATTTTGAAGTGGTTCAAAATGGAACAGTCAAAGAAAGAGTTCTTGCCTGTGTTACAAGGTGTGAAATTGAGTAAGACTCAAAGCCCGACCACGGCAGAAGATAGAAAGAGAATGAAAGTCAATCCCTATGCCTTGGCCATAGGTTCTACAAAGTATGCCATGCTGTGTACCAGATCTATTGTATACCCTACACTGATTTTGGCAAGGGAGTAAAATAGTAATCTAGGAGTAGATCACTGGATAGCGCTCAAAATTATCCTTAGTGGAATAAGGATATGTTTCTCGATTATGGAAGTGACAAAAGGTTCGTCGTAAAGAGTTACGTCGATGCAAGTTTTGACACTAATCTAGATGACTCTAAGTCTCGGTCTAGATACATATTGAAAGTGGGAGCAATTAGCTAGAGTAGCTCCGTGCAGAGCATTGTAGACATAGAAATTTGCAAAATACTTACGAATCTGAACGTGACAGACCCGTTGACTAAAATTATCTCACAAGCAAAACATGATAACACCTTAGTACTCTTTGGGTGTTAATCACATAGTGATGTGAACTAGATTATTGACTCTAGTAAACCCATTGGGTGTTGGTCACAGGACGATGTGAACTATTGGTGTTAATCACATGGTGATGTGAACTATTGAAGTTAACTCACATGGCGACGTGAACTAGATTATTGACTCTAGTGCAAGTGGGAGACCGAAGGAAATATGCCCTAGAGGCAATAATAAAATTATTATTTATTTCCTTATTTCATGATAAATGTTTATTGTTCATGCTATAATTGTATTAACCGGAAACATACTACATGTGTGAATACATAGACAAACAGAGTGTCACTAGTATGCCTCTACTTGACTAGCTCGTTGATCAAAGATGGTTCTGTTCCGTAACCATAGACAAAGAGTTGTCATTTGATTAACGGGATCACATCATTAGGAGAATGATGTGATTGACTTGACCCATTCCGTTAGCTTAGCACTTGATCATTTAGTATGTTGCTATTGCTTTCTTCATGACTTATACATGTTCCTATGACTATGAGATTATGCAACTCCCGTTTACCGGAGGAACACTTTGTGTGCTACCAAACGTCACAACGTAACTGGGTGATTATAAAGGTACTCTACAGGTGTCTCCGAAGGTACTTGTTGGGTTTGCGTATTTCGAGATTAGGATTTGTCACTCCGATTGTCGGAGAGGTATCTCTGGGCCCACTCGGTAATGCACATCACTATAAGCCTTGCAAGCATTGCAACTAATGAGTTAGTTGCAGGATGATGTATTACGGAACGAGTAAAGAGACTTGCCGGTAACGAGATTGAACTAGGTATTGAGATACCGACGATCGAATCTCGGGCAAGTAACATACCGATGACAAAGGGAACAACGTATGTTGTTATGCGGTTTGACCGATAAAGATCTTCGTAGAATATGTGGGAGCCAATATGAGCATCCAGGTTCCGCTATTGGTTATTGACCGGAGATGTGTCTCGGTCATGTCTACATAGTTCTCGAACCCGTAGGGTCCGCACGGTTAAAGTTTCGATGACAGTTATATTATGAGTTTATGAGTTTTGATGTACCGAAGGTAGTTCGGAGTCCCGGATGAGATCGGGGACATAACGAGGAGTCTCGAAATGGTCGAGACGTAAAGATCGATATATTGGATGACTATATTCGGACATCGGAAAGGTTCCGAGTGATTCGGGTATTTTTCGGAGTACCGGGGAGTTACGGCAATACGGGAAAGAAGTATTGGGCCTTAATGGGCCTTAGTGGGAAGGAGAGGCAGCAGCCAGGAGGTGGCGCACGCCCCTCCCAAGCCCAGTCCGAATTGGACAAGGGGTTTGGGGCGCGGCCCCCCTCTCCCTTCCTTCTCCTCTTCCCCCCTTTCCCCCCTTCTCCTAGTTGGACTAGGAAAGGAGGAAACCTACTCCAACTAGGAGTAGGAATCCTACTCCCTTGGCGCGCCCCTCCTAGGGCCGGCCTCCTCCTTCCTTGCTCCTTTATATACGGGGGCAGGGGGCATCCCAGAGAGACAACAATTGATCGTCTGATCTTTTAGCCGTGTGCGGCGCCCCCCTCCACCATAGTCCACCTCGATAATACTGTAGCGGTGCTTAGGCGAAGCCCTACGTCGGTAGAACATCATCATCGTCACCACGCCGTCGTGCTGATGAAACTCTCCCTCAACACTCGGCTGGATCGGAGTTCGAGGGACGTCATCGGGCTGAACGTGTGCTGAACTCGGAGGTGCCATGCGTTCGGTACTTGATCGGTCGGATCGTGAAGACGTACGACTACATCAACCGCGTTGTGCTAACGCTTCCGCTTTCGGTCTACGAGGGTACGTGGACAACACTCTGCCCTCTCGTTGCTATGCATCACCATGATCTTGCGTGTGCGTAGGAATTTTTTTGAAATTACTATGTTCCCCAAGAAAGACTCCATATGAGATACTCACCGGTAACAAGCCCAACCTCAAGTACTTTCGGGTGTTCGGGTGTAAGTGTTTCATCGTCAAGAAAGGTGTTCGTTTGTCTAAATTTGAGGCTAGAGCTTATGAGGGCATATTTGTTGGTTATGCTACAAACTCTCATGCTTACCGTGTCCTCAATAAGTCCACGGGACTTATTGAGGAGACATGTAACGTAGTGTTTGATGAGAATAACGGCTCCCAAGTGGAGCAAAGTGGCACTTGTGATGTAGGTGATGAAATTCCTCCTCAAGCCATAAGAAGAATGGGAGTTGGGTTTATCCTACCCATTGAGGAACCCCTTGTGGCCGAAGGAGAAGGCCCACACGCTTCCGAAGAACATAATGAAGGCCCTCAACCAAATGAACGAGACCAAGGGCAAGATCACTATCAAGATGGTGGTGAACCACCACATGATGCACAAGGTCAAGTTCTCACCACCGAGCAAGTTCAAGATCGAGAACAAGCTCATGACGGCGCTCAAGATGATCAAGTTTCCTCTCCTCATCTCACTTCCGAACAGGAATTGGAGCGTTGTGCCGCCAAGATTGCTTCCAAGCTCACCACCAAAGGGCACATCATGGAGAATGTGCTTGGAAGCTTAATTAAGGGGGTAAGCACTCGTAGACAATTAGCAACCTATTCTGAACATCATGCATTTGTCTCTTGTGTGGAACCCCAAAAGGTTTATGAAGCGCTCGAGGATCCGGATTGGCTCAATGCAATGCATGAAGAACTCAACAACTTCGAGAACAACAAGGTGTGGAGATTGGTGCCAAGGCCAACGGAGAACCATAATGTCATTGGAACCAAGTGGATATTCAAGAACAAGCAAGATGCTCATGGAACTATCATTCGCAACAAGGCTCGTTTAGTGGCACAAGGCTACTCCCAAGTCGAGGGTATCAACTACGGTTAAACCTTTGCTCCCGTTGCTCGCCTTGAGTCCATTCGCATGTTAATTGCCTATGCTTCTCATCATAACTTTAAGTTGCAACAAATGGATGTGAAGAGTGCTTTTCTTAATGGTCCCATTAATGAGTTGGTCTACGTTAAACAACCCCCCGGGTTGGAGGATCCCTACTTTCCCGATCATGTGTATCAACTCGATAAGGCACTCTATGGCCTTAAACAAGCCCCACGTGCGTGGTATGACCACCTTAACGAGTTGTTACAAGATCGTGGATTTGAAGTCGGGCTAATCGACCCCACTCTTTTTACTAAGAAGGTCAAAGGGGAGTTGTTTGTGTGCCAACTATATGTTGATGATATTATCTTTGGTTCCCCTAACAAAGCTTTCAATGAGGAATTTGCCAATCTCATGACCTCAAAGTTCAAGATGTCTTCCATGGGAGAGTTGAAGTTCTTCCTAGGATTCGAAGTGAAGCAAAGAAGAGAAGGTACCTTCATCAACCAAGCCAAATACACTCAAGACATGCTCAAGAGATTCAAGCTAAGTGATGTCAAGCCGGCTTCCACTCCAATGCCCACCAAGTGCCAACTTGACATTGATCCCAATGGTAAAGCGGTGGATCAAAAGGTATATCGCTCCATGATTGGATCCTTGCTTTACCTTTGTGCGTCTAGACCGGATATCATGTTGAGTGTGGGAATTTGTGCACGGTTTCAAGCCGCAACTAAGGAAAGCCACTATGTGGCGGTTAAGCGAATCTTTTGATATTTGGCTCATACCCCAACCTTTGGCTTATGGTACCCAAGAGGAGCAAACTTCAAGCTTGTAGGGTATTCGGATTCCGATTGGGCAGGAGACAAAGTGGATAGGAAATCCACTTCCGGAGGGTGCCAATTTCTTGGTTGATCTTTGGTGAGTTGGTCTTCCAAGAAGTAAAGTTGTGTGTCTCTCTCGTCGACCGAAGCGGAGTATGTGGCCGCCGGCAGTTGTTGTGCACAACTTCTTTGGATGAGGCAAACTTTAAAGGATTACGGTGTCACTTGTGACAAAGTGCCTCTTTGGTGTGACAATGAAAGTGCCATCAAGATTTCTCTCAACCCGGTGCAACACTTCAAGACGAAGCATATTGAGATTCGGTATCACTTCATCCGGGATCACATTAGGCGAGGGGAAATCGAGCTCAACTACGTCAACACTCAAGATAACCTTACAGATATTTTCACGAAGCCATTGGATGAAGCAAGATTTCGTGAGTTAAGGCATGAGCTAAATATCATTGATTCGAGCAATGTTGCTTGAACCCTTGCACACCCCACCATACTCAACTTGCTGTCTCGTCTAGATGTAGGCATGGACATAGGGGGAGTGTTGTTCTCTCAATGAACTCTCCCTCCCCCCATTATGCATAAATTGAGCAACTCTTTCACATTAGCCATTTTTGATGGTACTTGTGCTTCAAAGACGAGTTTTGGTCATGGGCCCAAGAATAATTCTTCGCGGTGCCATACCAATTGACTCAAACATAGGTGGCTCCGGCCACCGCCCTCTCTTTGGAGAGGTTGTGTCTCGTGGTTGTCTCTTGTTGTCTTTTGCCTTTCTTTCTTCGTGTTGAGCATGTTCTTGTCGTGTCTCGTTTGTTTGAAGATTCCGTGCGGAGACCTCCTTATTTCTTGTGTTTGAAACGTGCATCTTCTTGAGCTCATGGTACTACCGCGGCCTTCCACGGTACTACCGCGTATGGAGTGCACGGTACTACCGCACCTAGCGCGACAGTAATTTTTTACTGCCGCCTGGGAGAGCGGTACTACCGCTTCTGCGCGGCTCTTCCGCCCGAGCGGTACTACCACGATGAAGCGCGGTACTACCACGCTGACGAGTGCGCGTGGGGGTTATGACCCGGGCAGGGGGAGTTCCAACTCCCCCATACCCATTCATTTGTCTCTCTCCCCGCCGCCTCTCTCTCTCCTGCTCAAGAACGGCGCCGGAGACCCTCGCTGGATCTCCGTCTCCGGCCACTCTCCTCGGATTCCGACCGGTGGGCTCGTTCCCCACCACTTCCTCTTGCCATGGAACAAGGTTTCTCCCCAAATCCCTCTGTTTCTAGTTTGTTCTCTTGCCTCTAGGTTTTTGGGGAGATGCATGTGTTCTTGAGATTTTAGGCCAAATCTATGCAAGAGTAGGATGTAGGGGAGTAGTGTTGCGTAGAAATTATACTTGATATGTTGTCCCGTGGTAGATTTGATCAACTGTAGCACCGCCGCATTTTCACGGTTCTTCTCAGATTCAAAGCGGTTCAGATCTGACGCCGTGCGGTACTACCGCACTTCCTGTGCGGTACTACCATGTGCACGGTACTACCGCCCGTCGTGTGCGGTACTACCGCACGTGCAGCGGTACTAAAGTCCTACTACCGCTCCGAGCCCCGGTACTACCGTGTCTTCACGCGGCACTACTGTGACTAGGAGCGGTACTAAAATTTTAGTACCGCGCAAACTGGTAGTACTACCGTTGTTGTCCAATCTTCCTCGTGGCAATTATCCCATATGCTTTCTACATGTTTCCTTTGCTTGGCCGTGGTCTTTGCATTGATCTTTCCTGCTTGTCGTGTGTGTTTTGTGCTTTGTGTCTTAGGTGGTGTCTCTGGTGCTCCTGCTCGCCGTTCCAATCCCAGTCGTGACACTCGCTCCAAGCGTCTACGTAATCAAGATGAAGCTCCAGAGGGCTCCAATGCCCCCAAGCGCAGTGTCAAGTCCTCCGCCAGCAAGTACAAGGAACCCGCCAAGGGCATGGACGAGATTCCAGTTTCTGAGTTTATCGCTCGAAGGTAGATTAATCCCTATGTGAATGCCCGTGCTATCTTCAGAGGAAATGACTTGTTTTGGACCAAGCAGCAGACTCTCATCTATCTGGAAGTGATCAAGAACAAGCAAAACACCTATGTGGAGGTCAAGTGTATTGACATGAATCATATGAGACAGGACAAGCACCGTGATTACTTTGGAGAAGCTCTGGACTTGGTGGAGCAGTTTGGTATTGAAGATGTGATCTGCTTTCACCTAGACTTTGACCCTGAGATTATTTGCCAGTTCTTTGCCTCCGTTCACTTTCACCATGGGGAGGACCGAAGGATGACTTGGATGACCAATGGACATCAGTTGACTGCTACCTGGAAGGACTTCATGGATCTGCTCCACATACCTAATGAGGGCCTCAACACACCCGTTGGGGTTCGCCCTCATGCCAACGCTGAGTCAACCAACAAGAACAAGCTACAGTGGTATCTATTATGGTATATTGAGCCTATATTGAGCCTATGTTATATTGTGCTATCTATTATGCTCATAGTTTCTATCTTGCTTAGTGGTAGCCTTATTCTTACTAGATATGCCTTGTCTGTAAAATATAGGGGGAGTGTTGATCCTAGTATGTGTGCCGTGCAGTCCAAAGCACCTATCTAGTTTGCACACATCTACGGGGAGCCCGTCTATATTTTAGAGATGTGGGGTTTGCCCATGCTCTATATCTTTTCCCTTTGTGCAAATCCCATGTTGTCATCAATCCACCAAAAAGGGGGAGATTGTAAGGGCATATTTATCCCTAAGGTGTTTTCGTGATTGATGACAATGCCTTTGCGGACTAATCGTGTGCCTTGAGTTTCTCAAACGTTTCATCACTAGGCACAAGACGGTTTGGTGCCCCTCGAAGACTATTGAAGACGGTGTTTTTCTACGTTTCTTTTCGGTGGATTTGAGTCGTAGGAAAGTCGTACTATTAAGAGGGGGTCCGCGTTGGAAAGGTTTGGGTGGAATCATCACGTACACGTTTTCTTCCTCTGCACCTCCTTTCCCTTGCCCTTGGAGCATCCTCCGTTTTTCGTCATCTCTATGCAAAGAGAAGGATTCCTAGTGTTGCTGTTCTGGGGCATGCGGTAGTACTGCTCCACTGAGCGGTAGTACCGCAGGCCCCTACGGTAGTACCGCAAGTCCTTGCGGTAGTACCGTAGGCGCCCGCGGTAGTACCGCTCCTTCGGAGCTGTACTACCGTAACCTCATACCAGACTCATCCGCCCGTGCGGCTGTAGGGGCGGACGTATTTTTTTACGTCCGCACCCTACACGGTAGTACCGCCCCATGCGTGTGGTAGTACCGCGAGTCTTGTGTTGGGGAACGTAGAAATTTCAAAAAAATTCCTACGAACACGCAAGATCATGGTGATGCATAGGAACAAGAGGGGAGAGTGTTGTCCACGTACCCTCGTAGACCAAAATCGGAAGCGTTAACACAACGTGGTTGATGTAGTCGTACGTCTTCACGATCCGACCGATCATGTACCGAACGCACGGCACCTCCGAGTTCAGCACACGTTCAGCTCGATGACGTCCCTCGAACTCCGATCCAGCCGAGTGTTGAGGGAGAGTTTCATCAGCACGACGGCGCGGTGACGATGATGATGTTCTACCGACGCAGGGCTTCGCCTAAGCACCGCTACGATATTATCGAGGTGTAATATGGTGGAGGGGGGCACCGCACACGGCTAAGAGATCAATAGATCAATTGTTGTGTCTAGAGGTGCCCCCCTGCCCCCGTATATAAAGGTGCAAGGCGGGGTTCGGCCGGCCTAAGGGAGAGGCGCGCCAGGAGGAGTCCTACTCCTACCAGGAGTAGGATTCCCCCCTTTTCCATGTTGGACTAGGAGAGAAAGGGGGAAAAGGTGGAGGGGAGGAAGGAAGGGGGGGTGCCGCCCCCCTCTCCATGTCCTATTCGGACTTGGGGGGGAGGGGCGCGCGGCCCTGCCCTGGCCTCCTCTCCTCTCTTCCACCTAGGCCCACTAAGGCCCATTAAGTTACCGGGGGATTCCAGTAACCTCCCGGTACTCCGGAAAAATCCCGATTTCACCCGGAACACTTCCGATGTCCAAACATAGGCTTCCAATATATCAATCTTTATGTCTCGACCATTTCGAGACTCCTCGTCATGTCCGTGATCATATCCGGGACTCCGAACAACCTTCGGTACATCAAAACATATAAACTCATTATATAACCGTCATCGTAACGTTAAGCGTGCGGACCCTACGGGTTCGAGAACTATGTAGACATGACCGAGACACCTCTCCGATCAATAACCAATAGCGGAACCTGGATGCTCATATTGGTTCCCACATATTCTACGAAGATCTTTATCGGTCAGACCGCATAACAACATACGTTGTTCCCTTTGTCATCGGTATGTTACTTGCCCGAGATTCGATCGTCGGTATCTCGATACCTAGTTCAATCTCGTTACCGGCAAGTCTCTTTACTCGTTCCGTAATACATCATCCCGCAACTAACTCATTAGTTACAATGCTTGCAAGGCTTATAGTGATGTGTATTACTGAGTGGGCCCAGAGATACCTCTCCGACAATCGGAGTGACAAATCCTAATCTCGAAATACGCCAACCCAACAAGTACCTTTGGAGACACCTGTAGAGCACCTTTATAATCACCCAGTTACGTTGTGACGTTTGGTAGCACACAAAGTGTTCCTCTGGTAAACGGGAGTTGCATAATCTCATAGTCATAGGAACATGTATAGGTCATGAAGAAAGCAATAGCAACATACTAAACGATCGAGTGCTAAGCTAACGGAATGGGTCAAGTCAATCACATCATTCTCCTAATGATGTGATCCCGTTAATCAAATGACAACTCATGTCTATGGCTAGGAAACATAACCATCTTTGATCAACGAGCTAGTCAAGTAGAGGAATACTAGTGACACTCTGTTTGTCTTTGTATTTACACATGTATTATGTTTCCGTTAATACAATTCTAGCATGAATAATAAACATTTATCATGATATAAGTAAATAAATAATAACTTTATTATTGCCTCTTGGGCATATTTCCTTCAGTCTCCCACTTGCACTAGAGTCAATAATCTAGATTACACAGTAATGATTCTTACACCCATGGAGTCTTGGAGCTGATCATGTTTTGCTCGTGGAAGAGGCTTAGTCAACGGGTCTGCAACATTCAGATCCGTATGTATCTTGCAAATTTCTATGTCTCCCACCTGGACTAAATCCCGGATGGAATTGAAGCGTCTTTTGATGTGCTTGGTTCTCTTGTGAAATCTGGATTCCTTTGCTAAGGCAATTGCACCAGTATTGTCACAAACGATTTTCATTGGTCCCGATGCACTAGGTATGACACCTAGATTGGATATGAACTCCTTCATCCAGACTCCTTCATTTGCTGCTTCCGAAGCAGCTATGTACTCCGCTTCACACGTAGATCCCGCCATGACACTTTGCTTAGAACTGCACCAACTGACAGCTCCACCGTTCAATGTAAACACGTATCCGGTTTGCGATTTAGAATCGTCCGGATCAGTGTCAAAGCTTGCATCAACGTAACCATTTACGATGAGTTCTTTGTCACCTCCATAAACGAGAAACATATCCTTAGTCCTTTTCAGGTATTTCAGGATGTTCTTGACCGCTGTCCAGTGATCCACTCATGGATTACTTTGGTACCTCCCTGCTAAACTTATAGCAAGGCACACATCAGGTCTGGTACACAGCATTGCATACATGATAGAGCCTATGGCTGAAGCATAGGGAACATCTTTCATCTTCTCTCTATCTTCTGCAGTGGTCGGGCATTGAGTCTTACTCAATCTCACTCCTTGTAATACAGTCAAGAACCCTTTCTTTGCTTGATCCATTTTGAACTTCTTCAAAACTTTGTCAAGGTATGTGCTTTGTGAAAGTCCAATTAAGCGTCTTGATCTATCTCTATAGATCTTGGTGCCCAATATATATGCAGCTTCACTGAGGTCTTTCATTGAAAAACTCTTATTCACGTATCCCTTTATGCTATCCAGAAATTCTATATCATTTCCAATTAGCAATATGTCATCCACATATAATATCAGAAATGCTACTGAGCTCCCACTCACTTTCTTGTAAATACAGGCTTCTTCAAAAGTCTGTATAAAACCAAATGCTTTGATCACACTATCAAAGCGTTTATTCCAACTCCGAGAGGCTTGCACCAGTCCATAAATGGATCGCTGGAGCTTGCACACTTTGTTAGCTCCCTTTGGATCGACAAAACCTTCCGGTTGCATCATATACAACTCTTCTTCCAGAAATCCATTCAGGAATGCAGTTTTGACATCCATTTGCCAAATTTCATAATCATAAAATGCGACAATTGCTAACATGATTCGGACAGACTTAAGCATCGCTACGGGTGAGAAGGTCTCATCGTAGTCAATCCCTTGAACTTGTCGAAAACCTTTCGCAACAAGTCGAGCTTTATAGACAGTAACATTACCGTCAGCGTCAGTCTTCTTCTTGAAGATCCATTTATTTTCAATGGCTTGCCGATCATCGGGCAAGTCAACCAAAGTCCATACTTTGTTCTCATACATGGATCCCATCTCGGATTTCATGGCCTCAAGCCATTTTGCGGAATCTGGGCTCACCATCGTTTCTTCATAGTTCGTAGGTTCGTCATGGTCTAGTAACATAACCTCCAGAACAGGATTACCGTACCACTCTGGTGCAGATCTTAATCTGGTTGACCTACGAGGTTCAGTAATAACTTGATCTGAAGTTTCATGATCATTATCATTCACTTCCTCACTAATTGGTGTAGGTGTCGCAGAAACTGATTTCTGTGATGATCTACTTTCCAATAAGGGAGTAGGTACAGTTACCTCATCAAGTTCTACTTTCCTCCCACTCACTTCTTTCGAGAGAAACTCCTTCTCTAGAAAGGATCCATTCTTAGCAACGAATGTCTTGCCTTCGGATCTGTGATAGAAGGTGTACCCAACAGTCTCCTTTGGGTATCCTATGAAGACACATTTCTCCGATTTAGGTTCGAGCTTATCAGGTTGAAGTTTCTTCACATAAGCATCGCAACCCCAAACTTTAAGATACGACAACTTTGGTTTCTTGCCAAACCATAGTTCATAAGGTGTCGTTTCAACGGATTTTGATGCTGCCCTATTTAGAGTGAATGTAGCCGTCTCTAAAGCATAACCCCAAAACGATAGCGGTAAATCAGTAAGAGACATCATAGATCGCACCATATCTAGTAAAGTACGATTACGACGTTCGGACACACCATTACGTTGTGGTGTTCTGGGTGGCGTGAGTTGCGAAAATATTCCGCATTGTTTCAAATGTAGGCCAAACTCGTAACTCAAATATTCTCCTCCACGATCTGATCGTAGAAACTTTATTTTCTTGTTATGATGATTTTCAACTTTGCTCTGAAATTCTTTGAACTTTTCAAATGTTTCAGACTTATGTTTCATTAAGTAGATATACCCATATCTGCTCAAATCATCTATGAAGGTGAGAAAATAACGATATCCGCCACGAGCCTCAATATTCATCAGACCACATACATCTGTATGTATGATTTCCAACAAATTAGTTGCTCTCTCCATAGTACCGGAGAATGGTGTTTTAGTCATCTTGCCCATGAGACACGGTTCGCAAGTACCAAGTGATTCATAATCAAGTGATTCCAAAAGTCCATCATTATGGAGTTTCTTCATGCGGTTTACACCGATATGACCTAAATGGCAGTGCCATAAATAAGTTGCACTATCATTATCAACTCTGCATCTTTTGGCTTCGACATTATGAATATGTGTGTCACTACTACCGAGATTCATTAAAAATAGACCACTCTTCAAGGGTGCATGAGCATAAAAGATATTACTCATATAAATAGAACAACCATTATTATCTGATTTAAATGAATAACCGTCTCGCATCAAACAAGATCCAGATATAATGTTCCTGCTCAACGCTGGCACCAAATAACAATTATTTAGGTCTAATACTAATCCTGAAGGTAGATGTAGAGGTAGCGTGCCGACGGCGATCACATCGACTTTGGAACCATTTCCCACGCGCATCGTCACCTCGTCCTTAACCAATCTTCGCTTAATCCGTAGCCCCTGTTTCGAGTTGCAAATATTAGCAACAGAACCAGTATCAAATACCCAGGTGCTACTGCGAGCATTAGTAAGTTACACATCAATAACATGTATATCACATATACCTTTGTTCACCTTGCCATCCTTCTTATCCGCCAAATACTTGGGGCAGTTCCGCTTCAAGTGACCAGTCTGCTTGCAGTAGAAGCACTCAGTCTCAGGCTTAGGTTCAGACTTGGGTTTCTTCTCCTGAACAACAACTTGCTTTCTGTTCTTCTTGAAGTTCCCCTTCTTCTTCCCTTTGCCCTTTTTCTTGAAACTAGTGGTCTTATTGACCATCAACACTTGATGCTCCTTTTTGATTTCTACCTCCGCTGCCTTTAGCATTGCGAAGAGCTCGGGAATTGTCTTATTCATCCCCTTGCATGTTATAGTTCATCACGAAGCTCTTGTAGCTTGGCGGCAGTGATTGAAGAATTCTGTCAATGACGCTATCATCCGGAAGATTAACTCCCAGTTGAATCAAGTGATTATTATACCCAGACATTTTGAGTATATGCTCACTGACAGAACTATTCTCTTCCATCTTGCAGCTGTAGAACTTATTGGAGACTTCATATCTCTCAGTCCGGGCATTTGCTTGAAATATTAACTTCAACTCCTGGAACATCTCATATGCTCCATGACGTTCAAAACGTCGTTGAAGACCCGGTTCTAAGCCGTAAAGCATGGCACACTGAATTATCGACTAGTCATCAGCTTTGCTCTGCCAGACGTTCATAACTTCTGGTGTTGCTCTTGCAGCAGGCATGGCACCCAGCGGTGCTTCCAGGACGTAATTCTTCTGTGCAGCAATGAGGATAATCCTCAAGTTACGGACCCAGTCCGTGTAATTGCTACCATCATCTTTCAACTTTGCTTTCTCAAGGAACGCATTAAAATTCAATGGAACAACAGCACGGTCCATCTATCTACAATTAACATAGACAAGCAAGATACTATCAGCTACTAAGTTCATGATAAATTTAAGTTCTATTAATCATATTACTTAAGAACTCCCACTTAGATAGACATCTCTCTAATCATCTAAGTGATTACGTGATCCAAATCAACTAAACCATAACCGATCATCACGTGAAATGGAGTAGTTTTCAATGGTGAACATCACTATGTTGATCATATCTACTATATGATTCACGCTCGACCTTTCGGTCTCAGTGTTCCGAGGCCATATCTGCATATGCTAGGCTCGTCAAGTTTAACTTGAGTATTCCGCGTGTGCAACTGTTTTGCACCCGTTGTATTTGAACGTAGAGCCTATCACACCCGATCATCACGTGGTGTCTCAGCACGAAGAACTTTCGCAACGGTGCATACTCAGGGAGAACACTTTTATCTTGAAATTTTAGTGAGAGATCATCTTATAATGCTACCGTCAATCAAAGCAAGATAAGATGCATAAAAGATAAACATCACATGCAATCAATATAAGTGATATGATATGGCCATCATCATCTTGTGCTTGTGATCTCCATCTCCGAAGCACCGTCATGATCACCATCGTCACCGGCGCGACACCTTGATCTCCATCGTAGCATCGTTGTCGTCTCGCCAACTATTGCTTTTACGACTATCGCTACCGCTTAGTGATAAAGTAAAACAATTACATGGCGATTGCATTGCATACAATAAAGCGACAACCATATGGCTCCTGCCAGTTGCCGATAACTTGGTTACAAAACATGATCATCTCATACAATAAAATATAGCATCATGTCTTTGACCATATCACATCACAACATGCCCTGCAAAAACAAGTTAGACGTCCTCTACTTTGTTGTTGCAAGTTTTACGTGGCTGCTACGGGCTTAGCAAGAACCGTTCTTACCTACGCATCAAAACGACAACGATAGTTTGTCAAGTTGGTGTTGTTTTAACCTTCGCAAGGACCGGGCGTAGCCACACTCGGTTCAACTAAAGTGAGAGAGACAGACACCCGCCAGTCACCTTTAAGCAATGAGTGCTCGCAATGGTGAAACCAGTCTCGCGTAAGCGTACGCGTAATGTCGGTCCGGGCCGCTTCATCTCACAATACAGCTGAACCAAAATATGACATGCTGGTAAGCAGTATGACTTATATCGCCCACAACTCACTTGTGTTCTACTCGTGCATATAACATCAACGCATAAAACCTGGCTCGGATGCCACTGTTGGGGAACGTAGTAATTTCAAAAAAAATCCTACGAACACGCAAGATCATGGTGATGCATAGCAACGAGAGGGGACAGTGTTGTCCACGTACCCTCGTAGACTGAAAGCGGAAGCGTTAACACAACGCGGTTGATGTAGTCGTACGTCTTCACGATCCGACCGATCAAGTACCGAACGCACGGCACCTCCGAGTTCAACACACGTTCAGCTCGATGACGTCCCTCGAACTCCGATCCAGCCGAGTGTTGAGGGAGAGTTTCGTCAGCACGACGGCGTGGTGACGATGATGATGTTCTACCGACGCAGGGCTTCGCCTAAGCACCGCTACGATATTATCGAGGTGTAATATGGTGGAGGGGGGCACCGCACACGGCTAAGAGATCAATAGATCAATTGTTGTGTCTAGAGGTGCCCCCCTGCCCCCGTACATAAAGGTGCAAGGGGGGGTTCGGCCGGCCTAAGGGAGAAGTGCGCCAGGAGGAGTCCTACTCCTACCGGGAGTAGGACTCCCCCCCCCCTTTTCCATGTTGGACTAGGAGAGAAAGGGGGAAAAGGTGGAGGGGAAGAAGGAAGGGGGGCACCGCCCCCCTCTCCTTGTCCTATTCGGACTGGGGGGGAGGGGCGCGCGGCCCTGCCCTGGCCTCTTCTCCTCTCTTCCACCTAGGCCCACTAAGGCCCATTAAGTTACCGGGGGGTTCCAGTAACCTCCCGGTACTCCAGAAAAATCCAGATTTCACCCGGAACACTTCCGATGTCCAAACATAGGCTTCCAATATATCAATCTTTATGTCTCGACCATTTCGAGACTCCTCGTCATGTCCGTGATCACATCTGGGACTCCGAACAACCTTCGGTACATCAAAACATATAAACTCATAATATAACTGTCATCGTAACGTTAAGCGTGCGGACCCTACGGGTTCGAGAACTATGTAGACATGACCGAGACACCTCTCCGGTCAATAACCAATAGCGGAACCTGGATGCTCATATTGGTTCCCACATATTCTACGAAGATCTTTATCGGTCAGACCGCATAACAACATACGTTGTTCCCTTTGTCATCGGTATGTTACTTGCCCGAGATTCGATCGTCGGTATCTCGATACCTAGTTCAATCTCGTTACCGGCAAGTCTCTTTACTCGTTCCGTAATACATCATCCCGCAACTAACTCATTAGTTACAATGCTTGCAAGGCTTATAGTGATGTGTATTACTGAGTGGGCCCAGAGATACCTCTCCGACAATCGGAGTGACAAATCCTAATCTCGAAATACGCCAACCCAACAAGTACCTTTGGAGACACCTGTAGAGCACCTTTATAATCACCCAGTTACGTTGTGACATTTGGTAGCACACAAAGTGTTCCTCTGGTAAACGGGAGTTGCATAATCTCATATTCATAGGAACATGTATAAGTCATGAAAAAAGCAATAGCAACATACTAAACGATCGAGTGCTAAGCTAACGGAATGGGTCAAGTCAATCACATCATTCTCCTAATGATGTGATCCCGTTAATCAAATGACAACTCATGTCTATGGCTAGGAAACATAACCATCTTTGATCAACGAGCTAGTCAAGTAGAGGCATACTAGTGACACTCTGTTTGTCTATGTATTCACACATGTATTATGTTTCCGGTTAATACAATTCTAGCATGAATAATAAACATTTATCATGATATAAGGAAATAAATAATAACTTTATTATTGCCTCTAGGGCATATTTCCTTCATCTTGGTCTCGCACAGCTGCATGAGCGGAAGTAGGGGCGGATGTAATTTTTTACATCCGCTCCCTGCGCGGTAGTACCGCACTCCGTATGCGGTAGTACCGTGACAGATTTTTGCATCGAGTATTTTTCAGCGGAAGTTGGCACGGATGTATTTTTCTTCATCCGCGTCCCTCCCAGGCCAGTCCAGACCTGCCTTGCGGTAGTGCCGCGCCAGCGGCAGTACCGCCCTCCGCCTCTGCGCGCCAGGCTTGTTCTCGCTTCTGCCGTAGCTGCGGTAGTACCGTGGGCAGTCACGGTAGTACCGTGAGGCATTGCGGTAGTACCGCTTGCCTGGTGCGGTAGTACCGCAAGTCGCGAGCTGGTTAGGTGGATAACGATTGGGTTTTGTTCTTGACTATATAAGCGGTGTCTTCTTCCTCTAGTTGACTACCTCTTCCAACTTTAAGCTCCATTGTTGCTCCAAGCTCCATTTTCGCCCGATCTCTCTCCCTACCCAATCAAACTTGTTAATTTGTTAGGGAGTGGTTGAGAAGGCCGCGATCTACACTTCCACCAAGAGAAATTCGATTCCCCCCACTAATCCCTAGCGGATCTTGTTACTCTTGGGTGTTTGAGCACCCTAGACGGTTGAGGTCACCGCGGAGCCATAGTCCATTGTGGTGAAGCTTCGTGGTGTCGTTGGGAGCCTCCAATTAAGTTGTGGAGATTGCCCCAACCTTGTTTGTAAAGGTTTGGTTGCCGCCTCCAAGGGCACCAATAGTGGAATCACGGCATCTCGCATTGTGTGAGGGCGTGAGGAGAATACGGTGGCCCTAGTGGCTTCTTGGGGAGCATTGTGCCTCCACACTGCTCTAACGGAGACGTACTTCCCCTCAAAAGGAAGGAACTTCGGTAACACATCCTCGTCTCCACCGGCTGCACTCTTGGTTATCTCATCCCTTTACTTGTGCAAGTTCATTTGTGGTTTACCCTTTGGCTTGCTTTTGTGCTTGTTGTTGTTGCATCATATAGGTTGCTCACCTAGTTGCATATCTAGACAACCTACTTTGGTGCAAAATTTAATTTGGTAAAGAAAAGCTAAAAATTGTTAGTTGCCTATTCACACACCCCCCCCCCCTCTAGTCAACTATATCTATCCTATCACACGTGCCGACGACGAAACAGTTTGCTGATGTGATGACTAAGGGATTGCCTACTCCCGACTTCGAGGAGTCTCGGTCCAGTCTCTGTGTCTCCAGCGACGCTTCAACTGCGGGGGGTGTTGTGTATATATTTTGTATTGCACGTGTATTGGAGCTGTGGCCCACCTCCTAGTCTTGTATAGTTGAGGTAGATGCCTTTCCTTGTAATATATATACGTGCACCAGCACCCTATCAATACAACATCATTGTATTGCAAATCATCTCTCTACACTAGGCATAAGCAGTGAGTGAGTGCAACGACCTTCGATCAGCTATACCCTGCATCGATCTGGTCATGGCTGTCGCAATGCTCCCGAGGATGGTTGCCGTGGTGGTGCTGGTCACGCTGATGTGCGCCCTTGTTGTGGGCCAGGTACCTGCCGCCGGCGGTGCGCCGGTGTGCGACTTGGTCGATCAGGACGTCATGAATGCGTGCTTCAAGAGCTTTGAAGAAGGTATGAAAAATGCTATTGCAGACAGGCGTTTTTCGGTTGGTAAGGTCATTAAGGTTGGAGTGAACTGCTGCATAGCCTTTGGAGGCCACTCGGGCCTCTGCAAGATGAGAAGGCGTGGAAGGCTCAGGGCAAAAGTGCCCAGGACAATGTGCAATGCGTCAGAGAAAAGGCCTGCTAGTTCGTGCATGCAAGACCTCTAGTTCGTTGGAAATGTGTGTTCCTTGCATGTTGATTTCAAGCTGTCGATGTCCACCTGCTCCTTGCTTGCTTTTATTTGCTTGTGTGTGTCATGTGAGCGTGTTCTGTTTTGCTACGTATGAGAGCGTTGATCGGTCAGTTGAGTCTTTTTAGTTTGTATCAATCAGAAATAAATGTGGGTGGAATTTCTTGTTTCATCCTGTTTTGATTGTACTAGCAAACGTCGAATACGGTGTTAACTAGTACATGCACACTGCCTCTGCGCGGCAGAGCACACATCCTTAAAGACTAGCTCTTACTTTCTCTTGAGCAATCAGCGTCGCAAGATTCGGGATAGATTATACGTGCCCTGTCTTTGTCGACATGGATCGAGGGGCCAAAAAGAACTTCGATCTCCATGCTGTCTGCACCTTTCGCTCAGTACCAACTTGACGGGAATTAAATGCGGCCCTAGCTCACAACCCAAGCAGTGCTGGCCGCGACGTCAGACTGGCGCGCTGGTGAGTGCGTCCGGCCGGCTCAGGTCGCACCGCGAGCCGTTCGTGCAGCAAACCTCCGCTGCGCGTGTGGGCGGCGACCATGGCCCTCGTGTGCGCCACCTTAGCTTGCAGATGCAATGCTGGCCGGCCAGCCTGCCCTACATGACGTCAGTTGGTGCGCAGCCGCAGACCACCCTACGTTGGTCGTCCGTGAGCCAAATTTTGACCGGAGGCTGAACAGTTGACGCCGTCGATAACGTACTATAAACCAAACGACTGCCACACGACCCAAACAACCCACGGGATCGCCGTGGCGTCGTGCCGGATTTGCGTGGGAAGCTACCTGCGGGCGGTCTACCGCGAGTGGGTCGTCGCGTGCCACCGACGAGGCCGTATTCCGCTGCCCACGCGCCGGCGCTGCGCTTCCACTACGCCAGTGACGACGGTGAAGGCGAGGCCCGAGCCGCCTGACATCGTGTGTCACGATGCCTGGAGCTAGCTTGCCAAGTTGGACGGCCTATTCATGTACTCATTGGGCCGGAAGATTGTGTGTTCTGCATAAGTGCAGAGCTTGTAAATATGGATGTAATCATTGTTTTTTAAACTGGAAGGTGCATGCAATCGTTTGGAAAATCGTTTTGACGTATAAAGTTGTGGAAGTAGTGATGATATTCTTACTACCTTGTTGAGTAATGTTTCCTTCGTTTGTGAGTTACACGAATTACTGCGGAACCGAGAAGTGCAGAGACTTCGCACTTGTGTTCTGCTGAAGCGGCACAGCAAAATAACGAGGACGTGCTCATGTATCGCTGATTCTTTTTACAATATGTATAATGCTTGTGACCCCATTTTATAGCATCGTAAAAGACTGAAATGGGAGTAGAACACAGAAATAAACAAATCCATTCCGTGGATGTACTCGACGGAAGCAGCACACTCATGAACTGAACACATGAAGTGGGCAGTCTTCACATGAACAGCTCTGTGAACCAGGTTCAGTGAAGTTTACACCACAGAAGATTGATTGAGCACACGCACAACTTCAGTGAAAAGGCGCTCAATTTTCTGTCAGGAAAAGCGAACCCGGGGTTTTGGAACTTATTTTTTGGTGGGGATTTTTTTGGAACTCGTTTGAGTACATGGCCTACCTAAAACAAACTTATTTCTGACGGGGTCATGTGAGGTGGAATATGTATTAGTAGAATCAATAACTGACGTAAAATTAATTCAGGATGAAATCCTTTGCTCCTCCATCCAAGCATCTTCATAAAACAAATGCAGTTAGTAGATAAGAACATGCCACTTTTATTGAATAAATGACAGTCATCATTACTCACTTTTCTATATTTCAGGAATTTCATCGGTGCACATAATCGCCACAGTGAGATGCTTAAGCTTAAGTGATTCTTAAGTGGGCAAAATGATTATTAGTTAAAAATATTTTTGCATATTTAGTAAACTAGATAAATACATTTAATATTTATAATGATTTGATAATCTAATGAATGCGCATTGTGAACCGTCGCATCATGTCACCACATACCTGGCCTAGAAGTGCCATATTTTAATAAAGCACGCACTTGAGTGTGTGTGCACCCACCTTCACTTCTTATATTTTCTTTTGTGTCCACAATAATCGGGGAGGAGATGTACTTACATACAGTGGTGGACCTAGAAAGTATTTGGAGTGGGGGCAAACTAGTTGACTGGGGCATATTCTATAGAAATCCAAAGAATATAAGAATATTTTTCCAAAAACACAAGCAAATCGTACCGAAATTTCATATTTTCAGTGGGTGCCTAGGCCCCCACTCACCATAACATGGGTTCGCCCCTGCTTACATACTCGAATGCACGATGATATTCCTCGGCTCACATGGACCCTCAGTGCATATATAGCCAGGGACGATTTCAAGGGGGGGCGAGGGGGGGCAAGACCCCCCCTATCGATCACGCTGCCCCTTGATAGCGATTAGGTATAGCAGCTTTTTTGCGTACGCAGACGATTTGTGGCTTGTTTCGCCCCCCCCCCCCCCCCCCCCCGGCTCCCATAGTCAAAGGCTCAAAGCCCATGAATGACTTATACTATGCAAAGTAATCAGTGGAAGAGAAGGCCCAAATATGAGTAGAAGGAATAAATAAAAAAGCCCACAGTGGAAGAGAAGGACCAGGCTCAAGACGCACGTACTCACGGTAGTTCCATCTCCTCTAATCGCTTCGTTTTCGATCTGCTAGTTCTTGCGATCCGAAACACCTGCTCCTGCAGCCGACCGCCTAGTAGATCGGCTACCGTCGAGAAGGGAAGGCGACAGGGAAGCGCTGCCGCACTGATTCACAGGTGCATTGGCCGGCCGCTCGGATTAGGAAAAAAGGTTAGTTTATTTCAGGATTAGATTAGTTTGTGTCTTAGAGATGTAGAACGATAGACATTGAAAACTAATTAGGATTCTCTAGATTGTCTAATTGTGTTTGTGTAGACTTGAAGAGGAAGATAGCTCAATCAATTCATGAAATTTCCAAGCCAATTGGTTCATGGCTTCATGCTCTCAGCTATGTGAACATGACGTCTTCTATGCTCGATGGTATGACCTCTCTCATCAACTTCAACTTCAAATCTCTAAAACAAATTGTCTAACATTAATGATCCTTGGTTGATGCACATGAAAATTGGATTAGAATCAATATAGGTACTACAGTCTACCTAATTTTGCTATAATAAATTAAAAAAACTAATCTGCCTTGTCAAAGATGGACAATTTGGTCGTCTTCTTCTAGTATTTACATAATTGAAAACATGATTTCAGTGTAGGCCTTTTTCACGGTCTAAATGTTTTATGCCTGGATCGATGCTCTGTAAAATTTCAAGTGTGGAACTCGCCTCCCCTATATCAAATTCCTGGCTCCGTCCCTGTATATAGCGACGTGTACCTAACTCACTATGATCATCAGATCTATTATCCTGCCTTAAAAACATGAGATCCATTTATAGCAGGATAGATGGCGATTGGTAACTAATGTGTAATACCTGATTCATCATGTATGAAAGGAACGTGACACAAGGAATAATATCCCGTGCTAGGTGGCGATTGGTAGTACACATGATCGATGGCATGATCAAGTTGCCTCGTGCTGGCCGATTGAGTCCAGCATACCAACTTGGGCTCCAACTTATCAAGCTCTATAAAACAGTGCTCCATAGAAAAATAACTTGGTCATAAGCGGTGAAGGAGTGCATTGATCGAGCTACCACTACACCACGGTCAAATTTAGAGGCACTTTGTTGGGGCATTTTTAAAAGTTCCCTAAAAGCTTCCAATTAGGGGCACTTTGCCAAAGTGCCCCAATAGTTATGACATTTGGCACTTTGCCAAAGTTCCCAAATAGATATGACCTTTTGTGGCACTCCGACAAAGTGCTTCAATAGCTATTAAGCTTTTTGTGGCACTTCGCCAAAGTGCCCCGATAAAGACTGTTTTCTCAGTGTGGTTACCCCTTGAGCTATAAAAGGTGGTCCAAGGCTACCTAGAAAGGGATTCGAACCCTTGCACACTTGTACGCGCGTAGCAGCTCTCCCCGAGGCCACCTGGCTGGGTTGAGCACCGCGTGTCTATTGTGTTCCTCCATCCAATCCACCAAGGCAGGAGTAGGGTTTTACGCCTCGCGGCGGCCCGAACCTGGGTAAAAACCGCCAGTGTCACCATCGTCGAGCTGCCTCCTGCCTTCCGCTCTTTGTGCAACGTGAACTCCCCCTTGCCGAACCACAAAGGGGCTCAAGGCCCAAGGCTGCCGAATAGCTGTTCGCACAGCCAGCCATGGCTTTCTATCGACAGATTGTTGACGGGGCCTGGGTACAAACGCATCTTGTCGGCAGAATTCCCGTACTCCAGGCAAACTTGTCCCTTTTCTGCAGCGGAGCGATTCGGCGCCGGAGGAAATCGGCCCCCCACATGCTCGACGGTTAGCCCAACAGCTTTAAGGCGAGCAATCCTGTTCAGCGCTGGGCGAAGCATGTCGTCGGTGAGGCCCAACTTACTCCAATCGCTGTCGTGTGTGGCGCATTCAGTCTGCACCGCACAGAACTCAGGGGCATCCTTGTCCTGGATTCAACACCAATCCTCCCACTATTCCGCCCACCTGCTGCGCTGCTAGCCAGGGGGATAATCCCATTCATCCTTCTTTCCTTGGGGAATCCAGCTTATATTTCCCAAGCGGTGAGATTTGTCTTCCATCCGTGGGATGAAAAAGTGCGTGAACAAGTCCACATTGGGGGCAACTCCAACAAAATTCTCGCACAGATGGGAAAAGATTGCCATGCACGCCATTGCATTGGGCGTGAAATCCAGTAGGTGGAATACGTACACCGTCATCATGCCACAGAAGAAATCAGAGAAGGGGGAGGTGAGGCCGCAGAGGAAGTACGCACAGAAAGTGGTACGGGTCCGACGGAGTCTTGGTTCCATTCGGCAAGACCACGGGCGCCCCATGTCCTTTTGGAACTTCCCTCCCCAACATATACGCGTACCTCGCGATCAGGGTGCTGCCATCCAAGTTCGACGAGAGGAAGACCACGTCTTCCTGTCACTTCCTGTCCAGCTGCTCCGTCCTTTTCTTCCTCCCCTCCGCCACTGCATCTTTTACGGTCGCCGCCCACTTCCCCTTCGTGGTGCCCGTATTTCGTCCCATCTCTTGGGCTCACGGGATGAGCAGAAGATCTAGCAGAGCTTTGGAGGCGGATGTTGGCAATGGGAGCGGTTGCTTGGTTTGAGGAAGAAGATGAAGGGAGAAGAGACAGATACGAATGAGCAGCGCCCCTCACGTTGCCTTTTTATTGGGAACGGGTGCAGGTGCTGGCTCTTCGTTATCTTTCCTCATAAAGTTACTGTTTTTGCAGGCACATTACCCATTAACTGCTATTGTTCCACGACCCCACAACCTACGGTAATTACACGGAGTGGACGTTGGATTGACTAGTCATCGTAACAACCGCTGCATGGGCAACCAAGGCTTGACGAAGGAATGGCTACCAAACATGTAATTCAAGACCCAGCCAAAGAAACCACTCTATGTGAGATCAAAGAGCGGATCAAGAAGACCAGGTCAACATACAAGACGACAGAGCATCACCTTGGGAAGGCCTCCCTTGCTAGGCAAGAGAGCCCGGCCAGGTGGAGACCACCCCAAGGACAAGTCCAAGATTTCGATGATGCTCACATGAAAGATAATAGTTGAAACACAAAGAGGGCATCATAAAACACTTGACAAACAAATCTAAGTCTAACATGCTTCCTATGCATATGAATTTATAGGAAGCATGTTAGACTTAGATTTGTCACGGGGTTGAAACACATAGGAATTTATAAGAATAGAGTAACGCATTAAGTAAGATGACATGATGTACAGGAATAAACTCAAGAAATATGATGTAAAACCCATCTTTTTATCCTCGATGGCAACAATACAATACGTGCCTTGCTGCCCCTACTATCACTAGGAAAGGACACCGCAAGATTGAACCCAAAGCTAAGCACTTCTCCCATTGCAAGAAAAACCACTCTAGTTGGCCAAACCAAACCGATAATTCAAAGAGAATTACAAAGATACCAAATCATGCATAAAATAATTCAAAGAAGATTCAAATAATATTCATAATAAGTTGATCATAAATCCGCAATTCATCAAATCTCGACAAACACACCGCAAAAGAAGATTACATCGGATAGATCTCCAAGAACATCGAGGAGAACATGGTATTGAGAATCAAAGAGAGAGAAGAAGCCATCTAGCTACTAGCTATGGACCCGTAGGTCTGTGGTAAACTACTCACGCTTCATCGGAAGGGCAATAGAGTTGATGTAGAAGCCCTCCATGATCGAATCCCCCTCCGGCAGAATGCCGAAAAAGGACCCTAGATGGGAGTTCCCGGGTACAGAAGGTTGCGGTGGTGGATGAAGGAAATATGCCCTAGAGGCAATAATAAAGTTATTATTTATTTCCTTATATCATGATAAATGTTTATTATTCATGCTAGAATTGTATTAATCGGAAACATGATACATCTGTGAATACATAGACAAACAAAGTGTCACTAGTATGCCTCTACTTGACTAGCTCATTGATCAAAGATGGTTATGTTTCCTAGCCATGGACAAAGAGTTGTCATTTGATTAACGGGGTCACATCATTAGGAGAATGATGTGATTGACTTGACCCATTCCGTTAGCTTAGCACTTGATCGTTTAGTATGTTGCTATTGCTTTCTTCATGACTTATACATGTTCCTATGACTATGATATTATGCAACTCACGTTTACCGGAGGAACACTTTGTGTGCTACCAAACGTCACAACGTAATTGGGTGATTATAAAGGTGCTCTATAGGTGTCTCCGAAGGTACTTGTTGGGTTGGCGTATTTCGAGATTAGGGTTTGTCACTCCGATTGTCGAAGAGGTATATCTCCGGGCCCACTCGGTAATGCACATCACTATAAGCCTTGCAATAGTTGCAGGATGATGTATTACGGAACGATTAAAGAGACTTGCCGGTAACGATATTGAACTAGGTATTGAGATACAGACGATCGAATCTCGGGCAAGTAACATACCGATGACAAAGGGAAGAACGTATGTTGTTATGCAGTTTGACTGATAAAGATCTTCGTAGAGTATGTGGGAGCCAATATGAGCATCCAGGTTCTGCTATTGGTTATTGACCAGAGACGTGTCTCGGTCATGTCTACATAGTTCTCGAACCCGTAGGGTCCGCACGCTTAAAGTTCGATGAAGGTTATATTATGAGGTCATGTGTTTTGATGTACCGAAGGTAGTTCGGAGTCCCGGATGTGATCACGGACATGACGAGGAGTCTTGAAATGGCCGAGACATGAAGATTGATATATTGGACGACTATATTCGGACACCGGAATGGTTCCGGGGGTTATCGGATATATACCGGAGTACCGGGGGGTTACCGGAACCCCCCTGAAGGTTATTGGGCCTCATGGGCCCAAGTGGTGGAAGAGGAGAGGCGGCCAAGGGGCAGCCGCCCCCCCCCCCAAGTCCGAATTGGACAAGGAGGGGGGCGGCGCCCCCCTTTCCTTTCCCCCTCTCTCTCCTTCCCTCTCCTCTCCTACTCCAACATGGAAGGGGGGAAGTCCTACTCCCGGTGGGAGTAGGACTCCTCATGGTGCGCGCCAAGGGTGGCCGGCCCCCTCCCCCTCCTCCACTCCTTTATATACGGGTAGGGAGGCACTACCTAGAGACACAACAATTGATCCCTTGGATCTCTTAGCCGTGTGCGGTGCCCCTCTCCACCATAATCCACCTAGGTCATATCGTAGCGGTGCTTAGGCGAAGCCCTGCGTCGGTAGGACATCATCATCGTCACCACGCCGTTGTGCTGACGGAACTCTCCCTCAAAGCTCGGCTGGATCGGAGTTCGAGGGACGTCATCGAGTTGAACGTGTGCTGAACTCGGAGGTGCCATGCGTTCGGTACTTGATCGGTCGGATCGTGAAGACGTACGACTACATCAACCGCATTGTGCTAACGCTTCCGCTTTCGGTCTACGAGGGTACGTGGACACACTCTCCCCTCTCGTTGCTATGCATCACCATGATCCTGTGTGTGCGTAGGAATTTTTTTGAAATTACTATGTTCCCCAACAGTGGCATCCGGGCCTGGTTTTATGCGTAGATGTTATATGCACGAGTAGAACACAAGTGAGTTGTGGGCGATACAAGTCATACTGCTTAACAGCATGTCATACTTTGGTTCGGCGGTATTGTTGGATGAAGCGGCCCGGACCGACATTACGCGTACGCTTACGCGAGACTGGGTCTACCGACGTGCTTTGCACATAGGTGGCTGGCGGGTGTCAGTTTCTCCAACTTTAGTTGAACCGAGTGTGGCTACGCCCGGTCCTTGAGAAGGTTAAAACATCACTAACTTGACGAACTATCGTTGTGTTTTTGATGCGTAGGTAAGAACGGTTCTTGCTCAGCCCATAGCAGCCACGTAAAACATGCAACAACAAAGTAGAGGACATCTAAATTGTTTTTGCAGGGCATGTTATGATGTGATATGGTCAAGGCATGATGCTATATTTTATTGTATGAGATGATCATGTTTTGTAACCGAATTATCGGCAACTGGCAGGAGGCATATGGTTCTCGCTTTATTGTATGCAATGCAATCGCCCTGTAATGCTTTACTTTATCACTAAGCGGTAGCGATAGTCGTAGAAGCAATAGTTGGCGAGATGACAACGATGCTACTATGGAGATCAAGGTGTCGCGCCGGTGACGATGGTGATCATGACGGTGCTTCGGAGATGGAGATCACAAGCACAAGATGCTGATGGCCATATCATATCACTTATATTGATTGCATGTGATGTTTATCTTTTATGCATCTTATCTTGCTTTGATTGACGGTAGCATTATAAGATGATCTCTCACTAAATTTCAAGAAAAAAATGTTCTCCCTGAGTATGCACCGTTGCCAAAGTTCGTCGTGCCCAGACACCACGTGATGATCGGGTGTGATAAGCTCAACGTCCACCTACAACGGGTGCAAGCCAGTTTTGCACACGCAGAATACTCGGGTTAAACTTGACGAGCCTAGCATATGCAGATATGGTCTCGGAACACTGAGACCGAAAGGTCGAGCGTGAATCATATAGTAGATATGATCAACATTGTGATGTTCACCATTAAAAACTACTCCATCTCACGTGATGATCGGTTATGGTTTAGTTGATTTGGATCACGTGATCACTTAGATGATTAGAGGGATGTCTATCTAAGTGGGAGTTCTTAAGTAATATGATTAATTGAACTTAAATTTATCATGAACTTAGTGCCTGATAGTATTTTGCATGTCTATGTTTGTTGTAGATAGATGGCTCGTGCTGTTGTTCCGTTGAATTTTAATGCGTTCCTTGAGAAAGTAAAGTTGAAAGATGATGGTAGCAATTACACGGACTGGGTCCGTAACTTGAGGATTATCCTCATTGCTGCACAGAAGAATTACGTCCTGGAAGCACCGCTAGGTGCCAAACCTGCTGCAGGAGCAACACCAGATGTTATGAACGTCTGGCAGAGCAAAGCTGATGACTACTCGATAGTTCAGTGTGCCATGCTTTACGGCTTAGAACCGGGACTTCAACGACGTTTTGAACGTCATGGAGCATATGAGATGTTCCAGGAGTTGAAGTTAATATATCAAGCAAATGCCCGGATTGAGAGATATGAAGTCTCCAATAAGTTCTACAGCTGCAAGATGGAGGAGAATAGTTCTGTTAGTGAGCATATACTCAGAATGTCTGGGTATAACAATCACTTGATTCAACTGGGAGTTAATCTTCAGGATGATAGCGTCATTGACAGAATTCTACAATCACTGCCACCAAGCTACAAGAGCATCATGATGAACTATAACATGCAAGTGATGGATAAGACGATTCCCGAGCTCTTCGCAATGCTAAAGGCTGCGGAGGTAGAAATCAAGAAGGAGCATCAAGTGTTGATGGTCAATAAGACCACCAGTTTCAAGAAAAAGGGCAAAGGGAAGAAGAAGGGGAACTTCAAGAAGAACAGCAAACAAGTTGCTGCTCAAGAGAAGAAACCCAAGTCTGGACCTAAGCCTGAGACTGAGTGCTTCTACTACAGGCAGACTGGTCACTGGAAGCGGAACTGCCCCAAGTATTTGGCGGATAAGAAGGATGGCAAGGTGAACAAAGATATATGTGATATACATGTTATTGATGTGTACCTTACCAGAGCTCGTAGTAGCACCTGGGTATTTGATACTGGTTCTGTTGCTAATATTTGCAACTCGAAACAGGGACTACGGATTAAGCGAACACTGGCTAAGGACGAGGTGACGATGCGTGTGGGAAATGGTTCCAAAGTCGATGTGATCGCCGTTGGCACGCTACCTCTACATCTACCTTCGGGATTAGTTTTAGACCTAAATAATTGTTATTTGGTGCAGCGTTGAGCATGAATATTATATTTGGATCTTGTTTGATGCGAGACAATTATTCATTTAAATCTGAGAATAATGGTTGTTCTATTTATATGAGTAATATCTTTTATGGTCATGCACCCTTGAACAGTGGTCTATTTTTGATGAATCTCGATAGTAGTGATACACATATTCGTAATGTTGAAGCCAAAAGATGCAGAGTTGATAATGATAGTGCAACTTTTTTGTGGCACTGCCGTTTGGGTCATATTGGTGTAAAGCGCATGAAGAAACTCCATACTGATGGACTTTTGGAATCACTTGATTATGAATCACCTGGTACTTGCGAACCATGCCTCATGGGCAAGATGACTAAAACGCCGTTCTCCGGAACTATGGAGCGAGCAACTGATTTGCTGGAGATCATACATACTGATGTATGTGGTCCAATGAATGTTGAGGCTCGCGGTGGGTATCATTATTTTCTCACCTTCACAGATGATTTAAGCAGATATGGGTATATCTACTTAAAGAAACATAAGTCTGAAACATTTGAAAAGTTCAAAGAATTTCAGAGTCAAGTTGAAAATCATCGTAACAAGAAAATAAAGTTTCTACGATCTGATCATGGAGGAGAATATTTGAGTTACGAGTTTGGTCTACATTTAAAATAATGCGGAATAGTTTCGCAACTCACGCCACCTGGAACACCACAGCGTAATGGTGTGTCCGAACGTCGTAATCGTACTTTACTAGATATGGTGCGATCTATGATGTCTCTTACTGATTTACCGCTATCATTTTGGGGTTATGCTTTAGAGACGGCTGCATTCACGTTAAATAGGGCACCATCAAAATCCGTTGAGACGACGCCTTATGAACTATGGTTTGGCAAGAAACCAAAGTTGTCGTTTCTTAAAGTTTGGGGCTGCGATGCTTATGTCTAAAAGCTTCAACCTGATAAGCTCGAACCCAAATCGGAGAAATGTGTCTTCATAGGATACCCAAAGGAAACTGTTGGGTACACCTTCTATCACAGATCCGAAGGCAAGACATTCGTTGCCAAGAATGGATCCTTTCTAGAGAAGGAGTTTCTTTCAAAAGAAGTGAGTGGGAGGAAAGTAGAACTTGATGAGGTAACAGTACCTGCTCCCTTATTGGAAGGTACTTCATCGCAGAAACCGGTTCCTATGGCGTCTACACCAATTAGTGAGGAAGTTAATGATGATGATCATGAAACTTCAGATCAAGTTGTTACTGAACCTCGTAGGTCAACCAGAGTAAGATCCGCACCAGAGTGGTACGGAAATCCTGTTCTGGAGGTTATGTTGCTAGACCATGACGAACCTACGAAATATGAAGAAGCGATGGTGAGCCCAGATTCCGCAAAATGGCTTGAGGCCATGAAATCTGAGATGGGATCCATGTATGAGAACAAAGTGTGGATTTTGGTTGACTTGCCCGATGATCGGCAAGCCATCGAGAATAAATGGATCTTCAAGAAGAAGACTGACGCTGACGGTAATGTTAATGTCTATAACGCTTGACTTGTTGCAAAAGGTTTTCGACAAGTTCAAGGGATTGACTACGATAAGACCTTCTCACCCGTAGCGATGCTTAAGTCTGTCCGGATCATGTTAGCAATTGCCGCATTTTATGATTATGAAATTTGGCAAATGGATGTCAAAACTGCATTCCTGAATGGATTTCTAGAAGAAGAGTTGTATATGATGCAACCAGAAGGTTTTGTCGATCCAAAGGGAGCTAACAAAGTGTGCAAGCTCCAGCGATCCATTTATGGACTGGTGCAAGCCTCTCGGAGTTGGAATAAACGTTTTGATAGTGTGATCAAAGCATATGGTTTTATACAGACTTTTGGAGAAGCCTGTATTTACAAGAAAGTGAGTGGGAGCTCTGTAGCATTTCTGATATTATATGTGGATGACATATTGTTGATTGGAAATGATATAGAATTTCTGGATAGCATAAAGGGATATTTGAAGAAGAGTTTTTCAATGAAGGACCTCAGTAAAGCTGCTTATATATTGGGCATCAAAATCTATAGAGATAGATCAAGACGCTTAATTGGACTTTCACAAAGCACATACCTTGTCAAAGTTTTGAAGAAGTTCAAAATGGATCAAGCAAAGAAAGGGTTCTTGCCTGTGTTACAAGGTGTGAAGTTGAGTAAGACTCAATGCCCGACCACTGCAGAAGATAGAGAGAAAATGAAAAATGTTCCCTATGCTTTAGCCATAGGCTCTATCATGTATGCAATGCTGTGTAGCAGACCTGATGTGTGCCTTGCTATTAGTTTAGCAGGGAGGTACCAAAGTAATCCAGGAGTGGATCACTGGACAGCGGTCAAGAACATCCTGAAATACCTGAAAAGGACTAAGGATATGTTTCTCGTTTATGGAGGTGACAAAGAGCTCGTCGTAAGTGGTTACGTCGATGCAAGCTTTGACACTGATCCGGACGATTCTAAATCACAAACCGGATACGTGTATTTATTGAACGGTGGAGCTGTCAGTTGGTGCAGTTCTAAACAAAGCGTCGTAGCGGGATCTACATGTGAAGCGGAGTACATAGTTGCTTCGGAAGCAGCAAATGAAGGAGTCTGGATGAAGGAGTTCATATCCGATCTAGGTGTCATACCTAGTGCATCGGGTCCAATGAAAATCTTTTGTGACAATACTGGTGCAATTGCATTGGCAAAGGAATCCATATTTCATAAGAGAACCAAGCACATCAAGAGACGCTTCAACTCCGGGATCAAGTCCAGATGGGAGACATAGAGATTTGTAAAATACATACGGATCTGAATGTTGCAGACCCGTTGACTAAGCCTCTTCCACGAGCAAAACATGATCAGCACCAAGGCTCCATGGGTGTTAGAATCATTACTGTGTAATCTAGATTACTGACTCTAGTGCAAGTGGGAGACTGAAGGAAATATGCCCTAGAGGCAATAATAAAGTTATTATTTATTTACTTATATCATGATAAATGTTTATTATTCATGCTAGAATTGTATTAACCGGAAAAATGATACATGTGTGAATACATAGACAAACAAAGTGTCACTAGTATGCCTCTACTTGACTAGCTCGTTGATCAAAGATGGTTATGTTTCCTAGCCATGGACAAATAGTTGTCATTTGATTAACGGGGTCACATAATTAGGAGAATGATGTGATTGACTTGACCCATTCCGTTAGCTTAGCACTTGATCGTTTAATATGTTGCTATTGCTTTCTTCATGACTTATACATGTTCATATGACTATGAGATTATGCAACTCCCGTTTACCGGAGGAACACTTTGTGTGCTACCAAACGTCACAACGTAACTGGGTGATTATAAAGGTGCTCTACAGGTGTCTCCGAAGGTACTTGTTGGGTTGGCGTATTTCGAGATTAGGATTTGTCACTCCGATTGTCGGAGAGGTATATCTCTGGGCCCACTCGGTAATGCACATCACTATAAGCCTTGCAAGCATTGCAACTAATGAGTTAGTTGAGGGATGATGTATTACAGAACGAGTAAAGAGACTTGCCGGTAACGAGATTGAACTAGGTATTGAGATACCGACGATCGAATCTCGGGCAAGTAACATACCGATGAAAAAGGGAACAACGTATTTATTATGCGGTTTGACCGATAAAGATCTTCGTAGAATATGTGGGGGCCAATATGAGCATCCAGGTTCCGCTATTGGTTATTGACCAGAGACGTGTCTCGGTCATGTCTACATAGTTCTCGAACCCGTAGGGTCCGCACGCTTAAAGTTCGATGACGGTTATATTATGAGTTTATGTGTTTTGATGTATCGAAGGTAGTTCAGAGTCCCGGATGTGATCACGGAAATGACGAGGAGTCTTGAAATGGTAGAGACATGAAGATTGATATATTGGACGACCATATTCGGACACCGGAATGGTTCCGGGGGTTATCGGATATATACCGGAGTACCGGGGGGTTACCGGAACCCCCCGGAGGTTATTGAGCCTCATGGGCCCAAGTGGTGGAAGAGGAGAGGCGGCCAAGGGGCAGCCGCGCGCCCCTCCCCCCCAAGTCTGAATTGGACAAGGAGGGGGGGGCGCCCCCCCTTTCCTTTCCCCCCCTCTCTCCTTCCCTCTCCTCTCCTACTCCAACATGGAAGGGGGGAAGTCGTACTCCCGGTGGGAGTAGGACTCCTCATGGGGCGCGCCAAGGGTGGCCGGCCCCCTCCCCCTCCTCCACTCCTTTATATATGGGGAGGGAGGCACCCCCTAGAGACACAACAATTGATCCCTTGGATCTCTTAGCCGTGTGCGGTGCCCCCTCCACCATAATCCACCTCGGTCATATCGTAGCGGTGCTTAGGCGAAGCCCTGCGTCGGTAGAACATCATCATCGTCACCACGCCATCGTGCTGACGGAACTCTCCCTCAAAGCTCGGCTGGATCGGAGTTCGAGGGACGTCATCTAGTTGAACGTGTGCTGAACTCGGAGGTGTCGTGCGTTCGGTACTTGATCGGTCGGATCGTGAAGACGTACGACTACATCAACCGCATTGTGCTAACGCTTACGCTTTCGGTCTACGTGGGTACATGGACACACTCTCCCCTCTCGTTGCTATGCATCACCATGATCCTGTGTGTGTGTAGGATTTTTTTTTGAAATTACTACGTTCCCCAACAGTGGAAAAGTGTTTTCGTGGATGCCTCTGGTGGTTTGGGGATATATGGGAATATATAGGCGGAAGAATTAGGCCAGGAGGTGCACGAGGGGCCCACAAGGGTAGGGGCGCGCCCTCCATCCTTGTGGCCGCCTCGTGGCTCCTTCGACTTCATCTCCAAGTCTTCTGGTTGTCTTCTGGTCCAAGAAAAATCATCACGAAGGTTTTATTCTGTTTGGACTCTATTTGGTATTCCTTTTCTGCGGAACTCAAAAACAGGGGGAAAACAGGAACTGGCACTGGGCTCTAGGTTAATAGGTTAGTCCCAAAAATAATATAAAATAGCATATTAATGCATATTAAACATCCAAAATAGGTAATATAATAGCATGGAACAATAAAAAATTATAGATACTTGGAGACATATCAGCTTGCCGGACTTCACTCTCGGCATGACACCTAGCAGTCCATTTAATGCACTTTGTCATAACTGCCATAGTTAGGTATGATAGCACTGTTAGCTATCTAATCACCAGATAAAGACTGTTTTACCACTGTGGTTGCCCCTTGAGCTATAAAAGAAGGTCCAAGGCTACCTAGAAAGCGATTCAGACCCTTGCACACTTGTACGCGCGTAGCAGCTCTCCCCGAGGCCACCTGGCCGGGCTTGAGCGCTGCGTGCCCATTGTGTTCCTTCATCCAATCCACCAAGGCAGGAGTAGGGTTTTACACCTTGTGGCGGCCTGAACCTGGGTAAAAATCACCAGTGTCACCATCGTTGAGCTGCTTCATGGCTTCCGCTCTTTGTGCAACGTGAACTCCCCCTCGCTGAACCACAAAGGGGCTCATAGCCCCATAGGTGAGCGTGTTCACCCACGAAACTTTGCCAAAGAGCCCCAATAGGTATGACCTTTTGTGGCTTTTTGTTAGCATTTTTAACGGGTGCTCTATTCCTTTTCTCTAACAAACATGTTCACGTGCTGAGTCGGTTCCACGTACGTGCTATACGTTCTTGGAATAGAAACAAGTTGAGCACCAACATGTAGCCAATATCACCCGGGATGACGACGCTCGAAACACGCACTTTGCGTCAGCGAGTCAACATGATCGTCGCGACAACCGCGTCAACCCTGCCGGCTGGCTCAGCTCGCTGCACCAGCTGCACATCCTCGTCAGCGGCGTCCAATGAGCCTCGCTTTATCGTTAACTCCTAAAATCTGGTGACTAGGTGTCTTCTTGGCCTTCCTTCCACCGACTGTCAGAAGCTTTTCCATCGTTTCGCTCGATGGCCTCGTGACTGTCGGCGCCGCCATCAAGATGATGCTCTTCGCGAGGGCAAGTGTGTCGTGCCAATGAAATTGTTTTTACCTCGACCGGTCGGGAGTACCATTCTCTTGGAGTCTTGGCCCGGTGTAACTTTGCATGCGCCGGCAGATCTTGGGCTGTAGCAGTAACTCATGAGCTGAGCTGAGCAGCAGCACATGGGCTGGTTGTTACAGTGTGACTGGATGCTTCATAATGGGCCTAAATTTTTAGGCCCCTGCAAAATGGGCCACCTATTGTCACCTGTATGATGTATGTGGTCTGATTCACATAGTCTAGGCCAACCGTGTCGATTCTACAAGCGGAGACGCTGGCAGATCTTATATACCACTTGATGCGTCGCAGAATTTTCGCGTCGCCTAAAGAATTGGCCGTTGGGTAGGCCCATTTCACTCCATGGTAGCTCTTTTTTGCAACACTGGTTTCGCTGCTAGGTTGATTTTTGCTGTTCCGGTTTTCTATGTTGGTTTTGTTATGTTTCTTCTTTCTTATTTTTCCTTTTTTTGTTCTATTTTTTTTATTTTATTTCACTTTCTTTCCCTTTTTATGTTATGCTTCATTTTATGTTTTGTTCCTTTCATTTCATTTTCCTTTTCCCCTTTTATTTTTTTCCTGTTAATTTTTATCGCACAGTTTAAAAATATATAGGTTCATGGACTTAAAATATAGGCTCATGGATCTAGAAAAATGGTCACGAGTTTGAAAAACTTGTTCTTGGGTTTAAGATAATACGTTCATGGATTTGGAAAATGTTTCGTTCATATTTAAAAATTGTTCACATAGTTTGAAAAAAAATGTTCACGAGGTTTGGAAAAAGTGTTCTTCAGTTCAAGTTAATAAGTTTATGGATTTGGTAAAAAAAACATATTTAAAAATTGTTCACATCATTTGAAAAAAAATGCTCGCAAGGTTTACAAATTTGCTATTGGGTTCCGACTAGTAAGTTCATGGATTCAGAAAATGTTTTGTTCATATTTAAAAATTGTTCACGTGGTTTTAGAAAAAGTTCACGAGATTCAAAAAGTTGTTCTTGGGTTCAAAATATACGTCCAGGGATTCGGAAAATATTTTCATTGATACTAAAAAAATATTCATGTAGTTTGAAAACTTTTTCATGAGGTTCAAAAAATTGTTCTTGGGTTCAAAATAATGGGTTCATGGATTCGAAGAATGTTTGATTCATATTTACAAATTGTTCATGAAGTTTTAAAAAAAAAGTCCACAAGGTTCAAAATTACGATTTCAGAATTAATAAATCTTCAAGGATTCCAGAACAAGGTTCACAGATTCAAAAGAAATGTTCATGGGCTCCAAAAAATATGTTCATGGATTAAAAAATAGGTTATCGATTCAAAAAATTGTTCACAAGGTTCAAAAAATTGTTCATGGGTCAAGAAAATTATATGTTCACATGTTTAAAAATATTGATGGATTTGAAAAATATAAGTTGATGTATACAAAATATTCATGGGTTAAAAAAGTTCAAAATCCTATATATGTTCATGTACGGGGTTTTCGTACACATTTTTGTTTCTTAAATATTTTTAGCACTAGTTCTTTTAACAAACATCAAGTACCACAATTTAGAAAGTTTTGTTTGAAGTACGTAATCTTCTTAATTTTGATACAGATACTGGTATAGTAGTGTAGGGAATACTTGCAAACCTTTTTTTCTGCGGGTAGAAATATTGTATTACTCAAGCCAACAAAGAGTTACAATCAGTGGTGACTAGCTGAAGCACTATCGGGGGACCAGAGCCAATCCAAGTCATGGTTCTTCCCTCGGTACGAGCAAAATTTGCTAGACTATCGCTAACCTGATTTTGAGTCCGATTTACATGAGTAATACAACATTCACGAAGAGATAAAAGATATCTAATCTCTTTGACTAAAGAAGCATAAATAGACCTATCTTTCTACTGTCCTTGAATCAGCTTTATAGCAACAAGTGAATCCAACTCAATGGCCACTGGACGATCACTTCTCTGAATCGCTAGAGATAACCCTTCCATGCAAGCACACAACTCTGCCTCCAAAGCTTCACGACACGAGTAAAGTGTTCTGCAAGCTGAAAAAATTACGTCCCCCAAAGGGTCCCGTAATACCATACCTGCTCCTGCCCTGCCATCATCAAAAGAACCGTCCGTGTTTAGCTTTACCCACCCTTCCGGTGGTGCAGCCCACTTAGGGGCGGCCGGTGAGGGCGCTATATCAGCATGAAGTAACGTGCAATCAAAGGAGATAATTGATTTCCCCTTGGCTGGATCCATATGTGTGTTCACTTTGATAGCAATTAGCGACTCCAGATAGCTAACAAGGAACCTCCTCGATACCTCAAGAGGCGGCGGAATTTTGTTGTGCACTATCTCGTTACGAATGAACCAACACCTCGAGAGTGTCATAAGAAGCATGTACCTCTCTATTTCATGAAGTGGCTGTAGCACTTGGAACAGCCATTCCTTCCCAACATTCGCCACAGTATCAACCGGTGGAAGGTTCCAAACCTCCGACATATACAACCATAATTCGCATGCTCTAGGACAGCTACATAACGGATGGAAGTTGTCCTCCGGTTCCACGCCACACACCGGACATATGTTGGTGGTTTCCAAGGTCCTCTTATGCTTGTTAACCCAAGTAGGAAGGGAATCTGAGACCACTCTCCAAGCAAAGTTTTTGACTGTTGGGGGAATATCCGTTTTCCATATCAAGTTCTAGATGGCCCGGCAGCCCTCCGGATTAGTGCTAGACGCAGGTTGAGATTCTCTGTTGGCTTCCTCAAAAGCAAACTCATACGCCGACTTCACCGAGAATTGTCCAAATCTCCCTGGTCCCCATGCAATTGTATTCTCCTCATGCCTTGGAGACGCTCTGATTTTAATGATTTCATTCACATCACAAGGCCAAAAGTAATTCTGCAGCAAGTTCATATTCCACGACCCATTGTCAGCAAGCAGTTCTGACACATAACGGATGCGGCAATTACCTCTTGGAGTGACCGGTTTGAAGGAGTGGGGTCTAGGTATCCAATTGTCTCTCCAAACACGAATGCTTGCTCCATTGCCCACTCTCCAGACTATGCCCTTTTTCAGGAGCTCAAGTCCATAACTTATAGCTTGCCAAGATGGGGAGGCATTACCAGAAAAGACCGTGTCCTCGAGCTGACCATCCGGGTAATAACGAGATTTTAACAGTCGAGCACAAAGGCTATCCGGCCTATCAATAAGTCTCCAAGCTTGGCGTGCGAGGAGAGCTTGGTTGAACAGTCTGTAATCGTGGAATCCAAGCCCTCCTTTACACTTTGGCTGCAACAAATAATCCCAAGACTTCCAATGTACTTTCCTGCGACCATCTTTAGAGCCCCAATAAAAGTTTCTTACCATCCTTGTTAGGTTATCACAAACTGAGAACGGAAGCTTAAAAACGCCCATGATGTATGTTGGGAGAGATTGTGCAACTGACTTGATTAGAACTTCACGGCCTGGTTGCGCCAGCCACCCATCTCCCCACTGTATAAGTCTCTTAGTGAGACTAGCTTGCAAGTTTTGGAACCGTCCCTTAGACATCCGACCTTCAGGTGTAGGGAGACCCAAGTATTTCTCTTCAAATTCTGCCTTAGTAACTTCCAGTATAGTACAGACCGCATTCTGGGCAGCCTCTGGGCATGCATGACCGAAAAATATGGAGCACTTGTTTAGATTAATTCTCTGGCCAGTAGCACTAGCATACAGGTCCAAAATCGCCTTGACTTTCAGGGCTTGGTCCTGTGTTGCTTCAAAAAACAGCAAGGAGTCATCTGCGAATAAAAGATATGATATTCCCGGCGCCCTTCTACAGACTTTTATAGGAGTGATATTACCAATATTAACTTCATGCTTCAGAATGGCAGAGAGTCCGTCAGCAACAAAAAGGAATAAGAATGGTGATAATGGGTCACCTTGCCGTAGCCCATGCGACGGTGCAAACGAATCTAGAAGGGTTCCATTAAGTTTTACCGAATACCTCACTGAAGTGACACATGTCATGATCCAGTCCACCCAACGATGAGAGAAACCCAATTTCTGCATCATTTGCTTCAAGAAAACCCAATCAACTCTGTCATACGCCTTTGATAAGTCGAGCTTATAGGCACAAAAACTTCTGGTAGGATCTTTCTCTTGCTTTATATGATGGATGCACTCGAAAGCAATGAGTGCATTATCCGTAATCATCCTTCCGGGTATAAAAGCACTCTGTTCCGGCGAGATAATATCATCTAAAATTGGCCTCAGCCGGTTCACCAAACACTTTGATATGACCTTATAGATTACATTACATAAACTAATAGGCCTAAAATCAATCAACTTTGAAGGATTAGGAACTTTTGGGATAAGAACGATTGAGGTTGAGTTAACCCCTTCTGGCATCACACCTGAGTTGAAAAACTCCTTTACTGACGTGATTACACTGTCCCGTAGTGTACTCCAGTTGTGCTGAAAAAAACGTCCTGGAAAACCATCCGGGCCCAGGGCCTTCAACGGACCGATCTGAAACAGGGCATCCGATATTTCCTCATCACTGAAAGGAGCACATATCTTAACATTATCATCATCAGTTATCAATGCATCAAACAGGCTTAAAACAGGAGTGTGGATGAGGTTCGGATCAGCCGTGTACATTCCTTGGAAGTACTCATTAGCCATCTTCCTCATTGTCGCCTCATCTGAATGGGCAACACCACTGTCATCAACAAGTTCACGAATTTTATTCTTGCGAGCTCTCCAAACCGCCTTGCCCTGAAAGTATTTCGTGTTCCTGTCTCCCTCTTTCAACCAATTTATTCTCGACCTCTGGAGCCATAGCATCTCTTGCTGATATAGTAACTCGTTCATCCTGTCAGTTACTCGCCGTATATCCTGACGATCAGCGTTCATATTCATCAATTCCTCAAGTTGTGACCTGGACATGGCTAGCTCGCGGGTTATATTACCAAACTTTTTCCTACTCCATATGCCCAAAGTAGACATGGTCTTCTTTCGGGCTGATTGTAGCTGTTCAAGGTTCCCAATTGCTCCCGCCGCCTCCCATGCTTGCTGCACCAACTCGGGAAGCTCACCACTTCGCTCCCAAAAGATCTCGTACTGGCGTCGGCGTCCTGCACTTGGTCCAGGGTCCGGATCACCCTTAAGAATAAGAACCACATGATCAGAACAGGGTGACACCACATGGGACACCGAGGAAAAAGCGAACATATTACGCCATGCACTAGAGGCGACAGCACGATCCAAACGTACACGCACGTTTGCGGTCCCGCTTCTCTTGTTATCATATGTGAACGGCACACCTGAGAAACCGATATCCACAAGTTGACATACCTCAAGCACATCACGAAAGGCCGTCATTTGTAATTCAGCTCTTGGTGTTGCTGACAAGTGCTCGAGATCCCAAAGACACTCATTGAAATCTCCAATTACCAACCAAGGAAGATCCGAGGTGGCGAACAGGCATTGAAGTTTCTGCCACATCAGATGACGATTCTCAACACGCGGTTCCCCGTACACAAAGGTTACTCTCCATTGTTCGGTGTCAGCATGTAAACGAACCGCCACAACGATATAGCGATCATCCTTGTCCAGAATATCTATTATCAGACTTTCGTGCCAAAAAAGAGCAAGGCCCCCGCTAAGGCCATTGCTATCCACACAAGTAAATCCTTTGAGGCCCAGCCGTCCTCTCAATCTTCTCATTTTCTCTTCTTTTTGTCTTGTCTCACACAAAAACACCATCCTGGGGGAATGCGACTGCACTAGCGTCTTTAGCTCACGAACTGTCCGGGAATTCCCCCCTCCCCGGCAGTTCTAGCTCATGAGATCCATTAATTCCGGCGGCGCTCCTCGGGGGAGCCCGCCAAAGATGAAGCACTCTTCTACACATTGGTACCGACCACGGTCTTATTTGCGTTATCTGACTTTGATCTCTTCAAGTCTTGCTTTGGCGGCGGACTTGCTGGGACAGCCCTCGTCCCTGGTAAGGACAAAACATTCTTCAGGGGAGCTTGCCCCGAGGGACTTGCATCCACTCCCCTTTTTCTGTTCTGTTCCCCCTCATGCGTCTCAATCACAGCCCCTCTGTCTAGGTCCATAGCAGCATTTTGAGCTGTTGGTTTTGCGGGGTTCTCAGTAGGCTCCTGGGTTCGACCCCCTCCTCTACTTCCTCCCCTCATACTCCAGGCTGCTCTCAGCTCTTTGAAAACCAAAGCTTTTTGGTCATGAACACCGTCCCCATGCTCAGTATATAAGTGACCAATCATCCCACAAACGACACACCAATCCGGAAGACGTTCATACTTAGCCTTGAAGATCTGCCTTTTCATCTTTTTCACAATGGAAACATTGTTTTTGAGGGGCTTCCTCACATCTAGGGTAACCCTAGCCCTATAGAAATTACCAGCAAAATCACCAGGGTCATCTTCATCCTCACACAGAGCCCCCACCTTTGCAGCCAAAGGTTTTACCAAAGGTCCATATCCATCTGGCAGATCATGTATCTGAATCCAGATTTTAAAGTAGTTCAAATCAATCAGAGATGGTTTCGTGAATCCATCATAGACAGCAAGCACCACCGGCTGCCCTCTGAAGGCCCACGGACCACCCTCCATCACCTTGTTCCAATCTCCCAAACAAGAAAATTGCATAGTTTATAGATTGTCGCCCAAGGATCTAAACTTTACTGTTTGCGCTAAATCCCACGCATCCTCATGTTCTTGTAGAACCAGAAGTCTCCATAATCCTTAGACGTGTGCACCTTGCCTATCGCGAGCCAGCGGGGGTTGGCTGCAGCATCCGGCATCACATCCTCGAAAACTAGGCCATCAAATTCCTCCTCAACAATCCCAAGTTCAGCCATCATCTCCTCAAGTTCCTTCTCCACCTGCGTGCATGATGAAGAAGGCGCCACCATCTTAACCCTAGGGCAACCCGAGGGACGAGACGGCCCCGGAACGGTTCCTCTCCAACCCTAGCCAAGGCCGGGCAGCGAGCGCGGGGGGAAGCCCCTTGATCGGCCCGAGCGTCGGGGCGAGGGAGGGAGATCGGCGGCGGTAGTATTCTCAACGGCGGCTGGCACCGAGAGGAGAGAATCCTAACGAGAGGGGAACCTTTGCTTTTTAGGAACGTACCAGTAAGCATTGTTAGGGAAAGGTACGTGCAAAACTTTTTTAGCGTACTTATATCTTTTTTTAGTGTTCTACCACTCTTTATTCATTATAATAATATATCCTTAGGAATACACAAATCAGTCGGGGGATTCAGTGATGCTATTATGTGAATTTTGCATATCAGCTACAGTCCCAAAGACGCCGCGGGCGGCGGCATTGAGCGAGGTCAGCGCTAAGTTTTCGCCCGGAACGAGCCAACAAATACCAGACGCACCCGCATCCAAACATGCCAGAAGGTCGGGCAGTCCTCGCATCCAAGCCGAGCCAATCCAGCCGAGCCGAAGTACATTGCCGATGTCCACCTCACCAACCACAGCTGCAAGCCGCAGAACAACACCTCACGTCGCCGAGCCGCCACCCGCAACCCGACGCCATATCTGCACACGCCGGCCATCCAGAGCGCCGCTGCCATGACGCCGTCCTCGATCCGTGGCTCGCCGCCACGCCACGGATCCATGGGCAACAACATAACATCCACCGCGATCAACAAGACTTTCTCCTGCAGGAGGGGACATGAGCACGAGCACGAGCACGGGGGCCGCCGCCTCCAAGGGCGACGACATCGACGAGCGCTGGTCGATGCTGTTCGCGGCGGACCTGGCGACCACGCGACGAATCTTCCTTGCTGATGGGGTGATTTGGCTCAGGAAGGACACACTCCAAATCGTGCTGCTCGACGAGAAGGGTGCCACGGTGGACGCGAGGTTCCTCCACGAAGGTGAATCGATTGACATCAGCAGGTTTGTCTCCTTCCCATGCCACTTCGCTAGGGTTCATGATAGGGCTCCGGCGATCACGGCGGCGGCCGATCTCCGGTGCAACACATCGACTCGGGCGGGCGACACGACGAGCGCGGCACACGGCAGCGTTGAGATCGTGCGGTGCATTCCACGGCCACGTCCGCCGCCTCCGACCGATGGGGCAGGCCTGCTGGGGCGTGGACCGGTCCACCATGGGGCTGATGCTCGCCACGTTGTGGGGGGTGGATCCAACCGCCATGACTCGTGCAAGGCTATGGTTTCGGCGGCTGCCACTAGTATAAAACGTGCACTCGAGCCCCCTTCCCCCATTTTAGATCTTGACGAGTGCCTCTCCCACTTCTGGGACGCGCCGCACGAAATCAAATCTAGGGTTCCTCAAACTTTTTCTTGGTGGGAGGGGAAGATTCGTGGGGATCATAGATTGTATGCCCAAGTAGTTGGTTCCGCATCTCACCTCCCAGGCCCCAAGTCGATCCACCCAAACAAGAAAGGCGAGATGAGAGAGGAAGGCTTCAGTGCGGGCCGTCATGGCCGTGGGGCTGGCCGCTTCAGCCGCGGCCGTGGTCGCGACTCCAACGTGTGGAAGCGCAAGATGGGGACAGGTATGGGAGATTCCTCATCGACGAAGGCGTCTGGATCCGGCGAGTCTGGCTTCGAGAAGTGGGAAGAGTCGGCGGAGGGCAGGCAGGGCGGTCCTCCCCGTCGAGGGGGGATGATGAGCATGGCATGGCTGATTCCCCGGGAGAGGCTTCAACCTGGGGAGCGCATGCTGCTCCACCTCGCCAGGGTGACGACAAGTCCACTCGCGTACACTACAAAAAAAAATACACTTCCGTGATGATACGTGTTTGTCACAGTAGGTCACGTTTTCTGTCATGCATGTACATTCATGACAAATTTATCACACAATCAAGATAGTCATACATGTGCTGTCGTAGAAGTGTTCCATGACATTACCAAAATTATCATCACGGAAGTGTCCACTTCCATGACGATAAATCGCGCATCACAGAAGTGCTCTCGTCAAGGGTGACCGACACGTAGCATTCACCGTAACGGAACGCCGTTAAGCTATCGGGTACGGTTTTGGATCCGATAACCTGTTAACAGCCCGGACCAATGGGGATTTTCCACGTGTAAAATCATCATTGGCCGGAGGAAACACGTGTTGCCTCACCATTGGGACATATGTCATCCACTCATTGGACAGGAGGCGCCTATGATAGGTCGACAGGTGGCACTGCCCAACAGTGGCCCATTCCGGTGAAAAAGGCCGGCCCAGTTAAAAATAGCATGCCGGCCCATATAAGGCCTACTTGTGTCAGGTCCATTTAAGCCCACGGCCCATACGAGATGTGCCAATTCGGCCCGTCAACGGCCCGTTAAAGATTTGACACCATTGCAGCCCATCGTCAGTTCGAGCCCGTTAACAGCCCGCTATATATTTGGGCTCAATATCGACCCGATGATATTTCGGCCTGTTAACGGCCCATTCAGTGGATTGGCCAACTTTCACGATGTACATCTTTCGGCCTTTTAGCGACCCATTTAAATGTTGGGCTAATTCCCGGCCCGGTGTGTCTTTCAGCCCGTTGACGACCCATAAATTAGTTGGGCCATTTGTAGTCGGACCTGAGTTTCGGCCTTTTAGCGACCCATTTAAGTGTTGGGCCAATTTCTGGCCCGGTGTGTCTTTCAACCTGGTGATGGCCCATATATCTGTTGGGCCATTTGTAGTCGGACCTGAGTTTTGGCCTTTTAGTGACCCATTTAAGTGTTGGGCCAATTCCCGGCCCTGTGTGCCTTTCAGCCTGTTAATGGACCATAAATGAGTTGGGCCATTTGTAGTCGGACATGAGTTTTGGCCTTTTAACGGCCCATGCCCTTCATGGTCCAATACGAGCCCGGTTTCTCTTTCGGCCTGCTAAAGGCCCACAACACAGTTGGGCCATTTACAATACGACTTGACTTTCGGCCTCTTAGCGGCCCATACTCTTCATGGTCCTGTACAAGCCCGCTGTCTCTTTCGGCCTGCTAAAGGCCCACAGTATAGTTGGGCCATATGTAGCCCGAACTTAGTAACGGCCTGTTAACGGCCCGTGAAATCAATTGGGCCCACCTGTTGCCCGCTTCGATGTCAGCCTGTTAACGACCCGGGAGTTAAGAGAGCCAACCATTAACTTTTGGCCTGGTAACGGCCCATTAACTTAATGGGCCCACTAAAGTTCGTACATGTCTTTAGGCCAAATTGGATAATTTGAGCCCATTACGACGAGCAATTAAGCACAGGACCAAAACCGATCAAGCAAAGGTACGGCATATAGGGAAAAACATTGCACATCCAGCATATATTACAGGAAATTACATCCACTGGGCAATCAAAGATTGATGCCAGTGCAAATAAATGAACAGAACCTAACGATCTACAACGTCACAATCTGCAACCTCAGCACGGATGACGCCCATAAGCATGTGGGCAAGTTCTTGCTGCTTTGCTACACTGTCTCTAAAAACATTGATCAGTTGTTGTGTCGCACGACTATGCACCTCTGATTCCTCCACCATTTCCATCATCCCTTCAGCCATTAATTGGTTCACAAACATACATTTTTTCCATTGCATTCGAGACAGAGGATACTGAACAGATTCAGATGGCAATTTTGGCAGGCTTGTATTATTGATAGTGGAGAGTGTCCAGACCACTGCATCATAACATAAATTAGGAGGGGAACCAAACGTATTAATCATGAGTCATTGGCATATTACCTGGCCTAGATTTATTGGAAAGAAACAATGGGGTTGCCTTGCTGTTTTCAGAGTTTGTCTTCTTATCTTCAGCAGCCTGCACCAAATTAAGACACTAGCATTGCTATCATTGGCCAAGTCAGATAATAGGAAAGCAACATTGGCACAACGAACGTTTGTGCAACTAGCCAACACCAAATTAACACAATATGGCACAGCTATCATCATCCAGGTAAGGTAATACGAAAGCAACATTGACACAATGAATGAATGGGCAACCAGAGCAGCACTACAATTCAGTAATGTGCATGATATGAGATAGTACACTCATGCAGCTCAGTATGCAAAACTACCAGGCAGTTTTCTTTACAAAAATCGACATTGGCGCCTTTAACATTTTGCTACAACTAATTTTAGATCAGATAAAGGTTGGATTCACGCCGATTAACAAAATACATGCTGATGTAAAAATATAGTGATATACAACAGGTACTTACATCAGCATTGGAGCATAGAGAATTCCTGCAAAATATTTTCCTCGAATACAATCCCAATGAAGGAAGTATTCTATCATTTAACCTTATTTTCTAAAAGAGAGATGGGTAAGAAACATGTAGAAAATATGATCAGAATGCTATAAAATTTCATGATGCGAGGATACGCACACGCTTCTTAGAATGGAGTTGACATTCTTTTGCTGGATTGGAGCGGACTAGTTCTTTGGCCACTGGAATCTGCTTATTATCAGTGGGAGTTGGGTTTCTCTGTGCTGGAGCAGTATCTATGAAAAATGGAGTTGGTTTATTATCTCCTGGCGTTTGGAACTTTTGCAAAGACCTGGTTTGTAACCCTTCAGATTCTAACATAGTCGTCTTCCCCTTGCATGCCTTATATAGAAGAATGGTGCTTCAATTATAAAACATGCTACAACAGAGATGGAATAGGTACTGAAGAATAAAAAGGCATGACATATTGACATGTATTCCCTCCATCCGGCAATAAATAGATGGGTCTAGGCGTATTTCAGTTCTAGATATATCCAGTTTTATCCATTTCCGTGACATGTAATCCGGACGGAGGGAGTATGATGTAAGAGCTAGGGATACGACAGGACAACACAGTAAAAAAACACTGGAAACCCACTGCAGAACCAAAGTAATCAAACCCAATGATATGAGATAGTACACTCATGTAGCTCAGGATGCAAAACTACCAGGCAGTTTTCCTTACAAAAATCAACATTGTGGCCTTTAATCATACATTTTGCTACAACTAAATTTAGATCAGATAAAGGTTGGATTGATGCCGATTAACAAAATACATGCTGATGTAAAAATATAGTGATATACAACAGGTACTTATATCTGCATTGGAGTACAGAGAATTCCTGCAAGAATCTTTCCTCACAAACGATACCAGTGCAGAAATTCTTCTATCTGTTAAGCTTATTTTCTAAAAGAGAGATGGGTAAGAAACATGTGGAAAATGTGATCAGCATGCTATAAAATTTCATGATGCAAGGATACGCACACGCTTCTTAGAATGGAGTTGACATATTTTTGCTGGGCTGGAGCGGACTAGTTCTTTGGCCGCTGGAATCTGCTTATTATCAGTAGGAGTTGGGTTTCTCTGTGCTGGAGCAGTATCTATAAAAACTGGAGTTGGTTTATTATCTCCTGGCGTTTGGATTTTTTGCAAAGATCTGGTTTGTAACCCTTCAGATTCTAACATAGTCGTCTTCCCCTTGCATGCCTTGTATAGAAGAATGGTGCTTCAATTATAAAACATGCTACAGCAGGGAGATGGAATAGGTACTGAAGAATAGAAAGGCATGACATATTGACATGTATTCCCTCCATCCGAAAAAATGGATGGGTCTAGGTGTATTTCAGTTCTAGATACATACTTTTTTATCCATTTCGGCAACATGTAATCCGGACGGAGGGAGTATGGTGTAAGAGCTAGGGATACGACAGGACAACACAGTAAAAAAACACTAGTTGAATCTAAAATTTTATGCTAACGGAATACGTACAGAAAAAACTAAGGCAACATACACGTGTATGATTGGGAAACTAAGATGGCATTGCAACAGAGCACTAGAACAGCACTTCAATGTAAAAAACATGGTATGGTAGACAGATGAAGTACATACTGATGAATAACAATGCATAAGATATTCAGAAGCATGATGTCCAAATTAAGCAGATGGCATTGCGATAGAGTAGAATGACAGTACTTGAATTTGAAAACATGTTATCATGAATGGAATAGGTACTGAAAAACAGGAAGGCATGACATATTTACATGCATGATCGGCATGCTAAGCCATGGCATTGCAACAGAGTATATACACTCCAGGACATTATATGCATGTTGTACCCATATCACGGGCCAAGTTAGAGCAAGGACCTTGTGGGGTGAAGAGGATTCAACATCTTTCTGCAAGTCTTCTGAAGAACTGCGTTTACATGTTCCATCATATTGGGTATCATTGACATCAAGTTTATTGGCCTTTACATTGCTCCGTGAGGTTCTTGTGGATATATCAGTGTGTGCAATTATATCTGACATGCATGGAAGACAACTAGTAGTTAGATTTATGTAATGAGTTCCTGTAGGAGACGACATAAATAGTAGGACTGGGGTTAACTAGCAGCAACAGGTCTCAAAAACTAAAGAGAGAACACAGATGAAATCTACAGAATATGTATCGTTTGTACTCGAGACTAACTAGATGGCACACAAAAGTATTAAAGAACAACATAGGTAATACTAGAAGTGGTATAATACTATGTGCACGACCTAGAAGTGGTATAATACTAGAAGAGGCACACGACCTAGTGCACGACGGCAAATGGACAGCGTCTCCGGCATTAGGGAGGAGGGCGGCTGTGAAATTGGTGCGGTGGGGGCGCCATGGAGGAGGGGCTGAGGTTTCGCGTCTCGGGAGAAGGGAGCTTCCGGGGAGAAGGTTATTTGGCGCCCACGAGGTATGGATGGGGGGTGGGGAATTGGGAGGGGAGTGGAACCATGTTTTACGGACGCATTTGTCTGAAATGTGAGGGGGAGTTACAGTTCTACCCCTGCCTTTAGGCTTCTCGGCTTGGGTCTGTGTACTGAGGGTCGAGGATAGTAGAGTAACTTTGCTTCTCCCCAAATAGTGGGCGGGAGCGATTTTGGGCGAGGAGGGCGTGTTTTGAAATATAGTGGGCGCGAGCGATTTTGGGCGAGGAGGGCGTGTTTTGAAATAGTGGGCCCGAGCTATTTCGGGCGAGGAGAGCGTGTTTTGCCGACCATGGTTTATGAATTATTTGGCACATGTCATTTCGGCCGAGGAGAAGGCGCGCTTGGATGAAGTTACGAACCTACCCTCAATGTACAACGGGCCAATTAATGCGTCTCCCACATAGGACGGTAATTTCGCGTGTCCCATTTATTTGCTCGGGCGAATTCCACCGAGCAGAGGATGTTTAATGGTTCGTTCAAAATTTGGGAGAACGAGCATCCACGTCTACCTTACCAAGTCGATTCGAATAAAATTTTGAAATATTAGCTTGCCACTTCTTTTTTAGATGGAGAGATGATGCGGGAGTAATATGTTTTTACATGCTCGTTGCTAGCGATTTACTATATGACAAATAGTTGACCCACTCAAAAACGGGAATCAAACCACAAATGAAATATCTCGATTCAATGAAACTAGTCGTCAACCCGTGCCTCTGCACGGGCTAGCACTTTCTAATACTTGATATATTGAATTTTTTGTTTGATGCAAATATTTTGACAATAATAAGATGTTTAAACACGACATGCAATATTTTTTTCATCACTTTTTAAATGTTCAAACGTGTCACTATGATATATATACACATTATTCTCATGTCACTGCAATTGATCTCAAAGTATAGGCATTGTAATAATGACTAAATCTTAAGGAATATAAGTAATTTGTGCATATTTTATTTAGTTATAACCTATAAGTTTCGTAAATAAAATACACTGTAGTAGGATATGTTGTCATTTTGACACGAAAGAATACAAAGTTTGAACTTAGGGTTTATTGATAAAAAAAGAACACATAACAGAGCATTTTCAAAAGTTTTACCATAAACCTACCCTTTAAATAGAATATTTTTTCTTTAATAAGTATATGTGGAATATATTTTTAGATATTGCGTGAAGTAATAACTTTCAAAATATTATGGGCACAAAAATGATACTCCAAAAAGATTATTTCTGATAAAACTACGACACTTATTTTGGGACGGAGGAAGTAGCATTTTGGAGCACTGATTTTTCTAGACGTTCGCCGGACGTTCTGTAATGAAATTTGCATGTAGTTACAAAAGCTAAGCAATGTTTGTTGTAAAAACAATTCAGAATATTTTGAATTTGTTTATATTTCTTGGAATTTTCCTTTCAAAGTAGAAGCATTTGAGCTTGATATATATTAGAATTACACTTTTGAGACTACTTCACTCGCAAAATAATGTGTACATATATTTCTCTATTTAATGTTATTAGACCGAGTATTCTACTTCGTGGGGTAGAATAATTCACCTATGACTATACGTACAACTTTTGTTAAATTGTACCATGAAGAAAATTACGATAATTTCTTAGAAAATATCTCACCCAAAATTTATGCCAAACTGCGACTTTCAATATTAACTATCACTTTATAATAGAAATATTAGTTCGAAAACATAGTATGGACTCTCGTCATAAAGATGGAGTAAGACATTTGAATTCCATACTATGTATGAATGTAAGAATTGGATATTCATAACTCTTCTTGTAAATTATTAAACTCAAGACAAATTAAGCACCATATATAAATCCATATTGTAGTACAACTGTTAAACCTTCCGATCAGTTTAGACAACTGCATCATGTGTCACTTCACATACGAAGTCATCAGATGTAGCTGACGCAGCACATCCTATATGGATACTGGCATGAAGCCGGCGCCTGGTGACGTATAGTATAAGGGTTGGTAGACACTCGTGACGCCCCAAAGCTTCACTTTTCATATCAAGATGTCGACTCATGATGGCTCCATAGACGCCGAGCTAGTTTCTTTTGCAAGGTCACAAGAAAAAAATTAGATAGAGACACTACGCACGTACGTATTGATACCCAGCTTGGAAGCTACACAAAATTCTATTTGTTAGATAGAGGCACCACACACGTACGTATAGATACCCAGCTTGGAAGCTATATGAAGCTCTGCTTTTTTTAGACGTAACTCTATTTAATTTATGTTATTCAGCCAAACGTGTAGCATTAGGACTCTCTCTCTCAAAAAAAAGGAGGACTCAATAGTCCACGTTACAAGCGGCTCCTTCTTTTGCCTTTGTACGTACAAATTTAGTGCCACATCTGTTTAATCATCTGTTTAATCGGTAGAATATTTCATTATAGAGGCGGCTTTTGAGATGTTTTTTTCTTTACTTTTGTTTTATTATTAATTAACATTGGACGTGTCACATGCCTCTTTTAAGGGACGTCCAGTTCATTTGTGTTACGTATGTTTTCCTTTTATCCTGAGCGTAAATTCTACAATCCAACGGTGTAATTAATTTTAATGATGTGGATTAATGAGACGACTTGAAAGGTGCCTCCAATTAGTAAATATAAGATAAGATAAGATAGCTCGTTCACCTGGTCAAAATAGTGAACTAAATCCAAAATTGAACACCTCAATCGAATAACATGTTGTACAGTATTATAGTACCCCATGAACATGTTGAAAGTCAAATTAATGAACTTGTTTGATATACGCATATATCTGTTCATGTGTGGATTGCAGACACATGTTCTCCAATTTAAATATTTGAATGCAAGTTCATATCAAAACATGGTTTATATCAGTCTTTGATGCATAAAACGCGACCTCCCCCTCTCCCAGACTCCTGCTCTCTTTCTCTCTCTCGCCGACAATCTTCAATTCTGTCGCACGCATCCAACACACAAACCTTGTTGGTCCCTCTCGCTTTCTCTCCATCTCTATCTCTCTCTTTGTGTGTGTGCGTGGGTGGGAGGGGTCTTTCTAGTTCGCATGCATATATACTCCATCTATAGGTCTCTCTCGCACACTATGTATTATTCTCTAATCCAAGCTAGATATCTTGGGTGCACTCACCGTACGCACAAAAATTCCTTGGCTCGTTGCCCGTAACTCTCTCACGCACCACTCTGTCGTCTCGGAGCTCTTCCCCCTCTCTCTCAAACTCTCCATCTACCTGGGTCACACATACACATGCATATCTCACTCGCACTCGATAGGCCCATCTAAAACTCTATCTCTCTCCCTCGTTCTCTCTCCATCTCACACGCACACACACACAATCTCATGCCTAGCTAGCCAAGTATCTTAGTCTCCATCACAAACATGTGCATGGTCTATCTCGATTTCTCTCGGGGCATCTTTCTATCGTGCACGCACCTCCCTCGATCTCCCACCCATATAGTCCCCTCACGATCTCGAGGGGGTCTCTCTATCACAAACACACCCTCTCGCCCTCCCCATGCGTCCATGTTCTCCATGTGTCCTTCTCGACCTTTGTTCCTTGTTGACCAGACCTCTATTGGACATGTGCTATAGGGGTGTCTCTCTCCATTGCAAACAATCACACACTAGCTATCTTCGTGTATCTCCTCGCCTCGCTTTTCTATCTCAGAGATGCATGTGTGATATGTTCGCCTAAGAAATGAAAAAACACACACTCTCTCTAATTTATCGTTTGTTGTCACTTTCTCTTTCACACACATACTCTTTTTGCACACTTACTCATTCTCCTTCACACGCACTTGATCCCTCTCGACTTAGGCACTCTCCTCGGTCCATAGCATATTGATTTATTGAAAAGTCAAACATCACAAAGTTTGACCATGTACGTGGAGAAAAACAATTACATCTAGAACAGCAAACATATACCATTAGATTCACCATGAGATGTAGTTTCGTATGATGTATCTTTGGTATTGAAGATATAAATAACATTTGTGTAAACCTGATCAAAGTTTCCAAAGTTTGACTTCTAAAAATATTACATGCACTGCATTATCGAGCGGATGGAATATCTCTTTCCCCCTCTCAGCTATCTGACGCACCACTCAGCCTTATCGGGGCTCCTCAATCTCTCTCGAACTTTATATCTCCCTGGTTCACACATACACATGTCTCGCTCGCGCTATACATATAGACCCATCCAACACTCTCCGCCCTTGTTCTCTCTCTATGTGACACGCACCCCCCTAATAAGTACCATAATCCCTCACTCCATCATAGGCGCAAGCACTCCCCCCCTAAGTATGATTATCTCTCACTAGCCATCAGGAACACACGTATTGTCTCCTTCCATCCATACGTCTATCTCGATATCTCTCGGGGTATCTTCTATCGCGCACACACCTTGTCACTCGATCTCCCACCCATGTAGTCCCATCACGATCTCCAGGGGATCTCTCTATGACAAACATACACTCTCTCCTCCCCATGTCTGCATTTTCTCCGTACGTCTCTCTCGGCCTCTCTTCCTTGTTTGTCAGACCCCTCTTGGCCACGTGCTAGGAGTCTTGCTCTCTCGGTTGCAAACAACCACACAATATCTCCTCACCTTGCTTTCGTTGTCGAAGATGCATGTGTGATATGTTTGCATAAGACACACACGTTTTTTCTCGACTTTTATCGAGTGTTGTCCATGTCTCTTTCACACACGCACACACACTTTTTTCACTCACTTTTTCTATTTCACACTCTCTCTCCCTCTAGTTAGGGACTCTCTCACGTCCATAAGCATATAGATGTTTTGAAAAGTCAAACCTCAGAAAAGTTTGACCAGGTATATGTGGAGAAAAACATTTACATCTGGAAAGATCATTAGATTCATCACAACATGTACTTACTTCATACTATCATTTATCTTTGGTATTGTAGATATAAGTAATTTCTTTATAAACTTGGTCAAAGTTTCAAAAGTTTGACTTTTAAAAAAATGTTGGAACTACATTATCGAACGGAGGGAGTAGCTCTCTCTCTCTCTCTGCTATCTCTCACGGGCCTCCCCTCTCACATGAACACTCTATACCGACGGATTATACGCTCATTGTGTCAGCGTATAGCTCCGTATATTGTTAAGTTGACCGGTCAACCAGTCCACATGCTGCCTTGTCAGCTCGTGTTCTGTATCTTCGTGTGCTGGCCCATGTGGCAGTGGGTGAAAATAAGTAAACTAGAGGCCGATCTAACACGCGGTGAAGTAAACAAAGTTGAAACCACTCGGGGTAGCACCCCGCACGCTAGTAAATTGAGGGCGCATTGAGGACACACTTCTTCGACGTGGAGGACGCACTCGTGCACAATTCACCACTGCGCGGCGGCATGCATAGAAGGACGCACTCGCGCACACCCAGCACACAACACACACCAGCACACGTGTACACCGGCGTCGCCGCCGGTTGGGATGGACGGCGAGGCAGCCAACAAGCGAAGGCGGCTCGAGACAAAACCGCATCTGGCGAGCCTGGACTTCATCAGCAGCGTCCCCGACGACATGCTTCTCGTCATCATCGGCCTCATCCCAACCAAATCTGCCGTGCGGACCGCCCTGCTCTCCCGGCGGTGGCGCCCCCTCTGGCGCCGCGTCCCCCTCAACCTCACCGTCGACAGCTGCCTCTGCGACAGGGATTGCAAACGCATGGCCGCAGTCTCCAAGATCCTTTCATCGCACCCTGGGCCAGCCAGACGCCTTGACATCCGCATGTTCAGTACCAACTGCAAGGTTCAACCCAAGTTCGACGAGTGGTTCTCATCCCCCGCCCTAGATCAGCTCGAGGAGCTCAGCTTTGAAGCTGGACGATGTCGCTCTCTGCCGCCGTCCGCGCTCCGCCTCGCGCCAACGCTGCGCCGCGCCAGCTTCAGGTCCTACTATCTTCCCCAGATTAATGCCGCGCCCGCCCTTCTTCTCTCTCAACTCAAGCAGCTCGACCTCTTCGACGTTGTCATCTTGAAGAAGGCTATGGAGCACCTGCTCCGCAGCTGTACTGCGCTCGATTACCTTCGTCTTGAGCAGATCCACGGGTTCATTAGCCTCCACATTGCCTCGACGAATCTCTGATGGATTTATGTGTCTTGCTGGCCCCGCAACAAGACATCAATTGGGAAGAGATCACTCCAGCTGTTCCACGTTATGGTCATTGAGAATGCGCCTTTCCTTGAGAGATTGCTTGTGTCGGATCTAGAAGGTCCAACAAAAATCAGGGTCATTGACGCGCCGAAATTGACAGCGTTGGTGCACTCGTCTGCTAAATTCTCCGAACTCTTTTATTGGATCCGTAATCGTTCAGGTACATCACTCATCTTCTTCTCCGTCTTCTTGAAATTCACATTTTCAAATTTCTTCTTGATGTATTTACCTAGTCTATGCGCACAGTGAAGATCTTGGCAATAAAATCTATCGGCCCCAATCTGGATCAAGTTGTTGGATTCCTTACATGCTTTCCGTGCACGGAGAAGCTACTCATCGAGGTGAAACTTCTTTCCTATTAGTAAACGGTAATCACAACATAGCTCAAATTTTTCGTAATTTTCCCAAATTACGATGGCAAGTGTAGTGTTCAAAACTGCATCTACGCACTGCACCGAAAGAAATCTTTTTAGTATTTTTTCTCACGTGATCACCTGCATCGTTTTTTTGTACTACTATAGTAGCCTAGGCTAGTCATAGTGGAAAGTAACTTAGACTACTCCAGTAACTCTATGGTTACCCTAAGAGCAAGTACTACCTCCGTCCTGGTTTACTCTTCCTATTTTGTAGTATTAAAATTTGACCATAGATTTAACTGACAAAATGTTAATGCATGTCACTAAGAACTATATCGTTGGATTCGTATTTGAACATAATTTCAAATGGTGTAATTTTTAGTGACATGCATTGGCATTTTCTTACATAAATATATGGTCAAAATTTTATACTAAATAAGAGGTAGTACAAAAGTGGGCTATAATGGCCCTCCACTATGTAGGCCAAAACACGTGCCAAATTCACTTGAGATGCATTTGGCATCGATGCCCCTCCATTGCTCACCTGGTGCCCCAATCTGGATCACCTACTTTGCTCCGGTGCCAAATTAACTCACGCAATGAAAAAACACTTGCGTGGGAGAGAGAGAGGACTGAGGCAATAAAAAAACACTTGTTTGGGAGACTGAGAGGCTGGTGTAGTTGGTTTGATTGATTTGTTTATACATGTGGGTCTGTGTGCACAGCGGTGCCAACTCTCTCACATCGCGAGAGCGGTGCCAAAATCTTTTGATTGGACATCGATGCATATTATGTGGCATACTTTGGCGAAATATGGCATCGGCCACATAGTGGAAGGCAACAAATGCCCAAGCTCTTCACGTACTCCTAAGTAAATGAGAGGAAAGAGAAAGAGAGAGAGAGAGAGAGTGAAAAAATATCACTAGCCAGCCAACCCTATCGTATGAGCGAATGATATTGGTACCTCTTGTTGACACGATAATCTTATACAGCCAGCTGCTCTAATATGTTCTCTTCTTTTGCAGATAAGAAAAGACCCGAAAGTGAAAAATGTGTTGCACTATAACAATCTCATCGAATGCCTTGATCTCCATCTTACAGAAATTTATTTGATCGACTACCGAGGCAGCACATCTGAGATTAAATTGGCCAGGTTCTTTGTTCTGGAGGCAAGTGTGCTCAAGGTAATGAGGTTTGGCGTTCTCTAGCGCAACAATGAATGGCGTGCTGATCACCGCAAGCGTCTAAGCCTAAATGACAAAGTCACCGCAGAAGCTGATTTTTTTTTGAAACATCAAGTGGCCAGAGACTCGAAAACTTATTTGCCCATTAGTGACTTGTCAGGGCGGTGGATTTTAGTTTGTACGATAATGTTGCATCCACCTAAAGTAACGAAAGTTCTTGGCTAAACTTCCTAGTAATTCCCTCTTCGTAGGTGCAGCATTACTCCTAACATTTGTAATATCAGTTTGAAACTTGTAATATTGCCGTGTCCTATTCCTGCATTTTCAGAATCCTGTGAATCAAACAGGTCCTAAGTTGGTGATGATGTTGTGCCTGCCATCTTTCACCAATAGCCGTCGGATCTAGATCTGATGCATACAAACCAAACTTCTCCAGTTTTGCAAAAAGATGCCCGCACTTGTTCCCTATTTAGAAACAACTCCTTGTCTCTCACAATCAGCCTTATCTCCTCCCCACCACATCTAGAAGGCCATGGAAAAATCTGGCATGATGGCCGCTGCCGGCGCCGTCCACCCCCCAATCTTGGTGTTCCGTGCAATGCACGGGCATCTACGCACGGGAAATTATGCCGAACACGGCTAGTTGTAAGCAGGCTAGGGCTACAACCATGATGATAGTGACTGCAGACGGTGAGGCTGACTATGGTATGCCGAACACGGCGCCTATACTCAGGTGTCATCTCCAGCGTAGGGCCTTGTCACTTCACTGTGAGGAGCAGCACGTAATAATTTAACCAACGGGTAGTACAGTGCTACTACATTGGTAGTACTACTACTAGTAGTACTAGCACCACCGTCTGGATTTAGTAGTACTACCACATCCATCTCGATTTAGTATTTGACTAGCAATATCTAGTAATGCATGTCACAAAAATTGTACTACTCTCTCTGTAAATAAATACATGGTGTATTGTTTTATTCCTATCGGCGAGATAACTTAATGTCTTTTTGCTACTTAATAGGATTACATGCAATGAACTAACCACTGCATGTGATGTTTGGTAGTCTCAAGTCATTGAAAGCATGCATGGGCACGGAGGGGGACGCAGCTTCATTGACTTACTGCACCCGCCTTTGGGTGTACGACACGTGGGCCCAACGGGTGGCCGGCCAACCTGTCATACAGCCAAAGGCAGGTGCAGTAGAGGGGCGAGGAGTAGATGGCCAACATCATCAAGAAGCTCGCAGACGACCTTGACGTACGCCTCAAGCCCACACGCCTAGGCTCTGCTATGCCTGCCACCCTCAACGGCCTTTATGGTGACAACCTATTCGATGCACTGGTGGCCCTGCGACTGCCCACCATCGCGCCGGAGAATGTCCACCTCGAGGTCGCGCTCGCCGCGCAGCGCCTGGTGCAGCAAGACACCATCGACATAATCACCCAAGTCTACACGCAAATCGTCCACAAGGACTACTACATGCAAGAGGAGGACGATAGGATGCTGGCCTTCTTGGACCGCAGGGCAACCTTGGACGACATTGTTCAGAAGCACGTTGAGCTTGCCGCCAACGACGCTGCTCCTCACAGGTCGGTTGGTGACCCGGTGCACTAGGGCGTGAGGATGTCGTTGATGGATCTGTATGTAACTTTATCTTTCCGTCAAATCCATGTAGTAGTATACGGTACTACTAGTAATTATCTTACCTTTCGCATCAACTTCATAATTTTCCTACGTACTCCATGCATGAACCGCGCTAGAACCAAACTTCTCATTACTCTAGGGAAAATCGTTATTTCTATCTATCGGTCGCGCCATGGAGCAGAACCAAATTTTACAAGTTACAAGTTCAAAAGGAAAAGCCTATCGTGTTCGCATCGCACCCCCACACGGTTGGTCCGGCACGCCGCTCAAGGGGGACTGTGTGTTGTGTTGCATTTTCACTTACAAGTGGGACCGCAGTTGAGCAAACCGTCTATCGGCAAACCCCCACCCCGCCCACCGCGCGATGGCTGAGAAAACAGGAGGGAGAAGAGATGGTTGTAGCAAGGACTCCAAGAAAATTGGTGTCGGATGGGACTCGTGTGGATGGCGTGTGCCGTAATGCTAGACATGAATGCTAGTTATGGCCCATGCCACCCCACTATATCGAGGTGCTGGTTACGTAGAACAAATTTCCTAGAGTCCGTGCTCAGCCCTCCTCTATCTCTCTTCTCAGCCAGCCAGCAGACGCGCGGAGCCCATCGTCTGTTTGCTCATATGCGGTCCCACATGTCAGTGAAAACGCAAGAGGACCCACTGAACCTGCACATCTTTCACCTCGACTTGCTGTTGATGAAAAACAAAACCAATAAAGATCTTCGGTGGCCGCTTTTGGAGTTACTCAAGAGTAGTAAGATTCTATTTACGTTTAACCCAAGATGCACATCACGTGGCTTCAACTACCACTCTATTTTCTTGCATGACGCGACCTGGATGCTGGATGTCCCACGTGTCGGTAAAAGGAGGAAGAACTCGACCAAATCTTCGGTTGTGCTCTCGGATTAGACTAGTTGTGCTAACTTAAAATTTTACTGTGTAGAATGGATGCAAGTTTTGGTATTGGGAAGAAGAGTACAATGATATATTGATAGAGCGCAATTTAGTAGATGTTCTAGCACTTTTAGCTAGCATAGAGGCTAGATATGAGTCTAGTGCACTTGTTGATAGAATAGAGGCTAGAAACATCTACTTCTTTACACTCGAAGAAGAAAGAAGCACGCAAGATCGAGCCTCCGCAGATCAACAATGAATGCATCAAGAAGGCACTACTCCAACTTACAGGAGCAGTTATGGAAGTTGGATATCTTCTAAAATGTATTCTTGTGGTTCTTGTTTTCTTTGGTCTTGCTTTTCTAGTCAAAATTTTGGTGATGTATTTCTATGTACCAAAAAATCAATGATGAAAAAAAGATATGTGTTTGCAAAGAAAAATGTACGCGGCCGGGATGCGTCCGCGCGTTCGGCGCACGGCCACCGCATCCGAGAAATGGCCCGGACACGACCCCATTGCCGTACCCAAACGGACAGAATCCGCGCAAAACGGAGGTCCGTTTGGGGTCATGCGTTGGAGTTGGCCTTACAAGTGGGTCCGCAGTTGAGGAACCGACTATCGGCAAACCCCCACCACGCCCGCCGCGCGATGGCTGAGTTAGAGAAACGACGAGGTTGAAGAGATTGCTGTAGCATGGACTCCAAGAAGTATGGTGTCAGATGGAAGTCGTGCTGGTGTTGTGTGCTGTACTCCTGGACATGAAGGCTTGTTGTGGCCCATGCCACCCTACTACTCCTACACTAGTAGAAAACTGGGCTTTGGTCACAGGGCAATATTCACATTAGTCCCGGTTCAATCACGAACTGGGACTAATGTGAGCATTGGTCCCGGTTCGTGCGGCCAGGGGCCTGCCGGGCCTCGTGGGGGCATTGGTCCCGGTTCATCCGGACCCTTTGGTCCCGGTTGGTGGGACAAACCGGGACCAATGGGCCACACTCCTGGCCCACCACCCGTTAGTCCTGGTTCATACCACAAACCGGGACTAAAGGGCTGGTCCAAGTTGCGGCCAGTGTTTAGTCCCACCTCGCCAACCGAAGGGCGCTCACACCAGTTTATAAGCCCGTCCCTCTCTGCCTTGTTGAGCTCCTCTCAAAGTGAAAATAGATGCCCTTATACAGGGAATTTGACCTAAATTCACAGTAAATTTCTTTGATTTTCATAGAAATTTATTATGAATGTAGGTTGAATTTTCTCTATAGGCGCATCTATGTTCATTTTTTTATAGTAAATAAAATAAATAAACCTTAAAATATAATAAAATAAACTATAGTAACTAAAATAAATAAACCTTAGTAAATTAAATAAAATTAGCAGCAGTAAAATAAATAAAAAATAGCAGCAGTAAAATAAATAAAAATAAAATAATTAAAGTAAAATACATAAGTAATTAGAAATAAAATAAATAAGTTTTTTGTTGTAAGTAGAAACAAAACAAAACAAATAAAGCAAAAGAGAAAATAAAAAACAGAGAAAAAAAATTATGCCACCTACTGGGCCACCACTAGTAGAAAACAGGGCATAGGTCACAGGGCAGTTTTCACATTAGCCCCGGTTCAGTCACGAACCGGGACCCATGGGGGCATTCGTTCTGGTTCGTGAGCCCAGGGGGCCGGCCGGGGCCTCGTGGGCATTGGTCCCGGTTCGTATGGAACCATTTGTCCCGGTTCGAGCCACGAACCGGGACTAATGGTCCTCGCTCCTGGCCCACAACCATTTGTCTCGGTTCTTGGCATGAACCGGGACAGAAGGCCCGGATTTAGTACCGGTTCATGCCACGAACCGGGACCAATGAGGTGCCTATATATACCCCTCGCCCGCGAGCAGAGCACTCCAGTGCTCTGTTGTTCTCTGGCCGGTGAGGGGAGGGCTTTGTGGTGCTCTAGCTCACCTCCTATGCACATGAGGTGTTCGATGAAATGCCCGAGCCACACTAGTTAAGCTTTGTCCTCTCGAAGCTCGACCTCAAAGCTCCATTTTCCTCGAGATTTGTCTAGGTTTAGCGGCCCGTCATGTCCCATTCCCGTCTTCACCGCCGTCGACCGCCCGCGCCGATCTCGTCGCCGGCAACACCGTGGTGAGCCTCTTGTTCTTATCTTCTTTTTGAAAGAAAAAAATTCTTACTTTAGATAGATACTTGTCTAATTTTCTTACTATTTTATTCCTTCTTATTACATAGTGCGATGGTTTTGGTATCCGCCCCCGTCGGCCCTCGTCCTGTCTATGATTCGGATGTGGTATATATTATCTTTCTATAACTATTTGATTCATTTATTGTTTATGACAAATATACCGACCAGCGTGACATAGATTTTATTTATCTAGGAGGTGGTTGAACCGGAAATTCTAACCGACCCTATTGTCGAGAGGTTAAATTTAGTTGAAGAAGAAAACAATTACTTGAAGGAAAAAATAAAAAAAATTGAGGAGGAGAAGATGATATTGGAGTTGCATGTTGCGGATGTCGTCGATGATCACAAGATCAAGATGGATGCAATGCGCTTGAAGATTAGAAAGATTAGAAAATATGCCATTCATACCGAGGCTTGGTATCATTATGCCGTTGGATCAATTGTTACCTTGGTTGCGATTATGATCGCATTTGTTTTCGCATTGAAATATTTTACATAGTTTCAATGTATGGTTTAATTAATTAGATGCTCTGGAGAGCTATATATATGTTGTTAGATGAGAACTATGTATGTACTTTGGTTCTAATGTGATGATGAACTTCTATTAATTTGGTCACTTAATTATCTATTCATGATGTTCTGTAATGGTTTTTGACACACTTAATTATATATAATGCACGCAGATGAACCGGCAACGGATGTACGGTGACAGACACACCTCCGAGTACATTAAGGGCGTGCATGATTTTCTCGAAGTGGCTGAGGCAAACAAGCAGAATGGTTTTATGTGTTGTCCATGCCCTACATGTGGGAATACGAAGTCTTACTCTGACCGGAAAATCCTTCATGCCCACCTGCTTTACAAGGGTTTCATGCCACACTATAATGTTTGGACGAGGCACGGAGAAATGGGGGTTATGATGGAAGACGGCGAAGAAGAAGAGGACGATGAAAACTATGTGCCCCCTGAATACGGTGATGCTGCAACGGGGGAAGCTGCTGAAGATCAAGAGGAACCAGACGATGTGCCCAATGATGCTGCAAGGGGGGAAGCTGCTGAAGATGAAGAGGAACCAGTGCCCGATGATGATGATCTCCGCCGGGTCATTGTCGATGCAAGGACGCAATGCGAAAGTCAAAAGGAGAAGCTGAAGTTCGATCGCATGTTAGAGGATCACAAAAAAGGGTTGTACCCCAATTGCGAAGATGGCAACACAAAGCTCGGTACCGTACTGGAATTGCTGCAGTGGAAGGCAGAGAATGCTGTGCCTGACAAAGGATTTGAGAAGCTATTGAAAATATTGAAGTAGAAGCTTCCAAAGGATAACGAATTGCCCGACAGTACATACGCAGCAAAGAAGGTCGTATGCCCTCTAGGATTGGAGGTGCAGAAGATACATGCATGCCCTAATGTCTGCATCCTCTACCACGGTGCGTACAAGGATCTGAACGCATGCCCGGTATGCGGTGCATTGCGGTATAAGATCAGACGAGATGACCCTGGTGATGTTGACGGCGAGCCCCCCAGGAAGAGGGTTCCTGCGAAGGTGATGTGGTATGCTCCTATAATACCACGGTTGAAACGTCTGTTCAGAAACGAAGAGCATGCCAAGTTGATATGATGGCACAGTGAGGACCGTAGGAAAGACGGGAAGTTGAGAGCACCCGCTGACGGGTCGCGGTGGAGAAAAATCGAGAGAAAGTACTGGGCTGAGTTTGCAGCTGACCCAAGGAACGTATGGTTTGGTTTAAGCGCGGATGGCATTAATCCTTTTGGGGAGCAGAGCAGCAATCACAGCACCTGGCCCGTGACTCTATGTATGTATAACCTTCCTCCTTGGATGTGCATGAAGCAGAAGTTCATTATGATGCCAGATCTCATCCAAGGCCCTAAGCAACCCGGCAACGACATTGATGTGTACCTAAGGCCATTAGTTGAAGAACTTTTACAGCTGTGGAATGGAAACGGTGTACGTACGTGGGATGAGCACAAACAGGAGGAATTTAACCTGCACGCGTTGCTGTTTGTAACCATCAACGATTGGCCCGCTCTCAGTAACCTTTCAGGACAGACAAACAAGGGATACCACGCATGCACGCACTGTTTAGATGACACTGAAAGTATATACCTGGACAAAAGCAGGAAGAATGTGTACCTGGGCCATCGTCGATTTCTTCCGACCAACCATCAATGTCGAAAGAAAGGCAAGCATTTCAAAGGCGAGGCAGATCATCGGAAGAAGCCCGCCATGCGTACCGGTGATCACGTACTTGCTATGGTCAATGATTTACACGTAATCTTTGGAAAGGGTCCCGGCGGACTAGCTGTTCCGAATGACAATGAGGGACACACACCCATGTGGAAGAAGAAATCTATATTTTGGGACCTACCCTACTGGAAAGAGCTAGAGGTCCGCTCTTCAATCGACGTGATGCACGTGACGAAGAACCTTTGCGTGAACCTGCTAGGCTTCTTGGGCGTGTATGGGAAGACAAAAGATACACCTGAGGCACGGGAGGACCTGCAACGTTTGCACGAAAAAGACGGCATGCCTCCGAAGCAGTATGAAGGTCCTGCCAGCTACACTCTTACGAAAGAAGAGAAAGAAATCTTCTTTGAATGCCTGCTCAGTATGAAGGTCCCGACTGGCTTCTCGTCGAATATAAAGGGAATAATAAATATGCCAGAGAAAAAGTTCCAGAACCTAAAGTCTCATGACTGCCACGTGATTATGACGCAACTGCTTCCGGTTGCATTGAGGGGCTTCTACCGGAAAACGTCCGATTAGCCATTGTGAAGCTATGTGCATTCCTCAATGCAATCTCTCAGAAGGTGATCGATCCAGAAATCATACCAAGGCCAAGGAGTGATGTGGCGCAATGTCTTGTCAGTTTCGAGCTGGTGTTCCCACCATCCTTCTTCAATATCATGACGCACGTCCTAGTTCATCTAGTCGACGAGATTGTCATTCTGGGGCCCGTATTTCTACACAATATGTTCCCCTTTGAGAGGTTCATGGGAGTCCTAAAGAAATATGTCCGTAACCGCGCTAGGCCAGAAGGAAGCATCTCCATGGGCCATCAAACAGAGGATGTCATTGGGTTTTGTGTTGACTTCATTCCTGGCCTTAAGAAGATAGGTCTCCCTAAATCGCGGTATGAGGGGAGACTGACTGGAAAAGGCACGCTTGGAGGGGGGAACTCAATAATATGCAGGGACGGATATTCTTGGTCTGAAGCACACTACACAGTTCTACAGAACTCTACCTTGGTGACCCCGTATGTCGATGAACACAAGAACAGTCTGCGCTCCAAACACCCGGAGCAGTGTGACGACTGGATTACATGTGAACACATCAGAACTTTCAGCAGTTGGTTGGAAACACATCTCAGAGGTGACACCACTGTTTGTGATGAGTTGTACTCGTTGTCCAGGGGACCATCTTCGACTGTATTGACTTACAAAGGATACGAGATAAATGGGAATACATTTTACACGATCGCCCAAGATCAAAAGAGCACCAACCAAAACAGCGGTGTCCGCTTTGATGCAGCAACCGAGAGGGGAAAGGACACATATTATGGTTACATAATGGACATATGGGAACTTGACTACGGACATGATTTTAAGGTCCCTTTGTTTAAGTGCAAATGGGTCAATCTGTCAGGAGGCGGGGTACAGGTAGACCCACAGTACGGAATGACAACAGTGGATCTGAACAATCTTGGGTACACTGACGAACCGTTCGTCCTAGCCAATGATGTGGCCCAGGTTATCTATGTGAAGGACATGTCTACCAGACCGAGGAAAAGAAAAGATAAGGAAGCGAATACATCATACGATGAGCCAAAGCGGCACATAGTTCTTTCAGGAAAAAGGGACATTGTGGGAGTGGAGGGCAAGACAGACATGTCTGAAGATTATGAAAAGTTTCATGAAATTCCTCCCTTGAAAGTCAAGGCTGACCCAAGCATCCTGATAAACGATGAAGATTATCCATGGTTACGGCGCAATAAGCAAATGACACAAGCGAAGAAAAAGTGAAGACTTTCTCCCGCAACTATTATGATGATAGCATGCCAACTTTGTAATAGACGAGTATGATACCATTGTCCGTTTTGTACAAGAAGTGCATCTAGTTTTTGCCGTAACCCTCTCAACTTTCTTGCACATGCTATGTGGATGAAATGATACCATGCCAACTTTCAACCTTTTCAGAGTTCATTTGAAATGCTTTATAAGCCCTGAGTGCAGAGAGGTTAGGCCCGTAAGCCTGCTTTAGAGAGGAGCTCGACAGCTCAGGCGCACCGCACCTTATAAACAGGTGCAGCTCTCTCTTAGCTAGCGAGGTGGGACTAAACTCACCACCACGCCGTTGTGCAAGGCCATTGGTCCCGGTTGGTGGCACGAACCAGGACCAATTCCACCCTTTGGTCCCTGTTGGTGCCACGAACCGGTACTAATGAGGTTGTGGCCCCACGAGCACCTTTAGTACCTATTCGTGGCACGAACCGGTACTAGAGTTTCTTACTAGCTAAGCAGTTTTTTAGTCCCACCTCGCTAGCTGAGAGGCACTAGGAGCGGTTTATAAGCCCTGAGTGCAGAGACGATGAAGAAGAGGCGCAATGCTCACATTGCTTAGCTTCAAGCCTTGAGGAATAAGGTAGACTGCATCGAGCTATGTGCAGTGCAATCTACACTATTCCGAAAGGCTTGAAGCAAATCAACGCGCATTGCGCCTCTTTTTTATTTTTAATCATTAAAAGCAAAAAGAATTTTTCATAAAGAACTTTTTTTTGATAGAAACTTTAATAGCAGAAAGAATTATCATAAAGTAAAATAAAAAAGTAATTAGAAACAAAATAAAATAAAATAAATAAGTTTTTTGTTGTAAGTAGAAATAAAACAAAATAAATATAGCAAAAAAGAAAATAAAAAACTAAATACAGCAAAAAGAATTTTCATAAAGAACTAATGGCACTAATAGAAAGTTTATATGTTTTCTAAAACTAATGGCACTAACAGACAGTTTATAATTTTGCTGACCTAAAAGCAAAAAGAATTAAAAAATAAAGCAAAAAACAAAAGAAAATAAATAATGCAAAAAATTTAAAAAACTGCCACCTATTGGGCCACCACGGCCTGAATACGACTAGAAACCCAACCTGGGCCAGGATTCAGGCCCGCAGAAGGCCCAATAGGCCAACAGACAGCACAGTGTGACATTAGGCCCGTAAGCCTGCATTTGAGAGGAGCTCGAGAGGGCAGCCGCAGTGGAGCTTATAAACCACTCCGAGCCCCTCTCAACTAACGAGGTGGGACTAAACTTTTGGCCGCGGGCAGCGCAAGGCCTTTGGTCCCGGTTGGTGGTACCAACCGGGACCAATGCCCCCCCTTTAGTCCCGGTTGGTGCCACCAACCGGGACCAATGCCCCCCCTTTAGTCCCGGTTGGTGCCACCAACCGGGACCAAAGGCCGCCGCTTCCCGCCCTTTGGGCTGCTAAAAAGAGGCATTTGGTCCCGGTTGGTGGCACCAACCGGGACTAATGCCCACCTTTAGTCTCGGTTGGTGCCACGAACCGGGACTAAAGGCTTTGCTATATAAGTCCACACTTAGGAAATTTTCGACATACCTCGCCAGTTGCCCCCGACGCCGCCAGGCTGCCCGTGCTCGCCGTCGCCGCCCGCTCCTCATCGTCGTCGCCCCGCGCCCTTGCCTCAAAGGATCGCCGCCCGGTGCTCGTCGCGGTCGCCCTGCCCCCACGCGCCGCCCCGCCTCGTGCTCCCCTGCTCGCGCGCGCCGCCTCGACGCCCCGAGCCCCCCTGCCCGGCCCGCGCGTGCTCGCCGGCGCCCTCGCCGCCCCCGCCCGTCCCGGCCCCATGCGCCGGCGCCCTCGCCGCCCCCGCCCCGCCGTCGCCATCGTCCTAGCCGCCCCCGCTGTGAGAGCCGCCGCCCCGTTTCTGTTTTTTATTTTTATTAGTTTAATTTTTTTTGTTCATATGTGATGTATATGTGTATGTGGCTATAATGTATATGTGAATAAAAAAATTTGTATGTATGTAGATGTTCAAAATGTATGAATATATATGTCAAAAATGTTTTTTTGTTCATAGAAAGTTTTTTGTTCATATATAGAAAGTTTTTATATATGACAATGGATATATATTCGTTATATATGAGAAATGATGATCCACATGGAAAAGTTTTATATATGCAAAAGTTACAATTTTAGAAAAGTTTTACATATCTAGCTAGGAAGGGAAGAAGAAGAAAAAGAAGGATAGGAAAGAAGAAAATAAGAAGAGGAAAGAAAGAAGAAGAGGAGAAGAAGAAAGGAATAGAGGAGAAGAAGAAAAAATAGAAAATATTCTATTTTTTCTTCTTCTCCTCTATTCCTTTCTTCTTCTCCTCTTTTTTTTCTTCTTTTTTTTTTCTTCTTTTTTTTCTTCAATCCTCTCCTCTATTCCTTTCTTCTTCTCTCCTCTTTTTATTTCTTCTTCGTTTTCTTATGTTTTATCGGGTCTGTCGTCGTCGATATATACCCCTCCCGATAACTTCAACACGAGGGGGGATAACTTCAACACGAGGGGGGGTCGATATACCCCCTCCCCGATAACATTATTTTTCCCGTGTATATATGTCGTCGTTGTCGATATAACCCCCTCCTGATAACTTCAACACGTGGGGGGTGGTCGATATACCCCCTCCCCGATAACATTATTTTCCCGTGTATGTATGTTGTCGTTGTCGATATTACCCCCTCCCGATAACTTCAACACGAGGGGGGATAACTTCAACACGAGGGGGGGTCGATATACCCCCTCCTCGATAACATTATTTTCCCGTGTATGTATGTCGTCGTTGTCGATATAAAACCCCCTCCCGATAACTTCAACACGTGGTGGGGGGGGGTCGATATATACCCCCTCCCCGATAACATTATTTTCCCGTGTATGTATGTCGTCGTTGTCGATATATATAACTCCCTCCCAGATAACTTCGACATGATGGACGGTCGATATGTATACCCCCTCTCGACCGTGATAACTTATACCACGGGAGCACCCCCCCCCGGCCCTCTCGCTCGACCAAAACTCTCGAGGACACCCAAACCCTAGAAAAAAATGATGTCGGTCTCCTACCCCCTCCCGCCGCGCTCCTACCCTTGAAGCGTTGCCTAGGCCACCCCAAACCCGGAATAAGATAGGTCTACGTTTGCACTAATATATCCACCTGCTGTCATGTTTGTGTAATAATTGCCATGTTGTAATATTTGCAGAAACAATGGAGCACGGACGAGATGAGCAAGCAGAAGATGTGTTGGGGGACATAATCTTAGCCGGAGGTGATATCTTGTCGTATCTTAACGACAATGATGGTCTGGAAGAACAAGGTGAAGAAGCAGGCTGCGGTGATCGAAGAGTGGAGGAGGAAAGACATGATTATGATGGCTCCGGTGACCCAATGCTGGTGCAAGAAGGAGCCCGTGGTGACGGCTCCGGTGACCGAACAGAGTCCGACCAGGTAAATATATTAGTTAAGCCTGTGCTGACTAGCTAATTGATGCATTCATTGTTTTGGTATGTACACATATTAATTAACACTCGTCTTTCTTCTTTTTTCTAGCCCTTCGGATCGAGCACAACTGCGGTAAAGAGACGAGGCCCGAAGAGAAAGTTGCGCTCGGATGAAAGGTTTGAGATCACAGCAATCGCGCGCGACGGCCAACCGATTGAACCCCTCCAGACAAAGGATGCTTTTGCTGCTCAGTGCGGGGTTCTAGTTAGGGACAAGATCCCGATCAGCATCCACCAATGGTATAAGCCTAAGAAGGAAGACCCTGAGGTGTCTTATGTCAATGATATGCAGAAAGATGATCTTTGGACTGAGCTGAAGGCAAATTTCACCCTACCGCCAGAGGAGGATCCGGAGAAGCCAGTTAAAGAGCAATTAATCAAGTCTCATGCTCTTAAGAAGATGGCACACCTATTCAGGAGGTGGAAGAATGAGCTGAAAACTTTTGTCGACAAAGAAGAGACACCAGAATTCGTCGGCCGGTATGAGAAGATCAGAGATCACTGGCCCGCATTTGTGGCCCACAAGACATCGGAAAAGAGTAAGCAGATGCCAGCGACAAACAAGCAGAATGCTGCGAAGAAGAAGCTTCACCATCGCACGGGGTCAGGTGGCTACCTCAAAGCCCGGCCTAAGTGCGCCAAGTCTGAGAGGGATCTGCTTGATAAAGGGATCGAACCAGAGACAATGAACTGGCCAGACCGTTGCCGGACTTGGTTCTTCGGGGCTGGCGGAACCTTGGACCCTCTACCAGGGAGGTGTCGTTGGACGGACGAGCAACTTGCAATACCCGTCAAGAAGCTTAAGCACTATATCGATGCAGCGCAGCAAGGGACGTAAGTTCCAGACAGAGAGAACGACGAGCTCACAATGGCCCTCGGGAATCTGAGCACCCTGGACGGACACGAGGCACGCCAGGCTCCGTTCCGTGGAAGGCTGGTTTTCCAGACGCCGGCGGTTACAAAACCCAGGAGAGGAGGAAAAAAGTGGAGCAGATCCAAATTCAGCGTCTGCACGAAAGGGTTCAAGTGCTAGAGGAACGAGACGGCAATAGAGATGCCGAAACTGCCCCCGAAGCTACACCGCCATCTCAGCGTAGAAGCAGTGTGGCTTCCACCGAGCTGCCTCAGCTGGAGCATGCGGCTACTCCTCGCTACGCCGTGGATGCTATCACGGAGTCTCAACATTGCCACCTTATGGCGGAATGGCAGAACTTGAAAGTCAAGGCGGCTGTTGGCTCTGTTTTACCTACTGAACCCGGCGCAACCTACCACTTCCGGCCGATTCCAGAAGGATATGCTAGGGTGATGGTGGATGAAATAACGGAGGGATTTGAGGACCTCCAGCTTGACCACCCTACCGGTGAAGGGGATACACGGCTGGGTTTAGCTCTGAAGACTCCATGCCTATGGCGGATGGAGCTCATCAAGCTTCCGAACTGGACGGCTCCGGCGAGTAAGGGCACTCCGCCTCCTCCTCCGCCTCCTCCTCCTCCTCCGGCGAGTGATCAGGGCACTCAGCCTCCTTCTCCGGCGCGTGGCGGCACTCCGCCTCCTTCTCCGCCAGCGCCGGTGCGCCAGGGCAGCCAGCCTCCTCCTTCTCCGCCTCGTCAGCAAGGGCGGAAGAGACCCGTCGCCGCTGCGGCTGCTCCGGCGCGTCGTAGTCCTTCTCCTCCGCCTCGTAAGCAAGGAAAGAAGACAGCCGCAGCCGCTCCGTCTGCTCTGCCGGCGTCTAGCAGTACAGCTGCCAGAGGCGGGAGGCAATACAGATTCGGTCCTTCTCTGAAGACTCCAGAGAAGTTACCATATGAGAGGACCGAGGAGGAGAACGCAAAGATCGTGCGAGCCGAAGTGAAGAACTTCTTTGAAGGGGTCAAAGCAAAGAAACATCCACCTCCGGAGGAGAAGGTAGATCCGGTGAAAGCAAAGCGCACTCTGGCTGCCCTGACAAAACCACCAATGTCTCCGCCAAGAGGCAACTATGAGCGCGTTCTTGGAAAGGCATATGCCGAAGCGGAGCGGTCGGGAAGTACTGTCAGTGATAAAAGGATGAAAGAACGACGTGCTGGGAAAAAAATTGCCCAGCTCGGCGAACAAGCGAACCAATCGTGCCCCCCGCTCAAGGTATCAAAAGACATCGTCGCTAATGATCCGGGTATGGTGCCCGGTTATAGCAATCTTGGAGATTACCTGCCCGACGATGTACATTATGAAATCATGGAGGTGGACAACCACAAATACCATTACGGGAAGCCTCTCGTCAAAGATGTCAGATCTCTAAGCACGATGATGCGAAGACTACATGATTGGTACATGAAAACCTGCAGAGAGTCTGATGGGATGAGTACTTTGACGCTGAGAGTTAAACCGGAGCATGACCTCGTTGGAATTGAACTGCTGAATGTTCCATTTGACGATTTCTTCCAGTTTTACAATCTAAAGTCCCTCGATAAAACAACGATCACTTGCTACTGTCTGTAAGTAGTACTACTTCTGTCATTAAGTCTCTCTATATAGGTCAGCTCTTTCATTGCATGTATTTATACTTATCCTCACTATATTATGAAGATTGAAGATCGCCGAATTGAAGAAAAGAAAAATCGGTGATATTGGGTTCATCAACACAAATCTCATAGATGCATATACGGTTGAAAAAAATCCCAAAAAAGCCGAGGCCAACTTGCTACAATCGTTTGTATTAAATCAAAAGAAAGATATAATACTCTTTCCTTACAACTTCAAGTGAGTGTTACTGTCTTGTGCGTATTCGGTTTCCCTTATTAGTCCAGGTTATGGTAATGTAATTGATGACTTATGCATGCATGCGCAGCTTCCACTATATTCTCCTAGAGATTAAGCTTGAGCCGGGAGTAGTAACCGTCTTAGACTCGAGACGAAAAGATCCCCAGGACTATGCGAACATGACTCAAATGCTCCAGAAGTAAGTTAAATCGATCATTATCCACCATATCAGCAACTTTGTTCATTTCCTGATATCAAGTAATTGTTTTCTTTGTCTGGCAGGGTTTGGAGAAAATTCACCTGAAAAGCCCCGGGACTGCCGAACCAGCTGCAATTTAGACACCCGAAAGTAAGTACTATAGTAGCATGTTCCGCGCATCTCCTAGTGATTCAAGCGCTAGTTTGATCAATACCATTTAGCATGCTTGCTTATCAGTTTGATTGACCTCTATTTCTTGTAAAGTGGTTGTGGCAGCAACCCGGGAATAATTACTGTGGATACTACGTTTGCGAGTCCATCCGCTACCATACCTGTGAGCGGGGCTACACTGAAGAACAATATGAAGTGCGTAAGCAATAATATTCACAATTTTATTTTATTACCATCGTTTGTGTTGAGTTTCATTTATTCATATATATATGTATTGACCCCCTTCTTCAAATTAGATTTTTCGGAAGCGGGATCAACTCCTAGCAGAAGATCGTATGCGAGGAATTCAAGAGGAATTGGCGGCATTCTTCCTTGACCACGTGATCGCTGAAAACGGAGAATACTATGTGGACCCTGTGTTCCTACAATATAATTAGGAGATTGTATTGTAAGAGATAATTATTGTATATATGTAGCCGGTAGTGTCGGATTGATATACGAGAACTTGTTGTTCGACCAATATCTCGGAGATGGAGAGGTCGTCGATATCACTTCTCTCTGTCTGCATATGTTCAAGACGATCTTCTGTTTCCTTCATTTCATTACTAGCTAGCGTGTCTACTCCTCTCCATACGTATATAGTACGTAGCGTCGACCAAGCACGGAGATAAGAGAGGACACTTCTCTCTATTAATTAGCTAGCTAACACAATATATGAAACACCTAAATTAACCCCCCAAAACCCCTAAACCACCCCCTTTCAAAAAAACAAAAACCTTAGCTCCTGCTAGGGGCTGACGCGTGGATGCCTATTGGTCCCGGTTGGTGGCACCAACCGGGACCAAAGGCCCTCCTGCCTGGGCTCCCCGCACCGGCCACGTGGACGGCCTTTAGTCCCGGTTCGTGTAAGAACCGGGACTAAAGGGCTAGGGCATTAGTAACGACCCTTTAGTCCCGGTTCCAGAACCGGGACTAAAGGCCCTTATGAACCGGGGTAAAAGCCCCTTTTCCTACTAGTGCACCACGGCCTGAATACGACTTGAAACCCATCCATGGGCCAGGATTCAGGCCCGCAGAAGGCCCAGTAGGCCCCACTGGCAAAGAGAACGGTTAGGCCCGAAAGCCTGCAGAAATCCCTTTGTAACAGATGAGTTTCCGTATGAAATCCTGATACTTCGAAAGAGATTGTCTGTTTTGTACACGAAGTGCATCCAGTTTTTGCCGTAACCCTCTCAACTTTCTTGCACATGCTATGTGGATGAAATGATGATACCATGCCAACTTTCAACCTTTTCAGAGTTCATTTGGAATGCTTTTCAATTTTAGGGTCTTATAGCTCAAAATAATTAGTAAATGCATGAAAAATAACAAATGAAGTCAGAAAGGGTTGAAAATTGATGATGTGGCTTTGAATGGTGCATTTTGAACACACAAAAAGTCTGGAGTTCAAATAAGTTCAAAAAAATGAAATCCCTTTGTAACTGATGAGTTTTCGTTCGAAACCCTGATACTTGGAAGAGATTGTCCATTTTGTACACAAAGTGCATCCAGTTTTTGCCGTAACCCTCTCAACTTTTTAGCACATGCTATGTCGGTGAAATGATGAAACCATGCCAACTTTCAACCTATTCAGAGTTCATTTGTAGTGCTTTTCAATTTAAGGGTCATTTATAGCTCATGAACTAATAGCAAAAAGAATGAACTAAAAATAATCAATTAAAATATGCTGTTATGATCAACTAAAACAAAACTATAATATTCTTCAATAGCCAAAAGAATCAACTAAAAAGCTTTTATAAAACTCCAATAGCAAAAGGAATTTTCATAAAGAATGTTTTTGTTAGAAACTTTAATAGCAAAAAGCATTATCATAAAGATTTTTTGTTGTTAGAAACTAAAATAACAAAATCTGTTTTTGAATGGAATCATAAAACACAGTAATATTAAATAGCAGGAAAAAGAATCACTCCAAAATCTATTTTTATAGTAAAGTTAATCACAAACTAGTGATTCACACAAATTTCAAAGAATTCAAATTTAGACTATTCAAATTTGAAAACTAATGGCACTAACAGAAAGTTTATAATTTTTGTGACCTAAAAGCAAAAAGAATTAAAAGATAAAGCAAAAAACAAAAGAAAATAAATAAAACAAAAAAACTGCCACCTATTGGGCCACCACTGCCTGAATACGACTAGAAACCCAACCTGGGTCAGGATTCAGGCCCGCAGAAGGCCCAATAGGCCCACAGACAGCATAGTGTGATGTTAGGCCCGTAAGCCTGCATTTGAGAGGAGCTCGAGAGGGCAGCCGCAGCGGGGCTTATAAACCACTCCGAGCCCCTCTCAACTAGCGAGGTGGGACTAAACTTTTGGCCGCGACGCGGGCAGCAAGAGGCCTTTGGTCCCGGTTGGTGCCACCAACCGGGACTAAAGGGGGTGCATTGGTGCCGGTTCGTGAGACCAACCGGGACCAATGCACCCCCTTTAGTCCCGGTTGGTGCCACCAACCAGGACCAAAGGCCGCCGCTTCCCGCCCTTTGGGCTGCTGAAAAGAGGGATTTGGTCCCGGTTGGTGGCACCAACCGGGACTAATGCCTACCTTTAGTCCCGGTTGGTGCCACGAACCGGGACTAAAGGCTTTGCTATATAAGCAAACACTTAGGAAATTTTTCAGAGTTCATCTGCAGTTTGCCCCGACGACGCCGACGCCGCCAGGCTGCCCTGACGCCACCAGGCTGCCCCGACGCCGCCCGCCGCCCCCGCCGTCGCCGTCGCCCGTGCCCGTCGTCGCCGTCGCCGTTGCACGCGCCCTCACGTCAGCCGCGCCCCTGCCCCGACGCGCGCCGCCCCGGCCCGTCCCCGTCATCGCTGTCGCCCTGCCCCGCCCTTCGCCGCCGTCGCCCCCTACCCCGAGCGCACGCCCACTGCCCCATCGCCATCCTCGCTGCCGACCCCGCGGTCCTCCTCACCTTGGTCCGGCCGGCGCCCTCCCTAGCATTTTTGCTTGTTTTTTTCATATATATATATATGCTTGTTTTTTTTATATATATGATGATATATATGCTTGTTATCGTAATTGTTTTTGTTCATATATATATATGTAATGATTTTTTTATAGAATATGATGTTTTTTTCATAGATGATCACATATATGATGTATGCATGGATGTGGATGAAATATGATGTTTTTTTGTTCATAGAACATGATGAAATATGAACAATGCATTAGGCAAAACCTTTACTTTTTTCGAAATATGAACATGATGAAATATGAACAATGAAATATGAACAATGATGAAATAGGAAGAAAGGAGAAGAAGAGGAGAGGAAGAAGGGGAGAAATAAATAAGAAGAGGAAAAAAGAAGAAAAAGAAGAGGAGAAGAAGAAAGGAATAGAAGAGAAGAAGAAAAAATAGAAAAAATTCTATTTTTTTCTTCTTCGCTCCTCTATTCCTTTCTTCTTCTCCTCTTTTTTTTCTTCTTTTCTTCTTCGATCTTCTCCTCTATTCCCTTTCTTCTTCTCCTCTTTTTATTTCTTCTTCGTTTTCTTATGTTTTATCGGGTCTGTCGTCGTCGATATACCCCTCTCCCGATAACTTCAACACGAGGGGGGTCGATATACCCCCTCCCCGATAATATTATTTTCCCATGTTCGTATGTCGTCATTGTCGATATAACCCCCTCCCGATAACTTCAACACGTGGGGGGGGGGTCGATATACCCCCTCCCCGATAACATTTTTTTCCCATGTATGTATCTCGTCGTTGTCAATATATATAACTCCCTCCCAGATAACTTCGACATGATGGACGGTCGATATTTATACCCCCTCTCGACCATGATAACTTATACCACGGGAGCACCCCCCGGCCCTCTCGCTCGACCAAAACTCTCGAGGACACCCAAACCCTAGAAAAAAAACGATGTCGGTCTCCTACCCCCTCCCGCCGCGCCCCTACCCTAGAAGCGTTGCCGAGGCCACCCCAAACCCGGAATAAGCTAGGTCTACGTTTGCACTAATATATCCACCTACTGTCATGTTTGTGTAATAATTGCCATGTTGTAATATTTGCAGAAACAATGGAGCACGGACGAGACGAGCAAGCAGAAGAGGTGTTGGGGGACATAATCTTAGCCGGAGGTGATATCTTGTCGTATCTTAACGACAATGATGGTCTGGAAGAACAGGGTGAAGAAGCAGGCTATGGTGATCGAAGAGTGGAGGAGGAAAGACATGATTATGATGGCTCCGGTGACCCAATGCTGGTGCAAGAAGGAGCCCGTGGTGACGGCTCCGGTGACCGAACAGAGTCCGGCCAGGTAAATATATTAGTTAAGCCTGTGCTGACTAGCTAATTGATGCATTCATTGTTTTGGTATGTACACATATTAATTAACACTCGTCTTTCTTCTTTTTTCTAGCCCTCCGGATCGAGCACAACTGCGGTAAAGAGACGAGGCCCGAAGAGAAAGTTGCGCTCGGATGAAAGGTTTGAGATCACAGCAATCGCGCGTGACAGCCAACCGATTGAACCCATCCAGACAAAGGATGCATTTGCTGCTCAGTGCGGGGTTCTAGTTAGGGACAAGATCCCGATCAGCATCCAGCAATGGTATAAGCCTAAGAAGGAAGACCCTGAGGTGTCTTATGTCAATGATATGCAGAAAGATGATCTTTGGACTGAGCTGAAGGCAAATTTCACCCTACCGCCAGAGGAGGATCCGGAGAAGCCAGTTAAAGAGCAATTAATCAAGTCTCATGCTCTTAAGAAGATGGCAGACCTATTCAGGACGTGGAAGAATGAGATGAAAACGTTTGTCGACAAAGAAGAGACACCAGAATTCATCGGCCGGTATGAGAAGATCAGAGATCACTGGCCCGCATTTGTGGCCCACAAGACATCGAAAAAGAGTAAGAAGATGTCAGCGACAAACAAGAAGAATGCTGCGAAGAAGAATCTTCACCATCGCACGGGGTCAGGTGGCTATCTCAAAGCCCGACCTAAGTGGGCCAAGGCTGAGAATGATCTGCTTGAAAAAGGGATCGAACCACAGACAATGAACTGGACAGACCGTTGCCGGACTTGGTTCTTCGGGGCTGGCGGAACCTTGGACCCTGTATCAGGGAGGTGCGTTTGGACGAACGAGCTTTTGAGAATACCAGTCAAAGAAGATTCAGCAATATATCGATGCAGCGCAGGAAGGGACGTTCGTTCCAGACAGAGAGAACGACGAGCTCACAATGGCCCTCGGGAATCCTGAGCACCTTGTACGGACACGAGGCACGCCAGGCTCCGTTCCGTGGAAGGCTGGTTTTCCGGACGCAGGCGGTTACAAAAGCCAGGAGAGGAGGAAAAAATGGAGCAGACCCAAATTCAGAAGCTGCACGAAAGGGTTCAAGCGCTAGAGGAACGAGACGGCAATCGACATGCCGAAACTACCCCCGAAGCTACCCCGCCATCCCAGCGGAGAAGCAGCGTGGCTTCCACCGAGCTGCTTCAGCCGGAGCATGTGTTGACGGCTCCTGCTAGCTACCCCGTGGATGCTATGACGGAGGCTCAACATTGCCACCTTATGGCGCAATGGCAGAACTTCAAAGTCAAGGCGGCTGTTGGCTCTGTTTTACCTCCTGAACCCGGCGCAACCTACCACTGCCGGCCGATTCTAGAAGGATATGCTAGGGTGATGGTGGATGAAATAACGGAGGGATTTGAGGACCTCCAGCTTGACCACCCTACCGGTGAAGGGGAGACTCGGCTGGGTTTAGCTCTGAAGACTCCGTGCCTATGGCGGAAGGAGCTCATTAACCTTCCGAACTGGACGCCTCCGGCGAGTAAGGGCACTCCGCCACCGCCTCCTCCTCCGGCGAGTGATCAGGGCACTCAGCCTCCTTCTCCGGCGCATGGCGGCACTCCGCCTCCTCCTCCGGCGAGTGATCAGGGCACTCATCAGCCTCCTTCTCCGGCGCGTGGCGGCACTGCACCTCCTTCTCCGGGCGCTCCGGCGTGCTAGAGCAGCCAGCCTCCTCCTTCTCCGCCTCGCCAGCAAGGGCGGAAGAGACCCGCCGCCGCTCCGGCTGCTCCGGCGCGTCGTAGTCCTTCTCCTCTGCCTCGTAAGCAACGAAAGAACACAGTCACAGCCGCTCCGTTTGCTCTGCCGGCGTCTAGCAGTACAGCTGCCAGAGGCGGGAGGCAATACAGATTCGGTCCTTCTCTGAAGACTCCAGAGAAGTTACCATACGAGAGGACCGAGGAGGAGAACACGAAGATCGTGCGATCCGAAGTGAAGAACTTCTTTGAAGGGGTGAAAGCAAAGAAACATCCACCTCCGGAGGAGAAGGTAGATCCGGTGAAAGCGAAGCGCACTCTGGATGCCCTGACAAAACCACCAAAGTCTCCGCCGAAAGGCAACTACGAGCGCATTATTGAAAAGACATTTGTCGAAGCGGAGCGGTCGGGAAGTACTGTCAGTGATCAAAGGTTAAAAGAACGACGAGCTGGGAAAAAATTGCCCAGCTGGGCGAACAAGCGAACCAATCGTGCCCCCCGCTCAAGGTGTCTAAAGACATCGTCGCTAATGATCCGAGGATGGTGGCCGGTTATAGCAATTTTGGAGATTACCTGCCCGACGATGTACATTATGAAATCATGGCGGTGGACAAACACAAATACCATTACGGGAAGCCTCTCATCAAAGATGAAAGATCTCTAACAACGATGATGCGAAGATTACATGATTGGTACATGAAAACCTGCAGAGAGTCTGATGGGATGAATACTTTGACGCTGAGAGTTAAACCGGAGCATGACCTCGTTGGAATTGAACTGCTGAATGTTCCATTTGAGGAGTTCTTCCAGTTTTTCAATCAAAAGGCCCTCGATAAATCAACGATCACTTGCTACTGTCTGTAAGTAGTACTACTTCTGTCTATATAAGTCAGCTCTTTCATTGCATGTATTTATAATTATCCTCACTATATTTTGCAGATTGAAGATCAATGAATTGAAGAAAAGACAAATCGGTGATATTGGGTTCATTAACACAAATCTCATAGATGCATTTACGGTTGAAAAACATCCCAAAGAAGCCGAGGCCAACTTGCTACGATCGTTGGTATTAAATCAAAACAAAGATATAATACTCTTTCCTTACAACTTCAAGTGAGTGTTACTGTCTTGTGCATATTCGGTTTCCCTTATTAGTCCAAGTTATGGTAATGTAATTGATGACTTATGCATGCATGCGCATCTTCCACTATATTCTCCTAGAGATTAAGCTTGAGCAGGGAGTAGTAACCGTCTTAGACTCGAGACGAAAAGATCCCAGGACTATGCGGACATGACTCAAATGCTCGAGAAGTAAGTTAAATCGATCATTATTCACCATATCAGCAACTTTCTTCATTTCCTGATATCAAGTAACTGTCTTCTTTGTCTGGCAGGGTTTGGAGAAAATTCACCACAAAAGCTCCGGGACTGCCGAAGAAGCTGCAATTTAGACACCCGAAAGTAAGTACTATAGTAGCATGTTCCGCACATCTCCTAGTGATTCAAGCGCTAGTTTCATCAATACCATTTAGCATGCTTGCTTATCAGTTAGATTGACCTCTATTTCTTGTAAAGTGGTTGTGGCAGGAAAAAGGGAATGATTTTGTGGATACTACGTTTGCGAGTCTATCCGCCACACGACCTGTGAGCGGGGCTACTCTGACGAACAATATGAAGTGCGTAAGCAATAATATTCACAATTTTATTTTATTACCATCATTTGTGTCGAGTTTCATTTATTCATATATATATATATATATATATATATATGTATTGACCCCATTCTTCAAATTAGATGTTTCGGATGCGGGATGAACTCCTAGCAGAAGATCGTATGCGAGCAATTCAAGAGGAATTGGCGGCATTCTTCCTTGACCACGTGATCGCTGAAAATGGAGAATACTATGTGGACCCTGTGTTCTTACAATTTAATTAGGAGATTATATTGTAAGAGATAATTATTGTATATATGTAACCGGTAGTGTCAGATAGATATACGAGATCTTGTTGTTCGACCAATCTCTCGGAGAAGGAGAGGTGGTTGATATCACTTCTCTCTGCATGCATATGTTCATGACGATCTTCTGTTTCCTTCATTTGCTTACTAGCTAGCGTGTCTAGTCCTCTCCATACGTATATAGTACGTAGCGTCGACCAAGCACGGAGATAAGAGAGGACACTTCTCTCTATTAATTAGCTAGCTAACACAATATATGAAACACCTAAATTAAACCCCCAAAACCCCCCAACCCCCCCCCCATTCAAAAAAAACAAAACCCCCAGCCCCTGAAATGCTGACGCGTGGATGCGTATTGGTCCCGGTTGGTGACACCAACCGGGACAAAAGGCCCTGCCTATTAGTCCCGGTTGGTGGCACCAACTGGGACCAAAGGCCCCCCTGCCTGGGCTGGCAGCAGCGGCCACGTGGAGGACCTTCTGTCCCGGTTCGTGTAAGAACCGGGACTAAAGGGTTAGGGCTTTAGTAACGACCCTTTAGTCCCGGTTCGAAAACCGGGACAAAAGGCCCTTACAAACTGGGGTAAAAGCCCCTTTTCCTACTAGTGCTACTACTTATAGTAGCAGTATCGAGGATTCGAGGTGCTGGTTACGTACAGCGAACACATTAACATATGGCCCACCTCACACTGTGGCAAAATTTCCTGGAGTCTGTGCTAGGTTAAAAAGTGTTCTTTGTGAGGATCGGTGGCTGGTCTCAAGTTTAAAACTTGTTGTATTACGTACGTAGAAGTAGAGATAGTGCAGCATGTGAAGCTAGTACAAATAGTGTACTATTATTTATTGGCCTCATCCGATAACCTGTTGCACCGTCGCAGCACCCACTCAGGGAAGCGACTCGAAAGCCATTCATAAATTTAGTAAGTTTATCACAGGCATATCATTTTATTACATACAATAGGTCATCAACCCACAACGACAACGAGGATACATTATAAATACGAAAGTTTTCATCACACAACAAATAACAAGCAATGAAATGAACTTCAACTCAACCAATCCTCGGTGTTGGAAACGCTTGCTTTGAACCACAAGCGATTCTCTGGGAAGAGCCAGCTACTGTCAATCTCGAGACCAACGCAGGAATGATCATCCAGGCTGAAGGGGCCTACTATATCACGACTAGGGTAGGGAACCACCGCAATGTCCGACGTATAGATACCGTTGCTTCTCATAAATGGTAGTAACGTTGTGTCAACAGCAGTTGGATCGCCTTTCACCATCATTGGATAGTTTTGTCCAAGGAAGAGCGAGTTTGCTCCAAGACTATCAATACTGTACCAGGGAGAAGGTCTTGGCGCTAGCACACTAGTATCCATCCCGAATACCATGCAACGGGTGTTGGAATAGGTCCGGAGAGTGCGACCATGGGAGACAGAACCTGCTCCCTCAGTAGTAACATCAGAAGTGGGATGTATACAGAGATGAAGTGGTGATCCATTGGAATTAGTTGCTAGCCACCAGTGAGCATATTGGCCCTGCTCGTCCTCATGCTCGTGATCATCACCATCGTCATCTCCCCCTTGGTTATAAATTTTTTCAAGTATAGGTGGTGGAATGTTCACAGGACCTTGGAAACACAAGAAGAAGGTTAATTAGTAGAGAAGGGAAACTTGCTAACTCGCATGCATGTGGATGAAACAATTATAATCACGGTGGAAGATAAACGTATCAAAACTAAGAGGATCCCATGCAAAAACAGTGCCACGAGTGGTGGCAGCAAACACAAGACCCTCCTATTCAATTGCATCACAGTACACATCCGTGTATAGAAACTGATTTTTGAGAAATATCCATCTAGTCGAACCACGAAGGACAGCAATAAGCTTGTCGAAGATAGCAACACCTTGATAGTTCTTTTAATTCCAAGAGCGATTGGGAACTCGAGAAATTGCTATCTTCTGTAGACGACAGTCACCATGATCATATTTGAATGTACGTAGATCATCTGTGTGCTCAACCTCAGGGCACTAGGAGATTTTTGGAAGTGGAATCCGCTGACGAGTATACACATTCACAAGTTCCCACTCGCAATTGTACCCAATATAAACAACCCAATCTCCATTTGCGCCAGACCAGGCCTTACCCTAAAGCGATGGCATCTTGACATCACACGTATCATTATCAAGCGGCATCAACTTGCACAAGGCAAGGCCTCCGTGGTCCGCGCCCATGCGAACAGGCTTATAGCGAAGAAGAGAAGGGAGATCAAACCGCTCCTGGACCCTTGGGTTCCTTGTAATGATGTTATTAGTTGAGTCGAGAATGGTCTTGAAAGAACCTGCCATGCTAGCCGAGGTGATGACGTCGCACCGATCAATGAGTTCCCCCACCACGTCATCTTTCAGATCGGGGCAAGAATAACGGCGTCGTTTCCGGCTTGTTCCCTCCATGGAGAAGACGATCGAACAATGGCAGAAGGAAGGGTGAAGGCAAATGGAGGAGGGAGGAAGAGCGTGCGACAGCAGTTCCAAATCGAGAGGGAAAGGCGAAGAGTCGGTGGACGGTTGCCAGTTTGCCACGGTACACGAAGAGGCACCCCAGCCTACACGTCCTTTCGGAAATTGTACAAAAGGACTCGCTGTCGTCCCACCGACATGTTGGAACGGGGCCACATGTCAACGAAACATGGTGTGTAATTTCTCGTGCAAAATGCGATCTAGCCGCGTTGGCCCGAGGTCCCACATTAGTTATCGACCTTTATTTTTTTAACATACTCCCTCCGATCCTTTTTACCTTGCGCATAACTCAAATCACGCATACCAAGGAGCACTACGTATCATCGATTTTGGATGAAATTACCCCTGTGTTGGATGGACCGTAACAACCGGGACAGCTAGGAGGCGATAATTACGCGAGCCAGTTATTGGCCACTCCTCCTCGTTTCCTCCCCCACCTCCCGAGTAGTATTTCTCTGCATGGCTGTCATTGGTGCATGCGCTGCATGCGTGGCAGAAGTTAATGCACGTCTAGCGGAGGAATAGGGATAGACCGGGAAGAAATTGCTCAGCATCCGTATCGCGCAGACTATTACGGAAAAAATGAGAAAAAATTATGCGCAGACTAAAAGGGATCGGAGGGAGTACAATCTGAGTGGATAGCTCCTGTGGTCATCACACGTGAGCGGATATATAGGTGAGCTAGGTGGGCAGGCGGGAACAATCTAAGTGCTAAAAGAGTTGATCTCAAAAAAAAAGAGTTGATCGAATGCTTGGTTTTGTTTGGATTTTCCAACTATGACCATTGGATAGAGTGAATCAATGACTTACGTTCAAAGTTATTCTCATAATATAGAATAGTATAGGAACGTGGAGAGATTTGGTTGTTTTTATATCGCTGAATAATATAAAATATTATGAGTGCAGACGCTCCACCCCGAGGTTTGTTGCTCCTTTTTGGTCGTCGGGAATCTATATTCTTCCACTCTTTCATTTAAGACATGAGCTTTGTTCATCCTGTTGCCGACACGCGGGACATCTATATGCCTCCATTTTACAAAATCATACTATATGCCTCCATGACACGCGGGACATCTAGCATCAAGGTGGCGTCTCATGCAAGAAAATGGAGATATGCAGTCCGTAAGTGAGTCGTGCACTTCGATGCCACCTAGTACTACGCAATATTTTTTCTCCTCGATGGCATGTGAATAGTGCACGTAATCAATGACAGAGCACGGGATGGTAGCCATGGACATGGCCGGCCCTTTTTGAAGAGAGTACTAATAAATACGTAACTTTGATGTGTCCTGTCAACTCGCAGAGTGATGAGAAGCTTGCTTACTACGCCTTCTCCCTTGCCAACACGTGCGCGGTGGCTCGCAGCAAGAGGAGAAACTTTTGCTTACAAGCGGTGGACGTGCAACAGTTCATTTGGTGTCAGATTGCCAGAAGTAGTACAATACCATCATTATTGTTCGACTTCCGGAAGAGGAGAAGAGCCAAGCGCAAGGTCACCTACTAACCTAGTACAGTACTACTACAGCCAAAGATGGTCCACCTTTTTAGAGCATGGTTAATTAATATAGGCGGCTCTTGCAGCGGCACATCATTTAGAGCAAGTACTCTCTTCGTAGGATCAAAGGAAGTGAAACAAAAGTTGGAGTGGATGCTAGATTCCCAATTAAAACATGGTTACATAGGAAAAAAATCCTATAGCATTCTATCCTATGAATCAAACGACCAATGTAGGAAAATTATGAGGGGGTCTCTCCAACAGTGTTCCTCGGCTCGCACCTAGCATCACGGTGGTCGAACTTGGAGTCATTCATCTGGTACACGTGGCATCTCAGATCTGGTACTCCACTTTTAGGTTGGCTCTATGTGATGTGCCAACTTCATATACTAACCGGATGCTGGCTATACTACTACGGTACTCACACTCCAAGAAGTGACTCGAAAACCATTCATAAATTGAGCCTATGACACGCATTTGCAAATGTACCATTAATTAGATACAACAAGTCATCAACACATGTTGGATTATAGATTATTTCCAACAAAACATTCCAGTAAATACTGAAGTTTTCATCGCACAACAAATAACAAGCAATGAAATGAACTTCCACTCAACCAATCCTTGGCGTTGGAAACGCTTGCTTTGAACCATAGGTGCTCTGGGAAGGGCCAGCTATTGTCAATATCGAGAGCAACGCGGGACTGATCATCCAGGCTGAAGTGGCATATATCAGGAGCAGGGTAGGGAACCACCGCAATGTCTGAGGTATAGATACAGTTGCTTCTCATAAATGGTAGCAACGATGTGTCAACAGCAGCTGGGTCGCCTTTAACCATCATTGGATAGTTTGGTTCAAAGAAGAGCGAGTTTGCTCCAAGACTACCAATACTGTACCAAGGAGAAGGTGTTGCCGCTAGCACACTAGTATCCATCCCGAATACCCTGCAACGGGTGTTGGAATAGGTCCGGAGAGGGCGACCATGGGAGACAACACCTGCTATCTCAGTAGTAACAATCACAGTGCACTGTATACAGACAAGAAGAGGTGATCCATCGGAATTAGTTGCCAGGCACCACTGACTATATAAGTTCTGCTCGTCCTCATGCTCGTGATCATCACCATCATCATCTCCCCCTTGGTTATAAAAAATTTCAAGTATAGGTGGTGGAATGTTCACAGGACCTTGGAAACACAAGAAGAAGGTTAATTAGTAAAGGGAAACTTGCTAACCCGCATGCATGTGGCTGAAACAATTATAATTATGGTGGAAGACAAACGTACCGAAACTATGAGGATCCCATGCAAAAACAATGCCACGAGCGGTGGCAGCAAACACAAGATCCTCGTATTCAATTGCATCACAGTGCTCATCCGTGTACAGAAACTAATTTTTGAGCAATATCCATGGACGAACCGTGGAATCAGTAACGACGGTAACAAGCTTGTCGATGATAGCAACAACTTGATAGTTCTCGTATTTCCAAGAGCGGTTGGGAACTCGAGAAATTGCTATCTTCTATAGACGACAGTCACCATGATCGTATTTGAACGTACATAGATCATGTGTGTGCTCAACCTCTGGGCACTCGGAGATTTTTGGAAGTGGAATCCGCTGACGAGTGTACACATTCACAAGTTCCCACTCGCAATTGTACCCAATATAAACAACCCAATCTCCATTTGCGCCAGCCTAAGCCATACCCCGAAGCGATGGCATCTTGACATCACATGTATCGTTATCAAGCGGCATCAACTTGCACAAGGCGAGGCCTCCGTCGTCCGCGCCCATACGAACAAGCATATAGCGAAGAAGATAAGGGAGATCAAACCGCTCCTGGACCCTTGGGTTCCTTGTAATGATGTTATTAGTTGAGTCAAGAATGGTCTTGAACGAACCTGCCATGCTAGCCGAGGTGATGACGTCACACCGATCAATGAGTTCCCCCACCACGTCATCTTTCAGATCGGGCAAGAATAACGGCGTCGTTTCCGGCTTGTTCCCTCCATGGAGAAGACGATCGAACAATGGCAGAAGGAAGGGTGAAGGCAAATGGAGGAGGGAGGAAGAGCGTGCGACAGCAGTTCCAAATCGAGAGGGAAAGGCGAAGAGTCGGTGGACGGTTGCCAGTTTGCCACGGTACACGAAGAGGCGCCCCAGCCTACACGTCCTTTCAGAAATTGTACGAAAGGACTCGCCGTCGTCTCACTGACATGTTGGAACTGGACCACATGTCAACGAAACATGGTGTGTAATTTCTCATGCAAAATGCGATCTGGCCGAGTTGGCCGGAGGTGCCGCATTACTTATCGACGTTTATTTTTTTAATGGCGTGCCATTCAGTTTTGAAGCACGACTAACTGGTACAGTTTGCAGAGAAAATATAAACTACTCTACCACTACTCCACCTCTAGTACTAGTAGTATAAAAAAGATATATAGGCTGGAGCTTCAGAGCTTTCTTGCTAAGGGCTGCCCACTTGCTTCTCACACTATCACCCTCTCTCCAGATCTAAAAAAGACGACCTCTCTCTCCCTCCTCACCGGTGGTCACGGATCCGCCGGGGAAGAAAAGGACGTGCAGCGTTGACGCACTCGTCGTCGGCGAGCGAGGTCACGCACTGACGACAAGGCCGTCCTCTCAGACCTAGCGCCCGCGCGGGATGGCCTCCGTCCCCAAGCTCGCTGCCGTAGTGCGTGCGGAGGACGACGACCACGAGCAAAGCCACTTCCCGCCGACCCTCAGGTATGCTACCTCTTTTCGAACCATACCCTTGTTCTATTGCCCCATCTGCCACGTCGCTCCATGTGGATCTTTTTCCACTCCACCATCTTCCCAATTTGCTATCCTCTGCTCTAATGGTCACGTAGACGAAAACCTTAATTTGCACTATTAAAGGAAACCCTACTTCATGCAGACTAATCCATGTCTGGGTTGAATAATGAAAGGAAGGGAGACTGTACTGTCCAAGAGAGTAGGCATTGAACCCGCATCTAGGTTGAAAAGGGGAAAATCAGTACCTAAGGAACGAGTCTCGTGTCTCTTGGTTGAAGAAGGGTAGAAAGGCATGACAACGCAATAGAGAATGACCAGGTCGATCGGGTTGTTGTCCTCACATAGGAAAAAGGTGGCTAAACAGAACCAAAATGGGACGTAATCCACATATGCTGCTTGGATATTTGTTGCTCTGGGCAACCATACCTCCCTCACCACTCTATGCGTCCGTGGAGGTATATCGTACTGGTGCGCCCACTGTCCGTATGGGCCTCCCATGCTCTTATTGTCACTTTTTTGCTGTTAGTATAATGCCAGCAGTCAAGTCAAGCAATGCTACTTCTAAAGTGATGCCACATTTAACTAATGCCGCACTCAGGCTAATGCCACCGATAAATTTAAGCAATGCCATTTAATGTCACTGGATTATTTCAGGGTTAGCTGTTGATTGAGGATGTATTAAAGATTTTTCAGCTCAGGCATTCTAATGCTGTTGCACAACCAGTATACCAATGATGAAACTTGTTACTACCTTCAGATTTTTGCACTGTTAATGCTTATAGATTACATATCTCACTTTCATGAGATAAGTTAATTTTTTTGTACAGTGTCACCAAAATGCCAAGGCGCTGATGTCATTTTATTTTGGTTAAACTGCACAATAGACAAGAGGAAAGGTCAAGAGTGGGCACCTCCTCCTCCGGCTGTTCTCTTGATTCGTTCGATCAAGTTTTTATGTTTGATCGATTATCAAGATTGGGATAGAAATTTTTAAGGTCCCCCCGAGTTTGAAAGGATATTTACCTTGGAGGTACATGGTTTGCAATTTTTTTATACTGTCATTAGTTAATAATGCTAGACTTTCATATTTGGTTTAATGCTCATGCACAGCTAGTATACCAATGCTGGAACGTGTTACCTTTACATTTTGTATTGTTAATTCTTATAGAAATCTTCCAGTGCTAGAGTTTATTGAAATTTGTTCAGTAAAACCGTTGTACTGTACCCTGTAATAAGATAACTACTCTACTGTTGCACTAGCCACTGGATTAGTGTATATTTGTAGTATTCGAAATTTCGAATGGTGTTGCATTAGCGTATGGACATAAATAAAGTGTGGCAAGCTTTCCTAGATATGTGCTCAAGAAAACTACTACCTGTTTTTCTAAATACTAGACGTTTGGGTACTTTAAATTGAACCGCGAAAACATCTTATATTAAGGAACAGAGGGTGTAGAGTTCACTCAAATTATCCCGGTAAAGCTAGTCACATCTTTGTTAAAATTAATGTTCATTATGTTATCGGAGGAGGTCCGTAAGTTTGACTCTAATGCCTGTCGACTACATACCTGACATCATGATGTAATGTTAAGTCATTTCCTTTTGTACAGTGTCACTGAATTGTCAAGGCGGCCATGGCATTTTATTTTAGTTGAACTGCACAAAATATGCTTAAAAGAAGAGGAAAGGTCAGGAATCGATCATTCTTTTAGAAAGAACTATATATGCCTTTCTGACATTAGCCGTTGTTGCCTTATTTATTCCTTCAAACAGTTGGTTAGAAACAGTCTTGCTACCTTTTCCCATTAAGAAATTGGAATGCTTATATTTGTGACTCTATGCTTCAACTAGTGCCACTTTTATAGTAATCACACTTTCAATATCTATGCAAACAGGGATGCTCGATTTTAGTGGAACTGTACAAAAAGTCCAACTGGTTCAACATTAGGAGCATGTTTTCTTCCAAACCTTTATATCCAATTGGTGACACTATGAGCTGTTCATTACGAAGGTACATGGTTTGCTACTATCTTTCTACTCTTTTTGTACTGTCATTAGATAGTAATACTAGTGATTTGCATGTGAATTTATTGGCAGGGTGGACCTACATTGGAGGTGCAGGACATGATTCAATGATTGGATGCTCAATTTCGGTTGTATCGATTTCACCTCTTCCATCACTGCGAACATGGATATCCTTGGTCTGATGAAGAATAGGCGCTATATTTCTGCTCTGAACCAGCAAATCAATTCAGTATGAAATTGTCCAGGGCAAAACATGACTGTATCAAATTGTCCAGTGCAAAACATGATAGATGCTAAGCGGAAGAGACATGTTTAAACCGAAAATACAAGGTGGGGTATATGTTTACTAGCTTCTTGATATTTGTGCAGACAGAGATGTCTGCCCATTGCTATTAGGCAGACACACAAAGTGACCGCAATTTTGGATGAACTGCACAAGAGAATAGTATAGTCACTACATGCAGTGCCATTTGAAAATAGACACAGAAAGAGTGGATAGTCACTTCATGGACTGCAGAAAAGTAGTACTGTACTATTTATTGGCCAACACTAGGTGCTTCATTGCTTTGGTCTGATTATACAATGGGCATCATTTTGCCTAAGTTAAAGTTTGTATTCCGAAAATAGTCTCGCCGTGTGATCGAGAGAAGATCAAATCATATTGCAGTGGATGTTCCTCCATCATGTGTGGTTCATTCTCATGGTACCAGCTGTTGGTGAAACCACTTACGTTTGCACGAGGAATTGTAGACTTCACAAACAATTTTTTTTCAGTCTGTACTGAATGTGCCAAGAGAAGCATCCATGTTAGTAGGCAGAACAGATGTTTTTTCTAGATCTTTGCTTTTAGAGCCACATATTTGTATATGATCTGTGAATCATTGAGATGCATTAACATGTTGATCTTATGTATGGGAATCATACTAGTTGGATTTAGTTGCGACGCAAGATCCGAAGTGGCTGATCTTTGCTTTTGGAGCTACATATTTGTATATGATCTATGAATCATTGAGATGCATTAACAGTTCCTTATTTCTGTCCACTCAGTGTTTACAAGTTACAGATCGATCACTAGCTAGCCTACTAATGCGCTCCTGGCAGTTTTAGTTGAGAGGCAAGATCCAAAGTGGCAGTTTTTTGAATAAAAATGCCTACCTTTGAAGAAACTAACAAGCTGCTCTGAAGAAAATGTCGTGCAAATCTGAAGAAACTGCCAGCGAAAACGTTCGCAAATGCCTTATCTACCAGCTAAAGTTCATCAACTAATGCCCTCAGCTGCGACTCGTTGCATGTTGCTCCGCGTACTGGCTGCGAGCGATTTTGAGTGCCTGCATGCAGCCGGTCGTAATTAAGGCAGCTAACTGATGCGAAAAAAAGATGCGCTTTAATTGTTGCGGGCCTTTTTAATCCATGGAATCATTATTGACAAGGAGGGAGATGATTCGAGTGCACTTGTTTGACCGTCATGCAGGCGTGCGACCTAGCACGGACGGGACGGGACGGTACAGTCATAATTTCAGTTTCTCCAGTTTTCCACGGCAAGCTGGCACGCTAAGCCGTGCCTGCTTAATTATGCATTGAATTCCGATGACCGTCGCGCTACCTTCCGCCTATAAGTACTATTTCCCGGCCTTCTATGGTGGCACCGTGACCCAACTCGCCCTATCCTCATAAGCCCCCACCGGCCCAACGTCGCTCGCCACTTATCCTCGCTATCGCCACGTCCGCCATGCCCCTGCCCGTCTCCGATAGGCGAGGCCGGAGGCGGTCATCGCCGGAACTAGTGTTTGGTTTTTCACCAGAAGGCAGACGGAGGGAGGAGGCATTCTATTGGTCTTTAGATGGCAATACGGAGATCGAGGACTTGTTGGAGCGCGACCGCCTGGCGGAGGAGCAGGAGTTGTTGGAGCGCGACCACTTGGCGGAGGAGCAGCGTATCGCCGATTTGCTCCGCCAGCGGGACATGGAGCAGCAGCGCACCGACGCTCTGAGTCGCGAGCACAGCACCCGCAACTGGGCCGACTACGTGGAGGTCAGTGCCCGGCAAATAGCCCTGGAGGCTGTCGGGCATGCACGCGTTCGGGACGCCGATTTTTACTACCAGCTCGTCAAGTGGGTTTCTCGCTTAGAAGCCAAAGCTTCGGTGGACCACGCCGGCATGGAAAGGGCCAACGCACGCGAGCAACGCGCCCTATCGCACCTCTGGCAAGTCCGAGGCGAGGCGGAGGACGCCGGTGCCGGCGTTTAGCGTGTACCGCAGATGGCGGCCGGCATCGTCTAGTTAGCTAAGAGTAAGTTAGTACTTGTACGCTACTAGAGTATTAGTGAGAGTAGATAGTTAACTTGGCTATGATGGTTGTCAACGTGGAAGTTCAGTACTCTATATGTGGATCAGACCTGTTACTTTGCTCTGAATGTTGAACTTTTCGTTTGAACGTATGGAATGGGCTGTTATTTTTTTAAATGGGTTGTATTTGCCCTCCACGGGTTTAGAGGCTGACCTGTGGGCCTGCCAAGTTGACGCGTATACAATCAGGAGATGATTGTACGTGGAGAGGATGACAGCACGGACCCACCGAGGTCATGGCAGTACGCAAGCAAGTGCCTCCTTATTTCAAGCCAATAAAAAATGGCTCCTCCTAATGGATTTCTGACATCTGAGTCCCATGCCATTGTCAACGTAGTCAATAAACGAGAGAATTGCACAACGAGCGGCTGACACTAGGGACCCCGCAGCTCGCCCAGTTATTTTTGTTTTGGGTTAATTTCATAAATGCCACTCCAAATCTGGTGTTTCTGATAAATGCCACTGCAATTTCCAAACTTTGAAAATTGCCATTTCATGCCATTTCCAGTGGCATTTTTCGAAGTCTGGAGTGGCGTTTTTCAAAGTTTGCAAATTGCAGTGGCGTTTTCCAAAGTTTGCAAAAATTGCAGTGGCATTTTCTAAAATTTGGAAATTGCAGTGGCATTTTTATGAATCGCCATAATTGGAGTGGCATTTATCTATTTTTTTTAGACGGAAGCAGGATGTCAACTGGGCTGTGCGGGGCACTCTGGCCTGTCTAGACAGCCTTCCCTTTTATGTTTACCACAGACCCGCCCAGTAGTTTTTTCTTTCTTTCTGAAAATGGCTAGCCCAGCTTTTTTGTGATTTGCCAAGTAAGTCGCTTTGTCAGGCCTGTTGGGCTGCAAATCTTTCAAGACGAGGAGAGCTTCATTCGGCTGGCTGAGAAAATGGCCTATCAGTAATGAGAAATGGGTTGTACATTTTTAAAACACATCAAACCGGCAATTAGTTTCAAATTTCTTTTTTTTCACTTCGAGATTTTAAATTGCATTAATTTTTATGCGTGGAAAATTTGTTGGATTTTATATTGATATACATTTATTTTTAAAATCAGTTTGAATGTGACTCGAAATTTCTGGGTTAGAAACAGTTCGGACCGCACCGGAATATGCAAAATTTCGTATAATTTTTTAACCGTGGCCACAATATGGGCTGTAATGCTAACAAAAAGAATATGGGCTCCAAAAAAACCTTAAGAATTAGCAAATGGGTTGTAAATTATTAGAAATAATGGCAGATGGGTTGTATGCTGTTTTCCATAGATTTGAGGCTTTCCTAAAAAAAGGTTGACGCACAAGCAGTGACTGTTGGATGTCCATCCAACGGCCGTCGTGCTTCTTCAATCTCTGCTCTTCCTGCTCCAGCCGCTCAAACAAGCGCCGGCGAGACTGCCTGCTCCCTCCTCCCCGCGGCCGGCTATGCTACCGCGCAGGCCTCACCGCCCCACCGTACTCCCAACGCTGGCCTAGCCATCCCTCTACTCACCCACACCTGCTGTTATTCTCTGGCGACGGCAGACGAACCAGTAAACCCTCGTACAGTCGTACTCCCCTCCCGTGGGAAACAACTGTCGAGTCTTCCCTGCCTCCGTGTCATTCCCTTCCTAGGCCTCGCCGTCGTCCACCGCCCTGGAGCTCTCGGCGCGGCCTGGTCAACGTGGTCAATGACCAACATGCATCTGAAGTGGACTGTACATGGAGAGGCTGACAGCTGGGTCCACGGCCGCACGTAAGGAAATGCCTCCTTATTACACGCAAAATAATGATTCCTCCACCTAACATCTGGGACCCGCCAAAAGGGCTTCTGTATTTCATGAAAAAATGTTACCGCCGCTGACAACTCGGACCCACCAACTATATCTTCGCACGCAAGGAAGTGCCTCCTTATTACGCACACAAAAATTAATACTCCCCCTGCTAGCTGGACCTAGTATAGTGGCAGGCTGACTTGTGGGCCTACTAAGTTGAGGGGGACGGAGGGCTTTGTCAACTTAGTCAATATGCACGATTCTAGCTCTAGTGACCGATGTCCATCGAACGGCCGTAGTGCTTCTTGAACCTCTGGTCTTCTTGCTCCAGCCACCCAAACCAGCGCCGGTCGTGCCTCGTGCTCCTGCCTCCCGTGGCCGGCTGCAAAGCGGCGGAGGCCTCACCGCCCCCTACTACTCCCACCGCTGGCCAGGCCATCCCTCTACTCACCCACACCCCCTGTTATTCTGCGGCGACGGCAACCTCACACCGCAGCGAACTAGTGAACCCTCATACTCCTCTACGCGTGGCCATCCACTGCCGCGTCTTCCCCGACTCGGCGTTGCCCCCTTCCTAGGCCTCGCCGTCGTCCACCGCCCTAGTGTTCTCGGCGTGGTGTGGTCAACGTGGTCAAGGAACAACTTCCATCGGAAGAGTACTGTACATGGAGAGGCTGACAGCTGGGTCCATGGCAGCCGCAAGGAAGTGCCTCCTTATTACGCGGAAAATAATTATTCCTCCACCTGACAGCAGGGACCCACCGGACGGGCCACCGTATTTGGCGAAAAAACGTTCCCCCCCTGACTGCTGGGACCCACCAGACGGGCCACCGTATTTCGCGAAAAAAACGTTCCCCCCGCTGTCAGCTCGGACCCACCGGAAGTGCCTCCTTATCACGCACAAAAAAAGAATACCCCCCTGCTAGTTGGGACCCACCTTGGTGGGTGGCTGACTTATGGGCCTACTAAGTTGACGGGGACGGAGTGCTTTGTTAACTTAGTCAATATGAACGATTCTAGCTCCAGTGACCGTATGATGTCCATCCAACGGCCATAGTGCTTCTTCAACCTGTGGTCTTCTTGCTCCAGCCGCCCAAAGCAGCGCCGGTCGTGCCGCATGCTCCTGCCTCCCGTGGCCGGCTGTGCTGCCGCGGAGGCCTCACCGCCCCCTACTATTCCCACCGCTGGCCAGGCCCTGCGGCGATGGCAGCCTCACACCGCAGTCGAACTAGTGAACCCTCGTACTCCTCTCCGCGCGGGCTTCCGCTGTGACGCCTTCCCCGACTCCATGTCGTCCCCTTCCAAGGCCTCGCCGTTATCCACCGCCCTGGTGCTCTCGGCGCGGCAAGGTCAACATGGTCAAGGAACGACTTCCATCGGAAGAGTACTGTACGTGGAGAGGCTGACAGCTGGGTCCACGGCCGCAGCAAGGAAGTGCCTCCTTATTACGCGCAAAATAATTATTCCTCCACTTGACAGCGGGGACCCTTCGGATGGGCCGCCGTATTTCGTGAAAAAAATGTTTCCCCCTGACTGCTGGGACCCACCAGCTACATCTTCGCACGCAAGGAAGTGCGTCCGGGCAAAAAAAATGATTCGCCCCCTGACTACTGGGACCCACCTGGTCGAAGCGTACGTAGCGTTGTCATTCTGGTCGCGAACATGTACGTACATACTGGTCGATGCAGAGGCGCGCACATGTCGTAGTAGAGGCACGCACGTAGCATGTACACGTACGTACAACGGCCAGTGTGCAAGAAAGAAAACACGGCCACGTACGTACATACGGGCAGGGTCTCGAACGCCTACTCGCGCATACGTACGGCCAGGGCTCGTGTACATGGCTGGGTCGGAACGGAGAAACTGCGTCATCGTCGTGTTCATGGGGAGCCAACCGGCTGGGTCGGAACGGAATGCATCGTTGTGTTCATCGGGAGGGCTTGGACGGAACAACCGATGGAAACGAGGCCTGGCGTACCGCAGAACAAAGGAAACGGCCTTGTGTTTGACCGGCCACGTTCGAAACAGGATCCTGTTCATCGGGAGGGGTCTGGCGTACCGCAAAATGGAGGAAACTGACCTCCTACGGTCGAAACGGCGGGCCTGTTGATCGGGAGGGGTGTGGCGTACCGCAAAACGGAGGAAACTGACTTGTGTTTTAGCGCTACGGTCGAAACGGGGGTCCTGTTCATCGGGAGGGGTGTGGCGTGCCGCAAAACAGGACTCCACGGGATATTGTTCATCTCCACCGTCGACCCCCTCCAGCCTCCACGGGCTACTGTTCATCCACCATCGACCTCCTCCAGCCTCCACCTGCGACTGTTCATCCACGGGCTCCTGTTCATCCAGCCTCCACCGCGCGCTACTCCACCGGCTACTGTTCAACCAGCCCTCTCCACAGGCTCCTATTCAACCACCCCTCCACGGGCTACTGTTCATCCAGCCCTCCACCGTCTACTGTTCATCCAGCCCTCCACGGGGTGGTCTTGTTCATCCAACCCTCCACGGGGTGGTCTTGTTCATCCAGCACTCCACGGGGTCCTGTTCATCCAGCCCCAACCGGCTCGATCGATCGGTGTCCTGTTCATCCAGAGGCAACACCACGGGGTCCTGATCCACCCCCACCGGGAACTGTTCATCCAAACCCCCAGCAACGCTCACTGTTCATCCAGAGGCGGCATCGATCGGCTTCAGTTAGCAGCAGTAGCAAAGGAATCGCTCGATCGGGTTCAGTTAACAGCCATCGATCGATCGCTCGGGTTCAGTAACGCGTAGCCTGCACAGCAATCGCTCGGGTTCAGTTAGAGCCCAACGCCTCGCACCCACGCGTGTGCGTGTACGAGAGAAACGCGCGTCACTCGATCCCGACCAACCACCCTAAACGGGAACACCCCGATATACACCTCGCCCTCGCTTCTACCACGGTTTTTTCCGTCATGGACGGCCCAAAGAATGTCATGCAGCTGCATCTCGGGCCCGCCCAGGACGAAAAGCCCATTTTCTGTCATGATTTTTTGTCATAGAAGTAGGACCCCACCACATCTTTGATGATACGGGTTTTGTCACAATTATCGTCATACAAGTGTCATAAGTATGACAGAAAAAAAATTCGTTCGGCCCAAAATGTCACGGATGTGTCTTTTTTTTGTAGTGGTAGCTGGCAAGAACATTCCACCATGATCTGGAGATTTCCCTGCATATGCTGGTAACCTCGCTCCTCACCCTGGTACCTATCAGATCTGTCATCTGGCCCGTCACTTTACTGCGAGTTGCCCTCAAGCTGTTTGCGAGCGTTGCAAGAAAAATGGGCATTTATCTGTTATTTGCAATGAGTTCATCCCGTGGGAGTGTCTTCCTGTTATGTGTTCTTTCCAATCCAAGGGGCAAGAGTTTCATTTTATTCCTGATACCAATGTCGAGAGGCAGGCTAGAGAGCGAATTTATAATGTGATTGTCACCATCATAGAGGGCTCTGCTCCGACTAAGGACATTGGACATGAATTAAGTGTGTATGTGGGGTAGGGGTGGCGTTGCTCTGCTAGGTTCTTTGCTCCCCAGAAATTTGTCATGAGGATGCCTAACCCTAGGGAGGTGGATTGTGCACTGTTTGTAGAGTTCATCAAACTTAAAAAGTGTGGAGTGAGTGTTAAGTTTTCCCCCTGGTCCGAGGATGTGGATGCTGAGGGGCTGCTTGAAGTGGCCTGGGTCAGAATTGGGAAAATACCACCCAACAAGCGCAGTGACAAAACTGTCGCCTATGTTGGTGGTCTGGTTGGAGTCAATCTGGAAGTAGACATGTCCACCTTAAACCGCCCAGCTTCAGTCAGAGCTAAAATTGGTTGTCGCTTTATTGATCAGCTTCCTGCTTCGGCTAAGGGGATTTTAGGGGGCATTTTTACATATTCACCTATGAGCTGGAAGAAGTGCTGGTGAGAAATCCTGTGGATGAAGATAGCTTAACTGCTGTGCCGAAAGAGAATATAAACAGACCTGATCAAACGCCCAAGCGCAAGCGGGCTAATCATGAGAAGGCTAATGAACAGCTTGGGGCTCCTGACTTTGAAAATCCAGGCACCTCATTTCGTGGTGGCAAAACCTATCGTTTGCTACCACAGGAAAATGAGGGGTCATCCTCATCAGAGAGCGATGTTGACAGTTCCTTGCTCATCGAAACCATTGTGAGGGATCATGAGGAATATGGGAAAAAGAAGCAACACGATGCTTCAGGCTGGTTGGTCCCTGTGAGCACTATTCTGGTGCAAGCTCCTGCTGAGCATGGTAGTTCGGTGCAAGATGTGCAGGTGAATAAAACTCCTGTCAGACACTCTTCTTTATCCTATGCCGAGGTAGTAATTAAATCCTCTCAGGTCGTGGAGATGGATGGTGAAGTGGATCCCGATATGAAGATTTCGAAGGATTATGTGGTACAACTCCCTCCCTCTGAATGCAGTGACGAGATGATCCTCACTCCCCCACTAGCTCCTGAAGATTTACCCAGACTCAGCAAACGTAATGTGCGGGGAATGCAGGAACATGTGATGGCCAAAGCCGAGAAGCTCGCAAGCAAGAAAAACCTGGAAGGTAACTCTCAAGATGCTCGTAAAAACTCTTTTGCTGCTTTATCCGATGCTGAATTAATTAGTATGGCATCTAAAATGGGGGTAGGCATTCCTGATAATGATTTTACCTGTATTGACGTGCTCAGAGAGCTTGAGCATGTTAGAAAAAAATCTACATGAGAAGGAGAGATTAGTAAATATTGATCAGAGCTGTGAGGATGACATTTTTATAACTAATGAGATGGGTAAGATTGCCCCTGTGAATCTAACTTGGCTGGACCAAGATGAGATTATCCATGATCAGGTGGCTTCTGTTAATTCCAAGAAAAAACCCCAAAGAAACCTGCTGTCAAGCTTACTAGACCTGTGACTAGAAGCCAGAAAAAGGTTTTGGTAACGGGGGTGGTTAGTCGTAGCCCTGCCGCATCTCCTGTGGGGCTACTAAGTCTAAATTTCATAAGAAAAGTTTCAGATGAGAGGGCTCATCTGGAACTGCAGAGGGGTGGGCAAGAGAGGAATGGCCACCTGCCTCTCTGATCTTACTAGTGACCATTCTCTTGATTTCCTGGGTCTGCAAGAGACCATGAAAAGGGATTTTACCCCTAAATGTTTGGGCAGAATTGACCCCTTTGACCTTTTCAGATGGAACTGGGTTCCATCAGTTCCATCTGAGGGTAAATCTGGAGGTATTTTGTGTGGTGTGAGGCAGGATACATTGGAGCTTGTTGCCTGCAACAAAGGCAAATACATTCTTCAGGTTGTGGTTTATGACAAAAAAAGAAAACTAGATGGGGGTTGATGGTAGTTTATGGCTCGGCACACGAAGAACACAAGTAAGATTTCCTGCTTGAGCTTGCTGCTATGTGTGGTAGTATGCAAGTCCCTTACATTGTGGGAGGGGACTTTAACATTCTCAGGCACCCTGGGGAAAAAATAAAGAGATGATGAGCCATAAATCCATAGACCTGTTCTCCATCATTAACACTCTAGCTCTCAGAGAGATACACATTGGTGGGGGCAAATACACTTGGATGAACAATCAAGCGCACCCTACCCTGGAAAAATTGGACCGTGTTTTGATGTCAGAGGACTGGGAGGATTTTTTTCCCCTAGTCTCTATTAGGAAATTGGTTCGTGAGATCTCGGACCATAATCCTTTGCTGCTCGCTTCGAGGGAGGAGGGACGGGAGGCTCCCAAACCTCGTGAATTTCGTTTTGATCTCTCCTGGATCAAGGATGATCGTTTCCTGCCATTAGTCAGTAAAATCTGGGCTCGGGGAGTCTATTTCAAGGACCCTATAGATGTCTTGAATATTAAACTAAAGAGATTCAAAACCTACTTTAAAGGGTTGGGCTCGGACAAGTTTGGACACTATAAAAAGATGAAAGAAGAGCTTAGACTGGAGCTAGCCATGCTGGAATAATTAGAAGAGGAAGGGCCCCTAACTCCAGAGCTTTATAGCAGGAAAATTGATGTATGTTTTGAGTTGCATGAGATTTTGGTGAATGAAGAGATCTACTGGCTTCAACATTCGCATGAGAGATGGTTGCTGAAGGGAGATTTAAATACTGACTATTATCACAAAATTGCTAATGGGCGTAAGCGCAAAAACACCATTCACTCTCTTAGAGTTGGTGAGGTGGAGATAGTGGGCACGGATAACCTGATTGCTCATGCTACATAATTCTATAAAGAACTCTTCGGTCCTGCACCGGGCAACCAATTTCATCTGGACCCTGGTACTTGGTCTGAGGATGAAAGGTTGAATGAGGACGATAGCAGAGATCTATGTCATGAGTTCACAAAAACGGAGGTTAGGGAAGCTCTCTTTTCCATGGCCACCAACAGAGCACCAAGACCGGACAATATTCTGGTGGATTTTTATCAAGTATGCTGGGAGATAGTACAGGATGATATTATGTCCCTGTTTAGGCATTTTCATAATGGGACACTTGATGTTCAGCGTCTCAATTATGGGGTGGTCACGTTGCTGCCTAAAATTTCTGGGGCTGACAAAATCCAATAGTTTAGACCGATATGCCTCCTGAGATGCCCATATAAACTCATTACAAAAGTGATGGACCGTAGGGTTGAGGTGTATGCCGATAAGCTGATTAGTTCTACTCAGAATGCTTTTGTGAAGGGGAGAAACATTATGGATGGGGTGCTTTCTCTGCATGAAATCCTTAACTATACCCATGTTAAAAAGAGAGTGGGCATAGTTCTAAAACTTGACTTTGAAAAAGCATATGACAAAGTCAATTGGGAATTCCTTCTAGAGTGCCATAGGCTGCGTTGGTTCAATGAAACATGGTGTGGTTGGGTCAAGCAAATTCTGTATAATTGCACAGTTAGCATCAAACTTAACAACTGTGTGAGCCCCTACTTCCAGAGTGCTAAGGGGGTGCGGCTGGGTGATCCACACTCCCCATTCCTGTTTAACCTTGCTGCTGAGTGCCTGACCAAAATGATTAAAAACACCTAGAGAAACAAATTGATTACTGGCCTAGCCCCTGATCTTATTCCTGATGGGATCACAGTATTACAATATGCGGATGGTACCATAATTTGCTTGGAACATGATATAGAAAAAGCAGTTAACCTGAAGTTACTGCTTTATATCTTTGAGATGATGCCAGGTCTCAAGGTGAATTTTCAGAAGAGTGAGATACTGATGGTGGGTGGTGATGATAATATAGTCAGAGAATATGCAGAGCTGTTTAACTGCGACATTGGGAGTTTCCCAATTAAGTATTTGGCATGCCTGTTAGTTACACTAACCTACGTAACTCCGACTGGGAGTTCATCATAGTTAAATATCTTAAAAGATTTGAAGCTTGGACTGGCAATGACGCATCTATGGGAGGCAGACTTACTCTGCTTGACTCGGTCCTCACCCAACTCTCTATTTTTCACATGTCTATGTGGCTCATGAATAAAACATTCATTGAAAAGCTGGATAAACATAGACGTAGATTTTTCTCGCAAGGGTGTAATAAGAAAAAAAGATATCACCTTGTCAAGTGGAATAGGATCTGTAGATCCAGGGACAAAGGTGGTCTGGGGGTTAAGGATCTTAGAAAACAAAATATTAGCTTGATGGTGAAATGGTGGTGGAAATTAGAGACTCAAAGTGGGGTCTGGCAAGATATTGTTCGTGCTAGATACCTTAGGAATAAAACTGTAGCTGAAGTTGGCCCCATATTTTCTGACTCGCCATGCTGGAAAGCTTTATTGAAGGTGAAAGATGTTTATATGGTGGGGAGAAAAATCAACATAGAATCTGGGAACATAGCCCAGGTCTAGATGGACTCCATAAATGGGCTGCCCCCATTTCAAGAGAAATTCCCGCAACTTTTCTCGGTGTGCAATGATCCTGGGTGCACGGTGGATAAGGTGAATCTTGCTGATAATAACACTTTCTTCAGGCGAGGGCTTACTACAGAACTGTCTGAACAATGGAAAGTGGTTCGGGCCACGATCAGCAATCTGTCGCCGACTAATGAAAGTGACTGGGTTACCTGGGGGTTAAGTCAAAACGGCAAATTCTCAACCAAACCAGTCTACAAATGGCTGGAGAGATCTATTAGGGGATGCCACTGTAGATGGATCTGGAGAGCTAAAATACCTCTCAAAATCAAAATCTTCCTTTGGCAAATGTCACAGGACGTAGTGCTCACTTGGTAGGTTATGCGTAGAAGGAAATGGCCTGGAAATCCCTGTTGCTCCTTCTGCAAGGAGGTTGAGAGCTCTCAGCACCTTTTTTTAACTGCCCTGTGGTGAAATGCTTGTGGAGATCTATTGGGGTCGTGTTGGAACCGACAGATGTCCCAATAGCTACTGGCAGTACTTTGCGTGGTGCCATACTTTCCTCCCTGGTGGAGAGAGATTCTATACGGTTGGCCTTGCAGCTGCCTGCTGGGCAATTTGGCTAGCTCGAAATCGAGCCACTTTTGAGAAAAAATTGATCAAAACACCATTTGAAATTGTCTTTGCCATGTGTTCTTTCTTGCATTATTGGACAGGGCTGCAGCAAGGAGATGATGCTAAGGAGCTACGTGCGGGCGCCGAGCAGATCAGGGCGAGTATAATGCAGCTGGTGAAGATGTGTGATGCTGCCAGGCAACCGATCATCGAAGAGTGAATCTGGTGCTGCGCTTTGTAGGTTATTTTTGCTCGTTGGGTCAGCTCTATGGTTTGGTCCTTTGGGTCAGTGCTCCCTGTGTTTTGGAGCTGTAACAGCTAGTTAGTCTGAACTATTTGTGCTGCTCAGGTTTTCGCCCCATAGCATTCGTCACGATGTTGGTCGAATATGGTGGGTTTTCTGGTAGTGCTTGAACTCGCTTTTCCCTCTTTCCCTCTCCCTGGACATGTTTCTGGAACTGATGTATTTCCGTTCATCGCAATGGAAAGGGGTAAAGTCCCGTTCAAAAAAAAACAGAACATCCACCGTCGCGGCGCAGCTGCGCTGCCATCCAAGAGCTCCAGCTCGCCGCCTCCACCACAGCTCCCCCGGCCGAGGGAGGGGACCCCAGGTAGCCCGCGAGCGCCCGCAACCGGAGTGTAGCCACTATCGCCTCCACCGCGCGATCCAGACATCCCGCACCAGATTGATGATGGCCAGCCTCAGCACCACCCCGCACGTCCCCCAGCCGAGGGAGGGGAGGAAAAGCGCTGCCGCAGATCCCGGGGCCGCCGCCCCGGCATCCCCGCACCGGAAGAGACGCAGCCGCCGCTAGATGCGAACCTTCGTCCAGGGCCGAAGGCAGGCGATGCGAGACAAGGGGGGGGCCGCCACCGCCGTCCGCCGAGCGGGCTTTGCCCGTCGGTATCCCCCGGCGACAGCGGGTGGAGAGAGGGAGGAGAGGGGAAACGGGGCGGCAGCGGCTAGGGTATCGCCCGAGCTGCCCCCTGCAGATGAATCATTTTTCAATGTGTGTCTCATGATGAAGTAACATGCTTACACGTTGAAAGACATATGGTAGTGAAGGAGGGTCTTTTCTCATGCATATTGTGTGATGATGTGACATGCTTGCATGTTGAGAGAAATAGTTAATTGGGCTTAACTATTTAGATATAGAAGATTATGTTTTTCAGAGATGAATTCATTAATATCATGTATAACTGTTGTATAGTAGTCCCTCCGGTCCATTTTAGTCTGCATATAAGTTTTGTCCGAAGTCAAAGTATCTCTACATTGACCAAATTTATACAAAAAAGTATCAACACTCACAATGCCAAATCAATATGGGTAGATTCATTATGAAATGTAGTTTCATATTATACGTGTTTGGCATTATAGTTGTGATATTTTTAATAGAAATTTGGTCAAACTTTACAAAGTTTGACTTGACACGAATCTAATATGCGGAGTAAAAAAGACCAGAGGGAGTATGTGTATGTCTTTAGATACTTAGTACTACCTTCGTCTCAAGATAAGTCTATTATTCGTAACTTTAGTCAAACAAGTTCATTGACCAAACTTAAGGGAAAAAATAAAAATAATGTAATTTAATTAGTATTATTGAACTTAATGGTGTTAATTTCATATTCCAAATACTGGTGAAACAATTAATTTGACCAAAGTTTATTTTAGATGAAGAGAATGTTAACTAGTAAAATTAGTACAAAATTGAGTCACTTATTTTAGAACAGAAGAAGTATATAGGTGTGCAGGCAGGCATACAGACGGTCTGATAATCTTGTTAATAAAATGTCAGGGACCGTATGGTATGGGATAGATCCGGTATGATCCTGATAAAATAGGAGGAATCAGTCGGACTCAACAACCATCCTGTCGACCATACACATGTATTCAAAGCACAATGGAATGCACAAGAGAACGTGTGTCGTACAATTATGTTCTGACAGGATAAAATAAATAAATGGGACGATCCAAAGCAATGGACAGAGATTTTGTCATCATACACATATATAGATTATCACGATGTCCAAGAATATATGTAATTAGAAATGAGGAATATAATTAGATCCAGATCCAAGCTGTGCTAGGGTGGTGATGTCGTTTTTCAGATTTTTCTGGGCATTTCAAAAAAATCAGATTTTTCTGGGCATTTCAAATTTTCACCCAAAATTTGAACAAAACTGGATAGATATTTGAAATCTCGTTTTCTCTTCGATCTTTGCCCAGAATTCGCTAAAATTTGAACAGTAGACTACTGTGAATGTACTTGATTTTCTGTAATTCTTTCAAAAATTTCTTGGCCTTTTTTTTGACAAAATTTGAAATTTTTGGCATTCAAACAAATTGCATGGCCAGCTAACATTTTGTTATTTGTTCTGGGGTATTTTGGTCTTTTCCACCCTCTTATTTCTATCATATGGTAAAGATATATATCATCAAGTTAAGCATGGGGCATTTTATCCAGAGGCATAGCAACGGTGGGGCACATCAATTGCAATGTAAGAGCATTTATAACTGCGGTCACCTAATTTGACACCCCCCCCCCCCATGGACGCGTCCGAACGCATTCGTTGAAGGTGATCGGGCGGATCTCATTTCTTCTGTTCCACAGCCGCATCCCTCAGATGTCTTACCCCAAATCCATACAAAAGCATGCAAACGATGTTTCTACGTACTTGAGCATAGAACATAGCAATCAGGCATAGATAACATAGTCATAGAACATAGCAATTCGGCATGGATAACATAGACCGATAATCCAATACAAAAGATGTCGGGCGAGTTCATCACTGACATTACTAAAAATCAACTAAGACCGACAGGGAAGGGGATTTCACCACTTCCTCCATGCTTGACGCTTCCCCTTGGTCTCTCAGCGGCTGGATTCGGCATAGGCATCAGCTGCTCCGGGCGTGTCGTCGTCGTTGCTGTCTGAAGCGAAGGAGGAGGAGGACGAGATGATTATGTCCATTGTTGTTACTGCTCCTCCCGAAGCCGTGCGGCTCTCTCCGTTGTTGTCACCCGCTTCCTCGCCAACCACTCCGACTCCTCCAGTGCCACGCGAAGCGCCTTCGCATCTTTGCGGCGACGGCGGCGGGCGTCTGTCTCCGGGGACGTGTACGAGCGGCGGAAGGCGGTGTGAAGGTCCTCGTCGTTGTTGCTGGCCGGGGGAAGTGGATGTGGGGCGGAACTGCTCGATCCTTCCTTGGATCCGTGGTTGTTAGGCGCCTCCGACGCCTACTTCTTTGCGAGCCGATACACGTGGTCCATGGACTTCGGTTGCGGTTCCGCCGGCAACAGCACCCAGCAGCGTCCCGGAGGGGCAGGTGCAGGTGGTGCTAGGTGCCGCCTGGCAGGGGCCGGCGGGGAGCGCGTCAGACGAGCGCGGGGCACCGCACAACTACTGCTGCCCACCTGGAAAGTCGTTGATGCCCCGGAAGAGGAGCTGCCGCCTCGATCCAGTAGTGACCGACGGAGGGCAAGGCAGAGCGCTAGCTCCTCCTCGTCGGGCGCCAGCGAGCCAGTGGAATCCCCGACGGCCTTGAGCCACTCCGCTAGGTCGGATTCACTATTAGACATGGCGGGCGGGGGAAGACGAAGTGGATTTGAGGGAGAAGTGGAGAGGTCGAGTGGGTACAAACTGAGTTCGACTAGGGTTTGCTCGTCAGTCTTCATATATTTGTGGGCGCTGGAGTGGGGTCGTTGCTGACCATAGCGGGCCAGGCCGACATGACGGGCGCGTTCGGGCGCCCCAAATCCGCCCCATGTTTGGGCTGGATATGAGGGGTGCTGGTCAGCCCAGGCGTTTGAGACATATTTTTGTGACCGATCAGGAACTTGGCACGCCGCCCCGCCGTTTGAGACGGGTTTGGAGCGTCCGGCTGTAGATGCACTAAAATGGGGCAAATTGGCCGGGGCAAAGCAAAGATGGGCACATGATCAATTGGGAAAAAGTCCATTTTAAACCCTAAAATCGTAGAGGTTGGGCAACACGAACCCTCAAGTCGAAATCCCGGTCGATTGCATCCTGAACTATACAATCCCGGTCTAAATCAAACCCTGGCATCGTCTGAGGCATGAAAATGCTGACGTGGCAAGGATTCATCTAGCTGGTGGGCCAAGGCGTCCTGCGCACTGGGCCAACCCATTTTGTTTTTTTTTTTGTCTGTTAAAAATGTCTTTTTTCATCTGTTATTACACAGCTACAAAAGGTCCCGCACAGGCAGGTTTACTGGGCCGGCCGTGGCTAGCGACTATTCAAACGGAAACGGAACTGTAGCACTTAAAGAAAATAAACTGTAGCGCTTAAAAAAATTGTGCTCCCCAAGGTTCAAACCGGAGACCTGATGCATCCGAACAAGTACCGTAGCCAGTTGACATACACAGCTTCCAGCTACTTAAAGCAGCGCGAGGTCTTAAAAACGAACACCGACGCAGACCCGAACGTTTTTAAAATTTGAAAAATCATGAATGTTGTATGAAACCGCGAACACGTTTAAATACTGTGAGTAAAATTTGGCAAGCTGAAACAATTTTTGGAAACGGCAACATTTTTTGAACTCCCCCAAAAAATGGAAAACACGAACATGTATTTTGAAAACACGAACATATTTCAAATTCCAAAACAATTTCTTGCTATGCGGACATTATTGAGAAAAGGGAACTTTTTTGAAACAAAAGAAAAAAAATGAAAAGATGAATATTTTTAGAATTTGCAAACAATTTTGCAACTCCCGAACTAAATTTGAAGCACGGTCATTTTTAAAATTTTGGAACTCCAGAACAAAATTGAAAACAGGAATTTTTTTTAAATTGCAAACAAAATTTGAAGCATGATCATTTTGAAAATTTCATAACTCCAGAAGAAAACTGAAATCAGGAACATTTTTAAAAAAATGGCGAACAAATTTCGAAATATGATTTTTTTTCAAACTCCCGAACAAAATTTGAAAACGAACATTTTTTGAAAGGCGAACATATTTTCTAATACATGGATATTTTTTAAAACTAGTAAAAATTTGAATTTAGAAAAAAATAAAAAACATGATGGTTTTTTTAATTCTTAACATTTTTCTTGAATTTTTGAACAAATTTCAAATTCTGGAAAACAAAAAAAACAAAAAAAGAGAAGTAAAGGGAAATAAAATTGCAATAGACAAAATGAATAAAGAAACAGAAAAAAAAAGAGACTATAGCGGGCTGGCCCAATGGGGAGCAGAATGTGCGTCGTGCGAAATGCCACAGATCCCGGTCATCCTTTGCCACGTCGACAATCCTTGTTTGCCAAACGATGCCAGGGTTCGATTTAGACTGGGATTGCGTAGTTCAGGATGCAATCGACCGGGATTTCGACTTGAGGGTTTGTTTCGCCCAACCTCTACAAATTTAGGGTTTAAAATAAACTTTTTCCGATCAATTGGCCCCTCTGGCCAATGGGCGTCCAGCGCCGCCTCCTCTTCACGCGCGTTTGAGCTCCGCCGCCAAGCGCGCTCCAGCACGGGAAGACGCGAGGCGACATCCCCGACGATGGTGCACAAGCGAGCTCACGGCAAACAATAAACGAATGGGACGGTCCAAAGCATTGGGCAGAGATTTTGTCATCATGCACATATATAGAATATCACGAAGTCCAAGAATAGACATGAGGAATATAATTAGATCCAGATCCAAGCTGTGCTAGGGACCTAGGGTGGTGATGTCGTTCCGTTCATCCTTAATCACGCCATTCTGCAGTATTTATTCCAGAATAGATGGTCATTAGTAGCTAATGAAAGAAGTGCGACACGAGGAATAATATGTCAGGTTAGGTGGTGATTGCTAGCCCAAGCCCACGTGATCAAGCGTGGTAGCCACGTGCTGTCTAATCGAATCCAGCTAGGACTCCAAATGCCCACCCCTATCTAGCTCTATAAAAACTAGTGCTAGCTCCACGAAAACAACCCACACCAGGCATAAGCATTAAGCAGTGAGTGAGTGCATCAACCTTCGATCAGCCATATCCTTCATCGATCTGGTCATGGCAGCAGCAATGCCCCCGAGGCTCATTGCCGTGGCAGCGCTGGTCACGCTGATGTGCGCCGTCGCTGTGGCCCAGGTACCTGCTGCTGGCGGTGCGCCGGTGTGCCTCGGTGTTGATCGGAATGTCGTGAATGCGTGTTTCAAGACCTTCGGAGAAGGTATGAAAAATACCATTGCCGACAGGATTATTTCGGCCGGTAATGTCATTAAGGTTCCACTAGACTGTTGCGTAACCTTTGGAGGCCACTCGTGCCTCTGCCAGATGAAAAACGCGTGGAAGGCTCAGGGCAAAAGTGCCCAGGATAATGTGCAATGCGTCAGGAAAAAGGCATGTTAGTAAGCGCGTCATGCATGCAAGACCTGTGGTTCGTTGGATATGTGTGTTTCTTGCATGTTGGTTTCAAGCGGTCGATGTTCACCTGCTCCTTGCTTGCTTTCTACTTGCTTCTGTCTGCATTGTGAGTGTGTTCTATTTTCTTATGTATGTGTGTTGATCGGTCAGTTGAGTCTTTTTAGTTTGTACCAATCAGAGCGCACATCCTTAGAGACTAGTTCTCACTTTCTCTTGAGCAATCGGCATCGCAAGATCCGGGATAGATTACACGTGCCCTGTCTTTGTCGACATGGGTCAAGTGGCCAAAGAGAACTTCGATCTCCATGTTGTCTGCACCTTTCGCTCAGTACCAACTTGACGGGAACTAAATGCGGCCCTAGCTCACAACCCAAGCAGTGCTGGCCGCGACGTCAGACTGGCGTGCTTGTGAGTGCGTGCGGCCGGCTCAGGTCGCACCGCGAGCCGTTCGTGCAGCAAACCTCCGTTGCGTGCGTGGGCGGCGACCATGGCCCTCGTGTGCGCCACCTTAGCTTGCGGATGCAATGCTGGCCGGCCAGCCTGCCCTACATGACGTCGGTTGGTGCACAGTCGCAGACCACCCACACCTACGTTGGTTGTCCGTGAGCCAAATTTCGACCGGAGGCTGAACAGTTTTTTTGGAAATGGAGGTATACCCCCGGCCTCTGCATCATAATGATGCATGCAGCCCTTTTATTAAAAATTCAGAAAGTATCACCACAAAGGTCTTACAGCTCACAAACGGAGCAAAGCACAAGGCATAAAAACTGAAAAGTACAATCGGACAAAGACAACCGGTACGGTAATAATGAGGACAATCTCTCTAGACTCCTATCCTGTTATGCAACCGCCATCCGAACCGGTTGAATATAGCCCGAGCCACCATCTCCCATTGGTTGCACCCAGTAACCAAAGGCTCCCTGGAGTCCATAGGAGTGAGTAAGGACCACGTACGGATCCAAGTTGTAGCTCTGAAGATAACCTGCAAAAAAGTTAAGTTTTGTTGTCTGGTGAATATCATATCGTTTCTGCAGTTCCATATAGCCCATAATAACGCACATATTCCAATCCGAATACGAGCTGCCGTGACCTGTTCAACCCCAGCTAACCACGTCCCAAACAAAGACGCAATATCTTCGGGGGGAGTGATATTAAAAGCTATATGAATCGTTCTCCAAAGTAACTTGGCAAGTGGGCATTCAATAAATAAATGTTGTATTGTCTCGTCTTGAGCACAAAAACAACACCGCGAGTTACCTACCCATCGCCTCTTAAGTAGGTTGTCCTTTGTGAGTATTACTTGCTTGTGAACAAACCACATGAAAATTTTAATCCACAAAGGAACCTTAATCTTCCATATATGAAGTGACCTTGAGATGGGGCCAGAATTAATCAAATCCGTATAAAATGATTTCACCGTAAATATCTCATTTTTAGTTAACGTCCAGTGTGTGGAGTCTGGCACGTTGGAGAGTCGAACTTCAATCAATCTCCGAACCAGGTGCATCCAGGCTGTCCATCTCTCACCCACTAAAGTACGTCGGAATTGGATGTTCAAGGGAATATTTTGAAAGACAATACCTACGTAATCTTCCTTACGTTGCAAAATATTGTGAAGGGTAGGATATTGTAAGGCCAGAGGTGTCTCTCCTAGCCACGTGTCCTCCCAAAATCTTGTTGACATCCCGTTGCCAATCACGAATTTGATCCTACGAAAGAACAAATCCTTCGTTCTCATAAGTCCCTTCCAGAATTCGGTCTGATGGTAACCTGGGCTAGCGTTTTCGAGTGCAAATACTTATTGCGCAGGATTTGAGACCACATGCCCTCCGGCTCTGTCTCTAACCTATACAACCATTTGCTCATAAGGCATTTATTCTTAATTTCCAAGTTCTCAATACCGAGGCCCCCTTGGTCTTTAGGTCGGCAAAGGATATCCCATCGTGCGAGACGGTACTTCCTCTTGAACTCCTCAGATTGCCAAAAGAAACGAGATCTAAAGAAATCAAGCCGCTTTCGGACCCCTTTTGGAATTTCGAAGAACGAAAGTAAAAACATTGGCATGCTAGTCAATACGGAGTTAATCAAAACTAGTCGACCTCCATATGACATTAGCTTTCCCTTCCAACAACTGAGTTTTTTTTCAATTCGTTCTTCAATACATTTACATTCCTTATTGGATAGTTTACAGTGGTGAATCGGAATACCCAAGTAACTGAATGGTAAAGCACCTAATTCGCATCCAAACAATTGTCTATAAGTATGTTCCTCTTCTTTGGCCTTCCCAAAGCAGAACACCTCGCTCTTATGAAAATTGATTTTTAATCCAGACAATTGTTCGAATAGACATAAGATAAGTTTCATGTTACGTGCCTTAGCCATGTCATGTTCCATGAAAAGGATAGTGTCATCAGCATATTGTAGAATGGACACCCCTCCATCAATCAGATGAGGAACTAGACCTTCTACATGGCCATGTTGCTTGGCCCTGCCAATAATGACGGCCAGCATATCTGCCACAATATTGAACAGAAGAGGTGACATGGAATCCCCTTGTCTCAACCCCTTATGCGTCTGGAAGTAGTGACCGATGTCATCGTTCACCTTAATTCCGACACTACCTTTCTGGACTTGAGTAGCCACCTGGTGCCTCCAGGTTTCACTAAAACCCTTCATACGCATTACCTGCTGAAGAAAAGGCCATTTTACTTTATCATAAGCCTTCTCGAAATCCACTTTTAAGATAACCCCGTCTAGTTTCTTTGAGTGAATCTCATGGAGTGTTTCATGTAAGACAACCACTCCTTCGAGTATGTGTCGTCCAGACATGAAAGCTTTCTGACTAGGTTGAACCACTGAGTGAGCAATTTGTGTCAATCTATTGGTTCCTACCTTTGTGAAGATTTTAAAACTCACATTCAGCAGGCAAATGGGTCGGAATTGTTCTATTCGGACCGCCTCATTCTTCTTCGGTAATAATGTTATAATACCAAAGTTGAGGTGAAACAACTCCAAATGGACATCGAAAAAATCGTGAAACATAGGCATAAGATCATCTTTAATGATATGCCAACATTTCTTATAGAATTCAGCTGGGAACCCATCTGGTCCCGGTGCTTTATTCGGCTTCATTTGAGTTATGGCCAGATGAACTTATTTTTCAGTAAACGGTGCAGAGAGAACATCGTTCTCCGCTGCCTGTAATTGAGGTATATCATCAATCACCGACTCATCAAGAGACACCGTGGAAGTAATCGGGGGTCCAAAAAGGCTTTTATAATAGTTGGAAATATATGTTTTCAGATTTTCATGCCCCACGATTGTTCCTTCGTCCTGTTCAAGCTGTATGATCTTCTTCTTCCTATGTTTACCATTTGCAACCATATGGAAGAACTGTGTGTTGTTGTCCCCTTGGACAACCTTAAGCGTTTTCGCACGCAACGCCCGCTTGAGTTCCTCCTCTCTCAAGAGAGCACGTAGGCCTTGCTCAGCCTCAGACTTGGTGCGATGCTCATTAACAGAAAGAAGAGTGGTTTCAGCCTTTACATCTAGTGCCTCAATGAGTTGAGTTAGACTTTCTTTTTTCTTCTTATAAATCCCACTCTCATTCCTGGCCCAACCTCTCAGAAATTGTCGGAGGTGTCTAATCTTATTCTGCCATCTCTCGACATGTGTCCTACCCATAACTGGTTTATCCCATTCGCGTGCAATCATCTCCATAAATCCTTCTCGCTCAAACCAACTTTGCTCGAAGGAGAAGATGTGTTTGTTTGCAACATGGGTAGCCTCTCCCGAATCTAAAAAGAGTGGTGTATGGTCCGAGATCGCTCTTTGCATCGCATGAACCGACACCATTGGTTATTTTTGTTCCCACTCCACACTAGCAAGTACCCTATCCAACTTCTCATAAGTCAGAGTAGGTAGCGAGTTGGCCCATGTAAACTGTCTACCGGTGAGCTCAATTTCTCTCAAATTGAGGCTCTCGATAATCATGTTAAACATCATAGACCAACGTCCATCAAAATTGTCATTATTCTTTTCTTCTCTTCTCCGAATGATATTAAAATCTCCCCCGACTAGTAATGGCAGATTTTCATCTCCACAAATCCGCACTAAATCGGCAAGAAAATCGGGTTTAAATTCAGGTTGCGCTGCCCCATATACTGCAACTAGCGACCATCGGAACCCATCCAATTTTGATCTCACCCTGAATTTAACCGAAAAATCTCCCTGCACCACATTAAGCACCTCTAACGTCTCACACCGTACTCCTAGTAAAATCCCTCCGGATCTTCCTCTAGGAGGTAAAATGTGCCAGTCAAAGTCGATACCAGTGGAAAGGGTTTGGAGGAATTGGGATGTGAAATTATCTCGTCCAGTTTCTAAAAGTGCAATGAAATCTAAGTGATGCTCTAAAGTTGTCTCTGCTAAGAATCTTTGTTTAGCCAAGTCTGCTAGACCTCTGCTATTCCAAAAGAGTCCTTTCATAAATCATCATGGAATTTTTTCTTAAGTTTTACTCTAACACTTCTGCGTACTGCCGAAGTAGGATAAATTTTCCGCTTCCAGGGTCTTTTGGGCTTCTCCTCAACACCCTGCGGTACGAAGGAATCATCTATGACATACAGTGCCTCCTCCATCAAGAGAGGCTCCACCGTATCTGTATTCTCAACATCCTCCTCCTCTTCAGCCTCGACACTCGGTAAGAGATTATTACAAATATTTGTAAGATCATTAATTCCTAAATTGTTCATGTCATTTTCATTCAAAGGTTGGATAGAGGCAAGATTATGAATGATCTCAGAAGCCCTCTCCGCTTCCATGTCTAAAAGATCATTAACGGATTTGACGACCTCGGTTTCATTTGACCCCAAAGAAATGCCTAAGTCGTTTGCCTTATCAACAATTTCATTCTCAGAGAAATGTAAAATGGAACAACTCATATCAAAGGACGTACCTGCAGTGATCTCAGCATGACGAAGCATGGCGGCCCTCTTGGCACGCGCTAGCTGCAGGTCGTCCGCATCCGGCTGTCCCTGGATCCCGTTGCTGACACGCCTGCCAGCCGACACCGGATCCGCAATCCCGCCAAAGGCGATGAGCTCCTCCGTGGTCCTCCCGCAAAGGGTGCGGTCAGGACTCCCACGCCCCTCCCTTATCGTCGGTGAAGGAGGGTAGGGCGTGGTGGAGTGGACCTCCGTCGCGAGTGTCACGGGGGAGAAAGACCGTGGAGACGCCTGCTCACTGATCCCGTCCCCCTTGGCACCCGCGGAAACCGTCGTCCCTCGACCGCCCTTCTCGGTGCAACACAGTGGAGGGGTTGCGACACGGGACTCCTTCCCGCATCTCACCCCCGGCACGCCACTGTGTAAGATATGATCCTATGGGGGGGTTATAGCATGGGACTCCTTCCCGCACCTCACCCCCAACTCGACCGGAGACGTCAAAATAGGAAGAGCGCCACAGACCTCCTGTCCAGGCGCCCCTCCCGTGGCCAACCTATCAGGATCGGCCCGCGCCCCGGGTGTAGACTCCGCAATCGTCACATCGCCGACTAGATTCGGCACTGGTGGCAGCTCAAGCTCTGCCAGGTCATCTGCCTCAACCCTGGTGCTCCATAACCGGCTAGGAGCCGACCCCGGTGCAAAAGAACCAAAGCGAAGCGTGTTCATCGGAGTAGTGGAGAGCCTTTTTAATGTAAGTGACTTTTGGTCCTATAATATATTCAAAGTATGATTATGATTCTATTCTGTGAGTTGTGCAGCTACTGTTCCAGGGACTAGTATGCAATAATTCTGGACTTCCTGAAAGGGAAGGCCTTATGGTGTATGTCGTCACAACTATTAATTAGTTTTTTTGGGGGATATTAATTAGTTATGGTTAGAGATAAATGGAAACGATCGACATACCTATTAATCTCTACTCTTATAAAAACCTGAGTTGGCGATGATGGTGTGCATGCCATCCACCAATAGCCGTCGGATCTAGATCTGACGCATAGAAAACAAACTGCTGCAGTTTTGCAAAAAGATGTCCGCACTTATTTTCATATTTACAAACAAAACAATCAGCCTTATCTCTTCCCCAACACATCCAGAAGGCCATGGAACAATCTAGTGTGATGGCCGCTGCCGGCACCGTCCATCCCCAATCTTGGTGTTCCGTGCAATGCACGTGCATCTTACTAGTTAATATTATGTTTTTTTAGCAATGAATTCATTAATATTATGTATAACTGCTGTATAGTATATGTGTATGTCTTCAGATACTTAGTACTACATTTGTCTCAAAATAAACCTATTATTCATAACTTTAGTCAAACTAGTTGTTTGACCAAACTTATGGAAAAAATATGAAAATTAATGAAATTAAATTAGTATTATTGAATCTAATGGTTTTAATTTGATATTCCAAATATTAGAACTTTTTTGCATAAGCCTGGTGAAAACTAAATTGACCAAAGCAATGAATAGATTTATTTTGAGACCGAGAGAATATTAGCTAGTATATACGTCTACAGGCAGGCATACAGACGGATTGATAATATAGTTAATGAAATGTCAGGAACGGTATGGTATGGGATACATCCGGTATGATCCTGATAAAATAGGAGGAAGTCGGTCGGAATCAGCAAACCATCCAGATCGGTCGATAGTACGTGACCATACCACACGTATTCAAACAAGAATAAAATTCTTTCACATATACTGTGCACGCACAAGGTTTACGGACTCCGGCTGCGGTTCCGCCGGCAACAGCACTGTGACGCCCGGATAATTAGGCTACAGTAAAACTCTGCTAATGATGCCACATCACCTCTGATACTGTTGCAAATCTCGCGTTAGTTCAAAACCGATTCGGAATTCAACTTCAAATTAAAGGCAAACAATTAAAGTTTTCAAAAGTCAAAATAAAATGTTGTTAATGTGACAAATAAATCATGGATGATATTGGTGGAGAAACAACATCTTTTTAAAATATTTAAATACCCTAAAGTGATGACAACAGCAGCAAAAACAATTAGTTATACCCCTATTATATTTTATAAAATACTAAACTACTTTAGCTAGGTTCCAAAGTTATTGTGGCAGTGGTATAATTAATGTTACTATTTTAGGTACTAAATGAATATTTTACAAAACTAAAACAATTTGAGAAATAAAATTAAATCAGAAAAGAAAAATAAGAAAAAGGATAAGACTAAACAAAAATTAAAACAAAAAGAGAGCCTCCTGGGCCACTTGGCCCATCTAGCCAAAAGGGGCCAGCCCACCCCCTCGTCCCCTTCCTCTGCTACAGGGAGGCAGGGGGGATCGTGGCGCTCATCCCCCCCGGCCATGGCCACCCGAGCCCTGCGTGGAAGCCATCCACGACCTCCCCCTCAGTACAAAAGGCCCCCTCTCCCTCCTGCCAACCCTAGCCCACTACACCCCATTTTCCCCACGAACCCGTCTCCCCTCGCTCCTCCTCCCGAACGTGATCTGGATCGGGGCGCCTTGCCCCTGTGCCCACCGCCGGCGCCCCGTCGCCCCTGTCCCCCGTCTCCGACCACCGCCGCCTGAGGCCCCGACGTCGGCGCCGCTCCCCCCCCCCCCCCCCCCCCCCGTCGCCCGCCTCGCAGGACGCCGTGCTCGCCGCCCCGACGCCAACCGCCGTCGCCCGGAACCGTCGTCCTCGTCCCCACCGCGCCGGACGGCCTCAGCCTCCCCCGAGCCAGCTGCCACTCCCTACGGCTCCCCAGTGAGCTCCGCTACCCCCCCTCTCCCTGGGCTCCGGTTCCTCTCCTGCTAGCTTCCCTACTAGTACCGACCGCCGCCGTCCGCCATAGCTGCCGGGCTCGCGCACCCCGAGCTCCTCCGCCCGCACCGATGGTCCCCGCGTGCTCCTGGCACTCCCAGGGCCCCGTAGAGCCCCACATCTGGCCTTCCCGTGCCTCCCATCGCCGTGCCCGTGCAACCCCGAACTCCGGCCGCCGCTAAGCTCACCGCCGATGCCGTTTCCGGCCATCTCCGGACGAACCACTACCACCATCCGGCGCGGATCGTCTTGGCCGTTCGAACGCGACCAAGCGCGCGTGAAACGGACCCCTGTGGCCGAATTCTGGCCACGGCCGAGGCTCGCCGCCGTGTACGGGCTCGCCGGAGTGCCCTCCCGCCGGCGTCCGACGTGGCGCCTGGGGCCCACCCCCAGGGTCACTGACCAGCGGGCCCCTGGGCCCCACCTTTGACCCGTTGACTTCGGTCGATGCTGACTGGGCCAATCCCAGCAGCTGACATACGGGGCCCACCAATAAAACCTTTAAAAAAATAAAAATAAAAATACTAATTAATCAGTTAGTTAAATTAGTTAGTTAAACTAATCCCTAATCAGACACTGACTAGTAGGGCCCACAATCTAATTAAGTTTTTTTTAGTTTAAATTAACCCAGTTAATTAGCTACAGAGGCTGACATGTGGGCCCCACATGTCAGGGTGACATGGTCAGCGCACAGTTGACTGCTGATGTCACACATACGACATGCTGACGTCACCATTACTGTTTTGGATAATTAGAATTTAAATTAATAAATAAATAAATTCCAGAAATTCAAATAATCTTTAGAAAATCATATCTTTTAATCAGTAACTCGGATGGGAAAACTTTGTACATGAAAGTTGCTCAGAACGACGAGACGAATCTGGATACGCAGTCCGTTCGTCCACCACACCTCCCTAACCTATCGAACTCGCAACTTTCCCCCTCCGGTCCGTCTGTCCGAAAACGCGAAACATCGGGAATACTTTCCCGGACGTTTCCCCCCTTCGCCGGTACCACCTACTGTCGCGTTAGGACACACCTCGCACTGTTCATTGTCATGTCACGCATCGTCATGTTTATGTTTGCATTGTATTTACTGTTTCTTCCCCCCTCTTCTCTCCGGTAGACTACGAGACCGACACTGCTGCTGCCCAGTTCGACTACGGAGTTGACGACCCCTCCTACTTGCCAGAGCAACCAGGCAAGCCCCCCCCCCTTGATCACCAGATATCGTCTATTCTTCTCTATACTGCTTGCATTAGAGTAGTGTAGCATGTTACTGCTTTTCGATATCCTATCCTGATGCATAGCCTATCCTTGCTACTACTGTTGATACCTTTACCTGCAATCCTACATGCTTAGTGTAGGATGCTAGATTTCCATCAGTGGCCCTACATTCTTGTCCGTCTGCTGTGCTATACTATCGGGCCGTGATCACCTGGGCGGTGATCACGGGTATATACTTATATACTAAATACATGACACATGTGATGACTAAAGTCGGGTCGGCTCGTAGGAGTACCCGCAAGTGGATCTTTGTGGCGGAGCGACAGGGCAGGTTGAGACCGCCTAGGTGAGAGGTGGGCCTGGCCCTGGTCGGTGTTCGCGGATACATAACACGCTTAACGAGTTCTTGGTATTTGATCTGAGTCTGGCCATTTGGTCTATACGCACTAACCATCTACGCGGGAGTAGTTATGGGTATCCCGGCGTCGTAGTATCAGCCGAAGCCTTCTTGACGTCAGCGACTGAGTGGCGCGCGCCGGATTGGACTGGAACGCCACTAGGCTAGGTCTGCTTCCGGCCGCGTACGCAACGTGCAGGTGTGCATAGGGCGATGGGCCCAGACCCCTGCGCGCATAGGGTTTAGACCGGCGTGCTGACCTCTCTGTTGTGCCTAGGTGGGGCTGCGACGTGTTGATCTTACGAGGCCGGGCATGACCCAGAAAAGTGTGTCCGGCCAAATGGGATCGAGCGTGTTGGGTTATGTGGTGCACCCCTGCAGGGAAGTTTATCTATTCGAATAGCCGTGTCCCTCGGTAAAAGGACGACCCGAAGTTGTACCTTGACCTTATGACAACTAGAACCGGATACTGAATAAAATACACCCTTCCAAGTGCCAGATACAACCCGGTGATCGCTCTCTAACAGGGCGACGAGGAGGGGATCGCCGGGTAGGATTATGCTATGCGATGCTACTTGGAGGACTTCAATCTACTCTCTCCTACATGCTGCAAGATGGAGAGGTCCAGAAGCGTAGTCTTCGACAGGACTAGCTATCCCCCTCTTATTCTGGCATTCTGCAGTTCAGTCCACTGATATGCCCCTTTACACATATACCCATGCATATGTAGTATAGCTCCTTGCTTGCGAGTACTTTGGATGAGTACTCACGGTTGCTTCTCTCCCTCTTTTCCCCCTTTCCTTTCTATCTGGTTGTCGCAACCAGATGTTGGAGTCCAGGAGCCAGACGCCACCGTCGACGACGACACCTACGACACTGGAGGTGCCTACTACTACGTGCAGCCCGCTGACGACGATCAGGAATAGTTAGGAGGATCCCAGGCAGGAGGCCTGCGCCTCGTTCGATCTGTATCCCAGTTTGTGCTAGCCTTCTTAAGGCAAACTTGTTTAACTTATGTCTGTACTCAGATATTGTTGCTTCCGCTGACTCATCTGTGATCGAGCACTTGTATTCGAGCCCTCGAGGCCCCTGGCTTGTATTATGATGCTTGTATGACTTATTTATATTTTAGAGTTGTGTTGTGATATCTTCCCGTGAGTCCCTGATCTTGATCGTACACATTTGCGTGCATGATTAGTGTACGGTCAAATCGGGGGCGTCACAAGCACCCAGCGGCGCCTTGGAGGGGCAGGTGGGGGCGGTGCTGGGTGCCGCCTGGAAGGGGCCAGCAGGGAGCGCATCGGACGAGCGCGGGCGCTGCACAACTACTGCTGCCCACCCGGCCAGTCGCCGACGCCCCGGAAGAGGAGCTGCGCTCCAATCCAGCACGACCGGCAGAGGGCAATGCGGAGCGCTAGCACTTCCTCGTCGGGCACTGACGAGCCATAGGAATCCCCGACGGCCTTGAGCCACTCTGGTAGCTCGGATTCACTGTCGAACATGGCGGGCGGGGGAAGATGAAGTGGATTTGAGGGAGAAGTAGAGAGGTCGAGTGAGTACGGACTTAGTTTGACTAGGGTTTGCTCGTCGGTCATCATATATTTGTGGGGTCTGGAGTGAGGTCATTGCGGGCCATAGCGGGCCAGACCGACGTGGTGGGCTTGCCCGGGCGCCCCATATCCGCCTCATATTTGGGCTGGATACGAGGATACCGGTCAGCCCGGGCGTTTAAGACCCATTTAAGACGGCCCTTTGGGTTAATTTTGCATGACCGGTCAGTGACTGGACGAGTCACTCACGCGTTTAAGACCGGTTTAATGCGCCTGCTGTAGATGCTCTAAGATGAGGCAAATTGGCCGAGACGAAGCAAAGGTGGGGCACATGATCGATTGGCCCCTCTGGCCAATGGGCATCCAGCGTGCCGCCTTCTCTTCACGCGCGTTTGAGCTCCGCCGCCAAGCGCGCTCCAGCACGGGAAGACGCGAGGCGACATCCCCGACCATGGTGCACAAAAGAGCTCACGGCAAACAATAAATAAATGGGACGGTCCAAAGCATGGGGCAGAGATTTTGTCATCATGCACATATATAGAATATCACAAAGTCCAAGAATAGACACGAGGAATATAATTAGAACCAGATCCAAGCTGTGCTAGGGACCTAGGGTGGTGATGTCGTTCCGTTCATCCTTAATCACGCCATTCTGCAGTATTTATTCCAGGATAGATGGTCATTAGTAGCTAATGAAAGAAGTGCGACACGAGGAATAATATGTCAGGTTAGGTGGTGATTGCTAGCCCAAGCCCACGTGATCAAGCGTGGTAGCCACGTGCTGTCTAATCGAATCCAGCTAGGACTCCAAATGCCCACCCCTATCTAGCTCTATAAAAACTAGTGCTAGCTCCACGAAAACAACCCACACCAGGCATAAGCATTAAGCAGTGAGTGAGTGCATCAACCTTCGATCAGCCATATCCTTCATCGATCTGGTCATGGCAGCAGCAATGCCCCCGAGGCTCATTGCCGTGGCAGCGCTGGTCACGCTGATGTGCGCCGTCGCTGTGGCCCAGGTACCTGCTGCTGGCGGTGCGCCGGTGTGCCTCGGTGTTGATCGGAATGTCGTGAATGCGTGTTTCAAGACCTTCGGAGAAGGTATGAAAAATACCATTGCCGACAGGATTATTTCGGCCGGTAATGTCATTAAGGTTCCACTAGACTGTTGCGTAACCTTTGGAGGCCACTCGTGCCTCTGCCAGATGAAAAACGCGTGGAAGGCTCAGGGCAAAAGTGCCCAGGATAATGTGCAATGCGTCAGGAAAAAGGCATGTTAGTAAGCGCGTCATGCATGCAAGACCTGTGGTTCGTTGGATATGTGTGTTTCTTGCATGTTGGTTTCAAGCGGTCGATGTTCACCTGCTCCTTGCTTGCTTTCTACTTGCTTCTGTCTGCATTGTGAGTGTGTTCTATTTTCTTATGTATGTGTGTTGATCGGTCAGTTGAGTCTTTTTAGTTTGTACCAATCAGAGCGCACATCCTTAGAGACTAGTTCTCACTTTCTCTTGAGCAATCGGCATCGCAAGATCCGGGATAGATTACACGTGCCCTGTCTTTGTCGACATGGGTCAAGTGGCCAAAGAGAACTTCGATCTCCATGTTGTCTGCACCTTTCGCTCAGTACCAACTTGACGGGAACTAAATGCGGCCCTAGCTCACAACCCAAGCAGTGCTGGCCGCGACGTCAGACTGGCGTGCTTGTGAGTGCGTGCGGCCGGCTCAGGTCGCACCGCGAGCCGTTCGTGCAGCAAACCTCCGTTGCGTGCGTGGGCGGCGACCATGGCCCTCGTGTGCGCCACCTTAGCTTGCGGATGCAATGCTGGCCGGCCAGCCTGCCCTACATGACGTCGGTTGGTGCACAGTCGCAGACCACCCACACCTACGTTGGTTGTCCGTGAGCCAAATTTCGACCGGAGGCTGAACAGTTTTTTTGGAAATGGAGGTATACCCCCGGCCTCTGCATCATAATGATGCATGCAGCCCTTTTATTAAAAATTCAGAAAGTATCACCACAAAGGTCTTACAGCTCACAAACGGAGCAAAGCACAAGGCATAAAAACTGAAAAGTACAATCGGACAAAGACAACCGGTACGGTAATAATGAGGACAATCTCTCTAGACTCCTATCCTGTTATGCAACCGCCATCCGAACCGGTTGAATATAGCCCGAGCCACCATCTCCCATTGGTTGCACCCAGTAACCAAAGGCTCCCTGGAGTCCATAGGAGTGAGTAAGGACCACGTACGGATCCAAGTTGTAGCTCTGAAGATAACCTGCAAAAAAGTTAAGTTTTGTTGTCTGGTGAATATCATATCGTTTCTGCAGTTCCATATAGCCCATAATAACGCACATATTCCAATCCGAATACGAGCTGCCGTGACCTGTTCAACCCCAGCTAACCACGTCCCAAACAAAGACGCAATATCTTCGGGGGGAGTGATATTAAAAGCTATATGAATCGTTCTCCAAAGTAACTTGGCAAGTGGGCATTCAATAAATAAATGTTGTATTGTCTCGTCTTGAGCACAAAAACAACACCGCGAGTTACCTACCCATCGCCTCTTAAGTAGGTTGTCCTTTGTGAGTATTACTTGCTTGTGAACAAACCACATGAAAATTTTAATCCACAAAGGAACCTTAATCTTCCATATATGAAGTGACCTTGAGATGGGGCCAGAATTAATCAAATCCGTATAAAATGATTTCACCGTAAATATCTCATTTTTAGTTAACGTCCAGTGTGTGGAGTCTGGCACGTTGGAGAGTCGAACTTCAATCAATCTCCGAACCAGGTGCATCCAGGCTGTCCATCTCTCACCCACTAAAGTACGTCGGAATTGGATGTTCAAGGGAATATTTTGAAAGACAATACCTACGTAATCTTCCTTACGTTGCAAAATATTGTGAAGGGTAGGATATTGTAAGGCCAGAGGTGTCTCTCCTAGCCACGTGTCCTCCCAAAATCTTGTTGACATCCCGTTGCCAATCACGAATTTGATCCTACGAAAGAACAAATCCTTCGTTCTCATAAGTCCCTTCCAGAATTCGGTCTGATGGTAACCTGGGCTAGCGTTTTCGAGTGCAAATACTTATTGCGCAGGATTTGAGACCACATGCCCTCCGGCTCTGTCTCTAACCTATACAACCATTTGCTCATAAGGCATTTATTCTTAATTTCCAAGTTCTCAATACCGAGGCCCCCTTGGTCTTTAGGTCGGCAAAGGATATCCCATCGTGCGAGACGGTACTTCCTCTTGAACTCCTCAGATTGCCAAAAGAAACGAGATCTAAAGAAATCAAGCCGCTTTCGGACCCCTTTTGGAATTTCGAAGAACGAAAGTAAAAACATTGGCATGCTAGTCAATACGGAGTTAATCAAAACTAGTCGACCTCCATATGACATTAGCTTTCCCTTCCAACAACTGAGTTTTTTTTCAATTCGTTCTTCAATACATTTACATTCCTTATTGGATAGTTTACAGTGGTGAATCGGAATACCCAAGTAACTGAATGGTAAAGCACCTAATTCGCATCCAAACAATTGTCTATAAGTATGTTCCTCTTCTTTGGCCTTCCCAAAGCAGAACACCTCGCTCTTATGAAAATTGATTTTTAATCCAGACAATTGTTCGAATAGACATAAGATAAGTTTCATGTTACGTGCCTTAGCCATGTCATGTTCCATGAAAAGGATAGTGTCATCAGCATATTGTAGAATGGACACCCCTCCATCAATCAGATGAGGAACTAGACCTTCTACATGGCCATGTTGCTTGGCCCTGCCAATAATGACGGCCAGCATATCTGCCACAATATTGAACAGAAGAGGTGACATGGAATCCCCTTGTCTCAACCCCTTATGCGTCTGGAAGTAGTGACCGATGTCATCGTTCACCTTAATTCCGACACTACCTTTCTGGACTTGAGTAGCCACCTGGTGCCTCCAGGTTTCACTAAAACCCTTCATACGCATTACCTGCTGAAGAAAAGGCCATTTTACTTTATCATAAGCCTTCTCGAAATCCACTTTTAAGATAACCCCGTCTAGTTTCTTTGAGTGAATCTCATGGAGTGTTTCATGTAAGACAACCACTCCTTCGAGTATGTGTCGTCCAGACATGAAAGCTGTCTGACTAGGTTGAACCACTGAGTGAGCAATTTGTGTCAATCTATTGGTTCCTACCTTTGTGAAGATTTTAAAACTCACATTCAGCAGGCAAATGGGTCGGAATTGTTCTATTCGGACCGCCTCATTCTTCTTCGGTAATAATGTTATAATACCAAAGTTGAGGTGAAACAACTCCAAATGGACATCGAAAAAATCGTGAAACATAGGCATAAGATCATCTTTAATGATATGCCAACATTTCTTATAGAATTCAGCTGGGAACCCATCTGGTCCCGGTGCTTTATTCGGCTTCATTTGAGTTATGGCCAGATGAACTTATTTTTCAGTAAACGGTGCAGAGAGAACATCGTTCTCCGCTGCCTGTAATTGAGGTATATCATCAATCACCGACTCATCAAGAGACACCGTGGAAGTAATCGGGGGTCCAAAAAGGCTTTTATAATAGTTGGAAATATATGTTTTCAGATTTTCATGCCCCACGATTGTTCCTTCGTCCTGTTCAAGCTGTATGATCTTCTTCTTCCTATGTTTACCATTTGCAACCATATGGAAGAACTGTGTGTTGTTGTCCCCTTGGACAACCTTAAGCGTTTTCGCACGCAACGCCCGCTTGAGTTCCTCCTCTCTCAAGAGAGCACGTAGGCCTTGCTCAGCCTCAGACTTGGTGCGATGCTCATTAACAGAAAGAAGAGTGGTTTCAGCCTTTACATCTAGTGCCTCAATGAGTTGAGTTAGACTTTCTTTTTTCTTCTTATAAATCCCACTCTCATTCCTGGCCCAACCTCTCAGAAATTGTCGGAGGTGTCTAATCTTATTCTGCCATCTCTCGACATGTGTCCTACCCATAACTGGTTTATCCCATTCGCGTGCAATCATCTCCATAAATCCTTCTCGCTCAAACCAACTTTGCTCGAAGGAGAAGATGTGTTTGTTTGCAACATGGGTAGCCTCTCCCGAATCTAAAAAGAGTGGTGTATGGTCCGAGATCGCTCTTTGCATCGCATGAACCGACACCATTGGTTATTTTTGTTCCCACTCCACACTAGCAAGTACCCTATCCAACTTCTCATAAGTCAGAGTAGGTAGCGAGTTGGCCCATGTAAACTGTCTACCGGTGAGCTCAATTTCTCTCAAATTGAGGCTCTCGATAATCATGTTAAACATCATAGACCAACGTCCATCAAAATTGTCATTATTCTTTTCTTCTCTTCTCCGAATGATATTAAAATCTCCCCCGACTAGTAATGGCAGATTTTCATCTCCACAAATCCGCACTAAATCGGCAAGAAAATCGGGTTTAAATTCAGGTTGCGCTGCCCCATATACTGCAACTAGCGACCATCGGAACCCATCCAATTTTGATCTCACCCTGAATTTAACCGAAAAATCTCCCTGCACCACATTAAGCACCTCTAACGTCTCACACCGTACTCCTAGTAAAATCCCTCCGGATCTTCCTCTAGGAGGTAAAATGTGCCAGTCAAAGTCGATACCAGTGGAAAGGGTTTGGAGGAATTGGGATGTGAAATTATCTCGTCCAGTTTCTAAAAGTGCAATGAAATCTAAGTGATGCTCTAAAGTTGTCTCTGCTAAGAATCTTTGTTTAGCCAAGTCTGCTAGACCTCTGCTATTCCAAAAGAGTCCTTTCATAAATCATCATGGAATTTTTTCTTAAGTTTTACTCTAACACTTCTGCGTACTGCCGAAGTAGGATAAATTTTCCGCTTCCAGGGTCTTTTGGGCTTCTCCTCAACACCCTGCGGTACGAAGGAATCATCTATGACATACAGTGCCTCCTCCATCAAGAGAGGCTCCACCGTATCTGTATTCTCAACATCCTCCTCCTCTTCAGCCTCGACACTCGGTAAGAGATTATTACAAATATTTGTAAGATCATTAATTCCTAAATTGTTCATGTCATTTTCATTCAAAGGTTGGATAGAGGCAAGATTATGAATGATCTCAGAAGCCCTCTCCGCTTCCATGTCTAAAAGATCATTAACGGATTTGACGACCTCGGTTTCATTTGACCCCAAAGAAATGCCTAAGTCGTTTGCCTTATCAACAATTTCATTCTCAGAGAAATGTAAAATGGAACAACTCATATCAAAGGACGTACCTGCAGTGATCTCAGCATGACGAAGCATGGCGGCCCTCTTGGCACGCGCTAGGTGCAGGTCGTCCGCATCCGGCTGTCCCTGGATCCCGTTGCTGACACGCCTGCCAGCCGACACCGGATCCGCAATCCCGCCAAAGGCGATGAGCTCCTCCGTGGTCCTCCCGCAAAGGGTGCGGTCAGGACTCCCACGCCCCTCCCTTATCGTCGGTGAAGGAGGGTAGGGCGTGGTGGAGTGGACCTCCGTCGCGAGTGTCACGGGGGAGAAAGACCGTGGAGACGCCTGCTCACTGATCCCGTCCCCCTTGGCACCCGCGGAAACCGTCGTCCCTCGACCGCCCTTCTCGGTGCAACACAGTGGAGGGGTTGCGACACGGGACTCCTTCCCGCATCTCACCCCCGGCACGCCACTGTGTAAGATATGATCCTATGGGGGGGTTATAGCATGGGACTCCTTCCCGCACCTCACCCCCAACTCGACCGGAGACGTCAAAATAGGAAGAGCGCCACAGACCTCCTGTCCAGGCGCCCCTCCCGTGGCCAACCTATCAGGATCGGCCCGCGCCCCGGGTGTAGACTCCGCAATCGTCACATCGCCGACTAGATTCGGCACTGGTGGCAGCTCAAGCTCTGCCAGGTCATCTGCCTCAACCCTGGTGCTCCATAACCGGCTAGGAGCCGACCCCGATGCAAAAGAACCAAAGCGAAGCGTGTTCATCGGAGTAGTGGACGAGGGCGCCTGTTTGGTAGAACTGGCTACCTTATCTGGCGCAGGCCCCTTGTCCGACTCCGGCAGTGTATCATCGGCCCCCTTCTCCTGGTTCCCGGGCGCGCCGCCACCCTCAGTCGTATCCATGTCATGTGGCCCATCCCCCTCCTCGGAGACTGTAGTATCCTCGATCTCGAGCTCTAAGATATAAGTGACTCCAGCATGTGTCCAGCTGACCACATCTGGTATATGCTCAACACTCACCACACTGACCAACAGCCTCGCAGCATTTTGTGCGCGAGTGAAAGGCATGTCAACCTTTTCTGTCTTACCAATCAGACCACCCAAACTCCAAGCAATCAGAAAGTGTTTTACATATCTAGGTGGCACCCCATAAAAACGAACCCATACCTTCTGTAGAGGTGTACCCTCAGGTTCCTCCTGCTTCCACTCGTCGAAAGCGATAACAATGTTTGTGCTCGTAACTCTGCATAAACCCCACTTAAGAAAATGCATCTGATCCTCTTTAGTGGGACAATCAACCTTATAAGACTGACCATCTAACTGCTCCAGAAGCCACTGATAATTACCCGGCACTAACTCACGTAACTGTCTGACGATCTGAGCCTCGGTCAACTGCCCATTAGTAACTCTGATAGCTACCGGGAAAGAACTCTCAACCATCTGTGGTAGAGGATCGACCTCCGGTGTCTCAAAAACATCAACTCCTTACAGCAGACCCCAAAAATGTTAATGGCAGGCTTGGGACCGGAGAGGAGAGGGCATTCCCCGGTCACATGCTGGGAGCGGAGACAATACTCGCAAAGCTCATTCGTACACTCTGCCACGAAGTGACCCGGCTCACCACATCTATAGCAAGGCAACTTCTTCTTCTTAATCGCCCATTTAGAGAGTTTCTCTCCCTCCGCTTTCTCCGACCCTTTGTCAGACGTGCCCTCCCGATGTTTGGTCCCTCCCGAAGTCACCGGAACCTGCACTGCTGCCAAAGCCCTAACCGCATCAACTGCCGCTGCGGGTAGCGTGGATGGGTCTCCCACCTTAGCTGCACCGTGCTCGAGCTCCTCGCCCGAAGCCATCTCTATAGCTGGCGGTGGTGGCGGTGGGTAGTGCCGTGGCGGTGGTGGCCATTTCCCTCTCCCACCGCGACGATATCCACCTCGAAAACGATCCCTGGGTCCGGCAACACCTTCAACAAAATTACCGGGCGGACCTTGAAAATGTCCTGCGTCCTCATCAGAATATCGATTATATCCCCGGCCGCCACCGGACGAAGATCCACGGTGCAGTCCCTCACCATATGCATCATATCCATCATCTCCCCACTGCCTGTAGCGGTTGAAATTCTGTCCATCTCTACTGTAACCACTATATCCACCACGCCCTTGCGCACCGCGACCCCTTCCTAGGGCCAGTGTCTTGGCTGCCGGTGGCTGAATTGGTTCCTCCGGCTGGCGCACGTTGGTCTGAGCAGCATGTGTCAACGCCTGAGAACTGGCAGAATCGACCACCGGAACCTGCCGCGGGGCGGTCGGAGCACCCCGGCCGGCTCCGGCTCTGGGCTGCATCCCCGCAGCCAACGACCTTTGAGGAGGCAGGCTGCCGCGTCCGACACTGCCTTTCGCACCGGCCGGCAGGGCGCTGCGGCCGGTGCCACCAGCGCCAGCGGTCAGCAGAGCGCTACGACCGACGCCGCCCGCAGCGGCTGCACCAAGGGCCGGCGGAGCACCACGACCAGAACCACCCGTAGGAGAGGCGCCAACAGCAGAAGGCGGCCCCCGTCCTGTCATGTCGCATGCGCAGGAAACTTTCCTCGCCCGTCCCGAGCCTAGCGATGGAAACCCCGAAGCCAAAACCCTAGACGCGATCGATGGTTTCTCTGGCAGCGGCGATACATGCACGTCCGCATGATGTGGATGCAAAGAGGCTTGGGCCTCTGGCTGGGCCTCGCCCAATCCTAGAGAACCCACGACCGTCGCTGCATCCCTCGCTGCATCCACCCCAGGCCCAAGGCCCAATAACGTATTCAAACGAGCCCGTCTAGCCGCTCGAATATCGCTCGCCGATCTCGCCACCGGCGATCCTGGCGGCGGCGGTGGCCGGCCAATCTTTCCTTTCTTCTTCTTCTGCGTGACCATAGTCCAATTTTCCGGCAAAAATTCTGACAAAGTTACAGGTTCACGGATTACCTTAGGGATTGGTCCGATCCATGCTTTCATCGACGGTTTGGAGATTTGAACTTTTGATCGACGTCGAACTGTTGTGGCGTTGGGCTCCGGCAACGGACTCGCAACCTGCGAGGTCAAAGGCGTTCCTGTGGGAACACGAACCTCCACCTGTTCTTCGTCCTCGCTCTCCAAAAGTAACCAAAATCGTCCGCCCGGTCGTGCAGGGGCCGTCGGTGCCGTCAGATCGACCACCTCCGGCGCCTTAGGACGCAAATCGATCTGCACACACTCGCCAACAACCACTTCATACGCATCAAATTTGAAATGAAATCCTACCTCGATTATGCCGCTGTTCGGAAAGTATTCGCCGGCGAGGACGTCGTTCTCCAAATCGAGAAGTGCCAGCCAGTTTGAGTGCGGAGTGAATCGAAGACGTCCTTCGGTCCAGGTGCCCGGATCTGTCCCGACAGAAAACATAGCCCGCCATTGAGTCCATCTTCTCTCCTCCCGTCCGATCTGCTTCTGCGTTGAGGCGCTACGATCCCCGCCCGATCCCGTCGGTCCCTCCTTTCCTCCCGGCGGCGCCGCCGCGAGGACACTGGGAGAGCGCGGCCGGATCTGCGGTGACCCCCCTACGCAGCCACCCGACGAGGACCGAGTTTCCGGCGAAGGGAATCCGTCGCCTCCGGCGGCCTCGTTTCCGCCTCAGCCTCCCTCATTTCACGGCAGCCATCTCTATATCGTGATGAACGGCACAAGAAAACATGTCACATCTGAGGCTGAACAGTTGGCGCCGTCGATAACGTACTATAGGCCAAACGACTGCCATGACCCAAACAACCCACGGGATCGCCGTGGCGTCGTGCCGGATTTGCGTGGGAAGCTACCTGCGGGCGGTCTACCGCGAGTGGGTCGCCACGTGCCACCGACGAGGCCGTATTCCACTGCCCACGCGTCGGCGCTGCTTTTCCACTACGCCAGCGACGACGGTGAAGGCGAGGCCCGAGCCGCCTGACATCGTGTGTCACAATGCCTGGAGCTAGCTTGCCAAGTTGGAGGGCCTATTCATGTCCTCATTGGGCTGGAAGATTGTGTGTTCTGCATAAGTGCAGAGCTTGTAAATATGGATGTAATCATTGTTTTTTAAACTGGAAGGTGCATGCAATCGTTTGGAAAATCGTTTTGACGTATAAAGTTGTGGAAGTAGTGATGATATTCTTACTACCTTGTTGAGTAATGTTTCCTTCGTTTGTGAGTTACACGAATTACTGCGGAACCGAGAAGTGCAGAGACTTCGCACTTGTGTTCTGCTGAAGCGGCACAGCAAAATAACGAGGACGTGCTCATGTATCGCTGATTCTTTTTACAATATGTATAATGCTTGTGACCCCATTTTATAGCATCGTAAAAGACTGAAATGGGAGTAGAACACAGAAATAAACAAATTCATTCCGTGGATGTACTCGACGGAAGCAGCACACTCATGAACTGAACACATGAAGTGGGCAGTCTTCACATGAACAGCTCTGTGAACCAGGTTCAGTGAAGTTTACACCACAGAAGATTGATTGAGCACACGCACAACTTCAGTGAAAAGGCGCTCAATTTTCTGCCAGGAAAAGCGAACCCGGGGTTTTGGAACTTATTTTTTGGTGGGGATTTTTTTTGGAACTCGTTTGAGTACATGGCCTACCTAAAACAAACTTGTTTCTGACGGGGTCATGTGAGGTGGAATATGTATTAGTAGAATCAATAACTGACGTAAAATTAATTCAGGATGAAATCCTTTGCTCCTCCATCCAAGCATCTTCATAAAACAAATGCAGTTAGTAGATAAGAACATGCCACTTCTATTTTTTAACGAAAATGCTGATGGAGCAGCTTTTCATTGATACTGGGGTGTGTGTGTGTGTGTGTGGGGGGGAGGGGGGGGTGGGGTGGGGTTAAAGAGAGTTTAGTTACAGCAGCTTTACATGTGCAGTCCTCCACTAGGTGGACATGCCTTCTCTTTTGCCTGAAGTGAAGGAGGGAGATGGCCTTGCCCCGTCCCGCCCTTTGCTAGACCGCTGCCTCTTCAATCATCCGTTCCACCACAGTTGTCTGCGGCGATGGTTGGTTTCTGAATATCCTTGCGTTGCGTTCGTTCCATATCGACCACCAAACCAGCTGTACGAGTGCGCTCCATGGCTTCTTTGCTGATGCCGTGATGATGCCATTGGACTGCTCGATCAAAAGCACCAGGGAAGTTATGGTGGTGGAGGGAGCGAGGCCCGGATGAAGGTTGCAGCGAGCAATGATGTCGTGCCAAATTCGGATGAAGACGGGACAGGAAGCTAGCAGGTGCACGACATCCTCCATTGGCCCATTGCATAGAGAGCAAGACGGATTGTGAGGCCAGCCTTTCCTCGCAAGGACATCGGCCGTGTTGCAGCATCCAAGCAGAGCCAACCATGCAAAAAGCTTGCATTTGCCCGGTGCGTCAGATTTCCGTAGGAACGCAGCCCACGATGGCCGAGTGCAGCCCTCAAACTGAATTTTGTAAGCCGATCTCGCCGTGTACACGCCGTTTGCTGTCCATTTCCACTGAACTTGATCAGGCTCTTGTGTTAACTGTATATTTTGTATTTCCTCCCACAGTTTCAGGAACTCCCTCGTCGCCTGTGCAGAGAGGTTGGCTTTGAGGTGTCGGATCCATCTGTTGTTCTCCAAGGCTTGTGCAATGGTGAGGTTTTTCCTGGTGCAACGCTGAAACAACGCCGGGAAGGCGTCCTGGATGTTGATGCCCTTAAACCACGGCTCCTTCCAAAAGAGAATGCGGTCACCCTTGCCCAACTGGAAGTCAACAGATGCGTTGAACAGGGATCTGACCGTATGGTCGATAGGCAAATCCAGCCCCTGCCATGCCTTGTTGCCGTCGTTCCATGAGAGCCACAGCCACCTCATCCGTAGGGCACGACTTTGGGCTGTCAGGTTGATGATGCCGAGCCCTCCGAAATCCTTTGGCCGACAAACAGTACCCGAGTTGACCAGGCATTTTCCTCCGGCCGCCACGTCACTGCCCTCCCAGAGGAATCCACGACGAACCTTGTCGATCAGCTTAGCCAGCCAAGCAGGTAATATCAAGGCTACCATTTGGAAGATCGGCACCGCTGAGAGCACGGTCCTTACCAGATCCAGCCGTCCATCAAGGGAAAGAAAGGCAAGCTTCATGCCCTTCATCCTTGCAATGAGCTTGTCGCAGATCGGCTGTAGGTCATTCTTCTTCAGTTTCTTGTCCGTCAGTGGCATGCCCAGATAGGTGCAAGGAAATTCATTGATGGGGCAGCCCAAGTCTTGAAGAAGTTCTTGGAGGTCGATCCCGTTGCAACAGATAGTGGAGACCGAAGATTTTGCAAAATTAGTGTGCAGGCCCGTAGCTTCTCCGAACAGCTTGAGAATTTGTGTCAGTGCAAGTACCTCCTTGTGGCATGGGTTGATGAACAAGATTGCGTCGTCTGCATACAGAGAAGTCCTGAAGGGCAGTTTGTGGTTGCCGATCGGTCCCAAAATTCTGGCCCTCACCGCCTTGTCGATGAGCATAGCAAGGCAGTCCATGACCAGCACGAACAGGAGCGGTGACAACGGGTCTCCCTGCCTTAGCCCCTTCACCAGGTTGATCGGGTCCGATAGATCACCATTGACAAGGATCCTTGTCGAAGAGGAGCTGAGAAGTGCTGACAGACAGTTGGTGAATCCTCTCCCAAACCCTCTTGCAACAAGCAGCTCCAGCAGGAACTCCCATGAAACAGTATCAAAGGCGCGTTGAATGTCGAGTTTGATCATTAGCGCCGGCGAGTTGGCACGCCGGAGGGCTTTGGCCAGGCCGCTGACGTAACAGAAATTGTCATGGATGGCGCGCCCTTTGATAAACGCGTTTTGGCAGGGGCCGATGAGCTCATTCATCCGGCGTTGCAGCCTCGTGGCCATAATCTTGCTGATCAACTTGGCGAAGCTACAGACAAGACTGATCGGCCTGAAGTCTTTTGTGGTCAGAGCCTCTGCATTCTTTGGGAGGAGAATCATAGTAGCCTGGTTGAGCCGGTGGAGGTGTGCCGACGCGTTTGCTTGCACGGCCTGGACAGCCCTGGTCAGATCATCTTTGATTATGGGCCAACACCGCTTATAGAACAAACCGGTAAACCCATCGGGCCCCGGGGCACTGTATCCATCCAACTCCTTGATATTAGCCAGGATTTCTTCCTCCGTGATAGCCTCGTCCATCTCGGCAAGGTTCAGTCTTGTGTATCCTATCCTGGACAGGTTCAGCCTCCTGGAGCGGGGCTCCTTTGATCCAAAAATTGGCTCGAAGAAGGAGTGGAACGCCTTTACTTTTGCGTCTTGGTTTGTGATGATCAGCCCGTCGACCTGTAGCTTGATGATGAAGTTCTTCCTCCGTCTGGCTGATGCTTTTGCTTTGAAGAATTTTGCGCCTGCATCTCCCTCTTTTATACCCTTCACTCTGGATTTCTCCCGCCAGATGGCTCTGTCAAGCGCTGCATATCCTAGCCGCTGCATCTTCAAGGTGGCACGGAATTGCCTCTCTGCTGCTGTTAAGGGTCTAATATCCATGACCCGGTCAAACTGCCCAATGATCTCACTTGTAATGGCCGCTTTCAGCTTGATGCCATTGCAGAATTGGCCTTGCCATCGTTTCAGAGCTTTAGCCGTGGCTGCAAGCCTTCCCGCAAATTGGCCGACCGGATCTCCTGACGTCGGCGCCCCATGCCATGCACCTTGAACCACCTCGTCGAAGCCGTCCAGTTTCACCCAGTGGTTCTGGAATCTGAAAGCTCTGTGCTGGCGGAATGCAATCTCACAGTTGAGGAGGAGAGGACAGTGGTCCGAGATGTCCGAGGACAAGGCTTGAAGCATGCAGTTGGGCCTTGTCTCCTCCCACTCTCCATTGATGAGAACTCTGTCCAGCTTCACCATCATTGCGTTTGCTTGCTCGTTACTCCACGTATATCTACGGCCATGGAGATATAGGTCCTTTAGTTGAAGTTTGTTGATGAAGTTTCTGAAGGCAGTGATGCAGCGTCTGCTGATCCTCGGGTTGTTCTTGTCGGCTGCTCCGATGATGAGGTTGAAATCACCGATCAACGCAAGGGCCGTGCCATTGGGAATACTGCCCTGAATAGTGTCTTTGAGTTCACGAAGGAAGGCAAGCTTCTCCTCCCAGATCTGCGGACCATACACCCCAATCACACCCACTGGAGCCCCCTTGGCATCTTTCCCAACATAAGTGATTCTTAAGTGGGCAAAATGATTATTAGTTACAAATATTTTTGCATATTTAGATAAACTAGATAAATACATTTAATATTTATAATGATGTGATAATATAATGAATGCCGCCTTGTGAACCGTCGCATCAGGTCACCACGCACCTGGCCTAGAAGTGCCATATTTTAATAAAGCACGCACTTGAGTGTGTGTGCACCCACCTTCATTTCTTATATTTTCTTTTGTGTCCACGACAAATCGGGAAGGAGATGTACTTACATCCCCGAATGCACGATGATATTCCTCAGCTCACTTGGACCCTCAGTGCATATATAGCGACGTGCACCTAACTCATTATGATCATGAGATCTATTATCCTGCCTTAAAAACATTAGATCCATTTATAGCAGGATAGATGGCGATTGGTAGCTCATGTGTAATACATGATTCATCATGTATGAAAGGAACGCGACACAACGAATAATATCCCGTGCTAGGTGGCGATTGGTAGTACACATGATCGATGGCATGATCAAGTTGCCTCGTGTTGGCCGATTGAGCCCAGCATACCAGCTTGGGCTCCAACATATCAAGCTCTATAAAACAGTGCTCCGTAGAAAAATAACTCGGGCATAAGCGGTGAAGGAGTGCATTGATCGAGCTACCACTACACCACGGTCAAAATTTAGAGGCACTTTGTTGGGGCATTTTTAAAAGTGCCTTAAAAGCTTCAAATTAGGGGCACTTTGCCAAAGTGCCCCAATAGTTATGACATTTGGCACTTTGCCAAAGTTTCCAAATAGATATGACCTTTTGTGGCACTTCGACAAAGTGCTTCAATAGCTATTAAGCTTTTTGTGGCACTTTGCCAAAGTGCCCCAATAGGTATGACTTTTTTATGGCACTTTGACAATGTGCCCCAATAGTTATGACCTTTTGTGGCACTTTGTGTCGGGGTACACAAACAGGGTTGCTTATTCCCCTAACTTGTGCATGGACGAAGAACCTCCGCCCCAGCAGCCAAGGCTTGACAAGGAATGGCTACCCCAACATGTAATTCAAGACCCAGCCAAAGAAACCACTCATTGTGAGATCAAAGAGCGGATCAATAAGACCAAGTCAACATACAAGACGGCAGACCATCACCTTGGGAAGGCCTCCCTTGCCGGGCAGGAGAGCCCGACCAGGTCGAGATCACCCCAAGGACAAGTCCAAGATTGCCCCGGCAGGCTTGCCGGGGCCGCCAAGGGCAAGAACTCCCGCCAAGGCACCACCGCTCCACCGCCCACAACGCAAATCACTTATCAATGCGGTGTCGAGCCTCCAAATGATTAAGTGGCTTCCACTAAGCACGTGGCAGCTCGTCGGAAGACAGATTACCCTCACATGACACCCGTCCATAGGCGTGTCGAACAGATAAGCAGAAGATGATTAAGCGGCACGACAGGCTTGCCGGGCTTCACCCTCACTATGACACCTAGCAGTGCATTTAATGCACTTTGTCCTAACTGCCATAGTTAGGAATGATAGCATTGTTAGCTATCTAATCACCAGATAAAGACTGTTTTGCCACTGTGGTTACCCCTTGAGCTATAAAAGGTGGTCCAAGGCTACCTAGAAAGGGATTCAGACCCTTGCACACTTGTACGCGCGTAGCAGCTCTCCCCGAGGCCACCTGGCTGGGCTTGAGCGCTGCATGTCCATTGTGTTCCTCCATCCAATCCACCAAGGCAGGAGTAGGGTTCTACGCCTTGCAGCGACCCGAACCTGGGTAAAAACCACCAGTGTCACCATCGTCGAGCTGCTTCATGGCTTCCGCTCTTTGTGCAACGTGAACTCCCCCTTGCCGAACCACAAAGGGCTCATGGCCCAAGGCTGCCGAATAGTTGTTCACACAGCCAGCCATGGCCGTATATCGACAGATTGTTGACGTGGCCTGGGTACAAATGCATCCTGTCGGTAGAATTCCCGTAGTCCTAGGAAAACTTGTCCCTTTTCGCAGCAGAGCGATGCGGCGCCGGAGGAAATTGGCCCCCACATGCTCGACGGTTAGCCCGACAACTTTAAGACGAGCAATCCTGTCCAGCGCTGGGCGAATCATGTTGTCGGTGAGGCCCAACTTACTCCAGTCGTTGTCGTACGTGACGGATTCAGTCCACGCCGCACAGAACTCAGGGGCATCCTTGTCCTAGATCCAACACCAATCCTCCCTTCATTCCTCCCACCTGCTGCGCTGCTGGCTGGGGAGATAATCCCAATTCATCTTTGTTGCCCCGAGGAATCCAACTTATATTTTCCGAGCGGTCAGATTTGTCTTCAACCCGTGGGATGAAAAAGTGTCTGAACAAGTCCACATTGGCGGCAACTCCAACAAAATTCTCGCACAGATGGGCAAAGATTGCCATGCACGCACATTGCATTGGGCGTTAAATCCAGTAGGTGGAATACGTACACCGTCATCATGCCACAGAAGAAATCGGAGAAGGGGGAGGTGAGGCCGCAGAGGAAGTACGCGCAGAAAAAGCGGTACGGGTCCGACGGAGTCTTGGTTCCATCCGGAAATACCATGAGCGCCCCATGTCCTTTCGGAACTTCCCTCCCCAACATATACGCGTACCTCGCGGTCAGGGTGTTGCCGTCCAAGTTTGACGAGAGGAAGACCAGGTCTTCCTGTCGCTTCCTGTCTAGCTCCTCCATCCTTTTCTTCCTCCCCTCCGCCGCTGCATCTTTTACAGTGGACGCCCGCTTCCCCTTCGTGGCGCCTGTCTTTCGTCCCATCTCTGGGGCTCACGAGATGAGCAGAAGATCTAGCAGAGCTTTGGAGGCGGATGTTGGCAATGGGAGCAGTTGATTGGCTTGTGGAAGAAGATGAAGGGAGAAGAGATATATACGAATGAGCAGTGCCCCCTCGCATTGCCTTTTTATTGGGAACGGGCGCAGGGGCTGGCTCTTCGGTATCTTTCCTCAGAAAGTTACCGTTTTTGCAGGCACATTACCCATTAACTGCTATTGTTCCACGACCCCATAACCTGCGGTAATTACACGAAGTGGACGTTGGATTGACTAGTCATCATAACAACCGCTACATGGGCAACATTTCTTCGACACGTGTCTATGCCCTGTTTGGGCCTAACCCGACGTGCCCAGTGACACGTATGGCTCAGACTCGGGGGCTTTTGTCGGGGTACACAAACAGGGGTGTTTATTCCCCTTGACTTGTGCAAGAACGAAGAACCTCCGCCCCGGCAGCCAAGGCTTGACGAAGGAATGGCTACCCTAACATGTAATTCAAGACCCAACCAAAGAAACCACTCTTTGTGAGATCAAAGAGCGGATCAAGAAGACCATGTCCACATACAAGACGGCAGAGCCTCACCTTGGGAAGGCCTCCCTTGCCAGGCAGGAGGCCGGCCAGGTCGAGACCACCCCAAGGACAAGTCCAAGATTGCCCCGGCAGGCCGCCAAGGGCAAGAAATCCCGCCAAGGCACCACCGCTCCACCGCATGATACGTCTCCAACGTATCTATAATTTTTTATTGTTCCATGCTATTATATTATCTATGTTGGATGTTTAATGGGCTTTAATATGCACTTTTATATTATTTTTGGGACTAACCTACTAACCGGAGGCCCAGTGCAAATTGTTGTTTCTTTTGCTTATTTTAGTGTTTTGCAGAAAAGGAATGTCAAACGGAGTCCAAACGGAATTAAACCTTCGGGAACGTGATTGGAACAAAGGCAATCCAGGAGACTTGGAGTGGGCGTCAAGGAAGCAACGAGGCGGCCACGAGGTAGGGAGGCGTGCCCAGGGGGGTAGGCGCGCCCCCACCCTCGTGGGCCCCTCGTAGCTCCACCGACCTACTTCTTTCGCCTATATATACTCTTATACCCTGAAAACATCCAGGGGAGCCACGAAACACGTTTTCCACCGCCGCAACCTTCTGTACCCGTGAGATCCCATCTTGGGGACTTTTCCGGCGCTCCGCCGGAGGGGGAATCTATCACGGAGGGCCTCTACATCAACACCATGGCCTCTCCGATGATGTGTGACTAGTTTACCACAGACCTTCGGGTCCATAGTTATTAGCTAGATGTCTTCTTCTCTCTCTTTGGATCTCAATACCAAGTTCTCCTCGATTCTCTTGGAGATCTATTTGATGTAATACTTTTTGCGGTGTGTTTGTCGAGATCCGATGAATTGTGGGTTTATGATCAAGATTATGTATGAACAATATTTGATTCTTCTATGAATTCTTATATGCATGATTTGATATCTTTGCAAGTCTCTTCGAATTATCAGTTTGGTTTGGCCTACTAGATTGCTCTTTCTTGCAACGGGAGAAGTGCTTAGCTTTGGGTTCAATCTTGTGGTGTCCTTTCCCAGTGACAGCAGGGGTAGCAAGGCACATATTGTATTGTTGCCATCGAGGATAAAAAGATGGGGTTTATATCGTATTGCTTGAGTTTATCCCTCTACAAAGGTACCTGGTTCCACAGGCAACTTGAGGGCAGCGTTTCGACAGGTCGTCGGCAATGCTGTTCTCCGCTCGAGGAACATGTTCTGCCTGTAGGCCGTCGAAACGTTCTTCCAACTTCCTCACTTCATTCACATAGGCTTCCATCAACGGGCTATGGTAATCGTTGTTGACTTGCTTGACGACGAGCTGCGAATCACCTCTGATGATGAGCTTCTTGATTCCAAGGTCTGCCGCGATCCTGAGACCGGCAAGCAACCCCTCGTACTCCACCGTATTGTTCGTTGATTTTTCCTGGGGGAAGTGCATCTGGATTACGTACTTGAGGTGCTCTCCGGTGGGTGCGACGAGTAGCACGCCAGCACCAGCACCTTGGAGTGAGAAAGCTCCGTCAAAGTACATAATCCACTCACTGCTCGTCTCCTTATCGGGAAGGGTGGTCTCTTGGATCTCCTCGTGGGGCGTTGCGGTCCACTCTGCTATGAACTCTTCCAAAGTTCGGCTCTTGATCGTTGAAGTACTTTCAAACCTGAGGCCAAAGCTCGACAGCACCAGTGCCCACTCCACAATCCTTCCTGTCGCATCTGGGTTGTGCAAAATCTGTTGCAAAGGGAGGCGAGTGACGACGGTGATCTCGTGTGCTTGGAAATAGTGGCGTAGCTTTCTCGAGGCCATAAGAAGGCCGAAAAGCAGCTTCTGCATTCCAGAATATCTTGACCTAGCCCCCTGCAAGAGGGAACTGACAAAATACACTGGGTGCTGCACCATCTTCTTCTTCTGTCCCACTTCGCCCATCCGCTCAGGTTCTGCCTCGGCGGGTCCGAGCCTTGCCGGGGGTTTTGATTCTCGGCGTCAGGCTCTGCCGGGGAAGACCCCGGCTCGCCATCCGATGGCTCTGCTGCAACTGCTGCTTCTCCCTCAAGTTCCCTCTGCGCCACCAGCGCAGCACTAACCACTTAATTCATTGCTGCTAAGTACAGCAGCAACGGCTCCCGTGGTTTAGGCGCGACTAGTATTGGTGTGGAGGAGAGGTACCTCTTCAAATCTTGCAGTGCTGACTCAGCCTCCGGAGTCCATTTTACTGGACCCGCCTTTTTCAAAACATTGAAAAAGGGGAGGGCGCGCTCAGCAGATTTGGAGATGAACCTACTCAGGGCAGCAACACAGCCGGTGAGCCTACGGACGTCTTTGACCCGTTTCGGCGCCTCAATCTGCTCGATCGCTTTGATCTTGTCGGGATTTGTTTCGACTCCGCGTTGAGACACAAAGAACCTGAGAAGTTTGCCGGAGGGGACACCGAACACGCACTTCTCTGGGTTGAGCTTGAGGTTGATCTTGCGTAGGTTTGTGAATGTTTCTTCTAAACCTTGCACGAGCATGGCCCTGTCCTTGGTTTTGACCACTATGTCATCCATATAAGCTTCCATATTTCTATGCAGCTGGGGCTCAAAACCAATCTGGACTGCTCGGGCAAAAGTCGAACCAGCGCTCTTCAACCCGAAAGGCATTCGTACAAAACAGTACGTACCACATGGGGTGATGAACGCGGTCTTCTCTTCGTCTTCCTTCATCATGAAGATCTGGTGGTACCCCGAATAGGCATCGAGGAATGACAGCATGTCACACCCGGCAGTGGAGTCTACAATCTGGTCGATGCGTGGCAGAGGGAAAGGATCCTTTGGACATGCTTTATTGATGTTTGTGTAGTCAATACACAGCCTCCACTTCCCATTTGCCTTACGCACCACCTCCGGATTGGCCAACCACGTGGGGTGGAGTACTCCTCTTACTAGGCCTGCCGCCTCCAACGTCCTGATCTCTTCAATGATGAACTCTTGTCGCTCCAAAGCTTGCTTCCTGACCTTCTGCTTGACGGGCCGCGCGTGAGGACAGACAGCAAGATGGTGCTCAATCACCTCCCTGGGAACGCCGGGGATGTCAGATGCTTGCCATGCAAATACATCGACATTCGCCCACAGGAAGGCGACGAGCGCGCTTTCCTATTTGCTGTCGAGGGTGGAGCTTATAGTGAAAGCCCCGCCCGTGCCGTCCTCCTTGACAGACACCTTCTTGGTTTCTGGTGGTGCAGCCTTGGACTTCTTGCTCTTGCCGGTGGAGCTCTCTGGCACGTCCTCAACGGGAGCACAACACCCCGAAGAGGTGCGCTTGCTGGAGTGGGTGCAAGAGGTCTTGCCGGAAGAGGTCTTGCCGGAAGGAGTCTTGCCGGCCTTCTTCCTCCCTAGAGCTTCAGCGGCAGGAGCAAGTGCCCTGGCGGCAGTTACTGCAACTGCCTCTCGGTAGAGTTGGTCGGCGCAGATGAGCGCGTCTTTCTTGTCAGAGGGGACGGTGATGATGGTGAGCGGCCCCGGCATCTTCAACGTGTTGTAGGCGTAGTGGGACGCTGCCATGAACTTGGCCAGCACTGGGAGGCCAAGGATCCCATTGTATGGCAAGGGGATCTCGGTGACTGATACGTCTCCAACGTATCTATAATTTTTGATTGCTCCATGCTATATTATCTACTGTTTTGGACAATATTGAGCTTTATTATCCACTTTTATATTATTTTTGGGACTAACCTATTAACCGGAGGCCCAGCCCAGAATTGATGTTTTTTGCCTATTTCAGAGTTTCACAGAAAAAGAATATCAAACGGAGTCCAAACGGAATGAAACCTTCGGGTGCGTGATTTTGGGAACAAACATGATCCAGGAGACTTGGACCCTACGTAAGAGAAGCTTCCAGGAGGCCACGAGGTAGGGGGGAGCGCCCACCCCCCAAGGGCGCGCCCTCCATCCTTGTGGGCCCCACCCCTCGCCCTACGAACAACGTCGAGGTGTTGTCTCAAAGGACACCGAGCCGAGGGGAGGTAGTCCTGGAGGCGCCTCAAGGCGACGTTCCGGACCCTGGGCGCAAGGGGAGCAAGACTCCCATGGGCTCCAAATTCGGCCCCCAGCCGAACACTGCGCCAAAACCTCCAGTGGTTCGGGACTCTGTCAGGCGACCCCCCGTTAAGAGGGGAAAGCCACCTGTGCCGGTGGCCTCTGTCCATCCATAGGCATCAGACAACTTGCTGGAAGCGCTTCGCGGCGCTTCCATTGACGAAGAACACCGCACTATCATGAGTGCGGTGGTCAAGAAGGTTCAGTCTGCCAAGAGCGGACTGACTGAAGCCTGTGCCAGCCTCCTAACAGGCTTTGAGTTAAGTGACTAGATTATAAGAGAATGTTACCTCATAGACACTAGCCCCTGATGCTCTGTTCGGTGTTTGCGAAGAAAGGCCGAATAGAGGATCAAATAATAACTGCAGGAGTCTAATCGGAATATGTCTATGTGCATATGCAGGCTTCACTGCTAGCCGCTGCCGCACGTACTGCGGAGGTCGCCGCACTGAAGCGGGGCCTTGAGCGGTCCAAGGAAGAGCTCGGCCTTGCCAAAAGGTAGCTCGAAGAGAACAAAGGTAAGGTATACCCCGTCTGTATGTTGATAAGAAAAAACAAGGGTGGTTGCTTAGATCATAGGATCGTCATGAATTTTGCCAGGGGCCACGACTGAAGTGGCGACCCTGAAGAAGGCGCTGACCGAGGCTGAGGACAAGGCGGCCAAGGAGCACATTGAGCAGGAAAAACAAGAGGCCCAGGTGGGCGAGGTGCAGCAAGAGCTCCAGGCTCTCGTCAAGAAACACGAGTCCTTGGAGCTTGACTCTAAGACGCGAGAGTCCGAGCTTGCGAAGGCCCTCCAAAGCGCACAACATGCCAAGGCCGAAGCCTAAAAGGCCCTCCAGGAAATTGAGGCAGTTAGAAGATAGCGGCGGGTAAGGAATTCATTATGCAAAGCAAGCATGTGAAAGAAAATTTCCTTTTACTTACCCGAGTTCGGAGCTCCCCAGGAGTGTTCGCAGATCTGCCCCGCAGTGTGTCAGATGCCGCGGAGTTCTACCGGGCCGAGGAGGGGAGCTCGACGGAGAAGTTGTTCTGGTCTCAGTATACTGGGACCGAACATCCCATGCCATTGAGCGACCAGCTGAAGCAACTGGTCGACCTCCACAAGGCAGCCGAACAGGCCATGAAGGGTCTTATAGTCCGGATGTGGCCTGGCGATCCCCTGCCCGATAGCTACTTTGGCCTGGTGAGGTGGCTTATGAATGCCTGCCCACGGCTTGAAGTCATAAAGCGGTCCGTCTGCATCGAGGGCGCGCGCAGGGCTTTTGCCCGAGCAAAGGTGCACTGGGCGAAGCTGGACGCCGAGAAGCTAGTGAAGGAGGGGCCGCCAGAAGGCAAGGAGCATCGCCACCCCGAGATGTATTATAACAGTGTCCTAAAGGGTTCTCGCCTTGTGGTGGAGGAATGTACTAAGGATGTAATATTCGAATGAATGTACTCATGCGATCCTGTAATATGAAACGAGTTCATTTGTGCTATGCAACGCTTGTGAATTTAAAATATTACCTTCTGTGCGGCCGTTTATAAAATCCGAGAGTTGGCCAGTCGTCGGCTTCTGCCCCCATGTAACTAGTACTGAGGTGTTCGGGATAAACCCGAGCACTCTTTATCCCAATTTTGGGTCCTTCAAGGGAGGTGTTCAGCACAACGAACCAGGCAATTGGACTATAAGGCTTTATCACTCTTACTTAGCCATAGAAGTCTACAATTTTGAATTTTGGCGAAGCCCCTAGTATTCGGAAGGCCGAATTTGGGGCGCTATATACGCCTAAGTCGGGCAAGGCCGACTCGTCGCCCGAAGCGGAAAAAGTCTTTAAGGACTTGAGACCTCTCGAACAGCGACCAGCTCTCGCCTTATCATGCCAGTCAGTTTTCGGCTTTCTCTACTGAGGTGCTCGTCTGGAAGAACCGGGACACAATTGCAGTAGTTCTCCCAGCGCTACCTTAGCCGATATTGCGGAACGTAAGGTACCAAAACATGGGAGCCGGGCAAACCCAACTATTGACCCAAGACATGATTCGGAGCTGATGCATATAATGCTATAAGTTCGGGGTGCCGCACTATGAAAGTGTTCGGACTTCTCATGCCGTATTATGGGGTATACTGAAGCCCCTGGCGTACTGGTCGTACCAGAATGTACGGGTGCAAGTTGTCGTAAATAAACAGACAAGAAAAAAGAAGGGTAATGTAATAATAGACTAATGTTGTGCATTGTTACTTAAATAATACGTCGAAGCGTACTGATACAAGTAGTGCAATAAGCAAAAAATAGGACTATTTGACATGTCCTATCCAAGGATAAGCTGCGTATGGGTATTAAAAAATGGGTACTTTGATTGTTATCAGAGACCACCTGGGGATTCCCTTGTACGTCTTAGCGTCTTGCCTCCTTGGTTGTTCCTTCCCGTAATGTGTCCAGCAATCAGACTGCCGGAAAGGGCTTCCAGAGAGTAAGGTCCTGAAAGAGAGGAAATGATAAAGGTATACAGCCCGTGGGGCGGTTGAGCCGCATTGTGGGACATGCCCTGGTCGTGCCCCCGGCTATGCCCATGGTATTTTTAGTGCGTAATTATGTACGCGCGGCACAGATTTCGTCGCTTGACTGGGACTAGGACGGGGGCCGAATTGCTAGGCAAGCTCTGAACGTGCCAGGCGATCCTGTTGCAGGTTACTCCGGACTCGCTTGAAGGTGTCCGGGGGCTTTATCGCCGAATTGGCGGATTGCCTTGAAAGGCTGCTTTGTGCCTCAGCTGCGAGGGCCGCAGTGTGCTCCTCCGTGCGGAGCGGGCGTTATGTGTTTCCATTGACTGTTATAACCCCACGAGGTCCTGGCATTTTGAGCTTGAGGTATGCATAATGCGGTACCACATTGAATCTCGCAAATGCGGTTCGCCCGAGCAGTGCGTGATAGCCACTGCGGAACGGGACGATATCGAAGATTAACTCCTCGCTTCGGAAGTTGTCTGGAGATCCGAAGACCACTTCCAGTGTTATTGAGCCCGTGCAATGGGCCTCCACACCTGGGATGACACTTTTAAAGGTGGTTTTAGTGGGTTTGATCCTCGAGGGGTCTATACCCATTTTGCGCACTGTATCCTGATAGAGCAGGTTCAGGCTGCTGCCGCTGTCCATAAGGACTCGAGTGAGGTGAAATCCGTCGATGATGGGGTCAAGGACCAGTGCGGCAGATCCGCCATGACGGATACTAGTGGGGTGGTCCCTGCGATCGAAGGTGATCGGACAAGAGGACCATGGGTTGAACTTTGGGGCGACTGGCTCCATCGCATAGACGTCCCTTAGTGCATGTTTCCGTTCCCTCTTGGGAATGTGGGTTGCGTATATCATGTTCACCGTTTTCACTTGTGGAGGGAACCTCTTCTGTCCTCCTGTGTTCGGCGGCCGGGGCTCCTCCTCATCGTCGCTATGCAGCCCCTTGTCCCTGTTTTCGGCATTCAACTTGCCGGCCTGCTTGAACACCCAGCATTCTCTGTTGGTGTGATTGGCTGGCTTATCGGGAGTGCCGTGAATTTGACACGAGCGATCGAGTAAGCGGTCCAAACTGGACGGGCCCGGATTGCTTCTTTTGAACGGTTTCTTCCGCTGACCGGATTTAGAGCCGCTGAATCCGGCATTGACTGCCGTGTCCTCGGCGTTGTCACCGTTGTTGCGGCGCTTGTGTCTGTTACGACGCGGTCTGCCGTTAGTATCGTTTGTATCTGAAGTGCCATGACTTCTTGATGTGTTGTTGCTGCGAGCCAGCCAGCTGTCTTCGCCCGCGCAAAAGCGGGTCATGAGTGTCGTGAGGGCTGCCATAGACTTCGGCTTCTCCTGGCCGAGGTGCCGGGCGAGCCACTCGTCACGGATGTTATGCTTAAATCCCGCTAAGGCCTCTGCATTCGAACAGTCGACAATTTGGTTTTTCTTACTTAGGAACCGGGTCCAGAATTGCCTGGCCGATTCCCTTGACTGCTGAGTTATATGGCTCAAGTCATCAGCATCCGATGGTCGCACATAAGTGCCCTAGAAGTTGTCAAGGAATGCATCTTCCAAATCCTCCCAACTGCCAACGGAGTTTGCTGGCAAGCTATTCAGCCAATGCCGAGCTGGTCCTTTGAGTTTTAGTGGGAGGTACTTGATGGCATGTAAATCATCACCACGAGCCATGTGGATGTGGAGGAGGAAATCCTCGATCCATACCGCGGGGTCTGTTGTACCATCATATGATTCAATATTTACGGGTTTAAAACCCTCTGGGAATTCGTGATCCATTACTTCATCAGTGAAGCATAGGGGGTGTGCGGCGCCTCTGTGCCGGGCTATATCATGACGCAGTTCATATGAGTCTTGTCTGCTGTATTCGGCCCGGCAGGATTTGCTTTTAGTGTATCCGGCGTGACGGTCGTCGTCCCGCGTTGGTGCGCGCCCCCGTGATCCGTAGATCGATCTTGCATGTTTTGCCTTGTTTCCAATACGTCCCGCAGGTCCTGCATGTTGCTCCGGGCCTTGGTATTTTTGTTTGAGTGGCGGCGGGGTGCGGGCTGGACTTCGGGCTGATATGCCTCTCTGTCTCGGCCACGAGGTGGCTGATCTGCCGCATCATACGCTGGTGGTGTATGTTTTAATGCTTCCTCCTCGAGTCGAGGTAGCAACCTGCGCTTTGGGTAACTCTTGGTTGGGCGCTCGAGTTCGTATTCCTCGGCTGCCAGGACTTCAGTCCATCTATCCGCTAGCAGATCTTGATCAGCTCGAAGCTGTTGTTGCTTTTTTTTCAGGCTGTTTGCTGTGGCTATAAGCCGGCGCTTGAAGCGTTCCGGGTCGACGGGATCCTCATGCACGACAAATTCTTCGTCGCCGAGGCTCACTTCGTCTTCGGAGAGAGGCATGTAATTTTCATCCTCTGATTCTCCATTTGTTGCCTGTTCCGGAGGGCTAGCTTGTTCATCCTCCCACTCGAGGTTTGGCTGGAGGGGATTATCGTCGTCTTCGGAACTATCCGGAGCGTTATTGTCTCTTATGTCGGTATCGCTGCTTTTACTGTGGCGAGACTTAGAGCGGCGCCGCTGACGTCGGTGCTTGGGTTGCTTCTTGGAGGGATTATCCTCCGTTGTTTTGTCGCCATCCCCTTCTTTGGGGGTGTCCACCATGTATATGTCATACGATGAGGTGGCCGTCCAGCGCCCTATGGGCGGTGGTTCTTGTTCGTCTCCTGCATCGTCGTCCATACCGTCGATGTCTTCGGAGCCGAAGTCGAGCATGTCGGTTAAATCATCGACAGTGGCTACTAAGTGGGTGGTGGGTGGGGCGCGAATTTCTTCGTCGTCCGCATCCCATTCTAGCCGGACATAGTTCGGCCAAGGGTCTCCCGACAGAGAGAGACACTTCAACGTGTTTAGTACGTCGCCAAAAGGTGAGTGCTGAAAGATATCCGCGGAGGTAAACTCCATGATCGGTGCCCAATAGGATTTGATGGGCACGGACACAAGCGGCTCGGAGTCCGTGGCCGGGGACAAATCCAACGGTTCGGCAACACGGGTCTCGTAGGAGGTAAGGTCAGTATTCGGCGCTATCGCCACTGAGTGTGCGGCCTCCGTGGCGGGGTCCATCCATCCGTCCACAGAGGGCGCAATTTGTTCCGGATTGAGGGCCGGAGTAGTTGCAAGTGTGATCTCCCGAACACAGTACGACGGCAGAGCTAAATCATGCTCGTCATGATTGTGTGGCGCACCTGACATGGGCTCGAATCCGTCAAAAATCAAGTCTCCGCGGATGTCGGCAGTATAGTTCAAGTTTCCAAACCTGACCTGATGGCCAGAGCGTAGCTATAGATCTGCCCCAGATGCCAAGCGAGTTAGCCCGCAGTACGAAGCCGCCGAATACGAAGATCTGTCCGGCGAGGAAAACCTCACCCTGGATCGCATCATTGCCGATGATCGAAGGAGCCATCAAGCCTTACGGTGACCGCACAGTGAAACTCTCAATGAAAGCACCAATGTCGGTGTCAAAACCGGCGGATCTCGAGTAGGGGGTCCCGAACTGTCCGTCTAAGGCGGATGGTAAAAGGAAATGTTAGCAGTTACATATCTCGAATTCAGTTCATATCAATATTGTTACCTGTGTGACATATGCTTGTGCATTTTAACACCATGTACTATATGTAGCCTCCACAATCTGTTCCATTTTGCTTGCTCTTGAATCTGTGTGATTTGAGCTCAAATCTTTTCTATCGTCTGGATATTGATATTTTGTCTCTTTTGCACAGATTCGACGGAGCCGTGTAGCCAGAGACTAACATTCCCATCCTCGGAGCTCCATGTCTTTTTTTGTGATTCCAACAGCGTGGACTTGGCGCAGATGCCTTTGCCTTGCCTACGAGACGTGACTCATAACTAATCTAGGGTTGACGACTCGATTGATGGTGCTGGTGAATTGTGTCCGACATTGTTCATGAGCTCTAGCCGTGTCTAGGTTTAGAATTCAGTCAGTGTTATGTAACCGACGTCGCTCATATGGCTGATGTCCCCGCCTATTTTAGAACGTAGCACTGGGATTTAAACAGTTGTGATCATCATTTGCACGATGTAGTAACATGGCTACAGTTTAAGCAGCCACTTTCAGGAGGCTTTTGCACTTGTATCTGTCAGGGCTTGCAGTGATGAATTGAAGCGCCTGGTTTGGTTTGATTAGCCGACCTTAATTATCTGATCTGATATGTTCTATCTAGTGTAAAATTGTGTGGATGTTCTTGAGAGTGTGACGTTGGAATAGACAGTGCATCACTTGTAAGTGTTCATGCTTTTTTTGTTGTTCCTTTCACTTCCCAATCAATATTAAAGTCTTGGGACTTCTTGGCGGTCAAACATACAAATATATATGAGTTCTATTTGTTTTTATATGCACATGCTTTAAACTAAAGTAATGCGGCACACCTTGTCAATCCTGGATCAAATCTGAGGCAGGTTGAAGGAGAAACAAGTTGATACTCCCTCCGTCCCAAAATTCTTGTCTTAGAATTGTCTTAGAATTCCTGCCATGTTTTCGTCCCCATAAATAACATAACCTTGCAGCCAAGCCCCTGGAATCTTGCAAGTCGTGGCAATTTTGGCTAGAAATTTCGGCAGCATAACGCGTCGGATGGATTAAGAAACGCGTCCACAACAACACTAAACGAGTGAAGAGAAGTTTTGACCACTAAGAAGAAATGATGGAGTAGCATGAGTGAGTGAAAGCAATTAGGCACCAAACATGTCAGCATGATTAATTACACATGCCAAATCATCATGACACTTTGTTACTAACCTATTTGATTTTGAATCTGTTCTAGTAGTATATTTCCTAATTACCATCGTGACATTCGTTTAATCCCTAGCTAATATCAATGCTCTCTCCAACAAACTTGAATCAGCTTCCTACTAACTAATTAACATACTGAAGAAAAACAACATATTCTCAACTTGGAAGTGTCTATTATGAAATCAAGTTATACGTACCCACTACAAATAAATATGCTGGTGTCTAAACTTATTAACTTGTGTCATATGGTTTAAATCGTGACCTTCATTTGCACAAAGTACTTTTTTTTAGGTTTCTAACCCTCGTTCATGGAGTTCCCTTAGAATAGTGACTACTGAACAACGACTAGAATAACCGCGACATATTGTGCATATCAGTGAAAAGGGATGCATGCTTCACATGTTCTACACTCCACTTTATTTTGTTATCAACAACTATTTTACTATTAGTACTTATAACTTCTAAAGCATGCCTACATCTTGTTTACTGTTTTTTTCCTGTAGGTATGCACTATGCAAACTGAAAAAGGTTCAGATGAAAGAGGAGTTGAATTAAACAAGGGATGAATCATGACTTGTCATCTGCTTATTGATTTCTATTCATGTTCCTTTCTGAAGATACATTACTTGTTCCTAACTCATGCATGCATGTTGTTAGAAAACTCAAAAGGCAAATGGCGTAACACATGGATAGTCTTGGTAGTGTTTACAATGGGAATCCAAGAGTCTTAGACCACTCTGATCTCTTCTCATCTGAACAATATAGCATTGCCTGTGAAAACACCAACTTTTATCCCCATACAACATGTGGTGACCTGCTGTAGCCAACATGCAGATTTATGTCCATCCTAGTACAAAGTTTTTACCTAGCTTCGCATTGCAGCAGAGTTTAGACCAAGAGTCGGTACAGGGCCACGCTCCCATGATTGTTGGTTTTAAAAGTTCAGGTTTCCATACTGGCCAATAAACAAATAAACCCAGGTGTGGTCGCTGCTGTGATTTAGCAATAGTCTCTCAATGAGGCTGCCACCAAGGCGTCAAACAACTACTATCACAAAGAGATTGGTTGGTAATTACTGCACGCACTAGATAATTACTAGGTTCACTTATTCCTCCTTTTCCACGGGCACCAAGTCTCAGCGAGACTACGGGTTGTAGTACTCGTTGCCACAAATATAGACACTTGTGTTGGTGCTCCGGCAATGCTACGTACATGGCTTGCTACTAATTACTAACACTTCCTTTATACTAGACAAGATCAGTTCATTATCTGATTGAATCTTGTAGTAAAACTGATGTATGTTTTCCTACGAGACAAGGGAGGAATGAGGATTTCATGCCCTACTGCTCGATTATACAGTACATATTACTAAAGAAAAAACGAATCAAGACAATAAACTTTACTACTGAAAAGGAAGCATGTATAATTTTTTCGGTACCTTTGCTTGGATGAGCTGGTGTGGAATATACATGTTGCTGAAAATTAAATCAAGACATGTTTGCAGGTGATTTTATTGTTTGAATTTAATCCAAACAACATTACAGTGAGTATTGCTTAACTGAATTTAACTATTTCAAGTAATCTAGCAGTTAAACGACACCATGTTTGCTCGCTTTACATTTATCCGGCAACACCGTTTTAGATTATTTCTTAATGATGTAGACATGTAGTTTGCTTGATGCAGGCCAATATGTAGGACAGTTTCAGATGCAGTTCATGTGTTGGAAGCAACCGTTGGCGACAACTCTAAGATCAAGACATGTGGCAATAGCAAAACATCTTTACCAATGAACAAAGGTTCATGCGTATATTATTTCTATACTAACCTTTGTTTGCGCGCATTGGCTCAATGTGAATCTTCAGAAACAAAAAACCTGTGTTGGCCCATCATCCATGACAGGAGCATAGCTCCATACATATCTCGCCCGGCGTCCAGACCCGCAATGTTGTCCCATGACTTGCGGCTCGCATCTGCACCACATGGTTCAAAAGAAATTTCATCAGTTGGATCGAGTGGTAACATGCTAAGATCTCCTTAAGAAGGCTAGATGGAGTACAAAGTGTTGTGATACTAACAGAGAGGGGGGGGGGGGGGGGGGGGGACCAAACCAACAAGCCTGACACCGCGTCGGAACGAAGTGGCACAACCCTCGGTGGCCGGCCGTTGGTGTGTTGCCTCAAGGAGAAAGGAGGAGGTGGTCGACAGAGGAGGAGCAACATGTGCGGAGCGAGCGCGAGCAAACGGTTGGCTGGAGATTTATAGGGCGAGATAGAGAAGACCGCGCGCGCAGCGAGCGAGCGGGGAACGCGGAGAGGCCTCGGATGGGAGGGGCGATCCGCGACAGGAGGCGGCAGCCAATGGATTGAACGAAAGGGAGGGAGGGAGGGAGTAATGGATGAGGAGGACGCGGAGAGATATGTGGAGGCAGTTAAACAGGTGTGTGTTGGTTGGTTGTGGGGTGCCTGATTTCAAGGAGGAGAGGGAGACGAGAGAATTAATATAGGCTGATTTGTTGTTATGTTTCCTAACAAACTGGTGGGTAGTTTCCATTTATTTTCTAGCTAATTGATCAGGATTTCACGTCATATCTATCTCTCTGTTATTCCCTAATCATCTCCCTTCCTTATCTGCTATAACAAACTTGTATCTGCTTCAGTAAGATGCTGAAAAGAACACAGACATACACAAACTTTTGGTGTGGTATGCCTTTGTTGCCATTGGCACTAATCTTGATTCCATGCAAGTGTAACTGCATATTTAGTTTTGTTATGCATGTAACTTAGAGTGTCTACGTACGGACTAGCTAGTCATCGAAGCTTCAACGAAGATGTGCGGAGAAGGTGAGATGCCAGACCGCCGTGAGATACGGCGAGATGCCGATGGCGGCGTGAAGCTGTAGTGCTGCGCGAGGCGACAAGGTCGTGTGATACGGCACGCACCTGGATGGCTGAAGCAAGCCCGGCCGGCCGGACGGTGAGTTAGTTTGCATGCATCGAGCCGTCGCTAGCTGCATGTAAAGGTTAGTTAGTTGGCTAGCTAAAAGGTTGGTCATCTGGCCATGCATGCGTTGAGTCTGTTTGTGCATGACCGAGTGTTATAGTTAGTTAGCAGGTGATGCATATCCTAGAGAGAATCTAGGAGATGGTGTTATGCGGACGTACGTGGGCTAGTGGCCGTTCGGCCGTGTGTGTGCGTCTTGCTTCAGCCATGGACGGTGAGGTGACAAGGAGAAATAGAGAGAAGAAAAACTCAGGCTGCGTGAGGCAGCTGAGGCCAGAAAACACTTGTGTTCTTCCTTGTTCTTGGGAACGTGGATTTTGTCTAACTCAGTGCGCGCACAACGCGTATAAATCAACTATCCTACATGCATGTCAAATCAACAGGCTGCATGTACCTCTCTTTCTCTCCCAAACAAACCCATCATTTGTTATCCCTTTGTAAACTTAAATCATTTATATCTTCTAAACCAATATTTCAAATTTATTTATTTTATATATTTGAACTTCTGACGCAAAACCTTTAGAACAAGACCAATGTTGAATATATTTGAACTAGTTTGAAATTTTTCATCAAAGTTCCATAAACTTAAATTGTGCGTGGCTCAAACAAGTTCCATAAACTTTTCATCAAAGTTAAGGCAAGCTGTTTATAAACTTCTTTGGTTTCAATACATTTTCTAGCAAAGTTCTTTAATATTTCTAACAAAGTGCAAACGCACTGTTCAAAAAGTTCTTCAACTTTACAATAAAAATGAGAAGTTCTTCATTGTTTTCAGCGAAGTTCCTCTATAAAAAAACTGATAAGCTGCTAAACAATCATATTTCAGTTTTAGTCAACAAAAATGTGTTTAAAAATAATCCAAGACTGATCTTGTTCTAAAGATCTTGATGTCAGGAGTGCAAATATATAAAAAGTTTTAAAAACAAAATTTTGATTATAAAGATATGAACCATCTAAACTGTCAAAAGAAAACTAAAAGTAATGAAGTTTGAGGAAAGAGGAAAGATACTGTAGGCATGCATGTGTCAGATTGTGAGATGGAAAAGAGAGAAAGAGGGGCCTGCACATGCAAAGGGCTCGAATCCAATGTTGGAGCAGCGGCTGAGATATGCGCTGCGTGCGCAACCGGTTAGGATTCGCCATATTCGGTTCTTGGGTCTCTTCCGTGAGCTGAGAGAGTTGGCAAGAGGAAGGAGGGGCTGCGGAAGGCAGTGCCATCAGCCTTGGCCTTGGGGAGAGAGAGAGAGAGAGAGAGAGAGAGAGAGAGAGAGAGAGAGAGAGAGAGAGAGAGAGAGAGAGAGAGAGAGAGAGAGAGAGTAATCCGAAGGCCAACGAACAAGCAACACATATACTACAGACAAGCCGAGAGAGAGGAGGCAAAAGATGTGAAATTGGTTTAGTAGGTAGATGAAGACTGTTTTTTTTTTAAGATAAAAAGATGAAGACTAGTTAGAAGCATTGTGATAGACAGCAGCTAGAGATGATAGCATTAGCATAGTAGTAAGTAAGTAGCAAACTAGTTTTACTTAGTACTAGGAAAACTTGCATCGGCTAGAGACTAGAGATGTTTACTTAGTATAGTAGGTAAACATAACTTCGTCAGGCTCCAAGAGGCGCTTGCTCGCTGTGGTCCTGCTCCAGCAGCGCCACCGATCCATCCATGTCTAATTAATTATCAAGAGGGAGGACAAGAAGGTTTGTTGTTGTTCATGGAGAAGAGAATTCCAATCTGAGCCAGCAAAACAGCACACATCGATTCAACCAATGCAATATGTTTGCTACTTTGTAACATTAACCGAAAATACAATCCAAATCCAAATTTAACAACACTCCCTTCCTCAAGTTATAACAGTCTGTAAAACATTGCACATGTTAGTACAGAACCAGGACGCCTCGCTGAAGGATGGACATGGACGTCCGTTGTCTAGCGTCGTACAAACGTCACCGCTTCAGTCGGGTATTGCGCATTAAATAAGCCATCGTAGATGACCCGCAAATACCGCATATGTCCCATATCCCGATGAAAAGCAACGCATGTCGATCAGGCGAGCTCTTCCATGCCTACATGCCCTAGCCTGACATATTTTCTTAATTCGTCCCCGACCATGTAACACATCGGTCCTACCTCCCAACCACTCCTCTCCATTGCGTCCTACAGTGAGAGAACGATGCTCGCCACAGTCATCGGGGTGCCTACCGTGCCATCATCCTTTTGCTTGCGGACTCTTCGACTTTCGTCTCCATGGCCATTGTCTCAAGGTCCGTGCTCATGTGTGATAGGTGCACCATGCGCTTGCCCAAATCTGACGCAGCGTCAAGGAGGAGACGTCCTCCCCACCGTGCAACACGTTCGCCCGCTTCGATCGCCAAGCATCACCGTCACACCTGGCGCGGCAAGGCCGTAAAGGAGGTGCAGCCCTCCCGGGTGCTCGCGAGCGTGCGCGCCTCTTGCATTACCTCGGGCGCGTCAGCGGTAGCACGCCCTCGCACATCACCCTAAAGGCAAACGAGAGGGCGGCGCAAGAGGAGGAATGGCGGGAGATGTGCAACGCGCAACACTTTTCCACGTTTCCGAAGTCATTTGTCGCGTTGGACCGGGTCCGCGGTGACGTCGAGCTCGCGGAGTCCTGGGCCCTTGACCGGTCCAGGACCACCGCGAGGACCGCTGCGCGGCGCGGGCGCTGCCCCAACGACCAAATAGTCAAGATCGGCGTGGATGACTCGCTGCGTGCCGCTACCCTCGTCGCCGGCAATGGCAACGGGAGGGGCGGACGGAACGGGGCAGCGTCCTCGGCCGACGAGTGCCTGTACAAGGAGTAATGTTTTATCCAAGGGTTTTATACATGTAATAATAGACATTGGCTATTTCCTAGAATAAAATAACAAGTTGTATTAAAGTACTACCAATAATTGATAAGATAATGTTTCTAATGAACATGTTACATTCAAAATGATCAAACCAGGTGCTTGCACAACAAGTTTGGGCTTGGTACTACTCTGGTATCGGCAATGAAGCTAATTGTCTAGTATCCCCCACATCACCATCCTCTCCTCCCCGCCCTCATGAGTGCATAGAGAGTTGATATCTTCCAAACGAGACAAATATTGTACTGTTTGAACGAACATAAAATACATCTCCTAACCCTTTGCAAATTCGTAAGGCATCCCAAGCCCCGCCCGGCTGCTCGACTGTCTCCCGATTCATGAAGTAGTTAAATCCCACACGAGGGCACAATAAGTTTTAAACTTCAGTTGTTGTACCTTACGACTTTTTATCTGAAACTTGCCATCGCTCTTACCAAGTTTCATAGCAAAATTTTGAAGACGTTTTCTTGTGGTTTGTAGGCACCAAAATCATGATTTTATAGGTCGCTCGTACTAAGTTTCAAGAGTTGAAACTCAACATTTATTTTCAAAAAAATTCAAAAGGTATTCAAAATGGATCTCATCTAAAAGCCCTAGTCACGATAAACACGAATTTGAAAACTAAACTTGATTTGGACTGTTCATTCAAAAGATATAAAGGTTTGAAAATTGGAAGACAACAAGAAAAGCACGCGGGGAGGGGGGGAGGAGAGGAGGAGGGGATACGTTGCTCCGCACTTGTGTGCTCCAAATCCGCTCCCCCTAACCCGTAACCGAAGGAACCCTTGCACTTCACTGTTCCCGGTACCGCTTCTCGCGAGCGTCCACTTCACCTTGAAACCTATGAACAAAGCTATTGATCGGCTACATGTCTAACATCACTTCACGCTGCGTTCTACTACTTCCCGCAGACCCTAACCCATCACTTGCTCGTCTCCGTGTCTGGCGTCGCCTCAGACGTTCAATTACTTCTTAGGAACCTAATCACTAGTAAATATTTATTACTGTAAATATCAAATATATATTTGATGTTCTTATTACGGTCACCACAAGCCATAATCCGGCCATGGTCATGGTAAAAGGTATACTTGCAAATTTCAGTATCTACTCTCTTCACATAAAGTAATGGGTGTGTCCGATGATCATGTAGGTATGTTCTCCATGGGCAACACGTCGAGAGTGAACAGAGCCACTCGCTGAAGGAGACACATGTATGGACTTTTAAGGCGTCATTCTTAGGACGTCTTGCACGGAGGCGGCTCCGCATCAGGGCACAGACAGACGGATGCACCGGCAGGGCCTCAAGCTGACAGTGTCAATGAGCAAAGACCAGAGAGCGGTGGGCTGGGGCCATCGGCTGACGAGGCAAGGTGGAGACCGTCCAGGCAGCGACCGACTAGGTCGCGGGTTGAATGTGCAGATGGCGTCGAAGAAAAGGAAGAGAGGACATATAACGGAAAAGCTAACTTTTTGTTGCCGGTGGCCGAAATAAACTCTAGTAATCCACTAATTAGTCTGTCTAGTGCTTTCCCGTTGTTGATACTTGATAGACTAATTAATTGGTTTTCTTTACGATTTTGTTATAAAAAGTTTCTTCTGTATAAACTCTGCCACACCTTAAAAAAAATTAATGCCTCCGTCGCTGCTTTGGACCATAGTAAGAAACCATGGATGATTCCAAGCATATACTCCACCTTAGTCCTGACTGTTCCATGCCTAAGCACTTATATATAGAGAGGGGGGGGGGGGGGGGGGGGGGGGGGGGGGAGGGGGTATGCTGCTCTGGCCTCCCTCATATGAATCATGCAAGGAAATTGATCCAACTTTCTTCACAGCCCTTTGCAGCCTCCCCGCTAACATGTCAGCATTGCCGGCCCAAGCCACAAAATGGTCAGGTGCCATAGAATACAAGCTGACTCTTTGGTGGATGACCATGTGGCGCGGTCAAACAAACCACACATCATCTCTCTCTCTCTATATATATATATATCCCACACAAAATCTTCACCACTCTCTCCACAATCTCTCTCTCTCCCTACAAGCTCACTCTTGATTCTCTCTCAACCCCACCACCGGAGACCTGACTAGACGGAGCCGTGGCAGCGACATGGGAGTTAAGTCTGAACCGAGCCGAAGCCAAGACAGTCCATCTATGCTCCTCATCATGGGCGCCATGCAGCCGATAGCCTGACATCATCAGAGTCTATGGGCCATTGGTCACATCATTCACTGCATTGCTACCACACCATCACATCAGATAAGGCACTTCTAGGCTAGGTCACTCACCCTCGTGTAGGACCCAAATAGCCATAAATGGTCTATATATTATTCTGTGCTCACGTTTCTTCATTTGATTTTCCATGAATACTCCATGCACTATTCCTCGTCATTTCATGTGATTATGATCCCTGATAATGGCCAGTGGCTGAAAACGTGCACAGATGGTTTAATATACATATTGTATCTCATGAATCCATTGTTCAGGCCACCTATTAACAATTGACGAGTTGATGTGTAATATGTTTGTGGTTCAAGCTAGACTCAAATTTGGCCAATACTATTTCGCATGTGCAACACAAAGATGCGAGAGGAATGAATATCATCTTTATCGTAAGCTAGTTCCTGCATTTGTAAATATCGCCATCTCGTTTATGTGAGGAGGACACACACTCAATCACTCACTAGTCACTCGTACATAACATATGTTGGTAAGAGAGCTAGATCTAAGGTAGGATCAACAATGGCATGGGCCTCGTTGTTGCCCTCCTCTCCAGGGCAGCCTTGTTCACCCCATCATTGTTCTCCATGCATGGCCACCGACAAAGACTACAGAGGCCATCCAGAAGTGTCCATCGCCGCTAACCGGTGGTCGTACGGACTTGTCGTTGATGGTGTCGGTGCGACAAGATGTATTGAGATGTCACGAGCTGACCACTGCGCTGAAGTGACGGTTCATTCAAACCAAGGATATAAAATGTCGATGTTTGTTGCCATGCGGCCAATATCCTCTAAGTTGTGTCATCATCGAGTGCGACCGTGGAGCCACATTCACCTCATGGAGTGCCGACACATGTTCCACCTATCCTACGATCATGGGGACCAGCGGGCCGGTTATGGGCGCGGCACCAACATACACACCAAGCTTACCCATATGCGGACGGCGATCCAATTCCACCACAAGTAACCAAACCATCCGCGCTCAGCTTGCTCTGAGAGAGTTTTTTTGGTTTACTGATACCACTCTTCGTCACCAACCAACACCTCCACATATGTATGATTGGCGTGGTCAATCTTGTCTTACTCCATGATCGTGTGTTGCCACATCTCTGCTTGTCCTTGACAATCTTGGACCACGCAACACAGACCGACATGGCGCCTGGTCCTGTATGTGTCAATCGTCTTCTCAAACTAGTAACATCTAGAATTTGATCTATTATTTTATGTGCATTTCTTTGCTTCCTTTGCTCATTGGGATTTCTTGCATTCTTGCCCATGGTGGTCATGCTACGACTGACCCAATATACCCCCGGGAAACGTGCATGTGTGTTGCTAAAAAAGAAGTAAATGTGATTGAGGGGGGCATATTGTCCGTGGTTTACAATGGTCGCGAGGGCGCACTTTGGGAAGTACTACATAGCAAATCATATGTTGGAACCAAAGAATTTAAAAATCAAATCATATCTCTCCCGGCACCCGCGTCCCTCCTCGAGGTGACACAGGGGAGTCCCTAGTTCCCTAGCCGCCAGCCCCTTGTCTCCCTTCCGCCTGCCCGCTCGCTGCCGCCGAGGGTCACTGTCGGGTGAAGCCCTGGCAGTGCCGGTTGCGGCAGGGCCTCTCCCGGGTGCGGTCTCCCTTCTCTCCGGCGATGATGTGGCGCTCTTCCGTTTGAGGTCTTGGCAGTGAGGTGCGGTGAAGCTCCGGCGACAACGTTGCTCGTTTGGTGACGGTGGAGGTGTGTAATATGCCCGATGGTGCGGCCTTGGTGGTGGTTGGGGCCTAGTTCGTGGTCCACGGCATAGGGCCTTGCTAGCTGATGGGCACCGTGGTGGTTGCAGGCGATTGCGGTGGTGGCTCGGTGTGATGGTGATTGACATCTCTGATAGTCGTGATGGTGAGGCGTGGCAATGTGGTTTCTTTGGCGAGGTGCTCTGGTGGCGGAGGAGTGAGCATACATGCACGGTCTGCCTCACTCTGATGGGTTGAGTTGCAGGTTTGTGACAATTCAGACGAAAGTACTACCCGGCTTTGACCGGTGCCAACGATGACAATGAGTGTTATTTTCCCTCCTTGGAGGCGTCGTTGTGGTGGGTCGACACCTCGCCCTCACTCACTTGAATGGTTGACTCCAGGCGAAAGCCTAGGTCCGGTTCTGGGTTGGTACCGGCGGCATCCTTGATGTCGTTCCTATGTTGAGAGCATTGTTTTGGAGACATGGCTTGGAGGTCCTGGTTTGCGTTCATTTGGTGCTCGCTGCTCCTCTGGATTTGGTCGTCGAGGACGATATGTACGTTGTCACGGGTGATTCCTACATGATGGTTTTCAGTTGTGTGAGGCTCGCCATCCACCTGCCACCTATTTTAGGCAATCAAGGGCAGTTGGGCGTAGGCAAGGAGAGTCTTTTTTGGAGTTGTTACTCTTTTGTGGTGACCGCATTGGTTGAGACGTGGCTTTCTTTGTAGTTCAGTGCAGGCTCTTTTGCTTGGAGTTGTATTGTGTGTGTTGAGTTGGTGTGGTGTTCGCTTCTCAGCGGTCTATGGTGGAAGCTTGTTTTATGTCTTTTACTTTACCCTCTGCCTTCTATAAAATTATAGCACGTGTTTTGCATGCTCTTGAAAAAAATTAAAGCATATTCAACTGAATTGGTCTATCTATTTTATTTTAACTGTAACGATCTCCGCTTATAGAAAAGATAAACTCTATGGAGGATCAGATGCCTCTTTGGTGGTTGACCATGTGGAACGGTCAAACCAACCACGCATCATTGGAATAAAGGTCTCCCCGTCTAGCCCCCGTTCCGGTGATGCGTCTAGCATCGTCGGTGGGCGTGTGGAGGTGTGTCTCCGGTGGATCTGTCTTTGGTGGATTTGCTCGGATCTGTTCGTCGTTCGTCTTTGTTCATGTGTTCAGGTTGGATCCTTCTTATCTACACTCTTCATCGGCGGCGGTTGCTGTTCTGGTGTGTTGGTTCTATGGGGCCTTAGCACAACGACTTCCCGACTGTCTACTACAACAAGGTTTGCCTGGCTCTAGCGAGGGTGGGGTGATGGCAGCGGCGCGCCTTCAGTTCGGCTTGCTTCAGTGCTTTTAGTTGTCGCTAGATGGTCTACGGATCTAGATGTAATTTTATTATTTCTAGTGTTCGTTGTACTACCATGATTAACCGGAAGTTTACCCACAAAAGAAAATCCCTCTCTCGACAAAATTGCCTCACTCTATCAACAAAATCTTTACCGATTTCTTCACAAGAACAAGCTCACTCTTGTTTTTTCTCTCGACCACACCATCGGAGACGGGGAAACATGAGGTGCCCCCATCTTGGGGTGCTCACCATGCTCCAACTACAAAACATCAAATTTCAATATTTTAAAAAATTCAAAAAAGAATATGAATGCTCACGAGGAATGTGACTACAACACCTAAAATTTCAGGTCCAAACTCGAAATGTACGTTGAGAAACAAAAAGGAGATGTGGATTGTGTCAAAGGTTGCTTTTGCCTTTTTTGACACTATTCATGCTAGATTTTACATTTTCGTTTCTCAATTTTTATTTAGAGTTTGGACCTGAAATTTTTAGGACTTATATTACATTTCTTGTGAGCATTCATAAAAAAATCAGTTTTTTTTAATATTTAAAATAGATTTTTTAAATATTTAAAATAGAGTTTTTTAGAACTTGGAGTATGGGGACCACCCCAAGGATGGGAGCAGCTGACATTCCCCCAACCGGAGACTTGCCTAGACGGAGTCACAAATAGGGGAGTTGAGTCTGAATCGAGCCGAACCCAACGACGACTCGGTTCCAGTGTGGATATTTCAAAATTTTAAAATGAAAGCATCCGCAAAAGGTGAACAGCTTGAGATGCATAATATCAATAACAGTTTTAACTTATTTGTTTATTGCAAAGATTTACAATTATATATCCAATAATATAACGGTGTACATTGAGCAGAGAATCACTGTATAAATAATCACCATGGACTGTGTTGTCTAGAAAACTGTTATAAAATACTCCCTACATCCCAATTACTTGTCATGGAAAAGGATAAAAATGGATGTATCTAGAACAAAAAATACAACTAGATACATCGATTTGTGCTACAAGTAATTGGGGATGGAGGAAGTATGTGCTGAGAAAAAGCAGACATTTCATAATGAAGGTTCCATTTCTACATGACTTTGGGGAAATGCCACCTTCCAGACAGGGCAGTACTATGTGGAAAAATAAAACTTTTAAATTCAAGAAACAAAGTATAAAACATGATGTTTAAAAATTCAGAAAAAAGGTTGCATATGATATTATCCCACGGCAAATTCTTTGGCAGGTGATGTTATTCGATGTTGCGTCTGATTGAAATGCAGGAGTTCTAACCTCAGAGCAATCCAGAAGAACTTCAACAAACAATAAATTCAACAGTTTCAACAGAAGGACAATATTGTCTCAACATCTTCATTTGCTTAATTACATAACCACTGGACTCCAACAGCAGGACTACAAAGGAACCTCTAACTTAATTACATGACCCCAACTAACAATCTGAGGAAAGAATGCACAATATTTGCTCAGAATCAGGCCTAGGCGAGATTCTTCACGACGGCACCGCATGTACTTGCCGTGATCCTTGGCAACGGAAAAGCTACTGTCACCAGCAAAGACTACGACACCGTAAGTGCTGCCCCCTCTGATGACATCCATGTTTGACATGCCCGAGCGAAAGGCGCCATGGAACCGGACGGTGTTGCCCAGCAGCAACGCTAGAAATGTTAGCGAAAGCCAAAATCATTAGTACTCAAGGCATGGAAACCAAAGAGATGGTTTGCCAAACATTCAGATAGGCACAAGATATCTTGTTATCCAATCCTATCGAACAAGAGGAAGAATCACCCAGGCAGGTAATAGCTTTACTTGATAAGCTAAAAGTTCAGTTCTTTGAAGCTGTCTTATTAGGGCTGAAAAATTAGACAATTCTGCTTATGCGCTAAATGTACTACCCTGACCATATGACACGGTACAGACCAATTTAACCCAATCTCAATTCCAACTATCATACAGTACAAATTTGTGGTCAAAATTGTGTTCTGGACACTATGTCAATGTCAACAACACTTCTGTGACTTTAGGAATAATCAATTGATGATGACCCCCAGCATAAAAAAATCGACAGAATGCCAAACATGCTCCAACGCAAAGTCAGGGCGTACTTGGTGTAAGCATACTAAAAAGAGTGAACCATAATAAAAATGTATTAACCTAGCTTCTCGGTTCAACATTAATAATGACTCCAAGCTTTTTGGTTCATCCACACGGACATACCCATACAAACAAATGCAAAGTTTTTCACCATCCAGTATCATACACTATCAGGATTGAATAAAAAACTTGACATTGATTTTTTGCCGATCAAGAATTACTACATAGGCTAGGATGGTGCTTATAAGATTGAAGTGCTTCCAGTATGTCCATAGTGCATGTGTTCCAAGCTTTGTAAGGTTTACTCTCTGCAAACAAATACCCTCGGATCAGCACGACGTCATGGTACATAGACCCACTGGGATTTGGTCACAGGATACTGAATACATCAAAAATTAACATTATTTGTGCCTTAACAATTATCCATGCGTGTTTCGCTTAAGCTAGTTAACAAAAATGACTATTACAATCTTAACAGTGGAACGGAGGGAGTATTTTAGAGAGTAGACTCACTCAGTTTGCTCCGTATGTAATCCATATTGGAATCTCTAGAAAGACTTATATTTAGGAACGAAGAGAGTAGATAATAATACAAGTCTACACCATGTGAAGCAACAATCGCTGAAAGATAAAAACGAGTGACTTAGAGTAAGTAAAGAAACGAGTGCTTCCATTGCAGTTCTTTAGAGGATTATTTATCTCAAGTTCTTTTCTTTTCATATTTTTTTGCCTAAAATAGAGATTGGCACAAAATAGAAACAAACAAACAACGTTGAATTGCACAAGCAACTTACACTAGTGGAAAGACACTCGCAGCTGTTGATGCCCATGTAGGGGGTGTTGGCCACTGTCACCGACATCCCATGCCCCTGCACGCCCAGCTCCTTTGCACGCACACCACACGTTGGTTTATCATCCTTGATGCAACTGTTGTACAATCTGAAGGAGAACCAACTGGTACAGATCAGCCTATGAAATAATATATGTCTGTCCATACCAGGGAAAAGCAGGGATGTGTGAAAGGTGAAAATGAGTGACTAGAGTAAGTAAAGAACAACTGCTTCCATTGACTTGAGTGATTATTTAACTCAAGTTTCTGGGTTTTTTCCAACACTGGAGGTTGACACAAAGCAGAAGCAGGCAAACAACATGGGATTGCACTAGTAACTTACACTAGCGGAAAGATGCACAAGCAACATGGGATTGCACAAGCAACTTACACTAGCGGAGAGATGGAATCAGTGGAATGAGAGAGTAGAGGAGAGGAATGAGTGGCTTACCTATGCCAGATTCGAACAAGAAGCGACCACCAGAGGGGCAAGATGGGAGGTGTCGAAGTCTAGTGATGCCTGAACGTTTCTCATTTCGATCAACGCTAGAATCAACAAGGTACCTGATAGATCCACACAGCCCAGTTGAATTAGTTAATGGTCAAGTATTCAAGTCATACAAATATGCATGCTTTAGGATCTGAAAGGTGTCGATGGATTGATTACCATGAGAGGTGTCAGCATGTGGACGTACATTTTGACCACCTCCACGAGCTACTCGTAGACCGGCACAGCCTGCCAAGGCCGGTGGTGCCATGGAGGGCATTCATGCCCATGTAGGTGGTGTTGGCCACTCTCACGGGCATCCCATGCCCCTGCATGCCCAACTCTTTTGCAATCACTTCTGTTAACCAAAAAGGGGACACTTTTAGTTACCAATCGTGACAAGAATGTAGCGGTACCAGAGCAGTAGAAATAAAATAGGTCACTTTATTGAATCAAGCTTTCTAACCAACTTGGGTGCTTTGGTGAGTCATCCTCTACTGATATAGCAGGACACGGAGGTTCTTATTTTCCCAAATCAATACCAGGATTTCTAAAAGCCAACGTCTTCATGAAAGGTATTACTCCCATCTTTCTCCATCTCCCTTACATACATAAACAGTAGACCCATGGAATGCATCAGCCAACAGGGTTAAAAAGCCAAGTCCCAAAGCACAAAAGGAAATTATTTTATTTGGTGCACAACGCGTGTGCCATCACCAACTCAAGCAAATTAATGATTATACATTCAGAAATTCATTCAAATGCACCACAAATCAAGGATGAAGTTGTTTGGAAATCAGAGAGCATGAGAGAGAGCAGGGCACGAAATCCAGTGTCTTACCTATAACGTAGTCGATGAAGAATCGGCCACTGGAGGGGCACGGCACCGACTCACTGCTGATGTACTTCCCCACGCACACCACACGTCGGTTTATCATCCTCCATGCAACTGTTGTACCATCAAAACGAAAACCAAAGGGTACAGGTCAGACTATGAAATAATGCTTCAGTACTACTCCCTCCGTTCCAAAATAGATGACCCAACTTTGTACTCAAAGTTAGTACAAAGTTGGGTCATCTATTTTAGAACGGAGGGAGTAGATAATAATATATGTCTACACCATGCGAAGCAGCGATTTCTGAAAGATAAAAACGAGTGACCTAGAGTAAGTAAAGAAACGAGTGCTTGCATTGCAATTCTTTAAAGGATTATTTATCTCAAGTTCTTTTCTTTTCCTTATTTTTTGCCAACAACAGAGATTGACACAAAATAAAAACAGACAAACAATGTTGAATTGCACATGCAACTTACACTAGTGTAAAGACACTCGCAGCTTATGAACCAAACTGACGGAAATTTCCCAGTGGAGCCAAACGTCTACAGTACATGCGTACCATCATCTACAGAATCAGACGGGCAGCGGCCAGCACTTACATCTTGACCAACTCTGAGCAGACGAATTAGTTACTCTGAGCGGCGTTGGCATGTCAACGTACACCTTGACTACCTCCACGAGCTACCCGTAGACCGGCAGCTTGCAGAAGCCCGCGGAGACGTCCAGGTCGCTCATGCCGATGTAGGGGCTTTTGTCCACTGTCACCAGCATCCCATGCCCCTGCACGCCTAGCTCCTTTGCACGCACACCACATGTTGGTTTATCATCCTTGATGCAACTGTTGTACCATCCCATGCCCCTGAATGAAAACCAAATGGTAAAAATCAGACTATGAAACACTCTTATATTTCTTTATAGAGAGAGTAGAAAACTAAATGAATACTCCCTCTGTCCCACAATATAAGATCGTTTTTCAAGAAACAATCTTATATTGTGGGACGGACGGAGGACAAGTTAGTAGCTCTTGATTCTCCTATCTACTTGGTCACACTGAATAGCTCCTATCTATGAAAAATAGACAATTTATTAACATAGAGATGCCAGACTACGGACAATTTAGTAGACTAGCGAGCGACCCCTTAAACGCAGTGAAACTAAAAAATGGACTACCTAATTAAGGCATAAATATGTAGCCGCCAACTTCCAACCTCCTAGAATGGTCGACCAATTTGCTTTCAGTAACAATGAAAGCAGAGCTCAACACAGTATGTACCAACTTAAAGCCGAAGTTTGGTTGCTATTTGAATTGCACTAGATAATCGTTTGAGTTAATTTTTCAGAGCAATAACAATAAGCAACAGTAAGGGCGTCAAATATGCAACAATAATAACATCTCTTGGTTCAGATCAGAAGATTCCCATATTAACATTGGTTGCAAGACCGACTTTGTCGCATGGCATCCTGGCTTATATTTTACAGAACTTATCAGCTACCTATATATGTAAACTGCAGTTTCTAGATAACCATACAACAATTAATATTGGTATGAGCTCGAGCATAATATTTGACTCTAGGAGCTATGCAAAGCCAACTAGGCATCATACAACAGCCTAGAATTGTCAACAACGGGATTGTTCAAGTTCACCATGTTAGTTTGACCACCAACAATTTAGCCACAGATACATAGCACAAACTCAAGGAAATGTGAGTTTCGGTTCAAAATAGTAGGCTGATTAGTTGGCAATTAACTCTACTGGTTATGAATCTGCAACCTCGAAATCAGGGAAGGAGAGTAGTTCCTGCTAACCTCGCAGTATCTGACGAGGTCCACGGAGGAACACATGCAGGGGATGGTGTTGGGCAAGCCAGCACCCTACTGCACACGGCACCTAGGCATAACCTCTGCAAGACTACAATCGTTGGAAAATGAACCCCAACAACATAGTAGCCCGCCATGGCACCAGCTCTCCCCAGCGTTGAAATTGGACCCCAACGCCAAATCCTGCACCAAACAAACAGAAAAGAAACCCACCATTAATTACAACGAAAAGAAGTCTGAGCTGTAAAATTGATTGTGTTTAAAACAGTGGCATTGTAACAAGCATATAAACTCTCAAAGTACTACACATACATTGATTTTTTTTTTAAACTACCTTTCTTGCATTGCCATACTTGAACCAGTGGCATGAGAGAGCAGAGGAAAGGAATGAGTGACTTACCTATGACAGATTCAAACAAGAAGCGACCACCGGACGGGCAAGGCGGGAAGCGTCGAAGTCTAGTGATGCTCAAACGTTTCTGATTTATATCAACGCCAGTATCAAGAAGGTACCTGATGGATCCATACAGCCCAGTTGAATTAGTTAATGATCAAGTATTTAAATCATACAAATATGTATGCTTTAGGATCTGAAAGGCGTTGATGCATGAATCACCCTGAGCAGTGTCGGCATGTGGACATACATCTTGACAACCTCCACGAGCTACGGTAGACCGGCACGGCTTGCCCAGGCCAGCGGTGCCATGGAGGGCGTTCATGCCCATGTAGGTGGTGTTGGTCACTGTCACGGGCATCCCATGCCCCTGCACGCCCAGCTCCTTTGCAATCACTTCAGTTAACCAAAAAGGGGACACTTTTAGTTACCAATCGTGACAAGAATGTAGCAATACCAAAGAAGTAGAAATAAAACAGATCACTTTATTGAATCAAGCTTTCTAACCAACTTGGGTGCTTTGGTGAGTCATCCTCTACTCATATAGCAGGACACGGAGGTTCTTATTTCCCCAAATCAATACCAGGATTTCTAAAAGCCAACATCTTCATAAAAGCTACTATCCCATCTTTCGCCATCTCCCTTACAAACATAAACAGTAGGCCCATGGAATGCATCAGCCAACAGGGGAAAAAACTAGTCCCGAAGCACGAAAGGAGATTTTCTTTTTGGCGCATGACACCGGTGCCATCACCAACTCAAGCAAATTAATGATTATACATTCAGAAATTCATTCAAATGCACTACAAATCAAGGATGAAGCTGTTTGGAAATCATTGAGCATGAGAGACAGAGAGAGAGAGCAGGGCAGGTAAACCAGTGTCTTACCTATGCCGTAGTCGACGAAGAATCGGCCACTCACTGCTGATGTACTCCCCACGCACAGCACACGTGGGTTTATCATCCTCCATGCAACTGTTGTACCATCAGAACGAAAACCAAAGGGTACAGATCAGACTATGAAATAATGCTTCAATACTACTCCCTCCGGTCCTAAATATAAGCCCTTTTAGATATTTCAATACGAACTACATACAGATGTATATAGACAATTTTAAAGTGTGGATTCACTCATTTTGCTCTGTATGTAGTCCATATTGGAATGTCTAAAAAGACTTGTATTTAGGAATGGAGGGAGTAGCTAATAATACATGTCTACACCATGCGAAGCAAAGATCTATGAAAGATAAAAACGAGTGCCATATAGAGTAAGTAAAGAAACGAGTGCTTCCATTGCAGTTCTTTAAAGGATTTCTTTGCCAACACCGGAGATTGACACAAAACAGAAACAGACAAACAATGTTGAATTGCAGAGGCAACTTACACTAGTGGAAAGACACTCGCAGCTTCTGAACCAAACTGACAGAAATTTCAGAGTGAGCCAAACATGTACAGTACATGCGTACCATCATCTACAGAATCAGACGGGCAGCAGCCAGCACTTACATCTTAACCACCTCTGAGCGGATGAATTGGTTACTTTTGAGTGGTGTTGGCATGTCAGCGTACACCTTGACCACCTCCACGAGCTATAGGTAGACCGGCAGCTTGCATAGGCTCGCGGAGGTGTCCAGGTCGTTGATGCCCATGTAGGGGGTGTTGGTCACTGTCACCGGCATCCCATGCCCCTGCGCGCGCCCAGCGCCTTGGCACGCACACCACACATTGGTTTATCTTGCTTGATGCAACTGTTGTACAATCTCAAGGAAAACCAAAAAAAGGGGACAGATCAGACTATGAAATAATATATGTCTGCCTATACCATACAAAGCAGGGATCTGTGAAAGGTTATAATGAGTAACTTGGAGTAAGTAAAGAACGAGTGCTTCCATTGACTTATAAGAGTGATTATTTATCTCAAGATTCTTTTCTTTTTTTTCTAACGCTGGAGATTGACAGAAAACAGAAGCAGACAAACATGTACAAATTACACTTGATGGTGAACGTAGTAATTTCAAAAAAATTCCTACGCACACGCAAGATCATGGTGATGCATAGCAACGAGAGGGGAGAGTGTTGTCCACGTACCCTCGTAGACCGAAAGCGGAAGCGTTAACACAACGCGGTTGATGTAGTCGTACGTCTTCACGATCCAACCGATCAAGTACCGAACGCACGGCACCTCCGAGTTTAGCACACGTTCAGCTCGATGACGTCCCTCGAACTCCGATCCAGCCGAGTGTTGAGGGAGAGTTTCGTCAGCACGACGGCGTGGTGACGATGATGATGTTCTACCGACGCAGGGCTTCGCCTAAGCACCTCTACGTTATTATCGAGGTGTAATATGGTGGAGGGGGACACCGCACACGGCTAAGAGATCAATGATCAATTGTTGTGTCTTTGGGGTGCCCCCCTGCCCCCTATATAAAGGAGCAAGGGGGAGGCGGCCGGCCTAGGAGGAGGGCGCGCCAAGGGGGGAGTCCTACTCCCACCGGGAGTAGGACTCCTCCTTTCCTTGTTGGAGTAGGAGAGAAGGAAAGAGGGGGAGAGGGAGAAGGAAAAAGGGGCTGCACCCCTTGTCCAATTCGGACCAGAGGGGGGGTGCGCGCCTCCTTCCTTTTGGCCTCTCTCCTCTATTCCCATATGGCCCAATAAGGCCCAATACTTCTCCGCGGCGAATTCCCGTAACTCTCGGGTACTCTGATAAATACCCGAATCACTCGGAACCTTTCCGAAGTCCGAATATAGTCGTCCAATATATCGATCTTTACATCTCGGCCATTTCGAGACTCCTCGTCATGTCCCTGATCTCATCCGGGACTCCGAACTCCTTCGGTACATCAAAACACATAAACTCATAATATAACCGTCATCTAACTTTAAGCGTGCGGACCCTACGGGTTCGAGAACTATGTAGACATGACCGAGACACGTCTCCGGTCAATAACCAATAGCGGAACCTGGATGCTCATATTGGCTCCCACATATTCTACGAAGATCTTTATCGGTCAAACCGCATAACAACATACGTTGTTCCCTTTGTCATCGGTATGTTACTTGCCCGAGATTCGATCGTCGGTATCTCAATACCTAGTTCAATCTCGTTACTGGCAAGTTTGTTTACTCGTTCCGTAATACATCATCTCGCAACAAACTCATTAGTTGCAATGCTTGCAAGGCTTAAGTGATGTGCATTACCGAGAGGGCTCAGAGATACCTCTCCGACAATCGGAGTGACAAATCCTAATCTCGAAATACGCCAACCCAACTAGTACCTTCGGAGACACCTGTAGAGCACCTTTATAATCACCCGGTTACGTTGTGACGTTTGGTAGCACACAAAGTGTTCCTCCGGTAAACGGGAGTTGCATAATCTCATAGTCATAGGAACATGTATATGTCATGAAGAAAGCAATAGCAACATACTAAACGATCGAGTGCTAAGCTAACGGAATGGGTCAAGTCAATCACATCATTCTCCTAATGATGTGATCACGTTAATCAAATGACAACTCATGTCTATGGCTAGGAAACATAACCATCTTTGATCAACGAGCTAGTCAAGTAGAGGCATACTAGTGACACTCTGTTTGTCTATGTATCCACACATGTATCAAGTTTCCGGTTAATACAATTCTAGCATGAATAATAAACATTTATCATGACATAAGGAAATAAATAATAACTTTATTATTGCCTCTAGGGCATATTTCCTTCAAAACTAGTGGAAAGATGCATGCAGTTTCTGAACCAAAAAGATAGATAGTAGTATTTGAGAGTGAACCAAACAACAGAGTCAGCCGAGCAGCAGCCAGCTCCTCCATTACCGGAGATTGGATCTTGGTCGAGCTCCCAACTGAAGCTTGAGTAACCCGGTGATGTGAACGCTGACGAAATATGAAAACAAATCAACCCACGGATTGGGGGAAGGGTGGAGATTGGAGAAGGAGGAGAGGGAAGAGAAGACCTACCCATCCGGGGAGGACGGGATCGTCCTTCAACGGCGCCGGCGAGCACAGAACAGATCGAGACGGACGTCGGAGGAGGCACGCACATGACCAGACCGGGGGATGGAGTGGTCCAGTGGAAGAAGGGCCGACGGGATGGCGAGCGGCGGTGGCGGCGGCTGTCGACATAAAGGAAAGTGAGTGAGGGAGGGACGTGCGAGAGCGGACAGGGATCTGGTGACATGCACCTTTGCATGTCACCGTGTGACTTGCGGCCCAAATTTAAATTTAAACATTGTGAAAAAATCTGAAAAAAATCATGCACGGTCACAGCACATATTAAGATAATCCCTAAAAAATTCAGATCAAAATTCGAAACATACATCAAGAAGCAAAAAAGAGAAATCTGTCATGAATAGTTGCGAATGGTTCTCTGTATACTATTCACATCTGAGTTTCTCTTTTTTGCTTCTTGATGTATGTTCTGAATTTTGATCTGAATTTTTTAGGGATTATCTTAATATGTGCTGTGAACATGCATGATTTTTTTCAGATTTTTTCGCAATGTTTAAATTTGAATTTGGGCCGCAAGTCACATGGTGACATGCAAAGGTGCATGTCACCTGATCCCTATCCGCAGAGCGAGACAGAGCGGGGGGATGTTCAGATCGGAAGCGCATACCTTTAGGTTGGGCCTCCATTGCTGGATGCGTGAGTCGGTGAAGAGAAGCCGGCCGTGGAGAACCACACAGACGGAGGAAGTAGTGGAGACGGAGCCGACCTCCATTGCCGACGGCGCGGATCTAGGAAGCGCCGTCGCCTGACCATCTCGATCGATCTGGGGGGGCCTAGCCGCCTAGGGTTGAAGGAGAAGATGGGGGTAGAGGGAGAGGGCGGGACCCGGGAGCGAGGTCGCCGGCCGCGCTCGGGATGAGCGAGGTCACCGGTGGATGGGTGCGGCGGCGATGGGGGAGAGAGGGGAGGAGCGAATCGGGGGAGATGAAGAGTGGAAGGGAGACAAGTCGGTCACGGGGTGTTGGTTGGGTGGGTTGCCTCTCCCATTTTCATTTTCATTTTCATTTGAACTCGAGAGCCGCGAAATATTTTTGGACCCGACTTCTCCTTTGACGTGATTTCGACGGCCGGCCGGATGTAAAATTATGGCGGGACGACAGACTCAAACTCAATCTTCTGAGTGGGACGGGCACGACCCGAAATATCACATTTTGGGCTCATGAATCACGCACGGTGAAGGGAGACGAGTGAATCTCGGGGGTTGTAGATTGGATTGGGTTGCCTCTACTCTCTCTCCCATTTTCATTTTCATTTGAACTCGACTTCCCCTTTGACGTGATTTTGACGGCCGGATGTAAAATTATGGCGGGACGACAGACCCAAACTCGAAATTCACGTGTGATAAAAGTTTTGAAAAATGTGCGTTGATTTAGAGGATATTCGCGGACCGTGGGAGGGTTTTGACGAATAGCGTGTTTTGTGTGTGGGGTGTGTTGAGAAACGAGGTTTTGTTCCTTTTGGGCCTGGGATCTTTTGTTTGGACGCAAGATTTGTAACTCGAGCTAAAGTTTGAAAATGTATTTTTTCCTTATAATACGACGAGTTGAAATTAGGGCTAAAAGGTTTGTAACTCGTGTGGTGATTTAGAGGATATATATTTGTTGTGGTCACCACCGGACGGAGGGTTATGACGGGCACCGTGTGTTGTGGCATCTTGGTGACAAATTGTTTGGCGGCGATGGCATCGAATGGCGTGCTTCAGTTCGCGGTCTTCGGCCGTGTGGCAACGTTTGGAATAAGAGGATATAACTATATCGGAAAAGAAAATCCTTGGTTGTGTGCCGTCCAAATCCAAAAGAGAAGGGAAAGGTTCATGTTTTTTCTTTCCCACGGTGAGCCAGGTACGTACGCTTGAATTGGCTGACCGTGCAGAACTAACCGTGACCAGTTTGTTAGGATTTAAATTAATTCTGTTATTAGGGATAATCCTCCCTTGTGTAAACGGACGTGGGTTGCCACAGGCACCCGTTCGACATTCCCACGACCCCTACGATCGGACGCGTCCGTTCGTGGCGACGGTTCCCTATGTATATAATCCTCATGAATCATCAATAAAAATTACGGTTCGATCAAATCATTCTTCACACAATTTAATTGAAGTATTACTCCCTCCCTATGCTCTTATATTTCTTTACAGAGTCTCTAAAAAATGTATTTCTTTACAGAGGGAAGTACTATATTAGAGTACGGCGTGACGTGAGAGAGGCGCGCACGCATGCATCACGTTATGGCCGAGGCCGAGTGGACGACGCCGGCCGTGCGTGCGCTTGATTTTATTTTATTTTTCGTCTTGACTGATTGACGATAGAGGGAGACATGCATACATGTGCACGTACTGCTATTTTTTTTTTGTTTGAGGGAATATGTGCACGTACTACTTGTTTCAGCGCGACGACGAAGATGAATACAGTCCGCGTTCCGTTCCAGCGCGTGCGTGCCATCCATCACGCAAAGCAAAGCAAAGCAAGGAAACCCCTCATTATCAGAAAAGAAAAGAAAAAAAAACAAGTAGTGGACATAGCTAGCTAGCCCCGGCGCGGCCGGTTCCCAGCCCCAGCCCGACACGCAAAAAACGCTCGATCGCGACGTGCGTGCGCTCCATCTTTTTTATTTTTCTCGTCTTGATGATTGACCATACTTCTTGTTTCAGTGCGACCAAGACGGAAGCAGCGATCCATCCATCGCGTTCCCTTCCAGCGCCTCGGCAGCACAGACTACACAGCACACCCTTCTTCTCTCAGCTCCAGTAGGCAGCAGCTCACTCCCATCTCTTAGGGTTTCCGGCCACGGCGCACGAACCCTGGTGCGAGGCTTTCCTTGTTCCCCTTGACCAGGAGGCCGAGACGGCATTCGGTGTGATGTGGATGCATGATACATTTCACAACTAGGCTGGCACCGTTCGTCTACTCTTCAACCACTAGACAGTGGCGAGATGTTGCGTCCAAGGAATGCAATGAGTTGCTCCTTGGACAGGGCGAGTCGACCATGGTGTCACCCATTGACCGTCGCTTTTATGGGCGTCGTCATTACGCTTATGGCTGCTTCTACTGGGAGTCCACCGTGATGGGGAAGAAAGATTTGCTCGTGTTTGACACCCGGAGAATGGAGTTCTCTAGTTGTGACCTCCCACCAAAAGAATTGTGTCCGCTAGGTCTGGCCATTGTGGAGGCAGGGGAAGCCAGGCTTGGCCTGTTCGGTATCCATCTTCAAGCTGGAAAGTTTGATCTCTGTTATTACATAAAGGGCAACAAATGTGAGAGTTCTACCCAGTGGCAGCTGGAGAAGACAATCCCAATATGTTCAGGCTGCCGGCCTGATATCAAAGCTGCAACCTGGAGGTACTTGCTCCTAGGAAAGTTTGGACCCATGCGGTTCGTAGACTCAGTTCCACATCAAGATTTGGACTATATCTCAGTTGATGTCAAGACATTGGAGCTTGCGAGGGTTTGTACCAAATCTTCCGGGTTTGCGTTTTCCAAGACGTGGATATATACCAACTTCCCACCATCATTGTCTTCACCAAAAATATGAAGTGGTAAATTTCCTATTGCATCCTCGTTATGTCCTTCTCTTCATAGTTCTCATGCAGCTTGTCTAATGAGTAATGCTTAATAGTTTAATATTATGATTGGTCATTCTTTTTTACACGATTTAGCACTGGTTGTTTTTCTTGTGCTTGTGGGTAAGCTAATCAAGCTCGGTAACACGATTCTGATTTCTTGTTTTGTTTGTTCCAACCGCTGTTTGGAGGGAATATAATAAGAGATAAGATCTTTCACATAGGTCATGCATCCATTGTCATTTTAGGCCCAATGAAATCATTGACATGCTATATCACGACTATTATTTTTGATGAATGCTTTATGTTCAGGGTGTAGAAGGAGTACTAGTATAGATCCAGTTTACCTTCCGTTTACTTCGCTCACCTCATGAATATTCGTTTCATGCAAGCACGGCTTATCTTGTTTGTCTTTTCTTTTATAAATATAAAGATGCAGAAGAGAGAGTCTTTTAGTCATCTTCACATCTATATTCAATGTGGTTTTGAAATAAATCTGAGTAATTGCTACGGTCACAAATAAGAGCCTGACGCACTGCTCTGTATAACAAGAACAACTTGTGCTCACAAGCTGGTTCATTTGAAGCAGCCTCATAAGGTCAGTTATAGTCGGGGCACCCAGTTTTTCTTTCCTTTTTAAGATAGTTTGAACATTTCACCTGCTCCTTTCCGAGTCTCCAATACATGCCAAATGTAAGCATTAATCTCTGTATGATGGTAGGGGGCACACCCAGTTTGTTGATTGTGACCGACAAGACCCTTGATTCGTTTTCCTTTGGTGATGTAACTTCTATGTTTTTTATTCAATCTGACATAGGTTAGAAGTTTGTTAGACTACTTAGGTAATATAGGAAGTCCTGCAACACAAAGGTACCACTTTTGTATGATCCTAGTTTTCCAGGACTCAGCTTATTTATGTTTCCAGTAACATGTTTCACATTTAGTTGAGATCAATATTATGACTGGGACAGGTGCTATTTTTCTTCTGTGGTTCAGCCTGTAATTCCGTATACTATGTATGTGGCCCCTGATAATTCGTTCCATTTTGCTTGTAAACTCTCGATTATGTACAATCTGTGCTGCAAATTCTTATATGAGTATGGTCCCCTTCTCGGCCCTAGTTTTTTTTTCTTTTAGACTTTTAGTCATCTTCACAGCTATCTCTGTTATTATTTTGAAACGAATCTCCATAACTGCTACGGTCACAAATAAGAGCCTGAGTCACTCACTGCTTTTTATAGCTAGAACAGACTGTGTTCACAAGCTGTTTATTCGAATCAGCCTCATCAGATCAGTTGTATGCTCCTATATGGACCGTGATAGTTCGAACATTTCACCTGCCTCTTTGTGAGTCTGCCAATGCATGCTGATATAAGCATTAGTCTCTATGGTATCGTAGAGGGCATACAGACACAGTTTGTTGATTGTGGCTACCAAGACCCATGATCCTGTTTTTTCCCCTTGGGTGACGTGAGTTATAAGTTAACTTTTTAGATTGACCTAAGTTAGAAGCCTGTCACTTGTTAGACTCATCTATTTATGTATATACATACCTCTTCTTGGCTGCGTATTCCAACTTTACGCTGCGAAACGCATAAAAGGAAAAGGAAATGTTAGCAGTTCATATCTCGAATTCAGTTCAGATCAATACTGTTACCTGCGGAACAGATGCTTGTGCATTTTAACACCATGTACTATATGTAGCCTCCACAATCTGTTCCATTTTGCTTGCTCTTGAAGAGCTCAAATCTGTTCTATTGTATGGATATTGATTTTATGTCTCTTTTGCACAGATTCGACGGGGCCGTGTAGCCAGAGACTAACATTCCCATCCTCGGAGCTCCATGTCTTTTTTTGTGATTCCGACAGCGTGGACTTGGCGCAGATGCCATCGCCTTGTCTATGGGATGTGACTCATAACTAATCTAGGGTTGACGACTCGATTGTTGGTGCTCGTGAATTGTGTTCGACATTGTTCATGAGCTCTAGCCGTGTCTAGGTTTATAATTCGGTCAGTGTTGTGTAACCGACGTCGCTCGTATGGCTGCTGTCCCCGCCTATTTTAGAATGTACTCCCTCCGTTCTAAAATAGATGACTCGACTTTGTACTAACTTTGTACTAAAGTTAGTACAAAGTTGAGTCATCTATTTTACAACGGATGGAGTAGCACTGAGATTTAAACAGTTGTGATCAGCGTTTGCACGATGTAGTAACATGGCTACAGTTTAAGCAGCCACTTAGGAGGCTTTTGCACTTGTATGTGTCAGGGCTTGCAGTGATGAGTTGAAGCGCCTGGTTGGGTTTGGTTAGCCGACCTTAATTAGCTGATCTGATATGTTCCGTCTAGTGTAAAATTGTGTGGATGTTCTTGAGAGTGTGACATTGGAATAGACAGTGCATCACTTGTTGGTGTTCATGCTTTTTTGTTGTTCCTTTCACTTCCCAATCAATCTTCAAGTCTTAGGACTTCTTGGCGGCCAAACATACAAATATATACAAAGTTCTATTTGTTTTTATACGCACATGCTTTAAAATAAAGTAATGTGGCACACCATGTCAATCATGGATTGACTCTGAGGCAGGTTGAAGGAGAAACAAGTTGATACATTTTAGACAAAGTGGATGCAAGAAATGCCGTGATAGAGATCTTAGACGGAGTCGGAAATGGAAGTGATTCATGTTCGGCAGCAGTCGAAGGCTCTAATCTTGGTATGATTTCTGGATCGATTACCTTCTGAGAGATTGCATTGAGGAATGCACATAGCTTCACAATGGCTAATCGAACGTTTTCCGGTAGAAGCCCCCTCAATGCAACCGGAAACAGTTGCATCATAATCACGTGGCAGTCATGAGACTTTAGGTTCTGAAACTTTTTCTCTGCCATATTTATTATTCCATTTATATTCGACGAGAAGCCAGACGGTACCTTCATGCTGAGCAGGCATTCAAAGAAGATTTCCTTCTCTTCTTTGGTAAGAGCGTAGTTGGCATGACCCTGATGTATGCCGTCTTTTCCGTGCATACGTTGCTGGTCGTCCCGTGCCTCCGGTGTATCTTTTGTCTTCCCATACACACCCAAGAAGCCAAGCAGGGTCACGCAAAGATTCTTCGTTACGTGCATCACGTCGATTCGATTGAAGAGCGGACCTCTAGGTCTTTCCAATAGGGCAGGTCCCAAAATATAGATTTCTTCTTCCACATGGGTGTGCGTTCGTCAGCGTCATTCGGAACAAGTTGTCCACCAGGACCCTTTTCAAAGATTACCTTCAAGTCCTTGATCATATCATGTAGACACTAGTAGAAAAAGGGTCTGATGTTCAGCTCATTAGTCCCAGTTTGTATTTGAGCCGGCACTAATGTGACCATTAGTGCCGGTTCTAACGGCTAGGCGGGCGGCGCTCATTAGTACTGGTTCGTGGCGAACCTTTATTACCGGTTCGTGCCACGAACCAGTACTAAAGAGGTGGTGGCCTTTAGTACGGGTTGGTGGCTCCAACCGGTACTAAAGACCCCCCCTTTAGTACGGGTTCGTGCCACCAACCGGTACTAAAGGGGTGCGCTGCCACCCGCCGTGCACAATGTTTAGTCCCACCTCGCTAGTTGAGAGGAGCTCGCACCGGTTTATAAGCCCTGCCGCGGCTACCGTGTCGAGCTCCTCTCTAAGCAGGCCTTTGTGGGCCTATTGCAAGTCTTCTGCCCTGTGGGGCCTACTGGGTCGTACGGGCCTGCATCCTGGCCCAACTAGAGGCTGGGTTTCTAGTCGTATGCAGGCCGTGCCGGCCCAGTAGGTGGGCTGTTTTCCAAAAAAAATAAAAAAATCCTACTAAAGGGCTCCCCTCCCCAGGCGCTGGCTCGTGCCACGTGGTGGCCCTTTAGCGGCGGTTGGTGCAGAACCGGTACTAAAGGGGGGGACCTTTAGTCCCCACCCTTTAATGTCGGTTACAGAACCGACACTAAAGGGCCTTACAAACCGGTGCTATAGCCTGGTTCTGCACTAGTGACATCAGCACCAGTACGGTGGCGAGACTTCGTCCGGTGATCCGCCTCACCTTTGAAATGCTTGCCTTTCTTTCTTACGGGATGCCTGATCGAAAGAAATCGACGATGTCCCAGGTACACATTCTTCTTACAATTATTGAAATATATACTGTCGGTATCATCCAAACAGTGCGTGCATGCGCGGTATCCCTTGTTTGTCTGTCCTGAAAGGTTACTGAGAGCAGGCCAATCATTGATGGTCACGAACAGCAACGCCTTTAGGTCAAATCCTTCCTGTCTGTGCTCATCCCACGCACGTACACCTGTTCTATTCCACAGTTGTAAGAGTTCTTCAACTAATGGCCTTAGGTACACATCAATATCGTTGCCGGGTTGCTTAGGGCCTTGTATGAGCACTGACATCATAATGAACTTCCGCTTCATGCACAACCAAGGAGGAAGGTTATACATACATAGAGTGATAGGCCACGTGCGATGGTTTCAAATACTCGTTTTCTCTTTCATCTAAATTTAACCTCTCGACAATTGGGTCGGTTGGAATTTCCGGTTCACATATCTCCTACATAAAAATATCTATGTCAACTTGATGGGCATAATTTGTTATAAACACGAAATGCAACAAAATAGTTATAAAAGAAAATATACCACATCCGAATCATAACCCGAACGAGGGCCGACGGGGACGGATATCAAAACCATGGCACTATGAATAACAGACAACGTACTGGTAAGATAAGTATACAAGTAACTATATATCTAAATCACACAAACATGACTTTTTTATATAAAAAGATAAGAACAAGAGGCTCACCCCACAAGATGGTGCCGGCGACAGGACGGTGCGGACGATCGATGGTGGTTAGGACGGAGACGGGAAAGCACTAAGTAAACAACACCTATATATACAAACTAAGAGTTATTTTGAGCTCAAATTGCATATAGATCAAATAAACTAGCTACCACATATAATTCCTCCCAAATTACTAAAACCCACAAATTAATGACTATATAAAGCATTGCAAGAGCTAATCTAGCAATGAGAGATGAAAGGACAAAGTTGCTTACCTTTGTGATCACTTGAATGGATGGGGGCCTTCAAATCTTGACAAAATTTGGGCAAAATGTGTGATGAGCTCGAGGTAGAGGGGAAGAACATAGAGGAGAGGGGAAAGGAGAAAAATAGAGCGAGCTCGGGTGGACGAAGGGTTTATATAGGACGACCTTTAGTACCGGTTCGTGGCAGGAACCGGTACTAAAGGTGCTGGAGGGGCCCAGACTGACAACATCCTGCCACCACTTTCTTTGGTACCGGTTCGTGCCACGAACCGATACTAATAAGAGCGGCCCGCCTAGCCGTTGAAACCTGCACTAATGATCACATTAGTACCGGCTCAAATACAAACCGGGACTAATAAACTGAACATTTGACCATTTTTCTACTAATGATAGGAGAGCATTTTCATACAGGTTCTGGGTGCCTGTATCATATCAAAACTGCGAGTGGGAGGTACTTGCTCCTAGAAAAGTTTGGAGCCATGCGGTTCACAGGCTTGACAGCGCAGACGCCAGATTTGGAATATATCTCAGTTGATGTCAAGACGTTGCAGCTTGAGGGAACTTGTACTGCATCTTCTGGGCCTGCCATGTTTTCCATCTCCAAGACGTGGATATATTCCAACTTCCCGCCATAGTTCTCTTCACTGATGATATGAAGTGGTAAATTTCCCATTGCATCCTAGTTATGTCCTTCTCTTCATAGTTTTCACACAGCTTGTCTAATGCTTAATAATTCAATATTATGATTGGTCATTCTTGTTTACATGATTTAGCACTGGTTGTTTTTCTTGTGATTTGTTTGTTCATTCTTGTGCTCATCAAGCTCAGGAACATGATTGAGATTTGTTGTTTTGTTTGTTCCAATCGCCATTTGGAAAGAAGCTGACAAGATAAAAGATCTTTCACGTAGCTTATGCATCCATTGTTATTTTAGAAATAATTAAAATCACCGAAATGCTATATCACAACAGTTATTTTTTATGAAGACTTTATGTTCGAGGAGTAGAAGGAATATACTAGCATAGATCCAGTTTACCTTTCGATTTTTCGCTCACCTCATGAAAATTTGTTTCATCCAAGCACGGTTCATCTTGTCTGCCTTTTCTATTATAAACATGAAGATGCAGAAAAGGATGTTCTGTTTTACACTTTCAGCATCTACACATCTTATATTCATTGTGGTTTTGAGATAAATCCGCATAATTGCCTGACTCACTGCTCTGTATAGCAAGAACAGCTTGCGCTCACAGGCTGTTTGCTTTGAATATGCCTCGTAAGGTCAGTTAAAGGCAGGGCACACCGTTTTTCTTTTTTTCTATTCTTTAAGATAGTTTGAACATTTCACCTGCCTCTTCCGAGTCTCCCAATACATGTCAAATATAAGCATTATTACTCTGTGGGATGGTGAGGACACACACAGTTTGTGGGTTGTGGCTGCCAAGACTACCTGAGGTGATGTAAGTTCTACTCCCTCCGTCCCATAATATAAGAACGTTTCTTACACTAGTGTAGTGTCAAAAACGTTCTTATATTATGAGACGCAGGGAGTAACTTTTTTTATTTGAACTGGCCTAAATTAGAAGTTCTTTAGACTAGCTGGGTCATATAAAAAGGTCTGCCGCACAAAGGTAACACATTTGCATGATCAAAGTTCTTCAGGCTAACTGCTACGGTCACAAATAAGAGCCTGAGTCACTCTCTTCTTTTTATAGCAAGAACAAACTGTGTTCACAAGCTGTTTGATTCGAATCGGCCGCATAAGATCAGTTGTATATATGCTCCCAGGTGGGCCGTGATAGCTCGAACATTTCAGCTGCCTCTTTCTAAGTCTGCCAATGCATGCTGAATAAATAAGCATTAATCTCTGTTGGATCGTAGATGGCACACACAGAGGCAGACACACAGTTTGTTGATTGTGGCTGCCAAGACTCATGATTCTGTTTTTCCTTGGCTGACGCAAGTTCTAAGTTAATATTCTCTTAGATTGACCTAAATTAGAAGTTTGTCACTTTGCCTAGACTCATAGTACTATTTATTTATGTCGACATGCCTCTGCCTTGCTCTGTTATTCCAACTTACATTGCAAATTAAACTGCAAAACGCACAAAAGGAAATGTTTACAGTTACATGTCTCAAATTCAGTTCAAATCAATATTATTACTAGCGGGACAAATGTGAACTGTGCATTTGAGCCGTCTGAATATTAGTTCATTGTCACGTTTGCACAGACGGATTCGACGGAGCCGATGCCAGAGCGGCGTTCCCATCCTATCCTCGGGGCTCCATGTTTTTTCTGTGATTCCAGCGGCAGGCAGCGTGGACTTGGGCGCTGATGCCACCGTCTTGCCTACAGGACGAGACATTATAACTAGTCGATCGATGCTCATGAATTGTGTCCGCATGTGCTGTTCCTTTCATGAGCTCTAGCCGTGTCTAGATTAAGAACCTGGTCGGTGTAGTGTGGCTGCTGTCCCGGCCTAACTTGGAACGTGACACTGAAATTTGACTGCTGTGAACTTGTGATGAGCATTTTGGAAGATGAACCGACATTTCAGAAGCTTTGGCAGTTTGTAGTGTGTGACAGGGCTTGCAGTGGATTTTTTTTTAGAAAAGGAGGAAGATCCCGGGCCTCTGCATCTGAACGATGTATGCAGCCACTTTATTAATTGTTCACACAAAACCTTACAAAATAATACAACAGTAAGACTAAAGCCACCGTCCAGTGAACATTTGTCGCTACTCCTATCCAATTGATGAAGGGATGCTGATAGTCTAGGCTTAATACCAAACAGACCTTGCAGCCAAACCTAACATTAAGACCCGAAGTTCCATCCAGGATGCCTGCCGGGTATGGGGCCGCCGCAGCCACCTGCCACCAATCCATCTTCAGAGATGTACTGCTGCATCTTCCTTGCCCGGTCTAGTTGCCGTCGACGCCACCATGACACCAGACTGCGTCACCCTCCTGCGCGAGTCCATCTCCGCGCATTGGACGCCGACTCACCACAGCACCATGCCGCCGAGACCCGCCGCCATCAATGAGTGAGATGACGCACCGCTTCACCAAAGAATCCGTCCTCTGGTCCCTCGATCACGTGTGTACCTCCAAGAAAGATGCCCCGAAGGGGGGAACGACACCAGAGCGCCGCCGTCATCCGATCATCCGATTTAGGGTTTTCCCCGGAGGTAGCAGAGAGTGGCCTTGAACTTCTCCACGGCGATGCCTTCAAGAAAGGAACGATGCAGATAGCGCCGCCACCGCCGGCCTTGACAGTAGCCGAAAGCAAGTTTTCACCCAGATCTGTTCGAAGGAATCCAACTCCCATGCACGGCGGCCGCCACCACCAGGCTGAGCACACGCCGCCGCCGGTACCTCCACGATCGAACTCACCGGCGGAGCCTGCCCACCAGATGCACCACCACCGCCATCCCGCAGGGCCACCGGCACTCCCATCTCCAAAGCCTCCGTCCCCGATCCAATCTGGGAGTACCCAGATCCGCCGCCAGGAGGCATGGGCCATGCCAGGGACACTGCACCACCGAAAGGGATGCCACGCCGTCGAGCTAGCAGGGCGTCAGAGGAAGGCGCTGGGAACAGAAGTGACCTGCTGCCCCACGACGCTGTTGAGAAGAAGGAGCACCGCATCCCACCTTGCAGAACAGGTGACGAGCAGCCCCGTCGTCGCCAACGCCACGAGGGCTTTGCCCGGTGGCGCTCGTTGGCGGCAGCGAGGGGAAGGGCGGCGGGGAAGGGAACGCCTAGGCGGCGGCGCCCTCCCGGGTCGCCGGGGACGACACGGGAGTTACGTATGAACATATCACGCTCACTGTTCTGATCTTATGTGGTCTGATCTGATTTGATATGTTCTGTCTTGAGTTGGGTGGGATTGTATCGATCGATGCATGCTGCGACGTGACTTGTGCGTGGGGTAAGAATCACGTATGACTTTTGTGATGGAATAGATCGTTATCCCCTGCCGCGCCGCGCACCCGATGGATGGATGGATGGGCGTAATAGGCACGTTGTATTCCACCCACTCGGCCATTGGCCACGTGCTGTCTAATCGAGTCCAGCTACGACTACAAATGCGCACGCCTAGTATCTATTCCCTCCGTTTCAAATTACTCGTCGCAGAAATAGATGTATGTAGAACTAAAATACATCTAGATACATCCATACCTGCGACAAATAATTCGGAACGGAGGGAGTAGCTCTATAAAAGCTCCAGCAGACCTCTTACACGAAAACAACCCACACTAGGCATAAGCAGTGAGTGATTGCAGCGACCTTCGATCAGCTATATCCTGCATCCATCTCGTCATGGCAGCAGCAATGCACCCGAGGCTCGTTGCCGTGGCGGCGCTGGTCGCGCTGATGTGCGCCGTTGCTGTGGGCCAGGTACCTGCCGCCGACGGTGCGCCAGTGTGCGACGGTGTTGATCAGGACGTCGTGAATGCGTGCTTCAAGAGCTTTGGAGAAGGTATGAAAAATGCCATTGCAGACAGGCATCTTTCGGGGGGCAAGGTCATTAAGGTTGGAGTGGACTGCTGCATAGCCTTTGGAGGCCACTCCTGCCTCTGCAAGATGAAGAAGGTGTGGAAGGATCAGGGCAAAAGTGACCAAGATAATGTGCAATGCGTCAGGGAAAAGGCCTGCTAGTGAGCGCGCGCGGGAGGTCTTTTCGTGTATGCAAGACCTCTAGTTCGTTGGATATGTGTGTTTCTTGCATGTTGGTTTTAAACGGTCGATGTTCACCTGCTCCTTGCTTGCTTTTATTTGCTTGTGTGTCATGTGAGTGTGTCCTGTTTTTCTATGTATGAGAGCGTTGATATGTCAGTTAAGTCTTTAATTTGTAACAATCAGAAATAAATGTGGGTGGAATTTCTTGTTTCACCCTGTATTGTTTGTATATTATTCCATGCATCCCAAAACAAACTATAGTAGTACTAGCAAACATCAAATACGGACTTAATTAGTACTACATGCACACTGCCTCTGAGTAGCAGAGCGCACATCCTTAGAGACTAGTTCTTACTTTCTCTTGAGCAGTCTTCCGCTCTGCTGTCTGTTGACATGGATGGAGTGGCCAAAGAGAACTCCGATCTGCATCCATGTCAAGTTGGAACCGAGAAGTGCAGAGACTCCACACTTTTGTTCCGCTGAAGTGGCACAGCAAAATAACGAGGACGTGCTCATGTATCTCCGATTTCTTTTTACAATATGTATATCAGATGCTTGTGACCCCGTTTTATAGCGTCGTAAAAGACAGAAATGGGAGTAGAACACAGAAGTAAACAAATTCATTTCGTGGATGTACTCGACGGGAGCAGCACACTCAAGAACCCAACACATGAAGTGCGCAGTCTTCACATGAACAGCTCTGCGAACCATGTTCAGTGAAGTCTACACAGCTGAAGATTGATTGAGCACAAGCACAACTTCAGTGAAAACGCACTCAATTCTCTGTCAGGAAAAGCGAACCCGGGATTTTGGAACTTACTTTTTGTTTGTGGGGATTTTATTGAGGGAACTTGTTTGAGTACATGGGCTACCTAAAACAAACTTGTTTCTGACGGGGTGATGTGAGGTAGAATATGTATTAGCAGAATCAATAACTGATGTAAAAATAATTCAGAATGAAATCCTTTGCTCCTCCATCCAAACATCTTCATAAAACAAATGCAGTTAGATAAGAACATGCCACTTTATTGAATAACTGATAGTCATCATTACTCACTTTTCTATATTTCAGGGATTTCATCGGTGCACACAATCACCACAGTGCTATGCTTAACCTTCAGCGATTCTTAAGTGGGCAAACTGATTATTAGCTACAAATATTTTTGCACATTCAGATAAACTAGATAGATACGTTTAATATTTATAATGATGTGATAATATAATGAATGCTGCCTTGTGAACCGTCGCATCATGTCACCACACACCTCGCCTAGAAGTGCCATGTTTTAATAAAGCACCCACCTTCACTTCTTATATTTTCTTTTGTGTCCACAACAATCGGGGAGGAGATGTACTTACATGCGCAAATGCACGATGATATTTCTCAGCTCACTTGGACCCTCAGTGAAGGTGGAGGATAATGGATCTCATGATCATAGTGAGTTAGGCATACGCCGCTATATATGCACCGAGGGTCCAAGTGAGCCGAGGAATATCATCGCGCATATCCTGCCTTAAAAACATGAGATCCATTTATAGCAGGGATAGATGGCGATTGGTAGCTAATGTGTAATACGTGATTCGTCATGTATGAAAGGAGCGCGACACAAGGAATAATACCCCGTGCTAGGTGGCGATTGGTAGTACACATGATCGACGGCATGATCAAGTTGCCTCATGATGGCCGATTGAGTCCAGCACACCAGCTAGTACTCCAACTTATCAAGCTCTATAAAAGATTGCTCCGTAGAAAAATAACTCGGGCATAAGCGGTGAAGGAGTGCATTGATCGAGCTACCACTACACCACGGTCAAAATTTAGAGGCATTTTGTTGGGGCATTTTTAGAAGTGCCCTAAAAGCTTCCAATTAGGGGCATTTTGCCACAGTGCCCCAATATTATGACATTTGGCACTTTGCCAAAGTTCCTAAATAGATATGACCTTTTGTGGCACTTTGGCAAAGTGCCACAAAAGCTTAATAGCTAGCACTTTGCCAAAGTACACCAATACGACTTTTTATGACACTTTTCCAATGTGCCAATGTGCCCCAATAGTTATGACCTTTTGTGGCACTTTGCCAAAGTGCCCTAATAAGTATGACGTTTTATATCTTTCTGTTAGCATTTTAAATTGGTGTTCTATCCCTTTTCTCTAACAAACATATTCACGTGCTGAGTCGGTTCCACGTATGTGCAATACGGTCTTGGAATAGAAACACGTTGAGCGCCAAGCTGTAGCCAATATCACCAGGGATGACGACGCGCAGAACACGCACTTTGCGTTGGCTAGTCAACATGATCATCTGTGATAACCGCGTCTACCCTGTCGGCTGCCTCGGCTCGCTGCGCCAGCTACACGTCCTCATCGGTGTCGTCCAATGAGCCCCGTTCTGAAGGAAATATGCCCTAGAGGCAATAATAAAGTTGTTATTTTATATTTCCTTATTCATGATAAAGTTTTATTATTCATGCTAGATTTGTATTGATCAGAAACCTAAATACATGTGTGAATACATAAACAAACACCGTGTCCCTAGTGAGCCTCTACTTGACTAGCTCGTTGATCAAAGATGGTTAAGGTTTCCTAACCATGGACATGAGTTGTCATTTGATAACAGGATCACATCATTAGGAGAATGATGTGACGGATGAGGGAGTCCTGGATTATGGGGTCCTCGGGCATCCGGACTATGTGACATGGGCCGGACTGGTGGGTCGTGAAGATACAGAATAGAAGGCTTCCCCCCGAGTCCGGATGGGACTCTCCTTGACATGGAAGGGAAGCTTGGCAATCGGATATGAAGATTCCTTTCTCTGTAAACCGACCCTGTACAACCCTAGCCCCCTCCGGTGTCTATATAAACCAGAGGGTTTAGTCCGTAGAGGCAATCATAATCATACAGGCTAGACATCTAGGGTTTAGCCATTACGATCTCGAGGGAGATCAACTCTTATAACCCCTATACTCATCAAAGTCAATCAAGCAGGAAGTAGGGTATTACCTCCATTAAGAGGGCCTGAACCTGGGTAAACATCGTGTCCCCCGCCTCCTGTTACCTTTGATCCTTAGACGCATAGCCCGGGACCCCCTACCTGAGATCTGCCGGTTTTGACACTGACATTGGTGCTTTCATTGAGAGTTCCTTTGTGCTGTCAATAGAAGGTTCGATGGCTGGTTCGATCATCTACAATGATGCTGTTTTGGGGGAGACCTTCTCCCCCGGCCAGATTTTCGTATTCGGCGGCTTCGCGCTGCGTGCCAACTCGATTGGCCGCCTTGAGCAGATCGACAGCTATGCCCCTGGTTATCAGATCAGTTTTGGGAACCTAAACTATGTCGCCGATATCCGAGGAGACTTGATCTTCGAAGGGTTCGCGGCCCCGATTGTCGCTCTGGCCTTAGATCCAGAGTAGGCTGTCATGTCCGAAGACGGGAGTTTAGAGCCCGCCGGACTCTCTGCAATTGTGGAACTTGCTACCGAGATCCGGAGGGGACGGCGTCATCGTCAAACCCAAAGACGAACCGAACTCCCCTTGACGCTAAAGCGCCGGACACTCCGCCGGACTCTAAGTCCGAACTCTCGAGGTTCGTGTCAAACGGGCGCGGCCAGGAGGCTCTGTGACACCCAAAATTTTATTTGGTTTTCTTTTAAACTTTTGTTTGATTTGAGGGAGGTGATTTAAATTTTTCTTCTAAAGAACTCTCCCTCTCAAATATTTTTTTGACAAGTGTTTTGTTTTGGATTCACCCAAGACTTGATTTTGGTCTTGGAGGTTCTTTCTTCTTATTTGGACTCAAAACCAAATGCCTTTCACTTGGGAAAATTCCTTTTAAAAATTTCTTTTAAATAATCCTATAGCTTTTGGAATGATCCTTTCCACTTTCAAAAATTCCTCTTGCCATGACCTAAGTGTAAATCCCCTCTCATAAGCCTTTCCCCACCTTTGGACCATGATGTACCTCAACTACATCAAGTTGAACCTCTCCATATATTTATTTTCCATTTATTTCTCATCAAAAACAATTTCTGCCTTCTATCTTGATCCTTGGAAGTTATCAAAGGAGCTACCCTTTCTGTTTTGATTTTTGCCCCCAAACCAATTTCCCTACTTAGTCCTTTGAGCCCTCAACCAGGATCCATGAAGATCCACTGGTCTCTAGTTCAAATTTTTCAAACTACACTTGCTGCAAGTTTGGACCTCATTTGCCAAATTTGATGAAATTCATTTGAAATCTTCTCCTAAAAATCTGAGATAAATCAGGCAGCCTCTGGGTGCATTGAGAGGTCACCTCACCAAGTCCCAGCTCCAGGAAAAAATTTCTTGATGCCAAATCATTTCATCGAACACCTACTGGACACTGTTTCTATAATGTTCAGTCAAGTTCAGTTAACAGTGTCTGAAACTATTGTCGTTTCTTCAGTGTCCGTTGTCGATCTCGCCAGTGCCCCGGCGTCGCCGTGCTTCCTGTCCCCTCCCCCTTGTCCTCTGCACCGCACGAGCGCCTGGAAGGTTGCGGGCGTCGGCGACGAGCAGGAGGAGGTGCGCCGCCCCGTGACCGACGGCAGCGGCGGCTTTGCGGCCGCCAGAGAGAGGCACAGCGCAGACGGCGCCGTCCAGCGCCGCCCAAGCCACCGGAGGCCGCCGCGTGGCCCTCCACTCCCCCGTGCGCGCTGCCACCCTCGTCGTGAACCGCTAGGCGCGGAGCGCGCTCTCTGCCACCGCCGTGCCCGTACGGCCGCCCCGACGAAGACCGGCGCCATTACGCCAAGCCCGACCGAGTTTAGCAGTGGAACGGGACCAGTAACTCTCACTGATGCTGCCTGGCCACCTAAACCCCCTGCCCAACCACTGCCTCGCCGTAATCGCTCGCCGGAGATTTCCCTTTCACGGCCACCCCCTCGAATCGCCTATAAATAGAGGCCCCGAGCTCCAACTAGAACCCATACCACCTCTGCGCACCTCCAACACCACGCCTAGCCACTGGAAGAGCCCCGAGGGAGTCTCCTTCCTCAACTCCAGCCGCCGCGACCCGCCACGGGATCCAGCTCGATTCGCTCCCGTGCGTGCACCTCTGCCTCTCATCTCTTGCCAGTAGCTTCCCTATGCATCCACTCTCCTGACCCGCGCTTCAATTCGGAGTTTGCAGCACCCACCGGAGTTTCTCCACCATCGCCCGAGCCGCCGTCCGCCGGAGAAAGTGTCGCCGTCGACGTGGTGCTCCCCGACGACCAAGTCCACCACCCACCGACGCGGAAGGACACGCTGAACCTCTTGGTACACTCCGATCTCCCTGACTCGCCGTGGTTCGACGCCGGAGACCACCGCAGCCTTCGGGCGCCGGCGAGGATTTGAACCTGACGTGTGGACCCCCAACGTCAGCCTCTCTTTCTTTCCCCCCGAAGCGTTTTCTGTTGGCGCCTTCGGGCAAGTACGTTTTCTCTGTGGGCTGGCGCGTTTCTCTTCGAACCGTTTTCTGTTTTCTCAGTTAAGGCCCTGGATCTTTTCTGTTTCATCACAGATTAGTCCCTGGACTAAAACCCTTATAACTTTTTAATAAAATGTGATTTTTGAGTGATTCTTTTTCTGACAGTCTTAAATTTTTGTCTAGTTTTTTTATAGTATTTATTTGGAAATTTTTTGGAACAACTTTTATGCACACGATGATTTTCACGTTAGTATACGTTTTCGCTATACCGTAGGTTCCGGAAGAGGTGACGGAGCCGCGAACTTCGCCGAGCTAGACTCCGACTTCTCCGAACCAGGCAAGCATGTTTTGAACCTTTGATATGATAGGTGTTTTGCATGTTTGCTTGAATGGTTGTGCATGGCATATGAGCATCGGTGAGTATCTCGTTGCACGTAAGGCAACTACCCGTGTGTTCCGAAGTTACTATGATCTCTAATGAGAGATGGCCTAGTCATGTGGTGACATGAAGGGCGGTAAGGTGGCACTGTTGTAGCATGCCAGCCTTACGTCATCCGATAAATTCCGACGTTAACGTGGACAGAGTCACGTTATCGTTCTTCCCCCTTCCGTGCTACCACATGTTTTTTGCCAGAATGCGGTTTAGTAAGTTGGTAACCTCTTTCCGTGTACACACCAAATAGAGGGGCCGGGATGAGGGTTCCATGGCCCTGGATTAAAGCCAGTCATCCGGTCAGGGGGCATGGGTGTTTCTGGTTGGGACCGAGAGGGGGGCACCCCTTAGAGCGCGCGTATATAAATTTGATCCCATGCTACGCGAGGTTGTAGCCTCCCCGTCTCAAGGTTTTTCTTGAACGTTGCCGAGGGTGATTCCTGGCTTCGGAATGTTGAATGGGTGTGTACTGGTTAGATGTGTTTCTTCCAAAACACCGTAAACGGAACTAGTCCCCGTGACTACTGAAATCCGTTGGCTGTGGTTAAAGTACAAACTCTGCAGAGTCAAATCCTTCCGAGTCATCATATCCGTGGTCAAGGACCGTGATCAGTGAACCCATATCTATGTCAAGTCCTCGTGGTATTTTCCCCGGTGAACAAGCTTGATTGGTATATTGGTTGAACGTTATTCCGTGGTTGGACTAACCCTGTTGTTTATTTCATACCTAATTATGCCCTTGCAGTGTTTGAATTCTTGAGCTACTGAGATATCAAGTTATGATATATAAGCCCTTTATGTGATGTCGCCCAGACGTCCGACTGTGGCACTCTTGTTATTTATTTTTGATATAAGCCCTTTATGTGATGTCGCTCAGACGTCCGACTGTGGCATGTTCGCCTTTTACTTTCAATATAAGCCCTTTATGTGATGTCGCTCAGACGTCCGACTGTGGCATGTTCGTCTTTTACTTTCAATATAAGCCCTTTATGTGATGTCGCCCAGACGTCCGACTGTGGCACTCTTGTTATTTATTTTTGATATAAGCCCTTTATGTGATGTCGCTCAGACGTCCGACTGTGGCACGCACCGTCTTTTACTTTCAATATAAGCCCTTTATGTGGTGTCGCCTTGACGCCCGACTGCGGCATTATTATTCTTGTATTTTCCTCTCGAGGAGTCATTCAGACACTCGTTTGGCCCTCAGTATTTACTTTGGGATTTCGGGAGGACTACCGCCCGACTTCTCTGTTTTTTCCCATGCATTATTATCTCTATGTCTGAGTGCACTTGTTAATCTGTTCTTATGCATCATGTTTACATTTGTTATATCTTATGTCCGAACTGTCTTGCGAGTACTTTCATAGTACTCACCTGGCTTGTTGATTTGGCCAGATGTTGACGAAGGCGATCTCATGGATGAAGAGTTTGATAGTGAGTCCGACGCCTAGAGGAGTCCCAGTCAGTCCCGTGCGATCCTGGATATTGGTCACTTGTATTATATACGCTTCCGCCACCCGCAATAAGTCTCCTCGAGCCTCACTCCGACGCTCGAAGAGTTGTTAGTTTTCAGGAGTCCCCGCTCAACCTTGTATTATATTCAGTACTCCTGGTATTTTCTTCTGTGATCAAGATTTTGTCTACCAGTAAGAAGGAATTCTTCTCTACTGGTCCGTAAAAGGGATCGGTCTCTCAATAAATATTTTTATTGGAAAACCGGTCGTGACAAGCTTGGTATCAGAGCCAGGCTGACTGTAGGAAGCCACTAGGTGCGATCGCTAATCGGTTATTAGCGTCCTTTGTGCTTTTTTAGCATTTTTGCAAATGTAGCTATTTTCTGTTGGTCATCATAAATTTATGACATGACTACTCAGAATTTTTGCCTACTTTTGTAGATGGCTGGCAGCAACTGCGAGACTCGAGTGTTCACTAACGTGCCCGAGGGGTTTGTCAAACTCCTCGTCTCCATCACCAAGCTCGCGATCGGGCCAGCGACTCGTCCGGAGTTCACGCTTTACCAGCACAAGCTCAGCGACGACGTGTCTATGCACCAGGCCGTGGTGCAATTCAAGGGAGGACGTTCTGCGTCTCGCCACTTCCGTTTTGTGGGAAGGGCCATGCCTACGGAGAGGCATGCCATGCAGATGGCTGCCCGTGAGGCGATAGCTCGCCTTCGGGACATTCTTCCTATGATGAAGACTCGTCGCTACCGCTACCTCCCATGCCATGTGCCTTATACTTGTCACTATGCATTCGCCTGCCATAGGGGAGAGCGAGATGAAGCCATCGAGATGGTTGTTGAGTACCTCAAAGCTCTGGAGGAATCTTTCGACAACCTCGTGGACGATCTTGTGGCTGCCCGCATGGACTTAGTCCGGGGTGGTCCTGCCAGCAGGAAGGAGCTGCTCCACACGGCACCGCCTCTGACATTCGTCTCGTCTTCAGCATCTTATGCACCGGCCATTTTGGCCACTGCTCGCCATCTGCCTACCACTGAGGACTTCGACCGAGTCATCGCTCCTACTCCAGTCAGAGCTGCACCGCCTGCCGCACCCGCACTACCGCCTGTCGCACCCGCGTTATCACCGCAGCGCAGTGCTACACGTCAGGAGCCTGCTAGAGAGGAGGTGGAGGTTGAATCTCCTGCACCGCTGAGTCTTCCCCTCGGCAAGGGAAAGGACATCGTCACCATCTCCGACTGAGAACGCCGAGTAGCCGCGCGTTGTGTCTGCTTGTATGATGTGTTTTATCTGTACGTTAGTTTGTAGTAGTTGTGTACGCTGCTTTCCGAAGGAGTGTGCTAGTCAAATAACATGTCAGGAATGTGTACGCACATCCTGAGTGCTGTATCGTACGTTTGCGTTTCGCGTGTAAGATATATGCTAAGCGGTTCTTCTCCGTGCGAAATCGTTTATGTTTTCTTGAAAAATCTTGAGGCCTTTCAAATTTTATTTTTGTCTTTGCAAGATTTTCCTTGTGCCACACAGTTCTTCTCATGAGTTTTGCTAAATAATACCCCAGAGTGGAAAAATGTCTCGTCCGTGGACTCGTTCCATGCCCAATCAGCCGGAAGAGGTTTATGGAACACAGACCAGCAACAACTTCACTCAGGGACAGTCCAGTCAACAGGACAGCGAAGCGGCCTTATCTCAAGTATGCCGCCTTTTCGAACAAAGCCAACAGCAACACCAAGAGATGATGAACCACGTCATCAATATGGGAAACCACCGTGAGCCGTACCAACCACACTCCAAGTTGTCTGAACTGCAGAAGACACGCCCGCCAACGTTTGCTCACACCGATAGGCCACTTGAAGCCGATGATTGGCTTCGTGACATCGAAAGAAAGCTGATTATTGCTCAGTGTTCAGATCATGAGAAGGTGCTTTATGCACCCCACTACCTTACTGGAGCAGCTGCTGCATGGTGGGAAAACTTCCTACACATGCATCCCAGTGAACACAACATCACCTGGGAAGAGTTCAAGGAGGGCTTTCGTGGGGCACACATCCCCAGGAGCATCATAAAAATCAAGAAGAGAGAATTTGATGACCTCAAGCAAAGAGGCATGTCAGTGACAGAATACAACGGTCAGTTTACCCAGCTATCTCGTTATGCCTACGACGAGCACATGACAGAGAACAAGAGGATGGAAAAATTCTTGGACGGCCTGGCACCGGCACTAAGATGCCAACTGGTTGTACACACTTTCCCGGATTTTAAAACTCTGGTTGACAAGGCCATTACCTTGGAGAATGAGCGTCGTAGTCTGGAAGATATCCGTAAGCGAAAGAGGGATAAGACGACCCTTGCTCGCAACAACCGAAGCAAGACTGATGTTCAGAGGACTGAAGCAAGGAAATCCACGACTACTGATCTAAGGCCAACCAGACAATTTCATTCCAGGGACAAGGACTTCACATACCGTCCAGGGGTCACTTGCTATGCTTGTGGTGAAGAAGGGCACTATGCCAAACAGTGCCCAAAGCCAAGGAACTCGGCCCCCAAACCGAACAACGGTGGGAACAATCCAGCCCCCAAGCGCAACAATTTCAATCCCAACAACAACCACAGGAAGGGTCACTTGAACCATGTGACCAGAGAAGAAGCGCAGAATGCCCCAGACATCGTGCTCGGTACGTTCCCTGTCAACACAGTACCTGCCACGGTTTTGTTTGATTCTGGAGCTTCCCATTCGTTCATTTCGAAGAGTTTTGTTTTGCAACATGGTTTTCCGATACTTCCCTTGGAAAAATCTATGATCATCAAGTCCCCCGGAAATAAGCAGATCGCTCAGAGTTACTGCAGAGGAGTGATCATTGAGTTCGAAGGACTAAAGTTCCAAGCTAATCTCATCGTGTTGGAAAATAAAGGACTGGATGTCATCCTAGGGATGGACTGGTTAACCACCAACAAAGGATTTATTGATTGTTTCAATCGGACTGTGATCCTCACCCATCATCACGGCAAGACAATTAAGGTTACAGCTCAAGAGAGACCACGGTCACGGCAACCAAAGCTGAACAAAGTGGACATTTCAGAATTGAGAAAAGTTCCAGTGGTGTGCGAATTTCCTGACGTATTTCCTGAAGAACTACCAGGCATGCCACCAGACCGAGAGATAGAGTTCAGCATTGAACTAGCACCTGACACCACTCCCATCTATAAGAAACCTTATAGAATGGCACCCTCAGAATTGGTAGAGTTGAAGAAGCAAATAAAGGAATTACTGGACAAAGGTTTTATTCGAGCCAGCTCCTCACCTTGGGGTTCGCCAGTATTATTCGCCAAGAAAAAAAGGATGGGGCACTGAGACTGTGTATAGACTATCGAGCTCTCAATATGGTCACCATCAAAAACAAATATCCGATGCCACGGATAAATGATTTGTTTGACCAGCTCGCGCAAGCCAAAGTGTTCTCAAAAATTGATTTGAGGTCGGGATATCATCAATTAAAAGTACGAACAGAAGATATCCCTAAAACAGCATTCACCTCCAGATACGGATTATATGAGTTCACAGTGATGCCTTTTGGACTGACGAACGCCCCCGCATATTTCGTCCACCTCATGAACAAAGTGTTTATGAAATTCATGGACAAATTTGTTGTGGTGTTCATTGACGATATTCTGGTATATTCAAGGACACCAGAAGAGCATGCGGAGCATCTCCGAATTGTTTTGGGAGAATTAAGGAAACATCAATTGTACGCCAAATTTAGCAAGTGTGAGTTTTGGCTAAGGCAAGTTGGTTTCCTAGGCCACATATTAAACCAAGAAGGCGTGGCCGTAGACCCAGAAAAAGTCAAAGCCATACTTGACTGAAAACCACCCGCCAACGTGACAGATGTGCGGAGTTTCCTAGGAATGGCCGGATATTACAGAAGATTTATTGAAGGATTCTCCACTGTGGCAAAACCAATGACACAGTTGCTCAAGAAAGACAAGAAATTTGTTTGGACGGAAGCATGCGAGAAAAGCTTCCAAGAACTCAAGAAGAAACTAACAACCACACCGGTCTTAACCGTGCTAGACATACACAAGAGTTTTGAAGTGTATTGTGACGCATCCCGGAAGGGCCTCGGATGTGTACTGATGCAAGATGGCAAAGTGGTCGCGTATGCTTCCAGGCAGCTATGGAAGCATGAGGAAAATTATCCAACTCATGACTTGGAGCTAGCAGCAGTCATCCATGCACTCAAGGAGTGGAGGCACTTTCTGTTGGGAAATCGTTGTGAAATATATACGGACCATAAGAGCCTTAAATATATTTTCACACAGCCAGAGCTAAATTTACGCCAACGACGCTAATTGGAATTGGTCAAGGACTATGATGTCGGCATTCACTACCATCCAAGGAAAGCGAATGTAGTGGCTGATGCCCTTAGTCGGAACCCCAGCCCGGACAACGACGGTCCACAAAACTTGAGGCCTGAATTTCAGCAAGAGTTCGCTAGGCTCAACATGGTGTTAGTCTCTGAGGGCACCGTATCAAATCTGTAGATACAACCCACCCTAGTGGAACAAATTAAGAAGGCTCAGCAGGGACATCCCAGCATCGAAGGTATAAAGAGGAAAATGAACCTTGGTAAGGCTTCAGAGTTCGTCACAGACAGTGAAGGAATATTATGGTACGGAGACAGACTTTGCGTACCTAACATTGAGGAACTCAAGCAACAAATCCTAACCGAAAGCCACACCGCTCCATACTCGATCCACCCTGGAGGAACCAAAATGTACAAAGACATTCAGGAAAGATTTTGGTGGCACGGTATGAAAAGGGATATAGCCGCATTTATTGCTTGTTGCGATTCATGTCAGCGCATCAAGGCCGAGCCTCAAAAGCCAGCAGGGCTACTCCAGCCAAACATGATACCGGAGTGGAAATGGGATGAAATAGGAATGGACTTCATCGTCGGACTACCTCGATCACAACGCGGTAATGATGCCATATGGGTCATCACAGATAGGCTAACCAAGGTAGCCCATTTCATCCCCGTGAAGACAACCTACTCCACACAAAGGCTAGCCAAGCTTTATAGTTTGTTTGCATGGATTCCCAAAAACTATAATATCCGACCGAGGCACTCAATTTGTCTCTAAATTTTGGGATCACCTGCAACAAGCTCTGGGCACGCAACTAGCTTTCAGTACAGCGTACCACCCTCAGACTGATGGACAAATGGAACGTGTGAACCAAATACTAGAGGATATGCTGAGAGCCTGTGTGCTCACCTATGGATCCAGTTGGGAAGAGAGTTTGCCATATGTCGAGTTTGCTTACAACAACAGTTACCAAGCCAACTTACAAATGGCACCCTTTGAAGCATTGTACGGACGGAGGTGTCGTACCCCACTGAATTGGTCAGAGACAGGTGACAGTCGTATCTTCGGCCCAGACATGCTCAAGGAGGCCGAGGAGAAAGTTAAACAGATCAGGGACAGACTCAAGACAACTCAAAGCCGACAGAAGAGCTATTACGATCAAAAACATCGTGAGGTCAGCTTTGAACCCAGTGATTCCGTATACCTCCGAGTGTCTCCTATGAGGGGTCTGCAACGGTTCAAAATTAAGGGGAAGCTAGCCCCGAGATTTATTGGACCATTCTATATAGTGGCACGAAGAGGCACAGTGGCCTACAAACTAGACCTACCCAAGGAGCTGTCAGACGTCCATGACGTGTTCCATGTCTCACAATTGAGAAAATGTGTAAGTAACCCGAAGAAGCATGTATCTCACGAAGTCATTGATGTGCAACCAGACCTCACCTACAGAGAGTGGCCAGTAAATTTTTTGGAAGAGTCTGAAGGAAGGACCCGTCAGAAAACAACAAAAATTTTCAAAGTTCAGTGGAGCAACCACACTGAGGATGAAGCTACATGGGAAAGGGAAGATTTTCTCCAGGCAGAGTATCCATATCTATTTGAGGATCAACTGAAATCTCGAGGACATGATTTTTCCTAAGGGGGTAGGTGTTGTGACACCCAAAATTTTATTTGGTTTTCTTTTAAACTTTTGTTTGATTTGAGGGAGGTGATTTAAATTTTTCTTCTAAAGAACTCTCCCTCTCAAATATTTTTTTGACAAGTGCTTTGTTTTGGATTCACCCAAGACTTGATTTTGGTCTTGAAGGTTCTTTCTTCTTATTTGGACTCAAAACCAAATGCCTTTCACTTGGGAAAATTCCTTTTAAAAATTTCTTTTAAATAATCCTATAGCTTTTGGAATGATCCTTTCCACTTTCAAAAATTCCTCTTGCCATGACCTAAGTGTAAATCCCCTCTCATAAGCCTTTCCCCACCTTTGGACCATGATGTACCTCAACTACAGCAAGTTGAACCTCTCCATATATTTATTTTCCATTTATTTCTCATCAAAAACAATTTCTGCCTTCTATCTTGATCCTTGGAAGTTATCAAAGGAGCTACCCTTTCTGTTTTGATTTTTGCCGCCAAACCAATTTCCCAACCTAGTCCTTTGAGCCCTCAACCAGGATCCATGAAGATCCACTGGTCTCCAGTTCAAATTTTTCAAACTACACTTGCTGCAAGTTTGGACCTCATTTGCCAAATTTGATGAAATTCATTTGAAATCTTCCCCTAAAAATCTGAGATAAATCAGGCAGCCTCTGGGTGCATTGAGAGGTCACCTCACCAAGTCCCAGCTCCAGGAAAAATTTCTTGATGCCAAATCATTTCATCGAACACCTACTGGACACTGTTTCTATAATGTTTGCAGCACCCACCGGAGTTCTCCACCATCGCCCGAGCCACCGTCCACCGGAGAAATTGTCGCCGTCGACGTGGTGCTCCCCGACGACCAAGTCCACCACCCACCGACGCGGAAGGACACGCTGAACCTCTTGGTACACTCCGATCTCCCTGACTCGCCGTGGTTCGACGCCGGAGACCACCGCAGCCTTCGGGCGCCGGCGAGGATTTGAACCTGACGTGTGGACCCCCCACGTCAGTCTCTCTTTCTTTCCCCCCGAAGCATTTTCTGTTGGCGCCTTCAGGCAAGTACGTTTTCTCTGTGGGCTGGCGCGTTTCTCTTCGAACCGTTTTCTTTTTTCTCAGTTAAGTCCCTGGATCTTTTCTGTTTCATCACAGATTAGTCCCTGGACTAAAACCCTTATAACTTTTTAATAAAATGTGATTTTTGAGTCATTCTTTTTCTGACAGCCTTAAATTTTTGTCTAGTTTTTTTTATAGTATTTATTTGGAAATTTTTTGGAACAACTTTTATGCACACGATGATTTTCACGTTAGTATACGTTTTCGCTATACCGTAGGTTCCGGAAGAGGTGACGGAGCCGCGAACTTCGCCGAGCTAGACTCCGACTTCTCCGAACCAGGCAAGCATGTTTTGAACCTTTGATATGATAGGTGTTTTGCATGTTTGCTTGAATGGTTGTGCATGGCATATGAGCATCGGTGAGTATCTCGTTGCACGTAAGGCAACTACCCGTGTGTTCCGAAGTTACTATGATCTCTAATGAGAGATGGCCTAGTCATGTGGTGACATGAAGGGCGGTAAGGTGGCACTATTGTAGCATGCCAGCCTTACGTCATCCGATAAATTCCGACGTTAACGTGGACAGAGTCACGTTATCGTTCTTCCCCCTTCCGTGCTACCACATGTTTTTTGCCAGAATGCGGTTTAGTAAGTTGGTAACCTCTTTCCGTGTACACACCAAATAGAGGGGCCGGGATGAGGGTTCCATGGCCCTGGATTAAAGCCAGTCATCCGGTCAGGGGGCATGGGTGTTTCCGGTTGGGACCGAGAGGGGGGCACCCCTTAGAGCGCGCGTATATAAATTTGATCCCATGCTACGCGAGGTTGTAGCCTCCCCGTCTCAAGGTTTTTCTTGAACGTTGCCGAGGGTGATTCCTGGCTTCGGAATGTTGAATGGGTGTGTACTGGTTAGATGTGTTTCTTCCAAAACACCGTAAACGGAACTAGTCCCCGTGACTACTGAAATCCGTTGGCTGTGGTTAAAGTACAAACTCTGCAGAGTCAAATCCTTCCGAGTCATCATATCCGTGGTCAAGGACCGTGATCAGTGAACCCATATCTATGTCAAGTCCTCGTGGTATTTTCCCCGGTGAACAAGCTTGATTGGTATATTGGTTGAACGTTATTCCGTGGTTGGACTAACCCTGTTGTTTATTTCATACCTAATTATGCCCTTGCAGTGTTTGAATTCTTGAGCTACTGAGATATCAAGTTATGATATATAAGCCCTTTATGTGATGTCGCCCAGACGTCCGACTGTGGCACTCTTGTTATTTATTTTTGATATAAGCCCTTTATGTGATGTCGCTCAGACGTCCGACTGTGGCATGTTCGCCTTTTACTTTCAATATAAGCCCTTTATGTGATGTCGCTCAGACGTCCGACTGTGGCATGTTCGTCTTTTACTTTCAATATAAGCCCTTTATGTGATGTCGCCCAGACGTCCGACTGTGGCACTCTTGTTATTTATTTTTGATATAAGCCCTTTATGTGATGTCGCTCAGACGTCCGACTGTGGCACGCACCGTCTTTTACTTTCAATATAAGCCCTTTATGTGGTGTCGCCTTGACGCCCGACTGCGGCATTATTATTCTTGTATTTTCCTCTCGAGGAGTCATTCAGACACTCGTTTGGCCCTCAGTATTTACTTTGGGATTTTGGGAGGACTACCGCCCGACTTCTCTTTTTTTCCCATGCATTATTATCTCTATGTCTGAGTGCACTTGTTAATCTGTTCTTATGCATCATGTTTACATTTGTTATATCTTATGTCCGAACTGTCTTGCGAGTAATTTCATAGTACTCACCTGGCTTGTTGATTTGGCCAGATGTTGACGAAGGCGATCTCATGGATGAAGAGTTTGATAGTGAGTCCGACGCCTAGAGGAGTCCCAGCAGTCCCGTGCGATCCTGGATATTGGTCACTTGTATTATATACGCTTCCGCCACCCGCAATAAGTCTCCTCGAGCCTCACTCCGACGCTCGAAGAGTTGTTAGTTTTCAGGAGTCATATCACCCACATCGCTGTGATCCACCACCACTTCTATCGTGAGTTAGTAGTTATGCCACCCTATCTGCCGTTATGTTTTATCGGCGCGCTTGTAATAAATTGTTGGGCGGTCCCCGCTCAACCTTGTATTATATTCAGTACTCCTGGTATTTTCTTCTGTGATCAAGATTTTGTCTACCAGTAAGAAGGAATTATTCTCTACTGGTCCGTAAAAGGGATCGGTCTCTTAATAAATATTTTTATTGGAAAATCGGTCGTGACAGGCTCCAACCTCGGACAACCCCGCGGACTCTCGTTTCTCTGCCCAAACCTCGCTCCTGAACAAGGCTCTGGATTTGATGCGAATCCTCACCATTACCAAGGAATCACTTCCGAATTACACCCAGCCTGGATTAGGGACTGGGAGCGGGGAATTTTACGCCCCACCCACCACCCACTTCATAGCCACTGTCGAAAATCTAACCGACATGCTGGACTACGCCTCCGAGAACATCGGTGGTATGCACGACGATGCCGGAGACGAACAAGGCCAAGACCCTCCATTTACCGGACGCTGGACGGCCACTTACACATACGACGTGTACATGGTGGACACACCCAAAGAGGATGACGACGACGGCAAAAAGGATCCGGTTGAGGACAAACCTGCCGAAGCCCCTCCGAAGCATCGACGTCAGCGGCGCCGCTCAAAATCGCGTCGCGACAAAGACGACAATACCGGTGCCGAAGACAATAATACTCCGGAGAAAGCCGAAGACCCTGAAGGCCTTTGTAGATCCAACATCCGAACAAGATGATTGGGAGGATGGGCAAGTAAACCTTGACAACCCTGTCGGGAACAAGGGCTCGGAGGATAGCAACTACCTACCAACCTCCGAAGAGAATGAGAGCCTCGGCGACGAAGATTTCATCGTGCCAGAGGGACCCCTCGAACAAGAGCGCTTTAAGCGCCGGCCGATCGCCACTGCAAGAAGCCTGAAGAAAAAGCAGCAACAGCTTCAAGCGGATCAAGATTTACTCAATGACAGATGGGCTAACGTCCTGGCAGCCGAGGAATACAGCCTCGAACGCCCAACAAGGAGCTACCCGAAGCGCAAGCTGCTACCCTAATTCGACGATGAGGCCCTGGAACCCACAACCAACGCGTGATGCTGCTGACAGACCGGACCGACCACCACGTGGCCGGGACAGAGCGGCAACTTAAGCCGAACACCAGCCCGCACCACCTCGCCATAAAGGCAGGGGAATAGCGGCTCCATAATACACTTACGACCTACGACAGGACCTGGACAATAGAGCCGGTCAGACCAGCTCAATCTATGGATCAAGGGGGCGTGCCCCAGCACAAGAAGACGACCATCAAGCCTGGCGCGACAAGCATAACCACACCCGGGACGAAAACCGCATACGGACTTCATCCGAACTGCGTCGTGACGTGGCCCGATACAAAGGCGCCGCACACCCCCTATGCTTCACCGATGAGGTAATGGAGCACCAGTTCCCAGAAGGGTTTAAACCCATGAATATTGAATCATATGACGGCACAACAGACCCTGCAGTATGGATTGAAGATTTTCTTCTCCACACTCACATGGCTCGCGGTGACGATCTACATGCCATCAAATATCTCCCCCTAAAACTTAAGGGACCAGCACGGCACTGGTTAAACAGCCTCCCAGAAAATTCCATTGGTAGCTGGGAAGATTTGGAAGATGCCTTTAGAGACAACTTCCAAGGTACCTATATACGGCCCCCGGACGCCGATGACCTCAGCCACATAGTCCAGCAATCCGGAGATTCAGCCCGGAAACTCTGGACAAGGTACTTAATTACAAAGAAACAAATTGTCGACTGTCCAGACGCCGAAGCCCTCGCGGCCTTTAAACACAGCGTCCCCGACGAATGGCTCGCCAGACACCTCGGCCAAGAAAAGCCGAAGTCCATGGCAGCCCTTACAACACTAATGACCCGCTTTTGCGCGGGAGAAGACAGTTGGTTAGCCCGCATAAGCAATAGCACCAGCGACCCTGGCACCTCTGAAGCCAGGGACGGCAATGGCAAGCCACGACGCAACAAGCACAAGCGTCGAATCAATAATGAAAGTACCGTAGACACGGCAGTCAACGCCGGCTTCAGTGGCACTAAATCCGGTCAATGGAAGAAGCCATTTAAAGGAAGCAAAGATGGTCCATCTAGTTTGGATAGAATACTCGATCGGCCCTGCCAGATTCACGACACCCCAGATAAGCCCGCCAATGATACCAACAGAAACTGTTGGGTCTTTAAATAGGCCGGCAAGATCAACGCCGAACACAAGGGGAAAGGGCCACCCAGCGAGGACGATGACGAAGAGCCTCGCCCACCGAACACAGGGGGACAGAAAAAGTTTCTCCCCGAAGTAAAAACGGTGAATATGATATATGCCACACATAGCCCTAGGCGGGAGCGCAAGCGTGCATTAAGGGACGTCTACGCCGTAGAACCGGTCGCCCCAAAATTCAACCCATGGTCGGCTTGCCCGATCACCTTCGATCGAAAGGACCATCCAACCAGTATCTGTCATGGACGTTCGGCTGCCTTGGTCCTCCATCCAATCATCGACGGATTCCACCTTACGCGAGTCCTTATGGACGGCGACAGCAGTCTCAACCTGCTCTATCAAGACACTGTCTGCAAGATGGGTATTGATCCGTCAAGAATCCAGCCCATCAAAACTACCTTTAAAGGAGTAATACCTGGTGTAGAGGCCCGCTGCACGGGCTCAATAACACTGGAAGTCGTCTTTGGTTCCCCAGACAACTTCTGAAGCAAGGACTTGATCTTCAATATCGTCCCCTTCCACAGTGGTTATCACGCACTGCTCGGACGGACCGCTTTTGCCCGTTTTAACGCGGTCCCGCACTATGCTTATCTAAAGCTCAAGATGCCTGGACCACGTGGCATCATAACAGTCAATGGAAACACGGAACGCTCCCTTCGTACTGAGGAGCACACCGCGGCCCTCGCGGCCGAAGTACAGAGCGGCCCTACCAAGCCACACACCTCATCGGCCTTCAAGCCGCCGGACATTGTTAAACAAGTCCGGTCAGTTTCGCATACCGACAGCTTGGTAATTCCAGAGCTGGACTAGCAGTTTTGCCTCCATCGATTGCCACGCATATCTGCGATATCCGTACCGCGTGTGCATAATTATGCACTCAAAATACCTTGGGCATCAATGGAGGCATAATACGAAAGAAGTCTATAGATTCTCTTCGAGTCAGATTTCATACAGATAGCCGAAGACCATTCCTCTCAAGGAATCTCTCTCCAAGGCGAAAGCGGCGCAGGCGTGTGGCAGGATATCCAATGGATTTGGTAGACCAAACTTTATTCAAGGATCTGTATAGAGCTTTCCCCCTTATTTTTAGACCCCCGGCATGTAAAATGGCCTTGATGATTATGGTGCTCTCTGTAAAATCACGTTTTGACGTAACAATCACATTCTAGTGAAGACAATTTTTATTCGGTATCAACCTCATTCATAAACCGTATTGTGTATCCTAAGTTGTTTCACTTGCACATCTCGGCACAAATTGCCAGGGGCTCTATGTGGCCACACATGTGTTGCCAAACAAAAGCCCGAATAGCTTTATAGCACACTTCGGCATACCGGACATGGAATTATATGCATCGGCTCCGTATAATGTCTTTGCTCAATAGTTGGGTTGCCCGGCTCCTATGTTTGCTACCTTACGTTCCGCTTGTTCGGCTAGAGTAGTAAAGGGAGAACTACTGCGATTGTGTTTCTGGTTCGCCCGGTCAAACACCTTAGTAGAGAAAGCCGAAAACTGACTGTCATGATGCGGCGAGAGCTGGTCAGCCATCCGGTGACTTAATAAATCTCTAGTGATTTTTTCCGTAGTACACGAAGGACTGGTTTCTCCGACCAAGCGCGCAACGCATCCGCATCTGGATAGCCGCGCACTTACCAGGGGCTATCTTGTAGCCCCATCGTCAAACTCCTATGGCTAAGTGAGAGTGGTAAAGCCACATAGTCCGATTGCCTGGTTCGCCGCACTGATACCTCCTTTACGGACCAAGACATTGGGTCAAGTGTAATCATGTGCTATCCCGAACACCCCCGTAGTATCTACGTGGGGGCTGAAGTCGACGACTGGAAAACTCTCAGGAATATGAAAACGGCCCACAGGAGATTTTTTTCAGACAAACGACATAAATATATTGCAAAGCCTTCATAGATAATAAAAACATTCGGGCAGTTCGGGTACATTCATTCGAACATAATGTTCTTGGAGCATTGAGCCTCTATCAAGCGGGCACCCTCTAGGACGTTCTTTAAATAGCGCTCCGGCGTGCGGTGGTCCTTGCCTCCGGGTGGGCCCTCGACGGCCACATCGGCAGCCTTCATCTTCGCCCAGTGCATCTTGACCACTGTTCAAGATATCTTCCGATATTCTGATAAATCGGCCGATTTATCAATTACCGTTGTCTGACCGATAAGATAAATCGGCCGATAAATTAGCCGATATGGCAATAAATCGGCCGATATATCGATAAACTGGCCGATTTACCCCTTATCTTGGGTCGACCGATAAGTTACCGATAAGCGATATCCCCAACATTGATCTTGACACGGGCGAAGGCCATTCGCGCACCTTCTATGCACATGGACCGCTTGATTGCGTCAATTCGGGGCAGTGCATCGCAGAGACGCCGCACCAGGCCGAAATAGCTGCTCGAAATGGGTTCGGCTGGCCACAGCCGAACTATGACGTCCTTCATAGCCGCTCCGGACATCTTATGCAGCTCGTCCCACTGCGCCATTTGGTCGTTCAGCAGCGCCGAGCGCTCCTGCGCCGCAAACTGTGACCAGAACAGCTTCTCCGTCGCATGTCCCTCCTGATCTCGAAAGAATTGTGCGGCGTCAGCAGCACTCTTCGGAAGATCCGCAAAAGCGTCTGGAGAACTCCAGAGTCGATTAAGCAAGGCATATCTCTGATCGCTAAACTTAGTCTATAAAAGAAAGGGCTTACCAGCCGCTATCTGTCTAGCCTGTCGGATCTCCTCGCGAGCCGCCCTAGACTCGAACAGCGCCTCTTTGGCCTTCTAAAGGGCCTTGGCAAGTTCAGTTGCCTTGGCTTTATTCTCCTCCTCAAGGGACCCGCACTTGCGGGCTGCGTCCTTGCGCTCTTGCTCTATCGCAGATATCCGCTCATTGAGTTGGCGCCGGGTGGCCTGTTTGGCCGTCAAATCTGCAGCCGCTTTATCAGCGGCCGCATTGCTCATCCTCGCCTGCTCCTTGGCCTGGGAAAGTTCAGCCCTGAGGGTCTCGACCTCAGCAGTGCCATCTGCAATTATATACATAACAACATCTGAGTTTCAACTCAGCGTTTGCACATTCATATAGACACAAACGGGATGTCCGCAACATACCTTGCGCCTCGTTGAGCCGCTTGTTAATAAAGACAATATCCTTATCGTCCAGCTTCAGCTGCCGTTTCAGTTCCGAAACCTCCGCGGCCTGGGCAGTTGCCGCTAACAGTGAATCCTGTTTTTCAATTAAAATCAGTATGTTACTCCCTGCGGATATCTATAGATCCTCTGTTCGCCCTTTTTCATGGGCCAACCAGAGTCTCAGGGGCTACTATCTATATACAGGCATTGTTGAGGAAATCGTTAACTGGTAGCTGCTCGGTTGGTGGTGAGTAGGGGATTAATCGGCTAATCGGCAAGTTAATCGAGCATCTAATCAATTAATCGGACGATTTATCGGTTTATAGGCTACTCGGTGGCCCTATGAGTAGGGATTAATCGGCAAGTTAACTGGTTAATCGGATGAATTCTTGAACAGGGTATACAGGCATGTTTTCCATATGGAAAGTGGCTAAAAACATTACATCACATACCTCGAAGCCTGTTAGTAGGCTCGTAAAGGCTTCATTCAACCCGCTTTTAGCGGACTGAATCTTCTCAACCACCGTACCCATCAAAGTACGGTGCTCCTCCAGGATGGACACACTCTGCAGTTCGTCCTTCAGCGTGTTCGGCGCCTCCAGATTCATGGAGGTCGCCGCATGAATAGGTGCTCGCCCCTCCCTTGAAGGGGGCCGCTCATTCGACTCCGGATCTGTCTCCGGAGCGGTATTCGGCTGGGGGCCGAACAATCCAGGGCCCCCGTCCCTGGTTTTCACGGGGGTCGCGCCCCCCATGTCCTCAGCGGCCGAGGTATTACCCTCTGGCACCGTATTGTTGGTCCCCTGCACCTCTCGATGATCCAGAGAAATCCTCTGGGATGACACCTCAATATCATCTGCCCTAGGGGGCGAGGAAACTTGTGGAGGCATCTCGCTCTCCATCATCTCCGGCGGCAAATCCCCTGACGAGGAGGATTGTTGAGGGAGATCGCGGGCCGGACTGAAACACATGATTTAATATTATTCTCACAATTTGTAAAGGAGTAGATGTATGTAAAGCATCCCCAGGTACTTACGATTCGACGAGGGGCTTGGTCTGGGAGCGGGGCTTGGGGATAGCTTCGGCGTCCGAATCTGAGTCATCCGAAAGGATTAACTTTCTCCTCTTGAACGCCCCCGCCTCCGGATCTGCGGAGGCCTCCCTCTTTTTCCCTCCTGGAGAAGGGTTATCTTCTCCCTCCTCCTCGCCCTCGTCTTCCTCTCCGTCGTGAGAGGAGGGAGCCTCGGTCCCTCCGGACACCGCGTCCGAAGTATCCTCTTGATGGAGGCCACTCTCGGTCTCCTTGTTCTTCTTCTTGTCCTTCTTTACTGGCACCTGGTATGGCATCGGGACCAGCATCCTCATTAAGAGAGGATTAGTTGGGCCTTCGGGAAGGGGGGCCGGACACCTGATCTGCTCCGCCTTCTTTGTCCAGACCTGTTTAGAGGGTGGAATTGTCAGCATATCCCCTTGGGTCAACGAACCAAGTTATAAGCGGAAGCTTAAACCTTACGGGGGTGCCCGGATGGTTGCAGTCAAGGCCAACGTCTTCGGACATCTTCGGCAACGACTTTTGAGATTAAAAGAGCAATTTCCAGATCTCTTTGTGCGTCGTGCTGAAGAATTGTTGCAGAGTTTGCGGTCCTTCTGGATTAAACTCCCACAAATGGAGAGACCGTCGTTGGCAGGGAAGGGTTCGGCGGATGAGCATCACCTGGATCACATTAGTGAGGCGGGTGTTCTTCTCTATGATACTTTTGATGCGCTTTTGCAGCATCAACACCTCATCGGACGACCCCCAGTCTAGACCCTTGTTGGTCCATGACGCGAGCCGTAGCGGGGGTATGGATCTGAATGCAGGAGTGGCCGCCCATTTGGTGCCGCGGGGTTCGGTGATGTAGAACCACTCCTGCTGCCATGTCTTGACGGTATCCACAAAGGCCCCTTTAGGCCAGATGGCATGGGGAAGCCTGCTCACCATGGCGCCGCCGCAATCCGCGTGCTCCCCGTCGACCACCTTCGGCTTCACGTTGAAGACTTTGAGCCATAAGTCGAAGTGAGGTGGGATGCAGAGAAATGCCTCACACATGACGATGAACGCCGAGATGTGGAGGAAGGAGTTTGGGGCTAGATCATGAGAATCTAGCCCGTAGTAAAACATGAGGCCGCGAACAAAGGGGTGAAGGGGAAACCCTAACCCATGGAGGAAGTGAGGGATGAACATGACCCTTTCGCCGGGCTCTGGAGTAGGGATGATCTGCCCCTTCGCCGGGAGCCTGTGGTCGATTTCCGCGGTTAAGTACCTCGCCTCTTGGAGTCCCTGGATAGCCCTCTTCGTCACGGAAGAGGCCACCCATTTTCCTTGGGAGCCGGATCGAGGCTTTGGCGCTGGAGCTTGAGAACGGGAGTGCTGAGGAAGAAGAAGGTGTGGGGTAAAAAGATGGGTCCTTATCCTCTTATAAAGGCAGTGAATATCAAGCGCCCCTCACAAGCCTTAAAACTCGCCTATTCCCAAGGGGTCGTGCAGACGGTACGGGTGGATTACCCAAACCCGTATTGATAAGAATCCCGCAATAAGGGGACACGATCTCTTCGTCGACAAGACGTGTCAGTGAATACCGCGTCTCGAAACGCGAAGCGGGAGGCTGAAAGACGGTTCGAAATAATAATAAGGCCGGAGTACAATGCCTCGCCGAAAGAGCTGTCAGAAGACATAACCTATTTTTGTTTCAGTATTTTGCCCTTGTGGTTCAGGGTTGTAACTATTGTACAGAGCCGGATATAGTTCTTTTGATCAACTACTTTAGTGTTCGGAGGAGGAACCTGCCTTGCAATGCCGAAGACAATCTATGCGCCGGACATATCATAGTTGAAGCCTGGTTCAGGGGCTACTGAGGGAGTCCTGGATTAAGGGGTCCTCGAGCGTCCGGACTATGATACATGGGCCAGACTAATGGGTTGTCGAGATACAAGACCGAAGACTCTCTCCCATGTCCGGATAGGACTCTCCTTGGCGTGGAAGGCAAGCATGGCGTTCGGATATGAAGATTCCTTTCTCTGTAACCGACTTTGTACAACCCTAGTCCCCTCCGGTGTCTATATAAACCGGAGGGTTTAGTCCTTAGAAAACAATCAAAATCATATAGGCTAGACTTCTAGGGTTTTAGCCATTACAATCTCGTGGTAGATCGACTCTTGTAATACTCATATTCATCAAGATCAATCAAGCAGGAAGTAGGGTATTACCTCCATAGAGAGGGCCCGAACCTGGGTAAACATCGTGTGCCCCGTCTCCTGTTACCATCGATCCTAGACGCATAGTTCGGGACCCCCTACCCGAGATCCGCCGGTTTTGACACTGACAATGGCTACCCCATATCACGTGATTATCGGACATGGGTTAGTTGATTTGTATCACGCATCACTTAGATGACTTGAGGGGTGTCTATTTAAGTGGAAGTTCTTAAGTAATTTGATTAATTGAACTTAATTTATGGTGAACTTAGTCCTGATAGTATTTGCATATCTATGTTGTAGATCAATGACCCGTGCTACCGTTCCCCTGAATTTTAATGCGTTCCTAGAGAAAGCTAAGTTGAAAGATGATGGTAGCAACTACACGGTCTGGGTCCGTAACTTGAGGATTATCCTCATTGCTGCACAGAAGAATTATGTCCTTGATGCACCGCTAGGTGAAAGGCCTGCTGCAGAAGCAGATCCTGATGTTTTGAACATCTGGCAAGTTCGATCTGATGACTACTCGATAGTTCAGTGTGTCATGCTTTACGGCTTAGAATCGGGACTTCAAAGACGTTTTGAACGTCATGGAGTATATGAGATGTTCCAGGAGTTGATGTTAATATTTCAAGCAAATGCCCAGGTTGAGAGATATGAAGTCTCCAATAAGTTCTATAGCTACAAGATGGAGGAGAATAATTATGTCAGTGAATACATACTCAAAATTTCTGGGTATCATAATCACTTGACTCAGCTGGGAGTTAATCTTCCAGATGATAGTGTTATTGACAGAGTTCTTCAATCACTGCCACCAAGCTACAAAGGCTTCGTGATGAACTATATATGCAAGGGATGGAGAAGACAATTCCCGAGCTTTTCGCAATGTTCAAAGCTGCGGAGGTAGAAATCAAGAAGGAGCATCAAGTGTTGATGGTTAACAAGACCACTAGTTTCAAGAAAAAGGGCAAGGGAAAGAAGGGGAACTTCAAGAATAATGGCAAGAAAGTTGCCACTCCTGGGAAGAAGCCAAAAGTTGGATCCAAGCCTGAAACTGAGTGCTTCTACTGCAAAGGGACTAGTCACTGGAAGCGGAACTGCCCCAAGTATTTGGCGGATAAGAAGGATGGCAAAGTGAACAAAGGTATATTTGATATACATGTTATTGATGTGTACCTTACTAATGATCGTAGTAGCGCCTGGGTATTTGATACTGGTTCCGTTGCTCATATTTGTAACTCGAAGCAAGAGCTATGGATTAAACGAAGATTGGCTAAGGACGAGGTGACGATGCGCGTCGGAAATGGTTCCAAGGCCGATGTGATCACCGTCGGCACGCTACCTCTACATCTACCTTCGGGATTAGTTTTAGACTTGAACAATTATTATTTGGTGCCAGCTTTGAGCATAAACATTATATCTGGATCTTGTTTAGTGCGAGACAGTTATTCATTTAAATCAGGGAATAATGGTTGTTCTATTTATATGAGTCATATCTTTTATGCTCATGCACCTAGGGGTGGGAATAAAAACCGACCAACCGAATACCGAACCGATGCCGAAACCGAATATACCGAATTTTCGGTTTTTTAGGCTGCCACATTTAAATTCGGTTTTTACATTTAATAACCGAATTTAACTCGGTTTGTTCGGTATTAAACCGATGACCGAAACAAACACCGAAGTGCAGCGAGTTCCCGTGTGACTCGTATCGTACAGCTTCCGTCCGTATCGCCAAACGCTGGCGGCCGCCCCAATGCAATGCAGCCCATAGCTAGTAGTAGTTCTGTTGGCTAGGCCCTCCTCTAACTACAAGGTCCAACACAAAAACTAGTACTTCTATTGGCTTGGTGGAGTGTGTAGCACAGCATCGGCATATGTTTAGTCCCACATCGCTTGTTGTCCTCTGGGGACAAGGTGTTGGGTGATATATAATACTACAGGGGTGCTCAGTACACAGAGAAGAAGTGCTCGCTGCTGCGCTCTAACTTGGCAACCGTGTTCGGTAAAAACCGAAACTGAACCAAATTAATCGGTTAACCGAACTATCGGTTAGCAATTTTGCCTTGCTATTTTCGGTTTCTAGTTTTACAAGCCGAAATTGAAAATAAACCGAATGGTATAAACTGAAATTTCGGTTTCTACCAAATGCCCAGCCCTACATGCACCCTTGAACAGTGGTCTATTTTTGTTAAATATCGATTGGAGTGATACACATATTCATAATATTGATGCCAAAAGATGCAAACTTGATAATGATAGTGCAACATATTTGTGGCACTGCCGTTTAGGTCATATTGGTGTAAAGCACATGAAGAAACTCCATGCAGATGGGCTTTTGGAATCACTTGATTATGAATCATTTGCTACTTGCGGACCATGCCTCATGGGCAAGATGACTAAAACTCTGTTCTCCGGAACAATGGAGCGAGCCAATAACTTATTGGAAATAATACATACCGATGTATGCAGTCCGATGAGTATTGAGGCACGCAGCGGGTATCGTTATTTTCTGACCTTCACAGATGATTTAAGCAGATATGGGTATATCTACTTAATGAAACACAAGTCTGAAATATTTGAAAAGTTCAAAGAATTTCAGAGTGAAGTGGAGAATCATTGTAACAAGAAAATAAAGTTTCTACCATCTGATCACGGAGGCGAATATTTGAGTTACGAGTTTGGCCTTCATTTAAAACAATGTGGAATAGTTTCACAACTCATGCCACCTGGAACACCACAGCGTAATGGTGTGTCCGAACGTCGTAACCGTAATTTATTAGATATGGTGCGATCTATGATGTCTCTTACCGATTTACCACTATCGTTTTTGGGTTATGCATTAGAGACAGCTGCATTCAGGTTAAATAGGGTACCGCCTAAATCCGTTGAGACGACACTGTATGAACTGTGGTTTGGCAAGAAACCTATGATGTAGTTTCTTAAAGTTTGGGTTGCGACACTTATGTCAAAAGGCTTCAGCCTAATAAGCTCGAACCCAAATCAGAGAAGTGTGTCTTCATAGGGTACCCTAAAAAACAATTGGGTACACCTTCTACCACAGATCCGAAGGCAAGATCTTTGTTGCCAAGAATGGAACCTTTCTAGAGAAGGAGTTTCTGTCGAAAGAAGTGAGTGGGAGGAAAGTAAAACTTGATGAGGTAATTGTACCTTCTCTCAATTTGGAAAGTAGCACATCAGAGAAATCCGTTCTAGTGATGCCTACACCAACTAGAGAGGGAGCTAATGATGATTATCATGAAACTTCGGATCAAGTTACTACTGGACCTCGTAGGTCGAACAGAGCACGTTCCGCACTAGAGTGGTATGGTAATCCTGTCCTGGAAGTCATGTTACTAGACCATGACGAACCTACGAACTATGAAGAAGCAATGATGAGCCTAGATTACGATAGATGGCTTGAGGCCATGAAATCTGAGATAGGATCCATGCATGAGAACGAAGTATGGACTTTGGTGGACTTGTCCGATGATCGGCAAGCCATAGAGAATAAGTGGATCTTCAAGACAAAGACTGACGCTGATGGTAATGTTACTGTCTACAAAGCTCGAATTGTCGCAAAAGGTTTTCGACAAGTTCAAGGGGTTTACTATGATGAGACTTTCTCACCCGTAGCGATGTTTAAGTCCGTCCGAATCATGTTAGCAATTGCCGCATTTTATGATTATGAAATCTGGCAAATGGACGTCAAAACTTCATTCCTTAATGGATTTCTTAAAGAAGAGTTGTATATGATGCAACCAGAAGGTTTTGTCGATCCTAAAGGTGCTAACAAAGTGTGCAAACTCCAGCGATCCATCTATGGACTGGTGCAAGCATCTCAGAGTTGGAATATACGCTTTGATGAGGTGATCAGAGCATATGGTTTTATACAGACTTTCGGTGAAGCCTGTATTTACAAGAAAGTGAGTGGGAGCTCTCTAGCATTTCTAATATTATATGTAGATGATATATTGTCGATTGGAAATGATGTAGAATTTCTGGATAGCGTAAAAGGATATTTGAATAAGAGTTTTTCAATGAAAGACCTCGGTGAAGCTGCTTATATATTGGGCATCAAGATCTATAGAGATAGATCAAGACGCTTAATAGGACTTTCACAAAGCACATACCTTGACAAAGTTTTGAAGAAGTTCAAAATGGATCAGTCAAAGAAGGGGTTCTTGCCTGTATTGCAAGGTGTGAAATTGAGTCAGACTCACAGCCCGACCACTTAAGAAGATAGAGAGAAAATGAAAGTCATTCCCTATGCCTGAGCCATAGGTTCTATCATGTATGCTATGTTGTGTACCAGACCTGATGTGTGCCTTGCCATAAGTCTGGCAGGGAGGTACCAAAGTAATCCAAGAGTGGATCACTAGACAGCGGTCAAGAACATCCTGAAGTACCTGAAAAGGACTAAGGATATGTTTCTTGTTTATGGAGGTGACAAAGAGCTCGTCATAAAAGGTTATGCCGATGCTAGCTTTGACACTGATCCGGATGACTCTAAGTCACAAACCGGATACATATTTATATTGAATGGTGGAGCTATCCGTTGGTGCAGTTCCAAGCAGAGCGTCGTGGCGGGATCTACGTGTGAAGCGGAGTACATAGCTGCTTCCGAAGCAGCAAATGAAGGAGTCTCGATGAAGGAGTTCATATCCGATCTAGGTGTAAAACCTAGTGCATCGGGTCCAATGAAAATCTTTTGTGACAATACTGGAGCGATTGTCTTGGCAAAGGAATCCAGATTTCACAAGAGAACCAAACACATCAAGAGACGCTTTAACTCCATCCGTGAACAAGTCACGAAGGGAGACATAGAGATTTGCAAAATACATACGGATCTCAATGTAGCAGACCCGTTCTTCCGCGAGCAAAACATGATCAGCAACAAGACTCCATGGGTGTTAGATTTATTACAGTGTAATCTAGATTATTGACTCTACTGCAAGTGGGAGACTGAAGGAAATATGCCCTAGAGGCAATAATAAAGTTGTTATTTTATATTTCCTTATTCATGACAAAGGTTTATTATTCATGCTAGAATTGTATTGATCGGAAACCTAAATACATGTGTGAATACATAAACAAACATCGTGTCCCTAGTGAGCCTCTACTTGACTAGCTCGTTGATCAAAGATGGTTAAGGTTTTCAAACCATGGACATGAGTTGTCATTTGATAATGGGATCTCGTCATTAGGAGAATGATGTGATGGACAAGATCCATCCGTTAGCTTAGCATTATGATCATTCAGTTTTATTGCTATTGCTTTCTTCATGTCAAATACATATTCCTTCAACTATGATATTATGCAACTCCTGGATAATGCCTTGTGTGCTATCAAACTTCACAATGTAACTGGGTGATTATAAAGATGCTCTACAGGTATCTCCGAAGGTGTTTGTTGAGTTGGCATAGATCGAGATTAGGATTTGTCACTCCGAGTATCGGAGAGGTATCTCTAGGCCCTCTCGGTAATACACATCATAAGCTTGCAAGCAAACGACTAAGGAGTTAGTCACGAGGTGATGTATTACGGAACGAGTAAAGAGACTTGCCGGTAACGAGATTGAACTAGGTATGAAGATACCGACGATCGAATCTTGGGCAAGTAACATACTGATGGACAAAGGGAATTACGTATGTTATCATAACGGTTCGACCGATAAAGATCTTCATAGAATATGTAGGAGCCAATATGGGCATCCAGGTTCCGCTATTGGTTATTACCGGAGACGTGTCTCGGTCATGTCTACATAGTTCTCGAATCCGTAAGGTCCGCACGCTTAACGTTCGTTGATGATATAGTATTATATGTGTTATGTGATTTGGTGACCGAATGTTGTTCGGAGTCCCGGACAAGATCGCGGACATGACGAGGAGTCTCAAAATGGTCAAGAGGTAAAGATTGATATATAGGACGATGGTATTCAGACACCAGAAGTGTTTCGAAGGGTACCGAGTACATATCGGATCACCGGAAGGGGTTCCGGACAATCCCGGCAAAAGATATGGGCCTTATGGGCCAAGAGGGGAAACACACCAGCCATAAGGGGCTGGTGCGCCCCCCATATGGGCCGGCCAAGGTGGAGAAGGAAAGGGGAAGGAGGAAAGGAAAGAAAGGAATAGGATTCCCCCTTCCCCCTCTTTCCTCCCCCTCCGATATATATGGTAGGGGGTGCGGCTTGGGAGGAGCCCATGTAGGATTCGGTCCTACTTGGGGCGCCTCCCGGCCTCTCCCCTCCACCTCCCACCTATATATATGTGGGGGGCGCCTAACACACACCAGACAATTGCTTAGCCGTGTGCGGCGCCCCCTTCCACCGTTTACACCCCCGGCCATTTTTTGTAGTGCTTTGGCGAAGCCGTGCGAGGATCACTTCACCATCACCGTCACCATGCCGTCGTGCGGATGAAACTCATCTACTACCTCGACGTCTTGCTGGATCATGAAGGCGAGGGACGTCACCGAGCTGAACGTGTGCAGAACGCGGAGGTGTCGTGCGTTCGGTACTTGATCGGTTGAAGCGCGAAAAAGTTCGACTACATCAACTGCGTTGAGAAACGCTTCCACTTACGGTCTACAAGGGTATGTAGACACACTCTCCCCCTCGTTGCTATGCATCTCCTTAGATAGATCATTGCGTGTGCGTAGAAATTTTTTTGTTTTCCATGTAACGATTCCCATCACGTTCTGCCGTTAACTATTAAAATCGGGTGACTAGGTGTCTTCTAGGCCTTCCTTCCACCAGCATTCAGAAGCTTTTCTATTGTCTCGCTCGATGGCCTCGTCACTGTGGGCGCCGCCATCGAGATGCTGCTCTCTGCGAGGGCAAGCTTGTCGTGTCATTGATATTGTTTTTGCCTCGACCGGTCAGGAGTACCATTCTCGTGGAGTCTTGGCCCGGTGTAACTTCTACCGCAGCAGCACCGGATGAGCTGGGTTGCAGCAGCAGCAAACAGACTGGTTTTTTTTAGACAAAGCAAACAGACTGGTTGTTGCGGTGTGACTGGATGCTTCATAATGGGCCTAAATATTATAGGCCCCTCAAAATGGGCCACCCATTGCCACCTGTATGATGCATATGGCCAGAATCACATAGTCCAGCCCAACCATGTCGATTCCACAAGCGGCAACGCTGGCAGATCTTATATACCGCTCGATGCGGCGCAGAACTGTCACGTCACCTAAAGAATTTGGTCACTCCACGATAGCTCTTTTTTTGCTTGGTTGACTTTTGTTGTTTCGGTTTTCTACGTTGGTTTTGTTATGTTTCTTCTTTCTTATTTTTTTTCCTTTTTGTTGTTCTATATACTTTTCTGTTCTATATTTTTTTTCTTTTATTTCATTTTCTATTCAACTTTTTTGTGTTCTGTTTCTTTTTATGTTTTGTTTCTTTCATTTCATTTTAATTTTCCCTTCTTACTTTTTTTCATATTAATTTTTTCGTGCAGTTTAAAAATATATAGGTTCATGTACTTAAAATATAGGCTCATGGATCTAGAAAAATGATCATAAGTTTTGAAAAATTGTTCTTGGGTTTAAAATAATACTTTCATGGATTTGGAAATTTTTTTAGTTCATATTTAAAATTGTTCACGAGGTTTGAAAAAAGTGTTCTTGCGTTCAAATTAATAAGTTTATGGATTTGGTAATTTTTTTGTTCACATTTAGAATTGGTCACGTCATTTGAAAAAAATGCTCACGAGGTTTACAAATTTGTTCTTGGGTTCAGATTAATATGTTCATGGATTCAGAAAATATTTCATTAATATTTGCAAAATTGATCATGTAGTTTTAGAAAAAGTTCAAGAGGTTCAAAAAATTGTTCTTGGGTTCAAAATATACGTTCATGGATTTGTATAATATTTCCATTCATATTAAAAAAATATTCGTGTAGTTTGAAAACTTTTTCATGAGGTTTCAATTTTTTTTCTTGGGTTCAAAATAACGCGTTCATGGATTTGGAGAATGTCTCATTCATATTTATACAAATTGTTCGTGAAGTTTTTAAAAAATTTCCACAACGTTCCCAAATTACAATTGCAGAATTAATAAATCTTCAAGGATTCCAGAACAAGGTTCACAGATTCAAAAGAAATGTTCATGGGTTCCGAAAAACATGTTCGTGGATTAAAAAATAGGTTCATCGATTTAAAAATACAGGTTCATGGATTAAAACATGTTCAAAAAAATTCATGGCTTCAAGAAAATTATATGTTCACATGTTTAAAAATATTCATGGATTTGAAATATATAAGTTGATGTATACAAAATATTCATGGGTTAAAAAAGTTCAAAATCCTATATATGTTCACGTACTAGGTTTTTGAATTTTTCCTACACATTTTTGTTTCTTAAATATTTTTAGCACTACTTCTTTTAACAAACATACCACAATTTAGAATTTTTTTTGTTTGAAATACGTAATCTTCTTAATTTTGGTACAGATACTAGTATACTATTGTAGCGAATACTTGCAAAGCTTTGCTTTTTAGGAACGTACCAGTAAGCATTGTTTAGGGAAAGGTAAGTGCAAAACTTTTTTAGCGAGCGTATATCTTGTTTTTAGTGTTCGGCCACTCTTTATTCATTCTTAATATTAATAATATATCCTTTTAGTGTGGATAACTTTAAGCAGTTCAGACCCATCACGCTTATTAATGTGCCATTCAAACTTTGTGCCAAAGCGTATGCCACCTGGCTAGCTCCATAGCTCAACGGGTGATTCAGAAGAGCCAGACTGCTTTTCTCAAAGGACCCAAGATTTTGGAGGGCCCGATTGCGCTCCTTGAGATTGTGCACGAGCTAAAACGTACCAAAGGGAAGGGTTTTTGCTCAAACTCGACTTTGAAAAAGCCTACGACCGAGTGAACTGGGATTTCGTTCGGGAGGTGCTCCTCAAGAAGGGGTTTGAGGCGGGCTTTGTGCACCGGATAATGCACCTCGTCAGTTGTGGGCAGACCGCGGTGACGATCAACGGTGAGATGGGCAAGTTCCTTGGTAACAAGCGTGGTCTTCGTCAAGGAGACCCAAGCTCTCCGCTCATCTTTAACTTCGTTGCAGATGCGCTGGCGGCGATGCTTGCAAAAGCTAGAGCGGCGGGACACGTGAAAGGGTTAGTGCCCCACCTCATCCCAGGGGGGTGACGCATCTGCAATACGCGGATGATACGATGCTTCTGTTCGAGCCTGACAACCATAGTATAGCATCGATCAAGTTGTTGCTCCTCGCCTTCGAGATTTTGTCAGGGCTGAAAATCAACTTCCTGAAAAGTGAAGTTCCACTATGGGGATGGACCAGCAAGAGAGTATGCAGATAGCTAACCTACTTAATTGCAAGCTTGGGAGCTTCCCGATTAAGTACCTAGGGCTCTCAGTCACTCATCGAAAAATCTCTATTTTCTGAATGGGAGCCATTGTACGACAAAGTGGCTAATAGGGTTAGTCCGTGGCATGGGAGGTTTATGTCGTCGGCTGCTAGACTGATCCTTACCAACTCTAGCCTTTCCTCCCTCCATCTTTTTACGATGGGGGTGTTCCTTTTGGCAGATGAGGTTCACGTTAAGCTAGACACCCCTCGTTCCAAGTTCTTTTGGGAAGGAGCTGGAACAAAGTGGAAATACCATTTGGTGAAGTGGGCGGCCGTGTGTAGACCCAAATAAATTGGCGGCTTCAGAATCACCAATTCAAAGCTTATGAATGTCACATTATTGACCAAGTGGTGGTGGAGGCTAGCCAATAGTGAGTCGGGTCTATGGGCAGACCTGCTTAGGGAAAAGTACTTTCCTGACGGAAATGTTTTCAATGCCAAGTCCTCGGGATCGGCGTTCTGGAACGGTATCCCGGCGGTGCACCCAGCGTTTTCGTTAGGTGCTCGTTTTGAGGTCAATAGCAGCATGTCCACGTGGTTTTGGTTAGACAAATGGCTTGCGGATAGGCCTCTTTGGCAGGATTTCCCGCAACTGTATAACATGGCCACGGACACCAACATTGTGGTGGGGGAAGCCCTCCGTTCCTCCCCACCGGCGATCCATTTCTTGCGACCCCTCTCGACGCAAGAAGCGGCTAGTTGCGACTTGCTGCAGGGTCAGATTGCTAACTGCCAACTCAGCTTGGGGGCTGACAGGGTGGCCTGGGACTTGACTGCGTCACATAAGTTTACGGTCAAGTCCTTGTACAACAAACTCACCGAGGGAAGCTCTTTAGACATAGCTAGGGGGCTATGGAAGGCCGGGCTTCCGCTCAAGATTAAAATTTTCCTATGGAAAATGTTCAGAAATCACCTCCCGACAGCCGATAATGTGGCCAAGCACAACAGCCCTTCCGATGGGTCTTGCGTTGTGTGTCAGCTCCATGAGGATGCAAACCATGCATTCTTTCACTGCGCGTTAGCTAAATTTGCATGGTATGCAGTTAGGGACGTGTTCCATCAGAACTAGAACCCTAGGTCGGGATCGGATTTATTGGCTGTGTTGCAGTCGTAGCAAGGGGCCAATGCTAGGGTGCTATGGCGCTGCGTGGGAGGGTTTCTGTGGTCCCTATGGCCTATCAGGAATAAAATGACGATTGAAAAAAAGCTCCCTGCTCACCCGACTGATGTAATTTCAAATGCCATCTTTTTCTTTAGATGTGGACACCACTGGGGAAACAACGCGATGCTGAACTAATGAAGGCTACGATGGAGAAGATCAGCAGCAGTATCCCGCGACTTCGGTGAAGGAAATATGCCCTAGAGGCAATAATAAAGTTGTTATTTATATTTCCTTATATCATGACAAATGTTTATTATTCATGCTAGAATTGTATTAACCGGAAACTTAGTACATGTGTGAATACACAGACAAACAGAGTGTTTGTCGGAGTAATGGGCCACGGGTAGCCTAACCCGAGCCCCCGAACGTTTCAAAACATTGGGCCGGCAGCGCCCCTCAAGCATCAAGGATGAAGCGCCGCCTTCAAGCGGCCGGCTGGTCCAAGCGGCCAGCTGCCAGAAGACGGCCAAGCTCCAGGAGATGGCCCCTAGAAGAGGCCCCCAGAGAGGCCGGCTCCTAGCAGGCGGCCTGCGACGCTCTCAAAGTCCGAGCCCCATTGAGAAGAAAAGACAGGATGTGGCTGCAGTACGGCCCATCACCCCCATATCCATGACAGGGCGTGGCCACAGTGCCCCGTACATGCGGAGATCTCCTCCCGGCGCGGCACTGTCGCCACTCCATCCTTGACGTCATCCCTGCCAGGCGAAGCACTGTTCCCACGACGGCCTGTCGGTACGGCCTGCAGGCGGCGGGCCCTACCAGGCAGCGAGAGTCCGGAGGGCGGCAGGATCTGGCCAGCCGGACTCAAGGGACGCCGGCCTCTAGGAGACGGCCTACACTTCCCTCCGAGTCCGCGCGCCATTAACCAGATGTGACACGGAGTGGCTACAGTGATCTCCCACCAGACGGCGGGACTGTAGCCACGCCTCCCCCGACCAAGCATGCGTCATTTACATTACGGCTGCAGTAACAAGCAGCTGACCAGACCCGCAAGCGGCGGAGGAGGCCTGTCGGCTCCGTACCGGACCAGTCGGCGGGGCCCGCCAGGCGGCGGGCCCCAGCAGCCGGCGGAGAAGCCGGCGGTCAGAGACACTGACAGCCGGGCCCAACACCCGGCCCGATTACCATTGTACCCCTGGGGGGTAGATCATTGTACCCCTGGGGGGTAGATCTATATAAACCCCCCAGGGCACCCATGCAAAGGGGGAGAACCTAGTTAGACCTAGACTCATACACATGGAGAGGAGAGAGCTAGCCCTGCTTTCTTCTACCTCTAGCATACAGCTCGAGGAGCACCATTGTACTCACTAGCGCCTTAGTGATCATGTGGAGACCCCGCAGAGCAGGACTAGGGGTGTTATCTCCTAGGAGAGCCCCGAACCTGGGTAAAGTCCGCCGGCGTACGTGTCTACGCCTCATCCCGCTTGCAGGCACCGGCGACGTTCTACTCGCTCCCACCATGATAAGCCATCCTTTGGCATATGTCACACCCAACCCCCGACATTTGGCGCCCACCGTGGGGCGAGAAGCACCGTCTCCCGAAAACATATTCTGGACGGGAACCTTGTTCCTTCCTGGCGAGCGCAGCCAGCCCGGCACGCCAGACGGCGTCTGTGCCGACATGCTGCGTGGTGCAGAGGCCGCCTGCGCAGCGAGTTGCCTTGCCGATCTTGTTGGCAAGATTCGCCTCTCCGACGAGCCCGCATCTGACGCGGGCACAGAAGGCCCCGAGAGCCGCCTCGTCAGCCTCCTCGATCAGCTCCACGTCGCCAGCAAGCCTGCTGTGGACTTGGAGTCGGTTGGCTCCACCGACCCGATGCTTGTCGACTCCGACACGGCGTCGCTCGACGCTTTTCCCACCAGCGTGGTGGTCTACGACGAACCGCTCCCTCGCGCGGACAGCGGCGGAAGCGCCGTCACGGAGGTGCTCGTCATTAGCCATGGCGAGCACCCTGGCGGAGGTGCTCGAGACCCGCTCGAGGCAGTGCTGCAAGACCTGGCTGCGCCCATCCCAGAGGACGTCGACGCCAAGACGCTGAGGGCGCGCCGCGCCCAGCTCGCCGAAAGTGCCAGCAGGCTGGCCAGCATGAGACACCTTGCGGAGGCCTACCAGCGTGAGATGGACCGTGCCGTTGGCGGCACGCCCGCTCCTGGTGGGCCTAGCCGTGTTGGCGCGATCCGGCAACACGACGCGGCTGTTGCCAGCATGTTTGGGGCGGATCGCCCCGTCTATGCCTCTCCCGCGGGAAACATACGGGCGGCCCAGGCGGCAGCAGACGAGCTAGATGAGCTCGAGGGTGACGAGCGACGCCACATGACGGAGCGCGTCCAGCAGCTCCTTGACGCTGCTGCTGAGCAGCAAGAGGCCGGCTGCCGCGCTGAAGCGCCCAACCGGCGAAACGACGATCCGCCTCCTCGCCGAGATCAAGGCGCGACGTCCCGAGACAGGGAGTCGGCCGCCAGCCGCAGCCGGACTCGCATCAGCATCGAGCGCGACCAAGACGGTCGCCCAAGAGCGGTGGAGCGACGGGACGACTATCCGCCTCCCCCTCCGCCCCGCAGGGAGAGGCGCGCTTCCCCTCCGCCTGTTGACCACCCGACGCTCGGCGGTCGCCTTGGCCGCCGGGAAGGGGTCGGAGAGAATGATGCCCGCCACCGGATCGATCGCCTCAACCGATCCTTGGCGCTAGAAGAAGAAGACGCGTTGGGCCCGCCTTGCTTTGGCCCCCGCATTCACGACGAGCCCTTTCCCAGAGGATTCACGCTCCCAAGAGATACGCCCAAATACACCGGCTCCGTGAAGCCGGAAGACTGGCTGGTCGACTACTCCATGGCCGTCAGCATCGCGAACGGCAACAAGCGCGTTGCCATGAAGTATGTCCCGCTCATGCTCCAAGGCACCGCCCGGACATGGCTGAACAGCCTGAAGCCCCGCAGCATCAACAGCTGGGTTGATTTCACCGAAGCCTTCATCCGCAACTTCACCAGCACGTACAACCGGCCGCCCAAGCCCCGCCAGCTCTCCTTTTGCGTCCAAGGCCCCAACGAGTCGACTCGCGACTACCTCACGCGCTGGGCCGAGCTGCGTAATTCCTGTGAGGGCATGCACGAGGTGCAGGCCATCGAGTAATTCACTGCCGGGTGTCGAGAAGGCACCCTCCTCAAGCACCGGATTCTCTGCGACGAGCCGGCGACCCTCGACGAACTGATGGTCATAGCAGATAAGTATGCCACGACCGACTCCTCCATGAAGGCGGAGATTCAAGTTGACGCATCCGGCAAGGTGGCTCCCCAAGCTCCTCGGACCTCGGCTGGTGACGCCAGTCGGCGCCAGCAGCAACACGACAACAAGCACAAGGCTACGCACCCGGCTTCCATAAGCCGGCAGGTGGCGACAGTCGAAGATCAGCAGCCGGAAGGGTAGCTTCCTCCCAAGCGTCAGAAGGGCGGCAAGCCCAACTGGCTGCCCGCCTTCTCGTACGAGCAGACCCTCGATGCGCCTTGCAAGTTCCATAGCGGCGCGAAGCCGTCCAACCACACCACCCGAAAGTGCCACTGGCTCACCAGGATCGCCAAGGGAGACGGACTCCTGCCTCCTCCGCCTGCCGGCCCGCCGCCTCCTCCTCCTCAGCAGCCGGCGGTTCAGCCAGTCGGCGCCATACAAGATGAATTTCCTGAAGAGCATGAAGCTTATGTCTTGTTCACCAGTGCGGCTGACGACAAGCACAGCAGACGGCAGCGGCGACAAGAAGTACATGCGGTGGCATCAGAGACCCCCGAGTTCATGCATTGGTCTGAGAACCGATCAGCTGGAGCAGAGCTGACCACCCAGAGGTGATGCCTTCTCCTGGTTCTTATGCCCTAGTCCTGGATGCCACCTTCGCAACAGAGAGGCGGGCTGCCCGTTTCTCCTGAGTTCTGATTGATGGCGGCAGCAGCATCAACATCCTGTACCGAGACACCATGGAGAAGTTAGGAATCAAGCAAAAGCAGCTTCAGCCTAGTCGGACAGTGTTCCATGGCATAGTTCCTGGCCTTTCATGCTCACCAATCGGCAAGATCCAGATAGATGTTCTCTTCGGAGACAAAGATCGCCGGTCTGGTTTGAGGTGGTGGACCTTCAGAGCCCTATCATGCACTACTTGGCCGGCCTGCTCTGGCCAAGTTCATGGCGGTCCCCCACTACGCTTACCTCAAGATGAAGATGCCAAGCACCAAGGGAATCCTAACCATAGCCGGGGACTACAGGAAGTCCTTCGCCTGTGCAGCTGACAGCAGCCGGCTAGCCAAGTCCCTCGTGATTGCGGCTGAGAAACGCCTCCTTGACCGGGTTGTGGCAATGGCAGGCAAGCGGCCGGAAATGTCGCCAAACCCCGAGGAGTCGGAAGCCGAGGGCTCGTTCAAGCCGGCCAAAGAAACAAAGAAGATACCCTTGGACCCGGAGCACCTGGAGAGGCATGTTGTCATAGGTGCAAACCTTGACAGCAAATAGGAAGGCGAGCTCGTCGATTTCCTCCGTGAGAATCGGGACATCTTTGCGTGGTCTCCTAAGGACATGCCAGGTGTTCTGACGGATTTCGCCGAGCACAAGCTACATGTCCGACCTGATGCCAAGCCAGTCAGGCAGCCCTTGCGCCGCCTGTCAGAAGAGAAGAGAAGAGTTGTGGAAGAAGAAATAGCCCGGCTCCTAGCAGCCGGCTTCATTATGGAAGTGTTCTTCCCAGAGTGGTTGGCCAATCCAGTCCTTGTACTGAAGAAGAATAATCAGTGGCGCATGTGTATCGATTACACCAGCCTCAACAAGGCTTGCCCCAAAGATCCATTTGCTTTGCCAAGAATCGACCAAGTGATAGACTCCACAGCCGGATGCGAGCTGTTGAGATTTTTGGATGCATACTCAGGATATCATCAGATTAAGCTGGATCCGGCCGGCAGGCTGAAGACCGCCTTCATCACGCCGTTCGGAGCCTTCTGCTACCTGACCATGACGTTCGGCTTGAGGAACACCGGCGCCACGTTGCAGCGTTCCATGCAGAAGTGCCTCCTCAAGCAACTCGGCAGGAACGCCCACGTCTATGTGGACGACATTGTGGTGAAGACGGAGAAGCGTGGCACTCTGCTAGAGGACCTCAAGGAAACCTTTGAGAACTTGCGCCGTTTTCAAATCAAGCTCTACCCAGAGAAATGCGTCTTCGGAGTACCAGCCGGCCAACTTCTTGGTTTCCTGGTTTCAGAGCGCGGCATAGAGTGCAACCTTGTGAAAATCAAGGCCATCGAAAGGATGAATGTGCCCACCCGACTGCTGGACGTGCAGAAATTCACCGGCTGCTTGGCATCCATCAGCCGTTTCATCAGTCGGCTGGGCGAGAAGGCTCTTCCCCTGTACTAGCTCATGAAGAAGACCACTCATTTTGAGTGGAACGACAAGGCGGATGAAGCTTTTCTCCAACTCAAGAAGGTGTTGACCACTCCGCCTGTCCTGGAGGCTCCGGCTGCTAAGGAGCCCATGCTTCTCTACATCGCCGCCACCAGCCGGGTGGTCAGCACAGTCATAGTTGTGGAGCGCAAAGAAGACGGCAAGGCATTACCAGTCCAGAGGCCGGTCTACTACCTGAGCGAAGTGTTGTCCGCTTCCAAGCAGAACTACCCCCACTATCAGAAGATGTGCTACGGCGTGCACTTCGCCGCCAAGAAGCTAAAGCTGTACTTTCAAGAGCACCCTATCACTGTTGTCTGCACTACTCCACTTGCCGAGATCATTGGAAGCCGAGATTCTTCGGGCCGAGTGGCCAAATGGGCCATAGATTTGGCCCCCTACACCGTCTACTACCAACCTCGCACCGCCATCAAGTCCCAAGCACTGGCCGACTTCCTCGTCGACTGGGCCAAGACCCAGTACCTGCCGCTAGCGCCGGACTCCACCCATTGGCGGATGCATTTTGATGGCTCCAAAATGCGCACCGGCCTAGGAGCCGACATCGTTCTCACCTCTCCCAAGGGCGACAAGCTCAGATATGTGTTACAAATTCATTTTGCCGCCTCCAACAATGTAGCAGAATACGAAGCACTTATACACAGGCTCTGGCTTGCAAAGGAACTCGGCATTCGCCGGATCCTGTGCTATGGTGACTCCGACTTGGTGGTCCAGCAGTCGTCAGGCAACTGGGATGCCAAGGATGCAAACATGGCAAGCTACCGCTTCCGCGTGCAGCAACTCAGTGGATAATTTGAAGGGTGTGAGTTCCTCCACGTGCCAAGAAATGACAACGAGCAAGCAGATACCTTGGCACGGATCGGCTCCACCCGGTAAGCAATACCAGCCGGCGTCGCCCTACAGCGCCTCCTCAAGCCTTCTGTCAAGCCGTTACCAGAATCAGATTCCATCTTCATGCCGGCTCCTCCCAAAGCTGTCGGATCCGACTTGAGAGCCCTAGCAGCCGGCACGGGGACTTCGGCAGGTGGCTCGGGGTTGCAGCGGTCGCACCCGGCCCGGGGACTTTAGAACCCGGCCCGGGGACTGCAGCAGTTGGCCCGGGGACTTCATCAACACATCAAGTGGCAGCCAACTCCAACCCGCCGCCTCCCAGCCCAACCGCCCTCGTGCAAGTCGCAGTTCTGGCAGTCGAAGCAATAGCAGCGCCTTCATGGGTGCGGCCCATCCTCAACTTCCTGGTGAACAAACAGCTGCCGACTGACGAGATCTCGGGCCGGCAAGTACAACGCTGGGCAACAGCGTACACCATTGTCAATAGAGAGCTCATGAGGCGCAGCACCACGGGCGTGTACCAGCGATGTGTGGAGCCAGAGAAAGGACAAGCAATCCTTAAAGACATCCACCAGGGCGAGTGCGGTCACCACGCAGCTTCAAGAGCACTTGTTGCCAAAGCTTTCCGCCACGGTTTTTTCTGGCCGACTGCGCTAGAAGATGCCAAAGACCTGGTTCAAAAATGCAAAGGGTGCCAGAAGTTCCACCCCAAGCCACATCTGCCGGCTTCTGCACTCAAGATCATCCCCATTGCCTGGCCCTTTGCCGTCTGGGGACTAGACATGGTGGGACCATTCAAGACAGCACGCGGCGGTATGACTCACCTGCTTTTCGTCGTGGACAAATTCACCAAGTGGATAGAAGCAAAACCAATTAAGAAGTTGAATGGTCCGACTGCTGTGACCTTCATCACCGACATCACCATCCGGTATGGCATACCACACAGTATCATCACCGACAACGGCACGAACTTTGCCAAAGGTGCCTTGGCTCGTTTCTGCGCGATGCAGGGCATCCGACTGGATTTAGCGTCCGTTGCTCATCCGTAGTCAAACGGCCAAGTGGAGCGTCCAAATCGCCTCATCTTGTCCGGCATCAAGCCCCGACTGGTCGAGCCCCTGGAGCGTTCGGCCGGCTGCTGGCTCGACGAGCTGCCGGCCGTCCTCTGGAGGTTCTGCACAACTCCGAACAAGTCAACCGGCTTCATGCCTTTCTTCCTCGTCTACGGTGCCGAAGCCGTCATCCCGACGAACATGGAATTTGACTCCCCTCGAGTAACCATGTACACCGAAGAGGAGGCCGAAGAAGCAAGAGAAGACGGTGTCAATCTGCTGGAAGAGGGCCGGGTATTGGCCCTCAGCCGGTCCGCCATCTACCAGCAGAGTCTACGCCGATACTACAATCGGAAGGTGAAGCCAAGATCTTTCCAAGAAGGAGACCTTGTGCTCCGGCTGATCCAGCGAACAGCCGGCCAACACAAGCTATCAGCGCCTTGGGAAGGCCCTTTCATCATCAGCAAAGTTTTGGGCAACAACTCGTACTACCTGATCGATGCTTAGAAGCCCAGAGCGCGCAAGAGAGACGACTCCAGTAAGGAGATGGAGCGGCCGTGGAACGCCAACCTCCTTCGATGATTTTACAGCTGATGCAGTATGTACCATGCTACTTGGCGGCGGGAGATCCAGCCAGCACCACGCCTCCTCCTCCTTCCCGTGTGGACGAGGCCGCAAGAGGGGTCGTTGCGGTGGACGAGCTAGGGCCTTGAAGTTGCTTGAGTTGTCCCTGTTGATGGCGTAGAGGGCACTGCCGGCCACGCAGAGGGAGATGGGGCTGTGCCACTTGGGCGCGTTGAGGCGGGGCAGCATCTGCATGGAGTTGGGGTCGGCGTCGTCCAGGCCGGCCTGCCCGATCGAATCAGTCACCACGATCTTGCCCTCGCCGTCGCGCCGCCCATAAAGAGGCATGAAGTCGAGCGTCGTGTCGGCCGAGTGGGACGATCTGAACCGGAACTACGGCGGGCGCAGGTCCAGGGTACTCCCGGTCGGCCTGATCGCCTGAAGCGTCTCCCTCCTAGCTTTCTCCTGCGCCGCCGCTGCCTCCGTCGCGGACGAGTAGAAAAGCTTCTCCTCGGGCGCTAGGCGGCTCAGCCAGTATGATCTGCCGACACTGAAGTCCTTCAGCACCAGGTTGATGAACCGCCGATGCATCACCGTTTCCTCCCTTTCTTCCACGCAAAGGAGAGAGGCCGGTGGTGTGGTAGGGTTTTAGTAGTCCTTTTTTTATTTGAGACGGAGGGTTGCGAGACCCCTGTGTGATGCCCGCGGGCGTCAAGAGAAAGGAGCTTCGCGCAGGCGCGCGCCAGCTGGGCCGGCCCACTATGCCTGCTTGTGATATTTTAACGGCAATGATAAATCCCGAACGTTCGGATTTTAAGCATGGCAACCCGAACGTTTTTTATGGCAACTTTAGTTCACGTGAGGTTGGCAAACATTGCAATTTTCTGACAAAAAACCGAATTGGGATAAAGTTGCCATGTCTTAACAACAAAAGTTGCCACCTCATGTCAACTAAAGTTGCCATGTAAAAACGTTCGGGATGAAATGCTTAAAATCCAAACGTTTGGATTTTGCTCTGTTGGGTGAGTTAGCACACATGTGTGCTCCCCTAGCAGTCATGCTTAGTTGTTGGTGTGTGTGCTATGTAAATATGTTCTCTACAATAACATTTCATGTACCTCATACCAAGTGTTTGCACATGCCATACTCGATCTAATTTACATGCACCATCAAACCATCTTCATTAGCCACTAGCTCTTGCAAATGCCAACTATTATGAATCAATGTACTATACGATGGATATGTATTTACAGAAGTATAATAATGGTTAGAGAAAAGTTGAGCTATTAATTTAATGTAATCCTTGTTGCTGCTACTACTAAGTTGTTTTTAGAAGCATCTTCTAATGTAATCTATGTTGCTGCTGCTACTACTAAGTTGCTTTTAGAAGCATCTTCTAATGTAATCCTTGTTGCTGCAGTTAACTAATTCTATTGCCTTTGTGAGACTTCAAGAGTGTGTCTTGACCGCCAATGCGAAAATTGCACAGGCTGCTTGTGCACCTAGTTTTCTTATTATAAATGATGACTAAGGTATTCAAAGGGTAGACATTTGTTGGTTGTTGCAGCACTTGGATTATTTATTAGGCTGGTTTGCATATAATTGTTGGCCTAGTCACCACAGTCTTAATATGCAAGTGTTTTTATCTTTTCTGTCCTGTTATACACTTTTGAACATGCATTTTTCTACAGGACATGACTTAGTCAATCTAATTCTTTACGTGCTATGCCATAGTAGTATGCTCATATTTATCAGCTAAGTATGCAACTGCTGCTGATTAGAAATGATAGGTGCATTTAGACGTGGTGAATATTGTACCAAATTTATCTTGCTTTTGCCTGGTTGTGTTAGTGCAGCTGGAGTAGCATGAAAAAGGAAGAAGAAAAGGGATCAGAACTCAAGTTTAATTAGAGGCTTGGTAGCTGAAGACCAAATATAGAAACAGTACATGTTCATACTTCATAGTACTAGCTAGCATGGAAAAGGAAGAATAAATTGGACCAGAGCTGAATTTATTTAGTTGAGCCACCCCCGAACTGAGGTTTTGAGGCCGGAGTTGAGTGAAGCCGACTCCATGCAATCTATGTGCAGTTGCTTTGGACCCCGGTGCACCAGATATGTTCCCGCTCCTACGGGGATGTATCTGGTGCACCCTGGGAACATATCTGGTGCACCGGGGCAATTGGTGCTACCGGTGCACCGGACCCCGTTGCATATTAAAAAATGTTCAAAAAAATCCGGAAAAGAGTTAGTGCATCGACACAACATCAATGTATGTTGTCACAAAAATTCAAATCAAAATTCAAAACAATGCTCAAGATAAAAAATGACAAATTTGACGTCAATGTGCTAATGGGCCAATACTGAAGCCCAACTTGTGTTATCTACTATTCAGTGCCAAATTTGTCATTTTTGTATCTCAAGGAATATTTCAAATTTTGATTTGAATTTTTGTGAAAATGTAGATTGATGTTGTGCCGATGCACTAAATTTTTCCGCATTTTTTCAAACATTTTTTTAATGTGCAGCGGGCGACCCATGCACCGGTAGCACCAATTGCCCCGGTGCGCCAGATATGTTCCCCTATCATTAGAGGGGGGGAATGGCTACATTAAAGTTAATGACAACACTGATCCTTTCTTCCCTACACACAAAGCTCCGAGATAGGGGTGAGGGAGTCCTGGGTTAGGGGGTCCTGGGATGTCCGAACTATGTTCGTCTGCCGGACTATTGAGGCTATGAAGACACAAGACCGAAGACCTATCCCGTGTCCGGGTGGGACTCTCTCCGGCGTGGAAGGAAAGCTTGGCGTCCAAGATATAAAGATTCCTTCTGGTGTAACCGACTTTGTACAAACCCTAGCCCCCTCCGGTGTCTATATAAACCGGAGGCTTTAGTCTGTAGGGACATTCATAAACACATAGGCTAGAATTTTAGGGTTTTAGCCATTACGATCTCGTGGTAGATCAACTCTCGTAATACTCGTATTCATCAATATCAATCAAGTAGGACGTAGGGTTTGTTGGAAATATGCCCTAGAGGAAATAATAAAATGGTTATTATTATATTTCCTTGTTCATGATAATTGTCTATTGTTCATGCTATAATTGTGTTATCCGGAAATCGTAATACATGTGTGAATACATAGACTACAACGTGTCCCTAGTAAGCCTCTAGTTGACTAGCTCGTTGATCAACAGATAGTCATGGTTTCCTGACTATGGACATTGGATGTCATTGATAACGAGATCACATCATTAGGAGAATGATGTGATGGACAAGACCCAATCCTAAGCATAGCACAAAGATCGTGTATTTCGTTTGCTAGAGCTTTTCCAATGTCAAGTGTCTTTTCCTTAGACCATGAGATTGTGCAACTCCCGGATACCGTAGGAGTGCTTTGGGTGTGCCAAACATCACAACGTAACTGGGTGGCTATAAAGGTGCACTACGGGTATCTCCGAAAGTGTCTGTTGGGTTGGCACGAATCGAGACTGGGATTTGTCACTCCGTATGACGGAGAGGTATCTCTGGGCCCACTCGGTAATGCATCATCATAATGAGCTCAATGTGACTAAGGAGTTAGCCATAGGATCATGCGTTATGGTACGAGTAAAGTGACTTGCCGGTAACGAGATTGAACAAGGTATTGGGATACCGACGATCGAATCTCGGGCAAGTAACGTACCGATTGACAAAGGGAATTGTATACGGGATTGATTGAATCCTCGACATCGTGGTTCATCCGATGAGATAATCGTGGAACATGTGGGAGCCAACATGGGTATCCAGATCCCGTTGTTGGTTATTGACCGGAGAGTCGTCTCGGTCATGTCTGCATGTCTCCCGAACCCGTAGGGTCTACACACTTAAGGTTCGGTGACGCTAGGGTTGTAGAGATATTAGTATGCGGAAACCCGAAAGTTGTTCGGTGTCCCGGATGAGATCCCGGATGTCACGAGGAGTTCCGGAATGGTCCGGAGGTGAAGAATTATATATAGGAAGTCCAGTTTCGGCCACCGGGAAAGTTTCGGGGGTTATCGGTATTGTACCGGGACCACCGGAAGGGTCCCGGGGGTCCACCGGGTGGGGCCACCTATCCCGGAGGGCCCCATGGGCTGAAGTGGGGAGGGGAACCAGCCACTGGTGGGCTGGTGCGCCCCCCTTGGGCCTCCCCTGCGCCTAGGGTTGGAAACCCTGGGGGTGGGGGGCGCCCCACTTGGCTTGGGGGGCAAGCCACCCCCTTGGCCACCGCCCCCCCCCCCCCTCAGATGGGATCTCCAGGGGGCCGGCGCCCCCCAGGCCCCTATAAATAGTGGGGGGGGGGCGGAGGACAGCAGTACCACAGCCCCTGGCGCCTCCCTCTCCCCCCTGCAACACTTCCCCCTCCCGCTTGCGCTTGGCGAAGCCCTGCCGGGATCCCCGCTACTTCCACCACCACGCCGGCGTGCTGCTGGATCTCCATCAACCTCTCCTTTCCCCTTGCTGGATCAAGAAGGAGGAGATGTCGCTGCTCCGTACGTGTGTTGAACGCGGAGGTGCCGTCCGTTCGGCGCTCGGTCATCGGTGATTTGGATCACGACGAGTACGACTCCATCAACCCCGTTCACTTGAACGCTTCCGCTCGCGATCTACAAGGGTATGTAGATGCACTCCTTACTTCTCGTTGCTAGTAAACTCCATAGATGGATCTTGGTGATGCGTAGAAAATTTTAAAATTCTGCTACGATCCCCAGCAGGGTTTTACCTCCATCAAGAGGGCCCGAACCTGGGTAAACATCGTGTCCCCTGTCTCCTGTTACCATCGACCTCTGGCGCACAGTTCGGGACCCCCTACCCGAGATCCGCCAGTTTTGACACCGACATTGGTGCTTTCATTGAGAGTTCCACTGTGACGTCGAGAGTAGGATCGATGGCTTGTCTCATCATCGAGGACGGCATCACCTCCGGATGAGCCCTGGCCCCAGGCCAAACTCTCCGGCTCGGCGGCTTCACCATGACCGCCCGATCGGCCCATAAGCCGACGATGACTTCTAGGGTCATCGAAAATCCCCTCCTCCTGGATTCCGAAAACTCCCAACAGATGGATCGGACGGAATTGCCGTCTTTAAACGCACTCCTCGATTGCATCGCCGCCTTGGGGGTCGCTACAGATTATGACCAGATTGGGCTTAAACCCGATCAGAGGGAAATTCGATCCCCGCCGGTCACCCACCAGATAATGGTAATAGAGGAGCGAAATAGCAGCACACCCCCCGTACTACGTACGGATCATGTTCGGATTTCCGAACTCCAAGAGCCGGACAGTTGTCCGGCCAAAAACTCGCCCGGCCTCCTGGATCCTAAATCGGACGGTGGGCCCGAAAAATCAATTGATGCTCTAGAGCCCGGACTGTTAAGCCCGGGAATTTTTCAAACTCTGGACTCCAAATTGGGTCGGGATTCGGGTTTAAAGCCACCCACCCACCCCGAGATATGCGATCTCACAAGCACACGACAGCAGCCTCAGGAAACAGTCCATCACTTCTGGGCTAGATTCCTCCTTGTCAAGGACAAGATTAAAGACTGCCGCGATGAACACGCGATCTCAGCATTCTACATCAATTGTACGGACGAAGGAATCCTCAATGCCATCAACCGCCGTCGCGTGTTACACTTCCCCGACTTGGCCAACATAGTACAGAAGTACTGCGAAATGGAGAGCAGCTGGAAAACTCAGGCAGCCTGCTGGGAACCATCGGTTTCCGCCCAATCCTTCATCCGAACAAAAAGGGCGCACCCTCTCGGGACGCCTCATCCAACAGTAAAGAAATATAAGCCCACTACGGGACGCGGAACCGTTCTGGAGGGATGGCTCGATAGGCCATGCAAAATACACACAACACCGGGCAACATACCAACCCACAGCCTTAGAGCATGTTGGATACTCCGGCAAGTGGCCAAGAGCGGCGAGGGTATCCTCGCCAAATACACCCCAGAGCAACATCCCCCGCATGATAATGACCTCAGGATATTGACGGTCTTCGAAACCTTCGCTTCAAACAACAAGCGCAAAAGGACACTCCGCGAACTTGCCGAAGTCTGCCAAATCACAGCAGCGAACCCCTGGAACGACACGGCTATCACCTTTAATGTCGATGATGAATCAAAATCCAGGACAGTCCGGGCACCAGCCGCCTTGGTCCTCAACCCAATTGTGGACGGTTTTCGGCTCAGCAAAGTGCTCATGGACGGCGGCGGCGGACTAAACCTCATCTACGAGGACACGCTCAACAAAATGGAAATAGACAAGAACAGAATTGAGCACAGTAGCACGACCTTCCGAGAATCATTCCAAGTCGGGAGGCACGGTGTGCGGGAAAAATTACATTCGACGTGATATTCGGCACGCCGGAGAATTATCGGTCCAAAGAAATAACTTTCCAAGTGCCCCCTTCAGCAGTGGATACCACGCCCTATTGGGGCAAGATGCATTTACACGCTTCCAAGCCATACCCCATTACGGGTACATGAAGCTCAAGATGCCAGGGCCCAATGGAATCATCACTCTTGCCAGCGATCCGGACACAGCACTCGGCACCGAAAATAAAACCGCATCCCTGGCCCTGGAGGCATTATCCGAAGCCCTCGCGGCCGAAGAGTTAACCGCACTACGCTCCACGGTGGATAGGTACGACATAATCCTGGACAAGAGACCCAAATCCACCTCCTTTAAAACAGCGGATGAAATAGTCAAAATTCAAGTCCATCCAACAGATCCCAAGAAGATAGCATCCATTGGTGCACAACTAGACCCCATGGTCGACGCCGCGCTACGAGAATTCCTGCGCGAGAACTGGGATATATTCGCCTGGCACCCCTCGGATATGCCGGGAATCCCACGCAGTTTGGCCGAACACAGCCTCAATATATTGAAGGGATACAAATCGGTCAAGCAAGCACTGCGGCGCTTTTCCGAACCCAAACGTCAAGCTATGGGGGAGGAGCTAGCCAAGTTAATCGAGGCCGGATTCATTCGAGAAATAAAACACCCGGACTGGCTAGCGAACCTGGTGATGGTACCAAAGAAGGACAAATCCTGGCGCTTATGTGTCCACTTCAATGACCTCAATAAGGCTTGCCCTAAGGATCCTTTCCCCCTCCCCCGCATCGATTGGATCATTGACGCTACCGCAGGACACGACTTACTATGTTTCCTCGATGCATACTCAGGATACCATCAAATCAAAATGAAGGAATCCGACCAAGCCGCAACGTCATTCATCACCCCATATGTGCCATTCTGTTTCAATACTATGCCCTTCGGACTTAAAAACGTCGGGGCTACCTACCAACGCATGATTCAAACATGCCTGGAGAAACAAATCGACAAGACAGTTGAAGCATACGTAGATGACGTCATCATCAAGACAAGGCACGTCGAGGCATTAATAGACGATCTACGTCTCACATTTAACAACCTCGGTGAATATGACATCAAGCTCAATCCGGAATTGTGTTTTCGGCGTTCCCGCTGGAAAACTGTTGGGCTTCATTGTTTCCAATAGAGGAATTGAAGCAAACCCAGCTAAGATTCAAGCTTTATCACAGTTGGCTACGCCGACAGACCTTAAGCAAGTCCAGAAAATAGCCGGATGTGTGGCAGCTCTAAGCCGCTTTATGTCCACGCTAGGAGAAAAGGCGTTGCCACTTTACCGTCTTCTCCGACACACAGATCACTTCAAATGGACGGATGCGGCGACGACCGGACTGGAGGAAATAAAGGCTCTTTTAGCAAGCAACCCAATCCTGGCCGCACCAAATGTCAGCGAACCTATGTTGTTATACATATCAGCAACTCACCCAGTGGTCAGTGTAGTATTCGTTGTCGAACGAGAGGAGGACGGACACAAATTTTCTCTTCAAAAGCCGGTATACTATGTATCCACGGTTCTCACACCATGCAAATCCCGATACCCTCACTATCAGAAAATAGCATACGCGGTCTTCATGGCATCCCGGAAGCTACAACACTATTTTCAAGAGTGCTCGATCACGGTGGCTTCCGAAGTACCACTCAATGACATAATAAACAACCGCGACGCAACGGGCCGGATTGCCAAGTGGGCCATTGAGCTCCTCCCATTCGACATAACATACAGACCGCGTCGGGCCATTAAATCCCAAGTACTAGCCGACTTCATCGCCGAATGGACAGAGGCCGAACTCCCTAAAGAGTATGGCACATATTCCAACTAGGTAATGTATTTCGATGGCTCTAAAATGTTGGCCGGTCTGGGAGTGGGCGTTGTCTTAACATCCCCAACGGGAGACTCAGTCCAGTACGTGCTCCAAATTTTATACACAGACTCTAACAATGCAGCCGAATACGAGGCTTCATTGCATGGTCTTCGGATGGCCGTCTCCATGGGCATTCAACGCCTGGAAGTGCGCGGGGATTCAAACCTCGCAATATCTCAAATCAATGGAGATTTCGATGCCAAAGATCTGAAGACGGCGGCCTACCGTAATGCCGTTCTCAAAATGTCGGCTTGTTTCGAGGGGCTCGAGTTCCACCATGTGGCTCGAGAAAGTAATCAGGCGGCAGACGTACTCGCTCGCATGGGGGCTAAGCGCGACCCCGTCCCACCTAACATCTTTCTGGAATGGCTCTTCAAGCCATCCGTGGTGTGGCAATGGGAATGCGGCAATACCAGTCCGATTCCGACGACACCCCCAAACTCCGAACACGCTGATATCATCGGAGGCTCAGCCCCCGGAATAACACCTTCGGCCCATCCTATCATGGCAGTCATAGCCCCATGGACCGAACCCTTCTTGGCCTACCTTAATAGGCGAGAACTCCCTGAGGATCAGAATGAAGCTTGCTGCATTGTCCGGCGTTCGAAAGCCTATAAAGTGCATGAGGGAGAACTCTACAAGAAAAGCGCTACCGGAGTACTTCAAAGATGTATCTCCGAGGAAGAGGGGAGGCAGCTCTTGGCTGAAATTCATGCTGGCCTCGGCGGTCATCACACCGCAGCCTGGGCCCTTGTAAGCAAGGCTATCCGTACAGGCTTCTATTGGACGACGGCCCGGGCAGACGCACAAGACCTTGTTCAACGCTGTGTTGGATGCCAGCTTTTCGCCAACCAAAGCCATATGCCACCCACCACTCTACAAACAATCCGCATAACTTTGCCTTTCGCGGTCTGGGGACTGGATATGGTCGGACCCCTTAAAGGAGGAAGCCATAAAAAGAAATACTTGCTGGTAATGGTGGATAAATTCACCAAATGGATAGAGGCCAAGCCAGTTAAAACGGCCGAAGCAGGACCAGTGATAGCCTTCATATCCGGAGTAGTGCACCGCTATGGTGTTCCACACGGCATTATCACGGATAATGGCTCCAACTTTACCGCCGATGAGGTAAAAACCTGGTGTGCCAATTTGGGCATTAAGCTCGATTACGCCTCCTTCTACCACCCGCAAACGAACGGTCAAGTCGAACGCGCAAACGGTCTTACTATGAGCGGCATTAAGCCCAGACTAGTGCGGTCTTTGAAAGAATCAGACAAGCACTGGGTTGAGGAGCTAGAATCCGTACTCTGGGGACTACGGACCACGCCCAATCGCACTACCGGATATACACCCTTCTTCATGGTGTACGGCACAGAGGCAGTGTTGCCCTGTGACATAATTCATGACTCACCTTGAGTGCGCATGTATGAAGAGAGAGAGGCCGAGTTGGATCGGCAGGACAACTTAGATGCCGTGGAGGAGGAGCGTGACGTCGCCAAAGCCCGTTCCGCATTCTATCAACAGCAAGCACGCAGATATCAAAGCAGGGAAGTGCAGGCCAAGACTTATAATATTGGCGAACTAGTTCTACGCTTGCCGGAAAAGAAAAAGGACAAACTCAAGCCCAAGTGGGAGGGTCCCTTCATCATCGACGAAGTTCTCACCGGAGGAGCGTACCGCCTACGTGATGCAGCTGATAACCTCCTCAAGCCGAACCCATGGAACGCGGCCAGACTGCGAAGATTCTATGCCTAGCGCCGAACTCTCCGTTTGTCTCCTACCTCCTTTTATTTCCATTATTTATGGTTTTCTTCCCCCTCTCTTTTCACTTTTTCCTTTTAGCCATAAAGCTTTGAGTACGGCTCGACCGTACACTCATGCCGTACACATCCTCGAATGCGTACGATGATTATACCTGGGGGCTTCTTTCACAAAAGCATGTTTTTCAAAGCATTAAAACTCACTTCATACTTGTACTTTCCTCGTATGTACCTTTTATCTTCCATTATATGCATCGATATGACTTAAGTTTTGGCCAAGCTGGGTTGTCTGGCTCCTGTGCTTATGCCCTACGTTCCCGTTAATTTGGCTAGGGCATAAAGGGAGCACCTCTGCGATTGTTACTGCCGGGTCATCCGGACGTGTACGTCAGACTGGGTGAAGCCGAAAGCTAGCGTTCTTAAGGGAATATTCGGTCGGCGGACTAAAGATGTTTTTCACTTACTACACTATGAACCCCTAGATGTCATGAATACTGCGGTTTTTTCCACCTCAGTTCGGGCACTCGCATTTAACGCAAGCCCACCCCAGAGAAAGGAACCCTTAATGGAACTATTCTCTCTGGAAGATGTTTCTTACGATCAAAATGTAATATAACATAGCTAGCCGGATACTTGTCTGTTCAAGCAACTATGACCCCTACGCCTAGTTTTCCACGCATACCTCGATTTATTTTATCGTTTGAGTATTCGAAAACACTCCGCACCTTCGGGTCCCGAGGCTGAAGAGAAAAGGTCTGCCATGACAAGCATTTTTACAATCTAGCTAGGGACAAATTTGTCAAATGAAGTACATAGTCACCTACGACTCAAAAACTTCTTCCTCCACGCCGTCTAACAGTCGGTCTAGCTTACAATCCTGTTGGGACAATTCGGCGGCCACCTTTACTTGGTCATATACTAAACTAACTGGAATTTCTTTTCCATCTGACCCTAGAGGTCCGACCCGAGCCATATGATTCGGATCAAGCTTGGTATACCGTGTTTTCACCATGGCCCAGGCCTCTCGCGCACCTTCCCGGCAGGCCGATATCTTCCATAATCGGAAACGACGCCGCGCTCCCTTGAATAGCTGTACAAGCTCCTCCGTACTCCCTGGAGGGGTGGCGGATGGCCATAAAGCCTTAGCAACGCTCCGCATTGCCTGCCGAGCTTGCTCGTGCAATTGCGAAAGCTCTTGTAGCAGATCGCCCGATGATCCGGTCATGTCCTCTTCGGAACGGCCAGTCAGCATACCTACAGATATAACTCTGTCAGTTCCCTTCCTCGCCGAATTAAAACGGAGGTAAGTCTGAACACATACTAAATATGCCGCCTCGTAGCCTCTTATTTTCCTTCACATAATGAACCAGCTGGGCTCGCACATCTCTTAATTCTTAACCCAGCTTGGTGTTTGCATCCTAGAGCTTATATTTGTCCAGCCTGACTTGCGTCAGTATGCGTTCGCCCGCGGCTAGCTGCCTTTTTACTCGGGCGACCTCCAGTGCATCCTCCGGATGATCTAACGCTTTTGCCATACGATATGTCAATATTACTGGTATATGATTATATTTTTCTTGACGGAGAGGTACGTTACCATGTGACATCTTCTTGGACTTCGCCAGTTCGGCGGTCGCAGTATCCAGTTGGATCCGGCACCTTTTTAGCTCTTGGGACAGCAGGTGGTTCTTCTCTGTAAGAACCTGATTATAACAACGATCCTTAAATCAGTTGTTTCAACTGCTTTAAGTCTCGGGGGCTACTGGTACATAATTATCAGTTTTTCACAAGATGAACTTACCCGCATATCTTTTAAATTTTGGTCTGTGGCTCTGGTAAGCCCGTCTCGAGCAGCTCGGATGTACGCATCAGCGGAGCTGAAGGCGTTGAACGCCTCCTTTGTAAAGCTGGGGTCGCGAAAAGCGGCCCTCCGATGCCGATGACTCATGGCGCCCCCACTTCGGAGTTTGTGACGGACAAATCATCCGAATCCTCTGTCGGAGGACAGTCCGGCATCGCCCCTATATCAGCCCCGTTTTTTACGGTAGGGTCTGGAACCTGGCTGGTGGGTGTGCGATCCCCAGGGCCCCTGGACACCGTCCGGTGGAGGCTCTTCCTGATAAACACAAGACGGATAATGTCACGGTTGGACGTGGCGCTCAAGGGATATGTCTACAAATCCATACCTCTCCGATGGATACGCGGTCGCGTCTTCGCTCGCCTTCCTCTTCGAAGACCCAGCTGGCGTGGGCGCCACTCTCCTTGGAGTCGCCCCTAGAGCGGCAGGACGCACCGAGCGCCTCCCCTTTGGAGCACGAGATAGTGCGGTGGGTGAGGCCGAATAAGGAGTCCCTTTTGAAGAAGAAGTTTCCTGATCACTTACGTGTGAGGCAGGGAGAAGACCAGGATAATCGGCGGTGATGGCCACTTATGTGCCATCATAGCTCGCCTGGTAGAACACCCCGTCTTCGAGCTCCACAAATATGTCCGGATCCTCTTTAAACCCGGGGTCTAGTTCCCGGTTGTGATCTTTGAGCTGTGGGGCAGGGCTATGAAGCCATTGGCTAAACTTCCGCCATTCCTGTTACGGATGGACGGACCAACGAGTCGTTAAGAATGACTTGGGGAGTAAATTGAGTAAAGCAATGGATTCAGAACTCACCCAGCTGGGAGGATTGTACATGGAAAATCCCTCTCGGTGCTTGATGCGAGTGAAATCCTCTTTCTCCCCCTTGTACAATTCGGCCAATATTTTGGCCAGGACGGTGATAGAGTCCGGACCCTTTCGGCCACAGCGCAAGGCGTCGTCCTCCCCGTTGAAATGCCACATGGGGAGGCCCCTGTATTGGAGCGGCTGAACAGCTCGCGCTATGGAAGTGGCCATAACTTCGATTATTGACATTCCGGACTGAGCAAGCATATTTATCTTGCTCATCAATTGACGACCTTCCGCACTATCCTCTTCCTCGCGGCTTCAGGGATGCCACTTGTGGCATTTCTTCAAAGGAGCTCTTGAAAATTCGGGAAGACCCCTTCGGGCTGGGTCGGGAAGAACAACGTCATCAATATAAAACCATTCGGAAGGCCACTCTTCGGATGCCTTCTTCGGCGTGCCGGATAGATACCCGGTGCTGGCGATGCGCCATACTTCGGCTCCGCCCACTTCAAATATGGATCTGTCAGGACCCCGATTCCAAGTCACACTGATCTAGCCTGTAACACCTCATATCACCTTGCGGCCTCACGCACGGTATTCCCACGGGTGTCGCCTTACCATGGCCCGGGACCATTTGCACATTTTGGCTCACGTATATGATAGTGTCGCTAACATCCATATGACAGAGAACCCGGGCCGACATGGCTAGTCGTGAACCCAAAGTGGCACTAACTTACGGGAACAGGCATACATGAATCAACATCGAGCATGTCGGTCAGCAGCGTGTGAATCCGGGCTGTAGCATAGGGCTAACAGGACTCCAGGAACCCGGGTTGTAGCAGGCTAGGCAGGACTCCGGATGTCACCGCGTGACATTTCCCAGAAGGGACAGACATAGGAACGAGGTGAAACACATGTTGGCCAGTCTAAGTGTTCCGGAGCAGTAGTGCTGGGCTAGCAGGACTCCGGTAAACCGGGCTGTAGCGGACTACCAAGGCTCAGTGGAAACACCAGACTACATTTCCCCATAAGAGAGGCTACCAAGGATAAACAACTAGATAGTCGGATCCCACGCATACCAAGCATTACAAACATACACACAATATGCTCGATATGCGTACATACAACATGGCACCACAACAAAACTCTACGACTCAAGTATTTATTTAAAAGGCTCCAAAGATCCATACATATCATTCACACAGATAGGGGTCACACGACCCAGCATTCAAGTCATACAAGCATACAAGCCAAGCGGAAGCAACATGTCTGGGTACAGACATCTAGAAAATAAAAGGCTGGGGAAGCCTGTCTATCCTACAAGGGTCCATCACATGCTCAGGATCACCACCTGGGCCTCGAGCTACTCGTTTATATCAAGGTGTACATAGAACCCATCAAAAGGGGTTGCGGCCTATTCTGAAAATGTAAAATAAGCAAACATGAGTACAAAGGTACTCAGCAAGACTTACATCAGATCCTACATACATGCACATTATCAACAGAGGAATGGTGGAGTTATTGCAGCAAGCCAGCTTTGACTCTTGGCTAAACTATCTTATGAGACTTCAACTTGTAAATGTTTTCGCACTCAAGTCCACTACTCACCACAACAATACTCTATCGTGGATTCACCTCCATCATCCTACGGAGACGCCATCCACGGTACTCACACTTGTCTTGAGGATTTTATTAGTATCCATTTAATTATCTATGAACTGTATAGTCAACCAAGTAGTCCTTTACCGCGGACGCGGCTATTCGAATAGATGATGTTAACCCTGCAGGGGTGTACTTCTTCACACATGTTTCCACCACTTAGCGTCTGCACACGACATGTGCTCGGCAGACTTCAAGCGAAAGCCGACGAGGGTGTAGACCACGACCTGACTAACCACACGAGTCTCTAGTCCAGGTTTATCGCCTATTCGGGTTCCATCCGCGAGGAGATCCGGCCGGGGTTTCGCTCGCAGCCCCAAACGATGTGTGCAGGGTTCCCGAGACACCAAACGGGCGACTCGGTACACCGGGCCACGGTGTATCTACCGCATCATAGCCCACCCCTAGGGTCAGCGCTATGCACGGCCTCCAACACATATCCTACAAACACCAGAAACTATTTGCAACTCCTGGACAGAGGACAGGGGCGGCTAATAAGTCGAGCGGGGTCATATTTTAGGGCCCAATGCGTGGTAGTAGCTGATTCTTAAATCACACATACAGATCTCAGTTCCTAGGGACGGTTTCAACGAAACAACCCACCATGTACTCCTACATGGCCTCTCATCGATACTTTTACTAAATCGTGTTCCATATCACTCTCATTACCGACATGATCATTTCACTCTAGCCCATCACCCAGATGAACCAGACGTGACACGACTCTAAGCATAGCAGGCATAGCATGGTAGGAAAACACACACACATGGCTCAATCAACTCCTACACATGCTAGTGGGTTTCATCTAGTTACTGTGGCAATGACAGGTCATGCAGAGGGGTTCAACTACCGTAGCACACAGCAGTTTGAAAAGCGTTGTCTTAAATGCAGTAAAGAGAGCAGAAGCGAGAACTTGGGATTGTATTGATATGCTCAAATGGTTGGTTGCTTGCCTTGCGGGTCCGTAGTCTGGTATTGCTCCTCGTTTGGAAACTCGCGGTACTCTTCCGGGGCAGAACCTACCGCAGAGGCACCGATAAACAATCAATACCAAACAGTATGCCACAATATGATGCATGCTATGACAAGGCAAAATGGATTTTTTTGGTTAATGCAAGCTAGAACAGGTTGGTTTGAGCCCATTTGAATCAAAGATTCAAATGCTAACCCATATAATGAAGTCATATTAGTGCTTTAGCTTGTTTCATCTAAACAGCAAGGTTATGTTGCTTTGACATGCATGAAACCAGTACAGATGGATAGATTGGATTTTTCTGATCATTGTTCATATATAAATTATTTCATTTGGAGTTACGGTTGAATTTCTATGAATTTTAGAAGTTTTAATCAATTTCTGGAATTTCCTGGATTATTTTAAATACAGAAATTAATTATTGCGTCAGCACGACATCATTGTGACGTCAGTAGGTCAGCGGGGTCGCTCCAGGTCAAACCTGACGTGTGGGGTCCACACGTCAGTGACACAGGGCTAATCCCGGTCAAACTCAGCGCTGACTGGGGTTTGACCAGAGGTTGGGCCCACTGTCAGTGACTGCGGGGAGTCATTAGAGGGTGATTAGCCACTAACTAAGTGGCCACGTCGGTGGCTAACCGCCGGTGACACACAGAAGCGGTGGCGTCGCTCGTTCCGGCGATTCCCGCGACGAGGGAAGGCGGGGTTGGGCTCTACGGTTGCAGCACGACGAGGCGCGTCGGGTGGTGCTAGTGGTGTCGCCGGAGGCGACCTAAATCGACGACGGTGTCCGCTTCCGCGGCGGCCGGAGTTCTGCCTCGGTGAAACCCGCGCTAGGTTGCACGGCAGGAAGTGGGAGTGGTCGCGTTCGTCTTCTGGGGAAGCTCTGAGCATGGTGGCGTGCTCGGTTGCGGCTCTAGATGACGGTGGCCATGGTGGCGACATGGCTGGGCGGCGGTGAGGTTCGGGCACGGTGAGAACGAGGGCTGCTGGGCGTAATCAAGGCGGGGAAGAGAGGGATTCGGAGCGGGAGCTCATGGTGAACTCACAGAGCAGACCAGTGGGCTCGGGGAGGCGCTGACGGTGGCGAATCGACGACGGCGGTGGTCGGCTCCCGAGGTGGAAGACGATGGTGATGACGTCGCTATGGCGCGCCCCGGCTTGATTGGCTCAGTGGAGATGACGAGGACGACGTCGCGGAGCTCTCGAGCACGTTGTATGGGCGAGGGAGGGCCGGTGGCCGTGGCAACAGTGAGCGGCGGCGACGACTGCGCTCGGGCACGAGGTGCCGAGCGAGAGAGAGGAGGGGATGAGGACGAGGAAGTGGGCGAGAGGGTTCAGGGGGATGCGTGGCGTCGTCCAGACTCATCGGGGCCGCGGCGGAAGCAGGAGGTGGCCCGGCGCGTGCCGGCGTGCGACGGCCTACTGGCGCGGGGAGGAAGACGCCCCTGCCCCTGGTGGGCTGGGCTGTCTTACCGGGCCGCCAGCTGGCCAGATAAGTGGGCCGCCAGGTACAGTGCCCTCTCTCTTTTAATTTCTGTTTTTCTTTTATCTCCGCAGGTTTGTAGCATTTCTAAAAATACTTAGGCATTTTCAAAAATCACCAAACTGCACATGCTCACTGTTTATAATATACCCAACATGGAACATTTCAGTTTGGGATTATTTGAACATTTAAAATATTTACTAGCATTTAAATGCCCAAATGCAATTTACATATGATTTAATTCAATGACCTTATGCTGACCTAGAAAATTGTGGACCACTTTTGGCAGAGGTTCTAACCCAAGACAAAAATGATGGACATTTTAGAAGGGCATTTCAGGTTCATTGAAAATATTTTTAGTAAACCCTAGTTGGATTCAGGGGGTGCTGGGGGTTCTATCATCCCCATTTCCAAGTTTCTGATAAAGTTAAACATGATGCAAGCATTCTAATGCATGAACTAGCTAGGGTGTGACAACTCACCCCCACTCAAAAGAATCTCGTCCCGAGAATTAGGATCCGTCGGGAAAAGGGTGGGGTACTCAAGTCGAAGACGATCCTCCCTTTCCCAAGTAGCTTCTTCCTCGGAATGGTGTGACCATTGAGCCTTGAGAAACTTGATATTCTGGCGTCGAGTGGTAAGCTCGGCTTGATCAAGAATACGAACTAGATATTCATGATATGTGAGATTATCTTGGAGATCAAGCGTTTCGTGGTCCACTCCACGGATAGGATCCGAGAAGCAACGCCTGAGTTGAGAAACGTCGAAGACATCATGAACTCTGGAGAGATGCGGAGGTAGTTCCAATTGGTATGCAACTTCCCCTCGTTTGGCAAGAATGCGGAAGGGTCCAATGTAACGAGGAGCCAATTTGCCCTTGATACCGAATCGATGGGTTCCCTTCAGAGGAGTAACCCGAAGATAAGCCTTCTTGTCGACCTCAAAAGTAATAGCCTTATATTTACGATCATATTGGCTCTTTTGACGAGATTGGGCTGTTTTCAGCTTTTCACGGATAATGCGAACTTGATCTTCTACTTCCTGGATCATATCCGGGCGAAAGAATTGTCTTTCCCCGGTTTCTGACCAGTTAAGAGGCGTTCGACACTTTCGTCCATAGAGAACTTCGAAAGGAGCTTTGCCCAAGCTAGATTGATAGCTATTGTTATAAGCAAATTCGGTAAATGGAAGGCATTTCTCCCAATCCATTCCGAATGAGATAACAGAAGCTCGAAGCATATCTTCCAGAATTTGATTGACTCGTTCTACTTGACCACTTGATTGAGGGTGGAAAGCGGGGCTAAAAGAGAGATGAGTTCCCATAGCATTTTGGAAACTTTCCCAAAATCGAGAGGTGAAGCGACTTCCACGGTCGGAGTTAATCTCCAATGGAACACCATGAATAGACACTATTCGAGAGATATACAAATCTGCTAGCTGGCTAGCGGTTATACTTTCCCGGACAGGCAGGAAATGGGCTACTTTGGAAAGACGATCGATGACAACGAATATAGCATTGTTCCCTCTCTTGGTCCTGGGAAACCTGGTGATGAAGTCCATACCGATTTTATCCCATTTCCATTCAGGAATAGCTAGAGGTTGAAGGGTGCCAGCAGGCCGTTGATGCTCTGCTTTGACACGATGGCAGATGTCGCAATTAGCAATATATTGAGCAATTTCTCTCTTCATCCTAGTCCACCAAAACCTTTGGCGTAGGTCTTGATACATTTTAGTACTACCGGGATGAATGGTGAGAGGGGATTCATGAGCTTCCTTAAGAATCAGTTGCCGTAGTTGTTGTTTCTTGGGAACCACCAGGCGGCTCTCAAAGAAAACAACACCTCGCTCATCCATGAAAAAACACATAGCAGCCCCGCTAGCAATGTTCTCCTTGATCCGAGATATACCTTTATCACATTTCTGGGCAGCTATGATCTGATCCGTAAGGGTAGGTTTTGCCATCAGGGTAGATAGAAATCCTTGAGGAATAATGTGAAGGTTAAGCTTCCGAAATTCCACATGGAGAAGTGGTTGACTTTGTTGTAACACCAGATTGTTACAATAAGATTTATGACTTAGTTCATCACCCATGACATTGGCTTTGCCTGGGGTGTAAGTTATTCCTAGGTCGTAATCTGTGATCAGTTCAACCCAACATCTCTGCCTGAGATTCAAATCCGGTTGGGTGAAGATGTATTTCAGACTTTGGTGATCGGTGAAAATCTCGCAACGATTACCGAGAAGGTAATGCCGCCATGTTTTGAGTGCATGGACTACAGCTGCAAGCTCTAGATCATGTGTGGGATAGTAATCCTCACGTGGACGCAACTGTCGTGAAGCGTAGGCAATCACATGTCGATCTTGCATGAGTATGCAACCTAGTCCTTCTCGCGAGGCGTCGCGATAGATAACAAAGTCCTTAGAAAAATCTGGTGGCAAGAGTACGGGAGCAGATGTCAGGCGTCTTTTCAGTTCTTGAAAGCTGAACTCGCACTGCGGGGTCCACTCGAACTTCTTATCTTTCTTGAGGAGTTCGGTTAGAGGTTTAGCTACTTAGAGAAGTTCTCGACGAAGCGGCAGCAATAGCTTGCTAAGCCAAGGAAACTCCGAACTTGCTTGACCGTTTCAGGTGGAGTCCAGTCAAGGACGGCTTGAACTCGCTCGGGATTGACAGCAATACCCTTACCAAAGATTACGTGGCCTAGATAGGTCACTTCTGGCAACCAAAATTCACACTTAGAGAATTTGACATAAAGACGATGCTCTCGAAGTTTCGTCAGTACTAGCCTTAGATGCTCGGCATGATCTTCCTTGTTCTTGGAATAGATGAGTATATCATCCAGATATACCACTACAAATTTATCCAAGTACTCCATGAAGATCGAATTCATCAAACGAGAGAAGGTGGCTGGAGCATTGGTTAAACCGAAGGACATGATGGTGTACTCGTATTGGCCATAACGAGTCACAAAGGTCGTTTTGGGAATGTCCCCATTCTTGATTTTGATTTGATGGTAACCCAACCTCGGATCCATTTTGGAAAAGACTGAGGATCCAGCGAGCTGATCATACAGGTCGTTGATCCTGGGGAGCGGATACTTGTTCTTTATGGTGACCAAATTGACAGGTCAATAATCTACAACCATCCGATCTGTACCATCCTTCTTCTTGACGAAGAGGACGGGGCAAGCCCATGGAGAAGAACTAGGACGGATGAAACCCTTTTTCAAGGACTCATCGAGTTGTTTCTTAAGCTCGGCTAGTTCTAGAGGTGCCATCTTATAGGGTCTTCTAGAGATTGGGACGGTTCCTGGAACAAGGTCTATCACGAACTCGACATCCCTGTCAGGTGGAACACCTGGCAGTTCCTCTGGAAAGACATTCGGGAAGTCACAGACCACTGGAATATCTTCGAGGTTTGGAAGGGGATTGGCATTTAAGGAATAGAGTTGACGCTCAGACACTCGGGTCAAAACATTGACTGTCTTGCCCGATGGGTGGGTGAGTTGAACACTTCTAGTAGAGCAATCAATCTTAGCATAATGGGCTGATATCCAGTCCATACCCAAGATAATGTTAATGTCCGAGGACTTGAGAGCTATTAGTGATGCAAGGAAAACAAGTCTATCGACAAGAATTTCATTCCCTTGGCTTACTCTAGAAGTTTGCCATCTAGAGCCAGGAGTTTGAATTTCCATGGAAGTAGGCATGTCGCAGAATGTCATATTATGCAGTCGAGCATAGCTCTCGGATATAAATGAATGAGATGCTCCAGTATCGAAAAGAACAGATGCCGGATGGAAATTAACAAGAAGAGTACCAAGGATGACGTTGGTATCATCATGAGCCTCTTCCGCTGAAACAAAGTTAACATGACCACGTGCAGTGGTGGCTGGCTTAGCATAGGGCATCTTTCCTGCTGGCTTACCACGACCAACGGACTTTCCGAACTGGTTAGGGTTGTTGTTTTGGGGACACTCGCGAATGTAGTGACCTGTCTCTCCACACTTGAAGCATGTCACAACATTGGGGCGTGGAGCAGCATTAGCAGTAGGGCCACCATAGGCCTTAGGCAGTGCAAACTGCTGGTTGGGGCGAGGCGCCTCAAAGGATGGCCTCGGAGTGAACCTGGGTGGCAGAGCTGTGTTTGGAATCCACACACGGCGCTTCTGAGATCCAAAGCCGGATGAGGAACCAAAATCACAGGAGTGCTTGCGTGAGGCGTCATAGTCAGTCTGGCCTGTCTCAGCACTGATGGCCTTATTCACCAACTTCTGGAAGGAGGTGCACTCGTGCAGACGGAGATCACGGCGAAGCTTGGGGCTAAGTCCCTTGCGGAACCTTGCCTGCTTCTTGGCGTCGGTGGATACCTCTTCAGGAGCATAACGTGCCAGGTTTCCAAACTCACGGCTGTATGCATCCACGGTCAGTCTACCCTGAGTGAAATTGCAGAATTCTTCCTTCTTACGATCCATGAGACCCTCTGGAATGTGATGCTCACGGAAAGCCTCACTGAACTCAGCCCAAGAGGTAATCTAGCCAACCGGGCGCATAGCCTCATAATTTTCCCACCAAAAGCTAGCAGGGCCCTCAAGACGATAAGCAGCGAACGTGACCTTGTCAGCTTCGGCTACGCGTGCAGAACGTAGCTTATGGGTAATGCTACGAAGCCAATCATCTGCATCAAGGGGCTCGACGGAATGATGGAAGGTTGGTGGGGCCAGCTTGAGGAAATCACTGAGAGACACCAAGTCGTTCCTCTGGTGATATGCAGTATTCTGCTCGATGCGTTCCAGCAATCGATTGGTCTCGCGGTTGTTTCTTTCTGCCTCCAGCATAACCTCAGCCAAGGAAGGCGGATGAGGTAGATTCCCATCCCTAGCTGCACTGCCTTCCCCTGCTCCGGGGTAGCAGGGTTGTTGCGGGTATTGACCATCCTAGGAAAACAAGACAATAGTTTAGACATGGATGGCAAAATGCCGACAAGAAAGTGCAGAATGTAATGGATGACATGGAATGTGGAGATGTTCATTGCACGACATAGTAATACATAGAACTGCCAAATATGTACCATAAGTCATGCACACCGCACATAGATCAGTACAAGCCAGGCTAAAATACAACTACGGTGAAAGACGTTACATCTCATCGGAGGCATCCCATGCTCCTATACATTATTTTTCTACACCTCCGGAACGTGATACACACTAAGTCGTATCCCACGAGTCACGCAAGACAGTGGAGATTACAACTATTACAACACTAGTGATACTACCACTAACTCAGACGGCTCCGTAGTAATCTTCATAAAGATCACCACCATGTCCTGGGAGCTGAACATGATCATCTGGAAACAGACGGTCCTGTGGAGCTTGCGGTCCATAGGGACTCGGATGTGGCCTAGGTCCAACAAATGGTGGCAGACGGGGTCCACGAGGTGGGGTGATGCCTCCTACATCACGCTAATCAATAAGATCCGGCAGACTAGACCGCACAGGATACAAGTCCCAAATGTCCATATACCCAGCCTGCACGCCAGGTGCAAACCATGTCAGAGTGGCCTAGTGATCAACACGAGTGTTGAAAAGCTCCATTCGGAAGGCACGATTCTCTCGGTCCTTGTCCTCAAGCAACTGGGTGGTGGTGCGGAGTAGTGAATCCTCATGGGTGGAGTCAGAGTAGATAGCCTGACAGTACCCTTCTGCTCCACGGAGTGATGCTGGCATATAGTCAAAATCAGTGTTCCGAAGCAGGCCAATCCTAGCTCGCATGATAGTCATCATCGAGTAGGCAGCGTCCTGCACGGACATCTCGATAGTAACCCCATGTCCATATGAGCAATGGAGGGGTTCAGTGGATCCAGGATAGGAAGGGAATATCCTGACTGTGCATAGATATTGACTCTGATTGAAATCTCAAAACTGCTCCTCAACGGTATACTCAGGATACCATCGATAGCCTGTCTCGATCATCACCCAGACCAGCATGGCCGTGTGACCAGGTACATCGAGGCACCAAGTCAGGCAAACCACGTGATTCTGGGGGCGAGTGGCCATCTGAAAGCACAAAATGATGCAAAGGCATTAGAATTTCTGGGAAAAATCGGACAACATAACGGCTGTAAATGCTCAAAAGAATTTTGTGACATTAGCAAAAGGGATTGCATAGCCACTCAACAACATCATATGAAGGTTCTGGGTTCATCAAACAACATACTAAAGTAGAAGAACTGAACTGGGCTTGAGATCAACAATCCTATAAGAGTCTACAGATTAGTAACACGTGAACCTGATAGAGAGAAAATATCCTAGTCCTTAACCCCCGTGGAAAGAATGGACTGACTCAGATCAGACTGACATGAGGTAAAGGAATAAAAAGAGCCTTACGTTCCCTCCCACAATCAATTCCCTTACATATAACTACAACAATTCTAGACTCAAAATTGACCAGTAGGCTTGACTAACCTACAGGCAGTCCTGCTCTGGTACCAACGCTGCCAGGACCCTGATTCCAAGTCACACCGATCTAGCCTGTAACACCTCATATCACCTTGCGGCCTCACGCACGGTATTCCCACGGGTGTCGCCTTACCATGGCCCGGGACCGTTTGCGCCTTTTGGCTCACATATATGATAGTGTCGCTAACATCCATATGACAGAGAACCCGGGCCGACATGGCTAGTCGTGAACCCAAAGTGGCACTAACTTACGGGGACAGGCATACATGAATCAACATCGAGCATGTCGGTCAGCAGCGTGTGAATCCGGGCTGTAGCACTAGGCTAACAGGACTCCGGGAACCCGGGCTGTAGCAGGCTAGGCAGGACTCCAGATGTCACCGCGTGACATTTCCCCGAAGGGACAGACATAGGAACGAGGTGAAACACATGCCGGTCAGTCTAAGTGTTCCGGAGCAGTAGTGCTGGGCTAGCAGGACTCCGGTAAACCGGGCTGTAGCAAACTACCAAGGCTCGGTGGAAACACCAGACTACATTTCCCCATAAGAGAGGCTACCAAGGATAAACAACTAGATAGTTGGATCCCACGCATACCATGCATTACAAACATACACACAACATGCTCGATATGCGTACATACAACATGGCACCACAACAAAACTCTACGACTCATGTATTTATTTAAAAGGCTCCAAAGAGCCATACATATAATTCACACAGATAGGGGTCACATGACCCAGCATTCAAGTCATACAAGCATACAAGCCAAGCGGAAGCAACATGTCTGGGTACAGACATCTAGAAAATAAAAGGCTGGGGAAGCCTGTCTATCCTACAAGGGTCCATCACATGCTCAGGATCACCACCTGGGCCTCGAGCTACTCGTTTATATCAAGGTGTACATAGAACCCATCAGAAGGGGTTGCGGCATATTCTGAAAATGTAAAATAAGCAAACATGAGTACAAAGGTACTCAGCAAGACTTACGTCAGATCCTACATACATGCACATTATCAACAGAGGAATGGTGGAGTTGTTGCAGCAAGCCAGCTTTGACTCTTGGCTAAACTATCTTACGAGACTTCAACTTGTAAATGTTTTCGCACTCGAGTCCACTACTCACCACAACAATACTCTACCGTGGATTCACCTCCGTCATCCTACGGAGACGCCATCCACAGAACTCACACTTGTCTTGAGGATTTTATTAGTATCCATTTAATTATCTATGAACTGTATAGGCAACCAAGTAGTCCTTTACCGCGGATGCGGCTGTTCGAATAGATGATGTTAACCCTGCAGGGGTGTACTTCTTCACACATGTTTCCACCACTTAGCGTCTGCACACGACATGTGCTCGGCAGACTTCAAGCGAAAGCCGACGAGGGTGTAGACCACGACCTGACTAACCACACGAGTCTCTAGTCCAGGTTTATCGCCTATTCGGGTTCCATCTGCGAGGAGATCCGGCCGGGGTTTCGCTCGCAGCCCCAAACGGTGAGTGCAGGGTTCCCAAGACACCAAACGGGTGACTCGGTACACTGGGCCACGGTGTATCTACCGCATCATAGCCCACCCCTAGGGTCAGCGCTATGCACGGCCTCCAACACATATCCTACAAACACCAGAAACTATTTTCAACTCCTGGGCAGAGGACAGGGGCGGCTAATAAGTCGAGCGGGGTCATATTTCAGGGCCCAATGCGTGGTAGTAGCTGATTCTTAAATCACACATATAGATCTCAGTTCCTAGGGACGGTTTCAATGAAACAACCCACCATGTACTCCTACATGGCCTCTCATCGATACCTTCACCAAAACGTGTTCCATATCACTCTCATTACCGACATGATAATTTCACTCTAGCCCATCACCCAGATGAACCAGACCTGACACGACTCTAAGAATAGCAGGCATAGCATGGTAGGAAAACACACACACATGGCTCAATCAACTCCTACACATGCTAGTGGGTTTCATCTAGTTACTGTGGCAATGACAGGTCATGCAGAGGAAAAGGGTTCAACTATCGTAGCACACAGCAGTTTGAAAAGCGTTGTCTTACATGCAGTAAAGAGAGCAGAAGCGAGAACATGGGATTGTATCGATATGCTCAAATGGTTGGTTGCTTGCCTTGCGGGTCCGTAGTCTGGTATTGCTCCTCGTTTGGATACTCGCGGTACTCTTCCGGGGCAGAACCTACCGCAGAGGCACCGATAAACAATCAATAACAAACAGTATGCCACAGTATGATGCATGCTATGACAAGGCAAAATGGATGTGTTTTGGCTAATGCAAGCTATAACAGGTTGGTTTGAGCCCATTTGAATCAAAGATTCAAATGCTAACCCATATTATGAAGTCATATTAGTGCTTTAGCTTGTTTCATCGAAACAGAAAGGTTATGTTGCTCTGACATGCATGAAACCAGTACATATGGATAGATTGGATTTTTCTGATCATTTTTCATATATAAATTATTTCATTTGGAGTTACGGTTGAATTTCTATGAATTTTAGAAGTTTTAATCAATTTCTGGAATTTCCTGGACTATTTTAAATATAGAAATTCATTATTGCGTTAGCACGACATCATTGTGACGCCAGCAGGTCAGCGGGGTCGCTCCAAGTCAAACCTGACGTGTGGGGTCCACACGTCAGTGACACAGGGCTAATCCCGGTCAAACTCAGCGCTGACTGGGGTTTGACCAGAGGTTGGGCCCACTGTCAGTGACTGCAGGGAGTCATTAGCGGGTGATTAGCCTCTAACTAAGTGGCCACGTCGGCGGCTAACCGCCGGTGACACACAGACGCGGCGGCGGCGCTCATTCCGGCGATTCCGGCGACGAGGGAAGGCAGGGTTGGGCTCTACGGTTGCAGCACGACGAGGCGCGTCGAGTGGTGCTAGTGGTGTCGCCGGAGGCGACCTAAATCGACGACGGTGTCCGCTTCCGCGGTGACCTGAGTTCGGCCTCGGTGAAACCCATGCTAGGTTGCACGGCAGGAAGTGGGGGTGGTCGCGTTCGTCTCCTGGGGAAGCTCTGAGCACGGTGGCCTGCTCGGTTGCGGCTCTAGATGACGGTGGCCATGGTGGCGACATGGCTGGGCGGCGGTGAGCTTCGAGCATGGTGAGAATGAGGGCTGCAGGGCGTAATCGAGGCGGGGAAGAGAGGGATTCAGAGCGGGAGCTCACGATGAACTCGTAGAGCAGACCAGTGGGCTCGGGGAGACGCTGACGGCGGCGGTGGTCGGCTCCCGAGGTGGAAGACGATGGTGATGACGTCGCTATGGCGCGCCCCGGCTTGATTGGTTCGGTGGAGATGACGAGGACGACGTCGCGGAGCTCTCGGGCACGTTGTATGGGCGAGGGAGGGCCGGTGGCCGTGGCAACAGTGAGCGGCAGCGACGACTGCGCTCGGGAACAAGGTGCCGAGCGAGAGAGAGGTGGGGATGAGGACGAGGAAGTGGGCGAGAGGGTTCGGGGGGATGCATGGCGTCGTCCAGACGCATCGGGGCCACGGCGGAAGCAGGAGGTGGCCCGGCGCGTGCCGGCGTGCGGCGACCACGCGTGCGGCGGCCTACTGGCGCGGGGAGGAAGACGCCCCTGCCCCTGGTGGGCTGGGCTGTCTTACCGGGCCGCCAGCTGGCCAGGTAAGTGGGCCGCCAGGTACAGTGCCCTCTCTCTTTTAATTCCTGTTTTTCTTTTATCTCTGCAGGTTTGTGGCATTTCTAAAAGTACTTAGGCATTTTCAAAAATCACCAAACTTCACATGCTCACTGTTTATAATATGCCCAACATGGAACATTTCAGTTTGGGATTATTTGAACATTTTAAATATTTACTAGCATTTAAATGCCGAAATGCAATTTACATATGATTTAATTCAATGACCTTATGCTGACCTAGAAAATTGTGGACCACTTTTGGCAGAGGTTCTAACCCAAGACAAAAATGATGGACATTTTAGAAGGGCATTTCAGGTTCATTGAAAATATTTTTAGTAAACCCTAGTTGGATTCAGGGGGTGCTGGGGGTTCTGTCATCCCCATTTCCAAATTTGTGATAAAGTTAAACATGATGCAAGCACTCTAATGCATGAACTAGCTAGGGTGTGACAGGATCCCCCTTGATTGCGAGGGACGAGGCAGAACAACTTCCTCCATAGCTCGAAATGGGCCTTGCAGCCTAGAAATAACTCGCAAAGAGTGACATAACCCGCGATATGCAGGATAGAGGCAGGGGTGAAGTTATGCAGCTGGAGGCCATAATATTCCAAAAGACCTCGGAGGAACGGGTGGATTGGAAATCCGACGCCTCTTAACAAATAGAGGACAAAACATACTCGCTCTCCCTTGGAGGGATTGGGTAAATTCTCCGCCTGGGCTCCGCCTACAAAGGAAGTCAATCATGCCCGAACGGGAACTAGATCTGCGGGGGGAAGGAACCCCTGCGTGTGCAGCTTGACCAATTGATCATAGGAAACAGAGCATCTCCCCCAATTGCCTTTCTCAGAGCCGTGGGAAGGGGAGGAAGAACTGGGAGCACTGGCCATGTTGGAATGGTTTCTCCTATCTAGATCTAAGGATTTCCCGCTTGGCACGTAATGGATCTGGAGATTCAACCTCTTCAAATTGACATCTATTTTAAGAGAACCAGGGTGTTATGTGAAAAAACTTCCCGACCTCTTGTATTCGCTCGACACGTGGAAGCTGCAGACATGGAGGCGTGGAAGCCAATGGGTGCGACATTAAATGGAAGGCCGAATATAGCTCTCTGAATCAAGTAACCGGTGAAGGAACCCGCCTTGCAATGCCAAACTATCTGCGCGCCGTACTTCTTGTCATTGAAGCCTGGTTCGGGGGCTACTGAGGGAGTCCTGGATTAGGGGGTCCGCGGATGTCCGGACTATGTTCGTCTGCCGGACTGTTGAGGCTATGAAGACACAAGACCGAAGACCGATCCCGTGTCCGGGTGGGACTCTCTCCGGCGTGGAAGGCAAGCTTGGCGTCCAAGATATAAAGATTCTTTCTGGTGTAACCGACTTTGTACAAACCCTAGCCCCCTCCGGTGTCTATATAAACCGGAGGCTTTAGTCTGTAGGGACATTCATAAAAACAACGGCTAGACATTTAGGGTTTTAGCCATTACGATCTCGTGGTAGATCAACTCTTGTAATACTCATATTCATCAATATCAATCAAGCAGGACGTAGGGTTTTACCTCCATCAAGAGGGCCCAAACCTGGGTAAACATCGTGTCCCCTGTTACCATCGACCTCTGACGCACAGTTCGGGACCCCCTACCCGAGATCCGCCGGTTTGGACACCGACAAGGGGGACTCTCTATCTGCTTTGAACTTTGCCATGGAGCAAATGTCAGGGTTAAAAATTAATTTTCAAGAGTTATTTGTTTCTAGTTGGGAAGGTTCACTACTACAGAAACATGCATTGTAAGCGGTTCTCGTAAATGGCCCAGTGGCGGTTGTCAATTCCGCCTATATGCCTGTGTCACTAATACTCGTGGCCGTCATGACTACATCATAGTCTAGAGAGAAACATAAAACCAATCAGCTCAAAAGGTGCACCTACAAAGCTAAATGTAATATAAGTTTGACAGTTACATACATCTCAAACTGAAGAAATGTTGAGATTCCATTTGACAAACATGAGGAAATATTGTGTGATTCCAATTGCTAACATAACATCTAAAGGACCATTTTCTTATTACCATAAATTTAATTAAATCTTCGATGAGACACAAAAACCACCAGGATAGAATCAATTTATGAGACCTTCACATTTTAACGGAAGGAATGTAACCACAAACATCGACTCCAATCCGCATCTAGGTTAACTGAGATATAGAGAATACAAACTAAAGATAAAATACAAAACAAATCAAAACTAAAAGCAAAATACAACAAAATCAAAATTAAGTGTGTGTTTGAGCCCCAGCCAGCCCTACCAATTTTTTGGTATGACCAAAGTAAGGGCATGACCAAAATTTTGGTAAGTTGTTATCATTTGGATTATAGCCATTGTGCCTTCCAATTTTTTGGTAAAATAGGATAGGCTTCCATTTGGTTTGTAACCAGTTGAGTTGATAAGCTGTTTAGATTAACTAGTGCATGAAAAATGTGAAAATTTTCATTAATTCATTTGGGGTAATAAATTCTCATATTCGATTATTATTCTGGTCTCATATATATTTGAACACATTATCTATGAGTGAAAAGATATATACTAATAAAATTAGATAGAGATGTGGTCAATAATAAAAAGGAATTTTAAGCCAAAAGAATCACATGCAACTCTGTAGTTTGAAATTATCTTGTTGTATGCACTTGCCGGCCAGTTTGTTGAGCCAAAAGAGGAGTACGTACCATATATATCTGGATACAAGAGAGATTTGCGGACTTGCTAAATCCTTTTCTGAATTAAAAATCGCAAGTATTATATACATGGTTGTTACTGGATTGCACTAATTATGCAGTTCCCACGCAAACTGAGCGGCCGAGGATGCCGCCAATATTTTGGTGAAACTTTTCAACGCCAATGATTCGCCTATGCGTTGGTGAGAATTGCGCTGGCGCACCGTGGGCTCCTTGGGCGAGCCAAAATTTTGGCACCCATACAAATGCTAACCAATTTTCATGGACTTCCCAATTTTTTTGTTGTGGTTAGTTTTGGTTGCAATCCAAACACATCCTAAAGGCAAAAGTAGACTAATTTTCAAGCGTGTGTATAACTGGTCATTGATTATCTAGAGAGAATCCATGACAAGAATGATTCTTTTTTATTTTCTAAGCAAGCTTGATAAATTATCATTGATCTAATCTCACAATCAAATCAATTTGTCTTTTTTTGGTCTATTTCTATTAAGATTTTTTACTTTCCCACAACTGATTTTTTCCTGAATATTTGTTATTGTTTTATACATCATTCCATATTTTATATTAAATGTTGTTTTCATGTATATATTTAGCAAATTTAGTAACAAACTCATGATTATGCATATCAAGCTACATGTTTGTCATAACAATTCTCGCCAAATCTTCTTCAGTTATATCCAAGCTCGGTTTTTTCTTTTACCATTACAAATTTACTCTCATTAGCTAAATTAAAAAAATTGTGTTGTAAAAATATATATTATTTTATAATGGATTACTCTGTATCTAAGCAAACCAACAATATGCTAAATAACTTCAAAACATAATTCATGCTTCTTAATGTATTGAAGGTGCATTTATACATGTCCTCGTCCATTGTATCCTTAAATATCTGTGAAACTCAGTAGAGTGCTTAGACCATTTGAATGTAACTAATGAAAGAATGTTTCTAGAGTATAAAGGACTAACTATCGTTGGTAACTACATATATAATTCGAAGGTGTAACGGAATAACTTGTATGAGGTGTCAATAGTTTATCATTAAACCCCCTCCTTTGCTCTCACTCATGACCGATCCTTTATAGGAAGAATGACAACATAGGTCCTTTTCCCCTACACACAAAGTTCCGAGACAGGGGGACTCTCTATCCGTTTGATCTTTGATCTAGCTATTGATTCTCCAGCCATTATTTGGATAGGGCTAGATAACTTGGGGGGTCACATGCTGCCATATGCAGATGAGGCCATTCTCTTGCAAGATTATTTTCACAACTCTCATAATTTACTTTGTGTCTCTTTGAGAAAATGTTAGGGTTGAAAACTAATTTTCATAAGGGTGAGTTGTGTCTATTTTGGAAGGTTGTTGACAAAGCAAAATCTTTTGTTGAGATCTTTAAATGTCAAATTGGTTGTTTGCCTATGAAATATTTAGTGATCCTAGTGGACGAAAAAAGAATTAGGAATAAACACTGGAAAAGTGTTGCAGGTAAAGCTGAGAATCAGTGTAGTTGCTATCAAGGTAGGTTGTTGGCTAGTGCTGGTAAGATTACCTTGATTCAATCCACTTTGTCAAGGATCCCAAATTTCATGATGTCATTTTATGGATTGCCTTTATGAGTCAATAGAATCTTAGGTTTTTTAGAGCCGGACTTTCATGGCAAGAAGAAGACAACAAAATAAATATCACTTGGTCCGTATTTTGTAGACCAAAACATCTTGGGAAGTTGGGAATCCAAATTTGGCTGTGATGAACCAAGCTCTTCTGTGTAAATGGTGGCGGAATATCTTCAACTCTCAGGGTTATGTCAAACTATACTGAAAAGTAAATATGTGAAAAATAAATGCGACTTTATGGTGATTTTTTCTGGACCAAAAGGGACCCTAGAAGGCTCGGGGGATGCCAGAAGACGTACAGGAGAGCCACAAGCTCACAGGGCGCGCCCCCTAAGCTCGTGACTCCCATGCAACTCAGTTTGACCTAATTCCACCTCTATATTCCCAAAACAACAGAGAGCCACTCAAAACACTTTTTCCGCCATTGCAAGCTTCTGTTCTTCTGTGATCCCATCTGGAGGCCTTTTTCGGCACTCTGCCAGAGGGGAAAGCGACCACGGAGGGTTTCTACACCAACCTTGCTACCTTCCGATGATGCGTGAGTAGTTCACCACAGACCTACGGGTCCATAGCTAATAGCTAGATGGCTTCTTCCCTCTCTTTGATCTTCAATACAATGTTCTCCTCGATGTTCTTGGAGATCTATTCGATGTAATATTCTTTTGCAGTGTGCTTGTTGGGATGTAATGAATTGTGGGCTTATGATCAGATTATTCGCTGAAAGTAATTGAGTCTTTTCTGAACTTTATGATGCATGCTTGTTATAGCTTTGTATTTCTTTCCGATCTATCGGTTTGGTTTGGCCAACTAGATTGATTTATCTTAAGTGAGAGAGGTGCTTTGTAATGGTTTCATTCTTGTGGTGCTCTATATCCCAGTGACAAAAGGGGAAAAGACCCATATTGTATTTCTGCTATTAAGGGTAAAACGACGGGATTTATTCATATTGATTGGGTTTACTTTGTCTACATCATGTCATCTTACTTAAGGCGTTACTCTGTTTGTCATTAACTTAATACCATAGATGCATGTTGGATAGCGGTTGATTGGTGGAGAAATAGTAGTAGATGCAAGCAGGATTCGGTCGACTTGTCTCGGACGTTATGCCTATACATGATCATTTCCTTTAACTCATCATAACTATGCGCTTTTCTATCAATTGCCTAATAGTAATTTGTTCACCCACCGTATGCTATGTGTTCGAGAGAGAAGCATCTAGTGAAAACTATGGCCCCGGGTCTACTTTTATCATATTATAAAAAACAAATATACCTTGCTGCAATTTATTTACTTTTATTTTGTTTTGCAATTTATATATTTATCACAACAAGGTTTGATCCTTGCAAGTAACGAGTTCAAGGGGATGGACAACCCTCTTGCCTGTGTTGGGTGCAAGTATTCGCTTTTGTGTGTAGGTGCTGTTCACGAGGCTTTGCATGATTCCCCTATTGGTTCGATAAACATTGGTTCTCACTGAGAGAAATACTTATCTCTACTGTACTGCATCTCCCCTCCTCTTCGGGGAAAATGCTAACGCAGCTCACAAGTAGCAGGAAGAATTTCTGCCACCGTTGCCGTGGAGACATTATCAAAACCTATCAAGTACCCTCACACAAACTATCATCTACTTGATCTACTTTTTATTTGCCTTTGCCTCTGCTTTTCATCTCGCTTCACTTCTCCATAGTTAGTAGCTATATGGCTTCTTATCTCTCTTTGATCTTCAATACAATGTTCTCCTCGATCTTCTTGGAGTTCTATCCGATGTAATCATCTTTTGCGGTGTGTTTGTTGGGATCCGATGAATTTGTGGGGTTTATGATCAGATTATTCATTGAAAGTAATTGAGTCTTTTCTGAAGCTTATTATGCATGATTGTTATAGCTTTGTATTTCTCTCTGATCTATGCGTTTGGTTTGGCCAACTGGATAGATTTATCTTCAGTGGGAGAGGTGCTTTGTAATGGGTTCAATATTGCGGTGCTCTATATCCCAGTGACGGAAGGGGACAAGACACATATTGTATTGTTGCTATTAAAGGTAAAACGATGGGGTTTATTCATATTGATTGGTTTACATTGTCTACATCATGTCATCTTCTTAAGGCATTACTTTGTTTGTCATGAATTTAATACCATAGATGCATGTTGGATAGCGGTCAATTGGTGGAGTAATAGTAATAGATGTAGGAAGGATTCGATCTACTTGTTTCGGACGTGATGCCTATATACATGATGATTGTCGTGAATTTGTCATAATTATGCGCTTTTCTATCTGTTGCCCAACAGTAATTTGTTCACCCACCATATGTGTTCGAGAGAGAAGCCACTAGTGAATACTATGACCCCGGGTCTACTTTTATCATATTATAAAACTCAAAAATACCTTGTTGCAATTTATTTACTTGATTTTGTTATGCAATTTCTCTATCTACCACTACAAGATTTGATCCTTACAAGTAACGAGTTCAGGGGGATTGACAACCCCCTTGCCCGCGTGGGTGCAAGTATTTGCTTTTGTGTGTGCAAGTGCTGTTCACGAGTCTTTGCGTGATTCTCCTATTGGTTTGATAAACCTTGGTTCTCACTGAGGAAAATACTTATCTCTATTGTACTGCATCTCCCCTCCCCTTCAGGGAAAATCCCAACGCAGCTCACAAGTAGCATAGGGTCACACACTTAAGATTCCGTAACGCTAGGGTAGTATTGGGATACTAATCTTGGCAAGACCGAAGGTTTTTCAGAGTCCCGGATGGGACATCACGAGGAGCTCCAAAATAGTTTGGAGGTAAATTCTTATATATGGAGAGTGGTTTTCGGGTTCCGGAAAAAGGTCATTTTTTTGGTATTGTATCGAGAAGCTTCCAGAAGGTTCCGGAGAGATTCAGAGGAGTAAGGGACTCCACCAGCGGGTTCCACCAGCCCCAAAGGCCTACATGGGCTGGGGGGCACCCTGACCTACTTGGGCCAGGTGCACTATCCCTCCTAAGGCCCATGCGCCTAGCGTGGGGAAACCCTAAGGGTGGGAGGCGCCCCCACTTGGCTTGGGGGCAGGCCTCCTCCCTGTCCCCCGCCCCTCCATTGGAGGATGGGCTAGGGTTGGCCAACCCCCTCCCTTACCCTTATAAATAGAGGGGAGGCGCAGGGGGAGGCTAGCCCCTTTGCCTAGGCGCCAGCCTTCTTCTCTCCCCCATCTCCTCTCCGGTACGAGGTTGGCGAAGCCCTCCCGGATTTTCGCTGCCACTATCACCACCAAGTCGTCATACTGGCCTAGATCCCATCTACCTCTCCCCTCTCGCTTGCTGGATCAAGAAGGAGGACACATCACCGAGCCGTACGTGTGCACATCTCAGAGGTGTCTTCGTGCGGTACTTGGATAGGATTGGATCATGAAGGAGTACGACTACGCCAACCACGATCATTAGATCGTTAACACTTTCAGTCTAGAGGGGTATGTAGACACACTCCCCTCTTATTGCTAGCATCTCCATAGATTAGATCTTGGGTGTTTCGTGAAAAAACTTTTGTTTTCCATGCAGCATTCCCCATCAATCCTATTATAGAGAGTTGATTGTGGATAAGGTCCAATATGCATATAATTTCTCGTGGAAGGCTAAAATGCATCCCGAGATCAAAGTCTTTGTGTGGTTACTGCATAGAAATAATGTGTTAACCAGAGATAACTTCGCCAAAAGAGGTTGGTCTGGTGATCAGGGGTGCCCTTTTTGTGGTAGACAGGAAACTGTTGATCACCTACTTCTTCAATGTTTAGTTGCTAGAATGCTTTGGAATGTTATGAAATGCACTTTGAATTTGATAGTATTCCTAATATTGTACATGAGATAATTGACGTATGGATTAAGAAGTTTGGCAAGAATGAGAAACACCTCATGTTAGTTGCGGTGTCCGCGGTATTTTGGATGATTTGGTGCTTAAGGAATAATGTTGTTTTTATAACAAAAGGATTCATAATATTAATGTTGTTCATAAGGTTGCTTGGTGGATCAATAATTGGTTGTTTCCCGGAACAAATTGGAAAACCAAGAAGCAATGCAGTGGAGGCTAAAAATGTTCGAAGCGATTGTAGGTGAAGTCTTGAAGATGGCGCATGGATGGTGGATGGGGGCACGTAGAATGTGGTTTCATCTGTTTACTCTCTACACATGCTTTGCCTGTAATGCTGGAGTTCCTTTTTAGTTAGGTAGTGCCCTTTTCATAACCTGGTGATGTCTTATGGATTTCCCAGCCTGCGTGATGTTTTGGTCCTCATTGGAGGAGTAAACTGCCCCTGATGCCAGTTGTGGACTACTGTCTCCAGACTATGACGTATGGAAGTCTAGGTTACAACATGTTTATGTCTAGCGAACCAACCTGTGGTTGGATGGTTAGGTGGACAGTGATATCCCCAGTCCATCAGGGTTGCCTCGATCGATTTTTTTCTTCCTTAGTTTGCTTTCTATGTGACCAAGGTGGTTTCTAAGGAGAGTCGGCTCTCTTTCTTCAAAAAATAGTATTTTCTTTCCACTCGAGTTAGTTTTAGTCTCTTTTTATGTCAGTTTTAAGGATATTGATTCTAAACAAACGAATGTAAACAGTCGTGTGCCATCTACGTCGTGAGCCGAACATGTGTAATGTGGACCCGCCCACGGTCTCCTTCTCATCCTTATCTTCTCCAGCCGCTCTCTCCATTCTCATCTTCTCCCCCAACTAAGTCAAACACGATGACTTCCCAACAAACTGGATGAGGCCAACTGCTCCCCGCAGGCGGCAGAGCTTGCTGCTGCACTGCCTTGGGTTGCTGCAAGCTGGTCTTGTAGGGGCGCCGCCGTACTGCGAGCTCATGTTGTGATGACGCCACCTTGTGCGACCGGTGCTCTGACAGCACCGCGTGCTGCAAGCCAGTGCTGCGACGGCACAGCCGTGCTACAAGCGGAGTGCTGAGCACCGATGCTCTCGGTGTTGTCGTGTCGCGAGTGGACGTCAGGGTGCTGCAAGCCAGTGTTGCGACGACACCGTCTGTTGCGAGCCGGTGCAACGACGGCGCCACCGTGTTGCTCCGGCGATATTGCGATGGCTCCGTCCTGCTGCGAGCCGGTGCGGTGACGGAATGCTGCGACGGTGGCTCCAGTGCTTCGACGGATGTTGCGACTACGACGGCAGCATCGATGCTATACGGTGGCTCGGTTGTTCCTGCGATGCTGCGAGCGGTGCTGCGGCGGCCGTCGACGTGCTGCAAGCAATGTTGCGACGGGACTGCTGCGAGTCGGTGTGCTATGAGGGAGTTGCCGGAGAGATGCTACAAGAGGTGTTGTGATGGTGGCCCGGGCTACACCGGGGAAGATGCGACGCCGGCTACTGCTTCGACGGATGTTGTGACCACGACGACATCACGAGCTGCCACAGCGGCTCCATGACGTGTTGCGTGCTGCTGACGAGAAAGCATGTTTTTGAGTTTGACTCGTTCAATGGCTGCAGCTGGGAACTCCCGGATCAAAATCAATCGGATGGTAGAGAAGGCGGCTGTTGTCTTCCTCGATACATCCCAAACAGGCGCCCAGTTTTAATATCTTTTTAGGGTCAGTGGTACCAGTTTTCTTTCCATAATCTTTACCTATTTATATTTACCTAATAATAATAAAGAGAATTAGGTTTCTGTCTGTACGTCATAAAAAATACCTTTGAAGTTGGCAAAAATTACCCATCAATGCCAAACATCGCACTGTTGGTTATGGTTTATATAGGACGAGATCCCCTAACATACACAAAGATACGCTGAGCGCAGTGGCCAGCGCCGCACGTCTCTACTACAAGACCGGGGTTCGATCCCCAGCCTGCTCACCTTTTTTCTCTCGCAAGCGCGCCTACTCCTCCCGCACACGGTAATGGGCCGGCCCATTAGCAGGTTGCAACGCCCCTGCTTTCTATTTCATTTTTTGCCTTTCACGTTCTCATTTCTGTTTTAGTTTTTTCTTCTTTAAATTTATTCGTGATTTCCAGAAGAACAATATTTCAAAAAAAGTCTTGAAAAATTATAAACTGTTTGTGAATTAAAAAACATTCGGAAAATCATAAAATGATCATGATTTCAAAAAATTGTTCGCGTATTATAAAAACTATCACGATTTCAAATAAATTTTCAGGAAATAAAAAATGTTCATGATTTTTTCAAAATATCCAGTACTCAATACATATTAGGGAATTTAAAAAATGTCCATTAAAGTTTGGAATATGTTCACAAAAATTAAAATAGATCCATAAATAATGAACATAACAAACCGTCGCAGGAGATCTGTAGGGGTCGCTTCATGATTGTATTCAGTCCCTCGATTTGGGTTAAAAAAAAGTTTTCCATGTCTTGTACAACGCTGAGCCCTTAAAAATTGACACAACTTTCTATGGGTTAATTTTTATAAGCTATATAAAAATGACTAAATTTCTATTTTGCCTTCATACACAGCTATATTTTTTTGGTACCACATTACTGATTATTATAAACACCGCTACGCTAGGTCAAGGCGAGGCACTCACTCATCAGTCTAGGTCAGGCATTGTTCATCAATGCAGTTTGCTCACCAACATTTTTTTCTTTATGACGCGTTAGAAAATCAAGTCGTGATGAGACCATCACATTTTTTTATTTTTAAATGACTTTTTAAAAGTCCCTTATCTCGTCATGACATCACTCAGACATACTTTATGAAATTACATTCTAAAAGTCCTTATCTCATCCTGGCATTTGGAATTTTTTTTATCTATCGCACGTGCATAATCTAATAGCTTTTCTCCCGTTGCAACGCACGGGCATATTTGCTAGTAATAATAAAGCATAAACCGCTTCTGTTTGTTCGTCATTGAAATTGCCCCAAAACTGCTGTAAATTACCCATCATACCACCTATAAGTAAAGAAAACGATTTGTTTTTTTCTCAAAGTCGTTGTCGTCAGAAAAGGTTCTTATAGGGTCAAACCCTCTTGTAACTCAAGGCACTCAGGCCAACTCCACCGCACGACCCCAAACGGATGTCCGGTTTGTACGGATTTCGTCCCTTTGGGACGGCAATGGGTTCGCCCATGTCCGCTTCTGTCCGTTGGGTCGTGGGTGCGTCCAACGCGCGGCCGCACCCCAAATCATGTCCGGGATGGACGTGATTAAAAAAACAAAAAAACTAAAATGAAATGCCCAAAAAAGTAAATAAACGCAAATATAAAAAATAAGTTAACCATCACGGCCACAAAACGGCCAGTTTCACGGTTCACATTGCCATAATTGACATAAAAAACAAAATAAAAAACGCCGCCCGCACGCTCCTGCCTTGCCCGTCGATGTCGTGGCCGTCGCCGTCTTCAGTGGCCGCCGTTGTCGTCGTCGTCGCTGACGAGGTCGACGTAGTCCGGCGGCGTCCAGAGGTGGGACGGCGGTGCGTGGTACACGGGGGCGGGCTGGTACACGGGAGCCTGCACCACCTCCTCCCGTGGCGACGCCTCCCGCTCCGATGACCGCGGCGGCATGGGGCACTAGTTCACGCCCCCCATGGCATCCGCCATCTCCGGAGCCATGCACGACTAGCTCCACTGCTGGCCCACCAGGCCCGGGTGGAACGCGGCCACCGGCTCCTCCTCCATCACCTCCTCAGCCCTCACCATCTCCATCTCGGGGATGGCGATGTCGCCGGCCGCAGAGAGGGCCATCATCTCCTCGGGGTCCTCCCATTGGCGCTCATCGTGCTTCTTCATGGAGTCGTCCATGACACGCTGCATGAGCGAGGCCTCCTCCTTCGCTGTCATGCGAGGAGGTGGTGGTGGCGACGGAGATGGTGAAGGCGACGGCATGGGCGTGAGGCCGCGCACCCGCGTACTTGAGGAAGTCCTGGATTAAGGGGTCCTCGGGTGTCCGGGCTATGTGACGTGGGCCGGACTAATGGGCCGTGAAGATACAAGACAGAAGACTCTTTCCCGTGTCCGGACGGGACTCTCCTTTGCGTGGATGGCAAGCTTGGCGTTCGGATATGACGATTCCTTACTCTGTAAACCGATTCTGTACAAACCTAGGCCCCTCCGATGTCTATATAAACCGGAGGGTTTAGTCCGTAGAGGCAATCATAATCATACAGGCTAGACATCTAGGGTTTAGCTGTTACGATCTCGATGTAGATCAACTCTTGTAACCCCCATATCCATCATAGTCAATCAAGCAGGAAGTAGGGTATTACCTCCATTAAGAGGCCCGAACCTGGGTAAACATCGTGTCCCTGTCTCCTGTTACCATTTATTCTTAGACACACAGTTCGGGACCCCCTACCCGAGATCCGCCTGTTTTGACACTGGCATTGGTGCTTTCATTGAGAGTTCCTATGTGACGTCGACGACAGGGTTGATGGCTCGCCTTGTTATCAAGGACACTATCACTTCCGGAGGAGCCCTGGCCTCAGGCGAAACCCTTCGGCTTGGTGGCTTTACCATGGCCGCCGATTGGCCATTAAGCCGACGATGACTTCCCAAGTCATCGAAAATCGTCTCCGTGTTGACACCGAATACTCCGAACGGATGGATCCGGAGGATCTGTCTTCTTTAAACGAACTCCTGGGTCGCATCGCTGCCCTGCGAGTCGCCACAGACTATGATCGGATTGGGCTTAAACCCGATCAAAGAGAAATCAGATCTCCGCCAATCACCCATCAGATAGCGGTCGTACAGGAGCAGGCCAACAACAACTCTTCCCCTATATTGAAAACAAGTCATGTCCGGATTTCCGAACTCGAAGAGCCGGACACCCGTCCGCGGGGGGACACCCTGTGACGCCCCTGGTTTGACCGTACACTAATCATGCACGCAAATGTGTACGATCAAGATCAGGGACTCACGGGAAGATATCACAACACAACTCTATAACATAAATAAGTCATACAAGCATCATAATACAAGCCAGGGGCCTCGAGGGCTCGAATACAAGTGCTCGATCACAGACGAGTCAACGGAAGCAACAATATCTGAGTACAGACATAAGTTAAACAAGTTTGCCTTAAGAAGGCTAGCACAAACTGGGATACAGATCGAACGAGGGGCAGGCCTCCTGCCTGGGATCCTTCTAACTACTCCTGGTCGTCGTCAGCGGCCTGCACATAGTAGTAGGCACCTCCAGTGTCGTAGGAGTCGTCGTCGACGGTGGCGTCTGGCTCCAGGGCTCCAGCATCTGGTTGCGACAACCAGGTAGAAAGGAAAGGGGGAAAAAGAGGGAGAAAGGCAACCGTGAGTACTCATCCAAAGTACTCGCAAGCAAGGAGCTACACTACATATGCATGGGTATATGTGTAAAGGGGCATATCAGTGGACTGAACTGCAGAATGCCAGAATAAGAGGGGGATAGCTAATCCTGTCGAAGACTATGCTTCTGGCCATCTCCATCTTGCAGCATGTAGAAGAGAGTAGATTGAAGTCCTCCAAGTAGCATCGCATAGCATAATCCTACCCGGCGATCCCCTCCTCGTCGCCCTGTTAGAGAGCGATCACCGGGTTGTATCTGGCACTTGGAAGGGTGTATTTTATTCAGTATCCGGTTCTAGTTGTCATAAGGTCAAGGTACAACTCCGGGTCGTCCTTTTACTGAGGGACACGGCTATTCGAATAGATAAACTTCCCTGTAGGGGTGCACCACATAACCCAACACGCTCGATCCCATTTGGCCGGACACACTTTTCTGGGTCATGCCCGGCCTCGGAAGATCAACACGTCGCAGCCCCACCTAAGCACAACAGAGAGGTCAGCACGCCGGTCTAAATCCTATGCGCGCAGGGGTCTGGGCCCATCGCCCATTGCACACCTGCACCTTGCGTACGCGGCCGGAAGCAGACCTGGCCTAGTGGCGTTCCAGTCCAATCCGGCGCGCGCCACTCAGTCGCTGACGTCACGAAGGCTTCGGCTGATACCACGACGCCGGGATACCCATAACTACTCCCGCGTAGATGGCTAGTGCGTATAGACCAAATGGCCAGACTCAGATCAAATACCAAGAACTCGTTATGCGTGTTATGTCGAAGTAACTGCGGACGCCGTCCAGGGCCAGGCCCACCTCTCACCTAGGCGGTCTCAACCTGCCCTGTCGCTCCGCCACAAAGATCCACTTGCGGGTACTCCTACGAGCCGACCCGACTTTATTTACCACATGTGTCATGTATAGAGTATATAAGTATATACCCATGATCACCGCCCAAGTGATCATGGTCCGATAGTATAGCACAGCAGACGGACAAGAATGTAGGGCCACTGATGGAAAACTAGCACCCTATACTAAGCATGTAGGATTGCAGGTAAAGGTAACAACAGTAGAAGCAAGGGCAGGCTATGCATCAGTATAGGATTAACGGAAAGCAGTAACATGCCACACTACTCTAATGCAAGCAGTATAGAGAAGAATAGGCGATATCTGGTGATCAAGGGGGGGCTTGCCTGGTTGCTCTGGCAAGTAGGAGGGGTCGTCAACTCCGTAGTCGAACTGGTCAGCAGCAGCGTCGGTCTCGTAGTCTACCGGAGAGAAGAGGGGGGAAGAAACAGTAAATACAATGCAAACATAAGCATGACGATGCGTGACATGACAATGAGCAGTGCTAGGTGTGTCCTAATGCGACAGTAGGTGGTACCGGCGAAGGGGGGGAACATCCGGGAAGTATTCCCGATGTTTCGCGTTTTCGGACAGACGGACCGGAGGGGGAAAGTTGCGAGTTCGATAGGTTAGGGATGTGTGGTGGACGAACGGGCTGCGTAGCCGGATTCGTCTCGTCGTTCTGAGCAACTTTCATGTACAAAGTATTTCCATCCGAGTTACGGATTAAAAGATATGATTTTCAAAAGAATTTATTAATTTCTGGAATTTAATTAATTATTTCATTTAAATCGAAATTTGGATTTATGACATCAGCATGATGTCATGCTGACGTCAGCAGTCAACGTTGACCGTTGACCTGGTCAACCTGACAGGTGGGTCCCACCTGTTAGGGGCTGTTAGCTAATTAACTACTGTTTAATTAAATTAACTAACTAATTAGATTAATTTAAACAGGATTAATTAACTTAATTAATTTAGTTAATTAATTAAATTTATTTTTATTTTTATTATTTTTATTTTATTATTTATTTATTTATTTTTATTTTATTTTTAAATCATTTTTTAACGTTTTCTGGGCGCGGGGGCCCACCTGTCTGTGGCCCAAGGGGGTTCGGGCCCAGGGGCAGTGGCTCAGGGGGGCGAGGCCCCACCTGGCAGTGGCCCAGGGGGCCAAAGCGGGGGCGTGGGTGGCCGGTGCGGGCGAAGGGGTGCCCGAACGCCCGAGGCGACCAGGGGAGGAGGCGCGGCCGCGGTGGCTGCCGGATCAGGGCGGCGCGACGAGGCCAGGCGAGACGGCGCGGGTAGAGCCGCAGCAGGGCCACGACGACGCGTGGTGTGTGCGGCGGGGCGGCGAGGTAGTTGCATAGGGGCGGTGTCCGGCGCGGGGCCTGCGGAGGTGAGGCGAGCGCGGGAAGAGGAGTCTGGAGGCAGGCGGTGTGCAGGCGGTAGCGGGGCCGCGTGGCGTTGGCCTACTGGGGGCGTGCTGAGCACGGCGCGGGGCTCGGACACGAGCCGTGCGTGCGATGGCCGCGGTGCTGAGGTAAACAACGGCGATGAGCACGGCCGTGGCACGACGGTGCGGTGGTGCGGGCGGACCCGGCGACGAGCGGCGACGGCGCGCGCGTGGCAGGAGAAGAGGGGCGCGGTCTCGCGCGGGCGCGGCCATGGCAGAGAGAGGAGGGGGGGAGCTCACAGAGGAGGAGTAGGGCACGGGCAGCAGGCTCGGGGAAGCTCGGGGTGGCCGGCGATGGAGAGGCGAGGAGGCGACGCCGACGAGGTGGCGAAGGCGCTGGGGTCCGGCGACCGCGAGCGGCGAAGCCGGGGCGGCGCCAGGGGGAAGCAGAGGGGCGGCCCCGCGCGAGGCGCGAACGGCGCGGCGTCGGGGGCGAGAGGGGCGGCGTCGGGGGCGAGCGGGGCGGCGTCGGGGGCGAGCCCGATCCGATCTGGATCGGTGGAGGGAGGGGGGAGTGGGGGGTGTCGGTGGAGTGGGTGGGGGTGAGGGGATAAGGAGGGGTGGGTGGCCGGCTGGGCCTGGTGGTTTGGCCCAGTTGGGCCACGGCCCAGGGGGGTTTTCTCCTTTCTTCTTTTTTTGTTTGCTTTCTCTTTTGCATTTTCTTTCTTTTATTTATTTTCTTTTCTTTTTTAAATTATTTTAAATTGTTTAGGCATTTTATAAAATTGTGTTTATTACACCATATTCACTTATGCAAAATATGGCATCTCCCGAACATTTTTGTTTTAAATTTTGAAAAACTTTTATTGTCGACATTAATTTAAATTTGAATTTTGAAACGGTTTGACCTAACGGTAGATTAGCAACAGTAACTGTGGTGACGTGGCACCATTAGCGTGGGATTACTGTAGCTTGATTATCCGGGCGTTACAAAACTCCTCCACTACAAGAAATCTCGTCCCGAGATTTAGGAGGTAGAAGGAAAAAGTGCGGGGTATTCTTCGCGCAGACGATCCTCGCGTTCCCAAGTGGCCTCATCTTCAGAATGGTGCGACCACTGGACTTTGAGAAACTTGATCGCCTTCTAACGTGTGCGGCGTTCAGCTTGGTCGAGAATGCGGACCGGATGCTCCTTATAGGAGAGGTCCTGCTGCAATTGGAGTACTTCATGATCCACTGCTCGGATTGGGTCCTTGAAGCAACGGCGGAGCTGTGACACATGGAACACATCGTGAACCTGAGAAAGGTTCAGCGGAAGCTCAAGTTGGTATGCCACTTTTCCACGCCTTTCGAGAATAGTGAATGGGCCAATATATCGAGGAGCTAGTTTGCCCTTGATTCCAAAGCGGTGAGCACCCTTCATTGGTGTGACTCGAAGATAAGCCTTTTCGCCAGGTTGATAGACCATGTCTTTATGATGACAGTCATACTGACTCTTCTGACGTGACTGAGCAGTCTTGAGATTCTCACGAATAATGCGGACTTGTTCTTCGGCATGTTGGATAATATCCGGACCGAAGAGTGGACGTTCCTCAGTTTCTGACCAGTTCAGAGGGGTTCGGCACTTTCGTCCGTATAACACTTCGAAGGGGGCCATCTTCAGACTAGCTTGATAGCTATTATTATAAGAGAACTCAGCATATGGGAGAGATTCCTCCCATTTCTTGCCGAAGGAAATAACACAAGCTCGAAGCATGTCTTCGAGAACTTGGTTGACGCATTCAACTTGCCCCTGCGACTGAGGATGAAATTCAGTACTGAATGACAGATGAGTTCCCATAGCTTCTTGGAAACTTGCCCAGAATCTTGAAGTGAATAAGCTGCCACGGTCTGAGCTGATAACCAATGGAATACCGTGGAGTGAAACAATCCTGGACATATAGAGCGTTGCCAGCTGACTAGCAGTGATAGTTTCTTTGACCGCCAGGAAATGTGCAACTTTGGAAAGCCGGTCAATGACGACAAGAATAGCATCATTACCTTTCTGTGATTTGGGAAATCCAGTGACGAAGTCCATCTCAACATGGTCCCATTTCCATTCAGGAATAGAGATAGGTTGCAGAGTTCTAGCAGGCCTTTGATGTTCTGCTTTGATACGACGACAAACGTCACACTCAGCAACATAACGAGCAATGTCTTGCTTCATATTAGACCACCAGAATCTCTGACGGATGTCTTGGTACATCTTTGTACTACCAGGGTGGATACATAGAGGCGTATCATGAGCTTCTTTCATAACTTCCTGTGTCATATCCAGGTTTTTCTCTGCACATGGCACCACTAGGCGGCCCTTGAAGTATAAGGTGCCATCTTCAGCAATAGTGAAGAATGAGGGCTTTCCTTCTGCGAGGTAGCGCTTAATCTTGTGGGCTTCAGAGTCATACTTCTGTAGCCTTTTGATGTTGTCCACGAGATCTGGTTTAGCAACTAGGGTATTGAGGGAACCCTGGGTAACAATGTGGTGGTTCACCTTGCCAAACTCCTTAGGAGGGGGAGCGAGTGCACCCGGAGGAACAATATGGAGGTTTAGCTTCTTGAATTCTTCAACAAGCGAGGGCTGAACTTTGTGAACCTGGAGGTGGTTGCAGTAAGACTTGCGGCTCAAGGCATCAGCCATTACATTAGCCTTGCCTGGCGTATAGGAAATACCCAAGTCAAAGTCTGCAACAAGCTCCATCCATCTCTGCTGACGGAGGTTCAGATCTGGCTGAGTAAACAGATACTTCAGACTTTGGTGGTCAGTGAAGATCTCGCAACGATTACCAAGAAGGTAATGTCGCCACTGCTTCAGCGCATGAATGATAGCAGCAAGTTCGAGGTCGTGAACTGGGTAGTTCTCTTCGTGAGGGCGCAATTGCCGAGAGGCATAAGCAATCACTTTGCGGTCTTGCATTAGGACACAGCCTAATCCTTGACGGGAAGCGTCGCAGTAAATGACGAAGTCCTTCTTAGTATCAGGTGGAGCTAGAACTGGGGCAGAAGTCAACTTGTCTTTGAGTGCCTGGAAACTTTCCTGACATTTGTCTGTCCATTGGAACTTGACGCCCTTATGCAACAGGTTAGTCAGAGGCCTGGCGATCTTGGAGAAGTTCTCGACGAATCGACGGCAATAGCTGGCGAGACCGAGAAAACTTCTGACTTGCTTAACGTTCTTGGGAGGAGTCCAATCAAGGATAGCCTGGACTCGTTCAGGGTTGACGGCAATACCATCCTTAGAGATGACATGCCCAAGATAGGTTACTTTCGGTAGCCAGAATTCACATTTGGAGAACTTGGCATATAGTTGATGCTCTCGTAGCTTTTCCAGCACCAGTCGAAGATGTTCAGCATGTTCTTCTTCGTTCTTGGAAAATACCAGGATATCATCCAGATAAACCACGACGAACTTGTCGAGGTAATCCATGAATATATAGTTCATCAGACGAGAGAAGGTGGCTGGAGCATTGGTTAAACCGAAAGACATGACGGTGTACTCGTATGAACCATAACGAGTCACGAAGGCGGTCTTTGGGATATCCTCTTCGCGAACACGGATCCGGTGTTCCAGCCTCAAGTCGAGCTTAGAGAACACTGATGAACCAGCCAGTTGATCATACAAATCATTGATCCGAGGAAGAGGATACTTATTCTGAATGGTAGCTTGGTTTATAGGACGGTAGTCTTGAACTAATCGGTTTGTCCCATCCTTCTTCTTGACAAAGAGAGAAGGTGCTCCCCAAGGAGAGCAACTTGGGCGAATGAATCCTTTGCGAAGAGAATTGTCTATTTCCTCCTTAAGCTCAAGGAGTTCATGCGGCGGCATTTTGTAGGGTCGCTTGGCTATAGGAGTGGTGCCTGGTTTCAAGTCGATGATGAATTCGACAGCTCTAGCTGGGGGAATCCCTGGAAGTTCTTCAGGGAAGACGTCGAGGAATTCACGCACGACGGGAATGTTTTCAATGCCCTCGAGTGGTGCAGCGTTCAATGCATTCAATGCATAGAGCCTGGCCTCGGCATTTTGCACCAGATGAGCTTGGTAAGCAACTATTTCATCTGAAGGGTGAAGTAGATGAACGATCTTAGTGGCGCAAACTATAGAAGCAGTATGCGCTTTCAACCAATCCATCCCCAAAATGAGGTCGATGTTAGACGACTTCAGGATAATGGGAGAGGCATAGAATTCCAGCCCTTCGATTTCCACGGGGACATCGATGCCAACCAGGGAGGTTTGACACTGTCCCACGGGGGTTTTGACCAATACCGAGGTGTTCATCTCCTCACATTTAACGTCGTGCTTGTATGCAAAATCTTCTGACATGAATGAATGCGATGCACCTGTATCAAATAAAACGGATGCTGGTACTGAATTTACGAGGAGTGTACCCATCACAGTAGCAGGCTGGTCTTGAGCTTCGTTGAGATCAACGTGGTTGGCATGAGCACGACCATAAGACTTAGCATTGTTGTTGCGGGGCTGGTTGTTACCACGGCCAGTTGCTGGAAGGGCCAGTTGATTCTGGTTCTGGTTGCATTCTCTAGCACGGTGTCCTGGTTGACCACACCTGAAGCACAAGCCATTATTGGGAGTGGGAACAGGGGCTTGGGACGGTGGAGCTGGAAGTCTTGACTGCCTAGATGGTGGTGGAGGCAGACGAGGTGCAGCATAGGTCTGCCTTGGGGCAGATGCATTTGGACGGTACATGCTGTTCGGGATCCATATCTTACGCTTCTATGAGGGCGGGCCCGAAGATGAGCCCGTGTCACGGTTGCGCCTGTGAGAGCTCTGGTATTTCTGCAGGCCAGTTTCGACATTGATGGCCTTGTTCACCAAGGTGGTGAAATCAGCAAAGTCATGCACTAGAAGTGCGAGCTTGATGTCAGCTTGAAGGCCATCACGGAACTTCTCCTGTCTGCGTGCATCAGTTGCAATGTCCTCTTCAGCATAGCGAGACAAGTCCAGAAACTCCCGCTGATAAGCTTCAACAGTTTTGTTGCCTTGGGTGAGGTTGCGGAACTCACGCTTCTTCCGGTCCATGACTCCCTAAGGAATGAAGCGGGCACGGAAAGCAGCTTGGAAGTCTAGCCAGGTGATGATTGTTCCAGCTGGCAGAGTACGCCTGTGGCTGTCCCACCATTGAGATACGGGTCCCTTCAGAAAGAAGGAAGCAAAGTTGACATAGCTGGCAGGGGCTACATCGGCAGACTCCATCTCATAGGCGATGTCACGGAGCCAGTCATCAGCATCCAGAGGCTGAGTTGAGCTGCGGTACACAGTTGGGTTCAGGCGCGTGAAATCCTGCAGAGTTACTGGGGTTGGTTGCTGGTCCATATTGGGGCGAGGAAACTGAGCCATCATATTTTCCATGAATTGGCGGTTCAGTTCAAACTGTTGGATCATACCAGCCATGTACTCAGGTGGTGGTGGGGCATTGCCACCACGACCACGACCACCTGGTCTAACCATCCTGCTAATATATAACAGGGGTAGTTCAGCATTGAGAAATTTGCAAAGACAAGAATCATTCATGATGAAACATGCATAATGAAAGGAGCACGATAGCTACTACATAGTAGTCGGCATAAGTTACAAAAGGGGTCATGCATAGGGTTTAGTACACAGAGTTCAGTACATAGACTAAAACAACATAGGCGGCACACAGGCTCACGGCGATTGCATCTAACACTAACAAGCAAGCCTACATCAGTCCCAAGAGGAACTGTGGAGGTAATCGTAGCCCGACAGCTGGTAGTGAGGCAACGGATAGCCCTCCACGTCAGCAGACTGGGGGCCGCGGATACTCAGGTGTAGAGCCCGACGCTCAGGTGGCAGAAGAGGACCAAGTGCGGGAGAGTAGCCTCCCACCTCTGGCCAACCGACACCGTGGGGCATCACGGTCCTGGCTGGGTAGATCACAGTGCGCGGTAGCTGTCCAGATCGGACAAAGGGGTGCAGCAGCGTCAGAGCACGGTAAAGGTGCTGACGGGGTGGTGTACATCTCGTGGCGAAGAGCTCGGTTAGCTCGATCCAGCCCATCAGCATGCAGAACCAGGTTCTGATGGTAGAAGGGCTCTCGGGTGACAGTGGAGTAGGCAGCAGTATAGTATCCCTCCGCACCAACATCAGATGCGATAGCAATGTGCCTGAAAGGGGAGGTGTCCAACTCCCGATACTCTCCACGAAGACGTGTCAGAGCAGCATAGGCAGCATCGTGGAGAGCCATATCGATGGTCACTCCAACACCATGAGCGGTGTGCAGCACAGTAGTGGAGTCATACTCCCGCGAGTAGAGGTGGACGATGGCACGGTACTGCTCCTGGTTAAAGTCCTGGTACTCCTCGTAGACGGTGTACTCAGGGTGCCAGCGATAACCCAGATAGGTCATCATCTCAGCTAGCACAGCCGGTGATCCCGAGGCACCAATGGCCGTCGTGTGGCGCACGACCTGCCTCGTGGGTTCCATCTGAAAGCAAAGACGTTTCAAAGGAGTCAAATGACAGTGTGTGAATCGTTCAAAATACTATTCTAAGAAACAACTATGGCTTATCCAACTTTGGGGTGAATGCGGTCACGGGATCCTAGTGTTAGAGTTAGCAAATTCGTTTAACCCGAGTAGAAGAGAGTTCAGAGTCCCAGAGTAAAGGTCGAGGAGTAAAAGATCCTAGTACCACCCAATGGTGACGTGGGCCCGTAAGACACACAGCCATGTTAGTAAAAGTTTTGTAATGTCTAGACTCGACTTCGGCCAAGGAGTGTGGAAAGGGGGATTCCTACAGGCAGTCGGCTCTGATACCAACTTGTGACGCCCCCGGTTTGACCGTACACTAATCATGCACGCAAATGTGTACGATCAAGATCAGGGACTCACGGGAAGATATCACAACACAACTCTATAACATAAATAAGTCATACAAGCATCATAATACAAGCCAGGGGCCTCGAGGGCTCGAATACAAGTGCTCGATCACAGATGAGTCAGCGGAAGCAACAATATCTGAGTACAGACATAAGTTAAACAAGTTTGCCTTAAGAAGGCTAGCACAAACTGGGATACAGATCGAACGAGGCGCAGGCCTCCTGCCTGGGATCCTCCTAACTACTCCTGGTCGTCGTCAGCGGCCTGCACGTAGTAGTAGGCACCTCCAGTGTCGTAGGAGTCGTCATCGACGGTGGCGTCTGGCTCCAGGGCTCCAGCATCTGGTTGCGACAACCAGGTAGAAAGGAAAGGGGGAAAAGAGGGAGAAAGGCAACCGTGAGTACTCATCCAAAGTACTCGCAAGCAAGGAGCTACACTACATATGCATGGGTATATGTGTAAAGGGGCATATCAGTGGACTGAACTGCAGAATGCCAGAATAAGAGGGGGATAGCTAATCCTGTCGAAGACTACGCTTCTGGCCATCTCCATCTTGCAGCATGTAGAAGAGAGTAGATTGAAGTCCTCCAAGTAGCATCGCATAGCATAATCCTACGCGGCGATCCCCTCCTCGTCGCCCTGTTAGAGAGCGATCACCGGGTTGTATCTGGCACTTGGAAGGGTGTATTTTATTCAGTATCCGGTTCTAGTTGTCATAAGGTCAAGGTACAACTCCGGGTCGTCCTTTTACCGAGGGACACGGCTATTCGAATAGATAAACTTCCCTGTAGGGGTGCACCACATAACCCAACACGCTCGATCCCATTTGGCCGGACACACTTTTCTGGGTCATGCCCGGCCTCGGAAGATCAACACGTCGCAGCCCCACCTAAGCACAACAGAGAGGTCAGCACGCCGGTCTAAATCCTATGCGCGCAGGGGTCTGGGCCCATCGCCCATTGCACACCTGCACGTTGCGTACGCGGCCGGAAGCAGACCTAGCCTAGTGGCGTTCCAGTCCAATCCGGCGCGCGTTACTCAGTCGCTGACGTCACGAAGGCTTCGGCTAATACCACGACGCCGGGATACCCATAACTACTCCCGCGTAGATGGCTAGTGCGTATAGACCAAATGGCCAGACTCAGATCAAATACCAAGAACTCGTTATGCGTGTTATGTCGAAGTAACCGCGGACGCCGTCCAGGGCCAGGCCCACCTCTCACCTAGGCGGTCTCAACCTGCCCTGTCGCTCCGCCACAAAGATCCACTTGCGGGTACTCCTACGAGCCGACCCGACTTTATTTACCACATGTGTCATGTATAGAGTATATAAGTATATACCCATGATCACCGCCCAAGTGATCACGGTCCGATAGTATAGCACAGCAGACGGACAAGAATGTAGGGCCACTGATGGAAAACTAGCACCCTATACTAAGCATGTAGGATTGCAGGTAAAGGTAACAACAGTAGAAGCAAGGGCAGGCTATGCATCAGTATAGGATTAACGGAAAGCAGTAACATGCCACACTACTCTAATGCAAGCAGTATAGAGAAGAATAGGCGATATCTGGTGATCAAGGGGGGGCTTGCCTGGTTGCTCTGGCAAGTAGGAGGGGTCGTCAACTCCGTAGTCGAACTGGTCAGCAGCAGCGTCGGTCTCGTAGTCTACCGGAGAGAAGAGGGGGGAAGAAACAGTAAATACAATGCAAACATAAGCATGACGATGCGTGACATGGCGAAGGGGGGGGGGACATCCGGGAAGTATTCCCGATGTTTCGCGTTTTCGGACAGACGGACCGGAGGGGGAAAGTTGCGAGTTCGATAGGTTAGGGATGTGTGGTGGACGAACGGGCTGCGTACCCGGATTCGTCTCGTCGTTCTGAGCAACTTTCATGTACAAAGTATTTCCATCCGAGTTACGGATTAAAAGATATGATTTTCAAAAGAATTTATTAATTTCTGGAATTTAATTAATTATTTAATTTAAATCGAAATTTGGATTTATGACATCAGCATGATGTCATGCTGACGTCAGCAGTCAACGTTGACCGTTGACCTGGTCAACCTGACAGGTGGGTCCCACCTGTCAGGGGCTGTTAGCTAATTAACTACTGTTTAATTAAATTAACTAACTAATTAGATTAATTTAAACAGGATTAATTAACTTAATTAATTTAGTTAATTAATTAATTAATTAATTAAATTTATTTTTATTATTTTTTATTTTTTATTTTTATTATTTTTATTTTATTTATTTATTTATATATTTTATTTTTATTTTATTTTTAAATCATTTTTTAACGTTCTCTGGGCGTGGGGGCCCACCTGTCTGTGGCCCAAGGGGGTTCGGGCCCAGGGGCAGTTGCTCAGGGGGGCGAGGCCCCACCTGGCAGTGGCCCAGGGGGCCAAAGCGGGGGCGCGGGTGGCCGGTGCGGACGAAGGGGTGCCCGCACGCCCGAGGCGACCAGGGGAGGAGGCGCGGCCGCGGTGGCTGCCGGAGCAGGGCGGCGCGACGAGGCCAGGCGAGACGGCGCGGGTAGAGGCGCAGCAGGGCCACGACGACGCGTGGTGTGTGCGGCGGGGCGGCGAGGTAGTTGCATAGGGGCGGTGTCCGGCGCGGGGGCCTGCGGAGGTGAGGCTAGCGCGGGAAGAGGAGTCTGGAGGCGGGCGGTGTGCAGGCGGTAGCGGGGCCGCGTGGCGTTGGCCTACTGGGGGCGTGCTGAGCACGGCGCGGGGCTCGGACGCGAGCCGTGCGTATGATGGCCACGGTGGTGAGGTAAACGACGACGATGAGCACGGCCGTGGCGCGACGGTGCGGTGGTGCGGGCGGACCCGGCGACGAGCGGCGACGGCGCGCGCGTGGCAGGAGCAGAGGGGCGCGGTCACGCGCGGGCGCGGCCATGGCAGAGAGAGGAGGGGGAGCTCACAGAGGAGGAGTAGGGCACGGGCAGCGGGCTCGGGGAAGCTCGGGGTGGCCGGCGATGGAGAGGCGAGGAGGCGACGCCGACGAGGTGGCGAAGGCGCTGGGGTCCGGCGACCGCGAGCGGCGAAGCCGGGGCGGCGCCAGGGGGAAGCAGAGGGGCGGCCCTGCGCGAGGCGCGAACGGCGCGGTGTCGGGGGCGAGCGGGGCGGCGTCGGGGGCGAGCCCGATCCGATCTGGATCGGGGGAGGGAGGGGGAGAGTGGGGGGTGTCGGTGGAGTGGGTGGGGTGAGGGGAGAAGGAGGGGTGGGTGGCCGGCTGGGCCTGGTGGTTTGGCCCAGTTGGGCCACGGCCCAGGGGGGTTTTCTCCTTTCTTCTTTTTTTTGTTTGCTTTCTCTTTTGCATTTTCTTTCTTTTATTTATTTTATTTTCTGTTTTATATTATTTTAAATTGTTTAGGCATTTTATAAAAATGTGTTTATTACACCATATTCACTTATGCAAAATATGGCATCTCCCGAACATTTTTGTTTTAAATTTTGAAAAACTTTTATTGTCGACATTAATTTAAATTTGAATTTTGAAACGGTTTGACCTAACGGTAGATTAGCAACAGTAACTGTGATGACGTGGCACCATTAGCGTGGGATTACTGTAGCTTGATTATCCGGGCGTTACACACCCCTAGTCCTCCGAACCCAAAATCGGGCATCGAGCCTAAAGAATCATTGGACATCCTGGAGCCCGAGCTAATAAACTCGGAAGTTTTTCAGACTCCGGATTCCGCATTGGGTCAGGGTCCAGATTTAACACCACCCACCCACCTCAAACAATATTCGCCGAGCAATTCCGGTCCCCCGGATATATGCGACCTCATGTACGTACGGCAGCAGTCTCAGGAAATAGTCCATCACTTCTGGGCCAGATTCCTCCTTGTCAAGGACAAGATTAAAGATTGTCGTGATGAAGACGCGATTTCAGTATTCTGCAGTAATTGCACAGACGAAGGAGTCCTCAACGCCCTCAACCGCCATCACGTATTGCACTTCGCTGACTTGACAACCATAGTACAGAAGTACTGCGCAATGGAATGCGCTTGGAAAACCCAGACAGCTCGCTAGGAACCACCGGCCTTCACGCCACCTCCCTTCCGGGCAAAAAGGATACACCCTCGCGGGGCACCCGACCCCGTAAGCAAGAAAATTAACCCATTGCGGGACGTGGAACCGTTCTTGAGGGATGGCTTAATAAGCCATGCAAAATACACACGACACCGGATATCGAACCAACCCACAGCCTTAGAGCATGTTGGATACTCCGGCAAGTGGCCAAGTGCGGCGAGGATATCCACACCAAAAACACCTCCGAGCGGCACTCACTGGAGGACGATGACCTCAACGTATTGACGGTCTTCGAAACTTTTGCTTCAAACAATCGGCGCAAAAGGGCGCTCCGTGACCTCGCCGAAGTCTGCCAAGTCGCGGCAATAAATCCCTGGAACGACACGGCCATAACTTTTAATACCGATGACGAACCAAAATTCCTGTCAGTCCGGGCACCAGCCGCCCTAGTCCTCAATCCAATTGTGGATGGTTTTCGGCTCACTAAAGTGCTCATGGACGGCGGCAGCGGACTGAACCTCATCTACGAGGACACCCTCAATAAAATGCAAATAGACAGGAGCCGCATCGAGCAGAGTAATACGACATTTCGAGGAATCATTCCCAGTCGGGAAGCAAGATGCGCGGGAAAAATTAAATTCGACGTGGTATTCGGCACGCCGGAGAACTATCGGTCCGAACAAATAACCTTCCAAGTGGCCTCTTTCAGCAGTGGATATCACGCCCTGTTGGGGCGAGACGCATTCACGCGCTTTGAAGCCATACCTCATTACGGGTATATTAAGCTTAAGATGCCCGGGCCCAATGGCATCATCACTCTTACTAGTGATCCGGATATAGCACTCCGCGCCGAAAACAAAACCGCATCCCTGGCCCTCGAGGCACTATCCAAGGCCCTGGTGGCCGAAGAATTAACCGCGCTACGCTCCACGGTGGACAGGGACGACGTAATCCTCAATAAGAGGCCCAAATCCACCTCCTTCAAACCAGCAGACGAAATAGTCAAATTTCAAGTCCACCCGACGGACCCTAAAAGACAGCCTCCATAGGGGCACAGCTGAATCCGACGGTCAATGCTACATTACGCGCGTTCCTGCGCGAGAACTGGGACATATTCACCTGGCACCCTTCTGATATGCCAGGAATCCCACGCAGGTTGGCCGAACACAGCCTCAATAATTTGAAGGGATACAAGCCGGTCAAGCAAACACTGCGGCAATTTTCCGAACCCAAACGACAAGTTATGGGGGAGGAGCTAGCCAAGTTAACTGAGGTCGGGTTTATTGGAGAAATAAAACACCCTGACTGGCTAGCAAACCTGGTGATGGTACCAAAAAAGGATAAATCCTAGCGCCTGTGTGTCGATTTCAAAGACCTCAACAAAGCTTGCCCTAAGGATCCCTTCCCCCTCCCCCGCATCGATCAGATCATTGATGCTACCGCAGGGCACGACTCACTCTGTTTCCTCGATGCATACTCCGGATACCATCAAATCAAAATGAAGGAATCTGATCAAGCCGCCACAGCATTCATTCCCCCATACGGGCCTTTCTGCTTCAACACTATGCCTTTCGGGCTGAAAAACGCCGGCGCCACCTACCAACACATGATTCAAACATGCCTGGAGAAGCAAATCGGCAAGACGGACGAAGCATATGTAGATGACGTCGTCATCAAAACCAAACACGTCGAAGCACTAATAGACGACCTGCGTCTCACATTTGACAACCTCCGTACATGACATCATGCTCAATCCGGAAAAGTGTGTTTTCGGCGTCCCCACCAGAAAACTGCTGGGCTTCATCGTTTCCAATAGAGGAATTGAAGCAAACCCAAAATCCGAGCTTTATCACAACTGGCTACACCAACGGACCTCAAACAGGTCCAAAAACTAGTCGGATGCGTGGCAGCTTTAAGCCGCTTTATCTCCAGGTTAGGAGAAAAAGCATTGCCACTATATCGCCTGGTCCGACGCACGGACCACTTCGAGTGGACGGACGGGGTAACGGCCGGACTGGAAGAAATAAAAGCTCTTTTAGCGAGCAACCCAATCCTGGCCGCGCCGAACGTCGGTGAACCCATGTTATTATACATCTCCGCAACACACCAGGTGGTGAGTGCGGTGCTCGTCATCGAGCGAGAGGAGGACGGACATAAATTCCCACTTCAAAAGCCAGTATATTATGTATCCACTGTCCTCACACCATTACCAAAAGATAGTGTATGCGGTCTTCATGGCATCCCGGAAGCTACGACACTACTTCCAAGAGTGCTTGATCATAGGGCTTCCAAAGTACCACTCAATGATATAATAAACAACCGCGACGCAACCGGCCGGATTGCCAAGTGGGCCATCGAGCTCCTGCCATTCGATATAACATACAAACCACGCCGAGCCGTTAAATCCCAAGTATTGGCCGACTTCGTCGCCGAATGGACAGAGGCCGAACTCCCTAAAGAGTACGGCACATACTCCAACTGCGTCATGCACTTCGATGGCTCTAAAATGCTGGCCGGTCTAGGAGCAGGCATTGTCTTAACGTCCCCCACAGGCGACACAGTCCAGTACATACTTCAAATAATATACACAGATTCCAATAACGCAGCCGAATACGACGCCCTATTGCATGGTCTTCGGATGGCCGTCTCTATGGGCATACAACGCCTTGAGGTGCGCGGGGATTCAAACCTCGCAATATCCCAAATAAATGGAGACTTCGACGCCAAAGATCCGAAGATAGCAGCCTATCGTAACACCGTACTCAAAATTTCAGCTCGGTACGAAGGACTCGAGTTCCATCATGTGGCTCGAGACAGTAATCAGGCGGCGGACGTACTTGCTCGAATGGGCACCAAGCGCGACCCCGTCCCGCCTAACATCTTCTTGGAAAAGCTTTTTAAGCCATCCGTGGTATGGCAGGACGAGAGCAGCCACACTAGTCCGGATCCGATTATACCCACGGATTCTGAACACAATACCGATATCATCGGGGGCTCGGCCACCGAAATAACACCATCGGCCCACATAATAATGGCATTAATTGCCCCCTGGACCGAACCCTTCTTGGCCTACCTTAACAGGCGCGAGCTCCCTAAGGACCAGAATGAGGCTCAATGCATCGTTAGGCGCTCGAAAGCCTATAAGGATCACGAAGGAGAACTCTACAAGAAAATTCCTACCGGAGTCCTTCAAAGATGTATCTCCGAAGAAGAGGGACGACAACTCTTGGCCGAAATCCATGCGGGTCTCGGCTGCCATCACGCCGCAGCTCGGGACCTCGTAAGTAAAGCCTTCCGCGCCAGTTTCTTCTGGCCCACGGCCCGAGCGGATGCATAGGACCTCGTCCAACGTTGTGTAGGATGCCAGCTTTTCACCAACTGTCGGGGATATACCCCGCGGTATGACCCGGCCGGACTTGGCGCTTCACCGATGATCCGCCGGAGGACTGGCGGCTCACGGGTCTGGCGGCTCACTGGTCAGACGACTCACGAGCCTGACGACTCATGGATGGCCCCGACGGTGGGTCAGATAGAAGACTAGGCCCAAGGCCCAGAAGGCCGGCTCATGTTATGGTGGGCCGGCTTAAGAGAAAAGGCATAAGGAATGTTCTCCTACAAAGGAAGCAAGACTAGGACTCCACTTGTAATAGAGTAATACTAATCCTACTAGGACTAGTCATGTAACCCGCCCCTTCAACTTATATAAGGAGGGGCAGAACACCCCAAGAGGGACAGGAAAGAAACAATCTCTAGGGCTAGACACAACTAGAGGAGAGCCGGCCAAGCCGGCGACTCACTCATGATCATAATGAGACCTAGCCTCAAACAGCATGTAGGGTTATTACCGGATGATGTTTCCCGGGGCCCGAAGCTGGCTAAATCCTTGTCTTATGTTGCGTCTCTCGATTCCGCCCAACCCCTCTCAAGCTACCACATAGATGCGTTGGCCTCGCGACCAAGTCCTCACACCAAGGACATCTGCCGTGACAATTCCACGACAGTTGGCGCCCACCGTGGGGCCTGTGCACGGTGGTGATGAGTTCTTGGAGGAAGCTTTTTAGGGATCGAGAAGCTCGCGATTGATCGGATGAAAAAGCACTAGCACGGAAAGCCCGCAGGATAACCCGGCATGAGACAACCTCGGACAGAGCTGGTAAAATCATCGTTTTTGAGAGTAGTGTCATGGTTAAACTCGGAGCTGATAGTGCGAGATCGGAGATAAGAGAATTTAGGGTTGCGCGCGTGGCCGCACGCGACGTTTCTGCTGCAGTGTCCTACAAACAAAGTCGCCGAAGATCAACATGAAGATTCCCTTGATACAGTTGCAGAAATCCACCAAAGGCGTCTCGTTTTCCGGATCAGAGGCAAAATTCGCTACAGCCGCGCGTGGCCGGTCAAGAAAACACGGCCACGTCTTACCATCTACGGACAAGTACACAAGACCAAGGCAAAAGTACTGGACTAGTACTACTTAAACTAGCACTTCGCCACGTGAAAGCCAACATCAAGGATTCTTTCCTAGGAGAAAGGCTAGTAGTACTTGAGTGCTGTTAGATCAGATGTGTTTTTTCCTTAATTACTACATCCATCCGAGTCGGAAGAGGACAAGTGCTATTACAGAAATACCCTCGCGATAAGGTCAAAAGAAGAAGAGGAGGAAAGAAGAATACTACTTTGAGAAGGACACGGACTGAGTCAACAGAGCTGGCCATGACCCGGAAAACAGACGTAGGCATGGCCTCCGCCGGTGCGTTGCAGCCGCGCTTCAACCCGGACACAGACTTGCTTCGCTCTCGAGCCCCTCGGCCTCGACACGCCGTCATTGATCCGCCATTACCACCTCCTAAGCCGCCCCGGCTGCGAGTCGGCCTGTCATTGACTCACTGCTCCGCCCGGCGCCCCTCTGGCTACGGCTCGCCCCGCGCCTCCGCTTCTCTGCTGTGGCTTGCCTGAAGGTGTTTTCCTTCAGTCCATGTATAATTGTTATGAGGACATGCGGCTGCTACTTCCCATCAGTCCATGTACTTTAGTTAAAAAAAGCCTAAATCCAGAAGGCTCATGCGGTGGTGAGGGACAGTGGCGGCCTCGTGCTATTACACAAAGTGCACCCCGAAGCATACTGCAAAGCATTGGTGTTGCAAATGCATTACTACTAGTACTATTTATACGTGGGGATCAAGGGCCACTGCCGTTTCTTCATCACATCAAGACAAAGAAAAAGAAAGAGACAAAGGAGGAGAGGTCACGTGGAGTCATCCATTGCAAACATGGTTTACACTGCGGGAGCGTGCAAGCGCTAGCAACATTCTGGACTGGTGTTCGTCTGTGCCATGCTACTTGATGGACATGCGCCGCCCTTGTGGCTCGGTCTACATCAACTTGCTGGGATCGCGCTTGCTCGCTGTTCAGTGGACGTGTGCAAATCGCCGCTCCTGCGGTTTCATCTACATCAACCTGCCCCCGGTCGACTCGCATCCATTTCAAGCTGTTCAAATCGCCGCCTCCGCCATCTCAAATGTGCTGCAGTTTCTGAGCCGCCGCCATGGTGATGCCTCCGTTTCGCTGCTGCGATGAGCCGCCGGGGCTGCGTTGAGTCGCCTCTGCTGTGTTGACCTGCCATGGGTTGCCGGTCTACCTGAGCCGTTTTCTGTTGCGTTGAATGGACCATCGGTCATCCGAACAAATCAGGTGATATCCATCTAAGATTATTTTATTAGCTCATATTGTTTTTTGTCAAAAAACAATCACTTTGGTATGTACACTTTTATGTGCAGGACAATGATTCATCGTAAAGATGGTGTAATGCCGTATCCATGGAGTGTGCGGTAGCATCGTCATGCAACGGCATCGGCGACCGCTTACTGTTCAACAGGTGGGCGCAAGCCGCTGCCCCTGCGGTCCGGTCTACATCAACACGACGTGGTTGACTCGCCAATCCAGGCAGTTTACCGCGCCTGCGATTGCCTCGCCCGACCACACCGGCTTACAACGCCGCTGCCGGCTCATCTGTCTGCTCCCGCGGCCGACTCGGCCGAGATTGGCTTCAGCTTCACCGTGATGATCATCAACTCCGCGGTGGATAATTTCTGGCCTGACATATCAGGTGAAATGAATCCAGTAATTTTTTATATATTATATATTGTTTTCTTTAAAAAGAGCAATTACTCTGGCTTGTGATGTTTCTGATACAGGACAATTGTTCACTACATCAACACGACATGGTTGACTCGCCAATCCGCGTGGTTTACCGCGCCTGCGATTGACTCGCCCGTCCACACAGGTTTACAACATCGTGACCAACTCATCTGTCTGTACCACCTCTGATGCTACGGTCGTCTTTACCGTCTGTCTCTCGCAGCCTGGTCTCTATCAACATACCGGGCCACACCTGTCTGCGTTAGCTGATTATTGAATATAAGCAAGTCACTGCTTGGGAAGCCCGGTTTTCTTCCAACAACTTGGAGGAAAATTATCATGTGTTATCAGCCGCCATCTGCACTGGACGGCTCAATGGGCAGGCGCACAAGTCGCCGCCACTACAGTTTGGTTAACTTCAAAACATCCAGTTGAAAGGAACCATTGGCCGAGTTGCTGACACGGCTCATATGAGATCATTTATAACCCGCCGCAGTCACCTCAATATTCTGTGGATTCACATCGCGCTATCAACACCAATGATATACACCTTCTGCTATGGTCAAATATGGAGAATCTCAAAGACAACTCCTCGAGCCGCCTTGAGACTCGGGGGCTACATGGATGTGGCTCAGTAAATATTGATAGTTTAAAGGCCGTCGGAAAATTTCCGGCTCAAGAGAAATCTGTCTCTTACAAAGCATTGAAGCTCTCAATATCCAGTTCAAAATCCGGTTCAAAAAGAATTTATCTCTCGCAAAGCTCCAGTTCTCAGGAAAAATTAAAGGGACCAAAGGGAGTCTATTACAAAGCACAACTCAAACATAGGTACCCTGCTTTAATGACCATTGGGAGCTGATCGTATTCGAATTTAGCTTAACCCTTTTGGTCTGACCCTGATCGTATTCGAATCAGAGTCGTTAAATATTCTCATGATCACTAGGGGCTTCCTGTTCAAACATAGGTCGTATTCGAACCAAAGAGAACATAGCTGTCGGTACCCTCTTGATCGGCACGCTGCCAAGCTCACTAGGGGGCTTCTTGATCGTATTCGAATCATAGCTTAACCCCTTTTGGGAACCGACTTTGATCGTATTCGAATTAGAGTCGTTAAAAAACTCTCAAGATCATTAGGGGGCTTCCTGTTCAAACATAGGTCGTATCCGAACCAAAGAGAACATAGCTGTCGGTACCCTCTTGATCGGCGCAACGCCAATGCCACTGGGGGCTACATGATCGTATTCGAATCCTAGCTTAACCCCTTTGGAACTCTTTCCTGATCGTATTCGAATCAGAAGCCTTGATTGTTTCTTCTTATTTGGTTTAAGTTTTATTTGAACACGGCCTTTATTTGACTTGAGACTTTTTTGTTCCAAGATCTAAGTGTTGGTGTGGTTTAAATTTAACCCGGCTTGATTTTGGATGATAAGTCGCCAACACATGGGAATCATCATATCTTTGGAAGTGTTGGTCTTCAAAGATTGGGTTATTACCCTTACTGTTCGGGTCACATAAACCGGCAGTACAAATTCAATATCACAGTGGTTATATGTGAGATATTATGACCCGCCCTGTGGTAAACCGCCCGGCTTGACTTTGGATGATAAGTCGCCAGCATATGACAACCATAAACATTTGGAAGTTTTGGCTTCTAAAGATTGGGTTATCACCCTTACTGCACAGGTATCATAAACCGATAGTACGATTCAATATCACAGGTATGATATTGTTTATACATGATTATATTTAAACCAACCCTGGCTATGGACATTAAGTCGTCGATCTATTTTTTGGATTGCGCCATTCGAATCATGCGTTTGTCAATCATTGGATTATTACCCTTATTGGATACAGCGATATAAGCCGGCAGTATGAGCTAATTCTACAGGTATGTTTTCCTGATTATATAAATATGCGAGGTTGGATGACCCGCCCTGGCTTTTGACGTTAAGTCGCCAGTATGTTTAGGCTTGAATGGCCTTAATCCTAGTCTTTTTCATAATTGCATAAAGAATATATTATGTTTGGGTTGTTACCCGCCCTGGCTTTTGACATTAAGTCGCCAGGGCATATGTTGTTTAAACTCTGCAGGATTTGCAGAACTATGACTTATATAAATGCTTAAGTTCAAGCTCATCTTTAAAATTGATGTTTCAAAATGATTATCCGTTCTGGATTTTCTCAAAGGTTATAAGCCGCCGGGTTATAAAAATTCCGGCTTACAATGGAGGCGTATTAAATCGCCATCGGCCAAGAGCCGCCGGGTATTTAAACTCCGGATTTACTTGTCAACAGATAAGTCCCGAGTCGCTGCAGGCTTACGACCCGGCACTTGGGGGCTACATTATTCAGATTGAGATCATATCAAATATGCAAGTACCATGTCACTCCCAGCATGCACCATGGCACTTGGGGGCTAATGCAAAGTCAACTTATTGAAGACCCGACTCATCACATTGTAATGAGCCGACCCTTGGGGGCTACCAATTGCTCCTGTCGGAAATTCAAGGTACACAAGCCTTAATCCATTATATTGAAAGATCCACTACTCAGTTGGTAGAGTACAAAGCTCTTAACCTTGTGGACGTGGGTTCAAGCCCCATGGTGGAGATTACACCATATGATGTTATTATCAATGAGTTATATACAAAGTCCCAGCTCAGTATTATCTTACTAAGCCGGCCCTTGGGGGCTACACGTTGCTGTTCAAGTTTACATGGTTATATCTACAAAGTCCCTGCTCATTATTGCATAATGACCTGGCCATTGGGGGCTACACTGGTTGAAGTTTTCATGAGCATAAGGCAATTACAAGTCCCAGGTTGCTGCAAGCATGACAACCCGGTACTTGGGGGCTACCGGTAATATACATAAGGGAGAAAAATCTTCAAATTCCCAGTTTTGAGCAGACCGGATTGACCCGGTGTCTGCAACAATCATGACCCGGCGTCGGCAACAATTATGACTTGGCATCATCTATTTATAACCCGGCAATTTTCGTAATCTTAAATTGGCAAGTCTCTACATCTTCAAGCCGGTTAAAAATCAGATGAGTATTTCAAGACCAATATTTTTGTCAAGCCAGAGCATTGAAGGCCGACTCAAATGGATTCTTTATTCACAATATTTCTTCTACAAGCAAATTGATTATAAAGTTGGTCTATTGACCCGGACTATCCAGAAGGAGGAAATGACAAGGACTTAAGGATGATGAGGTGCCGGTTCAGAAAAATATTTAACCTGGAGCACAACCTATCAAGTTTGTTCTTGTGTTTATTTTACAGGATCAGTTTAACATGGATAAACACAAATTAAACTGGGGGCTAATGTCGGGGACATACCCCGCGGTATGACCCGGCCGGAAGTATGACCCGGACGGACATGGCGCTTCACTGATGACCCGCCGGAGGACTGGCGGCTCACGGGTCTGGCGACTCACTGGTCAGACGACGCACAAGCCTGACGACTCACGGATGGCCCCGACGGCGGGTCGGATAGAAGACTAGGCCCAAGGCCCAGAAGGCCGGCTCATGTTATGGTGGTCCGGCTTAAGAGAAAAGGCATAAAGAATATTCTCCTACAAAGGAAGCAAGACTAGGACTCCACTTGTAATAGAGTAATCCTAATCCTACTAGGACTAGTCATGTAACCCGCCCCTTCAACTTATATAAGGAGGGGAAGGGCACCCCAAGAGAGACAGGAAAGAAACAATCTCTAGGGCTAGACACAACTAGAGGAGAGCCGGCCAAGCTGGCGACTCACTCATGATCATAATGAGACCTAGCCTCAAACAGCATGTAGGGTTATTACCGGATGATGTTTCCCGGGGCCCGAAGCTGTCTAAATCCTTGCCTTATGTTGCATCTCTCGATTCCGCCCAACCCCTCTCAAGCTACCACATAGATGCGTTGGCCTCGCGACTAAGTTCTCACACCAAGGACATCTGCCGTGGCAATTCCACGACACCAACCAAAGTCATATGCCTCCTACCGCCCTACAAACAATCCCCATTACCTGGCCTTTTGCGGTCTGGGGGCTTGGCATGGTCGGACCCCTTAAAGGGGGAAGCCACAAGAAAAAATATTTGCTGGTTATGGTAGATAAATTCACTAAGTGGATAGAGGCCAAACCAGTCAAAACGGCCAAAGCCAGACCAGTGATAGACTTTATATCTGGTGTCATGCACCGTTACGGTGTGCCACGCAGTATCATCACCGATAACGGATCCAACTAGCCGACAAAGTGAAAACTTGGTGTGCTAATTTGGGCATCAAGCTTGATTACGCCTCCGTCTATCACCCCCAAACAAATGGTCAAGTCGAGCGGGCAAATGGTCTTATCATGAGTGGCATTAAGCCCAGACTAGTACGGTCTTTAAAAGAGTCAGATAAACTCTGGGTTGAAGATCTCGACTCCGTACTCTGGTGGCTGCGAACCACGCCCAATCGCACCACCGTTACACACCATTCTTCATGGTGTACGGCGCAGAGGCTGTTTTGCCCTGCGACATCATTCATGACTCATCTAGGGTGCGCATGTATGAAGAGAGAGAAGCCGAGTTTGATTTGCAGGACAGTCTAGATGCCCTGGAGGAAGAGCGCGATGTTGCAAAAGCCCGTTCAACATTCTATCAACAGCAAGCTCGGCGATACCAAAGCAGAGAAGTGCGGGCCAAGACTTATAATGTTGATGAACTCGTCCTACGCCTGCCAGAGAAGAAAAAGGACAAACTCAAGCCTAAGTGGGAGGTTCCCTTCATTATAGATGAAGTTCTCACTGGCGGGGCGTACCGCCTCTGTGACGCATCGGATAATCCCTTGGAGCCGAACCTATGGAATTCCGCCATACTCTGAAGATTCTATGCCTAGATCCGGACTCATTGTTCGTTTTCTTTTTTCTCCTTTGTTCCATGTTTTCTCTCTTCAAATTTTTGTTTCAGCTTTCTAGCTTTTGTGCGGCTAAACCGCACACTTATGAGGCACACATCCTTAAATGTATATGCCCATAACACCTGGGGGCTTCTTTTACAGAAGCTTATTATTATTCTCCGAGCATCAAGCTCACCACATATGTGTCATTTTTACATATATATGCCTTTTATTCGCCATTATATGCACCTTTATGACTTAAGTTTTTGCCAAGCTGGGTTGCTTGGCTCATGTGCTTGTGCCCTACGTTCCCGTTTGTTCGGCTAGGGCATAAAGGGAGCACCTCTGCGATTGTTACAGCCGGGTCATTCGGACTTGTACCTCAGATTGGGTGAAGCCGAAAGCTAGCGTTATTAAGGGAATAATTGGTCGGCGGATTAAAGATGTTTTACCATCGTCATATTGTGAACCCCCAGATATTACTTGCACTACGATTTTTCGAATTACAGTCTGGGCATGCATACTGAACGCGTGTTCACCCAGGGAAAGCAACCTTTAGCGGAACTATTCTCTCTGGAAGATGTTTCTTACAATTAATAGTAATATAAAATAACTGGCCGAATAGAATTTCTCTGTTCAAGCAACTATGACCCCTACGCCTAGTTTCCACGCATACTCTGGTATTTATCACCGGTCCGGTATTCGGAAACACTCCGCACCTTTGGGTCCGGAGGCTAAAGCGAAAAGGTCTGCCATGACAATCGTTTTACAATTCGGCTAGAGACAAATTTGTCAAATAGAAGTACATAGTCACTTTGACACACAAGCTTCTTCTTCCTCTATGTCGTTTAATAGGCTGTCTAGCTTACAGTCCTGTTGTGAAAACTTGGCGGCTATCCTCACTTGGTCATATACCAAGCTCACTGGACTTTCTTGTCCATCTGGCCCCTGAGGACCAACTCGGGCCATATGATTCGGATCAAGTCCGGTGTACCGCGTTTTCACCATGGCCCAGGCCTCTCGTGCACCTTCCCGGCAAGCCGATATCTTCCATAGCCCTAAGCGGCGCCGAGTTCCCTTGAATAGCTCCACGAGCTCCTCCATACTTTCTGGAGGAGAGGCGGATGGCCATAAAGCCTTAGCAATGCTCCGCATTGCTTTCCGAGCTTGATCATGCACTTTGGACAGCTCTTGCAGCAGATCGTCTTGTGATCCGGACATTTCCTCCTCAGGCCGGCCATTCAGTATACCTGCAGACATAAATCTGTTAACTCATTGCTTTACCGCATTATACTAAGGTAAGTTCAAAAGCATACGGAATATGCCGCCCCGGAGCCTCATGTTCTCTTTCACGACGTCCACTAGCTAGGCTCGCACGTCTTTTAGTTCTTCGCCCAGCAGGGTGTTGGAATCCTGCAGCTTGTTCTTATCATCCCTGGTCCGTGTTAACACACGTTCACCAGTGGCCAGTTGCCTTTCGGCCTGTTGTTTACCCGCCTGTGCAACCTTAAGCTCCTCTTTCAGTTGATCTAACGGTCCTATCAGGGAAGTGCGACAATGTTATCATTACTGGTATATGATTACATTTTTTCTGAATGGAGGGAAACATTACCTGATGGTGCCACCTGGGACTTCTCCAGTTCGGCGGTAACAACAGTTAGCTGGGCACGACATTTTTCCAGCTCCTGAGACAACATGTTGTTCTTCTCTATGAGCACCTGATTATGCAATGATCCTTAAATCAGTTGTTTCAACTGTTTCAAGTCTCGGGGGCTACTGGTAGATGACTATCAGATCTATACAATGCGTACTTACCCGCACGTCTTTTCAATGCTGGTCGGTGGCTCTGGCAAGCCCATCTCGGGCAGCTCGGATGTATGCATCAGCCGAGCTGAAGGCATTGAACGCCTCTTTGCTAAAGTTGGGGTCGCGCAGAGCGGCCCTCCGGCGCCGATGGTTCATTACGCTCTCCACTTCAGAGTTCGTGACGGATACGTTATCTGAATCCTCTGAAGGAGGACAATCTGGCGTTACACCCGTATCAACCCCCGCTCTAGAGGCAGGGTCCGGGGTCGGATTGGTGGAGACTGGACCAACAGGATCTCCGGACACAGTTCGGCAAACGCTCTTCCTGATAAAACACAAAGGACAATATCACGGTCTGATATGATTACCATGGGGCATATCTAAAGACATACCTCTTCGAAGCAGGCTCGGCCGTGTTGTCAGTTGCTTTTCTTTTCGAAGATCCGCCCGGCACGGGCGCCGCCCTCTTGCGAGACGCCTCTAGTGCAGCGTGGCGAGATGAGCGCCTCCCCTTTGGAGCACGAGACACTGCGGTGGGTGAGGCGTCATGAGGAAGTTCTTTCGGAGGAGAGGTCTCCTGAGTGCTTACATGGGAGGCAGGAAGCAGGCCGGGATAGTCGGCCATGATGGCCACTTCCGTGCCGTCATAGCTCACTTGGTAGAAGACTCCCTCCTTGAGCTCTATGAATATATCCGGATCCACTTCGAATCCAGGATCAAGGTCCCGGTTATGATTCTTCGGCTGTGGAGCAGGGCTATAGATCCCTGCGACAACCTTCCTCCATTCCTGTCAAAGATAGCCATGCTAAGTTTAACCGGGTACTACTCAAGAAGAGGATTAAAAGGTATGGAGCAGAAAACTCACCCTACTAGGGGATTGTACATGGAAAAGGCCTCTTGACACTTAAGATGAGTAAAGTCTTCTTTCTCCCCCTTGAAGAGATCAGCCAACATGGTGGCCAAAGCGGCAGAGTTGTCCGGCCCCTTGCGCCCGCAGCGTGATGCATCGTCTTCCCCGTTGAAGTGCCACATAGGGAGCCTTTGGAATTGGAGTGGCTAGACGCCTCGCGATATTGAAATTGCTATTACTTCAATAATAGATAATCCGGATCGGGCGAGTATCCTTATCTTGCTCATCAACTGTTGGACCTCCGCGTTGTCTTCCTCCTCGAGGCTCCGAGGGCGCGAGGTATGGCGTTTCCTTAATGGAGTGCTGGAAAACTCGGGAAGGCCCCTTCTGATTGGGTCAGAGAGAACCACGTCTTCAATATAAAACCACTCCGAAGGCCACTGTTCGGATGCCTTCTTCGGAGTGCCGAACAGGTACCCTGTCCCGGCTATGCGCCATACTTCGGCGCCGCCCACCTCGAATATGGATGACTTTTGGGAGCGAGGAACGAGGCAAAAAAGCTTCCTCCATAGCTCGAAATGGGCCTCGCAGCCCAAGAATAGCTCGCAAAGGGCTACAAAGCCCGCGATGTGCAGGATGGAGGCTAGCGTAGGATTGTGCTGTTGGAGGCCATAATACTCCAAGAGACCTCGGAGGAATGGATGGATTGGAAATCCGACCCCCTCAACAGGAAGGGGACAAAGCACAGCCGCTCCCCCCGGACGGATTGGGGAAGTTTTCTGCCAAGGCTTCATCATTAATGGAGGTTAATCCCGCCCGAACGGAGACTAGATCCGCGGGAGGAAGATATCCCTATATCTGGAGCTTGATTAGCTGGGCACGGGACACTGAACATCTCTCCCAATAACCTTTTTTGGAGCCATGAGGGCGGGAGGGAGAGCTGGGAGCGCTAGCCATGTTTGAGTGGTTTCTCCTAGCAAGGTTTGGGGATTTTTTGCCTGGTGTGGAATGGGCATCTGAGATTCGATATCCTTAAATAGACACCTTCCTTGCATCGCCAGGGGGTTATGTGTAAAAATGCCTGGACCCTTCGCATTCGTTTGACACGTGCAAGCCAAGGAGACGATGGCGCGGAGGCCAGAAGATATAACATTTAATGAAAGGCCGATCTATTCAAGGAACTCACCTTACCACGACCGAAGATGCAGAAGCCGAATACAGTCCTCCGGTTCAGAAGCTTTGAAGTATTCGGAGGAGGAACCCGCCTTGCAATGCCGAAGACAATCTCCGCGCCGGACACATCGTCATTGAAGCCTGGTTCGGGGGCTACTGAGGGAGTCCTGGATTAAGGGGTCCTCGGGCGTCCGGGCTATGTGACGTGGGCCGGACTAATGGGTCGTGAAGATACAAGACAGAAAACTCTTTCCCGTGTCCGGATGGGACTCTCCTTTGCGTTGATGGCAAGCTTGGCGTTCGGATATGAAGATTCCTTTCTCTGTAAACCGATTCTGTACAACCCTAGGCCCCTCCGGTGTCTATATAAACTGGAGGGTTTAGTCCGTACAGGCAATCATAATCATACATGCTAGACATCTAGGGTTAAGCTGTTACGATCTCGAGCTAGATCAACTCTTGTAACCCCCATATCCATCATAGTCAATCAAGCAGGAAGTAGGGTATTACCTCCATTAAGAGGGCCCGAACCTGGGTAAACATCGTGTCCTTGTCTCCTGTTACCATTGATCCTTAGACGCACAGTTCGGGACCCCCTACCCGTTATCCGTCGGTTTTGACACCGACAGTACGCCCACGCACCTGGGGAGCAGCCGCTCGACGCTCTGGACGTGGCCGTCGCGGCCCCGACGAAGTGCCGGCGAAGAAAGACGCGCGCCGCGTGTCGTGCTCATCCCGGAACCATGTGTCCCACAGGTCCGAGTCGGGGGCGTACCTAGGGTCGTAGTACAGGTCGTCCCGCAGCAGGCGGCGGCGGTGCTCGATCTCCTCGCGGCGCGCACGGCCGCTCAAGGGGACCGGCGGGATCGGCACCCGGTCGGCGGACAGATGCCAGTTATTGGAGAGGTGCACGTCGCTCCAAGGGAGCGGCGTCCTCGTCTCCCAATAATGATGGCATACATCCGCGTGGATGTAGTGCCGGTCGCGCTCGCCAGCAGCCGTGGAGGCGACGGAGAATGCGGGCGGCGCGGGGGCCCGACGCAGTGGTGATGCGGGCTCCTCTTTCACGCCCCGGCCACGGCGGCCCGAGGATGATCCAGCCTCGCGGTCGTGCTTCCCCTTGCGGCTGTGGTTCCAGAACCCCAAGGCTGCGAGGCCGCCGGCCGGCGACAGGACGGGGAGAGGAAGAGCTAGGGTTTGGGGCTTGTCAGGCTTCGAGGGGGCAAGGAGGGCTGGAGTGGGGAGTGTGGACGACGACCGGTCCATGACTTCCCATTTAAGAAAGACGGCGACCGTTCGCTGGGCGGATGACAGGTGGGGCCGCCCGCGCGTGCGCATTGATGTTGGCGGGTGGTAGGTAGGTGGCCGCCGGCCACGCGGCCCCGACGCGGACGAGCGATGCGTCCGTTTGTTGTCCGCCGCAACCCAAACCAGGCGCATGTTTGCGCTCGAAATGGGTCGGCCCGGATACAAAACGGATCAGATGGGTCCAGGCAGTCGCGTGCTGGGCCGTCAGGTTTGTCCCTTTTACCCCAAACGGAAGGGGCCGGACGGGATGGGGTCGCGCGGTGGAGTTGGCCTCAAGTACTGCAGTGGCTAGATCCTCTGTCCCTCGCGAAAGAGACCCAGGTTTGATCCTAGGTTCTATCCTTCCCCCCTCCCCCCCAAATCTGCAAGCGCGCCTCTCCACCCCACACTTAGTTCATGGGCCGGCCCACCATGCGGGGCGTGACGCCCCTTTTTTCGTTCTTTTTTTCTATTCTTATTTCTGTTTCTCTTTTTCCTTCTCTAAATTAACTTGGAATTTCAAAAAAATGCAAATTTCAAAAAGTTCCGAGTTTTGCATTTTTTTAAATCAAAAGATATTCATGAATTCAAAAAAAAAATTGAATTTTTTTAAAATGTCCGGTATTTTGAAAAACTCTTTGCATATTTATAATAAAAATCATGATTTCAAAAAAACGCTCACGAAATAAAAAGTACTCATGATTTTATCGTGTATTTAAAACATATTTTGGAATTTAAAAAAAATGTTCCAAAATTCAAACAGATCTGTAAATAAGAAACAAACTTTACCCACTTACATAGAGGTCTTTTTGGATCTATAGACGTCGTTTTATAATTTTATTTAGTATATCACGCATTTCCTAAAAAAAACGGTTTCTGTGTTCTGTTCAGCGTTGAGCCCTAAAAAATTAACATATCTTCCTATATGTTAGTTTTTGTAAGCTATATGAAAATGACTAAATGTCTAATTTGCCTTCATACACATCTATGTTTATTCTTTTTTTTGGCGGCGGACATCTATATTTATTTTGATACCACCGTTTTATTGGTTATGGTAAACATCGTGACATTAGGTCAAATCGTGATGGGACCATCACATTTTTAGCTTTTGAAATGACTTTCTAAAAGTTTCTCATCTCATTGTGACATGATTCAGACGTAGTTTGTTAAATCGTATTTTAAAAGTCCTTATCTCATTCTGGCATATGTTTAAGATTTTTATTATCTCTACCACATCTGCATAATCTGATTGTTTTTCTTCCGTTGCAACGCACGGTTATATTTTCTAGTTTCCTGTAATATACGGTACCGATCCTACCGGCAACGGGGCGAAGCCCGCACTGCCCGCAAGAGAGACACCGTCATCGTGCATGCCACGGGCACGATAGAACAGAAAATCCGTCAGTACCACCCGCCGGTGCCATGGGCCGTGGTAGCGTGCAACATAGAAGGGGAGTAATAGGCGCCGAAGCGCCGGCCCAGCAGTTCGGCCGGTCGCGCCCTAGCCGCCTGATCCAGTTCCTGATGTCGTTCGATCGCAGCTCACTTCATCGTCTATCTCACGAAGCGCCTCGCAAACAAAAAAAGGACAGGGGAAAAATCCTCACGCGTGGATCGCGCTAATCGGCTACCTGGCTATAGCATCCCGTTCGCAGATCCACAGCTCGCGGCGTCACCGGTAGCGTCTTCCTCATCGTGTCGGTTGCAATCAATGGCGACCATGACGCATCCAAACGACGGTGGCAGCAAAAAATGGCACTGGTTCCAGCAAACCCAGAAACGATGGTAGCAAAATATACAAAATTGAACAATGTTAAAGCAAAACGAAAATGCCGGTGGTAGCAAATAATGAAGCTCGTTCCAGCAAACCAAAATGCCTACGGTAGCAAAAATACAAAATCGAGCGCTGGTTCTAGGAAACCCAAAGCGTCGGTGGTAACAAAAAGTGGTGCTGGTTCCAGCAAAAATAATAAACGGTTGTAGCAAAAAAATGCAAAACTGGGTGGTTGCAGCTTTCCTGATTCGGCGCCGCGGTTCCAGCTCCGTGCAGAGGTGGTTGCAACTTTCAGCATCGATGGTTGCCGTGGCTGGCCTCGGAGAGCTCTAGCAGCGGTGACAGCAGTAGTAGCAGGGTGCTACGCCGGTTGCCGCATCACGCAAACTGTTTGTAGCATCGTGCGAGCCGGTGGTCGCAGGACGCCTTGCCGCTCGGAGCTTCTCTCATGGCCAGGGGCAGCTCATAGCAGCGCCCCCATGGCCTCGGCCTCGTAGCAGCACGCCTCACCCTGCGACCTCACTGCACCCTGCCACCGCTTCCAACGAAGATGCCCCTGAACGGGATGGGAAGGTGGGGATGGTGGCCCGAGAAGAGATGGTGGTGGGAGCCTGGGAGGAGCTCGGGCAAGGAAGACGATGGTGGGGAATTTGGTGGAGCGAGCGACATGATAAGGATGGTGGGGAATTTGGTAGTAGCAAACTGGATAAGGGACGCATCCGTGCAAAGAGATAAAGAAAGAGCGGTCCACAGCTAGCACGAGGCGACACGAACACGAGGCGACCGGCCCAATTTCTAGCCGGTCGTCCCGCGTTAAACGTTTCCCAACCAGGTTCCCAACATAGAAAGGGTAACGTTCAACTCAAAAAAAACATACAAAGGGTAACGGTGGGCTAGTAAGTACCAATTGAGATATAATCTCAGCACTAAAAAATCGCAGTTAATCATATTTATTAACTGCCTGAACTGATGTAGTTCATTAAAAGGGGATGTAGCTCAATGTAGAGAGCTAATCAATGTGGAATAGAGGCATGGGGTTCGATTCCTCGCATCTCCAACTGATTTTCCTATCGCTATTTTTTCCCTGGGAAATTAAATCACCCAGCAGTGAAAAAAAAAGCCATTATCGCGACGGGGCGTGCGCTGATTTCTTGGGCCCATAGTTAGGCCCAGCTAAACAAGTAGAGCCCAGCATCTTTGTTCGTTTTTGGTGACATTACTTTTATTTTTAGCTCGGCATTGCGTGTCCTATATAATGAATGAGATCTTCTTTTTTTCAGAACCATGAGTGAGATGTTTCTAGAATATATTTTTTGGAAAAGGAGGTTAAACCCCCGGCCTTTGCATCAATCGATGCACATGGCCATCTTTATTCTAGAAAAAATATATGATGAATGAGATGTTCTCGAGGACACAATGTGGCGCTAGTAATATCTCCGACGTGGCCGACTGCATTTTTCTTTTGAAGAAAACGAAGCTTTTATATTGATAGAGTTTTTTTTTTGCGGGGTTATATTGATAGAGTTAACCTTGTTGTATAGGTGTTCATCATGTTCATTTCGCCGCATGAGTTCAGTCATGCATATAGTTAGGAGGTGCAGTCAGGTGGAGCTTCAGTTGAACGTGCAGGAGGTGAGATGTCGAGGCGTTGTGCGATGTGGCGCAAGATGAGATGCCATGGTACGTGAGCGTGGAGCCTGATGGTCTGTAGCACAAGTCTGGCCAAGTGATTCGGTCAAGTAGTGATAGATGCATGCGTTGAGATTGTTAGCTGCATGCACGTACTACTCCCTCCGTTCCTAAATATTTGTCTTTCTAGACATTTCAAATGACTACCACGGATGTATATAGACATATTTTAGAGTGTAGATTCACTCAGTTTGCTCCGTATGTAGTCACTTGTTGAAATGCCTAGAAAGACAAGTATTTAGGAACGGAGGGAGTAGTATTTAGGATCCTAGAGAGATTCCAGGAGGAGGATAAGGTCATGGGTTGGTTCTGTTAGTACGTGAGAGTCTCTTGTACGTGGGCGTAGATGTAGGTAATTAGTTAGTCCATGCATTAGTTGAGTTAGTGGCCGAGTGTGGCTGCGGGGTCATGGCGTGAGTTGCATGGCAGAAGTGCCTAAACTTTGTGTATATATATAGTGCTTTCAGTAATGAGAAAAAAAGCTGAGAGGGCAGTGGCAAAATGTAGCCTTTATTGGGTGCAATAAGCCGCGGCGATGAGCTTGACACACTCGTGCGTGTATGGGAACGCGCCGGGCGTGCTGAGCGCGTCGGGTCCGCGGTGGGGTAGCGCGTGTGTGTGTGTGTGGGTGCAGCATGGGCGTGTCTGTGCGGGTGTGCACCGTGTGCGTGAGTGTAGACACAGGCCATTGGCGAGCCGAGCGGGGTGCTCGCGTGCGATCTGTTGGAGGCCCGCCGCTGGCTCTGGGTTTAAAGCCCGTGCGGTGATCGCGGGTGTGAGGGGGGAGGGAGCGTGGGTTCGTGCCCAGTCGCTAGTTCTGGGTTTAAAGCCCGCGCGGTGATCATTGTAATGGTGCACGGTGTGTTGAGTTCGAGCTCAAGGCAGAGGCGTTCGTGCGCCGGGAAAAACCTCGCCGTGTCCACTGTGTGCTCCTCTTCTTCCTCCTTCTTCTTCCTCGGGTTCTGGCAGAGAGAGAGAGAGCGCTAGGGAGGAGCTAGGAGGAGCTACGGTTTAGGGCGGCAACAACATTTGGCATCAGAGCCTTGTTGCGGGAGGAGCTAGCCGGCGATGTCGCTCGTGCCGTACGCAGGCGGAGCGGGCAGCTCGCTGCCGCAGCCGGTGGCGATGCTCACCGGAGAGAACAACCTCGACGCGGACGGGCTGTGGGTGGCAGTGGTCGTGCCGGAGGAAGCGGCGGCGGCGGTGATCGCGAAGAAGGACAAGCCGGCGCAGGCGTATCTGCTCGGGGCGTTGGCAGAGGACCTGCTGCTGCAGGTGGCGTCCAAGAAGACAGCGGCGGAGGTCTGGGCCAGCCTGAAAGCTCAGTTCATTGGCGCGGATCGAGTTCTGGCGGCGCGGCTGGGCACGCTCCGCGGTGAATTTGAGCTGTTGCGCATGGCGGACGGCGACACGCTGGATGGGTTCGCTGGCAAGCTCGGTGGCATGGCGGTGTCACGCCCAATATGCGACCCTATCCGAGTGGAACTCGAGGTCCCACCAAGGATAGACCCGCATATTGAAACTCTTTTGCAAGGTGGATATCATTACATCAACATTACATAATAGATGGGGAAACATACAAAAGGCACAGACGCCCCAAGAATACATCAATACATCATACATAAGATCAACATCCGACTACGGATGAAACACAAATAGAAACTCAAACGACATCCACCCTGCTAGCACAGGCTGCCGACCTGGAACCTATCCCCTGATCGAAGAAAAAGCAGAAGAAGAACTCCAAAACAAGTAACATCGCTCTCGCGTCATGATCATCGCAAAACCTGTACCTGCAACTGTTGTTGTAGTAATCTGTGAGCCACGAGGACTCAGCAATCCCATTACCATGGGTATCAAGACTAGCAAAGCTTAATGGGTATGAAAAGGATAAGTGGTGAGGTTGCAGCAGCGACTAAGCATGTATGGTGGCTAACATACGCAAATAAGAGCGAGAAGAGAAGCAACGAAACGGTCGTCAAACTAGCAATGATCAAGAAGTGATCCTGAACTCCTACTTACGTCAAACATAACCCAAAAACCGTGTTCACTTCCCGGACTCCGCCGAAAAGAGACCATCACGGTTACACACGCGGTTGATGCGTTTTATTTAAATCAAGTGTCAAGTTCTCTGCAACCGGACATTAACAAATTCCCATCTGCCACATAACCGCGGGCACGGCTCTCGAAAGTTTAAACCCTGCAGGGGTGTCCCAACTTACCCCATTATAAGCTCTCACGGTCAACGAAGGATATTCCTTCTCCCGGGAAGACCTGATCAGTCTCGGAATCCCGGTTACAAGACATTTCGACAATGGTAAAACAAGACCAGCAAAGCCCCCCGAATGTGCCTACAAATCCTGATAGGAGCTGCACATATCTCGTTCTCAGGGCACACCGGATTGTCCAAACTTCCGGTAGGCCAGCCCAGAGTTGCCCCTGGTGGCCACCGACGGCTGACAGGTTGGACCAATACTCAGAGGAGCACTGTCCCGGGGGGGTTAAAATAAAGATGACCCTCGGGAGCGCGACTCCCTAGGGAAAAGAAATAGGTGATAGGCAAATGGTAAAACCAAGGTTGGGCCTTGCTGGAGGAGTTTTATTCAAAGCGAACTGTCAAGGGGTTCCCATAACACCCAACCGCGTTAGGAACGCAAAATCAAGGAACATAACACCGGTATGACAGATACTAGGGCGGCAAGAGTGGAACAAAACACCAGGCATAAGGCCGAGCCTTCCACCCTTTACTAAGTATATAGATGCATTAATTAAATAAGAGATATTGTGATATCCCAACATAAACATAATCCAACATGGAGCAAACTTCATCTTCACCTGCAACTAACAACGCTATAAGAGGGGCTGAGCAAAAGCGGTAACATAGCCAAACAGCGGTTTGCTAGGAAGGGTGACAAAGGTTAGAGGTTCATGGCATTTTGGGAGGCTTGAAATGTTGGGGAACGTAGTAATTTCCAAAATTTTCCTACGCACACGCAAGATCATGGTGATGCATAGCAACGAGAGGGGAGAGTGTTGTCCACGTACCCTCGTAGACCGACAGCGGAAGCGTTATCACAACGCGGTTGATGTAGTCGTACGTCTTCACGATCCGACCGATCAAGTACCGAACGTACGACACCTCCGAGTTCTACACACATTCAGCTCGATGACGTCCCTCGAACTCCGATCCAGCCAAGTGTTGAGGGAGAGTTTCGTCAGCACGACGGCGTGGTGACGATGATGATGTTCCACCGACGCAAGGCTTCGCCTAAGCTCTGCAACGGTATTATCGAGGTGTAATATGGTGGAGGGGGGCACCGCACACGGCTAAGAGATCTCAAGGATCAATTGTTGTCTCTGGGGTGCCCCCCTGCCCCCGTATATAAAGGAGCAAGGGGGAGGCAGCCGGCCAAGGGGAGAGGCGCGCCATAGGGGGGAGTCCTACTCCCACCGTGAGTAGGACTCCTCCTTTCCTTGTGGGAGTAGTAGAAGGGAAGGGGGAAGGAGAAAGAAGGAAGGGTGCGCCCCCCTTCCCTAGTCCAATTCGGACCAGACCATGGGGAGGGGTGCGGCCACCTTTTGAGGCCTTTCTCTCCTTTCCCGTATGGCCCATTAAGGCCCAATACGAATTCCCGTAACTCTCCGGTACTCCGAAAAATACCCGAATCACTCGGAACCTTTCCGAAGTCCGAATATAGTCGTCCAATATATCGATTTTTACGTCTCGACCATTTCGAGACTCCTCGTCATATCCCCGATCTTATCCGGGACTCCGAACTCCTTCGGTACATCAAAACTCAATAAAACTGTCATCATAACGTTAAGCGTGCGGACCCTACGGGTTCGAGAACTATGTAGACATGACCGAGACACGTCTCCGGTCAATAACCAATAGCGGGACCTGGATGCCCATATTGGCTCCCACATATTCTACGAAGATCTTTATCGGTCAGACCGCACAACAACATACGTTGTTCCCTTTGTCACCGGTATGTTACTTGCCCGAGATTTGATCGTCGGTATCTCGATACCTAGTTCAATCTCGTTACCGGCAAGTCTCTTTACTCGTTCCGTAACACATCATCCCGCAACTAACTAATTAGTCACAATGCTTGCAAGGCTTATAGTGATGTGCATTACCGAGTGGGCCCAGAGATACCTCTCCGACAATTGGAGTGACAAATCCTAATCTCGAAATACGCCAACCCAACAAGTACCTTTGGAGACACCTGTAGAGCACCTTTATAATCACCCATTTACGTTGTGACGTTTGGTAGCACACAAAGTGTTCCTCCGGTAAACGGGAGTTGCATAATCTCATAGTCATAGGAACATGTATAAGTCATGAAGAAAGCAATAGCATCATACTAAACGATCGAGTGCTAAGCTAACGGAATGGGTCAAGTCAATCACATCATTCTCCTAATGAGGTGATCTCGTTAATCAAATGACAACTTATGTCTATGGCTAGGAAACATAACCATCTTTGATTAACGAGCTAGTCAAGTAGAGGCATACTAGTGACACTCTGTTTGTCTATATATCCACACATGTATTATGTTTCCGGTTAATACAATTCTAGCATGAATAATAAACATTTATCATGATACAAGGAAATAAATAATACTTTATTATTGCATCTAGGGCATATTTCCTTCAGTCTCCCACTTGCACTAGAGTCAATAATCTAGATTACACAGTAATGATTCTTACACCCATGGAGCCTTGGTGCTGATCATGTTTTGCTCGTGGAAGAGGCTTAGTCAACGGGTCTGCAACATTCAGATCCGTATGTATCTTGCAAATTTCTATGTCTCCCACCTGGACTAAATCCCAGATGGAATTGAAGCGTCTTTTGATGTGCTTGGTTTTCTTGTGAAATCTGGATTACTTTGCCAAGGCAATTGCTCGAGTATTGTCACAAAAGATTTTCATAGGACCCGATGCACTAGGTATGACACCTAGATCGGATATGAACTCCTTCATCCAGACTCCTTCATTTGCTGCTTCCGAAGCAGCTATGTACTCCGCTTCACATGTAGATCCCGCCACGATGCTTTGTTTAGAACTGCACCAACTGACAGCTCCACCGTTCAATCTAAATACGTATCCGGTTTGCGATTTAGAATCGTCCGGATCAGTGTCTAAGCTTGCATCAACATAACCATTTACGATCAGCTCTTTGTCACCTCCATATACGAGAAACATATCCTTAGTCCTTTTCAGGTATTTCAGGATGTTCTTGACCGTTGTCCAGTGATCCACTCCTGGATTACTTTGGTACCTTCCTGCTAGACTTATAGCAAGGCATACATCAGGTCTGGTACACAGCATTGCATACATGATAGAGCTTATGGCTGAAGCATAGGGGACATCTTTCATCTTCTCTCTATCTTCTGCAGTGGTCGGGCATTGAGTCTTACTCAACTTCACACCTTGCAACACAGGCAAGAATCCTTTCTTTGCTTGATCCATTTTGAACTTCTTCAAAAACTTTGTCAAGGTATGTGCTTCGTGAAAGTCCAATTAAGCGTCTTGATCTATCTCTATAGATCTTGATGCCCAATATATACGCAGCTTCACCGAGGTCTTTCATTGAAAAACTCTTATTCAAGTATCCCTTTATGCTATCCAGAAATTCTATATCATTTCCAATCAGTAATATGTCATCCACATATAATATCAGAAATGCTACAGAGCTCCCACTCACTTTCTTGTAAATACAGGCTTCTCCAAAAGTCTGTATAAAATCAAATGCTTTGATCACACTATCAAAGCGTTTATTCCAACTCCGAGAGGCTTGCACCAGTCCATAAATGGATCGCTGGAGCTTGCACACTTTGTTAGCTCCCTTTGGATCGACAAAACCTTCTGGTTGCATCATATACAACTCTTCTTCCAGAAATCCATTCAGGAATGCAGTTTTGACATCCATTTGCCAAATTTCATAATCATAAAATGCGGCAATTGCTAACATGATTCAGACAGACTTAAGCATCGCTACGGGTGAGAAGGTCTCATCGTAGTCAATCCCTTGAACTTGTCGAAAACCTTTCGCAACAAGTCGAGCTTTATAGACAGTAACATTACCATCAGCGTCAGTCTTCTTCTTGAAGATCCATTTATTTTCAATGGCTTGCCGATCATTGGGCAAGTCAACCAAAGTCCATACTTTGTTCTCATACATGGATCCCATCTCAGATTTCATGGCCTCAAGCCATTTTGCGGAATCTGGGCTCACCACCGCTTCTTCATAGTTCGTAGGTTCGTCATGGTCTAGTAACATAACTTCCAGAACAGGATTACCATACCACTCTGGTGCGGATCTTACTCTGGTTGATCTACGAGGTTCAGTAATAACTTGATCTGAAGTTTCATGATCATCATCATTAACTTCCTCACTAATTGGTGTAGGTGTCACAGGAACAGATTTCCGTGATGAACTACTTTCCAATAAGGGAGCAGGTACAGTTACCTCATCAAGTTCTACTTTCCTCCCACTCACTTCTTTCGAGAGAAACTCCTTCTCTAGAAAGGATCCATACTAAGCAACGAATGTCTTGCCTTCGGATCTGTGATAGAAGGTGTACCCAACTGTCTCCTTTGGGTATCCTATGAAGACACATTTCTCCGATTTGGGTTTGAACTTATCAGGATGAAACTTTTTCACATAAGCATCGCAACCCCAAGCTTTAAGAAACGACAACTTTGGTTTCTTGCCAAACCACAGTTCATAAGGCGTCGTCTCATCGGATTTTGATGGTGCCCTATTTAACGTGAATGTAGCTGTCTCTAATGCATAACCCCAAAATGATAGTGGTAAATTGGTAAGAGACATCATAGATTGCACTATATCCAATAAAGTACGTTTATGACGTTCGGACACACCATCATGCTGTGGTGTTCCAGGTGGCGTGAGTAGTGAAACTATTTCACATTGTTCTAACTGAAGGCCAAACTCGTAACTAAAATACTCTTCTCCACGATCAAATCGTAGAAACTTTATTTTCTTGTTACGATGATTTTCGCTTCACTCTGAAATTATATGAACTTTTCAAATGTTTCAGACTTCTGTTTCATTAAGTAGATATACCCATATCTGCTCAAATCATCTGTGAAGGTCAGAAATTAATGATACCCGCTACGAGCCTCAACACTCATCGGATCGCATACATCAGTATGTATGATTTCCAACAAATCTGTTGCTCTCTCCATAGTTCCGGAGAACGGCGTTTTAGTCATCTTGCCCATGAGGCATGGTTCGCAAGCATCAAGTGATTCATAATCAATTGATTCCAAAATCCCATCAGTATGGAGTTTCTTCTGCGCTTTACACCAATATGACCTAAACGGCAGTGCCACAAATAAGTTGCACTATCATTATTAACTTTGCATCTTTTGGCTTCAATATTATGAATATGTGCATCACTACGATCGAGATCCAACAAACCAATTTCATTGGTGTGTATGACCATAGAAGGTTTTTTATTCATGTAAACAGAACAACAATTGTTCTCTAACTTAAATGAATAACCGTATTGCAATAAACATGATCAAATCATATTCATGCTCAATGCAAACACCAAATAACACTTATTTAGTTTCAACACTAATCCCGAAAGTACAGGGAGTGTGCGATGATGATCATATCAATCTTGGAACTACTTCCAACACACATCGTCACCTCGCCTTTTACTAGTCTCTGTTTATTCTGCAACTCCCGTTTCGAGTTACTACTCTTAGCAACTGAACCAGTATAAAATACCGAGGGGTTGCTATAAACACTAGTAAAGTACACATCAATAACATGTATATCCAATATACCTTTGTTCACTTTGCCATCCTTCTTATCCACCAAATATTTGGGGTAGTTCCGCTTCCAGTGACCAGTCCCTTTGCAGTAGAAGCACTTAGTCTCAGGCTTAGGACCAGACTTAGGCTTCTTCGCTTGAGCAGCAACTTGCTTGCCGTTCTTCTTAAAGTTCCCCTTCTATCCCTTTGCCCTTTTCTTGAAACTAGTGGTCTCGTCAACCATCAACACTTGAAGTGCTCTCGTCAACCATCAACACTTGATGTTTTTCTTGATTTCTACCTTCATCGATTTCAGCATCACGAAGAGCTCGGGAATTACTTTCGTCATCCCTTGCATACTATAGTTCATCACGAAGTTCTATTAACTTGGTGATGGTGACTAGAGAATTCTGTCAATCACTATTTTATCTGGAAGATAAACTCCCACTTGATTCAAGCGATTGTAGTACCCAGACAATCTGAGCACATGCTCACTAGTTGAGCAATTCTCCTCCATCTATAAGCTATAGAACTTGTTGAAGACTTCATATCTCTCAACTCGGGTATTTGCTTGAAATATTAACTTCAACTCCTGGAACATCTCATATGGTCCATGACGTTCAAAACGTCTTTGAAGTCCCGATTCTAAGCCGTTAAGCATGGTGCACTAAACTATCAAGTACTCATCATATTGAGCTAGCCAAACGTTCATAACGTCTGCCTCTGCTCCTGCAATTGGTTTGTCACCTAGCGGTGCATCAAGGACATAATTTTTCTGTGCAGCAATGAGGATAATCCTCAGATCACGGATCCAATCCGCATCTTTGCTACTAACATCTTTCAACTTTGCTTTCTCAAGAAACGCATTAAAATTCAACGGAACAACAGCACGGGCCATCTATCTACAATTAACATAGACAAGCAAAATACTATCAGGTACTAAGTTCATGATAAATTCAAGTTCAATTAATCATATTACTTAAGAACTCCCACTTAGATAGACATCCCTCTAATCCTCTAAGTGATCACGTGATCCATATCAACTAAACCATGTCCGATCATCACGTGAGATGGAGTAGTTTCAATGGTGAACATCACTATGTTGATCATATCTACTATATGATTCACGCTCGACCTTTCGGTCTCCGTGTTCCGAGGCCATATCTGTTATATGCTAGGCTCGTCAAGTTTAACCTGAGTATTCCGCGTGTGCAACTGTTTTGCACCCGTTGTATTTGAACGTAGAGCCTATCACACCCGATCATCACGTGGTGTCTCAGCACGAAGAACTTTCACAACGGTGCATACTCAGGGAGAACACTTATACTTTGATAATTTAGTGAAGCATCATCTTATAATGCTACCGTCAAACAAAGCAAGATAAGATGCATAAAGGATTAACATCACATGCAATCAATATAAGTGATATGATATGGCCATCATCATCTTGTGCTTGTGATCTCCATCTCCGAAGCACCGTCATGATCACCATCGTTACCGGCGCGACACCTTGATCTCCATCGTAGTATCGTTGTCGTCTCGCCAACTTATTGCTTTTACGACTATCGCTACCGCTTAGTGATAAAGTAAAACTATTACATGGCGATTGCATTTCATACAATAAAGCGACAACCATATGGCTCCTGCCAGTTGCCGATAACTCGGTTACAAAACATGATCATCTCATACAACAAATTATATCACATCATGTCTTGACCATATCACATCACAACATGCCCTGCAAAAACAAGTTAGACGTCCTCTATTTTGTTGTTGCAAGTTTTACGTGGCTACTACGGGCTTAGCAAGAACTGTTCTTACCTACGCATCAAAACCACAACGATAGTTTGTCAAGTTGGTGCTGTTTTAACCTTCGCAAGGACCGGGCGTAGCCACACTCGGTTCAACTAAAGTGAGAGAGACAGACACCCGCCGGTCACCTTTAAGCAACGAGTGCTCGCAACGGTGAAACCAGTCTCGCGTAAGCGTACGCGTAATGTCGGTCCGGCCGCTTCATCTCACAATACCGCTGAACCAAAGTATGACATGCTGGTAAGCAGTATGACTTATATCGCCCACAACTCAATTGTGTTCTACTCGTGCATAGCATCAACGCATAAAACCAGGTTCGGATGCCACTGTTGGGGAACGTAGTAATTTCCAAAATTTTCCTACGCACACGCAAGATCATGGTGATGCATAGCAACGAGAGGGGAGAGTGTTGTCCACGTACCCTCGTAGACCGACAGCGGAAGCGTTATCACAACGTGGTTGATGTAGTCGTACGTCTTCACGATCTGACCGATCAAGTACCGAACGTACGGCACCTCCGAGTTCTACACACGTTCAGCTCGATGACGTCCCTCGAACTCCGATCCAGCCGAGTGTTGAGGGAGAGTTTCGTCAGCACGACGGCGTGGTGACGATGATGATGTTCCACCGACGCAGGGCTTCGCCTAAGCTCTGCAACGGTATTATCGAGGTGTAATATGGTGGAGGGGGCACCGCACACGGCTAAGAGATCTCAAGGATCAATTGTTGTCTCTGGGGTGCCCCCCTGCCCCCGTATATAAAGGAGCAAGGGGGAGGCAGCCGGCCAAGGGGAGAGGCGCGCCATAGGGGGGAGTCCTACTCCCACCGTGAGTAGGACTCCTCCTTTCCTTGTGGGAGTAGGAGAAGGGAAGGGGGAAGGAGAAAGAAGGAAGGGTGCGCCCCCCTTCCCTAGTCCAATTCGGACCAGACCATGGGGAGGGGTGCGGCCACCTTTTGAGGCCTTTCTCTCCTTTCCCGTATGGCCCATTAAGGCCCAATACGAATTCCCGTAACTCTCCGGTACTCCGAAAAATACCCGAATCACTCGGAACCTTTCCGAAGTCCGAATATAGTCGTCCAATATATCGATTTTTACGTCTCGGCCATTTCGAGACTCCTCGTCATATCCCCGATCTCATCCGGGACTCCGAACTCCTTCGGTACATCAAAACTCAATAAAACTGTCATCATAACGTTAAGCGTGCGGACCCTACGGGTTCGAGAACTATGTAGACATGACCGGGACACGTCTCCGGTCAATAACCAATAGCGGGACCTGGATGCCCATATTGGCTCCCACATATTCTACGAAGATCTTTATCGGTCAGACCGCATAACAACATACGTTGTTCCCTTTGTCACCGGTATGTTACTTGCCCGAGATTTGATCGTCGGTATCTCGATACCTAGTTCAATCTCGTTACCGGCAAGTCTCTTTACTCGTTCCGTAACACATCATCCCGCAACTAACTCATTAGTCACAATGCTTGCAAGGCTTATAGTGATGTGCATTACCGAGTGGGCCCAGAGATACCTCTCCGACAATTGGAGTGACAAATCCGAATCTCGAAATACGCCAACCCAACAAGTACCTTTGAAGACACCTGTAGAGCACCTTTATAATCACCCATTTACGTTGTGACATTTGGTAGCACGCAAAGTGTTCCTCCGGTAAACAGGAGTTGCATAATCTCATAGTCATAGGAACATGTATAAGTCATGAAGAAAGCAATAGCATCATACTAAACGATCGAGTACTAAGCTAACGGAATGGGTCAAGTCAATCACGTCATTCTCCTAATGAGGTGATCTCGTTAATCAAATGACAACTTATGTCTATGGCTAGGAAACATAACCATCTTTGATTAACGAGCTAGTCAAGTAGAGGCATACTAGTGACACTCTGTTTGTCTATATATTCACACATGTATTATGTTTCCGGTTAATACAATTCTAGCATGAATAATAAACATTTATCATGATACAAGGAAATAAATAATACTTTATTATTGCCTCTAGGGCATATTTCCTTCATGAAAAGCAAGTGATAGGTAGCGTAGCATAGCGATAGAACGAAGCAACTAGCATAGCAATGATAGTAGTGAGATCCAGGGTAACGGTCATCTTGCCTGAAATCCCGCTAGGAAGAAGAACAAGTCCATGAAGAACATGAAGCCACGAAGACGAACCAAGCGTAGACGAACGAATCCTCACGATCGCAACGAAACGGGAACTATCGAGAAGAAGCACACAACATGGTAAACACACCACACATGAACAAGGCATGATGCTCAACCAAGTATGATGCATGACAAGGCTACATGAAGCTACTCATGGCAAGAGATGATGCATACAAGAACAACACATCAAAGCAAGTTTAAATGAGGCCGGAAACAACATATAACAATTCTGGTAAGTCCTCATATGCAAATTTCGAAATTGGTCCAGATCTGAATAGGCCTTATGTTCAAGTTGTTAAACAGCAAGTTAAGATGCACCAAGATGATCTACATGAAATTGTAGTCAAGTTACATATAAAGTTCATTTAGTTTGGAGCTACGGCCTCTAGAAGATATGAGCAAAACAAGTTAAACATGACATTGATGCAAAATGCATTCAAACATCAGGAAAACACACTCAAAACATGGATGCAACAAGGTAACATGAAAATACATGCAAAACTAAGCAAGTTTCATATAGAGCACACTCAAAGCGGAGCAACGGCTCAACACATACATATGAAACAAGGTTAAAGGACAAGCTATTCAAAACAGCAACTAGGCAACTTGAAAGTATCAAAACAACATGCTACAGCATGTCAACATGAAAACAAATCACATGGACGTGATTTACAGGTAAAGCATGACAAAATATGAACACTGAGCTATCTCCAAAACCCACTAGAACATGTTCGAAAGGACATGACAAGATTGCAATTAATAACAGTTTCACAGACTTGGCAGAAATTACTGGACATGGCAGAAATAACATCAGGTTGCAATGTTTAGAGCTAGCAAACAACATGTTACAGCAAGCTATCATGGCAAAACAGAGCATGGCATGCTAATACTAAAGACAAAGAACAAAACTCCCTTAATAAACATATTCCAAAGATCAACAGGAAAGATGGTAGGATCCATGCAAACATGGCAAATGATATGACAGATTCAGACTTGGTGAAAATAACAGCACATGGCAGGAACAACGATAAGTAGGCATGTTGGTGAGCTCGTACAACTCACCTTAAAGCAAAACATGGCATGACAAGGTAACCAATAGTAAGAAAACACATTTATGCAGCTATACATGGCAATACCATAGTCATAGGGTACATGGATCACTAGCAAAACACATGGCAAAACGGAACTTAAAGTTAACAGGCTGACAGCAACATTATTTAGCAATTTGAGAGTAAGATTACAACAAGCTACAACAGGCCATGAATACAAACAAGGGCATGGATGGACAGAGCATAACATGCATATCAAAGCATCCTTAGTGATCATCTCCAGATTATGCATGGAACTCATGGTAGCAGCATGGCAACATAGAAACAAAATATGACAGACTCAGACTTAGCAGAAATGACTAAGTCACAGAAATCAGCAACATCATGGAGGCTACTTTGCATGCTTGTGGTAGGCTTGATAAGAAAGTGGTAAGCAAGTGGTAGGTAACGCGGCATAGCGATAACATCGAGGCATCAGAAAGAAAGAATCCACAGTTTATTGTCTTAATTTTTATTCTTATTCTATATGAATACTATAGATTCTATTAATACCTAGATTAGCATAGCAATGATAGTAATGAGATCCAAGGTGACGGTCATCTTGCCTGAAATCCCGCAAGGAAGAAGAACGAGACCATGAAGAAGATGAAGCCACGAAGACGAACCAAGTGTAGTCGAACGAATCCTCACGATCGCAACGAAACGGGAACTAACGAGGAGAAGCACAACCGGAAAGAAGCAAACAACAAGGTAAACACACAACACATAACAAGGCATGATGCTCAACCAAGTATGATGCATGACAAGGCTACATGAAGCTACTCATGGCAAGAGATGATGCATACAAGAGCAACACATCAAAGCAAGTTTAAATGAAGCCGGAGGCAACATATAACAATTCCGGTAAGTCCCCATATGCCAATTTTGGAATCGGTCCAGATCTGATTAGAACACAATGTTGAAGTTGTTAAACAGCAAGTTAAGATTCACCAAGATGATCTACACGAAATTCTAGTCAAGTTACATATAAAGTTCATTTAGTTCGGAGCTACGGCCTAGAAGATATGAGAAAAACAAGTTAAACATGGCATTGATGCAAAATGCATTCAAACATCAAGCAAACACCTCAAAACAAGGATGCAACATGATAATATGAAACTACATACAATTCTAAGCAAGTTTCATATAGAGCATGCTCAAAACGGAGCAACGGTGCAACACATACACTCCAAAAAAGATATAACAACAATTTGTCCATAACAGCAACTAGGCATCTTGCAAGCATCAAAACAACATGCTACAGCACCCCAGCATGAAAACAAAAGGCATGGTAAGAACATGTTCGAAATGCCAAATGATATCAATTTATAAGCATCTTACAGGTAAAGCATTACAAAACATGAACACTGAGCTATCTCCAGAAACCACTAGAACATGTTCGAAAGGACATGACAAGATTGCAATTAATAACAGTTTCACAGACTTAGCAGAAATTACTGGACATGACACAAATAACATCAGGTTGCAATGTTTAGAGCTAGCAAACAACATGTTACAGCAAGCTATCATGGCAAAACAGAGCATGGCATGCTAATACTAAAGACAAAGAACAAAACTCCCTTACTGAACATATTCCAAAGATCAACAGAAAAGATGGTAGGATCCATGCAAACATGGCAAATGATATGACAGATTCAGACTTGGTGAAAATAACAGCACATGGCAGGAACAACGATAAGTAGGCATGTTGGTGAGCTTGTACAACTCACCCCAAAGCAAAACATGGCATGACAAGGTAACCAACAGTAAGAAAACACATTTATGTAGCTATACATGGCAATACCATAGTCATAGGGTGCATGGATCACTAGTAAAACACATGGCAAAACTGAATTTAAAGTTAATAGGCTGACAGCAACATTATTTAGCAATTTGAGAGAAAGATTACAACAAGCTAAAGCAGGCTATAAATGCAAGCAAGGGCATGGATGGACAGAGCATAACATGCATATCAAAACATCCTTAGTGATCATCTCCAGATTATGCATGGAACTCATGGTAGCAGCATGGCAACATAGCAACAAAATATGACAGATTCAGACTTGGCAGAAATGACCAAGTCACAGAACTCAGCAACATCATGGAGGCTACTTTGCATGCTTGTGCTAGTCACCACATAGATCACAAAAATACAAGACAAGAACCCCTGTAAAGATGGTATGATGTAGTACAAAACACATGTAGAGCTCATGCTCATAGGATGCACACACGAAATGCAATGAAAATAACAAATCAGCAAGTTCTGTAAACAGACAGCAGTTAACATCATATAGCACTCTTGCAACGATGATTAGGGAATCAAGATGAACTCAAACAAGCATGGCACAGTATAACAAAGTGAAGCATCTCACAATGAACATTATGACATGTCACACACACAAAACGGAGCAGTACACATGAAGCTATGGCATGTCAACGTATGCAACATGCTGATAAAAACCTGGGACTTAGAGAAAATTATACCCCGCGGAAAACTGGACGAGGAGGTACGGGATGCAGAGATCCGGGGTCGGGGACGCGCGTTTGGTTCGGGGGAGTGGTGGATCTCGTCCCACTCCCCAATCCGGCGACTCCGGTGAGGCGGCAGGCTGCTGGCGCCGGCGGGTGGCGGGGCGGCGAGGCGACGACGGGACGACGCGGGTCCGGCGGGGCTCGGGCGCGGGACGGGGTCGGGCGCGGAGGCGCCGGCGGGGTTCCGGTGAGGTCGGTGGAGCGAGCGGCGGGCGTCGTGTGGCGGGGTCGCCGGCGGAGCACAGGCGGCTCCGGCGTGGAGCGCGGCAGCGGAGGGGCCAGTCGGGCGGTGGCGCCCGGGCGACAGGCGGCGGAGACGGGCGCGGGCGCGGCTCACGGGAGCCGGCCCGCGGGGGCCGGCGGCGGGCCTGGCTGGCCGCGGGACAAGTGGGTGCGGGCGCGGTGACGTGGCGAGGCGCGGTTGGGCGCGGGAGGCGGCGGCGCTGATGTGGCGGCCTCCGATTGGTCGGAGCGAGGTGGCCGGTGGACGTGTTCGGCGGCGCGGAGGAGCGGGGCTAGGGTTTCGTCTGCGATTTGGAAAGGGGGTGCACATATTTATAGGTAGAGGGAGCTAGGAGAGTCCAAATGGGGTGCGGTTTTCGCCCACACGATCGTGATCGAACGTCGAAGAGTATGGAGGGGGTTTTGCTGGGTTAGTGGGCTGATTTGGAGGGTTATTGGGCTGCAAGACAAAAGGGGCTTTTGGGGTACGCGGTTAACCGTTGGGGCATCAAACGACCTCCAAATGGAATGAAATTTGACGGGCGGTCTATCGGTGATATACCAAGGCCACTCAGCAAATCTCGGCCCATTCCGAGAACATTTTTCTCCCGCTCATGAAACAAGGTCTGAGAGGGGCGACGGGCGCGTGTGGGAGTGTCGGATCTCAGAAAGGACAACGGAGAGAACCGGCGGAACCCGAACGGATGCAAGTTTTGAGAAACATGCAGATGAAATGCAGATGATGCATGGCAAAATGCAACGCGCAAACAAATGACAAGGCAATGACGGCGAATAACTAGAAGACACCTGGCGCATCGGATCCGGGGCGTTACAACACTCCTCCACTAACAAGAGATCTCGTCCTGAGATCTTAGGAACGAGACGGGAGAAAAGAGGACGAGGTGAAACAAGGACGGACGAGAGAAGATGAACAAGATCGAGAGCACTCAGGTAGAAAAGAGGAATGACGATTATGACGGGAATCAAAAGCTCAACGAACAAGATAGACTCTGAAAGCGCTCCAGTTAGAACAAGCTAGAAAAAGGAATAAGGATGACAGAATTTGGGCAACACTCCGGCTGAACATTAAAAGATTAGAACAAGAACTTGAGAAGATGGAATGATACTTGACGAGAGGAACAACACAATGCCTCCGGAATACTTGAAAGATTGGAATGAGAAGAACAAGGAAGAAGATGACAACTTCTACCATGAATGAAATAGAAAGAAACCTTAGAAGGAAGGATTGAACGAAGTTGTTGTAAATTCAACAACAAAAGAATAAGCTTGTTGTGGACTTATGGATAACATCTCAGAATTACGGGGTGATAACCGACCACAAACGGAAATGGTTGAAATAGCTGAGAAGGATGAAGAAATGCAAAACTCCACTTTCAAAAGAATACGGAGAATTAATTGCACTTTGAGAAACAAGAAGGAAAGATACTTGAGCTCCCACTAGAATCTTGATGAACACTTGAAGAATGAATTAAATACTGACGAACCACCGTGAAGATCTCCGGTAACGAAAGGATGACGAGATATAATTGAAGGATGAAAGGGGTAAGATTAGAGCGTTGTTATGATTTAGATGGGGCTTCGCGTCGAGACAAGCGAGAAGCTTGGCACTCCGGAAAATAAAAGATGAAGACACTTTGAACCGAGAATGTATTAAGATGAACAAATTCCGAAAGGAAGAGATTAATCCACTTGAAGAAAAAAAGAATAAGAATTATAATATGCCTATCCTCCATCAATTATATTGATGAGAGCAATAGATCGCATACAACTTATCCGCGTTTAAAAGGATTAAGGGGGGATATAGTGCCAAATTTGGGAAAATATTCATGATCCACCGGTATAATTGGGAATAACGAATTAATAGATATGATAAGAGCGGAAAGGAATCTCTCAATGAACCACCGTAAGAATTCAAACTTGAATGACGAAAAGGAATGAATCACTGGGAAGAATTAGAAAAGCACGAAGACACTTGAGGGAATTTGATACCACGGAATGAAGAGGTCTCGAATTGATTACAGATTACTTGAACAAAGCATCAGAAGAATATTGAGACGAACGAAGGGGCACGGGTATAGAATAATTGAATAACGAATTCGAAAGCTTAGAACGAAGAAATATTTGCTAGTTTCACGACCGTTCTGTTGCTTCTCTTCTCGCTCTTATTTGCGTATGTTAGCCACTATACATGCTTAGTCGCTGCTGCAACCTCACCACTTATCCTTTTCATACCCATTAAGCTTTGCTAGTCTTGATACCCATGGTAATGGGATTGTTCAGTCCTCGTGGCTCACAGATTACTACAACAACAGTTGCAGGTACAGGTTTTGCGATGATCATGACGCGAGAGCGATGTTACTTGTTTTGGAGTTCTTCTTCTGCTTCTTCTTCGATCAGGGGATAGGTTCCAGGTCGGCAGCCTGGGCTAGCAGGGTGGATGTCGTTTGAGTTACTGTTTGTGTTTCATCCGTAGTCGGATGTTGCCCTCATGTATGTTGATGTATTCTTGGGCGTTTGTGCCTCTTGTATGTATCCCCATCTATTTTGTAATGTTGATGTAATGATATCCACCTTGCAAAAGCGTTTCAATATGCGGGTCTATCCTTGGTGGGACCTCGAGTTCCTCTCGGATTGGGTCGCATATTGGGCGTGACAAGTTGGTATAGCACAAGCATGCAAAGTAGCCTCCATGATGTTGCTGATTTATGTGACTTAGTCATTTCTGCTAAGTCTGAGTCTGTCATATTTTGTTGCTATGTTGCCATGCTGCTACCATGAGTTCCATGCATAATCTGGAGATGATCACTAAGGATGTTTTGTTATGCATGTTATGCTCTGTCCATCCATGCCCTTGTTTGCATTTATAGCCTACTGTAGCTTGTTTTGGAGTTTTGTTCTTTGTCTTTAGTATTAGCATGCCATGCTCTGTTTTGCCATGATAGCTTGTTGTAACATGTTGTTTGCTAACTCTAAAGATTGCAACCTGATGTTATTTCTGCCATGTCCAGTAATTTCTGCTAAGTCTGTGAAACTGTTATTAATTGCAATCTTGTCATGTCCTTTCGAACATGTTCTAGTGGTTTCTGGAGATAGCTCAGTGTTCATGTTTTGTCATGCTTTACCTGTAAATCACGTCCATGTGATTTGTTTTCATGTTGACGTGCTGTAGCATGTTGTTTTGATACTTGCAAGTTGCCTAGTTGCTGTTTTGAACAGCTTGTCCTTTAACCTTGTTTCATGTGGATGTGTTGAACCGTTGCTCCGCTTTGAGTGTGCTCTATATGAAACTTGCTTAGTTTTGCATGTAGTTTCATGTTACCTTGTTGCATCCATGTTTTGAGTGTGTTTTCTTGATGTTTGAATGCATTTTGCATCAATGCCATGTTTAACTTGTTTTGCTCATATCTTCTAGGCCGTAGCTTCAAACTAAATGAACTTTATATGTAACTTGACTAGAATTTCGTGTAGATCATCTTGGTGCATGTTAACTTGCTGTTTAACAACTTGAACATAAGGCCTATTCAGATCTGGAAAAATTTCGAAATTTGCATATGAGGACTTACCGGAATTGTTATATGTTGTTTCCGGCCTCATTTAAACTTGATTTGATGTGTTATTCTTGTATGCATCATCTCTTGCCATGAGTAGCTTCATGTAGCCTTGTCATGCATCATACTTGGTTGAGCATCATGCCTTGTTCATGTGTGGTGTGTTTACCATGTTGTGTGCTTCTTCTCGATAGTTCCCGTTTCGTTGCGATCGTGAGGATTCGTTCGTCTACGCTTGGTTCGTCTTTGTGGCTTTATCTTCTTCATGGACTCGTTCTTCTTCCTAGCGGGATTTCAGGCAAGATGACCGTTACCTTGGATCTCACTACTATCATTGCTATGCTAGTTGCTTCGTTCTATCGCTATGCTGCGCTACCTATCACTTGCTTTTCAAGCCCCCCAAAATGCCATGAACCTCTAACCTTTGTCACCCTTCCTAGCAAACCGTTGTTTGGCTATGTTACCGCTTTTGCTCAGCCCCTCTTATAGCGTTGTTAGTTGTAAGTGAAGATGAAGTTTTCTCCATGTTGGATTATGTTTATGTTGGGATATCACAATATCTCTTATTTAATTGATGCATCCATATACTTGGTAAAGGGTGGAAGGCTCGGCCTTATGCCTGGTGTTTTGTTCCACTCTTGCCGCCCTAGTTTCCGTCATACCGGTGTTATGTTCCTTGATTTTGCGTTCCTAATGCGGTTGGGTGTTATGGGAACCCCTTGACAGTTCGCTTTGAATAAAACTCCTCCAGCAAGGCCCAACCTTGGTTTTACCATTTGCCTATCACCTATTTCTTTTCCCTAGGGAGTCGCGCTCCCGAGGGTCATCTTTATTTTAACCCCCCCCCCCCGGGCCAGCGCTCCTCTGAGTGTTGGTCCAACCTGTCAGCCGCCGGTGGCCACCAGGGGCAACTCTGGACTGGCCTACCGGAAGTTTGGACAATCCGGTGTGCCCTGAGAACGAGATATGTGCAGCTCCTATCAGGATTTGTCGGCACATTCGGGCGGCTTTGCTGGTCTTGTTTTACCATTGTCGAAATGTCTTGTAACCGGGATTCCGAGACTGATCGGGTCTTCCCTGGAGAAGGAATATCCTTCGTTGACCGTGAGAGCTTATAATGGGCTAAGTTGGGACACCCCTGCAGGGTTTAAACTTTCGAGAGCCGTGCCCGCGGTTATGTGGCAGATGAGAATTTGTTAATGTCCGGTTGTAGAGAACTTGACACTTGATTTAAATAAAACGCATTAACCGCGTGTGTAACCGTGATGGTCTCTTTTCGGCGGAGTCCGGGAAGTGAACACAGTTTTTGGGTTATGTTTGATGTAAGTAGGAGTTCAGGATCACTTCTTGATCATTGCTAGTTTCACGACCGTTCCGTTGCTTCTCTTCTCGCTCTTATTTGCGTATGTTAGCCACCATACATGCTTAGTCCCTGCTGCAACCTCACCACTTATCCTTTTCATACCCATTAAGCTTTGCTAGTCTTGATACCCATGGTAATGGGATTGCTGAGTCCTCGTGGCTCACAGATTACTACAACAACAGTTGCAGGTACAGGTTTTGCGATGATCATGACGCGAGAGCGATGTTACTTGTTTTGGAGTTCTTCTTCTGCTTCTTCTTCGATCAGGGGATAGGTTCCAGGTCGGCAGCCTGGGCTAGCAGGGTGGATGCATTTGAGTTTTTATTTGTGTTTCATCTGTAGTCGGATGTTGATCTTATGTATGATGTATTGATGTATTCTTGGGGCGTTTGTGCCTTTTGTATGTTTCCCCATCTATTATGTAATGTTGGTGTAATGATATCCACCTTGCAAAAGTGTTTCAATATGCGGGTCTATCCTTGGTGGGACCTCGAGTTCCTCTAGGATAGGGTCGCATATTGGGCGTGACAGTGGGGCGCTCCGCGGGGCTTGGCTCGACACTGGAGGCCGCCGCGCTGGTGAAGAAGCTGCTCGACTCCGTGCCGGACCACCTGTACGCGGCGATAGCTAGGATCGAGTAGTTCTGTGACGTGACGATGATGGCGTTCGAGGAGGCGCTGGGTCGCCTGAAGGCGTTCGACGAGCGGCTACGGCGACGCGGGCGGCGAGCGAGCTGACGGGCAGCTCATGTACACGGCAGCGCAGTGGCGGGCGCGGGAGCGGTAGCAGTGAGGTGCACGGGACGACGACGACGTGCGGAGCGTGGCGTCGGGCAACGGTCGCAACCGGCACGGGCGCTGCTACAAGTGCGGCGAGCGTGGCCACATCAAGCGGGAGTGTCCGCTGCTGCGAAAGGCGCCAGCGACGGAGCACGCGATGATGGAGGACGCCGGCGTCGAGGATGGCGGCCTCCTCTGAGCCACCGCTTAGGGGGTGAGTGTTGGGTCACATAAGCCGCGGCGATGAGCTTGACACGACTGGTGCGTGTATGGGCGCGCGCCGGGCATGCTGAGTGTGTCGGGTCCGCGGTGGGGTAGCACGTGTTTGTGTGGGTGCAGCACGTGCGTGTCCGTGCGGGTGTGCACCGTGTGCATGAGTGTAGACGCATGCCGTTGGCGAGTCGTGCAGGGTGATCACGTGCGATCTGTTGGAGGCCCGCCATGAGCCGCGCGCGTCGGAGCGCGTCGTGGGCACGAGCGAGGCGGGCGGATCGCGGGCGCGAGGGGGGGAGCGTGGGTTCATGCCCTGTCGCTGGCTCTGGGTATAAAGCCCGCGCGGTGATCATTGTAATGGTGCGGGGTGTGTTGAGTTCGAGCTCAAGGCAGAGGCATTCGTGCGCCGGAAAAAACCTCGCCGTGTCCACTGTGTGCTCCTCTTCTTCCTCCTCCTTCTTCCTTTGGTTCTGGCAGAGAGAGAGAGCGATCTAGGGAGGAGCTAGGGTTTAGGGCGGCAACAACAGCCTTCGTGGTAGCCAAGGGAGAGTCACTTGGGAAAGCTATGTGTTCTTCCTGGTATATGCGTGTGTGTGTTCTTGAGAGAGGAGAGAAACTGCAATTGAGAGTTGTGTGCGAGGAAGAAGAAGCGGCGCTGCGAGGAGGCAGCGCCATGGAACCTTGCATGCTCTCCTTGGTTGCTCCCCTCGGCAACAACATGTCCCATGTGGAAGTTATGCATGGTCTTCATGCCAATGAAAGTGCATTTTACCTTCAAGCTGTAGTGTCGTGGAATCGTCACGGAAGATGTCCTAGTGTGAGGACTTAGTCATGAGGCCAACGCATCTATGCGGTAGCTTGAGAGGGGTTGATCGGGACGAGAGACGCAACACGCAAGACAAGAATTTAGACAGCTTCGGGCCCCGGGAAACATCATCCGGTAATAACCCTACATGTTGTTTGTGGCTAGGTCTCATTATGATCATGAGTGAGTCGCCGGTTTGGCCGGCTCTTTGTGTCTAGCCCTCGAGATTGTTTCTTGTTTCTCCCCCTTCTTTGGGGTGCCCTACCCCTCCTTATATAAGTTGAAGGGGCGGGTTACATGACTAGTCCTAGTAGGACTAGGATTACTCTATTACAAGTGGAGTCCTAGTCTTGCTTCCTTTGTAAGGGAATATTCCTTACGCTTTCCTCTTAAGCCGGCCCACCATAACATGAGCCGGCCTTCTGGGCCTTGGGCCTTGTTGGGAATCGTAGCATAATTTAAAATTTTCCTACGCTCACCAAGATGCATCTATGGAGTCTACTAGCAACGAGGGGAAAGGAGTGGATCTACATACCCTTGTAGATCGCGAGCGGAAGCGTTCCAATGAACGTGGATGACGGAGTCGTACTCGCCGTGATCCAAATCACCGATGACCGAGTGCCGAACGGACGGCACCTCCGCGTTCAACACACGTACGGTGCAGCGACGTCTCCTCCTTCTTGATCCAGCAAGGGGGAAGGAGAGGTTGATGGAGATCCAACAGCACGACGGCGTGGTGGTGGATGTAGCAGGTCTCCGGCAGGGCTTCGCCAAGCTTCTACGAGAGAGAGAGAGAGAGGTGTTGCAGGGGAGGAGGGAGGCGCCCAAGGCTTAGATGTTGCTGCCCTCCCTTCCCCCCACTATATATAGGGCCAAGGGAGAGGGGGGCGCAGCCTTGCCCCTTCCTCCAAGGAAGGGTGCGGCCAGGGGGGAGTCCTTCCCCCCCAAGGCACCTCGGAGGTGCCTTCCCCCTTTAGGACTCTCCTTTTTTCTTATCTCTTGCGCATGGGCCTCTTGGGGCTGGTGCCCTTGGCCCATATAGGCCAAGGCGCACCCCTTACAGCCCATGTGGCCCCCCAGGGCTGGTGGACCCCCTTGGTAGACCCCCGGACCCCTTTCGGCACTCCCGGTACAATACCGATAAAGCGCGAAACTTTTCCGGCGACCAAAATAAGACTTCCCATATATAAATCTTTACCTCCGGACCATTCCAGAACCTCTCGTGACGTCCGGGATCTCATCCGGGACTCCGAACAACTTTCGGGTTTCCGCATACATATATCTCTACAACCCTAGCGTCACCGGACCTTAAGTGTGTAGACCCTACGGGTTCGGGAGACATGCAGACATGACCGAGACGCCTCTCCGGTCAATAACCAACAGCGGGATCTGGATACCCATGTTGGCTCCCACATGTTCCACGATGATATCATCGGATGAACCACGGTGTCGAGGATTCAATCAATCCGTATGCAATTCCCTTTGTCAATCGGTATGTTACTTGCCCGAGATTCGATCGTCGGTATCCCAATACCTTGTTCAATCTCGTTACCGGCAAGTCTCTTTACTCGTACCGCAATGCATGATCCCGTGACTAACGCCTTAGTCACATTGAGCTCATTATGATGATGCATTACCGAGTGGGCCCAGAGATACCTCTCCGTCACACGGAGTGACAAATCCCAGTTTCGATCCGTGCCAACCCAACAGACACTTTCGGAGATACCCGTAATGCACCTTTATAGTCACCCAGTTACGTTGTGACGTTTGGCACACCCAAAGCACTCCTACGGTATCCGGGAGTTGCACGATCTCATGGTCTAAGGAAAAGATACTTGACATTGGAAAAGCTCTAGCAAACGAAACTACACGATCTTTTATGCTATGCTTAAGTTGGGTCTTGTCCATCACATCATTCTCCTAATGATGTGATCCCGTTATCAATGACATCCAATGTCCATAGTCAGGAAACCATGACTATCTGTTGATCAACGAGCTAGTCAACTAGAGGCTTACTAGGGACAGGTTGTGGTCTATGTATTCACACATGTATTACGATTTCCGGACAATACAATTATAGCATGAATAATAGATAATTACCATGAACCAAGAAATATAATAATAACCATTTATTATTGCCTCTAGGGCATATTTCCAACAGTCTCCCACTTGCACTAGAGTCAATAATCTAGTTCACATCACCATGTGATTAACACTCACTGGTCACATCACCATGTGACCAACATCTAAAGAGTTTACTAGAGTCAACGATCTAGTTCACATCATTATGTGATTATCACTCAATGTGTTCTGGTTTGGTCATGTTATGCTTGTGAGAGAGGTTATTAGTCAACGGTCTGAACCTTTCAGAACCGTGTGCTTTACGAATATCTATGTCATCTTGTGGATGCTACCACGCGCTATTTGGAGCCATTTCAAATAATTGCTCTACTATACGAATCCGGTTTACTACTCAGAGTTATCCGGATTAGTGTCAAAGTTCGCATCGACGTAACCCTTTACGACGAACTCCTTTCCACCTCCATAATCGAGAAAAATTCCTTAATCCACTAGGTACTAAGGATAAGTTCGACCGCTGTCATGGGATCCTTTCCGGATCACCATTGTACCCTCTTGACCAACTCATGGCAAGGCACACTACATGTGCGGTACACAACATAGCATGCTATAGAGCCTACGTCTAAAGCATAGGGGACGACCCTCGTCCTTTCTCTATCTTCTGCTATGGTCAGGTCTTGAGTCTCACTCAATACTCACACCTTGTAACACAGCCAAGAACTCCTTCTTTGCTGATCTATTTTGAACTCTTTCAAAATCATGTCAAGGTGTGCTGTCTTTTGAAAGTATCATCAGGCGTCTTGATCTATCTCTATGGATCTTGATGCCCAATATGTAAGTAGCTTTATCCAGGTCTTCCTTTGAAAAACTCCTTTCAAACAACCCTTTATGCTTTCCAGAAATTTTACATCATTTCGGATTATCAATATGTCATTCACATATACTTATCAGAAATGTTGTAGCGCTCCCACTCACTTTATTGTAAATACAAGTTTCTAACAAACCTTGTATAAACCCAAAAACTTTGATCACCCCATCAAAGCGTATATTCTGACTCCGAGATGCTTGCTCTGATCCATGGAAGGATCGCTGGAGCTAGCATACCTTTTAGCATCCTTAGGATCGACAAAACCTTTCTGATTGTATCACATACAACCTTTCCTTACGAAAACTGGTAAGGAAACTTGTTTTGACATCCATCTGCCAGATTTCATAAATGTAGCTAATGCTAACATGATTCTGACGGACCTAAGCATCGCTACGGATGAGAAAAACTCATCGTAGTCAACTCCTTGAACTTGTGAAAATACTCTTTGCCACAAGTCGAGCTTCATAGACGGTAACATTACCGTCCATGTCCGTCTTCTTCTTAAAGATCCATTTATCTCAATGGCTTGCCGATCATCGGGAAAGTTCACCAAAGTCCATGCTTTGTTCTGATACATGGATTCTATCTCGGATTTCATGGCCTCGAGCCATTCGTCGGAATATGGGCCTACCATCGCTTCTCCATAGCTCGTAGGTTCATTGTTGTCTAGCAACATGACTTCCAAGACAGGATCACGCATTACTCTGAAGTAGTGCACATCCTCGTCATCCTACGAGGTTTGGTAGTGACTTGATCCGAAGTTTCATGATCACTATCATAAGCTTCCACTTCAATTGGTGTAGGTGCCACAGGAACAACTTCCTGTGCCCTGCTACACACTAGTTGAAGCGACGGTTCAATAACCTTATCAAGTCTCCACCATCCTCCCACTCAATTCTTTCGAGAGAAACTTTTCCTCGAGAAAGGACTCGTTTCTAGAAGCAATTACTTTTGCTTCCAGATAGGAGGTATACCCAACTGTTTTTGGGTATTCTATGAAGATGCATTTATCCGCTTTGGGTTCGAGCTTATCAGCCTGAAACTTTTTCACATAAGCATCGCAGCCCCAAACTTTTAAGAAACGACAACTTAGGTTTCTATAAACGGTGTCGTCTCAACGGAATTGCGTGGTGCCCCTTTTAAAGTGAATGCGGTTGTCTCTAATGCCTAACCCATAAATGATAGTGGTAATTTGATAAGAAACATCATGGTATGCACCATATCCAATAGGGTGCAGTTATGATGTTCGGACACACCATCACACTATGGTGTTCCAGGCGGTATTAATTGTGAAACACTTTCCACAATGTCTCAATTGTGTGCCAAACTCGTATCTCAGATACTCATCTCTATGATCATATCACAGACATTTTATCCTCTTGTCACGACGATCTTCAACTTCACTCTGAAATTGCTTGAACCTTTCAATAATTCAGACAAGTGTTTCATCAAGTAAATACATTCAGCATCTACTCAAATCATCTGTGAAGTAAGAACATAACGATATCCACTGCATGCCTCAGCATTCATTGGACTGCATACATCAAAATGTATTACTTCCAATAAATTGCTCTCTTGTTCCATCTCACTGAAAACGAGGCCTTTCAGTCATCTTGCCCATGTGGTATGATTTGCATGTCTCAAGTGATTCATAATCAAGTGAGTCCAAACGATCCATCTGTATGGAGTTTCTTCATGCATATATACCAATAGACATGGTTCGCATGTCTCAATCTTTTCAATAATGAGTGAGTCCAAAGATCCACCTACATGGAGCTTCTTCATGCGTTCTACACCAATATGACTCAAGTGGCAGTGCCACAAGTATGTGGTACTATCATTACTATCTTATATCTTTTGGCATGAACATGTGTATCACTACGATCGAGATTCATTTTAGGTGCAAGACCATTGAAGGTATTATTCAAATAAATAGAGTAACCATTATTCTCCTTAAATGAATAACCGTTTTGCGGTAAACATAATCCAATCATGTTCAGCGCAACCACCAAATCTCGATGGTAGAGGGAGCATGCGATGCTTGATCACATCAACCTTGGAAACACTTCCAACACATATCGTCATCTCACCTTTAGCTAGTCTCCATTTATTCCGCAGCTTTTATTTCGAGTTACTAACACTTAGCAACCGAACAAGTATCTAATACCCTGGTGCTGCTAGGAGTACTAGTAAAGTACACATTCATATAACGTATATCCAATATACTTTGTCGACCTTGCCTGCCTTCTCATCTACCAAGTATCTAGGGTAGTACTGCTTCAGTGACCGTTCCTCTCATTATAGAAGCACCTAGTCTCGGGTTTGGGTTCAACCTTGGGATTCTTCACTAGAGCAGCAAACGACTTGCTGTTTCATGAAGTATCCCTTTTGCCCTTGCCCTTCTTAAACTAGTGGTTTTACTAACCATCAACAATTGATGCTCCTTCTTGATTTCTACTCTCGCGGTGTCAAACATCGCGAATAGCTCAAGGATCATCATAACTATCCTTGATATGTTATAGTTCATCACGAAGCTCTACTAGCTTGGTGGCAGTGACTATGGAGAACTATCACTATCTCATCTGGGAGATTAACTCCCACTCGATTCAAGCGATTGTGGCACTCAGACAATCTGAGCACACGCTCAACGATTGAGCTTTTCTCCCTTAGTTTGCAGGCTTAAGAAACTTGTCAGAGGTCTCATACCTCTTGACGTGGGCACTAGTCTGAAATCCCAATTTCAGTCTTCGGAACATCTCACATGTTCTGCGACGTTTCAGAAACGTCTTTGGTGCCACAATTCTAAACCGCACCGAACTATCACGTAGTTATCAAAACGTGTATGTCAGATGTTTTGTAACATCTACAGACGACACTGAGGTTCAGCACACCGAGCGGTGCATTAAGGACATAAGCCTTCTGTGCAGCAATGAGGACAATCCTCAGTTTACGGACCCAGTCCGCATAATTGCTACTACCAACTTTCAACTAAATTTTCTCTAGGAACATATCTTAACCAGTAGAACTAAAGCGCAAGCCATGACATAATTTGCAAATACTTTTTGACTATGTTCATGATAATGAAGTTCATCTGATTATGAACTCCCACTCAGATAGACATCCCTCTAGTCATCTAAGTGAAACATGATCCGAGTTCAACTAGGCCGTGTCCGATCATCACGTGAGACGGACTAGTCAAGATCGGTGAACATCTCCATGTTGATCGTATCTTCTGTACGACTCATGCTCGACCTTTCGGTCCTCCGTGTTCCGAGGCCATGTCTGTACATGCTAGGCTCGTCAAGTCAACCTAAGTGTATTGCGTGTGTTCCGAGGCCATGTCTGTACATGCTAGGCTCGTCAACACCCGTTGTATTCGAACGTAAGAATCTATCACACCCGATCATCACGTGGTGCTTTGAAACGATGAACCTTCGCAACGGTGCACAGTTAGGGTGAACACTTTCTTGAAATTATTATAAGGGATCATCCTACTTGCTACCGTCGTTCTAAGCAAATAAGATGCAGAAACATGATAAACATCACATGCAATCAAATAGTGACATGATATGGCCAATATCATCATGCTCCTTTGATCTCCATCTTCGGGGCACCATGATCATCTTTGTCACCGGCATGACACCATGATCTCCATCATCATGATCTCCATCATTGTGTCTTCATGAAGTCATCACGCCAACGATTACTTCTACTTCTATGGCCAACTCGTTTAGCAACAAAGTAAAGTAATTTACATGGCGTTATTCAATGACTCGCAGGTCATGCAAAATAATAAAGACAACTCCTATGGCTCCTGCCGGTTGTCATACTCATCGACATGCAAGTCGTGATTCCTATTACAAGAATATGATCAATCTCATACATCACATATATCATTCATCACATCTTCTGGCCATATCATATCACATAGCACTTGCTGCAAAAACAAGTTAGACGTCCTCTAATTGTTGTTGCAAGTTTTTACGTGGTTTGTAGGTTTCTAGCAAGAACGTTTCTTACCTACGTATGACCACAACGTGATTTGCCAATTTCTATTTACCCTTCATAAGGACCCTTTTCATCGAATCCGTTCCGACTAAAGTAGGACAGACAGACACCCGCTAGCCACCTTATGCATCTAGTGCATGTCAGTCGGTGGAACCTGTCTCACGTAAGAGTACGTGTAAGGTCGGTCCGGGCCGCTTCATCCTACAATGCCGCCGAAACAAGAAAAGACTAGTAGCGGCAAGAAGAATTGGCAAACTCAACGCCCACAACTGCTTTGTGTTCTACTCGTGCATAGTAACTACGCATAGACCTGGCTCATGATGCCACTGTTGGGAATCGTAGCATAATTTAAAATTTTCCTACGCTCACCAAGATGCATCTATGGAGTCTACTAGCAACGAGGGGAAAGGAGTGGATCTACATACCCTTGTAGATCGCGAGCGGAAGCGTTCCAATGAACGTGGATGACGGAGTCGTACTCGCCGTGATCCAAATCACCGATGACCGAGTGCCGAACGGACGGCACCTCCGCTTTCAACACACGTACGGTGCAGCGACGTCTCCTCCTTCTTGATCCAGCAAGGGGGAAGGAGAGGTTGATGGAGATCCAACAGCACGACGGCGTGGTGGTGGATGTAGCGGGTCTCCGGCAGGGCTTCGCCAAGCTTCTACGAGAGAGAGAGAGGTGTTGCAGGGGAGGAGGGAGGCGCCCAAGGCTTAGATGTTGCTGCCCTCCCTTCCCCCCACTATATATAGGGCCAAGGGAGAGGGGGGGCGCAGCCTTGCCCCTTCCTCCAAGGAAGGGTGCGGCCAGGGGGGAGTCCTTCCCCCCCAAGGCACCTCGGAGGTGCCTTCCCCCTTTAGGACTCTCCTTTTTTCTTATCTCTTGCGCATGGGCCTCTTGGGGCTGGTGCCCTTGGCCCATATAGGCCAAGGCGCACCCCTTACAGCCCATGTGGCCCCCCGGGGCTGGTGGACCCCCTTGGTAGACCCCCGGACCCCTTTCGGCACTCCCGGTACAATACCGATAAAGCGCGAAACTTTTCCGGCGACCAAAATAAGACTTCCCATATATAAATCTTTACCTCCGGACCATTCCAGAACCTCTCGTGACGTCCGGGATCTCATCCGGGACTCCGAACAACTTTCGGGTTTCCGCATACATATATCTCTACAACCCTAGCGTCACCGGACCTTAAGTGTGTAGACCCTACGGGTTCGGGAGACATGCAGACATGACCGAGACGCCTCTCCGGTCAATAACCAACAGCGGGATCTGGATACCCATGTTGGCTCCCACATGTTCCACGATGATATCATCGGATGAACCACGGTGTCGAGGATTCAATCAATCCGTATGCAATTCCCTTTGTCAATCGGTATGTTACTTGCCCGAGATTCGATCGTCGGTATCCCAATACCTTGTTCAATCTCGTTACCAGCAAGTCTCTTTACTCGTACCGCAATGCATGATCCCGTGACTAACGCCTTAGTCACATTGAGCTCATTATGATGATGCATTACCGAGTGGGCCCAGAGATACCTCTCCGTCACACGGAGTGACAAATCCCAGTTTCGATCCGTGCCAACCCAACAGACACTTTCGGAGATACCCGTAATGCACCTTTATAGTCACCCAGTTACGTTGTGACGTTTGGCACACCCAAAGCACTCCTACGGTATCCGGGAGTTGCACGATCTCATGGTCTAAGGAAAAGATACTTGACATTGGAAAAGCTCTAGCAAACGAAACTACATGATCTTTTATGCTATGCTTAAGTTGGGTCTTGTCCATCACATCATTCTCCTAATGATGTGATCCCGTTATCAATGACATCCAATGTCCATAGTCAGGAAACCATGACTATCTGTTGATCAACGAGCTAGTCAACTAGAGGCTTACTAGGGACAGGTTGTGGTCTATGTATTCACACATGTATTACGATTTCCGGACAATACAATTATAGCATGAATAATAGACAATTACCATGAACCAAGAAATATAATAATAACCATTTATTATTGCCTCTAGGGCATATTTCCAACAGGCCTAGTCTTCTATCTGACCCGCCGTCGGGGCCATCCATGAGCCGTCTGGTTCATGAGCTGCCTGACCAATGAGCCGCCAGACCCATGAGTCGCTAGTCCTCCGCCGGATCATCGGTGAAATGCCAAGTCCGGCCGGGTCATACTTCCGGCCGGGTCATACCGCGGGGTATATCCCCGACATTAGCCCCCGGTTTTAATTTGGATTTATCCATGTTAAACTGATCCTGTAAAATAAACACAAGAACAAACTTGATAGGCTGTGTTCCGGGTTAAATATTTTCCTGAACCGGCACCTGATCATCTTTAAGTCCTTGTCATTTCCTTGTTCATATGTATATGTCTATGATCTCATAGTAAATCTTCTTTAGCAGATATGTTTCAACTTTGTCAATGCAAAAAATCCAGATACTTCTTTTGAAAAGTCCGGGTCAATAGGCCAGCTTCAGAGTCAATTTGCTGGCATTGGTCTCTTGTAGAGAAATATTGTAAGAAATAATCCACTTGAATCGGCTTCCAAAGCACCGTCTTAAAAGATATTGGTTTTGAAATACTCATCTGACTTTCAGCCGGCTTGAAGAGGTAAAACTTGCCGGTTTATCATAACCAAAATTGCCGGCTTGTAAATATTGATAGCACCGGGTCATAACTGTTGGTGACACTGGATCATGATTGTTGCAAACACCGGGTCAACTTGATCTTCTCAAAACTGAGAATTTGAAGATTTTTTCCCCTTATATGTATATCACCTGTAGCCCCCAAGTCTTAAGAGGAGAACATAGTGATAACTTAAGACTTGCTTCAATATAAGTGTTGCAACCCTGAAGAAATCCGGGTTATTCATCTCAATCATTAGTCATAAACTGAATATTCCACATATGTAGCCCCCAAGTGTCGGGTTGTCATGCTTGCAGCAAGCTGGGACTTGTAATTGCCTTATGCTCATAAAAACTTCAACCAGTGTAGCCCCCAAAGGCCGGGTCATTATGCAATAATGAGCAGGGACTTTGTAAATATAATCATGGAAACTTGACCAGCAATGTGTAGCCCCCAAGGGCCGGCTCATTTAGAATGTGATGAGTCAGGTCTTCAATAAGTTGAGCAAAAAATGACTTTGCATTAGCCCCCAAGTGCCATGGTACATGCTGGCAGTAACATGGGACTTGCATATTCGATGTTATATCAAATTGAATAATGTAGCCCCCAAGTGTCGGGTCGTAAGCCTGCAGCGACTCGGGACTATTCCTTCCATTGTAGAATAAATCATATCCATTGATAAAATAATAGCCATTGCGCCAAAGCGACTTTGAATACCTCATCTGTTGATAAGTAAATCCGGAGTTTAAATACCCGGTGGCTCTTGGCCGATGGCGATTTAATATGCCTCCATTGTAAGCCGGAATTTTTAGAACCCGGCGGCTTATAGCCTTGGAGAAAATCCAGAACGGATAATCATTTTGAAGCATCAATTTTAATGATGAGCTTGAACTTAAGCATTTATATAAGTCACAGTTCTGCAAATCCTGCACAGAGTTTAAACAACATACGCCCTGGCGACTTAGTATCAAAAGCCAGGGCGGGTAACCACCCGAATGTAGTCTTATCTTGCACATAAGTAGATCACAAGATTCCTTGGCGGTTTACCGCAGGGCAGGTCATAATATCTCATATATAACCACTGTGATATCGAATTTGTACTGCCGGTTTACATGACATGTGCAGTAAGGGCGATAACCCAATCCTTAGAAGCCAACGCTTTGAAATAGATGATGATTGTCATAAGCTGGCGATTTATCATTGAAAATGAAGCCGGGTTAAATAGAAACCACTAATATACACTTTAGATATGATAAAAAAAACTTCAAATAAAATCCAAAAAATTGTTTGCAAAAAGAGACTTCAAAAATTTTGAGGCTTCTGATTCGAATACGATCAGAAAACCGTCCAAAGGGGTTAAGCTAAGATTCGAATACGATCATATAGCCCCCAGTGGCTTTGGCGTTGCCGATCAAGAGGGTACCGACAGCTATGTTCTCTTTGGTTCGAATATGACCTATGTTTGAACAGGAAGCCCTCAAATGACCTTGAGAGTTGTTTAACCACGCTGATTCGAATACGATCCACGTCGGTTCCCAAAAGGGGTTGAGCTATGATTCGAATACGATCAAGAAGCCCCCAAGTGAGCTCGGCAGTGTGCCGATCAAGAGGATACCGACAGCTATGTTCTCTTTGGTTCGAATACGATCTATGTTTGAACAGGAAGCCCCCAAGTGACCATAATAAGATAAGCCGTAAAGCGGGATACCCATGTTTGAACTGTGCATCATGGCAGCAAGCCCTTTTTGGCACCCTTTAATCTTTCTGAGAACTCGAACTTGCGAGAGATTAATTCTTTTTAAACCAGAACCTTAAACCGGATATTGAGAGCTTCAAAGCTTTGTAAGAGATAAATTTACCTTGAGCCGGATGTTTGAACCGGATTTGAGAGCTTCAAAGCTTTGCGGGAGAGAGATATCTCTTGAACCGGATTTTAATCCGGAATCTTTATTTTGAACCGGCAATTTACTGACGGCCTTTAAATTTTTATCAATATGGTAGTAGCCTCCAGAACCGGGTTACCATTCCCTCCAACGACCCAGAGTTCTTGAGGCATGTCACTGTAGCCCCCGAGTCTCAAGATGACTCGAGGAGTTGGCTTGAGATTCTCCATATTTAACCGTGGTATAAACCGGCATGAGTTACTCAATAGCTCAGTGATATAATAATCCCTTTTTGCAGTAGATAATTTGTCCTACATTGAAAAACTTGCGAGCCAGAGTAATTGCTCTTTTTAAAGAAAGCAATATATAATAAAAATATACTGGATGGATTTCACCTGATATGTTAGGCCAGAAAATATCCACCGCAGAGTTAACCATCACCATGGTGAAGCTGAAATCAATCACGGGCGGGTCGACCGTGGGAGCAGACAGATGAGTCGGCCGCGACATTATAAACCGGTGCGGATGGGCAAGCTATCCTCCACGTTGTAAACCGGTGCGGACACGTGAACTGGCCGTCCGTTCATCAGGTAATGTGACACGGAGGAAAACGCCGTTGTAGAACGTTGCCAGTGCGTGCTTTATACCCGCAATATCACAATAATTTTATCTGTATATAAAAACACCAATAGGGCAGTGTAATGGTGCTCAGAGGAAATAAAAATATGTACTGATAAAATATATAGAAAGAATAGCACCTGGTATATTTTGTCCGATGAACGCGGACACTGATGATGTATAATGCTTGATGCGCGTCTTGATGATTTTTCTGATGTACGTGATACTAATAGTCCTCATGCAGTACTCTCGTGAGAAGTACTATTAGTAGTGGACCTTGGATTTGGTTCTCGACGTCAGCTAGCAGCACGTTATTAGGCTTGTTTTCATGGATACTTCTGTCATCAGATTCCCATTGTTCATTGTTCGCCACGTAGCGTCGGGCTTGCAGCTTTTGACAGCATGCTGCCGCCCCACGTGGCCTTCCTTGCAATTTCTGTCTGAGCACGTGTGGCTGTACAGCGCAGTTCTTGTTGCTGCCACAACCACATATTCGCAGGTAGCAGCAACCTGTTGATGTACGGCTGTAGGCGAAAAAAATTCCTGGGATTTGATCTGGCAGTGGTGGTGAGCTAGCGGCGCGTCGTGGCACGACTGAAGCCAGCCCAAGGCAGAGGTAGACCGCAGCAGCTGGAACAGCGCACGGAAAAAATGGGACAGCAGCTTCGACCGTGGTTAAGGCCAGGCAGCGACTCGCAGACGGTCCTTGAAGCAGCCCAGCAGTGGAAAGCGGCTCGGTTTGAGACTGAATTGGTTGATTCGGTTGACTGAAATAACGGCAGCTCTCGGCAGTCTGGCGGCTTAAATGCAGTGCAGGCCTGCAGTCTAGGAGTCGAGCACGGCGGTTTAATACAGCATGGCCTGCGGTTAAAAGCGGCTTGACCCTGGAGCTATGGCGATTTGTTCGAAGACGGCTCAGTAGAGGTGTAGCAGCTCGTGGCGGGAGTGGCGGGTCGAGGCCAGCGGCTTGGCCGCGGTAGAATACGGATGGCGCGCCGCGGACTCGCGATAGTAGAAGTGGCGGCTCGGTGGTGCGCCTAGCGGGTTGACGAAGTGGCTCTGACAGCGAGGTGGCAACCGGCGAGGTGATCCACTGATAAGGATGTACAAAACTCATATCCATGGAGTCCGATGACGGACGAGGTGTTTGCTGCGCTGTGGCCATAGATTTAGCTAGCCGTCGCAGTACTTGTTTGCAGCTAATTGCATCGTCCTTGAACTCCAGCTATTTTACTTGGCAGCCGAGGAAATCTCAAAACGAAGTAGTGCATGTGCTCCACATCGGTGACTGTTGGTTGGATTTTGGAGAGTTCGTACATACTAGTACCAATGTGTAATCCAATCTTTTATCCTGCTTTGTTGAAGTTGTACCTTTTGTTTAGTACTGTAATCTCCCCCATGGGATGTTTGAGAAATCAACTGATAGTGACCCATTGACAGCGCGAGCCGACCGACCGGAACAGTGACCCGGAAGCGTGTAGGCCAGCAGGGGTGCGCCGGAGCCGACCGGAACCGTGACCCGGTCCGGGCGTGCGGGCGGTCGAGGCTAGGTCGCTCGAAACAGGCATCAGTGGTGAAGGAGCAACGCCAAGGAGGGGTGCAGCGGCAACAGTTTGGCGGAGCAAGGCCACGGCTCGGAAACAGGCGTAATGGCCGGCGGCTGCCAGGCAGCGACTCGGCAGCGGATTCTCATGGGCGGCTCAAGGCGGAGTCCGAGTTCGTGGTCCTCTCTGCTTTCCCAGTCGTGGACTATTGTCTTCTTCTTCTCTTTTCTGTTTTTGCGTTTGAGGTGCTAGTTTGATCGTGACCTAACAATAATCAAATTGTCTTGATACTTGACCAAACCCAAGGCAATCCCCTGCATTCAGATTTGAATTGACCCTGTAGAAAACGTGTCCGTGTTCCCGGTACATGGTGGCGCTTGATGAAAATCCTTCGGTCTCGCCGACGCGTGAGTGCTTCAAAAAAAATTTAATCTGTCTTTGAATTGCATCGCCTCTCGGTATTATCAACTCGGCAACCTTGTGACGGCGCAGCAGCAAATATCAATCTTTTGTTGACCTCGGAGTCAAAGCGCCGTAGATACATCGCTCGTATAGTAAACCTTGTCTCGGACTCAGCGCATTGAAACGACGGCGAACAGACCACGTGCAGGGGCGGCAGCACAACATGTAACCCTAAAATAGTCTCGATCTCATACCTTTTGCCGCAGAACACCTTTGTCAATCTTGACCGACGAACTTATAGTGGATGTGAATTTTTCCACGACGGCTCTTGTTGAGCCGGAAAGTTGCAAGCTTCTCGAACCCTAAAAAAGATCCCTTCAAGAACTCAACACCACCGTGCGCGAGCCCCACGGTGGGCGTCAACTGTCGTGGAATCGTCACGGCAGATGTCCTAGTGTGAGAACTTAGTCGTGAGGCCAACACATCTATGCGGTAGCTTGAGAGGGGTTGATCGGGACGAGAGACGCAACACGCAAGATAAGAATTTAGATAGCTTCGGGCCCCGGGAAACATCATCCGGTAATAACCCTACATGCTGTTTGTGGCTAGGTCTTATTATGATCATGAGTGAGTCGCCGGTTTGGCCGGCTCTTTGTGTCTAGCCCTCGAGATTGTTTCTTGTTTCTCCTCCCTCTTTGGGGTGCCCTGCCCCTCCTTATATAAGTTGAAGGGGCGGGTTACATGACTAGTCCTAATAGTACTAGGATTACTCTATTACAAGTGGAGTCCTAGTCTTGCTTCCTTTGTAAGGGAATATTCCTTACGCTTTCCTCTTAAGCCGGCCCACCATAACATGAGCCGGCCTTCTGGGCCTTGGGCCTAGTCTTCTATCTGACCGCCGTCGGGGCCATCCATGAGCCGTCTGGTTCATGAGTTGTCTGACCAATGAGCCGCCAGACCCATGAGTCGCTAGTCCTCCGCCGGGTCATCGGTGAAATGCCAAGTCCGGCCGGGTCATACTTCCGGCCGGGTCATACCGCGGGGTATATCCCCGACATGTAGTGTTGACCGTACCTCAGTTTAGTTTGACTCTTCACCAGCGCCAGCTTCAGCTTCAGAGCAGCATTGTCCCCCACTATATGGAGCATATCACTCATGATAGCATTCCAGGAGAGGAAGTTCCAACTTTGTATTCCTATGTCCCAAAATAAGTGTCGCTGGCGGAGGGTGTATAATATACAATAGATATCAAAGTGAATCATTCACTGTTTGTTCTTTGTTGGTACCCCTTTCCTTCGGCACCAGATCGGAGGGGGTCTTGTCTTCCTTGCCATTGTGCTAGACAAGAGCTTTAAAACGATCCACGTGCACATGTCTTATCATTGCTTCTACAAATGAAGCAAATCTATACACTTGAATTGGTTCTTATATTTATAAAAGACATACTTTATTGACTCATAATATCGCACCAAAAGAATACAAGTACCACGAGCACACGTCCGGCCTCTACACGACTATAATGCACACAACCAACACCAACACACAAACATGAAAAACGCAACCCCTGAAAGTCGTGTTGAAGTGAACTCGAGCATACAACAACAACCATCAACTCGAACTCCGTCCATGTCATCATTTCAACTCCAAAGCTGATTTTATGCTAGTATAATTGGATGGAGATTTTGCAAAGAATCTATTCACCATGTGTCATCATGTCTGTCTCAGTTAACCAATTTGTTTGCTAGGAAGGACTTTGTTTGAGTATAGCCTCCCATGGCATTATCAGTCATTACATAATCAGAAAGTGAAAAACCTACATGTAATGCTACATACCGATAGATCTACCGTTGTCCTTCGTTGCATCAAGATTAGTGCAGTGAATTGCCGTATAAGTTGAGAATCATTTTGCTCCAGGTAGTGCATTGCAAGACGTGCTGATATGCAAATCTTTTTTGTCCGCATGTTGTCAGGGATGGGTGGGCGGCTGCATGAACATATGGCTCTCTCTCCAAACTAAAGATTTGCCATTTATTTTAATTGTGACATTTTTTAAATGGAAATAACTTTTCAACCAAAATTTTGTTATTGGAACTTTTTACATATTTGAATTTAGGTCAACAAGATCCTTAAAACAAGACCAATCTCTGATATATTTTAAACAAGTTCAGAATTCACGAATATTTTTGACTCATCTATAAAGAAAACGGATTTCACTCATTTCTTAATGACCGGGAGTGTGCAATATATATAAAACACTGATTTCACTCATTCAAAATGTTCATTTTACTCATTTCGCTAAATAAATAATTTCAATCATTTTCAGAAAGAATGATGTAACTCATTTAAAGGAACATGTTTCACTCATTTAAAAGCAGATTTTTCAGTACTTTCTAAACCATTGATTTCACTAAATTCAAAACACTAATTCCATTCAACTAAAAATCACTTCTTTCAGAGAAGTGGTTTCACGAATTTCACATGATTCAAGAAAAGGTTTTCACTCATAGAGCAAAACTTATTTCATTCAATTCGAAAAACTCCGTTCACTCATTTCAAAAGACTTATTTCACTAATTTTTATAGGACATTTCACTCATTTTTTTTTAAAAAACCACTCTTGGAAAAAAAATCTATTTCAGTTATTTTTAAAAACTTATTTTGCCCATTAAAGAAACAAAGTTCACTCATTTCTTAAAAACCAGGACTGTGAAATATATTCAAAACATTGATTTCACACTCATTTCACAAGACTTATTTCACTCAATTTAAAAAATAATCTCACTTGTTATTAGAAAGACCAGTTTCACTCATTCAAAATGACATATTTCGCTTATTTTGAAAAATATATTTTATCATTTTATAAATCATTGATTTTACTTAAAGTAAACACTGAATTCATTCAACTTAGAAAATAATTTCAGTTATTTCAAAGAAGTGGTTTCACTTATTTCACACAACTAAAAAAAGTTGTCACTCGATTAAAAAAAGGGTCTTAGTCATTTCAAACAACTGATTTCACTGAATTTAAAAAATCACTCATTTCAAAGAAAAAAATGATTTCACTCAATTTACATTTTAGGTAGCAGATTTCACTCATTTCAAAGGAGTGATTTCAATAATTTCGCAAGATTCAAGAAAAAGGTTTCACTCATTTTGCAAAAATGATTCCAGTTAATTCAAAAAACTCCTTTCACTCATTTAAAAAAACTATTTCACTCATTTTAAAAAGGTCACACTTCTATAAAATCTCATTTAACTCATTTTGAACAACATTCTTTGCTCATTTTATAGAAAAAATAGAGTTTACTCATTTCTTAAAAACCAAGAGTGTGAAATACATTAAATACAGTGGTTTCACTCATTTCGGAAGAATTATTTCACTCAATTCAAAAAAGAAATTCACTCATTATGAGAAAGGCCAATTTCACTCTTTTAAAACAACATATTTCACTCATTTCCAAAAAAATATTTCATAATATTTCTGAATCCTTGATTTCACTTAATTCAAAACACTGACTACACTCAACTCGAAAAATAATTTAGTTATTTCAAGGAAGTGGCTTAACTTATTTCACACAATTTTAAAAATCAATCATGTCAAAAATCTGACCTCAGCCATTTCAAAAAATTGATTTAACTGAATTTGAAAAACCACTCATGTCAAAAGAAAACCAATTTCACTCATTATACATTTTAGGTAGCAGATTTCACTAATTTCAAAAACTTGATTTCATTTAGATGAAAACATTGAATCTTCTAAAAAGAAAACTAATTCCACCAAAAGAACTTTCTCTCATTTTCAGAAATCAGGTTCCGCTCATTTCAAAAGAATAATTTCCATAAACTGAAAAACAATTTTCACTCATTGGTCTCTTTGTTGGCAGTTTCACACATTTAGATTGAGTGAAACAAGTGGATTGAAACGTTGAAGTTTAAACATGTTTGAAATGTATCCAAGATTGATCTTGTTCTAAAGGTCTTGCACCGTGAGTTGAAATATATTTTTCTTTCAAAAATGAGATTATGATTAATAAGATATTCATAATTTAAATTGGCTAACATGAAATAAAGTCCATGTATTTGTTTGTTGTGTGTGTGTGTGTGAGGGAGAGAGAGTGTGTGTTGGAAATATGCCCTAGAGGCAATAATAAATGGTTATTATTATATTTCTTTGTTCATGATAATTGTCTATTGTTCATGCTATAATTGTGTTATTCGGAAATCGTAATACATGTGTGAATATATAGACCACAACGTGTCCCTAGTAAGCCTCTAGTTGACTAGCTCGTTGATCAACAGATAGTCATGGTTTCCTGACTATGGACATTGGATGTCATTGATAAAAGGGATCACATCATTAGGAGAATGATGTGATGGACAAGACCCAATCCTAAGCATAGCATAAAAGATCGTGTAGTTCGTTTGCTAGAGCTTTTCCAATGTCAAGTATCTTTTCCTTAGACCATGAGATCGTGTAACTCCCGGATGCCGTAGGAGTGCTTTGGGTGTACCCAACGTCACAACGTAACTGGGTGACTATAAAGGTACACTACGGGTATCTCTGAAAGTGTCTGTTGGGTTGACACGGGTCGAGACTGGGATTTGTCACTCCGTATGACGGAGAGGTATCTCTGGGCCCACTCGGTAATGCATCATCATAATGAGCTCAATGTGACTAAGGAGTTAGCCACGGGATCATGCATTACGGTACGAATAAAGTGACTTGCCGGTAACGAGATTGAACAAGGTATTGGGATACCGACGATCGGATCTCGGGCAAGTAACGTACCGATTGACAAAGGGAATTGTATACGGGATTGATTGAATCCTCGACATCGTGGTTCATCCGATGAGATCATCGTGGAACATGTGGGAGCCAACATGGGTATCCAGATCCCGCTGTTGGTTATTGACCGCAGAGGCGTCTCGGTCATGTCTGCATGTCTCCCGAACCCGTAGGGTCTACACACTTAAGGTTCGGTGACGCTAGGGTTGTAGAGGTATTAGTATGCGGAAACCCGAAAGTTGTTCGGAGTCCCGGATGAGATCCCAGACGTCACGAGGAGTTCCGGAATGGTCCGGAGGTGAAGAATTATATATAGGAAGTCCACTTTCGGCCACCGGGAAAGTTTCGGGGGTTATCGGTATTGTACCGGGACCACCGGAAGGGTCCCGGGGGTCCACCGGGTGGGGCCACCTATCCCGGAGGGCCCCATGGGCTGAAGTGGGAAGGGAACCAGCCCTTAGTGGGCTGGGGCGCCCCCCATGGGCCTCCCCCTGCGCCTAGGGTTGGAAACCCTGGGGGTGGGGGGCGCCCCACTTGACTTGGGGGGAAGTTTCCCCCCTGGCCGCCGCCCCCCTTGTAGATGGGTTCCAGGGCCGACGCCCCCCCTCCTCCAGGGGGCCTATATATAGGGGGGAGGGAGGGCTGCTGTACCCTAGCCCTTGGCGCCTCCCTCTCCCCCTGCAACACCTCTCCCTCCCGCTTGCGCTTGGCGAAGCCCTGCCGGGATCCCGCTAATTCCACCACCACGCCGTCGTGCTGCTGGATCTCCATCAACCTCTCCTTCCCCCTTGCTGGATCAAGAAGGAGGAGACGTCGCTGCTCCGTACGTGTGTTGAACGCGGAGGTGCCGTCCGTTCGGCACTCGGTCATCGGTGATTTGGATCACGGCGAGTACGACTCCATCAACCCCGTTCATTGGAACGCTTCCGCTCGCGATCTACAAGGGTATGTAGATGCACTCCTTTCCCCTCGTTGCTAGTATACTCCATAGATGGATCTTGGTGATGCGTAGGAAATTTTAAAATTCTGCTACGATCCCCAACAGAGAGATGTTGCATGCGTACTACGCCATGCCGGTTACTGGCACAAAGACATCCTGATTGTCATCGACAAGGTCAAGCTGGCTTCGAAGCGGCGACACGTCACATCGGCGGATCGTTCTGGTGGGAGTAGTGGTCATTCGGCGGTAATGAAATCTCGATGTAATTTTTATTATGTCTGAGATGCTTTGTACTTCCGGTGAACTTCTATAAAATATCTCATCATTTTCGCCAAAAAAAAGTTACTATGTGACATAAATCAAAGGCTCATCTATTTAATAGGCCCCTCATTTTTTGAAACAATCACTTTTCTCTTATCGGGCCCAACAACCAACATGTGTGCACTGTTCTTCCACATCTCATCCTTCCCTCATCTCTCAAGACCTACCCAGTTGCCATGCTGGCTATCACCCCGACCATCCCTCTAAAGGCCCCTCCCCCACCTTGACTTGCAGAAACTCCGTCAACCCTCGCACGAGCCCTGGGATTCGACGAGGTACTGGCTCGACCTTAGGGAAGCCGATGCTCGTCGTTGTCGCTCCTCACGCCATCCCCATCTTCGGCCTCAGGCAAAGCGAAAATTGACTGACGCTCAAATATCTTTTCCATGCACATGATGATTAGCAAATGTGTAAATAAAAATACATGTCAACTCATTTTTCTCTCTTCAAAATACATGTAAAATAATAGTGTCATAAACTTTTCAATATAAAAAAACTTACAATATATTCCCTCAAAAAACTTTTAAATGCATTTTCCCCCAATCTTCTTCCTCCCCGGTCCCCGCCTTATCCTCGGCCGCGATTGCGTTGGCATCGTCGTTCTTCCCGGGCCATTCAAACTCTCCCCCGCAGTCGCAATGCCGATGCAGTTCCTCTCGCTGCCCAGCGCCCCCGCCGCCTCCCCCGCGCCGCACCTCCTCCCTCCCAAGCTCTTCTTCCTCAAGCCCCTCTCCTCCTCCGCCGCCTCCTTCCGCCGCCCCTCCCAGCCCCCGCCACCGGCCCCAAACCCTCCCCTCCGCCCCCACCGCCCCCGCCTACTCCCCCTCTCCCCAACCCGCTCTCCTCCAAGCTATGGCTCTCCAGCAAGCTCTCCCCGCCCCCGCCTCCCCCTCCCCCACCCCGAACGCGGCAACACCACCATCCCCCGCCTCCGCCAGTGGAGCCGGAGGAAGAGGAGGATGTGGAGGATGCGGAGGGGGATTTCCGGCAGAAGGGGAAGGTGTTCGTCGGGAACCTGCCGCTGCGGGCGAGGAAGGCGGAGGTGGCCTACTTCTTCCGCCAGTTCGGGCCGCTCGACAAGGTGGAGTTCGTGCGCACCCACGACGACCCCGAGCGCAACGCCGGCTTCTGCTTCCTCTACTACGCGGACGCGGACGCGGACGCCGAGGGCCAGGGCGCCGAGGCCGCCGCGGAGCGCGCGGCGGAGGTCGACGGGGTGGACTTCCGGGGCAGGTCGCTCACGGTGCGGCTCGACGACGGGAGGAAGGGGCGGGCCAGGGCGGAGGACCGGGCGCGCTGGGTGGACCACGGCCGAGGGAAGGAGGCGCCGTCGCCCTGGCACCACGGCAGGGACGAGGCCTGCCGCGAGTTCCGCAGGGTGGTGGAGTCGCGGCCTGAGGACTGGCAGGCCGTCGTCTCCGCCTTCGAGAGGATCCCCAAGGTGGGTGGTTTCTCTTACCACCTCAGCCCTGTTATCTGCTACTCCTAGTTGCAGTGCTCCTCCACTTAATATGCCAATTGCATATATCATCTTAACATGTGGTGACACTGATATGGTACTGAATAGTTCCTCTACGATGGCAATTGCACAATAATGCGTGGGTGGTCTAGTTGTCCATCCATGGCAGATGATCTGTGATTGCACACACTAAAAATTCACTTTCTGTAAATCTCATTAGCCTAATGCAGTTGGTGCACAGCTTGCCTCTGCTGTTTACTTTGATGTTATCTGCAATTCAATTGAAGTTCAAGTTCCCAAATATCTGGCTAGTTGACTGTTACAGAGTTTGCTGCTCCACAAGGTGTTCTATGAACAGTTCTTGTAGTCATTCTGCATTTTCTGCATATTTTGTACAGTTTTGCTAAAGCACATCTTTGATATTACTCCCTCTGTTCCTAAATATAAGACGTTTTGGTAGTTCAATTGAAGTGCCAAAACGTCATATGAGTTGATTAGCCTAATGAGTTCTGTAAATCTCATTAGCCTAATGCAGTTGGTGCACAGCTTGCCTCTGCTGTTTACTTTGATGTCATCTGCAATTCAATCACAATTCAAGTTCCCAAATATTTGGCTAGTCGTCTGTTGAAACTTAGCTTCTCCAGAAGGTGTTACTCAATTACATGAACAATTCTTGTAGTCATTCTACATTTTCTACATATTCTGTAAGCTGTAGCCATGTGCAGGTAGATTGTATTTTTGTGCGTGCAAGCAACTGTGTTTCAACTCATATTGATCCTTTCATGTTCAAAAATCTGCATAATGATATTTATGCATCCACAACCTCCTATGGAAGTTGCACAACAGTTTATTTGACATGCAGGGCCGAGAAAGTAAATAATGTCTGTTTGATTGATGCCCGCTGCATTGTTTTTTCCCATAATACCCCGCTGCATTGTTTTTCCCATAATACCCCGCTGCATTGTTTTTATTGCACAGAAGATAGAATCGCCTGATAATCTCATTGTAATTCAATTATTTGGATATGATCCATTTATATTCTTTATTTTGATTGTTTCAGCCATCAAGGAGAGAATTTGGTCTGATGATTGTGTATTATGCCAAGCGGGGAGATAAGCATCATGCCCGTGCAACCTTTGAGAACATGAGAGCAAGGGGAATAGATCCCAATGCCTTTGTCTTCACAAGGTAGGTGCATGTTAGCTGTTACTTACATTTTTTAGGTCCTTTCTTTTCCATGATAGACAGACTAATGTAGGATAAAATAAAAGCCAGAGGTATTGTGCAAACAACTTTATGGAATGGACAAACTGCAAAACTTATTACATGTAAAATTGACTAATTGAGCATGAACTTGTTTCTGCATGGTACCAGATTGAAAGGTGACTGAGGAAATATTACTAGTGAACCGACCCAGAAACAGAATAGGCTGCCACCTTAGTGCCAGTTTGCCAATGTGAAATAAAGATTTTTATCGATGCAGATAGTGAGATACAAAGGCAGGTGGTTCTCAATGTCACATCTAGAAAAAAATGCTTTACATAGATAGTGTGCTCCAGTCATAATTCTTTTTAAACATAAAAATAAAAATCCTTCAACAGTGTGTTGTAGTCACATCTACCATTCTTAAGAAGTTGCTCCCCACTACTCCTTATTCTCTCACCATGCACACTGTCCACATCAGCAATGTGCCACGTCATATTCAGTTTTCAAAAGCAGCCAATCAGTCTTATTTCCCTGCTGTCACGGCGGTGGAAAAAAAATCTGTTTCCCCCCTCACCTGCAGCCGCTCATCCGGCATTGCGCTGGCTCCACCTTCCTCAACTCACCTTCCAAGAACGGTGGCACCAACTCAGCCGCCCGTTCCCCTTCCCCTTCCACTTCCGCTTTTAATTCCCAACCAGTCCGGCCTCCCCCGCTCCATCTTCTTGGTTCACAAATCTGCCATTGGTACAAGACGCCGGCTCCAAGGTCGCCATCCATGCCAAATCGGTGCCTGCTAGCACTACGCCCAGCAGCCACTGCTCAGCTCCTTCCGCCTGCTGCCGCTCGACGGATCCGAGGGGGATGAGAAGGATAAGGAGTGTGCCGGCTATGAGGGATAGAGAAGCAGGGGATCATGGCGGAGTGTGGCAGCGGCAATGAAAGCTAGATGGGACAAATCTCTAATGTATCAGGTTAGTCCAGAACACCCTCCCGCTCCCTCCAATCCTCATCTATTGTCTTGCTGCTATGCCACTGATTTAGGATACGACGCCATATTCTCATGCGTTTGTTGCTTTGTTCATACAAGGATCAATACATCCACTGCTACGGTACCATGTACATAAATTTGTTGCATTCCCTTGCATCTAGCGAAAACTCTGAATTCCCATTGACTCGAGTAAATGCATGCACCCAAATCTGAATTCTGGTTGGATTCAGTGAAAACATGCAGTTCTTAAGATTCCTGTATATCTCATTTAGACTTGAGATGGATAATTCTTATGATTCTCCATGTATCAGTTCCCTCTGTGGTACAATTTATTTATTACTGTATTACCTTCAGATCCAATGGTTACAGTTTTATTGTCCTTTGTTTCAGGGTTCAGCATAAGCATCTGGTAGATTAGATATGACTGAGTTTCTTTTTTGATTTTTAAGGGTCCTTACTTGCTGGCATGCACATCAATTATTTGCCAAAATTTCATACTAAAGTGGGCGAAATTTTTGCACATGGTTGTTTGTTAGCGGTAAATTAAATATTGCAGCATTTTTAGCCAAGACTATAGAGGCAAGTAATTTGATTGCTAGATATATCCACATGGAATTATAAGTTGGGCAGTTTATGTATATGAACATGTGTTCCTCTTTTGTCATAGATAATCATCTTAATGTGCCCAGCACATTGATTAGATTTTTTTAAACCATTTTAGTTTACTGTTTGTGAAGGGGAGCCTTGGCGAAGTGGTAAAGCTGCTGCCTTGTGACCATGAGGTCACGGTTCAAGTCCTGGAAACAGCCTCTTACAAAAATGTAGGGAAAGGCTGCGTACTATAGACCCAAAGTGGTCGGACCCTTCCCCGGACCCTGCGCAAGCGGGAGCTACATGCACCGGGCTGCCCTTTTAGTTTACTGTTTGTGGCTTTTATGGTTGTCAGATGTTGGCCTCAACAGTTTCGTACTTCATTGCTATATAGGATTCCTTACGCTTGAACTGTGGTCTCTAGAAATATTATGCAAGATTTGGTACATACGCTCCGTGTCAATCTGCTACCCAAATCTGAAAATTTGTACGTCCTAGGTAACAACTTATTCCTCTCACCATTTATATCTTTTGAATGCACCGATATCTTTATCACTAATGTCACCCACCTGTTCTTTTGTTTGTATCCAAGAAACAAGAACATACTCACAGGACATTCACAGTATAATGGCCACCAAATTTCACCTTCATCAACAGTGTTGTAAATCAAGAAAATAAATATATGCTAGGATCTGAGTCAGTTGTTTTGGCAGGGCCTCAAAAGCGTTGGAGTTTCTCATACAGCGGGTGCATGTTCTGGAAACAATCTTAACGAGTCTCAGCCCATGAAGTGGCATGGTTGCGAAGAATGGCAGGACTGAATGGTCGATGGCCATCATACGATCTGGTAGGTCTATGCCTAATCCTGCTTCTATCTTTCTTTCTTGGACAGAACTAAAACATTTAAATTTCTATAGGTTTCTTTATGAGCATAAATATATATTGTCGTACATTATTTCTTTCATCATATTGGTGCATAACTTTATGTCCTCCTTGGTAAGAAACTACTTTGATCTAGCAGCAACAGCTCTATTGTTTGATATTTTGATTACTCGAACGCCTAGGAAATGCATAATATGATGGCTTAAACAAGCTGGCAATAAGTAATGAATTTGTGCAGGCTAAATATTCTTGATGTTTAAATCCATGACATTGTCCAATAACATGTTGAACCCAACTATGATTTTGCGGTTTGTGCCAAGATCTTGCGATTGTCATTCTCTCTCAATTTACTTTTGTTACTAATACATGTTTCTTGAGGGCAGGCCTGGCGTAGTGGTGAAGTCCTCCCCACTTGTGCCAAGAGGTCCTGGGTTCGAACCAGCCTCTCTGCATTGCACTTTGCAGGGGTAAGACTAGGTTCCTATAATCCCTCCCCAGACCCCACCTTGTGTGGGAGCTTCTATGCACTGGATCTGTCCTTTACTAATACATGTTTCTTCTTTAATAAGAATATTGTCAGCCATCATTTCTTGCCTATTAGGAAAATATATATATCTTGCAATGGAAAATATTTTTTTGTTTCATTTTCTAAGTCTGCTGAATACATACCAAAGGAGTTGAACGCAGGATTTCCCCTGCTAAATTTGTGGTTATATCTCCTTTTCCCTCCTGCACCTACTCTTCCAATTTTTATCTGTCCACTTATTCACAATAAGCCATATAGCCTATGAATAATTCACACTGTTAGAGAAAGCTTGAAGCAATGACGACCTGTCATCCATGTATTTTTTGCACGATGTACATATAGTCTTTGAGGCTAGCAGAAGTGCAGAACTTTGAGAGAATGCTTGAAGCAAGGATGCATGTAGACCTATCAAGCATGTATTTTTTTGCAAGATGTATATGTAGAATTTAAGGCTAGCAGAATCTTCAGATGTCCGTTTGTTGTATATAGTTATATCTGATGATATATTGATTGATTGCTCTCTATTGGCCAAATTATGGATGTAGTTCCACATGTTTGTCAGACATGGAAAAACTACGGAATTTGTTGTTGTATAATATTAATTATAGTTACTGAAAATTATTAGTCAGTACTTGCTCTCCATTTGAAATGTTTCATGCTTCCACGCTTAGAAAAAGAATAAGATACAAGTTATCGCAGCCAAATGTCCCGCCGCAACGCGCGGGGTATCATCTAGTTTCTATTATACTTCTACATTTGCGATGTTGCTAGATATAATCTTCATGGTTGCTTCACTTTGCTGGCTTCTCCCCTGCATTAAATTTTATTCATTTCATGCAGCCTTGTTCACGCTTATGCAGTTGCTAGAGATATGCGTGGAGCGCTGTCATGTGTTGAAGAAATGAAAGCTGAGGGCATTGGGCTGACAATTGTTACTTACAGTATCCTTATTTCAGGATTCGGCAAAATCAATGATGCTCAGTGAGTAACCAACCCCCTACCCTCTCCTCCCTCTATGTTCTCCTTATGTCCTTTATTCAGAACTTCTGATATTTATAATAATATTTTTGCATTTGACAGATTCAGACATTTTCTTTATGTACCATGTCACTTGACTTTTCATGTCTCTATTTCTCAGCCCAAGACGGCTTCTTGCTAATATCTTTTCTCTTGTTTCCGAAGATCTGCAGACAACTTGTTCAAAGAGGCTAAGACCAACCTGGCGGATCTCAATGGGATCATATATAGCAACATCATACATGCCCACTGGTTAGTGTTACCAGATTCATCAGGCCCTTCAAAATTCAAATGGAGATAACTATTACATGGGAAATGATTATGATACTAATATGTTACCTATTTGGCGCTGTAGTAATATCAGCTTGTAGCTCATATAGTATCGATCTAGCACTCAAGTGTATGTACTTTCTGCAGCCAGTCTGGCAATATAGTATCGATCTAGCACTCAAGTAGATGATTTGATGATTGTTTCTCCTAGTTTATTATGCATGCTATTGTTTATTGAGGTGGACAAATGTTAAGTGTAGTCAGTTATGTAATTGGATGTTTAATTTGGTTATGCAATCATGTTGTTATAAGTATATATCTTGTTGTTCTATAGAGAGAGCATAGATGGTGTGCAGACAGAGCAAATCACATCAAGCGTTTGTTCACAACACACACGCCTTATTAGCAGAAATCGTGTGTGTTATTATCGGTCTTACCACACAATTCTCCATCTGGGCAATTGTTTGTGTTATTTTGACTCATCGTAGATAGTTCAGTCGAGTGACCTATATGTCGTCTATCGCACACATCTCGATTTGGGTAACCGTTTGTGTTATTTTGGCTCATTGCAAATAGTTCATCTGAGCGACATGTATGCCGTCTATCGCACACATCTTGATCTGGTTAATCATTTGTGTTCTGCTGTATCATCTCAAACAGATCGTATGGATCGAATGTATGCCATGTATCGCACACACAACTCTTATCTGAATCGTGTTTGATGGATCAGCCATCACACGCAGTTCATTTTATTGGAGACAGTTTTCCATACCGTTTGCGATTCATGCATCGCACACAGTTTGGTCGAATGGTCTCCTATACATGTGTCGTCTTAGGACTTTCCTGTATTAGTGTGATTACTTCCTCTGGAAAGCCCCTGGCTGATCATCTGTAAAAGGGGGGTAGCACTACTCCCCGGTGCGGTAGCTATACACCAATAAGAGTAACACGGGATGAGAGACATCTCTTAGAGGGGTTTTCCTTTATCCGCACATGTTTGAACAGGTCATCAAAGCTCAGTGCAATAACAGTATCAACTCACGTGATCATTGAGATTTATACAATAAATACATTTGAACCATGCAATAGAGAAAATAATATTTAGGCATTTAATATATATATAAACCATAGTACAATATATGTCTATTTCATGCATGGGCATGCATCACGCTATATATTGGAAGTGTTAAAAGAGATAAAACATACACTTCTTTATAATATGCATGCAATATTAAAGAGGTGAGTATGTGGTTGTATTTATGGATCAGCCGGGGGAAGGGGGGTAATCCATGAGCCACCTGAGATGAAGCTTTTGCACGTAAAGGGCTTGGCCTGAGCCTCAGTTAGGGATAGGGCCCATCCAGCCTTCTTCGATGCATCTAACCCAGGCCCATAGCATTTGAACTCACCATAGTAGATCCCACTGGTGTGTGATGAAGCAAGCAAACAAAATGTGTTAGTTTGATCAATCCTATATATGAACTAAAGCCACATGGATTAGTGGTGTTAATAAGTACCTCTTAGGAATTTTCATATTCCCCTTTTCCCATATGATGGGAACAATTTCGCTGTCCATCTCAGTGGAGGAGTACACAACCTGCGAGAAGTTCCCCGATGCCCTTCCTAAGAATACTGGTTTCCCCTCACCCTTGATGGTACAATTCTTGAAGGAGAAACCACTCTCACTGTTGATACGGCTCTCGCTAGCCCACCCCTCTTGTGCCACTTCCATGTTGGTGATATCCTTGTTAGTAGAGATGATACTACAATCTTCATACAAAGATCGTGCGGATCCGAAGATGAAGTCGACACTTCCCTTGATTGTAGAGGCCTTGAAGTAGTGAAGCCCCTGATGGTCATACAAGGCTCCCTGGCCGCCCTCGATCGTGCAGTTATAGAAAATTGCCTTTGTGCCCGTCACATGCAATGCAGTGGCTTGCACTTGTTTGTCGCCCGCCTTGGCAGGAAGTGCATCATTCTTGATGATAATACCATAGGCAATGAAATAGTCAGACTCTATGGTAACAGTGCTACTACCACGGGAGGTGAGGAGCTTGCCATCCTTGCCCTTGGTCATGGCGGTATCATTCCACACGATAACAGCAGGGTTGGAGGGATCGGACTTTAGCGTGACGAAGGGCTTATCTTTTCCAATGAACACCTTCTCACGGAACACTGTTCCGGGTTTTAGGTTAAACATATGTCGTCTAGTGTTGTCATTGGGGATGTTGGAAATGCACTCACTGATGCTCTTGTACATGCCATCTTCAGCGCCAAAGATAGTGTATGGATCAACGCCATTACCAAGCCTTGAGGCTTCTGCTGTGGAGAGCTTGGCGTCAAGTGTCGATGTGGCTACGCTAGTCTTGCTCTCTTGCAATGCCACCCATTGATCAAAACCATCTTGTCGTGACAGCACTGGAAACAACGCAAGCATGAGCAACCCCATGAAGAACGAGAGTTTCTTCATCCCCATGATTGATGCAATATGCAAGGTGTGCTTTCTTCTCTTTGTGGCTAACGGTTTATTGAGTTAGGGTATATATAGTTCACATTGGCAGGTAATGAGAGGACGAGCAGAGAACAAGCAAGGAGAGTGGTCTTGAATCAATTCTCCTCCCGAGGTAGGTGCATGACCCTCAGTTTTATGGATGGTCTGCATTGCCTTTACCAGATCATCGACTAGATGACACATGTATTTCTTTCTCCTTTTATTCCATCAACCGAGATACATATTTACAATGTAAAATTCATGCATCCCTTCGTGTTGCATGACAAACAATTGGTTACATGGGACATTCTCGGGGATAAGGATATCTTACGCACGCATGTGCCATTTTTTGTTCAAGAACATGCAAGAGCATTGCATGTCTTTTCCATTAAGAAGAAGAGGGTCTCCGTGATTTCAGCAAAACGATAAACTTGCTGGTTCACTCATTCATGTAATGTACGTGTGTGTAGGACTCAAGTACGGGCTGAAAGTGTGCTGCGGCACCGGTGGGCATGGGTCGTACAACTACAACAACGGGAACATTCGTGGTTGTTTGGGGCCTTTCATGTTACTCATCAGAAAAGAAAAACTGTGCATCAGTGTCATATATATAGAGATATGTTTTCTGGAGGAGAGACCATGTCTCCAGAGCTTCCCTGAAGATGCATTCATGAGCTATAATGGTGTCGTGCAGCGCCTCTAGCTAGGAATGCAATGCGCCTTTTTTTGTTCCCTCACTCTCCATAGATATTGGATGGGATTCATCGATCGATATCATGGTGGGAACTTTATTTGCTCGCATTCAGGAGTGTGAGAGATGAATGCACTCTAGCTGATGCCAGCTACGATCGACGCCCATACTGGAGCCGGAGTGTACATACTTCATATTGTACCCGGCCCCATCATGTCATTATTTTAACCTAATTGCAACCACCAACGTCTCAGTTTCAGATCTTGCCACGTTTCTCCAAAGGACTAGCTAGCTACTCGATCCTGTTGTCGACTGACCTCATGGATTCATCAGCCACCTACAACAACAATTTAATTTTAATCGAGACAAAAAATATTCTTCGTTCTAACAAAAATAATCTTAGTACAGTACTACGGTACAAAGTTGAGGCGAAGTTCCAGGAACTGCCTGCTGGCAACTACATCACTGTTTCAACCTTGAAGATTCACCAGTACACTGCCATCGAATTTCTACAAAGAAACCCGAGCGTCCTACTCTTTTGATTGACTGTAGGAGTAGTGTACATAATTTGCAGTGGGCCTCCGGGGTCCAGAGCAAACTGCACATCAATTGCATGGAGTCGACTTCACTCAACTCCGGCCTCAAAACCTCAGTTCAGGGGTGGCTCAACTAAATAAATTCAGCTCTGATCCAATTTATTCTTCCTTTTCCATGCTAGCTAGTACTATTTAGTATGAACATGTACTGTTTCTATATTTGGTTTTCAGCTACCAAGTCTCTAATTAAACATGAGTTCTGATCCTTTTTCTTCCTCCTTTTTCATGCTACTCTTGCTGCAGTAACACAACCATGCAAAAAGCAAGATAAATTCGGTAGAATATTCACCACGTCTAGATGCACCTATCATTTCTGATCAGCAGCAGTTGCACACTTAGCTGATAAATATGAGCAGACTACTATGGCGTAGCAGGTAAGGAATTAGATTGACTAAGTCATGTCCTACAGAAAAATGCAAGTTAACTGGAGATGTTCCGCTTCGCCAAAAAAAAGAAAGAAAAAACTGGAGATGTTCGGGCATTCAAACATGCTGATGGCCAAGCAAAATATTCAGATATACTGGAAACATCTGTAGTTATACGCCTATACCTTAATGGCACACTTTACTGTAGTAAGCTGTTTACATGCAAAAGTATTAAAAGTTGATATACCCAGACCATCGTAATTCATGCATGTATGTGCCTTCCAAGTGATGTGCCCAAGATGCTTCTGCTAGAGAATGGCTATGGGAAGTAGGCATGACCCATATATATATATATATATCCCTTTGACTAAAGTTGGGCAATTTGAGGTATGGCTGTTGGTTGTGCAAAAAAAATCTGTCTAGCAATTGTATTCTACTAAGAAACATGCTCGTGCGTTGCAATGGGAGAAAACAAAATAGCTAATTCCATATACACGTTGCGTAGATGAGACTGTGCGTGTGGCAGCCCTATCACCTCGTACTCGTAGTATACCTACCCATTTCCATCACTGCACTTGATGACCATATCTTCCGTGGACGTGATTTTGTCCAATAGACAAACACCGAACATCTCAAGATAATCCAAGTTTCTCTTTATCCTCTTGATGAAAGAAGTTTGGCCCCAAACCTTGCTGAAAATTCTTACATATTTTTCCCAAGCTCCACCAAAATCTCATGATTTTGGACACTTCTAAACTATACCTCTAGTTTAAATCCATTGATTTAAGTTCAAGTGAATTTGAATTCAACTTCATCCAAAATTGCTGGAAGCACCTCCGTGGGTTTGGAAATATTCTAGAAAACTCTGTCAACAAGTTTCACCTTTTTCGAGAAGTCCTACCCATTGCCTTTGTTCTTATAAAAAAAGATTTTTTTTCTTCTCAATTTCTGCAATTGTGAAAAGACAAGAGGAAAAAAGAAAAAGAGAAGCCCAACAGCAGCCAGCCGGCCCAAGGCCCAAAGCTCGTCCTGGCTTAAAACCCTAGCCCCACTCTCGTTCGACCCCCTCGTCCTCCCTCAGCGCCGTCACAGAGACAGGGGCAGGCGCCCTCCTCTGCTTCCCCCGATGCCCATCGCCTGCCCGCTCTGCACCGCTGAATCCTCCCCGCCGGCAGATTGTGAGGTTGAACTTCTTTACCGGCCTGGTAACAAAATTTTGGCCCATTGACTCAAAGTTGCAAAGAACATACGAAACCAAACAAAATTCTGGCCCATTGACTTGTGAAGGTACGAAACCAAACGAAAATTATTGGGGCGAGGTGGGTGGACCAAAAACAGACGAAATTACGGTGGTAAGAAGCGATAGCCCTTTTATTAGTACTACTACTACTACTATACTATATAAGTACTAGTAAATGTGCCCGTGCGTTTCAACGGGTTCACTGCAGAGCAAACACTTAGTCCTTCTGTGAGTAGGTGATGGGGAGGAGCGGGTCAAATGAGATCTTCATCTGCACCTCTGGTCGCACACAAACACTGACCATACATGACCAGTAGACGACACTAACATAGGAACTTTCATACAGATGGTGATAGAGTGATCTAATTATACATATTTCAAACAGATTGATAGTATACATACCGCAAAACCACCGTCAGAACTTTACTTATTTAATTTTTGCAAACAACATCAAGCAATTGTATATACAGACCAAATGAACACCATTTATGATAATGAAGACTGCTTAGTCAGTCTCAGAGAACAATTTATAGGTACACCAAGTTAAGAAACCGTTAGCAGTATAAGACAGTCCAACATGTACAAAAAGAGTAACAATATCTTCCTAATTTATCCAAGAACTTTGCAAACTAACCATCTTAGTCTGCTGTCAAGAATAGCACAGCAAAAGCAAGTGAAGATGGTTGTAGTTGCATACGTAGAGTAAAAACCATAAAGCCTACGTTTTAACAACCCCCTGAGTCCAAGCTGAGGTGAAATATAATACAGTTTACTCATTTCTTAAACTTAGTACATTTGACTCTTCAGCTTGGACATGTATCTTAGAAATGCATCAATTTATAATCTGACCAAGTAAGGCGAACTCAGAAAATAATGTACCTATGTTTCGAATCAGAACCGGAGTTTAGCAAACAGCAAAACTTATAAATTACTGCATGCTTCTTCATGTTGTGAGCCATATAATATTTTTCAGTTAGTCCTATCCTCTCAAGAAACATAGGGACTGAATTATCCCGTGAAAACAGATACTTAAAAGCATGTAGGAACTCCCCAAGCGGAAGAAAATCAAAGGGACTAATAGAAACAGTTTCTTCTCTGTCAATTGATGCCTAGTGGCTCCGAAGAACTGCTATGGCCAACCCTGAAGCAAAATTACATCTGCATCAGTAGGAAATGAAGGTTAAGTCATACACAAAGGAAGAAATTGATTGGTGCAAAGCTCAAGAGTGGATTTTTGTAAAGGAAATAGCAATTAAAATGGTCTTCATTTTAGCAATATCTTCTTTAATTCTTTCCCTCAATCTGTCATATCAGGAGTGCGCTGTAAGAGGCCTCATCAAGTTTTATTATCTCTGAGCATACCGAAAAACCTAACTATAAAGTTTAACCTCTCCAAACCATGATTGAATAGCATGACACATCTCTACTTATGTGGTATACTGAAAGTCCAATCCTCTATCTGCATTCTAGCTTGAGCGTGGATGTGACATTGCAGAAACATGATGGATCTGCTACGTGGATAACAAGACATGTATTAGAAGAATAACATACTCTTAATTTTCTGATTGTAGATTATTTATCAGAGGAAATTGCTTGGCAGGCAATAAATATTTGCTAAATATTTTCAGGTTACTGCAAAAAAGAAATCGAGGATCCCCATATCCAAATTGCAGATCCCCATTTGGTCAGGTCTTTACCTAAAGAAGCAACATCAACAGAGGAAGCTTTCAGTGACTGGCTAATTACCTCCAGCAGCAGAGGCAAGTCTGTACTATTAATTTTTGGAGTCCATTGAACATCAGTAAACTCTTTTTTGTAAATTTCGTAAATAAAATCAACTAACATACATAACAGAAAATATAGGAATGAACACACATGCTAGCTTGTTTTTAAACAAACATATTCATAGAATGGGGTCACTGAAGCATCCTGTATTTTTTTTAATCAGTGAACTCATCACATACATCTTCTTTTATGAATTTAGTCTGCCAGTACAAACAGAATCCATATATGTAGGAGGGCATGTGTTGCTTGTCAGTCAAATGTAGTCTACTGTCGGCAACAGCTATATTGGCTACAGTAAACTGACGAATTGACAAACAGACGAGACCCATCAGATGATTCAAAAGTACCTGCGGCAAAGTAGGTCTAGGCGATAGTTGATGGTCTTCCGGCCAAGTCGGCGGAGGCGATGGCAGATGGCCTTGCGGCGAAGTCGACGGAGACGACGAAGGCGAAGTCGACGGAGACGACAGCTGCAAAGTCGACGGATACAGTATATTACAGAGATGTCAAAACCAATTAAATGCACTCCACCGAATACACCTCCTAATCTTATTTTGCTAGGTGCAGCAAGCATATCTATTCATGTGTATGCAATTAAGCTAATTGATAACTGAAGAAAGAGCAGAATACATGAAACTTCAAGAATTACTCCAGCATCATGCCCAAGAATTACTGTAACCAAGTTGAAGCCACCATGTTTAGGTATATGTATTCAGCAACATGAAATTTCATGGTTCAATCCTTGGCTAGTAACAATAATTTTTCAGAAAAAATAAACTGAAACAGGGGCTTGTATCATATCATCCAAACTGAAATTGTGAGCAATCAGAAGTAGCACCAATGGCGCCATGGCGCCATCCCACATCACAGCTTCACCATGGTAAGGAGCCGGCTTGAATCAACTTAGTCATTGACTCTGGGTCACTGTTTCCTTGCCTGGACGAGGCTAGGAGAAGGATGTGAGGGCGGCCAAGAATCCCTACTTGCAGGCAGAACAGTTGCAACAAAAATTGATAACAAAGAGATGCAAATGATTCTGAAGTGCGAACCACAATTAGTCAATCATGAGCATCAATTTAGCAAATAAACGTAATGAACAAATATGGAATGAGAAGCAATGAGTATATATGCTCCCTTGAGGACCGACATGCATAAGATGAGGGGGCCTCGATAGCAATCTTGCAATCGCATTTGCACCCGGCTGGAGGAGGATACATGGATGTGTTGCAGCCGTGAATGTGCCCATGATCTCGACCGGTGCAGCGCCAGGGAAGTGGCCGACGTTAAGGTGCAGGAGGAAGAGACGGTGGGGGAAGGGTCGCCCCCTTGCGTGGGTCGAGGCGCTCGAGGATTCCATGAAGGAGGTTGTCGGGGAGTGCCGCCGCTTCTTCCATTTGTTGGAACTCCTCATCGTCCCTGAAACACCTCCACTGTACACGCTGTCCTCGTCCCCGTCCGCCTGCGCGCTCGGCTCCAACGGCGGATGGCGAGGTGGCTGCGGGGCTCAACCGCTCAAGGGGGCATGGAGAGGTTTTTTGGCGAGCCGTCTAGGACGGCTAGCTTGCTCGTAGAGCTCGGGGATTTGGGTCTCCGGCAGCGGCTAGCAAGCTTGCCAGGGCCACGAAGGCGGTCAGTCCCATCAGCACAAGATCCACGGCGGCTCGGAGATGGTGGCGCCTCTGGGAGAGAGGATCAGCGCCCAGACCACCTTGGGTCTGATAGGAAGCAGCGGTCTTGTGGTGGCGGGCGGCTTTCATCTGGTGGAGGGCTGCGAGATTCGGGCGTCGGGCATCGAGGCGATGCAATGGAGGCCGGCGGTGGCGACCAGGGCGAGCGGCTTGGGGCCGAGAAGGGTTAGCGCTGGAGCGAGGGGATAAGTGTTGGAAGAAAGGATCGCGGATTGAATACAGATAAATACAGGGTTAATTTGTAAAACCGAAACGTTTTCTTGATCGGTTTACAAAAGGACTGTGGGTTCAATTCCTAAAAACCACAGAGACCTTTGTGTAAAAAGGACGTGACGGTGAACCCGAGAGCCTCAATGCGTGCTTTATTATTATTATTACTAGCGAAAGTGCCCGTGCGTTGCACCGGGTGAAAAATAAATAAATAAATAAATGCTTAAGCAGTTGAAAAAAATACCACTCAAACAACTTTGCAAGTAATCAAACGAACAACATTGTTCGAACATTTCATATTTTCAATTTGTAAATCCCATAGCTTTCTCAAAGAATATAATAAGTAAACATGGATATGCTCTTACTTGATGTTCCAAGTTGCATGGTCTTGGTGCTGTTGGTGAACTGACACATGGCAAGTTGAAACAAATTTTGTTGTCGAAATAGAAGTACAGTAGTGATCCAAAGTATTGGTATAAACTTTCTGAATAAAATGGATGATTGATTTCAGTTTAAATGGCTCACAAAACAGTGCAATTAGATCTCATTGCTGCATGCAAGGCTCAAACCCAAGAATAGTCATGCACCCAGAATGAAGAATAACCATGCAAATCATCAACAAATTCATTCAGATAGATTGGCTGCTTGTACTTCGTTCAGAATTCACAAGCACCAAGATTCAAATCACGGGCGTTGGTAAGGTTCAAAGCTTAATTTTCCTGAAAATGCATGTATAACTATTTTCAATAGAATCAGCTATGACATGCATACTTAGTTACTGCCCCCTTCTTATTCTTCATTGTAGATTCTCAGGAAGCCCACAAGGAAGTATTATTCTTGTCTCTTGCTCTATGCGTCTTTTCAACTCTATTAGAATTCAAATTTGGCCCTATTTTTCTGGAGATGGTTTTTCCCAGCAAACCCTTGCATAAACAAACGTTCTTCAAAATCTAAGGGCGGGAGGTTTATTTGTTTAATTGCCAAAGAAAACCACTTCATAATCTCCTCTAGACATTACAGCAAACACGTGGCACACAACTGAAATCAACATATGTACCTTAGCAAGAAAAGGTAATGCTTCATTGTCTACGCACTTGGCACCATTGTTTTGGGCACATGTGGCTCTTTGAAATATATCATCCTAAACATAACAATTTAGATACTAAAATATTTGATTGCTTAATACTTTGACACATGGGAAGAAGAATGTTTCATTTTGATACATTTAGTTCTGTTGTGGACCATGAAATAATATTGCAGCCACTATTAAATCATGCAGTTAAATTAGTATTAAGGTATAATTATGAATCTGGCTGTTAAAGATCAAAATGTGATCTAATTCTAGGCTGACAACAATAAAAGATGCAGTACAGATCGACCAAAATGCGAAATTCAACAGAAGAGTGCAAGTTTCAAGAACCTGGAAAGAGATTATGTAGTACAATATTTTAGGATCCTCTCAACACTACGTACCAACTCAAATTTGTATAGAACTGAACAAAATTAGGACCTCCTGCAGGTATGCTAGTACTACTATGCTAAAACACACACACACACTACGTACCAATATGCTAGTACTGATCTAAAACATCAGCTCCATATCTTTTGTGAATGCGTGATGCGTGCCTTAGGACTTCCTGCTGTACTGCAGGTATGCCCTTGGTCAGAAAGTTCTTGTTTCAGTCAGAGAGGTAGAACTGTCATCTGCATCATCTACTAACTCTACTAAAAAATGAAGCTCATGTGTCAGCAGTTGTCACTGAATTTTCAGATGACCGGCAATAAAGTTTGCTGCTTAATTTTGGACTGCTAAGTTTAAGTTTTCCATGTGTGTAGGTGTAGCAGGTAATAGCTCTGAACCCTGAAAAAAAGAATCAAAAATCGAATCCTTTCTCCATGCCCTCACAATGCCTATGAATTTCACATAGTGATCATTTAAACAGCACACACATTGTCCATTCAAAAAGAGGTGGAATAAAATTAAATCTAAACTGAACATTACAAAATTTTAAAATCAGAACCTTTGTATAACTGACAATGGATCATCGTATATAACAAGATCTAGTAAGTAATGCAAGAGCATACGCGTACATAAGAGTCACAAGACTGATTAGAAGGCATGACCTACATGGATAGACTGAGGTCTCTGTAGTGCAAGAATTAGAAAAATGCAAGCAACACACCAAAGACAACGACGGTGGTCCATGCTCTCTGCAATCCCTGAAGAAGAACAGACCTTAAAAGGCTGAAATCAGGAGTAAAGAACATATCAAAAGGGTTCGGAAATAGAAAGCAGAAAATTCAAGAGTCAGTACAAAAACAAAATAGGTCTAAACAGATCTGAGACTTGAGGAGAGAAGAACTATCATACTGACTATTTTAAATTTATTTACTTACCAATTAGTACAAAACATTTTTTGATGTAACGAAGATATCCGTATATAGAAGTAAATAATTGCCTATACACATCAATAGTTAAATACACAGTAGGTTATTTAAGTCGTGCATGGACCAAAACAATTTTGCGACTGGTTTTAAGGTTGCAATGGAGCACTTACAGAAGACGGCTCAAATCAACCTTGCTCATCAATAAACAGCCAATTTGAAGATATGGAGAAGAATCTAACTTTCTTGTGAGGCTTCATGAAGAAACATGTGGCACCACTTAGATCAGAAACACATGAGCTAGACTATCCGTGAAAATTGATTAAACGGTCTACCACATCAGATGCTAAAGAATGAAATCACATAGACTAATAACAAATGAAGAGGGACAAACACTGCAATTTGGGACCCAAGATAAATGGCGGGTTTACCTTGTGGGGGCAGTATGACGCCGGTAGCTTATCTCTGAAGGTCAATCCCTCATAGTGGGACTCAGATCCTGCTGCCCCACAGTATGGAAACAAATCCTTAAAGGAAGAAAGAGGTTTATTCTAACACGATTACTGGCCCCAACTTCCTCAACTTTGCGCACAAATTGTTCGAAGGAGTAATATGGGATCAAGTAAGAGTGCCAGTTTAGCGTAAAGCTTGATAAGATTGCAAAGGTGTTCCACCTGGCATAAAGACAATAATTCAAATTTAGGAGGCCATCAGAAATCAGAATAAGTATAAGCGTGCAGTGAGCAACATCGGGCTACAGTCTCTACTGTTTATGAGACCAAATGTTATGAGAAGAAAGTAAATTATAACTATAGCACCTGCTTAACATCCTGAATATCGTGTTGCCAACTTGTGAAATAAAGCTTTTGAACTAACAGTAGCTACATAGGTACATCTCCTGGATGTTGTTGAGACTGAGATAATGAAGGTCAGAAAAAAGAGAAGTGAGAACATTACTTCTTACTTTTTACTCATAAATTTTGTAAAATTTTAATGACGAGGATGTACAAACATAGAGAAGTTGTATCATCCAAGAAGGTGCATATACGTAAACTTTGCAGAATCACATGTTCCAAGCAGTATTCAGTCACACGTCTGGTTCCAATCCCTAGAACAATTAGACTGCAATGCCTGCGGATTTTCACTTTACGAGATTCTGTTTCTAAGATTAAATACAAACAAGAAAACAGACATTCAGCTCCAATTACATCGATCGGGCTTTGCCTTGGTCTTCAAATTTAAAATGCAGAACTGTAATATGTATGTATGCTGCTTGAACTAATGTAGTTCAAGGGCTATTGGTATGGTTCTTCCTATTCTGGAAATTGAACATACATGAGGAATCTGCAGACTTTACATTTCAGCTTGCATTCTCTTTTTACATGAAGAAAAATGAAGTAAATACTTGTAAGCAATAAGTGTTACCTTGGATTTCTACTCGTAGATCTGGGCGTATTTCGTGTAGCTAGCAATTTGAATGCGCGAGATTATGTGGCTGTGCCAGCGAGCCTGTCAGTCAAAATTCAGAAGCCTCGGTCGTGAAAATGCATTGTTGATTGGTTGTGTACTTACTGCTGGAGCTAAAATGGTCGTAGTTCTTGTGCCTTAACTCATCACATGCAGTCCGCCTGCATAGTTTGAAAAAAGAAATAATTCACAAATCAATACTGAGGAAGACATAAAATGGTAAGATAAGAACAACTAGCTAGCCAGCGGCCGAAGGACTCATTCAGTTACCTGGCTTGTAATCATCATCACCCAGTCACTCCCAAAATTATTCAGTACAGGGCCAAAATCACAATCGTCAGTCTCATGCAAATCTTTAATTTCCCATGTCATTGGATACTCACCAGGCCTAAAAAAATATGCAAAAAAAAAATCAAGTATGAGATGTAAGATTCAGAGTACAGTCTTTAGAAAGATAAGTTTTCTTTCACAACAAAGGCCATCTAAACCAAGTCTGATGCCCACTTAAAACCATCTAAAGAGGCAATGTAATTGACCAATGGATTGTTATCTTACTTCATTCATGGAGTCCAGAAGTGGGATCAGATGAGAAACTGAAGGTGGTGTTCCACTCTCTGTCCGTGCAAGAATGCAATCTTGCATTCAATACATTAATTACTCAGTAAAAAAATCTTGGTGGTGCTTGCCGAACGGTTTGAGGCATCAGACATGGGGAGGGGATCTCACCAGATGAGGAGGTCCTGCCGAAGGAGGGGATCCCACAGGTCTCCGTGCCTCGATCTGGCCAGGAGGAGCCGCCGTCGGAGCACGCTGTGCTCAGAGAGGGGCGGGTTAGGCTTCTAGATCGGGATGGGGGAGGGGAGGGAGCAGCGGGGTTGGTGGTGCTAGATGGTGCACGCGGGGGGCGGGGGCAAGGGCAGAGGGGCGGTGGAGGTCGACCTGCCACCAGCCGCCACCGGCGCGAGGCAATGCGAGGTGGACGGCGGGGTGGGCCGCCGCCGGTGCAAAGCGAGGCGAAGCGCTGGAGGCATGGGGTAAGAGAGGAGGCAGGTGACCTTTTTTTTCCGGAGCGCCGTCGCCAAATCCCGTCCTCTCCGTCAAGCCCGCGTCAACGACCGCCGCCGGAACCCTCCTCCTCCTCGACGGCTCCGTACAGGTAGAAGCTCTGTTGTTTTTAACGTAGGGCGTGACTGCGGGTTGAATACTAAATAACACAGGGTTCTTTCAGTAAAAATGAAACGTTTTCTTAGATATCCACTTAAATAGGGACTGCGGGTTCAATAAATAAAAATCACACGGACCTTTGTGTAAAAAGGAGGCGACGGTGAGCCCGCAAAGTCAACCCGTGCTTTATTATTAAAAATAATATTAATATTAACATATAATATATATGTATATATTATTATTATTATTATTATTACTAGGAAACATGTCAAGCAACGATGACGTGCTCTGCTTCTAGAGGACGTCCGAGTCAAGCTGCTAGATTGTGCTTCACCCAAAGAGTGCTTGTCAGTAATCTTTAGCCTCCCGGGGGAACGTATGCTTCTAGCAGTGGCGTTGCTGTTGTGCTGATGGTCGGAGCGAAACAAAGGTAACCATGGCGAGAAGAGACTCGAGGTTGAGGCCTTCAGGTATACTGTCAAGCACCATGTTGATGAATGGTTTGAATTCCTGGTGCCAAAACCCAAACCAGAAATAGTGCAGCAATGTAGATGGGAGAAACCATCGAATGACTTGGTCAAGATCAACACGGATGCATCCTTTTGTGAACAAACAGTAGCAGGTGGTTGGGGTATTATCTGCAGAGATGAAACGCCGGATGTCCGGTTTGCAGCAGCTGGCGGAAAACATGACTGCTCGGATGCTCTTCACGCTGAAGCTTATGCTCTTCTACAGGCCATCTCTCTGGCTGATCGTTTGGGTGTTGGACGTGTTGTTTTTGAAACAGACTGCCTCGTGCTCAAACAAGCTGTGACATCTACAGCCTATGACCTGGCGCCCTTAGGAATCATGTTCAGCGATATTAAGTTCAAGCTTAGCACTCTTTATAGAGGCCTCTGTAGTCTATGTTCCAAGATCTTGTAACAAGCCAGCACATGTGTTGGCTTCTATGGGTGCAGGTTTAGCTCATGATGAACACTGTGAATGGTTCACAAGCTACCCTGAAGATGTAATCAGTGCGGTGACCGGCGATTTGGCCGTGTCGTAATGGAATACAAGTGTTCCATTTAAAAAAAAAAGGAAACATGCCCGTGCGTTGCAACGGGAATAAACAATAATTTTGTCAAAATACATACTCTTGAAGATCATCAATGACGTCCCTACAAAAAAAAAGATCGTCCATAACAAAAGACACATAATTGGGGAGGCTATGAATAATCTTGGCTGAAAATATTAAAGGATGCAGTTTGAATGCTTTTGACAACCGTGGCATCTAACTAAAATTTCAGAGTTGTAGAAGTAAGAGGGGACAGACCAACAATAGAGATATTAATTAAAGAAAGAAAAATAACATTAGGTAACACCAAACCTTCCAAAAGTCTTCTGAATCTTATAATCCCAGATGCAGGATGACAAAGAAAGATCATACATTGATAGACGCGTAGCGCCGACGCCCAAAAAAAAAGATCTGATGGAGGTTGTATAGATGAAAGGTCTGTAAAGGACGCAGTGGAAGATGAGAATGCAGATACTTATGTTGTTGCCATTCATCTGTATATTGACAATGGGTAATCGCAAGAGGAAAGGTCTGTAAAAAGGGTTCATCTGTATCTGAAGATGAAATGCTAGATATTGACAATAGGTAATCACAAGAAATCTAGACATCTGATGTCGTGGAGTATGACAGAGATGATTCTTCTTGCAACACAGAAAATACAGAGAAGATGAATCAAAACATTTCAGAGATAAAAAGTTCTCACCATTCATCTTCACACTCCCATAGAAGTTTAAGGCATTCCAGGGGAAAATACCACCGGGGTGGTACTGACAAGAACAAATCAAAGAAATCAGCAGAGGGGTGCTAGAGCTAGGAAATACAATTGTTCTATTGATGATCCCTTGTCTTCAGATAAAAACAAATTTTGTATGGAGAGCCTTGCTGATAGGATGATTATAATTAGTCAGAAACTGGTTCAGATTCTGATGGCTTCAAGCATGACACTGAAGTTAGGCTATGAAATGCTTCATTAGAAGAATCAGATCTGCTTATTATCCATGAAGACCAGCAATTTGCTGATGAAACTGGTAGAGATAAATTCTTATTAGATGCTCCACCTGCATCAAAGTAGAAAGGCAAGGAAGATATGTGCTCTGTTGTGTCCGACTTTAATGGGCAATATGGACCTGAAGGAGTTGGCACCTTAGGGGCACCGAACAGTCTGCCGTATGATATTAACCACAATGTTTACGTGAGCTGCCACATCCTTCAGTTGGCTGGTTGCAGAGGCTACTCATACAATGGAAACATAGCTGTACTGGTGTTTGTTATCTCCTCTCGATTTGGGAGTTTTGTTTGCAAAATATGAAGATCTTTGGAGAGCTTTAGTGCTGACCAAGTGTACATCTGATCTACAAAAATGTGTCTAGAAACCTTGTGCTCAAATAAATTTGTTTAGAAAACTAAAAAATAATCTACCAATCAAACAACTTTTACTATTTTAGTGGTTGAAAATGAATGGTGTTAAAGATACACCATATGTTCATGCACATCAAGCATATATGACCTTTTGGGGATTGTAGTTCTTGATGTAGTTCAATAAGATCAGATACGTGGTGATAAGAAGTCCCCAAAAGAGATTGTTGGGCCTCTTTTTGAGTGATAACCAAACGGCCATAAGGCAAATAGATAAAAAGTAACAGTTGAAAATAATGCAGAATAATATTCTCTAGATCGACGGATACACCACCAAAGCAAGATTAAAATAATTACCAAGGGATGCAACCAGGCACCACAATAGCTGTGCTCGCTGTCAGATTTTGGCTTGCCTCCCATGGTAATCAGTAAAGAGTTATTCGATTCTTCTTGTCTAGTTGGTGGCCTTGATCGGATTAAATGCTTCCCCTATCCAGCTCGCCGCAGACCAAAGCGCAGCCCCAAATCTGCTTCCTCTAGCAAGTTTGTTATTAAAAAGTACATGCAACTTTAGTACACGCCCAGGTTACACATAATGTTTTTGATTTGTAAAAAAGGGAAAATCTCCAAGCAATACCGAACAACGTTGGACTAATATGAGTACAGGTTAATAGATGTGAAGCATTTGGTTACTGGAACCTGACTCTGGTCCCTTTTATTTTTGTTACTTAATTAGCTTGATCAGCGGACAGAACACCTTCTTTTGTTTTTCATGATCGCAGAAGCTTAATACTTGAGCTATCTAGAAAAAATACTAAAACTACTTGCGAATCCAGTGTATCTATATCAAGATATAGGTTAATAGATGTGAAGCTAATAGAACCTGACTATTGTTCGCTTTTATTTTAGTTACTTAATTAGGTTGAGCAGCTGCAGGACACCTTTTGTTTCATGATTGCGGAAGCTTAAGTACTTGAGCTATCTTCTAGAAAAAAAAACTAAAACTACTTGCTAATCCAGTGCATCTCTATCAAGATAAATCATTACTGCATATATATTTTTGCCATATTGTGCACCATTGTATGAATTGTTTCATAAAACAAAGTAGAAATTAACACAGGAAACATCTGGCACTAAGCCATCTTGGTGTATAACACAAAATCAGGGGCTTCTATTTACCAGTCAATAGATGGGTCAGATTTCATGGGCTTCTATCTACGGACCAATTCAGAAACAAATTGTTCCATAAAACAAAGTAGAAATTGACACAGGAAACATCTGATGCTAAGCCATCTTGGTGCATAACACAAAGTCAGGGGCTTCTTCTGGCCAATACATAGGTGGGTCAGATTTCAGGGGCTTTTATCTACTGGTCAATTCAGAAACAATAAACTGAACAAGAGCAATCGGAAGTGGCAGCAATCAGAAACGTAAACTGAATCAGAGGCTTCTATCAACTGATTATATTTAGGGGATGCATACCTCTGGTGAAGCACGTTCGGACGGCGGATGTTGTTCCTCCGGCGAACTCAGCGGAGGCGACATTGTACGACTTGACGGATGTTCTTCTTCAGCCGGCGAACTCGGCGGAGCTCGATGGAGGTTCTGGCGACGCAACCTGATAGAGATTCCGGTCGAGGCTCCTTCCTTCTTATGGCAGCCAAGTTGCTCCATGGCTTTGTGCTGGAGAAGGACACGGACTCTAACTTTGATCCAAATCCAACTTCGATCCAAATCAGAGAGCGGAGGTTGGGGATTGAGAAGGCTACGGGTGACGCCGGAGAAGATTAAGGCCGGATGGGGAGGGGAAGGAGAAAAGGGCGACGGACGGTGGCCGGAGAAGAAGACTATCCGCTGGCGACGGCGGCGCCATTACGGATCGAAGAGAGCACGCATCAGAGAAGGAGCCCGTGCGTTTTCTCGATTAACCACTTTTAAAAGGACTGCGGGTCAAATATATCAGACTACAGGGTCTGTTTTGCAAAAACTAAACGTTATCTCAGTTTAGTCACTTAGAAAGGGACTGCGGGTTTAGTTATCAAAACGTACAGTGACTTTTTCGCAAAAAGACCATGACGTTGAACCCAACGGACTCAACCAGTGCTTTGTTATTACTAGATGACCTGTTACATCAAATGGCGCAAAGACCCGTTTAAAACCATGTCCGCGTTGAAAATATTTGCATTTTTTCAGTAACCTCTTAAATCCGAGCAAGTTCATTTGGTAAGAACTTATACGCCTACATATAAAGAAAATTAAACACAAATCTTTTCTTAAGGTAATAATGCCACAAATTAGATCATCGGTAGTTTAATATAGCCTGCAATTAGGAAGTCCGAGTAGCTGTAAACTTGCATTAAAAAAAGAGCTAAACAGAGGCGACAATACAATGTAGTACTTAATACACGAACTCGTGAACATTGAGTACACGAGGAGTTGATAGAAATAGTAGTCAATTACATCATATAATCTCTACTCCTAATGGAGCAGTTGGTAGTCTCCGTTCCGGGTTTATTTTCGTCCCATCATTTTCGTCCGGTTTTTTTCGTCCTCACTCCCACCTCTGACTTATCCACCAGAAACCGAAAAAACCTCCTCCTGAGGCCCCAACCCGCACCCATCCACGTACCAAAAAAATAGACCTACGAAGGTTAACCAACGAAAAAAGACCTACCAAGATTAACCAGCGAAAAAAACCTAATGGAGGAGTTGGTAGTCCGGTACGGTTTATTTTTAACACTTTCCTAATGACAAAAGATCACGGATCTAACTTTCCTAGCTTAGCCAAATCAACGAATCTCTTTCATAAATGCAATTTGCTTTAGGAAACAAATAATAGATTCTTTCCTACCTTAGCCAAATCAACGGATCTCTTCCATTAATGCAATTTGCTTTAGGAAACAAATAATAGATTCTTTCCTACCTTAACCAAATCAATGAATTTCTCTCATTAATGCAATTTGCTTTAGGAAATAAATAATAGATTTTCAGGAAACAAATAATGGATTTAATACGGTTTATTTTCAACACTTTCGTAATGACAAAAGATCACGGATCTAACTTTCCTAGCTTAGCCAAATCAACGAATCTCTTTCATAAATGCAATTTGCTTTAGGAAACAAATGATAGATTCTTTCCTACCTTAGCCAAATCAACGGATCTCTTCCATTAATGCAATTTGCTTTAGGAAATAAATAATAGATTTTGAGGAAACAAATAATGGATTTAAAGAAATTCATAGGTAAACCATCTCTACTACTTATTAAAGAAGAAAACATGTACATCGCTAAGTGTACCCAGCCTAACGTACACATAACAACATAGCTCAATTATAACCACACGATCAGAATCACTTAATTTAATCTAATCCAGAGCCAAAAACGCGCTTAGCAATTTACCTGGGCGGACGAAAACTCTGCGGTACCAAACGTTCCGCGCGCCCCGCGTCGACCCCGGTACATCGTTTCCTAATCCAAGGAAAGGAAAACACAATCCGATATCGAAAGATCCTTGAATGCAGGTGAGCGACGCGGTCAACACGGGGAGGCGGCGGCATCTCGAGGGAACGGTGATGGCCAAGTTGTGGGCTCCGGCGGGGCTGCTGTGGATCTGGCGGATGGCAGCAGGATCGGGTCGACGACGGACGGCTCCGGCGAGAGTCGGAGGGACGACGGCGGCGGCTGAGCTCCTCCATGGCCTGCTGCGGTTCCAGGGAGAACAGAAGGAAGGGAGGGGAGGAAGGGCACGGCCAGCAGGCTCTTACCTCTCTTACCTCCATGCCGCTGTCGACACGACCCCCGAGCCTAGACCACGACCCATGCGACGGGACCCCGCTGATGCCGGCGGCGGTGCCGGGTTCCATGATCTATTCGACTTCATGTGTCGAATCATCAAGTCCGCACCAGCACTCCGCCGGGCCCCTCAGTGGGATCGGTGTCCGTATCAGCTCCTGCCTCTGCAAGTCAAGGGGTAGGCTGCTCGACCGCATCTCCAAGAGTCCCTCGCCGCCACAACGCCTGCAGTCGCGGACGGCCGTACCTGTCGACGGGAGTGGCTGAGCAGGGGACATCCCGCCGATCCGATGGCGGAAGGGCGAGATAATGGGCAAGTCTACCTCGGGTTGAATCTGGACACCAGCGAGCTCCTTGCAGTAAACCAGGTGCTGGACTTTTGCGTTTTGTTTATCAGGTTTGCACTGTGTGAATCACGCCGGTCCGGCTCTCACCCCTCTCTGACCTCCATGCCGCAGTTGGGCGCTCCTCCGAAACAAGATTATCGCGTCCAGGTATACAGTCCGCCACAAAACTCTCCCGTGCAGTGGGCGTACAGAAGGTACCCTCCTCTCCTGATTTTGTATATGGCAGTGTAGTACTATGTGGTTAACTGAAAACGAAGAGTAAGCAAATTAGTTCCTGTCAGAACAACTGTAGCCGGCATCGCCGCCGTCTCTTATGGAGCTCCACACCATTCCCCAATTGTACAAGAGCATGTTCAATCTTCGCCATTCTATACTATGTGCAAATGGTCAACTCTTTTCCAAACAAGAAGATATGAGGATTAGGCATATATGCCCCATAAGGTAGCTATATTCATGTGTTGTAGTGTGGATTATGGTCACGCTCTGTCTTGGACTGCAGATAGCTAGGTTAACAAAAATGGATACTCTGCATATTTTCTGAATTTTTAGTAAGGTCTACATGAATAAGGTTAGCAGTAGTTCTGACTTGGGGCACTGGTTAATTCTTCACATGCAGGAACGTGGAGAGTGGTGGCTCCAAGCCCATGGTGATTTTATTGTGCTTGCAGCTTGAGATGTACTTGGTCCAAATGAAAATCATCATTTTGAAGGGTTAGTAGATGATGCTCAATGCCATAAACTTGCACCGATCGTCACTCATGTCATCTCATAGAAGTCTATTGAATTTTAATTAACTTTTGCTGTATGCTATCCATGATGTAAGTGGAGATAGGAAGTTCCAAAAAAATCCTGCACAATGGGGATGTGCACCAATGATTTGACAGGATAAGATGTTTGTGAAGTATGAAAAATTATGACCTAAGCAAAACTTTTATTTACATATATTCATACATACTTTGAATTTTAGAAACATGTATTGCACGTATATAGTTAGATCTTAATTTTGTTTATTATTCAAAATTCTTGTACCCACTAGATTTCATTTTTTTTACCTTGAAGGAGTATTATATTACTATTATTTGGAATCCACCTTGATCCTCCACTTCTATTTTTCCTAGGCAACTTCGCATGGAATTAGGATCACTTAATAAGGTTCTGGTTTCTTTTTCAAATTAACTTGCTTTATGCATGAACCTATTATAGATTTGTTGGTGTTGATTTGCAGTAAGAGCAAATGTAATATTGTTCTCATCAATTTCTTTCATAGCATGTGTAATGCGTTATAACATCAGTTTCATTGGATTGGAAAAGGTGATAAACATGCAACCATTCTTACTCGATGATATGAATACTTCAGGAGCAATGGTGGCATTTGTTTGCACATTAGTATTCCATTATGTAGTAAAGGATATGGTCTGGTAGTCATTCTTTATCGTTATAGTTATTGTCAAATGGTGGAATATTGCTGCCTAGCAGCTCTGGTTCATGTGTGTGTGAAAAACAATGTAAAATCATTTTTGTTGCTGTAGAATCTCATGAGTCGTATGAAAAAGAAGGCTAGGATATTTATATTTTTTAATTGTTCAGCTGCTTGTGTTACAGATCTGGGCATACCTTTTGTTTGAGATAAATTTGGGCATAAATTGTCACAAATAAATGGGTGGCGTTGGGTCAAGGTTCAGGAACCCAGGGGCATCATGCTTCTTTTGAGCCACATGGGGAGAATTACATCCATGTATTAGAAAAACTAGGTGCCCGCTTAAACAGAAAAAATACAACTCTTGTTGACCGGGAGCTTCATGGTAGTGGCTAGAATTTAATCAGAGATCCATGTACAGGTTGATTGTTATGAAACCATGCGATGGAATCTTGATGTTGACAATGTCCAGAAATCTGATTCGTCAGAGACAAAATCCAACCTTAATTCCCCCATTCAGATCATGAAATATTGGGGTTAACAGTTTGCGATGTAAGATGGGTTGAGATCTGCTATACGTTAACTTTCTTTTGTTCAAATGTTTTCTTTTGTTTTGAAACCTTAATGTTTTCTGTTGTGGGGTGATAATGTCTGGGTTTATGCTAACAAGCAAGAAAAAAGTTACATGCAATGAGTTCCCAATCTTGAAATATTGAAATATTGAAGCATATCTTGGAATGACGGAGTTCCCAATCTTCATGGTAGATGATGGGACACTGGATGCTGAAGTTGCTTATTGTCTCGCGTAGAACAATAGCATGTCCTTATTTTTTGCTATGTTTTGCCCATGTTGATTACGATGGCATTGTTTTGAACATTCTATCTGTGTTGATAAAAAAGGAGATGATTTGGTATGCCCTCCTTGCAGAGGATCGAGCCTGGTCGGTTGGTTCTTGGTTGGGTGTTGTTGAGACGATCCAAGCCACCAGCAATTCGAGCTTGTCTTCATGGTGTGTAATTATATTTAGGTAGACAAAATCCCCTGATGATAGCCCAAAAAGAAGATTCGGCGTGACATGGAGATAAAGTGTTGCGTGCGGCAGGAAAGAGACAAACATATTCAGAAATCCAAACCACCAGGATGACAGTTGCGAGATGGCGATTGGATGGTGCTGACACATCTTGCTAGCGAGGAGGCTGTTTGCCGAAATTGGACTTTGGATTGTTATAAAATTTCAGTTTAGACCAATTATTGTTAAACATAACATATTATTGTGACAACTATTATGAAAAAATTTGATTTAGATAATCAAAATGATGAAGAAATTCCTAAACTTACGTGCGCTGCACGTGCACCCTTTCCAATTTGAAGGGCTGCTTATCGGTTTTAAATCTTGAAGTTTGCACGGTCACTAATATGACCATGCTATTTTAGAGTGATAACCTTCATTTCAGGCAGTAATGAAACTTGAAATGCTAGTTGACTAACAGTAATAAACACCAAGAATACTGGTTGATGTTAATGGGAATTATGATTAGCGATGATTCATCTTATGCTCTGGTGGAACGGGTCAAGCCGGTTTGCGCGGTGAGTATTGTCCGTTACTTATTTTCATACTAACTACATATATTGTTTGTGCAGGATGGATATGAGTTGAGAAAGCAGTTTTTATTATACTTGCTAAAACATCGTGGGAATGAAGCTAAAGACAACTTTCCGTATATTGTGAAAGAATTTCTTAAGCGTATAACCTAGATATTAATAATTTTATAATAGATGTTTAGTTGGAACTCCATTAAGTTTGTTACATGGACATGCCGTTAATTTTTCTTTTTGGCAATTTACATTGCAAAAATGTACTTTAATTATTAAATAATTGTGTCTGTGTTATATTGTCCGTACGTGTGAAATTTAACATGCATTATCTTTATATAACTCTTGCAAACTATTTCAAGAGCCCGTGGCAACGCACGGGCATTGTACTAGTTTGGTTATATACTCTCTTGTGTACATATCCTAAACCCTACCTGTTGAGGATATAACCATTAGAGTCACCCGCCCAGGAGGGGCCGGGTTACGTCATAATGATCATCACGTGAAGCCCAGTACCAAGCTTGAGGATGGCGCATCAATAATGGGCTTAAGACCCGGAGGCGGCTTAAGGCCCGTAGTTATAAACCGCCGTTGTGGCAATGACTTGTAGTGTAAGCCAAGATTAGTTAAGAGTCCGAGCCGGATATTGTTATAAGCCGGCCGGGACTCTGAGAGCCGCGGGGCGTCAACCTCTCTATATAAAGGGATGACCCGGCGGCGGTTCAGGACGAGGGACAACAGATCGAGAGCTAGGCATAGCGATTAAGCTCCCTGGTCATCGAAACCCTAAGTAATACCATCTCAACTGGACGTAGGTTTTTACCTTCACCGTAAGGGGCCGAACCAGTATAACCCTCATGTTCCTTGTCCCGCTTAACCCCTTTAAGCTTCCTAGCTGCGATGGCTCCACGACTAAGTCCTTGCACGAGGACATCTGCCGTGACAATTCCACGACAGTTGGCGCCCACCGTGGGGCCAGCGCATGATGGATTTGAGTTCTTGAAGGGTAGCTTCGAAGGGCTCAAGGGATACGCGGTGGGCCGGATGACCAAGAGTCGTCGCGGCAAGCTCTACATCGACGATGCAAACTGGGGCCCTGACGCCGGCTCAATCGAGTACGGGTACCGGGTCCCCTTCGGCGGAATCCATGTCTTTATTGGCAAGATTGGTGAGCCTGGCCTTGGGCCGGACCTCTGCACCGATCTCATCGAGACGGCTCAGCGTGCACGACCCGCCCGGACTCTGCCTGCCTTGAAGCATGCTTTCGTGGGATGTGTCCACGGAGGACTCTCTGAAGGATCTGGATCTGGCGAGGAGACGGCCGCTCACTCTGACGGCGAATCATCCACAGAGGAGACCGACTCGTTATACCAACTTCAAGATGGCAGGCTCAGGGGTGGTTCCGATGGCGACAGTATTCCGGACCCCTTTGAGCCGCCGAGCCGGGTTGGAATCTTCATGGCTGGCGCACAACCTGTTCAAAACCCCACCGCCGGGGCAGGAAGCCCTGTGCCCTTGCCGGCTCAGGTGCTGATGGATCTCACAGACAAGATGACGACCCTGTTAACCGCTACGGTCGCCCCGGCGGATCAAGCTTAGCATGACGCGGAGGTGGCACAGTTAAAGTTGGATCTAGTAAAAGCCAAGGAGGATCTGGCGGCGGAAGGGATCAGGATGGCTGCAGAGAGGGCGACTCTCGACGCCCAGACTCAGCTGATTCAGGCGCAGTCTTTCCGGCTCACGATGGATCAGAACGCGTCCAATGAGGTCATGAGAAGGAGGCATCAAAAGGCCCAATCTCGACTCCCTCCGGTTTACGATCCTCGAAACCTCTTCAACACGCCTGGTGCAGGGCCCAGTAACCCGCCAGAGATCACGGCGCCCGGGGCTGGAACGTCAATTCAGCCCCAAGTGATGGGGCCTCCCCGGGTGAACGCTGCCCCGCCTCAGTACGTGCCGATACCACCGGGTCATTATGCCAACCCGTTGGAAAACATGGTCGCCGCGGCGGCGCGACTGGTGACTCTCCGACGGCGGTTGAAACCCACCGGGTCAGAGAACTCCTTCGGACGGCTCTGGCGCAACAGGAGGCATATTCATATAGCCGGGACATGATTCATTCAACCCCTCGTCCGAGCCGGAGCCCGAGTTATAGCAGACACATGGTCTCAGCGACCGGCTCTAGCAATGTCCGACGCCGTGACTTGCCTCCAGGCCACGGCCCGGTTCATAATGGAGTTTTTAATGCGGTAGACCAAGACAGAGCACGACAAGAGGCGGAGCAGGCGGCTCAGTTGACGGCTTACCAGCCACTCCCGGCTCATCTGACGGCTTCCATCGACGCGGGTATACCTACGAGGACTGGAGGTGTTCCTTGTCTGGTGCCGGCTCTCCGTAATGAACGTCTGCCCAAAGATTTCAAAGGACCTAGGAAGGTGCCTAATTACACGGCTGATTTACAACCCGGAGCATGGATCGAGAGTTACGAGATGGCTATGGAGTTGCTGGAGGTCAGTGAAGCGGCAATGGCCAAGTACTTCACCATGATGTTAGATGGGACGGCCCGCACTTGGTTGAAAGGACTGCCACCGAACTCTATCGGGTCTTGGGCTGAGCTAAAAGCCCGGTTCATCCAAAACTTCAAAGATACATGTAGGCAATCTATGTCAATTGTGGATTTGACTAACTGCAAGCAGCAGGAGGGTGAGTCTACAACCCATTGGGTTCGCCGGGTCAAAGAGATAATACATTCATCTGATAAGATGGATGCCGGCTCTGCCGTCTTAATGTTAGAGCAGAATTGTCGTTTTGCGCCCCTGAAGATGAAGCTCGGGCGGCTCAAGTGCGATTGCAATGATATGGGTACGCTGATGGCGGCTCTGGTCAAGTACGCCGACTCTGATAGTACCAAGGATCCCGCGTCGGATGATGAAAGGACAAGGAAGGGAAAACGGAACGGCAATGGCAAGGGCCACCGGCATAACCCGGCGAACCAGGGAGGTAACAAGCGTAAGGCTGATGGCAGCATGGAGTTTGTGGCCAACGCCAACGCGCAGGGCAACAACCACCGTCGCAAGGGAAGACCACCTCCTCGAGCCGGGGGGTCAGGCCCGATGCTTGAGCAGTTGTTGAATGAACCTTGTCCAAGGCATGGCTCTAGGGAGAAGCCGGCCACTCATCTATGGAAGGACCGCGCAATCATGAAGGCCTTCAAAAATTCCAATGCTTTTAATGGCAACAATGGGCCGGGCGGCGGCTCAGGCGCCGGCGGCTTTCATGGCCCGGGCGGCGGCTCAAATTCCAATTCTCAGAATTTCAAGGGGGCTTTAATCAGCAGTCCGGCCAGGGTCATCAGCAGCAGCAGGGGGGATACCAGACCAATCCGAAGCAGCTCAATGGTGGACAGTATCATGTGTTTACTACCAGTCTGTGCAAGCGAGATCAGAAGCTTCATAAAAGGGCTGTGAATGCTGTTGAGCCGGCGGTTCCATGCTATTTAAGATGGTCTGAGCAGCCTATTGTGTGGAGTAGGGAAGATCATCCTCCCCGGGTTGATAATCCGGGTCACCTAGCCCTGGTGGTAGCTCCTCGGGTTGGGGGATATAAATTCACTAAAGTGCTCATGGACGGAGGCAGCAGCATCAACATCCTCTATTATGAGACCTTCCGTCGTATGGGATTGATTGATAAGAACCTCAGCCAATCCAATACTGTTTTCAATGGGGTGGTGCCTGGTAAGTCAGCGTATCCAGTTGGTAAGATCGAGCTGAAAGTGGCTTTTGGAGATGAGTACAACTACAGGGCGGAAAAACTAACCTTTGAGGTGGTTAAGATAAGAAGTCCGTATCATGCTTTATTTGGGCGGCCGGCTTACGCCAAGTACATGGCACGGCCGTGTTACGTGTATTTGCATCTCAAGATGCCGGGTCACAATGAGACCATTACGGTTCATGGCAGCCGAAAGATAGCCTTGGAGTGTGAGGAAGGTGACGCGGCTTACGCGGAATCTGTTTGTGCCACAGAGGAGTTGAAGTTTTACAAGGACAATGTTGACCCGACAGATATGACGTCTTTGAAAAAGCCAACCACGAAGCATGAGCCGGTAATGAAATTTAAATCAGCTGATGAGACTAAACTTGTTGATTTTGTTCCAGGTGACTCATCTCAGCAGTTCAGCATCAGTGCCAATCTGGATCCGAAATAGGAAGGCGCGCTCATCGAGTTCATCCGTGAGAACAGGGACATCTTTGCGTGGAAACCTTCTGACATGCCAGGTGTACCTAGAGAACTCGCTGAGCACACTCTCAATATTGATCCGAAATTTAAGCCGGTCAGGCAATTCCTCCGGCGGTTTAATGAGGAGAGGCGGAAAGCCATCAGTGAGGAAGTAGCCCGGCTCTTGGCGGCCGGGTTTATTGTTGAAGCCTTTCATCCAGAGTGGTTAGCTAACCCGGTGCTTGTGCTCAAGAAGAACGGCACCTGGCGTATGTGTGTGGATTATACGGATTTAAACAAAGCTTGTCCGGCTGATCCCTTTGCTCTCCCCCGTATTGATCAAATTATTGATGCTACGGCGGGCTGTGAGCGTTTAAGCTTTTTGGACGCTTACTCTGGATACCATCAGATCAAAATGGCGGTTAAGGACCAGGAGAAGACAGCGTTCATCACTCCCTTTGGAGCCTTCTGTTATGTGTCTATGCCTTTTGGGCGCAAGAGTGCACAGGCGACTTACCAACGTTGCGTGCAGAATTGTCTTCATCACCAGATTGGGCGCAACGTTCATGCCTATGTGGATGATATCATAGTTAAATCCAGAGAGAAGGAGACCTTGATAGATGATCTGAGAGAGACCTTTGATAATCTCCAGGTCTACAAGATGATGCTTAACCCGGCCAAGTGTGTTTTTGGCGTTCCTGCAGGCAAGCTCTTGGGTTTTCTGGTTTCTCACAGAGGCATTGAAGCTAACCCGGAAAAGATCAAGGCAACCACCTCTCTGGCTAAGCCGGCGTGCATAAATGATGTCCAGCGTCTGGCGGGTCGCATCGCTGCTTTGAGCCGGTTTATAAGCCGGTTGGGCGAAAAGGCCATGCCACTATACCAGATGATGAAGAAAACAGATGACTTTATCTGGAATGATGCTGCTAATACTGCTTTTGAGGATTTGAAAAGACAGCTAGCTGAGCCACCAGTCCTTGCTGCTCCCGTTGACAAGGAGCCCTTATTGCTGTATGTGGCCGCTAACACACGAGCCGTCAGTGTGGCTGTGGTGGTGGAGCGTAAGGAAGCGGGTAAGGAGTATCCGGTTCAGCGGCCGGTTTACTACGTCAGCGAAGTACTCATTGAGTCCAAACAGCGGTATCCACATTGGCAGAAGCTTGTTTATGGTGTGTTCATGGCAAGCCGGAAGCTTAAGCATTATTTCCAGGGTCACCCTATCACTGTGGTTAGTTCTGCTCCCCTAGGAGATATCATCCAAAACAGAGAAGCCACAGGAAGAGTTGCTAAGTGGGCTATAGAACTTGGGCCTCATGGTCTAAAATACATGCCGCGCACTGCTGTCAAATCTCAAGCATTGGTGGATTTCATCAACGATTGGATAGAGCTGCAGGTGCCTGAAGAGAAACCGGATAATACATACTGGACTATTCACTTCGACGGGTCTAGGCAATTGGAGGGCTCGGGGGCTGGAGTTGTATTAACTTCCCCTCGAGGTGACAAGTTTTGCTATGTGCTACGGTTGATGTTTCCCTGTACTAACAATGCGGCTGAGTATGAAGCCTTGCTCCATGGTCTTCGGATGGCTAAGGAGATGAGCTTGAGCCGGGTAAGGTGCTTTGGCGACTCAGATTTAGTGGCCCAACAAGTGTCAGGCAAGTGGGATTCCAAGGACCCTCTCATGGCGGCTTATCGCCGCGAAGTTGATGCCATTGCTGGACATTTTTAGGGTTACCAAGTAGAGCACATCGATCGCATGAAGAACGAGGCGGCTGATGCATTAAGCTGGCTGGGCTCTCAGCGAAAGCCGGTGCCGCCTAATACTTTCTTGGACATTTTGCATAACCCTTCTGTTAAGTTGCCTACAGAGGAAGACTTGGCTGTTCCTGACCCGGAGGCACAGTTGGTGGCGGCTCTCCACATTACCCCAGACTGGACAGTACCATACTTGGCTTACATGACCCGGGAAGAATTGCCTGAAGATGAAACTTTGGCCAGACAAATAACCCGGCGGTCTAAGTCAATGATAATTATCAATGGCGAGCTGCATCGTCGCAGTGTCACTGGAACTTTCCAGCGTTGTGTTTCCCCTGGGGAAGGTCAAGAAATTTTACGTGAGATTCACGAGGGGGATTGTGGCCATCGTGCCGGCTCAAAATCCCTTGTGGCCAAGGCTTTTCTTCATGGTTTTTATTGGCTGACGGCTCATGCTGATGCAGAGGACTTGGTCAGTAAATGTGACGGTTGTCAGAGGTTCTCACAACGGGCTCATGTGCCGGCTCAAGAGTTGAGGATGATTCCAATTACTTGGCCATTTGCGGTCTGGGGGCTTGATATGGTTGGGCCTTTTAAAAGATCCAAGGATAAGAAGACCCACCTCTTGGTGGCGGTCGACAAGTTCACAAAGTGGGTTGAAGCAGAGCCAGTTAGTAAGTGTGACGCAGCCACAGCGGTTCAGTTTATGAAAAGGGTGATATTTCGCTTTGGTTTTCCACACAACATTATAACTGACAATGGTACCAATCTGTCTAAAGGCGCCATGGAGGAGTTTTGTCAATGAGAGCATATTCGGCTTGATGTTTCATCAGTGGCTCACCCTCAGTCCAATGTTCAAGCTGAGAGAGCCAATCAGGAAATCTTGAAGGGCATCAAGCCCCGGCTTTTGGTCCCTTTGCAACGGACGCCAGGTTGTTGGGTGGAGGAGTTACCCTCCGTGTTATGGAGCATCAATACTACTCCTAACAGGTCTACGGGTTACACGCCTTTCTTCATGGTTTATGGAGCGGAGGCGGTTCTCCCTAGCGACATCCGTCATGACTCGCCTCGAGTGGCGGCTTATGTTGAGGCGGATAATGAGCGGGCGCGCCAAGATGCTCTTGACTTGTTGGACGAACAACGTGATGTGGCAGCGGCTCGCTCGGCGATTTACCAACAAGACCTGCGCCGCTATCACAGCCGCCGGGTTAAGTCCAGAGTCTTCCAGGAAGGTGATCTAGTGTTCCGGCTCATCCAATATCAAACAGATGCACACAAGTTATCCCCGCCCTGGGAAGGGCCCTTTGTGGTCAGCAAGAACTTGCACAACGGGTCATACCACCTTATCGATGTTCGGGAGCACAAAGATTCACGTAAGTCGGAGGAAGAGACCCGTCGGCCGTGGAACGTAGCTCAGCTTCAGCCTTATTACACTTGAGCCACCGGCTCTCATAACGTACCTATTTCTATAGCCATGTATATATTATGATAAATTATAAAGCAGGACCTCCGTCCTTTTCTCGTCCAAAGGTAAATGTGTTATTTCCATTACAACATTACGTGGTCACTTGGAGATGGATCCGGCTTATGATCGTATTCGAATCTAGCCGTTAACAATATGATCACTTGGGGCTTCCTGTTCAAACATAGGTCGTATTCGAACCAAAGAGAACATAGCTGTCGATACCCATTTGATTGGCAAATTGCCGAGCTCATTGGGGAGTTTTTCTTGATCATATTTGAATCATAGCTCAACCCCCTTTGGGAACCGACGTGGATCGTATTCGAATCAGCGTCGTTAAACAACTATTAAGGTCATTTGGGGGCTTCCTGTTCAAACATGGGTCGTATTCGAACCTAAGAGAACATAGCTGTCGGTACCCTCTTGATAGGCAACGCCAAAGCCACTGGGGCTATATGATCGCATTCGAATCTTAGCTTAACCCCTTTGGGACGGTTCTCTGGTCGTATTCGAACCAGAAGCCCCTAAGTTTTGATCTTTTGATTTGCAACAAGTTCTTCTGATCATATCAACAGTGTGCAAGGGCGGTTCTTACTCCGCCGGCTTAACTTTGATTAACAATGTTGATAGCACACAATAAGCATTATCGATGCTGGTGAGCCGGAGTTGAGTTCTCAACCTCATTATTTTGGGTTACATAAACCGGAAGTGTACTTGAAGGCTTGCAGGTATGCTATTATGGTTATCGCGAAGATATAATTGGGAACCGGTCTTTTATGACCTTGGTTCATATTCCGGGTTATGTGTAAGGTATATGACTCTCCATGCGGTAAACCGCCTAGAGACTTGTGATGGGTTTTTCTATGCAGGACAATTAAGAAACATAAATGATCAAGCATAACCCGGAGGAATATAAAAGAGCAACTTCAACAGAGTTAAGCGCTGCACACGTGCACAAAGGCACGACAAAATTAAGTGTTTGTCCTACTCTATTACAGGACTCTCCGAGTCAAAAAGGTGAGGCATTGTTGTTAAGGAGTAACCATGAGCCTCCTAAGAAGTCAAGGTGCTTGTTGGGTTGAAGCTCCCGGCTCATCCCTCTCCGCTCCTCCGGCTGTTTCCATGACCTGGAAGGTTGTTGATTTCCAGTCAATGCCACTCAAAGCTTCGAATTGAGCCTCATCATCAATTAACCCGGCCGGGTCAACTTCTGGGGCGAAGGTATGCTTACGAGTCTGAGGGATCAGGCTAACTGCTTCATAACGTGGAGTGGGGATCCTCTGATTCTCCGCGTCATAGCCCGGCTGATACTTGGTAAGATCTGTGTCATTCCCAATCAAGGTGGCCACCGGGCGCACACTCTTCACACAGGCGGCGAAGTCTTTTTGGTCAAAGGGGGTACCATCTTCCTTCAGGCTGGGGTATCCAAGAGCGATGTCGGCCGGGTCTAGCTCCGGTAGAAACGCCTTGGCCCGGCTCAGAGCAGCTATAGCTCCGGCTCTAGCAGAAGCCCGTCTCAGCTCTTGGAAGCGTTGAGGAAGTACGGCAAGCCGCCTGAGTACGTCTGCCAGGTGAGTGGGAACCTCATTGGACAGAGCCACAACGTCTAAAGCACGTTGTGACCCGGTGTAGAGTTGCTCCACCAAGGTGTAAACAGCCTTCAGCTTGGTTAGCATGTTCTGATTGAGATTGGAGCTTCTAGGGCCTGTATGACAAAGTCAGGTGAGCTGATGGCAATGGTGGGGCTTATGAGACATGAAGGATGTAAACTTATTTCAAGCTTACAGAGTAACTTACCAAAGATTGCGGAGACCATCTGCGATACATGGCATTTTAAGCCGGAGAGTTCGGCGGTTCTTTCAGTAAGAGCAGCCTCCGCTTGTTCGGCCCAGCTGAGTAAGGCAGTCTTCTCATCGGCCCAGGCTTTTCTTTCTGTTTCAAATTTTTTCTTCAGTTTTTCTTGTGCAGAGACACTGAACTCAAATTTGGCATTGGCTTTCTGGGTCTCATTTTCCTGAGTCTTCAGGCGGGTCTTCAGATCAGAGATTTCCGATTCAAGTTTCTTGCAGGCAGCCCGTACAAGTTCCGGGTTACAGTTTGAGTGATTATCATGCAACATTAAAGTCCAAAGCACTTTGCAAGCAAAGACACTTGGCACTTGGGGGCTAATGTAGGCTAAGAAGCTTTATTTACAGTGCCGGTTCATGGAAACAAGTCCCAAGCGCTTTGCAGGCAAAGGTGCTTGCCACTTGGGGGCTAATGGGCAAAGTTGCTCAAGTATTTAATTAAAGCATAAGGTAAAAGACCGGTTCACCTAGGCTGTTTAACCCGGCCCTTGAGTGTTACCAGGTAAGCCGGTATTAAGTCTACAACATATTCTATCATAAGTAATAGACTTGGGGGCTAGCATGGTAAGGATGACTATGGAGTAAACAACGGAATTATACCTCAGATTTTTGCTGTATCTGCTTCACCATGTCAATTTCCAGGTCCCGGCTGTTGTGCACTTGACCAATATAACCAGCAACAATATCTCCAATGCTCAAGTTAGCATAGTCAGTGATATCCAGTCTGGCCCTACGGCGCTCCAGCAGTTCTTCCTTAGCAGAGCATCTAGCCAGCACAGTGGGTCTTCCCGGCTCAACATATTCGGTCCGGGTAATCACCACATCCGGGTCATCGGCCGGTTGAGCTGGGCTGGGAATCTCCGGGTTGTCAGAACCCTCCATGGCTTGTTCTTCAGTTGGAGCGGTGGTTTCTGGAGCTAGTGCAGACGGCGGCTCAGAGGCAGAGGCGTTGGGTTCAATCAAGACCGGCTCTTCGACCGAGTTACTTTTCTTTGCCCTCTTGCTGAGCTTTGCTTGTGCACTGAAAGTCAAAAGGTTAGTGCAAAAACATGGGTAAGATAAGCACAAAGTAAGCTAATCATCATTACCCGGGAGCGGTCTTGAAAGCCGGCAAGTTAGATTGCATGGAGTCCCCGGAGGAAGGTGAAGTTTCCTGATAGTTTGAATCAGAAGAATTGAGTGGTTGACGAGTGACGCCCGCCAAAGGATGGAAAGGATATAAGTTGGAGATAACCTCGGTCCGGCGCTTCCTTGATGCTTCAGGTAAGCCGGAGGAGAGGTCTGCTTCCTTGTTGGTCCGGGTTTGCCTCCGGCTCTCATGAATCTGTCGCTTCAAAAGAAATTGAGGATCTTGATAAGCTAAAGGATGTGAAAATCTTACTTTCCGGGTTACTCTTCGGACTTTCAGCCTTGGCAAGGGCTCCGAGTCGGAGGAAAGTATAGTTACCTCTTCAATCACCGGGTTACTCGCTCCGGTATCATCCTGCTGATAATCAGTGTCAATAAGGTGGTTAAAAACAGACAAAAAAAATAAAAGAAGAGCCTAAAGAATCAAGGGCTACCTCTGACTCGGAGGTGTCATCCAACTGAAGCAGGTCTGAGGCGCTAGGCTTACTCCCCTTCTTACGGGGAGCGGCTCTCCTGGCGGCTTTTTTGACCTTCCTGGCTTTTTTAGCAGCCTCATGGTCATACCTGACCTTCCAAAACTTATCATTAGCCTGAAAAATACAACCAAGGTTTCTTGAAGTTAAAGATGAAAATTGTTAAAATGGAAAGTAAGGTGCTCAGATCAGTAGCTTACCGCTGGAGCCGGGTTAGCTTTGCAGAAGGGACTTAAGCCTGTCCTCCCGCACTCTGCTAGGCTCTCGTTTAGAAGGGACTTGGTCATATCATCAACGACGTCCTCAGGTAAGTCGTTGGGGCTGTGCCGAAGAGGATCATCCTTCCGGCCCGTGTAATCACACATTAAGCCAGGGCGGCGGCTTAGAGGAATCACCCGCCAAGCAACCCAAACCCGGACCAGATCAACGCCGTTAAGGCCGTTTCCCAGAAGAGCTTTAATCTTGTTGATGGTGGGGAGGAGTGGTTGACGCTCAACTTGAGATAATTTGTCTGGCAGGGGGTGATTTGACTCCAGACGCAGGGCGCGAAAGCCGGGCAGAGGGTTCTCATCAGCCGGAGAAGTATCCTGGCAGTAGAACCATGTCTGGTTCCAGTCCTTTGGGTGGCTTGGTGGCTCAGCATAAGGAAAGAGGCAATCTCTCCGTCGTTGGATTGAAATCCCGCCAAGTTCCAGGCTAGGCCCGTTGGCACACTCGTTTTGGCGGTTCAGATAAAACAGCTCCCTAAAGAGTAGTAGGCTGGGCTCTTCTCCAAGGTACACCTCACAGAACACTTGGAAGTTACAAATGTTCGACACGGAATTGGGTCCAATGTCTTGAGGTCGCAGATCGAAAAAGTGCAGAACATCTCTGAAGAACTTTGAGCCGGGAGGTGCAAAACCCCGGCTCATGTGATCAGCAAATATAACAACCTCTCCGTCTCTTGGTTGAGGTCTTTCTTCGGACGGGTCAGGCGCACGATAGGACATGACCTCCTTCTTAGGCAGGTAACCCGTTTTCACGAAGTCATCTAAGGTGTTATCAGTAACGCTGGATCTCACCCAGTTGCATGTAATGGGCGCCTTGGGTGGCATTGTGAAAGACGGAAGCCTATGACAAAAGAAATTTTCCGGTTCAAATTTAAGCCGGAGGAAGATTTCAGTTCAGTATTCAAGATGGCGGCTTATGAAGGGGCCTAATAATATATGACTAATTGTGTCAGGTTATTTAAGCCGCTGTGGGTATTATAAGCAATTTAAGTTATTTAACTCTATTATGAGTAAGCCGGAAATTTCACAAAGCACTGCTTCTTCTAAGCCGGTGATATGAGCCGCCATGGCTAACAGATGCAGTTTTTGTCTAAGTGTTGCATAAACAAGTTTCACAGGTTGCAGGGATTATTTTGGATCAAACGATCGTCCAGAAAGGAAAATTTTCTAGACCTAGAAAGCTGATACAGAGAAGTTCATAAGCTCTGAACTAGGTCTTTTTGCGGACAAAAGGGATCTACTAGCATAAAAATGGGTGAGAAACTACTACCGCAGGGAGTCTGTACCGTTTTGGATCAAAGGGAACCTTGGTGGCGGAACTGTGAAGAACTGAGATGAACTACAAAGAACACGGAGAAAGCTTGGAACCCTAATGCGGATCTGACATCCGAGAAGAAGAAGACTTACGGTTGCAGGTTCACTGCGGAGAGTCGCCGCCGTTCTCTGGACCAACCCAGGTTGATGCAGCGGCCGAGGCTGAGGAAGACAAGAGGCGCGGCGGCGGCGGTGGAGCTCGGGCTCTGGAGCGTCAGAGGAGGAAGACGATGGAGGGGAAGAGTGACGAAGACCTATGGGCCGGGCCTATTTATAAGGGCCGGCTGGTAAATGGGCGCGGGAAAAGAGGAGGCGGAAGACATGATTATATTGCCGCAGAAACGCCTCGATTTTCGGGATGGTCTTTAAAGATAAGATCTGTTGGGATATGACAGAATAAAAAATGAATTTAATGGAAGATGACGTCATGGCGGGTTACCAAGAATCCAGAAGATGACGTCATGGTGGGTTATAACCTTTGCACAGCAGAAGCCGGAAGATTTTGAAGATTTTTGAAGATTGGCATGAACCGGTTCAAATCAATCTGGGGCCTAATGTTGAGGATATAACCATTAGAGTCACCCGCCCAGGAGGGGCCGGGTTACGTCATAATGATCATCACGTGAAGCCCAGTACCAAGCTTGAGGATGGCGCATCAATAATGGGCTTAAGACCCGGAGGCGGCTTAAGGCCCGTAGTTATAAACCGCCGTTGTGGCAATGACTTGTAGTGTAAGGCAAGATTAGTTAAGAGTCCGAGCCGGATATTGTTATAAGCCGGCCGGGACTCTGAGAGCCGCGGGGCGTCAACCTCTCTATATAAAGGGATGACCCGGCGGCGGTTCAGGACGAGGGACAACAGATCGAGAGCCAGGCATAGCGATTAAGCTCCCTGGTCATCGAAACCCTAAGTAATACCATCTCAACTGGACGTAGGCTTTTACCTTCACCGTAAGGGGCCGAACCAGTATAACCCTCGTGTTCCTTGTCCCGCTTAACCCCTTTAAGCTTCCTAGCTGCGATGGCTCCACGACTAAGTCCTTGCACGAGGACATCTGCCGTGATAATTCCACGACACTACCCCCTTGTGATCAACACTTTGTCCTTTGAGTCGAATGGCACAGCTACTACCGCTTGTGGCAAAAGAAAGGACTCTGCAATATACCCATCAATGTCAAGAGAAAAAGAATATGTGATGTATCTCAACCTGTGCAAAACAATGTAAAACCCGTACACGCTATGTACACTCTCATTGCCTAGCATAGCATAAGTAGCTGAAAGACACTGTACAAAAGAATTGACAATTACCAAGAAAGAAGCATGCCCTCAGCTGTGTAGACAGCCATAAAACAAAAAGTGGCAAAAGCCCCATAAGAATTAGCTTTGCCATCTACTCCCTCCGTTCCAAAATAGATGACCCAACTTTATACTAACTTAGTACAAAGTTGGGTCATCTATTTTGGAACGGAGGGAGTAGTTTATGAGCTAAAGTTGAGCATTCACCAATGGATAAAACATATTGAGCATCAACTATAAAACAAACTCTATTTTTCTAATAAGACGACATAGGTGTGAAATGGGCAAAGTCTATTTTGCCATCCAGTTTATACATGAGCTAAAGTGGAAAGCTATGTTCACAGATGCATAAATAAACAAAATAGAAAATTAGTTAAACAGATTCTGTTTTTCCCTTGAAATACCTGAAGGAGCCAAGTCCTAGATTTAATTTCAATACTACCTCGACTCTTTTGCAATTTCCTGACCATACTGGGTAGTAGAAACTTGTTAACTACAGCAACATATTCAGGAAACAATAGCTTAAATGTTGCAAAATTGCATGGGTTATGCATTGAAATTCTGCAAGTATAGGCTAAATATTTAAGATGAAGAAATAAGAATATGCTGAATTTGAAAGAAAAATATTATATAATTCGAAAGAATCACAAGCTTATCTTTGTACAGAACAAAGACTTAACTAACTCAGAGTAAAACATGCAAGAATAGCTTGCGGACCAATTTTGTTCCCTTTCTCTTAGGTACTTTATAAATGTCACCTATCCAGAAAGGGCCTCAACTAATGATCCAGCCATGGTAAAACATTAAACAAGGCACCCAAGGAAAGCTCCATCCATGGAGGCACACCATGCAAGGCCATAAGATAAGCTGAATTCAAAAAAACATGACAGACAATATATGTGTTTCAGTATTTTACCTTCAGATATCGGTATGACACACATATAAAAGGTGCAGGACAGAAGCTAACTTAACAAATACTTCCTCTGTTCATAAATACAAGACGCTTTGGAGAGTTGTATGGTCAGTCTAAAACGTCCTATATTGATGAACAGAGGGAGTATGAACTGATTGATGCAAACACTTTAGATCCAATAATGAAAGAGTTCGTAGTTGGACTCAAGAGGTGTAACTATTACATGATGACCGATATTTTCAGCAAGCTCTGTCAACAAAATTCTGTCATACTCCCTCCATTCCAAAATAGATGATCCAACTTTGTATTAACTTTGTACTAAAGTTAGTATAAAGTTGAGTCATCTATTTTGAAACGGAGGGAGTACCTTTTATGTAGTAGCTAACTATGATCAGAAAATGTGTCACTTTCTTTGCCAGCCAAAGGTCGGTACTGAATTGATAACAAGACTGACGAACACATTGCCCTGTAGAACTTCACATGTCAGCGACATCATGATAATTTTTTTATAGCAGAAGAATATGCAAAACACAGTATGAATGGTAATTAATAATTAGTAATTAAAGTTATATGAATAAGTTTCTTAATCTCATGTGGTAGTCATTCTAGGATTATATGTAAATGGCAAACCAAAATGCTCAAATCTAAAAGTTGCTGGAAGTAACCAAAATGTTCATTTACATGGAAATTAACAGGAAAATCAATGTTTCTTGAAACATGGATTCATGTGATTTACAACCCACAAATACCCGCTATAAGATGCAATGTTAAGCTTTGTAATTTCTTTTGGGACAAAAACAGTGGCACCATTTTCTTTAGAAATAAAAAACAGCATCCAGCTGCTGCAACCTGAGTGAGATGGCCAAGTACATGTTTCCCAAAGATCCAAGGCAGGCAGTGGCATACATGATGCAACAACTAAAAGGGCTTTTGACAGACCTCCAGAAAATAGAGAAGACAAAAGAACTAACAATATTTACCACACCATATAGAAAAATACTAAAGGTCCTACAAATTAAAAAAATGATTTCAGGATGAGAAAACAAACACCAAAATTATTCAGGAGAAGCAAATCTGTGTGCTGATTCTGTAGCTAGTTCACTGAAATAGGACCTTAGCTTTTTGCTGGTGTAGCATGCACATGGCAAACCACAGTAGTGTTCTCAAGCAAAATATTACGCATTAATAATCTGAATGGAAGGTATTATTTTCTCTAAAGGATGATACCTGGCCACCGAGTTTCTGAATGTCAGGTGCTACAACAGGACATAATTTATGCTGGAGCATGGCAATTGGCAGGTAAAATTACTTGCCATGACATGCCTAGCAGATCCTTAAATCAAACACTGCAGTTCTAGATACAACTCTTATCTTCCCATGAAGAGTAGGAGACATAAGCGGCAAATAGGTAAAAGAAGTAACCAACTATTGCTAGAACCAAACTAAGTTTGGAAGAGGAGGGAAGCACACAATGAATTCATAATGCTTCTGAATTCAAACTGGATATAGAAAAACTCACACACACTGTCCTTTTCTAAGATGTTTGCGACTTGGTTCAAAAAGTCCAAAGAGAATATATGCAGTCATACCTGCAAAAAAATTAGAGAATATGTTAGTTGTATGTGTCATATTTATTGAGGGGGAGAGAGAGCATAAACTAAGGATAGAAACATACATTGCTCTCAATATAACAATCACGTGGCACATCTTTGTATCAACAACGGTTCTGGCCAACAAAATCATAAATTAGTTAAAAACTCAATCTAATAGTATGTGTCGAGATAATTTGTTGCTTAGCAAATCTATTTTACCAGGTAGGATATTTCCACTTTGATCTGGGCATCTCGGCCTCCCAGCGATCCCCCGAGATAGACGTTTCCTGGTCGTCCGATCTTCCCTCTCAGTTTCCTCTCACATCTGACCCAGGAGAGGCCGCGCGGACACCCAAGAACGCCTGACCCAGCCAATCGCTAGACAACCTGAGCCCACGGGTCATTTGCCCCTGCGAATTCACCGCCCGGTCAAAACAGAATGCGACGACGCGCGGGATGATCCAACACAAAGGAGCACACCGACGTCCTGTTTGACCAGCATCCGATGGCCAAGAAGTAACAAAATCGAGCGAGCCCCTGGAAGGCCGAGTTTCCCAGAGACCTTATAGGTTTAAATTTTCTATAGGATAGGATTCCTATAGGACTTGGTTTCCTATTCATATGTAGGATTAGTCCTTGGTTTTGTAGGAATGGATTCCTATTCATATGTAGGATGGGTCCCTATCCTTCACAAGCTAGCAATAAGATATGCATCAGCATAGAAATGAAACATGTAACCAACCAACTCATACTGGTACAGAGAAGGTCAGGAAGAGAGACATGCCAGGGGTAGAGAGAGGCCACGGAGGGGGCCCGGGGAGTACCTACAGTTGGGAGGGGAGGGTGGCCACGCCGACGTGCACCCGTGGTGGTGAGGAGGAGCTTTAGTCGGAGACCTAAATGCCGGCTTGCCAGGGGCTCGTAAATATGCGATAACAGTTCAATTGCATGAAGCCGAGCAAATCATTTTAGGACATGAATCTTTGATCTGCATTGTACCGAAATAGGGTAGTAATTTATCCTTGCCATTACAGAAAGCACATGTAGCACCTGACATGAAAAGTAAAAAGAGAGGGAATTAACCGATAAAACCACACATTAATAAAAAAGAGCAAATTATGTACAAGATCATCCATAGAAGTCAAGGTGCACATGAAGGTTGCACTGAATAGCATCTGTGCAGAAGAAATAAAAGAACACCAAATTACACCTTACTGAAGTGAACATAGCAATAAGCAGCAAAGTATAAGAGGATGCGACTTTGAACATGTTGATTGGCAATTCTCTATAGCTTGCAAATACACTAATGAAAGGTAGCGTGCAAAATCAGATGATACAAACCTAGCTAAAGTTAGTAGAGTCAAAGCGCCTAAACCTGGAAGAAAATAGTGGCACCACAAAATGTCTCTCAACCACCTTTTGGCTAGATTTATTTTAGACGGTGGAGTGTACAAGCCCTACAAACTGAAACGAACAATAATAAGCAGGAGAATGACAAACAATGCAAATTAAAAAAAAAACAGTTCACTCGGTAGCAACCCACAGCGCTAATGGCTAGTCAAGTGAAATATATAGATGGAAATGATAAGAGCAACCATCCATATATTTTGATACAAATAAGGGCATATCCAAACATGACATGCATGACAACCTCAAATCCATGGGGTCCATTTGGTTAGATCAGAATGAGCAAAAATGGAAAACAGTGGCAAACATTCAGCACAAGAGAACAAAGTTTTGCATCTACACAGCAGTGAAGCAAGGCAATGAGCCAAATTAGTGCATCTACTACATACTTGACTCACTCTACACGCTAGGCTTACATAGCATCACATTAATGTCAGGTCACTCATGGGACATAAAATAAATTGAAGACCAAGATTTGTGTATGGTGAATGAAAAAAAAGCAGAAAAGAGAAGTAAAACCCTCTATCGTAAGGCCTCTTCCCTGTGAATTTCTTAGACACAGGAGCAGCACAAAGGAAGACGTTTTGGCATATAATATTCACAAATGAAGTTTTTACTCATTATCCATTGGTAACAGAGACACCTTAATAATATGATTTCCTGGTAGACAAACAATTACAAGATTTGACATTAGTGTGCTGACACAAATGGCATATTAAAAATACCAATAAATTTAGAAAAATGGATGTTCAATGACTAAATTGACCAAACCAAATAAGGTCCAGATCCTATTGGTAATAACTAATCACTTGACAAATTACAGGTAATGCATAATCCAACTACTGAAATGGCATGTACAGGCAGCCACCAAGATCTGTAATGCAGTCATAAACCTGCACATTAAAAAGTTGATAATTGTTCTTATTCAGGTTCTGACTCATACAACAGATCTGATCAACCTATAGCTCAGTGCGTAAAATTTTAAAAAGAAAATACAAGAAATGATGGGGGAGGATGGTTGCAGCTTGCCTAGAGAGGAGCACCATGGCACCATCAAAAAGGGATCTTTGTACAGCAAAGCAACTCGGTACGCTCGGTCGGAGGGGAATCAACCTCCGCCCAAACCCTATCTGCATAACAACAAAAAATTAGGAAGACATGAATTAGAGAGATGAGCCCAGCTCATCATGGGAAGACAAGGTAAGGAAAAGAGCTTACCCGTGTTCGAGTCTCCCCCATGAACCGAAAGATGTCCTCGAACTCTCCTCCTCTGCAGGCAGCCGTCGGGGTGGGAGCTCAACGAGGATAGATTTGTTGTTGTCCTCACTGCATCACACAGTCATCCCGTGGCCTTCCTAGAGATCGTGTGCGTTGCGTCCACCCTGCCTGAATGGAAGAGATTGGAGGATGAGCAGCAGCCAGGCCGAGAAAAAGAAAGGGTAAGGGGGAAAAGAGAGAGGGGGGCTCACCTATTCAGAGCAGCAACGAGCGCCATGGAGGTCACCTGTTCCTCGAGATCCCGCCGGCAACGAGTACCATGGAGGGCCAGGAAAAAAATTACATGCGCTTGGCCATGGAGGCAACAAGGACGGGGCGAGGAGACGAAGACGGGCGGCGGACCTAGTTCATCTTTCCCGCGGCTGCACCCCACCGCGACCGGAGTGCAGTCCCCGCCGCTCTTCTCAGGCATGGATCCATCGCCCATGTGCGGCGCCGAAAGTGAAGGAGAGGAGGGGGCGGCATAGTGGAGAGCAGGGAAGGAGGGGAGCGGGGCTCACGGGGCGAGGTGCGGAGGAAGCAGGGGAGGCGGCTGCGGGACTGCGGAGGAAGCGAGGGAGGCGGCTACGGGATTGGCGAGGGAGGCGGGTGCGGGATTGGCTCGTGGGCCTAGGGTTCCTTTTACCCAGATCGCGATTGACGATCAAGCGACGCAGACTTCGCGTACCAAAAGCTGAAGAAAACTCACGTGTATCTCGCGGCCCCACGCCAAACGAGCCCCACATGTCATTCTCTCGTGAAGCAGACGCAAAAGTAAAAACAAGCGAGCGGTTGACCAGCCGCCAGCAGCCAAAATATTACTGTACCAGCTCGATCGGGTGGTCAAAAGTGGCGAGCGCGAGCGATGCCCTCAGCTATGCGGGTACTCTAGGAGGGTTTATATGTTCAATTAGGGAGAGACTAGCGAAAGGGCCCGTGCGTTGCAACAAAAAAATATCATAATGTTCAATCACAATGACCACATTTTATTCACGTCCCATTGCATGATTTCAAAAATTTGTTCACAAATGCATGAAAATGTTTCTTTTTTCTAAATTTATTCACAAATCAAAAAACTTGCCATTTTCGTCAACAATGTCACATTCCGTCCAATTTCCACGAAAAATGTCGCACAGGAGCTATTGACCCCTTTTGGGACACGGATGCATGACTTCGTATATCTTCTATATCTAAATAGGGGCACCCCATTAGGTGATTTTCCTGCCTTCTCATGAAGCCACATCACCCTAATTGTTATAGCCGTTGATTTTTTTTGACTGCAAATAGACTTTATTTCTCAAATAATAGACATGTCATTTACAAGCAGATGAGAAATAAAATCTGGGGTCTCATCATCCCAAGAACTAGAGGGTCTAGTAGTAAAAGAGTTTTTTGCTAATTCATCTGCCACCTGATTGGCCTCTCTATAGCAATGTCTGAAGGATATGGACGCAAAGTCCATCATAATTCGTGATGTTTTCTCTCCTGTCGATGTTCATAGGATATTACAAATCGCCTTGAATTATCACTTGATGGAAGACTTTGTGGCTTGGAACTATGCACGATCAGGCACGTTTTCAGTGCGATCGGCTTATCATAAGGAGTTTGAACATCAACATGGGGCACAGTGGGTGCGAGCTGATGGGCAAGATACAGAAAATATAAACTCAGTTTGGAAGGATATGCGGAAGCTGAAAATACCAGGGAAGATAAAACATTTTGCATGGCACCCTCCCATGCTTTGGTGTATTAGCAAGCCGACACATCCCATGCTCAGCTCAATGTCCAGTTTGTTTAGTCGGAGCAGAAGACATTCAACACTGCTTATTTAAGTGCCGACGAGCGACGGATGTTTGGGAGCGGCTGGGCTTGCTACAAGTCATATGGAAAGTTGTCGCCAAGGACACATCAGGATCTATTACGATGGAAATTTTATCAAAGCTGCAAGGCAATGATGCGGAGGTACCAACGGCGAAGCTTGCAGTTGTAGCAGCATGGTAAATATGGTGGCAGCGCCGACAGATAGTAAAGAGAGTCAAAGTCCAAACGCCAGAAAAAACTGCACTAGCCATCAAGGTTTTGGCGACAAATTACCTCAGGTCAACTATACCCAAAGGACCAATAAGGAAGAATGGCCACATGTGGAGGAAACCAGGACATGGGATCGTGAAGATAAATGTTGATGCTCCCTTTCAGTATGAAACACTTTCAGGTGCTTGTGGTGCTGTGGCTCGAGACGAACGGGGTGATTTTATTGCTGCAGCAAGTTGATTTGTTTCATACATCTGTGGAGTTGACTCAGCTGAGCTAACTGCCATCAGAAACGAGATATACTTGGCAACTCACATTGGATGCAACAAGATAGAAATTGAATCAGATTGTTCGGACTCGGTGAACCAAGTTGATGATTATTTAGGCCCGGAGGTAGCTATCATCACAGAGTGTTATAGCCCTTGATTTAGTAAAGCTAAAGAGAGTGTAGCCGTCTGATCAAAGGTTGAGAAAATTACTAAGAGCTGCCACCGATAAATGAAGATGCCGTTTCGTTCTTTTGACCATGCAACAGGCTTTCCTTCTGGACGCGTACGACTGAGTGAGGAAAATTGTGGTGCCAGCTATGTTTTGCACGATGCCTTCCCAGCCCAGATACACACATTTATTATCTTCCTAATTAACTCCCCACCAATTGATTTTCCATCAATCTCCCCATCTTCTACACCGGTTCCTTTTCTTCTTCTCCATCGAATAAATGGAGTAGATGGAGTTGTTCTCCCCACAAGTACCGCTTCTTCCTGAGAGGACTCATCACGTATTCAGGTTTAGCCCTTGAAGATTATAGTTGGATACTACTAACAAATTTGAAGCCCTGATGCTCATAGCCCGTCACCTGTTGGTACAGGTCTCGAAGAGGAGGTGGGGCTGGAAGCTTCTAGAACCAGCCGACTATCGGTGGGAGATGCTGCCTCCGTCGTGCAGCCGTTGTCCTCGCGTTCGCCATCACATAACCAGGTCCATCAGGTATGCCACTGCCCATGCCTCACCCACCCTACCGCGGCATCTGTCGTCGGCTGGATCTGGGCTCTTATCACGGCGTCTATGCATCTAGGTAGAAAAGTGAACTCCGCGCTCGCCGACCCCGTCGGCCTATGAGAATGGTTCAGCAGCCTCCTCATCGCCACTGTTACAATCTCCGCTTATGTGCTTACATCACGTCCCCTCTTTGTACTTGGATCTCACCGTAGCCTCCTCAGTCCACATCGTGCCTACAGGTTCGGTTCTTATAAATCTAGAAAACTGAAAATTATTTTCTTGATTGGTTTGTAGAACTGTGTCTGAGAGGCTGAAGCTTCCTACGATCTGGCTAGCTCTTATTACATCTAAATATGGAGGAAAACAGGGCAATGATATGGCTATAAAACTTTTCGTGTAAACTGAATATGCGTACAAATTTTGGTAAAATCAATATAGGAGAAACCACTGTGTTAAATGTCAAGTAAACTGGTAATAACAAGAGAAACACTAGTAGAAAAACGCCCATTTGTCCCAGTTCATAAGGCCCATTTGTCCCGGTTCGGGAGCCGGGACTAAAGGGTCGGTACTAAAACCCAGTACCATTAGTCCCGGTTCTTATACAAACCGGGACAGATGGGCCTCCACGTGGCCGCCGCGGCGAGCCCAGGCAAGGGGGCCGTTGGTCCCGGTTGGTAGCTCCAATCGGGAGAAAAAGTAGCTGAGTTTTTTGTTTTTTTTTTGAAAGGGGTGGGTTTAGGGGTTTTTTTGAAAGGGGGTGGGTTTAGGGGGTTTTAGCTAATATAGAGAAGTGTCCTCTCTTATCTTCGTGTTTAGTTTACCAGCGCTCCTGCTATGCCTAAACATGGCTTAGATTGAAGTGAAGGCAACATGTGGTGCATGTGAGCATTGCGCCTGTTTTTTATTTTTAATAAATTATTACAACTCCGGACTTCTTGTGTGTTCAAAATGCACTATTCAAAGCCACATCATCAATTTTCAACCCTTTCTGACTTCATTTGTTATTTTTCATGCATTTACTGATTTTTTTGAGCTATAAGACCCTGAAATTGAAAAGCATTTCAAATGAACTCTGAAAAGGTTGAAAGTTGGCATGGTATCATCATTTCACCCACATAGCATGTGCACAAAAGTAGAGAGGGTTACAGCAGAAACTGGATGCACTTCGTGTACAAAACGGACAGTCTCTTTCGAAGTATCAGAGTTTCATACGGAAACTCATCCGTTATAAAGGGATTACATTTTTTTTAAACTTATTTGAACTCCAGACTTTTTCTGTGTTCAAAATGCACCATTCAAAGCCACATCATCAATTTTCAACTAGGGGTTTCTAAAATCTTTTGATTTGACTCTTTAAGCTGTTGAATTTTTTATAATTTTGTTTTAGTTGATCATAACAAAAAAAATGATTCTTTTAGTTGCATAAATTTTATATAATTTAAGTTGCCTAATTTTATCATTTATTGATTCTTTTTTGAGTTTTATTAAAGTTTTTAGTTGATTCTTTTTGCTACTGTAGAATATTATAGCTTTGCTTGAGTATTTAAAAAATAACACATTGGTCTCGGTTCCAGACACCAACCGGGACTAAAGATGTTGGGCCAGGAGCAAGGCCTATTGGTCCCGGTTCGTGCCAGGAACCGGGACAAATGGGTCCAGACAAACTGGGACCAATGCCCCACGAGGCCCGGCCGGCCTCCGGGCTCAAGAACCGGGACGTATGCCTCCATTGGTCCCGGTTCGTGGCAGAACCGGGACTAATGGGCTGGCCAAGCCTCAACCAAAGCCCATTTTTCTACTAGTGAAACATGCTTTAGCATCTCATTATTTTGACCAATACATTATTTTTAGTCATCTAACAAGTTACTAAGTAGTTCAAAATTGGTTCCAAAACTGAACATATTGTGTGGTGTTGAATTGGAATTATATGCATGCCATATTTTTCTACCGATTGCTCTTTCAATCATTAGGCGGAGGTAGGAAACATCCGAGGCAGGGTCATATCTGCGCCCTCGAAGCCGCCTGCAACCTGTTTCAATCCCCTCTCTGTACAAGGTTCTCCCTGATTCCTCCATTTTCCAATATTCATGAGCCATGTTGTTTCTTTGGTTTTAGATTGCTCTTGACCCACTGATCGTTTTTGCCTTGCTTTCCTTGAGTATGTTCAGAGGGTCAATGTTCATATATATTATGAATCCCATCTCCAGCCTATATACGAGAACGTTTCTTCAGGCATCTCAAAGCAAGAACGTATTGTCCCTTCTAGGTTCCAGCCACAGAATTATTGAGAGGTTTGTTTTCAACCTTCAATTCAAAGTTGCAATTCTGTTTTAATAAATACCTCAACTATTTCTAATGAACACTACTTTATAGTCCAACTATCCTTAGGCAAGGGATCTCACAAGATAATACAACACCAGTTAGTGTAGCTGCTTCCAATGATAGAGAAAAAATTGAAACAAGGTACTGCTCATAGATATGCATATTTATTTAATTCCTCGACCAATGTTTTAACAAAAAAATTGCTTTCACAGAAACTTCGGTACAAAAGGAAAAAACCTGACTTTACTGAAGATACTAGCAGCAAATTCCGACAGTTTAATAAACTTCCCCTACAGTGTTTTAAAAGGGAAGACCACTGTCAGCTATTGCTGTAAGACATGTACCACAATTTTTCTGTCTTTTTGCAGCACTACAAACCACACGAACACGACACATTTCAGCACAGGCATATTAATGCCTCAAGGAAAATAATATCTATCAAGGTATTATGCGTTACATAAATCTAATAATCTAACAATGCTACTGTTGAGGTATAGCAACGAGAGGGGAGAGTGTTGTCCACGTACCCTCGTAGACCGAAAGCGGAAGCGTTAACACAACGCGGTTGATGTAGTCGTACGTCTTCACGATCCGACCGATCAAGTACCGAACGTACGGCACCTCCGAGTTCAGCACATGTTCAGCTCGATGACGTCCCTCGAACTCCGATCCAGTCGAGTGTTGAGGGAGAGTTTCGTCAGCACGATGGCGTGGTGACGATGATGATGTTCTACCGACGCAGGGCTTCGCCTAAGCACCGCTATGATATTATCGAGGTGTAATATGATGAGGGGGGCATCGCACATGGCTAAGAGATCAATGATCAATTGTTGTGTCTATGGGGTGCCCCCTTGCCCCCGTATATAAAGGATCAAAGGGGGAGAGGTGCGGCCAGCCTTGGGGCGCACCAGGAGGAGTCCTACTCCCTAGGACTCCCTCCCTTTTCCTAGTTGGATTGGGACTTGCGAGGGGGGAAAGAGGAGAGGGAGAAGAAGGAAGGGGGCGCCGCCCCTTCTCCTTGTCCTATTCGGACTAGGGGGGAGGGGCGCGCGGCCCAGCCCTAGCCGCCTCTCCTCTCTTCCACCTAGGCCCACTAAGGCCCATTATGTTGCCGGGGGGTTCCGGTAACCTCCCGGTACTCCGGTAAAATCCCGATTTCACCCGGAACACTTCCGATATCCAAACATAGGCTTCCAATATATCAATATTTATGTCTCGACCATTTCGAGACTCCTCGTCATGTCCGTGATCACATCTGGGACTCCGAACAACCTTCGGTACATCAAAACATATAAACTCATAATATAACTGTCATCGAACGTTAAGCGTGCGGACCCTACGGGTTCGAGAACTATGTAGACATGACCGAGACACATCTCCGGTCAATAACCAATAGCGGAACCTGGATGCTCATACTGGCTCCCACATATTCTACGAAGATCTTTATTGGTCAGACCGCATAACAACATACGTTGTTCCCTTTGTCATCGGTATGTTTCTAGCCCGAGATTCGATCGTCGATATCTCAGTACCTAGTTCAATCTCGTTACCGGCAAGTCTCTTTACTCGTTCTGTAATACATTATCTCGCAAAAAACTCATTAGTTGAAATACTTGCAAGGCTTAAGTGATGTGTATTACCGAGAGGGCCCAGAGATACCTCTCCGACAATCGAAGTGACAAATACTAGTCTCGAAATACGTCAACCCAACAAGTACCTTCGGAGACACCTGTAGAGCACCTTTATAATCACCCAGTTACGTTGTGACGTTTGGTAGCACACAAAGTGTTCCTCGGTAAACGGGAGTTGCATAATCTCATAGTCATAGGAACATGTATAAGTCATGAAGAAAGCAATAGCAACATACTAAACGATCGAGTGCTAAGCTAACGGAATGGGTCAGGTCAATCACATCATTCTCCTAATGATGTGATCCCGTTAATCAAATGACAACCCATGTCAATGGCTAGGAAACATAACCATCTTTGATCAACGAGCTAGTCAAGTAGAGGCATACTAGTGACACTTTGTTTGTCTATGTATTCACACAAGTATTATGTTTCCGGTTAATACAATTCTAGCATGAATAATAAACATTTATCATGATATAAGGAAATAAATAATAACTTTATTATTGCCTCTAGGGCATATTTCCTTCAGTCTCCCACTTGCACTAGAGTCAATAATCTAGATTACACAGTAATGATTCTTACACCCATGGAGCCTTGGTGCTGATCATGTTTTGCTCGTGGAAGAGGCTTAGTCAACGGGTCTGCAACATTCAGATCCGTATGTATCTTGCAAATTTCTATGTCTCCCACCTGGACTAAATCCCGGATGGAATTGAAGCGTCTTTTGATGTGCTTGGTTCTCTTGTGAAATCTGGATTCCTTTGCTAAGGCAATTGCACCAGTATTGTCACAAAAGATTTTCATTGGACCCGATGCACTAGGTATGACACCTAGATCGGATATGAACTCCTTCATCCAGACTCCTTCATTTGCTGCTTCCGAAGCAGCTATGTACTCCGCTTCACACGTAGATCCCGCCACGACGCTTTGTTTAGAACTGCACCAACTGACAGCTCCACCGTTCAATGTAAACACGTATCCGGTTTGCGATTTAGAATCGTCCGGATCAGTGTCAAAGCTTGCATCGACGTAATCATTTACGATGAGCTCTTTGTCACCTCCATAAACGAGAAACATATCCTTAGTCCTTTTCAGGTATTTCAGGATGTTCTTGACCGCTGTCCAGTGATCCACTCCTGGATTACTTTGGTACCTTCCTGCTAGACTTATAGCAAGGTATACATCAGGTCTGGTACACAGCATTGCATACATGATAGAGCCTATGGCTGAAGCATAGGGAACATCTTTCATCTTCTCTCTATCTTCTGCAGTGGTCGGGCATTGAGTCTTACTCAACTTCACACCTTGTAACACAGGAAAGAACCCTTTCTTTGCTTGATCCATTTTGAACTTTTTCAAAACTTTGTCAAGGTATGTGCTTTTTGAAAGTCCAATTAAGCGTCTTGATCTATCTCTATAGATCTTGATGCCCAATATATACGCAGCTTCACCGAGGTCTTTCATTAAAAAAATCTTATTCAAGTATCCCTTTATGCTATCCAGAAATTCTATATCATTTCCAATCAGCAATATGTCATCCACATATAATATCAGAAATGCTACAGAGCTCCCACTCACTTTCTTGTAAATACAGGCTTCTTCAAAAGTCTGTACAAAACCAAATGCTTTGATCACACTATCAAAGCGTTTATTCCAACTCCGAGAGGCTTGCACCAGTCCATAAATGGATCGCTGGAGCTTGCACACTTTGTTAGCTCCCTTTGGATCGACAAAACCTTCCGGTTGCATCATATACAATTCTTCCAGAAATCCATTCAGGAATGCAGTTTTGACATCCTTTTGCCAAATTTCATAATCATAAAATGCGGCAATTGCTAACATGATTCCGACAGACTTAAGCATCGCTACGGGTGAGAAGGTCTCATCGTAGTCAATCCCTTGAACTTGTCGAAAACCTTTTGCAACAAGTCGAGCTTTATAGACAGTAGCATTACCGTCAGCATCAGTCTTCTTCTTGAAGATCCATTTATTTTCAATGGCTTGCCGATCATCGGGCAAGTTAACCAAAGTCCATACTTTGTTCTCATACATGGATCCCATCTCGGATTTCATGGCCTCAAGCCATTTTGCGGAATCTGGGCTCACCATCGCTTCTTCATTGTTCGTAGGTTCGTCATGGTCTAGTAACATAACCTCCAGAACAGGATTACCGTACCACTCTGGTGCGGATCTTACTCTGGTTGACCTACGAGGTTCAGTAATAACTTGATCTGAAGTTTCATGATCATCATCATTAACTTCCTCACTAATTGGTGTAGGTGTCGCAGAAACCGGTTTCTGTGATGAACTGCTTTCCAATAAGGGAGCAGGTACAGTTACCTCATCAGGTTCTACTTTCCTCCCACTCACTTCTTTCGAGAGAAACTCCTTCTCCAGAAAATTTCTGAATTTAGCAACAAAAGTTTTGCCTTCGGATCTGTGATAGAAAGTGTACCCAACAGTCTACTTTGGGTATCCTATGAAGACACATTTCTCCGATTTGGGTTCGAGCTTATCAGGTTGAAGTTTTTTCACATAAGCATCGCAGCCCCAAACTTTAAGAAACGACAACTTTGGTTTCTTGCCAAACCACAGTTCATAAGGCCTCGTCTCAACGGATTTCGATGGTGCCCTATTTAACGTGAATGCAGCCGTCTCTAAAGCATAACCCCAAAACGATAGCGGTAAATCAGTAAGAGACATCATAGATCGCACCATATCTAGTAAAGTACGATTACGACGTTCGGACACACCATTACGCTGTGGTGTTTCGGGTGGCGTGAGTTGCGAAACTATTCCGCATTGTTTCAAATGAAGACCAAACTCATAACTCAAATATTCTCCTCCATGATCAGATCGTAGAAATTTTATTTTCTTGTTACGATGATTTTCAACTTCACTCTGAATTTTTTTGAACTTTTCAAATGTTTCAGACTTATGTTTCATTAAGTAGATATATACCCATATCTGCTCAAATCATCTGTGAAGATGAGAAAATAACGATATCCGCCACGAGCCTCAATATTCATCGGACCACATACATCTGTATGTATGATTTTCAACAAATCTGTTGCTCTCTCCATAGTTCCGGAGAACGGTGTTTTAGTCATCTTGCCCATGAGGCACGGTTCGCAAGTACCAAGTGATTCATAATCAAGTGGTTCCAAAAGTCCATCAGTATGGAGTTTCTTCATGCGCTTTATACCGATATGACCTAAACGGCAGTGCCACAAATAAGTTGCACTATCATTATCTCTGCATCTTTTGGCTTCAGTATTAGGAATATGTGTATTACTACTATCGAGATTCAACAAAAATAGACCACTCTTCAAGGGTGCATGACCATAAAAGATATTACTCATATAAATAGAACAACCATTATTCTCTGATTTAAATGAATAACCGTCTCGCATCAAACAAGATCCAGATATAATGTTCATGCTTAACTCTGGCATCAAATAACAATAATTTAGGTCTAAAACTAATCCCGAAGGTAGATGTAGAGGTAGCGTGCCGACCGCGATCACATCGACTTTGGAACCAGTTCCCACGCGCATCATCACCTCATCCTTAGCCAATCTTCGTTTAATACGTAGCCCCTGTTTCGAGTTGCAAATATTAGCAACAAAACCAGTATCAAATACCCAGGTGCTACTGCGAGCATTAGTAAGGTACACATCAATAACATGTATATCACATATACCTTTGTTCACCTTGCCATCCTTCTTATCCGCCAAATACTTGGGGCAGTTCCGCTTCCAGTGACCAGTCCGCTTGCAGTAGAAGCACTCAGTCTCAGGCTTAGGTCTAGACTTGGGTTTCTTCTCCTAAACAACAACTTGTTTGCTGTTCTTCTTGAAGTTCCCTTTCTTCTTCCCTTTGCCCTTTTTCTTGAAACTAGTGGTCTTATTGACCATCAACACTTGATGCTCCTTTTTGATTTCTACCTCCGCAGCCTTTAGCATTGCGAAGAGCTCCGGAATCGTCTTATCCATCCCTTGCATGTTATAGTTCATCACGAAGCTCTTGTAGCTTGGTGGCAGTGATTGAAGAATTCTGTCAATGACGCTATCATCCGGAAGATTAACTCCCAGTTGAATCAAGTGATTGTTATACCCAGACATTTTGAGTATATGCTCACTGACAGAACTATTCTCTTCCATCTTGCAGCTGTAGAACTTATTGGAGACTTCATATCTCTCAATCCGGGCATTTGCTTGAAATATTAACTTCAACTCCTGGAACATTTCATATGCTCCATGACGTTCAAAACGTCGTTGAAGACCCGGTTCTAAGCCGTAAAGCATGGCACACTGAACTATCGAGTAGTCATCAGCTTTGCTCTGCCAGACGTTCATAACATCTGGTGTTGCTCCTGCAGCAGGCCTGGCACCCAGCGGTGCTTCCAGGACGTAATTCTTCTGTGCAGCAATGAGGATAATCCTCAAGTTACGGACCCAGTCCGTGTAATTGCTATCATCATCTTTCAACTTTGCTTTCTCAAGGAACACATTAAAATTCAACGGAACAACAGCACAGGCCATCTATCTACAATTAACATAGAAAAGCAAGATACTATCAGGTACTAAGTTCATGATAAATTCAAGTTTAATTAATCATATTACTTAAGAACTCCCACTTAGTCCTCTAAGTGATCACGTGATCCATATCAACTAAACCATGTCCATCCATCACGTGAGATGGAGTAGTTTCAACGATGAACATCACTATGTTGATCATATCTACTATATGATTCACGCTCGACCTTTCGGTCTCCGTGTTCCTAGGCCATATCTGTTATATGCTAGGCTTGTCAAGTTTAACCTGAGTATTCCGCGTGTGCAACTGTTTTGCACCCGTTGTATTTGAACAGAGAGCCTATCACACCCGATCATCACGTGGTGTCTCAGCACGAAGAACTTTCGCAACGGTGCATACTCAGGGAGAACACTTATACTTTGATAATTTAGTGAGGGATCATCTTATAATGCTACCGTCAATCAAAGCAAGATAAGATGCATAAAAGATAAACATCACATGCAATCAATATAAGTGATATGATATGGCCATCATCATCTTGTGCTTGTGATCTCCATCTCCGAAGCACCGTCATGATCCCCATCGTCACCGGCGCGACACCTTGATCTCCATCGTAGCATCGTTGTCGTCTCGCCAATCTTATGCTTCTAGAACTATCGCTACCGCTTAGTGATAAAGTAAAGCATTACAGGGCGATTACGTTGCATACAATAAAACGACAACCATATGGCTCCTGCGAGTTGCCGATAACTCGGTTACAAAACATGATCATCTCATACAATAAAATTTGGCATCATGTCTTGACCATATCACATCACAACATGCCCTGCAAAAACAAGTTAGACGTCCTCTACTTTGTTGTTGCAAGTTTTACGTGGCTGCTACAGGCTTAGCAAGAACCGTTCTTACCTACGCATCAAAACCACAACGATAGTTTGTCAAGTTGGTGCTATTTTAACCTTTGCAAGGACCGGGCGTAGCCATACTCGGTTCAGCTAAAGTTGGAGAAACTGACACCCGCCAGCCACCTCTGTGCAAAGCACGTCGGAAGAACCAGTCTCGCGTAAGCGTACGCGTAATGTCGGTCCGGGCCGCTTCATCCAACAATACCGCCGAACCAAAGTATGACATGCTAGTAAGCAGTATGACTTATATCGCCCACAACTCACTTGTGTTCTACTCGTGCATATGACATCTACGCATAAAACCAGGCTCGGATGCCACTGTTGGGGAACGTAGTAATTTCAAAAAAATTCCTACGCACACGCAAGATCATGGTGATGTATAGCAACAAGAGGGGAGAGTGTTGTCCACGTACCCTCGTAGACCGAAAGCGGAAGCGTTAACACAACGCGGTTGATGTAGTCGTATGTCTTCACGATCCGACCGATCAAGTACCGAACGTACGACACCTCCGACTTCAGCACACGTTCAGCTCGATGACGTCCCTCGAACTCCGATCCAGCCGAGTGTTGAGGGAGAGTTTCGTCAGCACGACGGCGTGGTGACGATGATGATGTTCTACCGACGCAGGGCTTCACCTAAGCACCGCTACGATATTAACGAGGTGTAATATGGTGGAGGGGGGCACCGCACACGACTAAGAGATCAATGATTAATTGTTGTGTCTATGGGATGCCCCCTTGCCCCCGTATATAAATTATCAAAGGGGGAGAGGTGCGGCCAGCCTTGGGGCGCGCCAGGAGGAGTCCTACTCCCACCGGGAGTAGGACTCCCCCCTTTTCCTAGTTGGATTGGGACTTGGGAGGGGGGAAAGAGGAGAGGGAGAAGAAGGAAGGGGGGCGCCGCCCCCTTCTCCTTGTCCTATTCGGACTAGGGGGGAGGGGCGCGTGGCCCAGCCCTAGCCGCCTCTCCTCTCTTCCACCTAGGCCCACTAAGGCCCATTATGTTGCCGGGGGGTTCCGGTAACCTCCCGGTACTCCGGTAAAATCCCGATTTCACCCGGAACACTTCCGATATCCAAACATAGGCTTCCAATATATCAATATTTATGTCTCGGCCATTTCGAGACTCCTCGTCATGTCCGTGATCACATCCGGGACTCCGAACAACCTTCGGTACATCAAAACATATAAACTCATAATATAACTGTCATCGAAACGTTAAGCGTGCGGACCCTACGGGTTCGAGAACTATGTAGACATGACCAAGACACGTCTCCGGTCAATTAGCGGAACCTGTATGCTCATATTGGCTCCCACATATTCTACGAAGATCTTTATCGGTCAGACCGCATAACAATATACGTTGTTCCATTTGTCATCGGTATGTTACTAGCCCGAGATTCGATCGTCGGTATCTCAATACCTAGTTCAATCTCGTTACCGGCAAGTCTCTTTACTCGTTCTGTAATACATCATCTCGCAACAAACTCATTAGTTGCAATGCTTGCAAGGCTTAAGTGATGTGTATTACCGAGAGGGCCCAGAGATACCTCTCCGACAATCGAAGTGACAAATACTAGTCTCGAAATACGTCAACCCAACAAGTACCTTCGGAGACACCTGTAGAGCACCTTTATAATCACCCAGTTACGTTGTGACGTTTGGTAGCACACAAAGTGTTCCTCGGTAAACGGGAGTTGCATAATCTCATAGTCATAGGAACATGTATAAGTCATGAAGAAAGCAATAGCAACATACTAAACGATCGAGTGCTAAGCTAACGGAATGGGTCAGGTCAATCACATCATTCTCCTAATGATGTGATCCCGTTAATCAAATGACAACCCATGTCAATGGCTAGGAAACATAACCATCTTTGATCAACGAGCTAGTCAAGTAGAGGCATACTAGTGACACTTTGTTTGTCTATGTATTCACACAAGTATTATGTTTCCGGTTAATACAATTCTAGCATGAATAATAAACATTTATCATGATATAAGGAAATAAATAATAACTTTATTATTGCCTCTAGGGCATATTTCCTTCAGCTACAAATTTCAATGTTCAAGAAAGCGGTAAGCGTAAGCGGAGCGAAAGGCCACAGCTTAGAGCAATATCCGCTTAAGCGCAGCTTAACCGGGATTAAGCGTTTTTTTAATTGGCCAGATTTTGGCTGTTTTTGAATAATATGCACAAGAAAACAGGAAATATAGCACATAGGTAACTGAAAATCTGAAATAGCATATAAGGTTGAGATTCAGTGGTTTACACACCACAACAAATAGCCAAATAACACATAAGGATAAGGTCCAGTGGTTCACACAGCAAGCATAAATGCATAATATTGTCTTAGAGCATATAAGATAAATGGCAGCTGCAGGCAAGCAGCAGCAGCAGCAGCAGCAGCCAAACAGCAGCCCCAGCCCAGCCTATGTAGTAGTTCAGATCCAGTTCGGGCATGGGAAGGAAGAATGCATGGAGCTGAGTTGGATGCAGAACAGGAGCAGCTGCCACTGGAGCTCTCTTCTCCCCCCTCCCCTTCTAACCCAGTAAACCCTAGCGGAACAGGCCAGTATTGGGCCAAGCCTTTATACCCACCTTTTACCTCCAGCCCGTGGCTCATTTCTCGCTTTTTGAACGCTTAAGCGCGCTCAGCGACCGCTTAGCCAGTGCTCAGCGCTAAAGCGGCCGCTAAATCCCGCTTTTTTTCGCTTAACGCTAAAACTACCGCCTAGGGCAGAAGCGAAGCGTTTAGCTGTCGCTTAGCGCTTACGCGCGCTTAAGCGGCGCCTAAAAACGCTTTCTTGAACATTGACAAATTTTACATCATGTAGGGCAACATCAAGCTTTGCTACAATGAAGATGCATGCTTCAGTTCCCAACACGCCATATATAGTATCAATAATCACTACCTTTGATTGCCGCCTATTATAAGCGAGAAAGATTCTCATACTTCCAGATGCTTTTCAGCTGTACAAGACTACAAATATATCATCATGCTGGAGTACATGTATCACTAGTAGAAAACAGGGCTTTGATTCGGCCAAAAAAGAGCATTAGTCCCGGTTCGAGCGGCTAGGGCACCGTACAGGCATTAGTCCCGGTTCAAATGGGACCTTTAGGCCCGGTTGGTGCCATGAAACATAAATTTGGACATGTTTTGCAAAAAAGTGTTATGAAAAAGTAAAACGGCTATAACTTTTGCATACGATATAAAAAAACGTATAATATATCAAAATGTTTAGCACGAAAATCCGCATCCGATTTTGACAGCCTATGGCTTGTTTGCAAATTTCTAGATTCCTCAAATTCTAAAAGGAAAAAAAAGTTATGCTCAAATTTCAGTTTTTTCTTTAAATTTTGGTTATATCTGGTCAAACTATGGTCAAACTACTTATTCAAAGAAGTATTAGTGATACTAAATAATTATTCAAGAATATTAGTGTTACTAAATAATTATTTCAGTTTTTTGAATTTTGGTCAAATCTTGTCAAACTGTGGTCAAATCGTGGTCAAACTACTTATTCAAGAAGTATTAGTGTTACTAAATAATTATTCAAGAATATTAGTGTTACTAAATAATTATTTCATTTTTTTTTTGAATTTTGGTCAAATCTGGTCAAATTGTGGTCAAACTGTGGTCAAACTATGGTCAAACTACTTATTCAAAGAATATTAGTGTTACTAAATAATTATTGTTTTTTAGAATAATAGTTTCAAACTAAAACAGTGAAACGTGTGACTTAATGCTCAAGCTAAACTCCTGAGGGTTAATAGGATTGACATCTTAGTATTGTCAGGAAAACAACAAGTGCAGACTTGAAACGAAAGAGAATAGAACCTGGAAGTTAAGCGTGCTCAGGCTAGGGTAGTGAGAGGATGGGTGACCGGCCGGCAAGTTAGATGATTTGGAATGATGAGGGGTGATTAGAGATTAGAAATTAAATTGAGCAGTGATGATGGGTGATTAGAGATTAAATTATAAAAAAAATTCAAAAAATTTCCTTTAGTCCCGGTTGACTAAAGGTGGAGCTCCAGGCAGCGGCCACGTGGAGGGCATTTAGTCCCGGTTCATATAAGAACCGGGACTAAAGGGGGGGCTTTAGTACCGACCCTTTAGTCCCGGTTCGAGAACCGGGACTAAAGGCCCTTATGAACCGGGACAAATGGCCCTTTTTCTACTAGTGTATCGGCGCCAATTATTGATATCTGATATAATATGTGCATTTTATGCAAACCTCCACTGTGAGGCATGTGTTGGCCTATTGCCCTTACATCAATGTAGATTGCTAGCTCTAAATAATGTGCAAGTCAACCGTACGGTTTTGTTGTGATTTGAGTAATATAAGAGTTTACCCGCCAAAAAAGAATAAAAACCTATACGATTTTGTTATTTCAATTTGGATCCTGACTTTTCTCAAAAAAAAATCCAGCAGCAACGCGCGGGGCATCATCTAGTTAAATAAACACCTATGTCATGAAAGTACAATCTACGCATGGAAGTATGTGAAAGCCTCTACACAGGAAACACACACTAGTGCTTCAGATATGATTTGATGAAAAGAAGCAAAGATTAAAGTTATCGGTTCATAGCAAATCCGATAAAAAAGAAATTATTCAACAATGAGCATGATGCTGCTTATTACAAGTAAAGTAACTAAATTGAATCCATGTAAATTCAAGAAGATAGATGCTGCTAAGCTCTATAGAAGGCGCTTGGAAAGGAATCAATTGCAGTACAGTTGCATAAGGAATGTTGCACTGACATCTCTCGAAGGTTTCCTGCTTATTCAGTATTCACACTGACGAAATTCAAATAAACACCATAAAAAACAATTCTAACAGTCTGGTCTGTTGTAGAGGATTTTCCATATGTAATACTTTCCTGAATGTTGAATCTCAGCAATATAGGTTCCTCGTTTAGTAGGCCAGTATAATTAATTACGTGTTTTTAAGTCTCGATACAAGAAACTTGCAAACCTATGGTTCATCAATGGCTGTAATTTACTTTTTACTGAAAGATTTGTTATCTAGTGATCTCTCTCTACCTTGTGGCTGAGATGAACATATTGTGGAAAGCAAAATCAACTCAAGTTTTTTAGTCTGCACTGGACACCACCAACCAATTTCCAGCAAGGATAGTTAGAATTGTTTTTCATACCCACTAATATAGAACAATGACTCTGAACTGAGGAGGCGGAGGGGGATTTGCATTACGAGATTTTACCAATGAAATTGAGATCTCCCTTTTCTTTCACGATCATTACAAAGAATATCCTGTATGAATAACACAACAGAATATAAATACTACAGTGGATGAAAATAATGAAACCAAGAACAGAACATGAATACCTGACACCTATTGCGGTATTCCTTTGGAAGCTCTTCAGCAGCCAAGAATGCATCAAGCATGCCAAAGTACACCTGTACATACAGAAATGGAGAAATAAATATTATAGTAGTTCAGTAAGAATCATGTATGTGCTTACAAAATTTAGACAATCAGCTCACAAGTAAAAATCCTTATATTATGGATATTGTAAGCTATGCCAATAGTTTTGTTACCTCTACAGCATGTAGCCCAAACAAGTCAAAATGAAACTGGCACTTCTCGATTGGCATCTCATATAATAGCAACGATTTACAATGCTTCCTCTTCTTTCTTCAGATACCAATACCAATGAAGTTTGTCTATTACATTCAGTCACTCAACATGACTCGAGCCAAATATCCGACTGCGTACTCCCCAAATACTAAAGCAGTCCTCACTTTGCATCTTAGGAGCGAGTTTAAATAACAAGACCACAAGTAAAGTCACCCTCGAGCGTCAGGAATCAGAACTGTATTGTTCGTGGAGAGTAATCATACAATACAACTGCACAGATAAATTATTTGTTTTTGAGTACTTTCGAATTGAGGTATAGCCTTTCAGTATAATGAAAAATGTGTCTGTTTCATGCTTTATGAAAAATCACTTATGAGCTAGTGGAATGCCCTGTAGATGAAGAGCAAAATAGAATGAATAATAGTTTTCACTTTGATATGAAAACAAATCATGGGGCTCAATATGGAGATAGGACAAGTGTAGTAACTGCAAGTGTATGCCTAGGGTTGACAATTGCCAGAACCATTTTTGGCAGCCAGTAGCCAGATATATATTATCTGAAAAAGAAAATTATTATTTTACTTGCTAATACCTGAAAGCAAGCTGAATGCATGAAGTGACCACAAGGAAGAGCTCTAACTGCAGCACTTGATGTGAATAGGAGGTCACCGCAAATTGGACAGTTTGTCTCTAGCCCCTTCTCCCGACATTTGTGTTCTGATAGTCTCATTCCAAGGCGGCAATTGCACTTCATGCAATGGAAGAAATCAAGCCTAGGCGGCGTGGTGGTGTGAAGTTGCTGCCTCGTGAGCCACTGCCAAATAATTTAGAAATGTCGACGGTATAAAATAAGGTACAGTTATAAAAATTGTCAGAGTAGCGTAGGATATAACAGCCGTAGACACAAATGGTTATGGAGAAGCAGCTTAAGATATACTCCATCCGTTGCAAAATAGATGACTCAACTTTGTACTAACTTTAATATAAAGTTAGTTAGTACAAAGTTGGGTCATCTATTTTGGAACGAAGGGAGTAACAGTTAGAGGGGGGCATTAACAGGTTTTGTTAATTCAGAGAGCTTCAATGTGCAGAGAGTAAACGACCGTGCAGTAGGAAAGTGAGATCACAAATCCAATTTGGGGCATTTGACACACATATTGCAGGGACGTACAAAATCTAATTTGAAGACAAAATGCCATGAACTTGTTTCGTCGCGGACGACACGCCTAAGCTATTCCGTTTCTGAATATAAGGGATAAGCTATTCCGTTTCTGAATATAAGGGAGATAGGCATCATCAACCAGGCCAGCTAGCACGAGGCGCTGTGTTGGACAATTCTGTAATAAACAATAACCGAGGCCCTGATAAAGCTTCAACCTGCAACCTGAACGTCCACAGAGGAGTGGAGTCTGCTTATGAATTTTACTCGCGCGAATACAATACTAAATGGATAGCATTTCTGTGCACAGTACAACCAAACAACACGGCCTAGAACAACAGTGCATTTCTGGCTCATGTCCAAGTGGTGAATCGGAAAAAATAAATCTGAATCAACCTAGAACAACAAGGAACCACGCCTGCAAAATCGAATTGTATGCATAGACAAGAACCCTAGAACTTGACATGGCTAGAATATGATTCACCGCGGCTCGATAACCGCCGCACACTGGCACGCGCATGACAGAGAGCAGAGCAGAGGGTCTTACCTAGGCCGGAGTGGAAGAAGCGTCTGGCCACCGGATGCGCAGGGGATACATGGAGGGAGCGCGGGGCAGAACAGCAGACCGCGCCTGTACCCACTACGCCTACATCGGGCCGCTAGCCGTGATCCGCGCTGCCTGAGGTGGAGCGGCCGCGGACACTGCGGATCCGCCGCCATGGTTGCTGTGCCCAACTAGTGAGAAGGGTAGGGGAGGCACTGATCGGGTGGAATCACCGCGGAACATGAGGATCCGCCGCTATGGTTGTTGCGCCCAGCGAAAGTAGGGTCGAGGAGGCACATAATTTTTTTGGATGGGCGGAGGGGCACCGACGGTGGAATCGATCCATAAATCAGGGCGTTGCGGGCCGGCCCGCAGGGATCACACAACGCGAACGCTGGCAGACCACCACCGCGTCTGCTGGCAGAACATTTGATCTCAGACGTTAATCGGGTTAGCGCCGCCACTCACCTGCCGCGACTTTGTATACAAGGATGATCCCCTCTTGTTAGGGTTACCTATCCTCTCGGTGACTTTGGGAGCCACCGTTGAGATCTATCTCTCCCCTCGCCGATCTTTCCCCTAAGCCCTGTCTGGACTTGGACTGATAACGGGGCGATCTTGCATCGATGCCCGGTCTCAGACTAGCTAGGGTTTGGGGTGTTAGAGGGTAGCTAGGGTTTTGTCCACCTGGTGATTTCTCTTGTTCGTCGGGTTAGGGTTTTGCAGTAATGGCGAGTTCGGCTTCAGGCGCGGGCTCGGGAACCGGTGATGTTGAGGAGATGATGAAGAATCTGGGCTTAACGGAAGATGATCTAGATGACGTGGTCTTTGAGGAGCAACAGGTTCCAGCAGATGCAGCTATCAGGTGGATGGCCATAGCAAGGGTCCATACCCCAAAAGACTACAACCAGTACTGGTTCTTCCACAACATGAGGGCTGCGTGGGATCTGGCGCAGGAAGTAAAAATCCGCCCGCTCGAAGGAAATCTATACACGATGCAGTTCTCTTGTTGGGGCGATTGAGAGCGTGTAATGGCCGAAGGTCCATGGACTTTCAAGGGCAATGCAGTTGTGCTGGCTGAGTATGATGGCTTCACAAAGCCATCAGAGGTTAATTTGGATATGCTGGACATTTGGGTTCAGATACATGATTTGCCTGACGGTTACTTCCCGATGGTGAAAGCGCTGGCTGGAAAAATTGGTGAACTCATATATGCTGAACCGAAATCTCAAGACTTTGAAGGGAACTTTGTGCTCGTCAGGGTCAAGATAAATGTCCACAAACCACTCAAGAATGTTGTCTCGGTGGTGAAGGAAGGCAGGAGGCAGTTTTTCCTAGTTAAATACGAACGATTGCCTGATTGGTGTGCTGTGTGTGGCCATTTGGGTCATCAATTTAAGGAACATGGTGATGGCATTCATCCACCTCAAGCCCTGGTTTTCAAAAACCTGAGGGCATCATGGTTCAGAGGCCCGGGTTGGGGGCTGGGAGAGGGAAGAGGACGCGGTCGTCAGGGACGTGGCCGTGGACGTGGACGTGGAACTTCACAGAGGAACCAGCGGGACTGACAGGACCAGGAGGAGCCTGAAGATCCTGCGGCGAGAGATGTCTCTATGGAGGAAGCAGACAACAATTGGAAGAGGGGTGCAGTGCTTAAAAGCTCAACATCAGCAACGCTTGCAAGCGACCCGTTACTTCTGCCGCCTCCACCGGAGACCACAGCTAGCTCCCCATCAAAGCAAGAACTGAAGAGGACCAAGACGACTCTACCCACTAGTGACAATATCACGGTGAAGAACCTAGTTCTGACCATTAATGATGCGCGTTTGGCGGGCTCCCAAGTGGGGTCGCGCCTAGCGCAATGAGTCTTTTGTGCTGGAACTGTCATGGGGCTGGCAAACCCGCAACAACTCGTGAGCTTCGTGATCTCACAAGGAAACATGCTCCCTCTATCACATGTATCCTTGAAACACAAATAGAGGGTTCTCGAGTTGAAAATTTGGTTGGTTCTTTAGGTTACAATAAAAGTTTTGCTGTAAGCAGTTCTGGTAGAAGTGGAGGATTAGGTATTTTCTGGAATGAAGAAATAAAGCTTGAGGTTGTGGGTTACTTAGAGTATCACATTGATGTTATAGTTGATGAGATGGTTGACATTCAGACTAGGGTAACTTTCGTCTATGGAAAGGCGAGAACGAATGAACGTTACAAAACTTGGAACATGCTCCGTGGTATTGCGGGAGCGAGCACCATGCCATGGCTGGTGATGGGTGATTTTAATGAGGTTATCCACGCACACGAACATGATGGTGTAGGCAATTGAAGCCAAGCTCAAATGGATTTGTTCTGCGATGCACTAGATACTTGTGGTCTTTCTGACATCGGTTACTCAGGGACAAGCTGGACATTTGAAAAAAAGGTCACAGGAGGTACTTACACAAGAGTCAGATTGGATAGGGGAGTTGCCAACCCAGCTTGGTCCATTGCTTTTCCAGGAGCAGAGCTACAACACTTGACCACGGCAGCCTCAGACCACGTACCGCTGCTGTTGCGTTATAGCGACATGCATGCATGCAGAAGGGGCCCATGACCATTTAAGTATGAAATATGCTGGGAGAGGGACGAGGCGCTGCCGGCAGTAGTGGAGACAGCATGGGCATGAGAAGCGGCAGATTCGGTCAGTGCGCCACAGGGTAAGCTCCAATCGCTGGCAGGCGATTTGTCGCATTGGGACCGCACGCACTTCGGCAACGTCGGAGGGAAATAGCGCAATTAAAGAAACAGCTACAGGAGCTGCGGGAGATCCCAGGCAAATCTGGTCCCAATCATTTGGAAACGAAATTGATTGACCGCTTGACAGAGCTATATCATCGTGAGGAAATGCTTTGGCGGCAGCGGGCCAGGTTGCAGTGGCTTGTGCATGGGGACAAAAACACATACTTTTTCCATTTGCCTGCTAGTAGGAGAAGAAGGAAAAATCAAATTAAAATGCTACGACGCCCAGATGGACAAATGACAGAGAACATAGCTGAGATGGAGGCGCTAGCAACTTCTTTTTATGAGGATTTTTACACCTCGGAGGGGGTCTCTAATATGCATGAGGTTCTTGATATTGTTCCTTGCAAAGTCACTCAGGCTATGAATGATACACTCAATGCTCTGTACAGTCGAGATGAAGTCAAGACCGCACTATTCCAAATGTTCCCCATTAAAGCTCCAGGCCCTGATGGATATCCTGCACATTTTTTCAGCGCCATTGGGAAGTGTGTGGCCACGATGTTACAAAGGTGGTACTGAAAATAGTGGAGGGCACTGAGTCAACCGAGTGCATCAATGAAACTGTACTGGTATTGATCCCTAAGGTAAAAAAAACCCTACATTACTGTCCCAGTTTCGTCCCATTAGCTTATGCAATGTCTTGTACAAGATAGCGTCCAATGTAATAGCTAACAGGCTTAAATCAGTCTTACCTGCCATCATCTCTGAGGAGCAGTCGGCCTTTGTCCCGGGCAGATTGGTCACAGACAACATCATCACAGCTTATGAGTGCTTGCATTTCATGAAAAGGAACAAAGCCAAAAAGCATTAGTCCTGTGCTTTGAAGCTTGATATGATGAAAGCCTATGACAGGGTCGAGTGGGAGTACTTGAGGGCTATAATGCTTAAGGTGGGCTTCACTGACAGATGGGTGGATATTGTGATGAGCCTAGTAACTAGAGTGAAGTTTTCTGTTCTTTTTAATGGGAAGAAATTGCAAGAGTTTATACCTTCGAGATGAATCAGATAGGGGGACCCAATATCTCCATACCTGTTTTTGTTGGCAGCAGAGGGCCTTTCATGACTTTGAAAATCCAGAGAAGAGTCATCCAATTTGCAGGGTTTACAGGTAGCACCTACGGCGCCACCAGTGAATCATTTGCAGATGACAGCCTGCTGTTCTTCAAGGCCAATAGTGTGGGTGCTACTGAGGTTAACCAGGTGCTGAATATTTATTGTCAGGCAACATGGCAACGGATCAATCATTCAAAATCCTCGATCTTCTTTAGCAAGGGGGTTCTTGAGAGCACACGGGCGGAGATAAAAGGTTTGCTGAATGTTCCCAACGAAACTCTTAATGAGAAATACTTGGGTATGCCATCAGATATTGGAAGTTCAAAAAATGGGCCTTTTAAGTATTTAAAGGACCGTTTGTGGAGCAAGGTGCAGGGATGGATTGAAAATACCATGTCAATAGCTGGCAAGGAAGTTCTAGTCAAATCAGTTGCTCAAGCGGTGCCTATTTTCTCCATGTCATGCTTCAAACTACCTAGGGGTTTATGTGAACATCTGAATATGTTGATAAGGAAGTTTTGGTGGGGTAGCAAGGAAGGAAAAAGAAAACCACACTGGGTTTCCTGGCAAACAATGACACAACCAAAAGGATGGGCGGTCTTGGTTTGAAGGACTTTGAATTGTTCAACCTAGCCATGCTAGCCAGGCAAGCGTGGCGGTTATTATAGCATCCCGAGACTTTAAGTGCCAGACTTTTGAGAAGCATTTACTATCCACAGTCTGACATTCTCCAAGCAAACCTTGGTAGTCATCCTAGTCAAGTTTGGAGAGCTATAGTGGAAGGAAGAGATACCCTAAAACAAGGATTGATCAGGCGGGTCGGTAACGGAGAGACAACATACATGTGGAGTGACAATTGGCTACCACGGGACGAGATGATGCGACCGTACAGGTGTTTGACAGCGAACCCGCCTTCCGGAGTGTCAGAGTTAATCGACAACATGTCCGCGTCATGGGACAGGGCTAAGGTCGAAGCGAATTTTCTGCCAATGGACGCTCGAGTGGTAATGGGGATTCCCCTATGTACCTGCAACTTGCCTGATTTCTGGAGTTGGCATCATGAGAAGCATGGCATTTTTTCAGTGAAATCTGCATACAGAACGCTTGTGGCCAATGGAGAGAGGCCTGGCTTGAGGGTAACTCTGGTTCTTCAAGTACGCATGCTGAGGAAGGTGCATGGAAATCTTTATGGAAAACGAGTGTTCCTGCAAAGGTTCGGATGTTTCTCTGGCGTCTTTCAAAACATTCCTTGCCAACCAACGATGTAAGAGCACACCGACATATGATTGACTTGGCTAGCTGCGGTTTGTGTGGAGCTCCAGATTCATGGACGCACTCACTTGTGGAATGTTCAACGTCCAGATGCGTTTGGGTGTTGAGTGACAATGAGCTAGCACATAAAATGATGATGGTGACTGAGCTTCTACCAAGCATTGGCTGTTCACATTGAAGGAAACACCGGCGCATGATAAGTTTGTGCTGTTATCGGTCACCTTGTGGGCCATCTGGTCGTCCAGGCGGAAAGTAATACACGAAGGGATTTTTCAGAGTCCACAGTCAACTCAAGCTTTCATTCACAGGTTCATCGATGATCTACATGAAGGAAATATGGCCTAGAGGCAATAATAAAGTTATCATTTATTTCCTTATATCATGATAAATGTTTATTATTCATGCTAGAATTGTATTAACCGGAAACTTAGTACATGTGTGAATACATAGACAATACAGAGTGTCCCTAGTATGCCTCTACTTGACTAGCTTGTTTATCAAAGATGGTTATGTTTCCTGACCATAGACATGTGTTGTCATTTGATGAACGAGATCACATCATTAGGAGAATGATGTGATGGACAAGATCAATCAGTTAGCTTAGCATAATGATCGTTAAGTTTTATTGTTACTCCTTTCTTCATGACTTATACATGTTCCTCTGACTATGAGATTATGCAACTTCCGAATACCAGAGGAACACCTTGTGTGCTATCAAATGTCACAACATAACTGGGTGATTATAAAGATGCTCTACAGGTGTCTCCGAAGGTGTTTGTTGGGTTGGCATAGATCAAGATTAGGATTTGTCACTCCGAGTTTCGGAGAGGTATCTCTGGGCCCTCTCGGTAATGTACATCACTATAAGCCTTGCAAGCAATGTGACTAATGAGTTAGTTGCGGGATGATGCATTACAGAACGAGTAAAGAGACTTGCCGGTAACGATATTGAACTAGGTATGATGATACCGACGATCGAATCTCGGGCAAGTAACATACCGATGACAAAGGGAACAACGTATGTTGTTATGCGGTTTGAGCGATAAAGATCTTCGTAGAATATGTAGGAGCCAATATGAGCATCCAGGTTCCGCTATTGGTTATTGACTGGAGATGTGTCTCGGTCATGTCTACATAGTTCTCGAACCCGTAGGGTCCGCACGCTTAACGTTCGATAACGATTTGTATTATGAGTTATGTGATTTGATGTACCAAAGGTTGTTCGGAGTCCCAGATAAGATCACGGACATGACGAGGAGTCTCCAAATGGTCAAGACATAAAGATTGATATATTGGACCATGTTATTCGGACACCGGAAGTGTTCCGGAGAGTTTCGGGTAAAATCGGAGTGCCGGAGGGGTTACCGGAACCCCCCGGGGAAGTAATGGGCCTTAGTGGGCCTTAAGGGAGAGAGAGGGCAGCAACGAGGAGGTGGCGCGCCCCCCAAGGGGAGTCCGAATATTACTAGGGGAGGGGGCGCGACCCCTCTTTCCCTCTCCCTCTCCCTCTCCTTCCTTCTTACCCCCTTCCGCCAAGTGGAATCCTACTAGGAATTGGAGTCCTAGTAGGACTCCTCTCCTTGGGGCGTGCCTCTAGGGACCGGCCGGCCTCCTCCCTCCCTCCTTTATATACGGGGGAGGGGTGCACCCCATAGACACACAAGTTGATCTTTTAGCCGTGTGCGGTGCCCCCCTCCACAGAAACACACCTCGGTCATATTGTCGTAGTGCTTAGGCGAAGCCCTGCGCCGGTAACTTCATCATCACCGTCGCCACGCCGTCGTGCTAACGGAACTCTCCCTCAGCCTCAACTGGATCAAAAGTACGAGGGACATCATTGAGCTGAACGTGTGCCGAACACGGAGGTGCCGTACGGTGCTAGGATCGGTCGGATCGTAAAGACGTACGACTACATCAACCCCGTTGATAAAACGCTTCCGCTTTCGGTCTACGAGGGTACGTGGACACACTCTCCCCGCTCGTTGCTATGCATCTCCTAGGTAGATCTTGCGTGATCGTAGGAATTTTTTTTGAAATTGCATGTTCCCGTGGCGTCCGAGCCAGGTCTGTGCGTAGATGTTATATGCACGAGGAGAACACAAAGAGTTGTGGGCGATAATAGTCATACTGCTTACCAGCATGTCATACTTTGATTCGGCGGTATTGTTGGATGAAGCGGCCCAGACCGACATTACATGACCGCGTTCATGAGACTGGTTCTACGGCAGTGCTGCGCACATAGGTGGCTAGTGGGTGTCTGTTTCTCCAACTTTAGTTGAATCGAGTGTGACTACGCCCGGTCCTTGTTGAAGGTTAAAACAGCACACTTGACGAAAAATCGTTGTGGTTTTGATGCATAGGTAAGATCAGTTTTTGCTAAGCCCGTAGCAGCCACGTAAAACTTGCAACAACAAAGTAGAGAACGTCTAACTTGTTTTTGCAGGGCTTGCTGTGATGTGATATGGTCAAGACGTGATGATATATAAATTGTTGTATGAGATGATCATGTTTTGTAAAAGTTATCGGCAACTGGCAGGAGCCTTATGGTTGTCGCTTTATTGTATGAAATGCAATCGCCATGTAATTGCTTTATTTTATCACTAAGCGGTAGCGATAGTCGTAGAAGCAATAGTTGGCAAGACGACAACAATGCTACGATGGAGATCAAGGTGTCAAGCTGTGACGATGGTGATCATGACGGTGCTTTGGAGATGGAGATCAAAGGCACAAGATGATGATGGCCATATCATATCACTTACTTTGATTGCATGTGATGTTTATCTTTTATGCATCTTATTTTGCTTAGTACGGCGGTAGCATTATAAGATGATCCCTTACTTAAATTTCAAGGTATAAGTGTTCTGCCTGAGTATGCACTGTTGCGACAGTTCTTCGTGCCGAGACACCACGTGATGATCGGGTGTGATAAGCTCTACGTTCATATACAACGGGTGCAAGCCAGTTTTGCACACACAGAATACTCGGGTTAAACTTGACGAGCCTAGCATATGCAGATATGGCCTCGGAACACTGAGACCGAAAGGTCGAGCGTGAATCATATAGTAGATATGATCAACATAGTGATGTTCACCATTGAAAACTACTCCATCTCACGTGATGATCGGACATGGTTTAGTTGATATGGATCACATGATCATTTAGATGACTAGAGGGATGTCTATCTAAGTGGGAGTTCTTAAGTAATATGATTAATTAAACTTTAATTTATCATGAACTTAGTCCTGATAGTATTTGCAAATTATGTTGTAGGTCAATAGCTCGCGATGTAGTTCCCCGTTTATTTTTGATATGTTCCTAGAGAAAAATAAGTTGAAAGACGATAGTAGAAATGATGCGGACTTGGTCCGTGATCTGAGGATTATCCTCATTGCTGCACAGAAGAATTATGTCCTTGATGCACCGCTAGGTGACAGACCTATTGCAGGAGCAGATGTAGACGTTATGAACGTTTGAAAAAGCTCGGTATGATGACTACTTGATAGTTTAGTGCACCATGCTTTACGGCTTAGAACCGGGACTTAAAAATGTTTTGAACGCCACGGAGCATATGAGATGTTCCAAGAGATGAAATTGGTATTTCAATCTCATGCCCGTATCGAGAGGTATGAGACCTCTGACAAGTACTTTGCCTACAAGATGGAGGAGAATAGCTCAACCAGTGAGCATGTGCTCAGAATGTCTGAGTACTACAATTGCTTGAATCAAGTGGGAGTTAATCTTCCAGATAAGATAAGTGATTGACGGAGTTCTCTAGTCACTATCACCAAGTTACTAGAACTTCATGATGAACTATAATATGCAAGGGATGACGAAAACGATTCCCGAGCTCTTCGCGATGTTGAAATCGGCGAAGGTAGAAATCAAGAAAGAGCATCAAGTGTTGATGGTCAGCAAGACCACTAGTTTCAAGAAAAGGGCAAACGGAAAGAAAGGGAACTTCAAGAAGAACGGCAAGCAAGTTGCTGCTCAAGTGAAGGAACCCAAGTCTGGACCTAAGCCTGAGACTGAGTGCTTCTACTGCAAAGAGACTGGTCACTAGAAGCGGAACTATCCCAAATACTTGGCGGATAAGAAGGATGGCAAAGTGAACAAAGGTATATTTGATATACATGTTATTGATGTGTACTTTACTAGTGTTCATAGTAACCCCAGGGTATTTGATACCAGTTTCAGTTGCTCTGATTAGTAACTCAAAACAGGAGTTGCAAAATGAACAGAGACTAGTTAAGGGCAAGGTAACAATGTGTGCTGGAAGTTGTTCCAAGGTTGACAAGATCACCATCGCATAGTCCCTCTACCTTCGGGATTAGTGTTGAACCTAAATAAATGTTATTTGGTGTTTGCGTTGAGCATGAATATGATTGGATCATGTTCATTGCAATACGGTTATTCATTTAAGTCAGAGAATAATTATTATTCTGTTTACATGAATAAAACCTTCTTAGGTCATGCACCAAAAATGGTTTATTGAATCTCGATCGTAGTGATACAATATATTCATAATATTGATGCCAAAAGATGCAAAGTTGATAATGATAGTGCAACTTATTTGTGGCACAACCGTTTAGGTCATATTGGTGTAAAGCGCATGAAGAAACTCCACGTAGATGGACTTTTGGAATCACTTCATTATGAATCGCTTGATGCTTGCGAACCATGCCTCATGGGCAAGATGACTAAGACTCCGTTCTCCGGAACAATGGAGCGAGCAACTGACTTATTGGAAATAATACATACTAATGTATGCGGTCCGATAAGTGTTGAGGCTCGCAGCAAGTATCGTTATTTTCTGACCTTCACAAATGATTTGAGCAGATATGGGTATATCTACTTAATGAAACACAAGTCTGAAACATTTGAAAAGTTCAAAGAATTTCAGAGTGAAGTGGAGAATCATCGTAACAAGAAAATAAAGTTTCTACGATCTGATCGCGGAGATGAATATTTGATTTACGAGTTTGGCCTTCATTTAAAACAATGTGTAATAGTTGCACAACTCACGCTACCTGGAACACCATAGCGTAATGGTGTGTCCGAACATCGTAACCGTACTATATTGGATATGGTGCGATCTATGATGTCTCTTACCGATTTACCACTATCGTTTTGGGGTTATGCATTAGAGACAGCTGCATTCACGTTAAATAGGGCACCATCTAAATCCGTCGAGATGACACCGTAAGAACTGTGGTTTGGCAAGAAACCTAAGCTGTCGTTTCTTAAAGTTTGGGGTTGCGATGCTTATGTGAAAAAGATTCAACCTGATAAGCTCGAACCCAAATCGGAGAAATGCGTCTTCATAGAATACCCAAAGGAAACTGTTGGGTACACCTTCTATCACAGATCCGAAGGCAAGATATTTGTTGCTAAAAATGGATTCTTTCTAGAGAAGGAGTTTCTCTCGAAAGAAGTGAGTGGGAGGAAAGTAGAACTTGATGAGGTAATTGTACCTTCTCCCGAATTGGAAAGTAGTTCATCACAGAAATCAGTTCCAGTGATGCCTATACCAATTAGTGAGGAAGCTAATGATAATGATCATGAAACTTCACATCAAGTTACTACCGAACCTCGTAGGTCAACCAGAGCACGCTCCACACTAGTGGTATGGTAATCCTATTCTGAAAGTCATGTTACTAGACCATGACGAACCTACGAACTATGAGGAAGCGATGATGAGTCTAGATTCCGCAAAATGGCTTGAGGCCATGAAATCTGAGATGGGATTCTTGTATGAGAACAAAGTTTGGACTTTGGTTGACTTGCCCGATGATCGACAAGCCATAGAGAATAAATGGATCTTCAAGAGGAAGACAGACGCTTATGGCAATGTTACCATCTACAAATCTCGAAATGTCGCAAAAATGTTTTCGACAAGTTCAAGGTGTTGAATACGATGAGATTTTCTCACTTGTATCGATGCTTAAAAGTCTTTCCGAATCATGTTAGCAATTGCCGCATTTTATGATTATGAAATTTGGCAAATGGATGTCAAAACTGCATTCCTTAATGGATATCTTAAAGAAGAGTTGTATATGATGCAACCAGAAGGTTTTGTCGATCCAAAAGGTGCTAACAAAGTGTGCAAGCTCCAGCGATCCATTTATGGACTGGTGCAAGCATCTCGGAGTTGGAATATACGCTTTGATAGTGTGATCAAGGCATATGGATTTATACAAACTTTTGGAGAAGCCTGTATTTACAAGAAAGTGAGTGGGAGCTCTGTAGCATTTCTGATATTATATGTGGATGACATATTGTTGATCAGAAATGATGTAGAATTTTCTAGAAAGCATAATGGAGTGTTTGAAAGGAGTTTTTCAAAGAAAGACCTCGGTGAAGCTGCTTACATATTGAGCATCAAGATCTATAGAGATAGATCAAGATGCTTGATAAGTTTTTTCAATGAGTACATACCTTGACAAGTTTTTGAAGTAGTTCAAAAATAGAACAGTCAAAGAAGAAGTTCTTGCCTATGTTGCAAGGTGTGAAGTTGAGTAAGACTCAAAGCCCAACCACGGCAGAAGATAGAGAGAGAATGAAAGTCATTTCCTATACCTCAGCCATAGGTTCTATAAAGTATGCCATGTTGTGTACCAGACCTATTGTATACCCTGCCCTGAGTTTGGTAAGGGAGTACGATAGTGATCTAGAAGTAGATCACTCGACAGCGGTCAAAATTATCCTTAGAGGACTATGGAAATATTTCTCGGTTATGGAGGTGATAAAGAGTTCATCGTAAAGAGTTTCGTCGATGCAAGCTTTGACACCGATCTGGATGACTCTGAGTCTCGATCTGGATACATATTGAAAGTGGGAGCATTTAGCTAGAGTAGCTCCATGCAGAGCATTGTAGACATAGAAATTTGCAAAATACATACGGATTTGAATGTGGCAGACCCATTGACTAAACCTCTCTCACAAGTAAAACATGATCACACCTTAGTACTCTTTGGGTGTAATCACATGGTGATGTGAACTAGATTATTGACTCTAGTAAACCTTTTTGGTATTGGTCACATAGCGATGTGAACTATAGAGTGTTAAATCACATGACGATGTGAACTATTGGTGTTAAATCACATGGCGATGTGAACTAGATTATTGACTCTAGTGCAAGTGGGAGATTGAAGGAAATATGCCCTAGAGGCAATAATAAAGTTATTATTTATTTCCTTATATCATGATAAATGTTTATTATTCATGCTAGAATTGTATTAACCAGAAATTTAGTACATGTGTGAATACATAGACAATACAGAGTGTTCCTAGTATGCCTCTACTTGACTAGCTTGTTTATCAAAGATGGTTATGTTTCCTGACTATAGACATGTGTTGTCATTTGATGAAAGAGATCACATCATTAGGAGAATGATGTGATGGACAAGACCCATCAGTTAGCTTAGCATAATGATCGTTTAGTTTTATTGCTACTGCTTTCTTCATGACTTATACATGTTCCTCTAACTATGAGATTATGCAACTCCCGAATACCAGAGGAACACCTTGTGTACTATCAAACGTCACAACGTAACTGGGTGATTATAAAGATGCTCTACAAGTGTCTCCGAAGGTGTTTGTTGGGTTGGCATAGATCGAGATTAGGATTTGTCACTCCGAGTTTCGGAGAGGTATCTCTGGGCCCTCTCGGTAATGCACATAACTATAAGCCTTGCAAGCAATGTGACTAATGAGTTAGTTGCGGGATGATGCATTACAGAATGAGTAAAGAGACTTGCCGGTAACGAGATTGAACTAGGTATGATGATACCGACGATCGAATCTCGGGCAAGTAACATACCGATGACAAAGGGAACAACGTCTGTTGTTATGCGGTTTGACCGATAAAGATCTCCGTAGAATATCTAGGAGCCAATATGAGCATCCAGGTTCCGCTATTGGTTATTGACCGGAGATGAGTCTCGGTCATGTCTACATAGTTCTCGAACCCGTAGGGTCCGCACGCTTAACGTTCGATGACGATTTGTATTATGAGTTATGTGATTTGATGTACCGAAGGTTGTTCGGAGTCCTGGATAAGATCACGGACATGACGAGGAGTCTCGAAATGTTCGAGACATAAAGATTGATATATTGGACCATGTTATTCGGACACCGGAAGTGTTCCAGAGAGTTTCGGGTAAAACCGGAGTGCCGGAGGGGTTACCGGAACCCCCCGGGGAAGTAATGGGCCTTAGTGGGCCTTAGGGGAGAGAGAGGGCAGCAGCCAGGAGGTGGCGCCCCCCCCCTAAGGGGAGTCCGAATAGGACTAGGGGAGGGGGCGCGGCCCCTCTTTCCCTCTCCCTTTCCCTCTCCCTCTCCCTCTCCTTCCTTCTTCCCCCCTTCCACCAAATGGAATCCTACTAGGACTTGGAGTCCTAGTAGGACTCCTCTCCTTGGGGTGCGCCTCTAGGGGCCGACCGGCCTCCTCCCTCCCTCCTTTATATACGGGGGAGGGGGGCACCCCATAGACACACAAGTTGATCTTTTAGCCGTGTGCGGTGCCCCCCTCCACAGAAACACACCTCGGTCATATCGTCGTAGTGCTTAGGCGAAGCCCTGCGCCAGTAACTTCATCATCACCGTTGCCACACCGTCGTGCTGCGGAACTCTCCCTCGGCCTCAACTGGATCAAGAGTACGAGGGACGTCATCGAGCTGAACGTGTGCTGAACACGGAGGTGCCGTACGTTCGGTGCTAGGATCGGTCGGATCGTGAAGACGTACGACTACATCAACCCCGTTGATAAAACGCTTCCGCTTTCGGTCTACGAGGGTACGTGGACACACTCTCCCCGCTCGTTGCTATGCATCTCCTAGATAGATCTTGCGTGATCGTAGGAATTTTTTTGAAATTGCACGTTCCCCAACACTACAGATAATAGCAGGACAGCAGAACCCACCAGCAGCCCAGGCAACTATACCTCCTACAGCTACTCGGCCTAGAGCCAAGGCACCACCACAGGGATACGCTAAAATCCATGTTGACGCTGCTGTTCGGCATGAGCGAGGGGGAGCAGCAGCTGCTATCTGTAGGGATGACAATGGAAATTACATGGGAAGCTCGACGCTGGTCGTTTATGGTGTTTGCAACCCTACAACGCTAGAGGCCATAGCTTGCCGGGAGGCACTAGCCCTTGCGGAGGATCTAAACGTGACGAACTTTGTGATCTCCACCGACTGCAAGCAAGTGGTGTCCGACATCTCACAAGGAACACTAGGGCCTCATGCGGTGATCATCAGCGAGATCAGGGCCAGAGCTACTTTGTTTAATTCTGTTTTCATTTTCGAGGGGTGTGCTGTTAATTATGAAGCACATAGATTAACTCGATTTTCTCTTTCTCAGGGTAGGGGCCGCCATGTCTGGCTTGGCAATCCCCATGACCCTCGATGTATCCCACAACATGTGAACTTTGGTGATGAGTAAATGTTTTCCACCCCTAAAAAAAATTTAATGTAATATGAGCGGTAGGATGTGTTTAAATCGATTTAATCGGAGGGCTCTAGTTACCCTGTGTACAATTTGTTGTATGGCTTTAGGGGGTCTATGTTTGCTCTTTTAATAGTGTGTGTATATATATATATAATATTATATTATATATTATATTACTAGGACTAGGAAAAAGGCCCGTGCGTTGCAACGGATAATAAAACTGTGAATTGCAGCCTTGAAATCACGTCATTGATAAAATAACAGAATACATGTAATGATTATAAATAGTGTACATCCAACATTATTAATTGAAATCAAATAAAATTGCTCACGGTCTGCACTTAAAAATCAGAAATACCCAGGCTAGTGATCATCCATTTCTCCTTCATGCGCATGGATTTGGGTGTTCTTATGAAACTTAAAGTGATGGGAGCCGACGACGATATGTGCAGGAGATCCGCTGATGCATGGCGGTTTCTAGTGCAAGAATCACCGACGACTTGGGGCCTATTCGGTTGCACTCACTCTTGGCTCCCCCGCTGCAACCTCAAGCTCGTCCTCACTATGATGATTTCTTCCACTTTCCATCATTATTCCCAGTCAATTTCTAACATCTGAGTCCCGCATCAACTGTAAGACCGAAATCAGCATGTTAAACTCGCGCCAATAGCAAGCAAAGTCAATGGTGCAAGTCTTCTCTTTGCTTAATCAGTCATTCTTCACAATTTTGGTTCATTCCTAGTGGTAGCATCAAGGCTTTGGCATTTGCTAATGATGTGATTGAAGAAATCCTGCAATTCTGACATATTCCTGTTAGAGCTAATGATCCGACAAAGCATATTGTCAACATTTTTCTTGAAGCAAGATCTGTATTTTACTAATTTTCCATCATTTTCTTGCATGTTCAGAACCCAACCGGCCTAAGTGCAACATTGACCTTTAGCGCTGAATGACGATGTGCAGGCCTATAATCTTTAGTACAGAACTTCAAGAGGATATTTAAGAAGAAATGTCAATCTATCACCTGTATCTTTACTGCAATCACTCAAGTGACCGTTCCTGACAAATAATCATCGAAAATAATGTTCAATCCTCTCTGCCGCCGGTCCTCCTCCGCGTTCTTCTAGTCCTCCTCCACATTTCCGTGCCCATGCGTTGCAACGGAAGAATCACACACTCATAGCTTATAATCATTTCATCAACCCCTCCCTCCCAAACACACACATGTCCATGTCTTCTATTTCAAGATGACTTTCTCAAGGGAGGCTCAAATATTCTCTCTTTGGCATGTCCTCTCCTCCGTTGCTCCATCCCTCAATAAACATCGGTAATAAAGTTACACTCTTATTGTTGTTCGGAGCATGAAGTGTGTACATGAAGAAGCTAGCGGAACTTCCTTTGTCTATTGAAATAGTAGTGGTGCAATAAATAGTTTATCTATCGTTTTGATGCTTTGCTTTATGGAAAAAATGACAAATGTTTCTTTATTTTTAACAAATTGAGTGTCTTTTTTATTAGAATTGGAACATGTTTTAAAGTCAAACATTTTATGAACACATGATTTATTTTATTTTTAAGTGATTTTGTGAACAATTTTAAATGTTCCTAAAATCGGAACATTTTTGGGAATTTTCAGCATTTCTTAAAAAGTGTGAACATATATAAAATATAAATATATTTTTGAAACCTAGAACAATTCAAAATGCTCATTATCTTAGAAAAGACACGCTCGGTGTCGGTAATTAAAATACGATTGTTGGTGTCCATACCATGGAGTATGGAGTTAAAAAAAAGTCATAGTGGTGTACTTCGATGACACCTCCTTCAACATGGCACTATCACCAGATGGAAAAATAGTGGTGTATTTATTTCTAGTTGGACATACCGATGATGGCATGTTCTATACTATTCGAGAGTTTAATAACTAATTCTAAAGTTCTTTTTAGAATTTTGAAAACATTTGAATGCGAACAGAATTTTACTATGTTGGATTTTTCTAGAGATAGTTGTTCGGTCGGTTTGGAAGATTTTATTTGTTTCCATAGCAAATATGCACAAATGTCTTGTATAAATAAATGTGTGGTCATATCACCCTTGGGCTAAAAGAAGTGGACCCAGCATAAAAGTTCAAATGGGCATAAGGCACAATAGAGACCTATAAAGAGTTCATTCTGTATGTTAGATGTGTATTTAATGGTACATCTGGAAAATGAAGACTTTTAGTTATCAAAATGTGTAAGTGGCAAAGTATAATAATTTAGACCTATCTATATCTATACCTACTATTAAAGCAAGGTGATATTCTTGGTTTCGTCCCGCGATTAGTTTCTTTTCCCATTAGTTTTGAATCACCTACGAGGTGGCGAGGTGGTACTAAAAACGCTGATCTCAATTTTAAGTCCGTTGTTGGGTGCTGGGCCTCCTTCGTACAAATACGTATATATATGGGCCAAAGAAAATCATGTGAGCCTTTAGTTTGCCTGCACACCCGTCATGGCACTATTGCAAAAAGGCCCTTCTCTTTTCCAGAAATTGAACCCGCAGTCCCCACGTAAGTGGCTCTGGGAAAAATGATTCGGTAAAACAAAAAATCCCTTTCGCGTGTCCTCTGTTTCTTCATATATGCAGACCGTGAAGGAAATATGCCCTAGAGGCAATAATAAAGTTGTTATTTATATTTCCTTATATCATGATAAATGTTTATTATTCATGCTAGAATTGTATTAACCGGAAACTTAGTACATGTGTGAATACATAGACAAACAGAGTGTCACTAGTATGCCTCTACTTGACTAGCTCGTTGAATCAAAGATGGTTAAGTTTTCTAGCCATAGACATGAGTTGTCATTTGATTAATGGGATCACATCATTAGAGAATGATGTGATTGACTTGACCCATTCCGTTAGCTTAGCACTTGATCGTTTAGTATATTGATATTGCTTTCTTCATGACTCGTACATGTTCCTATGACTATGAGATTATGCAACTCCCGAATACCGGAGGAACACTTTGTGTGCTACCAAACGTCACAACGTAACTGGGTGATTATAAAGGTGCTCTACAGGTGTCTCCAATGGTACTTGTTGAGTTGGCATAGATCAAGATTAGGATTTGTCACACCGATTGTCGGAGAGGTATCTCTGGGCCCTCTCGGTAATGCACATCACTATAAGCCTTGCAAGCAATGTGACTAATGAGTTAGTTGCAGGATGATGCATTACGGAACGAGTAAAGAGACTTGCCGGTAACGAGATTGAACTAGGTATTGAGATACCGACGATCGAATCTCGGGCAAGTAACATACCGATGACAAAGGGAACAACGTATGCTGTTATGCGGTTTAACCGATAAAGATCTTCGTAGAATATGTTTGAGCCAATATGAACATCCAGGTTTCGCTATTGGTTATTGACCGGAGACGTGTCTCGGTCATGTCTACATAGTTCTCGAACCCGTTGGGTCCGCACGCTTAACGTTCGGTGACGATCGGTATTATGAGTTTATGTGTTTTGATGTACCGAAGGTAGTTCGGAGTCCCGGATATGATCACGGACATGACGAGGAGTCTCGAAATGGTCGAGACGTAAAGATCGATATATTGGAAGCCTATGTTTGGACATCGGAAAGCTTCCGGATGAGTTCGGGCATTTACCGGAGTACCGGGGGGTTACCGGAACTCCCCGGGGAGTATATGGGCCTTATTGCGCCTTAGTGGAATAGAGGAGAGGGAGGGAAAAAGGTGGAGGGCGCGCCCCCAGCCCAATCCGAATTGGGAGGCCCCCCCTCTTTCCTTCCCCCTCTCCTCCCCTTCCTTCTCTCCTACTCCTACGACATGGAAGGGGGGGATCCTACTCCCGGTGGGAGTAGGACTCCCCATGGCACGCCATAGTAGAGGGCCGGCCCTCCCCTCCTCCTCTCCTTTATATACAGGGGAGGGGGGCACCCCATAGACACACAAGTTGATCATTGATCTCTTAGCCGTGTGCGGTGCCCCCCTCGGTCATACCGTCGTAGTGCTTAGGCGAAGCCCTGCGCCGGTAACTTCATCATCACCGTCATCACGCCGTCGTGCTGACGAAGCTCTCCCTCGACACTCTGCAGGATCGTGAGTTCGTGGGACGTCACCAAGCCGAACGTGTGCAGATCGCGGAGGTGCCGTACTTTCGGTGCTATCAATATTTTTTTAAAGTTACGCCAACTTTTTTTAACACTACACAAACATTTTTGCCAACGTAAGTATTTTTTGAAATATATATTTTTATATTTTTTGAAAATATAACAAAAAAAGCATAAAAAAGAGAAAGATAAAAATGGAAAATTGTGGAACGGAAACAAATGAACAAAATCCAAAACGCACGAACAATGCTACTGGGCAGGCCCATTCCCACGTTCCTTCAGCGAGCGGACACTCTGTCTCGTTTGAAGCGTGACATAGGGGCGCCCTAGCTCACGTAGGATGGTTTGTATTTTTATCAGTAGGACAGCTGTTCACACATTTTTTTCCAAATGATTAGTCTGTAGCGCTCATTTGCTCGCTTTTGTGTTTTTTTCTTCAAAAAGTTTGTTTTTCATAGCGCTTCGTGTATCACTTTTTATAGTCAATAAAAAGTTCGTGAATTTTAAAAAATAGTAAATTAATACAATGTTCACTAATTTTAAAGAAAAATCACGAATTAAAAAATGTGTTTCAAATTTGAAAATGTTTGTAGATTCGTTAAATGTTCATGTATTTGAAAAATGTTCATACATGCATGAAATGTTCATGATTTTTTAAATGATTGTAGATTCGTGAACTAGTATGAATTTGAACAGTATACATGAATTCTAAAAAAGTTTGTAAAAATATAAAGGTCGCAACTTAAAAAAATGTTCATGAATCCGAAAATGTTTACGAAATTCAATATTTTTGCATATCTAGAAAAACCATAAAATTTATTTATGGTGGCATAAAACAATTTATTGATGACATTCCATTTATAAAAACCAGCACATATGCTCATGCGTTGCAACATTTTTTTTTGAATGTTGGTAGGAGATCTACCAAATTCATTGATTAGCAGGGGGAAAATACAAGCAAGAACCCAGGAGGGAAAGCACCAGAAAAGGTCTGGCGCAAAAAAGGAAGAAGAGAAAACAATCAGCCCGGATCAAATGGGATTTTGGCGCCTGCCATATTCACAAATTAATCTCCTGTCTAACTATCCTAGTCAGTTGGGTGGTCGTCATTTCTTGCCGTCGAAAAACTCGTCTATTACGCTCCTTCCATATCTCCCATGCGACCAGATGGATCATCGATATAGTGCCTTTTTTTTTCCTTTGGTGCATTGCGCCAGCAAATGGACATCCACTCCTTCAAGTTGCCAATCGTCGGCCAGTTTGCCAGCCGTAGAATATAGTCTTATATTGTCTCAATGGAAGACTCTTATCAATGCTTTCTCTTATAATATGATACACCTTTTTGTGACTTATTATTTGTACAATTCATCATAGTTTTCTTGGTGATATAGGACTTGGTAGCATGTGCATAACTTTAAGGCTTAACGTGTTTCTATGCTAGTTGTCCTATGGAAAGGGGTGGAGACAGGGGTCAACATGGGCTCCTAGATATCACGACAGCCAAGGTCATTAACTAAATATGTGAAATCTTCTATCTGCAACATGCGTAAGAAACTAAGCACAAATTGTCATGCACTGAAAATCATATTATAAGTTAAATGATTGCACAAAGTTAATTAACCATAATGGAGGAATTTGTGTATATTTCAACGAGTGAAAAATGATCCACAGTTTTTTCACGCACTAAAGAATCATGTTCCTAAGTCACAGATGGATAATATTCATATCTTTATTATTTCTGGTATTCCTTGTACTACCATGATTGAAGATGAAAAGATCGGAAATTTTCCCGCATAAAAATATATTCATATCTCTACATTGTACGAACATAGCCCTGTTAATAAATATTAAGTGAATGAATATAAATACCTTTTGTGCTACAACTCATATTAACTACTTCCACCAATTTGTTTTGACATACAAGTTGGAGGGAAAATAAATCTTTAAAAATAATTTATTCTAGATAGTCTAATATTAATAGAAAACTCTGTCTATGTTGTTTCAACATAGCCGGTCCTAAGCCCGGGTAAAGGAGGAGGGTTGTGATAGGCTTGGCGAGCCAACGTAAAAACTCAGCCTGTCTTATGAAGATGAAACCCAAAATATTTTTGTTGGGGCGTAACCTTCTCAACGACGCGCCACATCGAAACCCGGGTGTGGTGTCAAATGGGCAAGGGCCGGGCCGTCGCCCCTCTGGTGGCGCGTCGTATCTTTTTTAGTTTCATAAATGGCCTGAATTTGTGCATGGATTTGTTCTGTTGCCAAAAGATAATACAATCTTCATGTATTCCAATAGAATTAAACATGATAAATAAAGCTACGGCCATTCAAATAGTCCATGAAGCATCATACTAAATTAAGATTGGGGATGGTATGACTATTATCTCTTTGAATTTTTAAGACTAATTCCGTGAGTAGTTGTGATAATGTAGGCTGGACTAAGGTCCAAACAAAGCTTTACAATGATGCCGCCTTTCATAATTTAGCTAATACGAACTTAAAATTTGGAATGAAATAGGAGTGGCAACAAATACTGCATTCATGTCTACCACACCATCAATAATGTACTAATATATTTGCATGACCTTATTATGGCAATAATTGCTTATTAACCAAAATTCCATGGCCATGATACAACCAGAATATCATACATATTGTTGTGGCATGGTTGGCAATAAATATACAGCTAAAATATTTTTTAGAAGATCCACCAATTTTCTTCTACCTCTCTTGGGTTTCTTACGCTAAAGGACTAAAATATTTTAAAACCTTATTCTTACATTCCCGGTTCATACAATTGATGATAAAATTTACTTGCCTGTGCATACTCACGGGTTGACAACTAGTGTTAACTAATTATGCTAGATCATGCCCTATGCATCACCACGAGAACCATGCTAAAATATATACCAAAATAAACCTAGTAATGGAAAACAAGATGTAAGAGTGTTCTCGATTTACAATTCAAAACAATAAAACACATGAAATATATGAAAAAATTATATATAAAAAGAGAGAAAACTTTTCAGATGAGTGTACCATGATGCTATCTTTTAACAAAAATATATAAGTATGCATAGAAAAATATAGCTTGTGACTTACATGCATGGCTTGATTCCCCCGATAAAAAAATGCATGACTTGTTGAAATTGCATGCTTGGATAGATTAATGAAAAAAAGTAACATATAGTACACACATGACTTGTGATGTCATGCAACTTCGATCAGACAACTGTGAATAATTGAGGTGACGTGGAAGCATGCATGTGAAGAGAAATATAGTTATAGGGGATGCAACTTTGACTTACTGCACCTGCCTTTGGTTCTATGACACATTAGTACTTCATATGATTATATTGATTAGCAAAGCGACATTGTGATCGTGTAGTATATCATTAGTTGGGTCCGTTCGACACCATTGTTCCGCTAAAAACATGCTCTCATTGTTGTCGACATCCTTGTTACTTTAGCAATGCCCCATGATCAGGAAAAACGGATCATCATGCAACACATGAATTAGGCTTAGAGGCGAAACTGGGGACCTACTTTATGTTTATCTTTCCACACATGCAACTGAGTTTTCCTCTGAATCTCACATTTCAAGAGTCATTGTTATTATAGCATAGAAATATAAATATTAATCTGAAGATGGAAATAAATAATACTTTATTATTGCCTTTAGGGCATATTTCCACAAGGACACCACCTATGCCGGTGTCACTAGCGTCACACTGAATCTCAAAGGTCTGTCAGCTTAGGTAATAGAAGTGAGGGGGCATGAGACAAACCATGCTTTAGCTCATTGCTGCCTTATTTTGTGAAGAACCTCAAGTGAAGGACATATTTTTCTTAGAAAGAACATGCAATGGGGAGGCAATTTGGCTAAAATCTCTATCAACTCAATGATTTGTCCACCCAACCAAGAAAACTAAGTGCTTTATTTAAGTTTATTGGTCGGTGCAAAGTTTTAATGGCATCATCATATACTTCAATGGCACATGAAGAAACCACAAACCACAAATCTACGTTAGAACGCCCCAATATCACCCAAAGAGAAGGATGACTATGGTGCGAGCGTGCGTGCTTGTACCCGCGCTCGTACTAAGAGTCAACTAAGAACCTTCAGCTGTCCAGGATGAAAGACAACTGCACAACCAGGTTCTAGAGTGAAAAATAAAATTTTGGCCATAACAAGCCTGAGAGAGGTAACCGTGGATCAGAATTTTAAAAACCTTCTCTCTTCTCCGCCAAACTAAAAAAAGTCCTAGAAGGATCTCCTTCCCTACTCGTTGCACGTGAAGGGTGTACAATATGTTTCTCCTCGGGTTTCCCTTTTTTTTGCGAATCATGCTCTATCACTTCTTATTGCCATTTTAGGGTTTATTCTCATGCTTGAACCATTTTTACCTTTCGAGCACGTAATTATTGATAAGCCTTTAGAGGATATTAGTATCATGCGACCTTAGACAAATCCTACTGATTGTGGTGTATGTCATAAAGGATAACTTTCTAATGACAGTTGGTTAGAAGTTTGGTGATAACCTTGAGACAACAATTCAACAATGTGATTGGCATGTAGTCGTTAACTGTTTGAGGCAATTGCACCTTTGTACCAAGTGTAATACAAGCTGAGTTAATACTATGAACATTCGGGGTTCCATCATAAAAGTCAGACACTAGTACAAAACAGGGCTTTCGTCACAGGGCAATATTCACATTAGTCCCGGTTCAGTCACGAACCGGGACTAATGTGAGCATTGGTCCCGGTTCGTGCGGCTAAGGCATTAGTCCCGGTTCACCTGGGCCCTTTAGTCCCGGTTGGTGCCACGAACCGGGACTAAAGGGTGCGATGCCCATTAGTACCGGTTGGTGGCACCAACCGGGACTAAAGGTTAGTCCTTTAGTCCCGGTTGGTCCCACCAACCGGTACTAATGGGCTTTGAGGCATTAGTACCGGTTCATGGCACGAACCGGTACTAAAGGGCCCATCAAACTCTACCCCCCCCCCCCCCCCCCCCCCGGACCGCCTTTTCAGTTTTAGAAAAAACAAAAGAAAATGATGGAAATGTCAAAAAAAAAAATAAGTTTCCCATGTGATATGTGGTCTAGTTGTTGGGAAAATTGTGATATGTGGTCTAGTTGTTGGGAAAATTAACAAATATGAATTTCGACTTTATTTGCAAAATCTCTCTGGAATTTCTTAAAATGGGCATAACTTTTGCATACGAACTCGGATGAAAAAGTTTTTTATATGAAAAATCATCTACTCGAAAAGTTACATCCGAATTTAACTAGGGAACCTTGTTAAACATTTTCAAAATCCTCAAAAACCTAACAGAAAAAAGATACGGGGCTTTTAAGATCTGGAGAGGCAAAAAAATTCAAAAAATTTCAAATTGTGGTCAAACTATGGTCAAACAATGGTCAAACTAATTATTCTAGAATATTAGTGTTACTAAATAATTGTTTCAGTTTTTTTGAATTTTGGTCAAATCTGGTCAAACTGTGGTCAAACAGTGGTCAAACTAATTATTCCAGAAATATTAGTGTTACTAAATAATTATTGTTTTTTAAAACAATAGTTTCAAACTCAAACAGTGAAATGTGTCACTTCATGCTCAAGCTAAATTCCTGAGGGTTAATAGAATTGACATCTTACTATTGTTAGGAAAACAACAAGTGCAGACTTGGAAACAAGGGAGAATAGAACCCGAAAGTTAAGCGTGCTCAGGCTGGAGTAGTGAGAGGATGGATGACCGTCCGGGAAGTTAGATGATTTGGAATGATGAGGGGTGATTAGAGATTAGAGGATAAATTGAGTAGTGATGAGGGGTGGTGATTAGAGATTAGAGGTTAAAATAATTCAGAAATTTGAAAATCAAAAAAAATTAAAAAAATCGCAAAAAAAATTTCAAAAAAAAAATCATAACATTTCCTTTAGTGGAGCTCCAGGCTGCGTCCACGTGGACGGCCTCTAGTCCCGGTTCGTGTAAGAACCGGGACTAAAGGGGGAGGCATTAGTAACGACCTTTTAGTCCCGGTTCAAAAACCAGGACTAAAGGCCCTTCCAACCGGGACAAAAGCCCCCTTTTCTACTAGTGAGGCCGAGCCCGTGGAAACGGCGCCGCCCTCGTCATCAACGAGGGTGGCCGTGCCTCCTCGACTCCTACCTCCCACCTCGTCAAGCCGAAGACAGGGTCGGGGCTCGCCGCCGTGAAGAACGAGCATGATGACATGCCCGCACTCGACGACGAGGCCGCCATGAAGTGGGCGCGGGAGGATTGGGCCCGGCTGAAGATGGAGCACCAGCGGCGCGCCCTAGAGGAGATCGCCGCTCGCCGCCGTAGCCGCGACAAGGGAGGCGTCCTCGTCCTCGAGGACAGGGACGACGACGCGCCGCCGCCAGCCAAACCAGTCCGCCAGGGCGACCCCGGGCAGGGGTCCAGCAAGGACGGCCGCGGTGTGAAGAAGGAGAAGGAGGACGACGACTACGACGCCTTCAGCAAGCTCTTCAGCCTGTAGGCGGCGGCAGCAGTTTTTTTTTTCTTTTAGTACATTTTTATGTTTTTAATATGCAAAAAACTCTCTGAAACACCTAAATATCGCCGAATCTATGTCCTGTTTACCGAATTTTGGCCAAGTATATTTGTTAAAATATTTACAAAACGGTGCCTGGAGCGACCCGGGGACGACGACCGGTAACCCGATCGCCCCATGCCGAAATTATCGCCGGTTCGCCCAGGGCGGCGCTATTTCCGGCCCTTGGGGGGTCGAACCGCTGTAGATGCTTTAATAGGCGCGCTGTATTTCACCCACTTGGCCATTGGCAAATGTAAACCTCCGTCGTTTAGAGGTCGGGCTAGCCACGAAGCATCGTCCGCTGTTACAAAGCCATGGCAGACTTGGTACTTGCATGCATAGTTTAGTGATGCTTTTTTACTGTCTGCATGCACAACAAAGGTCGAGAGCACTGGCCCTAGGCTAGCGGCATGCGTACTCAAGTGCTTTCTGCTTTGCTTCTTCATTGGTTGCATGGGTACTCAATTGCACTGTATTCATCGATTTTGTCGAAAGATGGACTGTGCCTTGGTTCCAGGGGAATGGGCCGATCAATTTAGTAAGCGTGCTTATTACTACGAGACAGAAACACCACCTACAAATCTGCAATGCAGTTTTATGCAAAGTGCAGCTAGATTTGCTGTCTATACAAAATCCAACGGCTCACAGCGTCCTAAAGAAGCACACAATCCGTATGCTGGGCCCATCCGTCCACACACACGCACGCAGTTGTGCAATCGCGACGCCCCTGCGTGACACGGTACTGCCTTCTCCGGCCTCTCTCGGTCATTTCTCTCCTATAAACGGCTCAACCGCGTGGCCCTCCGTCGTCGCCCATGGCTGCATCCTTGACCTCCAGCTTTACCGTGTTCTCGTCTCCGTTGCCGGAGTTTGCCACCTCGGCCAGCACGTCGAGCACCACTGCCATCCTCGACAGCTCCGGTCAATGGGCGTCCAGCGTGCCGCCTCCTCCTCACGCGCGTCGGCAAGCGCGCTCCTAGCGGTATGAGCCCGACCACGGTGCACAAGAGAGCGTGGGTCGTACAGTATCTTCTCACGGGATAAAGTAAATAAATGGGACGATCCAAAGCAATGGGCAGAGATTTGTCATCATGCACATATATAGAATATCACGAAGTCCAAGAATATATACAATTAGACATGAGGAATATAATATGATCCAGATCCGAGCTTTGCTAGGGTAGTATAGTGAACAAGTGATGTCGTCCCGCTCATCCTTAATCACGCCATTCTGCAGTATTTGTTCCCGGATAGATGGCCTAGTAGCCAATGAATCGCGACACGAGGAATAATATGTCAGGTTAGGTGGCGATTGATAGCCCACGTGATCAGCCACTGATAGCCCACATGATCAAGCATAGTAGCCACGTGATGTCTAATCGACTCCAGCTAGGACTCCAAATACCCACGCCTATCTAGCTAGCTCTATAAAAGCCCCGGCAGACCTCTACAAGAAAAACAATCCACACCAGCCATAAGCAGTGAGTGAGTGCATCGACATTCGATCAGCTCAGCTATATCCTGCATCGATCTGGTCATGGCGGCAGCAATGCTCCCGAGGTTCGTTGCCGTGGCGGCGCTGGTCGCGCTGATGTGCGCCGTCGCTGTGGCCCAGAAGGTACCTGCCGTCGGCGGTGCGCCGGTGTGCAACCTTGTCGATCAGAACGTCGTGAATGCTTGCTTCGAGAGCTGTGGAAGAGGTATGAAAATTGCCACTGCCGACAGGATTACTTCAGCGGGTAAAGTCAAGGTTCAAGTGGACTGCTGCGTAGCCTTTGGAGGCCACTCGTGCATGTGCCAGATGAAGAAGGCGTGGAAGGCTCAGGGCAAAAGTGCCCAGAATAATGTGGGGTGCGTCAGGGAAAAGGCCTGCTAGTGAGCACATGCGGGAGGTCTCTTCGTGCATGCAAGACCTCTAGTTCGTTTGATATGTGTGCTTCTTAGTTTCAAGCGGTCGATGTCCACCTGCTCCTTTTGCTTTTATTTGCTTGTTTGTGTTGTATTTTTTTTCCTACGCATGAGAGCATTGATCGGTCAGTTGACTCTTTTTAGTTTGTACCAATCAGAAATAAATGTGGGTGGAAGTTCTTGTATCATCCAGTTTTGTTTCTATATTATTCCATGCACCACAAAACATATTATAGTACGTACTAGCAAACGTCAAATACGAAGTTAGTTAGTACTTCCTCCGTCCGGAAATACTTATCCTCAAAATGGTTGTGAATGGATGTATCTATAACTAAAATAAGTCTAGATATAACTATTTCAAGGACAAGTATTTCCGGACGGAGGGAGTACATGCACACTGCCTTGAGCGCACATTGTAGTTCTTACTTTCTCTTGAGCAATCGGCATCGCAAGATTCAGGATAGCTTATGTGTGCCCTGTCTCTATCGACATGGCTCTAGTGGCCAAAGAGAACTTCGATCTCCATGCTGTTTGCAACTTCCGCCTAGTTTCAACTTGACGGGAATTTAACGCAGCGCTAGCTCACAATCGAAGCAGTGCTGGTCGCAACGTCAGACGGGCCCGCTGGCGAGTGTGGACGGCCGGCTCAGGCTGCGCCATGAGCCATTCATGCAGCAAACCTCCGTTGCGCGCGTGGGCGGCGGCCATGGCCCTCGTGTGCGCCACCTTAGCTTGCGGATGCAATGCTGGCTGGCCTGCCTGCCCTACATGACGCAGGTCGGTGCACAGACCACCCACGCCTACATTGGTAATCCGTGAGCCAAATTTTGATCAGAGGCTGAACAGTTGACGCAGTCGGTAACGTACTATAGACGAGCAACGCTACACTTACGTAACTTAGCGTACATATTTAGGTGGTCTTTTATGGTTGGGTGAAAATTAGGAAGATGGGCCCATTGGAGAAGTTAATAGGGAAGGTTTCGTAATTGCTTCGTAGGGACATGTACAATGATTGATAAGATAATCTTATCTTAAGTCTTGCATATAATTTAAAAATGACAAAAAAAAAGTCTACAGTGGTTCATCTCTTAGTCTGATCTTCAATAACTAGCTAATCCTAAAAACATGGTGAGACATATTATGCTAAAAGATCATCTTTTGTCTTCTCTTGTCTTCTCTTAAATAAGAGAAGACAAGCCTTTTTTATGATTTCTGTCTCTTACATCTCATCATTTATCCTACGTGACACTCCTAAAATAGCACCATTGTACATGCCCTAAGAGTTTCGTAGTTGTAGCATTATTGTACTATAGGCCAAACGACTGCCACGGCCCACACCACCCACGGGATTGCCGTGGCGTCGTGCGGGGTCCGCGAGGAAAGCTACCTGCTGGCCGGTCTACCGCAAGTGGGTCGCTGCGTGCCACCAACGAGGTCGTCTTCCTCTGCCCGCGCGCCGGCGCTGCGCATCCTCTACGCGAGCGACGACGGTGAAGGCGGCTCAGGAGCCGCCTAACACCGTGTGTCACGATGCGTGGAGCTAGCTTGCCGAGTTGGACGGCCTATTCATGTCCGCATTGGGCCGGAAGATTTTGTGTTCTGCAGAAGTGCAGAGCCGGTAGCTAGGTAAACATGCTCGCAAGTTCGGATACCGCCACTTGTAGTGGTAGCTTAGCTAGGAACACTTGTTGAGACACCGCTACTACAGTCATCATCGCATCCAAAAACACACGTTTGCTTTTCGGGAGGTCATCCGACCAAACACAAAATGAATGGAACACAAGTGGTCGAAAAAGATGAGAAACAATCAAAGACTTTATTTGCCCTGATACAACAAATTAACGTACAATCAGGCTGCTACCACACGCACGCAGCAAGGGGAGAAGGAGATGCAACCCCATCTCCCTTATCTACGAACACAAGGGAGATCACAAGAACAAAACCCTCCTTCCTACCTCAACTGAACAACAGCAACCTAGAGAGCCAAGAAGTGTGAATGGGAGAACTCCATGCGAGACGACGCCAACCTCTCCAACGGCATGAAGAAGAAGAGCTCCTGCCGCATCGTCATCGTCTTGCCTCTGTGAATGATGCTACTCCAAGTATACTTATACCCAAAGTCTCCATCTCCCTGCCCTTTCAGAGGCTTAGAAGCTCTAACCTCACCTGCTTTGAAACTTGACACCTTGGTTTCTGAACTTTGAAGTTTGAACGATGTCGTTCCGCGGGTGCATTGAATCTGGACAGCTTCTTCTAGCTTTTCAAACTGTTATCTGGCCTTGGAATTTGGGAATATTAGTCATCGGTCCTATGGTGGCCATCAGTGTCTTTTGCTTTTCTCTATTTATGCAGCCTGCCCATACAGCCACGCATAATGGTATACAGAGACAGACAACTAGCCCATTGGATTACGCAGATTTTCTAATGGAAAAAGGCAGACTAGGTATGTGTACCCCGACACTATATATTTGTCTACTGCATGCTTGCTAAAGATGTTCTATCATTTATAAATTGCATTTTCACGCATATTTGTTTATAACCTGTATATGCTTTGCTGCCCTTTGAATCTTTGATTAACTGACGAAACCTGTAAGTTCGCCGACCACCGACATGAAAATGACAAGTAAAACACTTGGGTTACTTTTGTAACGAGCTCATGCTCAGTTCACATGTCAATAGTTAGGCTTATCGACACTGAATTCCCTAACTGACCACAAATACATCATCTCCGCACTTTCTGTTTTGTTCTCTCAACATGCAGATAAGCTAGAATGTGAAAAGTAGTACCATCCGGCTGTGCATGTACACTACATAAACACTGAAATGTTCAATGCCTCAGATGCCCAAAACATTTTCTCTTCTTCTACCTCTAAAGCACCCTGAATCGATCACTTTATCAAGATAGATACTGCACGAGAGCACTACTGCAACGACCGCAGCAAATTAGGCAAAGTTTACGCGGAATCCCAGCCCGTATGTCTATCCCCTGTCCTGCAACTGGCACAAGGTTTGAGCCAGTTGGGATAATAATAATAATAGCAATAATAATAATAATGTGATCTTTGCATCTCGTTTCACGTGAAAGAAATGTGCGTGGACAGAAACCGAGCGACGACGACAGATGCCTCTAACTAGCTAGTAGCTGTTTGAGGAGATAAGGAATTTGCAGGCTCGGCAAGCACCTTTAGGCCTCCTTTGACTTAGAAGAATCTTGTAGGAATTTCATAGGATAGGATTTCTATAGAAAAAATTCCTTTAGAGCCCTTTGGCTTGTAGGAATGGATTCCTATTCCTATGGAGGAATTCTTTCTATCCTCCATATTTCATAGAAAAATAAACATTAGCCTAAACTCAATGGAAAAAATCCTATGATGTGAATCAAATAGCATCTCCTTTCCTATTCATACTCATAGGATTTAAGATACATGTCATCTCATTTTCTATTACTTTTCTATTCCTATGATTTTCCTATCCTACGAACCAAAGGAGGCCTTACTCCATGAGCTTTTGCACGATTTGGAGCTGCAAATCTAGCTGGGTTGTGCCGCCCAATTAGGCCACATGTCACGAGATTCCCATGGCTATAGCTAGCTAGTTCATTCTAACCTAGGCTGCATCACGGCTAGGTTCATGGATCCAGCACCAAGACCATGTATTTCTTCCATTCCACACCACAGCCCACAGGAGGCAACAGACTTGGTACTATATATACGCGCTCATCACCATGGCAGATTAAGCAAGTGAAATGTGGTCCACAGGAGATGAACAAGAGTTCTAGCTAGCTACTTTGGTTGTTGTCATATGGAGTTCTCCTCAAATCACTGCAGTCGCTAGCTTTTGCCTCATTGTTGCATTGGCACTGTTTTAAAAGTGTGCTTTGCAGGGATAAGAGTATGCATGGTGAAGTGTGTTGGGGGGACTCTGGGTGGCTATTAGCGGTTTCGATAGGTTTGGGAGTGTTTGTGCTTTATAAATTATAGTGGTACGTCCATGTACACTATGATGGGTGCGTGGGCGTTAATCGAGTTTCGCCTCATCGGGAGTTCTCTTCAAGCACTTCAGGGTACATCTTTTCGAGAACTTTTCTGAAGTGTTTGGGGGGACTCTCGGTGTCACCAAGCACTCTATAGATATTGACCACATGCCATAAGAGTGATGCACCGAGTTGGGCCCGCATTTAGTATTACCGGGGTTCCCTTCAAACACTTTACAAAGGACCATTTGACGTTTTATAAAGTGTTTGGGAAACTTTCGGTGTAACGAAGCTTAGAAAATATTGCAAGTCACAAACCACAGGAGATGTACCGCAAATCATGTTTAGTTTTACCAGGAGTTTCCTGCAAGCACTTCACAAGGTATTATTCCAAATGCCACCGTGAAGTGTTTGGGGGAACTCTTGGTGCCACTAAGCTTACTCAGTGCCGGTTAAGAATTTGAAGTGATGATCAATCTGAAGCATGTGTGTTTGGTTTTATCATGAGTTCCCTCCAATAACTTCACGAGGCATCATTCCAAACACTATCATGAATTGTTTGGGAGAACTCCCGGTGCCACCAAACTTTAATTTACTAAACGCCGGTTAAAAGCCCAACGAGATGATCAATTTGAAGCACGCATGCTTGGTTTTACCATGAGTTCCATGCAAGCTAGCACTTCATAAACATTATTCCAAATGCCACTATGAAGTGTTTGGGGGGAACTTTCAGTGCCACTAAGCTTTACTCAACGCCGGTCGAGAATTCGAAGTGATGATCAATCTAAAGGATCTATGTTTGGTTTTACCATGAGTTCCCTACAAGCACTTCACAAGGCATTATTCCAAATGCCATCGTGAAGTGTTTGGGGGGACTTTCGGTGCCATTACTCAATACCTGTCAATAACCTAAAGAGACAATCGATATATACATGCCATGTTTGGTCTTATACCAAGCATTCTCGTCAAGCATTTCATCGGGTGTGTTTCAAGGCCTAGTGCGAAGTATTTGAGCGAACTCCCGATACTAACAAGCAATGGCCAGGCGTTGATCGAGCGGATCCAACAAGATATTCCGATGAAATGACATTCGTTACCATCATGAGTTCATTTCGATCGCCACACATTGCACCGTCAATATGTCGCCTTCCATGAGTTTTACATGCAGCGTGAAGTGGAGCTCAAGGTGGCATCCGACATTTTTAAAATCAGTGTGCACCTCCTGGTTGATTTGAATCCACCGGTGATTTGTTGTTTTTCTTTTGTATTTTTTAACAGGTTTGGGCTACTAATTTGGTCTATTTCTTCTTTGTCGTGACTCGTAACTCGTATGCTTCAGGCCCAAATCAAGTCGAAGTCCGAGAGCTGGTCAATATGCATGTGGGCCCTTAAGGACAACACATGGAGGCCTTGGCACTACGATCATCATGCACATGTTTTCAGGCGGTGTTGTGGATCGCTCATAGCAAGCAGTACGCTCACTTGCTCATGCATGCGCTCCTTGCAAATGCTATATTATCTGTACCGATTCGTATTAGGAATCACGTCCGGGCGGACTAGTACGGAGCCGACAAATTTAGTTGTTTGTCGTTTATTGAATTTGCTTGTCCATATTTGATCGATAGGTTAGGTCGGTTCGGTCAAGTTTCTTTGTTTTTTTTTCTGTTTCCACTGTTTTTTGTTTTTTTCTTGTATGTGTCGGATTTCTTTGTTTTATCAATGGAGTTTTCTTATTCTTTTTTCTTTTTTCTTCTTTATACTTTGGTTTTCTTTTGTTTCTTTCTTGGTTTTTTCGGGTTTTTTGGCTTCTTCGCTTTTCTTGTTATTTCTTCAATTTTTATTGGGTTTCTTTTTCGATACATGTCTACTTGTCTCGTACACATCTGTACATTTTTTGTCTATAATTAAAACATTCTTTTATACCCGTTTAACATTTTCCAAAAACATTCTTTGGATCTTTTTTGAAATATGTGTTAAACAGTTTTTTCAAATACATGTTGAAACATTTTTGTACATTGTATTTTTGAAATGTCACGAACCCATTTCTGAAAGTGGTGAAGGTTTTAAATGTACAGTAAATTTTCTTGAATGCATGAAACATTTGTATTGAAGACATTTATAATTGTCACAAACATTTTTCGTATATATCATTAGCATTTTGCGTATACATTTTTCTTATACAACATAAACCTTTTTTATACAAATTTAACATTTTTTATAATGCAATATTAATATTTTCTACAAATTATGTTAAGTATTTTAGTAGTATATATATTTAATATGTTTCAAAATATAAGCAGAATAAAAAACAAAAAATGTGAAGAAAAACAAAAAACTGCGCGCGATGTTATATGGGGTTGAAGCTGGTTACTAGGCCGCCCCTGTTCCAGCTCCCTACAGGCGAGCCGGAATTTTGTGTCGCATTAGGCAACACATAGCCGCACCCCGCGCCCGCACGATGAGGCGTGCTTTTCCGAGCAGCGCCACACTCCTTCTTTTGTATTGTCATTGGTTTTCTATATGTCAGCTTGTTTTATTTCCTCAATGATATATCTTGGTCAGTTTTATTTTAGTTAAAAAATGTTCGATAATATGAAAAAATGTCGGTGGATCGAGAAAAAGTACACGAATTAAAAAATGATCAGGAATTCAAAAAACGTTTGTGAATTTTGAAAAAAGATGATGAATTTGAAAAGGCTCATGAATTAAAAATATAAACAATACTTGAAAAAAGTGAACAAATTTTGAAAACGAAATTCTTTTAATTTCACAATGTTATTGAAATTGTGAAAAAAATGAAAATCCATTTTTTTGAAATTGTGAATATCTTTTAAATATTCAAGCATTTTTCAAAAGAATATTTTCTGGAAAACCTATTTTTAAATCCTGTGCTATTTTTACAAATTATGTATTTACAAAAACATTTTAAATTATCAACATTTTTCAAAGATAATACATTTATTATTATTTTTTAAATCACGATTTATTTTTAAAAATCAAAAAGTTTGCAGTAATTTTTGAAGTTTTTTGTTTAGAAAAGGAAAAAGGAAAAGGCAGAAAAAACAGATCACGCTGCTTACCTGGGCCTCGGCCCATTTCTGACCTCGCTTTGGCGAGCGCAACCGTATCAATCGTCATCAGCGATACATAACATTCGTAAAAAAAAAGAGGGCAGGCGGGGGGGGGGGGGGGGGGGGGGTAGCATTGACCCATTTTTTTCTGGCTGGCAGTTCCAATAGCAACATTTCAAGTTAGGTCCAGTTTATAGCCAACAGAGATCAGGTGAAGTAATAGTAACCTGTCGAAAACAATGTGAAGTAGTAGTAAAGCTCACTTTTTGTTTCCTGATGCTCTCTTTTTCAAGACTGGCATCAGATCAGATTTAACTGAACCATCAAAATGATGGGCATGACAGATCAGGTTGAACTGAACCATTAGAAATGCTAGGCATGTGCTGGATATGTTGGCGGTGCTACGGCGAACCAGGCCAGCAAGGCGCGCAGTCACGCTGGACGGCTGGAGCCTGGTGACTGGGCTTGGCAGTGCCACCGAACCGAACGAACGACGGTAGGCTGGGGGCTCTCACACCGTGTCAGAGCGTGCTGCATAGGTGCCACTCCGGGCCTTACAAGCTAGCTGAATTAGATCAAAAAAACGAAAACAGGCCAGCTGAATTTGCAAAGGAAAAAAAAGTAGCTAAACATGCTAGTTTAGTATTATTTGTGCGCGTCAGACGTGGCTCTCTGTATTAATCAAACATCAACATTACGAGAAATCCCAAAATGACAAAAAAGGTAATCCACTCCTCGGGGAACCCTCCAGCCTATCTACTCCCTCCGTTTTTCTTTTTACTCCGCATATAAGATTTTGTCAAAATCAAACTACACAAAGTTTGACCAAATTTATATAAAAAAAATATATAAACATCTATAATACTAAAACTATATAGTATAAAAATACTTTTCATGGTGCATCTAATAATATTGATTTCATATTCTGAATGTTTATATTTTTTAATATAAAATTAGTCAAACTCTACAAAGCTTGTCTTTGACCAAACCTTATATGCGGACTAAAAAAACAAAGGGAATATCACACACATGTTGGTGGTGCGCCAAAGTTGCTGCTCATAGAGTTCCGCGCAATTGCCCAAAAAAAAAGAGTTGAATCCACCCACGAATTCGGGAAGTGGTCGGTGACGTCTATCCCAAAGGATCCACGACTCAAATATAAGATGATGCTAAAAGTTGATCACACCTAGATATCCGCCCGAGTCGGCAAAATACCAAAATCGACGCCGCTGCAGCAAAAGCTTTATTGGCCCAACTAAGACACAATCAACTCCGCATACGTTAACCAAAGATGGAAAAGCAAACCCGTTCATTCGATCCGACCGCTAGATCCGATGGCGCATGCATTGCCGAAGCCAGAGAAGAATTCGAGGAAAACTTATTTCGCACTGCTGCCACCATCACCATGAAGGACGAAGCGACATACATTAGAGACCTTCCTGTCCATCCGATCACGTTGCGGGTTCCAGCGTCTCACACGTCTCCAGATCCATAGAAGAAGCCGGAGAAGCCATTATTAAGCGTTGTCGTCACCACTTTATTTTATATTGCTTTAGTTTTAATTTAAGTCTTAGTATAGTGGGAGAAGAAGGCAGATGGGCCTTTGGATCTTGATTCGATAGTTTAGCTAAACCCGAAAAATGGTATAGGTGCTTGTTTAATAGTTTGCCATTTTTTTGGTTGAAACACCAAGTGTACAACACAGACGTGTAGATGCAAATTGTCTTGCTGTCTGATGTAATGCGAATGTCTGATGGAGCAAAGTGTTTTACCCATAATTCTAGGCCCTCCTCTGCAATGAGATGAGCTCAGATAAAGCATGGTGATGTACTAGGGACTCAATACCATAGTTAAGAGAGGAGGATGGGATTTCAAAATCATCATAAGTACCTTTAGCAGCCACTTTGAGGGAGTCAGCAGAAGGATTTATGGAATGTTCTGCATGAACAGCCATCTGTTCCTTTTCCAAAATGACTTTATTGATGTCCACTTGCATCTCAGGCGCAGCAACAGTGTCCAAAGGCTGTCCCCCCTCAGAAACCTTTTCATTGTGTGCAGTCAAGGTAATTTGATTAACTCCTTGATCCTGAATTAAAGAGTTTTCCAGCTTCTCATCATGATCATGGATGGCCAGGTCTGCTGAGCTCATTGCCTCCACCCTGACTGTATCTAAATTATCCACATGAGTTTCAGAGACTGATGCAATCTTGATGACAACAGGGAGGTGGACCTCACTGGTTCCCCCTTGAACCTCCTCTTGCAGATCAGAATCTCCAGCTTCAAAAGCGAAAAGAATATTATTCAGCCCTAATCCCAAGGGTGGCTCTGCTTGTACCTGATCCACTTCTTGTAAAGGCTGATTAGCAAAGATCATGTTGCTATGGGAGTTGGTACCTTCTGAAAGGGAAATATTAGTGGTAGTACTGTTGCCAGGAGCTCCATCTACCTCCTCCAAAGGCATTTCAACTTGCTGCTCTTGATCCATAACCTGTTGTGGCCCTAGCAAAGGAAAAGCCCAATGTCCTAGATCCTCCCAGTCATCCCAACCAGCATCTTGATTTTGACCATTGTCACTAGGTGGGTCAATGTGAAATCCAAGAAAGTCATTGGCATTTTGTGGAACTGGGTGAGGGTCCACACCAGGAGGTGGGAAGGGATCTTCATCTGCTGGCCCACCACCCTGAATATCTTCCAGAATGACTTCAACAGAGCTCGTCCGGGATTCTTCCTCAAAACCCTCTCCCTCAGACCTCCTAATACTCTTAGGTATCTCAATCAACTTAGTGCATCTAGCTTTGACAAGAAATTTTCCTTTCCTTGCATCCTCTTTCTCCCAGTTAATGATACGACCAAAAGTGCTTATAGCCATAGCAATATCCTCTGTGTTGCAGTGATCAAGGGGTACTCCCACAATCAGCAGGCAACAGATCATGTTGAAATTAACACGCCTCCAATTCCTACCTTGGTCGTGCATAGATAAAGTGATAAATACATCACCAAAAGCATGTGGACTCTGTCTAATTAACCTGTCCCTATCTCTGACATGCACAAACTGAACAAAAGCTTCACCAAACGGGCAGGGTTGGATGTCCCCATGACCAACTTGTTCTACCACTTCCAAGAACTCCTCTAGGACCTCTCTAACATTCTGCTGGCCATTATTAAGCGTTGTCGTCACCACTTCATTTTATATTGCTTTAGTTTTAATTTAAGTCTTAGTATAGGGGGAGAAGAAGGCAGATGGGCCTTTGGATCTTGATTCGATACTTTAGCTAAACCCGAAAAATGGTATAGGTGCTTGTTTAATAGTTTGCCATTTTTTTGGTTGAAACACCAAGTGTACAACACAGACGTGTAGATGCAAATTGTATTGCTGTCTGATGTAATGCGAATGCCACTAATTCGTTCTACCTGCGAAAACTTCATTATTTTAAATTTGTTTTAGTTTTTTAATTTTCTTCCTTCTTTAAGGATAAGACCAAATCCACTAAGTCATTCCTTCTTAGAAAACTCCCTTTTGTGAAAATTTCACTCTTATATGCTTATCTGGCATATTATGAAAAGCACAATTTTTTATGTATATTACGTGCAATTTTTTCATTATTTATTTATTTATTATTTATTTCTTCTTAAAGGGTAATATTAATGTCACTAATTCATTCTATATTAGAAAAGTTTATTATTTTGATTTTATTTAGTTTTAGTTTCTATTTTCTTTCTCCTTTATGGGTAATTCAAATTTTAGTAATTCATTCCTTCTTAGAAAATGTTCTTTGAAAAAATCATTATTATGTTTATTCTTGCATATTATAAAAATACAATTATTGTGAGAATTTTGTCAGTATTTTTTTGGTTTTTTAAGTATAATACCAATGCCACTAATTATTTCTTCCTTAGAAATTTCAATATTTTTATTTTTTTAGTTTTACTTTTATTTTCTTTTTTTTCCTTAAAGGTAATAGTAGTTCTACTACCTTTTTGTGAAAAAATCACTATTATATGCTTGTTCAAGCTTTTTTTTTTGCAATTTCTAATATTGTGTGAAAATTTTGTCATTTTTGTTTTTGTTTTTGTTTTTTTGCTTTTCTTTCTTGTTCATTTGACCTTAGAAAACTTAATTATTTTGATTTTGTTTTAGTTGTTTTATTTCTTTTTTCTTTAAGAATAATATCAATGTGACCAACACATTCCTTCTTAGAAAACTCCTTTTTGCAAAAATTACTCTACTATATGCTTATTCTTTCATATAAAAAACATAATTTATGTATAAATTGTGTGCAAATTTTGTCATTATTTCTTTTACTTTTTCATTTTCTTCGTTCTTTAAAAGTAATACTAGTTCACTCTTCCTTTTAAACTTCATTTGTTTGGTTTTCTTTATATTTATTTGTGCTCACTTATTCTTTAAGTTGACACCAGCACAAGTATTAGTTTTTATTATTATGCAAACATGTGGCGTGTATCAATATAATGTCATTCGCCAATGTGGACTATTTTTCTTTATGCTTGGGCTTCACTAAGGTTTAACGTAGCTATATTGGAGCAGACTGTCGTGGACTATTTTAGCTCGGCTTGTTTCTTCTTCTATTTTGGCCTTCAACTCAAAATCAATTGAATTGTTTATTTTTCATTCACCTTTTCTTAAATCAATGAGTAAACCACTTGTTGAATACGGCTGAAAAGGTGACTGAGACAATTAGAATATCAGGCAATAATAACTCTAATGCATCATTAGATTTATTATAATTATGCATTATCTTTTATAAGACGGCTAAAAATGTTACTGCCCAAATTAGAACATGGCTAAAAAAGTGACTGACACAATAGTTCACCACTTTGAACACTTTTTTGAAAGACAATGCAGATGCAGACGCTCATACATACGCACATACACTCGTCCCTATGAACGCACACATGCACACACATCTTATCCCTATGAGCATCTCCGAGAGATTGAGCCGGGACATCATTTAGAGATTGACGAAGTCACCACAGACGTCTTTGTAGTCGACGGGAAACATGGCACCTGCAGGGTTCGGGTGCGGGTAATGCTCACCCAAACCCGCACCCGTCCCAAAAACTTTCGCCCAAACCCGTACCCGCACCTCGGGTTTCATATTGTTCCCATACCCATACCCGGTCGGGTGAGGGTAATACCCGCGGGTAAAAATACCCATATCAGTCACCTTTCAATTCACATTTTTATCACGTATAATTTCAACACTTTAGAATGTAAAAAAATCAACACATATATTTAGCATTTCAGCACATATATACCACATTTCAGCATTCAATACATATATTTCAGCATTAAACATTTATGTTTCAGCAATTCAGCACATTACACAATATTAAAGCATTTCAACAAATATATATTTCAGTATTTTCACGTACTAATATGTGGGTAGGCGGGTACACGGGTATGTGTATTGCCTTCCCGTACCCGTACCCGGCTTACCCAATTGGTACCATTTTTTTTCCCATTTGCAAACCCCTGGGTATTTAACTTTCCCAAACCCTTACCCTAATAGGATTTTTACCCGGCAGGTTCGCGGGTAGCGGGTACCCATTGCCATGTTGAACACTTTTTCTAGTCAGTCCCTTTTGTTCTTAGGTTTATCTGGTCTAAGTTGTATCAGCCCAAGAATTGGTGTGGCCTTCTGTTCGTTTGTGTGCAAAGGGCTGGCTTTGGCTGGTTGAGAAAATCGACTTGAACTAATGTGTGGTCAGTCGATCTGTGCTCGACATGCTTGATGTCTGTCCGTTGGATCAAAAAATAACGGTAGAACATTGCTTACCTAGTGCCATGCAGAGCAAAGAAGAGCGTGCGAGCGAGCCATGCATGCCGGGAGATCGATGGATGCATGCAAATTCACGTACATGTTATATGTAGGTGTAGCATTTTCGCAAATTCAAAGCGTTTTCAACCAGGAGATGAGGATGAGATGAAACATTCAAAGCGCCGCTTAGCCCCAGGCCAAACCAGGGCATTCCAAGAATAGCCGTTGCTCTCGTCCACAAGCTGCAATTACATAAACGAACTCTCGCCGCGGCATTCTCTTCTTCCTCAGGGCCAAGCTCACTACGCTTCCCGTGCGGCGAGGAGCCCCGGCCGGCTCCGGCATCGAAACCAACCTCAGTTAGTAAGGCTCGCGCACAATGACCAACAAGGCCGCCACCGCCAGCATCATCGCCGCCGTGGGCGTCGTGGCCGTCATCGGCACGATCGCCGCGGTCACCACGTCCAAGAAGGCCAGCGACGATGGTGGCAACATGTCCACCAGCATCAAGCTCTCCCAGCTCTGCTCCTCCACGCTGTACCCGGCCAAGTGCGAGAACAGCCTCACCCCCGTCGTCAACGAGTCCTCCAACCCGGAGGAGGTCCTCCGGGCCGCGCTCCAGGTGGCCATGAACGAGATCGGCGCTGCCTTCGCCAAATACACCGACGTCGGCAAGGGCGCCGCCGACAAGATCACCTTGAGCGCCATCGGCGAGTGCAAGAAGCTGCTCGACGACGCCATCGTGGACCTCAAAGACATGGCCGGCCTCAGGGCCGACCAGGTCGTCGTCCAGGTCAACGACCTCAGGGTCTGGATCTCCGGCGTCATGACCTATATCTACACCTGCGCCGATGGCTTCGACAAGCCGGAGCTCAAGCATGCCATGGACAAGCTGCTGAGGAACTCCACAGAGCTCAGCAGCAACGCCCTGGCTATCATCACCCGCGTCGGCCAGTTCCTGCATCAAGGACAGGACGCCAAGAGTGATTCCACCGGCGGAGGGAGCCGCCGACTTCTCGGGTGGTACATGGGTGACGCGCACGACGTGGAAAGCAGGCGCCGGCTTCTAGCTATCAATGGCAGGCTGGATGAGATCGCAGTCGTGAGAGACGCGAGCCGGCGCCTCCTGTCAGAGACGATGGACGAGATCACTGAGATGTCCCACGACGGAGACCGCCACCTGTCGGAGACGATGGACCAGATCGACGAGATGTCCCACAACGGAGACCGCCACCTGTCGGAGACGATGGACCAGATCGATGAGATGTCCCACAAAGGAGACCGCCACCTGTCGGAGACGATGGACCAGATCGATGAGATGTCCCACGACGGAGACCGCCACCTGTCGGAGACGATGGACCAGATCGATGAGATGTCCCACGACGGAGACCGCCACCTCCAAGACGTGAGCACGTCCAACCTCGCCGGAAACGTGAGCACGTCCAACCTTACCGGAAAGGCGAACACGTCCCAGGTCATGTCGTTCGGCGACGGCTCGTCGGCCTCGATGTTCTTCGGCGTCTCCAACCTGACTAAGGAGGCCGACTTCGTCCGGCGACGGCTGCTGAGCATGACGTACAACGGCTCGTCGGAGAACGAGGTTAAACAATATGGTGAAGGGAACAAGCGAAGGCTCCTCAATGATCCCTCGTCGGAGGATGAGGTTAAACAATACGCTGAGGGCAACAAGCGAAGACTCCTCAACGACGCCTCGTCAGGGGACGAGGTTAAACAATACGGCGAAGGCAACAAGCGAAGGCTCCTCAATGATGCCTCGTCGGGGGACGAGGTTAAGCAATACGGCGAAGGCAACAAGCGAAAGCTCCTCAATGATGCCTCGTCGGGGGACGAGGTTAAACAATACGGCGAAGGCAACAAGCGAAGGCTCCTCAACGACGCCTCGTCGGGGGACGAGGTTAAACAATACGGCGAAGGCAACAAGCGAAGGCTCCTCAATGATGCCTCGTCGGGGGACGAGGTTAAACAATACGGCGAAGACAACAAGCGAAGGCTCCTCAATGACGCCTCGTCGGATAACGAGGTTAAACAATACGGCGAAGGCAACAAGCGAAGGCTCCTCAACGACGCCTCATCGGATAACGAGGTTAAACAATACGGCGAAGGCAACAAGCGAAGGCTCCTCAACGACGCCTTGTCGGATAACGAGGTTAAACAATACGGCGAAGGCAACAAGCGAAGGCTCCTCAACGACGGCTTATCGGATAACGAGGTTAAACAATACGGCGAAGGCAACAGGCGAAAGCTCTTGTCCAGTCAGATGCAGATCATCGCCGACATGTCGGCGCAGATGAACCGCCGCCTCCTCGCGACGGAGCTCCCCGAGGACCTCGCCGGCAAGCGTCAGCTCCTGTCCAACAAGCTCGTCATGATCTACGAAGTCGCCAAGGAGGCCAACTGCGAGCTCGAGGCGATCGGCAACGGCAGCTTCCCCGAGGAGGAGGATCAGAGGGTGCTGGCGACGGAGGTTGTCGGCACGATCGAAGACCTGCCCAACAGCCACCGCCGCAAGCTGCTGTCCGCCGGCGTCTTCCCGGAGTGGGTGTCGTCCCACACCCGGAGGCTCCTCCAGATTCCCGGCGGGCTGCAGAAGCCCAACGCGGTGGTGGCCGCGGACGGGAGCGGCAACTTCAAGACCATCACGGAGGCCCTCAACTCCGTGCCCAAGAAGTCCACCGCACGCTTCGTCATCTACGTCAAGGCCGGCGAATACAAGGAGTACGTCACCGTCAGCAAGGACCAGGCCAACGTCTTCATGTACGGAGACGGGCCGACCAAGACCCGGGTCATCGGCGACAAGAGCAACAAGGGAGGCTTCGCCACCATTGCCACCCGCACCTTCTGTAAGCTCAACTCGTGACCGGACCACTAGCTACGTACCTAATTCAAACTGATCTTGGTCATCTGTGCCATATTGATCCATGGATTGTTTGCAGCGGCGGAGGGGAACGGGTTCATCTGCAAGTCGATGGGATTCGTGAACACGGCGGGGCCGGACGGGCACCAGGCGGTGGCGCTGCACGTGCAGGGGGACATGTCGGTGTTCTTCAACTGCAGGTTCGAGGGGTACCAGGACACCCTGTACGTGCACGCCAACCGGCAGTTCTTCCGCAACTGCGAGGTGTTGGGCACCATCGACTTCATCTTCGGCAACTCGGCGGCGGTGTTCCAGAACTGCCTCATGACGGTGCGGAAGCCCATGGAAAGCCAGGGCAATATGGTGACCGCGCACGGGCGCACGGACCCCAACATGCCCACCGGCATCGTGCTCCAGGGGTGCAAGATCGTGCCGGAGGACGCGCTGTTCCCCGTCAGGCAGACGGTCCCCAGCTACCTCGGACGGCCGTGGAAGGAATACTCGAGGACGGTGATCATGGAGAGCACCATCGGCGACCTCATCAAGCCCGAGGGGTGGTCGGAGTGGATGGGTGACCTCGGGCTCAAGACGCTCTACTACGCCGAGTACGCCAACACCGGGCCCGGCGCCGGGACAAGCAAGAGGGTGACCTGGCCGGGGTACCGTGTCATCGGACAGGCTGAGGCCACGCAGTTCACCGCCGGCGTGTTCATCGACGGCATGAGCTGGCTCAAGAACACCGGCACGCCTAACGTTATGGGCTTCATCAAATGATCGAGCCAGTTTGCCGGCCATTTGACTCCGGCCGCGTGCATGCATGCATGCGCTCGTCCGGTGGATGCTCGACGAGACACGTGGAGTTTTAGGAAGAAATTAAGGAAGGAGACATAAAGCAAGATCTGTTTGTGTATTATTTGTACAGAAGTGCAAAAGCAGTTCAAGCAAAAGAATTTCTCTGTGTAATGTAATTGATTAGAACATTTCAACATGGCTTGATGTATCTTTTTTTTGTCCACACTTATACTGTCTAACGAAATTGAAGGGAAATAGCATTGGATATAAACATGAGCTTACTTGATAGGAGTGGCATGTTCTTCTTTTCTTTTCACTAGATATAAAACGCATGCAGTATTTTGCCTGATATAGATCAAATCACGGAGTATATATACTATCAAGCAAAAAGATTTTGCCATTTATACATTTTCTTTGGCACATTTTGTACAAGTTTGTTGTAGCAAAAACTTGGAACTATAGATGATCTAAACATCCAAATCAGGCTAGGGCACACCCGTGCAAGCGAGAGGATAAATGGGTGCTAGAAGTGAGAGGTGGGGTCGCTAGGATGCCAGATCGATCGAGTCGTACAGAAGCGATTTGCGTATTGGAAGTTTGGAACTACGGACGATGAGGGGAGCGAGGGGAATAATTGGGCTATTAATTTACGAAATCCATGTGTAATTAAATTAAGGTCCGGTTATTAATTCATGAAAATCAGTGTGTCATTGAGCATCGATTGAGTGGAGCTAAACATTCAAACTGGTTAAATGATACTAAAAACATGAGTAATTTCGTGAAATCTTTGCCTAGTTAAGGTCAGGCTATTAAAAGTCATGAAATCAGTGTGTCATTGAGCATCGATTGAGTGGAGCTATACATTCAAAATGATTAAATTATCGTAAATACATGAGTAATTTCATGAAATTCATATGTAGTTATGGTCGGCCTATTATGTCATGAAATCAGTATCTCATTGAGCATTAAATGAGTGGAGCCAAACATTAAAGGGTTAAATGATAGTAAATATATGAGTAATTTGAGGTTAGTGTTTGATTTTAATTATATTGTGATCCTAAAGTCCCTTAATGATTAGAGGGGAAAAGGGGCATCTAGTAAAAGGTAGTGCTCTTGTTGGTTGTTTGAAAAAATAACCACGACTTTACCAAAGTATCAAGCTCTATCATAAGCCGCATTAGAAGAGGATTTTTAAAAGGAAAAAGGGCAAATAATTTTTAAGTTTCAATGATAAGCCAGGAGAGTCATAAAGCAAGACAAAAACTAGAAAGGGATTACAAACAAAAGCCAACTCTTGAGTGAAAGGGACACACTTTTTATCTCGGACAAAGGCCCAAGCAAATGTGTTCTCCTAAAATTTTGCAAATAGGACGAGCAGTAATGCAATGCTTGGTTATTAGACTGCTGTCAATGCACCGGTGCTTAGATGAGGCGCTAAGCACGTTAAATAGCTTGGCAACTATACTCCAAAATGCATAGGTGCTTAGCTTCTTGTAGCTAAGCTTCCTTCCTTGATGATTTAGCAACTAAAGCTCTCCATGCATTGGTGGGCTTCTTTCATTTAAATGTTTTGCCTAGGTTCACACGCTTACCATTGTTCTTCCTTGGGTCACCACACTCATCTCTCTTCTCTTAATTAACTTGCCACATCATATTTTTCTCCTACATCGCAGGCTTAGCATTTGTACAAGGTGGAGCATTGGGAGAGGCCTTACCGTACCACACAGTTTCCAAATCACTTGTGCCGCAAGGGTTAATTAGAATAAAGGAAACTTATTTTAGGAAATGAGAGCATTTATATAATGACAATTGCCTGGTCAAGTTCATTGCAAAGGAGGTTGTGAAGGTGTTAAAGTACTCCACCTTCATAAGTCATGTCTCCTAGGGATCTGGTAAATGCAGTCATCTCATGTACCAGATCATGCTCTCTCTTCTAAGAGAAAATATAACAGTCGGCTATAAGCCCGCTTATATTGCACTTTTGCTTGCATGGAAGAGAGAGAGAGAGTATTCTCCCATGCAAGAGCCGACCTCTACACGTGCTCGTAGGCAAAAAGAGTAAATGAGAGGAAATAGAAAGAGATAAAATGGAGAAAAGGACTAATCACGTGTTGCACTTGAAGTTAACTTGAACTATCGTTATGAGTTTCACCCAGGCCAGCAATGGCCATAGATCAATTTAGGCCAAAAGCCTAAGCTTAGGGGGAGTACGTATTCTCACCAACATTTCATTCATGTGTCACATATTCATTACACTTGCCGGTGTTCATCATTTTCTTTGTATATCCATGTTCGCTTTTATTTGTTTCTTCTGTATGTTCGAAAAACTTTGAAAATCCAAAATTATTCTCACTTCTTTGGGTTTTTCTTTTTTTTTTCCTTTTTCTTTAGCTAGTTTATAGTACTAAAAGAAAACCCAAAAAGATTTCTCGTTTCTTACTTCGTTGTTTGTTTTTTCTCGCTTTTCATTTTTCTTCGCTTTCTTTAAAAAAAACTCCAAAAATATTTTAGTGTGTTTCTCTGACTTTCTTTTCTTTTCTTGAGTTGTCGTAAGGACAAGACTTCGTAAAAATTTCTAAGTGGCTCTTATGTTCTTTATTATTGATCTAATGAAAGACCAAATATTTCCTTGTCTTCTCCTTTTTATAAAGTGTTTGCAGATTTTAGCTTAGTCCATGACACACTTGCATTATTATAATTTTCACTTCATTCGGTCATGCAAGTGAAAAGCGATAATGACAATGACTTGATGAAGTGATCGTGGTGAAGAAAAGCTAATATGAACCCTATTTATTTTTGTGTTTTTAAATATGTAACGCAGTAGTCCCGATTCGGCCTATTATGAGTAAACATGTGTGTGATGACAATTATATATTATAGTTGCTCATGTCATGCTTAATTAGTTAGTAGTGGATAATATGTTATCTTTTATGTCAACATGCATTAAAATAATTATGATGTAGTATGTTAGGCCGGTATCCTCCTCTGAAGAATTCAAGTGGCTTGATTTGGCACATGTTCGCGCATGTAATTGATTCATACCCAATATTGCCTCTATAATATTTATATTCGAATTGTTTACATCCTTCACATGCTCATGTTCAATGTTAATTATTCAAAATGTATGATTATGACCATTCTCACTCTCTAGTTAGTCGCACCAGTCTATTTGCTAGCCTTGGTCTGTACTAAACGGAAATTCTGTTTGTGCATCCAAACTCCTGAAACATAGTTATGCCATAAAAGTCCACATATCTACCTATATACGACATTACCCTACCGTTCTAAGTAAATTTGCACGTGTCATCTTTAAATCTTCAAATAAACATCTGTTTGTGTACTTGCACTGCTCATGGAACGACGAGGCAGTAAATATCTTCCATGCTAAGTATGTTTAACTCGCGACGAGAGTTTATTCGCTCGTCAACTTTAAGGGAGACTGGTAACAGGGATGCCTAGTCCTGCATAACTTTATACAAATAAAAATAAAACTCTCCTAGACAGTTGATTATTGGAGGGCACCCGTGGATGCTGGTAGACATGGCTTGTGTTTGTATGGTTGTGGGGTAGTAAAACCTTTTTCGTTTTTGGGAACCGCCATTAACGTGTTTAGCATGGAAGATATTGGAAACCTTTGTTGTAACATTGACATGAAAAGTACACCTCTCAAAATACAATTGTCTCTATTTTAAAATGAGCTCTAGCGCCGCTGCAAATCTCTGCTTCCCTCTGGGAAGGGCATATCTATTTACTTTTATTGTTGAGTCCTCGCCTTCTCATTCAAGCACCAATCCCGAGAACTCTATTGTCATTCTTAGCTTAACATGCATGTTGTCTAGTTAATGTTGGGGATTAGCATGAATGGATGTTTTCTACCCTGAATTAGAATGTTTAGTCGCTGCTTGAGGTGCACTGCATTTATGTTTTGCGGTCTCAGAAATGGCTAACGAGATATCATTCTATCATATTGTATCATGGTTGTTTTAACAGCTTGTTAGGCATTCAAGATATAGTATTATTGCTCGCTAGTTTATTATGTCATTGGCATGAATAAATATGAGTTCTAAATGTTATCACATATGTGGTTAGTTCATAATCTTTGATGAAAACTTGATTACTAGTTAAGCTTATATACGACATGATACATCTACTTTGCATCATGCTTTTATATCGATATTTATTGCATTATGGGCTGTTGTTACACATTATAGCACAATACTTATGCCTTTTCTCTCTTATTTTACAAGGTTTACATGAAGAGGGAGAATGCCGGCAGCTGGAATTCTGGACTGGAAAAGGAGCAAATATTAGAGACCTATTCTGCACAACTCCAAAAGTCCTGAAAATTTACGGAGAGTCATTTTGGAATTAATAAAGAATATTGGGCGAAGAAAGCACCAGAGGGGGGCCACCAGCCATCCACAAGGGTGGGGGCGCGCCTGATACGTCTCCAACGTATCTATAATTTTTGATTGTTCCATGCTATTATATTATCTGTTTTGGATGTTTTATATGCATTAATATGCTATTTTATATTATTTTTGGGACTAACCTATTAACCTAGAGCCCAGTGCTAGTTTCTGTTTTTCCTTGTTTTTGAGCTTCGCAGAAAAGGAATACTAAACAGAGTCCAAATGGAACAAAACTTCACGATGATTTTCTTGGACCAGAAGACACCCAGGAGACTTGGAGTCCAAGTCAGAAAAGCCATAAGGCGGCGACAAGGGTAGAGGGAGCGCCCAGGGGGGTAGGGCGCGCCCCCTACCTTGTGGGCCCCTCAGTGACCCCCTGACCTAGATCTTCCTCCTATATATTTGCAAATATTCCCAAACCACCAGAGGCATCCACGAAAACACTTTTCCACCGTCGCAACCTTCCGTTCCCGTGAGATCCCATCTAGGGACCTTTTCCGGCACCCTGCCGGAGGGAGATTCGATCACGGAGGGCATCTACATCAACTCTATTGCCCTTCCGATAAAGCATGAGTAGTCCACAACAGACCTACGGGTCCATAGCTAGTAGTTAGATGACTTCTTCTCTCTCTTTGATTCTCAATACCATGTTCTCCTCGATGTTCTTGGAGATCTATCCGATGTAATTTTGTTTTGTGGTGTGTTTGTCGAGATCCGATGAATTATGGATTTATGATCAGCTTAATTATCTATAAATATTATTTGAATCTCCTCTGAATTCTTATATGCATGATTTGGTATCTTTGTATTTCTCTTAGAATTATCGGTTTGGTTTGGCCAACTAGATTGGTTTTTCTTCCAATGGTAGAGGTGCTTAGCTTTGGGTTCAATCTTGCGGTTCCTCACCCAGTGACAAAGTACGGGTAGCGAGGCACGTATAGCATTCTTGCCATCGAGGATAAAAAGATGGGGTTTACATCATATTGCTTGAGTTTATTCCTCTACATCATGTCATCTTACTTAATGTGTTACTCTGTTCTTTATGAACTTAATACTCTAGATGTAGGCAGGAGTCGGTCGATGTGTGGAGTAATAGTAGTAGATGCAGGCAGGAGTCGGTCTACTTGATACGGACGTGATGCCTATATTGCATAATCATTGTCTTGGATGTCATCATAACTTTGCGCTTTTCTATCAATTGCTTGACAGTAATTTGTTCACCCACCGTATTATTTGCCTTCATGAGAGAAGCCTCTACTGAAACCTATGGCCCCCGGATCTATTTTCCATCATATTAGTTTCCGATCTTCTATTTTCCATCATATTAGTTTCCGGTCTACTATTTTGCAATCTTTTATTTTGAGATCTATAAATCAAAAACCCAAAAATATTTTATCTTTTGTTTATATATCTCTATTTGATATCACTTTTGCAAGTAACCGCGAAGGGATTGACAACCCCTTTATCGCGTTGGGTGCAAGTTGTTTGATTGTTTGTGCAGGTATTGGTGATTTGTGCGTTCTTCTCCTACTGGATTGATACCTTGGTTCTCAAACTGAGGGAAATACTTATATCTACTTTGCTGCATCACCCTTTCCTCTTCAAGGGAAAAACCAACGCAAGCTCAAGAAGTAGCAGGAAGAATTTCTGGCGCCGTTGCCGGGGAAATCTACGCCAAGTCAAGGCATACCAAGTGCCCATCATAAAACTCTCATCTCTTGCTTTACATTATTCGCCATTCGCCTCTCGTTTTCCTCTCCCCCACTTCTAAAACGATTTTGGAAAAGATTCTCCCTTTTCTTCGCCCTTCTTCCGTTCGTCTTTTTGTTTGCTTTTTGTTTGCTCGTGTGTTAGATTACTTGCTTTGTCACGATGACTTAAGAGAATACCAAATTGTGTGACCTTTCCAATACTAATAATAATGATTTCATTAGTACTCCGATTGCTCCCCCCACTAGTGTGGAATCTTGTGAAATTAATGCCGCTTTGCTGAATCTTGTTATGAATGATCAATTTTCTGGCCTTCCTAGTGAAGATGCCGCATCCCATCTAAACAATTTCGTTGATTTGTGTGATATGCAAAAGAAGAAAGATGTGGATAATGATATTGTTAAATTGAAGCTATTTTAATTCTCACTACGAGATCGTGCTAAAACTTGGTTTTCGTCTTTGCCTAAAAATAGTATTGATTCATGGAATAAGTGTAAAGATGCTCTTATTTCCAAGTATTTTCCTCCTGCTAAGATCATCTCCCTCAGGAATGAGATTATGAATTTTAAGCAACTTGATCATGAACATGTGGCACGATCTTGGGAGAGGATGAAATTGATGTTACAAAATTGCCCTACTCATGGTTTAAATTTGTGGATGATCATACAAATTTTTTATGCCGGATTGAATTTTGCTTCTAGAAATCTTTTAGATTCGGCCGCGGGAGGCACTTTTGTGGAAATCACTTTAGGAGAAGCTACTAAACTCCTAGATAATATTATGGTTAGTTATTCTCAATGGCAGACCGAAAGATCTTCTACTAGTAAAAAACTGCATGCGATTGAAGAAATTAATGTTTTGAGTGGAAAGATGGATGACCTTATGAAATTATTTGCTACCAAAAGTTCTCCTATTGATCCTAATGATATGCCTTTGTCTACTTTGATTGAGAATAATAATGAATCTATGGATGTGAATTTTGTTGCTAGGAACAATTTTTGCAATAACGCGTATAGAGGCAATTTTAATCTTAGGCCGTTTCCTAGTAATTCCTCTAACAATTATGGTAATTCCTACAACAATTCTTATGTAAATTATAATAAGATGTCCTCCAATTTTTTTAATAGTTTTAAATAATTTATGATTTCGCAAAAGAGTTTTAATGCTTTGGTTGAAGAAAAAATGCTTAAGATGGATGATTTGGCTAGGAACGTGGATATAATTTTGCTTGAGATTTATTCTTTGAAAGTTAGATCTATTCCACCCAAGCATGATATTAATGAATCTCTAAAAGCTATGAGAATTTCCATTGATGAATGTAAAGAAAGAACTGCTAAGATGCGTGCTAAACGAGATTGGTTTGTAAAAGCGTGTTCTTCTAGTTTTTGTAAAAATAATGATGAAGATCTTAAAGTGATTGATGTGACTCCTATTAAATCTTTTTTTTCCAATATCTTGATAAAGATGGTTCCTGAGATGGGTCAACTTTAGTTAAAAGGCGTCCCAATGATTCGGAGTTTATAGATCTAGATGCAAAAATTTATAAAAGTGGGATTGGAGAGGTCAAGACTTTAAGTAGAAATGAACCCACTCTTTTGGATTTCAAGGAATTTAATTATGATAATTGTTCTTTAATAGATTGTATTTCCTTGTTGCAATCCATGTTGAATTCTCCTCATGCTTATAATCAAAATAAAGCTTTTACTAAACATATCATTGATGCTATGATGAAATCTTTTGAAGAAAATCTTGAATTGGAAGTTTCTATTCCTAGAAAACTTTATGATGAGTGGGAACCTAGATTATGAGTGCTATGCTTTGTGTGATTTGGGTGCTAGCGTTTCCACAATTCTGAAAACTTCATGTGATGTGCTAGGTTTCCGTGAATTTGATGATTGTTCTTTAAATTTGCATATTGCGGATTCCAATATTAAGAAACCTATGGGAAGGATTAATGATGTTCTTATTAGTGCAAATAGGAATTATGTGCCCATAGATTTCATTGTTCTTGATATAGATTGCAATCCTACATGTCCTATTATTCTTGGTAGACCATTCCTTAGAACGATTGGTGCAATTATTGATATGAAAGAAGGAAACATTAGATTTCAATTTTCGTTAAGGAAGGGCATGGGACACTTTCCTAGAAAGAAAATTAAGTTGCATATGAATCTATTATGAGAGCTACTTATGGATTGCATACCAAAGATGACAATACCTAGATCTATGTTTTATGCCTAGCTAAGGGCGTTAAACAATAGCGCTTGTTGGGAGGCAACCCAATTTTATTTCATTTTTTGGTTTTTTCGTTCTGTTTTTCCATAAATAATTCATCTAGCCTATGGTTAGATGTGTTTTTGTGTTTTAATTAGTGTTTGTGCCAAGTAAGACCTTTAGGATGGCTTACGGTGATAGTTGATTTGATCTTGCTGAAAAACAAAAACTTTTGTGCCCAGAAAAATAATTTTCATCATTCACAGAAGCGTGCTTTTGATCTGAATTTTTTACACAAGATTTATATACAAATTTCCCAGGTTTTCCTAAGTTTTCAGAATTTTTGGAGTTACAGAAGTATTCGAAGTATTCAGATTGCTACAGACTGTTCTGTTTTTGACAGATTCTGTTTTTCTTGTGTTGTTTACTTATTTTGATGAATCTATGGGTAGTATCGGGAGGTATGAAACATGAAGAAGTTGGAATACAGTAGATATTACACCAATATAAATAAAGAATGAGTTCACAACAGTACAAAAAGTGGTGATTTATTTTCTTATACTAAGGGATCTCATAAGATTTTCTGTTGAGTTTTGTGTTGTGAAGTTTTCAAGTTTTGGGTAAGGATTTGATGGACTATGGAATAAGGAGTAGCAAGAGCCTAATCTTGGGGATGCCCAAGGCACCCCAAGGTAATATTCAAGGACGAACAAGAGCCTAAGCTTGGGGATGCCCCGGAAGGCATCCCCTCTTTCGTCTTCGTCTATCGGTAACTTTACTTGAGGCTATATTTTTATTCACCACATGATATGTGTTCTGCTTGGAGCGTCTTGTATGATTTGAGTCTTTGCTTTTTAGTTTGCCACAATCATCCTTGCTGTACACACCTTCCGAGAGGGACAGACATGAATCGTGATTTATTAGCATACTCTATGTGCTTCAGTTATATCTTTTGAGCTAGGCAATTTTGCTCTAGTGCTTCACTTATATCTTTTTAGAGCACATTGGTGGTTTTATTTTATAGATATTGTTGAAATCTCATGCTTCACTTATATTATTTTGAGAGTCTTTCTAAACAGCATGGTAATTTGCTTAGGTTATGAATTTAGTCCTAATATGATGGTCATCCAAGAGGGATATAATAAAAACTTTCATATAAAGTGCATTGGATACTATGAGAAGTTTGATTCCTTATGATTGTTTTGAGATATGAGGATGGCGATATTAGAGTCATGCTAGTGGAGTAATTGTGTATTGTAGAAATACGTGTGTTGAGGTTTGTGATTCCCATGGCATGCACGTATGAAAGGATCGAGAAGAGGTGTCTAGAGGGGGGTGAATAGACTCTTAGTAAGAAAACTTGCAGTTTTTAATTTCTTTAAGTTGAAGTGGAGATTTAGCACAAGTTCACACATTCACAATACATATCAAGCAAGCATGATAAGAGTATATGAGCAGCAGAAAGTAAATCATGCAAGTTGCATAAAGGGATGGGATTGGAGTGTGCAAACACAATTGGAGACATGGAGATTTTTTATCCGTGGTTCCGATAGGTGGTGCTATCGTACATCCACGTTGATGGAGAATTCAACCCACGAAGGGTAGCGGTTGCGCGAGTCCACAGAGGGCTCCACCCACGAAGGGTCCACGAAGAAGCAACCTTGTCTATCCAACCATGGCCGTCGCCCACCAAGGACTTGCCTCACTAGGGTAGATCTTCACGAAGTAGGCGATCTCCTTGCCCGTACAAACTCCTTGGTTCAACTCCACAATCTTGACGTAGGATCCCAAATGACACCTAACCAATCTAGGAGACACCACTCTCCAAAAGGTAATAGATGGTGTGTTGATGATGAACTCCTTGCTCTTGTGCTTCAAATGATAGTCTCCCCAACACTCAACTCTCTCTCATAGGATTGGATTTGGTAGAAAGATGATTTGAGTGGAAAGCAACTTGGGGAAGACTAGAGATCAAGATTTATGTGGTTGGAATGAAATATCTTGACCTCAACACAAGTGTAGGTGGTTCTCTCGCAGAAAATGTATGTTGGAAGTGTAGGCATGTTCTGATGGCTCTCTCAACGAATGAAGAGTGGGTGGAGGGGTATATGTAGCCTCCACACAAAATCTAACCGTTACACACAAATCACCAAACTCGGTGGGACCGAATCAGACAACTCGGTCGGACCGATTTGGTTCATAATGTGACCGTTAGGATTTTCGGTGGGACCGACATGATCAACTTGGTGGGACTGATGTGCTAGGGTTAGGGTAAAGCCTTATCTCGATTGGACCAATTACACAAACTCGGTGGGACCGATTTCATATTTCGGTGAGACCGAAATTAATGCAATAGGCAACAGAGAGTTTGCAAGCCCATCTCGGTGAGACCGAGAACCCATCGGTGAGACCGAATTGATTAGGGTTTCTGGCAGTGGCTATGTCAAGAGAACTCGGTGGCGCCGGATAGAATGTTTCGGTGGGGCCAAGTTTGACTTTTGGTTTGGGACATATGTGGATGTGAGAAAGTGGTTGAGGGCTTTGGAGCATATCACTAAGCACTTTGAGCAAGCAAGCCATTAAGCAACACCTCATCCCCTCTTAATAGTATTGGCTTTCCTATGGACTCAATGTGATCTTGGATCACTAAAATGAAAAAGGCAGAGTCTTGAGCTTTGAGCTTGAGCCAATCCTTTGTCCTTATCATATTGAAGGGGTTCCACATCCTCTAGTCCACGCCACTCCACTGTTGGACTTATCTGAAATATGCTAGATAAAAGTATTAGTCCAACAAGAGATATGTTGACATTAATTACCAAAATCACCCAGGGAGCACTTGTGCTTTCAATCTCCCCCTTTTTGGTAATTGATGACAACATACATCAAAGTTTTAGATAAAGATATGGAGAATAACAAGTAAAACTTTGGAAAGACATGTAACATGCATAGGCTCCCCCTACATGTATGCAATCATGTAAATGTGGAATGTAGGAGCATGTGAATGCATAAGCATGACAGAGTAAGCAATGTGTTACATGTATCTTGGCTATATGCATCAGAGAAAATGATGTGAGTATAGGAAATGTACCTTCATGCTCATGAGTCCTTCTTGCAAATAGTATGTACATCAACAAGAAATCCTCATGCACATGACTGTGATGCATATACTTACCTTGTAGTCTTGAGTTGGCTTAGGAAGGAATGAACCTGAGTAAACAAGGTTAGATAACACAGATACATCTACTAGCCAGAGCAAATAAAAGAAACCACAAGAGTACCAAGACTGGGATGACATGTAGAGAGTGAGTACTGAGTACTCCATTGGATGTAGACATGTCCCCAAAGGTAAAGATATGCAATGAATTCAAAGATTTCCTTCCCTTAGATGTCTTGCTCCCCCTGAATCTTGAATGGGATACTGGGAGAAGATAGGGAACAGAAAATCAGAGCAAATGCAAACAACTAAATATGAACATGTCTTTCCCCTCTTAAAGACATGTGACTTCTCTCCTCTTGAGCACCAAGCATCTGGGCCCTTTGATGTGATTCCTCTTTCTCCCTGTTGAAGAACTCTCTCCCCCTGTCAAAGTGATTAAGCTTTGATGTGATCTCTCTCTCCCCCTTTGACATCAATTTCCAAGAAGGGCTCTTCTGGAATTTTGTTACAAATGGGTTTGGTCCTTGAGTCACAGACCAAAGCAGCATGTTGAATGTGATGCTGGTAGAGGACAAGAATCATTGAGTGGAGCTGGAGCAAAAAGAATGCAGGAAAAAGTGGCAAGTTGTCTTTTCTGCAGTGAGATCGGTGGCACCGAGTTGTGTGCTTCGGTTGCACCGAAAGGATTCGGTTGGACCGAAAGCAACAGACCGGTGTGACCGAGTTCATCACAGAGAAAACCCTTATCACCTCAGCTCACTAGGCAAGTAAGATCTCACAAGGATTTGCAAGGAATTAACTGAAGGATTTGCAATGAATTGGATGCAGGGAATGCAGAAAAAAATAAACAGAAAAGAAATCTAGATGAATTTTTTTTGAAAGGGGAAACAAGCATGCATGAGACAAATGCAAGAGCACGGAGAAACACAAGAGAACTTCATCTAGCATTGGTCAGCGACAAAGTCACCTATGTTAGAGTATATTGACTTAGGAGTCAAGTGAGGGCACTTGATCATAGGTCATACTCATCGTCTAAGCTCAAAATGGGGTTACCATTTTTTGTTTAAGCATCTTGATGTATTCACATCTTGTTGAGTTTCTTTGTCCCATGACTTGGAGTAAAGCTTCTCTAAGATGGAATAACATACCTTGGGTGGTGGTGTTGATCTTGATCATGTAGTTGAACTTGTGTGGGTTGCTCAAGGTTGATGTAGCTCATCAAGAGTTGGGAGCACCACTTGGAATTTGAGTTCATCTACCTACATGGGTTAGTTTTGCAAGGAAGAGCACTTGTGTATCCAAAATGACAATCATAAAACTTAATATAGAACTTGTCAAAGGATATGTTTGAAGAGTTTCACGCTTCCTTGTTTTCAACCACCATTGTGTAGAGACTTGGTGATGTAGAGATTACTCAAGATGTGAGTGAGTTGCAATCTCATAGATTTAGAATCATCCAAGTACCTACAAGGGTTAGATAGCATGCAAGGGTGCAAGTATATCCAAGACATATAAATAGCATCATGAAAGAAATATCAAGGATTAGTCAAAGGCTCATGCCTTGCATGTATCCAAATGGAGTTCCTACTCCAAGTTTGAAGCATCAATGATGTTCAATTCACCTCTCAACCGACAAAAAGCTTTCTCATCAAGCGGTTTGGTGAATATATCCGCCAATTGCTTATCGGTGCGAACATGCTTAAGATCAATGTCCCCTTTAGCAACATGATCTCGAATGAAATGATGAAGAACTTCAATATGCTTAGTTCGAGAATGTTGCACGGGATTATGAGCAATCTTAATAGCACTTTCATTGTCACAAAGCAATGGAACATGTTTCACATATATCCCATAATCCTTAAGAGTTTGGGTCATCCAGAGTAATTGAGCACAACATGAACCAGCGGCAATGTATCCCGCTTCGGTGGTGGATAAGGATACCGAGTTTTGTTTCTTGGAGGACCAAGACACAAGAGATCTACCAAGAAATTGACAAGTACCCGAAGTGGACTTTCTATCAACCTTGTCTCTGGCATAGTCCGAATCGGAGTAGCTGACAAGATCGAAAGAAGACCTATTAGGATACCAAATGCCAAAATTTGGTGTATGTATTAAGTATCTCACTATCCTTTTCACAGCCTTAAGATGACATTCTTTAGGAGCCGCTTGATATCGTGCACACATGCACACACTTAGCATAATGTCGGGACGAGAGGCACATAGATATAACAATGAACCGATCATAGAGCGGTAAACTTTTTGATCAACCGGTTCACCATCTTTGGTCAAATCAAGATGTCCACTAGTAGGCATGGGTGTATTCATACCTTTGCATTCTTACATATTGAACTTCTTGAATAAGTCCTTGGTGTACTTTGTTTGAGAAACAAAGGTACCTTCCTTAGTTTGCTTGATTTGCAAACCAAGAAAGAATTTGAGTTCACTCATCATAGACATCTCAAACTTCTCCGACATTAGCTTTCCAAACTTCTCAATAAAATGAGGGTTAGTCGAACCAAATATAATATCATCAACATAAATTTGGCACACAAATAGTTCTCCATTAACCCTTTTGGTGAAAAGAGTAGAATATTTTTTTTTTCAATTTCAAAGCCTTTTTCAATAAGGAACTTGGTCAAGCATTTATACCACGCTCTAGGAGCTTGTTTAAGACCATAAAGAGCTTTGTGAAGTTTGTAAACATGATTAGGTTTCTTAGGGTTGACAAAGCCGGGAGGTTGCTTAACATAAACTTCCTCCTCAATTTCACCATTTAGAAAAGCACTTTTAATGTCCATTTGGTACAAGGTGATATCATGGTGATTAGCATAAGCAAGTAAGATGTGAATGGACTCAAGTCTAGCAACGGGGGCATATGTCTCACCATAGTCCATACCTTCGACTTGAGTGTAGCCTTGGGCAACGAGACGTGCTTTGTTGCGAACTACTTGTCCATCTTCATCTTGCTCGTTGCGAAACACCCATTTGGTACCAATGATGTTGTGGTTGTTGTCGGGCTTCTCAACCAATGTCCATACTTGGTTTCTCTCAAAGTTGTGTAGCTCTTCATGCATGGAGTTTATCCAATCCGGATATTCCAATGCTTCTTCAACCTTCATAGGTTCAATGCTAGAGATGAATGAATAATGTTCACAAAAATTAGCCAAACGAGTTTTAGAGTGAGTGATTCTCCCGGTTTGGATATCATTGTAGATTTGCTCGATGGGATGGTCTTTGGCGACTCTTGCTCGAACTCGTGGGAGCTTTTGCTTGGTTCGGGGTGGAACATCTTCTTCATCTTGTCCTTCTTCATTGTTGACATTGTCGTTCTCTTGTCGTGGTGGAGAAGGAGGTTGATGAGGTTCATCTTGGTGTACTTGCTCGTTTTCTTCATCTTGATGTGTCCCACTCGTGGATGCTTCCATGTCGACTCTTGGTTCACCTTCTCGTGAGGTGGAAGCTTCCACTTGGACGGATGAGGTGCTCTCCTTCACCTCCGTTGGACGGATCTTGCCAATAGACAAGTCTTGGATTGCTTCTGAAGGGTCTTTGTCTCCTACATCAATTGGCAATTGCTCTACTTGCGAGCCGTTAGATTCATCAAACTTCACATCTACCGTCTCTTCAACCTTTCGGGTGAAATTGTTATAGACACGGTAAGTGTGGAGTTTGAGCCATAACCAAGTAGGAAACCTTCATGAGATTTAGGAGCAAATTTAGAACGACAATGCTTATCAAGAATGTAGCACTTTGAGCCGAATACTCGTAAGTATCCAACTTGGGGTTTGTTACAGGTGAGGAGCTCATATGCCGTCTTGCCGAGTAGCTTGTGAAGATACAAGCGATTTGTTGCATGACAAGCTGTCTCAACCGCTTCCGCCCAGAAGTGTTTCGGAGTCTTGTACTCATCAAGCATCGTTCTTGCCATCTCAATAACAGTCCGGTCCTTCCTCTCAACAACTCCATTTTGTTGAGGCATGTACGTAGCCGAGAACTCATGTGAGATCCCTTCTCGTCAAGAAAGGTATCCACATTTGCATTCTTGAACTCCGTTCTGTTGTCGCTCCGAACCTTCTTGATCTTCACTTCAAATTGATTTTGGGCCTTCCTAGCGAAGTTTTTGAAGATCTTTTGGACCTGCGATTTATCATCAAGAAAGAACACCCACGTAAATCTTGAAAAATCATCGACTATGACTAGACCAAATGAGTTACCACCGAGACTCTTGTAGGCATTGGGACCAAAGAGATCCATGTGAAGTAGCTCGAGCGGTCTTCTCGTGGTCATGATGTTCTTCACGGGGTAGCTTCCTCCAACTTGTTTTCCTGCTTGAAAAGCACTACAAAGTCTATCCTTATCAAATATAACATCTTTTACTCCAAGGATATGATCAACTTTAATAAGCTTATCAAGATTTCGCATGCCCACATGACCTAGCCTTCTATGCCACAACCAGCCTTTAGAAGATTTAGCAATTAAGCAAGTTCTAGGTTGAGACTTTTTAGTGAAATCAACAATGTAAAGATCACCTCTACGTATACCGGTAAAGACCATTTTATGATTGTCTCTTCGAAATACTTGGCAATCCACTTCAGTAAATAAGACATTGAAACCGAAATCAGCAAGTCTAGATACTGAAAGTAAATTGTACCCAAGAGATTCAACGAGCATGACATTTTGTATGGAGCTATCATGTGAGATGGCCACGTTACCGAGGCCAACCACCTTACCCTTTGAGTTATCACCAAAAGTTACATACTTTCGTGGGCCGTCGTTTTCAGCAAGCTCACGAAACATATCTTTGTCTCCGGTCATATGATCAGTACATCCACTATCAAGGACCCATTCCTTTCCTCCAGCCATGTAGCCATGAAGATTAGCCATAAGACCAAAGTGTCTCATCGCATCATCAAGATCATAGTATCCATGTTCAACATCGTCTTTTGATGGATCAATTCCTAGAGAGAGTGATTCATTAGAAGTATGACCGTAACAATGTTCATCTCTATGAATTCTAATGACTTCGGAAATGATATTGCTAATAATTCCAACATCTCCTTTGGCACGCATGAGATCACGAAGCTCAAATAGACAATCATCAAACTTAGGATCACTGGAATTCATCTTACTCAAGGCAATAGACTTATGGAGAGTTTCGTCTAAGTTTTGCAAGGAATAGTTTGGAAATCTTTCCTCAAGAAATCTCCATATAGTGTAGGCACAATCAAGTGTAGGCAAACATCCAATCAAGTTTCTAGGCAAGCCTCTAGTGATAAGATTAACAGTTCTAAGGTTGCGGATCATATCGATAGACTCATCAAGGGTAGGATGCAAAGGATCAACATGAGGTGCACAAGGGCTAGTAATGTACTTGTTCAAATGATTTTCATTGAAAATCTCAAGCTTCTCATTTTTCCACTCATGAAAGAACTCTCCATCAAGAAAAAGCACTCTACGTCTAAGACTCCCCAACGTAGACTCATCCATCTTCCTCCAATGGTGATTAAACCAAAGCAATGGAGACCAAAGCTCTAATACCAATTGAAAGGATCAAGAAGAGGTGTCTAGAGGGGGGCGAATAGACTCTTAGTAAGAAAAGTTGCAGTTTTTAATTTCTTTAAGTTGAAGTGGAGATTTAGCACAAGTTCACACATTCACAATACATATCAAGCAAGCATGATAAGAGTATATGAGCAGCGGAAAGTAAATCATGCAAGTTGCAAGAATGTAAAGGGATGGGATTGGAGTGTGCAAAGGCAATTGGAGACACGAAGGTTTTTTATCCGTGGTTCCGACAGGTGGTGCTATCGTACATCCACGTTGATGGAGAATTCAACCCACGAAGGGTAATGGTTGCGCAAGTCCACGGAGGGCTCCACCCACGAAGGGTCCACGAAGAAGCAACCTTGTCTATCCCACCATGGCCGTCGCCCACGAAGGACTTGCCTCACTAGGGTAGATCTTCACGAAGTAGGCAATCTCCTTGCCCGTACAAACTCCTTGGTTCAACTCCACAATCTTGACGGAGGCTCCCAAGTGACACCTAACCAATCTAGGAGACACCACTCTCCAAAAGGTAATAGATGGTGTGTTGATGATGAACTCCTTGCTCTTGTGCTTCAAATGATAGTCTCCCCAACACTCAACTCTCTCTCATAGGATTGGATTTGGTAGAAAGATGATTTGAGTGGAAAGCAACTTGGGAAGGCTAGAGATCAAGATTTATGTGGTTGGAATGAAATATCTTGACCTCAACACAAGTGTAGGTGGTTCTCTCTCAGAAAATGTATGTTGGAAGTGTACGCATGTTCTGATGGCTCTCTCCACGAATGAAGAGTGGGTGGAGGGGTATATATAGCCTCCACACAAAATCTAACTGTTACACACAAATCACCAAACTCGGTGGGACCGAATCAGACAACTCGGTCAGACCGATTTGGTTCATAATGTGACCGTTAGGATTTTCGATGGGACCGACATGATCAACTCGGTGGGACCGATGTGATAGGGTTAGGGTAAAGCCTTATCTCGGTTGGACCGATTACACAAACTCGGTGGGACCGATTTCATATTTTGGTGAGACCCAAATTAATGCAATAGGCAACAGAGAGTTTGCAATCTCATCTCGGTGAGACCGAGAACCCATCGGTGAGACCAAATTGATTAGGGTTTCTGGCAGTGGCTATGTCAAGAGAACTCGGTGGCGCCGGATAGAATGTTTCGGTGGGGCCGAGTTTGACTTTTGGTTTGGGACATATGTGGATGTGAGGAAGTGGTTGAGAGCTTTGGAGCATATCACTAAGCACTTTGAGCAAGCAAGCCATTAAGCAACACCTCATCCCCTCTTTATAGTATTGGCTTTCCTATGGACTCAATGTGATCTTGGATCACTAAAATGAAAAAGGCAGAGTCTTGAGCTTTGAGCTTGAGCCAATCCTTTGTCCTTATCATCTTGAAGGGGTTCCACATCCTCTAGTCCACGCCACTCCACTGTTGGACTTATCTGAAATATGCTAGATAAAAGTATTAGTCCAACAAGAGATATGTTGACATTAATTACCAAAATCACCCAGGGAGCACTTGTGCTTTCAACGTATGGTGAACCGTTATGTAACGAAGTTGGAGCATGATTTATTTATTGATTGTCTTCCTTATGAGTGGCGGTCGGGGACGAGCGATGGTATTTTCCTACCAATCTATCCCCCTAGGAGCATGCGCGTAGTACTTTGTTTCGATAGCTAATAGACTTTTTCAATAAGTATATGAGTTCTTTATGACTAATGTTGAGTCCATGGATTATACGCACTCTCACCCTTCCATCATTGCTAGCCTCTCTAGTACCGCACAACTTTCGCCGGTACCATACACCCACCATATACCTTGCTCAAAACAGCCACAATACCTACCTATTATGGCATTTCCATAGCCATTCTGAGATATATTGCCATGCAACTTTCCACCGTTCCATTTATTATGACACGCTTCATCATTGTCATATTGCTTTGCATGATCATGTAGTTGACATAGTATTTGTGGCAAAGCCACCGTTCATAATTTTCATACATGTCACTCCTGAGTCATTGCACATCCCGGTATACCGCCGGAGGCATTCATATAGTCATATTTTGTTCTAAGTATCGAGTTGTAATTCTTGAGTTGTAAGTAAATAGAAGTGTGATGATCATCATTATTAGAACATTGTCCCATGTGAGGAAAAAAAGGCAAATGAAGCCTTAATAAAAAAATAGGCCACATAAGCCATTAAAAATGAGAAAAAAAGAGAGAAGGGGCAATGTTACTATCCTTTTTCCAGACTTGTGCTTCAAAATAGCACCATGATCTTCATGATAGAGAGTCTCCTATTTTGTCACTTTCATATACTAGTGGGAATTTTTCATTATAGAACTTGGCTTGTATATTCCAACAATGGGCTTCCTCAAATGCCCTAGGTCTTAATGAGCAAGCAAGTTGGATGCACACCCACTTAGTTTCTTTTTGAGATTTCATAAACTTATAGCTCTAGTGCATCCATTGCATGGCAATCCCTACTCACTCACATTGATATCTATTGATGGGCATCTCCATAGCCCGTTGATACGCCTAGTTGATGTGAGACTATCTCCTTATTTTTGTCTTCTCTACAACCACCATATTCTGTTCCACCTATAGTGCTATGTCCATGGATCACGCTCATGTATTGCGTGAAAGTTGAAAAAGTTTGAGAACATCAAAAGTATGAAACAATTGCTTGGCTTGTCATCGGGGTTGTGCATGATTTGAATATTTTGTGTGATGAAGATGGAGCATAGCCAGACTATATGATTTTGTAGGGATAAATTTCTTTGACCATGTTATTTTGAGAAGACATAATTGCTTTATTAGTATGCTTGAAGTATTCTCGTTTTATGTCAATATTAAACTTTTGTTTTGAATCTTATGGATCTGAGCATTCATGCCACAATAAAGAAAATTACATGGATACATATGTTAGGTAGCATTCCACATCAAAAAATCTGTTTTTATCATTTAACTACTCGAGGACGAGCAGGAATTAAGCTTGGGGATGCTTGATACGTCTCCAACGTATCTATAATTTTTGATTGTTCCATGCTATTATATTATCTGTTTTGAATGTTTTATATGCATTAATATGCTATTTTATATTATTTTTGGGACTAACCTATTAACCTAGAGCCCAGTGCCACTTTCTGCTTTTTCCTTGTTTTTGAGCTTCGCAGAAAAGGAATAATAAACGGAGTCCAAACGGAATAAAACTTCACGATGATATTTCTTGGACCAGAAGACACCCAGGAGACTTGGAGTCCAAGTCAGAAGAGCCACGAGGCGGCGACAAGGGTGGAGGGCACGCCCAGGGGGGTAGGGCGCGCCCTCTACCTTGTGGGCCCCTCGGTGACCCCCTGAACTAGTTCTTCCTCCTATATCTATTTGCAAATATTCCCAAACCACCAGAGGCATCCACGAAAACACTTTTCCACCACCGCAACCTTTTGTTCCCGTGAGATCCCATCTAGGGACCTTTTCCGGCACCCTGCCGGAGGGGGATTTGATCACGGAGGGCATCTACATCAACTCTATTGCCCTTCCGATGAAGCGTGAGTAGTCCACCACAGACCTACGGATCCATAGCTAGTAGCTAGATGGCTTCTTCTATCTCTTTCATTCTCAATACCACGTTCTCCTCGATGTTCTTGGAGATCTATTCGATTTAATCTTCTTTTGCGGTGTGTTTGTCGAGATCCGATGAATTGTGGATTTATGATCAGCTTATCTATGCATATTCTTTGAATCTCCTCTGAATTCTTATATGCATGATTTGGTATCATTGTATTTCTCTTCGAATTATCGGTTCGGTTTGGCCAACTAGATTGGTTTTTCTTGCAATGGGAGAGGTACTTAGCTTTGGGTTCAATCTTGCGGTGTCCTCACCCAGTGAAAAAGTACGGGTAGCGAGGCACGTATAGCATTGTTGCCATCGAGGATAAAAAGATGGGGTTTACATCATATTGCTTGAGATTATTCCTCTACATCATGTCATCTTACTTAATGCGTTACTCTGTTTTTTGTGAACTTGATACTCTAGATGCAGGTAGGAGTCGGTCGATGTGTGGAGTAATAGTAGTAGATGCAGGCAGGAGTCGGTCTACCTGATACGGACGTAATGGCTATATTGCATAATCATTGCCTTGGATATCATCATAACTTTGCGCATTTCTATCTATGGCTCGACAGTAATTTGTTCACCCACCGTATTATTTGCCTTCATGAGAGAAGCCTCTACTGAAACCTATGGCCCCCGGATCTATTTTCCATCATATTAGTTTCCGATCTTCTATTTTCCATCATATTAGTTTCCGGTCTACTATTTTGCAATCTTTTATTTTCAGATCTATAAATCAAAAACCCAAGAATATTTTATCTTTTGTTTATCTATCTCTATCAGATCTCACTTTTGCAAGTAACCATGAAGGGACTGACAACCCCTTTATCGCGTTGGGTGCAAGTTGTTTGATTGTTTGTGCAGGTAATGTTGATTTGTGCGTTCTTCTCCTACTGGATTGATACCTTGGTTCTCAAACTGAGGGAAATACTTATCTCCACTTTGCTGCATCATCCTTTCCTCTTCAAGAGAAAAACCAACGCAAGCTCAAGAAGTAGTAGCGCCCTACCCCCTGGGCACGCCCCCTACCTTGTGGGCCCCCTGTCAGGCCTCCGGTGCCCATCTTCTGCTATATGGTGTGTTTTGACCTGGAAAATATCAGAAGGAAGCTTTCGGGACGAAGCACCGCCGTCTCGAGGCAGAACCTGGGCAGAACCAATCTAGGGCTCCGGCGGAGCTATGCTGCCGGGCAAACTTTCCTCCGGGAGGGGAAATCAAAGCCATTGCCATCACCAACGATTCTCTCATCGAGAGGGGTTCAATCTCCATCAACATCTTCAGCAGCCATCTACTCTCAAACCCTAGTTCATCTCTTATATCCGATCCTTGTCTCAAAACCTCATATTGGTACCTGTGGGTTGCTAGTAGTGTTGATTACTCCTTGTAGTTGATGCTAGTTGGTTTATTCGGTGGAAGATCATATGCTCAGATCCTTAATGATAATTAATACTCCTCTGATTATGAACATGAATATGCTTTGTGAGTAGTTATGTTTGTTCCTAAGGACATGGGAGAAGTCTTGTTATAAGTAATCATGTGAATTTGGTATTCGTTCGATATTTTGATGAGATGTATGTTGTCTTTCATCTAGTGGTGTTATGTGAACGTCGACTACATGACACTTCACCATGATTTGGGCCTAGGGGAAGGCTTTGGGAAGTAATAAGTAGATGATGGGTTGCTAGCGTGACATAACCTTAAACCCTAGTTTATGCGTTGCTTCGTAAGGGGCTGATTTGGATCCATATGTCTCTTGTTATGGTTAGATTTATCTTAATTCTTCTTTCGTAGTTGCAGATGCTTGCGAGAGGGGTTAATCATAAGTGGGAGGCTTGTCCAAGGAAGGGCAGCACCCAAGCACTGGTCCACCCACATATTAAATTATCATAGTAACGAACGCGAATCATATGAGCATGATGAAAACTAGCTTGACAGTAATTCCCATGTGTCCTCGGGAGCGTTTTGCTTTATATAAGAGTTCGTCCAGGCTTGTACTTTGCTACAAAAAGGATTGGGCACCTTGCTGCACCTTAGTTACTTTTTTACTTTTTACTTGTTATGAATTATCTTATCACAAAACTATCTGTTCCCGATAGGTTCAGTGCTTGCAGAGAATACCTTGCTGAAAACCGCTTGTCATTTCCTTCTGCTCCTCGTTGGGTTCGACACTCTTAGTTATCGAAAGGACTACGATAGATCCCCTCTACTTGTGGGTCATCAAGACTCTTTTCTGGCGCTGTTCCCGGGGTGTGAAGCGCCTTTGGTAAGGAAAAATCTATATAGTATGCTGAAATTTACTGTCACTTGTTGCTATGGAAAATCATCCTTTGATGGGTTTGTTCGGGGTATCTTCACCTCGACCCGTAGAGCAAGAAGTTGCTCCTCAACCTACTGCACCTATTGAAAATATTTATTATGAAATTCCTTCGGGTATGATAGAGAAACTGCTAGCTAATCCTTACGCAGGAGATGGAACATTACATCCGGATATGCATCTAATCTATGTGGATGAAGTTTGTGGATTATTTAAGCTTGCAGGTTTGCCCAAGGATGAAGTCAAGAAGAAGGTCTTCCCTTTATCTTTGAAGGTAAAGGCATTGACACGGTATAGGCTATGTGATGATATTGGATCATGGAACTACAACCGATTGAAATTGGAATTTTATCAAAAGTTTTATCCTATGCATCTGGCTCATCGTGATCGGAATTATATATATAATTTTTGGCTCGTGAAGGAGAAAGTATCGCTCAAGCTTGGGGGAGGCTTAAGTCAATGTTATATTCATGCCCCAATCATGAGCTCTCAAGAGAAATTATTATTCAGAATTTTTATGCTCGGCTTTCTCGTAGTGATCAATCCATGCTCGATACTTCTTGTACTGGTTCTTTTATGAAGAAGGCTACTGAATTCAAATGGGATTTATTGGAAAGAATTAAACGCAACTCTGAAGATTGGGAACTCAATGAAGGTAATGAGTCAGGTATAAACCTTAAGTTTGATTGTGTTAAATCTCTTATGGATACCGATGCTTTTCGTGAATTTAGCACTAAATATGGACTTGACTCTGAGATAGTAGCTTCTTTCTGTGAATCATTTGCTACTCATGTTGATCTCCCTGAGGAGAAGTGGTTTAAATATCATCCTTCCATTGAAGTAAAATTAGTAGAACCTATTGAAGTTGAAGAAGAAACTATTACTTATAATGTTGATCATGTTGTTCCTTCTGCTTATAATGAGAAACCACCTTTTCCTGCTAGAATAAAGGATCATGCTAAAGCTGTTGGGAATCGTAGCATAATTTAAAATTTTCCTACGCTCACCAAGATGCATCTATGGAGTCTACTAGCAACGAGGGGAAAGGAGTGGATCTACATACCCTTGTAGATCGCGAGCGGAAGCGTTCCAATGAACGTGGATGACGGAGTCGTACTCGCCGTGATCCAAATCACCGATGACCGAGTGCCGAACGGACGGCACCTCCGCGTTCAACACACGTACGGTGCAGCAACGTCTCCTCCTTCTTGATCCAGCAAGGGGGAAGGAGAGGTTGATGGAGATCCAACAGCACGACGGCGTGGTGGTGGATGTAGCGGGTCTCCGGCAGGGCTTCGCCGAGCTTCTGCGAGAGAGAGAGAGGTGTTGCAGGGGAGGAGGGAGGCGCCCAAGGCTTGGATCTTGCTGCCCTCCCTTCCCCCCACTATATATAGGGCCAAGGGAGAGGGGGGGGCGCAGCCTTGCCCCTTCCTTCAAGGAAGGGTGCGGCCAGGGGGGAGTCCTTCCCCCCCAAGGCACCTCGGAGGTGCCTTCCCCCTTTAGGACTCTCCCTTCTTTCTTATCTCTTGCGCATGGGCCTCTTGGGGCTGGTGCCCTTGGCCCATATAGGCCAAGGCGCACCCCTTACAGCCCATGTGGCCCCCCGGGGCTGGTGGACCCCCTTGGTGGACCCCCGGACCCCTTTCGGCACTCCCGGTACAATACCGATAAAGCGCGAAACTTTTCCGGCGACCAAAATAAGACTTCCCATATATAAATCTTTACCTCCGGACCATTCCGGAACCTCTCGTGATGTCCGGGATCTCATCCGGGACTCCGAACAACTTTCGGGTTTCCGCATACATATATCTCTACAACCCTAGCGTCACCAGACCTTAAGTGTGTAGACCCTACGGGTTCGGGAGACATGCAGACATGACCGAGACGCCTCTCCGGTCAATAACCAACAGCGGGATCTGGATACCCATGTTGGCTCCCACATGTTCCACGATGATATCATCGGGTGAACCACGGTGTCGAGGATTCAATCAATCCGTATGCAATTCCCTTTGTCAATCGGTATGTTACTTGCCCGAGATTCGATCGTCGGTATCCCAATACCTAGTTCAATCTCGTTACCGGCAAGTCTCTTTACTCGTACCGCAATGCATGATCCCGTGACTAACGCCTTAGTCACATTGAGCTCATTATGATGATGCATTACCGAGTGGGCCCAGAGATACCTCTCCGTTTACACGGAGTGACAAATCCCAGTCTCGATCCGTGCCAACCCAACAGACACTTTCGGAGATACCCGTAATGCACCTTTATAGTCACCCAGTTACGTTGTGACGTTTGGCACACCCAAAGCACTCATACGGTATCCGGGAGTTGCACGATCTCATGGTCTAAGGAAAAGATACTTGACATTGGAAAAGCTCTAGCAAACGAAACTACACGATCGTTTATGCTATGCTTAAGTTGGGTCTTGTCCATCACATCATTCTCCTAATGATGTGATCCCGTTATCAATGACATCCAATGTCCATAGTCAGGAAACCATGACTATCTGTTGATCAACGAGCTAGTCAACTAGAGGCTTACTAGGGACAGGTTGTGGTCTATGTATTCACACATGTATTATGATTTCCGGACAATACAATTATAGCACGAATAATAGACTATTATCATGAACACAGAAATATAATAATAACCATTTATTATTGCCTCTAGGGCATATTTCCAACAAAAGCTTCAACGGTGGTTCGTAAGAGTTATACTAGAACACCTCCACCCCCTGAACAAATGAAAGTTGAACCTAGTGTTGCTATGGTTAAAGATCTCTTGGTCGATAATATTGATGGGCATGTTATTTATTTCTGTGATGAAGCTGCTAGGATTGCTAAACCCGATATTAAAGATGAGCATAGACCCGTTGTTGGCATGCCTGTTGTTTCTGTTAAAATAGGAGATCATTGTTATCATGGCCTATGTGATGTGGGTGCGAGTGCAATTCCTTTTACCTTATATCAAGAAATTATGAATGATATTGCACCTGCTGAGATAGAAGATATTGATGTTACTATTAAGCTTGCCGATAGAGATACTATATCACCAATTGGGATTGTTAGAGATGTTGAAGTCTTGTGTAGGAAAATAAAATACCCTACTGATTTTATTGTTCTTGGTTCCCCGCAAGATGATTTTTGTCCCATTATATTTGGTAGCCTTTCTTGAATACTGTTAATGCTAAGATAGACTGTGAGAAAGAAATTGTCACTGTAAGTTTTGGGGATATGTCTCATGATTTTAATTTCTCTAAATTTCGTAGACAACCCCATGATAAAGAATTGCCTGGTAAGGATGAAATTATTGGTCTTGCTCCTATTGTCGTGCCTCCTACTGATTCTTTACAACAATATTTGTTAGACCATGAAAATAATATGTTTATGAATGAAAGAAAGGAATTAGATGAAATATTTTTTAATTAAGGGCCTGTTTTGAAACACAATTTGCCTGCTGAAATCCTTGGGGATCCTCCTCCACCCAAGGGTGATCCCGTGTTTGAGCTTAAACAATTACCTGATACTTTGAAATATGCTTATCGTGATGAAAAGAAGATATATCCTGTTATTATTGGTGTTAACCTTTCAGAGCAGGAAGAAAAGAGATTATTGTAAACTCTGAAAAAGCACTGTACCGCTATTGGATATACTCTTGATGATCCTAAGGGCATTAGTCCCACTCTATGTCAGCACAAAATTAATATGGAGTCTGATGCTAAAACAGTTGTTGATCACAAACGACGGTTAAATCCTAAGATGAAAAAAGTGGTAAGAAACGAAATACTAAAGCTTCTGGAGGCAGGTATAATTTATCCTATTGCTAATAGTAGATGGGTAAGCCCGTTCATTGTGTTCCTAAGAAGGAAGGTATTACTATTGTTCCTAATGATAAGCATGAATTGATCCCACAAAGAATTGTTACAGATTATAGAATGGTAATTGATTTTCGCAAATTAAATAAAGCTACTAGAAAAGATCATTACCCTCTACCTTTTATTGATCAAATGCTAGAAAGACTATCCAAACATACACATTTCTGCTTTTTAGATGGTTATTCTGGTTTTCTCAAATACCTGTGTCAAAAGAGGACCAAGAAAAGACCACATTTACTTGTCCTTTCGGTACTTTTGCTTATAGAAATATGTCTTTTGGTTTATGCAATGCAGCCGCTATCTTTCAAAGATGTATGACTGCTATATTTTCTGACTTTTATGAAAAGATTATTGAGGTTTTCATGGATGATTTCTCCATTTACAGAACTTCTTTTGATGATTGCTTAAGCAATCTTGATCGAGTTTTGTAGAGATGTGAAGAAACTAATCTTTTTTCTTGAATTGGGAGAAGTGCTACTTCTTTACCTAATATTAAAGGACAGAGGTTTTCATAGTTCTCCGTACGTCATCTATTTATATCCGTTGATTGTATGATAAACAATAAAGATTGACCGCTGATTTAAAATCAAATTTATAAACGTGTATATAGGAAAGAAAAGGCCGCGAGACGAAGTCCCAGACCGATTTCACGACTTCACCTTCCCGTATTTTCTTCGATCTCATCTCCCTAGTCTCCTTAGAGATTAAAAAAATTCTCCCCTGACACGCCGCCGCACACATCTCCCCTGTATCCATGCTCCGCCGTCCGAATCCGGCTGCCGCGCCCGTCTCGCTCGCCGTGGCCGATGATCGCGTCGCCCGGGATCGCGTCCCTCCTCAAACGGCGGCGATGATGCAGAGCGCCGCCCAGCTCTTGACCGACGGACTCGCCGGGTTCCCGCTCCTTGGGGCCAGCCCCTCCCCCATGCCGGATCGCGCATCGGCTTGGAGGCCCCTCGGGGCTGCCGCCGGTGCGGGAGTCTTGCGTGGCCGTTCGGGCTTGGGGACGGAGCGGCAGGGCCCGTGGTGCGTTCTTGTCGAGGGCTTGCTCGGGCTGGCCGGGATCTGAGCCGCCGTCAATGGGTTTCTCGCAGCTTGGCTGCCTGCTTCGGATTTGGTACTATCCCCATCTCTCTCTCCCTCTCCCTCGGTGTGGACGCGCGCACCTAAACCGAATCAGGCGAGCGCAAGCTACCGGATCACTGAACCATCGTCCCGGTGGCCACCGTGCCAGTTCCACACCAGTACTGCGACGCCAACCACCGCCACTCCATTGGCTTGGATTTGGCTGTGGCGTGGGCTGGAATCGTATGGTGTTGTCTGATGCGTGTTCCGCACTGGAAGGTTTGGTCGGCTGACGCCAGGTATGAGCAGTTCCTGAGCCTGATCGCTGGATATGGGCACGCATGCATGTATATAATGGGTATCATGGTCATGTTGCTTGGACGGGGGGAGATGATGATGATTGTGGCTGAAATAATCATGTCTTGAGCAATCAAGACAGCCGTGGTGGTGGGTACTAAGAGCAACGGAAGTAAAAGGTCCAGAACTGATAAACATATATGTTGGAGAATCGGAGAAGAATATCAGGGACATCTTTCAGATGGTATAGCCATCTGCACAAGCCATATAATTGCCATGAAATATCTACATATACTCAGGTTTTTAGTTTTCACTTTCAGTTTCAGGCTTGATCAGCATGCCCATGAGTAATTTTCTTCGATGAGCTTGATTCCCTTGCTCCTGCACGAGGGTCGTCTGCAGCTTCTCGAGATGTTATGGATATAGTGGTTTCTCAGGTATAATTAACCTCATAAACGAGGTGGTGACTGTGTCTCAGTTTTCCCTCTTATTTTCAATGTTTAAATGTTAGAGTAAACTAATTCAATTTCCCCTTCTCTCTCTTTACTAGCACAAATGCCTGACGGAGATGCATATATATGTTTGGCATTCTATCAGTAACATACACTTGTGCTAGCTTGCAGTACTACATTTTGTGGTGCGTATGTATGGCTATGCTTTTGATTATTTCCCCTGTACATTGACTTGATAAAGTATAGAGCCTGATGAGCAACGATGCTGTAACAGAAGAATTTTTATCCTAATGGGAATTTTCAATAAGATATACCATCTCGATGCTCATAGTTTCTTCAGCATATATAGTCTCTACTATGTATTCTCTGGGCAACCATGTTAATTGTGCAAGAGCCATTAAATATATATTTATACTTGCATATAAATAATTCCTTTTACTGTTGCTTGGTGATTGTGTCTCTCGTAGCCAATTCCTAGAAGACTTGAACGTATGGTAACATTAAATGAATAATCCAAGTTCTTTTTCTATTCTGGCTACAGTAGACTATCCTGCCTTTTAGTAATTATAGAATTACTAAGTTCATGTTGACTAAGGACCAATTCCGGATGCTTGCCAATTGTTAGAATTTCATCGCTCTTCATTTTGTCTAGCATTTGCTGTGTCCTCTAGCTTTTATATAGCTTTCTGGCTATAAACTACATGCACTTTGCAGTAAATTATTTCTTTAGATTAATCTATCAATGTTGTATATACATTGTTGGCATAAATTGATTCCCAGTCTTGTGCCTAACTTCCGGCAGAAAGACTGGTCCTAAATCCGAAATTCGTTGATGGACTTAGAGCAATCCGTTGCGACACAATCTTGAATGAAGTTATTTTTTGTTCAAATTATGATTATATAAATTATAAATAGCTAATATGACCTATTCATGGTTGGGTAGGTTTCTATCAGTCATTATTTGTCTTCTTTACCGTAAAAAAATTCTCTTCTCTATTATGTTGAGGTAAATGCAGCTGCTGGTCATACTTTATCAATATAGGCGGATGAAGCAGATTATGAAGAAAATGAACCTGAAGATGGTTTCTTAGAATGAGAATCTGATTAACATTCTCTCCAAGAATGAAGGCAAATTGTTTGTATGTCATTAACCCTTTCATGTGAAGATTTTCAGAATCATAAAAGATAATATTCAGGTACATGTACGTCTGGTCGAACGCAATCACATTCCGAAATAGCAACTCGCTGGAGTCGTTGAGCTCCAGCTGTGGGATCTCCAACACGCCATAGGCGAAGTTCAAGTCTATGAAGCTCATCACCATCTCTAAAATTCCAGTGACCCGTGTTCCAGCTATTTTTTTAGGTACAGGCGGATAGGCTTCATGTTCAGGAATTTGACACACGCGGTGGAGACTTAATGGGGAGAACCCATGACTAATTACTTTTTCTTAGGGAACATCGTGATTAATTACCGACTGCATTCTATTAGTCATACATAGTGCCACACTGAGAAATTTCTATTTGGAGGAAGAAGTAGGCACAAGTAGACTGCAAAACACAAAACAACGGGAGATGTCATGCTCAGCAGCGACAACACCATTGCTCTTCATGTTTTTAGTTCGACCTGTAATTCTGTATTAATTTAGAATGATTATTCAAAGGTTGGTGGTTGTTAGGTACCTGAGTTAATGTGAGAGGAAGGAGCACGAGTGATCTTTTCATTTCCTTTCACAAATTAGTCGCAAGTTAAATGCAGAGTGTGTGCATTTGCCGATTTTGCTGATGTTAATTTTGCCTTTACTAGCATAGAGAAATGTGTTCAAAGTGAATTCTATCCTTTCACAAATTAGTCACAAGTTAAATCTAAGGATTGTTCTATCCTGTCTTAGAGAAATGTTTTCAAAGTGAATTCTTCTCAGGGCTGAGACTTATTTATTAACTTATATAAGCCCTTAGGTTGATCGTTTCAATGGCTGCGACCCAGAAGCTTTATGAGATTTGCCAAGTATCATTTGTAAAAGAAGGTCATCATCTCCTGAAGCTCTAAAAATGTTCAGTGTTCTGTAAGGTAAGAACAACATGGAGAATTGACAGGAACCAAACTAACTGCCTTACTATTGATTACTGATAACGCACAAGTATAGGGGATTGCAACAGTTTTCGAGGGTAGAGTATTCAACCCAAATTTATTGATTCGACACAAGGGGAGCCAAAGAATATTCTCAAGTATTAGCAGTTGAGTTGTCAATTCAACCACACCTGAATAACTTAGTATCTGCAGCAAAGTATGTAGTAGCAACGTAGTATGATAGTAACGGTAACGTTAACAAAAATAATATTTTTGGGTTTTGTAGTGATTGTAACAGTAACAACGGAAAAATAAATAAGCGAAGAATAATATGTGAAAAGCTCGTAGGCATTGGATCGGTGATGGAGAATTATGCCGGATGTGGTTCATCATGTAACAGTCATAACATAGAGTGACACAGAACTAGCTCCAATTCATCAATGTAATGTAGGCATCTATTCCGAATATAGTCATACGTGCTTATGAAAAAGAACTTGCATGACATCTTTTGTCCTACCCTCCCGTGGCAGCGGGGTACTAACGGAGACTAAGGGATATTAAGGCCTCCATTTAATAGAGTACCGGACCAAAGCATTAACACATAATGAATACATGAACTCCTCAAACTAAGGTCATCACCGGGAGTGGTCTCGATTATTGTCACTTCGGGGTTGCCGGATCATAACACATAGTAGGTGACTATAGACTTGCAAGATAGGATCAAGAACTCACATATATTCATGAAAACATAATAGGTTCAGATCTGAAATCATGGCACTTGGGCCCTAGTGACAAGCATTAAGCATAGCAAAGTCATAGCAACATCAATCTCAGAACATAGTGGATACTAGGGATCAAACTCTAACAAAACTAACTCGATTACATGATAAATATCATCCAACCCATCACCGTCCAGCAAGCCTACGATGGACTTACTCACGCACGGCGGTGAGCATCATGAAATTGGTGACGGAGGATGGTTGATGATGACGACGGCGACGGATTCCCCTCTCCGGAGCCCCGAATGGACTCCAGATCAGCCCTCCCGAGAGGTTTTAGGGCTTGGCGGCGGCTTCGGATCGTAAAACGCGATGAATCCTTCTCTCTGATTTTTTTCTCCCCGAAAGTGAATATATGGAGTTGGAGTTGAGGTCGGTGGAGCAACAGGGGGCCCATGAGGCAGGGGGCGCGCCCAGGGGGCAGGCGCGCCCCCCGCCCTCGTGGACAGGTGGAGGCCCCCCTGACGTGGATTCTTCTTTCAGTATTTTTATTACTTTCCAAAAATAAGTTCCGTGGAGTTTCAGGTCATTCCGAGAACTTTTGTTTCTGCACATAAATAACACTATGGCAATCCTGCTGAAAACAGCGTCAGTCCGGGTTAGTTCCATTGAAATCATGCAAGTTAGAGTCCAAAACAAGGGCAAAAGTGTTTGGAAAAGTAGATACGACGGAGACGTATCAACTCCCCCAAGCTTAAACCTTTGCTTGTCCTCAAGCAATTCAGTTGATAAACTGAAAGTGATAAAGAAAAACTTTTACAAACTCTGTTTGCTCTTGTTGTTGTAAATATGTAAAGCCAGCATTCAAGTTTTCAGCAAAGATTATGACTAACCACATTCACAATAACTCTTAGGTCTCATGTTTACTTATATCAATGGCATAATCAACTAGCGAGCAATAATAATAAATCTCGGATGACAACACTTTCTCAAAACAATCATGATATGATATAACAGGATGGTATCTCGCTAGCCCTTTCTGAGACCACAAAACATAAATGCAGAGCACCTTTAAAGATCAAGGACTGACTAGACATTGTAATTCATGGTAAAAGAGATCCAGTCATAGTCATACCCAATATAAATTAATAGTAATGGATGCAAATGACAGCAGCGCTCTCCAGCTAGTGCTTTTAATAAGAGGGTGATGACTCAACATAAAAGTAAATAGATAGGCCCTTCGCAGAGGGAAGCAGGGATTTGTAGAGGTGCGAGAGCTCGATTTTGAAATAGAGATAAATAATATTTTGAGCGGCATACTTTCATTGTCAACATAACAACCAAGAGATGGCGATATCTTCCATGCTACACACATTATAGGCGGTTCCCAAACATAATGGTAAAGTTTATACTCCTCCTCCACCAACAAGCATCAATACATGGCTTGCTCGAAACAACGAGTGCCTCCAACTAGCAAGAGTCCCAGAGGGAGTTTTGTTTGCAATTATTTTGATTTAGTTTGCATAAAGCATGGGACTGGGCATCCCGGTGACCAGCCATTTTCTCATGAGTGAGGAGCGGAGTCCACTCCTCTTGAGAATAACCCGCCTAGCATGGAAGATACGGACAACCCTAGTTGATACATGAGCCATTCGAGCATACAAAACAGAATTTCATTTGAAGGTTTAGAGTTTGGCACATACAAATTTACTTGGAACGGCAGGTAGATACCGCATATAGGAAGGTATAGTGGACTCATATGGAATAACTTTGGGGTTTAAGGAATTGGATGCACAAGCAGTATTCCCGCTTAGTACAAGTGAAGGCTAGCAAAAGACTGGGAAGCGACCAACTAGAGAGCGACAACAGTCATGAACATGCATTAAAATTAATAAACATTGAGTGCAAGCATGAGTAGGATATAATCCACCATGAACATAGATATCGTGAAGGCTATGTTGATTTGTTTCAACTACATGTGTGAACATGTGCCAAGTTGGGTCACTTAAATCGTTCAAAGGAGGATACCACCCCACTATACCACACAACCATTTTAATAGCATGTTGGCACGCAAGGTAAACCATTATAACTCATAGCTAATCAAGCATGGCATAAGCAACTATGATCTCTAATTTTCATTGCAAACATGTTTATTCATAATAGGCTGAATCAAGAACGATGAACTAATCATATTTACAAAAACAAGATGAAAGGATCGATATAGTTGACTAGAGGGAGGGGGGGTGAATAGGCAACCAACAATTTTTAGCTTTTCTTTACCAATTTAAACTTTGCATCAAAGTAGGTTGTCTAGATATGCAACTAAGTGAGCAACCTATATGATGCAATGACAACAAGCACACAAGCAAGCAAGGGATTTAACACAAGTAATGTTGCGAAAGTAAAGGAACGAGATAACCAAGAGTGGAGCCGGTGAAGACGAGGATGTGTTACCGAAGTTCCTTCCTTTTGAGGGGAAGTACGTCTCCGTTGGAGCGGTGTGGAGGCACAATGCTCCCCAAGAAACCACTAGGGCCACCGTATTCTCTTCACGCCCTCACACAATGCGAGATGCCGTGATTCCACTATTGGTGCCCTTGAAGGCGGCGACCGGACCTTTACAAACAAGGTTGGGGCAATCTCCACAACTTAATTGGAGGCTCCCAACGACACCACAAAGCTTCACCACAATGGACTATGGCTCCGTGGTGACCTCAACCGTCTAGGGTGCTCAAACACCCAAGAGTAACAAGATCCGCTAGGGATAAGTGGGGGGAATCAAATTTCTCTTGGTGGAAGTGTAGATCGGGGCCTTCTCAACCAATCACGAGCAAACCAACAAGTTTGATTGGCTAGGGAGAGAGATCGGGCGAAAATGGAGCTTGGAGCAACAATGGAGCTTTTGGGGGAAGAGGTGAGTCAACTATGGGGAAGAAGACCTCTTTATATAGTGGGGGGAACAATCCAACCGTTACCCCCCACAACAGCCCCGCAGAGGGCGGTACTACTGCATAAGGCAGCGGTACTACCGCTGAGACAAGTGGTACTACCGCTCCCACGGCGGTACTACCGTGGAGATTGGAGGGCAAGGGAGATATGGACATGGGCGGTACTGCCGCGGTGGTAGGGCGGTACTACCGCTTAAGAGCGGTACTGCCGCTCTACTGCCGCTGCGAAGTACCGCACAATCTGACACGAAAACGACCCCTCGAGTCGACACAGTAGGGGCCTGGTACCGTAGCGGTACTACTGCTGAGGACCCACCAGCGGTACTACCGCTGCGGAGCGGTACTGCCGCTTGTGACCCCTAAGCGGTACTACCGCTGGGTACCGCGGTACTACCGCTGGGACTAGACTCAGCCCAAAGAGAGAGGAAAGAAAACTCCAATGAAGCGGAAAGGCTCAGAGGGTGTAAAGAGGATGTGTACGTGTTGATTCCACCCTAGCCTTACCAAAGCGGATCCCCTCTTGATAGTACGGTGACTCCTACGAAACTAATCCACCAAAAGAAGCGAAAGAGCTACACCGTCTTGAATGACACTCCGAGGGAAAGAAATCGTCTCGTGCCAAATGATGAATCTCTGAAATGCTCAAAGCACACGATTAGTCCGCAAACATGTTGTCATCAATCACCAAAACTACATCTAGAGAGATATGCCTTAACAATCTCCCCCTTTTTGGTGGATTGATGACAACCAGGGATTTGCACAAGGATATATCATGAAAGCAAAGATACTTAGAACTACAAAATATAGACGGGCTCCCCCTGAATGTGTGCACCTAGTTGGTAGTGCCTTTGGAATGTAGGACACACACATTAGGATCAACACTCCCCCTATATTTTATAGTCCAACAACCTAAGCATAGGATACATGAGAGCAGGTAATATAACATGATAGACAAGCAACTCATAAGATACCAAAGTACTAGAAAGACATAGATAAAGATAAGGTAGCATATGTCTTACACCATATTTCTGGAACTTAGGTCTCACTGGCACACAACCAAACAAGGCAAATCGCGAGAAAACACAACGACACAACACAGAAAACGTCGACACCATAAAGCACACCATAAAGCAAATCCCTAAGCTCTCTCCCCCTTTGGCATCGAGACACCAAAAGGGCAAAGAGCGACGCTACGGCTCCAGGTGAAGGCAAACTGAGGAGCTCTCTCATCACATCCCAGCAGGGTCATCTGCACTGCCATCCTCAGTCGGAAACTGCTCGGTGTCGGAATCGGTCCACGGACAGTGCTGCTGAATCCACTCCTCTTCCTCAGTGATCTGGCCCTCAGACCCACTGACAACGGTCGCACCTAGCTGACGCATGAGCTCCTTGTGACGCCCCCTGGCCTTCTTCTCAGCCACATGAGTCATGTACTGACCACGAGACTCCATGCAGAAGAGCTTCTTCATCTTGCGCTTGATCTTCTTTGCCCAAGAGGGCTCTGCCCATAAGGCTCTGTCCCAGAAGGCTCATAATCCTCATCGTCATCATCGTCCTCAGCCCCATCCTCGGTCTCCATGTCAGCAGCAGTAGATGGACCCCCGGATTTAGGGGCTGGGACGCCCCAACTGTCCTTCTTCCTCAGACGCTTGATCTCATGAGAGACCAATTCTCCAGTTTCCAGCATCACCTGGGGATGGACACGTGCCCAGTCCTTCTCAATGAGCAGCATGATAAACGGACCATAGATCGGGCACTTGCGCTCAGAAATGGCAGTGAGAAGTTCAGACCACATAACATGAGAAATATCCATGGACTCACCAGTGTTTGCTTCCTTCTCATGCTGGCAGAAGAGAAGCATATCCACGAGATAGGAGTGGACCATATCCAGATTCCCGATGCGAGGAAAGAGGGTCTCTCGAAAGACACGATGAAGGATGTCCAGGTAGGTAGACAACTCATAGGTTTCCTTCTTAGTCACAGGGTGAACCTTCACAGTGCAGTAGGGCCAGAGGGCTTGCTTGTGAGTGGAGTTGACGTTGCGGTGAGGGCGAAAGCCGACAGGAGTCTCAAGACCGCGATCTTCCACGTGAAGTAACTCCATGAAGGCCTTCCACTTGACAGACAGTAACTTGCCATTTGTCATCCAGGTCAGCGTCCTTTCTTCATCAGTTCCAAGATGGACAGTAGCATAGAACCGAGCCACCAAATCTGCATCAAAGTCCTTGTTGAACTGTGTGATTCTGAGAATATTGAGCTGAGTACACATCTGAAGATCTTCACCAAAGTATTCAGGATCCTTTTCCATGGCATCCGTGTCGATGGAGCGAACATCAACATAGAGATTCTTCTTGGCCTTGATCACATCAAAGTAGATGGCAAACTGAAAGCGGTTCCAGAACGGGCGGTTGACAAAATTGGGTGTCTTGGTCTTCCGCATAGGGGTTGCGGCGACGCCTTTCCCAGAACTCCTTAGCAGACAACTCAGTCACAGTCTTGCCCCTTGGCTTGGGCCTGTTGGCAAGTTTCTTCTGATGTTGAGGCGGAGGAGCCGCACTTGAGGAAGCACCTACTGACTCAGAGGTGCGGCAGCGCTTTGATGTTGCACGACCGGGGTTGACACGGCGGACTTGCTCCTCAGGATGTTCACCACCTGGAACCAAACACACGAACAGAAAAAACCAACACGAAAGAAAAAGCGTAAGCCTCCAAACAAAACAACATGGATCAAACAGTGGTAGAGGAATGATGGAATCTGGCAGGTAACGGTAGTACAGCTGGCCATAGGCGGCAGTACCGCGCAAGCGGTAGTACCGCTCCAGCGGGAGCGGTAGTACCGCGCAAGACTGGGAACCGGCGGTTCGTACTACCGTGGTCAGATCCGGCACTACCGGACTGCCAAATTCAAAAATAATCCTACCAAAACTTAATCCACACAGCCTAGACGCCTTCTCCAAACTACTCAAGCCGAGATTTAGCCAAAAATCTAGAGATGCAACCACTATTGCCCCAAAAACGCTAGATCTGAGAACTAGACAAAAAGAGAGAAGGAACGAGGGCAATAACGGCATCCATGGTAAGAGGACGAGGTGGGGATCGACTCCACCGAAGGGAATGGAGAGGGATGGCCCGGAGACGGCGGCCCGCCAGAGCCCTCCCGCAGCGAGGAGTCGCTGGAGAGAGGAAGAGAGACGAGGGGGCGGTGCAAATGGGTATGGGGGAGGAGAAACCTCCCCCTGCCCCGACATAACCCCCTCATCCCGCCCCCCAGCGGTAGTACCGCTCGGGTGGGCGGTAGTACCCCTTACCAACATAAGCGGTAGTACCGCACCACCAGCGGTAGTACCGCCCAGCCAAGACTCCAAAGCCTAGACACAAAAGGCTTAGCCCAAAAGGAAAAGCAAAACAAAAAGGCAAGAAGAGAGAGCAAACACAAAGCAACAAAAACACCAGCGAGAGGACAAGAACCACATACCTCTTCAAGAGAGGGCGGTGGCCAAGGCCACCTATGTTTGAGTCAATTGGTATGGCACCGCGAAGAATAATCCTTGGGCCCATGACCAAAACTCGTCTTTGAAGCACAAGTACCATCAAAAATGGCTAATGTGAAAGAGTTGATCAATTTATGCATAATAAGGGGAGGGAGACTTCATTAAAAGAACAACACTCCCCCTATGTCCATGCCTACACCTAAACAAGATAACAAGTCGAGTATGGTGGGGAGTGCAAGTGTTCAAGCAACATTGCTCGAATCAATGACATTTAGCTCATGCCTTAACTCGTGAAATCTTGCTTCATCCAACGGCTTCGTGAAAATATCTGCAAGGTTATCATGAGTGTTGACATAGTTGAGCTCGATCTCCCCTCGCCTAATATGATCCCGGATGAAGTGATACCGAATCTCAATATGCTTCGTCTTGAAGTGTTGCACCGGGTTGAGAGAAATCTTGATGGCACTTTCATTGTCACACCAAAGAGGCACTTTGTCACAAATGACACCGTAATCCTTTAAAGTTTGCCTTATCCATAAGAGTTGTGCACAACAACTCCTGGCCGCCACATACTCCGCTTCGGTGGACGAGAGAGACACACAACTTTGCTTTTTAGAAGACCAACTTACCAAAGAGCAACCAAGGAATTGGCACCCTCCGGAAGTGGACTTCCTATCCACTTTGTCTCCCGCCCAATCGGAGTCCGAATACCCTGCAAGCTTGAAGTTTGCTCCTCTTGGGTACCATAAGCCAAAGTTTGGGGTATGAGCCAAATATCGAAAGATTCGCTTGACTGCCACGAAGTGGCTTTCCTTAGGTGCGGCTTGAAAACGTGCACAAATTCCCACACTCAACATGATATCCGGTCTAGATGCACAAAGGTAAAGTAATGAACCAATCATGGAGCGATATACCTTTTGATCCACCGCTTTACCATTGGGATCGATGTCAAGTAGGCACTTGGTGGGCATTGGAGTGGACGCCGGCTTGACATCACTTAGCTTGAATCTCTTGAGCATGTCTTGAGTGTATCTGGCTTGGTTGATGAAGGTTCCTTCTCTTCTTTGCTTTACTTCGAAACCGAGAAAGAACTTCAACTCTCCCATGGAAGACATCTGGAACTTTGAGGTCATGAGTGCGGCAAATTCCTCATTGAAAGCTTTGTTAGGGGAACCAAAGATAATGTCATCAACATATAGTTGGCACACAAACAACTCCCCTTTGACCTTCTTAGTAAAAAGAGTGGGGTCGATTAGCCCAACTTCAAACCCACGATCTTGTAACAACTCGGTAAGGTGGTCATACCACGCACGTGGGGCTTGTTTAAGGCCATAGAGTGCCTTATCGAGTTGATACACATGATCGGGAAAGTAGGGATCCTCGAACCCGGGGGGTTGCTTGACATACACCAACTCATTAATAGGTCCATTAAGAAAAGCACTCTTAACATCCATTTGTTGCAACTTAAAGTTGTGATGAGAAGCATAAGCAATCAACAAACGAATAGATTCAAGGCGAGCAACGGGAGCAAAGGTTTCACCGTAGTCGATACCCTCGACCTGGGAGTAGCCTTGTGCCACCAATCATGCCTTGTTGCGGATGATGGTCCCATGAGCATCTTGCTTGTTCTTGAATATCCATTTGGTTCCAATGACATTGTGGTTCCCCGTTGGCCTTGGCACTAATCTCCACACCTTGTTGTACTCGAAAATGTTGAGTTCTTCATGCATGGCATTGAGCCAATCCGGATCTTCGAGAGCTTCATATACCTTTTGGGGTTCCACACAAGAGACAAACGCGTGATGTTCACAATAGTTTGCCAATTGTCTACGAGTGCTTACCCCCTTTTGAATGCTTCCAAGCACATTCTTCATGAGATGACCCTTGGTGAAGAGCTTGGAAGCAATCTTGGCGGCACGACGCTCCAATTCCTCCTCAGAGGTGAGTTGAGGAGTGGTCACTTGATCATCTTGAGCGTCGTCTTGAGCTTGTTCTTGATCTTGAACTTGCTCAGAGGAGAGAACTTGACCTTGGGCATCACTTGGTGTGTCTCCACTGTCTTGAGCATGATCTTGCCCTTGGTCTTGTTCATGAGGTTGAGGGCCTTCACTTTGTACTTCGGAAGCGTGTGGGCCTTGGGTTGGTGATGGCTCCACTTGAGTGGAGCATTGTCCTTCTCCTTCGGCCACAAGGGGTTCCTCAATGGGTAGGATAAAACCAACACCCATTCTTCTTATGGCTTGAGGAGGAATTTCATCACCTACATCACAAGTGCCACTTTGCTCCACTTGGGAGCCGTTATTCTCATCAAACGTTACACGTCTCCTCAATAGGTCCCGTGGATTTATTGAGGACACGGTAAGCATGAGCGTTTGTAGCATAACCAACAAATATGCCCTCATATGCTCTAGCCTCAAATTTAGACAACCGAACACCTTTCTTCAGAATGAAACACTTACACGCGAACACCCGAAAGTACTTGAGGTTGGGCTTGTTACCGGTGAGTATCTCATATGGAGTCTTGTTCAAGCCCTTGCGGAGGTAGAGCCGATTGGATGCATGACACGCGGTGTTGATGGCTTCGGCCCAAAAGTTGTATGGAGACTTGAACTCCGCCATCATGGTCCTTGCGGCATCCATCAACGTCCGGTTCTTCCTCTTCGCAACACCGTTTTGTTGAGGGGTGTAAGGTGCGGAATATTGATGCTTGATCCCCTCATCACTAAGAAACTCATCCAAGGTGTAGTTCTTGAACTCGGTGCCGTTGTCACTTCTTATTGTCAAGATCTTTGCGTTGTGTTGACGTTGGGCTTCATTTGCAAAGTCAATGACGGTTTGTTGGGTCTCACTCTTCCTCTTGAAGAAGTACACCCAAGTGTATCTTGAATAGTCATCCACAATCACCAAGCAATACTTTCTACCCCCAAGACTATCAAAGGATGGAGGCCCAAAGAGATCCAAATGAAGGAGCTCCAAAGGCCTCTTCGAGTAAATGAGAGTCGTGGGAGGGTGAGCCTTCTCATGAAGCTTTCCTTCGATACAAGCACTGCAAGCACGATCTTTAGCAAAACTAACGTTCGTTAGTCCACGGACATGGTCCCCCTTGAGAAGACTTTGCAATGATCTCATATTGACATGGGCTAAACGGCGATGCCAAAGCCATCCCACGTCAACTTTAGCCATTAGGCATGTCGCGGTCTTAGTGGGTCACTCCAAAAAGTTAATCACATAGAGACCGTTCTCGACATGCCCAACAAAGGCTACTTTAAGAGTCTTGCTCCACAAGAGGGCCACGGTATCAATATCAAAGAAGGTGGCAAAACCCATGATTGCAAGTTGACGAACGGAAAGTAAATTGTATGCAAGGGACTCAACAAGCATGACTTTCTCGATCGTGAGATCATGAGAAATGACTACTTTGCCGAGTCCCAATACCTTAGAAGACGAGGCATCACCCCACTCAACATTGGTGGGCATAGATGGAATCTTGTGCACGTCCACCACCAAGTCCTTGCTTCCGGTCATATGCTTTGTAGCTCCACTATCGAGCAACCATGATCCCCCACCGGAAGCAAACACCTACAAGAGATCAATGCTTGGTTTTAGGTACCCATTTTGTAATGGGTCCTTTGATGTTAGTAACAAGGGTCTTAGGAACCCAAATAGACCATTCAATATACTCATGAGGAGAACCAACAAATTTGGCATAAACATGCCCATCAATAGCACGACATATCACATAAGAAGGATTAAAGTCGCCGGCTTTGTTGGAAGAGGTGGCATTGCCCTTCTTGACACCACCACCCTTCGCATTGTTCTTCTTCTTCTTGGAAGAACCCTCTCCCTCCTTCACAAAAGTTTGCTTGAGAGGAGGAGGTCGTTTGGTCTTCTCATTCTTCTTCTTGTTCTTGGGCTTGGGTGCGAACCCAATCCCCTCCTTGGCCACGACTTCCTTTTGATTGCTCAAAAGGTCGTTGAGGTTCTTCTCACCTTGTATGCATGTGTTGGGGAACGTAGTAATTTCAAAAAAATTCCTACGCACACGCAAGATCATGGTGATGCATAGCAACGAGAGGGGAGAGTGTTGTCCACGTACCCTCGTAGACCGACAGCGGAAGCGTAATCACAACGCGGTTGATGTAGTCGTACGTCTTCACGATCCGACCGATCAAGTACCGAACGTACGGCACCTCCGAGTTCTACACACGTTCAGCTCGATGACGTCCCTCGAACTCCGATCCAGCCGAGTGTTGAGGGAGAGTTTCGTCAGCACGACGGCGTGGTGACGATGATGATGTTCCACTGACGCAGGGCTTCGCCTAAGCTCCGCAACGGTATTATCGAGGTGTAATATGGTGGAGGGGGGGTACCGCACACGGCTAAGAGATCTCAAGGATCAATTGTTGTATCTCTGGGGTGCCCCCCTGCCCCCGTATATAAAGGAGCAAGGGGGAGGCAGCCGGCCAAGGGGAGAGGCGCGCCATAGGGGGGAGTCCTACTCCCACCGGGAGTAGAACTCCTCCTTTCCTTGTGGGAGTAGGAGAAGGGAAGGGGGAAGGAGAAAGAAGGAAGGGTGCGCCCCCCTTCCCTAGTCCAATTCGGACCAGACCATGGGGAGGGGTGCGGCCACCTTTTGAGGCCTTTCTCTCCTTTCCCGTATGGCCCATTAAGGCCCAATACGAATTCCCGTAACTCTCCGGTACTCCGAAAAATACCCGAATCACTCGGAACCTTTCCGAAGTCCGAATATAGTCGTCCAATATATCGATCTTTACGTCTCGACCATTTTGAGACTCCTCGTCATATCCCCGATCTCATCCGGGACTCCGAACTCCTTTGGTACATCAAAACTCAATAAAACTGTCATCGTAACGTTAAGCGTGCGGACCCTACGGGTTCAAGAACTATGTAGACATGACCGAGACACGTCTCCGGTCAATAACCTATAGCGGGACCTGGATGCCCATATTGGCTCCCACATATTCTACGAAGATCTTTATCGGTCAGACCGCATAACAACATACGTTGTTCCCTTTGTCACCGGTATGTTACTTGCCCGAGATTTGATCGTCGGTATCTCGATACCTAGTTCAATCTCGTTACCGGCAAGTCTCTTTACTCGTTCTGTAACACATCATCCTGCAACTAACTCATTAGTCACAATGTTTGCAAGGCTTATAGTGATGTGCATTACCGAGTGGGCCCAGAGATACCTCTCCGACAATTGGAGTGACAAATCCTAATCTCGAAATACGCCAATCCAACAAGTACCTTTGGAGACACCTGTAGAGCACCTTTATAATCACCCATTTACGTTGTGATGTTTGGTAGCACACAAAGTGTTCCTCCGGTAAACGGGAGTTGCATAATCTCATAGTCATAGGAACATGTATAAGTCATGAAGAAAGCAATAGCAACATACTAAACGATCGAGTGCTAAGCTAACGGAATGGGTCAAGTCAATCACATCATTCTCCTAATGATGTGATCCCGTTAATCAAATGACAACTCATGTCTATGGCTAGGAAACATAACCATCTTTGATCAACGAGCTAGTCAAGTAGAGGCATACTAGTGACACTCTGTTTGTCTATGTATTCACACATGTATCAAGTTTTCGGTTAATACAATTCTAGCATGAATAATAAACATTTATCATGATATAAGGAAATAAATAATAACTTTATTATTGCCTCCAGGGCATATTTCCTTCAGTCTCCCACTTGCACTAGAGTCAATAATCTAGTTCACATCGCCATTTGATTTAACATCAATAGTTCACATCACCATGTGATTAACACCCATAGTTCACATCGTCATGTGACAAACACCCAACGGGTTTACTAGAGTCAGTAATCTAGTTCACATCGCTATGTGATTAACACCCAAAGAGTACTAAGGTGTGATCATGTTTTGCTTGTGAGATAATTTTAGTCAACGGGTCTGTCACATTCAGATCCGTAAGTATATTGCAAATTTCTATGTCTACAATGCTCTGCACGGTGCTACTCGAGCTAATTGCTCCCACTTTCAATATGTATCTAGTCCGAGACTTAGAGTCATCTAGATTAGTGTCAAAAACTTGTATCGACGTAACCTTTTACGACGAACCTTTTGTCACTTCCATAATCGAGAAACATCCTTATTCCAGTAAGGGTAATGTTGACCGCTGTCCAGTGATCTACTCCTAGATCACTATTGTACTCCCTTGCCAAAATCAGTGTAGGGTATACAATAGATCTGGTACACAGCATGGCATACTTTATAGAATCCTATGGCCGAGGCATAGGGAATGACTCATTCTTTTTCTATCTTCTGCCGTGGTCGGGCTTTGAGTCTTACTCAATTTCACACCTTGTAACACAGGCAAGAAACTCTTTCTTTGACTGTTCCATTTTGAACCACTTCAAAATCTTGTTAAGGTATGTACTCATTGAAAAAACTTATCAAGCGTCTTGATCTATCTCTATAGATCTTGATGCTCAATATGTAAGCAGCTTCACCGAGGTCTTTCTTTGAAAAACTCCTTTCAAACACTCCTTTATGCTTTGCAGAATAATTCTACATTATTTCCGATCAACAATATGTCATTCACATATACTTATCAGAAATGCTGTAGTGCTCCCACTCACTTTCTTGTAAATACAGGCTTCACCGCAAGTCTTTATAAAACTATATGCTTTGATCAACTTATCAAAGCGTATATTCCAACTCCGAGATGCTTGCACCAGTCCATAGATGGATCGCTGGAGTTTGCATATTTTGTTAGCACCTTTAGGATTGACAATACCTTCTGGTTGCATCATATACAACTCTTCTTTAATGAATCCATTAAGGAATGCAATTTTGTTTATCCATTTGCTAGATTTCATAAAATGCGGCACTTGCTAACATGATTCGGACAGACTTAAGCATCGCTGCGAGTGAGAAAATCTCATCGTATTCAACACTTTGAACTTTGTCAAAAACCTTTTTCCGACAAGTCTAGCTTTGTAGATAGTAATACTACTATCAGCGTCCGTCTTCCTCTTGACGATCCATTTATTCTCAATTGCTTGCCGATCATCGGGCAAGTCAACCAAAGTCCACACTTTGTTCTCATACATGGATCTCATCTCAGATTTCATGGCCTCAAGCCATTTTGCGGAATCTGGGCTCACCATCACTTCTTCATAGTTCGTAGGTTTGTCATGGTCTAGTAACATAACCTCCAGAACAGGATTACCGCACCACTCTGGTGCGGATCTTACTCTGGTTGACCTACAAGGTTTAGTAACAACTTGATCTGAAGTTTCATGATCATCATCATTAACTTCCTCACTCATTGGTATAGACGTCACAGGAACCGTTTCTTGTGATGAACTACTTTCCAATAAGGGAGCAGGTACAGTTACCTCATCAAGTTCTACTTTCCTCCCACTCACTTCTTTCGAGAGAAACTCCTTCTCTAGAAAGGATCCATACTAAGCAATGAATGTCTTGCCTTCGGATCTGTGATAGAAGGTGTACCCAACTGTCTCCTTTGGGTATCCTATGAAGACACATTTCTCCGATTTGGGTTTGAGCTTATCAGGATGAAACTTTTTCACATAAGCATCGCAACCCCAAACTTCAAGAAACGACAACTTTGGTTTCTTGCCAAACCACAGTTCATAAGGCGTCGTCTCAACGGATTTTGATGGTGCCCTATTTAACGTGAATGTAGCTGTCTCTAATGCATAACCTCAAAACGATAATGGTAGATCGGTAAGAGACATCATATATTGCACCATATCTAATAAAGTACGGTTACGATGTTCGGACACACCATTACACCGTGGTGTTCCAGGTGGCGTGAGTAGTGAAACTATTTCACATTGTTTTAACTGAAGGCCAAACTTGTAACTCAAATACTCTTCTCTACGATCAGATCATAGAAAATTTATTTTCTTGTCACGATGATTTTCCACTTCACTCTGAAATTCTTTGAACTTTTCAAATGTTTCAGACTTATGTTTCATCAAGTAGATATACCCATATATGCTCAAATCATCTGTGAAGGTGAGAAAATAACGATATCCGCCACGAGCCTCAATATTCATTGGACCACATACATCTGTATGTATGACTTCCAACAAATCTGTTGCTCTCTCCATAGTTCCAGAGAACGGTGTTTTAGTCATCTTGCCCATGAGGCACGGTTCGCAAGTACCAAGTGATTCATAATCAAGTGGTTCCAAAAGTCCATCAGTATGGAGTTTCTTCATGCGCTTTACACCGATATGACCTAAACGGCAGTGCCACAAATAAGTTGCACTATCATTATCAACTCTGCATCTTTTGGTTTCAATATTATGAATATGTGTATCACTACGATCGAGATCCAACAAACCATTTTTGTTGGTGTGTATGACCATAAAAGGTTTTTATTCATGTAAACAGAACAACAATTGTTCTCTAACTTAAATGAATAACCGTATTGCAATAAACATGATCAAATCATATTCATGCTCAACACAAACACCAAATAACACTTATTTAGTTTCAACACTAATCCCGAAAGTATAGGGAGTGTGCGATGATGATCATATCAATCTTGGAACTACTTCCAACACACATCGTCACCTCGCCTTTTTACTAGTCTCTGTTTATTCTGCAACTCCCGTTTCGAGTTACTACTCTTTAGCAACTGAACCAGTATCAAATACTGAGGGGTTGCTATAAACACTAGTAAGTACACATCAATAACATGTATATCCAATATACCTTTGTTCACTTTGCCATCCTTCTTATCTACCAAATACTTGGGGCAGTTCCGCCTCCAGTGACCAGTTCCTTTGCAGTAGAAGCACTTAGTCTCAGGCTTAGGTACAGACTTGGGCTTCTTCACTTGAGCAGCAACTTGCTTGCCGTTCTTCTTGAAGTTCCCCTTCTTCCCTTTGCCCTTTTCTTGAAACTAGTGGTCTCGTCAACCATCAACACTTGATGTTTTTCTTGATTTCTACCTTCGTCGATTTCAGCATCACGAAGAGCTCGGGAATTACTTTCGTCATCCCTTGCATACTATAGTTCATCACGAATTTCTACTAACTTTGGTGATGGTGACTAGAGAATTCTGTCAATCACTATTTTATTTGGAAGATTAACTCCCACTTGATTCAAGCGATTGTAGTACCCAGACAATCTGAGCACATGCTCACTAGTTGAGCGATTCTCCTCCATCTTTTAGCTATAGAACTTCTTGGAGACTTCATATCTCTCAACTCGGGTATTTGCTTGAAATATTAACTTCAACTCCTGGAACATCTCATATGGTCCATGACGTTCAAAACGTCTTTGAAGTCCCGATTCTAAGCCGTTAAGCATGGTGCACTAAACTATCAAGTAGTCATCATATTGAGCTAGCCAAACGTTCATAACGTCTGCATCTGCTCCTGCAATAGGTCTGTCACCTAGCGGTGCATCAAGGACATAATTTTTCTATGCAGCAATGAGGATAATCCTCAGATCACGGATCCAATCCGCATCTTTGCTACTAACATCTTTCAACATAATTTTTTCTCTAGGAACATATCAAAAATAAACACAGGGAAGCAACAACGCGAGCTATTGATCTATAACATAATTTGCAAAATACTATCAGGACTAAGTTCATGATAAATTTAAGTTCAATTAATCATATTACTTAAGAACTCCCACTTAGATAGACATCACTCTAATCCTCTAAGTGATCACGTGATCCATATCAACTAAACCATGTCCGATCATCACGTGAGATGGAGTAGTTTCAATGGTGAACATCACTATGTTGATCATATCTACTATATGATTCACGCTCGACCTTTCGGTCTCCGTGTTCCGAGGCCATATCTGTTATATGCTAGGCTCGTCAAGTTTAACCTGAGTATTCCGCGTGTGCAACTGTTTTGCACCCGTTGTATTTGAACGTAGAGCCTATCACACCCGATCATCACGTGGTGTCTCAGCACGAAGAACTTTCGCAACGGTGCATACTCAGGGAGAACACTTATACTTTGATAATTTAGTGAAGGATCATCCTATAATGCTACCGTCAAACAAAGCAAGATAAGATGCATAAAGGATTAACAACACATGCAATCAATATAAGTGATATGATATGGCCATCATCATCTTGTGCTTGTGATCTCCATCTCCGAAGCACCGTGCTTTTGATCTCCATCTCCGAAGCACCGTCATGATCACCATCGTCACCGGCGCAACACCTTGATCTCCATCGTAGCATCGTTGTCGTCTCGCCAACTTATTGCTTTTACGACTATCGCTACCGCTTAGTGATAAAGTAAAACTATTACATGGCGATTGCATCTCATACAATAAAGCGACAACCATATGGCTCCTGCCAGTTGCCGATAACTCGGTTACAAAACATGATCATCTCATACAACACATTATATCACATCATGTCTTGACCATATCACATCACAACATGCCCTGCAAAAACAAGTTAGACGTCCTCTACTTTGTTGTTGCATATTTTACGTGGTTGCTACGGGCTTAGCAAGAACCGTTCTTACCTACGCATCAAAACCACAACGATAGTTTGTCAAGTTGGTGTTGTTTTAACCTTCGCAAGGACCGGGCGTAGCCACACTCGGTTCAACTAAAGTGAGAGAGACAGACACCCGCCGGTCACCTTTAAGCAACGAGTGCTCGCAACGGTGAAACCAGTCTCGCGTAAGCGTACGCGTAATGTCGGTCCGGGCCGCTTCATCTCACAATACCGCTGAACCAAAGTATGACATGCTGGTAAGCAGTATGACTTATATCGCCCACAACTCACTTGTGTTCTACTCGTGCATAGCATCAACGCATAAAACCAGGCTCGGATGCCATTGTTGGGGAACGTAGTAATTTCAAAAAATTTCCTACGCACACACAAGATCATGGTGATGCATAGCAACGAGAGGGGAGAGTGTTGTCCACGTACCCTCGTAGACCGACAGCGGAAGCGTTATCACAACGCGGTTGATGTAGTCGTACGTCTTCACGATCCGACCGATCAAGTACCGAACGTACGGCACCTCCGAGTTCTACACACGTTCAGCTCGATGACGTCCCTCGAACTTCGATCCAGCCGAGTGTTGAGGGAGAGTTTCGTCAGCACGACAGCGTGGTGACGATGATGATGTTCCACCGGCGCAGGGCTTCGCCTAAGCTCCGCAACGGTATTATCGAGGTGTAATATGGTGGAGGGGGGCACCGCACACGGCTAAGAGATCTCAAGGATCAATTGTTGTATCTCTGGGGTGCCCCTGCCCCCGTATATAAAGGAGCAAGGGGGAGGCAGCCGGCCAAGGGGAGAGGCGCGCCATAGGGGGGAGTCCTACTCCCACCGGGAGTAGGACTCCTCCTTTCCTTGTGGGAGTAGGAGAAGGGAAGGGGGAAGGAGAAAGAAGGAAGGGTGCGCCCCCCTTCCCTAGTCCAATTCGGACCAGACCATGGGGAGGGGTGCGGCCACCTTTTGAGGCCTTTCTCTACTTTCCCGTATGGCCCATTAAGGCCCAATACGAATTCACGTAACTCTCCGGTACTCCAAAAAATACCCGAATCACTCGGAACCTTTCCGAAGTCCGAATATAGTCGTCCAATATATCGATCTTTACGTCTCGACCATTTTGAGACTCCTCGTCATATCCCCGATCTCATTCGGGACTCCGAACTCCTTCGGTACATCAAAACTCAATAAAACTGTCATCGTAACGTTAAGCGTGCGGACCCTATGGGTTCGAGAACTATGTAGACATGACCGAGACACGTCTCCGGTCAATAACCAATAGCGGGACCTGGATGCCCATATTGGCTCCCACATATTCTACGAAGATCTTTATCGGTCAGACCGCATAACAACATACGTTGTTCCCTTTGTCACCGGTATGTTACTTGCCCGAGATTTGATCGTCGGTATCTCGATACCTAGTTCAATCTCGTTACCGGAAAGTCTCTTTACTCGTTCTGTAACACATCATCCTGCAACTAACTCATTAGTCACAATGCTTGCAAGGCTTATAGTGATGTGCATTACCGAGTGGGCCCAGAGATACCTCTCCGACAATTGGAGTGACAAATCCTAATCTTGAAATACGCCAACCCAACAAGTACCTTTGGAGACACCTGTAGAGCACCTTTATAATCACCCATTTACGTTGTGATGTTTGGTAGCACACAAAGTGTTCCTCCGGTAAACAGGAGTTGCATAATCTCATAGTCATAGGAACATGTATAAGTCATGAAGAAAGCAATAGCAACATACTAAACGATCGAGTGCTAAGCTAACGGAATGGGTCAAGTCAATCACATCATTCTCCTAATGAAGTGATCCCGTTAATCAAATGACAACTCATGTCTATGGCTAGGAAACATAACCATCTTTGATCAACGAGCTAGTCAAGTAGAGGCATACTAGTGACACTCTGTTTGTCTATGTATTCACACATGTATCAAGTTTCCGGTTAATACAATTCTAGCATGAATAATAAACATTTATCATGATATAAGGAAATAAATAATAACTTTATTATTGCCTCTAGGGCATATTTCCTTCAGCATGACACAAGGCCTTTCTCAAGTTGCTCCTTCAACTTAGCATTCTCCTCAACAAGATGCACATGCTCACAACAAGGGTTAGTAGCATTTGCATTATCAATTAACACCATATGAGGAAAGGTGGCTTTCTCCTTAGTTAGCTTCACTTGGAGTTGATCATGAGACTCCTTGAGGCTAGCATGAACACCCTTCAAGACTTTGTGAGCCTTGTCGAGAATGTCAAACTCCTCTTTGAGTCTAGCAAGATCAACCCCAAGCGTTGCCTTCTCGGAATTTAGCACACGAGACACAACAAGAGCATGACCAAGATCTTTCTTTAACTTAGCATGATCATCGTTGTATGACTCCTCAAGAGCCAAACGAATACCACGCTCTTCGTCAAGAGCATTGGAAAGATCCGAAATCTCATCGTCATAGTCACGACTATGCCCCTCCATCTTAGAGATGGTGTCTTCGTGAGCCTCGATCATGTCATTGGCTGCACCAAGTTGTTCCAAGAGAGCAACGAAGTGCTTCTTGGATTTACCCTTGAGTTTACCCATAAATGTCTCAAACTCGTTTTCCTCCACATTTGTCCCCTCATGTTCATCAATGCTATCTGTCGAAGAAGGATGATTAATGATGGTAGTTTTGATGTTGGGGGTTACCTTGTTGGTGGCTTTAGCCATGAGGCACTTGGCGGTGAAGTTCTCATTGGGTGAGTCGAAGAGAGACATCCGTGGAGTCATCGCAATGGCAACCGACTCACCATCTTCATCATCGTCATCATCCTCGTTGTACTCTTCTTGTACGACTAATGCCTTGGGAGGAGTCTTCTTGGTGAAGTTGCTCTTGTGGGGGAACGACTTGGCCTTATCCTTTCGGATGAGCTTGCCACCATTGTCTTCCCTCTTCTCGTAAGGGCACTCCGCAACAAAGTGGCTCACATTGCCACAATTGAAGCAAGTCCTCACTCGTTGCTTGCCCTTTGCGCCACTTGAATTGTTCTTGTTGAAGTTTGGCCTTGTGTTCTTCTTGCTCCAAAATTGCCTTGAAGCAAGAGCCATGTGTTCATGATAGGCATACTTCGTATCTTCGAGGTTGCCCTCCTCTTCTTCCTCTTCATCCTCTTCCTCCATACTAACCTTGGCCTTTAGAGCAAGGTTGGGCCTCTTTACTCTTTGAGAGCGAAGAACCGCATTGTCGGCGGTCTTGTCGAAGATGCTCATAGCAACAAACTCATCCAACACTTCACTTGAGGACAAGGTGTGGAAGTCCAGCCTTTGACGAATGACGGAGGACATGACTTTGTGGTAGGGCATCATTGCCTTGAGAAATTTGTGCTTGATCCAATTGTCATCCGTGTCCTTACTTCCATGATCTCGGAGAGAGACCGCGAGTTTGGTTACTCTCCGAAAAAGCTCACAAGGTTCTTCATCTTCTTTCATTGCAAACTCATCAGCTTCATCTTGCACCACTTCATAGTTGGAGCGTTGAATGCTTGCGCTTCCCCGATAGAGGGAAACAACTTGGAGCCAAGCATCTTTGGCCACAGTGTAGGGCCGGAGATGAGGAAGGTCTTTGGGTGGGATTGCTTCTTGGATGATGAAGAGAGCATTCTCATTGAATTGATGATCCACAACTTCTCTAGGAGTGAAGTTACTTCGGTCATGCAGATAAAAACCTTCTTCAATGATTCTCCCAAGGTTAGTGTTCACATGATTTAAATGACGCTTAAAACGATAGACCCAAGAATCAAAATCTACATTATTCTCAATCTTAGGAGCCGGGCCGGCATGATTCAAATGAGTGGAAGGGAGCGGTCCACCATAGACAGGTGGAGGTTCCACATGGGCAAAGATGCCGGTGCCATTTTTACCACTAGAAGAAGGAGCTTTCTCGCTAGTAGCTTCCCCTTTGTCGGAGGTAGCATCCATCACCTTGTTGGCGGGATCACCCACTTTCAACGGTGCGGTGGAAAGTTTAAGCCCTTCTAAGTATTTATTAAACATGCTTTCGACCTCGGTAGTCATGGAGGTTTTCAATGTGTCCAACGCCACATTTAATTCCTCACGAGAGACCGCGGTTCCCCCATCTCCCGTAGACGAGACCGGATTCACACCGGAGTGCTCCTCCACACCGTCTACGATGTCAACCATACTCTTCGGATGGTAAAGTCCTTAATAAAGAGATGAGGCTCTGATACCAATTGAAAGGATCGATATAGTTGACTAGAGGGGGGGTGAATAGGCAACTAACAATTTTTAGCTTTTCTTTACCAATTTAAACTTTGCATCAAAGTAGGTTGTCTAGATATGCAACTAAGTAAGCAACCTATATGATGCAATGACAACAAGCACACAAGCAAGCAAGGGATTCAACACAAGTAAGCTTGCGAAAGTAAAGGAACGAGATAACCAAGAGTGGAGCCGGTGAAGACGAGGATGTGTTACTGAAGTTCCTTCCTTTTGAGGGGAAGTACATCTCCGTTGGAGCGGTGTGGAGGCACAATGCTCCCCAAGAAGCCACTAGGGCCACCGTATTCTCCTCACGCCCTCACACAATGCGACATGCCGTGATTCCACTATTGGTGCCCTTGAAGGCGGCGACCGGACCTTTACAAACAAGGTTGGGGCAATCTCCACAACTTAATTGGAGGCTCCCAACGACACCACAAAGCTTCACCACAATGGACTATGGCTCTGCGGTGACCTCAACCGTCTAGGGTGCTCAAACACCCAAGAGTAACAAGATCCGCTAGGGATAAGTGGGGGGAATCAAATTTCTCTTGGTGGAAGTGTAGATCGGGGCCTTCTCAACCAATCCCGAGCAAACCAACAAGTTTGATTGGCTAGGGAGAGAGATCGGGCGAAAATGGAGCTTGGAGCAACAATGGAGCTTTTGGGGGAAGAGGTGAGTCAACTATGGGGAAGAAGACCTCTTTATATAGTGGGGGGAACAATCCAACCGTTACCCCCCACAACAGCCCCGCAGAGGGCGGTACTACCGCATAAGGCAGTGGTACTACCGCTGAGACAAGTGGTACTACCGCTCCCACGGCGGTACTACCGTGGAGATTGGAGGGCAAGGGAGATACGGACATGGGCGGTACTGCCGCGGTGGTAGGGCGGTACTACCGCTTAAGAGCGGTACTGCCGCTGCGAAGTACCGCACAATCCGACACGAAAACGACCCCTCGAGTCGACACAATAGGGGCCTGGTACCGTAGCGGTACTACTGCTGAGGACCCACCAGCGGTACTACCGCTACGGAGTGGTACTGCCGCTTGTGACCCCTAAGCGGTACTACCGCTGGGACCAGACTCAGCCCAAAGAGAGAGGAAAGAGAACTCCAATGAAGCGGAAAGGCTCAGAAGGTGTAAAGAGGATGTGTACGTGTTGATTCCACCCTAGCCTTACCAAAGCGGACCCCCTCTTGATAGTACGGTGAGTCCTACGAAACTAATCCACCAAAAGAAGCGAAAGAGCTACACCGTCTTGAATGACACTCTGAGGGGAAAGAAATCATCTTGTGCCAAATGATGAATCTCTGAAATGCTCAAAGCACACGATTAGTCCGCAAACATGTTGTCATCAATCACCAAAACTACATCTAGAGAGATATGCCTTAACACAAGAGAGGTCGAGTTCATACCAGCTTCTCTCATTTCAGTCAGTCTATCATATATCGTCATAATTGCCTTTCACTTGCACAACTGAACGATGTGAATAATAATAAGAGTGCACGTGCATTGGACTAAGCTGGAATCTGTGAGCATTCAATAAACAGGAGAAGACAAGGCAATATGGGCTCCTGGTTGAATCAACAATAATGCATATAAGAGCCACTTCAACAATTTGATTATGGTCTTCTCCTATCGACCCCCAAAGAAAAGAAATAAAACTATTTACACGGGAAAGCTCCCAACAAGCAAAAGAAGAACGGGAAATATTTTTGGGTTTTCTTTTTAATTATTACTACTACAGCAAGAAAGGTAAACTAACTAAAAGCTACAACTATTTTTTTGGGTTTTCTTAAGGTTTATTAAACACACAAGAAGAAAGCAAGAAAAAGAAAGTAAACTAGCATGGATATTACAGTGAAAGAGTATGAGCACCGACATCTAACAATGAGTGTGTGAACATGAATGTAATGTCGGTGAGAAATATGTACTCCCTCAAGCTTAGGCTTTTGGCCTAAGTTGGTTTATTTCCACGGATGGCCTGGCGGATATCCAAAGTTATAGTTGGGGTCGTACTGAGATGAAGCCTCGAATTGCCACTGGTTGGCAATTGCCTCCGGGTCCCACTGGTAATTAGACTGTCGTGGAGGTTCAAATTGTGGTTCCGGCTCCGGCTCTGTGGCTGATGTAGGGTTCCGGTAGGCGTGAATGGCTGCCAGCGGAATGAGATACGGACCTGCAGATAAATAAAACAAGGAAGGAGCAGGCAAGGTAATAGTCTCAGGGTGATGTTTATCAAAGAGCAATTTGTATTTAAGTGCCCCTTCCCTATTCTTAACAATAAAGTCATGTGCTACCATACTCTTATAATCTAAATAAACAGTGGGCAGCAATTTTTCTTCTTTTTCATAGTGCCTAATGGGTATGTTAAGATGTGCAGCTAGGCGTGAAGCATAGATACCTCCAAAGATGGGACCCTTTGTACGGTTCAGACTTAACCGTTTGGCAATAATACTGCCCACACTAACAGTATTATCACAGAATAAACCATGGAACAAAATAATAATATCAGGAACACTAAGGTTTCCACAGTTTCCGCGACCAATTAAGAAACGACTAGCAAATATTGCAAAGTAGCGTAAAACAGGAAAATGTATGCTAGTGATTCTTGCATCGGAAACCTTCCTAGTTTCCCCTACAGTAATAGTGTCAATAAACCCATCCACATCTTTACGATGTGGTTCCTCTAAACTGCCCTCGAAAGGTATTTTGCAAACCTTGCAAAATTCATCTGGTGACATCTTATTAACCACATCATATAAATGAAACTCTACTGAAGGAGGTGATTCCTTAGGATAATAGTAGAAGTTTTGCACAAAAGTATTGGTGAGTAAGAGATACTGTTCGCGTTGATCGCGGAGGAAGTCGGTGAGGCCTGCATTCTCAGCCAATTCATAAAAATCATCATAAATCCCGGTTGCTCTCAAGAAATCATTGGAAGGCCATTCACACGGCCGAACCTCCGCGGTGCGAGGCAGATTATATTTGGGCCTCTCTGCTTCTTCACTTTGTTTTTCCTTCGAGCTTCGGCTCGATGAGCCCCTCAAAAATCTCTTCATTATTTTCTGAAAAATTCTGAAGTTTTTAGTAACTTCAAATAAAAGTGAACCAAGCTTAACAAAATTGATAGCAACTACTCCTACAAGTGCCTAGTGCCTATATCATGCATTAGAACTACTTGGAACCATATAAATTTGACATGCAAGCTCAAGAACATGGTCACCTAGGCAGCACAAATTTGCAATGAATAAAGCACTAGAACAAAAACTAATTGGAGCAATGGAGGAGTCACATACCAAGGAACAATCCCCTAAAGTAGTTTTGCGAGAGGTGCTTTGAGCAAGGAGATCGAAAATCGCAGCAACATGAGCTAGAACTCGTGCTTGAGCTGGATGGTGATTTTTTGGGAGGAAGAAGAAGTGTGTGGGTGCAGGAATAAGTGGAGGGGAGCCACCATGGGCCCACGAGGCAGGGGGCGCGCCCTGGACCCTCGTGGCCAGGTGTTTGCTCCCCCTGCTGTGTTCTCAGTGCCAGATATTCTCAAATATTCCAGAAAAAATCATATTCCAATTTCAGGGCATTTGGAGAACTTCTATTTTCGGGGTATTTTTATATTGCACGAATAATTCAGAAAACTGACAGAAAAATACTATTTTGCTTTATTTCAACTAAATAACAGAAAGTAGAGAGAAGGTACAGAAGGTTGTGCTTTCTAACTTCATCCATCTCATGCTCATCAAAAGGAATCCACTAACAAGGTTGATCAAGTCTTGTTAACAAACTCATTTCGACTAACATGGAACCGGAGAAATTTCGAATAACACTATGTTACCTCAACGGGGATATGCACATCCCCAATAATAAGAATACCACATTTCTTCTTGACAGTAGGTAGAGGAAATTCAAAACCTCCAAAAATAATTGATGGAATTTTTCCAATAGAATTTATACTATGAACTTGAGGTTGCTTCCTCGGAAAGTGTACCGTATGCTCATTACCATTAACATGAAAAGTGACATTGCCTTTGTTGCAATCAATAACAGCCTCTGCAGTATTCAAAAAGGGTCTTCCAAGAATAATAGACATACTATCGTCCTCGGGAATATCAAGAATAACAAAGTCTGTTAAAATAGTAACATTTGCAACTACAACAGGCGCATCCTCACAAATACCGACAGGTATAGCAGTTGATTTATCAACCATTTGCAAAGATATTTCAGTAGGTGTCAACTTATTCAAATCAAGTCTACGATATAAAGAGAGAGGCATAACAGTAACACCGGCTCCAAGATCACATAAAGCAGTTTTAACATAGTTTCTTTTAATGGAGCATGGTATAGTTGGTACTCCTGGATCTCCTAGTTTCTTAGGTATTCCACCCTTAAAAGTGTAATTAGCAAGCATGGTGGAAATTTCAGCTTCCGGTATCTTTCTTTTATTAGTGACAATTTCTTTCATATACTTAGCATAAGGATTCATTTTGAGCATATCAGTTAATCGCATACGCAAGAAGATAGGTCTAATCATTTCAACAAAGCGCTCAAAATCCTCATCATCCTTTTTCTTGAATGGTTTGGGAGGGAAAGGCATGGGTTTCTGAACCCATGGTTCTCTTTCTTTACCGTGTTTCCTAGCAACAAAGTCTCTTTTATCATAACGTTGATTCTTTGATTGTGGGTTATCAAGATCAACAGCAGGTTCAATCTCTACATCATTATCATTGCTAGGTTGAGCATCATCATGAACATCTTCATTAATATTTTCACTAGTTTCATGTTCATTACCGGATTGTGTTTCAGCATCAGAAATAGAAATATCATTTGGATTCTCAGGTGGTTCAGCAATAGGTTCACTAGAAGCATGGAAAGTCCTATCATTTTTCTTTTTCTTACTTTTAGAAGGACTAGGTGCATCTATATTATTTCTCTGAGAATCTTGCTCAATTCTCTTAGGATGGCCTTCAGGATACAAAGGTTCCTGAGTCATTTTACCAGTTCTAGTAGCCACTCTAACAACATAATCATTATTCTTACTATTCAATTCATTGAGCAAATCATTCTGAGCTTTAAGTACTTGTTCTACTTGAGTGGTAACCATAGAAGCATGTTTACTAATGAGTTTAAGTTCACCCTTAACTCTAGACATATAATCACCCAAGTGTTCAGCGTATCAGAATTATATTTCAATTGTCTACCAATATAAGCATTGAAGTTTTCTTGTTTAACAATAAAGTTGTCAAACTCATCTAAGCATTGTCTAGCAGACTTATAACGAGGAATATCACCTTCATAAAATCTATAGAGAGAATTTACCTTTACTACCTGTGTCGGGTTATCAAGACTGTGTACTTCTTCAATAGGTAATGGATTAAGACCATGTATTTCTTCAACAGGCGGTAAATTAAGACCATGTATTTCTTCAATAGGAGGTAAATTCTTAACATCTTCAGCTTTAATACCTTTTTCTTTCATAGATTTCTTTGCCTCTTGCATATCTTCAGGACTGAGAAATAGAACACCCCTCTTCTTCAGAGTTGGTTTAGGAATAGGCTCAGGAATTGGCTCAGGAAGTGTCCAATTATTTTCATTTGTTAACATATTATTCAATAAAATTTCAGCTTCATCCAGTGTTCTTTCCCTGAAAACAGAACCAGCACAACTATCCAGGTAATCTCTGGAAGCATCGGTTAGTCCATTATAAAAGATATCAAGTATTTCATTTTTCTTAAGAGGATGATCAGGCAAAGCATTAAGTAATTGGAGAAGCCTCCCCCAAGCTTGTGGGAGACTCTCTTCTTCAATTTGCACAAAATTATATATATGCCTTAAAGCAGCTTGTTTCTTATGAGCAGGGAAATATTTAGCAGAGAAGTAATAAATCATTCCTGGGGACTACGCACACAACCAGGATCAAGAGAATTAAACCATGTCTTAGCATCACCCTTTAATGAGAACGGAAATATTTTAAGGATATAAAAGTAACGAGCTCTCTCATCATTAGTGAATAGGGTGGCTATATCATTTAATTTAGTAAGATGTGCCACAACAGTTTCAGATTCATAGCCATAAAAATGATCAGATTCAACCAAAGTAATTATATCAGGATCAACAGAGAATTCATAATCCTTATCAGTAACAAAGATAGGTGAAGTAGCAAAAGCAGGGTCAGGTTTCATTCTAGCATTAAGATATTGCTGCTTCCATTTAGCTAATAACTTCTTAAGATCACTTCTATTATTGCAAGCAAGAATGGCTCTAGCAGATTCTTCATCTAGAGCATAACCCTCAGGCACAACAAGCAATTCATATTTATTAGGGGGAGAGTCTTCATCATCACTATCTTCAATATTATCAGTTTCAATAATTTCATTCTCTCTAGCCCTAGCAAGTTGTTCATCAAGAAATTCACCAAGTGGCATAGTAGTATCAAGCATAGAAGTAGTTTCATCATAAGTATCACGCATAGCAGAAGTGGCATCATCAATAACATGCGACATATCAGAATTAATAGCAGAAGCAGGGTTAGGTGTCGCAAGCTTACCCAAAACAGATGGTGAATCAAGTGCAGAGCTAGATGGCAGTTCCTTACCTCCCCTCGTAGTTGAGGGATAAATTTTTGTTTTCGCGTCTTCCAAGTTCTTCATAGTGACCAGCAAATATAAATCCCAAGTGACTCAAAGAATAGAGCTATGCTCCCCGGCAACGGCGCCAAAAAATAGTCTTGATAACCCACAAGTATAGGGGATCGCAACAGTTTTCGAGGGTAGAGTATTCAACCCAAATTTATTGATTCGACACAAGGGGAGCCAAAGAATATTCTCAAGTATTAGCAGTTGAGTTGTCAATTCAACCACACCTGGATAACTTAGTATCTGCAGCAAAGTATTTAGTAGCCAAGTAATATGATAGTAACGGTAACGGTAACAAAAGTAATATTTTTGGGTTTTGTAGTGATTGTAACAGTAGCAACGGAAAAGTAAATAAGCGAAGAACAATATGTGAAAAGCTCGTAGGCATTGGATCGGTGATGGAGAATTATGCGGGATGTGGTTCATCATGTAACAGTCATAACATAGAGTGACACAGAACTAGCTCCAATTCATCAATGTAATGTAGGCATCTATTCCGAATATAGTCATACGTGCTTATGGAAAAGAACTTGCATGACATCTTTTGTCCTACGCTCCCATGGCAGCGGGGTCCTAACGGAAACTAAGGGATATTAAGGCCTCCTTTTAATGGAGTACCGGACCAAAGCATTAACACATAGTGAATACATGAACTCCTCAAACTAAGGTCATCACCGGGAGTGGTCCCGATTATTGTCACTTCGGGTTTGCCGGATCATAACACATAGTAGGTGACTATAGACTTGCAAGATAGGATCAAGAACTCACATATATTCATGAAAACATAATAGGTTCAGATTTGAAATCATGGCACTCGGGCCCTAGTGACAAGCATTAAGCATAGCAAAGTCATAGCAACATCAATCTCAGAACATAGTGGATACTAGGGACCAAACCCTAACAAAACTAACTCGATTACATGATAAATCTCATCCAACCCATCACCGTCCAGCAAGCCTACGATGGAATTACTCACGCACGGCGGTGAGCATCATGAAATTGGTGATGGAGGATGGTTGATGATGACGACGGCGACGGATTCCCCTCTCCGGAGCCCCGAACGGACTCCAGATCAGCCCTCCCAAGAGGTTTTAGGGCTTGGCGGCGGCTCCGTATCGTAAAACGTGATGAATCCTTCTCTCTGATTCCCCCCCCCCCCGAAAGTGAATATATGGAGTTGGAGTTGAGGTCGGTGGAGCAACAGGGGGCCCACGAGGCAGGGGGCGCGCCCCCACCCTCGTGGACAGGTGGAGGCCCCCCTGACGTGGATTCTTCTTGCAGTATTTTTATTATTTTCCAAAAATAAGTTTCGTGGAGTTTCAGGTCATTCCGAGAACTTTTGTTTCTGCACATAAATAACACCATGGCAATTCTGCTGAAAACAGCGTCAGTCCGGGTTAGTTCCATTCAAATCATGCAAGTTAGAGTCCAAAACAAGGGCAAAAGTGTTTGGAAAAGTAGATACGACGGAGACGTATCAGTTACCACCTATTATATTATGGTTATGGGATGTGTTTCTGTGCTACTTGGAGAAAAACACAAACTGTTTATACCAAGTGCCTTACTACTAATTAGATTATATTTCGTTATTGAATGTGTTCCTACGCTATCCTGAATAAATAGAAATGTGATCCACATCATTCTCATTTGAATGTCCTCTTCGGGATATAAACTTGAAAATATTTTTTTCCATAGCGACACACATGCAATGACGGTGCCATCGGCCGACCCTGCTTGCCTCGACTCGCGTAGCTAGGCCTCTGCAAGGACACTTGCCTCAAACCACCGCGCACTCATGTTCTCCCATAGGCCGAATCGGTGGGTAGTAGGAGGCCATGGGTCGCATTGGGTTTGACCGATTCCTTGAGGACCTTCTCGAGATTGCAATGCCCTATGGTCGTGTGGACAGTCGGGTTTCATTGTGGGGCTAAGATGGATCTCTGGTAGGGAAAAGAGTATCAACCATGACAAGGTTGTATCCCCGTTGCAACGCACGGGCCATTTTCCTAGTTATAGTTAATGAAGGTATTGTCTTGGGGCATAAAATTTCTGAAAGAGGTATTGAAGTTGATAAAGCTAAAGTAGACGCGATTGAAAAGATGTCGTGTCCTAAAGATATCAAAGGTATAAGAAGTTTCCTTGGTCATGCTGGTTTCTATAGGAGGTTTATTAAAGACTTCTCTAAAATTTCTAGGCCTCTCACTAATCTCTTGCAAAAAGATGTTCCTTTTGTTTTTGATGATGATTGTGTAGAAGCATTTGAAATACTTAAGAAAGCCTTGATTTCTGCACCTATTGTTCAACCACCTGATTGGAATTTACCCTTTGAAATTATGTGTGATGCTAGTGATTATGATGTTGGTGCTGTTCTAGGACAAAGAGTTGATAAGAAATTAAATGTTATCCATTATGCTAGTAAAACTCTAGACAGTGCCTAAAGAAATTATGCTACTACTGAAAAAGAATTTTTAGCAGTCGTTTTCGCTTGTGATAAGTTCATATCTTATATTGTTGATTCCAAAGTAATTGTCCACACTGATCATGCTGCTATCAAATATCTTATGGAAAAGAAAGATGCTAAACCTAGACTTATTAGATGGGTTCTCTTGCTACAAGAATTTGATTTGCATATTATTGATAAAAAGGGAGCTGAGAACCCCGTTGTAGACAACTTGTCTAGGTTAGAGAATGTTCTTGGTGACCCACTGCCTATTGATGATAGCTTTCCCGATGAGCAATTAGTTATCATAAATGCTTCTCGTAATACTCCATGGTATGCTGATTATGCTAATTACATTGTTGCTAAGTTTATACCACCTAGTTTCACATACCAGCAAAAGAAAAAGATTTTTATGATTTAAGACATTACTTTTGGGATGACCCACACCTTTATAAAGAAGGAGTAGATGGTGTTATTAGACGTTGTGTACCTGAGCATGAATAGGAACAGATCCTACGCAAGTGCCACTCCGAGGCTTATAGAGGACACCATGCTGGAGATAGAACTGCACACAAGGTATTGCAATCCGGTTTTTGTTGGCCTACTCTCTTCAAGGATGCTCGTAAGTTTGTCTTGTCTTGTGATGAATGTCGAATAATTGGCAATATTAGTAGACGCCAAGAAATGCCTATGAATTATTCACTTGTTACTGAACCATTTGATGTTTGGGGCATTAATTATATGGGACCTTTTCCTTCCTCTAATGGGTATACACATATTTTAGTTGCTATTGATTACGTTACTAAGTGGGTAGAAGCTATTCCAACTAGTAGTGCTGATCATAACACTTCTATTAAGATGCTTAAAGAAGTTATTTTTCCGAGGTTTGCAGTCCCTAGATATTTAATGACTGATGGTGGTTCACACTTTATTCATGGTGCTTTCCGTAAATTGCTTGCTAAATATAATGTTAACCGTACAATTGCATCCCCATATCATCTCAGTCTAGTGGTCAAGTAGAATTGAGCAATAGAGAGATTAAATTGATTTTGCAAAAGACTGTTAATAGATCTAGAAAGAATTGGTCTAAGAAACTTGATGATGCATTATGGGCTTATAGAACTGCTTATAAAAATCCTATGGGTATGTCTCCATATAAAATGGTTTATGGAAAAGCTTGTCACTTACCTCTTGAACTAGAACATAAAGCTTAGTGGGCAATCAAAGAGCTCAACTATGATTTCAAACTTGCCGATGAGAAGAGATTATTTGACATAAGCTCGCTTGATGAATGGAGAACCCAAGCCTATGATAATGCCAAGTTGTTTAAAGAAAAGGTTAAAAATTGGCATGACAAAAGGATACAAAAGCGTGAGTTTAATGTAGGTGATCATGTTTTGCTATACAACTCTCGTTTAAGATTTTTTGCAGGAAAGCTTCTCTCTAAATGGGAAGGTTCTTACATTATCGAGGAGGTCTATCATTCCGATGCCATCAAAATCAACAACGTCGAAGGCACAAATCCGAAGGTGGTAAACGGTCAAAGAATCAAACATTATATCTCAGGTACTCCCATAAATGTTGAAACAAATATTATTAATACCATAACACCAGAGGATTACATAAGGGACACCTTCTAGAAAGTTTCAGACTCCAAAAAGGAATAGGTATGTGGTATAGTAAGTAAAGCGACTCCAAAACTGTTCTAATAGCAATTTCTCTCCGTTTTGGAATATTTAAAAAATTAGGAAAATTAAAAGTAGTCCAAAAGAGACACGAGGAAGCCACAAGGGTGGAGGGTGCGCCCCCTGCCTTGTGGCCACCTCGTGTGCCCTTCGGACTCCGTTTACTTGCACAATACTTCTTTTGGTCGGTAACAATTCATTATATAATCTCCTAAAGGTTTTGACCACCGTACCACAACAAAATCCTCTGTTTTCGTTTTGAGTTGTTTCTGTAGCAGATTTGGAGCAAGATGTCTTCGCAAGAGTCGGTCGGAGAGAGTCGTGTCTCTCATCCGACACCCGGGCTAAGAGCAAACAGCGAAGCTGACCACTTCGGGCAATCAACGGAGGAAGAGATGGGGGCTGACTTGAAAAGAGTGGATGCCATGGAGGAGGATCAAGAAGTTACCTCTCCTCTTCAAACTGGATTCATACTAGAGGAACTTCGCAGCTCAGAAATTCCAAATTCGGCCATTCCTCCCAATGCTAGATTTCTCTCTTATGAAAATATGAAAAAGAGTGTTGCTTTTTCCCTCACAGCTATGAAACATCCATGGGTGATTGGAGCTCTAGCCGTCACGGGTAAACTTCGCAAGGAAATAATGGATCTTAAGCAGCAAAATAATAAGCTCGAGGAGGAGAATCGCATCTTAAGGGGCATCATCGCCAAGAATATCACATCACCACCGCCGAAGAAAGAGATCTAAATACATGGGTATGGGCACTCCCCTTGACAACTGCCAAGCTTGGGGGAGATGCCCCGGTATCGTATCACACCACACCTTTACTTTTATCGTTTTTCTTAGTTTGATCCTTTTGGTTATATCTTGATCTAGTAGAATAAAAAAAATTAGTATGATCTAGCTTTGAGTTTTGTTTTGAGATCTATCTATGTAATCGAGTCCGTGAGTTATATATAATAAAGAGTAGTTTTGAGTTGAGGGCTTTGCTTTCTTTCTATGATATTGAGGGAATAAAATAAGAAAGAAAGAAAGAAAAGAAAGAAATAAAAAAGATCACATAATGATCTTATGAAGAGTGATGACTTCGCATATCAAGAGTATGATGAATAAAATTTCTTGAGAGTTGACAAACATAGTTTTGGTCATTGTTGCAATTAATAGGAAGTAATAAAGAAAGAGAAGCTTCACATATCAATATACTATCTTGGACTTCTTTTGTAATTGTGAGCACTCATTAAAATATGACATGCTAAAAAGTTGATGTTGGACAAGGAAGACAACATAATGGGTTATGTTTTCTTATATCCGAATAGAAGTTATATTGTCATGGATCCTCCAACATGTTGAGCTTGCTTTTCCCTCTTATGCTAGCCAAATTCTTTGCACCAAGTAGAGATACTACTTGTGCATCCAAATATCCCTTAAACCCAGTTTTTTCCATGAGAGTCCACCATACCTACCTATGGATTGAGTAAGATCCTTCAAGTAAGTTGTCATCAGTGCAAGCAATAAAAATTGCTCTCTAAATATGTATGATCTATTAGTGTGAAGAAAATAAGCTTTATACAAACTTGTGATATGGAAGAAATAAAAGCGACAGACTGCACAATAAAGTTCTTTATCACAAGCGGCAATATAAAGTGACATTCTTTTGCATTAAGATTGGGAGGCGAAACTATAAGCCCCTATCTTTCTCTGTGTCCGACTGAAGCTTTGAACCCATAAGTATCGCGTGAGTGTTAGCAATTGTGAAAGACTAAATGATAGTTGAGTATGTGGACTTGCTGAAAAGCTCTTAAATTGAATCTTTCTGATGTTATGTAAATTGCAATTGCTTCAATGACTGAGATCATAGTTTGTTAGTTTTCAATGAAGTTTTCGATTCATACTTTACCTTGTGAACGAATTTTTAATTTAGCATAAGAAATTATATGAAATTATATGTTGCTGTTCTAAAGATGATCATGATGCCCTCATGTCCGTATTTTATTTTATCGACACCTCTATCTCTAAACATGTGGACATATTTTTCGATTTCGTCTTTCGCTTGAGGACAAGCGAGGTCTAAGCTTGGGGGAGTTGATACGTCCATTTTGTGTCATGCTTTTATATGATATTTATTGCATTATGTGCTGTTGTTACACATTATAGCACAATACTTATGCCTTTTCTCTCTTATTTTACAAGGTTTACATGAAGAGGGAGAATGCTGGCAGCTGGAATTCTGGACTAGAAAGGGAGCAAATATTAGAGACCTATTCTGCACAACTCCAAAAGTCCTGAAAATTTACGGAGAGTCATTTTGGAATTAATAAAAATATTGGGCGAATAAAGCACCAGAGGGGCGCCACCAGCCATCCACAAGGGTGGGGGGCTCGCCCTACCCCCTGGGCGTGCCCCCTACCTTGTGGGCCCCCTGCCAGGTGTCCGTTTCCCATCTTCTGCTATATGGTGTGTTTTGACCTGGAAAAAATCAGAAGGAAGCTTTCGGGACGAAGCAACGCCGTCTCGAGGCGGAACCTGGGCAGAACCAATCTAGGGCTCTGGCGGAGTTGTTCTGCCGGGGAAACTTCCCTCTGGGAGGGGGAAATCGAAGCCATCGCCATCACCAACGATCCTCTCACCGGGAGGGGGTCAATCTCCATCAACATCTTCACCAGCACCATCTCCTCTCAAATCCTAGTTCATCTCTTGTATCCGATCTTTGTCTCAAAACCTCAGATTTATTAGTACCCGTGGGTTGCTAGTAGTGTTGATTACTTCTTGTAGTTGATGCTAGTTGGTCTATTCGGTGGAAGATCATATGTTCAGATCCTTAATGATAATTAATACTCCTCTGATCATGAACATGAATATGCTTTGTGAGTAGTTATGTTTGTTCCTGAGGACATGGGAGAAGTCTTGTTATAAGTAATCATGTGAATTTGGTATTCGTTCGATATTTTGATGAGATGTATGATGTCTTTCCTCTAGTGGTGTTATGTGAACATCGACTACATGACACTTCACCATGATTTGGGCCTAGGGGAAGGCATTAGGAAGTAATAAGTAGATGATGGGTTGCTAGAGTGACAGAAGCTTAAACCCTAGTTTATGCGTTGCTTCGTAAGGGACTAATTTGGATCCATATGTTTCATGCTATGGTTAGATTTATCTTAATTCTTCTTTCGTAGTTGGAGATGCTTGCGAGAGGGGTTAATCATAAATGGGAGGCTTGTCCAAGGAAGGACAACACCCAAGCACTGGTCCACCCACATATCAAATTATCAAAGTAACGAACGCGAATCATATGAGCATGATGAAAACTAGCTTGACAGTAATTCCCATGTGTCCTCGGGAGCGTTTTGATTTATATAAGAGTTCGTCAAGGCTTGTCCTTTGCTACAAAAAGGATTAGGCCACCTTGCTGCACCTTATTACTTTTGTTACTTGCTACTTGTTACGAATTATCTTATCACAAAACTATCTATTACCGATAATTTCAGTGCTTGCAGAGAATACCTTGCTGAAAACCGCTTGTCACTTCCTTCTGCTCCTCGTTGGGTTCGACACTCCTACTTATCGAAAGGACTATGATATATCCCTATACTTGTGGGTCATCACGACAATATAAACAAAAGAGTTTGTAAAAGTTTTAATTTGTCACTTTCAGTTTGTCAACTGAATTGCTTGAGGACAAGCAATGAGTTACGATAGAGGGGAGTTGATACGTCTCCAACGTATCTACTTTTCCAAATACTCATGATTTGAATGAACTGATTCGAACTAACGTTGTTTTCAGCACAACTACCTTGGTGTTGTTTTTGTGCAGAAATGAAAAGTTCTCGGAATTGGATGAAATTTTACAGGGAATTGTTCTGGAATATAAAAAAAAATATTAGCACAAAGATCTACCGGAGGGGGCTGAGGGAGTCCTGGATTAGGGGGTCCTCGGACAGCCGGACTATATCCTTTGGCCGGACTGTTGGACTATGAAGATACAAGACTCAAGACTTCGACCCGTGTCCGGATGGGACTCTCCTTGGCGTGGAATGCAAGCTTGGCAATACGGATATGTAGATCTCCTCCCTTGTAACCGACTCTGTGTAACCCTAGCCCCCTCCGGTGTCTATATAAACCGGAGGGTTTTAGTCCGTAGGACAACAATAATCATACCATAGGCTAGCTTCTAGGGTTTAGCCTCTACGATCTCGTGGTAGATCAACTCTTGTAATACTCATATCATCAAGATCAATCAAGCAGGAAGTAGGGTATTACCTCCATCGAGAGGGCCCGAACCTGGGTAAACATCGTGTCCCCCGCCTCCTGTTACCATCCGCCTTAGACACACAGTTCGGGACCCCCTACCCAAGATCCACCGGTTTTGACACTGACATTGGTGCTTTCACTGAGAGTTCCACTGTGCCGTCACCGTAAGGCTTGATGGCTCCTTCGATCATCGGCAACGATGTGATCCAGGGTGAGGTTTTCCTCCCCAGACAGATCTTCGTATTCAGCGTCTTCTTACTGCGGGCCAATTCGCTTGGCCATCTAGAGCAGATCGAAAGCTACGCCCCTGGCCATCAGGTAAGATTTGGAAACTTGAACTATACTGCCGACATCCGCGGAGATTTGATCTTCGACGGTGAAAGATCGTGGATGTCGCCTAGAGGGGGGTGAATAAGCGCTTTAAAATAATTACGGTTGGCTTGAACAAATGCGGAATAAACCTAGCGGTTAATTTGACAAGCACAAAACCTACAACAACTAGGCTCACCTATGTGCACCAACAACTTATGCTAAGCAAGATAAACAACTAAGTGATAGCAAGATATATGACAAGAAACAATATGGCTATCACAAAGTAAAGTGCATAAGTAAAGGATTCGGGTAAGAGATAACCGAGACACGCGGAGACGACGATGTATCCCGAAGTTCACACCCTTGCGGATGCTAATCTCCGTTTGGAGCGGTGTGGAGGCACAATGCTCCCCAAGAAGCCACTAGGGCCACCGTAATCTCCTCACGCCCTCGCACAATGCAAGATGCCGTGATTCCACTAAGGGACCCTTGAGGGCGGTCACCAAACCCATACAAATGGCAACCCTTGGGGGCGGTCACCGAACCCGTACACTTTGGCAACCCTTGGGGGCGGTCACCGGAACCCGTCAAATTGCTCGGGGCGATCTCCACAACCTAATTGGAGACCTCGACGCTTGCCCGGAGCTTTACACCACAATGATTGAGCTCCGAACACCACCAACCGTCTAGGGTGCCCAAGCACCCAAGAGGAACAAGCTCAAGGGCACCAAGCACCCAAGAGTAATAAGCTTCTCAACTTGTAACTTCCACGTATCACCTGGAGAACTCAAACCGATGCACCAAATGCAATGGCAAGGGCACACGGAGTGCCCAAGTCCTTCTCTCTCAAATCCCACCGAAGCAACTAATGCTAGGGAGGAAAATGAGAGGAAGAACAAGAAGGAGAACACCAAGAACTCCAAGATCTAGATCCAATGGGTTCCCCTCACATAGAGGAGAAAGTGATTGGTGGAAATGTGGATCTAGATCTCCTCTCTCTTTTCCCTCAAAAACTAGCAAGAATCCATGGAGGGATTGAGAGTTAGCAAGCTCGAAGAAGGTCAACAATGGGGGAAGAACACGAGATCTAGAGATAAAGTAGAATGGGGAAGAAGACCCCCTTATATAGTGGGGGGAACAATCCAACCGTTACCCCCACTTCAGCCCCGCAGAGAGCGGTACTACCGCTTGGCCAGCGGTACTACCGCTTGCCCCTATAAGCGGTACTACCGCTCCCCCTCGCGGTACTGCCGCTGGGCCCAGAGCGGTACTACCGCGGTGGCAGGGCGGTACTACCGCATACGAGCGGTACAACGGCCCCCACTGCCGTGGCCAGTACCGTAAAACCCGACACGAAAAAGACCCCTCGAATCGAGGCGGTACTAGCACGAGACCGCAGCGGTACTACGGCTGGGGGCTACCAGCGGTACTACCGCTCAGGAGCGGTACTACCGCTCTAGAGCGATACTACCGCTTGTAGCACCCAAGCGGTACTACCGCTCCGGCCCGCGGTATTACCGCTAGGAAACCAAAACTGCCATAACTTCTGCATATGAGCTCCGAATTGAGCAAACTCAAGCTTGTTGGATAGAGGAAGACGAGTAGCATCAAAACAGCGACAGTACCGGAGGAGTGAAACCTCCAACCGAGAAGAACCGGCATAACCTCCAACATCAAAAACATCATAGAAGATGCGAGTGAACTCCATTTTCGATGAACTCGAGCTTGTCATCAAGATGACCATAAGCTCCAAAACTCACAAAGAGAAGAACCAAACAAGAACCAATAAAGATGATGCAAGGATGCAATGGTTTGAGCTCTCTATGAACGATACGATCAAGCTACTCATCGAGAGCCCCCCTTGATAGTACGGCAATCGATCCTATAACCCGGTCTCCCACCTACCATCATGAGACCGGTAAAATAGAAAACCTATCAAGAGCAAACCTTTGCCTTGCACATGGTCCACTTGAGCTAGATGATGACGATCTTGACTCCCTCAAGTTGGACCACCTTTCTTGGTTGCGTTGGCTCGATGAAGACTAGTTGATTGCTCCCCCATGCTCCACTATGGGTGAGCCACTCTTCCTCACATCTTCACAAGTCCATTGTCACCACAATAGACGGCAAGCTTCAAGCATTTGATCTCTTCATGATGCTTCACTTGAACTTGCACACCGCAACATCTTCACAAGTCCATTGTCACCACAATGGACGGCAAGCTTCAAGCATTTTATCTCTTCATGATGCTTCACTTGAACTTGCACACCGCAACCTAACCCCACAAAGAACTCTCACGAAGATCATGGGTTAGTACACAAAGCGTAATTGACAATGCTCACCACACCATGGGATCGCTTGATCCCTCTCGGTACATCTTCTACGCTTTGTGAGTTGATCAAGTTGATTCACTCTTGACTTAGTCTTGATCAACCATGAATCTTTTCAACTCTCTTCATTTGGATGATGTCTTGAAGATATACATGAATGATCACACAATCTTCTTCTCCAAGACATGCTTGCAATAAGCTCAACTCTCACATGACCAATCTTTGGATAATTCCTTAATAACACCTTGGTCACCACAGAAACTCCTTGAAACCAACACATGAACTTCAAGAAATGCCTATGGACAAATCCTTCAAATATAACTCAAGGCAACCATTAGTCCATAGAGATTGTCATCAATTACCAAAACCAAACATGGGGGCACCGCATGTTCTTTCAGACGGATTCGAGCCCATGTCAGGTGCGCCGCACAATCACGACGAGCATGATTTACCTCTGCCGTCGGACAGTGTTCGGGAGATCACACCTGCAACTACTCTGGCCCTCAATCCGGAACAAATTGCGCCATTTGAGGACGGGTGGATGGACCTCGCCACGGAGGCCGCACACTCAGCGGCGATAGAGCCGAATACTGACTTCACCTCCTCTGAGACCCGTGTTGCCGAACCGTTGGATTCGTCCCCGGCCATGGACTCCGAGCCGCCTGCGTTCGTGCCTATCGAATCCGATTGGGCACCGATCATGGAGTTTACCTCCGCGGATATCTTTCAGCACTCGCCCCTTGGCGACGTGCTAAACTCGTTGAGGTCTCTCTCCCTGTCAGGAGACCCTTGGCCAAACTATGTCCGGCTAGAATGGGATGCGGACGACGAAGAAATTCGCTCCCCACCCACCACCCACTTAATAGCCAGTGTCGAAGATTTAACCGACATGCTCGATTTCGACTCCGAAGACATCGACGGTATGGACGATGATGCAGGAGAGGAACAGGAACCACCGCCCACAGGGCGCTGGATAGCCAATTCATCACACGATATATATATATATATATATATATATATATATATATATATATATGGTGGATACACCCAGAGAAAACAATGACGAGGAACGGAAGGATGCAGCAAAGGATAGCTCCCTCGAGAAGCAACCAAAGCGACGGCGTAGGCGCCGCTCCAAATCCCGCCTCGGCAAAAACAGCGATAACAGTGCAAGAGAAAATAACACCCCAGTCGACTCCAGAGGAAACGACGACCACATTGACCCAGCGATAGAGCAGGATGAACCAGAGAATGGCGAACATAGTACGGATCCGCTGTCCGAACACGGCGACGCCGAGGATAAAGCTCATCAACCTCCCTCCGGAGAGGAAAACAGTCTGGATGAGGATGCACACATCATCTCGGAAAGGCACTTGGAACAAGAGAACCTCCGCAGAAGGCTTATTACCACCGTGAGGAGTCTGAAGAAGCAGAAGCAAAGGCTTAAGGCCGCGCAGAATACGCTCAACAGTAGATGGAACAAAGTGCTCGACACTGAGGAAAAGTATGGTGGCAGTCGCCACACAAAGAGCTATCCAAAGCGCAAGCTGCTGCCCGAATTCGATGATGAGGCCTTAGAGCCCACACAACCGAAAAATAAAACGGCCGACCGGTCGGATCGACCACCTCGTGGCCGCGATAGGGCGGCTAACGAGGCCGCACATAAGTCAGCACACGATCCACGCGAGGACTCGCATCAAAAGGCCGGCGTGACCAGATCCATCTATGGATCTAGGAAGCGCGCTCCAGCGCATAATCAAACCGAATACTACAACCGTCAGAACGCCATGACACATCCAAATACAGGGGTGCCGCGCACCCCCTATGTTTCACCGATGAGGTGCTGGATCACGAATTTCCAGAGGGATTCAAACCCGTGAACATAGAGGCGTACGACGGAACAACAGACCTGGGGTCTGGATTGAGGACTTCATCCTCCATATTCATATGGCTCGCGGAGACGATCTCCACACCATCAAATACTTGCCCCTCAAGCTGAAAGGACCAGCTCGGCACTGGCTGAAGAGCCTCCCCGAAAATTCAATTGGAAGTTGGGAGGAGCTTGAGGATGCTTTTAGGGCCAACTTTCAAGGGACCTATGTCCGACCTCCGAATGCAGACGATTTAAGTCACATAATTCAACAGCCCGGAGAGTCAGCCCGAAAGCTTTGGAACAGATTCCTCACTAAGAAGAACCAAATCGTCGACTGCCCGGACGCCGAAGCCTTAGCAGCTTTCAAACACAGCGTCCGAGACGAATGGCTCGCCAGACACCTCGGCCAAGAAAAACCAAGGACAATGGCAGCCCTAACAAGCCTTATGACCCGCTTTTGCGCGGGCGAAGATAGCTGGCTAGCCCGTAGTAGCACCAGCGACCCAGGCACATCTGAAGTCAGGGATGGTAATGGAAAACCACGACGTAGTAAAAGCAAGCGTCGGAATAACGAAGACAGCCCAGACAACACGGCAGTAAACGCCAGATTTAGGGGCTCTCGACCCGGTCAACGGAAAAAGCCTTTCAAAGGCAACAGAGATGGACCGTCCAGCCTAAACAAGATTCTAGACAAATTATGTCAGATTCATGGAACCTCCGATAAACCTGCAAACCATACCCACAGAGAATGCTGGGTCTTCAAGCAGGCCAGCAAGTTAAACGCCGAACACAAGGGGAGGGATACACCAAGTGAAGACGAGGATGAGCCTCGCCAGCAAAGCACTGGGGGACAGAAAAAATTCCCACCAGAGGTCAAAACAGTGAACATGAATCATGTGACAAAGAGGAGAAGCAAACATGCACTCCGCGACATACGTGCCGTAGAGCCCGTCAGCCCTAAATTCAACCCTTGGTCGGCCTGCCCCATCACATTTGATCGCAGGGATCACCGGACAAGTATCCGGCAGGGAGGATTGGCTGCCTTGGTGCTAGACCCAATTATCGACGGATACCATCTCACCCAAGTCCTTATGGACGGCGGCAGTAGTCTTAATCTGATATACCAGGACACAGTCCGCAAAATGGGGATAGACCCGACAAGAATCAGCCACAGTAATACTACCTTTAAAGGAGTAATACCAGGCACAGAGGCCCACTGTACGGGCTCTCTAGTACTAGAGGTTGTATTCCGTTCTCCCGACAACTTCCGAAGTGAAAAGTTAACCTTCGACATCGCTCCATTCCGAAGCGGCTATCAAGCACTACTCGGAAGAACAGCTTTCGCTCGTTTTAACGCAGTACCGCATTACGCTTCCCTTAAGCTTAAGATGCGCGGTCCACGTTGCATCATCACAATTAGCGGAAATATTGAGCATTCCTTGCGCGCGGAAGAACGTGTGGCAGCATTAGCAACCGAACACTAAACGGCCCCTCCAATCAGAATAAACGATCGGTCGTCAAGACCGTGGACACGGCTAGACGAGTCCGATGCATCACTAGCTGTAACAGCTTAGGTAAACCTGAGATTGGTTTGATGGATATACCCCCATAGGCGGTACCAGGGGCTTCCCGCATGTAAAAGGACTACAGTTCGGCTCGACCTTACTTATCTTGATTTTTAATGGTTTATTGAGAATAACCAATTTTTCGCACGACAACTTTCACCTAAGTTCTTCTCTTTTACAGATGGTAATCGTGCTACACCCTTCCAGGATACGGCACAACGGAGACACAGGCGCAGACGTGCAGCAGGGCCCCGCTCAAAGGTTTCTTTTTAGATTAAAACCCTGTGTAAACCTTTTTTACTGCCTCTTGTTGCTTCACATCCTCCGGATACTCAGCATAACCGAGAGCGATGCTGACGTTATTGGCATTTCGCCACGTCAGAATGATGCACGTACCTGGACACTCAGGGATCATTATCAAGGGCGTTGTTCAGCCCGGTATATGTTGTAAAGACCGAATACCCTAGGGAGTGTTCGGCATCGCGAGTTTGGCCTTATATGCATCAGCTCCGAATCATGTCTTTGGTCAAATGTTGGGTTTGCCCGGCTCCCGCGTTTTGCTACCTTACGTTCTGCTCTATCGGCTAAGGTGGCACCAGGAGAACTACTGCGATTGTGCCCTGGTTCATCCGGACGAGCACCTCAGTAGTGAAAGCCGAAAACTGACTATCATGATAAAGCGCGAGACTGGTCAACCACTCGATGACTTAGCGGAATCTTCGGGATTCCTCCGCATTAACGAAGGGCCGTTTCCCGGTAATGTATGTACGCGCCCCGTATTCGGATGAGCGTGGAGGTACCAGGGGCTATATAGTAGTCCCACTGTCAAACTCCTATGGTTAAGTGAAAGTGTTAAAGCAATATAGTCCGATTGCCTCGTTCGCCGCGCTACCACCTCCTTCATGGACCAAGACGTTGGATCAAGTGTGAAGACGCGCTTTTGCGAACACCCCCCCCCCATTATGTGCGTGGGGGCTGAAGCCGACGACTGCAAACTTTCAGTATATATATATAAACGACCGCACAGGAGGCATAATCATACTTTCAGGAAAAAGTATAAACACAGTCTTTATAATTCAAATAACATTGTTCTTACAATTGGGATACATGTCTCTAGAACATGATACGCTTCGAGCACTGAGCCTCTATTAAACGAGCGCCTTCTAAGTCTTCTTCAAAATAGTGCTCGGCCAATACCCGGCCTACCGCCGAACTCTGGGATGCAATAGCGGTGGCCTCCATCTCTGCCCAGTATGTCTTGACACGGGCAAGAGCCATCCGCGCACCCTCTATGCACGCCGACCTCTTCACAGCGTCGATATGCGGCACAGCACCAAGGAATTGTTGCACTAGACCAAAATAACTATTCGGCCTCGGTCCCTAAGGCCAAAGGTGATCCATGACGGACCTCATAGCAAGTCCGGACAACCTATGGAGCTCGGCCAACTCGGCCATTTGTTCATTTAACAGCAGCGGACGCGTTGGAGTGCGGAACTGTGACCAGAACAACCTTTCCACTACATGATCTTTCTGATCTTTGAAAAACTTGGTCGCATCAGCGGCACTCGCTGCTAAATCCAAGTACGCGTCTGCAGAACTCCATAATTTATCCAGAGGGGCATACTTCGGGTCTCCAAACCTCGTCCGGAACAAAAAGGGCTTCCCAGCCGCAATATCTCCGGCTTGACGGAGTTCCTCCTTCGCCGCTCTGATTTGGGAGCGGGTTTCCTTGGCCGCTTCCATGGCCTCCTTCAGGTCTGCCGCCTTCGCTTGGCTTTCCTTTTTCAAGAAGCTCATACACGCCGGCGGCATCTTTCAGCTCAACAGCCATCTTGGCTATTTTCTCTTTGCTCTGGCAATGGGCAGCCTGTTCGGCTCTTAGCTCTTCGACCGCCTTTAGGGCGGCCGCATCACTCTTCCTGGTTTGTTCCTTGGCTCGGGCAAGTTCTGCCCGAAGGGTCTCCACGGCGACAGCTCCATCTGCAGTCACAGCATATTACAGATACTAGCATCATGCTCCTCTTAATATGTATATATCCTAGGAGAATACATACCTTGTGCCTCCTCAAGCCGCTTGTTTACAAGCACGATGTCGGCATCTGCCGCATCAAGTTGCCGCTTCAGTTCGGCAAACTCACCAGTCCGGCTAGCCACCGGACCCTCAGCCACCTGCACATGAAAGCAGCACGGTTATCACCTGGGACTATGATCCTCTATTTTTCGTCTTTTTCGACAGCAACCAGAGTCTCAGGGGCTACTATCTGCATAGGCCACACCTAGCGTGTGAGGTATCGTCAAAAAAAAAATATTACTTTACGTACCTCAAAGCCTTTCAGCAGACTCATAAAAGCTTCATGCAACCCGCTTTCGGCGGATGAAATCCTCTCAACCACCGTACCCATTAGCATACGATGCGTTTCTGAGATAGCCGCTTGCTCCAGAAGATTCATCAGTACGTCTGGTCGCACACCGGAAAGTTTCGGACTCTTTCTGTTGCTCTCCTTAGGAGCCGAATACCCCGGACTTCGGGTGGCCGAAGGTTTACCTTCTGGCCTTGGCGGATCAGGAGAAATCCTCCGTGACGACACCTCAGGGTCGCCCGCTTCATGAGGCGGGGAGGCACGGGGATGTGTTTCGCTCTCCATCATCTCCGAAAGAAGATCCCCCGAAGACGAACTCTGTCGAGAAGGGCTATGATCCGAACTACAAGACACACACCTCGGTTATCGTTCTTGGAAATGAAGCAGGATATATTTACTATAAATTACTTTTGTTTACTTACAGCTCGGTAGAGGGCTGGTCCCCTTGCGGATACTGTGCGGTAAGGATGCCCTCCGAGGTAGGACCATCTGACAAAGGTTTCCTTCCTCGCTTGGAGACCATTACTTCCAAGTCTTCAGAGGTGGTCCTCTTCCTTCCCTAGGGAGAGGGAATTTTAGATTCTTCCCCCCGGTTATCCTCCTTCGCGGAGGCACTGATTCCCCCAGTTTGGATGAATAGTGAGTGAGGCTCGCTCTCGGCTTCTTTGTTCCTCCCTTTATCTTCCCCTGATGGCGCTTGATAAGGCGCAAGCTCAAGCATCCTGGCTAGTACATGATCCGGTGAGCCCTCGGGAAGGGGGGCGGACACCTGATCATCTTCGCCCTTTTTATCCAGTCCTGGTCAAAAGGCGACTTTTTAGAATGATGTTGTGATAAATTAAAAGACAAGTGTTCGGCTGCGGAATTACTTACTTGATTGTCTGGACGATTGCAGTTCAGACCCGCATCCTCGGAGGTGTCCGGACACTCTATTTGTGATCCGAAGAACGATCTGTACATCTCTTCGAGCGTCACGTCGAAGAAGTGCCGAATACTTCGCGGTCCTTCCGGGTTGAACTCCCACATACGGAGAGGTCGACGTTTGCAAGGCAGGGCTCGACGAACTAGCATGACTCTCATTACCTTAACAAGGCTGACATCTCTCTCGAGGAGATCTCGGATGCGACTCTGCAATGTCGGCACATCATTTACTGGCCCCCAGTCCAGCCCCTTGTTGACCCATGACGCTAGTTGTGGCGGGGGGCCCGAGTGCAAGGCAGGGGCGGCTACCCACTTAGTACCCCGGGGAGCTGTGATATAAAACCACTCCCGTTGCCATAAACTGGAAACCTCCGGGAAGGAACCCTTTGGCCATGGAACGTCGGCGCCTTTGCTTATTACGGCACCTCTGCACTCTGCGTGTCGCCCATCAATCATCTTCGGCTCCACATTGAAGGTCTTGAGCCATAAGCCGAAGTGTGGGGTAATGCGGAGGAAGGCTTCACACACGACAATGAATGACGAGATGTGAAGGATGGAATCCGGGGCCAGATCATGGAAATCGAGCCTGTAGTAGAACATGAGCCCTCTGACAAGGGGATCTAGACTAAAACCTAGCCCTCGTAGGAAGTGGGAGACGAATACGACACTCTCGCCAGGTTCGGGAGCGGGAATGACCTGCCCTCGAGCAGGCAGCCTGTGCGAGATTTCGCCGGTCAAATACCTAGCTTCTCTTAGCTTCTTGATGTCCTCCTCTATGACAGAGGAGGGCATCCACCGACCTTGAAGGTTGGATCCGGACATGATTGTAGGTCCGAAGCGCCTAGCCTGAGCCTTGGGTGTTGGAACTCGAGGTGGGGGAAGGATTTGATTGAGCGCGAGAAGAAGGGGACAAGCCTAGGACCCTTTATAAAGAGGATGAATATCAAGCGTCCTCCGCGTGGCCGTTTGGGACTTGCCTAAAATTGAGAGTCATACCAATAGGCACGATTGGGTTACCATACCCGTATTGATGAGAATCCCGTGAAAAAAGGGACACGATCTCTGCTTCGACAGGACGTGCCAATAAAACCGCCTCGCAACACGTGCAGTGGCAGGCTCGGAAAAATGGTTCGTCATGACCAGACCACGGCAGTATGTCGCGTTATGAAAAGCTGTCAGCAGATTAGATTTGTGGAAATATTATTCTCTCTACGGTGGTATGTGGAATTTGTTTTGCAGAGCCGGACACTATCCTTGTGTTCAAAAACTTCTGTGGAGTATTCGGAGGAGGAACCCGCCTTGCAATGCCGAAGTCAATCTGCGCGCCGGACTCATTGTCATTGAAGCCTTGTTCAGGGGCTACTGAGGGAGTCCTGGATTAGGGGTCGTCGGACAGCCAGACTATATCCTTTGGCCGGACTGTTGGACTATGAAGATACAAGACTCAAGACTTCGACCCGTGTCCGGATGGGACTCTCCTTGGCATGGAAGGCAAGCTTGGCAATACATATATGTAGATCTCCTCCCTTGTAACCGACTCTGTGTAACCCTAGCCACCTCCGGTGTTTATATAAACCGGAGGGTTTTAGTCCGTAGGACAACAACAATCATACCATAGGCTAGCTTCTAGGGTTTAGCCTCTACGATCTCATGGTAGATCAACTCTTGTAATACTCATATCATCAAGATCAATCAAGCAGGAAGTAGGGTATTACCTCCATCGAGAGGGCCCGAACCTGGGTAAACATCTTGTCCCCCGCCTCCTGTTACCATCCGCCTTAGACGCACAGTCCGGGACCCCCTACCCGAGATCCGCCTTTTTGACACCAACAGGGGCCACCAGAGAGCCATAAGCTTTGGGGGCACGCACCATCTGAGCTTGTGGGACCCTCGAGCCTCCGATTACCCTATCTCCAAGTCCATAAGTACCGCCTTCCCAAGAAAACAATCAGAGAGAAAGTTTCACCGTGTTTTACGATGCCGAGCCGCCGCCACCTCCTGTTCTTCATCGGAAGGCCTGGTTAGGAGTCCGTCTGGGGCTCTGAAGAGGGGGATTCGTCTCCATCATCATCATCATCAACCCTTCTCCATCAACAATTTCATGATGCTTGCCACCGGGTGTGAGTAATTTCATCATAGGCATGCTGGAGGTAGATGAAGATGGATGAGATTTGTCATGTAATCGAGTCATTATTAGGGCTTGATCCGTAGTATCCAATAGGTTCCGAGATTGATGTTGCTATGACTTTGCTATGCTTAATGCTTAGCACTAGGGCCCTAGTTCCATGACTTCAGATCTGAATCTTTTATATTTTCATGAATATATTTGAGTTCTTGATCCTATCTGCAAATTATATGCACCTCATATTGTTCTGTATCATAGACTCAGGGGTAACAATAATTGGGATACGCTCTGGGGATGATTGTAATTTGAGGAGTTCATGTATTCGCCATGTGTTAATGGTTCATTCCGGTTCTCTATTAAAAGAAGTGCCTTAATTACCCTTAGTTTCCATAAGGACCCCACTGGCACGGGAGGGTAGGATAAAAGATGTCATGCGAGTTCTTACCTCAAGCACGTATGAGTGTATGACTATATATGGAAGACATCCCTATATATGATTGATGAATTGGAGCTATTGTGTATCGCTCTTGATTGTGACTGTTACATGATGAATGTCATCCAAATATCCATCGCTACTCCATGCCTACGATTTTCATAATATTGTCTTTGCTCGAATCACTATTATCGTTGATGTTCCAATTGCTATAAAACTGCTACTATTTTACTGTTACTATTGCTACTACTATTTCAAATTTCCAACTACTATCAAATTACTGTTCTACTAATAAATTGTCGCAAGGAAGTGACTTCTCAGGTGTGGTTGAATTGTCAACTCAACTGCTAAGGCTGATAAATATTGTTTGGCTCTCCTTGTGGCGAATCAATAAATTTGGGTGAAATACTACCCTCAAAAACTGTTGTGATCCCCTATACTTGTGGGTCATCAGGGGACAACACCAATCCTTATTAACTCCTTGTCTAGCTTGCCCACCTTCATCGTGCACTTTTATCATCTCTATGATTGCAATCATGCCTTCTTCGACATGGACCGGAGCACTTTCTGTTAGAACAATGTCAATAACAAGAGGAAATATTGGATGTTTAAGTGGAATATCATGTGCCATCCCAAGAGGGGGTTTGGGCATTATTAATGCGCCATTATGAACAAATGTCCAACTATGAAATGATGGTGGCACATCCATCCTGATTCATCAGACTCCCTATGGCTTAAAATTCGCAAAAGCTAAATATTTCCCCTTCATGTCCACCTCTCAACGCCTTCCCGAGGGGCAGATCTCAATTTTGATAATTCATAATTAAAGTATGTGATGAATTTCGGAGCTTCATCAAATTCTTGGTTAGTTCGGGCACCTCGGTGGACTTCAGCCTCGAGTGGTAAGGGAGGCCCTCCTCTGTCATGCTTCTCGTATTTTGTTTTCTTACTGCTCCAACCAGGCGATCTCTATTTCGGAGCTTGCAGCGAATAACTGGGACCTTGGCCTACGCTGGGCTTTGTCCGCTGCAGGGTTGGCGAATTGGAAGGATCTTACTACCCTTTTCCCTATGCTCTCGGAGACCGGGATCAGATCTTGTGGCCTCACTCTCCCTTTAGACATTTTCTGTTAAATCTCTACTTGAAGCTTATTTAGGGGCGCCATTCTAATTGGTTTAGGGACTTGTGGCGGCCGAGAATTCCCCTTAAAGTTAAGACTTTTCTTTGGCTAGCAATCATACGTTGCCTCCCGCCTAGCGATCAAATCATCAAAAGACATAGCAATGTAGCTCCAGGCTATTCTCTTTTTGTGAGGATGAAAGCTCAAAACACATTCTTTTTATCTGTGACCTCGCTTTGTGTTTGGTTGTTGTTGAACGTAACCTAGAATCCAAAGAGCTTCGCTAGTCAGTTCAGATTTTTTTTCTGAGACCTTTCGGGACAGTTTATTCGTGTGTTCTGGTCAGCTTTCGGTGCTTTCTGCTGGTCCATTTGGACGACTCCCAATAAGATTACCATTTAACATATGTTCCTTAAACGTCATGTCGACTACTTGTTTAAAATGGTTGCCCTTGGTCAGCAGTGCAGTCCTCTCGCTAAAGTTGTTGGCATGGACGCCTTTGCCATGACCGTCACCAATATCCGAGCGTCTGACATTGCCGTATGCCCACCGTCTACATCAACTGGACCGTAGCTTCTTTCTATTTTGTTGTTCTTTAGGAGTTCATAGATATGTCTTATGTGTGTAAGTTTTGATTGATCGATCTAATGCAACTCAATTAATCTTCGCATGAGGATGATGAGGAAAGACATAGGTATGTTTATATATACGGAGTTACAGTTCAATTAATATGTCTAGTTTTCTGTACAGATATAATAAAATAAAAAATGAAATAATGATGTTTTATAAGGAAAATAAATTAGTGCCATTGATATTAAAATAATAAATATGAAAAAATTCGCACATAATTTATACAGAAATTGTAATTTTTAATAATATGCAAGAATAAGCATATAATAGTGCAATTTCACAGCAAAAATTTTCCTAATAAGAACAAATGAATCAGTGGCATTGGTATTACCCTTAAATAAATTAATAAACTTTTCTAAGAAAGAATGAATTAGTGACATTGATATTACACTTCCAAAAGAAACAAAATGACAAAATTTGCAAACAGCAAACACATAATTACACTTAAAGAAGAAGGAAAATAAAATAAAAACTAAAATAGAATCAAAATATTTTGATTCAACATCCCAAAACTACCCATAAACTTACCAACTAAAATAGAAGAAAAAAAGCAGAAGCGACAATGCATACAAACAAGCCTATAAGAAATCGTGTAACGGGCTTCAGCCTAGTACGGAACGACTGAGCCGAAACAGTGGTCAGTCGGAACATTTCAGCCCAAAACATGACAGTACACCAACAGAAAAAAAACGAAGAGCGCGCACGCATCTTGGAGCAGCGATCAATGGTAAATAAAAAACCGACTGACCCTAATTAGAAAATCAGTCAACTTACATCTAGCTAAAGTGCTAATTTATCTGGTTCGGAGATTGATCACCTGGAAATTGTTGATGAGTAAGCCAATAATCTCAGCGTTCACGTCACATAACAGAGCAGTACAATGCAGCTACAACCTCACACACTACACGAAGCGAGTCTGAAAGAACAATACTGTTACACACTTACACTCACTACAGGGACACGAAATCCCCCGAAATCACACCACAGCCGAAGACCCCCTACGCGCGCCTCAGAATCCTACGGTGTCATTAGACCATCTGCTATCCCTCGCCGACGACGCCGTGCTCGCCCGGTACGCGCCGGACCGTTGGTTGGCGTTGCCCACGTACTGGCGCACCGGGTCGCTGCCGGGGCCGGGCACGGCCGCGGCCATGGGCGCGCCGACCACCACGTACTGCTGCACCACCAGCACCGACACCGCCATGGAGAAGTCCGACGACACGAGCATGTCGCCGATGGGCCCTAGCTCCGGCGACTCCATCCAGTCCTCCAGCGCCGCCGTCATCGGCGATCCGGCCTCGCCGGGGCGCCGGCCCACGATGTACAGCTCGTGCGCGCTGTTGTCCATGCCCCGGATGGCGGCCACCGTCTCCTCGCTGTTGGTCACCGGCCTGTCCGCGTACGTGATGGTGGGGTTGCCGTGGTTGCGCGCGCGGAACTCGCCCAGGTACTCCTCGTCCATCTGCAGCTCGCTCTTGCCCTCCGTGCTCGCGCTCATCGCGGCCCCGCGCGGGTCCATGCCGCCCGACGCCGCCGACCGGTAGGAGGCCTCGGAGAAGGACCGCGCCGCCGCCCGGTAGTCCGGCGGGAGGAACCGCAAGATGGTTAGGGCGACCCCGGGGTTCTCGACCATCCTCCACGCGTACGCGAGCGCCTCGCGGTCGTCGGGCCCGCCGAAGAAGAAGAGCGCCACGCGGTGCTCCGTCGCCATGCGCGCCGCGGCGGCGCTCAGGCCGCGGTCGACGAGGATGGCCACGGAGCACGGGGAGGTGGCCAGGAGGCTCTCGTTGAATAATTTAATGGAGGGGTTGATGGGCTCCATGCCGCCGTCCACCGTCTGCTGCTTGTGGAAAGGGATCACGATGAGCGACACGTGCTTGTCCTCGGCCAGCACCGACACGTCGTCGTGCATGGTCTGGTACGGCGACACCGCCGCCAGCGTCTGGATGGACACGCCTCCTGTGTATACATGTTGTCACCTTGATTAATCATCCTATATAAGTATAAATTTTTAATGGAGTTTTCAATTGGCAACTGTTTGCACTGACCGGTGAGCCTCTCGTAGTTCTCAAAGGCGTTGAAGATGTGCTCCGTGGTGGCGGGCAAGGCGGAGGACGAGCTTGTCCGGCTGGAGGAGGAGGCAGCCGCGGCGGCGAGCATGTTGGAGGCTCGGCCGGTGAGCTCGATGATGTGGAGCGCGTAGATGAAGATGGGGGAGCGCTTGGACGGGTTGGAGAGCTCGAGCAGCGACAGCACGGACGGCACGTTGCGGGTGGTGTGCACGCAGGCCAGCATGCGGAGCTCGCTGTCGTGCCGGATGCGCTGCAGGTTCCGCCGCTTGTAGCCGACGAGCCGCCGCGACGGCCGGTACACGCCGGTCACCACCGGCGTCACCAGCGACGTCATCGCCACCGACACTAGCACCATCACCGCGAACGACTCGTCGTCCAGCACCTGCTTGTCCCTCCCGATGTTGAGCACGATCATCTCCACCAGCCCCCTGGTGTTCATGAGGAAGCCGAGGGCGATGCCCTCGCGGAACGGCATGGCGTAGAGCGCCGCGATGATGATGGTGCCCATGATCTTGGCGAAGCTGGCCATCACGAACACGAGCACGAGCAGGCCGACGGTGACGGGGTCGCGTATCATGCGAACGTTGGTGCGGAGGCCGCTCATGGCGAAGAAGAGCGGGAGGAGGAGCCCGGTGACGAAGTCCTCGAGCTTCTCGATCAGCGTCACGCCTAGCGGCGCGCTCGGGATGACCAGCCCGTAGACGAAGGCGCCGAAGACGGAGTGGATGCCGATGGCGTCGGTGCACGCGCCGGCGATCATGACGCCCGTGAGAATGAGGGTGATCTGCGCGTTGCTGACGTCGTCGCCCTCGGGGATGCTGCGGATGATCCGCCACATCAAGGGGCGCACGGCGTAGAAGCAGAAGAGCACGAAGGTGACCCCGGCGAGGAGCACCCAAAGTGACGACAGCGCGGTGCTGTCCACCTCCGAAATGGAGATGGCAAGCGCGAGCAGGATCCAGGCGCACATGTCGTTGACGATGGCGGCGGACATGGCGGTGCGGCCGAGCTCCGAGTTGAGCAGCTTGATCTCGGCGAGGATGCGGGCGAGCACGGGGAAGGCCGTGACGGAGAGGGCGACGCCGAGGAAGAGCAGGAAGGAGGTCTGGTGCACGTTCCGGGACACCTGGTGCCGGAATATGAAGGAGGTGGCGATGCCCATGCAGAAGGGCAGCGCCATGCCGGCCATGGCGACAAACACCGCCTTGTCCCCGGACCGGCGGATGACGTCGACGTCCATCTCCAGGCCGACGAGGAAGAGGAAGAAGAGCAGCCCCAGGTGCGCCACCGTCTCGAGCGTGAGCAGGCTGCGCACGGGGAACACCAGGCTGGCCCACAGCTCGCTCTGCCCGATCATGGACGGGCCCAGCACGACGCCGGCGAGGATCTCAGCGATGACGCGCGGCTGGCGGAAGGGCCGGAGGAGGAGGACGAGGAGGCGGGTGGTGATGACGATGACGGCCACCTGGACGATGAAGAGCGGGAGGGAGAACTCGAGCGGGTTCACGCCCTCGTCCTGCCACATGCCGTTGGTGGTCATCATCATGGGCGAGTAGCACACCACCGGGTTGAACGCCTTGGTGGCCGTCGACGCATTGCTGTTCTGCGTCGTGGTGTTCACCGCAACGACGTCGACGTTCAGGGGCGCGACGGTGGAGGCCATCCTGGCGCATAGCACGGGCCGGGGGCGCTAGCTGATGCTGGATCCCCTGCCGCTAGGCCGTCCTCCCGCGCGAGCTCTGCTTCTGCTTCTGAGGAAGGAAGATGGCAACTTGAGGCGCAGCTAGCTGAACGGAGGACGACAGACGGGGGAAAGTGTTCACTTCCGTCGAGCTTTCCTCCCGGGGACTTCGGAGTTGCAGAGGTCAGAGGGTCTCTGATTTTTGACCGGTCACCTTAGTTTCTCAAGCTACCACGAATTGTGAGGTTCTCAGTAAGGGTCGGACGCATGCAGAGGCTTACATGCAGCAGCTGCTGCTCATCCTATTTCTGGCACCAGCATCAGCACGTGCATCGTGCTTGTAACTGAAGCAAGGTGTCTATAATTCCTAAAAATTTCAAATCCAAATTTACATATTTTAGATGATGCCACAGCACGGAATTCAATTGAAGTTTCCAAACTTTAGGGGGGGAAATCATGAATCTTCACAAGATATGCGTCTATAATTCCTAGAAATTTCAAACCCAAATTTAAAATACACATAATGAAATAAAAAGGGCATATATAGCATGAATAGTGTCACAAAAAGGCAAAATGGCTTACTTCACCTCTACATTTGTCATTTTTGTTTCTCTATCTATATCTCGAAATCGGATTTGAAGTATTTAGAGATTTTAGACACATATCTTGTGAACATTCACAAATGTACTCGATTTTTTTTTAATTTGAATTTTGTGTAGTGGTATCACGGTATCATTTAAACCGGGAAATTGTGTAGTGGTACCACGATATCATTTCTTGTGCAGTGGTATTAATATTGTATCTGGTATCATTTAAATCTGGTATTATTTGATATAGGCCCCCCTCGTGCATGTGCCAATCTCTAAAATCACTAGGCCTCTTTTGGTTAATAGGATAAGAATATCATGGGAAATAGGAAAACCATAGAAAATACGATGACATGCATCTCAATTTCTATAGGGAAAGAGATATCATTTGATTCATAGAATACTAAATTTTCCATTGGATCTAGGCTAAAAAAATTCCTTTCAAATGTGAACCTATCATACATAGGAATAGAAATATGTTCCTACAAAACAAAGGGCTCCAAAGGAATTTTTTTCCTACAAAATTTCTATCCTTCAGAATTTTTATAAACCAAAGGAGGCTTAAGCTCCATGAGGTTGGGAACCCTCTCACTCAAGTGAGGTCCCCAATTTGACATTCAGTGCACATTTTTGACTGAGTCGCGCCGTTGTGCCCCATTTGTAAGAGGCTGGGTGGTGTGGCTCTGTCCATGCAAGTGCACGAAGAAAACCAATGGGGGAAAATAGCCGGTGGAAATAACACACTTTCTCCTCGAACCGCCACTCTCCAATCGACGTCTTGACCCCTTGTCTCCCCATCTTGTACGATGCAGCTCCCTTTCATTCCCTCGCCACCGACGCATGTACGCAGCCAGATCCACTCGCCCAAGTCTGCGCCTCCTCTGGATTTGCCACGCTACCTGTGTGCCACCGAATCGGCACCAGATAGATAGCAACAGGAGCCAGAGGGAATCTCAAAGTAGGAGGAAGTGGAAGAGGAAGAGGATAACAATTGGGAGAAGGTTGCGGGAAAGCTCACCGTTAAAACAGAGGCTTCACTTTTGATTAGCCATGGCCGAGAAGGAGGTAGACTAAAGGTGACGGATAACAATGGTGACGGATATTGGCATGGTGACGGATAACAATGGTGATAGACTAAAGGTGGTAGCCAGGGCGCGAGGCTTTGGCGGCATTGACAAGGGAGGTGGGTGTTGGGGAACGTGGTAATTTCAAAAAAATTCCTACGCACACACAGGATCATGGTGATGCATAGCAATGAGAGGGGAGAGTGTGTCCACGTACCCTCATAGACCGAAAACGGAAGCGTTAGCACAACGCGGTTGATGTACTCGTACGTCATCACGATCCGACCGATCCAAGTACCGAACGCACGGCACCTCCGAGTTCAGCACACGTTCAGCTCAATGACGTCCCACGAGCTCCGATCCAGCAAAGCTTCGCCGGAGAGTTTCGTCAGCACGACGGCGTGATGACGGTGATGATGATGCTACCGACGCAGGGCTTCGCCTAAGCACCGCTACGATATGATCGAGGTGGATTATGATGGAGGGGGGCACCGCACACGGCTGGGAGAGATCAACAGATCAACTTGCGTGTCTAGAGGTGCCCCCCTTCCCCCGTATATAAAGGAGCAAGGGAGAGGCCAGCCAGCCCTCTATGGCGCGCCAGGAGGAGTCCTCCTCCTAGTAGGAGTAGGACTCCCCTCTTTCCTACTCCTACTAGGAGGGGAAAGGAAGGGGGAGAGGGAGAAGGAAAGGGGGCGCCGCCCCCCCTCTCCTAGTCCAATTCAGACCAGAGGGGGAGGGGCGCGCGACCTGCCCTAGGCCAGCCCTCTCTCTCTCCACTAAGGCCCATAAGGCCCACTATTTCTCCCGGGGGGTTCCGGTAACCCTCCGGCACTACGGTTTCCTCCGAAATCACCCGGAACACTTCCGGTGTCCGAATATAGTCGTCCAATATATCAATCTTTACGTCTCGACCATTTCGAGACTCCTCGTCATGTCCGTGATCATATCCGGGACACCGAACTACCTTTGGTACATCAAAATACAAAAACTCATAATAGCGATCGTCACCGAACTTTAAGCGTGCGGACCCTACGGGTTCGAGAACTATGTAGACATGACCGAGACACGTCTCCGGTCAATAACCAATAGCAGAACCTGGATGCTCATATTGGCTCCCACATATTCTACGAAGATCTTTATCGGTCAAACCGCATAACAACATACGTTGTTCCCTTTGTCATCGGTATGTTACTTGCCCGAGATTCGATCGTCGGTATCTCAATACCTAGCTCAATCTCGTTACCGGCAAGTCTCTTTACTCGTTACGTAATGCATCATCCCGCAACTAACTCATTAGTCACATTGCTTGCAAGGCTTATTGTGATGTGCATTACCGAGAGGGCCCAGAGATACCTCTCCGACAATCGGAGTGACAAATCCTAATCTCGAAATACGCCAACTCAACAAGTACCTTCGGAGACACCTGTAGAGCACCTTTATAATCACCCAGTTACGTTGTGACGTTTGGTAGCACACAAAGTGTTCCTCCGGTAAACGGGAGTTGCATAATCTCATAGTCATAGGAACATGTATAAGTCATGAAGAAAGCAATAGCAACATACTAAACGATCAAGTGCTAAGCTAACGGAATGGGTCAAGTCAATCACATCATTCTCCTAATGATGTGATCCCGTTAATCAAATGTCAACTCATGTCCATGGTTAGGAAACTTAACCATCTTTGATTAACGAGCTAGTCAAGTAGAGGCATACTAGTGACACTTAGTTTGTCTATGTATTCACACATGTACTAAGTTTCCGGTTAATACAATTCTAGCATGAATAATAAACATTTATCATGATATGAAGAAATATAAATAACAACTTTATTATTGCCTCTAGGGCATATTTCCTTCAGTGGGGCTATTGACCTGGGCCGCCCAGGCCATCAGGAGGTGTACGGCAAGCTCGACGCTCCCGCCCATGTCCGCGAGCTCAAAGATCTGACCATTAGGGCATCTTCAATGTTGACCCGTAAAATTGCTCCCCATTCATCTGCGGACAGGGGGACCAGTCCGCGGACACTGATGCAAGAGCCGGCCATCCAATCGCCAAATAACTACGTGATTCCCTTTAAAAATTATGATTAATAGCTTTTTGTCAGACGGAAGGCTATTAATCCATGCGCTAATGTAGCTTCGGCAAAAACAAGGTTGCTTGCTTAGCTTCCGCCAGTGAACTAGCTTTCTTCCGCCAAATAAAAAACCGTTCACCTTGCTAATCATAAACCTTCCGCCAAATGGGCTTGGTCATTTTGAAACCTTCCGCCAAATGGCCAAATCTATTTACAAAGCTTCTGTCATTCCGCTAACGTGTGATAAAGAACCTTAATAGAAAACTAATCCCCTTTCCAAATGCTAATGATATGGCAAGAAGTAACCTTCCCAAGAATGCCCAAAAATATTTGCAAAGCTTCCGTCAAATGCCCAAATACTAATCACCATCGAGCTTTTAACATGCTAGCCTTTTGCCAATTAATAACAACAGTCGGTGGCTTTCCGCCATCCGAGATGAAGAGGCGGGTACGTGGCGGCTTTTGGTTTGTCATGAGGATGTCCAGACTCCAGCAAAGCCCCCGCGTTTGGTTCTGGTTTGCGGGGAAAACGTGGTCCGGACTGCTCAACGGACAGGGTCATGTTGGATAGCTTCCGTGGTCTGGATGTACGCGGACGATTTGAGGGTCGGCGTTGGAGATGCCCTTATTGTCTTTCTCAAACTTTACTTGCTTTGACTTTCGCAAATGAAAAGTGCCACACTCTGGCCCTGATGTTTTTTACAACTAAAGTTGCCATCCAAAAATAAATGGCAAACCCCCCAAAAAAATTGAAACTTGCCATCCAAACAGAAGTTGCCATGCTTGACAACTAAGGTTACCATCCTCGCGTCACAAAACTTACCATAAAAAACGTTCGGGGTTGCCATGTGTTCTTGCCACACGTGTGGTACTTATCAGGGTCCCTTTTTATCTTTTTATTTATTTTTTGTTGGAAGCAAAAGGTTGCACATACAATATGACCCCTTTCTTAAAATTTACAAGTATATGATGCGTCGATACATGTTACTTGCAATACTATTGAGTGTGTTTTACTGTCAGCATATCTCCTTCAGATTACTCACCCGAGAAATACAAGCTCAGTTAAGGTAGGTAATAAAGTTAGTTTTGTTTACTCAATCGAAAAACCAACCACTAAATAGTTGGGTCATTTCTTGCGTCCTGAATACCTTTTCCCATAAGATTGTTAACATTACTGAAGTATGTGCTGGAGCATTAGAAAGTTTACATTCCACACTTTTAGGTAGCAGGTTCACTTGCTCTATGTTAAACTATTTTTATCATTCAAGCGATTCCAATAGTGATTGTTTCATAGCACAACTATGGAATACAGTCATAAAAAGAGGTTTCTAATAATGTATATTTACATAAAATTGCTTCAAATAATTTGGATTACTCATCAAATACTAATAATCCAAAAGAGGGTACAAGTTTGGACATTCCCAACATCAAAGTAAAATGGAATGGATCATGCTTCAAATATATCATATTCTTTGGGATAACATAACAAGCAAGTACATCACCATTTAATATTACTTATCAGCTTCTTTGAGTAACGGACTGATATGCACACAACAGGAAGTACGATAGTAAGATTTTAAGAATTGCAACCATGGGAATCTCTAACCTATGTAAATATTTTAACAACAATAAAAGCTTTCTCTATCCTACATAAGAATTTTAGCAATTAGGAAATGCAGGGGCAATCGGAGAGCTGCCATAGAATTTCTATTTTGCTTGCACCCTATCAGTTGGGCTAAGCATGCACTAGTGCTTGCATTCTAACTGAGGTCTAGGTTAATTGTTCATTTCTTTGCCTACTTCATGGTTTTTTTTGTGCGGTCATTTTGTAGATGTTTTACTTTGTAACTCTTTTTAGATGTTTTCCTGTGTAGTGTTTATTCCATATTATAGTAAGGGGGTGGTTACTCTGAATTGCTCTTTGCACACGCAAAACTATTTAGATTTTTTCAGGCCTTGAGACGATTTATATCTTCCAAATCCGAATCGATGTCCTCTATGCTGCCTTTTAGTAGTGGAAGAACAATTTTTGTGGTGCATATTTATAATTATTTCTGACATTAGGCATCTATATAAACTTCCTTACTCTTAGATTGAAAGAAATTTACCGTGTTCGCCTTCATTCATTCTTTTTTTTTGGGGGGGGGGGGGGGGGGGAGGGAGAAGGGCCGATATCTAGCTTTAGTGTAGCATCAATGATATTCGAACGTTAGAAAAACTGCTTTCATGATCATCTCTTCTACACTGTGAAATGGTTCTACAGGTACATGCGTTCTGTGAAAACTTAGCAATTGTTGTCTAAATATTTAGCATACCTTGTACTTTCCAGGTCCATGCAATGCAAAAGATGGTGTCAGGCCTAAATCCTTGGATTCACTAAGCTCCTTGAGATTGGAGCTCCCAGGTTTGATTACATCGATTGATTTTTGTGGGTGCTCCTAACTAGGAGCGGGTCATGCACTGGATGGGTTGGCTGGTGTGGGTCGGGCCTTCCGGTGAGGGTTGGCCCGGTCTTCTCATGTCAAGCCTGGCGGTGGTAGTGGTTGAGAGTGTCTCTGTGAAATTGTAGCAAATGGGGTGCTTTCGGCCAATTGTATAAAGTGGAGAGGAGGGTTGGGGAATGATTTGTGGTGGTCATTGCTGTTGGAAATATGCCCTAGAGGCAATAATAAAATGGTTATTATTATACTTCCTTGTTCATGATAATTGTCTATTGTTCATGCTATAATTGTGTTATCCGAAAATCGTAATACATGTGTGAACACATAGACCATAACATGTCCCTAGTGAGCCTCTAGTTGACTAGCTCGTTGACCAATAGATGGTTACGGTTTCCTGACCATGGACATTGGATGTCATTGATAACGGGATCACATCATTAGGAGAATGATGTGATGGACAAGACCCAATCCTAAGCATAGCACAAGATCGTGTAGTTCGTCTGCTAAAGCTTTTCTAATGTCAAGTATCATTTCCTTAGACCATGAGATCGTGCAACTCCCGGATACCGTAGGAATGCTTTGGGTGTACCAAACGTCACAACGTAACTGGGTGGCTAGTACACTACATGTATCTCCGAAAGTGTCTGTTGGGTTGGCACGGATCAAGACTGGGATTTGTCACTCCGTATGACGGAGAGGTATCTCTGGGCCCACTCGGTAATGCATCATCATAATGAGCTCAATGTGACTAAGTAGTTAGTCACGGGATCATGCATTACGGAACGAGTAAAGTGACTTGCCGGTAACGAGATTGAACGAGGTATTGGGATACCGACGATCGAATCTCGGGCAAGTAACGTACCGATAGACAAAGGGAATTGTATACGGGATTGATTGAATCCTCGACATCGTGGTTCATCCGATGAGATTATCGTGGAGCATGTGGGAGCCAACATGGGTATCCAGATCCCGCTGTTGGTTATTGACCGGAGAGTTGTCTCGGTCAGGTCTACGTGTCTCCCGAACCCGTAGGGTCTACACACTTAAGGTTCGGTGACGCTAGAGTTGTAGAGATATTAGTATGCGGTTAACCGAAAGTTGTTCGGAGTCCCGGATGAGATCCCGGACGTCACGAGGAGTTCCGGAATGGTCCGGAGGTAAAGATTTATATATAGGAAGTCCAGTTTCGGCCACCGGGAGAGTTTCGGGGGTCACCGGTATTGTACCGGGACCACCGGAAGGGTCCCGGGGGTCCAACGGGTGGGGCCACCTATCCCGGAGGGCCCCATGGGCTGAACTGGCGTGGGAACCAGCCCCTGGTGGGCTGGTGCGCCCCACCCAAGGGCCCAAGGCGCCTAGGGTTGGAAACCCTAGGGAGCCGTTGCCCCCCGAGGTGGCATGCGCCCCCTGGTTGGAAACCCTATGTTGGGGAACGTAGCAGAAATTCAAAATTTTCTACGCATCACCAAGATCAATCTATGGAGTAATCTAGCAACGAGGGGAAGGGGAGTGAATCTACATACCCTTGTAGATCGCGATGCGGAAGCGTTGCAAGAACGCGGATGAGGGAGTCATACTCGTAGCGATTCAGATCGCGGTTGATTCCGATCTAAGCACCGAAAGTACGGTGCCTCCGCGTTCAACACACGTGCAGCCCGGTGACGTCTCCCACGCCTTGATCCAGCAAGGAGAGAGGGAGAGGTTGGGGAAGACTCCATCCAGCAGCAGCACGACGGCGTGGTGGTGATGGAGGAGCGTGGCAATCCCGCGGGGCTTCGCCAAGCACCGCGGGAGAGGAGGAGGAGGGAGAGGGGTAGGGCAGCACCAAAAGGAGACGTTCTCATGTGTCTATGGCAGCCCAAACCTCAAGTATATATAGGGGGAAAGGGGGCTGCGCCCCCTTTAGGGTTTCCACCCCCAAGAGGAGGCAGCCAGCCCTAGATCCCATCAAGGGGGGGCGGCCAAGGGGAGGAGAGGGGGGGCGCCCCACTAGATGGGCCCTAAGGCCCATCTGGACCTAGGGTTTGCCCCCTCCCACTCTCCCATGCGCCTTGGGCCTTGGTGGGGGGCGCACCAGCCCACCTGGGGCTGGTCCCCTCCCACACTTGGCCCACGCAGCCTTCTGGGGCTGGTGGCCCCACTTGGTGGACCCCCGGGACCCTCCCGGTGGTCCCGGTACATTACCGATTTCACCCGAAACTTTTCCGGTGACCAAAACAGGACTTCCCATATATAAACCTTTACCTCCGGACCATTCCGGAACTCCTCGTGACATCCGGGATCTCATCCGGGACTCCGAACAACATTCGGTAACCACGTACATACTTTCCCTATAACCCTAGCGTCATCGAACCTTAAGCGTGTAGACCCTACGGGTTCGGGAACCATGCAGACATGACCGAGACGTTCTCCGGTCAATAACCAACAGCGGGATCTGGATACCCATGTTGGCTCCCACATGTTCCACGATGATCTCATCGGATGAACCACGATGTCGGGGATTCAATCAATCCCGTATTCAATTCCCTTTGTCCATCGGTATGTTACTTGCCCGAGATTCGATCGTCGGTATCCCTATACCTTGTTCAATCTCGTTACCGGCAAGTCTCTTTACTCGTTCCGTAACTCACATCATCCCGTGATCAACTCCTTGGTCACACTGTGCACATTATGATGATGTCCTACCGAGTGGGCCCAGAGATACCTCTCCGTTTACACGGAGTGACAAATCCCAGTCTCGATTCGTGCCAACCCAACAGACACTTTCGGAGATACCCGTAGTGCACCTTTATAGCCACCCAGTTACGTTGTGACGTTTGGCACACCCAAAGCATTCCTACGGTATCCGGGAGTTGCACAATCTCATGGTCTAAGGAAGTGATACTTGACATTAGAAAAGCTCTGAGCAAACGAACTACACGATCTTGTGCTAGGCTTAGGATTGGGTCTTGTCCATCACATCATTCTCCTAATGATGTGATCCCGTTATCAACGACATCCAATGTCCATGGTCAGGAAACCGTAACCATCTATTGATCAACGAGCTAGTCAACTAGAGGCTTACTAGGGACATGGTGTTGTCTATGTATCCACACATGTATCTGAGTTTCCTATCAATACAATTCTAGCATGGATAATAAACGATTATCATGAACAAGGAAATATAATAATAACCTATTTATTATTGCCTCTAGGGCATATTTCCAACAGTCTCCCACTTGCACTAGAGTCAATAATCTAGTTCACATCACCATGTGATTAACACTGACAGGTCACATCACCATGTGACCAAACACCCAAGAGTTTACTAGAGTCAACAATCTAGTTCACATCTCTATGTGATTAACACTCAATGAGTTCTGGTTTGATCATGTTATGCTTGTGAGAGAGGTTATTAGTCAACGGGTCTGAACCTTTCAGATCCGTGTGTGCTTTATGAATATCTATGTCATCTTGTGGATGCTACCACGCGCTATTTGGAGCCATTTCAAATAATTGTTCTACTATACGAATCCGGTTTACTACTCAGAGCCATCCGGATTAGTGTCAAAGTTCGCATCGACGTAACCCTTTACGACGAACTCCTTTTCACCTCCATAATCGAGAAAATTCCTTAGTCCAGTAGATACCAAGGATAAGTTCGACCGCTGTCATGTGATCCATTCCCGGATCACTATTGTACCCCTTGACCAACTCATGGCAAGGCACACTTCATGTGCGGTACACAGCATAGCATACTGTAGAGCCTACGTCTGAAGCATAGGGGACGACCTTCGTCCTTTCTCTTTCTTCTGCTGTGGTCAGGTCTTGAGTCTTACTCAATACTCACACCTTGTAACACAGCCAAGAACTCCTTCTTTGCTGATCTATTTGAACTCTTTCAAAATCATGTCAAGGTGTGCGTTCTTTGAAAGTATCATCAAGCGTCTTGATCTATCTCTATAGATCTTGATGCCCAATGTGTAAGCAGCTTTATCCAGGTCTTCCTTTGAAAAACTCCTTTCAAACAACCCTTTATGCTTTCCAGAAATTTTACATCATTTCGGATCAACAATATGTCATTCACATATACTTATCAGAAATGTTGTAGCGCTCCCACTCACTTTATTGTAAATACAAGTTTCTAATAAACTTTGTATAAATCCAAAATCTTTGATCATCTCATCAAAGTGTACATTCCAACTCCGAGATGCTTACTCCAGTCCTTAGAAGGATCGCTGGAGCTAGCATACCTTTTAGCATCCTTAGGATCGACAAAACCTTTCTGATTGTATCACATACAACCTTTCCTTACGAAAAACTGGTAAGGAAACTTGTTTTGACATCCATCTGCCAGATTTCATAAATGCAGCTAATGCTAACATGATTCCGACAGACTTAAGCACCGCTACGGATGAGAAAATCTCATCGTAGTCAACTCCTTGAACTTGTGGAAATACTCTTTGCCACAAGTCGAGCTTCATAGACGGTAACATTACCGTCCACGTCCGTCTTCTTCTCAAAGTTCCATTTATCTCGGATTTCATGGCTTCTAACCATTTGTCGGAATATGGGCCCACCATCGCTTCTCCATAGCTCATAGGTTCATCGTTGTCCAACAACATGACTTCCAAGACAGGATCACGCACTACTCTGAAGTATTACGCATCCTCGTCATCCTACGAGGTTTGGTAGTGACTTGATCCGAAGTTTCATGATCACTATCATAAGCTTCCACTTCAATTAGTGTAGGTGCCACAGGAACAACTTCCTGTGCCCAGCTACACACTAGTTGAAGTGACGGTTCAATAACCTTATCAAGTCTCCACCATCCTCCCACTCAATTCTTTCGAGAGAAACTTTTCCTCGAGAAAGGAACTGTTTCTAGAAGCAATTACCTTTGCTTCCAGATCTGAAATAGGAGGTATACCCAACTATTTTTTGGGTATTCTATGAAGATGCATTTATCCGCTTTGGGTTTGAGCTTATCAGCCTGAAACTTTTTCACATAAGCATCGCAGCCCCAAACTTTTAAGAAACGACAACTTAGGTTTCTATAAACGGTGTCGTCTCAACGGAATTGCGTGGTGCCCCTTTTAAAGTGAATGTGGTTGTCTCTAATGCCTAACCCATAAACGATAGTGGTAATTTGATAAGGAACATCATGGTATGCACCATATCCAATAGGGTGCAGTTATGATGTTCGGACACACCATCACACTATGGTGTTCCAGGCGGTATTAATTGTGAAACACTTTCCACAATGTCTCAATTGTGTGCCAAACTCGTATCTCAGATACTCATCTCTATGATCATATCACAGACATTTTATCCTCTTGTTACGACGATCTTCAACTTCACTCTGAAATTACTTGAACCTTTCAATAATTCAGACTAGTGTTTCATCAAGTAAATACACTCAGCATCTACTCAAATTATCTGTGAAGTAAGAACATAACGATATCCACTGCATGCCTCAGCACTCATTGGACTGCGTACATCAAAATGTATTACTTTCAATAAGTTGCTCTCTTGTTCCATCTTACTGAAAACGAGGACTTTCAGTCATCTTGCCCATGTGGTATGATTTGCATGTCTCAAGTGATTCATAATCAAGTGAGTCTAAACGATCCATCTGCATGGAGTTTCTTCATGCATATATACCAATAGACATGGTTCGCATGTCTCAATCTTTTCAAAAACGAGTGAGTCCAAAGATCCATCTACATGGAGCTTCTTCATGCGTTTTATCCCAATATGACTCAAATAGCAGTGCCACAAGTATGTGGTACTATCATTACTTTTGGCATGAACATGTGTATCACTACGATCGAGATTCATTTTAGGTGCGAGACCATTGAAGGTATTATTCAAATAAACAGAGTAACCATTATTCTCCTTAAATGAATAACCGTATTGCGATAAACATGATCCAATCATGCTTAACGCAAACACCAAATCTCGATGGTAGAGGGAGCATGCGATGCTTGATCACATCAACCTTGGAAACACTTCCAACACATATCGTCATCTCACCTTTAGCTAGTCTCCGTTTATTCCGCAGCTTTTATTTCGAGTTACTAACACTTAGCAACCGAACCGGTATCTAATACCCTGGTGCTGCTGGGAGTACTAGTAAAGTACACATTCATTTGACGTATATCCAATATACTTCTGTCGACCTTGCCTGCCTTCTCATCTACCAAGTATCTAGGGTAGTACTGCTTCAGTGACCGTTCCTCTTATTACAGAAGCACTTAGTCTCGGGTTTGGGTTCAACCTTGGGATTCTTCACTAGAGCAGCAAACGACTTGCTGTTTCATGAAGTATCCCTTTTTCCCTTGCCCTTCTTAAACTAGTGGTTCTACTAACCATCAACAATTGATGCTCCTTCTTGATTTCTACTCTCGCGGTGTCAAACATCGCGAATAGCTCAAGGATCATCATAACTATCCTTGATATGTTATAGTTCATCACGAAGCTCTACTAGCTTGGTGGCAGTGACTATGGAGAACTATCACTATCTCATCTGGGAGATTAACTCCCACTCGATTCAAGCGATTGTGGCACTCAGACAATCTGAGCACACGCTCAACGATTGAGCTTTTCTCCCTTAGTTTGCAGGCTTAAGAAACTTGTCAGAGGTCTCATACCTCTTGACGTGGGCACTAGTCTGAAATCCCAATTTCAGTCTTCGGAACATCTCACATGTTCTGCGACGTTTCAAAAACGTCTTGGGTGCCACAATTCTAAACCGCACTGAACTATCACGTAGTTATCAAAACGTGTATGTCAGATGTTTCGTAACATCTACAGACGACGCTGAGGTTCAGCACACCGAGCGGTGCATTAAGGACATAAGCCTTCTGTGTAGTAATGAGGACAATCCTCAGTTTACGGACCCAGTCCGCATAATTGCTACTACCAACTTTCAACTAAATTTTCTCTAGGAACATATCTAAACCAGTAGAACTTAAAGCGCAAGCTATGACATAATTTGCAAATACCTTTTTGACTATGTTCATGATAATGAAGTTCATCTGATTATGAACTCCCACTCAGATAGACATCCCTCTCGTCATCTAAGTGAAACATGATCCGAGTTCAACTAGGCCGTGTCCGATCATCACGTGAGACGGACTAGTCAAGATCGGTGAACATCTCCATGTTGATCGTATCTTCTATACGACTCATGCTCGACCTTTCGGTCCTCCGTGTTCCGAGGCCATGTCTGTACATGCTAGGCTCGTCAAGTCAACCTAAGTGTATTGCGTGTGTGCCGAGGCCATGTCTGTACATGCTAGGCTCGTCAACACCCGTTGTATTCGAACGTAAGAATCTATCACACCCGATCATCACGTGGTGCTTCGAAACGACGAACCTTCGCAACGGTGCACAGTTAGGGTGAACACTTTCTTGAAATTATTATAAGGGATCATCCTACTTGCTACCGTCGTTCTAAGCAAATAAGATGCAAAAACATGATAAACATCACATGCAATCAAATAGTGACATGATATGGCCAATATCATCATGCTCCTTTGATCTCCATCTTCGGGGCACCATGATCATCCTTGTCACCGTCATGACACCATGATCTCCATCATCATGATCTCCATCATTGTGTCTTCATGAAGTTGTCACGCCAACGGTTACTTCAACTTCTATGGCTAACGCGTTTAGCAATAAAGTAAAGTAATTTACATGGCGTTATTCAATGACACGCAGGTCATACAAAATAATAAAGACAACTCCTATGGCTCCTGCCGGTTGTCATTCTCATCGACATGCAAGTCGTGATTCTTATTACAAGACTATGATCAATCTCATACATCACATATATCATTCATCACATCTTCTGGCCATATCACATCACAAGGCACATGCTGCAAAAACAAGTTAGACGTCCTCTAATTGTTGTTGCAAGTTTTTACGTGGTTTGTAGGTTTCTAGCAAGAACGTTTCTTACCTACGTATGACCACAACGTGATTTGCCAATTTCCATTTACCCTTCATAAGGACCCTTTTTCATCGAATCCGTTCCGACTAAAGTGGGAGAGACAGACACCCGCTAGCCACCTTATGCAACTAGTGCATGTCAGTCGGTGGAACCTGTCTCACGTAAGCGTACGTGTAAGGTCGGTCCGGGCCGCTTCATCCCACAATGCCGCCGAAACAAGATAAGACTAGTAGCGGCAAGAAGAATTGACAACATCGACGCCCACAACTACTTTGTGTTCTACTCGTGCATAGAAACTACGCATAGACCTAGCTCATGATGCCACTGTTGGGGAACGTAGCAGAAATTCAAAATTTTCTACACATCACCAAGATCAATCTATGGAGTAATCTAGCAACGAGGGGAAGGGGAGTGAATCTACATACCCTTGTAGATCGCGATGCGGAAGCGTTGCAAGAACGCGGATGAGGGAGTCGTACTCGTAGCGATTCAGATCGCGGTTGATTCCGATCTAAGCACCGAAAGTACGGTGCCTCCGCGTTCAACACACGTGCAGCCCGGTGACGTCTCCCACGCCTTGATCCAGCAAGGAGAGAGGGAGAGGTTGGGGAAGACTCCATCCAGCAGCAGCACGACGGCGTGGTGGTGATGGAGGAGCGTGGCAATCCCGCAGGGCTTCGCCAAGCACCGCGGGAGAGGAGGAGGAGGGAGAGGGGTAGGGCAGCACCAAAAGGAGACGTTCTCATGTGTCTATGGCAGCCCAAACCTCAAGTATATATAGGGGGAAAGGGGGCTGCGCCCCCTTTAGGGTTTCCACCCCCAAGAGGAGGCGGCCAGCCCTAGATCCCATCAAGGGGGGGCGGCCAAGGGGAGGAGAGGGGGGGCGCCCCACTAGATGGGCCCTAAGGCCCATCTGGACCTAGGGTTTGCCCCCTCCCACTCTCCCATGCGCCTTGGGCCTTGGTGGGGGGGCGCACCAGCCCACCTGGGGCTGGTCCCCTCCCACACTTGGCCCACGCAGCCTTCTGGGGCTGGTGGCCCCACTTGGTGGACCCCCGGGACCCTCCCGGTGGTCCCGGTACATTACCGATTTCACCCGAAACTTTTCCGGTGACCAAAACAGGACTTCCCATATATAAACCTTTACCTCCGGACCATTCCGGAACTCCTCGTGACATCCGGGATCTCATCCGGGACTCCGAACAACATTCGGTAACCACGTACATACTTTCCCTATAACCCTAGCGTCATCGAACCTTAAGCGTGTAGACCCTACGGGTTCGGGAACCATGCAGACATGACCGAGACGTTCTCCGGTCAATAACCAACAGCGGGATCTGGATACCCATGTTGGCTCCCACATGTTCCACGATGATCTCATCGGATGAACCACGATGTCGGGGATTCAATCAATCCCGTATTCAATTCCCTTTGTCCATCGGTATGTTACTTGCCCGAGATTCGATCGTCGGTATCCCTATACCTTGTTCAATCTCGTTACCGGCAAGTCTCTTTACTCGTTCCGTAACTCACATCATCCCGTGATCAACTCCTTGGTCACACTGTGCACATTATGATGATGTCCTACCGAGTGGGCCCAGAGATACCTCTCCGTTTACACGGAGTGACAAATCCCAGTCTCGATTCGTGCCAACCCAACAGACACTTTCGGAGATACCCGTAGTGCACCTTTATAGCCACCCAGTTACGTTGTGACGTTTGGCACACCCAAAGCATTCCTACGGTATCCGGGAGTTGCACAATCTCATGGTCTAAGGAAGTGATACTTGACATTAGAAAAGCTCTGAGCAAACGAACTACACGATCTTGTGCTAGGCTTAGGATTGGGTCTTGTCCATCACATCATTCTCCTAATGATGTGATCCCGTTATCAACGACATCCAATGTCCATGGTCAGGAAACCGTAACCATCTATTGATCAACGAGCTAGTCAACTAGAGGCTTACTAGGGACATGGTGTTGTCTATGTATCCACACATGTATCTGAGTTTCCTATCAATACAATTCTAGCATGGATAATAAACGATTATCATGAACAAGGAAATATAATAATAACCTATTTATTATTGCCTCTAGGGCATATTTCCAACACCCTAAGGGGGCCGTCCCCCCCCCTCTAGATGGGATCTCCAAGGGGGGCATGCGCCCCCTAGCCCCTATATATAGTGGAGGGGAAAGGAGGGCAGCCGCACCCTAAGCCCTGGCGCCCCCCTCTCCCTCCCGTGACACCTCTTCCTCCTCCAGTAGCGCTTGGCGAAGCCCTGCTGGAATCCTGCTGCTTCCACCACCACGCCGTCGTGCTGCTGGATCTCCATCAACTTCTCCTTCCCCCTTGCTGGATCAAGAAGGAGGAGACGTCTCCACTTCGTACGTGTGTTGAACGCGGAGGTGCCGTCCGTTCGGCGCTAGGATCACCGGTGATTTGGATCACGACGAGTACGACTCCATCAACCCCGTTCTCTTGAACGCTTCCGCTCGCGATCTACAAGGGTATGTAGATGCACTCCTCTCTCTCTCTCTCTCTCGTTGCTAGATGACTCCATAGATTGATCTTGGTGATGCGTAGAAAATTTTAAATTTCTGTTACAATCCCCAACAGTGGCATCATGAACTAGGTCTATGCGTAGTTTCTATGCACGAGTAGAACACAAGTTGTTGTGGGCGTCGATTTTGTCAATTTACTTGCCGTTACTAGTCTTATCTTGATTCGGCGCATCGTGGGATGAAGCGGCCCAGACCGACCTTACACGTACGCTTACGTGAGACAGGTTCCACTGACTGACATGCACTAGTTGCATAAGGTGGCTAGCGGGTGTCTGTCTCTCCCACTTTAGTCGGATCGGATTCGATGAAAAGGGTCCTTATGAAGGGTAAATAGAAATTGGCATATCACGTTGTGGTTTTGGCGTAGGTAAGAAACGTTCTTGCTAGAAACCTATAGCAGCCACGTAAAAGTTTGCAACAACAATTAGAGGACCTCTAACTTGTTTTTGCAGCATGTGTCATGTGATGTGATATGGCCAGAAGAATGTGATGAATGATATATGTGATGTATGAGATTGATCATGTTCTTGTAATAGGAATCACGACTTGCATGTCGATGAGTATGACAACCGGCAGGAGCCATAGGAGTTGTCTTAATTTATTTATCACCTGCGTGTCAACTGGAACTTCATGTAATTACTTTACTTCATTGCTAGCCATTAGCTATAGTAGTAGAAGTAATAGTTGGCGAGACAACTTCATGAAGACACGATGATGAAGATCATGATGATGGAGATCATGGTGTCATGCCGGTGACGATGATGATCATGGCGCCCCGAAGATGGAGATCAAAAGGAGCAAAATGATATTGGCCATATCATGTCACTATTTGATTGCATGTGATGTTTATCATGTTTTACATCATATTTTCTTAGAACGACGGTAGCATAAATAAGATGATCCCTCGCTAAAATTTCAAGAAAGTGTTCCCCCTAACTGTGCACCGTTGCGAAGGTTCGTTGTTCCGAAGCACCACGTGATGATCGGGTGTGACAGGTTCTAACGTTCGCATACAACGGGTGTAAGCCAGATTTACACACGCAATACACTTAGGTTGACTTGACGAGCCTAGCATGTACATACATGGCCTCAGAACACAAGAGACCAAAAGGTCGAACATGAGTCGTATAGCAGATACGATCAACATGAAGATGTTCACCGATGATGACTAGTCCGTCTCACGTGATGATCGGACACGGCCTAGTTGACTCGGATCATGTATCACTTAGATGACTAGACGGATGTCTGTCTGAGTGGGAGTCCATTAATAATTTGATTAGATGAACTTAATTATCATGAACTTAGTCTAAAATCTTTACAATATGTCTTGTAGATCAAATGGCCCACGCTAATGTCAACCTCAACTTCAACGCGTTCCTAGAGAAAATCAAGCTGAAAGACGATGGTAGCAACTATACGGACTGGGTCCGGAACTTGAGGATCATCCTCATAGCTGCCAAGAAAGCATATGTCCTTGAAGCACCACTAGGTGAAGCACCCGTCCCAGCAAACCAAGACGTTATGAATGCCTGGCAAACACGTGTTGATGATTACTCCCTGGTTCAGTGCGGCATGCTTTACAGCTTAGAACCGGGGCTCCAAAAGCATTTCGAGCAGCACGGAGCATATGAGATGTTCCAAGAGCTGAAAATGGTTTTCCAAGCTCATGCCCGGGTCGAGAGATATGAAGTCTCCGACAAGTTCTACAGTTGTAAGATGGAGGAGAAGAGTTCCGTCAGCGAACACATACTCAAAATGTCTGGGTTGCACAGCCGCTTGTCTCAGTTGGGAGTTAATCTCCCGTATGACGCGGTCGTTGACAGAATCCTTCAGTCGCTCCCACCTAGCTACAAGAGCTTTGTGATGAACTTCAATATGCAGGGGATGGAAAAGACCATTCCTGGGGTATATTCAATGCTGAAATCAGCGGAGGTGGAGATCAAAAAGGAACATCAAGTGTTGATGGTGAATAAAACCACTAAGTTCAAGAAAGGCAAGGGTAAGAAGAACTTCAAGAAAGACGGCAAGGGAGTTGCCGCGCCCGGTAAGCAAGCTGCCGGGAAGAAGACAAAGAATGGACCCAAGCCTGAGACTGAGTGCTTTTATTGCAAGGGAAACGGTCACTGGAAGCGGAACTGCCCCAAGTACTTAGCGGATAAGAAGGCCGGCAATACCAAAGGTATATGTGATATACATGTTATTGATGAGTACCTAACCAGCGCTCGTAGTAGCTCCTGGGTATTTGATACCAGTGCGGTTGCTCATATTTGTAACTCAAAGCAGAAGCTGCGGAATAAGCGGAGACTGGCGAAGGACAAGGTGACGATGCACGTCGGGAATCGTTCCAAGGTTGATGTGATCGCCGTCGGCACGCTACCTCTACATTTACCTACGGGATTAGTTTTGGACCTCAATAATTGTTATTTAGTGCCAGCTTTGAGCATGAACATTGTATCTGGATCTCGTTTGATGCGAGATGGCTACTCATTTAAATCAGAGAATAATGGTTGTTCTATTTATATGAGAGATATGTTTTATGGTCATGCCCCGCTGGTCAATGGTTTATTCTTAATGAATCTCGAACGTGATGTTACACATATTCATAGTGTGAATGCCAAGAAATGTAAGGTTGATAATGATAGTCCCACATATTTGTGGCACTGCCGCCTTGGTCACATTGGTGTAAAACGTATGAAGAAACTCCATGCAGATGGACTTTTGGAGTCTCTTGATTATGAATCATTTGACACGTGCGAACCATGCCTCATGGGCAAAATGACCAAGACTCCGTTCTCCGGAACAATGGAGCGAGCAACCAACTTATTGGAAATCATACATACTGATGTGTGCGGTCCAATGAGCGTTGAGGCTCGCGGTGGCTATCGTTATGTTCTCACCCTCACTGATTACTTGAGTAGATATGGGTATGTCTACTTAATGAAACACAAGTCTGAGACCTTTGAAAAGTTCAAGGAATTTCAGAGTGAGGTTGAGAATCAACGTGACAGGAAAATAAAGTTCTTACGATCAGATCGTGGAGGGGAATATTTGAGTCATGAATTTGGCACACACTTAAGGAAATGTGGAATTGTTTCACAACTCACGCCGCCTGGAACACCTCAGCGTAATGGTGTGTCCGAACGTCGTAATCGCACTCTATTGGATATGGTGCGATCTATGATGTCTCTTACCGATCTACCGCTATCATTTTGGGGTTATGCTTTAGAGACTGCCGCATTCACTTTAAATAGGGCTCCGTCGAAATCCGTTGAGACGACACCGTATGAATTATGGTTTGGAAAGAAACCTAAGCTGTCATTTCTTAAAGTTTGGGGATGCGATGCTTATGTCAAGAAACTTCAACCTGAAAAGCTCGAACCCAAGTCGGAAAAATGCGTCTTCATAGGATACCCTAAAGAAACCATTGGGTATACCTTCTACCTCAAATCCGAAGGCAAGATCTTCGTTGCCAAGAACGGGTCCTTTCTGGAGAAAGAGTTTCTCTCGAAAGAAGTAAGTGGGAGGAAAGTGGAACTTGATGAGATGACCCCTCTCGAACCAGAAAGTAGCGCAGCACAAGAAAATGTTTCTGTGGTGCCTGCACCGACTAGAGAGGAAGTTAATGATGACGATCATGATCAAGTTACCACTGAACTTCGT